>NC_091073.1:40017500-50017500 GCF_032405125.1 Capricornis sumatraensis
CAATTGAGCTGTTTCAAATCCTGAAAGATGATGCTGTGAAAGTGCTGCACTCAATATGCCAGCAAATGTGGAAAACTCAGCAGTGGCCACAGGACTGGAAAAGGTCAGTTTTCATTCCAATCCCAAAGAAACGCAATGCCAAAGAATGCTCAAACTACCGTGCAATTGCACTCATCTCACACGCTAGTAAAGTAATGTTCAAAATTCTCCAAGCCAGGCTTCAGCAATATGTGAACCGTGAACTCCCTGAGGTTCAAGCTGGTTTTGGAAAAGGCAGAGGAACCAGAGATCAAATTGCCAACATCCTCTGAATCATGGAAAAAGCAAGAGAGTTCCAGAAAAATATCTATTTCTGCTGTATTGACTATGCCAATGCCTTTTTTCTGTGAGGATCACAATAAACTGTGAAAAATTCTGAAAGAGCTGGGATACCAGACCACCTGACCTGCCTCTTGAGAAATCTTTATGCAGGTCAGGAAGCAACAGTTAGAACTGGACATGGAACAACAGACTGGTTCCAAATAGGAAAACGATTACATCAAGGCTGTATATTGTCACCCTGCTTATTTAACTTCTATGCAGAGTACATCATGAAAAACGCTGGACTGGAAGAAACACAAGCTGGAATCAAGATTCCCAAGAGAAATATCAATAACTTCAGATATGCAGATGACACCACCTTTCTAGCAGAAAGTGAAGCGGAACTAAAAAGCCTCTTGATGAAAGTGAAAAGGAGAGTGAAAAAGTGGGCTTAAAGCTCAACATTCAGAAAACGAAGATCATGGCATCTGGTCCCATCACTTCAAGGCAAACAGATGGGGAAACAGTGGAAACAGTTTCAGACTTAATTTTTTTGGTCTCCAAAATCACTGCAGATGGTGACTGCAGCCATGAAATTGAAAGACGCTTACTCCTTGGAAGAAAATTTATGACCAACCTAGACAGCATATTGAAAAGCAGAGACATTACTTTGCCAACTAAAGTCCATCTAGTCAAGGCTATGGTTTTTCCAGTAGTCATGTATGGATGTGAGAGAAGGGCTATAAAGACTCTGATGCTGGGAGGGATTGGGGGCAGGAGGAGAAGGGGACAACAGAGGATGAGATGGCTGGATGGCATCACTGACTCAATGGACGTGAGTCTCGGTGAACTCTGGGAGGTGGTGATGGACAGGGAGGCCTGGCGTGCTGCGATTCATGGGGTCACAAAGGGTCGGACACGACTGAGCGACTGAACTGAACTGATCTAATGAATATATGTGTTAATCCACATGAAGTGCTGAGCACACTTAAAGTCTAATTTGTAGCTATAAATCTTTCTATTATCAGGTAGCTCAGTTTTTTCAAGAAGATGCCATTCTTTTCTCCAGCTTGACTGGTTAAAGTGCGATCCTAAATTTACTAACCACTGTGAAGTCACTCAGTTATGTCCAACTCTTTGCAACCCCATGGACTATAGCCTACCAGACTCCTCTGTCCATGGGATTTTCCAGGCAAGAGTACTGGAGTGGGTTATCATTATTGAATTCCAAGTAATTGTCATGCTTTTCAATCTCGGATAAATTGCCATTCAAAACTATTTAAAAGTTGAACCAAAAGAGACTATTTATAGTGAATTTCCTGAAAAACATGCATCCATTTATTTTTTAAGGAGAAATTTTAATTATTCCATATGATTTTCATAAATGATACAAAAAGGGGGACTGTATGGTTACATATTTTCTAAAACATTAATAAATTCAACTTTATTCAAGCTACCACACAATTGCACTCATTGCACATGCTAGAAAGGTAACGCTCAAAATCCTCCAAGCTAGGCTTCAGTAGTACATGAACCAGATATTCAGTTGGATTTAGAAAAGGCAGAGGAACCAGAGATCAAATTGCCAACAACCATTGGATCATAGACAAAGCAAGAGGATTCCAGAAAATCATCTACTTCGGCTTCACTGACTATGCTAAAGCCTTTGACTGTGTGGATCATAAAAAACTGTGGAAAATTCTTAAACAGATGGGAAGACCAGAACACCTTACCTGCCTCCTGAGAAATCTGTATGCAGGTCAAGAAGCAACAGTTGGAACAATGGACTGGTTCCAAATAGGAAAAGGAGTACATTAAGGCTGTATATTGTCACCCTGCTTATTTAACTTATATGCAGAGTACATCATGTGAAATGCAGGGCTGGATGAAGTACAGCTGAAATCAAGATTGCCAGGAGAAATATCAATAACTTCAGGTATGCAGATGGACCTGGGGAAGGGCATGGCAATCCACTCCAGTAATCTCCTGGAAAACCCCCATGGACAGAGGAGACTGGCAGTTTACAGTCCGTGGGGTCGCAAAGAGTCAGATGATTGAGCGACTCAGCACAGCACAGTGCAGCACATGCAGATGACGCCACCCTTATGGCAGAAGGCGAAGAGGAACTAAAGAGCCTCTGATGAAGGTGAGAGAGAAGTGTGGACAAGCTGGCTTAAAATTCAACATTCAAAAAACTAAGATCATTGCGTCCAGTCCCATCACTTCATGGCAAATGGATGGGGAAACAAGGGAAACCATGACAATACTTTATTTGCTTGGCTCCAAAATCACTGTGGATGGTGACTGCACCCATGAAATTAAAAGCCCCTTGCTCCCTGGAAGAAAAATTATGACAAACCTAGACAGCACAATAAAAAGTAGAGACATTACTTTGTCAACCAATATCCCTATAATCAAAGCTATGGTTTTTCCAGTAGCCTGTATGGATGTCAGAGTTGGACCATAAAGTAAGCTGAGTGCCAAAGAATTGATGCTTTTGAACTGTGGTGCTGGAGAAGACTCGAGGGTCTTTTGGGCTTCAAGGAGATCCTTGCAGACACTCCTAAGGAAAATCAACCCTGAATATTCATTGGAAGGACTGATGCTGAAGTTGAAGCTCCAAGACTTTGGTCACCTGATACAAAGAGCCGACTCATTGGAAAAGACCCTAATGATGGGAAAGATTGAGGGCAAGAGGAGATGGGGACCACAGAGGGTGAGATGGTTGGATGGCATCACCAACTGAATGGACATGAGTTTGAGCAAGCTCCTGGAAATAGTGAAGGACAGGAAAGCCTGGCTTGCTGCAGTCCATGGCGTCACAAAAAGTCAGACACTACTGAGTGACTGAACGACAGTAATCATAGTAACTTTTGTCAATGTTCATAACAAGCTATACTTATACAAACATCTCCAAAATTTTACTTCAGCTGAGACTTCTCTGAATCCAACCTGTTCAAAATTGTCAATCAAGTCTTAATTTATAAACTGCCTCTAATCAACTTCCTTTTGCCCATAAAAAGTTGAGTCTATTTAGTTGCACAGTTTAGACATTATCTTGGATAATTCTTCCTCCCTTCACCCATATCCATCTTTTTCGTATTCATATTGATATTACTGCCCTGAACAAGCACACATCTTTCCACTTCTGGTCTTTCCATTTTATTTCAAGAAAGCCTTTTCTCTCCCACTAATTATGTGAATATTCTATGAACTGGTCTTTTTCTACCTACTTTGTTCTTCCTTTGCCACACTACAGAAAGAGAAATCTTGTCAAAAACGTACATTTAGTCATGTTATTTTAAACAATCTTCCATTGTTTTCTTTTCCTCTTAGGAGCAACAGGCTTCATATGACCTAATTGTTTGTACTCCCTCCCTGCCCTCTCTCTCAATCTCTTGCTGCCCCATTTACACTGATTCTGTTCCACTTTCTAGTACGTGCCATGACCACAGTTCCCTCTTACTGCAAGACCTTGATACATGCTGTTCCTCCTACTTGCAATGCTCTTTCCAAACTAAATTCTACTCAAAATTTAGGCTTTGGCTTAAGGGCTACAGCTTTCTCTAACCATACCCTACACTGCAATTTAGATCAGACTCTTCCTTTCTTCCTTCTACCCCTACTTCTTTCCTTTCTCTCTATCTTTATTTATTTTTTGAAGCTTGAGGGGCAGAATTGATTAAACAAATAGTTCATGTAACATTATCATCACCTATGTGGGCATAACTGTAAAAGATTGTATTTTTTTAGAGATGACCTCAATGATCTCTCTAATGTTTTTCTTGCCACTATTCCTATTGAAAAGTAGAGTTTATGATACTTCTTATATCAGAATGTGATTGTGGCTTCTTTCATCATAAACTATGGTAGATTTGTTATGATGTGACTTTTGAGGTCTGTCATTAAAGACCATGCACCCTCCACTTGGTTCTCTTGGAACATCCATTGACTGGAAACCCCCTTTTAAATGCTTTCTCTCAGATACCAGCCATCTAGCTGGGAGAAGACTCAGCGACACAGAGAGGCCGTGTGTAAGTGTTCTACTGATTAGCTCCATTTGGCTGTTGTTTAGTCGCTGAGTTGTGTCAGACCAAACTTTAAATTACCTCATCCTTGATTCCAAATGTGAGTAAAAACATCATCTTGAAAATAGATCATCCAGCCCCAGATGCTTGTGTCCCTAGCCATTTTAATCTTCTATCCTGAATTCTCAGACAAACTGCAGCCTTTCTGAATTCCTAACTCACAGATCAGTGAGTACAATGAATATTGTTTTTTTACATCACTAAATTTTGAGGTGATTTGTTACATAGCAGTAATAATAGGACAAATGACCATTTTGCTTTATACTTTTTCATTATTTATCATTTTTGAGTGAAAACTCCCACTTCTATTCTCTTTCCACTGACCAGTGTACTACTCTGTTTTAATATGTGCCCTTTTATAAGTACATATCTATAAGGAATGTTAACAGTTATCTTTTCTATATATCTATTTTCATTAAAATAAATGATCTTGATCTAAGATATTTCCCCCTGATTTTTCTGGTTAGCCTGTCTAGGTTGGTAATTGCATATCAAAGTCACTGTTCCTAAATCCTCCATACTACTCCACTATGTGCATTCATCACATTTATTTGTAATATACTCATTCTTTACTTTTTCACTGACTTTGGCTTTTTTTGGGGGTGTGTGCCATATGGCATAAAAGATCTTAATTCCCTGACAAGGGATCGAACCTGTGCCCCTTGCAGTAGAAGCATAGAGTCTTAACCACTGGACCACCAGAAAAGTCCCATCACATTTTTTTATTACCTAGTTGTCTTGGGCTGAGTTCTTTCATTATCTCCAACTCCCTTCTTTGTGAAAAACCAATAAAACAAAAAACACCTCAATATGGACTATAGTATATATAACAAGGGATAAAATAAAGGTGAAATAATTGGTTCAGAAGTATACTCATAAAAAGACAGGCATATATGATTCCCCTAAATACCATCAGGTATCTATAGCAGTCTCAACTTCTACCAGCAGTGCACAGGAACACAAGAATTTCCATCTTCTACATACTCACAAATGCTTGACATTTTTCTAAGCTCTAATCCTGTGGAATCCTGGAATTGCTTTAAAGTTGTAAGCTAATCAGAGAAGGAAATGCCAACTCATGCCAGTATTCCTGCCTGGGAAATTTCATGGGCAGAGGACCCTGGCAGTCTACAGTCCACAGAGTCACAAAAAAGTCTGACACAACTGAGTGACCAACAACAACAAAGCAAGTTAATAATATAACATAGCACTTTGTTGTGTACTGTCTATATATACCTTTTTTCCCATTTTCGCTTAGGTTTCCTGAGTTTTCCTTTTGATTTGCAGAAATTCTTTGTACATATTCTTTGTCTGAAGCATTACAAATATTTTTTTTCTGGTCTCTAATAAGAGATTCCCTGATAGCCCAGTTGGTAAAGAATCCGCCTGCAATGCAGGAGATCCCAGTTCAATTCCTGGGTTGGGAAGATATGCTAGAGAAGGGATAGGCTATTCACTCTAGTATTCTTGGGCTTCCCTTATGGCTCATCTGGTAAAGAATCTGCCTGCAATGCAGGAGACTGGGTTCAATCTCAGGGTTTGGAAGATCACCTGGATAAAATTTAACCAAAACTCCTTAAATTTCAATATTTTCAAATCTGTCCTTAATATTATTATTTATTCTTAAGCTTTTCTGCTTGGGTCCTTTATTTCACTTTTCCTATTCATACTTTTCCTTATTCCATCCACAATTTATATTTGTATACAAGGTAGAGAGTGATATAACTTTAGTTTTTTGCACAGAAAAGGGAAGCAAGGTTTCCCAGTGCTATCTACTATATAATTCATCTTTTCTCCCCTGAAATTTGGTGTCTCCTTAATCCTATGCTTAGCATCTATGTGTACAGGACACTGTTAGTATCTTTCTGTTCCTGTATCAGTACTCCAATGTTCCCATGATAATGGTTCTGTGACACAGTTTAATATCTAGTGGCATGCGGCCTCCTGGCTGTTTTACTCTTTTAAAAATAGTTTTATTAGTCATGGACTTCTATTATTTTAATATATTTTTTGAGAACTGTTTTCTCGTGTTTCTCCAAAATTTTGCTTGAGTTTTATTAGAATTATTTTGAAGTTAGAGATAAATTTGAGACAATTTACTGTTGACTTTATAACGTTATCACATTCAGAAATATATTACCTCTTTCCATTTATTTAAGTCTTGTGTTATAATTTATCTTATAATAGTGTTTGAAGCTATTTACTGGTAATTCCTTGGAGAAGGCAATGGCACCCCACTCCAGTACTCTTGCCTGGAGAATCCTATGGATGGAGGAGCCTGGTGGGCTGCAGTCCATGGGGTCGCTAAGAGTCGGATACGACTGAGAGACTTCATTTTCACTTTTCACTTTCATGCATTGGAGAAGGAAATGGCAACCCACTCCAGTGTTCTTGCCTGGAGAATCCCAGGGATGGGGGAGCCTGGTGGGCTGCCATCTATGGGGTCACACAGATCAAACACAACTGAAGTGACTTAGCAGCAGCGGCACTGGTAATTCCTAGATAGTCCATAGTATTTTTTGTTGTTATTGTTTTTCTTTGTTTGAGAAGGAGTGTTTTGTTTTGCTATTTTAAATTGTATTTTACTATCAATCTTATTTTCCTGTGGAATAAAGCACTATTTACTATTTTAAGTTGGTATTGTGTGAGATATTTCTGATTTCCTTTATTGGAGCCAGTAAGTATTTTTTTTTAATCATATCTTACCCAGTTTGTTGCTTGGTTTATTGTTTCCTCTCTTTCATGGTATCAGGATGTCCAAACACATCATCAAGCCAACAATAAACAATTCCAAAGTTTATTCCCTACTTGAGAACAAACAAATTGCTGGCAGAGGGGTCATCAGCAACAGTATTCTCTGACTTCAAAGTGGGGAGACAAAGTCTACTGCTAGGTAGCTGTTGATTTCCAAATGATGCTGTGGGCAGAGTGGTAGAGCAAGACAGGCTGCCCTGCATGAAAACTTATCCACAGGCCTTCGCAGAAGTGTCTGGGGATGATGTTCTGGCTGGTGTCAACATTTTGAGCAAATGTCATTTTGCTGATAAAGTTATTACTTACACCCAGTTCTATTTACCCATGACATATCACATCCAAGTAAGGATAATTCAGTCTCTTCATAATCTGCCCCCCCTTTTTTTCTGATGGTTCTATAAAATCATTTTCCATATTAAAGGAGACAAATAGCAGACTCTGGCATGAGCCTTGCCTATGTTTGATTTCCAACTCTATTATTTAGCAGCTATGTGATTTTGTTTTCTGTACCTTAGTTTTCTCATCTGTAAACTGGGTATCATACTGGTACCCAATTCACAGTGTTTCTGGGAGGAGATCTATATCTATATCTATCTAGATCTAGATCTATAATGTTTAGAAGTGTCCTAGCAGAGACCAGTGACAGGTGAATCTCTTTGAAGCATTTATATCTGTATGTAAATATATCTCCTTAATTATGGTGGTGGATGTCAGTCTCTTCCATTAGACTTTTGGCTCTATGAGAGCATTGACTTTATCTGGATTTGTTCACCATCACATTCCAAACCTTTAGCACATATTAGGGAACAGAGTAGATAGTATATGTTGAATAAATAAGTGAATGAAATAAAGAATGAATAAAAATGTTTATTATACATTTCCTCTAAATAATTTAGTATACCAATGAGGTTTTTTTTTTTTTTAATTCTAAGAAAATAAAATTTCCCAAGTATATATATTACCATAGACCTTTTGTTTGACCTATTTCAGTGGAAAGCCACTAAGGACCAATGCCCATTTGTACCACAACTAGTGAAAACTTGTTCACTATTACTGGCATTAATTCAGGCTATTAGAGAACCAAATACCCAGAATTCAGTACGTTGGCATCCATAGAACTGTTTGTTCTACTTTACATTTCAGTACAATGCTCTAACCTTATGCTAAATGGCTTTAGAAGGACCAGTTCTATGAAATACTTCAATATTTTACTATAAAGAAGTAACTGAAAGTGTATGTTGTTAATGGTACATGGTTTTCTTGGTGAGGACTACTGAAGTAATTTCTGGTGCTGGTGAGAGAAATATTTTCCTTTTTATGTTTGCTCTAATGAAAAAAAAAACACAAATTTTCTTCATTAATTGCGTTTGCTTGATCATAATAACCACAAGAAAGCTTCAAGTCAAATTTACATATGCCCTCTACTATGAGTTAATAGCTCAGTTGGTAAAGAATCCACTTGCAATGAAGGAGACCCTGGTTCAATTCCTGGGTTGGGAAGATCCCTTGGAGAAGGGAAAGGCTACCTACTCCAGTATTCTGGCCTGGAGAATCTCATGGACTGTCCATGGGGTAGCAAAAAGTCAGACACGACTGACTGACTTTCACTTTCACTTCTACTATGAGCTAGAGTTTCTATTCTAACTCCCAGTTTCATCAAAATGTTCCACTTTATTTATATTTTACTCATGCATTTTAATTATTTTAATATATTTTATTGATTTAAAAATATTCCTTTGTCCTTTATAACCAAGGGAAAGTATAATAAAGAAGTCAATTTACAGTATAGTAATAAAATTATTTATAAAATATAGATTGCTAAAATAGCAGAGAGACTAAGAGGAGGAGGAGAAAGAAAGAAACAATGCCTGTTACATATCTTTTGCTATTCTGTAATGCTAAATTGATCTTTCTTTGGGAAACCACACCTCTCCTCTCTCCTCCTTCAATCACTCCAGGGATCAAAGCCTTCCATACCCTGGACAGTGACTACTTGAATCTGTGATGTGATTTAAGCCAAGCTGACTAGATACAACTGGGATTTTTGGTGAAACTTTTGGAAAAGAAGCATGCATTTTCTGAGTCTCCCTTAGAATAGAAGCCACGAACCAGTGGTGGTAATCTTGCCACTATGTGGAACTGTCTACTTGAATGAAACAACTTAAGAGGAAAGCAGAGAAAAGACATGGAGCAGAAATTCTCATGGAATCATTTAAGCCTGGAAATTCAACTATGCCTGATGCATCCTGGGGCTGGCCAATCACTAACAAAATGTCAAATAAAATGATGATTGTTTTATATAAAACTGAAGATGTTTTAGCCTGAATTCTCCTTCAAAAAGAATAGCCTGGAACAAATATTTGAGGAAAGGTGGCAAGCATAGTTTGAGAATGATCCCCAGAATCTGGTTGGGGGCCTGGGGACAGAGAATTGAGAACGAGAGAAAACCAAAACAAAACTGTTTTCTAGAGTCAGTTATTGCTGTGGTCAATGTGAACTAGCTTCTATCAGGACCTCATGAGGAATGCTGAAGCATATGCCCAGCATTGTCTGCTCAAAGAAGAAAAGAACACGTTTATCTATGAGCCTCCTCCCAATTGTCAAGAGATTTCTCCAGGTTTCACAATTGTAATTCCAAGATGGTTTCATCAGGGAGACCCACGCCAAAAGTTAGAAACATGAGATATGTTGTGTATGAGGTGCTGTCATCTTGCACTTCCACAAAGTGCTTGCCAAGATGTGGCTGGAGTAAAAGATAAGTCAAGAGCATAGGAACAAGGTAAATAAGGAGATATGTTAAAATTCAAATTCTAAAATACAGAACTGAAGAGAGGAACATGAGAGTCCTTCTTCCTCAGCTAAAAAGGTGACCATCTTACTATCATTTGTTTCCTTGCAGATACAAAAAAAAAAAAAAGAGTGTTTGAAATGTATTCTATTGTACAAGAATGAAACTATGAGTTACAAAGTCAGGAAATAAAGAAAAATATGAGCATTTTTATAAGTTCATTTCTATGACCTTCATTAAAGTCTCATTTCCATTGTGTTGAAATGGGCTTGTCTAGAAAAATAAAAGAAAGAAAACTAATTTGTTGATGAAAGTTCTTTCTTAACCTTTGGACAAGGGGTGATTCGTTTCTCACCTTTATTTCTGGCTATTAATTCAAAATTTGTTGAGAAATAGACCTAAGTCATTAGCTGAGACTGAGGGAGATATATACAAAATTTTTTCTGTAAGAGAAGGAATTCCCAGACCAAAATCATAATAAATCACCTATGGTTCTCCACTGATCTTTGCCTTTGGAATCTGACCACAAATAAGAAAGGTGACATCTTGCTAATCGTTTGAGGGAGGTACTTTTCCTGATAAACCCTGAAGGAGGCTACCAGTCCTGGCACAGCGATACTTACTCCTCAGTCTATCGGCTTCTAAACCCATACTCTGAGGACATGAGCAATAAAGATGAAGATTTTTCCAGTAAGAAAATCTTCCTCCTTAAGGCCCTTCAAATGTGACTGACCATGGAGTGAAAACAAGAAACCTTCCAAGAAAGCAGAACAAGATTGGCTGGACATTGAACTCATCCCATTGCTGCTGGAAGGGAAGAGAGGCCATCTAGTATTTAGTGCTCTACAGGATAAGTTTTGCGATTTGGACCAGTGATTGCTGGGTGTTATCTCTCTGCTTCTCTTTACTAAAATGGGAGATTTGTCCATTTATTTTATTTTAAGTATGTTGGAGTTTATTAAATATGACATTTAACTTGAAGTTGCTAGAACATGAATAATTACATCACAGTTCCTCAACCAAGATATTATTTTTGCTTTTTGGTTTAAGAAGTTGAACCGTTTTCTGATTGTTTCAATCAAAAAATTCACTGGCTTTTGTATTGTAAAATTAACTAATAGTAGGGGAATGTTTAAATAAGTACATCTATTTGATGTAAAAGTGTGAAGCTACACAACAAGGTATAAAAGGGGTTCCCAGGTGGCTCAGTGATAAACAATCTGCCTGACAATGCAGGACTGCAGGACTCTGAGACCTGGATTTGGTTCCTGAGTCAGGAAGATCCCCTGGAGAAGGGCATGGCTACCCACTCCTGTATTCCTGCCTGGAGAATTTCACAGACAGAGGAGCCTGGTGGGCTACAGTCCATGGGATTGCGAAGAGTTGGACACGACTGAGCAACTAACACTTTTTCATATATTTAATAGTTTTCTTTGCCTCAAAGTAATTTAATGAATTGCTTAGATGAATCATTTGGAAAGTGTTGAGTATTGTCTATATCTGAAATCCTCTATCAGAATATGGTTGGAAATTTAATTATTTCATGGCATACGAGTCTGAGTCAATATAAGCTTAAGGATAGAAGTGTGGGATTAGTTACGTGATCTGATTAGATTCAAAAGGATAAAGACACCTTTGATAGTGAGAGAGTAAACAATGGGATAGTTCATAGCATATGTTGAGGGTGGAGGAAGGCTGAATTCCATTTGAAAGTGTTAGTCACTCAGTAGTCTCTGACTCTATGTGACGCCATGGACTTTATCCTGCCAGGCTCTTCTGTTCAAGGAATTCTCCAGGCAAGAATACTGGAGTGGGTAGCCACGTCCTTCTCCAGGGCATCTTCCCAACCCAAGGATTGAACCTAGGTGTCCCACATTGCAGACAGATTCTTCACTGTCTGAACCACATATCATATAATGGCAAACAATTGCTTACATTATTATTTTGAAACATCTATAAGCAAGTGTCTACAGAATCAAGGTTTTAAGTAACCAAGATGTTGTTACCACTAAATCTTTAGAAACAATAGGGTCACAATGGGCTTGGTAGGTAACTTATTTGGGGTGGGGGTGGGGGACGGTGGCGAGAGGGTTGTGCTGCATAGTATGTGGGATCTTTGTTCCCTAACCAAGAATCACACTAGTGTGTCTGCAACAGAAGCATGGAATCTTAATTACCAGACCACCAAAAAGTCCCTGGTCACATGCTTTTAAGTGTGGTGGAAACTTGGAGAAGGAAAATTATAAACTTAAATATTTAAATTCTCATTTAAAGATATAGTAAGAAAAAAATAAATCCTAAGACTTCCTGAAAGAAAAAAAAAAAAAAAAAAAGCCTTGTCTGCTACAGTCACAGAGGTTGAAACTTCTGAAACCAAACCAACAGTCTAATTATGTGAGTAGTAAAATCACAATGTATAGTGAATTCTCAACCTTACACAAAGCATGTGCTTCCCTTCCTGCAATACCGGGTTTTGCTGGATTAGGAGAGGGAGCTTGCATTCCTGGTGGAATGTTACCACCAGGAAGTATAGCAGTGGTTACAGAACCCTGGAAATTCAGTCTGTCACCAGACTGTCATCAATGAAATTCTCATTATGGTGTATCAACGGGAAAAGAACAGAGTTACTATACAGATGGGAGAACACATTTTGACGATTAAGTGGAAATTGGATAGAGATGAAGGGTTTAGAAGCAGTATAGCTGTAATGCAGGTGATCCTCTGAGATATCCCTCCATTCATCCACATTCTGTAGTAAAATTTAAGGAAACAAATTACAATAGCCTGATACAGGGGGACTGTCAATGGATAGAAGGCAATGATATGTACCCAGATGAGGTTCTTCCTGAGGGCAAATTAAATGTGAAATGAGAAGGAAAAGACAATATAAATCATAGCTATGACTATATGACCACATATAGAACTGAGGGCTGAAGTAGCTGCATCTCTTCCTTACATCCTTATGAATATATTTTATTATTCATTTCATTTTCTTTCTTTTTCCTAATCTGCCATTTTCCTAATAATTAAAACAAGTTCAGTTCAGTTCATTTCAGTCGCTCAGTCACGTAGGACTCTTTGTGACCCCAAGGATTGCAGCACACCAGGCCTCCCTGTCCATCACCAACTCCAGGATTTTACTCAAACTCATGTCTGTTGAATTGATGATGTCATCCAACCATCTCATCCTATGTCCTCACCTTCTCCTCCCATGTTCAATCTTCCCCAGCATCAGGGTCTTTTCAAATGAGTCAGTTCATCGCATCAGGTACCCAAAGATTTGGAGTTTCAGCTTCAGCATCAATCCTTCCAATGAATATTTAGGACTATTTCCTTTAGGATTAACTGGTTGGATCTCCTTGCAGTCCAAGGGACTCTCAAGAGTCTTCTCCAACACCACAGTTCAAAAGCATCAATTCTTTGGGACTCAGCATTCCTTACACTCCAAATCTCACATCCATACATGACTACTGGAAAAATCATAGCTTGACTAGATGGATGTTTGTGGGCAAAGTAATGCCTCTGCTTTTTAATATGCTATCTAGGTTAGTCATAACTTTCCTTCCAAGGAGTAAGCATCTTTTAATTTCATGCCTGAAGTAACTATCTGCAGTGATTTTGGAGTCCAAAAAAATAAAGTCTGTGACTATATCCACTGTTTCCCCATCTATTTGCATGGAATGATGGGACTAGATGCCATGATCTTACTTTTCTGAATGTTGAGCTTTAAGCAAACTTTTTCACTCTCCTCTTTCACTTTCATCAAGAGGCTCCTTAGATTTTCTTTGCTTTCTCCATAAAGGTGGTATTGTCTGCATACCTGAGGTTATTGATATTTCTCCCAGAAATCCTAATTCCAGCTTGTGCTTCCTCCAGCCCAGCGTTTCTCATGATGCACTCTGCATATAAGTTAAATAAGCAGGGTGACAATATACAGCCTTGACATACTCCTTTCTCTATTTGGAACCAGTCTGTTGTTCCATGTCCAGTTCTAACTGTTGCTTCCTGACCTGCATATAGGATTCTCAAGAGGAAGGTCAGATAGTCTGGTATTCCCATCTCTTTCAGAATTTTCCACAGTTTATAGTGATCCACACAGTCAAAGGCTTTGGCATAATCAATAAGCAGAAAGAGATGTTTTTCTGGAACTCATTGCATTTTCTTGATCCAATGGATGTTGGCAATTTGATCTCTGGTTCCTCTGCCTTTTCTAAAACCAGCTTGAACATCTGGAAGCTCACAGTTCATGTACAGTTGAAGTCTGGCTTGGAGAATTTTGAGCACTACTTTAAGGGACTGGCAACCATTTCAGTATTCTTGTCTTAAGAACCCCATGAACAGTATGAAAAGGCAAAAAGATAGGACACTGAAAGATGAATTCCCCAGGTCGGTAGGTGCCAAATATGCTACTAGAGATCAGTGAAGAAATAACTCCAGAAAGAATAAAAGGATGAAGCCAAAGCAAAAACAAGACCCAGCTATGGATGTGACTGGTGATAGAAACAAGGTCCTATGCTGTAAAGAGTGATATTGCTTTGGAACATGGAATGTTATGTCCATGAGTCAAGGCAAATTGGAAGTGATCAAACAGGAGATGACAAGAGTGAACATCGACATTCTAGGAATCAGTAAACTAAAATGGACTAGAATGGGTGAATTTAACTCAGATTACATTATATCTACTACTGTGGGCAAGAATCCTTTAGAAGAAATGGAGTAGCCATCACAGTCAACAGAAGAGTCTGAAATGCAGTACTTGGATGCAATCTCAAAAACGACAGAATGATCTCTGTTCCCTTCCAAGGCAAACCATTTGATATCACAGTAATCCAAGTCTATGTGCCAAATAGTAATGCTGAAGAAACTGAAGTTGAACGGTTTTATGAAGACCTACAAGACCTTTTAGAACTAACACCCCAAAAAGATGTCCTTTTCATCATAGGGGACTGGAATCCAAAAGTAGGAAGTCAAGAAACACCTGGAGTAACAGGCAAATTTGGCCTTAAAGTACAGAATGAAGCAGGGCAAAGGCAAATAGAGTTTTGCCAAGAGAATGCACTGGTCATAGCAAACACCCTCTTCCAATAACACAAGAGAAGACTCTACACATGGACATCACCAGATGGTTAATACCAAAATCAGATTAATTATGTTCTTTGCAGCCAAAGATGGAGAAGCACTATACAGTTAACAAAACAAGACCAGGAGCTGACGGTGGCTTAGAACATGAACTCCTTATTGCCAAATTCAGAGTTAAATTGAAGAAAGTAGGGAAAACGACTAGACCATTAAGGTATGACCTAAATCAAATCCTTTATGATTATACAGAGGAAGTGAGAAATAGATTTAAGGGACTAGATCTAATAGACAGAGTGCCTGATGAACTATGGACGGAAGTTTGTGACATTGTACAGGAGACAGGGATCAAGACCATCCCCATGGAAAAGAAATGCAAAAAAAGCAAAATAGCTGTCTGAGGAGGCATTACAAATAGCCGTGAAAGAGGAGAGGCAAAAAGCAAAGGAGAAAAGGAACAATATACACATTTGAATGCAGAGTTGCAAACATAGCAAGGAAAGATAAGAAAGCCTTCCTCAGTGATCAGTGCAAATAGAGGAAAACTATAGAATGGGAAAGACTAGAGATCACTTAAAGAAAATTAGAGATACAGTAATATTTCATGGAAAGATGGGCTCAATAAAGGAAGAAATGGTATGGACCTAACAGAAGCAAGAGAAATTAAGAAGAAGTGGCAAGAATACACAGAAGATCTGTACAAAAAAGATCTTCATGACCCAGATAATCACAAAGGTGTGATCACCCATCTAGAGCCAGACATCCTGGAATTTGAAGTGAAGTGGGCCTTAAGAAGCACCACTATTAACAAAGCTAGTGGAGGTGATGGAATTCCAGTGGAGCTATTTCAAATCCTAAAAGATGATGCTGTGAAAGTGCTGCACTCAATATGTCCACAAATTTGGAAACCTCAGCAGTAGCCATAGGACTTGAAAAAGTCAAATTTCATTCCAATCCCAAATAAAGGCAATGACAAAAATGCTCAAACTACTGCACAATTGTACTCATCTCACACACTAGTAAAGTAATGCTCAAAATTCTCCAATCCAGGCTTCAGCAATACTTGAACTGTGAACTTCCAGATGTTTAAGCTGGTTTTAAAAAAGGAAGAGGAACCAGAGATCAAATTGCTAACATCCACTGGATCACTGAAAAAGCAAGAAGGTTCCAGAAAAACATCTTCTGCTTTATTGACTGTGCCAAAGCCTTTGACTGTGTGGATCACAATAAACTGTGGAAAATTCTGAAAGAGATGGGAATACCGATGACATGACCTGCCTCTTGAGAAATCTTTATGCAGGTCAGGAAGCAACAGTTAAAACTGGACATGGAACAACAGACTTGCCTCAAATAGGAAAAGGGGTACATCAAGGCTGTTTATTGTCACCCTGCTTATTTAACTTACATACAGTGTACATCATGAAAAATGCTGGGCTGGAAGAAGCACAGGCTAGAATCAAGATTTCTGAGAGAAATATCAATCACCTCAGATATGCAGATGACACCACCCTTATGGCAGAAAGTGAAGAAGAACTAAAGAGCCTCTTGATGAATGTGACAGAGGAGAGTGACAAAGTTTGCTGAAAGCTCAACATTCAGAAAACTAAGATCATGGCATCCGGTCCCATCATTTCATGGCAAATAGATGGGAACACAATGGAAACAGTGACAGACTTATTTTTTTGGTCTCCAGAATCACTGCAGATGGTTACTTCAGCCATGAAAGTAAAAGACACTTACTCCTTGGAAGAAAAGTTATGATCAACATAGATAGCATATTGAAAAGCAGAGACATTACTTTGTCCCCAAAGTTCCATCTAGTCAAGGCTATAGTTTTTCTAGTAGTCATGTATGGATGTGAGGGTTGGAGTATAAAGGAAGCTGAGTGCCAAAGAATTGAGGCTTTTGAACTGTGTGTTGGAGAAGACTCTTGAGAGTCCCTTGGACTGCAAGGAGATTCAACCAGTCCATCCTAAAGGAGATCAGTCCTGGGTATTCATTGGAAGGACTGATGTTGAAGCTGAAACTCCAGTACTTTCGCCACCTCATGCGAAGAGCTGAATCATTTGAAAAGACCTTGATGTTGGGAAAGATTGAGGGCAGGAAGAGAAGGAGACAACAGGATGAGATGGTTGGGTGGTATCACCGTCTCAATGGACATGAGTTTGGGTAAACTCCGGGAGTTGGTGATGGACAGGGATGCCTGGCATGCTGCGGTTTATGATGATGCAAAGAGTCAAACATGACTGAGCACTGAACTGAACTGAAATGAGTGCAATTGTGCAGTAGTTTGAGTATTCATCGGCATTGCCTTTCTTTGCGATTGGAATGAAAATTGATCTTTTCCAGTCCTGTGGCCACTGCTGAGTTTTCCAAATTTGCTGGCATATTGAGTGTAGCACTGTAACAGCACTATCTTTTAGGATTTGAAAAGGATAAACTGGAATTCCATCACTTCCACTAGTTTTGTTCATAGTGTTGCTTCCTAATATCCACTTTACTTCCCATTCCAGGATGTCTACCTCTAGGTGAGTATCATAGCATCATAATTATCTGGGTCATGAAGATCTTTTTTGTATAGTTTTTCTGTGTATTCTTGCCACTTCTTAATATCTTCTGCTTCTGTTAGATCCATGTCATTTCTGTCCTTTATTGAGCCCATCTTTGCATGAAACCTTCCCTTGGTATCTCTGATTTTCTTGAAGAGATCTGTAGTCATTCCCATTCTATTGCTTTCCTCTATTTCTTTGCACTGATCGCTGAGGAAGGCTTTCTTATCTTTCTTTGCTATTCTTTAGAACTCTGCATTCAAATGGGTATATCTTTTCTTTACTCTTTTGCTTTTTTTCTTCTCTTCTTTCACAGCTATTTGTAAGTCCTCCTCAGACAGCCATTTTGCTTTTTTTGCATTTCTTTTTTTGGGGATGGTCTTGATCCCTGTCTCGCATACAGTGTCACAAATCTTTGTCCATAGTTCATCAGGCACTCTGTCTATTAGATCTAGCGCCTTAAATCTATTTCTCACTTTCTCTGTGTAATCATAAGGGTTTTTGATTTAGGTCATACCTGAATGGTCTAGTGGTTTTCCCTACTTTCTTCAATTTAAGCATGAATTTGGCAATAAGGAGTTCATGATCTGAGCCACAGTCAGCTCCTGGTCTTATTTTTGCTGACTGTATAGAGCTTCTCCAACTTTGGCTGCAGAGAATATTTTCAATCTGATTTCGATGTTGACCATCTGGTGATGTCCATGTGTAAAGTCTTCTCTTGTGTTGTTGGAAGAGGGTGTTTGCTATGACCAGTGAATTCTCTTGGCAAAACTCTATTTGCCCTTGCTCTGCTTCATTCTGTACTCTAAGGCCAAATTTGCCTGTTACTCCAGGTGTTTCTTGACTCCCTACTTTGCAGTCCAGTCTCCTATGATGAAAAGGACATCTCTTTTGGGTGTTAGTTCTAAAAGGTCTTGTATGTGTTCATGCTGCTGCTGCTGCTAAGTCGCTTCAGCCGTGTCTTACTCTGTGTGACCCAGAGACGGCAGCCCACCAGTCTCCCCCGTCCCTGGGATTCTCCAGGCAAAAACACTGGAGTGGGTTGCCATTTCCTTCTCCAATGCATGAAAGGGAAAAGTGGAAGTGAAGTCGCTCAGTTGTGTCCAACTCTTAGCAACCCCATGGGCTGCAGCCTACCAGGCTCATCCATCCATGGGATTTTCCAGGCAAGAGTACTGGAGTGGGATGCCACTGCCTTCTCCGTAGGTGTTCATAGAACCCTTCAGCTTCAGCTTCAGCTTCTTCACCATTAGTAGTCGGGGCATAGACTTGGATTACCGTGATATTGAATGGTTTGCCTTGGAAAGGAACAGAGATCATTCTGTCGTTTTTGAGATTGCATTCAAGTACTGCATTCTGGACTCTTCTGTTGCCTATGATGGCTACTCCATTTCTTCTAAGGGATTCTTGCCCACAGTAGTAGATATAAGGGTCATCTGAGTTAAATTCACTATTCCAGTCCATTTTAGTTTGCTGATTCCTAAAATGTCAATGTTCACTCTTGCCATCTCCTGTTTGACCACTTCCAATTTGCCTTGATTCATGGACCTAACTTTCCAGGTTCCTATGCAATATTGCTCTTTACCACATCTGACCTTGCTTCTATCACCAGTCCCATGCACATCTGGGTGCTATTTTTGCTTTGGCTCCATCTCTTCATTCTTTCTGGAGCTATTTCTCCACTCTTTTCCAGTAGCATATTGGGCACCTACTGACCTGGGGAGTTCATCTTACAGTGTCCTGTATTTTTGCTTTTCAAACTGTTCATGCGGTTCTCAAGGCAAGAATACTGAAGTATTTTGCCAGTTCTTTCTCCAGTGGACCACATTCTGTCAGACCTCTTCACCATGACCTGTCGTAGATGGCCCTACATGGCATGGCTCATATGTTCATTGAGTTAGACAAGGCTGTGGTCCATGTGATCAGATTGGTTAGTTTTCTGTGACTGGTTTTCATTCTGTCTGGCCTCTAATGGAGAAGGATAAGAGGCTTATGGAAGCTTCCTGATGGGAGAGACTGACTGAAGGGGAAACTGGGTCTTTTTCTAATGGGTGGGGCCATGCTCAGTAAATCTTTAACCTAAATTTTTTGATGGGTGGAGCAGTGTTCCCTCCCTGCTCTTACCTGGGGCCAAACTATGGTGGACATAATGAAGGCAATGGCAACCTATTTCAAAAGATCCCATGCATGTACTGCTACACTCAGCACCCCCAGCCCTACAGCAGGCCACCACCGACCCATGCCTCTGCTGGTGTCTCCTGGACACTCCTGGCAAGTCTGGGTCAGTCTCTTGTGGGGTCATTGCTGCTTTCTCCCGGGTCCTGGTGCACGTAATGTTCTGTTTGTGCCCTCCATAAGAGTCTATTTCCCAGTCCTGTGTAAGTTCTGGCAGCTCTAAGGTGGGGTTGATGGCAACCTCCTCCAAGAGGGCCCATGCCATACCCAAGTCTGCCGCACCAGAGCCCCTGTCCCTGTGGCAGTCCACTGCTGACCAGTACCTCCACAGGAGACACTCAAACACAGTTCTGTCTCAGTCTCTGTGGGATCCTTGTGTCCTGGTTTGTATAAGGTTTGTTTGAGTCCCCTGAGTATCTCTGGTGGTAATGGGGTTTGATTCTAAATACAAATTCGCCCCTCCTACCATCTTGCTGGGGCTTCTCCTTTGCCCTTGGGCATAGGGTATCTCCTCATAGGCACTCCATCTCTGCACAGCCACTGCTCCAGTGCAGTGCAGCTGCTGCTCCAGCGCCTACTGTCTTGGTGGGGTTTCTCTGACCTTGAACGGGGGGTTAATAGAATTGTTAAGCTTATATCTCATCAGTAAATGAGTTATAAAATATCAAGAGGGGATATACAGCTAAATAATGACTGAAGATTACCCACATGTTGATACTGTGCTACGTAGACTTTGTATCCTCTTTTGGAGAGTAGCATGTTTTTAGCAGCAGGTGGGATAGTTACACCAACTGAAGCTAACACAAGCTTTTGCTATTGTCTTTAGGTGAAAATATGATTCAAATTGGTACACATGGCTATCAAGTTGAAAAGTGGTGGACTGCAGTAGTTTCCTACTATGTCAACATGGCCAAGCTATAACTACATTTTCTAGATTTTTTTTTTTTCCTTTATAGTTCTGAGTTGCAATTAGCCAAGAGGGAAATATTCACAAGATTGGGAGGACAAAATGAAGAATCATTGATTACTTCATGGAGATTATAGTGTTTCTGCATGCTAAGAAATAGACACAAAGTGCTGGTGGCTTTCAACTTATCTTTCCTCTAACCCCTCCCTGCTTACAGCTTTTCTTCCAATTAGCAGCTCTGCTCATCAACAACAAGCCAAGCCGTGACCAAATGCAAAGGCAACAGCCTTCCATAGTCTTCTCTACCAATTGTCCTTTCAGGAAGGCTGGTTAGCAACTTTTCCTTGATCACTTATATCCTTTTTGGAGATCACTTTTTCTTACTTCTTTATCTCCTCTTGCAATTCCATAAGTAATAATTTTTCTACAACACACACAGTGGTTCTATGTTTCTGATTGACCTCTGATTAATACTTGCTTTTAAAACAGTTGATACTTACTGCTGTTTTGATTTTTTTTTTTTCTTCTCTTGGTTTCTAGGTCCCTGCTTTCTCTTGTCCTTTAACTTACTTGAATCTACTTATATGTTATCCTCTTCTTTTCCCTGACCCTTAATAATAAGTATTGCCGACCTCAGTCTTGGTCCTTCTTCTCAAGCTATTGTCAATCCTTTGATAAATCTTAGGTAATCTTGCAGTTTAAATATTTGATTCATCTTCTTCATTTATGTAAGATCTAATCTATCAGAAAATATCCATAGCTTTATTTTCAAAAGATATGCAGAATTCACCACAGTTCAATCATATACACCCACCTCGTTTATCTGAGTTACCATTATTTTAAATGTCCTCTTTTTCGTCTAGAGGTTTCTTAACAAAGAGGTCAGAGTAATTGTAATAGATCTCATGTTCCATCATATTATCCTATTAATCAAATCCCTGCAATATCACCCCATTTATTTATAACTACAGCTGAAACACTTGCAACGGCTTACAAGGCCCTTCTGAGAACCTATGAGATAGAGGCCCATCCTCTACTCTTTGCCTGCTCACTCCACTCCAGTCACTCTGGGCTTGTTGATGTCAGAAACATGCCAACTGTGCTCCCACATTCAGCCCTTCATAGTTTTCTTCTCTATGATCACATGTCACCTGCTTGATGAAGCCCACTGTGACTACTGATTAAAATTGTCACTGAGTCACTTACATGTCCAGTCTGCAAAGACTGCTCTATGTTTTTCCATATATTTATTACCTCCAAACATGACAAATAATTTTATTATATATATGATATCATATTAACCTTCCAACCTCAACTCTAGGTAGAATAAAAGCTTCATCAGGGCAGAACTTTGTTTTCTTTTTCTTCTTTTTTCAGTAATGTAATCCACATTACTTGTATAATGATGAGCAACTAGTGATTGCTCAATAAATATATGTTACATTAATAAATGAATGGTGAAGTTAATCTCTATCAAAGATCCAGCACTTTTCCTGGCACAGAGTTTCTCTATACTATAATTTTTCTTTTTTAGAAATGTTGGCAAAAGATGGTGTTGTGTAAAATATTACTGTATTAACATTAAACACTATCCCTAGAGCCTGTTATACAGAGTGAAGTAAGTTAGAAAAAGAAAGGCAAATGCTGTATATTAATGCATATATATGGAATTTAGAAAAATGGTTCTGATGAACCTATTTGCAAGGCAGGAATAGAGACTCAGACATAGATAGAGAGCAGACTTATGGACACAGCAAGGGAAGTAGGGGGTGGGATGAACTGAGAGAGAAGCATTGAAATATATACATTATTGTATATAAACTAGATAGCTAATGGGAAGCTGCTTTGTAGCACAGGGAGCTCAGCCTGGTGCTCTGTGACAGCCTGGAGGAGTGGGATGGGGTGGGAGGCGGGAGGGAGTTCAAGAAGGAGGAGACATGTGTTTACATATAGCTGTTTCATGTTGATGTATGGCAGAAATCAATACAACATTGTAAAGCAATTATCCTCCAGTTAAAAACAAATGTTAAAAAAATTAAGCACTATCTTTTATAAAAATACCACAAAACTATGCCCTCATAAAGAGCAATGACAAGCAAAATTAAAATCTCTTATACTTTCTAAAGAAGAAAAAACAATTACAATAGCAATAAATGATGAAGAAATGATCTAACCAAAATATCATGCATAACCTACTTTCATCTGTATTATCAGTTCTGTTCAGTCACTCAGTAGTGTCCGACTCTTTGTGACCCCATGGACTGCAGCACACCAGGCTTCCCTGTCCATCACCAACTCCCAGAGCTTGCTCAAACTCATGTCCATAGAGTAAGTGATGCCATCCAACCGTCTCATCCTTTGTCATCCCCTTTTCCTCCTGCCTTCAATCTTTCCCAGCATCAGGATCTTTTCCAGCAAGTCAGTTCGTTGTATCACGTAGCCAAAGTTCCGGAGCTTCAGCTTCAGCATTAGTCCTTCCAATTAATATTTAGGATTGATTTCCTTTAGGATTGACTGGTTTGATCTCCTTGCAGTCCAGAGAACTCTCAGGAGTCTTCTCCAAGACCGCAGTTAAAAAGCATCAATTCTTTGGTGCTCAACCTTCTTTATGGTCCAACCCTCACATCCATATATAACTACTGGAAAAACATAGCTTTGACTAGACAGATGTTTGTTGCCAAAATAATGTCTCTGCTTTTTACTATGCTGTCTATGATGATCATAACTTTTTTTTTTCACAGAGCAAGTGTCTTTTAATTTAATGGCTGAAGTCCCCAGCTGCAGTAATTTTGAAGCCCAAGGAAAAAACTCTTTCATTATTTCCATTGTTTCCCCATCTATTTGCCATGAAGTGATGGGACTGGATGCCATGATCTTTGTTTTTTGAATGTTGAATTTTAACCTAGCTTTTTCACTCTCCGCTTTCACTTTCATTAAGAGGCTCTTCAGTTCCTCCTCACTTTCTGCCATACGGGTGGTGTCATCTGTGTATCAGAGGTTATTGATATTTCTCGGAAATCTTAATGCCAGCTTGTGTTTCTTCCAGCCTGGCATTTCACATGATGTACTCTGCATAGAAGTAAAATAAACAGGGTGACAATATACAGCCTTGACATACTCCTTTCCTGAGTTGGAACCAGTCCATTTTTCCATGTCCAATTCTAACTGTTACTTCTTGACCTGCACACAGGTTTTTCAGGAGGCAGGTCAGGTGGTCTGGTATTTCCATCTCTTGAAGAATTTTCAAGTTTTTTGTAATCCACACAGTCAAAGGCTTTGGCATAAACAACAAAACAAAAGTTGATATTTTTCTGGAATTCTCTTGTTTTTTTCTATGATCCAACTGATGCTGGCAGTTTGATCACTGGTTCCTCTGCCTTTTCTAAAACCAGCTTGAACATCTGGAATTTCAAGGTTTAGGTACTATTGAAGCCTGGCTTGGAGAATTTTGAGCATTACTTTACTAGTGTGTGAAATAAGTACAATTCTGCAGTAGTTTAAACATTATTTGGCATTGCCTTTCTTTGGGATTGGAATGAAAACTGGTATTTTCCAGTCTTGTGGCCACTGCTGAGTTTTCCAAATTTGCTGGCCTATTGAGTGCAGCACTTTCACAGCATCATCTTTTAGGATTTGAAATAACTCAACTGGAATTCCATCACCTCCACTAGATTTGTTCATGTGATGCTTTCTAAGGCCCACTTGACTTCACACTCCATGATGTCTGGTTTTAGATGAGTGATCAACACCATCATTGTTATCTGGTTCATTAAGATCTTTTTTGTATAGTTCTGTATATTCTTGACACCTCTTCTTAATATCTTTTGCTTCTGTTAGGTCCATATGATTTCTGCCTTTTATTGTGCCCATGTTTGCAAGAAATGTTCCCTTTGTATCTCTAATTTTTTTGAAGAGATCTCTAGTCTGTATTACAATCATCTGTATTATAGTTAGGCCAAAATAAGAGACTCTTTAGAATGATGTTGGAAACTTAAACAAAGGTTTGTTTAGTACTTCCTTGTTGATAAATTTCAGCTATATTTAAATTTGAATAAACCAGAATCAAAGGGGAAAGCTGAATCCAAGAATTCCCTTCCAGCACCAAAATAAAAATAATAATAATAAATGAGGGATTAGATTAGCTGGGATTGAACTGCTAGCCAGAACTGCAGGGGAAAAAGTTACTGCAAAAACCACATCTCAGGAAACATTTCCAAATGTGATTGAGGGTGTAGTCTGGTGGTTTATGTAGCAGTGTAGGGCAGAAAGTCCATCAGGAGATCAGAAAAACAAACTTGATCATGAGCCAGTGACCAATAAGACAAGAGCATAGCCCACATAGCCCAAGGACAATGAGCCTTACCCTAACGTTTTCAAGACACTTGTAGAGTTTTGCCTTTTACTTAGAGCAAGGCTTTAATGACTTGTGGAGCTTACTCCTTGATTCCAGATGTTTTTCTTCCTTGTAAGGATGTCATTCATCACCCTCTTCTTTCACATCAGCAACAAACAGCTATCTAAACCAAAAGAAGATACAGAGCATAGACACTGGAAATTTCTATCTGCTTCAAGATGCGACATTTTCTTCCAGGAAAGACACCTTAGCTTTGAACATACTTTGCAAATACATTCCTATTAAGTAAAGATTCTAAGTTAAGTATAATTCTTGACTATTTAAATCTTACACAAATATTATATGTTTTATTTCTTAATGCAGAAAACCATTATGTTCACTACTTTGAAAATGATATTTATAGCATCAGTTCAGTTCAGTCGCTCAGTCATGTCTGACTCTTTGCGAACCCATGAATCGCAGCACGCCAGGCCTCCCTTTTCATCACCATCTCCCGGAGTTCACTCAGACTCACATCCATCGAGTCCGTTATGCCATCCAGCCATCTCATCCTCAGTTGTCCCCTTTTCCTCCTGCCCCAAATCCCTCCCAGCATCAGAGTCTTTTCCAATGACTCAACTCTTCTCATGAGGTGGCCAAAGTACTGGAGTTTCAGCTTTAGCATCATTCCTTCCAAAGAAATCCCAGGGTTGATCTCCTTCAGAATGGACTGGTTGGATCTCCTTGCAGTCCAAGGGACTCTCAAGAGTCTTCTCCAACACCACAGTTCAAACACATCAATTCTTCAGCACTCAGCCTTCTTCACAGTCCAACTCTCACATCCATACATGACCACAGGAAAAACCATAGCCTTGACTAGACGGACCTTAGTTGGCAAAGTAATGTCTCTGCTTTTGAATATGCTATCTAGGTTGTTCATAACTTTTCTTCCAAGGAGTAAGCGTCTTTTAATTTCATGGCTGCAGTCACCATCTGCAGTGATTTATAGCATAATTAACTTTATCTGAGTAGTTTAGAGTAGTCCATTTGTAGAATTCATAGAGTCTGACAGAGAATTCATTTTAGGTAGAAGGCCTTGATAGACGATGATTTGAGATAGATAGATTAGATAAACAGATAGGTAGATCTTCCAAGAATGAGCATGAATGGCCCCCAGTCTTGCTAACAAAAGCATGCACCAAAGCAGCAGCATGATCAAAGTAGTATGCATAACCTCTGGCTTGATTCTCTGATATTTTTTAAATCTAATCACAGAACAAAATATAGAAGGAAGTAAGATGGTAAAAATATTTATTCTCAAAATATATGGAATTATTAATCTAATAATGTAAAAAAAACTATTAAAAATATAAGCTTTTTGACAACAGGGACCATATAAAGACTATTTTATAATGCCAAATATGGGTCACATGTAAGGATTAATCATTTAGAGTTAAATGGCAAAGATTATCACTGTGTTTTAGATTAGTGTTATATATTATCCTGTCTACAGAATTCTTTTTGTTCTGAAATCACACACACACCAAATATTTTTAAGAATATTTCCCCTAAGTCTAAGAAATTATTGTTCAAATAGCTGGAAGATAGATACATACAACATATATTTATTTACATAATTTTAATGAGTGTCATCCTCAGTTAATAAAGAATGACAACAAAAATATTCCCATAACATGTAACTAGATACATAAATATGAGCTCTGATAAACATCAAACATATATGTGAAACCAAATGGTACATTCCCCAATGAGAAAATATTTAACCTTGTTAAGCTACTTTTATTTTGCCCAAGTAATGTTCTTTTGGCAAAATATTGTTTTCAGAAAAACGCATATTACCAATTGATAGAAATATTTGCCTATATTCTTTATTTACAAGCATTTTTTCACCATTTATAGAAAACCATTATGTTTAAGTTTTAAGCAAAGAGACCAGCTATCACAATCTAGATCCAAATAAACTGAGGCAAATCAGATGTAAGTGATTGTTTGAGTAAATTTCTAACAGTATTGTCGTTATAACCCCTTTCTTGAATTCCCTTTTCTTGGTCTACTGCATAGTCTACTGGGCCTTGCAGATGCCAGAATGGAGAAGGTAATTATTTATTTAGTTGGAAATGTGACTGTGATTTTAAAGAACAGGAATAGATTTAGAATTTGTTTTTCTCTTCAAATATCTTAACTCCTTCATAAGTCCTTAGTTATTAGTTTGTGGTCAAAGACAGCATAATTATCTGAGAAATCTGTAGTGTGGTTTGGTTTTTCCTGTAGCAAATCCAACAACCTGAACTAAACTAACACATTTTCTGGCTTCCTCCACTGAGAGAATTTATAAGAAAGTGGGCCAGCCTTTCTGTCCTGGGGCAAATTTGTCTAAGAGCTAATGTTTTAGTTTGCCAGATAATAAATAAATAAATAAATAAAACACTCTTGGTATTTCTATAGGTTTAAAGCCACAAGACAAGATGTTGATTTTCTTAAAAATACAGACTTGTTTATCTGTCTTCTTGTCAATTTTTATTTCACAGCCATCAATCTGAGAACAAGTTAATTCTGGGTATCTTGTTTCTAAAACAGTGACATGTAGAAATTACAGATAGCTGGTGCCTGACAGGTAGGAATGGTAATACCCACCAGTGCCCAGATTTGTAACTTAATCTATACTGATATTTTACTTTCAAGTTAAAACACTAAGGAAAGAATAGAAAAAGAAGTATACAATGAAAGTCACCAATATCTATTATAAAAATTCAAATAGAAACTGGACAGACAAGTGGGAAAGCTAGTACCAAAGAAACACTGCCAAGTTTCTTAAAGTATGGAAGATCAAAGATGAAGATTCACTTTGAAAATATTAATGCCTTTGTGAAAAGAGTTGGGTTATGGCCAATTCTTCTCTAATTCTAAAGACTTAAGAACAATATAGGTTGTAGATAAGAACTCCCTGTTTACAAGACAAGTCTGAATGTCCAACTGAGAGGTTAGGCATCTCCTTTTCTGGCAGGTACTCAAACAGCAGACATCAATCGAGTAGGAATGGTTAAGTGCCAGTTTATGGAGTTGGGGGGAAAAGTGACTTCCATGGTTACTTTCAGTCTTCAGATTTTAAATATAAAGGCGCCACAAAGTCAACTAAAAGGAAATATACTTATAAATAAATCATGGTATTTGGAAACAGAAAACTGCCTCCTTCATGAACCCATACTGATTTTATTTATTATTTTCTTTTGGCTTCTGATACTTTAATTGCTTCTCTTAATGTTTATAAATTATCAGAGCTTGGGTGGCCTATTATACTGGGTTACAAAGTAAAAATTAAGAATCTGTGGGTCCTTTGTTGCTACTTAGGTTAGTCACATGGCCTTAGGCAAGTTGCTAATTTATCTAACATTAAACGATTAAATTAATAATTGAAGGTGTTAAAAACTGAGTCAATGATAAGTGTTGCTTCTTCTTAATACTTGATATTACTAAAAGCTGGGTTTGTTGACAGATCTTCCCTTCTTTTTGAATTAGAAGAAGAATCTTTTATTATATAATATGAGATCTCATTACTCTTTATTTCCTAGTACAAGTAAACATAGAATTCACAGCTTAAAACTGTAATAGAATGCTTTAATTGAAGTTAAAATTCTCACTGGAAAACATAAAAACAATTTAAGCCCGTTCAGTTCAGTCCAGTTCAGTTGCTCAGTCGAGTCTGACTCTTTGCGACCCCATGAACTGCAGCTCATCAGGCCTCCCTGTCCATCACCAACTGTCCATCACTCAAGTGTCCATCGATGCCATCCAACCATCTCATCCTCTGTCGTCACTTTCTCCTGCTCTCAATCTTTCCCAATATCAGAGTCTTTTCAAATGAGTCAGCTCTTCACATCAGGTGGCCAAAATATTGGAGTTTCAGCTTCAACATCGATCCTTCCAATGAACACCCAGGACTGATCTCCTTTAGGATGGACTGGTTGGATTCTTTGCAGTCCAAGGGACTCTCAAGAGTCTTCTCCAACACACAGTTCAAAAGCATCAATTCTTCAGTGCTCAGCTTTCTTTATAGTCCAAATCTCACATCCATACATGACTACTGGAAAAACCATATTACACTTCCAATTTATATCAAAACTCATAATATCTTCTGACTTTGTAATTGAACAGTTCAGTTCAGTTCAGTCGCTCAGCTGTGTCCAACTCCTTGTGACCCCATGAATCGCAGCACGCCAGGCCTCCCTGTCCATCACCAACTCCCAGAGTTCACTCAGACTCACGTCCATTGAGTCAGGGATGCCATCCAGCCATCTCATCCTCGGTTGTCCCCTTTTCCTCCTGCCCCCAATCCCTCCCAGCATCAGAGTCTTTTCCAATGAGTCAACTCTTCACATGAGCTGGCCAAAGTACTGGAGTTTCAGCTTTAGCATCATTCCTTCCAAGGAAATCCCAGGGTTGATCTCCTTCAGAATGGACTGGTTGGATCTCCTTGCAGTCTAGGGGACTGTCAAGAGTCTCCTCCAACATCACAGTTCAAAAGCATCAATTCTTCGGTGCTCAGCCTTCTTCACAGTCCAACTCTCACATCCATACATGACCACAGGAAAAACCATAGCCTTGACTAGACGGACCTTAGTTGGCAAAGTAATGTCTCTGCTTTTGAATATGCTATCTAGGTTGTTCATAACTTTTCTTCCAAGGAGTAAGCGTCTTTTAATTTCATGGCTGCAGTCACCATCTGCAGTGATTTTTGAGCCCCCAAAAATGAAGTCTGACACTGTTTCCTTTAGTTTATGTAGGCTGTTGTGCTGTTGTGTTTTTACTTTCTTTTTTTAAACAATAAAAACCACTGTTAACAGTTTTACTGAAATACTTTTCTGGCTGTAGTCACTAAAAATATTTTTGCTACTTAGTTTTTAAATTAAGAGTCAGTAACTATAATTTCACCAGTGCAGTAGGCTATGATAGGATTTATCTCCTGTTCTGAAGAACCTCACAGCACACACCTCTAAAAACGGAAACAATATGCAGCAGGACCTGGAAATGGAGTGTAGGGAGAGGTGGGAATGTAAGTAGGGAGCCAAAGGGGTGCAAAGCCTATCAGTTCAGTTCAGTTCAGTCGCTCAGTCATGTCCGACTCTTTGCAACCCCATGAATCACAGCACGCCAGGCCTCCCTGTTCATCACTATCTCCCGGAGTTCACTCAGACTCACATCCATCGAGTCCGTGATGCCATCCAGCCATCTCATCCTCTGTCGTTCCCTTCTCCTCCTGCCCCCAATCCCTCCCAGAATCAGGGTCTTTTCAAATGAGTCAGCTCTTTGCATGAGATGGCCAAAGTTTTGGAGTTTCAGCTTCAGCATCAGTCTTTCCAATGAACACCCAGGACTGATCTCCTTTAGGATGGACTGGTTGGATCTCCTTGCAGTCCAAGGGACTCTCAAGAGTCTTCTCCAACACCACAGTTCAAAAGCATCAACTTTTCAGCACTCAGCTTTCTTCACAGTCCAACTCTCACATCCATACATGACCACTGGAAAAACCATAGCCTTGACTAGATGGACCTTTGTTGGTAAAAGTAATAGCTCTGCTTTTCAATATGCTATCTAGGTGGTCAGCAACAATCTAAAACAACTTCATCAAGAATAACTTGTGGTTTGACGTTTCTCTGTCTTTATTTTATGCCTTCCACTGACATGTTTTGCATAATAATATCATCTTTGTATTAAATTTATTCCTTTTAATTATAATAAGCATAATTTATTTTTCCTCATTCTCACCAATTAAAAAAGAAATAAAACGTCTATTTGACAACATTAAAAATTTTGAACTATAGAACTACAGATACAGTTTTTTTTTTTAAAGGAAAACAACATACCCTAATTTTTAAGTATCTAAATGATTTTTAAGTATCTAAGTGATTATTCCCTATTTTAAAATATTTTTAAAAGATGGCTCATATATTTGGTGCATCTCCAAAATGCAAATTACTTTTTTTGTTGTTATTATTTTGCTTATTGCATACCTAAACAATAAGAACAACACTGGTAACAGTGAAAAATTCTTTCCTTAGCAGCACATTTAGATGAAAAATATTCAGAATTTGAAAGTAGATTTTTATGAAGGCTTCCACATTCCCATATTGGCTCTGCTCTGCAAGCTATCCTTGTCTTCTCTAAAAGAGGCATATAAATAGCCCTCCTGTGTATCTAACCGGGAGAGAACTATTTCTTCCGTATGCCCACATCAACTGTACAGTTCTTCCATTCATCTGATCTGTTTGGAGAAGTCTATTTGAATTTTCAAAGCCATCTTTTTGCTTTAACAATGACGTCTTTTGGTAATTAAAGAGTTCCGTTCTTCATATCATGCCCTACATTTATCCCAGAACACTGCTTGTCAATCTTTGCTGACCTATACTTGAGATGCTACTTCACCTAAGAGTAAACAGCAACAAAGTCTGCTCTTTTAGAATATGGGTACCACATATGGCACTAAGCAACTTTGCTCTGTGTGACCATATGGTGGGGTTGTCCATTGCCAGGTCATTTTTCCCACTATGTTTTAGACCATCCTATAATCTTTCATCTGGTAAGTATGCAGTAAAGTGATATAGTAAAAAGAGGCGATACAGTAAAAAGAGCAAAGTCAGAGTCTTTCTCCTCTCCTTCTTTTCTATCTTCTCCCCTTGATCCTTTTATGTTTATGCATATTTATATTACTTAGCAGCATTAACACCAATATGGATTATTATCTTTGTATTTAACGATGTTCATTTATAATGAATCCTTAAAACAACAACAAAATAAGTTGTCTCTAACGTAATTTAAAGAATCCTTTATATAGTATAGAATCCTTTGTATAGTATAGAGCTTCCCTGATAGCTCAGTTGGCAAAAAATCCACCTGTTATGCAGGAGATCCCAGTTCAATTCCTGGGTTGGGAAGATCCACTGGAGAAGGGATAAGCTACCTACTCCAGTATTCTTGGGCTTCCCTTGTTGCTCAGCTGGTAAAGAAACCACCTGCAATGCGGGAGACCTGGGTTTGATCCCTGGGTTAGGAAGATCCCCTGGAGAAGAGAAAGGCTACCCACTCCAGTATTCTGGCCTAGGGAATTCCATGGATTGTATTGTCCATGGGGTTGCAAAGAGTTGGACACGACTGAGCAACTTTCACTCACTAGTATCCTATACTTGACAATAATATACATGTTATTTCCACTATCTTTGATAAAGATTCAAACTTTTCAAAGAGTCGCTGGTCCATAGACTTCCAACTTCAGGAAACTTAATTGATTAGGACTGCAGCTTTGGTGCTCTGAACTCCACCTCGGCCTTTGCTTTGAGGCCACACTTCCCAGTGGATGTCCCCAGTCAATAGCTATAGCTGGGAAGCATTCAAAGGCAGCATTGTTCCTGAGAGACACAGACTCCCTTCTAGTCTCTGGCTTGAGGACTCCCAAATGTCCTATTGAACTCTCTTTAAACTACACTGCTGTTTGGTAGGCTTCCTAGTAACATTTACTCCTTTTTCTTAGAGTTAGACTGAAATTATGGTCTAAGAATTGGGCTTCCTAGGTGGTGTATGGGTAAAGAATTTGCCTGCCAATGCAGGAGACTCAAGAGATGTGGGTTGGTCTCTAGGTTGGAAAGGTCCCCTGGGGTATGAAATAGCAATTCACACCAGTATTCTTGCCTGGAGGATCCCAGGAACAGAGGAGCCTGGCAGGGTACAGTAAATGGCGTCACAAATGGTCAGACATGACTGAGCATGCACGTGTGGTTTTAGAGCTATCCCAGTCATTCTTCAGTCCCTTTCCATTTTCTCCCAGTTCTCCAATAATGTGCCTGCACATTTTATCTCATTTTCCCATCTGCTTTTTAGAGGTCCCAGACAAACACAGGCCCCAAGGACTATAGATACATGAATATCCCAGAATTTAAAAATCTAAAACAGAAAATCAAAGAACCATAAACTTCAGATGTATTAAAATCAAATAAAATTAAAAAAGATGAAGTGATCAATGAATAGCAAAAGAGTTTAAGATGTTCACAATCCAGTGTCTTCACATCCTTTCTATACAGAGAAAGAATTCAACATTTAATTCATTCCTATTACAAGTCCCAAGTTCTCCTTGGTCAATAATACATCATCATACTTAATGCTCATATCTGCATTTTTTTAGCAGATAAGGAAAACTGAAACTTGGAGAAGTTGACACAATATATGCAGAATGGTGGATGGGAAATGGGACTCTAAGCTGTAAACCTGTTCTTTGTCCTTCACTGCATACTACATTTGATATGGTGCTAGACTGCAAAATCAAGGAATAAAATTGCTCCCACATTTTTCATATTGTTCTTCTTTTCATATGGGGTTGCCCTAATTCATAGCTGCTTACCAAAAACATATCAAATTAATTGTAATGAGTGCACCCATGCCAAACCTAGTTGATTATAGTATGCCAGATACTTGGGCACCCCACTCCAGTACTCTTGCCTGGAAAATCCCATGGGCGGAGGAGCCTGGTAGGCTACAGTCCATGCGGTCGCACAGAGCCAGACACGACTGAGGGACTTCACTTTCACTTTTCACTTTCATGCACTGGAGAAGGAAATGGCAACCCACTCCAGTGCTCTTGCCTGGAGAATCTCAGGGATGGGGGAGCCTGATGGGCTGCCATCTATGGGGATGCACAGAGTCGGACACGACTGAAGTGACTTAGGAGCAGATACTTGCTCAGTTCTAAATGGCAGAATTTTTAAAATAATGTACAAAACACACATTTGTCAAATCTGCAGAATACAATATAGAGTTGATGATATGTAGGGTGATACATCGGAGAATGCAATGGCAACCCACTCCAGTACTCTTGCCTGGAAAATCCCAGGGATGGAGGAGCCTGGTAGGCTGCCCTCCATGGGGTCGCATGGAGTCGGACACGACTGAAGTGACTTAGCAGCAGCAGCAGCAACAGCAGCAGGGTGATACATTTAGGATGCAAACTGATAGAATGAAATGAACTAAAGGCAGTAAGTTGATGTTTAACATAGAAAACATGTGGCCCTGATTTAAAGTTCAAAAGACAATTTTGTACTTAACAAAATTGTAACTGCTCAAGATGAGACTATTTTTCTTCTGAATGTAATATATGGGTTGGTCTCCTGGAATGACAGGAGTTCATGTAAAGGTCCAGTGTTTTATATGACCACAAACTAGATATGAGCCAACAATGTTATCCTGTTGCTAAAAGAGAAAATCTACTTTGGGACTATACTAATTTACATACAGCATTATCAAAGAAAGTTAAACACACAGATCTGGAGGATAGTCTCTGAATCTGGGCATCAACTTTAGGAGGAGTCTCCATAAACTTCAGTGTTAGGGAAAGTATGTTCAAATAGTGTCTAGATGAGGGTTTACTCATGGATGCATTTAACAAACACTCAAGTGCACACTATAAAATAGAAGCATGCTTGATAAAGGGCATAAAAGAAGTGACCCTTGAACTCAAATACTTGAAGATATTTTAATAGGGAAGGTTTACTTTCTCCAAACTTGATTTCATTTGGGTTGCTCTCAGAAGAAAAAAAAAAAAAAAAACTGGCCTGCAGAGCTACAGGAGAAATAGTTATGTTCCCAGGATTTAAGATAAGCATCTCTTTCAGTCAAATACTCCCAGTGCCCTGTTGATGAACACAGATTATGGCAAAGTCTACTGTAACCTTGGGACCTAAGCCCAACTCTACTCTCTCCAGGGGAAGGGTGATATCTGTTGTCCCATCTGAACCGGCAGCAATGGACTAATAATTATTATATGCCAGCTGCTCATCACACGAGGGAAGTAATGAAGACTTGTCAAGTCATCCTTCTAGAATCTGACATCTAACCAGCTGGGTGCTCATGCTGCCCTAGAGTGTGACAGGAAGTGCAGAACCTACACACCTCCTGATGCTGTCTACACTGCCTCTTTCCTAAGAATGCAGTTTCATCAGGTCTGCTGGATTATCTGCTTTTCTTTTCACCAAACACGTGCAAGAAAAAATATTTAAATTAATATTTAGTTTAATTTAGATACTCAAATGTTTGTTGAATAGAATAAGTACAAGCTAAACTATAGTCAGTGAGTAGAGGATGCATCCAACAAACTTTTAATGGAATATAAACAAAATTTTATAAAATTAACAGTAATGAGACATGCAATGAATTTCTTTTTAGGTAGAACTGTTTCAGCCATTAGGGGTCTTCAAGGAGAGATGAGGATGGTATTACTTAAGCAAATTTGAAGTTTATTTCCACAATGGGCAACTAGTATACTGGGTAGAAAAATGTTGTCTTGATAAAATTCTTAGTCCCTTTCCACTTCTGAAATTCTGTTGGGCTCATACTTTGAACAGGCAATGCAAACTTGCATCCAAGCAGTTGCCTCATGTGATTGATTAAATGGAGTTAGTTGATTTATGTATTTTCTCAAAAGCAGTATTTTCTGACTATTGTTTGTACACTTACGTTATCCTCTCCATCTCCATACTTCTTAAAGTTACACGTGAAATTTAGCGCTATACTTACTTTATTGTTTTAATAAATTACATTATTTTAAAATGATATTTTAAATAGATATTTTATTTATATGAGTTTTATCTTTTTAAATTTGAGTACAAATCAAGGTTAGTAAAAGGTTAAATTTTACCCAAACATACAAAGCGTTATTCTTGAAACCATACCTAAAATCTATCACTTTTTCTTCATAGTACATTTATTAACACTATGAAGTAGAAAGATTGTCCTCACATGGGAATGTTATAAAAGGTATAAAATTCAGGGTGTTGAAAAAGTCCTAATAAAGGATCTTATTTAATATTTCCCCAAAAGATAATTTATGCTGGCAGTATTGAACATAGTAAATAAACTTGGCATTTACGTGCATTACCTTACTTTGGTGCCAGAGCTTCATTTTAAATGAATGCTCTATTTAATCAGCTTCATTAGTTATTTCCTTTTTTATTCATAAAACACCAACAATGTAGTTAAAATAGTAAAGCCAAAACCCAAATGGTAAAGCCATAATGAGTAGACTGCAAAAATATTCTGCCCAAATGCTGAAAAGCTATAAATAGTTAATTCTAAAGAGAGAGAGAAAAAATAATTGTACCTGTGAGACAAACATGTAATTAAATTTTTGTGAAAATGGGGAAAATTAGAACATACCATCACTTCTGATCCTGGAGATTTCCCACTTATGTGATCTTTCTATTTTGGAGACAATTATTTTGTATCTCACACATATTTTAGCAAAGAAGCAGGAATAGCATTTATTTAACATTCAAGAGAATCTGATTTTCTACCATTTTTAATAATTCAATATCTGTAAATTCTAGAATGGAAATATTTTATTTTTTTTCAAATAAATCAATTAAATATTATTAGCTATTTACTCCTCTATTATGTTTAATTTCTAACAGGGATATTTGCATGTGCCAAAGACTATTCTTAAAATATCACAAAGAACAGAGAATTTCATATTTTGAATAATAATTTAAGTGTACATAACATCTAAATACACGATGCAAATAGAAATGCTTCAAATAAGAACTGTGAGAAACTGGATGGGAAATGAAATTATATAGAAAGAGAGAGAGAGAGGGAAAAGAGGAGGAGGAAGGAGAAGGGAGAGAGAAAGGACAGAAGGAAGGAAGAGTAAAGAAGGTAGGCAGGGAGAGAGAGAAGAAAAGTAAAGAAGGAAAGACAGAAAGAATCATAGAATGAAAGATAATGCATGGCTACTGTGTTGTTTTATATCAGTTTATTTTGAATGCCTTTCCATAAATTAAAAACAGCAGCTTGAGTCTCCTAAACTGTCTCAATTATTTGATTAAAAAAAAAAAAGAAATTTGACATAGTATAGATGCTTCCTCTCATCTAATGAGATCTAGACCAATTAACAATCAAAGCTTATGGGCTGAAGTAACAGAGAGCTTCATTCATAAACCACTGTTATGGTTTATAGCTTAAGTGCACTGGCTCAAGAGATGGCAACAGTGAACGGTGACATTCTAGGAATCAGTGAACTAAAATGGACTGGAATGGGTGAATTTAACTCAGATGACCATTATATCTACTACTGTGGGCAGGAATCCCTCAGAAGAAATGGAGTAGCCATCATGGTCAACAAGAGTCCGAAATGCAGTACTTGGATGCAACCTCAAAAACGACAGAATGATCTCTGTTCGTCTCCAAGGCAAACCATTCAATATCAGAGTTATCCAAGTCTATGCCTTAACCAGTAACGCTGAAGAAGCTGAAATTGAACGGTTTTATGAAGACCTACAAGACCTTTTAGAACTAACACCCAAAAAAGATGTCTTTTTCATTATAGGGGACTGAAATGCCAAAATAGGAAGTCAAGAAACACCTGGAGTAACAGGCAAATTTGGCCTTGGAATGCGGAATGAAGCAGGACAAAGACTAATAGAGTTTTGCCAAGAAAATGCACTGGTCATAGCAAACACCCTCTTCCAACAACACAAGAGAAGACTCTACACATGGAAGTCACCAGATGGTCAACACCAAAATCAGATTGATTATATTCTTTGCAGCCAAAGATGGAGAAGCTCTATACAGTCAACAAAAACAAGACCAGAAGCTGACTGTGGCACAGATCATGAACTCCTTATTACCAAATTCAGACTCAAATTGAAGAAAGTAGGGAAAACCGCTAGACCATTCAGGTATGACCTCAATCAAATCCCTTATGATTATACAGTGGAAGTGAGAAATAGATTTAAGGGCCTAGATCTGATAGATAGAGTGCCTGATGAACTATGGAATGAGGTTCATGACATTGTACAGGACACAGGGATCAAGACCATCCCCATGGAAAAGAAATGCAAAAAAGCACAAAGGCTGTCTGGGTAGGCCTTACAAATAGCTGTGAAAAGAAGAGAGGTGAAAAGCAAAGGTGAAAAGGAAAGATATAAGCATCTGAATGCAGAGTTCCAAAGAATAGCAAGAAGAGATAAGAAAGCCTTCTTCAGTGATCAATGCAAAGAAATAGAGGAAAACAACAGAATGGGAAAGACTAGAGATCTCTTCAAGAAAATTAGAGACACCAAGGGAACATTTCATGCAAAGATAGGCTCGATAAAGGACAGAAATGGTATGGACTTAACAGAAGCAGAAGATATTAAGAAAAGGTGGCAAGAATACATGGAAGAACTGTACAAAAAAGATCTTCACGACCCAGATAATCATGATGATGTGATCACTAATCTAGAGCCAGACATAATGGAAGGTGAAGTCAAGTGGGCCTTAGAAAGCATCACTATGTACAAAGCTAGTGGAGGTGATGGAATTCCAGTTGAACTGTTTCAAATCTTGAAAGATGATGCTCAGAAAGTGCTGCACTCAATATGCCAGCAAATGTGGAAAACTCAGCAGTGGCCACAGGACTGGAAAAGGTAAGTTTTCATTCCAATTCCAAAGAAAGGCAATGCCAAAGAATGCTCAAACTACCGCACAATTGCACTTATCTCACATGCTAGTAAAGGAATGCTCAAAATTCTCCAAGCGAGGCTTCAGCAATACGTGAACCGTGAAGTCCCTGATGTTCAAGCTGGTTTTAGAAAAGGCAGAGGAACCAGAGATCAAATTGCCAACATCCTCTGGATCATGGAAAAAGCAAGAGAGTTCCAGAAAAAACATCTATTTCTGCTTTATGGACTATGCCAAAGCCTTTGACTGCATGGATCACAATAAACTGTGGAAAATTCTGAGAGAGATGGGAATACCAGACCACCTGACCTGCCTCTTGAGGAATCTGTATGCAGGTCAGAAAGCAACAGTTAGAACTGGACATGGAACACCAGACTGGTTCCAAATAGGAAAAGGAGTACATCAAGGCTGTATATTGTCACCCTGCTTATTTAAATTATATGCAGAGTACATCATGAAAAACATTGAACTGGAAGAAACACAAGCTGGAATCAAGATTGCCAGGAGAAATATCAATAACCTCAGATATGCAGATGACACTACCCTTATGGCAGAAAGTGAAGAGGAAGTAAAAAGCCTCTTGATGAAAGTCAAAGAGGAGAGTGAAAAAGCGGGCTTAAAGCTCAACATTCAGAAAACGAAGATCAAGGCATCTTGTCCCATCACTTCATGGGAAATAGATGGGGAAACAGTAGAAACAGTGTTAGACTTAATTTTTTTGGGCTCCAAAATCACTGCAGATGGTGACTGCAGCCATGAAATTAAAAGACGCTTACTCCTTGGAAGGAAAGTTATGACCAACCTAGAGAGCATATTCAAAAGCAGAGACATTACTTTGCCGACTAGGTCTGTCTAGTGAAGGCTATGGTTTTTCCAGTGGTCATGCATGGATGTGAGAGTTGGACTATGAAGAAAGCTGAGCGCTGAAGAATTGATGCTTTTGAACTGTGGTGTTGGAGAAGACTCTTGAGAGTCCCTTGGACTGCAAGGAGATCCAACCAGTCCATTCTGAAGGAGATCAGCCCTGGGATTTCTTTGGAAGGGTTGATGCTAAAGCTGAAGCTCCAGTACTTTGGCCACCTCATGCGAAGAGCTGACTCATTGGAAAAGAGTCTGATGCTGGGAGGGATTGGGGGCAGGAGGAGAAGGGGACGGCTGAGGATGCGATGGCTGGATGGCATCACGGACTCGATGGACATGAGTCTGAGTGAACTCCGGGAGATGGTGTTGGAGAGAGAGGCCTGGTGTGCTGCGATTCATGGGGTTGCAAAGAGTCAGACACAACTGAGCGACTCAACTGAACTGACCTGAATTGATGGTTTATAGCTTACAATATCCAGTGTTAGTTGAAACTGAAATAAGTCCTTAAAGATTCACAGAGAAATTTCCAAAAATCACCCTAGATTTTTGAAATGTATTTCCTAATCTTTTACATTTGTCTCAAGAATATCTTTTTGACACCAGACTATTAGTAAAAATTTTCTAAAATATTGAACTTGTTTCTTTATATAAAAATAGCTTTCTTCTCATACTGCTACTCCACCAGTTATGTAAGATTTGATTAATTGCAATAACTTGTTACAGTAACAAATACAACTGGCATAATCAGTTTTAAAATAAATACAATACCATGTTGATAAGCATAATAATAAAACCAATATCCTCTTGATACAGTCTGTTAAGAGAAAAAATGAGTGCTGTGCTCAAATGTAGTTAACTAACCCAGAGCATACTTGAAAGACATCAGTCTATATGAACCATACTGGTTAAGTCACTTAAGTGAAGAGAGATTGAGAGCTCTTCCATATTTATGCAATGATAAAATGTTGAGGGCATAAAATGTGGACAGAGTAGTCATTTTATTTAAGAACATGTTATATGTGTATTTACTTATACAAGCTTCCCTGGTGGCTTATGGGTAAAAAACAATCTGCCTGCAATGCAGGAAACCCAAGTTTGACCCCTGGTTGGGAAGATCCCCTGGAGAAGGGAATGGCAACCCAGTATTCTTACCTGGAGAATTCCATGGAGAGAGGAGCCTTGGCGAGGTAAAGTCCAGGGGGTCACAAAGAATCAGATGCAACTGAGCACATAACATTTCACACTTAACTTCACTACCTACATATATTCAAGCTTTTTACCATATATATAACCATCACCTTTCATGTATCACATGAAGATACCAGCCATGACATGGAGAGCTACCCAACATGGATGTGTCATAGTGAAGAGTTCTGACAAAATGTGGTCCATTAGAGAAGGAAATGGCAAACTACTCCAGTATTCCTGCCACCAGAATCACAGGCTGGAATCAAGACTTCAGGGAGAAATATTAAAAAAAAAACAAACTCAGATATGTAGATCATACCACCCTAATGGCAGAAAACGAAGAGGCGTTAAAGATCCTCTTAATAAGGGTGAAAAAGGAAAGTGAAAAAGCTTGCTTAAAACTCAACATTCAAAAACTAAGATCATGTCATCCAGTCTCATCTCTTCATGGCAAATAGAAGGGGGAAAAGTAGAAGCAGTGACAAATTTTAATTTCTTGGGCTCCAAAGTTACTACAGATGGTAATAGCAGCCATGAAATTAAAAGATGCTTGCTCCTTAGAAGAAAAGCTATGACAAACCTAGGCACCATTTTAAAAAGCAGAGACATCACTTTGCCAACAAAGGTCCATATGGTCAAAGCTATGGTTTTTCCAGTAGTCATGTGTGGATGTGAGTTGGACCATAAAGGAAGCTGTGTGCCAAAGAATTTTTGTTTTAGAATTGTGGTGCTGGAGAAGACTCATGAGAATCCTTTGGACTACAAGGATATCAAACCAGTCACTCCTAAAGGAAATAAACCTGGAATATTCATTGGAAGGGCTGATGCTGAAGCTGAAGCTCCAATACTTTGGTTACCTGATGGGAGAGCTGACTAACTGGAAAAGACCCTGATTCTGGGAAAGATTAAATGCTAAAAAAGACGCCAGTAAAGGATGAAATGGTTAGATAGCATAACTGACTCAATGGACATGAATTTGAGCAAACTCTGGGAGACAGTGAAGAACGGGGAAGCCTGGTATGCTGTAGTCCATGAGGTCGCAAACAGCTGGACACAACTTATCAACTGAACAACAATGATAACCATTAACCATCACCTGCATTCCGCAAAGGAAATACTAGCCCAATTGGCCTTGAATTGCTAATATATCAAAGAGATAGAAACAGACTAAGTTTTAGTATGAATTTAAAATCTATTATTTCTGATCCCATTAAACATTATAAATGCAAGGTTTTTTTGCTCTAACTCCCTTCTTCCAGGAAAATATCTATAGATACATTTGTACTTCATCAGCAACATTTTTCAAAACTGCTCAGCTCAAAGTGTTTTTAAAAAGAAGTTGGTAATTGTGATCAGAACTATGATATACCACACTTGTTAAAAAAAAAAAAACAAACTTCCTTAATGCTGATATTTTTATATTCCTTGAGTAGATCATTTGATTTGGAAGTACTTTGCTAAAAAGATCATCCAGAATAGCCTAAGGATGCTTATGAAAGATGGGCAAGTTCTGAAGAGTCAGTCAAATTCAGATCTAGTTTTAAGAGATTATTCATAAATATACTATGTCAGAACAGGTTAAAGAGTGTATTAATATTCACCTATTCATAAATCTTTTTTTCCTTGAATAATGTCCATCTCCACTTCAAAAATGCTTACACAATGGTATAAAAATCTAAGCTGGTTTTTCTATAATCTGTTTACTAATGATGGACCTGTTGAATACTTGATAGCATACATGTTTATAACAAAAAAAAAATGTTGCATAAATAGAAAGTCTTGATTGCATAAGACATATTATTATCCATAAAAGCAGTATAAATTATCTTTTTTATGACAATAAAGAAAAAATCTAAAACAGACTTTTTAAAAAATAAAGCAAAAATACAGCGAACATTTTCCCTGCAATCTTTGTCATCTATAGGTAGAATATCAAGTCTAGTACTAAACTGTGAAAACAAATCAGAAACTTGTTGGATAGAAACCAGAATTTTATTCCATTTAAGCCAAATGAATTTAGTTGGTTTAGGGCGAGATATATATATACATGTACATATACATATACATATACATACATACATATATATATATATATATATATTTACTATTTACTAATATTCTTCCTTGGGAGAAACAGAGAATCTCATCTTGAAATATTTTCTAATTTAAGTCCAACTGTATATATTAAGCAACCATGCCAACTTAAGGAGGCTTTTACGTGTTCTAATTATAGGATCATAGAAATTACAGATAAACACATGATAGCTACTGATACAGAATTCTCATAGATGACAAGGAATCTCTTGTGCTGAATTTTACTTAGCAATGGATCTACTTTGAAGGAAAAAAATGTGGCTTAGACATTTGAACATGAAAATTTTTAAAGTGTATGACAGAACTATAAATGCAACTCTTCATTGTCAGTCCTTAAGAAGTTAGCAAAATGATGAATTTACATAGAAATAAAGGCATATGGCAAGTGTTGTATATATATGGCATTTCTGTATTGTCAAGCAATGCAAAAACTCATGAGACATATTAATTTGATCGATAAAATAATACATACCATTCTTTCTACTTCTAAGCTCATTCCAACCTTGGCTCTTCCTTCCTTAGTCAAGTCTTTGTTCACTCAGCCTTTCTCTTTAAAAAATAAGTAGAAGCTAACACACACACAGAATGGCAACCCATTCCAGTATTCTTGCCTGGAAAATCCCATGGACGAAGGAGCATGGTAGGCTACAGTCCATGGGGTTGCAAAGAGTCAGACACGACTGAGTGACTTCACTTCACTTCACTTCACTTTAATACGCACACAAGGCTTAATTTCATCACACATGCCACATTTCTTCCATGGTAGGAACTGCTACTATCATCTGGATCCATTTATTCAGCAATAAAATGTTACAGATTTATCTCTTCAAAGAAGTTTTGACAGAAAAAAACACATCAATTTAGTTTGCTTCAAAAAAAATCATCCTGGTAAAATTTCACCTAGTTTTATACATCTATTAATCTCAATAACAATTATTTTTATTGATATCTTTAAGCTAAATCACTCATTTAATAAAGAAGACCTTTTTAAAAACCTTATTACTTTTAATACCTTAAAGCACGTTTTACTAACTCTTGTTTTTACAGCTCCGAATCCAGTTTTATCTACATTTGTGAATTGTATATGGCCCCATATAGTAAAATCTGAATATCTCCCACATACCCCCATAGGGATGTAAGTACTGATCTGGCAGAAATTCTTAAATAGTGAAGTGTCAGTGATTAGCATTCTATCCAACAGAGCATGGAGCCTTGATCCAAGTATTGAAGTCAAGTAATAATCCTCTAGAAAGAGACAAGCTTCAAATAGTGGAGATACCAAATATATAAACTAAGTACAATGAATAAGAGCCAAGGTCAAGATCAAAGTCATAGAATATGAGGTTGATGTTAGTTGGGAATAGGATCAAGTAGGCCTGGAGTTATGACAAGAAATCTCTAATTGCTAGGAATTCTATGTATTTGCACTTTGGTCTTACAGATTTTAGATGTGGAATTTCATGATTGATTATAGAATCAAAGCCATAATAGACTCAGTCTTTTTGAAAAACACTCAAGAATTACTAACATTTTTATGATCTTCTTATAGCTTCCATAATAAATATTAATCTGCTTGGCTAACATATACTTTATTTAGAATTTTGACATTTTAGTAAAGTCAATTAAAAATACATGTAGTTCAATATAAAGTAACCAATAACAAAGTATCACTTTATGTATATATTCAAATAGATATTTTCCTGAGATACTTCTTTAAAGTTAAAACAAAAAGCTTGCTGTGTTATATACAGAAATTAACTCATGCTTGCTAAGTATTATAAATGTAGAGGTAATAAATTCTAAAAAAAAAATCACAAAATTGTTAAAAATGAATACTTTTAGTACCATTAGTTTGAATTAAGAGTTTTTTTTTACCGTCTACATATTTTATTGACTAAATTTTCATTGTATAAATTACTTTTTAATAATAAAGTATTTTTAATTTTTATAAAAGCAATATATATTTCTTAACAAATTCTTAAATATTAAAAAGTTCCATGTGTTATTTATATCAATACATTTCATAACTCCATCTTCAGATATAAAAGATCATATTTTTTAATCACATAAATCACCATTTTTCAATTCAGTCTTGTTTACTCTTACTTAAGTTTTTGAGCTTGAATTTACATACATCTGCTGGAGCTGGAAACAGTCTCCAGTTACTATTGTATATATGCCAAAGTTTCTCTGCATGTTCAGTGTTCTGATTTTGTGAATTACTTGCTTTCTGTCTTTTCCTCTCTTTCTATCTCTTTCTTTCTCTCTGTCTCTGATACCCATAGACCCCATATATTCCTACTCATTTACCCAATTTTCTTCCAAGGGCATATACATCATGCTAACGGGCTGGTTAAAAAAAAAAAAAACAACAATTATTTGGCACCAGCCTATCCCTAAATTAATCCCTGTCTTGGCACTGATCCTGGATCACCAATCAAAACATCTCATTTTTTTTTTGATGAATTTCTTCTCTGAACACCTGAGTCCTTTCCCTGCTATTTGATCTAAGTTGGGGACTTTCAAAATCATCTAAATTGTCTAATATTGAACATCAAAAAGAAAACAGCTTAGCCCTTAATCAGATTTCCCAAAGAAAAGCTCTTTGTCTGCAATGCAAAATTTCTGTCCTCTAACCAACAATTTTTAAATTCTAAATTTAGGAAGCACAGCCTTTATCCATCTGTAAAAAATCTTGTTAGAGACTTAAACCAGGTTAATAGAAATCCCCTCACCTTATTGTTGTTTCAAGTAACATTTGACTACAAGTGACAGAGAGCAGCTTTGTCTAATTTACACCAAAAAAGGAACATAAAAATAGTGAAATTTTAGTTTAAGAAGCAATGAGCATTATACATATTAAGATAATTTTCAAATGCTAATGAAAGCCAGAAAAGAGAACTTTCCTATTTTTTAGATAGGAAGATCCAGTGGTATGTTAATTCTCACAAATTCAACCTAAAAATTTAGTTCAATCTTGATAATATACCAGTAAGATTTCTTTTAACTAGAGCAGTCAATTATTGTTCATATTAAAAAGAAAAGAAAAAGGCAGACAAATAATCCTTTTACAAATAAAAGTGAAAGTTGCTCAGTCATGTCCAACTCTTTGTGACCCCATGGACTATAGAGTCCATGAAATCCTCTAGGCCAGAATACTGGAGTGGGTAGCCTTTCCCTTTTCCAGGGATTCTTCCCAACCCAGGGATAAAACCCAAGTCTCCCTCATTGCAGACAGATTCTTCACCAGCTGAGCCACAAGGGAAGCCCATACCTCCCAAAGAGCACTGACATGAAACTAACATTGTTAGATAGTAAAATGTATTATGAAGTTACAGTACTTAGAATACTACCTCTTTATTACATGTCACTACATTATTCACAGCCTACTACTATCTTCAAGATACTTCATTGATGTGTTCATTTCTTCTAGGAGAGAAGGTACATCTTGAAACAACATGATTTGGGAGATGACTAAGAACTCAAAGAAGAATCAGGTATTAAATCAATTCCATTCCTATGTATTTTCTGAAGATAAAAGGAAATGTATATTGTGTATATCAGCTTTATTCATGATAGCCTAAAAGTGAAAACAACTTAATTGTCCATAAATGGGAAAATCGATAAATTGCAGTATATTTACACAATGAACTAATAGCTAAACAAAACAGCAATACTAAAAAAAAATGAAGGGATCCTAAATACCTAATGTCAAATAACAAGAACAAAATACCAAAGAATACATGCTGCATGATTCCATGTACACTCAGCCCAAGAATACTGAAATGTAATTCATAATGATAGGGAGTCTCAAGAGTCTTCTCCAACACCACAGTTTGAAAGCATCAATTCTTTGATGCTCAGCCTTCTTTATGACCCAAATCTCTCATCCATACATGACTACTGGAAAAACCATAACTTTGACTAGATGGACTTTTGTTGGGAAAGTAATGTCTCTGCTTTTTTAACGTTTTGTAGGTTTGTCATAGCTTTTCTTCTAAGGAGCAATCTTCTTATAACTTCATGGCTGCAGTCACCATCCACAGTGATTTTGGAGTACAGGAAAATAAAATCTGTCACTGTTTCCACTTTTTCCCCATCTACTTGCCATGAGTGATGGAACCAGATGCCATGATCTTAGCTTTTTAATGTTGAGTTTTAAGCCAGCTTTTTTACCCTCCTTTTTCACCTTCCTCAACAAGCTCTTTAGTTTGTCTTTGAAGGCATTCTCAGATTCCAATTCAATTAGCCCATGGACATGGAACAACAGACTGGTTCGAAATAGGAAAAGGAGTACATCAAGGCTGTATATTGTCACCCTGCTTATTTAATTTATATGCAGAGTACATCATGAGAAACGCTGGACTGGAAGAAACCCAAGCTGGAATCAAGATTGTCAGGAGAAATATCAATAATCTCAGATATGCAGATGACACCATCCTTATGGCAGAAAGTGAAGAGGAACTAAAAAGCCTCTTGATGAAAGTGAAAGAGGAGAGTGAAAAAGTTGGCTTGAAGCTCAACATTCAGAAAATGAAGATCATGGCATCTAGTCCCATCACTTCATGGGAAATAGATGGAGAAACAATAGTAACAGTGTCAGGCTTTATTTTTCTGGGCTCCAAAATCACTGCAGATGGTGATTGCAGCCATGAAATTAAAAGATGCTTACTCCTTGGAAGAAAAGTTATGACCAACCTGGATAGCATATTCAAAAGCAGAGACATTACTTTGCCAACTAAGGTCCGTCTAGTCAAGGCTATCGTTTTTCCAGTGGTCATGTATGGATGTGAGAGTTGGACTGTGTGCCAGTGCTGAGTGCCGAAGAATTGATGCTTTTCAACTGTGGTGTTGGAGAAGACTCTTAAGAGTCCCTTGGACTGCAAGGAGATCCAACCAGTCCATTCTGAAGGAGATCAACCCTGGAATTTCTTTGGAAGGAATGATGCTAAAGCTGAAACTCCAGTACTTTGGCCACCTCATGCGAAAAGTTGACTCATTGGAAAAGACTGTGATGCTGGGAGGGATTGAGGGCAGGAGAAGAAGGGGACAACAGAGGATGAGATGGCTGGATGGCATCACTGACTCGATGGATGTGAGTCTGAGTGAACTCTGGGAGTTGGTGATGGACAAGGAGGCCTGGCGTGCTGCAATTCATGGGGTTGCAAAGAGTCGGACATGACTGAGCGACTGAACTGAACTGAACTGATGTCTTTAAAAAAAAAAAATGATCAGAAAGCAGAGACATGAAGATGAGAAGCCAACATTTTAAGACATTGGGGGTGACCCTTTTGAGCTTTTATATCCATTACTTTACCACCTCCCAAGACATAAACACAGTTTCTACTGTTTTGACTTTTGAAAAGGTCAGTCAGTTTTGACTCTGAGATTTAAATGAAGTAGCACTATTATTCCAGAACAATATTGGATCTTATAAGAGCTAACTTACTCCCCAAATTATTTTCTCCTTGTTAGAACATGAGCCTCTAATGCACTTCACTGTTCTGGATGGTCAATTGCTTCTGAATGTATGATTAAGAGTAGTAAATCTAATAGTAACCTGTCCATTTTTATATGAATTGAGTTCCTTAGTGAGTATGCTGCTGCTGCTGCTAAGTCACTTCAGTCATGCCCGACTCTGTGCGACCCCATGGATGGCAGCCCATCAAGCTCCCCCGTCCCTGGGATTCTCCAGGCAAGAACACTGGAGTGGGTTGCCATTTCCTTCTCCATTAGTGAGTATAACCAAAGCTATATAAAAGGCAGCATTACTAAGTCTGTAATACTAGCAGACACATAAAAGACAGAGAAATTAAATCCAATTTCAGAATAAGTTCTCTTCCAGTACGTTTCTCATAATAATGTAAGGAGTTCAGTTCAGTGGGTTGGATACCACATAACATTCTTGTCTGTGTGAGCTATAAAATCCATATTGGAAGCCAATGATTGATTTTTGTGGATCAAAAACTTTACTTAGCCATAGTGAAAGCCAAGTCTATCTTAATGAGGGATAGTCCAAGTAGTCGAGAACATATATATAGCCTCCATCACTGGGATCTATTTCTTCAAGAACCATTTAAAAACAATAAGATAGAGACAATAACCTAGAGACAAGGGCTCATCAATACCTATGAAGCATGAAGCAAGTTATCACATTGAGTATATGAAAAGTCTTTTCTACATCAGAGTTTTTTTTTTTTTAATAAGTATTCAAGGGAAACACAATTATTTTCTTGACCCTGACCCACATCTCTCTCTCTAAATTATATCATCCTATTTCATTCTTGCTCTTGCAAAAGTTCCCAAGCATCTCATCAGATATCTTTTGCCCAGGAAACTGATGGTTTCTGATCTGAGGATTCTCTTTTCTCGGGCAGTTCTGCATTTACAAAGGAAGATAGATGATATTAATATATGGTAAGTTGTTAAAATCCAAAGGATGACAGATATCTAAACACTGTGCTAAGGGAACCGGAGAAGAGAATGTTTCAATTAGGTGATCTGAGAGTACCGACTGGAGAAGGCAAGAGTTCAATATGCACTCTCCAGAGAAAAGATAAAATTTTGAAAGAAAATGGAAGAAATTTTGGAAGAAAATGGAAGAATGAAAAAGAAGTGTATAATCTATGAACAAGGTACACTGCTTAATAGATGGGCTGTGAAATATTTATGTTTCCATATTAAAGAACTTGTTTATATTTTCTGCAGTAGGCACTCATCAGGTGAGTTTGACCAAGCAAGTGATTCAGCCTGACTGTGCTTCAGGAAGATAATTCTGACAATATCATGAAGAATGGATTAGAATGAAGAATACTAGAGAAGCAGAGATCAGTTTGGAAGAAAAAAAAAAAGGACTTAAGATATGAAATGGAAAAAAAATACATTATGGATGTAGAATCAATAGAATTTGATAAGCAAGTAGAATTGAGAAACAACGATTGGGGTAATTCTAAAAAGTTTTTCGTCATTCTCCAACTCTCATGGGAAATGCAGTGGACCAGAAGTATAAGAAAACAATAGTCGTCTCCCTGAAAACCAAGTTTCAAAAGCATAGTCATATCTCCTAAGTGCAAAAAAGTGGACATCATATAATGGAGGGATAGGTACTATGAATAATTCTGGGGAAAGACTAGGCCACGTATTAGGTCACTTTTTGTCTGTGACTTTTGTATTAATGGAATGGAATATGCGTTTACTTTTCACAGCATAGCTAACTACCCCTACCTCCTTTTAGCCTGCTTCCCTCTTTCATTCCTGTTTCTGTTTCCTAAGAACTGTATCCTGACTTCCTTCCTTCCAGCACTGTTTTTAGTACACTTGCTTTTTTGTTTTTACATGTTTCATTTAATAATCCTGATTCATTTTTCACCATTGTGAGCCTCTGAAGCCATTTGCAATATTCTTAAGTCAGGACTTGTTGATTCTCCATACTGATGACTGAGCTGCCTAAGACTAAACTGAATTCCCCACAACTTGCTTTGGATTTGACCCATTTTCTTTCCCTGAGTGGGTCTCCTTTTCCTAATGGGGCTCCACAACTTTGTTGGTTTTCTGCTGTTTCCATTTCCTTGACTCTTCACAGCCTCTTATTTTACATCCAGCCTGTCTCCTGTAGTCAGAACACAAATGTACTGGGTTGTCACCATTTTTTGAATACTGATATTGAGGCAAATAGCGATCATAGTGAAATAGGTGGAAGGTTACTGGAAAGATTTTAAGTGTTGCTTGAAATCTGATGTCATTAGTCACTTTATCCCAAGGTTTCAGAAACAAGCAATACAATTACATGTTACCTATTCTTATGTCTTTGCTTCCTCTTACTGTGAAAAAAAATTTTTTTTTGCTCTGGAGAAATATTGCTCTAGGCACCAGTGTAGCTGGATCAATGTAAAATCAAAGTATATTTTAGATCATGTAAGATTTAAGGCTATTTTATAACTTTTTTGAAGTATAGATTAGTTTTTATTTCATTAAGCTCTCTATATGGATTTAAGTTAAAATGGACTTGCATTCATGAATCCTGGTTCTAAATCTCAAAATGTTAGCATATAACAGTGCTAAAAACAGTCTGATCATTCTATCTAGGTCTTATTTTCTTATTCATAGGATGAGAAACTGGACCAAACAAACTTTATAGACCCAAACTGTTTTAGAACACAGCCAGTATCATGAAGATAGTTTACTCTTATCTTATAAGAGATTATATTATTCTCCTGGCCCTTCCTCCACCTTCATACCTGCTTCTCTCAACCAAATTAAAAAATAAAAAGAAAGAAAAGAAATCCTAGAAATTGTACTTTGGTTTAGTAGTGTATTTTTTGCAACGTTTTTCATAATTTTTACATACATAATAATATCTACTGATTAAATCAATATCAGAAATTAATTCAAAAGTAAGTTTGCACTCTCATCAAATTAGAAATCCAGTGCAATTTCCTTTACTTTATGTACAATTAATATAGAAGTGATAATTAATATTCTTTATAAAGAATTGCTCTTTTCCATGCCACAAATTTGATCATGATCCTTTTTCAAATCTATAGAACCGATTTAGAAGAAATGAGATATGTTTTGTGTAAGACTTAAAAAAAAAGAATAATATCCTATCGTGACCAATTATTTTAAGAATGTTTGCCTCCTGCTGTGTAAAATTTTATTTGCTTGGGGCAGTATGGTGAGTCCTGATTTGTTTAAGCTTCATTTAAAATATACCATACAGTACAAAATGCCATATCACAGATGCTGCGGTTCATTAACTCAAGGCCATATCATACTCAAAAAGAAACATAGTTCTTCAATTAATCTATAGATTTTGGATAAACGTCCAGAACTTATTACCATTCAAGATAATTATATACTTTTAGCATTTTTATTTTTGGTTTAGTGAAAGTTCATTTCTCAATAGCATTTCCTTTTTTTTCAAACTGCTGCCGACATAAACTATTCTGTTTTAAAAATTCTTCCCAAACTCATTCTCCCATGTACACTTGTTGGAAGCTTTAGTGGTATCTAAATTAGACTTGGCAGAAATAAAGAGACTTTCAATTTTTGGACGGCACCTCCTATGGGGCACTGGTTTGAAAGAGGCAAATTGAAAATGAAAGAGATTTGATGTTTCAAGGACTAAAGCAAAAAATGTTTGAAAGTGGCATAATTTAAAACTACAATAACCTATGTTTACTTATAATGGCTAGGGAATGCCATGGTTTGCTTAATTGAGAACTGTAGGTAATTCAAGGATACATATGCCATATGTGGATTACTGATTTTCAAAGTGCAATATGACAAAATACATTCAGCCTTAAAACTTGGTTTTACCAAAATTTGAACTTTGGGGATTCAGATGGTCCTTTACTGTTTGTATATTCTTGGGTTGCCAAAACATACTCCCTTTCTAGCAAAAGAATGAGTTTTTATTCCAACCCAAAGAAAGCAATGTGTTCTGTAACAAAGAAGAGGGTTGACTGGTTACAAACAATTGTATGTTTTTTAAAAAAATATGTGTTCTATATGCCTACTGCCTGTCAGAAGAGTCTGTATGTGGGAGCTCAGGAGCAATTCAAGACCTGGACAGGAGGCACTGGAGAGAACCTATATGAAGATCTGCTTGTCCACCAAGTAGTTTGGTCAACTCATTCTACCAAATGGAGATCTACTAGAAGCTTTCTTTAAGTTTCTTTAAGTAGACGCAAACTATTGTTCACTTTAGCATTCATTGCTTAGTATAGTGAAAATGAAGAAGCAAGAAGTCAGGATTGCGAAGATGATGTAGAAGGAGAAAAGGAAGAAAAAACATGAAAACGTATCTGGATTTATCCATTCAAACACAATTAGCAGTTCTATCTTGCAGATGTTGCATAAAATTCAGGAGAAAAAGATTGTTAAGGAATTCAAGTCTAGAAGAGGAGAAAAAAATTATAATACATTATCACAAGTACTCAAAGAGAAGTAGGCAGAAAGTACCAAGGGAAAAAAAATTAAAAGAAGATGGTCAGATTTTAGTACAAGGAGGAAATTGGAACTTGTTAAGAATGGACATGGATTGGAGGTAATTTTTTTTTTTTAAATTTTTAATTGGAGGATAATTGCTTTACAATATTGGTTTTTGCAATATTGTGAATCAGTTGTGTATGTGTGTGTGTGTGTGTGTGTGTGTGTGTGTGTGTGTGTGTGTATACACATGTATATATGGCCTTCCCAAGTGGCTCAATGGTAAAGAATCCACCTGCCAATGCAGGAGAAACAGGAGATGTGGGTTCAGTCTCTGGGTCTGGAAGATCCCTTGGACTAGGAAATAACAACCAGTAGTCTTTGCTTGTAAATTTATTTTATAAATAACCTTAGAACAATCCGGTAGAAATCAGTAAGATTAAAACTTTAAATTCCATGGTTCTCCCATTCCGACCTTATTCTGATGCTGATTAAGCATATGCAAAAAACAACCACTTAGAAACACAGACTTTTTTTCAAATGCACACGGAGAATTTAGACAAAAATGACCGTGTGCTGGATTTAAAGCAAGTCTGTCTTGATCCATTAAGGCAGCTGTAACAAATATGACAGAGTGGGCAGTTATTAAACAATGGAAAGCTTTTTCTCACAGTTCTGGAGGCTGCAGGTCCAAAATCAGGGTACCAGCATGGTCTCATGAGGTCTCTCTTAACAGAACACAAACTTCTTATCGTATCTTCACATGACATAAAGGCACTAGCAAGCTCCCTGGAACCTCTTTTATAAGAGGGCTAATTCCTTTCATAAGGGTCCCACCCTCATGACCTAAGTACTTCCCCAATCCCCATCTCTTAATATCAGAACACTAAGCAGTAGGATTTCAATATAATTTCAGGGGAACACAAACATTCAAACTACAACAAAGTCTAAACAAATTTCACATTATTAAAATCATGCAGAATATGATTCAGGCAAGAAATAAAAGTAACAAGGGGGTCTTATGTATTGAAAAATTTTAGAAATTAAATTCAAAATAACCCACACATGGAGGAAAAATAAAAATAAAAACAAAAATATTTTGAACTAAATGAAAATGAAAACAACAACAGATTTTCTATACTAGAAATCAGCAAAGGAATAAAAAAATACAAAGAAAGTATGAAAGGAAACAATTTAAGAGCAAATATTTATTAAATAGAAATGTGAATCAAAGAAATTAAAATTTGGTTGTATGAAAAGACAATAAAATGTATAAGCCCCTAATCAAGAAAAAAATAAAGAGTATATAATCAATATCAGGAATGAAAAAGGAGTCTTTATGCCATATTCAACAGACATTAAGAGCAAATAACAATAAATCATAACAATTATCAAGATAAAGGAAAACAAATAAAATAGGCTAATATCCAGGGAAAGATATCCTACCAATAGAAGAAATATAAAATCTGAATAGATCTTTATCAATAATTTGTTAAATGTCTAATCAGAAAACTTCAAAAGAATGAAATCTCCAGCCCCAATGACATAAGCAGATGATTATACCAAATTCTTTAAGAATAAATAATATTATTCATTTCCAAAATTTTCCAGAAAATTGAAAAAGAGGGAGCACTACAGACCTTAATTTATTTAACATTGATTCCAAAATCTGACAAATTTAGTGACAAAATTCACTCTTATGACCACATATGTAAAAATCCCAAATAAAATATCCCTAAACCAAATTCAGCAATGCACTAAAAGGGTAATAAGTCATTTCCAAGTTGGATTTATATTCAGAATGCAATATGGTTTCAAAATCAGTCCATGTAACTCACCACATGAATAGATCTGCTCTCATTATTCCAGGTAGCTTCTCCACCACCATTCTTTACTCATCACCATGAGTGTGCCCTGGCATGTTGATAAGCTTCACTGGCTTTCTAGTTTGACATGTCAATGGAAGACACTGGAAAAAGAAAACAAAAGAAAATTGGTATCACATATTTATTCTTGCAGTTCTCTCCCCATTATGCTGTCTATTTGGACTGGTGGATTTATAAACCCCAAGTTAGAGCTTTGATTGTGTAGTCCTCTCTTGTTGTTGGGTAGTTGGTTGCTTAGTCCCTCAGTCATGTCCAACTCTTTTGTAGCCCCATGGGCTGTAGCCTGCCAGGCTCCTCTGTCTATGGGATTTCCCAGGAAAGAATACTGCAGTGGGTTGCTATCTCCTTCTCCAGGGGATTGTCCCAACAAAGGGATTGCACCCATGTCTCCTGAATTGCAGGTGAATTCTTTATAGCGAGCCACCAGGAAAGCCCACAGTCCTCTTTTACAGCATTGTATTTCATGAAAGTTAGGGAACCAATGCCCTCCCATCCTTTTGGATTTGATATGATAAAGTTCCCCACTGAAACTAGTTTTGAGGAGCTCTAGAGTACATCAAGGCTGTATATTGTCACCCTACTTATTTAACTTATATGCAGAGTACATCATGAGAAATGCTGGACTGGAAGAAACACAAGCTGGAATCAAGATTGCCAGGAGAAATATCAATAACCTCGGATATGCAGATGACACCACCCTTATGGCAGAAACTGAAGAGCAACTAAAGAGCCTCTTGATAAAAGTGAAAGAGGAGAGTGAAAAAGTTGCCTTAAAGCTCAACATTCAGAAAACGAAGATCATGGCATCCAGTCCCATCACTTCATGGCAAATAGATGGGGAAACAATGGAAACAGTGTCAGACTTTTTATTTTTGGGGGCTCCAAAATCACTGCAGATGGTGATTACAGCCATGAAATTAAAAGACACTTACTCTTTGGAAGAAAAGTTATGAGCAACCTAGATAGTATATTCAAAAGCAGAGACATTACTTTGCCGACTAAGGTCCGTCTAGTCAAGGCTATGGTTTTTCCAGTAGTCATGTATGGATGTGAGAGTTGGACTGTGAAGAAGGCTGAGCACCGAAGAATTGATGCTTTGAACTGTGGTGTTGGAGAAGACTCTTGAGAGTTCCTTGGACTGCAAGGAGATCCAACAAGTCCATTCTGAAGGAGATCAGCCCTGGGATTTCTTTGGAAGAAATGATGCTAAAGCTGAAACTCCAGTACTTTGGCCATCTCATGTGAAGAGTTGACTCATTGGAAAAGACTTTGAAGCTGGGAGGGATTGGGGGCAGGAGAAGAAGGGGACGACAGAGGATGAGATGGCTGGATGGCATCCTGGACTCGATGGACGTGAGTCTGAGTGAACTCCGGGAGTTGGTGATGAACAAGGAGGCCTGGCATGCTGTGATTCATGGGGTCACAGAGAGTCGGACACGACTGAGCGACTGAACTGAACTGAATTGCACCAGTTCCTATAATATATTCTTAACCCTCTCTATGTCTTTTTACAACTTCTTTCCTGCTGATCACAATTCTGAAAACTGATCACATGATAAGACCTAATCACTGTTCATTCTCTGGATATTATGTGACCCTTCCCTACCCTTATCCACTCTTGCCAAATGGTTCATTGACTCTTGTTGGCAGCATGGTTCGGTAAGGCTTAATATGGGATGACATTCTCCAAAATAATATTTGACCAGGAGGGAACTTAGGAAGCAGTAGCTAATTGGACTGGAAGGAAAGTTGGGGACATACACTCCAATTCACTCTTCCCAGAATCACTTCCTTTATCAATTTATAACAGAAATCTCAGCTTAGATACATAAGATCATTCTTCACATTTTGGACAGCTTACAATGTATTGATGCTTAATATTTCATTAGATCAAAAAAAAAAGGTATATGTATTGAAATCACTTTGTCTTTTATTTCTCTTTCAACTCCACTCTTCATCTTAGTATTCTTTGTTGTTTGCTGCTCACATAAGATTACTTATCACAGCTGGAAAACAATGAAAAAGAAACATATCTGAGTATAATACTTCAGTACTAGGCTAGTGAAGTATGGATGGTTTGGAAAAGAAAAGAGAAACAGCTGTATGACTTCCTTAAGTATGTGATGGGTAACTTGTCATGTTCTAAGCAAAAAAATCCAGAGAATCGTATCATGCACAAGGTCAGTGAAAGTTTTAGGACTGTTTTCTCTAAACAAAATGAAAATGCCAGGAATGGAGCTAAATGACCCAGGCTTCATACTTGGGGGAACTAGGCTAGTTGTTGTCGGATATTTGAGACACCTATTCTGGCCTATCAAAAAAGTAAAATGACAGCTAACAAATAAAGCTAAGTATGCTTACTTTTCATGAGATAGAATGCTATGTGTAGGGTTTTGGGGTGTGGGATGTTGGAGACAATAAAGAATAAAAATATTAATTAAAAATTCCAAATAAAATATTTTTGTATATGTGATTACATCAATCCTCAGACAGAAGACCGGTGAGGAAAAGGATCACCTCACACTAAGTTGTATGGACACTCATCACCTTCTTCACAGTCTTTCCTCATTTTTGTAAATATAGACTTAGAATTTTAAGTTTAATAAAAATATAACCACCAACTATAGGACTTTTGAAAAGTCATTAACTTTGGGTCTTAGTTTCTATATCTGTCAAATAAGCATGCTGAACATGTTTGGTAGCAATGTTAGTTTGGAATCCAGAGCAGCTATGGGAAGTTGAATAAGAGCTGACATGGAAAATTGATTCTATTTTAGCAAAAATCTCTGAATTTTTTGAGAGAGACACTACTCATGGAGACTTGCATATAGACTTAAATGAGAAGAATGCAAAATCAACTACCCCATAAATATAACAAAATCTGAAATATTCTTCTATAGATCATGATTGCCTGGTATCCTCTATCACAGTATGTATCTCTTGGACCTATTTCCACCATTCCTGAGGTCATCATTTATGAAAAAAATTATGAGGAATATCGGCATTTGAGTCAACCACATGCTATCATGCTATCCAAACAAAAGTAGTTTTGTATAAAAATGATTTGCATGTGAAAAATCATACCAAGTTTAATCACTGTAGATGAGATCATGGATGCTGAGTCCACAGTTCTTTTAAACAAAGAGAATATGGCTGCTTTCACATAGCCTGATCTGATTCAGACTGTCTCAGCTGAACAAGTGACACAGGCTGGTTCTGTTTACCATATTATATGCTTCCATATAGCTTTCACTTTATATATTGTAACTCATTCTTTACTTTTTAGCCCAACTCACTCAGTGGCTAGCTTCTTAGAACTATGTGTTCTTTTCCATTGCCTTACGTTTCTGTTATCCATTGAATTATTCTACCCTACCCAAGCATATTTAGAAAGTATTCAAAGAGAAAAATCTTTTTCTTTATTTGTTTGTTTCTCAAAGTTGCAAACTTTGCTTCTAGTTTGGAAGCATTTGAAATAAAAATCCTAATGGCATATTTTGGGGATATTCTCTCTGTGATTCTACAAGGCAAATGTCACAAATCAGAGTTAATAGTGGATTCTTCAGTCACCATCATCCTGAAAAGATCAGTTCACCATCAAGTGGAGAATCACGTTCTCTTGTGAAAGCTCTACAGAGATGTACTAATTAGTCAAAGTGTAATAAATCACGGAGAAGGCAGTGGCAACCCACTCCAGTACTTTTGCCTGGAAAATCCCATGGACTGAGGAGCCTGGTAGGCTGCAGTCCATGGGGTCGCTAAGAGTCAGACACGACTGAGAGACTTCACTTTCACTTTTCAATTTCATGCATTGGAGAAGGAAATAGCAACCCACTCCAGTATTCTTGCCTGGAGAATCTCAGGGATGGGGGAGCCTTGTGGGCTGCCATCTATTGGGTCACACAGAGTCAGACACGACTGAAGTGACTTAGCAGCAGCAGCAGTAATAAATCAAATTGGGAAAATTATTTGCTAGCAAATATGCAGTCCTTGAGGAAAGCGCCTGAAATAACATTGCTTTACACTCATAAGAGATAACTCCTCTGACTTTTTTCAGAAACAGAGTGGCATAAATCTAACAAGAAAAATCAGGATGGCATTTCACCACTTAAGATATTAAATGTTATCACATAGAATAGTTTTAATAAAGAAATATCATAGAGCATATTTTATCATCTTTTAGTAATTTGATTTTGGTAAGAACTGTCTGAAACATATTGACCAGTGAAATATCATGTTGACTTTGCTCTACATTCAAATGTTTGTCAGTCAATAAGTCTTTTCAAATAACACAGGATTCAAGAGCAGGGAAATAATAAATGATGAGTCTTTAGTGAATTTTAGTTCAGTTCAGTCACTCAGTCTTGTCCAACTCTTTGCAACTCCATAAACCACTGCACACGAGGCCTCCCTGTCCATCACCAACTCCCAGACTCATGTCCATTGAGTCAGTGATGCCACCAAACCATCTCATCCACTGTCGTCCCTTTCTCCTCCTGCCTTCAATCTTTCCCAACATCAGGATCTTATCAAATGAGTCAGCTCTTTGCATCAGGTGGCCAAAATACTGTAGTTTCAGCTTTAACATCACTCCTTCCAATGAATATCCAGGACTAATTTCCCATTCGATGGACTGGTTGGATCTCCTTGCAGTTCAAGGGACTCTCAAGAGTCTTCTCCAACACCACAGTTCAAAAGCATCAGTTCTTCTGCGGTCAGCCCTCTTTATAGTCAAACTCTCATATCCATACATGACTACTGGAAAAACCATAGCCTTGACTAGATGGACCTTTATTGACAAAGTAATGTCTCTGCTTTTCAATATGCTGTCTAGGCTGGGCATAACTTTCCTTCCAAGGAGTAAGTGTCTTTTAATTTCATGGCTGCAGTCACCATCTGCAGTGATTTTGGAGCCCCCAAAAATAAAGCCTGACACTGTTTCCACTGTTTTTCCATCTATTTCCCGTGAAGTGATGGGGCTGGATGCCATGACCTTAGTTTTCTGAATGTTGAGCTTTAAGCCAACTTTTTCACTCTCCACTTTCATTTTCATTAAGAGGCTCTTTAGTTCCTCTTCACTTTCTGCCATAAGGGTGGTGTCATCTGCATATCTGAGGATATTGATATTTCTCCAAGCAATCTTGCTTTCAGCTTGTGCTTCCTCCAGCCCAGCGTTTTTCATGATGTACTCTGCATATAATTTAAATAAGCAGGGTGACAATATACAGCCTTGACGTACTCCTTTTCCTATTTGGAACCAGTCTGTTGTTCCATGTCCAGTTCTAACTGTTGCTTCCTGACTTGCATATACGTTTCTCAAGAGGTAGGTCAGGTGGTCCGGTATTCCCATCCCTTTCAGAATGTTCCAGGTTATTGTGATCCACACAGTCAAAGGCTTTGGCATAGTCAATAAAGCAGAAGTAGATGTTTTTCTGGAACTCTCTTGCTTTTTCCATGATCCAGTGGATGTTGGCAATTTGATCTCTAGTTCCTCTGCCTTTTTTAAATCCAGCTTGAACACCTGGAAGTTCATGCCTCTCGTATTGCTGAAGCCTGGCTTGGAGAATTTTGAGCATTACTTTAGTAGTGTATGAGATGAGTGCAATTGTGCAGTAGTTTGAGCATTCTCTGGCATTGCCTTTCTTTGGGATTGGAATGAAAACTGACGTTTTCCAGTCCTGTGGCCACTGCTGAGTTTTCCAAATTTGCTGGCATATTGAATGCAGCACTTTCACAGCATCATCTTTTAGGACTTGAAATAACTCAACTGGAATTCCATCACCTCCACTAGCTTTGTTCATAGTAATGCTTTCTAAGGCCCACTTGACTTCACATTCCAGGATGTCTGGCTCTAGCTGAGTGATCACACCATCATGATTATCTGAGTTGTGAAGATTTATTTTTGCATAGTTCTTCTGTATATTCTTGCCACCTCTTCTTAACACCTTCTGTTTCTGTTAGGGCCATACCATTTGTATCCTTTATTGAGCCCATCTTTGCATGAAATGTTCTCTTGGTATCTCTAATTTTCTTGAAGAGATCTATAGTCTTTCCTATTCTGTTGTTTTCCTCTATTTCTTTGCATTGATCACTGAGGAAGGCTTTCTTATCTCTCGTTGCTATTCTTTGGAATTATGCATTCAAATGGTTATATCTTTCCTTTTCAATTGAATTTCATTTGAATTTTACTTAAACTAACCTTTATTTTGACTGTAATTTCTGACTTCTGCTCCTAGATTTTCTTAGTCTGGTCAATTGGAAAAGTTAGGTGTAACCAGAATCTGAGAAAAGCAAACATACTGCTGTTCTGCAAAAACTCTACACTGTTAAAAAAAAAAAAAAAAAAAAAAAACTTGAGCAGAACACAACTGGACAATAACCATAATTTACTGAAAAAAATGAATTGGCCAAGGTATCTGTTGATAACTCAATTTAGTAAACTGAGTTTTCTCTAGCATCTGACATTGAGGCTGTTTTTCACTTTATAAATTGTCGAGTGATTTTTTTTTTTTAATTCCAACGATTTCAACTACTATATACATGTGAGAATGACTATCCAAATTTCTGATCCAACTATTCCATGATGTTCAATACCTATGAATAATAATCCCTTATGCAAGGTCTCCCAGATATACTTACTTCAACAGACTTTGAACTAAAATTTTTGCTTTTCTCGTTTGAAATCTGTTTCCAGTATTCACCAGTTGCTTTTTAATGTATTTCTCACTTTATTATAAGCTTGTTGAGTGTAAAATGTGTGCTTATATTTACCTCTATGTATACTCAACACCAGAACACTGAGAAAATTAATGAACATTTGAATGACAGTCTAGATACAATCAATCCTGAAACCTCAAATTCATCATGGCTATTCCTTTAGCACATTGCTTCTGACACATCAGTTCCTTCGAACTTGTTTGTTTGTGTTTCTAATAACTGTTTTACTAAGCCCAGGTCAGAGTAGACTGAGGTGGGGTAAACAGTGGCACTGATGCTGTGTATATTACATTTAAAGTAGACTTACTATATCAGGATCTTTGTCAAAAGAGAGACCTGTGGCCTGAAAATCCAAGACTGAAGTAATAATTGACATGGGTATCAAGACGAGGACAACATAGGGGCTCTTTTGGCATAAGCATTCAAAATGCCAAAAAAATAAGAATCAAATTCAAAATAACAAGATATATTGTAAATTCAGAACTTGGGAATTATTTCCTGTGTAAGAGGAATGAATTGTACACGTTCACCCAGAGAGATGAATTTTTCTAGACATTGACTCTTTGAAGAAGCTTTCTATGGTATCATGGAAATAGGTAGTATATTCTCTGGATGGAGGGCCTGTCTGCTCATGTCTTAACCATCACTATTTTTATCAAGAGAAATTCTTTGGTTTATCCTATTGAGACATGTTATACTTCAGATAAAATGTACCTTTCTTATTATGTCCCATGACTGAGCACAGATAACACATACATGATCAGATTCTGTCCTAGAAAATGCTTATCATTTAAAGGGTATGACTTGTGCCATTGAATTGGAGTATTGAAAACTTTAAAATACAATTTTTATTTGAGATACACTTCTATAATAGAGCATTTGCATAGATATGCAGAATACTTTTTTCCCTTGGAAAAACGGTTAAAAAAAATTCCTACAAGTGTGAAAAATATTAGATAAATAAAATCTTACTATTCAGCATTTTTTAACATTATTAATACTCATTAACTATAAAATCCAGAGGACAGAAGGGCCTGGTGGACTATAGTGAATGTGGTCATAAGACTCAGACATGACTTACCGTTTAAACAACAACCTAGTTGTAATACTCTTTTAAGACGTTATATTTTCATAGCTGATATAAGGACTGAATGAAACCAAAATTTTCATTTAAAAAAATATGCAGCTAATTCTCCTTTTTGCACGTGTAAATATTAAACAAATATTCCCTGAAGATTTACATAAATCTTTCCTTTCCAAGATTTATATTTAATTTTGGATGTAATCATCTTTGGAACTATTCTCACTTAATTTTGCTCAGGGCATATTTTGGAGTAAACAGATACTTGTTTATATACTTTTAAAAATGAGTGTACTTCATGAAGTGGTACTTTTATCACACACAAATCATTGCAGCCAAAAATAATAATAATAATAATAATAAGATTGTGGGGGCAGGGAAACCATCTTGCACTGAATCTCAAAGGGTACAAAAAGTCCTGGGAAGCATTCCATGCATTTGCTCTGGGAAAAGGCATTGTAATTTGAAATGCTATCTCATAACCCATAACTTTCATATTGCATGGGCCATACATTTTTATTCTTTTTAAGTGTAGGAATAAAAAAGCAAGTCTTTTTATATTTTAAAGAACACATAATAGATATAGGTATTTTAGCAGAAAAACAACTTATAAGCACCATGGAAGAGAGTTATTGAGGTTCTAAAAAAAGCATGTTGAAAATCCAGTTAAGCAAGTCAGATCTGCATTTATGGACGAGTCTCTTTAACTGTCTCATGTAAGAAATATCATGTTTAACACACTGTGCATCTTCAAAAGAAAAAACAACCCAGTTTGAGACTTACTAGAACAATTTTTATGGGATATTTATCCCTCATATATCTGTATAGAAAAGACCCCCCAAAACTCCATCAATATTCTTCATCTATTCAAAGAATAATATTTTTAGAGTTAATTTTCATTCTACAAGTTTTTCTTTATAAACCATCATATGTTTTATTTACTACATAAAAAGATCTATGATTCTTTAACAAAACTCTAAACAATACAGTAAATATGAATTATATTTTATATGAACTTGACAGAATTCTAAATAACAGTTAATAAATATGAATTATTTTCTGCATAAAATCACAAGATACTTTGTCTAGAAAACTGCCATTTCATCATATACTGAGGAGACTGTAAAACCAATTTAGAAGACCCTCACGAAAACAAAATGTCCAAGAAAAATAATTCCCTATCAACTTGCCTCTAGGTTTCTTCTTTATCATGTAACATAAGTGAAACCTTCAAATTTACAAGGGCAAAGGAGAAAAGTAGTAAACTTAAAGATCATATAGAACAGCACCAAAATTAGGCACACTCTAATATGTATCTAATAGTAACTAACCAATAGCAACTGCATCAGCTCCAAACTCACCTCCCCAACAGAACATTTGTTGTTATTGAAAATCTCCCCCAAAGAACTCTATTTGGTTGAGACAAGGCTTTGGTAGACTGCCTTAATACGTACTATTACTAAACCATTAAAACTATAATTTAAGCTAAATGGCAGGCAGTCAGGTATTTTCATGAAGAGAAAAAATGGGAACCAGGTCCTGGTTCAAGGTCTGTGTCCCATGCCAGAGACCAGTTGGCTGCTCCAGCCAAAGAAAGATCCTCTAGAGTGGCAATCAGGGAGGCCACCATAAAAGGAAGGCATCTGCTAAGGAAAGTCCAGTAGGACGAGTGAGGTACAGAAAAACCAGAGCAGTCTCATAACAATAATCAGGCATTTGATGCTTTTGAACTCTGGTGCTTGAGAAGACTCTTGAGAGTCCCTTGAACAGCAAAGAGATTCAACCAGTCAATCCTAAAGGAAATCAACCCTGAATATTCATTGGAAGGACTGATGCTGAAACTGAAGCTCCAAGACTTTGGCCATCTGATGCAAAGAGCTGATTCACTGGAAAAAATCCTGATGCTGGGAAAGACTGAAGGCAGGAGGAGAAGGGGAAAACAGAGGATGAGATGGTTGGATGGCATCACTGACTCGATGGACACGAGTTGAGCAAACTCTGGGAGACAGTAAAAGATAGGGAAGCCTGGCATGCTGCAATTCATGGGTCACAAAGAGTTGGATACAACTCAGCAACTGAACAAAAACAATGTTTGCAGGCTGGTATATAATCGTTGTTATCTATCCACAGGCAACAGGACCACAGTCATCAGTCTGAGCTATAAATTAAGATATGAATTATGGAATGGTGTTTGAGAGATGACTGGCAGGATCAAGACTAAGAAATAAGCTGCTTACTACTTATAATAGCCAAGACATGGAAACAACCTAGTGTATATCAACAGATGAATGGATAAAGAAGAAGTAGTGTGTGTGTGTGTATATATATATATATATATATATATATACGCACACAATGGAATATCACTCAGTCATAAAAAAAAGAATGGAATATTGCTGGTTACAGTAACATGGATGAACCTAGATATTATCATACTAAGTGAAGTAAGTCAGAAAGAAAAAGACAAATATATGACATCACTTTCATGTAGAATATGAAAAAAAATGATACAAACAAACTTACTTACTAAACAGAAACAGACTCAGAGAACATAGAAAACAGACTTGTGGTTGCCAAGGGGGAGGTGAGTGGAGGATGGATGGATTGGGAGTCTGGGATTAGCAGGTGCAACCTACTATATATAGAACAGATAAACAACAACATCATACTGTACAGCACAGGGAACTCTATACAATATCCTGTGATAAACCATAATGAAAAATAATATAAATAATATATATATTCATATATAAATAAATTACTTTGCTGTATACAAAGTGATTTACAACATTGTAAATCAACTATAATTCAAAAAAATAATTTTTTTTTTAAAGAAATGGCCCAGTTACCAAGTTTGGTCTTCAGCTCTAAAGCTGAACTAGAGAAAACAAAGCATCTATCCAAAATTTTAATTTTAAACTCTGAACAGTTTAGCTTAAAGCACCAGCTCAATTTTATGACTTGTATAAACATGATGGTCAGGTGTAGTGTAAAAGAAATATAATTTGGGACACCATGTATGCTTGTACCTCAGTTCTAATGTGTCATTAGGCAATTCATCTTACTATCACTAGGGCACTGAGCCCATGTGTTGTGATGGATTATTTCTGAGTCACCATATAAATGTTACCTATATCATGGCAAGTTAAATAATCTAAGTCTCATATCTCCATCTGTAGATACAAAACAGTAAAACCTACCTCTTAAGCTTCAAAGAGGACTTTTTGATGGTACTCAACAAATGTTAGCTTTGAGTTGCTGAATACAGACAACTGAAAATAATTCCTGAGTTAACACAAGACAGTCTGGGAGTTGGAGCATGATAAAGCTCCAGCTGATTGATAGGAAATATATCAATGGGTCTATCTACTTGGGAGAAGCTGAGGGAAGCAAGAGCAAGGGACTACAGAGATGGCTGATAATTATTTGTCATTAGTACCTTTCAGTGAAGCAATTTATTACATCCTCTTCAACCAAGAGATAAAATCTAATGGTATAGTGCATGCAGTGCAGAAACGAAGGACGAAAGATAAACGACTCCACAGAGTAGAAGTGAAGCAAGAAGGGCTAAAATCCCTGGAAAGGGGGTTTTGAAGAAAGAGAGGAATAGATTAAAGACTGCCTAAATAAAAAAAAATATTTAAAAATAGTCCCAATTTCCACTTACAGTCATGGAGATCTCAGGAAGAAAGATACTGTCTGATAGAAAGTTAAAACAAACAAAAACAAAACACAGCCAATCCTGTTAACATTCAGTAAAATTTATGTAATATTTACCATGTGCAAACCATGGTAGAGTAAGCGGAGAGTAGGTAGAGTGGATAGGATTCCAAGAATACATTTTATCTTTGTCAGAATTGTCCAGAGCAAAAAATAAATGTCTCTTCTTTAACTATCAGTCTAGGAAGTGGAGTTGGGTGGACATGAAATTTCATGCTATATGAGACACACAGGGCCAAGTTGCCAGGATCTGATAAGATGAACTAGCTGAGAGCAAAGACAATGAAGAGAAACATTTTGGAAAACACGTTGGTAGTAGGATTGTATATGGAGACAGCCTGTGTTTAGAGAATGGAAGAGAGGAGACCCAAAAGAGGAGCAAGTGGAATAAAGGATTAAAACTCATATATATACATGCAAGTGAAAGTGAAGTGAAGTCACTCAGTCCTGTCCGACTCTTTGCAACCCCGTGGACTGTAGCCTACCAAGCTCCTCTGTCCATGGGATTCTCCAGGCAAGAATACTGGAGTGGGTTGCCATTTCCTTCTCCTCTTCCCGACCCAGGGATCAAACCCAAGTTTCCCGCATTGGAGGCAGATGCTTTAACCTCTGAGCCACCAGCAAGCCCTAAAATTACAGAGTCCTGTGCAACTAGGACCCCATGAATTGTAACCCTCCAGACTCCTCAGTCCATGAAATTCTCCAAGCCAGAATATTGGACTGGGTAGCCTTTCACTTCTCCATGAGATCTTCCCAACCCAGGGATTGAACCCAGGTCTCCCACATTGCAGGTGGATTCTTTACCATCTGAGCTACCAGGGAAGTCCATGCATGCTGAACTGCTTCAGTCATGCCCAACTCTTTGCGATCCTGTGGACCATAGCCTGCCAGGCTCCTCTGTCCACGGGATTCTTCAGGCAAAAATACTGGACTGGGTTGCCATGGCCACCTCCAGGGGATCTTCCCGACTCAGGGATCAAACCCACATCTCTGCACTGTCAGGTGGGTTCTTTACCACAAGCGCCACCTGGGAAGCCCATTCAATCCCTGTGTCGGGAAGATCCCCTGGAGGTGAGCACAGCAACCCACCCCAGTATTCTTCCCTGAAGAATCCCATGGACAGAAGAGCCTGGCTGGCTATGTTCCACGGGGTCGCAAAAGAGTTGGACACAACTGAAGCGACTTAGCAGGCATGCATATATAACTATGACCTAAAACATCTGTTGCTTGTGTGTGTGTGTGTGTGTTTTTTTTTTGATACTGCTTATATGTATGAAATTTAATAGTAAATATAATTTTTTAAGTTCATCCTAAGAATTGTACTTAGCTATTTTATTTATGTGTCCTCCCTCTGAGATCAGCAAATTTATTTTTAAAAGAAGTATCGGGGAACCATGGTTAGTTATTCCCATAAACTCTATTTCCGTTTGATTCAAAAGAATTAAAATCCGGCATGTATCTCTTTTGATTAAGTATGCATGCTTCAATTAATGAGCAATTAATGTCTTATAATTTGACAAAGGTAGATATATCATAGTCTTTTTCAAGTTACTCTCTTAAAGGGTAAAAATCAGAATTACTTGTTTTCTCAGCCAACACATTTGATACCAACATAACTTTACTATCCTGCAAAATCAACATTTTACAAGCTCCATCCTTGCCTTAGATACATTACTCATTATCTATCTTGCTTTTTCCTGATAAATGGCTTCGGGTCACAATCAGTCATCAAATCAATTGGGAGGTGAGTCAAGCCCCTAATCAACACAATTTTACAACTTTTCCAGTGACTCTGCCTGGGCTTGCTGAGAGCCCTAAAAGGGTCCTTTGCCTCCTACATGCTCTAAAGTGCCTTTTGTGTGTTATCACAACACTATCAGTATCGTGAATTCAAGATATGTTTGTTTTAGTGAAGTCCTTACTTTGCAATGCTCTGAAGAATCTTGGAAATATTGTTGAAGACGTCAGTTCCTTCAGGCTCTAAGAATGACATGTACCTTGGCTGAACTTTAAAATAAATTCTACATTTATCACTGTTTTACTGCATCTTTTTATTTTTGTTGGTTTCTCTTACAAGCATGAATTCTTTTTGATCTTCCCATACTTTGTAGCCACACAGAAATTTATAGAGTATGAGCCTCAATCTTTTTTCCTATAAAATAGCCTTGACAACTTAGTGCCACAATATTTATCTCCTATAAGAACAAAAGATAACTAATTTTCAGTATCTGATCCTAGTTTGTTCTTTCAAAATTTTCAAAATGTATCTTTAAAAACTCCCAACTCAAGTTATTTACCAAGAATATGAAAAAAAAAATTTAATTTCCTATATATATCCACAAATTTCTGGATTTCCAACACTATGAGATTCCCCGAAAGTAAAAGTCACTCAGTTGTGTCTGACTCTTTGCAACCCCATGGACTGTACAGTCCAAGAAATTCTCCAGGCCAGAATACTGGAGTGGGTAGCCTTTCTCTTCTCTAGGGGATCTTTCCAACCCAGGGATCAAACCCAGGTCTTCTGCATTGCAGGTGGGTTCTTTACCAGCTGAGCCAAAGGGAAGCCCATGAGATTCACTAGTGAATAATATTTTTTCTTCACATTGAGATACTTTTTTTAAAAAAGTCAACATGTACTAGTTTTTTCTCCATTTCAATCAATCATCTGCAGCAACCTGTAGCCCAGCCCACACTCCACACACACAACTTTTGAGAGTAACTAACAGTGACAGGAAAAGGATTCTTTGACCTTCAAATCCTTCCAATCTGCTGATTTATTTTCTAATCTCAGTAATGACTCCTGTCACTAATCTACTTCTTTCTTTCAATTCCTTTCTCCCTTCCTCTTTTCTTCCTTCCTTCCTTCCCTCCCAAATTAAATGATCATTTGTCTTCTGCTATGTTTTAGCCTCTAGGGCTAAGTGTTGATGATAATAGAAATGAAGAACATGAAGCCTCAAATCTGAGAAGTTCTGCCAGGATCCCAAAGCCACGGGGTAAGTATTGCTGAAACACTCATATGAGAGCACAGGGGAGGAGAATCCTTACTGGTACTGCTTGCCAATTTCAATTAGCATTTGCAGCTTTCTGATAGGATTCATTACCAATCAGTGGTGGTAGCTCCATCAGTGGTGATGGTTAGTTGTGGGATTCAGTGTTCTCAGTAGGAGGTTTCCAACAATTACTTTTGATGCTCACTGAAGGGACTCTCATGACTTGCTAACCTTTCTCACTGGACTGATCTGAGATAATCTTCTATAGGACAGCCTATGGCAGCATTCTTGCTGACCCTTTAAGTAGCATACAGGGTCCTAATCAGCTTTTTTAAAGAAGGGTTATCTTAAGTGTTAACACAGTTTTGCATAGCTTTAGAGAAGCATATCAGTATGAAACTTTCAGTTACAGTCTACAGTGGCCTGAAATGCGTCTCATTATGGCCATTATGTAGTGTGAATTCTCATAGTTCCAAAGGAATTTTTATAATTGTGTTGCAACATACACTTGGTTGAAAAAATAGATCACAGAATGTCATCCATCTCTGTATTCTGGAAGGAATGCTGCTAAATCTGATACTCATACTGAGTAATTCAAAAAGCTGAGCTGAAAAGAATTCAAGATCCTTTAGCACTCGTGTAAACCTCTGGTAGACAGAGATTTGGATTGCCTAGAGAATTTGGAATTCTTTATGGAAACAAATAGTGACTAGACATTTGCTAAAATGCTGAGTGAAGTTGCTCAGTCGTGTCTGACTCTTTGTGACCCCATAGTCTGTAGCCTACCAAACTCCTCTGTCCATGGGATTTTCTAGGCAATAGTACTGGAGTGGATTGCCATTTCCTTCTCCAGGGGATCTTCCTGACCCAGGGATCGAACCCCGGTCTCCCTCATTGTAGACAGACGCTTTATCATCTGCGCCACCAGGGAAGTCAAATGCTATTCTTCTAATAAATGCATGGCAAAAGTAATGCTTACTGTCAGATATTCCTAGAGTACTAACAAAGAAATTGAGGATGAGAAGGAAGAGACAGAAAGCACAAGCAACATATTCAACAATAGTAGTAATAGCTACTGTTTATCCAACTGCACTACACCCTGTACATAAATTACTACATCCAATCCTCATAAAATCTTTTAAGGCTCAGCAAAATACTTATGGGCATTTAACAATGAAAAGCTGAGGCTTAGAATGAAAAAATACTACTAATTACCAGTTATGTATATAGAAAGTATATAAAACTACATAGGTATTATGCCTATGTATTCAGAGTATCTGAAAAAAATTTCAAATTTTCTCATGTTCTTATTTTCAGGAGAAGACTAAAAAAATCTTTTCCAAGATATTTCTTGGTATTACATTTTCTTAACTCAATGGAGTTCAAATTAGCATTAAGTGGTCCACAAAATTTTTCTAAACTGTGACAAAGTAAGCCAGACTGACAGCAAGATTTTAGACACGTTGGTAAATAAGAATGTAACACAGCCATCAAATATATGCGATTGATCATTTATCTAGTAATTAATTTTTATTATGCTTTTAAAAAATACAAGTTCATAAAAGTTTTTTTTTTTTTTTAAAGCAAACTACCTGCTTCACTGTCCATTAGAGAGGCACAGTCTTGAGTTACTCACAAAATCTAAGCTTCAGTTGAGACTTTGATAACTCGTGTCAAATTATACCCACACATAAGGGAGATTTATATATATATATATTTTTTTTTTCAGGAAGACATTAAAATCTGGCTTAAACATTGTTGCTGTGGTGGTACAGTCACCAAGTCATGTTTGACTCTTTGTGACCCCATGGACTGCAGCATCCTAGGCTTCCCTCTCCTTCACTATTTCCTGGAGTTTGCTCAAACTCATGTCCATTTAGTCAGTGACACCATCCAACCATCTCATCCTCTGTTGCCCTTTCTCTGTCTGCCCTCAGTCTTTCCTAGTATCAGGGTCTTTTCCAATGAGTTGATCTTTGCATCAAATGGTCAAAGTATTGGAGCTTCAGCTTTAACATCAGTCCTTCCAGTGAATATTCAGGGTTGATTTCATTTAGAATTGACTGGTTTGATCTCTTTGCAGTCCAAGGGACTCTCAAGAGTCTTCTCCAGCACCATAGTTCAAAAACATCAATTCTTTGGTGCTCAGCCTTCTTTATGGTCCAATTCTCACATCCATACGTGACTACCGGTAAAACCACAGCTTTGACTATATATGGACCTTTGTCGTCAAAGTGATGTCTCTGCTTTTTAAAACACTGTCTAGGTTTTCCATAGCTTTTCTTCCAAGAAGCAAGTGTCTTTTAATTTTGTGGCTGCAGTCACCATCAGCAGTGATTCTGGAGCCCAAGAAACAAAATCTGTCACTGTTTCCACTTTTTCCCATCTGTTTACCATGAGGTGATAGGACTGGATACCATGATCTTATTTTTTTGAATGTTGAGTTTTAAGTGAGCTTCTTAACTCCTATTTCAACTTCATCAAGAGGCTCTTTAGTTCCTCTTCACTTTCTGCCATTAGAGTGGCATTATCTGATATGTGAGTTTTATATAAATATATTGCTTCTTCAGTTTCTAAATATGAAAAATGAAAATGGATCACATATTCTTTAGGTTTTTTTTAATTTACTGTACTATAATGATTGTACCACTTATGTTGACAGTAAGATAGAAGAAAATGGTACTTAAAATCTGGTTCACTGAAACTCCTAAAAAGTTTCTTGGAATTCCAGAGTTTTCTTATGTTTGCCACATTTATTAATATAATATTAATTTTTTTACATATTGTATAAACTGGTTTTCATACTGAATATTTCCATAGTATCATCAGAATATATGTCATATTTTCCTTTCACTGTGGTACTTTGTTGATTGTAGGGAAAATTTTATATATAGTGGAGAGCTTCCCAGAACCTGCTTCCCAGTGCAGGAGACGTAAAGAAATGTGGGTTCAATCCCTGGGTCAGGAAGATCTTCTGGAGGAGGGCACAGCAACCCAGTCCTGTATTCCTGTCTGGAGAATCCCTTAGACAGACTTAACAGTCCACAGGGTCACAAAGACGACTGAAGCAACTATGGAACTATGCATTCATGAACTAGGTTTAAGACTCTTGGGCTTTCTCATTATGCACATTCTTTAAGCTTGAAAGTACCTGAGAATCTATCAAAACACACCAATACCACAAAAACTGAGAGCATATATTGGTCCAAATTCACTTATTCTTGAAATATAAATTGCTAGACGTCAGGTACAAGAAAAATTAAACATGTATCTCCAAACTGCAGAGAAGTCCTGCAAAACTCAGAAGCTGGAAAAAGAGTCACTATTCAAGAGAGTAAATCCTCAATTACTAAATCTTCATCTTTATATACTTTATAAATGTGTGGCAGTATTACAAGTGGCATCATTATACAACCACAAAATTTATTTATTCTTTAAGACAAAACAAAAACACTGGCATACAAAATTAAGATCAAGATCAGTAACATTTTATTCATCTTAATATATTAAGTTCCAGTTTACTTCCTCACATTTTACCACATCTCTCTTAAAATAAAATTTCAAGATTCCCCTACTATATAATTGTAATAAAATACATAAAACCTTGTTTTTTTAATAATAGCTAATACAAATTTTATTTCATGACTGATGTCCACCACATCTGCCAAGAAGTTTAACTTACTTTTATTTTTCAAGTACACTGATGCTTTCTTACCCCACTTTGCATCTTTCAACAACTCCATCTACATTTTTGTTTCACTCTCCCATATACCACACAGGTACATTCTAAGACAGATTTACTTTGTTGTTTTCCCTCAGTCTTTGTATAATCCTTCATTATACAAATTTCTAGTTTTTCATGCTATCAATTTTTCAGCTGCTTTGTTTTTGTGATGCCCAGTTTCTTTTTTTTTTAATTACTTCTATTTACAGTGATTCACAATTTACACAATATTGAAGTATATGAACCAGAATTCTTATATTTGCCCAATAACTATAAAGAAGTAATCTCCTATACATAATAATTCACAAAAGAGGAACCACATTTGAAGAAAAATTACCTTACCTTCTTTAGTAACAATAATACATATAGATTATTTAGATACATTTTTATTTTTCTTATGAGCCTTCTGGACAACATTTATCAATGACAAATAACAACTGTGTATAGCACTGCCTTTTTTGCTATAAAACATCTAACAGACCTTGTAAAAAATTTCCTATCAGGGGTTCTGTCAACATTCTTCAATGTTAGTGGGTAACTTAAATGATGGACAAATTCTATTATGATAATAAAAAATTGTATAAGAAAGTCTAACACACTTTTGTACATATGACCCAGTCCATATTGCTATCTATAAATACATGGCTAAGTCCCCAAACTAAATCTGTGGTGGTTGAAATTGAATTATTTGGCGATTATTTTAGTTATTCCTATGCTGAAAGCTGCTAAGAGATTAAGAGAAAAAAATAAAAATCATTATGGCACATCAGTCTTATTCCTTCATATATATGTGCTTTTCAGAAAAAATCTTAAACTTCTATTTCAAGAGTGTCACATTATGATTATTTAATAACCATTAGGAAATTTAATTATAACCTAAGCATTTTATGATGGAAAGTATCCAGTATCAGTAAGTGCTTATGAAAAAAAAAAGGAACTGTATCAGTGGCAAAACATTTACTTATGTAGAAGGATTAAAAAAATCTTCAACTACAGAAGCATAATGGAATTAAACTAAATGAATAATTTTATATACTAGACAATAATTTTTAACACTGGAATATATTAAGAGAATGGTTGGAACAACTTACTGCCTTTTTTTTTTTCTAAAAGACATTAAAATGACAAATCCTAAAACACAACCTGGCTCCTCTTTAGACTGAAAATAAAATAAAGCTACCAGCTGCTTAGATATTATTTTATGAGTAACTGTGGCTTCTGTTACAAACCCTATTTCTTATTCTTTGAACAGCCTGAAAAAAACAGACTTCTTTACACATAAGAGCATTAAAATAAAAATGTTAATTTATAATTATATTAAAATTAATATCACCTTTATTTTTAATATTAACACAAATTTATGAGCCAATCTATAATTTACTGAGGATTTTTAGTCTTTAGAAACACCAAAAATATACCAGGAACAAAGAAAAGAAAATACTTAAATGCAGTTAGGAAATTACATTTAAATACAAGGGGCTTCCCTGGTGGCTCCAATTGGCCCAGTGTTAACCATCTTGATGGCTCTTATCTCAGAGATACTCATCCACTAACTACTGTGGCCCATTTTTTTTTTCCCCAATTGAAAGTCATTTTGTTTCAAAGTGAAGTGAAAGTCGCTCAGTAGTGTTGACTCTTTGTGACCCCATGGACTACTAGTCCATGGAATTCTCCAGGCCAGAAGACTGGAGTGGGTAGTCTTTCCCTTCTCTGGGGGCTCTTCCCAACCCATCGATCAAACTCAGGTTTCCCTCATTGAAGGCAGATTCTTTACCAGTTGACCCACAAGGGAAGCTCGAAGATCATTTTGCTAGTCTTCAAAGCTGCTTATCACTATGTTATAACAACGCACCATCTGATTTATAGGGTGAATTCCCTATAAATTCCCTATAAATAATTCCCTCATTCCCTAGGGTGAATGTGGTGAGGTTTAGTTTGTATTTTAAGCAACAAAACATTTGGTTAACATTATGCTAAGTATTTTAATTCATTAATTATGCTTATTTAAATGTTCCTATTAATGCTTGTTTTGTCTTATAAAAAGATTTAAAGACTTTCTAAAGAGCCTCTTGATGAAAGTGAAAGAGTGAAAAAGTTGGCTTTAAAATCGACATTCAGAAAACTAAGATCATGGCATCCAGTCCCATCACTTCATGGCAAATAGATAGGGAAACTGTGGAAATAGTGGCAGACTTTATTTTTTGGCACTCCAAAATCACTGCATATGGTGACTGCAGCCACAAAATTAAAAGACGCTTGCTCCTTGGAAGAAAAGTTATGACCAATCTAAACAGCATATTAAAAAGCAGAGACATTTCTTTGCCAACGAAGGTCCATCTAGCCAAAGTTATGGTTTTTCCAGTGGTCATGTATGGATGTGAAGTTGGACTATAAAGAAAGCTGAGCACCGAAGAATTGATGGTTTTGAACTGTGATATTGGAGAAGACTCTTGAGAATCCCTTGGACTTCAAGAAGATCCAACCAGTCAATCCTAAATCCTAAAGTCCTGAACATTCATTGGAAGAACTGATGGTGAAGATGAAACTCCAATAATCTTCACCTGATGTTAAGAACTGACTCATTGGAAAAGACCCTGATGCTGGTAAAGATTGAAGGTGGGAGGAGAAGGGGATGACAGAGGATAAGATGGTTGAATGGCATCACTGGCTTGATGGATGTGAATTTGAATAAGCTTTGGGAGATGCTTGGTGATGGACAGGGAAGCCTGGCATGCTGCAGTCCACGGGGTTGCAAAGAGTTCGGCACGACTGAGCAACTAAACTGATTGAAAGGCTTTCTAAAGTTAACCTAGGAAACTGAAATTTAAATGTACTGACAGTTTGTTGCTGCTGGTGGTGGTTAGTTGCTTTTTAAAACTCAACCCCAATGTCACAGTGATGCACTAAATTTCCTATGTAGAAATAACACTAACAAGTTGGGTAAATAGACCTTTAAATTGTAAGACATTTGTCAGCCAAGGTCATTTTAGTACAGATTCAACCAGGCTGAAGTGGATGACACCACCCTTATGGCAGAAAGTGAAGAGCAACTAAAAAGCCTCTTGATGAAAGTGGAAGAGGAGAGTGAAAAAGTTGGCTTAAAAAGTTCAACATTCAGAAAACGAAGATCATGGCATCCGGTCCCATCACTTCATGGGAAATAGATGGGGAAATAGTGGAAACAGTGCCAGACTTTTTATTTTGGGGCTCCAAAATCACTGCAGCCATGAAATTAAAAGATGCTTACTCCTTGGAAGAAAAGTTATGACCAACCTAGAAAGCATATTCAAAAGCAGAGACATTACTTTGCCGACTAAGGTCCGTCTAGTCAAGGCTATGGTTTTTCCAGTAGTCATGTATGATGTGAGAGTTGGACTGTGAAGAAGGCTGAGCACCGAAGAATTGATGCTTTTGAACTGTGGTGTTGGAGAAGACTCTTGAGAGTCCCTTGGACTGCAAGGAGATCCAACCAGTCCATTCTGAAGGAGATCAGCCCTGGGATTTCTTTGGAAGGAATGATGCTAAAGCTGAAACTCCAGTACTTTGGCCACCTCATGCGAAGAGTTGACTCATTGGAAAAGACTCTGATGCTGGGAGGGACTGGGGGCAGGGGGAGAAGGGGACAACAGAGGATGAGATGGCTGGATGGCATCCCTGACTCGATGGACGTGAGTCTGAGTGAATTCCAGGAGATGGTGATGGACAGGGAGGCCTGGCGTGCTGCGATTCATGGGGTCACAAACAGTCAGACACGACTGAGTGACTGAACTGAACTGAAGGAAAAATAATGTATGGATGGATAGAAAACATGTGTTTTGGTGAGAAAAAAATCATCTTCAATAATGAGTTGGTAAGTTCAGATCCTGTAGCCTAAAATCAATGTTTAAATTTGACTCAGTTTCATTCAATCAGCCAGGCATAGCTGTGCTCACTTTTGTGGAATTCTAACTTGGGTTGAAAAAGTAAATTATGTTTTCATTGCTCCAGTGGCAGGAGACATGAGAGAATGTTTCTTGTCATAGGTGGACGGAGACCTGAGGATGTCCCTTCTCCAAAATCAAATGTGATCCTATCATAGATCAAGGAGTTACTAACATGGGAGGAAAGCAAGAGAACTATGGAGAGCCCCTGAAATTTTAAAGCAGAGAAAAGTTAAATTTAAATTTTCACAACACTCTTTAACAATCCAATGTCTTTATTCTCAAAAGCAGCAGTCAAAATGAGAGGGGAAAAAAAAAAAAAGATGTAGAAAGAATCCAGCTGTGGTATTCATTTTTAGCCCAAAGTAAATAATCATTGAGCAGAAGTTTCTTTTCCACATATTGCTGACTTTCAGCAGATATACACTTTTAATCAAGAACACGTGAAAGAACTTGAAGTAGCCCTTAGAGCTCAAGCCAACACCTCAGTGGTTCTGGATTCTGACCCAGTGGCCACTGCCGATGGCTCACACAAGGATATTTAAAAAGATTAAGAATGACTCCTTCAACTTAGAGAATCTTGTTTTCAGAAAAGCCATGGCATCTCACAAGCAATAATTACTTATGATTTACATAGTTGAACTTATCCAAGCCAAGAACAGCTACTTTAGCCTTTAGCAATTTTTATATTTATGCCCATGGCATTTAAAAGTGGGCCTGTTGGGTGATAGGGATTGACATATTGGTATATACACTATGTATAAAATAGATAACTAATAAGAACCTAATGTATAGCAAGGTGACTCTACTCAGTGCTCTGCAATGACCTAAATGGGAAGGAAATCTAAAAAAGAGGGGATATATGCATACATATGACAGATTCACTTTGCTGTACAGCAGAAACTAATACAACATTGTAAAGCAAATATACTCAAACATTTTAAAAAGTGAGCTTAAATTTGGCTATAGCCTGACTATTACTCTATTTCTCCCACAAAGGATGTTGCATTTTACATGTCAAGATTAAATCATTTAAGTGACAGTTCAGTTCAGTTCAGTTCAGTCACTCAGTCGTGTCCGACTGTTTGCGACCCCATGAATCACAGCACGCCAGGCCTCCCTGTCCATCACCAACTCCCGGAGTTCACTCAGACTCGCGTCCATTGGGTCAGTGATGCCATCCAGCCATCTCATCCTCTGTAGTCCCCTTCTCCCCCTGCCCCCAATCCCTCCCAGCATCAGAGTCTTTTCCAGTGAGTCAACTCTTCGCATGAGGTGGCCAAAGTACTGGAGCTTCAGCTTTAGCATCATTCCTTCCAAAGAAATTCCAGGGCTGATCTCCTTCAGAATGGACTGGTTGGACCTCCTTGCAGTCCAAGGGACTCTCAAGAGTCTTCTCCAACACCACAGTTCAAAAGCATCAATTCTTCACTGCTCAGCCTTCTTCACAGTCCAACTCTCACATCCATACATGACTACTGGAAAAACCATAGCCTTGACTAGACGGACCTTAGTCGGCAAAATAATGTCTCTGCTTTTGAATATGCTTTCTAGGTTGGTCATAACTTTTCTTCCAAGGAGTAAGCGTCTTTTAATTTCATGGCTGCAATCACCATCTGCAATGACGGTAGATAACATCAAACAAAGGCCTCACAGATTAGACAACTCTCTTAAACACAATTTAGGATTACTTTTATTCATTCCATAAATATTCACTGAGTAACTTTGATGTGTCAAGGCCCAAGTTAGAGACTGGTGACAAAGTTGTAAAGAAATAGTCAGATCTTTTGTCCTCAAGACCCAAAGAGCTCATGTAAGTGTGGATATTGGTATGTAATTTGGGTGTGTTTATGTGTGTGTGTTATTTGGTTGGGAGATAAATTTTTTTTAAATGACACCTACAAATATATCATTATAAGCCATAGTGAGTGTTATAAATGAAAAGCGGAACATTCAATGAAAGATTATAATACAAGGCCTCATTTGAATATGTGTAATTCCAAAGTGAATGCAATCAGTGTTGTCTTGAATTGACTCAGAGTAGTCTGACACAGGCAATGTTTGTGTTGTGCATCTCTCTATATCTCTTTTAGGTAATTTCTTTTAGCTCCTTATAGTGATCATGTCTCTCCTACTCATACACTTTCTTTCCAGTGTCATGGGACTTGGATATGAACCCATATTCCTCTATTTCTCATTTAATTAAGGTCACACACATTTTGCTACGCTTGGTGGTGATAACAGTGTTAGCCATAAATGTGATGTATTTGCTAACTACTTGTTAGCAATATCCTGATTGTTAAAAAGAACAAAAGTAACTTCAGGAAACACAGAGGGTGGTTGAGAATATGTCTAACAAAATGGGATCTTGATGTTCCCCTCAAATAACAGTGCAAAGAAAGTTGCAAATTCTGGTGCCAATTATGGCCAACCTTGAGCTAATGAATTGTTCTTTTCTGTGTAATCCTAGCATTACTCCACTGAAAAACTCCCTCAATTTTCTCTGGTCTATTATCACTTTTGTCAGGCATTTTTTCCACTTAAGCCAAAGAAGATCCCATTTCAGAAGAATATTTATGTGTAGTTTTTTCTTCTTGGAGAAAAATGTTTTTCTGTCTTCATGGTGATTTACAATTTTAGCATTTAAAAGATGAGTACTAGAACTTGATAGATTAGATAATTCAAAGAACAGTGATCCATCCTGAAAGTGAAAGTGCTAGCTGCTCGGTGGTATCCAGCTCTTTGTGACCCCATAGACTGTAGCCTGACAGGCCCCTCTGTCCATGGATACTGGACAAGGATATCCAGGCAAGGATACTGGAGTGGCTTACATTCCCTTCTCCAGGGGATGTTCCTAAACCCAGGGATCAAACCTGCATTGCTGCATTGCAAAAGGATTCTTTACTATTTGAACCATCCCAGCAAGGGTTATCCATTCTAATTTACATTCTAAACTGTGATGCCTATGATCCAGAGTCAGGTTTGTTATGAGTGGGATCTAACACCTTGTGAAGATACATTGTGCTGATTTTTAGTTCTCACTTGAAACACAAAGATATTTCACTAGCAATCTCTATAGTAAATTTTGATTTATTCTAAGACACATTAGAAGTTGTTCTTACTCTGAGCTTCTGTTTATTATGAGACAATGCATTATAAATTTCTCTATATATAAGCTTAAAAACAAAATACAGTTTTTGTGGCAATTATAACTAACAGCACATTTAGAGATATTTTTAAAGGAAATCTAGAACATTTATATGTGCAAAGTTTAGTTGTGGCTTACAAGAAAAGAAACCACCCTTCTTTGTATTTGTCTCTCATGTGGGATGGGCTCTTTTTAGCCAAGAGGTTCTTACAATTAAAGCCTCAGAATATATAACAGTAGAATTGTCTAATGCATTTATTGTGTAAGTAGATATCTGCATAAATATATAAACATGACCATTATGTTTTTTTGCTGGTAGGTAAAGGTAGAATGAAGAGGTGGGTGAGAAGTACTTATAAGTATTAGTCAGCAAATAATACGTTAAAGTTATAGGCCAAAATCCAACTAATGTTCAGAGTAGAATTAGTGTATTTTACTTTGCAATCCATTTATATTCTCAAAACCAATGTATTTATTAAGGCACTCCATTATAATTAGAAGGCTTACCATATGAAAAAATAGTAAGTCTAGACTGGGTTCTGAAATGTAAACCTTTTTCCTATACTAATGGCTTTAATAAAGACTGAATTTCTTATATAAACAGAACACTTTTGGTTTGGGAGTAGATGAGTAATTGATTGAGCACAAACTAACATTTTTGTTTCCTGCTATAGTTATGATTAGTATCAGAAAAAGCTGTAGTATTCAAGTTATTGAAAAGTTTTCGGTTTTAGGAAGAATTCCAAGAAGCTCTGGATAATATACAAATCTGAGGAATGACATGTTCCAATTTTGGTCAAAGGTAAAGACACAGAACAACAGAAGAAATTGAAGCTTCATTATTTTTCCTAAAATGCATCTTTATAATGATCTAATAAAATATTAATCACTGATAACTGTTTAAGGAGAAGTAAATTCTTAACATTACTTAGGGTTTTAAAATATAAACCATCTAATATTTTCACTGCTTGCTTATATTTTTGTTGAATAATTTACTCAATCACATCTTGGAAGTTTATTTAGTAATCACCTTTTAGAATTTTATGTAAATAGGAAACTGTTAATGTTAGAATTTCAAAATTCAATGTCAAAAGTTCAATTCAATCTCAATCTACTCTGCATTGATGCTAAGTCACTTCAGTCATCTCCAACTCTGTGCGACCCCACCAGGCTTCATCGTCCCTGGGGTTCTCCAGGCAAGAACACTGAAGTGGGTTGCCATTTCCTTCTCCAATGCATGAAAGTGAAAAGTCAAAGTGAAGTTGTTCAGTTATGTCTGACTCTTAGCGACCCCATGGACTACAGCCTACCAGGCTCCGCTATCCATGGGATTTTCCAGGCAAGAGTCCTGGAGTGGGGTGCCATTGCCTTCTCTGACTCTGCACTATGTACCTGAAATAAAAAATTAAATAACACTTAGTCAATTCCCTTAAGAACTTGAGAGTAGAACCGACAGAAGCAAGTATCTCAACATGATATTTTGAGTTCTAAGTTGGATCATGAGATACAAAAGATTCCACTCAGCCTTTCATAGCTACGTGATTGACACAAAAATTGCTTAATCTCTGTTCCTCAGTTCCCTTGTCTATAAAATTGAGATGATAATATCTACTTCATAGGGCTATTGTGAAGACTAAATTTGGTTAATACATATAAAATACAGAATCGTCCTTGGTAAACAATATCACTCAATAATGTTCTTAAATAACAATCTATATAAAACAGCTTAGTACTAGGTACTTAGTAAGGACCCATATATGTTAGCTAGTATTATTGCTTATTATGGAAACAGAATTGGTCTGATCTCTTGCTTTAGTCAAATCCACCAGATAAATTTTAGCCAACAGTTGACTTGTGAGGCAGCCATGTCTTAACATAATTTTACCATGAGAAATGAGCTTCCTTTAAGAAGTCTAGGTTGGTTCACTGATAAAAGGATAAACTAGCTCATTGAGCCATGTCCCAACACTTAAAAGACAGTAAATCATTTTATAATCCTAACCACAAACTACGTTTGTTCAATTTACTGGTTACACTAACTTCAGAGAAACATGCATTGGGAAAAAATCATAGCTCTTTTTCTGTGGAATGCCTTCATAAATTCTTGTTTTCTCAGTGAAAGCAGAAACCACCTTATAAAATAGTATGTTTTTTCTTTGAAAAAACAATTTCATATTATAAAAATAAATTATTAAAGTTTTCTACAGCACTACAATGGAGCACATCTTGCTTTGTCTTCTTCATCACTTGTCTTCCTGGCAGGCAGAACTTTTATGTTCAAATACCAAAGGCATTATTTTCTAAGAGCGAGATCTTCAATACCTTCCCTGAGCAAGAGGCATTTTTTTATTCAACAAATATCTAAGTATCTACTTTGTGGTAGGGTATGTGCTGGGAATCCACTAGGAAACAAGAAACAAGGCATCTGCCTTCCCAGAACTTATACCCCATACGTGAGAAAGGAAACAAACGATGAATAGCATCAACTAATGTTCCATGTAAATCACAAAATAAAATTTGAGTGACTTAATTTGAGAGCAAGTTATTTAAAGAAATAAACTGCAGAGACAGAAGAAAACCTACAAGTGAAAAACCAGAAGGGGAGCAGCCTGATCGTGAATGTTGGTGGCATTCTGAGTGAGTGACCACGGGGTTCAAGGGGACACGCAGCAGAAGAGCGACAGCCAGTGGAGCGCATCTCGTGGAGTGCAAAAAGCACACGGAGGCTGGAGGGAGAAAAATCCAAGAGCAAAAGACAAAAGACTGAAACCTTGGAAGGAAACAGCGAAGTTAAAGCATCATGTCTAGTAATTGTGGGGTATTGAGTTACATGCGGGGAGAGTCAAAAGGCCTCCTGTGTCAAGCCTGACAATGCAGAAAGAAATAGTCCGGGCACCGCAGCCAATATAAACAGGGTGTCAGAGAACAAAAACTGGGACAAAACAATGACTGGCATCAACACAGTTGCTTCAGACTTGCAGTGTAGTATTTAATATGGGGAAAGTTTTACTTATAATTCAACTCACAGTTGTATATTTGTTTTTCACCCTTGGTGAAAGCAGATAGAATTGTCTATTAAGAGTTGAGTATAGTTTTATACATGCTAATCTCAGGAAAATTCTGTTTTAAGTCTAAAATTAAGATCCCCAAATTGTTATTAGCCATAGGCAAAATGTGCTTCCTTTGTGGCTCAGATGATAAAAGAATCTGTCTGCAATGCAGGAGACCTGGGTTCAGTCCCTGGGTCGGGAAGATGCCCTGGAGAAGGGAGTGGCTACCCACTCCAGTATTCTTGCCTGGAGAATCCCATGGACAGAGGAGCCTGGCAAGTTACAGTTCATGGGGCTGCAGAGTTGGACACGACTGAGTGACTAAGCATATGCACATAGGCTGCTGTTGCTGCTGCTGCTGCTAAGTTGCTTCAGTCGTGTCCAACTTTGTGTGACCCCATAGACAGCAGCCCACCAGGCTCCCCTGTCCCTGGGATTCTCCAGGCAAGAACACTGGAGTGGGTTGCCACTTCCTTCTCCAATGCATGAAAGTGAAGTCGCTCAGTCGTGTCCGACTCTTAGTAATTCCAGGGACTGTAGCCCACCAGGCTCCTCCATCCATGGTATTTTCCAGGCAAAAGTACTGGAGTGGGGTGCCATTGCCTTCTCCAATGCACATAGGCAAAATATCTCAATTCAGATAGAACCTAAAATCCCAAGCTATCCCAAGCCAAAAACTACATTTGTCCCAAGCAGAAACAGACACACTGATTTTGCACACGTGGAATAGAAGAAAATGCTACAAAGCTGTGTTGACAGAGAGCCACACCCACTATGCCAGTCAGGCCATGGAAAGAAACTGGAGACACTTCACAGAAAGTAAGCTGAACGTGGTGACAGAAAACTCCGGTTAAACTTGATCACTTATTCCCGATGAATGGGCATCAACTTCATCTAAATCTCAGTGTCTTTACTTGTGTAAAGTAAAATTCATCTTTTGTATCTTAGATTGCATTCCGCAAGAATCTGAATGCAAGGCAAGCATATGAATAAAAGCTGCTCATTTCAGAGGTGATCCCAAGAAGTGCTGGTCAGAAAGGGAGAAATGAGAAAGAAAGGAAGTGAAGCTAAGAATGGCTGTATTATAGAGCAGATGACTTCTGGGCTGTGACCTCTGTGGGCACTTGGGGAGGTCTAGGAAATCATGTGGAACATGCTGCAGAGTTGCTGCCCCATTGAAGGGAGAAGGAGCTGGGCACTTTACCTACTAATTTTTAGCAGTCATGGTTTGAGAGCTTTTTCCAAGGGGTATTACTTTTCTACTACTGTCTGGCTGCTCTATGTACCCCATAGGGAGTTCTGATATCAAACAAACCTTCAGGCAAAGAGTTAAGGAGCAGATACTGGAAGCTTTCGGGAATAGTGAGCACAGAGGGAAATGGATGAGATGCCACCGGTGTCTGCAATACATACTGAATTCAAATAAACTTGTCTATGTCAAAAAATTGTCGGAACCATGAACTACTACATAAATTGATATCAAATCAATAGTAGGTGGAAATGGGCTACAACATTTAGTGTAAATGTAGTTTTGATCACTGCAGACTTTGAGTAATAATAGAAATAATCATACTTTTAGAATTGGGAGACTTAGTATATTTAATCCAGGCATTTATCTGGCCGTATCACTTTTCCATGCTTTGATTTATTTGTATAGTGGGGCAACAGCTTTCTTACAGCAAAGATGAACTTGATAAATGAGATGAAAACAGGATGTTCCTAGTGTGACACTTAACCCACAGAGGATTTTCAATGTTAATTCTCTCCCTTTCACCTTCCTTTCTTATTTAAAGACCACTCCTCTTTAGAACCACTTAGTGTTTTCCATATATCACTCTGCTGCTGCTGCTGCTGCTGATGCTAAGTCACGTCAGTCATGTCTGATTCTGTGCAACCCCATAGACAGCAGCCCACCAGGCTCCTCTGTCCCTGGGATTCTCCAGGAAAGAACACTGGAGTGGGTTGCCATTTCTTTCTCCAATGCACAAAAGTGAAAAGTCAAAGGGAAGTCGCTTAGTCATGTCTGACTGCAGCCTACCAGGTTCCTCTGTCCATGGGATTTTCCAGGAAAGAGTACTGAAGTGGGGTGCCATTCCTTCTCCGATATATCACTCTAGCCCATAAAAACAAGTTGAAGGAATTTGAATACAAATAACATTCATTTGACATTACATAATGAATACCTACTGTGTGACATAGTCAACAAAAGAATCATAGTTAGTTGTAGTCAACAAAAGAGTCCAAAATACAGTACTTGGGTGCAATCTCAAAAATGACAAAGTGATCTCAGTTTGTTTCCAAGGCAAATCATTCAACATCAGAGTAATACAAGTCTATGCCTCCACCACTAATGAAAAAGAAGGTAAAGTTGAGGGTTCTATGAAAACCTACAAGATCTTCTAAAACTAACACCAAAAAAGATGTCTTTTTCTTCAGAGGGAATTGGAATGCAAAAGTAGAAAGTCAAGAGATACCAGGAGTAACAGGCAAATTTGGCCTTGAATTGCAAAATAAAGCAGGGAAAAGGCTAACAGAGTTTTGTCAAGAGAACGTACTGGTCATAGTAAACACCCTCTTCCAACAACACAAGAGATGACTCTACATATGGACATCATCAGATGGTCAGTACCAAATCAGATTGGTTATATTCTTTGCAGCTGAAGATGGAGAAGCTCTACGGAGTCAGCAAAAACAAGACTGGAAGCTGACTGTGGCTCAGATCATGAACTCCTTATTGCAAAATTGAGGCTTAAATTGAAGAAAATAGGAAAAACCACTAGACCATTCAGGTATGACCCAAATCAAATCCCTTATGATTATACAGTGGAGGTGATGAATAAATTCAAGAGATTAGAACTGGTAGACAGAGTGCCTGAAGAACTATGGCTGGAGATCCGTAACATTTTACAGGAAGAGGTGACCAAAAACATCCCAAAGAAAAGAAATGCAAGAAGGCAAAGTGGTTGTCTGAGAAGCCTTAACAAACAGCTGAGAAAAGAAGAGAAGCTAAAGCATAGGAAAAAGGGAAAGATATACCCAACTGAATGCAGAGTTCCAGAGAATAGCAAGGATAGATAAAAAGTCCTTGTTAAGGGAACAAAGATATAGAGGAAAAAAATAGAATGGGAAAGACTAGAGATCTTGTTAAGAAAACTGAAGATACAAAGGGAATATTTCATGCAAGGATGGGTATGCTAGAGGACAGAAATGCAAAGGACCTAGTATAAGAAGAACACATTAACAAGTGGAGCCAAGAATATACAAAAAAGGTCCTAATGACCCAGATAACCACAATAGTGTGGTCTGTCATCTAGAGCCAGATAACCTGGAATGTGAAGTCAAGAGGGCCTTAGGAAACATTACTATGAACAAAGCTAGTGGAGATGATGGAATTCCAGTTGAGTTAATTCAAACACTAAAAGATGATGCTATTAAAGTGAAGTGCTGCATTCAATATGTCAGCAAATTTGGAAAAAATGTTAGTGATCACAGGACTGGAAAAGGTCAGCTTTCATTCCAATCTCAAAGAAAGGCAATGCCAAATAATGTTCAAACTAATGTACAATTGTGCTCATTTCATATTCTAACAAGCTAATGCTCAAAATCCTTCAAGCTAGGCTTTAATAGTATGCGAACCTAGAACTTCCAGATGTATAAACTGGATTTAGAAAAGACAGAAACCAGAGTCAAACTGCTAACATCTGTTGCATCAGAGAAAAAGCAAGGGAATTCCAGAAAAATATCTACATCTGCTTCATTGATCATACTAAAGCCTTTGACTGCGTGGATCACAACAAACTGTGGGAAATTTTAAAGAGAAAGGAATATCAGACCACCTTACCTGACTCATGGGAAACCTGTCTGCAGGTTAAGAAGCAATAGTTAGAACTGGACATGGAACAATGGACTGGTTCCAAATTGGGAAAGAAGTATGACAAGGCTGGATATTATCACCCTGCTTATTTAACTTCTATGCAGGGAACATCATGAGAAATGCTGGGCTGTATGAATCACAAGTTGGAATCAAGATTACCAGGAGAAAGATTAACAACCTCAGATATGCTGATGATACCACTCTAATGGCAGAAATGAAGAGGAACTAAAGCACTTCTTGATGAGGGTGAAAGAGGAATAAAAAAACTGCTTAAAACTCAAAATTCAAAAGCTAAGATCATGGCATACAATCCCATCACTTTATGGCAAATAGATGGGGGAAAGTGGAAACAGCGGCAGATTTTATTTTCTTGGTCTCCAAAATCACTGCACATGGTGACTGTAGCCATGAAATTAAAAGATGCTTGCTCCTTGGAAGAAAAGCTATGACAAACCTAGACACCATACAACATCTTAAAAAGCAAAGACATCACTTTGCACACAAAAGTCCGTACAGTCAAAGCTATGGTTTTCCAGTAGTCATGTACAGATGTGAGAGTTGGACAGTAAAAGAGGCTGAGCACTGAAGAATTGATGCTTTTGAACTGTGATGTTGGAGAAGACTCTTGAGACTCCCTTGGACAGTAAGGATATTAAGCCAATCAATCCTAAAGGAAATCAACTCTGAATATTCATTGGAAAGACTAATGTTGAAGCTGAAGCTCTAATACTTTGGCCTCCAATGTGATGAGCCGACTCATTGGAAAAGACCCCGATGCTGGGAAAGATTGAAGGCAGGAAGAGAAGGGGGTGACCGAGGATGAGATGGTTGGATGGCATCACCGACTCAACAGACATGAGTTTTAGCAAACTCGGCGAGACAGTGCAGGACAGGGAAGCTTAGTGTGCTACAATCCATGGGGTCTCAAAGAGTCAGTTGTGACTTAGTAAGTGAACAATAACCAGGTGACAGGTATTTTACAGGCACTGTGCTTAAGATAGTAAAATAAGAGACCAAAATGTTTGTCTTCAAAATACTGTGAAAAATAGATAGATGAAAAATTTTGTACAAAGAACTTTCTACTCATGATCACCATTATTTGTATATCACTGCTATTATCATTATTGCAATATCAGTAATATGAATTTCAAAACCACTGCAGCGGTTATCCAGGGCAGTAGTCCACCATTTCAAAATCGCATAACACATTCTTGATTTTAAAAAATAAATAAACAAAAAATCAATTTAGAATTATTAAAGACAAGTTATTTCATTAATCATGTAATACATGACTGCATTTCTAGGAAATCATGTATTATGATTTTATTAGTGAGAATTAAAAAATAAGAAAATGAACAAAAAAGAGATTGTCATGATCTTCCCAATGCTAAACATCTATGAAGTGTGACTTGTAATGTAAAAAGTTTAAGAAGAATATAAATGTTGTTGTAAACAACTAATGAGTTGGATACGCTTAAAACAAAAGAATTCATTACATTTAATGAAACACTAAAGCTGCCTAGATCATGTTGATACAAATTGTTACTTTAGGATCGCTGCCTGGTAGACAGGAAGCAATTTGGTCCTTTCTGCAATTTGGTCCTTTCTGGGAGAGCCAACACTCCCAGCAAGTATGTTGAAAGATAAATATGCTTAATGGGGGAAAAGTTATAAAAGTTGAAAAATAATACTCTTATAAGTAGCATATTGCATTAAAAAATAATTATAAGGCAGTTGGGAGACTGATTCTACTATACATAAACGTTATAATGAACCCAAACTCCTAAATAACACTTGGAGAAGAAAACTGCACAACCCCAGTGGAGCATGGCATAGGCTGATATCTGAGCAGTGAGCTGCAAACTGACCCATCACGAGGGTTACTCAAATATTTGGAATAAAACGGCAATGGTTTTGCTTATTTTATTTTTGAATAGATCCTCATAATTTGTTCCTTTATTTCAATCAAGGAAACATTATACAAGTGAATTAAAGAAATAACTGCTTTTACTTTCCCTTGGTGACTTTTCTTTTTAAATCAATGCTTCATTAGGTATAGTTCATGTGCAAACTGTTGAGGTTTTACCTAAGTAATTATCTTATTTACATTAATCTACAGAATTCTACAGTGTCAGTTTTTAGCAAAAATACATTTGTGTGCTAAAGTTATGTTTAATTGATATTAGTATATAATGACAATATATTTTTTAAACTTTTAGAATGTGTCACATATATTTCCAAGTCTACTATCTCTATCCTTAAAAGAGAAAGAAAAAAATATATGTCCGTTGTCAAACATACACTTAAAATCCTTTGCTAGATCTCAAAGATATATTAGGGTACACTAACATAAGCATTGAGAAGAAGGTAATGATGGATAGTGGATTAAGCAAACGCTACTTTAGAGTCAATAATGACTCCCTCCCACAAAGAAACTATATAGTTAAAAGAATGCTTTAAAGGTGAGTAGCAACTTGTTAAAATCTGTTTCAGATTTAATAAGCTCCGTCATTTTTACTTTTTTTTTTTAATTTTTAAAGAAAATCGGGGGAATAAACTTTTCTCTTTTGGCAAGTTTCTTTAGAAGCTTAAATTTGAACTGTAATTTCAAAGTACCCATATTTTTTAAAGTAATTCAGGATAAAATATTACACCTAATTGAAAGCCATTCAGTTGGCTTCATGTTGGGTTACATATTGATTTTAGAGCCATTTACTAAAGTTTAAAGCTTGGAATGGATTAGCTTCATCAAACTGACACTATAGTATTTCTTAAGGCCTGACTACTTTATATGATGTATTCTTCACTCTGTTAACAGTGACTTTTAGAGAACAGTTATGCAAAGCTTCCACCTGTCCATAATCTTTCTCCAAAATTTGAAACTTTCAACTCTGTTTGGAAGAAGAACATGGGAGCATTGCACTAAACGCCTTCTGAATATACTCTACCATTTCAGTCATATGTTATCTGCTGCTTTCCAGGGTGTAGGGCAGTGTTGCCATGTATGAGGGAAGAGGATCTAGTGTAATAATCCCCAGAGGTATCGCATATGATCCACCTTAAAAATAAAGTACTAAGCCCTATACTACACTCTTCCCAATAGTTAAGCAAGAAAAATTACTTGCCAGTAGTGGGAGACAAGATACAAAAGGAGAAAGTAGTGGAACCTCTGAACAAGTAAGTAGGCAATGGCCAAGAAGTAAGTTAAATCTTTCTTTATTCACTTATTCAACAGGTTCTGCTGACCTAATTCCACGTGCTAAGAACTATGGCTAACATCAGGCCAGTTAGAAAGGTAAGACATGGCTTTCCTTTCCTCTTAACTCCTACTAGAGTTGGATTTATATTGACTAAAACAATCTTTTACCAATTAATTTTGAAAGTTCATTGCTAGCTTATTCTTTTTTTATACATAAAGTAAAATGAATTCAAAGTTTTTCTATGCTGACATCACTCCATTTAAACTCAGATATGTAACTTTGAGGACTTCCCTTGTGACTAGGAGAGCAAAGTATCCACTTGCAAAGCAGGAGACCTGGCTTCAATCCCTGGGTAGGAAGAACCCCTGGAGAAGTTCTGGCCTGGAGAATTCCACGGACAGAGGAAGCTGGCAGGCTACAGTCCATGGAGTTGCAAAGAGTCAGACACCGCTGAGTGACTCACTTTCACTTTTACATGTTCTTTTGAATGTGAGATAATAATATGAAGTAAAAGTCATTAACAAGAGTCATTTCGATGACTAATACAAGCAAAAATCAAATAACAAATATGAGTGAGGGTTCAAGAAGCATCAATAGAATTACTCCTCAAATAAGCCTGATTATGAGAAGGAGGGGTAAGGATGGACTATATCTTCAAAGGCTAAGAGTTGATAACACTGGGAAAAAAGGGTGAGGAATGGATGGAAGTTGAACAGTCATACCAGAAGTTTAATGGACCCCCTAACCATAAATAGGTAATTTTAATCTATTAGATTGCTATCATAAGACCATGGAGCTTCTTCTTAGTTTCCCTACCTCTGTCTTATGCCCAAGATTCATTCATAGCAGGACAACAGCAAATATGTCTGTGTGAATCCTAGTTCTGCCCCAGATTAACTTCATATCCCTGGGCATCAATCACCACCTAGACCCTTCATTTTTTCTACTGTAAAATGTGAATTGTATTCCAAAACTTATAAGATAATTAAACATTTACATAGTGAGAATTTGAGAAAATGGTAATTAATACAGCACCTGGCACGTGGTAAGACTACAAAATTTTATGCTATCAAAGGAACTGTTACATTAGGCTGTAATAGAAGCAACAGATGGTAGGTTGTTAAATTTAATACTAAACCACAAAGTTCACAAAGAATGCAGTAGAAATTGTAATTACCTATATAACAGATATAACAGTAAATGTGTATAGTTTATGCAGGTACATCTTAAAATATTACTCGAGTGTGATTTAACACTGGCTACACACAATCATCTTAACACAGAACACTAGTGCTAATTTAGTTTTCCTTTCAAAGGTTCATAATATTGGTCGGGAAATTTCAACCTCCAAAGAACAAAGTTTCTATGAACTTTTTACAATTTTCAAGTATTTGATAAATCCTCCAAATAAACTTTGATACAAATTACTTTGGTGTTATTTGGTAGCTAGCTAACTTTTTCTGAGGGCTTTTGAAAGTATGTGTCAGATGCTGTGTTGAAAGTCCTCTTTACATGTTGTCTCATTTAATTCTCTGAATGACCACGTAAAGTTGGTACCGAATGTAATACCTTGCTCTCTCCACCATACACACACACACCCCCACACAGTTTATAGAGAGGAACTTGACACTTAGAAAAGATAAATAACCAGTCCCCTGTCACACATCTTACAAGTAGCAGAAATGAGAAGACACATCATAGTGTTTTATAGCTAGGATGAAATAAAGAAAAATTACCTTTACCACATAAAGACAGAATTAATATATACTCTGGGATACTTCTGAAAGATGTGCAGTTTTTCATTCCACTAGCTGCTTCAACATCATACGTAAAGAAGTACTGAATATATTCAAACAGTTGAGAGTTTGGGTGAGCTGTAAGTAGTAAAATGTTTATGAATTGAGTTGGGATACTTTCTTGTTAATTCCATAAAACTTGAAAAAGTTTCTTTTTCAAATAAAGAAAGATATAAAAGGGGGGTTAATTTTTTGCTTGGGTATTTTTTGTTTTTTACATATATCATACAATTGATAGAAAATAAAAATGTCCTTTAAAAAAGCTATGCAACTTAAAATTGATGTTAAATTTACAGGAAAAGATAAGGAAATAGGTGAAGACTTAAGAATCCCATGTGGTTTCTGGTCCTCTGTTCCTTCCAGAGTAAACCCGTGAAATTAAGTTAAATTGACATTAGATCAGCTATTTCATAAAGAACCCAGTCAATGTTTTAATGCCATCTGACCCAAGACTTGCTATTCAACAAATTGATTTCTTTTATATTTCATAAGAAATTCTCAGAAGAAAAATTATATGGTAGAGAAGCAATTGCTACAGTCTTACTTAGCCTTTTATAATTTTCTAGAGAATAAATGCTTTTGTTTGCCAAAGGAAATATAGTCAACAATAAAAAATATTAGTATTAGTTGCATAGAAAGAAATGAAGCTTTATCCTTGCCAAATATTTTAACATCTGAAAATGTTGGTATTGGTACTAAAATGAAATCAAATGAAACGTGTAACATGTAATGAGGTTTTCACCACTGCCAATTTAATTCCTATGTCAGTAATTTCTTGTTAGTTGGTGTGATTCTTTGACATATTAGTTTCTACTCTCTCCTCAATGGTTTAGATTTTATTTACACAGTAGAGTAGTAAAACTAGTAAAATATGTTGGAAAAAAAAGATTTCCACAGCATGTTTGAAAAACACAAAACTAAAGCCTGATTGAAGCAAATGTCAATGTGTAAAAGCTTTTAACAGAACCTCCCCATTCACCAGAGACATTCTTATCAAAAACATATATATGAGTCCAAAGTCAGCCCAATTAGTTGATGGAGAGAGCCTAAGAATTAGTGTAAGAAAACATTCTTTTACAATCACAAATAGCTCCTCAGAGAGATGACACACTGAGATTGGACTTTTGTTAGTGTCTGTTCGTGGATTCTCAGATGCAGAAGGGAGAAGCACAATTCAAAAAATGGATCAAAATCAGAGGGGGTTATACCAAGCCCAGGAGTCCTAAGTGTTGAGTAGAACGTGTGGAGAAAAATTACTATTAAAAGTAATCATATAGTATAAACTAAAAACAGAACTTGCTTTGATCTGTTCCACATATATATATATATATATATATATATATATATATATATATTCACACACATGTACACAAACACACACACACACACATACATACGCAGATGTATTGAGGAACCTGAGACAAAGAGGCACATAAACCATAGACTTTCCTCAATCCCCAGGGACACCTGCAGTCTGACATGTTATTTAGAAGTGAAGATTGCCTATGGCTACTACCCTATGAACTTAAAACTTAAGAACTTAAAAACTGTGCTTTAAGTTTTGATGAAAAAGATAGGAATCCCTTTCATCTTGTCAATGTCTCCACAATTCTTTACATTTGACTTGCATTGTATCTGGCTTGGAAAGCTGAATTGGAAAAGCATTATTAATTTTATTGTGGCTAAAGCAGAAACTGACATGTTCTTTCTTCTTCGTAGGTTTAAAATTGAGAAAACATAATGAATCTAGCCTTTGGGGAATAGGGTATTTAGTAGGTGACCCAACTCAAGTTCAGAGAAGAGGTGTTCCTTGTTCACAAATTTTATAGTCTCTTCACATCTGTTGTAGATTTCATCAGCAATTTCTGTTTAGAGTTCCTAATTTTCTGAAACCAAGAGATTCAAAGGAAAAACTCCATGAGACTAAACAAAAGAATTCTTTCATTTTGGAAAAATGATATATTGGGAACATTTAGAGAAGATATGGAAGTGAGAAGTCTTGAATTAACATAGTATCTAATAAATTAGAATGTTCCTACAAAGAACAAGACATTAAGGGAATATTTCCATCTCAAGGCAAGCAATACTTAAAAGCCTGTTCCAAATTCCTTCCTATTTTTTCCAACAGATCCTGTTATTTGATGCACATGCTTTCCTTCCTTGCTCCCCAAATTCCCTTGTCTCACCTATATTATTCTTCTGCTTAAATGAATATAGATCAGAATACTGATTTCCAATTTCTTGCTTAAGATGTTATTTATATAAAAAACAGACAAAAATATTTTAATTTGGTTTAAGTTTCTTCTCTCTAATAACTATACAGACACAGACTAGAATTAATAATTTAAAAGAATGCATGTTGATGGGGGTGGGGGGTACAGGTTAACTTCTGTTGATTTTTAATAAATATCTGGTTTAATCTAGCTTGTATTCTGACTCAGCCCCCTGATTCTGCTCTTAGCATGACCTCTTATGAATCATATATTAGTCTATAGTACTCAAACAGCAAGTTAAAGACTGTTCTTCATGTTGCTCAACCAGGCATAATTCTCAACACCTTCACATTTTTCAAAAATAAAACTTCAAATAAAACTGTATTTTATAGAGTAATCTCAAGTTCCCAGCAAAACTGAGCATCAGGTACAGAGATCCCCTATATATCCATGCTTCACACATATACATAGCTTCCCTATTATCAACATTCTCCACTAGAATGGTACATACATACATTACAATTGATAAACCAAACCTGACGTATCACCATCCAAATTCTGCAGGCTCTAATTTTCTAACATTCTTCTTAGGCAAGGTACCCTCATTGATTCTAAAAGCTTTTCTTACCTAAGACTGCTTCTCTTCAACACGTCAGCTGCCTACTTAATGTTTTAGTATGACATAATTTAACTCATTATTCCAAAACTGATCTTTTACTTGGCTTTCATATTAACGTCGATGCTACTTTTCCAAAAGTATTTCATAGACCGCTTATCTAACTCAATGAAACTAAGTCATGCCATGTGGGGCTACCCAAGGCAGGCGGGTCATGGTGGAGAGGTCTGACAGAATGTGGTCCAATGGAGAAGGGAATGGCAAACCACTTCAGTATTCTTGCCTTGAGAACCCCATGAACAGTATGAAAAGGCAAAATGATAGGATACTGAAAGAGGAACTCCCCAGGTCAGAAGGTGCCCCAATATGCTACTGGAGATCAGTGGAGAAATAACTCCAGAAAGAATGAAGGGATGGAGCCAAAGCAAAAACAATACCCAGTTGTGGACGTGACTGGTGATAGAAGCAAGGTCCCGTGCTGTAAAGAGCAATATTGCATATGAACCTGGAATGTCAAGTCCATGAATCAAGGAAAATTGGAAGTGATCAAACAGGAGATGGCAAGAGTGAACATCAACATTCCAGGAATCAGCAAACTAAAATGGACTGGAATGGGTGAATTTAACTCAGATGACCATTATATCTACTACTATGGGTACCAATCCCTTAGAAGAAATGGAGTAGCCATCATGGTCAACAAGAGTCTGAAATGCAGTACTTGGATTCAATATTAAAAATGACAGAATGATCTCTGTTCATTTCCAAGGCAAACCATTCAATATTACAGTAATCCAAGTCTGTGCCCAAAACAGTAACACTGAAGAAGCTGAAGTTGAGCGGTTCTATGAAGACCTACAAGACTTTGTAGAACTAACACCCAAAAAAGATGCCCTTTTCATTATACGGGACTGGAATGCAAAAGTAGGAAGTCAAGAAACACCTGGAGTAACAGGCAAATTTGGCCTTGGAATACGGTATGAAGCAGGGCAGAGGCTAATAGAGTTTTGCCAAGAGAACGCACTGATCATAGCAAACACCCTCTTCCAACAATACAAGAGAAGATTCTACACATGGATATCACCAGATGGTCAACACCAAAATCAGATTGATTATATTCTTTGCAGCCAAAGATGGAGAAGCTCTATACAGTCTGCAAAAACAAGACAGGGAGCTGACTGTGACTCAGATCATGAACTCCTTATTACCAAGGAGTTAAATTGAAGAAATTTAACTTCAGACTTAAATTGAAGAAAGTAGGGAAAACCAATAGACTATTAAGGTATGACCTAAATCAAATCCCTTATGATTATACAGTGGAAGTGAGAAATAGATTTCAGGAATTAGATCTGATAGAGTGCCTGATGAACTATGGATGGAGGTTCATGACATAGTACAGGACACAGGGATCAAGACCACCCCATGGAAAAGAAATGCAAAAAAAGCAAAATGGCTGTCTGGGGAGGCCTTACAAATAGCTGAGAAAAGAAGACAAGCAAAAAGCAAAGGAGAAAAGGAAAGATATAAGCATCTGAATGCAGAGTTCCAAAGAATAGCAAGAAGAGATAAGAAAGCCTTCTTCAGTGATCAATGCAGAGAAATAGAGGAAAAAAACAGAACGGGAAAGACTAGAGATCTCTTCGAGAAAATTAGAGACACCAAGGGAACATTTCATGCAAAATGGGCTCGATAAAGGACAGAAATGGTATGGACCTAACAGAAGCAGAAGATATTAAGAAGAGGTGGCAAGAATATACAGAACTGTACAAAAAAGATCTTCACAACCTGGATAATCACGGTGGTGTGATCCTTCACCTAGAGCCAGACATCCTGGAATGTGAAGTCAAGTGGGCCTTAGAAAGCATCACTACAAACAAAGCTAGTGGAGGTGATGGAATTCCAGTTGAGTTATTTCAAATTCTGAAAGATGATGCTGTAAAGGTGCTGCACTCAATATGCCAGCGAATGTGGAAAATTCAGCAGTGGCCACAGGACTGGAAAAGGTCAGTTTTCATTCCAATCCCTAAGAAAGGCAATGCCAAAGAATGCTCAAACTACTGCACAATTGCACTCATCTCACACACTAGAAAAATGATGCTCAAAATTCTCCAAGCCAGGGTTCAGCAATACATGAACCATGAACTTCCAGATGTTCAAGCTGTTTTTAGAAAAGGCAGAGGAACCAGAAATCAAATTGCCAACATCTGCTGGATCATCAAAAAACAAGAGAGTTCCAGAAAAACATCTATTTCTGCTTTATTGACTATGCCAAAGCCTTTAACTGTGTGGATCACAATTATCTGTGGAAAATTCTTCAAGAGATGGGAATACCAGACCACCTGACCTGCCTCTTGAGAAATCTGAATGCAGGTCAGGAAGCAACAGTTAGAACTGGGCATGGAACAACAGACTGGTTCCAAGTAGGAAAAGGAGGACATCAAGGCTGTATATTGTCACCCTGCTTATTTAACTTCTATACAGGGTACATCATAAGAAACGCTGGACCGGAAGAAGCACAAGCTGGAATCAAGATTGCCGGGAGAAATATCAATCACCTCAGATATGCAGATGACACCACCCTTATGGCAGAAAGTGAAGAGGAACTCAAAAGCCTCTTGATGAAAGTGAAAGAGGAGAGTGAAAAAGTTGGCTTAAAGCTCAACATTGAGAAAACAAAGATCATGGCATCTGGTGTCATCACTTCATGGAAAATAGATGGGGAAACAGTGGAAACAGTGTCAGACTTTATTTTGAGGGGCTCCAAAATCACTGCAGATGGCGATTGCAGCCATGAAATTAAAAGATGCTTGCTCCTTGGAAGAAAAGTTATGACCAACCTAGATAGCATATTCAAAAGCAGAGACATTACTTTGCCAACAAAGGTCTGTCCAGTCAAGGCTATGGTTTTTCCAGTGGTCATGTATGGATGTGAGAGCTGGACTGTGAAGAAAGCTGAGCGCTGAAGAATTGATGCGTCTGAACTGTGGTGTTGGAGAAGACTCTTGAGAGTCCCTTGGACTGCAAGGAGGTCCAACCAGTCCATTCTAAAGGAGATCAGTCCTGGGTTTCTTTGTAACGACTGATGCTACAGCTGAAGCTCCAGTACTTTGGCCACCTCATGCGAAGAATTGACTCATTGGAAAAGACTCTGATGCTGGGAGGGATTGGGGGGCAGGAGGAGAAGGGGACGACAGAGGATGAGATAGCTGGATAGCATCACGGACTCGATGGACATGAGTTTGGGTGAACTCCGGGAGTTGGTGATGGACAACGAGGACTGGCTGCTGCAATCTGAAATCTTAATAGGTGATTTATGGGGACTGGTAGGTGAAGGAGAAATTGCTAATAATAATAGTCTAAAATAATTTAAAACCACAAGATTAGTATTTTGTCATACTCTCCACATAAGAGATGATATGCCATGTCTGAAAAGGACCAGAAGCCATGCAAGTTGCTACACTGAGATGTACGAACTGTTGACTTGGTACACTGATCTAAAGATAGTATTTTCCAATTAATTTATATTGAGGTATATCAAATATTAGATGACGGCTATTCTATTTTATAAGATTTGTTGTTGTTGTTTAGTTACTGAGCCATGTCTGATGCTTTTGTGAACCCATAGGCCAACAGGCTCCTATGTCCGTGGGATTTCCCAGACAAGAATAATGGAATGGGCTGCCATTTTCTTCTGTAGGGGACCATTCTGACTAAGGGATTGAACCTGTATCTCCTACACTAGCAGATTCTTTACCACAGAGTCACCAGGGAAGCCCATTTTATGCGATACTGGATTACCAGTCACTGTTTCTTGAAGTTTATATATTACACAAAATCATGTTCATCAGGTTTAATTAAGGAAAGAGGGAAAGCAAAGACATAATTAAGCAAAAGCAAAGACTTCTGTTCAAGGTTGAGTTCAGTGACATAGTATCTTTTTGACTTAACCAAATAGTCTAGCCATGCGCTAGATCTGTGATTGCAGGCAACATATTGCCACAATATCTTGTCTGTAAAATGGAGACAAAAATACTAGCACCTATATGCTTATCATGATTTAATGAAAACAAATCATTCAGCATTTTTCTTGAATAGTAGTAGTAGTAGATATACTAAGCTTTCAGTAAACAATATGTATTTTTAATTTTGTACAGAATAGCATTGTTGGGCCAAAAAATTAGAATTTGTTGTTGTTTAGTCATTGAGTCATGTCTGACTCTGTGACCCCATGGACTACAGCATGCCAGGCTTCCCAGTCCTTCACTATCACCCAGAGTTTGCTCAAATTCAATGTCCATTGAATCTGTGCTGTCAGCCAACCATCTCAACCTCTGTTGCTCCCTTCTCGTCTTGATCTCAATCATTCCCAGCATCAGAGTCTTTTCCAACGAGTCAGCTCTTCACATCAGGTGGCCAGTGTACTGGAGCTTTGGCTTCAGCATCAGTCCTTTCAGTGAATATTCAGAGTGGATTTCCTTTAGGATTGACTGGTTCCTCTGGTGTCCAGGAGATTCTCAAGAGTCTTCTCCAGCACCATGGATCAAAAGCATCAATTCTTCGGTGTTCAGTCTTTTTTGTGGTCCAACTCTCACATCTATACATGAACACTGGAAAAAAACATAGCTTTGCCTATATGGACCTTTGTCAGCAAAGTGACATCTCTGCTTTATAATATGCTGCCTGGGTTTGTCATACCTTTTCCTTCAAGGAGTATTTTTTAATTTCATGGCTACAGTTACCTTCTGCAGTGATTTGGAGCCCAAGAAAATAAAATCTGTCACAGTTTCCATTTTTCCCCATCTACTTGTCATGAAGTGATGGGGCTGGATTCCACAATCTTAAGTTTTTTGAATGTTGAGTTTCAAGTGAGCTTTTTCACTTTCCTCTTTCACTTTCATCAAGAGGCTTTTTAGTTCCTCTAGCTATCTACCATTAGGGTGGTGGTCATCTGCATATCTGAAGGTACTGATATTTCTCCCAGTAATCTTGAGTCCAGCCTGTGAATCATCCACCCCAGCACTGTGCATGATATACTCTGCATATAAGTTAGGTAAGCAGGGTGACAATATGTAGCTTTGACATACTTCTTTCCCAATTTGGAACCAGTGTGTTGTTCCATGTCTGGTTCTAACATGTCTCTTGCCACACAAGTTTCTCAGGATGTAGGTACTGTGGTCTGGTATTCCCATCTCTTTAAGAATTTTCCCAGTTTGTTGTGATCCACCCAGTCAAAGGCTTTAGCATTATCAATGAAGCAGAAATAGATATTTTTCTGGAATCATCTTACTTTCTCTGTGATCCAACGGAAGTTGGCAATGTGGTCTCCAGTTCCTCTGCCTTTTCTAAATCCAGTTTGTATAACTTGAAGTTCTCAGTTCTCATACTGTTAAAGCCTACCTTGAAGGATTTTGAGCGTTACCTTGCTAGCATGTGAAATGAGTGCAATTGTACAGTAATTTGAACATTCTTTGACATTGCCTTTCTTTGGGATTGGAATAAAAACTGACCTTTTCCAGTTCTGTGGCCATTGCTGAGCTTTTTTCCAAATTTGCTGGCATATTGAAAGCAGCACTTTAACAGCATCATCTTTTAAGATTTGAAATAGCTCAACTGGAATTCCATCACCTCCACTAGCTTTGTTTATAATGATGCTTCCCAAGGCCCACTAAACTTCACATTCCAGGATGTCTGGCTCTTAATGACCTGCATAACCATGATGAGTGACCACACCATTGTGGTTATGCAGATCATTAAGACCTTTTTATTATAGTTCTGTATATTCCTGCCACCTCTTTTTAATTTTTCCTGCTTCAGTTAGGTCCATACCATTTGTGTCCTTTATTGTGCCCATCTTTGCATGAAATGTTCCCTTGTTATCTCTAATTTTCGCGAGAGGTTTCTAGACTTTCTCATTCTATTGTTTTCCTTTATTTCTTTGCATTGTTCATTTAAGAAGGCTTTTCTTATTTCTCCTGGCTATTCTTTGGAACTCTGCATTCAGTTGGGTCTATCATTCCCCTTCTCCTTTGCCTTTTCTTCTCTTTTTTTCTTAGCTATTTGTAAGGCCACTTCAAACAACCAATTGCCTTCTTGCTTTTTCCTTTGGGATCATTTTGGTCACTGCCTCCTGTACAATGTTATGAAACTTTGTCCATAGTTCTTCAGGGATTCTGCCTACCAGATCTAATCCTTTGAATCTATTTGTCACTTCTATTGTATAAATATAAGGGCTTGGATAAAAAATTAGAATAAAGTGATTTTTATATTCTAAAAATATTAAATTGGTAATCTGGAAAGTGAAGAATTACTAGAATTCCTTCTTGTATTATGATTTTTTTAATTTTCAGCACAATTCTTGGCACTTAGTACTTGGCAAATATTTGTGGAATATTATTATTTTTTCATTTTATTTATTTATTGTCAGTTGCTGTGTGGGCTTTTCTTTGGTTGTAGTGAGGGGATACTACTCTCTAATTGTGGTGTACAGGCTTCTCATTGTGGTGGCTTCTCTTTTGCAGAGACAGACTCTAGGGCTTCAACAGTGGCAGCCCGTGGGCTCAGCAGTTGTTGCTCCTGGGCTCTAGCACACGGGTTCGATAGGTGATCCATAGCATGTGGGATCTTCCAGGATCAGGGACTGAACTCGTGTCTCCTGAATAGGCAGGCAGATTCTTTACCATTTTGCCACAAGGGAAATCCCTGTGGAATATTATATAATGGAATTCTTAACTCTATAATAGAGAGCAGTGGTAAAGGACAGTGCTCTCTGCATCTATCCCAATATCACTAACATAGTAGTTGAAACTACAAAGCAGATTTTTTTAACTGCTAAGTAATTTAATGAGTGAATCAATTAATGAGAAAACTGTATTTTGAAATATACATGTATAATTTTTTTAAGCTTCCATGTATTTTAATTTGTGATAATTTAATTTGGGCTTCCCTGGTGGCTCAGGTGGTAAAGAATCCACCTGCAGTGTGGGAGACCTGGGTTCAGTCCCTGGGTTGGGAAGATCCCCTTGAGGCATGCCTGGCATCCCACTCTAGTATTTTTGCCTAGAGAATCTCCATGGACAGAGAAGCCCATGGATCACAAAGAGCTGGACAAAACTGAGTGACTAGGCACACACACAATACAAAATAAATCAAATTCTATGAATGCACAGTCAAGCTACAACCCAAACAGAAAAGTCGGCCTATTTTGCAATCATAACTCTGCATAACATTACTTTTGCAGAGACAAGAGATCTTAAATGTATAATTTATCCAAAATTATTTTTTTTAGATAAAATAAGATACTAATGGCTTTACACATGCTTGAATAAGTAATGGATAAAATGTCTAAACCTATGGATAAGGAATTCCCAACTATTGCCAAGTGAGATGACTGGTAAATACCCTCCCCGCAAACCCTTCAAAAAGAGCTGGAAAGAAAGAATAAAACAAAAATGTCCATGTTCTGGATGTCAAAAAAAAAGCATGCAACCATCAGAAAAGCATTTATGATTGAAAAGTGAAAGTGTTAGTCACTCAGTTATATCCTATGTTTTGCAACCCCATGGACTATAGTTCACCAGGCTCCTCTGTCCATGGAATTCTCCAGGCAAGAATACTGGAGCAGGTACCATTTCCTTCTCCAGGGGACCTTTCTGACCCAGGGATCAAACCCCAGTCTCCTGCATAGCAGGTAGATTCTTTATCATCTGAGCCACTAGAGAAGACCTTTCATGATTGAAGAACTGCTAACTTCAAGTAAGAACAGTAGAATTCCATGATTTTTTTTTTTTTTTTTCCTGAGGGCTTGTCCCATCTCCATTCTCAGCTCAGTGAACATGGAGGTTTTGATAGGATTAGGCGATCAATGAGAACTGGCTTCTTTGCTTCTGTGGTCAAAGGGAACTCACTCGAATAGGAACAATAAGGATCACATAGAAGTAATCATACCATAGTTATGATTGAAGGAACCATAGTCTTGCTTGAGTCTACATACACACAAAACAGAGACCTAAGAGGACTCAAACTAGCCACATGCTCTTGATCAAATGAGGCTGCACATATGCACAGGGGAAATATGAAAGATTACAATGGAATATAAGCAAGGGCAGAATAACTCTCTCCTACTCAGACATATTCATTCACACATATACCATGATTAGCTTCACACACTTGAGCACAACCTTTTTCCAACCATTGGCTAACAACTAAGTTATGCATGTGTGCGCTATGGAACATCACTTCAGTCGTTCTGGTTCTTTGTGACCCTATTGACTGCAGCCTGCCAGGCTCCTCTGCCCATGGGATTCTCCAGGAAAGAATACTGGAGTGGGTTGCCATGCCCTCCTCCAGGGGATTCTCCCAACCCAGAAACTGAGACTGCTTCTTTTACGTGTCCTGCATTTGCAGGTAGATTCTTTACCAATAATGTCACTATTGAGAAGTCCCAAGTGAGGAATACACAGGAAAATCCTAGAAGGCCACATTTTAATATAAATACAAAATAAATAAATAAAGACATCAGAGGCTGAACACCATGGGAGTCACAGACTTAGCCAAAACAAGTAACAAAATAAAGAAACCAATAAACTAACAAACAAAATAGCAACAACAACATTCAGAGCTTGAGGAGAGGGATATGAACTTAGAATTGCTACGGTTACTATTCAAAACACTCCAGTTTTCAACAATGACAAAAAACTAATGAGATTTGCAAAGACATAGACGTGTTATATTCTGGGGAAAAAAAGCCAAAAACAGAAATTTTCCCCAGGTGTTGGACTTGGCAGACAAAAATAGCAGAGCAGCTATTATAAATATGCCCAATGAAGTAAAAGAAGCCATGCTCAATAAATTAAAGGAAAGTATGAAAACAGTTAATCAACAAATAAAAGCAAATACATAGACATGAAGTAACTTTAGTGGTTGCTTAGGTGTAGGAGCATGAAGTAACTTTGAGGCAGGAGCAGAGTATAGAATAAATTTGGAAGGATGGTAGAAAGATTCCAAATCTGGATTGTTGTGATGCTTGCTATTCTCTATAAATTTGCTAAAAATCATTAAATTAAACATTTACAATATGTGAATTTCATAGTATAAAGTTTATATCTCAGTAAATTTATTTTAAAAATTTGTGTGAACTTTGATATTTCTTGATCCCCTAATGTTTCTCTCTATATTTTATCCACTAGAATTTATTGTAAATACTGAATCCAGCTTAATGTCATTAAAAAATTCAAGAATTTCAATACTTACTGGTAACATTCCTCTTCACAAGTTCTTTATCATTGTTTCTATATATTCCAATTTCTTAGAAAGAGGGAAGAAACACAAGCTGGAATCAAGATTGCTGGGAGAAATATCAATCACCTCAGATATGGAGATGACACCACCCTTATGGCAGAAAGTGAAGAGGAACTCAAAAGCCTCTTGATGAAAGTGAAAGAGGAGAGTGAAAAAAATTAGCTTAAAGCTCAACATTCAGAAAACAAAGATCATGGCATCCAGTCCCATCATTTCATGGGAAATAGATGGGGAAATAGTGGAAACAGTGTCAGACTTCATTTTTTTGGGCTCCAAAATCACTGCAGATGGTGACTGCAGCCATGAAATTAAAAGACGCTTACTCCTTGGAAGAAAAGTTATGACCGACCTAGATAACATATTCAAAAGCAGAGACATTACTTTGCCAACTAAGGTCCGTCTAGTCAAGGCTATGGTTTTTCCTGTGGTCATGTATGGATGTGAGAATTGGACTGTGAAGAAGGCTGAGCACTGAAGAATTGATGCTTTTGAACTGTGGTGTTGGAGAAGACTCTTGAGAGTCCCCTGGACTGCAAGGAGCTCCAACCAGTCCATTCTGAAGGAGATCAGCCCTGGGATTTCTTTGGAAGAAATGATGCTAAAGCTGAAACTCAGGTACTTTGGCCACCTCATGCGAAGAGTTGACTCATTGGAAAAGACTTTGATGCTGGGAGGGACTGGGGGCAGGAGGAGAAGGGGATGACCGAGGATGAGATGGCTGGATGGCATCACTGACTCGATGGACGTGAGTCTGAGTGAACTCCAGGAGTTGGTGATGGACAGGAAGGCCTGGTGTGCTGCGATTCATGGGGTCGCAAAGAGTCGGACACGACTGAGTGACTGAACTGAACTGAACAAATAACTAAGAACCATTTTTTTAAATGTTTATCTTAAGATTATGGCAAAATAGCCAAAATACTGATAATTTAATGCTCTTGATTTATCATCTGGACACTTGAGAATTAATTCTTTATTCCTGTTCCATGATTCATCCTCCTCACTTCTACTCATACACTGAAGTAATTTTATGAACATAATTCCACTCTTTTTTTTTATCGTTTGCTAATAATTCTCCAAGTATTTTCTCTCCCTCTCTCTCCATCCTCACGTCCCTCAATCTTTTAACCTGGAATCCACAAACTCAAAAGAACTTGATAGATTAAATTCGGGGGTTGTAACCCCTGAAGTAATGTGTAAAAGATTTCCATATAGGTAGATTTGTGCATATATGAGGATATTTTCTCCACGCTATTAAAAGACATGTATTACTTTTTTTATTTTACTGTTAGAATTCAAAGCAAGACATTCAAGGGCTTTATTATATTCTAAAAGGAGCTAGTTCCCTGAAAAGTGTAAGAAACATGGGCCTTGTGTATGACATTTCTTTACTCTTTACTGACATATAGATCCACCTGTACCTGAACCTAGCCTCCTTCCAGTACCAGTTTATTTCCCTTCTTTTTGCTTCATATGCTTCAAGAAATAGGCACCATTTTTAATGCCCTGAAAAGACACCTCTCTTATTTGCCTTTCTGCATTTACACAGATTCTTCTCTTTCTACCTTCTTGCAACCCACTCTATCTGGTAAATATTTATGCACACTTTTCAATTGCCTCTTTCTCTAAGAAGTTTGCATGATCCTGTTAGAAATAATCCCTTGTGTTCCTCTATCATGTTGAATCAACTATAAATGGACCTGAGTTACATTTATTGCAGTTCTTGTTCATAAAAGTTTTCCTAATCTAGACTGGGAGCTCGAGAGAGAAAGAACTCAAGTGTGTTTAGTTTCCAGCCAGATAGTAGGCATTTAGAGGCACTTTAAAATAAATCAGTGCATGAACTGATATACAAATGAACACAGAGGCTTTCTGGGCCAAATAACTTTTCCTACCACTTTATGAATGGATAAATTTGTTTCAAGAACAAAGACAAATTTTACTGGGCTATAGTAGACATAGTAATGACTTCTCAGACCATATCTTAATTTCTGGAACCCATGAATATATTGCTAAAATGCATTGGTGGAAGTTAAGTTATAGATGAAACTAAGGTTGCTAAGGAAGTTAAGTTATAGATGAAATTAAGGTTGACCTTACAAAACAGAGATTATCCTGGCTTATCCCAGTAGGCCCATGATCTTCAAACGGGTCTTAAATTGAGAAGAGTCAGAACCTGAGAGATGGCATCAAGGGGAAAGTCTGACTGGCCATGGCTAGCCGTGAAGATGGAGAAAGGAATCACAAACCAAAGAATACATGCCTCATCTAGAAGCTGAAAAGGGCAAAAAAATAGATTTTTCTCCCGGAGCCTCCAGAAAAGGACACAGCCTGATATATACACCTTGGGTTTTAGTCCAGTGACACCCATTCAGTTTCAGACTTCCAGACTGTTCCACTAAATCTGTGGTAATTTGTTACAGGAAACACATACCCACACACACAAACCTGGACTTTCTAACAATACTTCCTATATTTAAAACATCCCTGCTATAAACTGAATTGCATCCTCTCAAGAGACATGTTTAATTCCAAAATCTCAGGATTCAAAATGTGACCGTATTTGGAAATAGTGTTGTTGGTAGATATAATTAGTTAGGATGAGGTCATATTGGATGAGGGTGGGTCTTTACTTTACTACGACACAAGTCTTTTTAATGAGGGGAAATAGACAAAAAAGAGAAGACAGCCATGTAACAACAGGCAGAGATCCAAATGATGCTTTTACAAGCCAAAGAACTCCAAGAATTGCTGGCAAACTCCAGAATCCGGAAAAGGCAAAGAGAATTTTCCTCTACAGGCTCTAAAGGGAACACAATCCAGGCAGAATCATCTTGTCAGAATTTTAGCCTCCAGAATTGTGAGAAAATAAATTTCTGCCTTTCTTTTTAAGCCACCCAGTTTTTGCTTTGTTACCGTAGCCCCAGGGGAACCAACACTAATACCTCATAACCTGAATTCTAATTTCAGAGTGTTGTGTATTCATCAAATTTCTCTTTCAAGATTTCTCATGATCACTTTCAAAAATTCAATATATTCTTCAGGTTGTTGCAGCAGTTGCTACATTAGCACAACACAGATTTGACATCCAAATGTTGAGTTTGCAGGAGTCAAGGAGCAAACAATTAGGCTCAAACAGCTGACTCTACTCATGTGTCAATGAATTATCTGCTATAAGCCCCACAATACAACCTCAGAAGGAAACCAGATCAAAAGAGACAGGTCAAAAATTTTGTTTTAACATTCATGAGTTTTGTTTTAGTGAACAGAACAGGAGAAAGATATAGAGGCATTAGTACATATCATCAAAGTTGGAGTTAACAACATCTGACAGGTTAACCACACACACACACACACAATATCCTTAAACTCCAAATTTCTCCAAACTTTCTTTTAGGCCAAAGGGGGGAAAATGGTTTTGTAACTATTCATGAATCTTTTTATTTAATTTAAAACTGATCAATAATAGTATCTGTAATGCAACAAGTTTGTCTTCTAAACCGCTGTATCCCAGTGTTCATTTCTTCTAAATTTAAGTATTTATTTTATACTTTTTGCTTAGTGGTTAATCATGAAATGCTTTGTTAAATCTCCTGTTATGAACTCTTGCTTTTCATATTGTGAAATACACCTGTTCCTGTTTAAGTCAGAGGTAATACGAAGACAATTGGTGATTACTGCACTCTCTGTTAATCTCCATACACAGGTACTCACACATGGATGATCAAAATTCCTTATGAAATCATTCACTTTTTCACAATGGCTTCAAATCCTTTTGAAAAGAATGTCTAAGGAAAAAGTACAACTACTTATAAAACAGATAGCTATAAACTTAGGTCTATTTTTATTTAGCATATACTAATCAAAAGTAAAGAAGCTATTTTGCTTTTCTTAGTTTTATTAATACAAGTAGACTAAACTCTTGTGTTGCAAACACTGCTTTTAAGAAACTCCTGGCCAAATGCTTTTCAAATAAGTTTGAGTTTATTAGGAAATGCTGATGGATCATAGTAGATGAAAGCCCTAGCTGAAATAATGACATGGTACTAACAGCCTTGGTAAACTGGGCTTAATTACATAGATTAACCAAGCTCAGTTAATGATTATTTTACAATTCTACCATATTTGTTTGAACATCATAATGTGTTTTTAACGTACATTTGCCAAGATTTAAACTCCAATACCACATCAAAACTGAGTTGACATTAATCGCATGATGAGGTAAATTTTAAAAAGTATAGATGTGATCAAGATGTCTTTCAAATATATCCAAACATATGGTTCCTTGAAACTATTCTTAAAATTAGTATTCTCAGTGTTTTTTACTGATTGGTTCTTAAAACCAGATTCTTTCTTGAAATTTTGCATTAGAATTCAACCAAAATCTTTGGCAAATCTTCAACTAATGTATATTATTACTTTCAAATTTGTTTACTTTCCCAATAAGAAATGAATAATTTCCACACTGAATTAGTGTGCTGTGGTTGCCATCACAATACCCAGACAGGGTTGATTACACAACAGGAATTTATTTCCTCATAGTTCTGGATGCTATAAGTCCAAGATCAAGATATCAGTGGACTTGCCTCCTTCTGAGAGCTCTGAGGGAGGGAACTGCTTTAGGCCTCTTTGCTTGGCCATCTTTTTCCTGAGCCTCACATCATCTTCCCTACATATATGTCTGTGTTCATATTTTCTCTTCTTATAAGAATACCGCTTAAACTGGATTACAACCAACCTAAATGACTTCACTGTGACTTAATCACCTTTGCAATGAACCCTCCTCCAAATATGGTCAGATTCTGAAGTACTGAGGGTTAGGACTTCAACATAATTTGGTGGGAAGAGGGCATAATTCAGCTCATAACACAAGCATAATTCACACTACAGTGTTTACAAGACTTTAAGTAGCTATAAATCCTTTGAATTAAAAAATAATCTTTTTATGCTTAATGAACAGTGGCAGCTTTATTAGTTCTGAACATTTAATTATTTGACATTTTTTCTCCTGAAATAATTTCACTGTTATAGAGTAATGAAAATTAAGAACTGTATTTTCAAAATCTTGATATTACTTTAGGAAAATAGATATGTTAGCAAAACATAGTAAGCATTGTCTATGAAGTGTTAATTTTCACACTAATTACATCTGGGATTTTCACCATTTGAGATGAGCACATAAATTTGTTGTTTAGTCACTAAGTTGTGTCTGATTCTTTGCAACCCCATGGACTGTAGTCTGCCAGGCTTTCCTGTCCCTTACTGTCTTCTAGAGTTTGCTCAAATTCATGCCCATTCAGTGGACAGTGATGTTCAGTGATGCTATCTAACCATCATCATCCTTTGAGACGAGCACATAAAGTTGACAAGAACCCAAAAGTTTGATCTTAAAAGTAAAAAATGAACTGTTTCTTATGCAGTGAAACAGACAACACCAACCAAGGGAACTCTAGATTTAAAGCTGTAAGTGTCGATTTGAAGTTGATTTTGGAACATGACCTATCTTCAACTTCATTCTTTTACACTAATGTTTCAGTCACAACCAAGTGTAAGATACACAACCTTATTCTTAGGGCCATACTACTACCTTCTCTGAGCTCTGATCTCCAGGCACAAGTTCCTTCTTGATCTCCTAAAAATAATTTCTAGCCTTATTTTTTTAATTCATGGAATTCTATTAGTAGTTATGTTTAATAAGAAAAAAATTCTTGGAAATAAATCATATTAATTTGTAAATCTTCCCTGAGATGAATGATTTTGGTCATAGTATGTCCTCACCTGACAGAATATTTGATTTATGTGAGGGTGAGGTTGCAAGTAAATTCTGAACATCTATAAAAGAAGAGAGGGAGCAGAAGTAACCCCAAGAAGGAAAGGCCAAAAAAGGAGCTAAAATCTCTATTAAAAAAAAAAAAAGGATGAAAACCTCAGGATTTTTTTTTAGTCACTTCAAAATTTTGACAGATATTAAATACATATTTTAATGTGCACATTTGTATAGATTTACATTTACTGTGTATGACATATATATAATACAAAGAGAGTCAAAGATAGCAATTCAACTTATACAATAAGGAATAGTATAAAGACAAGAATAAGACTGTATATTTTATTATATACTCTGAGTTCAGAAAACTTGAAAATTGGTGGAGGGAGAAGAAAAGGTTAGTTTTTTATATGAAATAGTTCATGTTAATATTAAAAGCCAGTTAGCCTCATTGAAACATTTTGCATTTTAATCCCACCTACACTCCTTAGTCTTTGATTTTGCAAGAAGGTTTTCAAACAAAATATTCTCAGCAGTTAGCCCAATGCCTATTTTCAGGTTTGGATAATTTTATGAAAGATAATATCAATCAGAGCACATTCAGTCCATCTATTACTCAGTACCCCTACACTAAGGAAATTCCAGGGTCATTTAATTACCTTCTACATTTCTTTGCAAGTTTAAATGTGAAAGTGAGATGGGAAGCCAGACAGCTGAGGAAGAGTAACCATAAAAGAAGAGGCAAACTAAATGCAATAAACCTAATCTTGAACACAAATGCACACAGCTGTGCAGTCCTCAGGCCCCAGAAAGCCTGTCTAAGTGTAATGCAATATTAAGGAAAAACATCCATGTTCTCTGGAAGAAGCTTCTCCATGTCTTCTTTTGCTTTCTTATACCAAAAAATCTTAGATTTTCCATTTCTTCCTTTGCTTTCTTACACCAAAATATCTTATATTCTCCATTTTTTCCTTTGCTTTCTTACATAAAGAAATCTTAGATCACAAAACAGGATGCATTTAGAAGTGCTTCCTCTCTTCGAATGATCCCTCAGTCTTGAAAGCCCAGGTTAAAAAAAAAAAAAAAAAAACTACCAGATTCCTATTCTCATTCCAGCTATTACCTTATGCTGAGTTATTTCTGTGGTGTTCAACAATTTAGAATAATACTTGGACAATGAGTACTGACAACTGTTTAGAAACTTGAAACAATTTCTGGAATATCTATATTAGTAATATATATCCATACATATAATTTAAGAAGGTCTATAGTCACTTATTTGACAGTGCATCCTACATAATTTAACATGCCAAATAAACCTAATTAGTTTAATATCTCTCATTTACAAGGTGAAAAATAAATCTTTTGAAGTTTTCCAGGGGGTCTCTTGGAAATCTCAGTTACCCATGGTAGGTCAAAAAGGTACCATTTAGAATCTAATTCTTTAAAGTTGCCAAAAAATCAAAAGGTATGAGCATTTTACTAAACAGGATCACTAATTATTATGAAACAATCTTTATTTAATTAAAATGATAATAGAAGATTTTATAACAAATACAGACGTTTACACAGTTGTGAATAAAACTTTTTTGATATTGAAGAGACTGGGTTTCCATAACTAATCAAAAACTTGATAAAACAGACAAACAAACAAACTTGGAGCACAGTCAGTTAGTTGATAAGACACAAAATCTTTGCTGTCCAGGCAGATTATTTCAAGTAAACAAAAATCTTTGTTTATACTTCCTTATTAAGAGTAGACCAGTAGTAAAACAAATAAAACTGCATCCTTTTAATGGAGAGAAAACCAAACTAATTTTGCAACAGTTTTCTTTTGATATTAAAATTAATTAAAAAAACATAATCCATTCCAATATTAGTAATCTTCACCACACATAAAATTCCTTTCCCAAGATTCCTTTTCCATGAAAATTCTAAAACTTTATGTGTGCACTTAATTTTGTTCCTTTTTTTTTTTTTTGGTCCTATTTCTCATTATGGATCAATCATTTCACTTTAGGAGAAAATCACTCTTTTTTCTTTAACAAAAAGATATCTTGATACTTTACCAAAAATCCATTCCACTTTGCTTACATAGAGATGCTTCTCTTACTTCTAGTAGTTTTAACTACATATATTAGCTAGAATTATTATCCCTTAGAATCCTTAAATCCTAGTGAAAACTAAGAACTTAAATACTGTGGACTGTAACATTACCATTCTGTTGATTGACAAAATTTATAAACATATTTCATAATTTCAAGATGTATGTTCTTCACAATAAGCTTTTCATTGTGGCACAGAACATATTTGTACTAATAAGCCCGAATATCTTTAGTCCCTCTGTAAAAGGAAGCCAATAAAAGATAAACCTATGTTCAATAATTAATCTTTCAGTATCTTATCTCATGTGGAATTGATCTAGATATTCAATGAATATTCATAATTTAACTTATTTCAGTATAACTTTAAGGCATCAAGTTATAAAAAAGATTTTGAGTAGACATAAAGTATTTTAAGTACACATACTATGAAGTTAAATTGTTGAAAAATTCTTAATTATATTTATTGGATGTGTTTATCTCAGTTATATTATTTGACTTGTTCTTTATTGTGTTTAGATTATTCATGAAAATTTCATAAGAGATTAAGTAGCTAATTGTCATTTTTTATCATGGAGCCAAAGCAAGAACAATACCCAGTTGTGGATGTGACTGGTGATAGAAGCAAGGTCCGATGCTGTAAACAGCAATATTGCATACAAACCTGGAATGTCAGGTTCATGAATCAAGGTGAATTGGAAGTGGTCAAACAAGAGATGGCAAAAGTGAACATCGACAGTCTAGGAATCAGCAAACTAAAATGGACTGGAATGGGTGAATTTAACTCAGATGACCATTATATCTACTACTGTGGTACCAATCACTTAGAAGAAATGGAGTAGCCATCATGGTCAAAAAAAGAGTCCAAAATGCAATACTTGGATACAATCTCAAAAATGACAGAATGATCTCTGTTCATTTCCAAGGCAAACCATTCAATGTCACAGTGATTCAAACCTATGCCCAAACAAGTAACACTGAAGAAGCTGAAGCTGAACGGTTCTATGAAGACCTACAAGAACTTTTAGAACTCACACCCAAAAAAAGAGATCCTTTTCATTATAGGGGACTGGAATATAAAAGTAGAAAGTCAAGAAACACCTGGAGTAACAGGCAAATATGGCCTTGGAGTACGGAATGAAGCAGGGTAAAGGCTAATAGAGTTCTGCCAAGAGAACACACCGGTCATAGCAAACACCCTCTTCCAACAATACAAGAGAAGACTCTACACATGGACATCACCAGATGGTCAACACTGAAATCAGATTTATTATATTCTTTGCAGCAAAAGATGGAGAAGTTCTATACAGTCAACAAAAATAAGACCAGGAGCTGACTATGGCTCAGATCATGAACTCCTTATTGCCAAATTCAGACTTAAATTGAAGAAAGTAGGGAAAACCACTAGACCGTTCAGGAATGACCTAAATCAAATCCCTTATGATTATACAGTGGAAGTGAGAAATAGATTTAAGGGCCTAGATCTGATAGATAGAGTGTCTGATGAACTATGGAATGAGGTTCGTGACATTGTACGGGAGTCAGGGATCAAGATCATCCCCATGGAAAAGAAATGCAAAAAAGGAAAACAGCTGTCCGAGGAGGCCTTACAAAAACAAAGGAGAAAAGGAAAGATATAAGCAATGAATAAGCAAAGATATAAGCAGAGTTCCAGAGAATAGCAAGAAGAGATAAGAAAGCCTTCCTCAATGAACAATGCAAAGAAATAGAGGAAAACAACAGAATAGGGAAGACTAGAGATCTCTTCAAGAAAATTAGAGATACCAAGAGAACATTTCATGCAAAGATGGGCTCGATAAAGGACAGAAATGATACGGACCTAACAGAAGCAGAAGATATTAAGAAGAGGTAGCAAGAATACACAGAAGAACTGTACAAAAAAGATCTTCACAACCCAGATAATCATGATGGTGTGATCACTCATCTAGAGCCAGACATCCTAGAATGTGAAGTCAAGTGGGCCTTAGAAAGCATCACTACAAACAAAGCTAGTGGATGTGATGGAATTCCAGTTGAGCTATTTCAAGTCCTACGAGGTGATGCTGGGATAGTGCTACACTCAATATGCCAGCAAATGTGGAAAACTCAGCAGTGGCCACAGGACTGGAAAAGGTCAGTTTTCATTCCAATCCCAAAGAAAGGCAATGCCAAAGAATGCTCAAACTACCGCTCAATTGCACTCATCTCACATGCTGGTAAAGTAATGCTCAAAATTCTCCAAGCCAGGCTTTGGAAGGACGTGAACCGTGAACTTCCTGATATTCAAGCTAGGTTTAGAAAAGGCAGAAGAACCAGAGATCAAATTGCCAACATCTGATGGATCATGGAAAAAGCAAGAGAGTTCCAGAAAAACATCTATTTCTGCTTTATTGACTATGCCAAAGCCTTTGACTGTGTGGATCACAATAAACTGTGGAAAATTCTGAAAGAGATGGGAATACCAGACCACCTGACCTGCCTCTTGAGAAGTCTGTATGCAGGTCAGGAACCAACAATTAGAAGTGGCCATGGAACAACAGACTGGTTTCAAATAGGAAAAGGAGTACGTGAAGGCTGTATATTGTCACCCTGCTTATTTAACTTATATGCAGGGTACATCATGAGAAACGCTGGACTGGAAGAAGTACAAGCTGGAATCAAGATTGCCAGGAGAAATATCAATAACCTCAGATATGCAAATGATACCACCCTTATGGCAGAAATTGAAGAGCAACTAAAAAGCTTCTTGATGAAAGTGAAAGAGGAGAATGAAAAAGTTGGCTTAAAGCTCAACATTCAGAAAATGAAGATCATGGCATCTGGTGCCATCACTTCATGGCAAATATATGGGGAAACAGTGGAAACAGCATCAGACTTTATTTTTGGGGGCTCCCAAATCACTGGAGATGGTGATTGCAGCCATGAAATTAAAAGACGTTTGTTTACTCCTTGGAAGGAAAGTTATGACCAACCTAGATAGCATATTAAAAAGCAAAGATATTACTTTGCCAACAAAGGTTCATCTTCAAGGCTATGTTTTTTCCAATAGTCATGTATGGATGTGAGCGTTGGACTGTGAAAAAGGCTGCGTGCCAAAGAATTGATGCTGTTGAACTGTGATGCTCGAGAATACTCTTGCGAGTCCCTTGGACTGCAAGTAGATCCAACCAGTCCATCCTAAAGGAGACCAGTCCTGAGAGTTCATTGGAAGGACTGATGCTGAGGCTAAAACTCCAGTACATTGGCCACCTCATGCAAAGAGTTGACTCATTGGAAAGGACCATGATGCTGGGAAGGATTGGGGGCAGGAGAAGAAGGGGACAACAAAGGATGAGATGGCTGGATGGCGTCACTGACTCAGTGCACATGAGTTTGGGTTAACTCCGGGCATTGTTGATGTTCAGAGAGGCCTGGTGTGTTGCGATTCATGAGGTCACCAAGAATCACAAAAGACTGAGTGACTGAACTGAGCTGAACTGATCTTTCTTCCTGACAAATTGTTTATCAGAGATAATGTGAGCTAATTTTACTTTTAGCAAACCCAGCTAGAATAAAAAGTACTGGTCTACATAATATTTACTGCTGATAACTCTAAAGACATAACTGTTTTAAATGAACTAACAAATTTACACTAGCTTTTGTTTCTAAAGTTCATCCTAAATGATATAAACTTGAATAAGCTTCTTTACAAATACATCCAGAGGTAGAAAAATCAAAAATCACACACTTAGAACAAACATACATAGTCACACATAAACTTACAGACAGATGCAAAGGGAAATCTTATAGCTTTTGTTTTAAAATATACATCTATGGATTTCCCTGGTTAGAAGTCTGCCTTTCCACTTCTGGGGGCACAGGTTCAATCCGTGTTAGGGAACTAAGATTCGTAATGGCACAAGACCAAACAACATTAAGAAATAAAAAAGCTGGATCTAAATCATGTTTCTGTCAGATGTCATAAATTAAGGCAACCTGCTCAGACAGTTTAAATTTTTACTAACATCTGTGAAGTGTGTGAAGATTTTTTTCTTTCACCCACTTCCCTAGAAGACTTCCTTCCTTCTTTCTCCCCACCCCCCCCACCCCTTCTGATAAGAATTACCTCCTGAAATTTGCATTTCAAAGAGGTGCAAGTTACTCAGTTCCAGGAGTAGACTAGGTAGAACATTGACATCACAAAAACACAGGGGAAAAGTTTAACTTTCTCCAAGGATTTTTTTGTTTGTTTGTTTGTTTCCTCAATCCATAATTTTACAATACTAAAAAGTCTTTATAAACAAATGGCAAAGGCTCTGCCTGGGTATAAAGGACTGGTGGTCTTCGAATTGCTTCTAAATATTCATTTCTGTTCTGGTAAAGACTTAATTTACAAGGCAAGTATAGTCATTTTTAATTCCTCAAATAAATGGACTGTAACCTGAACAACATCAAAGGGTTGATCCACCCATCCATTTAAATTATTTTCAATTTGCCTCTTTAGATCAGGGAGTGCTAAGATGGAAATCAAGATTTCTGTTCTCAATTTAGAGCTGTGTGTCTTTGGAATGTTTTTCTTTGCCTCTGGGTACATAATTTCCTTTAGTTTAAGGCAGAAGAGCTAAAACAATGTTCCCATCTGGCTCTCAATATCAGCTTCTGACCCTTGTTGTTGTTCAGCCAATAAGTCCTGTCTCCGGACCCCATGGACATGCTCCCTAGGCTTCCCTGTCCTTCACTATCTCCTGGAGTTTGTTTAGACTCATGTCCTTTGAGTCAGTGATGCCATCCAACCATCTCATCCTCTGTCCTCCCCTTCTCCTCCTGCCCTCAATATTTCCCAGCTTAAGTTCTGACCATTGAGATACTTTAAAAGAAAAACAATAGAAACAAACACTTTCAAATATCTTGCCAGGCTTCAGCTGATACAAACAGTAAATATTACTGACAGTACTGAACAACACCTTGGCTGTAAGAAATATCCCCAAAGAAAGTGCGAAAGATACCAGCCTCCCAAGATCCAGAGCCACGATCAAAGAAAGCAAAAGAAGATTTAGACAATTCCCCTGAGAGCTAGGAACAAAAGGTAAGACTCCAGCTGCAAATGGGGTGCAACCTGCATTTCTATCTGGCCGTATTTGGGTATTCCCAACCCGATTGTTGCCAAGCCAAATACTCAGGACACAAAAGAAGAAAAACAAGGAGACAAGAAGATGATAACTAACACTGACAAAGAACGGATCAGTAGCTAATGGGTCTGGATTTAGAAAGGAAGGGACAACATGAAATTTTATCATCCTCTCTTGACTGGGCACTACAGACTGAGATCCCAGAAAGTCTACTCTATTTGGAATCCTCATCCTTCAACTGGCTTCAGTCAGTTTTCACAGATTTCATCTGCAGAAGCCTGGAGGTTTAAAATCAAGAGTGTAGCTCTAGTATCTGCCAGAACTTGTCAAAGCATATTATTTATTTTAGTCCTGGACTACTGAAAGGAGCAACTAGCAGCAGATTACCAGAGAACCTCTTGGAGGCCTGTCAACCCTGAGAGAGTAGATATGGTGGCATATTTAAGACCATTAACCTGTTGGACTTTCGTTCACCATTTTGGAAACTCTTCATAGTGAAAGGGAATTTAGATAGATTAGAAGACTGTGAGCACTCAGGTAAAGGAATGGAGGGGAGTAGTAGGTATCACAACAGTCCTAGAGATTTTGTTTTCAATATTTCCTGTATCTTTATTTTTAAATATCTATGTAGTTATTTTTCTGCCCCAAGCAGGTTATGGTTGCTGCATGCAAGATCTAGTTCCCTGACCAGGGATCAAATCCAGAGCCCCTGTACTGGGAGCACTCAGTCTTAGCCACTGGGTCACTAGGGAAGCCCTACCTCTGTGTCTGCAATTTTTATTAGCCCTGTGCAATCTTGAATTGTACATTTAAATCGAGATTCAGTTTGTATCTTGAATCTTTCAAGATGATATTTTGCAGTTTTGAAGCCTCTTGGGGGCTTCAGCAGGCAAATTAAAATAGGTACCCCATTCTGTTTGCTTGATTTGGGAGCCCTTGCTTTCAAATATACTTCCTCAATGAACAATCTTTTCTCACTGGAACATTCATCATATAATGGCCATTGTAATTCCAGGCTGTCTGAAATATTGTCATTTATGTGGCTATCTAAATCTTCCAGGACCAGAGTACATAGATATAAACTAAGCAGATGTGCCAGAAGTGGGATGCTCCATTTTTATAATAGAAACTTGATACCATTTCTTTAGTTAAGTCTTTGGTCTCTCAGAACCAAATTAACACGTAAGACAGATGTGCCACTAGGTTGGGGACTTTGTGGCATTTTACAGTATGCCATGTGGCCTGAAAATTTTCTTGAGCTTGGAAGCTATCCTATAGTCTATTTAACTTATTTAATGACCAATTTATCCTAGCACTGGAGTTTCATCATAGGTGACTGGAATGCAAAAGTAGAAAGTCAAGAGATACCTGGAGTAACAGTCAAGTTTGGCCTTGGAGTACAAAATGAAGTAGAGCAAAGGCTAACAGTTTTCTTCATGAGAACACACTGGTCATAGAAAACACCATCTTCCAACAAAACAAAAGAAAACCATGCACATGGACATCACCAAATAGTCAGTAACAACTGATTATATTCTTTGCATCCAAAGATGGAGAAGCTCTATACAGTCAGGAAAAACAAGACTGGGAGCTAACTGTTGCTCTGATCATCAACTCCTTATTGAAAAATTCAATCTCAAATTGAAGAAAATAGGAAAAACCACTAGACCATTCAGGTATGATCTAAATTATATCCCTTACAATTGTACAGTGGAGGTAACAAATAGATTCAATGGATTAGATCCTATAGACAGAGTGCCTGAAGAACTATGATGGAGATTCATAGCATTGTACAGGAGGCTGTGATCAAAACCATCCCCAGAAAAAGAAAGGCAAAAAGGCAAAATGGTTGTCTGAGGAGGCTTTACAAATAGCTGAGAAAAGAAGAGAAGGGAAAGATATACCCAACTGAGATATACCCAGTCCTGAGAGCTGTGACATGCTGGCATAAGACCTTTTGAAACAAGTCACCATTGCCACCATTACCCTTAACTAACTTGACCTCAAGCCAAACTACAGGGAGGGAACACAGCCCCACCCATCAAAAGGAAATTGGATTAAAGATTTACTAAGCATGGTAGCCCATCAGAGTAAGATTCAGATTCCCCCACAACCAGTCCTTCCTATCAGGAAGTTTCTACAAGCTTCTTATCCTCATCCATCAGAAGGCAGACAGAATGAAAACCACAATTACAGAAAAATAGCCAATTGATCACATGGGTGAATTTAACTCATATGACCACTATATCTACTACTGTAGGCAAGAATCTCTTGGAAGAAATGGAGTAGACCTCATAATCAACAAAAGAGTCTGAAATGCAGTACTTGAGACAAATTTCAAAAATGACAGAAAGATCTCTGTTCCTTTTCAAGGTTAACCATTCAATATCACAGTAATCCAAGTCTATGCCTGAACCACTAATGCTGAAGAAGCTGAAGTTGAATGATTCCATGAAGACCTACAAGACCTTCTAGAACTAACACCAAAAAAGACGTTCTTTTCATCATAGGGGACTGGAATGCAAAAGTAGGAAGTCAAGAAATACCTGGAGTAACAGGCAAATTTGGCCTTAAAGTACAAAATGAAGCAGGGCAAAAGCTAACAGAGTTTAGCCAAGAGAACGCACTGGTCTTGGAAAACACCCTCTTCCAACAAGGTGAGTCAACTCTACATATAGACATTCAGTTCAGTTCAGTTCAGTTCAGTTGCTCAGTCGTGTCCGACTCTTTGCAATCCCATGAACTGCAGCACGCTAGGCCTCCCTGTCCATCACCAAATCCCGGAGTTCACTCAGACTCACGTCCATCGAGTCAGTGATGCCATCCAGCCATCTCATCCTCGGTCATCCCCTTCTCCTCCTGCACCCAATCCCTCCCAGGATCAGAGTCTTTTCCAATGAGTCAGCTCTTCGCATGAGGTGGCCAAAGTACTGGAGTTTCAGCTTTAGCATCATTTCTTCCAAAGAAATCCCAGGGCTGATCTCCTTCAGAATGGACTGGTTGGAGCTCCTTGCAGTCCAGGGGACTCTCAAGAGTCTTCTCCAACACCACAGTTCAAAAGCATCAATTCTTCGGCACTCAGCTTTCTTCACAGTCCAACTCTCACATCCATACATGACTACTGGAAAAACCATAGCCTTGACTAGATGGACCTTTGTTGGCAAAATAATGTCTTTGCTTTTGAATATGCCATCTAGGTTGGTCATAATTTCCTTCCATGTAGTAAGCGTCTTTTAATTTCATGGCTGCAATCACCATCTGTAGTGATTTTGGAGCCCCAAAAAAATAAAGTCTGACACTGTTGACACTGTTTCCACTGTTTCCCCATCTATTTGCCATGAAGAGATGGCACCAGATGCCGTGATCTTCATTTTCTGAATGTTGAGCTTTAAGCCAACTTCTTCACTCTCCTCTTTCACTTTCATCAAGAGGCACTTTAGTTCTTCACTTTCTGCCATAAGGGTGGTGTCATCTGCATATCTGAGGTCATTGGTATTTCTCCCGGCAATCTTGATCCCAGCTTGTGTTTCTTCCAGCCCAGCATGTCTCATGATGTACTCTGCATAGACATTGCTGCTGCTGCTACTCAGTTGCTTCAGTCATATCCAACTCTGTGCGACCCCAGAGACGGCAGCCCACCAGGCTCCACCATTTCTGGGATTCCCCAGTCAAGAACACAGGAGTGAGGTGCCATTGCCTTTACCAGATAGTAAATACTGAAATCAGATTGATCATATTATTTGCAGCTAGAGATGGAAAAGCTCTATAGAGTCAGCAGAAACAAGACTGGGAGCTGACTGTGGCTCAGATCATGAACTCCATACTGCAAAATTCAGGCTTAAATTGAAGAAAGTAGGGAAGACCACTAGACCATTCAGATATGACCTATATCAAATCCTTTAGGATTATACAGTAGAAGTGACAAACAGATTCAAGGGATTAGATCTGGTAGACAGAGTGCCTGAAGAAATATGGAGGGAGGTTCCTAACACTGCCCTGGAGGTGGTGATCAAAACCATGTCCAAGAAAAAGAAATGCAAAAGGCAAAATGGTTGTCTGAGGAGGCCTTACAAATAGCTGAGAAAAGAAGATACATGAAAGGCAAAGGAGAATGACCGAGAGAGATGATATGGGGAGGGAGGTGGGAGGGGGGTTCAGGATTGGGAACTCATGTACACCCGTGGTGGAATCATGTCAACATATGACAAAACCAATACAGTATTGTAAAGTAAAAATAAATAAATAAATAAATAATTTAAAAAAGAAAGGCAAAGGAGAAAAGGAAAGAAATATCCATCTGAATGCAGAGTTCTAAAGAATATCAGGGATAAATAAGAAAGCCTTCCTCAGTGATCAATGCAAAGAAACAAAAGAAAATAGAATGGGAAAGACTAGAGATCTCTTCAAGGAAACTGGAGATACCAAGGGAATATTTTATGCAAAGATATGCACAACAAAAGACAGGAACAGTATGGAGCTAACAGAAGCAGAATAGATTAAGAAGAGGTGGCAAGAATACACAGAAGAACTATTTAAAAAATCTTAAAGTTTCAGATAACCACGATGGTGTGATCACTCACATAGAGCCAGACATCCTGGAGAGTGAAGTAAAGTGGGGCCTTAGGAAACATTACAAGATCAAGGGTAGTGGAGGTAATGGAATTCCAGCTGAGCTATTTCAAATCCTAAATGATGATGCTATTGAAGTCAATAAGTCAATATGCTAGCAAATTTGTAAAACTCAGCAGTGACCACAGGACTGGAAAATGTCAGTATTCATTCCAATCCCAAAGAAGAGCAATGCCAAGGAATGTTCAAACTACCACTCAATTGCACTCATTTCACATGCTAGCAAGGTAATACTCAAAATCCTTAAAGCTATGCTTCAACAATATATGAACCAAGAACTTCCCAATGTACAAAGTGGATTTTGAAAAGGCAGAGGATCCAGAGATCAAATTGCCAACATCCACTGGATCACAGAAAAAGCAAGAGAATTCTAGGAAAACATCTACTTCTGCTTCATTAACTACACTAAAATCTGTGACTGTGTGGATCACAACAAACTCTGGAAAATTCTTAAAGTGATGGGAAAACCAGAACAGCTTACCTGCCTTTCCTGATAAACCTGAATGCAGGTTAAGAAGCAACAGATAGAAGTGGACATGGGACAATGGAGTGGTTCAAAATTGGGAAAGGAGTACTTTAAGGCTATATACTGTCACTCTGTTTATTTAACTTATATAGAGAGAACATCATGAGAAATGCTGGGATGGATGAAGCACAAGCTAGAATCAAGATTGCTGAGACAAACATCCATAACCTCATATATGCAGATGATACCACCCTAATGTTGGAAAGTGAAGAGGAAATAAAGAGCCCCTCGATGAAGGTGAAAGATGAGTGAAAACCTTGCTTAAAACTCAATCTTCAGAAAACTAAGATCATGCATCCAGTCCCATCAGTTCAAGGCAAATAGATGGGGAAAAATGGAAACAGAGACTATTTTCTTGGGCTCCAAAATCACTGCAGATAGCGACTGCAGCCATGAAATTAAAAGATGCTTGCTCCTTGGAAGAAAAGTTATGACAAACCTAGATTATATTAAAAAGCAGAGATATAACTTTGCTGACATATGTCCATATAGTCAAAGCTATGGTTTTTCCAGTAGTCATGTGTGGATGTAAGAGTTGGACCAGAAAGAAGGCTAAGCACTGAATTATTGATGCTTTTAAACAGTGGTGCTGGAGAAGACTCTTGAGAGTCCCTTGCACTGCAAGGAGATCCAACCAGTCGATCCTAAAGGATATTTACCCTGAATATTGATTGGTAGGACTAATGCTGAAGCTGAAGCTCCAATACTTTGCAATCTGATTTGAAGAGCTGACTCATTGGAAAAGACCCTGATGCTGGGTAAGTTTGAAGGCAAAAGGAGAAAGGCATAGCTGAGAATGAAATGGTTAGATAGTATCCCAATTCAGTGGACGTGAATTTGAGCAAACTCCAGGATATTGTGGAAGACTGAGGAGCCTGTTGTGCTGTAGTTCATGCTGCTGCTGCTGCTGCTGCTGCTTCTAAGTCACTTCAGTCGTGTCCGACTCTGTGTGACCCCATGGACAGCAGCCCACCAGGCTCCTCTGTCCACAGGATTCCCTGGGCAAGAATAACAGAGTGGGTTGCCATTCCTTCTCTGCTGTAGTCCATGTGGTTGCATCAAATCGGAAACTTTGTCTACTTAAATTATGATGTGTCACTGATCAAAACTGAATTTCCTGTCTTATTTCCCCAAGTGCCACAGAAATTTATGCTATGGACTTACCACAAGTTTTCTGTGAATTTTGTGATGACTGCCTTCTTATTTTCTTTAGATTGAGCACTATTTTTTCCCTCTTTGAAATACTTCCCCTTCTCCCACATTTAACCAAATTTATTCTTTCTGATTGCCTGTATATAGTTTCTGAGACCTGTCAGGGCTGTCCAAAGGCATATATATCCCTTATAGATAAGTTTGGCCACAAACTCAAATGTTGTGGCCCACTAAGTCTCATCATCAAAACCTGTAGTTTCTCATACCCCAATTTCCCAAACTAGAAAAAACCTGGAGTCTCTCACAGCCTGATTTTCCAAGCCATGAAAAAACTGGAGTCTCTGATACCTTAATTTTCCACCTGAAGGGATCAGAACAAGCTTGAAGAGCTCAGAACACAAAATAAGTGGAGCTCAATCCGAGATAGGCTTACCAGAGATCCCAGAGAGTGGCAAAAACAGGAAACAAAAAGGTTTTCATGAATACCATCACTTGTGTCTAAGTGCAGTCCCAGAAGTTTCAGAAGCTGTCTTCAGGTCCCATCCCATTGACAAAACTTTCAAAGGATAAAACTAAAACTATTTAGCAACAAGCTTGCTGTCCTTTATTCAAAGGAAACAGTCCACAGATGGGGGAAGTGCAGAGCATCACAAGCAGTGGAGAGCTCCCCCATGGGCTGCTGGGCAAGAACAAGGTATTTTTTTTTTTTAGTGTTTTATTTTGTATTAGGGTATAGCTGATTAACAGTGTTGTGATAGTTTCAGATGAACAGAGAAAGGGACTTGGCCATACATGGATCCACTCTTCCCCAAACTCCCCTTCCAACCAGGCTGCCACATAACATTGAGCAGATTTCCATGTGCTATACAATAGGTCCTTGTTGGTTATCCATTTTAATTATAGCAGTGTGTACATGTCATCCTAAACTCCCTAACTAGCCCCTTTGTCCAGAAACCATAAGTTCATTTTCTAAGTCTGTGAGTGTCTGTTCTGCAAGCAAGTTCACATGTACCATTTCTTTCTAGATTCCACATACAAGGGATGTCAAACAATATTTCTGTTATCTGTCTTACTTCAGTCATTATGAGACTCTCTAAGTCCATCCACATTGCTGCAAATGGAATTATTTCATTCTTTTTATCATTGAACAATGTTTCATTATATATATGTACCATATTTTCTTTATTCCTCTGTCGACAGACATTTAGGTTGCTTCCATGTCTTGGTTATTGTAGACAGAGTTATGATGAACATTTTGGTGGATGTGTCCTTTCGGATCATGTTTTTCTCCTGATACATGCCCAGGAATGGGAGTGAGATTGCAGGGTCATATGGCAGTCCTATTTTTAGTTTTTTAAGGAACCTCCATACTATTCTTCCTAGTGGCTATATCAATTTACATTCCCACCAATAGTGTAGGAGTGTTCCCTCCTCTCCACACCCTCTCCAGCATTTATTGTTTGTGGATTTTTGATGACAGACATTCTGGATGGTGTGAGGGAATATCTCATTGTAGCTTTGACTTGCATTTCTTGAATAATTAGTGATGTTGAGCATCTTTTCGTGTGTCTACTGGCCATCTGTGTGTCTTCTTTGGAGAAATGTCTATTTAGGTCTTCTACCCATTTTTTAAGTGGGTTGAAGAATGAATTTATAGAGCATTAGAGGCAGCAGAAAACAGAGTGTATGTTCAGGCCACTCAATATGGTTGCTCTCTTGCTCTCTGTACGTCCCCTGCCAGACCAGTGCCTGCTTCACCTATTTCTTACCCATAAGACTGACCTTCCTAGTACTTGCCCCAGGCTGCAGCTGGTGATTGTTCTCATCAAAGGAATGGTGAGGAGGGAGTGGGTGGTGCCCCTCAACTGGTTTCCCTGGTAACTATGAACACACCTGACATCAGTTCCCTTATAACTGGTAATCTTTCTTCTGCCTTGAGCTGGCCAAGTACAGACTTTGTAGGTCTGCAGGGTGCAGCCCAACACAGAGCATGATTGGCTAGGCTAGGAGGTCAAGCATTTCCTCAAAATGCTTGCTAGCAGTTTTTAGGTTCTGGGGTAAGCTTTTAACTAGCTAAAAGCTGAGTTAGAGGCTTGTGATTGTCCTTAGGTTTTCTTGACAATGAGGTAATTCTAGGTGCAGGCTGACTTAAGTTTAGATTTGTGATGTGGTCCTTGCCACTGGGATAGTCTCCATTTCGTAGGTCCTGATACAACAATTAACTATCCGTCTTGTTATGAAAAATGAGGAAAGGTTGTGAAATAGGTAGTGAGGAGAAGAGAGGCTGGGGGCTATGGTTTGCACTTGATACAGGGAAAATGATGTGCATCTTGTGACCCAGGCTTACTGGCTACAGAAAAACTCTCTCATCAAGCTTATAGCAAAGAAGAAGGGATGCAGGTTTGAAAATAGCATTGATGAGCTTAAAGAGGTGATAGATAAGAGGAACTGAAGAGAAGAAAAAAGAGACAAATCTCTGTTCATTTGGAAGTAGAGTTTTAGTCTCTGCTTAGCTTTTTTTTTTTTTTTCCAAAATCTTTATTTATTTTTATTTTTTATTTTTTATTTATTTATTTATTTTATTTATTTATTTATTTTTTTAATTTTAAGTGTTGATGGATCTGCATGCATTTCGGTCATGGACCTTCAAGATTGTTATTGTATTTAAATAGCATCATGCTTCAAATAGAAAGTGTCCTCCATGGATCTCATCAAATTTTTTCATGTTGGTGTATTGATAGTGAGTAGGTAATTACGGAGAAATTTTATATTTAAAATGTTTATCTCATGTAAGAGAATACTTTAAAAGTAATGAGTTAAATTATTAGCCTCTTTAAAGAAGAACTGATGTAGAGACTGATGGATAAGATTAAGATTCCTAACCCGTGTATTTTCAAAATATGACTATTATACAAAAACATTGTCTTCTTTATACATAAGCTTAAAAAAAAAGTATGGATCTTTAAAGGCCATGTTAAAGTAGCTTTAGATAGAATAATAATATAATTATAGAATAATTTAATTATCTTCCCTTGAATATAGTAAACTATTCAGAAGCTCTTAAAAAGTAGATGATTTTGCTTTCTTCCCACCAATTTTAAATACGTTTACAAAGTCAAATGTACCTCACTGGAAATTATAGTAATTTGTTTTCAGCATGAATTATTTTACCCCCAACAACTGTTTTTTTACAGTAACTGGTTATCCTAGAATTTTTAATTTAAAATACAAAGACAATTGTAGACATTATCCAGAATTAAACCACAATTACCTAAACTGCTTAGCTAATTAGCTATCCTGATAATAGACTTAAATTTTCACTTTAATTGGGTACTAAGGGCTAGACTCTCAATTTTGCTTAAAAAGCAATGTATATGAAAATATCACATAGTGGCATTTCCAAATAGGCATTACAAAATATATAAAACCATATGTTTTGCATTTAATTTATTCCACAAAAAAACTAGCATTTTTTAGTTATACTGTCACTTTTTCTTGTCGTTTTCCACTAGTCTGGGAGATCCTCTTTAAAAGACTACAAAGTATTGTGAGGTGCCTCTTGAGTTTTATCCAAAGGGAAATTAATTATCTGGAATCTGCACTTATCTTTTTAAATGACAACAGACCTGTCTCAAGTGTGAAATAATAAATTTAAAAGTTAAAAGGCCTCTGCGGTGCAAGGGCTAGCAGTTGTCTCTGATAAGACTCTTGACAATGGCAGCAGAGGACAACCCTCAATACAAACATTGTTTGGTATGTCCACAGAAAATTTAGTGAGAGATATTTTAACTTTATTCTTCTGTGGTTGACATGGTTTGTCTTCTAGAAGAGGAGAAATTGTTATCAGTATGTAACTCAAGTCTCTAGGATATGATTACATACTTGAGGCATGAAGAATCAGCAATGCTTTCAACAGTCCCCATGGACTAGCTTAGGCCTTGTGACTGATCAACAGGGGTAACTGTCTTGGTTATAATCCTCACATTACATTCCAGAGGGAAGTCATCACTGAACCCTTAGTTTAGTAAGTTATATTATTTGTGTCAACAGTGAAGACTTACACTAATCTTAACTGGACAACTGTATACAGAAGTGTCATCTAAAATGGTTAGCCCAGGGGGGTAAAAATGTATCTTGGTCTCACTATTCATCCAGCAACAGCTGACAATTTGGCAGCAATCTATGTTATGCTAAGATTTCCTAATACTTCTGCTTGTATTGTTTCATAGGAGGCTGCTTGAGGAATCATGCGACAGTGAAAAGCATGCTTTGCAAACTAAGTTATTAAAACAATCATACGGTATATCTCTATCACTAAAAAACAATCTTGATGCTGTCATTTTAAAAAACAATCTTGATGCTGTCATTTCTGTGTCTATATGAGAGGAATATGGGAGAAAAAAGTCAATGCCTGGGTGTAATTTTCATAGACAATTGGAAATCTTTGTTTCCCTGTGTTTGAAACAACATGCTTTTTCTCCTGGTGAAAGGATATGACAGATTACCTATGCACACTTTCAAACAACTGATGTGTATTTCAGAGCTGTATCACCTACAGTTTCTCCTAATAATGAAAGAAAAATCTGGAGCTGTGTAACAAGCATAGAGAATTAAATAACTTGATGCCATATGCAACAACTCATAGTCTGTCTTTGCATGGTTTAGTCTTTTTCCTGGGCCTGCCTGTGGAAATATGTTAATCTGACAGTCAACATCATGTGTTTGTTCTGAGTCACTGACTACTGAATGCTGATGTGAGCATTTTTGTTGCTGTTTTCCTGCTAATCATACCAGTGTTTCAGTGTTTCACTGTTTCCAACTGTGCTTTCTTCATCTTTGGCATAAGTAATCTGCTTAATGTTTATTCAACTGCCTTCTTTCAATACACCTAAAATGTATCACTATATTTTGAGAGCTCAATTCATTTCACATAAATATTAATTAGTGTGAAGAAAGAATATGTCACTTGATAGTTGTGAACAAATTTTATTTAAAGTCTCACAAATTGGTACCGCAAGCTTGCTCATTTCAGCTATTTTTGACTCTCAATAGAATTAGGTTATTCTTCTATCTAGGTCATGGGCTTACATCATTATCATAGCTGAGTTTCAGTCTAATCAATTGTTCAACAGAGTTATTATTACATCATTAATATTGAAATCAGAGTATTCAAAGCAGCTAGAAATTCTTCAAACACTTAAGAACACAACAATATGTAGATATCCCAAGAAGATCAAGAACCTCATATTAGTCATGCTGCATTCATTCAGATCACTTTGTTGCCCTACCCATACTGGGTGGTATGTCAACTAGGAAAAAAGGAAAAGGAAAGAAACAAAAAAGAAAAAAAAATAGAGGGAAAAGAAAGGCTTTTCAAAAGCTAAATAAGTAGATGGCTAACATTTATTTGATGCTTAATATAGGCTGGTAATGTTTTATGTGCTGTTTGTCAATTAACTCAATTCTCATCACAACACAAGAAGTAGGTTGCAATTATTTCCCTCATTTAACTAATGAATACATAGGGGCCTAAAAGGATTAATTAATTGCTCAAAGATGACAAAACTAATGGATAGGAGAGGAGGATTTTGAACCCAGGCAGTCTGACTGTAACACCTAAAATCCTCACTGATACACAGTACCTCTCCAATATGATCTGAAAATATAACAATAGCTGATGCCCTCACATGGCTATTGATTTGCATGTTTTTAAATAAGAATTCTGGAAAAGTTCTCAATTGGAAAAGAGTCCTGGGACTTCCCTGGTGGTCCAGTGGCCAAGACTCCAATGGAGGGGGTCCAGCTTCCATCCCAGGTTCAGTAACGAGACCCCACATGCTACAACTAAGAGTTCACATGGCACAACTAAAGATTCTGCATGCCACGACTAAAGACTAAAGATCCCAAATGCCTAAGACCTGACACAGCCAAATAAATAAATAAAGTAAATACTTTTTTTAAAAAGTGTTTCTCAGTTTTGTTTTTTTTTTAAGTCCTTTCATCATGAGAAAATTTTATGCCATCATCTTACATTTATCAGGCATTTGGCATCATATTTCCTATACTGTCACAGTCCTGCTTCTTTGATGATTTTTTTCCCTAGGCATTTTTCCTTTTTTCAGCTTAATCACATTTATTCTATAAATTAGAAAGCATATCCAAAATTTTGTAGAACTGGCAATATCGAGTCATGGTTAGAGACTGAATTTGGAATCGCAAAACACCATTTTCAAATCTCCAGTCCAGTACTCAGTGGTAACAGAACCTCTGGCAAAGTTGTTGTTATTACGTAGTTCCTAAGCTCTTCTTCTTCATCTGCAAAATGGAAACTATTAATAGTAATTATTAATATTTGTATTTTTACCCCATGATGATATGAGATTTAAATGAGGTAATACATATAAAATAGCAGAGCACCAGAGAAAAAGTGAACTGTAGCTACTTTCACTTTTGAGTGATGGATATAAAGTTTGATGTTAAATTTATTTGCCTTTTTTTTGTTAGTGAATATGCAGGTCTGTCAAGTAGATTACCTTGAGCATAAAATCTTTCACTTACTCTCAGTACAGCCTAAAAAAAATTACATTAATTACAAAATATGTGCTTATAATAAAAACTATAAAGATGCAAAGGAGAAAAATATTATGGATTTTAAAGTCATGAGTAGAGTTGAGAAAAAAATACAGTATCTTCATTTTAACTAAACTTTTATTAGAAAAGATGTTCATGCCAGGTTTTATGTGAAGTCTTTGAGGAGCTTATGTTCTTGAAACTTTCAGGTACACAAGGCTGAAAAAAGCTTGAGAATAATTAAAGAAGGATCTGCTCAACGAAGTATGTAATGGGAAAAGGAAAATTTTTATTTTGTTATAACTCATGGTTGACTTTTTTCTTACCTTCTTGTGCACAAGACATTAACATTCCTCACTTGCATTGCTCTAACATAGGTAAAGCAACTGGATCCCATAGCAAACGCTAGAGATAAATTTAGTAAAATCTGTTTAATCAAACTACCTAAAAAATAAATTTCTTCTGCCCCTGATATCTTAACGTTCCTGGTGATTTACTTTCTAAGATGTCCACTTCATATTGTTTTTGCTGGATGATTGGAATAGAGGACCCTTTCATTGTTGTTTGCTTCACTTGAGTTGAGATGGAAAGGTTCCAGTTGTGTAAACAGCTCTTGGTGATCTTCCAGCCCTCCTTCCAATGCCCCATGGAGATGCAGTTGATTAACCAGGGCACAGAGTGGGCAGGTGCTGCACACAATTCCTTCACAGTTCTGTCATCCCCCTGTGAGTCTTAAGTCAGATTCTAGTCCTAGCTCTTTATGGGTTCAGACAACTAATCATAATTTACTTTGAGGTGATTTGGGTCATGCACACAAATTGCAGATAGAATTAAGTTAATAGAGTCCTTTTATTGTGTGTATGGCCAAAGCCAGTTCACTACAGAGGAAAAGACTTAACTGACAGCATGAATTATATGCTCAGAGAGAGGGCATGAAGATAGCAGTAAAGCAACCAACAGTATCCAATTAACACAGAGGGTTAGGTTCTCCCTCTGCCTGAAATTTATCAGTAGCAACAGTTTTTATATCTGATGAAATCTGTTTACTTGTCTTTTTTAAAAAAATAGGACTGTGGATATAGGAAAGGATTTTCATGATAAAAGAAGTATTTTCCATATCATTTATGTATTAAGATTTTCACCTATGAGTAACTGCTATCATAAATCTTATAAAGATACTTACCAAAAACTAGAAATTTGTCATCCACATATAATTTTTTATGAGTACACACACAAAAAATTTTAATTGAATTTACAATTCAAAAAAGTTTACATTAAATTTTTCCATTTTAAAAAGTCATATGTGAAGAAAATTATCTTAATTATTTTTGGATGAGTAGTGCAATTTCTCAATGTTCTTGCTTGACAGAGTCTCCTTAAAAAGATGATTATGGACTATAATAGATTTTAAAACAGTCAAATACTAAACATCTACTTTCCTTGTTGAAACAATATTCAGATTAGTCCTACTGCCATAATTCATTGGTAGTTTTAGGTAATTATACAATAGTTATGCATGTTTAGCTAAACTACTATGTCAAATATTGAATTAAAATTTTAAAATGTACTATTAGGCTTCCCTGTGCAATATTACAATGCCGAGAAAGTTGAAGATGTTATTTTGTTGTAGCCACACATTCTGGGAAACAAACTCACTCAGAAAGACAATGCAGATAGTGGTGCAGTTTATTACCCTGGTGGGCTCAAGGCAGAGTCTCCTCTTAGCCAAGGACCCTGACCAGTTTTTCTGAAAACCTTATATTCCCTAAGTGTACGTGACAAATCCACCTCCCCAAATTCCCTGAAACTAGTCTGAACAAAGGAAAAGAAAGATACAATCAAAGTTAACCCGTGATTCATATGCCTTAAGCCTAGGTAGGAAACAGGGGACAAGTATCAGTAGGCCTGTGGTCATACCCCAATAAGCATAATAGAATTTATGATTCTATTCAGTTACACAGATAATTAGGGTATTGTTTTAGGCAACAGAGAGTCTAGGTACGAGCCCTGGGGCTCTTCCATGCAGGGGCCCTGCTTTTCGAGTTGGTATATCATTTCCATAGATATTGGGCATGTAGCTCAAAGTCCACAATCCAGCCCAAGATAAGAGTCCTGCTTTCACGATGGAGCCTGTTCTGTCTGTTTCCTCCTTCATTCCCTCCTCTTGATGCTCTTAACTCATAGTATGTGCATCATTCATAGGGATATATTGCACCCTGACTCTCTGACGTCTAATTTGGGAGAACGACATCAACCTTTGGGTTACAAACTTCATAATACATTGTAAAATAAAGGGTCCACAAAGCAGAACTATCAAGGCAACTATAACAATGGCAAATATAATTTTCCACCAATCACCCTTCACCCAATATAAGACCAAAGGCCATAAAGGAAGATTATCATCAGACATAACTTTTACCTGACCTTTCATGTCATCTAGGGTGACTGATATATAGCCAGATAAATCAGGAATATATACACAACATTCAACTTTAATTATAGCACAGGTCTCTCTTTGTACTGAAACTATGGGTAGTCTCAAGATGATACCAGCAAGTCCTTGTAGCAGCAGTTGATTGTAGAGCTTCATCTCTTTTTCTTCTTTAAGATGATCTTGGTTTCACAGGGTTCAGTGGGGTCCTTTTCTATAGTCCACTCAGCATCCTCCGGGTCTGCTGGTATGCTCTCTTCACCCTCACGTGGTGGATCCAGGGAGTGACACCTGCAACTTTAACTGCAGTAAGGCTGGTTAGAACAACAGTATATGGACCCTTCCAACATGGGGCCAAGAAGTCGTGTTTCTAGTCCTTGACCCCACCTGATCCCTGGGCAGAAATGCGTGAATCTGTTCCCCAAGGGGGAATGGCATCCTTTCTTGTACAAACTTAGTTACCTGATTTATTACCTTACCTGGTTCCATCTGGGTAAGGTAATAAATCCATCTGCTGTGAAATCTCATCTCCCCTTACCTGAGGCAAATTTGTTGGCACCTGTTTTATAATGGGAGGGGGCCTCCCATACACAATCTTGTACAGAGAAGAGCCATGGGCCTGAGTCTGAGCAGAGCCATCAGAAACAAGTCCAACCAGGAAGAGTCAGTCTCTAAGATCCACTTGGAGAGTGTCTCTTTAAGTGTCCGGTTGGTTCCTTCCACCATCTCAGAATTCTGGGGCCTATATGTTGTATGTAATTTCCACCTGATGTTTAAAGTTTTGCTTACTTGTCATACTAAGTCAGCTACGAAAGCCGGGCCATTGTCCGATCCAAAGCTGGTAGGAAATCCAAATCTGGGAACTATCTCCCTAAGCAGGCACCAGGCGACTTTTGATGCTCTTTCAGTCCGGGTAGGAAAAGCTTCTACCCATCCTGAAAATGTACATATTAAGACCAGCAGGTAATAGTAGTGTCAGTGAGGTTTCATTTAAGGGAAGTCGACTTTCAGGTGTTCAAAGGGCAGTGTGCCTTTTACCTGAATCCCTGGATGTTTCTGTCTCTGCCGAGAGCAGGCAGTGAGCAGGCAGTGTAGTTCTGAGATTTTGTCCTGCATAGGAAAGAAAGAGAAGCAGGGAACCAAGAGATATTTTCAAATTAGCTCTTCCAGTTTATCATGGCCTAGGTGGGTCATTTGGTGTGTTTGGCTTACCAGAGTGGTTGCCAGCTCCTCCAGTACCAATAATTTGCCACTTGGCAATTCCCACCATCTCTTTTCAGTCTTGATGGCCCCTTCTGCTTTGGCTAGTTGGTTTTGGGCTTCAGTGTATTTTGGAGAGTCTTAGCGTTAGCTCAGGTAGCTCCGCCAATATGAGAGCTTTAACAGGGGCTTCACTTGTCACCCCCAAGCCCCTCCCTTTTTCTGTGTTACAGTTCCAATTGGGCCTCTCATTGTGGGTGGCTAGTTCTGTGCACCGTTGCAGGTTTGCAGTACCCTCAGGTACCATTTCTCTTAACCATTTTTTTGGCCTCAGTTAGGATCCTGTGTCTTTCCTCAGTGCTGAAAAGGGAGACCAGTAGTTGGATTATGTCATCCTATGCAGGGCAGTGGGTTCGAAAAATAGACTCCATTGGCCTAATCATGGCTTGTGGCTCCCCCGAGTAAGATGAAGTGTATTTCCACCAGTTTAATATATCCGTAGAGGAAAATGTCTGGTAATACTAGGCTACAGGGGGCTGATGGTAGTGCCCCATGCGTCCTGAACTGGAGGCTGTTGTAGCTCTCTGAGGGGCATCTGTAGTGGTGTTCTTTCCCCCTGTTCCTTGGCAGAACGCAGCCTCTAATTGCTGTGTTTTCTACCCCCTTCCCATCAGAACTCACTGGGAGAGGTGGATACAATCTAGGAGGTCCAGCTGAGGCGGAATTCTGTGGCCATTGACCAGAGGTCTCCATTGCTGGGATTGGAGCCTGTCAAAATGGCAGCTCTACGAATTCCAGGAGAGCTGGTGGAAGAGCAGTGGCTGCTGCAGGAACTTCACCTGGCCTGGACTCGACAGCAAGGCGGCCTCCAGTCCTGGTAGAGCACTGGGAGGCAGGCATGTCATTATCCAGTATGGGGGAGGGGTCAAGTCATCCCCCTTCAAATCCTGTAGAATTGCCTTTTTTATCATCAGTCAATTTTTGTGCCATTAATATTTTCCCCTTTCCCTTGTTCAGCTAGGAGGTTCTTGAGCTAACCCTAGCCATGAGTCAATATATTGATCCAGGTGTCCTGGCTCTCTGTGACTACTGTATAGACTGCTTCCACTATTTTTAAGATCATGGTGTTCTCTGGTGGCAATCCTACTCCCATAGGGGGCCAGTTGACATCACAAAGTATGTGGACGCAGTTAGGCTTCATCTTCACCCTACAGATTCCTCCAAAACCCTTCTTTAAATTTTTAACATTTCAGTTCATTTCAGTTCAGTCACTCAGTCATGTCCAACTCTTTGCAACCCCATGAATCACAACACGCCAGGCCTCCCTGTCCATCACCAACTCCCGGAGTTCACTCAGACTCACGTCCATCGAGTCAGTGATGCCATCCAGCCATCTCATCCTCGGTCATCCCCTTCTTCACCTGCCCCAATCCCTCACAGTATCAGAGTCTTTTCCAATGAGTCAACTCTTTGCATGAGGTGGCCAAAGTACCTGACTTTCAGCTTTAGCATCATTCCTTCCAAAGAAATCCCAGGGCTGATCTCCTTTAGAATAGACTGATTGGAACTCCGTGCAGTCCAAGGGACACTCAAGAGTCTTCTCCAACACCACAGTTCAAAAGCATCAATTCTTCGGCACTCAGCTTTCTTCACAGTCTAACTCTCACATCCATACATGACTACTGGAAAAACCATAGCCTTGACTAGACGGACCTTAGTCGGCAAAGTAATGTCTCTGCTTTTGAATATACTATCTAGGTTGGTCATAACTTTTCTTCCAACGAGTAAGCATCTTTTAATTTCATGGCTGCAGTCACCATCTGCAGTGATTTTGGAGCCCAAAAAAATAAAGTCTGACCCTGTTTCCACTGTTTCCCCATCTATTTCCCATGAAGTGATGGGACCGGAGGCCATGATCTTCATTTTCTGAATGTTGAGCTTTAAGCCAACTTATCACTCTCCTCTTTCACTTCCATCAAGAGGCTTTTGAGTTCCTCTTCATTTTCTGCCATAAGGGTGGTGTCATCTGCATATCTGAGGTTATTGATATTTCTCCTGGTAATCTTGACTCCAGCTTGTGCTTCATCCAGTCCAGCGTTTCTCATGATGTACTCTGCATATAAGTTAAATAAGCAGGGTGACAATATACAGCCTTGACGTACTTCTTATTTGAAACCAGTCTGTTGTTCCATGTCCAGTTCTAACTGTTGCTTCCTGACCTGCATACAGATTTCTCAAGAGGCAGGTCAGGTGGTCTGGTATTCTCATCTCTTGAAGAATTATCCACAGTTTATGTGATCCACACAGTCAAAGGCTTTAGCATAGCCAATAAAGCAGAAATAGATATTTTTCTGAAACTCTCTTGCTTTTTCGATGATCCAGCGGATGTTGGCAATTTGATCTCTGATTCCTCTGCCTTTTTTAAACTGAGCTTGAACATCTGAAAGTTCACAGTGCATGTATTGCTGAAACCTGGCTTGAAGAATTTTGAGCATTAATTTGGTAGCGTGTGAGATGAGTGCAATTGTGCAGTAGTTTGAGCATTCTTTGGCATTGCCTTTCTTTGGGATTGGAATGACAATGGACCTTTTCCAGTCCTGTGGCCACTGCTGAGTTTTCCACATTTTCTGGCATATTGAGTGCAGCACTTTCACAGCATCATCTTTTAGGATTTGAAATGGCTCCACTGGAATTCCATCACCTCCACTAGCTTTGTTGGTACTGATGCTTTCTAAGGCCCACTTGACTTCACATTCCAGGATATCTGGCACTAGGTGAGTGATCATACCATCGTGATTATCTTGGTCATGAAGATCTCTTTTGTACAGTTCTTCTGTGTATTCTTGCCACCTCTTCTTAATATCTTCTGCTTCTGTTAGGTCCATACCATTTCTGTCATTTATCAAGCCCATCTTTGCATAAAATATTCTCTTGGTATCTCTAATGTTCTTGAAGAGATCTCTAGTCTTCCCCATTCTGCTGTTTTCCTCTATTTTTTTGCATTGATCATTAAGGAAGGCTTTCTTATCTCTCCTTGCTAGTCTTTGGAACTCTGCATTTAGATGCTTATATCTTTCCTTTCCTCCTTTGCTTTTTGCTTCTCCTATTTTCACAGCTATTTTTAAGGCCTCCTCAGACAACCGTTTTGCTTTCTTGCATTTCTTTTCCATGGAGATGGTCTTGATCCCTGACTCCTGTATAATGTCACGAACCTCATCCATAGTTCATCAGGCACTCTATCAGACCTAGTCCCTTAAGTCTGTTTCTCACTTCCACTGTATAATCATAAGGGATTTGGTTTAGGTCATACCTCAATGGTCTAGTGGTTTTCCCTACTTTCTTTAATTTAAGTCTGAATTTGGCAATAAGGAACTCATGATGTGAGCCACAGTCAGCTCCCAGTCTTGTTTTTGCTGACTGTATAGAGCTTCTCCATCTTTGGCTGCAAAGAATATAATCGGTCTGATTTCAATTTTGACCATCTGATGATGTCCATGTGTAGAGTCTTCTCTTGTGTTGTTGGAAGAGGGTGTTTGCTATGACCAGTGCGTTCTCTTGGCAAAATTCTATTAGCCTTTACCCTACTTCATTCCGTACTCCAAGGCCATATTTGCCTGTTACTCCAGGTGTTTCTTGACTTCCTAGTTTTGCATTCCAGTCCCCTATAATGAAAAGGACATATTTTTTGGGTGTAAGTTCTAAAAGGTCTTGTAGGTCTTCATAGAACTGTTCAGCTTCTTCAGTGTTACTAGTTGGGGCATAAACTTGGATAACTGTGATACTGAATGGTTTGCCTTGGAAACGAACAGCGATCATTCTGTCGTTTTTGAGATTGCATCCAAGTACTGCATTTTGGACTGTTTTGTTGACCCTGATGGCTACTCCATTTCTTCTAAGGGATTCTTGCCCTCAGTAGTCGATATAGTAGTCATCTGAGTTAAATTCACCTATTCCAGTCTATTTTAGTTTGCTGAATCTTAGAATGTCAACGTTCACTCTTGCCATCTCCTATTTGACCACTTCCAATTTGCCTTGATTCATGAACCTAACATTCCAGGTTCCTATGCAATATTGCTCTTTACAGCATCGGGCCTTGTTTCGGGTATTGTTCTTGCGTTGGCTCCCTCCCTTCATTCTTTCTGCAGTTATTTCTCCACTGATCTCCAGTAGCATATTGGGCACCTATCGACCTGGGGAGTTCTTTCAGTACCCTATAATTTGCTTTTCATACTGTTCATGGGGTTCTCAAGGAAAGAATACTGAAGTGGTTTGCCATTCTCTTCTCCAGTGGACCAAATTCTGTCAGACCTGTCCACCATGACCCGCCCATCTTTGGTGGCCCCACATGGCATGGCTTAGTTTCAGTGAGTTTGTCAAGCCTGTGGTCCTAGTGTGATTAGATTGACTATAGTTTTTGTGATTATGGTTTCAGTGTGTATGCCCTCTGATGCCCTCTTGCAACACCTACAGTCTTACTTGGGTTTCTCTTACCTTGGATGTGGGGTATCTCTTCACAGCTACTCCAGCAAAGCGCAGCTGCTGCTCCTTACCTTGGATGAGGGGTATCTCCTCACCCCCACCCCTCCTGACCTTGAACATGGAGTACCTCCTCTAGTCCCTCCTTGCTCCTCTCGGCCGCCGCCTCTGGCTTCTGGCATGGGTAGCTCCTCTCGGCCACGCTTGGTGCGGTCACATTCCCTTAGATTCGCTTCCCCCCATCTTGCTTAACTTCTTGGACCTTCTACTTTTCCTTTTCATTCTGCCTGTGAACTTCTCAGTACCCTGTGTACATCTAATATTTCCACTCAGTGACACTTAAATTGCCATTCTGCCTCGTTCTTAATTGGCGTGAGTAGAGCCTTACCTGCCAGATCCCAGAAGGAGAAGGGGGATCAGCGTGTCTTCACCTGGCAGTCAGCACAACCAAACCAGAACACCGCATGATCCAAGACTGTTTCTCCCTTACCTTTTAAAGTCCATCCTGTCTTGGTGGGCTTGATCAGGTGTGGATGAAAATACAGATGGGTTAAATATCCAACATCCCAGGCCGTCTCCGGAAAAGCCAATTCATACTCACTTATGTATCCCCCTCCTTCTAGCTTGATAATTCCGAGGGGTTCAAGAATTTCATAGCAGATGGGACACCTCCTTGGGGATGGCAGAATATGAGCACACAAAAGCCAAGTTTCTTCTCCTAAAAATCCCCTGCCAATTGCTTGGTAATATGGAAAAGAAATGCAAAAAAGCAAAATGGCTGTCTGGGGAGGCCTTACAAATAGCTGTGAGAAGAAGAGAGACGAAAAGCAAAGGAGAAAAGGAAAGATATACACATCTGAATGCAGAGTTCCAGAGAATAGCAAGAAGAGAAGAGAAAGCCTTCTTCAGTGATCAATGCAAAGAAACAGAGGAAAAGAACAGAATGGGAAAGACTATAGATCTCTTCCAGAAAATTAGAGATACCAAGGGAACATTTCATGCAAAGATGGGCTCGATAAAGGACAGAAATGGTCTGGACCTAACAGAAGCATAAGATATTAAGAAGAGGTGGCAAGAATACACAGAAAAACTGTACAGAAAAGGTCTTCACGACCCAGATAATCATGATGGTGTGATCACTAACCTAGACCCAGACATCCTGGAATGTGAAGTCAAGTGGGTCTTAGAAAGCATCACTACAAACAAAGCTAGTGGAGGTTATGGAATTCCAGTTGAGCTATTTCAAATCCTGAAAGATGATGCTGTGAAAGTACGGCACTCAATATGCCAGCAAATGTGGAAAACTCAGCAGTGGCCACAAGACTGGAAAAGGTCAGTTTTCGTTCCAATATCAAAGAAAGGTAATGCCAAAGAATGCTCAAACTACCGCACAATTGCACTCATCTCACATGCTAGTAAAGTAATGCTCAAAATTCTCCAAGCCAGTCTTCAGTAATACATGAACCGTGAACTTCCTGATGTTCAAGCTGGTTTTAGAAAAGGCAGAGGAACCAGAGATCAAATTGCCAACATCCTCTGGATCATGGAAAAAGCAAGAGAGTTCCAGAAAAAACATCTATTTCCGCTTTATTGGCTATGCCAAAGCCTTTGACTGTGTGGATCACAAGAAACTGTGGAAAATTATGAAAAGATGGGAATACCAGACCACCTGACCTGCCTCTTGAGAAATGTGTATGCAGGTCAGGAAGCAACAGTTAGAACTGGACATGGAACAACAGACTGGTTCCAAATAGGAAAAGGAGGACGTCAAGGCTGTATATTGTCACCCTGCTTATTCAACTTCTATGCAGAGTACATCATAAGAAACGGTGGGCTGGAAGAAGCACAAGCTGCAATCAAGATTGCCGAGAGAAATATCAATAACCTCAGATATGCAGATGACATCACCCTTATGGCAGAATATGAAGAGGAACTAAAAAGCCTCTGGATGAAAGTGAAAGAATAGAGTGAAAAAGTTGGCCTAAAACTCAACATTCAGAAAACGAAGATCATGGCATCAGGTCCCATCACTTGATGGAAAATAGATGGGGAAACAGTGGAAACAGTGTCAGACTTTATTTTGGGGGGCCTCCAAAATCCCTGCAGATGGTGACTGCAGCCATGAAATTAAAAGACGCTTATTCCTTGGAAGAAAAGTTATGACCAACCTAGATAGTATATTCAAAAGCAGAGACATTACTTTGCCGTCTAAGGTCCGACTAGTCAAGGCTATGGTTTTTCCAGTAGTCATGTATGGATGTGAGAGTTGGACTGTGAAGAAGGCTGAGCACCAAAGAATTGATGCGTTTGAACTGTGGTGTTGGAGAAGACTTTTGAGAGTCCCTTGGACTGCAAGGAGCTCCAACCAGTCCATTCTGAAGGAGATCAGCCCTGGGTGTTCTTTGGAGGGAATGATGCTAAAGCTGAAACTCCAGTACTTTGGCCACCTCATGCAAAAAGTTGACTCATTGGAAAAGACTTTGATGCTGGGAGGGATTGGGGGCAGGAGAAGGGGATGACAGAGAATAAGATGGCTGGATGGCATCACTGACTCAATGGACGTGAGTCTGAGTGAACTCCGGGTGTGGGTGATTGACAGGGAGTCCTGGCGTGCTGTGATTCATGGGGTCATAAAGAGTTGGACACGACTGAGCAACTGAACTGAACTTAACTGAATTTTCCCCAAGACAGTGTGGACTGCTATTACTAAGTCAATTCAGTCATGTCCAACTCTGTGCGACCCCATAGATGGCACCCCACCAGGCTCCACCGTCCCTGCGATTCTTCAGGCAAGAACACTGGGGTGGGTTGCCATTTCCTTCTTCAATGCACGAAAGTGAAAAGTGAAAGTGAAGTCGCTCAGTCGTGTCTGACTCTTCGAAACCCCATTGACTGCAGCCCACCAGCCTCCTCCATCCATGGCATTTTCCAGGCAAGAGTACTGAAGTTCAGTGCCATTGTCTTCTCTGACGGTGTGGACACCACCTCCTAAATGACCTTCACAAATTTCCTTTCTAACCCCTAACACGCTCGTCAACCTGCATACCAAGCAATCGTTGCCACCTGCCTATTCCAGGCTCCTGTGGGCCTGTGCCCTTATAATCCCTCCCACAGGGGTGATCAGGCCCCCTGTTCCACCCTACAGGGTGGGTTCCTCCTCACCTGAGTGCTCAGTTCCCCTGCTGCCATCCACTACCTGCTAACATGCAAGTTCTTGGCATTGAGAAGCAGAATCCTTCCAGAAGTGCGAGGCGCCTTCCCCCACCTAGACGATTCGAGCCGCAAGGCCTCGGAGTAGTCCCAAATGGGACTTGTCTCCTCAAAGTGAGAAGTTTCCCAGCCCATGCACCAAATGTAGCCACGCGTTCTGGGAAACAAACTCACTCAGAAGGACAATGCAGATAGTGGCGTGCGGCTTATTATCCTGGTGGGCCCAAGGCAGAGTCTCCTCTTAGCCAAGGACCCTGACCAGTTTTTCTGAAAGCCTCATATACCCTAAGTGTACGTGACAAACCCACCTCCCCAAATTCCCTGAAACTAGTCTGAACAAAGGAAAAGAAAGATACAATCAAAGTTAAGCCGTGATTCGTATGCCTTAAGCCTAGGTAGTTAACAGGGGACAAGTATCAGTAGGCCTGTGGTCATACCCCAGTAAGCATAATAGAATTTATGATTCTATTCGGTTACACAGATAATTAGGGTATTCTTTTAGGTAACAGAGAGTCTAGGTAAGAAGAGCCCTGGGGCTCTTCTATCCAGAGGGCCTGGTTTTCCAGTTTGTATGTCGTTTCCATAGATACTGGACATATATCTCAAAGTCCACAGTCCAGCCCAAGATAGAGTCCTGCTTTCAAGATGGAGCCTGTTCTGTCTGTTTTCTCCTTCAGTTTTAAAGTATGTCCATCTTTTCTGAGAAAGATGATCAAAAAATTGTGAGATTTTCCCTATATTCATTTTTAAAAATATCACTTAATTATCTTTTAATTATTTAATTATTTTTAGACATTGTATGTTATTATTAATGTAAGGATTTAATTTCAATAAAAATTGTTTACACTGATATATATATATATAAGCATGTATATTTTAATAAAGCATATACATAATACATATTATAAATATATACTATGTACAATGTATATCACATATATTGTACACTGATTAGACAATATATTCCAATAACACTAACATATTTATATATCTGTGTTAAAGTTGGATTTATAAATCAATTAGTAGATTTTAAGTTTACAAATAAGCTTTGAACAGCAATGTATTTATAAGTGATTTGAATCACACCACTGCTCTTGATACCCCATCCTATCCAAGCTGTTTAGCATTGCAGTATGCCAGACTTAGCTTTTCTTTTTTCCTACTCTGAAATACAGTAATTTTTGTATATTTGCAGTGAATCTGGACATTTGGACATTATTGATAAAATTTGTATTTTTTCTCCTCTACTAAAAGATATGTATTCCTCTTTCATTTTACTGTTAGAATTCAAAGCAAGGACAAGAGAGAAGGTCAAATTTTCCATTCTTTTTAATACCTTTGACCAGAGACAGAAGAGAATATTGTTAAATTTTTTAAGGAAAAAGTCAACTTGTATAGAATGTTTTCTTAGAAATTCACACTTAACGAAACTTTCAGCTTCAGCCTTTCCCCAAGACGTTATTGCAGGATTTTCCACCTGAAACGTGTGACAAGCCTTCTTTATAAAGTTTATTTCCAACGTGTATCTTTCTGAATTTATAAGACAGAAGAGTAAGACTTTATGGTTGTTTCTGGGAAGATTTGGAGGAAGAGTAAATTTTTGCCAGTGTTCATTCCTGATCACTTGTTTTAGATAATGTGTTTCTTTGGGGCAGCCAAATTATTCTATAATCCTAAATAAATCAGCACAGCATAATTGACTAAGAAAAATAATACAGTTAGAAATTAGCCTCTACAATAAGTTCCTCTAGATTTTAGCCCTATCGTTTGGGCTAAAAAATATTTTACCAGTAAGTATTTATTTTCTTTCCTACATAAAAAATCGTAACAAAAGAGTATATTGCAAGAATAGAACATGAAATTTCTGACAGGCTATAATTTCTCCTCATTACCTATGTTTTGGTCTTAGTAATAGCAGTGAGCTTTTAAAGAAGAACCTCAACTTCAGTGAATATGGCTACCAGAATAAAATAAATATCAAGCATGTCTTTCTGGCAATCAAATAAAACTTCTTAGTAAAATAATCACTTTTCATTCCTCCATTATAAAAATATTTGACTTTCAGTGAATATTTGCTCTACTCACCAGAGACCAAATTTCTACTAAAAAAAAAAAAGAAGAAGAAGAAGAAAGAAAATTGCTTCCAGTGCCTTTAAAACTATTTCTGTTCAGTTCTTTAGAGTATTGGGGTGACAGGAGATGCTGTATAGAATTGACCTTTGAAAGGGATAAATTTCCTTTATAACAAACATAAGAATCTTCAACATTAAAAAACAAAAACAACCAAAAAAATGTTATTCAGTATATTTCACAGCCCAGCACGTGTTTCAATGACCCATGACCATAACACAGCAATAGAATTGACATAGCAAACAAAAAATATTTTTGAAAAGAGGTTACTGTCAATAAGCAAAGAATTTTGATTTAAAGATCAAAAAATATACTCTGAGTAGTAAGGGTTTCAGGAAAATAAACCTTAGTTGTGACTTCCTGCAGGAAAGGCTTCCTACTTATTCTTTTGTTTGGTTCAGGGCTTTTTCTACTTAAGTCTTGTTTATACATCCATAGAAATATAGAAAGAAAGTAGACCTGATAAAGTCATATCAATAAATCATTCAGTTTGTAGTCTTTACATGTAAAAGTAATGTAATTTCATTGTTTTGAAAATAAAACTGAAATGTTTCAGAAGTTGAAAAAAACACAAGCATATACATATGCAATGATATGCATCGTTGTTGTGCTTAGTCACTGAGTTGTGTCCGAGTGTTTGTGAACCTATGGACTGCAGCCCTCTAGACTCCTCTGTCCAGGGAATTCTCCAGGCAAGAATACTGGAGTGGATTGCCATTTCCTACTCCAGGGGATCTTCCCAACCCAGGGACTGAAACAGCGTCTCCTGAGTCTCCTGCATTGCAAGCGGATTTTCTACCATTGAGCCACCTTGGAAGCCCCAGTGATATGCATATAATGTACTTAAAATTAAACTAGAAACAAGTATTATACTTTCGTTTTAGAGCAGGAATAAGCTTTCTTATATTTTACTGTTTTCTTTCACTATCTATCCCTCTCCTCCTGTTTAATTTTCGTTTCCATTCAGAAAAAGAAAAGGAAATTTAGATTGACAATAATTGCATATCTCTGGGATCGATAACACAGTGCTAGTAAAATTCGTTCATCTAGAGCCATTTGTGTATCACTTTCCAACTTGCTGCAGGAATGGAACTTAAAAGTTATGAAGCATCAGTCTTAGTAGGTAGGAGGACCACCTAATACTGTTGTTATTTGGGGAACATGATCTGACATTTTATAGGATATGCTGTGACCTCATAATGAACTCTTTTCTACCTTATGGGCAGCGCTTTTATGTTAGATCACTCCGCTACATGTATAGAAAGATTAGGATCTTCTTTTAAATGCTGTATTTTTTCTGAAAGAACAAGCTATCAACATAAATTGTAAATTTAAAAAGGAAAAATAAAGCCCATTCTATATTTTTCACCAGTATATCCTCAGTGTCTGACAAATACAAGGTATTCAGTGATATTTCCTAAATGAATAATAAATCATGAAGTTAAAAAATTCACTAGATAGTCATGCTTCATTTCACTGTACTTGCCTTTGTTTATAAATATCTTAGTAATGGTAGGCATTTTATCTAAAGTTATGATAATATTAAAAGTAGTGTAACCATCTAGAGAATTAAAAAAAAAAAAAAAGTAGTGGCATATTTCCATCCATTGTTCAGCCAAGTTAAAAAAAAATTGACTGGAATTTAAAAATTCAGATATCAAAGTTGTTGAAAGTCATGATAAAATCATCTGGGTGGTAATATTGTTACATTTGAGTTTGTGCTCTATAATTTGAACAGTTTTTCCGGTACAGTTTCATCATAGCGGCTGCTGCTGCTGCTCAGTCACTCCAGTTTTGTCTGGCTCTTTGGGACCCCATGGACTATAGCTCGCCAGGCTCCTCTGTTCATGGGATTCTCCAGGCAACAAATACTGGAGTGTGTTGTCACTGCTTTCTCCAGGGGATCTTCCCGACCAGAGATTGAACCCATGCCTACCATATTGCAGGCAGATTCTTTACCATCTGAGCCACCAATACTGACTTAACTTTTAAGATTTTACCCTAACAGAACTATAACTGCTTTTTAACTGAGTTCCATCTTATGAATAGTTTCATAATATTAAAAAAGTCTATGATCTTAGTTAATATGTCATTTTTATTAGAGTGACATACTGAAGAAACTTTCTCTTGTAAGCCTACGATCTCCGGATATTTATTGAACAGTGGTCCTTCCCTAGATACCTTATTTTGCAATGTTTAAATTATAATGTTCCATCAAAGAAAAAATATTTTATCATAGCTTGATTGATCTCTGTGCTTGGATAAACTGGGAGTACCTTTTCTCTGAGCCTTTATAACTAGGGAAAGAAAGACCTCAGCATATAATCAGTCCCATTAGACCCTAATTTCCAAATTACCCTTCTGGAACTCTAAATTCTGCTTAGAGATTTTAAGATTTTAGTTTGGTAATTTTGGCTGACATTCTATATGAGCTCTACAGATGAAATGCATGGCTCTAAAACCCTCCTTTTGGAGACCACCAAGCTAGAATTTGCTTACAACTTAGTCCCAAAAGAAGTAAATAACTTCATGTTAAGATTTGTAGTTTCTTTTGGAGCTCATAGCTCTCATATGTTTCTGGTTTACATAGCCACCCATGTCATTAGAAATAGCAGAATACAAGGTTAAAATACTTAGAAGTGATGAGAACTGTAGTCATAATATGATCATAATATTTTTAGGAACATGTCAAAATTCAACAGCAAATGCAGAATTTTAATAAAGTAAACTTCACTGGGTGATATCATGATGATTATAGCAAATCAAACTCTTGAAATGTTTACATTAACTTTTCAATGCTATCAAATTTTGTATTGCCATCTAAAATCCTGCATTAAACTTGGACATATATTCTGTTCTACATTTCACAGTAGATTTGTCTACATAAATGGGAACATCAGGTGAACAGAGTAAGTAGTGAATCCATTTCTTTCATACTTTTTTTTTCTGCCTGTGGTTTAGCTTAGTGAAAAAAAAAAATCAAATATTATACATGCAACTAGATCTGACAAACAGGTCTCCTTTTTGTTAGAGGAAGCACACTAACTAAAACCACCCACCCTGGCCAGGCATCATAGTAACCATTTGCATGAGTTGTTTTATGACAGGAGGTCCTGGTAAGGAACATGGAATTAACACCACCAACAGGAAGAACTCAGGAAAGGTCAAAAGGAGACAACACATGTCCATCCACCTCCTAGAATCCTTCTCTCTGGCATCCCTCTTGGCTGAACAAAGTATGCACCACCAGGAAGGACTCTGAGTCAGAATGATTGGCTAAAGACAACCTGGAAACTAATTCCATTAACCATAAAACGTGGCAGAGCAGTTCTCCTGGCTTCCCTTACTCCACTTCTCTCCACCCAGGTGCCCTTTCCCAATAAAATCTCTTGCTTTGTCAGCACATGTGTCTCCTGGGACAATTCATTTCTGAGTATTAGACAAGAGCCCAGTTTCGGGCCCTGGAAGGGGTCTACCTTCCTGCAACACTTTTTCCTACAAGAGACTATTTTTTTATGCTTGATAATGGGTTACTTTAATCATCACTAATGCAAGAGAACTTCAGATAATTTCCTGGATACTGTTTGTGGTTCTCTGTTGCAGGTAAATATTACTTTATTTGTGACATGTTTAGTAAGAGCTACTGAAATCATCTTTTCTTCATGTAGGTATTTAAGAAAATGTTTCCCTTTCATGACATTAAAATTTGCTAGTTTTCTTTTTTATATTTTTTTATTTAAGAACTTGCACCTTGAACAAAGACTCAAAATGTATCCCAAACTTTACACACTGAATAATAAAAAATGAATAATCTAAAATAATCTTTGACCCTGTAAACTGGAAGAACTACATGTGATGCCTGAAAACAAACTTCTGAATTTTCAAGTGAAGAAATTCACTCCCAGAGAAATAAGATGATTTTAAATGGCTTGCCTAAACTGACAGTGAGATATAGCAAGGGGACCCCTTTTAGATACATTTGAATAAATTTACAGAATTGTAATTGTCCCATTTTTATAAAATGCAAATCTATTTCATTTCCTCTGTTCTTGACCTTTTTAAACACCTTTTTAGAGAATAGAATAGCTAGTAGATGATGTTTTTACCAGTGATCCCAGAAATCATGTTTAAAGCTGCTTGTCTAAGATCTCTGCATGAGTCTAATTACAAATTGCTGTTTTCCAGCAAAGGTTAACAGGTACCTGTTTGACAGGAGCAAACCATATGCTTTTCCTTTCTTTTCTTTTTTTGTATTCTCAGGATAAATGTGAAAGGTGCCTAAAGGGATCTGTGAAGGGTGTCTGCAGATTACATCATACATTTGATGAACAGGAGGTAAGGTCACTATCCTCTGGTAGAACAATGGGAAAACAAAAGAGCATAGGTTGAACTTCAGTTGATGGCTGCCAAGAGTTCTCATTTTAATGTCACACCTAAACCCTAATACAATGACACTGATGTTCTTAGCCCCCATCCATTTTCACTCCAATAACTTTCAGCCTTTTGAGACTGATTCCAACTATTAAAACAAGTTAAGTACACACAGAATTCCTTGCTTAAATACTATCTAGAAAGGAAAATGATATTTCAATGTAAAATAACCAGAATATAAATTGACACTTACAAAATTAAGAGAAAGGTTTTAGTACAAAGTATTCTTATATTTTTAGGTGGTATTAGTACTACAAAAGGGCTTCCCAGGTGACGCAGTGGTAAAGAATCTGCCTGCCAATGCAGGAGATGTAGGAGACCAAGCTCAGTCCCTGGGTCGGGACATTCCCTTGGAGGAGGAAATGGCAACCCACTCCAGTATTCTTGCCTGGAAAAGCCCATGGATAGAGGAGTCTGGCAGGTGCAAAGAGTAGGACATGGGGGTGCAAAGGGTAGGACATGACTGAGTCACTGAGCACACATACAAAGTACTACAAAACATAGGGCTACTTTTGGTGTTTCTCATTTTCAATGATTTAGACCTAAATTAGGGATTAAACAGACATGAGCAAGTCATGTACACTTCACCATTTCTGATTAACCATTAATGATACATTAAATTTCATACCTTTAGTGCTTATGGGGGTGGTTATTCTCCCCTTGAAGAAGTTACAAACCTGCTTTGATTTATTATTTGTCGACTCACTCACTCAAATAACATTTACACATAATTCACAAAGCCAGGCACTGTGTCAATTACTTTTAAGAAGTAAATCTTGAGACATCTATAATTTTTGGCTTCCTATTTTCTCCCATAATTACTCAGTAGAAAAGGGACATCTTTTTCCCCTCCAAATAGTTCTATCTCTGTTGCTAGCACCATATTTCAGACTTCATTCCCAGACTATCTTATTGATCCTCTTGCTTCCACTCTCACCTTCTTTGGCCTAGTATACACTAAAGCCTAACGAATCTTCCCCAGATACTCACTCAAATCCTGTCTCATGCACATAGATTCAATTATTTCATAGTACCTTCTGTAAGGTATAAGGCAGAAAAGAAGGAGAGATGACCTCAACAGAAGTAAGTTATCTTTATTCAGGCAAGGAGGGGCGACAGTCAGCCTAATCACCAGGCTGAGCACAAGAGGAATTGGGGAGACTTCATATTTAAAGGGACGTTTGTGGAAGTGATAAGGGAAACATTCAGTTCATTTCAGTTCAGTCGCTCAGTCGTGTCCGACTTTTTGTGACCCTACGGATTGCAGCACACCAGGCCTCCTTGTCCATCACCAACTCCCAGAGTTCACTCAGACTCACGTCCATTGAGTCAGTGATGCCATCCACCCATCTCATCCTCTGTCATCCCCTTCTCCTCCTGCCCCTAATCCCTCCCAGCATCAAAGTCTTTTCCAATGAGTCAACTCTTCACATGAGGTGGCCAAAGTACTGGAGTTTCAGCTTTAGCATCATTTCTTCCAAAGAAATCCCAGGGCTGATCTCCTTCAGAATGGACTGGTTGGATCTCCTTGCAGGCCAAGGGACTCTCAAGAGTCTTCTCCAACACCACAGTTCAAACGCATCAATTCTTTGGTGCTCAGCCTTCTTCACAGTCCAACTCTCACATCCATACATGACCACAGGAAAAACCATAGTCTTGACTAGATGGACATTAGTCGGCAAAGTAATGTCTCTGCTTTTGAATATGCTATCTAGGTTGCACTTTTCTTCCAAGGAGTAAGCATCTTTTAATTTCATGGCTGCAGTCACCATCTGCAGGATTTTGGAGCCCAAAGAAATAAACTCTGACACTGTTCCCTCATCTATTTCCCATAAAGAGATGGGATCGGATGCCATGATCTTCGTTTTCTGAATGTTGAGCTTTAAGCCAACTTTTTCACTCTCCTCTTTTACTTTCATCAAGAGGCTTTTTAGTTCCTCTCCACTTTCTGCCATAACGGTGGTGTCACCTGCATATCTGAGCTTATTGATATTTCTCCCGGCAATCTTGATTCCAGCTTGTGCTTCTTCCAGTCCAGTGTTTCTCATGATGTACTGTTCATATAAGTTAAATAAGCAGGGTGACAATATACAGCCTTGACGTACTCCTTTTCCTATTTGGAACCAGTCTGTTGTTCCATGTCCAGTTCGAACTGTTGTTTCCTGACCTGCATACAGATTTCTCAAGAGGCAGGTCAGGTGGTCTGGTATTCCCATCTCTCGAAGAATTTCCCACAGTTTCTTGTGATCCACACAGTCAAAGGCTTTGGCATAGTCAGTAAATCAGAAATAGATTAGTCAGGTGGGAAGTTTTGGGTATTCTTTAGTTGAGATGGCATTTGTAGTTGGGCAGGGGGTGATAAGTCCCAGATAGATACAACCGGCCTGGAGTATCAGGGTGGGATCTGAAGTTTGGTTTTGTATTCTCTGAAGTTAGATGATTCAGCAAGGGCCTTTGAGACTGTTATTTTCTCTTCTAGGCCCAAGACTCCTTCACCTTCCATTTTTCTTCGCTTGCACAGACAATTTTAATAGCTTCACATTAACATCTAAATACAACTCTTGGACTAACATTCTGTGTCCTCCCTACCTTGGCTCCAGTCTTATCTCACCCAGCATAACTTAGGTTACTCCTCTAAACAGATCTTTGGCTCCACCTGTACACTCAACCTTCTGAACTCTAATCTTGCCAACTTCATTCCTAATTTTGGTCTAGTGCTATATTCTTCCTTTGTTTTGGAAAGTTTTCAACTCTTTTCAACTACTTAAAATTGATCTGCATTACAGTGTCTACCACAAAGCCTATGGGAATTATATTAAAATGATACTTTTTTATTTTTAATTTAAAAAAATTAATTTTTTTTTTTACCTAAAATTTTTGTTGGCCAAGATGCGCAGCTTGCATGATCATAGTTTCCTGACCAAAGACTGAATCTGGCCCTGGCAGTGAAAGGGCCGAGTCCTAACCACTGTACTGCCAGGAAATTCCCTAAAAGAATAAATTTTAGATTCTGATTGTTTGGTTCAAAGCCACACCCTTCTCGGCAGAGTATAAATTAAGCTGAAGTGACAATTTCTGCCAACACAAAAGGAAAGTTGCAAGAGATAAGGCCAACAGATAAAAAGCAAAGCCTGGTGATACAGCAATGAGTCCTGATGACTTCTGAGTGATTGCAATCATTGTAAATATAAACAGTGATTCTACCTGCTAGATGTTTTTGGTTCCATAAATCCATCAATCTCTTTTTTCCTTTAGCCAATTTCAATGACATTTTAGTCTTGTAACAGGAGTCTTAGCTATCACTCCACATTGCTTGCCTTATCTGACTATTGTATTTTTTTGTCATGCTACATGGAAAGTAAAACTATGATTTAAAAAAAAAAAAAAGTCTTGGTAATCCTTTAAAGAGTTATATCCTTGACCTGGGAACCCTGTAATCTCTCAGTTCAGTTCAGTTCAGTCGCTCAGTCGTGTCTGACTCTTTGCGACTCTTTGAATTGCAGCACGCCAGGCCTCCCTGTCCATCACCAGCTCCCGGAGTTCACTCAGACTCACGTCCATTGAGTCAGTGATGCCATCCAGCCATCTCATCCTCTGGTGTCCCCTTCTCCTCCTGCCCCCAATCCCTCCCAGCATCAGAGTCTTTTCCAATGAGTCAACTCTTCTCATGAGGTGGCCAAAGTACTGGAGCTTCAGCTTTAGCATCATTCCTTCCAAACAAATCCCAGGGTTGATTTCCTTCAGAATGGACTGGTTGATTCTCCTTGCAGTCCAAGGGACTCTCCAGAGTCTTCTCCAACACCACAGTTCAAAAGCATCAATTCTTCAGTGCTCAGCCTTCTTCACAGTCCAACTCTCACATCCATACATGACCACAGGAAAAACCGACATTGTTAAATTCTTCCCCCTTAGGATTTATTTTTCTTACCCATAGCTAACTATTCCACCCCACCCCCCACCCACCCACTTTTTTCCCTTACATTGTTTCAGAAAAAGAATCTTTAGAATTAACTAAATACACTCACCCCATGCCCAAGGTAAGAGAAACCCAAGTAAGATGGTAGGTGTTGCAAGAGGGCATCAGAGAGCAGACACACTGAAACCATACTCATAGAAAACCAGTCAATCTAATCACACTAGGACCACAGCTTTGTCTAACTCAATGAAACTAAGCCATGCCCGTGGGGCAACCAAGATAGATGGGTCATGGTAGAGAGGTCTGACAGAATGTGGTCCACTGGAGAAGGGAATGGCAAACCACTTCAGTACTCTTGCCTTGAGAACTCCATGAACAGTATGAAAAGGCAAAATGATAGGATACTTAAAGAGGAACTCCCCAGGTCAGTAGGTGCCCAATATGCTACTGGAGATTAGTGGAGAAATAACTCCAGGAAGAATGAAGGGAGTGAGCCAAAGCAAAAACAATACCCAGCTGTGGATGTGACTGGTGATAGAAGCAAGGTCCGATGCTGCAAAGAGCAATATTACATAGGAACCTGGAATGTCAGGTGCATGAATCAAGTCAAATTGGAAGTGGTCAAACAAGAGACAGCAAGAGTGAACGTCAACATTCTAGGAATCAGCGAAATAAAATGGACCGGAATGGGTGAATTTAACTCAGATGACCATTATATCTACTACTGCAGGCAGGAATCCCTCAGAAAAAAATTTAGTAGCCATAATGGTCAACAAAAGTGTCCGAAATGTAGTACTTGTTGGATGCAATCTCAAAAACGACAGAATGATCGCTGTCAATTTCCAAGGCAAACCATTCAATATCATGGTAATCCAAGTCTATGCCCCAACCAGTAACGCTGAAGAGCTGAAGTTGAACGGTTTTATGAAGACCTACAAGACCTTTTAGAACTAACACCTAAAAAAGATGTCCTTGTCATTATAGGGGACTGGAATGCAAAAGTAGAAAGTCAAGAAACACCTGGAGTAAGAGGCAAATTTGGCCTTGGATTGCAGAATGAAGCAGGGTAAAGGCTAATAGTGTTTTGCCAAGAGAATACACTGGTCATAGCAAACACCCTCTTCCAACAACACAAGAGAAGACTCTACACATGGACATCACCAGATGGTCAACACCAAAATCAGACGGATTATATTCTTTGCAGCCAAAGATGGAGAAGCTCTATACAGTCAACAAAAACAAGGCCAGGAGCTACTGTGGCTCAGATCATGAACTCTTTATTACAAAATTCAGACTCAAATTGAAGAAAGTAGGGAAAACCACTAGACCATTCAGGTATTACCTAATTCACATGCCTTATGATTATACAGTGGAAGTGAGAAATAGATTTAAGGGCCTAGATCTGATAGAAAGAGTGTCTGATGAACTATGGAATGAGGTTTGTGACATTGTACAGGAGACAGGGATCAAGACCATCCCCATGGAAAAGAAATGCAAAAAAGCAAAATGGCTGTCTGAAGAGGACTTACAAATATCTGTGAAAAGAAGAGAGGCAAAAAAACAAAGGAGAAAAGGAATGATATAAGCATCTGAATGCAGAGTTCCAAAGAAAAGCAAGAAGAGATAAGAAAGCCTTCTTCAGCAATCAATGCAAAGAAATAGAGGAAAGCAACAGAATGGGAAAGACTAGAGATATCTTCAAGGAAGTTAGAGATACCAAGGGAACATTTCATGCAAAAATGGGCTCGATAAAGGATAGAAATGGTATGGACCTAACAGAAGCAGAAGACATTAAGAAGAGGTGGCAAGGATACACAGAAGAACTGTACAAAAAAGATCTTCATGACCCAGATGATCACGATGGTGTGATCCCTCACCTAGAGCCAGACATCCTGGAATGTGAAGTCAAGTGGGCCTTAGAAAGCATCAGTACCAACAAAGCTAGTGAAGGTGATGGAATTCCAGTTGAACTGTTTCAAATCCTGAAAGATGATGCTGTGAAAGTGCTGCACTCAATATGCCAGCAAATTTGGAAAACTCAGCAGTGGCCACGGGACTGGAAAAGGTGTTTTCATTCCAGTCCCAAAAAAAGACAATGCCAAAGAATGCTCAAACTACCGTGCAATTGCACTCATCTCACATGCTAGTAAAGTAATGCTCAAAATTCTCCAAGCCAGGCTTCAGCAATACATGAACCGTGAACATCCAGATGTGCAAGCTAGGTTTAGAAATGGCAGATGTACCAGAGATCAAGTTGCCAACATCTGCTGGATCATGGAAAAAGCAAGAGGGTTCCAGAAAAACATCTATTTCTGCTTTATTGACTATGCCAAAGCCTTTGACTGTGTGGATCACAAGAAACTGTGGAAAATTCTAAGCGAGATGGGAATACCAGATCACCTGACCTGGCTCTTGAGAAACCTGTATGCAGGTCAGGAAGCAACAGTTCGAACTGGATATGGAATAACAGACTGGTTTCAAATAGGAAAAGGAGTACATCAAGGCTGTATATTGTCACCCTGCTTATTTAACTTATATGCAGAGTACATCATGAGAAACACTGGACTGGAAGAAACACAAGCTGGAATCAAGATTGCCAAGAGAAATATCAATAACCTCAGATATGCAGATGACACCACCCTTATGGCAGAAAGTGAAGAGGAACTCAAAAGCCTCTTGATGAAAGTAAAAGAGGAGAGTGAAAAAGTTGGCTTAAAGCTCAACATTCAGAAAACAAAGATCATGGCATCCAGTTCCATCACTTCATGGGAAATAGATGGGGAAACAGTGGAAACGGTGTCAGACTTTATTTTTTGGCGTTCCAAAATCCTGAAGATGGTGACTGCAGCCATGAAATTAAAAGACGCTTACTCCTTGGAAGAAAAGTTATGACCAACCTAGACAGCATATTCAAAAGCAGAGACATTACTTTGCCGAATAATGTCTGTCTAGTCAAGGCTATGGTTTTTCCTGTGGTCATGTATGGATGTGAGAGTTGGACTGTGAAGAAGGCTGAGCGCCGAAGAATTGATGCTTTTGAACTGTGGTGTTGGAGAAGACTCTTGAGTGTCCTTTGGACTGCAAGGAAATCCAACCAGTCCATTCTAAAGGAGATCAGCCCTGGAATTTCTTGTGAAGGAATGATGCTAAAGCTGAAGCTCCAGTACTTTGGCCACCTCATGCGAAGAGTTGACTCATTGGAAAAGACTCTGATGCTGGGAGGGATTGGGGGCAGGAGGAGAAGGGGACAACAGAGGATGAGATGGCTGGATGGCATCACTGACTCGATGGATGTGAGTCTGAGTGAACTCCAGGAGCTGGTGATGGACAGGGAGGCCTGGCATGCTCAAAGGGTCGCAAAGAGTCGGACACGACTGTGCGACTGAACTGAACTGAACTGAAAAACACTCATGCAAATCCTTTCGTCTCAATGATCTTGATAAGTGTTTATAGATTAGTTTGTTAGAATACCTTTTTCTTAAGGGCATGAAGATAAAAATACACACATAAAATTTTTTTCAAAGAACCTGAAGTACAGAAACAACATGAAAATAATATTTTTACAAGTATTATTACTATTATTAGAGATTCCCTTATTGTGTCCTTATATTAAAAACTCTCCAAAGTGGACAAGATTTTTTTTTTTTTAAGGGAATAAAGATTCAGATGCCTAAGAATATTTGAACCAATGCTTCATAATAAATTTAAATTTTTCTGCTTCCTGCATTATTCACATTTTCTAAATTAACTTAAAATAAGCACAATAAGTGGGTATTAGTATATTCACACCTTAAGTAATATTTAAGTCTCATATTGGAGAAAGCACTTTTACAAATGGAAATAGTCCATTCTTTAAGATACATCAGCATAAATGTAGATATTATTTAGTGAATATTTGCATCAGCATCCCAACAATTATAACTTAGTAATTATCATCAAAGCTGGGAATGACATTGAAACTGAAACAGAAGGAAAGGAGACAGTGTACAAACTTTAAAATAATGACACAGCCCAAGAACACACGTAACTGAGAGAGGGCAGCAAAGGAGGAGATAGTTATATAGTATCACCAACTCAACAGACATAAATTTGAGCAAACTTCGCTCCAGGATATAGTGAAGGACAGAGGAACCCAGCATGCTGCAGTCCATGGAGTCAGGGTCAGACATGGTTTAACAACTGAACAACAACAAAGGTCCAAGGTGGCTGATGAGTCAAATTCCACTAGACCTTGAGCCTCTACTTATAACTCATCTTAACACATAAGCAAACTAAATGATACACCCACCAGCACCGTGACAGTTCTCAGGCCAACCATTAAGACCAAAAAGTGGGAAGTGGGCCAATTCCTAGAAAACCTCACCCCTTTCTTGAAATCATTGGAATAATTCTCCCAGTCATTAGCCTCTGAAATTATCAAATGCATAAAAACTACCACCCTATATTTCAAGGCCACTTTCTCCTTCTGAGATGGCACACAATCTGTCTGTAGAGTATGTTTCTGTCTAGATAAACCCACATCTTACCTATCACTTTATCTATCACTGACTTCTTTCTGCAATGTGACATCAAGAACCTGAACTTTATTAAGTGCTGAAACCAGGTGTTTGATCTTAATTGGGAGACTGGGAATTTTTGCTGGGTTCAAGTCCCAGTCATGTTGGTTCAAGTCCTAATCTGAGTTCAGTTCAGTTCACTTCAGTTATTCAGTCGTGTCCAACTCTTTGTGACCCCATGGACTGCAGCATGCCAGGCTTCCCTGTCCATCAGCAGCTCCCAGACCTTACTCAAATTCATGTCCATTGAGTCGGTGATTGCCATCCAACAATCTCAGCCTCTGTTGTCCCATTCTCCTCCTGCTTTCAGTCTTCCCCAGCATCAGGGTTTTTTCCAAAGAGTCAGTTCTTTGTAACAGTTGACCAAACTATTGCAGTTTCAGCATTAGCATCAGTCCTTCCAATGAATATTCAGGACTGATTTCTGTTAGGATTGACTGGTTTGATCCTCCTACAGTCCAGGGACTCTCAAGAGTCTTCTCCAACACCACAGTTCAAAAACATCAATTCCTTGGTGCTCAGCTTTCTTATGGTCCAACTCAAACACCCATACATGACTACTGGAAAAACAATAGCTTTGGCTAGATGGCCCTTTGTCAGCAAAGTAATGTCTCTGCTTTTTAATATGCTGTCTAGGTTGGTCATAACTTTTATTCTAAGGAGCAACCATCTTTTAATTTCATGGCTGCAGTCACCATCTGCAGTGATTTGGGAGCCCCCAAAAATAAAGTCTGACACTGATTCCCCATCTATTTCCTATGAAGTGATGGGACCGGGCGCCATGATCTTTGTTTTCTGAATGTTGAGCTTTAAGCCAACATTTTCACTCTCCTCTTTCACTTTCATCAAGAGGTTCTTTAGTTCTTCACTTTCTGCCTTAAGGGGGGTGTCATCTACATATCTGAAGTTATTGATATTTCACCTGGCAATCTTGATTCCAGCTTCTGCTTCATCCAGCCTGTCATTCCTCATGATGTACTCTGCATATAAATTAAATAAGCAGGGTGACAATACATAGCCTTGATGTAATCCTTTCCTGATTTGGAACCAGTCTGCAGTTCTGTGTCAAGTTCTAACTGTTGCTTCTTGGCCTACATGCAGATTTCTCAGGAGGCAAGTCAGGTGGTCTGGTATTCCCATCTCTTTAAGAATTTTCACCAGTTTGTTGTGATCCACACAGTCAAAGGTTTTGGTATAGTCTATTAAGCAGAAGTAAATGTTTTTCTGGAACACTGACCTTTTCCAGTCATGTGGCCACTGCTGAGTTTTCCAAATTTGCTGGCATATTTAGTGCAGCACTTTCACAGCATCATCTTTTATGACTTGAAATAGCTCAACTGGAATTCCATCACCTCCACTAGCTTTGTTCATAGTAATGCTTCCTAAGGCCCACTTGATTTTACATTCCAGGACGTCTGGCTCTAAGTGAGTGATCACACCATCATGGTTGTCTGGGTCATGAAGATCTTTTTTGTAAAGTTCTTCTGTGTATTCTTGCCAACTCTTCTTAATATCTTCTGCTTCTGTTAGGTCCATACCATTTTTATCCTTTATTGTGCCCATCTTTGCATGAAATGTTCCCTTGGTATCTCTAATTTCCTTGACGAGATCTCTAGTCTTTCCCATTCTATTGTTTTCCTCTATTTCTTTGCATGTATAACTGAGGAAGGCTTTCCTATTTATCCTTGCTATTCTTTGAAACTCTGCATTCATATGAGTATATCTTTCCTTTTCTCTACCTTTCACTCACCTCCTTTTCTCAGCTATTTGTAAGGCCTCCTCAGACAAGCATTTTGTCTTTTTGCATTTATTTTTCTTGAGGATGGTCTTCATCACTGCCTTCTGTACAATGTCCCAAACCTCTGTCCATAGTTCTTCAGGCACTCTGTCTATCATATCTAATCCCTTGAATCTATTTTTCACTTCCACTGGATAATGGTAAGGGATTTGATTTAGGTCATATCTAAATGGTCTAGTAGCTTTCCCTACTTTCTTCAATTTAAGTCTGAATTTTGCAATAAAGAGTTCATGATCTGAGTCACAGTCAGCTCCCAGTCTTTTTTTTTGCTGACTGTAGAGAGCTTCTCTATCTTTGGCTGAAATTAATATAATCAATCTGATTTCAGTATTGACCATCTGGTGATGTCCATGTGTAGAGTCTTCTCTTGTCTTGTTGGAAGAGGGTGTTTGCTATGACCAGTGCCTTCTCTTGGCACAACTCTGTTAGCCTTTGCACTGCTTTGTTTTGTACCAAGGCCAAATTTGCCTATTACTCCAGATATTTCTTGACTTCCTAGTTTTGCATTCCAGTCCCCTATGATCAAAAAGACTTTTTTTTTTGGGGGGGAGGGTGCTAGTTCTGGAAGGTCTTGTAGGTCTTCATAGAATCGTTCAACTTTAGCTTCTTCAGCATTACTGGTTGGGGCCTAGACTTGGGATTACTGTGATATCCAATGTTTTGCCTTGGAAACGAACAGAGATCATTCTGTCATTTTTGAGATTGCACTCAAGTACTGCATTTCAGACTCTTTTGTTGACTATGAGGTATTCTTGTCCACATTAGTAGATTTCTTCTAAGGTATTCTTGTCCACATTAGTAGATTTAAAGGTTATCTGAATTAAATTTACCCATTCCAGTACATTTTAGTTCACTGATTCCTAAAATGTCGATGTTCACTCTTACCATCTTCTGTTTGACCACTTCCAATTTACCTTGATTCATGGAAATAGATGGGGAAACAATGGAAACAGTGTCAGACTTTATTTTTTCAGGCTCCAAAATCACTGCAGATGGTGATTGCAGCCATGAAGTTAAAAGGCACTTACTCCTATGGTTTTTCCTGTGGTCATGTATGGATGTGAGTTGGACTGTGAAGAAAGCTGAGCACCTAAGAATTGATGCTTTTGAACTGTGGTGTTGGAGAAGACTCTGGAGAGTCCCTTGGACTGCAAGGAGATCCAACCAATCCATTCTAAAGGAGATCAGCCCTGGGATTTCTTGTGAAGGAATGATGCTAAAGCTGAAACTCCAGTACTTTGGCTACCTCATACGAAGAGTTGACTCAATGGAAAAGACTCTGATGCTGGGAGGGATTGGGGGCAGGAGGAGAAGGGGGCAACAGAGGATGAGATGGCTGGATGGCATCACCGACTTGATGGACGTGAATCTGGGTGAACTCCGGGAGTTGGTGATAGACAGGGAGGCCTGGCATGCTGCAATTCATGGGGTCGCAAAGAGTCGGACACGATTGAGCGACTGATCTGAACTGAACTGATGGACCTAACATTCCAGGTTCCAGTGCAATATTGCTCTTTACAGCATCAGACTTCACTTCCATCACCAGTCACACACACAACTGAGTGTCGTTTTTGCTTTGGCTCCATCTCTTCATCCTTTCTGGAGTTATTTCTCCACTCTTTTCCAGTAGTATATTGGACACCTACTTACCTGGGGAGTTCATCTTTCAGTGTCATATCTTTTTCCCTTTTCATACTGTTCATGAGGTTCTCAAGGCAAGAATACTAAAGTGGTTTACCATTCCCTTCTCCAGTGGATCACATTTTGTCAGAATTCTCCACCATGACCCTTGGTCTTGGGTGGCCCTACATGGCATGGCTCATAGTTTCATTGAGTTGGACAAGTCTGTGGTCCATGTGATCAGTTTGATTAATTTTCTGTGATTGTGGTTTTCATTCTGTCAGCCCTCTGAAGGATAAGAATAATAGGCTTATGGAAGTTTCTTGATGGGAGAGACTATGGGGGAAACTGGGTCTTGTTTGATGGGCAGAGCCATGTTCAGTAAATCTTTAATCCAATTTTCTGTTTCAAAAGTACCCTAGTGAAGAAAGATGTGCTGGTGAATTACAAAGTGACAACATTTTTCAATAAAAGGACATGGGGAAGGTGAGGAATTGTTACTTAAGGAGGAAAAAATGATGGCGTTTTACCAAGATAATTAAAAAAATGCTCCATTGTGAAAAATAGTTTCAAGTAATTCACACACCATCCATGAAGCAAAAGATTTCTGTTCTGTTCAACCAAAGACTTTTCACAGCTAAGACTTGAAGTTGATAGTAAAGAGTAGGCAACAGAATCAGTGAGCAACATCTTCACACCTCTAGTCATCATGAGTTAGACAAAGGACATTAGAAAATGTGAAATTTGGGCAGTCCATGGAATTTTACATATCATGCACTGCTTAATATATTTTCTTTGGAAAAGTCCCTGATGCTGGGAAAGATTGAAGGCAACATGAGAAGAGGGCAGCAATGGATGAGACGGTTGGATAGCAATGTCAATGCAATGGACACGAACTTAAGTGAACTCCAGGAGATGGTGAGGGACAGGGAGGCCTGGTATGCTATATCAATGTGATTGCAAAGAGTCAGACAAGACTTATCAGCTGAACAACAACAAACAATTCCATTGAATACTGTTTTGGTCCTTTTGGACTACTGTAACAAAATATTCAATACTATACATTGGACTGCTAATAAACAACAAATATTTCTAACAGTTCTGAAGGCTGGGAAGTCCAGGATCAAGGTGCTGGCAGTTCAGCATTTGGTGAGGACCCCTTCCTGGCTCATAGTTGGTCATCTTTTGCCTGTGTCCTCACATGACAGAAAAACTGAGGAATCTCTCTGGAGCCTCTTTTATTAGGGCACTAAACCCATTGATGAGAACTCTATCCTCCAAACCTAATCAATACCCAAATCCCACTTCCAAAATCAATCATACTGGGAGTTAGGTTTCAAAATATGAATTTAGGGGAAACAGAGGACACAAACATTCAATCTGTATCAGTTATAGCTGCTATATATGTTCCCATAGTTATACTTCTTTTCTGATTGTCTCAGGTAAGAGCAAGAGAGTCTTGATAGCCATGACCGTCTCATATTTCAAATGGTCCTGAGAAACTGAGAAGGGTGAGTGAAAATGAATTTTATTAAAAAAGTGATTTATTTGCAAGTAACAGAAACTATTCCTACTAACTTAAGCAACTCAAGATTTACCAATTGTAAACAAGCAGAATAACAGGGTTTCTAAACATCAAACTAGGGAAACTCTTGTAATTTAAAATGCAATTTCATCAGGCCATTACCCTCTGAATAAATCCTCTCCAAGTATTTTCTTTCCTTTAGCCATGCTGCTCAAGAATCAAATTCCAGAGTCTTGACTTAGCTTTTCACAAATAACAAACCCTTGGCCAGGAAAAAGAGGGGTGATTTTGTTCATAGTCCCAAGACTAAATTTGGGATGAAAGAGTTTATGCATAGATAATAAAATAGACTAAAAAAAAAAAAGGCAACTAAAAATTCATTGTCATTTACCTAGAGAACTCAGAAAATAGATCATTGATCCTAGTGCTACATTAAAAAATAATTATGTGAAAAACTGAAATCTCTCAAGCTGATTATCATTTCTTTAGGTACATATATATTCTGGGGGGGAAAGTATTCAAAAAACAATATTGATGCCCTCACTGGTATAATAAAAAGTTGTCCACTTTCAAATACAAATTTAGCTTTTAATAACAAACAGCAAGCCTGACTCCTTCTGAGTTTTCTTTGTCTGTGAAATGAGAGATTGGGACTAGATAATCTCCAAATCCCACATTCTTTAAATTTATGATGATAATGACCCACTGCAGCCAATCTCAAATGTTAAACTATTTTTCAGAAATATTTAGAAACTAAAACTCACCCTTTGATATTTTGGCCTATGATCCAGAGTGGCTGGCTTTAGGGAAATAGGTCACAATAGGAACTCTTTTCCTTGAAATTATGAGTAAACCTATGATGTGTATTCTGGGTTTATTAACTGAGTAGACTGCTACAGTCCATAACAGCAAAACTGTAAACTTTCTAGAGTAAATACAGTTAGATATCTTGATATCTAATAAAAAACCAATTGAAGGATCAAGATGGTGAAGGAATAGGTAGACATGGAGTATATCTCTCTCCATTGATACATCAGGAATACACCTTCAGACACAGAAGTGCATGCAGAACACCAGCTGAGAGTGGACAGGAGTACCTGACCAACAAAAAAGAAGACACAGAACCACACAAAACTCAATAAGATAAAGGAACTTATTGATTTCCTTCAATAAGTTGAAGGAATAGGGGGAAAAAAACAGGAGCGTTAGTAAGACTGGACCTGCCCTTGGCAGGTGAGGGGACAGAAGCAGGGGTCTGATTCCCACATCAGGACAATTATCTGAGTCAGAGGAGAAACATTTAAGGCTGAGAGTGAAACAGCTGATCTGTGGAAGCCTAAATGGAATGAGAATAAGACATTCCTTGCTGTAGCTGTAAATACCCGAGACAGGGACGCAGGTCCTCTGGAAGGTGCAGCAACTGGGAGCTGGAGTTTAGGGATTGTGGTGCAATTCCAGGGCGAGTGCTGCTGTTGACTGCAGAGAAATGGGATGTGAGGGAGGAGACTGTGGTGGGAAATGCCTGTGGAAGAAAGCCAGGCAGCCATGGGAGCAAGGTGATACAGCTGAGTCACACGTAGTGGGTGGAACCATCACCATAGCCTCTCTCTCCCTACACACCAGCATTGGCAGCTGAACAATAGAGAGGCTGGCCCACCAAACACCTGATGCACTGAACTACGGAGTAAGACCCCACTCAAGGTGCTCCTTTAAGTGCCTGACACACGTTCTAGAGTAGGACCCCAGCCAGGGGGGCCTCTATGTGCCTGATGTGCTGAACAACAAGAGAAGGACCCCAGGCAAGGGAGCCCTCTAAGTACCTAAACAGGTTGAGTTATAGAGAAAGACTGGCCAAAGAGACCTTCTGATTGCCAGCAACAAGAGGCTCGAAAAAAAGACTCTGATAGGGCCATAACTCCTGTGGTGGAGGCAGTCCATGTCCCTGCTCACTTGGTGGCGCCAGGGTCCCCACAAGCCAAGCAGCGGTGCCACCTTCATGCTCAACTCTCACTGGGGCAGAGCTGCCATAGGCAAAAAAAGTCTTGCCTTTATGCACACAGGGTCACTTCAGTAGTGTTCACCTCTTTGCAACCCTGTAGACTGTGGCCTGCCAGGTTTCTCTGTCAGGGAGAGGGGTTCTCCAGGCAAGAATACTAGAGCGTATTGGCCAATACTGGTTGCCATATCCTTCTAGAGCACTATATCTCCTGCTGCCCTAGCCTCCAATTCCCCTGAGCACCTGGTGCTGCCAGAACCCCTGCGACCCAAGTATCTGCACCAGCTCCACACCTGGCCCTCAAAGGGGCAAACCCAAGTCCTCCAGGGCAACCTCAAGAGCAAACCCCAATGGATGATCCACATGCAGAGGTGGAAATAAAACCACAATTGAAACCCAGGGGCAGTGTGGCTAAGGAAGAAGGTCTAAAACCTTCCCACCAGCTGTACAAGCTGCAGATTAAATCCACACGATCAACTAGGCAGATTCTGTGTCTGTGGAATATATAAAAGGTCATTGAGAGCTCCCACAAAAGAAAACACACTAGTTCTGACAGCTGTGGACATTGGAGGCAAGAACACACAGGAGTAGGAAAAGATTAGAATCTGAGCTGCTCCCAGAACAGGTCCAGAGATCAACACGGAGTTGGAGGGCATCCTAGGGAGGTGAGGTGGACTATGACTCCCAGCGAAGGAAAGGACTCTGACAGCAGTGACTCAAGAAAAAACATTTATTATTCTTATGTTTTGACTTGTTCTCTAGATTCTTTTGGATTTTTTTCTTTTTTCTTTTTCTCCTGTTTTTCCCCCTCTGCTGTAGTTGTTAATTTTATTGGCACTATGAAATCTAATTAAGCTTTTGAGTTTTTTTTTCTCTCATTTTTAATTGTTGTTATAAACCTCTGCCTCTTTCTCTTATTTTTTTTTCCTTTTCTCTTTTTTAGTTTTAATTTTTTAAACTTATTACTATTTTTCTACATTTATTCCTTTGCCTGCTTTGCCAACTGTTCTTTGCCCCTTGCAGTTAATCTTTAATGTATATAAATCTTCTTTATCTACCTCTATTTAACTTTGCATATCTATTCTTTCTTTCTCTTCTTTCCTCTAAACATATTTGTTAGTTTTGTTTTCATTGCTTCATTCCCCACTTGGCACCTTGCTTTAGTTTTGTTTCCCAGTTTGTGCTTTAGTTATGTTAGGTAGCTAGAATAAGAAAAAGGAGTCCAAAATGGCGGTGGCTAAAAGACAAAGAAGGGAAAAGCCTGATAAAATGGAACAAAGGGAGGTCTGAGGACCGGAGTGAGGACCCCAGGTAAAACAAACAGCACTCCTGGCTAGCCCAATTTACACAGGACAGGCCTGGGGTGGGGCGGGGAGGGGGCTGGGGGCAGGGGCGGAGGGGGAAACATATAAAAAGAGGAGCCAAAATTGGGCCGGGGGCTTCTCTTCTCCTTGCATCTTTTGGGTTGGCCTGACCTCATGCCTCAAGGATGTATTCTCCTTTGCTTTCTAAATAAAACTGATCTGTAGCTCGGAGCTGTAACACTGGTCCATTGGAGGAAATTACACGAGGCTGTAACACTGGTCCATCCATCACTTCAAATTTTTATTGCAATGACACAGAACTGAGGAAATTACACACACACACACACACACACACACACACACACACACCGTCTACGGTGCCATTTCTTGGATTTAACCTGGCTGAAACAACCTCAGTTCAGCCCCCTCAAGGTGGAGGCCAAGCAAGCAGAAGCCCAACCCGGTGAAAATTCCCTCACTGGCATTGGAACACAAAGAAAACCCAGAACAGGGGAAGTGAAAAGAAGTTCAGCGTGCTGGAAACCAGGATAGAGAAAACAAACTCAGCAGGAAGCTCACGTGGCTCAGTCTCAGATTCCGAAAGACCTCTGATTAAGGTAGGAGGGCCTCACTCCTATGGCTGGAAGGATATATGGCTAACAAAATCTTAATTCCTTTACAATCTCTCATTTCTTATTTCCTTGAACCCCCCACAAACAGGCAAGTGGCAATGAGTGCAACTGAGGGACTCTGGAGAGGCTACTCCCCAGCCTGTCCTGAAGGCTCCAATATCCTCTTTGCCCTAGTAGGTGTTATCCAAGTGGCTTGGGGTTCTTCTGTTCTTAATCTTCTTTGTGCCAAGGATCAGGCCAATGAAAACTGAGCACAGGTCAGGTATTCAGCAGATTTTCCTGCAGGTTATGAAGGGGATTCCTCAGCACGTTATTCTCACTGCTTTTTCCTTCCGTCCTTCAGCTCCTCTGTCCCAGGACTTGTTCAGTTCAATTCAGTCACTCAGTCATCTCCAAGACTTTGCAACACCATGGACTGCAGCATGCCAGGCCTCCCTGTCCCTCACCAACTCCTGGAGTTTACCCAAACTCATGTCCATTGAGTTGGTGATGCCATCCAACCATCACATCCTCTGTCATCCCCTTTGCCTCCTGCTTTCAATCTTTCAAGCATTAGGGTCTTTTCAAATGAGTCAGTTCTTCACATCAGGTGGCCAAAGTATTGGAGTTTCAGCTTCAACATTAGCCCTTCCAATGAACACTTAGGACTGTTCTCCTTTAGGATGGACTGGTTGGATCTCCTTGCAGTCCAAGGGACTCTCAGGAGTCTTCTCCAACACCATAGTTCAAAAGTATCAATTCTTCAGCACCCAGCTTTCTTTATAGTCCAACTCTCACATCCATACATGACTACTGGAAAAATCATAGCTTTGATTAGACAGCCCTTTGTTGGCAAAGTAATGTCTTTGCTTTTTAATACGCTCTCTAGGTTTGGTCATAGTTTTTCTTGCAAGGAGCAAACGTCTTTTAATTTCATGACTGTGGTCAACATCTGCAGTGATTTTGGAACCCCCCAAAATAAAGTCTCTCACTGTTTCCATTGTTTCCCCACCTATTTGCCATGAAGTGATGGGACTGGATGCCATGATCTTCATTTCTGAATGTTGAGTTTTAAGCCACTCAGATATACGGATGACACCACCCTTATGGCAGAAAGCAAAGAACTAAAAAGCCTCTTAATGAAAGTAAAAGAGGAGAGTGAAAAAGTTGGCTTAAAGCTTACAAGAATTTAGTGAGAGACACAGGGATAAGTAAGAGGTGGATTTGTTTAGATTCAGAGAGATGCACACTCCACAGGGTGTGGGCCACCACAAAAGAGAGTGTGGTGGCCATTGAATGTGGTGTGGTTACTTTTTGTGAGCTGGGTGATTTCATATGCTAATGAGAGGGAGGATCATTCCAACAATTGAGGAACCACCCACTGTCTTTTGACAGTGCCTTGGAACTGTCCTGGTACCTCTGGGTGTGTCATTTAGCTTGCAGATTCAGGATCAAGATTTAGCTGAATTTGACTTGTCATCTTGGACCCATTTGATTTTAATTAGTTTATGTTATGCCCCTGGGCTATGTCATTCTTTCAAAAGTTGTACCCTGCCCCTTTCCCTCCTGTTTCATGCTCTTTTCCTGAGCCCCATCCGGGCTCACAATGTTGCCTCCACAATCTTCTGGAGGGACAACCAGAAAATACCTGGCCCTTGGGAGGGAAATACTGCATAATATCCAATCCCTCTAGACATTCAGACCTTCATCTTCCATGTTTCCTACAACGTGTGCAACAACAGCATCTCTCAGTGAACCTGCTAAGGCAGATGACAGGCACACAATGCCTGCTAGAAGTCCATCTGTTGGCATCCCTTCAAGGGCAACTGGCCTTTCAGGGATAATGATAGCCACTTTGGGAGTTAGCCTTGCAGGCCATTTGGACCAAAACCCTTACCACCCTTCCCCTAAAGTTACAAACAAATCCCTGGATCAAATCTCCACTCCATTTTATGGAACATCTGGTCTGTTGCCTCTTATCAATTAGTTCTTAAGCCACTTAGTAACTCCTATAACCAAGACCCTGCCCCCTTGTAGGCCACATTGGTCCACCCCACTTATTATTAAAATACTGTTAATGCCCCTAATGGATCTTCCCTTGTAGCTCAGTCAGTAAAGAATCTGCCTGCAATGCAGGTGATCCGGATTTGCTTCCTAGGTCGGGAAGATCCCCTGGAGAAGGAAATGGAAACCTGCTCCAGTATTCTTGCCTGGAGAATCCCATGGACAGAGGAGCCTGGCAGGCTATAGTCCATGGGCTCACAAGAGTTGGACATGACTTAGTGACTAAATCATCACCACCAATGCCCCTAACAGGGCCAGATAACCCAATCTTTTGTCATTACTTCTGCTCTTATGGAGGATTAGGGGAGGAGACCAGCGGCTTACACTCCCTCAGTGCAATAAGAGGATAAGGCTTATGGCGTTTTGCCAGGTTCCCAGTCTCAGGGCACAGGCTCAGATTGCTTTACATCATATATATTCCCATCTGCAGTGGATAAACCAGCAATGACAACACCTTAATCCTACCCAGCACTGGTCATGCTGGAGAACTTGGGGATGCCCAAATCCAGTTCGGGGGTCCCAGGAGGTCGACATGTCTTGACCTGCACAGGGACCCAATTCTTGGGAGGCCAACTTACCTCAAACTCCCCAGGAATTCAGTCTCCAGGAGGCTGTCGCACCTCAGCCTGCCTGGGGATCTGCACTCTGACCCGGGGAGGCCTGGCTCTCACGTTGCAACAGTCCTGGGTAGCATAAGCTTCAACAGGATTAAACCCTAAGGAGGTCCACTCATGGAACCTGAAGGAGGCCTATTAGTTTTTCTTGTTTTTCCTCCCTGTCATCACTGTCTTTCCGATGGAAAATAACCAATTCACGTCCGGACCGACGCCCTTGAGATGCATCCTTGATAACTGGAAGCAGTTTGATCCTTTAACTCTAAGGAGAAGTTGCTTAAAATTCTTTTGTGCCACTGTGTGGCTTGGTATCCTCTGGAGGACAAGAAAAGCTGGCCCAAGGGTGGGAGTTTAAATTAGAATCCCATCCTGCAGCTAGACTTATTCTGCAAAAGACAAGGGAATGGACAGAGATCCCGTGTGTCCACATTTTCTTCTGATTAAGAGAAATGAAGGAACTCTCTCTTAAGTATGGGATTGTTGTACGCCCTCAAAGTGGGCCTTCTAGGCAAATGGTGTTAGGTACAGATAACCAAGAGAAGGAAGCCCCCCATGAAGGCTCACCTCCCATGGCTGCTGAGTTGCCTGGTTCTCCTTCCTTGTATCCAAACGTGCCCCCATATCCAGGAACACTCCTTCCACAAACATCAACTCGAGTGTGTCCCTTAGTTGAAACTGGAGGAGAATTTGAACCAACTTAGGTCGATAAGCCCTTCTCCCTCTTAGAACTAAGACAGATCAAACAAGACCGGGAAAGCTATACAGATGACCCAGGCAAATATATAGATACATTCCAACACATTACCTTGGCCTTGGACTTGACGTGGAAGGACATCATGGTCATATTTAGCCAAACTTTATCTGACCCTGAGCATGCTAGTGTCTTAAATGAAGCCCGAAGGTATGCTACAGGGCTTCAGATGTCAAGTGATAAATACCCAGTAGGGAAAACTGCGGTCCTCTCATCACATCCTAATTGGAATTATAATGACCCAGAGCACATCTGGGAAAGGAATAATTTTCTGATCTGTGTAAAGGCAGGACTGAAAGCAGCCCAGCAAAAAGTAATCAGCTAAGCCTTGGTCTCAGCAATAACTCAGGAGCCCAATGAGAAACCCATTGCCTTTCTGGAAAGGCTAAAGAGGCCCTCCAAAATTTTCCAATCTGGACATAGACTCTCATGAGGGACAGGTGATTTTAAAGGACAAATTCCAGTCCCAGTGTGCATCAGACATAAGGATAAAGTCACAACAACTACAGCAGCAGGACCCTGCTACTTCTTTAGATGAGATGGTCCAGACAGCCGCCAATACCTTTAAAACAGAGAACAGGAGAGGGAGGCCAAGGCCCAGGAAAGGGAGAAAAGGAAAGAGACAAGGCATGCCCAGATGCTAGCCACCCTCCAGGGAAGCCCTATGGCAAACCCAGAGTCCTTGAAGGACAAGGCACAGGACAAATGTAGGCATTTGTAGACAGGCGGACATTGGGCCAAAGAGTGTTCAAATCATGACAAGTCTCCTAAAATGGCTTGCTACAAATGCCATCAACTGGGACATTGGGCAGCACTCTGCCCTGGGGACACAAGAGCCTCAAGATCAAGCACCAAGCCTTCCCTCATGATGGTTCAATAGGACTTAAGTGGCCCACTCCAGCCAGTCTGCCTGTCACAGATAACTATCACAGGGCTGGAGCCAAAGGTGCAACTGGATGTGGCAGATAGGTCTGAGAATTTCTTGGTTGACACAGGGGCCACCTACTCTGTCCTGACCTCCTACTCTGGAGCCTTCTCTTCCCAAACCTGTACCATTCACCAGTTTCTGGTGTTCCCTGAGTATCCTGCTCCCTTATTGGGAAAAGATATACTCACTAAACTGAAGACCACTCTTGTGATGAGAAGTTTTTCAGCCTCTAAAGCCCTATAGCTTCTTGTTACTACTGAAGAACCCATTACATCCTCTCCAATAGAGAGGGATCAAAAACTATGGGAGGAAAAAATTAACCCTCAGGTGTGCGACCAGAGGACCCCTGTCCAAGCCCACCAAGCTGAACTGGTCATCATTGTCCTCCAGGACGCCACTCAGTTTCCAACTGGAAACAATACCCCCTCAGAAGAGAAGCTTGGGAATGACTACAGCCTCTAATAGATAAATTCCTAGCCTATGGGCTGCTGGTCCCCACCAGTTCACTGTTTAACAAACCGATCCTTCCTGTAAAGAAAAAGGACAGAACCTGGTGAATGGTTCAAGATCACCAGATCATAAATGAAGCTGTAGTCCCCCTCCATCCCACAATACCCAATCCCTATGTAATCTTGAGTGGTTTACAGTCTTGGATCTCAAAGATACATTCTTTTGCATACCACTAGCTAAAGAATCCCAATATCTTTTTGCCATGGAGTAGGAGGCTCCAGGAGAAAAACACCAACACATGACTTGGACAGTATTACCTCAGGGGTTCAGAGATAACCCCCACTGGTTTGGGCAGGCTTTTAGCCAGGATCTCCTAGATCTGGACCTGGGACCTAATGGGAAAATATTACAATATGTAGATGACCTACTAATCTGCTCTCCAGATGAGAAAAATGCCCAACAACATGCAATTTGGGTTCTAAACTTTTTGGCAGAGAGGGGATATATAGTCTCACATGCTAAGGCACAATGGTCAAAGGTTACTTACAAGACAAAGGTTATTTACCTGGGAGCTCAGATTACACACAGTTCCAGGAGTCTGCCCTCTGATCAAGTACAAGGAATCCTCCAGTTGCCCACCTCCATGATTCAAAAACAGTTGTGAGTTTTCCTGGGGCCAACTGAGTATTGTAGAATCTGGATACTCAACTATGATCTAATTGCCCAGCCCTTATATGAAAGCTTGAAGGGACAGGATGATTCAATCCCACTGATGTGGGGAACTCCTCAAAAGAAGGCAGAGGTTACATTAAAACAAACCTTAACTCAAGCACCTGCCTTGAGGATGCCAGAACCAGAAAAAGCATTCCAACTTTATGTCCATGAAAAAGAAGAAATAGCTTTAGGAGTATTAACTCAAACTTTGGGACCTGAGCCTGAGCATGTAGCTTACTTATCCAAAAGGGTCAACCCAACTGCTCAAGGGTGGCCTCCCTGCCTTTGAAATCTTGCAGCTATTGCAATCTTGATAGAAGATGCTTTAAAACTCTCTTTTGGGGGGCAAACTAACTATTTTTACCAGCCACCAAGTGAAACAACTCCTAAATGGAAGAGGCCAATTATGGGTGTCTGATCAAAGAATCCTCAGATATCAAATAGTGCTGATGGAAAATCCAGTCCTCACTAAATCCACTTGTGAGGTTCTTAACCCAGCCACCCTCATGCTTACCCCAGAGGGCTTTCTCCCCTTTCACTCTTGCCTAGAAACTTTGGACTACTGGACAAGGTCCTGGGAGGGACTGTCAGAAGATCCTCTGACCAATCCTGAAAAAATATGGTACACTGATGGAAGCACCTTTGTCTTGGATGGAAAAAGAAGGGCCAGATATGCAGTAGTCTCCAATTTTGAGACCATGGAGGCGAAACCTTTGTTACCAGGTACTTCAGCCCAATTAGCTGAGCTCATAGCCCTGACTGGAGCTTTAGCGCTGGGAAAAGGAAAAGAGTAGCCATTTACACTGACTTCAAGTGTGCCTCTCTGGTGCTACACACATATGCTGCTATTTGGAAAAAAGAGACCACTTGACCACCCAAGGGACCCCAATCAAATGTGGTCAAATCCTTAGGCTCTCAGAAGCAGCCAATCTGTCTGCTGAGGTTTCAGTCTCCCATTGTAAAAGACAGCAAAGAGGATCATGGAAGTGGCATGAGGGAACCAAACAGCCAACCAGGCAGCTAAGAGAGCAGCATTATAGAACAATGACCTAATAAGGGGTTGCCACCTTAATTCCACAGACCAATTTACCAGAAACTCCTTCATATACTGAAGGTGAGACTCTTAAAGCTAAGAGTGAAAGCTTTCAAGATCATATGGGGTGGTTCCAAAAGGAGGGACTCCTTTTTCTGTGTGGGAATCTCCAATGGAAGTTGGTTAACTCCTTACATGCCACCACTCATTTAGGGGGAAAACCCCTCCAAAGATTACTAGAAAGGTCCTTCAGAGGAACAGGCCTCCAAACGACTATAAGGCAAGTGGTCTCCTCTTGTCCCACTTGCCAAATAAACAACCCCCAAGGAGATTGAAGACCCCAGCTGGCCCAGCCCATCCAACAACGTGGGACCTACCCAGGAGAAGACTGGCAGATGTACTTCACCCAGATGCCAGTATCTCAAGGGTATAAATACATATTGGTCATGATAGGTATGTTTACAGGATGGATTGAAGGCTTTCCCACTCAGACTGAGAAGGCTGAGAAGGTGGTAAAAAAAAAAAAAAAAAAAACAACTGCTCCATGAAATCATTCTGAGATTTGGTCTGCCCCGTGTCGTTACAAAATGACAATGGGATATCATTTACTTCTAAGATCACCCAAGGGGTCTCTAAAGCATTGGGCATTACTTATTATCTCCATTGTGCCTGGAGGCCTCAGTCTTCAAGAAAAGTAGAAGGAGCCAACCAATTCTTAAAATCAGTGATAAAAAAGATAACCCAGGAGACCTCCCTGGGATGGAAGGAGGCTTTACCAATAGCTCTCCTCCGCACCCGCATTGCCCCTAAGGAACAGGTTGGTCTTAGTCCTTATGAGATGCTATATGGGAGACCTTTCATTTATGTCAGTGACCTCTTCCTAGATCCAGAGGCTCAGACCCTCTTGTCTTATACCATGGCCACTGGGCAATTCCAACAGGATATATGTTTGTGGGGTGCCAAGTGGGACCCAAAAGATTCTAAACAGTTACCACTATATGCTCCAGGGACTGTAGTCCTAATTAAAGTCTGGAAAGATGGTTCCCCAAGGGCCTAACTCCAGCCCACATGGAAGGGCCCCTACCCTGTAATACTTTCTATCCCCCCCTCCCCCCAGCAGTCAAGGTACCAGGACACGACTCCTGGATTCACCACTTACCAGTCAAACTATGGAAGAAAACAGAAGAGGACATTTAATACACCTGTGAGCCTCTGGGAGATCTCAGATACCTGTTCAGAACTACAAATTGAGTGCCATTTTAATGAACATCCCCAAAATGAAGTTTCTTGGGATAAGATTTCTCAGGACAGCTCTAAAGAGCTAACACAGCTTGGCAGGGGTTGTACTCCAAAACTGACAAGAGATAGATCTCCTGATCTCTGAACAAGGAGGGATATGAGCCATCTTGAATGAGACATGTTGTTTCTGGGTAAATACCTCCAACTAAGTTAAAGGAAGTCTTACAGTCCTCAAGAAAAATATTCAGATGGCACAGGATCTCAAAGAACAAGCTAGACAGTTCTTGGAGTGGCTACAATCTCTCTTTGGGGATCCCCCTGGTGATGGGAGATTTGGACTCGTCTAATGCCCCAACTAGTTCCTGTCATCACCATATTGATGCTGCTTATGATTGCTCCATGTATTATCAATTCAGTTCAGTTCGGTTCAGTCACTCAGTCATGTCTGACTCTTTGCGACTCTATGAATCGCAGCACACCAGGCCTCCCTGTCCATCACCAACTCCCGGAGTTCACTCAGACTCACATCCATCGAGTCCGTGATGCCATCCAGCCATCTCATCCTCTGTTGTCCCCTTCTCCTCCTGCCCCCAATCCCTCCCAGCATCAGGGTCTTTTCCAATGAGTCAACTCTTCGCATGAGGTGGCCAAAGTACTGGAGTTTCAGCTTCAGCATCATTTCTTCCAAAGAAATCCCAGGGCTGATCTCCTTCAGAATGGACTGGTTGGATCTCCTTGCAGTCCAAGGGACTCTCAAGAGTCTTCTCCAACACCACAGTTCAAAAACATGAATTCTTCGGTGCTCAGCTCTCTTCACAGTCCAACTCTTACATCCATACATGACCACAGGAAAAACCATAGCCTTGACCAAATGGACCTTAGTCTGTGAAGTAATGTCTCTGCTTTTGAATATGCTGTCTAGGTTGGTCATAACTTTTCTTCCAAGGAGTAAGCGTCTTTTAATTTCATGGCTGCAATCACCATCTGCAGTGATTTTGGAGCACAAAAAAATAAAGTCTGACACTGTTTCCACTGTTTCCCCTTCTATTTGCCATGAAGTGATGGGACTGGATGCCATGATCTTTGTTTCCTGAATGTTGAACTTTAAGCCAACTTTTTCGCTTTCCTCTTTCACTTTCATCAAGAGGCTTTTTAGCTCCTCTTCACTTTCTGCCATAAGGATGGTGTCATCTGCATATCTGAGGTTATTGATAGTTCTCCCGGCAATCTTGATTCCAGCTTGTGTTTCTTCCAGTCCAGCGTTTCTCATGATGTACTCTGCATATAAGTTAAATAAGCAGGGTGACAATATACAGCCTTGACATACTCCTTTTCCTATTTGGAACCAGTCTGTTGTTCCATGTCCAGTTCTAACTGTTGCTTCCTGACCTGCATACAGATTTCTCAAGAGGCAGGTCAGCTGGTCTGGTATTCCCATCTCTTTCAGAATTTTCCACAGTTTCTTGTGATCCACACAGGTAACCCATTTTCTCTCTGTCCAGGTCAAAAGCTACAACATGCAGTGACAGTTCAACAAGAATATATAAAACTACAGTTGACCACAAAAAATATTACTCACCCTTAGATGGACACCGCTATAAGGACTCAGATAGGCTTGAGACTAGCAAGAGGGGGAGGTCCCATGTCCCTCGCCATCCCAGTTCAGCAGAAAGTACCCAGAAAAACCTCAACTCCCCTATTCCCAAAGAATTGGGCCTCCCAACTCTTGAGGGGGGAATGTTTGTTAGTTAGAATAGGAAAAAAGGAATCCAGAATGGTGATGCCTAAAAGAAAAAGAAGGGAAAAGCCTTCAAAAATGAAACAAAGGTAGGTCCAAGGACTGGGATGAGGACCTCTGGTAAAATAAACAGAACTCTTGGCTAGCCCAATTTATGTAGGGCAGGCCCAGTGGGAGGAGAAAAAAACATAAAAAGAGGAGCCAAAGTTAGGCCAGGGGCTGCTCTTCTCTTCATGTCTTTTGGGTCAGCCCACCCTCATACCTTGAGAATACAGTCTCCTCTGCTTCCTAAATAAAACTGAGCTGTAACACGGAGCTGTAACAATGGTCTGTCTGAGGGATGTAACAATGGTCCGTCTGTCACTTCAGTTTTTGTTGTGCAACAACAAAATCTTGTCTTGCAACAAGACAGATTCGAGGCACAACCCCCTGACAAGTTAAACTGCCTTGACAGTTACACCTCCCTGACAGTTAATTAAAGTAATGCTCAAAATTCTCCAAGCCAGGCTTCAACAATATGTGAACCGTGAACTTCCTGATATTCAAGCTGGTTTTAGAAAAGGCAGAGGAAACAGAGATCAAATTGCCAACATCCACTGGATCAGCGAAAAAGCAAGAGAGTTCCAGAAAAATTTCTATTTCTGCTTTATTGACTATGCCAAAGCCTTTGACTGTGTGGATCACAAGAAACTGTGAAAAATTCTGAAAGAGATGGGAATACCAGACCACCTGACCTGCCTCTTGAGAAATCTGTATGCAGGTCAGGAAGCAACAGTTAGAACTGGACATGGAACAACAGACTGGTTCCAAATAGGAAAAGGAGTATGTCAAGGCTGTATATTGTCACCCTGCTTATTTAACTTCTATGCAGAGTACATCATGAGAAACGCTGGACTGGAAGAAACACAAACTGCAATCAAGATTGCCGGGAGAAATACCAATAAGCTCAGATATGCAGATGACACCACGCTTATGGCAGAAAGTGAAGCCTCTTCATGAAAGTGAAAGAGGAGAGTGAAAACGTTGGCTTAAAGTTCAACATTCAGAAAACAAAGATCATGGCATCCGGTCCCATCACTTCATGGGAAATAGGTGGGGAAACCGTGGAAACAGTGTCAGACTTTATTTTGGGGGGCTCCAAAATCACTGCAGATGGTGACTGCAGCCAGAAATTAAAAGAGGCTTACTCCTTGGAAGGAAAGTTATGACCAACTTAGACAGTGTATTCAAAAGCAGAGACATTACTTTGCTGACTAAGGTCCGTCTAGTCAAGGCTATGGTTTTTCTAGTGGTCATGTATGGATGTGAGAGCTAGACTGTGAAGAAGGCTGAGAGCCAAAGAATTGACGCATTTGAACTGTGGTGTTGGAGAAGACTCTTGAGAGTCCCTTGGACTGCAAGGAGCTCCAACCAGTCCATTCTGAAGGAGATCAGCCCTGGGATTTCTTTGGAAGGAATGATGCTAAAGCTGAAACTCCAGTATTTTGGCCACTTCATGTGAAGAGCTGATTCATTGGAAAAGACTCTGATGCTGGGAGGGATTGGGGGCAGGAGGAGAAGGGGACGATCAAGGATGAGATGGCTGAATGGCATCACTGACTCGATGGACGTGAGTCTGAGTGAACTCTGGGAGTTGGTGATGGACAGGGAGGCCTGGCGTGCTGCAATTCATGGGGTCGCAAAGAGTCAGACACCACTGAGCGACTGAACTGAACTGAAGTTTACTTAATTCTAGTCTGTCTGTTCAATCCAAAGCAAATGAGTGGATTTTAAAATTAGCTATTTACTGTATGTGATGAAAGAAAGTAGAATGTGTTAAACCAAATAACTGATGATTTAATGCTCTCAAATCAGTATGAAGATGTTTTAACCCAACAGTCATTATTCATTTATTATTGGGTAAGTTCAATTCGACTTATTTTCTTAAATTTGGAGTCTACTTACTATACTTATATTTTCTTGTATTTAATTATTTTTTTATTCGATAGGTACCATAACCACCTGTCATAACTATGGAAGGAAAATAAGCTGAAATCTATCACTCTATTATCCCTTAATTCTATCCTAGTTTGCTTCCCTCTGGCTTGTCCTTAGTATGTATATGTAGCTCATATTAGCATGTGAATTTTTGAAGTGCTATTACTCTCACTTAACATTATAAACAAACATTTTCAAATTATAAGAATAGAAACATATCCATAATATTTAGTGGCAATATAATATTCTGTCGTGTATTAGATCTCCCCAAATTTATTTAACTAACACCAAGTTTGGACTTTAAAACCAATTTCCGTTTTCTTTGTATAGGAATCAGTATTGTAATGAAAATTACCTTAGTTTATTTTCTTCCATATTTCTTTAGGACAGTTATAACACTTTCGGATTTACTTGGTAAAGAATAGAAATATTTTTATATCTCTTGTTTCACATTAGCAAAGTGCTTTTTGAAAAGGCTGTCTGATTACGCTCCTGCCATAATATAGAACTTCATTTTCCTCTGACAATCTAATTAATGAAAACATTGGTACTTCATGGCTGTTTTCATAGCAGTGTTTTGGCTACTTCTGAGAAACCCTTTGTCTCCCTTTGTTTCACTATTTGTTAATAACTGTTCTCTCTATTTTGTGAAATATTAACTATTACTGCTTTATTTTTTAATTTATTTATTTTAATTGGAGGTTAATTACTTTACAATATTGTATTGATTTTGCCACACAACAACATGAATCCACCACAGGTGTACACGTGTTCCCCATCATGAACCCCCCTCCCACCACCCTCCGTGTACCATCCCTCTGGGTCATTCCAGTGCACCAGCCCCAAGCATCCTGTATCATGCTTCAAACCTGGACTGGCAATTCGTTTCATATATGATATTATACATATTTCAATGCCATTCTCCCAAATCATCCCACCCTCCCCCTCTCCCACAGAGTCCAAAAGACTGTTCTATACATCTGTGTCTCTTTTGTTGTCTCACATACAGGGTTATCATTACCATCTTTCTAAATTCCATATATATGCCTTAGTATACTGTATTGGTGTTTTTCTTTCTGGCTTACTTCACTCTGTATAATCAGCTCCAGATTCATCCACCTTATTAGAATGGATTCAAATGTATTCTTTTTAATGGCTGAGTAATAATCCACTGTGTATATGTACCACAGCTTTCTTATCCATTCGTCTGCTGATGGACATCTAGGTTGCTTCCATGCCCTGGCTATTATAAACAGTGCTGCGATGAACATTGGGGTACATGTATCTCTTTCAATTCTGGTTTCCTCAGTGTGTATGCCCAGCAGTGGGATTGCTGGGTCATAAGGCAGTTCTATTTCCAGTTTTTTAAGGAATTGCCACACTGTTCTCCATAGTGGCTGTACTAGTTTGCATTGCACTGTTGCTTCCCACCAACAGTGTAAGAGGGTCCCCTTTTCTTCACACCCTCTCCAGCATTTATTGCTTATAAACTTTTGGATTGCAGCCATTCTGACTGGTGTGAAATGGTATGTAATTGTGGTTTTGATTTGCATTTCTCTGATAATGAGTGATGTTGAGCATCTTTTCATGTGTTTGTTAGCCATCTGTATGTCTTCTTTGGAGAAATGTCTGTTTAGTTCTTTGGCCCATTTTTTGACTGGGTCGTTTATTTTTCTGGAATTGAGCTCCAGGTGTTGCTTGTATATTTTCGAGATTAGTCATTTGTCAGTTGCTTCATTTGCTATTATTTTCTCCCATTCTGAAGGCTGTCTTTTCACCTTGCTTATAGTTTCCTTTATTACTGAAACTGAAACTGAAACTGAAGTCTCTCAGTCGTGTCCGACTCTTTGCGATCCCATGGACTGTAGCCTACCAGGCTCCTCAGTCCATGGAATTTTCCAGGCAAGGGTACTGGAGTGGGTTGCCATTTCCTTCTCCAGGGGATCTTCCCAACCCAGGGATCGAACCCAGGTCTCCTGCACTGCAGGCAGACGCTTTACCATCTGAGCCACCAGGGAAGCCTCCTTTATTACTACTCATCATTTATCCAAGGAGTCTTTTGACTGACTTGAGGGCAAAGATCCATGAGGTAAAACAATGGTCTCAAATCATTATATGACTATCCCAATGGTGTTCTCAACCTCCACAAAAAGTTATAAAGATTTACCTTGTCCTAAATATGCAGGGTGTACATAAATGATAATTCCATTTAAATTTTAATCATTGGAAGTTAATAAATATACACAAAAACCTGGGTCACACATGTGAATATAAGCTTTTTACATTTGGTCTCATATTGTAATGTTTCAAATAAAACTTCACAGTTTTATCTGTGAATAAATAATTTGTGAAGAGCGTGAGTATATTGTTATATTTGATTTCAAAGGAGATAGGTTAATAAGAGGAAATGTGGGTCTGTCAGTAATAAAAGGTAGACCTAGGTCTGCCAGCAATAAAAGGTAGGAAAATCAATCAAAAAGAAAGAGAAACACTGTTGATTCTCTGGCCTTGAAGAGGGCTTACTCTGCCCTATACGTGATACATAAGTGTACAGTTGTAACTAAGGAGTGCTGGTTATGTTGTGGCATAGTTCAAAAGAGGGTGTGTTAGGTGGCAAAGTATCTGAAAGAAAAATGAAACATCTAGTCATCACTCTTACATTGTTATTTTTTCAGGATAACAGGCAACAACTTGTTTTACTAATGTGTTTTTAGTGGTGTCATATGGGACCTGAGAAAGCTGAATGGTGCCATATGGGTGCAAAAGCTTTTCTATTGCTAAGGATGAAGCATGCATAGTTAGTTGTACAAAATCTGTGGTATGCAAGGTGTGACCCTGAGCTGAATCCACATCCTGCAAATCTTTGTTCATCTACACCTGCCCCAAGGATATGCATTGGGGGAAATATAATTATGGGTTCTTATATATGGGTTGTCTTGCTTTATTTGATATACTAATCATTACTTCTACTTGTGCTCAGCAAGTTCATTGGCTACTTTACCCATCCAGGATACTCACACAGAAATACTTTTAGCAAAAATTTCTAAAATAGTAATAAGTTTTTGGAGGTTTTCTTGCTAGAAATCACAGCTTAATATTCTTTCCTTCTGGTACTGGAGAACTATATGATTTAAAGAATCTAAACAAATTCTGACCTATTATTGAGCTGAACAAAAAAATTCTAGAAACATCCTCAATAAGATATTCTAATGTCTAATTAGATAACGCCTTAATAAAGAATCCTCAATTGAAATTCAATTGGCCTGCACAGATTCACACCTAATGTAATTAACAATTGCAGATTCCCATTTTCAATCAAGACCTTTAAAAATACTTTCACTCAATTTCTGGAAAGTAGAAATCATTTTTATACATAAAAATTACAGCTTTCCTATTTTACCCTATTAATATTCTTTTTTCTTCATATTTTGTTTTGTGATACAATATCTTGACCCTGCTAACGTTTCCTGGTTTTTAAAAATTAAGATCATTGATTTAATCATCCATTATAAGCTATAGCTTTTTATAAGTATTAGAAGGAAAAAGAAGTATCAACTAAGTGATTTGATTTAAAGAATCTTCCAAATTTTCCTCCATCTAGCATCACATCCTGAAAATAAAAAGTCTTCCACTATTTATTGAGATATTTTTTCAACTAAAGGTCAACTTTTCAAATGGAATACCTTTAAGCTTTACAGTTTTTAAGGCATTGAGATAGTAGTTTATCAAAGACTAGCTCTGCAACTTACTTTTGCAAACCCTGGGAAAAATACTTGTAACTGGGAAGACATGAAGAATCATGGGTCCCCATATCCTGTTAAGAAACAGTAAGAGCTTAAGATAATTGAAGAGCTGAAGGCAGCACAAGGTCATTGATTTCTGTGGTTGAAGAAGAGGGGTGATGTAAAGATAAAATGGAACCAAGAAAATGTCTGCTTATGCCATACTTTTCCAAAGTTATCTGTGCATATTTATGCAACTTGTCTTGCAAGTAGTCTGAAGAAGTGTCTTCGTGTAGTAAATGTAAAATGTTATTCTTCATGAATAAAGATAACACTAGTAAGTCTACAGAAAGCATTAGAATTTGAATTTGTAGGTAGAATTGTATTGTCTTTGGTCTAACATCATATATTACCAATAACCAACTGGATTTAGCAGTTCTGACTCAGGCATACATTTAAAAAATACAGACATTAAATATTTTATATGGCAAGTAAATACCTCACTATTAATCAATATTAAATTTTATTGACTTCTTTTCAAATGAAATTTTTGATTATCAGATCTCTTCTTTTCACTGATGACTCTTTGTACTCTATTGTTGCAATCAGACAAATATTTGAACTCTCAAAATTATTCTTATTTGGTATATTTAAACAGTAAATAGCCTTGGTACATGCTTTGAAGAGCTTATCCAGAAGAGAAGACATATGAGTAATCAAATAATTTCAGCTACATTTTAGTAGATGCACAGAATACTATGAAGCACATAGAAATCATCCAAGAAGATGAGATTCTTAGTTAGAAATAAGTCAGGCCAAGAATGGGAGTGATGAGGAAGCCAGCTGTGGACTCTAAAATATTTCATGTAGAGACAGAACAAAAGGAACAGTTGCATGGACATGATGATAGGTAATTAGAGGGTGTTCAGTAGATACTGAAACCTCCAGCAGGTAGAAGATGTTAACTACATGATGACCAGATTGTACCCACAACATAAAATCCCACAATTCTGACAACTGGCCTCAGAGAAATGGAAACAAACTGACAAACTGACCCTGAAACTGAAGATTAATTGTACCTAAAAAAAACAAGATGACACTGGTCATACCACAAATGACCAATTTGAAAGGAACTGTCAGAGCTGACTGTGTTGTTTCTGTATGTAGCCCTGTAACTCCATCTATAAAAGCTCTTGCCCACTTATCGTTAGTGGTCGGAGGGGGATGTCAGTCTTTGGATGGATGTCTGACCCTTGTCCCCCAGTTGCCATCATCTGAAAAAAAGCAAATTTTCCTTTTGACCAACGTGGCCTCTTTATTGGCTTTTAAGGGGCAAGTAGCCAGACCCAGGTTTTTGGTCACATACCTAGGAGCAGAATTTCAGGCCATAGGGAAAGTTTATCTTCAGACTTACTAGGCATTATCTGTTTTCCATAGTGCTTGTAACAACATATTTGCCATCTTCATCTTGTAAACATTCTTGTTATTACATATCTTTACCAGCACTTGGTATTTTCAGACTTTAAATTACACCAACTGGCACAATGTATGTACTAAGATATACCTCTTCACAGTTTTAATTTTTATTTCCCTAGACACTAATAAGATTTAACATATGCTCACATATTTGTGTGCCACTTATTTTTCACCAATGAGAGAGCACTTATTCTAATGGTACGTTTATATAATCATTTGAAGAAAATGGTTCACATTCTTCTGAGAGAAAAACTGAAGGAGGATGAAGTGCCTGGAGGCCTCTTTTCATAAAGTTATGAGCAGCTCTGCTTTGTGAAATATTTCCAAATGCACTCCTGCTCTCACTTGTTGAACATGATATCTCATCTGAAAGAAGTGTAATTCAGTCTCCCATGAATGATCTTACCTTTGTGGTGTTCAAAAATATGCTATTGACAAAGCTTTCCCCAAGCGGATACCACAAATTGTAAAAGTGAAGAAGGCGCCTACATAAAGTTTTGATAACCAAAATCAAAATGGCATAGCAAAATTAAAGGTATCTATGATATAGCTTAAGTTGACACTGAATCGCGCATATTGTTACGGAGACAAATAATAGATGTATTTATTAACAGTCACTCCAATTTTCGGAGAAGGTAATGGCACCCCGCTCCAGTATTTTTGCCTGGAAAATCCCATGGACAGAGGAGCCTGGTGCACTGCAGTCCATAGGGTCGCTAAGAGTCAGACATGACTGAGCGACTTCACTTTCACTCTTCACTTTCATGCATTGGAGAAGGAAATGGCAACCCACTCCAGTGTTCTTGCCTGGAGAATCCCAGGGACGGGGGAGCCTGGTGGGCTGCCATCTATGGGGTCGCACAGAGTCAGACACAACTGAAGCGACTTAGCAGCAGCAGCAGCACTCCAATTTTACTGGTTTTTTAATCCATATATTTTTATCCATATATTCTTAATTTTTATGTCATTTTTCTATTACATTACCAAACCCTAGTTTCCAGCAGATTTACTAGTTTATCTTTTATTCTTCTAATTTTACGTGGTCATTTTAAATTATGACATAGCCAAAGGCCAGTTAACAAGTCTAGACAGTATATACATGTTTTCTCATTCTGTGGGAAATACTTTAATTATAACTTTAGTAAAGAAATCTTTCTAAGAGAAGATATAATGAGAAATGATTTATAGCTTTTAAAAGAGTATATTTGTTGTACTCATTTATCTCATAAAAATTATATGAAAGAAAGATAATTACTCACTTATTTAATCAGCCCATCTTTTTAAGTTCTAATTCATTTAAAGCTAAACTGTGTCCCAAGTAAGACAAGTGTTTAAGTTTCATCTGTGTATTAAAGATGGGAAGTTACAGTAATATCAATTTGATTTAATGTGAAGTAAATACAAGTAATGAAGTTATTGGTATGCTACAACTATTGAGAAAAGATTTTATTGCAGAAAACCAAGCATTATAAGTATTAAAGCTTTTAAGATATTTTCTTTCTTAATGCTGTTTCTTGAAAATAGGTATACAGATATCTGTGTGGACAATATAATGTTATGCTTGGAAAGTTGCATTTAAATTTCCCCTAGTCCTTGTTCAGAGCACTATTCCTTACAGGATTTTTTTTTTTTTTTTGTATGTTATAATTCAGGCACTGAATCTCTATTCTGTCTCAGCAGATATGCTTTTTCTTTTTACACTGGTTCTGTGCATGTGTGTGTGCTCAGTTGCTCAGTTGAGTCTGACTCTTGTTTGACCCCATGGACTGTAGCCTGCCAGGCTCCTGTGTCCATGGAATTTTCCAGGCAGGATTACTGGAGTGGGTTGCTATTTCCTATTCCTACTTCAGGGGATCTTCCTGACCCAGGGATTGAACCACATCTCTTGATTCTCATGCATTGGCAGGTGGACTCTTTACCACTGTGTGACCTAGGAAGCCCATTTTGGCTCTACATTGGTCAGTGATACACTCTTTTTAACCCATCCCATATTCCAATATTGTGCTTTTGACTCATAACACTTTTCTGTCAGGGTTTTATATTTTTCCACAGTTGACACTCTGGGTTCACTGTCTCCATTTGCCATATAAGTATTCTCAGCACATTCTATAAATTGTAAATTATTGCTGCATTCCCCGAAAAGGAAGGGTTGCCTCTCAGTGCTTCACTTCAGTAATTTAAGAGATAGTATAGATCACTTAGAGAAGGTAATGGCAACCCACTCCAGTACTCCTGCCTGGAAAATCCCATGGATGGAGGAGCCTGGTAGGCTGCAGTCCATGGGGTCGCAAAGAGTCAGACATGACTGAGTGTCTTCAATTTCACTTTTCACTTTCATGCATTGTAAAAGTAAATGACAACCCACTCCAGTATTCTTGCCTGGAGAATCCCAGGGACGGGGGAGCCTCGTGGGCTGCCGTCTACAGGGTTGCACAGAGTCGGACACGACTGAACCGACTTAGCAGCAGCAGCAGATAGATCACTCAGGCTCTCACCTGGAAAATGAATAATTTAGGTTTTAAAGTCATCCGAAATCTACCCCTCCACCTTCCACCGTTTCTTATGTCTGATTTCATACTGCCAAACAATTGCCTGGACTATTCCAACTTAATTTATATTATTAGTCACACATGGCTTTAAAAACATAAAGATATAAGTATAAAATTATCATAAGATATGGATAAAATATACATTAAGAATTACATTTGATAAATAAGATATACACTCTAAGCTTATCATATTCCCATAATTAATATATTAGTATATTTTCTTGAAAGTAATACCTACACAGAATATTAATGTTGCTGATTATTATTGCCAATAGATTGCTCAGATATGATTTACAAAATAAGAAATTTAGGAATGTCAAGGTCTTCAGTAGGAGGATGTTAGAATAAATACGAGATACAACCATTTCATACTCTTTCATACATAATGCTTTCTTGAAAAGAGACACGAGTTAAATATTCAAAACTTTCTAAAGACATGTTTCATTTGGAAGAAAAAGGATCATAAAATCGACTAAAACTGTTGAAATTTGAATATTTTCAGTGTATTAAACCATTGTCATTTCTTCATTTTAGAGTATTGCAAAATGTCAGCACTGTGGGAAACTGGATGAAGAACACAGTGGATTTCTCTGTACCATTTTCTGCAACTGCTTGTTAATATAAGATTATCTCAAAATAAAAATCCATTATTCCTACTTCTTTCTTCAGATACAGTTTTTTATTATATACCTCTAGTATTTGTGCTTGTTCTGTATTGGAGGTAATTCCCTCAAAACTGATAAGCTGACATGCTCAGGTCAAATTAGACTGCAATTGACAGTCAAAAGGTTCACTCCTTTTAAAATACCTAATTATGTACACTTTATCTCATTGCATTAATTTAAATAGAATTACTGTCTTTAACACTAGTGACATCACATTTCTTTTGTAAGACTCAAAAAAAAAGCATTAAAACCTAAAATATTTAAATCATTAAACCAACAAATGCAAAGTGTTCCTGTAGAGCTGATGACACTGGAAAAAGGAGTTATCAGATTATAGACAGTGTCAGCAAGAAATAGCTTCTGAAAAGTTCTGAATGAATCTGGTCTCAATAGTTTGAATTTGACAAGCAAAACTTGATTAGAGATGTCAATGTGAGCATGCAAAAAAAGTGGGGTGTTTGAAGACATGTATGGAAATCTGCGATAAATATTGCGGGGTGACATAAAATCTAAAGGGGTGGGGTAATCTTACAACCTCTTAGTTGTACAAAAGAAACTCATAATCTGTTTTTAATAAGGAGACATTGAACAGTCACCTCTTCCACTCCCCATGACACCCCGCTCTCTGCTGCTCCTCATACTGACTTCACTGACAGCACTCTCTGCTACTCACAGAGAAAACAAATGTCTCACATACAATTGTGCCTACATAGTCATCATTTCCATCTTCAAGAACACTATCAAGTGTCTCTCATTATTCTGGGATAATTCCTCCTCTTGTACTTCATATTCATGGACTCGCTTTCTTCTGAAAAATTCCGAATCAATATTAAGTATTTTCTCATTCAATCAAATCATGGATTTAAGACTTTGAATTGACTCCTCATCCTCAGCTGATACCTGCTAGGGTGGCTTGCATGAGGGAAAAAAAAAAAAAAAAGAAACTCCAGTCTTTGAATATATCAGTTCAGTTCAGTCGCTCAGTCATGTCCAACTCTTTGCGACCCCATGAATCGCAGCACGCCAGGCCTCCCTGTCCATCACCAACTCCCGGAGTTCACTCAGACTCACGTCCATCGAGTCCGTGATGCCATCCAGCCATCTCATCCTCTGTCGTCCGCTTTTCCTCCTGCCACCAATCCCTCCCACCATAAGTCTTTTCCAATGAGTCAACTCTTCACATGAGGTGGCCAAAGTACTGGGGTTTCAGCTTTAGCATCATTCCTTCCAAAGAAATCCCAGGGTTGATCTCCTTCAGAATGGACTGGTTGGATCTCCTTGCAGTCCAAGGGACTCTCAAGAGTCTTCTCCAACACCACAGTTCAAAAGCATCAATTCTTCAGTGCTCAGCTTTCATCACAGTCCAGCTCTCTAATCCATACATGACCACAGGAAAAACCATAGCCTTGATTAGATGGAACTTCTTGACAAAGTAATGTCTCTGCTTTTGAATATGCTATCTGGGTTGGTCATAACTTTTCTTCCAAGGAGTAAGCGTCTTTTAATTTCATGGCTTCAGTCACCGTCTGCAGAGATTTTGGAGCCCCCAAAAATAAAGTTTGACACTGTTTCCACTGTTTCCCATCTATTTCCCATGAAGTGATAAGACCAGATGCCATGATCTTCATTTTCTGAATGTTGAGATTTAAGCCAACTTTTTCACTCTCCTCTTTTACTTTCATCAAGAGGCTCTTTAGTTCTTCTTCACTTTCTGCCATAAGCGTGGTGTCATCTGCATAACCGAGCTTATTGATATTTCTCCCGGCAATCTTGATTCCAGCTTGTACTTCTTTCAGCCCAGCGTTTCTCATGATGTACTCTGCATAGAAGTTAAATAAGCAGGGTGACAATATATAGCCTTGACGTACTCCTTTTCCTATTTGGAACCAGTCTGTTGTTCCATGTCCAGTTCTAACTGTTGCTTCCTGACCTGCATACAGGTTTCTCAAGAGGCAGGTCATGTGGCCTGGTATTCCCATCTCTTCCAGAGTTTTCCACAGTTTCTTGTGATCCACACAGTCAAAGGCTTTGGCATAGTCAATAAAGCAGAAATAGATGTTTTTCTGGAACTCTCTTGCATTTTCCATGATCCAACAGATGTTGACAATTTGATCTCTGGTTCCTCTGCCTTTTCTAAAACCAGCTTGAACATCTGGAAGTTCACGGTTGATGTATTGCTGAAGCCTCGCTTGGAGAACTTTGAGCATTACTTTACTAGCGTGTGAGATGAGTGCAATTGTGTGGTAGTGAGCATTCTTTGGCATTACCTTTCTTTGGGACTGGAATAAAAACTGACCTTTTCCAGTGTTGTGGCCACTGCTGAGTTTTCCAAATTTGCTGGCATATTGAGTGCAGCACTTTCACAGCATCATCTTTCAGGATTTGAAATAGCTCAACTGGAATTACATCACCTCCACTAGCTTTGTTTGTAGCAGTGCTTTCTAAGACCCACTTGACTCACATTCCAGGATATCTGGCTCTAGGTGAGTGATCACACCATCGTGATTATCTTGGTCATGAAGATCTTTTTTTGTATAGTTCTTCTGTGTCTTCTTGCCATCTCTTCTTAATATCTTCTGCTTCTGTTAGGTCCATACCATTTCTGTCCTTTATCGAGCCCATCTTTGCATGAAATGTTCCCTTGGTGTCTCTAATTTTCTTGAAGAGATCTCTAGTCTTTCCCATTCTGTTGCTTTCCTCTATTTCTTTGCACTGATCGCTGAAGAAGGCTTTCTTATCTCTTCTTGCTATTCTTTGGAACTCTGCATTCAGATGCTTATATCCTTCCTTTTCTCCTTTGCTTTTCACGTCTCTTCTTTTCACAGCTATTTGTAAGGCTTCCTCAGACAGCCATTTTGATTTTTTGCATTTCTTTTCCATGGGGATGGTCTTGATCCCTGTCTCCTGTACAATGTCACGAACCTCATTCCATAGTTCATCAGGCACTCTATCTATCAGATCTAGGCCCTTAAATCTATTTCTCACTTCCACTGTATAATCATAAGGGATTTGATTTAGGTCATACCTGAATGGTCTAGCGGTTTTCCCTGCTTTCTTCAATTTGAGTCTGAATTTGGTAATAAGGAGTTCATGATCTGAGCCACAGTCAGCTCCTGGTCTTGTTTTTGTTGACTATATAGAGCTTCTCCATCTTTGGCTGCAAAGAATATAATCAATCTGCTTTTGGTGCTGACCATCTGGTGATGTCCATGTGTAGAGTCTTCTCTTGTGTTGTTGGAAGAGGGTGTTTGCTATGACCAGTGCATTTTCTTGGCAAAACTCTCTTAGTCTTTGCCCTGCTTCATTCTGCAATCCAAGGCCAAATTTGCCTGTCACTCCAGGTGTTTCTTGACTTCCTACTTTTGCATTCCAGTCCCCTATAATGAAAAGGACATCTTTTTTGGGTGTTAGTTCTAAAAGGTCTTGTAGGTCTTCATAGAACCGTTCAGCTTCAGCTTCTTCAGTGTTACTGGTTGGGGCATAGACTTGGGATTACTGTGTTATTGAATGGTTTGCCTTGGAAACGAACAGAGATCATTCTGTCATTTTAGAGATTGCATCCAAGTACTGCATTTCGGACTCTTTTGTTGACCATGATGGCTACTCCATTTCTTCTAAGGATTCCTGCCTGCAGTAGTAGATATAATGGTCATCTGAATTAAATTCACCCATTCCGGTCCATTTTAGTTCACTGATTCCTAGAATGTCGACATTCACTCTTGCCATCTCCTGTTTGACTACCTCCAATTTGCCTTGATTCATGGACCTGACATTCCAGGTTCCTATGCAATATTGCTATTTACAGCAACAGACCTTGTGTCTATCACCAGTCACATCCACAACTGGGTATTGTTTTTGCTTTGGCTCCATCCCTTCATTCTTTCTGGAGTTATTTCTCCAATGATCTCCAGTAGCATATTGGGCACCTACTGCCCTGGGGAGTTCCTCTTTTGGTATCCTATCATTTTGCCTTTTCATACTGTTCATGGGGTTCTCAAGGCAAGAATCCTGAAGTGGTTTGCCATTCCCTTCTCCAGTGCTCCAGTGGACAACATTGTGTCAGACCTCTCCACCATGCCTGCCCATCTTGGGTGGCCCCACAGGGCATGGCTTAGTTTCATTGAGTTAGACAAGGCTGTGGTCCTAGTGTGATTAGATTGACTAGTTTCTGTGATCATGGTTTCATTATGACTGCCCTCTTGCAATACCTACCGTCTTACTCGGGTTTCTCTTACCTTGGATGTGAGGTTTTTCTTCACAGCTGCTCTGGCAAAGCACAGCCGCTGCCCCTTACCTTGGAAAAGGGATATCTCTTCACCGCTGCCCCTCCCGACCTTGAACGTGAAATAACCCCTCGAAGCCCTCCGGCGCCCATGCAGCCACCGCTCCTTGCACGTATGGCAGCTTTGAATATATACCTTCTTCTAAATATTACCTTCCTTCTCTGAGAAATAGCCATAAAACTAAGATATTTTAGGTATATGGTAAAATTATCAGACTTAGCCATCTTTTAAAAATACTCTCTACTCATTAGTTACTCAGATTTATTTTCAGGAAAAAAATGAATTTTAAGTGATGAATAAGACAGGCACTCAGTTTTTGGTTTATAAAATACCTTAATTCTGACACTTTTAGTAGGACACTCAAATTCTACTAGTCAAGAATGATTTTCATACATCTCAAAGAACTCAAAAAAATCAGCAAATTTGGAAGAGAAGTAACATTTTATATATGTATATAATGTTTATATATAAACATTATATGTAAGCTGTAGGGACATATTTATCCCAATAGTAAGATAATTGTGATAATCCCAGAGGATCTTGCTAGAGAAGGGAAAATAACCATTTACTGCCACTATTATTTCCTTCTGCCTTATTATGCTTGAAGGGCTACTGTGTAGCCTCAGGGCAGTTACCACCAGTTTGTCTGAGGATCATGCTTCAGTTAATGACATTCACACCTGTGCTAGTTCATATCAGCTCAGCTCACTCCCTAGTTCAGTTCAGTTCAGTCACTCAGTCGTGTCCAACTCTTTGCGACCCCATGAATTGCAGCACGCCAGGCCTCCCTGTCTATCACCAACTCCCGGAGTTCACTCAGACTCACGTCCATCGAGTCAGGGATGCCATCCAGCCATCTCATCCTCTGTCGTCCCCTTCTCCTCCTGCCCCCAATCCCTCCCAGTATTAGAGTCTTTTCCAATGAGTCAACTCTTCGCATGAGGTGGCCAAAGTACTGGGGTTTCAGCTTTAGCATCATTCCTTCCAAAGAAATTCCAGGGCTGATCTCCTTCAGAATGGACTGGTTGGAGCTCCTTGCAGTCCAAGGGACTCTCAAGAGTCTTTTCCAACACCACAGTTCAAAAGCCTCAGTTCTTCGGTGCTCAGCCTTCTTCACAGTCCAACTCTCACATCCACACATGACCACAGGAAAAACCATAGCCTTGACTAGATGGACATTAGTCGGCAAAGTAATGTCTCTGCTTTTGAATATGCTATCTAGGTTGGTCATAACTTTTCTTCCAAGGAGTAAGTGTCTTTTAATTTCATGGCTGCAATCACCATTTGCAGTGATTTTGGAGCCCCCCAAAATAAAGTCTGACTCTGTTTCCACTGTTTCCTCATCTATTTTCCATGAAGTGATGGGACCGGATGCCATTATCTTCGTTTCCTGAATGTTGAGCTTTAAGCCAACTTTTTCACTCTCCTCTTTTACTTTCATCCAGAGGCTTTTTAGTTCCTCTTCACTTTCTGCCATAAGCGTGGTATCATCTGCATATCTGAGCTTATTGATATTTCTCCCGGCAATCTTGATTGCAGCTTGTGTTTCTTCCAGTCCAGCGTTTCTCGTGATGTACTCTGCATAGAAATTAAATAAGCAGGGTGACAATATCCAGCCTTGACGTACTCCTTTTCCTATTTGGAACCAGTCTGTTGTTCCATGTCCAGTTCTAACTGTTGCTTCCTGACCTGCATAAAGATTTCTCAAAAGGCAGGTCAGGTGGTCTGGTATTCCCATCTCTTTCAGAATTTTCCACAGTTTCTTGTGATCCACACTGTCAAAGGCTTTGGCATAGTCAATAAAACAGAAATAGATGTTTTTCTGGAACTCTCTTGCTTTTCTGAGAAATTCCTTAGGCATCAGTGTTTATCTGAGGTCCCGAGGGTTGCTTGAAAAGATCTGATCTCTGCTAGACCAGATCTATGACAAAGATTGATTATATTCTTTGTAGCCAAAGATGGAAAAGCTCTGTACTGTCAGCTAAATAAGACCTGGAGATGATTGTTGCTCAGATCATGAGCAACTTATTGCAAAATTCAGGCTTAAACACAAGAAAGTAGGGAAACCACTAGACCATTAAGTTCAGTTCAGTTAAGTCACTCAGTCATGTCTGACTCCCTGCAACCCCATGAACTGCCACATGCCAGGCCTCCCTGTCCATCTCCAACTCCTGGAGTTTACCCAAACTCATGTTCATTGAGTCGGTGATATCCAACCATCTCATCCTCTGTTGTCCCCATTTCCTCCTGCCTTCAATCTTTCCCAACATCAGGGTCTTTTCAAATGAGTCAGCTTTTCACATCAGGTGGCCAAAATATTGGAGTTTCAGAATCAATATCAGTCCTTCCAATGAATATTCAGGACTATTTTCCTTTAGGATGGACTGGTTGGATTTCCTTGCAGTCCAAGGGACTCTCAAGAGTCTTCTCCAATACCACAGTTCAAAAGCATCAATTCTTTGGCACTCAGCTTTCTTTATAGTCCAAATCTCACATCCATACATGACTAATGGAAAAACCATAGCCTTGACTACACGGAACTTGTTGACAAAGTAATGTCTCTGCTTTTTAATATGCTATCTAGGTTGGTCATAACTTTCCTTCCAAGGAGTAAGTGTCTTTTAATTTCATGGCTGCAATCACCATTTGCAATGATTTTGGAACTCCCCCCCAAAAAAGTCAGCCACTGTTTCCACTGTTTCCCCATCTATCTCCCATAAAGTGATGGGACCAGATGCCATGATCTTAGTTTTCTGAATGTTGAGCTTTAAGCCAACATTTTCACTCTCCTCTTTCACTTTCATCAAGATGCTTTTTCGTTCTTCTTCACTTTCTGCCATAAGGGTGGTGTCATCTGCATATCTGAGGTTATTGACATTTCTTCCAGCAATCTTGATTCCAGCTTGTGCTTCATCCAGCCTAGCACTTCTCATGATGTGCTTGCATATAATTTAAATAAGCAGGGTGACAATATACAGCCTTGATATAATCCTTCCTGATTTGTAACCAGTTTCCAGTTCCATGTCTAGTTCTAACTGTTGCTTGTTGGCCTACAGGCACATTTCTCAGGAGGCAATTCAGGTGGTCTGTTATTCGCATCTCTTGAAAAATTTTCCATATTTTCTTGTCATCCACACAGTCAAAGGTTTTGACATAATCAATAAAGCAGAAATATATATTTTTCTGGAACTCTCTTGCTTTTTTGATGATCCAGCAATAGTTGGCAATTTGTTCTCTGGTTCCTCTGCCTTTTCTAATACCAGCTTGAACATCTGGAAGTTCACAGTTCATGTATTGCTGAAGCCTGGCTTGAAGAACTTTGAGCATTACTTTTCTAACGTGTGAGATGAGTGCAAATATGTGGTAGTTTGAGCATTCTTTGGCATTGCCTTTCTTTGGGATTGGAATGAAAACTAACCTTTTCCAGTGTTGTGGCCACTGCTGAGTTTTCCAAATTTCCTGACGTATTGAGTGCAGCACTTTCACAGCATCATCTTTTATGACTTGAAATAGCTCAACTGGAATTCCATCACCTCCACTAGCTTTGTTCGTAGGGATACTTCCTAAGGCCCATTTGACTTCACATTCTAGGATGTCTGGCTCTAGGTGAGTGATCACACCATCGTGATTATCTGGGTCGTGAAGATCTTTTCTGTATAGTTCTTCTGTGTATTCTTGCCACCTTTTCTTAATATCTTCTGCTTCTGTTAGGTCCATTTATTGGAGAATTTCTGTCCTTTATCAAACCCATCTTTGCATGAAATATTCCCTTTGTATCTCTAATTTTTTTGAAGAGCTCTCTAGTCTTTCCTATTTTATTGTTTTCCTCTATTTCTTTGCATTGATTGCTGAGGAAGGCTTTCGTATCTCTCCTTGCTATTCTTTGGAACTCTTTATTCAAATGGGTATAGCTTTCCTTTTCTTCTTTGCTTTTCACTTCTCTTATTTTCTCAGCTATTGGTAAGTCCTCCTCAGACAGCCATTTTGCTTTTTTGCATTTCTTTTTCTTGGGTATAGTCTTGATCCCTGTCTCCTGTACAGTGTCATGGACCTCCATTCATAGTTCATCGGGCACTCTGTCTATCAGATATAATCCCTTAAATCTATTTCTCACTTCCATTGTATAATCATAAGGGATTTGATTTAGGTCATACCTGAATGGTCTAGCCATTTTCTCCACTTTCTTCAATTTAAGTCTGAATTTAGCCTGCTCCTCAGACCATTAAGTTATGACCCAAATGAAATTCCTTATGATTATACAATGGGAGTGATGAGTAGATTCAAGAGATTATACCTGATAGACAGAGTGCCTGAAGAACTATTGATGAAGATTTGCAACATTCAAACCTCCTGGAGGTGGTGACCAAAACCATCCGAAAGAAAAAGAAATGCAATAAGGCGAAGTGATTTTCTGAGGAGGCCTTACAAATAGCTGAGAAGAGAAGAGAAGCAAAGCAAGGGAGAGAAAGGAAAAGATATACCCAACTGAATACAGAGTTCCAAAGTATAAAAAGGAGAGGTAAGGAAAGCTTTTTTAAGTGAACAGTGCAAATAAACAGGAAAACAATAGAATGAGAAAGACTAAAGCTCTCTTTAAGAACAGTGGAGTTCCCAAGGCAATATCCCATGCAAAGATGGGCACAATAAAGGACAAGAAAGGCAAGGACCTTAAAGAAGCAGAAGAGATTAAGAAGAGATGGCAAGAATACACAGAAGAAATATACAAAAAATGTCTTAATGATCCATATAATCATGTTGGTATGGTCAGTCACCTAGAGCCAGACATCCTGAAGTGTGAAGTCAAGTGGTCCTTAGGAAGCATTACTATGAACAAAGCTAGTGAAGAGGATGGAATTCCAGCTGAGCTATTTCAAATTCTAAAAGATGCTGCTGCTAATACACCAGCACATTTGGAAAACTTATCAAAGGTCATGGGACTGGAAAAGGTCAGTTTTCATTCCAATCCCAAAGAAAGGCAATGCCAAAGAATGTTCAAACTACCATACAATTGTGCTCATTTACACACTAGCAAGATACTACTCAAAATTCTTCAAGCAAGGCTTCAACAATATGTGAACTTTCAGGTGTACAAGCTGGATATTGAAAAGGCAGAAGAACCAGAGATTAAGTTGCCAACATTCGTTGGATCATAGAAAAAGCAAGAGATTCAAGAAAAACATGTACTTCTACCTCTTTGAGTATTAAAGTCTTTGACTGTGTGGATCATAACAAACTGTGAAAAATTCTTAAAGAAATAGGAATACCAGACCACCTCACCTGTCTCCTAAGAAACCTGTATACAGGTCAAGAAGCCATAGTACCAGACTTGAAACAATGGATTGGTTCAAAATTGGTTCCATACTCCTGGAAAGGAGTATGTCAAAGCTGTATATTGTCACCCTGATAATTTATTTATATGCAGAGTACATCACATGAGATGCCAGGCTGGGTGAATGGAATCAAAATAGCTGGGAGAAATATCAACAACCTCAGATATGCAGATGATACTATTCTAATGATAGAAAGCAAAGAAGAACTATAGAACCTCTTGATGAGGATGAAAGAGGAGAGTGAGTAAGCTGGCTTAAAACTCAACATTCAGGAAACGAAGATCATGGCACCTGGCCCCATCACTTCATGGCAAATAGATGGGGAGAAAGTAGAAACAGTGATGGATTTTCTTTTCGTTTGCTCCAAAATTACTTCAGTGACTGCAGTCATGAAATTAAAAGATGCTTGCTCCTTGAAATAAAAGCTATGACAAGCCTAGACAGTGTATTAAAAAGCAGAGACATCACTTTGCTGACACAGATCCATCTAATCAAACCTAAAATTTTTCCAGTAGTCAGATACAAATGTGAGCATTGGACCATAAAAAAGGCTGAGGCTGAAGAATGAAGAAGTGAAGTGAAAGTCACTCAGTCATGTCCGACTCTTTGTGACTCTATGGACTATACAGTCCATGAAATTCTCCAGGCCAGAATACTGGAGTGGGTGGCCTTTCCCTTCTCCAGGGGATCTTCCCAACCCAAGGATCAAACCTAGGTCTCCCTCATTGCAAGCCAATTCTTTACCACATGAGCTATCAGGTGCTTTCAAATTGTGGTGCTGGAGAAGATTCTTGAGAGTCCCTTGGATAGCAAGGAAATCAAACCAATCAATCCTAAAGGAAATCAACCCTGAAAATTCGTTGGAAGGATTGATGCTAAAGTTCCAATACTTGGCCACCTGATGCAATGAGTCGACTCACTGGAAAAGTCCCTGGTGCCGGGGAAGATTGAGGGGAGGAGGAGAAGGAGGTGACAGAGGATGAGATGGTTACATGGCTACACTGACCCAATGGACATGAGTCTGAGCAAACTCCAGGAGACGGTGAAGGACAGTAAAGCCTGGCGTGCTGCAGTCCATGGGGTGGCAGAGTTTGACATGATTTAGCGACTGAACAACAACAAATGACAGAAAACTGGACAGTAGTAGTGCAAAGGGACCCTCCTCCATCCCTTATTTTTCAGACCTTGTTTTGCCAAGCTACAAATTCTAGTAGAAAAAGTAAAGTAAAAATGCCGTCTACCACATTATTTCTTAGAACTGTCAAAATGATTTTTATCTTTTATTAATTTTAAATTGAAGTATAATTGATTTACATTGTTATGTTAGTTTCAGGCATACAGCACAGTGATGCAGTTTTAAATATATAAAACATGAATATAAGTGTATATATGTGTGTAAATATATACATATATTTATATTATCAGATTATTTTCCCTTATAGGTTATTACAAAATACTGAGTAGAGTTTCTTGTGATATACAGTAGGTCTTTGTTGATTATATTTATATCAATACATAGTTGTATGTGGGCTTCCCAGGTGGCTTGGTAGTAAGGAATCCACATGCTAAGGCAGGAGATACAGGCTCAACCCCTGGGTCGGAAAGATCCCCTGGAGAAGGAAATGGCGACCCACTCCAGTATTCTTGCCTTTGAAATCCTATGGACAGGAGCCTGTTGGGCTACAGTCCATGGGATCACTAAAGAGTCAGACACATTAAGTGACTAAAAAAAAAACAGAGTTGTATGTATATGTTAAGTACAAATTCCTAATAAGTTTAAATTTTTTAACTATTTCAAGATTTTTAACATGATTTCTCTGAAATTAAATTGCATGCTGGGTAGTTATTCGTATCTATCCATGATTAAGAGGAAGAAATTTTAACTTTATAAGCCTTTCAAGAATTTTTCTGGGTTAATCTATGCTTAAATCATACAGATGCAACCTTTAAGCAACTGTCATTCAAGATAGTTCAAATGTTTGCCAGTGAGCAATTCCAGTGCTGCTGTCATTTGCAATAGGACCACTCATCTCTGCACAATCGTTTATTTATCTTTCTGCTGCTGCTTCAGAGTTGCTTTCTTTTGGGCTTCAGCAGCATTGAAGGAGAATATTCTGCTGATAGTATGATATGAATCCACTCTGGTTCCTCCCAGGGAAGGTTTGGGCTTCTATCTCTTTGCCCTTTTCCAACACTTTACTAAAGCTTCCAGCATTCTCTTCTTTATCACAATCTTCAGAGCATGTCCAGGATCATTACAAAGATAACACTTAAGTGTTAGATACTAAGTCCTTCATTTTGGGAGCTGGCCCTCAGGGCTCTCTCAGCAATCACATCCTCTCTACCTCCAAAAACAAGAAAAACTTTAGTTGAAGCTTTTACTTTTTCTTGAAACATTTAAAAGCTGTAGGTAGCTTTTTTTTTTTTTTTAACCTCTAGGAACTTTTGGTTGTTATATAGCTAAGAACAACATTCTCTAACATTTACCAATATACAATTATCAAATTAAGGAATTTAATGAGATACTGTTAATTAATATATTTTCTTCACTCAGTGTTTTAACAGATATCCCAATAATGTCATTTATAGCTTTTTCCCCTGATCTGGATCCAGCTCAGACTCTTGTATTACCTTTGGTTGCCATGTCATTTCAGTCTCTTTTAATCTGCAAGAGTTCTGCAACCTCTTGTCTTCCACAACTATGATATTTTTGAAGTACAAGTCTGCTATTTTGTAGAAGTAGAAGCTTTCATTGTCATAGTCATTCTTGCTGTTGTTTTATCTCTTTCTCTGTATCAGCTGTCCTAACTGGTAAAACTCCTCCACCATGCCCCATCCAAGATGAGTGCAGATAGCTTCCCCTTCTTCCCTCTACACAACATCAATAACTGGACAAATTAATGAAGGTCAGGTTTACACAAAGGGGTGTAAGAAACTTATAGTATCTTTTCAAAACAAAAACAAAGTGTCCACTTCATGGAAATTAATGATTAAATTGGAATTGCTGTGGTTGAGTACTGAGAGCTCACAATACACCAGCATGGATGATTCAAGTATCCCTTTGATATATGTTTCTGGAGTTTAGGAGAGATGTTCACCTGGAAATGTATTTGGAACAAATCTACACAAACGTGATGGATATACAAAATGGAGTAAATATTACAACATAAAGGAGCTTGAGAAAAAAAGAAGGAAAAGTAGAATTCTGAGAGTGCTTACATTTATGGCAGAGAAAGGGGGGAAAACCTATAAAGATGCAAATGAAATGAAGGCATAGTGAAAGAACTAGAAAAAGATTTACAAGAATAACTCCCAATATATCAAGGAAGGAACACTCCTTAAAAAGGAAAGAAAAGGTGTAAAATATCACAGGAACTGAGCTCAAAGTGTTCGATGGCTGAAACCAAAGCACACTATTAGGAGGAAGTTGTTCTTTTGAGTTTGTTGCAACAGGAGATGAAAGGAAAACTGAGTGGGGATAAGAAAATTCAAGAGGCAAGTAGAGATTACTCCCTTGTGCCCTTTGACACTGAGAGAAAAGAGGATCATTTAATCACTTCATGAGAAAGTAGAGTGTTTGAGGGAAGGCATTTTGATGTAGAGATGAGCTAAGCAGGCACGTAGAGAGCAAACAGCTAAAGAGAGAAGATCTGCCAAATTCAAATTAAATAGGCTAAGGGCCTCAGCACATTAATTAAGAGTTTTAATCTTCATCATAAAAAAATAGATCAATACTGAGAAGAAGAGAAATATTAAAACTCACATTAGATGATATCAGTTTCTGCAACACAGGAAACAATATATGTTGATTGCTTTAGCAAAGGTATAAAGACTGAGGATAAAAGTGATTTGAAACACTGTTTATAATTCAATGTACTGTCAACATTGAGGACCTGTGGAGGACTGACTCCATGAATATGCACTGAAGCCAAGAGTAGCCCATAATTAACACAGAAAACAATGAAGAGATGCCCATGATTCTGATTTTAGTAAAGTAAGTGAAGAAAAAAATTGATCCTTATGGTTTAAGCAATGCCATGACTGAAATTGTTGATCATCATAGAAGCATGTGACTCTGGAAAGGCTCTATAAGGCTTAGTGAAGAAAGGCATAGTGAGACACAGAAGAACTTTACAGTGGCAAAAATCAGACTGAAGAACTGGAGGAAGTGAGAAGGAAAAGGAGGCCATTGATTAAGAGGCAGAGATACAGATGAATAGTCAAAGCCACTTTGTTGGGCAGTAATCTGGAAGTACTAATGGGAAAAGGAAAGTAGACTGATTGTCAATAAATGAACCAGAGAAACAAAAGGTATCTGAGTTTTACCATTCAAGATAACTAGGTTTTACTTAAAGCAGTTGAGATGAGATTTTTCTTGAAAAGCAAATGTACACCGAAGCTTGCTTAAATTTAAAAACAGGTTCCAAATGATGTGGTGGAAAATAAGAAGTATGCTGGCAAAATGAGTAGTTTGAAAAGAATGATCAGCAGGAATAAGGGGAGCAACATAAATAGAATTAGGTTAGATCAGAAATGCTGATTAAGGAAAGGGAAAATTCTAAATGTGACAAATATGTAATTGGTTATTGGAAGAGTTTTTATATTTAATCATTTCCAGTGTTCTCTTTGGAACACTAGCAAGATAAAACAGAACTATAAAACATTTCTCACTTTATTTTGATTTTTCATCATAGACACTTAAAGATATACTCATAATAAAAGTTGGGCACATGTTAACAAACAGTAAATGTGCTATTTGGAGTTTAACAAGGAAGCTTTTATTAAAAATAATTACTTTTTTAAAGATAACTTTTTGTGGATACGATCCAGTAGGATAGAAATCCTACTCCTAGTGAATGTTCTTGAATATGGAAAATATTTTTATATGATTTTATTAAATCAAATATTCCATTACTGGAGGACATTTTAAAAATTAGCAATGAATCAAAACACTTATTTAATAATGTAGCATATTAAGCAAAATATTTCATGTACTCTGACAATGAAATGATTGTTGGCAAAATCTTTCTAAGACAAAAGGATTATCTCATAAGCCAATATTATTTAAAGATGTCTATCTTCTGAAGGGTTAAGACTGTGATTTCAAGATTGCTAAACAATGGTGACATATATTTTCTTTTTGTTAAAATGTGGAAGAGTGCTATTTTGTAATTGAACTTTTCTTTCTTATAGTGAGTACATTGTTGGAAACAAATAGGTCTCAAGGCATTTACTAGGTTTAGTGTATTGTTGTTTGCCTCTTAACCTAGAGCAATGCGTCACAGTAGGTACAAGACTTCCTCTTTCTTCACCTTTTTCATAATTCTCTCATCTCTATACTCATAAACTATAGCATCACACAAATGGCAAAAAAAAAAAAAAGAGAGAGAGAGAGAGAGACTAGAGGAGGTAAAATGAAAGATCAAAAGAATAAAGGATCACTAGGTCCTTTTGAAAAACAATTCTCCAAAACATGTGGGTGGTCAAAGAAAAGAACAAAATCAAAAGATTGCATGAAGAAAGAGCAGAATTTCAACTCTGTAGCCTGGAAGGCATCAACACCAGCTATCAAATGAGATTTCCAGATCCTACACTGGAAGCAAATACCAATGTGTACAAGTAGAGTTTTGTTAAATCTTGCATGTCTGTCTGTCTCTGTCTCTCTCTTTTTCTTTCTCTCCTCTTTCTACCTCTCACTTCATTTCTTTCTCAATCACTCTTTTTCTCTACATGTATACATATATATAGGTATAGATATAAATATAGATATCTATGGTTTGTCCTGTTTTTAAATACCCACAATGCTTAGTGGATGACAATCATGTGACTAAAATGAAAATAAAGTCATCATCCAGAAAACAGACATTTATGGTATAAAAATATCTGGATAATTGTGCTTCTTTGTTTTATCTGGACATGCTGAAATTATTTAGATACAAATTTATAGTGTGCAGGATACATATTAACTTTCATGACAAATGTTTGATGAGAAAAACAAAAATAGAAATCCCCTCAAATATCTATCAGTATGGGGAACATCAAATATTCAAAGGTATGTAGAAAAAAGTCATAGTTTTAAGTAAAAATACTTTTTGCTTTCCTGTATAAAATTTATAAAATGCATAGCAACATTGTGTCTATGACCAATTTCAAATATTATAATAAAAAATATTATTATAATAAAAAATATTAGAAATGAATGTTTTCCTGTGTCTCTTTGCCAGCTTAACCATCTTAACGAGGAAGGCAAAAAGAATATCTTAGTTTATAAATTATTTGATTCACATATCTATTGCCAAAACTAATATTTGTTTTTAATGTGATTTGCCTCGGAAAAATATATTGTTGATCACAAACAAAGAATTATGCATTATTGCACAGTGAGCCTGAAATTGCACTTATATATAATGAGGTCTTACTTTAAAAATTTCTTCACAACAAAGTGATAAAGAGAACTCTAATTTTTGAAATTCATCATATATGCTTTCTACTAAAGGAATACAAAGTTTTAATCTGTAGACTTTAAATTACATATATTCATTACATATATTACATATGTTTCAAATTAAATGTCACATAAATTGACAATGTTTCAAAGAATAATGATGTGGATATTTTGATTGTGTTCAAACATTTTCAGCTCTAGTTCCTATACTTTATGACAGAACATTTACAATTTTTAAATATTTTCCAAAAGGATAAGTGCTTTGCAATTTAAAAAAATGAAATACAAAGGATAAAGAGATAATTAGCTGAATATCATTTTTCAAAAAAATAAGCTGTAGAAAAGTATCTCAATTATTGTTTTTACGATTATATCTTATTTTTATTTGAAGAGCACAAAGGTCATTGTGCTTAATGCACATGCCTTATAAGGAACCACAGAGTTTTTTCATTTACCATCAGTTACCCACTGATGTCTAGATAAGTTTTTACAGTACCATAAATTTCCACAATATAAACTCAATAAAAGGCTATATGGCATGTACTTTGAAAACATCTGCCTTTGCCCTCCATAGTCTTTCTATACCACATAGAAGACCATGTTTAACCTTCACTTTAAACAATACAATTAATTTGATGAAAAATTTTGGCTTATACTACAAAGACTTTTCTTGGATATGAACAGAAAAAAAATCAGTATTTTAAGCTTTCGATGTTGAAACTGGAAAACTGCCTTTTCCTTCATATAACCATTTCATCAAAGAAAACTATGAGTTCAGAATCCTTTTTCTGCTACCACAACTACCACAAAATCTGCAAATATGCTATCTGGGGATCTTCCACAACCACAGAAATTGAAAGAATATTTACTATCATTTATAGTTTAATTCTATATTTAAGAAAAGAAAGAGGTCACTGAGTATACAGTAAGAGTGTCATTTAATAAGAATGTGAACCAAAAAATAAGGATACTGAATTATCTCTGGATTGAAGCTGTAAAAACCTCAAGTGATTATTATTTTCATGTGCAACATGAAGTTGCCATTTTAATTTGTCAAACCAAAAAAAAAAAAAAAAAAACAACCCCAAGGTGGAAAGCCTATATCTTAGGTTTTTTCTTTTTTTCCCCCATGAAACTGAACTCTTGATCCCATCTCTAAAATGAAGAAAAGAAAAAACTTTATGTTTAATAGGCTGTCATATAAATCCAAGTTGGAAAAGAATATTTACAGCAGAGAGAATGAATAAAGCATATGAAAGCCATGGAATTTTAAACAGACTTAACACTATAGACAAAAGTATTAATAATGCACTTGTAGAAAAATATGAGAATTTGATGGAGAGGGGCTAAATAAGGATTCTGACAATTTCATGATAAATTGATGAAAGAGAATCCATAAATGTAATTTAAGAAACATTTCTCTTGCTTTTAAATCAAAATTAGTACAATGTGGAAATTTTATAGTCTTATTTGTATGGGCTTATATGTCTATTATATTTATAGGTTATAGTAAGTGAAACTTTCCAGGCAATATAGTTAATATCTTAGGAAATTATGTGCTCAACATAAAATCATAAAATCTACTTTCTGCTTGTTTAGAAATGCACATTAACATCAAAAGCTTAAAACAAGCCAATGCAACATGCTGTAGTAAAATTCAAGATATACATGGCAGCAAAATAAATGTTGCCATAGCATAAATGTACTAATTGCTGATGTTTCTCTTTGTCTTCAATAGCACTCTTGTATTTTACAGTTTTTTAGTTCACAGTACTTAAGATAACTTCACAGCTATATCTGTCAGAAAAAGTCAAGATAAAATCATGAAAAAGCTGTAGTTATTAAACATGTACTTAATATTAGGTCTCTGTACAGTAAGCTTTGTGGGACCCGTGGCTCCCATCTCCTTCTGCTTAATGATCCCAACCAGTTAGAGAAAACCTTTTGAAAATTTTTTTCAAAAGATAAAATATACTCACAGTAAACATAATTTAAAAATTAAAGAAAAGTATAACCTAAAACATAAAATGTGTCCCACTGAACTCTTTTCTTCTAGTCTCCTTCTAAGATATATATTATATTTACATACATTTCCTTCCATATACATAGTACTGCCACTATGTATACACAAATCCTTAGGTTTATACAAATAAATCTCGTAGACCATGTCTTTTGCAATAAAAATATAGATTAACCATATGCTCATATCAGTAATATATATCTCTCATATTCTTTTAAACAGTCATGTTTTTCTACTATATTAATACATTAACATAATTGGTCACATAGAAATGGAGTTTTCATTTGTTTATAATGTTTTCTTATTATTTTAACGATGAAATGAAAAGTTTTGAACATATATATATCATTGCAATTTATTGGAGTATATTAGTAAGTTAAATTCTAGAAATAAAATTGTCAGTAAATATTGATTGCAAAAAATAAATTTTGTTAAACATGTCTGCAAATCAGATTTCCTCAATCCAATGTCTACAAATTTATACAATTGATAGATTTTTTTAAAAAATAAACACAACTAAAGAAGAAATTAATTCCTATTAATACTGATGTTGTGAAGTGAATGTTTGTGTCCCCCACCAAACTTCATACATCAAAGATGCAAGCCACAGTATGGCTATATTTGAGATGGGGTCTCTAAGGAAGTAATTAAGATCAAATAAGTTTATAAGGGTGTGGCCCTGTTTCATTAGGATCAGCATCCTTATAGGAAGAGACACCAGAGAGCTCACTTGCTTTCTGTCCTCATGCACAAAGGAAGAAAAGGGAACATAAGGGCATAGTGAGGGCTGTGTACAAGTCAGGAAACAGTGACTTCACCAGAGACCAAATAGCTGACACCTTGATCTCAGACTTCTACCTCCAGAACCATGAGGAAGTATCTTTCTGTTGTTTAAGCCACTCAGTCTGTGGTATTTTGCTATGGCAGTCCAAGCAGATGAACACAATTGAAGTTGTCATAATTTTTCTGTCAATTAGATTGAATAATTATCTACATCAAACTTATTGATGGTTATCCAAAAAAACCTTTAAACTTTCAGTGTGGCTAGATATGACTTATTAATAGTTAGTTCAGTAAAATATATATATATAGGACATATATATATATATATATATATATATATATAGCAAGAGACATAATATATATGTGCATGTATACACATGGGGTTGCAAAGAGTTGGATATGACTTGGTGACTGAACAACAACAATATATATGTGGGAAACTCAGTGTATACATACACACACACACACATAAAGATAACATAAATGGTAGAAAAACAAATTCATGTTTCAGAAATATAACTCTCTATATATGTTTCACTTTCTTTCTTATAAAACATTTGTCTTTTTATAAAAATCTTCATATTCCAAAGCATTTATAAAAACTAAAAAATGACAGATTTTTCTAAATACAAAAAATAACAAATGAAAATAAAGCCATAATATAAAGGAAAAATCATTGAATACATATACAGTCAACTGTATAGTTGTAGTCAACTGGTTACTGTTTCATTGACTGTCTATTCATAAACGAGTTATTTTCCAGCATCTAAATAGAACAAACCATTACTCACACAATACAACATTTCAGAAGTAAATTTCATATATCCCTACTATTATACATCTCCCCAAATAAAAATCACATACTAGGAGTAAAATGAAAAGGGGTCATAAGAATTACCCAGATAAACAAGAAAATGAGAAATCTAAAACAGTCCTTACCTGACTTCAATTTCCATCAATATGAAAATGTTGGCAAGCTTACTGTGCCAAGGTCCTCCCCATGAGAATATATGTATATAGATAAATACTTGTGTCCACATATTAACTGTATTAATATTTACATACTTACATTTACATACATTTCTTATTAATAACTATATTTTTATATACTCATATTTACATTTGAAATAATTTCTAAATCCACATTTATTGAGGTCCATGAGTTTACACTCCACTTTCGATCACATCACAGGGTTTATTCTAGTCTTCTCCCTCTCCATATTTGTAACTTCCTTCTCTGATAAGCTTCCCTGGTGGCTCAGACGGTAAAGCGTCTGCCTGCAATGTGGGAGACCCAGGTTCGATTCCTAGGTCGGGAAGATCCCCTGGAGAAGGAAATGGCAATCCACTCCAGCACTCTTGCCTGGAAAATCTCATGGATGGAGTAGCCTGATAGGCTACAGTCCATGGGGTCGCAAAGAGTTGGACACGACTGAGCGACTTCACTTTCCTTTCCTTTCCTTTCTCTGATAGTGGGAAGTTGAGGTCTCATTATTCTTAATTTACTAACATATTTAACTCATTCTGTATACGAACCAATGTCTCATTGCCACAGCTACCCAGCCACTATGTGCAAACCTTGTTTATCAACTCTAGCATTAAGATAAACACTGTCTTCACCCCATTCAGGTTTTAATATCCCAGAGTAATTTACCCCACATATAAACATCTCAGCCTACTTGGTTTCTGAAACCCCACAGCAAGCGATCCCTCCAAAGTGATGTCACACACCAGGCCACCCCACCCCTTCACAGGCTGGCTACCTCATTCTGTTTTGGGTCTCAAAATCCCTCACCAGGCTGAACCTCTGGGAGAGCTCATACCTTGTTCCTTGTACTACCTCCACCGCTTCCCTAAGTCTATAAGAATGCATCCTTCATTAAGAGAAGGAGAAAGGGGAAATGAAAGGAGAAAAGAGAAGAGAAAGAGTCACAGATCATAAGAACAACTTGCTATTTTTCCACTGGAAAATCAAGAGCACTGATTCTTGAAAAGGAAATGCTACAGATCCTGTGGTTTGAAATGCATAGCCAATATATAATTTTGTATTTGGAAGAGGAAACTAATGTATTGTCTTCATGATATGAACTATTCAAAATGAATCCTGACAAAAACCTTTGTGGATAAGGACAGGATATTGTGGTGAGGAGGAAAGGAAGTAAGATTTTGTTATTATCAAAATGAAGAATGGGTTTAAAATATTGCCATAAAGAGGATAGGCATCTTGTCATTCAGGGAATAACAGTTTTGCTGGCTTTATTCCAGTCAATATGTATTTGCATTGCAGGGTGAAAGGTAGAGGATACTTAAGTAATACAAAACTAGGAAATCCTCAAAAACCTTAAATTCTAACTATGTTCAATATTATTATACATGACATTCACTATCAATACATATATAATTTTTAATATCTTTAAACACATGATGTTCAATATCATTATACATAATGGTTAATATAATTATATGTAGAATGATTAAAATCATTAAATTTCTCTACAATGAAGCAGTTGTTAGGATCAGTCAGTCCAGTTCAGTCACTCAGTCATGTCCGACTCTTTGCGACCCCATGAATCACAGCACGCCAGGCCATCCTGTCCATTGCCATCTCCCAGAGTTCACTCAGACTCATGTCCATCGACTCCATGATGCCATCCAGCCATCTCATCCTCAGTCGTCCCCTTCTCCTCCTACCCTCAATCCCTCCCAGCATCAGAGTCTTTTCCAATGAGTCAACTCTTCACATGAGGTGGCCAAAATACTGGAGTTTCGGCTTCAGCATCATTCCTTCCAAAGAAATCCCAGGGCTTATCTCCTTCAAAATGCACGGGTTGGATCTCCTTGCAGTCCAAGGGACTCTAAAGAGTCTTCTCCAACACCACAGTTCAAAAACATGAATTCTTCGGTGCTCAGCTCTCTTCACAGTCTAAATCTCACATCCATACATGACCACTAGAAAAACCATAGCCTTGACTAGATGGACCTTAGTCGGCAAAGTACTGTCTCTGCTTTTGATTATACTCTCTAGGTTGGTCATAACTTTTCTTCCAAGGAGTAAGTGTCTTTTAATTTCATGGCTGCAGTCACCATCTGCAGTGATTTGGAGCCCAAAAAAATAAAGTCTGACACTGTTTCCACTGTTTCCCCATCTATTTCCCATGAAGTAATGGGACCAGATGCCATGATCTTAGTTTACTGAATGTTGAGCTTTAAGCCCATTTTTTCACTCTGCTCTTTCACTTTCATCAAGAGGCTTTTTAGCTCCTCTTCACTTTCTGCCATAAGGGTGGTGTCATCTGCATATCTGAGGTTATTGATAGTTCTCCCGGCAATCTTGATTCCAGCTTGTGTTTCTTCCAGTCCAGAGTTTCTCATGATGTACTCTGCATATAAGTTAAATAAGCAGGGTGACAATATACAGTCTTGATGTACTCCTTTTCCTATTTGGAACCAGTCTGTTGTTCCATGTCCAGTTCTAACAGTTGCTTCCTGACCTGCATACAGATTTCTCAAGAGGTAGGTCAGGTAGTCTGGTATTCCCATCTCTTTCAGAATTTTCCACAGTTTCTCGTGATCCACACAGTCAAAGGCTTTGACATAGTCGAGAAAGCAGAAATAGATGTTTTTCTGGAACTTTCTTGCTTTTTCCATGATCCAGAGGATGTTGGCAATTTGATCTCTGGTTCCTCTGCCTTTTCTAAACTCAGCTTGAACCTCAGGGAGTTAACAGTTCACATATTGCTGAAGCCTGGCTTGGAGAATTTTGAGCATTACTTTACTAGCATGTGAGATGAGTGCAATTGTGCAGTAGTTTGAGCATTCTTTGGCATTGCCTTTCTTTGGAATTGGAATGAAAACTGACATTTTCCAGTCCTGTGACCACTGCTGAGTTTTCCAAATTTGCTGCCATATTGAGCACAACACTGTCACAGCATCAGCTATCAGGATTTGAAACAGCTCAACTAAAATTCCATCACCTCCACTAGCATTGTTCATAGTGATGCTTTCTAAGGCCCACTGGACTTCACATTCCAAGATGTCTGGCTCTAGATTAGTGATCACATCATCATGATTATCTGGGTCATGAAGATCTTTTTTGTATAGTTCTTCCATGTATTCTTGCCACCTCTTCTTAATATCTTCTGCTTCTGTTAGGTCCATACCATTTCTGTCCTTTATCTAGCCCATCGTTGCCTGAAATGTTCCCTTGGTGTCTCTAATTTTCTTGAAGAGATCTCTAGTCTTTCCCATTCTGTTCTTTTCCTCTATTTCTTTGCATTGATCGCTGAGGAAGGCTTTCTTATCTCTTCTTGCTATTCTTTGGAACTCTGCATTCAGATGCTTATATCTTTCCTTTTCTCCTTTGCTTTTCACGTCTCTTCTTTTCACAGCTATTTGTAAGGCCTCCCCAGACAGCTATTTTGCTTCTTTGCATTTCTTTTCCATGGGGATGGTCTTGATCCCTGTCTCCTGTACAATGTCAAGAACCTCATTCCATAGATCATCAGGCACTCTATCTATCAGATCTAGGCCCTTAAATCTATTTCTCACTTCCACTGTATAATCATAAGGGATTTGATTTAGGTCATACCTGAATGATCTAGTGGTTTTCCTTACTTTCTTCAATTTGAGTCTGAATTTGGTAATGAGTTCATGATCTGAGCCACAGTCAGCTCCTGGCCTTGTTTTTGTTGACTGTATAGAGCTTCTCCATCTTTAGCTGCAAAGAATATAATCAATCTGATTTCGGTGTTGACCATCTGGTGATGTCCATGTGTAGAGTCTTCTCTTGTGCTGTTGGAAGAGGGTGTTTGCTATGACCAGTGCATTTTCTTGGCAAAACTCTTAGGTGCATGAAAATCTATGATTAGCAATTAGAAAATCATTTTCTTGCTACCGCTTTGTTTTTTAATGACTAGTAAATATTCAAACAAATCAGAAGTTAACAGAGTGGGAAGCTGTAGTGTCCCTATTATTAAAATAGGCTTTATTGATAGAGTAATATGATAGGAAGCTAATTTCATATCTCAGTTAGTGACCTCTCTCCTCTTTTTTGGTTACTTGAATATGTTATTTCCACATCTGAAAAACTGTAACAGAAAGGTCACATCATAATATTCTTCCTCAATTAAGAAATAAATGAAAAAAGTCTTCACGAGCTACAAGATGTCTTTTGAATCACCAATTTCAAGAATTTATTTTGGGGAAATGTTCCTAAGAAAATCAGAACATATATAATTGGAAATTATAGTATTAAAGATAACTATTCTATATATGAATTTTAAAATGGAAATTACCTGATGTTCCACAATATAGGATTGAATGAACAGTAACTTTATAACATAAAATGGGATATTACATAGTTTTAAAAACAATTTGAAGTAGATATTGATTAGGAAATAATTATTTTATTGTTTTTGAGTGAAAATCTACTCTGTAGCAGTACAAAACTGTGGAAATTTCTGAAAGATGGAAATACCAGACCACCTGACCTGCCTTTGAGAAACCTGTATGCAGGTCAGGGAGCAACAGTTAGAACTTGACATGGAATAACAGACTGGTTTCAAATAGGAAAAGGAGTACGTCAAGGCTGTATATTGACACCCTACTCATTTAACTTATTTGCAGAGTACATCATGAGAAATGCTGGGCTGGAAGAAACACAAGCTGGAATCAAGATTGCCGGGAGAACTATCAATAACCTCAGATATGCAGATGACACCACCCTTAGGAAAGTGAAGAGGAGCTAAAAAGCCTCCTGATGAAAGTGAAAGAGGAGAGTGAAAAAGTTGGCTTAAAGCTCAACATTCAGAAAACTAAGATCATGGCATCTGGTCCCATCACTTCATGGGAAATAGATAGGGAAACAGTGGAAACAGTGTCAGACTATTTTTTGGTCTCCAAAATTGCTGCAGATGGTGATGGCAGCCATGAAATTAAAAAACACTTACTCCTTGGAAGGAAAATTATGACCAACCTAGATAGCATATTCAAAAGCAGAGACATTACTTTGCCGACTAAGGTCTGTCTAGTCAAGGCTATGGTTTTTCCTGCAGTCATGTATGGATGTGAGAGTTGGACTGTGAAGAAGGCTGAGCACCGAAGAACTGATGCTTTTGAACTGTGGTGTTGGAGAAGACTCTTGAGAGTCCCTTGGACTGCAAGGAGATCCAACCAGTTCATTTGAAGGAGATCAGCCCTGGGTGTTCTTTGGAAGGACTGATGCTAAAGCTGAAACTCCAGTACTTTGGCCACCTCATGCGAAGAGTTGACTCATTGGAAAAGACTCTGATGCTGGGAGGGATTGGGGGCAGGAGGAGAAGGGGACGACAGAGGATGAGATGGCTGGATGGCATCACCAACTCGATGGACGTCAGTTTGAGTGAACTCTGGGAGTTGGTGAGGGACAGGGAGGCCTGAATGCTGCAATTCAGTGGTTGCAAAGAGTCGGGCATGACTGAGCGACTGAACTGAACTGATAAACATATTTTACATTAAAAAACAATTAATGTGAATATATTTGCACATAAGAGATAGGTCTGATGGAGTTTAGATTAAAATACCATTTTGTACTGGAGTTTCAATTGGTTCTATTTTTTATTTTTTGTTGCTTTTCCCAAAATTATTTTTTTCCTTTTTTCTCCATTCTTTCAACAAATATTTATTAACTCTATCTTGTTGCAAGCTCAAAGAGAAAATTTCATTTCTTTCCTTGAAATAAAGATAATATATCAATATATTATTGTACTTTCTAGCTGAGCACATATGTCCCATCTCTTCTTATTTATAATAATCCAAAAAGGCACCTGAAAAAAACATCGTAGAACACATTAAGTTATATGCCGAGTGATTTAAGCCTTGGAAAACATTAAAATTAAACTTAGCACAAGGCAAATCTTTTGAATTTGACCTTTAAAATTAAGGAAATTCAGTTAAGTAGGAGAAGAAAATTATCTCTGAGTACATATGAAAGTCCTCTACCCAAGAAACTGTGAAGTGTATTAGCTTGAACTGTAGGTATGCAATGGATGATTTAGAAAATCAGAATCTTTCTTTCTTTTCTTTTAACTATTTGATTTTTTTTTATTTTTTATTTTTTTACTTTACAATACTGTATTGGTTTTACCATACATTGACATGAATCTGCCACAGGTGTACATGAGTTCCCAATCCTGAACCCCCCTCCCACCTCTCTCCCCATATCTTCTCTCTGAATCATCCCAGTGCACCAGCCCCAAGCATCCTGTATCCTGTATCAAACCTAGACTGATGATTCGTTTCTTACATGATAGTATACATGTTTCAATGCCATTCTCCCACATCATCCCACCCTCTCGCTCTCCCACAGAGTCCAAAAGATGTTCTATACATCTGTGTCTCTTTTGCTGTCTCACATACAGGGTTATCATTACCATCTTTCTAAATTCCATATATATGTGTTAGTATACTGTATTGGTGTTTTTCTTTCAGGCTCACTTCACTCTGTATAATCAGCTCCAGTTTCATCCACCTCATTAGAACTGATTCAAATGTATTCTTTTTAATGGTTGAGTAATACTCCATTGTGTATACGTACCACAGCTGTCCTGGCTATTATAAACAGTGCTGGGATGAACATTGGGGTACACATGTCTCTTTCAATTCTGGTTTCCTCAGTGTGTATGCCCAGCAGTGGGATTGCTGGGTCATAAGGCAGTTCAATTTCCAGTTTTTTTAAGGAATTGCCACAATGTTCTCCATAGTGGCTGTACTAGTTTGCATTCCCACCAACAGTGTAAGAGTGTTCCCTTTTCTCCACACCTTCTCCAGCATTTATTGCTTGTAGACTTTTGGATTGCAGCCATTCTGACTGGTGTGAAAAGGCATCTCATTGTGGTTTTGATTTGCATTTCTCTGATAATGAGTGATGTTGAGCATCTTTTCACGTGTTTGTTAGCCATCTGTATGTCTTCTTTGGAGAAATGTCTATTTAGTTCTTTGGCCCATTTTTTGAATGGGTCATTTATTTTTCTGGAATTGAGCTGCAGGAGTTGCTTGTATATTTTTGAGATTAGTTGCTTGTCAGTTTCTTCAATTGCTATTATTTTCTCCCATTCCAAAGGCTGTCTTTTCACCTTGCTTAGAGTTTCCTTTGTTGTGCAGAAGCTTATACTTTTAATTAGATTCCATTTGTTTATTTTTGCTTTTATTTCCAATATTATGGGAGGTGGGTCATAGAGGACCCTGCTGTGATGTATTTCAGAGAGTTTTGCCTATGTTCTCCTCTAGGAATTTTATAGTTTCTGGTCTTACATTTAGATCTCTAATCCATTTTGAGTTTATTTTTGTGTATGGTGTTAGAAAGTGTTCTAGTTTCATTGTTTTACAAGTGATTGACCAATTTTCCCAGCACCACTTGTTAAAGAGATTTTCTTTTCTCCACTGTATATTCTTGACTCCTTTGTCAAAGATAAGGTGTCCATAGGTATGTGGATTTATCTCTGGGCTTTCTATTTTGTTCCATTGATCTATATTTCTGTCTTTATGCCAGTACCATACTGGCTTGATGACTGTGGCTTTGCAGTAGAGCCTGAAGTTAGGCAGGTTGATTCCTCCAGTTCCATTCTTCTTTCTCAAGATTGCTTTGGCTATTCGAGGTTTTTTGTATTTCCATACAAATTGTGAAACTATTTGTTCTAGCTCTGTGAAAAATACTGCTTGTAGCTTGATAGGGATTGCATTGAATCTGTAGATTGCTTTGGGTTGTATATTCATTTTCACTATATTGATTCTTCTGATCCATGAACATGGTATATTTCTCCATCTATTTTATAGTTTTCTATATATAGGCCTTTAGTTTCTTTAGGTAGATATATTCCTAAGTATTTTATTCTTTTTGTTGCAATGGTGAATGGAATTGTTTCCTTAGTTTCTCTATTTTCTCATTATTAGTATATAGGAATGCAAAGGATTTCTGTGTGTTGATTTTGTATCCTGTAACTTTACTATATTCATTGATTAGCTCTAGTAATTTTCTGGAGGAGTCTTTAGGGTTTTCTATGTAGATCATGTCATCTTCAAACAGTGAGAGTTTTACTTCTTTTTTCCAATTTGGATTCCTTTTATTTCTTTTTCTACTCTGAATGCTGTGGCCAATACTTCCAGAACTATGTTGAATACTAGCGTGAAAGTGGGCACCCTTGTCTTTTCCCTCACTTCAGGGGAAATGCTCTGAATTTTTCTCCATTGAGGATAATGTTTGCTGTGGGTTTGTCATATATAGCTTTTATTATGTTGAGGAATGTTCCTTCTATTCCTGCTTTCTGGAGAGTTTTTTTTTTTTAATCATAAATGGATGTTGAATTTTCTCAAAGGCTTTCTCTATATCTGTTGAGATAATCATATGGCTTTTATTTTTCAATTTGTTAACGTGATGAATTACATTGATTGATTTGCAGATATTGAAGAATCCTTGCATCTCTGGGATAAACCCCACTTGGTCATGGTGTGTGATCTTTTTAATGTGTTGTTGGATTCTGATTGCTAGAATTTTGTTAAGGATTTTTGCATCTATGTTCATCAGTGATATTGGCCTGTAGTTTTCTTTTTTTGTGGCATCTTTGTCAGGTTTTGGTATTAGGGTGATGATGGCCTCATAGAATGAGTTTGGAAGTTTACCTTCCTCTGCAATTTTCTGGAAGAGTTTGAGCAGGACAGGTGTTAGCTCTTCTCTAAATTTTCGGTAGAATTCAGCTGTGAAGCCGTCTGGACCTGGGCTTTTGTTTGCTGGAAGATTTCTGATTACTGTTTTAATTTCTGTGCTTGTGATGGGTCTGTTAAGATTTTCTATTTCTTCCTGTTTCAGTTTTGGAAAGTTGTACTTTTTTTAAGAATTTGTCCATTTCTTCCACGTTGTCCATTTTATTGGCATATAATTGTTGATAGTAGTCTCTTATGATCCTTTGAATTTCCGTGTTGTTTGTTGTGATCTCTCCACTTTTGTTTCTGATTTTATTGACTTGATTTTTCTCCCTTTGTTTCTTGCTGAGTCCTGCTAATGGTTTGTCAATTTTATTTATCCTTTCAAAGAACCAGCTTTGGGCTTTGTTGATTTTTGCTATGGTCTCTTTTGTTTCTTTTGCATTAACTTGTGCCCTAATTTTTAAGATTTCTTTCCTTCTACTAACACTGGAGTTCTCCATTTCTTCCTTTTCTAGTTGCTTTAGGTATGGAGTTAGGTTATTTATTCGACTTTTTTCTTGTTTCTTGAGGTATGCCTGTATTGCTAGGAACCTTCCCCTTAGCACTGCTTTTATAGTGTCCCACAGGTTTTGGGTGATTTTGTTTTCATTTTCATTTCTTTCTATGCATATTTTGATTCCTTTTTATGATTTCTTCTGTGATTTGTTGGTTATTCAGCAGCGTGTTGTTCAGCCTCGATATGTTGGAATTTTTAATAGTTTTTCTCCTGTAATTGAGTTCTAATCTTAATGCATTATGGTCAGAAAAGATGCTTGGAATGATTTCAATTTTTTTGAATTTATCAAGGCTAGATTTATGGCCCAGGTTATGATCTATCCTGGAGAAGGTTCCGTATGCACTTGAGAAAAAGGTAGAAATTAATTGTTTTGGGGTGAAATGTCCTATAGATATCAATTAGGTCTAAATGGTCTATTGCATCATTTAAAGTTTGTGTTTCTTTGTTAATTTTCTGTTCAGTTGATCTATCCATAGGTGTGAGTGGGGTATTAAAGTCTCGCACTATTTCTGTTATTGTTAATTTCCCCTTTCATACTTGTTAGCATTTGTCTTACATATTGTGGTGCTCCTATGTTGGGTGCATATATATTCATAATTGTTATATCTTCTTCTTGGATTGATCCTTTGATCATTATGTAGTGGCCTTCTTTGTCTCTTTTCACAGCCTTTGTTTTAAAGTCTATTTTATATGATATGAGTATTGCTACTCCTGCCTTCTTTTGGTCTCTGTTTGCATGGAATATCTTTCTCCAGACCTTCACTTTCAGTCTGTATGTGTCCCTTGTTTTGAGGTGGGTCTCTTGTAGACAACATATACAGGGGTCTTGTTTTACAGCCAGTCTTTGTCTTTTGGTTGAGGCATTCAACCCATTCACATTTTTTTTTATTTTTATTTTTAATTTTAAAATCTTTAATTCTTACATGTGTTCCCAAACATGAAACCCCCTCCCACCTCCCTCCCCATAACATCTCTGTGGGTGATCCCCATGCACCAGCCCCAAGCATGCTGTATCCTGCGTCAGACATAGACTGGCGATTCAATTCTTACATGATAGTATACATGATAGAATGCCATTCTCCCAAATCATCCCGCCCTCTCCCTCTCTCTCTGAGTCCAAAAGTCCGTTATACACAGCTGTGTCTTTTTTCCTGTCTTGCATACAGGGTCGTCATTGCCATCTTTCTAAATTCCATATATATGTGTTAGTATACTGTATTGGTGTTTTTCTTTCTGGCTTACTTCACTCTGTATAATCGGCTCCAGTTTCATCCATCTCATCAGAACTGATTCAAATGAATTCTTTTTAACGGCTGAGTAATACTCCATTGTGTACATGTACCACGGCTTTCTTATCCATTCATCTGTTGATGGACATCTAGGTTGTTTCCATGTCCTGGCTATTATAAACAGTGCTGCAATGAACATTGGGGTACATGTGTCTCTTTCAATTCTGGTTTCCTCGGTGTGTATACCCAGCAGTGGGATTGCTGGGTCATAAGGTAGTTCTATTTGCAATTTTTTAAGGAATCTCCACACTGTTCTCCATAGTGGCTGTACTAGTTTGCATTCCCACCAACAGTGTAGGAGGGTTCCCTTTTCTCCACACCCTCTCCAGCATTTATTGCTTGCAGATTTTTGGATCACAGCCATTCTGACTGGTGTGAAGTGGTACCTCATTGTGGTTTTGATTTGCATTTCTCTGATAATGAGTGATGTTGAGCATCTTTTCATGTGTTTGTTAGCCATCCGTATGTCTTCTTTGGAGAAATGTCTATTTAGTTCTTTGGCCCATTTTTTGATTGGGTCGTTTATTTTTCTGGAATTGAGCTGCATAAGTTGCTTGTATATTTTTGAGATTAGTTGTTTGTCAGTTGCTTCATTTGCTATTATTTTCTCCCATTCAGAAGGCTGTCTTTTCACCTTGCGTATATTTTCCTTTGTTGTGCAGAAGCTTTTAATTTTAATTAGATCCCATTTGTTTATTTTTGCTTTTATTTCCAGTATTCTGGGAGGTGGATCATAGAGGATCCTGCTGTGATTTATGTCTGAGAGTGTTTTGCCTATATTCTCCTCTAGGAGTTTTATAGTTTCTGGTCTTACATTTAGATCTTTAATCCATTTTGAGTTTATTTTTGTGTGCAGTGTTAGAAAGTGATCTAGTTTCATTCCTTTACAAGTGGTTGATCAGTTTTCCCAGCACCACTTGTTAAAGAGATTGTCTTTACTCCATTGTATATTCTTGCCTCCTTTGTCAAAGATAAGGTGTCCATATGTGTGTGGATTTATCTCTGGGCTTTCTATTTTGTTCCATTGATCTATATGTCTGTCTTTGTGCCAGTACCATACTGTTTTGATGACTGTGGCTTTGTAGTAGAGCCTGAAGTCAGGCAAGTTGATTCCTCCAGTTCCATTCTTCTTTCTCAAGATTGCTTTGGCTATTCGAGGTTTTTTGTATTTCCATACAAATCTTGAAATTATTTGTTCTAGTTCTGTGAAAAATATGGCTGGTAGCTTGATAGGGATTGCATTGAATTTGTAAATTGCTTTGGGTAGTATACTCATTTTCACTATATTGATTCTTCCAACCCATGAACATGGTATATTTCTCCATCTATTAGTGTCCTCTTTGATTTCTTTCATCAGTGTTTTATAGTTTTCTATATGGAGCGATCACAACAGACAACACAGAAATACAAAAGATCATAAGAGACTACTATCAGCAGTTGTATGCCAATAAAATGGACAACGTGGAAGAAATGGACAAATTCTTAGAAAAGTACAATTTTCCAAAACTGAACCAGGAAGAAATAGAAAATCTTAACAGACCCATCACCAGCACGGAAATTGAAACTGTAATCAGAAATCTTCCAGCAAACAAAAGCCCAGGTCCAGACGGCTTCACAGCTGAATTCTACCAAAAATTTCGAGAAGAGCTAACACCTATCCTACTCAAACTCTTCCAGAAAATTGCAGAGGAAGGTAAACTTCCAAACTCATTCTATGAGGCCACCATCACCCTAATACCAAAACCTGACAAAGATGTCACAAAAAAAGAAAACTACAGGCCAATATCACTGATGAACATAGATGCAAAAATCCTCAACAAAATTCTAGCAATCAGAATCCAACAACACATTAAAAAGATCATACACCATGACCAAGTGGGCTTTATCCCAGGGATGCAAGGATTCTTCAATATCCACAAATCAATCAATGTAATTCACCACATTAACAAATTGAAAAATAAAAACCATATGATTATCTCAATAGATGCAGAGAAGGCCTTTGACAAAATTCAACATCCATTTATGATAAAAACTCTCCAGAAAGCAGGAATAGAAGGAACATACCTCAACATAATAAAAGCTATATATGACAAACCCACAGCAAACATTATCCTTAATGGTGAAAAATTGAAAGCATTTCCCCTAAAGTCAGGAACATACAAGGGTGTCCACTTTCACTGCTACTATTCAACATAGTTCTGGAAGTTTTGGCCACAGCAATCAGAGCAGAAAAAGAAATAAAAGGAATCCAAATTGGAAAAGAAGAAGTAAAACTCTCACTGTTTGCAGATGACATGATCCTCTACATGGAAAACCCTAAAGACTCCACCAGAAAATTACTAGAGCTCATCAATGAATATAGTAAAGTTGCAGGATATAAAATCAACACACAGAAATCCCTTGCATTCCTATACACTAATAATGAGAAAGTAGAAAAAGAAATTAAGGAAACAATTCCATTCACCATTGCAACAAAAAGAATAAAATACTTAGGAATATATCTACCCATTCACATTTAAGGTAATTATTGATAAGTATGATCCCATTGCCATTTACTTTATTGTTTTGGGATCAGGTTTATACACGCTTTTTGTGTTTCCTGTCTAGAGAAGATCCTTTAACATTTGTTAGAGAGCTGGTTTGGTGGTGCTGAATTCTCTCAGCTTTTGCTTGTCTGTAAAGCTTTTGATTTCTCCTTCATATTTGAATGAGATCCTTGCTGGGCTTACAGTAATCTGTGCTGTAGATTATTTTCTTTCATCACTTTAAGTATGTCCTGCCATTCCCTCCTGGCTTGAAGAGTTTCCATTGAACGATCAGCTGTTATCCTTATGGGAATCCCCTTGTGTGTTATTTGTTGTTTATCCCTTGCTGTCTTTAATATTTGTTCTTTGTGTTTGATCTTTGTTAATTTGATTAATATGTGTCTTGGAGGTGTTTTGCCTTGGGTTTATCCTGTTTGGGACTCTGGGTTTCTTGGACTTGGGTGATTATTTCCTTCCCCATTTTAGGGAAGTTTTCAACTATTATCTCCTCAAGTATTTTCTCGTGATCTTTCTTTCTGTCTTCTTCTTCTGGGACTCCTACGATTCGAATGTTGGAGGGTTTCCTATTGTCCTGGAGGTCTCTGTGATTGTCCTCATTTCTTTTAATTCGTTTTTATTTTTTCCTCTCTGATTCATTTATTTCTACCATTCTATCTTCTACTTCACTAATCCTATCTTCTGCCTCTGTTATTCTACTATTTGTTCCCTCCAGAGTGTTTTTATCTCATTTATTGCATTATTCATTATATATTGACTCTTTTTTATTTCTTCTAGGTCCTTGTTAAACCTTTCTTGCATCTTCTCAATCCTTGTCTCCAGGCTATTTATCTGTGATTCCATTTTGATTTCAAGATTTTGGATCATTTTCACTATCAATATTCAGAATTCTTTATCAGGTAGATTCCCTATCTCTTCCTCTTTTGTTTGGTTTGGTGGGCATTTATCCTGTTCCTTTACTTGCTGGGTATTCCTCTGTGTCTTCATCTTGTTTATATTGCTGCTTTTGGGGTGGCCTTTCTATATTCTGGCAGTTTATGGAGTTCTCTTTATTGTGGAGTTTCCTTGCTGTGGGTGGGGTTGTATCAGTGGCTTGTCAAGGTTTCTTGGTTAGGGAAGCTTGTGTCAGAGTTCTGGTGGGTGGAGCTGGATTTCTTCTCTCTGGAGTGCAATGAAGTGTCCAGTAATGAGTTATGAGATGTCAATGGTTTTGGAGTAACTTGAGCTGCCTCTATATTGAAGCTCAGGGGTGTGTTCCTGTGTTGCTGGAGAATTTGCGTGATATGACTTGCTCTGGAACTTGTTAGCCCTCGTGTGGTGCTTCGTTTCAGTGTAAGTATGGAGGCGTTTGATGAGCTCCTATCGATTAATGTTCCCTGGATTCAGGAGTTCTCTAATGTTCTCAGGATTTGGACTTAAGCCTCCTGCTTCTGGTTTTCAGTTTTATTTTTACAGTAGCCTCAAGACTTCTCCATCTGTGCAGCACTGATGATAAAACATCTAGGTTAAAGATGAACAGTTTCTCCACATTGAGGGACACCCAGAGAGGTTCACAGAGTTACATGGAGAAGAGAAGAGAAGATGGAGGGGGGAGTTGGAGGTGACTGGAATGAGATGAGGTGGGATCAAAACATGAGAGAGCCAGCTAGCCAGTAATCACTTCCTTATGTGCACTCCACAGTCTGGACCACTCAGAGATGTTCACAGAGTTATACAGAGAAGAGGAGAGGGAGGAAGGAGACAGAGGTGGCCAGGAGGATAAAAGAGGGAAATGCAAAGGAGAGAGGCAGATCCAGCCAGTAACCAGTTCCTTAAGTGTTCTCTGTGTCTGGAACACACAGAGATTCACAGAGTTGGGTAGAGAAAGGGGAGGGAGGAGACAGAGGCAACCTGGTGGAGAAAAAGGAGATTCCAATGGAGGAGAAAGCAGTCAAGCCAGTAATCTCACTCTCAAGTAAAAATGGGTACTGTAGAATGGGTTTTAAAGGTACAAAATTGATAACAAATACCAAAAAGCAAAGATAAGAGGTTGGATTTTCAAAAGTACAATATTAAAGAAAAGAAGAAAAAGAAGGAAAAAAAACAAAGTCACAAGAATTATTAAACAACAACAACAACCACCACAAAAAAATATATATGTGTTTGCTTTAAAAATAGGGTCTTTTTTTTTTTGAAAAGTAATAATAGGTTATAAAAATAAAAATTAAAGGAGAAATAGAGGACTTAAAATTAAAAGATATTTTTAAAAAAAGAAGAAAAAGAAAAGAAGAAACAAACAAACAAATATAAAAGAATGATCGGAAAAATAGTAAAGATATATCTGGGACTTTCTCTGTTGTTGTTGTGGGCAGTGTGGGGTCAGTTCATTTTCGGATAGTTCCTTGGTCCGGCTTACATTTCTCAAGATCTATAGGCCCCTTCCTATGTAGTCGGTACTAACAGCAGGGTTTTAATCTATTGCACCTGTCACTTCCAAGGCAGTTCCCTCTGTTTTGGCTTCTTCTGTTTGCTGGTCTCTTCAGTGTCTGATTTCTGCCCTGACACAAGGGGGACAGTGGTGGACTCTTTTTTTCTTCTTTTTTTTTTTTTTTAAGGCTCACTTGTTCAGTCACACTGTGGGGAGGGAGGGATGCTGCAAACAAATAACACTGGCCTGTGCTTGGAAGGTCTCAGCCATGCTGGGCATGCTCCCTGCTCACAGCGCACACAGCTCAGGCTCTAGGTTGCCCTGTCAGGAACCGTCTGAGGCCGGCCCTGGGCTGCAATTACCTGCCCAGTCTAAGCCGCTCAGGCTCAGGCACTCAGGGAGTCCTCAGAGGCGCAGACTTGGTTGGGCCTGCGTTTTGTGCCCTTCCCAGATCCGAGTAGCTCAGGTGTTTGGTGAGCACAGTCCCTGCAACTTATCGCCTTTCCCGTCCCTGCTGTTCAGTTTTCTGGGAGTACAACTGGCACCCCTTCTCCGGCGGATGGTGACTGCCTAGAACCCCAAGAAGTCTTACTTAGCAAAGAAGCTTCCTTGCAGTTTGGTAGTTAATGTCTCTCTGGGGCTGCGATTGCCCCCTTCCAGCCCTTTCGGCTCTGGCTGCCCATCACCGGAGGGGGATGGTCTGCAGATGGCTAATTCTGTTCCATCCTTTGTTCTGTGCGTGGTCCTGGCGGTGTCTTATGTTAGAGCTTTTCACGTGGTAGCTACCCCACAGTCTGGTTTGCTAGCCCAAGTTAGTTTGCTCTGGTTATGCTTGGGGCATTCTGGGCCGATTCTTAAAAAGCATGCAGCCCGCGCCTCCCTGCCCAGCCCCTGCTTGCTAATGGCGGATGCAGGCTTCTGCGCTGCTTCTCCACTGGGAGAGTTACCGTTGGACTCGTAATCTGTTGGTTTTAATTATTTATTTATTTTTCCTCCCTGTTATGTTGCCCTCTGTGCTTCCAAGGCTCGCCACAGACTCAGCAGTGAGAGTGTTTCCTGGTGTTTGGAAACTTCTCTCTTTTTAAGACTCCCTTCCCAGGACGGAGCTTCCTCCCTACCTCTTTTGTCTCTTTTATCGTCTTTTATATTTTTTCCTACCTGTTTTTGAAGACAATGAGCTGCTTTTCTGGGTGCCTGATGTCCTCTGCCAGCATTCAGAAGTTGTTTTGTGGAATTTACTCAGCGCTGAAATGTTCTTTTGATGAATTTTTGAGGGAGAAAATGGTCTCCCTGTCCTATTCCTCTGCCATCTTAGGACCACCCTCAAAATCTTTCTTTACAAGTGAAGTAGCTCAGTCATGTCCAACTCTGTGACCCTCTGGACTGTAGCCTACCAGGCTCCTTCCTCCATGGGATTCTTCAGGCAAGAATACTGGAGTGGGTTGCCATTTTTAATAGAACCAAGGAAATAATATCCTGACTCTATATCCTGATTTCTAGCATTAAAATTCTGATTATTAGAAGAATGCTGTTCTATCTAACTAGTTCAGTTTGAAACACAATGAATTGGACTATTTCTAAATTTCTAAATTTACTTTGTGTGATCAAGCACATTAATTTGAAATATTAATGTAATGATTACTGAGTAGGAAGGTGACATTAAATTACAGGAAAATAGTCTTTTACTTTAATGTTGCTTGTAAGCAGAGAGAATTTCAAAATAGGACAGTAACTACTGTCCTATTTAATTTCTATAAATTGGTGTAGGTGTTTGTGTTATAAATAGTAACACATTGTCAAGAGGAGTTAAGAATGCTTCAGGAGCTTACAGACTAAGAAGCGTGACTTCATAAGAAGCAATCCTAAGACTTTTGTGTTGATTCAGATTACTAAGCTGCCTAAACAGATGAGGGCAATATTGGTACTGTTTACATTCTTTTTTTGCTCTAAATTTGCAAAACAGTCAATAAACATCAGCTGAGATTTAAAGAGTCATTTTCTCTAATGTATTTCTTTGCATTTTTACTGGAATAAAGATTCTCCTGAATTACTACTGTCTCCATATCATGGACTACAATCACAAAATTTTCTGCTAGAATGCTGTGCACTTCTCTAACACAGAACCATAAGCTCTACTTTTGAAGTGTTACCTTCATTCCTGCAGCAATGTTAGGATGAGATTGCACCATTATCTTTGACACTACAAGATTTTAGTAGTGTCTATCCCCAGCCTATCCCCAGCTGCAGAGGATACAAGAGGCTTTTTAAACTTCCCTTCTCTAATACCTACAGCAGTTTGACTTGTGTAGATTAAGACACAAATGAAGGTATTGCTGCTTCTGCTACTGATGATGACCAACCTTCCCCTGGTGCAGGACTGTGTATGAAAGTGGTGATAACCAAAATAGCCCAGTTCCATCACTTCTAAGATGTTTATAAAATAGACATCCTGCATAAAGGTCATTTGCTCTTCAGGTTTGCAAAACATAAAAACGCATATTCTACATTATTAGTTAGAAGATCTTATTATGCCATAGTTGGAACTGTAAATTTGTGTATTTAGTAAAACATGATTGATTCTGTAGAAAAACTAGTAAAACATAACAGTTGTCCATGGTGTGATATGAGATCCATTATATGACTTGCTATTTATAGACAGATTGATAAGTCTCAACATAAAATAATGAATTTCATTTCATTTGTGTTTCTGTTATACTGAAAAAAAAATCATAGTAAGAACAACAGTTTAGACAATTAATATCATTAGGTCCAATGCCTGAATATGAGCCCAGAGTCTCCTATCACCCAGTCAGTTCAGTTCAGTTCAGTTCAGTTCATTCGCTCAGTTGTGTCCGACTCTTTGCGACCCCATGAATCACAGCACGCCAGGCCTCCCTGTCTATCACCAACTCCCAGAGTTCACTCAAACTCACATCCATCAGGTCAGTGATGCCATCTAGCCATCTCATCCTCTGTTGTCCCCTTTTCCTCCTGCCACCAATCCCTCCCAGCATAAGAGTCTTTTCCAATGAGTCAACTCTTTGCATGAGGTGGGCAAAGTACTGGAGTTTCAGCTTTAGCATCATTCCTTCCAAAGAAATATCAGGGCTGATCTCTTTCAAAATGCACGGGTTGGATCTCCTTGCAGTCCAAGGGACTCTCAAGAATCTTCTCCAATACCACAGTTCAAAAGCATCAATTCTTCGGCGCTCAGCTTTCTTCTCAGTCCAACTCTCACATCCATACATGACCACTGGAAAAACCATAGCCTTGACGAGATGGACCTTTGCTTATATGCAGAGTACATCATGAGAAATGCTGGACTGGAAGAAACACAAGCTGGAATCAAGATTGCCGGGAGAAATATCAATAACTTCAGATATGCAGATGACATCACCCTTATGGCAGAAAGTGAAGAGGAACGAAAGAGCCTCTTGATGAAAGTGAAAGAGGAGAGTGAAAAAGTTGGCTTAAAGCTCAACATTCAGAAAATGAAGATCATGGCATCTGGTCCCATCACTTCATGGGAAATAGATGGGGAAACAGTGGAAACAGTGTCAGATTTTTTATTTTGGGGGGCTCCAAATTCACTGCAGATGGTGACTGCAGCCATGAAATTAAAAGACTATCACCCATTAGGAGTCAATATTTGGAATGACCCATTAGTAGGTAAGGAACCCACCTGTCAATGTAGGAGACATAGAGACTCAGGTTCCATCCCTGGGTGAGGAAAAGCCCCTGGAGGAGGGCATGGCAACCCACTCCAGTATTCTTGCCTGGAGAATCCCCATGGACAGATAAGCCTGGTGGGCTATACTCTATAGGGTTGAAAATAGTTGGACACTACTGAAGGGACAAAGTACATTAGTAGGCAGAGCTAAGACTCAATAAATAGAAATATCGAAGCACATTACTTATGTAGTCTTTCACTAGAGGTTGATAGTTATCTATAGAAAACTATGTCTTTCCGTTAACTATGCAGAATTATCCCTGAATATTTCAGTCCAGTACTCCTTGCACCTAGAAGGGGCTGTATGATAGTTGGTCCTAATGAATCATGAAGGAATTGATGTGTGCTAATAAGGGCCAAAGGATTTTAAAAGGGCATGTTGGACTTCCCTGGTGGTTCAGTGGATAAGAATCTGCCTGCCAATGCAGGGAACATGGGTTCAATCCCTGGTCGTTTAAGATTCCATATGCCTTGGGGCAACTAAGCTCACCATATACCACAATGATTGAGGCCATACTCTAGAACCCATGCTCTGCAACAAGAAAAGGCACCGAAATGAGAAGACCATGCACTGCAACTAGAGAGGAGGCATTTCTCGCAGAAACTAAAGAAAGCCCTTGCAGCAATGAGCTCTCATCACAGCCAGAAGTAAATAAATAAAATTTAAATAAACAAAACAAAATAAACCAAAAAAAGGGCATGCTATCTCCACTTTCCTTTTCTTTTCTACCAGTTAGATGAACAAAACTCCAGGTTTTAGGGGATGAAAGAACCACAAGATAGAAGAAACCCAATTTCCCTAAATATCCATATGCTCAGTTGCTCCGTTGTGTCTGACTCTTTTGTGACCACAAGCACTGTAGCCCACCAGGCTCCTCTGTCCATAGAATTTTCCAGGCAAGAATACTGGAGTGGGTTGCCATTTTTTACTCTAGGGGATCTTCCCCACCCAAACTGCAAACAACTGTATCTAGCTGACTAATATATGAACCATAATTAATTGTGTTAGGACACAGAAGTTTGAGGGTTACCTAAGATATCATCATTAGGCTAACAAGTACAATTCTCTATAATATTCAAACAATCCTTTGGGGCAGGGAATAAGAGTACTGGAAAAGAGAGGAGAAGGGATAAACACAGGTATGATTGAGTTTTTGCTCATGTGTGAACAAAATGATCTACTAAACAATGATATAGCTAATACTCAATTAGATAAAATGTGCATATTCTACATGCATCAGTTTAGGCAAGTTTGCTACTACATTATGCACACCTTCTGGGCCTCAGTTTTCCTAACCGCAAAATAAGTAATTCTGCTAGGTGAACTGTATAACTACTTTCAGCTATAACATTCCCATTACATATTTCCACTAACACATGAAGCAATGTACTTTAAGTTACAAAGTGACCTTCTCTGAGAAGAAGAATTGTGCTATAGAGTAAAGAACACAGCACCAGTCACCTACCAGGATTCCAGGGTTTCCTCTACATCTAGATGGCTGCAGGTATTTAGACAAGTTATTAATATTTAAATTTCTTGGACTTCAGTTCCTTCACCTATAAAGTAAAAATAAAGGTAAAATTATCTCTAGGTTTCCTTTAAGCTCTAATATTCAGCAGTTTATAAACCGTCCCAGTCTGTGTGATATTTATGAAAATTGGTGTGCTTCTGAAGTAAAGGACATAGCTTTCCCTATCAAGTGGTATCAAGAAGTTAGGCCAAAATCTGTCAACCAATAAATAACTTTTAAGACACAATGACATTTGCACCAGCCCCTTTCTCACTTATCCTTGCAGTATTAGGAAATGTTCCCTGAATGGCATGGCAGAGGCAGCAGAAGGGCAAATTTATAGTTAGCTCCCAGCCCCTAAGCTAGGGTCACACTCCTCACTGATGATGTCCTCTTGGGTCAGGAGCTCCCCTGGAGACCAAAACGTGGGGGCAAAGCTTTCCTTTCCATGAGGCAGAGAGAAGGGCTACTTATGTCATGACTAGTCAAGGGTGGGAAGATAAACACTTTCTCCAATAAACCCTTGAAAGCATCAGCTAATTCTGCCTCTGTCTTTATAACAGCTCTGATCCTCCAAACACAGAAAAGTCAACTGAATTTATCTTTAAGAAAAGAGTCAGTGGAAAAGGGGGTTGGGGGGGGCGGGGAGGGAAATGACAGGTCAATTTAACTTTTAGGCTTTAGTTGGCGTGTATGCACTCGTGTGTGTGTGTGTGTGTGTGTGTGTGTGTGTGTGTATGAAGAGGGTACCATTTGCTAATACAGACGTTGCATAAGAATGGTTAGTTTTTACCTATCTCCAAACACCCACCTTAGGTAACTTTTCTCCATTAAAATAATTTGAAATTTAAATACAAAATTCCAATTTTATCTCTAGCTACTTGGAAAAGAGCTTTGTTTAAATAAAATGTCAACTCACTGTCAAAAGGATAAACAAAAGACAATATTTAGCTTCTTGTGGGTGAAAGTGGTAGCAAAATTAAATTTGAGAGATAGAGACTTTCAGATTTTTTTTTTTTTTTTAGTTTTAAGGGTGTGCATTCTATAAATGAGAATACATATTAGGATAATTGGATTAGTAATGTACACATGTTGAGAATGGACAGGTAAATTTGGCTGGAGATTTCTAAATCTCACCACAACCTTAGCAATTTTATTATCTGCTATGATTATATTTGTTTGCCTCTGTTTCATGCCTTCAGGAAAGCCTTGCTTGATGGCTATTAACCTACATGTGATGAATTTGAGTGGTATTAAAAAAATTCAAGTTGTAATCTATAATTCTAGAATGTGTTTTTTGTAAAAAGGGAATTTGACATTTAAGTCAGTGCTATTATTTCTTTATTTTTTGGTGTTATCCATAACATTGATCACTAAATTTATTTTAATATAGATTTTCCCTCCTGCTTTTTTCCTAAGATACCCGTAATATTATTTGATATTTTACATGAGGTATCTTATTTATCTGTATATTTTGTGTCTAAGTTTCATGTGAGTGATACATGAGGAATTGAGTTGTTACATACTTAGCTATCTGTTTTATACTTACTTATGTTTTGAGAACACCAAACATCATAAACTTTCATTGGTGATTACCAAATGAGAACATCTTGTCAACCACCTTAGAGAGTATAATGTAGAATTCAAGAATACAAGGTCTGACGCCAGACAAAAGTTTTCAAATCCTGGTCAATATGTGGACTTCAGAATATGATCTATCCTCTCAAGGCTTGTTTTTACCAATTGTAATGTGAAGGTATGTTAAGAGTCTTAACCACTAAAATAATGCAGCTTCTATTTGAAGTAATAGAGTGTTACCTACATTTCTATTTTATCTCCTTTAGCATTTAATTTGCATATTAATCATACTCTTCAGTGAGTTGCTTTCTACTCATATTTTCTTCTCTTCCTAACATGGGTCTCAGTTCAGTTCAGTTCAGTCGCTCAGTCATGTCTGATTCTTTGCAATCCCATGGACTGCAGCTTGCCAGGCCTCCCTGTCCATCACCAGCTCCCCGAGTTTACTCAAACTCTTGTCTGTTGAATCAATGATGCCATCCAACCATCTCATCCTCTTTCATCCCTTTCTCCTCCCACTTTCAACCTTTCCCAGCATTAGAGCCTTTCAAATGAGTCAGTTCTTCACATCAGGTGGCCAAAGTATTGGAGTTCCACCTTCAACATCAGTCCTTCCAATGAATATTCAGGACTGATTTCCTTTAGGATGGACTGGTTGGATCTCCTTGCAGTCCAAGGGACTCTCATGAGTCTTCTCCAACACCACAGTTCAAACGCATCAATTCTTTGGTGCTCAGCTTTCATCATAGTCCTATTCTCACAACCATACATGACTACTGGAAAAACCATAGCCCTGACTAGACAGACCTTTGTTGGCAAAGCAATGTGTCTGCTTTTTAATATGCTCTCTAGGTTGGTCACAACTTTTCTTCCAAGGAGTAAGTATCTTTTAATTTCATGGCTGCAGTCACCATCTGCAGTGATTTTGGAGCCCAAAAACATAAAGTCTGTCACTGTTTCCACTGTTTCCCCATCTATTTGCCATGCAGTGATGGGACCAGATGCCATGATCTTAGTTTTCTGAATGTTGAGTTTAAAGCCAACTTTTTCACTCTCCTCTTTCACTTTCATCAAAAGACTCTTTAGTTCTGCTTCGCTTTCTGCCATAGGCATCTAATTCTGCCCAAATATGGTCTACTTCTGGCTAAACATGGGTCTACTTCTGACCAAAATAAAACTGCCTGGTTAATCAATGGACAGTTTAGACAAGGACTCATCATTTCTTCTAGATGATGGTTAAATGAGATCCATGCTACTTTTGACCATTTCTCTGCTGCAGCCTTGATATTGGAGTGCAGGTCTGCTTGAAAAAATTTGAGGCCAAAGCCCTCTGGACTCTCCCATCACTCTTCTATCTGACCCTGACCCTTATTAAAAAAGAAGTGTAGTCTGCTTCTCTGACTTCTTCACTGGTCTGACCCAGTTTTCTGTTGAAATCTTTGTCCTACAGTTTGTGCAACATGATTCTTAATAATAAGGTCTTGGCCCCTGTGACCTGAACCAACTGATTGCACCATGAGTTTAAGTGATCACTCTACTTGGATCAAAGAAGAAGAGAGCTCCTTTCATCCTGTGTCAACGTCATCTCAGTAGTTGTCTTTCAAACAGCATTGTCTCTTTAGCAGGCAAAAGTAAAACATTAATTTTAAATTTGTAGTCTCCTTTAAATGTTACAAAGCCCATATATATTTACTATCTTTTAAATTCCTTCTAAGAATAAGGCAATGTGGATAAGGCAGGTATTATTGTTATCTGATTTTGCACACAAGAAAGTGAAAATCCAGAGAGGTTAAATGAGTTGCTCAAAGTTACACAGTAACCAGTGTGCAGAATTGAGATAAATTCTTTTGAATCAGAAGCCATTTTTTTTTCTTCCAATAACTGTATGACTGACTTGAGCCATTCAACAAGCATGAATCAAGACTAACAGCCAATAAACATTTTTTGTTTTTCTTTAGGAGAAGTGTGGCCAGAAATAACAAGATAAGTTGAAAGTAAACTTATGAATAGAACTTTGACTGGAGAGAAAAAAACATGACCCTGAATCTGCCACCCACATGTAATTTTTATGGAAACGTTTCTAGGCTGACTTGTTGATATAGTCAGGAAACCAAAGTACCACTAAAAGGGTGAATTGTTTAGGTACAGAGCCACAACACATGGTGTCCAGATCTGACTCAGAACATCTAGCATGTATTACTAAGCTGTTATTACATTAACAAGAATATAGCACCTGAAAGAAAAAGATGACAAGAAGTAAATTTAAAAAAGTACTGCTTTTATTATTAAAATTGGAAGCAAACAAATATATTTGAGGGGGAGTTTATTGATAATTTCCTAATGACATAGTAGATAACACATCTAAACCTTGATGATTTGAAATTACCTATTGACAAAATTGGGATAATATTGATGAAAAATTTTATGAGCCAGTTGTGGGGGACCTTAAAGTGTATTCTTTATTTCTGTGTTAATAATTTATAATTCAAAGTATTTTACAAGAATCATTTCTCTTTTACAAATTTCCTTCAAGCTAAACCACACTGCTTGATTTAAATATGAAATATTTTGCATGCCTAATTATGGAATTAAGATTTTCCATCAGTATTACTATGTCTCCAATGATAAGAATACATTTTGATCCTACTCATATCCTTGAAAGACTTCTATAATCTGGAATAGCTATTCTGTGAGTGTGTACCTATATGTGGATGCATGTATTATAATTATGTATCCTTCTATCAGGAATCTTATTTAAAAGTAGATATTTTAATTTAATTATCTAATTAATTTTACTAGATATGTTGGATCTATGAAATAAACTAACATATATAATTATTATATGATAGAGAATAACTATAGAAGTGGTAATATATGGGTGAGCAAATAAAAATATCCTTCATCGTGTATTCATGGACCGATGTGTGGTATGGTATGGATAAAGTACTTGAAATAAAAACATGAATAAAATAACCAGTGTCCCTTCTGAACTCTAATTCATTGATGTCACTGGCCAATAAGCCAATACAACCCATTCTGCTATTCAGTAGTAGAAACTTCTTTGTGCCTCAAAAGGCTCCTTTTCTTTTTCTGTCTGGGCTCTAGTAAATAGCTACTTTCTTTTCCTCTGGTAGGTGCCACTACAACCTCTTTTTCCTAGGATTCTTCACCATGGAAGCCTGGATTTACAGAGGATGTGGTTTTCTAGGTTGTATACATCTTGTTCGCTACCCCTTAAGATGTGAATGCAGACCTTATTCTACTTACAGTTCTACAATTAATCCTGATTAAGAAGCACAGAGAAGAATTTCCAAAACAAGTGCATTAAAAAACCTAGAATCCATATACTATATTGTACTTCTCAATTTTAAGTGTATTTCAGAATCACTTTCTTAGAATTTTTGAAATGCATACAATGGGATGCACCCAGGACCTACTGAATCAAATATACGGTAGTGGACATGTGGGAATTCCCATATTTTAAACAAGTCCCCTGAGGGAAATAAATCTTTAAAAAGTAATAATATAGCCCTTAAGTGCAGATGGTAAATAAAATTCTAGGAAACTCGTCTTTAAAGTAGCATCTTTAAACTCTACTTGCTCATGACGAGAATACAGACTTTCCTGTATATCTAAAGTAAATAGGAGGGAGTCCTAAGATGGCAGAGGAATAGGACCAGGAGACCACTTTCTCCCCCACAAATTCATCAAAAGAACATTTCAGTGCTGAGCAAATTCCACAAAACAACTTCTGAATGCTGGCAGAGGACATCAGACACCCAGAAAAGCAGCCCATTGTCTTCAAAAGGAGGTAGGAAAAAATATAAAAGACAAAAAGAGAGACAAAAGAGGTAGGGATGGAGCTCTGTCCCAGGAAGGGAGTCTTAAGAAGAGAGAAGTTTCCAAACACCAGGAAACATTCTCACTGCCAAGTCTGTGGCAAGCCTTGGAACCACAGTGGGCAACATTAATGGGAGAAAAAATAAATAAATAATTAAAACCCACAGATTACATGCCCAATGGTAACTCCCCCAGCGGAGAAGCAGCGCAGATGCCTGCACCCGCCACTAGCAAGAAGGGGCTGGGCAGGGAAGCATGGGCTGCATTGCTTAGAGTAAAGACTGGGCCTGAATGCCCCAAAGGCAATCTGAGGGAACTAACTTGTGCTAGCAAAGCAGACTGCGGGATAGCTACCAGGCAAAAAGCGCTAACCTAAGACACCATCAGGCCAGCTCACAGAACAAAGACTGAGCAGATCTAGCCCGCTGCAGACCATCCCCCTCCAGGGATAGGCAGCCAGAGCTGGAATGGGGCAATTGTGGCCCCAGAGAGGCATTATCTACCAAACTGCAAGCAGGCTTCATTGCTGACTTAGACTTCTTGTGATTCTGGACAGTCAACATCCGCCTGAGAAGGTGCGCCAGTTGTACACCCAGAAAACCAAGCAGCAGGGACAAGGAAGGCAATAAGTTACAGTTACCGTGCTCGCCAAACACCTGGTCACCTGAGCTGCTTGGACCTGGGAAGGGCACAAAACGCAGGCCCAACTGAGTCTGCTCCTGTAAGGACTACCCGAGTGCCTGAACCTGAGCGGCTTAGACCTGGGAGGTGCATGCAGCCCAGGGCCAGCCTCGGATGGTTCCCGGTGGAGCAACCTAGAGCCTGAGCAGTGTGGGCAGGGAGGGCACATGTGCCGTGAACAGGGGCAGGCTCAGTGTGGCTGAGACACTGCAAGCACACGCCAGTGTTCTTTGTTTGCAGTGTCCCTCTCTCCCCACAGCGTGACTGAACAAGTGAACCTACAAAAGTGTCCACCACTACCCCCTTGTGTCAGGGTGGAAATCAGACACTGAAGAGACCAGCAAACAGAAGAAGCTAAAACAGAGGGAACCGCCTTGGAAGTGACAGGTGCAAGAGATTAAAACCCAGTAGTTAGTACTGACTACATAGGAAGGGGTCTATAGATCTTGAGAAATATAAGCCAGACCAAGGAACTATCTGAAAATGAACTGACCCCACATTGCCTGCAACAACACCAGAGAAAGTCCTAGATATATTTTTACTATTTTTACTATCATTCTTTATTTTTTAATTAATTTTAATTTTTAAGTCCTCTATTACTCTTTTAATTTTCCTTTTTATAACCTACTATTACTTTGCAAAAAAAGAAACCCTATTTTTTAAAGCAAATTTCATATATATATATACTTTTATATTTTTTATGACTTTGTTTTTTTTTTTTTCTTTTCTTTAATATTGTATCTTTGAAAATCCAACCTCTACTCTAGATTCTTAATCTTTGCTTTTTGGTATTTGTTATCAATTTTGTACCTTTAAGAACCCAATCTTCAGTACCCATTTTTACTTGGGAGTGGGATTACTGGCTTGACTGCTCTCTCCCACTTTGGACTCTTCTTTTTCTCCACCAGGTCGCTTCTATCCCCTCCCCCTCCTCTTTTCTACCCAACTCTGTGAATCTCTTTGTGTGTCCAGACAATGGAGTACACTGAGGGAACTGATTATTGGCTGGATCTGTCTCTCTCCTTTTGATTACCCCCTTTATCCTCTTGGCTACCTCTGTCTCCTTCCTCCCTCTTCTTTTCTCTGTATAATTCCATGAACATCTCTGAGCGGTCCAGACTGTGGAGCGCACATAAGGAAGTGATTACTGGCTAGCTTACTCTCTCCTCTTTTGATTCCACCTCATCTCATTCGGGTCACCTTTAACTCCCTCCTCCCACTTCTCTTCTCCATGTAACTCTGTGAGCCTCTCCGGGTGTTCCTCACTGTGGAGAAACTTTTCATTTTTAACCTAGATGTTTTATCAATGGTACTGTATAGATGGAGAAGTCTTGAGGCTACTGTAAAAATAAGACTGAAAACTAGAAGCAGGAGGCTTAAGTCCAAATTCTGAGAACACCAGAGAACTCCTGACTCCAGGGAAAATTAATCGGTAGGAGCTCATCAAACGGCTCCATACCTACACTGAAACCAAGCTCCACCCAAGGGCTAACATGTTCCAGAGCAAGACATACCATGCAAATTCTCCAGCAACACAGGAACACAGCCCTGAGCTTCAATATACAGGCTGCCCAAATTCACTCCAAACCCACTGACATCTCATAACTCATTACTGGACACTTCATTGCACTCCGGAGAGAAGAAATCCAGCTCCACCCACCAGAACTCCAACACAAGCTTCCCTTAACCAGGAAACCTTGACATGCCACCTGTAAAACCCCACCCACAGCAAGGAAACTCCACAATAAAGAGAACTCTACAAACAGCCAGAATAGAGAGGCCACCCCAAACACAGCAATATAAACAAGATGAAGACACAGAGGAATACCCAGCAAGTAAAGGAACAGGAAAAATGCCCACCAAGCCAAACAAAAGAGGAAGAGATAGGGAATCTACCTGATAAAGAATTCTGAATATTGATAGTGAAAATGATCCAAAATCTTGAAATCAAAATGGAATCACAGATAAATAGCCTGGAGACAAAGATTGAGAAGATGCAAGAAAGGTTTAACAAGGACCTAGAAGAAATAAAAAAGAGTCAATATATAAAATGAATAATGCAATAAATGAGATTAAAAACACTCTGGAGGGAACAAATAGTAGAATAATGGAGGCAGAAGATAGGATTAGTGAAATAGAAGATAGAATGGTAGAAATAAATGAATCAGAGAAGAAAAAAAGAAAATGGATTAAAAGAAATGAGGACAATCTCAGAGACCTCCAGGACAATGTTAAATGCACTAACATTCGAATCATAGGAGTCCCAGAAGAAGAAGACAAAAACAAAGACCGTGAGAAAATACTTGAGGAGATAATAGTTGAAAACTTCCCTAAAATGGGGAAGGAAATAATCACCCAAGTCCAAGAAACCCAGAGAGTCCCAAACAGGATAAACCCAAGGCAAAACACCTCCAAGACACATATTAATCAAATTAGCAAAGATCAAACACAAAGAACAAATATTAAAGGCAGCAAGGGAAAACAACAAATAACACACAAGGGGATTCCCATAAGGATAACAGGTGATTTTTCAATAGAAACTCTTCAGGCCAGGAGGGAATGGCAGGACATACTTAAAGTGATGAAAAAAAAAAAAATAACCTACAGCCCAGATTACTGTACCCAGCAAGGATCTCATTCAAATATGAAGGAGAAATCAAAAGCTTTACAGACAAGCAAAAGCTGAGAGAATTCAGCACCACCAAACCAGCTCTCTAACAAATGTTAAAGGATCTTCTCTAGACAGGAAACACAAAAAGGGTGTATAAACCCAATCCCAAAACAATAAAGTAAATGGTAACAGGATCATACTTATCAATAATTACCTTAAATATAAATGGGTTGAATGCCCCAACCAAAAGACAAAGACTGGCTGAATGGATACAAAAACAAGACCCCTGTATATGTTGTCTACAAGAGACCCACCTCAAAACAAGGGACACATACAGACTGAAAGTGAAGGGCTGGAGAAAGATATTCCATGCATACAGAGACCAAAAGAAGGCAGGAGTAGCAATACTCATATCATATAAAATAGACTTTAAAACAAAGGCTGTGAAAAGAGACAAAGAAGGCCACTACATAATGATCAAAGGATCAATCCAAGAAGAAGATATAACAATTATGAATATATATGCACCCAACATAGGAGCACCACAATATGTAAGACAAATGCTAACAAGTATGAAAGGGGAAATTAACAATAACACAGAAATAGTGGGAGACTTTAATACCCCACTCACACCTATGGATAGGTCAACTAAACAGAAAATTAACAAAGAAACACAAACTTTAAATGATGCAATAGACCATTTAGACCTAATTGATATCTATAGGACATTTCACCCCAGAACAATTAATTTCTACCTTTTTCTCAAGTGTACACGGAACATTCTCCAGGATAGATCACATCCTGGGCCATAAATCTAGCTTTGGTAAATTCAAAAATTGACTTTATTCCAAACATCTTTTATGACCACAATGCAGTAAAATTAGATCTCAATTAAAGGAGAAAAACTATTAAAAATTCCAACATATGGAGGCTGAACAATACGATTCTGAATAACCAACAAATCACAGAATAAGTAAAAAAGGAATCAAAATATGCATAGAAAAGAATGAAAATGGAAACACAACCACCCAAAACCTGTGGGACACTATAAAAGCAGTGCTAAGGGGAAGGTTCCTAGCAATACAGGCATACCTCAAGAAACAAGAAAAAAGTCAAATAAATAACCTAACTCCATACCTAAAGCAACTAGAAAAGGAAGAAATGAAGAACCCCAGGTTAGTAGAAGGAAAGAAATCTTAAAAATTAGGGCACAAATAAATGCAAAACAAATAAGAGACCATAGCAAAAATCAACAAAGCCAAAGCTGGTTCTTTGAGAAGATAAATAAAATTGGCAAACCATTAGCCAGACTCATCAAGAAACAAAGGGAGAAAAATCATATCAATAAAATCAAACAAAAATGGAGAGATCACAACAGACAACACAGAAATACAAAGGATCATAAGAGACTACTATCAGCAATTATATGCCAATAAAATGGACAACATGGAAGAAATGGACAATTCTTAGAAAAGTACAACTTTCCAAAACTGAAACAGGAAGAAATAGAAAATCTTAACAGACCCATCACAAGCACAGAAATTAAAACTGTAATCAGAAATCTTCCAGCAAACAAAAGCCCAGGTCCAGACGGCTTCACAGCTGAATTCTACCAAAAATTTCGAGAAGAGCTAACACCTGTCCTGCTCAAACTCTTCCAGAAAATTGCAGAGAAAGGTAAACTGCCAAACTCATTCTATGAGGCCACCATCACCCTAATACCAAAACCTGACAAAGATGCCACAAAAAAAGAAAACTACAGGCCAATATCACTGATGAACATAGATGCAAAAATCCTTAACAAAATTCTAGCAATCAGAATCCAACAACACATTAAAAAGATCACACAGCATGACCAAGTGGGGTTTATCCCAGAGATGCAAGGATTCTTCAATATCTGCAAATCAATCAATGTAATTCATCACGTTAACAAATTGAAAAATAAAAGCCATATGATTATCTCAACAGATATAGAGAAAGCCTTTGAGAAAATTCAACATCCATTTATGATTAAAAAAAAAAAAACCACTCCAGAAAGCAGGAATAGAAGGAACATTCCTCAACATAATAAAAGCTATATATGACAAACCCACAGCAAACATTATCCTCAATGGAGAAAAATTCAAAGCATTTCCCCTTAAGTGAGGGACAAGACAAGGGTGCCCACTCTCACCACTACTATTCAACATAATTTTGGAAGTTTTGGCCACAGCAATCAGAGCAGAAAAAGAAATAAAAGGAATACAAATGGAAAAAGAAGAAGTAAAACTCTCACTGTTTGTAGATGACATGATCCTCTACATAGAAAACCCTAAAGACTCCTCCAGAAAATTACTAGAGCTAATCAATGAATATAGTAAAGTTACAGGATACAAAATCAACAAACAGAAATCCTTTGCATTCCTATACACTAATAATGAGAAAATAGAAAGAGAAACTAAGGAAATAATTCCATTCACCATTGCAACAAAAAGAATAAAATACTTAGGAATATATCTACCTAAAGAAACTAAAGGCCTATATATAGAAAACTATAAAACACTGGTGAAAGAAATCAAAGAGGACACTAATAGATGGAGAAATATACCATGTTCATGGATCGGAAGAATCAATATAGTGAACATGAGTATATTACCCAAAGCAATCTACAGATTCAATGCAATCCCTATCAAGCTACAAGCAGTATTTTTCACAGAGCTAGAACAAATAGTTTCACAATTTGTATGGAAATACAAAAAACCTCGAATAGCCAAAGCAATCTTGAGAAAGAAGAATGGAACTGGAGGAATCTACCTGCCTGACTTCAGGCTCTACTGCAAACCCACAGTCTTCAAGACAGTACGGTACTGACACAAAGACAGAAATATAGATCAATGGAACAAAATAGAAAGTCCAGAGATAAATCCACATACTTATGGATACCTTATCTTTGACAAAGGAGTCAAGAATATACAATGGAGAAAAGAAAATCTCTTTAACAAGTGGTGCTGGGAAAATTGGTCAACCACTTGTAAAATAAGGAAACTAGAACACTTTCTAACACCATACACAAAAATAAACTCAAAATGGATTAGAGATCTAAACGTAAGACCAGAAACTATAAAATTCCTAGAGGAGAACATAGGCAAAACACTCTCTGACAGCAGGATCCTCTATGACCCACCTCCCATAATATGGGAAATAAAAGCAAAAATAAACAAATGGGATCTAATTAAAATTAAAAGCTTCTGCACAACAAAGGAAACTCTAAGCAAGGTGAAAAGACAGCCTTTGGAATGGGAGAAAATAATAGCAAATGAAGAAACTGACAAACAACTAATCTTAAAAATATACAAGCAACTCCTGCAGCTCAATTCCAGAAAAATAAATGACCCAGTCAAAAAATGGGCCAAAGAACTAAATAGACATTTCTCCAAAGAAGACATACAGATGGCTAACAAATACATGAAAAGATGCTCAACATCACTCATTATCAGAGAAATGCAAATCAAAACCACAATGAGATGTCATTTCACACCAGTCAGAATGGCTGCAATCCAAAAGTCTACAAGCAATAAATCCTGGAAAGGGTGTGGAGAAAAGGGAACCCTCTTACACCATTGGTGGGAATGCAAACTAGTACAGCCACTATGGAGAACATTGTGGCAATTCCTTAAAAAAACTGGAAATTGAACTGCCTTATGACCCAGCAATCCCACTGCTGGGCATACACACTGAGGAAACCAGAATTGAAAGAGATACATGTACCCCAATGTTCATCCCAGCACTGTTTATAATACCCAGGACATGGAAGCAACCTAGATGTTCATCAGCAGATGAATGGATAAGAAAGCTGTGGTACATATACACAATGAATTATTACTCAATGATTAAAAAGAATACATTTGAATCCGTTCTAATGAGGTGGATGAAACTGGAGTTGATTATACAAGTGAAGTAAGCCAGAAATAAAACACCAATACAGTATACTAACACTTATATGTGGAATTTAGAAAGATGATAATGATAACCCTGTATGTGAGACAGCAAAAGAGACACAGATGTATGGAACAGACTTTTGGACTCAGAGGGAGAGGGAGAGGGTGTGATGATTTGGGAGAATGGCATTGAAACATGTATACTATCATGTTAGAAACGAATCGCCAGTCTAGGTTTGATACAGGATACAGGATGCTTGGGGCTGGTGCACTGGGATGACTCAGAGAGATGATATGGGGAGAGAGGTGGGAGGGGGGTTCAGGATTGGGAACTCATGTACACCTGTGGCAGATTCATATCAACGTATGGCAAAACCAATACAGTATTGCAAAGTAAAAAAAAAAAAAAATAAAAATAAAAATAAATTTCAAATTAAAAAAAAAGAGAAAGATTCTGATTTTCTAAATCATCCATTGTGTACCTACAGTCAAGCTAATACACTTCACAGTTTCTTGGTTAGAGGACTTTCATATGTGCTCAGAGATAAATTTTTTTCTCCTTCTTAACTGAATTTTCTTATTTTTAAAGGTCAAATTCAAAGATTTTCCCTGTGCTAAGTTTAATTTTAATGTTTTCCAAGGCTTAAATCACTCAGCATATAACTTGATGTGTTCCAGGATGTTTTTTTCAGGTGCCTTTTTGGATAATTATAAATAAGAAGAGATGGGACATATGTGCTCAGCTAGAAAGTATAATAATATATTGATATACACTCTTTATTTCAAGGAAAGAAGTGAAATTTTCTCTTTGAGCTTGCAACAAGACAGAGTTAATAAATATTTGTTGAAAGAATGGAGAAAAAAGGAAAAAATAATTTTGGGAAAAGCAACAAAAAATAAAAAATAGAACCAATTGAAACTCCAGTACAAAATGGTATTTTAATCTATACCCCATCAGACCTATCTCTTATGTGCAAATATATTCACATTATTAGGTTTTTAATGTAAAATATGTTCATCAGTTCAGTTCAGTCACTCAGTCGTTTCTAATTCTTTGCGATGCCATGAATTGCAGCATGCCAGGCCTCCCTGTCCATCACCAACTCCCGGAGTTCACTCAAACTCACTTCCATCGAGTTGGTGATGCCATCCAGCCATCTCATCCTCAGTCGTTCCCTTCTCCTCCTGCCCACAATCCCTCCCAGCATCAGAGTCTTTTCCAATAAGCCAACTCTTCGCATGAGGTGGGCAAAGTACTGGAGTTTCAGCTTTAGCAACAGTCCTTCCAAAGAACACCCAGGGCTGATCTCCTTTAGAATGGACTGGTTGGATCTCCTTGCAGTCCAAGGGATTCTCAAGCATCTTCTCCAACACCACAGTTCAAAAGCATCAATTCTTTGGTGGTCAGCTTTCTTCACAGTCCAACTCTCACATCCATATATGACTACTGGAAAAACCATAGCCTTGACTGAAAGTACATTTATAGGCAAAGTAATGTCTCTGTTTTTGAATATGCTATCTAGGTTGGTCATAATTTTCCTTCCAAGGAGTAAGTGTCTTTTAATTTCATAGCTGCCATCACCATCTGCAGCAATTTTGGAGACCAAAAAAAAAAAAAAAAAAAAAAAAAGGCTAACACTGTTTCCACTGTTTCCCTATCTATTTCCCATGAAGTGATGGGACCAGATGCCATGATGTTAGTTTTCTGAATGTTGAGCTTTAAGCCAACTTTTTCACTCTCCTCTTTCACTTTCATCAAGAGGCGTTTTAGCTCTTCACTTTCCATAAGTGTGGTGTTATCTGCATATCTGAGCTTATTGATAGTTCTCCCGGCAATCTTGATTCCAGCTTGTGCTTCTTCCAGCCCAGCATTTCTCATGATGTACTCTGCATATAAGTTAAATAAGTAGGGTGTCAATATACAGCCTTGATGTACTCCTTTTCCTATTTGGGACCAGTCTGTTGTTCCATGTCCAATTCTAACTGTTGCTTCCTGACCTGCATACAGCTTTCTCAAAGGCAGGTCATTGGTCTGATATTTCCACCTCTTTCAGAAATTTCCCCAGTTTGTTGTACTGCTACATAGTAGATTTTCACTCAAAAACAATAAAATAATTATTTCCTAATCAATATCTACTTCAAATTGTTTTTAAAACTATGTAATATCCCATTTTATGACTGTAAAGTTACAGTTCATTTAATCCTATATTGTGGAACATCAGGTGATTTCCATTTTCAAATTCATATATAGAATAGTTATCTTTATTACTATAATTTCCAATTATATATGTTCTGATTTTCTTAGGAACGTTTCCCTAGGATAAATTCTTGAAATTGATTCAAAAGACATCTTGTAGCTCATAAAGACTTTTTTCATTTATTTCTTAATTGAGGAAGAATATTATGATGTGACCTTTCTGTTACAGTTTTTCAGATGTGGAAATAGCATGATCAAGTAGCCAAAAAAGAGGAGAGAGGTCACTAACTGAGATATGAAATTAGCTTCCTATCATGTTACTCTATCAATAAAACTTATTTTAATAATAGGGACACTACAGCTTCCCACTCTGTTAACTTCTGATTTTTTTGAATATTTACTAGTCATTAAAAAACAAAACGGTAGCAAGAAAATGATTTTCTATTTACCTAATCAGAGATTTTCATGCACCTAAGAGTTTTGCCAAGAAAATGCACTGGTCATAGCAAACACCCTCTTCCAACAACACAAGAGAAGACTCTACACATGGACATCACCAGATGGTCAACACCGAAATCAGATTGATTATATTCTTTGCAGATAAAGATGGAGAAGCCCTATACAGTCAACAAAAACAAGGCCAGGAGCTGACTGGCTCAGATCATGAACTCATTACCAAATTCAGACTCAAATTGAAGAAAGTAAGGAAAACCACTAGATCATTCAGGTATGACCTAAATCAAATCCCTTACGATTATACAGTGGAAGTGAGAAATAAATTTAAGGGCCTAGATCTGATAGATAGAGTGCCTGATGAACTATGGAATGAGTTTCATGACATTGTACAGGAGACAGGGATCAAGACCATCCCCATGGAAAAGAAATGCAAAAAAGCAAAATGGCTGTCTGAAGAGGCCTTACAAATAGCTGTGAAAAGAAGAGATGCGAAAAGCAAAGGAGAAAAGGAAAGATATAAGCATCTGAATGCAGAGTTCCAAAGACTAGCAAGAAGAGATAAGAAAGCCTTCCTCAGTGATCAATGCAAAGAAATAGAGGAAAACAACAGAATGGGAAAGACTAGAGATCTCTTCAAGAAAATTAGAGATACCAAGGGAACATTTCATGCAAAGATGGGCTCGATAAAGGACAGAAATGGTATGGACCTAACAGAAGCAGAAGATATTAAGAAGAGGTGGCAAGAATACACGGAAGAATTGTACAAAAAAGATCTTCACGACCCAGATAATCATGATGATATGATCACTAATCTAGAGCCAGACATTTTGGAATGTGAAGTCAAGTGGGCCTTAGAAAGCATCAGTACGAACAAAGCTAGTGGAGGTGATGGAATTCCAGTTGAGCTATTTCAAATCCTGATAGCTGATGCTGTGACAGTGTTGCACTCAATATGGCAGCAAATTTGGAAAACTCAGCAGTGGCCACAAGACTGGAAAAGATCCATTTTCATTCCAATTCGAAAGAAAGGCAATGCAAAAGAATGCTCAAACTACCGCACAATTCCTCTCATCTCACATGCTAGTAAAGTAATGCTCAAAATTCTCCAAGCCAGGCTTTAGCAATATGTGAACTGTGAAGTCCCTGATGTTTAAGCTGTTTTTAGAAAAGGCAGAGGAATCAGAATCAAATTGCCAACATCCACTGGATCATGGAAAAAGCAAGAGAGTTCCAGAAACACATCTATTTCTGCTTTATTGACTATGCCAAAGCCTTTGACTGTGTGGGTCACAATAAACTGTGGAAAATTCTGAAACAGATGGGAATACCAGACTACCTGACCTGCCTCTTGAGAAATCTGTATGCAGGTCAGGAAGCAACTGTTAGAACTGGACATGGAACAACAGACTGGTTCCAAATAGGAAAAGGAGTACGTCAAGGCTGTATATTGTCACCTTGCTTATTTAACAATCCCACTGCTGGGCATACACACCGAGGAAACCAGAATTGAAAGAGATACATGTACCCCCAATGTTCATCATAGCACTGTTTATAATAGCCAAGACATGGAAGCAACCTAGATGTCCATCAGCAGACAAATGGATAAAAAAGCTGTGGTACATATACACAATGGAGTATTCAGTTCAGTCGCTCAGTCGTGTCCAACTCTTTGTGATCCCATGAATTGCAGCATGTCAGGCCTCCCTCTCCATCACCAACTCCCACAGTTCACTCAAACTCATGTCCACTGAATCAGTGATGCCATCTAGCCATCTCATCCTCTGTCGTCCCCTTCTTCGCCTGCCCCCAATCCCTCCCAGCACCAGGGTCTTTTCCAATAAGTCAACTCTTCACATGAGGTGGCCAAAGTACTGGAGTTTCAGCTTTAGCATCATTCCTTCCAAAGAATACCCAGGACTGATCTCCTTTAGAATGGACTGGTTGGATCTCCTTGCAGTTCAAGGGACTCTCAAGGGTCTTTTCCAACACCACAGTTCGAAAGCATCAATTCTTTGGTGCTCAGCTTTCTTACTCAGCCATTAAAAAGAATACATTTGAATCAGTTCTAATGAGGTGGATGAAACTAGAGCCTATTATACAGAGTGAAGTAAGTTCGATAGAAAAATACCAATACAGTATACTAACACATATATATGGAATTTAGAAAGATGGTAATGATAATCCCATATGCGAGACAGCAGAAGAGACACAGATGTATAGAACAGTCTTTTGGACTCTGTGGGAGAGGGAGAGAATGGGATGATTTGGGAGAATGGCATTGAAACATGTGTAATATCATTTATGAAACTAATTGTAGTCCAGGTTCAATGCATGATACAGGATGCTTGGGGCTAGCAGACTGGGATGACCCAGAGGGATGGTATGGGGAGGGAGGTGGGAGGGAGGGGAACACGTGTACACTTGTGGCAGATTCATGTTTATGTATGGCTAAACCAATGCAGTATTGTGGAGTGATTGGCCTCCAATTAAAATAAATAAATTTATATTAAAATATATTAGCTATTCTAATAAACAAGTAGTGATAATGCTGCTGCTGCTAAGTCACTTCAGTTGTGTCCGACGCATTATGGTTTCATTTCCCTAGTGGCTATTGATATTGAACATATTTTCATGTGCTAATCTGCCGTCTGTGTATCTTCTTTGGTGAAATATCTGTTTATGCCTTTTGCCTATTTTGTGATTGGAATTTTTTTTTACTGTTGATATTTGAGAGTTCATCATATACTTGTTCTTTATCAGATATGTGACAAGTATCTTCTCTCAGTCTGTAGCTTGTTTTTTCATTCTCTTAACAGAGTCTTTTGTAGACAAAAGCTTTTATTATGAAGTTCAGTTTATCAAATTTTCCTTTCACAGATTATGCTTTTGGTGTCAAGCCTAAGGACTCTTTACTTAGACTTGTATTCCAAAGATGTTTCTCATGTTTCCTTTTTTCTAAAAGTTTTATAGTTTACATTTAAGTCTCTGATCCATTTTGCTTTAACTTTATATGTTTCTTTTTTCTTATTTTTTTGTTGATAGATCTTCAATTGCTTGAGCACAATTTATTGGAAAGGCAATCTTTTCTCCATTGAATGTTTTTGTACCTTTATCAAAAGTCAGTTGGGCATGTTTGTATGAGTATGTTTCTGGGCTCTCTGCTTTGTCCAGTTGATCTATTTATTCCTCTGGTAATATCACTGTAATGATTACTGTAGCTAAATAGTAAATGTTGAAATTGAAAAAAAGAAAAAGTAAATAGACAGTTAAATTATTTCCTTAAAGCTCATATTGATCATTAGTACTAATAAAAACATAAATGAAATACAAAAAATGTAGCAGAGCTGACATACCTTCTCCAAGTGTAACCTCTTTGAACTGCACATCATGAAGTAAAATCAATGATGACTTCATCAGATATGCCAAGAAAACAAAAAACAAGTATCCAAAATTTTCAAGACTATGTAAAATATAGTCAAATCAAAGATAGTTAATGGTGTACTTCCAATGAAGAAGTGCACTAAAATATTTGTATTTAAGAATTATTTTATTCCTATTTCCTATTTTATGAATGCTTTATAATATACATAATAAATTAGCACAGTAGTAAATATATATTATTTGTAAATACATATGTACTAGGATATTTCAGATAGTTCTTACTCAGAAGTGTGCAGTCACATCCTCAAAAATTCTACAAACAATAAATGCTGGAAAGGATGTGGAGAAAAAGGAACCTTCCTACACTGTCAGTGGGGATGTAAAGTGATACAACTACTATGGAGAACAGTATAGAGGTTCATCGAAAAACTTAAAATAGAACTGGCATATGATCAATTCCACTCCTGGTCATATATTTGAAGAAAACTATAATTCAAAAAGACACATGCATCCAATGGCCATTGCAGCACTGTTTACAACAGTCAAGACATGGAAGCAACTAAAATGTCCATCAATGGATGAATGGATAAAGATGTGGTACAAATATACAATGGCATATTACTTAGCCTTAAAAAAAAAAGAATGAAATAATTTGCAGCAAGATGTATGGATTTACAGAGATTATCACATTCAGTTAATTAAGACACAGAAAGACAAATATCATGATATTGCTTATATGTGGAATCTTAAAAAATGGCACAAATGAACTTATTTAAAAAATAGAAATAGAGTCAGAGATGTAGACAACAAACTTGGGGTTACTGGGGGGAAAAGGGGGAGCATAAATTGGGAGACTGAGATTGATGTACACAAATTACTATATATAAAATAGAAAACTAATAAAGACCTATTGTATTGCACAGGGAACTAGACTTAATACTCTGAAATGACTTATATGGGGAAAAAACCTAAGAAAGAGTGGATATACATACATGCATAACTGATTCACTCTGCTGTACAACAGAAACTAACACAACATTTTAAATCAACTATACTTCAAGCTAGTGGAGGTAATGGAATTCCAGTTGAACTATTATTTTAAATCCTAAAACATAATGTTGTGAAAGGGCTGCACTCAATATGTCAGAAAATTTGGAAAACTCAGCAGTGGCCACAAGACGGGAAAAGGTCAGTTTTCATTCCAATCCCAAAGAAAGGCAATGCCAAAGAATGCTCAAACTACCATGCCGGCATCCTGCCCCAGTTGGATCCAGGGTATCCGAAGTGTGACAGCATCGGTGAACAGATTTAGAGAGAGATAAAGAAAGAATGTTGCAGATAAGAAAATAGAAAAGAGAAAGAGGCTGATATTCCTTGGTTTACACGGAAAGCCAATAAAGTCCCAAAACAAGGGACTTGCTCTGTTCACATAGGCCACAGGCGCCCTCCCAGTCTCCCAAGAGAGTGAAGACACAGAGCGCCTTCCAGTTCAGGTCTTAGAAGCCCAGGCAGATAAGTGAACGCAGAGAGCCTCTATGCTCCAAGGGACCAGCCTGAAAAAGAGAGTAAGAGAGAAAGAAAGAAAGAAAAAAGAAAGAAAGAAAGAAATGGGGAACCAGGCTTTCATGGAAACTGGTCCTGGTCCATCACTTTATTTTCAAAAGGAACTTTTATACATTGACTTGTACATAGAAGGAAATGAAAAATGCAAAGTCATACAGAGTCAGCCCAAACATTACATCTGTTTTGTCTTTATCAAAACTAGGATTTTTTTCTGCATACCTTTCCCATAAACAACGTTGTCTACATTATCTTCTGGCCCTGGAGGCCTGTGGACATTTTATGGCCCTCTTTTGATAAAGGCTGCTCAACCAGAAAACTTATTTTCCCTTGAAATGTTTTTTCTTTATATTTCTAATCCATGTCAGCCTCAGAAAGTATTAAACAGAGTTACATTTCTCACAGAGCAAAGATGCAGTGAGTTACAACAAAGAAAGAACCAATTAGCTCAAAGGTCTGATGTGGTTAATTGCAAGGCTACACTTGTTTTTCTTAAATTCCAACTGTGTTAACTAATGCACTCCCAGGTGCACAGTGGATAAGAGATATGGGAACTTAGCAGCAAGCATTGGCTCAACAGTGAAATCTTACACCAGCACTACTCTAATAGTTTTTAACTCTTTGAAAGGCTCTATATTTTTAGGCTTCCCATGCTTCTCACAGTTGTGAGGCTGTGAATAATCATATGCGCATCTATAAGAGTCTGGATAAACCTGTCAGGCAAGCTAGAATGCCATCATAGGAGTTTGATTTGAAATACTCTTATCATGTCCAAGAGACTTATAAGCTAGAGCCCTAAGTTGATTTTCTCCAGAGAAAGGTGGTTGGAGATAGCCCCCTGTTAATGTCAGAAGAGTTGGTGAAAGGCACAAAATAGTAAGACAGACAGATTCTGGTTTTGGGGTAGATGCTTGAGCATCGAGGGAGTCCCTCGAGTCCTGAAGTCTTGCTTATCAGGTCTCTTTCACAAGACCTTGTCATGGGTGGGATCTCCCATACTGGCTCCCGACACTACCATACAAATGCACTCATATCACATGCTAGCAAAGTAATGCTCAAAATTCTCCAAGCCAGGCTTCAGTAATACATGAACCACGAACTTCCAGATGTGCAAGCTGGTTTTAGAAAAGGAAGAAGAACCAGAGATCAAATTACCAACATCTGTTGGATAATTGCAAAAGCAAAAGAGTTCCAGAAAAAGATCTATTTCTGCTTTATTGACTATGCCAAAGCTTTTGAGTGTGTGAATCACAACAAACTGGAAAATTCTTCAAGAGATGGGAATACCAGACCACCTGACGTGCCTCTTGAGAAATCGATGGTGTATGTCAAGGAGTATGTCAAGGCTGTATATTGTCACCCTGCTTATTTAACCTATTTAACCTGTGTTCAGGTTAAGGAGCAACAGCTAGAACTGGACATGGAACAATGAATTGCTTCCAAATTGGGAAAGGAGTATGTCAAGGCTGTATATTGTCACCCTGCTTATTTACCTTATATGCAGAGTGCATCATGAGAAACGCTGGACTGGAAGAAGCACAAGCTGGAATTAAGATTGCCAGGAGAAATACCAATAACCTCAGATATGCAGATGACACCACACTTATGGAAGAAAGTGAAGAGGAAGTAAAAAGCCTCTTGATGAAAGTGAAAGAGGAGGTGAAAAACTTGGCTTAAAGCTCAACATTCAGAAAACAAAGATCATGGCATCTGGTCCAATAACTTCATGGGAAATAGATAGGGAAACAGTGGAAACAGTGTCAGACTTTATTTTGGGGGGCTCCAAAATCACTGCAGATAGTGGCTGCAGCCATGAAATTAAAAGACGCTTACTCTTTGGAAGAAATGTTATGACCAACCTAGACAGCATGTTAAAAAGCAGAGACATTACTTTACCACCAAATGTCCATCTAGTCAATGCTATGGTTTTTCCAGCAGTCATGTATGGATGTGAGAGTTGGACTATGAGGAAGGCTGAGCATCACAGAATTGATGCTTTTGAACTGTGGTGTTGGAGAAGACTCTTGAGAATCCCTTGGACTGCAAGTAGATCCAACTAGGCCATTTTAAAAGAAATCAGTCCTGAATATTTATTGGAAGGCCTGATGCTGAAGCTGAAACTCCAATCCTTTGGCCACCTGGTGTGAAGAACTAACTGATTTGAATTGCCAGGAGAAATATCAATAACCTCCGATATGCAGATGACACCACCCTTATGGCAGAAAATGAAGAGGAACTAAAAAGCCTCTTGATGAAACTGAAAGAGGAAAGTGAAAAAGTTGGCTTAAAGCTCAACATTCAGAAAATGAAGATCATGGCATCTGGTCCTAACACTTCATGGGAAATAGATGGGCAAACAGTGGAAACAGTGTCAGACTTTATTTTGGGGGGCTCCAAAATCACTGCAGATGGTGATTGCAGCCATGAAATTAAAAGATGCTTACTCCTTGGAAGGAAAGTTATGACCAACCTAGATAGAATATTCAAAAGCACAGACATTACTTTGCCGACTTAGGTCCATCTAGTCAAGGCTATGGTTTTTCCAGTAGTCATGTATGGATGTGAGAGTTGGACTGTGAAGAAGGCAGAGCGCCAAAGAATTGATGCTTTTGAACTGTGGTGTTGGAGAAGATTCTTGAGAGTCCCTTGGACTGCAAGGAGATCCAACCAGTCCATTCTGAAGATCAGCCCTGGGATTTCTTTGGAAGGAATGATGCTAAAGCTGAAACTCCAGTACTTTGGCCACCTCATGCGAAGAGTTGACTCATTGGAAAAGACTCTGATGCTGGGAGGGATTGGGGGCAGGAGGAGAAGGGGACGACAGAGGATGAGATGGCTGGATGGCATCACTGACTCGATGGATGTGAGTCTGAGTGAACTCCAGGAGTTGGTGGTGGACAGGGAGGCCTGGCGTGCTACGATTCATGGGGTCACAAGGGGTCGGGCACGACTGAGCAACTGAACTGAACTGATGCTGGAAAAGGTTGAAGGCAGGAGGAGAAGTGGATGACAGAGGATGAGATGGTTGTATGGCATCACCAACTCAATGGACATGAGTTTAAGTAAATCCTGGGAGTTGGTGATGGCCAGGAAGGCCTGGCGAGTTGCAGTCCATGGGGTCGCAAATAGTCGGACAGAACTGAGGGACTGAGCTGAACTCATACTCCAATCAAAATTTAAAATATATAAATACTTTATATTTGAATTTAAAAAGAAGTATGCAGTCAGAAAAGTGTAGAGACCAAATCTAGAGACCTCTTTTTTTTATCTGATTAAAGGATTTTTTTCCACACAGTCTCCACTTTTCATGCAGGAAAGTTAATCAAAGAGGAATCATTGAATGCCTTTTTATCTTAAGTGAATAATTTGTGCTCCTTTTGGGACTTCTACACAGGTGGCACTTTGGGGGCACTCAGTCATGCCCAATAATCACTTCCCTTTTCATGGACAAATCCTTAAACAGCAAAATAATTAGCTAACTAATAATTATTATTAAACCATACAATTCCATGAATGCTATTGCTGATTGTTGAAAATGGTTAGACCACTGGTTAGCAATAGTAAATGATAACAATAATAATTTAATGACAACTTTCTGGCAATCGTTATGCTAAAAAATTTCATGAAAAACAGTTATTTCCTTCAGGTATAAATAAAGAAACATCTATAAATAGGAAACTAATTGCTTGTCAGAGTTATAAAAGACTTCATAAGAGAGAACATTTTTATTAGTCCTTAATAGATAAATGGGTATTTGCTTAGGCATCTCTTGGCAAAGGACATTTCTGGGCAAAGCACCACCACAACAAAAGAGTTCTCACATATTGATTTCTGGGAGTTAGAATACCCTCATTCTAACTGACTAGATCCTCTATTTCACTGGCTAAGTCTTGCTCTTCTTTATCATATTGACTTTTCTCCCCTTATCAGTCTTTCTTGTCTATTGAAATGTCTGTTAAATTCAGTGTCCCGAAACAAATATCTTCTCCTTTGTTTGTCTGTAATCTCCAAATATTATTTTTACTGGGCTATAAGATTTGTAAGAACAAGGACCATAACTCTCTCACTCATTTTTATCTTTCCAGAGTCTAGTATAGACATACAGTATATGTGGAAGAAGTATTTGCTGAATGAATGACTGAATATATTAGTCTGGCTTGTTAATAGGCATGTGCACTATCACCTAGTGGTATCAAGACAGAGTAGAAATAAATACTAGCTTTGCCTAAGTTTTGAAGACTTACAAGTAAAGAGAAGTCACAGCATGATAGTGAAAGAAGTATAGATAACTGAGGGATAATAAAAAGGTATATATGAGGTTAAACAAATTGGCCCTGAATCCAAGATGCTCCACATCACTCAATTTGTGATACTAGCAGGTAATTATGCTGCTAAACCTTGAGGTCTATATTTCTAGTATTCAAATAACAATAACATCTCTTTCATAAGATCTTCACAGAGGTAGATATAATATAAAATTACTGAAGCTATGCTTCAAGGCCTATTATTTGCACAGGTACCTTTCAAGCACTAGTTAATGAGTGTAGGACCATTATGAGTAGTTATACTATTTGCTGTTGAAGAAAATCTGGAATGTTCCAAAACCTTACAGATTTTATATGAAAAAAAATTTAGTAGAATTTCCCATAATAATCTGCAAGGTTTATACAACCTTGGCTATAATAAATTAAAAAGTTAAAAGGATCTTTCTTAAGTTATCAATGATAAGATACACATTCTAATAACTTTGATAGAGATAAAAATGATTTTTTTCTGTGAAAAAAATTACCAAATTATTATTATATAAACAGGTCAAAAAGAATCATAGGAAAATGTGATTATGTGCATAGTCGGACCAGTGCTTAGAATGCTGAATTTGGGGATTATATGTAGAAATAGCTATTTAACTCATGATTATAAAAATAGATGTTAAATTAAATGAATTTAATAGAGAAACAATCATCTTATTCTCACCAGACTAAAATTCAGTAACATCTTTCTCTTTATTTTGTTGTTTCTTCCCTTTCCTAACAAATGATACTGGAGAGAACACCTTGAAAGTGAAACTGTTAGTCACTCAGTTGTGTCCTACTCTTTGTGACCCTATGAACCGTAGCCTGACAGGCTCCTCTGTCCATGAGATTCTCCAGATTCTCCAGGCAAGAATATTGGAGTGGGTAGACATTCTCTTCTCCAGGGGATCATCCCCTTCGAGGGACTGAACCTGCATCTCCTGCTTGGCAGGTGGGTTCTTAACTGTCTGAGCCACCAGGGAAGCCCAGAGAGGTCACCCTATGTACAATTACATTAATACATTATTAAAACAGTACAAATATTTTATTATAAAATGTATACAACTAAAGCATATTTTCTAATGATGACCAATGTTGGGATGTGAAAATTGTCCAGTTACTATCAATCTACAATGCTGAATCAGTAATTTTACTCTAAAGAGCTGATCATGTTTGTTAGAGGAAGAAAGTGCCAACTAACCAAAACAATATGTGTATTCTCTGACTCTTCCCATTTGATGTTTGACAAAATAAAATAGTGCCTACCCAAACCACAATATCAGGTTACGTATCCAACTAAGTTTTGTTTACTTGAATATATACACAGGATTGTGCACATTTATTAGTATTACCACAGCCACAGATGGTAGCCACTGAATGTATGACATTTTTACATAGATGCATATGTTTTCAATGATGCTAAACTTAATAATTTATGTATTTTTTATATAGCCCGTGAGACTTAAAGGCAGCCAAAGAGAGCCGCATCTAGAAATGTTGCTGATGTAAACTAAATTAAGTTGAGCATAATGTTATGCAAACAAAGTGGAGATTAAAGATAAAATATACTTATCAGATGCAATCTTAGAACTAATCAAACACCATGGGTCACAAAGGTGAAAGACAGCATGGGCTTATATTAAATGATTAAAGGAAAATAGCTTCTGTTTAATGCTCTGGAATAGTGTTCTCTCTTGTCTTCTAAAAACAATTACACAGCACTGAGCAGAATAACATTCTTAATTCATCTGTGAATAAACACAAACTGTGGCAGATGCTGTGGAGCCATTAATACACTGAATAATTAGAAAATAGTTACCACAGATATAGAATCTACAGGGTTAGTATTTAAAAAAACAATACACATACTCTAGAATTATACCAAGAACAACAACAAAAAAAAACTTTACCTGAAACTTATAAGTAAGCATTTTTTATTGCAATTAATATTTAGCTCACCTGATAATATATAAATGAAATGAAAAATAACATATTGGAATTTAGCAGACTATATTTTCAAAGGAATTTTAATTATTAGAGCTTAATACATCTTTGGGTAATTTCAGCATGTGTAGACATTTTCAAAAATCTGGTAAAGTCTTTACCCATACTACAATAGCAAATAGAAACACTTTTAAATGCTTTATTATGTGTATTTATAAACTAAGCACACTATTATTTATTAACTAACTGCTTACTGATAAAAATAAATTGTAAGAAAGACAATGACGATGACTCATGTGTGCAACATAAGACAAATGTTATTCTTAACATCAGTACTATAAACTGCTATAAACTGATAATTAATAACTTCTAGGATAAATCTGCAAGAATAGAAAGCAGTTCTTTTAATATTTTACAAAATAAATTTTCTTATGGGCAAAATTTAGACAAGTCATGATTCTATCTAATGCACTGTACAAACCACTACTTCATGAAGTTTAACTTAACAGATATTTTGCCTGAAATGCAATCACATTGTATAAATTTGCTATAAATTGAGTGGAAATGAGAAAATAATAGCTAAAACAAACAATAAATAGTGCATATTTTGAAAATAAAAAATAAACTTATAGATTAGGTTTCAGAAGAAAATCTAATTATCAAACCTAAAATTTTAAAATGAAAATATTATCTTTAGCAAATGAATGAATGAAATTTACTCCAACTCTATAAATTTTTGATATTAAAATATTTCTAAACATCTAATTACGCAATCACATGCACACATATACAATTCACAAATAGAATTTTTTTTTAAAGTTTAGCCCATAACAAAGCTGAAAAGTGAAAGAGATCACACAGATGCCATACTTCTCAGCAGAAGAAGCAATTAGCTTTGAAGTCTGTTTCAGAAAAAAAATAACCTGTTGAATAGGTACACACTGCTGTTCTAAGGCTAGGGTTTTTCCAGCAAACATGATTTTTGCTTTTTTGAAGTGTTTTGATATTAACAATCCAATTGCTATAGGGAAGTAAATGCTTAGGCTTTATATCTTTACCTAAAAGCATGGGCCACATGAACCCTCTCCAAATGATATTGACAAAGAAAAAGGAGGAAGGAATATTGTGACTTCAATCTGGAAAAGGCCTTAAAGAGTTTAGCAAGCAGCAGTAGAGAATAGAGAATTAGAGAATAGAAATAGTTTAAACAAATGTTTAGAACTGGATCCCATTTCTCTTTATATTTTCATCCATTTTTAGGAACACATCTTAATGGCTCAATTTTTCAGAAATTCTTTAAACTTGTTTTAAGCCTATTCATCCTCCTTGGTTAAAGAGCATTGATAACAGCTGTGTTTGAGATATTGCGCCAGGACAGTAGAGAATCATGGAATCTCCTACTTAATCTTTCTCAGCATCATAAACCTTGCTTCCCAACACTTATTACAGTTCCAATTTTACACTTATTTGGGGGTTAATTGGATAGTATCTATCTCTCAGCTAAACCAAGAGTTGAGAAATTATTTTAACCACCATTTATCTTTAGGATCTGCAACACTGAGTCATAATACACATTTGATATAACATTTGACGAATGGATAAATAAATAAAAGCAGAGGCGACTCCCACAAAATATTTTGGCCTAATCCTACTGAAGATCATGATAAGCAAAAGCCTAACAGTCCTGCAGATCATATGTTGACTCATATCCTACAATATTTACAGATAAAACAAATTAGATGGAGTAATGTTCAGCATGTTAGCTTAGCAGCTTTTTTTCCCTCTGTTGTTTTAGAAGAAGTTTCCATCTCTAAATATGATCTCTCTCAAAATAATCTTTAATCTTACTGAATGTTTATATCTATTGTAGATGTGCTAGTTAACTCTTCAAAATTGTTATTAACATAAAAGAAGTCCATGATATAATTTTATTCACTCCAGACTTATGCTCTGCATCAGTTCCCTGGAATCTTTCATCATTGTACCTTTCCTGTGTGAACTCCTAATGATCCTAAAATATTTATGCACATATGGATGATTTCCAGTTAACTTTGGAGTATCAAACGACTGTGATGTGAGGAATTCATTAACGCATAAACTAAGTAAAAGAGGAGTAAGCATATCTTGTATAAAGTAGTTTAAAAATAAATTTTTATTTTAGAAATCATTTAGGTTATGACTATATAATTATTAACGCATGTTTTGACAGGTGCAAAACGGCAAAATAATAAATAGATTATATTCCTCAGTGTAGAAATGTATGTTTTATTATCAAGAGAAAGTTTTATGAAGATATTAATTAGCATTTGCTAAGAAAGGTTGTGGTATGTGATAAAATTAGCACGAAATGAATTTAGTTCAGGATCATGCAATTAGCCAATCATGCAACTTTGGGCAAGCCATCCTGACTCTCAGCTTATTGTCTGTAAATAGGTAGTTTGGATCAATAAATGACAAACCTAAAGTTACACAGTTTTCTATGGTAACCTCGGGAGTTACCATTCTACTTCTGTTATTCTTGTAAATTTTTGAATGGAGAATTTTAATACATTGTAAATAGTTTGCCAGCTTTAATAACCAAGACAAAGATTGAGAATTTCAGCACTCTTGTTATTTTAAACAAAAGACATTTTAGTTGACCTTGATGAGAGTTAAGTATGTAGACACTACATATAAAATGTTTAAAGTCTTAGCACTCAAAAACGAATCGATCATTTATTATACTGAAAAAAATCTTAGTATACTGAATTGAATAGCTTGAGTTTTTAGAGTTAGTACTGGTTGGTAGTTTGAAACTAAAATGTTACTTGGGGGAAAAAAGGAATAAATCATTATAAACTGTCAAAAGGAAGGTGGGACGAAGAAGATAAGATAGAGAGATGGTCAATAAAGAACAATTAACTTTCTGCTTGTAAAAGCTTTCAGGTAATTGCTGAGAAACAGAGCATGTACTCAGTGGTGACATGTTCTGATGTATTTGCCTCTCCCGGTTCCTCTCCCTCCTCTTTTCAGAAGCTTCCTCTTCCTCCTTCTGATTGACAAATGCCTAACAAGTACCTACCCAGGAGACAGAATGTATATGTAAACTATGGTGATTGCAATTTGCAGAAGGCTTTAGTACCATCATACAGGCTATACTTATGTGTTTGTATGTGTATTATATCTAAAATCTACACGTTTATACACTACAAAAATAAGTGGTATTTTCACAGGCTCAGTTTTACCAAAAGTCATATCAGTAGATATATTTTGCATTTGCTCTGTTAAAGAATGTTAATACTCAGACTACTCCACACACTCATTTTAATTGATATATTTTGTTGTTACTACTATTAAGTTGAAAAGTAGACCATATATAGTGTTGATCTGGGATTAAGTGAGAGTAATAGGGTATAAAAAATTTTGATGGAGATAAAAAGACTAGTAGGGGTATAAAAGAGCCAAATGCCCCTGACTATATTCAAGTAGAATGTTCACTTAAGTTACCCTTGTCTTTGTTCAGACCGCTAACCTCTCAAAGTCCGAAACAAAATTTCCCTCTTCCAATTAACATATCTAGGTATTTGTAATGATGTGTGGGTTTCCTTTGCTAGTTAAAGCTGTGTGTGTGTGTGTGTGTGTGTGTGTGTGTGTGAAAGAGAGAGGAAGATGGTCTTTAAGTGCCTTGGCTTACTCACTTTCCATGCCATTCTTCTCTTCTCACATTTCCCAGTGGCAGTGTAGGGTGAGATGTGATGGAATAGGTGAGAATAAAAGGAGCTTATCACTTTCTCAAGGTCAGCTCTGCTATTTCTCCAGGCTCAGATTTCTAATTTTTTGACCCTGTACAAAGGATATGTTGAATTTATATTTTGGAAAATGCCATATAAGCAAGTAGCAAAATCAAAATTAGGCCTAACCTACGGCCAGATAACGTAACTGCAATTTTGAAAGACAGACTGTTCACTCTACTCTGAGGTCCGTGAAAGAACCAAAAATACTTTCATCTAGCTCAGGTGGTGATGCTATGACTAATTTATTAAATTATTTTCCTTCCTATAGTGAATGGCCAATATAAAGACCTACATTTCTTAGTTTTAGAACTTGAAGACTGGTAAAGATGAATTTCATTGAGACAATCCACAAATTAAATAATTTTTTTAACACTTAAATACTGAATGTTTTCACAAAGTTAACATGATGGCCTTAATTTGTGTTTTTATTTATAAATGCAAGTACCCATTGCTTCACAAAGTCACTTAAAAAAAAGAAAATTCTTAACCTTTGGAGCTAGATATAGGGCAAAAGATCATTGCAGTTGGTAGGCAAAATAAAAATAACATTTCCAAATTCCACCTGGATGTCTACTTTCACTGAATGTACACCTTGTTCAAGTCCTTTCTTGAAACTGAATTAGTAGCGTCTTCACTGAGTATCAGAAGAAATGTCTACGTTCTGAAAGAATACCATATTGATTTATTCTGATTTCAGCAAACCATTTTCTCTATAAGCAATCATTGTATGTTATTAAGCATATGTTCTCTGAAATATAGTGCATTGAAGCATTTGTTGAAGCATCTCTTTCAACATGAGAACTGCTATTCTACCTTGTTGAAACATCTTGAATAAATAAATGCCAAGGAAGTTATAAAAACTCTCCTCTTTTATGGAGTTTGGCTAAAGAACAATGATAAAAACTTCTGTGTATTACTAGTAATTATGTCACAAGTCACTTTAACCACGTATAAACATATAATTAAAGAATGTGAAAAAATAAGTTTATATTTCTCAATCATAACATTCACTGTGTCTGTTCTATTATTTATGACAATTGGAAAACAATTTGCAAATTTCCAAGCTATAAATATTGTTACTTTTGTGAAATCAAGAAATCTGTTGGTAGGGAAGTAAAGTAGAAAGAAAATTCATTTAATATGATTTCTTGTTGTTCAGTTGCTCAGTCATATCTGATTCTTTGCAATCCCGTCAACTGCAGCAAGCCAGGCTTCCTTGTCCTTCACCATCTCCTGGAACTTGCTCAAACTCATTTCATCAAGTCAGTGATGCCATCCAACCATCTCATCCTCTGTCATTACTCCTGCCTTCAATATTTTCTATTATCAGAATCTTTTCTAAAGAGTCGGCTCTTGGCATCAGGTGGCCAAAATATTGGAACTTCAGTTTCAGCATCAGTCCTTCCAATGAATATTCAGGATTGATTTCCTTTGGGATTGACTGGTTTGAGCTCCTTGCAGTCCAAGGGACTCTCAAGAGTCTTCTCCAACACCACAGTTCAAAAGCATCAATTCTTCTGTGCTCAGCCTTCTTTATGGTCCAACTCACATGCATACATGACCACTAGAAAAACCACAGCTTTGACTATCGGAACTTTGTTGGAAAAGCAATGTCTCTGCTTTTTAATATGCTGTCTAGGTTTGTCATGGCTTTTCTTCCAAGGAGCAAGCATCTTTTAATTTACTGGCTGCAGTCACCATCTGCGGTGATTTTGAAGCCCAAGAAAATGAAATCTGTCACCATTTCCAATGTTCCCTCATCTATTTGCCATGAAGTGATAGGACCAGATTCCATGTTCTTCGTTATTTGAATGTTGAGTTTTAAACCAGCTTTTTCACTCTTCTTTTTCACTTTCATTAAGAGGCTCTTCAGTTCTTCACTTTCTGTCATAAGGGTGGTGTCATCTGCATATCAGAGGTGATATTTCTCCCAGCAATCTTGATTCCATTCACCCAGCCCAGCATTTCATATGATGCACTCTGCATATAAGTTAAATATGCAAGGTGACAATATACAGCCTTGACATACTCCTTTCCCAATTTGGAACCAGTCCATTGTTCCATGTCCAGTTCTAAATGTTGCTTCTTGGCCTGCATACAGGTTTCTCAGGACACAGGTAAGGGGTAAGGTAGGCTGGTATTCACATCTTTTTCACAATTTTCCACAGTTTGCTGTGATCCACACAGTCAAAGGATTTAGATTGGTCAATGAAGCAGTAGAGGCTTTTCTGGAATTCTCTTGCTTTTTCTACGATCCAACAAATGTTGGCAATTTGATCTCTGGTTCCTCTGCCTTTTCTAAATCCAGCTTGAACATCTGGAAGTTCTCGGTTCACTGTCGAAGCCTAGCTTGAAGGGTTTTGAGCATTACTTTGCTAGCATGTGAGATGAGTGCAATTGTGTGGTAGTTGGAGCATTCTTTGGCATTGCCTTTCTTTGGGATTGGAATGAAAATTGACCTTTTCCAGTCCTGTGGTGACTGCTGAGTTTTCCACATTTGCTGCCATATTGTGTGTGGCACTTTCACAGCATCATCTTCCAGGATTTGAAATAGCTCAGGTAGAATTTCATTATCTCCACTAGCTTTGTTCACAGTGATGCTTCCCAAGGCCCACTTGACTTAGCATTCCAGAATGTCTGGCTGTAGGTGAGTGATCACACCATTGTGGTTATCTGAGTCATGAAGATCTTTTTTGTATAGTTCTTCTGTGTATTCTTGCCACTGTTTCTTAATATCTTCTGCTCCTGTTAGGTTCATACCATTTCTGTCCTTTATTGTGCCTATCTTTGCATGAAATGTTCCCTTGGTATCTCTCATTTGCTTGAAAAGATCTCTAGTCTTTCCCATTCTATTGTTTCCCTCTTTTTTTCTTTTTCTTTTCTTTACTTTTTTTTTTTTTTTTTTTTGCATTGATCACTGAGGAAGGCTTTCTTATCTCTCCTTGCTGTTCTTTGGTACTCTGCATTTAGATGGGTATATCTTTTTTTTTCCTCCTTTGCCTTTTGCTTTTCTTCTCTTCTCAGCTATTTTTAAGGCCTCCTCAGACAACCATTGTGTCTTTTAGCATCTCTTTTTCTTGGGGATGGTCTTGATCACCACCTCCTGTACAATGTTATGAATCTCTATCCATAGTTCTTCAGGCACTCTATCAGCTCTAATCCCTTGAATCTATTTGTCACTTCAACTATATAATCATAAGGGATTTGATTTAGGTCAGATCTGAATGGTCCTGTGGTTTTTACCTACTTTCTTCAATTTAAGTCCAAATTTTGCAAGAAGGAGCTCATGATCTGTTGCATAGTAAGCTCCCAGTCTTGTTTTTGCTGACTAAATAAAGCTTTTCCATCTTTGGCTGCAAAGAATATAATCATCTGATTTTGGTATTGACTATCTGGTGATATTCATGTGTAGAGTCTTCTCTTGTGTTGTTGGAAGACGGTGTTTGTTATGATGAGTGCATTCTCTTGGCAATACTCTGCTAGCCTTTGCTGTGCTTCATTTTTTTTAATTTTTAAAATTATTTTTATTAAAATACTTTTTCCTGCTTCATTTTTAATATGATGACAGCATATTAATCATTAATCATACAAAACTTCTGCTACAACCAAAGTTATGTGGAACTAGGTATGTGCAAGGAGCATGCTTCAGTTGAACACTAAGTCTGTAGCTAAACTTTAATGATGCACTACATAATGGACAGGGTCTTTCCCTTCCCCACTCCAGACCTGCATTCACACTTAATCACATTCTGGTATGCAAATGCCATCCAGATGATATTCTGGACTTCACTCTCTCAAACTGCTAACATTATTTTAAGCATCTGAGTATCTTCCTTTAATCTTCAGACCCTAAAGAAACCTCATTAGAATTTAAGTATATGTAACAGGTACCAGACCACCTGACTTGCCTCTTGAGAAACCTATATGCAGGTCAGGAAGCAATAGCTAGAACTGGACATGGAACAACAGACTGGTTCCAAATAGGAAAAGGAGTATGTCAAGGCTGTATATTGTCACCCTGCTTATTTAACTTATATGCAGAGTACATCATGAGAAATGCTGGGCTGGAAGAAGCACAAGCTGGAATCAAGATTGTGGGAGAAATATCAATAAGCTCAGATATGCAGATGACACCACCCTTATGGCAGAAAGTGAAGAGGAACTAAAAAGCCTCTTGATGAAAGTGAAAGCGGAGAGTGAAAAAGTTGGCTTAAAGTTAAACATTCAGAAAACGAAGATCATGGCATCTGGTCCCATCACTTCATGGGAAATAGATGGGGAAACAGTGGAAACAGTGTCAGACTTTATTTTTTTGGGCTCCAAAATCACTGGAGATGGTGATTGCAGCCACGAAATTAAAAGACGCTTACTCCTTGGAAGAAAAGTTATGATCAACCTAGACATTGAAAAACAGAGACATTACTTTACCTCAAAGGTCCATCTAGTAAAGGCTATGTTTTTTCCAGTGGTCATGTATGGATGTGAGAGTTGGACTGTGAAGAAAGCTGAGGGCCAGAGAATTGATGCTTTTGAACTGTGGTGTTGGAGAAGACTCTTGAGAGTCCCTTGGACTGCAAGGAGATCCAGCCAGTCCATTCTGAAGATCAACCCTGAGATTTCTTTGGAAGGAATGATGCTAAAGCTGAAACTCCAGTACTTTGGCCACCTCATGCGAAGAGTTGACTCATTGGAAAAGACTCTGATGCTGGGAGGGATTGCAGACAGGAGGAGAAGGGGATGACAGAGGATGAGATGGCTGGATGGCATCACTGACTCGATGGATGTGAGTCTGAGTGATCTCCGGGAGTTGGTAATGGACAGGGAGGCCTGGCGGGCTGCGATTCATGCGGTCGCAAATAGTCGGACACGACTGAGTGACTGAACCGAACAGAACTGAGCGACTGAACTGAAGTGAACAAGGGTAAATTTTTAAAGCTCTTCATGTGCTTCCCTTCTACCTTTCTGAGCCTTTGGCTCTCTCCTGGTCTGCCCAAGCTGTCTATTTCCTGGAGCCTTGAAATTTGTTTCAGAAACAATGCTTAGAAAAAGAACAAATTCTGCATGTGATGTTCAATAATGAGACTTGCAGCAATCAATTGTTTTGGGACAAAGGATTTTCCTGAAAGACAGTTAGTTGTCTTTTTTTTAATCCCTTCTTCCTCTAACATGTTCAGAGATAAGACTGACCTGCTGAATCAATGAGTTTATATATAGAGTAAGTTATCCATATTTGGAAACAAGAAGAAAAGAAGGAGAATGTTAGTGATTTCCAGCCAATGGGGATTAGAAAGGAGAATAGAAAAAGAAAACAGAGGCATGAATCAGTTAAGTATATTCCAATGTAGGCCTGGAGAGGGGAATGTTTGTTAGATCAGTCATTGAGGAGGGAAGTTACACCTTCAACCAGGTGCAATCTGGGAAACTCATGCCAACCTGGTGGTCTGTCTGAAAGAGAGCCTGAGATGTCATTTTTCTCTGAAACTTGTTCTCATGGGACCCAGCTAAAAGGACATAGCTAAGAATGTGGAGAGACTGCCAAGGTCAAGTTACCAGAGCAAGAAACTCTGCATTGATTGTTACAAAGGAAATTGCCTGAGTTGTGCCTACATGCTCAGAGAATCTCAGTACTCTGTAGATGCAGTGAGAGCCGAGGTAAGCCTGAGACAGGAAATGATACTGGGCCTGGTGAAATCAAAAGATCACTAGTTGCCACAGTCATAGACTCGAGTGAAGAAGTTAACTGGGCAAGTGCTACTCACATGGTAAGGTGGATGTTCTGGAGGATCGAAAAAAAAGGAAGATCTATCCCCTGAAACTGTGGTATCTCCCACTGCATATGAAGCTAATCAAGCACCAGGCATGCTTTTAGGGAAACAAGTAAAGACAGGGACAAATTTTCCAGGAGTTTGGTCACTTTTTTAGCTGAGAGAGATCAAAAGCAATATAAAAAGAAAGTTTAAATTATTGATTTTTGCTAAGATAAGTGAGGAGAAAAGAAAAGAGAAGGAAAAATGAAAGACATGGGGAAATGAGGGAAAATAAAGCAAGGTTTTTTTGTTTTAATTTCTCTCTGATTATTGATGTTACTCTTTATTAGAAACTTTTAAAATATATTTGAGTATTTCTCAGGGCCTAGAGAGTACCAAGAAAAACCATAACAGTGAATTAAATTCTTACTGGATTGGAAAGAATGAAACCAAGAGTGTTAATAGCAAAAAACTATATAAGAAAGCCCATTCCTACAGTTAGAGATAATATTGAGTGAGATTTGGGAACTAAACCTGGTTCCAATGACCTCCTTACTTCCAAAAGCCTTTCTCTATTCAGGATGCTCAGTCACTACTTAGCATGTACACATGGCCTCTTCTCCCCAATCATACTAACAATCAACCGCATGGAAGGGAGAAATCACCAGTGCCAATCACTGCTAGGAGCCATGTTCTTATACAAAGTGAGAGAACTATATATGCCTTCTCCATAGAGATGCTATATATTACATAGTAGGTTTGTCTGGGGGATACTTTTAGGGAAAATTTACTTCTAAATCGGACCAAATCAATAAATGACTTCAGAAAGCTATTTTGAAGTGGTTCAAAAGTCTGTTTTTTACCATATTAGATCAATGGCTGTCATTTGAAAGGACTATTCATTCAACTTCTTTGGAGAATAGTCAGTTTCAAATGCCTTTGGCAAGTTGGAAAAGTCACTGCCCTCAGATGACTAACACAGGAAAGGTCAATTAATAGTCTAGTTTAGCCCACCAAGCATCTTTCTTGTCAATGCCAAAATATAAATTTTTTTAAGTGCTCAAATGTTCTATATTATGAATTATATTTAAAAAGTATTTATCTTTAAAGTTACTTTTTTCATTTAATCTAGATTACATAGACATATAATTTTCAACTATTTGTCACACTTGAACCTTCTTTCCCTGATTCTATGGGCCATTCCTTGAGTTCATATACTTATTGCCCTGGAATATTGTAATTATCTTTCAGAAGGACTATTGATTTCTACTTTTCCCCACATCCAAAACAGGCTATTGGCAGACTAGAATTCTAAAAGCAGGAGTTTTAAGATTGCTTGCTTTAAGAAATCACTACAGCATTCAAAGTTTTTAAAATTTGTTTTTCCAATATCTTTGCTGTTCAATTTGTGAAGTCCTAGCTTTCTTAGTAAGGCATCTAAAACTTGCTTTGATATCTTACATATCTGCTTTTTCATTCCTGTTTCTTATTTTCTAATTTTATAGCTACCCATTTCAGAAAAATTAAACATTTTCATATTTTCCTTAACACACAGCCCACAACCCACATTAGGACTTTGTTCACGTGGTTCCTGTATGAAACAACCTCTCTTTGTAGCCTCTTCCACTTACACCCCCATACTTTTCGGGTGCTTATGTTCTGGTTCTACCTGTAAGGACCTTGCCCAAAGCCATCTTGACCGCAGTTTGTCCATACACTTAATTTATAATCTCTTCTGCATAATCTCAGATTGTCTTTTCTCCAAGCTTCAATAGAACTTTAAGTCTTTTCAAAAAATCCCTTTCTGTATTCAAAGTGTTTGGAAAAACCAGATTTTTGGTTGTCTCTAATACTTAATTTAACCAGCTTATGAAAACATGCTATATGAACATATTTATATTTCCAAAATAAATTGGGCTAAAAATATATATCATGCTGTTTTTCTTACTAACATATACACACCCTTCTGGGTATCTTCTGGGTATACTTCCACTCCCTCCTCATGATACCCACTCCAACCTTCCTCTCAGATACTGGTCTTAATCTCACATTACTAAGAAGAGAGGCAGCAATGGATAGACCTAGAGATTATCACACTAAGTGAAGTAAATCAGACAGAGAAAGACAGCTATCATAAGATATTGCTTATATGTGGAAAGTAAAATAATGACATAAATGAATTTGTTTACAAAACAGAAACAGGCTTCAGTTCAGTTCAGTCACTCAGTCCTGTCTAACTCTTTGCGACTCCATGGACTGCAGCACGCCAGGCTTCCCTGTCCATTACCAACTCCTGGAGCTTATTCAAACTCATGTCCATCAAGTTGGTGATGCCATCCAACCATCTAATCCTCTGTCATCCCCTTCTCCTCCCACCTTCAATCTTTCCCAGCATCATGGTCTTTTCAAATGAGTCAGTTTTTACATAGAAAACAAAAGTATGGTTACCAAAGGAGAAAGAGGGAAGGGATAAATTAGGAATTTGAGCTTTATATATATAAATATATATACTACTGTATATAAAATGGCAACCCACTCCAGTATTCTTTCCTGGAGAATCCCAGGGACAGAGGAGCCTGGTGGGCTACAGTCCATGGGGTCGCAAAGAGTCGGACATGACTGAGCGGCTTCACTTTCACTCACTTATATATAAAATAGAGAAACTGTATAGCACTGGTAACAATTTTGGAACCTTGTAACGACCTACAATGGAAAAGAATCTGAAAAATAATATATATATATAATTTATATATGTACATAACTGAATCACTCTGTTGCACACCAGAAACTAATACAACATTGTAAACTGGCTAAACTTCAATAAAAATAAAAAGAACTTCCACAAGCTCACAACAAATCTTTTGCCTATTAACCTGCTTTTCACTACACATAACTCGGCCCTCTCTCACCTTACCACAAATTCTCCTTGCTTTTATTAAAAGCGACTTTTTACTTTGGGTTCAGTTCAGTTCAGTCACTCAGTCGTGTCCGACTCTTTGCGACCCCATGAATCGCAGCATGCCAGGCCTCCCTGTCCATCACCAACGCCCGGAGTTCATTCAGACTCACGTCCATCGAGTCCGTGATGCCATCCAGCCATCTCATCCTCTGTTGTCCCCTTCTCCTCCTGCCCCGAATCCCTTCCAGCATCAGAGTCTTTTCCAATGAGTCAACTCTTCGCATGAGGTGGCCAAAGTACTGGAGCTTCAGCTTTAGCATCAACCCTTCCAAAGAAACCCCAGGGCTGATCTCCTTCAGAATGGACTGGTTGGATCTCCTTGCAGTCCAAGGGACTCTCAAGAGTCTTCTCCAACACCACAGTTCAAAAGCATTAATTCTTCGGTGCTCAGCCTTCTTCACAGTCCAACTCTCACATCCATACATAACCACAGGAAAAACCATAGCCTTGACTAGACGGACCTTAGTCGGCAAAGTAATGTCTCTGCTTTTGAATATGCTATCTAGGTTGGTCATAACTTTTCTTCCAAGGAGTAAGCGTCTTTTAATTTCATGGCTGTACTAGACCTTATTCTCTCTTGCTTTTATGCAAGGAAATCATTCCAAAAGTTCTCTCCTAATTCTTGCTTTCCATACTATATAATTTCCATTGGCAACACTTTTGGGTTTCTGTAGAATAATGACAACCACTTACATTGGAATCCCTTCTCAGCCTCTAAAAAACCCATATAGAATAAGAAGGAATGCATATGAAACCACCCTTAATGCATTTCTATATCTTTACTAGGAGACAGAAAATACCACAATCCTTAATTTACATAAAAGTAAGGAAACAAACATCCCAAACTGAGTAGTGCCAGATCTGAAAGCTACAAGCGAGGAGAAGACTGAACAGAAACCCATGAGAGAGTCCTACATTTAGGTACTGAAGGAGGTCACAGCATAGACTTCTGGGGAAATATTTTAAAAAGGACTTGAAAACATGGAATCAAAACTAGTACTTTGGGAAGGCAAACCATAGATTCTGGGAGAAAGGGACTCCTTGGGGAATTGGTGCTGATAGGAAAGAATAAACAAGTGGTGGAAACCAAGCATTCTAAGGAAAGGGAATCATAAAATCAGAAGACGTTATCAAGCTTTCTCCTCCACTGAAAGGAGCCATCTACGAAGAGAACTGCCTACAGTTGTACCAAAAGAACTTAGAAACTAAGAAAGTTAGGAATCCACACCCACACTCCTCATAGAGAATTACCTGCTTTGCTGGTTTAGGAAAATTTATTCTTTCAGAAGGAACAGACATTAGGGAAAAAAAAAAAATCCATGCTTAACTTAGGGAAGTTGCTCAAGCGCAGGCGGCCGCGGGCCGGCTCACTAAGCGCAGGCGGCCGCGGGCCGGCTCACTAAGCGCAGGCGGCCGCGGGCCGGCTCACTAAGCGCAGGCGGCCGCGGGCCGGCTCACTAAGCGCAGGCGGCCGCGGGCCGGCTCACTAAGCGCAGGCGGCCGCGGGCCGGCTCACTAAGCGCAGGCGGCCGCGGGCCGGCTCACTAAGCGCAGGCGGCCGCGGGCCGGCTCACTAAGCGCAGGCGGCCGCGGGCCGGCTCACTAAGCGCAGGCGGCCGCGGGCCGGCTCACTAAGCGCAGGCGGCCGCGGGCCGGCTCACTAAGCGCAGGCGGCCGCGGGCCGGCTCACTAAGCGCAGGCGGCCGCGGGCCGGCTCACTAAGCGCAGGCGGCCGCGGGCCGGCTCACTAAGCGCAGGCGGCCGCGGCTTAGAGGAGCTACCCCACTTCCGAGGTTAGGGGCAATGGCCTAGAGTGCCCGGCTGCTATGGCGCAGGAACGGCTGAGAGGAGCTACCCTGCGTCCGAGGTCAGTGGCGGCCGGGAGAAGCCACCTTGTGCCCGAGGCCAGAGGTGGTAACCTTGAGGAGCCACACCGAGCCCGAGGGCAGGGGCGGCAGCTGGGAGGAGCCACCGATGCCTGAATCCAGGGCCAGCGGCCGGGAGGAGCAACCCTAGGAGTGGTGGCTGCGCACCACAGGAGGGCTTAGAGGAGCTATCCCATGTTGAAGGTCAGGAACGGTAGCAGTAAGGAAATACCCCTCGTCCAAAGTAAGGAGCAGCGGCTGTGCTTTGCTGAGGCAGCTGTGAAGAGATACCCCATGCAAAGGTAAGAGAAATCCAAGTAAGATGGTAAGTGTTGCAAGAGTGCATCAGAGGGCAGACACACTGAAACCATACTCACAGAAAATTAGTCAATCTTACCACACTAGGACCACAGCCTTGTCTAACTCAGTGAAATCAAGCCATGCCTACGGGGCAACCCAAGACGGGCGGGTCATGGTGGTGAGGCCTGACAGAATGTGGTCCACTGGAGAGGGGAATAGCAAGCCACTTCAGTATTCTTGCCTTGAGAATTCCATGAACAGTATGAAAAGGCAAAATGATAGGATACCAAAAGAGGAACTCCCCAGGTCATTAGGAGCCCAATATGCTACTGGAGATCAGTGGAGAAATAACTCCAGAAAGAATGAAGGGATGGAGCCAAAGCAAAAACAATACCCACTTGTGGATGTGACTGGCGATAGAAGCAAGATCCAATGCTGTAAAAAGCAATATTGCATAGGAACCTGGAATGTCAGGTCCATGAATGAAGGCAAATTGTAAGTGGTCAAACAAGAGATGGCAAGGGTGAACGTCGACATTTTAGGAATCAGCGAACTAAAATGGACTGGAATGGGTGAATTTAACTCAGATGACCATTACATCTACTACTGAAGGCAGGAATCCCTCAGGAGAAATGGAGTAGCCATCATGGTCAACAAGAGTCTGAAATGCAGTACTTGGATGCAATCTCAAAAACGGCAAAATGATCTCTGTTCGTCTCCAAGGCAAACCATTCAATATCACAGTTATCCAAGTCTATGCCCCAACCAGTAATGCTGATGAAACTGAAGTTGAATGGTTTTATGAAGAGCTACAAGATCTTTTAGAACTAACACCCAAAAAAGATGTCTTTTTCATTATAGGGGACTGGAATGCAAAAGTAGAAAGTCAGGAAACACCTGGAGTAAGAGGCAAATTTGGCCTTGGAGTACGGAAAGAAGCAGGGCAAAGACTAAGAGAGTTTTGCCAAGAAAATGCACTGGTCATAGCAAACACCCTCTTTCAACAACACAAGAGAAGACTCGACACATGGACATCACCAGATGGTCAACACCGAAATCAGACTGATATATTCTTTGCAGCCAAAGATGGAGAAGCTCTATACAGTCAACAAAAACAAGACTGGGAGCTGACTGTGGCTCAGATCATGAACTACTTATTACCAAATTCAGACTCAAATTGAAGAAAGCAGGGAAAACCGCTAGACCATTCAGGTATGACCTAAATCAAATCCCTTATGATTATACAGTGGAAGTGAGAAATAGATTTAAGGGCCTAGATCTGATAGGTAGAGTGCCTGATGAACTATGGAATGAGGTTCGTGACATTGTACGGGAGACAGGGATTAAGACCATCCCCATGGAAAAGAAATGCAAAAAAGCACAATGGCTGTCTGGGGAGGCCTTACAAATAGCTGTGAAAAGAAGAGAGGTGAAAAGCAAAGGAGAAAAGGAAAGATATAAGCATCTGAATGCAGAGTTCCAGAGAATAGCAAGAAGAGAAGAGAAGACTTCTTCAGCGATCCGTGAAAAGAAATAGAGGAAAACAACAGAATGGGAAAGACTAGAGAGCTCTTCAAGAAAATTAGAGATACCAAGGGAACATTTCATGAAAAGATGGGCTCAATAAAGGACAGAAGTGGTATGGACCTAACAGAAGCAGAAGATTCTAAGAAGAGGTGTCAAGAATACATGGAAGAACTGTAGAAAAAGATCTTCATGACCCAGATAATCATGATGATGTGATCACTAATCTAGAGCCAGACATCTTGGAATGTGAAGTCAAGTGGGCCTTAGAAAGCATCAGTACGAACAAAGCTAGTGGAGGTGATGGAATTCCAGTTGAGTTGTTTCAAATCCTGAAAAATGATGCTGTGACAGTGTTGCACTCAATATGCCAGCAAATTTGGAAAACTCAGCAGTGGCCACAGGACTGGAAAAAGTTAGTTTTCATTCCAATGCCAAAGAAAGGCAATGCAAAAGAGTGCTCCAACTACCACACAATTGCGCTCATCTCACATGCTAGTAAAGTAATGCTCAAAATTCTCCAAGCCAGGCTTCAGCAATATGTGAACCGTGAAGTCCCTGATGTTCAAGCTGTTTTTAGAAAAGGCAGAGGAACCAGAGATCAAATTGCCAACATCCGCTGGATCATGGAAAAAGCAAGAGAGTTCCAGAAAAACATCTATTTCTGCTTTATTGACTATGCCAAAGCCTTTGACTGTGCAGATCACAATAAACTGTGGAAAATTCTGAAAGAGATGGGAATACCAGACTACCTAACCTGCCTCTTGGGAAATCTGTATGCAGGCCAGGAAGCAACAGTTTGAACTGGACATGGAACAGCAGACTGGTTCCAAATAGGAAAAGGAGTACGTCAAAGCTGTATATTGTCACCCTGCTTATTTAACTTATATGCAGCGTACACCCTGGGAAACGCTGGACTGGAAGAAACAAGCTGGACTCAAGATTGCCGGGAGAACTATCAGTAACCTCAGATATGCAGATGACACCACCCTTATGGCAGAAAGTGAAGAGGAGCTAAAAAGCCTTTTGATGAAAGTGAAAGAGGAGAGTGAAAAAGTTGGCTTAAAACTCAACTTTCAGAAAACGAAGATCATGGCATCTAGTCCCATCACTTCATGGGAAATAGATGGGGAAACAGTAGAAACAGTATCAGACTTTATCTTTTCGGGCTCCAAAATCACTGCAGATGGTGACTGCAGCCATGAAATTAAAAGACGCTTACTCCTTAGAAGAAAATTTATGACAACCTAGATAGCATATTTAAAAGCAGAGACTACTTTGCCGACTAAGGTCCGTCTAGTCAAGGCTATGGTTTTTCCAGTGGTCATGTATGGATGTGAGAGTTGGACTGTGAAGAAGGCTGAGTGCCGAAGAATTGATGCGTCTGAACTGTGGTGTTGGAGAAGACTCTTGAGAGTCCCTTGGCCTGCAAGGAGCTCCAACCAGTCCATTCTGATGGAGATCAGCCCTGGGATTTCTTTGGAAGGAATGATGCTAAAGCTGAAGCTCCAGTACTTTGGATACCTCATGTGAAGAGTTGACTCATTGGAAAAGACTCTGATGCTGGGAGGGATTGAGGACAGGAGGAGAAGGGGACGACTGAGGATGAGATGGCTGGATGGCATCACGGACCCAATGGACATGAGTCTGAGTGAACTCCGGGAGTTGGTGATGGACAGGGAGGCCTGGCATGCTGCGATTCATGGGGTCGCGAAGAGTTGGACACGACTGAGCGACTGAACTGAACTGAACTGAACTGAATTGAATTTAGGGAAAAAAAGCCAAAAATGAAAATCAAAACATTTCCAGTGATGAAAATCACTCTCATTCAAAATAAAAATATCAAAAAGAAAAACAAGGAAAGATAAAACCAGAGAATGTAAAGAAAAAACTATAGAAATGTGAAATTATTCATATAGTACATAAAGTGCAAAATAATACAAGTTTCTTCAAAATAAATTAATCCTTTTAAACATAATGAGCTTAATCCATCTACTAAAAGGGAAACATTTTCAAACTGACTCAATGTAAAAATCTACTATATATGTTGAGTTAATGAAATAAGTGTAAAATGATGTTCAGAAAGCTGAAAAAGAAAGGATGGGCAAAGATGTATCAAGCAGCAAAGGAGGCAGTTTATAATGTTAGACTATAATACTTAAAGGAGATATTATGGTTACCTATGGACCAAAGATTAGAACACCTAACTTTATAAAGTAGAAACTACAGGCAAAGTTTGAAGAAATAGACAGAAAATAAGAGGATAGATCATATGAAAATATATAGATTAACAGAGAAAGTGCCTTTAACTCAAGCGGACAGAAAAAGTCCTGAAAACTGACCATTTATTTGGCTGCTCAAATCTACCAAATTTCTGTAAATATAAATATTGCAAATAACATTTTCTTACATGGATACAATATATTTAGAAAATAATATAATTTTAAAATAAGCAAGAATAACAATATCTCTTTTTCATGGGGGAAAAAACTATTAATTCATTGGAGGAAGAGGAAATAGCCAATTAAATTGCAGAATTTTTGAAAAATAATGACATTTTAACACTGCATATCAGACACTCTTGGCTCTAATTCAAGTGATAATCAGAAGAAAATGTATTTGTTCATATTAATAAAAACCAGACTGAAAATAACAATAAAAATCTCAAATCAAAACTTTTAAAAAAGGAAACTAAAAACAAAAAAATAGGAAGCAAATAACTAATGCATAGCAAAAATTAATGAATTTTAAAATAGAAAACAGTACAACCAACTAATCAATGAAAAAGTTGTTTTTTAATAAAAAATCAAACTAATTACTAGGCCATCTAATTAAGTATATAAGAAAATTAACAAAAAATAACAACTGATGAAGATCAGTGAAACAAAAAGAAAATGAAAAATTAGGTAATTATTGCCCAACTCTAGGCAGATAAATTTATAAACTTATATGAAATAGATAACATCTAGGAAAATATAATTTACCTGTATTTAACCCAGTAGAAATAAAAGGTTAAATTTATATAGCAAAAAAAAGAAAGGTATTAAAGATTTCCACCAAACCTTCATAGACCAGACATTAACAATTATATGATAGTATTCATGAATAATCTGCAGGCAGACACTTTAACCTCTGAGCCACCAGGAAGCCTACTGATTAAAGTTAAGGAAACAATAAAATAATTCAGAAAATTAGCAAAATATAAAATTAATATATAGACAGCAATAGCCTCTACATCTGAGGCTTATCTGGTGGTGCTAGTGGTAAAGAACCTGCCTGTCAATGCAGGAGATGTAAGAGACATGGGTTCGATCCCTGAGTCAGGAAGATTCCCCCGGAAGGAGGGCATGGCAACCCACTCCAGTATTCTTGCCTGGAGAATCCCATGGACAGAGGAACCTGTTGGGCTTACAGTCCATAGGGTCACAAACAGTCAGACATGACTGAAGCAACTCAGCATTCACACAACCTCTGTATCTATTAACATACCCAGGTAGAAGATCTAATGAAAGGAAAACCTAACTTATAATATCAGCAATAATGTAAAACAACGTAACATTAAGAAATATACATGGGAGTTTCCTGGCGATTAATGGTAAAGACTTGGGGCTTTCATGTCCATGGGTTCATCCCTGGTTGGGAAATTAAGATTTTGCAGGCTGAATGGTGCAGCCAAAAAAAGAAAAGAAATGTACAAAACAGTGAAGAGAAAAGCTTTAAAACATTATGGAAAGACACTGAAGTAAACTTGAACCAATAAAAGGATGTTGGTTGTTATTGGTTTGGAAAAGTCAAGATCATAAAGAGTCATTCCTCATCTTGCATGACTATTTTCTATATGTATCTTAAAATCAGTTGGTTTACCTCTGCAAAAAAAAAAAAAAATTAACTATGAATCATACTATGTGTGTCTATCTCCTTTCACTAACTATTGGTTTTCTGAAGTTAATGTACATTGCTGGTATAGTTGTAGTTTATTTTTATTGCTCTATAACCTTCCTTTATGTGAACTGTCCACAATATATTATCTTTCCTATTGTTGAGGAAAGTGTGCATGGTCTCCAAGTGAGACTATTTCAAATAATTTTTTCATGAACACTATTATATAGTTACTTTGATGAAGATATTCATACATTTTTCTTGGGCTCAATCTATGCATAGAATTGTTGCCTATAGGGTATGGATACATTCAGGGTTTGGTAGATAATGCTAAAGAGTTTTCCAAAAAGGTTGTAAAAATTTACATTTTCATCCACAATGTATGAGAGTTTGGATTCTCCCATCCTTAGCAACTATTGGCATTTTGTCCTTTCATTTTGGTCATTCTGGTGGATGTGTAATGGAATCACATTGTGGTTTTAATTTGCATTTCCGTGGTAGCTGCCAACATTATTGGCCCTTTAAATACCCTTTTTTATGAAAAGTCTGCTCAAGTCTTTAGACCATTTTATATTACTTTGCCATCTGGCCTTTGGTTAGATTTAGTCAAGAGAAAAGTTTGTAGATGATCAATAGATGAGAAACAGAAAGGCTTTATGCTTCTGGGTCTCAAAGCAAGTTTTGGTAGTTTCTGGTGGCTGCAGGAGACGAAACAGCAAGGTCAAAGTGTTTCTAACTCCAGCATCACAGAGCTAATACCTTTCATCAGCCCAGTTCTGGTGAAGACAAGACATTTTAGCAGATCCAATAGGACTGGAACACCACACTCAACAGAAACTTGCAGCTTTGGAGAATTAGTAGTATCTAATCTCTCAGGATCATTCTTTTCCTTTTACTCTTCCAGACCCTGTCCTTCTCTCTTTTGTTGCTCTTTCTGACATTTTTCATCTATTTCCCTATACTCCGATTTCCTATCTTAAATGTCTTTGGCTTAACAATTAAATGCTTGGATTGGTTTCTGTGTTCATAACTGGCTCATAAAGGGCCTGAGAAACAGAAAAATAAAGTGACATATTTCAAGCATGTTCATGAAGCATTCTTAGTGATAACAAAACACTGGAAACAACTCAACTGGCTATCAACCTGAAAATGGATAACTCATGACATCTTCATACAATAATATCATTAAAAACAATGAAAATGAACAAAACAACAGCATTCACAACAGGGAAGTTTAATTTTAGATACTACTGCTAGTAAGTGAGTGAGTGAAAGTCGCTCAGTTTTGTCTAACTTTTTGTGACCCCATGGACTATAGGCCTCCAGGCTCCTCTGTCCATGGGATTCTCTAGGCAAGAATACTGGAATGGGTTGCCGTTCCCTTCTCCGAGGATCTCCCCAAACCAGGGATAGAACACAGGTCTCCCACACTGCAGACAGATTGTTTACCATCTGAGCCACCAGGGTAAAGAAAGTCACAGAAAATTATTATTTTTAGAAAGCTGTTACTATTGATATAAAGTTAACAAGAATAAAGCATCATGTTGTATATTGTTTAGAGCTATAATCATAAGTACAGAAAAATGGCAGAGAAAATAAGCACTAAATTTAGAATATTGTTCATTTTTGTACAGTAGGCAACAGGATGGAATCAGGGAAGAGCACAAAGAAAAGTTGAGAGAATTGTAATTTTCTAACTCTTAGTTTAAGTGGCATATTCTTTAATATGAGTTCTATTTTATTGTGTATACATGTGTGTTTGCTATTTTTTCTATTTCAAATGCCACATAACAAAAGTAATTTTTAGAAAAGCCTTTTTTTGAGGGGGGGTATGTGGCTATGCAGCACAGCTTGAGGGATGTGGGATCTTAGTTCCCTGATCAGGGATCAAACCTGCACCTGTGGCAGTGAAAGTGTGGAGTCCTAACCGCTGTACTGCCAGGGAATTCCTAAAAAGAAGACAGTTACTGTACACTCAAGTTTGGAGACAGAAAACAAAATTCCCATTATATACATGATTATATATCTAGGTCTATTTTCTAGATTTCTAATTTGTTTTATTTGTTTATCTGATCTTTAACCAATACCTCACTGTTATCAACTGGCTATCAACATGAGAATGGACAACTCCCAATGCTTTTAAACAATAATATCACTAAAAGCAATGAAAATGAACAAAACAACAACATATACAACAGGGATACACAAATATAAGTTTATAATATTTTAATAGTTAATATTAGAAGATCACCATTTTTAATACTGGACATGCTATCAATCATACCATACTTACAATATTAACCTTTGTTAGTGTGGATTACTTATCTTTTATTATTATTATTAATTAAATACTAATTTCTTGATAATTTTTAAATGGTCATGTTTTTGTCTTTTAAAATTAGCTCTATTCTTATAATTGGATATTTTACATATTGTAAAGTTAGAGATAATTTTTAAAATACATGTATTATCATAGACTTTTAATGTAGATTCTTTTGGCAAGCACATGAATAAATTTTGGGAAGTAAAACTGCTTGCCATAGGTAAACATAATTTTACTGAAATGTCAAATAGAAAGAGAAGGCAGTTTTTAAATAGTAGTATAGTGGCTTATTATTATTCAGTAAATTAAAGTAAATAAAATTTAAAACAGTCAATTATTTGATGAACGAATGTTCCTTGCAAATGAAAATTCCAGTAAAGTGTGTCTGTGCTTCAAGGGTCAGAATGATCACTGAACTAATAAACTTAAGCTATGCTATGCTTATAATTTACAAAAGCAATAACTCCATGTTAAACTGGGCATTTTGGAAAGTTGTATTTATTCTTCGATAAGTGAGATATAATTCAGTCTATTTCAGTAGAGAACTTGCTAAGCTAAGGGTGCAGATTAGGCCCACTCGCCTACTTAACACACAAGCAGATCCAGCCAAATGGAAAATGTGTGATTTAAGTCATTTTTTTTTTAATGTAAAATAATAACAATGATGGACTAAAGATTTAGCATTCTGGCCTGTTTTAAACCTTTGACATTCACTTAGTTACTAAGTTATTAAATGATAATGATAGCTACATGACAGTCATCGTCTTGATCAGCAGAGATAATTTCCCACTAACCCCATCTCAACTGCTGTTTTAGGAAAACATGGTGGGCATTAAAAAAAAAAATTAATACATTTGTTATATTTTCATTTTTGAAGAACAAGTAGGAGAGAAAAATATGCAGAGAATGAAAATTAGGATTTTCTTAACTGTTATACATTTTACTTTTTAATGGAAAAATATGCATCATCCCACAGCTAAAGAAATATTAGAGGGATAAACACAGTAGGAAAGGAAATCATGAATTTTCTCCTATTTGTGGAAACTGATGGTTTAAGTTTATTCAACACAAACCTCACTATTTAGGAAAGAAATTCTATCTAATGCATTTATTTGGAAAGTACTTTTATAATATCTGTAAGAATCTGTGGGTTATTTTGGAAATTTTTCCATTTTTTAGGGATACTGATTTCGTTGTGGCTAAGCTACTGTTTAAGACCTTGAACAAAGCAGAAGTCCTGGAACGTCTTCCTGCTGTCTGCAGAGACCTGTTTTCTCCAGTTACCACACAAAGGAATAGTTTAATTCCACTTGGAATATAGGTATGTTTGAGTTTCAGGAAATAATAGAGCACGGTAGATTAGTTGTGAACTAGAACAAATAAGCCACAAGAGGGCATATTTTTCTTGGTTTCATCACTCTTAAATAAATAAGGCTTGCCTCAATTAGCTATCATAGGAATCCCTCCCTTTCTCCCCCTTTCTTAGAATACACTTGTGTCCACAGCATGCTCTAAGGGTGGAGTGGTGGTGGTATGAGGTATTAAGAAAAGCAAACTTAAAGGTATTTTTTTCTTATATGATGTATAGGAAAGTTGTTTGCTTTCACTTAAAATATTTCTTTGGGGATGGTTTGTTTATATAAGAACATTGTTAAAAATAAAAAAAAAAAATTAGAAAAAAACAAAAAGTCATTTATTTTATTTTAAACTCCTCCATTCTGCAATAGCTCTGTGGAGTCCTATATCAGACACAGAAAGCCTTTCCAGCTTCTAGTGAATGTTCATAGTCAAGGAGGTTTTCTTTTCTGAGGTCTCAGGACTTGGGCCAAAGGGGTTGGGCTGTGTTTTTATTTTTGTTTTGAAGTGCATTCCTGTTGAATTTAATTATTCACCACACCCCAACCCAGCTAAGTAAATATAACCTTAAGATTCTGACTTAGAAAGGGTTTGAAAAATAACTGATTTTTATTTTTTCCAAAAAAAAAAAAAGGGCTATATAGCAGGGTGCTGTTTTGCAGAGGGCATCAAGGCAACTCACAAGAAGCTAGGTGATCACCCCATCTTCTTGTCTTTCATTTCCTCATGTATAACATGAAGACTAGAGGACCTTTGAAGTCTCTCCTAACTCTAAATATTTATGATTATGATGTTACAAGAGTTTAAAACACAAAGACATTACAGTTTCACATTCCGATTAACTAACTATAAACTATCTTCTATCTTTATTTGATGATGAGAAACAGGGATCCATTTACTTCTGAGAGATCTATGCCTATCTAATACTATGTGTAATACTGCATTAAAGGTGAAAGTCAGGTGTGTTCTTTTCCACTACTAAACATAATATAATGATCTTAATATGTTACTACCTAATGATCCAGTGATGAGTGAATTGTCATGATCAAATGAAACAGGTGTGAAAAAATATCTTCAGTTTATAAAGGGAAAGTATCTGATAGAAGATTAGGAGTTGGGTGAGCTGCTTTCAACTCATGCCATCACTTGTTTCAATTAGACATAAACTAACACATACCCCAGTTTTCTCATACGAGTATAACAATATCTTTTATCTGTTGGTACTGATGTGCTAATAGATGGGAAAATATTCATAAAATAGTATTTTAATTTATAAGGCAGAGAGGTTTTGTGTCTGACCAAGGTACGATTAGTTTTCTAGAAAGTGAAATCACTCAGTCGTGTCTCTTTGCAACCCCATGGACTGTAGCCTACCAGGCTCCTCTGTCCATGGGATTTTCCAGGCAATAGTACTGGAGTGGATTGCCATTTCCTTCTCCAGGGGATCTTCCCAACCCAGGGATCGAACCCGGGTCTTCCGCACTGTAGACAGACGCTTAACTATCTGAGCCACCAGAGGAGCACTAAATGGCTTGGGTTTCACCTCCATTTCCTTGTCTCTCTGCACAGAACTTTGAAGTCTCTTTTATCTTTTTCCTTTTAATTTACATAGCTTTGTTAACAGAAGATTGTACAGAAAAATACTTTCTGCTGAAAGTATAGTCAAAACCTCTGAGATTCTGCTAGATTTAAACTCTGGAGCCAGTAATTATCTTTCTCCTGTCTCCTGGGCAGAGGTAGCTATATGTGGAACTGGAAAAGCCTAGAATATACCTATTCTATCCTTTTCCATCCCTGCTACCTTCCTTCATGGGTTCTGAAATAGATTAACGATTCTTGAAATTCTACAATTAGAATTTTATTCTTTAGCATTATTCAATATCAAAATGTAATCCTTAATAAATACTGTATTTCATATTATCTAATGTATATCTACTACCATAGAGTGAAAATGACTTTGATTCAATCTGTGAGCCCTAAGGAAGATGAGTGGTGTGTCACAGAGGAAGAAACTGGACACTCAAGACAAGTTTACTCATCCAAGCACCTGGAAGGAATTTTGCTTTTCGTTGTTTTCTTTTCTTTTCCCCCTCAGTCTAGAACAGATATAGCAGCACCAGTTAGGTAGTTCTGATGATACACACTGGCTTCCCTGGTGGCTCAGCGGTAAAGAATCTGCCTGCAATGCGGGAGATGTGGGTTCCATCTCTGGGTCAGAAAGATCCCCTGGAAGAGGGCACAGCAACCCACTCCAGTATTCTTGCCTAGAGATTCCCATGGACAGAGGAGCCTGGCTGGCTACAGTCCATAGGATTGCAAAGAGTCAGACACAAGGGACTGAGCACACACACATGATGAAACACATCTCTTTCAGTGTAATTAAGGATCCTTTGCTGAGACTCAAAGAGTCACCCTTTAAGATAAGCTAAACTATATAACACATCTTACATTTTAATAAAACTTTCTGTAAATTACTTTTCATGTTTATGTGTGTGTGTGAGTGTGTGTGTGCTCAGTCTTTTCCTACTGGATGTTATTTTAAGAATCCAGATTGTGTATTAACCAACACTGCAGGCCAGATTACCAAACTGCTTCAGATAACAGTAAATTTCAAACTCTTAAAAACAGTTATAAAACCATACTAGGGATATGTGGGATCCATACCATGTGGGATCCTGTAGAGTTAGTAGAAATTTCAGAAATAAATTCAGTGACTAATTATTGTCATCACATCCACTGTTTTCATTAACTCATTTAACCCCCAAATATTTGTTAAGCATCCACCATATGCGAAACACCCAGAAGTATCGTGAGGATTACAAAGCCCTAGACACAGCTGAGGCCATTCATCACAACTGAGCTGTGTGGTTGACTCTGCCTGCTGTGTGCTCAGAGTAATTAAAAGGAAAGAAAGCACAGAACCCAGTTTCCAGATGTTGTCTTCTCATGGTATGTTCAGGATGCCCTAGAAAATGCAGTCTAAATTTGAACTCAGGGTACTTCAAACTAAATCAGTTTAATACAAATTCATAGGCATTCATTGTTTTAGGAGCTAGAGAAACAAGAACACAAAATATACAAGGTGATACTCTTGTATGGGATGCAGACAAATGCATAACTTAGTATGATATAACATGAAAGAGATGTATTTGGTAGTGAAATCAAAGTGCTTTGGAAAAACAGGAGGGAGTGACTATTTCTTTGGGGGTTTTGTGGAAAAGGTTGAGACAGTAGCAAAAGGGAGATGTCATTTAGCTTGAGTATATTAAGCTAGGATTTGAGACAGGAGGGAAAAAGGGGAAATCCAGAGTTAACCACAATTCTAGTTAAATACAACATTCTGGCCAACAAACTGACAAAATATTAGAAAATTAATAGAGTAAAAATCAAAAGCTACTTATCATGAACCCACCATGTGCAAAACTCTAAGCTATGCTGGGGGAGACAAAAGAGGCATTTTGTTGTCACAGTGAGCTTGCAATTTGGTCTGGGGGCAATGACCTAAACAACTAAAACAACATAAAAATATTTTAAAATGCAGCAAACATATCAAGCATATGGTTAACTATAAAATGAGTGGTATGACACTGAATAGAAAGCATGAAGCAAAAAACATGGCTATATGTTGGAATAGTCTGTAAATTTTCCTGTATCCAAAGAGGAAAATTATGGGGTTGGTTGGTTGACGGTCAAAACCAAGGTTACAGTGATGGGGCAGTATGAGACACAGGAAAGAACCTTGGTTAGAGTTAGGAAACTTGAGTCCCTCCTAAGCTGGCTCTGCCACCAACCATCTGTAACTTAAAATGACTCATTTAGCTCTGGTGGCCCTCAGCTCCCTGAGCAGAGGAAGGCTGAATGAAGAGTCTCCTCCCCTAGACCAGTTCTTCCATTGTTGCCATTGTCTGCTCATTGCCCCCAAACCAACCTCCCCCCACCCCAACCTTGTCATTTGCCAAGGGAGCTCTGAGACCTTACAAGCTGTGCTCTTAAATCAAGCTGACAAATGCAGGACCCCGTGGCTGCTTTTTTTTCAGAGGTTCCACCCCAAGTCGGTTTTATGTTTCAGACTAATAAGTGCAAGGTGTGTAACCACGGGCCTAGAGTTCCTATAATAGCCACGTTAGCCAATAAGACCCAAAGTTTCAGGATTCATCATTTGCACAGCCCTTCTCCATGTCCTTGAGGTCAGCCTGGTAACGAATTCATTTCTAAAATCTGTGGAATCAAATCATTAATATTTCTGTATTCGTTTTCTTAAAGAGGATCCCAAATCCTCCAAATCCTCCAAATCGTGAGTTCCAGGCTCCACAAAACGTAGATTCAGCCTATTCCTCATACACTTCCAAGTTTTCTATTGCATGACCAAGGTGTGTACAAATCTACAAAGGGAAAGTAAGACAGGAATAAGTGACATAACTCTGTTGGTCTGATATGAGGTAAAGAGGAAAAAGACTTCACTTTCTGTGTGTGTGTGTTTGTTTGTTGTTTTCCTTCTGCTTGGTCCTCCCTCGGTGCCAGCCCTTTATTGGTGGGCTGATTTCTGTCGCTCATCTTTCAAGGCCACTAACAGTAACAGTAGATCGTAATTTTACAGACTAGAACACAGGTACTCTTTTAAGAGTCCTAGAGTTTCTGAGACAAGGTTTGTCCTGTTTCTTCCGCAGGGAGTCTTTGGGGACTTCATGGTATACAATAAACAGGCCCTAAATTCACGGAGGCGAGGGTTCAAACATCAGAAGTTCCTTTACGTACACAGTGCCCTGACCGGAAAAACATCCCCCAGCGCGGCTGGGGCTACATTTAATCCACGCTGCTGACAGCCCGCGCGCCGACGGGGATGGACTTCTGCACGCTGGGGAGGACTGGCGTGCGCACTGAGAAGGGCGGGCCAAGGGCTGGGGGAGGAGATCGGAAGGGGAGAGGTAATCCCCGGCGTTTTCAGCATCCTCTTTTTAGAAAGACTGAGTCTCTCCCGGGACAGCTGCTGCGGTCACACCACAAACTTAAAAGCCGGCCTCCCGCTCCGAGCGTGCCTTTCCTCGCCACCCTCGCCTCCCCTCAGCTCCAGCTGGTGCCTGGCTCCGCGCCGCTCCGGCAGGGCGCTTGGGGGTCAGCAGCGCCCCCTGCCTCCCGGCCAGTCCTCAGCGGCCGCAGCCTCCTCGCTCCACCAGGGCCGCCCGCGGCTCGGCGGCTCAGCCAGCGCTGCGGCTCAGAGGAGGTCGCACCGGTGTCCCGGGTCGCCGCCTCGCTCGCGCACCGCCTGCATCCCCTTCCTCTCTTCCTGAAGAGACAGCGGGCACCGAGGGAGGGAGAGAAGAGGTCGCGGCAGGTAAGGCAGATTTCGGGTCACCTGCTGCTCCTGTGGGAGGGTTCGCTGGGGACCGGGGCGTTCAGTAGGGGGTGACTGGATTCGGGGGTGGCCGAGGGTCTGAAGTGAGGATGCCGAGTGGCTGGGAGGTACAGAACGTTATGGGACGGACAGAGCTCTCCGGAGCTGACAGCAGTGGGTGCGCCGGGGGCCAGACGGAGAATCCGGCGCTGAGGCGCGGACGGTTCGGGCGCGCGGCACAGGGACAGCGTGGCGGCGGACGCAGCCCCCACACTCGCCACCACCGCCGCAGTCTCCTCAGCCCGAGTCGGGCAAAAGTTTTCCTCCCGGACGCGCCCGGGAACTTCGCTCGTTCTCTCGTTCCCTCCGGGACGCTGGCGGCCGGGAGCGCTTCTGAACGTGCCCCCTGGCTCCGCCGGCTGCAGGTTCATTCGCAGACGCGTCGGTGGGGACCGTCTGAGGAGGACTTGACCTGGGGCGACTGCGCCCTCGCTCGCTCCTTTCCCGACGGGTCGGGGGAGGGGACGGGGAGACCGTGGCGGTTGTTTGTGTTGTGGTGCTTTTGGGGACGGATGGGCGACGCCTTTTACTCTGTGAGGGAACCGTGACGCTCCTTCTGACGGGAGCTTGCATCTTCCCAGACTCGGAGGGCAAAGTTGGAAGCAGACACCAGCCTCAAAGCTGGCTGACTGGGAAAAGCGGTTCTTGCCAAACGCATTCTTGAGGGAGCCGGGCATCCCCCGGTAGCCTCGGCTGTGCTCGCTCAGAAAAGGCCCGGATTTGACTCCTGCCAGGAGTTTAACCCGGCTGATTTAACCCCGCGGTGTGTTCCCCAACCCCTCCCCGCGCGCCCGGAGTTCATGCGCTAATGGCCCGCCCTGGAAGCGCCCGGGCAGTTTTCGGCATCAGCTGATTCTCCTTCCCTCACGACCTAGTTCAACCTCGTGGGCTGAGTTGCTTTGCTTGCTTCCCGGCGCGCGGAGGGGACCTGACAGGAGAACAAGGAGGCGCCGCGCTCCCGCGACCAGGCTGGACTCGAAGGGACTGGACCGGAGCCGCGCGCCCAGCAGCTGCGGCCGCTGAGGTCCCCAATTCTAAGTTACCGAGACTGAAGCTAAATAGGTGAACTTTCCGCTGTTTAGACCAGACCGCTGAGTGAAGCTGTAATGAAAGGCAAATGTCTCTACGAGGACTCTTCTTTCGCCACCAAAGCCCCTCCCATCCTTCCTTAGCCTGTCAGTGCCATTTGCCAGAGAAGGGGCGAGGGGACCGAAAAGTCAGATTTAGCCGGAATGATTCTCCTCCCGTCGGTGTGTGTTGAGGGGGGTGTCCCTAACGGATGAAAAGGGTTGAGGGCGAGGTAAACTGGATGAAAACCCCCCTCCGGGGTCTGGGGCTGCTATTGTGTAACCATGGCAACCGTCGGGGCAAGAGCGGTCAGAGCCTTCCGGGTTCTGCACGTGGAAAGAAAAATGTGAAGGGTGGGGAAGGGAGAGAATCACATGTCATCACTCCTCTGTTGCCTCCGCTTCTCCTGCTGTTCTGAGCCAGGCAGCTAGGAGGATGAGCAGGAAAGGTCTGGGTTGGGTGTGAGCAGCCCCAGCCAGCAGTTACTTTAACTCTGTCCCGCCTCAGAATCACTGAGGTCTGTACTAGCAGCTAAAGCTGGCCAGAGAAGCTATCGCTGATAGGCTACGAAGTGATGGTTCAGGTCAGGGAGATGGGAAAAGGCCTTGGCCTTTGGAAGAGAAAAGGCCAGGAAGTACAGGAAGGTGATGTGGGAAGAGATAAGAATAGGGTCAAGAGGTAGCTGAGAGACAATAAAAGGGTACTGATCTGGACTGCCAACATTTCAAATGGAATTTGCCCATTTATGAAGTGGAAAACTTGTGGAAAAGGGAAGGGACAAACACATTGCATCCTAGGTATTTTGTACATTATCACCATTAATATTCTCAACAGCAGTATGTTTCTTTCTTTTTTTTTTTTGTACGCACAATTTTATTAGGCTTTATATTAGTTTCAGTCAGTAACCTATATTGTGTGACTGCCATTTTCTGAAACCTCAGCAAGGTCTCTTGCCCCTTGATACGGTTACTACGATCAGATTTTTCTTCCTCACAGCCAGTAATTAAGGGTTAAAGTATTGCATTTAAGGGCTTCCCAAGTGGCGCTAGTGGTAAAGAACCCGCCTGCTAATGCGGGAATTGTGAGAGGAGGGTTCGATCCCTGCGTCTGGAAGATGCCCTGGAGGAGGGCGTGGCCACCCGCTCCAGTATTCTTGTCTGAAGAATCCCCATGGACAGAGAAGCCTGGAGGGTTGCAGTCCGTAGGGTCGCAAAGAGTCTGACACACTGAAGCAACTTAGCACGCATTGCATTTAAACTGTAGGTCAAAAATGTGATGCTTTGGAAAGATGCTTCATTAAGCCATGAACTCGCCATGTTTAGTTAGTTTTTCTTTTTAAAGAAAAAAAAAAAAACAGAGTTAAAAATGTGGGGTGTCCCATTTTGGTTTTTTCAATTTTAAGAAAAATTATAATTCTTAAAAATGCTATTGGTGGTTAAAGGAGTAAACAAAGCAGTCACTTTCCTTTTAGAGATGAGAATAATGAGATGTGAAGGTGTTAGCTGCTCTGTTCAGATGTAAGCTAGTAAGAGGTGGAGCTGAGACTGGAACTGTTTTACCTGGATGTAGGTCACCTTTTAAGAACTCAGGCAGCTTTCCATGACGCCACCTAAAGGACCTTTATAAGATCAGTTTGATGCAGTATCTGTATATTATAAGTTACAAGGAAAAACCCCCAAGAATTTAAATGGGATTCAGGGTTGAAGATGGGTATAGGCCACAACAAGTGTATAGAACAGAAATCTTATGTACATGATATTAATAATTTATATTTATACAGGTCATTGTGCCTTATAGGGAATTATTTAATAATGTTTATATAGGAAAAACAGAATGAAAAGGAACATTTTATCAAATAGTAACCCCTTGGCTGTGTTGAGAAAATTCTCTGAGGTTAATGAAGTTTTCCTTAGTCTACTCACTGCTTTCACGACCTGATACCTACAAACTTGCTTCATATTTTGGCACCACCATTTCACCTTTGTGTCTGTGGCCCATTTACTTGTAAGAAGTAATCATTTGACTCCTGATACCTTCCTGCTGACTCTCTGAGAGGAGAGATTAAGGAAAAATGCCTGGCTATGCAAAATGTTTTGAAATTTTCAGAGAACTATAACCAACACCAGTAGAAACTAAGGGTAAAAGGTAAAGAAATAATTGTATCTTTTCTTTTGCCTTTGTGCAGACTTTGTATTTAGTCTTAGATAATTTGCTCTATAATTTTGCATGGGAAAATCATACACAAAGCTAAACTGTGTTTTCAATCTCCTTTGTGTGTGGAGGGAGCTGGTAAGGGTGGGAGTGGGAATTATTTTTGGTGTCAGGGAGGGTCTGGAATATAAACAATTACAAAGGCAGAGGAAGCACATGTACTGTTTCCAGTGACAGACTAACACATTAAATATAGGTTTGAACTTGAGTCACCAGGCTGAATTACTCTCACATCTTTTCCAAAACTAGGAAATATATTGTTTGGAGTTGGAGTTAAATTAAAACTATATGTTTCATGGTGCTCAGGCCTTATTCCTCATACTGTGGTCTTTTTGCATTACATGGGTATTTGTTAACTATCAAAAGGTTTATCACAGACCTGAAATTATCTGAAGATGTCCTCTGGACTTGGCAGGTATCTCTGTTGCCCTCTGTTTTCTGCTTGGACAGAGTTACTGGCTTAAGTCATCCCCATTTTTATTATTTAGAATATCAACTTATCAATCTCAAGGGGAAAACGTTCCAATTGATGGTAATTTAATGAATATTAGTATGTCTTCAGATTGTTTGTTACAACTTCATTGTGGAAAAGAAATGTGACTGAACTTTACTGTTCTGTTTGGGAGACATAATAATTTGGTGATACATGTTTTTTGGATAGAATTCTTGTCAATTAATAAATGATTTACTTAATAAACATGAGTAACCATAGCTCTGTTTGAAAAGCTATTCTTTTTATATGTACCTGGAGTTATATAGATAACCTAAGTAAAGTATTAATCAATAAATATTTCAAGACTTGATAACATATTCCTTGAAGGAAAAAGAAACATTCATATTTGTGAAATAAGTAGTAATAACAGTAATAATGACTGACCATGGGAAAAATTTGTTAATCCCACACCTTGTTACCTCAAAACTTAGTTAAAAAATAGTTCTTTACTCTAGGAAATCTTGGCCAGAATTCCTTTTTATTTTTATATCTTCATCCTGCCTGTTAAGCTAATATTCTGAGTTTTTCAGTCATTTGTTTCCTTACAATTTTCTTTATAATTCCTAACTGGATCAAAAGGACCTGGAAGTTAGAATTTGTCTTCTCTAACTTTTTATAACTTTAGGTTAGCACAATGCTAAACATATTTAGATACTTAACAAATATTGAAATCTAATTAATTACCAAGCAGTTAATAGAACGATTTTGAGTCACTTTGTCCCCTATAAAAGATTTTTGGTTTTATACTTTACTTTCTCTGAGATTTTAGAAAGGAGGGTTTTCTCTTTTATATGAGTTTTAACGTTTCATAGAAAAAAAAGTTGAGATGTGTAGTGTTTTATCATAATGCATAACATATAAGAGCAATGTAATGATCATATGAAATAGGGTTTATAAAAATACTTAGTAAAAGGTTGCATATTACAAAAAGTTATTTTATTTTTGAATTTATTATATTTTTTAGAAGGATCCAATTAAGAAATGAGAATCTGCATCATCTGTGTCCACTTTATTTCACCTTAACCTTAAGTCGTTGTTGCTGTTTAGTTACTAAGTTGTGTCTGACTCTTTGTGATCCTACGGACTGTAGTCTGCCAGGCTTCTCTGTCCATGGGATTTCCCAGGCAAGAACACTGGAGTGGGTTGCTGTTTCCTTCTACAGGGCTCTTACTGACTCAGGGATTGAACCCACGTCTCCTGCCTTGGCAGGTGGATTCTTTACTGCTAAACCACCAGGGAAGCCCAAGAAATATAAAGCTAAAGCAAATTCACTGCAAACAAGAAATGCACTGATAAGAAACTGCAACACCTTGAAATTATTTGGAAATTTAAGTAATAATAATGAGGTATACTTAAATTATTAGACATTTATGAATATAAATTATTCAAGACAGTTAAATGTTTCAAAAAGTTGGAATATGTGATAAGATAGATTGTTCATATTTAAATTTTAAACGATTTTGGTGACTTTTAATTTATCATCATTAACATATGATCTTTTATCTCCATGTAAATAATAATGTTTAATTATTTCTAATAGTCATGAACCAGGATTTCTTTAACCAACCTTCTAATCTTTTGCTGGTAAATTTAGACAGTTTGCTCATTCTTTTGCCATGCTCAGTAAGCCACACGTATTACCCTCCTATAAAAATGTATAAAATAAGTAGAATTAAGTGATCAAGTATTCACAGAAGAGTTTGTGTTTCTCTGAATCTGTTGTCCATTTAAATATATGGGGTCTTCTGCTTCAGAAATTAGAAATGACGTACTTTATGTCCCTTGTTTCTTCTATGGGGCAGTTAACAAATACTATAACTTCAACATGTTATGTTGTAACTTCAACATCTCAAGTATGTTCTAGTAAATCATAGGAAAATGGGAACACTTGGTGCATTTTTCTAATGAAATAGAATTAACCTTATTATATGGGGCCATAACTACTAAGAACAAAGTCAAGTAAAACAAGTCTAGATTACTGAGCAGAAGAAATATACTATTATTACTTTCAGGGAAAATAAATAAAGTTGTATAGATATAGAGAGGTGATATTATTTATCTACCATCAGATAAATGTCTAATTTATTTTCCTGTATTAATTATGCACTTTTTTTATTATAGTATTATATTTGGTCCAGAAATACATAGCTGGTCCAGAATCTATATAGCTGGTACCTAGTAACTAAATTAAATATATGTAGTTTCAAGTATATTAGATTAGCAGAAATTAGACTAATACAATTTCTCAGTGGAAATATTATCTGGAGTTATGTTAGTGAAGAGACAGAGAAATAGTATAGTTTAAGTCTTTAACATCAACATGTGTGAACTGCATAAAAGCAATGTCCAGACAAAAAGTACCCTCTTAAGTTAAATAGTCCTATAGAAGCCTTTAAGACACATTATATTGACAGCTGAACATATGCCTAATGACTTCCTAATCTCAAATTATACCTCAATAATTGTTTTCTTTGATGGAATGTGTAAAATCAGTGTGAGGCTTTTACTTCTTTTTTGTTTTCTTTCCTTCTAAAGCCCAGTCCATGAATATGACATTCAGGCATTTCTTGCATTTTGGTATTTGCTATTGTTGCTTTCAGATAAATATTTGCTGTTTATATCTGAAATGATTGTTCTATGAAAGAAATAAATGTGTTCTAAGATAAAAAATGAATTTTATTTTTTTTACTTGGAGGAGCTCTTTCAATTTTGAAATGTGACACTTCATTTCAAAGAACTATTTGGAACCCTCAAAATTCTCAGTTTACTTACAGTGCTGAAAACAAGGTCAGTAGAAGTTGACAGTAATTTGCATTTTCTTATTGAAATGGGGTATACATCTAAAAGAACTTTTATTTTTATATTAATGATTTTTGTTACAGATACACATTCATATCATTACTGAAAAATCAGTAAATAAGATAAGCATAAAGTAAGAAAATGTAATAAAATGTTATCCATAAATCTGCTACACATAAATATATGTGTTAATTCTTAGGTTAAACATGAGATTTATTTTTAAAATAAATATTATATGTGACAGCTAGGGCCTAGATCTCATATTCTAGCATTACTGTCCCATAAAAGGAACCAGGGATTCTCAGAGAAATGGCTGATTCTAGGACTGGGGCAGGAAATGTATGTGAGCCTGGATCATCTTGTGCCAAAAAATAAACAAGTGTCCCAAACACACATACTCTCACCATACCAAATATGCACAATGATAGGGGTATGTCAAAGAGATGTAGGAACCAGCTGAAAAAGTTCCCAATGGCCAACAGTAGAATAATTTGAGCAAAAACAAAAAACTATTATTGATTATAACCCAAGATATAAAATATGTATCCATGGGACCATGCTAATATAAATGAATGATGAATAAATAAAGAAGAGACAAATATTCCACCCAGTAGAACATCAAATAGTTTATGCAGGTATCTGACCCTCAAGGATGGGAAACATATAACTCCTTACTTCTGAAATGAGCTGTGTGTGGTTACTTCCTCCAAAGAGTACTCAGCATGGAAAGGAAGGGAAAGAGTACTTTATAGTAAACAAGGTGAGCAGAGACTGTATCAGGGTCACCCTCAACAGTCCTAAAGCATACTGGTAGTATGTGCCTTTGATATGAAGGATGAAAGGAATACTCCCCCTTTCAACCTCTCCCTTGATATGTTCTATAACCCCAATAAAACTATGAGAAAAACATCAGACAAATTCCGAAAGAGGGGCAGTCTGCAATATATCTGACCAGCACTCCTCAAACCGGTCAAGATCATAAAAAAACCAAAGTAACTCTGAGAAACTGTTATAAGGAAGAAGAAGTCAGAGAGACACGAACTGAATGTAACGTGGTGTTCTGGGTGAAACCCACGGAAAGAAAAGGAACATTAGATAAACACTAAGAAAATCAGAATAGACTTGGACTTTAGTTAATAACAAAATGTCAATATTGATTTTATTCATTATAACAAATGTCCATTCTATCTATCGTAGATGTAAAAATAACAGGGAAAACTGGATGTGGGTTCTAAGGAAACTTTCTGTACAAACTTTCTCAGTTTTTGTGCATCTAAAGCCATTCTGAAAAATAGCATCTATTTGTAAAAATTATACTTGAAAGCATATAGATTGACCATGGTGAGAAACTATATAAAAGGTGAACCATTCTCTGGTCAGAAAGGTTAATGTTATTCAATTAAATGCTTACTTTATTCCCCTGGTTCAAGGTGGAACTGTTCTACTGTTTTTTTCCTATTGATGCTAAATATAATAGATCTCATCATAATAAATGCATATTTTGAATGAAGTGTTCTTGTAATTACTTATTTTTCTAAGTAAAATGTATTACTTGGATTAATAAAAAAATTTACATCACCATTGTGATCAGATGTCGTGCAAAGAAAGCTATGTATCAGTCATGTTCCATAAATCAGCCTTAAATATTAAAAGAGAAGGCACACTTTTTTCACACTTTCAGTTCAGTTCAGTTCAGTCGCTCAGTCATGTCCAATTCTTTGCGACCCCATGAATCGCAGCACTCCAGGCCTCCCTGTCCGTCACCAACTCACACTTTAGTCTTTGCTATTTTATTGATATTGACAAGATCCATATTCTGTGCCAGATGTCTTTAGTTCTACATTATGATTGTGCTTTCAAATTCTTGCCAAAATGGCTCAATGACTATGTTCTTGTTTCTCTTATTTGAATCTCAAGGACATCTACTACATTAAATATGTTAAAGATTATTCCATATCAAATGTTACAGGTATAATACACATATCATTGCTTATTTTAAAAATTAAAAAGTTACCTAAGGAGGCTTTTATATCCCTTCAAATTCCTAGAAATTGAGACTCATATATGTTCCAGAAATGTAGATATGTGTTGCCATTTCCATTTTTATCTGTGTGTGTTTTCAATTCTTTCCCTCACTTTACATATATACTTTCTATTATAAAATTCACATTATTCCTTCTATTCTCTGTGTAACAAATGGTTGCATATGTTTTGAAAGTCCAAGGATTTTTTTTCCCTTTTAGTAAGTTTTCTTGCTTATGTGCTTAGTCACTCAGTCATGTCTTGACTCTTTATGACCCCATGGACTATAGGCCCCCAGGCTTCTCTGTCCATGGGATTTTCCAGGCAAGAATACTGGAGCGGTTTGCTGTTTTCTGCTCCTGAGGATCTTCCCAACCCAGAGATCAAACCTGTGTCTCCTGCATTGGCAGGCTAATTCTTTACCACTGTGCCACCTGGGAAATCTCTTGCTTATAGATGGACCAAAAGTCCTGTCATTTCACCTTTATACATGCTAATGTCTTATTTTTTTATTATCTCATATTTATAATTATTTAATAATTACCTGACTGTGCTTTGTAGTCAACTTTCTGTTGAATTTGTGCTCTACTGTGACAGTGGTTGAAAAGTTTAAACATGCTTTTTTTATTTGTCTTGTTTTTAGTTTGTATGAGTCATAGTACAGAAAGAAACACATTTCAAGAAGTTGTTTGGGAAAAATCATGGAATCCAGTCCCAGAATATGTGGCTAAAGAGCCTTTTTTTTTTTTTTTTTTTTTTGGTGATACCCCCCTGAACTTCCAGAGATTCAGGGACAATGTCTGAAAAAGACCCAGGTCAAATATGACTAGTGTGTTCTGGGCTTCACTGGAATCTTAGGTACAAGGTTTTGATTTTTGTTACATGGAAGGATTGAATGCAATTTTTTAAAAGAGAGATCCTGCCTATGGTAATTCAACTCATTCAGAAATAAGAATGCAGAAATACAAATTCTGACCAAAACCTTTAGAAATGGTTTGCATAATTTGTATAATACAGATGTGAAATTTATGCTTTTGTATGGACTATCATTGGCTCTTTTTTTACTTCCTATCAATGTATTTTCAAGTAATTGATGACATGAATACATAATTATAACTAGGGTACTATTTTCAAAAAAATCTTTTCAGATGAAAATAATCATCTCAAATCTCATCAATTGTGAGGTCTGACTCTCCTTATCAGAAGACAGGTTTTTAAAACAGTTGTGAAATTGTATACTTACTAACTTTATCTTTCACGTATATTCTGATTCAAAATTCACTCTTTTGGCCACACTAGCCTCTGTCATAGCTTCAAATATTTCCTTATCATGATCAAATTGAGGTGCTAGGTTGCTTTCCAACCAGTTTGGTAGAAGGTTGAAGTAGCCAGACTGTTCTATCTGTAAAAGTATTTGCATGATGAAATAGTGTAAGGTGAGTTATGTATATTTATAAAATCGGAAATTAGTATAAGTCAAGAAATTATTGTATCAACTTATGAAGACTTTTATCACCTGTAAAGTAGCTGTTCAAAAGCATTTGTACTGGATATACAGATGAAAGGATAACATTTCCCTTTCTTTGACTTGATTCACATTTTTCAGCGCCGTGGGGATTGTTGTCTTAGACTACACTGTGATGAGTTTTGGCAGAGAGTCTTCATTGTTCAGGTTTTTAAAAGGGCAAGTTTTTGGCAGAAGTAGCTTACATAGAAGAGAAATGCTGTGCTTACACATGTGCACTCAATAGACCCTTCAGAGAGCTTGGGCTAAGATCCTGGGATTCCTTACTTCACCCTACTCCAAGTCTCTGGATGTTGATTGCTTAGAGCTCTTTTGTTTTGTCATTATCACATAGGCCTTTTCACATTCCAGAAAATGGTACTTTTGATCCATATTTCAAAACTTTTTAGAGTACAAGAAATGGTCATTCATATCCTGTGCACTTTCACTTGAGACATTAAGAATAAGAATTGCATTCAGATCTGCTTTTCCTTAATATTTATCAAACATCTTCATGACGGTCACCAATCATTCCTTTTATATTTTTGTAAAATTTGGTTATTTCTGATAATCAGAAATGACAATTTTGAATTTCTCTTTTTTGCATTACTTTATTTTATACGAACAGGGTTTTAAAAGTATGCTTTATGTGGGTGATATATTAAGATGAGCAAAAACAAAAAAGTCTTGTAAATTCCCTAAATTAATAAAGAGGACAGACTAGGAACAACCACATAGGCTTACAGTTTCTCTACTCTTTCCTCTTGGGACTTTGTGCTGATTTCTCCTTTCACTTCGATAGTTTTACCTCTTACTGCCATCACTTCTCCTGGCCCTGAACCAGTGCCCACTCCTCTAGGTACCCTCATGTACGGCCATTGAATCTTGCTTGAAAAAGTGCTTTTCACTTAAATTCTGCCCTCCTGTCTGTAAGATCTTTTTCAGTTCCGATAACTATTTCTCTCTTACTTGGACTAAGTTTCTCAAGAATAATGACCAACTAGTTGCTACCTTGACATTTTTCTCCATACTTCCATGCATATCACCAAGTCTTGTATGTAATAAGTACTCACTCAGTCTCTAATACTTGAATATAAATTATTCTATTCAGAACCCCTTTTTTGTTTTTTCCTCTTGTAACTAGTTTAGATGTATAATTTCTCATGAAGTTATTTTCACACACACATTCCTTCATTGTAAAGGTTATTTCACATATTCATATTACTCTTGATGCCTTTCCATCTTGAATTCCCTTTTCATCTTTTCTTTAATTGAAGAAGTATTTAATGAGTGCCTGCTATATGCTGGGCACTATACGAGTCACTGACAAAATACAGATGAGAAACCATGGCTGCAACCCTGAAGTAGGTGACTGTAATTCATTGTTATCAAGGGTCAAATCAATCTTATGATATTAAATCCAAAAAACGAAGAGTCCTATTCATAGTCTTGGCCTTTTCTCTCTGCAGCCTTTTTTTAAATGATGTCATCCTCTCACCTTAACCTCTTTTATCTTTATGGAGATTATGCTCAGAGCATTATCTCCATCCCTGACTTCTCTCTCAGGTCCCAGGTACATCACCACACCCTACGACCCCTGTGGGTTAGTCTTCATTGCTCTAAATTATGTGTAACAAGGAGATCACTCTGGAAACAGAAAGAGTCTTTGATTAGTGGAACTTTAAACTGAGGCTTTCAAGTGTGGGGGAACATGTGGTGCTGTGGTTAAGGTTATGCCCTATGGAAACAGACAGCTGGGATTCAGATCCTAGTTCTGTCACCTCTGAACTGTGTGATTGACCTTTTTATGTCCATTTCCCATCTTTTAACTGGGGTTCATGAAAGCACTAATCTCATGGGATTATTGTGAGATATAAATGAGTTAATATAGGATGATCAAATGTTGTAGTATACTGTGTGTTATCTTTCCATTATCCTTACAAGATGATGCAAATTACATATAGATCATATTTTCGCACATCTCCACACTGTTCTGCTGCCTTGTTCCTTATCTGTTGGATTCCATTAATCTCATTCAGAAAAAGGCCCTTCGGTGACCTCCTTCAGGTATATTCCTGGAGAAGAGAATGACATTTTAGGATTGACTATTACCACGTCCTTCTTCTGCACAATAGTGTGTTTAAAGAAACATCGTTTGCGGCATACTGAGACTGACTATGCTATAGGGATGTGAAAGAGAATCCAGGGCAAAGGAACCCTTTAATACTAGTTGTCACAGAAGCAGCAGCTGCTTGTAGAAGCTAAACAGCAAGTAATAAAATCCTTTGGTGCCCCATCTAAATTTCCAAGTTTATTTTGTAGCAGTTCACCATTCCTTAGCCATCTACTACTGGATTTATAACACTGCACATTCCTTGAAGTGCTCCATTCCCAAATAAACAACACAGATTTGTTCAACAGCCTTCATATCCCCCTGCCTCTGACTTTTTTTACCCAGTACACAGATATTTCTTTAGCGCTCCAATGTGGGCCTACTGTCATTGTAATCCCCTGCCCTCAGCCTCCTTCCCTTGTTTGATCACTACCTTGTCCCTGTACTCTGCTAACAAGTTATTGCACTTGAAACTTCTTATTAAATGTTCTCACTACTTTGTGGTTTCAGAATATTCTATTTCAGTCCCGTTTATAAGGAGTGAAAGAAAACAGAATGACCTAATTCACTCTCCATCCACTAGAGGATTTGGAAATTGGCCCAGTGACAGTCTCTTGTAGTGCAGTCTCATGCCCAAGGACTGGACTTTTTCTAGACCCTGTACTGGTGCTGAACTTGTTGCCATGATCTAGCTACCAGGAGGTCCCTGGATTCTTGCTCTCTAAAGGTTGAGCCTCAGGGGATCTTGAAGGAACCTGCAGTATAGCACTTATGGAATAAAGTTGCCCAAGAGAAGCATCTTCCAAGGTGAAAGTTTAGGAAGAATCCAGGGACAAATGGGTAGCTCCTGCATCTAGATATAAGCAATCTAATATGCAAGGAAAACCTTTGTCTCAGGTTGACTCATCTTCTTGGCCCTTCTCTGAAATATAACTAGTGGAAGCAGCAAGTATGTTAATCAATGATATTTTCCAGAAATTGAACTTAAAGGTCACTTCAGCTTCTGAGCAAGTGGAAGTGAAACTGAATAATGTTCTAGTTATTTTATGGGAAAATACTTTTCTAATGCTGTTTTTGGTATTGCTTTCAGATTAGTCTATTCACATAGTTGGCTTGTGAATGTTCATCAATATATTATATAATTAATAATTAATAAATTATTTTCTACTATTTAAATTAATTATGAACCTTATATATATCATATTAATAACTATATATAAGACCCTATTTCTACTTCACAGAAAATGAAATGCTTCAGAGATAGGATAAATAAGATTTACTTGAAATAATTTCTAAATATTTTCTAAATAATTAAAAAGCCTCTCACAGTGCTAATCCCAGGAATGTAAAGTGATTTCCTGTAGTTGCAAATAGATATAAATCAATGTAAAATGTTTCATATATATATATATATATCTTTAGTGTGTGGCATTTTCTATTCCATGAATCTTAAGGATAATTTTATTAGAGCAAATTAAAAGAAGAAAACAATTTTAAAAGCTAGAACCCAGAGTCAATTTAGTTTGTCTGGTCTGGTTTTATAAATTTACTCTTACTTCTGTTGGCTTTTATTACTTTAGTGAGTAAATATTTATAAATCTCCTGGCTTGTTTTTTGATGAAATTTTAAGTAAGGGAGATAATTTACATTACTTTTCTAAGTATTTTGCTAGGGCAAGGGAGTTCCATTTTCAAATGATTCCTTTTAGGTGTTTATGAGGACTAGCTAGGCTAATAGTGGTTTTCTGGGTAGTTTCAGGTTCATTAAAAAAGTGAGACCAGGGCCAAAGTAACACCTATTCCAGGTCTGTAGTTCAGGACTGAACACAGAGAAGGTGGAACAATCTAGGGGTTCTCATGTATGTTCTTCTTTGGGGGCCCTATAATTCCTGGGTTGTGTCTGATGGCTCTCTCCTCTTGCTCTTTCACTGGTTACCCTTTCTCTTCCTCCCACATAACTGCCTTTTGCCCACAGTTCTGTTTTTTTCTGTCTACAGACTTTTCTGTCTACAACTATCCTCATTTCTGTTATTATTTAGATGAGAAAGATACATGAATTATTAACCCTGACCTCTCTCGTGGTATTGATCCCTCTGCCAGTGCTTTTTTCAGTAGACTCTCCCAATCCCAAGGAAAGGCAACGCCAAAGAATGCTCAAACTACTGCACAATTGCACTCATCTCACACGCTAGTAAAGTAATGCTCAAAATTCTCCAAGCCAGGCTTCAGCGATATGTGAACCGTGAACTTCTAGATGTTCAAGCTGGTTTTAGAAAAGTCAGAGGAACCAGAGATCAAATTGCCAACATCTGCTGGATCATGGAAAAAGCAAGAGAGTTCCAGAAAAACATCTATTTCTGCTTTATTGACTATGCCAAAGCCTTTGACTGTGCGGATCACAATAAACTGTGGAAAATTCTTCAAGAGATGGGAATACCAGACCACTGACCTGCATCTTGAGAAACCTATATGCAAGTCAGTAAGCAACAGTTGAAACTGGACATGGAACAACAGACTGGTTCCAAATAGGAAAAGAAGTACGTCAAGGCTGCATACTGTCACCCTGCTTATTTAACTTATATGCAGAGTACATCATTAGAAACGGTGGGCTGGAGGAAGCACAAGCTGGAATCAAGATTGTCAGGAGAAATATCAATAAGCTCAGATATGCAGATGACATCACTCTTATGGCAGAAAGTGAAGAGAAACTAAAAAGCCTCTTGATGAAAGTGAAAGAGGAGAGTGAAAAAGTTGGCTTAAAGCTCAACATTCAGAAAACGAAGATCATGGCATCTGGTCCCATCACTTCTTGGCAAATAGATGGGGAAACAGTGGAAACAGTGTCAGACTTTGTTTTTGGGGACTCCAAAATCACTGCAGATGATGACTGCAGCCATGAAATTAAAAGACGCTTACTACTTGGAAGGAAAGTCATGACCAACCTAGATAGCATATTCAAAAGCAGAGACATTACTTTGCCAACAAAGGTCCGTCTAGTCAAGGCTGTTTTTTCCAATGGTCATGTATGGATGTGAGAATTGGACTGTGAAGAAGGCTGAGTGCCGAAGAATTGATGCTTTTGAACTGTGGTGTTGGAGAAGATTCTTGAGAGTCCCTTGGACTGCAAGGAGATCCAACCAGTCCATTCTGAAGGAGACCAGCCCTGGGTGTTCTTTGGAAGGAAAGGTGCTAAAGCTGAAACTCCGGTACTTTGGCCACCTCATGCGAAGAGTTGACTCATTGGAAAAGACTCTGATTTGGGGAGGGATTGGGACCAGGAGGAGAAGGGGACAACAGAGTATGAGATGGTGGGATGGCATCACCGACTCGGTGGACGTGAGTCTGAGTGAACTCTGGGAGTTGGTGATGGACAGGGAGGCCTTGTGTGCCGCAGTTCATGGGGTCGTAAAGAGTCGGACACGACTGAGCGACTAAACTGAACTGAACTAGTCTAAGGCAATTAATCATCCAATTATTAAACAGTTAAAATTCTTACTATGATCTCATCATGTACTTTCTTCCAATGTAGTTGTGATTTTGTACACACAAATGTTGCTCTTGTGGTGGAAAGGCAGCACAGTTTGGAGTCACAATTTGTTATCTGGGAACACTTGTTATTTAAGTCTGTCAGTTTTGTTTTGCTCATATATTGAAGTGGGATAAATGACAGCTCTGTTTACAAAACACATGTGAGTATTAATTGAGAAAATATAAGTAAATTTAGCCTAGTGCCTGATACCATGGTTATTTAATAAAGCAACACTGATAGTTTTATTTCTTCTCACTAATATACGTTAAGCATATTTGACTGGTTACAAAAGCTTTGAAATGCCAGGGTTTCAGACTTTGGGTTTTATACTGGAGGCACATGGGAGCCACTGAAAGTTTTTGAACCATGAAATAACCCAAGAATTAGTATTTTAGGAAGATGAGCCTAGGAATAATTTACAGGAAGACCAACTAAGAGACACTTTGTAGATAAAATAAGGACTGGACTAACATAATGGTGTTGAGAATAGAAATAAGGGTGCTAGAGAAATACAGGGCTATCATATCATACTTTTACTCTTTGTTATTTGTGTATTTCATAATGTTTCCCTGTTATATAGTCAAAGCATTATTATTATAAAGTGAACTTTGCTCTCAGCCTGACTCAAACTATTTTATATTCCTCTCAGAACATAGATGTGTTAACATCTATGCAACAAGTAATATCTTACCACATATAAAGTATGAGGTCAGACTTGATCCCAGCAGGATATAAAATATCTCATGAATTTTTTTCCTGCTAAAGGAAGTTTTAAGTATTTCAGGTTAAGAAAATAATCCTTAGATATAGAGGATGGAGAGAATGTGTAGACAGCAACTTTCAAGCAGATATCACAGAACTGGAAAGAAAAACCAATGGAAATCTTAGCTAAATATTTAGTTTGTAAAATAAAAGTGCTTTCTTATTTTGTTTTCATGTATGTTTAACATTTAGCATCCAGTATTTCTCATGCTATTCATCTTTTTATCTTTTTTAAAAAATTCTCTTGATACTTTTCTATATTTCAGAAACTAATGCAAACTCACATTCTTCCTCCAATTAACAATTTAAAAAAACATAAATAAGTTCAGTAACTTATTTCCCCATCACACATATTTGTATTTTATAATAAATTATTTTAATTTAAAATTCATTTTATACCTCTGGCAAATCACCAGCTCCTAGGGTGAAGATGTATAACCATATTTGGTTCATTCTCCTTGACATCTAGCATAGCAATTGGTCTTTGTGGATTTGTAATTACAAGTGAAAAAATAAAATCAAGAAGAGCTTTGAGAGTTGAAAATAAGATCCTGAGTTAGCATTGGCAAACTGTTATTTTGTTTAAATAAATAATTAAATAGATGCTTTGGTTATTCTTTTTCAGTTTTAGTTAAATCTGGGGATCATAGAATGATTATCCTTCTCTCAATCAAAAACATCTAAAATAATTCTCACAGATAGCAGTTGTTGTTTAATTTAAAAAATGTTTAAGTGATAGATGAACTTTCTGTACCATTAAGATAATAACCTATGGAAATGGTCCAGGTCCTCTATTTTGCATCCTTACTATCAGTTTATTTTGACTTTAGATTATTTGCATTCAAAAGAATGTTAGGACAAAAATTACTATGTGAAAGTAGCAGACAACCTATTAGTTTAAAAATAGTGCTCCTAAAGTTCAGTTTTACATTCTAAGTAAATATATTGAATTTGTGTTTATCCGATATGGTATTTTGGCATTTCTCTAACATGGGTATATTTTATTAAAACTTATTTAAGAGAACTAGTACCTAAGGACTTTTGTTTTGTTTGTTTGAATTCCAACCTAGGAAATAGAGTGTGAGCCTGATAAATCATCAGTCTTTGGATACTTATTTTGAAATTCCTATTATTAAAAAAATATAAATAGTAAAACAATTTTTGTTTCATAGACTCGTGACATTTCAGAATTAAAAACAAAACAAAAACAAAAACAAGCAACCTAATTGAATGTCTAGTCCATCTTCTTAATTTTACAGAAAGAACTGAGGGTGAAATAATGTGAGTTCTTCCTTCCCTCCCTCTCTTCCTTCCTTAAACGTGAAAGAACAGCTTCTATATTCACAGATTGGAGCTGAATGTTTGGAGAGAAATGGCCCCAGGCTTGAGTAATTCATGATCCATGTATATAAGACACTAGTTGTAGTGTGTTCATAGGCACACAATTGAGTCATCACAAAGCTGAGATTATAACTGAAGTCTTGTCCCTCCTAAAAGGGCAGACATGCTACTTTTCACTAATGTGACAGATGATTTAGAAAAATCTAATGCATGCTGTGAGAACTGTTGACACTTATACCCAGGCAAAGTAATGGCTTCTAGTAACATAATAATGACCACTTCTGAAATAATATATTAATTTTCTTATCTGATAATCAAAAACTCTGCTCTGGTTATGATCATTGACGCTAAACAGCTGCTATTGACCTGATCTCTGTCTATTTTAATTATTAAAAAAGGGTACATTTACAAAAGTGTACCAAATATTACTACTATAGAATGTTTAAATTATAGATCTATGAATACACATTCACATATACATATATATGCATATGTCTGAAGGAGAGAAAATGTGTTATCCTCCAAAAATGCCCTCTTAGCATAAGGGTTATCTCGCTGGTTTTTGCAGAGACAACAGCTGTAGGAGAAACTTTGAAAATCTTGTAGAAGCTAACTTTTTGTAAAAACAATTAATATTTATAAAGGAAATCTCCATTTGTAAGGGTTTTTACTACTCTGTAAAAGATGATGCTGTGAAAGGGCTGCACTCAGTATGTCAGCAAATTTGGAAAACTCAGCAGTGGCCACAAGACTGGAAAAAGTCAGTTTTCATTCCAGTGCCAAAGAATGCTCAAACTACCGCACAATTGCACTCATCTCACACGCTAGTAAAGTAATGCTCAAAATTCTCCAAGCCAGGCTTCAGCAATACGTGAACCATGAACTTCCAGATGTTCAAGCTGGTTTTAGAAAAGTCAGAGGAACCAGAGATCAAATTGCCAACATCCACTGGATCATGGAAAAAGCAAGAGAGTTCCAGAAAAACATCTATTTCTGCTTTATTGACTATGCCAAAGCCTTTGACTGTCTGGATCACAATAAATTGTGGAAAATTCTTCAAGAGATGGGAATACCAGACCACCTGACCTGCCTCTTGAGAAACCTGTATGCAGGTCAGGAAGAACAGTTTGAACTGGACATGGAACAACAGACTGGTTCCAAATAGGAGAAGGAGTACCTCTAGGCTGTATATTGTCACCCTGCTTATTTAACTTATATGCAGAGTACATCATGAGAAACACTGGGCTGGAATAAGCACAAGCTGGAATCAAGATTGCCAGGAGAAATAGCAATAACCTCAGATATGCAGATGACACCACCCTTATGGCAGAAAGTGAAGAAGAACTAAAGAGCCTCTTGATGAAAGTGAAAGAGGAGAGTGAAAAAGTTGGCTTAAAGCTCTACATTCAGAAAATGAAGATCATGGCATCTGGTTCCATCACTTCATGGCAAATAGACGAGGAAACAGTGGAAACAGTGGCTGACTTTATTTTTCTGGGCTCCAAAATCACTGCAGATGGTGACTGCAGCCATGAAATTAAAAAAACACTTACTCCTTGAAAGGAATGTTATGACTAACCTAGACAGCATATGCAAAAGCAGAGACATTACTTTGTCCACAAAGGTCCATCTAGTCAAGGCTATGGTTTTTCTAGTGGTCATGTATGGATGTGAGAGTTGGACTGTGAAGAAAGCTGAGTGCTGAAGAATTGATGCTTTTGAACTGTGGTGTTGGAGAAGACTCTTGAGAGTCCCTTGGACTGCAAGGAGATCCATCCAGTCCATCCTAAAGGAGATCAGTCCTGGGTGTTCATTGGTAGGACAGATGTTGAAGGTGAAACTCCAGTACTTTGGATACCTGATGCAAAGAGCTGACTCATTTGAAAAGACCCTGATGCTGGGAAAGATTGAGTACAGGAGGTGAATGGGACGACAGAGGATGAGATGGTTGGATGGCATCACCGAGTCAATGAATATGGGTTTGGGTGAACTCCAGGAGTTGGTGATGGACAGGGAGGCCTGGCGTGCTGTGTGGTTCATGGGGTCACGAAGAATCAGACACAACTGAGTGAATGAACTGAACTGAACCAGGAAAGATGGCTGAATCTCAAACTCATTGCTGGAGAAGGTCCCGACTTAAATCTGTGTAACAATACCTTTGTTTACTGTGCTTTACCTGGTGACCTCCCCATAGATGGCTCCCCAATGCCCTTTATCTTTCTTCTGTCATTAGTTGAAGAAAGTATTTAAGGTGTGACCTTGGCCTGTTCCGTTTAGTTACGTCAATTTTCCTGGATATCCTCCATGTATACAGGAGGCATGCATGTTATTAAACTTGTTTTTCTCCTGTTAGTTTTTTTATTACAGGGGAAGGGGACCATCTCAGCCAAGAACCTAACTGAATAAACTGCACTCCACTATCTGCATTGTCCTTCTCAGTGAGTTTGTTTCCCAGAATGTGTGGCTACAACACTAATACTTACGTATTATCATCATGATGAAAACATGGTGATCAAGATAAATTCCTGCCTTCATTCCTGCCTTCATCAATTTCAAGGGAGGAGTGTTACAAAAGGAAGGTTTGAGTTTGCATATGCTTTCATGTTATTTATTGTCATAAAAACTACTTTATACAAGAAAGTAGGATATGCATCTTCTGCCTCAGTGGTCTGATTCTTTCTTATGTTTTAAAAAATATATTTAATAAATCTAAAACTTTATTGTCACTTTATATCTTATCTTCTCACATGTTAACCATATATATATGCACATATACACATCAAATTATATCCTATATAGACTATAATGATATATATATACTATAACCAAATATATATATATATATATATATATAATATACTAAAGGATTATCATGTTGCATGATAGACATACATGCATATATATATAATAATATATATATATAATAATTTTATATATATATATATATATAAAATAATAAGAAGACTGACAGGAGAAAAACAAGTTTAATAACATGCATACCTCCTGTATACATGGAAGATATTCAGGAAAACTGAGGTAACTCAACAGAACGGGCCAAGATCACACCTTAAATACTTTCTTCAACTAATGACAAAAAAAAGATAAAAGGCACTGGGGAGCCATCTATGGGGAGGTCACCAGGTAAAGCCCAAGATAGAGTCCTGCTTTCAAGATGGAGCCTGTTCTGTCTGCTTCCTCCTCCACTCCCCACTCTTGATGCTCTTAACTCATAGTATGAGCATCACTCAAAGGGATATATTGCACCCTGGCTCTCTGACCACCAATCTGGGAGAACAATGCAGACCTTTGTGTTACAAAGTTCATAATACATTGTAAAATGCAGGGTCCACAAAGCAGAACTGTCAAGGCAACTGTAACAATGGAAAATATAGTTTTCCACCAATCACGCTTCACCCAAGATAGGACCAAAGTCCAGAAAGGAATGTTTTCATTTGACATTGGTTTTACCTGATTTTTCATGTTATCTAACACAGCTGCTACATTGCCAGATAAATCAGGAATATATACACAACATCCAACCTTGATTATAACACAGTTCCCTTCTTGAGCAGCTGTGAGCATGTCCAAAGCCATTCTATTTTGAATTACCATTTTTTTCATTTGGATTTGTTCTTCATTTCAGGCTTGGATGGCTTTAGCACTATCTAGGAGGCCCTGTTTTGTGAAATTAGCCAAGGCTTCTAATTTAATCATAGTATCTGTTGTCCCTATAGAAGGTGTGAATAAGGCAGCAATATACTCATACCATTGAAACACAGACCTTGTCCACCTAGTATGTAAATAAGGTAGATTTACCAGGGCTTGTTGTAGGTTAGGCTTTTGTTACTTCTATGAAACTTGTTTACATCAAACGTAACCCCATGACCCAAGTCTATTGACTGTAGATCTGGCTTACCAAGATAGCAGGAAGAGATTATGATTGACAAGAGAAAGGAAAGTCTCTTTTTGTCGTACCAGAAAAGAACAGAGTGGTTTAAAATCTCCTTGGCAGAGCAGTGACACCCACCAAGGAAGTCCATCCATCACAGACAGAGGCATGGCGCCACATAACCAGCAGTTAGAGGTGTTGTGAAAGTCCACATAGGAATGTGCCCATGAGATGAAAACATTGTCCTGAGTTGAAACAGAAGTTAAATTCAAAATCACGTTGATGAGGCCAAGCAGCAGGAGTTGATTATGCAGCTTCATCCTGAAGGGGCTCATCCAGGAACTTTTCCTTCTTCTTAAGGATGATCTTAGTCTCTTGAGGGTCATTGGGGTCCCTCTGCACAGTCCACTCAGCGTTTTCTGGGTCTGTGTGGTATGTTCTCTTCATCCTCATGTGGTGGATCTAGGGAGTGAAACCTGCAACTTTAACTGCTGTAGGGGTGGTTAGAACAGTAAATGGACCCTTCCAATGTGGAGCCAAGGAGTCATGTTTCCAGTCCTTGACCCACACCTGATCCCCAGGCACAAATTCATGAATCTGTTCCCCAAGGGGGGGCAGCACCCTTTCTTGTACAAACTTAGTTACTTGATTTATTACCTTACCCAGTTGTTCCATCTGCTGTGAAATCTCATCTCCCCTTACCTGAGGTAAATTTGTTGACACCTGTTTTATTATGGGAGGGGGCCTCCCATTCACAATTTCGTATGGAGAAGAGCCATGGTACCGTGGGGTCATCCTGAGTCTGAGCAGAGCCGTTGGAAACAAGTCCACCCAGGAACAGTCAGTCTCTAAGATCCAATTGGAGGGTGTCTCTTTAAGTGTCTGGTTGGTTCCTTCCACCATCCCAGAACTCTGGGGCCTATATGCTGTATGTAATTTCCACTTGATGTTTCCAGTTTTGGTTACTTATACTGAATCAGCTATGAAAGCTGGGCCATTGTCTGATCCAATGCTGGTAGGAAATCCAAATCTGGGAACTATCTCCTTTAGCAGGCACTAGGCTACTTCTGATGCTCTTCAGTCCAGGTAGGAAAAGCTTCTACCCATCCCGAGAATGTACATACCATGACCAGCAGATAGTGGTAATGTCAGTGAGGTTTCATTTCACTGAAGTCCACTTCCAGGTGTTCAAAGGGCAGTGTGCCTTTTAGCTGAATCCTCGGAGATTTCTGTCTGTGCTGAGCAGGCAGTGCAGTTCTGAGATTCTGTCCTGCATAGGGAAGAGAGGCGAGGAACCAAGAAGTATTTTTGAATTAGCTCTTCCAGTTTATCATGGCCTAGGAAGGTCACTTGGTGTATTTGGCTTATCAGAGTGGGTGCCAGCTCCTCCAGTACCAATAATTTGCCACTTGGCAATTCCCATCATCCCTTTTCAGTCTCCATGGCCCCTTCTGCTTTGGCTAGTTGGTTTCAGGCTTCAGGGTATTTTGGAGAGTCCAGCATTAGCTCAGGCAGCTCCACCAATACGAGAGCTTTAACAGGGGCTTCACTTGTCACCCCCAAGCCCTCCCTTGGCTGCCTGTTTAGTGGTCTTATCTGCCAATCTGTTTCCCCGAGCCCAGGGGGTATCCTCTTTTTGATATCCTCAGCAGTGTATTACTGCAACCCTTTCTGGTTCCCAGGCATCATCTAATAGGGTCTTAGTTTCTTCCTTATTTTTAATATCTTTTTCACTAGCTGTCAAAGGCCTCTCTCCTTATACAGAGCCCTGTAGTGTGGCAAAAGCATACCTGGAGTCTGTGTAAATGTTTGTCTTCTTACCTTTTGACAGCTGGAGGGCCTGGATTAGAGCATATAGTTTGGCCCGTTGAGCAGAACAGTGTGATGGCAGAGAGCTAGCCTCAGTGATGGTCTCTTCCATGAATACTGCATATTCCGACAGTTGTTGTCCTTGTTTCACCAGGCTGGTGCCGTTGGTGTACAGGACCAAATCTGGGTCTGGGATTGGCTGGTCTCTCAAATCAGGTCTGCTGGCATATTTCCTTGCAATCATGTGAGGACCCACCTCCTCCCACAGGAAGGAGAGTGGCCGGATTCAGGGCCTGACAAGGCTCAATAGTAACATGGGGGTTCTCACATAACAGTCCCTGATATTGAGTAATCTGGGATGTTGACAGCCATATATGGGAGTCCCCTCGCAGGAGAGTGTTGACCTCATGTGGGACTTCTGTGATCAAATCTTGGCCCAAACTCAGCTTTGTTGCCTCCCTGACCAGTAAGGCAACTGCAGCAACTGCCCGTAAGCATCCAAGCCACCCAGTGGCAACATTGTCCAGCCGTTTCAGGAGATAAGCCATGGGTCTGTCCCATGTCCTGTAGTCTGGGACAACACTCCCATAGGCACCTTGTCCTTTTCAGTCAGGTAAAGAGTAAGCAGCTTATATAGGTCTGGCAGGCCCAAGGCGGGTGCTGATGTAATTGTACTGGGTTTGAGTTCTATTATCAGTGGGACTTGTTTTGCAAGCGGTGTGTGTGTGTTTTGGCCGGGGCGGGGGTGGGGGGGGTGGGGGCTTGTCTTCCTCCCAGACCTCAGGGAATTGTTGAGTTAACTCTCTCTCAACTGTTTAGCTAACTCTCTCTCTCTCTCTCTCTCTCTCTCTCTCTCTCTCTGATCCTGTTTCCCTTCTGGGAGATCGTGCAACCTCCATTCATCTTGAGGGGTTACTGAGAAGACGAGTAAATAGGTGGTTGATCCCACTTGAAAAGTGGGTCATTCATTGGAGGGAAAGGTCACTTGTGCCTCCAATTTAGCAAGTCACTTCCCAACAAAGGTACTGGGCATTCAGGGATGTATAAAAATTCATGAGTCACTTGGTGTTCCCCCCCATCTGACATTTTCAGGGTAGGCTTGAGACACAATGCATTTATCATCATCTGAGACCCAGCAGCCTCTGGCTGGGTCTATTGGCTTATAAAGTCTAAAGGCCTCGCACAGTCTTTCGCAGAATTCAGAGGGTGATTCACTTTCCCTTTGAATCACTTCGGAGGGTTTTATGATACTCATAGCTTTTTGGGTCCCCCTCTTGAGGCCTTGTAAAACAGCTGTCCAATATCTCTCCAGGTGGCCCCTCCCTTCCTCTGTGTTACAGTCCCAGTTAGGCCTCTTATTGGGGGTGGCTAGTTCTGCCCACCACTGGAGGTTTGCAGTACACTCAGGTGCCATTTCTCTTAACCATTTTCTGAGCTCAGTTAAGATCCTGTGTCTTTCTTCAGTGCTAAAAAGGGAGACTAGTAGTTGGATTATATCATCCCATGTAGGGTGGTGGGTTCAAAAAATAGTCTCCATTAGCCTAATCATGGCTTGTGGCCCCTGAGTATGGTGGAGTGTGTTTCTGCCAGTTTAATATATCTGTAGAGGAAAATGGCTGGTAATACAAGGCTACAGGGGGCTGATGGTAGTGCCTGCATGCGTCCTGAACCGGAGGCTTTTGTAGCTCTCTGAGGGGCATCTGTAGTGGGGTTCTTTCCCCCTGTTCCTTGGCGGAGCACAGCCTCTGTCTAATTGCTGTGTTTTCTCCCCCCTTCCCATTAGTACTCACCAAGAGAGGTGGATACAACCTAGGAGGTCTGGCTGAGATAGAATTCTGGGGGCATTGACCAGAAGTTTCCATCGCTGGGATCGGAGCTTGCTGAAATGGCGGCTCTACGATCTCTGGGAGAGCTGGCGGAAGAGTAGAGATTGCTGCAGGAACTTCACCTGGCCCTGGATTGGGCATTAAGGTGGCCTCCGGTCCTGGTGGAGCACTGGGAGGCAAGCGTGTCATTATCCAGTATGGGGGAGGGGTCAGGTCATCCCCATCCAAATCCTGTCGAATTTCCTTTTTTTATCAGCAGTCAATTTTTGTGCCATTAATATTTTCCCCTTTCCCTTCTGGAATACAGAACCTTGTCCAAGTAGGAGGGTCTTGAGCTAACCCTAGCCATGAGTCAATATGTGGATTTTGATCCAGGTGTCCTGGCTCTCCTGTGACTACTGTATAGACTGCTTCCACTATTTGTAACTTCATGGTGTTCTCTGGTGGCCATCCTACTCCCACAGGGGGCCATTCGACCTCACAGAGTATGTGGAGGTGGTTAGGCGTTATCTTCACCCCATAGTCTCCTCCAAATCCCTTTAAATTTTTAGTCATGCACTCCAATACAGTTGCCTTAGATTCACTTCCCCCCATCTTGCTTACCTTCTCAGGCCTTCTTCTACTTTTCCTTTTCATTCTGTCTACGAAGCTCTCAGTACCCTATGTACTTCTGATATTTCCATTCAATGAAACACTTAAATTGCCATTCCACCTCCTTTATTGGGGTGAGAAGAGCCTTACCTGCCTGATCCCAGAGGGGGAAGGTGTGCCTTCACCTGCTGGTCAGCACAGCTGAACCAGAACACCACATGGTCCAAGACTGTTTCTCCCTTAACTTTTAAAGTCCATTCTGCCTTGGTGGACTTGATCAGGTGCAGATGAAAACACAGATGAATTAAATATCCCACATCCTAGGCCATCTCCAGAAAAGCCAATTCATACTCACTTATGTATCCCACTCCTTCTAGCCTGACTGTTCCGAGGGGGTCAAGAATTTCACAGCAGATGAGACACCTCCTGGGGGAGAGTAGAATACGAGCACACAAGGACCAAGTTTCTTCCCTAAAAATCCCCTGGCGATTGCTTGGTAATAATTTTCCCCAAGACGGCATGGACACCACCTCCTAAATAACCTTCACAAATTTCCTCCCTAAGCCCTAACATGCTCATCAACCTGTGTACCAAGCAATCACTGCCACCTGCCTATCCTAAAAATCCCCTGGTGATTGCTTGGTAATAATTTTCCCCAAGATGGCGTGGACACCACCTCCTAAGTGACCTTCACAAATTTCCTTCCTAAGCCCTAACACGCTCGTTGACGTGTGTACCAAGCAATTGGTGCCACCTTTCTATTTCAGTCTCCTGTGGCTCTCTGCCCCTTCTAGTCCCTCCCAGGGGGCTGATCAGGCCCCCTCTTCCACCCTGCCAGGTGGGTTCCTCCTCACCTGAGCGCTCAGTTCCCCTGCTGCCTTTCACTACCTGCTAACATGAAAGGTCCTGGCATTGAGAAGCAGAATCCTTCCAGAAGGGCGAGGCACCTTCCCCATTCTAGAAGATACAAGCCGCAAAGCCTCAGAGTAGTCCCAAATGGGACTTGTCTCCTCAAACTGAGGAGTTTCCCGGCCAATGCACCAAATGTTGTAGCTACGGATTCTGGGAAACAAACTCACTTAGAAAGACAATGCAGAAATGGAGTGCAGTTTATTACACCGGCAGGCCCAAGAAAGGGTCTCCTCTTAGCCATGGACCCCGACCAGTTTTTGTGAAAACCTTATATACCCTAAGTATATGTGCTCAAATCCACCTCCCCAAATTCTCTGAAACTAGTCTGAACAAAGGAAAAGAAAGATACAACCAAAGGTGATTCATATGCCTAAAATCCGGGGTTCATATGCCTTAAGCCTAGATAGTTAACAGTAGACAATTATCAATAGGCCTGTGGTCATACCCCCAATAAGCATAATAGAATTTATGATTCTATTTGGTTACACAGATAATTAGGGTATTCTTTTAGGCAACGGAGAGTCTAGGTACGAGCCCTGGAGCTCTTCCATTGGGGGTGGGGTCTGCTTTTCCAGTTGGTATGTCGTTTCCATAGATATTGGGCGTATAGCTCAAAGTCCACAGTCTGGCCCAAGATGGAGTCCTGCTTTCAAGATGGAGCCTGTTCTGTCTGTTTTCTCCTTCATTAGAGGAAGGAAGAATGATTCTTGTATAGGATGAATGTCTGTGAAGTGTTTCTTGTGATGCTGTCTTTGGTTTACGGCATTCAAGAAGGTTCTTCCAGACCTGGAAGTCTTTGATTTGTTTTCTTTTTCCTTATTCAAGTTTACACTGTGACTTCCATTGTTACCTCTCAATTTTGGAGTAACCTCACCATCCAAGAAACCTAAACCATAGGCTAATTGGAAGGCAACTTGCACTCATGTACATTCTGTAACTCATTTGTAAAGAGAGGCTTTCAATAGTAATTCAGCTATTTTTAAATAAAAAAATAAAATAGGTCACTCTTAAACATTGTTAAAAGTTATTCAGTATTATTTTCTGTTCATTACTCTGAACAGTTTGTTCTGACCAGCTTGTATTGGTAGAAAGGACAAAGCTTTCTGAGGACTAGTGTCTAACTGCACATCTTGCCCTCCAAAATGCTACGTAGTAGGTAAGTTATAGGTCTTTTCCACATTTTTAAACATGAAACTGTGTTACAAAATGCTGTCAGAACATTCAACAATAGTGTAGACTTTAATCCAAAATAAATGTCCTTATCAAAAGTGTTCATGTTAATGCTATCCTTTGCAGTTACTGGTATATTGTTTATTGTTCTTTGTGGGAGGTAGTCTTATGTAAAATGCTGCCACTTTCCACTCATCATCTGGGTGTGAACAAAGAAAAAGAGATAACACTTTTACACAATATCATACTTTCTTGATGTGGTCACCTTTAATAATAGAAACCAAAAGAAACATTTCCCAATGTATTCATCATAATTCTACCAGGAAGCAGATGTGCAGTCTTCTTTTTCTCTTAATTGTGTATTTATTTATTGCATTACATCTTTCAGTCGTGTATATTTTCCTGTAGAGGGAAATTCCATCCTTCCTGGAATAATAATTTCCTAAGATTTTTATGTATTTTTTTAAAAAACTGATGAGTTGATGTGAAAATACACTCTCCCTTCTTAAATGTATTGGTCTTTTGAGTGTATCTCTTTACAGATAGAGCTCCAGTGCTTGTAACTCTTCCTGAGGATATTTCTATGTTATTGGAAACTCCCCCCACCCTCAAAAAAAAAACAAAAAAAACTAGGTATGGGGAATTTTAGGGGAAAATAATCATATTCCTACTAAAATACAAAAAATGAATCTCCCACAGTATCTTCAAGGAAAATTACAGTATCATCTAAAGATGGAAATTTATAGTAACTCAACCTCCTATAATTCCAGCTCTTTCTTTTGTTCACTTGTGCTGAAATGATTTATGTCTCCATCAGAACATCTCAGCCTTGACTGTCCTCCATCTTTCCAGAATCTCTTGGTTTCACTTATCTATGTATACAGCCTATACCTCCAAACCAGGCATTTCAAAGAAATATTTTCAGCCTGCTATAACATCTCATATGCTGACGTAGTTGATGTAGTTTTCTATATAATGATGCATATATTTTTTGGACTATTTGATTTCCACCTGGGTTTCTATTCATCTGAGTCCAGTGAATTATCTTCTGGATCATCAGCCATCTTTGCTGATGTATATTTCTCTGGGCCAAGTAATCTGTGTTGGTCTCAGAACAATGTTCAGACAACTTTGGACAAATTTGGTAATTTATATTCACATTCACAACACCTATTTGTCAAATTGCCAACATCCATTGGACCATCGAAAAAGCAAGAGAGTTCCAGAAAAACATTTACTTCTGCTTTAATGACTACACCAGCCTTTGACTGTGTGGATCACAACAAAACGTGGAAAATTCTTAGAGAGAATTCTTAGAGAGATGGGAATATCAGACCACCTTACCTGCCTCCTGAGAAATCTGTATGCAGGTCAAGAAGCAACAGTTAGATCCAGACATGGAACAACAGACTGGGTCTAAATCAAGAAAGGACTATGTCAAGGCTATATATTGTCATCCTACTCATTTAACTTATATGCAGAGTGCATCATGTGAAGTTCTGGGCTGGATGAAACACAAACTAGAATTAAGATTGTTGGGAGAAATATCAATAACTTCAGATAGGCAGATGATACCACCCTTATGGCAGAAAGCAAAGATGAACTAAAGAGCCTCTTGATGAAAGTGAAAGAAGAGAGTGAAAAAGTTGGCTTAAAACTCAACATTCAAAAAATGAAGATTATGGCATCTGGTCCCATCACTTCATGGCAAATAGATGGGGAAACAATGGAAACGGTGAGAGACTTGAATGAATACCCTGAATATTCATTTGAAGGACCAATGCTGAAGCTGAAACTCTAATACTTTGGCTACCTGGTGTGAAGAACTGACTCATTGGAAAAGGCTCTGATGCTGGAAAAGACTGAAGGCAGGAGGAGGAGAAGGGGACATCAGAGGATGAGATTGTTGGATGGCATCACTGACATGATGGACATGAGATTGAGCAAGCTCCAGGAGTTGGTGATGTACAGGGAAACCTGGCTTGGTACAGTCCATGTGGTTGCAAAGTCGGCAACTGATCTGAACTCACAACACCTATAAGCAATCATACATACAATGATATGATCAGTTGTTTTGGCTGTAGTCTGTTATATGTTATACCCTCCTGTACATAAACCCCAACTCATATTTCTTTCCATGTCATAAAATGTGTAAAATAAAACAGGGTTTTACTTTCTTAACCTCTTTATTTTTGTTGTCACCAACTACTTACCTCAATTTAATTAACAAGAATCATGAATAGTTGATGCTCTTGTTTAAAGGGAATGACCAGAAGTGGACTTAAAGGCTGTGAGTTTTAAAAAATTGTTATACATATGCATCAAATTACTGAAAAAAATCACAAATGATGAAATCATTGAGGGTAAGGCACAGTTTTCTCCTGATAATGTTATTCTTTCATCATCAACTGTACTCTCATATCACTATTGTCATTCATTTCTTGTCCAGAGTGATGGCAAAATCCAATTCAAATGCCTTCAGTTGGTATGAGCTGGCTTTAATCTAACTTTTCTGCTTAGTTCACACTCATTTTAGCCACACAGAATTATGATATCACCTCTTTTCTCATGCCATATCTTATATGTCTCTTAAAATAATACCCATCCTCAAATTCCAGCTTAAATGATATCCCTACTATGAAATTTTCAGATTCTATCCATTCCCCTTGTATCTCAGTCAAGACATAATTTTTAACAATTTGGTTCATATTTTATATCTCTTTTATAGCACTTACATTCTGCCTAAATTACAAACAAAATACAGTGGAGTTGGATCTTATATAGGTTATAAGTTCAATGTTTAAAATCACATCTTGTCAATGTTACCCTGAAAAGTCATTAAATTAATACATAAAATGTATTATACAGCATTTCTGTGCCACATTAGGAGCTGACATTCAGTCTGTCAATAATATGTAACACTGAAAGTTTTCCTTCTACATTGGATCAAGTCACTGTGTCTTCACTTCAGCACAGATGAAGTAATTGGCTTGTATTTAGAGTCTGTGTTGTATGAAAAAATCCCATGCCTCTTTAAACATGAAAATCAAATCCAGCTTGATGAGATGTTTAGACTATGAGAACTGAGAATGACAAAGGGGATTTCTTTTTTCTTGCCCTCAAAATTATTTTTAAAAAGCTAAGTTATCCAAAAATTTTTCCTATCATCTCTATTTTCATGACATTTGGTTGCATACTTTCCTAAAAGTTTGGGTCAGTAAGTAGATAGATAGAAAGAAAGAAAGCTAGATAAATGGAGGTTTGGGTAAAAATATACTATTTGGAGACTATGATGGTTTAGTTACTAAGTTGTGTCCGACTCTTGTGACCCCATGGACTGTAGCCAGCCAGGCTTCTCTGTCCATGAGGTTTTCCAGTCAAGAATACTGGAGTGGGTTGCCATTTCCTTCTCCAGGGGATCTTCCAAACCCAGGAATCAAACCTGGGTCTCCTGCCTTGCAGGGGGATTCCTGAATTGCAGACGGATTCTTTACTAACTGAGTTAGGAGAAAAGGACTATGTCATATTTTAAAACTTCTGTGCATCAGAACAAACAACAGAGTGAAAAGGAAACCCATGAAATAGAAGAGATAATTGAAAATAATATATCTGAAAAAGCTTAATATCCAGAATATATAAAGGACTCCTACAACTCAACACAACAAAAAACTAATTGAAAAATGAGCAAGGATCGAATAGACATTTATTCAAAGAATATTTAGAAGTAGCCAATGAGCATATGAAAAGATATTCAGAATCACTAATCATTAGAAAAATACAAATCGAGGCCATTGTGAGTTATCACTTCACATCTTAAGATGGCTACTGTCCAAACAACAGAAATAACATGGGCTGGTAAAGATGTAAAGAAACTGGAATCCTTGTTGCACTGTTGGTGGCAATGTAAAATGATCTAGCCTCTTAGGAAAACAATACTAAGTTTTCATTAAGAAGCTGAAAATATAATTATCACATCATCTAGCAATCCCACTTCTGGGTATACATCACAAAAACTTGAAAGCAGGATATCAAAAAACTGTTTGCATATGTAAGCTTATTGTGGCATTATCCAAAATAACCATGATGTGGAAACAACCCAAATGTCTGTCACTGGATAAATGGACAGACAAAATGTGGTATGAGAAGGGGGCGACAGAGGATGAGATGGTTGGATGGCATCACCAACTCAATGGACATTTGTTTGAGCAAATTCCGGGAGATGGTGAAAGACAGGGAAGCCTGGCGTTCTGCCATCCATGGGCTCACCAACTGAGTGACTGAACAACAGCAACAACATTGGAAAGTGATTCAGACTTAAAAAAGAAGGAAATCCTGTCACATGGGAAACATGGATAAACCTTAAAGACATTATGCTAAGTGAAATAACCCAGTCACAAAAGACACATGGTATATTGTTGCACTTCAGTGAGGTATCTAAGTAGTCAAACTCACAGAAACCAGAAAGTGGAATGGTGGTTTCAGCTGCTGGGGGCAGGGAGAAATGGGGAGTTGTTCAATGGATACTGGAGTTTCAGTTTTGTAAGATGAAAAAGTTCTGGAGATCTGTTTCACAACAGTGTACATATACATAGTAATACTGAGTTTTACACTTAACAATGGTTAAGATAATAAATTTCATGTTACTTTTTTTTTTTTTTACCAAAACTAAAAATGACTAAAGAATACTAACTTAAATAAGTAGTTTAAATCTAGGATGCTTGGCATTATATGATGTAGTGGCTCAGTTCAAATTATTCTGAAAGGCTTTGCAGTAAAAGCATTGTTAAAAGAACAAAATTTTACTCAGATAGACCTTTGTTCAAATCCATGCTCTGCTGCTGACTAAAACTGCTTAATTTTTCTGAGCATCAGTTTCATCACATGCTAATTGGATTAAAAATAGTATCTACCTGCAGAAACTTGAAATGCATTGAAGTTCAGCATATTGTAAGCCTTCAAAAAAGATTATTATTACTATTATTGATAGTTCCATTTAAAAAATAATCATTTGTAACTTAAGTGAAAATTCAAGCCTTCTTTGTTAGAAAAGGCATCTATGACTTTGCTCATTTCAATTTATACTTGGAAGATAGGCAGTACTTTTTTTTTTTCCTTCGTACTATTTTTGAAAAGGCATTCAGACATGAAATGCTTGATTATTTACTTGAATGAGGATTGAAACACTTGGCTAGTTGAAGGCAATTCTGAGAATGAGAAAAAGGGCCCCTCTTTGAGTGACTGAAGCTGGATTTCTCAGTTGGATCTTTCAAAAATAATGGGATTCTTTGCCCATTTTCCATGAATTTACATTTTTCATAGAAAATTGTCTTGGATCAGATAAATTTTAAGTAACATCTCTTATTTTTTCATTACTTTAAAAAATGCAGCCCTAAATTATCTTAATCTTTCTTACTCTCCTTAATATCCTTTCCGTTGGATATTTGATTCTTTCTATATTTAGTTTTCTATCCTGTGACTATTTTTAAAGTCTGTTTTTTTCAGATTCGGTTTCTTATTTTTCAAGTGTGATAAATATACTCTCATGAATTTTTAGAAATTTAGCTTTGTTTTACTGTTCACTTTCTCACAAGTACTATGTTCTTTGCTTGGCAAGAATTTTCTTACTAAATTATGATTCTGTTGTGTGGTGAGTGATATTTTCTACTTTACACAGATAAAGAAACTGAGACAGAGATTACATAACTTGCCCAAATTCCCACCCACAGAGTGTGAAGAATGGGACATGGACCCAGGTGGTTTGATTTCAGAGCTCAGGCTCTCGAGAGCTGCACAAGTATCCTCATTTTCTCAAAGATGCACTTTCAAAAGCTGCCTCTTTTTTTCCTTTCCTTTATTCTCTCTATATTTTACAGTCCTACTCATTTCTTTAAGGAATATCCCCCTTCCCTTGACAATGTAGATCAACATTTTAGAATGTAATGTGTTCCCTTGTGTGCTCCTGCATTTCTTACTGCATCTCTGTTCTCCCAGGTCACTGACTCACTGCTGGGGATGTCCTTGGCCTCTTTGCCCTGTGACATTCAGTTGCTAACTCCATTCTTTTACTTCTGTCTTCCAAGAAGTCTGAGCTTTTGAATGTTATTTTCCTTTCATTCAGTTCCAAAATGATGTTTCCCTCTGCTGAGTGTATTTCCTCTAAGCTACTGGAACCTTCTGTTGTGTAGATTGCTCCTTGGTGCATTTGGAATGAAGCTGCCAAAGTTCTTTTTGTACATATGCTTGCTTTTCTGTTCCTGGAAACTCCACAGAGTTTCCTCTCATTTTCTACGTTTTTCTTCTTCAAGTTTCACCTCACTCACTTAGTATATGTCTGCCATATTGTTTTCTCTCCACCCTGCTTCACTTCAGAGTATCCTCTTGTTCTGAATGCTTCAATCTACCCAAACCTTCCACTGTCTTTTTATTGTGACAAGAGTTGTATTTTAATCATGCCATGTCACTCTGTGAAAACCAATGGCTACACATTCTGGAAACTTCAGCAGCTAAGTTTTTTTATTTCTTTTTTTTTAACCTGATCTACTTTATCTGTTTCCTTCATTTCTCTCATAAGAATCATGCTTTAATGATTTGCAAGAAGCTCATGATGAGGACCTGGTTTTACACAGTAATCACTCTTAAGTGAACTTTAAGTGCTTATTGGTGCTATGGTTGAGGACACAAATCATATAAGAAATCCAGGGCAACGAAAAGATCGCAGGGCATACAGTCAGAGGATCTGAGTCTTTGCCATTGGTGGTTCTTCTTGTCAACCTGATTTTAGCTTCTACAATATTTCCTCTTACTCTCAGCTTTATTTGTCAAGTGAAGGATTAATAATACTTAACTCCAAAGGGGAGATTCAAGTGAGACAAAAAGCACACACATATTTTACAATTTGGAAATTGCCATACAACAGGTGCAAATTATTATTATATTGGCTTTCAAAGCACAGAGATGAAAGTTTGTCAAGCACATACCAATGTAAATAAAAATGAAAGGCGAATATGACTAGAACTGTATAAGGATTTCATTTATTTATAGTTTTCTATCTAGCATCAGAAGTTTTCTTAAAATATCGACATCTTCATTTAAGGTTTTATTTAATAAAAGAAAATTTCTACATAGCCTTAAGAATATTTGAGTGTCTGAAGATAGTAGGCAACATGCTTTGCTGATCTGAATATCATAATCCAAAAATAATACCATGTATGTAGTTCACAATTTCTTCATGTGATAGGATGGCTGTTCCAGTGCAGTTCATAGGGAAAACACAAATGGGTGGCAAGGACATGCATTGGCATGTGTTATTATGGGTGAAGTTCCACCTGGAAATCCTTTGCTTTCTTCTGTAAGGAGTCATCTCACTCCCACAGAATTGGTGATTTCAAGGTTTTATATCTACCCACATGTCTAATTATACAAGTGATTCATTTACAGTTTAATCTTTAAAAATAGCATATTGCAAACCAACACATAGACTCACTGGAAGTCATATTCAAAAGATTTATTATCCCATTTTATTCCCTTATGAAAACTACTGAATTATTATATACCGTTTCAAGCCATTAATGAAGACCTTTGTATGAACAAAATATGGAGGATACAACTAAGTTTTTCAGTTCTTTTCAAAATGAGCTTGAACTGTTAACAGGATTCTCTCTCTGTTTTTTTTTTTTTTTTTTTTATTCTGTTGATTGCTTTGTCTTCTAGAATCATGGTAACCAACTGAGTGGTCAAGTTGCTTGTATCTTATGCATACAGACTGATACCAGCAGTTTCCTAGGACGTGCCTCACTCCACATCAGGTGAACAGATTTATCATTTGTATGTTAATACTTCCCTTCCTAATTTTAGGGTTGTCTTCTTTTTTGCCTTCTTGAAATTGTTCTCTGTGAACCTCTCCCCTTGGTTCCAGCTTGAATAATAATGGTTTTCCTCTAGATTATTTATGTCTTTTGCCTGTTTGTAGATAGCTACCTTGCCCATCCACTTGTTGCTCTGCCAAGAAGTGCTTGTTTACTGCTATAATCCTTTATCATAAATCATTTTTTTCTATATCTTAATCACTCTTCCATCATGTCTCTGAACTCCTTCCAGCTTCTCTGCACCTTTTGGATAATGAGGTGCCTGGATCTAAGCACCGGTTGCGGTCCTCCCATCAGTCCTGTCTAGGAGGGTTCCATCATATCCAGGATGATGTTTTCTTGTTCCCTTAGGTGCTCATTAGAGATATGATGCCTGTCTCTACAGGCAGAGTCAAGTGCAGCCTCATCTTACTTACACTCCTGCAGCTCTCTTCTGGCTCATCCTTTTTCCAGAGTGAAAATCCCAATTTCTCTCCTCTTCTCACTCTCATTTTCTTGCTTCTAGCTCTTACTATAAGTCTGTACATATCATTCTTTACTGTTTTTATTTTACTCATCCTGCCTGCCTCATGATCTAATTAATTTATTTCCCTTTTTCTCTCCATTTCTTGGTTAACTCAACATCTTCCTAGTCCCACCATTTTCCAGTTGGTGCTGACAACAAACCATCCACCTCTTAGGCAAATTGACTTCCTTCACTCCTCCATTGGAAAAGATACTCTTATTTCCTTATGGTTATCTAACATCCTACCTTGTCATTTTTAGACAAATCAATCAGTAGCTTGGCATTATTTTACTAGGTTTGAAAATTTAGTTTTATCAGTTCCTCAGAGAATGAAGCTATATATTCTATTTAAGACTACTGTGTGGAACCTAAGAAAATGACATTTAGTTCAGTTTTTAACCCATAAATTGTATATTTTGGGGAAAGATATGAAAGATCTCATGACTCTGAAATAGTTACAGTATAAATCATGGTTTGTGTTTCTTCAGTACCTGTTAATCCTTTCTTTCTTCACTGCATTCTTCCCTGTCTTTCCTACTTCCTTCCTTCCCTCACACCATGGTTCCTGAAGTCCTGGCATCTGCAGGATGATGTGAGCGGGAGAATGCTGTACCTGTGATTCTAGACCCTGTTCTCAGAGTGTTGAATTGTGTAGCCACATCAGATCACTTACCTTGTCACTTGCGTCCTCATAGATAACAAGAGTGAGGTTCCCAAACATGATGACTGAGAATGAAGCAGCATTTTATTCACAAAGTGTAGGAATAGTAAGACAGAAATCCTAAAGAAGGTTTAGGGTTGGATTGAGAAGAGCCTCAAAAAATTGTATGTGAAACAACAGAAGGCTTCATGCCAAATGAATTTCATCAAAACCTTCTACAGTATGAATATGTTTGTGTATGAAGGAAGAATTGATGTGAGGGAGGCTAAGAAAAGATGCTAGGGAAATATTTTAATAAACTAGAAATTAGGTAGTAAAAGCAGATAAGGGTTAGAGGTTGGAGGAAAATTTGAATCTGGTATTACGCTTTTGGGAAACAACTTTACGGTCAGTGGCTTGTCAGAGTCTTTCCACGTGGAGTGTTTTCATGGTTAATCCAGACTCCTGAATGTCCCTCTGTGACTTGCTGAAACAGAGTATTTGGAGATGGTGTCATAGAAACTGTAAGTGTTACAATCCCCTGAATTGCTTCATATGCTTATAAGTGGTTACAAAATCTTCAGGTGAAACAGCTGTCATTGTCACTATCAGTTAATTTTAGGGTCTAGTGTTAATAGGAAAAGGAGTACCTGAAGGAGGTTAATGGACCAAGAGATTAGGATCATGGAGGGAAAGACCAGTGGCTGTGATGAATAAGTGATGTGGTTAACCAAGCAATAGACACAATAGGTGTGGTTAGTGGGAATGTTTGCAAAAGTTTAATTAAGGAATTCTTGAGAGACCTAGGAATTCTGAACTGCTTTTAGAGGAATAGAAAAACTTCTGAATGATATTGCAAATCAGTGTGCTCACACTGATTTTTAAGCAAAAATTGAGAACAGAATATTGTTAGGGGAAAATATCCAAAGTATATAAATATATTCTTGTTTTGTTCTCTTTTGTTTCCCCCAAAGACTGATGGCAATGTAAAGCAATAAATCAATGCTTTTCACTTATTTTGGGCTTCCCTGGTGGCTCAGATGGTAAAGAATCTGCCTGCAATGTGGGAAATGCACGTTTGATCCCTAAGAGAGGAAGATTCCCTGGAAAAGGGAATGGCAACCCACTACAGTATTCTTGCCTGGAGAATTCCATGGACAGAGGAGCCTGGCGGCTACAGTCCATAGGGTTGCAGTCAGACACTGTTGAAGTGTCAGAGTACACACACACACACACACACACACACACACACACACACCCTGGTATTTCAACATTAACTTCAAAATTGTTACCTTGTTTGATAGTGATATAATTTATTTACTGCCACATTTTTAGTATTGACTTATTTCAGCCATCTAATCAAATAAGAATGAATCTTTATTTCATAAAATTTTGTTGTGTTAGTTGCTTAGTCGCGTCTGACTCTTTGCGACCCCATGGACTGTAGCCCGCCAGTCTCCTCTGTCCATGGGATTTTCCAGGCAAGAGTACTGTAGTGAGTTGCCATTCCCTTCTACAGGAGATCTTCCTGACCCAGGGATTGAACCTAGGTCTCCTACATTGCCAGTAGATTATTTACTATTTTTTTCTACAGGCAGATTATTTATTTATTATTACCAAATAAATACAGATTATTTGGTCTGAACCACCAAAATCTTCATAAAACGGAGAAAAAAAAATCAAAACCCAGATCTTTAAATATATCTTGCTTACAAAGTAGGCTTGTATCGGGGATAATGAGGCTTTCTATATCTCAAAATGGCATTTATTCCTGAAGCATGCCAGCCTCTCAGCACAGTGACTTACTGTGTTTATCTTCATAAAGAAGAAAGTAAACTATTATGCAGACTCACTTCCATTTGGGAACCATAGTGCCAAGTGTTAATAGCATCATTATTTTCAAACAAAATGTGTTAGAAACGTTACGTTTTTGTTATGGATTTCATGTGGGAATTTCCGTGAAGGGTTTATATTTGATAGTCTATAATATAGCCACATGGCATAACTATTTTCTTACAGTACCTATTATGCTAATGATCTGCAGGGTAGACAGATTGGCCCTTTAGTAAAGAAATGTCAATTTCTTAACCTCTGATACCTGTCTTTTTGAATGTATCATTTATACTGATTGAATATGGGTGGTATTTTAGTGATATATTTGGAGGGAAATTTAAACAAACACATGAAGAGATGGAGTTTGCTGTTAAGTTGGTAAACATCTTAAAATTTTTTGGTATTGAATTAGAATGCCAGCAAGACCATAAGAACTAAAGAGAGACTTGATTTTCTTAAGAGAAAAATTTGGAACTTTGTTACATTTGAAAATCCACTTGTTCTTTTAGGTGGCGGAATCAACTTCTAACATTCTATGAAATACATAAAAGTTGGAGACTGCTTTGCTGAATTAAGACTTCTTTATCTTATGGCATAGTATGAGGTATACATATAGTAACACCTTATTTTGTCTACATGTAGCATTCCTAAGCTAATATATATAAACTTTATTTATGAGAAGTTGATGATTCAAAACTAATCTTTAGAAGAAAAATCAATGTGATTGAATAAATTCAAATAAATTTGAACTGAAAAGCATATCAGGTAAAATGTTTGATGAGTCATATAGTTCACTCTTGATTTCAATAGCTCAGCATTAAATTGTTGATTAAGATGCCTCAGTTTTAAAATGAGAAATCAAAGACTGCTTACTTGTTCTCCTATAGATGCAAAAACTACTTTGTTAATGTCAGACTCTTTAATAACTTGCATTCTATTAATATTAAAGAGCTTACCTGCATTATAAATAAATATCAAAATAAAATAAAGCAATAAACCATCAAAATATCTAAAATGGATAACCAACAAGGTCCTACTGTATCACATAGGAAATTCTGCTAAATGTTATGTGGCAGCCTGGATGGCAGGGGAATTTGAGGGAGAATGGATATATGTATATATATGGCTGAGTTCCTTCTCTGTTCACCTGAAACTGTTACAACATTGTTAATCAGCTATACTCTAATATAAAACAAGAAGTTTTAAAAAATAAAACATTAATATCTGTAAATATGGTACACCTAGAAGGTAAAAAAGCTACAATTATATTTTTATGCTGTTTCAAATAATGTTTCACAGTCACTAAATATATAAATCAATCATTTGCATAATGTTTTTAACACCATCAGTAGGGGCTGCTTACTGATTTGTCTATAACTAAAGATTCATGTACTCTTTACCTATTGCTCTCTTAGGTTTCAGTATGACTAAGTGTTACCAGAGATTTAATATGTATCCATGGAAAAGAAATAACTAGTTGACCCATCAGGGAGATTAATATTAACACCGTCACCTCATGATTACTGAGCTCTAATGGACAAATTAACTAACCTCCTAGTGATTTAGGGTGCAGTAATAAAAATATTTTATTAGTTATTATTATCTCTTAGCAACATGTTTTTAACTTCTAAGAGAAGTTAAAAGTATTTCTATCATGCTGAATTGTTTAGAGGTGAAGTATATTGATAGCTTCATCTCACATTTAAAAACATCTTTTTAAAAAATCAGGTGGATTGGCAGGATGTGTAGATATGTGATAAAGGTAACATAGAAAACTATTAATCATTGAATGTTGCTTTACACTTTAGGTTTTATAAATATTTAAAATTTTTTTATAACAAAAATTTGGAAAATCATTTGCAACATAGACTATTACATCATTTTTGAAATGCAATCAGTGTGATAAAATATGAAGGGAGCTGCCAATAATAACATTATATAATTCCTTATAAGTAGAAAGACAAGCTATGCTATATTTTAAAATATGAAGTATGTTTTTAAAGTAAATCTGAATTTTAGCTAAATTCCTTTCAGATGTATATGTTTCTTGAAAAAGAGTTTACTCTTTCTCCAGATTATGTATTTAAACCTAATTGTTTTTTATGGTCATCTATTATTTGGGGCTAACCTAAAGTTATCACTTTGTGTTATATTTTAATCAATGGGCTTATTCACTTTTATAGTTCTCTCTGGTGCATTTATAAAGTGCACTTTATACTGCACTTCTACTTTCCTATAACCAAGGAAACAATATGCACTACTGTATTTCAAGCCATTGCCATCCCAACCATTACTTCATTTGCAATAAAAAGCACAAAAAAACTGGGCAAGTGCATTTCATGCATGTTTATTTCTAAAGTGTTAATAAGTAAAAATGCCTGATCAGTGTTGGCACAGATGTGGCAGACCCCCCACATGGCAGTAGGATTTGAGTATATATCTTTACATCGCCTGTCATTTATTAGTCCTTCTGGGTTTTGTTCCATCTTTTTTTCTTTTTAAATAAAATATTTAATGTAAACTACCACAACATTGTTAATCAGCTATACTCTAAACACACATTAAAAAGTTTAAGTTAAAAAATATTTAACAGTCTCTTTACAGCACATGTTATCAGCCACTATGAATTATTACTATCTGACTTTAATTGGGAGCTTTAATTACTATATATCCTAAGAAAATGGAGTATAGGGAGAGCTTGGAACTTAGAGCTCTGTAACATCTGAACATTCCTCAGTTCAGTAGGCACAGGGGAGATAGGGATCTAAGGTGCTCAGTAGCAAGCTTCAGCACTGTGTGCTGGAAAGGAGGAGGACAGAATGGCCTCCTTGGGCTGAGTAGATAGATAGTGTCTGGGTGACTCTTTGCCACAGCTAGCAGTTTGTGGGTAATATATGGCCATACCACATGCAGTATTCTTTATAGATATGGTCAGTTCAAAAAGATCTTGGATACAAATGATGATTGAATCTCTGCCATATAATTCTACTGGTATTTTTCACTGAAACAGTTTGAACGTAAAGTCATTATGATGCTTTGGCTCCTACTAATCACCTAACTTTTAATATCATCAAGATTAGAAATTACCTGTCAATAATTAGTTATCTGTCTCAGAATCAGGGTCACAGCTTTCTGTTAATATACCAGTATGAACAAGTGCAAGTGTCTTAATTTCTGAGGCTACTTGAATTTGATTTCCATGGGCACCAATAGCAAAATATTGACAACTATGATTGGGCTTTCTATTACTTAATTAGGTTTATAGAATAACAAAATTTACCAAGTGCGTAGCAAGCATTTGGTCAGTTTATCACCTGAATCAATATTTGTATCTGTTTTCTAAGACTTACTTTCTATAGAACTTACTTTCATAATGAGATTATCAATGTATATTTGAAGCCATATCACTAGTATCTAATCTTAGAAATGTACTTTTAATATTAAATTATTATTAGCTCTGTAAATGCTCTATTGTTTCACTGTTTTCCAGGTATCATCAATAGCTCTTTCTCTCTCTCTCTCTCTCTTTTTTTTTTACTGTACGATGTTTATACACACTTCAGAGATCATTTTCATCCTTGTCAACTTACTTCTCCACAAACACAATACAGGTTTGTATTGTGCTCATATAGTACTACTAGTCCTCTTTTTAGGCAAAAATACAGGTATCTTTTGACAACCAAATTTAATTTGTTCATCTGAGATCAAATTTAGTTGTGAATGTTGAAATCTCTGTCATTTGCTTGTGGATAGCAATTATCCTTTCATATGCAGCTTTGATTTAGTTTAATAATCAGCAAGAGGTCAATAAACTCATTATTTACTTGCACATTTCAGTAAAATTTGTCCATCAGGTGTTTGAAATAATCAAACCTAAGATCAAAAGCACCCTCTCTGTGTAAACAAATAATTAGCTACCAATAACTGTAGATGTAAAATAAAAAATAAAATGTAACAAGAAATAGATCAAAGTGAGGGAAGCAGGAAATTTTAGGGTGATGATATTTTCCTATATTTTATTATCAGGCCATAGCAACCATCCATACTGCACATTTGATATTATCAGGTTGTTTTATTTCTCTCCCTCAGTCTTTGTCCCATCACAACAAAAATTTGGAACGATGGACTAAAGGATTTAAAACAACAGACCAGTTCAGTTCAGTTCAGTTCAGTCCCTCAGTCATGTTCAACTCTTTGCAACCTCATGGGCTTCAGCATGCCAGGCCTCCCTGTCCATCACCAACTCCCAGAACTTACTCAAACTCATGTCCATAGAGTCGGTGATGCCATCCAGCCATCTCATCCTCTGTTGTCCTCTTCTCCCCCTGCCTTCAATCTTTTCCAGTCTCAGAATCTTTTCCAATGAGATAGTTCTTTGCATCAGGTGGCCAAAGGATTGGAGTTTCAGCTTCAGCATCAGTCCTTCCAGTGAATATTCAGGACTGATTTCTTTTAGGATGGACTGGTTAAATCTCCTTGCAGTCCAAGGGACTCACAAGAGTCTTCTCCAAAACCACGGTTCAAAAGCATCAATTCTTTGGTGCTCAGCTTTCTTTATAGTCTAACTCTCACATCCGTACATGACTACTGGAAAAACCATAGCTTTGACTAGACAGATCTTTGCCAGCAGACTAATATCTCTGCTTTTTAATAAGCTGTCTAGGTTGGTCATAGCTTTTCTTCCAAGGAGCAAGTGTCTTTTAATTTCATGGCTGCAGTCACCATCTGCAGTGATTTTGGAGCACCAGAAAAATAAAGTCAGCCACGGTGTCCACAGTTTCCCCATCTATTTGCCAGGATGATGGAAAAAGCAAGAGAGTTCCAGAAAAACATTTGTTTCTGCTTTATTGACTATGCCAAAGCCTTTGACTGTGTGGATCATAATAAACTGTGGAAAATTCTGAAAGAGATGGGAATACCAGATCACCTGACCAGCCTCTTGAGAAATCTGTATCCAGGCCAGGAAGCAACAGTTAGAACTGGGCATGGAACAACAGACTGGTTCCAAATAGGAAAAGGAGGACGTCAAGGCTGTATATTGGCACCCTGCTTATTTAACTTCTATGCAGAGTACATCATGAGAAATGCTGGGCTGGAAGAAGCACAAGCTGGAATCAAGATTGCCGAGAGAAATATCAATCACCTCAGATATGCAGATGACACCACCCTTATGGCAGAAAGTGAAGAGGAACTAAAAAGCCCGTTGATGAAAGTAAAAGAGGAGAGTGAAAAAGTGGGCTTAAAGCTCAACATTCAGAAAACGAAGATCATGGCATCCGGTCCCATCACTCCACGGGATATAGATGAAGAAACAGTGGAAACAGTGTCAGACTTTATTTTTTGGGGCTCCAAAATCACTGCAGATGGTGACTGCAGCTATGAAATTAAAAGATGCTTACTCCTTGGAAGAAAAGTTATGACCAACCTAGATAGCATATTCAAAAGCAGAGACATTACTTTGCTGACTAAGGTCCGTCTAGTCAAGGCTATGGTTTTTCCAGTGGTCATGTATGGATGTGAGAGTTGGACTGTGAAGAAGGCTGAGCACTGAAGAATTGATGCTTTTGAACTGTGGTGTTGGAGAAGAGTCTTGAGAGTCCCTTGGACTGCAAGGAGATCCAACCAGTCCATTCTGAAGATCAACCCTGGGATTTCTTTGGAAGAAATGATGCTAAAGCTGAAACTCCAGTACTTTGGCCACCTCATGTGAAGAGTTGACTCATTGGAGAAGACTTTGATGCTGGGAGGGATTGGGGGCAGGAGGAGAAGGGGACGACCGAGGATAAGATGGCTGGATGGCATCACTGACTCGATGGACATGAGTCTGAGTGAACTCCGGGAGTTGGTGACGGACAGGGAGGCCTGGCGTGCTGCGATTCATGGGGTCGAAAAGAGTCGGACACGACTGAGCGACTGAACTGAACTGAACTGAACTGATGGGACCAGATGCCATGATCTGTAGCTTTCTGAATGTTGAGTTTTAAGCCAACTTTTTCACAGTCCTCTTTCATTTTCATCAAGAGGCTCTTTAGTTCCTCTTCACTTTCTGCCATAAGGGTGGTGTCATCTGCATATCTGAGGTTATTGATATTTCTCCAGGCAACTTTGATTCCAGCTTGTGCTTCCTCCAGCCCAGCGTTTCTCATGATGTACTCTGCATGTAAGTTAAATAAGCGTGGTGACAATGAACAGCTTTGACGGACTCCTTTCTCAATTTGGAACCAGTCTGTTGTTCCATGTCCAGTTGCAAATGTTGCTTCCTGACCTGCCTACAGATTTTTCAGGAGGTAGGTCAGGTGGTCTGATATTCCCATCTTTTCAGAATTTTCCACAGTTTGTTGTGATCCACACAGTCCAACGCTTTGGTGTAGTCAATAAAGCAGAAGTAGATGTTTTTCTGGAACTCTCTTGCTTTTTTGATGACCCAATGGATGTTGGCAATTTGATCTCTGGTTCCTCTGAATTTTCTAAATCCAGCTTGAATATCTGGAAGTTCATGGTTCACGTACTGTTCAAGCCTGGCTTGGAGAATTTTGAGCATTACTTTGCTAGTTTGTGAGATGAGTGCATTTGTGTGGTAGTTTAAGCATTCTCTGGCATTGCCGTCCTTTGGGATTGGAATGAAAACTGACGTTTTCCAGTCCTGTGGCCATTGCTGAGTTTTCCAAATTTGCTGGCCTATTGAGTGCAGCACTTTCACACCATCATCTTTTAGGATCTGAAATACCTCAACTGGAATTCTATCACCCCTACTAGCTTTGTTCGTGGTGATGCTTCCTAAGCCTCACTTGACTTCACATTCCAATATGTCTGGCTTAGATGAATGATCACACCATCGTGATTATTTGGGTTACAATGATCTTTTTTGTACAGTTCTTCTGTGTATTCTTGCCATCTCTTCTTAATGTCTTCTGCTTCTGTTAGGTCCATTGCCATGTCTGTCCTTTATTGAGCCTATCTTTGCATGAGATGTTCCCTTGGTATCTGTAATTTTCTTGAAGAGATCTCTAGTCTTTCCCATTCTGTTGTTTTCCTCTGTTTCTTTTCACTGATCACTGAGGAAGGCTTTCTTATCTCTCCTTGCTATTCTTTGAAACTCTGCATTCAGGTGGGTATATCTTTTCTTTTCTTGTTTGCCTTTCACTTCTCTTCTTTTCTCAGCTATTTTTAAGGCCTCCTCAGACAATCATTTTGCCTTTTTTTATTTCTTTTTCTTTTTCTTGGACATAGTCTTGATTACTGCCTCCTGTACAATGTTACAAACCTCCATTCAGGCATTCTGTCAGATCTAATCCCTTCAATCTATTTGTCACTTCCATTGTATAATCTTAAGGGACTTGATTTAGGTTATACCTGAATGATCTAGTGGTTTTCCCTACTTTCTTCAATTTAAGTCAGAATTTTGCAATAAGGAGTTCATTATTGGTGATTGATACGGAGGCCTGGCATGCTGCAATCCATGGGGTCTCAAAGAGTCAGACACCATTGAGTGACTGAACTGAACTGAACTGATCTGAGCCACAGTCAGCTTCTGGTCTTCTTTTTGCTGACTGTATAGAGCTTCTCCATCTTTGGCTACAAAGAATAATTAAAAAAAAAAAAAAAAAAAAACACCAAAACAGACTATTTACAGCTCAGTTAACATCACAGGAAGATGCATCTTTTATTAAACAGACGCTCCTAAGACATGGGACCAGTTTGACCCCAAAGGAGCAGTTCTCCCAGTCCCTTTTGACTTCCTCCTTTTTATACTTCCCATCTTTTCCTTTTGGTTGTGCTCTGCGCAAAATTGGGTTTGCACCCACCACCAATCAAGAAAGGAGATGCAAATGGGCAGCTGCAAGTTATATAATAACAGGCTCTGTTGTGTATGTCTTCCCATAATTCAGTATGCTATAATCAGATGTATTTATGTGTAGAATTTATGAACCCTTCATGGACTCCTAATTTCCTAAGGTTACTTGAGGAAGCACTTGTAGTTAGTTTGCATCCACTGCATGCCTAGGGTATGTGTGCAGAAGTTGGAAAGTCTCTGTGGTTATTTTTGTAGCATATCTATAAGCTCTCCTGGGTGTGTCAGGGATGGGGTTTAGAAGTCAGCTTGAATCCATTTTGGCTAGGCCACCCCTTGTTGCTCATGCCTAACATCTTACCTAACTATATAATTAGAAAGTAAATAAAACCATTTGGGACATATTTGTAATGGATTTATTTTGCAAATTAGTTTTCTGAACATTTTCATTGTTTTAATCCAAGTGAGCTAGAAAATTTGATTCTTTTTGGAGAGGTGCCAAAATTTGTCAGTTTATAATTTGAATTACAAGTTATTTAACATCTTTTATGGAGAAGGCAATGGCAAGCCACTCTGGTATCTTGCCTAGAAAATCCCATGGATGGAGGAACCTGGTAGGCTGAAGTGACTTAGCAGCAGCAGCAGCAAAATCTTTTAAGAAAAGTGTATCATGAAACCTCAAGATAGCCTAGTACCTTCAATTCAATATAACTGAATATGAAATATTAATGCAAAAAGCATTATATGAGATGGTTTGGAGATGTAGAAAGAAGGTGTGCTTAGTCATTCAGTCGTGTCTGCCTCTTTGTGACCCCATGGACAGCCCACCAGGCTCCTTTGTCCATGGATTCTCCAGGCAAGAATACTGGGGTAGGTTGCCATGCCCTCCTCCAAGGATCTTCCCAACTCAGGGATCGAACTTGTGTCTCTTATGTTTCCTGCATTGGCAGGTGGGTTCTTTACCACTAGCACCACCTGAGAAGCCTGTAGAAAAGAATGGTATTCAAATAAAGTATAATAAATAAGTTAAAAACAGCATGCCTGAATGATCATCACACATATGCACAAATTGATAATAAAGCTAGATTTTAAAGCTTGAGCTCGATTTAAAGCTTGATTTCAATATTGAAATATGTTCTACTCTGATTGTTAAATCTTCTGATGAAGACTATACTTCCTGGAGTTGATTTTGAAAATGATCTATTACTGTTTGTTAAGAACATCACACTGTTTTGTTTGTATGTTTGTTTTGTTCAGTTTTGCTTTAGTTTGGGATTACAAGATTTCCAGAAATTGTTTATATACGTGTAAATGTAGAGAAATTTACCTGGTTTTATTGAAGATTTTCAAAGTAAAAAATTAACGAGGGAAAGAGACAGACTATACAGAACTAAGAGGGGGAAGGAGAAAATAAACAAACTTCGTGAATAACCATTTTCTGTATTCAATTTTTACATAGACTTTCTGTGGCAATTTACTTATGTAGCTTTACTTTCCTTTTAGTCTCAATAATATTAGATAACTTCTAATTTCCTAAATGTGTGTTTATTTCTTTATTGTAGGTAATAGTGCTATTTATTTTCATTTTATATTGGCGTATAGTTGGTTAACAATGCTGTGTTAGTTTCAGGTGTATAGCAAAGTGATTCAGTTATACAAGTAACTGTATCTGTTCTTTTTCAAATTCTTTCCCCATTTAGGTTATTACATAATATTGAGCAGAGTTTCCTGTGCTATACAGTAGGCTCTTGTTGGTTATCTATTTTAAATATAGCAGTGTGTGCATGTCAGTTCCAGACCCCCAATTTATCCCTTGCTGCTACCTCTCTTTTCTGGTAACTGTATGCTCATTCTCTAAGTCAGTGAGTCTGATTTTGTTTTGTTAATCACTTCATTTGTATCATTAAAAAAAAAAAATTCCAGTTTTAAGCAATATCATATGATATTTGACTTTCTGACTTAGTATGTTAATCTCTAAGTCCATCTATGCTGCTGCAAATGACATTATTTCATTCTTTTTATGGCTGAGAAATCTCGCATTGTATGTATGTACCACATCTTCATCCATTCATCTGTCGACGGACATTTAGGTTGCTTCCATGTCTTGGCTATTGCAAATAGCACTGCGATGGAGATTTCTTAAAAAGCTAAAAATGGAGATACCATATAATCCAGCAGTCCCATTCCTGGGCATTATGTGGAGAAAAATATGATGGGAAAGAATACATGCATCCCAATGTTCATTGCAACAGTGCTATTTAAACATTTGTATTGCTTGGCAATTGAAGGAAGTTCAAGTTGATATTAAGTTTTTCAATATATAACTTGGTTAAATTATTTTTTAAGACACTCGAAACATTGTTTTGAAATATTATTTTATCTCACATTTACAATGAAAGGAACTCAACAGGAAACAAACAAGCAAACAAAATAACACTGTCACCATGAAGGGAAGTCAGTGTGAAGAAAGTCAGCTTTGGATTGTCTCCAGCGGGGCTTAATTTGGTACCACAATAAGGACACTGTTGTTATACCAGGCTACTATCTACCTGGTGAACTTAGACATAAACTTGAAAACAACCACATAGAAAAGCTTCATTGACTATAATCTTCTGGCTACAAATCTGGCAAGAGCTAGAAAATACAGAAGAATGAAGGAGATATTAAAATAAAGCTTGGAGAGTCAAGCAGTAAATTGATTTGTATGTTGTATTAGCAAATTCTTCTGCAGATATAACTTGGTGGGTGATGCTACTTGTAGTGATACATTTTTAACTTTCTTAGAAAAGCACTTAGAATGAAAATTTCCAAAGGTTTTCAGTTCATAGTACCTTGGCTCAGTAACATTTCCATGGCACCATTAGGCCAACAAATGCACAAAAAGCAAGAGTTCTGTTTATTAAATAGTCACAGTCATACAGCTTATTAGTTCCAGTGACTCAGACAGTAAAGAATCTGCCCTCAGTGTAGGAGACCTGAGTTCGATCCCTGGGTCAGAAGGATCCCCTGGAGATGGCAATGGCAATCCACTCCAGTATTCTTGCCTGGAGAATTCCATGGACAGAGGATCCTGGCAGGCTACAGTCCATGGGGTCACAAAGAGTTGGACATGACTGAGTGACTAACACAAGCCACTTAACAAGTATTTATGTTCTGACAGCCTAAATTGAAAGAAAAAATAAAATTAATAGTTTTATTCTTAGATAACCATAAGCACTTATTGATGGGTGTGTGTGTGTGTGTATGTATGTGTGTGTTGGGCACTGCACAACTTCTCAAATCTTGGAAACAAATTGAACACTGTCATCTTCATTACCTGTTCCACATGGATTTTTAGAAGATACTTGCTTTTTAATCACATGACCTGCTGAAAACCCAGCTTTGCACAGCTATGCTGCCCTTGAAAGAAACTGTGAAATACCTGGATTAGTAATTTGTAAGGATACAACATCTGTGTCTGACAGATGTTGAATGCTGTTGTGTTTACCTTGACATTTTAAAATATCCCTCAGCACATCCTGTAAGTGCTCTTAGCACTCCAGGATGCCTTGGCACACAGTTTTGGAATCATGTAGACTATTAGATGCTAATGTGAATCATAGGCCCTGAATCTTAAAATTGAGAACTCAGAAAACCTCTGCCAGAGTGAAAGTAAATGGAAATCACTGTAAAGCAAGCATTTTTTATTCTTTAACATATATTATTCTTTAATCTCAGTTTTCTAGATTTTTTAGTCTAGTTATTGCAGATATTTCTCAAGATTCACGGTATAATTTTCTGTGACTTTGGAGGTTTGATGTTAGCAAATCAAACGACTGTACCAGCAGTCATTTCGCACAAGTGTTGCTTATATATTTTAACAAAATAATATTATCAGAGTCTATTAGGACATTTTAAATTTTGACATGGCATTTTAAGAGATGGACTAAATGTTTTTCAAAGTTTCCAACTGCACATTTTTCCAACTACCTTTACTCAACAGTCTATGAGATGTATGAGAGGAGACTTTCTATCTTCTCATGTGTGTGTCCTAACTGCAAATAAACCCTGGGGTGCTGTAAGTCAGGGGATTTGAACTAATTTTCCATTTTATCTCACTTTTTCATTTCAGTAACCCAGTTAACTATATAAACATTGTTTCCTTTTAAAAACAAATATCTTATAGAAATGTGTATTTAATCTTAGCTAAGGAACTCAGTGGATCTTACTTGGATTATTAGAAGAAATCAAAATGAGAATTTTTAAACTAGATGATGTTATCTCTTTCCTGAACAATAAACTATGAAAACTATCAGTGTTCCCAACTGAAGGCTCAGAATCAAAAACTAAAGCAAATTATATTAAAGTGAATTATCAAAAATATAGATCAATTTTTAAGTGAAAAGTGAAAAACAAAATATAATAATGTAGAGTTCTTTTTACATGTCTCTCACGGGGTGCTAATACTGATCATTCATTAAGATACCTCATTCCTATCACTGACATACTCATGATTTTGAATTCAAATTTTGAATTATTTTTTTCTCATCTGTTCATTTCTTTTGGTAGATCTAGATTTATTTAATTTTTTAATCCTAATTTCCTACCACCTACTTTGTTAATAAAGTTTCCATACTTGTAATTAGATTTGCTGCTGCTGCTAAGTCGCTTCAGTCGTGTCCGACTCTATGTGACCCCATAGACGGCAGCCCACCCGGCTCTCCCGTCCCTGGGATTCTCCAGGCAAGAATACTGGAGTGGGTTGCCATTTCCTTCTCCAACACATGAAAGTGAAAGTGAAGTCGTGCCCGACTCCTAGTGATCCCGTGGACTGCAGCCTACCAGGCTCCTCCATCCATGGGACCTTCCCGGCAAGAGTACTGGAGTGTGTTGCCATTGCCTTCTCCGTCCAGTTGCCAACTCATCATAATCTCTGCTATGGTAACAATTAGGTGGAATCATTTCTTTTGGTAGATCTAGATTTTTTTTTTAAAATCCTTATTTCCTACCACCTACTTTGTTAATAACGTTTCCATATCTGTAAGTAGATTTAGTCATCATAATCTCCACTGTGGTAACAATTAGCTGGCTTTTATAGCAGGGATGACTGGTTTAATTTTTATTTAATGACTGAAATCATTTCTTATATACTTGATAATCAGTGTTTGAAGGAATGAAATCCAGAACTGGTGCTGGCAGGCTGGTTTGTCTGGGACCTTGTGAATTCTCTCAGCTAAAAAACTTTTAAAAATCTAAAGAGGTAAGTAGCACGGAATTGGTCACGTAAATGAAGTCTATATGGCTGTATGGAGGGTAGTGGGAAGGGCATTTCACCTGTGTTATATATGCAAGACTAACTCTGGTTGTTCCATATCTAACTACAAGAGCAGAAAGCAATAACAGCCTACATTGTGATTTGCAATATCTAGATAACATCCCAGTTAGCTCAGTGGTAAAGAATCTGCTTGTCAATGCAGGAGACATAGGAAACACCAGTTCAATCCCTGGATTGGGAAGATCCTCTGGAGGAGGAACTGGCAACCCACTCCGGTATCCTTACTTGGGGTAGTTGCATGGACAGAAGAGTCTGGTGGATGACAGTCAGTGGGGTTGCAAAGAGTCAGACACGACTGAAGTGACTGAGCGCGCACACAGTGAAGTGAACTATTAGGAGAAAGTAACAATATGTAAATAATATGGTACTGGAAGAGACAATAATTTAATATTTCTAACTTCATAAAATTCTGTCACCAAAATGTTAGATACAAGTGTGTGTATCTATATGTGTACATACATATACATACTTATATATGTGTATGTGTGTACATGTGCTTTATTTATGTGTGTAGGTGTGTACATGTGTTTCCAGATGTTACATCTAAACAGATTGTGGCATTATATTTTTCATGATTGGTATTGTATTGCTTTCTAGCTAGGTAACTAGTCACAGGTCTGTAGATAGAGACAGATGTACAGATATTTGGAAGTAGGGTTGTTGGACAGAATCTCTACCCGTTTGCCTGCAACTATGAGTGAATAATGTTAACATTGTTGTATGCAGTGCAACGAACCCCTCCTTGGAGAAATGAAAATGTTTACTTTCTTCCCTTACTTCATCCTAACTGCTGAATCAAAGTGCTTTCTTTGGTACTTTCCATTCCTGAGACTCTTTCCTTGCGGTTCAGTTCAGTCACTCAGTCGTGTCCGACTCTTTGCGACCCCGTGAATCGCAGCACGCCAGGCCTCCCTGTCCATCACCAACTCCCAGAGTTCACTCAGACTCGCGTCCATCGAGTCAGTGATGCCATCCAGCCATCTCATCCTCGGTCGTCCCCTTCTTCTCCTGCCCCCAGTTGCGGTGTTCATGTTAAATTTGCTACACCTCTGAGTACCCACCCAGATTTGCAATATAGTTTTTTAGCCTGCTTCAAAAGTTTGCTGCCTTATTACGAAAAGTATCTGAAGATTTTGATGTTCATACACACACACACAAATATATAATATATCAAAAGACTGGTTCTTGTCATTTCTCTATTTCTTTTATCTATGAAGTCTGCCACTGTGCTGTTTTTCCTTTTGAAAATATGACTAATTTATTTTTTATAAATATAATGACATGCTATTTTAAATGCAAAATTAAGTAAAGGATTTAAAAATAGTATGTGAAGTGTGATGTCATGTGTGCAGGTATACATATATATACTGTAAAATTTTGGAATACAATACAAATATAAGGTAGACTGCATTATCTTTTTATGCAAATTAGTTTTTCTTTATGTGTATGTGTTTTGAATCTCTGTTTGTTTTGTATTTGGGTCATTAAAAATAACTTCATTTTGCAAATATACTATAATTTCTCCCCAGTATAGGTCCTTCTCTCCACCAGATATTTTATAATTTTTTGTTATTAAAAAAATATTATCTTGCTCGATGAGATTGACTCATGAAAGTTTCCTGTTCTTTCATGCAGGTTCTTTCCTATGAGTTGTATTTTCAGTGCTCCAAGTGTCCAGTAAAGTAGCCAAGTTAGTTTTTCAAATGTCAAGTTTCTCTGATATTTTGGACAGATTGAAATTTAAACTGTCTATAAAATGGCAAGGGGAGAGATGTAGTTTCCTAATTTGTCATTCAATTCTTAAATACGTTTAGAATTAAAGATAAATAACAATAATAGCATAACATGCATCAATATTTTCTGATTATATTATTGTTTGATTTAAGAAATGTGCTTATGTCTACACCCTCCCAAAACAATAATATTTTGTTCAAATCATCACATCTGTGTCAATACTTCACAATTTTTATTTGGCTCCATTCATTCACTTACTCGTGATTTCTTTCATTCTCTATAATAAGTTGAACATGTCTTATATACCAAATATTATGCTAGAATAGGAATAAAATAAAGGATAAAAAGTAGAAGCTTATAACCTCCTAATTCTATACTTCAACAGAACCATTCCAGGAAGAGGTTAAAAATCTGGAAAATAGATTGTTGTAACTCTGTCATTTATATTGAACAATTCAGAGCCTTGAAGCATTCTTAATGAGGTTTCAAGGATTATATTTTTCTTCCTTGTCTTATAAACAAATAAACCAAATTAAACACTAATAAAAGCCAAGCTAGAACTGTGTATATTATCCAGCTGCTCCAGGATTTCCCTCCAAAACTTATTTGTTCTCCTTAGTTAAGTACAGTGGTCACCAAAGCCAGGTTGATATGAAATAACAATTTTCCCACCTTTGAGATGTTAATCAATGGATTGGCATAAAAGTAAGAATCCATGGTGAATCCTAATCAAATCCTATGAGATATTAATATCTGCTTTATGTTAATAATATGTTTCAAAGTAAGTGGTAAAGGGCATAAAGAAGATAAGCACAAACACAACTTTAATTTTGGACTCTAGACTCACATAAAAGTATTGAATATTTGTGTGTGCTTGCATGCATGCTAAGTCACTTCAGTTGTGTCCAGCTCTGTGCAACCCTATGAACCATAGTCCTCCAGGCTCCTCTGTCCATGGGGATTCTCCAGGCAAGAATACTGGAGTGGGTTGCCATGCCCTCCTCCAGGGGATCTTCCCAATCTAGGGATTGAACCTGTGTCTCTTAAGTCTCCTGCATTGGCAGTCGGGTTCTTTACCACTAACTCCACCTGGCAAGCCTGAATATTGCAGAATGACTCAAAAAGTTCTATGTATAAATGCTTGGAAATCTTGATAAAGATCCTCACAGAAATTCTGGTGTTTGTGTAAATTGTGTTCATTTTTCTGTCATCTCAGTTCTGAAGTGAAAAATATATCTCCATGCTGGGAATCCCTTCCCCTCTATTTCATAGCAAAGCATGTTTTCCTCATCTGGGGACAAGCATAAAGGGTTCCGATCTCCATGTCTTTTACAGAAGTTTCAAAGCTAGCTTTAATTTCACCTTTTATTTATTTAATTAATCTAAATTTTCAAAGGGGTACTCAATTCACTTATTCAAAAACTTTCATTTTTCGAAACAGGGCACATTCAGTTTCCTTTTTCAATTGTAAATTCTGTGAAATCTGAATACAGTCTAAGTATTTCTGATGAAAATTCAACATTCAAATAGAAAAATGCTGAAAGTGTAAAATGTGCAGCTGGTTTGGAAGACTTAGAATGAAAACCATCAAGTGTTTGATTAATACTTGATCTATTGATTACATGTAAAAATGATATTTTAATATATTGGATTGAATAGAATATAAAAATTGATTTCATCTGTTACTTTTTATTTATGTGTATGTGTGTGTGTGTTAGTTGCTCAGTTGTGTCCAACTCTTTGCAACCCTATAGACTGTAGCCCAATAAGCTCCTCTGTCCATGGAATTCTCCAGGCAAGAATCCTGGAGTGGGTTGCCACACCCTCTCCAGGGCATCTTCCCAAACTGGAGATTGAACCCAGATCTCCTGCATTGGAAGCAGAACTCACATGGCTGCAAATTTTTTTAAAGTAAATTTCTTGCAGTATATTTTTATTGGATAGAACTAGTATATATTTAGAACTGATTGTATTAAATATAGTATTACATTGTTGTTGTTCAGTCTCTTAAGATGCGTCTGACTCTTTGCGACCCCATGGACTGCAGCACACCGAGCTTCCCTGTCCTTCAGTATCTCCCAGAGTTTGAGCAAACTCGTGTCCATTGAGTTGATGGTGCCATCTAACCATTTCATCCTCTGTCATCCCCTTCTCCTCCTGCCCTCAATCATTCCCAGTATCAGGGTTTTTCCAGTGAGTTGGCTCTTTGCATCAGGTGACCAAAGTATTGGAGCTTCAGCTTCAGCATCATTCCTTCCGATGAGTATTCAGGATTGATTTCCTTTAGTATTGGCTGGTTTGATCTTGCAGTCCAAGGGACTCTCAAGAATTCTCCAGTACCACAATTCATTATAATATTACATATACTAACATATTTTATGATATTTTTATCTCTATCTTGAAATTACTGTGATAATAAAACTTAACATTAACTTCAGAACTTATATGTCAGGTACTCTGTTAATCACCTTATTTTTATAGCTGACTGTATGAGTGTGCTATGTCATTTCATTTACATACCTAATTGCATGTAGCATTGTGATGGTGTGTAGTAGGTACCCATTATCATTCTTATGAATGAGTAATTTTTAAGATGCTCTTCTTGGAAGTAATTTTTGCTTCATGGGTAAAGGTATGAGAGAGAGAGCTATTGAAAAGAGGGTTAAAAAAAAAAGCTTTAGCAAATTGCCTTCTTTTCCTCTTAATGTTACTTTTGCTAATTAAGGTGGCAATATCTTAGCATTTGCTGTTGAAAGAGAAAGTCTTTTCACTTCATGGCTCAAGAGATAAATATTCAGGAAAAAAATGTGTAAGATGGGTTATATTTATTTTAAGAAACTATCACTCAACCAAAAAGAGAAAAGGTTATTACATTCACATCATATTGCTTGTCTGGGAAACTTTCTAGTGAGAAAATGACCAGAGCCATAAAATTAAAGAAAATATTGACAGGGTTTTTTCAGATATTAAGAAATAGCAGCCCTTCTTTCCTTTCTTATGATGACTCTCTGGGATCTGTGAAACCAAACAAATATCAAAAGGCTTTATTCTTCTTTCTAAAAGTTGTCTACATCCTGTTCCTTGAGATCCATGACGAATGATAATTGGGAAAATGCTGTATTACCATGGAGAACAATTAAATAAAAATAGGACCACCATGAGATAGATTCCTTATTTCCCTGATGTAGTCTGTGTATTTTATAAATAAATTATGACATATTCAGAAAGTTTTTATTGTGGAATTTTAAATAAGGTTGTAATTTCATGTCTTGAAATAAATTTTGACTTTTAAAGTAATAAAATTCACATGGAAGTAACTCTAACTGATATTGAAGTTGTAGATGAAACTAAACACTTTCTCAACACTTTGCTAGGTATTTTTGGCTCAAACATATGTTATGTTTGTAAAGAAATGACTTTTTAAGCTTTAGGTAAAGCATTGAATAATTAAAAAATTGAGAGACAAACACCCAGCAAATTGTGTTTTTTAGTGATGTTGTCATATCATAGTTTAGAAATTCTTATCTACCCAAACCAACTAAAATTCATTGCCAACTTCCATATAATTCACAGAAACACTTTTTTTTTTTTCTTGTTTTGGGGATGGGGTGGCTGTCATATTTAAATAGTACATCAATGTATTAAAGCTCTGTTTAAATGCATTTCTAACTCTTTTCCTATTCTCTGCTTTTGAGTGCAAAGTGCACTGCACACATCATAAATTAATATGAGAGACCCCCAGTAGGGTCTCTCAGTGGCGACTTTATAAACCAGGCCCTTGTTTATTCTGTGTGTGGCCACTTTGGTTATTAGTAGGAGTTACACTGAATGCCTTTTCCCAGATTTATTAGACTTGGCACAAACCTTGAGAAAACAAAACCTCACTTCTCTCAGTAGAAAACATTATTAGATACTAAATAAACATTAATTTAGGTAAACTGGTACTACTCAGTCCAAGAGGAAAATGCCTTTAGTTAGATTTCATTCTGATGGGTGAAAGAATATAAGAGGGGAAACTGCTTTATAGAAGATCACAAAGAAAGGACATTAATTTAAGTGATGGCTAAGATTGTACTTAGCATACCTTCATGCTCATTCATGAAGGGCAGTGCTCCTCTGCCAGGGAGACATGCATCATCCTCTTGTCCCAGTGGAGAAGGGTCAGGAGAACACACAATCTTTTCAAGATTAGCACAAAATCCCTGATAGCACAATGATTAATTTTCTCTGAATTCCAACAAAGGCTTTGGGAAATAGGCATCCTGTGCAGTTAGTTAACACATGGGTTTTAAATAACTTGATAACATTGAAATTTATGAACAGGTTAAAGCATTTTTAAAAGGATAGCTTGAACCTATTTCTTGTCAACAATTAATGTCATAGAAAAAGGGAGGGATGATCTGCATGCTAGGTTAAAAATGAGAGCAACACAGCAACTAGATAAAGTGTATCACATGGAATTGGATCCCAATTTGGACAAAGTAATTGTAAAGAATAATTTGGGGACAATCCTGAAAATTTTAATAAGGACTGGATATTAAATAAAATGAAATTTTATTGAAAGGAAAATGGAGGTAATTAATTTATAAATACACAAAATAGAATATTTGATATGATCTCCTTGTGATAAAATACATAAGATAAATGGAAAGATAAGTAAGATTTTAACAGTGGTAATCTCTGAGTGGAGTGTGAATAGAAATAGAGATGTTTTTATTTTCTTCTTTTTGCTTGTCTGTAGTTTAACTATAAAGCGTGCAAATATGCAACTTAAGTAATAATTACAATCTGTTATTAATAAAATAATTAACCAGCAGTAAAATTTGCCTTGATACTTATACTAAAATATTGTGTATTGTAAAATGTAAAAAAACCCTAGACATCAGTCATTGCTTTGGGTTACGTTTTTGTTTTGCGGTGTAGAATACCACAGGTTGTTTTAATGATACTAATTTTTTTTCTTGATAATAAACTAGTTTTACAAAGAACAACACTAGAACTTTGCTAAGAAATAATCATCAAGTCCCTTTCTCTACAGTAAGAAGACTAAAACAGGTACGTTCTTCTTTTGAGAATTATAAATGCATTTTGAAGTTTTAGGGTAACAAAACAAATACAAAACAGACTATTGCTCTAATAAAACTTTTTCAAACTCCTTTCACTCCCATCCCTGATCATGTTATGCATTCATTCATTCAGCATGAGGCCATTCCCTCAGGAAAACTTCTTGAAACTTAGATTGAGAAGGCTTGGCTCTTAATAAGGACTCTGTGGTAATCAGAACCTGTTAGTAATGTGTTAATGTCTTGCAAGTTGTAGACTATAGATTCTGCAGAGTAAATGACAGAATTAGGAAGTAAATTAAAACTCTGTTGTAACTTACAGCACCAAATTGTATGCTGATGTTTGAAGTAACACCATGATGAAGACTATCTCAATTATTTCCTTTTAATGTAAGTGTCTTTTACATATTAGAACAGAAAGACACCTTAAAGACCATCTTCACTAATCCCTTCATTTAAAGATGAGGAAACTGAAATTCACAAAGATAAAATAATTTGTCAACAGTCACACTGACATTTATTGACAGAGCTTAAACCAGAACTTAATTTATGTGATTTATACTATTGTGCACTTTTACTCTGTCACATTAAAAAGTTTTCCCTATTTGAGGAAGGGAGGAAAATGAAATTAATATACATTGTAGAAAATCATATTGAAGTTACAAATGAAAGTTTGATATTAAACTGATTTCTCTTGTCTCCCTCTAAAAATTTAAGAACAGTAATCTCAGACACATTAGTTCAATTCTGTTGATGTGGTGTTTTTATTTTAGCCCATTATATAAAATGTAGTGTCATATACTATCATTCAATTTAATTAGTTCTCATGTTCAAGGAACATGTAACTATAGTAAGAATTATGAAGTCCAAGAAGTCATGTCTTACTCATCTCAAGATTGATTGAATATGAGATAAGTTGATTTTATTTTTAATCTGATTTGGATTTCAAGAAGAAATAATTGCATTCTTCAAAAATTTGTTTTGAATTTATCTTTTAAATTACCATGTCAACTAAGATATTATGGTTTGTAACCACATCATGAAAATGCATTTGGACATTTTTATCATCCCACCTGGTATACTGAGAAAGGAAAAATGCCATGTTAAAAAAAAAAAAGGAAGAACGGTCAGAGGCTATTTCTTTACACTAAGAAAATCATTCTTCTTCCTAGTTAAGCTAGAGGAAATGACTTTTTTTCTAACCCTCTATGCCCAGTAAGTACAAATCTCCAAATGAGAATTGTCATTGCTTTGAATGCAGTAACTTTTTTAAGGAATGGAAATGTTTTATTTTCATTAGTTTCTATGCATATTTTGATTTCTTTTTTGATTTCTTCTGTGATTTGTTGGTTATAAGGAAATGGAAATGTTTTAAATGTTCACAGTTAAGCCTGATTAATGTCAGTTAAGTTGTCCCATTTAGATGGTAACTTCCCCATCCCAAGTCTTTATCTCTTCTGTTTTTCTCTATAGCAGTTTCCGCAATGTGACTTATTATATATTTCCTTTGTGTTTATTCCCTGTTCCTTTTTCTAAAATACTGGTGCTTGTATTTTAGATACCATTTATCTGATCACCAAGGGTGATATTTTTCTATATTCACTCAGTATCTGGAGTGCCTGGAAAGGTGCTTGACACTTGGGACACTTAGAATGTGCTCAATAAATATTCTCTTGAGTGAAAAAGTCAATTAATAGTCATCCACAGTAGTGGTTCAATTATTATTTTAAATCAGATAAAACAGAATATTCATCTTCTTATGTTAACAAATATTTTATATTCATTATATATTGTAAATCACATCAGACATTTAATTTTACTAGTATGTCAGTAAATATTTTTATATATGTGCATTAGAATTATATGATACATTAATAGTAGCCTGCAGTAATATTTTAACTGCTCAATTATTTCAGCAGATGAAAAATTAATTTTATCCATTTTGATAATTCTTACTTTTTCTGCTGTGCTGATAATTTAACTCTATGATTTTAACCCTCACCTAGAGAAGAAAAAAAGAAATGATTAAGTTTGTTGTTATTGTTCCATAGTGGGAATAATTGCTTATTCTGCAAAAGCATTTTAAGTTACAGTGTTTATCATTTATCTCATTTTTTATAAAGAAATAGAATGTATGCCTTAGTCTAGCCACAAAAATGAGATAATTCTGTAGCATTTCATGAGTTCTAAGATGAATATTTTTTCCTGTTTTACCATCTCTAAAAACAAGATGGGTCATACAAACAATGGCATATTATACTTTGGCAACATTTTTTTCTTAATAATTTTGTTTCTCTCATTCATTTCACAATTGTTTAATGTTGTCTAACACAAAAATGTACCATGTGTGAGCATATGACTTTTCTAGTGTTTTTAATAAATGTTTCTAGATTTCTAACAACTGCTATATTACTAAATTCTGTTGTTCATTTTACTTACAAGTTTATGTAGTGACATTTAATATCAAAAAATAAATGTGTTCACTTGCCATAAGTAAATTTATGGCAAATTTCTCTAACACTCTTGTTTATATTTATAGTATGTTTCAACAAAAGCAGCCTAGATATTTCAAGATATCTCTTCATTTTCTTTTCTATAAATTTCCAACCATTTCAAATATGATTAGAAGCTATACTGACAATAATAATTATAAAAATGAATTACTCTTTTTTGACTTTGCAATCTATAGACTTTTTGTGAGAAAGACAAAAATATTTTCAAAATCCAAGTAGTATGGTTATCTTGTTATATTAGTGTCATGTTATTGTAGCTTTAAATTGCTTGGTGAAGCAAAATTTCAAAACTTTATAGAAAAGCTGTTAATTTGAATAGCAGCTTTTTTGTATTTTATGCATCTGTATTGAAACTTTTCCTGGATCTTTGTTCCTGTCTTGGAATTCTTGAATGATTGTATCTGTGATACACTTGTATTTTCTTGAGTAAAGCTGATTTTTTAAATCACTCTGAAATGTTTTCACAAAATAATAGTCAATACTATACATACTATATGTATGGATATTGGGATACAATCTAGAAATAAAGGTTAGTGTTCTTATTGCTAATGAAGTTAGCAATGTATGTATGTCTGTTAGCAAATGTTTATATGGCTTTTTAATTTTGGGAAATTGGAAGCAATTCGTCATAACTAGATCTGCCATACTGGAATTTTAGACTTAGAAAATACCTTAAAATTCCAATGGTTCCAGATTCCATGTTTTGAAGAAAAGTATAGACAGACCTAAAGAGGTCTGTCTTCATTTGTTTGAACTGTTGTAACAAAATGCTGCCGACTGGGTAACTTACAAATACCAGAAATTTATTGCTGGCTATTTTGGAGGCTAGAAGTCCAGGATCAAGGTGTCAGCATAGTTGCCTTCTGGTGAAAGCCCTCTACCTGGCTCATAGCCAGTGGTTTTTTCTTGTGGCCTTTCATGGTGGGAAGAGCTAGGGGGTCTTTCTGGAGCCTCTTTTTATAAGACACTAATCCCATAAGTGAACTCCGGGAGTTGGTGATGGACAGGGAGGCCTGGCGTGCTGCGGTTCCTGGGGTTGTAGAGAGTAGGACACGACTGAGCAATTGAACTGAACTGAACTGAATCTCATTCATAGGCTTCCCTGGTGACCCAGTGGTGAAGAACCTGCCTGCCGATATATGAGACATAGGCTTGATATCTCATCAGGAAGATCCCCTGGAGAAGGAAATGGCAGCCCACACTAGTTAGTATTCTTGCCTGGGAAATCCTATGGACAGAGGAGCCTGGTAGGCTACAGTCCATGAGGTTGTGGAAGAGTCAGACACAACTGAATGACTAAACAACAACAACAATCATGACCTAACCACCTAAGAAAGGCTCCATTTACAAACACCATCATCTTGGAGGTTAAGATTTCAACATACGAATTTTATGGGGGTGGACACATTCAGACCATAGCAAAGTCATAGAAATTATCTGAGGAGAAAAAGCTTGCTGGTGGCAGAAACTGGCCTTAATATCGGGAATCCATGATGATATGTCTTTCTTCAAACTGATAATCAAATATTTATTTACACCGTGATATTTTCCGTTAAAGACCCTTCCTTTAAAACAAGAAGATATTGGTCAGCTATGGTTGCTGTTAAAAAGAGTGAAAAATTCTGAGTGTTTGACAATGGAATATCTTGGTTTTGCCTTTTGTGTTGATTGCTCAAAATGTGATTTAAAGTAATGGAGTCATTCAAACAACGTGAGTGTTAATATTAGCTTCTAATATAACCTAATTATATTAGATTTGATATTTGTAAATTAACATATATTTCAATGTTAAATGCTGTAAACACCAGTTTACATATTTAGTCCATATTCTTCATGTATTACATAGATCTTCTAACCTAATGTCATCTGTATAAATAAGTGAACACAAAATGAACAGTACTATAACTGCTGTGATATTTTGGTACAAGAGTGTTGAATGGTAGCATATCATATAGTTTTAAGAATATGAATATTGTTATCTCAGATTAACTCGTAAACTAACTCCATGATGTACTTTTCTTTTCACTGACTAGAGTTACACTACATTTGTTGTGTTTACAGATACATTGTCTGTCAGCCATGAAATGAAATCATATTTATGTTTGCCCATTCTTTCTTTTTAAACTTCTAATCAATTCCAGGCTGATTGTATTATCAGACTTTTTGATCCACCTTTGTTAACAGTTTATTAACTAGTGCTTAAGGGATAGCATTATGTTTCTTCATCTCAGTAAGTCAGTCAGCTCAGTATCTCACTCATGTCCAACTCTCTGCGACGCCATGGACTGCAGCACTTTAAGCTTCCCTGTCCATCACCAATTCCCAGAGTTTACTCAAACTCCTATCCATTGAGTCAGTGATGCCATCCAACTATCTCATCCTCTGTAGTCCCCTTCTCCTCCTGCCTTCAATCTTTTCCAGTATCAACATCTTTTCCAGTGATTCAGTTCTTTGAATCAGTTGGCCAAAGGATTGGAGTTTCAGCTTCGACATCCGTCCTTCCAATGAATATTCAGTACTTATCTCCTTTAGGATGGACTGGTTGGATCTCCTTGCTATCCAGAGGACCCTCAAAAGTCTTCCAACACCACAGTTCAAGAGCATCAATTCTGCAGCACTCAGCTTTCTTTATAGTCCAACTCTCACATCCATACACGGCTACTGGAAAAACCATAGTTTTGACTAGACAGACCTTTGTTAGCCAAGTAATGTCTCTGGTTTTTAATAAGCTGTCTAGGTTGGTCATAACTTTTCTTCCAAGGAGCAAATGTCTTTTAATTTCATGGCTGCAGTCAACATCTGCAGTGATTTTGGAGCCCCCAAGGAATAAAATCTGTCACTTTCCACTGTCTCCCCATCTATTTGCCATGAAGTGATGGGACCAGATGCCATGATCTTAGTTTTCTGAATGTTGAGTTTTAAACCTACTTTTTTACTCTCCTCTTTCACTTTCATCAAGAGACTCTTCAGTTCTTCTTTGCTTTCAGCCATAAGGGTGGTGTCATCTGCATATCTGAGGTTATTGATATTTCTCCTGGCAATCTTGATTCCACCTTGTGCTTCTTCTAGCCCAGCATTTCTCATGATGTACTCTGCATAAAAGTTAAATAAGCAGTGTGACAATACACAGCCTTATGTACTCCTTTCCTTATTTAGAACCAGTCTGTTGTTCCATGTCCAGTTCCAACCATTGCTTCCTGACCTGCATACAGATTTCTCAAGAGGCAGGTCAGATGGCCTGGTATTGTCATCTCTTTCAGAATTTTCCGCAGTTTGTTGTGATCCACACAGCCAGAGGCTTTGGCATAGTCAATAAAGCACAAGTAGATGTTTTTCTGGAACTCTCTTGCTTTTTCTATGGTCCAGCAGATGCTGGCAATTTGATCTCTGGTTCCTCTGCCTTTTCTAAATCCAGCTTGAACATCTGGAAGTTCACGGTTCACATACTATTGAAGCCTGGCTTGGAGAATTTTGAGCATTACTTTGCTACCTTGTGAGATGAGTGCACTTGTGTGGTTGTTTAAACATCTTTGACATTGCTTTTCTTTAGGATTGGGATGAAAACTGACCTTTTCCAGTCCTGTGGCCACTGCTGAGTTTTCCAAATTTGCTGTCATATTGAGTGCAGCACTTTCACAGCATCATCTTTTAGGATTTGAAATAGCTCAACTGGAAACCCATCACCTCCACTAGCTTTGTTCATAGTGATGGTTCCTAAGGCCGACTTGACTTTGCATTCCAGGATGTCTGGCTCTAGGTGAGTGATCATACCGTCATAGTTATCTGGGTCATGAAGATCTTTTTTATAGTTCTTCTGTGTATTCTTGCCACCTCTTAATATCTTCTACTTCTGTTAGATCCATACCATTTCTGTCCTTTATTGTGCCCATGTTTGCATGAAATGTTTTCTTGGTATCTCTAATTTTCTGGAAGAGATCTCTAGTCTTTCCCATTCTATTTTTTTTCCTCTATTTCTTTGCATTGATCACTGAGGAAGGCTTCCTTATCTCTCTTTGCTCTTCTTTGGAACTCTGCCTTCAAATGGGTACATCTTTCCTTTTTTTTCTTCATCTACACCTCGATATTTTATTTGTAAAACATAACCTATTTCTCTAGTTCCTCATAATACTTAGGTTCTCTCTCACAAATTTACATATGTTTTTAGGTTATTAAAGACTATCATTTATGTTGTAGAAAATTTATAGACCCTTATATCCTCCAAATTCATTTAGTTGTTTGATAAATCAGAAGAGCACTTTTTATGTTTTCCCTTAAATTTGTTCATTTCTAATCAATCTAATAAACATTTACTAGGCTTCTACTTTGAGCCTAGTCAACTTCTATGAGATATTTAAGGTAGATTTGAAAGAATGCACTTTTTTTGTGTTTAAGCACCTTTTAACAGTTTTGGAGCGATAGGAGGTGTGTACAGTTTAGGCCGTATACAAGATAACTTGATTGTAAGTTAGTGTGTTAGAAGAAAATGTGCCATAGTGATCGTGATAGAGAGTGAATGTTTTGCCTTGGAATTTATCCATAAATGCTTTTTGGATGAGATTGGATCTGGGAGAACAGGATAGCAAACACAGGGAGAAGGAAATGAACATGATTTGGATGGCATGTGTTTCTTGATCGTCTTGCCTGGAACAGGGAGTACACATTGAGGAAGAGAGAGAGTAATTTATGTGAGGAAGGAACTGGGAGAGAGAGTTTATATTTTAAATTTGAGATGGCATTATAAAAGAAAACACTTTATAAAAACAAACACATCTGGAAATATATGTCACTCTCAAGATTGGAGTCTACAGATGGAATTCAGAATACCAATTGTAGTAACCCAGGCATATAGCAACAGCTACTCAGGGCTCCCTTTTGAACATGGAGTAGAAAAAGTAAATCCTAGACATAAAATAGCTTGTATATCCCTAAATGACACAACTAACACTGATGACAGGCTTGTTTGCTAAGTAAAAAACAGACATACCTTTCCCCTTTCTTCCTGTACATATGTTTCTTCTTTACTTGATAAAGAGAAATTAGAATAGATCTCAAAGCAGGTTTTCTGGTAACTGACTCTGTCCTAGATATGATTGAATAACCCTAATCCTTGAGAAAACAAGATTAAAGTTGAAATAATTTAGCTCTTTTAAGAAATACTTTTGTGTATGTTGTCTGTTAATTATTTTTATAATATCTAAGTGCACTTTACTAGAACTATATAGTACCCCTGTTAGGTTGAAGACATAATGACATACTATATTTACATAAAAGAACTCTAACACTCTGAGTGGTTAATTAAATTCCTGAAGATAAGATATTCAGTTGGAGACAAAGCCAGGACTTCTGTGAGGCCTTAGGGCTTTATTGCTCTTTCTGCTACAATGTGATTCATCCTTGTTCCTGTTCTTTGTGTCCTTTATAAAATAATAGCTGGAGAAACTGACATACTAATAAGTCAGATTTTAATAGTAAAAGTTATATGGCAGAATCTATAAATAACAAATTATCAAAAATGTTTCTCCCAGTTGAAAATCTCCCAGGTAATGCACATTCATTTTTAGCAACAATAGAGCTTCCCAGGTGGTTCAGTGCAGGAGATACAGGAGACATGGGTTTGAGCACCAAGTTGGGAAGATCCCCTGGGAAAGGAAATGGCAACCCACTCAAGTATTCTTGGTTGGGAAATCCCATTGACTGGGGAACCTGGCAGGCTATAGTCCATGGGTCACAAAGAGTCAGACACAACTACATGACCGAGTGACAGGATGCATGCATGAAGGCATAATTTACCTTTCAATGGTAATGATTTTAGCCCTTTTTATAGTATTTGAAGTTAAAACATGCTTCTAGACACGTGTATACTTTAATTGCTTTAAACTTTATCATAAAATACCATTTACAGATAATAATTTTTCTTAAAATATATGAATTTACCAGTATGCCCTAAGTAGATGGATGATGTGTGTGTCTGTTTTAAATGGTTCAGATGCAATATTTGAAAAATGAAAGTTGTGCCTACTTTACACTGATGCTTATCAGAGTCCATGGCTGTTAACCCTTTTTTGGTACTTATTAAACTTAAAATAGTAAGTTACACAGTAACTTTCAAAAAAGAGAACTCCTTATTAGAGTAATGCAATACAAGAGTTTCATCGAAGAGTGCCTTAAAAACTGATTTTTGAAGTGCCAAGGATAGGAAGGTATCTTTTTCTCATCATTTTATGATCAAGAATTATTTGTTGTTCTTTGACATTCCAAAAGATGGATGCATGCACTATTGCATTTGAACTTCAAATTCCTTCCTGCCCAAGACAGCAATAATCTCTACATCTCCACTTTTTTTTCTGAGTGGTTTACATATTTTACCATTCCTATTCCTTTTTCATCTGGATATGGCTTAACTGAGGAAAATGTCTGTGCTGTGAATGTTTTAGGACTATGGTGGTTGTAAAGACAGAATGAGTATTTAAATATGTGCTTAATTTCTGCCAAGCTCAATTTTGTGCTTTGCCTTCTAGATAAAGCAACCGTTAACATAAGGAGACAAGGGGTCAGTATAAAGGTGATAGTAAAAAAGAATCACATTAAAATAGTATTATCTTATTACAAAAGTTTCTCCACTGAGACCACTTGGGATATGGGGGGAGTGAAACTTAATAATATTTTCCGAATTGCTAATGGGCATTCGCTCACTTCCCAGTCATAGGTAGCAGCAGGATTCATTGGCAGACCATACCCCACTGGGGGGAATAGAGCTATCCTAATATTCATCATAATGTCTAAGGTTTATTATACACATACTATGTAGAAAGAGAATTTAATGTTTAGTACTTAAAATCAAAGAATATAACAAAAGTTGCCAGTTTTTCCTAAATTTTGAAGAAATTCTTGTCTAGAGAGTGGTAAAATTAGAACTCACACACAGGCCCACCTGACTTCAGATTTCAAACTTTTTACTATTTCATGGTCCGTCTATATGCAGGAGTTTTCTGCGACATTCTCAGAGTGAAGTGAGAAAAATGCGATTCTGAAAATTCTTTGAAAAAAAGATACCCAGAAATACCAAGAATATCCCTGACCTGCTCAGTTATTTCTCCTGTTTTCTAGGTATGAATCTTTGTAGCAGACATGAGGTTCTTCTTGTTCGATCCCAAAGCTTCCATATGTTTCTGATACTGTTAAGTTTGTATAGACTTTTCGATTCTTCATGATATCACACACAGAAATGACATATGGACATTTTGGCTGCTTCATCACCGTGCATCATATAAGTGGGCTGCTAAAGAATAAAGAAAGAGATTGGCTGTTTCTTTCATTTATTTAACACATTTATGTTCATCTCCTACATACTCCATGCCAGACACTGCGCTTGGCTTTGGGGATACAGCTATGTATGTGATTCATGTCTGCCTTCATGTAGCTTAAAAGAAACATGTGTCTGCTGTTGAAAATTACGCTTGTTCTGAATGGTACAAATGCAGATCCTGTGAGAGGTAGGGAATGGCCTAAATATCATTTGGAAACATTTTTTAAACTGTGATTTTACCATACTATAACAGATTAATGATATGAATACTTTGAAAAACTGCCGCAGTTATAATTAAAACTAAAGTTCCTGACATGCAAAAGCTTTCAGAAGTACCTTTAGGTTGATTTATCCTCAAAACTGTTTGTAAGTTCCAAGACCTTTGTCAAACATATTTAGTAACCCCAAACTGAGTCTTTTAAAATAAAAAGCATTTATTTTTCACTTGGCCTTTATTATTATTTTCTAACAATTTCCATATCCAATAAAGCAAGTGTATTCTTCTGGTTAGGATTTAATTTTGGCAGTGAACATTGTTAGTGCTCAACAAACTGGAAGTTCAGAGAAAATAATGTATTATTATTCCTGTTTTATGGGATCTTATCTAACTGTGCCTGGAAAAAAGCTTACATTGTGGGATGAAAGTTGGGAACTTTAATGCCAAATTACACACATTTGCAAGCATGACAGGGGAACATGGGAGTTTCCAGGTTTCCTCTTAAGTTTCATCCCCACTTAACATCTTTGGAAAAATAGTTGCTATGATAGTTCATGCAAAAGTGGAGGAACTGTAAGCCAGCCATTTCTGAGAGCTAACTATGTGCCTCACAAGGTCATCAGTACTTTCCATGAATGATCTCATCTTGTTCTTGCAACAACCATATTTAACAGGAACTGTAAATCCTATTTTATAGATGAGGAAACTGAGATCGGAGAAATTAAGTTAATTCTTTCAGGACATAAAGCTGATAAGTAGCAAAATGGATTACAACCCAAACCATCACCAGGCTGTGTTACCCTTGGGAGATTCAAGAAAGTTATAGTTACTATAACACTTGATAAAAATAAATGAGGTTAGTTATTGAGGATGCTGAGAGATTATATCTAAAGAAAATTCTGTATTTATTTTAAAGTATTTATTTATTTGGATTCCTTGGGTCTTAGTTGTGGCATATGAGATCTTTGTTGTGTCATGTGGCATCTTTTGTTGTGGAGCACAGTCTCTCTAGCTGTGGCATGCAGGCTCCAGAGCATTCGGGCTTCAGTAGTTGTGGCACAAGTGTTCTCTAGTTGTGGCAGTCAGGCTTAGTAGTTGAGACAGGGGCTTAGTTTCCCCCAGAGCATGTGGGATCATAGTTCCCCGACCAGGGATCAAACCCATGTCCCCTGCCTTGCAAGGAAGATTCTTAACCACTGGACCACCAGGGAAGTCCTGTGAATTCTGTATTTTAAAATTCACACTCCAGTGTCCGTTTCACTTGTAAGTCAACCTCAGAGGTAAGAGGTGATATGATATTTTCTCTAAGAGAGAAATATATAAAAAATAAAATGAGTAAATGTCCATCTGTAGCTGGCTGCTCAACTCAGGAATCTCCTGCTTATTCTAATTGAGGCCAAAAAGATTTAGGGTGGTTATTTATTTATTTATTTTTACAGTTATTTGTCTTTTATTTGTGTACAAGCTGCTCTGCCACTAATTTCTGTGAGATCTCAGGGAATCACCATGATTGGTTACTTAAGCTTGAAAATGAATGTGTTACAAATGACGAACATTCTACAAAGTAATGAATCAGTATAATTTTAAAAAGATCAGTATTGTGTTGGAGACACAGACATAGAAGAACAGACTTGTGGACACAGGAGGGGAAGGAGAGGGTGGGATGAATGGAGAGAGACGCATGGAAAGATATACGCTAGCACATATAAAACAGATAGCTAGTGAGAATGAAGTTAGAGCAACCATGTTTTGCAAGCTGTTATGAATTTTAAAATATGCTTTATAATAAAAGAACAATTTCAGTTCAGTTCAGTTCAGTTCAGTCGCTCAGTCATGTCCGACTCTTTGCAACCCCATGAATCGCAGCACGCCAGGCCTCCCTGTCCATCACCATCTCCCGGAGTTCACTCAGACTCACATCCATCGAGTCCGCGATGCCATCCAGCCATCTCATCCTGGGTCGTCCCCTTCTCCTCCTCCTGCCCCGAATCCCTCCCAGCATCAGAGTCTTTTCCAATGAGTCAACTCTTCGCATGAGGTGGCCAAAGTACTGTAGCTTTAGCTTTAGCATCATTCCTTCCAAAGAAATCCCAGGATTGATCTTCAAAGTGGACTGGTTGGATCTCCTTGCAGTCCAAGGGACTCTCAAGAGTCTTCTCCAACACCACAGTTCAAAAGCATCAATTCTTCGGCGCTCAGCCTTCTTCACAGTCCAACTCTCACATCCATACATGACCACTGGAAAAACCATAGCCTTGACTAGACGGACCTTAGTTGGCAAAGTAATGTCTCTGCTTTTGAATATACTATCTAGGTTGGTCATAACTTTTCTTCCAAGGAGTAAGCGTCTTTTAATTTCATGGCTGCAATCACCATCTGCAGTGATTTTGGAGCCCCCCAAAAATAAAGTCTGACACTGTTTCTACTGTTTCCCCATCTATTTCCCATGAAGTGATCGGACCAGATGCCATGATCTTCGTTTTCTGAATGTTGAGCTTTAAGCCAACTTTTTAACTTTCCTCTTTTACTTTCATCAAGAGGCTTTTTAGCTCCTCTTCACTTTCTGCCATAAGAGTGGTGTCATAGGTAAGTGAAAAAAAAACTTGTAAAATTGATCTTGGATAAAATATAACTTATTTTTAAAATTTATGTTTATTTTACTTTTTTGCCACACCATGTGGCTTGTGGGATCTTAGTTCCTCAACCAGGAATCAAACTCAGGCCCTTGGTAGAGAAAACAGAGTCCTAACCACTGGACTGCCAGGGACTTCCCAAAATACACCTTTTTAAATGACTACTATTTTGTGAAGAAAAATTATTTTAATTAACTACTTAATACTTTATATATGTCAAAGGATGTCAGCATCTTATAAAATATGTAAACTTAAGTGGCATCATAATTAGAGTAATTTTTTTAAAGAAGGTGAAAAGCAAAGGACATTGCTAACAGTTTGTGCAAGATCATTCTATCCATTTTAAACGCAAAGATGAGGGGTAGAAATGGAAAACAGTACACTGAATTAAATAAGCTAGATGGATAGACATATAAAAATTAAAACATATATGTAATGTAGTAAGATCCAATGCAAAGGATATATTTAATTATAGCATATGTCATTGTTATATTTTGAATATACCATTGCGTATAGTATGTTGTTCAATTCCAAGTATCCCACGAGGTTATTTAAATTCTCTGTTTTTTCCTTTGAAACTAGAACTGTTTCTGGAAAAGAGACCAGGAGAAGCCTAATCCTTTTAATCTCTTGTGTGTGCCCATGTCCAACTCCTCACAACCCCGTGAACTATAGCCCACTAGGCTGCTCTCTCCACAGGATTTCCCAGGCAAGAATCGTGGAGTGGGTTGCCATTCTCTTCTCCAGGGGATCTTCCCAACCCAGGGATTGAACCTATATTCAGGAAGGCAGATTCTTTACTTGCTGAGTCATTGGGGAAGCTCCTGCATTAATTTGGCTTCACTGGGTCTTTGAGGCATGTGGGATCTAGTTCCCTGACCAGGGATCAAACCTGGGCCTCCTGCATTGGGAGTGTGATGTCTTAACCACTGGATCATCAGGGAAGTCCCTTTAATCTAATCTTTTAGTACAAGTGAAAATCTTAAGGTTAAATATTATATATATTCACCAATGTTTATTCTATTTTGATTTTAAGGATTTATATGATGCTATTATTTGATTGGATAGTTATATTCTCTTTCTTTAAAAACAGCATCATTTAATTTTTTATTGAAATATAGTTGATTTAAACAATGTTGTATAAATTATTGCTATACAGCAAAATGATTCAGTTATTCATATGTATATGTATGTTTTTAATATTCTATTATAGTTTATCATAGGATATTGAATATAGTTCTCTGTGCTATACAGTAGGAGCTTGTTGTTTATTTATTCTACATATACTAGCTTACATCTGCTAACCCCAGCTTCCCATTCCATTCCTTCCCCAGCTCCCTCTGCCTTGGCAGCCGCCAGTCCATTCTTTATGTCCATGATTCTGTTTTCGTTTCATATATAGGTTCATTTGTGTCATATTTTAGATTCCACGTTTAAGTGATATCATGTGGTATTTATATTTCTCTTTCTGACTTACTTCACTTAGTGTGATAATCTCTAGTTGCATCCATGTTGCTGAAAATGGCATTATTTTGCTCTTTTTATGCTGAAACTTGTATACATAAACCAAGTCTTCTTTATTCATTCATCTGTTGGACATTTAGGTTGTTTCCATGTCTTGGCTATTATGAATAGTGCTGCAGTGAGCATAGGGTGCATATATCTTTTTGAATTATAGTTTTGTCTGCCTATATGCCCAGCGGTGAGATCATTGTATCATATGTTTTTTGATCAACTTCCATATTGTTTTCCACAGCGGCTTCACCAGCTTACATTCCTGCCAACAGTGTAGGAGGGTTCCCTTTTCTCCACATCCTCTTCCGGTTATTTGTACACTTTTTAATGTTGGCCATTTGCATGCAGAATTTCATGCATAGAAGAGCCTGGTGGGTTACAGGCTACGGGGTTGCAAAGAGTCAGACATGACTGAACGATTTTCACATTTTTTTTTTCATTATTACTGGTGTGAGGTGGTGCCTCATTGTCATTTTGTACTTCATTTAATTTAAATGAGTAGCTTTGCAAGCACTCGAGACACAATTATATCTTATCCTTATATAACAAAATTCAGACCATACCGGCTTAAGCCATAGAAATGGAGTTTATTTGCTTGCGTGGTCATTTGTTTGTTTAGGTGGCACCCTGTGATTTTTTTTTTTGTTCGTTTGTCTTCATATTCTTGAAGGTTATACAATAGTTTCCCGAGATCTCTTTATTTTACAGGCCTTATGAACTGTAGGCATATGTTAAGATCATTACTAAATGTCTTTAGAAAATAATTTGCTTTTGTAGTTAAAAATAATCTTAATAGAAAATTAAGACAAATCAAATACAGTGATTGAAAAATGGCTAATATACATTGATACTTACTGTGTACTGGGCATGGTGTACATAACTTAATCCTTAAACAAATGAGTTAAATACTTCTGTAATCTATTTCAGATGTGACAAGTGAGACACAGTAAGATTCAGTAACTTTCCTATCAATAATCAGGAGGCAAGTGGCAGACCTAGGCTTTGCACCTGCGTGTTCAAGCACCATGTCAGTCTACTTCTGGAGGAATTATGGAAGATGTAACTGGGGATGTTTAGAACTGTAGGTAGAAGAAATGTAACAAGCAAGCATGTAAGGATAAAAAAATGAAAATTATAATACTGGCTTATACATACAAGTTATAACATTACTTTAAAATTATTTTTAGTGTTTTAATAGCAGAACTAAACCAAATGGGAAAGCATTGACTGGGTCAGAGTCTTGGGAACTTTTGAATTTCTGGTAGTAGCTGGTAGATCAGCTTTGGCAAAATTCAGAGCTCTATTGCAGATAACTGTCTTCAGAGACCCAGCCCTTTTCTGGGCTAGCAGCCCCTACAATGAGCATGTACAGACTTATCTTGTAATATTCACCTAAGAAAAACTTGATAGTCATCAGTTGTTGAACTCAGTTTGCTAAAAATAAATTTTAAAATGTTAGTGACTTTCACATTTAATTACATTAAAATTGTTATTTCTTTTTAACACAGTTGGGTCAATTATCATGAAATTAAAATCTGATATGAAGACTGAGTTTCTAAATTCTGCATATGACTCCTAGTTCCTTTCACACACTGCTTATTTTTATTCCCAGATAGTGTTATGTTTATGAAGTTAATTATTTAAACTTTTCTCACTATGCAGGTGGATGCCTTACATTGTTAGAAATGTTTATTTCCCTTAGGCATTTCATTAAATAGTGAAGAAATAAATAAATTGTGTTAAAGTGTTTAGCACATGCTTTTGTTTTTTAAAAAAGTCATTTAACTTGTCTTAAGTGTTTTGATCTCAAAAGTACCTACATTCCTAGAGAATTTATGTGAATATGAAGTTCAGGATCACATTTTTCCTGCCATATGCTGTTTTTCAGAGTAAGAAGTTTGCTTTTAGATATTGATGGCTGCGTGCTAAGTCACTTTGGTCTTGTGCGACTCTTTGCAACTTTATGGACTGTAGCCCCCAGGCTCCTCAGTCCATGAGATTCTCCAGAGAAGAATACTGGAGTGGGTTGCCGTTCCTTAATCCAGGGGATCTTCCCCACCCAGGGATAGAACCCACATCTCTTACATCTCCTGCATTGACAGGCAGGTTCTTTACCACTAGCGCCACCTGGAAAGCCCATCCTTACTACAAGTGCTGCTTAAGTAAGCATCAGGAGAATATAAGATACCTCCATTGCTTTGAAAGACAAGGTATTTGAGGTGCACGATTATTTCAGCTGATACAGAGACCATTGGGCCAATAAGTAAATTAGTTTGTTTATATAAAATTTATGTGTTTTCATTGAAGGGTCAAGTTTTTAAAGGTTTAAATCCATTTATTGTCCACATAGCAGAAATAGTAGATCAGTATTGTAAAGTCTGAGAAAATCTTTATTGGGCATATAACTCAATATCTAAGTGAATAAATAAATGTGTACTTCAGGAAAGAAAGCTAAAACTTTCTATTATTTTTCAAAATATCAGTTTTTGATGCTAATGATATTCTTTAAAGTAATAAAATTGAGGAACCATTCAATAATAAACACATAGATAACTTTTTTAATTTCAAGAAAATATAATTGTTTTGCCTTCTTAATTACAGTAATTTCTACTCTGCTTTATTAAATATTTCATTAATTTAAGAATCCCCTTTTAAACTGCAGGGGGCACATATCAGAATATTTGAGGTGTAGGATGTTAAGTTTGAAACAACATTCAGTTTAAATACTGTACATTTATATTTTGAATACAAAATGCAGACATTTGATAAAATATCCTAGAATTCTCATAAAGTGTATCAGAATTCCAAAGAGTAACGAATCAGATTATCTTGGTCATGAAAAGATGCATGGATCAGAATGCTCTCTGGAAAATGAGAATATGGAAAGGAAAATCTTAAGCCTTTGAATTGAGGATGAATCACATTTAAAGACAAACTGACTGTGATTATGCTTTGTTACTTTTTCTGACCCTACAAATTGATAACCATTAGTACTTTGAGTAGCCAGTTAATATGAGATTTAAGGCTAAGAAAGAAGACTAGTAAAGCCATTTACAGTCATATTTTATTAATTTTTTCTGTGTTTATTTTTGAACAGTTTGGACCTTGGGGGCACTTGATTTCTTTACAACTTCTTACAGTGTAAGCATGGTTTTGCTGTTACTGTCATGTTCAAGAAAAAATCTAACCCACAATATTAAATCTAACAGGTTACACATGTATGTTCTGAAATCTCACTATTCTATTATTTTTTTGTTGTTGTTGAGTTGGATTCAACTGGGGTAAGATCCTAGAGGATTTAATCAGGCTTTAAGTGCAAGGCTATATAAGGCATGCAAACTCAAGTAACATGTAACAGTGGTTCTTTGTTGAGCACAGGTTTATTCAACAATATACTTTCAGTGTAGTTTAGAAATAGAAACATTATGTTTAAACCACTGCAAAATATAAGTGGAACTACTATAATTTATTCTTACTGAGTTTAGCATGTAAGTTTCCTTTTTCATTATTTCTGAAAAATCAGGTAATCTGTCATACTCCCTGGAATATATGAATTGATGAGGAATTCATGACATCTGAAGGCAGTTGTTGTTGTTTAGTTGCTCAGTCATGTCCAACTTTTTGCCACCCCACTGTCCATGGAATTTCCCAGGCAAGATTGCTGGAGTGAGTTGCCATTTCCTCCTCCAGGGGATCTTCACGACCCAGGAATCAAACCCAGGTCTCCTACATTGCAGGCAGATTCTTTAACATCTGAGCCACCAGGGACACCCAGGAAGAATAAAAAGCTATTTATAAATGAAGAAATCAAGGATTCTTTTCCTCCTTTCCCAACCCTACACACACACACACACACACACACACACACACACACCTGAAAAATAACCCTAAGTTCAGGTTTTTCAGGTATGAAGACTTATATTGTATTTTAATTCTTATCCTAAGTATAGAATCTAGTTTTTCACCATAATTATACATTCTTACCTCAGTGACTTTTGGAACAAATAGATATAAATAAGACAAATTAATGAAGTTCAAATGTGAAATTTTATATCCCTTGCTCCTCAAATAATATCTTTGACAATTTACCATCCATCTAATAAGTTCTGGACTCTCTATTCCTTTGGGAAATGGCATAAGGCCTTCTTGAGTGTGAGATTATGTATTTGAATCTCTGATTTAGTGGAACAGTGTGTAAAACTCTCTCATAATCAGAACACTCCCTATTGGCTTCACATCTGAAGATCCCCAAGAGTGCTGTTTGTCCCAGTGCACATCTGGAACAGATTACGTGCAGTTAATTGGCTCCAGGTCGAGCTTGTTACAGACAGTAGCACGCAGTATAACCTATGCAATTCACCAAATCCACCACTTTAGGTTAAATCACACCTACTTCTGTAATTCTTCCCAGATGCGGGATACACACACTTATGGGTACAAAACACACACACACACACACACACACACACACACTAACATACACTGGAAGATAGCAAAGTATCGATAGATTAGTGGAGAGGTTGTTGGCAATACATTTAACCCATAAGTGATCTCAATAAAAAGTTTAACTGCTGAATTTAAAGGACGGTTGGGAGGAGAAAAAAAGAATTAGGAACAGCAGATTATAGATAGTGGCTGTTTTATAGGAGAAACATATATAAAGTTTTAAAAAACATTTCAGGAGGTTCAGAATTTTTGATATTTTGTCCGTCACCCTTAACAAATGTTTCAGCACGTGTGGGCACTTACTGGAATGCCACAGTAGCAAGGAAAGCAGTGCTTTGGTTTTTAACTTATTTAACAATATTAATGAGTTAGGTAACAGGGAACAGTATGACTACTGTTCATTGAAAACCAAAACATCAATCTTCTTAACATAGTGTTGGAGGCACAGGGCATGTCTTAGCGATTAATGACCAGTTGGAGGAGTAGATATCTCAATACATAGCTAAGGGCCATTAACCCCAACTGGTCATTAATTCACAGGAAATGTCCTGTACTGAGGTCATTATTGCTAATAAAATGCACACACAGAAAGTTTCCTCTCTTTTCCCTGTGTACATAAACATTCATTCACACTACATGCACAGTTACATGTCATAAAAGAATAGTATTACACATGTCCAGAAGCGCAGGAAAACTAAACCTAATGAGAAATTTCTTATACTTAAACTCTTTGTTGCTGTTGCTTAGTCACTAAGTTGTGTTCGACTCTTTTCTGACCCCATGGACTGTAGCCCTCCAGGCTCCTCTGGTCCATGGGATTCCCCAGGCAAGAATACTAGAGTGGTTTGCCATTTCATTCTCCAGGGGATCTTCCCCACTCAGGGATCAAACCTGTGTCTACTGCTTTGGTAGTCAGATTCTTTACTACTGAACCACCAGGAAACCCCTAGTTTAATCCTGACATTCAACTAACCTTTCAGTCTTTTTGGAGACTGGGTAGGTGGGAGTATGCATGTTAGTATGGCAAAGCTGTGGATCTGCTGTGATCAGATACCCATGTTCTGCTAACACGACGATGCTGGGAAAATTGAAAGTAACAGGCAAGTGGGATCAAAAAAGCACTGATGAAAATAGATGATAACAGCACTCATGGTGTAGGACTAAAGGCAGTGTGAATAACTGCATCATTTGAGTTCCACTATATTAGATATCAGAACAGGCATGAGGCACATTTAAGTGTTAGGCTGAACTACTCTTTGGTTTCCTCTCTCCTTCACCCATTGAATCATGGTACCTCCCTTACCCGTTGTCTTTTTTTTTTTTTTTAATCATGCTTCCAGCTGTTTTGGAACCCTTCACTAGGTATTATTGTCATCTGGAACTGTCTCTCCTTTTATTCCTCTCCTTTTTTATTTTCTTTCTCTGTGAAACTAGCTTTGTCTTACTTAAACCTATATTAAAATCCTTTGATTGTCTTCCATAGCATCATACCAATATCTTGATATTAGCAGTTATTTCTTGAGAGTTTATTATTTGTATCTAATCAACTGCTCCTTTTAGAAAAGACTCTTATCTTTCTTCTCACCTTAATAAATGTTTAGAGATGAGTTATGGTGTTAGTGACCAGGAATATATATATAATATATATTGTTAAGTGTATATTCCTTAAAAAATATTTCATTTGCCAAAAAACACATTTTTAAGGAGAATCTACAACACAAAGAATGTATCTGTGTTTTACAGGCGTAAATGTAAAATTAAAAAGGTGAAGAAATAAATTTTTTAAGACACCAAGTAATTGAAAGCTCATATAATTTAAAACTAATTCTTATAAATTTTTCTGTAGACCAATTAAGTGTTTTGTGCCAACAGTGTATGTGTTGTCCTAATAGTTTTTATATAATATAAAACTTTAGTCTTTTAGAGTTTGTTTTAAAAAATGTTATTTACTGAGGGACTTCATTACTGTTTTATTCTAAAATATATATTTTTACTTAAATTATTAAAGCTAGAATTTTCATTAAGGGCTGCTGATAGTATAGATCTTTTATGTCAGACTGAAATTTCTGTTTTCTCTTAAATTATATCATTCAGTTCAGTTTAGTTTCTCAGTCATGTCTGACTCTTTGCAGCCCCTTGGACTGCAGCCCACTAGGCTTACCTGTCCATCACCAACTCCTGGAGCTTGCTCAAACTCATGTCCACTGATGCCATCAAACCATCTCATCCTCTGTCATCACTTTCTCCTCCCGCCTTCAATCTTTCCCAGGTTTGGGGTCTTTTCTAATGAGTCAGTTCTTCACCATGTGGCCAAAGTATTGGAGCTTCAGCTTTAGCGTAATTCCTTCCAATGAATATTCTGGGCTCATTTCCTTTAGGATTGACTGGTTTGATCTCCCTGCAGTCCAAGGGAATCTCAAGAGTCTTCTCCAACACCACAGTTCAAAAACATCAGTTCTTCAGTACTCAGCTTTCTTCACAGTCCAGCTCTCACATCCATGCATGACTACTGGAAAAACCATATCTTTGACTAGACCCACCTTTGTTGGCAAAATAATGTCTCTGCTTTTTAATATGCTGTCTAGGTTGGTCATAAAATTTCATGGCTGCAGTCACCATCTGCAGGGATTTTGGAGCCCAAGAAAATAAATCTCTCACTGTTCCCATTGTTTCCCCATCTACCTGGCATGCAGATGCCATTTGATTTTCTGAATGTTAACTTTTAAGCCGTTTTTTCACTCTCCTCATTCAGTTTCATTAATATGCTCTTTAGTTCCTCTTCACTGTCTGCCATAAGGGTGGTGTCATCTGCATATCTGAGGTTATTATATTTCTCCCAGCAATCTTGATTCTAGCTTGTGTTTCATCCACCCTGGAATGTTCCATGGGGTACTCTGCATATAAGTTAAATAAGCAGGGTGACATTATACAGCCTTGACATACTCCTTTCCCAATTTGGAACCAGTCCGTTGTTCCATGTCTGGTTCTAACTGTTGCTTCTTGACCTGCCTACAGATTTCACAGGGGGCAGGTAAGGTGGTCTGGTATTCCCATCTCTTGAAGAATTTTCCACAGTTTGTTAAATCGACAGAGTCTAAGGCTTTGGTGTAGTCAATACAGCAAAAATAGATGTTTTTCTGGAATTTCTTGCTTTTTCTATGGTCCAATGGATGTTGGCAATTAGACCTCTGGAATCATCACAAAATGTCAAGCAAATGTGAAGCATATTTGTGTGGCATATTTGGTACATTATTCTTAAATGAGTACTTAAATCAACTTGATTCTTTTCATTGGTAGTAATCTTCTAAATCAAAGAATTAAATATGCACAGATTACACAAAGATAGAATAGTTTGGTACTTCCTACAGGTAATTAAAGTAACTGAGAAAACATAGTGTATTAAGCATTCATGTTGAACACTTCATGAATAAACAATATACAATCTGTAATGTATTCTTAGAATATTTGTCTTATGTATAAAATTAATACATATATAATTTGTTTCACCTTCCGAGACTGATTTTGACTTCTAAGATTTAAGATAAATTTAAGGAATCTTTATTCAAAGTCATTCTAATAAAAGCATTTTAATAAAGAGTTGATCTTCCATAAGAAAAATACTCTTAATAGACTTTCTCTTAAAATTAACCATATAGGCATATAGTATTTATTTTGATATTAAATAATTAGATATTTAGTAAAGTATAATATTTTTTCATTATGGCTTAACTTTCAGTAAGGAAGTACAGAAATTATTGATACTTGAAGCAGGTACCACATCTGGAATCCTTCCCAGAAGCAGGCAAAGCATTATTGTTCCTATGAGTTATGTCTTAGAAAATATCGAGGAGAGGGAAGACTTTTCAAGAGTTGAAAATAACTTGATTGTGACATAATGAAAAGCACATAAAATACTTTGGGGCTAAGGAGGCTGATTCTATCTAAAGTCTGGAACAAATGTTTTAATTCATCTTTTATTGGCCATATGACCTTGAGAGAATTATCAAAATGTGTACTTCAGTTTCCTCCTCTGTAAAATGAGGAAAATATATAATTACCTGTCTTTCTTGGATGTCACTAGCATTGATAAAAAATAAATGGAGGCATGTTAAAAATTTTAAGAGTATATTTGAGCAAAAATCAATCTGAATTGTGTGATACTAAACTGAAGTATCAACCACTAATACTGAAGAAGCTGAAGTAGAAAGGTTCTATGAAGCGCTAAAAGACCTTCTAGAACTAACAACAAAAAAGATATCCTTTTCAACAAGGGGAGTGGAATTCAAAAGAGGAAAGTAAAGAGACAACAGTAGTAACAGACAAGTTTGGCCTGGAGTACAAAATGAAGCAGGGCATAGGCTAACAGAGTTTTGCCAAGAGAATGCACTGATCTTAGCAAACACTCTCTGCCAACAGCACAAGAGATGACTTTACACATGGACATCACCAGATGGTCAATACTAAAATCAGATTGATTATATTATTTGCAGCCAAAGATGGAGAAGCTCTATACAGTCAGCAAAAACAAGACCAGAATCTGACTGTGGCTCAGACATGAACTCTTTATTGCAAAACTCAGACTTTAGTTGAAGAAAGTAGGGAAAACCACCAGACCATTCAGGCATGACCTAAAACAAATCCCTCATGACTGTACAGTGGAAGTGAGAAATAGATTCAAGGGACTAGATCTGATAGACATAGTGCCTGAAGAAGTATGGATGATGGTTTGTAACATTGTACAGGAGGCTGTGATCAAGACCATCCCCAAGAGGTAGAAATGCAAAAAGCAAAATGGCTGTCTGAGGAGGCCTTACAAATAGCTGAGAAAAGAAGAGGTGTAAAAGGCAAAGAAGAAAAGGAAAGATACACCCATTTTATGCAGAGTTCCAAAGAATAGCAAGGAGAGATAAGAAAGTCTTCCTCAGTGAATAATGCAAAGAAATAGAGGAAAACAATAGAATGGGAAAGACTAGAGATCTCTTCCAGAAAATTAGAGATACCATGGGAACTTTTCATGCAACGATGGACGTAATAAAGGACAGAAATGGTACAGACTTAACAGAAGCAGCAGATATTAAGAAGAGGTGGTAAGAATTTACAGAAGTTCTTCATGACCCAGATAATGACGATGGTGTGATCACCAACCTAGAGCCAGACATCCTGGAGTCTGAAGTCAAGTGGGCATTAGGAAACATCACTATGAGCAAAGCTATTGGATGTGATGGAATTCTGGCTGAACTATTTCAAATCCTAAAAGATGATGCTGTTAAAGTGCTGCACTCAATACACTAGCAAATTTGGAAACAACTATTTCAACGGACTGGTTCCAAATTGGGAAAGGAGTACATCAAGGCTGTATATTGTCACCCTGCTTATTTAACTTATATGCAGAGTACATGATGCTAAATGCTGACTGGATGAAACACAAGCTGGAATCAAGATTGCTGGGGGAAATATCAATAACTTAAGATATGCAGATGACACCACCCTTAGGCAGAAAGTAAAAAGGAACTAAAGAGTCTCTTAATGAAGGTCAAAGAGGACAGTGAAAATGCTGGCTTAAAAATCAACATTCAAGAAACTAAGATCATGGCATCTGGTCCCATCACTGGATGGCAAATAGATGCGGAAACAATGGAAACAGTGAGAGACTTTTATTTTCTTGGGCTCCAAAATCACTGCAGATGGTGACTGCAGCCATGAAATTAAAATATGCTTGCTTCTTGGAAGAAAAGCTATGACACACCTAGACAGCATATGAAAAAGCAGAGATGTCAGTTTGCCAACAAACGTTCATCTAGTCAAAGCTATGGTTTTTCCAGTAGTCATGTTTGAATATGAGAGTTGGACCATAAGGAAATTTGAGTAGCAAATAATTGATGCTTTTGAACTGTGGTGTTGGAGAAGACTCTTGAGATTCCCTTGGACTGCAGGGAGATCAAACCAGTCAATCCTAAAGGAAATGAGCCCTGAATATTCATTGGAAGGACTTATGCTGAAGCTGAAGCTCCAATACTTTGGCCAGCTGGTGAAGAACTGACTCATTAGATAGAGAGCCATGCTGGGAAAGATTGAAGTCCGAACAGAGGATGAGACGGTTTGATGGCATCAGCAACTCGGTGAACATGAGTTTGAGCAAGCTCTGGCATTTGGTGATGGAGATGGAAGCCTGGCATGCTGCAGTCCATGGGGTTGCAAAGAGTCTGACACAACTGAGCAACTAAACTGAACTGAAACTGAAAGTGGTTAAGAGCACTCCACTGACAGATGAATACTAGGGGAAAGATTTACCTAAAGAAAATTTCCAAGACAGGAAGATTATTTGATTGTCTATACCTTAAAGCCTAGTTAACTATTTGATTGGTTGTTCTTAGTGTTATAAATTTGTACTTTTGAGGCATTTACAGGCTTAGGCTTTGTTCAGTTAGATAGGCTACATGGCACTAGAGAAACCTCAATCTAATGACATACTTTTTTAATTTATCAGCATTAGGTAATTTAATTTATGTAAACCAGCTTTTTTTCTTCTCTTTCTTTTTTATTTTCTAAATTATGAAAGTAAGATAACACATTATAAGAGACTTGGAAAATATAGAACAAAGTTACATATAGTTCCTCTATATATTACAATTATTTTTTAAGTAAGTAAATTAAGATTTTTAGTTGGAGTTTCAATATCAAACTCACAAAAATTAATAGAATGAATATACAGAAAATTAGAAGTATGTAGTAGACATGAAAAGCACCATGAACCAATTCAACGTAATTAAGAATTATACAGTTTTTACAAGATAGCAGTATACAAATTTTGTCCAAGTTCCCATAGAGTATAAACTAGGAGACACTGTAACATATCCAAGAACATAAAGGAAGGTGCAAAAATTTCATGGTTTAAAGCTATTGAAATCATATAGTCTGTTCTGTTATTACTGTGGAATTATGTTAGAAATGAGTATCAAAAGATATTTGAAAATTACCCACATATTTAAACTACAATGTGACATTTACCAAGGAGATATTTGACTTACCCATTTAAAGCCTCACTAAAGTTAGAAGACTGAAAAAAAAACACAGAGGGTGATTGTAGAGAAGAAAGTATTTAAATTAGAAATTAATATCAAAATGAGAGAGTAATATCAAAGACATTTTAAAAACTCCATGTATTTGGAATTTAAATGTCCACTTTTAAATGATGGATATGTTTGAAAAGCCATAACATGGAAGATTAGAAAATATTTGTAACAGAATAAAAATGAAATGGAGAAGGCAATGGCAATCCACTCTAGTACTCTTGCCTAGAAAATCCCATGGACAGAGGGGCCTGGTAGGCTGCAGTCCATGGGGTCATTAGGAGTCAGACATGACTGAGCGATTTCACTTTCACTTTTCACTTTCATGCATTGGAGAAGAAAATAGCAACCCACTCCAGTATTCTTGCCTCTAGAATCCCAGGGACGAGGGAGCCTGGTGGGCTGCCGTCTATGGGGTCTCACAGTGTCAGACACGACTGAAGTGACTTAGCAACAACAGCAGTAGCAAAAATGAAAAGGGAATTTATCAGAATTTGTTCCATGCAGCTGAACCTGCTCAATGAAATTAAATAAATAGGGATTCTTGAATAGGGTAAAAAAACATACAATGAACAGTAGCATAAGATTTTTACACCACTTTTTAAAAAGTACCAGTTCATGTAAATACTCAATGAATATTATTTATAATTATTATTACAAGACTTAGTTGGAAATATGTGAGTTTTGATTTATTCCGTGTCTTAACAGAGACAACCAAGGCAGCTTGATTGTGGCAACCTATAATAACTATGTCCTCTTATAAATTTTTTTCTTCTACAGTATTTTATATTCAGTGCCACCCTGTGTGGAGTAATATAGGTTGCAGGTAAGATTGCCTTGTCCCAGGTCTAAAATCTGTACTGGCGGCCCTGACCAGATCATGTTTAATTGTCCCAATTATAGGTAGACTTGGGAATATTTTTTGGTCAGAAACAAAAGAACTCTCTCAAAATGATAGCTTTTATTCAGTTTTACTTGAGGATCTTTCTCTTTGAGGAAGGTATGAGGCAAGAGTAGGCTTCTACCAGTATTCTTTTCTGACCACGAATCCATCAAGATACAGAAAGAACTGGTTCCTCCTATATTTGCATAAAACAAGACAAACATTTTAGTAGAAGGGATGCTAATTAACCTAAGTAGTTGAAGTTTTTGTTTTGCACTCATCTCCATGTCTGAATAAAGCCAGCTGTTTATTTATTACATTTTTATTATTCAGTTGTGATTCATTCCCCGCAACAATTTGTAAGAGCAGAACAAGAGAGAAGGAGAAATTATTTTTTAAAAAAACATACATTCAGAAAACTATAATTTACTAAGTATAGAGAAATCTGCAAACTGCTATATTAATAGTTTTTTTCTTCTTTTTAGATTCAGTTAACACTGTTTGAAAGAGAACATTGTTTTCATCATGGTTGTTACTAAAGATGAGAGACCAAAGTCCAGAAGCCACAATTTTCATCTTTTTCATGCCTTGATGATGATAAGCATGACCATGCTGTTTCTTCCAGTCATTAGAACTTCTAAGCAAAATATTCCACGACTCAAGCTAACCTACAAAGGTAAATGTGTCAGTGTTTTCCAGCATCTCTTCTTTTATTTAGAAACGCATGCTGAGTTCAGTGAAATGTTTGTAATCAGTTAATAATAATATATTATAGAACAAAAAGCCCAATTATTTATTTTTCTTGGTGAAGAAAATAGATGTAAAAACTGTCCATGTATACTTTTCAGTTCATTATTTACAAGTATTAACTATTGATTAGCATAATTAGGAAATTTTTATCCTCAAGTTGCAGTCAACTTGTATTAAAACAAATCAATCCCTAGATATGGTCAGGCCACTCAAGATGGTTTTTCTCTTGCTCTCTGTAAGTCTCCTGCTCAACCAGTACCTGCTTCACCTACATCTGCCAGACTCCTACATGCTTGCTTAGGCTCCAGCTAATGATTGTTCTAACTTTTAGCCACCAAGATAGCCTATCAAAGCGGAGGAAGGGGTTTCTGCTGATTGCCCTGGTAACTGATGAGCCATCCTGCTGTCAATTCTTTCTGTAAATGGTAACATCGCCCCACCTCCCTCCCCGCTACCCCCTAACCCCCGGCCTCTGGGAGTGAAGCCTGCTGCCATGTTCTGCTTTGGGGGCAGTCATAACCTCTGTTGGGTGTTGCTCTAAGATCTTACTTCAGACATGTAAGCTCCCCTTCTGTTAAACCACTGATATTCCTGTCGCTGACACTGGGCTCTTTCTTTGGTCTTGAAGCTGGGCAAATAGAGGCCTCCTAGGCCTGCAGTGAGCAACCTAACACCCTAAAAATAGAAAAATTGTTAATTCCATACAGCTGCTACTAATTAGCTTATCCTTGGCATTTTTTAAAAACATTAAGATATCTTCAAAATACTAACAAACTAACATATCTTGAATATCTCAAGCATATATATATTTTATTGTTTAAGAAGTGTGAAAGGCTTAAAACAGATGAGAAAACATTTAAGAAGTGAAATCTAATCGCTTTTATATTAATTTAAACATTTAAAAGCAAAGTTTATATGCTAGTATTTAACCATCATGTTTATATGTAAGTGTAATATATAAATATATATATATCGAGAGAGAGAGAGTGGATGTGCCATTTCGTGCTTGAAGATTTTTTTTCCTGATATCCCCTTGGCCTCTTTAATACCTTAACTAATGAGAGAAATATAGAGGATTTTCCTTTATTCTGAACTTGGCAGGTAAAAATAATGCTGGCAGTTTTAATCTTTAAGATAAAAAGTTATCTTAGGTAATCTTTTAAAAGGTAGCTTTTCAGCTCAAATTAAATATCAATACTAAAGCTAATTTGATGCTTAATGTAAGCATAAGTGGAATTATTTTATTACATACACTACACATTTCATATGTTGGTACTGGTTTTGAAGTTATATCTCATGAACAAATGAGTTAAGCTAGCATCATTATCTTTGAGTTTTTACATTCTTCTCAAATTGCTAGAACAGGTAAAACTAACCTATGATTTTTAAAAAAATCAAGATATTGCTTTTGCATGGTTGAGGGATGATCATATGGAAAGGAATGTGAGAGGAAACTTCCTTGAATTATGGAAATGTTTTCTATCCTAATAGGGATATGGATACATAACATGGGCTTTTCACAATCCATCATATTGCACATGTCTGATTTGTTTGCCTGTTTTTAAGGCAAATGCCTCTACATTTACCTTAAGTTCCCTGATCACTAAGTTGGTAAAGAATCCTCCTGCAATGCAGGAGATCCTGGTTCAATTCCTGAGTTGGGAGGGTCCGCTGGAGAAGAGATTGACTACCCCACTCTGGTATCCTTGGGCTTCCCTTGTGGCTCAGCTGGTAAAGAATCCACTTGCAAAGGGGGAGACCTGGGTTCGATCCCTGGGTTGGGAAGATCCTCTGGAGACGGGAAAGGTTACCTACTCCAGTATCTAGCCTGGAGAATTCCGTGGACTACAGTCCCTGGGGTTGCAAAGAATCAGACACGACTGAGCAACTTTCACTTCACTTCCTCATAGAACAGAAAACAAATAGTAAAAGTCAAACAGTTAAAAAAAAATAGAAAGTTTGAAAATAGATTGAAGGGCAAAGAAAGGAAATATTACCTGGTTTCTGTGATACAGTGAATAATGCCAGAGCATTGTATTGATGAATATAAACATGCAAAATAGACTTGGAAATAAATTTTAATAATAGTTAATGATTACTCTCTAGGATTCCTCATGAGCAAAGCGTTGGAATAAGGCTTGTGTGTGAATTATGTTATCCTCATCACCACCCTGGGAGGTGGAGATTATTACCATCTTCCTATAAATGAGGATACTGAGGTACTGAGAGATTAAGAAATTAAGGTCTCAAATTAGTTGGTGGCTCAACTCCTGAGCCAGCCCAGTGCTGCTATTCATATTTCTCACACCCTGGACAAGAGCTTGTCTTCCCTGAGGCACTTACCTACCTGACTGATTGTATGATTTCAGTTTCAAAATCAAATGGGTTTGAAGAAAATCACAGTCTCCGTTTAAGATTACTCAGGGGCCAAAAGAGATTTACAGACTTGTGGGATTTCATCCCCTCTAATAGTCTTACAGGAAGTAAAGATTGTCATTGTGCTAATTTGTAGTCATAATCAAAATTTTGTAGGATTAATTGTAAAATGTTAACTCAAATGTGGTAACTTGATCATTTGAAAATAATGGATAAGGTTCTAAAAATTAAAAAGAATTAAAAACATTAATTTTAGGTAGCTGCTGGTAATTAGCTTATTCTTAATAAGAAAGTTTTGGGGAGCTGAATCTGTTTTTGTACTTGGAATACAAAGTACAAAAGCATGTAAGAGTTTAAAATCTTGTTTTATTTATCTCCCTATATATTCTATATATTCTCACTTCTCCCAGCACCTAGTACTTATATAAAAGAACTGGTATAAATGTTGGATTCAATGCAATAAGAACTCTTCTTTTTATGGTTCTTATATTTAGTATACTTTATTTTTTAGGTATTTATTTACAAGTAGGTTATCTGCATTTCAAAAGCAGTAGCAAAGATTGAATGCAGTGAAGTAATTTAAAAAAATCTCTGAACTTACCCGTGTTACCCACACTCACTCCCTCTCCCCTGCCCCTCCTTCCTCCACCACCCTCCAATAGTGCTCTGTGGCTGCTGTTAGTTATTCACTTCCAGGATATGAGGCTAGAAAATTCAGGTCCAATGAAAAGTTGATTGTAATTTTCAAAAATTATTCATTTTTATGAGCACAAAATCAGCTTTATTTTCCATAACTCAAGCTTCCTTATGTGCAGACCGGAGACACAGCCCATATCAGTAGAGTTAGCTACTTTGAACAGCTGCAAGATTATTTTACGGGATTTCTTAAAGGTCAACAGAAATATAATAACCATTTTATCTAAAGAATGCCCTTTGATAGACTTAGTTTTGAACCTCTGAATCTACAGGAGCTTGTTTGGTCCTTTTGTTGTGTAAAGAGATTCCCTCTCAGTTGAATATTTTGAATTCTTACACATTTATACATGCTAAATCAGTTTCTAGAGTAGTAAGTAAGGAACCTGGAGGTCAGGATGATCTGGGTTTCTGTATTTTGTGTTGTAAGGATAAAATATACATACATATATGGCCTTACAAGGTGGGCTTCTCACAGTGACTTGTATACTTTATACTGCAGATGTATTAGATATAATTTTTGAAAAATGACCAACTTCGATCTTGAAATTAGTATAAACATTTTGTATATTGTTCTCCTGATGAAGAAACTTACACAAGTTAAGGATATTCATACCCAGGAATCTGTAGTACCTGCAGTGGTGTTTGGAAAACTCCTAAAGATGAAATAGGTAATACAGCTAAAGAGAATGTACAAAAGCTTTGGAAAAGGAAAAGCCGCTCTCTTTTGAATTTCTTTTCCAGATAGAAAGCAAACAATAAACAGGTAAACAAATGAGTGGAGGTTACTTCAATCATGGGTTGTGCCATCCAGGATATAAGGCAAAAGACTGAATCCAGGATCCTAGTTAGACTTTATCATGTCTAAGTTTTAGGACACTATGAAGAACCTTGTTTTTATACCCATTTTATAGATAAGAAACATGAGGTCAGAGCTTGAAGGCCTTGCCCTAAAGCATGAAGCTGTTAAGTGAAAGAACTAAGTTGTGTGTTTCCATCTCTCTAGTTCAGGTCCGTGTTCTTGCCACTTTATGCCCTTGAAAGAGATATTGCATGTTCAGAAATAGAAATATCAAGATATATAAAAGAAGAAAACAAGGCTTCATTATTACGTCTTTGGCAATATGCTCTTTTCAGTAACTACCAAGAGTACTAATTATTTTTTGCTCCTCCAAAACTTATGTGTTTCTGTAGAAAAAAAGCTTGATGTCACCCTTAAAATTTTCATCTGCTATTATACAAATAAACTTTAGTGTATTTGATAGAATAGTAATTTTGTTGAATTTTCTGAGGAATGAATGGATATCTATATGTTTTTTATTATTTGCAAAGAAATCTGTATAAATGTGAAATGCGGCATGTCTCAAGTAGAGATAACAATTTGAGGCATCTAACTTACTTGATTTGACTAGTCTAATATTGATTCTGTTCATCTTGATTGAGTATAGCAATGAAGAAGGCAGATTCTGAAGCCAAACTGCTTATGTCTGTGAGACATTTGGATGTTTACTTTCTGTACTGCAGTTTTCTAAATGCATTAATGTATTTAATAAGGATATTGTGAAGGTATCTTGATTCATGTAAAGCATGAAAGACAGTGTTTGACATAGTAAGCATTTAGTTGTCAGTTATTTTTTGCAAATCATTATTATCTTGCTAGGTATTAATGGTTATTCCTAGACCACAATTTTCCCTGTGTAAACAAGTTTGAAAAATATTATATAGTTTCCTCCTGGGGATTTACAGCACATATTAAAATTGCCTCTGTTTATTCTCAGAGATTTTCTGCTAGAGTTAGTTTCTCTTAGTCCAGTACCACCCACAGACTATGAATTTATTGAAGGTACTTTCCAGTATTTTTATCTTCATCATATTCTAGTAGTTAACAAGCCTTTGGATCATTATTGACCTTGATAAGAGGAGTGTCTTTGAGTGGTCGGTAACTTTCAGAGTGGGTTAAAAGGAATCATAAAATCATTCAGAAGCTCCTTTCGAAAGTGGACATTTTTGTTGTCAAATCAATGATTTGCTCTGAATTTATCTCCCCTTACGTACATAGTGAACAAGCATAATCAATCTTATAGGAGGAATCCCCATATATACATGTATATATTTTTTCCCCCATGTGGAGCAAGTCATTGATACTTTAATTTCTAATGAACTCACTTGTTTTCCCGGACATATTTTCCCTAAACTGAGGCTGTGTGTGGGATTGGTTTTTGTCTCGCACATTCAAGGATCCTAAAGAAGACAGTTAAAGGAACAACTATTAATACCTAGCAAGATAATAATGTTTCACAGAAAATAATAACTGACAGTATGGCTAAAAAGAGATGGAATGGGAGAAATAAGAAAAATGATTAAATCAGAGTTAATAGAAGGGAAGGAGGATCAGATTCTTTCACTGTTGCCATTGTTAAAACATTGGCTTTTAGTCTGAATGTTATGGGAGTCCCCTGGAGAATTTTGAACACAGAGGTGACTGGATCTGACTTTCGTTATTATAGGATCACTCTGGCTTCTGTATTGTATGCAATAAAAAGGAGAGATCAGGAAACTAGGGAGCTAAGTCTGAGAGGATTGTAATAATCCAGGTGGGAAATGATGGTCTGTGAGTCAGACTCCTTCTGTGGAGGTAGAAGAAGATGGGAAGGTAGAGCCAATACGGTTTGTTGATGGATTAGAAGTGAATGATGGGTTGGATGGGGTGGATGTGAAGTAAGAGAAAAATCAAGCCTAACCCCATGGTGTGTGTTTGTTTTTTGATCTAAGGATGGAGTTAATATTAGTTGAGATGGTGGAGATTGTGAAAGACTGCTGTGTGGGAAGATCAAGTGGACATATTTATTTGAGAAGTCTTTTAGATATCTAAGTGAAATGCCAAGAAAGTATTTGAGTGTATAATTTCTGGAGTTTATGGGCAGTGTCAGTTGGAGATATGAATTTGGCAGTTAGCATATATAAATGTTAATTCCTTAAGTCAGAGAATTAGAGAAAGAAGGAATGAGCATCAACATGAAGTAAAAGAAGTGCTCAGGTGTGGAGGAGCAAAATCAGAAGCTGTGGTGTAGAGGAAGTTATATGAAGAAAGTAAGAAGAGGACTCATCAGCAGTGCCCTGTTTAGCTCTGTCATGAAAGATAAGTAAAAATCAACATTAAATTTAACAACAAAAGTCTATTGTTGACCTTGATAAGAATAGTATCTTCAAGAATGGGAGCCAGAACACAAGCATGCATTCTGGGCTCAGGAACTGGAGATAAGTGTAGATAATTCTTTCAAGGGGTTTTCCTATAATGGAGACATGGGCAGTAGTAGCTGAAAGGACAATGAGATCAATAGAATGTTTTTTTTTTTTTTCTTTTATGAGTAAAACAGCAACATATTTTTGTGTTAATTGAAATAATCTAGGTGAGGAATAATTAATGATTCAGGAGCAATATGGGATAATCCATACCCTATTGAAGAAAATAATGATAAGACTCAATTTTTTTTCTCTAAAATCAGGCTCCTTTTAGAACATAAGTTAATGAAAGTGGCTTATTTTGCATAATAAACTATTACCTGGTTCATTATCAGTGTCGAATGTTGTCTAGGTGGAAAGAGAGATTAAATAGATATGAAAATATATTCAGTTTGATATAATGACACAGGTTGTAAGTACTACATATGTTTAGAAAATTTATATGTAAGGATTTGGAAATAACTCAAAAAGATTAAATGATAACATCAGAATCACATAAGTAGATAATTAAAAAACTGATCTGTCTCCTGCAATTCAGTTCAATAATGTCTGTATTACAACTTGCCTGTAATCTAAAAAATGTATTTAGTAATAATTAAAATCTATTTTCTGGAGTAGGAAATGACAGCCCACTCCAGTATTCTTGCCTGGGAAATCCCATAGACAGAGGAGCCTGGCAGGCTACAATCCAATGGGTCGCAAAGAGTCAGGCACTAATGAACACACACGCACACAAAATCTATTTAACAATATATGTAAAGCACTTTTCTAAATGTAATTGATCTATAGAGGTTCACAGAGTGGTAGAAGTTACTAATATTACCATACAAAGGTATCATATAAAAAGTGTCCTGGAATTAAGAACATATGTGAATCACTGAAGTCTGCACAGTCATCAGTGTCATCCCCCCAGCAGGGTGGGGTGAAGGAGAGCTATATTATGAGACACTTTGATTGTGTCCTGCTTATGCATAAATATGGAAGGAACTTACAAGAGTATAACTTAAGTAAAGGCAAATTTTTCTGGTATTAAACCCAGTCAACCTGTTTTTTTGGTTACAATAGATTTTTTTTCTTTTAAATAGTGGGTTTACTATCTATAAATTATTGAGGAGATAAAAGTTTTTATATGCAATTGCTTTTTGTATGACTTCAATAGCCTAAAATTTGGCTCTATTAAGGACTTCTTACAGTGAGGGTCTTTCAATATATGTGTAAAATATAAATTTATGGATATTTTGAAAATGAATGTCATTGGGTCTTTTTAACAAAATTTGATGAATGCCTCTCAAGAACTTGTAATATACCTTTTGCATCTTCCTGAGTCCTTTAAACATGCTATTTTAATCCTATTAATTAAAAAGAGGCATAAATTAAAACTAAAGTGCTTTTTACTTAGAAAGATACTCATAAAGAGGTTTATTTCACTAAAGCCACAGTGAGCCAGACACAGTCTAGAAAATAAGACAAATATTTCAGTAATCCCAATGGAATGGTGAAGTGGGGGAAGTGATAGAAGTGTACTCATTGATCTTAAAATATAAAATATAGCTGTAGTGGGTGATTGGGCTTAGAGTTAGAAGACCTAGATATGTTTTTACTCTCTCTTTGGCGTGTACTGTTCTTACACCATTAAAATAGTTGGTTGCTCTTTCTGAGTCTAGGTTTTCTTATCTGAAAATTATATATAGATAATCCTTCTGGTTCTCCTTAAGGATCAAATTAAATACTAGAGAAGAAGCTCCTTAGATGTAATAAAGCACAAAATGGATATTATGATAGGCTTCAGAGAGAAACCAAATATATTATTGAATTAATTGAAGTAAGGTGGGAAGAAAATTCAAGGCCTTTAAAAATATATTTAGGCATTGTGGATATAATTTCTTCTGCCACAAATAATAGGAAATTCACTTAAGTCGATAATAAATCATAACTTGTCTTTACATTTTCCTTCCAGGTTAATGGATATTAAATGGATTACTTCTCTTCTTTGTATGAGAAAACTGAGGGGGAAAAGCGTTATATGTCATTGGTTGAAACTAAGTAGGTCATTTATCACATAGCAATTAAGCTAGTTGTAAGTTAATCACATTGATCAAATCTGTTCATCCCTAACTTATTCTAACACTGTAGTATTGTATAGGAACAATAATAATTTGGCTATTTCGCGTAAATTAACACACCATCATTTAAGGGTTTGAGAGAAGCTCTAGTGTGGGGAGGAAAGTGTCCAGCACTTCAGAGCAATGGGCCCATGGTTTTCTTTAGTGTTTCTACTCCAACTGCAGTGTAAGTAGCAGCAGTACCAGCATAAATGAGGAACTCGTTAGAAATGCAGAATCTTAGGGCCTCTCTCAGATGCCTCAGTGAGAATCTGTTATTTTAGCAAGAATCTGAGCTGATTTGAATGCATGTTAATGCTGAGAAGCACTGCTTTACAGTGCTTTATTTCTGAAACCACCCCCTGGCACACACACAAACAAGAATACTTGGATGTCACAACAGGAATCTCTCATGATTACAGAGCAATAGAGCCACAGTGGGGTCTCCAAATGGCACATTAACCTCTCTGAATTATTAATAAGCTTGCAATAAATTCTGATTTAAATGGAAGGTAGAAAAATCAACACAAACAAGAATCACTCCTTTGAAAAAATCAGTTAAATGTTTATTAGACTTCTTATGTGAAAAAAAGAGGTGATGAATTGCAGTGATGATTAAGACTTATTTTTATCTGCAAGGGCTTCTAATCTTTTTAAAGGATGGTATAACTGCAAAAAGACTGATCCCATAGTATTATGGTAAATAAATCAAAACACTTAAAAGAACTTCAGAAGAGGTTGGGTGTGAAATTGAACTTGGAAAATTGGAAGAAATTTAGTTTATTGAATTTAACTGTTTGTTGGCATTAGATAATTTGATCATGAAATTCTGACAATTCTAATTAGGGGAAAAAACAGAATATATAACTTCATGTGGATTGGAGAGGGATTGGCGAGGGATGGGAGCAGAGAACAAAGTTGTTTAGGAACCTGTTGCAGCAGTTTTGAGAAGTAGTAATATGGCTGTTTGCCTAGCTGACAATAGGAATAAATGTTTGAGGAAGAAGAATGAAAGATTTACATGAGAAAATCTATAAGGCTTTAAATTTACCTGGATGTTGAGGGAAATGCAATAGCCTTAGAGGTACCAATTATTTAAATAGGGGAATAAAAGAGTAAGGGAATAAGGAAGAAGAACTAAAAACGATTCTGCTATCCTGAGCCTGAGAATTCAGTCATGTCAAAAGTCATTGTAATTGGTAGGATGAGGTGGTTGAGGGGAAAATGACAATATCAAGCTAGCTATTGGAAATTCTGAACTATGACTTGGGAGATGCAATGGGGTTTTAGGTGTATGTTTTGAAATCATCAGTAGAGAACTAACACTTTATGAGAAAATGGTTATAGGAAACTAAATGGAAAAGCTTATTTCATTGTTTATGCCCTACTGCCTGAATTAAGGGGGCTTCCCAGGTAGCTCTAGTGGTAAAAACCCTGCCTGCCAATACAGGAGACATAAAAGACACAAGTTTGATCCCTGGGTTGGGAAGTTCCCCTAGAGTAGGAAATGGCAGCTCACTCCAGTATTCTTGCCTGGAGCATCCCATAGACATAGAAGCCTACATAGGCAGGATACAGTCCATAGGGATGCAAAGAGTCAGACACGACTGAAGTGACTTAGCATGCACGCATGTTTAAATTAAGGACATTATTCTATGACTGTATTTTGAATCTCCCTCTTGCAATTCCATAAGCATATTCTGATTCAAATTCCATGCACATTTCTATAGAATTATCTTCCTTAGGTAAGAGAGAGGACCCTTTCTGGATAAATCCTAGAGAAAGTTCCATGGATAACTGACATCTGTTTGTTCTAAATGAAAAACCAAATGGACATTTCCCTGAATCAATGGAAATTAATTTTCAAATCAGATGTCATGCTGAATGCCCAGCATAATAAATGAAAAACAAAAAAGACATATTCAGGCCAATCATTTTAAATTTTATAATAGCAGAGTGAGGAAGGAAAAAGAAAGAAAAAATAAAAAACAGAAGACAGTCAAATCCTTGGGGCACTGATGACATGAGACTTCCAAACTGTAACTTTGGATATATGGAAAATTTCAAAAATCTAAGTCACAGACACTTCTGGAGATGTGCTCACCAAAATAAGAAAATAAATCAAAGAATGAAGACATGAGATCCAGGAAAGATGGGAGTCATACCAGGAGAGAAGTTGAAAAAAGTCTGAGAAAGTATTACTCAGGCCAGAGAACAGACAGTTCAGATTGGAGCAGGAGGAAGAAAGAGTCTAGGAGTGGGTATTCCTGGAGAGAAACAAAAACATATGACAATTTCATTTGAAAATGTTATGGACACAGTTTTCAGAAGGTGTGGAAAGGTTTGACTATGATCTTAATGAAGTCAAAGCAAATGTCACAATTGAGAAATTGTTAACAAAACCAACATATTGTTCAAGAAAGTAAGGATCATTAAAGAACAGTTTTTCTAAGTAGGGAAGAATATTTACCTTGTACTAATAATGGAATGATTAAATATAGCTTTCATAAAAATGGATATTCTATAATGTTAGGGACTTGGTTGGAGGGAAAGAGTTGGCATAAGAAATCTAAAATTCTCAGTTTCTGTAAATAATAATTCAATAGAAATGTCTGAGTGATTGAAAGAATAGTAATGCATATATATTATTTGTAAATAAGAAAATAAATAGAAAATAAACTAGTAAATATGTCAATAGATTCTAGATTGGAGGTGGACAGAGAATTGGAGATGACAGATGGGCTTATATATGCTTCTTAACATTACTTTTATATATGTGTGTGTATATATATATATATATATGCTTAACTTTGATTAGTGTAATTTAAAATTATTATTGTAAAATATTATGTTAGTCTCATAACTCTGCTCTGTAAATTAACTTGTATGAGTCTTTGCTTGAGGAATTATTTGCTGTTGTCATATTTGTCTTGCTATTTGGAATCAATAATAAGTGATGTATTATAAAATAAAATGTATTGACATTTTTGAGTTTTTAAAAATTAAATTCACATTCTAAATTGAAAACAAATTTATGCTCACTTGTGACATGGTGTTTAGATTTTAAGTATTCCTTAAAATTTGAGAAGGAAGACATTCTCAATACCTTAAAGTGAATTAAGAAAGTAATTGTCAAAGTAGAATGTATCTTTCCTAAAATTATCCTGTCAAGTATTTCTGAGGCAGTTTATTCTGTCATTGCATTGTTCTGGAAATGTATCAGTTATTTATAATGTTAGCTTTTTTTATAGGTCAGTAGCAAAATTTATTATGGCCAAGCTTTTGAGAATTTAAAACTATTCATTCTTACTCAAAGAATTTAAAAGGGATCCATAATCATAAATTATGAATCTCACATGTGATGGATTATAAAAGGCATCTATTGTTGAAAGCTGGCCAAATAAGAATAAACCTGTGATTTAAAAGCATGGATGTAGATGAAAATGTGATGGTGTAAAATTACCACACTCCTATTCCACGTCTTGTCCTGGAAAGAATGTTGCTCTGATGATATAATAGACTGTACTTGTTCCTAGTATATGTTTCCCTATGTGGTGTCACCTGATTTATTATTGATATAGATAATGATCTGTCTGAGACCTAATGAACAGAACGGTTTCCAACATTCCATTGCAGATGAGCAAATGAGAATTTGATTTCTTTTTCTTTCTAATTTGAACTTGCATTATTTTGCAAGGTAGAGTTAGACTTTTCATCTAGGAAAATAGAACAGTAATATATTCTTATAATTTAGTCTTTTTGTTGGGATTTTAAGTTTGAATAATATTCTTTATTTATTTTGAGCAGTTAGCTATGGAGACTTAAGCTTCATACATAGAGAATAAGCAGTATGTTTGATAGGTGAAGGTGAGCGATCTTGGTCACCAAAATCTTTTCATATAGTCTCAGGCCTCAGAAAACCAATTGAAAGTCAGGTGGGGCCAATTTAAGATGAGCTCTCTTTCCAAAGGTTAAATCCAAGAAAGAATTCTTGCCTTGCCTTGGACAAAAAGCAGGAGAAATACAGGTTCATAGCAGGCCAAAGAGACTCAGTGAGTCACAAAATTAGGGACTAATTTTCATTTTGGAATGAACAGTTTGCTCTCTTTACTCAACTCCTGACCCAAACAGAGAACAGGCTTTGGGGAAGTTGTGAGATTTGAAGTTTGTAGTGAGGTTGGTTTGACAGCCAGAACATTTCTGGAAACTGTGGGATCAAGAGGTTCCATAGAAGGAGTCTTGGGAGACTGGCAGTCATGGAAACCCAGGGAATTCAGAAGTCAAGAGGGAGAAGCTGAATTTATGGAGAAGGCAGGAATGAAGACACCTTTATGTCTTTATTTAGATGATGTTGCAGAGAACACACTAGAGATGTGACTGTGTTCAAGAAACGTCAGAATAGCCCTAACAATATAATGGTTATTTCTTTGAAGAAAAAGATGAGCAGGTAGGGTAAGAATTTGTACTTTTCTGCTGAATATACTGAATGGTAGGGAAAAGTAACAAGAGTTGTGTGTATGTGTGTGTTTGTCTTTCTTTCATTCTCTCGTTTTTTTTTTTTTTTTTGGCAAGTGCCGAGTCCTAACCAGTGGACCACCAGGAAATCCCCAGGGTGACAGGGTTTTGATCTGGATTCATTTTGGCTATAAGCTTTTTCTGCTGAGGAATTTGACTGGAAACTGTCTTTGCTCAAAGGTGATTTTATTTTTACCCCATGAAAATCTGCCCTTAATAACTTTGATTTTCTCCTTTAAAAAAAGAGCTTCCTGTTAAGTGTTCTTTAAAGGATGTGGGAAGCCATTTTTTAACTATGTAGTCTTCTCAAGAGAGAGATTGTCAGCTCCACCCAGTTTAGAATTTCTGGCAATAAATTCAGGATTTCAAGGGTTTGGGATTTTATTCATTTAATAGAGAACATTGAGGAAGTCTGTGTTGCCTAATCCTAAATTTGTTAGATTCCGCGTGACTGGCCACTCCTTTCCTTTCTGGGGTGAAGAGGAAGAATATAGAACATCAGGTCAAATATGTCTTCAGGCTGAAAGAACAATTATATGAAGGGACACTACAGGGAGATATAAAGACTTCTTTATAGAACAAGCTGTTGTTTCAAATAGGAGCAGGAACTGTGAGATAGAGGGGCATGTGGCTGTGAGTCAGGGGGTTCATTCCTGCCCTATTCCGCCATGAAGAACAAATTGGTTTTGTGAAGCCCACTTAACCATCCTGAACCTCATTGAATTGGTAATAATAGAGAATTCAAACAGCATTATCAAGATCTCCCTTTAGCTCTAATTACGTTATACTGTATTTCTGTTCTTCCCAAAGGTTAGAGACTACCTGTTCCAGGGAATAGAGCAATGGCCTGGAGTAAACAGATGAATGAGTTACTTGAAGTTTGTTATTTGATATGTGTCTGTTTTAACAGAGTTCAATGTATGGTTCTAATGCCGTAGAACTTCAGTGTTGGAAGGTGATCAGAGACCATTTGGTTTCTCTATCCACCATATTGGCAAGAGCTGTGTTATTTGGCTTGCTAATGAAGACAGAGAGGAAGCTCTTTCTATTTTTCTGTTAAAAGTATTTAACAATCTACTACTGTGGTACCATTGTCCTTTGTCACAAGTATATTCTCAAGACTTCCCTGGTGGTCCAGTGATTAAGACTCCATACTTCCAATGCCAGGGGCATGGATTCGATCCCTGCTTGGGGAACTAAGATCGTATATGCCCTGTGGTGCAGCCAAAATAAATAAGGTCTTCAGCTACTAGAAGTTTAAAAAAAAAGATATATTCTCATTTTTTTGTTGTGGATGAGCATTTTCTCCGCACTAGGCTGTGAGGTCTGTAAGAGTGGAACTTGTTAGCAGAGTTTTATAGCATATGCAGAGAACCTGGTGATCTTAGATGAGTCAGTTGTTTGCCTTCAGAAATCTAGTTTTATGAGGGTAGAGACTGACTTGTTGTGTTAGAAATGAGAAATTATTTTAAGTATGCTATTAACTCTATGTGGGAGACATACAATTTATCTGTGCCTTCGGTAACGTAACAGGAGATATTGATGAACTCTGGATATACTCTTTAGCAATGCACACATACATACAAGGGGACTGCCCGATGGTGTTAGTGGTAAAGAACCCACCTGCCAATGCAGGGGATCTAAGAGACTTGTGGGTTCAATCCCTGGGTCAGGAAGATCTTCTGGATAAGGGCATGGCAACCCACTCCAGTATTCTTGTCTGGAGAATCCCATGGACAGAGGAACCTGCTGGGCTACAGTCCATCAGGTTGCCAAGAATCAGATATGACTGAAGTAACTTAACATGCAGGCACATGAATACAAATATAGGAAAATACTATGCTCTTTATAGGAGTTTTGAACCACAGAACCATCCTGTTGTAATGGTTTCTTGATTATGGATTATGAACATCTTGTCTGTGTCATCATTCAATTAAAATCCATCCTGTACAGGATTTTCATAGTTAAACTAGTAAATGATTAATCATAACTTTGATGTATTTATTTCAGAAATAATCAACTGTAGATTTTTCAAGAATCTATTGATAGAACAAGAATGGGAATTTGAGGCCCTGGTTGAGTGAGATTACAAACTGAGAACAAGGTGATAGGAAAATGAACTGCTAAAAGAACAGGAGTGATTATGGTGGCTTAGGTCAAAGGTTTAGGTAGGAAGAACAAAGAATGCATTTAGGACCTAGAGGTCTGCAGAAAGGTGGGGCTGGTTAAGTAAGTACAGAGCAGACCCCCTCTGAATGGCTTTTATGAAGCAACCCATTCAATCCACCACCAAAGTTGGGGGAGGGGGAAAACAAGATGATGTCTTTGTTAAAAAGACTTATAAACTGTGGACAATTTAAAAAAATTATATGCCTAAGACTTGCTGGTTTAAGGAAAGAAAAAATAAAGCTTGGAAATATATTGCCAAATTATTAGCCTTTAACTTGCATGAGTTTTCAGCCTGCAGAGCCAGCATTCATATCTGATTCCTGAAATCCTGAGAGTATATCAGCTTTAGGTGTTAAGATACAGACTCTGGATTTAACTCTTTTTTTTTCCTAGGCTTTTGTTGATGATCCCGTGGAAACAAAAGTGAATTTGCTTGGTTTGGCAGAAATACGAGAAAGATAAGCTGCTTGGGGGAGAGGGAACCTGTTCCATTCCCTGTCCCAAGATCTTTTCAAAATGTGTCAACCTGAGAAATTTTCATATGTAATGTCTGAATCTAATTATTTACTTTGGCTGCTAAGCATCGGTAAAGCATGCTCTAATTGGTTTGATGCTAACATTGTCACAAGGCAACATTAAATCATTTTGAAATGATAATACTTAAGGTTAGTCAATATTTTTGCAGCTGTTTTTCCTAAAACTAAACCTGATAAAATTGGTTATGGTAAAAGAAAATAAAGCAAATGATGATGTCCTTTATTTTCCTCATTTAAGTAGACAGAAAATGAGATGCAATATCCTAAACATCTTCCTCCTCCCCTTAGTACCACCATAATTCAGGGACTTACCATCTTTTAGAAACTTTTAGATAATCTCTCTGCCCCCGTGTTTCCTGATTCTCATCCATCCTGAACACAGCAGCTAGACTTAACGTTTGTAACGCTAAGCTATACTCTTTATCACTTTCTCTGCATAAAATATTTTATTGGCTTTCAGTTACATATATAATACCTAAACTCTGCAGCCTAACGGTTTACACAGTGACTACTTTGAGACAGCCTAATTTTTCACTGCCCCTACCTCTTCTCTCTGTTCCAGCATACTGGACTACTGCAGTTCCACACATATTTATTAAGTTCTCAATTTGTCTCAGACTCTGAGCTGTGTGCTGGGGGTTCTAAGATAAGTAAGACCTGGTCTTTGACCCGAAGGAACTCATACCCCATAGTGGGAAATGCATTAAACATGCAATATGTAAGCATAATATAAGATGGTATATACCCTGGTACAATCCATTTGAGTGGTCCTCTGCTTGGAGTAAAATGTTTTTTATATTTTTCCTGTAAAGCTCTATCTACCCTTCAGGAATGTTTGTAAATATCACCTCCTTCTGTAAGGTGATACATAATTAATTGCTTGAAAGATCTGTTAACATTTTGTGTGTACTTCTATTAGAATTTATTTTGCTTGTATTCTATTGTCTATGCCTATCTATTTGTATATGGATCCGTGAGCCCCTAACAGCGAGGCTCAGCCATCCCACAACCTTGTTTACATGCTTAATACTTAATACTTTCTAAGCTAATAAGTATTTGTAGACAGAATAGCTTTTTAATGTTATTTCAAAATCATTTTAAAAAACACAGAGATGTACTAATCTTCATGAGTCAGATTTAATGGAAGATGAGATGATACTCCTTCATAGAACTTATTTGGTCCAAACCAGAGTTTAATATTCAAAGTAATACTATTTATTGAACTTCTCCTATCTTCAGGACATTGTTCTAAGAACTTCATAAAGTTACCTCCTTTAATCATGGGAATTATGAGTTGGGAAATATGACTTCCTTTTTATAGATTATAAATCATTATTATAATAGCTAATAGTTATACAGCACTGCCAGGCACTATTCTAATGCTGGTCATATGTTTACTCATTATTCTTCACACTTTCATGATTTATTACATTGTTTCTATCCATCATTATTCCCATTTTATAGATGAGAAAACGAAGGCAGGTTAACTTTCTTGCCCTAGATCATACAGCCAGAATTGCAAAGTCCAGTAAAATGTAATGGACTTTAATAAGTGACAAGTGATGTTATTTTTTTTCATGTTATTTAATAGTCTAGGGTTGCAGAAAATGAGAAGGCATGATTAGTACTTGGAGAAAAAAATATTGAAAAGATTTGGGTTCCTGTAAACTCAGAACTAAATTTAAATTTATTTCCTTTTTTGTTTGTTTTGTTTGGCCATATCACATGGCTTATGGATAGTTCTCTTAGTTCTCTGACCAGGGATTGAACCTAGGCCCTCAGCAGTGAGGCTCTCATCCTAACAATAGGCTTCAGACCTAAATTTGAATAGAAATGTGTCTATATCACAATCATAACTGAAAGACTTAGGCCTTGTAACAGCCCCAAAATAAATGGAGACTGGGACTGAGGTTATATTATCAGCTTTGCCACTGTTGTTTTGTGACTTTAGGGCATGTGACTTCATCTTGATGGAATTAAACACCTTCATTTATAAAATCATGAATTGGCATAAATTAAGTTTTAAGGTCCCTTCTCACTTTATAATTCTGATTCCATCACTGGTTCAGGATCACATCTCCTTCAGGTCTCCTTCAGACTTCCCTGGTGGCTCAGAGGGTAAAGCGTCTGTCTACAATGTGGGAGACCTGGGTTCGATCCCTGGGTTGGGAAGATCCCCTGGAGAAGGAAATGGCAACCCACTCCAGTACTATTGCCTGGAAAATCCCGTGGACAGAGGAGCCTGGTAGGCTACAGACCATGGGGTCGCAAAGAGTTGGACACGACTGAGCGACTTCACTTTCACTTTCACTTTCAGAATTCATTACTTCTACGTTTACATCTTCCTGTATATGTGAACTTTGTGTGTGCATGCTCAGTCATGTCCAACTCTTTGTAACCCTATGGACTGTAGCCTGTCAGGCTCCCTGTTCATGGAATTCTCCAGGCAATAATACTGGAGTGGGTTGCCATGCCCTCCTCCAGGGTATCTTTCTGACCCTGAGGATCTTTATGACCCAGGGATCGAACCAGTGTCTCCTGCATTTCCTGCATTGCAGGCGGATTCTTTACCACTGAACCACTGGGAACTAGGCAGTGTGTAATCTTCCAAACATGGATATCATAAAAAGTAGAAGGGGGAAAAAATGTCTGAGATTTATCATATACTTAGTTGGCTGCTTCCTTTGTGTATATTGATCATTTGATCAGTTTGCAAATCTTACTGTAGCTGAATGCATTAATTTATAACTTAAGAAAGCAAACAGGATTGTGAAAAATTTTGTATTTATTGCTTTTCTTCTAACATGTTTTATATTTATTTTGATAATAATATAAACACATCAATAAAATAGAAGTATAAGTTGAATCTTTCTAAACAAGTGTGTGCTAAAATCTGTCTGTGGTTTGCATATGTATAAATTGGAATTTTCATGATGTATATATGCATTTACAAAGTGGAATGGTGTGTATATGGAAGCAAATAAATATTTTGCTTAATAAGAATTTTTTTTTTTTCTATCCTTTTTATTTTCCCATAGACTTGCTGCTTTCAAATAGCTGTATTCCCTTTTTGGGCTCATCAGAAGGACTGGATTTCCAAACTATTATGTTAGATGAGGAGAGGGGCAGGCTGCTCCTGGGAGCCAAGGATCACATCTTCTTGCTCAGTCTGGTTGACTTAAACAAAAATTTTAAGAAGGTCAGTTTATTTCTGTCTAGTTGATTGGATGCATTTATTTTCATCTATGCTCCTTTCCGTCTCTTTCGTTTTAAGTGATTCAGCATCAAATGCAGTAGGTCATGTGCATGTCAAAAAATAACATATTAAAAGAACGTATTGCCTCTGATACATATTTCTGGATTTTATGGATTCAAACACATATGCATGCTTTTTGTTAACACTGAGTGTAATACTAAAACCTTTGAAAATATGAATGAAAGGTATGAAAAGTTAATAAATGGATGCTAACAGAAATGCAAAGTTTTAGATTTAAAAACTAGAAATGAGTTATTCATGAAGTATTAACATTTATATCTGTAGCAATTATTATAAATTTCTGAATTAATTTTCAGTGAACATATAAGCATACTTTAAAATGATAGTATGACTCCGGTAGCATTTTAAACCACGCTGTCTTCTCCACATTCTAATTTTACATTTAAACAGATTTCTGCTATGAATTACTCACATTCAGATAGTAAGGATGAACAATGCCTCAATTATGGGCTCATTAACAACAGTCTTACCACTTAAAGAAATATATACTCAAAACTGAAAAGCAATTACTATTGTATTCTACATTTTCAGCTAGCACTGTGATATGCAAAGCAAGGATGGCCACACTGTCTTAATTATTATTAACTAGTATTGTAACTTAGTAAATATCAATATCTATGCAAACAAAAATGGATATCAAGACTAGAGGAGTTGAATGACTAATGAGAAGACATATGATCATTCTGCATCTGTAAGGTATACTTGGTTGTTTTTTCTTTCTCTTCTTTTCCATAAGAAATTCTATTGCAAAAGAAATACTAGGAACCATTGCAAGGTTTCAGGTCAGTAGTTCCCAATACTGTATTCTTGCCTGGAGAAGTCCATGGACAGAGGAGCCTGGTGGGCTACAGTCCACAGGGATGCAAAGAGTTGGACACAACTGAAGCGACTTAGCATGTACACACTGAGTTAATAGACACTTTATCCCATTCAGAAAGAGTTATTTATAGGTCACTCTTGGACTTTGAAGCTTCACATAGCTTTCACCTACAATGACCACTTTAACTTAACCCTCTAATTATGAGGCACTTTTAATAACTAAATAACAGTTGTTCCACTATTTGAATATTATCAGCACCAAGAGTTTTAGTCTACATAGGCAAAATATTTGTCACCATATGCGTTACTATTGCTTAATGAGCACATGCATTAGAAATATTGTTTTTGCTCTTGTAATCATTTAATTTTTAAGTAGTACTTCCACACATTTTGAGGCCCACCAAAGGAAAAGGAATACTTTTTAAATAAATGCTCAGGTATGGTAAAGAACTAATCTTTGAATGCAAATGTATATGTGTGCCTTTTGTGTAATCTGTGAGCACTACAGTATTGCCAGTAGTTCTTGACTTGTGTCAGTCCAAACACACAAACTCGTAAGGTTATCTTATTTTTTAAGATGAGTATTATTCTATAGCCTAGATATTGTTTATAATAAGATAAAATAAACAGTTGTGTGGTAGAATTTGAAAAAACTTACCTTTCATTCTGACATTAAAGCTTCATTCCATTTATTCCTTTTTAAAAAATATATTTATTTATTTGGCTGTCTGGTCTTAGCTGTGGCACATGTAATCTTTAGTTATGGTGTATGAACTCTTAGTTGTGACATGTGGGATCTAATTCCCCGACATTGGGATTGAACCTGGACCTCCTGCATTGATAGCATGGAGTCTTAGCTCTATGCTATGGAAATTCCCTTATATAATAACTGGGAAATCCCCCAGTTCTTCTTAAGGGTGTATTTTTTCCCTTAGGAGTATGAGTACTTAAAAAAACTCCTAGGAGAGGCTATAGACAATATCAACTAGTATCTCAACATCAGTAAATATCTTTATGGCTCTTCTTACGAAAGAGGCCAAAGGAAATCTTCAACTTTGTGGTTTTTCTTTAAAAGACACTACATAGCTAACAAAGCATTTTTCCAAATATGTCTCAGTCTTAGAATAATAACAAAAAGTGATTCATACTTTTAAGGGAATTTGTTCTGGTGCTGTTCTCTGCCTTCAGAGATTGGAAAGGGTTGGAAGAATAAGTCCATTTATCTGAACTGAGTGTATTAGATCATTGCTTAAAATAAATTCTGATAGCTAACTTCCTCCTCTGGCTATTTTAAGTAAATCTCTCTTTGGCTATATTCCATGCTTGAAATGTGCTAATATCTAATAAAATAAATGTTTATGAAATATTGATTTCCCTTATGATGTTATTGAAATAAATGGTCATTTGAACATACTATAAAAGTAGAGTCTATACTAGAGACTTTCTGTTAAACTGACATTTATCTTTGTAAAATGAACAATTCATAAAGAGGTTAGGTATGCAAAGGTAAGAATTTATGTTTTTATAGGTATCCACCTTTAAAATTTATATAAATCATGTCAGTTCTGAAAGGTTCTTACTCCACAGTAGCAAGTAAGTGTCAAGATGTAGTAGTTGAGCAGTGTTTAGACCTACGTGGTTTGCATTGGCTCAGTGCCCCTCAGCAAAAATCCAGACTCCTCTGTGGAAGAAACCACACATGCTGGGACTCTGTGGGGCTGAAGGATTTCCTTTGTATTCTTTATAGAGTAAAGCAATCTACAACACATAATTGAGCTGTGAGTGACTGGTTGGGAATTTTTTCCTCTGGGAAATTTAAAAAGAAATTGTGTAGAAAGTATCCAGTTGGAGTATCAAAATTTAGGATATCTGTTTATTTGAAGTTTTTGTACAAACAAGGCTGTGCCTACTGAAATATCAGCCATTGTCATTTCATATTTGCCACAAGAATTTAGAGTGGAATCACTAAAAGTAGTAGCAAAAAATCATTTCATCATAAATATTTAATAATATTCTTCTTATGATCTTAACTCTGTTCAGACTAGATTTTTGAGTCTTTTATAATGCATGAGGCAGGTATATGAACGGGGCAGGTATATGATCAATAACGTTTGAGAAAATAGCCGTAGGAGAAGAAAGTCGAAATTAGACCTTTCAGGGCATTTTCTCTATCTAGAAAGTCAAAATTAAGTAGACCAAATTTTTTTCCAAATTCTGACATTTAGATAAGAGGGATAAGCGATGCTTTTTTTTTTTTTTTTTTTTTTAATTTCTACAGAGACATAATAGACTTAAAGGCAAGTATAAGCATTACCAGGGACATGATATCCCAGAGTTTAAGGAGGCTTTTTCTACAGTTGATCTGTTGTTGTTTAGTTGCTAAGTTGTGTCTGACTCTTTGCAACCCCATGGACTGTAGCTCACCAGGCTCCTCTGTCCATGGGATTTGCCAGGCAAAGAATACTGGAATGGGTTGCCATTTCCTTCTCTAGAGGATCTTCCTGAACCAGGGATTGAACCCACATCTCCTTCATTGGCAGGTGGCTTCTTTACCATTGAGCCACCAGGGAAGCCTGTAGAGTTGGTCCATTAGTCCTCTATTTAGTTCAGAAATGTGAATTTCTGTGAATTTCTCTCAGAAGGTTTGAAACAGATAATGCACATTGATTTGATATTCCCTTCCCTCAACCCTAGATCAAAATGGAGCAATCAGATCCATTCAGAAGGGATCCCATTCCAAGGGCAGAGATCTGGATCTATATTTAATCACTCCCACTAGTTTTGTTGTCAGTTGAGTTCCCCCAGAAGCCAATTGTGAGATGAAAATTAGCTTATAGAGTATTTGCAAGGGAGGGTTTCTTGGGATCAACACACATGAGGGTACCACTAAGGAAGCAGCATTAGACAAAGGGAGAAACAAGCTCTGTTGCAGTTTGAACAAAAGCCTCAGCTGACAGACCATGCTGATAAGGTAGCAAACATTTCAATATTTTCATCTAATGTAAGTGATAATACCATTTTTCAGCTTCATTTATCTAGTAAAAGAGAATATCCATTCTCTCCCCATCTCATCCATTCACCATGACCATTTATGTTATCGCTTAGAAAAATAAGAATCTGATCATATTTCTTCTCTGTTTATAGACTTCTGGCAGTTCTCAATTTCCAAAGAACTTGCATAAACTACAGGATTCTGTTGACTTCTAAGTCCTTCCCGTCCATTTCTACCCTGTTTCGTCTCCTTTTAACCCACTCTTCCTTGTTCTCTCACTAGCATTTTACTTTGTTTGCCTCTTTCTCTTTCTTTTACTCTAACTGCCATGTTAGTTCCTTCCAAAATAATTCAAGTTTTGTACTTTGCTACAGTTTCCTGAAATTGCCATTCACTTTCTTGCTCATCTCACTCTTCATTTTTGAAGGCATTTATCTAATTTTACTCTTTTACTGCATCCTGTTCTCCAAGGGTTCCTCATCCTCGGGAGACATAACTATCTTTGTGTTTACTAGAACATTTTATATATTTGTTGTTCAGTCGCTCAATCATGTCCAACTCTTTGCAGCACCATGGACTGCAGTATGCCAGGCTTCCCTGTCCTTCACCATCTCCTGGTGCTTGCTCAAACTCATGTCCATTTAGTTGGTGATGCCATCCAACCATCTCATCCTCTGTCATCCTCTTCTCCTCCTGCCTTCAAACTTTCCCAGCATCAAGGTCTTTTCTAATGAGTTGGCTCTTTGCACCAGGTGGCCAAAGTATTAGAGCTTCAGCATCAGTCCTTCCAATGATGTTTCAGGACTGATTCCCTTAAGGATTGTCTGGTTTGATCTCCTTGCAGTCCAAGCAACTCTCAACAGTCTTCTCCAACTCCACAGTTCAAAAAGCATCTCTTCTTTGGTGCTTAGCCTTCTTTATGTTCCAGCTCTCCCATCCATACATGACTACTGGAAAAACCATAGCTTTGACTATAGAGAGGTTTGTCAGCAAAGTGATATCTCTGCTTTTAATACACTGTCTAGGTTTGTCATAGCCTTTCTTCCAAGGAGCAAGCATCTTTTAATTTCATGATTGTAGTCGCCATCTGTAGTGATTTTGCAGTCCAAGAAAATGAAGTCTGTCACTGTTTCCATTGTTTCCCCATCTATTTGCCATGAAGTGATGAGACCAGATACCATGATCTTAGTTTATCAAATGTTAAGTTTTAAGCCAGCTTTTTAACTCTCCTCTTTCATCTTCATTAAGAGACTCTTTTGTTCCTCTTCACTTTCTGTCATTAGGACGGTGTCATCTGCGTATCTGAGGTTATTGATGTTTCTCCCAGCAATCTTGATACCAGCTTATGCTTCATCCAGCCTGGCATGTCCCATGATGTACTCTACATATAATTTAGATAGGCAGGGTGACAATATACAGCCTTGATGTACTCCTTTCCCAATTTTGAACCAATCTGTTTTTCCATGTCCAGTTCTAACTGTTGGGTTTTTTGCCTGCATAAAGGTTTTGCAAGAGGCAGGTAGGGTGATATGGAATTCCTATCTCCTTAAAAATTCTCCAGAGTTTGTTGTGATCCACACAGTGTCAAATGTCCTATCTGATAAAGCTATTATCATCCATTTGTATAAATATATCCCCCTTTTAATAATACACTCCTTGAGTGGGGGAACTATTTTACATGCACTTTTGATTCTCCTTTAAACATTGTACAGTGTCTTAGCCATAAAGAATACTAAATAATGTTTCCTCATTTTTTTGAGTTGGTAATTTTGTTATCTTCTTTTGAGTGTGAGACCAATATATTACTCTTTAATCAAATAGTGTGCTTTCCACTTAAAAGTCACCTTACTTGGGCTGGTTAAAAAAAAAAAAAAAGACTTATTAAACTATAGAATAAGAGTGTCCAGAGTTTGAGTGGCTATATAAAAGATAATATCATCTGTTTAGCAATAATATGAATGATCTGGTTCTTTCTGTGTCATCTGTCTGCCATCACTGGTGTTGGCATTACCCTAAGGTTTGTAGAAAGGTGGCTGTAGCAGTTTCATGGGCCACATCCAGACAAGGGAATACAAAAGAATAAAAAAACATTACTTACTATGTCTCATTCTTAGGAGCAAGGAAACCTTTTAAAGAATTCTGCCTTGTACCTCTTTGGCCTAAGCATGTCAATTCGGGGGAAACTATGATTTGCTTACATCAGCCAGCTGTTTTAGAAGGAAGACGTGTTCACAGATCGGTCACTTTGCAGACATGGAGGAGAAAGCAAGTTTTCTGAAAAAAAATAATTTTCTTAGGGGAATTTTTCTTATTATTAACATAGATTTCCATAGGCAAACATGAAAGTTTTCTCAGATAATCAAAGACTGTGTATTTTCTCTTTGGAGGAAGTTATAAAGATTAGCTAGTTCTACAAGGAAATTATCTGGAAGGATTTATTTTTCTTTCAGGAGATATCTTGGAAAATATTCACTGCAAGTAAAAATCCTTGAAATCATTTATTTTTCTGCACACTGTATGGTAAAAAATGAAAAACCTGCTAACCTTTACAAATACTTCTCTTGCTTATGTAAGAGTTCATTTGCCTCTATAAAACTTCTCTATGATTATTTAATCTAAGCTTTTAAAATCTAATCTGCTGTAGCTTTTTTTCAAATCTGCTGATATCCTGTAAGTTTTTTCCCTACAATATTGTTAACTGTTGTTTGGGTGATACAGTCAGTAGGGAATACATTACAGTTTAACTCAGAGAATTAAAGACTATATCATTATTGTGTAGTACTAGATTTTCACATTATACACTAAATATTTAATGTACAGATAACATATTTTTTTTAACAAATCAAGTAAGTAGACTTAAGAATCCTTGGGAATATTACCTAACAGAATTATATCTAAACTAATTTTGGCTTGAATGATGATCTAGTGTTGAAACCTATTATATGTATTTGTAGAACTAAAACTTTGAATAATTTTTAGCAACTGAACTTTGAATAATTTTTTCTTTTGGCCTTCTACCTAAGTCAGTTTTTAAAAATCTTTTTCACAGATAACTTTGAGTGTCTATTATTGGTGCTAAGAACGTGGTGTGAGTGCATGCTAAGTTGCTTCTGTCGTGTCTGACTCTTTGCAACCCTATGGACTATAGCCATAGGATGGGAAAAACATGTTTGAGAAATGGGGTAGAAAAAAATCATTTCTCCCCTCCACGTGTAAATTTCTCATGTGTGCATGCTAAGTTGCTTCAGTCATGCCAGACTCTGTGATCCTATGGACTGTAGCCCACCAGGCTCCTCTGTCCATGGGGTTCTCTAGGCAAGAATACTGGAGTGGGTTGCCATGCCCTCTTCCTGGGGGTCTTTCTAACCCAGGAATCAAACCTTCCTCTCTTAATATATGCATTGGCAGCTGGGCTCTTTACAACTAGCGCCACCTGTGGCCTCAGTTAAACTAGATTTCTCTGCCCTAACCCTTAACCTATCCCATCTCTAGAGTCAGAGGAATTTTAATATAGTCCTTGAAAAAGGTGGTCAACTGCAGACAGACATTTATATCCATTTATCATTCATTTATAAGTGATGCGTGAGAAACCTGTTCAGTGTAGACATCATAATAATGAAAGTGTTTGACAGTTGTACTGTATGGTTTAAGGACCTGTGGCTTCTAAACAAATTATCCTGAACTACACAGTATCTGTCACTTTGACTACAAATGAACATTTTCCACCTCAGCCAGCCTTAAGTAGTCCTAGCAATAATTCATGTAAAATCCAGAGCTCTCTCTATGTAAACTTTAGCAGTAATATATACAAGCTAAAAGTCTCTCACTCTCTCTTCTCACTCTTTCTTTTTAATGGAATCATAGTTGACAGTAAAAAAAAAAAAAAAAATCCAATACTCTGTTTGGTTATGTTATTTAGTTGGCTTCTTGATTTAATGAATTGTTGGGATCCTTCTATCTGAAAATATAACTCATTTTGGAAGCAGTTCAAACCATGCTTGGGCGGAGTTAGTCTCTAAACCAGCATGTAAGCAAAAAGGTCACAAAGGGAATGATTTATTAAGCTAAGTATGGCCTTTGTATCTATTAATGAAGCATTTTTTTCTTGGTTTTCTTTTGTTTTCTCTCGTTTTTTTTCAAGTAGGCTATAGAGGCTGATGAATAGACCAATGAGAAACAAGCTTACTCTGAAACTACAGTTATTATTTATTTCACGTGCTAATCTAACAGCAACTGTTATGTCAACTCATGGAGCGTAATAATAAACAACTTTATTTTACCTCCCACAGTTCATTTCAATCTACTCTGTGGGACTCTGTTATCTCCCTGGACCTGTCTGACTTCAGCAGACCCCATCACTTTCCAGGTCACTCTTGGGTAGTATACAATTGTTACCCAGCAGTTAAAAGGTCCATTCTGATATAACAGAGCATTCAACCTCATTTAAAATTCTCCCTGTTTGGGCATGCCATGGGAGGGAGGGCAGGCTCTCAAGTAGGGAGAAATTTAGAGGCTTCTTCACTCCTGACTCTGCTTAGCACACCTCCTCTTTTGTGAGCTGTTATACTCAGTGTCTGACCCTCTAATGTCATATCAGGAGGAGGGGAGAGGAAAGGGGTTCAGGGAAGTACCTTTTGCCATCACCAGAGAGACCCCACTTCTCATCCATCTGGCCTTGCCAGACGTTAAAGGGTGACTTTTCTTTCATAAGCACCATTGTGAGTTTCTGGAATGTCCTCTTTCTGGAGTTTCTTCTCTTGCAGTTCTCTGGATACAGGTGACTGTATTTCTGCTCTACCAGTGTGTCCTGATTCTCTATCCTGAAGCAGGTTGCAGTTCCATCAAATGTTAACTTCTAAAGTCTTTTCAATCAAGGGGATCAAGGGGACTTAATGCCCTCCCATTTTTGCATGAACATGGCTCCCACCCATCCCCTAGGAAACTGTCATGTGTATTTTCCTGGACACACTCCGGAATTTCAGGTTGATATCAGTATGGCCCCTGAGCCTGGCCTATGCCTCTGCTGCAACCTGTCAGTCTCTCTCTCATTCTTTATGCATTCATCCACAATGTCCCACAGCAGCGTGTTTAACAGCTAGTGCATCTTCAGTTGTGTTCGACTCTTTGTGACCCTATGGACTGTAACCTGCTAGTCTCTTCTGTCCATGGGATTCATCAGGCAAGAATACTGCAGTGGCTTGCCATTTCCTCCTCCAGGGGGTCTTCCAGACCCAAGGATTGAACCTGTGTCTCTTATATCTTCTGTATTGACTGGTGGATTCTGCACCATTAGTGCCACCTGGGAAGCCCCCAGGTACATCTTGAGGTGCCATCAAAGCTGATTCCCTGGCATCTACTCCTCACCCTAGGGCTTGTAAGACACATGATACAACTATCTCGGAGAAAATATCCTTCTCAAGGGAAAAGAAAAAGCTTTCTAATCTCCAGGATCCAACTATTTTATAGCTTGAACATAGATGTTCTATATGATTCTTGGCCACCTACTTTGAAGATTTTTTGCATCCTGAGCTAACATGTCATTTTCAATTTTTTATCAGCTAAAATTTATTTTTTAATACCTTGCTCTACTGTCTAAGTCATAAAATGAGCTTTCAAAAGAATGTTGCTTTACCTCCAAATGAAACAGGCAAGCTCATTGTATATCATTCCTGATGTATACACTCTAGAATTATAGGAATAATGGAGAATGTCAGTATCCTTATTAGAATTTACATTTTGGATAAAAATAGCCTTATTCAAAACATTTGCTGTCTTACATCTTGTTTTCCATGTTTTTCAATAGTATTTCTGTTGGGTTCTAGCAAAGCTAAGTCATAACTGAGAAGCTAATAAATGAGAATGTAGGACATGCAATGATTCATTTTTAAATAATCGAAACATTAATCTTCAAATAGTTTAATTTCACTTTGAGACAGTACTTATCTTTTTCCCTTGTTTTTATTTAATTAAAAATATTTTATCTTGAAATTGACATGTGTCAAAATTAAATGCTATACATAAAATGTTCGAAGAATTGCTATGTTATCTAATCAAAAGTGAAGATTGTTAACCAGGCCCCAACAGAAACCTATTAGCTAAATTTACAGGGTTGAAGGCAGAAGCAGTTTAATACTTAAAAATTTTTTATGTTCAAGATAGTTGCACATAATTTTTTAGTTCAAGGTATGTTGGTGTTTGTTTTTAATGTAAAAAGCACTAAATATGTTTCTGGCAGAACCAAAGGAACTTTTCCTATGGGTTTTAAAATGAGAAAGCAATATATCAGAGCAATATAAATTTTATAGCCTACCTAAGAGGATTCCATATTTTTATGGAATAACTTGAGACAGTTTCATTTCACCTTGCTAAAGTTAGATCCCCACAGTTATGAACTTTAGATTCTTTCAGTTATTTAACCAAAAAATAATCAAAACTATTTAAAAGGAAACATTGGATAAAGATAAAACCCTTAAAAGCTAGAACTCAGACACTCTAAGAAGCTTGACTTTCTTTTTTACCTTATTGTTCATAGTGATTCCATGTTTATAAATGTGATAGTTTTTTTCTTCTTTCTAATAACCAAAATGTAATTTTGTATATTTTTTCCTTATTTAACGTGAAAACAAGGTATGTAATTACGAAAATTAGATTACTTGAAATTTATCAAACTATGCTTCTGTTTTTAAGCACTTTGATTAGAAAAATTATAATTAGTTTATAATTTTAACTACAGTAATTTTCAGTGGAATATTTAAACACCCTTTTTTTGTATAGCATGAAAGGAATTTATTTTCCTTTCCTTAGGGAAGCCTAAAACAAGAGGGTTTCTCATACATGGGGATCCTGTACTTGCTTGCTTTATATTGAGTATAAGCAGAAATGCTTTTATAAATCAGAGTGACCTTCTGACTATTTCATTAACTCATTTCATGGCTGAATAAGACATTCTCATCTAATGTGTGACCCTGGAAGTCTATTATTTGGGGGGAAAGACTCAGAATAAATAACTTTTCAATTAAAATCAAGTTATTGATGAAAGAAAATTGCCACTCTTTTCTTAGTTAATACTTGAAATAAAGAAAATATAAACCCTTGGAAACCATGTGGACATCCCTATAAATTAAGTTTTGGTATAAGGCGCCCTGCTTAGTTTCATGGTGATTAATCTGCTCCTATTGCCTGCAGAACACATGCTGTCTAGTCATCAGAGGTGGAACAATTGCCTCCTTCATGGATGGGCTGGCTCCCCCGCCCGGGTGCTGATGTGCAGGTCCCATCTGGTCACTGTAATGGACTGTCAGGATGTTGTCAGACTGCTCAGACCTCTGCCAGAACTCTGACAAGAACTCTTTCTCTGTCTCCAGTTTTACAGGAAACTGTGTAGATCATGTTTCAATAATTTTCAAGTACTTATTCTATATGCGAAGCTGTGCCAGGTGCTAAAGAGGGTAGAAAGGAAAAGTGATGTCCCTGGTCACTCAGTATCAGTGTTTACTTAACTTTAATGAGTCATATACTTGTTGAAGAAGATAATGGAGTCTGTGACTTGTATTCCTTACAAAATTTTGGAATCTATCCACAGTTGTAATTGCACCACAAATTCAAAATTACCATCCTATCTGTGGATGTCTTAAATTTCCTTTTAATTTGTATAATACAAAAGCTAATTCTGCAGATAATGCTAAGATAACAGTTGAAAGCACAGCATTAGCTGCTAACAAGTAATGCAGTAGAGACTTGAACTCCTGTCTTGGGAGTCCACCGCAGTTCATTGCTCTTTATGCCAGGCAAAAGTCCCAAGCTTAATCTGCTTGCAGAAAGAAAGGGGCAGATGGATGTGATAAGCATGAGTGTATCAGAATTCAGAAGTAGGCAGTAGAAGAAAACTAAATGTATTGGTAAAAGAGGCTTTGAGCCGAGTCCTAAAACAGGAAAGGGAAAGACAGTTCTTACCCAAGACTTACTTCATGAGGAAAACTATGTGCCCAGATTAGACCCAAAACTTAAGAATTTAAACTTCCTCTTCTGTAACAGTTTCTGTCCTAGTCAGTTTGAGATCTATGAGCTTCACCGCTGGCCCTCCTGTCTTTATTTCCAGCACTTTGTTCTTTCAGCTTAGGTCTCCTACCTACCTCTCTTATGTCCTAGGAACCCAGACTCTGGAGTAGTCACTGCTCCCTCAATTGTTCATATCCTTGTGTCATACAGCATTTAGAACAGCATTTTCCCAACTTTTTTTACAACCATTCAAAAACTTGGCTGCTGTTCTTTAACAGAGATGGCCACTTGAATTTTTAAGACTGAAATTTTGTCTTTAATTAGATTTTATGGACAAGTTGTAACTTCCTCTTGGTATTCCATTCAGCTGTTTTGACATCTCTAAATTAGGGCAAAGGGCATTTGACTGACCTTGCACTTGCTAACTTGAGTCAATTAAATTGCTTCTCCAAAGATGAAACAAACAGCAGATATAATTAGCATTTCCTTAGGATGTTGTTATAAGGCCTTATCATTATTTGAATGTTTCTGTAACTTGCCTATGATTAACTAATTAAAAATAAAGTGCCTGACATTTTACCTTACTAAGTGATAACTCTTAATAAGTTATATAGCTTATAAATGAAACTGTAATTGTTAGAGACTTTGCAGCATTTTACTGTGAGCTCCTCCTGCCTATTTGTATTCAAAGTGAAGTAAATATGCTTCAAAAAAAAAAAGCAAATCATTTTGGATTTTGGAAAGAGATAAGCAAACATAGTCTGCTTATGATTGTGTACAATTGTGCTCATTTCACATGCTAGCAAGGTAATGCTCAAAATCCTTCAAGCTAGGCTTCAGCAGTACATGAACCATGAACTTCCAGATGTACAAGGTAGATTTAGAAAAGGTAGAAGAAACAGAGATCAAATTGCCAACATCTGTTGGATCATATAAAAAGCAAGGGAATTCCAGGAAAACTTCTTCTACTTCTGCTTCATTGACTACACTAAAGCCTTTGACTGTGGATCACAACAAACTGTGGAAAATTCTTAAATAGATGGGAATACCAGACCACTTTACCAGACCACATTACCTGCCTGGGAAACCTGTATACAGGGCAAGAAGCAACAGTTAGAACCAGACATGGAACATGGATTGGTTCAAAATTGGGAAAGGAATTTATCAAAGATGTATATTCTCATCCTGCTTATTTAACTTGTATGCAGAGTACATCATGCTAAATGCAAGGCTGGATGAATCACAAACTGGAATCAAGATTGCACCGAGAAATATCAACAACCGTCAGATATGCAGATAATACCCTTCTAATGGCAGAAAGCAAAGAGGAGTTAAAGAGCCTCTTGATGAGAGTGAAAGAAGAGAGTGGAAAAGCTGGCCTAAAACTGAACATTCGAAAACTAATATTATGGTATCCAGTCCCATCACTTCATGACAAATAGATGGTGGAAAAGTAGAAACAGTGGCAGATTTTATTTTCTTGAGTTCCAAAATCACTGTGGACAGAGACTGCAGCCACAAAATTAAAAGACACTTGCTCCTTGGAAGAAAAGCTGTGACAAACCTAGACAGCATATTAAGAATTAGAGACAACACTTTGCTGACAAAGGTTCTACTACTCAAAGCTATTGTTTTTCCAGTAGTTGTGTATGGATGTGAGAGTTGGACCATAAAGAAGGCTGAGTGCCAAAGAATTGATGCTTTTGACCTGTGGTGTTGGAAAAGATCTTGAGATTCCCTTGAACAGCAAGGAGATCAAACCAGTCAATCCTAAAGGAAATCAACCCTAATTATTCATTGGAAGGACTAATGCTGGGAAAGATTGAGAGCAGGAGGAAAAGGGGGTAACAGGAGATAAGATAGTTGCATGACATCACTGACTCAATGGAGATGAGTTTGAACAAACTGTGGGAGATAGTGAAGGACAGGAAGAGAGGGAAGCCTGGCATGCTGGAGTCTGTGCAATTGCAAAGAGTCGGACACAACTCTGTGAATGAACAACAAAGCAAATAAAATCAACATAAGGTTAATAGATCATAGGTTGTATTGTCTCTCTTCAGACTAGTAATCTACATTCTGTAAATCTGAAAGAAACAGATATATACCTATTTGTACTTGTTTTTTAAAGAAATATGTAGCCCTTCACAAAGTTACATGTCATCCTTGTATAGGGAGCATACTAATCTTTCTATATACTTCCAATTTTAGTATTTCAGTGTCAGGTGAACAACAAAGGGGCTCAGTCATACATATACATGTATTCATCTGTTCCTCATCTCCTAACAACTCAATTATTTTCTTTCCTTGGTAAAAATTCTTAAGTCACTGCATAGCCTCTGTGCTAAATTGCTCAGTCATGTCCAACTCTGCAAGCCCATGGATCGAGGCTTTTCTGTCCATAGGATTTTCCAGGCAAGAATACTGGAATAGGTTGACATGGTGCTGACAAAGTGAGCACTACATGTATCTATTTAGAAGTTAGTATCCAATCCTTTCAAGTGTTACAGGCAGAGATGAATCTTTTGGAAATGGTCAATTTCAATTATGAAATATTTTGAAGACAACATAAGCATACTAACATGGTAAGTCAGTAAATTGTTGAATATGGAAACTAACTTATCAGACATATTTGTTTTAAAACATTAACTCATAAATTATCTTTTTCAAGTGGAGACATTTTATACAGTTATTTACTTCTCTTCTTTCCCATGTAGCTTTCTGTTATTGGCTTGATCTCTAAGATTAGCACTCAAATTAAAACCAATTTGCAACCCCTAATTATTTTGTAGTGGTTTAATTAGTAGTTTCACCCTAGGTAATTACGTTGAGAAAAATTCTTGGGCTCATCTGGATCCACAGAAAAGATCTGTTTGATTTCTGATGTCTGCCCTGCACACGGATGGCAAGATCAGCTTTGTACATATTTGAGATCCTTCATATCTAGGCTCCAAGGTCTGGAAGAGTACTCCCACCAAAATGAGAGCCTTAAGATCTGTGTCTGGTACATCATACAATGTTAGTTAAAAACTAGTGTTCTGTGGGAATATTTCAGGACAACTGAAATAAGGCAGTTATGCAAGTAACATCTCGGCTTCTGGTATGCCTTATATTGGTAAGTGAAAGAAAAATGTCTATGGTTAATTTTCTAAAGGAGTAATGACAACTGCATCAACTTTTAGAAATAGAGTATGTGTTTTGTTTGCCTTGCACATGCAGTTCTTAATATGGTATGATGCTGGATAGGCAAAGCACCAAAGTGCAAGAGAATGTGTATGTCATTTTACTGTTAATAAATTCAGTGAAGGCAGTGAGAGTATTAATAATCACTGCCATAAAACTTTCCCATTACCTAATGATCAAGACAGCCTTTTATAGAGATTGTGGACTTTGTATCTTCAAGTATAAGGTGTAATTTTTGTCTGAGCATGAGGCAGTTTCACAGTATACTACCTGGGCTATTGAAATAATCTCAAGATCTCAGGTACTTCCTGGGCTTTTGTGTAAACCATATTGATACTTGAAACTATATGTGGAATACTCTATCTCCAATCAGAATTAAAATCTCTGTCTCTGTCTGTAGCTCTTTTTTTCTTACAGTTTTGTCCACTCTGTACCTCTCTACACACACATACACACACAAACATATTCAATCTCTCATATTATATACGTCACTTCAAAAGATAATTAAAAAACAAATACGTTACTTGAACATATTTCTGCCAAATCTATGTAAGTATGTGTGGAAATTTTGTTTCTTTGGCTTTGTTTTTATACTGAATTGCATGAAATTTTGCTGCTTTGTGCTGGAGGCGGTCACGGCAACCCACTCCAGTTTTCTTGCCTGGAGAATCCCCATGGACAGAGGAGCCTGGCGGACTACATGCCGCCCATGGGGTTGCAAAGAGTCGGACATGACTGAGCAACTGAGCACAGCACAGCACATTGTTTATCAACAAGGGATCAAAGGGAATATTAAAAAAATAAATAAATAAACCTTATTCTAATGACTAGGTAGCAAGTAAAAGAAAATTTCACCATAAATGATAATTAAAATGATTGCTTTTAAATACTGGCACAACTTCAGTGATTTTTTTTTCCCTTTTAAGTAAATGTTTAGAGTCTGAAAGATAATCAGATATCTTCTAGATTGTTATTCTTAAGATAATTCTATTTGTGATTCCTAAATTCTTGACAGCAATGTGTCAAAATAAGCCAATATAATTTCAACAACTTTATTTTTATGGCTTGAATGTTTCCTTAAGAAGTAAAATTGTCTTTATGATACTATCTTAGAATTCCTGTGGAATAACAATAATGACCTAGGGATAATTTCTGTTTTTTAACAAGTTTTAGGCTTTATGGGATTGAAGGTGAATCATGAAAAGTGAGATAACATTTTGGGGAAAAATTCTGCTTTGTAAACAGACATTAGAAGATTTATTAATATTGACTTTTGAAGTCCAACAAATTTTCAGTGCTTGAATATCTTTGTATAGCATTTACCCACTAATCAGAAACTCAGTTCTTAGAAGCTTGTCGTTTTAGTATTAATTGCTTCATTTACTAGGGTGACATAATTCAGTTTAAAACTGTATGACTTAAAGTTAATAACTGAAAATGTATAATTAAACCATTTAAACATCTTTTAAAATGTGTGCCCCTTTACAAAGAGAGAACAGAATCTTCAATTACTATTTTACTGTCAAGTCTTTAAGACACAATTAGAGCTGAAACGATTCAACTAAACTGTTCTATTAGAGTTGAAACTATAAGATCAAGTAATTTAAAATACTGGCTCAGAAGTCAAGACTGGTAGGGACTTTTTTCCCACATAGTGCTTCTAGGGCTCCCTGAGCATCCTGGCCCCATCCTCTGTGCTCCCTTCTCCCTAGGTTTATATCTCTGGTGGAAATGCCATTACCCTGTTTACAGAACTGTCTTCTGACTCATATTGTAGACCTCAGTGCCACACCTTACCAGGTGTACAGAAGCCCTTTCGTAGTTATGTGTTTAATGAACAATAAGTAATGAACAGTAAGTAATCTGTGCTAACCTTGGAACTTTGATTTAGACTTCAAAAATGATAAATAAAAAAAGATCGCTTTTACATTTTATCAATCTTTAGATAACTCCTTTTTGAAGCTCTTATAAATATATTAAAAATCAATTTTAGAAACATCATTTATCTCATAATTTACTTCAACTCAAGCACTGAGTACATTGGTTTAAGGTAAAAGAAAGAACCCAGTGATGTTCTTTGTCTTTTTTTTTTTTTTAAGTCACACTTAATATGAAAAAAGTCCTGTATTTCCTTTTTTCTTTTTTTTTTGAATAGTACTAATACCAGTAAGCTATTCAGGTCTGAACAAATCTACAAATATTTATTCTAAATTTATCTCTGAAATATGATTAAATCTGACCATCATATAAAAACAGAAAAGAGCAAGATCTGACATACTGAAAGGATTCAAAGAAATATTAATCTAGATTAGACACCAAACAAAATGAGCTAGTGATTAAACAAGTTGACACATTGTGGATATGCATTCTGTGTACCATTTATTTTTATTCCAATGATACAAAGTTATCCTTTGTAAAATCACTGTTACACAAAAGAATCAGCAAATGTAGCTTTGCAGTATTGCAAGATGAAAGAATTCTTGAGATTGCACAAAGTGCATATATGTAAAAATACTGAACTATATGCTTAAAATAACTAAGGCGATACATTTGATGTTATGCATATTTTATCACAATTAAGAATAATAATAAATAATCAGCAAGATAAAAGATGATATCTTGAGCTTATAAGTTCAAATATGAAACAAAGATTCTATAAATTCAAGATTCCATAAATTCAAGGTGTTATTCAAGGTGTTATTTTTAAAGGGACAAGAAGTATACTCAGTTCAGTGTTTTTGCTGCCTGTGACTAAAAATAAAAATAAATAATAAAATAAAACAACTCGAAGAAACTCTCAAATTTCCTGATAGCTAAGCTACAGTGTTTTATTTTTGCTCTTCATATATTAATTGATTTAGGACTTCTTGATTTCAGATTGATGACAGACTGTTGTCTGTCATCTGGTTTATGCATGGCCCATTTTGATTCATTTACTAATTTACATAATTAAAAACAGCTAAGAAATAAACATCTGAAAACACACCATCCAGAACAAAAGCTAAAATCTGTAATATCCTGTTTTTCTTTTTTTACTGGTAATCTTTTTCTATTTACTAGTCTTGTATAATCATCTGTCTGAATCCTGTATTCATCACTCTTCTGCTTTTGAATCCTGTATTCATCACTCTTCTGCTTTCTTTTTATGTATTTATCGTATGTACATACATATATAAAAAGTGCCTTTTATTTTAGTTGTTTTTAACATTATTCTAAGGAGATTATGCTATTGGTCATTTTGAGGAATATACTTTTTTTGCTAATAATGAAATTGCTGAGGTCCATTCATACTGCTTTTCATTGCGATAGTCCGTTCATATTTTATTGCTGGCTGTTATTCAAAACGTCAGATATGCAGATGATACCACTCTAATGGCAGAAAATGAAGAGGAACTAAAGAGCCTCTTGATGAGGGTGAAGTAGAAGAGTGAAAAAAAAAAAACAGCTTAAAACTAAATATTAAAAAAATTAAGATCATGGCATCTGGCACCATTACTTCACGGCAAACAGAAGGGGGGAAGGGAGAAGTAGTGACAGATTTCCTCTTCTTGGGCTCTAAAATAACTGCAGATGGTGACTGCAGCCATGAAATCAGAAGACAATTGCTTCTTGGCAGGAAAGCTATGACAAACCTAGACAGTGTATTGAAAAGCAGAGCCATTACTCTGTCAACAAAGATCTGAATAATCAAGGCTATGGTCTTCCCTGTGGTCATGTACAGTTGTGAGAGCTGAACCACAAAGAAGGCAAAGCACCAAAGAATCGATGCCTTCAAATTGTGGTGCCAGAGAAGACTCCCGAGAGTCTCTTGGACAGCAAAGAGATCAAACCAGTCAATCTTAAGGGAAATCAACCTTGACTACTCATTGGAAAGGCTGATGATGAAGCTGAAGCTCCAGTATTTTGGTCATCTGATGTGAACAGTTGACTCATTGGAAAAGTTCCTGATGCCGGGAAAGATTGAGGGCAGAAGACAGTGTCAGAGGGTGAGATGGCTGGATGGCATCATGGATGCAATGGACATGAACTTGGGCAAACTTTGGGAGATGATGAGGGACAGGGAGGCCTGGAGTGCTGGAGTCCATGGGGTTGCAAAGGGTTAGATACAACTGGGCATCTGAACAATTGTTCAAAATCACGTGAATGTGTTTTAAACCATTTCTGGACAAACAGCATCTTTATGTCTTTATTGTGAGCCACATCCATGTTAGCTGGTCACCTGAGCCTGCTGCTATATCAACAACCAATATCTGTGCACTCTTTTTCGTTAGATTTGTAGTTGTTAAAATATGCTCTAGGACTTCCCTGGTGGTCCAATGGTTAAGACTCTGGGCTTTCAATGCAGAGGGCTTGGGTTCAATCCATTGTCAGGGAACTAAGATCCCACATGCCATCCGATGTGGCCAAATTTTTTTTTTTTAAATGCTCTAAATGAACAACCTTGCTTTATTTAAAAATCACAGTAATTACATCATATACATCTATTCAAAGAATTTAAGTGCTATTCTATGTTCTCTTTGTTCAGAAATATAAAACCCTGATATCTGACTATGAATATAATATCATATAAACATTAGTGACTTCTAAATCATTTGTTTAATTCCAGGTTTAACAAGTCTCTTTCAGTGTATTCCCTCAGGATATTTTCCTTTTTCCTCACCTATTAAAATATTTTCTGCTAACATTGATGAGAAACATAATGAAAGTTTGTCAGGAACTCTTGGAACATATAAGCTACTCAGAGCTTGACTTTCTTGTTTCTTCTTGCCTATAGCTTAACAAAGAGCAATTCTTTCTGTAAGCTAATGGAGTATTACAACAGTTTTAGGCTTTATTTTGAAAAACTTCCTGGAAGAACTTCTAAAGTTCATTAAAAACAAGACAAATTATTTGTGGTAAATTCAGGACTGTTCAAGCTGATTAAAAGTGATCAATCAAGGAGCCTACTGCCTTTGTCTGTAGGCATTTGCTCAAATAATATTTATTATGTAGTGTTTGAGACCGCCCCCCGCCCCTCCCAGTTCAAGGCACAGACTTTGGGTCATGCTTTGGCTCTGTTTCAAACCAGTCTGATGGCCCTCGACTTGTTGTTTAATGACTATATGAAGAAATTTTCTGACCCCAAAATGGTGAGAATAAGCATAGCTATTTTAAAGGTCACTGAAAGATTTAAATAAGATAATGCTTATCATCCTATTTTAATGTTTAACTAAATGAAAGATGTGTCTCAGTTTTATATGTGTTAAATATTATGAACAATTTCACACTGGTCTTTGACTTGAAGTGATAAATTATGCTTGTGACAGAGAGCCGTTTCTCACACCTCATTGAATGTTTATAGTGCACTACTGCTCTGAGCAAACAGAGAAAAAACAAGCTAAAAAGAATCTCTTAACTATAGCAAATGCTAACCTGAAGTTCTGTTGAAGTCACAATAAGAAGTTATACTACATGATTTATCTATTATTAAATACATTTCAGAAGAAATTATAATATTGACAGATAGAAATGAATGTTTCTGACAGTTTTTTCTTATAATCTTTTTAGAATGATTTTAGAAAATATTTAAATCTCAAAATTCTTAAATCATAGCTAACAATATGCTTTTGGCTTGAAACTCACTCTTTAATTTCACACCCTTTCCTAATTAGAATTGTAGGGTGTTTTAAATATTCAGATTCTAACACACCTTGAAATGTTTTACAGATTTATTGGCCTGCTGCAAAGGAACGGGTGGAATTGTGTAAATTAGCTGGGAAAGATGCCAATGTAAGTATGAGACTTTAAAAAATATCTTTGTTAAACTGGTACTGATATGATAGCAAATATTTATATTAAATTTTATTGAATGAATGGCATTAGTGTATTATTTTTACAACCACACTAATAGTCTGTGTAAAGATTAATATGGTATAAAATATTTCTACTTTGCCAAAATGAATGACATTATTCTCAGAAATTTAGAAATACTACATTTTCTAAAGTGTTAATCCTGATTGTATTTTCTTCACAAAAAATACCAAAAATACATTTTAAATATTTAAAAATAAACTATCAGGAAATACTATATTTCTAGAATTGTGTATTTTTATCTAATCCGTGTATTTTGTCAATGCATACAAAATCATCAGTTGTTGTAGCATTACAAACACACACTTGATATTTAATTTTGGGTGAAATTAAACTTATAACTACAAGAATTCTTTCAAAAGTAGGCATTATAGAGATACTAAGAAAGATCAATTGTCTTGCTTGCTCCGTCCAATTGTGTTGCCTGTTTAAGCTCCTGAGATGCTAAGGCTTTGACCACCACTTCTCATCTGAAAGTTCTGATTCAGGTCAAATTCTCTGTATTCCACCCTGACTTCTTGCATTGTAATGATAGGGAGCATTGCTCTTCTTTGGAAAAATAAGTCACCCCCTGAATATAACTCAAGATGACAAAGTTCCAACTTTGGGCAAAAGCATGGACATCGTGAGGCTTCCTTTGGATCATCCTGGAATGTTTCCCCTCACCACTATAACCCAAAAATATTAAGCTGAGAAGTACCCTTTTATTTAATAACAGCAAGTAGTGTGTGTTGTATGATGGCATAACTAGATTAAAAATGTCTCACTTTAATATTGTGATAAAGGTAAAGCAACATGACATGTTGCTTAATAAATTTAAGGGGAAGCTTAGAAGCCTACCAATCCAAAGTGAAAAATGAAAGTGAAAGTCGCTCAGTTGTGTCTGGACTGTAGCCCACCAGGCTTCTCTGTCTGTGAAATTTTCCAGGCAAGAATACTGGAGTGGGTTGCCATTTCCTTCTCCAGCGGATCTTTCCAACCCAGGGACTGAACCCAGGTCTCCTACACTGGAGGCAGATTCTTTACCATCTGAGCCAGCAGGGAAGCCTCATAACAACTGACTTATTCACTCATTTGTTCATTCATTTACTCAACAAGTATTTATTAAGAGCCTAAATATGTATAGTTATATTCTTGAGTTATATTGATCCATATATCCGATTATGGATCAAAAATATTTCAAAAAAGAAATTCCAGACAGTTTCAAAAAAATAAACTTGAATTTACTGCCTTCTGGCAACTTTTATATAGTATTTACATTGTATTTACAATTGTTTATGTATCATTACATAGTACTAAGTATTATAAGTAATCTAGAGATAAAGTATATGGGAAGATATGTAGAGGTTTTTCTGCCATTTTATATAAAGGACTTGAGCATCTTCAGATTCTTACATCTGTTAGGGTTTTGGAGCCAATTCCCTGAGGATACTGAGGGATGATTGTCCTACAAAACAAAATAATCAAAATGAAAGAAACTTTTGGTTATGCCTGATTTTGTATTCAATCAGTGTTAAATGTGATCTTTTCGGGCACCTAATATTAGCAGAAATATATCAGGGAGTGTTTGTTTCACATGCAACAGGAAAACATTTTTATATTTATTTTACTAGAAATGAAAGAGATTAAACTAATTTAGAATATATTCTTCCTTTCATGTCTCTAATTTCTTCACCCTGTTCAGTGTCAGGTACCCTGGGAGCAGGCGCCCAGGTCTGAAAAAGCCACAGTACTTTTTTTAACTCATGGGGAAAATAGATGCTTTGGTTATGGTTTTTCAAAATCATTTTGTTACATAACAATAGAAGCTTATCATAAACAGTGTGAACATTTCAATGGTTTGTATTTCACTAGTATTGAGTGTCTGATGAAGAGGCAAGAAGGAAAAGGCTGTTTTAAATGTGCTACAATGAAATAGTGTCAGTTTTCCCATGGAATAGATGAGGGATAAGCTCTCAAGGTCAGACAATCAGTGAAGGTTTTAATTGTGTCCGTGTTCTCATTTCAGTATGTTCACTAATTCCAGTTATATAGTAACTCAGTTGCCCCTCTTATTAAGTTAAAGTAAAGAGTGATAAACTTTTTTGATGGTAGTGTCCTAGATAGCACATAAGAACCAGTAAATGGAATCTATTCTTCCAATTCAATTGTATTTGAGAGCTGATAATCACCTCTAACACGTACTGTTAACCTAGGATTAGAGATTTGGGGAGCTTTTCTCTTTTTACTGAAGTCAGTAAAGTTTACTGTTGAAGTATGTAGGAATAATAAAAGTGTCTGTCTCCTTTTTTAATTTGTCCCTTTAAAATAATATTATATTTTAGAGTTAATAAGCATAAGTAACATATTTATAGTACTTACCATGTTCCAGGAACTGCTTTCAATGCTTTATACCTATAATCTTAACTAATCCTTAAGACAATATATTAGATTTTATTATTATTCCTCATTTTCCATATGAGAAGACTGAAACCAGAACAATTAACTGACTTGCCCTATATTATGTATTCAGTAAATAGTGAAGCCAGGAATTAAATCAAGAAGACTTGCCCCACAATCTGTGCTCTTATGAAATACTATAATCTACACATGAAGATTTGAGTTTTATATGTAAGGTCTACAAACTGAATCCCTCAAATCATTTCTTTCTTTACTATCACCATAACACAGATCCTCATTTTACATCATTACATAGATTTTGGTCAACAGAAAACTGAGACTAGTATGTGGTTTTATTATCATCTCTTACTACCTTTGGCATTACCCTCTCTCTCCCTTCTCTAGTAATTTTTACCTATTTCCCAAGAGTGTATTGAGAATTAACAAGTGTTTAGAAAGACTGTCCCTTTACACAATGGTACTATATAACTGAAAAATAGTGAATTATTTACCATAATGAAAGTTAGCTAGTTGGTGTACAGAGGGGGTGGAAGAACAGGATACAAGAGAACTAGTCTTCTTGCTTGAGTACAGTCCACAGTTTTAATCCAGGGAAGGAAGAGGCGACACACACTATTTGGTCTATTTTGTTTCTGTTTAGAATATTATTCAACAGAAAGTCACTAGAGAAATGGCTGGTCCGGCAAAGAAAAGTGGGGTAAACAGCTCAGTCCTGGCAAAAGAATGGATGGGGTGTGGGCAGCCAGGGCTGTTCGTCAGCTTAACTATCAGGGCACACAACCTTGTCAATAGAGACACTGCATAGAGTTAAAGGATCTTCCGTCTCTAAAGTTCTCTGATTACATTTACTTTCCATTTTAAAGAACATCTAAAAGTAAAACAAAGTGTTCACTGCAGAAAGTTTGAAAACTATATAGATCACTGTAAATATTTCTTTCCCCATGAACATTACCCAGAGATAGCTGGTGACATTTTGATGTTTATTCTTCTATCTTATCTGTTTACTATTTTTCAGAATGAAATCATTGTATACATAGTCCCTTAAACATTTTTTTTTTCACTTCACAGACTGCCATGAGCATTTTCCCATGTCATTAAATTCCTTTTTATAACACTACTTTTAATAGCTGCACTGCATTCCTTTATATATTATTTCATCAATCCCCTATTGTTAGAATTTTGATATATATCCAGTTTTTACTATTGTAAATGATGCCACACATGAAAAACCTTATATATAAATATTGTGAACATCTTTGGTTATTGGGTAGAATTACTGGTCAAAGGATATAAAATATTTTATGCATTGTAAAATGGCCCTCCAGAAAGTTTAAGCTTCTTATACTTAAATTAGCAGTACCTGCTCTTAAGAGGGTATATTTCCCAATACCCTTGCTAATATTGTATACAACATATATTTAATGCTTAACATTTCATTCATTAATACATTAATGAATGAAATAAATATATTTAATTTTTGCCAACAAAAACAAAATTATTTTTATTGCTTTTAGCTTGAAGTTCGTTCATTACTATAAGCACTAAATATCTTATATATTTGTAAAATTAAGATTTATATTCATGTATGATTACTTTGTGTCACACTCATGTAAAAAACGTCCTTTCCTAGTTTTCCTATTAGATGTTTAGACTTTTATAGGCACATCTCTCAATTTTTTTCCTTTAATTATTTTTTTTTCCCCTTTCTACCATAGGTGGTAGAAATCTGTTAGTTTTTTTTGTTGTTGTTGTTAAATCACTTTTGAGAGAAATGTGATATCTGGATTTTCATATACTTATTCTGAAGTGTTAACAACATATTACAATTTTTTAATATTATAAGACCAAAACATCTTTGCAGACTGAATTTTAACAGAGGTCTACCTGACAAACCTAAGATATACCACAATGATAGTTCAGTTCAGTTCAGTCACTCAGTCGTGTCTGACTCTTTGCGAACCCATGAATCACAGCACACCAGGCCTACCTGTCTATCACCAACTCCTGGAGTTCACCCAAACTCATGTGCATCAAATCAGTGATGCCTTCCAGCCATCTCATCGTCTGTCGTCTCCTTCTCCTCCTGCTCCCAATCCCTCCCAGCATCAAGGTCTTTTCCAATGAGTCATCCCTTTGCATCAGGTGGCCAAAGTATTGGAGTTTCAGCCTCAGCATTAGTCCTTCCAATGAACACCCAGGACTGATCTCCTTTAGGATGGACTGGTGGTTAGATCTCCTTGCAGTCCAAGGGACTCTCAAGAGTCTTCTCCAATACCACAGTTCAAAAGCAACAATTCTTTAGCGCTCAGCTTTCTTCAGAGTCCAACTCTCACATCCATACATGACCACTGGAAAAACCATAGCCTTGACTAGATGGACCTTTGTTGGCAAAGTAATGTCTCTGCTTTTAAATATGTTATCTAGGTTGGTCATAACTTTCCTTCCAAGGAGTAAGCGTCTTTTAATTTCATGGCTGCAATCACCATCTGCAGTGATTTTGCAGCCCCCCAAAATAAAGTCTGACACTGTTTCCACTGTTTCCCCATCTATTTCCCATGAAATGGTCGGACCAGATGCCATGATCTTCGTTCTCTGACTGTTGAGCTTTAAGTCAACTTTTTCACTCTCCTCTTTCACTTTCATCAAGAGGCTTTTTAGTTCCTCTTCACTTTCTGCCATAAGGGTGGTGTCTTCTGCATATCTGAGGTTATTGATATTTCTCCTGGCAATCTTGATTCCAGCTTGTGCTTCTTCCAGCCCAACGTTTCTCATGATGTACTCTGCATAGAAGTTAAATAGGCAGGGTGACAATATACATCCTTGATGTACTCCTTTTCATATTTAGAACCAGTCTGTTATTCCATGTCCAGTTTCAACTGTTGCTTACTGACCTGCATATAGGTTTCTTAAGAGGCAGGTCAGATGGTCTGGTATTCCCATCTCTTTGACAATTGTCCACGGTTTATTGTGATCCACACAGTCAAAGGTTTTGGCATAGCCAATAAAGCAGAAATAGATGTTTTTTCTGCAACTCTCTAGCTTTTTTGATGGTCCAGTGGATGTTGGCAATGATGTTGCCAACGGATATTTCCAGCAGATGTGGGTGGATGTTGATTTCTGGTTCCTCTGCCTTTTCTAAAACCAGCTTGAACATCTGGAGGTTCACGGTTCATGTATTGCTGAAGACTGGCTTGGAGAATTTTGAGCGTTACTTTACTAGCATGTGAGATGAGTGCAGTTGTACAGTAGTTTGAGCATTCTTTGGCATTGCCTTTCTTTGGGATTGGAATGAAAACTGACCTTTTCCAGTCCTGTGGCCACTGTTGAGTTTTCCAAATTTGCTGGCATATTGAGTGCAGCACTTTCACAGCATCATCTTTCAGGATTTGAAATAGCTCAATTGGAATTCCATCGCCTCCACTAGCTTTGTTCATAGTGATGCTTTCTAAGGCCCACTTGACTTCACATTCCAAGATGTCTGGCTCTAGGTGAGTGATCACACCATTGTGATTATCTTGGTCATGAAGATCTTTTTTGTATAGTTCTTCTGTGTATTCTTGCCACAATGATAGGCATGTGGCAAATTATCAAAAAAACTGAGGATCACAGTATTCTGCAAAATATACTAAACACAAAGACTGACCAGATTCTTAATCATAAGTGTCTTTTCATGTAGCACCTAAATAAATTAAAATAAATGATTACAATTCAGTTATCAGAAACACATATAAAGCTGTATTGGATTTAATTGAATTACATATAAGATTAGGGACTTACAAGTACTTCCGTTTTGCTAATATTTTTCCAAGTATTAAGGGGAAACAAGTTATAGATGATAATACATAGACTAATAGGTATTTGTCTTTGCTCTAAGTATTAAGTTTTATATTTGTTTTATTTATTTAGCTAAATATCTATTTATATATGTGTGTAAGGATGTGTATGGGGCTTCACTAGTGGCTTAGTCATAAAGAATCCACCTGCCGATGCAGGAGACACGGGTTCAATCCCTGGGTTGGAAAGATCCCTGGGAGAAGGAAATGGTAACCCACTCCAGTATTCTTGCCCTGGAACTCTCATGGTGTAAGAAGCATGGCAGGCTACAGTCCATGGGGTCACAAAGAGTTAGATAGGACTTAGCGACTGAATGAATAGCAACAACAGAAAGAAATGTGTATAAGGGTAGATGTTGAAATGAGTAATATTACTTGAAAATATCAGCAAGCCGGTGTGTGTGTGTGCGCATGCTAAGTTGCCTCAGTCATGTCCAGCTCTGTGCAACGCTATGGACTGTAGCCTCCAGTTTACCCAAAAGTCAGTTCTGCACAAAGTTTTCTGATTCATTGGAAAAAACCCTAATGCAATTTCCCAGCCAAGAATACTGAAGTGGGTTGCCATTTCCTTCTCCATCGGATCTTCCCAACCCATTTATCCAACCTGGGACTCCTGCATTAGCAGGCAGATTCTTTCACCACTGAGCCATTACTACTATGTGTGCATGTGTGCTAAGTCGCTTCAGTCCTGTCCGACTCTGTGCGACCTCATGGACTGTGGCCCTCCAGGCTCCTCTGTTCATGGGATTCTCCAGGCAAGAATATTGGAGTGGGTTGCTGTGCCCTTCTCCAGGGGATCTTTCTGAATTCTCTTAAGTCTCCTGCATTGGCAGGTGTTTTCTTTACCACTAGTGCCACCTGGGAAGCCCAGAAGATTGGTACTTGTTTTTAATTCTGTCTTTTTCAGTCTGTCTTATAGTGGAGAGTTGAGGAGGTAGGAAAGAGAGTAGGTAAAAAGCATAGGAAGGAAAGAGAAATTCAGTTCTCCTCCAAGGTTGAGTATATCACTCACTGAGTTGAATTGTTTGATCATGTGCAACAACCCTTACCATTGTGGCAATACCTATAAATTAGTCAGCTTTCAGGGAAAATTAAAAATGCTGCCTCTCAGAGTTTTCTTTCTTCATGCCTCACAGAATTACACCACTCTTAGTAGCTATGCAGGTTGCTAAGTGAATTAAATCAAGTTAATTATTGCTCGTGCTATTTAAGCAAAACTTAATGAAACTTGTGCACAAAAAGAAAACACAGAATCTTTGAGCCTTAAAAAATGTTATAAATTAAAAGAGAAAGACTTTTGTTTCACTTGAGGCACTAGTGTTTGGCTGAAATGACCACCCTAGGCAAACTTTGAAATAAGAGACTTTATCTTTTAGAATCTCTTCCCACATTTCTTTCCTTCAGGCAACCAATGTCTTTTCATTGCCTCCAGTTTTCTTAGAGAACTGCCTGCCATCAACTTCATCGACTATTGTGTCTGACTATTTGTGACCCCATGGACTGCAGCACACGAGGATTGCCTGTCCCTCACCATCTCCTGTTTTCCCAAGTCCCTCACCATCTCCTGTTTTCCCTAGTTCATGTTCGTTATATCTGTGGTACAATCCAACCATCTCATCCTCCATCTCCCTCTTCTCCTTCTGCCTTCAATCTTTCCCAGCATTAGGGTTTTTTCCAATGAATCAGAAAACTTTGGGCAGAACTGACTTTTGGGTAAACTGAGTCAGAAAATTCAGGATTGTCCCTACAGTGTTCTATTCCATGGCAGCCCAGTCTGAGAGAAGGGAGGAATTTCATAAACAAATCCTTGGTAATATCTCACCAAGTCAGGAACTAGCATAATGGGTTACTTTCCAGGGCTGGCTGCATCTTAATAAAGTACTCCCAGAAAAGTTAAAGGATGTGGAATGTTTTAGGTGTGATTCAGAGGTTTTTCTTTATCATCACTCAAATTGTATCTCCTTTGTGTGTGATGTTTCACTCTGGGCCTTATTTGCCGTTTTAAACAGTGCTGTGTCTCACAGTCTCTAATCTCTTAGACTTTGTAATTTATAACTCGAAAGGCAGTTGTTTTATTTCTTTATACAAATATTTATTTCAAACTCTTGTAAAATTACTGTGTTAGTCGGCTTGAGCTACCATAACAAAATACCATAAACTAGGCTGCTTTAACAACAGCCATTTATTTCTGACAATTCTGGAGCCTGGGAAGTTCAAGATCAAAGTGCAGGCCAACTTTGTTTCTAGGGAAGATTCTCTTCTTGGCTCATAGGTGGCCGTCATCTGGTGGTTTCTGCACAGGGCAGAGAGAGTGAGAGCAAGTGCCCTGGTCGTTTCTTATAAAGGCCTGAATCCTATCAGGAGGATTCCAGCCTCCTGACCTCTTCTAAGGCTATTGCTATTATTCAGTTGCCAAGTTGTGTCTAACTATTTGTGACCCCATGGACTGCAGCACACAAGGCTTGCCTGTCCCTCACCATCTCCTGGAGTTTTCCCAAGTTCATGTTCATTATATCTGTGGTACCATCCAACCATCTCATCCTCCATCTCCCTCTTCACCTTCTGCCTTCAATCTTTCCCAGCATTCGGGTTTTTTCCAATGAATCAGCTGTTCACATCAAGTGGCCAATGTATTGGAGATTCAACATTAGTCATTCCAAAGAGTATTCTGGTTGATTTCCTTTAAGATTGACTAGTTTGATCTCTTTACTTTCCAAGGGACTCCCAAAAGACTTCTAGCTATTTACTTCCTAAAAACCTGACCTCCAACCACCATCACCCTGGAGGCATTAGGGTTTCAACCTATGAATTTGGGGAGGACATAAATATTCACTCCATAACCATTCTTCTCTAAATTCTATGACTCTGGTGAAACAGAGCTTTTGAAAAATGATGTAATTACTAGCAGTGAGTCAATCCCACCTCACTCCAGGCATATCCATCTACACTTTTCCCCTCCCTGTGTACTATTCCTTGTATAGATTTTACCCTTGTGTAAGCCTCTTCGTGGGGAAAAGACTAATAAGTAGAAGTCCCTTCACTGAACATGAATGAGCAAGATGAAGGCTGGAGAATATTAGAATCTCTTACCCTACCAGTGAAGCCATCATTAGAATTTATCTGATGATCACCTACATTTTTACTCTTTTTCACCCTGGCTTATTTCATGTTACTGAGACATTTGTTCAAAACCATTAGTAGGGTGAATTTTCTCTCTGAATTAAGTTTTCACTTGTGACTGTCTAACATGATATAAAAGAACATGAAGCTAGTTTTCTACAGTGCTTTTATGTCAATAAAAAATAAATTCTCTTCATCAGATACCTCGATGGAAGTGTGAAAAACATATAATATGATTTTGTTAAGATTGTCTGCCAGATAAATTGTCTCAATGAATATAAAATTTTCCTTTCTTAGGAATCTACATATAATACTTATATGAGAACATATATTAAATGTATGAAAATATTCAGGATATTAAGGATTCTACAGTATGGTTTGCATATGCTAAAATAGGGCTTTCTTTTTTTGCAGCACAAATGTGTAACCATATGTAGTTTTCCTGCTGCTATTAGAGAATTCTGACTCTCCCTACATGATAAACATCCTTCTATTCTATGGCTAACTGAGGGACTGACTGATACTGTCCTCTCATTTAGTCTTAAGCAACTGCTTTGTTTGTAAGGGAGCAGAGAGCAGAAAACTCAGTAAGTTAGTTCTTTATAGCATTTTTCTGGGTAGAATGTGCAGATTTTATTCACTAGGATCTACAAATTCTTGAGACACGAGATTGCTAAGCCAGCTGGACAAAAAAGACTAGGTACTAGAAACTCTGTACCACAGCTATGCAGAAATCGCTCTTTCCTCGAAAATCAGAACAGCCACTGAGAAACATTATTTTGTATAGATCAAAATCAGAGTATGTGATAAGCAATTATTAAGTGTTATAGTCTTTATTTTAATCCACATAACAATCATAATCCTACCAGCTAAGTTATCATCTGTCATTAAAAATATTTAATTAAAAAAATCATCCTACCAGTTGGTTTTTATCTTTTTTTATTTTTTAATATTCTCCTCCTAACAACCCTAATGACAACAGGGACCTGATGGGTGAAGGACCTGTGGCCATTCAGGCAAGAGAAAATGGATCTTTTCTCAATCACAGTGATTTCATAGTTTTCCAACCTCCTTAGTAAACACTTGTCCATCTCCTAGGTAGAGCTGATTTAAAATAAAACCGTACTATTGCCCAGTGTTTTCTTGGAGTCTTTGGGTCCAAGAATCATGAAGTTAGTTAAAAATTGTTTCCAGTAATTATGTAAAGATAAGGGATGGCTTAGAGAAGATGAATTGAAAATAATAAGAATGACTATTCTGAAAAATGGAGTCACTATTTACAAGCAGTTCGGGGATAGAAAATAATTAAGTTATAAAGATACACATTTTAAAGAATACTTTTAGGCCCAAGCATTTGGAAAAGAGGCAGAAATATTAAGTCTCTTAAAATTTTGACATGGCATAAAAAAACCCACTCCAGTACTCTTGGCTGGAAAATCCCATGGATAGAGGAGCTTGGAAGGCTGCAGTCCATGAGGTCGCTAAGAGTCGGACGTGACTGAGCGACTTCACTTTCACTTTTCACTTTCATGCATTGGAGAAGGAAATGGCAACTCACTCCAATATTCTTGCCTGGAGAATCCCAGGGACTGCAGAGCCTGGTGGGCTGCCGTCTATGGGGTCACACAGAGTCGGACACGACTGAAGTGACTTAGCAAAGCAAAGCAAAAAATATTTATGGAAGAAACAGAAGTTCTTGGAATAAGCTGGACTTAAGCTAAATCTTAAAGGCTCAGTTGCTGCTGCTAAGTCGCTTCAGTCGTGTCTGACTCTGTGCAACCCCAGAGACAGCAGCCCACCAGGCTCCCCCGTCCCTGGGATTCTCTAGGCAAGAACACTAGAGTGGGTTGCCATTTCCTTCTCCAATGCATGAAGGTGAAAAGTCAAAAGTGAAGTCACTCAGTCATGTCCGACTCTTAGCGACCTCATGGACTGCAGCCTTCCAGGCTCCTCCATCCATGGGATTTTCCAGGCAAGAGTACTGGAGTGGGGTGCCATTGCCTTCTCCGTAAAGGCTCTGTAACATTGAAAAAAACGGAAATAAAGTGGCAGGGCATTCTAGGAAATAAGAATGGAATAATATATGGGAAGACATCTGTGTTAAGTGTTATGTTTACTGTAGCTGATTCAGTTGAAACTGCACACAGTAAGATCTATATGGGACAGAAAATGAAGGAACATCAGAGCATAATATTTGGTTTGGGTTTGGTTCTGTAGGTAATTCTTGAAATTACCTCTTTGGTAATGGATACCTCTTTCATACTCTGTATATATTCATTCTGTAGGTCCCACTGAGTCCTACTGTAGAAATGTGCATTCTAGTACTCTGGTTACTTCAAAGCCATAAAACTTCAAAAAAAGCTTCAAGTCATAGTTTCTAATTTGTTTTGTCTCCTTTGCTAAGTCAGGTGTTAAGCATTTCTCATAAATCTTTTTTATTTTAGCACTTATTTTTGATGATTAATCTACTTGGAAAGCAGGTGGTATGAATGATACCTTGAAATACCTGAATTATATGCTAATGCTTTTATGTTTTTTATGCCCAATAGACAGAATGTGCAAATTTCATCAGAGTACTTCAACCCTATAACAAAACTCACGTTTATGTGTGTGGAACTGGAGCGTTTCATCCAATATGTGGATATATTGATCTTGGAATCTACAAGGAGGTAATATTGTGAAATAGCATGAAAACAATTTACTATAATAGCTTATTACTTACTGCCTATGACATAAAATAAGTAGATTTGAATATAAAAATTGAATCATTTTCTGTATGAACTAAGAACTTATGTTTCCAACCACTTAATAGATTATTACCATTTTGATTATCTGCTTTATCCACCAAATAAAAACTTCTTCTATTAAAAGTTTTCTAGTGACATGATGAAAATTAATAGTGTAAAGTGTTGAAAGTACTTGTTTTCTAGGCTCTATGTACAGCTTTATTTCCTCTTGAGCTTCCTATATAAGTAGATCTATTTATGATGTTGGTGTTGGTAAAGATTTGTTTCCTGTAAGACCTTGTGACAGAATGGTATCTTCTAAATAACTTAATTTTTCCCATCCGACAAATTTGACCTGTTGCATATGTTTACAATAGCAGACACTAAATATAGATAATTTTAATGATTTTCTTAAAATTGTATAGTTAGTTGTTATCATACTTGTTATCATACTGGACTTATTTCTGCCAGACCAAATTTGCATAGTGGAAATGTAGGAAGTATTAATTAGGAGTAATGCATTCCATCTATCAATGAGCATTTCAATAAATGAGAAACATACCTATTGCAATAGTTTAATCAACATTAATTTGTTAGAGTACTTTCTTTGTGTCATGGACTGTGCCAGGTACTTTACATGGATTGTTTTTTGGAATTTCACAACACTCTTAATGAAGTTTGTATCTTTATAACTCCCGTTCGCAAATTAGTGAAAGTAGAATCTCAGTGGAATGAAATAACATGCATAAGATTACCCAGCTGATAAATGGCCTAGCAAGGAATTGAACTCAAGTAGTCTATCTCAGGAGAAGGAAATGGCAACCCACTCCAGTACTACTGCCTGGAAAATCCCACGGACAGAGGAGCCTGGTAGGCTAAAATCCACCGGGTCGCAAAGAGTCAGACACAACTGAGCGACTTCACTTTCACTTTTCAAGGGAGGAAGAGGAGAAGGCAATGGCAACCCACTCCAGTACTCTTGCCTGGAAAATCCCATGATCAGAGGAGACTGGTAGGCTGCAGTCCATGGGGTCGCGAAGTGTCGGACACGACTGAGCGACTTCACTTTCACTTTTCACTTTCATGCATTGGAGAAGGAAATGGCAACCCACTCCGGTGTTCTTGCCTGGAGAATCCCAGGGACGGGGGAGCCTGGTGGGCTGCTGTCTATGGGATCGCACAGAGTCGGACATGACTAAAGTGACTTAGCAGCAGCAGCAGCAGCAGCAGCAGTCTATCTCTAGAGCAAGCATGCCCATCTGAGCTTTAGAATCTGTACTCTAAAGCATTACTTTGTATAGCTTGATGGGTTACACTGTCATCCTTATGTTTATGTATATACTTCTTGTGACTAACCACACATATTTTAAGGAAATTTGGATGTGTGTTTGAAAGTAAAGTCTGGGCTCATAGTACAGGTTTCTTTGCATTGATTTAACTGATTCAAGCAGAGATTAAACCCATAACTGTGGCTGGATAAATTTTTCTCTTTAACCAACTTGTCTAACCAGCCCAGACTCAATGGTTTGACAGTAAAGCAACCCTGATAGTTAAATCTCTGAACCACTAGGAGACTTGGCAACTTGAATCCATCATTCTTTGTTGCTGGTGTAATGTTCTCTTGCCTGGCTTTGATGAAGGGTAATATATAACAGTGGCTCATAGCATAGGGTGTAATTATATGAGATAGCCCCACAGCTTGAATGTATTTTGAGGCCTGGGGCTAAAGGCCAAACTCCAAACCTGCTGAGGGATACAAATAATGTTCTTTAACTTCTAAAACTCACAAGTACTGAAAGGGAATTTAGAAGGAGCTAATTACTTAGCTTGATACTGTCAAAAAGCCCTGGGGCCATCAAACTTACAGGTTCTGTAAATGAGAAAGTTATAAGTGAACAGGGGTATTAAGCCTTGTGAGTTTTTCACTAGTCAGGAAGACAGGTAATTGTATGGCAACACTGCCTGAAGACTGTCCACTTATGAAATGAGTTATTAGTCCCAGGATTCACTGTCCAGCTCAGAGGGAAGGCATGACATTCTCAAATAGATAAAGTTGCTTCTAAGATGACTTAGAAGGGGGAACAGTAATACAGAGATGGAGGAGAGAAGGGTGTAGAGTCCCCCTTCTTGGGGGACACTCTTTTGTGTTGGGGGCAACGAGAAGAAAGAGGAAGCAGCTGAAATGAATCCCAGATTTCTGTCTTTGGCAATGAGCTGGAGAATAGTGTTATTTATTGAGGTGAGACAAGTAACAAATTTGTGGGGAAAATGGTGAGTTAGTTTTATACATTCTGCTTTTGAGAAATGCTCTTTAGGTCATGCCAAGTGGGCAGTTGGATCTGGATTTCAGGACAGAAGTCAGGGGCTGTTGACAACTACTGAGAATTTGAACATGGGGAGCCAGAGTTTGAATTATGGCCCCTGTCATTTACCAGCTCCATGGCCTTCTGCATATACTTTCTAAGCTCCTGTTTATTCAGCAGAAGGATGATGACAATAATAGTAACTCACAGAGTTATTTTAAGAATAAAATAAGAAAATGATTGCGTGGGCTTTGGCATATCACTTGCTCCATTCTGGTCACTTAATATTCAGCTGTATTAGGCAACAAGAACACAGAAAGGTAAAAAGGCAAGTATTTCCAAAGTATGTATATGAACTTTATTTAAAAATAATGTCTGCCATCTATCTATCTACTCTATACTACTGGGGGTGCCTGATAGGTTTTTAATAGTTAGCTTGGAAACATGTTCTTTCCTTTGGAATCTCCCTTTGCTACTGCAAACCTCATATTTAAATATTAATAGTATTCGTAATTAATATGATATTAACAATAACTTTGCCTAGTTGTTGTGATGATGAAAATTTCCATTCTTTTCTTCTTCTGTCTGTATTTCAACAGTATTTCTCTGTGTGTAGTTTGGACAGGTGCTTTTTGTGTAATGAATTAGGTGGGACCAATCTTATAAAATTAAAATTGTCTCAAAAGTTAAAATGTCATGTAATTCAGTTTATCTCAGGAAGTCCATTGTATCAGCCTTTATTTCTGACATCATTTTCCTGTTGGTGTCCTTGACTCTGGCTCAAGGAAACCTGCTTTCCTGTTCTCTCCTTTCTCCAGGAGATTATAAGGGAGACCTTGTCCTTAGCTTCCACAGATAACAATTTTATGGGCTTATCTTGAGAATTTCATGAAATATTACATTTTGACAACAGGAGTCTGTACAATTATAAGGATTTATCTAGGACTTTGCATCAACTATGACATTGTCCCAGATACTTTCTTGGGTTTTCTTTTTTAGCTTTTTACGATAATCTTCTGGCACACCAGAATTCAGTTTACTTTTTCCCTTTACAACGTCCCATTATAGGCTTTAGAGTCAACAGTTCTGTTTGACCTGTGGAGAATAATGTGCCCTTAATGATATTTAAACATTCTTAAGGGCTGTGTTCTGTAGGTGTTTTTTCCTGACATATCTCTAGCCCCATCCACAGTTGGGAAACATTCCCTAAAAGTGTTCTCATTGGACTTTTTTCATGCCTAGGCGCCACTATCACAACTTATCATTAGCTGAACTGTTCTAACTAAACATACTTGAGCTTGATCATGTTACATGGTCATGGTGAGTCTATAGATTAATTTCAGCACATTTTTAAATCCATGAATTTGAAATCCTGAGGTTAGATTTGTTAAGAGCATGAACTTTGGAGACAGCCCCGAGTTCAAGCTCTTCCTCTGCCTCTTATTCATTATGTGATACTGAACAAGATCCTTCTCCCTTTTACTCTCAATATTCCTTTTGTAAAGCTGGAATTCATAAAGTTGCCACGTCTTTACATTTATGGTGACAATTCAATGAGATAATGTACATGAAATTCCTGCTCATGGTTATTATGTATTAACATTAAATACAATTAAGGTATTAAAGCTTGTTTTCTTAAAACTATTAAATAGCAATCATTATTCATGCTATTTAAATTAGTATTGCTATTTTTTAAATAAGGCAGTAGTTACTGTTAGTATTGTTTAAAAGAAAAAGACGTGAAATGTCACATCATACAAAAGGAATAATCCAAATAATCAATTTTTTTCTCTCCCTTTTGCTTCTTTGCTTACTTTCTAGATAAGTGGCACTGAATGATTTCTTTTAATTGCATATGTGTTCTGATATAACTCTGTAGATATGCCTTCTAGAGAGAATGTCAGAAATGCTGAATTTTGCTAGTGCGTTTGTAGGCTGAATCATCAGTCTTTTTGTGGATGGTAGTGTTGTCATTGTTATGAAACACTCAAACTCATGGGGCCATATTCATTATACATTCATATTTTTCTTGGAAAGTTCAACCTAAGATTTTTTTTTTTTCCCCTGACCATTAAAAGTCTGGCAATGCCATTCTGTCTGTGGCCACTATTATAAAAATAAATGTTTCTGCCAAAATAACTGTGTGGCTTTAATGTGCATAGTGTTTTCATAATAGTGAAAATACTACGTTGGAATTTTTTTTGCCCACATGTATCAATAGCTCTGAAAATGAACTGCCTGCCTTACAACACTTTTATGTCACTAAAATTACAAAATATCATAAGGCTTAAGTAATATGGTATAGTTGCAGATGCTTAGGTAGATAGACCATCATAGTTCTGAAAGTATGATTATTAAATTTATTTCTTAGAGGAGGAAACTGGCTTATTAGACTCAATATTAGTTATTAGACTTAAGAAATAGGATTGCTTGATAGCAATTTTGATGATGATAGTGGTCCAGGCTAAATGAATTGATGAAGGCATTGAAAAATTCATTCATTATTATAATTACTACTTAGGGCAAATGGAGATCAAAACATGGGAATTGAGTCTTGACAGAAATAATATTTGTGGAAGAGTTAAGAAGCACAGTTTGATGTGCATGCTATATGTTCAGTTTTTGTTGAATTAATGAGTTAGAATTTAGTTCTTATCCCCTACGTTCTTGATAATTCTCATATTTTTAAAAAAATCACACTTGTGTTAATATTTCTCTTAACAGGAAGTTATTTTCAAACTAGACACACACAATTTGGAGTCTGGCAGACTGAAATGTCCCTTTGATCCTCAGCAGCCTTTTGCTTCAGTAATGACAGGTAAGAGCAGCAAAGGATACTTCTTGCTTTTAGGTGTTTTTCTAAAAAAGGATGTGTGTAGATTCAACCACACTGTCTTAGTGAGTTAAAGATTATTTTGGATTAATCATCCACTGACTGTTTGGTGGTAGTTTTTTAGTGTCACGTCTCTCTGTATTTAGCTCCTTATCCATAAAATGAGTCTCTAGTAATCCTTAATGTCTGCACAGTTACATTTTAAATGAACTTCAGATTGAAAAGGCTGAAATGCGTTTAATGCAAACGACATTCATGTGTGCTATAATTTTACATATAGATAACTCAGATTTTCTTATATTTAGCTTATATATCTCTATTTGGTTCATTATGGCAGTTAAATTTAGCAGTTCCTTGAACATAATATATTATAAAATATATTGAATATTTGAGTGGGAGAAGTAATAATAAGATGTAAGTGGATAAATTAATAAGACAAATAAATCAAACTATAGAGCACAGACAATAGAATGTTGTAACTCCTCAATTTCACCATAACCTGATTGTATTAATAGAAATGTGAAATTTTTGCTGGCATATTCAGTTTTCTCTTGCTTTGCATACATCATAAATTCTCTTACGGGGGGAACATCATGTTTAAAGAAGGTGGTACTGTGTGGTCTGAAGTCTTTTCTGAAGACTATCAACATGACCTCTGACCTCTAAGTTTCAGCCATTATAAGGACTACTTTTGTCTTGGTTTTGTTCATGACTTTAGTCTCTTTTTATTTAGCTTGTCCATCAGGTGTTTGAATAGGCTATCAAGAGTGACACACCATGACATTTTAATTTTCACTTTGTGAGAACCAGTGCTCTTCTTTGAAGTGAAAGTGTGTGTGTTTTGAAAATTATGTGACTAATGTTCAGTCATTATCCTCAGAAAGTGAGGTCGATGATTTGTGACTGATCCGCTAAATGGAATTGACACACCTTTAACAATAGACTGTAGACATTGGTGACCCCTGAACCTCTAAGTAATTTAAGTACAATGAAGACGGTTTTAAAACCTGGATATAGAGATCCAACTTTTATGTTGAAATATACTTTTTTTTTTCCTGGCAAAATGAATGTTTGCAGTTTTATATTTCAAATTAATGGTGTATTTCCTTTATGTCTCTACTGATGATGTTGTTTGGTTCTTCTATTTTTAAAAATTTGCCCCACAATGAAATATTGTCTTGCACTATATTTTTTAAGAGATGGAATCAGTACCATGTCTACATTTACTTTATATAACTGGGAACTTCCCTGGTGGTTCAGTGGTTACCACTCTGCCTTTCTATTGCAGAGGGCACAGGTTCAATTCCTGGTCAAAGAATAAGATCCCACATGTTGCACTGTGTGCCCCACCCCCCCAGAAAAAATAGTTGTAGTCTACATAACTGAGTTTATCTCTTTTATGTTTATGTGTCTGTGTATCTCCCCGCCCCCCCCATCTTTGGAAACTGACGATTGTTATGAATAGTTAGATTGGTTGTCTCACATAGTTCACTAAAAGTCTTATTTCAGTGGATGTAATTGGAAGATTTTTGAAAATATCTGAGTCACTTATGCAAAGGCAGAATTTTAAAGATATGTTTCTGAGAGAATTGAGTTTTAGTGATTGTAGTTGTTCTTATATTGGCTTTAAAAAATCTAAATGCTCTGTAGAGATTTAGCTATTTTTTAAAATTTTAGTCTATTAAGTGTAAACCAAAGTAGTTGAATATAAAGATTTATTGAAACAGAAACTTAGCTTCTAAAGGGACAACATGTTCTACTATGGGGACTGCATTCTTCCTGCCATACCCCACCCCCCAACGTGCTAACTTGCATCAGGAACATGGACCACCACTCCCATTTCCCCTCTCTTGCCCTTGCAACCTTTTCTTTCCCCTTCTCCCACCTGTCTCCCTTCTGTCCTTTCTTCCACTCCTCTCCCTCATCTTAAACTCCTCTGCCCTCTCTTCCTCATTCTTTCCACTCTCCATCTCCTTCCCCACCTCTCTCTGCCTCTGGCACCCCTCCTTCTCTTCTCTTCTCTCTCCCCTGTCTCTGGTAAGACATGGTTATCCACTTTACACAAATAACAGGACAAAGAAGTTTGGTATATTTAACTTATATGCAGAGTATATCATGAAAAACGCTGGGCTGGAAGAAGCACAAGCTGGAATCAAGATTGCCAGGAGAAATATCAATAAGCTCAGATATGCAGATGACACCACCGTTATTGCAGAAAGTGAAGAGGAACTAAATAGCCTCTTGATGAAAGTGAAAGAGGAGAGTGAAAAAGTTGGCTTAAAGCTCAACATTCAGAAAATGAAGATCATGGCATCTGGTCCCATCAATTCATGGGAAATAGATGGGGAAACAGTGGAAACTGTGTCAGATTTTATTTTGCAGGGCTCCAAAATTACTGCAGAGGGTGACTGCAGCCATGAAATTAAAAGACGCTTACACTTTGGAAGGAAAGCTATGACCAACCTAGATAGCATATTGAAAAGCAGAGACATTACTTTGCCAACAAATGTCCATCTAGTCAAGGCTATGATTTTTCCAGTGGTCATGTATGGATGTGAGAGTTGGACTGTGAAGAAGGCTGAGCGCCGAAGAATTGATGCTTTTGAACTGTGGTGTTGGAGAAGACTCTTGAGAGTCCCTTGGACTGCAAGGAGATCCACCAGTCCATTCTAAAGGAGATCAGCCCTGGGTGTTCTTTGGAAGGAATGATGCTAAAGCTGAAACTCCAGTACTTTGACTACCTCATGCGAAAAGTTGACTCACTGGAAAAGACCCTGATGCTGGGAGGGATTGGGGGCAGGAGGAAAAGGGGACAACAGAGGATGAGATGGCTGAATGGCATCACCGACTCAATGGACGTGAATTTGAGTGAACTCCGGGAGTTGGTGATGGACAGGGAGGCCTGGCGTGCTGCGATTCATGGGGTCGCAAAGAGTCGGACATGACGGAGAGTCAGACACGACTGAGCGACTGATCTGAACTGAAGTGAAAGGCCACATCTTTCCCTTTTCAGAAATTCCTGTTTATCAGAACTATTAGAAACATGATTAGCTACAAGGAATGCAACATGTTATAATTACAAAGTATGACTTCAGTGCTGAAAGCTCCCTTTCAGCAGAGGTTAGGCAAAGAAAAGTTGTGGTCACTGAGGCTATGTTGGTTAAGTAAATACTAATTACACAGTCCATTCTTCATTATGATGTTTACTTTTTAAATTTGTGTGTGTGTGTTGTTACAAAGAGCGACTCCTAATTATGACATATCTTTGAATTATTTGTGAGGAGAGGGAAAGAAGATAACAGAAGCTAAATGCATGTGTAATTATTAATTCAGGAGACTTTGGCCTTTTTTATATTCAAGTATTTGGAATCAGCTTACCAAAGTTTATTGAGTTATCTTTTCTTCAGCTGAGCAGATTTTTCAAAATCTGAAGGGGAAATTTATAAAACAATATATTCTTATGTAAGCAGTAAGCATCTTTGGTTTCATGTTGTGAAATTGGTCTGTTTCAGTAGTGTCTGCTGGTAAACTCTTAGAAGTCCTGTGTATTCTTTTCTCCCTTGCAGATGAGTACCTCTACTCTGGAACAGCTTCTGATTTCCTTGGCAAGGATACTGCATTCACACGGTCCCTTGGGCCTACTCATGACCATTACATCAGAACTGACATTTCAGAACACCACTGGCTCAATGGTTAGTGATTTTCGCACTTTTGATTTTTTTGCCTTTGCTTTTGAGTAGATAAGAAACTCTGGATTGTTCGTTCAGATTTGTTTTGGAAGTTATGTAGCTCAATATATAAAATACATTTGAAAGAGTTCCTCACTGTGTTAGAAAGATCTCTAGGACTTATTGCGTATATAATAATAATAATAGCTGACATTTATTGTGCTGTGGTCCTTGACATTATTCCATGCTCTACTTGATTTTTAAAAATATTCACAATGTTTTAATGTGAGGGATGTGTTATTATTGTTATTTGCTTTTTAAAGATAAATAAACTGAGGTAGAGAGAAGTTGAGTAATTCGGTCAAGGTCTTAGGACTTGTCAGTTGCTGAGCTGGAGTTCAAGTTGGCAGTCTTTCTCCTATAGCCTATTTTTTAATGACTAAGCCAAATACTGTCTATGAACATAATAGAAAGCCAAATACTGTCTATGAACATAATAGAAAGGGGTTAGATTGTAATGCTAACTTCTTTTGCTGAAAAAAATTAGTTTTTCTTTTGGTTAAAATATGTCTCTCCAAAATTTTAAGCATATTGATATTAGTTTGATTATTTTTGTGTTTAAGGTCATACAGCATTTAGAGTTTCTAACAACAAAAAAGACCTCCTGAATGAATTTATTTAATGGAAAGAATGGTGAAAGCCTTTTTTTTTCCTTTTTCCTTTTGCCCTGCTGCCTTCCAACAGGTCAGGTTTTTATCATAATTTTCTACAGTTTTCCAGTTAACATAGGAACTTACTTCACCATATGGCAGAATAACTTAACACTGCTATTTAAGCAGGCACACAGCATTTCCCATTCCCACTAAAACCCATAAATATTAGGTTTTAGTGGAGGAGGCCTGGGTAGAGATTTCCTTGGGGCTATCTATGTATCTCTCAGCATCATTCAAGCAGTGACAACATAAACAAAAGGGAAAAACACTTTTAAAACATTTCTTTAGTCAAAACCTCCAGATCCATTTGTTTACACAACAATGTGATCCATTGACCAAGAGAGAACCCTATTAATAGAGTAAACAAACTTAGAATATCCCCAACTAAGTGATTACTGTTAACTTCTTAACACTTATGCAAGGCAGGACCATATCCTTGAATATTGTGAGGTTTTTGTGGCAATAACTTGGTTTGAGAATGACTCCTTAGATTTTACCAGCAGAAAAGCTTAGTTATCTCTTCAGGTAACAAAATAGTATGGCTTTAAAGTCAAGTATAAATTGTATTTCCCAGTCTTGGGATGGTAAATGTCATCATATTGCCACTCATTTAAGAGATTATTCTATTTTTTCCTTACTGGTGGAATGTTCAGAAGTCAGCAGTATTGCTAAGACAATAAATGTGAGAAATATGTATTCAGCTTTTATTTGTCTAGCATGCTGTTCTTAGTGCTATGAGAAGAGATTTACAAAGTAGGAAACTTGTGTTGGTTTAACTTGTTACTGATGAGCAGCTTTTAGGTCCTATGATATACTGAATGCTGTTCTGCCCATTGGGCCTGCAGGGATTATAGGGGAGGGTTGCCGACCTCCTGGATGATGAATGCCCAGAACATCAGAAGAGATGGTTGATGGGACTGAAAATCTGTGAATGTTTCCTGAAACTATTTTGAAGTTATCTATTATTTAATTTTTTATTTCAGTTTTTTATTTTATTGAAGTATAATTGATTTACAATGTTGCATTAATTTATGCTATATAGCAAAGTGAATCAGATATATTCAATATAGCTATTGAATATAGCTCTCTGTGCTATACAGTTGGAATTTGTTGTTTATCCATCCTGTATATACTGGTTTGCATCTCTTAATCCCAGACTCCCAGTCCTTTCATCTCCCACCCCTCTTGCCCTTGGCAACCTGTTCTCTACATCTGTGAATCTGTTTCTGTTTCACAGATTTGTTCATTTGTGTAGTATTTTAGGTTCCATATTTTGCTTCATATAATAATCTGTAGTTCCATCCATAATGCTGCAAATGACATTATTTCATTTTTTTTAATGGCTGAGTATTATCCCATTTTGTATAAATATTCCATATCTTCTTTACCTTCTTTATCCATTCATCTGTTGACAGGTTTAATTCTTTTTTTGTGTGTCTTTTTTTTAAGGTATAATTGATAAATAACATTTCACCAGTTTCAGGTGTACAACATAATAGTTGATACTTGTATATATTGTGAAATGATCACCATAATAAGTCTAGCTAACTTCTGTCAATACCTATAGAGAATTTTCCTTCTTGTGATGAAAACTTAAGATTTACTCTTAGCAACTTTCAAATATTCAATAAACTGTTATTAATTATAGTCATCATGATGTATATTACATCTCCAAAAGTTACTTATTTTATAACTGGAAAGTTGTATCTTTTGGATTCCTTTTACTAATTCCCTAATCTTAACAAGAGAATCATATCTTTGTTTTTTATAGAGATAAATGATAATAATAGGAAGGGAAGTAAGGAGGAAGACAAAGAGAGAAGGGCCATTACACCAAAGATAGTAAAATGAGGTTCAATTCAGTTCAGTCGCTCAGTCATGTCCAACTCTTTGCAACTCCAGGAATTGCAGCACACCAGGCCTCCCTGTCCATCATCAACTAGAGAACAAAAGTGGTGGCAGTGGAGGTGGATGTGGGACTATACAGCGACAAATAATTAAAATAGAAGATATTGTTTGGGAATAGAGAAAACCAAGGATATGAGCAAGAGAAGATTTGGGGTACTGAGAAAACTTTGCAATTATGGAAGTCAGTGGAAAGGAAGTAATTGGAGGGAGAAAGTAGAAGTCTCACTGAATTGAATGCAGGAAACTGATGAAGAATTAGAATTATCATTTATACTTGTAGAATGTTTAAGGCAGATTCCTTTGTCCTTGTTGTTCAGTTGCTTGGCTGGGACAGATTCTTTGTGACCCCATGCACCATGGCACGCCAGGCTTCCCTCTCCTTCACCATCTCCCTGAACTTGCCCAAACTCATGTCCATTGAGTCAGTGATGCCGTCTAACCATCTCATCCTCCATTGTCCCCTTCTCCTCCTGCCTTCAATCTTTCCCAGCATCAAGGTCTTTTCAAATGAGTCAGTTTTTCGTATCACGTGGCCTAAATATTGGAGTTTCAGCTTCAGCATCAGCCCTTCCAATGAATATTCAGAGTCATTTCCTTTAGGACTGACTGGTTTGATCTCCTTGCTGTCCAAGAGACTCTCCAGAGTCTTCTCCAGCACTGCAATTAGAAAGCATCAGTTCTTTGGTGCTTAGCCTTTTTATGGTCCAACTCTCACAACTGTACGTGACTTCTGGAAAAACTATAGCTTTGACCACATGGACCTTTGTTGGCAAAGTAATGTCTCTGCTTTTTAATATGCTGGCTAGGTTTGTCACAGCTCTTCTTCCAAGGAGCAATCATCTTTTAATTTCAAGCATCTTTTAATTTTCATAATAAGAGGGATGGTATAACCTGGTCTGCCTTGGACATTTTCAGTTTACATTTGCTGTTCTTTAACTCTGAGGTGTCTGAAGTTAGACATAAATTACAGCTCTGTTTATGTGTAACTTTATTACCTAAGTTTAAATAATGACCATCATTTTTTTGTGACTTTAGTCAAACTTTTCTGAGCATTTAAATTTTTTGTCTAAAAATTTGGCATAAATTCTCTGCGAAATTCTCTGGCAGGTCAGTGCTTTCACTGCTGAGGGCCCAAATTCGATCCCTGGCCAGGAAACTAAGATCTCACATGCTGCGTAGTGCAGCCAAAAGAAATCAATAACACATTTAAAAAATAAAAATAACAATTTGGCGTAATAATAGTATCTGTTCGCAGGGTGTTACAAGAATTAAATTGTATAGGGAAGTCTGATGAAAGACAATTGTAAAAGCAATTCAGTGTCAATATTGTCATTACCCTCATCGTCATTATTCCTGAAGGTGAGAGAGGCAGCAGGTGGGACTAAAGACCTGGGTGCTCTGATTCTCTGACATCTGTTTAATACTTAGCATTTTTAGGTATTAATCATCTGTTCTTCCTCTGTCTCTGTAATTCTGTGATCTTATCTATTCTAATAGCTTTAAATGTTTTCTCTGTTTTAGTGTTTTCTCAAACTTTATTTTCAACCTTTTCCTGTAACTGTGCTGTGCTGAATTGCTTATTCATGTCCGACTCTTTTTGACCCCATGGACTGTAGCCCGCCAGGCTCCTCTCTGTCCAGGGGGATTCTCCAGGCAAGAACACTGGAGTGGATTGTCATGCCCTCCTCCAGGGGATCGTCCCACCCAGGGATTTAATGCAGGTTTCCTGCATTGCAGGCGGATGCTTTACCATCTGAGCTACCAGTGAAAGTGAAAGTGAAGTCACTCAGTCATATCCGACTCTTTGCAACCCGTGGACTGTAGCCCACCAAGCTCCTCTGTCCATGGGATTCTCCAGGCAGGAATACTGGAGTGGGGTACCATTTCCTTCTCCAGAAGATTTTCCAACCCAGGAACCAAACTGGAGTCTTCTGCATGACAGGCGGATTCTTTACCAGCTGAGCTACCAGGGAAGCCCCTTCTTGTAACTAAGTTATCTTAAAAATATTTATTTGAATGTCTTACATTTTCATCTCAGTTTAAACAAAAGGAACTAGTTGCTAAATATGGGAATAAGATACCTAAGCCTTGGCCTTGATTGTGCCATTAAAATCATTTGAGATTTATACAAGTTGCTTAGTGAACTTTTGCTTGAGTTTCTTTGAATAGTAAATAGATGTAGAAAACAATAATAGGATTTAAAATCTAAAAGCCTGGGAATCTAGTTCAAAATTTTCTTGTTTTCCCTTTCTAAACTGCCCTCACCTATTTCCTGATTTTAATCTATCTTAACATTCTTAATTTCATCCACCACGTAACCTTGAAGCTATCTTTAATTTCTTCCTCTCCTTTATCTCCCTTTATCTAATCTATCACTAAGAGCCTTTACTTCCTTCAAAATATTGGTTGACCTTGTTTTTTCCATGGCCACCATCTTTCTTTAGGTCTCCATCACCTTGTCTCTGTTTTATTGCCACTATTTTGTTTGTTAACCCATTTCTCTATATCTGGTCTCTTATGCTTCAAATTAATTTTATATAGCTTCCATCCTAGTCACTGTTATTAGGCACTTTTAAAGTATTATCTCAGTTAGTGGTATAATTTTGAGAGAATTACTATTTCCACTTTACAGTTGGGGGTAGATTAGAAATCAGATTAATAGTCTGTGGTGAGACAGTTATTGTGCAATTGAAACTCAAGTAGGTGTCTCTAGCTCTAGACACTTTATTCTTTCTATTGTACGATACAGTCCACCAATCTAAATTCTCACCTTGTGGTTGCCCATCTGCTGCTCTTGCAGCCTCATTACAATCAGGGTCCATATCTCCATGCCATGTTGAGCAACAGCAAACTGAAGATGTGCTTGTGGAGACCATAGCAAATAGAGAACATGTGGGTTAGGCAAGCAATGTGAGCACCGTACACAGCTTAGTCAATATTGTGAACATTTGCTAAGGGATAGTCTGGCGAGATGGAGAAGGCAATGGCACCACACTCCAGCACTCCTACCTGGAAAATCCCATGGATGGAGGAGCCTGGTAGGCTGCAGTCCATGGGGTCACTAAGAGTCGGACGTGACTGGCAACTTCACTTTCACTTTTCACTTTCATGCATTGGAGAAGGAAATGGCAACCCACTCCAGTGTTCTTGCCTGGAGAATCTCAGGGATGGGAGAGCCTGGTGGGCTGCCGTCTATGGGGTCGCACAGAGTCGGACACGACTGAAGCGACTTGCAGCAGCAGCAGCAGCAGCAGCTGGGCAGAATCAGAAGAGCACAATGTGTCAGTAGACTCAGTCAGTCAGAAGCTTCCTGGTGCAAGGAAACTATGGCAGAGTAAGGGAAAAATGACAGAAACTATATGAGATTCTTGTAAAGACAAGCTAAGGGAAAAGATTGACTTTGTTGAGGGGACATTTCTATTCTCCATTTTCAGAAGTGGCCATTTTCCAGATATAGTCAGCCTAGTATCCAAAGATAGAGGTCAGAGGAGTCATCTGGATAGTGTCAGGAATATAGGGAGACAAAAAAGCAATGGTTGTTAAAGGAGCTGTGTTTGGGGGTTAGACATTATCTTATTCAAACTTTGCATTACACAAATTGAGACTCAGTGTGAAGAAGGGATGTGTTCAGGTCTCCAACTGCTCGGTCCATCCTTCACTTACTGACAAAAGTATCATATCATGTCTCCTGAATTTGGGTGGCAGTTATGGAGATAAAAACTGTTTCCTCTTTAAACTGGACCTGACACAGCCAAGTTGCTGATCCAGGCTACTTGCTCCAAAGCTGTTCTGTCCAATATGGTAGACAGTAGCCACTCATGGCTATTTAAATGTAAACTAATTAAAATTAAATAAAATTTCGTTTCTTAGTTACTCAAATCATATTTCAAGAATAGCCCTGTGGGCTGGAGGCTACTTTATTGGACAGCACAGATATAAAATATTTCCATCATCACAGAAATTTCTATTGGACAGCACTGGTCTAAAGTGTCAGTCAGTAAGTCAGTTCAGTCGCTCAATCGTGTCCAACTCTTTGCGATCCCATGAATCGCAGCACACCAGGCATCCCTGTCCATCACCAATTCCCGGACTTCACTCAAACTCATGTACATCGAGTCGATGATGCCATCCAGCCATTTCATCCTCGGTCGTCCCCTTCTCCTCCTGCCCCCAATCCCTCCCAGCATCAGAGTCTTTTCAAATGAGTCAACTCTTCACATGAGGTGGCCAAAGTATTGGAGTTTCAGCTTTAACATCAGTCCTTCCAATGAACACCCAGGACTGATCTCCTTTAGAATGGACTGATTGGGTCTCCTTGTAGTCCAAGGGACTCTCAAGAGTCTTCTCCAACACCACGGTTCAAAAACATCAATTCTTCAGCGCTCAGCCTTCTTCACAGTCCAACTCTCACATTTGTACATGACCACTGGAAAAACCATAGCCTTGACTAGATGGAAAGTAATGTCTAGTTGGCAAAGTAATGTCTCTGCTTTTTAATATGCTATCTAGGTTGGTCTAAAGTATACTTTTTATTAATTATGTACATAGCATAATCAGATAGTGTAATACCTGTCACATATCACAGTGCAATCCACAATCATATAATACAATGTGTAAATTTTCTTGACTACTTATTTAGCATGTAGATGTGAAACTCACTCTGGGGTTTTGTTCAGTTACTAAGAACTGACAGGTACTTGATGTTTCAAATAATGGGGCCAGTGTCAATGTCTAACTACTTTCTTTTATATATTATTGCATCATTCATTACTTTGTCTAATCCAATGCCAGAAGACATAAGAAGTATGACTCCTGATTCCTTCTTTGAGAAATGAATCCATCTATTAAATCCCTCACCAGGAGGCTGAAAACTTGTGAAGGTGAACCCTATGGCTGTTCTAGACAAAGTCTTAGATACTTCCACACTTTTCTTTATCAACTTAATCTTAGAACATTTAAGGAAATCTACAAGTCAGAGGGTTACTCAAACACATTAGACGTTTTTCATGAGAATTTTGAGATGAAAGTAAGAAGTATGACCATTTGGATAATGAAAACAAACAATGACGCCTCAGTTGCATATGTTTCTGTTTTCTTTCCTGGAGTAGATGAGAACTTTTGTTTTAAAATTTTTATTTCCAACATGTGGAGACAGTTTTCATTTGAAGTTTCTCTTGGAGTGCTCTTGTCTATAAATTGTTTTCCCACACAGAAGGATAACATTTTTCAAAAGTGGTAGGAAAAAGACACTACAAGAAGAAATAAAGGAAAATAAGGAACTCACTATGTCTTAAGTCCTGTTGTAGGTGTACTCATCTGGGTGAAACAATGTTCATAAGGAGAAATGAAAGTGATGTGCTTTCATCAGGCCATATGGATTTATGCCATTTTCATTTGGCAGGGTCTCTTGATGTCATGCTAAAAGTTAGGTTGTGAAAATGCACGATTTCAAACTCCATCCCTATTAAGACATGTGTTTCAAATGCCAAATGGGAGAAACGTACTCTAATAAAGCACAGGTGTCTCTTGGTATGAATTTAAATTATTTAATCCAACTATGCATGTCATATACTGGTGAAATGATATCTACTTTTACATAAACTTGGCAACAAGTCAGAAAAGAGTTTCTATCATAAAATACTAACATCAATATTCTAAGACATAGGACCTCAATTGAATCTGTGAGAAAGAAAATTCTCTTTCTTAAAACTGGTATTTATTTTTAACTCAAAATTACTTATTATTTAAATCACAGAATAGTGTACTGTTGGATACTAATGCTTTTTTTTTTCATAATTAGATTTCTTCACATAATAATAAATATTTGGCTTAAATACTTCCACCATTTAATTTGTTTACAGTACTCCCAAAATAATTTTCTTACAGTAATAATTTTTACATGAAAAAGAACCAACATTTAAGAATCCAATATCAATCCAAAACAACAGTCACTGAATAAACACAGTAAGATCATCTATGTTATATATTAGTTGAAATTTAAAAGAAATATAACTTGGAAAAACATGTACTCTATTTTGCCTCACTAATATTATAAAGAAATTTCTGGAATGGGGACTAGTGTCATACTTTAACTTTTGACCTTTTCAAATGGCAATACCTAGCAACAACACCTGGATAATGTTTTGCATAGCCAAAGAGGCTCTTCTGTGCATTTCTACAATAGAATATGAATTAACATGTTTATTTGTATTGCTTTCAGGCAGAGTACATTCCATTCTGTTGTAGAGCTGTGTTTTGTTTGTTGAATTCCGCAAATAAGAGAACACCAATCAGCCCATATAACTGCTGCTTCCATCTGTGTGTCTGAGGAAAGTTTTACAAACAACTCTTTCTCTCACAGTAAAAATCCTTTTTACTTGTAATGATTTTCTGTTTTAAATCACTGAGATCTCTTTTTCTCTCTGAAGAGAGAAGACTGCAAATTTTGTACCACTATGTTATTTTTAAAACTATAAATTTAGCTCAATCATGGGCTTCCATGGTGGCTCAGACAGTAAAGAATCTGCCTGTAATGTGGAAGATCCGGATTTGATCCCTGGGTTGGAAAGATCCCCTGGAGAAAGGAATGGCAGCCCACTCCAGTATTCTTGCCTGGAGAATTCCATGGATAGAAGAGCGTGTACAATCCATGGGGTCGCAAATAGTTGGACCTGACTGAGTGACTAACACTTACTGTGTTATTTTTAAAAGTATAAATTCAACTCAATCATGGCAGTAGTTCTGATACTAAAATTACAAAGGGTCATCAGGCTACATGTAGATAACTTCTACTTAAGTTCTTTTAAGCACTATGATAAATTCTACTTGTGTCGTCCCCATTTTAAGCTTATGTATTTGTTGAGATAAAACAAGCCAATTGTATTCCTATAATTTCTATATCATTTCTGAAATCCTAGCTGTCCAAGGGACTCAAGAGTCTTCTCCAACACCACAGTTCAAAAGAATCAATTATTTGGCCCTCAGCTTTCTTTATAGTCCAACTCTCATATTCATACATGACCACTGGAAAAACAATAAATTTGACTAGATGGATCTTTGTTGGCAAAGTAATGCTTTTAAGGTTGGTCATAACTTTTCTTAGGTTATGCCTAAGCTTGGTCATAACTTTTCTTCCAAGGAGTAAGTGTCTTTTAATTTCATAGCTGCAATCACCATCTGCAGTGACTTTGGAGCCCCCCAAAATAAAGTCTGCCACTGTTTCCCCATCTGTTTGCCATGAAGTGATAGGATCACATGCTATGATCTTAGTTTTCTGAATGTTGAGCTTTAAGCCAACTTTTTCACTCTCCTCATTCACTTTCATCAAGAGGCTCTTTATTTCTTCTTCACTTTCTGCTTTAAGGGTAGTATCATCTGCATATTCAAAGTTATTAATATTTCTCCCAGCAATCTTGATTTCAGCTTGTGCTTCATCCAGCCTGTGTTTCTCATGATTTACTCAAGTTAAATAAGCAGGGTAATAATATACAGCCTTGATGTATTCCTTTCCCTATTTGGAGCCAGTCTGTTCTTCCATGTCCAGTTCTAACTGTTGCTTTCTGACCTACATACAGATTTCTAAAGAGGCAGGTCAGGTGGTCTGGTATTACCATCTCTTTCAGAATTTTCCACAGTTTGTTGTGTTCCACACAGTCAAAGTCCTTGGCATAGTCAATAAAGCAGAAATAGATGTTTTTCTGGAACTCTCTTGCTTTTTTAATAATCCAGTGAATGTTGGCAATTTGATCTCTCATTCCTCTACCTTTTCTAAATCCAGCTTGAACATCTGGAAGTTCACAGTTCACACACTGTTGAAGCCTGGCTTGGAGAATCAGAGCATTACTTTACTAGCATGTGAGATGAGTGCACTTCTGTGGTAGTTTGAGCATTCTGTGACATTGCCTTTCTTTGGGATTGGAATGAAAACTGACCTTTTCCAGTCCTGTGGCCACTGCTGAGTTTTCCAAACTTGCTGGCATATTGAGTGCAGCACTTTCATAGCATCATCTTTTAGGATTTGAAATAACTCACCTGGAATTCCATCACCTCCACTAGCTTTGTTCGTAGTGATGCTTCCTAAGGCCCACTTGACTCTGCATTCCAGGATGTCTGGCTCTAGGTGAGTGATCATACCATCATGATTATCTGGGTCATGATCTTTTTTGTATAGTTCTTCTGTGTATTCCTGCTACCTCTTCTTAATATCTTCTGCTTCTGTTAGATCCATACCATTTCTGTCCTTTATCGAGCCCATCTTTGCATGAAATGTTCCCTTGGTATCTCTAATTTTCTTGAAGAGATCTCTAGTCTTTCCCATTCTTTTTGTTTTCCTTTATTTCTTTGCACTGATCACTGAGAAAGGCTTTCTTATCTCTCTTTCTGTTCTTTGGAACTCTGCATTCAAATGGGTATACCTTTCCTTTTCACTTCTCTTCTTTTCACAGCTATTTGTAAGGCCTCTTCAGACAGCCATTTTGCTTTTTTGCATTTATTTTTCTTGGGGATGGTCTTGATCCCTGTCTGCTGTATAATCTCACAAACCTCCATCCATAGTTCTTCAGGCATTCTGTCTATCAGATCTAATCCCTTGAATCTATTTGTCACTTCCACGGTATAATCCTAAGGGATTTGATTTTGGTCATACCTGAATGGTCTAGTGGTTTTCCCTATTTTCTTCAATTTTACTCTGAATTTGGCAATAAGGAGTTCATGATCTGAGCCACAGTCAGCTCCTGGTCATGTTTTTGCTAACTGTATAGAACTTCTCCATCTTTGACTGTAAAGAATATAATCAATCTGATTTCGGTATTGACCATCTTTCTGGTGATGTCCATGTGTAGAGTCTTCTCTTGTGTTGTTGGAAGAGGGTGTTTGCTATGACCAGTGCATTCTCTTGACAAAACTTTATCAGCCTTTGCCCTGCTTCATTCTCTACTCCAAGGCCAAAGTTGCCTGTTACTCCAGGGGTTTCTTGACTTCCTACTTTTGCATTCCAGTCCCCTTTATGAAAATGACATCTTTTTTGGTTGTTAGTTCTAAAAGGTCTTGTGGGTCTTCACAGAACCATTTTAGCTTCTTCAGCATTACTGCTTGTTGCATAGACTTGAATTACCATGATGTCAAATGGTTTGCCTTGGAAACAAACAGAGATCATTCTGTCATTTTTGAGATTGCATCCAAGTACTGCATTTTGGAGTCTTTTGTGACTATGGTGGCCACTCCATTTCTTCTAAGAGATTCTTGTCCATAGTAGTAGGTATACTGGTCATCTGAATTAAATTCACCCATTCCAGTCGACTTTAGTTTGCTGATTCCTAAAATGTCGACATTTACTCTTGCCATCTCTTGTTTGACCACTTTCAATTTGCCTTGATTCATGGACCTGACATTCCAGGTTCCTATGCAATATTGCTCTTTACAGCATTGGACTTTGCTTCTATCACCAGTCACATCCACAACTGGGTGCTGTTTTTGCTTTGGCTCCATCTCTGCATTCTTTCTGGAGTTATTTCTCCACTGATCTCCAGTAGCATATTGGGCACCTACCAACCTGGGGAGATCATCTTTCTGTATAGTTTCCATTTTATTCCTTTTTTGTCCCTGTCTAATTATGAATACTTTGTATTAAAGTCTTCACTCCTCCTGTCCATCCATGCATCTGCATGACTGACCTAGGGTTAATGAGTCCTGTCTATGTTCTTTTCCTGTATATGAAATGGTAATCTATGGCAGTGACTCTTAAATAAGAATTTTTACAAATCCTTGTAAAAATCACCTATGGGGTTTTATTTATTTCATTTATATATTTTAAAAATATACATGCCAGTGCAGCAGGAGATTTGTATCCAGGTCAGTCGCATTGAATTGAGGCATCTGTAAATTCAAAAAGGTGCTATATATTATTATCAATACCTGATCTGTGCCTGTGGAAACCCACAATTGGTTGTCCTTTTCTCTACTCATTGTTCCAATCTTTTCAAGTCATTGGAAACATCAAGACTGGCCCTTCTTCTTAGCCATATCTTGGCCTTCTGTCAGTATTTTCTTTATCCAGATTGTAACTGAACAAAGAGTCAATTTTTGCTCACTTTGTGTTCTTTGATCCTAGAAGTTTTTCTTGTTCTAAGTGCCTTTGCATATAGTAGTAATCAAATATATCATTACTTTTTATGAATATGCTGGAATCCTAATGCTACATTTATAAGAAATTTTATTTCCACAGAAATATTTTTTAAAGAAAACATGATATATTTAAATCAAAAATTAATTTGTGACTAAAAAGAATTTTAACTTTGCTCAGATATTCAAAACTATTTGTGATGTATCAACAATTTAAAAGCAGGGCTGGAGGGAAAAACAAAAAGCCTTCTGTAGAATTGTTAATGGAACTTGCTAACTTAAGATTAATTATAAAAGAAAATTTTTAAAATGCTATGTGATTTTCTATAAATTTTTTTGTGTAATTTAGAACCATATCAAAGTGAGATTATTGAGAACATAAAAATCCACTGGAGTTCTAAATTCCAGGGAAAGAACAAGGAAATGACAAAAAATAAAAGGGAGAAAGTTCATGCAGATACTTCCCACCCACCCACCCCAGTCTTTTCCTCTTAAGGTTTCACATTTAAGCAGAGAAGAGACTGGATGGGAGACCCAGGGTTGACCCAGAGAGGCTGGGATGATAAAGACTGAACTACTCATCACTTAGAATCAAACTTTAACTTTTGTCTGTTGAAGGAGTCTTTTGTGAAGTCTTGTTTCCTGGGCTATTGATCAACTGTTGTGTATTTGCAGGGGCATGGGTTTTAATACCATGGGGAACCTGGCAATCAGGGCCCTGATCAAAACAAAAGCAGTGTTACTTTTTCACCTCCTACTTATTATATTTATTTTTTGGGAAACTTTGTTTTCTCTCATTCCTGCTTCTACTTCCTAAAGAGTGCTCATTGCTTTCTTCCAGGCATCTTGTATATTCTACTTAATTGAAGTCCTTTATTCCTCATTAACCAATTTTTGTCTTTCCTCTAATCAAATGATTTTTATTAATCAAAATGTTTATTTCTGAACTAGTATCATCCAATAACAGATCTGTTACTCCCAGATCTGTATGTTGACCATATAAATGGTTAACTCTCATTTATATAAAACTAAGACTTAAAAGGCCAAGTACTTTTTAAACAAGGCATTAGTAACCCAAATTGACTTGTCACTGATGCAACTGCAAAGGAGCTAATTGTATTGCCATCATTTTTTTTTGCTTGATATGCATCATGGACAATTTTCCCTGCCAGTACATTTAGAACTGCTTCATTTTTAATAACTACATGTTATACAATTGATAACAATTGTGTGAAAATGCTCAATTTTCCATCATTCTCTTGTTTGTGGCCCTAATAATCATTATTATCATCCCAGTCATTTTAATAATGAATAACATTTATTAAATCCTTATTATGTGTCAGACACTACTGGATAGTAAATGCTTTACATGTATTAATTTACTTGATTATCATATTAGTGACCCTAGATATGATGATATCGGTAACCTCATATTAGGTATGAGAAAATTGAGGAATAGAGAAGTAAAAGATTTTTTGCATAAGGTCACCTTTCCAGTAAGTGGCAGAGACAGGATATAAACTTGGAAAGAGTGTCCTCAGAGCCAACACTGAAGTCAACCCAAGCATTTTACTGGTTGGTTGAGTTTTTTTGGCAGTTACACAAACTTCAGCAAATAACATCATAATATATCAAAATCTGAGATATGTTTATAGTTTTTCCTGACCTCTTCATAATGGAAACTGGTTGAAAAACCGATCATAAAAAAGGAAAATATAAAAGTCCAATCATAAACAAGGAAAGTATAAAATCATTGACTCTCTCGGTTTGAAAAAAGGACTTTATGTGTAATTCAGTTGAACTGAGATAATTATGAATCTCAGCCAGTCATGTTCCCACCTGGTCTCTGGAGTCCTAAAGAACTTGTTCAAAACTTCTTTGTGCGAATACCTGTTCCTACTTTGTGTCATGTTTATTTGTGTATATGCCTCACTTCCACATTTCATTCATGTTTTTTATTCTGCTGCTAATTGTTTTATATACAAAAGATACCAGTATTATTGTGGCTGAATTATTTCAGTATTTTAATGTAGAGCTTCTTTTCTTCCAAACAGGAGCAAAATTTATTGGAACTTTCCCCATCCCAGACACCTATAATCCAGATGATGATAAAATATATTTCTTTTTTCGTGAATCATCTCAAGAAGGGAGTACTTCTGATAAGACCATCATTTCTCGAGTTGGAAGAGTTTGTAAGGTATGATATATTTATTTTACTTTAGGCATATGTGTATATGTATGAATAATTAACCATGTAATTTTGAAGTTAATCCCATTATTCATAAATGGCAGAGTAAATTCATGTTATCCTATACATATAATCTTTGAGATCCAAAACGGAAAAGAATCAAAAATTTTCCAATGTTAAAAATTATTTTTTCAAATCCCTGAGCTGTTTGCAGGTTTGAGTTAGCTCTGCTTGGCAGTTTGCTCCTTTTTATTGGTGGGCTACACCTCTGCCAGCTATCACTATTCCCAGTAAGACCACTGCATTGTCCTGATCCGTGGACATTAAAATGTTTTGTACATTAAATAATCTTATTTTTAAATAGATAGTAGCAGCATCACTAGCAGAATCATATCCCATAGTTTTTAATCAAAACACATCGCATGTAAAATTATATATTTTTGCATAATAAGTTGAAAATGTAGTTATAATCTTACTATTTATTTTGTAGAGCATTAATCTAGATTAGGTTCTGAGAGAAAAACGTGATAAGAAGGAAACACAAATAAACCAAAGAGCAAAACATTTGAAGAAAACTGAAATTTTTAATACTACCATTTTGTGGAAATTACAAGAAAACAGAAACTCTATGAAACACTTCCATTTTGTGCCATCAAAGCTGTCATGTAAATACAAGCTTTATAGAATAAAAATACTACTGCGATCATACTTTACAGCATATTCTTTTGTTAGTGTGGATTTATCTTCACTAAAATCACTTTTCTTAAATATCCAGACACCTTCGGCATTAACTCAGTTATTAAGAGGAAGAGCTGTTAACTTAATAAATACTCTCAGTGGGAAGGTTTCTTTGGTCTTGTACAAACTTTTCATTTTCTTCCATCTGAGCCTATCACTTTTTTTTCTCAACCTGTGCCCTCAGGCTTTTGAACACTTCCAGGGACAGAAACACAAACCTTCATTGCCCTTAAAAGTGCTAATGAAAACACAGTTTTTGAAAGAGACCAAACTTGTGAGTGCAGATCATTCTTTATCTAGTGTCCTAGCCAGTAATGCTGTCTCCCATTGATCCCTTCACCCCCAGGGGACAGTCTCTGAAAAGCATCCTCATTCTTTCAAAGTCTTAAGAATTCACAGTCATTTCTCTTGAAGTCTCTCTCCTGGAGATGAATGGCCATTGCTTGGAGTAGTCGTAGTATGTGAGTGTACTGAAGCATGCCTTAGCACAACAGTACCCCAGCCCGGAGGCTGTGCTGTGGATGGACATCATTTGTACACATGAACCATAATAAGTATGTCACGAGAGATTTACAACAGTTAGATGTATTTTAAGAGTCACTTTGTGATGAACACATATAACAAGTATTAGCTTTGCGAACCAGTCCAATACTTATTTCTTGATAGGTCGATTCTATTTAATAGAAATTTGTTTATAACAAAGTCATGTTTTTACCCTCATATTAAATATACTGAAAGTTAACTTTAGAAGTGAAGAAATACACAGGTTGCCCCATTTATACATTTGTATTATAAAAATATAATCTAGACTTTAAGTATCAGCATGGGTTATTTTATTTATGGACAAACTCCAATAGAACTGAAAAAACAGAGACTGAAATATGAGTCTTTCTATCACAAAAAACTTCTGAGACCACACAGCAAGATTTTGCCATGCTATTATGTTTGGATAAAAAAGCTAACAAATTGTGAGATCAAATAAGAATGTGAGATGGACGAATTTCCTTCAAAAAAATGAAATAGAGGTTATTCTTAAATTGATGCATCTCTTTACTCAATCCCTGTCTTCAGTTAGCACCATCTTCAAAATTTCCTGCTACACGTATGATCCACTGGTCAATGTTTGCAATATTTGGTTCTAAATGCATCTTTGTAATTTCTTAATTTCTGTCCTGCCCTGTCCAAGTTTCTAACTTACCTAATAATTTAGGATTAGCTTAGTAAAAAGTAAGCACTCCTAAGATTTCACTGGCAAGATTAAAAATGATTTGAAATCTTAAAAAAAAAAGTCCTGCAAAAGAATAACAAGTTTAATTTTAAAAAATAGCTATTGAGCATCATCATGGTTGCTATTATACATTATTTTCACACACACAATATTTTTGTGACACTTTTGGGAATATATTTATTCCTCTGTTTCATTTTTTTTTAATCCAAAAGGTTATTATAATACTGTTTTTCTGTTTTCGACAAATAGTAACATAATGTATGTCTATGCCGTGAAACAACATGATGTTCAATTAAAAAAGATCTAAGAAGGAAGAGAGCATGCTAGAGAGAGTTAAGACTAACTGTCCACTGTACTGAATTTACAAAGCTTTTCAGTAACATGAGCTTTTCCTGAGTATAAAGCTTTTCCTTTATACTATTTGTTCCACCAGGATATCCTTATTCCACAAGGGTATTTTTTAGGAAATACTAAGCTTTTGTTGTTCTTGTTGTTATTGTTTTGTTTTCTTTTGGGGAGGCTTCCTTGGTAGCTCAGCTGGTCAAGAATCTGCCTGCAATGCAGGAGACCCCAGTTCAATTCCTGGGTTGGAAAGATCTGCTGTAGAAGGGATAGGCTACCTATCCAGTATTCTTGGGCTTCCCTGGTGGCTCAGGTGGTAAAGAATCTGCCCACAATGCTGGGGACCTGGGTTCAATCCCTGGATTGGGAAGATTCCCCTGAAAAAGGGAATGGCTACCCACTCCAATATTCTGGCCTAGATAATTCCATGGACTATACAGGTCACAAAGAGTCAGACACGACTGACAGACTTTCATTTTCAGTTTTATCTGAGAACCTTCAGCCCAGTAAAAAACTGTTGACATTTTAAGAGCTCTCTACCTCTACAGCTACTAAAGTAAAAGTTGTTTTATTGACCTGACAAAGGAATTACCATTAGACTGAGTGGTAGAGGGACCAGATATCAAATTGCCAACATCTGCTGGATCATTGAAAAAGCAAGAGAGTTCCAGAAAAACATCTATTTCTGTTTATTGACTATGCCAAAGCCTTTGACTGTGTGGATCACAATAAACTGTGGAAAATTCTGAAACAGATGGGAATATCAGACCACCTGACCTGCCTCTTGAGAAACCTATATGCAGGTCAGGAAGCAACAGTTAGAACAACAAACAGACTGGTTCCAAATAGGAAAAGGAGTACGTCAAGGCTGTATATTGTCACCCTGCTTAATTAACTTATATTCAGGGTACATCATGAGACATGCTGGGCTGGATGAAGCACAAGCTGGAATCAAGATTGCTGGGAGAAATATCAATAACCTCAGATATGCAGATGACACCACCTTTATGGCAGAAAGTGAAGAAGAACTAAAGAGCCTCTTGATGAAAGTGATAGCGAGTGAAAAAGTTGGCTTAAAGCTCAACATTCAGAAAACTAAGATCATGGCATCCAGCCCCATCACTTCATGGCACATAGATGGGGAAACAGTGGAAACAGTGTCAGACTTTATTTTGGGGGGCTCCAAAATCACTGCAGATGGTGATTGCAGCCATGAAATTAAAAGACGCTTACTCCTTGGAAGAAAAGTTTTGACCAAACTAGACTGCATGTTAAAAAGCAGAGACATTACTTTGTCAGCAAAAGTCTGTCTAGTCAAGGCTATAGTTTTTCCAGTAGTCATGTATGGATGTGAGAGGTGGACTATAAAGTGAGCTGAGTGCAGAATAATTGATGCTTTTGAACTGTGGTGTTGGAGAAGACTCTTGAGAGTCCCTTGGACTGCAAGGAGATCCAACCAGTCCATCCTAAAGGAGATCAGTTCTGGGTGTTCATTGGAAGGATTGATTTGAAACTGAAACTCCAATACTTTGGCCACTTGAGGCAAAGAGCTGACTCATTTGAAAAGACCCTGATGCTGAGAAAGATTGAGGGCGGGAAGAGAAGGAGACCACAGAGGATGAGATGGTTGGATGGTATCATCGACTCAATGGACATGAGTTTGGTTAGACTCCGGGAGTTGGTGATGGACAGGGAGGCTTGGCGTGCTGCAGTTCATGGGGTCACAAAGAGTCGGACATGACTGAGCAACTTAACTGACTGACTGGTATATTTTTATTGGCAGGGAGGAGGTTTTGGAAATAGGCAAAAATTACACAAAAATGAACAAAGAACTGCTTACATGATAAGGGTGAATCTTTTTGTAACCCCCTCCTTTATTATTTTATTATTTCATTATTTCAATAACAAAACATAAGTTCAGTGCAAACTGCAGTACACTAGATGCTGGGTGATAAGTAAATTGCTGTCTATCTTCTTTAACACCTTACAATACAGGTGAGGGTAATTGAGATACAAGCAAATAATCACAGTGTAATGTGGTCAAGGTCAGACTGAGAACTCTGTGCACTCCATGAAGCCTAATAATTGAGAGATAGGAGGACTACACCAAGGACAGGAAAGGAGGATAGGCATTTCAGGTAGCCTTGTGACAAAATACATTTTGTTTGCAGAACAGTGATATCTTGTTGTCAGTGGAAATTGAGAGATTGGTGGGGAGCAATGTTATCTCTTAAATTGTGGTTAATTGGAAGATAAACAGTATTATTTTCATATTAAGGAGTTTCAATTCTATCATTCAGACAATGAGAAGTTATAAATGTTTTTAGGAAGGGAAGTGACCTCTAGGTATTTAGCAGTTCTTTGAGGAATGCATCTGCATTGAGAAATATTTGTGACTGAGAGACCTGTTAGGTAGTTTCCCAAAGAAAGTAGGAATGAAGAGATATGGGTAAGTTCAAGAGATATTTTTAAAATAGAATGTATGTTAATTTCTAAAAGGTCCTAAATTTACTACCACTCTTATTAATTGCCTGGTGTAGAAAAGGATTGTCCAATAGAACTTTCTGCAATGATGGGAATGTTCTATATCTAAACTCTACATCATAGTAGCCATGTGGCTATTACTGATCACATATGCCTAATATGACTAATATAGCTAAGGAGCTTAATTTTTGGTGTTATTTAATTTTAATTAATTGCAATTTAAATAGCCTTGTATGGCTAGTGGCTACAATATAAATATAGACTATCAAAACATTCATTTACTTAACACATTTATTGGTAACCAGCCCTCTACAGGGCATTTCTAAGCAACAGTTTGATAGAAGTTTTTAAAAAATGACACTTGGGCTCACTGAGCTTATAACCTAGTGCATGATATCTGAATGAAACAAGAAAGCACATAGATTAACACATAATTAGAAGGTATGATAAATGCTATAATGGAAAAATCACAGGGTGCAATTGGAAAAATAAGTAAACTTAAGATTGGAATGGAGGGTCTTTCTGAGAAATTTACTTTTGAATCAGATGATAAAAATAATTAGGAAGTTGCAGGGCAAAGGTGATAGGGATGATGAAGAACATCACAGGCAGAAGGAAAAGCGCATGTGAAATCTCAGAGGTGGGAAAAAACACTTAAGAAATAAAAAGATTTACTGTGATTGGAGCAAAACAGATGCATTGAAAATTAGCAGGATAGTGTTCATTTCCTTTTAAACCATGTATAAAATTTCACCAGTCTTCAGAAGTCTTATTTCCCCGACCACAATTAGAATTGACTAATACTGCAGGTATTGACTCCATGATGTTATATGAAAGGCTGCAACAACTTCCTGTCTTACTACATCCTCCATGCATTTTAATTCTCCCTTACTGCTGTTCCAGAGACCTTGAAACTAGTCATGTAGACAAGAGACTCCTATACTCTTAGTAACTGTGGTTTCCAGAAGATAAGGCACATATTAGGAAAATGCACAAAGAGATACTTTCTGATATTTAAGATAAGAAACACCAAGAAAAGTTTATGGGCATAAATTTTATATTTGACCATATTGAACTTGATGTTCTCAGTTATGCTGCCATAATAACCAGTTGAAAATATAAAACCTGAGACTCAGTAATGTCTAGATTCATGAATGTGGAAATCACCAGTGTATTGGTAGTTCTTGAAGTCATGGAAATGTCTGAAATTGCCCAGGAAGATTTGTAGTACAAGATCAAAGGGCAAGGACAAAATCCTGAGGGACAATAACATTTGAGAAAGAGCAGAGTGAAATGTCCACAAAGGCACTGAGAAGAAATAGTTTGATAGCAGATAGAGAACTGGACAAGAATGTTGTTACAAGTCAGGGATAGAAACTGTCTGAAGAAGAAAGCAGTTGTCAGTAATGTTAGATACTGATGTGTCTGACATTGTCAGGTATAATTATGACTAAAATTCAGGTACTAGTTTTGGCAGTAAGAATATAATCAGTAACTTTTGCCCAAATGATAAAAATAATTTGCCCAATTTAAAGTGAAATCTAGGCTTACATCTCTGCTGTACTTTTTTTCTAGCTCAGTTTCTTGGCCTAGATAATGAGGACAGTCAATTCTTCCCTGACTGGTTTACCACACAAATGAAAGGCTTGAATGGGATCACATGAACTTGGATATGACAGATACAGAGGAAAGTACTAGAAAACAAAGGCTACTTATACAGTGTTCAGGCAGTTAACCATCTAAGATATTGACATGTAAATAATGTGAGTACATGATCATACTGTCTTAAGTTACATGTCAAAAATCATGTATGCACACATGTCATATGTACACACTTTTGGAGTCAGATCAATTAACTGCTTAAAAGTGTAAGATAATAGTGTGTGTACATTGTGGGGGGTTTGGTGGTGCTGAGAAGCAGATTAGTTACTGAGAAGAGATGGTATTTTACTCGTTTTAAATGTTAAAATTACTATTATTACTTTCCCATCATTTTTAGCAATATTTGTGCTTTGAGGATGGATCTTATTTCTGCATAGAGTCAAAGAATTTGCAGACATCTCCTGGTAGCTCAGATGGTAAAGAATCTACCTGCAATGCAGTAAACCTGGGTTCAAGCCTTGGGTTGGGAAGTTCCCCTGGAGAAGGGAATGGCAACCTGCTCCAGTATTCTTGCCTGGAAAATCTCATAGACAGAGGAGCCTGGTGGAGTACAGTCCATGGGATCACAAAGAGTCAAACATGACTGAGCAACTAATACCCACTGGTGAAAATTATGTGAACAATTTAAACAGTGCAAATTTTAGACAAGAAATAGGAATGAGAGATTCACTAAATAGTAAAGAAACTCACCTAGAAGATAATTTCATGGGGTGCTGTTGATCAATAACAGCCTCAGGAGAGTAAGTACCTTCATTCAAAGAATCTCTTCAAACAGAGTATGATTATCATTATAAATGGCAATAAATCTAATGAATTGTTTTCCAGTAGTGTCACTACTATCTAGTCAAACTGCTTATTCAGTTTTCTCAAATTTAAAATAAGGTGTTTAGTCTAGAGTGTTTTCTAAAGTCTTTACCAGGCTCTATAATTCTTGGATTTGAACAGTCAGTATTTTCAAGTACTAAATGGTGCACCTTATACCCCGGACTGCTCTCGTGATGGTAAATTACACAAATCTTTGTGGTGAGGTAATAAATGCTAACTGAAAGAATAGGTGAAACTGCATGAAATAAACCTTCTGAAAAGATTTATGTCTATTTACTTTGCAAGCTAGTCCTTTCTGATGTGATGTTTATTACTGTGTGTTTGTGTGTCTGTCTGTCTGTCTGTGTTTCTTTTCAAAACCCACCCTGTAACATGTGGAAATACCAGTCACGTTAGTGGAGCTTGCTCACAACTTTCTGCCTCAAGTTTGTTTTGCATTATTTTTGGATTCTATTCATTTAGCTTACTTATGCTAGCCCACTCCAGATTCCAGCTGCAGGTTGTGCCAGCTCTCTTTTTGTCCTGCGGTATTTCCTTTTGTCCACGCCAGGAATTCAGCTTGGATGGACCTTTCACATAACTTGCCTGGGGGTCTAATTAATAGCCCTTTTGCTTCGATTCTACTTGCATTGTCTATTTTGATATATGGTCCTATTTGGACAATTACTGCCTTTGAAGATTTGTGTTTTGGGGCTGATGACACTTTCGTATGTATTGATCTCCCTCTTGTGTGTGTGTGTGTGTGTGTGTTTTGCTTACTTACAGCTTGTCGCTTACAACCTAATGAGAGATTTAGAGCCCAGAGTTACAGATGTGCTTTTGCTTCACTTCCATCTGTTTTCCTGTCAGAAATTCCTAGGCAAGGGTTTATATTGTTGGCTATAGCTTTTTTTACTTGTTTTAAATTTAATGAACTCTGATCCTACCTGAAAAAGACTGCTGAATGTGCCTAGATATGCCTAAATTTAATCTGTTAAATCTTCTTAGACAGTTATTTTTTGAACACAGTGTATTACCCGAGTCCTGCATTTTTAATAATCTTTTTGAAGTAGTTAGAAAAACATGTTCTCCATTTTGGTTCTCCAACGACAAATCAAAAACAATCATCTCTAAACACTAGAGTTCTTTTCAGAAAAAAAAAAAAAAAAAAGAAAAGAAATTTTTGTCTTGAAAGCCTATTCACAAGTTATCCCTTAAAAACCACTGTGTTCAATACCTGCCATCCAAGTTTTTGTTTGTTTTTTCTTCTCCCCTGTGAGATATTCACGTTTCCCTAGTTTTGCTTCTTTTACTACCAAGGTATTTCAAGATTATTAGTAGATAAATAGAAGACTCATTATTATTTTCCTTCTCTGCTTTTATTTTTAGTGGTCATAACTTGTTTTGCATCTCTATGAAATAGTTAAAGGAAACACAGTTAGGACATATTTTTGAAGAAGTCTTATGCTGAAAAGGAAAGTAAAACATAGTTCTCTCATTTGATTCAGTGGGTTTCACATCACTATTTTCCATGAGTTCTTTAATGTATTAGAATATCCTCATTTAAGCTCTTCCTTGCAGTATAACAATGTATTTTAATATATATGGTATGTCTTTCCAATTAGTCTCCTGGGAATCTTGTGCTGGTTTTGACTTTTTATTTCTACCACATGATGATCATAGTTTCAAGCTTCTAAATAGGCCATCCTGCATTTGGATTACCCGTATCATTGACATATATAGCCTATACAGATCATCTATATTAAGTTTACAGAGTTTCTAAATTTTGTCCCTAGAATAATTCAGTGAAGAGTGAGGCACCCAGAGAGAAATACATTAAACAATTGCTCTGAAATGTTAGTCACTATGATTTTATCTCCAGAATTTCCTGGTGCAAATGGGTGATTTGAAGCTATATCTCAACACAAGATTATTTAAAACCTGCAAGGTATAGCAGTTATTATAAATGACAAATCAGATACAGAATATGAGTGATGTTTTAAAATATTATTCAACAGGCATTAAAGACACAGAAGTATTAACTTGCCTAAATATTTTTGAATTTGTAAAAAGGATCAATAGAAAGCCTGTATGTTTGTCTCAATGTGATAGTGTCAGTTATAGAAAAGCAAATGTTTTGTATTCTAATATTTAGATCATACTTCAGAAGAAAGTGGGTAGTGTTAGTTCAAGATAAAATCTCTGAGTATAAATGTTATTGACAGCTAGAATGGTGGAGAGGGGTTCACAAACATGCATAGATTATGGTTTTTAAAGTGCTTCAGGGAATTGCATTCTCTTGTCTGCACAAAGAAGCAGGAGAGTTCCATTAGGCAAAATAACTTTTAAGGAAAGGAGAATTTATAACCTCTGACTTAACCATCAAACTATTTTTCTTAAGTGTTTAAGATGTTTATTTATTTGAAAAATCTGGTGTCCTTCAAATTTAACTAATTAATATGGTTACAGATTTCTGAATGCGCATCTGTATTTTAATTGAATACACTGTGTTCAATGTTCACAAATGTCTTGAAGATTTCATTGATTTACAGAATCTTGAGGATTTAAGAGCATAGGAGCTGAACAGCAGTTAATACACTAAGAGCTTCTGTTTCTCAGTATAAAGGTGAACCTAACAATATTTATAAAGTGTTGAGAGATCCTTGGAGAGGGTGTTATACAGAGATAAAATCATGTTTAACAGATGAACCCAGCATAGTGACCTAAAGGTCAAAAGATACACTCAATAAAAGTTCATGTGTGACAGCTTGTAGCTACTCTATGTGTCCATGTAAGATTTATAAGGACTTGAGTTTGCTGTGACAGAAGAAGGAAAATGGAATCACTATTAACCTGCCTCCTGGCTGATCTCCCCATTAGGAGATTCCAGGATTAGAAGATCATAGTATTTTATAATATGCAGCTATTACCCAATCAAATGATTCAGAGATACTCTATTTTAAACTGCACAAAGATTGTGAATTGTTTTTCATTTAAAAAATTTTTGGTTTTCATTAATCACTTTCAAATTAAGAAATATGGCAAACATGTAAAAAAAACTATAGAGAATGAAAAAACAGGCACCTCTACACTCACTACCCACATTGTACACATGTGGTTGGGCTTGTTTACATTTAATTTCATCGCTACTTTCATCTGCATCTTTGTGGAGAGGATGGCAAGGTTCTTGGCAGTCTGACCACAAAGAAGCTGTGGAGTGGAAACACACAGAACTGACCAATGACTAAAAGCTGCTGATTTTGACATCTCAATAATAAAGCTACAGTGTTAGTGAGATAGTTGTGTTCTTTAGAACCTCACAAAAGTAAGCAAGGAGGTGACAGTTTAGTACCAAAGTGGTTACTTCCCTTTCAGCCCTCTTCTGGGCTTAAAGTTCTCAGGGGGGATTTTGGGGATTTGCAAACAAATCCAGAGACTGAGAGCTGGCCCACAAAATCAGTCAACTGACACTTCTCTGCAGGAGAAATACAACTCCTTGTGAACTGAACTTTGCCATCCCAGGTCATGCTTCTGGATGTCTGTAAGAGTTACTATCCAGTCATTAAATGCTTATAATCCATTCCTGAGAGCTATTATCCCAGAAACTATACTTGTTTTCCCATTGACAGCAGGTGGTTTTCATCTTTGACCTGGATTTTTGTGTTAGTTTTTATCTTTTAATTCCTTGAGAGGCCACGCATGGCAGCTCAATTGGTAGGCAAGAACCTTTAAAGATTCTTTTGCTCAAAGTACGGCAGTTTCTATTTGTCAGATTGAAAAAAAAAATATTCAGGTACAGTATAAATCTCTTTTCTTTTCAACAAATTTGGAGCTAAGAGAATAGGTAGAGTTTTTGATGGTTTGTCTTAAAATATGGGTGATAACTGCAAATATAAAGGGGACAGTGTTTGAAAATGAGCCATTTCTTGTCACTTTTATATCGTAGTATGTTGAAAAGAGAATGTGATTGCTCATTGTTACAATGACATAGTAATGTGTACAGTGTTAAAGTAATGTCATGGAGCAAATACTTGATACTATCTGCTTATTCACTTAGAGAAATCATTTGGATAACTGCTAGGGGTAAAGCAGTGAACCAAACATGATCCCTAGTATTGTAGTTATGATAGTCAATCTGTTTCTTCATGCACATTGAGTCAGTACTATTTTTAGTATTTATTACTGGCTCCCAAAATGTACAAATATAACTGATGATAATTTTATAAATATTATAAATATGTAAGAAGAATGCATTAAAACAGACTTTAGAGTTATGCTTAGTATAACCTAGGCTCTGCTAAAATAAAGCAAAGGCTATGTGTGAGAATTTAAAAAGACTAAAGGTCATTAAAAGGATGAGGAGATAACATATGTTTAAATTTATTTAAAATCTTTCTTTCTGAATAATTACAGATAACATATTTTTTCCCCCCACAGCAGTATACTGTGCATTATACAGAATTCATTATTACCTTAGGAGGAAGCATTAATATTACGGAGAAGGCAATGGCACCCCACTCCAGTACTCTTGCCTGGAAAATTCCATGGACAGAGGAGCCTGGTGGGCTGCAGTCCATGGGGTCACTGGGAGTCGGACTTGAAGCATTAATATTAACATCCGGGTTTATATTAAGTGATCTGAGGATATTAGCAGTATAAGTAAAAACTATGTCTAGGAAAATCTGCCTTTGTATCTGCAGACACTGGAAATCATTTAATAGCTAGCTGAAATATTTTTATTTTTGAGCAGTGGTACTCAAATAATAGATGTGGGTTCAATCCCTGTGTCAGGAAGATCCCCTGGAGAAGGAAATGGTAACCCACTCCAGTATTCTTGCCTGGGAAATCTCATGGACAAAGGAGCCTAGTGGGCTACAGTCCACGAGGTCACAAAGAGTTAGATACAACTTAGCAACTAAACAACAACAGTTCAAGTAATAGAGGCACAATATACAAAATATAAATTTAAGAGCAATTACAGTCATGTTTGCTTCTAGAGGGTTATTATATAAAATATGTATTCATTTTCTTTCACTTCTTTGCTAATTATTAAATCTTTTAGTAATTCTTTATTATGTACTAAATTATATACAGACACTTTGGTCTGGTATCAAAGCCTTCCTTGATTTTACCCCAGTTTACTTTGTAATATTTTCCTCTATTTCAGTTTATCCCAGTCTTCATCTAAACCAGATTTGTCCTGGTTCACCTTACCCATCTCTGTTTCCCCAATTGTTCTTTGCTCCTCGTTTCCAGCATCTAGAATATTTCCGAACCAATCTCTGAATGTGTGAATCCACCTGTAATCTTAGACAATATTAAATCTTAGTAGTTCTGTCCTCGTTTTCCTAACAAATTTCAGAGGAGGCTCAGATTTTTTGGCATTTATCTATATTTTTATCTGTCCTTTTTCTAAAGAGTTCTGTCAATTTTATCTTGTATTTTTATTCACTAATTATTCAATATATTTTAATAAATACCTGACAGTCAGGATGTTAGCGGTATATTTGGAGTAGATGCTGGATAAAAGAATAAGAATACATTTTCTAATTAGAATTTAAAACTCTCAGAAGTTATTTTGCTTTTTATTATTGCCATGTGTTAATGGTTCTATATAGTGTCAGTGGCAGAATATTATTGCCAGAAAAATCTTTTGTTTGTCCAAGTTCTAAACAATTGCTGTGGTTACCATTGTGTTTCTATTATGTATATTTACATGTATATGTATAATCAGCCTCCAACACACATGAACTCAGCTACACACATTTCAAGGGTAAGCTCACATTGAGGGAATGCCCTGGTGGTCCAGTGGTTAAGACTCCACACTTCTACTGCTGTGGGCCCAGGTAGGGACCTAAGATGCCACAAGTTTCACCATGAGGCTAAAAATAAAAAGGAAAGGGTAGGTTCACACTCACTTGGAGTTATTTAAAACTTATAACATTGAGACAATGTAAGCTGTGAGGTGTGACATTTTGTTCATTAAGTGCAAACTTGAGTTCATACTGCTTATTGATTTTGAATGTATTTAAAATTTTAAATTATTTTTTAAGTAGTTTGTTAAAAACCTAAAGAATTCAAGCAAATAATAATTACTCATCTATATGGAGCTATACTTGAACTATTTCTGCTGTTTAGCAGAGATGGATGTGAAACACCATTCACTCACTCTGGGTGTCACAGTACACCCTTGGTGTTGGTTATAAAGACAGCTCTGGTCTCCAGTCTCAGGGACCTTGCTTGCCCTGTTAGCTCTGCCACAGATCCTTTAGCCTTCTGAGATTTGCTCTGGTCTATTAGGACGTCATCTGAGAATCTAGATTTCCTTATTACCCGTGTTAAAACTCAAAGTGATCTCTTTCTCCTGCCCTCTCTTTCCTCTCCTCCTCTCCTTTTCTTTCTTCAAAAAAAGCAACTATTTGTTGTGTATGACTTTGAATTCTCCTGTTTGGAGTTATCATTTAGATGCTTTTCTCTAAATTAATTTTCAGAGAGTAAAGAACCACAGAGAAATTAGTTCTAGCTATTCAGACCCGAAATTTGATAGTGAACTATTTATTAACTTCATAGTAACATAGCATGAAGGACAAATTTTTAAATATAATTTATCTTTACATGGAAATATAGTAATGGAAATCATGGCTTCATAATTTTTGAAAGTCAAAATTAAGTACTGAATGCATTTATACCATGAAAGTCTTATTTATTTATTATAAGCATAGCAGATTTAGTTGAGCCAAATAAAAAATCATATTAATTTAGTGTTCACAGAGACATATTAAATTAAAAATAAGAAAAATATCTTTTTATGGTGAATTATTGAACAGCATAACCCTGTTTATTCTCCCTAATTGATTTAAATGCCTACATCTTGCTAAATGTCTAAAGAATATATTTTTTCAATTTTTTACTGAGGTATAATTGGCATACAACATTAGTCACAGGTATATAATATAATGATTTCATATTTGTATGTACTATAAAAGGATCACCACAGTAAGTTTACTTTATGTCCATTATCATATATAGTTCCAATGTTTTTTACTCTTATCAACTTTCAAATATGAAATACAGAATTATTTATACTCACCATGCTGTATGGTATATCTCCACTTCTTATTTTATAACTGGAAGTTGGTACCTTTTGACCCCCTTCCCCATTTCACTCACCTACCACTAAAGAACATGGTTAATGAAATATTTCAGAATAAAACAGTCTGGAAAAACATCAATTAGTATTTAAAACAAGATTGCTTTTATATGTATGCTATTATGTGTATGTTATTTTGTCTTGCATTTAATTAGTGAAGTCGCCCAGTCGTGTCCGACTCTTTGCGACCCCATGGGCTGTAGCCTACCAAGCTCTTCCATCTGTGGGATTTTCCAGGCAAGAGTACTGGAGTGGGCTGCCATTTCCTTCTCCAGGAGATCTTCCCCACCCAGGGATCGAACCCAGGTCTCCTGCATTGCAGGCAGACGCTTTAACATCTGAGCTACCAGGGAAGCATGCATTTAATTAGTAGAGTACTAAATTGTACATTAGTCATATGATTTAGATGAATTATTTGCATCCTTTAGAAATATGCTTTGGTATGACCTAAAAATAGCCTTTTCCAAGAGTACTAAATTTGGAAAAGGCTATTTTTAGGTCATACCAAAGCATATTTCTAAAGGATGCAAATAATTCATCTAAATCATATGACTAATGTACAAATCAGTGCTAACATTTATTGAATACAAGTTGTCTGGCCTTTGCTAAGCACTTGACAAAATTTTTTCCATTTAATCATCGAAATAATGATATCTCAAGGCATTTATCATATTTTGTCAATGAGAAAACAGAGACTTGGAGAATTAAATTGCCTTTTGTAAGTCATAGAGAGAAAATTGGCAGAGATGGGAGTTGATTCCAAGCCTGTATTATTTACTGTTGGCTTGCACGCATCTGCTCATTCAGCAGAGCTATGGCGTTTACACTGTACATTTAACTGTGAAAAAAGCATTTAATGTTGAAGGACAAAACTGCCTTTTCCCTCCTTAGAAAATTCAAGGAGGTAAGCTCTTGAATTGCTTACAAAGAAAGTAAGCAATGACATCAATAAGACACTACCTATAGTAACCACCAGTTTTAGTTGGTGATAAAATCATGTTGGTAAATCTGTATCTTATTTTTTTTCTTTTTTCAGAATGATTTAGGAGGACAACGCAGCCTGATAAACAAATGGACCACTTTTCTCAAGGCCAGATTGATTTGCTCGATTCCTGGAAGCGATGGGGCAGATACTCATTTTGATGAGCTTCGTAAGTCACATGTTTCTTTTCTCTTAAAAAAAAAAAAAAAAGAGTGTTACTGCCTAATTAAGAAATTTAGCATATATTTTATTTTAGCCCCAAATACCTGATTATAAAGACCAAGACAGCTTGCCGGAGTGGTACTTATTAAATTCCCACACACAAAAGAACATGGGTGCACATCGTAATGAAGCAATTCCCTTCTTTGTAAGTGTCCTTAAAGTTATGATGGAAACTAAACTGTGGTCAGAAATGGACACTTATGAGCTCTGGGATCCCGCAGTCGATCCATTCTTCATGCAGTCTTTTATCTGGAAGGAGCCACCAGCTGTAGGTAGCAAGAATGTGGGCTCCTCATTCTATAGATGCCCTCTGCTGGAGATGCCCTGCAGATCTTGTGAACTCTGTCCCTTCTGACTTTCTAGTAAAAAGGATATGCCAAGAAGCATTAGATTCTTCTCTTTCATTTCCCTTCTCTACTCCTCTGAGTGTGATGCTAGAAGGAATTTGTCAGTTGGATATAAAGTTAGTATTAGCTTTTACCTTTTGAATTTTTTTTGTGGTTTTGTCATGCAATGTAAAAATGATATCATTGAATAATTTTTGTCAGATTGCATTTAAAATATTAAAGTCTATGTTCAATATTCATGGATGGTTTCTCATGCTGTATATAAGCATGCACACCTCTTAAATAATATTTTAAGGGATATTATTTACACTGCTTTAATATCAGTGTTGAACAAGTAATTACACTAGTAATACTGCACAAGAAATTCACTGCTCCAGCTGTTTTCATAGTTAACAAATAGGTAATTGAATTGGTAACAAGCTGGGGCAGTTACAAGAAAACACCTTGCTTTAACACTGGAGGGTAAAAATAACCCATTTTTACTTTCAATTCTCCATCAAGTCACATATACCTAATAGGAAACAGACATGGAGCTTATCAAGTGAACCATCCCATTTACAGGTGATTGAAGTAAACAACTAGGAGGTTAAATGTTCAACACAGTGCCAGATAGCTAGTGAGAACTGGACCTTTCCCCTTAATTTCTTTTGTCATAAAGTAATGACTGTCACTGTTATCTTAATTTTACATACTATTTAGAGTCTCAGAAATATTGCATTATTAAGGAAAAAGCAAACATGATAATGAGAAATACAAATTACAGTGAATCATTATTTTTTCCCATTAATAGAAGACATTTACTTACTCCCCACGAGAGATGAAAGAAATCCTGTAGTATATGGAGTCTTTACCACAACCAGGTAAGTTAAAAAAAGTACTGTAATCTTTCCAGAGAATTGATATATGTATGTAAGAAAATAGTTGTATGTTCTCTTTGACCCTTTCTTTTGTATAAAAAAATACACATTTTTTTCATTTTACCTTTTCATATAGTGTTTCCTAGATATCAATACATAAAATGTCTCTGTTCTCTTTACACCTGCAGAGCATCCCCTATACTGACTACCACAATTTATTTAATCAGTCCGCTGTACAGACATTTCCATCGTTTCCAGTCCTTTGCTAATACGCATAATAGTTCAGGGACTAACTTTGTACATGTGCTATTCCCTGTAGGAGCAAGTATATCTCTGTGAGCTAAATTCCTAGACTAAAGTTATTGGATACAAGGGCACATGCATATATTAATCATAATAAATTGGTCGAGCTGCATGACATAGAGGTAACACTAACAAAATACAAAATACTGTCCAGGCTCTGATCAGGAGATGACACTCTTTACTTTTAGAATGTCTTCACATGGACTTACTTGCACTTCCCCTTTACAGAGATGGGAGAGTGGCTATTACTATCACCACATCATCATTGCTCTACTAACTTAAGCAGAGGAAGTTGGTATTATATGTGTTTGACTGAAGAAGAGTAAGTAATTGCTAGGACAAGAACTGAAGTTGTTTTCCTAACTTCTGTATGTGTATTCTTATCTTCCTTCTGCTTAATGCTATCCTATATTGTCACTGAGGCTCTGTGACGTCCTTAAAATTTCTCCTAGCAGCCATGATCTGAGCCACAGTCAGCTCCCAGCCTTGTTTTTGTTGGCTGTTGCCAAATTCAGACTTAAATTGAAGAAAGTAGGGAAAACCGCTAGACCATTCAGGTATGACCTAAATCAAATCCCTTATGAATATACAGTGGAAGTGAGAAATAGATTTAAGGGTCTAGATCTGATAGATAGAGTGCCTGATGAACTATGGAATGAGTTTCGTTACATTGTACAGGAGACAGGGATCAAGACCATCCCCATGGAAAAGAAATGCAAAAAAGCACAATGGCTGTCTGGGGAAGACTTACAAATAGCTGTGAAAAGAAGAGAGGTGAAAAGCAAAGGAGAAAAGGAAAGATATAAGCATCTGAATGCAGAGTTCCAAAGAATAGCAAGAAGAGATAAGAAAGCCTTCTTCAGCGATCAATGCAAAGAAATAGAGCAAAACAACAGAATGGGAAAGACTAGAGATCACTTTAAGAAAATTAGAGATACCAAGGGAACATTTCATGCAAAGATGGGCTCGATAAAGGACAGAAATGGTATGGACCTAACAGAAGCAGAAGATATTAAGAAGAGGTGGCAAAAATACATGGAAGAACTGTACAAAAAAGATGTTCACGACCCAGATAATCATGATGATGTGATCACTAATCTAGAGCCAGACATCTTAGAATGTGAAGTCAAGTGGGCCTTAGAAAGCATCAGTACGAACAAAGCTAGTGGAGGTGATGGAATTCCAGTTGAGCTATTTCAAATCCTGAAAGATGATGCTGTGAAAGTGCTGCACTCAATATGCCAGCAAGTTTGGAAAATTCAGCAGTGGCCACAGGACTAGAAAAAGTCCATTTTCATTCCAATTCCAAAGAAAGGCAATGCAAAAGAAAGCTCAAACTACCGCACGATTGCACTCATCTCATACACTAGTAAAGTAATGCTCAAAATTCTCCAAGCCAGGCTTCAGCAATACGTAAACCGTGAACTCCCTGATGTTCAAGCTGATTTTAGAAAAGGCAGAGGAACCAGAGATCAAATTGCCAACATCCGCTGGATTGTAGCAAAAGCAAGAGAGTTCCAGAAAAACATCTATTTCTGCTTTATTGACTATGCCAAAGCCTTTGACTGTGTGGATCACAATAAACTGCGGAAAATTCTGAAAGTGATGGGAATACCAGACCACCTAACCTGCCTCTTAAGAAATCTGTATGCAGGTCAGGTAGCAACAGTTAGAACTGGACATGGAACAACAGACTGGTTCCAAATAGGAAAAGGAGTACGTCAAGGCTGGATATTGTCACCCTGCTTATTTAACTGATATGCAGAGTACATCATGGGAAATGCTGGGCTGGAAGAAGCACAAGCTGGAATCAGGATTGCAGGGAGAAATATCAAGGACACCACCCTTATTATGGCAGAAAGTGAAGAGGAACTAAAAAGCCCCTTGATGAAACTGAAAGAAGAGAGTGAGAAAGTTGGCTTAAAGCTCAACATTCAGAAAACGAAGATCATGGTTTCTGGTCCCATCACTTCATGGTAAATAGATGGGGAAACAGTGGAAACAATGTCAGACTTTATATTTTTGGGCTCCAAAATCACTGCAGATGGTGACTGCAGCCTTGAAATTAAAAGCCGCTTACTCCTTGGAAGAAAAGTTATGACCAACCTAGAGAGTATATTCAAAAGCAGAGACATTACTTTGCCGACTAAGGTCCGTCTAGTCAAGGCTATGGTTTTTCCTGTGGTCATGTATGGATGTGAGAGTTGGACTGTAAAGAAGGCTGAGCACCGAAGAATTGATGCTTTTGAACTGTGGTGTTGGAGAAGACTCTTGAGAGTCCCTTGGACTGCAAGGAGATTCAACCAGTCCATTCTGATGGAGATTAACCCTTGGATTTCTTTGGAAGGAATGATGCTAAAGCTGAAGCTCCAGTACTTTGGCCACCTCATGCGATGAGTTGACTCATTGGAAAAGACTCTGATGCTGGGAGGGATTGGGGGCAGGAGGAGAAGGGGACGACAGAGGATGAGATGGCTGGATGGCATCACGGACTCGATGGACGTGAGTCTGAGTGAACTCCAGTAGATGGTGATGGACAGGGAGGCCTGGCGTGCTGTGATTCAGGGGGTCACAAAGAGTCGGACACGACTGAGCGACTGAACTGAACTGAACTAGCAGCCATAAAGCATTCTCAAAGAATATTTGGACCTCACTTGATCTTATTTAATGATAACTTTATTTAACTCAGTAACTTAGTAACTTACCTTTGACTCCATTCCAAATGCACTTTTATTCTCGTTACTTATTACTGCCTATATTACAGTCTTTGAAATACTTTTCACTTTTTCCATTGTGCTGCTGTCAATCATTATGAATGTATATTGATTGCAGTATTGGAGGAATTGTCAGTGTTGGCATTAGCATTTGGACAAGTGGTCTTCCTTCCTCCTTTCGAATAAATTATTAAAATATTTTGTGGGCAACTTACGTTTTCTGAGAATTTACTGTCATTTAGTTCACAATACCTTAAGTATAAACTTAAGTGGACTTTTGGCTCAGAATATATAAGAAAACAAAACACTATTTAGTTACTTATAAAATATAGGGTGGAAATATTTAAATACAAGAATAGAGAGGATATGCTCAGAAGCTGCTATTTTGAACTCCATTTTTCTGCTATTATAATAATTTATATCTTAACTAAAAAGGTGCAGGAAGAGCAAGTGCCTGTACTTATTCAAGTATTTGAGCCCTGGTTCTCTTGACATCTTTTCATTCACAGAACTTTCTTTGAAGTCACTGTGCATTTCACATACAAGGCATAGACATGTGCCAGGGAAATACAGCCCCAAGATAGTTCTCTTTTTCGACTATCAAGTTTTTGCCCTCCCAGAGTGTGAAGTTACAAGTCAGCTCTTTGTTCTTGGTGTACTTGATTATTTTATTTTTAATGCTGCCATGACGAGTGAGGTAATGTCGGGATGCAAGTCACATCCTTGGTCCAATGACAAGATATAATTAATCTGCAATAACACCAATACCATTAAGCATAATTCCTTTAAAGTATCAAAGACAGATCATGTGATCGTTAGGGGGTCATCATTTCCCTTCGTAGCAGCTAGTTTTCTCCCAGCTGCCTGTTCACCATCAGATCCCAATGCTTCCCATTAATGTCATTCCAAGAATTATTAATGATTGAGTTACTCATGTTAGAGAATCCTAAACTCATTTGTGTAGTGCCAAGCTGAGCCTCTTAGAGTATAAATGGTGATCTTATTTTTAAGAACACAAATCACTGTAAGTTTTAGATTCAGAGAAATGTCTTTTAATTTCTAGAAATAAAACAAAAATGAAATGTCTGCCAGTGCTAACAATTTTCATCATCAGTTTGAGACAATGTGTTGAATTCCCATGAAGCTTTTCTGCTCCTGAATTGGACATGTCCCCTTCCTGTGTAATCATGATGAATTTTAAGCATCAGATAAATTACATAAACTCAGAAATCCAAAAAGGGATTAAAGAGATTATTTCAGTTTTTTAATTAATAAAAATTATATGAGGAAATTATTAATAGCCAGTATTTATGGGCATTCATTTTAAGAAAGCAGATAGACAAGATATTTCCATACCTAAATATTCCTTTTTATAAAAGTAGGTACTTGTAACTCTTAATTTTGTAAGTTCCTTAGAAGGCATTATGCTATAATAACTTCAAATAAAATTCAAGAGTATGTGAATAAATGATACTATTTCTTACATAGTCCTGTCTATCCTCAAGTTTTTCTAGGTGATTCCTATTGTCCATCAGATATCAATATAGATGCTGTCCACTCTCTGAAAACTTACTAGAGACCCTTGAACTGGGTACCCATCTGCGTGTATAGTTTACTATAATTACTATAGTTATACTATAGTTTACTATAATTACCTGTAATGTAACTGTTATCAAACCTTATTCAGGATTATTTGGCTATAAGCTCCTTTAAGACATAGGCCCATTTTGTCTGCAGCAACTATAGGATAGAATGGACCAACAAATGACTGATTCTGTTGCTTTCTTTCAGCTCCATCTTCAAAGGCTCTGCCGTGTGTATGTATAGCATGGCTGACATCAGAGCAGTTTTTAATGGTCCCTACGCTCATAAGGAAAGTGCAGACCATTGCTGGGTGCAGTATGATGGAAGGATTCCTTATCCCCGACCTGGCACAGTATGTATTGAACTTAATAATCAAAATATTATTTTAGGTCCATGTTCTCTTCCTAATTCTAATAAACTACGTTATTCACCACAGCAAAATGCACTGTGGTTTTAAAATAACTAATTATTTACAGTGATGTGTTAAAACGTCTGACCTTTACTGGAACTTAACATTTTTCTTTTGAGTAAGAATTATAAGTACTAGAGCAAATAAAAGGCTGTATGGTAAGGAGCAAACTACCCTGGGAATATAGTATTTATCCTCAAATTGTCAATAGAATTGTCAAAATGATTTAATGTCTAGAATGACAAATATTCCAAGTTAGGAGGAAATGCCAAATAAGTATTTATTCCTCACATACAACTCTGAATGTAGCTAGAGTCTTCTAGTCCTTATTTCTATTTTAAAAAGACTATACATCACTTATAATTGTTCTTTTAACTTATATTTTCTCTTATTCTGCGTTCATTTTTATTATGTTGCACTTTAGAATTTATTTTAGATGTGGAAAATACCTAGGAAACACTTGGGTCCAAAATTTTATTCAAACAGCATAAATCATGTTTGGAACAGAGGTGAAAAAAGTAGGAAATGTGATTTAGAGTTTATGCATCTGTTTAAAAAAAAACCTTTGTAGTTAAAATCTGTATGTACATGATAAATGGAAGGCTTTTGTTTTGTTGATGTGATTAAAACAGTTATGTTACTATTTTAGGACTGGTTAATTGATCTAATAGAAAGGGAAAATGCCTTTTAAAAAAGATTAATTCATTATAAATATTTCTACAAAGAGTACTAAAATAATCATCAAAATCTCAGAAAAGTTACTGATTTAACCCATCTAATTCTAATGAGTTTTATCTTTTCATATGTTTGTTCTTAAAGAGGAAACATCTGGTAGCCAGGCTTTCTGAGTTCTCTTTTCATCTTCCTGTTATATAATCTAATTAAATTGGGAAAACATAGTTTAGCACCATGTCTATTTTCCCTTTCAAAATTCCTCAACATAAATTTATTTCATGGATGTTTTCTGGACTGATAAGGAGTAATCACAACTTTGGAAATGAAGTTTTGCATGTAACATTATGGTTTGCAGTGTTCACTTTTTAATTTTCTTTGAATATCAGAGCTGTACTTGTTCTGTTTTTTTTTTTTTTTTTTTTTAGACAGTAACATAGGGTGTAGGTACTCAGGGTGTGCAGGTACTCTTCTAAAGGCTTTACAAGTCTTTACAATATCATCTTTATGATGACTCTGTGAAGCAAGTTCTGTTGTTATTAATGTCATTTTACAGATGAGCTATATCAGACACAGGTAGGTGCAGTAACGCCCAAGGTCACGAAGTTTGTGAGTGTGCAGCTGAGTTTTAAACTCAGATAAACCTGTCGGCAGAATCCAAGCTCTTAGTCCTTGTACTCTGACACTATATTAAAACTTGTTATGTTAAATTATATCTATTTTCCTCTTGCATGGGAGATCTTTTACTGGATATACATGCTATATATATGTATAGATAGAGATAGGGCTTCCCAGGTGGCCCAGTGGTAAAGAATCTATGTGCCAGTGCAGGAGACAAGAGACATGGAGACAGAAAGAGTCGGACACGACTGAGTGACTACACACAGACACATATATAAAGCCCTGTATGTATAGGGCTTCCTTTGTGGATCAGATGGTAAAGAATCCACCTGCAACGCAGGAGATCTGGGTTCGATCCCTGAGTGGGGAAGATCCCCTGGAGGAGGGAATGGCTATTCAGTCCAGTATTCTTGTTTGAGAAATCCCATGGACAGAGGAGCCTGATGGGCTACATCCATGAAGTTTGAAGGTTTTATTTATTTACTTTGAGGAGGATAGTTAAACTAAATGTCTTCTAGCTGAGAAAATCTTGTGACATATGCTCATGGTCTCATAGTTTGTGAAGTGAGACTAGGATTAAATTTACATTCACATAATTCTAAATCAAATATCATTAACCTCCATGCCATTCTGGCTTCAAAGTGATAAAATCAAACAACACAACAGAACCTTACATTGTTTCTCCAGGGATCAATCTGTTCTCTACAAAAATAATGAAGTGTTGAAGCCTTATTGCACTTGTCATTTCTTTTATTGTAATTCAGGGAACACGGCTTACTTTAATCAAAAGCATGGCTGAATAATTTGCTTTCTAGGAAATGTCAGGAAAGTGACTTACTGAAAGCGACTTTTCACTTAAGTTAAAAATTTTAAATAGATTATTTTTAAAACTGCCTTTGCAACTTATATTTTCTCAACCATGTTGCTATTAAGATTGAATTCTAAGTTCTCTCAACAGTGCCTTCTGTTGACATTATCACTCCAGTAAATACACACGGGAACTTTCTGTGTGCTGTAACTACTTATTTTTCTTAGTTTAACAGACTTTTGTACTTCCTGTGATAAAAAGTCCAACCTAAACTCGTAGCCTTATGGTGATATCACTGCTCTACAATGTTAATGAGCCTGGCAACTCAAGAATGCACAAGATTCGCTAATGGAATTCCTGTACTTCAAGTGATTCTTCTGCCCTCTGGTGTCCAAACAAAATCTCTGAACAAATTATATTTTGTTCAAATGGGCCTTTTCAACCATTATTGAACTGCTGGGTCTTGATAATAAGTTCAAAGTGAAATACAGTATGAAAGAATCCACCAGTGAGTGATAATAGGTCAGATAGAGAAACCAGATTGAGATCAGGCCAGAAAATAGCAGAATCTGGGAAAGATTTGTAATAGCAGGAGATTTTGTTTCTTACATTTATTATTAAAATTTTACTCTGTAGTTTTATTCTGTGTGATAAGTTTTTATGTGTTTGTGTGTGTGTGTGTGTGTGTGTGTGTGTGTGTGTGCTCGGTTGTTCAGCTACGTCTGACTCTTTGTGGTCCCATGGACTGTAACCTGCCTAACTTCTCTGTCCGTGGAAAATTCCAGGCAAGAATACTGAGGTGGAGTGTGATTTCCTGCTCCAGGGGATCTTCCCAGCTCTGGGGTGGAACTTGCGTCTCTAATGTCTATTGCACTACCGCCACCTGGGAAGCCTCAATGATTTATGCATAAATGTTAACAATACGTGTTTATTTCAATGTGAGCTTCAGTTTTTAAAACAGTCTCTTATCAAAAAGGTGAGAAGAAAGGATTTTTGAAAACAATTTACTGTGGTCAGAACACTTCTTACCAGATTTCTAAGTGTACAATACTGTATTGTTATCTACAGGCTGTAATGTCGTAGAGCAGCTCTCTAGATTTTACCCTGTGTACCTGAAATTGTATACCCACTAATTGGTGACTTACCATTCTTCACTTCCCCAAACCCCTGGAAACCACTGTTCTGTTCTCTGCTTCTATGCTTTTGACTATGTTATGGGGCTTCCCCAGAGGCTCAGTGGTAAAGAATCTACCTGCAGTGCAGAAGCCGCAGGAGATGTGGGTTCAATCCCTGGGTCAGGAAGATCCCCTTCAGGAGAGCATGACAACAGTATTCTTGCTTGGAGAATCCCATGGACAGAGGAGCCTGGGGGGCTATAGTCCATAGGGTTGCAAAGAGTCGGGCACAACTGAAGCGAGTTAGCACTCCTGAACATGTTATATATATATATATATATATATATATATATATATATATATATATATATATGAAATTAAGCAATTTTTGTCCTTTATGACTGACTTATTTCACTTAGTGTAATGTTCTCCAAGTTTATCTACAAGTGGTAGGGTTTCCTTCTCTTTAACACTGAATAATATTCTCCCCTATATATGTACCACTTTAAAAAATCCATTCATCAGTTAATAAACATTAAGTTGTTTTCACATAAGATCTGAAGGGTTATCAAAAAATTAAAAAGTAAAACTAACACACGATCCAGCAACCCCACTTCTGGATATTTATTCAAAAGAATTAGAATTGGAATCTTAAAGAGAGATTAGCACTCCCATGTTCATTTGCAGCATTATTCACAATAACCAAAATGTAAAAAGTTTTTGAACTTAAAACATGTAATGACTATATGTTTCACTACTTTTGAACCATTCTCCCATGGTTTTTAAACAATTTCTAAACCTCTAATTTTGTAAAAATAACAATTCATTTTTAAATTACATTTTCTCCTAAATAGTTACCATTTTTATTGTTAAATGTTTCAGCTTTAATTTTAAAGATCAAACTTACATGTGAATTTCCCAACTAAGGCTTCATTTTTTGGTCGGGAGTAATAAGATGTAATTATCCATATTGCCTTTTAATTTCATAACTTATTTTTATTATGTGTATATTGGTGAATGAGAAATACATTAAAATTCCCATGAATAGCTTACACATCAGCAAAACCTATTCTTTCTTTGTGTATAAATATTAGAAAGAGGTGATGCAAATGTTAACTCTGAAAATATCTGAATTTCTTGTTTCAAGGAGATATTGTTATATCGTAGGATAATAATACATAATGACAATAATTCAGTTTTTAGAGCAGACAGGCTATATGCATTGGTGCTTCACTTATTATTAAAATGCTTGCTGAGAAATTCCAACTTTTACATTGGTCCATGTCCTCAACAGCATGGGTTTGAAATAAAACGTGGAATTCATGAGTTCCAAAACTCACCCTATTTTCTCTTCCTGATCTACCTAAAATATTTGGCCTGAGCAATGACATATTTCTGCAAAACATTGTTTTTATAGAGCTGATGATTCTTAGAATTGTATATCTTCACAAATTTCCTAAATTAGATGTCTTCATGAATCTCCTAGGAGAAGGCGATGGCACCCCACTCCATTACTCTTGCCTGGAAAATCCCATGGACAGAGGAGCCTGGTAGGCTGTGGTCCATGGGGTCGCGAAGAGTCAGACACGACTGAGCGACTTCCCTTTCACTTTTCACTTTCATGCATTGGAGAAGGAAATGGCAACCCACTCTGGTGTTCTTGCCTGGAGAATCCCAGGGACGGGGGAGCCTGGTGGGCTGCCGTCTATGGGGTCACACAGAGTCGGACACGACTGAAGTGACTTAGCAGCAGCAGCAGCAGCAGCAGCAGCATGAATCTCCTAAATTAGATCTGAGTGTAACTTAGACTAGCTCCATTAAGTAAGGATTTTCTGATTATTTGCAGAGAAAAAAGGGTTTTAAGATTGATTCAAAGATAAGGGTACAAAAAGAAAAATACTTCAAAAAAGTATCCTAAACTTCCTTTCTATATTAGACTTTGAGTGCATGTACGCTTAGTTGCTCAATCATGTCCATGCCTGACTCTTTGTGACCCTTTGGACTGTAGCCTGCCAGGCTTCTCTATCCATTGGATTTCCCAGGCAAGAATACTGCAGTGGGTTGCCATTTCCCTCTCCTGGGGATCTTCCCTACCCAGGAGTTGAACTTGAATCTTCTGTGTTTCCCGAGTCTCCTCCACTGCGGGCCGATTCTTTACCACTTAAACTACCAGGAAAACCATAGACTTTGAATCTTACCAAATGAGATGAAAAAAGTAATGGAAGAATCCCCTCACAGTGTTGCCCTATCTTTTCATTTATGCATCTGATAAATGTCTAAAACTTGGTTGCCTTTCCTTTGTTTTAAGCTTTCCTAATTAATTTAAAGTATGTGGAAATCTTTGGGGAAATTAATTTTGTGTGTCACTACCTCATAGATGCCTCTCTATCATGTTAAATTCACAGTTTCATTTTTTTCCCCAATATTTGTTCACAGTATGGTTTTCCACTTACTGGATAACAAACTGTTACTCTATTACCACTTCTAAATTACCAAGAATATCTTTAATTCTAATCCTTCTAGGTTTTTTATTCTGGAAGGGAGAAGCAGAAGCAGAACTAGAACCTTGGCCTCCTGACTCCTGGTTCCTTAATCTGATACACTGAGGCGAGCATATGACAAAACATCTCTCTTTTCCCTTTAACTGTATATAGGACATGTTTCTCTTACAGGGTCAGATTCTAACAAGTCAATCTTTTCAACTGGCTTTCAGCCTTCTTTTCCAAAGGGCCAGCATTCGCTTTTAAAATAAGATTCTCCAAATCCCAAACTATTGACTGTGTTTTCATTTTTGACAACCTTCAAAAACAAGAGATTTACCTGTCTCTACCTCTGGCTCTTCTAACTCTTTAATTGAATATAGCATCTTTCTTGCTCAAATATGTTATAAACTAACTCTCAGAGTAATAAAGGGGCTAGGATGGCACCTATTAAATTTGCATGTTTTACTTTATAAATAAAAATCAGACTGCTTTACACATTTAGCTTATTTTTCCCATTTTGCCAAAAATGAAAGCCCGGTTCAGTTGTTCCCCATGCCATGTCTTCCCTTGCTCTGGGTCATCCCTCTGGTTTGTTTAAAAGGAAATTGCAACCTGCAGACAAAAGGTCTAAGCAGCAGGGGGAGAAAACTTGTAACAGCTGTCTGGGGCCCACCAGGGGGCCAAGTTCTCTCATTGGATAAAACCCATTTTTTCTCCTCTTATCCATTGCTTCCCACTGCACGATTGAAGGCCCTCTACAAACATGCAGATGTGCCAAGCATAACATGATCACACCTAGTCCGGGTGGCAGCCTGCCAGGGAAGATAGGCGTGGAACCAGGGTTCACTAATACTGGGTTTACCCTTTCATCTCAGAGCCGCCTACCAGCTCCTTTTCTCCTCTGCACTTGTGCTGGTATTGTTTCCAGCAAGATACGGACATTTGAGAGTTTTGAGACTAGCTCTCTGCCTATTTTTTACCCTTCAAATTTTAAACTTAGAGTTTTTCTAAACAGTAGGTGGAGACACAGATAAGTTCCTTGATTTACTTCTTACAATCACAGGAGCTAAAGTGATGGGGGTCAGGCAAATGTTAGAAAGCCGGGGGCAAAAATAAAATGCCCTCTACAGTATATTCAGATGGACTGAGTCAACAGGTAGAACTTAAAGTACATACATACAGAGAAAACTTGGCTAGATTGTGAATACCTGGGATGTGTGGTTGCAAACGGAAAATCTTCTAGGACTTGTGGAAGGAAGATAATTGAAGATGGTTATTTAGATGGAGCATTTCCCCACACATTATCTTTCTCTTTTATGGAATTCTTCACTAGTTTCTATTTACCTGCATAAGATGTTTGGCATCTCAAGTTATTTTTAGCTCTCTGTGTGATGCAGGTATATGATATCAAAGGGGAACATTCCCCTGGTTTTTAACATACTAAAATAACAATATTTGGTTCAAACTGTACTGTCTTAAACCTCAGGGTGTATCTCTACCAAATCACTTTCATTTGTGAAAGCAGAGTGGAGACGCAGACGAGAGATCACACACAGCAATCTAGAGGGTAAAGATCTTATCCAAACACTGGCTGCATGCCATGAGGAAAAGCTGCCATATGAAAAAAATACATTTTTGAAGATCATTTTATAATAGGCAATAGAAACCAGATTTCCTTTTATTTTTTTCTTAGATTTTAGTATACTTAAACCTTTTTGTCAGAAGGTGAGCAAGAAGGAAAATTTATACTTGTTTTTTGATAAATGGTCATAGCTTCATTTGCCTATACTTTCTCACATTAAAATTTCTTATAATTTGAATATTTGATATAAAATCTGGCTTGAATGGTACAACATATCTTTTGAAATATTGGCTACTCTGTGATTGTAGCTACACAGTCAAAAGAGCTGATTTTCTTAAGTTAGAGAGCTGTTTCAAAGATGTAATGCAGTCAGAAATCTTGCATTTGCTTTGATTTTAATGATAGACCCACCAGATAGCACCACAGGAGTTTTAAGCTATAAGCCCTCTATGAATGGCCTTTGACTGAAACATGCAGCCTATAATTGGGCAAGAGCTTTGTATCATTTGAGCTCCATATCCACTTTGAGTTACAGCTTAATCTGCTTAATACAGGGTTTCTTCCATTATCTAGTTGACAGATTTCACTTGGCTAGGAGCAAAGTGCTAGAAACAGTGACTAAAGATAGGTTTATAGATTCAGACCACAAACCAGCTAAAAGTATGCTCAGTAAGTAACAAATGGCTAACATTCTAGGACATTTTTAACCTCTTTAGTGCAGATCTGACAAGACAATAAAACTAATCAAGAGAAGATCAGTTTCTTTTCACATCCAAGATTTTTATGACAGATAAATATATTCTTAAGTTATTTATGGAAAATCATTAACAGATTTTTTTTTTCATTACAAGTTCTTTGATATTTCTTATAATTTGGTGAGCTATTACGATTTTATTGCTGTAAATTAAGGTCAAGGTCATTTATTGTGACTAACTCTAGTATGTTTAGTTCCATAAAATGACCCTGGTAAATGCTTTGACTGAGAAATACAAATTCAGCCTTGACAAGATTCTAATTAGTGTAGTGATAGTGAAGTCGCTCAGTTGTGTCCGACTCTTTGCGACCCCTTGGACTGTACCAGGCTTCGCCATCCATGGGATTCTCCAGGCAAGAATACTGGAGTGGGTTACCATTTCCTTCTCCAGGGGATCTTCCCGACGGAGGGATCGAACCCGGGTCTATCGCATTGGAGGCAGACGCTTTAACCTCTGAGCCACCAGGGAAGTGCTGGATATAAATAACTCGGTTCACTGCAGATTATGATTCCAACTTGTTGAAGAGCTAAAATATGGAGGAAGCAGGACTCTCTTATAAACTTTCCTAATATTGCTCATTTTCTTTTCAATGCTTTCATCATATAGCTAAATTTTTTCATTCCCCAAAGAAAGGTATTAGCCTATTAAGAATTCAAGTGTAATAACAGCATTGTTCTGAGATAAATTCCTAAACTGTAATAAAATAAAGTAGATTAGTTTGTGGGAGGGGAGATATTTGATGAAGAAAAGTCAAATATGAAGCAATTCCCTTTTCATATTTTTGGATAGAGGCACATGGAATTCATTTAATTTGTAGCAGTGTAAATTTTTTACTTTTACCACCAGGGGTCAGTGTACACTAACTATTGAATTAGTGGATGCCAAAAGGCACACATGAAGAGATGTTAGACAAGTGAAAAATTCCCTGATGGTTTCTCCACAGATTGTTTAGGGGCAGAGCTGTTGAATTGCCGAATTGTTCACAGTAAATTTTCACACCAGTTATGAAAAGCTAAATGATTATAATGTCAAACTATTAAAGCTGTTTTATAAGTAATTTTATGACGTTGATTTGTTACATTTTATTTTTTAACAATCATGGTTTTAATTTAAAACTGAAATTTTACATTAATTAAAGGAAGTTGAAAATAATGGTGTTTATAAATCACTTTCTTTCAACTCAAATTTCATGTAACTTTGTAAAAACTAGAGCTCATTTTGGAAACGTTAGAAAATACAGATAAATGGATAGAATTTAGACATTTCTTTTGAACTTTAATAAGCAGGATACTTTGTTTTGTAAGGATCTCTTTGATGACCATTAGCCATTCCATCTGCCAACAAGTTAAGACAGTTGTCTTTCGACTTCTGAAGTTAATTCAAGAAGAGACCAGTGTAAAAGACAATAGAAATATCTATCATGGGGGTTTCATAGTCAGTTTTCTGAAGTTATACTTCTTGGAAGAAAAGATATGGATGGGAATTACCAATCTTCACCTATGCTAACACAACCAAAAAAGACTTTTCAAAAACTGGAGCCCAAATGGACATGGGTAAAAGATTTAAAATGTGTGCACTATTAATGTTTCATTGAGGTATAATTGACATATGGCATATTAGTTTCATGTGTATAACATAATTTGATATTTGTATACACTGAAAGAAATAGTATGGACCTAACAGAAGCAGAAGATATTAAGAGGTGGCAAGAATACACAGAACTGTACAAAAAAGATATTCACGACACAGATAATCACGATGGTGTGATCACTCATACTCACCTAGAGCCAGATATCCTTGATTGTGAAGTCAACTGGGCCTTGGGAAGCATCACAATGAACAAAGCTAATGGAGGTGATGGAATTCCAGTTGAGCTGTTTCAAATCCTGAAAGATGATGCTGTGAAAGTGCTGCACTCAATATGCCAGCAAATTTGGAAAACTCAGCAGTGGCCACAGGACTGGAAAAGGTCAGTTTTCATTCTAATCCCAAAGAAGGCAATGACAAAGAATGCTCAAACTACCGCACAACTGCACTCATCTCACACACTAGTAAAGTAATGCTCAAAATTCTCTAAGCCAGGCTTCAGCAATATGTGAACCATGAACTTCCAGATGTTCAAGCTGGTTTTAGAAAAGACAGAGGAACCAGAGATCAAATTGCCAACATCTGCTGGATCATGGGAAAAGGAAGAGAGTTCCAGAAAAACATCTATTTCTGCTTTATTGACTATGCCAAAGCCTTTGACTGTGTGGATCATAATAAACTGTGTAACATTCTGAAAGAGATAGGAATACCAGACCACCTGACCTGCCTCTTGAGATATCTGTATGCAGGTCAGGAAGCAATAGTTAGAACTGGACATGGAACACTGGTTCCAAATAGGAAAAGGAGGATGTCAAGGCTGTATATTGTCACCCTGCTTATGTAACTTATATGCAGAGTACATCATGAGAAATGCTGGGCTGGAGAAAGCACAAGCTGGAATCAAGATTGCCGGGAGAAATATCAATAACCTCAGATATGCAGATAACACCATCTTTATGGCAGTAAGTGAAGAAGAACTAAAGAGCCTCTTGATGAAGGTGAAAGAGGAGAGTGAAAAAGTTGGCTTAAAGCTCAACATTCAGAAAACGAAGATCACGGCATCCGGACCCATCACTTCATGGCAAATAGATGGGGAAACAGTGGAAACCATGGCTGATTTATTTTGGGGGGCTCCAAAATCACTGCAGATGGTGACTGCAGCCATGAAATTAAAAGACACTTACTCCTTGGAAGGAAAGTTATGACCAACCTAGACTGCATATTCAAAAGCAGAGGCATTGTCAACAAAGGTCTGTCTAGTCAAGGCTATGGTTTTTCCAGTAGTCATGTATGGATGTGAGAGTTGGACTATAAAGAAAGCTGAGCACCGAAGAATTGATGCTTTTGAGCTGTGGTGTTGGAGAAGACTTTTGAGAGTCCCTTGGACTGCAAGGAGATCCAACCTGTCCATCCTAAAAGAGATCAGTCCTGGGTGTTCATTGGAAGGAGTGATGTTGAATCTGAAACCAATACTTTGGCCACCTGATGCGAAGAGCTGACTCATTTGAAAAGACCCTGATGCTGGGAAAGATTGAGGGCAGGAGGAGAAGGGGATGACAGAGGATGAGATGGTTGGATGGCATCACGGACTCAATGGACATGGGTTTGGGTAGACTCCGGCAGTTAGTTATGGACAGGGAGGCCTGGTGTGCTGCAGTTCATGGGGTTGCAAAGAGTCAGACACCACTGAGTGACTGAATTGAACTGAAAGATGATCACAATAGGTCTAGTTAGCATCAGTAACCATCCATAGTTATTTTTTTCTCTCTTGATTAGAACTTTTAAAATTTATTTTCTTAGCAACTTTCAAATATGAAATGCAGTGTCTGTAACTAATAGCCACCATACATCACCAGGACTTATTTTATAGCTAGAGGTTTATGCCTTTTGACCCCTTCACCCATTTTGCCTATCCCTCACCCCCAACTTCTGGCAGCCACCAATCTGTTCTCTGTATCTACGAGCTCTTCTGTTTGTCCCATTGTTTAGATTACACATATATGGGATCATACAGTATTTGTCTTTCTTTCTTTGACTTATTTCACTTAGCATAATGCCCTCAAGGTCCATCTATGTTGTTGCAAAAGGCAAGATTTCATTTTGTGTGTGGCTGAATAATATTTCTTTGTAATATTTTAGAATATTTTTGAAAGCAAAAACTTGATTTAAATACACTCACGGTGAACTGTATTTATTTATATCTCAATGTGACTTCATGTTGATCCTACTGACCATTCATTTAATATTACCAGTAATAAGCTCTAAAAACTTTGAAAGTAAATGAAAATTTCTCAGGTGCATGAATAATGTCTTTACTCCCTGCCTCATTTCTTTTCAGTGTCCAAGCAAAACCTATGACCCACTGGTCAAATCCACACGAGATTTTCCAGATGATGTCATCAGTTTCATAAAGCGGCACCCTGTGATGTATAAATCAGTATATCCAGTTTTGGGACGACCAACATTCAAGCAAATCAATGTGGATTACAGACTGACACAGATCGTGGTGGATCACGTCGTTGCAGAAGATGGCCAGTATGATGTGATGTTTCTTGGAACAGGTATGTTAGGACCAGGTTATGCTTTCTTTCACATGAATTTTTCATTAGACAAACAAAAAATTCAGAAAAGTCTACTAATCAAAATCAAAATGAGTAATTAGTTCATACCTACTCAATGTTTTTTTAACTTGCATAACAATTGCTTTTAATTGACCATCATACCTATCTCCCAGCCTCCATTAGAGTTGTGTGAGATTTCAAAACATATTTCTATAATACAACTGCAGTGTGCCTGCTATAGATGGGTGCTCAATACATATTTGCTGAATGACTATGGACTAAAACATGTAGGCAAAGAAAAGTTTCTCTATCTTCAAACTTCACATTTCCTTCTTTACAGAGATATTTGACAATTCTACCCCAAAGGATCCCTTCACCCAGTTTTGAGAATCCCTAACTTAGTTGACATAAGATGGCTTTTCAAAAAAGTTAATTATTAATTTGTAAAGAACTTAAAGGAAAAACTTCTTGGTAATTATTTTTCCTGCCCTTGAATTTTGCGGATTAATTATTCATTATTAGAACTCATTTTATTTACTTTTTGATTGCCAACTCATTAAAATGATTACTTTTTCTAGGAAAAGAAATATTATTTATTTGGTGCATTTCAAAAAAGTAATATCTAATAATGTACTGTGAATTCTAATGGCAATGAAAATAGCATGTATTTTTAAAACAAAAGCACTGCATCCTGGATAATGTTGTATAATTTGATGGATCAAGCATTGCATTAAAAAAATAGAAATTTGATGAGTTTTGAAGAAATTGACACTTTTACTGAAAAAGGTTTTTAGGACTACAAAACAATTTTAGGCTAATTTTATTTCTAAAAGAGTATTGGTTTTACAAAAGTTAGGTATATTAGGAAGCATCTGTGTGACAGAGTCAAAGGACTTTCAAGCACTCCAGTTGTCAAACCTGATTATGCTGCAGATGGTGGTACCAAGGCCCAGGGAAGAAAAGTGGCGTTTTCCAGTCAACAGAGATTACTACTGAAGCATCAAAACATGAAAATATTAGTTTGTGATTAATTCTAACGAGTTTACCTCTTAATTGCATGCCCCACCCAAAGCTCATTCCTAGCTCTTGAACATTTCTGAGTCAGAAAAGCCATTTAGCCACTAGGTGGTACTACCTAACTTGTATTGAGAAAATTATAAGGATACTGAGGTAGACTGATTTCCAAATATGGTATTTGGAAAATGTATATTTAATATTTTTCAAAGATTCTAGAATCATTTAAAAACAATTCACGCTCTTTTGTACAAACAGGATTATTACCATACATGTTTATATATTCCAACCACAGTGCTCAGAAGTTTATAAGCAACTATTTTTAATTTAGTTTTATATAGGTCAGTCTAGACATTAATCTCCAAATGGAAATTTTTTTCTTTTTCTAAAATGTTCTTTTGATCATCTTTCTGTAATTACATGCCACCTTGTGGAACTGCAATGTATTATTAATCTTGTGATAATTTAAAATTCTAAAATAATTTTAGATAAAAACTTTACTTTCTAACCCATTAATGTTTCTGTCAGTTAAATACATTTGATTAGTAATGGCCACTTTTCTCATATAGATACCTCTATGATGTTTCTATTTGTTATCATTTCAACTAAGTTTTAAAGGAGACATAGATATTCCTGTGCTAGGAATACACTCCAAGTATGTGTCTTTTAATATTTTCTTTATAAACATATGTTCTATGAGCTGAAAGCTATAATATTTCAGAAGAGAAGAATCATATATTAGTACATTAAGCTTTATTTCTTGCATGCTTTATTTAACCTGATTTCTTGAAAGGCATTGAGAAAAAAAATGAGGGGAGCAAGGGGAAGGTTGGTAATAAATGTTTAAACATTGAAGTAGAAACATATGGATCATGGGTAATGTATTTTTTCAGACATTGGAACAGTCCTAAAAGTTGTCAGCATTTCAAAGGAGAAGTGGAATATAGAAGAGGTAGTACTGGAGGAGCTACAGATATTCAAGGTAAGACTTAGGCCAGAGTTCTGGGAGAAGAGACTGTGAACCCAAGCAGTTCTTATATGGGATGTGTTTGTCTCAATATATCATCACTTTTTCTGGAGAAGTCTCTGCAGTTAACTCCTTTATTTTTTGTTCCCTTAAGTGAAGGAAAAATGTTTAAAAAGCAACCAAGAGTTGGGCTCATTTTCCCCTGTAGAATATAACTGAGCTTGGTACTCCTGGGACTACCCCTTATGACTGAGTTTTCCAAGCTTATGCTCAGACAAATCACTACAGTAGATGAAAGCCTGGGATCTCTTTTACTATCCAGATGCTTTTCTGCTTTATAAATTTTACTTTTCAGTTTTTCCTCAGTTGAATTTGAGAAAACAGAAAAGTGTATAAATCATGTTTCCCTGTATTTCTATAAGAAATTTTTTTTTTAAGTTGCATGATAGTAAATCTTTATGTATACTAAGTTCCTCTCAATCACCCAAAAACTTAGTAGATCTAAAATAATAGTTCTCCAGATTTGGGGAATATCATTAGACTTTTAACAGTAAATCTGAATTGTGGCATTCTTTGTAGATGTTCAGTGAGATTCAGTTCAAAGTTATTTTCTAAAAATGAAATTAGAAATAAAATTGCATTTCTTAGAAGAGCTTTTGAAAAATATGCTGGGTCTTTTGTAACATTTTTGTTGAGATAGCTATATTAAAATATACTGTTTCCATGTGAACATCTATTGTCATAAAAGAGAGTAGACCCTCCACTGTGAGGGGCTCAAGTTAATTAACATGCTGGGTTCCATTGGTTCCTGTTTACAGGATGATACTAGTGGTCCAGGAGTTAACAAAAACAAGACCTGCTGTCTACCATCTACTGAAAACAAAGCTTTGGATAGTTCCTGAGGGAAAAGTCAATGTCAAATATACGTGTGAACCCAGAGGCCAAAAATAAAGCCCCCACAACACATGTAGTTATGTTAGACTGAGTCTGTTCAGTGGCTGTTAGTTTCAAGAGGAATTGTTTGGATGGATTCCACTCTTAAGATTAAATAATGAACCTGTCTGCTTAATTCATTTTAAAAAGGTATTTGATAGAACTTCCTCATTTAACATTTTTCTTTTCATTTCTTTCATATACTTCCTTAAATTTTTTATATCTATTTTGAGAAATTAATATATAGAGAAAGATTGATGATAGATGAAAAGAATTTTAATCATCCCATCATTCTTAGTTTGGGAACTTTTCTGTTCATATATTAAATTTAATATTGCTTGCATAGAGATGTATTTGCTACAAATAACACTTTCCTCCCATGAAATTATACACATCATGTTGTGTAGGGTTCTATAAAGCATATGCTCATTCACAAGGAGCACTATAACTCTTTAGAATTCTGCTACTTGAACAAGTTTTGAACTACTGATCTAAGTGAGAGCAGAAAAAGGCAATAAATAATTATGGAGATGTTCTTGTCAACACTAGTTTGAATTATATGGAAGCAGTTAAGATAAGCAAAGTCAGAAGAGGGAGAAACCTTATGGGTAACTGGGAACAATTTGCAATCCAGAATGCCTTCACATATATTTAGGTAGTTTTTCTTTAATAAGAAACTATTTTGATAATTTTCATTAAGGTTGAATCACTGCACATGGGAAGGAAATAGCAAACATTAAGATCTTTTTCTCCTCTACATAACAGAGCCTTGACGTTTACTCCAATTATCTTTGGTACAGGATAAAATATTGGCTACTATAAAAGACTGTTCATGATTATTAACAGTTAATTTCTATTTTCAGCATTCATCAATCATCTTGAACATGGAGTTGTCTCTGAAGCAGGTACTTTCTAATTTTTGTGTAAAAATTACCCACAAAAGGAAGACTGTTTGAATCAAAGTTTGTTTTAGGGAAAATCCACTGAGGCAGGAAGTTAAATTATAAATCTATAAAAAGCTTTAGATTGTTTCTTTTATAACTGATTATTGGGCATTGTTTCAGCCTTGCCTTAGGAGACATGGAACCCAATTTCATTAATTGAATAATACATTCTCCCTTTCTTTGGCTCTTGAAAATTGAGCTCACTTTCCTAGTCTCATGAGAATGCCATTCTGTCAAGGCTGTAAAGTAATTCATGTAACAATAGAATACTAGCACTAAACATTAAAAATGGTTTTTAATCAGGGAGTGTAGGAGTTAGACTACAGTGGCAAACAGCCCAATAGTTAACCTCCAACCTTCCATTTAATATCTTACTCCAGGAGTCAATTTCCTCAACAGTAAAGTTAGAAGAATAATATCTACCTCCTAATAAATTGGATGCTGTATGCAAAATTCTAGACAGAGAGCTGGTACTTTCTAAGTGTAAAATAGATGGTAGCTAATGATAACAATAATAATATTTAATATGATGTCACAGTTCTTGGATATGATACCCCAAACCCCAGTTGATTCAAGAGGTTCAGACTTGCATTATCATTCCTATACATACTCTTGATATATAAGTAAAACACATGATAGATAATATGTTCAACATTAAGTTGTTGCAAAAATTGTCTTAATCCATAGAGTAAGTATACTTAGTATGATACAAGGATTATTAGGAAAATATCCAAGTAGATTTCTTCTTCAGTCTTTTCTGTTAGTTTGTTCATTCATTCAACATTTAGTTCCTGAAGGCCTGCTACTGTCCTTGGAGGGTACATAAATGGATGAATGGCATAAGTCTTCATCTCTAGAAACTCTTGTGGAGCGGACAGGCAAAGGCACATGCAAACACAGTAGTGCAAAAATGGAACCATGTACTAGGGAGACGGAAAAGAGAAGAGCTGATGGAAAAGAGGGTCGGGGAGCAAGGGGAGGAAGCTAAGAGAAAGACAACTTGAGCTATGAAAGCTCTTGCAGTTAATCAGATAGAAAGAAGGATGGGATGGACAAGCCAAGTAGAAGTGGGGAACATTTGAAAAGGTATAAAGAGTGAAAGATTGTAACTTATCCTGGTAAATTTGTGTACAGTTGGAGCAAAGAACATACCTATCCTTATGGAGCAAGGAGGCTAGAAAGGAACCTGGGGAAGTAAAACAGCAGAAGAGTAGACACATCTTTGCATGGATGCCCTCCTGAGAAGTTTAACATGTTTATCCAAGACAGTGAAAACCTTGAAAGATTTTAAGCAGGAGGGTGTCATGGTAAGATTTTCCTCTTAGAGAGAGCAATCTGGTGTGGCAGTGTGGAAGATGGATTGAGTCCTGGGGTAATAGTAGGACACTTACAAGTGATCCTGGAAAGAGATGATAAGGACTTGAGACAAAGGCAGTGGAGAGGGAGGAGGAAGTAGATTAAGAGTTCTGTATGAAAGAATGGAGAGATAAGGTGGCAGATGGAATGAGAGTGAAGGACGATTCAGAGACAACTCCCAGATTTGCGCCTTGGGTGACTGGGATGCTGTCTCTTGGTCAGCTAGGGTAGGAAGTGACTTCCCTGGTGGTGCAGTGGCTAAGACTCCATGCTTCCACTTCAAGGGGCACAGGTTCCATCCCTGGTTGGGGAACTAAGAATTCCACATGCCACACAGCTAAAAGAAAAAGAAAGGTAGAGTAGGAAGCATAGATTTTGGGAATCAGTATGTGCATATTTATGTTGTTTTCAAGATACCACTGAGTCTTTGTACAGGAAGAAGAGTAAAGAAGAGAACTGAAAAGAAGGAAACCCAACATTCACTGCAGAGAAAGGAGTCATCAAACGAAACAGAAATCTTAGACAGAAATAAAGAGGGAGAAGAGTTTCAGGGACATTATAGAACATTATATAGTAAAATAAGTACTAAACAATATATGCATTTAGCCTCTTGGAGGTCTTAACTGGCAGATTAGTGGCTGGTAAGGATATAAGACAGATTGCTATAGGTAGAGTACACATCTGTTATTTGTGCCAGTATCTATTTCTAGATTTTTTTCCCCTCCATTTAAAGTTTGGTATGTCCGCTAGACTTGACCACATGTCATTTGAAGGCACAGACAATGGCTTGTTCACTTGTATGATTCCCCCCCTCTGCCACCACCACATGTCCTCAAATAAATTCATGTAAGGATGTGAGGATATGGTCCCTTATTTTCAAAATGTAATGTTATTTGCTGAGTTGTCAGTATCCTGCGGGCTTTTACGTGTGATACAGCATCCCACAAGCCTCCTTAATACTTTCTTCACAATGATACCAAATACTTTCTCTCTCATTTATAACTCATTTTCCTTCAGGGATCCATACTTCATTAGCAAATGAAATGGTTAGTTAAAACCACAGAAAAAGTTCTAGAAACTTCCTTTTGGTCATTTCTTATGGCAGGAGAAGACCGGCAGTATTGCCTATAGCATCTGTGCTTGGTATAGTCTACCAAAGTGTATTTTCAACTATTGAGAAAGAATTTGACATCTTAATTCCTCAGTCTAGCAGCTGGTTTTTGACCTTCTTAAATTACTGCCAAGGTTACTCTAGCTCTGTAGAATGCTATCCAATTCAGGATCAACACCTTCAAATCACCATCCAGCCAGACTGAAGACTGACTTATCTTACTCCTCCTGTGGCAACCGAGGAGACAGATTTAGATCTGTGACATGGTATTCAAGAAAGGGAAGTTCTTAAGACTAGGCTGAAAGATGCTTCTAATGCATTTGTTTTGCCTGATTTGCAGCAACAATTGTATGTTGGTTCCCGAGACGGATTGGTTCAGCTTTCCTTGCACAGATGTAACACTTATGGGAAAGCATGTGCAGACTGTTGTCTTGCCCGAGACCCCTACTGTGCCTGGGATGGACATGCATGCTCTCAATATGTGCCCACTTCAAAAAGGTGAGCAGCACCTCACATTAAGACGAAGCCTTCCATTTTACATGATGAACTGCTCATGTGAAGTTGTGAGTAAAAGTTGGCCAATTTCTCTTGTAGTTAGTTTAAAGACAAAACATACAGGAAACATGGTCTGTGGTAGGGATATTATAACCTAAGTGTTTTATAGTTTTTCATAAAGCTAAATTTAAGGAGGATAAAATACAATGTTCTGAACTCTAGAAATGTGGAGGTTTTACCAAACCAGGTTTGTCCAACACACAGCAAGCCAGTTGTGGAGATGCCAAGGTTTACAGCAGAGAACGGGGTTTATTCATGAGGCAGTCAAGCGAGAAGACAGGAAACAAGTCTCAAATCCACCTACCCAAAGGTGAGGGACTCAGGATGTGTATGAGATAAACCTGAGACCTGGGGAGCCTGGGAAAGGTAATTGGAGATAGAAAAGGTGAGGTAAGCAATGGCCTTTGCGGATGGAACTAAGCTACAGGCTTCTTCTTGGGGTTCATGTTCAGAGGGTGGAGTTTTGGCCTCTGATGTCAAAAGGTAACTGGACACCCTCACATGCCCAGAGAGAAGGCCAATGTCTTAACTGGCTAGAGCTCAAACAGGACACAACCAACTCCAACAACTTGGGCAAAAAGTTCATTTGTTCAGGTTACCTGAGGCTTGGAGATATGCACCTTTTTGTAGCAACAAATAAAGCAAGCTTGATCAATGAAGCCAGTTACAGGAGTAATGGATTTAACTGATAACTCTTGATTTCACAGCTTTAAAAAATTCTGATAATTGTTTATATCCTTTCCCTTCCTCTTTGTCAGAAAGCACAAAAAGTTTGCTTTCTTTACTGTTCTAGCCTTTGTACATTCTTCCTTTCTTCCCTTGTTTATAAGTATGCATATACTCATAGTTCAGTTCACTTCAGTCGCTCAGTCATGTCCGACTCTTTGTGACCCCATGAATTGCAGCACGCCAGGCCTCCCTGTCCATCACCAACTCCCGGAGTTCACTCAGACTCACGGCCATCGAGTCAGTAATACCATCCAGCCATCTCATCCTCTGTTGTCCCCTTCTCCTCCTGCCGCCAATACCTCCCAGCATCAGAGTCTTTTCCAATGAGTCAACTCTTTGCATGAGGTGGCCAAAGTACCGGAGTTTCAGCTTTAGCATCATTCCTTCCAAAGAACACCCAGGGCTGATCTCCTTCAGAATAGACTGGTTGAATCTCCTTGCAGTCCAAGGGATTCTCAAGAGTCTTCTCCAACACCACAGTTCAAAAGCATCAATTCTTCGGCACTCAGCCTTCTTCAAGGTCCAACTCTCACATCCATACATGACTACTGGAAAAACCATAGCCTTGACTAGATGGACCTTTGTTGGCAGAGTAATGTCTCTGCTTTTGAATATGCTATCTAGGTTGGTCATAACTTTCCTTCCAAGGAGTAAGTGTCTTTTGATTTCATGGCTGCAATCACCATCTGCAGTGATTTTGGAGCCCAAAAAAATAAAGTCTGACACTGTTTCCACTGTTTCCCCATCTATTTCCCATGAAGTGATGGGACCGGATGCCATAATCTTCATTTTCTGAATGTTGAGCTTTAAGCCAACTTTTTCACTCTCCTCTTTCACTTTTATCAAGAGGCTTTTTAGTTCCTCTTCACTTTCTGCGATAAGGATGGTGTCATCTGCATATCTGAGGTTATTGATATTTCTCCTGGCAATCTTGATTCCAGCTTGTGCTTAATGTATGTTTTTGTAATACTGTAGATTATACACAGCCCGCAGTACATACCAGTGATTATGTGGAATTTTGCTTTTACTCCAACTTAGCCAATTCCTGCCACCCAGATATGCTTAAATATCAAACTATGTCCCACGTTTGTAACTTATTGCTTTATGTACTCTTAAAAGTAATGTCATTGTAGGCCAACAGTACCCAGGCTAGGAATTTATTTACATACACACAGGCAAAAAAGTACCGCAAATTATATGTTTGTTCATTTCAGCACTGTTTTCAATAGCAAAATTATTGGAAACAACCTAGTGCCTATTAATATGAGTTATGGTAGCTGATATATTAAAATATCATTATTTTAAAATGTGGTTTACAGTAACACTATTTATTAAGGTATCACCCAAATTATATTTTGTTCCAGGTTAAATGTCAGCAAACTATATGTTTTTTTAATCTGTAGGTCTTAACAAGATAGCAGGTGAGCATACAATAATCCTACTACTATATATGCACTTCTATTTTTTGAAAGTTAACTGATCTGTTAAATTGTAAATTCTAGTATCTCAGATTGAATGTATAGTACAAAAACAGACACAATGCCAAGACCTTTTTATATTCCCTGAAATCTCTGAATTGAATTTAAGTTTAAAGTAAAAAGTCACAACATTTTTGTCAGTTTTTCACAAAGAATATACTCATCCTAGGTAATCTTTGGGCAATGCTTTTCTTTTCTAGAACCTAAAAAACAAGAATGCTCATTAGTTGGGAATGAACCTTCAGTTTGATGAATTGATCCTGTTCCTTATGAATCCAAGATTTAAAAACATTCTTGACCTTATGTACCTTATACCATCATATTTTTTTCTTTTTGTATTTCCCAGGACTGTATCTCTGATCTTGCAGACATGCCACTGTGATGTTCTCCCTCACCTAACATAATGTTTGTGTGAGCCAAAAAATGTGTATGATAGATGAATCTTCCACAAGACTGTCATCCAGTCAACATTTCCCTTAAGGAACACCCTAGTATCACAGAATGTTCATTGTGACATCTGTGATCTCTGATGTGGCAACATAAAATAGCCAAAGCAAATGAAACTGCACACTGAGTGTAAGATTTATTTATCTTAGATGTAGCAGTTTTTTTAATATACAATAGTTATTATTTTCTCTTCAGGAAAACATGTGACAATAATGCACAAGACCATTATTTTATTATTACTATCATTAGCACCACTATGAGAGAAACATTGTGAACTGTGTGTGTCAGTAGATAGAAATAACATCTAGCCATTCATGCCATTTCAAACTTGTACTTCTGTTTCAAATAATATTTATCTTGTTGTTTAATCACATAAATAATGAATCTTCATATGATAAAGCATTTTATACTTGTGTGTACTTTCTTACCCACTGACTAAAGCTCTTTTATATCTTATTTCTTTCCACTGACTGACTGAAAAAAAAGAAGATACAAATAGTTACCCCTCATTGGGTATAAGTAAAAACTGGAGTACATTTATTTTCAACCTGTTGTACTGAATATTTGTCAAAACCAAAGAAACATTGTGATGGCTAAATAAAATTCAGATCATCTTATTGCTAAAACAAGACCCATTCTGTTAGGACTCTACCTAACTAGTAATACTTGGATTAATGTTGCAGTGATTGGAATACTGACCTGCATTTAAGTTAAGCAGTGAAACAAGTACAGTTCTGCTTCTGCTACTGTTATTAGTATTAGATGTAGACTTTTTATATTCCAGATATCATGCTTGAAGTTCTAAACCGCTTAATCCTTTTTCTATAGGCGAGCTAGACGCCAAGATGTGAAGTATGGGGACCCAATCACCCAGTGCTGGGACATAGAAGACAGTAAGTATAGGTCTGCTATTCTTTACTCTCATTGAAAACTGTAAGCCTAATCTTTGTGTGTCTTTTTTATTATATGACTTAAAACATCTTTTGTGTAGGAAGATCCCATTTTGTGTAATGCTTGTGCTCTGGAAAAGCAATAGAAAGTTTTATAAATCAGCCCCCTGTTCACGTGCCTAAGTAAATATAAATCTTTGTTATATTGTTATTTGTTTCATATGGCTTTTAAAATTCCTATACCTTTTCCCTCCTTTTTTACTTCCTTGTCCATCCTTGTAAAGTTTGAAACTGCCATTAGAGATAAAGCAGAATATAGTCCAAAACATATGGACATTTAGACTGTCCCAGAAGAGACCCTCCAAGAAAAGTTTGATAAAAGGGCTGGACTTATTGGAAAGAAACTTTAGGTAGCCTGTGCATTATTTGTATTCACTTATTAATTCAGGTACCATTCAATCAGTAAATATTTATTGAGTTCCGTGTGCATATAATTGACCTGGTCATACTTTGAGACAAAGAGACTCCTTAGATAACTTACAGTTCTTTGGGAAGATGTCATAAGGTACAAATCGTGATGTGGGAGTTTAGGGAAAAAAAAAAAGACTGGTCACCAGAGGCTGTATTATTCAGAGAAAATGTCATAGAAAGGAGGATCTTGAAAGTCTGAGTGTGAGAAGGGAGGAGTAGAAAATTGAGAGAAAGTCTGTTGAGTGACTCTGGTAACAGAGAATACAATCTGTAAATGTATATATTCCAGAGCTTTAGTTACTTTCCACTCTCAAGCTCTGCCTTCAGGTAGAAAATATATGCACACAAGTGCATGCACACACACAAACATACATGCAACTGGAGGAAGAATGGAACTGCCCTCCTGTCCTCACATTGTTAGTAACCACCCGCCACTGAATAAACAACCCACATTTCATAGTCTGTAACTGGTGGTCTGGCAGAGTTTTCTTAATTTAAAAACAAAGCAATTGTTTATAATTTAAAATATCATTCTTCAGAAAAACAAGCTCTAGTCCAGAATAGGACATTTGTTTTCTTGTTCCAATGTGCAGGTGACTCACTGTAATAGCCTGTGTTTTATTTAGCAATCATTACTATGTGCTGTGCATACATTTTATCACATGTGCATATGAGATTAGCAGGGACTGTCTTAGGTATGATGGATATGCTCAGGAGTAAAGAATCCTCCTGCCAATGCAGGAGATGCGGGTTCCATCCCTCAGTCAGGAAGATTCCCTAGAGAAGGAAATGGCAACCCACTCCAGTGTTCTTGCTTGGGAAATCCCATGGATAGAGGAGCCTGGCAGGGCCACAGTCCACAGGTCACAAAAGAATTGAAAACAACTTAGCGACTAAATGACAACAAATGAACAGAAAAGAAAACAACCTGCACATTCAGGGATTTTAAATTTAAGTGTGTGTTAGGGGAGGGAGTGAGCAACAAACATAAAAACAAGTAAAATATATGCCATGTTATAAGGACTTATAAAAGACTGTTGCTGCCTAAGGCACTCACAATCTCTGTCTTCACTTCATCACATCCCCTTCTTGTTATGCTCCATTGTACGTTGCCTTTTCTAAGCACCATCACCACTCTAACTCAGTCCAGTTTTTGTCAAGATCACCAAGTGATTTCCTCCCTTGCCAAATCCAGTGCACACTTTTTAGCACTCATTATTACTTACTCTCTAGCTCCCTTCTCCCTGAAACACTTTCTTCACTTGACTTCCATAAAGTGGTGCAGTGATATGCTGGAGCCAGTTCTTATGGCCCCATGAGAGCTGATTGTTTATTATGTAGGAGATTTTTGAGCTGGTTTTAAACCATTGATACCGTGAATTAGCCATGGTAGGAGTTCTTATACCAGAAAAATCATCAAGCACTACAAATCAGGGCCTTGCATTTACAGAGATGGTCTCCCAGCACATGTATGCTTCATGGCACCACATGGAAAACTTCTGGTTTTTCTTTTACCATATAGGCTTCTTCTTCTGAGTGTTCTTAACTTTCCTTTTCATTCTACTACCTAAACATTCCATCTCTGTCTATTCATTCCTTAACACCATCCACTTCAATACTATCGGAAGCTTTTTTTTTTAATTGAAGAATAGTTGATTTACAGTGTTGTGTTAGTTTCTGGTGTACAGCAAAGTGATTTAGTTATTTTGTTGTTGTTCGGTTACTAAGTTATGTCAGACTCTCTATGGCTCCATGGACTGTAGACCGCCAAGTTTCTCTGTCCATGAGATTTTCCAGGCAAGAACACTGGAGTGGGTTGTCATTTCCTTCTCCAGGGAACCTTCCCAACCCAGGGTCGAACCTGCATCTCCTGCATTGGCAGGCTGATTCTTGACTACCTGAGCCATCAGGGAAGCCGTATATATTTATTCTTCTTCATATTCTTTTCCATTATGGTTTAACAGGATATTGAGTATAGTTCCCTGTGAAATACAGTAGTTGTTGTTGTTCAGTCACCCAGTCATGTCTGGATCTTTGTAACCCCGTAGACTGTGGCACTCCAGGTCTTCCAGTCCCTCACCATTTCCTGGAGTTTGCCCAAGTTCATGTCCAGTGCATTAGTGATGCCATCGAGCTATCTCATCATCTCACACCCTCTTCTCCTTCTGCCCTCAATCTTTCCCAGCATCAGGGACTTTTCCAGTGAGTCAGCTGTTCGCATCAAGTGACCAAAATACTGGAGCTTCAGCATCAGTTCCTCCAATTAAGGGTTGATTTCCCTTAAGATTGATTGGTTTGATCTCCTTGCAGTCCAAGAGACTCTCAGGAATCTTCTCCAGCACCACAGCTGGAAGACATCAATTCTCTCTGGTGCTCTGCCTTCTTTACGGTCCAGCTCTCACAACCTTATGGGACCATGGGGAAGACCATAGCCTTGACTATACAGACCTTTGTCAGCAGTATAACATTTCTGCTTTTCAACACACCGTCTAAGTTTGTCATAGCTTTCCTGCTGAGAAGTGATCATCTTTTATAGAGTAGAACCTTTTTTTCTTAATCCATTCTAATATATAATAGTTTGTGTCCACTATTCCCACAACCTCAGTCCATCACTTCCTTATCCCCTTCCCCCTTGGCAACCCTTAGTCTTTTTTCTGTGTGAGTGAATCCGTTTCATAGATAAGTTCATTTGTGTATTATTTTAAATTCCACATATAAGTGACATATGGTATATGTCTTTTTCTTTCTGACCTACTTAGTATGATAATCTCTAGGATCATCCATGCAGCTGCATATGTCATTACTTCATTTCTATTTATGGCTATGTACTAGTCTATTATATGTACATGTGTGTGCATGAACATTGTGAACATCTTCTTTACCCATTCATTTGTTGATGGACATTTAGGTTGCTTCCATGTCTTAACTGTTGTAAATATTGCTGTTGTAAATATTTAGAGTATGTATGCATGTGTGCTAAGTTGCTTCAGTCGTATCAGACTCTTTGGGTTGGACTGTAGCCCACCAGGCTCGTCTGTCCATGGGATTCTCCAAGCAAGAATACTGGGGTGGGTTGCCATCCCCTTCTCCAGGAGATTTTCCTGACCCATGGATTGAACCTGTGTCTCTTATGTTTTCTTCATTGGCAGGTGGGTTCTTTACCATTAGTGCCACCTGGGAAGCCCATGATCTTTTGAAATTAGTTTCTGAAAAGCACTAGTCTGGCTCCTATCTCAGCCCTGTCTGCATTTGTTTCCTCTGTACCTGAAGAAATCTTTACTTCAGGTGTCCGCATGGCTCTATCCTCACATCATTTTATTCTGTGATTGAAATGTTAGTATCAGTGTTAATTTCTCAGAGACACCCTTTCTGACCAACCTACCTGAAATACCTTTTTTCCCTATGCCAGCAAATTTGGAAAACTCAGCAGTGGCCACAGGACTGGAAAAGGTCAGTTTTCATTCCAATCCCTAAGAAAGGCAATGCCAAAGAATGCTCAAACTACCACACAATTGCACTCATCTCACACGCTAGTAAAGAAATGCTCAAAATTCTCCAAGCCAGGCTTCAGCAATACGTGAACCATGAACTCCCTGATATTCAAGCTGGTTTTAGAAAAGGCAGAGGAACCAGAGATCAAATTGCCAACATCCTCTGGATCATGGAAAAAGCAAGAGAGTTCCAGAAAAACATCTATTTCTGCTTTATTGACTATGCCAAAGCCTTTGATTGTGTGGATCACAATAAACTGTGGAAAATTCTGAAAGTGATGGGAATACCAGACCACCTAACCTGCCTCTTAAGAAATCTGTATGCAGGCCAGGAAGCAACAGTTAGAATTGGACATGGAACAACAGACTGGTTCCAAATAGGAAAAGGAGTACATCAAGGCTGTATATTGTCACCCTGCTTATTTAACTGATATGCAGAGTACATCATGAGAAATGCTGGACTGGAAGAAACACAAGCTGGAGTCAAGATTGCTGGGAGAAATATCTATCACCTCAGATATGCAGATGACACCAGCCTTATGGCAGAAAGTGAAGAGGAACTCAAAAGCCTCTTGATGAAAGTGAAAGAGGAGAGTGAAAAAGTTGGCTTAAAGCTCAACATTCAGAAAATGAAAATCATGGCATCCGGTCCCATCACTCCATGGGAAATAGATGGGGAACCAGTGGAAACAGTGTCAGATTTTATTTGGGGGGCCTCCAAAATCACTGCAGATGGTGATTGCAGCCATGAAATTAAAAGACACTTACTCCTTGGAAGAAAAGTTATGACCAACCTGGATAGCATATTCAAAAGCAGAGACATTACTTTGCCGACTAAGGTCCGTCTAGTCAAGGCTATGGTTTTTCCAGTAGTCATGTATGGTTGTGAGAGTTGGACTGTGAAGAAGGTTGAGCGCCGAAGAATTGATGCTTTTGAACTGTGGTGTTGGAGAAGACTCTTGAGAGTCCCTTGGACTGCAAGGAGATCCAATCAGTCCATTCTGAAGGAGATCAGCCCTGGGATTTCTTTGGAAGGAATGATGGTAAAGCTGAAACTCCAGTAGGTTGGCCACCTCATGAGAAGAGTTGACTCATTGGAAAAGACTCTGATGCTGGGAGGGATTGGGGGCAGGAGAAGAAGGGGACGACCGAGGATGAGATGGCTGGATGGCATCACAAACTCGATGGCTGTGAGTCTGAGTGAACTCCGGGAGTTGGTGATGAACAGGGAGCTGGCGTGCTGCGATTCATGGGGTTGCAAAGAGTTGGACATGACTGAGCAACTGAACTGAACTGAACTGATCCCTATTATTCCCTAATCTGCTACTTTTACTTGTACTGCATCACACAGCCAGATACTATATTATCTATTCATTCACTTGATTACTTTGTCTCTGTCTCTGGAATATAAAGGTGGTGAATTTGCCTGCCATAATCACTAATATATTCCCTACATTGAAAGTAATGCCAGTGTGGTAGGCAAAAAATAATAAGTCTGCACCATACTTAGGTGAAGCGAGGGATATTCAGAGGGATAGCCCTTGAGCTGTTCCTTAAAGAAACAATCACACTTTCCTAAGTAGATTAAGTAACAAGTATTAAAATCAGAAAGGACTCACATAGGTTTGGTTAAGTTCGTGACCGTCCCTATGTTATTCTATGGAGTTTGTGTTTACCCTGTAAGTGATAAAGAACTGTTTTATATTATTAAGAAAAGTTGTTTTTAAATAAAAGTAATTTATTTTGGTAGCTTGGTGATTGATTGGAATAGGAGAAGTCAGTGATAGAGAATCAATTGTGAAAATTAAAGTAGAAATTAAGAGGGTGTTTTCAAACTAAGGGTTTTCAATCTCAAAGAAGAGAAAGGGTCACATTTGAACAATTGTTTTAGGTAAAAAAGAAAGGAGGCGAGTTACTTATAACCCACCATAAATATGCGTTGCATTGATCTGGTAATCAAGTTTTGAATAACTGGCAAATAGATGTTTCCTTTCTTCCTTCTTTTGTTCATCAATTGTTATATACTGTGATATTGCACAGTTATTAATGATAGTGTTAAAACAATGTTAACTATTTATAATCTTGCTACACTGACATCAGTGACGTGTCCTAAGTGTATTATGAAGAAACATTCCAGATATTTCTCTATGAAAAAAAAAGATTTTTTGCCTCCAATCTGAAAGATTAAAATATTCTTTAAAATTATTTTACACTTAAATGAAAGAGACATATTCTACTCTTTAAAAACATTATTGCATGCAAATTTTTTACCTTTAAAAATGGATAGTAATAAAACACTTGTGAAAGTGCTGCACTTAATATGCTAGCAAATGTGGAAAACTCAGCAGTGGCCATAGGACTGGAAAAGATCAGTTTTCATTCCAATCCCAAAGAAAGGCAATGCCAAAGAATGCTCAAACTACCACACAATTGCACTCATCTCACACGCTAGTAAAGTAATGCTCAAAATTCTCCAAGCCAACCTTCAGTAGTTCATAAACTGTGAAATTCCAGATGTTCAAGCTGGTTTTAGAAAAGGCAGAGAAACCAGAGATCAAATTGCCAGCATCTGTTGGATCATTGAAAAAGCAATAGAGTTCCAGAAAAACATCTACTTCTGCTTTACTGACTATACCAAAGCCTTTGACAGTGTGGACCACAAGAAACTGTGGAAAATTCTGAAAGAGATGGGAATACCAGACCACCTGGCCTGCCTCCTGGGAAATCTGTATGCAAGTCAGGAGCAACAGTTAGAACTGAACTTGGAACAACAGACTGGTTCCAAATAGGGAAAGGAGTACATCAAGGCTCTATACTGTCTCCCTGCTTATTTAATTTATATTCAGAGTACATCATGAGAAACTCTGGGCTGGATGAAGCACAAGCTGGAATCAGGATTGCTGGGAGAAATATCAATAACCTCAGATATGCAGATGACACCACCCTTATGGCAGAAAGTGAAGAAGAACTAAAGAGCCTCTTGATGAAAGTGAAAGAGGAGAGTGAAAAAGTTGGGTTAGAACTCAACATTCAGAAAACTAAGATCATGGCATCTGGTTCCATCCCTTCATGGCAAATAGATGGGGAAACAGTGAGAGACTTTATTTTTGGGGGCTCCAAAATCACTGCAGATGGTGACTGCAGCCATGAAATTAAAAGATGCTTGCTCCTTGAAAGAAAAGTTATGACCAACCTAGACAGCATATTAAAAAGCAGAGACTTGACTTTGCCAAGAAAAGTCCATCTAGTCAAAGCTATGGTTTTTCCAGTAGTCATGTATGGTTGTGAGAGTTGGACTGTAAAGACAGCTGAGTGCTAAAGAATTGATGCTTTTGAACACACACACACATATATGTTTAAATTTACAAATAGAAAAATTTAAACTCAGAGATAAACATTGGAATATTCAGTTAATTAATTTGTAGTAAAACTGATGTGGTGATGACTTTGTGTCAAAGGGTCACTTTCTGCTGATTTGAAGATGGATTTCATATAATCAGCTCACTATTTCGCTTTTCCAGTTGATTTCACTAATTTAATGTTTACTTAATTGACTAGTTCTTTGGTTGAATCCATCTAATTGATTTTCTCCCAAGGCCTTGCCCTGTCACCTAACAATCCACCTGCATCCTCCCTGCTTTGTTCATGGACTCCCTTTGCTCAAGAATACAGTCTCTGTTACTGTGAAATGATGCATTTCTTTCTTCTCTGTGATGGGCACTGGTGATCTTCCTGAGCATTAGGAATTTATTATCTGAAAATCGTGGCTATAATCTGTTGAATTGGCAGAGAGAGAGTGGATAGACTACAGATTTCAAGTGGAATTCATGCATTTTGACGGTTAGATAAGGTTAATTCATAATAGGGTCAGCATGCTTGACTTAATCTTTGCTGGTAAAACACAAATAAGTTCAAAAGAAGTTTTGAAAAGAAACCTAACTATTGGATGCATGTGCATTCATGCCATTTGCTGATAATTCAGGGTGCTTAGATTGAAGATTCACTTAGGTCCCTTAAGCCTTACTCTGGTTTATGCCTAAAATGCTAAGTGGGCCTATCTGCAGAATTGAGACATCTGAATATATGTTGAAAAAGTGCATGTTTGGGCCAGGCTGAGAAGCCGTCATTTTTTATTTGATCAAATTTGATCTACAGATCTTAGATCACACATGGGACACAGCCTTTGGCTACTCTGGATGGAATGTATTTCAGATGGCGCAGTTGATTTACGAGAAGAAGGTGTCTGAGACACTGATCCTTTAGCCTCCCATTAACTGTCTTATTGCAGATGCATGTGGGGCTATAATATCCCTCTTTGAATAAAAGAGAACCTTTTGGGGGTAAATAATATCCTGATTCAGAGTATTAGAATATCCAATGTATTAGCGTCATCATAGAATTTCATCAAGTATAGAGAAGTACACTTACTTTTCTGATACTGAAATGTCATATGGTCATAACATACGGTTTGTGGTCAGCCCTGTGGACCAGTTCATAATGAATTTCTCTTTAAAGGTGAAATAAATTGCTCTTGCAGAACTATCTACAAAATTGGTTCTATTTTCTACAAAGTTAAAGGTTTAAAGTTAAAAGATTATGAAGTTTATTCAGTGCAACTCAAAGAGGCTCAATGTTAGTTATATCTTGTGAATTCTTATCTAAAAAAAGAAACTTCAAAAGTTAATATATTAATGAAAGAATAAAAACTGAAATGCTAGGATAGAGTTTATTTTTTTTTTTTTTTTTTTTATTAAATTTTAAAATCTTTAATTCTTACATGTGTTCCCAAACATGAAACCCCCTCCCACCTCCCTCCCCATAACATCTCTGTGGGTGATCCCCATGCACCAGCCCCAATCATGCTGTATCCTGCGTCAGACATAGACTGGCGATTCAATTCTTACATGATAGTATACATGATAGAATGCCATTCTCCCAAATCATCCCGCCCTCTCCCTCTCTCTCTGAGTCCAAAAGTCCATTATACACAGCTGTGTCTTTTTTCCTGTCTTGCATACAGGGTCGTCATTGCCATCTTTCTAAATTCCATATATATGTGTTAGTATACTGTATTGGTGTTTTTCTTTCTGGCTTACTTCACTCTGTATAATCGGCTCCAGTTTCATCCATCTCATCAGAACTGATTCAAATGAATTCTTTTTAACGGCTGAGTAATACTCCATCGTGTATATGTACCAAAGCTTCCTTATCCATTCATCTGCTGATGGACATCTAGGTTGTTTCCATGTCCTGGCTATTATAAACAGTGCTGCGATGAACATTGGGGTACATGTGTCTCTTTCAATTCTGGTTTCCTCGGTGTGTATACCCAGCAGTGGGATTGCTGGGTCATAAGGTAGTTCTATTTGCAATTTTTTAAGGAATCTCCACACTGTTCTCCATAGTGGCTGTACTAGTTTGCATTCCCACCAACAGTGTAGGAGGGTTCCCTTTTCTCCACACCCTCTCCAGCATTTGTTGCTTGCAGATTTTTGGATCGCAGCCATTCTGACTGGTGTGAAGTGGTACCTCATTGTGGTTTTGATTTGCATTTCTCTGATAATGAGTGATGTTGAGCATATTTTCATGTGTTTGTTAGCCATCCGTATGTCTTCTTTGGAGAAATGTCTATTTAGTTCTTTGGCCCATTTTTTGATTGGGTCGTTTATTTTTCTGGAATTGAGCTGCATAAGTTGCTTGTATATTTTTGAGATTAGTTGTTTGTCAGTTGCTTCATTTGCTATTATTTTCTCCCATTCAGAAGGCTGTCTTTTCACCTTGCTTATAGTTTCCTTTGTTGTGCAGAAGCTTTTAATTTTAATTAGATCCCATTTGTTTATTTTTGCTTTTATTTCCAGAATTCTGGGAGGTGGATCATAGAGGATCCTGCTGTGATTTATGTCTGAGAGTGTTTTGCCTATATTCTCCTCTAGGAGTTTTATAGTTTCTGGTCTTACATTTAGATCTTTAATCCATTTTGAGTTTATTTTTGTGTGCGGTGTTAGAAAGTGATCTAGTTTCATTCTTTTACAAGTGGTTGACCAGTTTTCCCAGCACCACTTGTTAAAGAGATTGTCTTTACTCCATTGTATATTCTTGCCTCCTTTGTCAAAGATAAGGTGTCCATATGTGTGTGGATTTATCTCTGGGCTTTCTATTTTGTTCCATTGATCTATATGTCTGTCTTTGTGCCAGTACCATACTGTTTTGATGACTGTGGCTTTGTAGTAGAGCCTGAAGTCAGGCAAGTTGATTCCTCCAGTTCCATTCTTCTTTCTCAAGATTGCTTTGGCTATTCGAGGTTTTTTGTATTTCCATACAAATCTTGAAATTATTTGTTCTAGTTCTGTGAAAAATATGGCTGGTAGCTTGATAGGGATTGCGTTGAATTTGTAAATTGCTTTGGGTAGTATACTCATTTTCACTATATTGATTCTTCCAATCCATGAACATGGTATATTTCTCCATCTATTAGTGTCCTCTTTGATTTCTTTCATCAGTGTTTTATAGTTTTCTATATATAGGTCTTTAGTTTCTTTGGGTAGATATATTCCTAAGTATTTTATTCTTTTTGTTGCAATGGTGAATGGAATTGTTTCCTTAATTTCTTTTTCTACTTTCTCATTATTAGTGTATAGGAATGCAAGGGATTTCTGTGTGTTGATTTTATATCCTGCAACTTTACTATATTCATTGATGAGCTCTAGTAATTTTCTGGTGGAGTCTTTAGGGTTTTCCATGTAGAGGATCATGTCATCTGCAAACAGTGAGAGTTTTACTTCTTCTTTTCCAATTTGGATTCCTTTTATTTCTTTTTCTGCTCTGATTGCTGTGGCCAAAACTTCCAGAACTATGTTGAATAGTAGCGGTGAAAGTGGACACCCTTGTCTTGTTCCTGACTTTAGGGGAAATGCTTTCAATTTTTCACCATTAAGGATAATGTTTGCTGTGGGTTTGTCATATATAGCTTTTATTATGTTGAGGTATGTTCCTTCTATTCCTGCTTTCTGGAGAGTTTTTATCATAAATGGATGTTGAATTTTGTCAAAGGCCTTCTCTGCATCTATTGAGATAATCATATGGTTTTTATTTTTCAATTTGTTAATGTGGTGAATTACATTGATTGATTTGCGGATATTGAAGAATCCTTGCATCCCTGGGATAAAGCCCACTTGGTCATGGTGTATGATCTTTTTAATATGTTGTTGGATTCTGATTGCTAGAATTTTGTTGAGGATTTTTGCATCTATGTTCATCAGTGATATTGGCCTGTAGTTTTCTTTTTTTGTGACATCTTTGTCAGGTTTTGGTATTAGGGTGATGGTGGCCTCATAGAATGAGTTTGGAAGTTTACCTTCCTCTGCAATTTTCTGGAAGAGTTTGAGTAGGATAGGTGTTAGCTCTTCTCGAAATTTTTGGTAGAATTCAGCTGTGAAGCCGTCTGGACCTGGGCTTTTGTTTGCTGGAAGATTTCTGATTACAGTTTCAATTTCCGTGCTGGTGATGGGTCTGTTAAGATTTTCTATTTCTTCCTGGTTCAGTTTTGGAAAATTGTACTTTTCTAAGAATTTGTCCATTTCTTCCACATTGTCCATTTTATTGGCATACAACTGCTGATAGTAGTCTCTTATGATCTTTTGTATTTCTGTGTCGTCTGTTGTGATCTCTCCATTTTCATTTCTAATTTTATTGATTTGATTTTTCTCTCTTTGCTTCTTGATGAGTCTGGCTAGTGGTTTGTCAATTTTATTTATCCTTTCAAAGAACCAGCTTTTGGCCTTGTTGATTTTTGCTATGGTCTCTTTTGTTTCTTTAGCATTTATTTCTGCCCTAATTTTTAAGATTTCTTTCCTTCTACTAACTCTGGGGTTCTCCAATTCTTCCTTTTCTAGTTGCTTTAGTTGTAGAGTTAGGTTATTTATTTGACTTTTTTCTTGTTTCTTGAGGTATGCCTGTATTGCTATGAACTTTCCTCTTAGCACTGCTTTTATAGTGTCCCACAGGTTTTGGGTTGTTGTGTTTTCATTTTCATTAGTTTCTATGCATATTTTGATTTCTTTTTTGATTTCTTCTGTGATTTGTTGGTTATTCAGAAGTGTGTTGTTCAACCTCCATATGTTGGAATTTTTAGTAGTTTTTCTCCTGTAATTGAGATCTAATCTTAATGCATTATGGTCAGAAAAGATGCTTGGAATGATTTCGATTTTTTTGAATTTATCAAGTTTAGATTTATGGCCCAGGATGTGATCTATCCTGGAGAAGGTTCCATGAGCACTTGAAAAAAAGGTGAAATTCATTGTTTTGGGGTGAAATGTCCTATAGATATCAATTAGGTCTAATTGATCTAATGTATCATTTAAAGTTTGTGTTTCTTTGTTAATTTTCTGTTTAGTTGATCTGTCCATAGGTGTGAGTGGGGTATTAAAGTCTCCCACTATTATTGTGTTATTGTTGATTTCCCCTTTCATACTTGTTAGCATTTGTCTTACATATTGCGGTGCTCCTATATTGGGTGCATATATATTTATAATTGTTATATCTTCTTCTTGGATTGATCCTTTGATCATTATGTAGTGGCCTTCTTTGTCTCTTTTCACAGCCTTTGTTTTAAAGTCTATTTTATCAGATATGAGTATTGCCACTCCTGCTTTCTTTTGGTCTCTATTTGCGTGGTATATCTTATTCCAGCCCTTCACTTTCAGTCTATATGTGTCCCTTGTTTTGAGGTGGGTCTCTTGTAAGCAACATATAGAGGGGTCTTGTTTTTGTATCCATTCGGCCAGTCTTTGCCTTTTGGTTGGGGCGTTCAACCCATTTACGTTTAAGGTAATTATTGATAAGTATGATCCCGTTACCATTTACTTTATTGTTTTGGGTTCGGGTTTATACACCCTTTTCGGTTTCCTGTCTAGAGAATATCCTTTAGAATTTGTTGGAGAGCTGGTTTGGTGGTGCTGAATTCTCTCAGCTTTTGCTTGTCTGTAAAGCTTTTGATTTCTCCTTCGTATTTGAATGAGATCCTTGCTGGGTACAGTAATCTGGGCTGTAGGTTATTGTCTTTCATCACTTTAAGTATGTCTTGCCATTCCCTCCTGGCCTGAAGAGTTTCTATTGAAAGATCAGCTGTTATCCTTATGGGAATCCCCTTGTGTGTTATTTGTTGTTTTTCCCTTGCTGCTTTTAATATTTGTTCTTTGTGTTTGACCTTTGTTAATTTAATTAATATGTGTCTTGGGGTGTTTCGCCTTGGATTTATCCTATTTGGAACTCTCTGTGTTTCTTGGACTTGGGTGATTATTTCCTTCCCCATTTTAGGGAAGTTTTCAACTATTATCTCCTCAAGGATTTTCTCATGATCTTTCTTTCTGTCTTCTTCTTCTGGGACTCCTATAATTCGAATGTTGGAGCGTTTCATATTGTCCTGGAGGTCTCTGAGATTGTCCTCGTTTCTTTTAATTCGTATTTCTTGTTTCCTCTCTGATTCATTTATTTCTACCATTCTATCTTCTATTTCATTAATCCTATCTTCTGCCTCCGTTATTCTACTATTTGTTGCCTCCAGAGTGTTTCTGATCTCATTTATTGCATTATTCATTATATTTTGACTCTTTTTTATTTCTTCTAGGTCCTTGTTAAACCTTTCTTGCATCTTCTCAATCCTTGTCTCTAGGCTATTTATCTGTGATTCCATTTTGATTTCAAGATTTTGGATCATTTTCACTATCAATATTCGGAATTCCTTCTCAGGTAGATTCCCTACTTCTTCCTCTTTTGTTTGGTTTGGTGGGCAACTCTCCTGTTCCTTTACCTGCTGAGTATTCCTCTGTCTCTTCATCTTGGTTATATTGCTGCGTTTGGGGTGGTCTTTTTATATTCTGGTGATTTGTGGAGTTCTCTTTATTATGGAGCTTCCTCACTGTGGGTGGGGTTCTATCAGTGGCTTGTCAAGGTTTCCTGGTTAGGGAGGCTTATCTTGGAGTTCCGGTGGGTGGAGCTGGGTTTCTTCTCTCTGGAGTGCAGTGGAGTGACCAGTGATGGGTTATGAGACATCAAAGGTTTTGGAATAATTTTGAGCTGCCTGTATATTCAAGCTCAGGGGAGTGTTCCTGTGTTGCTGGAGAATTTGAGTGATATGTCTTGTTTTGGAACTTGTTGGCCCTTGGGTGGAGCTTGGTTTCAGTGTAAGTATGAAGGCATTTGATGAGCTCCTATTGCTTAATGTTCCCTGAATTCAAGAGTTCTCTAATGTTTTCAGGTTTTGTATTTAAGCCTCCTGCTTCTGGTCTTCAGTTTTTACAGTAGCCTCTAGACTTCTCCATCTATACAGCACCGATGATAAAACATCTAGGTTAAAGATGAAAAGTTTCTCCACATTGAGGGACACTCAGAGAGGTTCACTGAGTTACAAGGAGAAGAGAAGATGGAGGGGGTAGTTAGAGGTAACTGGAATGAGATGCGGTGAGATCAAAAGAGGAGAGAGCAAGCTAGGCAGTAGTCACTTCCTTATGTGCGCTCTATAGTCTGGCCCGCTCAGGTATTTACGGAGTTATACAGGGAAGAGGAGAGGGAGGAAGTAGACAGAGGTGACCAGGAGGATAAGAGAGAGGAATGAGAAGGAGAGAGACAAATCCTGCCAGTAACCAGTTCCTTAGGTGTTCTCCACTGTCTGGAACACACAGAGATTCACAGAGTTGGATAGAGAAGAGATGGGGGAGAAAAGAGACAGAGGCCACCTGGTGGAGAAAAAGGAGAGTCTATAGGAGAAGAGAGTGGTCAAGCCAGTAATCTCGCTCTCAGGTAAACTTGGGTCGTGAAGTTTGGGTTTTTAAATGAACATAATTGACAACAAAAACCTAAGAGCAAAGGTTAAAAATCTAGAGTAGAGGTTGGATTTTCAAAAATACAATAATAAAGAAAAGAAGCAGAAGGAAAAAGCAGGAAAGAAAGAAAGAAAAAAAACCAAGAATTATTTAAAAAAAAACAAGCAAACAAAAAAAAACAAAACAAACAAACAAACAAAAACCCCACCAACAACCATCCAAAGGCTATATATGGTGTTTGCCTTAAAAAAAAAAAAAAAAAAAGTCTTTTTTTTTTAAAAAATAGTAATAATAGGTTATAGTAATAAAAATTAGAGGAGAAATAGAAGATTTAACAATTAAAAAAAAAAGGTTAGGAAAAAAAAAGAGAAAAAAAAAAAAAAAGAAAAAAAAAAAAAAAGGAATGATTTTTAAAATAGTAAAAATATATCTGGCTCTTCTCTGATGTTTTGGGCCATGTGGGATCACTTCCAAGGTGGTTCCCTCTGTTTAACTTCTTCCGTTTGCTGGTTTTTCAGGCTCACTAGTTCAGTCGCGCTGTGGGGAGGGGGGATGCTGCAAACTAATAGCGCTGTCGTGTGCTCTCAGTGTCACAGCCCCGCTTGACCTGTCCCTTCTCGCGGCGCACAAACCACTCCGGCTCTACGATGCACAGCCGGGAACCGTCTGGGGCTGGCCCTAGGCTGCGTGCACTTCCCAGTCCAAGCCGCTCATGTTTGGCGCTCAGGCAGCCCTCAGAGGCACAGATTCGGCTGGGACTGTGCTTTGTGCCCTTCCCAGGTCCGAGTAGCTCAGGAGTTTGGCGAGCGCGATCGCCGCGGCTTGTCACCTTTTCTGCCGCTGCTGCTCAGCTTTCTGGGTGGACCGCTGGCGTCCCCCGTGAGGCAGATTGTGACTGTCCAGCACCCCCAGAAGTCTTAGCAAAGAAGCCCGCTTGCAGTTAGGTAAGTAAAGTCTCTCCGGGTCTGCAATTGCCCCTTTCCAGTCCTTACGGCTCTGGCTGCCTGTCCCCGGCGGGGGATGGTCTGCAGCCGGCTTTTTCCGTTCCGTCCTTTGTTCTGTGCTTGGTCCTGGCGGCGTCTTATGTTCGAGCTTTTCGTGCTGTATTTATCCCACAGTCTGGTTTGCTAGCGCAAGTTAGATCGTTCTGGTTGCGCGTGGGGCGTTCCTGCCCGATTGTTACAAAGCACTGCAGCCCGCGCCTCCCGCGCGTCCCTGCCCTGCCCCCACTTCCCAATGGCGGATGCAGGCGTCTGTGCTGCTTTTCCGCTGGGGGAGTTACTGTTGGGCTTGTAATCTCTTGGTTTTAATTATTTCTTTATTTTTCCTTCCTGTTATGTTGCCCTCTGGGTTTCCAAGACTCGCCACAGACTCGGCAGGGAGAGTGTTTCCTGGTGTTTGGAAACCTCTCTTCTTAAAATTCCCTTCCCGGGACGGGCTTCCCTTCCCGGGACGGGCTTCCCTTCCCGGGACGGAGTTCCCTCCCCACCTCCTTTGTCTCCTTTTTCGTCGTTTATATTTTTCCCTACCTGTTTTTGAAGACAATGGTCTGCTTTTCTGGTTGCCTGCTGTCCTCTGCCAGCCTACAGAGGTTGTTTTGTGGAGTTTGCTCAGCGTTGAAATGTTCTTTTGAGGAATTAGTGAGGGAGAGAGTGGTCTTCCCGTCCTATTCCTCCGCCATCTTTATGCTCCTCCCTAGGATAGAGTTTAAAAATCAATCTATTAGTTAGTATTTTACTCATAGGTAACAAATACTATGCTATGAATTTCATTTCTCTTTAATAATGTATATGAATCTTTCCCTCATGGCATCTGTTCTAAATCAGTCTATTTTCCCATTGCTTTTAAAATCAGGTCAAGGTTAATCTCCTATTCCATGTTTGCTTTCCAGGCATTAGTGAAGCTGCTGATGAAAAGGTGATTTTTGGCATTGAATTTAATTCAACCTTTCTGGAATGTATACCTAAATCCCAGCAAGCATCTATTAAGTGGTATATCCAGCGGTCAGGAGATGAACGTCGAGAGGAGGTAAGTTATAGTCATCAAAGAAAGATCACCTTGAGGGAAAGAGTGTAAAACTTACATCAAATTTACGTTGTGAGAGAAGATGTTCAACTTTTAGTGCCAAATGCAGTTCTTATCCCTACTTGATAACAAGGAAAGTAAAATTTTATACTCTGGTATCCAAGGTAACAATGCCTTTGAGAGACAAATAGCCCAATTTAATGCAAATGTGTTAATGAAATACATTTAGAAGCAGACAAATAAACAAACGTACATGATTCTTCCTCAACTTTTTGTTTTTCATAGATTCTTTATATTTTAGAACAATTCTCGATCAAGAATGAGACTTTCTCTCACAGTAGCACAATGACTAAATTCTAACTCACATTGTATTCAGTTTAGACTATAAAATGAAACATGTCAAATTTGTACAAAACTGGAAATATATATCGTATCATATCATCACATGAATAAGTTGTATAAGTATCTACCTTTTCACTCTAGTGTATTAAAATTAAATCAACAGAGAGGGAAAAGTAATATGGATGCTCTACTTTTGACTTTTCGTTACAGTTTTTCTAACACATATATGTGTTTAAAACATATTACAAAGATTTTGTGAGATAGGTAAGTTATACATGTTACTGAATTTAATGAGATGAGTTTGGGTAGTCTGAGAAATTGTATATTAATATTATTTGAACATTGTGAAATAGGTTAAATGACAAAATATGAGAAACCAGTGATAATCTAGAATTCTAAAAGTCCCAGTATTAAATTAAGGATAATGTAATTGTAATGGAATGAACACAGGGTCAGAATTAGATGAGCTGAGTAATGACGCTTTGGTAATATTACTGAAGTCCCATGGGCCAAAATTTTCTAAGGTAAATAAAATAAATGCAAAAGTTCCTGTCAAAATAAAATGAAAAAAAAAAAAAAACCACACATGTGAGAATGTGAATTTCAAAGCAGAGGATTACTCACAAGTGTGAAATAATTCATATAACATTGCAGACACTCTCTGTCTGGAAGGATGTGTAAAGTAGGAAGCAGCACTAATGATGTGTTCACCCTGACTGCTGAGGGTTTCTGAGCAGGTGGTGACTTCTTTAACACTCAGTTTCTCTGCCATATAAGTAGGAGGACCAGATGTCCTCTAAAATATCAGCCTTCTTGGTAACTCTATAAACATTTAAATAGGATATGTAATCTGCCAAACATTACTGTGGAATTATGGTTCTCAACTTCAGGCCATTTTGCTCCCAAAGTATTCATATTTTTGGTTGTTGTCACTGCATGAGGGGAGGATGCTACTGGCGACTACTAGGTAGAAGTCAAGGATGATGCTAACCTTGGTGCATTGCTCAGTCCCTCACAGTAAATAACCATCCAGCCCCACCCAAATATCAGTAGTGCTGAGGCTGAGAAACCTTGGAGTCAAAGAGCCGACTTTTATGGTATGGTCCACTGTTAAACTAAGAAGCTGTTATTCTCTTCATTTAAGAATAATTTCTCTATCAAAGTATTGACCCTTCACATATTTAATACTAAGGGAATAATCGTCTCATGTTCTTATGTCATAATTGTCCTTGTGTCAAATACGACAAACAATTGTCCTTATGTCAGATTCTCTAATAAAACTTGATTCTTGTTGTTACATCCAGAAGTTTTAATATGACACATCCATATTTATACTAAATGTTTAAGAGTCTCATTGTTTACCAATATATAGTAAAGTTTTATCTGATGTAAAAATGATATAAATTCAAGATATAAAGCATTTATTATTTATCCATGAAATATTGGAAGGACATTAATCTGAATTTTTTAACATTCAGGTGTTCTTTTAGTTACATTATAGTATTTTATTTTTGAATATCTCAAATGACTATTTTTAATTTTAGTCAATAACGTTTGATGATTTGTTTTCAGTTAAATATAAATTTGTAATAACGATTTTATTCCTCCATGACAGATTTAATCCAACTTTTAAAAAATGTTGAACTCTGCCTGGGGTGCCCTGCCAGTTTTAGATACATACATTTTCCTATGCATGTTTGCATTCATATAGTTTATGTTTCCAGAAAAAGCTGTGCATTACTTTAATGCACATTTTAACAGTTTATCATACAATCATGGTGGTACCGAGCTCCATAAATTTCAATGGAGCAGAAATAATGTATTTATTGAATTATACTTAAAATATTTTAGCTGTAATGTTTCAACTGATATTTTCATCTATCTTTGTAAATAGGCAGTTATTCACTGTCCAGGATATGCAATACTGCTTCCTGAGCTGAGGAAAGGGACAAAATCCAGACTAGATTTGAAGCATTTTTCCCAGCAGGGTACCCTCTGCTCTTTACCAAGAAGGTCACAGTTTGAAATCTTTCCTCCACTCAAAAAAAAAAAAAAACAAAGCCTGAGGGAAGGCCCAGGATCCCCTGTGGCACAGAGGCTGTCACCAGGTTATTCTCTGCCAGGAGGAGAACGTTTCCTTGCCGAGTTGTTTCACAGTTGGGTGCTGTTGGGAAGGTCATGAGTCAGTTGTCTGCTGACTTTCTTATAGAGCTGTTCTTGAAATTGATGATGTTTATGCTATAACCAGCAAGTTAATTGACAGTCCCCAAGCTTCTATTGAACTTTTGAGATCTGAATAAATAATATACCATTTGTGATAGTAATTTTTTCCGTGGATTTTTAAAATATTTTTAAAACACCTTCAAATGTTTGTATGTTTCTATCTGTAGGTCTTTATTTTTATTGCTTTTATCATAAAAGCAATATAAATGGTTTTGAAAATACAGTAACATATAAAAGACTATGAGATCACAAAGTGTAGATAATCACACATATATTTTCATCTCTATTTCAGGTTTTTTTCCTATTAACCATTACACTATCAGCAATTTCCCCTGCCATTCAGTTGTAATACACAATTCCTGTCCCACACCCTTGCCAGCCTGACGCCACAATCATCCACTCACGTTCCATGTTTTATTTAAATAGCTTGTGTTACCTCTTAAAGTAATCAATTTTTCTTTAGCTAAATCTTTCTCTACTTGTTTGTTTTCTTAGGACAGATTCTTAAATGTAAAATAAGTGAGTTAAAGACTTTAATATTCTTACAGCTTTGGATAAACAACTGTATATTGCTAATTTCTCATCAAAATCACCATATTGGCAAACTGCCTTACCTATTACTTGCTTGGTTTATGTTGATACAGTCATTTAAAAACTTTAATAAACCCTTTATATATTTAAATAGTAACATTTAACATTATGCATAAGTAACTTTTTATTATGTTTTATATCTCTGAAATTCTTTTGTGTGTTCAAATCACACACATTTGGATACTTCTATTGATTTATATGATTTCTCTTTGTTCTTAGAAGTTCCTTCCCCAATAAAAACATGTACATATTTTCTCATCATCTTATGATTTTACTTTTACAATTGCAATTTTTTGTTTTTTGGGTTTTTTTTGGCCCTACTGCATGGCATGTAGGATCTCAGCTCCCCAACCAGGGATAAACCCATGCCTCCTGAAATGGAAGCACAGAGTCTTAACTACTGGACTGCCATGGAAGTCCCTACAATTACAGTTTATATTTTATATTTACATTTATTCCAAGATATTAATCAAGAATGAGTTATGTATTCATTTGATTTTTTTCTCTTTTAAATAATGAGCCAGTTGCCTCAGCACTATTTTTAATAAGTCTTCGTATATGTTTGTTGAAGGGAAATACTCTTGAAGCCTTAGTCACTTCGAAGACACATGCTTTAGCTATGAAAGACCTGACAGGTGAATTATCTGCAAAGGAATTACCATTAGGCTGCTATTATCAGAGAATCAAGTCCCTGACCTTTACCTGCTGCTTAATACCTAACTGTCCTTTGTCCCATTCCATGTTTCTCTTTTCATTTTAAATGAATTGCCCTTCACTGAAGATGTACATTTAATAATGCCAAATATATTATCCCTGTTCACATTAGGCAAATGGATAGTTGACCCGAGTTCAAGCGTGGTTTTGATTTGTAAGGCTGAGCAGCTTTTACATATCACTAGAATGGAGAAAATTCTATGAGTTTAAATCAGTGGCCAGAGATTACATTATCTCTTTGTAGAGGAGCTGAATTTTCTAAATTGACTGTGCTGACATTTCACTGTCGAGATACAGTCTGCATAATGCATCCTATTTCAGCATGGAATGAAAGCATTACAGAGAATGAGAATGTGAAGGAGGCAAATGTTAATCAACCACTTAATTTCTGGGTCACAGATTTCTATCTCTAGATTACAAAAATCCTATGAAAATATATCAATTAAAAATGTTTTGTTAGAGATACCATTTCATTAAAGGCATATTTTTGAAATTTTAGGAAGACAAAAAAAAAATCCCTTAAATTATCTCATAGAATTTAGATAAATCCAAAAAGAAATTTATTAAGGCAAACTTTTTATCTGTAGGTCAAAAACCAAAGAAAATGTAAGCATTCCATCAAAGAAAGGAAAAGTGAAGGACCCCGATGGGGTAATGAAATGCCAGGTGTTTATGAAACCCTGAATACTGTAGGGACTGGAAAGGAGGGAAGGGGGCAAGACTTCAGAGTAAAATAACGTAAACAGGACATAAAACAAGAATAGCAAAAATAATGATAAAATGTTGTGTAGTATGTGTGAAATCACAAAGTCATCATTCCTTCCTGTCAGGTTGAAAAGAAAAATTAAAAGTATTGAGTCAGAGCTGTAACAATCTCTAAGAGTCACATTAAATGCAGTTTAGCAAGATAGGATGGACAGGACACATGTATACCTATGACCGATTTATATTGATGTATGGCAAAAACCATCATAATATTGTAAAGCAATTATCCTCCAGTTAAAACAGATAAATTAGAAAAAAAAAAAATTAGCAAGAATACCAGCTAGAAAAGAAAATCCAAAGGTGAACTGTAACTGAAGTCATCCACTTTGATCATCTTGCTATTAATAATAGCCACAGGCCATTTTCCATTAAATCACAGAAGTAAAGCTTCAGAACATCACCTATCCAGCAGTATAGCAGTAGTCTATGATGCTTCTAATAATACTTCACATTTAACCTTCAAAGAGCTTTACTTTTAACCACCCCCCCCCCAAATACACCATACGCTGTGTCACCAACTTGATAAATGGGCGACCAATCAGGGAAGATAAATGAATAGTCATAGGAAGTAGAGCGGAAAGGAACCAGAACCTAGGCTATGGAGTCAGAATTTCAGTTTCTTGATCTAAGATGTATTTAAATTAAAAAATAATTCCTACAATAAAATTATTTAAAACAAAAAAATATAGTACAACTTAAATTTGAGATTATTATTTTTGTTTAATCTTTCAGAGCTCTACCAATTCAAATTCAACTTTTACCCTAGGCAGGAGGTTTCTATAGTTTCTAAGAATATAAATGAATTCAACATAAGTTTTATTACAGTAGCATTTTAAAATGTCTGGGCCTTTAGAATAAATCCATTAGAAAAAAAAGAAACTACACACCAACTCAACCAAATAGGCAAAGTAAGGGTAACAAGCAAACCCCTGATGGTGTGGATTCAGTGTAGAGCAAAGGCAGGGCTGGAGACCATTCGGCCTCATTAACCAGGGATCTGAGCTGTGACCTGCCTTTGGCCTCGTGTGGTACCCCGCCAGCTGCACTTCTCTGGCACAGAGGGTGGTTGGCCATATACTTGTGAGTTAACTGGGCTGGTAGCCAGAGATGTTTCTTTTCCTTTTCTCATATTTCCAGAATAGGGGGATTTTTTTTCCTACATATTTTTCACATAAAAATGCAAAGTATAGTCCACCCACTGTGAATAAATTTAATTTAGCCGTCTTTATGCCTCTTTGATTTCCATCAGCTCAAAGTCCACAATACAGGGGCAGATGTGTAAACTGGGAAATCTTCCAGACTTCTTTGTTGTTGTTGTCGTTATTCTACTTAGTGCCGAGCCCACTCAACAATACTCCACATTAAACAGGGCTCTTGTGTTGGTAAACATGCCTCTAGTTTATTGAAGATAGGTTCACTATTCACACCAGACTGGGGGCCAGGCAAGCTTAAACATTTGAATTGTCTTTCTGTACTATTGCTTCAAAGAGCAAAGAGCATCACATTCCAGGGGAGTGTCTTTTTTGTTCATTGAGCTTTCTCACCCTCAAAGTCACATCACAGTGTTATAGTATACTGAGGTATCAGAAGTATTTTCACAGATGACATAGTCTAAAGTATCATACAGACACACAGTATCAAAATTCAATTCATAGTAAAAAGAGAAAATCAGCTTTAAATGTTTCTAACCTTCTGACTATATGGTCCTACTTAGTTACAGCTCTAACATCCCAGAGGCTGTGTCCTCCATGCCTTTCCACTTGACTTTTAACAAGTCACCACTTATAGTTTCCATATGCTATTCAGCTCATTTATTTGGCAGTATCTAGAAAAAAGAGTAAATTCCTTTCAGAATCATTCTCTTCTACATGATAGGTAGTAGTGTGCACTATAAGCTCTTTTTCTACAGAGTGACTGCCAATGTTACATTCTAGTTCTAAAATTCAGATACAAATCAGTGTTATTAGAATACCAATTAGTATGTGGAATTTCTTGTAAAGATGGTCAGTTGATAGTTTCCAGGTTTACTTCATTTTCATGATTTTTTATTCCTATCTGTAGATTGGGAGGAAAAACTAATTATATTCCAAAGACTCAGTTAGATATGATCAGATGCAACTATACATTTCTTGGGGCAGCTACTTGAGCTGAATTTTTCACTCTCTTCCACGATGGCTGACAGTATTATGCTTAACGACAGAGAGATGGGGACTAGATCTTTTAGATTCATCTCTGGCTCTCACTTATTACCTACCTTTTTTCAACTCTGCAGGTAAAACCTGATGAAAGGATCATCAAAACAGAATATGGGCTACTGATTCGAAGTCTGCAGAAGAAGGACTCTGGGCTGTATTACTGCAAAGCGCAGGAGCACACTTTTACCCACACCATAGTGAAGCTGACTTTGAATATCATTGAGAATGAACAGATGGAAAACACCCAGAGGGCAGAGCATGAGGAGGGGCCGGTCAAGGATCTGTTGGCTGAGTCAAGGTTGAGATATAAAGACTACATCCAAATCCTTAGCAGTCCAAATTTCAGCCTAGACCAGTACTGCGAACAGATGTGGCACAGGGAGAAGCGGAGACAGCGGAACAAGGGCAGCCCAAAGTGGAAGCACATGCAGGAAATGAAGAAGAAACGAAATCGAAGACATCACAGAGACCTGGAAGAACTTCCTAGAGCTGTGGCCACATAGTTTTCTATTTAATTTAAAGAAAAGAACTCTTTACCTGCAAAAACACTGTTGTCTGTTTTATTCATCCTTACACTAACTCATAAGACCTTTCCATGGAGTTTTGCTAAAGCACAAGAACAGTAATCTGAATAAGACTATATGGTGGATATGGCATTAGTAAGAGTGAATCATTCATCTGAACCAGTTTTCCAAGAACTAAAACTTATACCTGCAAAGTATCAGAATTATACTTTACACTTGTAAATGTAAAACAGGGGCTTTACACTTGTAAATGTTTTATATTCTGAGTTTTTGAATTTATTATGTAAATAACTGACATAAGAAAGCATCAGATTTGACATTGAAATAAGGTGCTTTATGTCCTTTGCATGGCCTTTAAGCATGGAGTTTACCATGCAGTTGTTGCTTTATGTTCTTATGAATGGATATGTCATTCCACTTTAGAACTGGCTGCCTGGTGGTAGAATTGGAGGGAAGATGCAAAATACAGCTCACAGTATCAACAGGAACTTTCCCAGTGAGCCATTTGCTCTTGGTGTATGGTTTGGAGATTTGGAGAGGTGCATTACTCCTTTCAGACCCCAGGGGTTACAATTTAGTGTCCTGCAGCATTGATTTACTGAAGGGCATAAACGTTCCTCCCAGGATTCCTTGTGACTTGTCAGGATAACAGGTTCACAGAGAGAACTTGGTTCTCAGTTATGTGTTTTTAGAATATATGCTGAGCTTTATAGGGACAGAATGCTTAATAAATATTTTAATAGGGTATGGGAAAGCATTTTAATAAAAAAAAATCACTAAGTATACTGCATCCTAATGGGGGGGTGGGGCACGCAGATGGGATTTGTTAAGAGAAAGAAAGACAGCCATAAATTCTGGCTTTGGGGAAAACTCCCCATAAAAAGGAAGAACAATCACAAATACAGTGGATGAAAGGTAATGTGGTTTTATGCACTGGAGTATAAGTAGCTGCCAATTTGTAATTCATCTGTTTTTAAAAAAAAAAAAACTCTAGATTGTAAGAAACTGCAAGCAAAAGCCTGAGGAAAAGTTACATTTTCTCAAGGATCATGGGAAGAAAGAACACAAATTTATATACAACCAATGGATTTCAGTGTGTACTGCCTCTCTTTCTTCTAAAAATTTCATCATACTCTATAAATTATTTCTATTTAGTGTCTTTATTCTCTCCTAAATAATGGATTATTAGATTTTATTTGAGTGAATAGGAAAAGACAATATATACATATATATAGAGAGAGAATTAGATAGACAACAGTCGTGGGAAGTGGGAATACTATGTATTTGTTAAAAAATGAAATGCAAAAATTTTTACAACGGAAAGGGTTAAATTAACTCTTTGACATCTTTTTCTTCACAAACTTTTTTGCATTTCTGAGATTATATGATGTATAATCTCATTGTTTTAGTAATTTAATAATAAATAAGTCTACTGCATGTAAAGAAAACAAACTCACTTTAACATTTTTCACATTTTGTTAGTGCTTTCAAATGTTTCCAATTTGACCTTCCCTCTCAATATGTATGGTATGTTTCCTGCCTGTTTAAGAAGGACTCACCTTTCCTTCATACAATTCAAAACCCTTAGCCTTCTTCTGTTTTGCCTTTCACGCCCTTTTTAGTGTGAAATGAAAAATTAGTCACTTCCTCACACAGAAGGCAGCTTTTCAGAAAACTAAACAGCAGACATTGCTCGTTTCTCATGCATTGTACGTGTCTTGAAAGTAAAAGCCTCTGAGAAGGCAACATATTACAGAATTCAGTATCATGTCTGTTCCTGGATTTATGCTCAAAACGTTCTATCTTATACTCATTGTACTTGCGTTGCTTACTTACTCAAAGAAGTCACACTGATCTATGATGTTAAGTCACCTTTTGATAGGATACTCATAAACGTTTGTAGATGTTTTACTATAAGGAAAACTTAAGGAAGATGGTTTTTTTAAGTGAACCAGAACAAATCACTCTATTAAAAAGTAATCCGTAAGAATAGTTTGAGCAAGATCAGACTGCTAACAAGAGTGTTTGAAACTATTGATTTGCTGGCTTAAAATCTTCCCAGAACTCATAATAAGCTCAAAGCATATGAGTATGTTTTTTAAAAAGATTTCCAAATATGTGTATATTAGACAGTAATTATCAAATTACAGATAGCTTTGAGAGAATTATATGAAACTCAAGTGTTAGGATTGACTTGTGAAAATAAATTTGGTTTTCATCAAAATATGAATGTCCAAGCCATTTTTTAATTAATTCTTTCTTAGTTATTCAGAAAAAAGTTAGGAATTTTAATGGACAGCTAAATTTTAATGGCTGCTTTGGATCTAAATCTCTTAGTTTATGATAATTACTTAAATATGTTTGAAATATTGTTAGTAAAAAAGTCATGTAATAAATAAAACTTTTATTGGCAAAGATTTATGTATATTTATATGAACAAGACATGTAAGCTGCTACATTTAATTGTTTAATCTTTTTTTGCCTAGAACACTTAGGGGAACAGTGTGAATATATTAAGTCTAGAGATAAGACACAGTGTATACTTCCTCACCACTGAAAGTTTTTTACCAAGTTTTCTTTGAAATAATGAAAAATATAATTATAGTTAATAGTTTCAAATTTGCTAAAAACTCAACTTTTTACAGAGAGGTCTTAAAATGTCTGTGTTTAGCCTTAACTTTATGGGTTTTTCCCCCCATGTTTTGAATACATGTCTCTGACTGATATTCATCATTTGAATTTCATTCCAGCTAAATTTGAATTTCATGCTGCTGAATCCTAACTGTGCATTCATTTACATTCAATGTATTGGGAATTTTAAGTTTGTTTAGAAATTGATAGTCTAAATAATTAGTGTAGAACCTATTATTCTACAGAAAGCTCTAAACACCACGTTCACATTATTAAAAAAATTTTTTTTGAAAATCAACCAAATTATTTAAGAAATGGAAAATAGAGAAAATTAGAAATGTGCAAAAGCCACAACAGTAGTGAAAGAATTATAACTCACACCATACCTCACAAATCCATTAGCTAAATACTACTTATCTATAATATGCTGCCTGCAAAATGGGTTTACTCTTGAATTGTTCTTTTGGTCTTTGTTTCAGTTCTTTATATGCTGTTAACTTTTGTTTCTGCTGAATTGTATAAACTCAAGCAAAAAATACGTTTACAGTTGCCAGTGCCTGTTTTTCCACATTGTATTGAAAATTAAAATTTCAAGGACAATTAGACAGCCTCCAGATGTCAACAAAATGTTAAATTGAACAAGAGCATTAAACACTGATATTTTAAAACTTAAATATATCTCATGAAATATAAATAAAAGTGGAAATGAAAGCTGAAACAGCTTCCCTTTATAATTTGTCTTGGACAAAATGTTGGAATTCATTAGCCTTATTGGGAATGGAGAATTTAGAAAAAAAAGATATTTAAAATGTTTTTATAGAAATATTTTTCTCACAGTAAATGACAATATTTAAATAATTTAATTTGCATTTGAGGTTAAAAAAAGATCTAAAATTCCAAGATTGGACACATTGACAGTGCAAAGACAGGAACATATACATGACTTATACCTCTCATTTAAATATTTTGTCATATTAAAGTATTTATGGTATGTTTGAAATAGGTGATTTGGGGGGGAAGGGCAAAAAAATCTGTCAGTTAATTATGTAATTTAATTATTAATAATTGTAAGTGGTTAGCAATCTACTTTGAATTTATAGTTTTGCTATTTTAAAAGAAACGTAGTCTTGTAATCTAAAATAATTGCAAGTTGCTAAATGTATATTTTGGTTGTATTATAATAAAATACAAACATTAGTGTTTCATGGTTATAAACAGAATGTTGGTTTGTGTGCAAGTTTTGTTTTCAGACCCTAAACATGATAACCAGATTTTACACATAGAATCACACTGACTCAAATACAAAGGAAAATATCTCCTAAAAATTTTTAGTAGATATATTTTACACTGTAAGTATGCAATAATTTCCCTCATGAAAAAAAATAATTTTCTCTTCCCAATCATTATAATTATATACTTAAACTTTACTGTGATTTAATTTAGACTTGAGTAGACTGAATTAATATTACTACTCAAGTAACAACTTTTAAGATTTCCAATTACCATTCTCTAAGTGAAAATTAAAAATAGTCATCTGTATGCTTAGCTGTATGAATTTAAATTTTTAAAGGCATAAGTTGAGGTTTATGATTTTGTTTTATAAAGAATGTACTTGAATTTCTTTTAGAGACAATTACATTTCTTATTGATTTGGTATACCCATATAGGATATTTTATATTTGCAAATAGATAATATTATAATATCCCAAACCTGTAATGAAATAACTTGTATGGATGTTGTATAAAGAAATGTCAAGTTTTCTGAGTCCTTTGACAAGCTTCAAACATGAGAATTTATGGTAATGTGTATATATAAAATTTTAAAAAGATTAAAAAAAAATTATATAAGGTCCTCTTAAAGAGCATGGCCAAGCTGTTACTATAAGTAAAAATACAACCTAAGATTTAAAACTGAAAAAATTCCACGTGTATTTGTTTAACTATAGTAAGGCATGGAAGTGATCCTGAAAAAAAAGGAGACAGAAGTTTAGCATTTGAGAATCAAAAATGTCTATAACCACACAACTTGTTATCTGCATTAGTACGATTTGCTAGTCCAGGAAACTCATGCCTAGGATGATGAAAATGTAAACAACTATTTTTTGCTTCCGAAGCTCATATACTTGTCACTTGTGTATATATTAGTACAAACAAATCTTGGAAGAGGGATTTGACAATACTCAGTTCAGTTCAGTCACTAGTTGTGTCCGACTGTTTGTGACCCCATGGACTGCAGCACGCTAGGCCTCCCTGTCCATCACCAACTCCCGGAGTTTATTCAAACTCATGTTCATTGAGTCAGTGATGCCACCCAATCATCTCATCCTCTGTCGTCCCCTTCTCCTGCCTTCAATCTTGCCCAGCACAGGGTCTTTTCAAATGAGTCAGTTCTTCACATCAGGTGGCCAAACTTCACAGTTTCAGCTTCAGCATCAGTCCTTCCAATGAATATTAGGACGAATTTCCTTTAGGATGGACTGATTGGATCTCCTTGCAGTCCAAGGAACTCTCAAGAGTCTTCTCCAACACCACAGTTCAAAAACATCAGTTCTTTGGCACTCAGCTTTCTTTACTGTCCAATTCTCAGAAACATACATAACTACTGCGAAAACCATAGCTCTGACTAGATGGATCTTTGTTGGTAAAGCAACATCTCTTCTTTTTACTATGGCTGTCTAGGTTGTTCATATAACTTTTCTTCCAAGGAGCAAGAGTCTTTTAATTTCATGGATACAGTCACCATCTGCAGGGATTTTGGAGCCCCCAAAAATAAAGTTTGCCACTGTTTCCACTGTTTCCCCATCTATTTGCCATGAAGTGATGGGACTGGATGTCATGATCTTAGTTTTCTGAACACTGAATTCTAAGCCAACTTTTTCACTTTCCTCTTTCACTTCCATCAAGAGGCTCTTTGGTTCTTCTTCAATTTCTGCCATGATGGTGGTATCATCTGCATATCTGAGGTGATTGATATTTCTCCTGGAAATCTTGATTCCAGAGTGTGCTTCATCCAGCCCAGTATTCTCATGATATACTCTGCATATAAGTTAAATAAGCAGGGTGACAATATACAGCCTTGACATACTCCTTTCCCAATTTGGAACCTGTCTGTTCTTCCCTGTCCAGTTCTAACTGTTACTTCTTGACCTGCATACAGATTTCTCAAGAGGCAGGTCAGGTGGTCTGGTATCCCCATCTCTTTCAGAATTTCCACACGTTGTTGTGATCCACACAGTCAAAGGCTTTGGCATAGTCTATAAAGCAGAAGTAGATGTTTTTCTGGAATTCTCACTTTTTCAATGATCCAACAGATGTCAGCAATTTGATCTCTGATTCCTCTGCCTTTCCTAAACCCAGCTTGAACATCTGGAAGTTCACGGTTCCTGAACTGTTGAATCCTGGCTTGGAGAATTTTGAGCATGACTTTGCTAGTGTGTGAGATGAGTGCAATTGTGCTAAGGTTAAACATGCTTTGGCATTGCCTTTCTTTGGGGTTGGAATGAAAACTGACCTTTTCCAGTCCTGTGGCCACTGCTGAGTTTTCCACATTTGCTGGCACGTTGAGTGCAGCACTTTCACAACATCATCTTTTAGGATTTGAAATAGTTCAACTGAAATTCTATCACTTCCACTAGCTTTGTTCATAGTGATGCTTTCTTAAGGCCCACCTGACTTCGCATTCCAGGATGTCTGGCTCTAGGTGAGTGATTATACCATTGTGATTATCTGGGTCATGAAGAACTTTTTTTTTATAGTTCGTCTGTGTATTCTTGCCACCTCTTCTTAATATCGTCTGCTTCTGTTAGGTCCATACCATTCCTGTCCTTTATTGTGCCCATCTTTACATGAAAAGTTCCCTTGGTATCTCTAATTTCCTTAAAGAGATCTCTAGTTTTTCCCATGCTATTGTTTTCCTCTCTTCTTTGCATTGATCGCTGAGGAAGGCTTTCTTATCTCTCCTTGCTATTCTTTGGAACTCTGCATTCAAATGGGTATATCTTTCCTTTTCTCCTTTGCCTTTTGCTTCGTTTCTTTTCATGGCTATTTGTAAGGGCTCCTCAGACCACCTTTTGTCTTTTTGCACTTCTTTTTTCTTGGGGATGGACTTGATCCCTGCCTTCTGTACAATGTCATGAACCTCTGTCCATAGTTCTTCAGGCACTCTGTCTCTCAGATCTAATCCAATGAATCTATTTCTCATTTCCACTGTATAATCATAAGGGATCTGATTTAGGTCATACCTGAATGGTATAGTGGTTTTCCCTACTTTCTTCAATTTAAGTCTGAATTTGCCAATAAGGATTTCATAATCTGAGCCACAGTCAGCTCCTGGTCTTGCTTTTGCTCACTGTATATAGAGCTTCTCCATCTTTGGCTGCAAAGAATATAATTAATCTAATTTTGGCATTGACAATCTGGTGAAGACCAAATGCTGAGTCTTCTCTTGTTGTTGTTGGAATAGGGTGTGTGCTATGGCCAGTGCATTTTCTTGGCAAAACTCTATTAGCCTTTGCTCTGCTTCATTCTGTGCTCCAAAGCCAAAATTGCCTGATACTCAGGTATTTCTTGACTTCCTACTTTTGCATTTCAGTCCCCTATAATGAAAGGGACATCTTTTTTTGCATGTTAGTTCTAGAAGGTCTTGTAGCTCTTCATAGAACCATTCAACCTCAGCTTCTTCAACATTACTGGTGAGTGCATAGACTTGGATTACTGTGATATTGAATGGTTTGCCTTGGAAACGAACAGAGATCATTTTGTTGTTTTTGAGATTGCATCCAAGTACTGCATTTTGGACTCTTTTGCTGTCTATGATGGCTACTTCATTTCTTCTAAGGAATTTTTGCCTGCAGTAGTAGATACAATGGTCATCTGAGTTAATTTCTCCCATTCCAGTCCATTTCAGTTCACTGATTCCTAAGCTGTTGACGTTTACCCTTACCATCTCTTGCTTGACCACTTCCAACTTGCCTTGACTGTTTGACCTAACATTCCAGGTTCCTATGCAATATTGCTCTTTATAGCATCAGACTTTGTTTCTATCACTAGTCACGTCCACAAGAGTGTGTTGTTTTTGCTTTCTGTCTCTTTATTCTTTCTGGAGTTCTTTCTCCACTGATCTCCATTAGCATATTGGGCACCTACTGACCTGGGGAGTTCATCTGTCAGTGTCCTATCTTATTTCCTTTTCATACTGTTCATGGGGTTCTCAAGGCAAGTGTACTGAAGTGGTTTGCCATTCCTTTCTCCGGTGGACCACGTTTTGCCAGAACTCTCCACCATGACCCTCTGTCTTGGGTGGCCCTATACGGCATGGGTCATAGTTTCATTGTTTTAGACAAGTCTGTGGTCCATGTGATCTGATTGGTTAATTTTCTGTGATTGTGGTTTTTAGTCTATCTGCCCTCTGATGGAGAAGGATAAGAGGCTTATGGAAGCTACCTGATCGGAGAGTTTTACTGAGGGGGTAACTGGGTAAAACTGTGTCTTGACAATACTCAAAATTTAAAATGCACGTACACCAAGATCCAGTTTTTCACAATTAAGTATATTCTTGAGAACCGTCTCCACATGTGCAGTAATAGATATTTTAAAAAATATTTATTGTAAGATTAAATATAATAGAAAAAAGAGAACAATGTCTATGTTCTACAGAAGTGACTGAAGTATAGTCACTAGATGTATACAGAAGTTTAAATGGGGGGAGGGGGAGAGCAGCATGTATCTATAAAGAAAAATTTTAAAAACAGTGTTAAAGAAACAGAATCCCAAAGCATAGGAACACAAAAAGAATTATACTGGATTTTCAAGTTGAAAGAAGCAAATGATAGTGCTTATGGATACATACATTCATATGTAAGCAGTAAAAATTTCTGGAAAAGTTAAACAGTATATTCAGAATATATTTTCCTCTAAGAAATAAGAGAATGAGGACACAGGGAGGTATGGCTATTTCAATAAAGTATTATTTCTCTAAAAAAAATATAAACTCCATATCATATACTACATATATTTGCTGTAACTAGTAAATTTAAGCATTAGCATTTCACAAAGTTGTGTGTTAGATTTATAATTTAAATATATTGTTCAACATAATTCTACATGCTTGAAATATTTCATAACAAAAAATAGATGAAAGATTTAAATTGCAGTAAAAGAACAAAGTACTCAATAGTAAAATCTAAAAAGAGACAGAAAGAGAAAAGAATAACATATAGAAATACTAGATATGGAGCCATCATAATAGATGCAACCTTCCAGTTCCACTGACTTACATTATGGACTTTCTTGGACACCCTGATTATTTTAAAAATGTGACAGTGAGGACCTTGTTTGGCCTCAGGGACCCTGGAATAATGTCTATTTTCAAAGCAATACCTTATTGTTATGGAAATGCCTAAGGCATCTAGGATATCAAACCCTGTGTTTAATGTGCCAAAGGACTCCAAACAGCTGAGTTGGCCTTTCTTGGAATGAACACTGTTTAAGGTTGATATTTAAAATATAGAGTTTCTGGCTTACATATCAAATTTATAAACCAACTCATGCTTTTTAGGTAAACTGAAGAAATATTTATATCTTGCAAAAGGTTTTTAAATGATCCCACAAATCATTATCTTGTTTAGGAAAATTTTGACATTAATATAACATACATTTTTAATCTACTGTTGATGTTTTGCTCATGTGTAGAGAAAGGCAAAAATTTAGCCCAACATTTTTGCCCTGTGTAAATTTCTCAGTTTTAATGGACCCTGTTAATGAGGGGCTAGTATATTTACATTTGCACTGTAGGAGTAGAAGGGGGCATAGTGGAGAGTATTAAATTAAAGTACATAAACTTGAATAAGAAGAAAATGAGACCAATTTACCAGGTAGGAAATTATCATTTAGCATCAGGAAAGGGGTTGTTTTATGGGCCATATCCCTCTAAGCTTTTAATATATTGAAACAAATTACTATTGGGCAATTATCTCCAATTATCGAGTTTAGTTATAATTGCAGCCCTTTCCCACAGGTCATTTTTACTACTGAAAAACAAATAAAAATGTTGAATCTCCCATGGTAATTTGTGTCATTGTAGTTAGTTTTTAGAAACATTTGGAAGTAGTCTTAGGTTTCAATGCTCACAGGCCAAGTTAAGCATGAGAATAACCATATCTTACTCAGGTGTGGAAATTATAGAAAGCTGACCATGAAGGCAAAGTTCTGATTGTTAGAAACTTTATGATTCAGACTAGATAAAGATCTAATCCTGGAGACAGGGAATGACATTTTGGTATTTTTAACCAGACATGATATAACAATATTTTCATCAAATTGGCATTTGAGAAAAAAAAAGTGAAAAATTACCCCTAAATTTCTATGTTTTGCAACTGGATAGATGATAGTTAAAAGCAAAACAAAACCAGGAATTATAGTGAGGAAAGGAGGTTAAGATGGGAAGATCACAGTTTCAGCATTGAACACTGAATTCGGATGATTTGAGGAGTGCATGGTAGAGTTTGATATATGGGTTTGATGCTCAGGAAAAATGAAAGCTGAAGTTATTTGTGGCTATTGGTACAGATGAAAGTAGTGTAGTAGGGAATGCAGTGAATATAAGTGAGCTAGTGGTCAACTTAGCCTAAGTTAGTGTGTATCCTGATGTGAGTTATCATTCATTAATTTCTCTAATGAGATGAGATATCCTAAGGCATCAAACAGCTTAAAAATTTATGAGTTTTTCTTATATCTTCCACAGGAAACTTAATTTCTGGAAGACAAAGTCTCTATTCTTCACATCTAGTGCAGTCTCTAGCAACTTGTGAAACAACTTTTCTGTAAAACTTTCATGATTCATTACTGGAAGCATTTTCTAAAATTCCTACCCCATGTACTTCTTTTAGCTCCTCTCCACCGTGCTCTGTGCGCTGCCGGGCGGCTGTGACGGCGAACAGAGCACAGCCGAGAGGAGCTACCTCACATCCAAGGTCAGGGGCAGAAGCTGGGAGGACCTCATGCCCAACGGGCGGCAGCCAAGAGGAGTTACCCCATGTCCGAGGTCAGGGGCAGCGGCCAAGAGTCCCAGGCTGCGACGGTGCAGGAATGGCCAAGAGGAGCTACCCCAGTCCGAGGTCAGGGGTGGAAGGCAAGAAGAGCTTCCGCACGCCCGAGGCCAGGGGCAGCGGCCGGGAGGAGCTACACTGTGTCCGAGGTAAGGGGCAGCAGCTGAGAGGAGCAGCCAAGAGGAGCAACCCCAAGTCGGAGGCCAGGGGCGGCGGCCAAGCGGAGCAACCCCATGTCCAAAGAGCGGTGGCTGCATAGGCGCAGGAGGGCCTAGAGGAGCTATTCCACCTTCAAGGTCAGGAAGGGTGGCAGTGAGGAGATACCCCTCATCCAAGGTAAGGATAAGCAGCTGCACTTTGCTGGAGCAGCCGAGAAGAGATACCACACGTTACTTACCAAACCCAGAGGGCATCAGAGGGCAGACACACTGAAATCATACTCACAGAAAACTAGTCAGTCTAATCACACTAGGACCACAGCCTTGTCTAACTCAATGAAACTAAGCCATGCTCATGGGGCCACCCAAGACGGGCGGGTCATGGTGGAGAGGTCTGACAGAATGTGGTCCACTGGAGAACGTAATGGCAAACTACTTCAGCATTCTTACCTTGAGAACCCCATGAACAGTATGAAAAGGCAAAATAATAGGATACTGAAAGAGGAACTCCCCAGGGCAGTAGGTGCCCAATATGCTACTGGAGATCAGTGGAGAAATAACTCTAGAAAGAATGAAGGGATGGAGCCAAAGCAAAAACAATACCCAGCTGTGGATGTGACTGGTGAAAGAAGCAAGGTCTGATGCTATAAAGAGCAATATTGCATAGGGACCTGGAATGTCAGGTCCATGAATCAAATTGGAAGTGGTCAAACAAGAGATGGCAAGGGTGAACGTCGACATTCTAGGAATCAGCGAACTAAAATGGACTGGAATGGGTGAATTTACCTCAGATGACCATTATATCTACTACTACAGGCAGGAATCCCTCAGAAGAAATGGAGTAGCCATCATGGTCAACAAGAGTCCAAAATGCAGTACTTGGATGCAATCTCAAAAACGACAGAATGATCTATGTTCATTTCCAAGGGAAACCATTCAATATCACGGTAATCCAAACCTATTCCCCAACCAGTAACGCTGAAGAAGCTGAAGTTGAATGGTTCTATGAAGACCTACAAGACCTTTTAGAACTAACACCCAAAAAAGATGTCCTTTTCATCATAGGGGACTGGAATGCAAAAGTAGGAAGTCAAGAAACACCTGGAGTAACAGGCAAATTTGACCTTGGAATACAGAATGAATCAAGGTGAAGACTAATAGAGTTTTGCCAAGAAAATGCACTGGTCATAGCAAACACCCTCTTCCAACAACACAAGAGAAGACTCAACACATGGATATCACCAGATGGTCAACACTGAAATCAGATTGATTATATTCTTTGCAGCCAAAGATGGAGAAGTTCTATACAGTCAACAAAAACAAGACCGGGAGCTGACTGTGGCTCAGAGCATGAACTCCTTATTACCAAATTCAGACTCAAATTGAAGAAAATAGGGAACACCGCTAGACCGTTCAGGTATGACCTAAATCAAATCCCTTATGATTATACAGTGGAAGTGAGAAATAGATTTAAGGGACTAGATCGGATAGATAGAGTGCCTGATGAATTGTGGACAGAGTTCCGTGACATTGTACAGGAGACAGGGATCAAGACCATCCCCATGGAAAAGAAATACAAAAAAACAAAATGACTGTCGGAGGAGGCCTTACAAATAGCTGTGAAAAGGAGATAAGTGAAAAGCAAAGGAGAAAAGGAAAGATATAAGCATCTGAATGCAGAGTTCCAAAGAATAGCAAGAAGAGATAAGAAAGCCTTCTTCAGTGATCAATGCAAAGAAATAGAGGCAAACAACAGAATGGGAAAGACTAGAGATCTCTTTAAGAAAATTAGAGATACCAAGGGAACATTTCATGCAAAGATGGGCTCAATAAAGGACAGAAATGGCATGGACCTAACAGAAGCAGAAGATATTGAGAAGAGGTGGCAAGAACACAGAAGAACTGTACAAAAAAGATCTTCATGACCAAGATAATCATGATGGTGTAATCACTCACCTAGAGCCAGACATCCTGGAATGTGAAGTCAAGTGGGCCTTAGAAAGCATCATTATGAACAAAGCTAGTGGAGGTGATGGAATTCCAGTTGAGCTATTGCAAATCCTGAAAGATGATGCTGTCAAAGTGCTGCACTCAATATGTCAGCATATTTGGAAAACTCAGTAGTGGCCACAAGACCACTACCCAAAATGGCAATGCCAAAGAATGCTCAAACTATCGCACGACTGTGCTCATCTCATACGCTAGTAAAGTAACGCTCAAAATTCTCCAACCCAGGCTTCAGCAATATGTGGACAGTGAACTTCCAGATGTTCAAGCTGGTTTTAGAAAAGACAGAGGAACCAGAGATCAAATTGCCAACATCCACTGGGTCATCGAAAAAGCAAGAGAGTTCCAGAAAAACATCTATTTCTGCTTTATTGACTATGCCGAAGCCTTTGACTGTGTGGATCACAATAAACTGTGGAAAATTCTGAAAGAGAGGCGAATACCAGACCACCCTGACATGCCTCTTGAAAAACCTAAATGCAGGTCAGGAAGCAACAGTTAGAACTGGACATGGAACAACAGATTGGTTCCAAATAGGAAAAGGAGTACGTCAAGGCTGTATATTGTTACCCTGCTTATTTAACTTATATGCAGAGTACATCATGAGAAACGCTGGACTGGAAAAAACACAAGCTGGAATCAAGATTTCTGGGAGAAATATCAGTAACCTCAGATATACAGATGACACCACCGTTATGGCAGAAAGTGAAGAGGAATTAAAAAGCCTCTTGATGAAAGTAAAAGAGAAGAGTGAAAAAGTTGGCTTAAAACTCAACATTCAGAAAACGAAGACCATGGCATCTGGTCCCATCACTCCATGGGAAATAGATAGGGAAACAGTGTAAACAGTGTCAGACTTTATTTTGGGGGGCTCCAAAATCACTGCAGATAGTGACTGCAGCCATGAAATTAAAAGACGCTTGCTCCTTGGAAGGAAAGTTATGACCAACCTAGACAGCATATTCAAAAGCAGAGACATTACTTTGCCAACTAAGGTCCATCTAGTCAACGCTGTGGTTTTTCCTGTGGTCATGTATGGATGTGAGAGTTGGACTGTGAAGAAGGTTGAGCGCCAAAGAATTGATGCTTTTGAGCTGTGGTGTTGGAGAAGACTCTTGAGAGTCCCTTGGACTGCAAGGAGGTCCTACTTGTCCATTCTGAAGGAGATCAGCCCTGGGATTTCTTTGGAAGGAATGATGCTGAAGCTGAAACTCCAGTACTTTGGCCATGTCATGCGAAGTGTTGGCTCATTGGAAAAGACTCTGATACTGAGAGGGATTGGGGGCAGGAGGAGAAGAGGATGACAGGATGAGATGGCTGGATGGTATCAGTGACTGGATGGTCGTGAGTCTGAGTGAACTCCGGGAGTTGGTGATGGACAGGGAGGCCTGTCGTCTGTGATTGATGGGGTCGCAAAGAATTGGTCATGTCTGAGTGACTGAACTGAAGTGTACTTCTTTTAAAATCAAATTGGTAAATTGAATAAGCTCTATTTTCATTTTTGAATGTTCATCTATTTTAAACAAAACCATTAGAAACCAGTTTGTGGGTTTTTGTTTTTTTTTTTTTCCTTTGATTCAGGTGGACTCAGTGCCGTAATTTACAAGGTTTCAACTGGTAGAAAGAAGGTCCATATAATTTGCAATAAATGGTTTGTTTAAACACAAGGACTTTTAAAAGGTCTTTGAAGAAAACTTTAAAGATCTAAATTAATGGCAGAATCAAAATAATGGTAAATCAAATAGATTTACCTGACAGATATTGTTTGATAATAATACATTAAATTATTTTATTTATTTATATATAGCATTTCCCTGTACTGTTTACATTAAAGAACACAGAAGTCCTAAGTGAAATCTTCTTGGAAAGTCATTCTACTAGAACTTTACAGCCCAGCATTAAATGAGAGTCAACCAAACTTATAACCCTGTTTATCCATTTTCAATCCTGTTTATATTTTCTCAAAAATATAGTTTAATTAGGCATATTCATTACATTTACACATTTTATCAAATAGCAAAAATTTCTTTGACTTAGAACTATTAAGATGTATTGCTCAAGATGCATCATACGTATATTTTTTAAAAGTGAATTACTGGCTGAGTAATACTCCACTGTGTATATGTACCACCGCTTTCTTATCCATTCATCTGCTGATGGACATCTAGGTTGTTTCCATGTCCTGACTATTATAAACAGTGCTGCGATGAACATTGGGGTACAGGAGTCTCTTTCTATTCTGGTTTCCTCGGTGTGTATGCCCAGCAGTGGGATTGCTGGATCATAAGGCAGTTCTATTTGCAATTTTTTAAAGGAATCTCCACACTGTTCTCCATAGTGGCTGTACTAGTTTGCATTCCCACCAACAGTATAAGAGGGTTCCCTTTTCTCCACACCCTCTCCAGCATTTATTGCTTGTAGACTTTTGGATCGCAGCCATTCTGACTGGTGTGAAGTGGTACCTCATTGTGGTCTTGATTTGCATTTCTCTAATAATGAGTGATGTTGAGCATCTTTTCATGTGTTTGTTAGCCATCCAGATGTCTTCTTTGGAGAAATGTCTATTTAGTTCTTTGGCCCATTTTTGATTGGGTCGTTTATTTTTCTGGAATTGAGCTGCAGTGGTACATATACACAATGGTGTATTACTCAACCATTAAAAAGAATACATTTGAATCAGCTCTAATGAGATGGATGAAACTGGAGCCGATTATACAGAGTGAAGTAAGCCAGAAAAAAAAAAAAAAACACCAATACAGTATACTAACACATATATATGGAATTTAGAAAAATGGTAATGATGACCCTGTATGAGAGACAGCAAAAGAGACACAGATGTGTAGAGCGGACTTTTGGACTCTGGAGATGGAGAGGGAGAGGGTGGGATGATTTGGGAGAATGGCATTGAAACATGTATACTGTTAAGTAAGAAACGAATCGCCAGTCTATGTTCGATGCAGGATACAGGATGCTTGGGGCTGGTGCTCGGGGATGATCCAGAGAGATGATATAGGGTAGGAGGTGGGAGCAGGGCTTCATGTTTGGGAACTCACATACACCCGTGGTGGATTCATGTCAATGTATGGCAAAACCAATACAGTATTGTAAAGTAAAATAAAGTAAAAATAAAAATTTAATAAAAAAATAAATTAAAAAAAAGTGAATTACTGACATATGATTTTTATTTGGACCCAGGATAATATATGTAAGTAGAGCAGAAACCAACAGAAAACCAGCAGAAAAACAAGCATTGGCTCTGGCAAAACTTGGAACTACTTGCTCTCTTTGACTATATAAAAACAGAAGCAAGCAACAATCCTTTCTTTTGGACACTTAATATTCATTAATGCTATTCATAAATGCATTTACATAGCAGTATTTTACATTTCTAGTGAAGAAATCTAATTAAAAATAATTCTTTCTGAGTATATAAAAAGTTGTCTGAAATTGTATATGATGCAGATGTATATCTGGGGAATCTCAGTAGGAAACCCACACCAAACACCTTTAGAAATTTTCCTTTGTTTTCCACTTAATCTCACCAAGGGAAAGACTGATATGAAGTGGCTTGTTGCATCTCTTGAAAAGATGGCAAATTGGTTAAGGTTTGATTCATGCTTTTCAATGTCAATATTATGGTGTGAGGGATGAAAAGGACCAAAAAGAAATAAAAATGTGCTCACTTCTTGTATTACTGGTTGAAAATGAAGATATTGATAGAGTAAGGAATCAGTAAAAGTGAGTTAATTGGCATATGGCTTAAGGACAACTTCCATAAATATTAAAAGAGAGAGAGAGAGAGAATGAAAGAACTTGGCTCCATTTCAAGTTCAACATAAAGAAATGGGAATTTATAGCCAAGAAACAAGAGAGTTGGGCTCAGTGGATAGAAAACTACTAAGACAAACCAGTGGCTAAACTGACCTGGCAGGATCTTTGCTAAAACTGGGTGACACAGATCCAACAAAGATGGACACTGAGGTCCAAGATTAAATCAGTTCAGAAGAGGCCTTCAAGAAGCCTGACCAAGGTTTGGTCAAGGAAAGCGTTTTTGTTGTTGTTGTTAGTGTGGCATCCCCAAGCCTAGGATGTGGGGTAGTGAAGGAGGATGGAATACACATGTGTGCCCTGTGGCAATCACATGCATCTGCTTGAGGTTCCCTGAGATTCAGGAAGCAGACAGAATCATGGGCCTGAGGCCTCCATTTATACTCTTGCCCCAACCCAGCAAATATAATTGGGCTTCCCAGATGGCAAAAGTGGTAAAGAACCTGCCTCCCAGTGTAGGAGACATAGAGATGTGGGTTTGATCCCTATGTTGGGAAGATCCCCGTATCCTTTCCTGGAGAATCCCATGGTCAGAGGAGCCTGGCAGGCTACAGTCTATAGGGTCACAGAGAGTTGGATATGACTGGAGCGACTTAGCATGCACAGCCTAGATATGGGGATAAAATAAACAAGCGAGTAAGCAAAGAGAAAGAATTTGAATGAGCCAATGATAATAATGTGTGATGCACTATGGACTGTGACCCACTCAAGTCTCTGTAGCTGAACATACGAGAGAGAAAGAGGGTTGCATTTGTGCAGACCAAGAGAACACAGTCACTTGCCTACTGGTCCATAGGAACATCTACTGCTTCATGGACAAGAACACCCTTCCATGAATGTGACTGGAAGAAGAGGGCTGCCTCCGGTGAAGGGATTGCTATGTTTTCATTGGAATATGGCTTTTGTTTTAGTTAATCTGTTTTGTTTTGTTTTTACTTAATCTTTGAAATATATATATATATATAAACCTAGATTTTTCCAAAACACTGGTCACAACCTGAAATATAATATTTTTGGGGAAAAGGTGATTTGAGTTTCAAACTGTGGAACCCAATAAATATGAAAGTTACTAATACCCAGCAATTACTGAATGCACACAGAGTGCCAGCTACTTTACAAACATGGTCTCAGTTAATGTTCACAACAAAACTTAGATGCAAGAATTATTATTCACATTTTTCAAAAGAAGAAGCTGCCAGTAGCAGAGAATAGTGGTGTGATTTGATGTCATTATAGATATTACAAAGCTGGTACGTGACAGAACCAAGATTTACATCCACTCTGTCTGATTCTAAATTCCAAGTTGTTAACAGTAACAGTCATGTCTCTTAACCCATTTCCAAATTGAAAATGTCTATAATAAGTATTCTCATTACTGCTACATGGAGATTTAATTTTGTTTCTATTTATTGCTGCTAAGTTGCTTCAGTCATGTCCGACTCTGTGCAACCCCAGAGATGACAGCCCACCAGGCTCCCCCGTCCCTGGGATTCTCCAGGCAAGAACACTGGAGTGGGTTCCCATTTACTTCTCCAATGAGAAGGAAATTTCTATTTATTAACAGCTAATAATTATAGAAGCTAATATTTATTTAATGCAATCTTCATTAAATTCTCTTAACAATATAATGAAGTAAATACTATTTTACCTTTATTAATGAAAAAACTAAGAATTCCAGAGATTAAGTTTTCCAATGATATTTTCATTATTTTACACATAATTATATAGACAGTTGGTACTAGTTAAAAGGAATTTAAAAATACTAATTTGTTTAATTCCCACAACCTCATGTGAAATAGGATTATTTTCATCTAGATTTTACAGATAAGGAAACTTAAGGCACAGAGAGGTGATATAACTTGTCAAAGCCACATTGGGTGGATTGGGTCTAAATCATTCTGTGTTCCCTTGCAGCTGCAAGGTGATAAAAGCAAGCAAACCATGATGCTAAAGCCCAACTCTTAAACTATGTTCTGAGAACATCTGTATTACATTGTTTCAGTGAAGAAATTATACTTAGGATAATTTAGGTAACAAAAATTAAACAGTCAAACTAATTTTAATGTTGCAGTGTAAGAATTCTTATTAATTGAATTTGTTTTTTCTTTTCTTCTGAGACAATGTCCATCCTTCTCATTCTTTGGATTAATCTCAAAGATTTGCAAAATGCCTTCATGGAGTTAGGAAATAGCACTGAATAAACTGGGTAGTAGCTGGGACACAGGTTAAAACATTCATGTTCATAAATTCAATTAATAGTGTTACAGTTATTTATTCATATTTGGAAAATTAAAGCCTTCCTTTTTATAAATAGTTACTTTTGTGTTTTAACATTACCCTTTCAACTAAGATTAACTGTGGTTTTTAGAGTGAATATCAAATAAATATCAAACGAAGATTCCTTTTTACATCTGAGAGAGTCTGTTGGTCAAAAGTTAACGCTTTTCTGCTTAGAAGTAGAACTTAAGTGAATTATGGCTCCATTTTAGGAGGGATATTAGACAGAAAACCTTTGCTAGAAGCTCAGAGGATTTCAATCCATTTTTCCTTTTGGCATAGATTGCTTTTTCTCCAGGGAGCCAAGTCTGTAATCAGGATATATGTCAAGTAACACTATCAGTCGGAGCAGGCTGTGCTTTTCTGCAGAACAGCATTTGTATACATTCTGTGCTGACCAAGGTGCAGGACTGGTTGCACCCAAACCATTGCACACAGGAGAGTGGAGTGAATTCCAAAAGAAAGTTGCAGGCAATTACTATAATGAGTATTTATAAAGAAAATGAACTAGAGAGAACACCTTGTCCTAAAACTTTGACTGACTAGGAACAAATATGGAAAAAAATAAAAGATAAGGGAGGAGTGAATAATAATGTTCTAAACTGTAAGTTTCTGGTGAGTGAAAGCCTGACAGTTTTCCACCAATATTTTGTTTTTTTTTTTTAAATTTCAAATTGTCCTCCGTCATTTTAACACATTGTGAATTAATATGTACTACATAATCATCCAGTATTATAAAGAAAGAGTGAAGTAACACAGTTTTATTAACTGTGTTTTATTAACACAGTTCTGTTTGTATCTTTACTTTCCCCTTGGACCTTACTTTTGAACTGGAGATATCCCTAAAGCAATGGGATTAGACATAGTTCATCAGGAAAAAAATCTTCTGAGAAACAGAATCTAAACTTCTCAGGTGTGTGTGTGTGTGTGTGTGTGTGTGTGTGTGTGTGTGTGTGTGTGTGTGTGTGTGTAGGGAATCTTTACTCATTATTCTGACTTATTGTGTTTCAAAGATGTGTGAGGGAAGAAAGAAATCTGGCCAGGGCAAAGAAAGCAAAAAGTGCATGAAAATGTCAATGCTTTTCTAAGAGGACCTTAGTATGCTAGGATGTTAACAGATACCTCTCTCTTCCTCTTTCTGAAATCATCTCCCATATGATTTTCATAGTTTTTTCTAGCCTAGTAAAACCCTACAATATCCTTCCTGGTGATGGGTCCACAGTTTAGCCAGTCACGAATGTTCAACCACATACTTATTTGACTAAGTAGACATAAAGACATGCACTGAGTGGTAGGTATCAAGTGTATGTTAGGTTGCATATTACACTCATTTATATATACATAAAACATGCCCACATCTAATAGATGTTATGAGATTTTGACATAAAAAGAATTAAAAGAAGTCTAGTGATCAAAGAAGGGCAATGGAATAAGATAAAAAGGAAGATGGAATTGATGAGACAAATAGTAGAGATTATGGCTAGAAAAGTAACATGGGATGAAACCTGGATGAGAAGCCAAGTGTAAGTAAGACCAGAAAGTGTCTCATTATATGGCCCTCAAGTTCTGAGATTGATTTGGAAGTGACGCAAACACCAGAATCTGGGGTTGTACATGTGAGATAGGGAGAATTACATTACCTAAACTGTAGTAGAGTTGAGCTTCACTGGTGCTCAGATGGCAAAAATTCTGCTTGCATTGCAGGAGGTGTGGGTTTGATCCTGGGTTGGGAAGAGCCCCTGGAGCAGGACATGGCAACCCACTCCAGTATTCTTGCCTGGAGAATCTCCATGGACTGCGGAGCCTGGTGGGCTACTGTCCATGGGGTTGTAAAGAGTTGGACACGACTAAAGGGCTAAGCACATAGTGGAGTTGAGTGAGCAAACACTTCTTTCTTCTCCAGGAAAAGAAGTAATCCTCAGCTGGAAGGATCCCAGGGATGAAAAATAATATGTAAATTAAATAATGGTACCTCTTACATCCAGGGGACAGGCCTGGAGCGACTGTGCTGAAGGTGAGAAAGAAGGAAGGATGGGGCTACAGTCATGGAGATGACAGAGATCCTAAGTTCTCTCCTTCATCACTGTTAGATTCAGACTCAGTTTTTCCAGGAAAACCAATTGAAACATCTCTAGAACGTTTGCCTAGCATTAATTTTTTTCTCCTGCAAAATAACCAGATCTAGTCAAGTTTCCACTCATTTCCAAGTGTACTTAATGGTCTTGACAATGTGATATGGAGTTGTTAGAAACTCTCCTCTGACAATAGAACAATTCCTGTCTTTCATCCACTACGATGTTTGACACTTCTGTTTTTAGAAATATGAAGGGTTTTCCCAGGATAAATAGTTCTATCTCTTTTTAAATTAAAATATGTTTAATTTATTTCTCAAAGAGACTCAGCTACAAATTTGTTCAACCTCCCCTTATCTATATTACACCTGTACCTATTCTTATCCATTTAAACTGTATTTTAAAATTTGAAGCTAATCTGTCCACTTATGCTCTTGACCTCATCCACTTCTGTCTTCATCAAGAAATTCAGTCAGTTCAGTCACTCAGTTGAGTCCAAACTCCTTGAGACCCCATGGACTTCAGCATGTCAGGACTCCCTGTCCGTCACCAACTTTAGGAGTTTACTCAAACTGATGTCCATTGAGTCAGAGATGCCGTGCAACTGTCTCATCCACTGTTGTCCCCGTCTCCTTCTGCCTTCAATCTTTCGCAGCATCAGGGTCTTTTCCAGTGAATCAGTTCTTCACATCAGGAGGCCAAGGTATTGGACTTTTCAGCTTCAGCATCAGTCCTTCTAATGAACAGTCAGGGCTGATTTCATTTAGGATGGACTGGTTGGATCTCCTTGCAATCCAAGGGACTCTCAAGAGTCTTCTCCAACACCACAGTTCAAAAGCATCAATTCTTTGGCGCTCAGCTTTCTTCACAGTCCAACTCTCACATCCATACATGACTACTGGGAAAACCATAGCTTGATTAGATGGACCTTTGTTGGTAAAGTAATGTCTCTGTTTTTTACTAAGCTGTCTAGGTTGGTCATAATATTTCTTCCAAGGAGCAAGAGTCTTTTAATTTCATGGCTGCAGTCACCATCTGCAGTGATTTTGGAGCCCCAAAACGTAGAGTCTCTCACTGTTTCCATTATTTCCCTATCTATTTGCTGTGAAGTGATGGGACCAGATGCCATGATCTTAGTTATCTGAATGTTGAGATTTAAGCCAACTTTTTCACTTTCTTCATTCACTTTCATCAAGAAGTTCTTTAGTTCTTCTTCACTCTCTGCCATAAGGGTGGTGTCATCTTCATATCTCAAGTTATTGATATTTCTCCCAGCAATCTTGATTCCAGTTTGTGCTTCATCCAGCCCAGCACTTCTCATGATACACTTTGCATATAAGTTAAAAATGCATGGTGACAATATACAGCCTTGATGTACTCCTTTCCTGATTTGGAACCAGTCGTTGTTGCATGTCCAGTTCTAACTGTTGCTTCCTGACCTGCATACAGACTTCTCAGGAGGCAGATCAGGTGGCCTGGTATTTCCATCTCTTTCAGAATTTTCCACAGTTTGTTGTGATCCAAACTGTCAAAAGCTTTGGTGTAGTCAACAAAGCAGAAATAGATGTTTTTCTGGAACTCCCTCACTTTTTTGATGATCCAACAGTAGTTGGCAATTTGATCTCTGGTTCCCTGCCTTTTCTAAATCCAGCTTAAACATCTGGAAGTTCATGGTTCATGCACTGTTGAGCCTGGTTTGGAGACTTTTGAGCATTACTTTGCTAGCACATGAGATGACTGCAATTGTGAGGTAGGTTAAACATTCTTTGGCATTACCTTTGTTTGCGGTTGGAATGAAAACTGACCTTTTCCAGTACCATGGCCACTGCTGAGTTTTCCACATTTGCTGGTATATTGAGTGCAGCACTTTCACAGCATCATCTTTTAAGAATTGAACTACTCAACTGTAATTCCATCACCTCCACTAGCTTTGTTTGTAGTGATGCTTCCTAAAGCCCACTTGACTTTGCATTCCAGGATGTCTGGCTCTAGCTGAGTGATCACACCATCATGATTATCTAGGTTGTGAAGATCTTTTTTGTACAATTCGTTTAACTATTTTTGCCTCCTCTTCTTAACATCTCCTGCTTCTGTTAGGTCCATACCATTTCTGTCCTTTATTTTTCCTATCTTTGCATAAAAGTTCACTTGGTATCTCTAATTATCTTGAAGAGATCTCTTGTCTTTCCCATTCTATTGTTTTCCTCTATTTCTTTGTGTTGATCACTGAGGAAGGCTTTTTTATCTCTCCTTGCTATTCTTTGGAACTCTGCATTCAAATCGGTTTATCTTTTCTTTTCTCCTTTGCCTTTTGCTTCTCTTCTTTTCACAGTTTTTTGTAAGGCCTCCTCAAACAACCATTTTGCCCTTTTCATTTCTTTTTCTTGGGGATGGTCTTGATCCTGCCTCCTGTACAATGTCACAACCCTCTGTTCATAGTTATTCAGGCACTCTACCTATCAGATCTAATCCTTTGAATCTATTTCTCACTTTTACTGTATAATCATATGGGATTTGATTTAGGTCATCCTTGAATGGTCTAGTGGTCTCCCATACTTTATTCAATTTAAGTCTGAATTTGGCAATAAGGAGTTCATGATCTAAGCCACAGTCAGCTCCCAGTCTTGCTTTTGCTGACTGTAGAGAGCATCTCCATCATGGCTGTAAAGAATATAATGAATCTGATTTCAGTATTGACCATCTGGTGATGTCCATGTATAGAGTCTTCTCTTGTGTCGTTGGAAGAGGGTGCTTGCTATGACCAGTGCATTTTCTTGGCAAAACTGTTAGCCTTTGCCCTGATTCATTTTGTATGCCAAGGCCAAATTTGCCTGTTACTCAGGTATTTCTTGACTTCCTACTTTTGCATTCCAGTCACCAGAACTTACTGCATCAGATTTCAACATTACTTCTTTCTTGACTATAGTCTGGTTATATCTCTTCAAGTCTCCTTTCTTTTACAGGGTTCAAGATGATGTTGCTATAATTGCTGTATATATTTCTTCCATTTCTTTGTATTCCTCAAATCACTCAGTTTTCCTATGATAACCTGTAATGTAAGAGGTGATAATTCCAACATACACTTATTATTTTTTATTATTTACTCTTTCTGCCAACTGTGACACTGATTGATTAATAGTGAATTCTTCTTGAATTAATTTCAGATTGGTGTGAAATTCTGAATTTTGAATTTGAAATTTGAAATAGTGAATTCTTAAAATAGTGAATTCTTCAATTAATTTCAGATTGGTTTCTTTCACTTAGTAATATGCATTTAAGTTTCTTTGATTTTTTTTATGGCTTTACAGCTCATTTGTTTTACTGTTGAATAATATTTGACTGCTTGGAAGTAGTATAGCTTATTTATCCATTCACCTATTTAAGGACATCTAAGGGGCTTCTACATTCTAGCAATTATAAATAAAGATGCTATAAACATCTGTATTCAGATTTTTGTGTGGACTTAAGTTTTAAACTACTTTGTTTGGGGTCAGTACCAAGGAGTGTGACTGCTGGATGATGTGGTAAAAATATATTTAGTTTTGTAAGAAACTGCCAAACTGTTTTCCAAAGTGGCTGTACCATTTTATATTCCCACCAGCAATGAGTAAGATTCTCTGTTTCTTCACATTTTCACCAGCATTTGGTGTCACTGTTCCACAGTTTGGCCATCCTAATCAGTGGGCAGTGCTGGCTCATTGTGGGATTCTTCATAGGACTGAATAACTAGACTGAGTCCAGAGAAAAAGAACGTGTAAAGGCTGGAACTAGTTTTACATTGTATTTACATGGGAGTCAGGTAGGAACTTGAAGAAAGATTTTGACTATATAGAAAGGAGAAGCATGCTAAGGAGCAACATACATGGAGAAAGCTGGGAGGAAGCTTCTGTTTCTTTATACCACATGTTATTGGGTTTCTTGAAGACCCAGAAATCCATGGGTCAGAATCAAAGCAAGAAAAATAAATAGGTTTCTTTTATGTACACTAGAATTTGATAAATTTATCTATAGTATTTGTGATACTGAAATAAACTCTTTTTTATAACAAATAATCATGAAGCATTCCCTGTGAAAGCACTACAACAATGCAATTATTGCACAAGATGGTTAAATTAATCCAAATTTTATCTTGATTTGAAAAAATAATTTTCTGTAAATAATCAGATTTTTAAGCATATTTTACTTTCTGAGTTATTACCAATTTGGTAAAAGTTCACTTACTATTCAATGTACCACATAGTTTAAAAGCCTTTAGAATAAAGTTTCAAAAAATCTCTGCATAAAAACAGTGTTAATTTTTCCCTGGATCAATCTTTAACAGCTACAATCATACCTAGTTATGTTTAATGAGTTAGGTGCTCTCATAATGGTTTACCACCAATCCTTTGCTTCAAGAAACAAATATAGTCTGTATATTATTGGAATGTAAAATTTGATTAATAGCAAAACTACTTATTTATAAAAAGGACTTCAATCAATGCTTTATTCTGAGTAGGCAGTAGATATATAAACATTGGACTCAGATTAAATGCACAGTTGTGGGAATGAAGAGAAACATGTTATAGACTAACAAGAGCTTTTTGACCATATTTTGCTGACTATAATCAAAGATTTAAACAAAATCATTCAACTTATATTGATTCCTATCACTTGCATCATTTAGTTTATACTAAAAGAGAGTCAAATATAAACAAAGCTGCTGAATAAAACATAGTAGCTTTGGAAATTTTGGACTCTTTACTTGATTGGAAGTTCATTAGACAATGAAACAACTCTTTAATAAATTAGAAAATAGTAAAGATACAATATAATTTTATATAGATAAGTGTGTTCAACAGTACTTATATAGTGTTGATATGTGTACATCTTTGAAGTGTGTGATGTGGTGGAAAAATTAGGCTGGAAATCATGATCCTGGGTGCTATTCTGGGAATTGACTCTAATAGATGAATTCTATCAGATTTCTTTCAGAAAAAATGAGAATGTGTGGATAAATAGAATATTCTTCTAGAAAATATTAACAGGTATGAAACTGAATATAAGTTTAGGAAATACTTTATTTTATATCAGGTCTTAAAAATCCACAGTGTATATTTATAAATGAGACTCTAAAAAAAGGCTGCAATTTAACTTTCAGGGGGACATGTGTTTAACAAGTTTAGTTGAACATGAAACACATTTTTTTATGTTATTTTTAGACCCATTTATAAGCCAGATGACTTTCAAAGTTTTTCCTCATTTTTTTTAAAGTACATGATTGTCTTTCTGAGAGCACTTAGATAACACACCAGTTAAAAGATAGCTGTCTTTATGAATGGCATCTAAATTCATGAGAAATAACAAGAATAGAAATGATTTTAAGATATTTTGCTTTGACCAGGCACTGATGGATGTGGAAATTGTGGACTCCCTATTTTACTTATAAACTGTGTTTTTCTGAGCATGTCACGGAAATGCCTACATTCTTTTAATAACATTCACTGGGATCAAGGACAAGTGATTAGGATTTTCAGGATGGGAGGAGGGAGGAAGTTTGAAGCATTAGTCAGCTCAGTGGCTCAGTCATGTCTACTCTTCTGAGACCCCATGGACTGCTCCCATGTCCATCACCAACTCCGGGAGCTTGCTCAAACTCATATTCATCGAGTCAGTGATGCTATCCAAACATCTCATCCTCTGTTGTCTTCTTCTCCTCCTGCCTTCAATCTTTCCCATCATCAGGGTGTTTTCCAATGAGTCAGTTCTTCACATCAGGTGGCCAAAGTATTGCAGTTCCAGCTGTAGCATCAGTCCTTCCAATGAATATTCAGGACTGATTTCCTTTAGGATGGACTGGTTGGATCTCCTTGCAGTCCAAGGGACTCAAGTATCTTCTCCAATACCTCAGTTCAAAAGCATCAATTCTTCGGCACTCAGCTTTCTTTATAGTCCAACTCTCACATCCATACATGACTACTGGAAAAAATATAGCTTTGACTAGATGGACCTTTGTTGGCAAAGTAATGTCTCTGCTTTTTAACATGCTGTCTAGTTTGGTCACAGCTTTTCTTCCAAAGAATAAGCATCTTTTAATTTTATGGCTACCATCTGCACCGTCTTGGGCCCCCCCAAAATAAAGTTTCTCACTGTTTCCATTGTTTTCCCATCTATTTTCCATGAATGATGGGACTGGATGCCATGATCTCTGTTTTTTGAATGTTGAATTTTAAGCCAGCTTTTCACTCTCCTCTTTCACTTTCATCATGAGACTCTTTAGTTCTTCTTCATTTCTGTCATAAGGGTGGAGTCATCTGTGTATCTGAGGTTACTGACATTTCTCCCAGCAATCTTGATTCCAGCTTGTGCTTCATCCAGCCCAGCATTTTGCACGACATACTCTGCATGTAAGCTAAACAAGCAGGGTGACAATATACAGCCTTCATATACTTCTTTCCCTATTTGGAACCAGTCTGTTGTTCCATGTTCAGTTCTAACTGTTGCTTCTTGACCTGCATACAAATTTCTCAGGTGGCAGATAAAGTGTTCTGGTATTCCCATCTCTTGAAAAATTTTCCACAGTTTGTTTTGATCTACACAGTCAAATGCTTTAGAGTAGTCAATAAAGCAGAAGTAGATGCTTTTCTGGTATTCTCTTGCTTTTCTGATGATCCAACGAATGTTGGCAATTTAGCTTTAACTTGATTTAGCTTCCATTGATGAAAGTCTTTATTAAGAACAGGTCAGCAGGTTTAAAAGTTGGCTGTCATTAGATAAGTGTATGTTGGAATGCTGGGCTCCATGGCAGGACACCTGAGGCTTCCCTAAGGGTACTGAGATCATTTTTAAGTCTATATACTACAATCGGTTCATATCCCATTTCAAAAGGGAAATTTGCCTGAGAAGTTTGGGTGATGAAATTTTGCAGCAAGTACAACCATTTGTATGTGGAAAAAAAAAATACTCCTGGAAGATATATCTTTTCTCTTTCATTCTCTAGAAATCACAAACATTTTTCCAGATAACAGAGTGAGATGACTATCTCCTGAAGCAATTATTCTCTCCCCACCAGCTCCCATTGAAATTACCAATAGAATATAAATACATCAGTGTAGAAAACTAAAGAAGTCTATTACAGAAGTCCTCCCAGAAATTTCAGAAACTGTTATATCTAGACAGATGGGATAAGTTTAAAGGAAAGTATGGTAAAAACACTTGGAATTTTCCCTTTATTATTACAGACAAACTCCATTAATATCACATATACATAAAAAAGACAACAAGGGCAATTTAACGTGGGAAGGATTATCAATCCAAAAATTTGATAGTTGGGGGCTACTCTTGATTTGTGCAGCCAAGCCACACTGCAGACCCTACAAGTCTCATTTATGCCACAGGACAGGATAGCTTCATAGGAGATTCCATGCTATGACTTCTCTGACTCTTGACTCTGTCTTCATTCCCCAAGTGAGAGCTCTGACATTACAAAGTAAAATCACAGTAGCTCTGTTTTCCTTCTCGCTTTAGATAGATCTGAAGATTTCAGAAAGAGACCCATCAATATCTGACAGGACTTTCTCATCTTCCGGCTTGAGTGTGAATCAGTAGTCTCCATAGAAAAGGCTTAAAGGGAGGGGCAAACAATAACAGGAGAACAAGAACTATAACCCTATGAATAAAAGGATTCTGCACTGAAAAAGTTGGAGGTCTGGCAGTCGTAAGCTGGTAGGTAGACCCAATGTTTCCAACCGTGCATGAATGATGCTTGCAGAATACTACTATACCTCATTTTATTATGATTCACTTTATTGCCTTCAGCAGATATTGCATTTTTTTACAAACTGAAGTTTCATGACAATTAAGCAAGTCTACTAACAGCCATGTTTCTAACAACATTTGCTCACTTTGTCACATTCTGCTCTCTGTGTCACATTCTGTCAATTTTCACATTTCAAACTTTTTTGTTGTTACCATATTTGTTATGGTGATCTGTGATCAGTGATATTTGATGTTGCTACCTGACTTGCTAAAGGCTTGGATGATGATTAGCAATAACATATTTTTCAATTAAAGGTACAGGCATACTTTTTTTAAACAATGTTATTCCATACTTCATTGACTATAGTACAGTGCAAACATCCCTTTTATATTCACTGAAAAACTAAAAACTGCATATGATTCATTTTATTGCAATATTCACTTTGTTGCTGTGGTCTGGAAAGGAACCTGAAATATCTCAAAGGTATGTCTGTATAAACAGTACTCAAACCCGGCCACCTGGTGACTATGGGGAAAAAGACAGATGAGGCCACTCAGTGATTATGCCTGAAACAAGACAGAGACAAGGATACCCAGAACTATAAAAATAACAGCCCTTCTGCTAATTATCACAAGGGACAACGGCTTCTTTATCAATGACAACTTTAGCTTGACTTTAATCCTTTCTCTTTCCAGATAAAAATGACTAAGACAACTGTAACTGAACGGCTGTTTCCTGAGAGTAATCATCCAAAATGGACCTCCATTTTCTCCATCCCTTTGTGGAATCACATAGTCCAAACTCTAATATTACAATAAGCATTGCCCACCCACCTAAACTTCTCCAGAAAATCCACATGTTGATAGCAAAGCAAATAAAGTGTGTTTTTGGAAGTCATGGCTGGTGGGCTTTGATCCTAGTTTGACTCATCAGAGGCTGTGATTCTATGTGAATTAGTTGGACAAAAAAAAAAAAATCAAAACAAAAATGGCAACACTAAGGATAATGGGAAGAGAAAATTTCAGATTTCTTTTATTTTTTCCTTTTCAAGTTTACTCAAGAGAATATAGAACTCTGAAACTTGAGCCAACTGATAAAGAGAAATTTGAACCAAAAGGAGATTTCATGAAGACAAGAAGCAGAATCCATAAATTTAAAAGTAAAAGGTGGTCAGTGATCACTAGATTGGAGATTGCCTAAAATTAGCTGAGTGAAAGAGGACAGTGGAATGCTGAGCAGACATAATGATATAAAGCACACAGTGGAGGAATGAGCAGGGATGGAAGCCAGCACCTGAAACCTGTGCCAAGCAGTAGGTTTTACGAAGCTGGATCCACCTAAAGAAGGGAAGCATTTTTACCACCCCCCTCTTCAAAGCACCATCTGTACAGAATACATAAAGGTTAGAATATGTTAATGACAGACCTGAAGAAAAGTATATTTCAGGCATATTTCATGATTTAGGTTAGTGCTTCCCAAGCAATGGGCCACAACACATGCAGGTTGTCAGAAAATCAACTGCTCATCCTCTGGGCACCCCTAGGATCTGGAGTATGCTGGAACCCTGAAAGTCAATCCTCTCCAGCTGCAAGTAACCACATCTACTCATCCCTCCTTGCCATACATTTTATGAGCCTACTGTGACATGAAAAGATATGGAATCATTGGCCTTGAACAATTCACTTCTTCAGTCAAGCAGTACTGATCATGGTGTGCTTAGTTCTGTAGAACAACTGGACAAAAACACTAAGGACCCTACAATTTTTCCAATTTTATCGTCTCTCCTGCCCGTGTGTTCAGTTGCTTCATTTGTGACTGACTCTTTGTGAGCCTATGGGCTGTGGCCCACCAGGCTCCCCTGTCCATGGGATTCTCTCCAGGCAAGGGCCCTGGAATGGGCTGCCATGCCCTCCTCCAGGGGACCTTCCCAACCCAGGGACTGAAGCCACATCTCTACACTGAAGGCAAATTCTTTACTGCTGAGCCACCAGGGAAGCCCTATTATTTGCCCTACTACCACACAGCTCTTGTCTTCTATCTTTCTCTCCCTCCTCTTGAGGAATCTTGTTAGGTACTGAACCTAGACTCTTTATAAATATAATTTTGTTTATTTATTTAATTTTGTCTGTGTTGGGTCTTTGTTACTGTGCATGGGCTTTTTCTAGTTGTGGAGAGGGCGCTATTCTTCATTGCAGTAAACAGCCTTCTCATTGCAGTGGCTTCTCTTGTTGCAGAGTACAGATTCTGGGTACATGAGCTTCAGCAGCTTTATAGTGCAAGCTCAGTAAAATGGCACACAGGCTTAGTTACACCTTGGTATGTGGGATCTTTGTTTCCTGGATCAGGGATCAAATCTGTGTCTCCTGCATTGGCAGGCAGATTCTTTACCGTTGAGCCATTCTTTACCATTGAGCCATCAGGGAAGCCCTGGACTCTTTCTTTAGCAGCCTGGACTCTTTCTTTAGCAGCCTTCACTTCGATTCCTTAAAAGGATTGTATTAAGATACATGGATCAACAACCCACAAAATTCCTAAAATTGTTACTGGCTAGCAAGCATCAGCTCATGGCGGCAAAGAAGAGAAACACTGTGTATAACTTCAGCAAAAAAGGAATGAGTGAACTGTAAGCAAATTCAGATTGATGAAGCTTAGTAAATTGCGTTAAAGTAGGAGAAGGGCTGTTTGGCCCTATTTAAATTTTTATAGTTGGATGTAGAGTTCTATTGTGCCCTGTGGCTTCCCAGCTGGCCCTAGTGGTAAAGGTTCTGCCTGCCAATGCAGGAGACACAATGAGATGTGGGTCCAACCCCAAATCAGGAAGGTCCCCACTCCAGTATTCTTGCCTGAAAATTCCTTGTACAAAGGAGCCTGGCGGGCTATAATCCAGCGAGTCGCAAAGAGCTGGCCATAACTAAGCACACGCATATACACACACTGTGTCCTATTTAGGGATTTTCTGAAATAGAAGTTGTGTTCTAGAAGTTCACATGTTCTTAGAAAATTCCAGATATAAATTCCTTATTTCAATGTTGCTCTCGCCTATTCTACTCTTTCTGTTCTAGCTCCTTTCAATGGGATGTTACTGCTATTGCCCATTTTCCTGTTTATGATGTGCTCAATACAGTGTCTGACACATAATAGATGATAAATTAAGGTGAGTTTCACTTTTCTTAAATTTTCTGCTTGAGTAGATCTATCCCCAAGGTTCTTCTCTCCTATCTAGTCTACCAAAATTTTTCCCGGACCTTTTCTCACACTTCCTTCTGTATATAATCTGGGCTGACATTGTTCACAATTCTGGACTTCATCACATTTGTAATTTAATGGCAATGCCAACTTCAACTATGCTTTTAAAATACTAAAGACCCAGTGATTACATTTCAAAACAAATATGTTAGGCCCATTGTTTGGAAAAGTTATCAAATCCATAGTTCTTTTTCTGGATATGATGTTATTCTAATATTCACCCCTCATGGAAGTCGTTCCAACTAATTAGACCCAGAGTCTTTTCCTTTTACACATCTCTTCACTTAGCCACTTGTCCAAATCCTATATTAGGAAAGTCAACAAAGGGAAGAGATAAAAACCCATTTCTAAGCTTTTAAAGTTTTTCCCTGAGTTCTCTTGAGAACTAGGACTCAAACCATATAGATGCTGCTCCCTTTAAGATAAAAAGAGATACTGTTACCCCACATGGAGAGTAAATCAAAATAAATCTAAGACCCAGAACAAGATGAGCATTAGCAAGAGACCAGAGAGCAAGTTTGGAGAATCTGAGGATTAGCCAGTTGCTCCCTAATGTCAAACCAAGACCCAGTAGAAATAATCATTCTGACATCTGACAGAAGTCAAAGGTCAAGATTTAATGTCACCATAGTCTGATTCCCCAACTTCACTGAGCAGGTGCTTAATAAGACAAGATTATTTGTTATGTTTAAAGAGCTCAGAGCAAAGTAAGATGTAGAATCACAAGAGAGAATGATTCCTGGCTCTTTTATTCTGGTGAGAACACTGTAACCTTTTTGTTAATGACAGTTATGTTAAGGTCATTACTTTGTCATAGTTGATTTCTCTGCCTAAGGAAAATACGGAATGAAAACATATTATATTACACGGAACTAGTAATGTCACTGATGAGTCTTCAATGATTACGAAGGATAAGAAAGAATTTAGGGTCAGCAGAAAGAGCTCTGGGTGATCAGAGATAAAAATGCGTTTAACTGAAATTTCTAAGTGAAAAGTTTGTGTAAAGCAAGCAGAAATTTTCACACAACCATCAAAATTTATCCATGAAAAGAGAATAAGAGCAAGAACGAGATAGAAGAGAGAGTTAGATCTTTCCACCACAAATGTAAATAATGCTGTGACCATAAGAAGTTTCAGTTAATGAGACCTTCTTTAATCATAACAAGCATAACATCAAGGACTTAAAATATTTCTTAGTAGGACTAAATTTTTGTCCTTAAAACTTATTTATATAAACAAGTTTAACACTGAAACAATTGACAAAATGGGCAGGGGCTCAGGAATCCAAAGTGCCTGGGTTTGTAGCCCATGTTCCCCACTTACTGAGGAACCCTTGCTTGAGCATGTTTCTTAACTTCTGTATCTTTAAAGTAACAGTACACGATTATGAGAATTACTAGTGACAACCCTCATGAAATAAATACCTTGTTGAAAACTGAACCAACACTCAAGAACACTAGTCTCCAAGTCTCTTCGAATTTATGCCCTTGTGTATTTTCCTTCCATCTTGAATCTGCTGGCTCCATGATTCACATTAAATAACAGTTATCTTTAAACAGCTGCCGTCTATGGGGTCGCACAGAGTCGGACAAAACTGAAGCGACTTAGCAGCAGCAGCAGCATTGAAATAGCACAGAAGTGACACTGTGCCAAGTCTTACATCTAATCCTTAAGAGGGTCTGGAAGGTTCTATATTGAGCTCTGGGGAGCCCTGAACCAGAGATATATTAAATCTGGCCATCTTACTGGAGAGACCAGAAGCAGAGGTCCTGAGGCTTCAGGGCAGGAGAGAGAGACCTAGTTGAGCCTGGTCTTCCAGCTCTCCCGGCCAAAGAGCCAGACCTGTGATAAGGCCCTTTTGGATATTCCAGCCCCAGTGGCTCTCTAACACCATCAGCATGAGAGACACAAAGCAAGAACAGAAAATTATTGCAAGGTCAACTCAAAGCATCATGAGATATAATAAGCCATTGTTATTTTAAGGCAATAATTTGGGGGGAAGGGGTAGTTTGTTATACAGTAGACCATAGAAACCAACAACAAGGAAAACATTTGGAGTTATCCTGTTCAGTGAGATTAAGCACTTGAAATGTAGCTTGCAAGCCTGAGAAATGAAATTTTGAATTTTTTTAAATTGCACTTCACTTTACTTCTTGATTTTCTATTTTATATAGGAGTAGAGATGATTAATGATGATCTGATGATCTGACATGATGAGCTGGTGATTTAGAGCAAAATTCAGGCTTTAATTAAAGAAAGCAGGGAAAACCACTAGTCCAGTCAGGTATGACCTAAATCAAATCCCCTATGAGTATACAGTGGAGGTGATGAATAGATTCAAGGAATTAGATCTGGTAAACAGAGTGCCTGAAAAACTATGGACAGAGGTTAGTAACACTGTACAGGTGGGACTGACCAAAACCATCCCAAAGAAAAAGAAATGCAGGAAGGCAAAGCGGTTGTCTGAGGAGGCTTTACAAATAGCTGAGGAAAGACGAGAAGTAAAAAGCAAGAGAAAATAGGGAAAGCTATACTGAACTGAATGCAGAGTTCCAGAGAATAGCAAGGAGAGACATAAGGCCTTCTTCAATGACCAGTGCAAAGAAGTAGAAGAAAACAACAGAAGGGGAAAGACTAGAGATCTCTTCAAGAAAACTGGAGATATCAAAGGAAAATTTCATGTAAAGATGGGCACAAAAAAGGACAGAAACAGTAAAGACCTAATAGAAGCAGAAGAGATGGCAAGAATACACAGAAGAACTGTACAAAAAAGCTCTTAATGACCTGGAAAACCATGAAGGTGTAGTCACTCACCTTGAGCCAGACATCCTAGAGTGTGAATTCTAGTGGGCCTTAGGAAGCACTGCTGCCAATTAAGATAGCAGAGGTCATGGAACTCCAGCAGAGCTATTTAACATCCTAAAAGATGATGCTATTAAAGTGCTGCACTCAATATGTCAGCAAATTTGGAAAAACCAGCAGTGGCCACAGGACTGGAAAAGGTCAACCTTTATCCCAATTCCCCAGACGGGCAGTACTAAAGAATAGTTGTACTACTGGAAAAGTATACTCATTTCTCATGCTAGTAAGATTTGTACAAACTACTTCAAGCCAGGTTTCAGCAGTAAGTGAATAAGAACTTTCAGATGTACAAGGTGGCTTTAGATAAGGCAGAGGAATCAGAGATGAAATTGTCAGCATTTGCTAGATCATAGACATAGACAAAGCAAAGGAATTCTAGAAAAACATCTACTCCTGTTTCATTGATTATGCTAAAGTCTTTGACTGTGTGGATCATAACAAACTGTAGAAAATTCAATGAGATGGGAATACCAGGCCACCTTATTGGTCTCCTGAGAAACCTGTATGCAGGTCAAGAAGCAACAGTTGGAAACTTATATGGAAAAACTGACTGGTTCAAAATTGAGAAAGGAGTACAAAGAGGCTGTTATATTGTCACCCTGCTTATTTAACTTAGATGCAGAGCACATCATGAAAATGCCAGGCTGGATGAGTTACAAGATGGAATCAAGATTGCCAAGAGAAATATCAACAGTGTCAGATATGCAGATAATACCACTCTAATGACAGAAAGTGAAGAGGAACTAAAGAGCCTCTTGATGAGGGTGAAAGAAGAGAGTGAAGAAGCCAGCTTAAAACTCAATATTAAAAAAATTAAGATCATGGCAGCCAGTCCCATCACTTCAGGCCAAATAGAAGGGGAAAAGGTAGAAGCTGTGACAGATTTCCTCTCCTTGCACTCTAAAATCACTGTGGATGGTGACTGTCGCCATGAAATTAGAAGACGATTCTAATTTCTGCTTAGAAGAAATTTCTGATTCTTGGCAGAAAGCTATGACAAAACTAGATAGTAAAAAGCAAAAACATCAGTTTGCCAACAAAGGTACATATAGTAAAAAGCTTTGGTTTTTCCAGTAGTCATGTATGGATATAAGAGGTGGACCCATAAAGAAGGCTCAGGGCTGAAGAATAGATACTTCTGAACTGTGGTGCTGGAGAAGATGCCGGAGAGACCCTTGGACAGCAAGGAGAGCAAACCACTCAATCCTAAAGAAAATTAACTCTGAATATTCATTGGACAGACTGATGTTGAAGCTGAAGTTCCAATACCTTGGCTACCTGATGCAAACAGTTGACTCACTGGAAAATATCCTGACTCTAGGAAAGATTGAGGGCAGGAGGAGAAGAGGGTGACAGAGGATGATATGGTTGGAATGGGATCACCAATTCAATGGACGTGAACTTGGGCAAACCCTGGGAGATAGTGAGGGACAGGGAGGCCTGGAGTGTTGGAGTCCATGGGGTTGCAGAGTTGGATATGACTTGGTGACTGAACAAGAAACAGATGATTAATAATGTTATGCTAGTTTCAGATGTACAGCAAAGTGATTCACACACACACACACGTGTGTGTATATATATATATAAATGGGAAAAGAACTTGAAAAATAGGTACGTGTGTGTATATATATATATATACAAAAATAATCAAAAAATGTGGTTTTGGAAAAAAATCACATATGTGGTTTACTTTATACTTCTATTTGACAGAATTGTTATAAAGGATTAATTATAGAGTTGTTTTAAAGTAGACTTTGAGCTTCAGAACAGTTTTAGATCCCATACGACCCACACCCAATTTCCATTATTATTAACATCTTACATTAGAATGGTTCATTTGTTACAATGGATAAACTAATGTTTACATATCATTATTAACTAAACTAATTCTTTATTCAGACTTCATTAGTTATTTCCTAGTGTCCTTGTCTTCTTCAGGGCCCCATTCAGGATATCAGATTATATTTAGTGCTCATGTCTACTTAGGCTCTTCTTGAATGTCACAGTTTTTCAGACATTCTTGGTAGTCCTCGAAATGGTGGTCCTCAAAAATAAATTTCCATGTTTTAATTCTGAAATCTGTGAATGTGTCTTTATCTGGAAGATACACTCCAACCACTAGTGCCAAAGAAGTTGAAGTTGAAACGTTCTTGCTGCTGCTGCTGCTAAGTCTCTTCAGTTGTGTCCAACTCTGTGTGACCCCAGAGATGGCAGCCCACTAGGCTCCCTATAAAGATCTGCAAAATGTTCTAGAACTAACACCAAAAAAAGTCCTTTTTATCTTAGGGGGCTGGAATGCAAGAGCAGGAAGTCAAGAGATCCCTGGAGCAACAGGCAAATTTGGCCCTAGAGTACAAAATGAAGCAGGGCAAAAGCCAACAGAGTTTTGCTAAGAGAACACACTGGTCATAGAAAACACACTCTTCCAACAACAAAGAGATGACCCTACACATAGATATCACCAAATGGTCAATACCAAAATCAGACTGATGATTATATTCTTTGTGGTCAAAGATGGAGAAGCTCTATACAGTCAGCAAAAACAAGACCAGGAGCTGACTGTGGCTCAGATCATGAATTCCTTATTTCAAAATTCAGACTTAAATTGAAAAATGTAGGGAAAACCACTAGGCCATTCAGATATGACCTAAATCAAGTCCCTTTTGATTATACAGTGAAAGTGACAAATAGTTTTAAGCAATTGGAGCTGACAGAGTGTCAGAAGAACTATGGACAGAGGTTCATAACACTGTGCAGGAGGCAGTGATCAAAATCATCCCCAAGAAAAATAAATGCAAAAAGGCAAAGTGGTTGTCTGAGGAGGCCTTACAAATAGCTAAGAAGAGAAGAGAAGTGAAAGTAAAAGGAGAAAAGGAATGATTTATCCATCCAAATGTAGAGTTCCAAAGAATAGCAAGGAGAGATAAGAAACCCTTCTTAAGTGAGCAATGCAAAGAAACAGAGGAAAATAATAGAATGGGAAAGACTAGAGATCTCATCAAGAAAATTAGAGACATCAAGGGAATATTTCATGCAAAGATGGACACCAAAAAAAGGACAGAAACTGTAAGAAACTAACAGAAGCAGAGAAAATTAAGAAGAGGTGGCAAGAATACACAGAAAAACTACAAATAAAAGGTTACTAATGACCCAGACAACCACAATAGTGTGATCACTCACCTAGAGCCAAACATGCTGGAATGCAAAGTCAAGTGGGCCTTAGGAAGCATTACAACCCACAAAGCTGGTGGTGGTGATGGAATTTCAGCTGAGCTATTTAAAACCCTAAAAGATGATGCTTTTACAGTGCTGTACTCAACATGCCAGCAAATTTGGAAATCTCAGCAGTGGCCACAGGGCTTGACAAGGTCAGTTTTCATTCAAACCCCAAAGAAAGGCAATGTCAAGGTATGTTCAAAGTACTACGCAATTGCACTCATATCAACTACTAGCAAGGTTATGCTCAAAATTCTTCATACTAGGCTTTAGCAATACATGAATCAAGAACTTCCAGATATACAAGCTGGATTTACATAAAGTGAGGAACCAGGGATCAAATTGCTAACATCTACTGGGTTATAGAAAAAGCAAAGGAATTCCAGAGAAACATCTGCTTCTGCTTCGTTGACTTTACTAAAGCCTTCAACTGTGTAGATCACAACAAACTATGGAAAATTTTTAAACAGATCACCTTATCTGCTTACTGAGAAACCTGTATGCAGGTCAAGAAGCAACAGTCAGAACTGAACATGGAAGAGCAGACTGCTTCCAAATTGGGGAAAGAGCACATCTAGGCAGTATATTGTCACCCTGCTTTTTTAACTTATATGCAGAGTACATCATGAGAAATGCTGGACTCAGTGAAGCACAAGCTGGAATCAAGATTGCAGGGAGAAATATCAGTAACCTCAGATATGAAGATGACACCACCCTAATGACAGAAAGTGAAGAGGAACCAAGAGCCTCTTGATGAAAGTGAAAGAGGAGAGTAAAAGAGCTGGCTTAAAATTTAACTTTCAAAAAAAAACTAAGATCAGGGCATCCAGTCCCATCACTTCATGGCAAATAGATGGACAATGACAAACTTTATTTTCTAGGGCTCCAAAATCATTGAGGACAGTGACTACAGCCATGCAGTTAAAAGACGTGCTCCTTTGAAGAAAAGCTATGACAAATCTAGACAGCATATGAAAGAAAACAGACATCACTTTGCTGACAAAGGTCCTTATGGTCAAAGCTATGGTTTCTCCAGGAGTCATGTATTGATGTGAGGTTTGAACCATAAAGTAGGCTGAGTGTTGAAGAATGGATACCTTCAAACTATGATGCTGGAGAAGACTCTTAAAAGTCCCTTGGGTAGTATGGAGTCAAACCAGTCTATCCTAAAGGAAATCAACCCTGAACATTCATTGGAAGGAGTGATGCTGAAGCTGAAGCTCCAATACTTTGGCCACCTAATGCAGAGAGACATTAGAAAAGACCCTGATGCTGGGAAAGATTAAGGGCAGGAGAAGGGGATGACAGAGGATGAGATGGTTGGATGGTATCACCGATTTAGTGGACATGAGTTTGAGAAAACTATGGGAGATAGTAAAGGATGGGGAATCCTGGTGTGCTATAGTGGATGGGGTCTCAAAGAGCTGGATACAACTGAGTGACAATAACAACCAGTGAAAGATCCATGGTAAGATGTTCCTGAATTATCTGAGCAGGCCCTCAATCCATTACAAGTGTCCTTATACGAGGCAAACAAAGAAGACACACATAGAGAGAGGAGGAAGAAGCAATGTGATCACAGAGGCAGAGATTGGAGTGATGCCACCACAAGCACAGGAATGCAGAAGCTGGAAAAGTCAAGGGACAGGATATCGCCTAGAACCTCTTTCGGGAGAACAGCACTGCCAATTCACTGAGAAATTAAAACAATGACTTTGACAGTTTTGATAGTACCAGTCAGGCTTTTTTCCTCACATGCCCTCTATTGAAATTTGGCTGATGTTTTTCTCATCATTAAAATGGGGATATGCATTCCTGGGAGGAAAACCACAGAGATAAAGTACACGGTGTATCAAATGCACATACTATCAACATGATTTATCACTGCTGATATTGACCTTGATCATCTGGTTCAGGTAGTATTTCCCCACTATTAAGTTACTCTTTTTTCCCCTCCTTTGCATACTGTATTCTTTGGAAGGTATTGTGACAAATCAAAATAAAACTTATAATCAAAAGGGAAGGAAGAGATGGCCATGAGAGTTTCTGAAAAGAAGGCATAGATACTGAGTGGCTAGTGGTCTTGGAGAAAGACAGATCAATAACAACCATGATTTAAACTGGTGGGATTACATTTGAGAAAGAGGGGAGAACCCTACTTCTCTGAAACAAGAAGAAACAAATAAAAGAGAGGTAAAAGAGATAGACACTGATTAGGTAATGCAAAGAAAGACTGAAGACCTCATAGAGGTCTCTTCTCAAGAAAGCAAAATTTACTTCAACAGACATTGAAATTTACTACATATCAGACATTGAACTTAGATTCTGAAGAATCCACATTTAGAATATTTAATTTGTCATAAGGTTTCCCTCGTAGCTCAGAAGATATTTATCACTTGAAAATGAAGAATATCATATGAATAAGGTATAAAAATAAATATAACAATGTAGGGATATTTTAAAAGAGCAGGAGAAAGTAATATTCACATCCCTCTGAAACTCAGGAAAGTTTCCAAAGATTAGCTGGTATTTGAGAGAAAAACCACTAACCACAAAAACTGACATGGTAGAATGACCTAAAAATAATTGTCAAAATAGTTCTCAACTTTGCAGTTTCTGAAATGCTATTTGTCACTGACCCAGAATTGATTAGACTTGGGGATAGAATTCAAGCCAAGAAAAATCATAAAAATATAAACCAGACTGAAAAGTATTAATTATATTGAGAACTAAAACTGTCAGACAAGCTCTATATGGAAAGGTTATGTGAAAAATTGAAATCTTAAAAGATTGTTTGATAAACTTTGAATGGGAGAATGGAGTATTTGTTTTTTACATGGGTTCAATGTGTAAGATCATTAACCTGGCAAGCTTCAGTTGCATGGTCTGTGAAAAATGAGAATAGAAATAGCTCTTACATCAAAGGATCAAATGAAGGAAGGCATGCTCAGCACAGGGCCTGGAACATAATAAACTCTCAGGAATTATTATCATTACTATGACTGTTATATTTGTTTAGTCATCAATTTCCTTCCTTATCCTGGTTTCCTTCAAGATGGCAGCCATATCATACTCATTTATGCCCCTCAAGTGGCCAACAAAATACTTGTCATCAAGAAGAAATGCAGTAATCAGCTTATTCCACTTAATTAAAAAGGAGCTGATTATGTCAAAGAACAAGAAATAAAAATAATTTAGAAGTTGATAGAAACAATGTGCTTCAAATGAAGTTGTTCCTTAAAAAAAAGGAAAACATAAAATATTTATCCATTTGAAAAAATATCTTATTAAAAGTAATTTTAAGGCTCTTAAAGATATAGCTAAGAAAACGTATACATGAAAAAGTTGTAATTCCCTTTATGGCAATACTATGTCCTGTTCTTGATTAAATGGAAGGAAGGACAAGCATAAGGGAGTGAGGTTGGGATAGCTGTGGTTTGGAGACTAGGTTACTATTTATAAGTAAAGAATGGAATAGAAGGTGTCATAAAGTTAAACTAGGGAGGTCCAGTAATAACTAAATCATGGGATTGTCTCTATGGACTGACTTAAGCCCTTTAACAACTTCTCTGTTTTATCCTCTCCATCTGTTTTACCAGACTATCAGGAGAATTATTTGGTTAATGTTGAAGACTATATTTATCAGCTTCATAAAATGTCTGTTATTTAATGGTGAGAGAGCTCTAAATGATGCCGTGGGAGTATCACAGGGACCAGCAACAGCCTTATTGTCAGTTGAGTCCTTCAGAGACCCACAGGACAAAATATGATATGCCATACTCAGAGTACTTGGAATTGTGTTTCAATAATTATTTCTCCCTTTTACTCCTCCAAGGCAATTGAGTTTTATACTTTGTGGGCTTGAGAAGCAATTTGGTTTTTATGATGGTAGAAATTTAGAGAGGTCTCAACATTATCCTGAAAATGATTCTTTCAAATAGAAATTATAGTGACACGGTTCACTACAAGTGATAACTTTTCTTTCTAAGGATCTAAGAATATGAATTCTTTGCTTGAAATCCTTGTCCAAGATCTTTCTCTTTTCCTTTAGTAAAAGAAACAATATCATGTTTAGTAACCTGGCCCTAAATTACAGACTTGGAAGCCTTTAATATATCAAATGTTATTAACTGCATTTATTTTCTAAAGGCCATACAATACAGAGTAACTCAGAATTTGAAATAGTGTATTTTGAATAAGTGAAGGAGAAAAGCATTTCCTTTGTGATTCAGGGTTTTAAACAGTCTGCATTTTTAATTTCATAATAGGTATCACCCTGACTCAGTGCAGATGATAATACAGCTCAATATGCTTCAGCACACCAGTGATTTTCAGATCTAGAATATTAACTCAGCGCCTTGTAACCCGCAACTAAATATCAACCTTCCTATTTTAAAAAAGGACCATAGGGAAGAAAAATATTCCAATACATTCTTAATCAGCATACAATGTGTCGGTCTTACAATGAAGCCTGGTAAATAAAATCTCCTCTAAAATGAAACCTGCATATGAGGTAAATCAGTTTTTTGGGTCAGTAGGGTACCATTTGGTAAATTACCTCTGTTCTTTTCTACCATGAGAGATTGATAGTCCCTCATGTATGTGAGCTAGTAATGCTCAACGTGCATTAGACTCTTCTGAATTGCTCCAAGGATCATGCCCCTTTTGAATAAAACTGAAAATATTATTAATGGATAATTTAGACTTTAGGCCTGGGGCTAGATTCATGCTGTTACTTGGTCAGGATATTGGCACTTTCTCTTCCTTAATTTATGTTTGCACAACAGTGACATGAGCTAAGCTCAAATATCCTCCCAGAAATCTGGCCTGAATCCCTCTTTGTGTGGGTTTAATTTGCACCCTTCAAGGTATTTCTGTGTATTATAGTTGCTTTCATACCAGGTTGAATGGAATTTCAGACATGATTGAAAGGAGTTCTATTTTCATAATTCAAAATAATCATGCCCCAGCTACGTGAATGGAGCTCTCTGGGTGGTAATCCTGCAGTTAATCCTCTCACTTGAAAATGAAAACATTCATTTGTGATCTTTATTGAAGGTTATCATGTCTACAGAGCATGTGTTTGGCGTGACTTCAGAGTGTGGTTCCAGTAATTTCTACTGTGCTGTATATTAATCATGTCAGTGCAGGGGCTCAGTCTCATGTCAGAATCAAAAACAGAGTCTTCATGTTTTCCAGTGTGGAGGAGGGTGATGGTAACCAAGCAGTCCAGGAAGGGTCAGCAGGCTCAGAGGAAGCGTCACAGAAAATGGGGATTAAGAGACAGATTCCCTTCCCTGAATACTAAATACTGTCTTTTTTTTCCCCTCTGTACTAATAGAGGGGCTTGCAGTCATCACGGACTTGGAAATCACTTCTGGAAAAATTAGTACACTCAATCTATGTGTCCCAACATAAATTTCACAAATCAGCATCATTCATTCCTGTTGTCTCATCCAGTCAACTCAGTTCCTACTCCTACCTCCCCTTACTCTCACCATGCAGATTCTGCCTCCTGCCCAACCACCCTCCAAAAACTGCTATAAGTTCTAGCACATTAGTCAGCTCTGGATCATCATTCTTACAATAGTGATTACTTGACTGGATTGGGGATTCCCTAGTGGCTTGGTGGTAAAGAACCCACCAGTCAATGTAGGAGACACGGGTTCGATCCCTGGGTCAGAAAGATCTCCTGGAGAAGGAAATGGCAACCCACTCCAGTGTTCTTGCCTGGGAAATCCCACGGACAGAGGATCCCGATGGGCTACAGTCCATGAGGTAGCAACAGAGTCGAACACAACTTAGACTTAGCCATTAAATAGCAAATAACAAACAGCAATAGTTGAATGGATTATTGGAATTTGAATTAGCCATTTGACACACACACTGTGAATGTGTGTGAGAGAAAGAGGTTTCCCTTATCTGCTGCATACCATTTTCTTTTTTTTCCCTAGGGTTCTATTGCACTTTCTCGTTCTTCCTCCCTTCCCTAGTTTCCCTTACTCTCTTGGTCTCTAAATCTCCTCTTTGTCTTTCTCTTTTTTATTTCCTGTCTCTTTAGCTTTCTGTCCTTTTCATTTTCACTCTTTCTGCACTCTCTCACTCATTTTTCTCTCTCTCCAATTCTGTTTCCTCCCCTCCATCTCTTTTTAAACTTGAATTTCTCTAAATTTATTTTCCTTGCAATTAAATAGAATGATGGTTTTTAAGCATCTTGTAAGACAAGCAAGCAATCCAAGTTTATTTTTTAAGTGATTATGCTGTTTTGGGAGATTTCCTTTGCACCTCACAAATCACCCCCACTTTATCTAAGTGTAGGCAGGAACAGCATTTGTGATGATGCCTTTTAAACACTGGATATTAAAGGCTCTGCTGACCTATTTTGAAAAATGGCGTGAACTGTTAGCAGAACTATGATCTATTTTCAGATGTGAGAATGGAAATTGTGAACTCTGAGAAGCCTGGTGGTATTACTGCTAAATCATTTGTAAACAGTTAAATGATATAGTGATGGGAGTGCCAGTTCCTTCAGCAGTATTCCCTTTATATTTCCAACTCTCCAAGACTTTTCATAACTGCTTTCTCAAAAAATTTTGAGTAGTAAGGGACATAAAATGTAGAAATTTGGAATTCAACCTTTGATTTGAGAATTCACTAAATAGAAGGGAATGTGTGCTCTTCTAGCTATTTTAAGATCTGAGGACAATATAAGAGAAGTGAAACCTCAATATTGTGTATGATGCTGTAGTTTCACACATGGTCATTTTAATGAGACTAAATTATCACCTGCCTAAAAAAGTAATTGGTTTAAATAATCTAAGGTTATTTCCTTACCTTTACCCAAATTACTCTGTTATATTGTTTTTCCTGGATTAAAGTTTATCTCAAAACTATACATTGATGCAAACAATAGTTTATAACGTTACATCTACATGTTAAACTGTAATAAGAATATCAACTTCATGTACCTACCAACCAATTTGAGAAATGGATCACTTGACTAAAACATAAGCCCCTCTGTAATCCTGGTACAAATTTTAGTCTTTTTCAACCCATTTTGTCCTTCTGGCTCCCTGCAACCCTTCCCCCCATCTCCCATATGTCCCTGCCTAGGATGTGAGGCAAAGGAGACTATAAGGAAAGACAGTATTCATCCTTGCCTTATTCTCATCTTATGGTTTTCAGTGTTTTACTACTAAGCATGACTGATGTTGAAGCTGAAACTCCAATACTTTGGCCACCAGATGCGAAGAGCTAACTCATTTGAAAAGACCCTGATGCTGGGAAAGATTGAGGGCAGGAGGAGAAGGGAACGACAGAGGATGAGATGGTTGAATGGCATCACTGACTCAATGGACATGAGTTTGGTGATGGACAGGGAGGCCTGGGGTCACAAAGAGTCGGACACGACTGAGTGACTGAACTGAACTGAACTGATGATGTTTGCTCTGATTTTTTTTTTATTGATGTGTTTGTATCAGAATGAAGAAAAAAAGTCTCCAAGAAAAATCACAAAAAACTTCCAAAAATAGAATCCATAAACCATCAGAATCTTTTAAAAAAATTCTTTCTGCACAGTATACTATTGAAAGAGTGTATGAATCTTCTTGCTAGATGAAGGACAAAGTATTATATTAATTTATATTTAACTTAACACACAGTATACTTAGGGGATTATCATAAACTGACAATATTTCTCATTATATATTTTGGTACAATGCCATGTTTGACATTAATTGACAGTTATTCTGACATATAAATAAATCAGCATTTTTTTAAAAGTCCTCAGTGACAAACTAATAAGCCTACATTCATCTGTGCATGGATGATAAACACATTATTGATGTAGCATGTAGAAAACAAAGAGGTGTGGTGCAGGTTTGGGCCAAGTGGAATGACAATGAATTATGAAAAAAAAAAAAAAAAGGCACAACAAAATTTAAAAGCCAATGATTTAAATTCCTGTCCAGGCATGAAGGGTTGGAATAATTTTCTATCAATCAAACATTTCCAAAATAAAGCCATCTGTCAATCATCAACTCAAAACCCTAAGGATATTTAACTTAATGCAGTAACTTACTGGAATTTTTCCTTTAACTGTCAGTGATATTTAAATATATCCAGGAGTCATGTATAGATGTGAGTCAGACCATAAAGAAGGCTGAGCACCAAAGAATTGATGCTTTTGAACTGTAGTGCTGGAGAAGACTCTTGAGAGTCCCTTGCTTGGGCAACAAGGAGATCAAACCCCTCAATCCTAAGGAAATCAACCCTGGAAATTCACTGGAAGGACTGATGCTAAAGGTGAAGCTTAAGTATTTTGGCCATCTGGTGTAAAAAGCCAACTTGTTGGAAAAGACCCTGATGCTGGAAAAGATCAAAGGCAAAAGGAGAAGGAGCTGGCAGAGGATGAGATGGTTAGATAGCATCACCAACTCAATGGACATGAATGTGAGCAGAGACAGTGAAGGACAGGGGAGCCTGGCATGCTGCAGTCCATGGGGTTGCAAGGAGTCAGACACAACATAGCAATCAAGCAAAAACAATAATATTTGAATTGTTATTAGCATCTCATTTATTTTAATTTAGAAAGCCACTTTCTAATAAGATTGAATTATGGAAAAGTGGGAACTGGCACTCTCTCTGCAATAATTCACCTGCTTAATGGTATACAATATGCAGGAAAGTAATATTTTCACCAAACTGTCAGTGGACAAACCTGGAACTACTTTTATATCAACAAAGTGGATATACAAATGGGCAGCGGCCAGATCATATATGACAAAGACCTCTGACTCATAATCTGAGTTATCAGCAGGATCAGCAGGAAAGGCAAACCATAAACCATGGTCTCTGCAGCCCAGAACAGACAGCATTTGGTCAATGAGTGTCAGCTTCCTTAGTTTTTATCAACCAGTGAAAGTCAAACGCGCCCCTCAATGAACCATATAGAATTCTGCACTATAGTTAACCTCATCTAGCTTCCCCTTGCCAACAATTTTCATAAAGCCTCCTTCTCCCTTTTTAAACTATAAAACTTTCTTTGGGTCTCTGCCAAACCAAAGTGATGGTGGCCAACTCCTTTGTAATAGCAAGCTCTGAATAAGTAGTCTGTTTGTTCTCATTTGGTGGTCCTCATTTATTTCTACTGCACATCTTTCTATAACAAGGTATGTTAAATATTCACTGAAAAATATAATAGCAGAACATTTTATTCTAATTTTTTAAATATTTAAAATATCTCATAATATCTTTGAGAAGATATATAGGGCCAGTGGTAGATTAATCACATGCATTATCTACTTTCAATGACCACTCATTAAAATAAACTTTCATCAATGAAGAAAATGGTTACTGAGCATTAGCAGACAAGGTATCTCAGTAGATTTCTAAAAGACTAGGTAAATTACCTCATGGGCACTGTGGAGGAAACTATAGTCAAGTATAGAATGGAAGAAGCATGTTTCTCTGAAGTCACAAAGGCCTTAATAAATGGTCTTATTCTCAGAAAAAAAAATTTTTTTTTCCTATAGACACTAAATGAATTTTGCCAAAAGATCTAAGGGATCTAGTGTCCCCAGATAGAGAGGTCTGGGTTTTTGAACTTAAAACAATAATAAGCGACTCTCTGCCCTCCTATATTTATCACAGGAGCACCAGATAAATATAAACTGTTCCTAACTGGCACAAACAAAAGGGAATTCTATTGCTATATAAGATATAATAAGTCCAGGCAAGACCAAATTTCTCATTACAACAGGTAGGAAAAGCTGATGAAATTACAAAGTTCATATTACTTTTTAAGGCATGAGAGATCTGTAGAGTGAAAGAAGTCCTGACTGGCTAAAATTCCAGAGATATGCTCATCATTCACGTATAAGCTAACAAGAAGCAGCTTATTTCCTTCCATGGTATCTGGTGATTCTGAGAATGGATTTAGCAAGTAGCCTTTAAGAGGGGAAAGAAAATCCAAGAAAAGCTTTTAGCAGCTTCAAAGAGAGAGTAACAAAACTGGGTATTTCCAGGTCCCAACTGAGGAGTGAATTTGTGAAGAATTTGCTGAAGTCTAAAGGTCATGGAACAAATAAAGCTTAGTCTGATAGGAATGTAATCTGCCTTCTCATATTAAGCAGAGATTCTGGATTTAAGGTGTTAAGCAGAGAATGATCCTGACAGTTTTCTTGGTTGTCTACACCAAACGAATTTGAAATTGCAGATCTTCCTTGGTATGTTATAGAGGAAGGTATGCAAAAGCTCATAGAGACTGGAAGCCTAGAGCAGATTTATCATTTCAGGTCAGCTCAACCAGTAAAATGTTCTTGCCTGCAGAATCCCAGGGACGGCGGAGCCTGGTGGGCTGCCGTCTATACAGTTGCACAGAGTCAGACACGACTGAAGCGACTTAGCAGCAGCAGCAGCAACCAGTAAAAGCATCTGCCTACAATGAGGGAGGACAAGGGTTCAATCCCTGGGTCAGGTAAATCCCCTGGAGAACAAAATGGCAACCCACTCCAGTACTCTTCCCTGGAAAATCCCATGGATGGAGGAACCTGGTAAGCTACAGTCCATGAGGTCACAAAGAATTGAACACAACTGAGCGACTTCACTTTCTTTCAACCATCCTCTTAATATGTCCCCTGGGAGTGTCTAGTGGACACTCTCTTTACAAAGTTTTATAGGACTACATTGTTGAGCAGAGTCCTGGCATCCTACAGGAGTTCTGTGGAGGCTGTTCTCCACTGGCTAGGGATACTTTCAGAATGCCATTGACCTGGACTCTGTGAATTCACTTATGGATGATGTGCCCTGACAGTGGAAGCCAAGTAGTGGCACTTAATCACCACAGAAAAGGTGACTGTGGTGACCACGATGGGCATCACAGTCAAAGCAGTAATTAAAATGGCTTTACCAGCTGATGTTTTTGCCTTTGGCTAATTGGCCCTGATTTACCTATACCTGAAATAGATGGCATTCTACAAAAATCTTACTTGATTTATATATATATATATATATAAGCATTCTAAATCTGGTTAATGTTAATAGAAGTCTGACTTGAATTAACAAAATAGAGAGCTATAATCCCTCCACCAATTCCTATACTTGATCCAGTTCACAGACTCAGAACCCCTAGACTATATGAGAGGGCAAGACCTCTGGAAGAAGGACCTTGCTATAATGACAAAAACATACCATAAATCTTCCTCCTTCTTCAAAGAACTTCTGGCCATTTTTCAGAGTGACTGCACTTGTGAAGGGGGAATAAACAAACTACTCACAGATTACTGAGCACTGACTCTGAACTGACCCTAATTCCTGGAGACACCAAACACTAACACCGGCCCAGTGGTGTGAGTTGGAGTTATATGGAAGTTACATGATCAATGGAGGGTTGGCTCATGTCCATTTCAGGGTGAGTCCTATCTGTCCATAAATACACTCCAGGTTTATGTTTTTGTTTTTTGATTCATCTGGGATTCTTTGCTGGAATAAATAAACTTAGTAACTAGTAGAATCCTTACATATGTTCCTTGACCTATGGACTTGGTGAATGTTGGGAAACTTCTGCAGCCAACACTCATAGCAGATGGGGGATGGGTGATCCACCGAGTAAAGGGGATCTGCAGATATTTCTGGGTGGTTGGGAATGGGGATGGACCCTGACATTTAAATTATTTACTTACATTTTATTTTGATCTCATTCCTTTAAATCCTCTTATCATTCCTTTCCATGTTTGAATTTTATTTCCATTGGATCAGTCAGTCAGTTCAGTCGCTCAGTCATGTCCAACTCTTTGCGACCCCATGAATCGCAGCACGCGAAGCCTCCCTGTCCATCACTATCTCCCGGAGTTCACTCAGACTCACGTCCATAGAGTCGGTAATGCCATCCAGCCATCTCATCCTCGGTCGTCCCCACTCCTCCTGCCCCCAATCCCTCCCAGCATCAGAGTCTTTTCAAATGAGTCAACTCTTCACATGAGGTGGCCAAAGTACTGGAGCTTCAGCTTTAGCATCATTCCTTCCAAGGAAATCCCAGGGCTGATCACCTTCAGAATGAACTGGTTGGAGCTCCTTGCAGTCCAAGGGACTCTCAAGAGTCTTCTCCAACCCCACACTTCAAAAGCATCAATTCTTCGGTGCTCAGCCTTCTTCATAGTCCAACTCTCACATCCATACATGACCACAGGACAAAACATAGCCTTGATTAGATGGACCTTAGTTGGCAAAGTAATGTCTCTGCTTTTGAATATACTATCTAGATTGGTCATAACTTTTCTTCCAAGGAGTAAGCGTCTTTTAATTTCATGGCTGCAATCACCATCTGCAGTGATTTTGGAGCCCAAAGAAATAAAGTCTGACACGGTTTCCACTGTTTCCCCATCTATTTCCCATGAAGTGATGGGACCGGATGCCATGATCTTCGTTTTCTGAATGTTGAGATTTAAGCCAACTTTTTCACTCTCCTCTTTTACTTTCATCAAGAGGCTCTTTAGCTCCTCTTCACTTTCTGCCATAAGGGCGGTGTCATCTGCATATCTGAGGTGATTGATATTTCTCCCAGCAATCTTGATTCCAGCTTGTGTTTCTTCCAGTCTAGCATTTCTCTTGATATACTCTGCATATAAGTTAAATAAGCAGGGTGACAATATACAGCCTTGACCTACTCCTTTTCTTATTTGGAACCAGTCTGTTGTTCCATGTTCAGTTCTAACTGTTACTTCCTGACCTGCATACAGATTTCTTAAGAGGCAGGTTAGGTGGTCTGGTATTCCCATCTCTTTCAGAATTTTCCACAGTTTATTGTGACCCACACAGTCAAAGTCTTTGGCATAGTCAATAAAGCATAAATAGATGTTTTTCTGGAACTCTCTTGCTTTTTCCGTGATCCAGCAGATGTTGGCAATTTGATCTCTGGTTCCTCTGCCTTTTCTAAAACCAGCTTGAACATCAGGGAGTTCACGGTTCACGTATTGCTGAAGCCTGGCTTGGAGAATTTTGAGCATTACTTTACTAGCATGTGAGATGAGTGCAATTGTGCAGTAGTTTGAGCATTCTTTGACATTGCCTTTCTTTGGCATTGGAATGAAAACGGACCTTTTCCAGTCCTGTGGCCACTGCTGAGTTTTCCAAATTTTCTGGCATATTGAATGCAGCACTTTCACAACATCATCTTTCAGGATTTGAAATAGCTCAACTGGAATTCCATCACCTCCACTAGCTTTGTTCATAGTGATGCTTTCTAAGGCCCACTTGACTTCACATTCCAAGATGTCTGGCTCTAGATTAGTGATCACATCATCATGATTATCTGGGTCACGAAGATCTTTTTTGTACAGTTCTTCCATGTATTCTTGCCACCTCTTCTTAATATCTACTGCTTCTGTTAGGGCCATACCATTTCTGCCCTTTATCGAGCCCATCTTTGCGTGAAATGTTCCCTTGGTATCTCTAATTTTCTTAAAGAGATCTCTAGTCTTTCCCATTCTGTTGTTTTCCTCTATTTCTTTGCACTGACCGCTGAAGAAGGCTTTCTTATCTCTTCTTGCTGTTCTTTGTAACTCTGTATTCAGACACTTATATCTTTCCTTTTCTCCTTTGCTTTTTGCCTCTCTTCTTTTCACAGCTATTTGTAAGCCATCCCCAGACAGCCATTTTGCTTTTTTGCATTTCTTTTCCATGGGGATGGTCTTGATCCCTGTCTCCTGTACAGTGTCAGGAACCTCATTCCATAGTTCATCAGGCACTCTATCTATCAGATCTAGGCCCTTAAATCTATTTCTCACTTCCACTGTATAATCATAAGGGATTTGATTTAGGTCATACCTGAATGGTCTAGTGGTTTTCCCTACTTTCTTCAATTTAAGTCTGAATTTGGTGATAAGGAGTTCATGATCTGAGCCACAGTCAGCTCCTGATCTTTTTTCTGTTGACTGTATAGAGCTTCTCCATCTTTGGAGAAGCTTTGACAGAATGTGGTCCACTGGAGAAGGGAATGGCAAGCCACTTCAGTATTCTTGCCTTGAGAACCCCATGAACAGTATGAAAAGGCAAAATGACAGGATACCGAACTAAAATGGAGTGGAATGGGTGAATTTAACTCAGATGACCATTATATCTACTATTGTGGGCAGGAATTCCTCAGAAGAAATCAAGTAGCCATTGTGGTCAACAAAAGAGCCCAAAATGCAGTACTTGGATGCAATCTCAAAAACGACAGAATGATCTCTGTTCGTTTCCAAGGCAAACCACTCAATATCACGGTAATCCAAGTCTATGCCCCAACCAGTAACGCTGAAGAAACTGAAGTTGAACAGTTTTATGAAGACCTACCAGATCTTTTAGAACTAATACCCAAAAAAGATGTCCTTTTCATTATAGGGGACTGGAATGGAAAAGTAGGAAGTCAAGAAACACCTGGAGTAACTGGCAAATTTGGCCTTGGAGTACAGAATGAAGCAGGGCAAAGGCAAATAGAATTTTGCCAAGAAAATGCACTGGTCATAGCAAACACCCTCTTTCAACAACACAAGAGAAGACTCTACACATGGACAGATGGTCAAAACCGAAATCAGATTGATTATATTCTTTGCAGCCAAAGATCATGAACTCCTTATTGCCAAATTCCATGGGATATTTTATACCAATTATAAACAATTCAAAGATAAATGAAATTCTATCTTTGAATCTGACCTTAAGATAATACAGTAATGGTTTCAAAGCACCTTTTTAACAATTTCTATTGTATTAACTGAGGATGCCAATGATTCAACCCAAAGCATAATGCCTCATTCTTCAGAAAATGTGGGGTAACTGATACCAGTTCACTTTAAAATGTCTTGAATTTATTACAATTCTCATTATTTCTCCATATTCCTGCTGATATTTGTATTGTGTGATGAGAGCAAAAAGGTCTGCAAACATAAAACAGAACCATCATGTTAATACTGAGAAATCACTTGGCTCAACTCCCTTATTTTAGAGATAATATTGTGGACACACAGAAGATGATGAGTTGATGAGCTGATGGAGTTGACAGATACTTAGAAAAACTAGGACCCCCCCCCCCCCCACTGCTGTGCTGTGTATTTAGTTAATCGGTGGTGTCTGACTCTTTGTGAACCCGTGGACTGTAGACTACCAGTCTCCTCTGTCATGGGAGTTCTTCAAGTAAGAACACTGGAGTGGGTTGTCAGGACTTCCTCCAGGGGATCTGCCCAACCCAGGGATCGAACCCAGGTCTCCCTCATTGCAGGAGGTTTCTTTACCGTCTGAGCCACCAAGAAAGACCAACTACTGTGTTGCAGTCCCCCATTTACCCACTTTTCACAAATTTATGAAGTCTTAATTTTTAGACTGAAAATGTTTGTTTATTGGGCTTCTCTGATTATCTGTTATGTTCTTATATATCAGGGAAGAGATAAATAAAATCAAAGAAGACTCATTTTGTTGCAATGAATATTCAGTTAGTTGAATATTAGAAAGAAATGATGGGATGATTTATTTATCAAAGTTTTCATTAAAATACATACATATATACATTTCCCCCCACCCCCACCCCCAGGGAAGGGGAAAGTAGATTGTGGGAACTTTTAGGATAGGATGCAAAATTTCTATTGTACATATCAGAAGAGAAGACAAAGTAGGAGCTTGCTTGACCCAGAGATAGCCAATAAGGCGAACTGTGCTACAAACTAGTGGTCAATTCCAGGGAGGTTGAATAAAGAGAGGGGAAATTTACTGATTAATATATCTAATAATAAGCAGGGTACAAAAATGTGTTAATCATACTCTGCAACAACATGTATAAAAATAAATAATATTTTTGTATTTACCTTCATATATGCAAAATATCTTCTGCAAGGATACATAAAGAATTGATTATATGAGTTTCCCCTGACAGGAAACCAACTGGTTGGAAAGAAGGAGGAATGAAGAGTGTCCAATATATATTCTTTGTTAATCTTCATTTTTAAATCGTTTAAATTTTAAACCATTTAAATGTGTTGTCTACCTTAATTTTGAATTATGAAATGAAGGTAGAGATGACAATAGTATTGAAAACCTTATATTGGTTAACCACACGCATATGACTGGTATTTTACATGCGTCATCTCATTTAATCTTTACCTCAATCTCATTTCTCAGACTTGGGAAAACTGAAGTTTGATGAGGTTCTCTTTATAAGTTTTCTGTAGGTTTCATTCTGTGTGAAAGACAGCTATAGCACTAAACAGTTGCTTTCAATATGAGACTAAAAATTAAATATCCAGACGAATCCTGCCTACCAACTGGCATTACAATTTCCCCAACTGTTTTTTGGTGAACATTGCATGTTAGCAAATCTATATTCTAAAATTTGATTGAGATGGACTAAAATAGAAACAGTATGAGGTACCCAAGGAATCAGTCAGAAAGACTGAATTGTGGATCCAGAACCTTGTTGACTGCAGTTGCAGAATACTGCCAGTGGATTTTGACCTAAAATCACTCTGCCCTTGGTGTCTTCCCTCTCCTGCCACTGAGAATGATCTTCAAAGCAGAGAATTGGTTTGTGGCATGTTAAAAGCCATGTGGAAAGCATTTTCCTCACTGACTGCTGAGATTGAGTGTGAGCTTAAGTTTACCTTTTGAAAAATCTTTATATCATTTAGCAGATTGCCCAATATTACACTTTGCAAACAGAGATACTCATACAAATTCTACACATAATTCAAACATTATGTTTATAAGAGAAGCAACCTAGACTTGAACCAGTGTTACAATTCTATAATCTTGCTTTATATTTTGTTGAATATCTGAAAGAAGATATTTTTCAAAGAAACTTCAAAGGTTGTAAATAATTCCTAAAACACCAAAATGTGTAATACTTTTACACATGTAACAAATTCATGAATCTCTGACTGTTTCTCATTTGTGTGTGCGTGTGCTGGATATTTGTAAGTTTATCTCAATTATTGCACAAAGTTTGAAAAGAAGTAATTTTAAGTACATAAGAATTATGTTGATCATTTTAACTTCCTGTCCTCAATCTATAATTTCAGAATTGATCCTGTTAATATATACTAACTACTAATTATTTTAATAAAATAATATTTCTTGTATTGGCTCTTTCTTGTGTGTTATCGTATCATACTTGCTTCAACAACAGATGCATATTCCACTTTAAAAGAATTTCAGAGACAGGTCTTTCCTAATAGTTCCAATATTCTAATATAAATAACTTATTTTACATTATGAACTCAAACTGCATTCCATAAATTACTTTTAGTGACAGTATGATTCTTAAAGCAACTCAAATTGAGAATTATACACTTCACATCCCAATAACATTAGCAGAAAACTATGGCCTTCTAAAACTGGATTTCATCTCCTATAAATTTATTTTTAAAAGAAACTAAAATTTTCAAGAGCAAACTCAAATGTCCCTCATACTGAATAACATTTGAAACACTATATTCTGCAGAATGATGTGGAATGAATCCTCTGTGTTATCAGATTTTTATTTTTCTAATAAGGGAAAAATCGGCTTCTAAATTTCACACACACACCACTCTTTCATGAAAACGCCACACCACCTGAAAATAATCTAGCACAGGGCTACATCTCACCAAGTCTAAGGGAGATGGAAACATTTAAGTATCTCTTTGGAGGAAAGGAAATGGTGTCTCTAGTGTGCCTCTCTAGACACTGTGTCAACTTCATAGTTAAATTATACTGTGGACTCATACCAAGCCCTCCTCTTGGTCGTACCTTTTATCCCTTTATTAACCTTTAGGCTTTTATGATCTGTTAGGTATAGATAGATACACATCTGCTCCACAGACCAAAATCATACATAGGCACCTGCCTAAATATTTCAAAGGCTACTAGTAAAAATACCTTGATGTATAAACAGTGCCCAGCTTCACTTTAAGATGAACATATTTTCGATGCACCACCATCCTCCTGGCCCTGTTTTCAGCAACTCACATGGTTGACACCTGTGGCTAGTTGGTTTTGGATTTGTGTAAGGCATAATAACATCTCAGTTTCAAAGTACCTTGCATCATTTAACAGGAGGAGGGCACAAATCAACCATGGGACCACATGATAAAAACTCATTAAAAAATTAGTTGTACCCAAGTGGAAATTTAATTTGAATGAGTCCAAATAATATTATTGGAATCTTAATTTTTTCAAAAGCAATATTAGTCTGTTTAAAAATATCTTGATTTTGTACCATTTATTTCAAAGCCTTAGAGAAGTTAATTAGTACAAGAGGGATATTCTATCATTTAAACATTTTTTCATTAAAATTTTCTAGTTTTTTCCCCAAATGTCCAAACAAATGTTAATGTATGTTAAAATATAAGGAGTACACTCAATAACTAATAAATCTGGGGTTAATTGAAGACAACGGAGGTAACATAAGTTCCCTTTTAACTAGAAAAAGTCTAGATGTCTATCAAATGGTACATAGAAATAAGAAAGCTATAGTTAAGATTATTATTATTATTATTTTTAACCTTGGCAAGGTACTGTATTTGGAAACAGTCACAAGTAAGAATATAATACTAATCATATAATTGATGGGACCATATTATTATGCAATTGAGAGAAATAGTATTCAAAATGACACCATGAAGCTAAACTGGCTTTTATAGTATTTAAAGAAAATATAGCCAAACAGCTATATGCCAAATTTAGGATTGTGTTGCATTTGGGAAAAATATAGTCCAGAAAGCCTTTGTCAACATTTTGGCAATGCTATAAGAGGAACAGAAAAAGACATTGGGGATTCAGTTTGAATAAGGGCAAGAAAAATATAAACAGGAGTAGCACTGTTCATTGCTACTATATGTTCTTTTGTCAAAGACAACAGGCTATTCTTAGAGGAGTATTATTTGCAGGCCATGAAGTTTAGAAATTAGAAAAATAAAAGATTTCACAAAATGCCACTAATTTTATAATTGTAGAAGTTTCCTGCTATCTTGAATAATAAATGATAGAAATCTGACTTGAAAATGCAATGTTAGTTATTGATATGCAAATAGAGAGCTCTTTCCATTTCCTCTTTTTCCCTCATCCTGAAGGAATACTAAAATAGATGTGTTATTAGCAATTGACTGTATCATTAAGTGTCTGTAGAATTTGAGTGGATTTGGGGTATGGCTATAGTCCCCAGCGAAATAATTGTTGAATGAAGACATTACAGGCAGTTTTCAATATTTTTAATTTACAGTGGCTTTTGTGGTCTATTTTTTCATGAAATCAGGAAAAGTCAAAAAGCTGAATGCATTGGAAATCCGATAGCTCATGAACAACTGAACATTCATCACATTGTGTGTATTTACAGTAAAAATAACACATAAGATTTACAGCTAAAGACAATCTACTTATTGCCCAAAGATACCTCAAGAATAGATGATTTCTATCATATGTCATATGTCTTTCAGTTCATTTCAGTTCAGTTCACTTCAGTTGTTCAGTTGTGTCCGACTCTTTGTGACCCCATGAATCACAGCACGCTAGGCCTCCCTGTCCATCACCAACTCCCGGAGCTCACCCAAACTCATGTGCATCTAGTCGGTGATGTCATCCAACCATCTCATCCTCTGTCGTCCCCTTCTCCTGCCCACAATCCCTCCCAGCATCAGTCTTTTCCAATGAGTCAGCTCTTCACATGAGGTGGCCAAACTATTGGAGTTTCAGCTTCAGCATCAGTCCTTCCAATGAACACCCAGGACTGATCTCCTTTAGGATGGACTGATTGGATCTCCTTGCAGTCCAAGGGACTCTCAAGAGTCTTCTCCAACACCACACTTCAAAAGCATCAATTCTACGGTGCTTAGCTTTCTTCACAGTCCAACTCTCGCATCCATACATGACCACTGGAAAAGCCATAGCCTTGACTAGATGGACATTTGATGGTAAAGTAATTTCTCTGCTTTTGAATATGCTATCTAGGTTGGTCATAGCTTTCCTTCTAAGGAGTAAGTGTCTTTTAATTTCATGGCTGCAGTCACCATCTGCAGTGATTTTGGAGCCCCAAAAAATAAAGTCTGACACTGTTTCCACTGTTTCCCCACCTATTTCCCATGAAGTGATGGGACCAGATGCCATGATCCTCATTTTCTGAATGTTGAGCTTTAAGCCAACTCTTTCACTCTCCACTTTTACTTTCATCAAGAGGCTTTTTAGTTCTTCTTCACTTTCTGCCATAAAGGTAGTGTCATCTGCATATCTGAGGTTATTGATATTTCTCCTGGCAATCTTGATTCCAGCTTGTGTTTCTTCCAGCCCAGCATTTCTCATGATGTACTCTGCATATCAGTTAAATAAGCAGGGTGACAATATACAGCATTGATGTACTCCTTTTCCTATTTGGAATCAGTCTGTTGTTCCATGTCCAGTCTAACTGTTGCTTCCTGACCTGCATATAGGTTTCTCAAGAGACAGGCCAGGTGGTCTGTATTCCCATCACTTTCAGAATTTTCCACAGTTTATTGTGATCCACACAATCAAAGGCTTTGGCATAGTCAATAAAGCAGAAATAGATGTTCTTCTGGAACTCTCTTGATTTTTGATGACCCAGCGGATGTTGGCAATTTGATCTCTGGTTCCTCTGCCTTTTCTAAAACCCGCTTGAACATCTGGAAGTTTATGGTTCCTTTGGCACCTTAAATTTTATTTCATTGTTTTTATAATAATACTATTGAAAATAGTACCATGGGAAATGGTTTTAAAATAAGATGGAAGCAAAAGATATATTTAGTTGCATACTTCTCATTGGTTACTACAACTTTCTGTAAAAACCAAGACACATATACCACTATAGGTGAAAGACGTGGACACAGATGTCTTCACAATTCTTCGTTTTTGGTTTCACTGGGTGTTCTCCAATACTGTGGTTAAAATAACAGCAAGTAAGACGCAATTATGTTGTCAAGAGCAAGTGTAAGATTTGCTGCTGCTTCATTACTTCTCATAATTTTTAGCGGCTAGCCCTTTAATACAGGTGTTACAGTTATCACTGAGAGAATCTCTTAGCTTTACTTCTCTTTCAATCAACTTTCACTTACTTGTTGATGCAAGAAGTGCATTTGCCTCCAGCAAGTAGCTTAAAAGCACTTGTAATTCAGAGAGGGACATTTATATTGTTTCTGCTAAAACATTACAATTATAATGTTCTGCAAAATTTATAGATGGAGAAAAGAATCAATTTATGATTTCCAGGTGGAAATTACTGGTGTCATGAGAGAAAGGAACCAGTAATTTTGCAGTTATCAACAGTTTCAAGAAGGTTCATGTCCACTCTTGTTTACCCCTCCAGTTGAAATTTGAAGGTACTGTATGACTGATGACAACTCTTACACAAGTTGGAATGTGAACAGCTGGTGTAACCAGTATTTCTTTAGACCACAACAGGAAGCTAAGGAATCAACACTGTCATAATCATAATGAAAAAAGTTCAAGCCAAACTATAGAGCTGTGAGAATTACAGATTCCTTCAGATCGTTATGCTCAGTCATGTCCAACTCTGTGACCTCATGTCCTAGAGCCCGCACGGCTCCTCTCTCCATGGAATTTTCCAGGCAAGAATACTGCTTGGGTTGCCATTCCCTACTCCAGGGGATCTACCTGACCCAGGGATTGAACCCACATCTCGAGTCACTGGATTGGCAGCCAGATTCTTTGCCAGTAGCACCACTGAAGCCTACTCAACTATTTTAAGCATTTCCTGTTAGGAAGGGGTCTCACAATGCTCCCAAGGACTCTTTCAGATTCTATAAAATACATAGTTACACTCTAAGTGTATTCCTTCTCTGCTAAGCCTCAGATACTAATGAATGGGGGCTGAATTTAGCAATCATTTTAGAGATACAATATCAAGAGCTAATATTTCTCTCTCACTCCACACTTTATAGATGTTGTCTCTCTCTTTCCTCGGCAAGGTGTTCTTCCTTCAAAGCATCTCATATATGCTGGTCCACATCTCTGGCCCTTTAGATTTGCTGTTGTAGGCCTTCTGATATTTAAAAATAATTTTTATTGTGGTAAAATGTACATAAAACCTACCATCTAAACCATTCTTAGGTGTACAGTTCAATGGAATTAAATACATCGATATTGTTGCACAGTCATAAACACAATCCATTTTCGGATGGTTTTCAACATTCCAAACTGAAGCTCTGTACCATAAACAATAATTCCCTATTCTCTCTGCCACCCAGGCCCTGAAAATTGCCCTTCTACTTTTTTCTCTAAGAATCTGACTGCTCTAGGTATTTCATAAAAGTAATATTGTACAATATTTGTCCTATTGTGTCTAGCTATTTCTTTTGGCACAATGTCTTCAAGGTTCATCCATGTTGTTACATATATCAGAATTTCACTTATTTTTTTTTCACTTATTTTTAAAAAGGAGTAATACTCCACTGTATGTGTATGCCATATTTTGTTTATTCATCCATCAGTGGACATTTGGGTTGTTTCCACCTTTCAGGTACTGTAAAATAAATTTTCTAGGCAAGAGTACTGGAGTGGGTTGCCATTTCCTTCTCCAGGGGATCTTCCCGACCCAGGGATCAAACCTGGGTCTCCTGCATTGCAAGCAGACGCTTTACCATCTGAGCTACAAGGGAAGCCTACTATTATGAACACTGGTATACAAATATCTGTTCAAGGCCCTGCTTTCTATTTTTCTGGGTATATATGCGGTAGTGAAATTGCTGAATTATGTGCAAATTCTATGTTTAACTTTTTGAGGAACTGGCATACTGCTCTCCATAATGGCTGTACCATGTTACATTCCCACCAGCAAAGAGCAAGTGTTCCAATTTATCCACATCCTCACCAGCTCTTGTTATTTTCTGATTTTTGATAACAGCTATACTAATAGGTATCAAGTGGTATCTATGGTTTGATTTTCATTTCCCTAGTAATTAGTGATAAGCATTCTATCATATCCTTTTTTGGCCTTCTGATATTTTTAGATCATGCTACCACATCTAGAACTGTTCTATGCTAGAGCATGTAGAAACAACAATAGACTTAGCCATTGAACTGAAGTTCAAGAAAAGAAGTTCTTGGTCCTTAAATCGAAATTCATTTCTATACAAATTAAGGGAATCTTTTTTGTCATCTAGTGCCTAACTTAGACTGAAATTAGTACCTTGAAGAAGGTACAATCATAAACAAAAACTAACTTATGACCTTGGTCATAGGCCAAGGTATTAAGTTGCAAATAGCAAAAATAATAGCTATTCAAGGTTGGAAAACTGATGATCTACCATATGCAAAGCAAAAATTTTCTGTAATAGCTGGAGGGGAACTAGCAGATTTTGACCCCACTGAGATTATCTCTATGTAAACTTTTTTCTTTGAAAATAAACCAATGTCAATAAAACATGTTAAAACATGCCGCAAAACAAATCCAGGATATAACCTTTAAGACAAAGCCCCAGGACATGATCTACTTAAGATGTGACTAGGCCTCTGAAAGGATTAAAGTAGATGCTTTGAGTCAGACATGAAGAAACCAATCCTAAGAAAGATTAAACTCACAGTGTGCAGAAATATGGTATGTCCAAAGCATTAGTAAATAAGTCTAGAGGAAATGTACAGGTCAAAAGGAGTTATTAGTTATGAACCATAAACACAGACTACCTATAGAATTTGTTAGCTCTATTGACAATAAAATACTTTAAAATTTAAGATATATGAATACCTCTAGAATTATAACTTTACACAGGTACAAAGTGGACTTAGAAAGTTACTCAACCAAGATTTTGTTCCTCAATGCCCTTTTCCGATATCACCAAGGTGACTGATATCAAAGAAGGACATGCCATGTAGTAAAGCAACAATCATGGAGAAAAATGGACTAAGGAACTACTCCCAGGAGGTAGATAAGGGCCTGATGAAAGGACATACCGTAACTACATAAGGTGAACCATGTAACATTTGGCCTCTAGGATTTCAGAATTCCTGAATTACTGTGGAATAATAGCTACTGTATGATTCTCATCCCTCCCCCTTTTACAGAGGAGTGTTGATTACAGCTGTTCTCTGAAACTAATGGTATGCAGAAGACAGTTTACTTATCTTTAAGTTCATCAGTCTCCTGATCAAGAGACTCCTCATCTGGCTCTAAGGTCAATCATCAGATCCTGGACTTCAAGCCTGATGATGTGACCGCGTGAGAATTTGGGAGTTGGGACAGGGAGAGTGAATTTTGCAGTGGTAGATTGAAATTCCCCAACAACTCTCCACATTCCTTTTGCCATAGGATCTTTCAGGTCGCTAGAATAACGGGATATATGTTCTCATACCACTAATACTGAGCAAGGCCACATGACCAGTTTTGGCTAAAGAAATTTTACTGGAATGTGATACAAACAAAGATTTTCAAACTGTTTGCAGGGCATAGCTTTGATAACCATGATATAAACATGCCCTGGAGTACTGCAGGTACAGGAGCATTTAGAGAATTGTGGGCTGAATGAAATCCAGTGTGAAGCCTGGACTCAACTTGAGCCACTATGTTAAATGATGCAGAGCCATCCTATTCAAATTACAAACCTGTGAGTGGGAAAAGTAAATGCTCTTATTGCAAGCTACTAAGATTCTGCAGAGCTTTGTTTCACATCCTTATTGTGGTGATACTTGATTAATAAGGAGATAAAGTAAATTTCTATTCTGCAAGGGACTTCTCCTTTTCAATTTCCTGTAAAAATTAATAATGAAGAGCTATTCACCAAGGACAACCTAACTATTGATACATTTCTTTTGGTATCTTGGTTATATTCTCCTTAAAAACAATTTTCCACTTCTCTACCCACTCCACACACCTATTTTAATATATTAAATGAACATGATTCCTATCTACTCTCTACATATTTATTTAGAGTTTTTGTGTAGTATAAACTATACTGCATCTGTGCAACTTTACTTTGCATAAATTATACACACATTTCTTACCATTTTTCACAAAAAATATTTTGAGACTGTAATGCTGAGATATATAAGTCATATTCCTTGACTGAATTTTGCAGTGGCATTCCAGCACATGTATGTAACAGTCTTGATTCTCCTATTCCCCTGGTCGTAACAACCCAGATGGTTTTTTTCTTCCACAAATACCAATAGGATAAGTACCCTTGTCTATGTTTCTGTATGAACTGCATGAAAGTTTCTCTGTGTTGTATATCTAAAAATAAAAATGCTTGGATACTCTGAATTGTGGAAAAATTTTCTCCTTTGAGTTTATAGTAGTATTTGTTATTTTAATTTACACATATGTGATTACTTGTGAATTTGTATCACTTTCCCTTTCTTATTGGATTTAATACATGTTTCTACTTTTCCCAGGGCAAATGAGGAACAGTCTAAGGAAACAGGGCTTCCCAGGTGGCGCTAGTGGTGAAGAACCTACCTGCCAGTGCAGGGGACATAAGAGACGCGAGTTCGATCCCTGGGTCAGGAAGATCCCCTGCAGCAAGGCAGTATTCTTGCCTAGAAAATCCCAAGGATAGAGGAACGGGCTACAGTCCATGGGGTCGTTAAAGAGTCGGACACGACTGAAGCAACTTAGCAAGCATAAGGAAATAAAAAAGCACTTGTGTCTGAAACCCTGTCCCCCTTTGTTGTTTGCTGAAGATCCTCCCATGCCACATCCAAAGCACTTTGGGTCACCCTAATGATTGTCCCTAGTGCTGAAGGGTGTTGGTAAGAATGGCACTGAGATCAATTAACCTCCCTAATCTCTCTATTTCTCCTGGCAATGTTGATTCCAGCTTGTGCTTCTTCCAGCCCAGCATTTCTCATGATGTACTCTGCATAGAAGTTAAATAAGCAGGGTGACAACATCCAGCCTTGATGTACTCCTTTTCCTATTTGGAACCAGTCTGTTGTTCCATGTCCAGTTCTAACTGTTGCTTCCTGACCTGCATACAGATTTCTCAAGAGGCAAGTCAGGTGGTCTGGTATTCCCATCTCTTTCAGAATTTTCCACAGTTTATTGTGATCCACACAGTCAAAGGCTTTGGCATAGTCAGTAAAGCAGAAATAGATGTTTTTCTGGAACTCTCTTGCTTTTTCCATGATCCAGCGGATGTTGGCTGGAAGAAGCACAAGCTGGAATCAAGATTGTCAGGAGAAATATCAATAACCTCAGATATGCAGATGACACTACCCTTATGGCAGAAAGTGAAGAGGAACTAAAAAGCCTCTTGATGAAAGTGAAAGTAGAGAGTGAAAAAGTTGGCTTAAAGCTCAACATTCAGAAAACGAAGATCATGGCATCTGGTCCCATCATTTCATGGGAAATAGATGAGGAAACAGTGGAAACAGTGTCAGACTTTATTTTTGGGGGCTCCAAGACACAGCTGAGCGACTTCACTTTCACTTTTCACTTTCATGCATTGGAGAAGGAAATGGCAACCCACTCCAGTGTTCTTGCCTGGGGAATCCCAGGGACAGGGGAGCCTGGTGGGCTGCCGTCTATGGGGTCGCACAGAGTCGGACACGACTGATGTGACTTAGCAGCAGCAGCAGCAGCAAAATCACTGCAGATGGTGACTGCAGCCATGATATTAAAAGACGCTTACTCCTTGGAAGGAAAGTTATGACCAACCTAGATAGCATATTCAAAAGCAGAGACATTACTTTGCCAACTAAGGTCCGTCTAGTCAAGGCTATGCTTTTTCCAGTGGTCATGTATGGATGTGAGAGTTGGACTGTGAAAAAAGCTAAGCACCGAAGAATTGATGCTTTTGAACTGTGGTGTTGGAGAAGACTCTTGAGAGTCCCTTGGACTGCAAGGAGATCCAACCAGTCCATTCTGAAGGAGATCAGACCTGGGATTTCTTTGGAAGGAATGATGATAAAGCTGAAACTCCGGTACTTTGGCCACCTCATGCGAAGAGTTGACTCATTGGAAAAGACTCTGATGCTGGGAGGGATTGGGGGCAGGAGGAGAAGGGGACAACAGAGGATGAGATGGCTGGATGGCATCACTGACTTGATGGACGTGAGTCTGAGTGAACTCTGGGAGTTGTTGATGGACAGGAAGGCCTGGTGTGCTGTGATTCATGGGGTCGCAAAGAGTCGGACACGACCGAGTGACTGAACTGAATCTCTCTATGGCATACTTAAGCCTGTGATTCACGCTATTTTCTACAAAATCCAAAGTCTCTAAAATATTTTAACTTTATCAGCTTGTTATGTTAGTACTTTTTAATAGCCCAATAGCAATTTAGAAACAAAGAACATATTTAAAATCAAGTAGTATATTTCAGTACTGTTGTGGACTGAATATTTGTGTCCTCCAAAATTCTTATGTTAAAGCCCTAATTCCCAATGTGATGATATTTGGAAGTACACCCTTTTGGAGGTAATTAGGTTTAACTTAGCCCATAAGGGTGTGGCCCCATGATGGGATTAGTATCTTTATAAGAAGAGAAGAGAATGGGAATGTAAACTGGTATAGCCACTGTGGAAAACAGTATGGAGACTCCGCAAAAAATTAAAACTAGAACTACTATATGGTCCAGAAATCCCACTTCAGGTTATATATCCAAAGAAAATGAAAACAGGATATCTGTGAGATAACCACAGTCCCGTATTCATTGCACCATTGTTCATAATCGGCAAAATATGGAAACAATCAAAGTGTCTGTCAATGAATGAACAGATTAGAATGATGTGTTTAATACATGTAATTATATAAATATATGAAGTCAATACATAATGGAATATTAATTAGCCTTACAAAAGAAAGAAATCCTGCCATTTGGATAGGACATGGATCGACCTAGAGGGCATTATGCCAAGTGAAATAAGTTTAGACAAAGACAAATGTTCTATAGTATTACTTATAGGTGAAATCTAAAAAGACAAACTGATAGAAACAGAAATTAGTTACCAGGTAGTTACAAAGGGCTGGAAATTGAGAGGAGGTAAGTAGCGGATGAGGTGAGGTGAAGTCGCTCAGTCGTGTCCGACTCCTTGCGACCCCGTGGACTGTAACCTACTAGGCTTCTCCGTCCATGGGATTCTCCAGGCAAGAATACTGGAGTGGATTGCCATTTCCTTCTCCAGGGGATCTCCCCGACCCAGGGATCGAACCTGTGTCTCTCGCATTGGAGGCAGACGCTTTAACCTCTGAGCCACCAGGGAAGCCCTAAGTAGGGGATCAACAATAAAAGTAGGGGACATTGTTGATCAAACAACATAAGCCTCTAGCATAAGATGATTAAGTTTTAGGGGCTTAATATACTGCATAGTAATTATAGTTAATAGGCTGTATTATATATTTGAAAGTTGCTAAGAGAGTAAGTCAAATGTTTTTACTACAAAAGAAAACAGTAATTATGTGATGTGATGTAGGTATTAGCGAAAGCTATGGTGGTAAAATAGCAACCCACTCCAGTACTCTTGCCTGGGAAATCCCATGGATGGAGGAGCTTGGTAGGCTACAGTCCCTGGGGTCGTGAAGAGTCAGACACGGCTGAGCGATTTCACTTTCACTTTTCACTGTCATGCATTAGAGAAGGAAACGGCAACCTACTCCAGTGTTCTTGCCTGGAGAATCCCAGGGATGGGGGAGCCTTGTGGGCTGCTGTCTATGGGGTCACACAGAGTCAGACACGACTGAAGCGATTTAGCAGCAGTAGCAACAGCATGGTGGTAATCAATTCGGTAATATATTAATATGTCAAATCAATATGTTGTTCGTGTGTGTTAACATTACACAATAATATACTGTATTGCGTTAAACTTACATAATACTATGTATCAAGTCTATCTTAATAAATCCAGATAAAGAAAAAAAGAAGAGGAAGAGAGACTAGAGCTGTTGCTGTCCTTCATGTGAGGACATAGAACAGCTGCCTGCAGGCCAGGAGGAAAATGTCACTAGGAATCAAGTTAGGAAGAAACCCTGATCTTGAACTAAAGTTGTCCCATCTATTTTGCTATGGTGGCTTGAGCTGACTAACACAAACTTCCTTCTATGAGCAGGTTCTCATGCATAAAAAATTATCTAGTGGAATACTTTGCTATTTTCTTCAAATTTATGTCAGTGCTATGCATAGAAAGATGATTTATAACACCTTCCAGCACCTTTCTTGAATTATTGCTGGTATTCCTCCACAATCCCAAGCACATTAGTGTGGGGATTTTCTTACTTCTTTCTGGGATATTATAGATGAGCACCTATATTTTTACCTTACAGCATTGTCTTCAGCATTTTATACCATAATGAAATAACTGCCAACTAAAAGATCTTACTTAAGTACAAATTCTGAAATTTAAGAATATTACTTGTCAGTATTATGTATTATTGACATGTAGAACTAAAAATTTTCAGACTACTTGTTGTAGGAAAGGGGGACCCCTCTCCAAGGCCCCAAGAGAGGGCTCTTGTCTAACACTTGGAAAAGAATTGTCCGAGGAGATACATGCTGACAAAGCAAGAGACTTTATTGCAAGAAGACACCAGGTCTTCTTGTAATAAAGAGTGCAGTAGGCTTGTAAGGGAACCCAGGAGAACTGCTCTCAGTTGTTAGGGGAAGCACACTGACTGAAACCGCCTACTCTGGCCAGGCTCTCTGGTAACCATTCGCATGAATTGTTTTACGACAGGAGGTCTTGGTAAGGAATAGGCAACTAATAAGCCACCACCAACCGGAAGAGTTTGGGAAAGGTCAAAAGGAGACACCGCATGTCCGTCCACTTCCCAGAATCCCTCTCTAGCATCTTTCTTGGCTGATCGATGTGTGTGCCACCAGGAAGGACTCTGAATCAGAATGATTGGCCAAAGACAACCTGGAAATTAATCCCATCACCATAAAACCCAAGACTGTGAGCCACATGGCAGAGCAGTTCTCCTGGGTTCCCTTACCCTGCTGCTCTGTGCCCTGGTGCCTTTTTCCAATAAAGTCTCTCTTGCTTTGTCAGCACGTGTCTCCTGGGACAATTCTTTTCCGAACGTTAGAAAAGAGCCTACTCTTGGGGCCTGGAGGGCCCCCCACTTCCTACAACACATTCAGTCTCCTTTTGTTTTCTTTTTTTCCCCCAAGGGTCTCATTCTTTCTTTTTTTTTTTTTAATTGAAATATAGTTGATTTACAACTATTAGTTGTACAAGTATTTACAAATATTAGTTTCAGGTGTACAAATTAGTGACAACATTTTTATGGATTACACTTGATTTAAAGGTATTATAAAATACTGGCTATGTTCCTGTGCTGTACAATATATCCTTGTAGTTATTTGTTTTATACACAATACTTTGTACCTATCCCTATATTGTCCTTCCAATTCTCTCTCCCCACTGGTAACCACTAGCTGGTTCTCTGTACCTGTGAATCTGTTTCTATTGTTATATCATTTGTTTGTTTCTTTTCTTAGATCTAACATATAAATGAGATCTCACATCTTTCTCTTTTTTAAAATATACATTTATTTATTTTAATTGGAGGCTAATTACTTTACAATATTGTATTGGTTTTGCCATACATCAACCTGAATCCGCCACGGGTATACACGTGTTCCCCATCCTGAACCCCCCTCCCACCTCCCTCCCCATACCATCCCTCTGGGTCATCCCAGTGCACCAGCCCCAAGCATCCTGTATTGTGCATCGAACCTGGACTGGCGATTCGTTTCATATATGATATTATACATGTTCAGTGCCATTCTCCCAAATCATCCCACCCTCTCCCTCTCCCACAGGGTCCAAAAGACTGTTCTATACATCTGTGTCTCTTGTGCTGTCTCGCATACAAGGTTATCATTACCATCTTTCACTGTTTATAATAGCCAGGACATGGAAGCAACCTAGATGTCCTTTTATTTTCTAAACAATTTGAAAAGTAAATTTTAAAGTTCAGTGTTGTTAATTCTAATTTATAGACATTTAAATTCAGTAAATAAGCAAGTGATTATATTAATTCTTATCAATAAAAAGTATTTCTTTCTATATATACTCATACATACACAGAGAGTATGAATTATATGCAGATCAGAAAGATAACAAAAACTTCTTTAAAAGGGGAGGATGTGTTTTCCCATCTATTTTCTATTTGGAAATTCAAACCAGTGGAAGATTCAAGATCATAAACACAATCCAAGTGACAAATGCAAGACCACACAACCAAAGAAGATAGCTCTTTCCAAGGGTTATCACAGTTGTCAATTGTCCTTTCATTAGCATGTACACAGTGTCAATTTGAACAGACTCTATTGATAACCACTGAAAATAAATCACTTCAATAGTTGGGTAAACATAAACACTCTCAAACTGAGATTAAGACATCTTTCTGATCATTTTTAAGGAAAATCTTGCAGATGGTGTGTTTTCAATCCCAGGACCAATAACATAGTTTAACAGGGGACAAACATTTCTCAATACATTCCAGTGATAAAAGGTATATGAATTAGAATGAAATAATACAGATGGCAGGTTTTTAAAATATCTTACAATGCATTTCAAGCATTATTTTAAACTGTTTAAAAGCATATGACTTATCAGAAAACATTATACTGAAAATAAGGAATTATAAGACTGTATACATTTTTTTCCTTCTGTTGAAGCAATCTATCTTCTCTCTAGTCATTTAAAAGCTTTTTATTTCTTTTTACCGTAACTTAACTTTCTAGCCGTAATTTCAACAACATTTATTGTAGCTTACTAACCTGAGGTTCAAATACATTTCAGAGGAAAATGATAAAACAACACATAATTAGCTACTTCTTATTAAAAATATTCTCATTTTTTAAGTCACTGATATGTATTCTCTACTTAATGAAGTTAGACCAAAAGGTAAATTTTACTATGGAGCAAAATGTACCTACAGTTAGCACTTTATTATCAGTGTAGAAATTCACATCCCCTTTGCCTAATATGAAAACATTTGAGGAAGGAATCTCAAAGTTATCCAAAGAAATGACTTGTCTTTTTTTAAAATGTCAATCACCCACTCATGTGTATGGGTACAGAATAGGATGCTTAGATCTACCCCCACCTCCTCACACACACACACAAAATAAAAGCTAAAATGAGATTTCATGGACTTTAATTCCCACAGAATTTAGCAAGCACTGAAATTAATCAGCATTATAAAAGTCTATGTAAATGTCCAGGAAACTGAGACAAGAAGGATAAGATTTTATTTAAACTAGAATCAATTTAGTTGAATACAGTATGAGAAAAACTGGACTTCATTCAAATCAATTTTCTCCAGGCTAAAATGAAAATACCCCTTTCTCTTATGGACTATTATTCAAAATTCTTTGACTTCTATATCTATTATGAGACTATTTTTGACATAAGTAGATACAAAAACAATTATCATTTGAATCTACTTAGTGAAACAGAAAAAAGCTATAGAAATTCTAGGAGAAAATAGCTATTGAGATACAAATTAGTTTGCAAGAAAACATCAAAAAAGGGCAATTAACATTCTGTTGAATACCTTGTCTGTAATCTCTGTATAATAATTAATAAATTAAACTGTTTTTTTAGAAGAATTATAAATGAAGTCTATTAACTTTTTATTTCAAAGCCATGTGTGAATATTGAGTCAGTCTTTCTTACTCAGAAACCCAAGTTAATTTTGAAACTAGGAAATTTAAGTATTTTATACATTTATTCCAATAACAAAATCTCTTCACATTATAACACCTATAGATTCTAGAAGGCTGTTAGATAAAGAAATCATATGTATTCATTAGGAATAAGGGTTTATTTAGATTTTCTACCTCATAAATAACATTGTTTTCCTTTACATGCTTACTGTAAATTAGACTGAAAGTTATGGCTATGGGGAAATGCAATTAAACATAATAGTTTAACATGAATAAAATTTTTCTTAGCACTTGAAAGTCCACTTCTCCTTATCTTACTCAAAGTTACAGTATTATTTGGTTTCTAAAATAGGGCATATATAGGTGACTATTACTCAGATATTGAAGAAAATAGATAATCAATTACACTGTGGTTCTGCCCTTGTTGTAGGTGGGGAAAAGGACTGGGATTAAATACAGATTTTACTCTCAGGGATTAACTCCCCTGGCTATGGTTTTACATGACTCCTATTCATCTTCCAGGAGAGTCTTCTTTGATCACTTCCTGAAGTGGGTTTGGAAAGTATTCCTTCTTGGGTACTGAATGAATTCCACAGCAGGAATCCTGATCCTGTAAATCTGGGCATCCAATGTTTGTTTTAAATTTCAAATAATCAAATGACTTTGAAACCCAAGCTTGTGAGGTTTCTTTGGAGTACACTTTACTCAAAAATTTCTTAGGCGTCTGGTCTGTTTCTCATGAATAGCCAAGCCAGAAGTTCTTCCTTAGAACTAGTTTTCATGAATAAGCTCTTTCTTTGCATTCTCCCATGACTCTCTCAATTTAATGAGTCAATTCTAAAGCTATCTGGGAAAGAGAGATCTCCACAGTACCTTTAAATTCTGCTTGCAAACTAGCCAGTTTTTTTTCCCCCTTTTTCTGAGCTTATCTCTCTTGTGGTAACATCACGTACATGCTGTAGCAATAATGCACTCATGATATCCACATTCTGCCTCACAGCTTGCCCAATACCAGAAGTTCTTTGGGTACATTTTTTGACTTCCAGGTTACCACAGATAACACTTTTACCAGATATTTTGCTACTGTATAATGGCAATCTTCATGTTCTCAGTCCAGTATAACAGTTTCTTTGACATCCACTACCCAATTGTAAATTCAGCTCTTGGCACATGTTTTGGAGATCTGCTCGTGGCACCATTCTATTTCTGATACCATTTTCTATTGGTCAGCTAACACAGAAATAAGTTTGCACAGTGAAACTCTCCAAAATTTGATGGCTTACAATAACAAGTTTTTAATTTTTGCTCATGGCAAACCAGCTACATGCCAGGTTCCAGCTGGAGGCTGCAGGATGGGTTCAGGCATGCTGCATGTGTTCCTATGCATTTTTGGACAAGCAGCTACCCAGGCCAAGCCATCTGAGCCAAATCATGCAAGCTTGTTTAAGATCTCTGTAAGTCATGCCCCTTAATATTCTGTTTATCAAAGTTAAGTCCTGTGGGCAAAGCTCATCAATTAAATGGAAAATTTTAGTTCACTTACTCTGGGGCACAGCAGAGTCATTTGGTTGAATGAGGCAGGTGAAGACTGAAGAAAAACAATTCAATCTACATACATTCATCTATCATCTATTATTAACTATTATGTTTTTATTTTTTTCCTATATAATAAGCAGAAGTGATGCCATAACAATATAAAAAGAGACAATGTACTCTACAAATTAAATGCCAATCTATTTGAGTTTTTTAGTAAGCTTCTACCCTCTTTTTAACATGATAATTTAAGGGAAAAGATATATACTTATATATACATACATATATGCATGTGTATGTATATATGCATAAATGAATATATATATATTTTTTACACATAATATGTAATATCTACTTTGTCTATAATTTAATACAAATTATGTATAATAAATATATATCTGTTCTATGTATAAAGTACACAATTTTATTTGTAGACTTTTTAATGATGGACATTCTGACTGGTCTGAGGTGATACCTTATTGTAGATTTGACCTGCAATTCTCTAATAATTAGCACTATTGCATCTTTTCACATGCCTGTTGGCCATCTGTATGTTTTCTCTGGAGAAATATCTATTTAGGTCTTTGCCCATTTTTGACTGTGTTTTTGTTGTTTTTTTTTTTTTTTTTTTACATTAAATTGTATGAACTCTTTGGGTATTTTAAAAACTAATCCCTTGTAGATAGCATTGTTTGCGAATATTTTCTTGAATCCCATAGGCTGCTTTTTCATTTTGCTTATGGTTTCCTTTGCTGTGCAAAAGCTTTTAAGTTTAGTTCGGTCCCAATTGTTTATTTTTGTATCGATTTCCATTACTCTAGGAGATGGAGCCAAAAAAATATTGCTGAGATTTTTGTCAAAGAGTGTTCTGCCTATGTTTTCTTCTGAAAGTTTTACAGCATTCAGCCTTATATTTAGGTCTTTAATCCATTTTGAGTTTATTTTTGTATATGGTATTAGAAAATGTTCTAATTTCATTTTTTTACATGTAGCTGTCCAGTATTCCTGGCATCACTTACTGAAGAGACTTTTTTTCTCCATTGTATATTCTTGTTTCCTTTGCTGTAAATTAATATGTGTGGGTTAGCTTCTGGTGCTCTTCGTTCAGCTCCACTGATCTCCATATCTGTTTTTGTGCCAGTTCCATACCATTTTGATTGATGTAGTTGTAGCATAGTCTGAAGTCAGGGAGCTTGATTCTTCCAGGCCCATTCTTCTTTCTCAAGATTACTGTGGCATTCTAGGTCTTTCATAATTGCATACAAATTTTACATTGTTTTGTTCTAGTACTGTGAAATGCCATTGGCATTTTGATAGGGATTGCATTGAATCTGTAGATTGCCTTGGGGAGTATGGTCACTTTAAGAATATTGATTCTTCCAATCCAAGAACATAGTATAACTTTCCATCTGTTTGTGTTTTCTTCAGTTTCTTTCATCAATATCTTACAGTTTTGAGGGAATAGGCCTTTTGCCTCCTTAGGAAGGTTTTTTGCCTGGTATTTTTGTGATGCAATGGTAATTGGTATTTTCTTAATTTCTTCTTCTGATATTTCATTGTTCATGAATAGAAATGTAATAGATTTCTGATATTAATTTTGTATCCAGCAACTTTACTGAATTCATTGATGAGCTCTAGTGTACAAATAATAATGCTGGAGAGTGTAGGGAGGAAAAGGAACCCTCCCACGCTGCTGGTGGGAATGTAAATTACCACAGCCACTGTGGAGAAGAGTATAGATGCTAGTTAAAAAAACTAAAAATAGAGTCATCACATGATTCTATTTGATGGGCATATATCCATCCTGGGCATATATCCAGAGAAAACTCTTATTCAAAAAGATACCTGAACTCCAATATTCATAGCAGCACTATTTACGATAACAAGAAATGGAATCAACCTAAATGTCCATTGACAGATGAATGTATAAACAAGGTGCGGTGTACATATTTATAATGAATATTGTGTGTAAACGTGTGTGTGTGTGTGTGTGTGTGTGTGTGTGTGTGCATGCGCATGCTCAGTCACTTCACTCATATCCCACTCTTTGTGACTCTATGAACTGTAGCCCTCCAGGCTTCAATGTTCATGGAATTATCCAGGAAAGAATATTAGAGTACTTTGTCATTCCCTCCTCCAGAGGTTGAACCAGAGTCTCTTAGTATGTCTTTTGCATTAGAAGGCAGTTATTTAATACCACTAGCACCACCTGGGTGGAGAAGGAAATGGCAACCCACTCCAGTGTTCTTGCCTGGAGAATCCCAGGGACGTGAGGAGCCTGGTGGGCTGCCGTCTCTGGGGTCACACAAAGTCGGACAGGACTGAAGCGACTTAGCAGCAGCAGCAGCACCACCACCACGTGGGAAGCCCTACAGTGGAATCATTTTTTTAAGATTCTGCATATAAAATATATCATATGATATTTGTCATTCCTTGCCTAACTAAATATGATAATTGTGGGGTCCATCCATGTTGCTGCAAATGGCATTATTTCACTCTCATGGTACAACCATAAGGCTCCTCCGTCCATGGGATTCTCCAAGGCAAGAATATTGGAGTGGGCTGCCATTTCCTTCTCTAGGGGGTCTTCCTGACCCAGGGATTGAACCCAGGTCTCCCGCATTGGAGGCAGATGCCTTAACTTCTGAGCTACGCAGGGAAACAATTATTAACTGAAGGCAGAGAAAGACAAATATCATATGATATCATTTATATGCAGGATCTTAAAAAAATGATACAAATAAACTTATTTACAAAACAGAAATAGTCTCACAGACACAGAAAACAAATTTATGGTTACAGTTGGTGGAGTGGGTGGGGGAGAAGAGGCAAATTAGGAGTTTGGAATTAACATATACACATTACTCTACACAAAGCAGGAACAACAAAGGCCCACTCTATAGACTAGGGAACTATACTCAATGTCTTTAAAAGTACAGATTTTAAATATTATATAGATCCATATATAAACTTTATGCAATCTCTTTACTGGTAATCTACACAAAAAGTGAAGCTTTTTATTGAAATGTCAGGACAACTGATTGAATAGTCATTTATTCACCCATTTCTTCATAAAACATTTAATGTCTCTCTATATGCTGGACACTGTGAGAGTAACTAGAGGTTCATAATCATCATTTTCCATTTTTCCTTTGGCCTTATTTATTTTTAGGGGTTCTTTATATAGAAAATATATTACCTTTTTGTTTATGATGTGTTACAGTTAAGTTTTTCACTTAGTTTATCATATATGCTTGCTTAGGTGTGTCAAATTTATTGTTTGATACATATTTAATTGGATTCATCAATCATGATTTATCAATTATGGATTCTGAAATTTAGTCATAGGAGAGATGCATCTTTGAGAACTTGAAAAAATATACATATGAAAAAGTTAATGGGAAATCTTGGGAAATAATGGGAAATCATTATTTAATGAGTCTGTAAGGAAGATAACTATTCATGCCATAAAATCAAAATAAAACAAAACAAATAAAAGCAGGAAGGAATATATTCTTTAGAATCTTTGACTTACAGAAGTAAAGAAGAAAAACATAAGAAAAAGGAAACATGAAACTATAATCAGTTGTTTTCAAACCAAAAGCATCACAATCTATAGAAATGCAAAAGTATGTCTCTCATTTAGTTTTTAATCATAGGCAATTTAACAACTGAGCTGATTATTCTTCAACTGTCAAGCTTCCCTGGTGGCTCAGATATTAAAGAATCTGCCTTCAATGCAGGAGACCTGGATTTAACCCCTGTATCAGGAAGATCCTTTGGAGAAAGAAATGGTTACCCAATCCAGTACTCTTGCCTGAAGAATTACATGGACAGAGGTGGCTCCCTTTCAACAACCTTGAACTGCTTCTTAGAGTTCAGTCTTTCGATATATTTAAATCTGGAGACACTCAAAGTTATCTGAGAAAAAGACTAGGCTTTATAGAGTGGGGTCCATAGTCATCTACTTTCATGGAACACATAGAAAGCCTTTTCTTGAATATGATTTGCCATAGTAAAGCAATTGTGAAGCCTGAATTTATTACAATAATCACAGCATTACCTGATACTGCATCAACTTTTATCAGGCACCCAGGTGCTAAGCAAACCTCACAGTATAAAGCAGCTGACAAGTTGAAGATAACCAGACGTTCAGTAGAAGTAAAAAATGTGGTTTCTAGCCAAAAAATAAGAGAAATGTCCATGTGAATGATAACATAACATACCAAGTGTAGGTAGTCAAAATGAACAGCCATCGCTGCAGTGTTCTATAGTAACAGATGCTGTGTGCTTTTAATGTGTGTGTGTGTGTGTGTGTGTGTGTGTGTGCGCGCGCATGTATAACTTTGTGCATGGAGAATGGGGATCCTAATATGTTTAAGTAAGGACAGATACATCACTTTATATAAAGTTTTGCTGAAAATATGACATTTGTCCAAGCCCATTTTTGTTCTTGACGGTAGCTTGCTTTGCTTCACTACATTCAGTGCACATTCTTTCTCTTCATTGGGAAGCCATAAATAGACCAGTTTATATAAAGAATATCACAAAGCTATTTTACTTCAAACATTTTTTAAAAATATTTACTTTAATTGTCTCCCTGCGCGTGCTGTTGTGACAAACGTGTTTGAAGATCCAGTGCTAATATAGAAAAGATTCTGTGCCAGTTATGCCATTAAGATATTCAAGACACTGTATTGTAAAATAACTGGACATTGGATAGCCTGGGAAATTTGGAAAAATCATTTGGGTAACCAAACATTTATGATTTTACAGAGGGGAAGCTAAAGACTCTTTAATGTGAAGAATGCAAGACAGAACATCTGAGCAAGATCTGGCATATTGTTACGGAATTCCACTCCCTAATGCATATTATTAAACTCTTCAGATGACTTTAATCTTATAAATCATTAAATCACTTCCAGTCTATCCTTGTCTGTCCTTTCCAAACATTTTAAAACGCACTCCTGATTCTCTATATATTATCTGCATGCCTGTTGAGAAATGCAATGTCAGTTTTTCTTATTTCCAATATATTTATGTCATTGCTATCTAGGTGACAAGAAAAGCAAAAGGAAAAATATCTTTCTAAAAATCCTTTGACATTATGATACTTACTCACGGATTAAAAAAAGTCACACTTTTAGACTATCACACATTTAAGAGCTACAGTATAATGTTATGACAGGTTTGAAATTTAGAAACAGTAGAACTTCATCTTGATATGACTGAACATCATTCAGATACACCTGATAAAATTGGGCTACTCTTCCCCTAATTAAAATGAAATAAACATTTTTATACACAAAGCAATATACATAACTATATTACTGGTTTCCAAGATTTGTATATGAGTCTTGCTGCACAGTCATTGAATTTTTCATGAAAGCAGACCATTGGACAATTATTGAAAAATTGTAAACACTGGAAACAATTTTTGAATTGTTTGAATTGTTTTGTACCAAATGAGTAGGTGTCACCATTAAGAAAATATATTGTTTATATTTGCTTTATTAGTATTGATGATAATTTTTAAATGAAACAATTATAGTAAAATAATTTGGTGATTAGAATTTTATCTGACCACAGTTTAACAAGCCAAAAAATGATATAAGTCACTCTCTCTTTTTCCTGACAATTCTGTGATAATCTATTAGGAAGATAATGTATGTCAGGTTGGTTTATATATTTATACATCTTGCAGATATTTTGAAAGTCATATTTAAAGTCCACAATAAATAGTCTAAATAAACAAACTTCCCACAGAAACTAAGGAGGAAATATATGTTCAGTTTCCAGGAAAGGAAAGAGATAACTGGGATTATAGATAGCATCCCTTTAAATATGATATGACTGTACAGTGAACTTGACTGCATGACTAAGTACAAGCATATGAAGTAATATCTCCAAATCTGGTGTAACATCCTCTGATTGGATTGAGTCTCTTTCTTAATAATTCCTACTATTCCTTGGGTAATATGAAAATAAAATATTAGAACTTAAACAATAATTAGACATGTTGATTTGTATTGTATTTTAGATTCTACACATAAGTGGAGAGGGGGAAAGGATTGGGAGTCTGGGATTAGCAGAGATAAACTGTTAAAGACAAAGTGGGTAAACAAACAAGGTTCTGCTGTATTACATAGGAAACTGCATTCAATGTCTTGTGATAAATCATAATGGAAAAGTATGAAAAATAATATATGTATGTATAACTGAGTAACTTTGCTGTACAGAAGACATTATAACAACATTGTAAATCAACTGGATTTCAATAACATTTGAAAAAAGAAATTATTGCAACTATACTCAGTTCAATAGTCACTTTGTGAAAGACATGGCAGCTTAAAAAATATATTTTGGGGCTATTATATCCAATGTATGGAAAGATTAACTGGTGAAATAAAATACCTTCATTTATCTGAAGCACTTATATTATTTTTATTTTTAAAAAAGATTATATTTAAACCCCACTGTATGCTAAATTTAAACAATACAATTTTGGTGCTAGTCACTCAGTTGTGTCCAACTCATTGCGACCCCAACTGTAGCTTGCCAGGCTCCTCTGTCCATGGAATTCTCCAAGCATGAATACTGGAGTGGGTAGTCATTCCCTTCTCCAGCAGATCTTGCAGGCCCAGGCATCAAACCTGGGTCTCCCACATGACGTGCAGACTCTTGACCAACTGAACCACCAAGGAGCCTTACCTGCCTGTCAATGCAGGAGACACAGGGGGTCCAGGTTTGATCCCTGGTTTGGAAAGATCCCCTAGGGAAGGAAATGGCAACCCACTCCAATACTCTTGCCTGGAAAATCTGATGGACAGAGAGAGCTTGGCGGGCTACAGTCCATGGGATTGCAAAGAGTCACACATGACTAAGAATGCACACACATACGCACACACACAATTTTGTTTCATGAGAATATTATTTTTGCCTAAAAGGACAACTACACTTATTTTTTGGAATATCAAGCTGTACCTCTGGGCAGTGCTTTTGAAAGTCAGTAACTTGTCTTTTTTCCACTTTGGCCAAAAAATTTCATTTTCCCAATACCAACCACTTATTCATCTCCAAATCTTATTTCAGGAAAAAGGTGATACAAAATCTCATGGCTTAAATGAAAATGGTTATTTGGGAAAAACAAAATAATCTATTAATTACTGCATATTAATATTTAAAATCCTTAATCTAACGTAGCTATTGGTTTAGGAGAGACTTGGGGTCTCTTAGACACCAAAGCCATTGACCTCTAAATGAATTTTTATCTTTTTTGATTCTTAGGCTGGTTACTTAACCCATATTACTTTGCCCTAAGCTACTGTTCCAGAAGTTTATGGAGAAACCAGATGATTAAATATTTGCACTTGCTCTTATGGGACAACAGAACAAGCAAAACATAGTTTCTGTACTGACAGATTTATATTCTAATAGAGGAAAATAATAAGTATCTTATATCAAGTCAGATCATGAATTCCAAAAAGCCAATTTCAGACTTAAATTGAAGAAAGAAGGGAAAACCACTAGATTATTCAGGTATGACCTATATCAAATCCCTTACAATTATACAGTGGAAGTGACAAATAGATTCAAGGTATTAGATCTAATAAACAGAGTGCCTGAAGAACTATGGACTGAGGTGCATGACATTGTATGGGAGGCAGGGATCAAGACCATCCCAAAGAACAAGAAATGCAAAAAGGCAAAATGGCTGTCTGAGGAGGCCTTACAAACAGCTATGAAAGAAGAGCAGAAAAAGGCAAAGGAGAAAAGGAAAGATATACCTATTTCAATGCAGAGTTCCAAAAAATAGCAAAGGATGATAAGAAAGCCTTCCTGAGTGATCAGTGCAAAGAAATAGAGGAAACCATAGAATGGGAAAGACTAGAGGTCTCTTCAAGAAAATTAGAGATACCAAGGGAACATTTCATGCAAAGATGGGCACAATAAAGGACAGAAATGGTATGGACCTAACAGAAGCAGAAGATATTAAGAAGAGGTAGCAAGAATACCAGAAAACTATTTAAAAAAAAAAAAAAAAAAAGATCTTCATGACCCAGATAATTATGATGGTGTGATCACTCATCTAGAGCCAGAAATCCTGGAATGCTCAGTAAAGTGAGCCTTAGGAAGCATCACAATGAACAAAGCTAGTGGAGGTGATGGAATCCCAGGTGAGTTATTTCAAATCCTAGAAGATGATGCTGTTAAAGTGCTGCAACAATATGCCAGTAAATGTGGAAAACTCAGTAGTGGGCACTGGACTGGAAAAGGTCAGTTTTCATTCCAATCCCAAAGAAAGGCAATGACAAAGAATGCTCAAACTACCACATAATTGCACTCATCTCGCATGCTAGCAAAGGAATGTTCAAAATTCTCCAAGCCAGGCTTCAACAGAACATGAATGTGAACTTCCAGATGTTCAAGCTGGATTTAGAAAAGGCAGAGGAACAAGAGATCAAATTGCCAACATCTGTTGGATCATCGAAAAAGTGAGAGAGTTCCAGAAAAACATCTACTTCTGCTTCATTGAGTATGCCAAAGCCTTTGATCATGCGGATCACAACAAACTGTGGAAAATTCTTCAAGAGATAATACCAGACCACTTGGCCTGCCTCCTGGGAAATCTGTATGCCAGTCAAGAAGCAACAGTTAGAACTGGACATGGAACAACAGACTGGTTCCAAATTGGGAAAGGAGTATGTCAAGACTGTATATTGTCACCCTGCTTATTTAACTTATATGAAGAGTACATTATGAGAAATGCTGGGCTGCTGGAATCAAGATTGCCAGAAGAATTATCAATAACCTCAGATATGCAGATGACACCACCCTTATGGCAGAACGTGAAGAACTAAAGAGCCTCTTGATGAAAGTGAAAGAGGAGAGTGAAAAAGTTGGCTTAAAACTCAACATTCAGAAAACTAAGATCACGGCATCCGGTCCCATCTGCTGCTAAGATGCTTCAGTCGTGTCCGACTCTGTACGACCCCATAGACAGCAGCCCACCAGGCTCTCCCATCCCTGGGATTCTCTAGGCAAGAACACTGGAGTGAGTTGCCATTTCCTTCCCCAATACATGAAAGTGAAAAGTGAAAGTGTAGTCGTTCAGTCATGTCCGACTCTTAGGGATACCATGGACTGCAGCCTACCAGGCTCCTCAGCCCATGGGATTTTCCAGGCAAGAGTACTGGAGTAGGGTGCCATTGCCTTCTCTGGTCCCATCACTTCATGGCAAATAGATGGGGAAACAGTGGAATAGTGACAGACTTTATTTTTGGGGGGCTCCTAAACCATTGCCGATGGTGATTGCAGCCATGAAATTAAAAGACACTTGCTCCTTGGAAGAAAAGTTATGACCAACATGGACAGCTTATTAAAAAGCAGAGACATTACTTTGCCAACAATGGTTCCTCTAGTCAAAGCTATGGTTTTTCCAGTAGTCATGTATGAATGTGAGAGTTGGACTATAAACAAAGCTGGGCGCCAAAGAATTGATGCTTTTGAACTGTGGTGTTGGAGAAGACTCTTGAGAGTACTTTGGATAACTAGGAGATCCAACTAGTCCATTCTAAAAGAGAGCAGTCCAGAATATTCATTGGAAGGACTGATGTTGCATGCAGGTTAAACTCCAATCCTTTGGCCACCTGATGCAAAGAACTGACCCATTTGAAAAGATCCTGATGCTGGCAAAGATTCAAGGCAGGAGAAGGGGACGACAGAATGAGATGGTTGTACAGCATCTCTAATTCAATGGACACAAATTTGAGTAAGTTCAGGGAGTTGGCGATGGACAGGGAAGCCTAGCATTCTGCTGTCCATGAGGTTGCAAAGAGAGGGACACAACTGAGCCACTGAACTGAACTGAACTGAACTGATCAAGTCATAGGTATAATCTATTCTGATGAGAAGTGAAGAAAACTTCACAAAGTGACATCTGAGCTAATTCTTGCAGAATCAAGAGTCTGATAGATGATCATAGGCAGTAAATGGAGGAAAACATTCTGAGAAAAGAGTGCATAACAGTCTATGAGTTTTATCAGTGTGAACCTGTCATTTGTGTGAATTTGAAATTATAGCAGAGCTTTGCTGCAATAGTTTTCTTGTAGTATATGTCACAATTCTCCTTTTTGGAGCAAAAACTAGAATTTGTATAGCTTGCCTTTTCAATAAAGTAATGGTCTAGTGGGAAAATTAAGGTAGTTTTAGTTTAAAATAAATGTCTTGCATTACCTTTTGTTATCTGCGTAGTAAAGTTTCACTCTTTTTTTTACAAAAATAATATTGGAAAAGTGTGAATGCTCAACATTTGGAAAATATTATGTTAATAGGCAAGAGTTAGTAATTTTCTAGTACACTTGATCTTTATCATGAGTCTTTCAGGACTTTATTTAATATTAATATTTCTAGTTTTTAAAAACAAACTTTCTTTTCTTTTACCTTATCAGAAGAAGCAAACTGACAATTATGGAATAATTGTAAAAAAAATATGGAGTAAAGTAGAAAGAAAAATAATTAGCTTCCAAAACACAGTTTGAATCCTATAAGCTGAAAAAAGTGATGATAATCAAAGTCTGATGATGAAAACAATGATAGCAAGCAGATTATATATGAAGAGAAAAATCAATTCCACATTTTTGATGCCATGTTTATACAGTCTCTGAATTCATGAGAGGTGGATGACAATCTACTGATGAAAGCTGGGTAAGACCGTGTGTAAAATACTAAATTCTATTTTTACTGGTATTGACAAACTGGGAAAGACATATATAGGAGCCATGAAAATGATCAAGAGGCCAAAGACTCAATTCTTGATAAAATATTACAATGTAATTTGGAAAGATTAAGTAAACAATGTGATGCCTATACAAATATTAATAACATAATACTCATAAAGGAGTGAAATTACTTGGCTAACCCAAGAGCAAATTGTTAGAAATGATTAAGTATGATCATATAATTACCTTTTTATCTTAATTTTTTTTGCAAACTGTTAAACTTAGTATTGAACATTTGCTATGTCTACTGATATGTGACAGCGTTCAAAGCGATAAATATGAGGTCATTCTAAACCCTTAGTTTCTTGTTGAAGATATTTTGAAAATTATAACACTAGTACTTGCTGTTTCTGGAGCTACAAAAGGTGCCATAATCAAGTAGAAAGGAGCAATGTGTGTGATTTAAAATTAAGTACATGTGGTCAGGTTATTTTTCTTAATCCTTCAAATATATATTTTTATTAATATCCTTTACTGTGGACACAACTTTATTAGAATACTAATCCTGATCTATACAACTGAATATCTCTTGATTAATTTTATCTCAAGTGGGAAACTTCTGCTGCTAAGTCGCTTCAGTCGTGTCCGACTCTGTGCGACCCCATAGACGGCAGCCCACCAGGCTCCCTCGTCCCTGGGATTCTCCAGGTAAGAACACTGGAGTGGGTTGCCATTTCCTTCTCCAATGCGTGAAAGTGAAAGGTGAAAGTGACGTCGCTCAGTCCTGTCCGACTCTTAGCGACCCCATGGACTGGGAGATTTCTAAGGGGAGGCTAATGTGTAAATGATATTCAGAATCATTGTTACTTTGTGACTGTGACCTGATTAAGTGAAATAATAATAGTTTGGTCACACTTGCTTTTCTTTATGTTACAATAACTGTAGTTATCATAGAACATTCACAGATAGTTCTCCCAAAAGCATTATTATAATCATGAAAAACAGTTCCTTAGGAAAACAAAGTGACATCTGAACATTCTTCTGCCCTTTGTCTTTTAAGTTGCATCCTGAAATAAATGAGAAAGTGGAAAATGCAATTTCTACCGAGCCACTTTCATTCCTTTATTGATCAGGAACTTCTCTGAGAATTCATTAACTTGCACTTGATGAGTTGCTTCATCATGTGTCTGATATAGATGGGTGTCTGACATGTGTAGGAGACATAGAATTAGATTATGTTAGGTAGCAGAAGAAGTGGTGAGTTAAAAATGAAGAATGAATAAAGATATAATTACAGGAAAAATACAGGGAATAAAAGAGAAGGGAAGATGTATGTTGAGTCAGTCTTTTTTCCTCCACTCATTATTCATACATTAGCTTGAATTTCTAAATTAGAATTTCAGTAATATAATACTTTTATACTCTTAAAGTAACTTTTAATCCACTGTCCTAATTTTAGGCACTAAAGAAGACCATGTGAAGTTTATCAAATCTCTCAAACATCCTGTTTTTAAAATTCAAAGTGTAAATTATCTTACGCAGGGAACCTTGATCTTTTTGAAGGGAATTGATATTAAGTAGGTTATTGTTCATCATGTATGAAACTATTTAGCTTGAAGTCTTTGAGTAGAAAAGGCAGGAAATGTTAATGCTGAGACAAGGTCTTGCAGGATACCCCTAAAGGACGGGATGCAGGTGCATTGAAACTGACAAGCTGGCATTGAGTTTAAGTTTATATATCAGTACTTCAAAGCCTCTTCCAACTTTAAGATTTTGTGGCAATTTAGTAATTTCCAATTAAAATTTTATTACTTTATTGCTTCTGTCCTTTCCGACAGAAGATGAAAAAATTGAATAGAGAACATTTACTTGCAGTCAACATATACATAAACTAATAGAACATTTTACAACAAACGTATCTATGATTAATACATTCTTACTCTTCCTAATTCAATCTCAGATCGCAGGAAAGTGATATTGAAAGTCACTAGTTCTGAAATAGGTCAGCCTTAAAGAGAAACTTGTTTTGCACTTTATATAATGCAAATCTTTTTCCACTTCAAGAAACAGCTCAAAGCTTTTCATCATGAAGCCCATAAACACAAATGCTCAGTAAATATTTAAGGAGAACTAGCTAATGCTATATAATAGAGCTTTTCCATTTATAAAACCAACAGTTTTGGCCTGCAAACTGAACTATAAACTATATGTTAGATATTTGCAAACTATTAAAATTGTTCATGAGTATCTTCAAAATAAGATTTGAAGAAAAGAAAGAGTCTGGAGTTTAAGATTAGCAAAATAAAATCTTATAATGCATACCGGTGATATTTTTAATCTGTGTTAGAATATATTGTACTCTAAGATTGATTCCATTTGAGAAATAAATTTACTGCAGAAAAATTCACCAAAACATTCAATGTACTTTACATTTAAAATTTCACATTTAGTCAGGTATGTGTTTATTTCTATTAGTATATAATGTCCTAAATTGACTCAGCTTAATTCACCTATATACAGACTGGCAGATCTGCCTTATCTATTCTTTTTGCAAGTTTTTAGGGAATTTTAACCTATACATTTTCATGATCTAGATCATGAAAATGTATAGGTTAAAATTCTCAACTCAAATTCCCAGAACTTTTAAATTCATGGTGAAATTAAAATAGATTATATAGAGAGAAAAGAGTTGAAATGTGCCAAAATTAGAGACTTAGACACTGTCCAACTTTAGAGATCATATGGCTGATATTACTCTGGATTAGTTCATCTGATATGAGTAGCTATGATCTTATGAAATGATGCAAATTACCATTATGATAGGCTATAAATTATTATATTCTTTTGCAGAGAATCAAAAACATGAAAAACAAAGATAATCTTAAATGCTATTGCAAAATATCTGCCAAGCTAGAAAAACACATTTAGTGTCTTCAAGAGGTATGAGTCAGGCAGATGATTTCTGGTGATGACAGGCTGGGTGATTCCTACTTTGAGTCCCTTATACAATTAGATTGCAGTTAGATAGAGACTGAGGCTGGTGACCTTTGAAGACTGTTCCCCCTCACCTGCTTAGCACCTGGGCTGGGATGACTGAAATTCTTGAGGTCTTTATTGGTCACCTCACTCCCCAGGAAGTATCTTTCTATTTTGTACAGGCCCTGTGGCTTTTAGTCAAACAGGAAATGCCTCTTCAAGTATCACTCTATTAAGAACTTTGAGCTTCCTATTAATAATATTAGAATTTACTATAAAAACAAAAGGCATAGTTTCAAATCACCTTCAGAAAGATTATTTTCTATCTTGGGCCCTATGTCAGGCTGTTGTGGAACAAGTTCCTTAAAATTCTTAGGAGCCCTATTACTTAACAAAATTCTTTAAGGCCCTTAAGTCTTTTGAGATTTTCTATGGTGCAGCATTTTTTATCTTTTTTTTTTTTTTTCCATTTTGTATCTTAGTAAAGGATTTAACTGCCTCATTTTGAATTGTATCTTTGCCCATTTCTCACTCTGAGAATATTTTACTGGGGAAAAGAAAGATTTTTATTTTTGAATCCAGCAATTCCTTGTTCCTATATATGTCCTCTAAATTATGCTAAAAAATGGAACTACTTTTTCTTTAAGGCATCTTTCTCTTCCCTATTATATACAAGAAATAATGTAGAACTTTCAATTTTTGATGTTGAAATCTTCTTAATTATGCACAAATTATAACCCCTTTCCATTTTTCACATTACAGAGAAAAAAAATTCTGCAACTTTTCTGTCAGCATGTAGTTGGTACCTTTCGTTCACTGTCCTTCAAGCACACATCAACAGTTTTCTTGAGTCTTCTCAAGCTTCTAATAACTTTTTTTAATGTCCTTTCCATTTCTGCCCACTGCATGATATAAAAGCTAATGACATACATGTTATATTTTTTTCATACATTTATCCTCCATCTAAAAAGTAAACACCATTTCAGTTATTTATTGCTGCATAATGAATTACCCCAATATTTAAGGGTGTACAGTGACAACCAGGTACAGAAAATATCAGGGCTTTCCAGGTGGTGCCAGTGGTCAAGAATCCACCTGCCAGTGCAGGAGACATAAGAGACATAGGTTCAGCCCCTGGGTTGGGAAGATCCCTTGGAGGAGAGCATGGCAACCACTACAGCATTCTTGCCTGGAGAATTCCATGGTCAGAGGAACCTAGTGGGCTATAGCCCATAGGGTCACAAAGAGTCGGACATGACTGAAGTGACTTAGCACACAATGACAACAATTAAATTTTTTAAATTTTGTTTCTTTTTAATTGAAGGATAACTGCTTTACAGAATTTTCTTGTTTTCTGTCAAACCTCAACATGAATCAGCCATAGGTACATACTGAAATTCTGTGGTTAGGAACTCAGGTGGGCCACAGCAAGGAAGGCTTAGCAGTGGAGCCCTACCTAGAGTAGCCCAAATGGCCAAGATGGTTAGGACAGCTAAAGTAGGGCCATAAGCTTTCAGCTTTAGTTGTTGCTTTTAACTTTGAGACCTCCTAGAGCTGGAATATTGGAGAAGGAAATGGCAACCCACTCCAGTGTTCTTGCCTGGAGAATCCCAGGGACGGGGGAGCCTGGTGGGTTGCAGTCTATGGGGTCACACAGAGTCGGACACGATTGAAGTGACCTAACAGCAGCAGCAGCAGAGCTGGAATATGCAAGGTGATTCCTTTACTCACATGGCTGACAGCTGGTCTGGGATAGCTATTTTTGTATGCACTCAGTCATTCAGTCATGTCCAGCTCTTTGTGAACCCAGGAACTGCAGCTTGCCAAGCTACTCTGTCCATGGAATTTTCCAGGCAAGAATACTGGAAAATTCCAGGGGATCTTCCCGACCCAGAGACAGAACCCACATCTCCTGCATTGGCAGGCAGATTCTTTACCACTAAGTCACCCGGGAAGCCCATAGCCATCTCCACGTGGCCTCTTTACTTGGTTAGTATTCTCATAGCATGATGGTTTAGTTTCTTCGACTTTTGACATGGCTCTTGGGATAAGTGGGTATTCCTAGAGTCCAGTATTTGAAAGCTAGTCTTGAACCCATGCATCATTATTTATGCCATAATCTTTTGGCTATATATGGTCAGACCTGATTCAGTGTTAGCAGGGCCCATCCAAGGGTGTGAATATCAGGAGGCATGATTCACTAGGGGACTATTTTGTAGTCTTAATTAACAAATGCCTATTGTCTAGTACAAGAAATGGCTAGAGGCCCAGCAGAGCACATAAAATTAAAAGAGCAGTTCTAGAGATTATTATACTAAGTGAAGCAAGCCAAAGAAAAATATCATATGTTATCACTTACATGTAGAATCTAAAAAGATGATATAAATGAACTTATTTACAAAACAGAAATAGACCCATAGACTACAAAAACAAAATTATGGTTACCAAAGGGGAAAGGTGGGGATAGGGAGGGAAAACTTAAGAGTTTGGGGTTAACATAAACATTAAAAAACCAACAGAGCATTGTAAAGCAATTATCCTCCAATTAAAAAAAATTTTAAAAAGAAAATAAAGGAAGATAGCTTTATGACCCCAGGTTGGTAGATAATTTCAAGCAGTAATATAAAAGAAAGGAATGATAAATTCTATTATATTGAAATTAAGAATTATTGACAATCAATATACACTGCTGCTGCTGTTGCTGCTAAGTCGCTTCAGTCGTGTCTGACTCTGTGTGACCCCATAGATGGCAGCCCACCAGGCTCCTCTGTCCCTGGGATTCTCATAAAATACATAATCGACAAGGACCTACTGTATAGCACAAGAAACTCTACTCAATATTCTATAGTAACCTAAATGGGAAAGGAATCTGAAAAAGAATAGGTATATGTATACTTATAACTCAATCAGTTTGCTAATCATCTGAAACTAATAACACTATAAATCAATTATACTCTAATATAAAACAAAAAATTTTAACAATCTTGAGCAATTCCATAGTCTTTTATTGCTTTTATTGCTTTCCATAGCTTCACCAGTTCTCATCAACATTTAATGTCTTCAACAGTCAGGTTTGAAAGGCATTTTACTGTGGTTTTTGTTTTTATTTCCTTTATTAGTTGTTCAGTTGTGCATTTTAAAAAATTGGAGACTCATTTTTAATCTTCTGTGTCTTTTGACTATGGGCTGTTTTTTCTTAATGTTTTTTAGAAATTATACATGTATACATATGTAATTCTCCTACTAGATGGCATGCTATTTTTATTCCCTTTCACTCCAGTGTTCTTGCCTGGAGAATCCCAGGGACGGGGGAGCCTGGTGGGCTGCTGTCTCTGGAGTCGCACAGAGTCGGACACGACTGAAGCAGCTTAGCAGCAGCAGCAGAAGCAGTGTATATTGATTGTCAATAATTCTTAATTTCAATATAATAGAATTTATCATTCCTTTCTTTTATATTACTGCTTGGAATTATCTACCAACCTGGGGTCATAAAGCTATCTTCCTTTATTTTCTTTTTAAAAAATTTTTTAATTGGAGGATAATTGCTTTACAATGCTGTGTTAGTTTCTGCTATACAACCATGCAAGTCAGCTACAAGTATACATATATTCCCCTCCCTCTTAAGCCTCCCTCCCACTCCCCTCCCCACCCCACCCCTCACAGAGCATTGGTGAGAACTGGTGCAGTTATGGGGCAATAAAAGATTATGGAATTGATAAAGATTGTTTAAATTGGTATAAAAACTTTGAAAAACAATTTTGCATTACTCAACACAGTTTAAAATAAAGTTACCTTTACACCATAAGAAAAAGAGTGACAACTAGACATATGTCTCTAGAGGAGATGCAATAAGAAGACATAGCACCATCTGTAAAACATCTTGGACTCACTGATCTTGGACTGAAAGTGTAGAAAATATAAGAATAAGAGAGTAAGTTAAATCTCACTACAAGGAAGTCATCACCCATTCTAGAATGTGTAATGCAAATGAAAAAATGGGATGAGAGCGATAAGAGGGGAACTCTTACAATTTAAAAGTAATTTAAGAGAGTGTACTAGTCAAATACAATGTGTATACATTGTATGCAAAAGGAATGTTGTATATACAATATTTCAACTGATTTCAACAAACCAACTGTAATGAGAAGCTTTTAGACCACTGGGGAAATGCAAATATGGACTGCACAGCGAGTGATGTTAAGGAATTATTGTCTATTTCGATAGATATGCTAATAAAAAGGTTTAACAAATAAAAAAAAAATCATATCTGGTAAGCTAGAATTTAAAATCGTGGTAGAATTTATAAATTTTAATTTACTGCCACTACTGGTAATTTTCATATTCTTTCATTTAGATTTCAACATACAAATATTCATCTTATTAGGATCTTTGTAAATCCATCATAAAAACATATGGCAATCATATGTATACTTCTGTACATATCAAACTGAGATAATGTTAGATTTTTTTTTTCCTTTGAGGCTGTCTTACAATCTTTCCTGATTATTGCAAAAATTAATGATTTGTACCACTAAAAGAATTTTCATTCAATCCCTTAATTATGATAATTTCTTCTTTCTTCAAATTTTTATGTCAGTCCACGGATGACATTCATGGTTAAAACTTAATCAGCTTGAAATAATTATATTAAAAAATTCTAGTCTATTTAAAGATGTTTCCTTGCTAACCTCAAGTTTAAAAAAAAAAAATAGCTTTTCCTATTTATTAACCCTGAAAAGTTCTCAGTTGACCAAAACACATTTTGGGAATTCTAAAGAGATAAATATTGTCTATATGTTAAGACATAAGCTTTGGAAAGAGTAGGAACACAAGGGACACATTGTGTTTGATACTGATACTTTGTTAGTAAAATAGAGATTCAAAATATTTTGAGTATGTGATTATCAGATGAGACATTATGGGCACAGCATGGAACACATACTGTGACTAATGATCCTAAGGATGCGAAGTGTGGAACAGAGCATAAAATGGTATTTGAATGCACAAACCTTATGTTGCCCGTCACATTTAGCAGGGAATATTGTGTCTACCAATATGAGATAGACCACTGGTTCACAGGGTCAGGGAACCGGAAAAAAGAAGATAAGATAATGAATTAAGAGGGGAAAAAAGGAGGCAAAACACGTAGCACAGATGGTAAATGAAGTATGAGATAAGGGGAAGGGTGGCAGTGATGCTCTGGTTACATCGTTTTGTTTTTCACATTTTTAAGTGAGTAAACTAGGATAGATTATTTTGATAGCCTGGTCATAGTTTATTTTCTTCTCCATCTTTCCCTCTGTGTACATCAGTTCAAATCATTTCCGTATTGGGATAAATGGCACTGATACAGATATAGGTGGAGGAAACGGTCCTCTGCTAGTTTTTCTATTAATTTAAACCAGAAACAATCCTTCTTTATCCACCTTCTCCTTTTCTTCTTTGGGTTCTTGAATATCTCCTTCCAGCTTTCCCCAAACTGTTGCAGCTACAGCTGCAAAACACACACTAAATAGAGTGCCTCCCATAGGGAAAAAGAGAGAAGTTAGAAGGGCTTTGGTTCAGTGAGTGGTCTCCAATGTCTGTTCTTTGTAATATCTGTGGACAATTATCATGTGATCTGATTGTGAATCTTTTTCTTTCAAGAGAGAAAGTGCATTTCTTTTTTTCCTGGTGAGTTTATCTTTTATTCTTGGTTACTGCTCTAGTGTGTTTACTACACGGGGGCATGAGGAAATACCCATTCTGCCCTGTAAATATTTTCAAAGGGAGATTTCTGTTTCAACAAGATTACATTTAATAAATGAAAATAATCCTGGTATTTCTGTTCTATAAATTTTATTTCCATTAGGATAGAAGTTTAAAATTGAGTATTGTAATCTGTTTATTCTTATTTGGAGCAGACTTCATGACTAAAGAGAATTTCTTTTTGATCCTGAATGTTTGACAGATAGTGAGTGGTTAAGACCACACAAGATTAGCTGAAGCTGTCGGAAGTACATTTTAGAAGGGAAATGATTAAACTACTTTCTTACAAATATGAATTTTTGAAGCTATTCCCTAAAAGAGTTCTATACACCTCTACAGTATTCTTTTAATAAGATTACACCTGGAAATTTGTGTGTTTTGCTCAAGGCATTTTGCTAGAGAGGTATTTGAAAGGTATCAGAGAGATAAATGAAACCACCTGGAAACTGTCACTCCAGTTGCAATCACTTGCCTTCCCTGGGTCGGAGTTATGTTCTCTTTACTGCAGCTGTCAACCTCCTACTCTGCTCTTCACTGCTCCTCTCAAAACCATACCCATCAAAAGGTGTCAACTAGCTTTCATAGGGAGCAGCAACTCCACTTTTCTGAATTGCTGTTATTAAAATGTTAATAATATTGATAATAACTATTTAAATATTTATGAGGGCAAACTATATGCCTCAAGTCCTGGAAGAAAATAAAATTGCTCACAAAGTCAGGAAGCCCAAGAAAGCAGAACAAAGCACCTCAAAGGAGTACAAAATAATCATTTTCACCCTAAAATATTAAAATCTGAGAGACAACCCAGGAGAGGAATAATCAATAGGAGAATGTAATCAAAAAAGCTTGAGTAGCCCTGTTGAAATTATTGTCACTATGCAAATGGAAGTCACTTCTCCCATAAAATATGCCTAGAATTTTCAATTTACTTTTATATTTTCTCTTCCTCAGATTTTAAGAACTTGTAAAAAAACATACATTTGAGCATAATGCAAAAAAAAAACAACCCACAATTCAAAAAGATATATACACCAATGTTCACTGCAGTACCATTTACAATAGCCAAGACATGGAAGCAACCTAAATGTCCATTGAAAGAAGAATGGGTAAAAAGATGATATGATACATATGCACAATGGAATATTACTCAGCCATAAAAATGAAGTAATATCATTTGACCAATATTCATGGACCTAAGAGAATATTCTAAGTGAAGTAAGTCAAACACAAATGTCATATGATATCACCTATATGTGGAATCTAAAAAAAAAATTACATAAATAAACTTAAGTGACTCACAGACTACAAAAATAAATGTATGATTACCAAAAGGGAAACACTGCAAGGGATAAGTTAAGAGTTTGGGATTAACATATACACACCACTGTACATAAAGTAGATAATCAACAAGAACCTACTACATAGCAGAGGGAACTCCACTCAATATTCTGCAAAAAAATTATATGGGAAAGAATCTATAAAAGAAAGGTATACATATACATCAATGTAACTTAATCACTTAGCTGTATACATGAAACTAACACAACATTGTAAATCAACTATAATTCAATATAAAATAAAAACTAAATTAAAAATATATAACATGAAATAAGGAGAATTTAGAGAATCATATATTCTGTTCAGTTCAGTTCATTCGCTCAGTGGTGTCCGACTCTTTGCAACCCCATGAATCGCAGCACGCCAGGCCTCCCTGTCCATCACCAACTCCCGGAGTTCACTCAGATTCATGTCCATTGAGTCCGTGATGCCATCCAGCCATCTCATCCTCTGTCGTCCCCTTCTCCTCCTGCCCCCAATCCCTCCCAGCATCAGAGTCTTTTCCAATGAGTCAACTCTTCGCATGAGGTGGCCAAAGTACTGGAGTTTCAGCTTTAGCATCATTCCTTCCAAAGAAATCCCAGGTTGATCTCCTTTAGAATGGACTGGTTGGATGTCCTTGCAGTCCAAGGGACTCTCAAGAGTCTTCTCCAACACCACAGTTCAAAAGCATCAATTCTTCGGCACTCAGCTTTCTTCACAGTCCAATTCTCACATCCATACATGACTATTGGAAAAACCATAGCCTTGACTAGACGGACCCTAGTCGGCAAAGTAATGTCTCTGCTTTCAAATATGCTATCTAGGTTGGTCATACCTTTCCTTCCAAGGAGTAAGTGTCTTTTAATTTCATGGCAGCAGTCACCATCTGCAGTGATTTTGGAGCCCAAAGAAATAAAGTCTGACACTGTTTCCACTGTTTCCCCATCTATTTGCCATGAAGTGATGGGAATGGATGCCATGAGCTTAGCTTTCTGAATGTTGAGTTTTAAGCCAACTTTTTCACTCTCCTCTTTCACTTTCATCAACAGGCTCTTTAGTTCTTCTTCAGTTTCTGCCATAAGGGTGGTGTCATCTGCATATCTGAGGTTATTGATATTTCTCCCAGCAATCTTGATTACAGAGTGTGCTTCTTCCAGCCCAGTGTTTCTCATGATATACTCTGCATATAAATTAAATAAGCAGGGTGACAATATATAGCCTTGACATACTCCTTTCCCAATTTGGAACCATACTGTTGTTCCATGTCTAGTGCTAACTGTTGCTTCTTGACCTGCATACAGATTTTCCTAGAGGCAGGTCAGGTGATCAGGTATTCCCATCTCTTGAAGAATTTTCCAGAGTTTGTCGTGATCCACACAGTCAAAGGCTTTGACATAGTCAATAAAGCAGAAGTAGATTTTTTTTTTAACTTTCTAATGTTTTTCTATGATCCAGTAGATGTTGACAATTTGATCTCTGGTTCCTCTAACTTTTCTAAATCCAGCTTGAACATCTGAAAGTTCATGGTTCATGTATTGTTGAAGCCTGGCTTGGAAAATGTTGAACACTCCTTTGCTAGCATGTGAGATGAGTACAATTTTGCTATAGTATGAGTATTCTTTGGCATTGCCTTTCTTTGGGATTAGAATGTAAACTGACCTTTTCCAGTATTGTGTCCATTGCTGAGTTTTCCACATTTGCTGGCATATTGAGTGTGACACTTTCACAGCATCATCTTTTAGGATTTGAAATAGCTCACTTGGAATTCCTTCACCTCCATTAACTTTGTTAATAGTGATGCTTCCTAAAGCCTACTTGACTTTGCATTCCAGAATGTCTGGATCTAGGTTGGTGATCACACCATTGTGATTATCTGGATCATGAAAATCTTTTTTGGATAGATTTTCTCTGTATTCTTGCCACCTCTTCTTAATATCTTCTGCTTCTGTTAGGTCTATACCTTTTCTGTCCTTTATTGCGCCCATCTTTGCATGAAAATTTCCCTTGGTATCTCTAATTTTTTTGAAGAGATCTCTAGTCTTTCCCTTTCTATTGTTTTCCTCTATTTATTTGCACTGATCACTGAGGAAGGCTTTCTTATCGCTCCTTGCTATTCTTTGGAACTCTGCATTCCAATGGGTATATCTTTCCTCTTCTCCCTTGCCTTTCATTTCTCTTCTTTTCATAGCTATTTGTAAGGCCTCCTCAGACAGCCATCTTGCCTTTTTGCATTTCTTTTTCTTTGCATTGGTCTTAATCCCTTTTTCCTCTACAATGTCATGAACCTCCATCCACTGTATAGTTATAAGGGATTTGATTTAGGTCATACCTGAATGGTCTAGTGGTTTTCCCTACTTTCTTCAGTTTAAGTCTGAATTTGGCAATAAGGAGTTCATGATCTGAGCCGCAATCAGCTCCTTGTCTTGTTTTTGCTAACTGTAATAAACTTCTCCATCTTTGGAAGCAAAGAATATAATAAGTCTGATTTCAGTATTGACCATCGGGTGATGTCCATGTGTAGAATCTTCTCTTGTGTTGTTGGAAGAGGATGTATGTTACGACCAGTGCATTCTCTTGGCAAAATTCTGTTAGCTATTGACCTGCTTCATTCTGTACTCCAAGGCCAAATTTTCCTGTTACCAGGTATTTCTTGACTTCCTACTTTTGCATTTCAGTCCTCTATAATGAAAAGGACATGTTTTGAGGGTGTTAGTTCTAGAAGGTCTTGTAGATCTTTATAGAACCGTTCAACTTCAGCTTCTTCAGCATTACTGGTCGGGGCATAGATTTGGATTAATGTGATATTGAATGGTTTGTCTTGGAAATGAACAGAGACCAATTTGTCGTTTTTGAGACTGCATCTAAGTACTGCATTTTGGACTCTTTTGTTGACTATGATGGCTACTCCATGTCTTCTAAGGGATTCTTGCCCACAGTAGTAGATATAATGGTCATCTGAGATGATAAATTCACCCATTCCAGTCCATTTTAGTGCACTGATTCCTAAAATGTTGATGTTTACTCTTGCCATCTCCTGTTTAATCATTTCCAATTTGCCCTGTTTCATGGACCTAACATTCCAGGTTCCTATGTAGTACTGCTCTTTACAGCCTCGAACTTTACTTCCACCACCAGTCACATCCACAACTGGGTGTTGTTTTTGCTTTGGCTCTATCTCTTCATTCTTTCTGGAGTTAGTTCTCTATTGATCTCCAGTAGCATTTGAGCACCTACTGACCTGGGGAATTCATCTTTCAGTTTCCTATCTTTTTGCCTTTCCATACTGTTCATGCTTATGTACTACATGTACATAAAATATTGCAGCTTCCCAGGGGTGCTAGTGGTAAAGAAATGTCTGACAATGCAGGAGACATAGAGACAGGGGTTTGATCACTGGGTCAGGAAGATCCCCTGGAGAAATGACTGACTACCCACTCCAGTATTCATGCCTGAAGAATTTATGGACAAGGGTGCCTGGTGGGCTATTGTCCATTATGTCACAAAGAGTCAGACATTACTGAAGTAACTTAGCATGTATGCACACATAAAATATCAGACTGCCATGTGCTAATTTTCATTAATTGATATTTTTGCATATTTATGTACAGAATTCATCTTATCAGTAGATTTGGAATTCTCCAACTATACCTCTACTATCTTTTGTAGCTGGTTTGGCTAAACCATGATTCAATCCAGACTCATTTACTGCATTTACCTGCCACATCCCTGAAATCTTCTCTTCTTTAATCTAAAACAGATTTTTTGTTGTTGTCATCTGTTTGATTTTGTTTTCTTTCAAAGATTCATTAAAGAGACTAGGCCAGTTTCCCTGATGAATAATCTATTTTTGATTTGTCTGATTGCTTCCTTGAGGTATCTTATAACAAGTTATAAGATACCTATATTCTATTGTTTTAATATTTAATTCAAGCAACTTTATTTATTTTAAAATTAAATTTATTTAATTGGAGGCTACTTACTCATAATTCTATGAGTGTGAATGTGGATCTGAAAGTTTGGATTTTTTTCTTTCCAGAATATGTTCAAGATGATGTTGTACACTTTATATTTTATCTGCCTAGGAGGCTTAAAATATATGCTTGAACCAGCATTATGGATGCTGAATCATCACTAAGGTTGCATAGCACTCTTTTATGCTTCCTTGTACAACATGAAAGTAACATGTGCAATGCTGATTTGGTACTACATAAATATCCACCTTCTCATTTACTGTCCACCTAGTGGTTTTTAAACCATTCCAAAATTGGGACAGGAGTACATCAAGGCTGTATATTGTCACCTTGCTTATTTAACTTATATGCAGACTACATCATCTGAAATTCCAGACTGGATGAAGCACAAGCAGAAATCAAGATTGCTGGGAGAAATATCAATAACCTCAGATATGCAGATGACATCACCCTTATGGCAGAAATTTAAGAACTAAAGAGCCTCTTGATGACAGTGAAAGAGGCGAATGAAAACACTGGCTTAAAACTCGGTGTTCAGAAAATCCAGATCATGGCTTCTAGTCCCATCACTTCATGGCAAATAGATTGGAAAACAATGGAAATGGTGACAGACTTTATTTTGGGGGGCTCCAAAATCACTGTAGATTGTGACTGAAGCCATGGAATGAAAAGATGCTTGCTCCATGGAAAAAAAAGCTATGACAAACCTAGACAGCATATTAAAAAGCAGAGATATTACTTTCCTGACAAAGGTCTGTATATTCAAAGCTATGGTTTTACCAGTAGTCATGTATGGATGTGAGACTTGGACCACAAAGAGAGCTGAGCACCAAAGAATTGATGCTTTTGAACTGTGGTGTTGGAGTAGACTCTTGAGAGTCCCTTGGAAAGCGAGGAGATCCAACCAGTCAATCCTAAAGGAAATCAGTCCTAAATATTCATTGGAGATACTGATGCTGAAGCTGAAACTCCAATACTTTGGCCACCTGATGTGAAGAACTGACTCATTGGAAAAGACCCCAATACTGGCAAAGACTGAATGCAGGAGGAGAAAGTGATGGCAGAGTTGAGATGGTTGGATGGCCTCACTGACTCAATGGACATGAGTCGGAGAAAGCTCCAAGAGTTCGTGATGGACAGGGGAGCCTGGCATGCTGCAGCTCATGGAATCGCCAAGAGTGGGACACAACTGAGTGACTGACTGAATGGCTTTTAAATTGTCACCTATCTTTTGACCTTGATGATACTGTTTTCTATTTTGGATACATTTGGCTTTATAGAGGCTTCTCCTACCACAAAATTCAGTGATTTGCATTTAGATCTTTAGTCTTTTTGCAGTTTATACTGGTGTATGGTGTGAGGCAAACAGTCTAACCTGAATTTTTTTTTAAAACAAACTGTGCCTATACCTGACACCATTTATTAAGAAGTCCATCTTTAACTCAGTAAATTGAAGGGCTGCTTTTAACATAGAGTCAATTTCCAAATGTGTGTGGTGGTATTTCTGGCTTTTTTGTTTCATTTCCTGCCTTTTTACATGCCACTACCACTCATTTTTTAGGTTTTATGGTATAGTGTAATATCTGGTAATGCTGCTGCTGCTGCTGCGAAGTCGCTTCAGTTGTGTCCGACTCTGTGCGACCCCACAGACGGCAGCCCACCAGGCTCCCCTGTCCCTGGGATTCTCCAGGCAAGAACACTGGAGTGGGTTGCCATTTCCTTCTCCAATTCATCAGAGTGAAAAGTGAAAGTGAAGTCGCTCAGTTGTATCCGACTCTTAGCGACTCCATGGACTGCAGCCTACCAGGCTCCTCCATCCATGGGATTTTCCAGGCAAGAGTACTGGAGTGGCATTGCCTTCTCCGCTGGTAATGCTAGCCCTATCTTATTTCTTTTCAGACTTCTCTTGGCTGTTCGAGCTGATGTTTTCCTCATAAGAGTATCAGAATCTATATGTCTACTTCCATCAAAATACCTGTTTGTATTTTGTAGGAATTAATTTTTAATTCATAAATTTTCAAAATAATTGATATCTGTATGATTTTTTTGGGGGGGTTATCTCTCAATTTTATTTATTTATTTATTTTTTTGTTCTTTTTTTTTTAATTTTAAAATCTTTAATTCTTACATGTGTTCTGATATCTGTATGATTTTGATTTCCTATGGAATGACATGACAGATCTTCACACCCAAGTTTACTTCTGTGTCCTTGAGGAGTATGTTAAAGTTTGCTTCGTTTAAGAATCATTTCTTTCAAAAGGACTAATGTCTATTTTATGTTTTATTACTCCCAAACCTACAATATGGAAAGCATATACATATATATAACCTGACAATACTTCCTCCTCTTTTCTATGGGCTAGCATACCTTTATGAAATGTCTTAATTTCTTAATATTCTGCTATCACTTTTCTTTTTCATATATGAGTTATCCTAACATATTATTGGCATTTGTTTTAAATTTTATGTTTGAAGGGAGACTTCCCAGCATTACCTATGCTGACTCCCCTCTGTGCTGCTTCTTTTTCTAAAGTTGTCTTTATTTTAAAAAGAGGCTGAGCCATATTTTAAGTTACATAAACTCCATTTTGGTGTTCTTAAGATATAGCTGTGATAGGTTAACTTCAGAATGTAGTATCTCAGAAAAGGTATGAAAGGATTTTGTTCTGAAGCAAAATAGTCCACATATTATTAAGCCTGCATATAGTACTTTTTAAAAGTTAACACATACGCTGTGGAAAGTAAACTATGCTCACCTATTTTGTCTGTTGTTACTAGACAATCTCATGCTATTCCTAAAAATTAACAAATGTATTATAAAATAAAAATATGGTCATATTAGTAAAATTCAAATTCCATCTTAAGGCTTTGAGGAAAATAAGTTGTAAAATATTAAAATTAACTTTAATATGCTTAATATTTAATGTTGATCCCTCTTATGTGATATAAGAAAAGAAATACTGTTCAGAAATAAACTTTAGACAGAGGCAGTGTTCCCATCTTTACAGTTAAAGTAATTCATGAACTGTCTACATTTCCTAGTTCTCTATAACAGTGATTACAAGATTTCTGATTCCTATTATTTTTAAAAAAGCTATTCTGAAAGAATTCTTTTTTTAAAAAAATGACCTAATACCAAGTGAAACACAGTACACTAAAAGAAAGTAAACATATTAATAAAAAAGATTATCTGTGAAATAATCTAGCTGCCAAAAAAATAAAAATAATAAAAATATATTGCCTACCTAAGAACAACTACAAAAGCTGGGCCACCAATTATAGTAAACAGTACATTAAAACTAATATGAAAAATTTAAATTAGTGGAAAAAAACAGCAAATAGTTTAGAAATATGTGAGATTTCTCATTTTCCAGGTATAGAACTAATTATTGGAATGTGAAGTCACTTACTCAGAAAATTTATCTCCTTATTTCAAAATAAGAATTGCAATTTAAGTTTTCTGAAAATTAGCCTAAAATATTTGTTACTAAGCAGAAAGTGAAGAAAAATTAAAGAGCCTCTTGATGAAAGTGAAAGAGGAGAGTGAAAAAGTTGGCTTAAAGCTCAACATTCAGAAAATGAAGATCATGGCATCTGGTCCCATCACTTCATGGGAAATAGATAGGGAAACAGTGGAAAGAGTGTCAGGCTTTATTTTTGGGGGGCTGCAAAATCACTGCAGATGGTCACTGCAGCCATGAAATTAAAAGACGTTTATTCCTTGGAAGGAAAGTTATGACCAACCTAGACAGCATATTAAAAAGCAGAGACATTACTTTGTCAACTAAGGTCCATCTAGTCAAGGCTATGGTTTTTCCTGTAGTCAAGTATGGATGTGAGAGTTGGACTATAAAGAAAGCTGAGTGCCGAAGAATTGATGCTTTTGAACTGTGGTGTTGGAGAAGACTCTTGAGAGTCCCTTGGACTGCAAGGAGATCCAACCAGTCCATCCTAAAGGAGATCAGTCCTGGGTGTTCATTGGAAAGACTGATGTTGAAGCTGAAACTCCAATACTTTGGCCACCTGATCTGAAGAGCTGACTCATTTGAAAAGACCCTGATGCTGGGAAAGATTAAGGGCAGGAGGAGAAAGGGATGACAGAGGATGAGATGGTTGGATGGCATCACCGACTCAATGGACATGGGTTTGGGTAGACTCAAGGAGTTGGTGATGGACATGGAGTCCTGGCGTGCTGCAGTTCATGGGGTCACAAAGAGTTGGACCTGACAGAGCGACTGAACTGAACTGAACTGACTAGATGGAACTTAGTCGGCAAAGTAATGTCTCTGCTTTTGAATATGCTCCCTAGGTTGGTCATAACTTTCCTTCCAAGGAGCAAGCGTCTTTTAATTTCATGGCTGCAGTCACCATCTGCAGTGATTTTGGAGCCCCCAAAAATAAAGTCAGCCACTGTTTCCCCATTTATTTGTTATAAAGTGATGGAACCGGATGCCATGATCTTCGTTTTCTGAATGTTGAGCTTTAAGCCAACTTTTTCACTTTCCTCTTTCACTTTCATCAGGAGTCTCTTTAGTTCTTCTTTACTTTCTGCCATAAGGGTGGTGTCATCTGCATATCTGAGGTTATTGATATTTCTCTGGGCAATCTTGATTCCAGCATGTGCTTCATCCAGCCCAGTGTTTCTCATGTAGGTTAACAATAACACTCTTTCCCATAATGACTACTGGGATTAAAACCCAGTAAATGAGTGGGTAAATAGTTGAGTTAATCCATGATCCACTGAAAATAGATCTTTTCATCCTTTTTACCTTCATGAATTACTCTACCATTACTGTTGGTCTAATTATTGTAACAACAGCTATTTTATAATCAAAAACTAAAATCATATCTGATTATGGATTGAGTTAAAAAAGAATAAGATCTCAAATCAAATTTTAAATATATCAATACTTAAAACAATTCTGGTGCCTTCAGATTATGAAAATGAGACCGTTTATATTGGAGCAAACCAAATTACATCACACTGCAGAGGATTCTTACTGATACCTGATGAGTGTTATCTGTGCATTTTATAGTTTAGGTTATCTAATTTGACATGATTCTTTAGAGACCTTTGAACTTAAAAACAGGAATTGGTTTAAATAATTGGAAAAATAACCTTCACTACAAGTTATGGCAATTTCCTACAGCTATGAATAATGATAAACACTCTTCTTATTGATTAACATGAGGTTTTATTAATATTAGAGCAAGAAAAAGATATAATTGGATTCACTTTAAATAGAAAATTGCTGGCAGAGGGTAGGTATGTAGATTATAATTGCTCTAATTCTAAAGAAATCTAAATTCTTCTGAATGCTTAGTGAAATGAAAGGTGGCTTCAATTTAATGTGGAAAAATCCTATTGTAACTATGTCTATTAAAGTATAATAGACATATGGAAATAGCCTGTGACTCAAATGAACTTCTATATATAATAAATTTATTGCATTCCTATAAAATGCCAAGTTCAAAAGCAGACGATATTGGCTATCCATGGACTATTACAATTACAGGAGGAGAATTCTGTCATTTACTGTGTGTCACTTGGGACTCCTTTGTTATGTTTAATGCAAATAGACAGGATATTTTCAGATCATAACTTATTCAGAATGGCTGATATTAGAGTTCATTTTGATATCTGAATGAGCTTTCCTCCCCTTATTTCTTTGTTGGCCCCCATGATTGTCCTGTGCTGTTTCTGCTATGCTTAACTTTTAAATAACAATAAATTTTATCTGTTTAACTTATTTCATAGGGTTTAAAGTGCTTTAGCCAGTTTCTTTTAAGTGATGCTGAGGAATCCTAGTGATTTCATGGAAAATTATGCAGTGAAACTAAGTCTCTCTAAATTAGAGTGAGTTAGGTTTCCAAAATCTAGTTGAAGGGATACTGAAACAACCTGACATTTTTAAATTAAAATACTGTCATTAAAGATACTGGCTATCACTGCTCTAGGAGTAAGATTTTGAGAAACTATCTTAAGAAATAATTATCTAAAATTAAAAAGTGAAACATATTTTTAAGTGACTGTTTAACTTAATGAAGTACAGACAGACTAACTATATTAGACTTTCTATTCTCTGAAGTGCCATTACACTAAACAAGCTTCTGAATATTTTGTAAGAAAATTTAAAGAAAGGCACTTAAATCAGGATACCACTATATGATTTATCTGTGAAAACATGTTACCACACGAAAAATTCCATTCTGAAATTCCTCCTCAAAACTCAGGGACTATGTACTAAGGCAACAGCATAGGCTGTGTTATGGAGGCCAGTGGGGATTACTAGCCTTGGTCCATTTTCCTCCATTTGGAACTGAAACCATATACAAACCTCTAAACTGTTAGCCCCAGGGACTTGGAAGCATGGTGAAAAAATTTTTTTAAAAAAATCTTCAAGTAGAAGAATTGAAAAAAAATCACTTACTTGTTAAAAAGCCACAGCATTTTAAATTATGTTATTTTGAGAAATAAAATTAAAGTTTAAAGGATATTTGGTGTGTTAGCATATGATAGGCTAACAGTTCAATTAATTTAATTTTTGCTCCAAGATCTGGGATATTGCTGAAATTCCCTGTATTAAATTACATTAAACTGATATTCTAGGATCCATAATTCTAGGGTTGTCTTTCTGCCTCTCTTTCATGGCAACTGGAGGAATATTAAAGGAAATCAGATCATTTATCTCTCCATTTATTACTCTGGATTACAATTTTTAATGGCTTTCTTTCACTGTTGCCAGATAAAATATAGGATGTGTTACATGTTAGGTATCATATTACTGTAGTATAAGTAGTGATGAAACATTTTATAATAAAAGCTTATCTGAAATTCCAATGTGTATATTCATCTGCTAAATCAGTCACTCTAATTTAGTTCATAAAACAAGTGCTTTTTAGTGGTCTACACATCTCACCTTCTCTGGGACCTGCTTATCTTGGCTGCCATTATCATCCTAATCAGTTTCTACCATACTCCTCTACCCTGTTTTACAAACTGCAAGGTGAGCAATTAGGAAAAAGTGAAATCAACTTATGGTTCTCATCTATATAGAGAGACAGAGAGAGAGAGAAGAGGAGGAGGAGGAGAAGGAGGAAACTGAAGCAAAGATCAAAGCATATTACAACATGTAGTAAGTAAAAATGTTTCATAAAGCTCTTTCAAGTTATATATGTGTATGTGTCTGTCTGTGTCTGGATGTATATTAAGTGGTAACATAAAACTAATCAACTTCGGTGTGTGTCAGAGTCAAGAATTTTGAAAGTCAGTGCTTAGCCACATTGCTATTCCTTACTTCAAACCTGAAAGTGCATTTTCCTGTTTCTGAGCTTTTTGAAATTTTCTGTGTCCTCTGCCTGGAATAATTATCTCCACATACCTTATTCCTCTCATATATCTATCTATTTGTCATTCTTTAGTTCTAAATTTAAACAGCACTTTCTAAAGAGACTTAGAACAGTGACATCTGTTGAGTACACAAGCCTGCTTGGCCTTCCTCTAATGCTCTGGGACTGACAAATACAGTATGTTGAATGGTAACACACATCTTTTGAACTGTGGTGTTGAAGAAGACTTGAGAGTCCTTTGGACTGCAGGGAGAGCCAACCAGTCAATCCTAAAGGAAATCAATCCTGAATATTCATTAGAAGGACTGATGCTGAAACTCCAATACTTTGGTGACCTGATGCAAAGAGCTGACTCATTGGAAAAGACCCTGCGGCTGGGAAAGATTGAAGGCAGGAGGAGAAAGGGAGGAGAATTATATTTCATGCTTTCTCTTTGTTAAACATAATCGCAAGTAATGAAATTTGAGAATAGGAATTTATTTTGGTTGATCTAATTTACATATTTCTTATAATGTATAACTATCTGATTTTTGGAAAATGAATTTCTGTGTTCTGTTTTTAATCCATAAGAGGGATTCACATTTTGTTGTGTGAAGTAATTTGTAGAAATCTGTTTTGAGGATTGGAGAAAAACTCTTCTTGAATATGCTTATGTGGACTAAATAACACTGATTTTATTCTGAGTGATACTTATAAAAGCCTTTGCATAATGTCACTCTTTTCCATTTATATAGACTTCTAAAAAATGAGCATGCTTGTCTTCTAGCTACCAACAACAGATGTGCTTAGCAGAAAACATCAGAAGTAGATTTTGCAGACTGTAACTAAGATCTAGTAAAATTGGAATGAAAATAAGCCTTCAAGGGAGCCATGTGCTATTTTTTTTTTTCCTGCAAACCTGTTTCATATTTTCCTTAGAAGGGTAGGAGAAAGTATGAGACTCATTCATACTTCTGTGCTAGCACTACCTCTGCTTACCAACTTTTAAAAGACTTTTTAAAAAGGTTCAAATTAGTCCTTGGTTTAGGTTTTTAATTTAAAATCCCTTCTGCCACTTGTATCTAAATAAGCTAATTTAAAATTCAATCGCCTTTGTCATAGAGTTTTCAACCTAAGCATTCCTTTTCATTTTTTTTTTTCTTTCTAAAACTTGCTCTGAATTTAAAAGCCACAGTGTTAGTCGCTCAGTGATGATTTTGTGACCCCACAGACTATAGCCTGCCGTGTTCCTCTATCCATGGGATTTCCCAGCAAGAATATCAGAGTGGGTTGCCATTTCCTCATCCAAGGTAAACTCAAAAGCATATGAGACTGCCTCTTCTAATTTACGACAAAGAAATTTACTGTGTAGGCTTCTTTTAATATGTATAAGCACTTTTCTAAAGTATTGTATTATATCGCACACCTATTTTCCTTTTAATAAAAATTATGAGAGGTTTTCAAGTTCCTAAGAGCAATCTTTTGATATACCCCAATGTTTTGGTATATTATATTTGTGTTAATAATTTGGGTAATAGAGTGGTTATTAATAGTATATTTCTATACTATGCAGTTTGGGAAGCATAAATTTATTCTTTTAAATTCTAAACTATATTTTTATTTTGCAAAGATTCGTAAGTGTTTTGCTTGGGAAATTTTAACAAACCAAATTCAATTTTTAAGCTAAGATGTTTTTAAAAAAATTGACTTGGGAGAATGGCATTGAAACATGTATACTATCATGTAAGAATCTAATCACCAGTCTATGTCCGATGCAGGATACAGCATGCTTGGGGCTGGTGCACGGGGATGACCCAGAGGGATGTTGTGCGGAGGGAGGCGGGAGGGGGGTTCATGTTTGGGATCGCATGTACACCCGTGGGGGATTCATGTCAATGTATGGCAAAACCAATACAGTATTGTAAAGTAAAATAAAGTAAAAATAAAAATAAAAATAAATTGACTTGGGATCTTTTCCATTAAATTTTTTAACTGGCTCTATACAACTATGCTATGAGAGTGAAAGGGTTAGTCAGTCAGTTGTGTCCTACTCTTTGTGACCCTGTGGACTGTAGCCCACCAGGCTCCTCTATCCATGGAATTCTGCAGGCAAGAATACCAGAGTGGGTTGTCATTCCCTGCTCCAAGGGATCTTCCTGACCCAGGGACTGAACGTGGTGTGGGCAGATTCTTTACCATCTGAGCCACTAGGGAAGCCCATGCTATGAAAGCTCTTTATTAAAAACTATTAATCATCAGGAAGTACTATGTAAATATTTTACAAGCAGTTAAAAATATCTTTTATTACATAATTATGAGCCTTTATTTCAAGAAAAATATTGAAATTTTATTTATTTATGTGAATTCATTGTACTATACCTTTTTAGAAATACTATGCAGTTATGACCAACCTAGATAGCATATTCAAAAGCAGAGACATTACTTTGTTGACTAAGGTCCGTCTAGTCAAGGCTATGGTTTTTCCTGTGGTCATGTATGGATGTGAGAGTTGGACTGTGAAGAAAGCTGAGTGCCGAAGAATTGATGCTTTTGAACTGTGGTGTTGGAGAAGACTCTTGAGAGTCCCGTGGACTGCAAGGACATCCAACCAGTCTATTCTGAAGGAGATCAGCCCTGGGATTTCTTTGGAAAGAATGATGCTAAAACTGAAACTCCAGTACTTCGGCCACCTTGTGCCAAGAGTTGACTCACTGGAAAAGACTTTGATGCTGGGAGGGATTGGGGGCAGGAGGAGAAGGGGATGACAGAGGATGAGATGGCTGGATGGCATCACTGACTCAGTGGACGTGAATCTGAGTGAACTCCGGGAGTTGGTGATGAACAGGGAGGCCTGGCGTGCTGTGATTCATGGGATCACAAAGAGTCGGCCACGACTGAGCAACTGAACTGATGCAGCTGTGAAAGAAATTCACTATATCAGCATGTACCCCATTTTTTGTGGAACTGATTAGTTTTGTGTTTTGTAATACAATTTGCATGATGACAGACTAGAAGTTTGTTTCATATTAATGCACAAGTAAATTTATTCTTTGATTTTGCTACTGCAGAACTAATCACTAATCACTATTTGAAAAATTGCTTCTGACTTGTCATTGGCTAGAAGTCTTCACTGCAGAACACACCCATTCCTGAATGTAAGGCACCAGGTGCTTTTTTTTTTTTCTCTCAAAACTTGACAGTTTCAACAGTTTAAAGCCAAGTCTTGATACATTACTAAATTACTCTCTCCTTCCATATAGAGATTGACATTTCATAACTTTCAAGCATTTTGCTCCCTCTTTTGTTGAAATGAGCACACGATTGAAATCACAATAGGAACTGAAATTCATTCAACAGACTACAAAATTTTTGGTGATCCTGTATTGGCTTTTTAATATAAAAATTCCCGTAAAAGGAAAGTAGTAGTATTGTTAGAGAAACTGACAATGAAATATAAAAAGTATTTGTGGTATGTGTAAATTTCAAGATTTCATCTATAAAAGATGATTGCATATTATAATTTTCATATTGTTCCCAGTACGTGATCTATGCTTGTGCATCATACACCACCTTGAGCATTTGCCACTTGTGATTTTCATCGTTTAGTTTTTTCTTACATTTTTCTTAATGTGCTGCATTAAGTAAAGAATTCGGAGGGAAGTAGTTGCAGCGACAAGAGTGCATGTCACATGAATTTCCTGGAATGTGCTGCAAAGTGTCCTTCTGCATGTGCAGTCTTAGCTATCCAAAGCACTGTGAGAATTCTGCAAGACCTCCAGAAGCCTCACACATTCTAGGATCTTAATTCTAATTGTTTAGTTTATGCACTTAACAAGACAAATTGGAACTCTGTTCAAGATGACAGGAAGCAGATGTTGATAGCACCTGTAAATCAATGGCCATTTTATGTTTATTTTTAAAGGAAGAAATTTAACGTTTAAGAGTTGGACTCAGCTGGACTCACTCTGTAAAGGACACTGAACAGTCAATGTAACTAGGGTGACGATGAGAATTGTCCCACTGTCTCCTCAGATCTTCAGCTACAAGGAGGTTGCTTGTCAGGTGACCCAGAATGGTTTGAAATTCACATTGCTGCTTGTGCCCAGGGGCTTCCCTCAGGCCGTTCCTTGCCAAGAGTGAGCAAGGGAGGAATACCAAGACAGGCTTGTTCCTGGGAGACACAGGACTCCTCTGAGGGAATGATTTTGCCTTATGGACTCAAAAGCTGCCTTGCGTAACTTTTCTGAGAACTGTTGATGCTGCCACGCTCAGTCACCTTCTTTTCTGCTTTATTTTTTAGGAATTTGACTTGTATCATGGTCATGGCTAATCTCTCCCAGGTTTCTCCCCAGTTCGTTTCACAGGCTTTTGCCTTTTAAGATTTCTTTCTAATTTAATCCTGTTTTGGAGGCTGCTTCTCAGAGGACCTCAGTTCAGTTCAGTTCAGTTGCTCAGTCGTGTCCAACTCTTTGCAACTGCATGGACTGCAGAGCGCCAGGCCTTCCTGGCCATCACCAACTCACAGAGTTTGCTCAAACACATGTCCACTGAGTCATTGATGCCATCCAAGGCTGCGAGCTGGCGCAGGCGGCGGCGGCGAGCCGGCACACTAAGCGCAGGTGGCAGCAGCGAGCCGGCGCCCTAAGCGCGACCGAGAGGAGCTACCTCACGTCTGAGGTCAGGGGCAGTGGCCTAGAGTGCCAGGCTGCGACGGCGCAGGAACGGCTGAGAGGAGCTACCCTGCATCCGAGGTCAGGGCGGCGGCTGGGAGGGGAGCTACCCCGCGTCCGAGGTCAGGGGCGGCCGGGAGAAGCCACCTCACGCCCGAGGCCAGGGGCAGTGACCCTGAGGAGCCACCCCGAGCTCGAGGCCAGGGGCGGCAGCGGGGAGGGGCCACCACACCTGAGGCCAGGGCCGCGGCCGGGAGGAGCAACCCGAGGAGCGGTGGCTGCGCAGGCACAGGAGGGCCTAGAGGAGCTATCCCATGTTGAAGGTCAGGAACCACAAGGGTAAGGAGATACCCCTCGTCCAAGGTGAGGAACAGCGGCTGTGCTTTGCTGGAGAGGCAAAATATTAAATGGTTTGCCTTGGAGACGAACAGAGATCATTCTGTCGTTTTTGAGACTGCATCCAAGTACTGCATTTCAGACTCTTGTTGACCTTGATTGCTACTCCATTTTCTTCTGAGGGATTCCTGCCTGCAGTAGTAGATACGATGGTCATCTGAGTTAAATTCACCCATTCCAGTCCATTTTAGTTCGCTGATTTCTAGAATGTCAATGTTCACCCTTGCCATCCCTTGTTTGACCACTTCCAATTTGCCTTGATTCATGGACCTGACATTCCAGGTCCCTATGCAATATTGCTCTTTATAGCATCGGACCTTGCTTCTATCACCAGTCACATCCACAGCTGGGTATTGTTTTTGCTTTGGCTCCATCCCTTCATTCTTTCTAGAGTTATTTCTCCACTGATCTCCAGTAGCATATTGGGCACCTACTGCCCTGGGGAGTTCCTGTTTCGGTATCCTATCATTTTGCCTTTTCATACTGTTCATGGGGTTCTCAAGGCAAGAATACTGAAGTGGTTTGCCATTCCCTTCTCCACTGGACCACGTTCCGTCAGACCTCTCCACCATGACCCGCCCATCTTGGATTGCCCCATGAGCATGGCTTAGTTTCATTGAGTTAAGACAGGCTGTGGTCCTAGTGTGATTAGATTGACTAGTTTTCTGTGAGTATGATTTCAGTGTGTCTGCCCTCTGATGCCCTCTTGCAACACCTACCATCTTACTTGGGTTTCTCTTACCTTGGGCGTGGGGTATCTCTTCACAGCTGCTCCAGCAAAGCACAGCCACTGCTCCTTACCTTGGATGAGGGGTATCTCCTCACCGCCGCCCTTCCTGACCTTCAATGTGGGATGGCTCCTCTAGGCCCTCCTGTGCCTGCACAGCCACCGCTCCTTGGACATGGGGTTGCTCCTCCCGACTGCCACCCCTGGCCTCTGGTGCCACCCCGGCCTCGGACGCGAGGTGGCTCCTCTCTGTCGCGCTTAGTGCACAGCCACCTACGCTTAGTGCGCCGGCCACAGCCGCCTGGTGGTCTCCCTCAAAAGATCCCATGCATGTACTGCTATGCTCAGAGGACCTAGACTAAGACAATAACCTATTCTTACACTGTGAAGTCTTGAAGAAGTCTCTGTGAATATGTAGATCTATTATTTTATTATAATGAGGTCCATACTTACTATAAAATATCCAAGGAAGTCAGAAATAATTTCATAAGTAAATTCAAACAGTTTGATGAATAGACAAGACACAAAATATAAACTAAAAAAAAAGAAAAAGAAAAATGCTTTCCATACCTGCATACCTGAAGATGTAGAAATAAAATATAGTGCCAACCTCCATATTACATATTTTAACAATAGGAGGAAGAGGAATAAATGAGTTAATGCTTTAAAAGACCTTTGAAAAGTGATTGGTATTAGCATGTAATCCATAAGAGTTAAACATTAACTATTTTATATTGAGAATTGTATGTGTAATCATATTTCTAATTTCAGGATTGTCTTGGTATCATTACGTGTTTTTATTTTTATTGTAGACTACCACTAGACTATTTATCTTCATTTGTCTTGATCCCTTGAGGACAGAGACTATGACTAATTTACTTTGTATTTCAAATACCAATGAAGGGCAAATTCAGAGTAAGTGTATAATTGTGCTTAGTTGCTCAGTTGTGTTGGACTCTTTATGACCCCATGGACTGTAGCCCACCAGGCTCCTCTGTCCATGGGGATTCTTCAGGCAAAACACTGGAGTGGGTTTCTGTCCCCTCCTCCAGGGGATCTTCCCAACACAGGGATCTAATCCACATTGTAGGTGGATTCTTTATGCTCTGAGCCACCAGGGAAGCCCAAGTGTATAAAGACCACCCTTAAAATTTCCTAGTCACATTGTCCCAGGGCAGCATTATTGGCACCATCTAAGGAAAGTTATGACCAACCTAGATTGCATATTAAAAAGCAGAGACATTACTTTGCCAACAATGGTCCATCTAGTCAAGGCCATGGTTTTTCAGTGGTCATGTATGGATGTGAGAGTTGGACTGTGAAGAAGGCTGAGCACCGAAGAACTGATGCTTTTGAACTGTGGTGTTGGAGAAGACTCTTGAGAGTCCCTTGGACTGCAAGGAGATCCAAACAGTCCACCCTAAAGGAGATAAACCCTGGGATTTCTTTGGAAGGACTGATGCTGAAGCTGACGCTCCAGTACTTTGGCCACCTCATGCGAAGAGTTGACTCATTGGAAAAGACTCTGATGCTGGGAGGGATTGGGGGCAGGAGGAGAAGGGGATAACAGAGAATGAGATGGCTGGATGGCATCACCAATTCGATGAACATGAGTTGAGTAAACTCCAGGAGTTGGTGATGGACAGGGAGGCCTGGCGTGCTGCAATTCATGGGGTCGCAGAGTTGGACATGACTAGCAACTGAACTGAACTGAACTGAGGAGTTTGTTAGAGCTGCCAACAATTCAAAGTTCCCCTACAGCCTTTATGGATTCTAACTTTGCACTTTATCAAGATCTCCCAGTGTTTTTTGTGCATATTAAAGTGTGCGAGATGGTGATGGACAGGGAGGCCTGGCGTGCTGTGATTCATGGGGTCGCAAAGAGTCTGACACGACTGAGCGACTGAACTGAACTGAACTGAAAGTGTAAGATGCAGTGATCCAGAAGACCTGTCTATTGAATGTTCATCCGTTCTACATCATCTTTCCTAAAATAACCCTGGTTGGGTTATCACAGCCATTTAATTCAGAGAAAATGAATACCACCTTTGCATGAGGGGAGAAGCCACATTTATCTAAACTTATGGGGGCCTGATTCTTTTTGCAAATGATTTGTTTACCCACGGGCCAACAAGTCAGGAGGTAAATATACTGGAAGAAACTCTTCTGGGCAAGGAGTTTTTTATTTCAAAAGGAGAAAATGCCCTTCCTTTGGATGTTGCTGTTTCTTTATGGCACTCTTAGCACTGACTTGGCTTCTTTTTTACTTTCCTGATAATGAAGCCAACAGAAGGTAGGATCATGAGAAAGAGAGAGAGGTAGAACCACAGCCTTGACCTATTTTTATAAATGGTTTTTGTCTTTGGAAACCAAAGCCTTATTGACCGTATTTCAGTTTAATCACTCTGTCAAATACTCAAAGTATATAATAAGTGTAACACTCTTGAGTATTTAAAGCTCAAACCCTCCTTCTTGAAACACCTGTCTTTGGTGGCCTATGAGACTCTAGTCTCTTCTTTATGGCTCTTTTATCTGAATTCTTCAAATTGAGCCTCTTCACTACCGATTCTTTGCATTCAGGTATTACCTGCGGACAGCTTGTAATCCCATGCCAGACATTCTTCTTGAGCCGTTCCTTCCATACTGCCATGGCTTTAACCACCATACATATGCAGGTGACTTCAAAAATCTGTATTTATTAGCCTCAGGTTTACTTTTGAGTGTCACAGAAAACTAAAAAGTACATAGTGCTTTCATTATGGACCAAACACTGAACTAAGTGCTCTAAGAATATTAAATCACTAAATTCCCACAGGGATCCTTTGAGGTAGGTACAATTATTACTGCCATTTTATAGATGATGGATTTGAGGTACATAATCTGTGATGGTTTGTTTTTTTATGTTAATTTGACTGAACCATAAGGTGTCCAGATTAAACATTACTTCTGAAGGCCTATGGGTTTTCTGGATAAGATTAACATTTGAATTGGTGGACTCAGTAGACTGTTCTCTTCAGTGTTGGTGGGCATCATGCACACTGCCCTTTCCAATATCTGTGGGTATTATCCAATAAATCAGTGGGGCTTGAATACAACTAAGAGAGGAAGAAAAGTAGATTCATCCCCTTCCTGCCTGTCTGACCTGGGATACAGCTCTTTCCTGTCTTCAGATTGGGATTTACACCACTGGCTCACCTAGTTCTCAGATCTCTGGACTCAGATTGAATTACACCACTGGCTTTCTTGGATCTTCAGCTTGCAAACAGCAGATCATAAGACTTTTCAGATTCCAAAACTGTTTGAGTCAATTCCTCATACTAAATCTCCTATGAAGTTAGGCAGCTTGACTTTCAATCTGAGCTGTACTTCTCAACAGCTCTGCAACTTAGGAAGCCTCCCAGTGGTTCAGCATCTCTGGAGACCTTGACTAAGTCACAGGGCTAACAGTTTTATCAAGAGAACACCTGGTCATAGCAAACACCCTCTTCCAACAACATAAGAGATGACTCTATATATTGACATCACCAGATGGTCAATACCGAAATCAGACTGATTATATCCTCTGCAGCAGAATATGGAGAAGCTCTCACAGTCAGCAGAAACAAGATGTGGAGCTGACTGTGGCTCAGATCATGAATTCCCTATTGCCATTTCAGACTTAAACTGAAGAACATAGGGAAAACCACTAGACCATTCAGATATGACCTAAATCAAATCCTTTATGATTATATGTAGAGGTTATGAATAGATTCAAGGGATTAGATTTGGTAGACATGGTGCCTAAAGACCTACAAACAGAGGTTTGTTAACATTGTACAGGTGACCAAAACCATTCAAGAGAAAAACAAATGCAAGATGGAAAAGTGGTTGTCTGAGAAGGCTTTAAGAATAGCTAAGAAAAGAAGAGAGGTGAAAAGCAAGAGAGAAAAGGAAAGATAAACCCAAGTGAATGCCGAGTTCCAGAGAAAAGCAAGGAGAAATAAGGAGACCTTAAAGGAACAATGCAAAGATACAGAGGAAAACAATAGAATGGAAAGACTAGAGGTCTTTTCAAGACAATTAGAGATATCAAGGGAACATTTCATGCAAATATGGGCACAATAAAAGACAGAAATGATAAGGACATACAGAAGAAGAGATTAGGAAGAGGTGGCAAGAATACACAGAAGAACTATACAAAAAAGGTCTTTATGACCTCAATATAACCATGATGGTGTGATCACTCACCTAGACCCAGACATCTTGGAGTGTGAAGTCAAGTGGGCCTTAGGAAGCATCACTACAAACAAAGCTAGTGTAGGTGATGGAATTCTAGCTGAGCTTTTTAAATCCCTAAAAGATGATTATGTTAAAGTGCTACATTCAATATGTCAACAAATTTGGAAAAGTCAGCAAATGGTCACATGACTGGAAAAGGTCAGTTTTCATTTGAATCCCAAAGAAGGGCAATGCCAAAGAATGTTCAAACTACCATACAGTAGTGCTAATTTCATATGCTAGCAAGGGTATGCTCAAAATCATTCATGCTAGGCTTTAGCAGGATGTGATTTGAGAACTTCAGATGTACAAGCTGGGTTTAGAAATGGCAAATGAACTAGAAATCAAATTGCCAACATCTGTTGGATCATAGACAAAGCAAGGAAATTTCAGATAAAAGGGCTTCCCTGGTGGTTCAGCTAGTAAAGAATTGATCTGCAATGTCGGGGGAGACCCTGGGTTGGGACAATCCCCTGAAGAAGGAAATTGCTATCCACTCCAGTATTCTAGCCTGAAGAATTCCCTGGACTGTATAGTCCATGGGGCCACAAAGAGTCAGACACAACTGAGTGACTTTCATTTCACTCTGTGTTTCATTGAATATGCTAAAGCCTTTGACTGTATTTAGTTCAGTTCAGTTCAGTTGCTCAAACATGTCCGACTCCTTGAGACCCTATGAATCGCAGGATGCCTGGCCTCCTTGTCCATTACCAAATCCTGGAGTTCACTCAAACTCATGGCCATCGAGGTGATGCCATCCAGCCATTTCATCCTCTGCTATCCCCTTCTCCTCCTGCCCCCAATCCCTCCCAGCATCAAGGTCTTTTCCAATGAATCAACTCTTTTCAAGAGGTGGCCAAAGCTTTAGCATCAGTCCTTCCAAAGAATACCCAGGACTGATCTCCTTCAGAATGGACTGGTTGGATCTCCTTGCAGTCCAAGGGACTCTCAAGAGTCTTCCCAGCACCACAGTTCAAAGGCATCAATTCTTCGGTGTTCAGCTTTCTTCACAGTCCAACTCTCACATCCATACATGACCACTGAAAAAACCATAGCCTTGACTAGATGGACCTTTGATGGCAAAGTAATGTTTCTGCTTTTGAATATGCTATCTAGGTTGGTCATAACTTTCCTTCCAAGGAGTAGGCGTCTTTTAATTTCATGGCCAGAATCACCATCTGCAGTGATTTTGGAGCCCCCAAAAATTAGGTCTGACAATGTTTCCATTATTTTCCCATCTATTTCCCATCAAGTGATGGGACCAAATGCCATGATCTTCATTTTCTGAATGTTGAGCTTTAAGCCAACCTTTTCACTCTTCTCTTTCACGTTCCTCAGGAGGCTTTTTAGTTCCTCTTCACTTTCTGCCATAAGGGTGGTGTCATCTGCATATCTGAGATTATTGATATTTCTCTGGGCAATCTTGATTCCAGCTTATGCTTCCTCCAGCCCAGCACTTCTCATGATGTACTCTGCATATAAGTTAAATAAGCAGGGTGACAATATACAGCCTTGACGTACTCCTTTTCTGTATGGATCACAATAAATTGTGCAAAATTCTTAAAGAGATGCAAGTATCAGACCATCTTACTATCTCCTGAGAAACCTAAATACACAGGTCAAGAAGCAACAGTTAGAACTGGACATGGAACAACAGACTGGTTCCAACCTGGGAGAGGAGTACGTCAAAGCACTGAAGAATTGATGCTTTTGAATTGTGGTGCTGGAGAAGACTCTTGAGAGTCCTTTGGACTGCAAGGAGATCAAACAAATCAATTCTAAAGGAAAAAAACTCTAACTATTCATTGGAAGGACTGATACTAAAGCTGAAGCTCCAGTATTCTGGCCACTTGATGTGAAAAGTTGACTCAGTGGAAAAGATCCTGAGGCCGGGCAAGACTCAAGGCAAAAGGAGAAGAGGTGGTGGAGGATAACATGATTAGATAGCCTCACCAACTCAATAAACATGAATCTGAGCAACTTCCAGGAGACAGTGAAGGACAAGGAAGCCTGGTCTGCTCCAGTCCATGGGGTCACAAAGAGCCAGACACGACTTAGAGTGACTGAGTAGCAACAAAGTCACAGACCTAATGAAAAACTGAACCAGAATGTCTGTTTTTAGACACTGTTCTATCTTATAGTTGCTTTCATATTACCAAAAAATGAATTAAAAAAAATTTTTTTGTTGCTTTTCTCCATATAATAATGTTGGCATCTACCTAGTCACCAAATTAGAAACCCAAAACTCATCCTGAACTCTTTATTTCCCTTTTGTGTTGTTTAGTTGCTCAGTTGTGTTTCATTCTTCGTGACTCTATGGACTGTAGCCCACCAGGCTTGTCTGTCCCTGGGATTCTCCAGGCAAGAATACAGGAGCAGGTTGCTATTTCCTTCTGCAGGGGATCTTCCTGACCCAGGAATTGAACTTGCGTCTCTTGCATTGCAGGTGCATTCTTTACCACAAGTTCAGTTGCTCAGTCGTGTCCAACTCTTTGTGACCCCAAGAATCACAGCATGTCAGGCCTCCCTGTCCATCATCAGCTCCCAGAGTTCACTCACTCTCATGTCCATCGAGTCGGTGATGCCATCCACCATCTCATTCTCTGTCATCCCCTTCTCCTCCTGCCCTCAGTCCTTCTCAGCATCAGAGTCTTTGCCCATGAGTCAGCTCACACATGAGGTGGCCAAAGAATTGGAGTTTCAGCTTTAGCATCAGTCTTTCCAATGAACACCCAGGACTGATTTCCTTTAGGATGGACTGGTTGGACCTCCTTGCAGTCCAAGGAACTCTTAAGAGTCTTCTCCAATACCACAGTTCAAAAGCATCAATTCTTTGGTGCTCAGCTTTCTTTACAGTCCAACTCTCACATCCATACAAGACGACTGGAAAAACCATAGCCTTGGCTAGATAGACCTTTGTTGGCAAAGTAATATCTATGCTTTTCAATATGCTATCTAGGTTGGTCATAACGCTCCTTCCAAGGAGTAAGTGTCGTTTAATTTCATGGCTGCAGTCACCATCTGCAGTGATTTTGGGGCAGCAAAAAAATAAAGCCTGACACTGTTTCCACTGTTTCCCCATCTTTCCCATGAAGTGATGGGACCAGATGCCATGATCTTAGTTTTCTGAAAGTTTTAAGCCAACTTTCTGAGCCTTAAGCCAACTTTTCACTCTCCTCTTTCACTTTCATCAAGAGACATTTTAGTTCCTCTTCACTTTCTGCCATAAGGGTGGTGTTATCTGCATATCTGAGGTGATTGATATTTCTCCCGGCAATCTTGATTCCAGCTTATGTTTCTTCCAGCCCAGTATTTCTCATGATGTACCCTGCATATAAGTTAAATAAGCAGGGTGACAATATACAGCCTTAACATACTCCATTTTCTATTTGGAACTAGTCTGTTGTTCTATGTCCAGTTCTAACTGTTGCTTCCTGACCTGCATACAGATTTCTCAAGAGGCATGTCAGGTGGTCTGGTATTCCCATCTCTTTCAGAATTTTCCACAGTTTACTGTGATCCACACAGTCAAAAGCTTTGGCTTAGTCAATAAAACAGAAATAGATGTTTTTCTGGAACTCTCTTGCTTGTTCGATGATTGAGCGGATGTTGGCAATTTGAGCTCTGGTTCCTCTGCCTTTTCTAAAACCAGCTTGAAGAACTGGAAGTTCATGATTCACATATTGCTGAAGGCTGGCTTGGAGAATTTTGAACATTACTTTACTAGCGTGTGAGATGAGTGCAATTGTGCAGTAGTTTGAGCATTCTTTGACTTTACCTTTCTTTGGGATTGGAATGAAAACTGACATTTTCCAGTCCTGTGGCCACTGTTGAGTTTTCCAAATTTGCTGGCATATTGAGTGTAGCACTTTCATGGCATCATCTTTCAGTATTTGAAATAGCTCCACTGGAATCCAACACCTCCACTAGCTTTGTTCATAGTGATGCTTTCTAAGGCCACTTGACTTCACATTCCAAGATGTCTGGCTCTAGGTGAGTGATCACACCATCATGATTATCTGGGTCATGAAGATCTTTTTTGTACAGTTCTTCTGTGTATTCTTGCCACCTCTTCTTAATATCTTCTGCTTCTGTTAGGTCCATAGCATTTCTGTCCTTTATTGAGCTCATCTTTGCATGAAGTGTTCCCTTGGTATCTCTAATTTTCTTAAAAAGATCTCTAGTCTTTCCTATCCTTTTGTTTTCCTCTATTTCTTTGCACTGATTGCAAAGGAAGTCTTTCTTATCTCTCCTTGCTATTCTTTGGAACTCTGCATTCAGATGCTTATATCTTTCCTTTTCTCCTTTGCTTTTCACTTCTCTTCTTTTCACACCTATTTGTAAGGCCTCCTCAAACAGCTTTTTTGCTTTTTTTTCATTTCTTTCCCATGGGGATGGTCTTGATCCCTGTCTCCTGTACAATGTCATGAACCTCCGTCCATAGTTCATCAGGCACTCTGTCTATCAGATCTAGTCTCTTAAATCTATTTCTCACTTTCACTGTATAATCATAAGGGATTTGATTTAGGTCATACCTGAATGGTCTAGTGGTTTTCCCCATTTTCTTCAATTTAAGTCTGAATTTGGTGATAAGGAGTTCATGATCTGAGCCACAGTCAGCTCCTGGTCTTGTTTTCACTGACTATATAGAGCTTCTCCATCTTTGGCTGCAAAGAATATAATCAGTCTGATTTTGGTGTTGACCATCTGATGATGTCCATGTGTAGTCTTCTCTTGTGTTGTTGGAAGAGAGTGTTTGCTATGACCAGTGCGTTCTCTTGTTACATATACACAATGGAGTATTACTCAGCCATTAAGAAGAATACATTTGAATCAGTTCTAATGAGGTGGATGAAACTGGAGCCGATTATACAGAGTGAAGTGAGCCTGAAAGAAAAACACCAATACAGTATACTAACACATATATATGAAATTTAGAAAGATGGTAATGATAACCCTGTATGCGAGACAGCAAAAGAGACACAGATGTATAGAACAGACTTTTGGACTCTGTGGGAGAAGAAGAGGGTGGGATGATTTGGGAGAATGGCATTGAAACATGTATAATGTCATGTAAGAAATGAATTGCCAGTCTAGGTTCGATGCAGGATACAGGATGCTTGGGGTTGGTGCACTGGGATGAATCAGAGAGGTAGTATAGGGAGGGAGGTGGGGGGGGGCGTAGGGGTTCAGGATTGGGAACTCATGTACATCCGTGGTGGATTCATGTTGATGTATGGCAAAACCAATACAGTATTGTAAAGTAAAATAAAGTTTAAAAGAAAAATCAATCAGCAAAACAAACAAAAAAAAAAAAACTATTCGCCTTGCCCTGCTTCATTCCATACTCCAAGGTCAAATTTGCCTGTTACTCCAGTTGTTTCTTGACTTCCTACTATTGCATTCCAGTCCCCTATAATGAAAAGGACATCTTTTTTGGTTCTAAAAGGTCTTGTAGGTCTCATAGAACCATTTAATTTCAGCTTCTTCAGCGTTACTGGTTGGGGCATAGGCTTGGATTACCGTGATAGGTTAAGTGATATTACCACTCAGCCACCTGGAATTCCATCACCTCCACTAGCTTTGTTCCTAGTGATGTTTCCTGAGGCCCACTTGACTTTGCATTCCAGGATGTCTGGTTCTAGGTGAGTGATCACACAATCGTGATTATCTGGGTCATGAAGATCTTTTTTGTTCAGTTCCTCTGTGTATTCTTGCCACACTGTACAGGAGATAGGGAGCAAGACCATCCCCAAGAAAAACAAATGCAAAAAAGCTAAATGGCTGTCTGAGGAGGCCTTACAAATAGCTGTGAAAAGAAGAGAAACCAAAAGCAAAGGAGAAAAGAAAGATATATCCATTTGAATGCAGAGTTCCAAAGAATAGCAAGGAGAGATAAGAAAGCCTTCCTCAGCAATCACTGCAAATAAATAGAGGAAAACAACAGAATGAGAAAGACTAGAGATCTCTTCAAGAAAAGTAGAGACACCAAGGGAATATTTCATGCAAAGATGGGCTCAATAAAGGACAGAAATTGTATGGACTGAACTGAACTGAACAGAAGCAGAAGATATTAAAAAGAGGTGGAAAATATACACAGAAGAACTGTACAAAAAGAGCATATTTTTGGCATGAAATAAATATTTAATTAAATATTGTTTCAGTCGAATTTAAATCAGACTATTCTCTGTGGGCAAATACTTCTATGTGCCTTGTTGTTCTATGTGAATATATTTTACCTGTTACCAGTTTGCACTCTGATTTATCAATGTCCATCAGTCAAACATAGTACGTGTAGAATAAATATATAAACGCATGACTACAGTTCAGTTCAGTAGCTCAGTTGTGTCTGACTCTTTGCGACCCCATGAATCGCAGCATGCCAGGCCTCCCTGTCCCTCACCAACTCCCGGAGTTCACTCAGACTCACGTCCATCGAGTCCGTGATGCCATCCAGCCATCTCATCCTCTGTCACCCCCTTCTTCTCCTGCCCCCAATCCCTCCCAGCATCAGAGTCTTTTCCAATGAGTCAACTCTTCGCATGAGGTGGCCAAAGTACTGGAGTTTCAGCTTTAGCATCATTCCTTCAAAAGAAATCCCAGGGCTGATCTCCTTCAGAATGGACTGGTTGGATCTCCTTGCAGTCCAAGGGACTCTCAAGAGTCTTCTCCAACACCACAGTTCAAAAGCATCAATTCTTTGGTGCTCAGCCTTCTTCACAGTCCAACTCTCACATCCATACATGACCACTGGAAAAACCATGGCCTTGACTAGACCGACCTTTGTTGGCAAAGTAATGTCTCTGCTTTTCAATATGTTATCTAGGTTGGTCATAATTTTTCTTCCAAGGAGTAGGCGTCTTTTAATTTCATGGCTGCAATCACCATCTGCCGTGATTTTGGAGCCCCAAAAAATAAAGTCTGACACTGTTTCCACTGTTTCCCCATCTATTTCTCATGAAATGATGACTTACATCACTCCAAATGTGTAAGCTGTTGATTTCATTATTAGTTTTTTTTTATTATGTATTTAATTACTGGATTAGTTGGAGGTGGAGTAGGAATAGGATTCATGAATCCAGAGACACTAACTTAAATGCATTAAAGGCTTATTTAAACATTTATCTTGCTAGCTCTTGATTGAAGGATTTTAAATTACTAGTGAAGAGCAGAACTAGACATTACCATGTGTACTCTGACTAGCTAGAGTCAAGATACTATAAAATTCAGTCTTTATTTAACATAATTGACCCTTTACATGAAAGATTCCTGCTTTTGATTAAGAACTAATTCAAGGGTTATTCAGAGACTATTATGTAAGGCCTTGTGTGTGTCCTCCTGGGATACAGGTGCTTAAAGAAAAATCTTGAAAGAAATAATAGATATGGAATGCCCAAGAGATTCCTTAGAATAACAGAGTTCTGTTAAGAAGGAATTAGAAAAATGTATAAATATCTTAATATATATACAGACTTTAAAAAAATCCCCCTGCATGCACAATTTTTAATTTTTAAATAAGAGAAGGGAAAAAAAGATAAACTACAGAAACATTTTGAGCATACAGTATAGTCTATAAAGTAATCATCTAGAAATTAATCAAGATTTTTCAGTTAGAAAACATGCTTCCTTTGAAGTTTACAATTATTTTTATATAGTATCAAAGGATTTGTAGATTTGATCTTGATGCAAGAGAGATCTCTAACTTGTTAAGAAAGACACTGCATGCTAAGGGGAATTTACAAGACTTATTGAATAATAGTGTAGGACATAGTGAGTTGGTCTTCTGCATTAGAAGGACAAATTCTTGGTACAGTTCACTGTATCAAGCTGATTAAACTTGAAAAGGCTGACTCATGTTGATTAAAATCAAAAGTGACATATATAAGCTACAGTGCCAATTTATTTTCTTACAATAGAAATACAGCTGTCATAGCACATTTCCTTCACACAAGCTACATGAGGACACCATTATCAGAAGATAACCAATTGACAACAGGATCAGAATTGGAGTCTGGGTGGTGGCAATATGGTGGAGGGATAGTTATATGATTTGAATATTTAATGCCCACAGGTTAAATTAGACAGATATATCCATTTTCTCAATAGATTTTGCTTTTTCACTCCATAAGAAGAGTTACATTTTTAGTTCAAGGCAATCTCTTTCTTGCATAATGTTAGATGGCTATTGCCAAAACTTTTTTCCCTCCATATACATTTTTGACAAAATTAATTTGGCACTATTTTTTTATTTTATCTTAGCAAAGTTAATTTTTTAATGCACTTGCTGTCAGGTTTTTCTTGTAAGTAATTCTATCTTCATTCAACGTTATCTCTGGCCTTATATTTAATGACTTGAATTTAGAGTTCATCTTTTCAAGTGAAATTCTTTCTGTCTTATTTCATGCTTCTGGGTAAAGCTTTCTTGCCCTTCCATGCACTAAATGGCCAAAGAGCTGAAAGCTAGATTTACAGAGCCAACACACAATAGTTTCTTCACATTAAAATTATACTGCACATTTATATTAGTGTAAACTTTATTTTTACTGAATAATGATTTTGTAGAATAATGATTAGTGAGATAATTTTGTAGAATAATGATTAGTGAGGTAACATTAGATTATTAGAGCCTTATATAACATTTAAACTGTTACTACATATCTAACAAAAATACTCAGTGACATTTATAAGGTACTTCTGTTTAGCAATTAAGGGATTGATTAAGAATAACTTTTTCTTTTTACATTTAATCAAAGATTAAACAAATTGTCTTATACACAGTAGTTTGTACATCCTAATTCCCTACCCCTGTCTTGCTCCTCCTCCCTTCCCTTTTCCCACCAGTAGCCAGTCTTAACATCCATACAGACTTAAAAAAAAATCCTCCTGTATGCATAACATTCAATTTTTTTTAATAAGGGGAAAAGGATATACCACAGAAACATTTTGAGTCTATAATACAGTCTATAATGCCATGATCTAGGAATTTATCAAGATTTTTCAGTTAGAAAACATACTTGCTTGGATATTTACAATTATTTTTATTTTATGTTTATTCTATCTGCGAGTCTGTTTCAAAAATCAGAATTTTTCACAAAGGCAAGCTTGGTTGACATATACCTAACTTTTTGGTTTGGGAGATCTAATATTGTCAAGGCAGAATGCAATCTAAAAGTCTTGATTACTCAATTTCCTTCACAGTGTCTCAAGTGAGATAAATTCAATTAAATGAAGTTTGGGAGTTTCATTATAGGTAGTTGTTATCATTCTAGAATTTTGTATCAACTGCTATAGAAAAAATTAATTTATAGACAATAATTGCTGAGTTCAAAAAGAGATTTCTGCTTATCAGTATATTTCATTTATGCCATCTACTGAATGGGGAGACCATTCAGACAATTTATTAAAGGCATTTAAGGCTCTTTCCATAATTTTCACAGTTAAGAAGGTCAGATGACCAGAAATAGTTTTACTAAGCTATTTAGCAATTAAAAGAAAAATCATGTTATAAAAAATAATTTTATTATAAACTGTTTCCTTAATGAAATACAGAAAATGTTCTAAAACTGGTAGTTTATTAAAATTTTCTTCAAGTTTTGTATATTAGCAGTTTTTGTATATACTTAAAAGAATATTTTTTACAAATAACTAATATATGATTTTGATTGATATATTTAATACACATTCACTGAGCAGTGATGGCATAATACCACCATTCTAAGCCTGGGAATATTCTTGAGAGGGAAGTTAGACAATAAAAAAGTAGTTATAAAATATGTCAAGTAATGAAGTCACTCTAAAACAAAAATAGAGCAGGATAAGACAGTAAAGAGTGGAAGATGGTTGGGGAGAAAGGGAAGGTGCTATTTTAGATAGAATTGTAAGGGAAGCCCTGGCATTTAAGGTAGGCCATAAAGGAAGTCAGAAAGGGTGCAGCTACTATAGAAAAGAGTATGGAGATTCCTCAGAAAACTAGAAGTTGAATAACTGCATGATCCAGCAATCCTACTCTTGGGAAATTACTGGACAAAACTATAATTCAAAAAGATACATGCACCCTATGTTCATGGCAGCAACTATTCACAATAGTCCAAACATGGAAACAACCTGAAAGCCCATAAATAGATGAATGGGAAAAGATGTGGAAAACATATACTGTGGAATACTACTCGGCCATAAAAAAGAATGAAATACTGCAATTTGCAGTGACATGGATGTAACTGGAGATTATCATACCAAGTGATGTCAGAAAGAAACAAATAAATACCATATGATATCACACATATGTAGAATATAAAATATGGCACAAATAAGTTATCAACAAAACAGAAATATTCACAGACATAGAGAACAGACTTGTGGTTGCCAAGGCAGGAGTGGGGATAGACAGATGGACTGGCGGTTTTGTGTTGGTAAATGCAAACTATTCCATTTAGAATCGATAAACAGCAAGGTCCTAATGCATGTGGCACAAGGAACTATATTCAATATCCTGTGATAAACCACAATGGAAAGTAATATAAAAAAGGAATGCATACATGCATATAACTGAGTCATTTTGCTAGACAACAGAGATTGATACAACATTGCAAATTAACTATACTTCAATCTTTAAAAAAATGAAAAAAAGAAGTGGGAGAGGTGTACTTTATCTTTCTGGATAATGGGCAGTAGTTGGTCATTGAGGCTGACCAACTACAGTTAAGCTTTTTATAAAAAGATTTACCTTTAAGTCTAAACCTGGCTACATTACTCCATTAAACTTTATTGGAGATTTCAGACTGCAATACAATCTAACCCTAAATGAAGTTCTGAAGGAAAAAAACTGGACTTTTAGTGCTAAAATCTAAGGGAACGCAGGGCCCAGCCTCACACTGGAATGACCCAGAGAGACGGTATGGGGAGGGAGGTGGGAGGGGGGTTAGGGTTAGGAACACGTGTACACCCATGGCGCATTCATGTGATGTATGGCAAAACCAATACAGTATTGTAAAGTAAAATAAATAGATAAGAAACACTCAGGTAATATACCTAGTATGAGTTATGCCAATTTTAAGTGATGTATTTAAAGAATATATTGACTTAGATGTAGGGGGTGGGGCAGTGGTTATTTTATTAGAACAAGAGATAAGGATTATAAAACAGCCTCAAGCTTGGCTCAGAGTAAACACTTCACAGAGGTACATGCTATTGCTATTGTTATTATATTGGTGCTTGCTTCTATTATTATATTGGCCTTGAAAAATGGAGGTAAGTGGGAAAATATGTTAACTATGCATAGGATGAATAAATGATGGTGGACCAACTGTTAATCCTCAATCAAGCATGGCTTATAAGTCTTAAAAATCTACCAAAAAAGATGTTTTCCTGATTTTCATCATCCTTATGGAATTTTTTAATGCTATAGCCATTGCCCTATTTAAACTCAATAGGTAGGTGCCTGCAGCCCACTAGAAAATGCCTAAGAAGGGATTTTCCTGGCAGTCCAGTGGTTAAGATTCTTTGCTTCCAATGCAGGGAGCCCAAGTTCAACTCCTGATGGGGCTACTAAGATCCCACATGCCATGAAGATGGAGCAGAAAAAAAAATAATTTTAAAAATGATATAAGGCTGAATTTATTAAAAAAAAAAAAATTCCAAAGCAACCCTCATTGCTTTATCCAAAGTTACAGAAATTTAGCCAGTCAAACCTCTGTGGAAGAACTGTGGAGTGGAGGGGAATTAAGAAGGTATAGGCTGTAGTTGGAGAAGACGATGGCACCCCACTCCAGTACTCTTGCCTGGAAAATCCCATGGACGGAGAAGCCTGGTAGGCTGCAGTCCATGGGGTTGCTAAGAGTCGGACACAACTGAGTGACTTCACTTTCACTTTTCCCTTTCATGCATTAGAGAAGGAAATGGCAACCCACTCCAGTGTTCTTGCCTGGAGAATCCCAGGGATGGGTGAGCATGATGGGCTGCCATCTATGGGGTCGCACAGAGTCAGACACGACTGAAGCGACTTAGCAGCAGCAGCAGCAGCAGCAGACTGTTGTTGCGTTTCAAATGTATCCCACTGGAATCTGACTTTTTGTAATAAAAATACTCAAATACCAAATTGTTCTTTCCAGCTATTTGTCTAAATTCATACTGTTCTCTTTGACAGGACTGCTGTTTGCTGTTTCCCCACCCACTACTTTCTTTCCTATCCAAACAATTTCTCATGTTTCATGACTCAAGAACAGAATTAACTTTTCCAACAAGGCTTCACTTATCTCTACCCTTAACTTGTTTTGATGGGTGCTGCACCTTTACTTTCCAACAGCATGTTATATTTTGGCAAAATTGAACCTTGTGTATGAAACTTAGCTCTTCCTAAGTGTTTGCCTGCTTCCATAGAACAAGACAATTTGTTTTTGTTTGAATGCTGTCTTGACTCAATTTTAAAGCCCTGGCTAGAGGCCCTTTTCCTTTCCTGACAGTTAATTAGACTACAGCAGACCTTTCCCTTTCTGGCTCTTACACTTTGGGCCACCTCAGGTACAGGTACCGGAGACTGGAGACAACCCCCTTGAATGTGCAAAATTATTCAAATTGGCCAAGCTGCAAAGATTCCACAAAACCTAGTTAACTCTACCTTGCTTGCCATCCTTAAACTAGCCCCCACAGCTCCAGCTTGTTGCTCTTGGTCCTCAGTGCAACCTGCTTTGTGAGCCCACAACTATAGCCTTCTGTGTTTGAGCTGCAAATACCAAAGAGTCCTGTCTTTTATCTATCCCAGTGTCACTGTATTATGTCCTTCCATCAAAATAACCTTAAAATTCTATAAAATGCATAGCCAGCACAACACTCTCTGGTTTCTATCAAGATTACAGGAAAAATTCCTGGTTTCTAGGTACACTGGGTGGTTATATACCCCACCAGCTGGAGTCCCTCTGGAGAGTTTCACACTTATTCTCACATTCCAATAAGCATTCCTATAAATAGAACCCACCTGTGATCACTTGAAATTGAATCACATGAAAATGTTAATATTTAATATTACTTAATCTCAAATATAGCAATTTCATCATCAACCTGAGTATATATACTGTATCATATAACACACAGCACGTGAAATATCTAGAGGTAGGAGACGTCACTACTTCATTCTTTACACTCTTCCCTATCATTCTTCAGTCAAATAGGAGGTGGTAAATTGGTTGATTATAGTGATGGCTCTTCTCTAAGGACCATTCTTACTATGGCTCAAAGCTAACACCTGTATACTGCCCACTCTCTGCTGTAAGCAAGTAAAGCAGGACCTAGTGCCAAGGCTTCTGCCCATATTTGTCACTTCTTCCAAGCCATTGAAATTAAAATTATCCTTAGAATACTACTGGGAAAGGTAATTTAGGACAGAATCATCCCTCTTCATACATGCCTGTTCCTAGTTTTCACCTAGAGATTTCAGTACCATTTCTGATAAAACAACCACTTTGGAGGTTGCTTTATCAGAAATTATAATCAGCAACATTTAGGAAGGAGGCTAGATGGCAGAGGTCGTGTGTTCTTACTGACTCTCATAAAACACAGACTTGGGAAAGGTCAACAATAGTAGTAGCACAAGGCTAAGAACATCTTCTGTTACAAAAGCAAATTTAATCTTTTCAGTTAACCTCTTAATATGAGATTTGGGTTTGGTGATGGTGGAGGGGGAAGGAGGGTAGTGTTGGAGTCTCTGCTTAAACCTTCAGTTCAGTTCAGTTTCAGTTCAGTCGCTCAGCCGTGTCCGACTCTTTGCAACCCCATGAATCACAGCATGCCAGGCCTCCCTGTCCCTCACCAACTCCTGGAGTTCACTCAGACTCACGTCCATCGAGTCAGTGATGCCACCCAGCCATCTCATCCTCTGTCGCCCCCTTCTCCTCCTGCCCCCAATCCCTCCCAGCATCAGAGTCTTTTCCAATGAGTCAACTCTTCGCATGAGGTGGCCAAAGTACTGGAGTTTCAGCTTTAGCATCATTCCTTCCAAAGAAATCCCAGGGCTCATCTCTTTCAGAATGGACTGGTTGGATCTCCTTGCAGTCCAAGGGACTCTCAAGAGTCTTCTCCAACACCACAGTTCAAAGGCATCAATTCTTCGGCACTCAGCCTTCTTCACAGTCCAACTCTCACATCCATACATGATTACTGGAAAAACCATAGGCTTGACTAGACAGACCTTAGTCGGCAAAGTAATGTCTCTGCTTTTGAATATGCTTTCTAGGTTGGTCATAACTTTTCTTTCAAGGAGTAAGCTTAAACCAAAACAAATGCTACAACAATCCATCCCTTGACAGAGAACATTGTATTGCAGAATGTGAGATGCTAGTCTTATGTTAATGAGTAAGTACCTTGATTTGGAACATTCTCTGCACTCCTATTTCCTAGGGAAGTTTGGATGATTTGCGAGGCAAGATTTAGGAAGTTTGGGGAGCTGGTAAAATCTTATCATCATAGCTCCAAAAGCTTCCTTCTACTCTCTAAGAAAATCTTATTTAAACAATAAAAAAGCATAATGATATAAGGGGATTGACCTACTTCAAAGACAAAAATCCTCCAGAGAATTCAGAAGCTATGAGAGTGATGAGGAACAGAAGTAAGGAAGAATGTTTAATGTGATTAGCGATTACGTGCGTGCATGCGCATCACACACACACACACACGCACACACTTTTATGATCCAGAGAGGAGTGCTATACAATCACATTCAATTATTTCTTTAGAAAGCTATTTCAGTGATAATCTATCCAGCAATTGATTCTATCACTGAAAATTCTGACTAAAATGCCAGAAGTAGCTCCACTGATCTCTAATAGGAAATCACTTAGAAAATTCCTTTCTTCTGGATCAACTATATTCAACCAACTATTTCTCTTTGACAGCCTAGCAAATTAGAGGGGTGACCTTGACGAGTTCCTGACAACAGCTGTGAGAGTCTATCATAAAAGACTAGCTCTGAAGATATATTCCATATGTGATAGATTAAATGAGATCAATGAAAAAGTTCTAGCTGATTTCAAGTGTGCAAATATGAGGATCATATGTGACAGACAGGTAAAGGAGGAATACACCTACAAAACTGTTTTCCTTTATGTCCTCTGCCATTTAATAATGGCAGTTAAAGTCAGACTGTAAGAGATTAAGTATAAGGCATCACTATGAGAAATTTGGCATTAAGTGAAAAGAAACAATGTTGTCAGATTTTATTCGTTTGTATGTGTGTGTATGCATGCATGTGAGCACATGCATTTTGTTATTCATAACACAGGGAAAAATGTTTGTTGATGGGATGGAGTAAGAAGAGGGCATAAAAATGCTACACTGTGAACAGGTGAAATTAGGAACGAAGATGAAATTAACCATGGATATGGGTGGGAAGCTCATGCTGAAAAAAGAGGTAAAGAATAAGGGATATGGTTCCTTCAAAGACCCTTACTGACTTGTCAGTTAAGTGATTATTCCTGTAATTTAGTCCTTTCTGAGGTATTGTATTAATAAAGTTCCCAGCACACTGGATTATTTGCCTCAAGTTTCCCATTTCTCACTGTGTTTTGCAGTCAACATCACAGGTTTTTAAGCTGAGTGTGGATGTGTTAGAAAGACTTGAAACCCTTAAATTTTCTGTTACACTTGCTGTAGTCCAATTTTTACTCTTATAATTACAGCGCATTCTTAAAAAAAAAAAAAAAAACTCACAGAGTTGGATTGGGTTTGGGTTTTAACAAATAAACAATGACCTCATTCCCTTAAACCCACTCAGTAATTCGTTATTTTCTTGAAGAGACCTAAAATCAAGATGCTGCTGTAGACGCTTTCTTCACCTCCATTGCAGGTATGCTATGCTTTCCCTCTTGAACTTCATGTTTTAGAATCTAAGGTACAATTTGTGTTTCCCTGAACCCAAAAGTTCTCGTGTGTATGCCTTTTTCACTCAGCCTTTTCTTTTCTTTCATCTCTACCTCTCTGTTCGAACTCAACCCATGTCCCCAGGCCTCCCTTAGCACACACACACTTGATGGGTGTTAATTACCGCTAATCATCTAAGTCTCAGGCTGGTTATTTATTAACTTCCGCAAAGACGCACATGAACTTTACTTCTATGACTTTGATTTCTGATTTCTCGGAGTTAATTATAACTGATCTTAACAATATATTTACTTGTCTGTTATTTGCTAACCAGAGATTATGCTCCTTGAGAACAATCCAGTTCACCATTTTTTTATAACAAAAATCTTAATTATGTCTGGCACATGAGTAGTCAATAAATACTTTTCTTATGTATGAACTCTAAGTCTTTTTTTGTTTGTTTGTATCAAAGTGGAAACCCAAGGAGAGAGGGACATATTTCTAAGTTCTTGTTTTTAATAGTTTACATATAGAATATTATATGCAGATAAGTGATAGATGTTATTTTTAGGTAAATGTTTAGAAGGTACAGAATGCAAATAAGAATTATCAGTGATTTAAGTACAATACAGTAAGTAAGGCAGTGAAAATTCACTCTTCTGGTAATTGCAAATTCCTCAAGATAATTTAAGCTAATTTGATAAGAAGATAATTTGATAACACTGAACTCATTGATACAATACACAGCTAAATATTAATGTTTAGAAATCTAGTATCTAATATGAAATACTTGCTTATTTAAGACATGTTTATGTTAACTAAGACAAGTTAAGGCCTTTATGTGAAATAATTAGAAAATTTGTCAACAGGAGTAGAAAGATACAGAATCCATGTATATAAATGGGAAGCTTATACTAAGCCATATTAGTAGCAAGACCAATGTTTATAGGAATATATTTGTTTCAAAGTGGCACCAAATAATGTATGCACTTTTAATCTATGTACTTAAATGCCTTCTACATTCTTTTAAAGAAAAATTGGGGGATTCCATGTCTCAATGCAAGAGAAATTACTGGTTCCCCCTACTTGGAAATGCCATCTAGGTGACACATTTCCTAGGGGTAAGGCATATTTTTCAAAGATAACAACTGTGTATTTTCTAAAGCTACCCTTTGGTTACTTTGAACCCTTCAACTGAAATATAAGGTCATTTTGTAGAAGAGCAAATACCAGCCATATATATATGTATATATATTACCAGCTTTCTACTTACCAAATGAAAGCAGTGAACTGGTCCACTTTTTATCAAAAAGAAAATCATAACTTTAAAAGTAATAATTAAAATTAAACATTTTATGTTTAGTTATAGAGAAGCATATAGATACTATTTGTAACCACAATATTATGCTTTCATGTTAGCCTGAAGCAACAGATGTCTACTGTAACCATTTTGAAAATTTATAAAATAAATAAATATGTTTTTAATTACATATGTTGTATTTGGACAAAATTAATGTTTTTATCATTCTAGAGACTGAGATATAAAACTGCCATATAATGTACATATCATTTATAATTAAGCTACACCCTTAAAAATACACAAACACAAAACCCGCCATAAATTTTAGAACATAAAAGATGCAGTTTTTATCAACATGTAAATTTTTCCATTTAGCATATATTTTGAAAATTTTAATTCTGAAAGTAATCACGAGGATTGTAACACTTAGTTATTAATTGAAAAAAATGCATTCTACCCTATTGATAATTAAGATTACTAAAAATATATCTAAATAAGAACTGTTTTTGCTAAGTTGAGGGAAAGTTTAGGAACATTCAGTCAATAAGCTATTGTTCAAATTAAATAACATTTATTTAGGAATAAACAAATTTGAATTAGAGGTAAATTAGTTCAGGCTAACTATAACAAGTAAGATTTCCTTTGTATTTATTTTTCTTCATTTCTGTCAGGGAGTTGAATGTTTCTTCCAAATTATTTCTGTAATGTTTATTTATATATCAATCGATTCTAATTCGAGTAAGTTACATTCAACAGAAGTTCATTCAATGCTGATATTCCTTTCAACAATCATTTTAAAATTAACTTTTCATTTTAAAAAATTTCAAAAGCAGGTTAAAATAGGTAAAGAAAGAAACTTGCTCAGTCGTGTCCGACTCTTTGCGACCCCATAGACTGTAGCCTACCGGGCTCCTCCATCCATGGGATTTTCCAGGCAAGAATACTGGAGTGGGTTGCCATTTCCTTCTCGACCCAGGGATTGAACCCCAATCTCCCGTATTGTAGGCAGATGCAAACAGGTAAGACAGTATAATAAACTTTCACTTACCCATCACACATTTTATCACACAATTATTAACTCATGACCAAGACCAAGTCAAATCAATCCCTACCTATTACTTCCTGTTCATTATATTATTAAATTCCAGACATAATATCATTTGTATGAATTCCAATAAATATCTGAAAAGACGGACTCTTACTTTTCCAAAATAAAATCACAGTACCGTTGCCATACCCAAAATAAAAATACTGATATTCCTTCAATGTCACCAAATATCCAAAATTTTTTTCCTGAATGTCTCAGCTTGTCTGTCTGCTAAAAACAAGACAACAGGTCCCAAATGAAGTTCCTATACTAAGCGCCACATCACACACACTGAAACTTTATTAGTTTCAGCTTTAGCAATAAGGAATCTTAAACAAGTTAACTAGGAATCACCCTGATCAGCATTAATTAAATAATCTGCCTAATCCATGCAGCTCCCTCAAGGAAAGTTAACTTCCAATAACCAACTGCTATTTTTGCCTAACATAACTTTCTTGCTCCCTTTCCCTTCTGCCAAGCCTTTCATTTTGTACAGGTCCTCAGAACTGTTTACTTTCTGCCAGACTGGATACTGTCCAACTGGAATCCATTTTTGTACAAATAAACACTTACAACTTTTTAATATACCTCAGTTTATCTTTTAACAGCCCTGGTATCTGAAGTGGGAACTGAAGGAGGCTCCTGCCACCCCTACCCAGCCCAGGCCCAGCCCCAGGCCCCAAGAGCACTGAGCAACCAGCCCTAGGTACCTGTTAAATCTCACAAGGTCACTGCATGTGTTAAGAGCTTCCAGACTTTATTTGAGCACTTCTTCTTCCAAACTGGGTTGAGAAACTAGCCAGACTTGAACAGGGACTGACTCAAAAAGCCGGCTGGGCCCAGGGATGAATCAGTTTTAACTCTGAAGCTGGACCGGTTCCGGGGTAGGACTGGTTTCAACTCAGAAGTCGGATCAGGTTTGTGGACAGACTGATTCCGACTCAGAAATCTGATGGGTCTGGAACATGAGTGGATATGGCTTAAACTGATCTGGGCCCAGTGTCAGGCCTCAAATAAATAACATTTTGTTTCAAGGCTGAACAAGCAGGTTAACATTAACTAAAGATAATCTTGACTACCCGTGGCCACAGTGGAGAAAGGCTAAGTGAGATAAACGGAACCGTTTACGAGGTGCCCTCAAGAAAAAAACAGCCTGTCGGCACTCACTAGAAAGGATGAAGGGAAACTTATTTTTCATCTTCTATGGTTTCTGGTGACCAGGATAGGAAGTGCTGGCTCACCCTAGTTACTCCGGTGCCAGTAGACTGGATCCTGAGAAACAAGCAGAAGTTACCAAAAGATGAGAATTCTTACCAAAGTCATTTCTTCCTGATTTCTAACTGTGGTACCTAGTGGAGAGAAAGATAAAATTTGACAGGTCCTATCCTTTCCTTTTTATTTATTTACTTTTTAAAGAATTGCCTTTTTGCAAAGTGATAGTCTGAGGAGGCCTTACAAATAGCTGAGAAAAGGAGAGAAGCTAAAGGCAAAGGAGAAAAGGAAAGATATACTCATCTGAATGAAGAGTTCCAAAGAATAGCAAGGAGAGCTAAGAAAGCCTTCCTCCATGTTCAATGCAAAGAAACAGAGGAAAACAATAGAATGGGAAAGACTAGAGATCTCTTCAAAAAAATTAGATAGTAAGGGAACATTTCATGCAAAGATGGGCTCAATAAAGGACAGAAATGATATGGACCTAACAAAAGCAGAGATATTAAGAAGAGGTGGCAAGAATACACAGAGAACTATACTAAAAAGATCTTCATGACCCTGATAGCCATGAGCCAGACATCTTGGAATGCAAAGTCAAGTGGGCCTTAGGAAGCATCACTAGGAACAAAGCTAGTGGAGGTGATGGAATTCCAGGTGAGCTATTTCAAATCCCGGAAGATGATGCTGTGAAAGTGCTGCACTCAATATGCCAGCAAATTTGGAAACTGCAGCAGTAGCCACAGGACTAGAAAAGGTCAGTTCATTCCAATCCCCAAAAAAGGCAATGCCAAAGAATATTCAAACTACCGCATAATTACACTCATCTCACATGCTAGCAAAGGAATGCTCAGAATCTTCCAAGCCAGGCTTCAACACTACATGAACCATGAACTTCTGATGTTCAAGCTGGTTTTAGAAAAGGCAGAGGAACCAGAGACATACTATAGCCAACATCCGTTGGATCATAGAAAAAGCACGAGAGTTCCAGAAAAACATCTACTTCTGCTTTGTTGACTATGCCAAAGCCTTTGACTGTGTGGATCACAACAAACTGTGGAAAATTCTTAAAGAGATGGGAATACCAGACCACCTGACCTGCCTCCTGAGAAATCTGTATGCAGGTCAAGAAGCAACAGTTAGAAGTGGACATGGAACCACAGACTGGTTCCAAATCGGGAAAGGAGTACGTCAAGGCTGTATATTGTCACCCTGTTTATTTAACTTATATGTAGAGTACATCATGTGAAATGCCAGAATGGATGAAGCACAAGCTAGAGTCAAGATTGCCAGGAAAAATATCAATAACCTCAGATATGCAATGACATGACCCTTATGGCAGAAGGTGAAGAAGAACTAAAAGAGCCTCTTGAAAGTGAAAGAGAAGAGAAAAAAGTTGGCTTAAAGCTCAACATTCAGAAAACTAAGATCATGGCATCTGGTCCCATCACTTCATGGCAAATTGTTGGGGAAACAGTGGAAACAGTGACAGATATTTTTTGGGGAGGGAGTTCCAAAATCACTGCAGATGGTGACTGCAGTCATGAAATTAAAAGACGCTTGCTCCTTGGAAATAAAGCTTTGATCAACCTAGACAGCATATTAAAAAACAGAGACATTACTTTACCAACAAAATCCGTCTAGTCAGAGCTATGGTTTTTCCAGTGGTCATGTATGGATGTGAGAGTTGGACTGTGAAGAAAGCTGAGCGCTAAATAATTGATGCTTTTGAACTGTGGTGTTGGAGAAGACTCTTGAGAGTCCCTTGGACTGCAAAGAGATACAACCAGTCCATCCTAAAGGGAATTAGTCCTGAATAGTCATTGGAAGGACTGATGCTGAAGCTGAAACTCCAATACTTTGGCCGCCTGATGTGAAGAACTGACTCATTGGAAAAGACCCCAATACTGGGAAAGATTGAAAGCAGGAGGAGAAGGAGATGACAGAGAATGAGATGGTTGGATGGAATCACCGACTCGATGGACATGAGTTTGAATAAGCTCCGGGAGTTGGTGATGGACAGAGAAGCCTGGCGTGCTGCAGTCCATGGGGTCACAAAGAGTCAGGCACAACTGAGCAACTGAACTGAATAAACTGAATTGAAAAATATATTTTATTTTATAATCATGCAGAATACTTACACGGTTCTAAAATCATATTATAAAACATGATATAGGCAAGAAATCTAGTTATAATCCCTATACGGTATACCTGGTTAACTCCTCCTTCTATAGGTAAGTATTTTATAAAATGTGTATTTTCTTCAACTTTTACATATATGAAAATATATTCATAGACATACTGGGTATATATGTATATGTATTTATGTACACGTGTGTGTATGTACATGCGTGCACATAAATATTTTCAAATCAACCTCCACCTTTCTTTGATAAGCAGGGGAAAGCATATAAACTTTTCTCTACTTTGCTATTTCACTTAATATATTTTGAAGATCACTCTCTGGCAGTGTATAAATATTTTATTCATTGTTTATAGCTTAATAGACTTTATGGTGTGAATTTTCCATAGTTTATATTACAGCTACCTTTGTGTTTTTTTTTTCTTTCTTGTTTTCAAAGCAGCATTTACAAACACTACTAAAATAAATAGCCTTGTTATGAATACCTCCATATATTTTCCAGTGCAAAAATATGTGAATAGAAAGTGAAATTGCTGGGTCACATTTCATATACATTGTGCGTTTTTTTTTTGCCAAATTTTCTCAATAATGATTTTATTTTGGCATACTCTTATTGACTTTTGTAGGACATAAATATAAACTGACTAGTTTCTGAGGTTATTTTGTGCCTTCATCTGATTATTTCTCTGGGAAATTAAGAGGACTTCTTTTTGAAATCATAGACCACAATGAATAGGGCAAACAAGTTGAATTCCTATTTGAAAGTTGGCCTAAATAAAAAGTTGCTCATGCCACTGAATTATATGCATACATAAGGTGGAGAGTGCATGTCTAGAAATGATGCAACTGGATGAGTTATAAATCATAAATATTTTCTTATATTTATAGTCTCATAGAATTCCAGGTACCATTGTCTTAAAGGCATTAATGCTTGTTGTCTATATTATTTCCATGTTTTATTCATTTTTGTATTTGTTTGTATTTGGGTATTCTCTTGTGATTTCTTTTTTTCTGAGATGGTGCTCAAAAAAAAAAAAAAGAAACTTAATCATGAAAATAATGGAACTAGAAGGGAAGATTTTGCAAAGTCTGGCATGTTGAAAAACCTAAACATTTTAAAGTCCTCTATGTAACAAAACCCCACTGTTATAAAAAGTAGTTCTAGATTTTGTTTAGTGGTTAAAAGTTCCCTTAAATTACAAATTGGGTAACTTTTTCCTAGAGTAGTTCAAGACCTATATATCATTTTAAGAATGTTTCACTTTGAAAATCGCTTGTAATCAACAGAGTATTAGAAATTTTTTGTTAAAAGGTATAACGTATAAAAGGTATAACAGAGAAAACATATCAGAAGGATTTCAAGTTTTGAGCTACTTCTCATTGTCACTCTTCCTTTTCAGTAAAGTTTTGTTTTAGTCCAAACTCAGTTCTCTTTCCCTTATCATCTTACAGTCACACTTCAGCTCACTTTTATCTGGCTTCTACTCTTCTCTGAAATGCCTCCCAAACTCGGAAACAACATCCTACTGATACTTTTTAATTCTTATCATACTGGCTGTCACAGGTGCTTTGAACACTGTTGACATCTTCCCCCTTTTTAAAACTTACTACTCTAGAATCAGTGGAACAATCCTGTTCTGATCTCTTCCTCAGTCTCCAGACATTAAATGATGGAGCTACTCAAGTCTCTTCAAAATTCCTTCTTCAATTTTTTTTTTTTCATATGTAAGAAAAAGTTTCACATGTATCTCTTCTTTTTCTCTGCTTTTCTGGCTCATTTATACATTTGATTCCACATAAGCATGACTATAGAGTTTCTGAATCATGATGTTTCTTGGTACCTCTAACTGAAGATGCTATAAGCCATGTTCATATATTGATGGGAAAGGTTATGAAGAAAGATGAAGCTTAAAATATTAATCTTTCTTCATAATCTTTCCCATCGATATTTCTAATCTCAGTTTATGTAATATTCACTAACAGAATTTCAAAACCTGAGCTCTTATTTCAAAATTTCTTTCCCACATTCACCTCTAATGGTCTTGATATTTCTCCAGTAACTCTCATTGCCTATCTGATCTTTATCCAAGGAACAAATTCAACCCCTTTTATTTCATGCCTTGTCCCTTTCAGTAATCACTCAACTTGTCTCCTTGCCTGAAGTCTTACCTAAATCAAGCCAGGCATCTACATTGGGGCCAAAGGATTATTTTAATGCAATATGAATCCTGTCATTTAGTTCAGTTCAGTTCAGTCGCACAGTCGTGTCTGACTCTTTGCGACCCCATGAATCGGAGCATGCCAGGTCTCCCTGTCCATCACCATGGCCCGGAGTTCACTCAGACTCACGTCCATTGAGTCCGTGATGCCATCCAGCCATCTCATCCTCTGTCGTCCCCTTCTCCTCCTGCCCCCAATCTCTCCCAGCATCAGAGTCTTTTCCAATGAGTTAACTCTTTGCATGAGGTGGCCAAAGTACTGGAGCTTCAGCTTTAGCATCATTCCTTCCAAAGAAATCCCAGGGTTGATCGCCTTCAGAATGGACTGGTTGGATCTCCTTGCAGTCCAAGGGACTCTCAAGAGTCTTCTCCAACACCACAGTTCAAAAGCATCAATTCTTCAGTGCTCAGCCTTCTTCACAGTCCAACTCTCACATCCATACATGACCACAGGAAAAACCATAGCCTTGACTAGACGGACCTTAGTCGGCAAAGTAATGTCTCTGGTTTTGAATATACTATCTAGGCTGGTCATAACTTTTCTTCCAAGGAGTAAGCGTCTTTTAACTTCATGGCTGCAGTCACCATCTGCAGTGATTTTGGAGCCCCCAAAAATAAAGTCTGACACTGTTTCCACTGTTTCCCCATCTATTTCCCATGAAGTGATGGGACCAGATGCCATGATCTTCGTTTTCTGACTGTTGAGCTTTAAGCCAACTTTTTCGCTCTCCTCTTTCACTTTCATCAAGAGGCTTTTTAGCTCCTCTTCACTTTCTGCCATAAGGGTGGTGTCTTCAGCATATCTGAGGTTATTTATATTTCTCCCGGCAATCTTGATTCCAGCTTGTGTTTCTTCCAGTCCAGCATTTCTCATGATGTACTCTGCATAGAAGTTAAATAAGCAGGGTGACAATATACAGCCTTGACATACTCCTTTTCCTGTTTGGAACCAGTCTGTTGTTCCATGTCCAGTTCTAACTGTTGCTTCCTGACCTGCATACAGATTTCTCAAGAGGCAGGTCAGGTGATCTGGTATTCCCATCTCTTTCAGAATTATCCACAGTTTATTGTGATCCACACAGTCAAGGGCTTTGGCATAGTCAATAAAGCAGAAATAGATGTTTTTCTGGAACTCTCTTGCTTTTTCTTGCTCATCCAGCGGATGCTGGCAATTTGATCTCTGATTCCTCTGCCTTTTCTAAAACCAGCTTGAATATAAGGGAATTCATGGTTCACGTATTGCTGAAGCCTGCCTTGGAGAATTTTGAGCATTACTTTACTAGCATGTGAGATGAGTGCAATTGTGCAGTAGTTTGAGCATTCTTTGACATTGCCTTTCTTTGGCATTGGAATGAAAACTGACCTTTCCAGTCCTGTGGCCACTGCTGAGTTTTCCAAATTTGCTGACATATTGAGTGCAACACTTTCACAGCATCATCTTTCAGGATTTGAAACAGCTCCACTGGAATGCCATCACCTCCACTAGCTTTGTTCATAGTGATGCTTTCTAAGGACCACTTGACTTCACATTCCAGGATATCTGGCTCTAGATGAGTGATCACACCATCATGATTATCTGGGTCATGAAGATCTTTTTTGCACAGTTCTTCCGTGCCACCTCTTCTTAAAATCTTCTGCTTCTGTTAGGTCCAGACCATTTCTGTTCTTTATGGAGCCCATCTTTGCATGAAATGTTCCCTTGGTATCTCTAATTTTCTTAAAGTGATCTCTAGTCTTTCCCATTCTGTTGTTTTCCTCTATTTCTTTGCATTGATCGCTGAAGAAGGCTTTCTTATCTCTTCTTGCTATTCTCTGGAACTCTGCATTCACATGCTTATATCTTTCCTTTTCTCCTTTGTTTTTCGCCTCTCTTCTTTTCACAGCTATTTGTAAGGCCTCCCCAGTCAGCCATTTTGCTTTTTTGCATTTCTTTTCCATGGGGATGGTCTTGATCCCTGTCTCCTGTACAATGTCACGAACCTCATTCCATAGTTCATCAGGCACTCTATCTATTAGATCTAGGCCCTTAAACTATTTCTCACTTCCACTATATAATCATAAGGGATTTGATTTAGGTGATACCTGAATAGTCTAGCGGTTTTCCCTATTTTCTTCAATTTGAGTCTGAATTTGGTAATAAGGAGTTCATGATCTGAGCCACAGTCAGCTCCTGGTCTTGTTTTTGTTGACCGTATAGAGCTTCTCCATCTTTGGCTGCAAAGAATATAATCAGTCTGATTTTGGTGTTGACCATCTGGTGATGTCCATGTGTAGAGACTTCTCTTGTGTTGTTGGAAGAGGGTGTTTGCTATGACCAGTGCATTTTCTTGGCAAAACTCTATTAGTCTTTGCCCTTCTTCATTCTGCATTCCAAGGCCAAATTTGCCTGTTACTCCAGGTGTTTCTTGACTTCCTACTTTTGCATTCCAGTCCCCTATAATGAAAAGGACATCTTTTTTTTGGGTGTTAGTTCTAAAAGGTCTTGTATTAGCCTGCTTAAAATATCCATTGTGTTCCCATCACATACAAGCTATAGCACAAGTCAACAAGAAATGCCTGTCCACCTGGCTTATTAACTCTTTGCCTTAAGAATCATGCATTTGTTTTGTTAGATGATGTTTCTTTGCTCTGTACCTTCACAAATGTTTCCTCTGGTCAAAATTGTCATCATGCAGTTCTTTCTTATCCTGCTAACATTTACATATGCTTCAATATTCAACTCATTGATTGCCCAGAACAATCTTATCATTCTCTGTACAACTTTGTCATAGAAATGGCCACAAAAAATTGGAAGTCTATCATTGTCTCTTTTCACAGTAATAAGATTGACTTTCTTCTTGTTTTCACAGCCTAAATACTTTAATTTTTAAATTTTATATCTTATAATCAACTAACAATATTATAGTAGGTTCAAGTGTACAGCAGAGTGATTCAGTTATACATACAGATGTATCTATTATTTTTCAAATTATTTTCCCATTTAGACCATTACAGACTATTGAGCAGAGGTTCCCTGCACTATACAGTAGGTCCTCGTTGGTTATTTGTTTTAAAAATAGCAGTATGTACATGTATGGTGACTTCTTATGCTCCAAATTCTGGCAGATTGTATGATGTGAGCAATGTTTAGTAAATGGGAATTAAATTGAACTAAGAAAGGTGTATTAACATTTCTATACTGATTATGAAATCAGATAAGTTGGTGGAAAGAAAACCATACAAAAGAATCAAGTCAATGGCATTGAAAAAATATAGACATTAGCAAATGCTTTATGAACATCATGTTTCTTTTCAGCTTGTGAATTCCTTGATAGTGTTCAATAGCCACAGAGAGGTTGAAGATCAAATACCCAGAAATTACCCTTTAAGATGATCCATGCAGTGAATTTATAGACAGTTATGGAATTCCAAACCTTGTTACTTACACCAGATTTCCTATCCAGCTTTTTAAATTTGTATTTCATGCTCATATTTACTAGACCTCTTTTTTTCCTGCATATTGCAGTGGGCATAGCTTAGAGAAAAATTGTTTACAGTCTTGTTGAAAGTATTTCTATATGCAAAGCATTTAAAAACAACTTGTGGCGTTTTGAAGCACTCAGCACACTGCTAAGTTCTTCTGTCTTTCATCTCCCCATTTGATATAGCCTAATTATTGCCAGTGCAAACAATTCTTACAACGGATTAAGAGCTCTTATGACAAATAAACAATAGGAACAGATGACTTCTTCAAAGCAAAGCTTTTTAAAATTTTAAAGTTCTCAAAAAATAGATATTTAAATAAATATCACATATATAAACCCTGTTTGAAAAGTTTATATGGTTCTTGCCTGGGAGATTGCAAAAAAGAAGACATAACAAGCCTCAGTTAAACTTGGAAATTAACTGCAGAAATAATGTAGGTGGCACATAAGTTTTCTAGAGAGTCTGGTAGGTAACAAATGAACAAATATATACCGTAACTAAAGATGTATTGAATATGTAATAATTTGTGTAAGTTTCATATTTTATATATATATATAATTTTCTGAGAGTTTCTGTATGCTTCTCTTCCTACATACTTTTATGCTTTCAAGGAAGACTCATTTAATATTCATTTTATGAAATAGATATTTGTCATTGGTGTTACAGCATTTTTCATACTGCACTATGGTCTGTAAATATTAGTTTCTCCCGCAAGATAATTTCTTTATGACTATGGCACCCCACTCCAGTGCTCTTGCCTGGAAAATCCCATGGACGGAGGAGCCTGGTAGGCTGCAGTCCATGGGGTCGCTAAGAGTCGGACACGGCTAAGCGATTTCACTTTCACTTTTCATTGGAGAAAGAAATGGCAACCCACTCCAGTGTTCTTTTTTTTTTTAATAAATTTATTTATTTTAATCAGAGGTTAATTACTTTACAATATTGTATTGGTTTTGCCATACATCAACGTGTATCCGCCACAGGTATACACGTGTTCCCCATCCTGAACCCCGCTCCCTCCTCCCTCCCATACCATCCCTCTGGGTCGTCTCAGTGCACCAGCCCACTCCAGTGTTCTTGCCTGGAGGATCCCAGGGACGAGGGAGCCTGGCGGGAGGCTGTCTATGGGGTCACACAGAGTTGGACACAACTGAAGCGACTTAGCAGCAGCAGCAGCAAAAGTACTAGGTCAGTACTATATCCTTTCAGCCTAATTGTTTCATATCATATAGACTTATATTTTTTGAAAATAACAAATGAACACATAAAACTTCTATTTATAGTATCTCTTTGAAAGCTTATAAGTATGGATCAAACAGTTTGCAAGCAGAAAATAAGCAAATGAATAGAAATATTAAATGAAACATTCATCAGTTTCTAAGTGTTAAATTTCAGCAATATCTCAAAATAGTCAATGTTTGATGGATGCTATCCAAAGCATATAGTGTAGATGACATAATTATAACTAAAGCCATAAATATTATTTCTGTTGGGTAGAGGTTATATAATTTTTCCCTGTATATAAAACAAGAGAGCAGTGGGAAGAGCATAAGTAACAATTTAAGCAAAAATTCTCTTTAGATATTCCAAACATTATTTTTTAAGTATAAGCTCTCAAAGTGAAAGCATGCTTACTTTTAAATCTAAAACTGCTGAATTATGTATTAGCAGAGGACTGTTTAAATCACAGTATATTGAATTATTCTGTAACTGAATCTAGCATAAATAGTACTTTATTAATCAAAGAAATCAAGGACTTCAGCCTGAGTTTTACATTCTACAACTTGTAACTTCAGATGAAAGTTAAACTGTATTTTTGGTATTTCTGACATTATTCTCTACTTGACTTGCACAAAACAAGGCTCAAATCAGAGAAGCAGAGGACCTTGTAGGAACTTTACCACTTTAATGATTATAGATGGATATGTGATAGCTACAGATAAATTGAGGGAGTTAGACAAGTACATAAATCATATATAGACATATAATGAACTTTTCTATTGTGGCTAATACACATTTCAATGTAATAAACACACTGTCTGGATTTGTAAGCACTACTTTCTCATGACAATCAATACCCAAAACCCCTTCCATTACTGCTCTGTTGTCATAAAGAGCCTAAAATGACAAGGGCCAGTTTTAGGTGTTACTGGTAGAAATATCTCCTCCCTATTCACAACAAAACAAAACCCACATTTCAGAAAGCAATAAACATTTTCAAATTGATGTTAGTTATCTAATGTCTTTTGCCTTAAAAAATGTTAACATAATGTTTCCTTTAGTTCTAAACACAAAGCTATATTTTAAGCTATAATCAAAAATAGATGCACACATTACAAAACAAGTACATTTTTAAATGTACAAACATTTTATGGCAAAAAGTTGTTTTTTTTTCAAGCTTTAGTCCTTTGTAGAATAAATGAAAGAAATAGAATATAGATATTGCCACTATGGGGCTTCTCTGGTGTCTCAGATGATAAAGAATCTGCCTGCAATGCAGGAAACTCAGTTCAGTTGGGCTGGGAGAAGGGAATGGTAACCTGTTCCAGTATTCTTGCCTGGAGAATTCCATGGACAGAGGAACCTGGTGGATTACAGTTGACAAAGGTCTGTAGAGTCAAGGCTGTGGTCTTTCCAGTAGTCATGTATGAATGTGAGAGCTGAACCATAAAGAAGACAGGGCACAGAGGAATTGGTGCTTTCAAACTGGTGCTGGAGAAGACTCTTAAGAGCCCCTTGGATAGCAGGGAGATCAAATTAATCAATCTTAAAGGAAAGCAGCCTTGAATACTCATTGGAAGGGCTGATTATGAAGCTGAAGCTCCAATACTTTGGCCACCTGATAGGAAGAACTGACTCATTTGAAAAAACCCTGATGTTAGGAAAGCTTGAAGGCAGAAGGAGAAGAGGGTGACAGAGGATGAGATGGTTGGATGGCATCATCGATTCAATGGACATGAACTTGTGCAAACTCTGGGAGATGATGAGGGACAGGGAAGCCTGGTGTGCTGCAGTTCATGGGGTCACAAAGAGTCAGACAAGACTTGGCAACTGAATAACCACAACAACAGTAATTGCCACTATTGCTAAGGTATCTAATATTTTTGCTTTAAAAATAGTTTGTTAACTACATGGAAACTGATATCATGATTCATAATAAAAAATATTTATTTCATCTGTCTCTATTTGTGGCACAAAGTTCCTAAAACCCTTAGAATTTGCTAAGTGATGAGAGTCACAAAGATGTTTTTTGTTCAAAAAGTTACTTCAGATTATGGATTGCAGCTTAGGTTGGGGGCTGGTTGCCAGGAGAACCAACCAAGTGATTGGAGGATTGGAATGTTCAAGGGAGAGACGGTAGAGGTTGAATCAGTCATTGATGAAAAATGAGTTAATCAATCATGCCTATGGAATGAAGCCTCCATAAAACCCCAAATGGACAGGGTTTGGAGAGCTTCAGGGTTGGTAAACATCTGGGGCTTTAGAAAGAGGGGCATACTTGGGAAGAGCATGGAGGCTCTGTGCCCTTTCCTCATACCTTGATCTATGCATGTCCTGTTATAAAAGGCTGTTCCTTTTATAATAAACCAGTAATCCAGTAAGTAAAATGTTTCTCTGAGTTCTGTGAGCCACTCTAGCAAATTAATCTAACCCAAGGAGAGGGTTGTGGGAAACTCTAATTTATAACCAGTCAGTCAAAAGTCCAGATAACAACCTGGGCTTGCTTCTGACCTCTGGTGGGGATGGGAGAGGGGCACACTCAGTCCTACAGGACTGAGGTCTCAACCTATGGAATCTGATGTTATCTCCTAGAATATAATGTTGAAACTGGTGTCAGAACTTGCTTGGGTGCATGCAAGAACCCCTCCACCCCCAACACGTGCATGCACACACACACACATCTTTCACAGGCTTGAAATTTTGTCCCCAAACCCAAAATAGGACCTAATCCTTCTTATTGACAGTGAGATGAACTATATAGTTTTGTAATTTCAACATCAAAATTAAATTTGATATTATGTAATATGATATTTCACATGCTATAAGTCTGTGACTCTATTGTGCATTCATGTAGAAGATAACTTTTAAGTATTCATTTTATATCATGGCAAGTTTTGGGTATAGATTGCTACATCAGGAAAAAAAAAAAATCTCTCATAGCAGTCTCTCTTTCTTGGGAAGAAATCCAAGACATCAATGTTGATCAAATCAAGATTAAAATATAAGTATTCAATAAGTTAGATAAACTTTACTTATTAAGGAAATTAAATTCAATCTTTATCATGTTTACCATTTAAGTCAAAGCAAATGATGGTGTTAAAAGAGACTAGGGAAGTATTTTGTTGAGAGATTAAATTCATTGAATATAACTATACAAAAGAAGGTATATCACATCCATAGGGATAATTTATAAACTGTATAAATTATATAAAATATTCATTATACTAAGGTTATAAAAAGGAAAATTTGTGAATGTTTAAAGATATTGCATTATCTAGATGTAGAATTCCATGATTTAAATATAAATGTGTCTAACCACCAATTATCAGGTGTTGATCATCTGAGAGATAATAATTTAGGTGTTATTTGCCGAAGATATGCCATCTGTTGGAAGATTCAGAATATGTGGAATAAATTAGCTATTTTTTTAGCACCCCTAAATCACTTTATATCTTTGTGATACATATAAGTTCTTAAAATATTTGGTAGTTAAAGAAAAAATATATCAATTCAGAGATGTGAAAATATATACTTTAACACATTTTTCCCCTCTGAAAGAGTTATAATTTTTGCAGAACAGTAAGGCCAAAGTTCAGCACTTAAGAATCTTCCTGACAGGGAATATCTATTTTGGCATGATATAAACCACCAAATATACATGCAAACTTCGTGATTTAATACCTCAAACCATGACAAATGTTTTGCTGCTTTAGCGTGCCTTCATTTTAAAACATTCTATGTACTCTGAACAGTAACAGAATGTGTGCACTGTCAATAAAGCTAGGTTTCATCATAACAGTTTAAAAACGTATTTGTTTTTTAACAAGGGCTCTTCAAATGTTACCAAAGACCGTCTTTTGAAGGGAAGGATAAAAGGGAAAAAGACAGCAGTAGCATTTTGTATTAATAGTTTAAAATGTATTCTGAAGATTATAATTCATGTACCTGTTTATATATACATGTAGATTTTATATATATGATGATAAATGTTGACATAATATTTTAATAGTACTAAATACATGGATACTGAGTCATTGGTAAGTATTACTTACTGATGGTACACTTTATCCTTGATGCTGCTCAAGAAATTAAGCATTTGTTTTAGAAAAGAATCTCCTTTTCTGCTGAGCCATTACTTTAAAATAAAGGCTATCTTAATAAATTTACAAAATGAGAAGCATACGTGACCCATGATAAAGGCCTGCTTAGTGTCTTATAAATTTTTGAAATCTAGAATCTTATAAGGACAAATAAATTGTATTTCCTCTCTTGGGCGATCTGTTTATCAGACCAATGTAGAAAGTGTGACTAGTCATTTCAGGAATCGCTTGTCATCCCCACATCTTACAGGACTTGTGCACACATGAACTTGGAGTGTTGCAAATGTATGTTAGAAATGCTTCTTTGGGTTTTTGAGTGAATATCAGAGTTGGTCTTGCTGTGAAGATTGAGGAAAATGTGTATACCCTATGGCACCCCACTCCAGTACTCTTGCCTGGAAAATCCCATGGACAGAGGAGCCGGGTAGGCTGCGGTCCATGGGGTCGCGAAGAGTCAGACACGACTGAGCGACTTCCTTTTCACTTTTCACTTTCATGCATTGGAGAAGGAAATGGTGGCCCACTCCAATGTTCTTGCCTGGAGAATCCCAGGGACGGGGGAGCCTTCCCCGCTGCCGTCTATGGGGTCGCACAGAGTAGGACACAACTGAAGTGATTTAGCAGCAGCAGCAGTGTCACTGAAGGAAAAAACGATGGTTTGAAAAACTGCACGTATATACTCACAAAGAAAGAAAAGCTTAAATTGGTATACTGTACTAGTTCAGTGCAAATTCTGGTGTCAGAACTTAAACTAGGTATTTAATTGCTGTGTGCTTTGGTCTTTCTCATCTTTAAGAATGATAAAAATGTGTCAGGAGTTTTTAGAGAGGACTAAATGTATTAATAAATGTCAAGTATTTAGAATCATGTTTGATCCTTAGGAAGAGCTTAGTGTTACTTATGATGATTGATGATGATAATGATGGTGGAACAGGTGGTGGTGATGAAAACCAACTAGAATGATGTCTTAGTTTGAGTACTTCAAAAAGTAGACATCAAGACAGGGATTTAGTTATTGGGAAGAGGGTGTTCCTGTGAATGATTACAATGGAATAGGGAAAAGTAAGACCTATGACAGAGATAAGATAATAAAGAGTGCATTATAAATAGGTTATTAGTGGGGGCAGTTGGAGCCCATTCCTACTGGGGACTCTGTAAGAAGCCATGTAGAACATGCCTTAGAATCATCCCACTGGACTGTGGAAAGGGGAGGGGAGGGAAGAAGAGAGAAAACTGGATATTTATTCACTGACATCATGACCCATTAGTTTAAGGTTGCCTCTGGGGTTGTTCTCAAATGTCCCTGATGCAGAGAAAAGAGAGACATAGGTACTTAACAGCGAAACTCAGCTTACTGGAAACTGTCTGAAGCTGCTGTAAGTAAACATGATGGGTCAAGTAGTTAAGAGTTAAAGCATCAACGTGGTCTGCTTCTTCCAAGTTAACCTGTAGCTATGAAATTAATGCAATTAAACTTTAGACAAATTCATGCAAAATTCACCACTAGATTATAAGCAAAAGTTTTTCTGATAATAATTGGCTTGGTAAAATACGAGGGCAAATTTGCATAATTCTAGATTTTACATGAATATATATATTCTATGTAATGTTTATTATATATTAGTTGTTAACTTATAGAGGAATTTTTCTTTATGAAGATTGTCTACCCACTTTTTCTAGCTCTGGTCAGCAAAGGATTACTATGAAATTCATTGTTCAAGCGCTTTACTTTTTCTATAACCTGTGACGGCCCCTTATAAGAGAGAATACCATTACAGAAAGTTGCCAAAAGTAGAGCGACTTTGTGTTGTTTTTCAAAAGGCAAATTAAAAACTCTAAGAGCACTAAGTAGAACTTTGACTTTAAACTATTTTCTGCTTAGCTGTGGGCTACTCTGATTTATGCACACATACAGTGTTTTGTAAAATGCCTTTCCCATATGAATCAGAATCTGACATCCCACTTTCAGTTTTACTATAAAGAGACTGTATTCTCAGAGGATTGATTCCTTTTACAAACAGAGCAAAATAACTACTGCACTGTAATGCCAGAATAATTCAAAAGTAAGTGATTATACTAGAGTTGTGTTCCCAAACTGAGGGTGAAGAGTTTTGGATTTATGGGAACAGATACCTAATTTCAGGTATATATCAAGCATTCCTCATAGTCTGAATAAATAAAATATTTAGCACAGATATGTAACAATAATTGTGTTTCATGATGTAAAAATTTACTTAAGAAGATAACTGAATTTTTAGTAATATTTTATCAAGTATTTATTTACTAAAGATAACCCTTATACATATCTTAGCATTTTTTGAAAGAGCTGTAGATTTAGTATTAAAAATTTGATTCAATTCCTCTTTTAATTTTAGATAAATAAAATTAGGCTAATTTACTTAGCTTCTCTAGTTTATAGTCTTATTTCTAACTAATTCTAATGCTTGTCAGTGATTGTTACTATGTATATACGTATTACTTTGTGTTTATGTAAATAGCATTTATATCCTGCTTACAATATACACACATATACATATAAATTATATATGCTGTATACCCTCTTTAACATGAAACAGTTCACATTTAGAATTGCTAAGACTATTGGGGATAAAGAAAAGAAAGAGACTGATAAAGAAAGCAAAGTCAGTGTAGGGATTAGGAGATAATGGGAGACGGATTTAGGAGGGACTGTTGCTGCTGCTGCTGCTGCTGCTGTCACTTCAGTCGTGTCCGACTCTGTGCGACCCCATAGAGGGCAGCCCACCAGGCTCCCCCGTCCCTGGGATTCTCCAGGCAAGAACACTGGAGTGGGTTGCCATTTCCTTCTCTAAAGCATGAAAGTGAAAAGTGAAAGTGAAGTCGCTCAGTCGTGTCCGACTCTTTGCGACCCCATGGACTGCAGCCCACCAGGCTCCTCCGTTCATGGGATTCTCCAGGCAAGGGTACTGGAGTGGGGTGCCATTGTCTTATCCGTTAGGAGGGACTACCTAGGGTTTTATATCATTGCTTTTTTTTCTTTTCTGAAGCTCTTGAAGAGATAAGTGTTTTATTAATGTTATTTGAAATTTATATGTACATCTTTTTTTATGGAGACAGATCTCAAAAAATTAAAGAGGAAAAAAGTACTTGTAAACTGCCACTGTAGTATAAGCATTGCCCCAGAATCACTAGGGAACCTTCTCACACTGCTGAAAGTTTCTCTGGGTAATATTCTCCAGACTTGGAAAGTTGTATATTTCTTTTTGTTGTTTATCTTGAATTTTTCAGTTTAAATTTTACTGACATAAAAGTTCACTTGTTCAGTGAATGCTAAACTACTAAATAGTGTGATTAGACCTTTCATGTAATTTCTTATTAATACATAATAAGTAATATTTTATACATGTATCTTTGGAAAAGATTTAGAGTATATTTCCTCTTTATGCTCTAATGGGGCCATTTTCCAGTTTACCCTGGCAATCTAAAAAATAAAAGCAGTACAATAAATTCAATTTTAATTTATATTTAATTCATATCAAATGACCTATAGTGAAATTTTCTACCTCTTACATACTACAGAAAATTGTTACAACAGTGTTACCAAAATAAAATATTACTATTATTATACAGTTACTTTATTACCGGCTTTGTTTTTAATAATCAACATAATCAAAATGTCTAATATATATAGACTATATCTAATCCTAGTCTGAATGAAAATAAATTTCTGATTAAAACTATTGGATCTTAACATGTGGCTCATTAACAGTATCAAAATTTATCATTACCACATACTCATTAAACAAGGGTCAATGATTTTATTATTTATTTCTGGTCTTTGAAATAAATGTTCTGCTTTTGAAGAAGTTACCTTAGAAGCTTATTTTTTCCCAGCATGTAATAAAAGATAAAAAAATAATTAGCTGCCCATCATCATGTAAGCTTTTCAAAATTGGGAGATATAAAAAACATTATAAAAGTAAACTTGAATGTTTATGATTATGTTTAATAGAAGTGCAGTCACGTAAGTTTCACTGTACCAAAAATAAATCTTTCTCTGTATGATGACTTGAAGGAATCTAGTTTTTTCTTAACCTCAGAAGAGACCTATAATATGTTAGTAAACTTATATTCTATGGTGACACACTGTATTATCATAGATTAACCCAGAATACTTTAGTCTTGAAAGATTTATCACATTCTGGTCAACTGATCTAAAAGCCAGCAAGAGGTCAGATGTGCTGGTGGTCAGGCCCTTCAGAAATAGTTCACATGACAATGAAATAGAGTAAAACAACTTTTTTTTTCCAAAGTCTGGCCCTGATAACGCACATTTTAATGATAAAATCATATTATCCTAGACTCTTATATACAAGTAAAAACACCATCATATTTTCTCAGCTTTCGATGGGCCCACTTAAGTTCTCTTAAAAGTGGATGTTGTGCCAGCCAGTGAACATTAGGCTGGTCCAAAAGTGCTCCTTCAAACCTGCTTACCTATTCCTTTACTCTTTCCTTTCCTCCCATATTTCCTCTCTTTTCACTGTTATGTCTGGATATTTGAGTCATCCTGTGGGCAAAGAAAAATATTTAAATCTACAAAGAGCAAAAATAAAATAGAGCTGGAGCCCTGTTTAGCATATGTTTCATTTTGTGAGATCATCAATTGTTACTGCTGGCCAGGATTTGATCATTTGTATCTGCTTTTATTGTGGAGTTAGCACATAGATCTTATAGCTAAATCACAGAGTTCCACTAGTAAATTCACAGTACAAGTCAGTATAGGCATAAAGAAATTATGAACACAAGAAAAAGCAAGAATCAATGTTTCAATGCTTTGTGGCAAGAAAGAAATTATTATAGTTGCAGAAAAGATCAAAGACAATATAGCCGTGCAAACTATGATGGAGTTTAAACTTTAGCCTAATTACCAAGGGGGAAACAATGATGCATTTCAAGTAGGAGAATCATTTGTTTTGATTTTTATTCTTAAAAGATTATTCTGATTTCAGAGGGAGAATGAGTTGTAAGGACAAGAAGCTAAGGAATTGTTAGGAAACTTATGCAAAAATTGTGGTTACTATATCATAATGGTAGTAGCTGCTCAGAAGGAGAGAAATCAGTTGATTTGAAATATGTTTTGAAATATATCCTATATAATTAAATGGTGGGATAACTATTAATAGAAGGAACTGGAAAGAGAATAATCAAAGATGGCCAATAGTTACCATTTGAGCAGTTGAGTGTTATCATTTACTGAAAGAGGAAGCTAAGTAAGAACAGATTTGATATTGGGGTGAGGACTAAAGAGTCCCTTTGTGACATGACTTCATCGTATTAAATGCTAAATCTTTTTAATAACATTAAAGCAAAACAACATAAAAATCTGGCTCAATCTTTCTACTTCTCTTATTTTTTCTTTCTATATCATTTCTTGAAAAAAGATTATGTTTTTATTGATACAGATATAGTTATTTTATAAATAAATATAAATGTAGATTTATATCTCTTTCACTTGCCAACCTCTTAAATTTTGCACTCTGATTCCACTACCTCACTAATATGCTTGCAATTATTGCTGGAGCTCATTGATTCTCAATGTGTAGTTCTTAAATCAGCTATATATCAGCATCACCTGGGACACTGAAAAGAAACTTGGCAGGCCCTACCAAAGAATTGACTCTGAATCAGATGGGCCAAGGAACTGTTGTTTAGAGAGCACTCCAAGTGAGTCTGATGTGAGGCAAATTTTGCAAAAACACTGTGGTGTAGGGTGCTCTAGTGCATCACCCAGATCTGCCCTGCAGGTCTGAGCCAGTCATTCTCCCACCTTCTAGGAGCAGAGATACTCTTTCGGCCGCAGGGAACTCTTGAGTAAGACACCTTCACTAAGAGAAATTGCCCTCCCTCAAAGAGAGCTCAGAGCCATCTTGCCCCAACATCATATCTTCTTCTCAGAACCTTCCTGTCTTCTATAACAATCAGTTCAGTTCAGTCACTCAGTCGTGTCCGACTCTGCGATCCCATGAATTGCAGCACGCCAGGCCTCCCTGTCCATCACCATCTCCCGGAGTTCACTCAGACTCACATCCATCGAGTCCATGATGCCATCCAGCCATCTCATCCTGGGTCGTCCTCTTCTCCTCCTGCCCCCAATCTCTCCAACCATCAGAGTCCTCTCCAATGAGTCAACTCTTTGCATGAGGTGGCCAAAGTACTGGAGTTTCAGCTTTAGCATCATTCCTTCCAAAGAAATCCCAGGGCTGATCTCCTTCAGAATGGACTGGTTGGATCTCCTTGCAGTCCAAGGGACCCTCAAGAGTCTTCTCCACCACCACAGTTCAAACGCATCAATTCTTCGGCGCTCAGCCTTCTTCACAGTCCAACTCTCATATCCATACATGACCACAGGAAAACCATAGCCTTGACTAGACGGACCTTAGTCAGCAAAGTAATGTCTCTGCTTTTGAATATACTATCTAGGTTGAACTATGGTGACTGCAGCCATGAAATCAAAAGATGTTTACTCCTTGGAAGAAAAGTTATGACCAACCTAGATAGCATATTCAAAAGCAGAGACATTACTTTGCCGACTAAGGTCCGTCTAGTCAAGTCTATGGTTTTCCTGTGGTCATGTATGGATGTGAGAGTTGGACTGTGAAGAAGGCTGAACGCCGAAGAATTGATGCGTTTGAACTGTGGTGTTGGAGAAGACTCTTGAGGGTCCCTTGGACTGCAAGGAGCTCCAACCAGTCCATTCTGAAGGAGATCAGCCCTGGGATTTCTTTGGAAGGAATGATGCTAAAGCTGAAACTCCAGTACTTTGGCCACCTCATGCAAAGAGTTGACTCATTGGAGAGGACTCTGATGGTTGGAGAGATTGAGGGCAGGAGGAGAAGAGGACGACCCAGGATGAGATGCCTGGATGGCATCATGGACTCGATGGATGTGAGTCTGAGTGAACTCCGGGAGTTGGTGATGGACAGGGAGGCCTGGCGTGCTGCGATTCATGGGGTCAAAAAGAGTCGGACACGACTGAGCGACTGAACTGAACTGAACTGATCTAGGTTGATCCTAACTTTTCCTCCAAGTAGTAAGTGTCTTTGAATTTCATGGCTGCAGTCACCATCTGCAGTGATTTTGGAGCCCCCCAAAATAAAGTCTGACACTGTTTCAACTGTTTGCCCATCTATTCGCCATGAAGTGATGGGACTGGATGCCATGATCTTCGTTTTTTGAACGTTGAGCTTTAAGCCAACTTTTTCACTCTCCACTTTCACTTTCATCAAGAGGCTTTTTAGCGCCTCTTCACTTTCTGCCATAAGGGTGGTATAATCCCCATATCTGAGCTTATTGATATTTCTCCCAGCAGTCTTGATTCCAGCTTGTGTTTCTTCCAGTCCAGTGTTTCTCATGATGTACTCTGCATATAAGTTAAATAAGCAGGGTGACAATATACAGCCTTGATGAACTCCTTTACCTATTTGGAACCAGTCTGTTATTCCATGTCCAGTTCTAACTGTTGCTTCCTGACCTGCATACAGATTTCTCAAGAGGCAGGTCAGGTGGTCTGGTATTCCCATCTCTTTCAGAATTTTCCATAGTTTATTGTGATCCACACAGTCAAAGGCTTTGGCATAGTCAATAAAGCAGAAATAGATGTTTTTGTGGAACTCTCTTGCTTTTTCCATGATCCAGCGGATGTTGGCAATTTGATCTCTGGTTCCTCTGCCTTTTCTAAAATCAGCTTGAACATCAGCAAGTTCACGGTTCACATATTGCTGAAGCCTGGCTTGGAGAATTTTGAGCATTACTTTACTAGCATGTGAGATGAATGCAATTGTGTGGTAGTTTGAGCATTCTTTGACATTGCCTTTCTTTGGCATTGGAATGAAAACTGACCTTTTCCAGTCCTGTGGCCACTGCTGAGTTTTCCAAATTTGCTGGCATATTGAGTGCAGCACTTTCACAGCATCATCTTTCAGGATTTGAAACAGCTCCACTGGAATGCCATCACCTCCACTAGCTTTGTTCGTAGTGATGCTTTCTAAGGTCCACTTGACTTCACATTCCAGGATATCTGGCTCTAGAAGAGTGATCACATCATCATGATTATCTGGGTCATGAAGATCTTTTTTGTACAGTTCTTCTGTGTATTCTTGCCACCTCTTCTTAATATCTTCTGCTTCTGTTAGGTTCATACCATTTCTGTCCTTAATCGAGCCCATCTTTGCATGAAATGTTCCCTTGGTATCTCTAATTTTCTTAAAAAGTTCTCTAGTCTTTCACATTCTGCTGTTTTCCTCGATTTCTTTGCATTGATCGCTGAAGAAGGCTTTCTTATCTCTTCTTGCTATCCTTTGGAACTCTGCATTCAGATGCTTATATCTTTCCTTTTCTCCTTTGCTTTTCACTTATCTCCTTTTCACAGCTATTTGTAAGGCTTCCTCCGACAGCCATTTTGTTTTTTTGTATTTCTTTTCCATGGAGATGGTCTTGATCCCTGTCTCCTGTACAATGTCACGAACCTCTGTCCACGATTCATCAGGCACTCTATCTATCAGATCTAGTCCCTTAAATCTATTTCTCACTTCCACTGTATAATCATAAGGGATTTGATTTAGGTGATACCTGAATGGTCTAGTGGTTTTCCCTACTTTCTTCAATTTGAGTCTGAAGTTGGTAATAAGGAGTTCATGATCTGAGCCACAGTCAGCTCCTGGTCTTGTTTTTGTTGACTGTATAGAGCTTCTCCATCTTTGGCTGCAAAGAGTATAATCAATCTGATTTCGGTGTTGACCACCTGGTGATGTCCATGTGTAGAGTCTTCCCTTGTGTTGTTGGAAGTGGGTGTTTGCTATGACCAGTTCATTTTCTTCGTAAAACTCTATTAGTCTTTGCCCTGATTCATTCCACATTCCAAGGCCAAATTTGCCTGTTACTCCAGGTGTTTCTTGACTTCCTACTTTTGCATTCCAGTCCCCTATAATGAAAAGGACATCTTTTTTTTTGGGTGTTAGTTCTAAAAGGTCTTGTAGGTCTTCATAAAACCGTTCAACTTCAGTTTCTTCAGCATTACTGTTTGGGGCATAGACTTGGATAACTGTGATATTGAATGGTTTGCCTTGGAGACGAACAGAGATCATTCTGTCATTTTTGAGACTCCATCCAAGTACTGCATTTGGGACTCTTTTGTTGACCATGATGGCTACTCCATTTCTTCTGAGGGATTCCTGCCCGCAGTAGTAGATTTAATGGTCATCTGAGTTAAATTCACCCTTTCCAGTCCATTTTAGTTTGCTGATTCCTAGAATGTCGACGTACACCCTTGCCATCTCTTGTTTGACCACTTGCAATGTGCCTTGATTCATGTACCTAACATTCCAGGTTCCTATGCAATATTGCTCTTTACAGCATTGGATCTTGCTTCTATCACCAGTTGCATCCACAACTGGGTATTGTTTTTGCTTTGGCTCCATCCCTTCATTCTTTCTGGAGTTATTTCTCCACTGATCTCCAGTAGCATATTGGGCACCTAATGACCTGGGGAGTATAGGTGGAGGCAATGGTATTAAAGACAAGGCTCCTTTGCTTCAAGGTGGGCAACTGTGAAATGCTATCCCAATATCAGCATTTCCTCAAATTCCAACTGTAATCACATTGCAGTTCATTGTCTCCCTTTGTTCAATCCTGATTCCTTCTCCCTTCATAGGTACTTTTTCCATAGTATGGTCCAATAATCCTTTTACAAGCAAATCTCATATTTGATTTCTGATTCCTGGGGAATCTACACTATGATAATTACCAGTGGCATCCTCAATGACAAACGTAATATAATTTTCAACATTTCATTCAACTGCTGTAATAGTTTTGTTATACAACCACCATTCTCTACTTTTTGAAACATTCTCTATTAGTTTCCAGCACACCTCTCTTGCATTTTTGCCCGGTCTTTCTCTCATCTCTTAACTCCACTTTCTCAATGTTCTTTTGTTTCTCTTTTAATGATTTTATTTCTTTGTCTGTTTTTGTCTGTGCTGGGTGTGTGCTGCTGCAGAGGCTTTTCCCCGGTTGCAGCCAGCGGGGCTGCTCTCTAGTTGCGGTGTCCGGGCTTCTATTGACGTGGCTTCTCCTGCGGAGCACGGGCTCTAGAGCACAGCTTCAGTAGTTGCGGTGCACAGGCTTTGTTGCACCACAGCATTTTCAGTGTCCTTTTGAAGGTTCTTTCCCTCCATTCATTCCCTCAGTCTTGATATTACTCTATTCTTCCTTGTCTTTCCACCCAACTCTCCCTAAAAATGTCTTTAACCATGTTGTACATCAGATCTCCAGAACTTATTCATGATGACCGTAGGTAATAACACTGTATTATACACTTACAATTTGCTAAGAGGGTAGACTTTAAGTGTTCTTACCACAAGAGACAACTATGTAAGAGGTGATGGATGTGTTACTGAACTTGGTTGTGATATTTTTTTCACATTGTGTATGGATATCAGATCATCATGGTATACATCTAAAAATTTAAAAAACCCATCATATTCTACAACCTAAGTATATGTAATTTTTATTTGTTACTCATACCTCAGAATTGGAAAAATACTTTTTATGTACATAGAATCAAAAAGATGCTAAGTTTTTATTCTACTTCAGAGCTCCAGTATAATGTACTCATTTATTAGACATTTAAAACCTGATATTCAAACAGCACTTCATGGAGTAATTTTTTAAGCACATACTGACTAGGTATATCTTATCAGACATGAATCTCAAATTCAACATTGAACACTGTCTATTCTCTCAGATTCTGACTTGGTGTGAACAAGGTATGAGAGTGAGAGATAAAATTGTCTGAACTTGGATAGCAACTGTTTAGGAGATTTAAAGCAAGTATCTTCTTTCTGGAAGCCTGTGTTGATTGGATCAATAGATTTTAAGATAAATTGAGAAATGAGTAGCTTCTCCCCTGAGGAGAGGGAGCCAGCAGGCCCAGGGAAAACTGCTATGTTATCAAATAGATGAACCCATTGGTCTTTCAGTTGTGTCCTAGAACAGAGTCCAAACTCTTTAGAGCCCTTCAGATAACATAATACAGTGTAATTTTCTAGTCTCACATCCTGACATTCTGGTCACACAAAGCTTGTGATTTGCTAAATACAACTTTCTTTTTCTACCTCTATATGTTCTCATGTGTACAAATTATTAATTTTGACTAAAATGCCTATTTTCTTTCTTTCCCATGCTTTGCTTTTTTTTTTTTTTCTTTTTTGGGGGGGTTGAAGTATGAAAGTGAAGTTGCTCAGTCATGTCCAACTATTTGCAACCCCATGGACTATGCAGTGCATGGAATTCTCCAGGCCAGAATACTGGATTTGTTGGGACCAGCCTAACAAAAAACCAACCTGAGCAAGCAGTGCCACAGAAGAATAAAGAAAAATAAGACTCAGAAATAAGATGGGGATCAAGGGGCTGATGCCACTCACAGGCAAAAGCCCAGATCCTAATCCTTACATGCTTTTTATTGCTAATATCTACTTTCTTGTACGTGCTCTAGATATATCTGTCTTTTGCAATCTCAGATTGGGGATAAAGATATACAATGCATAGTACTCATGTCAAACCTTCAGGCCTTTCATGACTCTGTTTAGCCCTTCAGCTAGTGACACCCTTTCACAGCAGCTCTCTTAAGGCTCTGGTTATGGGAACAGTCACTAATGGTTTTCCATCAGTCACAGTACTACTTCAACATCTTGTTTTCAAGATGTTTTTCCAGGATGTACTTTTTACCGCTCCCAGCCCTTCACCTGGGAGTGATGAGAAAGTTATTCTTATTTTTCAAAGAAGCCTTGTCAATTATAGTACAGGCCTGTGCATAGCATATTCCCTACAGGAGTGGGTAGATATTCCTTTCTCCAGGTAATCCCAACCCAGGGATTGAACCCAAGTTTCCTATATTGTAGTATAGTTGATTTATAATATGGCATTAGTTTTAGGTGTACAGTGTCGGCTTCCCAGGTGGAACTAGCAGTAAAGAACCCATCTGCCAAGGCAGAAGATACAAGAAACATGGGTTCGATCACTGGGATGGGAAGATCCCCTGGAGGAGGACATGGAAACCCACTCCAGTATTCTTGCCTGGAGAATCCCAGGGACAGGGGAGCCTTGTGGGCTGCCGTCTATGGGGTTGCACAGAGTTGGACATGACTGAAGAAACTTAGGAGCAACAGCAGTTTCTTCTTTATATCTGTGATGAGACCAACTTAACCTTAAGATTTGCTAAATAGATGATTATCCCACAAATATTTGTTGAGTATCTACTCCGTGTCTGGAAATTCTGAAAACTAGTAAGTAAATGTAGTATGACTCTCTGCCATACAAAACTCACATTCAAATGAGAGAAGATAGACAATAAGCACTAAACAGTATAAATGAGTATGCATGCGCTCAGGTAATATCTGGTATGGGTTAACAAAACAGAGTCGGTTAAAGGAGATTGGACAGTACCAGAGGATACAAGCAGCCTTGCTGTATTTAAAATATGGTGATCCAGTTAGGTATATAGAGAAAGTCATCTCTGAGCACAAACTGAATTGAGACATGGGAATTTGTCATGTGTCTCTCTGGTGGAAGAGTCTTTCAACCTGAAGAACCAGTCAATTAAAGGATCATAAGAGTATACCTGACATCTTTGAGGGATAGAAAGGAGCTTTGTGGCCAGGTAAAGTGAGCAAGCAGAAGACTTGGGAATGATGGGGCCATAGAACTATCATAGGAACACATCATAGACAGTACTATGTGCCACTGTAACAACTTTGGTTTTTGGATGAAATTGGAAACTATTTAAAGTTTTGAGTATTCAGTTCAGTTCAGTTCAGTCACTCAGTCGTGTCTGACTCTTTGCGACCCCATGGATCACAGCACACCAGGCCTCCCTGTCCATCACCAACTCCCGGAGTTCACTCAGACTCACGTCCATTGAGTCCGTGATGCCATCCAGCCATCTCATCCTCTGCCGTCCCCTTCTCCTGCCCTCAATCCCTCCCAGCATCAAAGACTTTTCCAATGAGTCAACTCTTCACATGAGGTGGCCAAAGTACTGGAGTTTCAGCTTTAGCATCCTTCCTTCCAAAGAAATCCCAGGTTGATCTCCTTTAGAATGGACTGGTTGGATCTCCTTGCAGTCCAAAGGACTCTCGAGAGTCCTCTCCAATACCACAGTTCAAAAGCATCAATTCTTCGGCGCTCAGCCTTCTTCACAGTCCAACACTCACATCCATACATGACTACTGGAAAAACCATAGCCTTGATTAGACGGACCTTAGTTGGCAAAGTAATGTCTCTGCTTTTGAATATGCTATCTAGGTTGGTCATAACTTTTCTTCCAAGGAGTAAGTGTCTTTTAATTTCATGGCTGCAGTCACAATCTGCAGTAGCATAATCCAAATGTCTTTTTAAAAGAATTCCTATAGGTGTTGTTTTGAAAATAGCTATGGAAGGGACAGGGGCAGAGAAGAGATAATTTATATTGGAGCTGTGGCTATACATAGAGGTTTGTGTGTGTGTGTGTGTGTGTGTGTGTGTGTGTGACTAAAGTTCTGACATTTTTTAATATATCCCAGGTTTTATTTTATATATTTCAAACCAAATATTCTATTCAGCAACTCTGTAAACATCTCTTTACGAAGTGTTAGGATACCGTCCTGCACTTTAGGGGGAATGTGTGCAAATAAATCAGGGAGAGCCAGCGACTAAACACTTGGCCATCACAATAATATGAGACTGAGCATGATAATATTGGAGTATCCCAATACTGTGCCTGGGATACCCCAATATTAAAGGTCATGAAAGAAAAGGAAGCTTGAGAAAAAATAGCTAAGGAATTACTTCCTTTCTTACAAAGAAAACTGAGAGTTTGGTGATGCAAAAGCCAAGTTAAAAAAGAAAGTTTATTGTGGATGAGGAAATAAGCAACCTGGCAGCTCTGTGAAATAAGATTACATTTTCTATTACTTTCTATTGTATCTAACAAAGCACTGCAAACTTATTTGTGAAATAACTTGCTATTTTAACGTTTTCCATGGTCAGAAGTTTGGTATGTTTTAACTGGGTTCTCTGTTCAGGATCTCCCAAGGCTTAAATCAAGGTGTAAGCTGGTTCACCCTTATCTAAAGACTCAACTAGGGAATGCTCTTCCAAGTTAATTCAGGTTGCTGGCAGAATCAAAACTATGATCATATATTTATTTCCTTTTTTTTTTTTTTTAGAGCAAATACTTATCAAGTATCTAACAATGTTCAGTTGCTCTACTAGGTGCTACAAAGAATTAAAACTTAGTTGAGATTTTTTTTCAGAGAAAATATAGTATTGTCAGTTAGATAAAATCAATAAATGAACAACTATGGAGATTATTCTAAGAAATACACGTTTATTTTAAATTGGGGCATTAAGAATGTGGGGAACACTTTTAAAATGAAGAATAGAATATCATGAAAAGAAAATGCCTTTAGCTACTCAACTATCATTCAACCTGATCAAAAACAGGATAGACGGAAGGAGTGAAAAGCACAGCTGTCTTAACCAATTGTCATTAAAATATCTAATTTTGCAAATTTTCAAATTACGCATAATGATGTGGACAAAAAACTAGTGTTCCCCCTAAGGTCAAAGAAAGAACCCATTCCATTGGAGCCCTGAAAGCAAGCTTTACTCACTTCATGGGAACCCCACTTATGCTGGAAGTATATGGAACCAGATCATGTAGGGGCTGAAGGCATGGCTAAGCAATTGGTCTTTAGTAGTTAAGGGGAGTTACTGAATCAAATGTAAATGTGAGGAATTACCTGAGTGATTTGAGTCATGAACCAATTCTACCTAGAACATCCGAATAACTGATGAGGGAGAAAGGAATTTGTTGGATTTTTATTTTTTGTGACCTGTGTATAAATTGTATTTCATTCTCAATGTTGTATTAGACAAGCACATTTAAGAGAATGAAAAGAAACCATTTATTCAAGTGTATTTTATGAAATATTAATCATCTGTGTTTCTGAAGAATAGGTCCTTTTACAATTTATTTAAAAATATGAAACATTTAAATGAGCTCTGGGACTTGCCTTTGAAGTGACATAGTAAAGTATGTAGATGTACTATTTTCTTCAATAAAAGGACAAATTTACAGTTTTTGTTACTATTTTCGAATTTACATTGTTACTCCATGATTCCAATTGCAAGCTTAAATTGAATGAATTATTTATCAGAGTGATGCATAACTTTAACTGAATTAATATGCCTTTTCTAATCTGTTACCTATAACCTTGCTACTCAAAGTGTGGTCAAGGATCTCATTAAAGTTTGAGAACTGGCTTATAAAACCTAGAAAAAAGACCATTCAGGAAGTTAATGGAAACACTTTAAAAATCCTTGTCAAAAACCCCATTATGTTATGTACATAAATACAACTAAAATGTCTTTATTTGATCTTTATTGGTGATATAATTATAGTGACAATCTGTAGCAATAAAACTGGCAGCTAAAAATGTTATTCCCATGCCTTCTAATCCCTCCTAATTCCAGGAAATTCCTTCAAGGAAGAACAAGGGAAAATAAAGTCTATTCATTTATATGAAAAATGGAACACAATTCATAAGGTATTCACAAGATTGAACTAGCTATAAAAATAATTTTTTGAAAGCTGAGAGTGTACTCATATTTTATGTGCTTGTTATCTTATGATTTATATACACACTACTTGCCAAAAATGAGCAGAGACCCATTTTTTACTTTATTATAAAGAATTATTTCATTCCTAAACATAAAATACCACAGGCAGTTTTGCTAAAAATGATCACCTGTTATTTGTGAAAATCCTCTGTATTGGTTTTTTCCATGTAAAAATGTTAGAATAATAGATTGGTAGAAGTGAAATCATAAAGGTCAATTAATCCAACCTCTTACCCAATAGATAAGTCTGCTCTATACTAGAATTTTTTGCTTGGTTATATGGTTGTAACAAGCAATCCCCAAATTTTTGAAGCTTACAACACTTAAGTCATATTTGACTACAAGCTTAGGGTGTTGTGTGAGGTTCTGTTCCTTGTGGCTTCCTTTCAGAATCCAAGTTGAGACATCCAGCTTCTATTTGAGACCTGTTATTCTCAAAACAGAGAAAAAGAAAGGAAAAAGAGAGATATAGTAGAAAGACCAATCAATGGTTCTTAAAACTTTTCCTCAAACCAGGAATATGTTATTAATAGACTCTCATTTTATTGACCAAAGCAAGTGTCATTCATTGCCTTTCCATGGTGCTAAAAAGGAAACTCCTTCCAAGGGAAGGCAGCATAGGTACATCACATTTGTGGAAATGGATGAACTTTTTACAGGGAAGATAAGACAAAATAATTAGGAATGATAAATTTTAAATACAGTTCCAGATTTATATAAGCTTATGTTACCAGACCACCTGAACTGCCTCTTGAGAAACCTATGTTCAGGTCAGGAAGCAACAGTTAGAACTGGACATGGAACAACAGGCTGGTTTCAAATAGGTAAAGCAGTACGTCAAGGCTGTATATTGTCACCCTGCTTATTTAACTTATATGCAGTGTACATCATGAGAAATGCTGGGCTGGAAGAAGCACAAGCTGGAATCAAGATTGCCAGGAGAAATATCAATAACCTCAGATATGCAGATGACACCACCCTTATGGCAGAAAGTGAAGAGGAACTCAAAAGCCTCTTGATGAAAGTGGAGAGTGAAAAAGTTGGCTTAAAGCTCAACATTCAAAAAAGTAAGATCATGGCATCTGGTCCCATCACTTCATGGGAAATAGATGGGGAAACAGTGTCAAACTTTATTTTCTGGGGCTCCAAAATCACTGCAGATGGTGACTGCAGCCATGAAATTAAAAGACACTTACTCCTTGGAAGGAAAGTTATGACCAACATAGATGGCATATTCAAAAGCAGAGAAATTTCTTTGCCGACAGAGGTCCGTCTAGTCAAGGCTATGGTTTTTCCTGTGGTCATGTATGGATGTGAGAGTTGGACTGTGAAGAAAGCTGAGCTCCGAAAAATTGATTCTCTTGAACTGTGGTGTTGGAGAAGACTCTTGAGAGTCCCTTGGACTGCAAGGAGATCCAACCAGTCCATTCTAAAGGATACCAGTCCTGGGCATTCTTTGGAAGGAATGATGCTAAAGCTGAAACTCCAGTACTTTGGCCACCTCATGTGAAGAGTTGACTCATTGGAAAGGACTCTGATGCTGGGAGGGATTGGGGGCAGGAGGAGGAGGGGATCACAGAGAATGAGATGGCTGGATGGCATCACCGACTCGATGGCCGTGAGTTTGCGTGAACTCCGGGAGTTGGTGATGGACAGGGAGGCCTAGCTAGCTGTGATTCATGGGGTTGCAAAGAGTCGGACACAACTGAGCAACTGAACTGAACTGAAATTATTTCAGTTACTTATTTTAAATTGCACAGTGCTGAAGCCAGTCCAGCCTGAGGGAGCAAACTCGGTGTGCTGTGTGTGCTTAGTCGCTCAGTTATGTCCGACTCTGCGACCCTATGGATGGACTGAAGCCTGCCAGGCTACTCTGTCAATGGGATTTTCCTGGCAAGAATACTGGAGTGAGTTGCTATTTCTTCCTCCAGAGGATCTTCCTGACCCAGGGATAGAACCTTTGTCTCCTGATTTTTCTGCATTGTAAGTGGATTCTTTACCCCTGAGCCACCAGGGAAGCCCATAGTCTGTTCAGTTCAGTTCAGTTCAGTCGCTCAGTCGTGTCCAACTCTGCGACCCCATGAATCGCAGCACACCAGGCCTCCCTGTCCATCATCAACTCCCGGAGTTCACTCAGACCCATGTCCATCGAGTCCGTGATGCCATCCAGCCATCTCATCCTGGGTCGTCCCCTTCTCCTCCTGCCCCCCATCCCTCCCAGCATCAGAGTCTTTTCCACTAAGTAACAATTATTTCCTTCTAGTAGTAGACAGCCATCCGTCAACTCTGTTGTTCATTTGCCCTATTGTGTCCGATTCTTTGCAACCCACATCCATCAACTCTACTGTCATGAATTCACTTAGTTTATACAGTAAAATACAAACTCCAGCCATTGTGAAGAAGAAAAGTTTATCTCAATGTGAATATTCTCCTTTCTTTAATAATCCTACCACTTTAAGCTTCAGTGCCTGATTTTCCTTTTCTGTGTTTGATGGGCCAGAGTTGCATTTCCCCCTTAATTTCTCTTTTTCCAATCCTAGCTTACTTCTACAGCTTTTAAAGCTTTACTTTCTAATATGTAAATACTGTAACCCAAATCTAACAAGATTTTATTTCACTGGGGAAACTTTATTCTTTTTCAGTGAAACTGATCATGTCTCATTAAGAATATGGGTCAGCAGTGAGGATGATGTTGGAAATTGTGGGTTAGGTCACCTAATTCTGCATTAGGTAGAAGAGCCAACTGAGTGGGGAGGGATTCTGTCATCCCTTGCATAAAAGTATCTTCAGCAACACTATGTTCAATAGGCTGACTTTTCTCTCTGCAGGCAACAATTTCAGATTTGTTAGTGAATAGCTATAAATGAGTGAGAAGTTAAAACATGGGGAAATGATAACTCTCAATTTCTAATATTAAGGATTTTATTATAATACAAAAATCAAGGAATGCGTTTTGGCCTTTATTTCATAATGAGAAATAGGTCTAAGTTTAGCTCTGTCTAATTTCTCAAAAGAAAAAACCAAAACCTCAAATTGATGAACAGAGTGTTTTCTTTTCTTTTTTCTTCCTTGCCCATGCATTCACTAAATAAAATAAGCAATTTGCTAGGCAATTAAAAAAATGTTTCTCCCAGAGGATGACGTATGAACTGACTGGATAATTTCCTGAATTTCGATTTCTATTTGTATATGTAGACATGGCCTGATTTTTTAAAGCTCAGCCAAAAGTGTTTCTGTGGTAAACTTTATGTTTCCTGTCAGAAGATCATTTGGGTTCTGTCGGAAAAACTGTTCAAAGGATGAAGATTTGTGCTGCCAATCACTTATATTAAAAACAATAAATTTACAAATATTTAAAATCAAATATTGAGGTGTGTTTGAATGAAGTACAAGTCCTTTGTTGAAAACTTCTCTGGGAAGAAATTATTTCTCAAAAAGGTTTAGAAAAAAGAAATAAAGTAATCACGTATACCTTAACCTCTGTGGATTACACAATTCCTTTTCACTGTAACATTTGCTACTACTTCAAGTCTAATGGGGTTTCCATTTGTTTGAGTGACTAAACCAGGGAGCTGTGCTGTAGAACACTGTATGACTGATTCATCACTACTGCTTCTAATCAGGGAGCTGTTTCTTCAGATAGACTTTCTTGCCTGAAATATTTTCCCTGCTGTGCCATTTAGTTTGATTGGAAAAGCAGTGATCCTTCCTCCAGTTTTGTAGTAAGGCCAGAAGATTTCCTTTTTGCCCTTGAACCAACTATTAAAATGTATTTCAATAATTCAAAAGTTTGTAAACTTACAGCATTGTGACATTTTGTCCTTGGAGAAACATAATCTAGTATATAAATTGAAGAATAAAGCCTATTCTTCCAGACTGCTGTTTCTGTAGCACTAGATGCTATAGAAATCTGCTCTTTTAGGTCACTATTTTATCTTAAAGATGGCAATAAAATTCCATAGCATCCATAGTTATGCTGCTATGCTGCTGCATTTCTTAAAAGATTATTTTATATATGCAATAGAAACAGGCTTACTGAAGTTGAATTTCCGAGTACAGGTTTTTTTATATTTAGGGTCTTAAAATTTTTGTAGAGTATAATCATTTAATCATATAATTAGACATTATATTGTAAACAAAATAATAGTTCTTGTACTTCTGTTTCTAAATGAATTAATGCAAATGAAAATGAAAACCATTTAGAAATGTTTAGATAGCTGGCAGGGATTCACCCTGAAAATAAGAGTGGGACCAGAGGTGATAAATCTTGCTTATTTAAAAATGCTAAACAGGAAAGATTCCAAAACACAGTTTAGACAGAGCAACTAGGATTAACCTTTGCCTGCAATTCTTAAGGTACTTCTATCACTATAAATTCTGGGTTATTTTAAAATTGTTTAACTTTTTTTTAAATTTTGAATATTAAAATTTGTTAAAAATTTTAAAATAAAGCTACTGTTAATATTGTTTAAAATTTAAGCTAAATATAGATATATAGATATATAGCTAACCCTATTATTCCACAAGATTCTAGAAAACTTCTAAACTATTTGAATAATTTATTCCTCTTGAATTACAATTTGTTTTAAATAATAGTATGACTTTCTCATGGGACTGCAGCTGCGTGGGATGGAAATTGGATAAAACTTGGAATTACTTATAGAATTTGTAAAATTTTTATTTTATAATACAATCTAACATGATACTTTCTTAGATGAAAGCACTGAGTCTTAAGCTGTGTTCAAAATGAAGATTTGAAACAGTCTTTTAGGAAATTAAGATTTTTATAAATGTTATCTATAATATTTGATAATTTCCAGTTCTTCAGATAATGTTGTGTCACAGATACACGTATGTATACATATACACACAAAACCAAATAATCATTTAAGAATTTTAAAATAAATTCAATGTGAAAAAAATTGGTCAGAATAGTAAAATTGTGGCTATGTGTTTGTTCTAAAACATAATGAATAAGATATGTTTAGCCTTGTATTTTGTTGTAGGACATGATGATATAACCAAAATTGTTCTTAAAATATGAATTTATAAACATATGAATATATTCCCCAAGATTAGTTTCAGTCTTTTGTATGCCAACAGAAAATGCAAAAATGTGAAATGACTTTTCACTAATTTATAAAAACCTATTATATTTAAAAATGTATTATATAAAGTTCTAGATTTTTAATCATAAAGTTGGCTCATAACCCCCTAGAAAATAACATACTTTTTTGGCCATTTAACACCTTACTACCCTTTTTTTTTTTTTTCACACTTTGCTAAAAAAAGACATTCGTGGAAAAAAAGTGCTGTGGTAGAAAAAGTTCTGTTTTCATTTTCCTAGCAAAATCAGGTCACCCCAATTTCATGGTGCAAAGTAGCCCCATAACTAAAAATTGAGCAATTTTTTTAAGTTAAAAGAAATTCTATAAAACAATTTCCATTTGATGCTCAGCTATATCAAATCTTAGAACATGTCAACTAAAATTTATGCCAAAAATGTGAGATCAGAGTTTAAAATCATTAAAATTTAATTATTGAGACGTTTGTTCAAAATTATTTAACCAAAAACAAAGGGATATAGTTTTATTCATATTCTCTGAATTTATTTATATATGTATGTACACAGCAAAACATAAAATGGAATGCAGTGTTAAAAGTAGGCAAATCTAAGTAACTGATATATGATGTTCCTCATAATTATTGTCAAATGGAAAGTTAAAATTTTTAACATATGAAAGCTTATTTCCATGAGTTGTAACAACTGAATTTTTTATCCAAATTCAACCAAATTGGTTAACTTTGGAGCTCTGTAGCTGTATACTATTAAAATTTATATATATTTGCTGCTTACTTTTACTTCCATTTATTCTCATTTAGCCATATTTCTTACCACCTAAACCCCCAACTTCAAATAAATAAATTTGAGACTGTTGATCACTCCTCATTGAAACTGCTCACTCAGTTTTCAAGATGCCATAATCCTCTTGGCTTTCCTCCCACATGCCTGCTGCTCCTCTCATTCTCCTTCTCTGGTTCTTCTCTCCCTCATCCTCTAAACATTGGAGGACTCAGTCCCAGTCTTTGGTCTCCCCTGCCATCCCATGTTTATTCCTAGCTTGGTGACTTTATTTAGTCCCTTGCCTGAAACTATAATGTGTGTGCTAAAAGTTCTGAAGTGGACAACCTGAGTTAGTACTTCTATTATTTCCAGACTGATATCTCTACTTTGATCTTAAACTGGCATCTACAACTCAACCTTTCCAAAAGTGAGCAACTACTTTCCCCTCAAACTTGCTTCAGCCACAGTCCTCTCTATGTTGGCTAATGGCAACTGTAACCTTTTAATATATTTAGTTATTTCAGTGTGCCATTAGCCATATGTTCAATAATTTTTAAGACATGTCTCTTTCTGTACATTCAGTTGAGGAATACACATTGTATCACATTTATATGGGAGAGCAAAACACCTGGAGTCATCCCTGCTCATCACTTTATCTCACATTCCACATCAAATTCCTAAATCAATTACATCAGGTCTGCCTTCAACATGCATCTTTAGATTCTGATTCAACTCTTAGCTACTTCTGTCATTACATTTCTCTCCCAAACCAACAACACCTAACTTAGATGATTTCAGTCTTCCAATTGGTCTCCTAACCCACTCATTCTATGTATTTTCAGACTATGTTTCTTTTTAAATATAATCATTTAAAACAATGTTTCCCTCTAAATATTATTTAATTATATCCCACAAATTTTGATATGTTAATTTTTACTATTGCTCAACTCATAGTTTTTCCTAATTGCTTTAGTGGTATTTTTGACACATGAATTAATTAGAAGAATATTATTTAGTTTTATAAATTTGATATCTTCTAGATATCTTTGTGTGACTGATTTCTAACTTAATTTGATTATAACTACATAATCCTTTAAATTGCACTTTTCTCGCCATCCTAAATCACTTCAGTCATCTCCAACTCTGCGACTCTATGGGCTGTAGCCCACCAGGCTCCTCTGTCCATGGGATTCTCCAAGCAATAATACTGGAGTGGGTTTCAGTGCTCTCCTCCAGGGAATCTTCCTAACCCAGGGATCGAACCCACATCTCTTGTCTTCTACACTGGCAAGTGGGTACTTTACCACTAGTGCCACCTGGGAAGCCTTGCAGTTCTCTTAAATTTATTGAAAATTATTTTATGACCCAAGGTATGGTCAATTTTGATGAATTCATTATGTTCACTGGAAAATAAGGTGCATTCTACAGTTGTTGAGTGTGCTTTCCCTACAAATAGTAGAGGAAATTAATTGATACAGTTGTTCACATAATCTGAGCCCTCACTGATCTTTTATATTTTACTTTTTAGTTCTAGAATTTTCATTGGTTCTTTTTTATAGTTTCCATTTCTCTGCTGAGACTTCATTTTTTTTTATTCATAGAAGCATGATTTTCACTGAGCACAATTAAAACAACTGCTTTAAAGTTAACTAATTTTTACTAATTCTAGCATCTGAATCTCCTTGATACTGGGATGCATCTTTTTGGTTCTTCATACGTCAGGTAATATTAGATTATATCTCAGACGTGATTATTTTATTATCCAGACTCTAGAGACTATTACATTTTTTTCAAATGGAATTGATAATATAATGTAATGCATATGATAGATATAAAATAATAAAAATATATATAAAATTTATGTATATGTATAAAACAGTATAAACATTTCTAATCTATGCTCTTGTGGTAAACATGATTATCAGTTAGAATACAGTGCACTTTTTTCTTTTTTAGTCTTAAAGACTCTACTCATTTCCAAGTTTTCTTAGGTCAGCAGCTGTCTTCACATTCCTTCAGCAAGGTTGTTTGTAAGACAATTAGATGGTTTTGTCCCACTCGGCATTTCATCCTGAGATGCACTCAGTCTCCTGTCTTTTTAAAATTTGTATACATTAAAGTTTACTTCTTGAAGTTCATTTGATTTTGACAAATACAGTGTTATATCCGCAATTACACAGTCACAGTATTACAGAGAAGAGTTTCACCATTTGAAACAATATTCTCTTGTGTTTCACCTAGCTAGTGCCCCCTTCTTCTCCAGAATCCTTGGCATCTACTGATGCTTTTAGAGGCTCTTTTAAGTGTTTCCCTTTTCAGAAATTCATAGAATTGGAACTACAGTGTATGTAGGTTTTTTTGGTCTGACTTCTTTCAATTAGCAATAGGAATGTAAGGTTCATTTGTATTGTGTTCATTACTTGATAACTTGGTTACTTCTATTGGTAAATAATATTCCATTTTATAAATGTAGCATGGTTTATCCATTCATATATTGAGGTAGATCTTTGATGCTTCCAGTTTTGGGAAATTATAAACAAGATTGTTATACATGTTCATGTAGAGGTTTTGGCGTAGATACAAGATTTCAAACGACTTGGTTAAATACTTAGAAGCACAATTATGAAATCATATGATAAGACTATATTTAGCTTTGTAGGAAATGGTCAAACTATTTTCCAAAGTGAATTGTGCCATTTTTCATTCTCACCAGTACTGGATGAGAGTTCTTATTGCTCTGTGTCCTTGCCAACATTTGAAATTGGATTTTCTTAGATTTTAACAACTTTAATGGTGTGTACATGTATCTCATTGTTGTTTTAGTTTGCAATTCCCTAATGAAAAATCATATTGAACACCTTTTCATATATTTATGTGCCTTCTGTGTGTCATTGTTAATACTCAGACTTTTTTGTCCATGTTTTAATTGGTTTGCTGGTTTCTTATTGTTAAATTTTAAGTTTCCCTTGCATGGAGCGAATACTAGTTCTCTACCAGAAAGTGTGTTTTCCAAATATTTTCTCTCAGTATGTGGCTTGTTTTTATGTGTGACTCTCATATTAAATAAATTAATTTTTCTATTATTGCTCAATTTTTTTCCAAATAAAATGGGGTAAATGTGTTTAACAATGCATAGATCTGAGGTGTTACTCTATTCTAATGCATAGTGTTTCCAAATATAAGTAGTTTAACACATAGCTTGCTTCCCCTCTCTCTCTCTGTTTGTGTGTAGGTCTCTCTCTCAATAGAACAGTTTCATAAGTGTAAGTGAACGTCTGTGTATATGGGTGTATTTTACTTGTACTATGAAGGAGTTCACTTGCCTGATTTTAAAAAATCACTCAATTCATTGGTCTTTATGTTATGGGTATTCAGGAAAAACAAAAAGATTATATCATCAGTCAAATTCTAAATGAATAACAGATCCCCCATTGCATAAAACTGGAATGCAAGCACTAAGATGGTAGCAGTGGTTTTAACTGCCTTACCACCCAGTATGGAAACCATTGTATGTCAGTGTTAATATTTCTTTCAGCCCTGATGTTTCTGTCTGGAAATTGTTATTGCCTGTTAATTAATTTCAATTATAGTAGTATAAGAATTTAATCACGTTAAATGCTGGTATTTTGTTAGTTTTCTAAAAAAGAAAATAAAGAATCTCAGTTATTTTTGTACTTCTTGAATTTCATTATTCTTCATTGATGTTTACTGAAAGAGCTCATTTGAGGTAGGTTTGACTGTAAATTCCATATGTCAACTAATAAAGCTTAGTTGCCAAAATTTGAAAAATAGAAACAGAAGGGAATGCTTAACCAAGCACAATACATACCATCTAGTCACTGTTGAAAAACCACTGCTGAGTGAAATATATGTGAAATTGTTTTGGTAGTCTGAGACGTTTAGAAAGTGATCCATAATAGAGTAAAGTAAATTGGTTATAGATAATTAAAGGTAAGGATATATATGTACTTATCATTGTATACCATTTCCAATAGCTTCTGCATGGTTTAGTAATTACTGCTGTCTAGAAGGTGAAGGTGAAGTCGCTCAGTCGTGTCCGACTCTTTGCGACCGCGCGGACTATAGCCTACCAGGCTCCTCTGTCCATGGGATTCTCCAGGCAAGAATACTGGAGTGGGTTGCCATTTCCTTCTCCAAACTGGGGAGAAAATGAGCTGTTCTGCTAATAGAGCTACCTTCTCAAAACAGTGATTGTTTCCTCACAAGACTCTAGGTATTTAAGAATTTATACTAGCTTTTATTTGGGAAATAAGAGTAATAATGATGAAATAAGATGAATATTTTCAGTTTCCTTTTTCCATCATCTAAGGCACATATAGAATCTCTGAGAGTAACGTAGAAATCCATATATTATACAGTGGAATACAAACAGTATGTTTGCATCTGAAAAGTTGTATGATACTTTTTATATAAAGAAATGATGATCATACCTTTGAACGTAAAGAATAATTATTTTAGTAATTATGATTCTTCATTTAATGGACCTGAAAATTATTTGTATTTCCTATGCAAAAAGATGATAGATTTTATTATTATAAGTTCAAAAATTCATATATAGATTGACTGTTTTAGATCTTTAATCAGAAGAATTCACCCTCTAAATATTTGTCATTTAACTAATAATTGCAACTTCATATGAATAGAAACTGCAATATGAAAAGATAGTTCTCACTGTGAGAAGCCAAAATCTTTAGCACGTAACTAAACAGCAAGATAGACACTTGGAAAGGGAACTTCGCCATCTTCCCTCATTAATACTAGGAATTAATTGATTTAATTGATTCAATTACTTTTATTCTTCACATGCTCTAAGACAATCACATAGCCCTCTTTTTCAGTTCAGTTTATATTTTAGTGGTTTTAATGCTTTCCTCCATATTTTTCTCTTAATAAATACTACTATTAGGAGTTTATGAGCACTGTAATTACATTTCTTTTTTATCATGCAAGATGTGACATTGGTATACAAATTCTGAGTCTTAGTTTTCTCATATGTGAACTAGATTTTTCTTTGTAAAACTTACTGTTGAAAGTCGTGAAAATTGAGTGAGATAATCCTGCAGGGGCAGTTAACATGGTGATCAGTATGTAAAAGTGGTAGTTATTACTAGTAGCTCTATGAATTGGAGATGGTATGTGATATGTGTCATCAGATTTGAGAATACACTCAAACCAATGAACATTTCTCCTACTTTCACCTCAAACCAAAACTTAGAAGCTTTCCAGGAAACAAGCACCATGTCCCACTCTCATAGGATGCAAACACACTTTGAAGAACGTTGAACTTTGATTTTGCTAGTCTGTCAAATTATTGAGGTGCCTTTCCTGAATAACTTAATGAAGAAACTTAATTTGCCTGAACTATCGTGCCTTTAAAAAAAATGTTCTCAGATACATTTGCTTTACATGTAAATTAATTTCTATTCTACAGTGCATAAAAACTGCCATGTTATTTTTATTAATTCTAAAGGAGTTACTGAGTATCTATAATAAATATTCATACTTCATATTTTAAAATGCTCAAATAAATGTATACAGCAATGAACTTTCTTAAACCTATCATAAAACATATAAATTAGTAAATTGCAAGAAATTTCTATCAAAATATTTTAGAGGCTAGTAGAAGAGATTTTATTACAGTTAAATCAGAAAAAGACAGTGGAGTGTCTGCCAGAGATTGTGATATATATTTAATTTATGCCTTCCCATATTCTTCATTCTGACAAATATTTCTTGCTACAGTTGTCTGTGAACTCATTAATATCAAGTATCTGTACAGTAAACCTATACTGTGTGTGTATGCTAAGTTGCTTCAGTCATGTCCGATTCTTTGCAATGCTATGGACTGTAGCCCACCAGGTTCCTCTGTCCATGGGATTCTCCAGGCAAGAATACTGGAGTGGGCTGCCATGCCCTCCTCTAGGGGCTCTTCCCCACCCAGGGATTGAACCCACGCCTCTTATGTCTCCTGCACTGGCAGGCAGGTTCTTTACCACTAGTGCCACCTGGGAAGCAAAACTATATTCTACTTGTGTATAGTGGAAGTGACTTTAATTTTTAAAGCATGGTAAAATAAATTCCGGTTTTTGGTAGTTCTTACTGGTTTTTGTGTGCATGCTATAATGTAAAAGGTAAAGAGCAAAGTGAAAACAGTTACAGAGAAAGTGTAAAACATTGAAGATGTTACAGAAAAGGCAGAGCACAATCAAGCAGAGTGGTGGCTTGAGGTTAAAGCTATAGGGCTACTGGGGGCTGCTGCACCAATGTCATTTAGACACACATATTCACATGTGCATATCCACATAAATACACATATGCGTATGTGTAAAAATTCAATAAGAGCTTGATTCTATTTCTTAGAGTTTAAAGTGGGAATCAAGTTTATTGAACTTTTACAACTGATTTTTTAATTAATTCTTATAATTCTAAATAATTATCTGCTGACATTTTCTCTTTTCCTAAGATGCCAACAGCTCTGCTAAATACTCCAGTAAATCTAGATCGTTTTGCAGGAGAGGTCATGAAAGCACATAGTTGTGTTTATACAGGATAAGTCATACTATTGGAAAAATTATTTAGAGTAGACTCACCAGCATAATTGTCAGTACAGTAGAAGATAAAATAAGTCATTTATTTTTAGATTATTTATAATATTTAGTCAATACCAAAACTTCCAGTGGTAACTATAACAAACTTTATCTATTTTTATAGTTGATTTCTCTTTTATGCCAATGTTTGAAATCTTTGTATAGTAAAAATACTTTTAGTGTACCTCTGTGAATTAATTTAAAAATGTTAGTGTATGTGTGTGGTTCTTTCCATTGTAGGTTATAAGGACATGTTTAAAGTATTCTATTACTTTCCTTCATGTTTAATGAAAATTCATTATTTTGTGGGCATAATTTAGAAACTCAATGAGAAACATGTTAGTATTAGTCTTCCAGTTGGAAAATATTAATTGAAGGTATTAAATATTGCATTTATTACTTTGAAAAATATAAAGCTATCAGTATCATAGATTATATTTTTTTCTTATTAAACATGCACAGGGTGGAACTATTACCTTCCATCCTGCTTTTAATAAAATGGTATTCATTTATTTTCTCTTTATAATAAATATTTAATATTAACTTAATACCAAACTAAACCATGGCACCAAATTAAGCGGTCCTGGAAAAACACTGGTTTTATTTGAAAGATAATGAAGTGTAGTAGAAAGAACACAGGCTGAATGTCAGTACAGCAGATATGTCTCTAGGTCAGAAGCTGGTCAGACTAGCTATGTAACTGTCCATAAGATATTTGGCTTTTGGGGGTCTCAGTTTCCTTACTTATAAAATAAAATTTTCTAAAAAGGAGTAAATCATTCTAAAGGAGATCAGTCCTGGGTGTTTTTTGGAAGGAATGATGCTAAAGCTGAAACTCCAGTACTTTGGCCACCTCATGCGAAGAGTTGACTCATTGGAAAAGACTCTGATGCTGGGAGGGATTGGGGGCAGGAGGAGGAGGGGATGACAGAGGATGAGATGGCTGGATGGCATCACTGACTCGATGAACGTGAATCTGAGTGAACTCTGGGAGTTGGTGATGGACAGGGAGGCCTGGCATACTGCAATTCATGGGGTCGCAAAGAGTCAGACACGACTGAGCGACTGAACTGAACTGAAATCTCTTTTGTTCTCTACTACCACCTCGAATTGGATTACAAAGATACAGATAACACATTTAAAAAAGAAAAAGCGATAGTCATGTATATTATGTTACAAAATGGGTATTAGGTAATGGTTTAACTTATTATTATTTTTTTAAAATCCTATATATATTTGAGGAGGAATAAAATCAGTAGAAAGCAGAATGATTGTTAAAACATAATGGAGCATTTGAAGGATATGTAAATGATACCATTCTAATGGCAGAAAGTGAAGAGGAACTAAAAAACCTGTTGAACAGGATGAAAGAGGAGAGTGAAAAAGCTTGCTTGAAACATAGTGTTTAAAAACTAAGATTGTGGTATCTGGTCCCATCACTTCATGGCAAATGGAAGGGTAAATAAAGTGGAAGCAATGACAGGTTTTATTTTCTGGACTCCAGGATTACAGTGGATGGTGACTGCAGCCATGAAATGAAAAGACACTTGCTCCTTGGAAGGAAAGCTATGACAAACCTAGACAGTATATTAAAAAGCAGAGACATCACTTTGCCAACAAAGGTCTGTATAGTCAAAGCTATGGTTTTTCCAGTAGTCACGTATGGATGTGAAAATTGGACCATAAAGAAGGCTGTTGATGTTCAGTCACTAAGTCGTGTCCGACTCTTTGCAACCCCATGGACTTCCTGCCAGGTCTCCCTGCCCCTCGCGATCTCTCAGAGTTTGCTCAAACTCATGTCCATTGAGTCTGTGATGCCATCCAAACATCTCATCCTCTGTCATCCCCTTCTCCTTCTGCCTTCTAGCTTTCCCAACATCAAGGTCTTTTCTAATGAATTGACTCTTGGCATCAGGTGGCCAAAGTATTGCAGCTCTACATCAGGCCTTCCAATGAATATTCAGGGTTGATTTCCTTTAGGATTGACTGGTTTGATCTCCTTGCTGTCCAAAGGACTCTCAGGAGTCTTCTCTAGTGCCATAGTTCAAAAGCATCAATTCTTTGTCTCTCAGCCATCTTTATAGTCCAACTCTTACATCCAGACATGACTACTGGAGAAACCATAGCTTTGACTATATGGACTTTTGTCAGAAAAGTAATGTCTCTGTTTTGTAATATGCTTTCAAGGTTTGGCATAACTTTCCTTCCAAGGTACAAGCATCTTTTCATTTCAGGGCTGCAGTCACCATCTGTGGTGATTTTGGACCCCAAGAAAATTATTTCTGTCACTGCTGCAAAGACTGAGCACCACAGAATTAATACTTTTGAATTGTGGTGCCACAGAAGACTCTTGAGAATTCCTTGGGTAAAATTTAAAGGTCTATTGTATATTATATGGTTTCAGATGGCATTCATAGTGAGTTTGAGTAAAAGTATTTTAAGTACTGACTGTCATCAAAGGAAGAAAATACAGATATATCTGAATTCCATGGACTTCAGAATCTGTAAAGAAAGTGGAACAGGTTGGATGTAGTGCGAAATTCACCCATCCATCCATTCATTCATGCCAAAAATGTTCATTTGGCATTTACAGTGTGCAAAATATCACTTGTTAGGGGTAACTGTGCTAGAACGGTTCAAAAAAATTTGAAGATAGATATGGAGTGATAAGCAGAATAGAGGCATTCTTCCACCTCTCGGTGGACATGTGTGAGTTTTGCATGCGTGGGAGAGGAGAGAAAGAAGAGAGAAGGAAACTGAAGGAGACCAAGGGACAGGAAGAGGGATGGGGTGGGGCTTGGGTGAAAAGAGAGAACCTAATCAGACTTGTTTAGGTGTTGTAAGTGGTTATTGTATAAAACGGCATCCTTTGAAGCACAGAAATTATAATCCTATTTGAAACCTTAGTTGGCTGAAAGACTATAACATGGGGCAAAATGTCATGTTCAGTGTTTAGTAAAGGAGGAAGAAAAGTCCTTAAACATTATCCTCAAGAATTTCTAGTCCTGACATGTTTCAAGCTTTGGTAAAAAAAAAAATGGAAAAGGAAGAGAAAAGTTAAACACAAAAAGAAGAGTGCATAGTAATGTTTGATCTCAATATTAAAAAAAAAAATGTGCATTGCAAGCAGGCACATATGCACACACACTCACCACACACACACACACACACACACACACACACACACACACACGTACATATTTATATAATCCTGGTTACTTTAGAAGGTAGAAGTAAATGTGTATGGGGGGACTTTTTTTCTGTACGTATTTCGATACTATTTTGACTAATACAATTAAAATGTAACATTTGCATAAAAGGAGTAAGACCTTGAAAAAGAAGGCCAGTAATAATAACTTTTAGACTGTTTATCCATATTTTATAGTAGTCTCTACAAAAAAAAAAAAAAAGATTCTCTTTTTCTTTCACATGGGTTTGAGTTTTGAATAATGATTTACTTTGTTTGGTAGGACATTGTTACAGGTACATGAGGACAATGAACATTGAGATGCCCTGTAACAGTTGATCTTAGCGTATAACTTTTCACACTTGGTTAGGGACTAAGTCTGTCAAGCGGCATGACTATCTTCTGTCTCAGTCTTTATAAGAAGAGCAGTATTGGTGCAGTCTTAGGCTCAGAGCTTCTGCTTAGTGCCAAAACAACAACGGACTCACTGACATATTAATTTTTTCTTAAATACAAGAAATAGTTACTTCATGTCTATCACATAGCAAACAAACAATCCTAAGGAATATAGGTATTAATATGACAAACCCTGATCTTCAAAGAATTCATACTCCACTGAAGAGACACCCTCTTCTATATAATTTGTTGTAATACAGTGTGATAAGGCCATTATAAAAGCATATATTGATAAAAACACAAGGAATAGCACTGAATGTCTCCATGAACTTGCTCAAGAAAGACTTATTTAAAGTGAAAATTGAGCTGGATCTTAAAAATATTGTAGAGATTTGCTAGTTAGACTTATTACTGGCAAAGGACATTGCATCTCATAAGATAGAGAAATGAAAAAAATAACAATTTTGGAAAAGTGAAAAGTTACTTTTTCAGTCAGATTATAGGGGGCAGAGCAGGCAGCAGCTGAAGATGTGACTAAAGGTGAGATGTGGGCATGGGAGCATTTATGCCTTGAAAAAGTTTGAACTTTCTTCCATGGATCATGGAAAACCAGAGAAACACTATACACAATAAATCAAAGATCAGCCCTGTTCCCTTTTTAGCATTGTTAATTTTCCATTTTCTATTGAATCACTTGTTTTTTTCCCCCAAAGTTTATTTTTTCCATTTTCTTCTTTACAGAGGTACGCTATTGATCCAAAGACCACATTTTATTTTTCTCTAAAGAAATGAGAAAGAAAAAGTGGCTATCCAAAAAAAGGCTGCGTATAAAATAAAGCATGAGATGGGCACACATGTGGACTCCCATTAATCATAGCAGTCATTGTTTCTATATTTTTACTTCTAAGCCTATCTTCAGGGAAACTAATGCAAAATATTTTATAATCAGTATAAATAATGAAATTGGCATCTATCTAAACAACTTAGAGTAGAAGCCAGTGAACATTTTTGAAGTCATCTTTCTAAAAAGACTCTATACTAGTGTTTCTCTGTAATTATTTTGTTAGTGGTGTGTTATATTCAGGGAATAGTTCAGATTTTTACAAACATCACGACACACAAATACTATACTTCAGGTTTCTGTTTGAATTGAGCTGTGTGTGGTCCTACACACAACTGGGATCACTGGCAGCTAATCCTCATGTCTTCCAGAGAACAGAATTCCCATTGTTGCAGTTCTTTGCTGGTAACAGCTGGGCTACCTTTCCTGGGTTTGTTGGCAGGATGGGCAGCTGCAATCCCCAAATCACACAAATCATCACTGAAGCTTATGTTGATTGCTAACTTCTGCTACATCAAGATACCTTTTTTTTCCACTGTTTTTTTGTATGTTGCAGTAGATTCTTTCCATGTGCTCTTTCACCCAGGAACATGTTTGCTCTGCAGGCCCTCTTTTTCCACTGTAAGGATTCAAGCCTTCCCCAACTTGGGAAAATATTCTCTCTGAGATTCATTACTGCAGTTTTGAAGGGGGAAAAAATATTTTATTTCTTCCTTTTTCAGTTGTATTCATAGTTTCTCCCAGGGAAGTTTTTGGATTTTCAGCATATATTTCAATTTACACTAAACATAAATAGTGTGAGTTTGGAGCAGTTTAGGGGATGGGAAATGTGTACTTCCTTTCTGTGGAGGGAGGTTCTCCATTGATGGACTTTCTTCTGTGAACTGAGAGAACCACCTCTTCTTAGTATCACTGTGATATAGAAAGGGATGGAGAGAGAGCATGGTAAGGAAGCAATCTAAAATTACTCAGTTTGTACACAGCATGGTCCTTTAAATTAAGTGCTGATTGATTTAATGGGGAAGTAAAGACTATTTATTTACATATAAAGACTCAGGTATATCCATTATAAAAATGTTTGAACTTGAGAGAGTATAATTAGGAAATGATTCTTTTTCTTTTCCTTTCACTGTTTCCCCATAGAAAAAATTTAGAATCTCTCTTTCCATCTATTAGGTCTCATAGGTTTTCAGATACTTTCAGTTATTAACAGCCTGATTTTTTTTAATTGAAGTACAGTTGAGTAAAGTGTTGTATTGATTTCAGGTGTACAACAAAGTGATTCAGATATATATATTCACATATATATGTATATATATGTGAATATATATATTCTTTTTCAGATTATTTTCCATTATAGACTATTATAAGATATTTAATATAGTTCCTTGTACCATACAGTGGGTCTTTCTTGTTTTTCTGTACTGATTGAGACAGAACTGTGTTTGAGTGTTTCCTGTGGAGGTATGGTCCAGGAATGGACTGCTGTAGATTCAGGTGCTCTGGATGGAGCAGACCTGGGTATGGCATAAGCTCTCTTGGAGGAGGTTGCCATTAACTCCACCACAGAGCTGCCAGAACTTACCCAAGACAGGGGAAACAGACTCTTGGAGGGCACAAACAAAACTTTGTATGCACCAGGACCCAGGAGAAAGGAGCAGCGACCCCACAAGAGACCGACCCAGACTTGTCTGTGAGTGTCCACGTCTCCGGCAGAGGTGTGGGTCAGTGGTGGCCTGCTGCAGGGTTGAGGGCACTGAGTGTGGCAGTGCATGCATGAGACTTTTGAAGGAGGTCACCATTATCTTCATTACCTCCACCATAGTTTGGCCCCAGGTAAAAAACAGGGAGGGAACACAACCCAACCCAACAACAGAAAATTGAATTAAAGATTTACTGAGCATGGCCCCGCCTATCAGAACAAGATCCAGTTTCCCCCTCAGTCTGTCACTCCCATCAGGAAGCTTCCATAAGCCTCTTATCTTTCTCCATCAGTGGGCAGACAGACTGAAAACCACAATCACAGAAGACTAACCAATCTGATCAAATGGACCACAGCCTTATCTAATATAATGAACCTATGAGCCACGTCATGTAGGGTGAACCAAGACAGGTGGGTCATGGTGGAGAGTTCTGACAAAATGTGATCCACTGGAGAAGGGAATGGCAAGCCACTTCAGTATTCTTGCCTTGAGAACCCCATGAACAGTATGAAAAGGCAAAGAGATATGACACTGAAAGATGAACTCCACAGATAGGTAGGTGCTCAATATCCTACTGGAGATCAGTGGAGAAATAACTCCAAAAGAATGAAGAGTCAGAGCCAAAGCAAAAACAACACCCAGTAGTGGATGTGACTGGTGACAGAAATAAAGTCCGATGCTCTAAAGAGCAATATTGCACAAGAACCTGGAATGTTAGGTCCGTGAATCAAGGCAAATAGGAAGCGGTCAAATAGGAGATGGCAAGAGTGAACATCAACATTTTAGTAATCAGCAAACTAAAATGGACTGAAATGGGTGAATGTACCTCAGATGACCATTATATCTACTACTGTGGGCAAGAATCCATTAGAAGAAATGGAGTAGCCATCATAGTCAACAGAAGAGTCTGAAATGCAGTACTTGGATGCAATCTCAAAAATGACAGAATGATCTCTGTTTGTTTCCAAGGGAAATTATTCAATATCACAGTAATCCAGGTCTGTGGCCAAACCAGTAATCCTGAAGAAGCTGAAGCTGAATGGTTCTATGAAGACTTACAAGACCTTCTAGAACTAACATCAAAAAAAAGATGTCCTTTTTATTATAGGAGACTGAAATGCAAAAGTAGGAGGTGAAGAAATACCTAGAGTAACAGGCAAATTCAGCCTTGGAGTACAGAATGAAGCAGGGCAAAAGCTAATAGAATTTTCCCAAGAGAATGCACTGCTCATAGCAGACACCCTCTTCCAACAACACAAGAGAAGACTCTATACATGGACATAACCTGACGGTCAATACCAAAATCAGATTGATTATATTCTTTGCAGCCAACGACAGAGAAGCTCTATACTGTCAGCAAAAACAAGACCAGGAGCTGACAGTGGCTCAGATCATGAATTCTTATTGCAAATTTCAGACTCAAATTGAAGAAAGTAGGGAAAACCACCAGACCATTCAGTTCAGTTTAGTTCAGTCACTCAGTCATGTCCAACTCTTTGCGACTCCATGAATCACAGCATGCCAGGCCTCCCTGTCCATCACCAACTCCTGGAGTTTACCCAAACTCATATCCATTGAGTCAGTGATGCCATAAAACCATCTCATCCTCTGCTGTCCTCTTCTATTCCTGCCTTCAATATTTCCCAGCATCAGGATTTTTTCAAATGAGTCAACTCTTTGCATGATGTGGCCAAAGTATTGGAGTTTCAGCTTCAACATCAGTCCTTCCAATGAACACCCAGGACTGATCTCTTTTAGGATGGACTGGTTGGATCTCCTTGCAGTCCAAGGGACTCTCAAGAGTCATCCCCAACACCACAGTTCAAAGCATCAATTCTTCGATGCTCAGCTTTCTTTCCCAACTCTCACATTCATACATGACCACTAGAAAAACCATAGCCTTGACTAGATGGACTTTGCTGGCAAAGTAATGTCTCTGCTTCTTAATATGCTGTCTTGGTTGTTCATAGCTTTTCTTCCAAGGAGCAAGTGTCTTTTAATTTCATGGGTGCAGGTACCAACTTCAGGGATTTTGGAGCCCCCCAAAATAAAGTCTCTCATTGTTTCCCCATCTATTTGCCATGAAATGATGGCACCAGATGCTATGATCTTAGTTTTCTGAATGTTGAGCTTTAAGCCAACTTTTTCACTCTCCTCTTTTACTTTCATCAAGAGGCTTTTGAGTTCCTCTTCACTTTCTGCCATAAGGGTGGTGTCATCTGCATATCTGAGCTTACTGATATTTCTCCCGGCAATCTTGATTCTAGCTTGTGCTTCATCCAGCATTTCTCATGATGTACTCTGCATATAAGTTAAATAAGCAGGATGACAATATACAGCCTTGACGTACTCCTTTTCCTACTTGGAACCAGTCTGTTGTTCCAGGTCCAGTTGTTACTGTTGCTTCCTGACCTGCATACAGGTCTCTCAAGACGTAGGTCAGGTGGGTCTGGTATTCCCATCTCTTTGAGAAATTTTCACAGTTTATTGTGATCCACACGGTCAAAGGCTTTGGCATAGTCATTAAGTCAGAAATAGATGTTTTTCTGGAACTCTCTTGCTTTTTCCATGATCCAGTGGATGTTGGCAATTTGATCTCTGGTTCTTCTGCCTTTTCTAAAACCAGCTTGAACATCTGGAAGTTCATGGTTCATGTATTGCTGAAGCCTGGCTTGGAGAATTTTAAGCATTACTTTACTAGCATGCGAGATGAGTACAATTGTGTGGTAGACTGAACATTCTTTGGCATTGCCCTTCTTTCAGACTGGAATGAAAACGGACCTTTTCCAGTCCTGTGGCCACTGCTGAGTTTTGCAAACTTGCTGGTGTATTGAATGCAGCACTTTCACAGGATCATCTTTTAGGATTTGAAATAGCTCAGCTGGAATTCCATCACCTCTACTAGCTTTTTTTGTAGTATTGCTTCCTAAGGCTCATTTAACTTTGCATTACCAATATCTGGCTCCATGTGTGATCACACCATCATGGTTATCTGGGTCATGAAAATCTTTTTTGTATAGTAGTTCTGTGTATTTTTGCACCTCTTCTTAATATTTTCAGCTTCTATTAGGTCCATACTATTTCTGTCCTTTATTGTGCCCATCTTTGCATGATATGTCTCTTGGTAAATCTAATATTTTTGAGGAGACCTTTAGTCTTTCCCATTCTATTTTTTCCCCTCTATTTCTATGCATTGGTCAGTTAGGAAGACTTTCTTATCTTTTCTTGCTATTCTTTGAAACTCTGCATTCAGATGGATTATCTTCCTTTTTCTCCTTTGCATTTCACATCTCTTTTCTCATCTATTTGTAAGGCCTCCTCAGACAACCATTTTGCCTTTTTGCATTTCTTTTTCTCAAGGATGGTTTTGATCATCACCTCCTGTACAATGTTACAAACCTCTGTCCACAGTGTTTCAGGCCCTCTATCTATCAGATCTAATCACTTGAATCTATTTTTCACTTCCACTGTACAATCGTAAGGGGTTTGAGTCCTGGCAATTCATTGGAATTACCCAGGAGATTTTTAAAGAAAGAAAATACCAAGCCCCTCCCAACCCCATTAAACAAAAATTTCTGGGGTTGTGTCTTGGGCACACAAGTGTTTTTATAAAAAAAATCTTAAAAGTTCTCAGGTGATTGTAATATGTAATTTTGTTTCAGAACCACTGATTTAAGTAGAACTCACAGATCATTGAATCCAGGAAAAGAGAGGAATTGAAGATAAGACTTGAGAAAAAAAAAAAAAAAAAGAAATATAATAATAGCAGGTAGTTTAAGAGACAATAAATTAGATTTTTTTGCCTAGTTAAATAATAAATATTTAGTCTTCATTGAGGCAGTAGTTTTTCAGATAGACTTCTGAAAAAATATATATGCAAAATGATTAAAATGAAATATGTATCTTTGTTCTAATTAGTTTGAAATAATCTGTAATACCAAATATGCTCAAATCCTTTTACTTTTGCAATGACTTTATTTTAAAATTTAAGTAAATATTTTTATATGAATTACCTGTATATTTTTATAAACTTCTATGTCTTGATGATCAAGAAGAAGTATCTTCAGAATTATAGCTGAATTTAAATATAGGTTGAGATAATGTCCTCAAAAACTGTGTTGGTAGGATTATACTATTGACAAAATTCTCTAAGTGTATATCCATGTAATTTGTCACATAATTTCCCAATCCTCTTACCAAGAGCACAATATCTTTTTCTGCCCCTTGGCACTAAGCTTAGCCATGTGTGTTTCTTTAACTAGTAGGATGACAGTAGTCAGGATACAAGCGTTCCTGGGTAGCTCAGCTAGTAAAGAATCCACCTGCAATGAAGGAGATGCCAGTTCAACTCCTGGGTCAGAAAGTTCCCCCACAGAAGTGATAAGCTACCCACTCCAGTATTCTTGGGCTTCCTTGGTAGCTCAGATGGTAAAGAATCCGCCTGCAATGTGGGAGACCTGGGCTCAATCCCAGGGATGGGAAGATCCCCTGGAGGAGGGCATGGCAACCCACTCAAGTATTCTTGGGCAGAGGAGTCTGGTTACTTAACTCTATCAGGAAACAGGATGAGAGCCATGTGGGGCAGAACCAAATAAAAGATATGCAGTGAGAAGAAGAGCTGTCTCATTACTGCAACCTGAAGTAGAGAGTCTGTACTGAAGTTCAGTCAGACCTCATCCTATAGATTCTCAGACTAGGAGAATAAATACTCTATAAGTCATTGAGTTTTGCAAGTGGTTTATTATACAATATTATTAAAGCAATAGCTATAAATTTAGGCAGAATAGCAAATTTTTCTGAGCTTATCTTTTATTCTGGTAATAAGAGGCAGCAATCTTTAATTATACAATTAAGAAGGAATGTAAAATGACAATATTTCAGGGACCATTTGACTTAGTCTCTACAAGACTGCTTTAGAGCATATAGTTACTCTTTTTTTTTTTGAGTTGGGCCTTCAGAATCAGATTTTCTATTGATGACTTTATACTTGATGCAGAAAAGGGCAACTAAAAGCAAAGCTTGATGATTATATAATTTTACATAGAAAACGTATTTACAGCAATTTTGGAAGACTTTTATTGTGGGATTTTTCACTAATAATTATTGACAAATACTTCTGGTGCTACCTGTTTATTCTTGATCTAATTGATTGTTAAACTTGTTTCCAAATATAAAGCCATTTCTTTTCAAAAATCAGTAAGATACTTAATATTTAAATTACTTCATTGTACACTTGAGTTTGAAAAGTAATTATTGATTTTGAGGATTTTAGAGAAAACTTTATATTTATACCAACTAGTATAGCTAAGTTTCATGAAGTTGTAATTTATGGTTTGGAAGAAAAGGCCAGAATTCCAAATGTATTTAAATAAAGTGTTGACTTTATGATGCACCACTAAAAATGTGTCATTTTTTACTTCGTTAATATATTTTATCTCTGAGAGAAAAAAGTTATGGCAAACATTGTATAAAATCACAAAATTATGATATTTCAGTAGAAAAATGTAAGAGGATATGAATTCTGGAAATTAACATAAAAGAGTTTATGACACCAGTGTGCACATTCCAAAAATTCATGGAGGCTTTCAGGAGACGGTGAAGTGGATCAGTTCATTTCAAACATCGCTTTTGTTTTCACATAGCAGTTCTGTACTCTGAAAAAAGTAGACTTGTTAATGGAATCTCACTCAGAAACAAATTCATAGTATTTCACCACCAGGCATATGCTGTTATTTTAAAATGAATTTTATAAAAACATGAAAGAACTTCTACTGAAATACAAAGAAGGAAGTATCTTCTTATCATTGTTTGTATTTCCAATAGTATACTTAAAGTTATACTCATTAAAATCCGTATACATTTGAAAAATAAACCTTAGCATAGTACACGCAGAAGTATTTGCAGTAATGTTTCTTAGTGTGTTTTTCTTCTATGACACTTAAAAACACATCATTTTTCATTTTGTTTATTGCATTCTTGGAAAGATTCTAGGCAACAGTTTTTGAGAGAGGAGAAAAATATTTTGATGACATATATATGAATAATTCCTGGCTGATTCTGCATATTAAAAAGGGGACGTTTAAAGATAAAACCAGTGTTAACCTTTGCATCCAACACAATTCTTGAAACGTGTCATTCTCAGTTGCCACCTTAATTTATCACATTAATTTAGCCCTGTATTTCTATGAAGACAGATATTAAATGCAGTAGGATGTTTCTGGAAGCTTGCTATTTAAGTCTGGGATGCTGATATTGAACAGAACATTTTGTTCTACTTAAAATAAAGCAAAATTTAAGAGTTTGGTATTTTAAAGAATTAATTCAAGAAAGATTACACTTATAGCATTCCTTTCAGTGGTGGTTATGTGCTATGTGGAATAATACATAAACATTAAGGCTAAGTTATCCACTTTTTGTCTGCAAGTAAAAAATATGAGTCAGAAATCCATTTTCATAGTATGAAATCTTTAGTTTTTCCAATATGATCGGTGCATATAAAACATGTGTCAGACTTACTTCCCTTCTACTGTGAGCTGAATAGATTTTAGTCATCACTTCACCTGAGTAGAGGATGAAGCAGTGAAAAAAAGTTTATTAAAAAATGTAAGTTTTTCGTTAAATAGTTATTTGTCACTAAATTTGTCCCATTGTCACTTTTTGTAGGTTAAGAGGATTTTTGTCTTAGGAGCAGGATAACTTTTTCATATGATTGTTTTATATGTCCCTAGTATAAACTTGACAAATTTTTTTTCTGTTCTTCCATGAAACAATTTATCCAATACTGATAAATATTTTAGAGTGCAAATGCATTATGCAAGCACCTCTGAGTTTTGCTGTATTTCATGTTAATGTTCTATATAAAAATAAATTTTGTTTCAGCAGACTGATATTAGAAATTAGCAATCCAGTGTATTTATTGTGGTTCTCTGGTAAGTAAACTGTAATGACAGATTTTTTTTTAATTTTTAAATTTCTGTGCTGATTTCCTAATACTACTTGTATTTACTGGAAAGGATTTTTGTCCTTTCCTTATGAGAAAAGCAAAATATCAGAACAGGTGAAAAAATCTTCATATAATTGAATGTTTCTTTTTAGTTAAATATTAATCATCTGATACTTTTAAACTTCCATTCTGTGTTTTAATGTGTTATTATATCTTCAAAATATTTTTATTGAAGTATAGTTGATTTACAATGTTGTATTCTTTAAAATAATTTTTAAAGATTATTCTGAAGCATTATCTTTTCACTGAAATTTGTACTACTTTGTGTGGGTAAAATTTACTAGTACACTATGTCTTCAAAGCACGTTTTGCATTATTCTATTATAGCAATCCTTATCTTTGTGCTTTACATGTCTTTTCCCTCAAACCTTGAAAACAGGAAAACATTTAAATATTTCTTCACAGATTTTAGCAAACCAAATAGCAGGTATGTAAGTGTCTGTTCAAATATTTACAAATGACAGCACAATGGAAATGATTCGTGAAAGTAGCACCTTCACCAAACAAGGGCTTTTGTTGAAGTTCTGGGACCTCATTGCCATGGAAATCTGGAAACTGACCCAGTGTTACTTCAGTGAGGGTGCTGAGTAATGTGTATTGGACAACAACAAGTAAAGAAAATGATTAACATTAACATTTTAAATATGTTATTTTGCCATTTAGGTATATGTTTTGTGAACGTAAACCTGTGGGGAGCATGAGCTGACAGATCGTGCATAGCAAGTGTTAGGAATTCAGTGCTTATAAGCACAACTGCGTTTTTTTCTCTTCACCACCTATGCTGCTCTAGTGACTCAACGCCACTCCAGTTAATCCCTCTGTAAACGAACTGCTCTTAATTGCAGAATATTTTGTGGTCACGGATTTGTTCTCTTCTTCTTTAGTGATGCTCTAACAGATTCTCAATGGCTACCCCTGGAGTTTCATTAAGGCACTAGTCCAGTGAGTTCCAAACACTAAACCATTGTTACTGGTCATGTTTAACCAGCAACAAGATAAATTTCTCCAATTAGACAACCTGAAGAACAGAGCTAAAATGATTAGGAAATGTTACAGAGGCAAAAAATAACAATGTCTATACATGTAAATATTTTAGTGTACACTTAAAATTTCTACTTATATATTAATAAACTTCATAATAAGATAATGTATCATATGTTATTTATTTGTACATAATATAAATTATCTCATAAATTGCAGATATGTACTTCCTGACCTTTTTTCAGTTAAGATATAGTCACTCTTTCATATGTCTTCACAGCCTTCTATAATATACCAAGATGATGTGATTTCGTTCACATTAATTTTTTTTTCCTAGATGGATTCCTACTGTGCTTTCTCAACAGCTTCCTTCTGCCTCATTTCCCAAGCAACTCAGCAGAATTGGTACATAGGCATTAAAGTCAATTGGTCTTGAAACGGTTCTTCTGGTACAATTTTTTTCTCTGCCTGGGATAGAAGACTAATAATGACTACTAAAGCTTCCAAGCAAACGTGAAAACAGTCTTTTAAGAAAAATATTCTATTTTAAACTTAGTGCTTCTTAAAATATATGAATGGATGATGTGTATATATATAAACACACATATGTATATGTCATCCATTCATATATTTTAAGAATCAGTTTATATATATGTGTGTGTATATGTGTGTGTGTGTGTGTGTGTGTGTGATATGATCGCTTTCTCAAAAGTCTTCCAGCGAATAGCAACAGCAGTTTTCTTTTTTAAAGTCGCTAAGCCATTTTTAGAACAGCCTAGTCAGAATATTATTCTTGAAATACTACCAAATACAGAAACTATGTCTATGTTGTATAAATGTAGTATAATTTAATCTATCTCAAATAATGAAAACATATTTTCAGAATGTATATTTTGAGGGTATGAGGAGTATTTCCAACATAAAAATGAAATCATTATATATGCTTTTCAAAATAAAACTATGTGTATGCTTTTGGATATAGATTCATGGAAAAATAATTGTATCCTCTGTGACTGAATATTGTCCTTATTCAAGTACATGGGATACTTGTATTTATTTTCCTCTTCTGTGGGTGACACTTCATTACTAGAAGTCTGTGCCTTTTTATTCTTTGCCTCATAATTCAGATTCTTGGCACATGATATTGAATTTTATGACTAAAACTAAAGTAAATCATGCACAGCTGTCCCTATTTTAGGTGTCCTCTATGCTTATTCTAGTAGTATTACTATTTTATAACTCAGTGTTTCTGAGTCATTTGTCTTCCACAACTTGAGATTAATTATGCAGATTTGTAACCATTTTTGATTTTTGGTCACGTTGATGAATGTTCTCTAAATGTGGTTGCAAATTTGCAGATGGTATTACTCAAATTTTGGTTCAAAAACCACAACCTTAATAACGATAATACACTCTAAAAGCATTTTAAGTCACAGATCAACAACCTATCGGCCATGAGCCAAAATCCAGCTCATAGTCTGTTTTGTTATAGCTTCTAAGCCAAAAAAAGTTTTTATGTTTGTAAGTGGTTATTGAAGAAAAAGGAGAAGGAGAATATAAGAGACTGCAAGTGGCATTACAAGTCCTAAAATGTTTAGTATCATGCCCTTTCAGTTTGGCGACTCATGTTTTTTAGGTTATCTCATCATAGTTACTCGTTGCTTTTACAACACCTTGTTCATAATAGTAATTCAACAAAATATGTTGAATACTGGTGCTATTCAATTTAGTGTTCTGTTAATTTCATTTTGTTTTATGTTTCTAAGGTAAAAATATAACATTACTACAAAAGGACAATTAATACATATCTTTGGAGAGATAATGTTTTAATACTTTTATTAAAGGCTTTAAATAAATAAAACATATCACCGTTAATATTACCCTAGATGAGGAAAAATTTTTTTTAAGAGATGATTTCTGAACATTTAAAAAGTATTTTCTCAACTCCAAGTGAAATTACGTAAAACGTTGAAAAGCTCCTGTGAATAAGCTACTTGAGGATATAGAAGTTTTTCAGTGAGGCCAGCCAAGATTTAAATAAATAACCAGTTTAGGTTTTATTGGCCAAAACTAATTCTGCTTTTGATGTGTAGGGAAAGTTAACTTAATTAGAAAGCTGAAAATAGCAATAATGAATATAAATTTGAAAAAAACTAGCAGGGAATCTATCAGAATATGCATGTTTAAATTTATTGATTTCTAGCCCAAAGAGAAGAAGCATGAGAACAACAAATTAATGTATTAAAACATGTATATTAATAAGAATCAGGAGTAGATGGAGAACTTAATTTCATAATTTTCTTACATCCTCTTCAGGAAATTTCTTACTTTACCTGTGACTGAATTCCCTTTATAGATTGACTCGTCTCTTTTAATCAGAATCATCCCCATTTTAATTACCATATCCACTTAATTTCTATTCAAGGCAGAAACATAAGTTTTTGACTGTAATTATTAAATGAAAATTGTGTTAAAAACACCTTCTGTATTTATGAAAGTTTGACCACTTCAGTATTGATTATGTAGTTATAAATAACTATCTAAATCTACATATTTGATAGAAAAACATAACTAGTGATTGACAAAAGATTGACAGTCTTCTTGTCCTTGAGATCTGTAATATGGAGGTAGCCCTTTAACACCACTGGGTAAAGTATTGCTAGATTTTTCTTACTATCAGTTATTCTCAATCTTGGCTTCCCATTGCAAATAGTGAGGTGTTTAGCATTGCCTGAATTCCACACTCATATCAGTTCAGTATAGTTGAGTCACTCAGTTGTGTCCAACTCTTTGCGACCCCATGGATTGCAGCACGCCAGTCTCCCCTGTCTATCACCAATTCCCAGAGCTTACTCAAACTCATGTCCATCCAGTCAGTGATGTCATCCAACTATCTCATCCTCTGTTGCCCCCTTCTCCTCCTGCCTTCAATCTTTCCCAGCATCAGGGTCTTTTCCAATGAATCAGTTCTTCCCATCAGGTGGCCAAAGTATTGGAGTTTCAGCTTTAGCATCAGTCCTTCCAATGAATATTCAGGACTGATTTCCTTTAGGATGGACTGGTTGGATCTGCTTGCAGTCCAAGGGACTCTCAAGAGTCTTCTCCAACGCCACAGTTCAAAAGCATTCTTCAGCACTCAGCTTTCTTTATAGTCCAACTCTCATATCCATACAAGACCACTGAAAAAACTATAATTTTGACTAGATGGACCTTTGTTGGCATAGTAATGTCTCTACTTTTTAATATGCTGTCTAGGTTAGTCATAGCTTTTTTTCCAAGGAGCCAATGTCTTTTAATTTCATGGCTGCAATCACCATCTGCAGTGATTTTGGAGCCCAAGAAAATAAAAAAGTCTCTCGCTGTTTCCTTTGTTTCCCCATCTATTTGGCATGAAGTGATGGTACTGTATGCTGTGATCTTAGTTTTCTGAATGTTGAGTTTTAAGGCAACCTTTTCACTCTCCTCTTTCACTTTAATCAAGAGGCTCCAGTTTAATTAGTTTTAGATGGGGCCCGAACAGTGGAATTTTTAGAAACTCCTCCAGTGACTCAAATATATTGGGATTCTTGGAAACAACTTAAACTACTTGCTGGTGGACTTGTTCCTTGCTTGTTTACATCTTCATAAAGCAGTTGCTGCCCAAGATTTGACCTGTAAGGTGAGGATAAGCAGAGGGGTTAAAATTTTATTTTATACCTTTATGTTCCTAAGAATATTTCCTAAAATGTGGTCTCTGAACCATCACCATTATTATCACCTTGGAATGGACTAAACATACAAATTCTCAAAAACACAAGAAATGGAATCCAGTGATCTGCAGTCTAACAAGCTCTCTGGATGATTCTGTTTTTGAGCTATTAAAGCCAAAATAACTCAGGAATAGGGATTTATATTCTTTTCTTTTCAATGGGAATTTAAAAAAATCTGTACTGCATATCTATTTTATAATTTGTATGTTAAAGGAATATATAATTTATATCTTCACAGCACATACCAGTTTCTACAGGATCAACTTCATGTTAAGGTCTGATCTTATTTAATTCATTAGTCATGCTAATATAGAAGACATGTATGTATATATGTATTATGATATATCTCTCAAGTATGTTTTTGGTTTGCTAGTATAAATATTTAAGGTATTAAGTTTTTAATTTATAGAAGTATGATTGTTTGGATTGGAATAAGTAGTCATCTGGTATAATCTGAGCATCTAAAACTCTATAGAGAGATACATAATTTCAAATCCATCTGCATATACAAGTATGTCTAAAATAAGGTGTCTATAATTTATACAATCTTATTATACAGATAATATAATGCATGTTATATAAACATTTATTTATTTATTTTGGCATTTTAAAACATGAGAGAAACTTTGTATAAATAGATACTCTCATTTGGTGGATTATTGGAGGCAGAATCCCCTGAGTCTGGGCCTGGAATCTTTCAGACTCTAGTTCTTATCCAGCATTGCTCATATTTATTAGCTGTGATTTTGAGCAATTACTTAAATGCTTCAGTTTTGGCTAAATTTTGTTTCCTTTATATTAATTTCTAGGAGCATCAAACAGGGATAATAGTATCTATTTCAAAGGACCATCATGAAGTTAACATATTGGGGATAATATATGCAAGGCCCTACACCTAGTGACTGCTAGTACTGAATAAATACTAGCTATTTTTATTTTTATTATGTTGAAATATTTATTTATATAACAATAACATTTTTTCTATTTGAGAATATGTAATTTCAACCTATTTTAGAAGTTACATGAAAATAATATTATTTTGTTTTTCTAATATATTGATTTTTCAATATTGACATTTAAAAGTTTGGTGGTGGAAAGTCTCCAGACCTAAAGAACTACTATGAGAGTTAATAAAGAGATCTACATAGTGAACTATTGTTCATTGTAAATGCAGTGGAACCTTGGTAAAATATGACCTGCCATAGCATGAAATTTAGTATAATCCTATTGATTGGTGCTTGTTACTGAAACAACCAGAAGGTTCTTGTTATACTACTTTATCTAGTTGCCTGGCAAAGACCCAAAGAATCATGTTTTAATGAAGTCCATCTTTGAGAGAATAATGGAACAAAACATGATTCTTCTTCACTTTTATAGAACTCATAAAGTATTTATGTTAAATAAATGAAGTGTAGGCACTGATATGGAGGCATCATATGTCTGGGAGGCAAACAAAAAAAACCCAGATTTTATAAATACAAAAAGTTGGAAGGTTTGGTTTTGAAAAAATTGTGGATGTAAAACATCTGATAAGAACTGAAATATTGAAGTTGGCTGAATTTAAGGTAGCTTATTCTCTTTCAAGACTGTATTTTTTAAACAAAATTTGATATAGATTTTTATCTCAGTGATTCCATAATTTAAATAAAATATTTTAACACTATAGTGTAAATCCCTAATTTATGTTGAATATCTCAAGTTATTTCTGAGGTTCTCTTTTGAATATATTACATAGTTATTGAATGTAAACTTTTTGAGATTAGAAACCATATTTTATATGCTTTATATTTCAGATGCTAGCACAGTGCTAACAGAAAGCAGGTATTCCATAAATATTTTATTAATGAGTAAAAATATTAGCACTTTTCATTCACTGATGATAAATCACTATGTCCAAGATTGACTGCTACTCAATGTTGCTTTCTTTTGAGAGGATAGTAATCTTATTTCTGATGATTCCTTATATTTAAAGGAATATCCATAGAGCAACTCTCCCCATCTCTTTCTCTGTTATCATTTGTGCCTTCCCAAGAGTGAAGGCATAACTTAACTGACGGGTGGCTTTGGGAGTAGGACCTGAGCTTGCTTTGCCAGTCCTTTCCTTACTCACTGCCCTTTGGCATACATCTTTCAGTGTAGATAGAGCAGGTAGCCAAGTTCTAGACAGTTGTTAAGCTTGGAGGTAAAGGCTCCACAGCAAGACCTGTGGTTTTGCTGCTCTGCCTAAACTGTATTGATAAGTTTGTCCATTTTTGGGGGTGCAGATGAGACCTTTACCTAAGAACTAGGATTCTGCATACATAAGCAATGATCTATATCTGTTCCATCAGTAATAAAGCTGACATTTTTATTTCTTTTCTTGTGATTCATCTACATTACTTGGTTCAGAATTCAGGCAGGAAAAAGTAGGTGTTAAAAGTTCAACCCCTCAGAGTATGTGCATGCTGGTTTGCTAACAATCAGAAAGGCAAGAGCCTTGAACTGGTGGCTGCTACCTCTCCACATTTCCCACTCTGACGGGGTCCTGCTCATTCCATATTACAGCCTAGTAGAAGATCAAGGCAAATATTTGGTCTAGCTATGTAGAGACAGACTAGGATTCCTGGCATGAGACCTGGGTGGAGCCATGGAGACCACTGTCACAGCACACTGGGTGATGCCATGAGAACACAGAGAGACTAAGCACTGAATCTCGGGCAGACAAGCCCTGGGCAAGAATCCACAGCAGTTCATTTCCTAGTGAGAGTGCCTTGGTTCCGCATGCTCCACACCACAGCTTAGCGCTTGGTCTCGGCAGACAAACCCTAAAAAAAGCCTACCACGGAGGCAGCCCAGACCTTAGGTGGCCCCACAGCCACCTCAATTCCTATAGTCACAGTGCCTTGATACCCAGCCTTAGCCTGTTCCACAACACAGCCTTGTACTAAATCTGGGAAATATGCAAGAGAGATTAGATACAACTTTGGGCTGCTTCTGAACGGAACCCTAGATGCCTACACAGGCAGTGCGTAGGCCTGTTTTGAAGGCACTGGACTCTCTTGCTTGAGCCAAACACCTTTGGGTCAGGGAACACACTCAAGAGCATAGGAACTGGATCAAACTCAAACCTTAGGGGTTTTACTGCCAAAACTGGAGAGCAGACCCTACCCCAATAGGGCAGAGATAGCCACAGAGTGGAGAGGAATCTCTACCTCACATCCAGCACAAGATCTAGGCAATACAAGACTAACCACACCCTTTAAGAAGGGCAAAATGACCAACACACTCTAAAGAAAGACATGTATGCTGTCCATACAAAACTCAGCCCTTGCACCAAAATTATTAGACACATAGTCTCCACAGGAAGGTTCCCACATAACTATATTCCTTCAAGACTGTGATAAAGAACTGTTTCTCCTAAATCCATAAAGACAAAGTTAGGTAAAAGAAAAGATAGGGTAACCACCTCCAATTACAAGAACAAGAGAAATACCCTGAAAGGACAGATAATTAAACAGATTTCACCATTTTAATAGACCTTGACTTCAAAAAGGAGACAGGAAAAATGCTAAATGAATTAAGAAAGATTATTGATAGAAAAGCAGATCACCATAAAAAAGAGCTAGAAACTATAAAGATGACCAATCAAAAAAAGGCAAATCAATTGTTGTGATAAAAATCAATGTAGAAGCAATGAATATCATACTGAATGACATTCAAGAACCATGTGATTTGGAAAATAGAATAATTAAATCACCCAATCATAAAGCAGACAGAAAGGCAAATGAAAATAATGAAAGCAAGATAAGAGATCTATGGGACAGTGTAAAGCCTGCCAACCTACACATAATAACGTTTATAGAAGGAGAAAAGAGAGGGAGATTGAAAGGTATTTGAAGGAATTGTGGCTGAAAACTGAACTTTCTAAACCAAAAGATAGAAACAATATCCAAGTATAGAAAATACAGAGGGCCCTGAATGATATGAAACCAGACCCACACCAAAACATATCATCATTGAAATGGTAAAAGTTAAAGAGAAGATTCTAAAGGCAACAAGAGAAAATAAAAATTGATTGCAAGGGAACCCCCATAAAGCCAGTAGATGATTTATTTGCAGAAATGTTGCAGCCCAGCAGGGAATGGCAAGATATATTTGGAGTCCTGAAAGTGAAAAACCTGCAACCTAGGATACTCTATCCAGCAAGATTATCATTTGAATACAAGGAGAGAGAAATAATTTCTCAGACAAGCAAAACCTAAACTAATGCAGTAATAGTAAGACTACCCTAAAAGCAGTATTAAAAGGTCTTTTATAAATAGAAAAGAAATAAGAATCTATTGGAAAGGAGAAATCAGAATAGGAAAAGAAAATTTATAAAAAGATTATAGATCACTTAAATAAGTCAGTACATAGATTTAAAAAAAAATTTGTGAAAGCAATTTTAACTATAATGAACATCAAAAAGATAAACATGAAGATGTAAAATAAGACATCAAAATCAAAATGTGGGTGAGGGAGTAAGAAAAAAAATAGATTAAAAAAATGTATTTGAACATATGAGATTACCAGTTGAAACAAGTAGATATATTAATGGGTTAACACACCTAAAAACCAGGGTAACCATAAATCTAAAACTTGTAAAAGAGTGAAAGAACCAAAAAGAAGAGAGTTAAAGCAGAGTAGAAAACAAAACCATCATACCATAAAAGGAAAAAGAAAGAGAAGGGAACAAAGAAGAAATATAAAATCAACAGAAAAACAAGGTTTAAAATGGCAAATAAATAAAAGCTATCAATACTTAACTTAAAAGTCAGTGGGCCAAATGTTCTGATCAAGAGGCAAAGAGTGGCAGGTTGGATAATAAAACAAAAACCTATAATATGCTGCCTGTAAGCAACCACTTTAAGGTGAAGGACACACATAAATTGAAAGTGAAAAGATGGTAAAAGATATTTCATACTAATGGAAAAGACAAGAAAGCAGATATGACAATACTCAGACAAAATAGACATTAAAACAAAGACTAGAAAGATAAAGAAGTGTTCTACACAATGATGATGGGATCAATACAAGAAGAGAATATTACACTTGCTAGCTTATTTTCACTCAATATCAGTCAGTTCAGTCAGTTCAGTTGCTCAGTCGTGTCCAACTCTTTGCAACCCCATGAACTGCAGCACGCCAGGCCTCCCTGTCTATCACCAGCTCCCGGAGTTCACTCAGACTCATGTCCATCGAGTCAGTGATGCCATCCAGCCATCTCATCCTAGGAGTACCTAAATATTTAAACTAAATCCCAACCTCAATAAAGAGAGAAATTGATGAGAATACAATAATAGTAGGATACTTTAACACTGCACTGACATCAATGGACAGCTCTTTCAGATAAAAAATCAGCAAGGCAACAGAGTTCCTAAATGATATAATAAATCAGTTAGACTTATTTGATATTTTCAGGACGTGGCATTTGAAAAAAACCAAAATACAAATTCTTTTCAAAGAGCATATGGACCATCCCCTAGGATAGACCACATAGTAGGACACAAATCAAGGCTCAGACATTTTTAAGAGGACAGAAATTATTTCAAGCATTTTTTCCAACCACAACAGCATGAAACTAGATATTAATCACAGAAAGAGAATGGGGCAGGAAGGTGAATGAATACTAAACAACATGCTACTAAAAGAACAATGGGTCAATAATGAAATCACAGAGGAAACTAAAAATGCCTTGAGTCAAATGACAATGAAAACACAACCATGCAAAACCTATAGGATACAGCAAAAGCAGTCCTAAGAGAGAAGTTCATAGTGATAGAAGCCTTCCTCAAAAACCAGAAAATTCTCAAACAACATAATCTACCAACTAAAGGAACTAGGAAAAGAAGAACAAGCAAAAACATAAAATCAACAGAAGGAAGGAAATAAAGTTCAGAGAGGAAGTAAATACAGTTGAGATTTAAAAAAATAGGAGAAATCATAAAACCAAGAGTTGGGTTTTTTTGAAGGGATGAACAAAATCTATAAACCTCTGGTCAAGAAGAGTGTAAATAAGCATCAAGAAGAAAAGAGAGAGAAACCAAATAAAATAATAAATGAAAGAGGAGAAATAACAACCAATAGTACAGAAATTTCTTTTTTAAAAGAGAAAATACTGTGAACAGTGATATGTCAACAAACTGGACAAATAAGAAGAAATGGATAAGTTTTTTTAGAAACATACAGCCCACCAAAACTGAATCAAGAAGAAAAAGATGATTTAATCAGACTGATCACTGGAAGTGAAAAAGAATCTATAATAATAATTTTAAAATGTCCAGCAAACAGAAGTGCAGGACCAAATGGTTTCATTGGAGAATTCTACCAAAGCTTCAAAGAAGAATTTATACTGATCCTTCTCAAACTCTGCCAAAAGATTGAAGAGGAGGAACACTCCCAAAGACATTCTATGTAGCCATCATCATCCTGATACCAAAGCCAAACAAAAAACATACAAAAAGTTATAGGCCAGTATCTTTGATAAATAGTATTGTTCAATCACTCAGTTGTGTTCAACTCTGTGACCGCATGGACTGCAGCATGCCAGGCTCCTTCCTACCTTCCAGAATTTGCTCACATTCATGTCCGTCGAGTCAGTAATGCCATCCAACCATCTCATTCTCTATTGCTCCCTTCTGCTCCTTCCCTCAGTCTTTCCCAGCATTAGGATCTTTTCCAATGAGTTGGCTCTTCGCATCAGGTGGCCAAAGTATTGGAGCTTCAGCTTCAGCATCAGTCATTCCAAAAAATATTCAGGGTAAATTTCCTTTAGGATTGACTAGTTTTATCTCCTTGCTTTCCACGGGACTCTCAAGAGTCTTCTCCAACACCACAGTTCAAAAGCCTCAATTCTTCAGCACTCAGCCTTCTTTATGATCCAACACTCATATCCATACATGACTACTGGGAAAATCATAGGTTTGACTAGATGGACTTTTGCCAGCAAAGTGATATCTCTGCTTTTTAATAGACTATATAGGTTTGTCATAGCTTTTCTTCCAAGGAGCAAATGTCTTTAGATTTTTTGGCTGCAGTCACTGTCCACAGTGATTTTGGTGCCCAAGAAAATTAAACCTGTCACTCTTTCCAGTTTGATTAATATAGATGGAAAAATAATAAAATATTAGCAAGTTGAATCCAATATCACATTAAAAGGGTCATATACCTAGTGTCACAAGGATGATTCAACATATGCAAATCAGTTGATGTGGTGCAACGTATCACATCAACAAAAGAAAAACTAAAAACCACAATATTATCTCAATAGATGCAGAAAATTCTTTTGATAAATTCGGTATGCATTCATGATTGAAAACTCTCAGCAAAATGGATACAGACGGACCATATATCAACATAGTAAAAGCTACTTATGATAAACCCACAGCCAACATAATACTCAACAGTGAAAAGCTGAAGGCTTTCCTACTAAAATCTGGAAAAAGACAAGAACGCTTATTGTCACCACTTCTGTTCAACATCATTGGAAGTCCTTGTCACAGCAGTCACACAAGAAAAATAAATAAAAGGCTCCCATATTGGAAGGGGAGATGTGAAATTGTCATTACATGCAAATTACATGGTATTCTATATGTGTGTGTGTGTCAGTCAGTCATGTCTGGCTTTGTGACCTCATGGGCTGTAGCCTGCCAGGTTCCTCTGTCCATGGAATTCGCCAGGCAAAAATACTGGAGTGGGTAGCCATTTCCTTCTCCAGAGAATCTTCCCTACCCAGGGATTGAACCCGAGGCTATTGTATTGCAGGCAGATTCTTTACAGTCTGAGCCACCAGTGAAGCTCTTGATACTTCACATAGAAAACTTGAAAGACTGCAAACAAAAACTATTGGAGCTAATAAGTAGATTTGACAAAGTAGCAGAATACAAGATTAATATACAGAAATATGTTGTGTTTCTTTACACTAACAATGAAATATCAAAAAGAGAAAGTAAGGAAACCATTCCTTTAAAATGTGTCCAGAAAATTAAAGTACCTAGGTCTGAACCTGACCAAGGAAGAAAAAGACTTAATCTCTAAGAAGTATAAAACATTCATAAAGTAAACTGACAATGACTCAAAGAAGTGGAAAGCTATCCCATGTGCTTGAATTTTAATAATTAATATTGTTAAAATGGCCACACTACACAAAGCTATCTACAGATTTAATGTGAACCCTATCAAATTGCCCATGACATTCTCACAGAAGTGGAAGAAATAATCCTAAAATTTATATGAAACCACAGAAGACCCAGAATTAACAGAGCATTCCTGGGCAAAAAGAACAAAGCGAGGCATTTAATGGCTTCCCTGTAGATCAAACAGTAAAGAATCTACCTTCAATGCAGGAGATCCAGGTTCAATCCCCAGGTTGGGAAGATCTTCTGGAGATGGGAATGGCAACCCACTCCAGTATTCTTGCCTGGAGAATCCCATGGACAGAGGAGCCTGACTAACACTACTACTAGGAGTATAATCCTTCCAGACTTCAAATTTTACTAAAGGATACAGTAATCAGTGCAGCATGGTATTGGTACAACTGCTACTGCTAAGTTGCTTCAGTCGTGTCCGACTCTGTGTGACCCCATAGACAGCAGCCCACCAGCCTCCCCCGTCCTGGGATTCTCCAGGCAAGAACACTGGAGTGGGTTGCCATTTCCTTCTCCAGTGCATGAAAGTGAAAAGTGAAAGTGAAGTCGCTCAGTCATGTCCGACTCTTCATGATCCCATGGACTGCAGCCTACCAGGCTCCTCCATCCATGGGATTTTCCAGGCAAGAGTACTGGAGTGGGGTGCCATTGCCTTCTCCAGGATTGGTACAAAGAGGCATTTAAATCAGTGGAACAGAATAGAGAGCCCAGGAGTAAACATCTGTACCTACTGTCAATTTTTGACAAAGTAGGCAAGAATATACAATGGAAAAGACAGTCTCTTCAGCAAGTGGTGTTGGGGGGAGCTGGAAAGCTACATGGAAAATCAATGAAATCTGAACACTCCCTGATACCATATATGAAAATAAGCCGAGAATGCTTTAAATACCTAAATATAAGACTTGACACCCTAAAATTCCCAGAAGAGAACATAGACAAAATATTCTTTAACATAAATTGTAGCAATACTCTGTTAGGTCAGTATGTTAAGGCAAAAGAAACAAAAGCAAAAATAAACAAATGTGGTCCAATCAAACTTATAAGCTTTTTCACACTACAGGAAACAATCCACAAAAGGAAAAGGCAGCCTATGGAATGGGAGAAAAAATTTGCGAATAATGTAACCAGCAAATTTGGAAAACTCAGCAGTGGCCACAGGACTGGAAAAGGTCAGTTTTCATTCCAATGCCAAAGAAAGGCAATGCCAAAGAATGCTCAAACTACCACACAATTGCACTCATCTCGCATGCTGGTAAAGTGATGCTCAAAATTCTCCGAGCCAGGCTTCAGCAATATGTGAACCATGAACTTCCAGATGTTCAAGCTGGTTTTAGAAAAGGCAGAGGAACCAGAGATCAAATTGCCACCATCTGCTGGATCATCAAAAAAGTAAGAGAGTTCCAGAAAAACATCTATTTCTGCTTTATTGACTATGCCAAAGCCTTTGACTGTGTGGATCACAATAAACTGTGGACAATTCTTCAAGAGATGGGAATACCAGCCCACCTGACCTGCCTTTTGAGAAACCTATATGCAGGTCAGGAAGCAAGAGTTAGAACTGGACCTGGAACAACAGACTGGTTCCAAATAGGAAAAAGAGTACGTCAAAGCTGTATATTGTCATCCTGCTTATTTAACATATATGCAGAGTACATCATGAGAAATGCTGGGCTGGAAGAAGCACAAGCTGGAATCAAGATTGCTGGGAGAAATATCAATCACCTCAGATATGCAGATGACACCACCCTTATGGCAGAAAGTGAAGAGGAACTAAAAAGCCTCTTGATGAAAGTGAAAGAGGAGAGTGAAAAAGATGGCTTAAAGCTCAACATTCAGAAACCTAAGATCATGGCATTGGTCCCATCACTTCATGGGAAATAGATGGGGAAACAGTGGAAACAGTGTCAAACTTTATTTTGGGGGTCTCCAAAATCACTGCAGATGGTGACTGCAGCCATAAAATTAAAATACGCTTACTCCTTGGAAGGAAAGCTATGAACAACCAAGACAGCATATTGAAAAGCAGAGATATTACTTTGCCAACAAAGGTCCGTCTAGTCAAGCTTATGGTGTTTCCAGTAGTCATGTATGGATGTAAGAGTTGGACTGTGAAGAAAGTTGAGCACCGAAGACTTGATGCTTTTGAACTGTGGTGATGGAGAAGACTCTTGAGAGTCCCTTGGACTGCAAGGAGATCCAATCAATCTGTCCAAAAGGAGATCAGTCCTGGGTGTTCATTGGAAGGACTGCTGTTGAAGCTGAAACTCCAATACTTTGGCCACCTCATGCGAAGAGTTGACTCATTGGAAAAGACCCTGATGCTGGGAGGGATTGGGGGCAGGAGGAGAAGGGGATGCCAGAGGTTGAGATGGCTCGATGGCATCACCAACTCGATTTACATGAGTTTGAGTGAACTCTAGGAATTTGTGATGGACAGGGAGGCCTGGCGTGCTGTGATTCATGGGGTCACAAAATGTCGGACACGACTGAGCAACTGAACTGAACTGGAACTAAATGTAACCAACAAGGAGTTACTATCCAAAGTATACAACCAGTTCCTGAAACTCAATATAAAAAATAATACAGCCCAGTCAAAAAAGGACAGAAGACCCAAGTAGACATTTTTCTAAAGAGACATAACATGACAAACCCACAAATAAGGTGCTCAACACTGATTCTTCATGATCTACCCATCCCACTTCTGGGTATACGTCCAGAAGAAACAGCTCTGCTTTGATAGGCTGTGTGTGAAGACTCTTGAGAGTCTCTTGGCCTGCAGGGAGATCCAACCAGTCCATTCTGAAGGAGACCAGCTCTGGGATTTCTTCGGAAGGAACGATGCTAAAGCTGAAACTCCAGTACTTTGGCCACCTCATGTGAAGAGTTGACTCATTGGAAAAGACTCTGATGATGGAGGGATTGGGGGCAGGAGGAGAAGGGGACGACAGAGGATGAGATGGCTGGATGGCATCACTGACTCGATGGACATGAATCTGAGTGAACTTTGGGAGTTGATGATGGATAGGGAGGCCTGGCGTGTTGAGATTCATGGGGTCGCAAAAAGTCGGACACGACTGAGCGACTGAACTGAACTGAACTGATGCACCCCCAGTGTTTATTACAGCACTGTTTACAGTAGGACATAGACATGGAAACAACCCAAGTGCCCATCCACAGATGATTGGTTTAAGAAGACATTATATATGTATATATATTACACATATATAATTTATATTATATATATAATGGAATATTACCAAAAAAGAATGAAATTTCTACATTTGCAGCAACATGGACTCAGAGAATATTATGCTTAGTGAATTAAATCAGATAGAAAAAGACAAATATTATATGATAAATGAGATCACTTGCATGTGGACTCTAAAAATGTAATTCCAATGAATCTACACACTTAACAGGAACAGACTCACAGACAATGAAAACAAAATTATAGTTACCAAATGGGAGAGGAAAGGGAGGAGTGGCAAATTTAGAGTATGGGATTAAAGGATACAAACTACTGTGTATAAAATAGATAAGCAACAGCATTTACTCTATATTGCATGGAATTATATTTAATGTCTTCTAATAACCTATAATGGAATATAATCAGAATAAATAACTGAATCACTATGCTCTAACATGACAATGTAGAGCATTTATAATCAAATATTATAAATCAACTATACTTCAATTAATAAAAGGACATTCTATAACCATAACCATCTGGTATGTAAGTAACTTTAATACTGGAAATATCACTGACACAAATGGCTCAGATAGGCGTGGAAGGCATGCAAGTATTGCAATTACCATTTATTTGGATGGAGCTCCTATCACACCTAGAGAAATATGACCACTCTTTGTACCTGAGAACTCTGAAAACAAGGTTTGTAGAAATATCATGCCACCAGCAAATATTAGCAATATGGCATTCATATTGTGACTTAGGTATCCCTAATTTTCTATGAATATTCACCAGATTCTTTTTAATAACATGTACATAAGTGGAAAGAAAATAGTCCCATACCTAGGTTCCATGGCCACTGTTACAATTTTGTTTTCCATGTACTCTCATACCTTGTAATAGTAGCCTATATCTCTGTCTTCTCCAAAGCAATGCATGTCTCAGGTACAGATCGTACTAAACTTTAACCATGTATTGACAGAAATATTTTTCTTCTTCATTAAATTTCCATTCATATACCACCATTATAATATAATCAAAAATTCCATACTTAATATTTTCCTTTATTTCCCATTTTTAGTCAGAAGTTCAGCCTCTTCTCTCATATAAAGTTATTATTTTTATAGCACTCTACATTTACATGACTAGCAGCCTCTTCACATCTTCAGAAAAGATGAAATAGTGTAAACATATACACTATCATTTTTTCCTGGTTGATGCTCTGTTGGAGAAGTAAGTTTATTATTCAAAGCAAGTGGAGCTCAACTGTAAAAATATATAATATCAGGTATGGGATTTATCACCAGGAGATGAAAATGACTATAATAAATATATATCATATGTAGTACATAAACTATATATGATATATAACTGTATTGGTTCAGTTTAGTTCAGTTCAGTTCAGTCGCTCAGTCGTGTCCGACTCTTTGCAACCCCATGAATTGCAGCACGCCAGGCCTCCCTGTCCATCGAGTCAGTGATGCCATCCAGCCATCTCATCCTCTGTAGTCCCCTCTTCCTCCTGCCCCCAATCAGAGCATCAGGGTCTTTTTGAATGAGTCAACTCTTCACATGAGGTGGCCAAAGTACTGGAGTTTTAGGTACCAATAATAAACTTATAATTGCCTCTCTTGTTTGATTTCTCTAAATTACAACTTTTCCCTTTTATTACTATTTCCCCCCTTGGTTTACTTCCCTCTACTTCTGACTGCACTAAATCCCCTAAAGCATATTTGCCTCTTAAACCTCTCTCTGAACCATGCATGCCACATAGTAGGCCCTCAATAAACAATTGCTGAATGAATGAATTGCTCAGTTAATTAAGGAATGATGGTTATGATCAGAGGAATTAAATTGCAATCCTAGCTCTACCAGTTTAGAGATAAAAAACTAAGTTTTTAGCTCTACCAGTTTAGAGATAAAAAACTAAGTTTTTAGTTCACTCTGTGAACATCTCTTTTCTCTTCTGTACTTTGCTGTGATGAATTCTCCTTTTTAGAGTTGTTATGAGGATGAAAAGTCAACAAATTAACTGTTTATTGCATGTAGGTGTTTATTAAAAGGTTACTAGTGTTAATAGATATTTGCACATTATTAATAACTGTCATAATGATTTAGAATACTATTCATTGCTGTTAATCATTTGTATATTATGATAATTTGTAATTTTAGTTGTTAATTAGTAATTATCAAAGATAAGGCCACTTAGAAAAAAAGAAGCTCCAGTGAGTTATACAATATTGCAACATTTGGGAGGAGGGATAATGTGAAACTAATATCACCTGCATGGTTTATTTCTGGGCACAGGCCTTGACTCTCCTCAAGCTAGATTTTCCTACATTTTGAATGAGACTCATAACTCAGAAAACATGGCTGTGTGGGAACTGGGTCTGGGATATTTACCTTCTCAATTCACAGCAGATATTCCTGTTGTAAAGTCCCGTTTTGGCCCTGGTGACCAGTTTGTAGGGCGCGGCATTCTTTTTCAGGCATGGCTTTCCACTGTTTCCTGCAGTAACTGTATAAGACGCCTCAGAGGGACTTGAGTGTGCTATAGAGGAAAAGATAGTCAGTTTTACCACATTTTAGGTCCATTTGGGATCCAGCAGATTTTTGTGGTTTTGCCCTGAAACCTAAGCTACAAAACATCATGAACAATATAGTTTCAGTGGGGAAATTCTTTCTGAGTTCTAAACAAATGATTTACAAAGAAATTTTAGAAACATACCCCTTTACAATCACAGATGAGCTATGTTTCAAAGGTTTCAAGTGGCTGCATACAATTTACATCCACTTTGGAGTTTTCTCTTCATCATCAATTCGTGAAACAGAATGAGCATTTCTAAGTGGACAACTTTGATTTTGAGATTACTGGGCACATTATTACCTGCTTTTTTTTTTCCCCTTGTATTTTTTCCCACGTACATTTCCCCTTTATGTGTACCTTAACACCACTATCACAGTTCTCATATCAATGTTTAAAAGCTCACTTTTGAAAAACATAATGCCCTTAAAAAGGCAGATTTGTGTTTGGCTTTACAGAAAAATAAACTTAAGAGAAGCATTACTGAAACATGAATAATAACCCAAAGGGCATTGAATTCCAGTGAGTGTAACCTTGCACTACTTCTAAGAAGCTAAGATTGTTGAATTCTCTAGCCTTTGTGTCAGGCCTTGGAGGGACACTGAAATAAAGTCAGCCCATCTCTAGCTCCTCTCTCTTTTCTTTATAATGGATGACACTTCTTAAAACATTTTGTGTTTCAAAGATGAAAGACAACAACAGAAAAAAGGGTATTGCTTTCTGATTAAAATGAAAACAGATACATTTTTACTGAGTAATAAATGGATTTATCTCTGGCAAGACTGCAATAGAATGTTGTTCTAGAATGTCATGGGATTTAGTCTGATATACTAATCTCAGAATCTGAATGGGGATCAAGCACTGTCTTAATTTCAAGCCTATTGAAGTTTTCTTCTCAGCACATTCATGGTTTTGATGCGATAAGAATTTACAGCCACTTAGGCCTGTTTGAAGTTTATAGAGTGTGACCTATTTACGGAGTTGTATATAAACAAGTTATATACCCCCATAGTAAAGAACAAAGGTAGCTTATTTGAGCAACAATTTGAGTATTAGGTACTGATAAGACAATTAGATTCTTTATGAATGCAGCATTTAAATGTTAAATCTAAAAGAATTAGCTATGTTATTAAATATTTCTTTCTATTAATCATTTTTTTAATATTAATATTTTTCATATTGACTCAGAACTTTTCTCAAAAATTTTGGTTTGAAAATTTCAAAGCTACAGAAAAGTTGAAAAAACTGTAGAGTACCTATCCCTTATATCTTCATCTGGAGTCACTCATTGTAACATTTTGCCACATTTGCTTTATCTTATTATATACACTCACACACACACGAATGCACACAGACATACACACTTGCCTACAGTTAGATCCATATGTGTACTTCAAGTTAATTTTTGTGGTGTCATCAGACAAGGATATATTAATTCTTCTATAGGGATATCCACTGGTTTTAGTACCACTTTTTGATTAAAAAATACTGTTCACCTAATTGAATTACCTTGGCATCTTTGCCAAAAACAAGCTGGCCACATATGTGTAAGTTTATTTTTGGACTTTCTATTTTTTTTTTTCATTTATCTGTAGTTTTATCTTTTTTTTTAATTTTTATTTTTACTTTATTTTCCTTTACAATACTGTATTGGTTTCGACATACATTGAATCCACCACAGGTGTACATACGATCCCAAACATGAACCCCCCTCCCACCTCCCTCCCCACAACATCCCTCTGGGTCATCCCCGTGCACCAGCCCCAAGCATGCTGTATCCTGCTTCAGACATAGACTGGTGATTCGATTCTTACATGATAGTATACATGTTTCATTTATCTGTAGTTTTATCTTTATGCCAGTACCATGTTGTCTTGATTACTGTCATTTTATAATAAATCCTGAAATCAGATAGTCCTCCAAGTATTCTTTTTTCTAAGTTGTTTTGGCATCCTTTATTTTTCCATATAAATTTTAGATTTATCTTTTCAATTTCTGTACATGTACTTATAGAGATTATGTTTGGCATCATGAAGATTCTATAAATCAAGTTGGGAAAGATTGATACTCTAACAGTATTTTCTCTTCCAGTCTTTGAACCATTAAATAGTTCTTCCGTTATTTAGGCCATCTTTAATTTTTCCTGAAATGTTTGTAGTTTTCAGGTTGTTCAGTTCCAGCTCTTTGCGACCCCATGGATAGCAGCATGCCAGGCTTCCCTGTTCTTCACCATCTCCAGAGTATGCTAAAACTTAAGTCTGGTTCTAACTGCTGCTTCTTGACCTGCATACAGGTTTCTCAGGAAGCAGGTGAGGTGGTCTGGTATTTTGTGTCAGGTCATGTGTGTATATATCCATATATATATATATATATATATATATATATATACACATATATATACATATATATATGTGTGTATATATATCTATTGTATTATAATCAGAAATCTTGTTTTTATTAGTTTTCCCTCATAGAATTTTCCAACTTTTCTAATACATGGTCAATTTTTTAAGTGTTTCATGTTGAGAATAAAGTTTATCTTTTATGCTTAAGTTTTAAAGTTTGTTTCTTTATGGATAGTGTTATTTAGAACTTCAATGTATTGACTCGGCTATTATCCACTAGATCTGAATTGGACTAAAAATAATTCAGTCCAAGTAACTGAACTGAAAATAATAACAAAAATAATAATTAGACTGAAAATAATGTTGAAGATACCATCCAAACATCTCAGCCTCTGTCGCCCCTTCTGCCTTCAATCTTCCCCAGCATCAGGGTCTTTTCCAATGAGTCAGTTCTTTGCATCAGGTGATCCAAGTATTGAAGCTTCAGCTTCAGCATTAGTCCTTCCAATGAATATTCAGGACTGATTTCCTTTAGGATGGACTGAATGGATCTCCTTGCAGTCCAAGGGATTCTCAAGCGTCTTCTCCAATGCCACAGTTCAAAACATTAGCATTTATAGTACATTTTGTAATAGTATATAAAATGATAAATACTATTATGGCTGAATATTACTGAAAATACAGTCTCATATTTCACAATCTAAAGTGTTATGCTTTAGTCTTTCTCTTTAATCCTTTACTTATCCATTACTTTAGTGGTGAACCATGATATCGCCCCCAGACTTCCTACTCATACAAATAGGAGCTCACCAGCCATTTCTATACTTCTCACTTTATGGATTTTCTGGGATATGATACCCATATTTAATTCCATCTAGATTTTCTGAAAATATACCTTTCTAGATGGACTCTAAGGTTTAGATTCCCACCTGTAGTACACTACAGTTCCCATCTCTTTGTTCTTTCTAATATTACCCACCTTTTTCATTTCTGTCTTTGTAACAGGTATACATTTCTCCCCCTTTTTTTTTTTTAAGCAGAATTTGTTTGAAGACATACATAATTTTTCATTATGGAAAAATTGTGTTGCATTAAGGTATTTCATTTATTTGCTACTGCTAGACAACAAACCTTCATTACTTTTCTTTAATCTCTGTTGCTTGAATTAAAAATGTGAAGTAAATGCTTTAGTTATGAAGGCACCACAGTAGAACTCATACTGATATGAATGTCTCATATCAGTAAAGACAAACAGCATTAATTGAGCTAAGAGAAAGAGGCAATTTGGTATATTACTTTTGTGTTAACAGTGACATACAGAGCTGCTATTAGAATTCCTTATTATGTGGATAAGTTAAAAGTATTCTTCCACTGCAGATTTAATGGGTTACAATAGAACTACAGTAAATTAACTCTGCAGGTCCTTTAAACTTGATCAATCTCAGCATAATTGTCAAGGCAGAAAAACAATTAATTTTCATTAAGCTAGGAGGTAATTTATACTTGTTGTTAGGGAAAATGCCTATTAAGTTGTGATTTAAGAGTTTTTTTTTTTTTTACAATTACAAACCCTGCTTAATTCACTGATTTCATACAGGCAAGGAAGCTATTATAAAGTTATCAGTCTTACTCCATGTAAAATTGATATTATGACATACAACTATGAAAGTAAAAAAGAGCTCTCTGTGTATTGTATGTGTTTGTGTGTTAATGGGCAGCTGAAATATAGCCAGTAAAAAATATTTTATGGTAAAAGCAGGCTGAGTTGATACAATGTTGTTAGATTGGCTTCACTCATAGGTTATCATATTTCTATGTATTTTACCACTTTCATAAAAACTTTATTTTTACTTTAAAAATATATTAGCACATCTCTAGACTTCTTACAAATAGATGAATTAGAAAGAAAGCCTTACCCTAACTTTAAAAACTGGCTTAAACATCCAGGTTCTTGGTATTGTCACTGTGTGCTATGCCATTTAGTTGCTCAGTCATCTCCAACTCTTTAAGACCCCAAGGACTGTCACCCCCCAGGCACCTCTGTCCATGGGGATTCTCCAGGCAATAATACTAGAGTGGGTTGCCATGCCCTCCTCCAGGGAATCTTCCCAACCCAGGGACTTAATCCAGGTCTCCCACATTGCAAGTGGATTCTTTACTGTCTGAGCCCTGATATAAGAGAAGCCCTGATATTGTCACTGACACACATCTATTTAATTAGAGCAACAATATATATATATATATATATATATATATATATATATATATGCTATCTTGAAGTCTATTTCTTCCTTTCCTAAATTAGAGTATCAAGAGTATAAAATATAGGAAAAACTTAATATGAAGTTTACTAGGATTCAGCCCTAAGATAATTGTTTAGCAAGTGTGAGTCAGGGTTCAGGCCTACAGTTTAAATCAGAATGGCACATGATTCTATGAATGCTTCTGAAGGCCTCACTACCTTGGGTTTATTCATATATGTTCTTAATGTAAATACATAAAAATCTCATATGTATATGTTTTGTAATCTGCTTTTATCATTTTATTATGCATTGTGGTATTTTCAATGCCAATTGTAAAATTTATATAACATAATGCCATTTGGTGGTGGTGGTGATTTAGTCGCTAAGTCATGTCTGACTCTTGTGACCCCATGGACAATAGTCTGTAAGTCTCCTTTGTCCATATGATTTTTCAGGCAAGAATGCTGGAGTGGGTTGCTATTTCCTTCACCAGGATATCTTCCTAACCCAGGGATCAAACCTGGGTCTTCTGCACTGCAAGTAGTCTCTTACATTGCAGACAGATTCTTTAACTGCTGAAACACCAGGGAAGCCTAATGTCAATTAGTATGCTCATATATAAAATGGTCTTTAATTGCTATATAGATTTCCAGTGTATATGTAATACTTTATTTAATTTTTATTTATCTATTGTTGATAAATTAATCTGTAAGCCTTAGGATCACCACATAGCCATACTTTCTCTCCTGAAGCTACAGGAATCATAGAGAAATGAAATAGCTTTCATAATCAACAAAACCGTCCAAAACACAGTACTTGGGTGCAACCTCAAAAATGACAGAGTGATCTTGGTTTGTTTCCAAGGTAAGCCGTTCATCACAGTAATTCAAGTCTATGCCCTTACCACTGATGCTGAAGAAGCTGAAATTGATCAGTTCTATGAAGACCTAGAAGACCTCCTAGAATTAACATCAAAGAAAGATGTTCTATTCATCACTGGAGATTGGAATGCGAAAGTCGAAAGTCAACAGATAGCCAGAGTAACAGCTAAGTTTGGGCCTTGGAGTACAAAATGAAGCAGGGCAAAGGCTAACTGAATTCTGCCAAGAGAATGCACTGGTCACAGGAAACACACTTTTCAACAACCCAAGGGACAACTTTACATATGGACATCACTAAATGGTCAATATCAAATCAAATTGATTACATTCTTTGTAGCCAAAAATGGAGAAAATGTATATAGTCAGCAAAAATAAGACCTGGAGCTGACTGTGGCTCAGATCATCAGCTTCTCATATAAAAATTCAGGTTTAAACTAAATAAAGTGAGGAAAACCACTAGACCAGCCAGATACTACTTAATTCAAATCCTCTATGAATATGCAGTGGAGGTAACAAAGAGATTCAAGGAATTAGATCTAGTTAACGGTGTGCTAGAAGAACTATGGACGGAGGTCAGTAATATCGTAAAGGAGGCAGTGAACAAAACCATCACAAAGAAAAAGAAAATCAAGAAGGCAAAGTGCTGGTCTGAGGAGGCCTTACAAATAGCTGAAGAAAGACGAGAAGCAAAAACAAGAGAGAAAGGGAAAGGTAGACCCAACTACATGCAAAGTTCCAGAGAATAGCCAAGAGAGACAAGGCCTTCTTCAATGAATAATGTAAAGAAATAGAGGAAAACAATAGAAGGGGAAAGACTAGAGATCTCTTCAGGAAAATTGGAAATATCAAGGGAAAATTTTGCCCAAATGGGCACAATAAAGAACAGGAATGACAAAGACCTAGTAGAAGCTGAAGAGGTCAAGGAGAGATAGAATACGTGGAAGAACTGTACAAAAATGATCTGAATGAATCAGATAACTATGATGGTGTGGTCAGTCACCCAGAGCCAGACATTCTGGAGTGTGAAATCAGGTGGACCTTAGGAAGCACTGCTGTCAGTAAAGCTAGTGGATGCAATGGAATTCCAGTAGAGCTATTCAAACCCTGAAAGATAATGCTATCAAAGTGTTGCACTCAATATGTCAGCAAATCTGGAAGATTGAGCAGTGGCCACAGGACTGGAAAAGATCAATTCTCATCCCAGTTCCCAAGAAGGGCAGTACTGAAGATTGCTCAAATCATCAGACAATTGCACTCATCTCCCATGCTAGCAAGGTCATGGTTAAAATCTTGCATGCTAGGCTTCAGCACTGCATGAATCAAGAACTTCCAGACATCCAATCTGGGTTTAGAAAAGGCAGAGGAACCAGAGATCAAATTGCTAACATTCCCTGGATCATAGAGAAAGCAAGCGAGTTCCAGAAATACATCTACCTCTATTTCATTGACTGTGCTAAAGCCTTTGGCTGTGTGCATTATAAGAAACTGTGGAAAGCTCTTAAGGAGATGGGAATAGCTGACCATCTTACCTGTCTCCTGAGAAACCTGTATGTGGGTCAAGAAGCAAAAGTTAGAACCCTGTATGGGACAACTGACTGATTCAGGATTGAGAAAAGAGTTTATCAGGGTTGTCTGTTTTCACCATGCTTTCCTGGTGGCTCAGATGGTGAAGAATCTGTCTGCAATGTGGGGCATTCAGATTTGATTCCTGGGTCAGGAAGATCTCCTAGAAAAGGGCATGGCAACCCACTCTAGTACTTTTGCCTGGATAATTCCATGGATAGAGTAACCTGGCAGGCTACAGTCTGTGGGTTGCAAAGAGTCAGACACAACTGAGCTGCTAACCCCCTTGGGCACGTCATTAGAAATGCTGGGCTGGATGAGTTACAAGCTGGAATCAAGATAGGCAGAAGAAACATCAACAACCTCAGATCCACAGATGATGCCACTCTAATGGCAGAAAGCGAAGAGGAACTAAAGAACCTCTTGATGAGGGTGAAGGAGGGGAGTGAAAATGCCAGCTTAAAACTATTAAAAAAAAAAAAAAAACTAAGGTCATGGCATCCAGCCCCATTACTTCTTGGCAAATGGAAGGGAAAAGGTGGAAGAAGTGACATATTTACTCTTCTTTGGTTCTAAAATCACTGTGGATGGTGACAGCAGCCATGAAATCAGAAGACGTTTGTCTCTTGACAGGAAAGTTATAATAAACCTAGATAGTGTGTTGAAAAGCAGAGACATCACTCTGCCGACAGAGGTCTGTATAGTCAAGGCTTTGGTCTTCGCAGTGGATGTGTATAGTTGTGAGAGCTGGACTATAAAGAAGCCAGAGCACCAAAGAACTGATGCCTTTGAACTGTGGTGCTGGAGAAGACTTCTGAGAATCCCTTGGGCAGTGGGGAGATCAAAGTAGTCAATCTTAAAAGAAACCAACCCTGAATACTCATTGGAAGGACTCCAACCCTGAATACTCATTGGAAGGACTGATGCTAAAGCTAAAGTTCCAGTATTTTGGTCACCTGATGAGAACAGAGGACTCATTGGAAAAGAGCCTGATGCTGGGAAATATTGAGCGCAAAAGGAAAAGAGGGTGTCAGAGGATGAGATGGCTGGATAGCATCACAGATGCAACGGACATGAAATTGGGCAAACTCTGGGAGATGGTAAGGGACAGGGATGCCAGCAGTGCTGCAGTCCATGGGATTACAAAAAGTTGGATAAGATTGGGAGACTGAACATCAATCATATAATAGAATGAATCAATGCAAGTATAAATTATCTGTTTTCTTTGAAGCTCATGCAGTTTTCTGTCTTAAGAGGAACTTGATAGTATTTTAATTTTTTTAGATAAAATAAACCAAATATTCTTTTTGTAATTTTTAAATATGTTAAAATGCAAAGAAATGCAATATTAAATAAATCCCAGACCTTTAAATATACTTTGATTATTCATTACTCTTTCTTATTCTGTTAGGAGGGGATAGTGGGGCAACAGTATTTTTTACTCACAAGTAAAAGGTTTGAAAATTTGGAATAAAAGTAATTTTTTTCTTATCACTTTTCTTTTTCCATTTTATGCTTACCTTTCTTATTATCAGTTCAATTCAGTCACTCAGTCGTGTCCAACTCTTTGTGACCCCATGAATCGCAGCACGCCAGGCCTCCCTGTCCATCACCAACTCCCGGAGTTCACTCAGTCCATTGAGTCAGTATTGGCATCCAGCCATTTCATCCTCTGTCATCCCCTTCTCCTCCTGCCCCCAATCTCTCCCAGCATCAGGATATTTTCCAATGAATCAGCTCTTTGCATGAGGTGGCCAATGTACTGGAGTTTCAGCTTTAGCATCATTCCTTCCAAAGAAATCCCAGGGTTGATCTCCTTCAAAATGGACTGGTTGGATCTCCTTGCAGTCCAAGGGACTCTCAAGAGTCTTCTCCAACATCACAGCTCAAAAGCATCAATTCTTCGGTGCTCAGCTTTCTTCACAGTCCAACTCTTGCATCCATACATGACTACTGGAAAAACCATAGCCTTGACTAGACGGACTTTAGTCGGCAAAGTAATGTCTCTGCTTTTGAATATGCCATCTAGGCCGGTCATAACTTTCTTTCCAAGGATTAAGCGTATTTTAATTTCATGGCTGCAATTACCATCTGCAGTGATTTTGGAGCCCCCCAAAATAAAGTCTGACACTGTTTCCACTGTTTCCCCATCTATTTCCCATGAAGTGATGGGACCAATGCCATGATCTTCGTTTTCTGAATGTTGAGCTTTCAGCCAACTTTTTCACTCTCCTCTTTCACTTTCATCAAGAGGCTTTTGAGTTCCTCTTCACTTTCTGCCATAAGGGTGGTGTCATCTGCATATCTGAGGTTATTGACATTTCTTCTGGCAATCTTGATTCCAGCTTGTGCTTCTTCCAGCCCAGCTTTTCTCATGATGTACTCTGCATGGAAGTTAAATAAGCAGGGTGACAATATACAGCCTTGACGTACTCCTTTTCCTATTTGGAACCAGTCTGTTGTTCCATGTCCAGTTTTGACTGTTGCTTCCTGACCTGCATCTATAATTTTATATTTATCAATATATTTATAATATCTACATAATTCCCACTTTAAAATGAATAAGCAGAATATCTACCTATCAAATAGATATTTGATAACTGACAAATTTAAAAATGTCAAGAGTCAAATTTTACTTCTGCACAGCAAACTATCCACAAAACAAAAAGACAACTTATGTAATGAGAGAAAATATTTGCAAGCTACAGATATGATAAGTGGATAATGTCCAAAATATACAAGAAACTCATATGTCTCACTAACAAAAAACTAAATAACTCAATTAAAAAATGGGCAAAGACCCTGAAGATTTTTTTTTCGAGACATACAAATGGCCACTAGGTACATGGACATACACTCAACATCACTACTCATCAGGCAAATGAAAATCAAAAGTGCAACGAGATATTAATTTTTCAGACAACCTGCTAGGATGTCTTTTATCAAAATGATGAGAGATAAACAACTATCAGAGAGGTTGCAGAGAAAAGGGACCCTTGCACAGTTGGTGGGAATGTAAATTAGTGCAGCAACTAGGGAAAACAGTGTGGATATGCCTCAAAAACTTAAAATAGAGCTATTTATGACCCCAGCAGTCCCACTTCTGGATATATATCCAGAGGAAATGAAATCAGTTTCTCAAAGAGACTTTCATTTCCATGTTCAAGGCGATGTTTTTCATAATATTCAAGATATGTAAACAATGAAAGTGTCCAATGAAAGTTGAATGGCTGGAGAAGATGTGAAGAGAAGTTATATGTGTGAGAAGTTTTATATACATATACATATACATCATATACATATACATATACATATACATATACATATACATATACATATACATATACATATACATATATATATGGAGAAGGGAAGGCAATGGCACCCCACTCCAGTACTCTTGCCTGGAAAATCCCAGGGACGGAGGAGCCTGGTAGGCTGCAGTCCATGTGGTCACTAGGAGTCCAACACAACTGAGTGACCTCACTTTCACTTTTCACTTGCATGCATTGGAGAAGGAAATGGCAACCCACTCCAGTGTTCTTGCTTGGAGAATCCCAGGGACAGGGGAGCCTGGTGGGCTGCCATCTATGGGGTCGCACAGAGTCGGACACGACTGAAGTGACTTAGCAGCAGCAGTAGCAGCATACGGAGCCTTAACAAAGAAGGAAATTCTGAATTCTGATATTTGTGACAATGTGGATAAACCTAGAGGGCATTATGCTAAATGAGAAAAGCAAGACAGAAAGACAAATACTACCTGATATCATTTTTATGTGGGACCTAAAACTAAGAGTTCGAACACATAGAAACAGTAGAATGGTGGTTTCCAGGGCCTGGGGATAGGGGAAGTAGGGAGAGGGTGGTGAACCAATACTTTGTTACAAGGTGCATGCAGTCTGAAGATCTGATGCATAATATGGTGGCGACTACTGTAAGTATTATAAGGTTAAAATATTCTAAACAGGCAGAACTTAAGTTCTGTCTCAAAAAAAAAACAATAGGTGAAGTAAGTGTTCAAGTGGTTCCAATGTGTATTTTTTTTTTTTTACACTTTTCCTGGGTGACTGTTGATTACATAAAATTTGGAAACAAGTATAATGATTACAATGATTTGGAAATCTGAAACTATAATAATAAGATATATGTGATATCTTGAACATCTAACTATGAAGTTAGTTTACAAAGTACTTTTAAATGGAAAATTTCCTAAATGAATAAAAGTTATAAAACAAGGTTGAGATGTACCACTTTAAATTAATATTGAATAATGAGTTTGATTAACTTTAAAGTAAAATGATTTATCAAAATGTTGCTATATTTAATCTGATATACAAATTATGTGTCATTTATACATATATAAACCCATTTTTATATATGATTTATATTGATATATATACTCAATAATATTTTGTTTATATTTTTATATAAAATATTTGTTTATATTTATATATAAGCAATTGATATATATAAAAAAACCCATTTTTCAACTTGCATTTATGTTAAAATAGGCTTTCCCAGTGGTTCAGTGGTAAAGAATCTGTCTGCAATGCAGGAATCATAGGAGACTTATGTTCCAACCCTGGATCAGGAAGATACCCTGGACAAGGGTGTGGCAACCCACTCCAGTATTCTTGCCTGGAGAATCCCATGGACAGAGGAGCCTGGCAGGTTACAGTAAATGGGGTCACAAAGAGTCAGACACAACTAAATGACTGAACATGCATGCAAATAGTATTCTAGTAACAATATCGTAAGTTCATAAAAATCAAAATCCAAACTGGAAATGTTATGGACCTAACAGAAGCAGAAGCTATTAAGAAGAGGTGCAAGAATACACAGAACTATACAAAAAAAGATCTTTAATTCCCAATAACCAAGACGGTGTGATCACTCACCTTGAGCCAGATATCCTGGAATGCAAAGTCAAGTGAGCCTTAGGAAGCATCACTACGAACAAAGTTAGTGGAGCTGATATAATTCCATTTGAGCTATTTCAAATCCTAAAAGATGTTGCTGTGAAAGTGCTGCACTCAGTATGCCAACAAATTTGGAAAACTCAGCAGTGGCCACAGGACTGGAAAAGGTCAGCTTTCATTCCAATCCCAAAGAAAGACAATGCCAAAAATGCTCAAACTACCGCACAATTGCACTCAACTCACACAATAGCAGTGAGTGAGTTGGTGAAAGTCACTCAGTAATGTCTGACTCTTTGCGACCCCATGCACTATGCAGTCCATGGAATTCTCCAGGCCAGAATACTAAAGTGGGTAGCCTTTCCCTTCTCCAGGGGATCTTCCCAACCCAGGGATCAAACCCAGGTCTCCTGCATTGCAGGTGGATTCTTTACCAGCTGAGAAACAAGCAATGCTCAAAATTCTCCAAGCCAGGCTTCAGTAGTACATGAACTGTGAAATTCCAGATGTTCAAGCTGGACTTAAAAAAGGCAAAGGAACCAGAGATCAAATTGCCAAAATCTACTGGATCATCGAAAAATCAAGAGAGTTCCAGAAAAACATCTACTTCTGCTTCATTGACTATGCCAAAGCCTTTGACTGTGTGGACCACAACCAACTATGAAAAATTCTTTAAGAGATGAGAATACCAGACCACCTTACCTGCCTCCTGAGAAATCTGTATGCAGGTCAAGAAGCAACAGTTAGAACAGAACATGGAAAAACAGACTGGTTCCAAATCGGGAAGGGGTATGTCAAGGCTGCAAACTGTCACCCTGCTTATTTAACTTATATGCAGAGTACATCATGTGAAATGCCAGGCTGGATGAAGCACAAGTTGGAATGAAGATTGCTGGGAGAAATAACAATAACCTCAGAATATGCAGATGACACTGTCCTTATGGCAGAAAGCAAAGAACTAAAGAGCCTCTTGATGAAAGTGAAAGAGGAGGGTGAAAAAGTTGGGTTAAAACTCCACATTCAGAAAACTAAAATCATTGCATCTGGTCCCATCACTTCATGGCAAATAGATCAGAAACAATGGAAACAGTGACAGACTTTTTTTTCTTTTTTGGCTCTAAAATCACTGCAGATGGTGACTGCAGCCGTGAAATTAAAAGACACTTGCTCCTTGGAAGAAAAGCTGTGACCAACCTAGACAGCATAGTAAAAGTAGAGACATTCCTCTGCCAACAAAGTCTGTCTAGTCACACTATGGTTTTTCCAATACTCATGTATGGATACCATAAAGAGAGTAGGACCATAAAGAAAACTGAGGGCTGAAGGGCTGAAGAATTGATGCTTTTGAACTGTGGTGTTGAACAAGACTCTTGAGAGTCCCTTGGACTGCAGGAAGATACAACCAGTCCATCCTAAAGGAAATCAGTCTTGAATATTCATTGGAAGGACTGATGCTGAAATTGAAACTGCAATTCTTTGGCCACCTGATGCAAAGAACTGACTTACTGGAAAAGACCCTGATGCTATGAAAGATTGAAGGCAGGAGAAGAAGGGGATGACAGAGGATGAGATGGTTGTATGGCATCACTGACTCAATGGACATGAATTTGAGGAAGCGCCGGGAATTGGTGATGGACAGGGAAGTCTGGCATACTGCAATCCATGGGGTCGCAAAGAGTCAGACATGACTGAGTGAATGAACTGAACTGAAAATACTAAACTAGATCATGGAATAAGTCAATTCACCTAGTAACAAGGGTTGTATTTCAGGGACCTCATTCTGAGAGTCCTGTCAGGAAGAATGTAGCTCAACTAAATCCACAGAAACTGCAAAATGTTTTCTCATAGGCAAATGGTACAAGAGAGGAATTTTTCTTGCATTTTTCAATATAAAACTTACAGTGTAGTTTCTGTCTATGTTGTATCTTTTGTTCTTGCATCTGAGACCTATATCCTTTGGTGTTTCCAAACGATAGACTCGATTCTTCAAATTTCTCCTATAGTTCCAACAGAAGCAAATGTATGACAGTTGCCTCTGACTTATTGGCATACATCTCCTACCCCATCTCCACGCCAATTTTCCTTGAGGTTCACTGAGTTTTGAACTACATAGTCCTCAAATTGACCTTGAATACACTCCACATTTTTGCCTACTCCCCAGGGTTGAGTTTCTGCTTACATTTTCTCTCTATAGTACCACACTGGTACTCCTTTTCCTGTAGACCTATAATTTTGCCCTGACAACCAACCAGTGTCGGAATCTTTGGTGCCCTTCTTGAGTTTGGTCAGTTCCTTTCTCAGAAAATAGAAATGCCCCTAAGCATCTTGCCAGCTTTCTGCATATTTATTTTGATCCACCGCCCAATAGATAAGTCTAAGTTCTGAAATACCATCCTAATTTGAAAGTAATTACTTCTACATTGCCCATTTTGTTGAACCCCACAGGCACAGGCAAAATTCCTTTATTGCTAGAGGTAAATTTGAAATCCTTATACAAACTTTGATTCTACTCCAAAACTCTCATAATCATTTTGGGTTTTTTGCCTTTCTTTATCTTTCTTCTTTACCTTTCTTTATCAACACTTAGCTTTGTTTTCCTCTTCTCATGTCTAAGACATATGGATTATCTCCAAGCATTACAGCCAATAATATTCACTTCATGTTTTTATCACCAAGTATAACTTGTACATCTTGCTGTCAAGACTTTGTTAAAACACTAATTTAAAGAATTTATATCAAAAGAATATGAGCTAAGAACACTCTATTATATCACTTGTCTAGGTATTTTGAATTCTATTTCTCAAGCAAGTTATGTGACCAAAAACTATGCACTTGGAAGACATTAACTCCTTTTGCAACATAAAACATCTTCAACAATCCATATTTTAAGGTTGTATTCTCAGGTTTAATTGTAATTTAGTATAGAAAATAGTCACACACAAAAATATTTTGTATCTTCTTTAAAAACAGTCTAAGATTTATTTAAACTAAGAATTACTGGATGTCTAGCAAGAAACACTACTTAGGCACCAATGATACAAAGTAGATTAAACCTAAATCATTATCTTCAAGGTATTTATAGCCAAAGAATTTGGGGAGGGGAGGAAGGAGAGGAGACAAGATATGTAAACAAATACTTATGTTACACACTGTCCCTTTAATGACATTCTACATCCTAAATGAATTTTATTAAACTGATAATTTAATACATTAAATAAATGTATTAAATTCAAGACAAAAATGCTTCCTTTCACTTAGTAATGAAAAATATACTCTCTGTCATTGATTACTTATCAGAAAGTAGAATTTAATTGTAAACTCAAGGTAGGCTTTTTATTGGTCACAGTGATAGAAGGGGTTGATTTAGTCTCTCTATATATTTTGCAGACACTACTCATAATCTTGGGCTTTCCTGGTGGCTCTGTCAGTAAAGGATCCGCCTGCAATGTGGGAGACCTGGGTTGAATCCCTGGAAGATCCCCTGGAGGAGGACATGGCAATCCACTCCAGTATTCTTGCCTGGAGAATCCATCCCCATGAACAGAAGAGCCTGGTGGGGCTGCAGTCCATGCGGTCACAGAGTCGGACACGACTGAACAACTAAGCACATCACAACACACATAGTCTTATTATATATAAGGTAAAACATAAAGAGTAAAACTAAATGGGTTTCTAAAATATGTATTCATATATGAATTTTCCCTACCCACCAGGGTAAAACCCAGTTTTTCCCATCACCAGTCCATCCTATGTGGAAGGTTACACAAGCCTCTGAACTTCATCCATCAGAGGGCAGACAGAAGAAGCAAGAAGAACTACAGTCCCACAGTGGCTAAAACAGAAAGTTAATCATGATGAAAGAGCAGAAAGTTATGTTGGAGAAGAAGGGACAAGATAAAATTCCAGTTCGGTTCAGTTCAGTCGCTCAGTCGTGTCCAACTCTGTGCGACCCCATGGACTGCAGCAAGCCAGGCCTCCCTGTCTGTCACCAACTCCTGGGGCTTGTTCAAATTCATGTCTGTCGAGTCAGTGATGCCATCCAACCATCTTATCCTCTGTCATCCCCTTCTTCCCCTGCCTTCAATCTTTCCCAGCATCAGGCTCTTTTCAAATGAGTCAATTCTTCACATTCAGTGGCCAAAGAATTGGAGTTTCAACTTCAGCATCAGTCCTTCCAATGAATATTCAGGACTGATTTCTTTTACGAGGGACTGGTTCAGTCTCCTTGCAGTCTAAGGGCAGTCCAAGAGTCATCTCCAATACCACAGTTCAAAAGCATTGATTCTTCAGTGCTCAGTTTTCTTTATAATCCAACTCTCACATCCACACGTGTTTACTGGAAAAACCATAGCTTTGGCAAGACAGACCTCTGTAGGCAGAGTAATGTCTCTACTTTTTAATATGCTGTCTAGGTTTGTCCTAGCCTTTCTTCCAAGGAGCAAGCATCTTTTAATTTCATGGCTGCAGTCACCATCTGCAGTGATTTTGGAAGGCCCCAAAATATCTCACTGTTTCTATTGTTTCCCATCTATTTGCCATGAAGTGATGGGACTGGGTGCCATAATTTTAGATTTTAGAATGTTGAGTTTTAAGCCAGCTTTTTCACACTCCTCTTTCACTTTCATCAAGGCTCCTCAGTTTCTCTTCACTTTCTGCCATAATGGTAATGTCATCTGCATATCTCAGGTTACTGATAGTTCTCCCGGCAATCTTGATTCCAGCTTAACAACTAAATGCAGCGGAAATAAGCAATCTTCCAGCAATGGAATTCAGAATAATGAACATGAAGATGATTCAAGATCTCAGGAAAACAATGGAGAAGATGCAAGAAATATTTACCAAAGACCTTACAAGAACCAAAGAACAATCAGAGAAGACTAATACAATAGAAGGAATCAATAGCAGAATAACTGTGGCAGAAGAACAGATAAATGACCTGGAGGATAGATGGTGGAAATCACTGTGGCAGAACAAAATATAGAAAAAAGAATGAAAAGCAGTGAAGACAGCCTAAGAGACCTCTGGGACAACATTAAATGTAACGAGATTCACATTTAGGGGTCCCAGAAGGAGAAGAGAGAGAGAAAGGAGCTGAGGAAATATTTGAAGAATTAATAGCTGAAATCTTCCCTAATATGGGAAAGGAAACAGTCAAACAAGTCTGCACAAGGGATGCACAGAGAGTCTCAAGCAGGATAAACCCAAAGAGGAATATACCAAGACACATGGTAATCGAACTGACAAAAGTTAAAGACAAAATATTAAAGCAACAAGGGGAGCATGATAAATAACATACAAGGAGACTCCCATCAGCTATCAGGTGATTTCTCAACAGAAACTGTACAAGCCAGAAGGGAATGGCAGGATATATTTAAAATGATGAAAGAATGAACCTGCAACCAAGAATACTCTACCCAGCAAGACTCTCATTCAAATTTGATGGAGAAATCAAAAGCTTCCCAGACAAAAAGTTAAGAGAATTTAGCACCACCAAACCAGCTTTATAATAAATGCTAAAGGAACTTCTCTAGATAGGAAGCACAAGAGAAGAAAAAGACCTACAGAAAAGAAACCTGGACCTAAATTACCTTAAATGTAAATGGATTAAATTTACCAATGAAAAGACATAGACTGGCTGGGCAGATGAAAACATATGTGTGTATGCACTTCCACTTACCACATCACTCTGCTTGACACCCCTCCACCCCAAATTGTATGTAGTTATTTTATATTGTTAAGTTTACTCAGGTTCACTTTATGGCTTGCCATTATAATTATCTTTTTTTTGGGGGGGCGGGTCTGGCTATTGATTGTGGAAACTGACAAACAAGTTTCACTATTGTGATTGTGTAACTATAACTCACTTGGGCTTCCCTGATGGCTCAGACAGTAAAGTATCCACCTGCAATGTGGGTGACCTGGGTTCAATCCCTGGGTAGGGAAGATCCCCTGGAAGAGGGCATGGCAACCAACTACAGTAATCTTGCCTGGAGAATCCCTATGAACAGAAGAATGTGGCAGGTTACAGTCCACAGGGTTGCAAAGAGTCAGACATGACTAAGTGACTAAGCACACACAGCACACTCACTTAATGCCATTATATGATTGGTCAAAAGAAAAATAATAGAACTCTATATCATGATTTAATAGAGAAACCTGTAATCACTTTTAAAAATGCAGATGCATGTCAGAATTATCTTGAAAGTTTTTGAAAAATACAAATGCCCAGGTATTGCTTTTTTATCTCCAGAGCCCCAGATATGTTTCTAATGAGCAGTCATGGTTAAAAATATCTGGACTATATGATGATATTTTTACTTTTATCTAGTTTGTTTTACTTTTTCATATTCAGTGCTTCCATTTCATTTAGTTTATGCTTTCCATTTCTCAATCGCTGTCTTTTTTTTTAATGTTCTTTCTTAAACCTTTATCGTATATAATAGAAAAGCTTTTGTGCACGTATATGTATGTGTGTATATATAGACATGTGTCTCTTTCTATATATACAGACATAAACATGTATAATATATATATTTTAGAAAATATATGAATTTTGCCTTAAAAAATTATAACATTTTGATTCCACTTGTTTGACTTAGTATGAATAGAATGCTAGATTTCTAATTTAAAAAAATGACATGCAGCAAGCAACAAAGGTTTACTGTTTAGCACAGGGAAATATAGCCAATATGTTGTAATAACCTATATTAGGAAATAATTTCAAAAATAATATAAATGTATACAAATAACTAAATCACTTTGCTGTGTACCTGCATCATTGCAAGTCAACTATACCTCAATAAAACATATATATTAAGAAATAAGTCAGTTCTGGTTTCAGCTTCAAAATGGAGAAGGCTTGGAATGGTCATCCCTAGAACAAGAGAATTCTCAATAAATTGAAATTCGGTGACTTTTCTGGAACCTGTCAGGGAACTACATTGGCTTGGCAAATTGCCACACTCAAATCTGGAGAGACATTTGAATACAGAGTGTAACAACTGGGATCTGCTTACTTGGAGCAGAAGCTTCTGGAAACACCAACTGACAGGAATATTTAAATTTTAATTTTTCTGATTTCTTAAAATCTGAGGGATTTAAAAAATGCCAGGACTAGGAAATGTCCTGTAGTCTGAGCTTGTGGTTATGGTGAGCACACTTTTATGGATTTGTCTCCAGGAATCCCACTAGCTTCTCAGAGTAGAGTCAAGAAACATTCTCCTCTCTTGGCTCTGTCAAGAGAAGGGGAAGAATAATTGTTGTGAAATATACCCAGAATATGTTCTCTCTACTAAAAACAAAAATAAAAACTGTACTCGGCAGATGACTTTGCCAGTGCTTTATCCTTTACTGCCTATGGAAGAACATTCCCATTATTTCACAGCCTTCTGTCCCAACTAGAGAAAGAGAAAGTTTGGAAACTCTGACTGTCACAATACAGGGACACAAGTCCACTAAATGACTGAGATTTAATCATAAGATTATAGAACACTTACCTCCTCCATGCCTAACACCAACGTGACTCTAGTATAACACCAGAGGGCCACAAATAAAAGAACTGCAAGAAGTAGATGCTCTATGAGAAGGAGAGTACTTAGAGAAGGCAAAAGGCAACAGGAGAGACAAAGAAGAACATTACAGAAATTTGAATCCACTTAATACTTCAGGGTTCTAATGGGGAAAATATACCACATGCAAGAACACAGAAAATGATACTCTTAGAAAGAATCAAAAAGAAGTTCTAGAAATCAGAAACATGCAAATAGAAATGAAGAATGCCTTTGATGGGCCCATCAGTAGACTCAACATTCAGAAAATGTTAGTGAATCTGAAGCTAGATCAGTGGAAACTTCCCAAAATGAAATGCAAAAATAATAGTAATAATAATAAAAAGAGAGAGAAGGACCAAAAAAGAAAATGAAAACAACAGAACATCAAAGAACAGTGGCAATTTCAAAAGGTGTAATGTAAGGATAATTTGAATATCAGAAGAGAGAAAGAAACAGCAGAAATATTTAAAGAAAAAAACAGAAAATTTCGAAATTTAATGATATAAAAAAACTCCAGATCTTGGAACCCCAGAGGACACAAAACAGGATAAATATCAAAACAAACAAACAAAAGACACTACACCTAGACATATTATTTTCAAACAGCATAAAACCAAAACTAAAAAGAGAATCCCAAAAGAAGTCTAAATAAAGCACCTTACTTATAGTAGACAAATAATAAAAATTACAATGAACTGTACTTCAGAAACCATGCAAGCAAAACAGTGCAATTAAATATATGTGTGTGTGTGTGTGTGTGTGTGTGTGTGTATGCTAAGCCACTTCAGTCGTGTCCGACTCTGTGTGAGCCCATAGACGACAGCCCACCAGGCTCCCCCGTCCCTGGGATTTTCCAGGCAAGAACACTAGAGTGGGTTGCCATTTCCTTCTCCAATGTATGAAACTGAAAAGTGAAAGGGAAGTCGCTCAGTCGTGTCCGACTCTTCGCGACCCCATGAACCGCAGCCTACCAGGCTCCTCTGTCCATAGGATTTTCCAGGCAAGAGTACTGGAGTGGGGTGCCATCGCCTTCTCCGATATATATATATATATATATATATATATATATATATATATATATATATATCCCCTTAAATTCTGTGTTGAAAGGAAAAATCTCCACCAACCTAGAATTCCACACCCAGAAAAAGTATCAATTTGAAAGTGAAGGAGAAATAAAAACTTTTTCTGACAAAAACTGAGAGAATATGTCTTTAGCAGACCTCCCATCAGAGAAACATGAGAAGTTCTTCAGGGAGAAGGAACATTGTATTGGTCAGATCTACCATGAAAGGGAGAACGTCAAAGAAGGACTAAATTAAGGTAAAACCTAAGATCTTTTATTTTTGCCATTAATCTATACTTATAAAAATTAATATAGATATTTTTATAAAATATCGATGTTAGAATAATGTCATTGTTATAAGATATTCTGCTAAGAGAACAAGTAAAATGCAGCCAAGTAAATTAGTCAATTAAAACCAAAGAACTGGAAAAGTAAGCAAACAAGAAAACAAGGGAAAAAATGAGTAGAAATAGCTGCAAACATGGTAAGTGGTAATTCAACTGTATCAATAATACTTTATTTTTCTTCCACTTTTATTGAGATATAATTGACATGTACCATGTATATGTTGAAGGTGCACAGCATAATAATTTGACTTTACACACATCATGAAATGATTACCATGATAAGTTTAATGAGCATCCATCATCTGCTATAAATACAAAAAAAAAGAAAAAGAAATTTTTTTTTCTTGTGATGAAAACTCTAGGAACTTACTTATTAACAATTTTCATATACTTCAGAACACTTATTCTGTGAAAAATGTCATTGGTATTTTAATAGGGATTGCATTATCTATAAACTGCTTTTAGTAGTATGGTCATTTTAACTATATTTTTTTCTTCCAGTCCATAAGTATGGTATATGTTCCCATTTTTGTAGTTTGTTTTTTCTTTTTTAACTGAGCTTCTTTTTCAAGTGGCAATGGTACAAGTGGGTGTTCTTTTAAATATAAATGGTCTTAATGCATCTATTAATTGAAATATACATAGTTCCTTTCCCTACGAATTCCTGTGTTAGACACAGGTAGCCCTAGGAAATATAGTTAAGGTATTCTGCTATACTTTGATACCATTAGCTTTGTATGTTTGCCTTATCCCATACTTTTAGATAAATCACAACAGCAGATTTTATATCAGTTCATACATTTTGACTCTAAATGTTTGTGGTTTCTAAATAAAAGTTAAAGGATAAAAGTTGACAGTTTCATGCTAAGTATTATATGGTATCCATTATTTGTATGGCAGTATATCATTGTAATCAAAAGGAGCTGTGGAAGCTGGTATGCATATGGTTTTGACCAAAAATACTTTCTATTAAAATAAATTATTTTCATTTTTGCAAGATGACCTACTGCCATAACTCATATTCTGCACAATAAAAGAGCAACTTAAGGCTACAGTGTTTATATTCTAACTGAAATATTTGCTATGCAATTCTCTTATGTTTTTCCATGAATTTCACATATTTGATTTCTAGTTAATTTGTCACATATAACTTTATCTGCACAACCTAAATCATGTCAGACATTATAAATCTTTATAAGGGCAACCTTCTTTTCTTACAACTCCCTTATGTGGGTACAAGGCATTTTTCCTATAGAAAACCTAAGTTATTTTCATTTTTGGGGGTCTCCAAATTGGTAGTTTTCTTTGGGAAACTACCCACTCTACCAATGATGTCACAGTAATATTTGGCAATCAATAGTTTTAATATTGTAAAGCAGTATGCAATGCAACTAATTTAAATAATATATAATATGTTGCCTTAGAGACCTGTATCATTATGTTTTGGCTTAATTACCATTTTCTTCCAATTACCATTGGCCCTCAGCATCCACAGGGCCCACATCTGTGGATTCAACCAACCATAGATTGCATACTAAAATCATTCCCTGCAAATACCTAGGGATGACTATAATCCATTCTCTGCAACTTTATTTTAACTGTATATAATAAGAAAATGCCTTAATTAATATTATTTAAACTGTGATTCAAAGCTCTTTTTTATTAGTATATATCATGGGTCAGCAAATCTTTCTGTAAAGAACCAGATAGTAAATATTTCAGATTTTGCATGTCATACAGTCTTTGTTACTGACACGGATAATGAACAATATATGTCACTATGTTCTAATCAAATGTTATTCATGGACCCTGAAATTAAAATTTCATATGTTTCATATGTCATAAAATATTATTTTTAATTTTTAAGTCATTCACTCATTTTAATATAGCTCACAGACTGTGCAAAAACAAACAGAAGACTGGATTTGCCATAAGCTGTAATTTGTCCATTCTTATACATTAATAATAATTAAATCTAGAACTAGACTTTTACAGAAAAAAAATCAGATTTTTGATTCAGTATTTACAGAGACTTTTATGTTACTAAATTTTCATCATACATTAGTTTTTAAAATTTGCAGTAGTTTTTGCCAGACAAAACATTATCACAGACTCTTATTAAGAAATTTGAGAGAATGAAGATTGCAGTGGAAAAAACTAATTTATTAGAACAAATCAGGTTTGGTTTAAATTTGACCTGGTTTCTTACTAGCTTTAAAAGTTATGCTGCCTTTCTGTTTCCTTACCTAAACTATGAAGAAAACATTTAAAATTTTTGAGATAATTGCGAGGATTGAAAATAATATATGTAAAGTCATTCAGTAGTTCATAGCTATCATAATAATTATCTTAGAATTATTTTATTGTGAAATTCTGTAAAGACAAGTATTTTATAGCATATTTTATGGAATATCACTGATTCATTGTTAGCTGAGGATCTAAGTTTTATTCATCTGCTTTTCTTTGATTTTTTTTTTTTTGGGTGTTCTTACTTTATAGCTAAAAACAACCTGGAGGAATATAATTTTTAAAAACCTGAATATAAAAAAATTTGAAAATCCACTAGCAATATGCCTGTACATGGTAATTGTCTCAATATGACAAATTTTTTCAACATATATAACATAATTGATATGAAAATTGATTTGTTTTAAAAATAGAAGTTTATAGTTATATACTCATAGGCTTATTTATGATTAAATATTAAAAATTATTGTAACAACTCACTGTAATTTGAGTCTTCTATGAAATATTATAGCAATGACAAGATGAAAACTTACAAAGTTAATGAGGCCTCTTTGGTTAGATATATCATACTTCAGAAATATATTAAAATCATCATTAGTTCTCGATGTTATAACTTAATATCCAGTTTTGATTACCTTTCAATTTTTTAATATACATTTATAATTCAGTAACAATTACTTTTCTAAGTTATGAGTTATTCAAAAAAGTTAAATAAAGTCATTGTGGAATACTCTACCAACTGGAAAACCTGAATTCAGTCTCCAGAACAAAATAAGTGCAATTTTGGACTATAAATTACTATGATTTCATTCCAAATCTCTGTAGAATCTAGTACAACCAGTGTTTGTATTCCAATATTCAATGACATATGTTTTAGCAGTGTGTTTATCTGACCCAAGGCCTTCATAATGCTCTATTTTAATTGAGCTACAATTTCAGCATGGAATTATTATATCAAACTTATTTAGGACAACATTTTCACATTTTTCTAGAGAACCATATGTATTTGTAAATATTTTAGTGATTGTTTGGCTTAGAAATGACCATGCGAATGTTTGAGTATAAAACACTGAATCTTAGAACAACAGGATAGAATTAGACATCAACTGTCCACTTTGACTTTTGTTTACTTTGGATAACATGTCCTATTTTTAAAATAAAATGATCAAAACAATTTACTGGGCAATCAAGTATTTTTTCCCCCAAACAACTTTTTGATGAGTTAAGTATAAATGAATCAGAACCATATGGAGAGAGTTTGTGTTACAACACGCACTGCTTTAATGGGAAAAGTGTTTATGAGAATGCATTTTGCTTTTTAAAATTTTGAAAAATATTTTGAGAAATAGTTTAACAATTCCAAATATGTGGTTTGTTCATCTGTTCTTGGTACAATAGACATCAAAAGAAAGTCTTGGAAACAAAAACAACTCTAGGGCATGGTTAATCAGGGTGATATCCCTAAATCTGCAGTTTATCACAGCCTCTTCAACTAGAACAGGGCATTGTCTCAGGGAAGTGAGCAAGGTAGTGAAAGAATAGGTTCTGTAAATTTGAAAAATATAAAAATATTTGTGATCATCACACAAACTTTCATTATCACCAAGGCAAACTTTTAGAGCCCTTGTAGGGGCCAGTACAAAGCACCTCTCTTCCTCGCCTAATTTCTGAAACAATTGAAAAAATAACAAAAGAATCAAGAAGTGAAGAACTATAATAACACTAATATTGCTGGGAAAATATCTCTGAAATTAGAGAAAAATAGGCCTGCTTCCAGAGGACACAAAACAACTAATTTGGGAACTTTGAGTTTTCTGGGAAGAAAAATTAAATGCTACCTCTGACTGGTCAAGTGGAAGGGAAAGTCAAGAGAGACCAAATATACTTTGTACAGAATTTTCAATATATTGTTTTCCACTAAAAGGGAACTAGATGAATGCCTTTGTATTAGTTTGCTATGGTTACCATAAAAAGCTACCACAGAGTGGCTGACTTAAACAGCAGAATTTTTTTTTTTTTTGCAGATCTGGAGGCTGGAAGTTTGAGATCAGAGTGTTAGTAGAATTGGTTCCTTCAGTGTTAGTAGAATTGGTTCCTTCTAAGGGCTACAAAAAAAGAATCGATTCCAGGCTTCTCCACTTGACTTGTAAGATGATGATTTTCTCCTGTGTCTTCAAGTTATCTTCCCTCAATACATGTATGTGTCCAAATTTCCTCTTATAAGGACATCAGTTATATTGATTTAATCCCACCGTAATGATTGAATTTTAACTTACCTACCCTTGTAAAGACCTGCGTGGTCTTTTTCTGTGGTACTAGGGTTGGGATTTCAATGCACGAATTGGAGTTGGGGCAGGGGAGCACAATTTGGTCAATGAAATGAGAAAATGTTAGTCCACAGGAGCTATCCTCTGTCCATGGAATTCTCCAGGCAAGAAGACTGGTGGTGGTAGCCATTCCCTTCTCCAAGGGATCTTCCAGACCCAGGGATCAAACCCAGGTCTCCCGCAATGCAGGTGGATGGATTCTTTACCATTTTAGCCACCAGGGAGCCCTAACCAACTATAATTCACTAATCAGGGTTTCAATTCACCTATACTGGAATTCCTTTAGCAGCAACCTGGGCTGTCTCTAATCCAAACAAATATAGCTTCTTAAAATATTCAGAAGTTGTGTTTGTTCAATTCTAAGTCTCTTTAGAGCTTTCTTTTGAAAGAGTCACATATTTGATAGAGAACAGAAGGAGATGGCCACCCACTTCAGTATTCTGGCCTGTAGAATCCCATGGACAGAGGAGCCTGGAGGGTTGTAGTCCATGGAGTTACAGGAGTCGGACACAACTTAGCGACTAAAGCACAACCACCACCACGTGATTAACACAGCACTGGCCCAACCACTACCAAATTTAGAAAACAAGCTAATCTTGCTCTGAATGGCAGTTGTACCTAGCACAATCATGTTCTGTTCCCATTAACAAAGTTAACAAAGGCCATAGTAAGAGTTGCATGCTCTTTGAATGGAGAAATGCAGATACAAAATATATTCTTGTGTTTAGTCTCATCAAGATGCTTGGTTGTTTATGACAGTTGCCCAGAATCCACTAACTGAGAACCAAAGCTGAGTTGAGAAAAAGTTGGCACTATTCATTTTCCGTCTGGGGAAAATAGCCATTTATGTATACATAAAGCCTCAGCTCTCAGAAAATAGCATTTGTTGTTTTCTTAGGCAGTTTAGCAATTTACTTTAGTGGCAGCCACAGTCAGAGGGTCTTATTTCTAATTACTCTGTCTACTTCCAAAATTTTCACACTGTCTTGATTACCATTTCCCCTTTGTCATGAAGAATTTAAATATAGACCCTCCTTAATGCTCTGAATGGATACTGAACTCAATTATTTGCAAATTTAAAAGCAACAAACAATGCTTTGCTTGCCAACACCTAAAAGGCCTTTACAGATCGATCCTTTTTTCCCTATAATTGAATCCCTGACTCGGCTGCATCTGCTTGTGGTCTCTCAGGGTGTGAGGCAGCCTATTGCTGGCACACACATGCTAAGTTTTGTTCAAGGTCAAGGTCTGGTATTCTCTGCTCTCAACTTGCCTGCACCTGCTAAAATCATGTGTCAGGGTTAAACAAAATGATGTCTTTGATTTCTTCATGCCCCATATCCCTTTAGGAGTGGTTTTACTTTGAAAATAAGTAATAAAACCTTCCCTTGTACTCAAAAAAATCCAGCTCTTTTCAGTTGTTAGTATTTTCCATTTAGAATATTTAAATTGCTTTGTAATAACTTGCTTTAAGCTCATTGGATAGCCTGATATCTAACTAAAAATCAGGAAATCTATTTCAAGAGTTCTTTGATGAGTATGACTTGTAGCCTGAAATTTATTTGTAGTAAGTCAGTAAGCATTATGGACCAAAAAACTAGATTTATTGTACATCAGTTTTGTTAGAAAAATTGTTCTAAAATTAATGAAAGATTTCTTTTGGAATAGCTGTTGCTTTTCTTCTATCCCAAACTCCAATCTATCCACTTCTCTAGAAACAAGCTGTTCCTGGGGCTATCAGTCAATTGAACGGGAATGAAGCCTTTGGATTTCCTGGGTTTTACTGATAGGCTGGTCAGGAGTTTCATCACCATACTGTAAGCCTTGAAATGAGTGTGACAGGTTCATGGATGCTCATGGGAAAGGTCCCCATTAGTCTCTGTGACAAATAGGGGCCTCTGGTACCAAGAAAGATAAAGAGAATCTTACTCGTGGGTAGACTATCCTCTACTCCTGAGAACTAGAAAAGGATAATGATAGAAGGGGCCCAAAGGCTTCTTAACACTTCTGCAGTAGACTGGTAGGCAACCTGCTGCCACACCTTTGGGAAAAAAACGACTTTATCTTTGAATATTTGAGGTAATGGAGCTCTAAAACAAGAATAAGACAATAAGGAAAGAAAAAGATTGCTAAGGGAGCTTAGTAGCCATAAGAAATGGCAATCAACAAGATAACACAGATCATGTTGCTCAATCATTGAATCAAAGAGTTAAACCTGTAGACCCTTCAGACCAATTTCTTGCTCTTCTCATGCTCTTCTCTGTTTCTGGGACTGATCTTTACAGGTTTCAGTAAAGATCACTCTACGTTCTAGTACTTACATTGCCATTTCCAGGTCAAACAATTATTGAAGTACTTATAACTGTGTGTTACTCTCCAGGAAAATGTAAATATATAGTTTTTGTCTCATATAACTTTAATATAATAACTCTATGCTGAAAATACAGCTCAGTTAAATGTAGCATATGAAGATTACTAAAACCAGACCTTGGATCAGATAAATACATTACTAAAACATGTGTTTCAATGAATACTGTAATAAAAGCATCAGTACAATTTGATTTCATAGAGATTTGGTGATAGACCTAATGATTTAATTCAAAAGTGTACCTATTAATAATTTAACTGAGACTGAGTTCAGTTTTACTAGTGAAGGGAGTATGTCCTTAAGGACTTAATGTAGCTCCCTTGAGTAACTCATAACTTAGGTATATAAGTATTATTGAGTAAAAAATTTAGGTCTTTAAGGTGACATATTTGTTATATTGTGTACTGGCTCACATTTTTAGAACTTATTCCCTAAAATTATTTTGTGACAACAACACTGAATAATTAACAGACAATAAAGTAAAAATATGCAAAAAGATAAATGTGTATCCTTCAATATAAACTATGTGTATATAGCAAATAATAATGTATCTGATTATAAATAAAACTTTAATTTTATAAAATGTTGATTAAATTTTAAAAATTAATGAAATTTAAATCTTATAAATAATTGACCACAGCTTTTAATTATGTGGAAATTATAAATGAATTACTAGATGACTATTGAATTTAAGAGAAAAATTTATCAGAATAGGTTAAGGATGATTAGTGGTGCTCAGTCTGTTTCATTTCTTCATTTTCTTATAACTTAGGGTGTTTATAAGCAACAGCAAATTTATTTTATATCCTTAATGGTCTTGTGTTGGTTTGTAGATTTCTTTCTTTTTTTTTTTAAGATGAATTTTAATGTGTCCCAGTTAGAGTGAATAATTTCCTATATGTGGGAGAGTAGAAATGGAGGATAAAAGGGAGCTAGATGAGACTGGGCAGAATAAGGATATTATGCTTTTTATGAAAATACTAGTTTGAATTTTTGTCCACTTCATTAGTCAATCCATCAAACAGGAAGTTGATTTTTCAAATGAAACATTGATTACTGCCACACAGGACAAGTTAATTCTTTCAAACCCACACAGAGTCTATTTTGTACTTATTCTGCTTTTGTCTGAGCTTGCATGTACATTTTGTGAGTCGCCTTTCTTGAAATGGGATGGATTTCACCCTGACCTAGCTCCTTTTTTGTTGAGTTCCTTTATTGATAGATAAGATGATATGTAATGATTTCCACATAGTAAGAACGACTAAAAGTGAAAGGCTTGGTCTTTAAGAACATTTTAGTTTTACTTTAACCTGCAGAGTTAAGGTAAATAATTTTTGACAATTTAAATTTCTTGATTTAGTAGGGACAATTCACATTAAAGGAAAATACGTAGTTCATTTCTCTTTAAAGCTAAAAGTAGTAACAATTTAATTCACTCTGTTTTAATTGATTTTACTTGCTTAAAAGATTGTTTTCTGAGTAGATATGCCACATAATTTTTCTGCTATTTTTAATAGCAGACATTTTACAGCTATTAAGATATTTCAACCTGAAAATGCTAAATGTAGACAAATTACTCATTATTTGAACAGACATTCTATTCTTTATTGTCATCATTACTTGCCAAACTGTTAAGATATTTTTTACTTCCAATAGTCAAAAAAATAAAAAAGGAAAGCCAGATGTATGTCTTCTTATTTGTGTTCATGTTTGTTCTCTAGAAAAGACTCACCAGTGTTTATATTGATTTACCATTTTATTTTTCACAGAGTTGCAATACTTTAAAATATAGAGATTTCATATTTTTGATAGTACTTAATCTATAGCCATTTCATATCTACTTTATTATTTTATGGAGTTGTAAATAATTGAAAATAAATTAAATACCTCAATATTTCTAAAGGACTTGCATAGCATAAGGACTTAGCTAAGGTGTAAAATGATTATACTGAGCTCAGGGACAGCTTTCAGCCTTGTTTGCATGGTTCTTTGCAGTTAACTTACATTTAAAAATCTCAACTGTAAATTTCTAAGAATATGCATGTCTACAATGTATATTGCTCTCAATCATAGGTGTTGAATAAAATTGAATTATTTGGGATGTTTATTTTTCCTGCTAGGAATTTCTATTTAATTTGGAATGGTGTAAGTTAGACATCAGTATATTTTTATTTAGAGTTAACATAAACTCTTAAGGCTGTAATTGGAGCAAGAAAGTGTATTTATTTTGGGGGGGCATAATTTTGTTAAGATTAAATGAGTCTGGAAATCCATTAAAAACTAAACTAAAATTGATGGAGACATGTACTGTGGTATAGTTTAGATGAATTCTATAGCCTTACTAAATATATATGGATAAAACATGAAGATGCTGAAAAGCACTCTTGTAATAATTGAATTGAAATCATTGAGACACTGATGGAAAGCATTTTTCATTATTAAACACCTAAGCATTTCATAATACATTACATAGGTATATTTACTAAGTGAAGACCAAAAATAAATATATAGAACAAAAATATATTTGCATAATCTTGTACCATGTTTTAGGATAAAAAGTGAAATTCTGAAACATAGGATTTTTAGTGTGTATCTCATGGCTACTTAGCATGCTTTGATGTCAGTTAATAGAAGGTAAATATACTTTCAGAGTACAAGGCATCTCAGTGCCTAAGTTACACTAGGATTAAATATGCTAATATTTTGACACATTAATTATGACCTGTTTTCATGTAGTCTTACCTCTATTTAGCAATGTGCCACCAATAAGGAATAAGAACAGCCTTGAGTGTTCTTTGGAAGGAATGATGCTAAAGCTGAAACCCCAGTACTTTGGCCACCTCGTGCGAAGAGTTGGCTCATTGGAAAAGACTCTGATACTGGGAGGGATTGGGGGCAGGAGGAGAAGGGGACGACAGAGGATGAGATGGGTGGATGGCATCACCAACTCAATGGATGTGAGTTTGAGTGAACTCTGGGAGATGGTGATGGACAGGGAGGCCTGGCGTGCTGCAATTCATGGGGTCGCAAAGGGTTGGACACGACTGAGCGACTGAACTGAACTGTCTCCCATTTCTAATCTGGATTTGTGAGACTGTCACTTTGAAAGCAAATAGGTTTTTAGTGCAGCTCCAACCTATCTTCTCCCCAGGGACTTCGCAGTCAAAAAGTATTTAGAATTCAGAAAGAACTCAACTACAGCCAAGTTGTTCCAGCAATGAAACATGAAAAGATGTCATAGGTGGGGCATTTTTAAGGAATAATGTACAAGTCATGTAAAAACGCTCCCAGGATTTGGACTTCTCTGTATAACATCATTATTTCCTCCCATTTTCACTCCCTATATTGTGTATAAGGCTTAAATCATGAAGTACAGTAAGTAGTAAAAGTAAACTGGCAGTAAATCTCATCTCTATTTCTTCAAAATCTAATATATATATATACATATATATATATAAAACTGTACATAAAAGTGCAAGTCTCTGACTCTTAACTTACTGCCCACATCCATGTAACCAGCATCCAAATGAAGAAACAGGACAGTATCAGTTGTTCATAAGTCTTTTTGTAAACTCTTCCAGTGATTATCTACCCAAAAGTAAACATAATCTTGACATTTAACAACAGAGATTTGTGTCATTTGTCTTTGTGCTTCATATAAATTAAATGATATTATTAGTCTTGCTTTGTCTACCTTATTGTATTCAAAATGCATTTGTGAGACTCATCCAAGAGTCACATGTACATGTAGAAAATTACTGCTGTTTCTGTAATCTACTCTTCTTTATGTCATTTATCAAAGTCATAGATTCAATATTGATATAGATAATAGAAAATGAATAGACAATAAAATTCACAATAACATAAAAAACAGCTCATTGTAGGAATACCTAACAAAGTATGTAAAAAACCTCTACAATAGAAACTAGGAATCATTGAGAGAATTTCAAGGAAGTTTAAAGAAAAGGTGAAAAACCATGTAAATATTGGAAAACTCAATATTGTATCATATGAACTATCTTCCAAATTAATCCATAGATACAAAGCAGTTCTATTAAAAAGCCCAGAAGGATATTTTACGTAAATTAACAAGCTGATTCTACAATAAGTATAGACATTTAAAAGGCAGTTATTTACAAAGGAGTTTTTGGATTTGTGGCCTAAAAGTGAGAAGAGGGACAGATGGCAAAGACAAGGAGGAATTGATCAGACTTGGCAAATTATTGGATATAAGAAATGAGGGAAAGTTATTATGAATGACTGCAATAGTTCCAACTAAGAAAGCTGAGTAGATTGCAGATGCCTTCAATCAAATTAAGAAATATCCTCAAAGCATGTGGAGATGAAGCAATGGATAATTTAGGAGTGGGCACTGCTAGTGAATGTAAGGAAGAAAAGCAAATTTAGAGGGGATAATGAAAAAGTTTTATTGAGTTTGGTATGCCTTTAGGATTATGAGTTGGAAATTTTATTTGATAACTAAACACAGACGCTTGAGGTCTGGAGTGGGGCCTTAGCTGATGATTTGGATTTCGTCTTCTTCAGGGTCTCTTCCTCTGTCACTGTTCTATTCGTACTATCCCTACACTCGTTCAAACTCACCCCGATCCCACTGCCACTCTCTAACTGCTCTAAATTGCAGTTCACCCTGTGTGCTGCCATCAGATGTGTCTTCTGTTCATTCAGAACAAATCGTGTCACTACTTCAAATATCACTTTCCTGTTATCTATTAGATTTAAAGTGGCATTCACATCACCACACCTTTCATCTTCTGGCATTAATGCCCTACCCTATTTTTCACCCTGATTTCCCACTAATCCTGTATCCATGATCCACATTCTGTAGACAAATACAATCCCTCTAAATTTGTCAAACACAACCTGAATTTAACAGTCTTTATGCCTTCCCCATGTTGTTTCTTTCTTTGGAAATGCCATTTTTATTTTGTGGAGGTGCAATTCATCCAATCTCCTATATCGCTTCCTTAGTGAACTGGTAAACATCTGTGAAGAGAGACTATATTTCTGATTGTAAGAAATGAATACAGTCATTTTGTCCATTTTTTAAAACCCTATTAACTTGCATTTCTGCAGCATTTTGCAATTTATGTTGGGCTATATAAAAAGCATTATCTTGATTCCTCATAAGAAGTCCCATTTGATAAGACAACTCAGTAAACTGAAATTCAGAGACTCTTAAGGATTGCATGATCACAAAGCTAGTGATTGGTGGGACTTGGACTTCACATTGGTCTGGCTCCAAATCCTGAGATTTTCCTCCAAGTTCTTCTCTGATTATACCTACATTCACTCTTGTGATTGAGGTTTTTGAATTATCAAATTCCATTAGTCTCAATCTCCTTGTGAGTAAGTGTTGCCCCAGTTATCTCTATGTTTCTGGCAGTGCTTAAGATGACATTATATATATATATATATATATATATATATAGAGAGAGAGAGAGAGAGAGCGAGAGAGAGAGAGAGAGAGATTTGATTCAGGATATTTTTTGTTGAGATATTTTGCAAATAAAAACTAGTAGTTTTAGGAAAGCCAGTTTTAAATTTGCCAATAAAAATTATACTGCTACAGCAGAAAAAAAAGCTTTCATACATTTTTTATTATGCTTCAGTTGTACAATATTATAACTCAGCATCTCTGTATACTACAGAGTGATCACCACCACAAGCCTAGTTGCCATCCTTCACTGTATATTTAACCCTCTTCACCTATTTTGCTACCAAGCCTCCTCCCCTCTGATAACCACTGGTTTGCTCTCCATATCTGTGGATTTGATTTTGTTTTATTTTGCTTGTTTGTTTTAGATTCCACATATAAGTGAAATCATATAGCATTTGTTCTTTTCTATCTGGCTTATTTCACTTAGCATAATAGCCTGAAGGTCCATCCAGGTTGTTGCAAATGGCAAGATTTCATTCTTTTGTATGGCTGAGTAGTATTCCGTGTGTGTGTGTGTGTGTGTGTGTGCGTGTGTGTGTGTGTGTGCGTGTGTGTGTGCATATCTTCCTTATCCATTCATCTGTCGATGGATCCTTAAGTTGTTTCACATTTGGCTATTGTAAATAATGCTGCAATGAACACTAATTTATGTTCACAACAACGAGTGTCCCCTTTTCTTTATATCGTCTCCAACATTTCACTTTTCATATGTTGATTAATGAGAAGAAAAACTAATCATTTTCTTCTCTAATAAAACAGTTAAAGTGACTTTTCCTAGTATTGAACTAATAGTAATGTTATTCTTTTGATAGAAAGAATAATAATGGTAGCAAGAACATTAGAATAATTACTTATATAACTCTGAAAAACTTGATTAAACTGAAATTCATTCACCTGGGAAGGCATAGCTGTTGGTAAGATTAAAATTGTTATATAGTATGGAATATATGTGTTTTTAGTGGGTCAATTAGACTATAAACCTCAGACTGAATTAACAAATTGTTTCTCTCTATATATACAGACTATGGTCTATTCTAGATATATGAAGCTTTTACTCACCAGGATCTGCTTTATTTCTCTTTTAATTAATATTAACCTGAAAGACAAAGTTTAACCCTAATATATATGGCTAACAGGAAACTTTATTGTACTTCTGAGATGTAAATTGACATATTAATTTGGTTGCACAGGTATTCTTTAAACAAATGAAAATTTATGTTATCTGTATATAGTCCATATATGTAGTGTAATATAGGTGACATAGTTTTGCCTGTATGATTCTTGTCACATATTGGATAATGTGGATCAAAACATGAGCCGTCACTAATGGCTGGTGATCTGGTGCTTCAGGGGCCCTGTTCACAGAACAAAAACATTTTGGTGAACTAGTGTATCATTGTAGTCAGTGATTAGGTTGTGGTTTTTCACGTGGAGGAAAAAATATGTAATGCTAATACTTCATTCATCTGTTGACTTAAAAAATGCACAACATGAGAGTTGCAAGTTAAGTTTTATTTGGGGCAAAATGAGGACTGCAGCGTGGGAGACAGCACCTCAGATAGCTGTGAGAAACTTCTCCAAAGAAGCAGGGGGGTAAAGGTCAGTGTATATGTGATCTTGATGGAGGAATACATACAATCAAGCATATAGTTTTTTCAGGTTTCTACTAGTCTCTTGAACCTTTTCCTAGTCACAAGTAACAGTCATCACTATGAAGGATTTTAGTGTTTTTCTAGAAATGGGAGATGTAAGAATTGGGCTCATAAAATCAGCTCCTGAAAATATCTAACTATCTGAAGACCTTTCCTGCCACTTTTTCCCTGAGCATAGAGTGCCTCATTTCTCCTCTCGACCCTTAACTCCCTTCAGTGGGTGTTGAAAGTTAGTAGCTGCAGTAGCGCATGATTTAATCCTTGTAGAAGTAGATGACAAGTGTCAACTTATAGTTGACACATCAATGCCCTAGATTTCCAGTTTCAAAGCAACTTTAGTAAGGTAAAACTTTTTAGTTTACCATGCACACTCCATTTTCTCCAAAGTATTCCATCTTCTGCATGTACCTCTACTTACACTAATACTTCTCTTCCCCAACTTGTCTGGGCAAATCTTGATTATTTTCCAGTCTCAGATTTCAGCTGTCTCAGATTTAGCCACCTCTTCCTTTTTCTTGGGTCAACTCTAAGAGCAGAGGAAGTTCCTCCTTCTTTATCATGCCCAAGAATTCCAATATTTCCTATTCTTTATATGTCATCATTCCCCTCCCTTCTCACCGTAGAAGAGAGCACACCTTTAAAATCATCATTAATACTATTTAAAGTTCTAAAGAAATTACTCTGTAGCTCTGATCTTTGGTTTCTTCATATGGACAAAGGACCTCTATAAAAATTTAAATAATCTCAAAGATGCTAAGATTAAATAATAAGACTAATAGAAAAAGTCCAAATAAAATATATATTTTTGAGTTATTTTGAAATGCTTCCCAAGTCAACAGTAACAAAATTAGGGCTGGAGAAAAAAATGATATGTCACTTAGAAGGTCTTATACTTCAGTGCAAATCACACATTACATCAATTCTAGGCAGTATTATGTTGGTGTACCACTTGCATTTCTATGTGAAAGAGGGATTTTATTATAATAAATGAAAAAGAGGTTAGGAAAGAACTGGGATGAGGATAGGAAACAGGTTGCCAGTGGAGAAGACTTTGTTGAAAAAGATAAGTTCATCTTTGTTTATTATTCTTTCCCTGCCTTCCTGCTCTGTTCAAGAGTAAACAGAATGTTTTCAAAGTAATTCAGTTTCTCTATAGACTTGATAATCATGGTGCTGGTGGTGGTAATTTATCTCTTTAAAAATATAGATATGAAAATGGCAACTTTAAGTTGTTATAACTTACCCTAAAATGATTTGCAGTTCCTTAATGGTTGCCTGATTATTGAGAATTTCAATTTAGAGTCATCACTCATGCAGCATTCCAAAAAATTAATTTTTGCTTCCCCACACATAAATCAGAAAGTTCCATTAAGTAGTTTCATTTCCATGATGATAAGAAATGAAGACAAAAATCATGATTAAAGATTAAAATGGTCATAAGAGCATGCTAATTTGCATAGATATATACATATACATACATATATACATATGTATACATATATATATTACACACACACATATATATATGTATATATTTCAAAAGGTCACAGAAGCTGTCTAAAAAAATTTTAAATGGCTAAAGCTAGAAGAATTTTAGCAACATAATAAAATTGTACCAGCTTATAATCCAAAATACAGAATTAACATACATATGTTCATACAGTATAAATGAATGATTGAATAAATAAATTAGAGTATAAAACATTTCATGCAGAAAAATTTCAAAAAATTTATGTAGATACTCTGTCCTTAAGGAGGGGGAGCATAACTTCCTACTCCTTACGTGTGGACTGTACATAGTGAATAGTGACTTTCTCTAAAGAGTACAATGTGGAAAGGGGAAAAAGAGTAACTTTGCACAACAGAAACTTAACAAAAACTCCCTCTCTCAGGTGATCAAAGTCAAAGCCAGTGATAAATCATGTTGATAGTATATACCTTTAATATGATTTGATGGAATAGTGACCCCCTCTTATCTTCAATCCCAAATCCCACCTGAGGTATATTCCATAAAACATCTAAGCCATACTCCTTGAAAATATTAGAGTTTGAGAAAAGGTTACAGCCAAAAAAGCCTAAAAAGACGCAATAACTAAACCCAATATGGTATTATAGACAAGATCCTGAAATAGAAAACAAGTGTTTAGGATAGAGTGTGAACTTTAGTTAATTATAATGTATCAGTATTGGGTCATTAATTGTAATGTAAATTCTATGCCAATTTAAGATGTAACTGGATAAAGTACCTGTGAAATATATAAGAATTCTATCATCTTTGTAAATTTTTCTGTAGATCTAAATATATTCTAAAATAAAATATTTATTAAAAATAAAAGAAACAAAAAATCTAGTACATTAAATTAAATTTCATGTATATACACTTGATTATGTTTGTGACTGCTTCTCTGCGATTAAGTGAACCTCTTTACCCATTGCAGGGAGTGGAGAAGAAAGAGTTTCTTTTTTTAGTAGCTTATTTTGTTTGAAGTCAATTCTTATACAGTTGAGAATTTATTTGGCAAGGAATCAGTGACCTTTACTTCCCCACTATAGATAGTGAAGAACAAGGGATGTTGGTACATTTAAACCTCAGTTCAATGTGCTTTGCTACATGGAGAGTGGAAGGAAAGTCTGATTACGATGGGGCAGGTATGCTCCCCAGATGCTGAGTTTCATTTTCACCTTGCATTAAAAAAACAATCACTGTATGGTACAAGTGAGTGGAAAGGCTAACTACATGGGTCAGAGTGTTATTATTACTTTACCTAGAAGTAATCTTTAGTGATTAGTGCCTCATGGATTTTACTATGTAATGAAAGCAGCTGTTGAACACTGAAGTCATGAAGAAGTATATGCAGTTTCAGGAGACTTGCACAGTTTATGTACTTTGTATTTATTTAGTATTTATACATATATATGTACAATGTATATATGCATACATACACACATGTATGTATATGCTTACTTACGCTGTATGTAAACAGAGTGGATTTGTATATGTGTCCATTAATTTAACTTTACTTTCTGTAACATTTTAAAAACATAATTATGAAGAATTGCACTGCCTTTTTAATGATTGAAAAAATTGGCATTGTTTTAAGCCTCTTTTACAAAACTTCATTTAAGCCAGCCATTTGTCAATTATTTTTCCATTTAAAGAAATCATGATGTTAAAACAGAAGGCTCTCTTAAATCAATTCCTTTAGTAGCCCCAAGCCCAGCGAAAACATCAAAGTACCTAAATGAGGCGAGAGGCCTGGATTTTCAGTGATGTGAAGGTAGAAAATAGCCTTTCCACCTTTGAGCATAACATATGCTGTAACTTGAAGGAAAAAGGTCTCAAATGGTATTCCAATACAGTGTCTTATAATTAAACTCAGATGTAGGTTTGACCCCTGCACTCCTAACTTCCCTCCAGATACTTGAAAGGAGAGTGAATTGAAGACATTTTAAAGTTTAACCTGTACTGGTTGCTTTAGAGGATGAACTTTTTTTTTTTTTTTTTAAACCCAGAGGTGCCTATATTAGTCATTTCAGAGAAGTTGTTCTCTTAGACACTTGAGGTCAGTGGTAGTGTTCCAAGTGGTGGTAACTTTTGTGACTATGTAAAAATGACTAAAGTTATGCTAACAGGAAAATGATGAACAGAAATGCAAAAAAGAAATTGGTTTAAATGGTATGAGCAATTTAGATCAAATCTATATATTCTAATTGCTAATTTATTTTAAACCCTCAGTTTTTTTGTTAGACCTAGTGAAAGTAAGATTTAACAGAAGGTTTCAAATATGTGGGTTCAACAGCTAATCAAGATCCTTCATTCATCTAGGTGAGCACTTGGTATTGGAATTACATAATTGATTCTCTCTTCTGCCCAAGGTCTGAATTTCCACTTGTAGTGCATGTAAGCCTGAGTATTATGGGCATATGCAAACACTTTTAAGGTTTTGAATCAAATGAAGTTGATACTTTTTATACAAAGTCCTGATTTTTGCATATAGATCACTAGGAATGACCCTAACAGGAGTCACGTATTTAATTCTTTGCATCAGTGTGAGCGAAAAATATATTCAACAATAGTAAATTATGTTAACCTTTCTCATGAAATTCGAATGGCTTCACAGTGAGAAAGTGGTTGCGTGAGTCAAAGGCATAAAAATGCCAGCCATAAATAAAGGTGAAGAGCCCTCATCCCCACTGGGATAAAATAACATTACATTCCTGAAATACTGACTAGAGACAGACAATTTCTTTGGAGATTTGCTTGGTCCAGGAGCAGAGAGAAAATAACTTCAAATAATTTATTATCATATATCCCCAAATCATAACCTTGAGCGTAAAAGAAGAAAATCTACTTTCAAATCAATTTTGCACTGACACTTAGGGAACTAAAACTTTGGTGGGAAAAGTTATATGTGGTAAGATTTATATCTCTGAAGACAAATGCATTTATATTGTAGAGGTAGTATTTTTATCATGCATGTATATGATTTTCTCGGAATTTTAGAATTAGCAAAAGGAAACCTGAAATCTTTTGGAAAGATTGTTTTCAACCCATTACAAATGACAAACATCATAAAATGGTAGATCTCATTTTATTTATCCAGGTACTATTACTTCTCAGTGGTATTTAAGGAATTATTATGCTTGATCATTAATAAGCATTTCCAGATTTAAACTAAACAGAGACAATTGTACTTTTCCCTCAATAATTGAAACAGTGAAATTTTAAAACTTCATTTTACAATTTGTCATATATTTGAGCTAAAGATCCTTAACATAAGATTTGCCTTTAACACTATTTGGCTCTAGAAATGAAGAGTAATTGAAAATGATGTAAATAATGATAAGTCCATTGTTTGGTTGTTTTTTGTCATCAGAAAGTTACAGTTCTAGCACTCAAAAAAACTCCAGGCTGCCACTGGCTGGGAAAAGCCTACTTTCATGTTATTGCTGTTTTCTTATCTGTCACATGCATTTAATCACACTCACCTTGTTCTACTGTATATTGTTTGGCTTAACAAATTAATGGCTGTGAAGTGCTTTGAAAATATAAATCTCTATATAAATAATAAAACATTATTACAGCCTTGGGATAAGTCAGAGGAGACAGGAGTTAAAGAGTGATGACTTGTCCTCTAGGATTGTAAAGATTTCAAAGAGTGGAGTTTTTTCACTGAAGGTTTCTTACAATTTTATAAAAGCTTCTCAGGACAGCCAAAAAACAGTTATTGGATAATTTAAGACTGTATAAATAATTATAATTGATCCATGGTGTTAAAAGACTGCCCATGTTAGCCTATAATACCATTATAATTAAAATAATAGGACACCCTCCCTTGCCTTTTTATTAATTATATACTCCTTCAGGTATTATTTTGCATGTGTGCACGTTCTCAGACTATGACATGCTTGATGATGTGGAGATTACAAACAGCTAAACAAGATGATTTCTGGTCTCAAGAGTCTTTCAATCTTATATAGGAACTAAATGTATACAAATTTCCTTAGTGTATATTTGGATGTGCTTAATACTCTAAGGACTATAAAAAAAACAAGAGTTGGTTTAAGAATTGCAGAAGGAAGTGAGCTAATTGGACACTGATGTGGCAAGGCAAGATGGAGATATAGGAGAGACAAGGATATGAGTGTTTGTATTAATGAACCAGTATTGGATTTGAGCCTTGAGGTAGGATAGTCTTTGGAAATACAAAGACAACTTGGAAGGCATTCAAAGCAAAATAAAGAGCTTGAGCAAAGATAGGCAAGCAGAAAAATACAAAATATATTTAGGAAAAGAAATAGCTTAGCAGTTTGAGATGTGTCAAACTAGGTTAGAGGAGATAAAGCTCTAAAGATTAGGTTGAAAAAAAAAAAGATTAGATTGGCGCCAGGTTGTGTAGTCTCTTGAGTGATAAGTTAAAATGTATGTACTTTATTTAGTGGGAGATTGTAAACTACCTCTTAAAGTCAAATAAACATTTTTGTAAGAATTGTTTTAAATAGTCATAATAAAATACTTTTTATTTAAGATGAGGTTGTATATAATTCATTTGGAAATATCCTTCCTGCCTGTGGTTAGAAAAATAAATGACAGTCAATTTGACACTAGATTTCTGACAATGCAGTGGTGATGATGATGTTTAGAATAACGCTGTATTAATATGAAAAGACAAATGACTAAACTATTCTCAGAGTTTAATGGGCAATTATTTTTAATAGAATAGCAACTTTTTACTTATTAGTGCATTTAAAAGATAATTTGATTTGTGCAAATTTGAGTCTAAATTATAACATCACAAGTGTCTCTATGGATCTTAAATTTTAGAGCATTTCCCTTTAGATAATTTCAGAACTTGAGAAATGTTAACATTCATTTTCATTCAAAAGGCAACAGAATTCAAAAAGCAAAGATCTCAGTTTCATGAGTAATTGCATGGGTGTGCACAGTTGCTCAGTTGTGTCCAACCCTTTGCAACCCCATGGACTGTAGCCTGCCAGATTGCTTTGTCCATGGGATTCTTCGAGCAAGAATACTGGAGTGGGTTGCCATTTCCTTCTCCCAGGGATGTCTCTGAACTGAGGATCAAACCCACATCTTCAGCGGCTTCTGCATTGACAGGCAGATTTTTTACCACAGAGCCACGGAAATTTTGGAGAAGGAAATGGTAACCCACTCCAGGGTTCTTGCCTGGGAAATCTCGTGGATAGAGGAGACTGCCGGGCTACAGTCATGGGGTCACAAAGAGTCTGACACAACTTAGCAATTTAACAACACAGAAATGTATTAATATTATTAATAAATTAATATTTAATCTTAAACCTATTGGTAGCAACAACTTCCTCTCTGGAAAATTCCTTTAGAAGCAGCATTGAAATGAGTTGGGAGGCACCCATCTTGGAAATGATTTGATCCCGGCTTTTTGTTTGGATGAAAATGGATTAAGAGCCAGAAATATAAAGTAACTTGCCCAGAGCCACACAGGAAAATAACCTGACTGTCAAACCCAGATCTTTTTTTTTACCTAAATTAAATGATTTTTCAGTTATACCATGTTTTCAAAGGCAACTTTGAAATATCAGCTTTGTATGAGGCTAAGCCACATCCATGGGCTCGCAAAGAGTTGAACCCAACTGGGCCACTGAACAACAGCAAGCCAAATACAATATGTTCCTTTAATTATTTTAATTATTGTTTGATTTAAAAACTGGCTTATAAGTAATATCAATGAGGCTAATTACAAATGTCATGTAATTTTGTGGCCTGTAATTTTGTGGTTTCTATTACATACCTTCTTCTCTAAAATGAAGCAGTGATTACATGACCTTTGAGAAGTTATTCTAAATGAATATTTTCTTTATTGACTTAAATTTACAATTAAACAAATAACAAATATAATAAATGTCACTTAATGGATACATACATGATTTCCAGTACTTTGGCCATTTCATGCAAAGAGTTGACTCATTGGAAAAGATTCTGATGCTGGGAGGGATTGGGGGCAGGAGGAGAAGGGGAAAACAGAGGATGAGATGGCTGGATGGCATCCCTGACTCGATGTACGTGAGTCTGAGTGAACTCCGGGAGTTGGTGATGGACAGGGAGGCCTGGCGTGCTGTGATCCATGGGGTCGCAAAGAGTCGGACACGACTGAGCGACTGAACTGAACTGAACTGAACATGATTTTTGAATACGTACACATATATTCAACTTTTGTAGAACTTTTTCTTGACTAGTTGACTTATTAAAGTCATTGCTGACTTATTAAAGTCAACAAGGGAATATTAATTCCATTTGAATTATGGATTCCATCAAAAGACTAATGAGATTTAGACTTTGCTAATAGAAAGGATCAATATGGCTTACAATTTTAGAAATCAAGAATGTTTTATGAAATAATAGGGTGGAATTGGCTATGAAAGTTTTTGATGATGATGATATGTGGTTTTGTAATGTATAGTTATAGAGATATCAAGTTTAATTTTTTTATTTCTTTTTTTAAAAAATTCTTTATTAAATCATACATTGACATGAATCCACCACAGGTATACATGAGTTCCCAATCATGAACCCCCCTCCCACCTCCCACCCCATATCATCTCTCTGGATCATCCCCGTGCACCAGCCCCAAGCATCCTGTATCCTGTATCGAACATAAACTGGTGTTTACATAATTGTATTGATTTATTTTTATAGACATTTTTCTTTAATTCAAATTTTCTAATTATTTTCCTAGAATGGCAGTTTGTAACCGTAAGTGTATAATTCTACTTGCTACCCAATAGTTCTCAAGTTTCTTTTAGGAGCTTTTTGACTGTCTCACATAATTCTGTAGTCTAATAAACATATATGGCTTTGAAGGGAGAGAATATTAAATACATTTCACTTTCTGAACTCCAATAAATATAAAGTAGCCATGATTCATGAATTATATAAACTCTGATATAAATATTTGGAAGAGAAGGGAGGATTACATATGCAGAAAAATTAGGAGGGATATAGAATAGCTTTATTTTTCTTCTTCACCCCGATGCCTCAGTCACCTCTTCCTACCCTCCTCTTCCTCCTCCTCCTCCTCCTCATTTTATTTATTTGTTGTCACTCTTTTTTTTCTGAGTGAAGAGAGTATTAAAATAACTCTAAGCAGTAAGGCTACATAATATAATTAGTAGGGCTCAGTGCAAAATGAAAATTTTATTAAAAATTTGTTAAAGATTTTGAAATGTGACAGCAGAGTATTAAAAGAAGCATGGGGCCTTTCTAAACATGGGATCCTGTATGATGCTGCAGGTCACATGCTTATGAAGCCATACCCTGCTACAGCTGTCAAAAGGAGGTGCACAAATTTCCGGCTTTATCTTTTTCTTCTAAATTTCTGACAATTTCTACATGGGCAAATCTCTTCACAGAAACAGAACTGTAGGTTGCTTTGTTTATGCACTTTCCTAATGTGCAGGAGCTAATGATTAGAAGAAAATCACTAATTAGTGTTTGTACTAGTTTCTTATTGCTTCTATAATAAATGACCACAAACAATGACTTAAGATAACATGAATTTGTTATCTTACTATTCTATAGATCACAAATATGAAACAGGTTTAACTGGGAATCAAGGTGTCAATAGAGCTCTAGGGAAGAACTTCTTTATTTGCCTTTTCTATCTCCTAGAAGCTGCCTCATGAGTCCTTTCTTCATCTTCAAAGTCAATAGCCTAGCATCTTCAAGCCTATATCGCACTCCTCTGGTAGTCTGCTTTCGTCATCACATATCCAACTCTAACTCTTAAGAACTTTATAGTTTACATTGGGCCACCTGGATAATACAGGCTACTTTACCCATCTTAAGGTCATATGTGCAAAGTTCCCCTTTAATAAACTAACATATGTACAGGTTCATAAGATTAGGTTATAGACATCTTCAGAGTAGCTGTCTGTCTAATACAGTAGTTCTTGTACAAATACTTTTTACTAGTTATTGTAATTCTATGGGCAATGTCATATACTCGTATCAAGGTTTTCTGACTTAAAATATATCTAAACAATTAATTTTCCCTAGACTTCCTGTTAACTGGATGCCAAATTTAGTGTAAGATAAGAAAGATATCTATTTGTTTTCTCTAGGCAGGAGTTTTCATTTTATCATCAAATATCATCTGTTATATATAAGCTTTGCCTTTTATCTAAGAAAGACCTAAAAGCTAATTTATGAGGCATATATGTTCTTCCTATACAATATGAATGATCACTCTTTTTTTAGATACACATATACATACATACATTTGTAAATTCATATTTTGTTACATTCCCAGATAATAAATTTTCACTAGCAACTTCATTTATCCATAATTGCTTTTTAAAATAGATTCAAATTTTCTAATCAATTAGTGAATTATAAAACTAGTTTCGAACAAACAAAAATTTATTAAATATTTAAAAGACTTGGGTTCATGTATGTGTTCAGTGTTTATTTCATGCACACTCCAATAATTTCAAAGGAATTACTTGGAATATAGAGCATAAATTAAATTTCTAAGGAAAATTATGCGGATATCAAGCAATAGACATAAATTCAATAAAACAAGATATATATCAACTCATGAGCAAGGTGGTCCAGAGGTTTGGTATTCATCTAAAAAGTCTCCTTGGAAAATATTTGCTATGGAGAAAGAAAGTATTGATGGACTAAGAGGATTTGGCTCAGTGAATATAAGAAGGTAGTCCTCATGGTACCTGAAGAGTGTAACAAAAACTTTAGGACTGCAAACAGAAGACTAATAAAGGGAAAGCATTCTAACTGGTGTGAAGTGGTATCTCATTGTGGTTTTGATTTGCATTTCTCTGATAATGAGTGATGTTGAGCATCTTTTCATGTGTTTGTTAGCCATCTGTATGTCTTCTTTGGAGAAATGTCTATTTAGTTCTTTGGCCCATTTTTTGATTGGGTCATTTATTTTTCTGGAATTGAGCTGCATAAGTTGCTTGTATATTTTTGAGATTAGTTGTTTGTCAGTTGCTTCATTTGCTATTATTTTTTCCCATTCAGAAGGCTGTCTTTTCACCTTGCTTATATTTTCCTTTGTTGTGCAGAAGCTTTTAATTTTACTTAGATCCCATTTGTTTATTTTTGCTTTTATTTCCAGAATTCTGGGAGGTGGATCATAGAGGATCCTGCTGCAATTTATGTCTGAGAGTGTTTTGCCTATGTTCTCCTCTAGGAGTTTTATAGTTTCTGGTCTTACATTTAGATCTTTAATCCATTTTGAGTTTATTTTTGTGTGCGGTGTTAGAAAGTGATCTAGTTTCATTCTTTTACAAGTGGTTGACAAGTTTTCCCAGCACCACTTGTTAAAGAGATTATCTTTACTCCATTGTATATTCTTGCCTCCTTTGTCAAAGATAAGGTGTCCATATGTGTGTGGATTTATCTCTGGGCTTTCTATTTTGTTCCATTGATCTATATGTCTGTCTTTGTGCCAGTACCATACTGTTTTGATACCACTTCACACCAGTTAGAATGGCTGTGATCCAAAAATCTGCAAGCAATAAATGCTGGAGAGGGTGTGGAGAAAAGGGAACCCTCCTACACTGTTGGTGGGAATGCAAACTAGTTCAGCCACTATGGAGAACAGTGTGGAGATTCCTTAAAAAATTGCAAATAGAACTACCTTATGACCCAGCAATCCCACTGCTGGGCATACACACCGAGGAAACCAGAATTGAAAGAGACACATGTACCCCAATGTTCATCGCAGCACTGTTTATAATAGCCAGGACATGGAAACAACCTAGATGTCCATCAGCAGATGAATGGATAAGAAAGCTGTGGTACATATACACAATGGAGTATTACTCAGCCGTTAAAAAGAATTCATTTGAATCAGTTCTGATGAGATGGATGAAACTGGAGCCGATTATACAGAGTGAAGTAAGCCAGAAAGAAAAACACCAATACAGTATACTAACACATATATATGGAATTTAGAAAGATGGCAATGACGACCCTGTATGCAAGACAGGAAAAAAGACACAGCTGTGTATAACGGACTTTTGGACTCAGAGGGAGAGGGAGAGGGTGGGATGATTTTGGAGAATGGCATCTATCATGTATACTATCATGTAAGAATTGAATCGCCAGTCTATGTCTGACGCAGGATACAGCATGCTTGGGGTTGGTGCCTGGGGATGACCCACTGAGATGTTATGGGGAGGGAGGTGGGAGGGGGGTTCATGTTTGGGAACACATGTAAGAATTAAAGATTTAAAAAAATAAATAAATAAATAAAGTACGCAATGCCATAAAAAAATAAAATAAAATAAAATAAATAAATAAAAAATGTCACACACACAAAAAAAAAAAAAAAAAAAGGGAAAGCAAACATGCATATTCACTGTAACTGGGAAAAAAAAAAACAAAACAAAAAACAGCAAGTGTAGCTGCAGAAGAGATTCCTTGTTAAGGATAACCCCAACAAGGATCTTAAACTGTGTGTTTAAGCAGTTGGATTTAATCTTCAAGTAACACAGTTATCTATTATCAATGTAGTAGTAGTTTTTCTATGTTCAAAGTATGAATCAACTGTGAAGATTTGAAAAAGAAATTATGGAACTTGATAGGCAGTTTGGCTGAAAGATTAAAAACAAGCTTAGAGTGAAAAGGAAGAGTCTAGGAAATTAAACTGTTACAATATTGCCAGCATAGCCTAGACAGAGCTTGGATTTAATGGTGGAGATAAGAGAAAGATAGGCAGAAACAGTGAATATTACACACACACATAGGCACACCAGCTGCTTAAGATGCATTTCATGTGTAGTAATGCACTGAAAGTCATATCAAGTGTCTAAACTTAAGTGATGCTAGTAATAATGGTAGTTAGCATCAAATATATGTTGAATATATTGTAAATGCCAGACACTGACTTTGGGACTTTCCAATAATTCAGTCCCGACAATAACTTTGCATAATCCTTTTTAGAGATGAGGAAGCTGTAATGGCATTTAAGTGATTTGCTAAAATAACCAGTAAATAGATAACTAGAATTTAAGCCCTGGTTTTTGAACTTCAAAACCTGTACTCTTTCTAGTTTATCAAACCAAAGACAGTGGCGTTTGGCTTAAGATGCATTCCTTTGGTATGACCAAACCTCATTTGATGCTAAAGTCATTAAATCAAAGCATCAAAAAGCTCATGCTGCTGCTGCTGCTAAGTCGCTTCAGTCATGTCCAACTCTGTGTGACCGCATAGAGAGCAGCCCACCAGGCTCCCCCGTCCCTGGGATTCTCCAGGCAATAACACTGGATTGGGTTGCCATGTCCTTCTCCAATGCATGAAAGTGAAAAGTGAAAGTGAAGTCGCTCAGTCATGTCTGACTCTTAGCAACCCCATGGACTGCAACCCACCAGGCTCCTCCGTCCATGAGATTTTCCAGGGAAGAGTACTGGAGTGGGGTGCCATTGCCTTCCCCGCAAAAAGCTCATACATTTCATTTAATCAAAATTGCATTCTATGTAGGAATCACTACTGCAACCACTATAAAAAATGTTCACTGCTCCTTGAACATTTCCAGGAAAGGAGACTTTATCAACTCTAATTTAAATTTTTGTATGTTCCAGTGGCTAGGAAATCTGTTATTTTAAATTGAAATCTTCTGCCCTGCAACCTTCTCTCCCTAGCTAAGACACTGCCCTCTGGAATTACACAGGAAAAAATGTATCTCTGTCCCACAGACAGCTCTTCAAAGATGAAAATGACCATCAAACATCTATTCCACTTGAAGCATTTTCAGTTGTCTAAGTCATTGAACAAAGTGTTCATACCCCTCACCATTCTTCACACTGCTCAGCATGCTACAGCCTGACATAGGTAAATCAGTGCTATTAATCTGTAAGACAACATGCCTTTCTCTTTACATTTCACCTGGGTCCAGAAGATGGTCTATAAAATATTTCGATAAATGTACTAGCTTTCTCTACATGAGCACCAGTCAGCAAAAGCAGTGTATTTCAATCAATGCCTTCTCCTTTCCACAATTAAAATAGACACCTAACTTTTGATAAAAATAAGACCTTATTTCCAGCTGCAATATGAACACCTGTGAGGCTAGAACTCTGGAAATCTGAGAATTGTGCAGGCACTTAATCATCGTTTACACTTCGTATCTTTAGTGCTCAGCTGTGAAGGCACAGCCAGTGACCTGCTGACGGCTTTTCCAGTAAAACAGAAGAGACATAAACCAGGGCAAATCAGATATGCTTAACTAGAGGCCTTCTCGCCAGCTGTCATTGAGCCACACAGCACTGAGGATGCCCAGTAGGAGGCTCTCCTATATCTGACTTCTGAATAGTTAAGAGTGTTTTGTTAAACATTTTGAAAAGCGATAGGTGAGTGGGGTCTTGAGTTGAAGTTATGGGTCAAATTCCAGGCTTGCAGTAGCAACTGAAGACAGAGAAAAAATAAATTACTGGACTTTCAAGTACACATAGACATAAAATACTTCATGGTGTGATTGAAAGCTATGCTCTATTTTATAAGTTAACATAAGTAAGAAATATTGATAAAGGGAAGTTAAAACTCCTAAAATTTCTTGTCAATAAAATAATCGCAAAAGAAGATAAATAACAGAGAGGTAGGTATAAAAGGCACATGAAAGATAAAGCAGGATGTGGACCTGAGAGTAGAGGGAAACACATCCCCTCTTTATCTTAATACCCTGGAGGATATTAATTTAATTTTATCATCCTGTCTTCTCATTCATGATGTGTTCAAGTTATTCAAAAGAAAATCAAACATTTAAGATAAGTGTATTAAGAAGAAATATATTATTTGACACTCACTTTTAGGATGAAATTTTATAGGGAAGATCTGTTTATCATCTACATAAATTTGTTATAAAAATGGATTTTTTATCATAGAGATGTGACCTCTTGATCCTACTTGGGTCTCTTAATTAAAAGTGAACATGTATACATGGAAATGTGTTTATTTGTAGATATGAATATGTGAATCTATATGTACATATACATGAATGGGGAAATATTTATTATGTATGAATGATGTGTATTAATGTCATGTATGTAAAGTGCATATTTAAATATTTCAGTCACCTAAATTAGATGTTGTATTAATTTGTTGCATGATATTAATTAGAATTAATAATGATACTACAAGTACTAATGTTACATATTATTAACATATTCATGATATACTGAGGTATTATTGAATCACAAGATATCACTGTTAACTAGAAATCTATATTTCCTCAGAAAGCTGAAAATGCTATTTAACATTTCTTCATAAATAATTTATAATTAAATATATCTATTAATACAAATTTCTAATATTAATGCAATTTAGATATGTAAATATTTTTCACAAACATCATCTCATTTGATTCTCTCAATAATATTTAACCTTCACTTTGCTTATGGTCATCATATTCCCTAATTCAGAGTTGATGATAATGAATTTTTTGGTCATTCAAATGATTAACAAAAGATAGAGAAAGTATCCAAATTCAGTTTTCTGACTATTTAACCTAATCTTTTCCTCTTTATAATGAGAACTTGTGTGTCCAGAAAAGTAGCTTGTACATGTTCAATAATATAGATAATACATTCTTAGATTTGCAGTCAGTAAGAGTTGATCAACAGATTTGTAATATCTCAAGAATAAACAAAGCTTTCCAGCTATCTAAGAATCAATACCTCAGCATGTTTTCTCTGACATTTTTATCCAAACATATTTTATGAGGGACAGCAAGAGAAAAAGAGCAAGAGCTCTTCCTGAAGAGTTCTTTATTTTGAAACAAAAGCACTTATTTTTGTATTTTAACAAAAACAATCCTTTCTTTCTAGATTATGGACAGACTAGTCAGAAAAATAGCCCTGGTTGATGTTTTTCTCCTTTGGCTAATGTTATGACTCAAGTAAAAACATTCAGAAATACAGTCCATATGGTTGGCTTTTTGAAGTGTGCTTAGTACTCCATTTGGGAGCGTCGATTTATACCTCTCAATCTGATTTGGATAACATGCAGGTTCCCTTCTGTAAACAGACCTGGTGCAAACACGCAATGGATTAATTCCATAATAAATTATGGGGGCAATAAAACTCTCTAGATGAGTTTGCCTCTTAAGTAACATCTTTTATGTTGCCTTATAAAATTAAACTTATGTTTTATTTGTAAGTCATTCTGGCATAATAAACTGTTTGAATTTGGGGCACTTAGTTTTGGGTCTGAGCATATTCTTTCTTGGTGCATTGTTTTATGGTGGTTCTGTAGCTACTTATTTGCCAAAGCACCTGAAAGTTCCTGGAGAATACTAAGATCTAGTCAAAATAACATCACACCTAAAGGTGCATGGAAATATAGACTCCATATAACTCTGAACTCCAGCTGTTTCTCATCTATTTCTACTTCTATTTACTTTATGTCTAGAGAAAGCCTACCATTTGCCATGCACTGCTGTAATAAGACCGCTGTGCTTTAGTTTTGTGTGAAATTATATTGCACAGAATATGCACTTTAGGCCCTTTATACAATTGCTGTTAGGGTAAGAAAGCTCTCTCAGGCAAATAAACAAAATATGGTTTATTTGATTGTCTGATAAACACTAGATTGTAGAGATGCCTAGATTAAAAATTATTGTCCTTATTGAATAAATTCTTTGTTGTATTTAAAAATAATCCTTTTTCTTACCTAAACAACACTCCATGGGATTGTCTTAAACATTTAAGGAAACTTTATTTTGCTTAGTTTTGAAATTCCTTAGGTCCCAACACCAGAGTTAATAATCCCCATTCTAGAGCTTTATAAAAGTAAACCAAAATCAAAATCTAGTCTTTCATAAATAAAGGAGAGCTGGAGATATTGTGCTTGAAAAAAGCACAATGCTTGAATAAAGCATTCTTGATTTATTAAAATTAGTGAACCTTTAACCTTATAGTGCATCAATAAATTTAAAAGAAGTTTTGGAAACAACTGAGGAAGAAGCTAAGGTGTTTTTGATACCCATGAATTCATGGCAGAAATGGCCTAATCCTAGTGAGAGATTACCACTTTTACTCCCAAATGCAGTCCAGGGAGACAAAAATGAACAAAAAAATAAAACAGAGTCAGATAGACAGAGTCCGAATTTCATGTCTACCATTATAGACTTAGCTTCTCAAAGCCTAGTTCTCTATTTCAGAAATGGAGATTCATTCAAAGCAAAAGAAAACATTTTCTTAGTATTTTTAATGTCTTTCACTGGAAACAGAGAAATATAAAGCACTGTCCTTAAGAAATGAACATTTATTATTTTGTAATGAGTTTTGTCTAGTCTGCTTCATATGTTTCTTGTGAGGATCAAATGAACATGTATATTAAAATGCTTCCAAATCTGTGAAACACTATAGAAATGGAAATAATAAGACATTAAAGTAGTATCAGATTGTTAATTTAATTAAGATTTTTAATATTCACTGAATTTATTACATTGATGACCATGAATAGAAATAAAGTCATGCTTTACCCACCTTACATCATTTCTAAGGGCAGAAGAGCTTCTAGGGCTGGTCAAGAACATTCTTCAGTTAAGGATGTTCTATCAATAGTAAGCCTTTATGGGGGCAAACCTTGTGGCTTTCAAAGTTGATTCTCAGTGAATCAGTCTTTATAATCTATCAGAGTTCTCTGTTAGTTTCATAGGGCTGCCATTATAAATTACCACAAATCCATTGCTTACAGAACAGACATTTATTCTCTCATAGTTCTGGAAGATAGAAACTGAAAACCAAGAAGGCTCTAAGGAAGAATCCTTTCGTGTTACTTCTAGATTCTGTTAATCGCCAGCAATCCTTGAAATTCTTTGGCTAGTGGCAGAAAATCCACATCTCAGCCTTTGTTTTCACACGGCCATCTTTACTCTGTGTTTCTGCTTGAAACACATCTGTTTGTGTCCAGAGTACCCTCCTTTTATAAGGATATGAAGCATAGGGTTGAGGTAGGGCCTACTTCAACTGACGAAGACCTCAGCTTAACTTGATTATATCTGCAAAGAACATATTTCCAAATAAGATCACATTCACAAGTACTGGAGTTGAAGACTTCAATATTTCTTCTGGGGAAGACTAATTCAACCAAAGGTGAGTCATAGGATTAAAAATTTGAATATGTTTTTAGGTGGAAGCAGCAACGTAGGCGATTAGAAAACTCTGATCCTAAACCACATATGGTTAGTGGTTGCCATGCTGGACATTGCAGGTCTCTCAACTTTGCATAAAAAGTTACAGGGACATTACTGTGAAATACTGTACTTTCAGGTTTCTTGAAGGGTTTGTCGCAGTAATGTTGACAAACTGAAAAAAAAAAAGAAAAACAATTAATCTTTTTTTCATATCAGTGTTAAATCTCTTGAACTAACAAAGTCTTAAATTGAGTGGGATAAGAGGAGAAATGATGAATAATTTTGCTATATCAAAAGTCATTAAAGAATAAAACTTGTTCCGGCACAATTACTATGTACTTTACAGCTCATTTAACTAACTGCTCATTATCCCATGAAATAGAAAAGCATCTTGGCGCTCAATTCCATCTGGATGACTAGCGGTCACTGAAGACTACTTAGAAAATCAAGTGAAACTGATTATTTTCCTACCAGATAAATGCTTACACTTAAACTTCTATTCATATATTAAATACCAATTGGCATCATTTTTTGGCAAGTTCAGCAGAGAGATATTGAAATTAAAATTAATTCTTTGAGAGAAAATTATTCATTTTAGCCACAAGGGAGTTATTTTACTATTACTATTTTTATTATATATTCAAAAGTATTAAAAAAATTGGATTGTTTGTTTTTATTCCTGCCAGCCCATGTTTTCCTTACGGACAAGAATAGTATAATACTCATTTTTTAGTGAATATATGTTTTAATTTAATTGACATTTTAAAGTGTGCATTTAAATGAATTCTTGAATCAGTTCTGATGAGATGGATGAAACTGGAGCCGATTATACAGAGTGAAGTAAGCCAGAAAGAAAAACACCAATACAGTATACTAACACATATATATGGAATTTAGAAAGATAGCAATGACGACCCTGTATTCAAGACAGGAAAAAAGACAGCGGTGTATAACGGACTTTTGGACTCAGAGGGAGAGGGAGAGGGTGGGATGATTTGGGAGAATGGCATTCTATCATGTATACTATCATGTAAGAATTGAATCGCCAGTCTATGTCTGACGCAGGATACAGCATGCTTGGGGCTGGTGCATGGGGATAACCCACAGAGATGTTATGGGGAGGGAGGTGGGAGGGGGTTTCATGTTTGGGAACACATGTAAGAATTAAAATTTTTAAAATTAAATAAAAAAAAATTAATTAAAAAAAATATAAAGTGTGCATTTAAAGAACACATGAAAAAATGAATTAGGGTTTATGATTGTCATTAAAAAAAATGTCACATATCACAACCCAGTAATAACTAGACTACTTTGTCCACATATATGTGAGGCTTTTAAATGTTTATCTCTACTGAGTTTCCATTTTATAATTCACTCTTTATAATTACATCATTCAAGTGTTTACAGGGTATCACCTGTAGATATTTTAAAGCTGTGTTTGCTACTTAGAGTTCCTTCTTAAGCCTCTTTTTACAGAATAGTCTTCATAATTCCTCTACTTTAGCATCAGAAGATGTAGGATGAAAAAGCCAGATAAATTATGATGTGTAAGGACTGTGAATTCGATTACTTATTCATACTGATAAAACATACTTTCTATGTAGATAAAAATAAATTATTTAAATTTGGAAAAAAGTAGTATTTTCTCATTTTGCTCATAAAACTTAATACTTTCATTTTAAAATTTCTGCCTGCTTTAGATAGTCTGAAATCCTTCCAGCTACATGGCTGTTTATGGAGCAGCAGCACAAGCTCAATCTTCAGAGAGAACTCAGTAGGTTGGCTTTCAGGAGTAGAAGAAAAAGCAAACTATCTAATTATTGGGGCTTCCAAGAATAGAAAATGTCTTATGTCAAGTCTAAAATATTTATATTTTTCTTAAATTTATAGCTGAGAGAATACAGATGGATGGATTTCTAGTTCTCAAAAATATACTAAAAGACTTAAAAGGCCTACTTGAATTTGTATGTTTCTTTAAAACAACATAACTCAAGTGTAAATGAATCAGACACATACGGATTAAATTTCCTCATAATATTTATGGCCATAAATAGAGGAGGAAACATAGAGTTGGCCAAACAGACTGTGGGCTTGCCACACAACAATCATTTGACAATTACTTGAATTATCTATCATCAATGAAGAGGGTTGGTTTATCTCTCCATCATTACTTTGAATGTGGTGAAAATATCTGTGGAATTTAGTGAACCCCATTAATGTAAATTCTTAGTTCTCTTTTCCTATAAAGCTGAAGTTTCAAATGGTCACTGATATTTAATCACAAATGTGTATAACAACCATTGGGAAAGAAGTTATATTACTTTCTCTTGATTATTTTAAATCCTTGCCTTTCTAATCAATGAATTTTATATAAAAATGCTATTACATTTGGAATATAGAAAATATCAGTAAGACTGAAGGACATGATTTTGAGTAAACTCCCAGAGATGGACAGGGAGGCCTGGCAGGCTGCACTCCATGGGGCCACAAAGGGTCGGACATGACTGAGCGACTGAACTGAACTGAACTGAATGAAAATGAAGTCCAAATCTTCTGTATCTTTTCTGTTCCATTGATTTTAACAATGTCAGACTTAGTGACTGTGATATAAGTTGCTGTGTTGGGGTGGTTTAGGGAAGATTAGCTGAAATTACATCTTTTTTTCCTCTTTAGTGAACTGAATCTTTAAAATAAGTAGAATTTTAGCATATCTCTTAGAACATTGTAATATATGTGATGGTGTTCATTAAGGTAATAGCTAAGACTTTATGGAGGTGGCAACCTCAGAAGGAGATAAACCAAATGATACAATACCAGAAATTATGACTTGGATTCCTTCTGTTCTTTTACCTAAACATAAAAAATAAATTATTCAATAAATAAATATATTCATATATAAATAAAAAATGTTGATAGCTATGCAAAATAGTTACTTTATTGAATTAGTTCATATTAATAATTACAACAATAATTTTTCATTCACCCAACAATTTGCAGAGCTAACCATTTTAATTCTTATATACAATCCCTGATCTCTGTTGTTATTCTAATAAAAATGTCTTTTTGCATTATTCTTATCATAATTCCTCATCAGACCGTTCATACTGAAAAATTACCAGTAGTAAATTACAATAGCCATTACGTCTTTGTCATCAACAGACAGTAGAGACTGTAGAATTAGTTCTATTCTTATACTTATCTGAAAACACTGTCGTGTGCTACGTGTGCAACGTGACAGAATTTCTGTCTTCCACAGAAATAAAGGTAGTCTTTCAGTCTTGTGGAAAAGGACTGTGAAAGGAGCTCTAAATGATTAACACTGCAAAGAACAGACTCTTGGATACAGGCTTCCATGAGACTCCATGGGCATAGGTTTCTGAACATGTGTCTCTTAGACAGCTTTCAGACTTCTACCAATCAACTGAGGTAGGACTTCCGGGACAATTTTTATCTAGAAGCAGACAGCTTCACAAAAATATACTGTTGAACCAAAATGCATAAGAATTAATTGTATGATAGTTAATTGATAGTGAAATTTGTCAATTTTTTTGGGAATAGTTTTAGCATTGTCTTAATGTTATATCTTCTGGTTCTATGAAAAAGGCTTCTTTTCTTCTTCCACTTTTCTTACTAGTTCATAAGCTCTGCTTTTGTGAAGTAAAACAAAACATTTTAAACTATCAGATACTTACTGAATCCCTCAGAGTTCAAAAACTCTTACTAAGTCACTTTCAGGGCAAAATAGTTATTTACCTAGGTTAATAAGAATCTGTCTTCCTTTTAACCAGGATGTTTTCAAGCAAATGTGTGCGAGTGTCCATTTAGAACAATGCTCATTTAAAAAGGTTTGACAAACCACTTTTTATGGAACAAAGGTGGTTTTAGTTATGAAGTCAATGCTTACAAAGTCCTACCAGGAAATCTGGTCTGTTATCAGACTTTATTGGGTCTCATCTTTATAGATAGTAACAAAGGTCACTGGCTGGTATTCCAGGAACATACTAAATTTGGGGAACTTGTGAAGATAATTTCCCTTAGTATATGAGTATAACAGGTGAAAGCAAGTTGGAGAAAATTTGTGGATTTTGTTTTCCTAGACTTTGCATAGTAATTTAGAGACTTTTAAAAGTCTAATCTAATTTTTTTATTATGAATTAACAACACAGCATTCATCCTTTGACCTCAGATATTTTAAGTATTGTATAACTCTAGATTTGCAAAATAAACTGCAAAACTGTATCATAAATTAATGTTCTTGCTGAAAATTAGTGTTAGTCTCTCAGTCGTGTCCAACTCTTTGTGACCCAATGGGTTGTAGCCTGCCAGGCTCCTCTGTCCGTGGAATTCTCCAGGCAAGACTGGGGTGGGTTGCCATTCTTTTCTCCAAGGGATCATTCCAACTCAGGGATGGAACCCAGGTCTCCTGCACTGCAGGCAGATTCCTTACCATCAGAGCCGCTAGGGAAGCACTGTTCTTGCTGCATGCACAGATGTAATCAGGCCAAAAGTAGTGATCAGACCAAACATAATATGTAATCAAGAATAATCTACATGTAAATCCTATTCGCTACCAAATATTATGTAATTAGGAATAATCTATATGTAAATCTTATTCACTACCACACTAAAAATGTCAGCGTTACAAAAAGTAATATTTAAGATGAAGATCTACTAGAGGTTGATGTTGATTCTATTGCATTTTCCTTACTTTCCTTTTTCTGGGGTTTTGGATACTGAAAAGCAAAGCATTGAGTTACTGAGAACAAAAACAATTGTCTTTTTGCTTATAATGGCTCTTAAACTTATGTACAGGAATGTTCATCACAGCATTACTTAGAATTTCAAAAATGGGGAAAACCACACAGGGGAAATGGTTAAATATATCAACATGGTAGATATTTCAGCCATTAAAATATATTCAAAGAATTTTTAGTGACAAGGTACAAGCTGTATACTAAGCTATATCCCAATTATGTAAATGTATGTGTACATATAAATGCACTCTCTGACCATAAACTTTCACTGTTCATTATTAACAGTGATCATCTTTCACTGTTAATAATATTCCATCTCACTGATACTTATGATCCCTTGACCTGTTCAGTTTCTCCCTATCCATTGTGCTCTTGCTACGTCCTCTTCGATTTCAAGCTGGGATTCACTGAATACAAATAACCTAACCTAGCATGATTAAATCCTAATTCATAAAATTTTAAATCAAAACATTTCCTGTCTACATGCCATCAGAACACAGCTGAGGAAAACTAGTGGGCCATCAGAATACATAATTGTAACAAGTTCCTCATCACTTAGAAGACATCTTGATTAATATTTTTCTAGCTACTTCTATCTTCCAGTTTCTAAGGTGACCCATCTACCTCTCTCATTCTCAGCTGCTAATATTAAATCATGGAGGAAATATTGCTCCTTTTGTCATAGGCCATTTTTCCAGGTCCCCTTGGGACCACATCCCTTCCCAGGTTCCTTTCTGTTATCTTTATTAATTATCTTCTACTTTTCCTTCCACTAAAACCTTTCCTGTAGCAGATTTACTCTCCTCCTCTTAACTCCTGTCCACTGCTCAACCCATTTTCCAACTATCTTCTGCCCCAACCCCCAAACTTTCCCATAAAACTGGTTTTGATATGTTTACCAATAATTTCCAAGAGGAATTTACCCATCACCTTACTTGCCTCTCAACTGCCTCCAATACACTTGACTATTTCTTCCACCTTGAAATATTCTTCTCCTTCCCTTCTCAGATACTAAAACACTAACCCAAGATGCTTCTCAGATAATTTCAATACAAGTATGTAGCAAAATGATATAATTTGGTAAGCTTCAAAGTTTTAACATTATCACCCTATTTAGTGAGAAACGATAGTGTCATTTTATTATGTCAAAGTCATTTAACAAATGGATTGAAATTTAATATAAAATATGTGTAAAAATTACCATACAAAATAACTAGTTATTTATTGAAATGGCGAAAATTTTGTACTTGGAGGTCTTTTAAAATAGGACAGATAGACATGTATTGTTTAGAGGAAGTTCTGCCTTAAGGTAGAAAGGTGAAATAAATTACCTTCCAACCTTTTTTTCAAGTCTGTAATTCTTTCAGATTTCAAAAATCTCTTAATGGACATTTCTTTTTGTAAGCTTGAACTCTGAAGAACTTTCTCTCCTGTAATATTTTTTAGTGCTTTCTACTAACAAAAGATTTTGGTGAGTCTTCTCCTCAGTTGTTGTTGTTGCCTGTCTGTCCTCTGTCTATTTATTTTAATCTATGTGACTTGGTTTAAGAGAGAACATCAACCTCATTCAGGTTTCCAAAATGTGCTTTGGAATGAAATTCCAGAGTTAGGACATTGAAGAAAAAAGAAAGGGTTGGAGTTACATGATAAAGAGCAGAATTAGTTCCTGTTTAAAGAACACAATTTTTCATTATCCCTAAAATATATTAGATTGTTGATTATGTATAAAATTAAGTATTTTTTTCCTGAAAAGTTGCATTTTGGATCACTTCCAATTTTAATTGATCTCAGGGCTCTAAATTCTGCTAAGTATAAGTATAGCCTACTTGAAGCACTTTCTGATAAACATTTAATAACTGTCATTTACTGTGTCCTTAACAGGTGACTGGTATTATACTAAATATCTTTCAAACCTATTTTTTCCTTTAATCCCATTTTTAATAACAAGAACCTTGAGAGATTGATATTGAGAACATGAAGTTCATAAATTTATCAATAGTTTACAGCTAAATAGTGGAAAAGCAGTACTTGAAACAAGTGCTTCTGACTTCCAAATGTGAATAAAATTGTATGTAAGTCCCTAGATATTAATTTTCATTTCCTTGCTTTTATGTATACTTTCCCCTTTATTTTTGCCTATATCTACTTTTTTCAAAAAATAAAGTTCATATGTGTAAGGAAGGGTGCAATATAGGTTTATTTTATCATAATAATGTTGAATAATTCTCAAGCAATCAAGTGCATTATTTTGAAGCTCAACATAAACTTTAATTTCCATGTTTTATATTCTCTAATCTTATTATAGTGAACCATCAAGCTGTAGAACAAACCACCCATCATTTTATAAAAGACTTTTCTGTTTCAGTTTGGCCTTGGGCAAATTGTTGTGTCATCACTACACTAGAAATTAAGCTGTGTCTGTGATGACAATTACTTGTGCAATTTCCTGAAATCCCAGACTAGGGCTGAGACCAGGCCCATGATTAAAGACAGCACAATGGAAACATATTCATGAAATATGGAATATATCTATTGCAAAAATGATAGGCCTTTTTCCTTAGAACTACAGAATAAAGAATTCTTAGAGAAGAACTATTAAATTTAAGAATGCCTGCCTATTGCCTAGAGATTAAATATCTTACTTTTCATAGTTTTTCATGTTCTTAGATTGTATGTAAGACTTTATTTTTAGTCCAAGACCTGCTCCAAATAAAATATTATACCTTTAGCCGTTTTTCAGTTCTGTGTATCTTGATTAGATTTTCTTTTTGATCAAAGTCCTGATTTTCACATTTAAAATATTAAAGCACTTTCACACTTGCTTCTCATTCTCAATTCAAAGCAGTGAAGAGAAAAAAAATTAAAAAAAAAAAAAAAACTTTACAAGCTTTCCCAGACTCTGGAGGGGCTAATTTGCAAGATCTCAAATTTCTGGAATAACAGTTTAGTTTAACTATAAAAAGAAAATGAATCTTAGATGTTTTCTGATAACCTGTAAATCATCACCCTGATAAGTACATCTTTTTCTTGTGGAAAGACCAAATGTTTCTGAACTACTTAAGCAGGGAGATAATTAACCTGATTTTCAGTTTTTCAAGCAATAGGTATAGAATCTTAAGCATCAAAGCATTCAGATCTCTTGTGCAAATTACAGTGGCAGTAATGTAGTCATTTCAATAAGCAATTTTTTTTTTTTCTGTTTCAAATCCAAATGCTACCATCCAGGCTGTAAAATGATCCTAATCTATTTCATTTGAGTTATCTGTTTGAAGGCAGTCAGAATACGAAGTCCCATACGGAAACAATCTTTATTTTCCATTGGCTGCATATGTTGCATGTCTAATGAAATGCATTTCACATATTTATTTTAAGTATGTGATAGAATTACAACACTGACAACTTTCATGATCTTCAAAAAATGGGATGCATTTTAAGCATATGGCGATGCCTCTCTTTGTGATAGAAATGCTTAAATTTAATGTATTTAATTCTGTATATATGAACATGTAATGACATAGATTTTATTTGTATATCTATACATTTATATAAATATCAAATGTATTTGATATTTAACAACAAGTACAGTTCTGAGATACCTGGATTTTTCTTTCATCTTGTTCATAGCAATTTTGTGAATATGACAGTGAAGTGTCACTGAAATTCTGCAGGTGGGATCACAATTGATTATCAATTTGGATTTGTCTATGACAGACAGATTGGTTGAAAAAGCTTTCTCTAAATTAAATCAGGAACACAATAATTTCCACCTATATTTTGCTACAAAGTTTTCTCTAGTTTTTCATAAAACTGAAAAGTCTCCCTCCATTTTCCTCCAAGTCTCCAAATTAATGTCATTTATTGAATTCATAAATGCCCATTTTTTAAATACTTTAATGCAGTATGTGAAGTCTCAAAGATTATAGCAATGATAATAGTGCTACCATACCATGATGTCAGAAATTTCTCTATTGATGACTAATAGATTTCTAAGAGCCAATTTTGAGATTAGCAAAACTCCTAAACTGAATAGGAAAATTAGAATTGAAATTTCTTTGATACAGAGGTGCTAAAAATACAGTTATACTTAAAATTCTCAATTTGAAAGATAATGTTTACCGAGATTTCTACACACACTCACTGTTTTTCTGTGGTTTCTAAGTGTATTCAACATTTTGCTGTTAAGAACTTGAGATAATACTAGGCAGTGTGAATAATTTCTCTTTCAGGTGAAGTTTATATGCATATCATGTAAAATAAATCCAAGTACTTCAAATATTTTTCAAGGAGAAGGAGAAAGATGTTACTAATAATTTTTTTTTTAATTCTCCTTTGAAATGAAAATTGCTCCTAAAACTATTGTGCTTTAGGTCAATTGCTGTTTTATGGTTTCATTCACATTCTACATCACCTACTTTGTGAAAGCGGATTCAAAATTAAATAAATGTGAAACATATCTTAGTCTTTTACTACTTTGAGGAGAAAATTGTGTATTTGGACAGGTGTTCTTAATTTGGGCTCCATTGACACCTAGGGTTTCCAGGGAAGGGATTCAGGAGGTTCATGAACTCCCTGAAATTTTATGCAAAGTATCATGTGTTTGTGCATAAATGAATTTTTATAGGAAGAAGATCGTGGCCATTTACATCCACAGAAAGTTGAGTCACTTGCACTATAGCAAGATCTTCAGCATTTCTATCTGCAAGTCCTTGAGTTTAGTCTATAAGATATTCATCCATCAGTACATATCTGCTGAGTCACTTCGATTGCAGTCAACAGAGAGAATTTCAGGTTGGCTTTAGCAAAATGAGAACTTGATGTAAATGTACAAAATAGCTCTGAAAACTTAAAGTAATAATGAGGAATCAAATTTAGAAAGAGCTGGAACCAGGGCAATCTTAAGGCTACAAGTGGAGGCAGCTAACTTGTAGTTTTACAGGCAGTTACCGCTGAGAAAAATCAGTAGCCAGACTTTCTCTACTTTTGTTGAGTATTCTAAAATGAGTCAGAATCCAAAGAAATAGTCCCGTTCTCCTAACCTTGGTCAGCAAAGGCACAGCATGTTGCCTGAAATCCAATGGTTTCACAAAATTAGAGTGAGACAATTTCCCCCTAAAATATTGAGGGGATGGTCTTAAAAGGAAAAGGAGTATGACATCCAAACTAATCTGTACCACATGATATTAAGTAGAACCTAGATAGAACCCACTGTTAGAAACAGTCCTTTCAAACCCAAATTTAGTCAGAAGTCTTCATGGTTTTAAGTCACTGTAAAATAACTTTCCTTTGTGCCAACATACAGTTTGTTTTCAAACTCATAGAACTTATAAGTGCCATTACTCATCCAGGATACCTACTTTGCTGATACATTGAAATGACCTCTCCACATGTCTCCCTGCATCTTTGTTTTGTTTCTTCTATTTTTTTTCCCCTCAGCAGACAGAATAATCTAAAGTGCAAATTAAATCATGTCAGTCCTCTTGGGACATCTTTCAAGGACTGTGCATTATTTTTAGAACACAATCCAGAGTGCTTAACTTGGTGTATATTTTTCTTCCTGATCTGGCTCTTGTTGCATCTCTGTCTCAAGCCACACCCTCTCTATAATCCAGTGACTCCAGAAATGCCAGTGCTTTCTTTGAAGCACAGTGCATCTTCTCTCAGTACAACTTTTATTTGAGTTGTCTGTATTGTTCTAGAACTGTGCTGCCGTTGCCTTCATTTACCTAAAGCCTATTTATCTTTTTCACATTACCCAATATAAATGTCATTTCCCAGTGAAATCTTTCCTAGATTCTAATACCAAATCCCCACTTTTAAACACTGGGTTTATATTTGAATTTCCTATCACAGTTCTATAATTTCATGTTTGATACATCTCCAGTGAGGTATGGGGGAACAGTTTCTCTTCTCCGGCACCATATTCCTCGCAAAGAGCACAACATAAAATGAGAAATTAATGATCAGTGATAGTCAATCTTCTGCTAGAAATCCAATTAAATATAGATCCTAGCTGCTTTCCCCTAGCATGTAACATAGAGCCTGACAAATAATAGTTGCAGAAGGGCTATTTATTGAATGAATTAAATAATACCACCTTGCATTAACAAAACACCTGCTATATACCTGAAAACATTAGGCACAGCACATTTGTTTTCATAATTCTCACAACTAGGGATGTCTTTATCAACTTCATTTTACAGTTTCCAAAAATAGTGGCATAATTTCAATTTTGACTCTGATCTGTTAGATTCCAAAGCTGCAACATGTTATATGATGCTGACTCAAACAATTATTGAAAGTGTTAGTCACTCAATCGTGTCCAACTCTTTGTGACACCATGGACTGTAGCCCACCATGCTCCTCTGTCCATGGGATTCTACAGGCAATAACACTGGAGTGGGTTGCCATTTCCTTCTCCAGGGGATCTTCCTGACCCAGGGATCAAACTAGGTCTTCTGCACTGTAGACAGATGTTTTACCATCTGAGCCACTTGGGAAACCAAACAATTACTATTAGGATTTAAATACTAACTTTCCTCCAACTACTCAGTACCCACTACAAAAATGTCTATAGTTTTTAAAACACAGATTCTTACTTTTCTGGGACTTTAGAAAGTATGTATATGATAGGGTTCGGTATATTTTATGTTTAATTTCTGGAAGGCAGAAACCAAATTAAGGCAGATACTTAAGTTGCTTTGTATCTGTATGTTTCACATGCTTTCCACTTTTCATAGTCAGTAACTGAATGTTTAGCAAGTAATATTGGTAATGATTCAGGTTTTACATTTTTCTGAAAGGTGGCGCTCCAGAGAAAAAGCACTTCGTTGACAGAGAATAACTCATGATAACCTGAATCTAGTGCTGTGTGGTTTAGAATTGGTCTGTTAGGTAAATCCTACTGAAGAAGCTGGCTGTCTTGAAATAGGGGTGGGTAAAGTACCTGGCTAGGTTTTAGAAGCCTTGCTTTCAGGCTTATTTCTCTTGCTGATTAACCATAATGTTTTGATGAAACTATCAAATCCTCCTTCAGTTAACAGAGGGCAAAATTAGTAATCAAAAGCTCTATGATTTTGCTTCAAAACTCTGCATGGCTTAGAAATTGAAAAAAGAGGTTTTTTGAAGATGGATTGCCATAAATCTAAGAGGGCAGCTTGGTTGAAAATTTATATAATGAGGATTTAGGTGGATACTCAAATCTCATCTGCTACCTTGGTCAGCTTAACAACTGTCCGGTCAACAAGCCCTATTAGGCAAATAAAATCTGGTCAACTCGATTTGTGCTGCCTCACTAGAGACAATGATGGGTCACAGGAAATTTTATAGATGCAGCTAAGGTGAATATCTAAGGTCAACCGAGAACTTACAGATGTTCAAGCTGGATTTAGAAAAGGCAGAGGAACCAGAAATCAAATTGCCAACATTCACTGGATCATTGAAAAAGCAAGAGAATTTCAGAAAACCCCTACTTTTGCTTCATTAACTGTGCTAAAGCCATTGACTGTGTAGATCACAACAAAATGTGGAAAATTCTTAAAGAAATGGGAATATCATATCACCTTACCTGTCTCCTGAGAAATCTGTGTGGAAGTCAAGAAGCAACAGTTAGAACCAGACATGGAAAAATGGATTGGTTCCAAATTAGAAAAGGAGTACATCAAGGCTATATGTATATTGTCATCCTGTTTATTTAACTTATATGCAGAGTACATCATGCAAAATGCCAGACTGGATGAAGCAGAAGCTGGAATCAAGATTTCTGGGAGTAATATCAATAACTTCAGATATGCAAATGACACCATCTTAATGGCAGAAATCAAAGAGGAACTAAAGAGGCTCTTGATGAAAGTGAAAGAGGAGAGTAAAAAAGCTGGCTTAAAACTCAACATTCAGAAAGCTAAGATCATGGCCATCTGGTCCCATCACTTCATGGGAACTAGATGGGGAAACAATGGAAACAGTAACAGACTTTATTTTTTTGGGCTCCAACATCACTGCAGATGGTGAATGCAGACATGAAATTAAAAGATGCTTACTCCTTGGAAGAAAAGCTATGACCAATCTAGACAGCATATTAAAAAGCACAGACATTACTTTATTGACAAAGGTCTATCTAGTCAAAGCTATGGTTTTTCCAGTAGTCATGTATGGATGTAAGAGTTGGATCACAAAGAAGTCTGAGAGCCAAAGAATTGATGCTTTTGAATGTGGTGTTGGAAAAGACTCTTGAGAGTCCCCTGGACTGCAAGAAGATCAAACCAGTCAATCCCAAAGGAAATCAGTCTCAAATATTCATTGGGATAACTGATGATGAAGTTGAAGCTCCAACACTTTGGCCACCTGATGCAAAGAATTGACTCATTGGAAAAGACCCTGATGCTGGGAAAGATTGAAGGCAGGAAGAGAAGAGACGGCAGAGGATGAAATGGTTGGATGGCATCACTGACTTGATGGACATGAGTTTGAGCAAGCTCTGGGTGTTGGTGATGGACAGGGAAGCCTGGCATGCTGCCATGTATGGGGCCAAAGAGTCAACACAACTGAGAAGCTGAACTGAACTGAAGGTGAAAATAAGAGATAAAGTATAATAAACTAAAAGGGAAATAAAGAAACTGTAGAAAACAAAAAAAGTTGCAGAGAAGGAATACCCTCAGAAAGACATTAAGCAAGAACAGAATAGTATGGTAGTGGAATATCCAGAGAACAAAACTGAGTCTTTGGAAATTTAAAAATTGCAATGAAGAAAGAGAAAAAGTGGAAAAATCAGTAAGAAAATTTAACAGATATCATTTAAAAATGATAAAGAGAGGTGTCTGGTTATTCTAGTAACATGACATTATAAAGAGAAGAGAAAGGCTGGAGAGAAAGTAAAGGGAAATTTTCCTACTGCTGAATGCCATGAGTTAAATTGAAGAGTCTCACTGAAAATTTAACACAATTAAGGAAAAGAAGGGGTAATTTCAATCTATAAGGTCATTCATTAATTGAATGTGAAGGTTGAATTGAGACATGCAAATTTTCTAAGAAAAACTCTGCACCTGAATTAATAAGTTTAATACAAATATTCATTATGACCTTGATCAAATTACTTAAACTCTGGGTCTGTTCCTCCACCTGTAAAATAAAGGAAACAGAATTGTGGATCTCTACCTTAGGGAAATAATTAAAGGTATCACAGAATAATTAAATAACACTTATATAAGTTCAAGTGTTACAGACACAGGCTTTTATAATTTTTACTTCATTCAGATTGAAACTTTTCATACAGTAACAACTATCTGTCACTCTCTCAAATTAATAATCCATATTTCTGAGTTTGGATAAATAGTTCTCCCTATTCTATCACCATTTCCACTTACACTGAGAGTCTGACATGAAGACAGTTAAGAATAATGATTCTCTCCCAATCCACATGTAAGAGAATCACATGAAGGGAAAGCTTTCTTAGCTAGACCAAATGAATCCCCTAAAAGTTTTCCAACCTCAAACACCAGATCAAATTAATTTTAAGCCTATAAACCAGTTTGAACAGGTTTATTTCCTAAACTGTTTTTCATCTAGCTTTAATGATGACAAAATATTATAGGAGGAAATTTGACAGGAGCTATCATAGAATTAATAATCCTGCTCTGGCTTTCTAATTGCACCACATTTAAAATTGAAGTGACTGAATTAAAAAAAATATTTTAATAGCTTTTATTGAACTAAATCATATAGGATCATGTGAAGTTATTTCCCTTTGAAGAAAAATGAGTTAAAACTGTCAACTTTTGAGGAATTTTGCACAAACCTGTTCACATTTTAGATATATCAGTTATACAAACAAAAAATGAAGGCATATATACATCAATTTGTCTTCTTACCTACCTGATGTCTTCCTGCTCTAAATAGGCTTTGAGTTTCTTAAAGTCAAGCACTCTTTCTTATTTGTCTTAGTCTTTTCTACTCTGAGAAACATACTTTGATTTGTAGGTGCTAAATGAGCACCTGTGGAATGAGTGAATAAAATGTAAGAATATACTGTTATCTTTACTCCTCAGCTAATACTTCATTTCCTTCTTATAATTTTAAACACATTTTTAATTTTTGTAGCACAATTGACCATAAGAATCTAAATTGATTTAAATTACAGAGAAAGCACTTGGACTGACCTTGCCACAGATTCTATTAGAATGTAATTCTAATCATTTTAGGTCTTACAAAAGATGTAATTGACATTCTAAAGATTAATATTTCAGATTATGATGATAGTATAATTCTCTGGATGAAAATTTCAATAATCACTGCCAATAACTAAGAACATATTAAGGTATGAATTCTGATGATCTATTTTGGTAAAATATTATCATCACATTATTTGTTCCTCCTTTGAATCTTAAGTATTTCATTCTTTGTAAGCTCATCTTCATTGACAATCTCTTTGATTCTACTGGTAGCTGTGGAAAGAAGTTCATTTTCTTTTATACTACTCAATACAATATAAATAACATATAATAAATGATGTAATGCCTCATGGCAAAATCTCTTCCTGACATTGGGTCTTATTTTTAGTAACAAAAATCTTACATCTTTAAAATTTGCATGCTTACTATTTATTTTGGATTGAGTTACTTGAGAAGATATTAAATGATATGCAAAACAAATTGTAAATTCAATATTTGATAATATATCAACTGTTGCAGTAGCCCCAAATCCTTCTTTTCAGAATTAAGCTGATGAAGTTATTAAGTACAGATGCCTGGTCTAATAAGTTAGAGCAGAGAATCCAAATATTTTCCAAAAACTTGCCATATTTTAACTACAAAATTACTTAAAGAATCAGCAATGAAAGATGTTTACAATCACTGCAGAATTATTTACAAGTTGTGCTCTTACTTCCTGATTGCTAACTGAATTTATGCTTAGATTCTCAAGTGACTTCACTTTTTAGATCATATTTTTGCTAAATGAAGGGATGTCACCATGCTTTTCTTTTTTTTATTGTAATCCATTTCTTCTTCCACAATGATGCATTTTTCATTTATAGATATAAAATAATGCTTAAATAGAATAAATTATTCAGTCTTTTATCTACCAAGACCATAGTAGATAGGAACTGATTTTACAGTTAGTAAAGCATGGTTATATGCTTTGTCAGTTTCATGTATTCATAAAATGAGCATTTATTGACGGCTTCTTTGCCCTTGGCTCTTTGCAGCACACTGGAGATACAACAGTGAAAGGAACAGAAAATGTCTACTTTCTTGGAGTTTATGCTCTAGTGAGGAATAAAGACAAGTAATTAAGACATTATTATATAGTCTATGTTGAGGTACAGTTTTGGGAAGCTGAGTTAGAGGGTTCTATGGGGACACATGAGAGGACTTTTAAATGTAGACTTGTAGATTTGGGGATTGATTAGAGAAGGTTTCCAAAAGGAATATGTAAACTGAAACCAGAAAGGGAATGGTTAAGACGAGTAGGAGTTAGTCATATGAGGAATGACTGGGAGAGGAGGGCAGTGAGAATGGAAAAAAAAAACATTCTAGGATAAGAAACAATGTGCAAAGGCAAACAAAAACCTAGTCTCTGGATTAAGGATAGTTATGTAGTATGTTTAAAACTTAAAGTAGGAGGTCGGGTTGCAGGATAGTGAAGAAGATGGAGCTGGAGAGATCATGGGAGTCCCTTGGACTGCAAGGAGGTCCAACCAGTCCATCCTAAAGGAGATCAGTCCTGGGTGTACATTGGAAGGACTGATGCCTAAGCTGAAACTCCGATACTTTGGCCACCTCATGCGAAGAGTTCACTCAATGGAAAAGACTCTGATGCTGGGAGGGATTTGGGGCAGGAGGAGAAGGAGATGACAGAGGATGAGATGGCTGGATGGCATCACCGACTCGATGGACATGAGTTTGAGTTAACTCCGGGAGTTGGTGATGGACTCGGAGGCCTGGTGTGCTGCAATTCATGGGGTCACAAAGAATCAGATGTGACTGAGCGACTGAACTGAACAAACTTCATTGCCACTTCTGGAGCTTGCTATAGGAAATATTAACTTATTTCACTGCATATTAAAACATAAGAATGTGCTCTACTGTTCAGTTGTTTTTTAATAGTTTTTTAATATTTACAAATAAGGAGAGGGTTCGGAGAAAATGGAACCGTCTTACACTGTTGGTGGGAATGAAAACTAGTACAGCCACTATGGAGAACAGTGTGGAGATTCCGTAAAAAACTGGAAATAGAACTGCCATATGACCCAGCAATCCCACTGCTGGGCATGCACACCGAGGAAACCAGAATTGAAAGAGATACGTGTACACCAATGTTCATTGCAGCACTGCTTATAATAGCCAGGACATGGAAGCAACCTAGATGTCCATCAGCAGATGAATGGATAAGAAAGCTGTGGTACATATACACAATGGAGTTTACTCAGCCATTTAAAAGAATACATTTGAATCAGTTCTAATGAGGTGGATGAAACTGGAGCCGATTATACAGAGTGAAGTAAGCCAGAAAGAAAAACACCAATACAGTATACTAACACATAATATATGGAATTTAGAAAGATGGTAATGATAACCCTGTATGTGAGACAGCAGAAGAAACACAGATGTATAGAACAGTCTTTTGGACTCTGGGAAAGGGAGAGGGTGGGATGGTTTGGGAGAATGGCATTGAAACATGTATGATATAATATATGAAACAAATTGCCAGTCCAGGTTTGATGCATGATACTAGATGCTTGGGGCTGGTGCACTGGGGTGACCGAGAGGGATGATATGGAGAGGGAGGAGGGAGGGGGGGTCAGGATGGGGAGCACGTGTATACCTTTGGCAGATTCATGTTGATGTATGGCTAAACCAATACAATATTGTAAAGTAATTAACCTCCAATTAAAATAAATAAATTTATATTTAAAAAAATAGAATCACCTAAAACACACACACACACACAAATTTGGATCCTTTCTTGATTCTCTTACTTTGGCCAGATAAACTTTCTGTCACTTAAACTTTCTGAATCACAGTTGCTTCATATGAATAAAGTCCCTTCTGCATAAGTTAATATGTGGTATTTATATATATAATAAGTAATTATATATACATTTAAGACCAATATAATCCTCTACACTCAGATGAAAAATATAATAAGTAATACAACCACTTAATGATACATATAATATTCATAGAGGAAATTTTTATTATAGACAAGACCTAAGATTAATATTTCACCACTTCACTTTCTTGAGGAAGCTTGCTTCTTCTGAAACTAATTATGATTTTATTTAGAATTATTAGGGAAAAATAGCTACAGGAAACCCCCTGTTTCATAGGAACATATATCTCGCAGTACTTAGAAAGATTTTTTTTAGTGTAGTCTCAACATTTCTATCAAAAAGGCAGAGTAACCAGAGATCAAATTGCCAACATCTGCTGGATCATGGAAAAAGGAAGTCAGTTCCAGAAAAACATCTATTTCTGCTTTATTAACTATGCTAAAGCCTTTGACTGTGTGTATCACAAGAAACTGTGGACAATTCTGAGAGAGATGGGAATACCAGACCACCTGACCTGCCTCTTGAGAAATCTGTATGCAGGTCAGGAAGCAACAGTTAGAACTGGACATGGAACAACAGACTGGTTCCAAACAGGAAAAGGAGTACATCAAGGCTGGATATTGTCACCCTGCTTATTTAACTTATTTGCAGAGTACATCATGAGAAACACTGGACTGGAAGAAATACAAGCTGGAATCAAGATTGCCAGGAAAAATATCAATCACCTCAGATATGCAGATGACACCACCCTTATGGCAGAAAGTGAAGAGGAACTAAAAAGCCTCTTGATGAAAGTGAAAGAGGAGAGCGAAAAAGTTGGCTTAAAGCTCAACATTCAGAAAACGAAGATCATGGCATCTGGTCCCACCACTTCATGGGAAATAGATGGGGAAACAGTGGAAACAGTGTCAGACTTTATTTTCGGGGGCTCCAAACTCACTGCAAATGGTGATTGCAGCCAAGAAATTAAAAGACGCTTACTCCTTGGAAAGAAACTTATGACCCACCTAGATAGCATATTCAAAAGCAGAGACATTACTTTGCAGACTAAGGTCCATCTAGTCAAGGCTATGGTTTTTCCTGTGGTCATGTATGGATGTGAGAGTTGGACTGTGAAGAAGGCTGAGTGCCGAAGAATTGATGCTTTTGAACTGTGGTGTTGGAGAAGACTCTTGAGAGTCCCTTGGACTGCAAGGAGATCCAACCAGTCCATTCTGAAGGAGATCAACCCTGGGATTTCTTTGGAAGGAATGATGCTAAAGCTGAAACTCCAGTACTTTGGCCACCTCATGCGAAGAGTTGGCTCATTGGAAAAGACTTTGATCCTGGGAGGGATTGGGTGCAGGAGAAGGGGACGACAGAGGATGAGATGACTGGATGGCATCACGGACTCGATGGACGTGAGTCTGAGTGAACTCTGGGAGTTGGTGATGGACAGGGAGGCCTGGCGTGCTGCGCTTCATGGGGTCGCCAAGAGTCAGACACGACTGAGCGACTGAACTGAGCTGAACGTTTGTATATTTATAAAAATATAAAGCAACAATACTTTTTTGTAATCAGTTTCCAGATATGAGGCTTACTTTTTCCTTCATGTGAAACTTTATCACCAGAACACATCCAGTTCTTTGGCACTGAGATCTGGTAAAGAAGAAGGATTTGCAGATTCATTTTCCATTCCTTTAAATGGGAGTTATAACTGTTCATCAAGAGAGCAAATGTCTCTGTAATATTTATTCATGATTTGGTAAAGATTCAGTTATAAAAAAGTATTCCAAACTCCAGTGCATGATGGCAAAAGATTCTACTTATATGTAATCAGGACTAAATATTCACTGGCAACCTAATCACCTAAGTTTTTTTGTATTATTTCTCCATTTTCATAGACTATATAGTAATTATAAAATATTTAATATTTGATCCCTTTATAATAATTGTGTAGTCTAGTCAAGGCTATGGTTTTTCCTGTGGTCATGTATGGATGTGGGAGTTGGACTGTGAAGAAGGCTGAGTGCCGAAGAATTGATGCTTTTGAACTGTGGTGTTGGAGAAGACTCTTGAGAGTCCTTTGGACTGCAAGGAGATCCAACCAGTCCATTCTGAAGATCAGCCCTGGGATTTCTTTGGAAGGAATGATGCTAAAGCTGAAGCTCCAGTACTTTGGCCACCTCATGGGAAGAGTTGACTCATTGGAAAAGACACTGATGCTGGGAGGGATTGGGGGCAGGAGGAGAAGGGGACGGCAGAGGATGAGATGGCTGGATGGCATCACTGACTCGATGGACAAGGGAGGCCTGGCATGCTACGATTCATGGGGTCGCAAAGAGTCAGACACGACTGAGCGACTGAACTGAACCTAACTGATAATAATTGTGTAAAGAAGGAATACAACTAGAGATGTGAAAGTAGGAGTAGTTAGAGAAACTATAAATACACCTTTGTTTTTCATTATAATTAAGTATACTTAATTCTTACTAGTAATAACAATTGGGGCATTTTGAAATGTTAATGCTAGTTTTGTGTCATAAGTTCATGAAATTCATGAGTAATGAAATTAGTGTGCTTAGATCTATAGACTGTAAGGTATATTTCTTTTTATAATGAGAATCTATTACTTGTTCTTTTTTTTTTAATTGGAGGAAAATTGCTTTATAATGTTGTGTTGGTTTCAGCTGTTTGACAATGCAAATCAGCCATAACTATACATCTCACCTCCTTTGTGAGCCTCCCATGCACCCAATTCCACGCCTCCAGGACATCACAGAGCACAAAGGCTGGATTTCTTGTGCTATACAGCAACGTCTCACCAGCTATCTGTTAATATAGCGTGATGCTGCTTTCTCAGTTTGCCCCACTCTTTCCTTCCCCCACTGCGTCCATAGATTCATTCTCTAAATCTGTGCCTCCAATGGTACTGATTAACTTGTTCTGGTTTGAAGCCTTATAGAAATATGGCCACAAAAACTATGGCAAGATCCTCAGTGTCAAAATATGCTGTTACACATAATGTTATTGTAATGGATTCTAACTACTGACAGTAATCATAGTCATGGCTATTAATGCTTACAGAGTACTTATTCTGTATTTATTTTTTATTCTCATAAGATCTTCGTGACTTCAGTACTACTTTCCCATTAACATTTAAGAGAGCTAACATATGAGAACTTACCATCCTAACTCTAGAGATCATGAATATAACTACCATGCAATCCTACCTCTCACTATTTGTCAGATAAGACAGTGGAGAGCCTCAGAATTGTGCCTTTTTAAGGCTCACACTTGTTCCCTTTTACCGTCTCTCATTAATTTTGCAAACACCTACCTTCCTTACAGGTTTCAGTATTACCAACTTGTCTTTTCAATATAGTTTTTCTAGCATTCCTCATACCTTGTTTAATCCAGATCTTAAATGAATATATTAAGTATAAATTGCTTCTAATTATTTTCTAATATGAAATTCTAATGGACACTCCACAATGGTAAGGAAGTGTTCAAGTTACTTTGATTAAAATCAAATAATAATATCTCAAGAAAACTATCCTCAAAAGTAGGCTTATTAAGTAGAATTGAGCCTCCTAACAAAGTGTTTCTGGCATAGTGTGAAATACTGTTTCAAGGTAAGATGGTACCTAACATAGGTATCAATCTCAAATTCAAATCTCTGGATTCTTTTTCTTATTATCTAGTAGTTATCATTAACTAAGTCACTTATTTTAAAATGCTTTTAAAAATCCCATGCATCCACTTTTCTGCCATATTGCTGTTTGCCTTGTAGAAATTAGACCAGTTTTGCAGAGTGATTATCAAGAGGCCAAATACACGAAGCCAAGTTGAGGCACATTTTGAGGTGGGCTGTGTACTAACTGGTTGACTTGGCTGAGGGATTGAGGTTGGCAAGGCCAGAGTATAGTAACTGATATTTTTTGGGAGCCTAAAATCAAACCAGAGATCATTGAACATGTGTCTGTGTCTGATTCTCTGTGACCCTATTGACTGAAGGCTTCCAGGCTCCTCTGTCCATGGTCTTCTCCAGGCAAGAATATTGGAGTGGGTTGCCATGCCCTCCTCCAGGGGATCTTCCCAACCCAGGGATCAAACTTGTGTCTCTTACATCTACCTGCATTGCCAAGTGGGTTCTTTACTATTAGCAGCACCTGAGAAGCCCTCATTGAACCTAGCATGATTCAAAAATAGCAATAGTACAGTATTGGTTAGAGATGAAATCAAGGACCCAGAGCTATAGGTTGCTGAGTTGGGTACTTGTAAATATGCAGAAACTCTGATTTGAATTGGAACAAACTAGCAAATGACATAAACACCAAGAGGTAAGAGTGATTTATAAAGAAACTAGGTAATTTATAAAAGAGTTATCACAAGTGATCCATTTGATTATTTGCTTTAGTAGATAAGGTATATGGGTGTGTCAGACTGTCTCAAAGTTTGGAATAGATTAAAAATACTTTTATCTCTAGTCAGTGTACCATTCACTTACTTCCATCATATTGAAATAAAAGCAAGTCTTCGCTTTTTAATAAAAGGAAATTCCATCACTTTGTCCTCTTGTCTGACAACTGTATACACAATGACAGGATTGATGTTTAAGTTTAATTGAATGTAGCATCTCTCCATAGCTTAAATGATGAAGGACTTTCTTTTCTTGCAATTTTTTTGTCCAACCAATAGCAACTAATTATTGGCATTATTTTCCAACTTGTCCTAGTATTTATTACAATGTCACAATTTTGTATATAAAGCCAACACATGATTGGTTATCTCTTCTTAGACATCTTTATTATTCCTTAGTAGAAACCTCAATGTTAAAATTTACTTGCTGTAGGTTTTCCTTAAAAGAATAAAACTAATGATTCATAAATATGGCTACCAAAGTACATGAAAACAGTTCTTTTTATGAATTCAATAAATGTTTAGAAATCATTGGTGACACTATTAGAATCTGAAGTTCACAAAAAATCTTAGGATATAGTTGCTATGTATGCACTACATTTAAAAAAGGCACAAAAAATCAATATCTAGCAGTTCTTAACATTGAAGAAAACACACATTGCTTAGCAATGTGTTTTTCTTTATTCATTGACTATAAAACATTTGTTATGCACTAAAAACATATTGTTAAGATCACTGGAGAGAGTGTAAAAAAAGAGAGAAACATTGAGAGTAAGATTAGTAAAATTAGGTATCACAGAACCTGGTCCAAATCCCAGTTTTGCAACTCATGTAAATAATCTATTTTTAATTATGAAATGTAGGCTTGGATCAAATGATCCTTAATAATCCTTTGAGATACTCAGTAGTACTCATAGCTAAAATTCTTTAAATTGACAAGTTTTAAAATTTTTATTAGTTATGGAGAGAATAAGCAAAGGCACAAGATATAATTTACATAAAATTTTGCCTGGGAGACAAAATAAATTGGCATTTAAAAAAATGTTTCGTTCACCTATGAAAAACCGTACACCACAGAGAAATTTTGTGACAGGTCATCACACAACACTGCTGCTCCCTTGCCCCATGCTGGATAATTGGTCCAGAACTGACTCAGAGGAAGATCACCACCTACGGTATCACCCATATCACTTCCTGTAGCACCTGGGTTTTTCTTGGAATGTTTCCATCCAAATGTAGATCATATCTGTCCTTGATCTGTTGAAAGGGCTGATAAGATCAAGCCTGGGGTGTAGTGGCTCTGGGCCATGAATATATAAAAGTATGATTTTTGTTTTTTTTTCCCCCTAATAGTTACCTAAATGATGATTTAATCACTGGACTGGTCACTAACATATGACCAATTAGGATTTCTTGAAACAGAATTTCCTTAATGGTTTCCTGGTTGTAAATGAACTCACCAATTTCCCATTAGGATTGATTTTCGTCACAAACTTTAACACTCAAGATTTTTTTTTTTTTAATGTGCTGTGAAAGAGTGGAAACTTACAAACTGACCAAATTCTGGTAAAGGAAAACAAATGATGTTCTGGTCATAGGAAATATATTAAACGGAATTTGGTAAGCTGTGCTGTTTCTGTACCGTTGCTGATATTTTGAGAGAAAGAAGCACAGATTTTTCTTTTCAGAGAAAAGAAACATCTCTTCTTTGCAGAGAAATCTGTAATTCTGTGGAAGGTACTTTAGCATCACTGTTTATCCATTTAGCAATATTTTCACTAGCCTTGAAAAGATGCAGAGAACTAGTGTGCATTCTATTAAGTAAAAGAAACCATTTTATTAAGTGAAACTAACCAACATTTGCCACGACCTTGTTTAAAATGATATATTTAAATAGATTTAATACTTGAAATGTATTCAAAAGTCTTCACTGATTGTGTAAAGCAGACAGATTGGGTATAATCTTCAAATAGCCAGCTCCTTTTATGAAAAATAAAATAAAAAAAAAAACTAAGAGAAAAAAAAAACCCCTGATTTTCCAGCTTATTTCCTTATATAGAGACACTTCCCTTTTTTCTTTTGGCTCTGTGAGAGAAATCATGCAGGACAGCATAAGGTCAACACCCTTCAGAGAAAGACTACCAGGAATACATCTTTATAACTAAACACATTAAATTTAATACAGCAGAGGGAACATCATGGAACAAGGCCCACACACATTATAGAAGGTAATCTGCTTACTCAAAGTCTACCTGTTAAATGTCAAAATATGTTAAATACCTTCAGAGTAATATTTGTAGATGGTACTTGGCCAAACAACTGGACATCAAGCCACGTTAACAAGTTAACGTTATCTGTCACAATGGGTAACCATGTAGCGTCACAATAAGAGAGTATTAGAAAGAATCTGTTACAGAAACTGCAGGGCTTTTGTGGGTGATTTGGGGGAAGGCTTAAGGAGGCCACAGTCGTCAGCCTGGTGCTGTAAATGGGATGCTCAGAGAAAGTAGGACAATTTTATGATTGGTATTCAGTACATCTTATTTGTAGGAGGAAGAGGCTAGGATGAGGATAAACCTATGATTGATAAAGAGTGGAAGGATGCTCAGAGAAAGTAGGACAATTTTATGATTGGTATTCAGTACATCTTATTTGTAGGAGGAAGAGGCAAGGATGACGATAAACCTTTGATTGATAAAGAGTGGAAAGTTACTCATTTTAGCCAAAAGAGGCAAGGAGAATGTGTTATTTTGTGGTGACTTGTTTTAGCCTGGACTTCGGCACAATAAGTGGCCTGGCCTTGTTTTGTTTCACTTTGTCATGGACTCAAAGTAATCTTTTCTGAGGTTGGAATTCTGTGAGATTGTTTTTGGTCAATGGGAGAACGACATGGCTTAGTGCCAAGTATTAGGCCAGGATCTGAAGGTGAAATGGCTGATTTTCTTTTTTTATTCTTATTCTCTTTTCTTAGTAGTTTGACATTTTTTTGCACTTCTCTTCAAATTACTGGTAGTAGTTGGTTTTTGTTTTGCTACACTCTCAAAACTGACATTTAAAAGTAGGTATACTTTATTTGTTACATGGAACCTGATACAAGAGAGAAACATTTTAGTTTATATCTTCACCTTCACTCAGCTGTTCTCAGTCATTTTGCATTCCTGTCAGTACCATTGCAAATTAGTCCATAGCCACAGGACTTGACTAAATAGATGCAATATATATTTATTTTTTAATGTTGTAGGTGGATTATCTGGTGCTAATTCAGTTTACTAACAGCCCTTACAAGTTTCCCTTTGCACTTAGACAAAAATCCTTTCTGTCTGTGGTTCTCTGGTTGGCCAGTGAAAGGAACACAGTGCAATTTGAAAGGCAGAATAGAAGAAATATAGTGGACATCTGTATTTTGGATGTGACAGCATATTCACAGAAGGTTCTCAGGCTATATTTGAGAATCACCCACCTCACTATGACACAAGAGAGAATTCATGGGTGCTTTACAGGTTTTCTTGAGAATTGCAGTAGTTATTCTTTATACTTTCTTTTAACAGCTACCCAGTTTTGTGCCTCAAGCTCAGATCTTCAGTAGCTTCTTCACTGATGTTCCAGCTACTGTTCCTTAGACTTTGCTCTCCAATTCTTCTAACATTTCTTTCAGCCCTAATTCCTATGTTATATCCTCTGTTCTCCAGATCTTAAAGGTAGCAATGTTTTTTTGACTGAATCCAAGTTAATGTAAAGCCCACTGGCATTGCTGCTCTATTTTCAAATAGATTCATGCTTCTGCCCTATTTTATGCCACTCTCTCTACACAGTGTCATGTATGTGTTGATGGTACATTCAGAGCGTGGTCACATCTGCTAATAACCTCCAATCAAAGATGGACCAAAAAATTCTTTCAAAAGTTAATAAAGGTATTATCAATGTTATTATGATTTTGACACTCAGTTAAAAATACTGTGGAATATTTAATTTGACTCTGAAATGTTGATCACAAAATGGATAGCTGTAAAATTTCAGGTAGTAGTGAATTGAACACATATTAATATCACTCCCTCACAAAAGCAGACTAACATGACAATAAAGATCTAGATTCACAAGAATAGAATGAATATGAGAGAAAAAACTGAGACTCTGACATAACAGATTCAAAAAATCTGAAACTTAAAGCAGCAGTGAGAAAGAGGAGGCCAAACCCAGTTTGCACTGTACATCCCCCAGACTTCAGGAATTGGTGTCCCTAGGTCACTTGTCAGTTGACTAGAGAGAAGAGTCTGTTAACAGAAGAAAGACTGGTTAAAAGCCTGTTTATAAAGCATGTAATTGTTCCAATTTTTTACCCTACTATAAGTAGCCAATTTATAGTGCCATGCAGTCAGGAGACTGGAGGCTTGTTTTCTGGAGAGAATAAAGCAGAACATCTGTGAACTGTTGCATACTCTGTGCAGTTGAGGGTGAAACATCAACTACAAGTATGTATATTTACAGGAAGGGCTGAGACATCCCTTCTGCCCAGCCATCTTCTTTCTCTTAGCGCTCAAAACATTGGTTCCAGGCAGAAGACTGAAGAGTCTGCAGAATCTAACCACACCAAAAGACAAAACATTAAGATCCTGACAGAGGGATTTTCCAATGAAAATGGCCCAGTCGGATCATTTTTCGATGAAACCCACAGCTGAACACCCACACCCACATGCTCAGAACTTCCAAACAACATTTTAATCCCCTACTCTTGAATATAAGTAGAAAACTAATGATGAACAGATATCTGGGAAAATTCTTCAGTATGGAATGTAGTGAATATTCTAACAGAGGGAAAAACGTACATAGGGAAAAGGAAACTTCAGAAAGTAAAATTATTGGTATCCTTAGAAAGACTTTGTAAGCTCATTTACTGAGTGTCCAAAGTGTGCCTTCCAGTTTAAAAAGGGAGTGAAGTGCTGCAAAGAAGAGAGACTAGAGCATGATTTGAGGTCGCTGAGAACAGATTGCATGCACATGAGGCTTGAGTGCTACCAGGAAAGGGCACAGGCTGCAGCTTTTTGCACTGTGTCAGTGCCCTGTGGACCTCAGATCTACTCTGCAGCCCATGTGGTTACAGAGCTGTATACAATCTTTGTGCTATAGTAGAAGGACTTCTTTCTCTCCTCTGTAAGTCTGAAACACAGAAAGCTGGGAGGGCCTCAGAAAGTCTTCCTGAGGGCCACTGATTCCTGTTCTTAACCAGAAAAAGAGGGGTAATACCTTAAATCTGAAGCAGGGAATGATATTCACACATGCAGTAAGCTCAGCTAGACTGGGAAGATCTTTTATTAATATCACTTGGTAAGGAAGGGTTCCAGGCCCAAAGTCCATTTTTAGGTGGCCAAACGGAGGTCAAAAGACTGAGTGCTCAAAATTACCTTTCCCAACAGATATACAGGACTATGAATTAAATATAGTTTGCTATTTAAAAGGGATATTCAGATAAGAAAAGAATAAGAGGAGCATTCAAAAGAGAACAACATCCAAATAGTAACAGTTATATAAGAAAAGAACAGATGACAACAGAGGGAAGAAAATGATCAAATGATCTCTGTGTTTAACAGATAAAAACAGAGGAAAAGAAATGATCAGATGATCTCTGTGTTTAAGAGTTATAGTTAATAAACCAAATGCCCAGAGCAAACCATAAAACCATCACTGCAAATATCAAGTAAAATATATTTCTTGCTCTAGGTTATTTTTTATTTTAACACAGACTGTGTGAATTATAATATTGGAAATTCCATGTATTTTTTTGTCATCAGATCTCCTTCCAGGTGAATCTAAACTTTGAGTAGGGAGGCTTTGGCAGAAAACATGTAACAGCTTTTCTTCCCCCTTTCTTTTGTACTGAGCAAGTGCTCTCTAAAAACACATGAAATCCAAATATCAACTTACACAGTTTAGTATACAGCAAGTGACACTTATAAATCCAGGTTATAAAAACAATAATAAAAATACAAAAAAAGAAAATCCTGGCATGAACAGCAGAGCCTTGTTAAGGCACTGATGGTGTGGGGGCTGCATGTGAGCAAGGAGTGTGACGGGTGAAGGAAGTCTATAGTTCCTGCATTATTAACTCTTTAAGTGTGGATGTAGCAATTGACATAACAAGACTGGCCTTGGGCAAGCACTGAAGAAGCCCAGATTTGTTTTTCCCCTGCATCCTGCCCACTTTCTCTTCCATGTACTGTTTCTCTCCCATTCCCATTCTCCTTACAAACCATAACTCCACAGGTGCTTTCAGACTTCTTGGGACCTTCTGATTCTGAATCTTGACTTTTATAATCCTTCCCAGTCTACCACACAAAGAAACATTTTTGACCCTGCCAAGGAGATCCTCTGTAGTCCCCATGCAAACTTATCTGTAACCCATCTCTGGTTCTTTTTTTTTTTTTTTTTTTTTTTTTTAACAAACATGTACAGATTTGATCAAGTCTTCTCTGTTTTATTTTCTAGGAAGATTTGATCAAGTCTTCTCTGTTTTATTTTCTAGGAAACATTTGATTCCAAAAAGCAACAACCAAAACCCAAAGGAATGTATCATCTTTTGTCTTGTACTAGAGTAATGCCATCTCACAGACTCGGCTTTCTGGTAAGAGACTATACCATATTTATCTTTCAATACTCTTCATTATTTCTAAAAGTGTTTTGGGAATAGTAGGCAGTCAAATACAGATATGTGGAATTAATATGAATTGGACTTCCCAGATGGCACAGTGGTAAATAATCCATATGCCAGTGCAGGAGATGCAAGAAATACAGGTTCCACCCCTGAATCAAGATGATCCCCTGGAGAAGGAAATAGCAACCACTCCAGCATTATTGCCTGTAGAATTCCATGGACAGAGGAGCCTGGCAGGCTACAGTCCTTGGGGTCGCAAAGAGTCAGACATGACTGAGCGCCTGTGCACGCACGCACACACACACACACACACACACACACACACACACACACAACTAAAATAATGAAACAGTATTCCCATAGAGATTTTTGGGGAAATGGGTGATCTTTTGGCATCTGTTATTTAGATACATTTTGATAATTTTCAAAATATTCTTTGGCTGCTTCACTGGTCAGTAAAGACTATCAGAACAGATGACTGTAGTATCTGATCTGCTTTGGTGACTGTTTCATGCTGGTGGAGGTTTAGTCACTAAGTTGTGTCTGACTCTTGAGACCCTGTGGACTGTAGCCTGCCAGATACCTCTGTCTGTGGGATTCTCCAGGCAAGAATACTGGACTGTTTTGCTATTTCCTTCACCAGTGTTCTTCCCAACCCAGGTATCGAACCTGGGTCTCCTGCATTGGAGGTAGATTCTTTACTAACTGAGCTACAAGATTGACTCATAGACACTTCCAAAGGCCCATGAGTCTCTCTGCATCATTTTGCCCCTCTGTGCCCTTAAGTCCTGTTTTTCTCCTTGAACTCATCCTGCTTCCTTCTTCCTTTCTAAGAAGTACACAAACTGTCTTCTGTATTCATTTTTTGTGGTGTTCATTTGCTTCTGGGAAATTTTATGATCATTTGGCATCAGCAAAAAATGAAAGAAACATGAGACAGACCACATGATAGATAGTTCTGCAGTTAATGACATGCCTTATGTGAAGCATTGGACACTATATTATGTTGTTTGTAAGGGCACAATCTCAAGGGAAATTGCTATTCTGTTTGAAGGGCTGTTAATAAATATGGATATAGTGTCGTCTTTCCCCACAAAACTACCATCCCTTCAGGGTATCTGTTAACGAATTCAATATTGGAGAACGCTGAGAGAAGCACTGTGAAGGGAACATTTGCTTATGTGAGTTTTGTCCTTGTTTTCTTTGGGAACGAAAGATTTCCAGGAAGTTTGATAAGATGGCCATTTCCTATTGCACTGTCATGACGAACTTAGAAAGATACCATCCAGGATGCAGGTGTCCAGGTCAAAGGAAATAAAGGGAAGTTCAAAAGCACTCCTCCCATAGTTGCTGATTTTATATCTCTATTAGTATGTCATGGGGAGTTTCAATGTGAGTATATCGCTGGAAATTAGGCAAAACTTAAATTGCATGTCATGCAAATGAAGCAGGTTAACATATCTCTTAAAAACTCATTTATATTTAACAATAATATTCATTTAAATATTTGTTAAGTGGATATATTTCATATTAAGTATTCTTTTTACACACACACACACACAAAATTGGGGCAAGAGTAAACTTTTGGAAGTGGTGATATATTTACTACCTTGATTGTGAAAGTAGTTTCATGGGTATATGTAATGTGTCCACATTCACCAAATGGAATACAGTAAATATGTGCAGCTTTTTTGTAGATCAGTTCTACTTCTATAAGGTTAATTTTTAAAAAGCATTTAGAAAGAAGTATAAAAATATGTTTTTCATATTCAAAATATTGATTTTATTTTCAAATAACTTCATACTTCCTGAAAAGTAGCAAGGAGAATGCAAACAACTGCATACCATTTACTCACAGAACCTTTTAAAGTTTCAGTTGCGTCCTTTATATTGAAAGCATTCAATCCGGGATCATACATACACCCAGTTGTCATATCTTTCTAATCTGCTTCATCCAGGAACCTTCCTCAATGGTCTTTTGATTTCATAGCCTTCATGTTTTTCAAGATTTCAGGCTATCATTTTGTGAAATATTCTTAATTTAGGTTGGGCTGATGCTTTCTCATAAAGAGAGTCAGATTATACATTTTTTTAGAGGCGCATCCGGCAAACAATACTATGCTTTCGTTTTTATGCACCTGCTCATGTAGTACATCATTGTTTTTGTCTTAATCTGTGTTGTGTTAACTTTGTTCACCTAATTAGGATGGTATTAGTTTCCTCCACTCTTTTTGCTAATTAAGGATTTTGCGTAGCAGTAATTTGAAACTAAATATCCATTTCCTCATCCCTCTGTCATCTATTTTTAGCAGTCATTGGTGTTTCTTTTGTGAATAAATTGTAGCTAGGATAGTGTCAAATCATGGTTTGTCACTACTTCTACTGGTACTATTTCCCATTTATTTATAGATTTGCTTATTTATATCAGTGTGTATTCATTGATTTCTTTTTTATTGTTTGTTAGTATCATTATAGAAATGAATGGTTAGATTGACCTTTCTTTGGCCAATATGAACCCCTTAAAACTGACTTATGAATCCTTTTATTATATTCCCATTTTTCTTTGAGTTGTTCCTTACTGTCCCAACAAGATATTTCTGGCAGTATTAAAATCACCAGTTTCTCTAGTAGTCTAGGGTGCTTTTTAGTGGAGAGTTGGTATTTAGAAGTTGATAAGCTCATTATTAATGTGGTGTTCCAATGTCAAAAATCTTCTAATATGTGTGCCTTCATTCTCTATCGAGAAACTTAGTTTCCAATATCCTCAATATATTTAGTTTTTTTATAAATTCCCTATGTGTGACTTATCTCCCAAAACTTGAAGGCTGCCCTTACTACTTCACTCTGACACACAGTCTCTGCGTGGGCTGTCCTGACCACGTCTGCCCACACTAACAAACTCATTCCACATAAACCCTGTGCCTGCCGTCATTACTACCGCAGCCTAATGTCTTTAGGAAGCAAAAGAGGAGAAAGGAGAAGGGTTAAGGTGAAGTGAAGAGAGGATTAAAGGCAGGAGAAGAGTGAAGCAGAGAAAGAATGTTCATATGTTAAACTTTGCTTATATTGTAGAATAGATTGAAATATTCCAAGCTGGGTGAGGTTTAGGTAACAAAAACAGATATACGTATTTTATAATTATTATGCTCTTCATATTGATAATTGAAATGTTGCTAAAACAAAACTTTCTAAAACATAAAAATAATTTTCTAAAGTAGATTTATTTGTTGAGCAACTGTGAGAGGAAAAAAAAATTATATGTCTTATATTCCAGACCGAATTTCTTAGGTATGGCATTTTCTACTTATGGCATTTTCTACAAATGTTAAAAAAATTGTAAAAATGTCTTTGACTTTTTCTTGTTCAAGAAACACCTATTATCAAAATCCCAGCATTTCTCTGTAAACACAGCTTTCCATGATTCCATTATCTACCACTGGCAAGGTCTTAGAAATAATGACACATCCACTAGTATTTAACAGACACATGATGAGCATAAGCTCCAGTCTGATCAGTCAGTGAACTAAATATAAAAGGAATGCTTTATAAAGTGCCATTTAGATTCCAGTGTAATAGAGATGTAATGCATATGTCAAGTTATTGAGTTGTCAACTTAAATAGAAGCCAGTATGTCATCCAGTAATTATTGCTATTTAGGCCTAAGGCATTAGTGCTAATATTAGCATGTGAGTGTTAAGTATGCAGAGTACAAAAGGGAAAAGATGAGATTATATGAAGCAAATCCTAAAGAACTCATTCTGTTACTAAAGGACCACAATCTATCCTTTAGAAATGTGCAGGCATTTTCAAATCAGGAAACATTTTGTAAGAATATATGATCCTTTGGGGGGAAAAAAGACAACCAGGTGCAAACATTTACCTGTCATTTTTGGAAAATGTTAGCATATTATTATTACTCTACATTGTTAAGTTGCTTGTGAAATCATCAGAAATCTCTATGAAATTAAATTTGGTGATTCAGTTTCTGGCAACAATTTATTGACCGATATTTGCAACTGCACAGTTTGTTTGTTTTTTTTTTTTTAATTCCTAAAATACAACTTCATATTTGACTAATATTTTAAACCTAATCTTTAGTCCTATAGAACTCTCCTGCAGCTTTCCACCTGCAGGAGCTTGGAGATTACACACACACACACATATAAATACTAGGTCCCTCTTATAAGCAGAGCATCTAATTTAAAAGCACAGTCACTCTTTCAAAGAGATAGATTGAAACCTGCTGTTTGTAAGTGTATTGTATATATGAGCAGTCCAATAAAAGAAAAGAGAGGAAAAACACACTCTGGTATCCCTTTCTGGCCCATTCCTAAAGAACATTAAGTAATAAAAGAATCCACGTGAAGATTAAGATACAATCTAGCAGCACCAACACTGTCTTTCCTAATTCGCTATGCAGACAACAGAGTCAGCAAAAAAGACTGGACTATTTCCAAGTCCTTTTAAAAGCACATACTCTAAAGCAGAAGGCATCTTTACGTGAACAGACACCGCCATGCACACACTATCCCCATCCTGGCCTGAACTGTATTCTAATGAATTAAAACCATACGATGTGGGACCACATTCTTCTAAAGGAAGGTTTCTATGTATTTAACAGTAGGCAACACAAGGCAAAGAAGAAAAAGGCAGAGTCTGTCTGTAAATAGTAGGATGTTTTTTCACTTCCATTTGGACTTTGTACATGTTGCAACGCATGCTTTCCAGCGGCTCCAGTCCTCTCTTTCCATCAAGGTTCAACTCAACCATCTTCTCCTCTAGAAAACCTTTCCTTTCCAGAAACACCTCCCAAGGTGGCACTAAGCCCCTTTCTTTTTTCTTCTAATTGCATTTTTGAGTATACACTTCTGTGGAAACACCTACCACGTCTGTATACTTCCTTCATGAAACTGTGAATTCCAGCACTACAGAGCCAGTAGGTTGTTTGTCTTCCCCATGCCTATTTCACATGGAAAATGGTTACACTGAAGATCAGTGTTAAGGCTGTAGTTTTTCTTAGTCTTTATTGAGAAAGAGCCTCTGCATTCCAAAACAGGTTTAGCTAGTTTTTTTTTTTTTTTTTTTCTCTTTGAGAAGTGGGGGGAGATTAAAATCAATTTTCATTTTCACTGTCTTCCCCTCTATTCTCCTATACACAAAACACTAAACCACATAAAAAGAGCTAAAGAACTTGTAACTACAAGTTTGATCTTAATTATGCCATGTAATTCGGAGGATTTTTTTTTTTTTTAAGAAAAAAAAAAAAATGAGACACTTCCCACAGACAATCTCTCCCTACTCATTTCCTGGTATTAGAACATGTTTCTATAGCAATAAATAAAGTTGTTCATTTTACCCCATTAAAGAGATGTTCAAGATACAAAAGATGAAAATGCAGATATCTTTGTTTAAATGCCAGGTGTCAGTTAGTACACATATAGTCAGTGAATAACAAACTGATAGTGTTATATGTTCAAAGGTTGACAGGAAAGATTAGGTTAAAGAAGATTGTAAATGTTCCAATGAAGAAAGTATTTCCACATAGAAGCAGTCAGGGTAGTTCAGGGATTCTTTGCCTAGCATGTTTGTTCTTAGCTGAGTAAGGACAAATCTCACTATGGTGAGAGATACCTCTTACGTTTTAGTAGTTTTTAGTACCATAATTCCTGAGACCTAGAGAAAGAGATCTAAGATGGATTACATTGTTAGAATGCCACTGATATTTTTTCTCATTTTCTATAATCTATCCCATAGTTACAGTTCATTTCCTTTAATTGGAAACCCTAAAATACAAATTAATGCACATTTATACATACCCTGTTGTCCCCTCGAACAGTGCACAACAGAACCTTGTGCACCAGGACCCAGGAGAAAGGAACAGTGACCATACAGGACACTGTCCCAGACTTGCCTGTGTAGTCTCCAGCGAAGACATGGGCCAGTGGTGGCCTGCTATAGGGTCGGAGGCATGGAATGCAGCAGTCCATGCATGGAATCTTTTGAGGGAGGTACCATTATCTTAATTACCTCCACCATAGTTTGGGCCCAGGTAAATAACAGAGAGGGAATACAGGTCCACCCATCAACAGAAAATTGGATTAATAATTTACTGAGTATGAATCCACCTATCAGAACAAGACCCATTTTCCCCCTCATTCAGTCTAGCCCATCAGGCAATGTTTATAATCCTTTTGTCTTTCTCTATCAGATGGAAGAGAGACTGAAATCCACAACCACAGAAAACTAACCAAACTAATCACATGGACCACAGTCTTGTCTAACTCAATGAAACTATAAGCCATGCCACATAGGGCCACCCAAGACACACAGGACAAGGTGGAGAGTTCTGACAAAACATGGTCCACTGGAGAAGGGAATGGCAAACCACTTCAGGATTTCTGCCTTGAGAACCCCATGAACAGTATGAAAAGGAAAAAAGATAGGACACTGAAAAGATGCACTCCCTAGGTCGGGAGATGCTCAATATGCTACTGGAGATCAGTGGAGAAATAACTCCAGAAAGAATGAAGAGACAGAGACAAAGCAAAATCAACACTCAGTTGTGGATGTTACTGGTGATGGAAGGAAGGTCTGATGCTATAAAGAGCAATCCTGCATAGGAACCAGGAATATTAGGTCTATGAACCAAGGCAAATTGGAAGTGATCAAACAGGAGATAGCAAGAGAGAACATCGACATTTTAGGAATCAGTGAACTAAAATGGACTGGAATGAATGAATTTAAATCAGATGACCATTATATCTACTACTGCGGGCAAGAATCACTTAGAAGAAATGGAGTAACCTTCATAGTCAACAAAAGAGTCCAAGGTACAATACTTGGATGCAGTCTCAAAAATGACAGAATGATCTCTGTCCATTTCCAAGGCAAACCATTCAATATCCCGGTAATCCAAGTCTATGCCCTGAAGAGTAAGGCTGAAGTAGCTGAAGTTGAATGGCTCCATGAAGGTCTCTATAAGACCTTCTATTATTAACATCCAAAAAAGATGTCCTTTTCATTATAGGGGACTGGAATGCAAAAGTAGGAAGTCAAGAAACACCTGGAGTAACAGGCAAATTTGGCCTTGGAGTACAGAATGAAGCAGAGCAAAGGCTAATAGAGTTCTGCCAAAAGAATGGACTGGTCATAGCAAACACCCTCTTCCAACAACACAAGAGAAGACTCTACACATGAACATCACCAGATGGCCAACACCGAAATCAGATTTATTATATTCCTTGCAGCCAAAGATGGAGAAGCTCTATACAGTCAGCACAAACCATACCAGGAGCTGACTGTGTCTCAGATCATGAACTCCTTATTGCCAAATTCAGACTCAAATTGAAGAAAGTAGGGCAAACCACTAGACCATTCAGGTATGACCTAAATCAAATCCCTAATGATTATACAGTGAAAGTGACAAATACATTTAAAGGACTAGATCTGATAGATAGAGTGCCTGATGAACTATGGAAGAACGTTTGTGACATTGCACAGGAGACAGGGAGTGAGACCATCCCCAAGAAAAAGAAATGCTAAAAGCAAAATGGCTGTCTGAGGAGGCCTTACAAATAGCTGTGAAAAGAAGAGAAGCAAAAGGCAAAGGAGAAAAGGAAAGATAATCCATCTGAATGCAGAGTTCCAAAGAACAGCAAGGAGGGATAAGAAAGTCTTCCTCAGTGATCAGTGCAAAGAAACAGAGGAAAACAATTAAATGGGAAAGACTAGAGATCTCTTTAAGAAAATTAGAGATACCAAGGGAACATGTCATGCAAAGATGGGCCCGATAAAGGACAGAAATGGTAAGGACCTAACAGAAGCAGAACATATTAAGAAGAGGTGGCAAGAATACCCAAAAAAACTGTACAAAAAATATCTTCATGATCCAGATAATCAGATGCTGTGATCATTCACCTAGAGCCAGACATCCTTGAATGTGAAGTCAAGTGGACCTTAGGAAGCATCACTATGAACAAAGCTAGTGGAGGTGATGGAATTCCAGTTGAGTTATTTCAAATCCTGAAGGATGATGCTGTGAAAGTGCTGCACTCAATATGCCAGCAAATTTGGAAAACTCAGCAGTGGCCACAGGACTGGAAAAGGTCAGTTTTCATTCCAATCCCAAAGAAAGGCAATGCCAAAGAGTGCCCAAACTACTGTACAATTGCACTCATCTCACATGCTAGTAAAGTAATGCTCAAAATTCTCCAAGCCAGGCTTCAGCAATAAGTGAACTGTGAACTTCCAGATGTTCAAGCTGGTTTTAGAAAAGGCAGAGGATCCAGAGCTCAAATTGCCAACATCCGCTGGATCATGGAAAAAGCAAGAGAGTTCCAGAAAAACATCTATTTCTGCTTTATTGACTATGCCAAAGCCTTGACTGTGTGAATCACAAAAAACTGTGAAAAATTCTGAAAGAGATGGGAAAACCAGACCACCTGACTTGTCTCTTGAGAAATCTGTATGCAGGTCAGGAAGCAACAGTTAGAACTGGACATGGAACAACAGACTGATTCCAAATAGGAAAAGTAATACATCAAGGCTGTATATTGTCATCCTGCTTATTTAACTTCTGTGCAGTGTACATCACAGAAACAGTATGCTGGATGAAGCACAAGCTGAAATCATGATTACCAGGAGAAATATCAGTAACCTCAGATATGCAGATGACACCACCCTTATGGCAGAAAGTGAAGAAGAACTAAAGAGCCTCTTGATGAAAGTGAAAGAGGAGAGTGAAAAAGTTGGCTTAAAGCTCCACATTCAGAAAACAAAGATCATGGCATCTGGCCCCATCACTTCATGGGAAATAGATGGAGAAACAGTGGAAACAGAGGTAGACTTTATTTTGGGGGGCTCCAAAATCACTGCAGATAGTGACTGCCGCCATGAAATAAAAAGTTGCTTACTCCTTGGAAGAAAAGTTATGCCCAACCTAGACAGTATATTAAAAAGAAGAGATATTACTTTGCCAACAGAGGTCCATCTAGTCAAGACTATGGTCTTTCCAGTAGTCATATATGGATGTGAGAGTTGGATATAAAGAAAGCTGAGCGCCAAAGTTTGATGCTTTTGAACTGTGGTGTTGGAGAAGACTCTCGTGAGTCTGTTGGACTGCAAAGAGATCCAACCGATCCATCCTAAAGGAAATTAGTCCTGAATGTTCATTGGAAGGACTGATGTTGAAGCTGAAACTCCAATACTTTGGCCACCTGATTAGCGGAGCTGATGATTTGAAAAGACCCTGATGCTGGGAAAGATTGAGGGCAGGAGGGGAAGGGGACAACAGAGGATGAGATGGTTGGATGGCATCACTGACTCGATGGACATGGGTTTGGGTAAACTCTGGGAGTTGGTGATGGACAGGGAGGCCTGATGTGCTGCAGTACTTGTGGTTGCAAAGAGTCGGACATGATTGAGCAACTGAACTGAACTGAACTGATACATACCCTGTCTTTTGAAGGGCTTGTCCCAGGACGGATTAGATTATGTCTTTTCTTTCTTTACATAAGGCTCTTTTGATGTGGAGTTTTGTTGCTTCACAACCTTAAACTTGGTTAACAAATGTCACAGAATTTAGTATACATAATCATTAGGAAGATTGTTCTGTAAATGCCTCTTGGGTTTTTTGTTATAAAAGTCATGCTCATGTTATAAAATAAAATGAGGAACTTTTTGTACACCTGGGAAAACTTCAGTATCATGGGAATTATCTGTTTTTTGAAGATTAAATGACTGTTTTTGATGATAGTGCTTTTAATTATACCTCATTTCTTCTTTCATACTTACTATATTGAAGTTTACTATTTCTTCTTGGGCAAATTTTGGACTATTTCTAGTTTGTGCAAGCCATATGTTTTCCCTGTATTTCATATTTGTTACCTAGTAACATATTATGATCTCAATTTTTTTTAAAGTTATTTCTTTATGTTTAGGTATTTTTTTTTAATTGTATATATTTTCTCTCTCCTTTATCTTTATTAGAACGTTAAAAGGATTACCTACATTTGTCTTATGGCATTTTTAAAGAAAAAGCTTTTAAACTTTATTATTTTATTTTGATTTCATTAATTTTAAAGTTCAACTTTTTAAATTCCTTTTCCTAGTCTCTAATAATGAAACTTGAAAGAATTTTATTACTGTTAAGAGACAAAACAACTATTATTTTCTATCTTTTAATATGGAATATGATATCTAATATTTAAAGGTTTAAGCCTTGTGTCTAAGATATTTCAATCATCTTTTATTTAATTTATGGAGTTAATAATGTTTATCTCAAATATTCTGTAAGTCATTACAGAGTTACAGTAATGTCAAACAAGCATAAACCTTTATATGTTAGTAACATTTGAAAAATATTGATCAGTATGCCGTGACAAGGTGTTTTTTTTTTTTTAATGCTGATACACATCTGCTCTCATAACTTTCTCGTCTTGATTGATGTATTTGTCAGGAATAAGTTCATATGCCAATGCAAAGGTTAACCTGTTGGGCCTCTCTGTTTAAAAATATAAAGTGACATCCCTTGACCTGCTCTTGGCTTCTTGTATAACAAGAATGTGTGAAAGATAGCAACAGAAAAACGAGGTCAGCTGGAAGAAGGGAAGGATGAAAAATCATTCTGTACTTCACCACAATCTCAGTGGTATCTTCTGAAAATATTCCTTTCTGCTGTCCGCCATAGAAACACCATGTCCTTGCCCCTCCTTCCCAAACCCATAAATTATCTACTTTGGGATCAATGTAATTCTTATTTACATAATGTTCTTTTTTAGGTTATTGTAATTAAAAATTATGTGGCTCTTTTACAACTTCTTTGAAGTATAATTTGTGTATTATAAAATCTATCCACTATAACTTTACAATTCAATAATTTTCAAATAATATGTAAAACTGTGAATCACAATAAGCAATTATAAAACATTTTATCACTCCAAAGATTCCTTTAAGCCTTTTTGCTATTAATCCTTTTCCCTATATCCAACCTCCAGGTACATCACATTTTTCTTGGTACATTCCTAGGAGTGCAGCTGATGATCATATATAAATTTATATTTAACTCTTAAAGAAACTACCTAACAGTTCTTCCATGTTAGCTCTACCACTTCACCACATCCTCACTCACACTTGCCATTGTTGGCCTTTAATTATAGCCACATAAATTGGTCTGTAGTGGTTTTAACTTTCGTTTTACTAATGACTAATGATGTTATACATCTTTTCATGTGCTTATTAGCCATTCATATATCTTCTTTGGTGGAATGTCTGTTCAAGTCCTTTACTAATTTTTAAAGATTTAGTTGTCTTCTTATCAATTAGCTGTAAGAGGCTTTTCATTTTGTTTTGTTTTGAATACATCCTGTTTACAAGTATTCATTCAAATATATAATTTGAAAACATTTTCTCTTTGTGATTAGTCTATTTTTAATGGAGTCCTTTACACATAACATTTTTATTTTTGTTGAAATCTTGCTATTTTCTTCTATAGGCTGTGCCTTTATTGTTGTATCTAGAATTATTTGCCTAACCCAGACAGTCACAGAAATTTTTCATATATTTTTCTTCTAGAAGTTTTATAGTTTTAGCTCTTAAATTTAGGTCTAGGATCCATTTTAACTTCATTTTGAGAAGTGCTGTTCATCGTGTTGTTCAAGTGCTGTTCAAAGATCTAAGTTCATTTTTTGTATGCAGATATCCAACTGTCAAAACACCATTTGGTATAAGAGACAACCTTTTCCCTTGGCAATTTTGTCAGAAATAAATAACCACAAATGTAAGGATTTATTTTTAAACTCCCAATTCTGTTTCATTGATTCAAATACCTACCCCGTGGCCAATACCCCCATTACCTTTTTTTTTTTTAGGTGCAAACTATTTTAAAGAAAACAAAATGTGTTCTGGATTTTAGGGAGAAAATGATTGTATATTCTCTTATTACAATTTAAGAGAAATATTAGCCAATTACATAGATTTCCTGTAGAGAATTTCATTTACAATTTAGTAATCAAGAACAAGGAGATCATGTTTGGATTTAGTCACATAGCATTTAATCAATGACTTTCATTTGTTTTTATTTATGTACATATTTGACAAAAATCTATGGGGTATCTATTATGTACAAAGAACTAAGATCTCAGTACAATGTTGTCTTGATTTTTGTAGTTTTAAACTAATTTTTGAAATCAGATAGTATAAGTCCTCCAACTTTTTTTTTTTTTTCATTTTTAATGTGACTTTGGCTATTCTATGCCCTGTGAATTTCTATATAAATTTTAGGATCAGTATATACCCAGAAGAAAAGTCTGCTGGAATTTTGATATATAAATAAGTATTAAACAGACTTATAGCATACTCTAGGGGATATAAACTTTTGTTTATACTTTGTTTTTATTTTGAATAGGCATTTACTTTTAATTGCCCTTTACATTAGTTTGACAAAGAATTAATTGAAATCTAAAACCTAACTTAGTGACATGCCATCTCATTAACACTCTAATAATAAGAAGGTGACTTAATAATTCTTATAATATCTACATGCTTAAAACACTATTATGTTATATAATGCAAAGAGCAAGAGATCAAGTGCTGGAGACTTTTGTTGAACTCATATATTTGTCACTAACAAGGTGTGTGACCTTAGATAAGTAAGTTAGATTCTTGGAAACTTGACTTCCTCATTTATAAAGTTTGATATTGCCATTCCAGCTCCATATATGCAATAAAACTGCTATAAGAATAAAATCAGATACCATGGGAAAGCAATTTCAAAACTTGTAAGAACACCCTGCCACTTATTCAAATGACTTTGTACAAGTTACTGAATAAATTCATGCCTCTGCTAACTAATTTGATCATGAGAGTTACAGTAGGTATTTTTCGGAGTTTGATACACATAAAGAACTGAGCATATTGGGAGTCTGGAATATTGCTTACACTCAGTAAGCATTAGCTACTTCTGCTAGAAATAGAAATAAATAGAATAAATAGAAATAAAAATAAATTTCTAATAGAAATAAAAAGTATAATAAAATAATTGACTGGGAATAATACTGGCCTACATGCAAGAAAGGCTGAATATTATGTAAATCTCTTAAAATTAGTTGATGAATTTGAAGTAAATGGTTTATTTGCTTTCCAGGACTGAGCATAATCCTAAAATGAGGGTAATAAACAACATGATCTCAAATACTGTCCTTGCTCTGAAATTCAGACAATATGTTATCATTATAGGGGCTTAGTAAATGAATGTTAAGTGCATCTTAATAAGTATTATGTATTAACCTGCTCTCAGCCTTTATATCATTGCCAATTTCATTTATATATAATATATACAGTATTATTCTCTAGATTATTATTCTCTATTATTCTTTAGATTATTCTCTAAAAGATTAATCTAGGGAATTATACTTAGAGCTATTTCTTTGCTCTAGATTAATTTTCCTTTCTATTGAAATTTTCTTGGAAGAATAAAATAATAACCTTCTTATAACTATATAATAATGTCACCTTGGTGTTTTTGTAACATGATTAATTCAGTTAGAAAAATTCAGCACTATTTATAATAGCCAGGACATGGAAGCAACCTAGATGTCCATCAGCAGATGAATGGATAAGAAAAGCTGTGGTACATATACACAATGGAGTATTACTCAGCCTTTAAAAAGAATGCATTTGAATCAGTTCTAATGAGGTGGATGAAACTGGAGACGATTACACAGAGTGAAGTAAGCCAGAAAAGAAAACACCAATACAGTATACTAACGCATATATATGGAATTTAGAAAGATGGTAACGATAACCCTGTATGCGAGACAGCAAAAGAGACACAGATGTATAGAACAGTCTTTTGGACTCTGTGGGAGAGGGAGAGGGTGGGATGATTTGGGAGAATGTCATTGAAACATGTATGATATCATATATGAAACGAATCGCCAGTCCAGGTTTGATGCATGATACTGGATGCTTGGGACTGGTGCACTGGGACGACCCAGAGGGATGGTATGGGGAGGGAGGTGGGAGGGGGGTTCAGGATGGGGAACACGTGTATACCTGTGGTGGACTCATGTTGATGTATGGCAAAACCAATATAATATTGTAAAGTAATTAACCTCCAATTAAAATAAATAAATTTACATTAAAAAAATACTAAGCAGTGAGCATCAGCTTTTCCTAAAATGATGTTCTTTCAGTCTATAAATTCAAGTTTGCTTTCATTTCAATCAAATGTCCTATTTTTTTTAAAAAAAGAAAAATTCCTGAATTCTCTATTCTTAAAGGTGTTAGTTCAGTTATAACAGTAAGACATTTCTCTAATAAAACTTCAAGGCTGAGCAAAATTCTCATTCTCACAGAAGAATACATTTATATAGAAAGGTATTTATTGCCTTCACAAATTCTTTCCCCTATTTTGTAAGATGAAGAAAGTGAAATAAAAATTATTGATTATTTAAAGGGCCTAGTTTGTGAATTGGAAAGGCTGCAGAAAAGATATCTGTAACAATGGAACATGCCCAATATGACAGATTCAATGAATCAAATATTTAAAATATCACTGTGATGTATGTTGAGGTAAACTACGTGAACTGTCATGTACAGATCTACAGTAAACATAAGGCTTGTAATATTTATTATTTAATTCTTAAAAAAATAAAGACAGGTGTCTTTGGCAGCTTGAAACAACATTCATGTCTGTGCAACTGCATTCTAATCACATTTAACAGATGACAAAAGCAGTCATTACCTGGAATTTTTCACTTGATGGCTCTGTACCTTCTGGGGACAGGAGATAAATGAAGGAAAGCCGACACCTTCAGATGTTGTCTTGATTAGTGTTGACATTTCTCCTTGGGGGTTGACAGCTGCTAATTAATTTAATTTAGACATGAAACAGAGGATAAGAAAATATCTTTTAAAAAAAGTTTTACTAAAAGAAATATTGAGCACCTCTATCACAAGTAGTAAGAGCAAGTCTAATTTGCAAGATGCCAAATTGCTACTATGACACACTCATGTAACTGTATTCTTTCATTCTTAAGTATAACTGCTCAAATGTAGAGAATATAGAAAATATAAAAAGTTAAATAAAAATATTTCCTCTACAGATATGCCATTCAAATGGGCTTTCTATTTAACATTTCTCAATGAAAATCTAAAGGTGTAAGGTACGACACAAAATACTTTTTAAGCAAATTGTCTTTATTCTTAAATTATCTTTAAAAATGATGCTTTTAATAAGATGTTTTTTTAAAAAAACATAGTTTATAGGAAGACTACTTAAATTTTTTCCTCTTTCATGTCAAATTACCTTGTGTTCTAAGGAACATGTGATCGTACTTTGTTTTCTGACGCAGAAATATCTAAATTTCTGGTTTTCTTTAAAGAATGAAAATAAAACTGAAATGTATGAAAGTGCCATCATAATTAAGGGAGGATGTTCATAAAAACAACAAGTATGTATGTGTGTAAACCACATTGTGGCCTAAAAAACACATTTCTCGTCTAAGTAAGATCTACATGGACAAGTTGAAACAGTCTCAGAAAAATATAGGACAGGGTCGTCTGCTGTGAGGATGAGAATAAGGGCACAGAAAACTGGCGTTTTAAAAAGGAAGTTCCAAAGTGGCTTGAGGTGGGGGAGTGAATCAATAAAGGTCACATTAAAAGACTGATGAGCAGAAGAACTGCTCTATTCAGAGTACAGTTCACATTTGTGGTGAGCCAACAAGTGCTGGAGGTTCTGAGAGCAGGACAGGAAGCAGGGGAAAGGAGGGAGTTTCATGTTACCCAAAGTATGCATTTATCTCTTGCTTTCCTTGAAGTGCAGAAACCAATGGAACTTAGGATATGAGTAACTGAAGGGGGTGGAGAAATACCTTATTTTTCTCTAACTGTGGTACTTCCGAAGTGAATTACTGTTGTTTTTGCTTGTCAAGAATGAATTTATGTGCCCAAACATGAGATTTCAGAGATCCTTTTGCACCATTTCATACTCTACTACCACACCACAAGCCTTAAAGAGAAAAATATTGAAATATAGTTGATTTACAACGCTGTGTTAATTTCTGCTGTACAGCAAAATGATCAGTTATACATACACATATATCCACTTTTTTAAAGATTATTTTCCCATATAGATAATTACAGAGTACTGAGTAGAGTGCCCTGCACAATACAGTAGATCCTTATTAGTCATCTGTTTTATATACAGTCGTGTGTATATGTCAATCCTAACCTCCCAGTTCATCCCTACCCCCATTTCTGCCACCCTGCCCCCAACCCGGTAACCATAAGTTTGCTTTCTATATCTGTGAGTCTGTTTCTCTTTTGTACATAAGTTCATTTGTATCATTTCTTTTAGACTCCACACATAAGTGATATCATATGGTTTTTGTCTTCCTCTGTCTTACTTCACTTAGTATGATAATTTCATTGTATATACGTACCACATCTTCTTTATCCATTCATCTGTTGATGGACATTTAGGTTACTTCTATGTCTTGGCTATTGTAAAGAGTGCTGCTGCTGTGAACATAGGGATGCCTGTATCTTTTCAAATTGTAGCTTTGTCCAGTTATATGCCCAGGAGTGGGAGTGTAAGATCATATTGTATTCTACTTTTTAGTTTTTAATCATCTTCTATTTCTTTCATCATTGTCTTAAAGTTTTCAGAGTAGAGGTCTTTTGTCTCATTAGATACATTTATTCCAAGATATTTTATTACTTTTGATATCATAGCGAATAAGATGGTTTTCCTTGATTTCTCTTTCTGATCTTTTATCCACAAACCTTTCTTTGTGATAACTTATTTTCTGGATGTCAGGTTAGACAGGTAATAATGGAAGCAAAGAAGACAAATTTGAGAAGAGCTGGGATAGCTTATGAAATTCAAACTACTAACTAGTCAGACTAGACAATAAGCAGAATGGAATAGATACATTCTGGGAAGAGATAGGGTCTACATGAAAAAAAAGTCCACATGGCTCAATTCTAGGGTGATTATGTGCTGAATTTGCTAGTGAGACTGGGGAAACTTTCTTTATTCAAAAAGGGAGAAGGGCTGTTGAGGAAAGCCATGCCATTTAGGATCAAGAAGACTTAGGTTCCCTAGGGGGGCTTTTCAAGAGAATCTTCACATAAAATCTTATTTTCTCTAGCTTTTCACCAACCTTGAACACTTCCTACTTTGCTTGCTTTTGGAGACTAAATGAAATATTCAACAAGATGTAACTGCAGGTAAGAAGATATATGGTCTAGAGAGATAACATCATATTCCCAAATTCAGTTATTCTTATTGTTCTTATTGTTATCATTACAATTTTATATTATGCCATGTACTGTACTAAACACTTTATGTAGCTTAGTTTATTTAATCCTCACCACGGCTCTGTGAGGAGGGTACTGGTACTGTTATAATCTTTAACCACAGGGAGGTTAAAGCGTCTTTTCCTAGATCAGATAGCTAATAACTAATAGAATTTAAAATCTGTAAGAGGTCCTAGCTGATGAAATATGAATAAAAATTATATGTATCATTTTCAGGTGAACCTTTAAGAACTCGTTTTGCCACACTCTAGTTTTACCACACTCTATTTCTGCCGTTATTTGCGAGAGTGACTTTTTCTTGCTTAGGGTGATGATAATAGTGGAGTAGCGGGAGGGAGACAGAGTGTGTGCCAGAAATCTGTGTTTGTTGTTTTAAACCTTTGAAATGTAAGAGTTATTTGCTACTGTAGCATAACTAGGAATGTTCTGACTGGTATGATATTATTTATTATATAGGTATATCCTACATCACTTCAGATTATTGTTTGAAGGACTAATTATAGAGCTTCTCAATTTCTTTCTGCAGTCAGTGTTCATAGTTTCGATGTTAAAGTACTTTGTTAATGATATCTTTCTTCCTGTCCATTAGTTCACAAGTCCTTATGGTAAAATAAACTAAGGACACTCACTCTCGCATTTCAAACTGTACAAAACTGATTAGCAAATTATTTGGGAAAGCCAGTCCTGCCTTTTGTAATATGAGAAAGCTAAAATAGATTTCAAATGGTACCCCTATTGTTTAAAAAGATTTTAATATTTTTTCCTATGGCAGAAAACTGGTCAGTACAGCATAGATGTCTTATGTTAATAGTATACCCCACACTGAAGAGTTTCATGAACATATAAATTTGGATAAGCAAATTAGAACATGTTCTTAACATGTAAAGACTTCCCTGGTGGCTCAGACGGTAAAAGCGAATGTCTATAATGCGAGAGACCCAGGTTCAATCCCTGGGTCGGGAAGATCTGCTGGAGAAGGAAATGGCAATCCACTCCAGTTCTATTGCCTGGAAAATCCTATGGACAGAGGGGCCTGGTAGGCTACAGTCCATGAGGTTGCAAAGAATCAGACACGACTGAGTGACTTCTCTTCACTTCACTTTTTAATATGTAAAGCTAAGCATTTGATACAGACTTCATTTTTTCGGACTCCAAAATCACTGCAGATGGTGACTGAAGCCATGAAACTGAAAGACACTTGCTCCTTGGAAGAAAAGTTATGACCAACCTAGACAGCATATTAAAAAGCAGAGACATTACTTTGCCAACAAAGGTCCATCTAGTCAAAGCTATGGCTTTTCCAGTGGTCATGTATGGATGTGAGGTTTGGACTATAAAGAAAGCTGAGCACTGAAGAATTGATGCTTTTGAACTATGGTTTGGAGAAGACTCTGGAGAGTCCCTTGGACAACAAGGAGATCCAACCAGTCTATCCTAAAGGAAATCAGTCCTGAATATTCATTGGAAGGACTGATGCTGAAGCTGATACTCCATTACTTTGACCTCCTGATGCAAAGATCTGACTCATTTGAAAAGACCCTGATGCTGGGAAAGATTGAAGGTGGGAGGAGAAGGGGATGACAGAGGATGAGATGGTTGGATGGCATCACGGACTCAATGGACATGTGTTTAAGTAAACTCCAGGAGTTGTTCATGGACAGTGAGGTCTGGCGTGTTGCAGTCTATGGGGTTGCAACTGAGTGATTGAACTGAACTGAACTGAACTGAAGCATTTGATTGTGAAATCTGTATCTCCAAAAGGGTCAGGTGGAAAACTATATCTCTTCTCCTCCCCTCCCCAACCCCCAACTTAACTTCTCTCTTCTCTTGTCCCTTCTCTCCCCAGATCTATAGACTTTAGTAAACAATTATTCCATATCTTCATGTAACACTGTCAGCTATTCTCTCTGGCTGTAATGCTTGAGAGTCTGTTTGTTGTTATTATTTTAATCATTTCATTAACACTTGTAAGTAGGCTACATTATGATTGCAACTGAACTTTCCATTTTCATAGATGTTGTTGTGTGCTCTTGCAACACCCAATTCTATATTTCGCATGCCATAGGCATTAATATATATTTGTTGAAATTTTTCCAGTTCTATTATTTGTTAATGAGCACTTTGAGAGAAGTTAAATGGTTCCTGCTTTTCAGACTCTTAAAATTGAATCTTGCATTTTTAGATCAAGTAATATGGGATTAAGGTACTTTAAGGCTTTGTAGTATAAATATATGGAATAATTGTAATATTTTTGGCTGATAGTTGTTTAACAGATAGACCTTTAAATCCAGTGACTTAATCCAATAAACATTGTGTTCTCAAGCATCACTTGATACTGGTCTTCCTGTTTGGCGGGGGAAACGGTGTGTTTCATGCTGACATGCTGAATCCCAGTTTACCAGTTTTCCACACATGACTTCCAAGCTTGCCTGAGTATCCACATCCTATAGGCAGAAGAGGGGAGAATACGAATGATTTCACAGCAAGGTTTTTGAAACTAGGACCTGAAATACAATGTCACTGCTGCTTGCTTTTAGATTCAGTCACATGACTATAACTAATTGCAAGGAAGACAAGAAAATGTAACCCAGGAAGAAGCAGTCTCTGCCATAGTACTTTATTATTACTGTATTTCATCAAGTCCAGAATTTACATTTTTTTCCCTTTTTTTTTAACCTACTTTGGAATCAAGATGCATCTTAACATTTAAAATATTGCAGATTTTTAAAATGGTTTAATTGGCAATATCTTTTTTTTCTTAGTAGTATAATCAAAAATAATAAACTTCACAATTAATAATGTCATATTTTTCAATTAAGGGCAGTAATATCTCAACAATTTCCCAAGTGCTAAGATGTTATGAAATCTGACAATTTAAACATATTATCATGCTAAGTAATACAAATGGATTGTTTATACCTTCTTACTCTTTCTTGGAAGACATAATCATTGACAATTAGTACCAAAAAGCAATGAGTTTGTCCAGTGAAATTTGATTAGGAAAATAAAATACTGAGCAATTCTAAGGAGTAAGGCAGTAATTTATATCCATAAAAGTGCCACACTTAAAAAAATATGTTTGATTGATATACATTTCTTGAAAAGTAATTTTGCAATCTATTAAAAATCAAGCAAGTAATATGGGAAGAGGGATAATTAACTAATATTTCTTTCTAGATATCTTGTAATAAAACTAGTCATATGAAGATATTTACAACCTATCCATATAAGTTATATAGCTTGGAAGCCTCCAAAACAGTGAAGAATCAAGATATCGCATGTCCAAAAAATAATGCCTTTTAGCCCATTTCCATTTTGAGCTTATGGTTTTTGTGTTAACAGTTGTTTAAGTATTTTTGAGAATAATTCTAAAATAATCAAAATACAGGAGTAGAAATGTATGTTGACATTAAGTATCCCTAATTATTATGATAAGGAAAGGGATACATTTAGTGGAGTGAAGAGTTAATATTCTGACTCATTTATTTGAAAAGCCTTATCTCAACGTCAAACATTATGGGTCATATTTTCTTAAAAAATCCTCCAAAACTTTCATTCTTAAATCTTTATTGAAAGAAAAATATTTTTTTTTAATCTGATGTTTAGGTTTTTTCTCTCCAGTGTTCTTCATAAAATAATTTTGTGTCTTAAATTGCATTTGATATAATCTCTTCTCACTGCAGTTCAGTTCAGTTGCTCAGTCATGTCTGACTTTGTGACCCATGGACTGCAGCACCCTAAGCTTCCCTGTCCATCACCAACTCCCAGATCTTGCTCAAATTCATGTCCATCAGGTCGGTAATGCCATCCAACCATCTCATCCTCTGTCATCCCCTATTCCTCCTGCCCCTACTCCACCTGACCGCATCAGGTGGTCAAAGTTTTGGAACTTCAGCTTCAGCATCAGTCCTTCCAATGAATATTCAGGACTTAGTTCCTTTAGGATTGACTGGTTCTATTCTACTTACTGTATAAATGATTAAGAGAATCCAATCAATGTTGTGTAAACTATCATCTTTTCATATTAAAAAAGGTGTTAAGTTTGGATATCAATGAATATATACAGTATTTGGATTATTTTATGCTTTCTTACCCATTAATACACCATCAGAATTTTTAATTGAAATAAAGATGACTGATTAAAGCTATAAGGAAAAAATGTTCCTATTGCTATACTCTTTTCTCCTATTGTATGTAAATATTACTTATTTCTTACTTTCAATTCAACCTTTTATAAGCATTTATTGCAAAATATATTAACTTTAATACATTTATATACAAAAGTGAAAACAGTCACAAAATTAGATGAGAACACAGTTCATATGTTTAGAAAATTGTCACCTTTGTATGAAGAAAATTCGAAGATTTTTTGACATTTTCTTTATCTTGGAAATGGATAAGTAAATATAGCCCATAAATTATCTTACTTTGTTTTGCTGGTAGTCCAGATTCCAGAGTGTACTGATTTAGAAAGGAATTTATCGTCTACCTAAGCCAGAGGCTAATTGTGTATCTTCTGAGTATTAACCTACAGCTAGCTACCAATGCAAACTTCTAATTTAGCACATCTCGATATAGAAAATTTCTATTTTCTTGTCAGTCTCCCTCACTAGACCCTAAGTCCATTGAAAGTGTTTCTGATGCCTGGCATAAAATAGTCACTCAAATGTTTATTGAACTGAATATAAGCTAAGTGAGTAGAATTGTAATTAGAATGTTGAATGAGCTGTTTGGGGGACACATCACATGCTTTTGTTTATGGATGACAACTTTTGTTTTAGAAACTGAGTGAAAATCTGGTGTGTTGAGTATGCTGTACATGGGCTGATTTCACTTAACACATAATCTTTCATGTTGCAGGAAACAGAAACTATTTTACACTTCAAAATGTTTCACACTGATCAGGTTCTCATTTTCTTCATTTGTATATTAACATTGGAGGGCTTCAGAGCTCAAACCAGATTTGAAAAATTTAAATTCCATTATCAACAGATAGCTAAAAGATTAAGTTTGTTTTCAGCCATACCAGGCAAAATTGAATCAGTGATCTAATTTTCATACACAGTTTGACATCACAGAAATCATGACTCTGGGTAATTTGGGGTAAGTCACATAAACTTTTCCTTTCCTTATTTTCTTGACTATAAAATGAAAGAAATATAATCTTGTGTACCTCTGTCTCTCTCTAAACGCTGTGGGAATGGAATAAGAGAGCAAATTTAAGACATTAATTTTAAAAACACACAAAATTTCCCAAAATATTTTAAGCATCAGTAAATAACAATAATAACTTTAGCTCATATTTACCAACTATAAACTTGTTTCCTCAAAAAGCTATTTATAAAACCTTCTGTAACACACAGCTTTCACATTTCTGAGCTACTTACTGTAAATAGCTATTTGAGTCATTGATGAGAGTAAAAATACATCTAGACTATCCAAGTTTAGAGTTTTGAAGAGAAATAGGATGTGAAATTGCTAGACTTCAGAATAACTGTATTCAAATTTACCTTCTTTAAATTTTCCTCTATCTTAAAGAAGTGTCCTTAAAGTCTTACTTATTTTTATAATAGGAAGGCATATGTATTTTCATGTCTTTCTAGAAAATATCAACCAAGAAAATAATTGCTGCCCAGTAGAGTACAGAGTAAGAAAATAATCTCACTGATACTGAAGTTTTATTAAAGGCAATACTACTAATACTTTCTGGCAACAATAAAATGTTTAACATATGTATTTAGTGGAAGCTATCAGATGAAGGCAGAAGCAGTGTTAAGAAACAGAATAATCCTCCATGACTTAAGTGTTATTAGTGGGATTCGGAGAGTTTGTGGAGCAAGTATAATTCCATATATGAGGTCTGCTCTTTTCAGCTACTCTGGTTGGATTCCCCATGTGTGTTTTGGCACTCTGTGCTGGAAGACATGTCACAGACTTCAGTTCCAGCTCATCTCCACTTATTATCACTAGACTTGTCCACTGTATGAAATGACCACCTCATGCATAATGTGTAACATAAGAGAGGAATGTATTGGAGAGGTTCAAAAATTTCCACCTCAAAGAGCTTGTTTCAACTTCTACTCTCTTCTTTTCTGTAACATGCCTACATTAAATCTTCTCTGAGGCTATTGCCTTAACATACTCTGTGTGTATATGGTCCATTTCTAACTCCTATGGGTCATTTAGAGGGATGTGTTCTATTGTGAATATGTCCTGTGTTTTTTGGTTGACTAGCTATCAGCACCTCACTTATTTTTCTGTTGTCTTATACGCAGTAGAAAGCAAGTGGAGCTTTAAAGTTGAATTAAATGCATAGGATAGTTAATGCAGTTCTCTATCATCCTCATAGTTCTCTTCTTTTGCTCAATATTTCCATTTTACTCCCAGCTAAAGAAAGTATAAGTTAAATACAATATTCCCTATGGCATTATTATTCTCATTTTCCCTTGTCTTAGGGAGAAGAAAGTTTTTGTTGTTAAAACAAAGAAACTTCAAGATTTAAGAGAGAGGGGCTTCCAGATTTGGTGAGGCGGCTGATCAGGTAGCTGAACACACTGAAGCTGTTTGATCTGCTGCCTCACCAAGTCTGGGGGTACCTTTTCCTCTTCTGAATCTGCAAGGTCTATATTTTGTTTTAATGAAAATGGCTTTTGTTATGGATTCACAAGCAAATTCTACAGCACCCACCTTTTTAATAGACTACTAGAGGTAAGCTACATACAGTGCCTGACACGCAGTAGGCAATCAGTGAATGTCTGTAGACAGGTTGAATGATGGAATATACTAAATCCATCTCTGGTCATCTCCACTGTTATGCTTTGGGTCAGGGGAGTGTGTTGGTCTCCTATCTGCCTCACTGCTTTCACATATTCCCACTATATTCTGTCCTCAAAACAGTGGCCGTAGTTATCCTTTGGAAGTGTTTTTGGATCCTCTCGTTCTTCTGTCTAAAAGCTTCCAGTAACTTTTCATCTTGGGGTAAGTGCCAAGCTCTGCAAAATCAGCAAAATGTGAGATACAGTCTAGGTTTTTGGTTTTTTTTTTTTTTACCTTTCTCATCCCTTCTCCTGTATTCTGCTTCACAGTCACCCTGTTTTAGTTTTTGACTCTTTAGATGTTGGGCTCCAATTCTTTATGTTTGCATGTTGTTACTACTGACAGAAAATGTTCTTCCCCCACAATAAGCATAACTCGTTTTGTTAGTTCCATCGGGTCTTTGTTTAAATTAGGTATTTTCAGGGAGATTTTCTGTGATAGATTATAGGTTGGAAATATTTGCTTCTTCTCCTCATCTCATCTCCACAAGAGATCTATGTTCCCTGCCCCTCCTCCTTGACTTTTGCCCTTTCCTGTATAAATTGCCAGTGGAATATTACAAGACTGTTCCTGCTTGAAAAACACTTGCAATGCCAGATCTTTCCTTTATTACTCCTGCTGTGCAGATGAAAAAGGTATGTCCAGGCTGGCCCATTGGCCCCTGGAGGAGAATGGCAAACACACTGAGTGGAGCCAAATTATCCCACCTAGCCCAGCCTAGAGCATCATCCTATAGCTGGCCACCAGATTTGTGAGCTAGAAAATGTTTATGTTTATGTATGTCAGTGAAGTTTTTTGTGATTGTTTAACACCCTTGTGGCAATAGCTAACTGATTCACCTACTGTGATCAGCCTGTTTAAAATTGAATGTGTGCAAGATATAAAACCCAGAATGAACAGATGTTTTTGCATCATGCCATCTATAAAATTCTCTTTAATTTATTGACCATTTAAAAATATAGTGTACTACTTTTGGGGGGACAAAAATGCACCCTACTTGCATGATTTTCCATGAGAATTGAGAATACTTGCAAGACTTGCTCATGCCTTTGTGACCAATCAGAGCGGCACATAGAACAGATGCTTTAAATAATTTCCCACTCATCTTAGCTTTCTCTTCACAATGCTTGATCCTTGCAGTTCCCTGAACAATTTCCAGAGTCAGATTCATTATATAGGATTTAACTCAGAAATTTTGGTGTTTTAGAATAAAAGAAATGCACACAGGCTGCTCCTGCAGAACAGGCTTGGGGTCCAGAAATTAGAGGACTCTAACCATTCTCTCGCCATCTTTAGTTATTTCAGAGCTTAATAAAATAAGCTTTTTCCAGCATTCCATGCATTTCTTTGTCCTTAGTTCACCACTCCTTATCCACAGTTCTCTTGGGCATTCTTTTTAGAACTTAATATTTAAACATGGATATAAAAAGAATTTCCAACATGAGATTTAGCTGTGTGTGCAGTATTTTATTTATTTTTTGCATATGGTTAAGAGAGTTCATAGCTTTTTATTGATAGCCTGTTATTGCCCTAAGTGAATCATTCTGGAAGTTCAGCTATTGTGTTTCACTCATGTGGTTCTTTTAATTTTTACTTCTTGTATTCTGAATCATTTAGTGTAAGAGGCTTTGTATTGTTGCTTCAATGGCTTGCTATACTTTTATTAGTTAAAAGGTCTTCATTATAAGAAATATTCTATTAATACAGTCACATATTTCTTTGATTGAGAAGGAAATGTCTTAAAGGTATTTAAGCCTTTTAAAATTCATGACTAACAAACCTAGCATGGTTCTATTTTTCTTTTATTATGTTGTCTTATTCTAAGAAAATCAAAGTGAAATATATATATATATATATACATATACACACACACACAGGTATATAGACAATGTCCCAAATGGATGCATAACATAGACAATATTGTACAATCTACTATGCACTATCATTTGGCCAAAGTTAAGTATATTTTTTTTGAAAATGAAAAGGCAGAGAAAAATTATGAAATGGTTCAAACAGAAAGCTTATTACAACTTTTTTCAAATTGCTAGCAATATCAAGCATATCAATTCAAGTATGAATTCTTATTTAATGGACAACCTAAAATAGAGTTTTATTTTGCTGTCTATGAAAACGTTTTTCAGCTATTTTCTTTGGACAATACTAAAATTTTTTGTATGATTATTATTTGTGAATATATTAATCTATTTACATGTCATACATGAATAAAATAGTTAATTTTTTTCTGCTTGTTTTCAACTACTTCTTTTCAACTCCTGATAAGTTTAATTTTCTTTCAAGGAGCATGACAATAGACAAGTATGCTTTATGGTGATTTCCAGCTGGAAAAATGCACAAAGCTCCTTTTTAAATGACCCACCCTTTGAACCCATAGGTATTGTCTCTAGTGAATGGCATCGTGCTATTTAATAAATCATCATATCAGCAGGTTTGCTGCAAGGCACAGACTGGGAGATAGCACAGTAGCTGACATTTCTCTTCTACAAGCTTTTGAGCTTATGGACTAGGTTGTGTTGTCAAACTCAGTTTTGGAGCCCTATTAAGACACACTCAGAAACACTAAGCACATTGCTCTCTCTCCTATACATTTATATCCTGGTGGTACATCTGTATGTGTTGAAATGTAATAAACTTATTCAAATAGAATTAATCAAAGCAGATTTTGTCATTTTGAGATGTTTGATATTTTTTAATTGAAATATAGTTGATATGCAATATTATGTTCGTTTCAGGAGTTACAGCATAGTGATTCAATGTTTAAATGAATTATGAAATGATCACCGCAAGTCAGTCAGTAATTGTCTGTCCCCGTATTCTCTATGATGCACCATGAGATGTTTGATATTTTAATTGCCAATTTATAAGATAACACTTAGACTAACTCAAATATTGAAATACGTTGGATTTGTGATCAGTTAATGATTATACTGAGATATCAACCAGAATAGGCTGAACAAATGTTTTGATAATGCAGAATTGCTAAGTGGCAGCTGCTCAGTCATCTTTTATTTGCTTACCTAGGAGTACATTTTGAACTTTGTATATCTCAATTTCTTCCCTGCACAACCTTATAGAGCTGTAGTGATGATTAACTAGATTAATGCGTAAAAACAGTGAATATCATGTGATGAATGAATGGGAATTGGGCTTGATAATTGGTTTAACTCTTAGATAAACAAGAACTAGGGACAAGGCTAGGAATGTCCATTTGTTGAGAATCTTTCTGAAGAGTAAGATTTCATCTTTCTTTATATCAATGATAACATATCCCTCAAAATACTTGAGTATTAGGTATAGAAATATATATTTCCACTATATGAGATTTCACAATATTGGCAATTATGGCTTGGGATGTTCAGTGAAACAAAGCAGTACTTAAATTATTTATGGACTCCCAGTACTTCAGAATAATGATAATAAGGAAGTTAAGAATTGATACAATGATAAAACACTAAATATTTATAGTTTGAAAAATATATTTTGACTTATAAAATATTATTTCTCCAAAGTGTACAGTTAGTTTTCATGTAACCCAAAATGGGCTGGGTTATATGACAGTAACAAGTAACCCCAAATATTAAGGTTTTAATTCAAATTGATTGCCCATGTAATATGACCAAGTAGTGACACCAGGGAGAGTGGGTGGTATAGAGGCTTAGTGTAATCATTACAGAACTCATAGTGATGAATGCTCCATTTTGGCACATGCATATCAGATCAGGTAAAAGGAAGGTAGCAATTCATGTCCGTGTTCTGAAAACTTCTGCCTAGAAATAAGATGTTGCTTATACTTGTTTTTTAATTGGATAAAGTAAGTCACATTGTCTGGCTTAATTTCAAAAGGAATGGAGAAGCGTCTTACCATGTGTTAAGAAGGAAGATAAAATATTTGTTAGTAGCCCTGATAATTACCAAGGTTATTAATTAGCGTTTAAATTCTTAATTACTTTTTATCAACATTATTTTAAATCAGTGAAGACTAAACATAGAGTTATTAATTATGTGAGCTTTTGCCAAAAAAATTAACAGAGCTCTAATTTTTTAATAAAGACTAGGTATTCGTGAGAATTTTGTTTAGTGTTAGTGTTTTATAATCATAAACAATCACTGCTCCAGTGTGTCCAATAGACAGGCATAACATTGGTTAAAAATTAATACTGACCTAAGTGTGTTACTTAATGAACATGGAATTAAAGCATAGCAAGTTACATTATTGACTAAAAAGTTATTTATATACATATATATTATATATATCTGTGTGTTACATGTTATGATAGCCAAATGTGATTGTCAACACTATAGAAATATTTCTGTGATACAGACTATACCTGAGGTTCATGGGTCAAGATATCCTCTCCATTAGACAAAGACTTTGTTTTCAGAACTGTAATGTAGATAATGATCTAATCAAGTTTTATCAGTTAACAATTTTTTCTTTAATCATAATTCAGTTTTAATTCCATTCACAATTTTCTGAGTTTATGTCTAGTCATCTGGAATTAATGTTTACATAATTTTTCTATCACATATGCCTTGTGTTGTTTCAAACATACGTATACTAATATTACTGCTACCATAATACCTACTGTTTACTAGGTACCTGTTATGTATTATAACTTTGCATATTTTATATCATCAAATTCTCCCAACAACTCAGTGATATTGGCATTATTATTTTTATTTTATAGATAAAGAAATTAAGAATTAAAAATACTGATTTTTTCTCCTTACTCACATAATGAGAATTTGATAAAGCAGCAGCAATTTAAGTAAAAATCTATGTGGTACCAAATTATTCCACACTCCGTTTCATTTTAATTATTCTAAACTTCATTAAGGGGTTACCTAAACTTATATTATTGTTAAAATCCACATACTTCTTTTGCCCTTCACAATGAACAATCAAAAAACAAATAGATGGCTGAGATGAAAATATGATAGTCTATTTTAAAGAAAAGCTAAAAGTTAGTTAAAATGTCTATAGTTAATCTCCCATTCCTTAATTTTTGTATTATAGAAGAAATTTTCTTCCTTTGAGCATTTTCTGTTGTTTGAAAGTTTCCATATTCTCAAGCATAAATTTTGATCTTCTGTGAGTACCTCAGGTACACATGGATCAAGGTTTCTTCACTGATTAAAGTCTAACTGTGGTCATCATCTCTAAATTCTAAAACAAAAATTAAAATCCCATTTAATCTTAGCTTAAAGCTACTCTATGAAGTAGTTGTCCTGTCTACCACAAAACTGAAGAAGTAGTCATTGCCCTCATTTTTCACTTCCATCCTATTTCAGAAAAGCCACAACTTAATCAGGGAATAAAGAATATATGAAATCAAATCATTAGCATGCTATAAGGGATGGATGATGGCCAAACAGGAAAGAAAAAAAAATTTTTTTTCTCAAAAATTCTGAAGTTCTCATGTTCTAAACAAAAGTAGTGAGTCTTTCAATCTATTAATCAGTTAACACTTGCTAAGTTTCTGTGTTGTTAAGAAACATATGTTCCACTCTTTAAAACGGCATCCTCATAATCATTCTAACACCATGCATAATTAGCTATTTAGTGAAAGGTGGATGGACTAAGTCTCCTGCAAACAGGTCACTAAATTTTTTGGGCTTCCCTGGTGGCTGAGATGGTAAATAATCTGCCTGCAATGCTGGAGAACTGGGTTCAATCTTGGGGTTGAGAAGATCCCCTGGAGGAGGGCATGGCAACCCACTCCAGCGTTCTTGCCTGAAGAATCCCCTTGGACAAAGGAACCTGGTGGGCTACAGACCATGAGGTCACAAAGAGTCAGACAAGACTGAGAGACTAAGCACACACACACACACACACACACACACACACACACACACACACACACACACAGACTTTTTTTTTAATGTGGCAGTACATGCCTCCCCAAGGCAAGTACAGGAAATAATTCTGTCTGGCTTAATGTATACATTCAAACATGCTCAGCATCAAAGTTTGTAAAGGCAGGGAAAGAGTAAATGTGGTAAAGAATTGTTCTGGAGAAGATGCAATTTGATAGGCAATTTCAAATATATGTGGTCTGTATACCCTTAGCAACAAAAATTCTGGGAAATGGTTAGTGCATATTCCAAGAAATTACAAATTTTTAAAAGCCATTGCAATGACCAAGATTGAGTTAGAATTCAACCCTGAATCTCCAAAGGATAATTTCTTTCTCCAGCTGGAGTTCTCCATCCAAACTGTAACCACAGCAAACTGACAAAACCCACATATTCTGTCCAGTCACCACTGTTTTATGAACATACAGTGCATACAGAAATGGGGGAAAAAATCTGATAGAATAATTATAAATGTATATTCCTTAAAAATCTAAACTCTTCATAATTCTAAAATTAATATGGAATATATCATTAAGTATGAAAGTTATCTTTTATAGTTTTAAAGAACTAATATGTATTGACCCTTACTAGCTGTTTTATTCAGAACTATATTTGTAAAACTGCTAATATTCTTATGTTTACTATATTTGTGTATAGTAATTGCAGATAAATAAAAAAAAGAAAATCAAATAACAGTTCACTTTGCATTTCCTCAGGCCACTATTTATTGTATGGCCTTATTCCTGTTTAATGTTAATAACAGATGTGGCTTTCACCTCTCCCATCATAGCGGGAATTTCCTTTCATGTGTCATGTCGTTGTCAAGTTTTCATCACCATTATCTTCTTCCATATTCCCCATAGATGGATAGTATTCTAATCCTTGAAAACCATCCAATCTGGTTGTTTAGATATGGACAATGTTTTAACATTTTAATTTCCAAGTGAGTTATGTTGCCAGATTTGCAGTATGCCTGCTGGGTAAGTTAGGGTGTGTCACAAAACTTTGGGTTTAAGGATGCAGTGTTGTAACATAGTTATTGGTATTGATTTGTTCTCTGGGAAATGTAATACATCTGTGTAAAATATTATTCAATTGATTTGTTACATGTAAAGGTACCTTTCTTCATAAAAAGCGCTTCCTCAGGGAAATGAGAACTTCCATGGTTTTGAGGTATTTTCTTAGCGCTGTATTAAACACAGTATTCACATATTTATCCTCTTGTTCCCTTTATGTTCAATGTGTGTTTCTAAATATTTGGCCATTTGAATATTTACTATTCTGTTCACTAGGAGGAAAACATGAAAATAAGTAAAGTAACATGGTTCTAAGTTTCAGGACAATTGCAACAGAGGGGATTACAAAATGTAATGTAGAAAAGAAACGATAAGAAATTAGTGCAAAATACTGTGTTGGTTTGATTGATGATAGTGTAATATTTAGTCTGCCTCCCTAAAATAGATGTAAGTGATTGTTGCAAATATATAGTGATACCAGTGACATAGCCAAAGTTTAGTTGTGAAAAATAAAGGCATAACAATACTTTGAAGCCCGGAATAGAGTGGTAAATATGATGAGTCATAAATTTGGTATGGAGTTTCCCAGGAGATAAACCAAGAAGGGAGTATCATTGTCATTAAAGTAAATTTTAAGAGGTAAAATGCTGATATAATGTAAATATAAAATGCTGCTGCTGCTGCTGCTGCTGCTAAGTCACTTCAGTCGTGTCCGACTCTGTGCGAACCCATAGACGGCAGCCCACCAGGCTCCCCCCGTCCCTGGGATTCTCCAGGCAAGAACACTGGAGTGGGTTGCCATTTCCTTCTCCAATGCATGAAAGTGAAAAGTGAAAGTGAAGTCACTCAGCCGTGTCCGACTCTTAGCGACCCCATGGACTGCAGCCTGCCAGGCTCCTCTGTCCATGGGATTTTCCAGGCAAGAGTAGTGGAATGGGGTGCCATTGCCTTCTCCGAAATATGAAATGAACATGTGTTAAACATTTTATCCAGTTACTACAAGAGTAAAACAGTATGATAATAAAATCAGCTCAAAGAGCCAAAGTACATTTGAAAACTGTGCATAATATAATTATACATGTTTTATACTATAAATTATACAATTCATATAATTATACAAATATTAAAAGTTAGACTTCAGGGTAGGAAGCAAAACAGGTTAATGTCTTATACTGCAATAAACTATAACCTTTGGACTTTCCTGGGACATTTGACAGAAACAATTAATATCTGTACTGGACAAAAATTAAAAATCAACCTTTAATCAATTTCAAGCCAAGATTTTAACTAAGAAAATTTCTCTAGGACAATTTTGGGTCACATCAATACCATTTAGCATTGAAAGAACATATAGGTCATGTTTTGGCTTTATTTCAGCTTTGTTAATTCTTTTTGTGATGAGTTATCAGAATAATCAGTTCAGTTCAGTCGCTCAGTCATGTCCAACTCTTTGCGACCCCATGAATCCTTCTGGCGCCCTCCTTGCCAGGGCTAACACCTACATCTACTGCCTATGTGTCGTAATTAGACCCAGAATGAATGTATGTGAATTATGGGGTTTAGAGCCCAGCACGCCAAGCCTCCCTGTCCATCACCAACTCCCGGAGTTCACCCAAACTCACGTCCATCAAGTCGGTGATACCATCCAGCCATCTCATCCTCAGTCGTCCCCTTCTCCTCCTGCCCCCAATCCCTCCCAGCATCAGAGTCTTTTCCAATGAGTCAACTCTTTGCATGAGGTGGCCAAAGTATTGGAGTTTCAGCTTCAGCATCAGTCCTTCCAATGAACACCCAGAACTGATCTCCTTTAGGATGGACTGGTCGGATCTCCTTGCAGTCCAAGAGACTCTCAAGAGTCTTCTCCAACACCACAGTTCAAAAGCATCAATTCTGCAGCACTCAGCTTTCTTCACAGTTCAACTCTCACATCCATACATGGCCGCTGGAAAAATCATAGCCTTGATAGACGGACCTTTGGTGGCAAAGTAATATCTCTGCTTTTCAATATACTATCTGCTGCTAAGTCACTTCAGTCGTGTCCGACTCTGTGCGACCCCATAGACGGCAGCCCACCAGGCTTCCTCGTCCCTGGGATTCTCCAGGCAAGAACACTGGAGTGGGTTGCCATTTCCTTCTCCAAGGCATGAAAGTGAAAAGTGAAAGTAAAGTTGCTCAGTTGGGTCCAACTCTTCGCGACCCCATGGACTGCAGCCTACCAGGCTCCTCTGTCCATGGGGTTTTCCAGGCAAGAGTATTGGAGTGGGGTGCCACCACCTTCTCTGAATATACTATCTAGGTTGGTCATAACTTTCCTTCCAAAGACTAAGCGTCTTTTAATTTCATGGCTGCCATCACCATCTGCAGTGATTTTGGAGCCCAGAAAAATAAAGTCTGACACTGTTTCCACTGTTTTCCCATTTATTTCCCATAGAGTGCTGGGTCCAGATGCCATGATCTTCGTTTTCTGAATGTTGAGCTTCAAGCCAACTTTTCCTCTCTCCTCTTTCACTTTCATCAAGAGGCTTTTTAGTTCCTCTTCACTTTCTGCTATAAAGGTGGTGTCATCCGCATATCTGAGGTTATTGATATTTCTCCCGGCAATCTTGATTCCAGTTTGTGCTTCTTCTAGTCCAGTGTTTCTCATGGTGTACTCTGCATAGAAGTTAAATAAGCGGAGTGATTTGGAACCAGTCTGTTGTTCCATGTCCAGTTCTAACTGTTGCTTCCTGACCTGCATTTAGGTTTCTCAAGAGGCAGGTCAGGTGGTCTGGTGTTCCCATCTCTCTCAGAATTTCCCACAATTTATTGTGATCCACACACTCAAAGGCTTTGGCATAGTCAATAAAGCAGAAATAGATGTTTTTGTGGAACTCTCTTGCTTTTTCCATGATCCAGCGGATGTTGGCAATTTGATATCTGGTTCCTCTGCCTTTTCTAAAACTAGCTTGAACATCTGGAAGTTCATGGTTCACATATTACTGAAGCCTGGCTTGGAGAATTTTGAGCAGTACTTTACTAGCATGTGAGATGAGTGCAATTGTGCGGTAGTTTGAGCATTCTTTGGCACTGCCTTTCTTTGGGATTGGAATGAAAACTGACCTTTTCCAGTCCTGTGGCCACTGTTGAGTTTTCCAAATTTGCTGGAATATTGAGTGCAGCACTTTCACAGTATCATGTTTCAGGATTTGAAATAACTCAACTGGAATGCCATCACCTCCACTAGCTTGGTTCATAGTGATGCTTTCTAAGGCCCACTTGACTTCATATTCCAGGATATCTGGCTCTAGGTGAGTGATCACACCATCGAGATTATCTGGGTCATGAAGATCTTTTCTGTAAAGTTCTTCTGTGTATTCTTGCCACCTCTTCTTAATATGTTCTGCTTCTTTTAGGTCCTTACCATTTCTGTCCTTTATCGGGCCCATCTTTGCATGACATGTTCCCTTGGTTTATCTAATTTTCTTGAAGAGATCTCTGGTCTTTCCCATTCTGTTGTTTTCCTCTATTTCTTTGCATTGATAACTGAGGAAGGCTTTCTTATCTCTCCTTGCTATTCTTTATAACTCTGCATTCAGATGATTATATCTTTCCTTTTCTCATTTACTTTTTGCTTCTATTCTTTTCATAGCCATTTATAAGGCCTCCTCAGACAGCTTTTTTGCTTTTTTTTCATTTCTTTCCCATGGGAATGGTCTTGATCCCTGTCTCCTGTACAATGTCAGGAACCTCCATCCATAGTTCATCAGGCATTCTGTCTATCAGATCTAGGCCCTTAAATCTGTTTCTCGCTTCCACTGTATAATCATAAGAGATTTGATTTAGGTCATACCTGAATGGTCTAATGGTTTTCCCTACTTTCTTCAATTTCAGTCTGAATTTGACAATAAGGAGTTCATGATCTGAGCCACAGTCAGCTCCCGGTCTTGTTTTTGCTGACTGTATAGAGCTTCTCCATCTTAGACTGCAAAGAATATAATCAATCTGATTTCGGTGCTGACCATCTGGTGATGTCCATGTGTAGAATCTTCTTTTGTGTTGTTGGAAGAGAGTGTTATGACCAGTGCGTTCTCTTGGCAAAACTCTATTAGCCTTTGCCCTGCTTCATTTCATGTCCCAAGGACTAATTTGCCTCTTACTCCAAGTGTTTCTTGACTTCCTACTTTTGCATTCCAGTCCCCTATAATAAAAAGGACATCTTTTCTGGGTGTTAGTTCTAAAAGGTCTTGTAGGTCTTCATAGAACCGTTCAACGTTAGCTTCTTCAGCATTACTGGTTGGGGCATTGGCTTGGATTACTGTGATATTGAATGGTTTGCCTTGGAAATGAATACAGATCATTCTGTTGTTTTTGAGATTGCATCCAAGTACTGCATTTTGGACTCATTTGTTGACCATGATGGCTACTCCATTTCTTCTGAGGGATTCCTGCCCACAGTAGTAGATGTAATGGTCATCTGAGTTAAATTCACCCATTCCCATCCATCCTAGTTCGCTGATTTCCAGAATATCGACGTTCACTCTTGCAATCTACTGTTTGATCAATTCCAATTTGTCTTGATTCATGGATGTGACATTCCAGGTTCCTATGCAATATTGCTCTTTTTAGCACTGGACCTTGCTTCTATCACCAGTCACATCCACAACGAGGTATTGTTTTTGCTTTGGCTCCATCCCTTCATTCTTTCTGGAGTTATTTCTCTAATGATCTCCAGTAGCATATTGTACACCTACCAACCCAGGGAGTTCCCCTTTCATTATCCTATCATTTTGCCTTTTCATACTGTTCATGGGGTTCTCAAGGCAAGAATACTGAAGTGTTTTGCCATTTCCTTCTCCAGTGGACCACATTCTGTCAGACCTCTCCACCATGACCCTCCTGTCTTTGGTGGCCCCACACGGCATGGCTTAGTTTCATTGAGTTAGACAAAGCTGTGGTCCATATGATCAGATTGGCTAGATTAGCTAACATTTATTATTCCCAATGTTTCCTGTGTTCATTCATTTTCATGTGTTAATTTACCTACCTCTTAAAAATACTTTATAATGTAAACCATTGTTATTGGCTGCACCCTTTTTATTCAAGTTTTATTGACGTACAATTGACAAGTAAAAATTGTATATATTTAAGGTATAGACCATTCAGGTGACCTAAATCAAATCCCTTATGATTATACAATGGAAGCGACAAATAGATTCAAGGGATTAGATCTAATAGAAAGAGATCCTGAAGAACTATGGACAGAGGTTGTGACATTGTACAGGAGGCAGTGATTAAGACCATCCTCAAGAAAAAGAAATGCTAAAAGGCAAAATGGTTGTCTGAGGAGGCCTTACAAATAGCTGTGAGAAGAAGAGAAGTGAAAGACAAAGGAGAAAAGGAAATATATACCCATTTGAATGCAGAGTTCTAAAGACTATCAAGGAGAGATAAGAAAGCCTTCTTCAATGATCAATGCAAAGAAATAGAGGAAAACAATAGAATGAGAGAGACTAAAGATTTCTTCAATAAAATTAGAGATACCAAGGGAACATTTCAAAAGATGGGCACAATAAAGGACAGAAGTGGTATGGACCTAACAGAAGCAGGACATATTAAGAAGAGGTGGCAAGAATACACAGAAGAACTATACAGAAAAGATCTTCATGACCCAGATAAATCACAATGGTGTGATCACTCACCTAGAGCCAGATATCCTGGAATATGAAGTCAAGTGGGCCTTAGAAAGCATCACTATGAACCAAGCTAGTGGAGGTGATGGCATTCCAGTTGAGTTATTTCAAATCCTGAAACATGATACTGTGAAAGTGCTGCACTCAATATTCCAGCAAATTTGGAAAACTCAACAGTGGCCACAGGACTGGAAAAGGTCAGTTTTCATTCCAATCCCAAAGAAAGGCAATGCTAAAAATGCTCAGTCTATCACACAATTTCACTCATCTCACATCCTAGCAAAGTACTGCTCAAAATTCTCCAAGCCAGGCTTCAAGAGTACATAAACCGTGAACTTCTAGATGCTCAAGCTGGATTTAGAAAAGGCAGAGGAACCAGAGATCAAATTGCTAACACATTTTGGATTATCAAAAAGGTGAGAGAGTCCTAGAAAACCATCTACTTCTACTTTATTGACTATGCCAAAGCCTTTGACTGTGTAGAGCACAACAAACTGTAAAAAATTCTTCAAGAGATGGGGACACCAGACCATTTACCTTTCTCCTGAGAAATCTGGATGCAGGTCAAGCAGCAACAGTAAGAACTGGGCATGGAACAACAGACTGGTTCCAAATAAGGAAAGAAATACGTATTGCCATCCTGCTTATTTAAATTATATGCAGAGTACATCATGAGAAATGCTAGGCTAGATGAAGCACAAGCTGGAATCAAGATTGCCAGGAGAAATATCAATAACTTCAGATATGTAGATGATACCACCCTTATGGCAGAAAGTGAAAAACTAAACAGCCTCTTGATGAAAGTGAAAGAGGAGAGAGAAAATGTTGGCTTAAAACTCAACCTTCAGAAAACTGAGATCATGACATCTGGTCCCATCACTTCATGGGAAATAGATGGGGAAACAGTGTAAACAGTGACAGACTTCATTTTTGGGGGGGCTTCAAGAACACTGCAGGTGGTGACTGAAGCCATGAAATTAAAAGATGCTTGATTTTTAGAAGACATATATGACCAACCTAGACAGCTTATTATAAAGCAGAGACATTACTTTGCCAACAAAGGTCTCTCTAGTCAAAGCTCTGGTTTTTCCAGTAGTCATGTATGGATGTGAGAGTTGGACTATAAAGAAATCTGAGGGCCAAAAAATTGATGCTTTTGAAATGCGGTGTTGGAGAAGACTCTTGAGAGTTCCTTAGACAGCTAAGAGATCCAACCAGTCTATCCTAAAGGAAATCAGTCCTGAATATTCATTGGAAGGACTGATGCTGAAGCTGAAGCTCCAATACTTTGGCCATCTGATGTGAAGAGCTGACTCATTTGAAAAGACCCTGATGCTGGGAAAGATTGAAGGCCAGAAGTGCAGGAGATGACACTGGATAAAATGATTGGATGGTATCACTGACTTGATAGACAGGAGTTTGAGTAAACTCCAGGAGTTAGTGATCACAGGGAGGCCTGGCATGCTGCAGTCCATGGGGTTGCAAAGAGTTGGACATGACTGAGCAACTGAATGAATTGAATGGAAGGTGTATAATGTGATGGATGAAGTGAAGTGAAAGTTGCTTGGTCATGTCCAATTCTCTGCAAACTTATGGACTATACAGTCCATGGAATTCTGCAGAATATTGGAGTGGGTAGCCTTTCCCTTCTCCAGGGGATCTTCCCAACTCATGGGTCAAGCCCAGGTTTCTCACATTGCAGGCAGATTCTTTACTAGCTGAGCCACAAGGGAAGCCCATTATATGATGGGTTTATACATATAAACATGGTGAAGTGATTATCACAGTCAGTCTTATTAACACAAACCTCATCTCACACAGTTTTGCTTTGAATTTTTTTTTAACTTTGGAGTTTGTGAAGAACATTTAAGATATACTCTATTAGCACATTTCAAGTATTAATAGAGTGTTATTAACCATGGGTGAGTGAAGTCGCTCAGTCATGTCCGACTCTGTGGCCCCATGGATTGCAGCCTGCCAGGCTCCTCTGTCCACGGGATTTTCCAAGCGATAGTACTGGAATGGGTGCCATTTCCTTCTCCAGTTATTAACCATAGTCACCAAGCTATCAATTAAATCTCCAGAAGTTACTTCTAACAGATTGTAACCATTGTCCAACCTCTCTCCTTTTCCAACCCCCCAGCCCCTGGTAACTACTGTTCTGCTCTCTGATTCTATGAGTTAAACTTTTTTAGTTTCCACATATAAGTGAGATCACGGAATATTTGTTTTCTCCATCTACTTCATTCCTGTTAGCATAATATACTCCAAATTCATTCGTATTGTCCCAAACGGCAGGGTTTCCATTTTTATAACTGAATTTTATTTCTCTTTGTGATATATATATGTATATATATGTATGTATGTATGTTGTTCTTTAGTCACTAAGTAGTTCCAACTCTTTTGAGATCCCATGGACCATAGCCCGTTAGGCTCCTCTGTCCATGGGATTTCCCAGGTAGGAATACTGGAGTGGGTTGCCATTTCCTTCTCCAGGGGATCTTCCTGACCCAAAGATTGAGCCCCTGTCTCCTACATTGCAGGCAGATTCCTTACCACTGAGACATCAGGGAAGACCATACATGTATGTTTGTGTGTGTATTGTTTTTTTGTTTGTTTGGTTTTTGTTTTGGGTATTGTATGAGTTCTTTATATGTTTTGGATATTAACCCCTTATCAGAAATATGATTTTCAAATATTTTATCTCAACCTATAGTTTTCATGTTCTTTTTGTTGATTGTTTGCTTTGCAAATTTTTTTAAGTTTGATACCATCCCACCTGTGTATTTTTGCTTTTGTTTTGTATTTTGTTTCCTGTGCTTTTGGTGTCATACGTAAAGAAATTATTGATAAGACTGACGTCAAGAAAATTTTTTCCTGCTTTCTTCTAGGAGTTTTATCCCTTCTCTACTAATTTTGTAAGAGTTTGAGAAGGATTGACATTAATCTTTCTTTAGATCTTTGATAAAATTCACCAGTTAATAAAGGCATCTGATCCTGGATTTTTCTTTGTTGGGAGGTTATTGATTAATGATTAATTTTCACTAGTAGTTTTCACTGCTATTGGTTTCTTCAGATTTTTGTTTCTTTGTGACTCAGTCTTGGTCAATTACGTGTTTCTAAGAATATGTCCATTATTTATAGATTATCTAATTGTTTTAGTTCTTTTATTTGTTAATTAGCAGAAAATTGCTTTACAATTTTGTGTTGGTTTCTGCTGTACAACAACAGGAATAAGTTATAATTATATATACATCTCTTCCCTCCCTCCACTCCCTCCCTTCCCCCCATCCTACCCTCCTAGGTCATCACAGAGTGCCAGGCTGGGTTCCCTGTGTTATTTAGCAAAGCCCCACTGTTTTATACATGATAGTGTATATATGCCAGTGCTACCTTTTCAATTCATCCCACCCTAACCTTCCTCCACTGTGTCCACAAGTCCCTTCTTTACTAGGTTCATTAGTCCCTTTTTTTTTTTTCTAGATTCCATATTGTTGTTGTTCAGTCGTTCAGTTGTGTCTGACTCTTTGCAATCCCATGGACTGCAGCACACCTCAGACTCACGTCTTCTGAGTCAGTGATGCCATCCAACCATCTAGTCCTCTGTCATCCCCTTTTCCTCCTGCCTTCTACCATTCCCAGCATCAGGGTCTTTTCCAATGAGTCAGTTTTTTGCATCAGGTGGCCAAAGTATTGGAGCTTCATCTTCAGCATCAGTCCTTCCAATGACTATTCAGATTCCATATATATGTGTTAAAATATGAATTGGTGGCCATCAACAAAAAATCTGCAGACAACAAATGCTAGAGAGGATGTGGAGAAAAGAGAATCCTCCTGCACTGTTGGTGGAAATGTAAACTGATACAGCCATTATGGAAAACAGTATGGAGTTTCCTTAAAAAAAATAGGAATAAATTTACCATATGACCTAGCAATCCCAGTACTAGAAATATACCCTGAGAAAACCACAATTTTAAGAGACACATGTACGCCAATGTTCATTGCAGCAATATTAACAATAGGACATGGAAGCAACCTAGATGTCTTTTGACAGATGAATCGATAAAGTCATCGTACATTTTACATTGGAATATTACTCATCCATAAAAAAATGGATTTGGGTGAAGTGTAGTGAAATGAATGAAGCTAGAATCTCTTATACAGAGTAAAGTGATCAGAAAGAGAGAAACAAGTATGTTATCTAATCTGATTTTGTATAATTGTTTGTAGTGGTCTGTTATGATCCTCTGCATAGATATTTCTGTGGTGTCAGTTTTAATATCTATGTTTTTATTTATAATTCTGTTTGAGTCCTCTGATTGATCTTCCTAAAAATTTGTAAATTTTGTTTATCTTGAGTTTTTAAATCATACTTCTAGGCTCTATTTCATTTATTCTGGCTCTAAACATCTTTTCTTCTTTTGCTAAACTTCAGCTGAGTTTATTATTTTCTTAGTCCCTTGAAATAGTTAGGTTGTTTATTTGAAATCTTTATGTTTTTTTATTGCAAACATTTATTGCTCTGAACTTTCCTCTTATAACTGCTTTTGCTTCATTCCACAAGTTTAGGTATGTTTCCATTCTTTTACCACAATTATTTTTCATTTCCCTTTTGATTTCCTTATTAACCCTTTGGTTGGCCAGGAGTTTCTTGTTCAATTTCTGTTTACTTGTGAATTTTCCAATTTTCCTTCTCTTACTGATTTCTAGTTTCATACCATTGTGGTTGGAAAAGATACCTTATATAATTTCAGTATTCTTAAATTTGTTAAAACTTGATTTATGGCACAGCATGTGATCTCTCTTGGAGGCTGTTCCATGTGTGCTTGAAAAGATTATGTGTTCTAGTGCTAGTTGATAAAATGTTCTGTATATGACTATTAAGTTCATTTGATCTACTGTCTAATTTAAGTTGATGTTTCATTATTTATTTTTCTCTCTGTGTGATTTACCCAATGTTGAAAATGAAGTCTCCTATTACTTTTATATTGCTATCTATTTCTTCTTTTAGTTCTGATAATTTTTGCTTTACGTACTTTGGTGTGCTAGTGTTGGACACATATATTTTTTCAACTATTATATTCTCTTGATGAATTCACTCATTTAGCACTATTATAGTGACTTTTTTGTCTCTTGTTACTGATTTTGAATGAATATATGTTTTTCTGATATAAGTAGAGATATCCTATTCTCTTTTGGTTATCATTTGCATGGAATATAATTTTTCCATCCTTTCTATTTCACCTTATATGTGTCCTTAAAGCTAAAGGGAGTATTCTATAGTTAGAAAATTAAGTTGTTGAATCTTGGGAGGATTTTGGCTTTTTAAGACTTTATATTTTTAAAAAAGTTTTAGCTTTGCAACAAAACTGAGAGAGAAGAACAAAGGTTTTCCATATATACCCTGCCCCAAAAAATCCATGCTGCTGCTGCTGCTGCTAAGTCGCTTCAGTTGTGTCCAACTCTGTGCGACAATAGCCTCTCCCAATATCAACATCATTCTCCAGAACTGTACTTTTTTATTTTCATCAATAATGAATAATGACACATGATAATAATTCAAAGTCCATATTCTTCTGAGGATCACCTTTGGTGCTGAACAGTCATTGGGTTTGAACAAATGTGTAATGACATATACCCATCATTATAATATATAGAATATTCTTACTGCTCTAAAAATCCTCTGTGCTCTATATTTCCCTACTCCTGTTCCCCAAAACCACTCTTGATTATTGTAACTTTAAAGTCTTTAAGTTGGGAATCTTCAGTCCTCCACATTTGTTCTTCTTCAATATTATTTTGTCTATTCTGTGTCTCTTGCCTCTGTATATAAACTTTACTCAATCTGTGTGTTGCTGTGTGTAGATGTGCATACCAAGTATCCAGATTTTATTTTTTCAGAGATGCTGATATAACATATAATTTATAAATTTTAATATATAAATATATTTGTACATGATTAGATATAAATTAATATATTATATATATATGTATGTATATGCACACACAGAGAAATAGAACTGATATTGCTAGGTTATATTTATAAGAAAATTTTTCCTACTTTTATGAATAGGTTCCATAGTCTGCATTAATGTCAGTTGCTACAAATATGCTTTTGGTAATGGTTTGGTATCAGGAAGTTTAAGGTTATATTTGTTAGTGAAAATCTAGAGAATAAATTATATGTTGCAAATCTAGGGCATATTCTTCATCTGCTGGTAAGGTTGATATAGCTCCTTTAAGAAAATTAAGGTGTCAAAGCAACACTCAGGTCAGAAAAGAAAAGGCGGTTGAAGTAGGGCTTTATAGGTTATTGCCAAAGTCTTTCTCCACAAAGAGTTCAAGGATACCATTGAACAAATGATTCATAGTAGTCTTGAAATTTTCTCAGTGTTTGGCTGAATTAACACTATCATGGAACATTTTCAGAGCATTTATTAATAATGTCTTAACATGCATACAAATGTATTGCATACATAAAATGTCTACTCAGGCCTCCTGCATTGCAGGTGGATTCTTTATAACCTGAGCCACCAGGGAAGCCCCATAAAATGTCTAAATGTTTAGCAATTCAATATCTCATATATTTCAAGAGATACCACCAGACAAGAAAAACAGAAACAAAGCAGCAACTTTTCCTTGCTATGCTGGCTGTTTGATATAAACAGTGTTGAAGTCTTATACCCAGGATTGTTAGTTGTGTTGAAGTCTTTTCTTTTGGACAATATACATAATATATACAAATATAACAATAGTCTGTAAGGACATTTATAAAACAAGAATGAAAATATTTAATATTTAATTAAATATTTAGTATAACTATTTAGTATAAAATATTTAATATTCATTCAGTTTGTGAGAACTGAATGAGATGCATTATATACAATAACTGACACTTGGTACACACTGAATTAATTCATTTTCTTGACTTCTTCCTAGATCTCATTAGGAATGTCTCATCAGATGTGGGAGAAGAAATCAAATATCTTTTACACAGTGCTGTGTCTCATTTTTTGTTGAGTTCTTATGTAGTTTCTGCCCCACTGGCTTAAACTTCAATCTGGCTGCTTTGTATGTGATGATATACATACCTTTGTTCCTAGAACATGGATTTCCTTAATCTTCACTGTTCTTATTTTTATCTTGAATCTAATTTCTCAGTACAGACCCTTATATATGAGTTAAGCATACAACATCAATAAATTAACCACGAATAATATTTTAAGATATATCAGTACACTAAGCACATTTCTTAATGACACATGAAAGAAAATTGAGTCACATATGTAGCACTCATTGTTTCAAGAACTAGAACGTTATGACATGAAACTGTTTGTGGACATGTTTTAGGTAAAACTTTAGGTGAAACATTTTAAGGAACAAAGATAAGTGGGTAGATAAACAGACATTAAACAAATAGATATTGGTAAAGCCCACATATCATGACATAATAAATAGCATTGCATATACTATGATGCAATAGGAGTTCAGAGGAGGAAAGAGTAACAAAGAATGGAGTAAAATAAAGAGATTTGTGCATGAATGTTTGACTTGTAGCATGTAAATAAGATGTTGATTATGAATAAAAGGTAAAATTTCACAGGGGAAGCAACCTGAATAGCAAATCAAAGTAAGAATAAATTTGGTAAATATGTGAAAAGTGGGTAATAATTTTGTTTTAATCATTCTTTCTTCAGTCAATCCACAAATATTTGTTGAGTGACTACAATACCAGATACTGTTCTAAGGACTAGTTACTCAGCAGGAAAAACAAACTCCCGTTGTAGTATAAATGAGGAGTGGAGAGAAAATGGCAGCTAGTGAGAAATACTGCTGGATATAAAGGGCTGTAAAATAAAGCAAATGAGCCTGTTTTTGTTTTGTTTGTTTGTTGTTTACAGCTTCTTGCTTAAGCTGTTTTCTTCGCTTAGACTCTGCCTTTTTATCATCACTGACTAGCTTGCTTATTAATTGCTACTGATTATTAAAATACTGCTTAGGGAAGCCCTTTTAATATCCAAAAATACACTCAGGTTCTCCTGGTCTTACAACACTGTATGACTATTTTTCTTAAGACTTATCACATTTCTTATTTTACACATTTTATCTGAATATTTTCTGTATGTTTTCCTTATAACTGTGAGTTTCATGAGGGTAAAGACAATCTGATTTTGCTTCTTAAATCCTAATGTAAGAAATTATTCAGTTAAACTTTATAAATTAGGAAAAAACCTCACAATCTACAGAAAAGGAAGAAAAAGCTATCACAGTCCCTTTAATTAAAAATATTCATTTTCTAGGTCCAGAAAAATTATATCATAGGCCAAAATTAATTATGGTTATATTATATCACTCCTGTTTTTTTTTTTTCTCAGAATTTAAGATAAATGGAAAATAAGCAGAAGTAGTAAATTACCTCAGGTTTCAAACCAAAACATAAGTTAAATTCAAAAATGCCTAAGCTATCTTAGAATCCTTTATTAGGTTCTTAAGCATGTGGTTTATGTGGTCTCAAGAATGTTGAGTATGCTAGAAGGCAGCATGAATTCACTAGGAACAAGCCATGTCAAACAAGCCTCATTTCCTTTTTTGACTGTATTATTAGAGTACTAGGTCAAATGATTGCTCAATATATATGCAACAGCAGTTGTCAACAAAATCTCTCATGACATCCTTATGGATAAAGGAGATAAATGTGTCTGGATTTTGGAAGAGATAATGATTGAATAACAGGGAGAATGTATATGCTTGGATTCCAAACTGGATGATGTTTTTTAATGAAACTGATGTGTTTAGATTCGAGTATGATTCAATATTTTTACAAATAAGAAAATAGTGATTCAAATTGCATTTGCAAATGAAAACAATGATAGTGATAGCTTATATAATGGATAGTAAAATCAGAATGGGTAAAGTGTATACTTAGCAGCAGGCAATGCAAAGGACCATATTGGAATTGAATCCCATATATATTCTATTGTATACAATACAAGTTTAAAATTTGATTTGTGTTGACTTCACATGAAAAAGACTTGAGATTTCACTTTGTCATATACTCATGGTGCACCTACGGGAAATCAAATGGCAGCAAAAGCACCAAAGAGAGGGTTAACATTCTAGGTTCCAGAAAAAACTGAGTAAAGCGTCAGACTTTCACTTTTAGGCATGATAGAGTAATAAGACATAGATTTACCCCTTGCTATAAACAACTAGAACATGTGAGAAGCTATATAAGAGAATTCTGTTAAGACTTTGGACAAGAGACAGCAAAAATCTGATCTTTGTGAGAAAGAAAACAAAATAAATGAGCCCTACAGTCTCCCTGACTTTCCTACTAGGACCAACTTCTGAATTATAGGTGCAGAATGGAAGAATTTAAACAGTGCAGAAGGTAAAGATTAGAATTTGGTGAGTCTTATCTGACTGTAAATTACAAAGTAGATTTTCAGAAAGAACGGATATATTCATAAAGAAGGGCTTTTGAAATCTACTCTTTTATCCCTTTGAGTCTTTGCTATTAACCTCCTCATTTAAGTACTGAAATTCCATAAGGCAAGACAAAATATGACAGAAGATTTGTACCAGAAAAATGTTCAGTGCTTACAAAAATTGGGAAGACGTTTGATTCTTCCTGAGATACTTGAGAACCCTCAGAGAGTACTCAGCGCTCAATGAAGACCCTGAAAAATCACACCTTAGTAGTTGAGATGTGTTATCTGTAAAATGAATGTTACACTAAACTTTTTCTAGAAAAGCTTAAAAACAGGTCCTCAAAGAATCGAGTAGAAAATAACTTAGATATCTGCCAAAACAAAGTATATACATTTCTCTTAAAAAGGACAATAAAATTCAGACAATTGACATTATAAAACAATGTAACACACTACCCAAAGTTACTAGAATTTTGAAAAGGCATGAGAAAGTGATTTATATGAAAACAGGCCAAAAGGTAATGATAGAATAATATTTTAAATGGTGAATAGTCATTTTTAATATATAAGTATTTTAATATACAATTAATACTTGTACATTAATACTTGTACATTTTATACAAGTATTTAAATATACAATATGCATTTTAATATACAAGTATTTAAAGAACAGCATGAACAAAATGAGAATGAAAGATGTACCGTTGATCATTAGGGAAATGAGAATTAAAGCCATTTGTAGTGTCTTATAAAGTTGAAAATACAATTATTATATCACAAATAATTCTACTGAGTATTTACTAAGAAAAATTTATATGCATATATATACAGACAGACAGACTTGGTATTAATATTCATAACAACTTTATTAATAGCAGCCAAAACCTGGAAATAACCCAAGTTTTGTCAATAGTTGAATGACTAAGTAAATTTTGATATATAATTTCAATGAGAACTACTCAGCAATAAAAATAAGTCATACTGTTTTATTAAACAGCTTATGTGGATGATACACTGAAATACATAACAGTGTAGGTGAATAATAAAAATATTATGCTGAAAGTTAGACAAGACACAGAAAAGTTTATAATGTGGGATTCTATTTATATTAAAGGTGTCCCAGGTGGCTCCACAGTAAATACTCTGCTGGCGAATGCAGGAGACAAGGGCTCTATTCCTGGGCTGGGAAAATTTCCCTGGAAAAGGAAATGGCAACCCACTCCAATATCCTTGTCTGGGGAATCCCATGGAGAACCTCGTAGGAAACATACAGTCCATGAGGTCGCAGAAGAGTCAGACACAACTTAGCATCTAAACAACAACAATATTTATATTAAATCATAATATATAAAGGGGCTTCCTGGTGGCTTAGATGGTAAGAATTTACCTGCAATGCAAGAGACCTGGGTTTGATCCCTAGGTTGGGAAGATCCCCTGGAGAAGGAATGGCTGCCCATGCCAGTATTCTTGCCTAGAGAATCTCACAAACAGAGGAGCCTGACAGGCTACAGTCCGTGAGGTCACAAAAGGTCAGTCATGACTGAGTGACTAAGCACATATAATACTTAAAACTACAGTGATGGAAAGGTCAGTGTTTCTTTGGGGCTAAGCACAGGGGGACAATTGAAAGATTGTACAAGACAATTTCATGAAATGATGGAAATATTTTGTATCTTGATTTATGATAGTGTTTATATAGTTATATATACTCATCAAAACACATCCAAATGTACTTTTTTGATTGTTGTCTTCATTCAGATACCTCCCTGGTGGCTCAGACAGTAAAGCGTCTGCCTACAGTTCAGGAGACCTGGGTTCAATCCCTGGGTCAGAAAGATCTCCTAAGAGAAGGAAATGGCAATCCACTCAAGTACTCTTGCCTGGAAAATCCCATGGATGGAGGAGCCTGGTAGGCTACAGTCCATGGGGTCGCAAAGAGTAGGACACAACTGAGTGACTTTACTTTCTCTGAATCTCAGCATCACCTTTCAAGACAGATGTAATTATTTTCTCTGAACTTCAGTTTTTTTCATAGGCAAGGCAGAAATGGTCATGAACTGTAACTCTTAGGATAATGGGTGGAATAAAACACTGCACGTAATGGTTGGATAAAATTCGTACTCTAGAACTTTATTTGTGTGCATTTTGAGATATTTAATATTATTTAAAGGAAGTATCTATGACATCCTAGGGACTCTTCTCAGCAGATCCACAGAGCTGCAAATTACTTTCGTGCGCAGATAGGATTATGGCTGTGATGAGACAGGAGAAGTGTTCCCAATTGTAGCACAGTGAGCTCCAAAGGTTAATAACACTATCTGCTAGGAAGCTATAGGTTTATGGTACAGAAAAATTATAGTAAGTGCAAAGAGCCCACCCAGAAAATTCAAGGATCCATATAATATTTGGGTGGGCTACTATGAATTCAAAATTTTAGAATGGGCAGGTAAGGTCTATCTGACTTGGAATAAACTAAAAATGATACAGCATCTAATGTACTTAATATGAACTCAGAGAAATTTGTGCACTGAAATATCGAAGTTACTATGACCCATTTTATTACTTTTCTACATGTTCAATTTTTTCCTCTGACATTTATAAATATTAACCTTATGAAGAGAGAAAGGCACTAGATAGAAAATTCTGTGATGACACTGCTTAAGTCTTGACGCTTAAGATTTGAATGGTGTTTTATTTATGTATATTTGTTGTCAGCATTTATTAAATTTTGTGGTTGAGGAGTAGTTGTTTTCTCTACACTTTAGTGCTATGTTGGGGTTATTGATCATTAAATCTAATTTTATTATTACTTAGAGTGGTGGTCATATAAATATTTTTAAATATATTTATAAATATAAATAAATTAGAACATATTTTGGAAAATCAGAAGTATTTTTTTGATGGAAGGAAAATGATTATTTTAATTCTGAGGCATTTTTGATTTCTTATGTTAAGTCTATCATGATGGAACAGATATCTTTGGAGCCACATTATGTGAAAAGCTTGTATTCTGTTTATTCAATGTAATTAAAAGATTTAGGATTCTGTATGTTACAGACAATATATGCTAACATCTCCTTAAACATATAGATTTATAGAGAGATGAGTATATATTGTAAGATTTGTTTTTTAACTTAATACAACATGAGAATTTAGTCAATTAATAATAATCAGCTGCTGAGGAAAAACCACTAAAAAAAATGTGTCATGATATAATTAAAAGTACATTAGGAATTAACTTCCTAAATATTTCATTTGATTGTTTTAAAATTTCTTTTAATGCATTATTAATTTCTTGTAAACATTGTTTTAAAATAGTGCTAGTAATACAATCCTACCTAAACATAAAATAAGAATAAAATATTTTTATTCTTTTTGAAGTTGGAACACACAATTAATTAACATTATTTAAGGGATTACTTACAAAACAGAATGTCTTTCTGAAAATCATACTTATATACACAAAAATTAGTAAAATGTAAAAAGGTGTTAGCAAATAAAAGAACTGTCATAATTAAAATGAGAGTCAGAGATCAAGGAATCATTCATGCTAAAATGAATCTGTCTAATACCTAAGATAAAAATATGTTAGAGGGAAATTATTCTCTAAAACTTTCTACATAATAGCTATTTATGAATTATAAACACACAAAGATTTGATTTGATCTGGATCAAGTAGTTAATCAAAATGTTAAAATGTTATGACCACAAAGGAATATAATTTTACAAAAATTTAAAAAAACATTATTCTAATTTCACGATAATAAAAAATATTAGAATAGTGTAAAAATGTGCAGTTATAGACAAAGTATAAAAACTTTAGTTTTTAATTCCATGATAATTAGAGTTATTTTAGATGCTTGTCTAATTTCTGATATTAAGGAAAATATAGGAATCATCAGATTTTAGATCATTTTCATGAAAGTTGGCATTTTACATAGAACATTGTATGTTACTTTCTTCTCTATTATGTTGATATTTTCCCTGAGAAATCTTGGATGCTTTCAATACAACTTTTGGTCTTGCAACCCTTTTCAGACATATAAAATAAGAGAACACACTTGGGGAATAAAGGAATTTCTGAAAACCCCCTGTTTCACATATTGGGTTACAGAGTATGTATATGTGCTCTCTCACTTCCTTGTCTGGGAAACAGGCTATGAACTAAGTAGGATGATTTTACTCTGAATTTATGTTACAAGTATCTAATCATCATGGTAGATTGTTAATGACTAATAGCTTTTTAATCTGACTTATGTCTATACAGACACAGAATCAGGTTAAATCCCCTGAAAATTTCATGGTTTTAGCATTTAATATTAAAGTTGGCAGTGAAATATGAATATTTTGAATGCCACTTTTGGACTGAAGAAAGGACACATCATAAGAAAACTTCTGTCTTTAATTCCAATTCATTCCACATCACCAGAACATACTCATTTTTAATGTTTCTCAAATATTTTCTGTTCAGAGAAGAAACATTGGGGTTAAAATTAATGTAAAAATCTCATGAAATAGTGTGCTTGGAGGAAATCACTAGAGATTAGCTGGATGATTCTGACTCATGACAAGGGGTGATCTTGACAGGAATATGATGACTACCTTCCCAAAACATCTTTAACAAGAAAAATGTGTGCTTAATATCTAGAGAGAGAATAGAGCATTAGAATAGGAGTGGTAAAGTCAGCAAATCTGCTTATTCTTTTCCTTCTTGGGACCAACCAAGACATCTTAACTGCCATAATTTCTGGAGCACCCTAAACAGTAGACACACATGCATTGATTCTGGCAGGAGCTCTAAATATAGTATTTCAGTCTACAATGATTCTAACAATGGATTTCAGTTTAAATTTTCATTCCTTGATATCTGTAAAATTCTTTTCCTAGCGTTTCTATGTTTACTACTTGGACTCGATGAGTCTGACCCATGCAGAGGATTTCAGACGATTGAATATCTGTTCAGGGAGAGCAGCCTGGCTTAGTAAACTAAGAATCAAAAGTAGGAGTGACTACCAATCCCATAATGATTCAAAAGTAGGAGTCACTACCAGTCTCATAGTGATTTGATTCATATTAGAGTTAACTGCAAAGAAGAGTGTATACATTCTTTCTGAATTCTTAGAAGACAGGTTAGTCTAGTACAGAGTTTCCCATAAAGTTAATTGTCCATGAAATATAAGAAATTCTGTAGTTTCATTATCCTTATAATGCTGAGAAATTTCAAATAATTATTTGAGCATTCAATTAACAGACTTTCTTATCTTTGTGAGTCAACATTTCTCTCTCTCTCTCTCTTTTTTTTTTTTTTGTTCTTTTTAAGAAAGATTCCTGGGATTTCCCTAGCAGTCCAGTGGTTAAAACTGCGCTTCCAAAACAGGGGGCTGGGTTCCATCCATGGTCTAGGAACTTGGTTCCCACATGTCCTGTGGCCAAAAAATCAAAACATAAGACAGAAGCAATATTGTAACAGATTCAATAAAGACTTTAAAAATGGCCTACATCAAAAAATCTTAAAAAAAAAAAAAAAAGATAAGAAAATGATTCCTGGAGACATGTCATTTGTTTAAATCTAATTCCAGTGGTCATGTATAGATGTGAGAGTTGGACTGTGAAGAAGGCTGAGCACTAAAGAATTCAGTTCAGTTCAGTCGCTCAGTTGTGTCCGACTCTCTGCGACCCCATGAATCGCAGCACGCCAGGCCTCCCTGTTCATCACCATCTCCCGGAGTTCACTCAGACTCACGTCCATCGAGTCAGTGATGCCATACAGCCATCTCATCCTCTGTCATCCCCTTCTCCTCCTGCCCCCAATCTCTCCCAGCATCACAGTCTTTTCCAATGAGTCAAGTCTTCGCATGAGGTGGCCAAAGTACTGGAGTTTCAGGTTTAGCATCATTCCTTCCAAAGAAATCCCAGGGCTGATCTCCTTCAGAATGGACAAGTTGGATCTCCTTGCAGTCCAAGGGACTCTCAAGAGTCTTCAACACCACAGTTCAAAAGCATCAATTCTTTGGCGCTCAGCCTTCTTCACAGTCCAACTCTCACATCCATACATGACCACAGGAAAAACCATAGCCTTGACTAGGTGGACCTTAGTCGGCAAAGTAATGTCTCTGCTTTTGAATATGCTATCTAGGCTGGTCATAACTTTTCTTCCAAGGAGTAAGCATGTTTTAATTTCATGGCTGCAGTCAGCATCTGCAGTGATTTTGGAGCCCCAAAAAATAAAGTCTGACACTGTTTCCACTGTTTCCCCATCTATTTCCCATGAAGTGATGGGACCAGATGCCATGATCTTCGTTTTCTGAATGTTGAGCTTTAAGCCAACTTTTTCACTCTCCTCTTTCACTTTCATCAAGAGGCATTTTAGTTCCTCTTCACTTTCTGCCATAAGGGTGGTGTCATCTTCATATCTGAGGTGACTGATATTTCTCCCGGAAATCTTGATTCCAGCTTGTGTTTCTTCCCGTCCAGCGTTTCTCATAATGTACTCTGCATATAAGTTAAATAAGCAGGGTGACAATATACAGGCTTGATGTACTCCTTTTCCTATTTGGAACTAGTCTGTTGTTCCATGTCCAGTTCTAACTGTTGCTTCCTGACCTGCATACAGGTTTCTCAAGAGGCAGGTCAGGTGGTCTGGTATTCCCATCTCTTTCAGAATTTTCCACAGTTTATTGTGATCCACACAGTCAAAGGCTTTGTCATAGTCAATAAAGCAGAAATAGATGTTTTTCTGGAACTCTTTTGCTTTTTCCACGATCCAGCAGATGTTGGCAATTTGATGTGCGGTTCCTCTGCTGAAGAATTGATGCTTTTGAACCGTGGTGTTGGAGAAGACTCTTGAGAGTCCCTTGGGCTGCAAGGAGATCCAACCAGTCCATTCTGAAGGAGATCAGCCCTGGAATTTCTTTGGAGGGAATGATGCTAAAGCTGAAACTCCAGTATTTTGGCCACCTCATGCGAAGAGTTGACTCACTGGAAAAGACTGTGATGCTGGGAGGTATTGGGGGCTGGAGGAGAAAGGGACGACAGAGGATGAGATGGCTGTATGGCATCACTGACTCAATGGACGTGAGTCTGAGTGAACTCTGGGAGTTGGTGATGGACAGGGAGGCCTGGTGTGCAATTCATGGGGTCGCAAAGAGTCGGACATGACTGAGCAACTGAACTGAACTGAATATATCCTTTGCTGGTTAAACATTGTTACAATTTACTTGTTCATATATTTAAATAATGTTCAGACAGATTCCTTTGTGTGTACTCTAATTTTGCTTGAATATTGAATCCCATTACAGGACATCTGGCTAAATACACAGAGATACAGTGAGTTGCATGTGGTCCAGTTTGTGCATTGACTACAAAGATGCAGTTGCTTTGAATCAGATGATTTTTACAAGTTGCAAGTATTTCTGATGTCTCTGAGACTCACTAAAGCTTTTGTGAATCCAGCCAAATATTTCTTATCCAAAGGGACAGTCAGCGGTTATAGAAAGATAACAAAAGGTGAATGGGTAAAGAGATAGCCTTTGGAGAACTGAGAAGAAATTTCTTAATCTTTCAGCAAAAGTCCCAATGGGTTTTAACCCACTTTTTGTAAAAGCCAACACGCATTCTTCAACACACACACACACACACACACTCATAATTTTACATATGAATTAGATGACAATGTATCATTTTTTAATATAAAATCACATTTATAAGTGTACTTTTTAAAAACTAATTTATTTTAATTGAAGGATAATTGCTTTATAATATCTTGATAGGTTTGCTATACATCAAAGTCACCTCCATCCTGTCATCTCCCTCCCACCTCCCTCCCCACCCCATCCCTTCTGGTTGTCACAAAGCACTGACTTTGGGTGCCCTGCCTCTCACATCAAATTCCCAATGGCTATCTATTTTATATACGGTAATATATATGTTTCAGTGCTATTCACTCAAATCATCCCATGCTCTCCTTTTCCCACTGAGTCCAACAGTCTGTTCTTTGCATCTGTGTCTCCTGCCCTCACATAGGGTCTTTCTAGATTCCATATAAATGCATTAATATACAATATTCATTTTCCTCTTTCTGACATCACTCTCTAATAGGTTCTAGGTTCATCCACCTCATTAGAACTGACTCAGCTATGTTCTTTTTTGTAGTTGAGTAATATTCCTTTGTGTATAGGTACTGCAACTTCCTTATCCATTCACCTACCAGTGGACATCTAGGTTGCTTCCATGTCCTAGCTATTGTAACTAGTGCTTCAGTGAACATTGAAGTACATGTGTCTTTTTCAGTTCTGGTTTCCTTAGGGCATATGCCCAGTAGTGGGATTACTCAGTCATATGGTAGTTTTTTTTTTTTGCCTAGTTTTTTTTTTTTTTTTTTTTTTTAGGACTCTCCATACTGTTCTACATACTGGTTGTATCAGTTTGCATTCTCACCAACAGTGTAAGAGGGTTCCCTTTGCTCCACACCCTCTTCAGCATTTATTATTTGTAGACTTTCTGATGACGGCCTTTCTGACCAGCGTGAAATGATACCTCATTGTGAGTTTTGATTTGAATTTCTCTAATAATGAGTGATGTTGAGCATCTTTTAATGTGTTTATTAGGTATTTGTATGTCATCTTTGGAGAAATTTCTGTTTAAGTCTTCTGCCCACTTTTTGATTGGGTTGTTTGTGTTTCTGGTATTGAGCTGCTTGAGCTGCTTGTATATTTTGGAGATTAATTATTTGTCCATTGTTTTGTTTACTATTATTTTTTTCCCATTTTGAAGGTTATCTTTTCACCTTACTTATAGTTTCCTTGGTTGTGCAAAAGACTTTAAGTTTAATTAGGGCCTGTTTGTTTATTTTTGTTTTTATCTCCATTACTCTAGGAGGTGTGTCATAGAGGATCTTGCTGTGATTTATGTCAGAGAATGTTCTGCCTATGTTTTCCTCTAAGATTTTTATACTTTCTGGTCTTACATTTAGGTCTTTAGTTCATTTTAAGAGTACAATTTTTTAAAGAAATTAAAGTCAGCAGGATTTCATTCTCTAGCCAGGAAAATAAACTGTAAACTTTGGCAAGTCTGCTTCTTTATCAAACAGTTGCATAGAGAATTTCTCAAAACAATGACAATTACATAACAGGATTTTTTTTTTGGTAATTATGCAAAGAATAAAACACTTTTAGTTTCTCATATTTTTGGAGACTATATAGTAAATCTTGAGAGACTGCATGTAATTAATGCTGCAGTTGTTCTAATCACTGTTTGTCTCTACTGGAGCAATAAAACAGCAGTCACAAGTACAATACATGGGGTTGTTAATTATGGAACTAATTATGGAACTAATCATAAGCATACTTTCATAATATAGAAATTATATGATATTAAGTGATTAGGTTAAAAATGGAAAGCCTTGAAGGATTTTATTAGTTTTGTACACTAAACGGTCACAGGGAATACTCTCCCCCAGAAAGACATAAACATATCTCAACATGTTATACAAAAAGCCCTCCATACTACACAATGCAAAGTTAGTAGTATAGAGAGCTTAGTTTGAAAAATAAATATATATCTTAATCTAGAAAAAAAATCTAAACAAAATAATGTTTGCCATTGTTCCTATGTGACATTGAGGTTCTTGACCCATGGCCATGAAGACATGCTCTAAACTGTTTTTCTAATACAAGCAATGAACCCCTTTGCAAAAGAAACATATTTTCCTGGCCAGAATAAAACATCCTTGGACCAGAAATAACAGCCTTGTTTTTAACAACTGAGTTAACTAAATAACGGAAACACGATGTAAAATTTTGGCATTTAGTAGTCTTCTTATTTTAAAGTTAAAACTTCACTAGAACTAATGGACTGGGGATTTGTCACAATCAAGATTTTAATTTAGATGTCTTAACCAACAAGAATGTTATTATTACTTTTTCTTGAAATTTCCAGCTTCTTTCTTTAATAAGTTATGACATTTTCAGTAATGCCATGTATCAGAAAATTTTCATAACCAACAATAATTAACCAAGAGGATTTAAAATTTCACATACTTAATGAGTATCAGGTAGAGAAATTAAAATTGAAGCAATCAAATATATGGAAGCAAGGAGTCATGGTAGAAATTATTTGTCTTAATCACTTATAGTATGTTTCCACAGCCAATGAGATTAAAATCTAACTGGCGAAAAAAGAAACACACACAAAAACACTTTATAAATGATGGCACATCTCTTAGTTTATATCTCTTTGGATATGTTTTGAGTAGAAATGGAAGAGAGCTAACATATTAAAGATATTTTAAAATTAAGGACTCAGGCATTCCTTTCCTTCATTTATCACTAACCACATTAGTATGTCATTCATTTTAAAAAATTCATTAATTCATTAAACATTTACTGGGTTCTGGATTTGTTCCTTGATTCCCAGGTGGCGCAGTGGTAAAAGAATCCACCTGCCAATGCAGGAGATGAGGATTGGATCCCTGGGTCAGGAAGATCCCCTGGAGAAGGAAATGGCAATCCAGTCCAGTATTCTTGCCAGGAAAATCCTGTAGACAGAGGACCCTGGCAGGCTTTTCAGTCCATGGGGTAGTAAAGAGTCAGACTTGGCTGAGTGACTAAGCATGAACAAGCATAGAATCTGATTACTTAGAATACTTATATCAATAAGACACACTCTCTGACCACAAGAAGTGCATAGTCAGAAAACAGAGATACACAAGCAAATTTCTAAAGTTATGTTAGACAGAGATTGTGTATCCAAAGAGGGAAACATACACAAAGCAGAGAGATAGCAAAGAAGAAGCATCTGTTAGCTCTTGTAGCTAGATCAGGAAAGGATGTGGATGATTCTAAATTGCTAGAACAAGTGTCTAAATAAAGGAAGTTATGTTTAAAATTTAATAAGAGCTCTTAAAATTGCTTTGATTAAGTCAAAGAAGAGTTCCACAGAAAAAGAAGTAGATTTGTTGGCTTTAAAAAATTGTATAAAGGTGTCAGTAAAAGCCATTATGATGAATCAGAGAAGGGTGGTGGATGAATAACTTGATTGTTAGCATATCAGTTACCTATTGCAAAGGAAACTATCCCAACCCTTAGTGACTTAAAACAACTATAGCCTTATCATTGCTGAAAATGTGAATTGGCATTCTGGGCATTTCTTCTGCTGATGTCACATAGGATCAGTCACGCAGCTCTATTTATCTGTAACTGTGATTATGTTGGAGAGTTTAACCTGGCCACAATACTAGCATTTTCTGTTCCATGTTCAAATGGGTTGCCTCAGTTCTCATTCATACTTTGTATCTTCCAGCAATCTGCACTTTTTAACAGCATGGTAAACTCAGGATGCCAAAAGAACAAGAGTGGAATCCATAAAATCTCTTAAATTCTAGGATCTAAAATTAGAACAGTGTTAATTCTGCCATATCCTATAGGCAAAAGCAGATCTCATATTCAGCTTCAATTCAGAAGGAAAGAAAATTAGAAAAATAAGCAATGCGATTTTACAATGATTCCAGTCAACTTTAGTAGAGACTTTTTCCAATAAGTCAGAATTTTAAATATTAAAAAGGATGAACCAGAGGATCTAAAATAATTAACATCCAGAGGAAGAATAAGCTAATCTTAGAAATAGGTTCAGGGATATTGACACAGGCAAGCAGAAAAGCCACATGTCGTTAGATGGTGTTTGAGGGAATTAATGAGACAGGAGATGACAAAAAAAAAAAAGTAGATTTAGTTGATCAAAGATGAGACTTAGTATACCTGAAGTGTTGGAGAGAGTTCACAAGTAAGGAGTTGGAACTTGAGACTGTGTTAGAGATAAAATTAATGTTCTTTTTTTGGCTAGCTCACTGATGGCATTTCAGTTCAGTTCAGTTCAGTCGCTCAGTCGTGTCCGACTCTTCGCGGCCCCATGAATCACAGCACGCCAGGCTTCCCTGTCCATCACCAACTCCGAGTTCACTCAGACTCATGTCCATCAAGTCAGTGATGCCATCCAGCCATCTCATCCTCGGTCATCCTCTTCTCCTCCTGCCCCCAATCCCTCCCAGCATCACAGTCTTTTCCAATGAGTCAACTCTTCGCATGAGGTGCCCAAAGTACTGGAGTTTCAGCTTTAGCATCATTCGCTCCAAAGAAATCCCAGGGCTGATCTCCTTCAGAAAGGACAAGTTGGGTCTCCTTGCAGTCCAAGGGACTATCAAGAGTCTTCTCCAACACCACAGTTCAAAAGCATCAATTCTTCGGCGCTCAGTCTTCTTCACGTCCAACTCTCACATCCATACATGACCACAGGAAAAACCATACCCTTGATTAGACGGACCTCTGTTGGCAAAGTAATGTCTCTGCTTTTGAAAATGCTATCTAGGTTGGTCATAACTTTCCTTCCAAGGGGTAAGCATCTTTTAATTTCATGGCTGCAGTCACCATCTGCAGTGATTTTGGAGCCCCCCCCCCAAAAAGTCTGACACTGTTTCCACTGTTTCCCCATCTATTTCCCATGAAGTGATGGGACCAGATGCCATGATCTTCGTTTTCTGAATATTGAGCTTTAAGCCAACTTTTTCGCTCTCCTCTTTCACTTTCATCAAGAGGCTTTTTAGTTCCTCTTCACTTTCTGCCATAAGGGTGGTGTCATCTGCATATCTGAGGTTATTGACATTTCTCCCGGCAATCTTGATTCCAGCTTGTGCTTCTTCCAGCCCAGCGTTTCTCATGATGTACTCTGCATATAAGTTAAATAAGCAGGGTGACAATATCCAGCCTTGATGTACTCCTTTTCCTATTTGGAACCAGTCTGTTGTTCCATGTCCAGTTCTAACTGCAGTCTTCCTGACCTGCATGTAGGTTTCCCAAGAGGCAGGTCAGGTGGTCTGGTATTCCCATCTTGAAGAATCAGTCTTGAACTAATACAGAATATAGTGTGAGATTCTCCAAAAGCACTTAAATTCATGTTGGAAGGCAAAATGTTTGTCTGAGAAGGCCTTAAAAATAGCTGAGAAAAGAAGAGAAGTGAAAGTCAAAAGAGAAAAGCAAAGATATACCCAACTGAATGCAGAGTTCCAAAGAATAGCAAGGAGAAATAAGAAAGCCTTCCTCAGGGATCAGTGCAAAGAAATAGAGGAAAACAATAGAATGGGAAAGACTAGAGATCTCTTCAAGAATAATAGAGATACTAAGGGAACATTTCATGCAAAGATGGCTGCAATTAAGGACAGAAAAGGTGTGGATATAACAGAAGCAGAAGATATGAAGAAGAGGTGGCAAGAATACACAGAACTGTACAAAAGAGATCTGAATGACCCAGATAACCAAAATGGTGTCCTCACTCGCCTAGAGCCAGACATCTTGGGGTGCCAAGTCAAGTGGGCCTTAGGAAGTATGACTATTAAGAAAGCTAGTGGACATGATGGAATTCCAGCTGAATTATTTCAAATCCTAAAAGATGATGCTGTGAAAGTGCTATACTCAATATGCTAGCAAATTTGGGAAACTTGGCAATGGCCACAGGTCTGGAAAAGGTCAGTTTTCATTCCAATCCCAAAGAAGGGCAAGCCAAAGAATGTTCAAACTACCGCATAATTGACCATCTGGTGATGTCCGTGTGAAGAGTCTTCTGTTGTGTTGTTGGAAGAGGGTGTTTGATATGATCAGTGTGTTCTCTTAGCAAAACTCTGTTAGTTTTTGCCCCACTTAATTTTGTACTCCAAGGCTAAATTTGCCTTGGTATCTCTTGACTTTCAATTTTTTGCATTCAAATCCCCCATAATGAAAAGGACATCTTTTTGGGGGTGTTAGTTCTAGAAGGTCTTGTAGGTCTTCATAGAACCGTTCAACTTCATCTTCTTTAGCATAACTGATTGGGGCATAGACTTGGATTACTGTAATAGTGAATGGTTTGCCTTGGAAATAGAGATCATTCTGTCATTTTTGAGGTTGCACCCAAGTATTGCATTTCAGGCTCTTGTTGACTGTGAGAGCTGCTCCATTTCTTCTATGGGATTCTTGCCCACAGTAGTAGGTATAATAGTCATGTGAATTAAATTTGCCCATTCCAGTCCATTTTAGTTCACTGATTCTTAAAATGTTGATGTTCATTTTTGCCATCTGCTGTTTGACCACTTCTAATTCACTTTGATTCATGGACCTAATATTCCAGGTTCCTATACAATATTGTTCTTTATAGCATTGGACTTTACTTCCATCACCAGTCACATCCACAACTGGGTGTAGTTTTTCTTTGGCTCCATCTCCATTCTTTCTGGAGCTATTTCTCCACTGATCTCCAGTAGCATATTGGGCACCTACAGACCTAGGGAGTATATCTTTCAGTTTCATATCTTTTTGCCTTTTCATACTGTTCATGGGGTTCTCAAGGCAAGAATGAAGAAGTAGTTTCCCATTACCTTTTCCAGTGGACCAAGTCTTGTCAGAACTCTGCACCATGACCTGTCCATCTTGGGTGGCCCTACACAGCATGGCTCATAGTTTCATTGAGCTAGACAGGGCTGTGGTCCATGTGATCAGTTTGATTAGTCTTCCGTGACTGTGGTTTTCATTCTGTCTGCCCTCTGAAGGATAAGGATAAGAGGTTTATGGAAGCTTCCTGATGGGAGAGACAGACTGAGGGGCAAACTGGGTCTTGTTCTGATCGCAGGGCCATACTGGGTAACTCTTTAATCTAATTTTCTGTAGATGAGTGGGGCTGTGTTCTTTCGCTGTTATTTGACCTGAGACCAAACTATAGTGGAGGTAATGAAGAAAATGGTGACCACGTTAGGAAGGTCATGTGCAGGCACTATCGCGCTCAGTGCCCCTGACCCTGTAGCAGGCCACCACCGACCCTCACTGCTGCCAGAGACCCCTGGACACTTACAGGCAAATCCAGGTCAGTCTGCTGTAGGGTCAATGCTCCTTTCTCCTGGGTCGTGGTGCACACAAAATTCTGTTTCTGCCCTTCAAGAGTCTGTTTCCCCAGTCCTGTTTAAGTTCTGTAATCAAATCCCACTGGTCTCCACAGGTCAGAAAAAGGTCAGTTTCCATTCTTAACCCAAAGAAAGGCAATGCCAACGAATGTTCAAACTACTGCCCAATTGCACTCAACTAAACACACCAGCAAAGTGATGCTCAAAATTCTCCAAGCCATGCTTCACAGTACGTGAACCGTGAACTTCCAGATATTCCTACTGGATTTAGAAAAGGCAGAGGAACTAGAGATCAAATTGCCAACATCCGCTGGATCATCGAAAAAGCAAGAGAGTTCCAGAAAAACATCTATTTCTGCTTTATCAACTATGCCAAAGCCTTTGACTTTGTGGATCACACTAAACTGTGTAAAATTCTTCAAGAGATGGGAATACCAGACCACCTGACCCGCCTCTTGGGAAATTTGTATGCAGGTCAGGAAGCAACAGTCAGAACTGTATATGAAACAACAGACTGGTTCCAAATAGGAAAAGGAGTGCGTCAAGGCTGTATATTGTCACCCTGCTTATTTAACTTATATGCAGAGTACATCATGAGAAATGCTGGTCTGGAAGAAGCACAAGCTGGAATCAAGATTGCCGGGAGAAATATCAATAATCTCAGATATGAAGATGACACCACCCTTATGGCAGAAAGAGAAGTAAAGAGCCTCCTTATGAAAGTGAAAGAGGAGAATGGAAAAGTAGGTTTAAAACTCAACATTCAGAAAGCTAAGATCATGACATCTGGTCCCATCACTTCATGGCAAATAAAAGGGGAAACAACAAAAACGCAGTTTTTCTTTGGCTCCAAAACCACTGCAGATGGTGACTGCAATCATGACATTAATTGGCCCACTTCACTTCACATTCAAGGATGTCTGGCTCTAGGTGAATGATCAGACCATTGTGATGGGTTGTGAAGTTTTTTTGTATAGTTCTTCTGTGTATTCTTGCCACTTCTTCTTAACATCTTCAGCTTCTGTTAGGTCCATACCATGTCTGTCCTTTATTGTGCCCATCTTTGCATGAAATGTTCCCTTGGTATCTCAATTTTCTTGAAGAAATGTCTAGTCTTTCCCATTTTTTTGTTTTCCTCTATTTCTTTGCATTGATCCCTGAGGAAGGCTTTCTTATCTCCTTGCTATTTTTTGTAACTCTGCATTAAAATGGGTATATATGTCTCTCCTTTCTCCTTTGCCTTTCACTTCTCTTCGATTCACAGCTATTTTTAAGGCCTCCTCAGACAACCATTTTGCCTTTTTGCATTTCTTTTCCTTGATGAGTAAGTTGGAGTAGATGATTCCTAAAATCTCTAATTAGCTGTTAGATTCCATAAATCTACTCATTTCTTAAAAATTATAGGAAACATCCATAAAATCACCGATGGGCTGTTAAATTCTAATGTAATATTTACCACATAATTATTTTTCTCTCTTTAGCAGTACTGTGATTTTAAGATGACTTGGATATACAATTTCTAATTCATTGGATTAGTTACATTTTATTAACTACTGTATATATATGTTATGGATGCTATCTAAAAAACTAAATATGTAATCCTTACTCAAAAATTATTTTATTCTCAAAATAGGTAGACATCAGGAATGGGATGATACAACTTGCAGAAGGGTGTAAAAAGCAATGATTCATGTAAAAGAGGTACAAATAAAATAGTAGGTTTCAGGGCCAGAAGACTTTGCTTATGACTGAAGGCTAAGAAAGTCTTTATGAAGGAAGTACCATTTGAATTGAACCTTGAAGGTTAATTAGGACTCGAATATGTGAAAATGGGAATAAATTGTATCCAAAGGGGAAAAAGTACGTGAGTAAAGATAGAATAGTTGAGAGTAAATATTTGTTTCTCTATACAGGGATGAAAAAGTGAAATAAAAAATACTAAGTTGTGTAAGTAAGTTTGAGTCATATTGTGAAAGATTTTGAATGTCATGACATTTCATTAATTGTTGATGGGTTCAGTTCAGTTCAGTCACTCAGTTGTGTCTGACTCTTTGCGACCCCATGAATCGAGGCACGCCAGGCCTCCCTGTCCATCACCAACTCCCGGAGTTCACTCAGACTCATGTCCATCGAGTCAGTGATGCCATCCAGCCATCTCATCCTCTGTCGTCCCCTTCTCCTCCCGCCCCCAGTCCCTCCCAGCATCAGAGTCTTTTCCAATGAGTTAACTCTTCGCATGAGGTGGCCAAAGTACTGGAGTTTCAGCTTTAGCATCACGACCCAGATAATCATGATGGTGTGATCACTAATCTAGAGCCAGACATCCTAGAATGCAAAGTTAAGTGGGCCTTGGAAAGCATCACTACAAACAAAGCTAGTGGAGGTGATGGAATTTCAGTTGAGCTATTTCAAATCCTAAAAGATGATCCTGTGAAAGTGCTGCACTCAATATGCCAGCAAATTTGGAAAACTCAGCAGTGGCCACAGGACAGGAAAAGGTCATTTTTCATTCCAATTCCAAAGAAAGGCAATGCAAAAGAATGCTCAAACTACCGCACAATTGCACTCCTCTCACATGCTAGTAAAGTAATGCTCAAAATTCTCCAAGCCAGGCTTCAGCAATACATGAACTGTGAACTTCTTGATGTTCAAGCTGGTTTTAGAAAAGGCAGAGGAACCAGAGATCAAACTGCCAGCATCTGCTGGATCATCAAAAAAGCAAGAGAGTTCCAGAAAAACATCTATTTCTGCTTTATTGACTATGCCAAGCCTTTGACTGTGTGGATCACAATAAACTGTGGAAAATTCTGAAAGAGATGGGAATACCAGACCACCTGACCTGCCTCTTGAGAAATCTGTATGCAGGTCAGAAAGCAGCAGTTAGAACTGGACCTGGAACAACAGACTGGTTTCAAATAGGAAAACTGTTGATGGGTAATTCTTACCAATTTTTTTAATGACTACTTTTTTAGAATAATTTAAGATTCAGAGCAAAATTGAGAGGGAAGTACTGACATTTTCCATATACTTCCTCTCCCAACACATTAATAGCCTTCCCCATTGTCAATATCACTCACCAGAATGGTACTATTTTTTTAAACCAACGATGAATCTATGTTGATATATTGTAATCACTCAAAGACCATAGTCAACATTTAAGTTCACTCTTGGTGTTGTACATTCTATGGACTTTGACAAATGTATTCATCCTTATGGTATTGTGCAGAATACAGAATAGTTTCATTGTCCCCCAAATCCTCTGTGCTCCACCAACTCATTTCTGCTCCCATTCAACCTTTGGCAACCACTGATTTTTTACAATAGTTTTGCCTTTGTTAAAGCATCATATATTTGAAACCATATACTATTTCTCCATATCTTTTTATGGTTTAGTATCTCATTTCAGTTTAGTTCTGAATAACTGTCCATTGTCTGGATGTGCCATAGTCTATATACCCATTCACTCACTGAAGAGCACCTCAGTTTCTCCCAAATTCTTGCAAGTAAAGGTTTGGCTATAAACATTTGGTTATAAACATTCATGTACAGGTTTATAGGTGGATGTAAATTTCCACCTCTTTTGGGTAAATAGTAAGAAGTGCAACTGCTGGATCATATGTTAAGAATATGTTTAATTTTATAAAAGACCACCAAACTGTCTTCCAGAGTGGCTGTACCATTTTGCCATTCCCACCAGCAATGACAATTCCTATTGCTCCACATTCTTACCAGCATTTGGTTTTATCAGTGTTACATATTTTGGCCCTTCTAGTAGGTGTGTAATGATTATTATTTTAATTTGCACTTCCTGATGACACGTGGCACACCTTTTTTGTGTACTTATTTGCCATCTGTATCTTCTTTGGGTAAGATGTTTGTTAAGGTCTTTGGATTCTTTTTTAATTGGGTTGTTTAGTTATTGTAGAGTTTTAAGAGTTCTTTATATGTTTTTGGAAAACTGTTAACAGATATGTCTCTTACAAATATTTCTCCCAGTTTGTTGCCATCTTCTGATTCTCTTGACTCTGACTTTTGGAGAGCAGAAGTTATTAATTAGCGCCAGGCCTCCCTGTCCATCACCAACTCCCAGAGTTCACTCAAACTCATGTCCGAGTCAGTGATGCCATCCAGACATCTCATCCTCTGTCATCCTCTTCTCCTCCTGTCCCCAATCCCTCTCAGGATCAGGGTCTTTTCCAATGAGTCAACTCTTCGCATGAGGTGGCCAAAGTATTGGAGCTTCAGCTTTAGCATCAGTCCTTCCAATGAACACCCCGGACCGATCTCCTTTAGAATGGACTGGTTGGATCTCCTTGCAGTCCAAGGGACTCTCAAGAGTCTTCTCCAATGCCACAGTACAAAAGCATCAATTCTTCGGCACTCAGCTTTATTCACAGTCCAACTTTCACATCCGTACAATAGCCCTTCCTTTTTTCATGGATTGTGCCTTTGATATTTTATGTAAAAAGGCATCAGCATAATCAAGGTCATCTAGATTTTCTCCTATAGTATCTTATGTTCTTATAGTTTAGTGTTTATGTATAGGCATGTGATTAATTTTGATTTAATTTTGTGAAATGTATAAGGTCTTAACTAGATTCTTTCCTTTTTTTTTTTTTTTTTGCATGTGAATATTCAGTTGTTCCAGCACCATTTGTAGCTAAAACTATCTTTGTTCCATTGTGCTTTCTTAGCTCCTTTGCAAAGATCAGTTGGCTATTTATATGGGATCTCTGTCTGTCTGTTATATTCCATTGATCTACTCACCATTTTTTCACCAATGCCTCACTTGTAGTGAGCTGTGTCAGCCCTCAACTTTTTTCTTTAGCTTCAATATGATGTTGTCTATTATGAGTCTTTTGTCTGTCCATATAAGCCTTAGACTTAGTTCGTTAATATACATAAAATTAGATTGGAATTGCATTAAATCTGCACATCAAGTTGATAAGAACTGACCTCTTGACACAACTGATTTTTTTTTCTATTCATAAACATGTCTATATTTAGTTACTTAAAAATTTTTTTCATCAGAATTGTGTAGTCTTCCTCATTTAGATCTTGTACATATTTTGTTTGATCTACTGATTTTGAGCAAGAGAGTTTATCAGAGGTCTGCTTTAAGAACATTAATTGCTCTAAAAAAGGGAAAATTAGAAGTTGTGAGGCAGGTTGAGATGCAAGATAATAAAGATGTGGACTTTGTTAGCTGTAGTGAGAGTGACATAAGGAAAGAGTGACAGGTAAAACTGATGCTGCACAGTGGAATTTGTTATTGCTTATACATGACTAAAAAAGGCTAGTAATAAAGGACAGTGTTCTAATTTTTCCTTATCATCTCATTCACTCCTCCAAAGTATCAGTGAAGTTAAGGCTTTTACCTTCATTTATAGATTAGAAAACAGCACAGCAGATAACCCAAGGTTCATATGTGTGACATAGTCATGATGGAGTTTGTTAGAATCTAGCTGCTAGAGTACACACCACTCTGATATAGTTCACAGGCTGTGAAGTGGACTTCAGTTCCTGGAAATATTGTGGTTCTGTTGACATAAATAGGGTACACAGAGGAAAGGTTAAACATCATTTGGAAAGGAATTTAAAAAATTAAGTTTGGATAATTTGTTTTCCCTTACTAGAAGTGTGTACAGGTGTGTCTGTGTCTGTTTTGTAAGTCTAGTGATTATAAATACTGTTGGAAAAAGTAAAATTCAAAATCTCTGAATGTTTAAATGAAAATCTCCATTGAAGTTCTTCAACTATAATGTCATAAAGTACTTGGTTCATTATTTTCTTCTTTACAATAAAGCTTTTTATAAGAAATTCCATCCTCGCATAAATTGGTAATGTCTTCTACCACTTTAAGTTGCATATTCTGTAGCATTAAAATCTTGTAGAAAAAAAACAGTAATGTGGAATATTTTTTGCATTTTTTAAGTAATAAAAGAGTTAATTAAAGGTTGTATTCATAAACTGTGTTTATGCACATGCACATGTATGTAAACTTGAAAAATAAGTAAAAGGCTATACACAAAAATCTTAACATTGATTATCTTCTTGTAGTGAGGTTATATATGTATTTTTCTTTTCATGAAAACACCTATTTTCATTGTGCATTCTAATTCAATTTAATGATAACTCCAGTTATTTCACTGTGGTCTTTCCTGGATTATTCAATGATCTGGGATGTATTATTTTACCATTTTTAAAGGACTTTACAATGAGAACTATATTATACCCAATACAACTGATGAGTATTGATGAACTCTATGAATCAATTATTTATGAAGTTCTGTGTTACTTCCAGCATTACTTTGTTCACAACTAAAGTTGAAAATCGTCAACTTCCAGATTTTTACCTTTTGCCTCTTTCCTTCTTGAGTTATATTATTTTATAGGAGTGATTTTTACATTAATCATGTTTTACTAATTATTGCTTTCCACACTCTGGCAAGGACTTCTGTTGCCTATCAAATACTCATTCTATCTTTTTTCCTTAAAGACTGAACTTTGATTTTGTTGGGAGTAGCACAGCATCTAGTTAAAAAACAAAGACTTGAACAAAACAGCAACAAAAGCCTACGCATCCAGGCTTCTCTTGAGGATAAAGTGTATGCCTGAGGCAGTCTGGTTCAAATACTTTGTCTGAGAGTAGTAGTAGGAACTTGCTATGAGCTCCTTAAGGAGGGTTCAGACTCAGTAGGAACATGCCCTGAACTATATTTTTCTATTTCCTTCTTATTTCTATACAAAACTCAGATAAGTTGGCTGGGGATTGAGTAAACACCTTATTTTATTTACTTTGAAAATTATTTTTAGAAGTTAATACACCTATTTTCATTCTGCATTCTAACTCAATTTAGTGATAGCTTCAGAATTCATACTTCTCTTAGACTACAATCATCTGTTTCCTGTTGGATACACCAGGATTAAACATGAAGTATATTCCATATATCCCATGTGACAGAATAAGATGAACACTTAGATGGATTTTTAAATACTTTACGTTAAAAAGCTATAATGGCAACAATAGGATGTCACTGCTAATCTTGAGATATTCTTTTGTATAGAAAATATGCTCTGCTTTAGTTGCTTTGTAAGTATATTTGGTTCATAATGAAAGTCTACAGAGATGAGGATAAATAATAATAATAATATACTACCAATAACATAAGCCACCACCACCAATAATAGTAATAACTATGGTTTACCGTGTGCCTGATGTATGCGAATGCTAGGGTGAACACATTTAAGCTCATATCGTTTAATTCTTACACCAGCTGCTATAAAGTAGTCATCTTTATTTTTACATTTAATTGGAAAGCAGAGACACAAATCTGCTAAACCATCAAAGATTATAGAGCTAGGGAATGGTAAAGCCAGAATTTAGTCAAAATTCTTTCTGACTTCAAAATTTGCTAAAGGTATGAATCTCTATGCTTTTCTCCTACTGTTTCCATTTCCTTTGATAAGAGAATATTCTTCCATTCATCAAAAATAATGTCAAATTTTATGTATATAGTCTAAAACAAAGAGAATTTAGCAAAAGAATCTTAACTTTCATTCATTCCTATAGCATTTTACCAGTAGGTACTAGGTCTAGGTCTAAGTGTGGGCCATAGACCAGAGGGAAGACTTTTGGTTCCTCCTCTCAATATCAGTGTGCTCAAAATAGATGGTAAAGCCTCTGTCTACAATGTGGAAGACCCGAGTTTGACTCTGGGTAGGGAAGATCCACTGGAGAAGGAAATGGCAATCCACTCCAGTACTATTGCCTGGAAAATCCCATGGACAGAGGAGCCTGGTAGGTTACAGTACATGGGGTCGCAAAGAGTTGGACACGACTGAGCGACTTCACTTTCTTTCTCTTCAGTAATAATATTTATCACCTCAAGAAGTAGAGGGGACTGTGTACAATGTGAGTTCAACATATTTAAAATAAAATTGTCATGCAAATTTCATTTGAACTGTAGTATTTTAATATCTGAAATTTACCAAGTCACTGGTTGTTCATCCTGTTATCACCTCATCTTCTTATAGACTTTCTGATCAATAGTTAAAGAGAATTGACCCTAGATTGGTAGTAAATACTCTACATTCCCTCAACAGATATGCATTCCATACAAATTAAATAATTAATGTAATAACAAGGAAGAGTATGCACAGTTTATTCAGGAATACCTATATGATTATCTTTCTAATTGGAGTCTGATTTGCATTAGTTCCAACTTGACTTATTATGAGACACCAGGCATACTATGACTTACTTCCCTGAACTTCAGAGAAAACTAAGAGATCTGATGTAATCAATAATAGTGAAATTAAGTTTCTTAAACATACAGTGTGATTACCAAAAACATGCATAATCACAGCTGCTGTAATAAAGAATCAAAATAATGAAACTCTGAACTGTTTCCTCTATGGTTTTATCACTTTGTTTTCTACCTCAATCCAAACAATAAGGGGTTGTTTTCCATAAATGCTTCTTTTGCAGAATTTCATGATCAGCAGTCTAGTGTTCCACATCTGTGTAGAAAAGCCTACCCAGGGAGTTGCTTTAGCTCCAGACACATGATTAGGCACTGATAGACGCATGGCATTTAGTAATGCCATTAAAATATTCTACACAGCACAATGGCAACAGATGTCTTAAGTTCTAACAACTAATCAAAAAGTGTATCAACCAACATAAAAAACACACCTGGAATCCTAGAAATGGAAGAATTTAGCCATATATCATTCAATATTCTATCAAATTTGTGTTAATTTGTGAAAAACTGTGCTGGATGTTTTTATGTAAATGAGCCCAAACATACATTTCACTCTGTAATCTTTAAAACCATTTTCTATAAAAAGCACTTTGTCAGGTTTTGAAGTGCTTCTTCCCGGGCCTGAGATAACTCAAGCTTTCTGAAATAATTCTCTTATTAAAGCAATATGTTCAAAGTGAGTAATGCAAGTCCACAGGGAACGCTGCTGAGAAAGTAATGGTCTGCTGGTGAGTTGATGGACTGCATTAATGGTCCTGGCCAATCCGGAAACAGGACTGACAGCAGCTCAATTTTTAATATATTTCATATGTAGAACATGTTCAGAAAAGAGGCCTAAATATTAGAGCCGTGCATTGGCTAAACTCTTTGCCAATCACGGCATTGTAACCATGAATTATATTCAGGGCAATAGTCTTTAATCATTAGGAACATTACTATCTATGTATTAATAGCAAGCAAAAGGCAGATAGATTTACATGGAATATATTCTTTGTTTACTTTTACTTGCAGTATTAATTTAGGGTTCCAGAAATCCATTTCCTGGGAAAGGGGCAGTATTCTTTTAAGTAATTTTTCTTCAATAACATAAAAAAAATGTGTTAAGTATTTGAAAAATTTTTGTGATTCTAAATGTTCTGATAAAATGTTTACAATGCCATGAAGAAAAGTAAAATACTATATTTCAGTGCAAATCACTGCTAACTCATTCCCACTCAGGAGTTTCAGTTTCACAAAATAGACTTAGGTAAGATTGCAGACCTAATGAATTCTAGTATTTAAAATGATTGATTATTTCTTCATTTGTTAGGCAACTCCACCGGAAAATATTGCTCAGGCTTATGTTTGTCCAATAAGTATGCATAAAGATTACTGTTATCTCTTTAAATTATTTTTGTAAATAATAATGAATATTTAACTATTAAAAATTACTTCTTTGGTGACCGAATTCTATAATACAGCAAATGTAACAAGAAAGCTGTAGTTATTAGCGTACAATTTGCAAGTTACTTTTCATCTTGGGTGATCTTAAGGTATATTTTAACTATGAACTCAAATTTAACAGTGAACTATTGTAGTGATTTTTATCTTTTGAATTTAAGTGTGACCAAAAAAGAAGAAAAAATTTAAAAAGTCCTTTTTAAGTTGTCCTTAGCAAAGCATAGCAATGAATTATTATGCCTCTGTATTGTCCATAATTTCCCTTCTCAATGTTACTTAACTTTTATTTAGGTAAGTGAGGAACACTTTCTCCCTTCCATGCCATTTTCAGCCCCCGTAGACTGCAGCCTGCCAGGCTCCTCTGTCCGTGGCATTCTCCAGGCGAGAATACTGGAGTTGGTTACCGTTCCCTTCTCCAGGAGATGTTCCCGACTCAGGAATCTGACTAGGATCCCCTGAATTACAGGCAGATTCTTTACTGTCTCAGCCACCAGGGAAGACCTTTAGGTAGATTAGGAACACCTCCTCCTCAGCATGCCATTTTCAGCTCTATTGTTTTACTCCACTCCTCTTTCTGGAGCACCTAACCATGAAAATTTTCCAGTTACACCAATAAATGCTAGTAGCACAAAATTTAAAAGGCACAGAAACGCAAGTCTTAAACTGACCTCATCTAGAACATGAAACATAGCTCAGAAAACCAATGTCCATGAAATGTTTCCATTGGATGGCAGTTTATTTTTGCTAAAATATAGTAAATGATTAAACTTTGTCTCCAAATAATGACAGTTCATATAAGAAAAAAACAATGCTTCTTCAGTGGGAATACATACAGCTAATACCCTAAATGGTCATCTTTTTGGCTTATTTTTAGGAGACAAAAAAGAGCAAGAAACTGAGAAAAATCTCAGACTCTGTTAGTCATGGGAACTTTATAGTCTGCACAATCATAGAAGCCTTAATGATCCCTTGATACTATTAATTCCTCTTATAATTTTAAAAACTTGTCAAGTCTTGCACTTTACCTTTCTTACAGCAATGACACTGAGTCCAAATGATGCTCAGATTTTTATCTCATACCATTAATAAAAAACTATGTCACAAGGGTACTTAATAAAAATGAATGTGAGATTTTACTAGAGATAGGAGACTTGCCAGATCAAAGAATATCCATTTATGAATGTTATAAATGTTTGATAAAATGAATTGTCATGTGATGGCATGTTTATTTCAGAAGTAGAGATGAAAAAAATGAGACGTAATTAAAAATAATAAAAACTTCTGCCAGCAGATGGGCAATAGTGGTGGGGGCATATGGTTAACAGCTGGACTTTATTAAATATATATTAACTTGAGCACCTCATTGGTGATTCTTTAATAAAGCTATCTTTTTTTCTTTTATTGCTAGTGTGGAAGGGTCACACGTTTGCACTCACATGGACAGAAGGGATGTATTTTTAAACATCGCTTTCTATATTACAATCTTTCTCACAAACCATCCACTTTTTGGTTAATGGACATCTGTAAACTTGTTGATAAGAATAACTTAGTCACTCTCAGTTAAGCTGTCAGGCAATGTGAAGTTCCAGTTCCTGAGGGGTTGTTTCTCCCCTTCTCTGCATGGCTGTATGGAGTTTTCCACTACTTATAGTTCCAAGGAAAGGAAGCTCTCTGGCTGATTCTGTGCTTATCTCTGCTGACTAGTCTGATTCTGAATGTCAAAGCCAACTGCAGACTTCTTTATTCTCTTTCTATTCCTGTTACAATAGCAACAGTGTTCTCCAAAGCAAATTATGCAACTAAAATGATATTATTCCCATCATACTTGATGATTCAAAGCTTTGTGTAATTGTTGCCAACTAAGTTTTTCATTTTTATTTCCAAATCATGCTAGAAAAATGTGGTCATAATTTGAATCAATACGGTGGAGTTTCCAATACCAAAAGTCAAAAAGATTTAAAAATCAAAAGATGAATTTATTGGGTCAAATGGGCAAACTGTGAGTTGAGCAGAGGCCTCATTAATGATTGCCTTCAAGGATTTGAACATCTTAAGGACCCCCTTCATCTCTTTTCCAACTCTACTGCACTTAGTGTGTCAATTTCACCCTTCTGAAAAGCTTCTCCATGAGGTGAGCAATCTCTTCAATGGTTAGCTGTGAAGGTGTGGTGTGATTATAAACTTGTGTACAGACTCAGTTGAAAAATAATCAGGAAAGCACTTCAGTTTATTTATCTTAGACCATGAACCTGTCTTTTGGCAGGCAGGCAGTTTACAATGAAAGTCATATAACAGTCACATTCTTTGAAGAAACATTTCACAGGGGAAAAGTAGGAAGGGGTGTTAAAATAGACAGTAGAATAATGCATACCCTGCTGCTGCTGCTAAGTCACTTCAGTCAGTTCAAGTAATTAATCATTTCATTGTCTATACTTTTAATAAAATTTATTTATTTCTTCCAATTTCTTTCAGAATCTTTAAATTTTAACAGACTTATATCTTAGTGTCAGTACCCCTTTCTTGATTTTTAATGAAACGTCCCAAGAATGACTCTTCAATCTCACGCAAGACTTGGCCTTGCTAACTCCTCCAACATCGCTACAGCTACGTGAATTGTTTTCCGTGTTTCTGAAAACACCAACTTCTTTCTTGTCTGAAGTCTTTCAACCATGCCATTTACTCTTCCTGGAATGTATTTCCTCCCTGGTTAGCTCCTTATCATCTTTCATTTCTAAGCTAAAATATTACACCAAAGAGACCAACTCCTACCACCTTAATTATCATCTTTGTCTGTTGATTTATTCATTATTCTTCTTTTCCACTGAACAATAAAATCCACAAATACAAGGAACATGCCTCTGATCTACCACTCTGTCCCAAGAGGCCTGTATCAATCCGGGCACATGGCAAGTCCTAAAAAGCCATTTGTCAACCTAATAGTTAATTGTTAAATAATAAAAATAGTTAATAATAATATAATTGCTATTGCTAAGTCATTTCAGTCGTGTCCAACTCTGTGTGACCCCATAGATGGCAGCCCACCAGGCTGCCCCGTCCCTGGGATCCTCCAGGCAAGAACTCTAGAGTGGTTTGCCATTTCCTTCTCCAATAATAATAATAGCTAATAGTTCAATTTAACACTCTACAACTTTTAATTTGCTACAACCCTTCCTCTTTATCACGCTTTTCCTTCTTATGTTTCTGCAGCAGTTCTCTCTCTCTGGCTTTGTATTGTTATTCTGGCTCTAACTCCTTTATTTTTCCCTCTTTTTCATAAAACATTAGCTTTCTGACAATCCCTGTTTTCTTCTCCAACTATGCACTCTGACAATTTTGATTCTTGTTTACGATATCTGTTTTTAGCTCTTCTGTCATCAAAATCATTCTCTGTTGCCTACTGACTACCTTGTTTTAATATTTTTATTTTTTTATGTTTTTAAATTTATTTTTACTTTAATTTGCTTTACAATACTGTATTGGTTTTGCCATACATTGACATGAATCCGCCATGGGTGTACACGTATTCCCAATCCTGAACACCCCTCCCACCTCCCACCCCATATCATCTCTCTGGGTCATCCCAGTGCACCAGCCCCAAGCATCCTGTATCCTGTATCGAACCTAGACTGGCAATAGTATACATGTTTCAATACCATTCTCCCAAATCATCCCACCCTCTCCCTCTCCCACAGAGTCCAAAAGTCTGTTCTATACATCTGTATCTCTTTTGCTGTCTCGCATACAGGGTTATCATTACCATCTTTCTAAATTCTATATGTATATGTGTTAGTATACTGTATTGGTGTTTTTCTTTCTGGCTTACTTCACTCTGTATAATCGGCTCCAGTTTCATCCACCTCATTAGAACTGAGTCAAATGTATTCTTTTTAATGGCTGAGTAATACTCCATTGTGTATATGTACCACAGCTTTCTTATCCATTCATCTCCTGATGGACATCTAGGTTGCTTCCATGTCCTGGCTATTATAAACAGTGCTGCAATGAACATTGGGGTACACGTGTCTCTTTCAATTCTGGTTTCCTTGGTGTGTATGCCCAGCAGTGGGATTGCTGGGTCATAAGGCAGTTCTATTTGCAATTTTTTTAAGAAATCTCCACACTATTCTCCATAGTGGTTGTACTAGTTTGCATTCCCACTTTGAATATTTTAAAATGGATTTCAGCATTCCCCTGCCTTCAACAAACTCATTTTGCCTTCCATCTTACTTAACTAGAATACCAAGAGGCTAGTCACCCAAGCCAGAAGCCTAGGAGCTTCATCCAGCAGTCTCACTCCATTCTGTCATTTGCTGGTTATACCTGAAGTCATATATTCTGAAGCAATATTCATTAAGTGGTATTAATTTTAATTAATCATTCCATATAATAATGTAATTTTTAATTATTAATTCTAAAGCATATCCTTTCTTCTATTACAGTCCCTAATTTGTCTCCTTTTCTCATAGTATTGCCCATGATGATCAATACTGTGTACTGCCACCAGAGTGTATTTTCTAATCATGAATTTGTTTTTCATAGGATTTTAATAGTTCAGTTGTTTCCTCTTGTGTGTAGAATATTCCTCATTTAAGCTAATAAAATAATTTCCAACCTAATTTCCAGATATTCACAAAGAAACCTGCTGTTAAACCTACACCCCTAGTCATTAGAAATCTCTCAAATATTTTAAACTCTTTTACATTTGTGTGGCTTTAAACACTTTTTTTTTTTTTTTGGCCAGTTAATTGGCCAATCTAAAATTTACCCAGTCCGATACAGTGGGTCACCTTTTCATAAAAGCACTTCCTGACTCTCACTCATCAAAATGACTTAGTTGTATCTCCTCTTTACCATCATAGTATTGTATGTATATGTCTATTATTGCATTTTTCATATTATGTCATAATCCTGAATCTGAATTAATGGGTCCTTTGCACTCATGATTAGCGGTTCCCTTGGTGACTCAGATGGTAAAGAATCTGCCTGCATTGAAGTAGACCTGGTTCAATCTCTGTGTTGGGAAGATGCCCTGGAGAAGGAAGTGGCTACCCACTCCAGTATTCTTGCCTGGAGAATTCCATGGACAGAAGAGCCTGGTGGGCTACAGTCCATGGGGTTGCAAAAAACTGGACACAACTAAGTGACTAACACATTCAACTTAACTCTGCACTAATGATTATCTGCTTAAAATCAGGACTAACATCTGTTACAATTCTAGGTGATTGCTCATATTGTCCAATGAAGTGTGCTTGTCTGATGCAAAAGAATAGAACTCATTCAGGCAGGAAAAAAAAAAAAAAAGCTTTATATTAATGAAACATGGATTAAAAACTCAGGAATCTTACATCTTCAAATCTAAGAAAATGTACATTAATCTTCTCACTTTCAAGACAAGAAGTCCAAGCTGTCCTCCAAGGTTTCAAAAGATTCCTTTGAGTGGAGAGATGGAGAAGAGACTGAATAGCAATAGGAGGTTACCACAGAGGTGAAAACTTGAAACCCTATCACTTCTCTGTCGCACTCTTCCCAGACTCTCTCTCTCTCATACACACACACACAAATAGATATGTGCTTTGTCTTATATGAAACTTCAAGAGTCTGATATATAATATGGAAGTGGCAGGGGATAGTTTATATTGCACAACAAGATAAATTTAAAATTTCTGCTATTGAAAATCTCTTTAAACTTCTCTTCCCCCAAGGATATCTTTTCTTCATCCTTTTGGCTTGCTATGGTTTACCTCTCACTTGCTTCTTTACTACTTCTTGCTCATTAGGTTCCCCCAGGAGCTCCAAATTCCTCTTCTTCTATTAACCAGAACAAATGAATGCATTCCAGCTTGCATTTTTAAACTTTCCCTCTAAGCCCATGAAGCTGTTTTTTTTTGTTGATATGTATCTTGCCAGAGATCAGTTCACAACTCTTCTGTGTTATAGAGAATAACCTTGGGCAAGTTACTTCAGTTCTCTGTACCTTAGTTTCCTCATCTGTATAAAAAGGATGACAGTAATTACCTTGCTTGTTTACACTGATGATTAAATTACTTAACACATGTAAATTTGAATAAACCCTGGCAGAGGCTTCCTAGGTTGTGCTAGTGGTAAAGAATCCACCTGCCAGTGCAGGGGATGCAAGAGATGTGGGTCTGATCCCTGCGTGGGGATCCCCTGGAGTAGGAAGTGGCAGCCCACTCCAGGATTCTTGCCTGGGAAATCCCATGGACAGAGGAGCCTGGTGGGCTACAGCCCAAAGAGTTGGACACAACTGAGTGAGTGGCACACTTTTACTGGCAGAGTTAGAGACTTAATAAACGTCAGTTGTTATGATTGTTATTTTTGTGATTTTTTTATCCTTCTTCGAAGGCTCTGTGTTTATACAGACTTTTTTTTTGTTACTGTTTTCTCCTCATCCTTCCCTTTCTCCTCCCTATCACTTTCTCCCTGTTAAATAAAGCGAGAATGGAATCTCACAAAACTCAATTATAGCTAGAATTACCTGAATCATATAAGAAGAACAAGAAAACAGAAAGCCATGTGTTTTTTTATTTCTTTCTTCTCTTAGTGACTTTGACTTCCACTTTTCTTTTAATATATACTTTATTAATTTTTTGCATATGACACGTGACATATACATAATAATCACTCAAATGGTTGTCAAGGCTCCCAAATCAATATATTCTACCCACTCATTTCAAGCTTCTAGGAAAGTCTGTTTGGTTCATCTTAGGTCAAAGGTCTACCCCTACTCCAATTATCTGTGTTTGAGATTAGTAATAACTCTGAATAAAGACAAAATGATTGACCTTTTTCTTTCAAGACACTCCTTGTATATACTTGTGCATGTGGCCTTTAGGAAATGCCTCTTGTTTATCTTTTATCCCTAGAATTCAGTACAGTATTGGTCTATAGAATATATTTAGTAAATGTTTATTGAGAGAATCAGATGTTGATTTTGTTTTGTACTGAATTTTACTCACTAGCAAATTTTGTTAAAGTAACATTCTAAGGTTTTATGTTATTAATAAATTAAAATATTTTTGCATATTTAAATGTCTTTCTGATGACTTAATACAAAACAGATGAGACTTGTTGAGAAGATTGAAAAAGTAATCAAAGATGAAGCTGTTAGTTAACAGGGCTAGACAATAAGAGGGAAATTAAAAATAGAACATGCCGATAGCAATATATAGAAAACCAATAGCACTCCCTTTAGTTGTTCTTGGTTATCTAAAGAATAATGAGAATGAGAATTATAAACATTTCTTTTTTTACATATGAATAATCTTGGAAGTAATTTTTTGGTAGTCCACTTTTTAGATAGTCTACATAACTGTCTACTTCTTCCACTTAGCCATATATCAAATTTTTGTAGAAGAGTGTTTCACTTTACCCATTTTTCTAAATATTTTTAGATATCTTATTTTCCTAAGATTTTATAAACTTTATTTAATCTGAAACAATCTATACAATGTGTATAGTATTAATTTGGGAAACTTTGTTTAGTAGGCAGCTTTCATAATAAAACATTTTGTTGCAATTCAAGCTATTTAACTTTACATTTGCCTGAACAGTAAGTAGAATAATAACCAGAAGAGACAGGCAGGAGAGAATCTTTAAATATACATATAAATAGTTTTTTAGTCCTGATTCTCAGTCACCCTTGTTACCAGCCAGAAGTCAAGCCAGCTCTTATTAGAGTGTGACGGTGAGGAAAACATTAAGCCAGCAGCAGTGGAATGGGAATAAAGTGATTGGCAGCCTCCAGGAGAATAAAACCTTCACTATGGGAAATGAATGCCAATCCATTTTTATTTTGCAAACAGCTTAATTGAAACAAATCTTAGTGTGTTGGAAAAACTAATCTCCCACTACAAATTTCTCCTTCCATAAACTATTCCTAAAGGAGGAATTAATGACCCAAACCTAGCTAGAAACCCTGAAATTCATCTGCTTATAGACATATTTCAAATAAAGGAGTACGTCAAGGCTGTATAATGTCACCCTGCTAATTTAACTTATATGCAGAGTACATCACGAGAAACGCTGGGCTGGAAGAAGCACAAGCTGGAATCAAGATTGCCAGGAGAAATGTCAATAACCTCAGATATGCAGATGACACCACCCTTATGGCAGAAAGTGAAGAAGAACTAAAGAGCCTCTTGATAAAGTGAAAGAGAAGAGTGAAAAGGTTGGCTTAAAACTCAACATTCAGAAAACTAAGATCATGGCATCTGGTCCCATCAATTCATGGCAAATAGATGGGAAAACTGTGGAAACAGGGCTGACTTTATTTTTTAGGGCTTCAAAATCACTGCAGATGGTGATTGCAGCCATGAAATTAAAAGACGCTTACTCCTTGGAAGGAAACTTATGACCAACTAGACTGCATATTAAAAAGCAGAGATATTACTTTGTCAACAAAGGTCCATCTAGTTAAGGCTGTGGTTTTTCCAGTGGTCATGCATGGATGTGAGAGTTGGACTGTGAAGAAGGCTGAGCACCGAAGAATTGATGCTTTTGAACTGTGGTGTTGGAGAAGATTCTTGAGAGTCCCTTTGCAAGGAGATCCAACGAGTCCATCCTAAAGGAGATCAGTCCTGGATGTTCTTTGGAAAGACTGATGTTGAAGCTGAAACTCCAATATTTTGGCCACCTGATGTGAAGAGCTGACTCATTTGAAAAGACCCTGATGCTGGGAGGGATTGGGGGCTGGAAGAGAAGGGGACAACAGAGGATGAGATGGCTGAATGGCATCACCGACTCGATGGACATGAGTTTGGGTAAATTATGGGAATTAGTAATGGACAGGAAGGCCTGGAGTGCTGTGGTTCATGGGGTTGCAATGAGTCGGACACGACTGAGTTACTGAACTGAATTGATAGTCATACTTACAGATTTTCAGAGAAGTGGCCCAAATATTAGTTTTTAAGTACACATATATACATATACATTTGTTATATATATTATATAACATTTCTGTTAAACTAAATCCATTGTTATTCTTTATTCATTAAATATATATGTGTGTATATACATATATGCATTATATATATATAAACAAATATGCCTTTCTTAATGTTTCTAGGTTGTTGGAAACACTTCCCTATTGTTTTTCATAACTTAGAAACCTGCTGCTGCTGCTGCTGCTAAGTCGCTTCACATTACAACTAAAATTTATTTTAAAAAGTTAAGTAGTTCTCTGGTTTTTACACAGTTTTCAACGTAACATTTGATAATTCCCATAAGCAATTTTGAGTCATTTTACAAAAGAAAAATGTGGAAAGCAAAATATTTGTTTATTTTTCACTTTTATCATTTAGGTAGGCATAACTTAGAAACCTATGCCTGCATCCCTGCAGTGCAAGTGCATCTTGTAACTACTGGACTGCCAGGGAAGTTCCATGCATAACAATTTATTAAAGTTATGGTTGATGCCATCGATAATTTTACACTTTCATTCTAACCCCCCAGATCACTTTATAGTGCTCTTTAAAAATTTAATTTATTTTATTTTACTTTAATTTACTTTACAATACTGTATTGGTTTTGCCATACATCCACATGAATCTGCCACGGGTGTACACGTGTTCCCAATCCTGAACCCCCCTCCCACCTCCCTCCCCATACCATCTCTCTGGGTCATCCCAGTGCACCAGCCCCAAGACTCCTGTATCCTGCCTCGAACCTAGACTGGCGATTCATTTCTTATATGATATTATACATGTTTCAATGCCATTCTCCCAAATCATCCCACCCTCTCCCTCTCCCACAGAGTCCAAAAGAGTCTTCTATACATCTGTGTCTCTTTTGCTATCTTGCACACAGGGTTATCGTTACCATCTCTTTAAATTCCATGTATATGTGTTAGTATACTATATTGGTGTTTTTCTTTCTGGCTTACTTCACTCTGTATAATTGGCTCCAGTTTCTTCCACCTCATTAGAACTGATTCAAATGTATTCTAGTGTTATAGACTCACCTCCTCAAGTAAGTTCATCATGCCTCAAGTTTATATTATTAAGCATACTGCGAAAACAGACTAAAAGAGGAGTTAGTTAATGAAAGTGGCTCAGTTATGTCTGACTCTGCAGCCCCATGGACTGTAGCCCTCCAGGCTCCTCTGCCCATGGAATTTTCCAGGCAAGAATACTGGAGAAGGTTGCCACGCCTGGAGAGTGTAATTGCCCATGTTAACCTGCTAAATTTGCATAATACCCAAATCTTCAGTATATCATTCACAGTTCCCACACCAATAACTTCTAATCTGTCAAGCTAGCCTATTTGTCATCTCAGGAAATACATTCTGAAATTTGTCTTTGCTTATAATATTTACATCATCTAGAATGTGCTCTCCATCTCTGTCCTTTTACATTCTTACTTATTATTTTAAAAATTATTTGAATTGGAACTTGTATTATGAAGTTTATTTTTTAATTGAAGGATAATTGCGTTACAATATTTATGGATTTTGCCATACAGCAATGTGAATCAGCCATAGGTATACACATATCTCCTCCTTTTGAGCCTCCCTACCACCTTCCACCCCATCCCACCCCTGAAGCTTGTCATAGGGCGCCAGATTTGAGCTCCCTGCGTCATACAGCAAATTTCCACTTGCTGTCCATTTTATGTATGGTAAAGTGTATGTTCCAGTGCTGCCCTCCCAATTCACCCCACCCTCTTCTTTCCCAGCTGTGTCCACAAGTCAGTTTTCTATGTCTGTGTCTCCATTGCTGCTCTGCAAATCGGCTCAGCAGTACCATCCTTCTAGATTCCATATATATTCATTGATATACGATACTTGTTTTTCTCTTTCTGACTTGCTTCACTTTGTTTAATAGTCTCTTGGTTCATTCACTTCACTCCAGCTGAATCAAACGTTTTCTTTTTTATGGCTGAGTAATAATCCATTGTATATATGTACCACAACCTCTATCCATTCAGCTGTCCATGGACATCTAGGTGCTTCTAGGTCCTAGCTATTGTAAATAATGCTGCAATGAACATTTGGGTGCATGTGTCTTTTTCAGTTTTGGTTTTCTCAGGGCATATGCCCACTAAAGGGATTGTTGGTTCACATGGTATTTTTATTCCATGTCTTTTAAGTGATCTCCATACTGTTCTCCATAGTGGCTGTATCAATTTACATTTCCACCAACAGTGCAAGAGGCTTCCTTTTTCTCCACAACCTCTGCTGCATTTATTGTTTGTATATTTTTTGATGATGGTCATTCTGACTTATGTGAAGCGATACCTAGTGTAGTTTTGATTTGCATTTCTCTAATAATCAGCAGTGTTAAGAATCTTTTCATGTGTTTATTAGTTATCTGTATGTAGGTTTTTTGTTTGTTTTTAACTACACATATTTAGATATAAGTTCACTCTCCCTATCCCTTGAATTTCAAGAAAGCTTAGCTCCACAATCATTTTTCAAGACTTTTTTTTACTTTGTTATGCATATATGTGTATGTGCATATATGTAGTGGATGCTGAACTTTGTTCTATGAGTACCCATACAATTTATTAAAATAAATAATTCTAGTATCAATATATAACTTCATTTGGCTTAGTAAATGTTTCCCAGATAATAAATCTCTAAAGATGTGGGAGGGAGAGGCATGTGAGGATTAAACTGATGGGAAGTGCCTGATAACCATATTCCAGTTTCCCCAAATTTCAAAATTCTATGTAACCCAATATTAACACAGTTTGTTTAAAATGCAGTACCTGAAAACCTTAATTATTTTATTCTAATGTAATGAAACTATTTAGCTTATAACCTCAAATAATTTTTCCATTTTTCAATATTATACATTATAAATTTAATTGGAAACAGTACATGAGACCTACAAAGTATTGGGTTGGCCAAAAAAGTTAGTTTGGGTTTTACAATTGACATTATAGAAAAGGGCTTCTCTCGTAGTTCAGCAGTGAAGCATCCACCGGCAAATGCAATATCCTTGCCTGGACAATCTTCATGAACAGAAGACCCTGGCGGGTTACTGTCCATGGAGTCGCAAAGAGTGGGATACTACGGAGAGACTAAGCGTAGCACAGTTACAGAAAAACACAAAGGAATGTTTTGGCCAACCCAATATTTTCCTAGGTAATATTTATTTGAAAACGTTGTTTCTTGGCATTGTGCTTGTGGTTTCCAAGAAACTAGAGCTGTAGAATGAAAAAGGAACAATGTTTCTTACATTGCTTGATAAGATCAATGTACTATATGGTCAATTTACATACATTAGTTCATTGATTTTGCACAGTGTTGGAATGTAGTTATTTTCTTCATTTTTATATCAAAAGAACCTAAGTGTGAGAGAGATTAACATATCCAATATCACACAACTTCCAAAAGCCTTGAGTGACATCTCCAAGTCTGTAATTTCACTACACTATTGTCTTATCTAGAGAAGCCTGCTACTCATTTTGAAGATGAACACCTAGTAGCAGGATGAAAAGACTTTTGTTGATTTGATTGTTATTCCTACACTTTTACATTGTATTTATATAAAATAATTATGTATTCTAATATTTAAAATAGCAAACAAGATTTCCATTTATTTATGTAGTACTTTGTGGATATTTACACATCAGTGGAAATGAACTGTTATTGATTTCCCCTTTAATTCTGCTGTGGTCAGAAAATACGCTGTGATTTTAGTCTTTTAAACTGTAAGTGAAATAGGTTTTACAGTCCAGCATATGGTCTATATTGAAGTACATTTTGTGGGTAATTGAAAATAATGGGCTTTCTGCTGTTTTCAGGTGAATTGTTCTGTGAAAGTTGATTAGATCCTGTTGATAAATGGTATTGTTGAGTTTTTAATATCCTTGCTGATCTGGTTACTATTTCATCAACTATTGAGAAAACAGGTGTTGAAGTCTCCAACTGTATTTGTTGATTTGTCAATTTCTTTTCACACTTCTGTCAGTTTGCTTCATCTATTTTGCACCTTTGTTGTTTGATACATACATCTTTAGAATCATTATGACTTTCAATGGATTAGCCCTTTTATCATTATGCAGTATCCTTTATTATCTCTGGCAATTTTCCTTACTCTTAAGCATGCTTCATCAGATAGTAATATGCTGCTTTTGCATTTCTTAGAATTATACAATATAATAGTTGTTCTCATAGTCACAGAGTATGTAACCATCACCATGCTGGGCTGTGCTGTGCTGTGCTGTGCTTGGTCACTCAGTCGTGTCCAATTCTTTGCAACCCCATGGACGGCAGCCCACAGGCTCCTCTGTCTGTAGGGATTCTCCAGGCAAGAATACTGGAGTGGGTTTTCTATGCCCTCCTCCAGGGAATCTTCCCAACCCAGGGATTGTAGCCAGGTCTCCAGCATTGCAGGCGGATTCTTTACATTCTGAGCCATGAGGGAAGCCCAAGAATACTGGAGTGGGTAGCCTGTCCCTTCTCCAGAGGATCTTCCTGACCCAGTAATTGAACCAGGATCTCCTGCATTGCAAGCAGATTCTTTACCAGCTGAGCGACCAGGGAAGCCCAACCATCATCATACTTCTAATCAGTTAATAATAATAACATCATTATATAATAATGAATTATTGTGCTATAAAAATTACAATGTGTGTGTGTGTGTGTGTGTGTGTGTGCTCAGTCACACAGTTGTGTATAACGCTTTGTGACTTCATGGACTGTATCCTCCCAGGCTCCTCCGTCCATGGAATTTTCCAGGCAAGAATATTGGAACAGCTTGCTATTACCTACTCCTGGGCATCTTCCGGACCCAGGGATTGAACCCTTGTCTCTTGCATCCCCTGCACTGGTACACAGATTCTTTACCAGTGCATCACTTGGGAAACACTAATTATAATAGCAAACTAATTATTACAATGACACTCCTGTCTTGATGCCAGTATTACTTAGGTGGGGATAGCTGACCCATTAGTACTTGCTGCCACATACCTTTTTGCTGACACTGGAATACTTTACATTCCCTAGATCCTCAAGAGTAACATGGATTACACTCATGAAGACCAGTGGTCCAATGTTTAATTCAGATGAGTAAGGGAATGAACACCTTACCCATAAGCCTCCCAAATATCAGCCATGAGATCTAGTTACTCAAACAAAGGGGCTAACATGTCCAAAAACAGGTTGCTGTGTCTCTTAAATGCAAACCTGGATGCCTCCAAGATGGACTGGGGACACCTGGAAGGAGAGATGGCTGATAGGCCACTGAGACTCCCGGCCCTATTTCATTGAACCCACCTGAATGGCAGTTGTATGAGTTATAGGAAGGAGAGGAAAAGTAAGAATTATAGCTGAAATCACCCCAAAAAAGACTGAGCTTGTTGCTGTGTGTGTTGGGACTGGGGAGGGGGGATGTGTTAGGAAGAGTTTGGTAGAGTTGACGGGAAAAGGCAGTGTCATAGCAGAGGGAAATTCAGAGCTCGTTCAAATGGTGGTTTGTATTCGGCCAGCTCTGAGTCGTGGGCCTAGCTCTATGCTGCTGCACTGTACTGCTTCTCGTGGCTCTGAGCAGCAAAAAGCATAACCTTCAGGGTTGTAAGGGAAGATGCCCATGGTACCCCTGTGGCCCAGAAAAAGATGCAGTTCAGACCCAACTTAAGTCATATCTGGAGTCCTTTGCCATAGATGAGGTTCTTAACCCTGATAATGCTGGAAAACATTTATAAATATAATCAATATAAAAATAGCCCCCCAAAGATATCCAGTGCCTCCCCAAAAAGGATTTATATAAATTATATAAATATACATAAACATATATATATTATATGTAATATATACACTTTTTAAGTGGCCCAGCCTAGCTTTACTCTAGGACCATGAAAGCATGACCATATCACTCCAAGTGTGTTTCTACTTGGAAAGGATCCCCTAGTTCTGCCACTTAGATAACATTTCTCTGGCCAGGAACTCACTTCAGATGACTTCACCATAGACACTGAGACCACTGCCTCAGTGATGCTCACAAATTGTTTTTCCTAAGACACTAAAATATTGAACATAGAGCAAATATTGCTTTTCTTCCTTTGTTATTAGAGATTTTATTATATTTCCTGAACTCAGTTTCCATAACCCATGTTATCTGCCTTGTCTAAACATACTGCTCTACACTCCCATGCCTAAAAGGAAGCCTTGTAAAGATCACTATTATCTATGCTGTTTTAAAAATTAATGGAAATTACTGATTTCCCCAGAAACCAATATGCATCATATGGGCTCACCCCTTGACCCCACGAGAACTCCTCACTTCCCAGAACCTTCTCTCATTCCCCTACTCCAGCTTTCCACCACAGCTTCTTGAACTGTGTCTCTGACCATCCACAACTCTCTTTCTCCTAGGTTGCACCTAATATGGACCTGTACCTTATGAACTATCGGTTCATGCTCTTCAACAACACAACTGATGAGACTACTGCCATGCTCAAGGAATACACCAGATATTATTCTCATGAAAATAAAACTTATTTTTAACATTTTAGCTTTACTGAGACTTTATTAGAAACCTCAGACATTTCAGATCTATTTTCTTGGTTAATGCCATATAAATGACATACAAATAGGAAACTTGGTTAAGGCCAGTCTATACTTGTTTTCTTCCTTTTTCCTCTCATAATAAAATAGTTACTAAAGAATATAGGGCAACTTAGGCTACTGTCTGGAAGTCTCCTCTACTATTTGAGCTAAATAACCCAAATAATTGAGTACTGATGTCAAGACATCATGAGTCAATTGGAATATCATTTTACTTTGTCTTGTTTTTGAAACCTTAGCTAGCGACTGGGTCAATTTCTCTTCTTGAGCAGCTGATTAAGTTCACATCTCAAACACTTCCCTTAATGGGCTGTCATTCTTTTGGTCCACTATACATCCACCCTCATAGCCCAATATTCAGGTACCAGGTAGCCAGATAGAGATCCTATTCCCCAGAGCTTGTGAAATTATTCAAATTAGCCAATCTATAGAGAACTCACAAAACATGGGTAACGTAATCCTTCACTTGCCACATATAAGCTGCCTCTAGAGTTCCAATGGAGAAGGCAATAGCACCCCACTCCAGTACTCTTGCCCGGGAAATCCCATGGACAGAGGAGCCTGGCAGGCTGCAGTCCATGGGGTCGCTAGGAGTCGGACACAACTGAGCGACTTCAATTTCACTTTTCACTTTCATGCATTGGAGAAGGAAATGGCAAACCACTCCAGTGTTCTTGCCTGGAGAATCCCAGGGACAGAGGAGCTTGGTGGGCTGCCGTCTATGGGGTCGCATAGAGTCGGACACGACTGACGCGAGTTAGCAGCAGCAGCAGCAGCAGCAGCAGAGTCCCAATGCACTGCTACACTGGCTCCAGGTACAGCCTACTTTGTGGCCCTGTGTGCAGCCTTCTCTTGTTTGAGGCTATCAGTTAACAAAGAGCTCTACCTTTCATCTTTCTGAGTGCCGCTGTATTGTGCTCTACCATCAAAAGAGTCCTTAAATCTTATAAAATAATTATATGTATTTTAAGACTTCTGATATGCTATCAAGTTAAACAATCTTTTATTAAAATAATAAAAGCAAGTTAATAAAAGATAACTTCTGTAAGCATCAAAAACTTCATATTCTTGTTATAAAATTTATACTTTTAGATGTCTTCGGTTAGACTAAATTCCATATTTTTCATGTTTATTGCATACAGATGATAAACGGTATCTGGGTTAATATAAATATTCGAACATGGACAGGGAAGTTATGTTTCAGAAATCATTCTCTAATGACTATTCATAGATTGTATTTTTCTGTAGTTTTTCACTTTAGCCATTAAACTATTACATGTAATCTAGAAAAAATTATCTAAGTAAAACTGTCACTAGTAATATGATTTAAGTTATGAAAGATTATAGGATTTCATAGATCAAAAGTTAACTCACAAAGATTAATAAAGGAAATCAAATTTGGCATTGAATTTTTCTTGTTTATTTGAATAATAAACATAATAGTTAACAAAAATGTTATATACTTATATATATAGTCCCACATGAGAACAAAGTAGAATGAGCTATACAGAGATAATATATAAAACTAGAAAATGTGAAACCATAGAATTATATCATTATCCATTTCACTGTCTTAAAAATTCAGAACCGTGAAAGTGAAAAAAGATGTAAGTTAGCACTTCAGATAGGGTTTGCCTCTATTTTTAGAGATGCAGAGAGATGAGAGAAAACATAGCTAACCCAGGGAGAAAGTCTCACCCTGTATACACACACCACAAAGCCACTGCAAAGCCCTGAAAATTATAGGGCTTTGGAGGGGCCCAGTGTTCTGTGTAGTGGAGTTTTAATAGACACCAATGAAACATTCTGGCAGAATGACAATTCCATTAAAATAGTGGCTAAGGAGCCCTCTACTTACAGTAACATTTTATTCTTAAACTCCTGTCTTGGAGTTAGGCAGATGCTTCTTTGTTTATATTTGACAATAATAAGGCAATATTGAAGTACAAAGATGATGATTTTAACATATATACTATGTTACTTTCTTACAGGCAACTAAAAAAATATATCTGATCACCACAGAATGCATTTAAAATAAAGTTGGATACTTTAGAAGGAAGGTTTAATAGAAGTAAACACAAAGAAATCATGGCTTGTTGCAGCCACATATTGATTTCAATTCTCTAGGTTATGTGCAAAACAGTTACCTTTGGGTCAATACAGTTTATTCTATTACATCAGTAAGGAGTAATCTTTTTCTTGGAAAAGTCTTTTTCTCTCTTGCTGCATATGCCAAACATTTCTCAGTATTGCTTACCTTTTAGTAAATGGATCTTATTTATAGAAAAATGATCCAAATGAGAAGTAAGCATACTATAGCCCTCATGTCATCCCAAATATTCCCTGCTGACTGTTTTTGTAGACAAAGATTTTTTGGAACACAGTCACACCCACAGTCATGCCCATTCATTTATGAGTTGTCTATAATTGCTTTCATACTACAACAACAGAGTTGAGCAGATGATACAGGAACTATATGGTCTGTAGTGACTAAAATATTTAGTCTCCGGTCTATTAAGAAAAAGTTTACCAATTCCTGATCTAGATTAAGGCTGTGCATTGGAGTGTACTTTGGTGATGTACATGTTGTATTTGCACTGTTCAGAAAGGTGCCTACAAGTTACATGTAATTATTGAGCAAATTTGGCTATAGGTATTTAGGAGTTTTTTTAAAAATAACTTTGGATAACTAGATTTTATTTTAGCTAATCACTCCTAGTAATTCTGAAAAAATTCATATCTGTCTACATACATTTGTAAGTATAAGTTACTTTCAATTATGTCACTTATTTGTGCCAAAACGATGAAAGCATGTAATGATTATAACGGATTGTTAGTACTAAGTTTAGTACTAAGTTTCTCTAGTGAATTTCATTTCCTTTTCTGAAGACTACTATATACCTTTCCTCTTTTTCCAAGCTCCAAATTCCTCTTCTTTCCTCCAGCCTATATTATCTTCTGATCTCACCTTTTAATTCACTAAGAAAATAAAAGAATCATCACGTTCCCATTATCAGATCTACAAACCAAATTTCCTTCTGCTCTCAAAATTTTTATCTTCCCTCTTTTTATACTCCCTGCTGCCTATATAGCTTGTTCATTTACTTTAATCTCTTCAGAGCACTCTAGTTTAGGACAGCATCACAATATATCTATTTTTCCACTAATATACATTTGATTTTTTTTTTTTCGATATTTAGCTGTGAACATGTAGGGGCTTCCTAGGTGGCACTAGTGGTAAAGAACCTGCCTACCTGTGCAGGAGACCTATGAGACTTGGATTTGATCGCTGGGTTGAGAAGATCTCCTGAAAGAGGACACGGCAACCCATTCCAATATTCTTGCCTGGAGAACCCCATGGGCAGAGGAGCCTGGTGGACTACAATTCATGGAGTGGCAAAGAGTCAGATACGAATGAAGAGACTTATCACACACACACGCATGTGAACATGTAGTGAAGTGGACAAGAGTTTTTCTAAGGTACATTCCTAGAAGTGATATTTCTGTATTATAGGATTTGGACACTTTCAGTTTTACTTTATATTGCCAAAGTGGTCTCCAAAGTGATTATGCTCACTTATATTTTTACTAGTAGATAAGGAGAGTTTTCCCAAATCCTTACAGAAGTTAATATTGTGGCAGTTTTATTTTTGATAAATCTCAAGGTATGAAATGGGATCTTCATATTGTTTAACTTGCATTTCCTCATTTATCAGTAAGATCAAATGACTTTCCATCTTTGTAGTTCTAGTTCTTTCATTTCAGCATATTACTTTGCTACATTAAAAAAAAAAAAAGCCTATATACTCATTGACATCATTTATTCTTTTTCCAGTGTTGCATTATTATAAAAACTGCTCTGGTGAAAAATGTGGAGATGTGTTGTTAACTGTACTCTCACTATACAATTATTTGCTATGACTAGCAGAACTTTCTACCTCAACTTTGCTACTGAATCAAGAACATGCACCCCAGTGCAGCCATATCTCAGTTGTTTATTTAACAGCATCAGGATCATGCCTTAAGGTTGTTGTTTGAACATATTGTGAATTAACTTACTCATCTTCTTTTGCACTGCCTTTGAAGCTCTTTCTATCTTCCTGGTCCCCAGCATTACCGTGTCAGTCTCCTGAATTTCGTCACATTTTCTCTCCCTTTGAATTGTCAAAAACATTCTCCTTCCTTATCATATTACTGATGAAAAAGAAGAAAATCTATAAAACCACTTGTGTCTATAGTTACATATCAGGTTTCTCTTCCTGTTCCTAGGTATGAAATATAGGAAGATTAATCCCTACTATGCTTTGCTAGGTATCCTCACTTTCCCAAGGCTTTGTCTTCTAAAGTCTCCATTTTATTCTTCATAATCAAACTTTCACTTTTTCCTGGTTTATCCCCCTCAGTGTACAACTATAATTTATAAAGCTTCCTCTGGAACTCACATTCTCTAGATAATACCCTTTTATTCTACTTCTCTTTATAGCAACTCTCTTTGAAGCAATGATTGGTTCTCTTTTTGTCTATATCCTCAGCTTTCATTCTTTCTCTTAATAGTTGAACAGAAGTTTACCTGGCTGCCGTTACTAATATTTATCAAATTGCCATAATCTCAGTCTTCATTTTACATGACTTCAGCAACAATTAATTTACTTGCATCTACCTTTAAAGTTTTCACCTTTTGACCCTAAATTATGTTTCTACCTCATAGCTTATGTTTTCATCATTTCTGTAACCTTTTCTTCTTCTCTTCCATATCTCTAAAATATCAGGTGCCTCAAGGCTCATTCTTGGCCATTTCTTCATTCTGTCTTCATACACTCCCTACAGAACCTCATCCAGTTTCATTACTTAGGAACCATCTATCCATCTTTGACTACCAAATGTGCTTCTCCAGCCTTAACTTCTTTCTTTATCTCGAGTCTCTGCATGCAAGTGACTATGTGATGTTTCCATTTGGCTATGTAACACGCATGTCACATTGTCCAAAGTAGAACTCCCCACCCCTCCACATACCACCTTAGTCTGCTTTTCTTCCTTATCTCGGTGAATGGCACCATCATTCACTCAGTGTGTTTGGTTAAAAGCCTAGAAGTCATTATCACACTCTGTTTTCTACATGCCGCTGCTGCTACTTCTAAGTCGCTTAAGTCGTGTCCGACTCTGTGCGACCCCACAGATGGCAGCCCACCAGGCTCCCCTGGCCCTGGGATTCTCCAGGCAAGAACACTGAAGTGGGTTGCCATTTCCTTCTCCAATGCATGAAAGTGAAAAGTGAAAGTGAAGTCATTTAGTCGTGTCCAACTCCTAGCAACCCCATGGACTGCACCCTACCAGGCTCCTCCGTCCATGGTATTCACCAGGCAAGAGTACTGGAGTGGGTTGCCATTGCCTTCTCCGCTCTTTTCTTCATATACTATGCCAAAACCACCATTTGTTTAACTCTTTATTTTGCAGTCAATGAGATAAGTACTTTGTCTATTTCTACAGTTATGAGACCAGTACCAACCTCAGGTTCAGCTGCTTGCCACCTGAAAGGCCAATAATCCAGATACAAGTATTGGTGGAAAAAGAAAAGCTCTTTATTTGAGATATCAGCAATCTGAGAAGATAGTAAATTAATATCTTAATACAGTCTTCAAGGTACCAGTTAGGAAAGTGAAAGTGAAGTCGCTCAGTTGTGTCGACTCTTTGCGACCCCGTGGACTGTAGCCTACCAGGCTCCTCTGTCCATGGGGTTCTCCTGGCAAGAATACTGGAGTTTGCCATTTCCTTCAACAGGGGGTCTTCCCAACCCAGGGATTGAACCCGGGTCTCCTGCATTGGAGGCAGACGCTTTAACCTCTGAGCCACCAGGGCTTTTCGTTGTTCTTTGTTTTTAAAATTGCTTTTATTTATTTGTTTTTGGCTCCCTTAGGCCTTAGTTGCAACACACGGGATATTCCGATCTTTGCTGTGGCATGCAGGATCTTTCAGGCTTAGCTATCCCATGGCATGTGGGATGTTCGTTCCCTGACCAAGGGTTGAACCTGCATCCACACATTGGAAAGTGGATTCTTAACCACTGGACCACCAAGGAAGTCCCAAAACAAAGGTTTTGAAAGCAGTGTGAGGGAATGGGCTGCAGAGTGTATTATCAGCTGTTGCACAATTATCAGACTGGTTGGCATCAAGGTAAAGTTTCAAGCATCACGAATCTTGTGGCTTTAACTAATCTATATTCTATGTGCTTATGGTCAACAGCCTTCATCTGGTGGGAATCTGCTTCTTGCTTCCTATAAAAATGATAGGAATTTGTGCCAGACCTTTTTGGAATTCAATGACTCTGCTATATGCCTGGTTTATAGTCTAAATCATTACAAGTTTCTTGATCCAACAGCTATTCTTTGTTTCTGCATCTTCAAATTTTCTAATCATTACCTTTTGAGTCAGCCTTTTGAGGTACAGGGGTGGTCTGGGAGACCAAAGCAAAAGCCTTTTACTTCGAAGGACAGGGACACAGAGTCTTGTATGCAGTCTCAATCCCCCCTTTTCTTTGATACTCCTCAATCTTCAGAGGAACAGATATTGGACAAGAAAGGGAATAACATTTTGGATAAGGAGGTTGATCATAAACTCAGCAGAGGAACTCAGTTTTAGAGGAATTTGGTTTCATATCTTCAAAATGAAGTATAATATTAATAGCTGGCACACATAGGTACTCATCAGATATCTATTGAATGCTGAATGAATGCAGCAGTAAAATTGCTTTTATATGAAATATACAAATCTTTTCTCAAACCAGAGGTAGCTTTCAGAAAAAAGAATGAGATTTAGCATCACTTTCATATACTTAAGTTAGAATGCTTTAAAATAGTCAATGAAGGCTATAATTACCTATGTTTTAAATTAACATTCCACTGGCATACTAACATAGTGGTTATATTCTTTACTTTTACAGGTGTGTTTTTTCTGGCTTTTCTTCCTAGGTGAATTTCCTGATATTTTATGCCATTTCCACATCTTTCAATCTAAATGTATAATTTAAGAAAAATTAGCCATTTATAAAGAAAATATAGTCCCTAGAGACATTCAAGGGTATCTAGCAAAAGAAAAAGGCACACACAATTATCCAAGATGGATTTGTAGTACTTCTGACAGCACAGGTTAAACAAATAGTTAACAAATTCAAAACAGAGCAATTCCAATCCTTCATTAGAACTTTTCAGGTCTATGTATATCTGGTGATGAGGCATATAGTAGTAGTTAATTATTTTGATTTGAACTAAGCAATAGTAAGGACTAAAAGGACACCATAGTTTATTATGTGAAAAAGCATACTTTGATGGGTCACAAAATCTTTCAAATATTGATGTTTGAGCATTTTGCCTAGAGTATGGTACCACAGTGTAGTGGATATATGTTATTTTTATCTTCCTGGCTTTCTTCTCTTTGCATCCTTTTCTCTAAGAGGAGCAACCCCTTCTCCTACTTGGTGGAGCCTATAATCACCTGGCTTCCCTTCATCAATTTCATGGTGCATATGAAATTAAAGATCAAATTCCCTTTTAAATTATTGATATGAATCTTGGGAAGGGACACTATGCACTTTCCTCTGACATTGCGAGGTATAAGAATAATCCAAACTCTATCTGATGATGGCAAGGAGGCAAACTTCTTGGGTATGAAGCTGTCATAAAATAAAATTGAGCAGAGAGAGGGCATATTTGATTATATGCATTCCTATATTCAGCTATGCCTAAATGACCCCTGGGTTTTTATGTGTCTGAGCCAATATTCTGGTATTTATTGACTTTTTGTCTCATAACCAGAACTGTCCCTGCAAACACAAGTAATGATATGGTTTCTAAGTAAATATTTATATAATTATTTTCTTTTTTAACAGTTTGTGTTTAAAACCTATTAAAATAATTTTCATGATACTCAAGTATTACTAGAAACAGAAAATATTACCATTCAGAGTATTTGGGTTTTACTTGAAATGACAAATATGTCAAAATTTTTTAACTAATTGTACCTGACTTAAATATAGTTCTGACATTGCTGATGCTGACTTGCTACCTAGGAACTGTAGAATTATATAATTGATTGGATTATTGAATGTATATGATTTTATTTACCTTTCTGTCCCTGTGTCTTTTAGTCTTCCTTGTGGCTAACTTTCTCTAAGATAATTGTTCTCCTTACTCTTTATACTCTCTTTAGGTTATGTCATCCACATATATGATTTCACCCCTGACAAATATGGTGATGACTCCCAAATTTGTATCTCTCTCTGATTTTCAGGTTTCTGTATTCAAATGCTGCAAGCTAGATATATTTTGTTGCAAAATAAGGTATAATTTTATTCCATTATTTCTTATTCTCATGTAAAATCATAATTAGTATCTGGGTAAATATCAAGAGAGAGGAAATATGGGGAAGTAGCAGCTTTAAAACACATTAGTGTGCAAAACAATGCAGCTAAATGCAACTCAGAAGACATTGATCAAGTAAATTAACTCCTTCTCCCCTGGGTCCCTTGCTGATATGCTTAATGCAGAATAATTAAATCTAACATTAAATGAACAGACCTTGGATGGCATGCCCAACTTATTTCCCACCTTCTTTCTTCAATGTTCTTCTAGTCCTGAAGAGGCCATCTAAATTAATGGCCACTGCACTCATCTGCTAGTCATCATAGATTTGTCCGTTTTTCCAAGACCTGACAGATGATAAAAATTATCCTTCCTATATTTTGCCTGAAAATTGCAGCAAACTTCATTGGTCAAATAGTACTTTCTTACTGACGTCTTTTACAGAGATCTTTTTGGAATAGTTTACAGAACCCCTATTGTGTGCTTCCCCATCTATGTATTTGGTATCATTGCACTTGTGGTTGTTCAGTCGCTCAGTCGTGTCCAACCCTTTGTGACCCCATCGACTGCAGCATGCCAGGATTCCATGTCATTCACCATCTCCCAGAGCTTGCTCAAACTCATGTCCATTGAGTTGGTGATGTAACCCAACCATCTCATCCACTGTTGTCCCCTTCTTTTCTTGCCTTCGATTTTTCCCACCATCAGGGTCTTTTCTAATGAGTCAGTTCTTCACATCAGGTGGCCCAAGTATTGGAGTTTCATCTTCAGCATCAGTCCTTCCAATGAATATTCAGGATTTATTTCCTTTAGGATAGACTGATTTGATCTCCTTGTAGTCCAAGGGACTCTCAAGAGCCTTCTCCAACACCACAGTTCAAAAGCATAAATTCTTTGGTGTTCAGCCTTCTTTATGATCCAACTCTTCCATCCACACAAGACAACTGGAAAAACCATAGCTTTGACTAGACAAACCTTTGTCAACAAAGCAATGTCTCTGCTTTTTAATACACTGTCTAGGTTTGTGATAGGTTTTCTTTCAAGGAGCAAGAGTCTTTTAATTCCATGGCTGCAGTCACCATCTGCAGTGATTTTGGACCCCAAGAAAATAAAGTTTGTCACTCTTTCCATTATTTCTCCATCAATTTGCCATGAAGTGATGGAACTGGATGCCATGCTTTTCGTTTTTTGAATGTTAAATTTTAAGTGAGCTTTTTCACTCTTCTCTTCATCAAGAGGCTCTTCAGTTCTTGTTTGTTTTCTGTCATAGGGAGGTGTCATCTGCATATCTGAGGTTATGATATTTATCCCAGCAATCTTGATTCCAACTTGTGCTTCATCCAGCCTGGCATTTCACATGATGGTAAATAAGAAGTTAAATAAGCAAGGTGACAATATACAGCCTTGACAAACTCCTTTCCCAAATTGGAAGCAGTCTATTTCTCCATGTCTTGTTTTAACTAATGGTTCTTAACCTGCATACAGGTTTCTCAGGAGACAGGTAAGGTGGTCTGGTATTCCCATCTCTTGGAGAATTTTCCAGTTTGTGATCCACACAGTCAAAGACTTTAGTATAGTCAATGAAGCAGAATTAGATGTCTTTTTCTTTCTGGAATTCTTGTTTTTTTTTTCTATGATCCAACAGATGTTGGCAATTTGATCTCTGATTCCTCTGCCTTTTCTAAATCCAGCTTGAACATCTGGGAGTTCTCAGTTCACATACTGTTGCAGCTTCTCTTGGAGAATTTTGAGCATTGCTTTGCCAGTGTGTGAAATGAGTGCAATTATGCAGTAGTTTAAACAATCCTTGGCATTGCCTTCCTTTGGGATTGAAATGAAAACTGACATTTTCCAGTCCTGTGGCCACTGCTGAGTTTTCCAAATTTGCTGCTATATTGCATGCAACACTTTCACAGCTTCATCCTTTAGGGTTTGATGTAACTCAGCTGGAATTCCATCACCTCCACTAGTTTTCTTCATAGTCATGCTACAAAGTCACGTAGTCATGTCCTAAGGCCCAGTTGACTTAGCAGTCCAGGATGTCTGGCTCTAGGTGAATGATCACACCATCATGATTATCTGAGTCATTAAGATCTCTTTTGCATTGTCCTTCTGTATATTCTTGCCACCTCTTTACAATATCTTCAGCTTCTGTTAGGTCCATATTTTTTCTGTCCTTTATGTGCCCATCTGTGCATGAAATGTTCCCTTGGTATCTCTAATTTTCTTGAAGAGATCTCTAATCTTTTCCATTCTATTGTTTTCCTCTTTTCTTTGTATTATTCACTTAGGAAGGCTTTCTTATCTCTCCTTGCTATTGTTTGGAACCCTGCATTCAGATGGGTATATCTTTCCATGTTTCCCTTTGTCTTTCACTTCTCTTCTTTTCTCAGATAACCATCTTGCCTTTGTGATTTCTTTTTCTTGGGAATGGTCTTGATCACTGCCTCCAGTACAGTGTTACAAACCTCTGTCCGTAGTTCCTTGGGCACTCTATCAGATCTAATCCCTTGAATCTATTTATCACTTCCACTATATAATTGTAAGGGATTTTATTTAGGTCATAACAGAATGGCCTATTGATTTTCTTTACTTTCATAAATTGAAGTCTGAATTTTGCAAAAGGGGGTTCATGATCTGAGCCACAGCCATCATTCATTTAGCAAATATCAGTACTTTTATTTTGTTTGTCTATTCTTCTAGCCAAGGCTCAGTTTACTTTATTATTATTACAGTATGGAAGGGGTAGGGAGATCTTGAGTCTTTTTAAAATATGTAGAATAGCATTTACCAGGTTTTATTTCAATTTTTATTTAAAGATATGAGTATCTGTCATCTGACCAAAGAAAAATCTAGAAAAGTGAAAGTAAAAGTCACTCAATTGTATCTGACTCTTTGGGACCCCATGGACTATAGATTCCATGGGATTCTCCAGGCGAGAATAATGGAGTGTAGCCTTTCCCTTCTCCAGGGGATCTTCCCAACCTGGGCATTGAACTCATGTCTCCTGCATTGCAAGCAGATTCTTTACCATGTGAGTACAAGGGAAGCCTGAAAAATCTAGAGGACTTTTCTAAATTATCAATTTCTCTTTGAATTCCAGCATTATATCGAGGGTTAAAGAGTTTGCTTCTTTATTGCCAGCCATTTTAACTATATTCTTCACCCAGTGGCTATGTGACTTTGTTCCTCTGGTTCTGTGCCTTTGCAATGTTAATGATTAATCCTCTAAATTATGCTATCTGAATAAAGCTCTATAATGGTTTATTTTGCGTATTATTGAATTTCACATTTCAGAACTGAGTATAAATTGAGACATCCCTTTGATGGAAATTTCCTCCCCAAGATTGTCTCCTTGTCATCATTTTACTGTCTTCTGAAATGTCACATCTTCTGAAGACTTTTCTAGACTATAATAACAAAATAGCTGCCAACACTCTCTATCTTAACATTCTCAGCCCATCACTTTGTCTTCTTATGCTGTTTGTTTCCCTCCAAGTACTAACCATTAACTGAAATTTTATTTTCTATTTGTGTATTTGTTTATTTCCTCTCTTACTACTAAAATATGATTTCCTATAATCAGACTTTGTTTTATGCACTGTGACATTTTATTCCTGGAATAAAGAACACAATGTGGAAGATAGTTAAGACTACCACAGTTTTCTTTTCCAAAGAAATACTAAAGCACAAAATTATTAGTTTCTTTCTCTATAGTTCACTAAGATGTTATATTTTTCATTATTAATCATTAAAGTTATCTGTGTCTTCCCCAATTTCAACTATATTTTTGAGGTCATTCTTTTCCCATTTAATATGAACATGATATAAACGTAATAATTTGCTGTATCATTTTCTTTTCCTTGAGTCTGTCTGAAACTTTCATTGAGTTAGACAAGGCTGTGTTCCATGTGATCAGTTTAATTAGTTTTCTGTGACTGTGGTTTTCATTCTGTCTGCCCTCTGAAGGATAAAGATAAGAGGCTTATGGAAGCTTCCTGATGGGAGAGACTGACTGGGGGAAACTGGATCTTGTTCTAATGGGTGGAACTATACTCCATAAATATTTAATACAATTTTCCGTTGATGGGTGGGGCTGTGTTCCCTCCTTGTTGTTTGACCCGAGACTAAACTATGGTGGAGGTAATGACGATAATGGCGACCTCCATCAAAAGGTCCCAGGCACACACTCTCACGCTCAGTGTCCCCAACCCTGCAGCAGGCCACCAACAACCCACACTTCCACTGGAGACTCCTGAACACTCACAGACAAGTCTAGTGGAGGTGAAAGAATTCCAGTTGAGCTATTTTAAATCCTGAAAGATGATGCGGTGAAAGTGCTGCATGCAATACACCAGCAAATTTAGAAATCTCTGCAGTGGCCACAGGACTGGAAAAGATCAGTTTTCATTCCAATTCCAAAGAAATACAATGCCAAAGAATGTTCAAACTACCACACAATTGCACTCATCTCACAAGATAATAAAGTAATGCACAAAATTCTCCAAGCCAGGCTTCAGCAGTACATGAACCATGAACTTCCAGATGTTCAGCTGGTTTTAGAAAAGGCAGAGGAACCAGAGATCAGATTGCCAACATCCCCTGGATTATCAAAAAAGCAAGAGAGTTCCAAAAAAAGACATCTACTTCTGCTTTATTGACTATGCCAAAGCCTTTGACTATGTGGATCACAACAAACTGTGGAGAATATTTAAATGGATAGGAATACCAGATCACATTACCTGCCTCCTGAAAAATCTGTATGCAGGTCAAGAAGCAACAGTTAGAACTGTACATGAACAACAGACTGGTTCCAAATTGGGAAAGGAGTACTTCAATGCTGTATATTGTCACCTTGCTTATTTAACTTCTATTCAGAGTACATCATGCAAAATGATGGGCTGAATGAAACACAAGCTGGAATCAAGATTGCCGGGAGAAATATCAATAACCTCAGATACACAGATGACACAACCCTTGTGGCAGAAAGCAAAGAACTGAAGAGCCTCTTGATGACAGTGAAAGAGGAGAGTGAAAAAGTAGGCTTAAAACTCAACATTCAGGAAACTAGAATCATGGCAGCTGCTCCCATCACTTCATGGAAATAGATGAGGAAACAATGGAAATAGTAAGAGACTATTTTAGGGGGTCCAAGATCACTGCAGATGGTGACTGCAGCCATGAAATTAAAAGACGCTTGCTCCTTGGAAGAAAAGCTATGACCAACCTAGACAGTGTATCAAAAAGCAGAGACATTACTTTACCAACAAAGGTCTGTTTGTCTACTACTGGTTTTTCTAGTAGTCATGTATGGATGTGTGAGTTAGACTATAAAGAAAGCTGAATGTCAACGAATTATGCTTTTGAACTGTGAAGTTGGAGAAGACTCTTGAGAGGCCCTTGGACTGCAAGGAGATCCAACCAGTTCATCCTAAAGAAAATCAGTCTTGAATATTCATTGGAAGGACTGATGCTGAAGCTGAAACTGCAGTACTTTGGCCACCTGATGTGAAGAACTATCTCACTGCAAAAGACCCTGACACTGGGAAAGATTGCAGGCAGGAGGAGAAAGGGAGGACAGAGGATGAGATGGTTGGATGGCATCACCGACCTGAAGGACATGAGTTTGAGCAAGCTTCAGTGATGGACAGGGAAGGTTGGCATGCTGCAGTCCATGGGGTAGCAAAGAGTCATACACAACTGACTGACTGAACTGAACTGATGTGAAACTTTCAGTTTCTTTGGTGGTTTTCCTCTCCCCCAGTTTGTTAACTAATTATTTTTCCTTTATTATTCATCTTATCTTTGATTCATCTAATTTTTAGATTTCCTCTTTAAAAAACTAGTTTCTTATTTTATTTTTTAGCTAGATTTCAGAAAATGTGAAGAAATCACTTCCTCATTAGTTATAAGAGGATAGACTGCAGAGAATGTGAAATAATTGCTTCCTCATTAGTTGGAAGAGTACATTTGCATTGAGACTCCTGTTCTCTGTTAGATTCAGCCCCTAAGTTTAGTCTTATGGAGGGAGAGAAAAAAGAAGAACCATCAACATCACTTCTTAAGTTACACTGACGAAGGATGACAATTAAAAATATAGCAAAGGATTGTATAATGACTGTGGAATGACATCCATAGTCCATTCATTTCCCAGTGAAAGGAGATTCTGTATAGAGACTAGAAATGACCAGGGTACTTTCAAATTACTGGTTATCCACTTTAAAGGTGAAGAACTGAGAAAAGGTAGTCACAACTACACTGTAGTTTATACTGCATGGACATTCCATTCATCTGTCACTATGACTGTCACCATGCTTCAATTTCTCAAACTTCAGAGGAGCTTGAGGTGTAGATATTGGAAAATCAACAAGCACACCAGGAAGCATATTCTGCTCAAGTTCTTGGTACTCGTCAAACTTGTGTGCTTTGATTACTGTCAAGATTCATGAATCAATCTTAAAATCTACTGGCTATTAAATGTCTTACTTTGTTATTTTTTGTTTGTCTTTGGATACATTTATTTTCTGCTGCTGCTGCTAAGTCGCTTCAGTCGTGTCCGACTCTGTGCGACCCCACAGACGGCAGCCCACCAGGCTCCAACGTCCCTCGGATTCTCCAGGCAAGAACACTGAAGTGGGTTGCCATTCCCTTCTCCAGTGCATGAAAGTGAAATGTGAAAGTGAAGTCGCTCAGTCGTGTCTGACCCTCAGCGACCCCATGGACTGCAGCCTTCCAGACTCCTCCATCCATGGGATTTTAACAGGCAAGAGTACTGGAGTGGGGTGCCATTGCCTTCTCCAATTTATTTTCTAAGTGGTATAAAAAATATGTATATAGATGTGTGCATTTTAGCATTTGAGGAGAAAAGAATGAAGGTGCTGATGGTATTTGGAATGGACTTTTTCCATATTGGAATTTCACTCTATCACTAATATATTTAATGTTTTCTTGGTATTTATCGAGTCAAGGTTTAAAAAAATGATGTTTTGCAAATATATATATAAACATATATTATGCTTTATTTTATATATGTACATGTGTATATAATTTGCAATGAAGCTTTCTTGAAAAAGAAGTACTTTTGAGTATATAAAGTTGGTTAAGGGCAAAAATTCCAGAATTATATTGCCTGTGTAAATATTCTTTGCTCTAAAGCTTACTGGTTACATGTCTATCAGCAGGTCTCATTCTTTTCAACTGTAAAGTGATCATAATATTGGTACTTAAATAATAGTGTTCTTGAAGTACTAAAACATGTTACAAGCTGAGAATAGAGGATTACATATTATAGACAATGAAAATTTTGGTGTTATAATTATTTTTCAGATTTGAATTAGAGATAAGTAATATGGCTATTTATTAAGAAAAAAATGAAAGCAAACCAAACGTGCATAAGAGAAAATTAAATCACCAACTTAATATGAAAATTAGATGGATGGTTTAGTAAGTTTTATTTATTATTCAAATTAGAAGGCAAAATGAGCATAGGACGCTAAAACTCCTAATGGAGTAACCATCTTTAATGCAACTTAAATCATTCAAAAAATAGTCCATTCTATTTAAAATAATTTTTCCACAGAGAATAACTTAATATCTACACGTTCCCATATTTCTATTGTTTTTGCAGTTTGGAAGTTTCTCTAAAGTGAATGTACCAATTTCTGAAAATTGATCAAGTAGGACAAAGTATGCCAGTTGACTTTAACTCTCTAATGTAGTGCCTGGGGCTTCCCTAGTGGCTTAGTGATAAAGAACCGCACCCCCCATGCCTCCACACCCCACCCACAATGCAGGAGACACAGGAGACATGGGGATTCGGTCCCCGGGTCAGGAAGATCCCCTGGAGCAGGGCATGACAACCAAGTCCAGTATTCTTGCCTGGAGAATCTCATGGACAGAGGAGCCTGGCAGGCTATAGCCCATAGGGTCACAAAGAATTGTTAACAGCTGGAGCGAGTGAGCAGCACACAATGGTTTAAGTAGATACATCTACAAAGATACGAGGTCAGAGTATAGAGCTGAATCTTGAGAGAAATCTGGCTTAGAGACGGAGTGGAACACATTTATGCCTGTAGAAATATCGAGCACATCTGACTGGATTTTAAATATTCTCTTCAATAGTTTTACTTTGAATAAGGCAGGGGATTCTAGTTTTGTGAAGCCTAAAAAATCTTGAGAACTCTTTTAAGTAAAAAAATGAAATAAAAAGATAAAATTATAAATACAACATTAAGTTTTAAAGAATATTTTGAATAACACAACAAAAATAGAACAAAGCCTAAATATTTAAAAGCTTCAAATTTCTAAAGATCACCTTCATATTACTAGAAAAGAATGAGTACAATTGATCATGGTTGCCTATAGTTTTTTATTATTAAATTAGGAATGTTTATTCAGTTCACAATCATTTTATTCAATGAAAAGACAGTCATGAATGCCCTTGTTTAGAGATGGTTTATTAATATCGTCACCAGTATACTTTGCATCTAATTGCCAATAAAAATATTTTTCAGATATGTTCATGTATTTCACTCTTCTTCATTAATTAGATTATTAAAATCAAATAGTCTATTTATTTCTTCCTTTTGAAGTATGTGCTTTCTTAATAAATCATTGTATCTGACATCTGGAAAAGAAATATCAAAAGTATATTATCTTTCATCCTTTTCACTCTTATTTCATATTCTATAATAGTTTATCAAATTTTTTTAGTTGTTAAATAAATAAATTTTGAAATGACAAAAGAAGGCAACCTATAGAAAAAGTGACATGAAAATTGACTACAGCATAAAGTTAAATTGGAGTATTAAGCATTAACCAAAGTTCTAGTAATATGTGAATATAAAACAAATAATAGTCACAAATTAGTCACTTTTTGGAATCTGAATTCAAAAGGTTACTCATTTAGGAAGGTTTATAATAAAGAACTATTCACTTCTGATCCACTGTATATTTGTTTGGATTAGAAGATTAATATTTGATGTAATCAATTATTTAATGTTAAAACTTCCTTTCATTTTGTAAATGTTGCTGAAATAAAAATTAATAAAACTTAGATCAAAAGGTAATGCTGCAATGAAATATTTAACCAGTGAGCAAATTTCTTGTAGAAAGTCTAAGAAAACACAAGAATGTGTGCTTTTCTTAACCCTGAGAAAGCAAGTATTGAAAATACTACCCTCATTAAATCCTGAAATGTACCTTCACTTCCAATCAAATAATAAAATACATTATGCAGAACACTTAGTCCTCTTTAGACATCTTTATAAACAAAGTAAACATTAAAAGATTGATTCTAATATGAACAGGGAAAGTGTTATTTTGAAATGAAGCTGAACATGTTGATAATTCCATTAAACACAAATGATATAATTAAATTCAGAAAATTATGAAGGTTGGATGGCTCAGGGGAGTTGTTTTTTTAAATCAGACCTTTCACCTTTAGGTTGCCATTTTGAATCCAAACCAGATAAAAAGAAACTGAAAATTGTTAACACATGAGGTTGCTTGATGGCTTCTAGGAAACTGGTTGGTGGTCTCCACTTAATCCCATGGACGGGCATTCCCGTCATTAAGGCCTTCAGAGTTTGCAGCGATTTATCTCTTTTCATCCAGGCTTAAAAGAAACAAAGAAATTACTTGTAAAAAATCTCTCAAGGGCAAGAAAGGAATTGATTTAGATAGATTCAGAAAAAAAAATCAAAACTTTTTTTATAAATGATATCTGAACCATAGAAACTCTAAGATTAATACTTCATTTTTTGGTGCATAACCTATTAATTTCCAAGAGGAAAATGATCCTTTGAATTTGTCAGTATTTGGGGACAACAAGAGAAAACAAGAACAATACATATTTGGGCAAAATTATCACAAAATCTCTTGTATGTATGCATGGCTATGAATGGATCCTCACAATGTATATTTAAGTTTTCTGAAAACAATTAGAATAGAGTTAAATATACACATTTATCTCTAAGTATAATAATTATAAGTCCAAGAGAACTATTTTATAAAGTAGACCTGTATGATTAAAAAAAAAAAATAGCATTTGGTAAACTAACCTTTGGTTCTATACATGAAAATGTTCCTAAAATTTAGGCATAGAGTGTACTTAAACAAGAATTTAAGTCAACTCAGTTAAGCTTAAACCACAGAATTTGAAAATCTCAGACTGGAAACATCCTTCAATACTTCTTTATGCAACTTCACTTCTTTCCAACCTAATATTTAAATACCTTTAATTTGTGGTCCTTTTTTTCTTCTTCTGCTGCTGCTGCTGGTAAGTCACCGCAGTCATGTCTGGTTGTCCGACTCTGTGCGACCCCATAGACGGCAGCCCACCAGGCTCCTCCGCCCATGGGACTCTCTACTTCAGTACATTTAGAAATGGAGAAATAATCTTTCATAGAACATTAAGTTCCATTTTGAGGTTGCTTGAGTGAAGACTGTTCAGTGTATCAGATTAAAATATGTCTATCCCAATCGTATCTATCAGTAGGTCCTAATTTTGCCTTCTGTGGTGACATTTAAAAAGTACTTAGTGTTTTCCTCAGTGGTGTTTCAAACAGACCCTACCTTTCATGCTTATTCAGTTACTGCCTAAGACTAAGTAGCTAACATTTAATAGAGCTGTAATAGAAGCCCTGGCTTGCCACCTTCACCAAGTCTTAATGCTTTTAACCATGATGATACATTTACTGTCTTCACATTGCTGAAACGAACAGTGTTTTATGAAGAAAAGGAAGTAATGAAACACATGTTGCAGAAATACCACTCTGAAGTCAATGTAATAGAGTTTTAAGCAACAAGACCTGCATATGTGACTGTTTAGAGACTGCAGGTTGGGCAGGACTGCGAATGAATAATTTACAAATCACATGACTGGTTGGGTGTCTCAGTGTCACAGAGGGAGAAGAAGCTAAACTCAGTCTTTGATGTTAGCTCAACATACTGAAAGGGTGTGATGCAATAAGCTAAAATAGGGTCTCTGGAGAAAGTGGAGATTGTCCATCTTGGTGGAGGTTAGTTTTTCTTTCAGACTTTCATTATTTATGCTGGAGGTGAGGCAGCTTTTTTTCAGCTTTATTGAGGTATAATTGACTGATAAAATGGTAACATATTTAGAGTACAGTGTGATCACTTGATATACATATACATTGTTCCTCCCATTGGCTTCATTAGCATATCTATTAACTCAAATGCTTGTCTCTCTCTTATTTTTTTTTTTTTTTTGGTGAGAACATATATGTTCTATTCTCTTTCCATTATGCAATCAGTGCTATCAACTTAGTCATCATGTTATATATTAGATCCTTAGACATTATTCATTTTATAACTGAACGTTTACACTATTCTACCAAACTCTGCCTATTTACCCTAGCCTTTGCCCCTAGCAACTCCTTTTCTACCTTTGAATATTAATATTTCTATGATTTCTTTTTTTTTAATTTGGATTCACATATAAGTGAGGTCTCAGACAGCAGTATTGCATTTTAATAAATTTAAAACTTTAGATAATTGTATTATGGATTCTGAGGCCCAGGTTTGATCCTGGATCAGGAATATTCTCTAGAGTAGGAAATAGCAACCCACTCCAGTATTCCTACCTGAAAAATCCCATGGACATAGGAGCTTGGCTGGCCAAAGTTCAAAGGATCACAAAGTGTTGGACTTGACTGAGTGACTGAGCATGTGATAAGGATTCTAAGGTGAAATTCCAAGTCAAATTGAACATATTTCTGATGAATATGTAGTTATTTTAAAACTAGTTTTCTACCTATAAACCAATAATTTATTTAATCCTTTTCAATTATTTTACAAAATGGCCAAGAATTTCTGATGTGCTAATTATGAAGACTGAAGTTTTCTGAAGACCTCAGTGGGTCTTTAGAGATCATATGGGAAACTTTAAGAGTCAACATGCGACAAATTAAGAAACTGAAGTGCACAGAGATTTGTTGTCACATACACAGCTAGTAAATGAAAAAACTAAAACTCAAACCCAGAAAGGTAAAGTAGATCAGATCTGAGACATTTTATACCAACAGTTTCATGCCAAGTAAGCCAACGAGACGCTTGAAGTTTTTACACAAAGCCTTATGTCTGTCAAAAGACTCTCATCCTACTTTCTTTTGTAATAAATACCCTTACAAGATCAAAGCATTTTTGATATAATGTAATTGATGGTTTTCTTTATTGAACAAAAAGCCTGTATCCATAGGGTCAAAGTTCTGCACTTTAAGAAAGCCTACAACCTGGGACATATGTAACTATACCGAGTAGGTCAGGTCCCATGGAAGTTGTACTTGATAATAAGCACAATTCTGTCATTGATTTCATTTAAGTAGAATGAAGGATTTAGGATATAAAATCATTTGCACGATACATCAAAATATATCATGCTTATTACAGGTTAATACATGCAAGAGCAAGTAGCAATCTCCGATAAGTGAAATGAGCTTGGTAGGATAATAGGGAGTAGTGAGGAATGTAGCAAACTAAAGAAACCATACCAGGGCTCAATTTATTTGAGAATATTAACATAATGTGGCCAGGATATTTGTTTGTTTGTTTTTTCAAGGTCTGTTGGAAATTCATGGTATTTTAGTTTGTTTTTATTTTTGGGGGGATTTGAGGGTAGAAAACATACTGACTTTACATCTTAACAATAAATATACTTTAAAAACTTGATATTTTGTTGATGTTTTCCAGTTCAACAAGATAGAACTCTAAATTTCACTTAAGCTGGAGTCCAATTTTCCATCTCCATTGTAACTATATAAAATATTTTGGGACTGATGGAGATAATAAGAGTAAAAGCAAAATATGCAGATTTTCCTAAATAACAAATCCTATGGAAAATTGTTGAAAATCCCTAAGAATCTACAAAAATAATTTCTCTACAAAGAAGAAATTTCTGTACTTATTCAGCTCTACTTTAAGAATATATCCAATATACATTATAAACTAGTAAGTTTGAGAAACACTATGTTTATAAATGCTTAATTTCTTTTCACTTGATATACAGTAGCTTGCCAATAGTCGTACATGTCGATAGAACAGTTACCTGGGGGAAAACATCTTCCTGGAAGAAAAGCAGAGCCTGGGGATAGAAATCAGGAATTTGTGTTTCCACACTGACAGTAAACTGCTGTGTCTTAGATAATTAGAGGTAGATTAAGATCTGGAGTCAGAAAAATAAAACTGAATTATCTCTCAGGAATAGGAGTCAAGTGACTAGGCTGTGCTTGGAAACACAGAAATTGGGATTATACGGTGAAACAAATGTAGCAAAATGCAAGTGAGCCTGAACCATAGTAGCTTGTGTCAGATTGCACAATGCAGATGAGACACAGTGTAGGTTAGAGGTAGGAGGAGGAGAAGGAGAAACAGGCTTCATCTCAGAGACTGAAAAAATTTATAGGCAGATCATCAAAAGACAGCAGAGTATCTGGAAGGCTTGCATACCTGGCAGGATACAGTGGTGAATCCCCCACCAAGTCTGGTTCACATTAGGATGTGTGTTTCGGCTTGCACACTTCCATCCTTAGCCAGACAGGACAATCTGGGCCTAGAACAGAGGTTACCACATGGCTATATTTTTATACTTCTCTTAATACTAGGTTCTGAGAAACAGACAAAAATCTACAAATAGAAATCTAGCTCAGAGGCCAGAGACTGTTTTCTGTCTCTCTCCTCTTTTTAGTCCAGTTTATCATCCATGTATTTGGTCTCCAAGGACTCTTTAAAAAAGATAGTGCATCTCCTCTTTAGTTATGGTGTTGAGAAAAGATATGGTCAGACTCCAGTCTGTTGAACTGTTTCATGTGTCTTGGTTAAGGACCAAAAACTGTTTTGAGGGAAATCTTTGCTGGAACAATCTGGTTAAAATTATAAAATGCTGTGGCAAATCGAGTTTCACCATTCTTTGAAAACATTTTCTAAACACACACTGTGTGTCATGTGTCATTATTGGATTCTGAGATAAAGAATAAATAAATGGTCCTCACCTGCTCAGGTCTCAGTGTCAAGAGACAGATCTGTGGACAAATGATTGTAAATGTGCGATGGAGCATTATTAACATGGCTATGTGACAAATGCTAGGGAAACACTGAAGAACAGGCCGATATTTACCTAAAAATTAGGGGAAATTTCACTCTCCAATACAGAAATAATAAACCTTCAAAATCTTCTATATATTTCTCTTTTATTTGCCCACCAATCACATTTGTCTAATCATTATTTGATAACGAATGAAACTGAATTTTGTTATCTTACTTTTCTGGGAAGGCCATAATACAGTATCATAAGCTTAGGGGCTTAAAGAACGCATAAATTTATTTTTATTGTCTCATAGATCTGGAGGCTAGAAATCTGAGATCAAGTTGTCAGCAAGGCCATGTTCCACCTGAAAGCACTAGAGAAAGATCTGTTCCAGACCCCATCCCAGCTTTCAGTAGTTCCTTGCCTTGGGGCAGCATAACTCCAGTCTTCACCCGACACTCTCTCTGTATGCATGACTCTGTGTCCAAATTTTCCCTCTATATCAGTCTTATTGCAAGACTTCCCAAGTGACGCAGTGGCAAAGAATCTGCCTGCCAATGCAAGAGATGGGGTTTGATCCCAGGGTCTGAAAGATCCTCTAGAGAAGGAAATGGCAACCCTCTCCGGTATCCTTGCTTGGAAAAGTCCATGGACAGAGGAGCCTGGCACCTACACTCCATAGCGTCACAAAGAGTTGGACACAACTAACTGAGAACCCAGTTTTATTTAATTAGGGGTCCACCCTACTTTAGTATGACCTCATCTTAATTAATTACATCTGCAACAATTCTATTTCCAAATAAAGCTATATTTTGAAGTAGTAGGCATTAGGTCTTCTACTTATATATTTGGAAGGGGGTGTTGAAATGCAATTTACAACATTTTTTAAAGTCTTGTTTATTTGATAAAAGGCCTAAGTTTCCTCCAGGGGTGGGATACTCTGAATCTGAATTTAGTTTCTAATTTTACCAGATGAATATAGATGGAGGTATGCATTCTGTCTACTGAGAGTGTTCGAGAAATTTTGATAATAAGATCTCCAATGGATCTGGAAATTTGAATGGTTTGTGTAAGGAAAATAAATGATTATAGGTGTTTTGAGATCCATATTTAGAGAAAATTTCCCTAGTAACAGTAAAGTATGTATTGAATTTATAATTTATTTTTACAAAGTTCCTTTTAGGTTTTGCTGAAAGATTTGTTAAGTTTTTCCGTTATACTAGGAATTCAGCATTTCTTCCATGGTTTCTTGCAAAAAAGAATCTATGGTAATACAAAGCTATTCAGCTAGATGCATTCAATCTGAAAGGAATACAAATATTTTCACCACAACTCAGTATGGTTTGTCTGCCACTAGGTGTTATATTGAAATGGTTAGAAAAGTGAGAGAGACACACTGTTTTATTTATATAAAGAATGGTAAACTATGGTTTCTATACATAAGTGTTGGTAGATTACCAAAGAGTGATTGGCATATGTTAATAAGAACCCTATGTTGCATTGTGATTGATTTATCATATTGAAATACAGGACATAAGCTTTGTATTACAGCAGAGGCCTTTCACACAGAACGTGGGTGGGGGAGCAGGGTTGATAGACTTGTTAGACAGAGAAATTTGTTATTCTTGCTACTCTGACACAAGTGGCAAGTTTTAAGAGGTGACATAACCAATACTAAGATTTGCACACTGTTAAAAATTTGAATCATGACACTTGTGTCACTATTGGATAGAAAAGTGTTTTTTTTTTTTTTTAAATAAGAGCAATATTTGGGTACTTAGAGAACTTCTGTCACTTCTGAGTCATTGGCCTGAGAGAAAAAGATTAGAAATTAGCAGTAGCAATGACATAATAAAATTTGACATTTTCATAGAAAACATTATATCAAAAGAACACATGTGGATACTCAAATTTTCAAAGAAAAATTTAAGAGAAAAAAGAGATTAGTCAGAAGGATTCAAAGGAAAAAGGTAGATAATTAAAATCCATAGACACAGCATAGAATCTGCTTAAAGATACACTATTAGAGATTCATGAACTCTGACAAAAGCAAAATAAAATAAGGAAAGATATGAGGGCGTTGGTAAGGATGAAAGATAGGTGATAAAAGCCTACAATACTGACTTTTAGGGATAATGTCAAAACCAAAAAAAAAAAAAAAAATCAAAGTCATTGCCAAATACAAAAGAAAAAAATCCCCGTGAGGTAAGTATACCAGAAATGCAAAATCCACTGGACATTGACTTGGTCTATTACACTACTATGTTGGGAATAGAGCGTTCCGAAGAGACTGCAAATAATGCAAAGGAATTGAATGGTCATTTTGTGCCTGGCCTTCTCTCCAGTTTGAAGTTACTTTGTACAGAGAAGGAAGGTAAAGAACTGTCAGAGAAATCAAAACAAAGACTTGATTGAAAAAATATGAGAAATTAAGTGGCAATAAATCACTAAGTTCAAATAGTGTTCACTAAAACTTCTGAAGCCTTTAAAGAAGGATGTAGCTAAGCTACCACCAAAAATGTATCAACACCTTCCATCAAAGAGAAGGGTGATGAATGCCCATCCATCCCTAAGAATAGTCCAGTGTTACTTCTAAGGTGAGGTTTTAATAAAAAACATGGTGTTGTCTAGAATTATTCATGCCTTAAAAAAGAGTGTAAGTATTTTTCCCCTTGTGGAAAATCTGTACTTTCACAATTCATTTTATTATAATTTTTTTTTTTGGTGTAATTCTCCACACATAGGCTTTCTTCCCTGTTTTTGTCTTGTTTTGTGCTTGGTGGTTGTTGATTTCTGTGTTTCTTCATGAGTTTGCTATCCTGAACATTATTGAACATTATTTACCAGATACACACTAATGAGTTACCAGTGAGAGGATTGTAATCCATCTGAAATAATTCATGGCAGCATTTGCTGGTTGTCAGTTTTGGTCAGTAAGCAATAACTTTATTATTACAACATGTGGTAGGGCTTTAGACACTAAGCACCATGCTGAGAAGAACACAATAAAACCTGCTTCATAAACTTGATTACCAAAAGCAATGCATGCATCCGGTTGTCAGAGAATTTTCTCACATTTACTGAGGGTTGTCGTTTTTAAGTTAGAGTAATTCCATGATGCTCAGATTAATACAAATTAATAAAAGGCTTTTGAGCATATCATTTGCTGGAGATGAATTCAGGGCCTCCCATTAAAGACCAGTCATTGATTGCACAAGAGACTACAGCTATACTGTTTAATTCTTAGCAGGTGGGCATAAGCCAGGCCTTCCCATCTTGCATTGGCAGTGAACCTTGAATGTGACCTCTCCAAGGGAAGGAGGGGAATTCATTGGCCATGTTTACTTTATACTGAAACTCTTTTTAGCTGAAGGCCCCTAACTGTGCTGAATTGTTCTTAGTTAAGAGTGTGAGATGTGTGGTGTGGCTGGTGTTTTTGACAGTCTCAGGAACAATTATTTCATTGATAAATTTTAGCCAGCACCAAAGTCATCATACCCAGAGAAGAAGTTCATAGTGGAATCGGATGAACTGCTTAATGAATTTTCATTGAAGTGTGATATTTAGCTTTGTCTTGTGAAAAGTGAAGGGGCTTCCCTGGTGGCTCAGACAGTAAAGAATCTGCCTGGAATGCTGCAGACCTGGGTTTGATCCCTGGGTTGGGAAGATCTGCTGGAGAAGGGAACCCATTACCCACTCCAGTATTCTTGCCAGGAGAATTCCATGGACAGAGGAGCTTGGCAGGCTACAGTCCATGGGGTCACAAAGAGTCAGACACGACTGACAACTTTCACTTTCACTTTCAAGGTGTAAGAGATTCAAGGTATCCTCCTATGACTGGCCCATTGGAAATAATAAGCCCAGGACTGCATGGTATCTTCATAGCTACTGCCTCCTCATCTCAGCAGCTTTATCCAAGCCATTCTTAAACATCTTTTTTTTTTTTTTTTTTTTACTTAATGAATTGGACAATTGTCCCAGAGTAATTATGGGTATTCTTATTTGCCTTCTCTTGAATCATGTCCCTCTTTCCAAATTATAATATGATTTCTTAAAATACATATCTATCCTCCAGAGGAAAAAAACTCTCTGAGGGCAGAAGACTGTGTTAGGTGGTGAGAAGGAGCATTGCTTCAGAGAATAGTCAGGATACTTGAGAAGGGCATTGTGTGTCAGTCTTTTTAGATCACTGACCAGTTTGAAAATCTAACTATGGACTCATTTATTAGAAAATGAACACATAAACATTTAGCAAAGCAATTCCAGGTGGTTCATAAACTTGAAATATCCATCTCCAGATTAAGGATGCTGGACTAGGTAACATATGGATTGCGATAGACTATGAGTTGGAACCCTCATTCAGCACAGTGACTCTTTGTCCTCTACTGAGCTTCAGGAAGGTTACCAAGCCACACTTAAACATGTTGCCTACTTTTCAAACAAATGGAAGTAGAAGACGTTCTTCATACATGAGATGTAGTGGAACTACTACTACATTGATCATTAAGAAAACTAACTCCAATTCTAACTGTAATTAACTTACTTTCTCGAGCAATAATTTGTCAATAATTAAATACATTAGATGAAATTTAATATCAGGAAGTTATAGAAGTTCTTAACATGTTTTAAGAAAAAGTTGCTATTCTTTTATGTGCTGACTCAATAATAAGAGAAGTCTTAGGTCAGTTGAGAGTAGAACTGTATAAAATTGAACAACTGGCTATTTAAAAAAAATCTTTAAAATTATCAATTAATTTATATTTTCACAAGTTTATTTCTATTTATGTCTCCTGTTAGATTTTTCCATTTATATTTTTATTTCATATACATAATTACTATATATATTCATATATCTTTTTTAGTTTTTGAAATATATTACTTTTTGTAAATTTAGTGACAAATATAGAAAATATATCTTTGAAACAGTAAATTATTCAAGTTTGTAATTTGAGTTTTATGATTTTTAGGGAAAAAGAATGTCTTTCTTCTAAATATATATCTAATTAAGGAAGAAGAACCAAGGGTAAAGGGATCTCTCCTGTTTTTCTTTGCTATCCTCAGCTTGTAGTTTTCATTGCATTGTCCAAGAAGGTTGCTCCAGCTCCGGCCATCGTGTCTGTATTCCTGTCACCTGGAATAAGGAAGGGATGGAGAAGGACATCCTCCTGCTTTTATCTGTGGTCTATGACTTAATCACAGGCCAGTCTTAGCTGCAAACTTTATGTTAGGTGCCTTGTGCCTATCTAAAAATAGGAGTTCCATTACTACAGAAAAAGACAAGGTACATTTAGAGACAATTGCCACTAAAAACTGAATATATTTTTCAAGCAATCAAGATGAATTAATTTCATATAAAATAAAATGCAGTTACTTTATGATCTAGTGATAAATAAGAACAGTTTTCAGTTTCTCCAACAGTCATTAATCCCTCTAATGACTTAATAACTTTGTGAACTTTTGTAATGTGACTTTCTTATTATTCCCTTCATTTATTTTATATAACTGAAATATTTCATCTCTTCAGGAAAATTTCCTTTAATCTCTCATCTTATTTAGATATTTCTTTGTAATTGGATATCTTTGGTATCGTACTACAATCTTGGCACTTACAACACTATAGTCATTAGTAACATGCCTATATCATTTATTAGAATATTCCTTGAGGGCATATGCTACATCTGACATATTTTTGTAACCTCAGCCCCTAACACATTCCTGGAACATAGTGCATCTGTCACTGCTTGTTGAAAAGAAAATGCATAGACTATGTGAGGTAATTTATGTGCAGTAGTGTATAGAACACTAGCAATTGCTTGATGCATGTAAATTAGAAATCAGCTATCAGGTAGACCACATGTATATGTTTAAGCTATCCTAGTAATACGACAGGCCTTTGAATTATTGCTGTAACTTAATGTAACCCCCAAATAAGTAGATTAAAAATACCCTTTCCCTCCTTCCTCTCTTTCTCCTGGGTCAGGAAGTGAGGAAAATGGTAATCCTGAGCCATGATTTCAGTTTATCCTGTACAGAGAATCATGTCAAAATTCTGGCCCCATCTCTTTGTGGCTGAAAGAGTAAATAAACTACCTCTCAGTTTTCAACTCCTTTCATATTCAGACAGGCCTGAAATATTCACTCTGGACTCACTGATAAAGAAAAAGAACTGACACTCTTCTGACCTAACTGCCGAAATGAAGCATTGCCCCAGAAAGAGGAGTCTTACACATTATCAGACCATTAAGAAAGTATTTTTCATATTCTTTCTAGATTCAAATCATAGTATCTCAGAGAATGGATGCTTATCTTTGGGTGGAGTGTGAATATAAGTATGTTTGTATGCGTGTATGTCTGTGTGTATTTGGTTCTACCATTACTCCTTAGGAAAGTCTCTCCCTGAGTACATGAAATGTATTACCTAAGGTGTACGAAAGTTCTTAGGTGTGACAGGGACTGCAGGTCTAGGCACATTCATGGTACACTGAGCTGATGATATTGACCACAGAGTCTCAAGAAGCAACATGAATAGAATGGTCTGATGGAAACTCATGCAACAAACATTTTTCTCTGCTATTTACCCCTTTCTTTCTGGTCATTTAGAGATCTTGAGCTCACATTGTTAGATTGTTCCTCAAACCTATCCCCAGTTCCTAACTCTGGATTAACCCTTAGCAATCCTCACTTAATACTTCCTGCACTCCCCGACAGATGTCAATGACCTCCCTGTACTGCCTCTGAATCTCTTCCCTAAACTGCAGCAATGTTAAGAAAGCCCCAGTCCTGTGACTTGCCTGACTGCCATACACTCTTAACCTGTATGCGTCTTCTTCCTTCTAGAGCTTTTTCTTTGTTTAAATCTCATGAATCCTTCCTGTGTTTTAGCCCTCCCTCATCACATTCCCTCACCCTCATATTCTTTGTTCAGTCATTAATGGCCTAACTCTAATTTTTCATCCTTCTGTACCCCAAAGTGTGGTCCCGTCTCCCACCCAGTGATGGAGTCTCTTATTACAGCAGGATGGCAGACATCCAGATCCCTCCACCGTATCTTGTCAGACTCCTGCAACCTGAGGTACCAGACCCAGACATGCTAAGAACATCAAGTCTTCACCAGTTACTAATGGTTCTGATATTTTTATCTTGGAGTTTTCTGTTTTCTTAGTTAGTGTCGCTCAATCACTAGATTTATTATAAAAGCAGCCCACTTTGTGCAGAATACTCAGTTCTATCACTGCCCTTCTAAGCTCTTCTCTGTACCACAGAGGAGGAAGTCTGAGTAACCACATTTCCCTGACTCCCTTGCATACAGGTTTCTGGTTCAGATCCAACCATAGGGAAAACGCATGCAAAATTTACAAGGCAAAGAAGGAAAAAAAAGTGACCTCTGACAACATCTGTAGGCCAAGCCATAGGAACAACTTTATAGCAGCCTGAGAATCTGTCAAGGTTTTCTGAGAATCCCTAACTGTGGGTAGATCAGCCATTGATTCTAACTCCCTCCTTTACTCCCAAATTTCTTGAAAGGCATCTTCCTGAATTTAATTCCTCCTGTCCTTTTCACTGGACTCCAGTCTCAATTTTGGCTCCTTAAGAGACTTCTTTCTCTCAAAATGCTAGAAATGACCTTGTTTATCCTGAAAAATCCTGACTACTCATTACTTAAGTAAAAAGAAAATTTATGGATGCTACATGGATGTATCAAAAATGACAATGGTGACACATGTTTTACTAGCACTCACGACATTTTTGAAATAAGAAAAATAAACAGAGAAATTTACTACTTTGCTGGTGGGTAGATTTCAATGTGTATTGTACTTAAAGAATCCATCAAAGTCATGGGCTAGCTGGGATCTTGATTAACCATCTAATGGCACCTGGAACATTTCTCTAACTAAAGGACAAAAATTCAAAAGTTTTTAGGGGGCTGCAGGTGACAAAAATAAATAAAACAGGTAGAATATAGCAAATAGAAAATATCAGTTCCATGGCAAACCAAAGACTGTGCTTTTTATCTGAGAGAGCAGCCACTTCACAATATCTACTAGTTGTTTCTATGCTGCAATAGGAAGATTGGGTTTCTAAATTTTTCAATTTATCAGAATTAGTCAAAAATCCCACCTTTTATATAAAGTCTCCAAAATTTAATTATTTGGAAGGGAATAAAAAATACATTTTTGACCCTTGTATTTGCCCCCAAAACAGTTACAAGTTGTTTCTTGTCCATACACTGGCATTTTCTGACCTCTGTTGTTAACTTAATAATTCAAATAAGGGGATATGCACTAGTGGAGGCAGCAGAAAGGTCATGAGTTGAAATCAATTTCTATTAAAAAAATTGAAATATTAAGGGGGAGGCGTCTTTCATGGTGGAATGCACAAAGGTAAGATCAGGGAAGGGGTAGCTAGATTAGAACATGTTCTGTAATCATAAGAGACCAGGTTTCTCTCTGAGGCTATAATTACTAGGTGTATTCCCACTTGAGCAATAGGAACAAATACTTCACATCAGCTGTACATTTTACCTTCCAAAGTTATTATTCCCTTGAGTTACCTACTCCTGTGGACCTGAAAGGAGGTGTGGAGAGTAAATGGGCAAGGTAATAAGAAGTGTGTTCTGACCAACCACTAATGACATGAATCTAGAAGAGCCGTGAAGGGACTGCAATAGAAACCAGCAGCAAGGCAAGCCACAAGGGGTCCTGCCAGAACCAGAGGCAAGCACACGTGAGAGCTTTCAGTAGACAAAACAAGAAGGAAATGAAGCAACTGGAAGAAATTGATCCTTGAAAAGGAGACGGTCGTAAATGCTTGAAATGAAATTAGTGAATTTTCAATTTTAAATACATCTGAAAACGGTTAACTTTTCTTATTTTCATCATAATGTTCTTATTTTACCATAGTTTTGATTAATTTCTCAGAAGAATAAAGAATTTCCTTTAATATGATTTTCAACAGAGAAAAGTGGTGTTAGCCTATCAGTTTGTAAAAATTAATAAACATCCACTAGCTCAAATGAAAGCATTTTTGGTAAAATAATAAGTTTCAGAGCCTGGTTATATTAATTCCCAAAATTTAACTTGTATTATAATGTGAAAAGTAAAGTGCTAGTCACTCAGTCATGTCCAGCTCTTTGCAACCACATATACTGTAGCCTGTGCGGCTCTTCCATCCAAGGGGTTTTCCAGGCAAGAGTACTGGAGTGGGTTGCCATTTCCTTCTCCAGGGGATCTTCCTGACTCAGGGATGGAACCCTAGTCTCCCACATTGCAGGCAGACTCTTTACCATAAGGTATCATATGTTTTAAAAAAATAACCTATGTGAAGCAATATAATAGTTTCTGAATTTTCTCCACATCTGTGTGAGAGAAAATACTATATTTCTGTGGCTCACTCTTATCACCAGCATCCGTCACAACATATGACAGAGCAGGGAAGAAATCAACAACTGGTTGTTGAATGAATGAACAAATAAGTGAATCATGGGAACACTGTCTTGATTTTTCCTAGGTAGGAAACATTTAGTATACAAAGAATCTGCCTTTCAGATTTTTAACTCTTGGTGATCAGAAGGATGACTTTTGAAGGCAAATGTAGATTCAGATATTGCTCTGCACTAGAATTGGGTGATTGTGAACAGATCACTTTGACCCTTAGTTTCCTTTTAGTCATCTGTATACTTAGAATGACACTGATGTCAAAAAGTTGCTTTACTATTTAAATAATTATTTGTAGCCTAAAAGATGACTGGGTACATGACAGGCCAGAGGGTTAGAATTATTAAATATCCACCAATGAATCATGCCTACAGGGGTTTCTTAAGATTCTGCTTAACTAAAAAGCCTAGTTCCTGATGTCCAGTGGTAATGTCCTTTAATAGTTGTCTACTGTTTCTCTTTTTCTTTGTTTAGCTCATTAGTTAATTTTCACAGTCATTTTGCTGCATGCTACTGAAATACAGATACTTCCTTTGTATGTTCAGAAAAGCATGGCTATTTATTTGAGATATTGCTCTTGGTTTTACCCAATTTCAATAAAACTCTGTGATGAACTTACCTAAATGGAATAACTTCCAAATAATCCTAAGTTGCATTACTGTCTTATGTTTTGTTTGCTGATGCCTCAGCAAGCACTACACTATTATTGTCAAATTATTCCTAGGTCCGTTGATAGTGAATTAAATAATTCATGTTATAGATTCCCCCACTATCTGAAAGCAGAGCATTCCTTTGTAAACCGAAATGGTGGAAAGTAAAGAAGCAATTATATTAGGACACATCTTCCTAATGGATGCACAAAATAAGTCAAGATAAAGCACAGGTGCTTATAGTCACAATTCAAAGCAATGGTGGTTTGATGCTGGGATGCTGAGCGTAGTTTTGTGGAAGGAGCTTGGGGTACCTCTCTCACTGCTCAGGGTACATGATGCCTATATAATGGCTCACTGCAGAACCAACACTGAAAGCTATTTTCACTTTTTGCTTTTATTCATAAAATGACCAAAGAAGTTAAGGCCACTATGTTCACTGAGTTTATAGTTTAGTCAAAGTGAAATACTTGAAAGAAAAATAAAATGAAACGCTGGGAAAAATGATATTGCAAATATATACTTTCAAACTCACCCTGCCCCACATCAAACACATAACCATGATGAATAAAATATAAAAAAGTGAATATTAAAGAAAGCCACCCCTGAATAATGATGAAAAAGAGATAAATATCTCTATGTTCAAGAATTTGAAAAGAAGTAGAGTGAAATAAATTTGAGTTTGATGGCCTGTTAAATTCTAGATCTGGAAGCAGTTGGAAGTTGCTAGGAGTTCAACTTCTGTAGAGTAGAAGAGGCTAAGTGTGTTCCGGGTGAATACTGGGAAAAGAGCCAAACTCACTGCTGGAAACCAGTGGCTGGAATGGGCTTTGTACCCTGCACATAAAAGAGGTAAAAATACTGTTTGTATGGGGCCTCTGCCTAGTATGAAGCAATTTGCTTGGGGAAGCAGGAGGAAACAGGGCCAACCTCTTGAGCAGAAACTGAGACAAATTTTCCATGGCTGGATTCCTGGATCTTTGAACTATTCCCATGGTGTAAATTCCTTAAACTTCCAAAATAATACTTGATTATGGACTGGGATCCCAGGGACGGGGTAGATGTAACCCCATTAGAGAATAAGAGGTAGAGAAACAGCATTGAGCATGTGTCTGGAACTCAAAATACTAAACACATGAATAAATCTTTTATTGCTAAAAAAAAGTCTAAGAAAAGCAACAATCACAAGATTGTAAAGCAACTATACTCCAATAAAAGTTAAAAAAAAGAAAACAGGATAATCTAAACTTACATAACATTGCTATTCTTGGAATCCTCAAAAATATAACTGAGGGGAAAGTGTCAGTTTAAAAAATACATATGAAACAAAATGAAGAAAAATTAAATATAAATAAGTAAAAATAGCTTAGAAATTTTAGAAATAAATATATTCAATTTTGGAAGACAAATAGCATAATATAAATAAAAAATCTAGATTGACTAATAGTAGTCAACTGTAAATAAACCTGCTGAGGAAAATGAAATGTAAAAACACAGGGGTAAGAATATATTAAAAAGCCATAGAAACAAAGATAGATTAAGTTGACTCAACATAAATTTAAGAGAAGTTTAAGAAGATTGAATGTGAAAAATGATAGAGAACAAATATTTAATGAGTTAATGACTGGAACGTTTCCAAAACTGAAGATAACATAAGTTCATCTGATTAAAAATGGACACCAAGCATTAATACAAATAAATAAAAACAAATTATTAGAAAAGCTAAAAACATCAACGATAAAGGATATGAAATCTTAAGTTGTGACATGAATAAAAAACAAATTTTCTTCAGTTGTCTTATAACAGATTTTTTTTCTCAACAACAGATGCCTGACACAATGGGGGTATAAAGTTAAAATACTAAGAGAAAGATAACTGTAAAAGAAAAATTTTATATCCAGCTGAACAATTGTCCAAATGCAAAAGCATAACAAAGGCATTTTTAGACAGGTAAGGAGTAAAAGACTGTATTGTTTCCAGAACATAGGATATGATTCAAGAAGAAAAATAAGATGTGAAGTTATCAAGGAATGAAAAATTAGTGGTAAGTCCCAGATATTTTAATATGTATTTATCTACTTCATTAACTATTTCTATAAACAAAATAAACACTAATTTTTGTTTCTAAAAATATAATACTAAATTCTAGAGAATGATATAAGAGAAGGTGAAAGAAAGAAATTTTGTTGGATTTTTAATATTACTTCACTGGACCAGCCAAGGTCAAAGAAACCCCAGTAAGATGGTAGGGGCTGGAGATACTCCATCTCCAAGGTCAAAGGAGAAGACCGAGCAGGATGGTAAAAGAGGTGAACTCCCATTTAGAATCAAACCCGATTCCCGCCAGAGATGCCCAGAGGACTCAGACAACCCCTGTGTACACAAGGACCCAGGGACCCCACAGAGACTGAGACAAGACTGCATTTGTATGTCTCCGTGGAGGTACGGATTGGTGGTGCTTTGCAGCATGGACAGGGGCTCTGGGTACAGCAGAATTGGGTATGGCATAAGCCCTCTTGGAGGAGGTCACCATTAAGGCCACCATTCAGTTCAGTTCAGTCAGTCATGTTCGACTCTCCAATCCCATGAACTTCAGCAGGCCAGGCCTCCCTGTCCATCACCAACTTCCAGAGTTTACTCAAACTAATGTTCACTGAGTCAGTGATGACATCCAACAATCTCATCCTCTGTCCTCCCGTTCTCCGCCTGCCTTCAATCTTTCCCAGTTCAGGGTCTTTTCAAAGGAGTCAGCTCTTTGCATCAGGTGGTCAAAGTATTGGAGTTTCAGTTTCAACTTCAGTCCTTCCAATGAATATTCAGGACTAATTTCCTTTAGGATAGACTGGTTGGATCTCCTTGCAGTTGAAGGGACTCTCAAGAGTCTTCTCCAACACCACAGTTCAAAAGCATCAATTCTTCAGTGCTCAGCTTTCTTAACAGCCCAACTCGCACATCTATATGTGACTACTGGAAAAAACACAGCCTTGACTAGATGGACCTTTGCTGAAAAAGTAATGTCTGTTTTTAATAGGGTGTCTAGGTTGGTCATAACTTTCCTTCCAAGGAGCAAGCGTCTATTTATTTCATGGTTGCAGTCACCATCTGCAGTGATTTTGGAGCCCCCCAAAATAAAGTCTGCCAATGTTTCTACTGTATCTCAATCTATTTGCCATGAAGTGATGGGACAGATGCCATGATCTTAGTATTCTGAATGTTGAGCTTTAAGCCAACTTTTTCACTCGCCTCTTTCACTTTCATCAAGAGGCTCTTTAGTTCTTCCTCACTTTCTGCCATAAGGGTGGTGTCATCTGTGTATCTGAGGTTATTGATATTTCTCCCAGCAATCTTGATTCCAGCTTGTGCTTCTTCCAGTCCAGCATTTCTCATGATGTACTCTGCATATAAGTTAAATAAGCAGGGTGACAACACAGCCTTGACATACTCCTTTCCCAATTTTGAACCAGTCTCTTGCTCCATGTCCAGTTCTAACTATTGCTTCCTGACCTGCATACAGATTTCTCAAGAGGCAGGTCAGGTGGTCTGGTATTCCCATCTCCTTCAGAATTTTCAACTGTTATTGTGATCCACACAGTCAAAGCCTTTGGCATAGTCAATAAAGAAGTAATAGATGTTTTCTGGACCCTCTTGCTTTTTTGATGATCCAGCAGATGTTGGCAATTTGATCTCTGGTTCCTCTACCTTTTCTAAAACCAGCTTGACATCAGAAGTTCATGGTTGATGTACAGTTGAAGCCCGGCTTGGAGAATTTTGTGCATTACTTTACTAGCATGTGAGATGCGAGCAATTGTGCAGTAGTTTGAGCATTCTTTGGTATTGCCTTTCTCTGGGATTTGAATGAAGACTGACCTTTTCTAGTCCTGTGGCCACTGCTGAGGTTTCCAAATTTGCTGGCAAATTGAGTGCAGCACTTTCACAGCATCATCTTTCTGGATTTGAAATAGCTCAACTGGAATTCCATCACCTCCACTAGCTTTGTTCTTAGTGATGCTTCCTAAGGGCCACTTGACTTCACATTCCAGCAAACACTCACTTCCAAAAACACAAGAGTGGATTCTGCACATGGACATCACCAGATGGTCAACACCAAAATCAGACTGATTATATTCTTTGAATCCAAATATGAAGAAGCTCTATAAAGTCAGGGAAAACAAGACTGGGAGCTGACTATGGCTCATATGAACTCCTTATTGCCAAATTCTGACTTAAAGTGAAGAAAGTAGGAAAAACCACTAGACCATTCAGGCATGTCCTAAATCAAACCCCTAATGATTATACAGTGGAAAGGAGAAATAGATTTAAGAAAATAGATCTGATAGACAGAGTCCCTGATGAATTATGGACGAAGTTCATGACATTGTAAAAAGACAGGGAACAAGACCATCCTCCTACAAAACAAATGCAATAAATCAAAATGGCTGTCTGAGGAGGCCTTACAAATAGCAGTGAAAAGAAAAGAAGCAAAAGCAAAGGAGAAAAGGAAATATATACCCATTTGAAGGCAGAGTTTCAAAGAATAGCAAAGAGAGATAATAAAGCCTTCCTCAGCGATCAGTGCAAAGAAATAGAGGAAAACAACAGAATGGGAGAGACTAGAGATCTCTTCAAGAAAATTAGAGATATCAAGGGAACATTTCATGCAAAGATGGGCACAATAAAGGACAGAAATGGTATGGACCTAACAGAAACAGAACATATTAAGAAGAGGTGGCAAGAATACACAGAAGAACTGTACAAAAAAAGATCTTCAGGACCCGGATAATCACAGTGGTGTGATCACTCACCTAGAGCCAGACATCCTGGAATGTGAAGTCAAGTGGGCCTTAGGAAGCATCACTATGAATAAAACTAGTGGAGGTGATGGAATTCCATTTGAGCTATTTCAAATCCAGAAAGATGATGCTGTGAAAGTGCTGCTCTCAATATGTCAGGAAATTTGGAAACCTCAGCAGTAGCCACAGGACTGGAAAAGGTTAGTTTTCATTCAAATCCCAGAGAAAGACTATGCCAAATAATGCTCAAACTGCTGCACAGTTGCACTAATCTCACACATTAAGTAATGCTCAAAATTCTTCAAGCCAAGCTTCAACATTATGTGAACCATGAAATTCCAGATGTTCAAGCTGGTTTTAGAAAAGGTAGAGGAACCAGAGATCAAATTGTCAACATCCGATGGATCATCAAAAAAGCAAGAGAGTTCCAGAAAAAACATCTATTTCTGCTTTATTGACAATGCCAAAGCCTTTTACTGTGTAGATCACAATAAACTGTGTAAAATTCTGAAAGAGCTGGAAATAGCAGACCACCTGACCTGCCTCTTGAGAAACCTATATTCAGGTCGGGAAGCAACAGTTAGAACTGGACATGGAACAACAGACTGGTTCCAAATCAGGAAAGGGGTATGTCAAGGCTGTATATTGTCACCCTGCTTATTTAACTTATATGCAGAGTACATCATGAGAAACGCTGGGCTGGATGAAGCACAAACTGGAATAAAGATTGCCGGGAAAAATATCAATAACCTCAGATACACAGATGACACCACCCTTATGGAAGAAAGCAAAGAACTAAAGAACCTCTTGATGAAAGTGAAAGAAGAGAGTGAAAAACTTGGCTTACATCTCCACATTCAGAAAACAAAGATCATGACATCTGGTCCCATCACTTCATGGCAAATAGAGGGAGAAACAGTGGAAAAAGTGACAGACTTTATTTTGGGGGGGCTCCAAAATCACTGCAGATGGTGACTGCAGTCATGAAATAAAAAGACGCTTGCTCCTTGAAAGAAAAGTTATGATCAATCTAGACTGCATATTAAAAAGCAGAGACATTACTTTGTCAACAAAGGTCCAGTTAGTCAAGGCTATGGTTTTTCCAGTAGTCATGTATGGATGTGAGAGTAGGACAATAAAGAAAGTTGGGTGCCAAAGAATTGATGCTTTTGAACTGTGATGTTGGAGAAGACTCTTGAGAGTCCCTTGAACTGCAAGGAGAACCAACCAGTCCAGATCCTTAGGGAAATCAGTCCTGAATATTCATTGGAAGGACTGATGTTGAAGCTGAAATTTCAATACTTTGATCACCTGATGCGAAGAGCTGACCCCTTTGAAAAGACCTTGATGCTGGGAAATGTTGAAGGCGGGAGGAGAAGGGGACAACAGAGGATGAGATGGTTGGATGGCATCACTGATTCAATGGGCATGAGTTTTAGTATACTCCAGGAGTTGGTGATGGACAGGGAGGCCTGGCGTGCTGTAGTCTGTGGGGTCGCAAAGAGTCGGACATGACTGACAGTCGGACTGAACTGAACTGAAGCTTTATTTTGTATGAAAAGGTTGATAAAGATACTGAATAGTTTAAGAGTTGTAAGAAGAATTTATAGTGAGTTAGTAAATGTATAAATGCACAATGACATTTTATCTGAATGATAAAAGAATTCAGACCCACAGCCTCAGCAGCCACCAGCCGGAGCAGCCAATGCACAGTCCTTGCAGCAGCTGTCCCAGAATGGTCCTGACTTCAGTGACTCTGTTTCCTTTATTTTCCCTGTTAACTCACTGTCTACCAACGTAAGTCAAATGTGCTTCTCAAACCACTCACATAGGATGACTTACTCTAGTTATACTTGTCTCTAGTTTCATGGGCTAACAACTTCTAATCACAGCACACCTGAAGCCTTCCCAGCTTTCATTAAAGACCTTTTTCTCTCTGCTTGACTTTAAATCTCTGCTAAAATCAAGTGATGACGTTCAATCTTGCTATAACAAGCTCTGAATAAATAGCCTCACTTTTTCCTTATTTGGGTTGGCTTTATTTTCCCCAAAACAAAATATGCATGCCTAAAACCATCAGAGATAACAGTTGAAATAACAGAAACACAATTTATAGCTAGTAAATCAATAGCCACAAAGAGGATGAGAGGAAGCATCAATATCTTTATTATTTTAACAAATGTCAAGATAGGGAAGATTAGATAGAAATAAAAAAATATTAGAGACTATAAAATAACATCTAACAAATCTAAATGTGTCACTAATAGGAGGATTAAGTTCATGAATTAAATGACAGAACATCATATTATATAATACTTTATGCAATGCAAAAGCTGTAACCAATGTAAATAGACATGCATAGCCATCTAGAAAGACTGAAGTTAATTTTCATATAAAATGAAATAAAAGTTTCATTGAAGGTAATTCCCATATTTCATATAGGAAACAAATACATAAAAAGTTTTATAATATATGTTATACAGATTTTAAAAAGTCAAATGCATCAGTTGGAATAGAGCTTAGAATTGCATAATAATTATAGCAAAATATAATATAAATATATTTCATTACTGTCCATGCTTTAAATAAAATGATTTTGGAATACACAATGAACATTTGACAGTAATCTAAAGAGAATTTTTAAAAGTCACAATCATAGTTGGAGATATAAATTATAGAAGGGTAACAGATTGTATGAAATAGGAACTAAATTATAAAACACAAAAGAATCATTAGGGAATTAGAGGATTTGAATAAAATAACTGAATAATTTGATGCAAGGACAACAGAACCCAGTAAAATATAATAAAAATATTATGTATAATATATTATGTACTAACATAATATAAAATGCAGTGAACAAATTCAATACACTTAAAAATTTGTACCAAAAAGCGTTCTAAAATATATATTTACTATCAAAATTGTCTCAGGGTGGAAAGAAAACTTGTGTAGTCTAGTGAGCATTTGAAAAATGGAATAAGTAAGTAAATGTCTGCTTGGTTGTGTTCGACTCTTTGCGACCCCATGGGCTGTAGCCCCAGGCTCCTCTGTCCATGGGATTTTCCAGGCAAGAATACTGGAGTGGGTACCATTTTCACCTCCAGGGGATTTTCCCAACCCAGGGATTGAACCATGTCTCCTGCACTGGTAGGTGGATTCTTGACCACTGCACCACCCAGGAAGTTCTAAGTAAATGTCTAAGAATATCTTAGGCACTGTTGATTTTAAAGGGTATTTTAAATATCAAATCTTCAAGAAATAATGATTTTTACAAACAGTTCCAAACAATAGGAGAATGAAATATATCCTAAAAATTTTGTTTAAGTAGAATCATATAACATGTGATTGTTTTTGCCTGACTTCTTTCATATAGCATAATGTTTTGAGGGTTCATTCATGTAGCATTTATCAAAACTTCATTTCTTTTCATGGCTGAATGATATTTAATTGTATGGATATACTACATTTTATCTTTTCATCAATTTATGGACATTTGGATTTTTTCACATTTTTGTATGAAAGACATGAAAAGACATTTTTTAAGGCATTTATGAAGGCTGTATAAGGGAGGAAGTTTCAAGATGTGAGGTGAGAAAATAAGGAGCTTACCTCCCCCACCAAATATATCAAAAATAAAACTATATGTGGAACAGTTCTCACTGAAAACTAACTGGTAGCTGGCAGAAGCTTGCAATCAAGGTTGCAAGAAAGATGCATACCTAATGGAGTAGGAAGGGAAGAATAGTGATCAGGTTCAGACCTGTGTCCTTGGAAGTGTTCTCAGAGGAAGGGCGAAAGTACACAGACTCCTCGGGGAGCGAGCATGATCTGAGCCAGAGATTAGGCTTCCTGGTCCTGGGCTCCTATGTGGAGGACACAAGCCCCTTGGTTTGTTGGAGGGCCTCTAGGACAAACAGAAGGGCTAGGGGGGTGCTGGATACAGCTCATGAGGAAGGCACACACTAAACAGCCTCAGAAGCAGGACAGAGAGAAGTCTGCTCTCAAGGCTGCTGCGCTTCTATCACCTCCTCCCCGCCTGCGCCAGTCTGAGCTATGTGAATGCTGCAGTCCCACTCACTCCATGCCACCGTGTGGCACTGGATCTGGGTCACCCATGACTAGGAAAAAGGCTCATCCTAAGGACACTGAGGTGACCCAGTCCTGGGCAGAGACTTGACAGAGGTGGCGGTGACCACTACTGGAGCTTACTCAAGTGGTGTCTCAGAAGCTCACCTCCAGTAGACATCAAGAATCATGCAGGATCCCACCAACTTTGTGGAGTGCTTCCACAAGTAAAACAGGGGTGGCAGAGGCTGGGGGCAATGAGCAGCTGTGAGAGACAAGGGGGACCTGCACCCAAGGCTTTGTCTGAGAAGAGCCATAGGTACCTACCTACACAGACAATGAATTGGACCTCTGATTACACACAGGTTCCACTTACATCAGCACCTCCCTCCTATAGGGCAAAGCTCCTGGTGTGGGAAGAGGGGAAATCACACACTTAAAGGAAATAGAACCAACTCAAGGCTGACATTCAGTGCTTTTGCTCCAGGAACTTGAGATCAGACTCCACCCTTAATGGGGTGGTGATAGTCAGTCACTGATCAGAGAGGAAATTCTTCCTCATACCAGGCACTGTGATATCCCCCCTGTTTCAAGTTCCACCTACTACCAAAGTGGTAGCTGCCAACACATCCTGAGAAAACAGTGACTTGTGCCCATGCCAAATCTAGCTCTCCAAAAGAAAATGAATGTTATGAAGGCAAGTCACAAAAGAGCATCTTTTGGGGTTGTAAAAATGGGGAAAATTTCCCTAAGAAATTGTCAATGAGAAGCAGATTACCAGTAGGAGACAATTTTTCACTCAATGGACTACCCAGTATTAGCAAGGATTAGGAGGATGATTTAGCCCTAAATACTGCTAGAGGGGATGAAAACAAGTATGTTACAAAGAATGCTGATTTGGTAATTCCGTTTTTTCCTATTATATCATATTTGAGAAAATTGGGAAGAATATGTAAGACATGATATCAGTTGTTGGTACAATATTGTGTACTTAATTATTCCTCTATTATTCTGTTTGTTTGACCAATTTCACTGTAAAATGAATAAGGCAAGAAAAACAAAGTAACTAAGTGGTAAGAAAAAAATAATAAATTGAATCTACAAAACTGAATAACAGAAGGGATATAATTTATGTTGTTTGGCTAGGATAATCCTCTCTAAGGCCCTAACTTTTAAGCTGAGACTTTAATTATTTAAATAGAAATTTCCAGAGGCACAGTTGGCAAAAGAGTTTTTCAGACCAAACAAAAGGCGGATAATAAAGCTCTGAAAAAAGAAATAGTTGGGACATTTCTAGGGAGAGAAAGGAGGCCAGCTTGGCTTGAGTGGAATGAAAGATTAAAGGGATCCAAGAGAAGGTGACTATGGCAAGGGCATGTATTTTATTTTAAGAGAAATAAGAAACTGAATGATTTAAGCAGGGACATATTGAAATCAGGTTTGTGTTTTATAATTTTGTTCTCTTATGAGACGACTAGATTTAAAAGGTCAAGAAGAGACCGGGAGACAGTAGACTGAAGATAGTTACCTTCGTCAAGACAAGAGATGATAATGACGTAGACAGAGAGGAATTAACCAATTTAAGAAAAGTATGAAGCCGAATCATCAGGACTTTATGATAGACAGCATGTAGAAAGTGAAGGAGAGGAAGTTTTTGAAGTATGGCTCTCAGATTGGCTAGAGATCAACACTTTGACACCAAAGTAAAGAAAGATTTTTAAATTCCCAAATAAATATAAAACCAAGTAATGACCAACATATTTGTTCATCTAATAAGACGTATTGCTTATTTCTTTCAGTATTCTTTCAAATGGGAATGTTCACTTATTACTTTTCAAAATCAATCTTATAATATTTGAGTTCTTTTATGTATTGACTTTTACATAGTTTTGCTTAATAGTTGTAATTTTTAAAATCCACTTGTCAAATTTCTAACAATATTCATGTTACTGATTGGATACCCTGTAAGAAATTGTGAAATTTATAGTTTCTTTTGGAGAATATTAAAAATTCACTGTTTATGATAAATATATCTTATTAAGCCTTTGACATTTTAAATATGTTTTTATTTAGAGAAAAGACAAATAGTTACAAGTAAATACCTGGCAACCAAGAAGAAAAACTCATGATGTTTAAAGAAATTTAATCATATTTTTCATAAGATTCCACTGAAGATTAACTGATTTTAAATTCAATAATTTGCTTTTTTAATATTATAAGAACTCTGAAACCTAAAAATAGATTAAAAAACAATAGCAATCATAAAATTAGCTAACATTTCTTGAGTACATACCATCTGCCTAACATTGTATAAAGAAATTTATAATTCTCCTGATAATCCATATGTTAAGTATTATTATTCTCTTTTAGCAGATGGGAAAATAGAAGCAAAGTAGAAAAAATAAGATACAGAAAAAATCTAAAACTAAATATTTCTGTTAGAATGAAATCATCTGCTTATAGTTCTATGTACTGGACCGCCAGACATTTCACAAACCTCAAATTTGGTGTAAGGGTGTCAGCTGATACTAGCTTCCAGACTTGAATAAAGAAGTGGATACTATCTGGCTCCACATTGTTAAAAAGGAAATTGCATTCTCTCAAAATTGAGATTATTGAATAACGTCCTTAGATCCAGGAATGAAAGTCTATTTTAGGTGTCATCATAAAAATTGTAACACAATTATATTTTTATTTTAAAACCAACCTATTGGTTTTACCTGGAGCTCCAGTACTTTGGACACCTCTGCGAAGAGTTGACTCATTGGAAAAGACTCTGATGCTGGGAGGGATTGGGGGCAGGAGGAGAAGGGGACGACCAAGGATGAGATGGCTGGATGGCATCACAGACTCGATGGACGTGAGTCTGAGTGAACTCCGGGAGATGGTGATGGACAGGGAAGCCTGGCGTGCTGCAATTCATGGGGTCGCAAAGAGTCGGACACAACTGAGCGACTGAACTGAATTGAACCGAAAGAGGGTAGGAAACACAGGAAAAGCCTTATGTTGTTTCAGAAATCTTATATGAGAAATATGTGTGTGGGGGGAATATTTAACATGTGTTTGTCTAAAAGAAAGTAGATGTGTATTTATAGAAGATGCACACCTTTGAAAGCAGTATAAAGTTGTATACCTATACATTTTTATGTAATCAGTCAGTCGGTTCAGTGGCTCAGTTGTGTCTGACTCTTTGCAGTCCCATGGACTGCAGCATGCCAGGCTTCCCTGTCCATCACCAACTCTCAGAGCTTGATCAAACTCATGTCCATTGAGTCGGTGATGCCATCCAACCATCTCATCCTCTGTCATCTCCTTCTCCCGCCTTCAATCTTTCCCAGCTTCAGGGTCTTTTCCAATGAGCCAGTTCTTTGCATCAGGTAGCCAAAGTATATATTCTGTTTAATAAATTGGTTTCTACCCTATCCATATTAGATGGATATTGACAAAACTATCCAGAGAAAAAAATAGTGATTCTAATATTCATATAGTTAAAAAACAAAATTTTAATAAATGATGTATCAGTATTCTGACAAATTACCAACTCTACTTCCAAGTACTTTTATTGATTAATACTGCATCATTTAACCCAGTAAAGGAATGTAAGATTTCAGTTTTGGATATCAAAACCTTTGTATTTCAAATTTGAACCAAAGTTTAAGCCAAAGTAGAAAAATATTTACTGTCAATTCATGGAAATTTAGGTATACAGGGCAGTAATACAGGTCAGCAATTTCATCTTTCCTATATAAAATTCACTTGAGAGTCTAAATACAAGGAAGGTGTGTTTATCATAGGCTTTTAAGCTTGCTTTTTAAAAAAATGATTACAGGAATGATGGAAACCTAAATTTACCATAGTCTGTCTCTTTTTTCAGTCCAAGCAATGTTTTCAAACTAACAAACTACTGATTTAGCTCATGTTCAGTAAAATCTAAATTGTCAAAATATTTCTTGTTATCTTGTTCTTTGACAGCATTCATTGACCCAAAAGTTTTGCCAGTTTAAATGTATTATTGCATTAGTAGATATAAGATACTGGATAAGGCAATGGCACCCCACTCCAGTACTCTTGCCTGGAAAATTCCATGGACAGAGGAGCCTGGTAGGCTGCAGTCCATGGGGTCGCTGAGAGTTGGGCACAACTGAGGGACTTCCATTTCATTTTTCACTTTCATGCATTGGAGAAGAAAATGGCAACCCACTCCAGTGTTCTTGCCTGGAGAATCCCAGGGACGGGGGAGCCTGGTGGGCTGCCATCTATGGGGTCGCACAGAGTCAGACACGACTGAAGTGACTTAGCAGCAGCAGCAGCAGCAGGTGTAAGATACAACTGCTGTCCTAAAATGACATTATTAGGAACAAAATCAAGGTATTTCCAAATACAGAAACTATTTTTGAATCTCTCTCCAATAGCATCAGTTGAAAAATATTTGCCATCTTCAAATTATTCCTTTGAATTATTTTTTAGTGGCATGAAATTTCAACTATATTTCTTCCAGGTCTCTTTCAAGGCTCATTTTACCTATCTAATCTTGAAAAGTTTGGGATTTTTTTTCTTTGTTTTTCTTTTGTTATTTTTTACATCTAAATAATTTTTCATTTACACAAGAAGGGTCTGGCGACCACCCAGAGCTAGCATATTTTTCTACATTAGTTTTCCTTTTCATCTTTACCTTGTAGCTCATATCAAAGCTGTAATTGTTTGCTAGCCAGCAAAATCTAATGGCTCCCTCTGGTCAAAAGCTGTCAACAGCAATCTATCCAGCAGTGGGGGCATTGCCTGAAGTAGAAAAGCATCACATATGGTCGTATTCCTTGGTGAGCTACAAACAAGGCAGGGTTAACATTTTCAAATACAAAACCATTACTAACCCCACATAATAAGGCTGGGGTACTACCATATCATTATTAGAGTCTAGTGTATCATTACTAGAGAATATCACTTCTTGCTTCATTACTGTCTATAGGTGAAAGACAAACCAACCCTTTATACTGTTTGCTTCTTGCCTTGATTTAGCAATGTGGCAATAAGTCTGTTTCTTAGATGTTAAATCATGATTTATTAGGTGTCCAAAAGTAAACCCATACTCCACAATGGATAAGGAAAACAGGCCTCAAATGATCAGTCCAGATTTCCTGCTAAGTATAAAGACTGCTAAATTCATTAGGGAATCCAACAGAGACAAACACTATGATATTGAAAAAAACAAACAAAAAAAATCTCCCCAAAAGCTGTAAAGCACTGTTTAGGAAATTCTGAGATGGGTGATTTGTTTAACATTTGTATTATCACAATAGTGTTGTGTGATTCTACTGACACAGTCCAGTATAATGACTCTAAACATCAAAACAACTATTTAGCCTCATGCTGAGTTTCCCATCCAGGCTAATTAGAATCCTTGTCTTCTTAAAACATTTGCGCTCATGGAATTCCAATGGCTTTTCCACTTGTAACTTAGCCTTTTTGATATTTCTAAATCAGAAGGTGCTGATTTCTACTACCTTTATACCACTTTTTTACTTTGTCCTCTTATCTGCATGCCAAATTCTTTTATTAATTCCCCAGAATGAACCCCAAGAAAGAGTTCCTATTATCTTAGCTTAGAGTCTCAAATTTAAGCAGACAAAAAACAAAGTATTCTTCAAGTAGGTTTCACACATTCTATATTTTGTACATTCATACATTCACTTCTCTCCTAACTGTTTTCAAGTTAGAAGTAAAATTTCTCATTCAATAAGCTATACCGGGCTTGGTGTACAGAATAAAATATATATCTAATCTTAATTCATTGAGAAGAAGATTATCGAAGGTATAGGCTTTTTGGAATAAATTGAAGGAGAAAGCAAAGATAGTGTTAGGTCAGATAGAGGGTTTCCCCAGTGGCTCAGACAGTAGAGATTCTGCCTGCAACACAGGAGACCTGCGTTTGATCCTTGGGTGGGGAGGATCCCCTGGAGAAGGGAATTGCTTTCACCTCCAGTACTCTTGCCTGGAGAATTCCATGGACAGAGGAATTTTGCAGGCCTCTGGTTCATGGGGTCACAAAGAGACAGACACAAGTGAGCAAACAACACTACTACTATTACTGCTAATTCAGGTAGAATAGGAACTGTTGCTCATTTGTTCACATTTAGCTTCATGAATAGCAGAGAGCTACGTGAAAGTAGGGTGGTGTTGTGGCCTCCTATAAAGGACATACGGTGTTGAAAATTTCTGCAAATAAAGCATGTGATGTGTTTCTACTAATTTCTTTTTATTTCAAAACTTCCATTAATCACTTGTAGGAAATTCATCCCCCAATATAAAGTTTAGACAACCCATTAAGTGCTGTCATGTCTTTTAATGGAAATCTTAAAAAAAAATGCATGCATAATTCTATTTAAGAGGTTAAGCTATTGATAATAAATCCTATTGGGCCAGCCATTTGCTTAGTCAGGGTAATGCATCTCATAGCTGAACTTAACATGGGAGAATTTTAAATTCAAATACATGAGATTGGCTTTGGTTTAGTGAAAGGGTGGAAACATATTTGGTATTTGTCTACTTTCCTGACATAGAGTTCAAGGAATTGGTGGTATGTTTTGTTCATTATAACATCATCAACACTTCTAAGATATCTGGAGTTTGGGAGACTCCAAAATTATCTTGCCAAGCACATTTTCCATTAACATTTGCACCCATATGTAATTTTAAGGAAACAATCTGAATGTTCCTGATTGTACAGAGCTATTAAATGTGAAAATGATCCCTTGAATACACTATGATGAGTCACAACTTACTTTTATGAGATAAATGAGAAGTCATAAAGAATTCAGATTTGCCAATGAACCTCAAATTGAAAATATTTGAATTTTTTTCCAACCTTAAACCAAAATATTTTTAAATCCTGGAGTTGAGTAAACTACATTCTTGTCATACATACCATCCACATAGTTTCTATTCATTTTGCCATCTCTGTCTAACTTATCAAATTTCATCTAACACCATGACATTTTAAGTACTTTGACAGTTTGTCATTTTATTACCAGTGTTTTTCTGATTGCCTTTTAAGTAGTCTGAGTTGGAAGTAATAGAAACAATTCAAAGAAAAGTCATAGTTCAGCCTGCCATAAAAACCCCCCAAACAAAAAATGAGGTAGAATTGTATACGGTATCCCTTAGGCACTAATGTATATTATGTAAAGTAATTTATTTAATATATATAGTAAAGTATAGGGTTTCCCTGGTGGCTCAGTGGTAAAGAATCTACCGCCAATGCAGGATATTTGTGTTCAATCCCTGGGTCAGGAAGATCCCCTGAAGAAGGAAATGGCAACTTACTTCAGTATTCTTGCCTGGGAAATCCCATGGATAGAGGAGCCTGGCAGGCTACAGTCCATGGGGTCATAAAAGAGTCAGACATGACTAAGTGACTAAACAACAACAACAAATAGTAATGAGCAAGTATACATAAACATAAGATGGTATTTAAAGCACTGTATTAAGGCATTTCTTGCTAAGTCGGCTTTAGTCATGTCTGACTCTTTGTGACCTCGTGGACTGTGGCCCTCCAGGCTCCTCTGTCCATGGAATTCTCCAAGCAAGAATACAAGAGTGGTTGTCATGCCATCCTCTAGGGGATCTTCCTGACCCAGGGGTGGAACTCAAGTCTCTTGTGACTCCGGCATTGGCAGGAGGATTCTTTACCGCTATCACCACCTGGGAAGCCCATATTGAGGAATCAATACTTAGTATATAAAGACACTAATCAGTTCAGTTCAGTCGCTCAGTTGTGTCTGACTCTTTGCGACCCCATGAACCACAGCATGCCAGGCCTCTCTGTCCATCACCAGCTCTTTGAGTTCACCCAGACTCATGTCCATAGAGTTGGTGATGCCATCCAACCATCTCATCCTCTGTCATCCCCTTCTCCTCCTGCCCTCAATCTTTTCCAGCATCAGGGTCTTTTCAAATGAGTCAGCTCTTCATATCAGGTGGCCTAAATATTGGAGTCTCAGCTTCAACATCAGTCTTTCCAATGAACACCCAGAGCTGACCTCTTTTTTTTTTTAAATTTTTTTAATTTTCATTTTTACTTTATTTTACTTTACAATACTGTATTGATTTTGCTATACATTGACATGAATCTACCACGGGTGTACATGCGATACCAAATGGACTGATTGGATCTCCTTGCAGTCCAAGGGACGTTCAGGAGTCTTCTCAAACACCACAGTTAAAAAGCATCAATTCTTTGGCACTCCGCTTTCTTTATAGTCGAACTCTCACATCCATACATAACTACCAGAAAAACCATAGCCTTGACTAAATGGACCTTTGTTGACAAAGTATGTCTCTGTTTTTAATATGCTGTCTAGGTTGGTCATAACTTTCCTTCCAAGGAGTAAGTGTTTTAATTTTAAGGCTGCAATCACAATCTGCAGTGATTTTGGAGCCCTTTGGAGCCCTAAAAAAATAAAGTCAGCCACTATTTCCACTGTTTCCCATCTATTTGCCATGAAGTGATGGGACTGGATGCCATGATCTTAGTTTTTCTGCATGTGGAGCTTTAAGCCAACTTTTTCACTCTCCTCTTTCACTTTCATCAAGAGGCTTTTTAGTTCTTCTTCACTTTCTTCCATAAGGGTGATGTCATCTGCACATCCGAGCTTATTGATATTTCTCCCGATAATCCAGATCCCAGCTTGTGCTTCCTCCAGCCCAGCATTTCTCATGATGTATTTCTGCATATAAGTTAAATAAGCAGGGTGACAATATACAGCCTTGATGTCCTCCTTTTCCTATTTGGAACCAGTCTGTTGTTCCATGTCCAGTTCTTACTGTTGCTTCCTGACTTGCATAAAGGTTTCTCAAGAGGCAGGTCAGGTGGTCTGGTATTCCCATCTCTTTCAGAATTCTCCACAGTTTATTGTGATCCACACAGTCAAAGGCTTTGGCATAGTCAATAAAGCAGAAATAGATGTTTTTCTGGAACTCTCTTGTTTTTTCAATGATCCAGCGGATGTTGGCAATTTGATCTCTGATTCTTCTGCCTTTTCTACAACTAGTTTGAACATCTGGAAGTCCACGGTTCACATACTGTTGAAGCCTGGCTTGGAGAATTTTGAGCATTACTTTACTAGCATGTGAAATGAGTGCAATCGTGCAGTAGATTGAACATTCTTTGGCATTGCCTTTCTTTGGAATTGGAATGAAAACTGACCTTTTCCAGTCCTGTGGCCACAGCTGAGGTTTCTAAATTTGCTGGAATATTGAGTGCAGCACTTTCACAGCATCATCTTTTAGGATTTGGAATAGCTCAGCTGGAATTCTATCACCTCCACTAGCTTTGTTGATAGTGATGTTTCCTAAGGCCCACTTGACTTCACATTCCAGGATATCTGGCTCTAGGTGAGTGATCACACCACTGTGATTATCCGGGTCCTGAAGATCTTTTTTTGTACAGTTCTGCGTATTCTTGCCATCTCTTCTTAATATGTTCTGTTTCTGTTAGGTCCATGCCATTTCTGTACTTTATTGTGCCCATTTTTACATAAAATATTCCCTTGGTTCTCTAATTTTCTTGAAGAGATATCTAGTCTTCCCATTCTATTGTTTTCCTCTATTTCTTTGCACTAATACCTATTATATTAATACTGAATACAATATTTATTAAAATTTCTTTGTCTTGTGCTTTGTGAGGCCTAATTGATATAACTGTAATAAGCTAATAATGATCAAGTGTCACTGAAGACATTGAACCTTAAACTTGAAAATCTTTTCATATGCAAGTCTTGCTGTATGGATCAAACTATGTTCATAAGGAAAAATAGGTTCCAACCAACTAATTTTAGAGTCTTTTCAGGAAAGAAAGCTTAAAGTCTTCCATAAGATTCAGGGAATAGTAATATACCAGTTGAAGTGTTAGCTGCTAAGTTAATTTCTTAAAATGTTTCAGCATCTCTTCTGTCAATATTTTCTTTAAACTCTATGAGAAATAGTACATGACTCCATTATGATCTATGGGATCTTTCAAATTGAGGCACATTTCCCTAGAAAACAGTTTCCAAGGGAGAGACAGGCATGGGTGGTGTTAAGGAAATCACTTTCCAGCTCCAATTCTCATTTTTCATAAATACTCCTTGCTAAAGTTTATTTACCTGAGGACCCACTTGCAGTCAAGATGTTGTGCCAGTTCCCGTTTCTGACCACCTCCCTCATCACCATCCCCTCCTTACTCGCACATCTTGAATCTTGGTATGGTATATTGAACCCATGTGTAAAAAAGCCCATGTGAACCAAAGACACTGAACAAGACCATTGCCTGAGAAACCTTCTTTATTATCAAACACTTGTACAAAAACTATGAAACTCAATAGATTTTAGTAAAACCTATTTTTAGACTTTTCAAAAGTTGAAGACATGCATAACTTTCATAGTGAAGTGAAAGTTGCTCAGTAGTGTCCGCTGTTTTCGACCCCATGGACTATAGAGTCCATGGAATTCTCCAGGCCAGAATACTGGAGTAGGTAACCTTTCCCTTCTCAAAGGGATCTTCTCAACCCAGGAATAGAAACCAGGTCTCCCGCATTGCACCTAGATTCTTTACCAGCTGAGCCCCAAGGAAAGCCCAAGACTTTCATAACTGGGTAACAAATGCTTTTATAATTCAGGCAGTTTCCAATGTTTGCTTTTGATAAAATTGAAGAAGGGCTTAATTGAAATGTCAGCTAATAAATCATTAAAAGTAATTTTGGTAAAAGAAATAATTTTGGCATACAACACAGAAGGAGTTTAAATAATTGAGTGATCTCTCTATACAATAACAATGTTCATTCCCACTTAGTTATTTTTGAAATGTGAAATATGTTGCTTACTCAAACATCTTTAAAAATATAAAAGAGGAGCAAGATTGAGGCTGTTCTGGGTGATTCTAAAAACAAATTACACTAATCAATGTCTGCTTAGAATAATTAGATGAAAAACACATGCATCTCACTAAAAATAATAGAACTTTTATTTTATAATTATTTATCAAAACGATTATTGTAAAACATGGGAAATACAGGCAATGTTTTATGATATTAATTATAAATGGAGTATAACCTTTAAAAATTGTGAATCAGTATACTGTACAGCAACCATATTTCAATAAAGAAAATTTTAATTAAAAATAAAAATGTTATCATTATACTCTTAAACCATTAAGTTTGATTAAAACAGTTAAAAACTTAGTTATATTAATTAATTAGTTGTATACTAATAATAATACTAATACAACTGAATATAGAAAATCTTTTAAAATCAGAGCTCAAAATTATTAATTTTTTTCAGATTACATACACATTTTTATTGAATGTAGTTCTAGTTCAGTTTTCTTTGCTTCTCTTTAATAAGAGAACAAGTATAAAGCGTAGAGTGATACACGTGTCCTTAAAATGTCTGATCACATGGTTTTGCATAATTTAGGTTGAACAGGTTAGACCCTACTTTAACAGTGATATAAGTAAGTTTTAAAAAAATAAAATTAGAAGAAAAATGCAAAATTAAATGTAATTTTTAGAAGAAAATACCTGCAATTCTAGCTACCTTGACAAATACTTTTTCTATTGTTTCAATCCTCTAGTCAATGTATTATTTTTTTATCAAATAAATCATATCATAAAAATGCAAAGAAAAGTGAACAAAAAATCCAAAAAACAAAAGTCCAACACTTCCATCATTACAAAAGACAAATGAGAAACTGAAATAAATGCAATATATACTATAAAGGGTAGTATAATAAATATATTAATATCTAAAAATAAAGCCTCAGCACTATAGAAAAATGGACAAAATATACAGACAGCTCAAAGAGAATAGAAATATACATATCCTTAAAATATAAAAAGATGTTCTGCATTGCTCATAATAAAACACTGCAAATTAAAACTACCCTGAGATCCCATTTCTCACATATTGAATTGGCTAAAATCCAAAGATTTGGCAATATCCTCTGTGGGTAAAGATGAATAAAACATTCCCCTATGTTGGTAATGGAAATGCAAAATGTTAAAACCACTTTGGAAAGAAATTTAACCATGTCCATCAGTATCTATACATTTCCCTGTGACCCATAATCCTACCTCTAGGAACATTCTCAAAGATACACTGATAAAATTTGAAAAAATAAAACGTTTTCTACAAGGCTATGTATGGCAGCAATATCTAAATAGTAAAATCTGGGGAAAAAAACAAATATGCATCAATATGGAACATGAATTTTTGAATGCACATAATGAAGCAGCACAATAGAGTTATAGGTAATACTAGTATGACAAAAGGAGTATGTTTATAAACAATTATGGATATTCTCCAGTCTTTATTATTAAATAAGACTAGGTAAAGAAAAGTGGGTATATTGTGCTATTGTTTACCTAAGAAGGGGACAGTATAATGCAAAATGTTAAGTATAAAAATAGCAATGTGTTAAAATACAATCAACATTATTGACTGTTAACATATATATATGTATATAACTTGGGTTAAAAGTTGGAAAAATAATTTTAAAACTAAAAGACATGGGTACTTAGAGGAATAAGAGAGAGGATAATGAAAAGGATAGAACTGAAATCTCTGAATATGCTTTGTTTTGTAGGTTTTTTTTCTAGAACCATGTAAACATTCTGAATAATTGTACATCAAAATTTAGTCAAAATTGGAAAAATAACAATTCCTAAAAACTGAAAGCAAATTGTAAGAAACAAAACTATGTACTAAATTGATGATACAGAGATAAAGGGTGGAATTCTTCCAAGTGCCTTCTTAATTAAAATGTTTTTTGTTCTAGTTCTTTGAAAATAGCCATTGATAATTTGATAGGGATTGCATTGAATCTATAGATTGCTTTGGGTAGTATCATCATTTTTACAATATTGATTCTTCCAAACCAATAGCAAAGTATATCTTTCCATTTGTTTGTATAATCAGTTCTTTCATCAATGTCTTAGTTTTTGGAGTACAGGTCTTTTGTCTCATTTAAACCTTTAAACCTCTTTAAACCTCATTTAGTAGGTTTATTCCTAGATGTTTTATTCTTTTTGATATGATGGTGAATGGGTTTGTTTTCCTTAATTTTTCTTTCTGATGTTTCATTGTTAGTATATAGAAATGCAACAGATTTCTGCACATTAATTTTGTATCTTGCAACTTTACCTAATTTATTGATGAGCTTTAGCGGTTTTCCAGTAGTGTCTCTAGGATTTCTTATGTATAACATCATGTCATCTGTAAGCAGTGATAGTTTTACTTCTTCTTTTCCAATTTGGATTCCTTTTATTTCTTTCTCTGATTTCTATGTCTAGGACTTCCAAAACTATGTTGGAAGAATTTTTGTGGATGAAATGCATTTTTACCTTTTATGTAAGTGGTGAAAAAAATCACCATCACTGCTAATTGATTTTTAAAATATATTAAACCAATTATTATTATGAAGACATATTCAGTGATACAGACCACACACTAACTCTTTAGAGCAGTATAGTATGTTACCATAATATATGCTGTATCTGCTCTGCGTAGTCATTCAGTTGTGTCCAACTCTTTGCTACCCCATGGACTGTAGCTTGCCAGGCACCTCTGTTCATAGGGATTCTCCAAGCAAGAATACTGGAGTGGGTTGCCATTTTCTTCTCCAAGTAATGAAGTCTTAGGCTGTTGAAATCAGATATTATCCCTGGCCAATGGTGTATGCTAAATGACAAAGTTTGAAACTAGTTGATGAGAATTTTTCACAGTCCAGTGACATAAGTACCCCCCAAAATGTTTTTTTTTTTTTTAATTTTTGGAGGAAAGAAAGATATATGAATCTGAATTTTTATCTTTGCCCACAGTTGTGGTATATGGTAGAAGTGAGCTGCCCCCAGTCAATCATGTGATAGTGAGAGTAAACAGCTGACACACTTACAGCCATTCGGTATTGGTGCATCCCTTCTGTTTCTCACTGTCAGTACAGTATTTAATCAATTACATGCTATCTATTCAACCCTTGATTTTAAAATAGGCCTTGTGGCAGATTATTTTGCCCAACTATAGACTAGTATATGTATTCTGAACACATTTAAGATAGGCTAGACTAAGTTATGATGCTTGGTAGGTTAGGTGTATTAGACAAATTTTCAACTTAAGACTATTTTCAACTTATAGTGGGTTTATTGAGGTGCAATTCCATCATAAGTCAAGGAAAATTTTAATTTATTTTGTACCTATTGTATTTATTTTTTACATCTCTGTTTCATAGCCTTTTTCTCAGCTTTCCTTCATATTATAGTCAAAATTGGAAAAAAAGATATATTTATTATAAGCGATAGTATTAAAATTCCCAGAAGCCCAATTTTAAAACGAATTTTAAGCACCAGTCCTTTGACAGACTGACAAGATATTGAAAGTTAAAAAGAGTAATATACCATCCTCATCCCTCTTCTCACTCTGGTAAGCAATAGCTCTTGGTTCTTTTAGGACTGGCAACATTCATTGTCAGTAGTTGTAACTTCAGCATATGTTATTGGAATTTCTTTCTGCTTAGGGCTTCTGCATGGTAGGACAACTATTTGGTTTGGGTATTGTGATTAAGATGAATGTCACTTTGGCCATAAATTTTTTATAGAGACTTTGAGGGCCCAGGTTTACTACTTACTAAACTGTTCTAAAACAAAGTGTGTATCCTTTGTAAGAATCACATCTTAGAAGAAAGTGTGATTCTTATAAAAATAATGCAAGTGATTTTAATAAAGGAGCTACAGAAAAGGGAACCTATAATCTGTCCCCCTTTTCATGGTGACCCCATCTGTTGTAAATGAATAAAAGCACAAATTGGGTTTTATGCTGAACACTTTAAAGTCAGTAGTAGTTTCAGGTTATAAGAAAATGAAAACCAGAAGGAGACTTGCAAGTTATGCAGACCTATGTGCTTGAAGATTTAAATTTTTACCAGGTAACTATAGTGAGAAAAATGGTGAAAAAAAGCTGGCAAGTTAGAGAAAGCCTACTTCAGTATTACCAAGCACTCTGTACTTTGGAGTCAGTCTGTGAAGAAATATGAAGGCTAAAAGATGATATAAGAAAACTTATAAAGCTAAGTTTATTTTAATGACATTTTTATTCTTTGCTTCAGGAGACTGTCTACATTTTTTGTTATTAAAATGCCCAGTCCTTTGTGAAATGATTATGCTTACAGTTCATATTGCTGTTTTTTTTTTAAATTCTTACTTGTAACTTCTTATTTATCCAGACTACAAAAGTCAGTAACTGTGTATAGATGAATAGTCATTTTTGAAATTATACTGACAAGTGAAATGGCAATTTACTCATATAGAAGGGCTTTAACCAACGTGACACTCCTGTTCTGGCAGACCTAACATAGCTGTTTGAGACTGGAAGACTAGATGTGAATACAGAGCACGGAACATTGAACAGCTCAGCCCTGAGAAACTCAGGAAGAGTAAAGGAAATGCATTTAAGAGCATGATTGCCTCGGCCTAGAAAGCGCCTCAGTAAATCCTGACTCTTTGAAAGGTTCTCTCATTTGATATTTGGGTTCTTTGTTAAGTCTTCTGAGCTAGTGCCCTTTAGGGTAAGATCTACACCATAACACCACCAGAACATCTTCCTAGAGAGTGCAAGTTCTTTAAAAACAGTTTAGCTCAATATGGACATTTATCAATTCACGTGTTGGCTGAGTCGGACTGAGTTTCTCTAACTCATTCTGCCTAATTTGGCTCTTGATTACAATTACCGTAGATTTTTCCTATGTCTCATCTCATTTGGGAAAGAAGAAACTGGCCCCTATAGTTACTCTGGGCTCTCTTTGTTTGACTTGCTTTCTGCCAAGATAGAAGCAAGGCCTCTAAGTTTAGAAGGTGAACTAGGATTTATACTAAATTCTGACCTAATGCTTTTTTCCCTAATGACTTAGGAAGATTTAAAAAAAAAAAAAAAAAAAAAGACTGACTTTATATTATGAAGATTCATGCATTATCATAGCTTTTAAAAGAGCTTCTCTCAAATATAGTAAATAATTTCAAAATTTTAAAAGAGAGTGTAAGACAAAAAAAATTATTATTTTAAGAGTTTATTGGAGGGTTTCTCTGAAAAGGTTACTTACTTGTTTGCAAATTACCAAGAGGGGCTGTTTAATATGTGAAAAGACAGCATTTGTATATTTGCCTAGACTAGAGAGACTGGCCAAAGGTGAAAAAGAGAAAAGAAAGAAATAGTAACTTTTCTGCTAAGAAATATTCAGGTGTCTGGAATATTATGAATTCAAAGAGATGGCTCTAAAGCTGCCATATCTTTGTTTTTGGGGTTAAAGTAACAGATGTTAAGCTCTAAGTGAGACCTTTCACTGGTCCTCTTAGATTTTTGGTATCTTCTTCCTACCTAGCTCCAGGCTCAAGTCCTCTCCAGTGACCAATCCTTTCTTTCAACTTGCTTGGATGCTTTTTCTTTTTTAAAAATTTGTGTCTAAGTCCTGGAACACTTGTAATGTACAGAGGCTGAAAGCAACAGAATGGTTTCTTCTTTCTTTGAAAGTGATCTTATCTGTGATAGGCCAGCTCTGAAATGATAAGGCCTTCTTACATTTTAAAGGGCTTCTCTGATAGCTCAGATGTAAAGAATCCACCTACAGTGCAGGAGATCTGGGTTCTTCGATTGGAGGATCCCCTGGAAAAGGAACAGCAACCCACTCCAGTATTCTTGCGTGGAGAATCCCATGGACAGAGGAGCTGGAGGGCTATAGCATGTGGGGTTGCAAAGAGTTGGACACAACTGAATGACTAACAGTTTCACACTTCTTACATTTTACTAATCACTTAGAGAGAATTTCATAAAAGAATCTTGTTCATAGATGAATTAAGCAAGGAATAAGCTAAATATATAAAGAAAAAAGGTTTCCCAAGAAGAATGAGAATCTATGTGGTAAATTAGGGGACACTGATTAAACAAGAGACAGTTCTGGGTTTTGAAGTCATGTAAGCACTGGAATATGTCTTCTGTATCAGGGGTGGAGAGCAATGTGTGAATGCAGTGGTCTGTGCTGTTCTTCTCAATATTCTTTAAATATTAGGTTGCATATAAAATGATGTTTGTTGTTTGTATTGCAGTGGAATAAACAGAATAATTTTGTCACGACTGTAGACATCCTTCTTAGATATCTTAGGCACTACCCAACAGTTCCTGAACCTAAAGGATGAATGTGCATACGTCTGTGTCTCTGTGTGTGTATGTCTCTCTGTGTTTCTGCATATGGGTACCAGTGTACCATTTTTGGCATGCCAGTTGAAAAAGAGGATAGGCTTCCTGGAGCAGTTTCAATAGACTCTCAACGTGGACACATTTTAGGATTCCATATCCTAGAGAAACCTGTCTACCTATAGGATGGCCTTGGATACCTCTGTTTGTACATTTACCCAGCCTCAGAGACACATTGATGAGATGCTGCTTAAAACTAAGACAGAAATAAGACCCTTTTAAAAGGCTAAGTTATAGATTTTTGAGTTAAATGATTAATGTGTTAATATAAGTTAGATTATCATCAATTCTGTGGATAAAAGCAGCAGTTGCTTTTGTGGTACTGACAGTCTATAATCAAGCAAATAAATAAAATAATTTCTGAGAATGAAAAGCTCTTGGAATAAAATAAAGCAGAGGCATTCAGAGGCAATGGAGGTTGGGAGGCTTCCGACTGAACCATTGCAACAAGCTTGCCTTAAGGTCTGCTGAGCCCTGCATGCTACAGAGAATCTATGCTCCTATCTGGGAAATTGCATTCCAGCTTAGGGCACAGCAAACACCAGGTGGGGGGTAAGCTCCACATATTTGATGAACAGAAAGAAGGTTAATGTGGCCAGCAGGTAATGAGATGGAGAATGAGAGGAAAGAGATGAGGTGAGAAAAATAGCTGGGGGCACATCCCCTAGAGGCAAGGTAGCCAGAAATTAAAGAATTTGAAATTGTAAATCAGCATGATATGATTTGCATGTTTAAATGATCATTGTGTGAAAAGTATATTGCAGAGGAACATGGGTAGAATCCAAGACCAGATAGAAGACTGACAGCAAATTAGGCAAAAAAAAAAAAAAAAAGTTTGAAACAACATGAAATGAAGAAAATTAAATTCTAGCTATATTTTGGAGAAAGCATCTTTCCAGAACCAAGAAATCAAAATTGTTAACATCCAAAGTTGATTATATCTGCTTACTTACATCACCAGAGACTGATATATAAAATTAGAATGCTACCTTTTTAAGAAGGAAGATGGCTGTCAAAATAGTCTGTCTTTGTATGAAAACAAAAACAAAAGAACTTGGGAAGCAAACAATAATTAGGTTGAATGGAAGGTAGATCAGTACTTGCGTAGATTCTGACATTATTGTCCTTTACATCTTTTCTTAAATGGTTTAAAAATTGACAAGTCCAATTTGGTGGATTTAAAATATACAATCTGGTCACAATGGTCTTCTCTTTATCTGAGAATTGTTCTTTCTCTTTAAATAGAACTTGTTTCTCTTTTTCTAACCCACTTATGATATGACCCATTATGACTCCAAGTCCAATTCTGAGAATACACCATTCTCATTATGGACATATTCCTGGTGAATATAGCAGAGTAGAATGCTTCTTGATATTTTAGCTGAAAATGATATTAGGAAAAAATAAATTTCATCTCCTCAATAAAATGAAACATAGTAAACACCAAAAGGATAAGGCAATGGCACCCCACTCCAGTACTCTTGCCTGGAAAATCCCATGGATGGAGGAGCCTCGTGGGCTGCAGTCTATGGGGTCACTAAGAGTCAGGCACAACTGAGAGACTTCCCTTTCACTTTTCACTTTCATGCATTGGAGAAGGAAATAGCAACCCACTCCAGTGTTCTTGCCTGGAGAATCCCAGGGGTTGGGGAGCCTGGTGGGCTGCCGTCTATGGGGTCGCACAGAGTCAGACACGACTGAAGTGACTTAGCAGCAAACCCCAAAAATATATTCAAAAAAGCCTAGTGTTACATCCCAAATACAGTGGGTAGAACGCAGAATCTCATGTAGATATCATGAAGGATCCTCTGAGAATCAGTGAAGGAAATGCTGCTGGAACCAAAAATGTGCATGTCATAAAACATAAAGCAACTATTTTTATAACTATATTACTCATTGTTTCAGTTCAGTCAGTTCAGTCACTCAGTCATGTCCGACTCTTTGCGACCCCATGAATCGCAGCACGCCAGGCCTCCCTGTCCATCACCAACTCCCGGAGTTCACTCAGACCCACGTCCATCGAGTCAGTGATGCCATCCAGCCATCTCATCCTTGGTCGTCCCCTTCTCCTCCTGCCCCCAGTCCCTCCCAGCATCAGAGTCTTTTCCAATGAGTCAACTCTTCACGTGAGGTGGCCAAAGTACTGGAGCTTCAGCTTTAACATCAGTCTTTCCAAAGAACACCCAGGACTGATCTTCAGAATGGACTGGTTGGATCTCCTTGCAGTCCAAGGGACTCTCAAGAGTCTTCTCCAACACCACAGTTCAAACGCATCAGTTCTTCAGCGCTCAGCCTTCTTCACATTGTTCACATTCATTGTTTAGTGATTAGAAAATAATGTTTTATGTACTTTAGATCCACATTGGTAGTATATTTCTTACACAAACATGCTTTACTGTGTTGTTAAAAAATATTGGATGAGGATTTTGGTTTAATATGTAGCTCATTATAGTTTTTCCAACTTGATAAAAAATGAGTCCTCTAGTAGGCTGAATAACACCTTCCAAAGTATGTAAGTTTCTAATAGATGGAACCTGTAAATGTTACTTTATCTGTGAAAGAGGTCTTTGCAATTGTAATTCCATTCATGAAAGAAGCAAGAAGTAGATTCTCCCCTAGAGCCTCTGGAGGGAGTGCAACTCTACCAACACCTTGTTTGTGGGCCAGTAATACTGATTTCAGGTTTCTGGTCTCCAGAGCTGTGAGAAGATATTTCTGTTGTTTTATGCCACCCAGTTTGTGATAACTTGTCACGATGGCTACATGAAAATAATACAAGTCCACAGTTAGCATTTTCATAAAGAATCTGAATTTTCAGAAATGGATTTCTGATGTCAAGTAAATGATGTGATATATGTATTTCTCAGTTTCTTGGATAAAAGCCTCCTTTTGTAGCATATATACCTTTTATGTACCCTATATCGTGATTAAATTCAGCCATAATTGCTTACTCTGCATTCAAAAATGAACCGATACAACTTTCTCCTGTTGTGACCACTTGTTTAAACCTTTGACCTTGTGTTTCTCCAGGCCTCTGATTTCGTTCCTAACCCACCGCCTCTACCACTTTAACTTCCTGGCTGGAGGTAGAGGGGGTTATATATTGAGGACCAGAGCTTTAGGATATGTAGAAAAGAAATCTAGTCACTAATTATCTATGACTTGACAATAAGTCACCGAAAGTTTGATTATTTTGTAACAAACAAAGCATTTATGATGAAGAATAGTCCCATCTTGCTGTAATGTGTTGCCCAAGTATACTTTTCAAAATGTTAAAGACGCGATTTTCATGCAAATATAAAATCAGTGCATATTAAAGATATTCCTTGAGTATCACTGTCTTCCCCATTACCCCATGGCCAACTTGGGTCCTTCTTGGGTCACACTGGTTTGGAATATGTTGTCTTTCAACCCTGTTTTGGCCTGTCCATACGTGTAATTTCTGCTAGTGGCCCCTCGCACTCTGCTGATTCCTCACAGAACAATTGTTACATTTGGAGTTATCTTTTCCACCTAGTGCAGGTCGATTGTATCTCAATCAAACAAAATTAATTTGCGCTGCTGTAGACAGGAATTCTTTGCATTGATTAAAGGTGAGAATCATTTACAGTGTTATCAGTTTTCTACCAGTTAATCTCACCCCACAGAGCTATAAAACAGCCTAGACAATAGTCACACACACCCACAGAATCAGATACTCTCTGAGGGTCAATTCTATAACACCCAACACTTCATGAAAAGGATACTCAGTAATCTCTTCGGTAAATTGTCCCAAGTATTATTGATTTACTGTGCTGTCACCTGTGGTTAAATATGACTCTGAGTATTGCCACTCACTTTTGTCACCACTCTTGGTTTATTTGTTTCTGTCTCATTATGGTGGCCCACCCCCATTATTGGAATAGATCCAGAACTCTCCACCCTCAAAATGTCAGCCCAGTCTCATACTGCATCCAGAGAGTGTATCCCTCTTCACCTCAAATCAGAGACCTACAGTATCCTGGACTGTAATTAACCTCTTCCCAGGATTATAAACACTAGGAAAATCCTATTCTCACAAACTGTGGTATGGCTTTCCCCGTGGACCTGAGAAGGCAGTCACCGTGGCACAGGATGCTGCTGTGGCATCAGCAGGGCAGCACAGCAGTTCGCACAGGCAGCCCCTTCTTCAAGTAGTCAGCATGTAATGCACTAGCTGTAGAAAACTCTGTTCTACACTGCAATTGGGAAGTGGCAAAGAAAGTCAGTGTTGATGTTTTGGGTGACTAGAGAGCAGAGCTAAACTCCCCTTAAATAGGAATTCTATATTGAAATACTGTAGTTGAAAAGGGGTGATTTGTTTTCATGATCATGGTCTAGTTAGGGTCACAAAAAATGGACCATACATTAACAGGAAAAACAATATTTAACAATAGTTCCCCCAAAGAGGGGAATAGAGTAAATGATTTCCTAAACTAAGTAATAGATTAAAAAAGAGTAAAAATTGGGTTGTATATTTAAGTGAGTAATAGTGTTAATATCCAAACTGACATCACCACTTACTTGTTAGGTGACACTGGGTCAATTATATAATCTTTCTGAGCTTCAATTACTTCATCTTTGAAATAAGCATTTACTCATAGGATTAGATGATGCCCTTGAAATAGATAGGATGGATTATAGAATATTGCAAACAAATACTGTTTGTTACTGCTGCTACTACTTTTTCTCATCTTCCTCCTCCTATTACTATATCAAATATTTTATATTCTCAAGGTGTTTACTATTAGATGCACTTATTGAAATAATGGAATTAGGTGCAAAAGGGAATCCAATTAAGGCAAGCCAAGCAATCTAAAAGAATATTTGTCTTATCAGAAATAAGATGTTAGAGCTCTTTAAAAGTGCTAAGACTTAATTAGACCATAAACAAACAATTTAAATGACAAAATTCTTAACCTGAAATTGAGATTGCAGTAATGAAGCTGTCAAATTTAAACTTTTGAGACACTAGCACTAGTACATAAAAACCAGTATTATTAAGGAGTCTGTTGAAAACCATTCTTGATATTCTTCTACCATAAATACCTAAAAAAGAAGCATTTGTCCTTCCTGAGTCATACTAAATACTTGATAGTTGTTAAACGAGTTATCTAAACTCCTAGAAGACCATGGAAGCAATTATTACAAAAGAAAGAAAAGGATCATTTCATTTGCTTTTGACTTAAAAAACATCTTTAATCTTGTTCCAAGTACAGTCATTAAGAGCAAGAAAATATATCAAGGGAGAAAATAGATGCAAAAACATATTAAAGTAATTAGACAATTTGATGGCTTCAATTAATAATTATGCAGTATATAGGAGTATCCATCATCTGGTTTCTAACCCATTAGTAATGACCTAGTTTTGATACTCCCTTTTGCCCTTCTGTTTCCTTCACTTTTTCTCACAGGGTTTTATACTTATAGCACTGGCAAGGTAACTTCTTTTCACAGTTTTTGTAACAGCTAACTGGAAAATATTTCTGAACTTGAATGCTGATACCTACTATGTTGTAACATTCAGTACAAAGTCACAGTATTTAATTTTTTGAAGATATCCTATTTGCTGAACTTTAAAACGTTTCCAAACTCCCTCAACTGCTTCTGACTTGAACATGTAAATTCATCATTGATTCCCTCATACTAGATTCAGTATTTAACTTTTACTTAACTCATTAAATAGGGAAAAAAATAAGGATGAATACACAAATGTGATTTGATTTTTTAAATCAAAGTAACTTTTAAGATTCATTTGAATTTCAGTTTTGCTGGCTACACTGCCATTTGAAGTGATCTAAACTTGTGGTTTCTTATAACCATTTTCTTAATGGTAAGAAATATTAAGTGAGATCACAAAAAAGTTCTACCCACTTAAGGGCCTGGAGAAGACTGATAATAATTGTTAATAGAATAGATTTTCGGAGAGCCTACATAACAGAGGAGGGATCTAATGTACATTATTTTTTCATTTAAAATAATTCTATAAATTATATAATTATGATTGTTTTAGAAATGAGCATTCCAATTCTATTGCTAAATCTAAATTCAGAGTCTGTTTTAGTTTTATTCCACCAAACTATTCCCTATCATGGAGGCAGGAATAAAGAAGTGCAAATAGAACAAATATATCATGTGTCAAAAGCAACAAAAAAGAAGGAATATATGGGTACAATGGAGAAGACAATGGCACCCCACTCCAGCACTCTTGCCTGGAAAATCCCATGGACGGAGGAGCCTGGTGGGCCACAGTCCATGGGGTCGCTAAGAGTCAGACACGACTGAGTGGCTTCACTTTAACTTTTCACTTTCATGCATTGGAGAAGGAAATGGCAACCCACTCCAGTGTTCTTGCCTGGAGAATCCCAGGGATGGCGGAGCCTAGTGGGCTGCTGTCTATGGGGTCGCACAGAGTCAGACACGACTGAAACAACTTAGCAGCAGCATATGGGTACAACAAAAAATGAAATGGATAATGATTAGTATTACCTATTGAGAAGCAGTGACTCAGAACTTTGAAAAAACATAAACTTACCTGGAAGGCCACCTCCCTTATGGCAGAAAGTGAAGAAGAACTAAAAAGCCTCTTGATGAAAGTGAAAGAAGAGAGTGAAAAAGTTGGCTTAAAGCTCAACATTCAGAAAGCCATGATCATGACATGCAGTCCTATCACTTCATGGCAAATAGATGGGGAAACAGTGGAAACAGTGGCTAACTTTATTTGGGGGGGCTCCAAAATCACTGCAGAAGGTGACTGCAGCCATGAAATTAAAAGACGCTTGCTCCTTGGAAGGAAAGTTATGACAAACTAGATAGCATATTACAAAGCAGAGACATTACTTTGCCAACAAAGGTCCATCTAGTCAAGGCTATGGTTTTTCCTGTGGTCATGTATGGATGTGAGAGTTGGACTATAAAGAAAGCTGAGCTCTGAAGAATTGACACCTTTGAATTATGGTGTTGGAGAAGACTCTTGAGAGTCCCTTGAACAGCAGAGGATTTAAAAAGACCCTGATGCTGAGAAAGATTGAAGGCAGGAGGAAAAGGGGACGACAGAGGATGAGATGGTTGAATGGCATCGCCAACTCAATGGACATGAGTTTGAGTAAACTCTGGGAGATGGTGATGGACAGGGAGGCCTGGCGTACTGCAGTCCATGGAGTTGCAAAGAGTCAGACACAACTGAGCAATTGAACTGAACTAAACTGAACTGAACCTGGAAGGCTGTGCTGTGCTTTGCCACTCAGTCATGTCCAGCTGTTTGAGACCCTATGGACTGCAGCCTGTCAGGCTCCTCTGTTCATGGAACTCTCCAGGCAAGAATACTGGAGTGGCTTGCCATGCCCTCCTACAGGGGATCTTCCCAACCCAAGGATCAAACCCAGGTCTCCAGCATTGTAGGCAGATTCTTTATACTTTATGGGAGAGGCAATCTTTTATTTTTGCCAGAGGAGCCTAGTAGTCCATAGGGTCATAGAAGAGCCCAATAAGACTTATCGATTAAATAACAACAACAACAAAACATATGTGTTGTTTGTAATTATGATGGCACCTCATAAATATACCCTCACAGATTTAAATATCTTTTAAGATCATATATTTTACTTTTGTTGTATGTTAAAGCCATATTTTAATAATTATTTGAGTTTCAATAAATTTTTTGTTAATATTAAAACAATATCTTAGTTAACAAGGTGAAACTGTTCTGGAAAGATACTACTTCATCTTTCATGGGTTTTACTCTACTATAAGCTGTTCTCTAAACTATTAATACAATTATTCCAAATAGGATTTAAGATTAGGAACATTTTGTGTCCACTTTTGTAATAAGCATTTGAACACTTAAAAAATAAATCTTTCATACTGTTGTCACTGATGTTTGATTTCATGTAACATTCAGAGGCATCTGTGTACAGATGTGATAAACTCTGAAAACGCTAAAGTACAGTTGAGCTAATTTCAACTGTTCTGTGTACTTGAATCTTTTAATCATTTTTTAAAATTGTATGATTTATGGCAACCCAAACTCAAATTATATGTTAGGTCTTTCTTGATAAACTTGGTTTTGTGTAAAAATAAGCCATTAACTAAGTCTCTTTAAGAATATGATAGAAAAATTAGAAATCTTGAATGACCAACTTGCCACCAAATTCTCACTTTAGTTGATCTTTAAAGTATGTTTTTTTGAATGAATCAGACTTGCATGCATTTGGTTATCATGAGACAATAAAACTACCTAGTGATTTGAAAACTTAGCTTCTGACCTTAATGAAAAGATGTTGAACTTGGTATAGTTGAAATACACTGAGGCTCCTTGACCATAGGTCCCAACAGATAGATAGGTTCTGAAAAGTTCCTCCGTTTTCTGAAGACTTCTTATAAACATTTATATAGCAATCATTCTGGAATTTTAAATGATAAATAGGTAAATAAAACTTCATTTTGCCTTTGAAAATTGTACCATTTTCAACTGTTTTCCTTTTCCCATTTGTTTGGAGCCTTTCATTACTTCATTTATTCCTCATTGCTGGTGCTGCTGCTGCTAAGTCGCTTCAGTTGTGTCTGACTCTGTGCGACCCCATAGATGGCAGCCCACCAGACTCCTCCGTCCATGGGATTTTCCAGGCAGGAGCACTGGAATGGGGTTATTTCTCATTAGATATATATTTATTATACCTTTATGACATGCAAGCCATTTACTGTTCTCATGTCTAGGTGCTGGGCAAAGTGTTGGTTTAAATGTAAAATCTGTTTCTCTTATTTTCACAAGCAATGAATTTCTTTAAAAGATTTTCACTCTGTATGTAAAATCATCTTATACAAAAGAATAGGGCTTGAGTCAATATCTTAACTGCAGTTACATTGGAAGAAAGCAGCCAGACAACAGGCTTTGGATTGTATCATTAAATTATGTCTGATTATGCAGTGGTAAATATAAAATAAACAGTAGTAATCACATATCCAAGCAGGCATCATTTTAAGGCAGAAATATGGCAGAGCTGGGAAAGTGCATAAGGGTAAAAGCAGTAGAGTAGCCTTTATCAGTTTACATCAAGACATGGAAATGTTTATATGCAGGTTTGTGTGTGTGTATGTGTGTGTGTGTGTCAATTTGCATATTGTCCTGAGGGAAATCTGTAAAGAGATTCCATAAACAAGGTTTCTTCAATGATGTCTGTGAAGGCATCCTCTAAATTTTCAAGAAAATGATTTAAATAATTTGCTCAAATTGCAAGAAAGTTACAGCATCTGGTTTAAACTCATCTATCATGCACAGTAACATGAATAAGTGGAGACATTCATCACTAGGCACACAACAGAAATTGTGTTCTCCTATTGATATAATTAAATACTCATAGAAGCCCAAATGCGTAATAGCTTCCAGACTCTTTGTTTAATGCCAAAAATCAATGGCTCCACTTCCAATGAACTTGATAGGCATATGTTCCTAGTCAGAACCATTGTGAACCCTCTCCAGTTTCTAAACATTTATTGCTGGTACTGTAATAATAAACATCTTGCATTCATAAAATGTAATGTTGCTGAGAATTTTTCATTTTTCAAGAATGCAGATCACACTATCTAATGGCTCTCATATGTCCACCGTGCCCACGGACAATTTGTCTTCCGAGTGGAGTGTTAATCTGACACCTCAAGGACAGACCTGTCTTCAGAGAGACTGAAAGAAAAGCTACAAACATTCATAGGCTTCAATAACTACTGAAAATCCTAGTGAACTGTGGCTGGGATTACTCAGAGTTCTGGATCACATTACTTCTTCATGCCATATTTTGCTTAAATAATAGTTATTAAAGATGCTATGAGATTATTTTTTGACTTATTGCCAAATATGTACACCAAACACACATTTAATTTATGTGCATATATATAAAATCAAGCTAATGATGACATTTATGGTCCAATTGTTTTGTTTCTCATCTGGACTCAGAGATGGGTGTGTAATAGTAATGTAGTTTCCATTTGCTTAAGCCAGTTGCATGTGATAACCCCACAGCAGTGATGGAGGAAGCAAGTATATTCTTTGGTCATAAACACTGCAGGGCAGAGCAAAATCCCTCCATTAAAGACAAATCCAAGATTTTGATCTCAGGTCAAGGGTAGCACATTAAACATAAGGCTTTTCTATTTTTGTAAACTAATACATTCCCCTCTCCTACCCAAAAAAAAAAAACCCCACAAAAATTGGAATTTTTTTAATAGCAGTATTCTGCTTGGAGTAAAATCTTATAAACTCATCTCATCAGTGTAATAAAAGATTACTTCCTATAAGAAAAATTTAATTGACAGAGAGAGGAAAAATACTGAACTAAAACTAGAAACAAGGCAAACATATTCACACCTGGGTCCATACTGTTTGCTTCTCTTATTTGACATGCATTATTAATCTTAACATTCCCTGTTGGCTTGAGTAAGTCTTGAATATTCGCACCAATATCTTTAACTATAGCAATCTTTTATACAGGTGTGAGGATAAAATAAATATTATATCCATCAGGCTCACATACACATTTTGCTCATTACTTTGTCATGCTTTATATTTAAGAATAAGGTGTTTGGTCTCCAAAATTGCCTTCACAGCAATTTTTAACACTCTTTCCATATTTCTTAATCCAAGGAAATACTTAATTCTGTGCTTTGAAATAATGACAGCTTCTCAAATGCAAAAAGCATCCATGCTTCTCATATATGTTTATCACAATTATTGTTTTCTGTACAATACCCTAGGCTATTCACTTCCTACCTATAAGCATGTAGGCAACAGTTACGATGTATAATATACAAAATGCCTAAAGAATGTTTAAACTAAAAAAAATCTTTAATATGAGTTTAATATTTTAGACCATGTTACTTTGATTTCAGCTACAAATGTTTTCATAGAGGCTAAAATGATTCACCAGACTTCCAAAGTTCATTTTTATGTTCAGACTCTAATAGTTGAGAATTTAGCATTAATACACAGTAAGCTGCAAATATCTCTGGAATAAATATGTGGAATATGGTATAAGTTCTGTTGTCCCATCATGAGAACAACAATCTTGTCTCCTGCCTTCTTTTTTAATTACTGGCATATAACATTATGTGTATTAAGGTACACAAAATTATCATTCAATATCTGTACATATTGTGACATGATTACAGCAATGATTCTAGCTAACAGTCATCACCACACATAGGCTTTGTTATTTTTCTTGTGATAAGAGCTTTTAAGATTTATTCCATTAGCAACTTTCAAATATATAATACAGTTATTATTAACTAGTCACCAGACTATATGTTACATCCCATGACATTTGTTTCATAACTGGAGGTTTATCTCTTTTGACCACTCTCACCCATTTCATGGTCTCCCCAACCCCCTGCCTCTGGCAATCACTAACATGTTCTCTGTATCTTTGAGGTTGTTTTTGTTGTTGTTTTGCTTTGTTTCATTTTGTCTTTAAGATTCCACATGTAAGTGAGATCGTATGGTATTTGCCTTTTTCTAACTTATTTCCCTCAGCACAATGCCCTCAAAGACCATCCATGTTGTCACAAATGGCAAGATTTTCTTGTTTTCCTCTGCTCATAGTCTATACATTTAATCACTTGACATTTATAACATTATCTCGTGGGCTTCCCTGATAGTTCAGTTGATAAAGAATCTGTCTACAATGCAGGTGACCTGTGTTCGATACCTGGGTGGGAAAGATCCCCTGGAGAAGGGAAAGGCCACCCACTTCAGTTTTCTGGCCTGGAGAATTCCATGGCTTGTACAGTCCGGGGGTTCACAAAGAGTCAGACATGACTGACAAGACTGACTGACACGATAACATTTATAACACTATCTTGTGTCTATTAAGTAGAGGGAACAAAGTTGGGCCTGTTTAACTTAACAAAAAATAAAAAGAAAAAAAAAATCATTGTCTGCCAACGAGTATTATACAAAACCAGCCAGCTGCCTGACACTAAGGTGGGAAGATGTGAGAAGACCAGGTACCCCTGGGCAGGTGGCTGAGTGCCAGGAGGGGCTGGGAAAGAAAAGGAAAAGGAGCATCTGAGATGGGAAGGGAATATCTGTCTTAATGAGAGGGGTCAAAGGAGGGGCTTGAGAAGCATGACAGTTCAGCGCTTTCTCCAGGATGGCATAGTGTGGGGGAGCTGAGCGTCACTGCCTTTCCTAGGGCCTGCCTGGCCCACCTGCCTCCTCAGAACTTGGGGCCCAACTACTCCCGACTCCAACAAAAAGGAAGAATCTTCAAGGGTTCATATCCAATTTTAAAAATCTTTCAAAACCATTTTCCTCCAAAACTCAAGTTGATTGGCATGACAAAATTTAAGGCAACTCCAAACACAACTTCCTATGTTTAATAAGGAAACCATGGTTAATGAAGCAAAACTGAGAAAGAGGTATTTTTTGAGCTAAACATAGCTTCAACATTCTTTTCAAAGTTTTTTTCTTTTTTTAATAAATCTTGGCAAAGAGTTTTCTAATCAAATGAACAAATCCAGAACGTAGTAAAACGGCCCATATAAGTAGATGTTTATTCTGAAGAAGTTTTCAGTGCTGTGGATGACCTCTTTGTTGAGTTTCTGATTTTATTTGTTACTCTTTTCATGCCAAGAACTGCTTACTTAAAGCCACATTTATCTGCAATCTTTCTACTGGCGTCATGCAATCTTTTCCGTTAGTAAAGTGATAAAGGCTATGGCTCATGAACATGTGTAAATATTTTGTTAATTCAACGTTAACACCCCATAGAAATTAAAGCACTTTGCATTTAACTACCAAGTATTTCTCCTCCAAAAATAGAATGTGTAAAAACGGTATACAGTACAATGCAAGTGTACAATATCTAACAATCAAGTTTTATCAAAGTTGTTATCTCTAGCATTAGATATCTGATTATTGCTTTTTAAATTAAAATTTTTTACGTTTTTCTAGAAATATTTGAATTCATGTATATTTCGTTAAAAGATTATAATTCACGTACTATTTTATAACATTTTATTTGGTTGTAAGAATGATGGCTCAGTGTTAAAGAATCATTGCCAAAGCAGGAGACGTGGGTTCAATCCCTGGGTCAGGAAGATCCCCTAAAGGAGGAAATGGCAACCCACTCCAGTATTCTTGCCTGGAAAATCACACAGACAGAGGAGCTTGGCAAGCTACAGTCCATGTAGTCGCAAAGAGTCAGACATGACTTAGTGACTGAATAACAACAAATTATAAGAACTTCTTTCTATGTAAAGAAATATGTACAACATCATTGTAGGGATCAATTAATGTTTTCTTAATTATTTATCCATTATTCCACAGTTAGGCTGTTGGCCGCTTTTTCCTATCATAAATAGTAACATGATAAAATCTTTATAGCTATTACTTTGAATCTACAGTGCTTACTTCTCTCAGTTCTTTTGTATTCATTCTTAAGTGTGAATATAGTGAGGTCAAAGGGAAATATATATTTTGTCAATGTCTTCTATAACTGGTTTACTGAGTTACTTGTGTATAAACAATTTGACTCAATTTGTTGGGTGATGTTCATAAATGTTGGAAAAGATTAGAAGATCATTTAAAATCTACAAATGATAAATTTTTAAAAATATAATAGCTGCTCATTTTGAATTAAGTCTACAATTAGTTTTTATATAATGAAGATATTTGGTATGCCTTTCTGTCTCTATTTTCCTTCTCAATTTTGCTCAGGCAAGATCATAAGCTTTCATTTAGAAGACAATAAAATGAATTTGTGGAATTGAAACACATTAAATATGGAAGTCAGATAATCCTTTGAGAAGAAGTCACCTACTGTCTTTTTAGACATCTGTATTAAAGTCACCTCAAGGACTTTATCACTCAGACTAAATTTCCACATCTTAACCTCCACAAAGTCTGCAAAATCTACCCTAATTGTAGATCGTTCAAAAAATTGTGATGCTTCTTTAACAGGGTTGATACATAGCATATATGATTAATTCCTGGGAACTTAACAGTTCTAATATAAGGCAATACCTCAAAAGTGGTACAAGGGAATCCGGATCAGTTTTTACAGTCAACTGTTTTGTAGGAAAAAAAAAAAAAGAAATTAACATGCCATCAACATTTTTCCTTTGCTCCCATTATATGTTAAAATAATTTTTGAGTGAATAAATTAAGGTGGAAACATTATCTTCCACACTCACAAACAAAAATGATACCAGCAAGTTGTATTGGAGTAAACGTAAGGGCAGTGTAAATTGGTGAATACTCCTTCTCTATGAATAAGAAAGATTCTGCACAGTGAGTGTCCTAAACATTGGACAATGATGCCAAAGCCAACTATTCTACTATGAAGTTTTCTTATGGCTATAGAGATTGAATAGTAACAGAACATAAATAGTACTGAGACCAGATATATGGCATATTACTTCAATTCCACAGTATTATCCATGACTTAGAGAGGGAAATAGGAAGTGGATGCTGTGTAAGATAAGTGACAAGAATCCCATAGTTCCTAGCTCTTTGGTAATATAGGCATCGCTTTGCATCCCTTACATGTAAACGAGGAATTATCATCTCAACTTCCACACAAAAAACATGAAAGAGAATGCCATTCAACCATCTCTGTAGCCTTATTGGCCTTAATTGTCATGAGAGACAGATCCAAGGACAGAATAAGATTGCCCTAGGGAAAATAATAGATTTTCCATTAACTTTAGCAAGAATTGCTAGCATAACGTCAGGTGTTGAAAAGTCTTCAAAAAATTCATGTCCCTCTTTCTGGATACATTTTTTTTTTTCTAGCAAAGGAGGGAAATTGATTGCTGGAAAGAATTCTTGACATCTGAATGTTTGGCAAGCTGTCTAGTTCTTTCTTGTCTATTTCTTTGTTTTTTAACTTTGTTGATGAGTTTTTAAGACATCACTGTACATGTTCTGCCATTTGAATAAAAAATGCCAAAACCTACATTAAAATGACTCAGCAAAATGCAAGTTTGCTCTAAATTATTATGCTCTTATAAGCCATTGATATCATTAGTAACTTCAAATGAAGTGCATGATGACATAGGCAAAGATCTCCTAATAATTATTATTTATTTATAGTCATACAGTACTCTAGGCAGTGTTTGATTATACAAACATGTTTCTAATTGTAGCCTTAAAATAAGTGAAAAACAGAAAAAGATGTAAACCACTAATGAAATTACTATTTTGGGGACAAACACACATTTTTCAGTTTAGTTTTCAAAATGTGCTTATTCAATTAGTAGTTTAACCACATAAAAATTAACAGCAAGTTGTTCCTGTTCTAGCTGGGTAATAATTACTAATACCTATGGAAAAGTACATTTTAAAATATATAATGAAAAGGAAACTAAGAACATTATTGATTTTTTTTCACTGCACCCTCAATGGTTCATGAAATATTATTTTAAATGATGTTGTTAGGCAGGGTTATTTACAAATATATTTTCATTTTATATCATATATGCAGTCAAAGTCTGTTTTGTCTATAATATATTTAAGTTTAGAATGAAAACTGTTGCCCAAATAGAAATTACTTGGTTTCTATTTATTTGTAACTGATAGTCTGAAAGTAGCTTAAAATATTGTGTTGAGAAAATAAGAATTTGGTAATTTATTGCCCTGATATAATAGTCTTCACAATTAATTTTGTTTCAGTTTTATGATGAGGAACCATTATAAAGTAATTTAAAATAATGTAATATGCAATGATGATTGGAAATCACACTTGGTAACTTTAACTACCAAACAAAAAAAGAAAAAAAACCCTTAAATATCTCAAAATGACTCCAAGATAAAGTAGTGTCATGATGAGTTCTTTTAAAAATTAATAGCATCTTCATTTCCAAGGTAAAAAAGGAAAAACATAAAAATTATACACTTTGATGCCTAGATGAATGTGACTTTTTTTCATATATTATCACTTTATAGGCAAAGAGCAATAATTACACTGAGAAGCCATCATGGTAGAAAAGACAAGTTCTCATTTCCACCTAACAGACATCTGTTATGAACTTACCATATGTCTAGAAGATGTCAGGCGAATGGACCAATATGCAACATATATGATATGGGCTTGTTCTCATAGTTTTATAGTTTCTGTGTAAGGAAGAACTTCACACAAACCAAGTGTAAAGTAAAATAAAAAGTAATGACAAAATTTAGCAATCATACCGTATGTTAAAGATTCTCAGGGAAGAAACACAAACAAAATTACAAATGCAATTAGCATATTTGGAGGTTAGACACAAGTTGAAAATTCTGCATTCCTAATTTTTTACATGACTGAATTTAATTCTGACTTTCTTAATGGAAAAGCCAAACATTTACAAGCTGAAACTTCTGCATAAAAATGTCAATATATTAACTTGCTTTTATAATAGTTAGAGTAGGCTAAACTGCCATAACAACCAAGCAGTTTACTTCCTGTTTACATAATGATGTAAAGTTGACATTCCTGGTTGGAAGGAAGCTCTCTTTCATGTGACACAACAACCCTCAGGATCTGCCTTTTCCTAAGACCATTTCACCTACCACCTCCAGTCAGCAGAAAAGGTATGTCAGAGTGAAGGAGACACATATACACTTTTATAAGCTGAGACGTTTACTCTATTGAAGGAACTTAGTAATTAGGCCACATCCACCTTCAAGGAGATTAGGGAAGGTAGTCGAGTCCTGTGCTATCTGTTACCATGGAAGAGAAAAATGCAATTTGGTGGACAGCTAGTGGTGTTTGCCATGACTTTTACTAAAATACTTGATTGATAAAAACATGAGATTACTCCGATTTTCTTGACTTTCAGTCTCAGATGTCACTGACACAATTAGGTACATATTCTGTCTATGAAGTTCATTCTGTCTATGACCAATTTAAATCTCTCATATTAAGATCATTTTGGTGAGTGTAGCAAGTGGTATTTATTTAATAAGTGAATAAAGAGTTATATATGGTTTGTAAGTTATTATCTGAACTAACTTTTCATAAACACTTTTTTAATTAAAACTCTATATGAAGTGAAGTGAAGTTGCTCAGTCGTGTCTGACTCTTTGCGACTCCATGGACTGTAGCCTACCAGGCTCCCCTGTTCATGGGATTTTCCAGGCAATAGTACTGGAGTGGGTTGCCATTATAAATCCTGTCTTCAGTAAACTTCCTTGGTAGAACACTACCTAGTTTTTAATATCAAAATTCCTTAAAACATAAATATATCTTTGATGTAGATTTCTACTGATACTTGCTGAGGAAAACATTGTATCTATCTTCAAATGTAAACATTTTACAAAATTATAGGGAGTCGAAGTTTCATGTTACATTCCAAATATAACTGTAGATTAGCAAAATCGCAGGTAGATGTTTTAAAAAGTATTCTGAGTGCTGATACAGGGGATGTGACCCCCAAATGTTGTTATCACCAAAAAGGTCATCATGGAGTCACACTTAGTGTTATTATTTTCTCTCCTTGTACAGATACCCTGAACTAGTTTTATTAATGCCTACTTTTACTTAGCCCATGTTTTTGGTTCATGTTATACATCGTCTTCAAAAGTTTGAGAGAGCTTTGAAGAAAAAAGTGGGGGAGTAAGCAAAGTATATGAGAAGAGGGCCTACAATAGAAGGAAAACATTAATATAATATTGTTTGACAATGTAGAGCCACAAAAGACTTCAAGTACATGGTTATTATTTCAGTTACCACCTTACATACTCTAATAACAAGTAGTGAAAAAAAATAAGTGAAAGGTCATAAAGCATTTGGGGAGTAAAATGTGTAGTGGGACAGAAATACTAACATTTTATCTTAGAAAAGATTTGGGTAAACCTAAAAAAGTGAATGGTAAGCCCCAGTGATCAAGACTTGATTCTGTACTATGTTGATCAAGAAGTGAATAACATATTTGAAAAGCTAAAGGTGGTCAAGGATAAACCATTAAAGGAGTAAGTCCTGAATTTTGCTACCTCTTCAAGCCATATTCCTTGAGAAAGCAGCTGCGCTTAACAGTGAGGTGAATGTCATATTCCTGTTTCACTTACAATAAAAGAAAAATTATTGCTGAAGAAGGCTCTATACCACTGAGTAATTATTCTGTGCTTAAAAAAAAAAAAAAACCTTTTGTTTTGGAGTGCATTCCTTTTTCAACATTTGTCTTACAGCAAGAGAAAATATCTGATCACAAAGCCTCTAGGTGAGATTGATTTAATGGTTGGGGGTTAAGTTCAAACCCTTTCTAGTGATCATTCAGAAAGATTCTCTCCCCTCAAGAAATTCTCAGAAGAACATCATCAGCTGTCTAGAACATCAACATCAATACTTGATGAGAAGGTTTTTGTGACTTTTATTCAATGCCAATTGGTACACACCAAGAAGAATATACACAAAAAAATCTCACAAAGAAGGGTTTTCACAATAGCAATAATGTTCCTGGATATTCATGCAGTGTTGTAACATGGTGACAATATTCAAGTGGCTTTCTTCCTTTCACAGCCCACTTTTTCATCCCGTGGAATAGATGAGTATTACATCCCTTATGACCTATTATATTCATTTTCCTTGGCAATATGTTGTTTAAGCAGGGTATGGATGCCAACCAAGAAACTTCACTGAAAGACTTTTGAAAAAAAAAACAACCTTTTACTATAAAAAGAAAGTATTAGAGTTTGCTGATGAGTCATGGTAGAGAGTTTTCAACAAATGATAAACTTTACATGGGCCAAATGAATTCCTTCATTTGTGGCCAATTTAAAAAGCTTTGAAAATATGGTTGATGCCAATGGGGAAATTGTTGCATTTGCAACCATAACTAACTTGCAGGTGATCAAAGAAAATGATAAGAGCTCTTAGATTTCATCCAGAGAAATGGGAATAGTAGTCAGAAGAAGACCACAATAGTAAAATCATGGAAGAGCAGTAAATGAAAACACTGGAAATCAATTTAAAGAAGTATGGATTATGTGACAAAAAACATCACCTTTGTTTGTACCAGGGTAGCCTTTCTTTGAAAATGGTCAGATGTCTCTTATACCACCATTGAGAGATGATGTAATACCATTATTAGAGAACAATAAAACAAAAAACAAAAATAGGAGTGTAAGCAAAGCTCCACTTTGTATTAATTTTAAAATTAAAAGGCCTTTCTTAAATCCCTTAAATATTTTAAAACCTTGTTCAATAAAGTTAACAAAAACATGAAAATAATGGAAAAATCTCAGATCTTCTGAGTCTAATAGTTTACCTAAAATCGTTTACCTAAAATATCCCTCTTTCACCCAACTCATTGTTTTTCACATCAGGTCACAATTTCTGCTGCCATCCTTTCCCACCTATTTCTGAACTTTTTCCTAAGTTTCAAGGCCCCACCTCAGCTAGCAAGTTTATTGCTGGAAATTTCTGCATAAGATAGAAGAATTTTTTCTGATCATAAATATATTTAGATAGCAGATATAATCCCTGCCACAATTACCTAATACTGTCCAACTCAGGTGGCATGGTTGATATTATCTGGGAGCTTGTAGTTTGGCAAATTTCATTATGGATAATGTTCAAATATGGTCAGAGTCAATTACTTCACTTCCTGCATGTTCATACTGCCCCTGATGCCTAAAGGAAACATCTACTTCCCCTGTCCTTTATTTTGGGCTGGCTTTGGTAATTCATGTATAACTAAGAGAATAGAACAGAAGTAACGCTTTGAGGTTTCTCAGAGCTAAATTACAAATTCTGCCGGGACCTCTTGCAGTGCTTGTTCTTACAGGGTTTCCTATCTGAAGTTAGCCAGTATGTTCTGAGAAGTCCATTGGAGAGACCAGGTGTACGTGCTCTAGGAGACAGTTCCATTCAGCTCCTGGCCAATAGCCAGATCAACCGCCAGCTATGTGCATGAACAATCTTGGAATCTTTCAATAACTACAATGAAGCTTTCATCTAACTGCAATCACATGGGAAACCCTAAGCTATAACGCTCAGCTGAGCACAAACAACTAACTACTGGGACTGTAAAAGAGAGTAATATGGTTTTAAGCCACTTCTTAGGCAAAAGAGATACCCAGAACAATCATGTAGATCTTTTAATCAATACTTGTACATCATTGTCTGTACTTTTTCCAAAATATATTCATTAAATTGTATTTGACATGTATCATAAATGAATGTTTGCTTCAGGTTTCTTGCAAGCAGTACAGTTCAGTTCAGTCACTCAGTCATGTCCGACTCTTTGTGACCCCATGAATCGCAGCATGCCAGGCCTCTCTGTCCATCACCAACTCCCAGAGCTTACTCAAACTCATGTCTATCGAGTCAGTGATGCTATCCAGCCATCTCACCCTCTGTTGCCCCCTTCTCCTCCTGACACCAATCCCTCCTAGCATCAGGGTCTTTTCCAATCAGTCAACTCTTTTCATGAGGTGGCCAAATTATTGAACTTTCAGCTTAAGCATCAGTCTTTCCAAAGTACACCCTGATCTCCTTTAGAATGGACTGGTTGGATCTCCTTGCAGTCTAAGGGGCTCTCATGAGTCTTCTTCAACACCACAGTTTAAAAGCATCAATTCTTTGGTGCTCAGCTTTCTTCACAGTCCAACTCTCACATCCGTACATGACCACTGGAAAAACCATAGCCTTGACTGCTGCTGCTGCTGCTAACTCACTTCAGTCATGTCCAACTCTGTGTGACCCCATTGATAGAAGCCCACCAGGCTCCCCCATCCCTAGGATTCTCCAGGCAAGAACACTGGAGTGGGTTGCCATTTCCTTCTCCAATGCATGAAAGTGAAAAGTGAAAGTGAAGTTGCTCAGTCGTATCCAACTCTTAGCGACCCCATGGACTGCAGCCTACCAGGCTTCTCTGTCCATGGGATCTTCCAGGCAAGAGTACTGGAGTGGGGTGCCATCGCCTTCTCCGAGCCTTGACTAGACGGACCTTTATTGGCAAAGTATGTCTCTGCTTTTCAATCTGCTATCTAGGTTTATCATAACTTTCCTTCCAAGGAGTAAGCGTCTTTTAATTTCATGGCTGCAATCACCATCTGCAGTGATTTTGGAGCCCCAAAAAACAAAGTCATCCACTGTTTCCCCATCTGTTTCTCATGAAGTGATGGGACCAGATGCCATGATCTTTATTTTCTGAATGTTGAGCTTTAAACCAACTTTTTCACTCTCCTCTTTCACTTTCAACAAGAGGCTTTTTAATTCCTCTTCACTTTCTGCCATAAGAGTGGTGTCATCTGCGTATCTGAGGTTATTGATATTTCTCCCGGCAATCTTGATTCCAGCTTGTGCTTCTTCCAGCTCAGCGTTTCTCATAATGTACTCTGCATATATGTTAAATAAGCAGGGTGACAATATACAACATTGTCATACTCTTTTTCCTATTTGGAACCAGTCCAATATGCTACATTTAGTTCTTATTTTTAAACAAGTCATAACATTTCTGGTCCCATCACTTCATGGGAAATAGATGGGGAAACAGTGGAAACAGTGTCAGGCTTTATTTTAGGGGGCTCCAAAATCACTGCAGATGGTGACTGCAGCCATGAAATTAAAAGACGCTTACTCCTTGGAAGGAAAGTTATGACCATCCTAGACAGGATATTAAAAAGCAGAGATATTACTTTGCCAATAAATGTCCATCTAGTCAAGGCTATGGTTTTTCCAGTGGTCATGTATGGATGTGAGAGTTGGATTATAAAGAGGGCTTAGGGCAGAAGAATTGATGCTTTTGAACTGTGGTGTTGGAGAAGACTCTTGAGAGTCCCTTGAACTGCAAGGAGATCCAACCAGTCCATCTTAAAGGAGACCAGTCCTGAGTGTTCATTGGAAGGACTGATGCTAAGGCTGAAACTCCAATACTTTGGCCAATTCATGCAAAGAATTGACTCATTACAAAAGACCCTGATGCTGAGAGGGATTGGGGCAGGAGGAGAAGGGGATAACAGCGGATGAGATGGCTGGATGGCATCATCGACTCGATGGACATGTTTGGGTGAACTCCGGGAGATAGTGATGAACAGGGAGGCCTGGTGTGCTGCGATTCATGGAGTTGCAAAAAGTCAGACACAACTGAGCGACTGAACTGAACTGAACATTTTTTTGTTGATCAAAAGCTAATGTTTCGAAATATATTACATCCTATCATGGTAGTTCATCATTTATATTCTACAGTCATTTTAGAAAATTGGTTGAAGTTTTTAGATTGATGAGTAATATAATTTCTCCCACTGAAACAGTAGGGAATGGGCCTTCAGGAATCATTTTCACACAGAACTTTTGATTTTCAGAAATGAATTGCTGAGACTGGTGGAGAGTGCCTAGGTAACTTATTTTAGGCTATAATTGTTAGTGAGACAAAGAATATTAAATTTTCAATTATTCAGTCTGAAGACATGGCTATGTTTAAATACCATATTATTTTGTCCACATGAATAGTTGAGTGAATGAATTCTAAGCTTATAATCAAATTACATCCACACTATTTGAATTTCAAAGACACTGATAGATTTAAACTGAGAAGCTATGTGAGTTATAAGAAAAATTTCTGTGTCTAGTTTCCTTAGGTTTTTAATAAGAAGTGACAAGTCTGGGAAATGATTATTTACATGCCGCAAAGTCATTTTTCATTGTTCTTCTGTCATTTCCTTTTGAGTAGAGGGCAGTGAAAAAGAAAGAAAACAAAAACAAGAAGTGTGTACAGTGTTTGCCTTTTAATGAGTAGTGCATTGACCTAGACCACTCTTCTGTTTACAGTCATTCAAGATAAAAAGAGAAAGGCAAATATGTGATTCAGTTATAGTAATATATAACACTCTGATCGAGAAAAACACAAAATAAAACCTTAGTATAGACCCTCCAGCCTCAGGTGAAATGCAGATTTAGTGAAAACACTTGCTCTTCCCCTGAGCATTACTTTGACCTGAATATTTTAAAAATGTCTTTATTCCATTGTAGAGTTCTGAAAAAAACATATGTCAGGCTTGGCTTGTAAAATCAGCAGACACCTCTCTATGCTTGGGCCAAAAACCCCTGAAACAGATCCAGAGAAAGCAATAGTTCTGATGGGAGATTCCAATATGTTTGAACATTTCATATTTCACTGAGAATAAGAAGAGTTCAACTTACCAAAAAAAAAAAAAAAGTGTACCTGTGCTTGAAAAATTTTAAACACCTAAATAGAAGAACAGATGTCATGTATATCTGGATGCACTGTAAACAAAGGAAAAATATCCCAACCTAATAAAGACATAATTTAATACTATTGCTAAAAATTAAATAGTCACCTTTCAGAGTTAAGACTTAATCATAAATAGTCACAAATTCTATGACATATATTTAAATTGGCATGTGTGTAAAATATGAAGAAAAAGTATGCCACCTATAAGTTGAAAACTTATCCTCAGACTCTATTATCACTGAACTTTGAGAAGTATATTTTGGCAACATTATTGGATCAATGTCCCAAGGGTTGAATTAAAATAAGACTTGCACCATATGTAGTCATACAAAATCTTGCTTGTGGGATACCACCATAAATAATATACTACATCCATTTCAACCTCTTGCTTCTTTCTCTGGGGCTCCCAATGGTAGGACAAGTATTTTTCATAAAACAGAATTTCTTCCTAAGTTGCAAGACATAGCAAAGAAATAAATAGACCTGTGACACAAGCAGATACCAGATCCCGGATATCAGAAACCATAAAAATGCTGGTGTGCCCATAGCACTGAGGCAGTATTTAAGTGGGAGAAACTCTATAGGCAACAGGGAAAGGCTCCTCAAAGGTACAGCAATGACTCAAGGAATTTCTTGAAGCAATATGCTTCTAGGTGAATTTCCACTTCATATTTCATTTGTTTTATTTTTTGATAGGGAAAATAGATAAACTCCCAAATTCTAAATGGCCACCTCATAAACTTTAAATACATTTGGAACTATGTTCATAGAAAATATAAATTTAATTTACAGTACAATTAGCTATTTGGATGTATCATCATTTAATGAAAAACATCTGGATTAGTTTACTTATTAGTGCATCTGATGACTGAATTGCCAGAATTGATTAGCTGTTGTGTTATCAAGATTCAGTGTGCTGTAAGGAGAAAATGATGTCTGCTAGAAAGGAATTTATATAATCTGGGTTTTATTTACAGTTTCTAATATATTCTTCATCAGGAAACAGAAAAGACATTGAAAATAGTCCTTTAACCCTGAACATTATTCTGCCGAAACTTGTGTCTGACTACTGCCTAACATGTTCTAAGTGAGAGGAAGTGAACTGCAAGTCACTCAGTTGTGTCCGACTCTTTACAACCCCATGGACTATAGAGTCCATGGAATTCTCCAAGCCAGAATACTAGAGTGAGTAGCCTTTCCCTTCTCCAGGGGATCTTCCCAACCCAGGGATCGAACTCAGGTCTCCCACATTGCAGGCAGATTCTTTACCAGCTGAGCCACAAGGGAAGCCCTAAGGGAGAGGAAGGGCACTAAAACACGGCACTATGTTACTGGTCATGAGATAGAATATTTCACACAGGCTAAGGTCTAGTTGAAGGTCAGCTTGTATTTGTGGTGGTGTTTTTGAGACTCTGAATAAGAAATCTTTAACATTTCTAGAAAGTGTTTTTCCCCATTCTTGTTGACTATTTTTCTGTTTAGAAGCACATATATTAAATATAGACACACATGAATATTCTAGATAAGCTGTACAATTTTTGTGAGTTTCCAGATTCTGACGATTTCCTAGGATTCCTGGTGTTCCTCTCCAACTTTTCACTTAACAACCGCCTAAGTGATATTTTGCTTATTTTAGATAGGTTAGGTTTGATATTTTAAATTAAATTTTAAAAATCTCTCAGATTAATTTATCACCACTTGCAATAAATTTCATTTTAAAATAAAAGAACTAAAATCTAGGTTATGATTTTGAGACTCACTGGAAAAATATATTATTTTTTTTCTTTTAATGGGACAGATACAAAGATGATGTAGCTGAAGTTCACTTCAACTTTCAAACAGCTTGTATACACTTACATGTGGAAAGCTATAGCAACAGGGCAGTAAAATGTTACTGCAGTTCACTTGAGATTTAGCTAAAGCCTTTTACAATATTAGGCAACCTCCTGGAAATGTCATTCTATTCTACCTTTGCTGCGTCTTAAAATGTACTGAAAAGATTCAAGTCCCTGGAGAACTGCATGCTGCCATAAACAAAATTCACCATTGTTTTTTGAAACTTCTCCCATCATTCTTGAAAGATGAGGAAAGATTGCTTTTCTTTCCCATATTCCATCATTATATAAATAATGGAATTTGTAGTAGAGTAACAGTGCTCTTTGAATAATATTGGTAAATGCAGTGCTAAAGTGCTACATGCAATATAAATCTTACCAATTAAAATGAAAATTCAAAAAGAGTTGCTTGAATTTGGATGTGTTTTGTGACAATTGATAACTCAATTATTGATTCATTTTTTAGAGTAATGTATATAAAAATGGTAACAGAATACTAGATTGATTAAAAGCATTTGGTTTTGGAATCAGAAGAAAACCTCAGTCCAGAAAGGGCAATGGGACAGATAATTCTAAGCTCAAGTTCTGAAAACTAGGTTCCTGAAATAATGAAGGTCATGAAGGAAAAGTAAGGGGCAGCAGGAAATGGAGATAAAGAATGAAACCAACATTAGATGCTTATGTTTACTTAGTTCTCGTCTGTTTCCATTGTATCACCATGGTCTTACCTTTTTATTTTTACATTTTTAAAAAATTTACTTTTTTAACGTTTTGTGATTTGCTAACTTTCTCTAAACCTGTCTTCACCCAGTCTTCTCATTATCTCCTTTTTCCTTCAGAGCCACAGTAAATGGAGGTGCTATTTTCCATCACTACAAATACCCTAATCTAAAAGCTTTAACAGCTTCTAGCTCTCCCTGACTTTTAGTTCCAACATCTCTTTGACCCTTATTTCAACCAGCTACGTGGTTCCTGCTTAGAAAACACTAGCCTAGAACATTGCCCAGTTCCTGGCCTTTCACCTAACTCTGCTTCCAAGGCTAAGTGGTGACTGCTTCACCAGTAAATCCATATCCTATATTTACAAAATATTCTCTGGGCAGCATGAGCATATTATTTATTGAGCCACCTGGGGCAACCAACAGAAGAGGAAACTGTCTGGAACAACAGACAGAATCAGAGACTGTTCTGGTCACACCTACCTTTAGGGAATATATCCTGTTTAATATGTTTTAGTGTTGTCACCTTAGTCCCTTGAGAATATTGTCTCAGGGTTTAAATAGGATGTTTTCACCCAGGGCATTTGGAACAGAAGCAGCAAGAGTAGCAGCAGCAGCCAACATTTACTGAAGCAAGGAGTATCAGTCACACACTGCTAAGCATTTAGCTTTACTCTCAGATATGCACATAATTATATCAGTTGGTTTCAAGGGCTGGGAGAAAAAGGCAACTGAAATTTCACTTTACATTTATCTAATGACAAATAAAATAAAATAACTGTTATATATAATCTGAGGGCTAAAATTTCTCAATTTCCAGTTGTTTTATATGTATATATGTATAATTTGAAAAAGGAATTACCTTTTTTCTTTTGTCAGAAAAGTTCTGTCAATGTTTTATGCAACTACAGGAAAAGCTTCCTTATAATAAACGCAACTGTCTCATTATATCATTCAGCTTAGTATTTTCTGAGACGTACGGTCAGTTCTTGTTATTCATGATAGTTATTTTCTGTAAAGTCATTGCAAATATTGAATTAATGAATACTGAACCACTGCTCCTAGGGGAAATACAGGCTTAGGTTCCTATGAACTTCTGGTCACAAAATTGTCATCACATGAACAATACATAATCTTGTCTTAGGTGTATTTCTCTTAAACATATGTTATATAATATACATTGTGGCACCATAAGCATTGAACTCACAGCCAACATTATTACTCATGATGAACAGAGCTTATCTAACACATATATTTTCCCGTTAAGGCACATCTCAACCTTTCTGAGCTTGGAAACACTAGCCAGGACTTTGGCACTATGCTTGGGGTCCCTTTTAAACAGCAAAATCAGCAACATAAAGCTTGAAAATGTGAAAAGCATGGCACTGAATGTACCATAAGAAGGGCACACTTATTTACAGAGTAAGATCTGAAATAAGTAGACAAACCATCACGTTCAACAGCAGAGCAAGTGCACATCTGGAGGCTCAGGTTTCCAGTTTTGTGCACACCTGCAAATGACCAGGAAAGTCCCACAACATTGACTTGGGAGTTACAATATATTTTAGTGAGTAGAAAAGAGAGAACCAGGAAAAATGAGGGCCTACAAAGACTAAGGCTCAACTGTAATTTGAATTTTGGCACTTTCCCTTGCTTAAAAATCGTGTGTGTGTGTGTGTGTGTGTGTGTGTGTGTGTGTGTGTGTGTGTGTGTGTTTAAGGAACTTTGCATTAGAAAGTGGAATAAAATGAGTCAGGCCCTGAGTGTTGAGGCTGGGGGGTATGAGGGGGACAGGGGACAGTATCCTGCAATTGCTTTATAGTATATTTGCAGCAATACAGCCCATTTAACGTGGCCGGCAAGGCCATGCATCATTATACTCTATCTACTTTTCAAAGTTCCCACTATATCCAAGCACAGTAATTTTCTATGATTCCCTCCCAAATCTCTCTTTTCTTCCCTCTTACTAAACTCTAAGTCTCAGTTTAATGTATTCAACTCCATACTGAAAATCCTGGTTTGGATGCCTGAGAAGCAACTCACACTTAAAGCAAACAGAGCTTGTGACATTTCTTCCCAGTTCTGCTCCTTCCTTACTCTTGCTTTTCACAGTAAATGTCATCAGCGTCCATGAGGCACTCAGACAGCTCCAGCCATTTTCTGGCTCTACATCCTGCCAGTCTTACTCCACCTCTGAGACTTGGCATTTGCTCTTTCCTCAGATTGGAATTCTCTTCTGATATTTTCAAGACTATCTTCATTACATTTAGATCAAATGCCACACACTCACTGACTCCTTCCATGACTCCATTCCCTCCAAGTCACACTATCATATCAGTGTGTTTTATTTTCTTCATAGCATTTCTCACTATCTGAAATCTTTGTGTCACTATATGCTTATAATATTTTTAACTGTGCCATTCCATTGGAGTGTATTACCCTTGAGTAGTGACTTTTTCCCTTTTAGGAAAAAGAACAGACCCACTCAGTACACAGTAGGTTCTCTGATATCTATTGCTACCTGGCCTTTTCTATTTTATCTAGTATAAAACTAACTATTGATGAAGTGCTAAATAGAAAAGTTTTGTGTTAATATTTTGGACCCCTAGATTCAAGAGATGTGAGTTTGTTTCTCCTGTGTCCTGCTGGCATACAGGTATCATTCCCCACTCTTTTTGGTAAAGGGTTACTATAGAGAGTGTTTCCAGTACTAATTCAAATCACCTTTCCTCTCATTATTATAAATATATCACCATAGTGAATCCTTTTAGGTTAGCTCTCTGTCTTGCATTGCACTACCTTGAATTTGACCCATCTGAACTTCATTCAGTTCATTTCTCACTGCTTTTCTAATTTGCTAAGTTCATTTTGAACACTGAATCCGTCATTTTGAACACTGAGCAGCCCTGTCTTTATTCTCTTCAGAAGATTGAACTCATCTACAAATTTGATGAGCCTATTCACTATTTCATTTTCCAGGTCATTGAAGAAACACTTAAAGCAGTCCTGGAACCCAAGGTGACCTCTTCGTGTTTCCCCAGGCTGACGCTTACTCATCAGTAATCTCTCTCTGGGTATAGACAGCCATTCAATCCACTGACTATTGCTTGCTCAAAGTAACAGCAGAAAAAAACGGTGTTTAGGAAAAGTATTTTACCTTCTGCTTCCCTAAAGTAATGTGGAAATGTGGATGACTGTTTAGAATCTCTTTAGGCTACGCAGAATTATATTTTTTTGTGCAACTCTGCAGTGTGGCCTTTCATAAAGACTGTGATTAGACTAGTCATTCTTGCTTTCTCAAGGACAGGCTCATCTATTTTCAAGTTGTTTTTGTATCTGTATCCTCTGTCTCCTGTATTTGAATAATTACCAAGTCTTGTTCATCATGTTCATCATACATTTCTTGAAATTTTCCTTTGTTCTGTTGTTATAGCCTCAGGTCAAGCCATCACCACCTCTAGCTAACTTACTGGAAAAAAATTAACTTATGATAATCTACCTCTAAATTCTTGTAATGCTCTCATAGGGAAATATCTTGTCAAATATTATATTGTTTCATGATCCCAGTCTAAGGAACCATAAGTGTTTTCCAATTGCCACTCAAACTAAGATAAACTTCCTAATGTGGCATTCAGATCCTTTTCCTTGTTGATTTTTACTTTGCAGTATTTAAAACTCATTTCATGTTTAGTATCCAGATAACAAGCATGATTATCAATGTGTTTCCACAATCACCAACATTATTTTATAATATTTGCCATAACTTAGAATATGCTTTTATTATGAGTTATGTTACAAGTCTGTTTATCTTTACCAAAGTAATAGTCTCAATTCACTTCAAGTATTCCCATGAAGAACAATCTTGTTGGCACCTGTAACTTGCTATATACATTCTCTATAGTTTTATAATCATCTCTTGATCTTTGAATTGTACGTTTATCTATGAGTTCTTAGTAACCTCTTTGGATCCTTTGGGATAACCCATTAAACTGAAAACAGAGCCTTGACACATGTGTAATTATAAGTGTGCTTTACTAGCTAAAAGTAAAAAAGAAATATTACTATTAGCATCACTGACAATCAATAGCACTGAAAAGAAAAAAGAGACACTCAAAGATATTTATGTTTTTAAAAATTCAGAAACCCAACATGAAAAAGGAAAAAAATTTTAAAATACTAATAATTTAAGTGCAATTTAATTTTTATGAATAAAATTAGTAATGTTCATTTTAAATGATACTAACTTTAAGTGTTTACTAATGTTAAACATTACTAATGTTTCAACTTATAGTCACCACACTGCCCTTAATAGATTGCATATAGTAGATTCTCAGTAAAAAGATGTGGTGGAGAATTATTTGACAGTGTAAGTATATAAAGGTATACATTTCTAATTCCATGTTCCTATATTAGAAATGTATTTGAGGAGCTGAGAGAGGATAGAGAACAAGGAAAACTTACAGAAATGTTGTTTACATAGCACGCTTTAAACACTGCACTTTGACAGTGTAATGGTGATTTTGACATTTATTAATAAGGGAAAGTAGACGGATATGTAAAAGTATGCATAATGACTTCTACATTTAAAGAACCACTTTGGTGGAAAAAGTTACTTTCATTTCCTAAGCAACAAAATAGTACAAGATAAAATTTACATGGGCATTGATGCTAAAATAGCACATACTAAATATTCAGTGATAAAAAGCACTAAACATTGTAAGAACTTGATTTATCAAGAAAGACTCTCTGCAAAAGAAACTGAAAAAGAAGATAGAGGGAAAATCTCATATTTATGGGTAATCTAAGACATTGACAATTCACTTTTTATGAACAAAATAGAGATGGGAGAAAACTTGGATGCATTTCCTACAAAGTTATTAGAAAAAGTTTATAATTGGATAACAATATACATATTATAATAAAGATTTAGTTCTTTATTATTGCTCTATGAAAATCTGGATTTACTAAATCGGTTGTACTGCTTTGTACCTTCCATCACGTAAACATAACGACACATGTAACATGTCACTGTGAAATGTTAAAGTATTGTACAATGATTATTTGAATCAATGAAAACCAGCTTTCACTCCTTTGATACTTCCTGTCTAAAATACTTTCAGCATTTGCTTCAGTGTTTTTCAGATTCCTTCAGTCCCCCTTAAAAAGCAATGTCTAAATATGCATAATCAAAATGTGCTGTAGTAAATTTTCAGAAGTCATGAGATGAGCTTTACATCTTGATAGAAAAACAGTTTTTTTTTTTTTATAAAAGCTTAAGGAAGTATTCTTAAAGTATGGGAATACAGTTAACAATAATTTTCTAACATGTATAAGGCAGGAGGTAGTATTTAGCAATCATTCTTGGTTGAGAATGAGAAATCTGTATGCAGTTCAAGAAGCAACAGTTAGAACAAGACATGGAATGACAAACGGGTTCCAAATAGGAAAAGGAGTATGTCAAGACTGTATATTGTCATCCTGCTTATTTAACTTGTATGCAGAGTACATCATGAGAAATGCTGGGCTGGAGGAAGCACAAGCTGGAATCAAGATTGTTGGGAGAAATATCAATAACCTCAGATATGCAGTTGAAACCACCCTTATGGCAGAAAGAGAAGAAGAACTAAAGAACCTCTTGATCAAAATGAAAGAGGAGAGTGAAAATGTCGGCTTAAAACTCAGCATTCAGAAAACCAGGATCATGGCATCTGGTCCCATCACTTCATGTCAAATAGATGGGGAAACAGTGAAAACAGTGACAGACTTTATTTTTGGGGGCTCCAAAACCACTGCAGATGGAGACTGCAGCCATGAAATTAAAAGACGCTTACCCTTTGGAAGAAAAGTTATGACCATCATAGACAGCATATTAAAAACAGAGACATTACTTTGCCATCCAAGGTCTGTCTAGACAAAGCTCTGGTTTTTCCAGTAGTCATGTATGGATGTGAGAGTTGGACTATAAAGAAAGCTGAGAGCCAAAGAATTGATGCTTTTGAACTGTGGTGTTGGAGAAGACTCTTGAGAGTCTCTTGGACTTCAGGGAGATCCAACCAGTCCATCCTAAAGAAAATCAGTCCTGAAAATTCATTGGAAGAATTGATGCTGAAGCTGAAACTGCAATACTTTGGCCACCTGATGCGAAGAACTGACTCATTGGAAAAGACCCTGATGCTGGGAAAGATTGAAGGCAGGAGAAGAAGGGGATGACAGAGGATGAGATGGTTAGATGGCATCACCAACTCAATGGACATGGGTTTGAGTAAACTTCAGGAGTTGGTGATGGACAGGGAGACCTGGCGTGCTGTAGTCCATGAGATCGCAAAGAATAGTAGGACATGACTGAGCGACTGAACCAAACAAACTGAACTTTCCAAAGCAATTGACAGATCTCAGGCAGTCTCTGTCAAGATCCCAGTGATGTTTTCTGCATGAATAGAAATATCAATCTGTAAATTCTTGTGAATTTCAAGGGGATTTAGATAACCAAAACAATTGTTCAAAAGAACAGTGTTGGTGGTCTCACATTTCCTACTTTTAAAACCTCTTACAAAGTTACAATAGTCAAAACAAGTGTATACTGGTTTTAAAACAGACGTAGACTAATGGTGAGCACAAAAATAAATCCTCACATATAACATCAGATGAGTTTAAACATGAGTGTCAAGATCATTCAGTGTGGAAGGATACAGTCTTTTCAACAAATGGTGTTGGGGAAACTGCTATGGGACTTTTTCCCCCTTCCAAACTTCCTTCAGTTCAGTTCAGTTAAGTTCAGTTGTTCAGTCGTGTCTGACTCATTGCAATCCCATGAATCGCAGCATGCCAGGCCTCCCTGTACACCTACACCTCTTCGCATGAGGTGGCCAAAGTACTGGAGTTTCAGCTTTAGCATCATTCCTTCCAAAGAAATCCCAGGGCTGATCTCCTTCAGAATGGACTGATTGGATCTCCTTGCAGTCCAAGGGACTCTCAAGAGTCTTCTCCAACACCACAGTTCAAAAGCATCAATTCTTTGGTGCTCAGCCTTCTTCACAGTCCAACTCTCACATCCATACACGACCACTGGAAAAACCATAGCCTTGACTAGATGGACCTTTGTTGGCAAAGTAATGTCTCTGCTTTTGAATACGCTATCTAGGTTGGTCATAACTTTTCTTCCAAGGAGTAAGCGTCTTTTAATTTCATGGCTGCAGTTACCATCTGCAGTGCTTTTGGAGCCCCCAAAAATAAAGTCTGACACTGTTTCCACTGTTTCCCCATCTGTTTCCCATGAAGTGATGGGACCAGATGCCATGATCTTTGTTTTCTGAATGTTGAACTTTAAGCCAACTTTTTCACTCTGCACTTTCACTTTCATCAAGAGGCTTTTTAGTTCCTCTTCACTTTCTGCCATAAGGATGGTGTCATCACAAAAAAAAAAAAAAAAAGACTAGAATTCCAGCAGCTACTTTGGGACTTTGAAAATGACATCTATTATCCAAGAATAACAGAGCAAAAAAGAAAGATTCTTGGTTGTCTAATTGCTTGAAAAATGATGTCATATAACTTGAAATGCTATTTCTGGATTTCTGTTATTTTTGTACAAAGAAAAAATATTGAATAAATATTGATTTAGTTAAACCCACTATGATTTTCTGTTACTTGTAGAGTTAATTTTCACTCAATATTTTCCTTCAGTTATGAAGTTTCATTGCTTCTAGCTTTGAAATTTCTTTGTTGGTGTTGACTAGATATTCCTATAAACTTTTTAAAGAGATGAGTGATAGAGCTAACCTTTATCTGTAAGTTTTGAATTTATATTGTTTCTTCCCATGTACAAAATAATTTTTTTCCAACGAAGTTTTTTTTTTTTTTTTTCCGTTGGGGGGTGTAAAGGAAAGCAGAATGTTTTATCATGATTTTTGCTTCAGCAATTTTCGGACAGATTAAAAGTCCTAGAACTCTGAAAAAAAAAATGAAATTTCTTTTGAATTCTAGTGTTTTTTGTTCTTTTTAGTATTTAACACTATTATCACTACCAAGTACCTTTACTAGTCCTAAAAGTTAAGTAGGTTTTTTTGTGTGTTTTTGAGAAATACTTTGAGAAATACAAAGTTTGATAAAATATTTGTGATACAGTCACAATTTCATAGACACAAGGAAGCCCTCCTAAGTGATCAATGCAAGGAAAGAGAGGAAAACAAAAATGGGAAAGACTAGAGACTCAAGAAAATTAGAGATACCAAGGGAACACTTCATGCAAAGATGGGCACAAGTAAGGACAGAAATGGTGTGGACATAACAGACGCAGAAAATATTAAGAAGAGGTGGCAAGACTATACCCAAAAAAAAAAAACTATACAAAAAGATCTTAATGACCCAGATAACCAGAATGGCATGAGAACTCTCCTAGAGCCAGACTTCCTGGAGTGCAAAGTCAAATGGGACTTAGGAAGCATCACTATGAATAGAGCTGGTGGATGTGATGGAATTCCAGCTGAGCTAATTCAAATCCTAAAAAATGATGCTGTGAAAGTGCTACACTCAATATGCCAGCAAATTTGGAAAACTCAGCAGTGGCCACAGAACTGGAAAAGGTCAGTTTTCATGCCAATCCCAAAGAAAGTGAAGTGAGTGAAGTCGCTCAGTCGTGTCTGACTCTTTGTAACCCCATGGACTGTAGCCTACCAGGCTATTCTGTCCATGGGATTCTCTAGGCAAGAATACTGGAGTGGGTTGCCATTTCCTTCTCCAGGGGATCTTCCTGATCTAGGGATCAAACTCAGGTCTCCCGTATTGCAGGCAGACACTTTAACCTCTGAGCCATCAGGGAAGCCCATCCCAAACAAAGGCAATGCCAAAGAATGCTCAAACTACCACACGATTGCATCCATCTTACGCTAGCAAAGTAATGCTCAAAATTCTCCAAGGTAGGTGTCAATCATACATGAACCAAAAACTTCCAGATGTTCAAGTTGAATTTAGAAAAAGCAGAGGAACCAGAGGTCAAATTGCCAACATCCACTGGATCATAGAAAAAGCAAGAGAATTCCAGAAAAACATTTACTTCTGCTTCACTGATTATGCCAAAGCTGTTGACTGTGTGGATCACAACACACTGTGGACAATTCTTAAAGAGATGGGAATACCAGACCACTTTCCCTGTCTCCTGAGAAACCTGTATGCATTTCAAGAAGCAACAGTTAGAACTGGACATGGAACAATGGACTGGTTCCAAGTTGGGAAAGAAGTCAAAGCTGTATATTGTCACGTCACCTTGCTTATTTATTTTATATGCAGAGTACATTATACAAAATTCCCGGCTGGATGAAGCATAAGCTGGAATCAAGATTGCTGGGAGAAATATCAATAGCAACAAATATGCAGATGACACCATCCTTATGGCAGAACATGAATAGGAACTAAAGAGCCTCTTGATGAAAGTGAAAGAAGAGAGTGAAAAGCTGGCAAAAACTCTGCATTCAAAAAATTAAGATCATGGCATCCATTCAAATCACTTCATGGGAAATAGATTGGGAAACAATGGAGATAGTGACATACTTTATTTTCTTGGCTGCCAAAATCACTGCAGATGTTGACTGCAGCCATGAAATTAAAAGAGGCTTGCTCCTTGAAAGAATAGCTATGACCAACCTAGATAGCATACTAAAAAGCAGAGACAACTTTGCCAACAAAGCTCCATCTAGTCAAAGCTATGGTTTTTCCAGTAGTCATGTATGGATATGAGAGTTGGACCATAAAGAAAGCTGAGCACTGAATAATTGATGCTTTTGAACTGTGGTGTTGGAGAAGACTCTTGAGAGTCCCTTGGACTTCAAGGAGATCAAACCAGTCAATCCTAAAGGAAATCAGTCCTGAATATTCATTGGAAAGACTGATGCTGAAGCTGAAGCTCCAGTACTTTGGCCACAAATGCAAAGAACTGACTCAGTGGAAAAGACCATTATGCTGGGAAAGACTGAAGGCATGAGAAGTGGAGGACAGAAGATGAGATGGTTGGATGGCATCTGGGAGATGGTGATGGACAGCAAAGCCTGGTGTGCTGCAGTCCATGGGGTTGCAAAGAGTCAAACACGACTGTGCAACTGAATTGAACTGAAAAAGAAAGTGAAGTTGCTCAATCGTGTCCGACTCTTTGCGACCCCATGGACTGTAGCCTATCAGGCTCCTCCATCCATGGGATTTTCCAGGCAAGAGTGCTGGAGTGGATTGCCATTTGTGAAATATTTACGACATTGTAGTAAACCAAGTTAATATATCAGTAATTGAAGATACAAAGAAAGGCATTGAGTATTTACCTTAAGCTTATACTCATCCCTTGTATTAAGCTCTAGTTAACGATCTCATCACACTTAAATTTTATAAACAGGGATTGGAAAGCCATTTTTTAAAAATTATTTTGGGGGCAGTTATTTGCTATTAAGTAATAGAATAGTTATTTACATTGAAAAGCTTTTAAAATTCAGCAGTTTCCACTATAGCACAAGCACATGTCATGAACATAGGAATAGAAATGGAGTAGAATGTAAGGAGGACTAGGGTATTTCAGTGTGCAGAGATAGTCCTACTCGGAGGGAAAAGTGATGATCCAGTGAGAAATACAGGTCAGTGCATGAGTTACTGCAGCAGACTCCAAGGCTGCCTTGCCTTTTTCTAATCCCTTCCAATTAATCTTTCCAAAACATATTTATCAAGCCAGGCGCTTACCAGAAAACTTCCAACAATGTTTCTTTGTTCTACACAATCTTACCCCCCCAGACAGTCTCCTTGATTCCCCAGTTCAAACCCTCTATTTGACAGACTGTTTTTGTCATCCTTTCTGAACTGCGCAGTATCCTTATCTACCTCAGAATCCATGCAGTCCACACTGATCTCTCATTTTTCTGACCTTCCATTAAATTTATTGTCTGTATCATTCTTTCTGATCATAAACCCCCCTTTAATTTATTGTGTATATATATTTTCATCTTAAGTAGTTTGTAAAATGTCTTGAGGTCATTTGTTGGGTCTTGCTTTGCTTCTCTATGAAGTCTACATCAGTGGTAGTTTATAAGAAGCATCTATTATTTAGCTGAAATAAAAACTGCCTGACAAATCTGGAAGAACGATAAACCTAATCATTTTTATTCTAGATTTTTAGCATTTGGATTAATCGACTCACAAATATTTTGCAATAAACTTGCACATTTTCTAGTAATACCCTAAGTAAAATTATAGGGTTAGTAGAACTACTTTTTTAGGTCTCTTTCCTTTAATGTAAATTTCCCTGCCCCTCTGTTTCTAACTTCCAAACTTAGACTAACTTTGCCCTTACCCATATGTGTATTTTTTTTCAAAATAACTTTCCTTGATTTCATCTCCTTAGGGGGATTTATAGTATAGGCCCTCAGCCAATCTGGAGCCTTTTTGATGACTCCTGTACCTTTTTTTAACACAACAGACTATTTATATTCCCCAAGAAAACTCTTTTGTCCTTTGAAGGATGTACTATATACCAGGCCGATGGGGTCAACTAGTTAACATCCTAAAGTAATCCAGAAGATAGAGAACAAATCAAGAAAATGCCCTAGGTAGTAATTTTTACCTTCCCCCTAAATCACCAGCCGGGCTTCCCTGGTGGCTCAGCAATAAAGAATCTGCCTGCAACATGGGAGACCTGGGTTCCATCCCTGGATTGGGAAGATCCCCTCGAGGAGGACATGGCAACCCACTCCAGTATTCTTGCCTAGAGAATCCCATGGACAGAAGAGCCTGGCTGGCTGCAGTCCATAGGGTCGCACAAAATTGGACACGACTAAAGCGACTAAGCAGCAGCAGCAGCAGCAGCAGCAAATCACCAGCATTTTTATGAAAATAAAATTTTTGGTGAGGATGTTTTTGACCTTGATCAGAAACATCTTTTAAGGACAATATTTTAAGATCTAAGAGGAAGAAGATGAGCAGTGTTGGAAATTGTTTCCCATGCCTCATCTCATAAAAGGAGTTGCTCCTAATTACTTGTTGAATTCTTGATTACACACCCAGTTTACAAACCTCTGTATATTTTTTCAAATCTGCTCATAGAAATATTTCCTCTGCTCTAATTTTATGCGTCCTAGTCTAGTGATATTTTTTCTATACCATTTTAATAATAGTATAAACTCAGTAATAGAATACTTACAGTTTGAGACATACATTTCTTTTCCTGCCTAATAGATGATATTGTTGATGAATCAACAAGAATCAAACAAAATATATATAGAGAGAAAACACCTTTCTCACCTTCAAGAGCTGATTTATTAGCAAAAACATAAAGCTTTTTGTCCCATCTTTATCTTACATATAATTGCACCCACCTAAACCACATAATTTAATGAGCTCCTTGTGCTTTATCTTCTTAGGTTAACAAGGCCCAATATTGAAATCATGGGGTAGAAAAATGCAAGTAAATGAAATATTTTAAAAGATATTCATTTAAAGTGTATTTACATTTAAACATTAATATAGTTTTACAGAAATTCTGACTAGCTGCTAAGGATCAGCACAAGGGTTTATTATTATTATTATTAACTTAAACTCAGAAATAAATAGCTTAAACTCAAATTATTTACCATTTGGGCTTTAAAATGTTGACCTGGCTGAGACACATGTTTAAAAATAGAATTAAATTTTGAATCAGATAATTTAAAATGCCATGAATTGGTTTCAAGACAGTTCAGTTCAAATATTTTAAATAGTTGAATATATCAAATAGGAAAATGTGTACACAATTTTTAACAAAATATTTTGTTACTGAGTTGGAAATGGCAGATCACTTTTGGAATTTATTATTAATCTTATATAATTAATATGACAATCTTATTAATAACAAATTCACAGATAATGTAACCATAGTAACTATCAGAGAGGTAACTGAAGCGAGGGTTGTGTGTAGAAGGAACAGTGATAAACCCAATGGAAATGAGAGAGTTTAGTGATGGGAAAATTCTGGTTTCTTACCTTCTTAAAAAAAAAAAGAAAACAGCGAGCATTGGATCATTTGTTCATAAATTAGGTAACATTTGATATAAAGGACTCAACATTTGGTATAAAGGACTGTCTCAAGAATAGGCATATGTGATGTGTTGTTTAAAAAAAAAAAAGCTGGAAATAAAGTCTGTATGCTTCTCCAAATCAAACTCAAACTTTGGTGGATAAGTTGGACTGGAAACTCTTAAGAACATTGTTTCTTGGGACATTTCCAGTATATCCCATTTTTAGTCAAGATAGAAAAAAATTCACTGTGAAAGTATTCATAGCATTTTATGTAACCATGAAAATTTAAAAGTTTTGTTTTTCCAATGAAAAATTTGAAATCTGAAAATCTTAAATTTTGGCTGAATTTCATGAAAGAAACTTCAGGTAGTCACAGGTAAACTTTAATCTGGCTTACTGAAATCCAGTTTTGTTTTGTTTTTTAAATAATATGAATTGCTCTCCTATGCACTATTTCTGTAGGTGTTTCTGTACTTTATAAGTAGTATATTTTTTGTTATTTGAATATTCATGTATGCTTGTAATGTCTTTAAGATATCAAAACCCTCACACTTACATACACACACTCAGTTTGATTACTTACACATTTTTGATGCTCAGAGAGTGTGACACAGACAGCCCTGAAGTTTCCATGGGTTAAGTTGCTTGAGATAATATGTGGTATGAGACACACCTGCAAGAGGATATTTTCCTAACAATTGGCTTCAGTTACATCTTTACAAAATGCCCAATTGCAGAATGTCAATCTGTCTGACAGTGTAAATCTCCTTAAAGCAATTTAATTCAGATTAATAAAGAAACCAGGGCTTATACAGCAGAATGAGGGATCTGTTTCAAATCCATCACATTAACATTATCAGTAACCCACTATGACCCATGATTGAGTAGTTTTAATTAAGTTCAGTTAGAGTCTGTGGGGGAGGGGTGCTTCATTTAATTCTTCATTAATAGTTAAAGTGACTATTATAAATATCTCTATAACTTTCGTTGCTTGAACATCTTTCTTTTTTATTGGATTTATTGTTTTCCATGCTATGGAGCAATGCCATTTGGGGAACTCCAGTTCCCAGGAGCTTTAAGGCTACCCCACTTCCAGCCCTATAAAACAGAGGCCTGCTGTTTTAATCACGCCTCTCTCTCTTTCAATGTTGTTTGCGCCCTGGTACAACCCATCTGCCTTGAATCTAGTGCTCCGCTGGGGCTGCACACATCTGCCAGCCAGACTACCTTCGTACACAATTACTCAATCCACCGTAAGGCTCTTTAATAGGAAACAAGTGTGACAACGGCAAGCCTCTTTTTTTTTTTTTTCTTCTGCCTCTTAAACCACAGAGTCAAATAGCTCTAATAGAGATGAAGCTTGATAGATCCGCCCAGGTGTAGGTGAAATGGTAGAGCCTCAGGGGTAATAGATGCTGTGCTCTCAGGCTGAAGTTTAGCACTTTGTCCTGACCGGCTCTCAGGCAGCAGCGCGATGGGCTGCTCCTTGTACAGTTACAAAGTCAACATGCTTCTTGCCGCTCACGTTTATGCCTAATCCGGAGGGCAACCTGGAGCTAGGTAAGGACCGGCAGAACCACCCTTTCATTTCAGCGTGCGGACAAAGGACAGCAAATGAAGTAAGTGGAAAATTTATCTTTCCTTCTTTTATTTGGGAATTAATTAAGGATGTTTACTCTCAGGGAATCCTCTGAAGACTGTGCAAAAGTGAACTAGCAAAAAAACCTCTGTTGATAACCCTGTGGATTTCCTCCGGTTTCATTTTGCAACAGTGCCTTGGCACTGTCACTGAAGCTTAGACTCCGCAAGTAACTTCCTCATTCAGAAGGTCTTGGAACTGAAATGTGGTGCTAATCATATTGCTAATTCAATCCTGTAACCTAGCATACTACCCTCTCTTTCTGGATGAAATGTCCTTTATTGCTGTCAAATGATGATGGGCAAGTGTTTCGTCATAGTTCTAAGAATAGGAAAATAATTATTTAAGAAGGTACCTACTCTTCTTGAAGATGGATTTCAACTTTAACACATAGCTATTCTGTTACATCACTAATCAAACATTAATGGGAGAAATGTGCTTGTAATTTTTCTTAAATGCATTCTATAGCTCAGTCCCTTACCAAAGAACAGATCTTAAAAATTCTAAAAACAGTATTGTTGTAGCAGCCATGACAATGATAATGAATTTTTAAAACAAAACAAAACAAAAGGTCATTTGTCTAATAGCATAAGAAAAGATATTAAAACCAGATGTGGGAAATCTCAACTTTGACTTTTTCATCTTTCATGCTTGGTTTCAAGCAGCCTTCACATTGCGTTTACTTTGCATTTACAACTTTAGATTCACCATTAAACTATGTTTGAACTTGAAATTCAGATTTGATCTAAGTACAGCCCTGTTCCTTGAGCCCCCTACTCCAAGTTTTACTTGGCTATGGGGAGTCTTTTTACTACTATACCATATATCCTGAATTGTGTTAACAAGCTAACTGTGGTGGACCTTTCAGGTAGAATGTCAACCAATGTGAAAGAATGTGTTTGCTGTTCAAATGTATGATGTTCCATGAAGGAAATAAACACACGGGAGCATGTGCTTATTAATGCCTTGACAAAGATTCCAGTTATGATTCCCAAATTCAGTCCATCATATATTGCACAAAGATGATCATGTTAAAAGAGGATACAATAAAAACTGTCAGCACATCGTATCTATTTGTAGCCTTTTGAGGTTTTATCTTTTTTCTTAACTTAGGCATTTTTTATGTCATCCCGAACGACATTTCCCATGAATAAGGTACATAGACAAGTGAAACTAGATAAACCATTGTTGCATTGTTTAAATAATTCCCCACTGGCCGATGTTTTGTTTTTGTTTTCTAACTATTATAAATGGACATCATAAAATTGATGGTTTAAAAGCCATGACGGTAGAATCCTGATGACTCCTTTGTGTATTTTCAGAAATGATTTAGCTTGGATAAAGTTGCTGCTATGAAAGGTTTAATTAATTACCACAAGTTAAATATATTTCTTTAACAATTGCATTTGACATTACTGATGGCGGAGTAAACGCAGTTTAAAAGTCATTCTTCATGAAATACTTTAACCGACAATTGTTGGCATTGAATAGCGGTCAATGTCTACCCCCTACAGGGAGAGAATCTAATTTCACTGTGCCTTCGCCAGAACATGAATACCACAGAGGACAGTTCACACATGTGAATGCTGTAACCGTGTCAATGACTCCAACAAGTGCCCCTTAATGAAAGGTCAGCTGTGTGATTAATAGGAAGCCAGTTTGAATGGCTGGACCTCACTTCAGCACTGCGTTTAGATGTGTTTCTTCTTGATTTACTTCATTTGCCTTTCAAAGTGTAATAAAAATCAAGTGGAACTATACCACACTTTTAAAATCTTCATAGTTGATATTATATGATAGCAACACATTGGTTAGTATCTTTAGTTCATTTAAAAAATAATAATTAGATGAAAAAGTCAAACAGATTATTGAGGGCATAGAATAATGAATTTTATTCATTAGATAGAATATATAACCTTTGCTTCAATTTCAGTTAATTTAATAAACTTTAAGAGGCACTCTGGGGGTGAAGATGGAGTGACAGAGGAAGATTGTGATATTTTTACCTAAGATTTATTATGTTTCAATGCTGACTATATGTTAGAAAGTGAATATAAATGCATCACTTCTGCTGATGATTTTATGTCACCAATAGTGAAATTTATTGAAGACTGTAGCTAAATGGAATTGAAGACAGTGTAAACCTAGTGACATCCTCAGAGAAGTGATTTAGTCATCTAAAACTTATAATGGTGGCTTAGTTATAACTATTCCAATTAAAATTTGTGCTAGAAAGCATTATGCTTAAGTCCAATTTTTTTAAAAAAATGCTTTTAAATGGAACTGTGTTTTGCTAATAAATACCATGTTAAAATTTGTGAATTCACAAATTAGATGGTCCTTAAATAAGGACCATTTCTTTTCATTTGACTATGTGTTTTCTGTCCCTGTGGCTTTATCTGTGCATGTTTTCAAGTAAGATTGTAATGAGTAATTAAGTAATACAAATAATGTAAGTATATATAGATATATAGATGTATATTAGATGTGAAAATTCTATATGCTTGGAGGAAATTTTTTAGCAATCACAGGAATGTATCAACTTATTCTAAGGGATATTCTCTTAAGTAACTTTTTAACCTTAAATCAGCAATTACAGGATTTAATAACTCCATTTTCACTCATAATAAAGGAACTATATTATATATCAAGACAGAAATTGTAGGGAAAAATGTAATCCAATTTCAATGCTCAGTCAAGGAGGAAACAGTGTAGCTGACTTTCTGATGGACGCAGTACATCCTAGACGTCCTCCTGCCTTATCAATGAGCGCAGCTGGGTCTTCTAGACACTATTCTATTCAGGGTTCTATTTTTTGCTCTGAATTGGAAGCCACCTACTTCCAGATAGAGTGCTAATGAATAACATGAGTTGGGAATTCCGCAAGGAACCAGACACTGTTCTGAGCATTTTGTGCACATTTTTTATTTAGTTCTTAGAGCAAACCGAAGCAGATAGTTTCTATTCATGTTTATAAATATAAAACTAGAGTGGTTGAAGGACTTGGCCAGTGTCACACAGCTACTAGGTAGTGGAACTTGGGCTCAAATTAACTTCCTCCAAGGACAAATATCTCCTCCAACCACTGGACTTCTCTGAAAAGTGACTTCATTTTCAGTACAGCTAATTTCATCTCTGATCACTTTAAAAGGACTGCTCAATGAAAGGGGTTTTTAAATGTAAATAACATCCAATCAAACAAAATTTAAATAATTAAATGCCAATAAGCATGACCTCACTTCAAGTTATATCAATCATTCAGCACTTACAGATGCTACTACTTGTCATAGTTTTTTATTATAGGTAAAGAAGGAGTTGCATTTATACCCTAGACATTTGGGGAAGAACTGATCCATTCACTCTTACTCAGTTGCCAAATTTCCATTCCTATTAATACTGAGTCTCTGAGAAGAGTTTGTTTCCTGAGGGTATTTCCAACCACTGTTGACTTTCAGATGTGACTCTAATCACACTGGCCTCCCAAAGAGAGTCACCAAAACACATTCCGACTTCCAAGGCACTGAAAAATAACAGCTCTAAGTTACTTACCCTCAGAGATTTATAGGCCTCAGTTATTCAATAGGAACACCTGGGTATTTATTTTTCTTTTTAAAGATAGAATGCTAATTGGATTTTTCCTCATCTGTGGAGATATATATATATATATATTTGTCATGAGAACACAGCCTGGAAAGCACATATCTGAAAATTTTCACTTCATATACAGATTTTCCAAGGGACTGCATCTGTGGTTTCTCTATCAGCTGAAACACTTTCTCCCTAAGACAGACATTCATCAATATGATTGAGAATATTTCTTTGTAGAGAGATCAAAACCAAAATATTTTTGATAAAAATGTTCTATTTTATAACAAAACTTGTATCATTATAGACTTATGTATTCACTCCCTGATAAAATCAGAATATTCAGTTTAAAAAGTTTTTTCAAGTCCATATTATTAAATTTTTAAGCCAAGACAGTTACTTTTATAAACACAAGTAGATTTAGGCAAGGCAAGTGAAATGAGCATGAGGAAATGCCTTGAAAATGTTAGCAACCTCTGCCCATTTTTTTTTTCTGAAAAAGTAGGTAGATACATTACTATAATTCTCACATATCCTTTTGGTTTTGATGAAAGTATTCAAAAAAGATTCTTAAATATGATTGGTGTATATAAAACCATAGATTATTATACAAAAGAAAAAGAAAAACATCACTTTTTTCAAATTAATCTTAAGATCTTAGAAAAATTAATCCATGGTGACCAGATCTGAAAGTTCTAAATGCCTTGAGGATTAATGATTACTTAAAAAACAGTAGTCAAAGACTTCTTCTGTCATTATCATTACTCAAAGAAATCAACAGACTAGCTCCTTGAAGTTAATCTGATCCTCATAAATCCTTTTTGAATTATCCAGAAGCTGCTTTTGTTTATTTGTAGACTCAGCTTGAGTGGGAGAGCCTTCCTATCCCCTACCCCAACTCTTTACTTGACCCATTCCAAACCTTCCTCTAGGGCACCAGTTCACAATTGTCTCTGATGCTGAGTATTACTGCTTCATGTTCTGGGAAATATTAGAAGTACTTAGGTAATACTTTGTGCTAGTGGACAGTTCCACCAATATCTGGTGGTTGGCTATTGTTCAGTTACTCAGTCATGTCCAATACTTTGAGACCCTACAGACTGCAGCATGGTAGGTTTCCCTGTCCTTCACCATCCCCTGGAGTTTGCTCAAATTCACGTCCATTGAGTTGGTGATGCCATCAAACCATCTCATCCTCTTTTGTCCCCTTCTCCTCCTCCCTTCAATCTTTCCCAGCATCAGGGTCTTTTCCAGTGAGTTGGCTCTTCACATCAGGTGGCCAAAGTTTGGGAACTTCAGCCTCAGAATCAGTCCCTCCAATAAATGTCCAGGATTGATTTCCTTTAGGCGGTGGTTGGCCATCTCTACTCACTTCCCTAGCTTCATACATCCTGAATCCCAAGACAGCAATCAACCACAACTCAACTCGTGGTCCTTCCTTTTCTATGAAGTGTTCTCATTCCCAGTTTTCCTACACCTGTCAGACTCCTGGCCACCGTGTTTCTATTTCTGTAGGCAATATCCAAGAGTTTTTGGTTTCTGTTCCTGCTTATCAGTAAATATTCTTTTCATTTTAGGCCCATTGAAACCTGTAACCTATTTTGAGCAGGACATGAATGTTTCATTTTGTAATAAAGTACTATTTATCATAGCTCTATGTTTAAAATATGTTATGTTAAAATATTTTAAGTATGTTAAAGCTCTATGTTTAGGCTTCCTGATAGGCTTATGTTTAAAGTGAAAGTTGCAGGTGTGACTAACTCAAGAATTCAGAGACATTTAATTAGCAGACAACTTCATTTTGTGTTATTCCTTAATATTGTACGTTCAAATCTGGATGAATAGCAGAAAGAGATGATTAGTTTTCCATTGGTGTTACTATTAGAAGTTTGAGGTTTTTGACTCTGTTTCTGGCCAGATGTGCTGATATGCTTAAATTTTACATGCTCGATAATCATTTTCCCAATAAATAGTATTTTCAATCATTCTAGAGTTTATTCTCCCTAGATTAAACCTATGCTATTAATTGTGTGTATACATTTTAGCATTTTAATTACATTTGACTCAATTATAAATTTAAAATTCTGCATAAGTGGGTCACTGATTGTGAAGTAAAACACTGGGGTTGAGATACTATTTTTGACAATTTGTAGCTCATTTTCCAAATGTGGAGAATGTGCATGATGTGACATTTTGGTGATTTACATGTGGAAGAATTTTGCAAAGTTCTTTGTAAAGTTTCCAGGGAGAATTTTGAAATTTTATCATATGACAAAAACATATGAAAAGGCACAAATCATATATGAGGCTTCACACAAGACTAACAGGCTTTTAAAAGGATTTTGCAAGTAGTGCAGCACTATACATTTGATGTAATTTTTATATCACAGAAAGCTTAATATTTATCTTCTCCCTTAGATTAAAATATATTTCAATGATGTTTAATCAGAAAACTTGTATCTGAATCTGAATTACACTTAACAATGAGTTTAAATGAATAATTATTTCCTGAACCAAACAACAAGCATTCTCAAACCTTTTCCCAAATTGTAAATTTAATGAAGAATTCATATTGGGTTATTGTCATTTTTCAATGTGTCCTTTCCTTGTCCAATTTTGAATAATTTAAGTAATGAAAGATAATTGAAAAAAGTGTTTGCCATTTGAAGATGGCTCATTTTTACCATGGGTAAATTTTTCTAGTGATACTGATTTTTAACAGAAGAATAGAACTGAACAGTTCATAAAAGATCAAATTGTCATGGAAAAGGGGAAAGCATGTTGTTAGTCCTTTATCCACAGGTAGATAACATGAAGTTTGAGAAGATTAATTTAAGGATCGTATGTGTGCTCAGTTGCTCAGTCATTTCCAACTCTTTGTGACCGCGTGAATTGTAGCTCACCAGACTCCTCTGTTCATGGAATTTCCCATGTGAGAATACTGGAGCTGTTTGACATTTCCCACTCAAAGGTATCTTCCCAAAAAGGATAGAACCTGGGTCTCTTGTATCTTCCTGCATTGGCAGGTGGATTCTTTGTCACTTTGCCCCCTGGGAAGTCTCCAGTTTAAGGAGTAATATTGCATATGTCCATTCTGACTGCAACCATACCTCACTTCATGGTTTCAGTTATTACAGAGACCTGCTGTCATTTGTTTTGGTTTTGTTTCTAAAACATTTTAAGCATTTCTGCCTTCTCTGTAAACTTTAAAAACTATACACACATACAAACCAACCAATTTTGAAGGGTTGAAAAGGTATAGATTCATTAATTAAAATATCTGAGGAATTTTTGTGTCCTTTATATTTGACTAAATTAGAAAGGTAAAGATTACACTTTAAGGGACTAAAACTCAGTCAATTACATAGCTGCTTAATATAAACAAGGCTTTATATAAGATAGGCATAGAATTGCTTCCAAAGCTCAGTATACTATAATAGTTCTGGAGGAACACTTTTTGACATGGGAAGAGGCTAATAGGGCCCATCATGGCACATCAGCTGTGGGCACAGTGGTAACGTTATATGTGACCACACATGAGGTAAGCGTGCCCTTGGGGAAGGATGTGAAGTGGCAGGAAGGAAGCAGGGTAACGAGCAGAGGATATCTTTTGAGTTCCTACAACATAATCATTAGCATTTAAGAATTAACTCCAGCTATTTTTATCTGAAAGGTCTATGGGTTGGGCAGTTTTAGAGCATCTTGAGTACTTTTATTACTGTGGTTGTCAGTGTTAACTACTGGATTTTAAAAGTACTACTAAGAATTTTAAATAGTGATACTTAAGTAAATGAATGCTAAGAGACTATATGCAATTCAGGTTGAATCCATTAGTTTACTCTTTAGGAACAGATATTAACTGTACAGTTATTATAAAATGTGTGTACATTGTCTTAAATGTGTAGAGAATTTACCAAAAGTTCATAGGTTTTACTTGCCATAAGTTCAAATTAACAGTATGACCATGTCATTTAATTACACTACCTCAATATTTTCAACTGTAAAACAAAAAGTTTGAAATAGATGATGTACATAGTTTCTTTTATGACTAATTTTAAAAAATGTTCATATATATTACTTCATTTGTTATATTTAACATTAATCAATAGTATCTCATAAAACATAATTTAACAGTAAACTTTGATAAAAATTACTCTTACAAAGATATATGTTGATTTTTAAAATTTATTTTTATGATACATTTTAAATGACTTAGTCTATCTTGACTGAATTAATAAAGTCTTGAGTAATTAAATATCCTCAAGTTATTTGAATGTTAAAAAATGAGGGCATTGATTCAGTTAATTTTGCTAGCTTCTGTTAAGTGCTTATCTTGAATTAAGGAATTCAAATGCATTTCTTAGACTTTAAATAGATGATAATTTGGCTTTTTTCTATTAAAGATAATTTTTTGTTCAGTCAAGCCATAGACATCATAATCAAATAGAGGTGGTACAATGTAATTAGCTGAAAATAGTGAACTTAATTTATCTTAAATTATATATAATAAAAAAAACCATGAAACCATATTAAAGATGCTATTTCTTAAAGAAATATGAAAATGTATTATAACTATTTCATATTCCTGTTTGAAATCAAAACTATAAATCTTTAGAAAATTTCTCAGATGTGTACAGAATTTCTGTTATGTATTTTTTCTATTCATTGCATTTTTAATTTGAAATATTAAGTTTTAATATCAAATCTCTTAATTTGGGGCTTCAAAATCTTCAGATTTCCACTTTCTGCAGAATCTGAATTTGTGCCCAAAGCACAGTTTTCAGTTCAACAATCTCTATACTCCAAAATAGCCTTTATTCTTTGGCTAGCTATCATTATTCATTGTTGTCCTCCTCCTGGTAACTCCTAAATCAAAGCACTCATTCCATTGATGTAGTAATGACAGCTAGCCAATTTACACAGACACAGCAGATTGAAAATACAGTTTGGATACCTTTAATTAATAAAATTTCACCCTTTCCGAGGTGTTTACATTTTATTAAGAGCTTGGCTCTAATTCAAAAAGGGTCTGTAATGTTTTAGCTTCAGAAAAATTCACAAATTCTTGAATTTCAGGACAAGGGCTGAGCACCCTTCCATTCTACCTCTGAGTGACCTTCTGCCTCAGGCAGGCCCTGACCCAGGAAGCTGTTTCCTGACCAAAACCCCCACTACCAGGAGATCAAGATCTACTATAATTCAGTGTCATTTTTTGGTTCTCCTTTACTTTTGTCTGATTTAAGTTCACACCCTAAACATTTTGGGGCTTCCCTGGTGGCTGTGACAGTAGAGAATCTGCCTGCAATGCAGGAGACCCAGATGTTGTTCAGTCTCTGGACTGGGAAACTCCCCTGGAGAAGAGAATGGCTACCCACTCCAGTATTCTTGCCTGGAGAATTCCATGGACAGAGGAGTCTGGCAGGCTATAATCCACGGGGTCACAAAGAGTTGGACACGACAGAGTGTCCACTTTCTAAAATTCTGAAATTAACCAAGGGGGAAGAAACTTATTGAATGAAAATATTCTTTAAGAGAAACCTTCAAATTTACTTTTAATGACTATGTGTATGTAAGAGTCTATTTTTCACCTTCTCTACCATTCCAAGGGTTCTTCCTTAGTCCCTAACCCCCACATTCTCCATCCCTAGCATATATTCCAAAATCAGTTGGAAATACAGGGGGAGTGAAAAAAAAATTAAAGAAATACAATATACTCTGACTGAATGTTGCTAATTGAGTGAAAGTGAGGCTGCTCAATGTTGCCAGTGGCTACTGTGGAGATGAACATTAATCTTGTTTTAGTAAACTTCATTTATGTAATTAATCATGTTGTCATTGAGAGGTTAGTGATGGAGTTTGCCTTGGATAACTGCCGGATACTTCAGAGCCTTACACTAGCCTAAACTTTCAGATATGCCTCATCTAAGTAAGTTTATATAGAAATTGAAGTTAGTGTGCTGAAGTTATTGTCTCTAGTCATTTTTGTTGTTATTGCTATCTTGCTTTCAAACGATCTTGAGAGTTTCCATGTGAAAAGAACCGCAAAGCTTTGTCAAACACAAGTCTGTGTGCCTGATGCACAGTGAAGTGAAATAAACCAAAAGTTGAAGTTAGGAGCCGAGGCTTATTGTAGGGCCAAGTAAGGGGATTGGGTAGCTAAGCTCAAAAGACACAAAATCCCTGATGATTTTCAGGGAAGCATTTTTAACATACAAAATTTGGGCTGAGGGCTGCAGAGTCTGTGACATTCTTCTGATTGGTTGGTGGTGAGGGTAACAGGGCCATGTTCCAGGAAATGTGAGCTGAGTCTGAAGTTACCATCCCCACCTGGGTAGGGACTTCTGTTGTTATTCAGTCATTCAGTCATGTCTGATTCTTTGCAACCCCATGGACTGCAGCACACCAGGCTTCCCAGTTCTTCATTATCTCCTGGAATTTGCTCAAACTCCTGTCCATAGTGTCGGTGTTGCCATCCAACTATCTCTGTCATCCCCTTCTCCTGCTTTCAGTCTTTTCCAGATCAGAGTCTTTTCTAATGACTCAACTCTTCACATCAGGTGGCCAAAGTACTGGAATTTCAACTTCAGCATCAGTCCTTTTTTTTTTTTTAGGATTGATCTTCTTTAGGATTGACTGGTTTGACTCTTTTCTGTCCAAAGGACTTTCAAGGGTTTTCTCGGAGACCACAGTTCAAAAGCATCAATTCTTCCATGCTCAGCCTTCTTCCAACTCTCACATAAATACATGACAATTGAAAAAAACAGCTTTGACTATATGGACTTTCGTCAGCAAAGCAGTGTCTCCACTTTTCAATATGTTGTCTAGGTTTGTCATAGCCTTTTTTCCAAGGAGTAAGCATCTTTTAATTCCATAGCTACAGTTATCATCCACAGTGATTTTGGAGCCTAAGAAAACAAAGTCTGTCACTATTTCCATTGTTTCCCTCAAAATTTGCTGTGAATGATGGGACCGGATGCCAAGATCTTTGTTTTTTGAATGTTGAGTTTTAAGCCAGCTTTCTTACTCTCTTTTTTCGCCTTCATCAGGAGGCTTTCTAGTCCTCTTTACTTACTTCCGTTAGGGTGGTATCATCTGTATATCGGAAGTTATTGATATTTCTCCCTGAAATCTTGATTCCAGCTTGTGCTTCTTCCAGCCCAGCATTTCTCATGATGTACTCAGCATATAAATTTAATAAGCAGGGTGACAGTATACAGCCTTGATGTACTCCTTTCCCAATTTTGAACCAGTCCATTGCTCCATGTCAAGTTCTAACTGTTGCTTCTTGACCTGCACAGATTTCTCAGGAGGCAGGTCAGGTGGTCTCATATTCCAATCTCTTGAAGAATTTTCCAAAGTTTGTTGTGATCCACACAGTTAAAGGCTTAGCATAGTCAATGAAGCAGAAGTAGATGCTTTTCTGGAATTCTCTTGCTTTTTCTATGATCCAAAGGATGTTGGCAATTTGATCTCTGGTTCCTCTGCCTTTTCTAAATCCACCTTGAACATCTGGAAGTCCTCAGTTCACACACTATTTAAGTATCGCTTGAAGAATTATGACCATTACCTTGCTACCGTGTGAAATGAGTACAATTGTGCAATAGCTGGAGCATTCTTAGGCATTGCTAGTCTTTGGGATTGAAATGAAAATTGACCTTTTCCAGTTCTATGGCCACGGCTGAGTTTTCCAATTTTGCTAGCACATGTAGAGCAGCACTTTAACAGCATCATCTTTTAGGATTTGAAATAGTTCAGCTGAAATTCCATCACCTCCACTAGCTTTGTTTTTACTGATGGTTCCTAAGTACCACTTGAATTTGCACTCCAGGGAAGTGATCATACCATCATGGTTATCTGGGTTATTAATCTTTTTTTGTATATTTCTGTGTATCTTGCCACCTCTTCTTGTCACTTCCACTGTATAATCATAAGGGATTTGATTTAGATCATATTGAATGGCCTAGTGTTTTTCCTTACTTTCTTCAGGTTAAGTCTGAATTTTGCAATGAGGAGTTCATGATCTGAGCCACAGTCAGCCCTCAGTCTTATTTTTGCTGCCTGTATAGAGCTTCTCTATCTTTGGCTGCAAAGAATATAACCAATCTGATTTCGATATTGACCATCTGGTGATGTCCATATGTAGAGTTGTCTCTTGTGTAGTTTGAAGAGGTGGGGGCCTTACTTCCTCAGTAAAACTCATTGTTATGTATATTCCTTGAGGAGGAACCAGGATCCTGTTTTCTTCTTTGCACTATTTCTTGATTGCTTCTCTTTGTTTTTTTTTTTTTTTTTTCCACTATATTTTGCTTTACAATACTGTATTGGTTTTGCCATACATTGACATGAATCCACCAGGGGTATACATGCGTTCCCAAACATGAACCCCCCTCCCACCTCCCTCCCCGTAATATCTCTCTGGGTCATCCCCGTGCACCAGCCCCAAGCATGCTGTGTCCTGCGTTGGACATAGACTGGCGATTCGATTCTTACATGATAGTATACATGTTTCAATGCCATTCTCACAAATCATCCCACCCTCTCCCTCTCCCTCTGAGTCCAAAAGTCTGCTATACACATCTGTGTCTTTTTTGCTGTCTTGCATACAGGGTCATCATTGCCATCTTTCTAAATTCCATATATATGTGTTAGTATACTGTATTGGTGTTTTTCTTTCTGGCTTACTTCATTCTGTATAATCGGCTCCAGTTTCATCCATCTCATTCCCTTACTTCTTACTTAGAAACTGGTTGAATTGGTCCTTTGGTGAAACTCAGGGATGGTCTAGGGGGCAGAAACCTTTTTCCTACAAATAAGTAACAGTGGACAAAGAAAGGCATTTGTACTAAGGAGGGCCCCAAAGAGACCTGATCAGTTTCAAAAAGAGTATTTTTATCTTTTGAACTTCTTACTTATTAATATTAGTGATAAATTGTTCATGCACTCTTCATCTTCTGCTTGGTAGTATACCTTCCTACTTTGAATTTTGTAATATATATCTTTGTTGTTGTTGTTGTTTAGTTGATAATTCATGTCTGATTCTTTTGCAGTCTCATGGACTGTAGCCCACCAGGCTCCTCTGTCCATGGAATTTTTCAGGCAAGAATACTGGAGTGAGTTGTCATTTCCTTCTCCTGTGGATCTTCCCAACCCAGGGATTGATCCTGCATCTCCTACATTGGCAGATGGGTTTTGTACCACTGTTCCACCAGGGAAGGCCATAACATGTATTACCTGTGTCATTTACTTTATAGTTCTTTGTACTGAGATTTTCATATTTCCATATCTAGTCCCATTCCCTGCTAGAGGCTTAACTTCATGGACACAGGCCATGGCTTCTACGTGCTACACTGTTGCGACAAAGTAGGTGTTCACTAAATTCTTGATAGAGAATTGGTAATTCTGCCCTGTAAATGTAGATTGAAGGGTCTTTACCTTCATTCTCTATGCCTCATTTTCTGTTTAATTGGCTATTAGCTGGAACTGATTGATAGACATGAAGATTTTTTTTTAAGAGAATTGGCAGCTTTGTAAATATAGCACTTAACCTTAAGCACTCAGCCATTAACCTTAATCACTGTCCATTAACCTGAAAGCACCCCAGGTTTCTCCCTTTACAATCCCCCAAAGCAGACCCCCTGAATGCAGTTTTTTAAGCATGGAAAAGAATCTTAGTAGAATGCTTTTATTGTTCTGTGAGTGGCTATAAAAACATATTTGAGAGAACATTTGACTCTATTTCTTTGCATAGGTAGTAATTTATTTTCCAGGTGTTCAAAGAAAGATTCAAAATTGGAAAGTTATTTTGAGGAGCTTGTTAGTATATATTTGAGAAAAAGACAAAACAATGCTTTTTTAAAATGAACCACTTATAAGGTTTATAATCACTGCAGTATCATATCACTTTCTAAAAACCTATACATTTATGAAAAATAAATAAACTTTTCCTATAGTTCTTGCTAAAATCTCATTTAGTATTAACTCCAGACATGGAAAAATAACCAGTTATTTCAAGAATGACTGCCTGAAATATTTTCTATCCAATTTCAGATAACAACCAAGAGAAAGCTAAATGGAATTTTTTCTTTAAAAACAATGCTTGAAATTTGTTCTTGAAAGTTTTCTTGTTTATAGATATAACCAACTCTGTTGAAATAATAGCACCCATTTTCACAATCCTTTGTAGTCTGCAAAATTTATGTTTTCTCTTTTGAGTGTCTCAGGAGAAGTATGTATAATAGCAATAATTGTTATTGGAAAGAAAATGTTGTGTTAATGAATGTATTCCAATTCATTGTGTTTGTTTTATATTGTGGTTTTATTTTTGCCAAGATATACATTCACAACCCTTATAAATGTAGTAAAATAATGTTACAAATTTGCAAAAAGTTTTGTGTGTAATTTTATATGCAGTTTTATTTTACAGCTTCAGTCTTAAAAGGAAAACAATAAGTCAGAGAAGTTCTCATTGTATTCTGAACATAATACATCTTAGGATGGTGGCTGGGGCTGAAGGAGGCACAAAGAGCACCTTGCTATATTCAGGAAAGCAACTTGATACTAATGGACTGATTATTTTTAGATTTGCAAAAGTGCTCAGTTTTGCTGCAAGTGCCAGAGGGAACTGATACTAGGATGTGTGAGCAACTGAGGGCAGAGTAGGGTTTCCTTTACAACTGCATTTCAAGGTACATTTTATGAATGTGAAATCTCATTGGAAAAACAAGCCAGTGTAACATTATGACTTCAACTCTAGAAGGATGTTACCTCAACATCAACTGGTTAGCAGTTCATTTGGAATTTACAGTTACCTGAGAAAGAAGGTGATAATGAGAGGGAGACTTGGCGGGAGAGTCCGAAGGAGCTCCACAAAGGCAAACCAAATCCAATATTGACCATGTGTTTTGAGAATTAATCAATAGCTTTCACAGAAATTACTCTCCATATGTTTACTTCATTCTGAGCATTTTTGTCATTTGTTCATTCATGACCCAGAGGATGCTCTTACAGGTATAAGATCCTAAGGCTCTATGTAGCAATGAGCTGTTTTATCTTTAACAGCTTTCATATTCCCATGTCAGTATATATAGCTTAGATATATCTGTATATATTAACATTCTCTTGACACAAAGTGATGAAAAATATATGCAGATATAGCTCTGACTTTGAGCAAATAACTGGAAGTTAATTTCTGTCCATCTTTGTAGACCTTTCCAATGTATACATTTATTCTTTTAGTAACATTACTTGAGGAACCTTGTTACTTCAAGTGCATTTTTTGTCATTTCTGTTATTGAATCAGTATTGTAAACATATTTGGGATATATTTTTTAGTTATTTTATTTTTACAAACATGTTGCAGTTACTGTTCTATAATGCTTTTTACTTGCGGAAGGACAACTAGGAATAATACAAGTTTCTTTAAAATGAATTGAATATTAAATGCTGTAATAGAGGCTGGAGACTGGAAAACTGACTAAAATGTTCCTAGTTTTTCTTCCTATAGAACTTGGTTAGGAATAAGTAGTAATGGTAGTCATGTGCCTGCTAAGTCCCTTCAGTCGTGTCCGACTCTGTGCGACCCCATAGACAGCAGCCCACCAGGCTCCCCCGTCCCTAGGACTCTCCAGGCAAGAACACAGGAGTGGGTTGCCATTTCCTTCTCCAATGCATGAAAGTGAAAAATGAAAGGGAAGTCACTCAGTAGTGTCCAACTCTTAGCGACCCCATCGACTGCAGCCTACCAGGCTCCTCTGTCCATGGGAGTTTCCAGGCAAGAGTACTGGAGTGGGGTGCCATTGTCATGTCCCTAAGTTATAAGAAATAGTTAAGTTTATGATAACACTATTAAGTGCAAATTAAACTATCTGGGCATCAAGCAATTTAATGTCTTACACTGGATTCTCAGGGGCAGTTTAAAGTCTGGATTATAAAAAACGTAAATTATTTTCTTTGCTTTTTTTCTGCTTTTAATGATATCACTTTTTGGGGGTATTTGTTAGTTTACACAAGAAACACAAGATTGTAATAATTTAACAGATGAATATTTAAATAGAAAATCAGTTTACCCAGTATTAATAAAAGAATTTTTATATTTGTTATGTTTACCTTTTAACTTGGGCACCGTAATGCCTTGCATATATTAGACATTCATATTATTTGTTGAATAAATTATTTAATTATTCTGATTAAGCACTGTCTGACTAATAAAGCTTAACTTCAAAGTTTATCACTCTACTGATTATTAGCTCTAAATGTTAGCTCTACATTTGGGTAGCTGCAACATATTTAAAACATTATTTTGTAGCACCGTTTTCTTTTTATTTTCTTATTTTTGAAAAGATTCTTAAATTTTCTGTGAGGTTGACTTTATTTTCATGCTCTTCCAAAATGAATTTTAATGTAGATTTGTATTAAAACTGGAGATATTCTTATCAGGAGAGCAAAGCAGCCAATAAGATTAATGCTGAAACATTTTAGAGAAAACTACAAGGGTGGGCTATTCTCTAAGGAGGACTAGGGAGGAGAGCTGTTTTACTTTGACCCTTGTGTTTCATGTGAGAACAAGAATGAGTGCCCAGGTAATCAGGAGTTGTGTAAGTAAATCCATATTTCTGTGCATATCACCCATCAGCTAACAAAATATTTGCTCAACTCTAATTACTTATCAAATACTGAGGAAAAGAAAATAAATAGGGATCTTTTCTTCCTACTTCCCAACTAAACCACCAGGTTTCATGTCATGTGAATTTTCTTCCTTAAAAACTGTACTTGAAATTCATCTTGATTTTATTTTATTTGTAAAAGAGTTATGTCAGAGTGTCCTCCCCAGCCCAATGAAGTCTGTTTCAACATCTATGTGACTGCATTTTCTCATTTGATATTTTTTCAAACATTAAGTAGGAAGGAAGGAATTTAAGAAAATGACATCTGTTTCATATGGGTTTTTCAACCTTAAGACAAGAAGTCAACACACCAACCATCACTCTAAAACCAATGACAAGAAACAGTACAACTCATCACATGCACAGACACCCTTGCACCAAATGAACAAACAAACACATAAGCAGATATAAAAAACAAACCAACTGCAAAAACAATTTCTGCCTCTCTAACAACTCATCGTTGCAAAATAAATCTCAAATTGAATGTGTGTCAAAATACACTTTAACCAGGGAGTGTGAAAGGGGCTATACTCCCCTGCCGGCCCCCCTCAACACTCCTGGGACGCAGCACTCCTGGGGGTGGGGGTGAGAACTCTGGCGCCTTGAGCCCATCTGAGGCCTTCTGAAAGAAAAATGATGTCACAGATGTTTCACTGTTTTTTCCTCATCCTCTCTATTTCATTCTCTTGTAGTGTTAAAGATTTTGCCTCTCTTTCCTGTCCCTATTTATTTTTTTAAACTTCTCACATTTCTCCAATGCTCTCTGATTCCTTTAAACAGAGGGACAGTTCTTCTGACCCAGTATAAACATTCATTCCCACTTGTCCTTTGTACTTTTTTGTCAATTTTTTGCCGTGGATGGGGCTTTTCCCCCCCGGGTAAATGTGCAGGTGTAGGGATCATCACCTGTACTTGTCCTACCTAGGGATTTACTGAAAAACATAGGCTATTAATTAGCATTTTTATGATGTGCTTTGCACCCTTCAGAGGAAACTATGTAAGTGCCAAATAGTAATAATTCAGCTCTCTTCTCTCCTTTGGGTTCTGTAGGCACCAGTTCTCACCCTCCTGAGGAGGAAAAAGGTCGTATTCCTTATTATACCTACCTAAAAGATAAAACTATCAAATATAAAAGCTGCTACAAAGAGGAATAGTTGTACTCATTTCAAAATGATTTTTAATACTTCTCTGGAAAAAAAGAGCAGTCAGCATAACTGTTAGAGGAGGAAAGTACACCACCCACCCACCCCACCAGGCCCAGAATTCTATGCAGTCTGAGCAGGAAGCAGAATTTCTCACCTGTGCTTCCTGTAGTCCTTTCACAATCTGGGAAATCATTTCTATCCTTTATTGTGCTCATCTTTGCATAAAATATTTCCTTGGGGTCTCTAATTTTCTTGAAGAGATCTCTAGTCTTTCCCATTCTATTGTTTTCCTCTATTTCTTTGCACTGATCACTGAGGAAGGCTTTCTTATCTCTCCTTGCTATTCTTTGGAACTGTGCATTCAAATGGGTAAATTTTTCCCTTTCTCCTTTGCTTTTAGCTTCTCTTCTTTTCTCAGCTATTTGTAAGGTCTAGTCAGACAACCATTTTGCCTTTTTGCATTTCTTTTTCTTGGGGATGGTCTTGATCACTGCCTCCTGTACAATGTCCTGAACCTCCATCCATAGTTCTTCAGGCACTATCAGATCTAATCCCTTGAATCTATTTGTCACTTCCACTGTATAATGGTAAGGGATTTGATTTAGGTCATACCTGAATGGTCCAGTGGTTTCCCTACTTTCTTCAATTTAAGTCTGAATTTGGCAATAAGGATTTCATGATCTGAGCCACAGTCATCTCCCAGTCTTGTTTTACTGACTGTATAGAGCTTACCCATCTTTGGCTGCATGGAATATAATCAATCTGATTTTAATATTAACCATCTGGTGATGTCCATATGTAGAGTCTTCTCTTGTGTTGTTGGAAGAGGGTGTTTGCTATGACCAGTGTGTTCTCTTGGCAGAACTCTGCTAACCTCTGATCTGTTTTGTTTTGTACTCTAAAGCCAAATTTGCCTGTTATTCCAGGTAGCTCTTGACTTCCTACTTTTGCATTCCAGTCCTCTATAATGAAGAGGACATCTTTTTTGGGTGTTAGTTCTAAAAGTTCTTGTAGGTCTTCATAGAACCACTCAACTTCAGCTTCAGCATTACTGGTATGGGCATAGACTTGGATTATGGTGATATTGAATGGTTTGCCTTGGAAATGAACAGAGACCGTCCTGTCATTTTTGAGATTGCATCCAAGTACTGCATTTTGAACTCTTTTGTTGACTAGGATGGCTAATCCATTTCTTCTAAGGGATTCTTGCCCACAGTAGTAGATATAATGGTCATCTGAGTTAAATTCATGCATTCCAGTCCATTTTAGTTCAGATTCCTAAAATGCCATCTCCTGTTTGACCACTTCCAATTTGCCTTGATTCATGGACCTAACATTTCAGGTTCCTATGCAGTATTGCTCTTTACAGCATCAGACCTTGCTTCCCTCACCCGTCACATCCACAACTGGGTGTTTGTTTTCTGTGTTTTTTGCTTTGGCTCCGTCTCTTCATTCTTTCTGGAGTTAAATCTCCACTCTTCTCCAGGAGCATATTGGCCGCCTACTGACCTGGAGAGTTCATCTTTCAGTGTCATATCTTTTTCCCTTTTCATACTGTTCATGAGGTTCTCAAGGCTCGAAAACTGAAGTGGTTTACCATTCCCTTCTTCAGTGGACCACGTTTTGTCAGAAACCTAAGATCAACATTCAGAAAACAAAATCATGGCATCTAGTCGCATTTCTTCATGACAAATAGATGGGGAGACAATGGAAACAGTGAGAGACTTTGTTTATTTATTTGGCTCCAAAATCACTGCAGATTGTGACTTCACCCATGAAATTAAAAGATGCTTGATCCTTGGAAGAAAAGCTATGACCAACATAGACAGCATATTCAGAAGCAGAGACATTACTTTGCCAACAAAGGTCCATCTAGTCAAGGCTATGGTTTTTCCAGTAGTCATGTATGGATGTGTGAGTTGGACTATAAAGAAAGCTGCACACCGAAGAATTGATGATTTTGAACTGTGGTATTGGAGAAGACTCTTGAGAGTCCCTTGGGCTGCAAGGAGATCAAACCAGTCAATCCTAAACAAAATAAGTCATGAATATTCACTGGAAGGACTGATACTGAAGCTGAAACGCCAAGACTTTGGTCACCTGATTCAAAGAACTGACTCGTTAGAAAAGACCCTGATGCTCGGGAAGATTGAAGGTGGGAGGAGAAAGGGATGACAGAGGATGAGATGTTTGGATGGCATCACTGATGCGATGGACATGAATTTGTATAGGCTCCAGGAGTTGGTGATCGACAGGGAAGTCTGGTGTGCTGCAGTCCATGGGGTCACAGAGAATAGGACACAACTGAGTGACTGAAACAGCTTTAGGTTCACTTGTCTCAGTGATTGCCTTCATCATACAGAAAGGCCCTTGATGCAGTTTCTGCATGGTGCTATTTTTGGCATATACACAATTTGTATCTTTCATCTATTTTTTTCATTTAAAATATGGGAAGGCTGTTTCTGTTAGCAAGGAAAGTTCAGGTTTAGCTCATTTGTTTTTTTCTAATTATATCATTTTTAATATTAGAGTCAGAGAAATCTGAAAGAAACTTTTTTCCAAGGCCAAGAGGTAAAGAAAGAGAGTTAAGACTTTTCCACTTGCTAACAAATGAGACTGAGTGCCATTGTTGCAATGACGTAACATACACAGCTTTGTCAGGTATTGAACTGTACCTGCCTCTTGAGAAATCTGTATGCAGGTCCGGAAGCAACAGTTAGAACTGGACACGGAACAACAGACTGGTTCCAAATAGGAAAAGGAGTACGTCAAGGCTGTATATTGTCACCCTGCTTATTTAACTTACATGCTGAGTACATCATGAGAAACGCTGGGTTGGAAGAAGCACAAGCTGGAATCCAGATTGCTGGGAGAAATATCAATAAGCTCAGATATAAAGATGACACCACCCTTTTGGCAGAAAGTGAAGAGGAGCTAAAAGGCCTCTTAATGAAAGTGAAAGAGGAGAGTGAAAAAGTTGGCTTAAAGCTCAACATTCAGAAAACGAAGATCATGGCATCTGATCCCATCACTTCATGGGAAATAGATGGGGAAACAGTGGAAACAGAACAGTGTCAGACTTTATTTTTTTCGGCAGCTCCAAAATCACAGCAGATGGTGATTGCAGCCATGAAATTAAAAGATGTTTACTCCTCGGAAGAAAAGTTATGACCAACCTATATAGCATATTCAAAAGCAGAGACATTACTTTGCCAACAAAGGTCCATCTAGTCAAGGATATGGTTTTTCCAGTGGTCATGTATGGATGTGAGAGTTGGACTGTGGAGAAAGCTGAGCACTGAATTGATGCTTTTGAGCTGTGGTGTTGGAGAAGACTCTTGAAAGTCCCTTGGACTGCAAGGAGATCTAACCAGTCCATTCTAAAGGAGATTAGTCCTGGGATTTCTTTGGAAGGAATGATGCTAAAGTTGAAACTCCAGTACTTTGGCCACCTCATGCAAAGAGTTGACTCCTTGGAAAAGACTCTAATGCTGGGAGGGATTGGGGGCAGGAGGAGAAGGGGACGACAGAGAATGAGATGGCTGGAGGGCATCACCGACTCGATGACGTGAGTTTGAGTGAACTCCAGGAATTGGTGATGGACAGGGAGGCCTGGTGTGCTGCAGTTCTTGGGGTTGCAAAGATTCGGACACGACTGAGTGACTGAACTGAACTTAACTGTACCAGGTCTTCAATAAGATCAGGAACTGAGAGTCTCAGGCATCTGGATTCTTCCTTCAATATAGGTATGGAAAACAGAAGTATGATTCATTCTTGCCTTAGTGTAGTGTTTTATTTTTCTAACTTTTTTTGATGTAAAAATTTCCTCTTAGAACCAGTGTTTTAAGATAATTTTCATAGTATTATGGCTCACATTTATTAATTTAAATGCTTTCCTTAGTGTCTTCACTGACTGAATGATTGGATATTTTTATCCATCCATTTTCATGGTAATCACAACATATATTACATTTGACAAATATATAATACTAAGATTTATTCATGGATGGCATTTAAATGTTTTCCATTTCTTTTGTTCCTATAATCTTATTCCTTTGTAAGTTAAAATTATGGAAAATAAAGTGCTTACACATAGAAATATTGAAACTTTCAAAGGGAGTAAAAGGGAGGAAACAAATGTAATAAGAAAGTATTGGGTGCTCTGTTTAACTCTGTATATAGTTTGTTAATGTAATCATTGTGTGTGTCTGCATAGTTTCTTTTTTGTTGTTGTTGTTTTTGTTTTAAACTCAACCGATATCTTCATGAAGAAAACATACCTGATGATTCAAAGAGACTAAGTACATTATTTAGGTTCATGTCTAGAGTTAGTGACAGAGCTGAGATTCAAACCCAGACCTGTCTAACTCCAAAGGCCAGTTTCATAGCACTGATATACTGTATACAATATGCTTCTTACCGCCACTCTCACCGTCACTGGATATGTTACCAAGGATATGTGCGTCACTCTGAACAGCAATTTTAAAAGCTGTTGCTAATTATATTATCTGCCATTTAGGGTTGGAGTACTACTTTACTTTGTGAATATCCATGTTTTACTGTGCCTGAGATTTTCCTTTTCCAGTCTTAAAACCTACTGATATGACTTTATCTGTAGCCTTGGTTTAGTGCGCTGATATTCCCCTGAAATAATATGGTAAAGTACATTGTGGTAAAAGTTTAAGAGCAGAATACTGGTTTACCCCTTACTATATTATGTGATCTGTTTTGGCACATGGATTTGTTTTTGAAAGATTTTTGTTTAACTCTAAAGAATTTAAAGTTATTTTGTTTGACAAACATTGAATATCTTATCTGGTAAAAATAGAGGGTTAGGGGTAGTTTTATCTGAAAAAGAAGAGAATTTGATGGGATAAAACACAAGCAAAATATAGGTTAAAAGAACAAACACCAGTGGTTAATGACCAGTAAAAATGCAATGAGTTTGAACCTATTTCTCAAATAATTAAGATATTTCCTAAGATTTCCTCGCCTTTAGTGTCTAGATGTTTACTTTAACTCCTCCTTATCCCAGATTCAAATCGCATCTAAGTCCAAAGTCTTCCTCAAATTTCTGCCTGTTCCTGAAACATGTTTGTATAGGGTAATAGGACAGTAAAACTTGTGTTTTTCTTTGTAACTGACTTTTTGACTCTCAGCTACTGTTTCTTCAATTTTGAAATATGTTCCATTTCTCTTGATTTTACTTCCATGGATATATAAGCACACATATATATTCACATATGCCTTTTTTTTCTAGTACAGCCATAAATATTAATATTTTTTTATAGATTGGGCACTCAATTTGAAGTGAAGTAATCCCTAGAGCCATCTACTACTGTTCATTGAGTTAGTCTCTTAAAACTCTATTAAATTTAGTTAGCGATCAGTGTCAAGTCAGTGCAATTAATAATGATCCTGGGCATTAACCTAAGCTACTGAGGGAACAAAAATTTGTGAGTCAGATGATTTGAAGGACCAGTATTCCTAATGTGTTGTTCACAATTAGAAGCAGCATATTTTTATTGGAACCAGAGATCTAAAAAAAGGATTTCCCAAGTCAGCTGTAGGTATAAAAGCATGTTTCCCTAGAAACCAGGGTGGAAAAAAAAAATGCTCAGAAATATGGATGGTTCAGACTCTCTTTTTGGCTGCGGGAATTGGGGATTTTGTTGCACTCTAGCAATTCCAGGTCTAGGTTTCATAACACTTTCATTCTCTCTCTCTCATGAGGATAGAAAGCCTTTGGGGTAGGTTGCTAACACAATCTATTTTTATCCCTCAAAAGACTGGAATTATTGTCCTACAAATCTAAGCTTTGCTTTTTTAACATTACCATAGATGTCAAGGTCTTTTGATTCTTTCTGCATCTATTTATTCCTTTGTGCCATGGAAAAATGAGATATAGAGCAACTATTCCAACATTTTATTAAAAATCTCATACAGAAAAAGACACCTAAAGATCCTCCTTTGGGGACTTCCTTGCACTCCTTTAAAACTTTATATATCTGTTTAATAAAGGAGATATAAATATGTTGAGTCAGAAAAATGTTATTGGTTTAAAATGATATTGTGTCAAGAAGTCACTCTGATCACTAAAAAGAAATACTTCTGGGAAAAAAAACACGCACCCATATAGTTTAATATCATTTTGCTTGCAAGGCCACTCACAAGTGTTAACATTTTATGGCTCGGGACAGAAAAGAAACATCACAAAAAATAGGGAAAATGGTTTCATCCCAGTGTCTGTTGAGCTTAAGGAAGCTTTTTGTGTGTGTGTGTGTATTGCTGGTTTTGAACTTCAGAGTTTTTGCTGGAAGACATGACTAAAATATCATAATTCCCCATTTTAGTGTCTCTACTTACTTGTTGAAAGGCCTGGTAAACAAGAGATTTCTCTCTCTCTCTCTTTTTTTTTTTTTTTTTCTTCCTCTGTCTGCTTTAAGTGTTCCTATCTTTACTGTTTGCTAGCCAGTAGAGAATCATAATCTCTTTTTCCCACTGACCCAAATAATTTTATATATGAAATCCAATTATTTTTTAAAAAGATATCAAGTACAGTCTTGAAGTAGAAATAATTCAAATCTCACTAAGGCAGCCAAATGGCTGAAAGGGGGCAAGATTGGGACAGGCCTACTTTTATGCCTATAGCACTCTTTGTAGAGTTTCTTCTAAGGAATATTTCTAAGAAGCATCAAAAAATTAAAAGATAATTTGAGGAGTTCCAGGATTTGTGTATAAACGTGGCTCTGTACTATACATAAGTAACTGTTAACTCTTAGCTGTATGTAAGCCTCAGGTTTTTAGCAGTAACTGACAGTCTCATTTCTAAATTCATTATACTTTTCCTTAAGTTAACTCATTGTCTCAGGGCAAAGTGAGGACCACCCACCAAGGCCTAGTATGTATTCTTCCATGTTCTCACCTTCTGTAGTATTTTTTTAAAATTTTTTATTATTGTTTTATTTTCTAGCAATATTTCATAATTCTTACTATCTTCTATTGACTACAAGATCATTTATTTCTCCTCAAATACTTTATCACATAGCCTAGTTATAATATAGAATAAAATGTAGTTTTCATTAGGAACACAAGTTTAGCAATTTAAAGAAAAATAAAAATGAGGATTATTAAGGACTTTGTTTATAAGAAAAACACTTCTCCTTAGTTAATTTTGACCTTGAAACTTCTGATAACAGAAACAATAGAGGAGTTATGAGCTCTTTATGAATTATAACCATACAGGAATCTGAAGCACTTAAAGAATCTCTGAATGATATTTTTTTTTCTCTTCTTCCCATTCTTTATTAGATTATCTAGCAGTAAATTTAGTAATTGGTGAATATTTGGTCATTGCGCTAGTCTAAAACATAATGAAAGATTTTATGCTTTAATTTTTGTTTGAACTATTAAATGTTTTTGTTTCATTAACAATTTTTTGAAAAGATTAAAGGCACAGATGACTGTAATTTCCAATTACTTTTAAGTTCATATTTTTCTTTAGTCTATATTCTTCATGAATAGAACACATATCAGCATGGTTGGGAAATAAAATTAGTTACTGTGATTATATGAAGAACTTGCCTCTTGGTAATAACAGTAGATTTATCACTAAGACATCTCATTTTACATAAGTAGTTAAACTACCATATAAAAGCAATGTTGGAAGTCATACAAATTGAACCAAGTTACAGCCATATTTATTAGAAGAATGCTTTTGCATCTTTTAAAAGCGCTGCTCACACATACCCCATTTAGCACATGTGGGCAATCATTTAGATTAACAACAAAAAACTTTCCTTATAATCACCAGTTACCATGTAAAAGCACAAAAACCTTCCTTATGTTTGGGGACACAAAAGAAGGAAGTAAGGTAACCTGTACTTTATTATTTTTGTATCGGATACAAAGCTTTTTCTAAACTTTAAATCCAACTGAAAGCAGCTGCTGGAAAAATATCATTACCCTGTACCTTAAGCTACAAAAACCAATTTAATGGTGACATTTTATTTTGTTCAGATGGTCTACTCTTTTCTTCTGTTTAAACCAGTAAATCCTATGGAAACTGTATCTGGATGAAATCACTGGAAGGTGAAGGCCCATGACCAAAAACATTCTTTAAAGATTACAGGGATGTAGTAGAATGGGATAGCAGCACTAACAAGAGCAAAGGTCTCCCAAAGACAGGAAGTAATATTACATCATTCAGATACACATCCACATTTTCCTTTTCCTAGAGGGGATAGAAAGTTTACTTTTCAAAATGTCAATACATAAACCATATAATTACTTTTAAAACACATGTGCTGTGCTTTTCAGCTCAGCCTACTTGTATTTGAAATTTTATGATAATTACTTCTAACCTGTTCAGGTTAAAGCTTTTTCATAAATATTTCTTCAATTTTGACCATTTATTTGTTTTTACTGAATTAAAATGAAAAAAAAAGAAAATCACCACTCTCACACATGCACGTATATATATAGAAAGTCACAATCAAAATTTGAAAAGCAAGCAAAATTTAACACTAAGACTGACCTAGCTTTTTAAAAAATAAATGTATTTTACTACAGAAAGACAGCATTATTAAAAAGAACACAAAAAGTACTTGATATGAATCTAATAGTCACCTTAAATTTTTTTTTTTTAGTTGGAGGAAAATTGCTTTACAATGTTGTGTTGGTTTCTAATGTACAACAGTGTGAATCAGTGATAATTATGCATATATTTCCTCCCTCTTGAGCCTGCCTTTTCCTCCCTCATCCTAGCCCTCTAGGCCATCACAGAACTCCAGGCTGGGCTCCCTGTCATAAATCTTCATTAGAAAAACCTCAGAACCAGATTATTTAATCTAGCACCAACTTTCACTGAAAATGATGGTGGGCAGTGTCTCACTATCAAAGTGAGACACTATAAAAATTTTTGTTTTTAATTCATTCTTCTTAACTGGTAGCATGTGTTTACTACCAGCATGCGTTTCATTTACTCATTCATAATTTATAGTTTATCCCTGGAAAGGACTTAAAATAAAAGTTGTAGATAACAAAAGGCCTTTGCCAAATAGTTGATAAAAAAACAAAGAGAGGGAGCAATTCTGGTTAACACTGTTACACTGATATGAGCATGAAATAAAGATCCAAGTTTCATTGCATACGAGAACCTAGCAAATTGCTTTTGTAATGACCCTAAATGCAGTACACTGAGCACCTGCTGTGGATTGTAGTTATAACCTTTACATAAATGATATAGCTTTGCCACTTCAGAATGACTCCCAGGTGGTCCTGGCACAGCCTGGGCACATCTGCTAGGTCTTAAAAAGATGAGGGTGAGGGTTCTGCATGCTGGTTTTGTGCCATATGACCTTGTTGAAAGTTTTGTGCAAGCAAGGAAAGCAAAAGTTCCCATTATATGGAACAGAGAGTTCCAAATTAAAAATGCTGTCTTGGGTGCCTCCAATGGGTAACTTTTCCTTTCTGGCCCTAAATTTTTCTCACTCTTAAGTGAGTTTGTTGTGATAGATCATTTCCAAGGATATGCTCTTCTCTCAGAGTTCTTAGCAAGAATTTCATTTCACTTGTGGTGGCTTGGAGCTTCCCAGGTAGCGCAGTGGTAAAGAATCTGCCTGCCAATGCCTGAGAGTCAAGAGACTCAGGTTCAATCCCTAGGTTGGAAAGATCCCTTGGAGTAGGAAAAGGCAACGCACTCCAGTTTTCTTGCTGGTAAAATTCCATGGACAGATGGAGCCTGGTGGGCTACAGTCCATGGGGTCACAACGAACTGGACATGACTAAGCATGCATGTAGTCATAGTCATAATGGTGGCTTACACTGAGTCTGTCATTGCTCATTCAACAAACATTTCATATAGGGCTTGATGAATTATGGTTTCTATCTGCTTTGGGCTTAGACTTTTAGCGGGAGAAACAGAAATGTAAACAGATTATTAAAGTATAGAAAATGGTACTATAATATTGTTACTTGCAGTTATGTTGAAAGAAGCATGTAACTCATCTTTTGAGCTCAAGAAAGCAGCTGTCTTGAATAAGAGTGCATAATGTAATCACTATCAAGGAAAGAGGGAATGCCATTTCTGGAAGAGAAATGGTCTATGTGAAAGGCAGATGGTGAAAGGTTGAGAAATGAAAAAGAATTCTTAGAAGGTTAATGTTGTTGGAATGCACTGGAAATGTGAAAGTGGCTCTAAAAATAGATAGAGGCCAGATCATAAAAGGAATGTCATGAATATTTTGTGTGGTTCAGTGCTTAGGGTCATGGACCCTGAGTCCAGTGCCTGGAATGGATTTCTGACTTAGCCATTACATAGTCTACATCTTACAAAAATGTATTTAACACCTCTTAACCTCAGTTTCCACATGTGAACGTGTGATTAGAATTCTCTTATAGAATTGTGCTAAGGAATAAATTAACTCATACTAAAACTGAAACTTGAAGTACATAACAAAAACTGAAAAATGCAAAATTGCTCACTCAGACACCAAATCACAACATGTAGATTTTTAAAGGGAATTCTTGAGCACTGATAATTCTTTGAAACATCTTTCAGTTTCAAACTGTTTATTGGCTGAATACAAAGAGAGAGGAGAAGGGTTCATGAAGAAATCATGATCACAACAAACTGTGGAAAATTCTGAAAGAGATGGGAATACCAGACCACTTGACTTGCCTCTTGAGAAATCTGTGTGCAGGTCAAGAAGCAACAGTTAGAACTGGACATGAAACAACAGACTGGTTCCAAATCGGGAAAGGAGTACGTCAAGGCTGTATGTTGTCACCCTGCTTATTTAACGTCTATGCAGAGTACATCATGAGAAACACTGGGCTGGAGGAAGCACAAGCTGAAATCAAGATTGCTGGGAGAAATATCAATCACCTCAGATATGCAGATGACACCACTCTTATGGCAGAAAGTGAAGAAGAACTAAAAAGCCTCTTGATGAAAGTGAAAGAGGAGAGTGAAAAAGTTGGTTTAAAACTCAACATTCAGAGAACTAAGATCATGGCATCCGGTCCCATCGCTTCATGGCAAATAGATGGGGACACAATGGAAACAATGACAGACTTTGTTTGTTTAGGCTCCAGAATCACTGCAGATGGTGATTGCAGCCATGAAATTAAAAGATGCTTTCTCCTTGGAAGAAAAGTTATGACCAACCTAGATAGCATATTAAAAAGCAGAAACATTACTTTGCCAACAAAGGTCCATATAGTCAAAGCTATGATTTTTTCCAGTAGTCATGCATGGATGTGAGAGTTGGACTATAAAGAAAGCTGAGTGCCAAAGAATTGATGCTTTTGAACTGTGGTGTTGGAGAAGACTCTTGAGAGTCCCTTGGACTGCAAGGAGATCCAACCAGTCAATCCTAAAGGAAATCAGTCATGAATATTCATTGGAAGGGCTGCAATAGCTGCAAAAGCTGAAACTGCAATACTTTGGCCACCTGATGTGAAGAACTGACTCATTGGAAAAGACCCTGATGCTGGGAAAGATTGAAGGCAGGAGGAGAAGGAGACGACAGAGGATGAAATAGTTGGATGGCATCACTGACTCAATGCACATGAGTTTGGGCAAGCTCCAAGAGTTGGTGATGGACAGGGAAGCCTGGGTGTGCTTCATTGGGGTCACACAGAGTCAGACACGACTGGGTGTCTGAATAGGACTAAACTGAACCTGTGGGCATCTATTCTCATGGAATAAGGGATGATGTGGTAAAACCTGCATCACTTCAGACCTAGAGAGGGGAGCTGGAGGTAGGAGGGTCCCAGCTGTGAACATCTGAATCACTCCCAAAGGTGCTTCAGTAAAGGTGGTCACCTTCTACACCTTCCAGATCCAAAGTACCACCAGCCCTCCAGCCTGAGGCTGACCTGAGCAGGTAGTTGGAAGATCTATTGCTGAGTCAGGTTCATCTTAGTTGGATATGCATGTTCTAATATGAAAAGGAGGCTGACTTAAGGTGATCAAATAGTTATCTTTTAAGGGCAGAGAATTCATGAGCTTGTCAGAGTTTTCTTTCATGGTTTATTTTCGCAGGAAAATAAAACCTTCCTTAATAGTGTTTTTGAAAGGGAGACAAAAATGAAGTTTCATTTTGATATCATAAACGAACTTGTTCTACTTACCAGTTTAACATTATGGCACCAAAATGAGTGATTGGTACACAGTGATTAAGTTTTGTGGTGTTAGCAGCTATGCCAAGCTATGAAGTATGTCCTGGATAAACTGGAAAGCCATTATAAGGAGAAAAATATGATCGGAAAGTTTTCTGATAGTTTTGAGCTGAGGTTTGAACAAGTGTGTTGGGGGAGGAGGAAGGAATTAGAGGAGGTCATTTAAGAAACTAATATCTTCCAAAAGAAATGTTAATGTTTACATTGAAAGCAGTAGCCAAGTGGATGGAGTAGATTTGGTAGATATTTAAGAGGTAAGATATAGGACTCAAGAACATATAATGGAATGTGAAAAATGAGGAATCAATGACTTTTCTGGTTTTCTGACTTGAGTGATAAGACATAAATGAAGAGGAATTGGTATTTTATTTTTAGTTTCTTAAGTTTGGCATCTTTCTGAGAGTTTCAGACAAACATATAGTTGGAAATCATCCATGACCATGGGTCAAGGCTGTATTAGAAATAAAAAATAAAAATTATACTTGTCTGTATAGCAACAGCATGCATGAGAACACCTATGAATAATATCTATCAAAGGAGAAAAGAAAGTCAGTGGTAGATCATATGAGACTGTATCTGAAAGAAGCCTCAGAGATAATTTAACAATGATTTTCAATATGCTTTAGCTTTATTCAAGTGAAACAGTACAAATCTAACATATAAAACCAAAAATACGAAGCCAGTTAATTGAGGAGGGAGCCATGGGGAGGTCCTTACCTGTACAGTTAAACTTTACCCATTTAAGAGACCCCTCCATTCCTTCAGAATCAGTCACGGCTAACAGGAACAACTTAAAAATCACTGGTCTTCAATAATCTTCCCATATTTTTGTGCTATAATTGATATTAACCCCCCAAAAAACTTGGTACATTAAATGTGTACAGTATGATGAGTTTGGAATATGCATACAACACCTATTAAACCATTGCAACAGTCAAGGTAAGAAAAATATTTACCAATTTCAAAAGTTTTCTTCTGCTTTTTTGGTTCTTTTTGTTTGTTTTATATGTTTATTTTTTGGTACGAGCACTTAACGTGAGATCTAGCCTCTTAACAAATATTTATGTCTATAGTACTGAATTGTTAACTATAGACACTATGTTGCACAGTAGATTTCTTGAACTTACTCATCTTTCACAACCCAACATTACACCCATTGAATACAAGCTCCGCATTTTCCCTTCCCTTGCCTCATCATCTTTACAAGTTATATACAAGGAACTGATCATAAAATAAACTAGGTGATTTAAATTTGGACATAATCCAGATACATTTATGTGTGTTATAGAATTCAATAATGGTAGGGTTAAAACTTAAGTCTCTATCTCTCAGAACCATACAGTAGATGACTTTCATAAGACACTCTGTGAGTCTCTGTTTACTCCTCAAATAGCTCAGGTCCGTGTTAAAATTTAAGGGAAAATGTCTGTATAATCAGGTGGCTTTGAAACAGCTCTTCCTACTTCAATCCTCTCTTTATTTTGCTAATAGTAATACATGCTCCTGGTTCAGAAGATTTTAATGGATTTTTATTGGAGTATAGTTGATTTACAATGTGATATTAGTTTCTGCTATACAACAAAGTGAATCAGTTATACAAATATCCACTCTTTTTAAGGTTCTTTTCTCATATAGATCATTATAGATTATTGAGTAGATTTCCCTATGCTTTGTAACAGGCTCTTATTAGTTATCTATTTTAGAGATGTGTGTGTGTGTTCAGCCGCTCAGTCATGTCTGACTCTTTGTGACCTCATGGACTGTAGCCTGCCAGGCTCCTCTGTTCGTGGAATTTTCCAGGCAAGAATCCTGGGCTGAGTTATCATTCCCTACTCCAGGTGATTTCCCTGACCCAGGGATTGAACTCACATCTCTTGAGTCTCCTGCATTGGCAGGTGAATTCTTTACCACTCACTGGGCCACCTGGGAATATATTTATAGTAGTGTGTATATGTCAATCCCAATCTTCTAATTTATTCCTCCTCTTCCTTTCCCCCTTGGTAACTATACATTTGTTTTCTACATATGTGACTCTATTTTTGTTTTGTAAATAAGTTCATTTGTACCTTTTTAAGCTTCTACATATAAGTGATATCTTATATTTGTCTTTCTCTGACTTCAGAATTTAAAAATAGATTTATCTAATAAGTTTTTCCCTACCTCTGTGCATCAAAGGCAACTAAATGAGACTCTCTTCAGTATCATTCTTTTGTAATTTTCCCCAATTTTGCTATCTTTTTTATATTCTAATTTTTATGCATCAATTACAGTGACTTTTTTCAAAATGAAAGATCATATCATCATTCCATGCCACCACTCTATTATAATGAATTCCTATTACAATGTGAAATGAAGTGAAGTCGATCAGTCATGTCCGACTCTTTGCAACCCCATGGACTGTAACCCACCAGGCTCCTCAGTCCATGGGATTTTCCAGGCAAGTGTACTGGAGTGGGTTGCCATTTCCTTCCCCAGGGGATCTTCCCAACCCAGGGATCGAACCTGGGTCTCCTGCACTGCAGGCAGACTCTCAGAAGCGAATTTTTACCCTGACTCTTAAGGCCCTAATTGGCTTATATCTGTCTATTTCTTTGTCATTATCTCACTTTATGAGATAATTCACTACTTTTATTAACCCTGTCAAAAATACTGTTTTGGCTTAAGACATTGTAGTGATACTACCTTCTTTCTAAATGTTCTTCTCCCTATCTGAGAAGATAAAAATCCTTCAGAAATCAGCTTAAATGTTCACTCTTCACAGCACTGTTTTTGTTTGTTTGTTTTTATGTCTTCCCGCCATTGTAACTTTAGTACACAATTTTGGAGAGAGAGATTTGTGTTCTGCTCTGAACTCTTCGGAGAAGGCAATGGCACCCCACTTTGCCTGGAAAATCCCATGGATGGAGGAGCCTGGTGGGCTGCAGTCCATGGGGTCGCTAAGAGTCGGACACAACTGAGTGACTTCACTTTCACTTTTCACTTTCAGGCATTGGAGAAGGAAATGGCAACCCGCTCCACTATTCTTGCCTGGAGAATCCCAGGTACAGGGGAGCCTGGTGGGCTGCCGGCTATGGGGTCGCACAGAGTCAGACATGACTGAAGCCACTTAGCAGTAGCAGCTGAACTCTTACACCACTCATTTGCCTCAGGCCCATGACTTTTCTGGTCCTTTTTAAAGATAAAAATAGGGATATCATTGGTATTATTGTCAGAGTTGTTGTGAAATTAAGAATTCAATAAGTTGAAACTCTTATTTATGTTAATCTCTGTCTCTTTTAACTAAAAAAGAATTTAAGTTGAATTTCTTTTATTAGCGTTTAAAATAAGAAAAACTAAGAATATGAATATCTCAGTGGAAAATGACATTAAAGGGAGAGTAAACTTTTTAGCTTACCAGCCATGCCCAGGACTTGGCATTAATTAATTAATTATCCATTAATATTTACTATAAATTATCCATTAATATTTCCTAATATTTACTGACTTTAGTTCCTGTAAAACAGAAATACACATACTCTGTAAAAGAAGTAGGTACGCAGTTATGTTGTAATATATTGATACAGTAGTATAGATAAGTGCGATATTTAATCAAAACATAGAGTAAGGAAGATAAGGATTTATATAAAAATTCGGTTTGATTTGATTCTCAGATGTTGAAGAGGTGTTCAGCACAGAGGAAACATCATTCCAAGTAGAAAATCATCGGTAGAATCTCAGCCAGTTCTAACACTGAGGAGAATGCAGTGAGAAGGTTCAGAAGGAATTTTTTTAGGAATAGTTTTAAGGAATAGGAGTCAATGAAGTCTGATGAAGTCTTAGTGTTGGTCTTAGTCTTCTTAGTCTTAGTCTTAGTCTTAGAAGTCTTCGTCTTCTAATGAAGTCTAATGAAGTTTAAAGGAATAGGAGTCAATGAAGTCTAACGAAGTCTAATGCTTCAGAGGTTAAACAGTTTAAAATTTTTGAAGTAGTTATAAAATTTGAATATGTGGAGATCACTGGTAAATTTTTCAAGAATGATTGCCTTACACTAGTGCAGGCAAAATGCAGATTCTGTGTGTTGAGGAATGACTGAAGTTTAAAATGGAAAACAAAGGGTTAAACTACTGTTTCAAAAGGTTGATATCTATCCAAAGGAGAGATTGAATGACAGTTGTAGGAATTGGAATATTGATGGAAAATGTGTTAAAATGGAGGAAGTTCAAACTATAAGGGAAGAAGAAAAGTTAGTATAGAGAGGACATTTGAAAATAAAAGCAACATGGTTAGTAACCTTGGTAGATGAGCTCAGAGATACTTCTTTTGTCTCTGGAAAGAAAGGAAGATGCCAATTTTAATTTGGGAGGTTATGATTGAATAGCTCTTATGGAAACATACAAGGAAGACTCTCACTTGTCTTTTCTCTAGAGCCCTCCTGTCCTTTTTCCTTGGGTGCACTCCGATTGTGTGCTATAAACATAAACTCTTCTACTAAAGTGGAGTAGGTGTCTACACATGGTAACTTGCTTCTGCATTAGAAGAGGCCATTATTATTATGAACCTATTCAAAATAAAGATCTGAGAAACATGAAAAATCAAGAATGCCAGACTGTGAGGAAGAATAAATGTGACTTAAAGAAAGCCAGCCAGACTAAAAAACAGACCATAGCTATTCTAACTTCAACAATAAGAGTCTTTAATGATCCTATGGAGCTAGTGTCAGTATCAATGATCATGGAAAACTAGTTCCTCACATTCTTTCAGGGATACTTTGGCTTCTTTACATAAAATTCCTTGGGAAGACTCCAGAAGTCACAGTTGCTATATGTAAAATTTTGTCATTTCCTCTTGCCTGATTAATATGAACCCCTGAATTATATGTTGCACTATAAAATATTGCAGCAGTGGTATCCTGAAAATGTAATACAAGCTAAAAATCAGGCCATATATCTTTTGTTAATTCCTCAGAATGCTTCTATAGTAATAAGGTATATTTTTTGTGAGAAAAAAAGAATTATTCAGTATGTAACATGTTAATGCTTAATGCTGCATAGGAAAATGGCTAATAAGTTCTAAGGTGCTAGTCATCATATAAGAGGCATTGTGTACTAACGGAGAGATAGGCATAGTTCAGATATATCACCAGTCCTTTAAAAAAATAAAAGCTCACTTAAAGACAACTTAGCATCAAAAGAAATCCAAATGACTGAACATCACAAAATTTTAACAGTATTGCTAAGGTAAGAGAATGTTCAAACCTCTAAATCCTGCCCTTAAAGCAATGGTGTCTGTGAGACTGTAAATGTATAAATATGAAAGAATTGAACAACACAGAATTAAATAAGAAATTAGAATTAAAAAAGTAAAAATCATAAATTTTGTTTTTTATAAACATGAAACAAGTTCACTTAATCTATGTGGTTTGGCTTTCTTCCAGTTAAATTGATTCTACCCCAAAGGGAGTCAAATTAGCTAAGCATTAACAGTTAGGTATTCTAAACTGGATTTAACCCTTCTCAGAATGTCTGTTTGTTTTGGTCCCAAAGGGTCTACACAAAATTTAAGGGAAGATGGAGAAGGTACATTTCTCCACTATTTGTCGATGGCCTCTGCTTGATTATAATACACCAAATATTATCTCTTCATGCACAAGTGCCCTAAATTATGCATCCAAAGTTTGCCTTGTTTAAAAGACGTGAAGACAGCTGTTAAAAAAATAGAGCTTTCCAAGTATTTGTGCGTCAAAAATACATATTCATGATGGAAAATTACCCACCCAAAATGTGTTCTTTGCAAGGGGAAATATTATAATTTAGCAAAAGTTAAATTCTGTCTTCTTCATAACTCTTTGTGTCACTCCTGGTGTGACATAGCAGGGCATTCAGTAGAGATCCTTGAAATTTTGCTTTGTTTGAGTGTTTAAACATATTGAACTTAAGAACCAAATTCTAAGGGTATAAATGACTGAAACATAAGTTAGCTTCAGACTGCTCACTAAGAACATTTATCAACATATTTAATCTGTAATTCATTTCACATCCGATGTATAGAACATCATGTCTATTATACGTCATTTATAATGGAATATACTTAAAACACATTATGCTTTCTTAAATTAAAAAAAAATGACATATACCCTGTGAATTTTAAGGTTCTATTTAGAATGTGAAAATAATCTTACAAAAAGAAAGTTATTTTGATAGTACAGGAATAAATAAGTTTGCTTTTCAATTGCTGTCTTGGGAATTCTTACTTTGAAATGGAAGGCAATTTGAATGTGTGCATGTAGGCCCTGCAATGAAGCTGATGTGACTCAGTTTTGTACTTTGGTATATTTGGGTTTCAGTTGCAGAGTCACAAATAACAGCTGAAACCGGGAGTCTAAAGCCCTGGCTTCTCCACTTCCTGCATGTACTTCCTTTCTTGCTTGTCTTTTTGCCGGAATACTGGACTGAGGAGCCTTTCCCTTCTCCAGGGGATCTCCCACATTGTAGACAGATTCTTTACCAGCTGAGCCACAGGGAAGCCCAAGAATATTGAAGTGGGTAGCCTATCCCTTTTTCAGGAGATCTTCCCAAACCAGGAATCAAACTGGGGTCTCCTGCATTGCAGGCAAATCCTTTATGAACTGAGCTATGAGACCTTTAGATGGCAAATAATTATTTGCCTCAATTTTACTGAATTGCTAGGTTTGAGGGTGGTGGTGGTTTAGTTGCTCAGTCTTGTTGGACTCTTGCAACTCCATGGACTGTAGCCCACCAGGCTCCTCTCTCCATAGGATTTTCCAGACAAGAATACTGGAGTGGGTTGCCATTTCCTTCTCCAAGATTTGAGGGTAAATGCATTTATATTCTTTGCTTCATAGCTAGATGAAAGAGGAATAGAGGCTGGAAAGTTTTTTTTCTTTTTAATGCAACTTTTGCAAGTTGCATAAAATTCATCCCAAATGATTAGTACTGTTGTTATTCATCATCCTCATGTCTATTTTTTCTGATAATTGATTAAAAGTTACAGTTTCCTGTGCTTCATTGTATTTTTGAAAAAATTTCCCAAAACTTAAGTTTTGACACGAAGATAGCACTGTATTACTAACTTCTGTATCTGCTGAGTTAAGGAAACAAAGCCAAACTTCTATTCCATTACTTTATTGCCTTTTAATCTGCATTTGTGATTATCATTCATTTCTTTAAATTAATTGTAAAATCTCTAATGCCAAGAATTCTTAACATTTTGAAAATGAGAATTCCTAGCATTGTTGAGTTGATGAAAATCCTCTTTGATGCCTCTAAAGAGTTACATGTAACAATGAATTAAATTTTATTAAATAAATTAATTTGGAGAAGATTTCTTTCCTTAAGATTTATTGAAGTTATATGAGAAAATTAGAAACCTGATATTTAATGCAAACAGTATCAAGAGAATCTTTAGAAATTTCTTAATTCAGACCCTAGCTTTCTTTGTATTCCTCTGCTGGCATTGTCATGAATATCCTCATACCATTGTCTTGAATTATATCTACTTTCATCTTGTCTAGACCTGATAATATTTACTGTCCATCTGCTACAAGGTTACTGAAGTTATTTTTATTTGTTTGAAAAACTACTTGAATTTTTAGAAAAAGTTTTAAGACATTGCAATTCATCATTACTATGTTGGTTTTACCATAAAGAAATAAAGCACAAATGAAGTGTAATGATCAGCATTCTGCAGAGAATTTTTTTTGTATTAAGATCCAGTGTGAATTCTTGGTCTTATGGTTCAGTAGCTACACTCTCTTTTTCAATACTTGACAGAGGGTGTTTAGAAATATGAATATGTATTTTTAACTGCAACTAATTTTACATCTTATATGACCTTTTTTTCCCTGAAACCACAACTTTCTACAACATGACAGTGAGTCACATGTTAGAAATATAATGGGTCTGTAGAGGATTTTTATAGAGAGCAAAGATGAAATTGTATATATATATATATATATATATGTGTGTGTGTGTGTAAAATTTTAAAAGTAGGTGTTGGGAGGATGATGGTGTTAGTGCTACACACTCCAAGAAATTTTTTTAAGTGCTAGGAGATGTCAAGTGAAAATGTGAGATCTGAGGGACAGCCAGCAGAGAGGTGGGAGGACTTCTGTAACCACAAAGCCCACAGGATAGGCTCTTTCCTCAAGAAAATTCTAGGCAAAAAGCAAAAATTCTGTGCTCTCATGTGGGTAATCACAGTTCACAAATCAGAAAAATGAATAATTTTGTTAGAATATTTTAGAGATTGCATCAACATTAACAAGTAAAATGTTTATCCCACTTATTTGTCTCCATGATTTGGATAGCAACAAAGAGCTTGATTAATAACTATTTTCTCTGAAATAATGGCATCAATATGTTAAATAGTAATTAAGTAAAATGTTTTTTTAAAATATTCATTTCTTCTCCTTGAAAAATGAAAGTGAAAGTCACTCAGTCGTGTCTGACTCTTTGAGACCCCTTTGGAATCCTCCAGGGCAGAATACTGGAGTGGGTAGCCTTTCTCTTCTCCAGGGGATCTTCCCAGCCCAGGAATCGAACACCAGGTCTCCTGCATTTCAGTTGGATTTTTTACCAGCTGAGCCACAAGGGAAGCCCAAGAATACAGAATAAAAACCACTTTGTATGTTAAATGAACAAGTAAGACAAGTTTCTTTTACCAAAAAAGCTGTAGAGGAAAAATCACTATCTTGGTATAAATGCAAGGTACTGCTTTCTCATTTCACAGACTCAGAATCTTCCCGGCTGTGTAATGCTTCTATGTTGAGAAGATGAATAGTTATTCATAAAATTTAAATTGTCATCTTCCAACATTAGTCAATGGAAGAATTAGGACTAAAAGTCAAGTGCCTTTAGGCCCACACCACTCACCAAGATTGATTCCCCTCATTGCATTTACCTTCCTCTGTATGTATGTATCTATTTATTTCCTATCCATATAGAACGTAAGTGGATTATTGACTCAATAATTGTGTTTTCCCCAAATGACTGATTCGAGAAGTTGAGAAGTAGCTGGAAACATGTTTTTTCATATTTATAATCAAATATCTTGGTATTCTCAAGTTGGAACACCTCAAATGGACCTTCAACAGTTTATGATGTTAACTAACATTTATATCAATCAGTCATTCAAATAGGAACACTTGAGATTATTGCTTTTTTAGAAGAAATGACTCATTTAAGCAAACTATATTCTACCTTTATTTTTAAAGATTGTTGCAAAAACATTCAATTAAATTTTTTTTAGTAATTATGAAAAATTGAAACTAGTGTTTACTTACAAAATTTCAAGTTTTTTGAATATGTGTGTGTGTATACCTACATGTGCATATTTAAATTACTTGAAATTGTATAAAGTAAACACTACTTGTGATTTTTCATAGTTACTAAAACAAATATCCTTCTCTAAATATTAAGTATTTCATGATTTCTGAGGCCCATTAACTAGTATCAGCATGTGCCCTAGACTTTGTCCTATTCTCAAATTTTGATCACCCATGATAGAACAGAAAAGCTGCAGACCTGAAATTGACAAATTGCCATACATTCTTATGTATGGATATGGAATGTATTTGTATGTAATGGAAAAATAATATTATTCTGTACTTAAAGGATAAATGATTCAAGAAAAGATGAAAAATTGCCACTTTTCTATTCTCCAGCCTAATATATCATTCCACTGTGGAGCTGGCATTTGTTCATCATATTTATTTAATGATATTAGGTGTTCATTTGTGAAACTGAGATTAGAGCCCACTTGTTTTTATGCCAAAGTTCAAATTTCTATACTAAAATTATACCTATTTACATAAGATGCACAGATCAGTATAACTGGTATCTAGAGGCCTGATTTTGATTGTCTCAGTTTTACTCCTTAGAGCTGGCATTAGACAAGTCACTTAGGTTCATTAGCCTCAAATTTTTATCATCATAGTGGGTAGGAAATAAGTCTTTCTAACAGATTGTATGAATGGGAATTGTTTGTTTGTATACCTCTACAAAACACTAAAGTGACAATGTAGATATCAAATTAAGTAAAGCCAAATACATCATGGTTATTTGTATAAGTTGCATGAAAATACAATTTTTTTGTTTTAAACTGAATTTTATTCCATGAAGTGATTTTTAAAAGCTTTACTATAAAAACAGAACTATGCAGCTATATATGCTGCTGCTGCTGCTAAGTTGCTTCAGTCGTGTCCGACTCTGCTACACCATAGACGGCAGCCCATCAGGCTCCCCCATCCCTGGGATTCTCCAGGCAAGAACACTGGAGTGGGTTGCCATTTCCTTCTGCAGTGCATGAAAGTGAAAAGTGAAAGTGAAGTCACTCAGTAGTGTCCAACTGTTCGCGACCCCATGGACTACAGCCTACCAGGCTCCTCCAGCCATGGGATTTTCCAGGCAAGAGTACTGGAGTGGGTTGCCATTGCCTTCTCCATGCAGGTATATATATATATCAATATATTAATGTTTATTAAACACTAAGTATTAGAAAATTTAAATCTTTCTACTTGGTTGTCATTAGGTTCTTAGTTTTCCATGGTACAATTTTTATTATTTTTATATCTAGCCAAATCAAAGTTAGCCATCATAGTAAACAAAAGAGTCCAAAATGCAGTACTTGGATGCAATCTCAAAAACGACAGAGTGATCTCTGTTCATATCCAAGGCAAATCATTTAATATCATCATAATCCAAGTCTATGCACTGACCAGTAATGCTGAAGAAGCTGAAGTTGAATGGTTCTATGAAGACCTACAAGACCTTCTAGAATTAACGCCCCCAAAAGATGTCTTTTTCTTTATAGGGGACTGGAATGCAAAAGTAGGAAGTCAGATACACCTGGAGGAACAGGCAAATTTGGCCTTGGAGTACAGAATGAAGCAGAGCAAAGGCTAATAGAGTTTTGCCAAGAGAATGCACTGGTCATAGCAAACACCCTCTTCCAACAACACAAGAGAAGATTCTCAACATGGATATCAAAAAATGGTCAACACCGAAATCAGATTGACTATATTCTTTGCAGCCAAAGATGGAGAAGCTCTATACAGTCAGCAAAAACAAGACCAGGAGCTGACTGTGGCTCAGATCATGAGCTCCTTATTGCCAAATTCAGACTTAAATTAAAGAAAGTAGGGAAAACACTAGACAATTCAGGTGTGACCTAAATAAAATCCCTAATGATTATACAGAGGAAGTGAGAAATAGATTTAAGGGACTAGATCTGATAGACAGAGTGCCTGATGAACTATGGACAGAGGTTTGTGACCTTGTACAGGAGACAGGGATCAAGACCATGTCCAAGAAAAAGAAAGGCAAAAAAGTAAAATGGCTGTTTGGGGAGGCCTAACATATAACTGTAAAAGAAGAGAAGCAAAAAGCAAAGGAGAAAAGGAAAGATATAAGCATCTGAATGCAGAGTTCCAAAGAATAGCAAGTAGAGATAAGGGGCCTTTCTCAGTGATCAGTACCAATAAATATAGGAAAACAATAGAATGGGAAAGACTAGAGATCTCTTCAAGAAAATTAGAGATACTAAGGGGACATTGCATGCAAAAATGGACACAATAAATCACAGAAAAGGAAGGGACCTAACAGAAGCAGAAGATATTAAGAAGAAGTGGCAAGAATACACAGAAGAATTGTACAAAAAAAGATCTTCATGACCTAGATAATCATGATGGTGTGATCACTCACTTAGAGCCAGACATCCTGGAATGTGAAGTCAAGTGAACCTTAGGAAGCATCACTAGGAGCAAAGCTAGTGGAGATGATGGAATTCTAGTTGAGCTATTTCAAATCCTAAAGGATGATGCTGTGAAAGTGTTGCACTCAATATGCCAGCAAATTTGGAAAACTCAGCAGTGGCCACAGGACTGGAAAAGGTCAGTTTTCATTCAAATCCCAAAGATAGGCAATGCCAAAGATTGCTCAAACAACTGCACAATTGCACTCATCTCACACACTAGCAAAGTCACGCTCAAAATTCTCCAAGCCAGGCTTCAGCAATACATGAACCATGAATTTCCAGCTGTTCAAACTGGCTTTAGAAAAGGCAGAGGAATCAGAATTCAAATTGCCAACATCCATTGAATCATCAAAAAAGCAAGAGATTTCCAGAAAAATATCTGCTTCTACTTTATTGACTATGCCAAATCTTTTTACTGTATGTATCACCACACATTGTGGAAAATTCTGAAAGAGATAGGAATACCAGACCACCTGACCTGCCTCTTGAGAAATCTGTATGCAGATCAGAAAGCAACAGTTAGGACTGGACATGGAAAATGGACTGGTTCAAAATCGGGAAAGAGTACCTCAAGGCTGTATATTGTCACCCTGCTTATTTAACTTATATGCAGAGTACATCATGAGAAATGATGGGCTAGATGAAGCAAAAGTTGGAATCAAGATTGTTGGGAAATATATCAATAACCTCAGATATGCAGATGACACCACCCTTATGGCAGAAAGTGAAGAAGAACTAAAGTGAAGTCGTTCAGTTGTGTACGACTCTTTGCGACTCCATGGACTGTAGCCTACCAGGCTCCTCAGTCCATGCAATTTTCCAGGCAAGAATACTGGAGTGGGTTGTCATTTCCTTCTCCAGGGGATCTTCCCAACCCAGGGATCAAACCCAGGTCTCCTGTACTGCAGGCAGACGCTTTACCATCTGAGCCACCAGGGAAGCTGATGAAGAACTAAAGAGCCTCTTAATGAAAGTGAAAGAGGAGAGTGAAAAAGTTGGCTTAAAGCTCAGTATTTAGAAAACTAAGGTCATGGCATCTGGTCCCGTTACTTCATGGCAAATAGATGGGGAAACAATGGAAACAGTGGCAGACTTTATTTTGGGGGGCTCCTAAATCACTGCAGATGGTTACTGCAGCCATGAAATTAAAAGACTCTTGCTCCTTGGAAGAAAATTTATGACCAACCGAGACAGCATATTAAAAAGCAGAGACATTACTTTGCCATCAAAGGTCCATCTAGTCAAGGCTATGGTTTTTCCAGTAGTCATGTATGGATGTGAGAATTGGACTATAAAGAAAGCTGAGCACTGACGAATTGATGCTTTTGAACTGTAGTGTTGGAGAAGACTCTTGAGAGTCTCTTGGACTGCAAGGAGTTCAAACCAGTCCATCCTAAAGAAAATCAGTCCTGAATATTCATTGGAAGAACTGATGCTGAAGTTGAAACTGCAATACTCTGGCCACCTGATGGGAAGAACTGACTGATTTGAAAAGACCCTGATGCTGGAAAAGATTGAAGGCAGGGGGACAAGGGGATGACAGAGGATGAGATGGTTAGATGGTGTCACTGACTCAATGGACATGAGTTTGAGTAAACTCCAGGAGTTGGTGATGGACAGGGAGGCCTGGCATGCTGCAGTCCATGGGGTCACAAAGAGTTGGAGACGTCTGAGCATCTGAACTTAACTGAAATCAGAGTTAAATGATTAAGAGTTGATAGTTCTTCCTTAGTCATTTATTTAATCACAGTGTATGGCACATAAATACTCAAAAAAGTTGATGAATGCCTTCTGTATTAATATAGACCATCTCTTTGGGCCTTCAAAATGGTGTAGTATGATAGATATATACCATATTGAGTTTAACCATGTTCCCGTTCCCAAGTTGACTTGACTCAAAAATCCTAGATGTCTAAAAATCTAATTTACTTTTATAAACATATATTTATAAGCAACAGTTAGAACTGGACATGGAACAACAGACTGGTTCCAAACAGGAAAAGGAGTATGTCAAGGCTGGATATTGTCACCCTGCTTATTTAACTGAGCTGGAAGAAGCACAAGCTGGAATCAAGATTGCCGGGAGAAATATCAATAACCTCAGATATGCAGATGACACCACCCTTACGGCAGAAAGTGAAGAGGAACTAAAAAGCCTCTTGATGAAAGTGAAAGAGGAGAGTGAAAAAGCTGGCTTAAAGCTCAACATTCAGAAAACGAAGATCATGGCGTCTGGTCCCGTCACTTCATGGGAAATAGATGGGGAAACAGTGGAAACAGTGTCAGACTTTATTTTTTGGGGCTCCAAAATCACTGCAAATGGTGACTGCAGCCATGAAATTAAAAGACGCTTACTCCTTGAAAGAAAAGTTATGACCAACCTAGATAGCATATTCAAAAGCAGAGACATTACTTTGCCAACTAATGTCCGTCTAGTCAAGGCTATGGTTTTTCCAGTGGTCATGTATGGATGTGAGAGTTAGACTGTGAAGAAGACTGAGCACTGAAGAATTGATGCTTTTGAACTGTGGTGTTGGAGAAGACTCTTGAGAGTCCCTCGGACTGCAAGGAGATCCAACCAGTCCATTCTGAAGGAGATCAGCCCTGGGATTTCCTTGGAAGGAATGAAGCTGAAGCTGAAACTCCAGTACTCTGGCCACCTCATGCGAAGTGTTGACTCATTGGAAAAGACTCTGATGCTGGGAGGGATTGGGGGCAGGAGGAGAAGGGGAGGACAGAGGATGAGATGGCTGGATGGCATCACGGACTCAATGGACGTGAGTCTGAGTGAACTCCGGGAGATGGTGATGGACAGGGAGGCCTGGTGTGCTGCGATTCATGGGGTTGCAAAGAGTTGGACACGACTGAGCAACTGAACTGAACTGAACTGAAATAAATGAAGTTGCTCAGTCATGTCTGACTCTTTGCGATCCCATGGACTGTACCCTACCAGTTTTCTCCATCCATGGAATTTTCCAGGCAAGAGTACTGGAGTGGGTTGCCATTTCCTTCTCCAGGGTATCTTCCGAACCCAGGGATCAAACCCAGGTCTCCCACATTGCAGGCAGACGCTTTACTGTATGAGCCACCAGGGAGTTTTTTATAAGCATAGGTGATTAAAAATAAGAAAGGGGGATATATTCTGCTTTTTAAAGTATTTTTCCCCCATAGGAGAACTTAACAAGTTGTGAAGTACATGAAATAATTTTAGAATATCATCTCAAACATCCTCACATTTAAGCATCTCATTCACAAGTGTTAAATCTACTTTAAGACCTGAATTGTCAAAGATCACATAAATTGGGTAGCTGCCAAATTTCCACTTCAGTTTATGCTGTATAGACAGAACATGTATCCAAATGACCTGCATGAATCAGCATTCAGCTGTCTCACAGTCTATTTCAGCCATTGCCGATTCCCAATTAAGTAAGGAAGAATACTCATTAGAGTGAAAGTTGGAGTATATTTTGGTTATAACATTGGTGCAAATCTTTTTCTAATCCTTCCTTCTATATACAAAAGAGAAGGTTTGGTCTTGGAATTTATAGAAGTACAACATAACATTTTAAAGTTGTTTATAGTTATCATTTTTAAAAGCAAATTCTCAAAATTTAGTTCTAAACTCTAAGTAGTAAACTTAAGATTGTTCTTTTAAATTATATACAAATATACTGATAAGAAGCCTCAGACCAATTTGTAAAGAAAAATGCTCACCATGCAAGTTCAGAGATTATATCTTACAAAAAAAAAAAAAAAAACACAAACCTGTCCTCCTGTGGGGAAACTGTCCTCAAGTGGGGAACTGATTTTCTGTTGCTATCATTAACTCAGATTGCCTAACTGAACTCAACATTTAGCGTATGACACCATCTCTTATACCTTTAAGTCTCTAAAGAGGTTATAAGAATCTGTTATTTCAAATATATTTGTTCAATAAGATGTAAAATATTAAATGAAATGGTTATTTTAAGATACATTTTGTACTCTTCTTTGAAAGGATTGCATTCAAAGTAATTATTGTAGCTAATGTTTATATAAAATTATATTTATTTTATCTTGAACTTCCTGTTGAAATTTTTAAATATCCTCAGTAAAAGATATTTGTCCCAACCTACCATATACATTTAAGAAATTAAGAATAAAAGTTCTTATGTTTCTAGCATACTCTTATTTTAAAAATATCTTTTGTTTTATAATCAAATTTAATTTTCTTTCAAAAGGAATTAATATAGTATCATACTGTCCACTAAATTTGTAGTGAATATTCAGTGTGATAAAATGAAAAGTATTATCAATATATGAATATGATGCCAGCTAAGTTGTTAATTTTTGAGAAAGTCTTATTAAGTGTATTGTAATAGTTTCAAAGATCATGTGCTATTTGTTAATATGATTAAAATCACTTTTTATTTGGTTTATACATATAATTACTCAGTATTGAATCCATTACTGGGATCGTATAAAATTAATTTGAGCTTACTCTGACAATGGTAAAGGATTTAAAGTAAGAGTTCATTGTTTATGTGGTGAATATATATTGTCTGAGTTTTGACTTGCCACCAGATGGCAGGAAAAATCAGAGTCAAATAATTCTTTTACAGTGTGAGTAAATGATTTTTTTTTTTCATTGTGGGTGTTTTCTATTATTGATGTTTTGTACAAAACCTAAGACATCTTAAGTTCAATGTGAATAAATATGATACCTGATAATTACCAGTAAAAAGTTTTCTGTTTTTTCAATGCAATCATGCTGTAAAAATTTTTTAGTATAATCATTCTATCATTGATATGATGAGTTTAAAAATTATAATTAATATTATTATTTTAGAAACATTCAGTTTGCTATAATAGCCAAAGCTGTCAGGCCCTAGAATCCCCAAAGTAAAACAATTGGCTCTTAGTTACTTTATGCATACATCTTTACTTTAAAGAATGATATGACAATGAAGCCTATAATTAATGAATACTCAACAAACAGATGAAGATAAAGAAAGCTAAACTCTCACCTGAAAGTTAGTATCTTTCAAGTCAAGGCCAAACAGAAACTTATCTATGGCTGATATATGTCTGACTATTTCACAGAGTAAACACTTTCAAGTCTTAGTGTAATGGCACTTGACATCTTCTGTAAATAAAACCTAACAATTATAACACAGAAGAAAGGCAGAAAAAGAATGTTTTCCCCAAACTGCAGTAAGTCTCCACAATTCCCTTTATGCTTTTTACAAGTATGCTTTTTTTGCTTTTATTTTTTCAGAAAAAGTTCAAGATCCTCTTCACGTTAAATATATGTGGACAGAATTGAGGTAAACTTTAGAAAGAATTAAGTCAAATAACTGGTGCACATGTGTTGTGGATACATTTTTAATTGCTCTAATGATCATAACAATTGCTTCCCTTTTGTTATGGTGGTTTTCCTTATCTTGCCTTACAGTGTCACTATAATATCAAGAAGGACAAGTATTGTCTTCTCCCTCATATTCTTTTTTCTATATAATTTTGTTTAATTATTTATTTCTGGCTGTACTGGGTCTTTGCTGCTGCACGTCTTTCTCTAGTTGTGGAGAGCGGGAGCTACTCTCTAGTTGCAATGCCCAGGCCTCTCATTGCAGTGGCTTGTCTTGGTGCAGAGCACAGGCGCCAGGGCGTGCGGGCTTCAGTAGCAGCAGCACACAGGCTCAGTAGTTGTGGCTCCCAGGCTCTCGACCACAGGCTCAATGGTTGTGCCCCATGGGCTGAGTTGCTCTGCGGCATGTGGGATCTCCCTGGATCAGGTATCGAACCGGTGTTTCCTGCAGTGGCAGGTGGATTCTTTACCACTGAGTTACCAGGGCAGCCCTCCCCTCTTCTAAAAGAAAAATTGTGACTGGAATTGAGTCCTCTAATCAGGTCAAGTTTAATCATTCCTTTCTTTGGCGTATTAGCAAATCCACTATTACACTTTTTCTTTCTTTGCAAGGAAAGGCAAACAGCTATTCTTGATAAATTCTAGATTACTCCTTACTGTGATAATCTTAACAGTGGAAGACTATTTAATACAGAGAGTGTGGCCTTTAGGGAAAGATGAATGTTTCTTTCAGGTGGCTCCATTGTATGCCATTTCCTGACCTTGCACAGAAGATTGTAGCGTTGCACTGTGTGGGTTAGAATGAGGTCCACCAGTCATTCAAACTGAAACAGTCTCACCAACCCTAATATGCTCTGAAACCAGATCTAGAGGCTCTCTTTCTTCCAGGCTTCTCACTGTTTAATTTGTATAACAGCAGGTATTCAGTCTGTATAAAGGGACATTTTTTATTTTCTCCCCAGATTTGTTTGTCTTTTATAAAGATAAGGCAAAAACTGGGGAGTTTTGGAGAAGGTTAACATAAGGATATTAAGCTATCACTCATAAAACGATCTGCTACAAATCTATAAGGATGTTACCATGCAAACTTCCAAAATTAACAAGAGATTGTTAAGAGATTGAAGTGATTTCAACAGTTTATATAGATTTACTTCTGAAAAAAAGACCCCTGTTTACTTGTACAAATGGTCACAGAGAGTGACATGTGACCTAGTACACCTAGTTCAGGCAGGTTGCAAATGAAAAAGAAAAATGACAGCTGTGTCAGGGACAGATGAACTTTGCATCCATCATGCTGCTGTAGGGAAAACAGGTAGGTGAATTGCTGTTGTCTACAAGTCTTTCATCAGCAGCATTCCGTGAAGCAGTGCCAGGGGCAAAATGCATAGTTGCCCTGTGAGTGTCCTACTATGAACTTTGGCTTTTAAAGACTTTTTAAACTAGTTCTTGATAAATAGTTACCTAGCATTATTTATGTTTCATGCTGAGGGTCAATTATTGCATTGACCAAAGTGTTCTTTGGGTTTTTTCCATACAATGTCATATATGGAAAAACCTGAACAAACTTTTTGGCCAACGTAACAAAAAGGAAGCGCTAGGTTTAGAGAAAAGTAACGGGATAGAGATTATCATGAAATTTACCTAGGCCAGGAGAACACCACATTAATATTATTAAGTATGCCACCACAAACTACCTTTATGAATGCTTCTGGGAATAACACATAAATACTTTCAGAGGGCCACAACATATTCACAAGGTGTATGACACTTATCTGGATTGTAGACATCATCAACTCTCAAACAATAGCATTCATTTCTCTGTAACGATTCTCATGAATTTCTCTTTCGTTGTTTTACAAAATAAGTATTATGACAGATCACTAACACAGAGTAACACACAACCTAGTGAATTTGTGTTAGACAATTTTTTCAGTTACTGTCTAGTTCTTAAAATCTGGCCTTCAAATAACAATCTTATGTTGACTTAGTAAATCCTTGTTCCGTTTTGCCAAACATTGAACTTGTAAGCTTTACAAAGGGAAGGAACATAAGTGTGGTCCTAATATGAATCTCTTGATTCAGACTCAAGCCAGACATTAAAAAAAAAAAAAGGTTAAAAGTAGGTTTTAAACTGTAAAGATAAAAGAGGGAAATTTTAGATACTTTGCAAATGTCAAGTTAAACAAATTCTACTAAATTTACTTAGAAATTAGGAATATTAGGAAGAAGAACAGAAATTACAAGTTTCTCTCATGTAACTGCTGTAACTGCTTCTTTATTTTAGAAAAATATAATGGTACTGAACACAGTTGTAGTGCTGGTTGTTTAGTCACTAAGTTCTGTCCAACTCTTGTTGCCCCCATGGACTGTAGTCTACCGGGCCCCTCTGTCTATGAGATTGCCCAGACAAGAATACTGGAGTAGGTTGCTGTTTCCTTCTCCAAGGATCTTCCCAACCCAGGGACTGAACCCATGTCTCCTGCATTGCAGGCAGATTCATTACCACTGAGTCACCAGGGAAGCCCACTGAATATAGTTACGTAAACCAAAAAGGAGGGGAAAAATCCCAAGATTTCCAACTTCTTAATATTGCCTAACTTGGAAGAGGTTAGAGGGACAGCGCAGATTAAAACTGTATACTTGTTTCTATTTCCAATGAGCTATTTATTGAAATATGAACTCAGCATACAACTGGATCATCAATGATTTTCAAACATGAATTTTACCAAGGCAAATGTGCTCAGATGAATTTGCTTTAAATTTTCAAACCATGTCATTTTTAAAGCAGTACTGAATTTCAGGGACTTAGCTACTTCTGCATTAAATAATTATATATAAGCACATTTTTATCTATTTTATAATGTATATACTCTATAAAAATAACTACTACCATTGAAAAGTAGTCTGAATCTCAGTTTAATGATTTAGTTGCATCTATTCAATAATAATTAATGGCTCTAAACATCTGTAGTCAATTTAAGAGTTATTTGTGATAGCTGGGCATATTTGTTCCAGAATGATTCAGAATTGATGACAGGGGCTTTTCTTCATGACTTTGATTATCCATGGACCTGATTTTAAATATCACCCAAAGGATATATTGGGCTTTGAGAGGAAAGCAAAATAGTTTCTGCATTGGTCTAGGAGAAATGTTATTTTTGTTGTACATATTTTTAACCCAGTAATTTTGTCTCTGATAATTTAAGTGTATACTCTAATCAATTAGCAAAAATATATGTCCCAGGGTTTTCATGTTTAAGGGGCTTCCCTGATGGCTCAATGGTAAAGAATCTACCTGCCAATGCAAGAAATGGAATGCAGGTTCCATCCCTGGGTCAGGAAGATCCTCTGGAGAAGGAAACGGCAACTCACTCCAGTACTCCTGCCTGGAAAATCCCATGAATAGAAGAGCCCAGCAGGCTACAGTCCATGGGGTCACAAAAGAGTCAGACATGACTTTGCAACTGAACAACACTCATGTTTAAAACAGATTTTCCATCTACTCCATCCCTGAACCCACTCAGCTTAACAGAAGTAGAGAAGGCTGCATTCATGCTGACTGGTCTCTCTTTAACATTTTTTAAATTTTTTATTGAAATATAGTTGATTTGCAGTGTTGCATTAGTTTCAGGTGTACAGCAAACTGAATCTGTTTTACATATACATATACCCACTCTTATTTCATTTTTTAAAAATCTTTTCCCCATATAGTTCATTGTAGAGTGTAGTTACAGTACCCTGTGCTGTGCTTTATGGTAGATTCTTGTCAATTATCTATTTTATATATTGTAGTATGTATATATCAGTTCCAATCTCCCAATTAATCCCTCTCTCCCTTATCCCCTAGTAACATAAGTAACATCCTCATTCTACTTCTATTTTGTAAATAAGTTCATTTGAACTCTTTTCCTTAGATTCCACATCTAAGTGACATCATGTGATATTTGTCTTTCAGTGTTTGACTTCACTCAGTATGACAACCTCTAGGTCCATCCATGTTGCTGCAAACGGCATTATTTTGTTCTTTTTTGTGGTTGAATATTATTCCACTATATACGTGTAACCACATCTTTATTCCTCCGTTGATGGACATTGAGATTGCTTCCACATTAGTCATGTTGAACATTTTTTCACGTGCTTTTAGGCCATCTGTATGTCTTCTTTAAAGAGATGCTTATTTAGATCTTCTGTCCATTTTGACTAGGTCTTTTTTGGGGGACATAGAGCTGCATAAGATGATTATATATTTTGGAGATTAATCCCTTTTCAATGGCTTCATTTGCAAATATTTTTTTTTCCATTCTTTGGGTTTTCTTTTCATTTTGTCTATGATTTCCTTTCTGTGCCAAAGCTTTAAGCTTAAATAGATCTCATTTGTTTATTTTTGTTTTTATTTCCATTACTCTAGGAGGTGTATCATGAAATATCTTGCTACTATTTATGACAAACAGTATTCTACGTATGTTTTCCTGTGTTTTATAGTGTCTGGCCTTATATTTAGGTCTTTAATCTGTTTTGAGTTTATTTTTGTGTATGATATTAGGGAATTTTCTAATTTCATTCTTTTACATGTATCTGTCTGGTTTTCCCAGTGCTGCTTATTGAAGAGGCTGTCTTTCCTCCATGGTATATTCTTGCCTGCTTTGTCATAAATTGGGTAACTATAGTCATATGAGTCTCTCTCTAGGCTTTCTATCCTATTCCATTGATTTATATTTTTTGTGTGTGCCTGTACCATACTGTTTTGATTACTGTAGCTTTGTGGTATAGTCTGAAGTCAGGTAACCTGAGCCTTCCAGCTTTTCTTCTTTCTCAAGATTGCTTTGCCCATATGGGGTCTTTTTACAATTTGTATGGAAAAGCAAATGTTTTTGTTCTAATTCTATGAAAAGTGCCATTGGTAATTTGATAGAGATTTGTTGAATCTATAGATTGCTTCAGGTAGTATAGTCATTTTGACAATATTGATTCTTCCAATTCAAGAATATGGTATGCCTCTCCACCTGTTTGTGCCATTTTTTATTTCTTTCATCAGTATCTTCTAGTTTTCTGAGTACAGGTTTTTTGCCTCATTCAGTTCAGTCACTCAGTCATGTCCGACTCTTTGCAAACCCACGAACTGCAGCATGCCAGGCCTCTCTGTCCACCACCAACTCCCGGAGTTCACCAAAACTCGTGTCCATTCGAGTCAGTGATGCCATCCAGCCATCTCCTCCTCTGTCGTCCCCTTCTCCTCCTGCCCCCAATCCCTCCCAGCATCAGAGTCTTTTCCAATGAGTCAACTCTTCGCATGAGGTGGCCAAAGTACTGGAGTTTCAGCTTCAGCATCATTCCTTCCAAGGAAATCCCAGGGCTGATCTCCTTCAGAATGGACTGGTTGGATCTCCTTGCCATCCAAGGAGCTCTCAAGAGTCTTCTCCAACACCACAGTTCAAAAGCTTCAGTTCTTCAGTGCTCAGCCTTCTTCACAGTCCAGCTCTCACATCCATACATGACCAGAGGAAAAACCATAGCCTTTACTAGACGGACCTTAGATGTCTCTGCTTTTGAATATGCTATCTAGGTTGGTCATAACTTTTCTTCCAAAGAGTAAGCGTCTTTTAATTTCATGGCTGCAATCACCACATGCAGTGATTTTGGAGCCCCCAAAAATGAAGTCTGACACTGTTTCCACTGTTTTCCCATCTTTATATGTATATGTAAATATACATATGTATGTTGGATAAGACTATTTTGTCAGATGTTTATAATTATTTTCCTTCCAGTGTGTAGCTTGCTTAGTCCTTAGTTTTAAGTGGTGTATTTTGGATGAACAGAAATTTCTAATTTTGATCAAGTGCAGGTAATTAATTTTTTATGATTCATTTTTTATTTTATCTAAAAATATTTGTGTCTCAGATTTGCAAATATCTTCCTCTATTTTCTAGCTTTTACATTTACTTGTATCTTATATCTCATATTATTTATTTTGTATATTCTGAGGTAAGGGTCATGGTTCATTTTTTCAATTTAAACTTAACCTGTTTTAACATAGAATATTAAATAGACTTTGATTTTAGCACTGAACTCTGCTGATGCCTTAGTGGACATTTGAGCATACACTGTTCCTTAGCTAGAACTCTTTTCTCTCACAAATATGCATTTTTGTGTGTGTATAACCTTCCACCCTCACCACACTGCACCGATGAGCACAACTTTACATAAGCCTTTTAATCAGATAGTTTAGGTACTTCAAAGTGTTCTACTCTCTTAGAGTCTCATTTTGTTTCTTTTATTTTTGTATAAATGCCTATTTCTTCAAAAAAGCTTGCTAAGATTTTGATTTGGAGAACGGAGAAGCCTGACATGTTGCAGTCCATGGAGTCCCAAAGAGTTGGGTATGACTGAGTGACTGAACAACAACGGTTAATCTGTAGGTCAGTTTGATGAGGTTGGATATTTTAACAATACTGAATTTCAGTTCATTTAGATCTCCTTTAATTTTTTTTTTCCAGCAATCCTCAGTAGTTTTCAGTGAAGAGGACTTGACAGCTTTAACTGCTAAATATTATTATGATTAATGTTGTGGTAATTTTAAAAATTTATTTTTAGTTTTTGCTAGTATGTAGAGTTTAGTTGATTTTTATATATTGAATTTGAATCCTGCCACTTATGCTAAGTTTATGTGGTTGTCTAGTTGTCCTCTTTTAAAGCTTTTATAAAGCTTTCTAGCTACACAATCCCATTTCCTGCAAATAAAAATGGTATTACTTGTTTTTTTTCCATTTTTTACTGTTATTAATACTATTTTTTATCTGGCTTAAAATTTCAATGTAATGTTGTTGGTGAATGGTTGATGATCATGATCATGATCATGATGAATGTATTTGGAAAGAGTGGACATCTTTTTATTGTTCCTAATCACAGAGGATAAATATTCAATACTTCACTGGTATTTTGATGCTGATTATAGGATTTTCACAAGTCATCTTTATAATATTAAAAAACATTGCTTCTCACCATAATTTGAGAGTTTTGATCAATGAGAATATTGCATTTTATCAAAAGCTTTTTAAGTCTGTATAGATATGATCATAAAATTTTCTAATATTATACTAATAGGTGAATTGCATTAATTGATTTTTGAATGTTGTATAGTTTTGCATAATAGTTTGTTGGATTGAATATACCATTTTACATGTTTTTACCTTAGATTTGTTAATGCCTTTCTTGGGTGTTTTCTATGTTCATGATATCAGTCTATAGGCAATATTTTTCTTTCTGTCCCTGTCAGGTTTTAATATCTGGTATGTTGACCTCATAAAATAAATTTGACTGTGGTCTTTTCCTATTTTATGAAACAGTTTCTATAGATAGATATCATTTCTTCCTTGGTTTGAATATACTCACTGGTGTATCCATCTGGGCCTGGAGTTTTCTTTGTGTGAAGGGTTTTATAATGAAGTCAATTACTTTAGTTGAATTGGGCTATTCAGCTTTCTTCTTTTGTCAGTTTTGGTAAATTATGCTTTACACAAATTCACCTATTTCATCTAAGTTGCAAATGTGTTAGTATAACCCTCTTCACTAAATCTTCTTACAATCCCCCTTTTTAAATGTGTGATCCATAGCGATGTCTCTTCTTTCAGTCCTGCTGTTTATGAATTTGTGACTTTTTCTGATCAGTCCAGCTTAGAAGTTTAACAACTTTAGTAACTATTCATTAATTTATTTATTGTATTAACTTTAGACTTCTTGATTTGTCAGATTTGCTTCACTGAACTTTTCCCTCTTCTTTCTTCTACTTACTTTGGATGTAATTTATTCTTTTTTCTATAGCCTTCTATGATGACAGCTTAGGTAAGTTGATTTCACCTAAGAAAGTGATTTCATACCTTTCTTCTTATCTATAAAGTTCATTCAAAGTCCTGCTTGAGCTCTATTTCACACATCTTGGTATATTATCTTGATTCCCTGATTGAGGAATTTGGGGAATGCTTGGCTGGGCACTTCTGGATGAGATCTTTTATGCAGTTAGAAGGTAGCAGAAGCTAGGATAGTGAAATGCTAAAGCTGACCTTCTCCCTCTTCTCTCTCTCTGCAGTCTTAGAGTCTCTTCATGTGGTTTCCCCACCATAGTTTAGAATAGCTCATAGTGTGATGAATTTAAGAGATGCATTCTGTTTATGTAATGGCTCAGAACACCAAAGGCAAGTGTCCTAAGAACGCCAGGTGGAAGCTATACCACTTAGCCTTAATCACCTCACCTCGGATATCACAGTGTTACTTCAGCTGTAGTTACAAGCCTCCTGAAATTCAACAAATGGGAGACTAGACTTCACCTTTTGATGACAGAAACAGTCATATTTCTGGAAGGAAAAAAGTCATATTTTAGGAAGAGAATGCCAAGTGAGATATTGTAGCAGGGTTTGGAAAATACAACCTGTTACACGAACATTTTCACGTCTGTTCCAATGTTTGCTTCCTTATACCCTTACTAAGTACATGGTTCAGTTCAGTTCAGTCGCTCAGTCGTGTCTGACTCTCTGTGACCCCATGAATCGCAGCACACCAGGCCTACCTGTCCATCACCAACTCCCAGAGTTCACTCAGATTCACGCCCATCGAGTCAGTGATGCCATCCAGCCATCCCATCCTCTGTCGTCCCCTTCTCCTCCTGCCCCCAATCCCTCCCAGCATCAGAGTCTTTTCCAACGAGTCAACTCTTTGCATGAGGTGGACAAAGTACTGGAGTTTCAGCTTTAGCATCATTCCTTCCAAAGAAATCTCAGGGCTGATCTCCTTCAGAATGGACTGGTTGGATCTCCTTGCAGTCCAAGGGACTCTCAAGAGTCTTCTCCAACACCACAGTTCAAAAGCATCAATTCTTTGGTGCTCAGCCTTCTTCACAGTCCAACTCTCACATCCGTACGTGACCACAGGAAAAACCATAGCCTTGACTAGACGGACCTTAGTCAGCAAAGTAATGTCTTTGCTTTTGAATATGCTATCTAGGTTGATCATAACTTTTTTTCCAAGGAGTAAGTGTCTTTTAATTTTGGTGCTCCTAAATATTTGTATATATAAATACATTTTTTTATTTTGTGTCATATATTACAGATTTCCTAATTTGTGTTTCTATTTGCAATTTTTCAACTTTTAAATATTCACATGTGTTGCCATCTCAACCCTCTTTGTATTGACAGATTTAATTCCTTTTACACTTTGTAACAGTTGGTAATTCCACAAGCAACCTTTATATAGTCTTAATCTAAATCTTCTTTGTAGATGGCTAATCTTTGGCAATCACTGTTTGAAAAGTTTCATCAGAAATATCTATTTTCATGGCTCTGTTTTAATACAGACATAATCCAAAAATTTTCATCTTTGTTGTATTTGTTGTCAAAATAAAGTAATTAAGACCACTGTCTTAGGTATGCTCAAGAGAAACACTAAATAAAACCAGCACAGCAGTCAGAAATCTAAATTAACGAAAGAGTTTTGCTTCTTGAAATACAATCTTAAGTTAAGAGAGGCATGAAAATAAGACAAATTTCCACATGAATTTTCCCTTGTCTAAAACCTTTCCTGTTTTTTTTTTTTGTGTGTGTGTGTGTGTGTGCACGCACTTACTGTATCCTCTTCACTGATGTGTAGTATTCTTGGTTTTAGAAGGAAAGAGGGGAATGGAAAAGGAGAATTTATGTATGTATTGTACCATCTCTAATTTCTGACCATCTAAGGACAAACAGGAAGAAGAAAAGCCATTTGTAATTTCCCTTGAAGTCTTTAAATCACAACTAAGATACAGGTAGTTAATGTTCATTATTCCAAGTCCATCCTAGAGTCAGCAGGCAAGTTATTAAATGTAGAAGTTGTTTAAGTTTTTGATGCTAAGTATTTAGTTTCCTCATCCTTATTAAAAATAAGCGTTTTTCTTATCATTGTCTTTCTGAAGCTTTTTAGTAGGGACCTATAGAAGGAAAATTACCAATGACAAGAGGGACCTGAACAAATGTGTTCCCATCCTATCTTCCTAGTTTTTACCTAATCATTGAAGTCTTTCAACTTGGTTACCAGAGCACCATCCTGTTTGTGTCCTTCTGATACAACAGTCTCTAGAGAAAACCCCCTTTCCTTTAGTTTCCTTTAGTTTAGTTTCCTCAATTTGTACAATTGAGATATACTGATACTTACAAAGTGCTGCTTTATTGCATATTTAAAAAGCATAAATGATAGTAAGGGAGAAACTTCAATGACTATGTTACAATCTGAATTAAAAATAAATAAACTTTAGGGGCTTCTCTGGTGGTTCAGTGGTAAAGAATAACCCTGCCAATGCAGGAGACACAGATTTGATATCTGATCCAGAACTATCACACATGCCAAGGAGCAACTAAGCCCACAGACCAAAACTATTGAGCCTGTGCCCTAGAGGGGCATGACTACGGAACCCATGTGCAACCACTACTGAAGCCCACGTACACTACAGCCTGTGCTCCACAACAGGAAAAGCCACCACAATGACAAGGCCCCAGTCACCACAGCTAAAGAATCTGTGAAGCAATGAAGACCTAGCACAGCCAAAAGTAAAATAAATATAATTATTTAAAAAATAAACTTTTATCAAAGTTAAATTTTAAGCAAATTTAACACTATAAAGATTACAGGCCTTCAAGGACCATGAAACCCCAAGGTATAGGTCATTACCTTGATAACAATCTTTGGTTTCTCAGACTTTTGACTGTTTCTGATGGGTGCCATCTTATTAAACAGAGACAATAAAGAGTTTCCTTGAAGGCCCAGATGCCAGGATGTGATGGTTGGATAGCATCACTGACTCAGTGGACTTGAGTTTTGCAAACCTCAGGAGATAGTGAAGGACAAGGAAGCCTGGCATGCTGTGGTCAATGGGGTCACAAGGAGTTCGACATGACTTAATGAATGAACAACAACAACCATCTTATTACTTGCTGTACAGAAGCAGTATTCAGGAATATGTTCTTTGTCCTCACTCAGACTTGGTAAAATACTTGTTACTCAGTTTTTAGTGTGAAAGGCATGCTTTCCCATGGTATGCTGGCAATCTTAATGATACACATAATGAAATAGCCCATATTTCAAGCTAGCCCCAAAATTCTATCTAGGGAAAATTTATTTGACCCATTACTGTTCCATGGACCAATGAAATTTTAACTATATGGTAGCCATATTTACCATGGCTGACCTACTATAATTATAGGCTTCATCTTCTATAGATTCCGTTGTGTCAGGAACACATTAGTCTGATGCCTTAAAGTTGTTGGAAAAACTAATTGACTTGGTCAGCCTAACATACAATGCATATTATTCTGACTATTTTTATCTCGCTTCATACCACACACATATTATCCCAGAGTCATCTCTAACATACTATAAGCTTTTTGAGTGCAGTATTTGTATCCACTTCATTTTGGTCATCCTATTTTATGTCCACAATAGAGAGACGGCCAATACATATTTGTTGACTTCTGTAAGAGTAGCACTTAACCTCCTTTTGATTAACAAAGCAGCCTCCATAGTCTGTGGTTTCTAGAAGTCCCTGAAAATTGGAAGTATTTACATAGATTGCTTGGTTCCCAAAGAAGATTTTCTTCCATTATTCATCTGTTAAAAGTCAACTTTCATTATATTTATATATATATATATATATATATATATATATATATATATGTGTGTGTGTATATATATATATATATTTAATCATCTAAGTTTAGTAGGGAAGCTGTTAATGCCACATTGGCCTGTGGAAATACCAATACTGGACTGGTATATAATTACAGAAATTAATTTGAAAAGTAACATCTTGAGATTTACTGATTATGCCAAATATTTCAGTTGATTCACACATTATACTCTTTTAATGTTCTATTTGCTTTTATTCTGTCAATCTGACTACTTATTTTAAGATACTTTCTTGTTGGCATTTTCTGTTTAAAAATTTTGACTATCTGACATACTCTGTTTTCATGTATCATAATACAATATCCAGTTTAAAAAATTATTTTCAACATTTTTTAAGCAACTCTCCTCATTTATTAAAAGAAAACTGAGCTAGAAATAGAGAATTAATGCTATGAGAACATCGGTTAATTCTGAAGTTAAATTTATAAATTAAAATAATTGAATATGCTCTGCTAAAAGAAAAGTAAAAATTATATCCAATCCTACAAACATATTGGATAAAACTATCTTAATAGCAATACCAATATAAGTAGGCTATGTTTAAGCTAGACATTTAATTGGAAAGAAAGATGCCAAGAAGAATGGCCAAAGTATGGAGTTACTTTGAATACTAGAGATAAAAGCTAACTATTAGCACAAATATCACAAAATCTCACCTTCCTTTTCTATTTCAGTTCATCTTATTTTTGTTGGAGCTGGTCTTCCAGGGAAAATTAGCCACTGAATCTTGCTTGTATTTGGCTTACCATATAATATTCTTCATTTGACCCCTTTGGGAATCATCTTAACCTTCCAGAGAGTCTCTTGTAAAACTCCTTGTGATCTTTCATTCTGAAGAATAATTAATAAAAGTATATCGAGCTGAGAAGCAGTTTTACATGACAGTCCCTGGGATTCTGCTTTGTCTATGTTCCTGTCCTGGAATTGAATTATTGGAACTTAACATAAATGCAGTTTAAAACAATTTGGGTAAGCTGAATCACTTTTGGACAAACAATATCAGTTTCAGAAAAAGTAATTTATTCTTTGTTTCCACATACAATTTCATATTTAGCTCCTCAGAGAAATGAAATAAGTAGATGAAGGAAACTGTGGCTTAAATTCAGTCACAATAAATTGTAAATGTATTAATATTTTCCCAATTTGCATAAGAGAAGCATTCAGAAATAATTTACCTTCTGATTAACTAAAACAAGTATTTTGTCATGTGGCTCTGTGTTAAGACATTCATTGGCTTCCATTATTATTAAGCTATATCCAGACTTACTTACTTGACATCTAGGGATCTGGCTTCTGTTTCCTCTCTACTAAAATCCACCACTAATATATAGAGTATGTTTTTCTTATCTATTATTAGCACTCTCCTTCATCACTGACAGCACCTGCTGATGGCATTTTTTTTTTTTTTTGGTGTAATTAATCCATAGTCTTCCTTTTCCTACTTAGAAACTTCTATTCACTGTTTAATATACAATTACAACTACACATTGTCTTGTATAATCTGCTGACTCTAAAAGAGGCAGTCACTTTCTCCTGTGTTGCTTTCTGCATGTAGTTCAGTCAGTTTACTTAAAATGTGTTTTGCATATATGCATGCTAAGTTGTTTTAGTCGTGTTCTAATCTCTGTGACCCCATGGACTGTAGCCTGCCACGCTCCTCTGTCCATAAGATTCTTCAGGCAAGAATACTGGAGTGGATTGCCATGCCCTTCTCCAGGGGATCTTCCAACCCAGGGATCCTATCGGGGTCTTATGCCTCCTATATTTGCAGGCAAGTTCATTTCCACTAGTGCCACTTGGAAAGCCTAAGTATTTGCTTATGTATATTGCTCTGCTACTCAACTGTAAGTGCTTTGAAGGCAGGATACATGTGAATCTTTGTAATGTAAATATCAATGAATGCTTGTTAAATTAGTAGAATTTACCACCTTTCCTTCTGCTAATAATTCCTGAAGTTGACCTCATGTATTACTCTGTACTGCTTAGATTAAATTTGTAGAAAAATAATAAACCCAATCTTACCAAATATAGGTAGCATTGCTATTCAAATGGATTTTTAGCTTTTTGTAAATTTATTGGAATACATTTCATATTTTCTATGTACTAGACTAAGTAAATGATAACAAAATACTTTCATTGAATTCAACTCAAATTGAGTAAATTCTGATTGTCAAATGAGTGTAAGCTTTCTGAAAACTAGTTAGATTCTAAGCTTGGCAAAATATGCTATTGGTTCAGAAAAGAAAAACTTTAAAAGGTGAATAGACTCCTAAGACTTAGTGAACATTAAATAGCAAATAAAACATTATCTGATGAATTAGCTGTCAGGGAATCATAATTATGGAAACTAAATTTCCCCTCAGGTGCTCATGGGCAGAAAAGGCAAGCTTAAGTACACTTAGTTTTCTTCTACACATAAAATTTAAATACAATTTCAAAAAAAATTTTTCCCAATATCATCTAATTAGGGCTGGCTGCCCATTGTAAGATATATGACAGCCAGATTTTTAGGAGAAATTAATTCTCTAAATAGCTGCATCAAAGTAGCTATGAATGCTAAATTCCATCATATCATCTGACACTTTGGAAACTGATATTGAAGTGCCAAGCTAAATATGTAGGCCTTTAGAACTTTCCCCTCCATAAATAAGTATCTTGAAAATATTATACAGTGTGCCAAAACGAAATGTTGATTTAAACACACAGTAAAAAACACACACACATACACACACAGAGTCTGTGTGCATGTATGAAAAATATGGAAAGTTTTGAGACAAATGATCTGTACCTTCAACCAGAGTGATCCACCAACACCAAGCCCTCCTCATCAATCTATTTCCCAAGTATACATCCTATAACTCTTTTTATTTAGTAAATCACCAAATAAGAAATCTGATTGCTATTTTATATACAAAAAATTAGAATTACAAATTTCCACACTGATCTGATTAAATAATAATCCATTTAATTTGAAAAGGACAAGCATAATCATTTTTATATACTTATGATAATAATTGGAATTGTAATAATTTTAATCATTGTCCATTATATAAATGATTTACCTATTCTTATTCTTTAACAACAATTTTTACATAGAAAAAGTTACTATCTGTTCTTTACCATTATAGGAATGTCATGGTACCTATGCAAAATGTCTCACTGCTTGGAAAGTATTATAATTACCTATATTGTTTGGAAAATATACATGTATAATTTTGTTGCTGTTCAGTTGCTAAGTCATGTCTGACTCTTTCTACTCCAATGGACTACAGCACAACAGGCTCCGCTGCCCTCAACTATCTCCCAAAGTTTGCCCAAAGTCATATGCATTGAGTTGATGACGCCACCAAGTGATCTCATCCTCTGTCACCCTCATCTCCTTATGCATTTGGTCTTTGATAGCATCAGGGTATTTTCCAATGAGTAGACTGTTGGCATAAGGTGGCTAAAGTATTGGAGTTTCAGCTTCAACATTAGTCCTTCCAATGAACACCCAGGACTGATCTCCCTTAGGATGGACTGGTTGGATCTCCTTGCAGTCCAAGGAACTCTCAAGAGTCCTCCAACACCACAGTTCAAAAGCATCAGTTCTTTGGTGCTCAGCCTTCTTCACAGTCCAGCTCTCCCATCCACACATGACTACTGGAAAAACCATAGACTTGATAGACGGACCTTAGTCGGCAAAATAATGTCTTTGCTTTTTAATATGCTGTCTAGGTTGGTCATAACTTTTCTTACAAGAACAAGCATCTTTTAATTTCATGGCTGCAATCACCATCTGCAGTGATTTTGGAGCCTAGAAAAAAAAAGTCAGCCACTGTTTCCACTGTTTACCCGTCTATTGGCCATGAAGTGATGAGACCAGATGCCATGATCTTAATTTTCTGAATGTGAAGCTTTAAGCCTCCTCTTTCACTTTCATCAAGAGGCTTTTTAGTTCTTCACTTTCTGCCATAAGGGTGGTGTCATCTGCATATCTGAGGTTATTGATATTTCTCCTGGCAATCTTGATTCCAGCTTGTGCTTCCTCTAGCCCAGCGTTTCTCATGATGTACCCTGCATATAAGTTAAATAAGCAGGGTGACAATATACAGCCTTGACACACTCCTATTCCTATTTGGAACCAGTCTGTTGTTCCATGTCCAGTTCTAACTGTTGCTTCCTGACCTACATACAGGTTTCTCAAGAGGCAGGTCAGGTGGTCTGGTATTCCCATCTCTTTCAGAATTTTCCACAGATTATTGCGATCCACAGAGTCAAAGGCTTTGGCATAGTCAATAAAGCAGAAATAGATGTTTTTCTGCAACTCTCTTGCTTTTTCGATGATCCAGTGTAACAGGCAAATTTGTCATTGCAGTACAAATTAAAGCAGGTCAGGGGCTAACAGAGTTTTACCAAGAGAACACACTCGTCATAGCAAACACCCTCTGCCAACAACACAAGAGAAGACTCTACATGTGGACATCACCAGATGGTCAATACCAAAATCAGATTGGAAAGGTGGAGAAATTATACAGTCAGCAAAAACAAGACCACGAAATATCTGTAGCCAGATCATGAACTCCTTATTGCCAAATTCAGACTTGAATTGAAGAAACTATGAAAAACCACTAGAATGTTCAGGTGTGCCCTAAATCAAATCCCTTATGATTATACAGTGGAATGACAAATAGATTCAAGAGATTAGATCTAATAGACAAAGTGCCTGAAGAACTATGGACAGATGTTCATGACATTGCAAGGAGGCAGGGATCAAGATCATCCCCAAGAAAAATAAATGCAAAAAAGGCAAAATGATCGTCCAAGGAGGCCTTATAAGTAGCTGAGAAAAGAAACTACAAAAAAGGAAACGAGAAAATGAAAGATATACCCATTATGCATGCAGAGTTCCAAAGAAAGCAAGGAGAAATAAGAAAGTCTTCCTCAGTGATCAATGCAGAGAAATAAAGGAAACAAAAGAAGGGGAAAGACTAGAGATCTCTTCAAGAAAATTAGAGATACCGTGGGAACATGTTATGCAAAGATGGGCACAATAAAGGACTGAAATAGTATGTGTCTAACAGAAGCAGAAGATATTAAGAAGAGGTGGCAAGAATACACAGACGAACTATACAAAAGAGATCTTGTTGGCCCAGATAACCACGATGATATGTCACCTAGAAGAGACAGCCTGGAATGCAAAGTCAAGTGGGTCTTAGCAAGCATCACTATGAGCAAAGCTAGTGGAGGTGATGGAATTCCAGTTGAGCTATTTCAAATCCTAAAAGATGATGTTGTGAAAGTGCTGCACTCAATATGCTAGCAAATTTGGAAACCTTAGTAGTGGCCACAGGACTGGAAAAGGTCAGTTTTCATCCCAATCCCAAAGAAAGGCAATGCCAAAGAATGTTCAAATTACCGCATGATTGTACTCATCTCAATGCTAGCAAAGTAATGCTCAAAATTCTTCAAGCCAACCTTTCAACAGTATGTGAACCATGAACTTCCAGATGTTCAACTGGATTTGGAAATGCAGAGGAACCAAGATCAAATTGCCAACATCCGTTGGATCATCGAACAAGCAAGAGAGTTCCACAAAAATCATCTACTTCTACTTTATTTACTGTGCCAAAGCCTTTGACTGTGTGAAACAACAAACTGGACAATTCTGAAAGAGATGGGAATACCAGACCACCTGACCTGAGAAACCTATATGCAGGTCAAGAAGCAACATTTAGAACTGGACATGGAACAGACTGTTCCAAATTAGGAAAGGAGTACATCAAGGCTGTATATTGTCACCTTGCTTATTTAATTTATATCTAGGTACATCATGAGAAACGCTAGACTGGATGAAGCACAAACTGAAATCAAGGTTGCCAGGAGAAATATCAGTAACCTCAGATATGCAGATGACACCACCTTTATGGCAGAAAGCAAAGAACTAAAGAGCCTCTTGATGAAAGTGAAAGAGGAGAATGAAAAAGTTGGCTTAAATCTCAATATTCGGAAAACTAAGATCATAGCATCTGGTCCCATCACTTCATCGCAAATAGATGGGGAAACAATGGAAACAGTGACGGACTTTATTTTTCTGAGCTCCAAAATTACTGCTAATTGTGACTGCAGCCATGAAATTAAAAGATGCTTGTTCTTGTAAGAAAAGTTATGACCAACCTAGACAGCATATTAAAAAGCAAAGACATTATTTTGCCAACCAATGTCCATCTAGTCAAGGCTATGGATTTTCCAGTAGTCATGTATGGACGTGAGAGTTGGACTGTAAAGAAAGGTGATCACTGAAGAACTGATGCTTTTGTATTGTGGTCTTGGAGAAGACTCTTGAGAGTCTCTTGGACTGCAAGGAGATCCAACCAGTCCATCCTAAAGAAAATCAGTCTCTGAATATTCACTGGAAGGACTGATGCTGAAGTTGAAACTGCAATACTTTGGCCACTTGATATAAAGAACTGACTCATTTGAAAAGACTCTGATGCTGGGAAGGCAGGAGGAGAAGGGGACAACAGATGGTTGGATGGCATCACTGATTAAATGGACATGAGTTTGAGTAAGGTGTGGGATTTGGTGATGGACAGGGAAGCCTACCGTGCTATAGTCCATGGAATCATAAAGAGCTGGACACAACTGAGTGACTGAACTGAAGTGAACTGATTACGGCCTCATCAAGAGGCTCTTTAGTTCCTCTTCAGTTTTTACCATTAGAGTGGTATCTTATGCGTATCTGAGATTGCTGATATTTCTCCCAGCAATCTTGATTCCAGTTTTTGTTTCATCTTGGCATTTCACATGATGTATTCTGCTTATTAGTTAAATAAGCAGGGTAACAAGGAGGTTTGACATACTCCTTCCCCAATTTTGAACCAGTCAGTTTTTCTGTGTAAAATTCTAACTGCTGCTTCCTGACCTGCATACAGGTTTTGCAGGAGACAGGTACGGTGGTCTGGTACTCCCATTTCTTAAGCATTTTCCACAGTTTGTTGTGATCTACACGATCAAAGATTTTAGCATACTTAATGAAGCAGAAGTAGATGTTTTTCCAGAATTCTCTTGCTCTCTCCATGATCCAACAGATGTTGGCAATTTGATCTCTGGTTCCTCTGCCTAAACCCAGGTTGTACAACTGGAAGTTCTGGACTCACATTGGACTTTTTCCAATCCCTTGGCCACTGCTGAGTTTTCTAAATTTGCTGGTATATTGAGTATAGCAATTTCATTCAGTTCAGTTCAGTTCAGTTGCTCAATCACGTCCAACTCTTTGCAACCCCATGGACTGCAGGACACCACGCCTCCCTGTTCATCACCAACTCACTGAGTTTATTCAAACTCATGTCCATCGAGTCGGTGATGCCATCCAACCATCTCATCCTCTGTTGTCCCCTTTTCCTCACACCTTCAATCTTTCCCAGAATCAGGGTCTTTCAAATGAGTCAGCTCTTTGCATCAGGTGGCCAAAGTATTGGAGTTTCCACTTCAGCATCAGTCCTTCCAATGTATATTCAGGACTCAATTCCTTCAGGATGGACTGGTTGGATCTCCCTGCAGTCCAAGGGACTCTCAAGAGTCTCCAACACCACAGTTCAAAAGCATCAATTCTTTGGTGCTCAGCTTTCTTTACAGTCCAGCTCTCACATCCATACATGACTAATGTCCTAATTTCCTTTCATATGGAAGAATAGTCCTTCCATTTCATCAGCTGGTTTTGTTTCTCATGATATTGACTTTTTCTTTTAAAGAATTCTGCCTATTTTATAGGATATTCCATTATCTGGATTTGTTTGTTTAGCCATTATAAAGTTGTCTAACCTACTTTGACAAGAATACTACAAGTAATATTGTATGCTTACTATAATGTCAGATTCGCTTAATGATAGTTTCTCTTTTTTCAAGGTGCTAAGTTTGTTTGCATGGTGGTTAAGGTGATTTCTGTTGAGATTCCTGAATTATAGCATTCCATTTTATAGCACATATTTATCAAGCTATCTGAGGTATTACTCTGAGACTGTAAAGATCAAATTATCCAAAAGCATTTAACCAGTGACTTAGCCTGTTGGGATGATTGTTGCTTAGGCCAGTATTACACTGATATTCACCAAACTAATTCTTTACAATGTCAGCATTTTAAAAATGTATTTATTTTTGGCTGTGCTGGGTCTTCATTGCCTTGAGGGCTTTTCTCTAGCTGTGGTGAGCGGGGGTTACTCTCTAGTTGTGGTGCTCCGGCTTCTGGTTGCAGTGGCCTCTCTTGTTGTGGAACACAGACTCTAGGGTGCATGGGCCTCAACAGTGTGGCACACAGGCACAGTAGTTGCGCCTCCCAGGATCTAGAACTCAGGCTCAATAGTTGTGGCCCGTGGGCTTAGTTGCTCTTCAGCATGTGGATCAGGGATCAAACCCGTGTCTCTTGCATTGGCAGGTGGATTCCTTATCATTGAGCCACCAAGGAAGCAGTAAAATGTCAATATTTTTATGAGTGCTAGAATGGTTAAAGGAGCTCAAGACTGGAATCATAGATATACATACACAGGTGCATAGCTTCCAGATTTCAAAAGTGGTAAACACATGTCTGCAATCCAAAAATCTGCAAGCAATAAATGCTGGAGAGGGTGTGGAGAAAAGGGAACCCTCCTACACTGTTGGTGGGAATGCAAACTAGTGCAACCACTATGGAAAACAGTGTGGAGATTCCTTAAAAAATTGCAAATAGAACTGCCTTATGATCCAGCAATCCCACTGCTGGGCATACACACCGAGGAAACCAGAATTGAAAGAGACACATGGACCCCAATGTTCATTGCAGCACTGTTTATAATAGCCAGGACATGGAAACAACCTAGATGTCCCTCAGCAGATGAATGGATAAGAAAGCTGTGGTACATATACACAATGGAGTATTACTCAGCCGTTAAAAAGAATACATTTGAATCAGTTCTGTTGAGATGGATGAAACTGGAGCCGATTATACAGAGTGAAGTAAGCCAGAAAGAAAAACACCAATACAGTATACTAACACATATATATGGAATTTAGAAAGATGGCAATGATGACCCTGTATGCAAGACAGCAAAAAAGACACAGCTGTGTATAACGGACTTTTGGACTCAGAGGGAGAGGGAGAGGGTGGGATGATTTGGGAGAATGGCATTGAAACATGTATACTATCATGTAAGAATCGAATCACGAGTCTATGTCTGATGCAGGATACAGCATGCTTGGGGCTGGTGCACGGGGATGACCCAGAGGGATGTTATGGGGAGGGAGGTGGGAGGGGGGTTCATGTTTGGTATCGCATGTACACCCAGGGTGGATTCATGTCAATGTATGGCAAAACCAATACAGTAGTGCAAAGTAAAATAAAGTAAAAATAAAAATTAAAAAAAATAATAAAATAAAATATTTAAAAAAATATAAAACAAATAAACAAGTATCCATTTTACTTTATAAAATGGTGTCAAAAAAGTTACTCAGGTTAACAATGCAGGGGTTAAGCCATAAATACCATTTTAAGACTCAATAAAGAGCAGTCAGGAATCAGGGATTCCTACTGAAGCAGTATGAACCTAGTTTGCTTATCTGCTAAGTTTGGAATAATAATATCTACTTCATAGGGTTGTACTGAGGATTAATTGTGATACTAGATGTAAAGCACAGATCATATATTCTAGAATGTGATAATGGCTTTTAAATCTTAGTTATTTCTTCTGTGTTACATTGTCCTACCCATCATGTGACTCAGAATTTTTAATTTTTAAAAATTACTGTAGGATACAAGCAAATAGAGGGAATGAAATCTAGGCTGCTTCAGGTTTTTTCTCTCTACATATGCAGTTTCATTTGATGGATTTGCTTCCTACTGTATGCTCTGTTTCTTACCTTAAATCCTTTGATCATTGTTTTGAAATGGCCCACATAAAATCTTTGAAAAATCTGACATTCATTCTCAAAGACATTTAGATAGGAGGTGGCAATAATAACATTATTGTACACATGTGGTAATACATTCTGTGATGTCAAAAATGTTTTATTTATAAACAGTAAGTTCCTAAATGGAAGTCTGCTGTAGAAAGAAAGGAATATAAAAAAGAGTAGTAGTTCCAGGATCATGTTTGGCAAATTAATGAAATGAAAATCATTAAAGTATTTAATCTGTTTGTAAAAAGTGGTATTTCTTCCCAAAGATAGAAAAGTAACATTTGATAATCAGAAATGGAAGTTTGCTTTCTGCAATAAAATGCAGGTACACTTATATGTGTGTATGTGAGTGGATATGTGTGTGTGTTGGGTGAAAGCTGTGTGCTATCCTTGTGCAGGACAGTTTTTTTTTTTTTTTTTTTTTTAATTTAGACAGGCTTTCTAAACTGTGAATCATTCCTATCTGGAGTATGATTGACTAGGAAAGTGTCAACTATAGTGTTTGCTTTTGTATATTTTTAGTTAAAGTAGAAGTCATGGTGCTAGTTTAGAAACTTTCAAAATTCCTCATAGACAAGTAAATGGGCTTGCTTTTGAAATAACCCATTCAGCCTAATCTTTACACCACTTAGAGCACAACTACAAAGATTGCTCATCAGGAAAGGATAAAAGGAATCTAGTGATGTTTCTTTGTAAATGATCTAGCTCTTATTTTATTTGCCTCTTACTTTGAACCATTTCTATATCAAAGTCATGTCTAGTAATGAAAGAGCTTTGGGGGGATTTCTGACTGACAGGTACCATTACTAATAAATTGCCTCAGAATGTAAAAATGTGACCCCTCAGGTGGTTCAACCACATTGTTTGCAAACTGTGACTAAGTATCAAATTCCAGCTTTTTTGCTAAGCACTCACCATGGAACAATACAGTTACACTCTTTAATGCTTTGGCACTGATTGTGTAGGTCATAATTAGAGATTCAGCTGGGGTTGACTGGAGAAGAATACAGCTATGCAATTGAGTGTTACCAATTTTGACCCTGCTTGATCCTCACTCCTTAAAAACCTGTGACCTCCTGTAGCCTCTTGCATGATCTATGTATATGGTTAGCACTGCCTCCCTAACAGCCTTTTCATCAGTAGGCTTTTCTAGCCATTACTTTGCTTTGTAGCCTTATCAAGGCATTCATTTTGAGCTGTCATAAACAGTATCTAGTGCTTCAAAATTTGCTCAGCACAGTAAGAAAAGTCACAAGGGGTTTCTTAGGAAAGAAAGTGAAAAATGTTGTAGAAATCATGTATGTTAAGTAAATGCACATTGGAATTAGGAAGGAATTACAAAAGAATGGAATAATGTGGAGAGAGATACATGGTGCCTACTTTATAGAATCCAATCTGTTACCAGGATTCAATTTCATAAGTTTTATTTAATCCATCAAGTTTACAGGTGGTCCATGACCTCTTGGTTAAAGAAAGGAGAAAGAAAATAAGCCTGATCTACAATACTGTCTTTCTTAATCCAGCTGTTTCATGTTGACAGGACAGAAAAAAAAAATGAGGGAAATGATCAACATTTTAGGGGAAAATTATGATTTTCAGTGGGATTTTTACATATTCTTAATTTTTAAAACTTTGATGAATTTGAGCCCATCCCACTTTATAACATCATACCTGAATATCAAAATTTTAAGACATGGATGTACATATGTTAGTAGTCTATTATTTCAAGTGGGTTTAATATAAAAGGTTGATTTGATGGGTATTTTGGAAACACCATAATGTAAGTCACAGTACATTCATCATAATTAGCAAGCAAGCAAGGATAGCATTCTAGTGTCTCTCCAAGATCAGTTATTCCTGAAAATAAAATGTCTTAATATGTCCCACTCAAGCTTCTCCTCCAGTGACTACGTTTTTTACATTGTCTCTTAAATATGTTTAGTTGTTAAAATAGAAATTCATAGTCACAATTTCTTACAACATTATAAAACAGACTCCAAGTAATTTGCTACTATTTTTCTCCTCTTCTAGAAGTCAAGTATAGCTTAGGGAAGAAGCCTGTCTCTCCATCTTTGTTGATGGTTCTGAAATACAGTTAGCTTTTTCTCCTAAACACACACCCACACACAGGCACACAAATGCACATGCATTCAAACATTTTGAATACACTGACTTACTGCAATACATATTCTTCTTAAACCTTAATTAAGTTTTGGGGACAATAAAAAGTTACATCCCCTCAAGAAAATCTGGGAGAAGTTGTAGCTAATAGGTGCCACTGTGTCAATGGAGAGCTAGTCTTGTAGATGCAGATATCCTGGGAAAATAGTAAAATGGCTTTTAAGAGTCCAAGTGTGGAGAAATATAAATATTTTGAATGCTTCAAAGGCACAGGGTTAAATCCTCCCCCAAGCAATGTGCTATTTCCGTGTTAATTCAGTTTGTAGAAACATATAATTAGAATCTCTAATACCTGCATTTTTCTTTTCTTTATGAGAAAAACATGTGGTGGTACACAGAGCAATGGAGACACTGGGACAGAAACCCTTTGTGGGGTGGTTTTATATCTCCTGCTGAAAGGCCACAACTGCTATATTTCCAACAGAAAACAAAGCAAAATAACACTTTTTTCTTTGTTGGAAGCTAGCACCTTTCCTTAAAACCAAAATTAATGCTTTCATGTAGCATTAGTAATTTTCTTCTTTACAGGTGTTGAACAAAATAGCCTGGGGAGTGTGCGATCTGGGCTGGGAATTAAATCCAGGTTGTTTGCTTAATAGTATAATACATAACCATTTAGGCACGGGTTGACATTAAAAGAATGCCTATTATAGAAAAAAAGATGTCCTCTGATGAATAACCACAATCACTACTTGTAAAAGAAAAAATATGTTGTGTATGGTTTGTACACACACACTCACACACACACACACATATATGAATTATATGTGTGTATACTAGTATATAAAAACACAATGATTATTGTGAATTTATGTTTTCCCATAATTAGCAAATAATAGATCATATAATACAAGAAGATAACATTTATTTACTTTTGTTTATTCTTGTACAGGACTACAGAAATACTTACCATCTTCTGGTAGTCATTTATTTTGCCTTCCTCAGTAGAAAAATTGTCTTGAAGATCAGTTATCATATAACAACTGCTACTTCATAATATGATCTATATTAATCATTCTTACCAAGCAGGAAAATTGAAAACTTTTGAGAAATGGATAAGTATCAATATTTATATTTCTTTAATGTATTAACGCTCTTGGATTTTATACCTCATAAAAGAAGAAACTTGGAAATCATTGCACAATTCCTGAGAAATGAAATTAGGACACAATTTTTAGAGGTTCTATCTAAACTAATTTATTTTGAAAGATACCTGTTTTCACAAATCATATGCTATCATAGCGTAGTTTTTCTCACCTAACTTACTTGGTTCAAAAACGTCAGTGATTCAGAAAACCCATTAGCTTTCTCTTTTTAATTTGGGAATAATTAAATCAATCACAAGTTAGATTTTGTCTTTTAACTCGAGAATAATGTAAAAGTAAGTTTTTTTTCTATTCATGAATAAGTAAATGAATTTCAAGAAAGTGAGCAATCTTCAGCTGTGAATCTCTGGTAAATGCTAAGAAAGAAAGTGAAGTTGCTCAGTCATGTCCAACTCTTAAAACCCCATGGACTGCATCACACCAGGCCTTCCTCTCTCTCACCATCTCCCACAGTTTGCCCAAGCTTATGTCCAGTGCATTGGTAATGCGATCCAGCCATCTCATCCTCTGATGCCCTCTTGTCCTTCTACCCTCAGTCTTTCCCATCATCAGAGTCTTTTCCAATGAGTCTGGTGTTCACATCAGGTGAGCAAAATATTGGAGCTTCAGCGTCAGCATCAGTCCTTCCAGTGAATATTCAGGGTTGATTTCCTTTAAGAGTGATTGGTTTGATCTCCTTGTTGTCCAAGGAACTCTTCAGGAGTCTTCTTCAGCACCACAGTTCAAAGGCATCAATTCTTCAGTGCTCTGCCTTCTTAATGGTCCAGCACTCACAACCATAGGTGACTACTGGAAAGGCCATAGCCGTGACTATACAGACCTTTGCTGGCAAAGAGATGTCTTTGATTTTCAACACACTGTCTAGGTTTGTCATATTTCCTGCTATGAAGCAATCATCTTCTGATTTCCTGGACACAGTCATCATCAGCAGTGATTTTAGAGCCCGAGAAGAGGAAAGCTGTCACTGCTTCCACCTTTTCCCCTTCTATTTGCTCTGAAGTGATGAGGCTGGATTCCATGAAGGAGAGACTTATATTAGCCTACCTCAATTTACTTTCTGTGTCTCATACTTCTATTTGATATTTTAACTTCTCTTTGTGGATTGCCTCATGAATATTTTCTTTAGTTTATCTTCCAGCTCTTGTTTCCACCTTGATGCACTGAAGTTTTTACTTTACTTTCTCCATTTCTAAAACTTTAAGATTCCTTTTAAAGTCTCTACAGAAACATTAGAGTCCCTTGATGTTCACTCGGATTTTCAAGCTTGCTTCTAATTTTTGAAATAGGTGAAACATGAATATTTAAATTATTATCTTATGCATCTAATACATGACATTTCTGCACATTTACTTCTGCTAGTTTTCACTAATGATACATTTTCCACCATGAATTTCTTGGGTTTTGTCTGTATGAGAGTTTGAAATTGAAGGTAAGATTTACTAGTGTAGATTCTGCATTTTCTTGTTTTGGTTGCTTGGGGGTGCCCCCCCCCCCACCAACTAAGCTGTATAAAGTTGAGAAAATAATCTGCATGAAGACCAAATTATGGTTATGAATTCTAAAAGGATATTATTTTTCCCTCACACAATACGAGTGACATAAGGAAGTTTATTTATTGTCCTTTCTGTGGGTTTACTGCAGGTGTAATCCTTTGGGAATTCAGCTTTGTAGAGCAATCTCCTATCATTTTCTCTACTTTAATCATACCTGGGCCTTTATCTCTTGTCTTGCATACTCAGAACAGCCATCAAAATAGAAAATTAAAGTCCCATGGGTTTGGTTCATCAATGTAAAGTAAAAACTAGCTTTTAAGCACACCTAATTCCTAGGCTTTTATTCTCACTGTTTTTAGCCTCTATGGATTTTTAAATTTATTATCATTACAGGAAGGCATCAAAAAGATGCCTGCTGCATTTTATTTGTAAAATGTAAAAGCAAATAAAAAGAAACATATTCTCTTACATATTCTTATTGGGATGTCCGTTAAGTTTTGTCTACATGTTTCACTGAAAATCCTATTTTCAATCTTGAATTATATATGCCTCTTCTTGTTATTATATGTTAAAGTTGTATATTTTAGTTTTTTAGAATTTTTGTTTGTTGTTTCAACCAGCTGTCAACTATGAATCTTACTAACACTGGGTTCTCTTTTAGAAGTGATACAAAAGACAAATGAATGTTGATATGACATATGTATGAAATCAGCCTCTAGAGAATGAGAATCCTATGAATTATACCTCAGAAATAACATCCCAGTTTTACCTTAACTATTCTTCGAAGATTAGCAAACAATATACAGAATGCCTTACCTATTGATTTTATATGAAAATCTTTCTTAAAATGACAGTTTATAAATTCTTAATTTTTTAAAATCACATGATACACACTGGGATGAAGTTGATTTAATGATCTGTCAGTATTTATCAGTCAAACAGTGAGTAACAAAATACCTGACCAACAGTGGCCTCACAATATAATATCATTTATTGTTTGTTTAGAAACTATCTAGAGGTAGATTGTTTCATAAATGATTCAGTGATTAAACAACAGTAACGCCTGACCTATTTTCTTTCTTTCTTAGCATGCTGATTATTTGTCTTAATCAATCTTGCATCTTGGCTATAGAGATGGTTTCCATAGCTCTAAGAATCACATTAGCAAGGCAGAAACAAAGAGGATGGAGGAATACCAGCAGGCTATTTTATTTCTTTGCATCAAATTATCTTTTGAACATGACTCCAGTAAAATTATTCTTAGGTTACTGTGATTATAACTGAGCCTCATGATTAGTTCTTGCTTCACGAAATACTAGAGAAATGAGGATCTTTGGCAAATCCATAAGGGGAAGGATGCTGGGAATGGATTGCTGGAGGCAAACTAATGGAATCTGATATATAATTCCACCCCTGCTATTCAGCATCCATACTCATTTTTCATGAAAGATCTTCCTCTTCCACAAGAGAAACCACCCCAAAGGTTGATCCAATTACTATTTATTGCATATGGCTCCTTTCCTAAAATATGTTGGTGATATGCCTAATCTCTGACAGCTTAGATGCTACTACTTATGATCCAGAAACTGAGTTAAAATAGAACATAATTACCTTCAACATGCACAATATACAAGAAGAAATGCTACAACTTCAGTTTAGTTCAGTTGCTCAGTCGTGTCCGACTCTTTTGACCCCATGGACTGTAGTATGCCAGGACTTCCTGTCCCTCATTAACTTCCAGAGTTTACTCAAACTCTTGTCCATTAAGTCAGTGAAGCATCCAATCATCTCATCCTCTGTTGTCCCCTTCTTCTCCCACCTTCAGTCTTTCCCATCGTCAGGACATTTTCCAATGTGTCAGTTCTTCACATCAGGTGGCCAAAGTATTGGAGTTTCAGCTTCAACATCAGTCCTTCCAGTGAATATTCAGGACTAATTTCCCTTAAGATGGACTGCTTGGATCTCTTTGCAGTCCAAGGGACTCTCAAGAGTCTTCTCCAATATTACATTTCAAAAATATCAATTCTTTGGTGCTCAGCTTTCTTTTCAACTCTCATATCCATACATGACTACTGGAAAAACCATCAATAACCTCAGATGTGCAGATGACACCACCCTTATAGCAGAAAGTGAAGAGGAACTAAAAAGCCTCTTGATGAAAGTGAAAGAGGAGAGTGAAAAAGTTGGCTTAAAGCTCCACTTTCAGAAAACTAAGATCATGGTATCTGGTCCCATCACTTCATGGGAAATAAATGGGGAAACAGTGGCTGACTTTGTTTTTTGGGGCTCCACAATCACTGCAGATGGTGACTGCAGCCATGAAATTAAAAGACGCTTACTCCTTGGAAGGAAAGTTAGCATATTCAGAAGCAGAGACATTACTTTGCCAACAAAGGTCCATCTAGTCAAGGCTATGGTTTTTCCAGTAGTCATGTATGGATGTGAGAGTTGGACTGTGAAGAAAGCTGAGCACCGAAGAATTGATGCTTTTGAACTGTGGTGTTGGAGAAGAGTCTTGAGAGTCCCTTGGACTGCAAGGAGATCCAACCAGTCCATCCTAAAGGAGATCAGTCCTGGGTGTTCTATGGAAGGACTGATGCTAAAGCTGAAACTCCAGTATTTTGGCCAACTCATGCGAAGTGTTGACTCATTGGAAAAGACTCTGATGCTGGGAGGGATTGGGGGCAGGAGGAGAAGGGGACGACAGAGGATGAGATGGCTGGATGGCATCACCAACTTGATGGACATGAGTTTGAGTGAACTCTGGGAGTTGGTGATGGACAGGGAGGCCTGGTGTGCTGCACTTCATGGGGTTACAAAGAGTCAGACACGACTGAGCAACTGAACTGAACTGACCTGACTAGATGGGCCTTTATGGGCAAAGTAATGTCTCTGCTTTTCAATATGCTATCTAGATTGGTCATAACTTTCCTTCCAAGGAAGAAGTGTCTTTTAATTTCATGGCTGCAATCACCATCTGCAGTGATTTTGGAGCCCAAAAAAATAAAGTCAGCCACTATTTCCCCATCTATTTGCCATGAAGTGATGAGACCAGATGCCATGATCTTAATTTTCTGTATGTTGAGCTCTAAGCCAACTTTTTCACTCCCCTCTTTCACGTTCATCAAGAAGCTCTTTAGTTCTTCACTATAACTTAGTTTTTCATTTTAACTGCGAACAATTTGAAGTGTAATAATTGTTATAGAGAGCATATATCTTACCCTGCTATTTAGTAATGGCAGGAAATCCTATCCTGGCAATGAAGTAATTTTCCTGATTTCCACTTCATTCTGTCTCCAATTCTGCTCTAAAATCTTTAGTTCTTTCGCCAGGAGAGAACAATTTTCCTTTTGTCTTCCTTCCCATTCATATCTGAAATGGCTGCTCCTTCCGGAGGATCCACTGCTTTTAGCATCTCTCTTTGATGCCACCTCAGAGGCCCAGGGATTTTCACAGATGTTTCCTAGCCAGATTTCCTATTTTATTGCTAGTATATTTCCCTCAAATTTTAGTATGTTCAAATTTATTTACTTTTAATCAATTCCATGCTCCTATGTCTATGGTCAAAATGGCTTAAACAAAGTATTGAATCTAAACTAGGTAGACCATAACTTGCAATTGGGTCAAGAGGGTGTGACCCCTTGAAGAAAGGTGTTGGGGAGAATCTGAGGCACCTCCTTATTAAACCTCCTAATGAGACTGATGTTTCAATGCTGGCACTTATACTAGCTTCAAGCTGGCAAACAGAAGTTGCTTTTTCTTATTGTTCAAAGTGCTGAATCATGCGATGAACTCTCAGTCAGCCTGGATTACAAACCATGGGCAGAGCATGTCTGGCCTCAAAGAATAAACATAGGCTGCCATTCTGAGTTTCAGCTCTTCATTCATCTGCAGTTCAGCTTTCTGTTACTGTGTTGTCTAGATCCCAAAGTAGTTATGTAACAGTTTAAGGAAGTGTTTCATCACATCTTAACAAATGCCCCTAAAAAGCAGAAATTGGGGGAAAAAAAAAAAAAAGCAGAAATTGGTGATTTCTAGCTCTTCTTCATCCTATTATCATGCAATAGCACATTTAGAGGCAGTTCTAAACAGTCTAATCTGTCAACCCAGTTCTCCTACTCTGTTGAGGATATGTACTGGCACTCACTGAAGACTTGGGAATCTTACTGATGATTTGATGCATCTGCATTAGAATGTGTATAGTTAAGTCTCAAGAGAGCTTAAAAACAGCCAGTGGCTTCACTTGCTTTATAAACACAAAAGTGTCTGAGAAATGCAATCATCTATTTTATTGTTATGTTTGTTTATTTTTTATTTTAGGCAGAGGATACCTGTGGTTTTTACTTTGGTACAAAATAATCATGCCAAACTGAGTTTAATATATCAACATATAGAATGAGATGGACAAAAGGATTAGGAAATTAGCTATATTATTTTCATCTCAACCTGCATAGACAATGTTAAATTATATAAGTTTTTGAGTGCCCTTGAATGCATTCTACATATTTTACAGTCTATAATTTCTCTTTCTCTTTTCTCTGTTTTGTTTTACATGTCTGCAATTTTATATGTTCTGTTTCATGTGTAAACATTCATTTATCCTCATTCTGTGTAAGTTTACTCATAAGTTTTTTAAAGTAACTGCCAGTATATGGTAGCAAAAAAATAGGTGCAATACATTTTTCATTCAAGTGTGCAATTTCGTTCTTTACCATGATGACTACTTTGTTTCTAAATAGAATTCCTTAGCTAAACAATGGATCTTATGTTATATATAGGAAGGATATCTCCAATCAGTATTCAGCAGATTATGTTTAGTATCGCTGTACAGTTTTATTAAATTTGACATATTAATGTTGCCAGGACTTTAGAAATTTGTGAACTGTTTTCTTACCAGCCTCGGCTAGACTTCTCAGAAGCCAGGTGTGTACCATTGAGTTACACAATTACGTACTCGAAAATCAAAAGGGGGAAATGAAACCATAAAAGCTGAGTAGACAGGAAAGCCAAATGCACACTCAGGGTGCATCATTACATACTTCAGACTCATAAAATATGCCTTCCCCCTACGAATAGTGGATAGGGAAATCAGAGAGTGCATCCTATTGACAAGAGGGGAGAGATACAGGGAGATTAGATTCACTCTAGCAATTTTCTACCTAAGAGGAGCAATTCCAATATACCTGGATGTCAAAGCCAAAACAAACTCTGATTCTATTTTATCTAATCAAGAAAATATCTACTATTCATTGTTTCTTCACTTGATTGGTACCTGACAGAAAGAAGCTTTCTCTGCAGAGAACTTTACTAACAACCTTTCTTATCCTCATGATGTGAGACAGAAAAATGTCCTTGGTCTTTTTCCTTCCCCCTCATAATATTTCCTTTTCAAAAATTGTTCCTTGTAATTTGTTCCTTTGTAATTACAAAAAGTAATTTTGACACCCTAGATTGCTACCATTATCATAACAGTAAGTAAATACTCCAACTAACTTTCATACTTCTATTTTCCTAATCATATTAATGAAATCTGTTACTACACAGGCTTTGGGGAAAGCTACACAGTCAGGAAATTTTCTTTCAATCATACAGCAGAACTTCAGGGAAAGCACTTCTGAAACTGTTATCAGAAACTAAAAGCTGCTCACATACAGTATCACTCTGATAACTTACTAGCTACTATAGAGCATATTTATTTTTCTATAATTTGTCCTTTCATTCTAGGTCTTAGTATAGTTTTAGACCCACAGAAATTCTTTAATAAAGAGTGTTAAGTTTCCCTTTGTATTTCACATTGTTATATAAAGTTGTACGAAGAATTACTAACAATCCTGGTGATAGTTATAGTCCAGTCATCTGGGAATATAAAGAGGTGGATAAAATTGACATTGAAAATTAAACAAAAAAATTCTGGGATCCAGTCTATAATGGTTTAACAGTACTCTGAATTACTGTTCCTCCACCCCAAATGAAAAAAAAAAAAAAAGTGCTTTAAAAGAGTATGAATTCAAGAGGAAATATCCTATAACTCTTTCAGTCTTCAAAAAGCACATAATTTTCACCCTTTGTGGAGCTAAGTGTAGAAGCAATGAAGTTATAGTTATTTAACTACCAACTTCCCAAAAAGCATTTATATCCAAGATGGCTTCAAGTAAATGTTTTAGAAAAGCTTTTTAAACTCAGGTTTCTTACATGACCTAAGAACCTACCTGTCAACTAACAGACTTTTCCAGAGACATTGAAACTCAAATGTTTTGAGATTATAAAAAGTCTGTTCCTTTTTTGGTTTGTTTTTCCAGTTTAGAGTAAAGATGCCCTCTACCACAAAATATCCTTTCTTTTCAGGGTCATATTTCAACATAAGAAATAAATTGAGTTCTATCTTCTATCTGTATTTTTCATGTTTCCTTTAAATAGGTCATTTCCATTGCACATAGGTAGTAAATTTACCTCACGTGGTTTTTATACAACAGCCTAGAATAGCAAGCTCCAAAGAGTAACATCTAATGGTATCATTAAAATGATTGTAAACATGCCTGTTGTGGCAGATGTGAGCATTCTTTCTGTTGAAATACATTCAAATTGTTTGGTAAGATCAAACAAAGTAGAGTTTTAATATGTCAAACATGTCTACATTCTAACAGGTTCTGTTTTTATAGAGATCTGTTTCTTTAGAAGTCAGGACAGCTATAAAAGAGCCAGACTACAGATCAGATTCAAAGTTGAAACTTATTTTCTCTGATTAGGGCAGAATTCTCTGTATCTGTATCATTTAGCCAACAGTATTCAAAGAAAAGAGATCAAACAGAATAATATAGCAGGTATTACATTAAGATGGTAGAGGCATGTGGGCCTATTAATTAACCTTAATTAGTGTTAGGTTTTGCCCAAAACAAAATTAAATATTTTTAGTTATTAAGTCTAATCTGTCCTTCTCCTAATCTTTTCACCTCTCTGCCATCATCCCTCTTCCCCTAATTTATTAATCTACTTAGAATAGTGTCACACAATGTGTTCTAATTTTCAGACTACTTAATTCTAGGAAAGTCAGTAAAATGTTATGTTCTCAGGTGACAACTTGGCTTTATTTTTTCCAATAACAACATAATTAGATTTCTCTGGCATGTTCACTAATATGATATTTTCAAATTTAGCAAGAAATTGTGAATTAAATATCTATATTATTAGCATGAGAAAATATATTCTTAGAATGAAGTCTCTAGTTAAAGTTAATAACCATAATATATTTCATAGGTGTCTGGTGTTTTATATAAATTATCTCATTTAACCTCACTGGATTCAAAATTACAGAGCTAATAAACCAGGATTATCTAAAAAAACAAAAAATAAAAAAAGAAACTACACTCTTAGCCATTAAAATATACTACTTGTTTAAGTTTTCACTTGAGATAGTATTAGTTACAGAAGCTTTTTTAAAATAGGTCAACAAAAATTTTGGGCTTCCCTGGTGGCACAGAGGTTAAAGCGTCTGCCTGGAAGGCAGGAGACTGGGGTTTGATCCTGGGTCGGGAAGATCCCCTGGAGAAGGCAATGGCAACCCACTCCAGTACTCCTGCCTAAAGAATCCCATGGAGGGAGGAGCCTGGTAGGCTAAAGTCCATGGGGTCGCAAAGAGTCGGACACAACTGAGCGACTCAACTTACTTACGACAATTTTATCTCCACAAAATAAGGAGATTTTCTCTCTTGTGGCTGACAGTAAGAATCACCAAATATTCTATTTTCTTCCTTATATTCCTACGCTCTATTACAATTATTTTGAACCACAAGAATATTTTCAGAGAATAGTGAGAAAAAGCGTCATGTGGCATTTCTAGGCTAAGACAGTGGATAGCTCAGGCACCATTCTTCATTTTCTCTTTTGCTCTACGATGTACCTAGGGCCTTGTGTTGTGAACCCAAAACATAAAAACAGAATGGATCACTGAGTTACTGCAGGGTGAACAGTGCTCGAAGAATTGCTCAAATATGCATTGAATTCAGAATGAACCTGAAGTAAGCCTTTGTTGTATTGAGCATTGTGATGTGGCATTGTTTCTTTCTATCTAATCTATCCTACCTAGTTGTCTGTCTTAGCTAGCCTGTCCTGGTTATTGTAGAAGTTGGCAATAGAAGTGAGAGGATGTCTTTAAAAACCTAATCTATTTGGCATTGACCTAATGATCCAGTAGTGAATGAGCAGAGAGAGAACTGTTATTAGAAGCTTTCGAAAGATGGAGATTCATTTTATACAGCAGCAAAGCATTAGCATAATGTGAGCAGCAGATCATGTGCCTAACAAACTTGGGATCCTGGTGTGAAGCAGGATGTTAATAATGTGTGTGATTTGCTATTAACTCTATTCAGCAAGGTATATTAAGTAATAAATGAGCTCAGAATAGAATTGGCTACTTTGTAAGCAAAGGTGAAATGAGTAGAGAAAGTCAATACAAAGTCTTTCAGTGTTGGTAAAACAATCACTTCATACCCCTAATAAATGATAAGGGTACAAAAGCCTTTACAGATAAATGTCTGGCAATATATTTCCAACTGATTAAATTGCCTCAAAGCAAAGAACAGGTTAAGAATGTGGCACTCAATAATTTGGTAAAATGATTCAGGGCAAAGATCAGATTAACAGTGTGGCTTTGCCCGGAAATTCAAACAGCTTCTGTGTAACCCTGTTATATAGAGAGAATGAATAATGGAATGAAAGAGTAGATAGGTACAAAATAGAAAAGAGCAGGGCATTTTCTGTGTGCATGGATAAAATTGGAATGAAAGCTTACTGGATTTCTTTAAGTTCTTCTGGTAAAGAAACTGAGTTTGGAACCCCCCCTCCCAAAAAAAACCCACAACTTTACAGGCTTTAAATAATTTAAATTACCAAACTTTCTGTGAGAAGAAAGCTGGCTGAGCAAACTCCTCAGATTGCAATTAGGGTATATTCCCCCAAACCCACATCGAACCAGAACAAGGCTAATGGGAAAGAAAAAGCATCCTTAAAGATGCAACCATGAGGTACAGAGAACAATGGACTTTGTAGAGGTTCCCCAAAGAGTCTAGACTTTGGAGGAACATTCTCCAACCCCAGTTTGGGACCTCTCACCAATGCCTGCTTCCCAGGTGGCACAGTGGTAAAGAAATCACCTGCCAGTGAAGGAGACACAAGTTTGATCCTTGAGTCTGGAAGATCCCCTGGAGGAAGAATGGCAATCCACTCCAGTATTCTTGCCTACAAAATCCCATGGACAGAGAAGCCTGGTAGGCTATATAGTTCACAGGGTCATAAAGTGCAGTCATTTCGTCACTTAGTCATCATTTAGTCACATAGTCCATTGTCACTTTTCCTATGGAAAAGTCATTCCATAGGAAATGACTGTGTGATTGAACAGGTACAAATGTTTGCTCATGGGGAGTGAAATATCTATGTAGCAGTGACTAATGCATGTCTGTCTTTTCCTTTCTTTTCCTTTTTTTTGGAATATAATTGCTTTACAATGCTCTGTTAGTTTCTGCTATACAGCATCATGGCCAATTGTGTGTATTGCATATATCCACTCCCTCCTGAGCCTCCCTCCTACCCTCCCATTCCACCACTCTAGATCATCACAGAGCACCAAGCTGAGCTTTGCTGTGCTATACAGCAACTTCCTTCTAGCTATCGATTTTACCCACAGTAGTATTTACCTAGAGCCTGTCATACAGATGGAAGGAAGTCAGAAGAGAAAAACAAATATTGTGTATTAACACATGTATATGGAATCTAGAAAAATGGTATTAATGAACCTATTCCTGCTCTATTTTCAGGGCAGGGATAGAGGGAAAGACATAGAGAATAAACTTGTAGACACAGGAGAGAGCAGTGAGGGGGTGAATTGAGTCTTCTCCTTTCTAAGTAGTATCTGTTCTGTTTCTGTTCCACCATTATTAGTAGTGTTTTTTATTATCATTTATTATTGAATGTTCATGTATGTGTATGGGGAGGCTCCCTTAACTTGTCTTTTTAGTTCATATGTATCACTTGAAAGTACTGACATCTGAACCTGATATAGAGACTTGCATATCAGCCAGAGTGTTCCACTAGCAGAAATTGGTTTGGACCTTTGAGTTATCTCACTTGGAGAGTAATGTTTCTTTGCACATTAATGGGGGAAAAAAAGGATATTGGGTGATGGAAACAGTCTTCAAATAATAATCCCCACATATTCCATTAGTTTTCTATATCCCCTTGCTCCAGAGGTTAGATGGAGCCAAGAATTATGAAAGCTGATATGGTCAATGAAAGGTGAATAGAATTGACACATAAAAATTCAGTCCAAGAGAGTCTGGCTCATATTTCATTTTCCAGTCTCTCTCCCTTGCTAGGCAACAGTAAATACTTGGGTTGAGATAATGGTCATGTGGTTGAAGCAGCCTGGATCACTGAGTTGCTTGCTGTAGAGAGAATATCATCTTGGGATGCTATGCATTCCCATAGTGCATTTGTGGGAAAGAGAAACAAACTTTTGCTGTGTCAGGTCTCTGAGAGGTATTTTGAACTTCTATGTAACCTCACCTTTGTTATCTAAATACTGCTACTACAACATTTAATGTAAATTTTGGAGACACATACTGCTTTCTGGTTTCAAACTGAAATAATGTTTGAGTAACATTCTTAACAGATTAATGTTTGTTCATTTTCACTCTTACATATCATAATAATTATTAAATCAATCTGTCTTCTGAAGTCAAACTGTTGGAATTATTTTGTATTTTTAGAGTTCTGTAATACATAGGCTTAAAATAAAACTTAACACATAATAACAAATCAAAAATAGCATGAAACCTACAATGATAATTATTTTCAATCTCTCAATGTCATAGCAAAGTGATCTCTGCCCTAACATCTTAGTGAAAATAAATGGAACAAGGAACCAATGAGTTATTTAAAGGACTCATTAACTTTCACATGACCCTATTTGTAACTGAGACCGTTGTGTCCTAGAAGTACCCTCCAAGAAATGATTAATGAGGTTTTCAAACATTGTAAATTGACTGACATAGAAGGGAGTGATCTCGTTCTTTAGCCAAATCTCTGTGAGATCCAGGTAAGAGGGAAGACTTATCTCAAATAATTCATGATAGTGCCTCATATTAAGCATTCAAACATGTAATTATTTTTCCTAAACTTTAAAGAGCTCCATAAACTAGGTCAGTAAGGAGGTACATTTATCAAAGTTTTTCTCTAAATTGATCACAGGTAAAGCAGGTTTAAATATACAAATCTTATAACTTCACTCATATTAGTAACAAACTTTCCACAAATGCATTGAATTGCACATAATAATTTACTAGAATTTTTCTTCCCTTTTGTTCTTTGAACAAGTTAGAATTCCATCTATATCACAGAAGTTTGAATGGCAATTTGATATGTTTGATCATAGCATATGGCTCATTTGAATAAATTATAATTAGACCCTTACTTGTATTAAACAGCAGGACCTAAGGACTGGAATTACATGCATCAGTGGCTCAGTTCTCCCTTTCCCTAGTGTAAGGTGGCTATAGATGTTAAATGTGAAGTTAACTGTTGAGGATGATTGTAAGAAAATGTTAATATAGCAGTGTATTGCTGCAAGTGAACTAGTTGCTGCAAATTAACTAAACTTATGGAAGTTTTTTTCTGGTTAAAAATGAGTTAAGGGTTCTTATATTTTATCTGTATAACCTATACTCTGTTTTGAATTTTCCATCTAGTAAAGTATAAAAATTATTGTGTAGTGGGAATATTCAATTGTATCTTATAGCATTTATTTAATATTCTCAAACAGAAAAATAAATTGGCCTACTATACTTCTATTTTTCATTTTTGTTAAATATGTATTATAAATGTAACTTGAATTTTCCAGTGTATTATTCAAATTAACAGCTTTCTGTATAGAACAAGGATTTTTAAACTATTGCTGTTCATATATTCTTACACTAAAAATTTAGAGAGAATTCTTTTTTAAAAGTCTATAATGACAGAAATGTTTGATAAGATGTCGTAGGAAATTATTTTGGTTCACTTTACATGCATTTCCTCAATTATAAGGAAAATGACTTCACTGTAATCAAGAATGCATTTTCTTAAAAGAGTTAAATTTTATGATATAGGGTATTTGTGCACAATTAAACTGTGACTAACTGTAATAACAAATGATATCTAAAATGGTAAAATTATTACTCCTTCATCTCTCTGAGTTTTTTTAAGACTATTTCCATTACACACATACACATACATCAAAACCAGAATCTAGTCTATAGTTTAATTAAAAGCTATATATGAATTTTGAAAAGAGAAATGCTACCTTGAATTTTTTTGTAAATTTCTGAATCAAGCCAATGTTTCTTTCAATTTATACAATTTTGATTTCCTCAACTAATAAATCACACAACTGGTCTCTAATCTGCATCTCCCCACTTCTTGTTTTTGCTTTGCTTTCAGCAGATATATATATACAATCTTCCTAAAATATCTTTTAATCACTGAAACTTCCTTATTCATGTTGGACTATCTCATCAAGACAAAATTCTCTCTCCAACATATATGACCCTTCATCAAATAACTTCAATAATCAATTGTATTTCCTATTAAGAGTCAAGTTTAACTTTTATTGTTAGGGATATCATCTTACTTTCTTCTGTGAAAATTCTAGCTTGGACAAGAAAAGAGGGGCCATTCTGATCAGGGCAGATATTATAGATCACAGCATTTAGGAGTATGAAGCCAAATACCCAAATGTAGGTTAGCAAATGAAAGATCAAATTGGGGAATTTTGCGAGACAGGTGGGGCCATGAGAATAGGAAAGAGTGGTAGGCAGAAATCTAATGCTTTCAGCAATTTATTGAGCATTTAATTCTCTGTGTGTTTGAGGTCTAAATGAGTGCCAGAGGGAGCTATCTGAATTTGACTTTTTAGCAAAAGATATCCACGCCTGTTCTTGAGGGAATCTTGATAACCGAGACAACACGAGAGCAGTCCACCTCTTGTCCTATCTGTAAACAACTATCACCAAGGTCATTGTATACTGTACTATTACGTGGATGAAATGGAGGCTCCTAGATGGAATGTTCTTATGATAATGGGCTTAAGTTTTCTAGGTGCACATCATAACTAACATGAAGGATATTACAAAACTGATTAAAATTGAGGTCCTTTTTTTCCCCTCTGCACCTTGACTATGTCCCCAACCTCCATACTCAAACTAGAATCAGCCTATGTTTATTGAGTGAAGCTTGGTCTAATATAAAGTTCAATAAACAACACACTAAAAGTTAGAAAACTTTAAGAAAAAGGTAGGTTATCCCACCTCATGCCTATGGTGTGCTAGGAAAATAATGATTCTCAAAGATGTCCACAACCTAATCTTCAGTTCCAGTGAGTATATTACCTTACTTGTCAAGAAGACTGCTTATTTGAGTAAAATTAAGGGCTTCTCTGGTGGCTCAGATGGTAAAGAATCTGCCTGCAATGCAGGAGACCTGGGTTAATCCCTGGGTCAGGAAGATACCCTGGCAAAAAGAATGACTACCCACTCCAGTATTATTGCCTGGAGAATTTCATGGACAGAGTTGCATGGTGGGCTACAGTCCCTGAGGTAGCAAAGAGTAAGACACTGACTGCATGGACTTTGTAATAAGGAGATTATCCTGAACCTAATCTAATCTAATCATTTGTGTTCTTAAAGCAGAGACCTTTCCTATCTATGGTCAGAGAGAGATGGCCATATGAGAAGGATTCAGTTCCTTTTGCTTATTCTGAAATGTAGTGGTCTTTAAGCAAGAATCAGAGAGAGACTTTTAGAAGCTGGAAAAATTAAAAGAAAGAATTCTTCCCTGGGGAATCCAGTAAGGAGTTTAGCCAGTCATACACCTAGATTTTAATGCATGTTACCAAACGTCTCACCTATAAAACTATAGAAGATAAATGTGTGCTGTTTTCAGCTACAACTTTTTAAATTAATTTTCCTCAGCAGCAATAGAAAACTAGTTAAGTTCAGTTCAGTCGCTCAGTCATGTCCGACTCTTTGCAACCCCATGAATCGCAGCACACCAGGCCTCCCTGTCCATCACCAACTCCCGGAGTTCACTCAGACTCACGTCATTCGAGTCAGTGAGGCCATCCAGCCATCTCATTCTGTCATCCCCTTATCCTCCTGCCCCCAATCCCTCCCAGCATCAGAGTCTTTTCCAATGAGTCAACTCTTTGCATGAGGTGGCCAAAGTACTGGAGTTTCAGCTTTAGCATCATTCCTTCCAAAGAAATCCCAGGGTTGATCTCCTTCAGAATGGACTGATTGTATCTCCTTATAGTCCAAGAGACTCTCAAGAGTCTTCTCCAACACCACACTTCAAAAGCATCAATTCTTGGAGCTGTCTTCCTCACAGTCCAACTCACATCCATACATGACCACTGGAAAAACCATGGCCTTGACTAGACAGACCTTAGTCAGCAAAGTAATGTCTCTGCTTTTCAATATGCTATCTAGGTTGGTCATAACTTTTCTTCCAAGGAGTAAGCATCTTTTAATTTCATGGCTGCAATCACCATCTGCAGTGATTTTGGAGCCCCCCAAAAAATAAAGTCTGACACTGTTTCCACTGTTTCCCCATCTATTTCCAATGAAGTGATGGGACCAGATGTCATGATCTTTGTTTTCTGAATGTTGAGCTTTAAGCCAACTTTTTCACTTTCCTCTTTCACTTTCATCAAGAGGCTTTTCAGTTCCTCTTCACTTTCTGCCATAAGGGTGGTATCATCTGCATATCTGAGCTTATTGATATTTCTCCTGGCAATCTTGATTCCAGCTTGTGCTTTCTCTAGCCCAGCATTTCTCATTATGTACTCTGCATATCAGTTAAATAAGCATGGTAACAATATACAGCCTTGACGTACTCCTTTTCCTATTTGGAACCAGTCTGTTGTTCCATGTCCAGTTCTAACTGTTGCTTCCTGACCTGCATATAGGTTTCTCAAGAGACAAGTCAGGTGGTCTGGTATTCCCATCTCTTTCAGAATTTTCCATAGTTTATTGTGATCCACACAGTCAAAGGCTTTGGCATAGTCAATAAAGCAGAAATAGATGTTTTTCTGGAACTCTCTTGCTTTTTCTATGATCCAGCAGATGTTGGCAATTTGATCTCTGGTTCCTCTGCCTTTTCTAAAACCAGCTTGAACGTCAGGGAGTTCACGGTTCACGTATTGCTGAAGCCTGGCTTGGAGAATTTTGAGCATTACTGTACTAGCATGTGAGATGAGTGCAATTGTGCAGTAGTTTGAACATTCTTGGCATTGCCTTTCTTTGGGATTGGAATGAAAACTGACCTTTTCCAGTCCTGTGGCCACTGTTGAGTTTTCCAAATTTGCTGGAGTGAAGCACTTTCACAGCATCATCTGTCAGGATTTGAAATAGCTCAACTGGAATTCCATCACCTCCACCAGCTTTGTTCGTAGTGATGCTTTCTAAGGCCCACTTGATTTCACATTCCAGGATGTCTGGCTCTAGATGAGTGATCACACCATTGTGATTATCTGAGTCATGAAGATCTTTTCTGTACAGTTCTGTGTATTCTTGCCACCTCTTCTTAATATCTCCTGCTTCTGTTAGGTCCAGACCATTTCTGTCCTTTATCGAGCCCATCTTTGCATGAAATGTTCCCTTGGTATCTCTAATTTTCCTGAAGAGATCTCTAGTCTTTCCCATTCTGTTCTTTTCCTCTATTTCTTTGCATTGATCACTGAAGAAGGCTTTCTTATCTCTTCTTGCTTTTCTTTGGAACTCTGCATTCAGATGCTTATATCTTTCTTTTTCTCCTTTGCTTTTCACCTCTCTTCTTTTCACAGCTATTTTTAAGGCCTCCCCAGACAGCCATTTTGCTTTTCTGCATTTCTTTCCATGGGGAAGGTCTTGATCCCTGTCTCCTGTACAATATCACCAACCTCATTCCATAGTTCATCAGGCACTCTATCAGATCTAGGCCCTTAAATCTATTTCTCACTTCCACTGTATAATCACAAGGGATTTGATTTAGGTCATACCTGAATAGTCTAGTGGTTTTCCCTACTTTCTTCAATTTCAGTCTGAATTTGGTAATAAGGAGTTCATGATCTGAGCCACAGTCAGCTCCTGGTCTTGTTTTTGTTGACTGTATAGAGCTTCTCCATCTTTGGAGCAAAGAATGTAATCAATCTGATTTCAGTGTTGACCATCTGGTAATGTCCATGTGTAGTCTTCTCTTGTGTTGTTGGAAGAGGGTGTTTGCTATGACCAGTGCATTTTCTTGGCAAAACTCTATTAGTCTTTGCCCTGATTCATTCCACATTCCAAGGCCAAATTTGCCTGTTACTCCAGGTGTTTCTTGACTTCCTACTTTTGCATTCTAGTCCCCTATAATGAAAAGAACATCTTTTTGGGGTTTTAATTATAAAAAGTCTTGTAGGTCCTCATAGAACCGTTCAACTTCAGCTTCTTCAGCATTACTGGTTGGGGCATAGACTTGGATTACTGTGATATTGAATGGTTTGCCTTAGAAACGAACAGAGATCATTCTGTCATTTTTGAGACTGCATCCAAGTACTGCATTTCGGACTCTTTTGTTGACCATAATGGCTACTCCATTTCTTCTGAGGTATTCCTGCCCGCAGTAGTAGATATAATGGTCCTCTGAGTTAAATTCACCCATTCCAGTCCATTGAGTCCTAGAATGTCAATGTTCACCCTAGCCATCTCTTGTTTGACCTCTTCCAGTTTGCCTTGATTCATGGACCTGACATTCCAGGTTCCTATGCAATATTGCTCTTTACAGCATTGGACCTTGCTTCTATCACCAGTCACATCCACAGCTGGGTATTGTTTTTGCTTTGGCTCCATCCCTTCATTCTTTCTGGAGTTATTTCTCCACTGATCTCCAGTAGCATATTGGGCACCTACAGACCTGGGGAGTTCCTCTTTCAGTTTCCTATCATTTTGCCTTTTCATACTGTTTATGGGATTCTCAAGGCAAGAAAACTGAAGTGGCTTGCCATTCCCTTCTCCAGTGGACCAAATTCTGTCAGGCCTCTCCACCAATAGAAAACTAAGCTCATGCCAGATCCATTTCATTTTTCTGAACTTGTTTATGACCTCTGTCAAAGCAGCCTCATGCTTTCATTGCCAATCCAAAGTGCAGAATGTTCGAAGTTTGGCCTCTGTTACTCCACTCACTCTAATTTCCACTCTTAAGCAGTGGTACCTGTAGCCCATATCATCCAATAGAACCCTGAACTGCCATTTAAGATTTTGTCCATGTTGCTTTTCCTGCTGACTAGACTATAAACTTATCACAGATATAATTTAACTTTTTGTTTTGTGTCTTCCAGTGCACCTGGAACAATGCATTTTTATTGCTCAAAATCATTAATAGTAATGAAATTAATCATTTAATCTTTTTTTTAATCCAGGGATATATCATTTTATTTTCATCTACTGTCCTATTTTTTATGGTATTCTGTGATAAAGTAAATATTTGAAATAAATTTCATAAGATCAATCTCATTTCTTTGATAATATATGCTATACTCACTATTCTGAATTCATGCAAAACTTGCCATGGAATTTCTCATATTGCTTAATATTCATTGAAACATTTTTTCCAAAGTCTAGTATACCAAACTCAAGCCTTATTCTGAAATCATAGTTTGCATTTATATTTTTTAACATTTGACAAATTAGTTGCCAAGCGAATCTAATTTATGGTTTTAGCAATTGTATATGAGTCATGCTGCCAGTGTTTGTGTCTTGTTACAAATTGCCCCTAATTGGAAAGTACTGAGGAGTAAAATATGAAAAGAAAAGCCATCAGTACTTTGAAGTTTCTTAGTTACAAAAACGGGATGAGTCTTCCCGTAATAATTTTGATGAGCATGGAGCTTAGTTTATTGTTTTTTCTTGCTTCAGAGCTGTCAGCTCAATTTAGTTATGGAATAAGCTTGTGGTGTGGAATTTGCAGGAAATTTTTCAAGACCAAACTAGTTCCTCAAATAGAAGCTTTGTTCTTATAAATAGATACAATTATGTTCATATGTTTGTAGATGAATTCCACAGTATGAGTTGTTGAACAGAATTTCTCATGAGTAGCTTCCTCAGTTCTTTGGAATTTCACTCTTGAATGTGATCAGAAGAGGCAATTCAATCTGAAAAATAATTTTTAATCAAAACAACATTTTTTTCCATGAACACATACTTCATCTTCTATGTATATACTTAATTATTTTATACAAACTCTGTGGACGTTAACCATAGAGTTATAAATTACCTGCATGAACTAATAAATGAATTCTTAATTACTACAAACCTTAATGTTTCTTCCAATTTATTAAAATCATACAAATACATGAAAATATGGTCATTGGTTTTAATTTTCACATTTATAAGAACAAATAAAAAATATTCATCCATTTATAATATTTCCAATTTCTAGTTTTTAAATAAGTACACTAAATTCCCTGGTGGTTCAGATGGTAAAGAATCTGCCTGCATGCAGGAGACCTGGGTTTGATCCCTGGATCAGGAAGATCCCCTGGAGAAGGGAATGACTACCAACTCTAGTATTCTTGCCTGGAGAATTCCATGGACAGGCTACAGTCCATGGGGTCACAAAGAGTTGGACACAACTGACTAACACTTTCACTTTTCACTGTAAATTATATAAAAGTATTTTGTATTTAAATTGATGGAGTATGCGTTGTTTAGTTTCTTTGTGAAAAGAAGAAACTTCAGATTGCTATAAATGTTGAAAAAACAGACCAAGGAGAATTGATATCATGGACAACTTCATTTGCCCAGAAAATATTGGAAAATGAGATTTTATTTTTACCTATGATGAAGTGTTGTATCATCTACTCTTGCCATTGTGTGATAATGAAATTGCCATTCAAGGGATGTTCAGAAACTTCTGGACCGTGGGAAAGGGCTTTGGGGTGTGTGGTCAGATGAGCCTGAGGGGATTTGTATAGATTCTATTCCCTAAGAAATTACCACCTATAACTGGAAACATGGCTATGTTCAGATACATGCCTTTTGATCAGTGATAGTTGGAAGAGATTCACCATTAAGAATATGAGTCTCTGCCATCCAAGAGGAGGTCACTTGGTGAATCACAGCTGGAGTTTAATTAGAGCCCTATTTTGGATGGGAACCTCTTCCTATTGCCCTGAGATGTCTTTGCATGTCGGAAAGTTCTGAGTTTGGGTAGTGGAGACCTGGGATAAGAATGTCTACCACACTGGGTTGGAATGTGGATCATGTGAAGTAACACCCCGCAACACTCTATACAGCTCTGATAAAGAAGAAATTTTCAATCAGTGGAAGGACGTGAAAGACATGCATGCATGCAAGTCGCTTCAGTCATGTCCGACTCTTCGGGATCCCATGGACTGTGGCTCACCAGGCTCCTCTGTCCATGGGATTCTCTGGGTAAGAATACTGGAATGGATTGCCATGCCCTCCTCCAGAGGATCTTTCCCACCCAGGGATGACACCCAAGTCTCCAAGTCTCCTCCTGCATGGAAGCTGTCATCATACAGGGTTAGCAGAAGGATGAGCAATTTATCTTAAGTACACAATAGAACTTGGTACTTGTCACACTTAATGTACTCAAAAGTATTACTTTTCCCTTGAAACTGCCTCTTTTAAAGTGCTAGGCCAAGTTTCAAGCATCCACATTTCTCCTTGAGATTGTAAACAAAGCCATTGCGCACACAGTTCTGTCATATGTAGATGATATGATGGTATGGTTGGTCCAATGCATCCGTCTCATCAACACAAGTAAGGCTCTCTGATTCAAATATATCAAGTATTGCATGTCTAGATAAATACCTGTTACCAGTCCATTAGGCCAATTATTATTGGATGCTTTGTTTTTCAACATTTATGTATAATTCTAATCCTCTAAAATATATTTTTAATTGTTTAATTGTGATTTTTTTTCTGGTAATAATAATTCTGGAAGATTATTTTGGCCTAATTGTAAATAGAGATAAATATAAAAATGATAAAATAAGCTGAATACTTATAAGCCAGAGATATTTTTAAACAGATTAATTGTCCTTTTAAAATTTAAATGTTGTTCAGATATATATACACACATAGACACACTCTGTACATACCATGTTGCACAACTGAGGCCATATTACATAAAACACAAAAATCATTTACTGTTTTTTAATTTTTCCTTAACAACATGTGAGATGTACATGTTGTTATTGAATATATGTGTAATATGCACATATATAATGTGTGCATATGTACACTAATAATGCACATATATGCACATTCATTCATTAATTATATATGTTGTTAATATGTATGCATCCTTATAGATGTGTAGTGTTCATATTCTGCAACCTACTTAAATATTACTTTTTTGATAAAGGTGTGTGTTTTCCATTTTCACTATTATTAGCAGTGCCACAGTACACATCCTTAAGTAAATGTCTTTGTATACCTATTTATTGCCATTCTTTGGATGAATTCTTTATGATGAAATTGTTGGGCAACAGTTATACACATGAATATTTTTGGTGCACATTGCCTTTGGCAAATCTGTTACTGATTTTTTGTCACCATTGCCAAGGCAGTATCTTAAAGTTCATATGGATTTCATTCTCTGCCCCCACTGTTTTTCTTCTTCAGGCTACTGCCCATGAGATGCTGCTTGAGATCCATTACTCTCTTCCTGATCTCCTGCCAGGTCTTCCTCAGTGATGCTTTCCCAGTATCTCTTTTAGCTGGGTCCTTTCTTCAACACTGAGGACTCTCTTGCTGACCTTCTTCACCTCTTAAGCCAATCTCACCTCAGGCATATTTTCGACAACTACTTTTTAAAATATATAAGAGAAAATAAAGATAAATATTTGGGCTTCCCCGATGACTCAGCAGGTAAACAGTCTGCCCGCAATGCAGGTGACAGAGGAGACTTGGGTTCGATCCCTGGATCAGAAAGATCCCCTGGAGGAGGAAATGTCAACCCACTCTAGTATTCTTGCCTGAAAAATCCCATGGACAGAGGAGCCTGGTGAACTACAGTCCAAAGGGTTGCAAAGACTTTGACATGACTGGGTACGCATGCACAATATTAATGAATACAATTTAAACTTTCTTTGAAAATAATAATGCTCATTTTAATTTGCCAATAGTAAGCCAAATGCTGTATATGCATTATATAAATCATTAAGTACTATTATTAATGTTTTCCTTTGCAAAAAAACCTGAAGTTTGGAAAATCTTTATTACTTTCCAGGTACAAATAACCCATGAGTAGCATACATTCTCAGAGAAGGCAATGGCACCTCACTCCAGTACTCCTGCCTGGAAAATCCCATGGATGGAGGAGCCTGGTAGGCTGCAGTCCATGGGGTCGCGAAGAGTCAGACATCACTGAGCAACTTCACTTTCACTTTTCACTTTCATGCATTGGAGAAGGAAATGGCAACCCACTCCAGTGTTCTTACCTGAAGAATCCCAGGGACAAGGGAGCCTGGTGGGCTGCCACCTATGGGGTCACACAGAGTCAGACACGACTGAAGTGACTTAGCAGCAGCAGCAGCATACATATTCTTATATCCATAATTGTATGATTTCAATTCTACTCTCTCTTTTTAAATTGAGCTTCCCTGGTGGCTCAGTGGTAAAGAATCCACCTGCAGTGGAGGAGATGTGGGTTCCATCCCTGGGTTCCCTGGAGAAAGAAATGGCAACCCACTCCAGTATTCTTGCCTGGGAAATCCCATGGACAGAGGAGTCTGGCAGGTTCCAGTCTATGGGCTCACAAAAGAATCGAACACAACTTGACAACTAAACAACAACTAAACAATAAAACATCTCCTCTGAGATCTGTCCTCTTAGCACAGCTGAAATGTACAATACATTATTGTTAACAGTAGGTTCAGTGTTGTAAAGCAAATCTGTAGAGGTTATTCATCTTACCTTAACAGAAACTTTATGCCTGTTGATTAATAAGTCCATGCTTCCCTCTCCCCTCCATCCCTGGAAACCAGCATTCCAGTATTTGACTTTATGACCAATTCAGTTCTTAACTACCATGATATATTGCCAGTATTTGGTGATGCAGAAACAAATTAGGGTTTTGCAAGATCTTCAAAGGCAAGATTCTAGAAGCTAATTTGACTTATAAATTAGTATGTGATGAAAAATGTAAATTTAGATCAGGATAAATCTAGGCTGATATTATTATTTAAGAAAATGGGCATATATCTGGTATTGGATTTTATTATAAAAGGTGATTGCTGATATATGTTCTTATTATAATTGCATATATTTTCTAAGAGATACCTAGTTAAAATAAATTCATATAATTATGATGAACTTAGGAATTTAGGCGAGCTTGTAAGTAATTCTGTACTTATCTGACAGACTATTCAGTTTGTACTGAATAACTGTTATGGTGTAGCAAGCACTGTAAATTCAGTGCCTTAAACAACCATCTGTTCAGACAGCTGGAGTTTATCTAATGTAAGTTCCTACTGGTTTCTTCAGGTTGGCTCAGGTCATTGATCTAGCCTGGGCTCTGCTGGGGCAGCCTATCAGACATGTTTCTTATTACCCCTCTGGGACCAGTGAGTTAGCCCAGGTATACCCTTCTTATACCAGTGACAAGACAAGAGAGTAGGTGGAAGCACGTGACGTTTCCTAGGCTTAGAACTGGCACACTATTGCCTTCACTCTGTTCTATTGGCCTAAGCGTCTCATAACCAAACTCATAGCCAAGGGATAGAAATACAATCAGCCCACTTTGTGGAGGAAAAAACTGCAAAGTCATGTGGAAAAGAGCATGATGATAAGGAGGGAGGGAAGACTGGGGACACTAATGCAACCTACCACCGAAACAATTGCATATTATTTAAAAACGTGTTGTAGTTTCCGACTAAATTAATTTTTAACTTATATTCTTAACCACTTAATCATGGGATACAAAGAGGAGATGGTGAAGACGCCCTGGGTTTTGGTCAGGTGTTTTCTTTTTACGAAATGATATTGCTCATGTTCTTTAAGAACCTCTTGCGTGTCTCTCCGGCTTCAGTTTTCAGCGCTAAAACCTCTCAGTGCATGACTCATTAAACTAGTCACCACTATATCCACCCCCTCAACCTCATGCTACAGCCTCCAAATCTGCGGCTGCTGTGTCACATAGCATGAAAACTGTAGAATCTGAAATTCAACTGGTGCCAAAAAATAAAGCCTGAAAGTTTGAAAGGAGCATTTGAGGGTAGTTGTCTGTAAGAAAAATAGCTTGATTGCTGGGGAACCTGATCCTAAGGTAACTATTACTCACTCCCAGTGAGTTAAGAGGAAATTGGAGGAGGGAATCATAACCCAGGAGTATCACTGAAGATAGAGAGCCGGAAATGTCTAAAGCAGCTGAAGGGGTGAACACATTTTGTCTAAAAAGATAAGGCAGCTGAAGAAAGAGTGAAAAGTCATGAGCCAAATTTACACACACAAACAGTGGAAATAATCTTACAGCATCCAGTTTGGGAAGAAGTAAGGAAGATAACAGTGCTCTGAGTGGCTAGTGATGAGAGAACAAAGAGGTTAGTGATGTCTGAGAGAGATCAGCAATGATTCCAAGGTATACAGTGGTTCACTGGCAGTAGGAAAGAAGTATTTTGTTTTGTGTTTTCTCTTTTTTTTAAACTCAGCTCACTAACAACGTTCAAGTTTTAGTAGCAGTTCAAATATGAAAGACTTTGCCTGTTTGCCTGCTTGGGTTTTCATAATATTTTAAAATACATCAATGGAACAATCTTTGACAAAGCAAAGAAGTTATCAAGAAGAGGCATGTTAGCAGGCACTTTCTAAGAACTCTAGGACTCTTCGTGTTTGACTATAGGTGGACCCCAAAACAGCCTTCAGGAAATTATTAGTGTCTTTATATTCTTACAGCCAAAGTCTCCAGTTGATCTAAAAGCAAAGGGAAAAATCCAGTTAAATGTCTTCTCATTTTCCCAAATTCAGTATTTACAGAGTATCAGTTTTCAGTTTCTGAGAGTGACAGGGCCTGTCTTGATATAAGTAAATAAACATATATAAGTAACTTGTTTTTATATTTTCTTACATAGTTTGACACTATGATCTCAACAGTGAAGACCTAAATAACTTATCCAAAGTCACATGAGAATTTAAACCTTTATGTCAATAGGATAATGTTTTTTTTTTAAATCTATGATATTCTGTTTTGCTAGAAATTATAACTTACCTATAATTTCCATATATTCCATATTTTATTTAAGAAGGTATCTGTTAAACTATAATATATAGTTATGGAGAGAACCTATACATTGATAATATAAAGTGTTGGCTTGTGTGCATATTCCTTATTTCCAAATGAGGCTCTGGAGCTATGGAGCATGAATACCACAGTGTAGAAATGAATATGAACTGTAGTTTGTGTATGTTATCACACTAAATCTTCTAATGGTTTTAAACACATCTTTCGTCATTTCATGCTTATATTCAAAACCTGCAATGCCGTCCGTTACCTGCAAAGTAAGTTACTAACTTGTTGCTTAAATTTCCATTCCACTAGGAATCTGGTTACCACCTATCTTTCTGAGGTGTTATCCTCTACTTCTGTCAATAAGATTATCTGCTTTAGTCAGATAAGCCTGTTCATGCCACCCGCAGACAGACAGCATTCTCTTTATTTTCATAGCTTTCATTCTCATCTGGATGCTACATGTCTTGACCAAAGACTGTTCATCATACATCTATTGACTGATAAGTCTAACCTCTACCTTGTGGCATTTCTGCATTGTCCTGGCCAATGACTATCACACTGTCATCTGAAAAATTAATATCTGTATTACTAATTTTCATTAGTAGAAAATTAAGAATGTTCTAATTAGTAATAAAATATGATGCATTTTCTGCTAATAAAGATAGAGTTCACTGACATATAATGAGTGTTATAAAAGGGATTGCTAGGTCTATACATTGCAAATTTTTATAAAGTAATAATGTATTTTCTGAGTTATATTGTTATTCTTTTTCCACACATATATATCTTCCCAACTTATGGAAAATGAAAACCAGTGTCAGACGACTAGTAAAATACTATTTATTACTTGAGAGAAGGAAGTATTATCATTTCTTATAACCACAAGTGCCATATCATATCCTCTGAACAGCAGAAACTCAGGAAATAGCTATTTGCTTTTGAAATACTAATGGTTGAAAATGACTGTTAACTGTATAGCTTTTCTATACAAACTAAATGTTCCATCTCTCGATACTTCTCTCAGTCTTCTGTGCAGAAGGCATCGTCTCTCACCTCAAGCGGACTCATTGCTTTCACTTTTGCCTCTACCCTGCAGTCTCTCCACGGCAGCTAGAATTAGTATTTTAAATGTCAATATGAAAATGTCATTGTCCAAACATGCCAATGAAGCCCTTTTGCAGTTTCAAGTACAATCCAGGCTTATACTCGATGACTTTCATGCTTTGACTCAGACTTCCCCTCACCGTATCTCCTGCTTTTCTTCCCACTTGAACAAGGCTGGCCTCCTGCTGCCTTTGACCATGACAGAGCAGTGCTCCATCACAGATATGAGCACTGCTCATCCCTCAGCTTTCATCACACGTTAGAGAAGGCTTCCCCATCCAGTCTCAAAATATATATCCCTATCATTGAGTATCCAGTCACACTGTTTTATTTGTAATTATGACACTTATCACTACCTGACATATTTTATATTACTCAGTCATTTGTATATTGTCTCTCACCACATTAAAAAAATGAAATATCTGTGCATGTCGAGTCTTTCGTTTGTCACTTTAGTTAGAACACCCTGGTTACCTTTGGCGTATACTATGCCTTCAATTAATTTATTTTGAATTAATGAAAAATTTCAAATACCTAGAGACATCCATTTGTCCTTTCTAGTTTGCAAAATTAGTGTTTAATAATAAAATAGAATTTAATATGATATTTCTCAAAAAGATTTCCTGGTCTAAGTATCCAAAGATGAAGCTTTTCTTTTTTCCCAGGTCTGCAGCTTATTGTAAGTAACATAAACACTCAGTTTCTCTTCATGAAACAATGATGAATATTACTTTTCTTCTTGGTATCATGAAATTGATGAAAAAAGTATTTTAAAAACCAAAAGACATTTTCAGCAGAACATTATTATTAATTCCTGCACATGACTGAATATAATTCTTCTATTTGATTCCCAAAAAAGATGATAATGCGCATTTGGTAAAAATCCCCTAGAACTAAGTCCATACAGATACAGGATATTAAAATACATTTTTTTAAAAGAACTTTCCAGACATATTAAACTGTAAAATGTCTGGCTCCAAGCTGGTTTGAGGTTTTACTTGGAATCCAGATATGTTTGTGTGTTTTATATGTTCATCTCTATAATTATTGATTTCTATTAGGATGCAGTTTTGGCAAAGTGGGCTTTTGTTTTCAGGCAGAACGACAATAATGTAATTCTAAATGAGATGGATTAATATTGCACTCTAGTGATAACTTCAGTTTCAAGGCAGGATGTACATCTGAAAGAATATCTTAACTAAAGATACATTTTATCAAGATAAAATCTAGTCACTTTGTAGACAAATACCAAGAGAAATGAAGAGATAACATATATCATATACATATGATATAAGATAAAAGCAATATGTTGTTGTTCATTTGCTCAGTCATATCTGATCTTTTGCAACCCATGGACTGCAGCATGCCACACTTCGCTGTCCTTTATGATCTCCTGGAGCTTGCTCAATATCATGTCCATTGGGTCAGTGATGCCATCCAAGTATCTCATTTTCTGTCATCCCTTTCCCCTCATCCCTTCAATCTTTCCCAACATCAGGGTATTTTCTAATGAGTCAGATCTTCTCATGAAGTGGCCAAAGTATTGGAGCTTCAGCTTCAGCATCAATCCTTCCAATGAATATTCAGGATTGATTTCTTTAGGACTGACTTATTTGATCTCCTGCAGTCCAAGGGACTCTCAAGAGTCTTCTCCAACACTGCAGTTCAAAAGCATCAATTCTTTGGTGTTCAGCTTTCTTTAGGGTGCAACTCTCACATCTATACATGACTACTGGAGAAACCGTAGTTTTGACTAGATGGACCTTTTAAACTGTCTAGGTTTGTCATAGCTTTTCTTCCAAGGAGCATGCATCTTTTAGTTTCGTGGATGTCATCACCATTGCAGTGATTTTGGAGCCCAAAAAATAAAGTTTGTCACTGTTTCTATTATTTCACCATCTATTTGCCATGAAGTGATGGGACCAGATGCCATGATTTTAGTTTTTGAATGTTGAATTGTAAGCCAGCCTTTTCACTCTCCTCTTTCACTTTCATCAAGAGGCTCTTTAGTTCTTCACTTTTTGCCATGACAGTGGTGTCATCTGTGTATCTGAGGTTACTGGTATTTCCCCTGGCAATCTTGATTCCAGATTGTATTTCATCTAGCCTGACATTTCTCATGATGTACTCTGCATGTAAGTTAAATAAGCAGTGTGACAATATACAGCCTGGATGTACTCCTTTCCAATTTTTGAATGAGTCTGTTGTTCCATGTCTGTTTCTAAGTATTGCTTCTTAACCTTCATACAGATTTTGCTGGAGAGAAATTGATATACCTATCTCTTCAAGAATTTTCCACAGTTTGTTGTGATTCACACAGTCAAAGGCTTTAGCATAATCAATAAAGCAGTAGTAGATTTTTTTCTGGAACTCTCTTGCCTTTTCCATGATCCAACAGATGCTGGCAATTCGATCTCTGGTTCTTCTGCATTTTCTAAGTCCAGCTTGAACATCTGGAAGTTCTTGGTTCACATACTGTTGAAGTCTAGCTTGCAGAATTATGAGAATTACTTTGCTAGCATGTGAAATGAGTGTAATTGTGTCATAATTTGAATATTTTTCATCATTGACCTTCTTTGGGATTGAAATGAATACTGACCTTTTCCCATCCTGTGGCCAATGCTGAGTTCCAAATTTGCTGGCATATTGAGTGCAGCACTTTCACAGCATCATCTTTTAGGATTTGAAATAGCTCAGCTGGAATTCCATCATCTCCACTGGCTTTTTCGGAGTGATGCTTCCTAAGGCCCACTTGACTTTGCACTCCAGGATGTCTGTCTCTAGGTGAATGATCACACCATCGTGATTATCTGGATCATTAAGATCTTTCTTATACAGTTCTGTGTATTCTTGCCACCTCTTCTTAATGTCTTCTACTTATATTAGGTCCATACCATTTCTGTCCTTTATTGAGCCCATCTTTGTATGAAATTTCTGTCCTTTATCGAGCCCATCTTTGTATGAAATTTTCCCTTGGCATCTCTAATTTTTTGCACAGATCTGTAGTCTATTCCATTCTATTGTTTGTTTTCCTCAATATTTTCACATTGTTCACTTAGGAAGGTTTTCTTATCTCTCCTTGCTATTCTTTAGAACTTTGCATTCAGATGGATACATCTTTCTTTTTTGCCTTTCACTTCTCTTCTTTTCTCAGCTATTTGTAAGGCCTCCTCAGACAACCATTTTGCCTTTCTGCATTTCTTTTTCTTGGGAATGGTTTTAATCACAGCCTCCTGTGCAATGCCATGAACTTCAGTCCATACTTCTTCAGGCACTCTGTCTATCAGATCTAATCCTTTGAATCTATTTGTCACTTCGACTGTATAATCATAAGGGATTTGATTTAGGTCATACCTGAATGGTCTAGTGGTTTTCCCTACTTTCTTCAATTTAAGTCTGAGTTTGGCAATAAGGAGCCGTAGATCATATCAACGAGCCATGATCTGAGCCACAGTCAGCTCCCACTCTTGTTTTTGCTGGCTGTATAGAGTTTCTCCATCTTTGGCTGCAAAGAATATAATCAATCTGATTTCAGTGTCGACATCTGATGATGTCTACATGTAGAGTCATCTCTTGTGTTGTTGGAAGTGCATGTCTGCTATGACCAGTGAATTCTCTTGGCAAAACTCTGGACATCTTTTTTGGGTGTTAGTTCTAAAAAGTCTTATAGATCTTCACAGAACTGTTCAGTTGAGCTTCTTCAGCATTAGTGGTTGGGGCATAGACTTGGGTTACTGTGATACCAAATGGTTTGCCCTGGAAACAAACCAAAATCATTCTGTATTTTTTGAGATTACACTCAAGTACTGTATTTAAAATTCTTTTGTTGACTGTAAGGGCTATTCCATTTCTTCTAAGGGATTCTTGCCCACGGTAGTAGATGTAATGGTCATCTGAATTAAATGCACCCATTCCGGTCCGTTTTAGTTCACTGATTTCTAAAATGTCAGTGTCCACTCTTGACATCTCCTGCTTGACCACTTCCAATTTACCTTGATTCATGAACCTAATACTCCAGGTTCCTATGCAGTATTGTTCCTTACAGCATCAGAGTTTACTTTCACCACCAGACACATGCATCACTGAGCATTGTTTCTGCTTTGACTCAGCCTCTTCATTCTTTCTGGAGCTATCTCTCCACGCTTCTCCAGTAGCATACTGGGCACCTGCCAACCTGGGGAGTTCATCTTTCACTGTCATATCCTTTGCCTTTTCATACTGTTCATGGGGTTCTCAAAGAAACCACGCTGAAGTGGTTTGCCATTTCCTTCTCCAGTGGACCACATTTTGTCATAACTCTCCACCATGACCCATCCATCTTTGGTGGCCCTTTAGTGGCTCATAGTTACCCACTTTTACTCACTGCTAGTCTCTCCCACCAGGAAGTTTCCACCTGCCTCGTATATTCATCCATCAGAGGGCAGACAGAAAGATCGATACAAAGGAAAGCAAAAGTAAACTTGAGCAAAAATAAATGCCTTACCTAAATGTTTAACATAATATTCTCAAAATTTTTTTAATTAACACATTTTTAACTAGAAAATATTTCCTGTTATCATTTGTCTGCACATCTCTGAGATAAGATTGTATTCAGTGTTTTAAGTAATACAACCTTCAAATATAAAATATCTGGATTTTCATTTTGTAACAAAATTGTGAAAGTATGATGTGATTTTGACCAAATCAGCAAAAGATGAAACTAATAAATCTAAATTCTGGCATGGCAATATAATATGTAAACGATGTGCAAAATAACTGCATTGGTTTTTAAATGATCTTTACCCTTTTAACCCTTATCACAAAGATAAATAACTTGCTTTTAATTACAATTCATCTAGAGAAAACAATGGTTTAACTCCAGAAGTGAGTTTGACTTATAAGTCACGTCTTTTGATTGCAAAAGGAAAAAGAAAAAGATTATATATAATGAGAAATTACTGGCTCCTAGTCAGAAACTCCAATCTATTTGGTGAGCAAGATTCACTACAAGTACTTTAAATTAATTTTCATTCTATTCTTGTAACAACAACAAAAAAAAAAGACTTTTTGAAGTTCTTATTATATTTTTAAAATAGTATATTGTATTATTTATAAGCTTAAATACTCTGTGTGTTACATTTTTCACAGCACTTATAGCATTACATCATGATTCCATGTTTGTTCAATAAAACCATAATATCCTTGGGAGCATTTACTCTGCCTTAGTCATGTTTTTATCTGTAGTACTTTCTATAGAGTATGTATAAAATCACTATGCATTTGTTGTCATGTTACTAAGAAGATCTAATATTTTATAAACCTAAGTGCTTCCCTGGTAGCTCTGTTGGTAAAGAATCTGCCTGCAATGCAGGAGACCCAGGTTCGATTCCTGGATTGGGAAGATCCCCTGGAGAAGGAAATGGCAACCCACTCCAGTATTCTTGCCTGGAGAATCCCATTGATGGAGCAGCCTGGCGGGCTAGAGTCCATGGGGTCGCAAGAGTCGGACATGACTTAGCGACTAAACCAACCAACCAACCAAGACCATTTTTTAAACAAGATCATAGATTTGGCTAAGGAAAATCATATGGTGCTCAAAGAATCAAGACTAATCTCTTTAACCTTTGTATTTCATACTTGGATTTCAGTGTGCTTGTCCAGCCTTATCTCTCTCTCTACCTGTGTGTATATAGGTCTACTCATTATTCCAAATGTATCCCTTCCCTTCTCACCTGTATGAAAAGGCACTCCACTTTTCGTGTCTAGGAGAGAGGACAGTAGGATTAGTAGGTTCACAGATGTATTTCAAAACTCCAGGAGATAGTGAAGAATAGGAAAGCCTGGCATGTTGCAGTCCATGAAGTCACAAAGAGTTGGATATGAGCTAGCGACTGAACAGCAACAAACAGCATTGTCAAGTAAATAATAACTTAAATTCTCAGGACTTCATTTTGTATGAAAACTAAACTTGGGATGAGATGAGCCTCCCTTGTAATTTTTCTTCTGTGTTGTCTTTTGTAAATTGAATGAGCTCTAGGTAAATTATTTAGAACATTGACCTGCTTAACAAACCTTTAGTGAGTTTCTCCCATCATTAAATGAGACCACAATAAGGAATCTTATATAACCAAGAAAATAAATTTTAATCACCTTTGTAATATGGTTAGTTTGGGAAAAATACCTGCCAGTATGCCTGTCGTCTTCCAAAACCTAGAAAATGACATGTAGATTTTGATTGAACATAAAAGCCTTTTCAGTTGTTGTTTATGAAAAATCAAGTCAATCTCTTTAGGGAGCCTGAAGTCATTTTGCCTTGGAATACTCATCTATTAAGGCAGAAAAAATGTGTGTTCCATGTTCTTGCTTGATTGGGCATGAAGTACAGTTGTGACCTACAAAGTCATACAAGCCCGAGTAAGAATTGGACAGCAAAGATACATTTTCTACTATGGTGGTTTGCTCAGAAATGTAATTGATTATATTTAAAAATGAGTATTTTACTATATTACAAAATGAATATTGAGCATGTCATCATAGTTGATGTGTTAGTAACATATTTTTGTATACTTTCTTTCACTAGTAATTGTTTAATGCCTCTATTTCTCCACTGCTGCTGCCGCTGCTGCTGCTGCCACTGCTGCTAAGTCGCTTCAGTCGTGTCTGACTCTATGCAACCCCATAGATGGCAGCCCACCAGGCTAGCCATCCCTGGGATTCTCCAGGCTAGAACACTGGAATGGGTTGCCATTTCCTCCTCCAATGCATGAAAGCGAAAAGTGACTCAGTCATGTCTGACTCTTAGCAACCCCATGGACTGTAGCCTACCAGGCTCCTCCGTCCATGGGAATTTCCAGACAAGAGTACTGCCTTCTCCTTTCTCCACTAGACTGTCAAATTTATAAGAGGATAAAAGAATTTTGCTTTACTCAAAACTAAATATGGGCCTACATATGGGTTTGTGGCACCTACTATTCTTTATTAATAAATATATGATGATGCAAATTTCATTCTTGTGGCTCTGTAATGTATTCCTCTGGCTAATTGATCAAATTAGATAATCAGCTACAGTAAAATCAATAATTAAAGAAAAAGAAAGTCTTTGGCTTCCTTCTCCATCTGGGCATGGGGGCATGAGGGACATTATAAACCAAGACCAGAATATCTCTCTCTTCTGTTTTCTCAATCACATCATGAAAGAAATAATTATTTTTTTGTTTTTTTGAACAAATTTGTCTGTGGTAGCTTCAATGTGAGCTTGCAAAAGCAGTGGAGAGCCTTCATTTTTCCTCATAAATATAATATTCAGATGATTTAGATAAACAGTAATGGATCCAGTTCTGTTAAATTTTCTAAAATCATAATTACTCAAATATAATTCTAAGATTATATTTTATCTCTTTCAAGATAAAAGATTTCAAATATGAGCTAAAATTCATATTTCTGATCACAGGTATATTATCTATTCACAATCTCTTAGAATTACTTATTAAACTCTTAAAGAAATATTATCCTATAATGCCTGTATGGATCTTAGTATCATACAGTAGTTCTGGTTCTGCTTATAGAAGTAAATATGTTAAATGTATAATTCATTTAGGAATATCTTATAGTTATTCTGAAGTTGTTTCCAAAGATAAGGACATAACAAAATATGAATTTGTTATAAGGGATAACTAGAAGTCACCACAATAAAAATGTGGTTACCAAAATAAATGAGCATATCAATGGAAAAAATTACAATAATAGAGTATTAGATACAATTGAACTTAGTTTGGAAAGAAAGAGTCTTCCAAAAGTGAAGGACTAATTTGAGAAATAATTTTTGGAGACTAAGAGATAAGAACTTGAAGCGTAGATTCACCCCAAAAGAGTGTGCTTTGGAGCAAGTTAATCTTGTCTCTTTTTCAAGCATAAAATGAGCATACCTATAATGAGTGCAAAGAACACAAAATCATTCTTTAGTTCCAAACTCTAAATATGTGGGGGTTCCCTTCCAATCACGAATATTTCAGTAGCCTGGGTAAGACAGTGTTCTCTCCAGCATAAAGGCTAAAGGGAATATGAGTATAATTCCTCCTTGTCATATCATTTATTTTCCTGTGGCACAAACTCCACCAAAGCATCCCTCAGTTTTCTCTGCAGGGTTGAACTGACTTTCACCTCCATTTCTAATCCTAAATTATTATTATAATATAATTGTCACATATTTTTATTCTCTTTGTAGTGTCATAATCAGAAAGTAATGGTGAAGCAGCATCCTACTGCTGACTTACTGCACAGCTCAGCTTTGATCAAGGATTGTAACTCTTTTTGGTTGAAGGCTTCTGTGTTTGTAACTGCCCTCATTCTTGCGGTTAAAAGAATGCAAACAATTCTACAGTTCCACCCCTTTTTTCCCCATCTTGTCCTGTTGTTGTTTCTTTTTTCCCTCTCCCATTTCAAGGTCTCCGTCCTCAGGGCCTGCCTGACCGGAAAGGTCTATTTAGAATTTACTAACTTCTTTTGCTTACAGAAATTACTCTCGGTTCTTTCTTTTCTCCTTCTTAGAGAAATAATTTTACCTCTCATCTGTAATTATTAATTAAAAACAACAAAAACAAAACCCAACAGCACAGTAATGTTAAGAGAAAATTGGTTTTTGCTGTTTAGAAAATGTAAATATTTAGATTCTTGTATCACACAATGAAATACATCTTGGGTTATAAAATACTTTGTTTCTTATTACATAAAACAATGTTCTTCTTTTGTAACTAAAATAAATACCAAAAAACTCAATTAGAATGTTAGAAAAATAAATGAACATAGCTTAAATCCGAAAAGATCATGGATTTCTAATCCTAAGTGACAAAAATAAATTGTAAGGAAATGAATAAAACATTTGATAACACAAAATTAAACTTTCATTTGAAAAAAAGAATTGTATTTATGTGTCTATATTTTCCAATATTCATATTTCAATTTCCAATATTTTCCAATATTCAATATTTATTTAACCAATATTCATGTGCAAACTAAAAATTAAGATAAAGAGTTTTTAAGGACTATGACAAAGGATTATGTTACCATATAAAAGTATTGGTTTCAGAACCTCTTTATATATATATTATCAGTTCAGTTCAGTTCAGTCACTCAGTCATGTCCAACTCTTTGCGACCCCATGAATCACAGCACACCAGGCCTCCCTGTCCATTACCAACTCCCAGAGTTCACCCAGACTCACGTCCATCGAGTCTGTGATGCCATCCAGCCATCTCATCCTCTGTCGCCCCCTTCTCCTCCTGCCCCCAATCCCTCCCAGCATCAGAGTCTTTTCCAATGAGTCAAGTCTTCACATGAGGTCATATTTAATTTTTGAAGATCCTACAAGGTTTTGTTTATATGTATAAATATGTACTATAATAGAAATTAAAATAGAGACATTTAAAAATGCATATTTATTACTTTATTTAAAATTGTAAGAAACTCATCACTTGTTAATACAAATACCTATTTGAATGAAAACACATCTCCAAAATCAACTAGTGAGAATGTAGCATTGTTTTACATTCTTACATTATTTCCTTAATATCTGACTTAATAGGTTGGTTCTCATATCAGCATCTGTATTCAATTTGTGGTAACAGCCCTATCTATAACCTCTGGAAAACTGCACTGTACACTTACCAGAAAATGATAGCAAAAGAGGCAGATTAGATCTTCATATTATTTTGAAAGTAATTATGAATTTACAAGGCCCCTGAAAACTTATTGAGGAAACTTGGGATTCTCTAGTTCACATTCTGAGAACCACTGGCCTAGATCAATCAGATCCATACAAGGAGGGATGAATAACAGTGTCACAAAAACAGCATTGTTACTACGTAATTAAGCAGGACTATAAGAGGTGTGAAAGTAAGTCACCAAGTTCTCTAAACTGCATGGCTTATTATTACGTAACCATTCAAACTAGGTTAGTCATATTGATTAAATGGAAACATTTATATTATAAAGTTGAATGCAAAAGGATGTGAAATTAAATGTTTAAGGTGGCCAATTAAAATATCTATAGATATTCCCATTTTTAAAATGACTGGAAGTTAGATCTAAATAAAGCTATTTTTTTAAAAAAACCTTTTTTCAATGGAGTGGGGAAAAAAACAGAAGCAAATACTCTGTCAGTGATGCCTTTGAGACATAGATGTGTATTTCCCAATGTCCAATGGTGAAAAGAGTGAGAATCCAGTCTCCATCTCCGTGGCTATCATGGAATTTTAGGCCACTGCACTGTTTTCTTTTAGGATTCCTATTTCTCTCACCTAATGAATCAGTTCTTTGATTGGTTAGAATTAGACCCCAAGTAGTCATTTTCCAAATAATTCATTTCCTTTATCTTTGATGGATGGAATTTTCAATAAGGTGTGTCAGGAACTTGTCAGATGATGTAACTTTGCTGAAAGAGATTTTCAGCAGATGTCTATAGACTGACTCTCCCATTGCTACCGTGTTTGGCCTGTGAGGCAGCTCGGTGATCTGTCAGGACACGTCATCACTTTCCTTCCTCCGGCTGTTGCTCCATGGTACCCTCCCACACTGCTGTTTAATTTGTAATTTTCCCATCTTTTCCTCATCCATTTGATCTGCAGCCTGTTTCCCTACCTAGATTAATGAATGGATGTCTCTTTCATGCAGGCACAGTGTGTGTGTCTCTCTCTGCTCATTCCCTGGAATAGCTCAAAGTTTTCAAAGAGTGCTCCTCCAACCCTTGGTTACCACTGCAATGTCTGTAGACAGATTGATTGCTTCTGAGAAAACGCATGTGAAGCCAATATGTGAATATATAATATACAAAAACAATGTAGAAATTTAATTTTTCACAGAACTCTCATAATAGTTGTTACATTCTTAAAATGTGTTCAGATATTGAACATATTGAATTGGTTGCTTTGTCTCAGCTCATATTCATTTATGGTATAGTTTATTTCATTAACCCATTTTCATGTACATGAGCAATTACTTTATGTCTGTTGTTTGAATTATGTTTTCATCATTATTGTGTCACATTGTGATGTGTATCATTAATGTAAAAAAATAGATAAATATATCAAAGCTGGTTGATGGAAATGTAAAATCACCAGGGAAGATTTTACAGTTCTATGTAAATATGTAAATACTGCTGCTGCTGCTAAGTCACTTCAGTCGTGTCTGACTCTGTGCGACCCCATAGATGGCAGCCCACCAGGCTCCCCCATCCCTGGGATTCTCCAGGCAAGAACACTGGAGTGGGTTGCCATTTCCTTCTCCAATGCATGAAAGTGAAAAGTGAAAGGGAAGTCACTCCGTTGTGTCTGACTCTAGCAACCCCATGGATTGCAGCCTACTAGGCTCCTCTGTCCATGGGATTTTCCAGGCAAAAGTACTGGAGTGGGGTGCCATTGCCTTCTCCAATGTAAAAACTAATAGTTAACATAATTCTATTAAAAATGTAGTGTAGAAGGAGATTCCAATGTGTTTGTCTATGTGAAACTTCAAGGCTGTAAATTTTCATAAAAAGCCGTGACTGAAAGATGAGATTAGAAAGTATGATAAGGATGAGCTCTCAGTGATATATTTGCCCTTGGCCACCATCATATTCATTGTTAAACAATTCTGTCAAATAGTTCCTGGATTCTGATATTTTCAGAACAGTTGCTCAAATATGACTTATAACACTATAGATGGACCTATAAAAATCTGGAATAATCATAATAAAATTAATCTTTTAAAGCATTTATTGTATGGTGGGAAATGAGAATTCTCTGCTTTAATTCTCTCATCATCATTGTGAAAAGAAAAAAATCTGAAAGTGTTAGTCATTCAATCATGTCCAAATCTTGCCACCCCATGAACTGTAACCCACCAGGCTCCTCTGTCCATGGAGTTCACCAGGCAAGAATACTGGAGTGGGTAGCTATTCCCTTTTCCAGGGGACCTTCTCAACACAGGAATCAAACCTGGGTCTCCTGCATTGCTTGCAGGCAGATTCTTTACTGTTTGAGCCACCGGGGAAGCCTACTATTTTTATTGCCGTATTATAAATATGGTAACTGAGTTTGGGGAAATTAAGTAACTTATTCAGTGTCATCCAGGTATTTAGTGATGAAGGAAACATATTTATCTCAAAGATGTCTTCAGGCCTCCAATTCTTAACCAGTGAATAAACCATCCAAAACTACATGAGCACCATTAAAAAACAACAGACAAACTATTTTCAAGAACTTATAAAACTGTCATAAGGGTGGAGGAAGGGATGGCCTAGAATCACATCCATCTTCAAATTCACTTGTAGGAATGAAGGAATGAAAATGCAGTATGTTCTCCCAAGTCTTCAGTAAACCTCCCAGGCCTAACCCTAAAGATTCTTCTCTGGCTCCCAAGACTATGTCATTTGTATCCACGTGATTTAGCAATAGGACGTTTTCTGGGAATTTTCCACGCTGTTCAGTGCATGTCATGAGATTCGTCATTATCAGGGCATCATAAGTAGTCAGAAGTTTTTCTTCAACTCTCCTACTTTACCTTAGTCCTTCCTCCCAATGATGTCCACTTACTGTCTTTGAATACTGACAGTTTCTTCACATATAAAAGAGCTAACTCCCATGCTTAGTAAAAATAAATGTATTTATTTGAATACATGCATAAATCCATTGCTCTAGTGGTACAATCTCCTCTATTGTGTGATAGCTCTCAATTTTTATTTTCCTATTTTGTTATTTTCATCTGTTTCTGTCTACCATTTAGGAATATTATAATCACTAATTTTAATTATGTATAATTTATGTGATTCATTATAAATATTCTTTCTTTCAAATCGTAAAAGTTTCTCAAGTCCACCTAGCTATACACCTTCAAAACAAACTCTCACAGCACTTCACAAGAATTTGCTCCTAATTTAGTCATCTCGCTATTGGATCATAATCTCCGGTAGAACTATGAGCCACTATGGTGCTAAAGCTGAAACTCCAGCACTTTGGCCACCTATGAGAAGGGTTGATTCATTGGAAAAGACTCTGATGCTGGGAGGGATTGGGGGCAGGAGGAAAAGGGGACGACAGAGAATGAGACTTGCCGGATGGCATACCGACTCAATGGACGTGAGTCTGAGTGAACTCCGGGAGTTAGTGATGGACAGGGATGCCTGGGGTGCTGCAATTCATGGGGTCGCAAAGAGTCGGACACGACTGAGCGACTGAACTGACTGACTGACTGATGGTTCTTGATGATTACTTCAAATATTCACAAAAATGGTTTACTTCCCCCCTGCCCAAGATCTAGTTATTCCATGTTCCAAGAACTCCTGTTTATTTTTTAGTTTTTTGTTTGTTTTTAACTAGTTTCTGAGATCCGCCAGGAACCAATTAACAGTAATTAATACCAGCCTTTGAAAGTCAATTAGTTGTAAACCACCCCAAAATCAGAGCACAAGATCTTTAATAATTATACAAAATCAATTAAACCCACTTTCTATGGAAAAAAAATAATCTTGGTTCCTACCAAATCTAAGTTTTCTGTAGGAGATTTGAGATCTTGTATTTTCTTTCTGCCTTTGTGGCTTGGCCACCCTGCCAAGAAAGGAAATTACATTTAATTTTCTCCTTTTAAAACTACCCATGCTCTCTGAGATGATTAAATAAATTTCTTCCTAATTAACTTCCTGGTTAATTTCTTATACTGCTTGTGAAAAAGTTTCCTGTTTCCTAAAGTTACATGTCTTTCCTATTGCCTTTGTATGTGGCTAATAGCATATTCACTGAAATAGTATCACAAAAATCTTTTTTACCCTTCTTGACACTGTTATGTGTAGTTACAACTCTTCTGTTGATTTCCTTCCTTTTCATCCTTCTTTTCTTTCTTCCTTTGGTAGACTGCACATTTGTTTACCATGTGTCCTCATGTCTCAAAATTTATTGTCAATTATATGTGATGTGGGAAAGAATGAAGACAACCCAGTTCTAATTTTGTTTTGAACAATTTAATTTCATCCCATTACTACTGACTAGATGACAAGCAATCTAGAATACCCTGTTTTGCTTCATTCCTATATTGTTTTCCTTCTGACTTGTCATAGTTTTATAGCAAAAGTTAAGTATACTTATACAGGTTAATAAGGCCTGCTGAAAACATCTCTCACAATAAAATTTGTAATAAGCATATGAGGCTATAAGACATTTTCAAGAAATCAAGTGAGACAAAATATAGAAAAACAAATGGTAAACTTTAAATTCCTGATAATAAAGTAATGATATTACAGCTGTACATTCTTAAAATTCAAGTTAGGTTTTAGTTCTTGGTAGCAGAATTTTTAAAGAGTTATTTAAACTTGTATTTTTTTTTAAGGGCTGTAGATAAGAGTTGCCTATTCAAAAGTGTGATTACTCTATTCCTCTTTAAATTCTATGCACATTAGCAAAACCATACTAGTAAACAATATGTTCTGGATTCCATTCTGATCTGCTATAGTAAATTTAGGCAAGTGAAATATATGCTAATACCTTTTCAATTACAATGTATTTCAATGTAACACCTCCAAATATATCAGTGCAAGGATTCTGAAGTCGTTAGTCTGTTTAGGAATTAATTTGTTAACTTAAAATAGAGAGAAAAGTATCATAATGTTCTTATGTGGTTTTCAGATAGATTTAATCAAAACTAAGCTTCTTTGTGATCATTAAAGTTTTCACAGTAACTTTTTTCTTAACCTGGAGCACAGCATCCATACCTGGAATTTTAGAATCTATCATTTTCTAACATCAATAGAAACTTAAATATCAATGTGCAGAATTACCACAACTAAATTTTTAATTGTATTAAAATTGTGTTTCATAATAAAATAATTCTATTTGTATTTACTTAAACTGAGGACATTTCAAAAACTAAAATATATACAGAAGTTAGATGAAATGACCCAAATGAATTCTTTTTATACTTAGACTTTCTTGCAGGTGCAAAAATTACTTTATATGAAAAAAAAATGCAGACTTACAAACTGCATATTTTTCTCATTAAAATGCATGTTGTAAAGGTTCTGATTTCATAGTGATTTAGTTTTACTTTATACAATTCAATTTACATTCATTAAATAGGCTTCTAGTAAATCACTGATTATAATTAAAAAACACATTTCTGAAACAGTTATGTTTAAAGATATATTTCAGATTAACCTATAAGGTTCAGGCTATTTTCTTATAATATGGTATAGGTTGAGAATAGAGTGCTGTTTATACTTTTGGAATTAGAGTAAATTCAAGTGAATAAGATCTGATTTTGAATTTGATCATGAGAATATATTAGAAGTAAAGTTAATTAGCATTGAGGTATATCCCTGGGATTTCTTTGGAAGGAATGATGCTAAAGCTGAAACTCCAGTACTTTGGCCACCTCATGCGAAGAGTTGACTCATTGGAAAAGACTCTGATGCTAGGAGGGATTGGGGGCAGGAGGAGAAGGGGACGACCGAGGATGAGATGACATCAAGGACTCGATGGATGTGAGTCTGAGTGAACTCTGGGAGTTGGTGATGGACAGGGAGGCCTAGCGTGCTGCAATTCATGGGGTCGCGGAGAGTCAGACATGACTGAGTAACTGAACTGAACTGATGATAAATAAATGGCTATCTTATCTCTAAATTATCCTTTTAAAAGGACAAATTAAACTTATTACATTACATACACTATAACATCAGTAAGATCCAAATCCTATGCACTTTTAAAAGATTAATTTAAAAAGAAATATATAATATTTTAATATTCATAGATACATCATTTAATGTGTACAGTAATTAAATAAGGTCTGTAAAACAATGCATGAATCAGAAATTAAAAAAAAAAAACTTTGTATGGCATTGCCATTTCTTGTTAAAACCATTTTTGGAGACTTTTTCTTAACTATTTCATTTCATTCTAGAATATTTCCATTTATACCATTATGAAGAGCCATGTCACTTGAGATAAAACAGGTTTTTCATTCACATTTTATTGATCCGGGAATACACATTAAGAAATTACATTCTTAAGAGCTTACCAATTTGTCCTTTATTCCTGGTTTTTTGCCATAAGACTCTTTAACTTGAGCTCATATATTTTTCAGCTTTCTTCAAAAACCTCCTTAGTTTTGATTATCTGGATTCAACAGACAAATTTTTCAAGTAGAAACAATATGATCATACCCTTGATCAAATAAAACATACCAAAAAGTAAATCATAATGAGAATTATTTAAAAGTTAGTTGTTGACTTAGTAAATTCACACATTTTAGAAAGCATTTAGGTAGATTCAGATTATCCAATTATTATAGAATCAACTTATATAAGTATGGTATATATCTATATTTGAATATAGGTTAAATTTTAGTTTATTGAAGGAATGAAATTTTTATTAATTATGTTTGGGAACACATGTAAGAATTAAAGATTTTAAAATTAAAAAAAATAAAAATAAAAAATGAAAAAAAAATAAAACAACTGAGAAATTGAGCAGAGCCAAGGACTTCAAAAGCAGCTTTGTTTTTGTTATACTGAACTTGTGAAACACTGGAGCCTTTGTTTCTGGTCAAAACAATTGTTTCTGCCTTCATAATGTGCACATTTTAATTTAGGGAATTCCACTCTGTATACTTAATTTCCCTGAGAATCTTAACTGGAAATGATCTGTTATCCTCAGTTGGTCATGAAGGTCTGGTGCGCAGATGCTTTATTTCATTCTCATGAAGTTATGATAGTAGATAAATTGAGTTTGTGTTTGGTTGGAATACTAAAATTTCCTATGATATAAAGAATAATGCCATAGTTTCACATTATTTTTGGAGGAATGACTTGAATTTAGTGATTCTGAATTATTTATACCTTATGCATTTTCTTACCAAATACTAACTATGTAACTATTTGTTTCTTGTGGTGGTGCATACACAGCACACAAACTCAGAAAATATGACATATGTAAAGAATCGTATCTAAAAGGACTAGCACCAAATTCTTTTTTTAGAGAAACATTCTTTTAAAAAGTGATATAATTGAAGAGTAGTTCCTCCCCCAAAGGCAGAAAAATTCCAACAGTACTGCTTTGTCTCTATCTGTGTTTGGCAAGATAAAACCTATTGTTCATATGATTCAACATTCATTGCTGTTGGAAATGCATATATTGTATTAGAAAAATCTCTTAAGAGAAACTCTATTCAAAATGCTGGCATCTTAATGGGAGATGTAGGGAAAGAAATATGAATAGGAAGGAAGTGGAAACTGAATGAGTAGGATAATGGTACAGATACATACCTTCATATAGTTAATAATAAAATCTATTTTTAAATGCTATATTTCTCTTGTATTAAAAAAGGAAATGAAAGATGGTTTGTTTATTAAGGGAATGAGTTCTGAGCCATCATACCACTTAAGGAACTAGCATCAGTTCCCATGAACACAAATCTTTGGTTGAAGTTTTCTTAGCTGTGAGATCAAGTAAAGTTTAAGCAATGACTTCACATGGAGGGAGATACATTGCCAGTGCTCTTTAACATATCCCTTTATGTCCAAGAACTCTATGAATGTGTTATTACATCATTATAGGCTTTGCTTTAAATTTTAAATGTTCATAGTGTCATTTTGATGAAATTTTATTTTCATCTAGAACATGGTGACATTTTTATTTCTTATTTTTTTCAGAGCATTAAGCTTATAATAAATGACTTGGGAGTAACATTAGTGTGTCGAGATAACATATGTTCTTAATAGGTAACTGACACATAAAAGAAGAAAAAATGTGATTTAATGAAGCAATTTCAGTATTTGTAACTTAACATATGGCTTGAAAAGAGGATAAAATCAATAAACAATGTGGACTTAAAAGCTTACAGACAAAACTACTTCTTCGGTTAGATTCCATGTTTTATGACACTTTAATGTTGTGCTCATCGAGACTTTACTTATGCTTTCCAAAAAATATACAATGGAAGAAAAAAGCAACATTTCAAAATTTTATTTCAGTTCTATAAATATCATAGCTTGTCAGTTTCTACTCTAATATGACAAAGAAAATGAAACACTTTTCTTCCATATTTCATATTAATTCATACATCTATGTTGAATTACGCTTTACCCATCTGTATCTTTATATCCACTATATATGTTATGTAGGATCATGAAAATATATTAGGCATCTGGAAGATATACAAAGAAATAATTTATCTCATAGAAAAGACTCTTGTGTTGAAACTTCTTATTTTTTGATAACTTTTCTTTTTTTGTTTCAAGATATTCTGAGAACTGGTACAGTTGATGAACATGTTTCCAAATCCTTTTATTTTATTCTAGAAAGGAGACTATATGTTTATGTATTTGTATGTGCATTTATGTATTTATATAAAATATGTTGTGTGTAGTATATAATTGTTCCCAGCATCAGGGTCTTTTCCGGTGAGTTGGCTTTTCCCATTTGGTGGCCAAAGTATTGGAGCTTCAGCTTGAGCATCAGTCCTTTCAATGAATATTCAGGGTGATTTCCTTTAGAGTTGACAGTTTTGATTTCCTTACTGTCCTGCTGCTGCTGCTGCTAAGTCGCTTCAGTCATGTCCGACTCTGTGCGACCCCATAGACGGCAGCCCACCAGGCTCCCCCGTCCCTGGGATTCTCCAGGCAAGAACACTGGAGTGGGTTGCCATTTCCTTCTCCAATGCATGAAAGTGAAAAGTGTAAGTGAAGTTGCTCAGTCGTGTCCGACTCTTTGCGACCCCATGCACTGCAGCCCACCAGGTTCCTCGGCCCATGGGATTTTCCAGGCAAGAGTACTGGAGTGGGTTGCCATTGCTTTCTCCCCTTACTGTCCAAGAGACTCTAAATAGTCTTCTCCAGCACCACAGTTTGAAAGCCTCAATTCTTTGGTTATAATGAATCTAAAAGAATGTAGCAATATGACTCTGATTTGCTTGCTTTCTAATAGTTTCAAATGTGTTTCAGGATGCAATAGCATATTGTTACAGGAATCCAAAATCACTGTGGATGGTGACTGCAGCCACAAAATTAAAAGACACTTGTTCCTTGGAAGAATAGCTGTGACAAACCTAGACAGTGTATTAAAAAGCAGAGACATCACTTTGCCAACAAAGGTCCATATAGTCAAAGCTATTTTTTTTCTAGTAGTCGTATATGGATGTTAAAGAGTTGGATGATAAAGAAGGCTGAATGCCAAAGAATTTATGCTTTCAAACTGTGGTGCTGAAGAACACTCTTGAGAGTCCCTTGGACAGTGAGGAAATCAAACCAATCTTACAGGAAATCAATCAACCCTGAATATTCACTGGAAGAACTGATGCTGAAGCTGAAGCTCTAATACTTAGGCCACCTGAGGGGAAGAGCCAACTCATTGGAAAAGACCCTGATGTTGGGAAAGATTAAGGGCAGGGGGAGAAGGGGGTGACAGAGGATGACATGGTTGGATGGCATCACTGACTCAATGGACATGAGTTTGAGCAAACTCTGGGAGATAGTGAAGGACAAGGAAGCCTGGCGTGCTGCAATTGATGGGGTGGCTAAGAGTCAGACATGACTTAGTGACAGAACAACAACACAAACAGAAATGCATCCTCCTTTTTCTCCAAACCTCTAGCCATGTTACCTAAATATGTTCCTAAGATATTCCACAATCTATGCTCAGTCTTGGCCCTTAGTATACTGTCAACATGACCAGGCAATTTCTTGCCTTATTGTAAGAAGAGATCAACTTAAAAAAATCTGCTTGAATTTTTGAAGTTATATTTGTGCATTCTGAACTAGAGAGGTGAAAGTTATCATGCTGGGTTTTCCTAAAGATCAGAAAACTCTCAGTTCCTAATATAGTACTTAGAAAAATGAACTGTGAATTTGGGGAGTGGTCTTTCAAAGGCTTATCCAAGATAAGATACCACTGGAGGAAAGCAAGCAAGATCAATCCATGTGTAAGTAAGGATATGGGTCTTATGTATGAGAAGGATGGGAAAGAGTTTTGAAGGCCATCTAAATCATTAAGAATGTAGACACTGTCTTTGAATAAGTACTGTGAATAAATATTTACCCTCTGCAAACTTCCAATATCTGACTATCCAAAAATGCTTTCTAATGCATTACTTTAAGGCATACCTTTGTGTGTGTGCACATGCTTGCACACATGCTTTTATACAACTTTGTATTTATAGTGGAAAATTTTGGTCTGGTTTGCAAGAAGGATCACAGATATGCACACTTCATCTTTTCTTCACTCTGTTGAAGAAATCACTGCTGCTGCTGCTGCTGCTGCTGCTGCTGCTCCTAAGTTGCTTTAGTCGTGTCCGACTCTGTGCGACCTTATAGACAGCAACCCACCGGGCTCCCCTGTCCCTGGGATTCCCCAGGCAAGAATGCTGGAGTGGGTCGCCATTTCCTTCTCCAGTGCATGAAAGTGAAAAGGGAAAGTGAAGTCGCTCAGTTGTGTTTGACCCTCAGCGACCCCATGGACTGCATGCAGCCTTCCAGGCTCCTCCGTCCATGGGATTTTCCAGGCAAGAGTACTGGAGTGGGGTGCCATTGCCATCAGTCACTACTAATTCTCAAAGAATGCCAAGTGTCATGATAGATCAAGATGACTACATTTCAAAGGTTACTTGATTTTTTGGGGAAACAATAATTGATAGATAAGAGCAGTTAGGAAATGCAAGTGATGAAAATAAAATAACAACCATGGTAATCAAGGGGCTTCCCTAGTAGCTCAGCTGGTAAAGAATCTGCCTGCAATGCAGGAGACCCTGGCTCAATTCCTGGGTTGGGAAGGTCCCCTGGAGAAGGGATAGGCCACCCACTCCAGTATTCTTGGGCTTTCCTGGTGGCTCAAATGGTAAAGAATATGCTTGCATTGTGGAGGTTTGGGTTCAATTTCTGGGTTGAGAAGATCCCCTGGAGAAGGGAATGGCTACCCACTCCAGTATTCTGACCTGGAGAATTCAATGCACAGAGGAGCCTGACAGGCTACAGTCCATGGGGATGCAAAGAGTTGGAAAGGACTGAGTGACTTAGACTTTCACTTTGGGCTTCCCTGGTGGCTCAGATGGTAAAGAATCTGCCTGCAGTGTGGGAGACCTGGATTAGAACCCTGGGTTGAGAAGATCACCTGGAGAAGGGGACAGCTACCCACTCCAGTATTCTGGCGTGGAGAAGTCAATGGACAGAGGAGCCTGGCAGGCTACAGACTATGGGAATTTCAAAGAGTCAGACACAACTGAGCAACTTTCAGTTTCATGGTAATTTAGGATTTATGTATTTTTGGCATCATTCTTTGGTCACAAAGTAGCCTTATTAATGGTGCTTTCTAAGAATTCTATATTTAGAGTAATAATGGTATAGAATACACTGTATTTTTAAACAAGATGAATGGAAAATAAAAGTGAATATATCCATTATTACCAGTAAACATGTTCAATATAGGGGAAATGAAGAATATAAATAACCCAGTAGCAGTGTAAGTGTAATTTGGACCACTAATATAGTACTCTCACAGGATACATGTCTAATTACAAAGAAAATGTTTTTCCAGCTTTAAAAAAGTGTATTGTGTTAAAACATAAAACATACCTGTTAATACATAAAACTCTATTTTGTTAAAAATATGTATATTAATTGTTTTCAGTGAAAATTTACCGCTTTATGTATGACTAGAAATAAATACTATATCACCCCCCACCCCCTCACCCCATTCCCTGCTCCACAAAGCACTTGATCAGGTTCTGTAATGAGTGATGAGAAGCTACAGACAAGTATGTCAGAGCACGGTGTAGGTAATGACATGATATGAACAAAGATTAGGAAAATGAAAAAAGAAATTTAGATTGATCTGAGGGACATTCCAGTGCAATAGAGATTGACCTAGATTAACTGAAAAATCATAGAAGTATATTAATGTGGAACACAAAGAAGGAACAAATGTTAACATTAAATTCTGAGTGTCCAGCTTTTGTGACAGAGCAGATATAACACTGAAATAGGGAACGCTAGTAGTCAGGTCAGATTGGGGTGACTCTGGGCAGCAAGAATGTTATCTCCAATTAGGAGATATCAAGAGGGCAGAGAGAGATATAAACCTGGAGCTTAGAAGCAGCCTGGCCTAGAGATCACATTGTTAAAAAAAATCTTTAAAGTTTCTCATTGAAATCATAGATGCATGTGAGACTATCTGGAGATTATAGTAGAAAAATAATGGAGAACCTGTAAAAAAATTCTAGGAGAAAATATCAATAAAGTCTAATGCTGTTAAGATATTAGATAAATTTAGGCTTGAAAATATACCTATTGAGATTATTAACATAAATGCCATGGGTAAACAATGGACATTCAGTTCTGGTGGATCCACACTGAAGTGGAGGGAAGCTCATTTCTTATATTGATCATTTTCCTCCAGCCTCAGTGTCTGTCCAGATGTTGTGTATTATGCAACCAATATCTTCCTCCCTTCCTCATCTTCCTACACTCACTTTTTCACTAAAACCTTCTGACCTTACAGCCTAGTTCAAAGCTCTTTATTATATGCTTTTCAGAGCTATTTACCATTCTCCCCCTTATCTGAATGTTTTTGAAACTGATATGAGTCCCCTTTCTTAGAATTTATTTTTATTTATTTTTTTTTAACTTTAAAATATTTATTTTATAATAATATACTGTAATGTATGATATAGATTAATACTTTGTGCTTTAAAACATTATATTTGTATAAGACAAAAATATTAATTAAAAAGAAGGGAAAGTAAGATTAAAGAATTTAGAGTACCATTAATGTCCTCCAGAAGCTCCATTTGTTTTTTTTTTTTTTTTGCTTTTATTTATTTATTTATTTTTAATTTATTTTTTTTAATTTTTTAATTTTTTTTTAAATTTTAAAATCTTTAATTCTTACATGTGTTCCCAAACATGAACCCCCCTCCCCTCCCTCCCCATAACATCTCAGTGGGTCATCCCCATGCACCAACCCCAAGCAAGCTGTATCCTGCGTCAGACATGGACTGGTGATTCAATTCTTACATGATAGTATACATGATAGAATGCCATTCTCCAAAATCGTCCCACCCTCTCCCTCTCCCTCTGAGTCCAAAAGTCCGTTATACACAGCTGTGTCTTTATTCCTGTCTTGCATACAGGGTCGTCATTGCCATCTTTCTAAATTCCATATATATGTGTTAGTATACTGTATTGGTGTTTTTCTTTCTGGCTTACTTCACTCTGTATAATCGGCTCCAGTTTCATCCATCTCATCAGAACTGATTCAAATGAATTCTTTTTAACAGCTGAGTAATACTCCATTGTGTATATGTACCACAGCTTTCTTATCCATTCATCTGCTGATGGACATCTAGGTTGTTTCCATGTCCTGGCTATTATAAACAGTGCTGCGATGAACACTGGGGCACATGTGTCTCTTTCAATTCTGGTTTCCTTGGTGTGTATGCCCAGCAGTGGGATTGCTGGGTCATGATGCATTAAGATTAGATCTCAATTACAGGAGAAAAACTACTAAAAATTCCAACGTATGGAGGTTGAACAACACACTTCTGAATAACCAACAAATCACAGAAGAAATCAAAATACGCATAGAAACTAATGAAAATGAAAACACAACAACCCAAAACCTGTGGGACACTATAAAAGCAGTGCTAAGAGGAAAGTTCATAGCAATACAGGCATACCTCAAGAAACAAGAAAAAAGTCAAATAAATAACCTAACTCTACAACTAAAGCAACTAGAAAAGGAAGAATTGGAGAACCCCAGAGTTAGTAGAAGGAAAGAAATCTTAAAAATTAGGGCAGAAATAAATGCTAAAGAAACAAAAGAGACCATAGCAAAAATCAACAAAGCCAAAAGCTGGTTCTTTGAAAGGATAAATAAAATTGACAGACCACTAGCCAGACTCATCAAGAAGCAAAGAGAGAAAAATCAAATCAATAAAATTAGAAATGAAAATGGAGAGATCACAACAGACAACACAGAAATACAAAGGATCATAAGAGACTACTATCAGCAGTTGTATGCCAATAAAATGGACAACGTGGAAGAAATGGACAAATTCTTAGAAAAGCACAATTTTCCAAAACTGAACCAGGAAGAAATAGAAAATCTTAACAGACCCATCACAAGCACGGAAATTGAAACTGTAATCAGAAATCTTCCAGCAAACAAAAGCCCAGGTCTAGAATTTAATCTTCATGAGAGTAGGACCATGTCTATTTTTCAGTTTAGTTCTGTCATTCAGTCGTGTCTGACTCTTTGTGACCCCATGAACTGCAGCACACCAGGCTTCCCTATCCATTACCAAATCCTGGACCTTACTCAAACTCATGTCCATTGAGTTGGTAATGCCATCCAACCATCTCATCATCTGTTGTCCCCTTCTCCTCTCACCTTCAATCTTTCCCAGCATCAGTGTCTTTTCAAATGAGTCAGTTCTTCACATCAGGTGGCCAAACTATTTGAGTTTCAGCTTCAGCATCAGTCCTTCCAATGAATATTTAGAACTGATTTCCTTTAGGATGGACTGGTTGGATCTCCTTGCTGTCTAAGGGACTCTTAAGAGTCTTCTCTAACACCACAGTTCAGAAACATCAATTCCTCATCGCTCAGCTTTTTTTATAGTCCAACTCTCACATTGATACATGACTACTGGAAAAATTATAGCTTTGACTAGACAGACCTTTGTTGGTAAAGTAATGTCTTTGCTTTTTAACATGCTGTCTAGGTTGGTCATAGCTTTTCTTCAAAGAAGCAAGCTTCTTTTAATTTCATGGCTGTAGTCACCATCTGCAGTGATTTTGGAGCCCCTGAAAATAAAGTCTGTCACTGTTTCCATTGTTTCTCCATCTCTTAGGCATGAAGTGATGGAACCGGTTGCCATAATCTTAGTTTTCTGAATGTTGATCTTAGATTTCTGACAAAACATGGTCCACTGGAGAAGGGAATGGCAAACCACTTCAGTATTCTGTTTTTACAGTTTGTTTATTCCCCTAGCACCTAGCCCATTTTGGGACATTGTACGTATTTTAAAATATTTGTTGGAAAAAAGAGGAGATACAGGAAGGAAAAATGAAGGCGCTGAAGGAAGGAAAAAGGAAAGACAGAGTTAAAACTATAAAGTTTTATTCACTAGAGAAGGGAATAAATGAAGAACAAGAAGCCAGGGAAAATTTATAGGCTTTCAGAAAAATAATGAGTAGATTATATAACTTCAAAACAGGAAAAAACTATCTCAGAATGTAAGTATAAACTACATGGATCAAGGAAACAGTTCAGTTACACAATTTGATAAATTATATAAGTTGATATACACAAACTCATGTGACTACTACTGAGATAAATTTATGGGATTCTTTCATGTCAGTTTCCAGAAAACATTCCCTCAATTACAGCTAGCATTCTGGCTTTTATCACTATATATTAGTTTTTCCTTTAATTGAAATTTATATAAATGGGAACATACATATTTACATGTGGAGTCTGGCTTTTACTCAACATTATGAGATTCATTTTGATGTTTTGATCATTATTTTTCTGTAGAAAGTAATCCACTAAAATCTCAAATCATGACTTCAGAAATTTTAAATTATATTTTTAGAGATACAATTTCTTAGGCAAAGAAGAGAATAGAAAACCCAGATAATTTTGAGTGAATTTACATTTTATAATCTATGTAAAAAAACTAATTTTGCTGAATATATATTCAAAAATATTTAGTATTTTTCTCATATATAATAGTCCTACAAAAACAATAATCTTAATAATAATGTAAATTTTATCTACTTCTCTTATATGAGATAAACCACATTAATTTTTTATGATGAAATTTACCTTTCATCAATATTTGTTGTTGACTTTGTAAAAATAGATTTTAGTTTTATAAAGAAGTTTTAGGTTCACAGAATAATTAACTGAAATGTACAGAATCCCCATATTTGTGCTTTCCCTTACATGTTGAGCCTCCCCTGCTGGCAACATTTACATTTAATTTTAAAATCAAATTCATTGGATTATAATGTACATATAATAAAATTTACCACTTTTAATTGTAAATTTGCTAAGTTTTGACAAATGTATACAGTCACCTAACCACTATCACAGTCATGGGGGAACATTGCCATCACCTCTAAGTTCCTTATGCCCTTGGGCAGTCAATTACCTCCTTTCACCTCTGGCCATTGGCAGTCAATTATGATTGAGATTTTATGAATCTAAAGCTCTACATTTTTTAGGATTCAAAATAGTATCATCGTAGTGGATATATACTATTGTGGCTCATTTTCTCTACTTACAAATTTTTTCAAGAATCATTTTTGTTGCATGTAGTCTGCTCCACTTGATTCTTCAGTAGTTTTTCATTATATGGATAAACCATAGTTTATCTAGTCACTAGTTGATGGAAATTTGTTGTTTTTTAGTTTTAATATAATAATATAATATTAATAATAAAGCTACAATGAGTTTTGAATCCACATCTTTGAGTAAGTATGTTTTCATTTCTTTGGAAAAATTACCTAGCACTTAGACTGCTGGATTATATGGTATGCAATGCGTATAAATTTCTAAGAAACTGCTGATCATATTTCTTTGCTAAGTAGCTATACGATGATGTTGCATTCTCACAATTAACATGTGCAAATTCCACATCCTATCCATACTTGGTATTATCAGCATTTTTCAGTTCAGTTGCTCAGTCATGTCTGACATTTTGCAACCCCATGAATTGCAGCATGCCAGGCCTCCCTGTCTATCACCAACTCCCGGAGTTCACCCAAACTCATTCCATCGAGTTGGTGATGCCATCTTCTGTCATCCCCTTCTCCTCCTGCCCCCAATCCGTCCCAGCATCAGGGTCTTTTCCAATGAGTCAACTCTTCACATGATGTGGCACAAGTATTGGAGTTTCAGCTTCAGCATCAGTCCTTCCAATGAACACCCAGGACTGATCTCCTTTAGGATGGACTGGTTGGATCTCCTTGCAGTCCAAGGGACTCTCAAGAGTCTTCTCTAACACTACAGTTCAAAAGCACCAATTTTAGTGATAGCCAAAAAATAGCGTGTAGAGGTAGCCCATTGTGTTGATATTTTGTTTTTTTCCTAATGACTAATAGTGAAAGTTCCATGACCCAGCAGATGTTGGCAATTTGATCTCTGGTTCTTCTACCTTTTCTAAAACCAGCTTGAACATCAGGAAGTTCATGGTCCATGTATTGCTGAAGCCTGGCTGGGAGAATTTTGAGCATTACTTTACTAGCTTGTGAGATGAGTGCAAAACCACTGCAGATGGTGACTGCAGCCATGAAATTAAAAGACGCTTACTCTTTGGAAGAAAAGTTATGACCAACCTAGATAGCATATTCAAAAGCAGAGACATTACTTTGCCGACTTAGTTCCGTCTAGTCAAGGCTATGGTTTTTCCAGTGGTCACGTATGGATGTGAGAGTTGGACTGTAAAGAAGGCTGAGCACCGAAGAATTGATGCATTTGAACTGTGGTGTTGGAGAAGACCCTTGAGAGTCCCTTGGACTGCAAGGAGATCCAACCAGTCCATTCTAAAAGAGATCAGCCCTGGGATTTCTTTGGAAGGAATGATGCTAAAGCTGAAACTCCAATACTTTGGCCACCTCATGCGAAGAGTTGACTCATTGGAAAAGACTCTGATGCTGGGAGGGATTGGGCCAAGGAGGAGAAGGGGATGACAGAGAATGAGGTGGCTGGATGGCATCACTGACTTGATGGACGTGAGTCTGAGTGAACTCCGGGAGTTGGCCATGGACAGGGAATCGCATGCTGCGATTCATGGGGTTGCAAAATGTCAGACACGACTGAGCAACTGAACTGAACTGAATGGTGAAATTTGCTCAGTCCTGTCTGACTCTTTGAGACCAACTCTGTATAGTCCATAGAATTCTCCTGGCCAGAATACTGGAGTGGGTAGCCTTTCCCTTCTCCAGGGGATCTTCCTTACCCAAGGATCGAACCCAGGTCTCCTACATTGCAAGTGGATTCTTTACCAGCTGAGCAACCAGGGAAGCCCCATGTGCTAAGCCTCTTCTTGTGCTTATTTACTACTTGTATTTACTTTTTGGTAAAATGATCTGTGCACATATTGTATATATTGTTAAATAGAGTAATATTATTGAATTGGAGAAATTCTTTTTACATTCAAGAGGCAAGTTCTTTTTCAGATATGTTTTGAAAATACTTTCTCCCACTGTTTTAGTTTAGTCTTGCCTTTTAATTTTGAGTAAGTCTAAGGGTATTAACTCATGGTATATATCCTGCTAGGTCTTTCTATGATGGAGGATAAAAGCATGAACTATGATTCTTTAGCTCCAGATTATTTTTCTGCCTACTCTTTATAAAATGATTCCTTTTCCTTCCTAGAGTAGTCTACTTTCACACATGAAGAGATCAGTAGTTCTCCAAATACTGAAGAGACTCCTCTGCACATACACAGAGGTCTATCTCTTCTACTGTGGAGAATTTTCTTTTCCAGAACTCTGGTCCACAAAGTCTAACTTTCTCAGTTTTTCAGAACTTGGTTCTCTGTTTCCTCAAGCCAACAAGAACTTTGTTTTATGCTTGAGTCTTCTGAGCCTTTCTGCACTGAAGTCAGGATACTGATTCCAAGCAATAAGGTAATGTAACTATAGGGTTCATTTTGTTAATTTTCTTTCTCTGAGGGACCGCAGTCTTGCACCACCATTTGCTCAATGTCTTCAAATCATTGTTCTCTGTATTTTGTGTTTTCTTTACCTAGTTGTTTAAGGCCAGAGAAGGTGATGCCACCCCACTCCAGTACTCTTGCCTGGAAAATCCCATGGATGGAGGAGCCTGGTAGGCTGCAGTCCATGGGGTCATGAAGAGTTGGACATGACTGAGCGACTTCACTTTCACTTTTCACACTCATGCATTGGAGAAGGAAATGGCAACCCACTCCAGTGTTCTTGCCTGGAGAATACCAGGGATGGGGGAGCCTAGTGGGCTGCCGTCTATGAGGTTGCACAGAGTCAGACACGACTGAAGCGACTTAGCAGCAGCAGCAGCAGTTGTTTAAGGCAGAAGGTCAGTCTGGTCCCTGTTATTACACATTGGCCAGAAATGTTAGTCTTTATCTTCCATAATATTGGTAATATTGTAAAAAGTCCATATTGAGTAGATTGACAAACATTTCCATTTGAATAAATTTTATTGTAAGGAATATCCATATTCTAATAGATTTTAATAAATTCTTTGCAAATGTATAATGCAAAAATGTTAAAAATCATATAGCCAGATTGTTTCTTTAAATAATTTGTATGTTTAGACTTATAATTGTCTGTTTGTATCTTGAGTGACTCTTCCTTTCCTGATGAATATTGTTAAACTTTTTTGACATCTCCACTTGGCTGTTCCATAAGCACATCAGCAATCTCTCAATACTAGGTTATCCTCAATGGACAAGTGTTTCCTTAGAGAATTGATACTTGGCAGAGGATGAGGTAGGACTCAATAATCACTCTAGAGGATTTAGTTTGAGTAAGACTGAATCAAATTACTTTTAAATATCCTAGCCTTTCTCAGTTATAGGCAATTTAATGTGGTCATAGGCAATTGAATCAATCCACCTTCATTAATTTTCCATATGTTCCACCATAGAAATATTTCTAAAAATTACCTTGGATCCTGTAATCCCCCTCTTTACAGACCTTCCAGTGTTTTCCATTGCCTGAAGGACAAAGCTGAAACTGGTAAACACAGTATCCAACCTTCTTCACAAGTGTGACTCAAGTTTTCAGCTTCATCTCTCTCTACCTCACTCTCCTCAAGAATAGTATAAGCTGGTGGTTAAATCTGTGGTCTCCAGAGTTCATGTTTTAATTCCTTACCATACCTTCATGTAAAATTTACCAAAATGCTCTAATTCTAAATTTAGAGTGTACTGATTGTAAATGAATTGAGGTTGTATCAGTAGTTCCTGCTTCACATGCTTGTGAATGAGAATATACTTCTTAAAATATATATTGTGATGTCTGGCATTTGGGAAATGCTCACCACATACATTTTATTTGTATTATTCATTCCCAATTATAAGAATTATATCAGTAACTATTTATAACCATTTTTACCAATCTTACCAGATTGTGTGTTTATTCAACTGATGTGGAAAATCATAAATTGAAGTAATTCTACTGACAAATATTATGACCCCATGCACTGTAGCCCACCAGACTCTTCTGTCCATGGAACTCTCCAAGCAAGAATACTGGGGAATATATTCCATTCACCAGGGGATCTTTCTGACCCAGGGATTAAACTCAGCAGGCCCGATTCTTTACCATCTGAGCCACCAGGTACATCATGCATATACATATCAGTTCAGTTCAGTTCAGTCGCTCAGTTGTGTCCGACTCTTTGTGACCCGATGAATAGCAGCACACCAGGCCTCCCTGTCCATCACCAACTCCTGGAGTTCACTCAAACTCACATCCATAGAGTCAGTGATGCCATCCAGCCATCCCATCCTCTGTTGTCCCCTCCTCTTCCTGCCCCAATCCCTCCCAGCATCAGAGTCTTTTCCAATGAGTCAACTCATCGCATGAGGTGGCCAAAGTACTGGAGTGTCAGCTTCAGCATCATTCCTTCCAAAAAACGCCCAGGACTGATCTCCTTTAGAATGGACTGGTTGGATCTCCTTGCAGTCCAAGGGACTCTCAAGAGTCTTCTCCAACACCACAGTTCAAAAGCATCAATTCTTTGGTGCTCAGCTTTCTTCACAGTCCAACTCTCACATCCATACATGACCGCTGGAAAAACCACAGCCTTGACTAGACAGAACTTTGTTGGCAAAGTAATGTCTCTGCTTTTGAATATGCTATCTAGGTTGGTCATAACTTTTCTTCCAAGGAGTGAGCATCTTATATTTTCATGGCTGCAGTCATCATCTGCAGTGATTTTGGAGCCCCAAAAAATAAAGTCTGACACTGTTTCCACTGTTTCCCCATCCATTTCCCATGAAGTGATGGGACCAGAAGCCATGATCTTCGTTTTCTGAATGTTGAGCTTTAAGCCAACTTTTTCCACTCTCCTCTTTCACTTTCATTAAGAGGCTTTTTAGTTCCTCTTCAGTTTCTGCCATAATGGTGGTGTCATCTGCATATTGAGGTTGTTGATATTTCTCCTGGCAATCTTGATTCCAGCTTGTGCTTCTTCCAGTCCAGTGTTTCTCATGATGTACTCTGCATGAGTTAAATAAGCAGGGTGACAATATCCAGCCTCGACGTACTCCTTTTCCTATTTGGAACCAGTCTGTTGTTCCATGTCCAGTTCTAACTGTTGCTTCCTGACCTGCATACACATTTCTCAAGAGACAGGTCAGGTGGTCTCATATTCCTTCTCTTTCAGAATTTTCCACAGTTTATTCTGATCCACACAGTCAAAGGCTTTGGCATAGTCAATAAAGCAGAAATAGTTGTTTTTCTGGAACTCTCTTGCTTTTCTGATGATCCAGCGGATGTTGGCAATTTGATCTCTGGTTCCTCTGACTTTCTTAAACCAGCTTGAACATCAGGAAGTTCATGGTTCATGTATTGCTGAAGCCTGGCTTGGAGAATTTTGAGCATATCTTTATTAGCCTGTGAGATGAGTGCAAGTGTGCGGTAGTTTGAGCATTCTTTGGCATTGTGTTTCTTTGGGATTGGAATGAAAACTGATCTTTTCCAGTCCTGTGGCCACTGCTGAGTTTTCCAAATTTGCTGGCGTATTTAGTGTAGCTCTTTCACAGCATCATCTTTCAGGATTTGAAATAGCTCCACTGGCATTCCATCACCTCCACCAAGTTTGTTTTGTAGTGATGCTTTCTAAGGCCCGCTTGACTTCACATTCCAGAATGTCTGGCTCTAGGTGAGTAATCACACCATCGTAATTATCTTGGTCATGAAGATCTTTTTTGTACAGTTCTTCTGTGTATTCTTGCCACCTCTTCTTAATATCTTCTGCTTCTGTTGGTTCCATACCATTTTTAAAAGTCTCTTTTCCCTGCATTTAAAGCTCTCTTATTTTCCCTAAATGTTTATTTAGTTTAAAAAATGGAATTTGAAGGCCTGTACTCTTTATAAATTTAAATTTTTTTTCTTAATTTTCTGTAGTTGTTCAGAGATACAATATTGTGCTCATAGCAATCACAGTGTGGGTGTTAAATAAGTTATCACAAAAATGCATTTACAACCTTTGATAAGAATTCAAAGAGAAGTAAAAAAATGTTTCTAAGGCAGCAAAGAACAAATGACTTGAGAGTTTAGGAAAGGTTTCTTTGAGATGGTGAATCATAAGATGACATGTAAAGAATAAGTAAAAGTTCATTTGTTTGGGAGTGGGAAAGTAGGAAATGGATAGTAGACAGAGATTCTAAGATGTGAGAGGGCATAAACTTCCAAAATGGCAATAGAAATTTTTCATTAAAAGAATGGTTTCTAGAATTATACTGCTGCTTTCAAATCTTTGAAGGGAAGAGGAGCTGGATTGTGTAGGTAGTGTGTCCAGAATAATACTTTAAAAAATCGGTTTTGTGGAAAGCACTGTAGAGACTACATTGCAGAGCAGACAGAGTAAATGGGAGAATAAGGAGGCTGTTTCAGTCATTCAGGTTTGAGATGATCAGGGCTTGGATGAAAGCTATCAGTGAAGATGGAGAAACTTAGAGATAATAAAGACATTTTCAGATGGTATTAACTGCAGGATCTGCTGATGGGATGAATGTGGGGTGAGAAAGAATAAAGAATGACTTTAGGTTTCAAGCACCTACATTCATGAACTAATCTGAGAATTATAAATTGTAAGCAACTTGTTCATGTTTTATCCTTTTTAATTCCAAAGAAATTATCTTGGGTGATTTGGAATTTAAATGGTGTTTTCTAAAAAAAGTAGAAGATATAATCTTACCTTGAAATTGTATTTGAAGATTGATAAAACAAACATACAGACCACTATTTGAAAGCAATAATTAAATCTTTATAACACACATTCAGAAATTACTTAATAAATGGGTGTTAGCTGAATATAGCATAGTGGACACATGATCATATTAACCGCAGGGAGAGCAGAGAGTATGTGTCTATCATATGAGTAATATTGTGGTAATTCGTGTCTATACAAAGTTAAATGGAGACATTACTGATCAGATTATTCTAATAGGTTCATATTTTTTCAAGTGACCCTTTTATTCTTTTAAAATTGCCTCATTTCTCTATTTTACTTTATACATGGAGATATAACCACTGTAAAGGTTAAGTTAAGATGCTTTGACTTTTAGAATTCTAATTTCCCTTTTATAACCAGTTTTTTATGGAAAATATTTTTAAAGCAATTTTACTATTTTGTTTTTATACATGCAATTGTGAATAAAAAAATTAATATTTTCTCCCAAAAGACTACACATTTTCACTAGAAATGTCAAGGCAGTTATAAGTGTATTAGTATTATAGTGGACCTGACACAATATTTTTGATGCATATATGTCTTTTAAGTATATCTGCATAAATCCGTCTTGAACTTAGTATAATCCTATGAATGAATGTCCTAAGTAGGATATAAAATCGCTTGTTGTTGTTGTTCAGTCACTAAGTCATATCGGACTCTTTGCCACTCCATAGGCTATAGCACGCCGGGCTTCCCTGTCCTTCACTATATCCCAGAGTTTGCTCAGACTCATGTCCATTGAGTTGGTGATGCCATCCAACCATCTCATCCTTTGTTGCCTCTTCTCCTGCCCTCAATAAAATTGCTAGACCTAAAAAATATTCTTTAATCACAAGTGTTATTACAAATCAAGGAATTGATTTGATTGAATTATTCATAAATTTTAATATATTATCTTAAATTTACCTAAAAAATACCACTTTTTCAAATTGCCTCTTAAGAGCATTGAGAATTCATAGCTTATACTACATTCATATAAATATTCAATTAAATAGACATCTAGGTAATTCACTTTAATAATCTCCTGTTTAGGAATTATAGTATATTAAATATTTATTTATTTCTATAAGATTTAAATAATCCAAAAATAAATTTTATTATATCACATCATGGTTGTTTTTGAAAATATGTTTCTGATATAAAGTTAAAATCACTGAATTTAAAAATTCCTTCCTGCTTTTTTTTCCTCTCTAAAATGTTGAATATTCTTTCCCCAAAACTAATTCTTGTCAGTAAAATACTTTGTCTATGAATGTTGAAGCTTTTTTCAGGAATACCACCATCAATGCATTCTTTAAAGATGCTATAAGTGTAAATTATCATGTAAAGGTTTTGAAAACGGTTGTTGAAATTGAGAAAAGGAAACATTCTTCGGATTTAACATCACATTTTCTCTTGGCTCTATTTATCAAAGAAAAAACAAAACTTAAGCAGCATCTCAGAATATTTTGCCCTCATGGTGTGAATGGGACCCAAATGCCCCAATCAAAATAACCACCATTATATTCTTTGACTCCATACCTCATGTGCTCAGGCCGCAACTATGGGGAAAAGTTTTACAAACATTTTTAAGTCACCATACCCTTTCCACAGTTCTTGCCAACTTCTACACAGTAGGAGCTATGAAAACGAGTGCCAAAACCTCACGTTCCTCATATAGCTTCTAACAGCTGCAAACCCTTAAGCTTCAAGTGCAGCTGCCTTGAGTAGAGCTATTGAAAGAACCCACAAAGGCAGATACACAGATTACATATGTTCAATAATTTTAAAGCAATAATAAGAATATGTGGTTATATTAAGGCCATTAGGCAAAAGGGAAATTACACAAGCAGGCTCTAATTGACCTTGCAGGAAGAGTCTAATATCCTTTATTGTGCCTTCATTAGTCCCCAAATCATCTACTTTTGTTAGGATTATATATCTTTTCAACACACAAACCCACACTAACTACAGTGTAATTACATTGGTTCAGTTAGTGCACAATCTCTGATTTGTAGTTTTCCAAAGAAGCACCATTTGGACAGTTAATTCTTGCAAAGTCTAAAGCAATCCCTCATACCAAATTATTACCAGGGACTCGTACATGTGATATATGTGTGTATATATATATATACACACACACATGCATACACACACATACATGAACACGCACACACACACGCCAACAGGGAGAATGGAACCTACCACAGACATCTGAGCTATACCATATAAAAACAAAGAGAACATTCAAGTAAAACCCCACATCTGATGGAAATAACTTAAAAACATGTTTTTCTTCCAAACTTTAAAAAATAGATTTGCCTTGCATTTCTCTTGTTTCCAACAAAGATCAAAATAAGTTCAGTTAATACTTAAAATATTTTTTCCCTTTGCTTTTTAATGATGATAGAAAACTGAACACTTGTGGATTACTTTTTTATGCTTTCAGCTTCTAACTGCTTTTATTCAGTTGAATGAACACTATTATGTAGGTCCATGTGAAGACAGAAACTGGCATTTAAACATTTTTTTCTTGTGGACACGGGCAAGCTGAATCCCCATAGCTGCCATTTTAAGCCTATTGTATTAATTTATGTCCAATCTCTGTATTTAAACTTCCCATTTCTTCAAATATTCATCCTCAGACGCAAAGGCATATTTCTGAAGTTAGGACTAAGTGAAGTCTAAGAATAATTTAAATGTGAGCTCAGACTAATGTTTCTTTAAACTCTTAGGCATCATGAGTTTCAACTTATAAAATACTAAGACATCAACATTGTAATGGTCATCTCTTTCTTCCTATTCTAATGCAAGGCACAGGCACAACGTTAACATTTGGGAGGGGGAAATAATTCTAAACAGTTACTTAATTTAGGGTTTAACTTCCTTTTCCACCTAAATGTTGCCTGCGTGCTTAACCTGTTCAACTCTTTGAGACCCCATGGACTGTAACGCTCCAGGCTCCTCTATCCATGGGATTTCCCAGACAAGAATACTAGAGTGAGTTGTCATTTCCTCCTCCAGGAGAACTTCCTGACCCAGGGATCAGTCCTGTGTTTCCTGCAGCTCCTGCATTGGACATGGATTCTTTACCACTGAACCACCTGAAAAGCCCTACATGAACTTTAGTTAGTCTAAATGAACAGATTTGTGTTACTATAGCTTTTCTAATGGCTATCTTTTATTCTGTTCTATTTTATAAGTATTTACTTTTCATTTATATATATATACTTTTATTTACTTTTCATTTATAGGTAGATAGATAGATAGATAGAAAAGGAAATGGCAACCCTCTCCAGTATTCTTGCCTGGAGAATCCCATGGACGGAGAAGCCTGGCAGGCTGGGTCATCGTATTGTAAAGAGGCAGATGTAACTCAATCAATTTACCACATGTGTGTGTGCACATGCGTGTGTGTGCAAGTGAGCATGCATGCTAAGTTGCTTCAGTTGTGCCTGGCTCTTTGGGACCACATGGACTGTAGCCCGCCAGGCTCCTCTCTCCATGGGATTCTCCAGGGAAGAACACTGAAGTGGGTGGCCATGCCCTCCTCCTGGGATTCTTCCTGACCCAGGGATCAAACCCAAGTCTGCTAGGTCTCCTGCATTGACAGGTGAGTTCTTTACCACTACTGCCACCTGGGAAGCTCATATGTATATATGTGTTTATATATATTATACACATGTACTCAGTTGCATCTGACTCTTTGAGGCCCCATGGACTGTAGCCCACGGAGTTGCTCTGTCCATAGAATTTTCCAAGCAAGAATACTGGAGTGGGTTGCCATTTCCTATACATATATACATAACATTGTGATGAAAATCTTTGTAAATAAAGTTTTGGTGAGGTACAGTGTTTCTGGCACAATGAAATTCTTTTTCAACTTCTGCTTGAAATGTTCTCCCAGAGATCTCATTGCTTCCTGAAATTCATCATTGGAAAATCTGCTACATTAGTTCAAAAAAATTCTTTCTCTCTTTGTGACTGCTTTGGGTGCTACATGTAGATCAAAAGGAAACTGTGCCAGCCCTCCTTCGCCACATTAAATGTAGTGAGAAGTATGATATCAAACTCCAGCTGCACACTGCATTTAAAGATCTAGGAGATTCTTTATCAAGGAGTTTCCAGTGATTAAGAATGCAAGCTTGCTTCATTCAGATCTCCACACAATTCCTCTCTCTAAATCGTTTTCATATTAGATAGAATTTGAATCCATTCCTCAGTGAACTTTCATCTTGGGCTAATCATGACTCAGTGCTCCTCAGTTTCAATAGTCTTCTGTGGTGTAGGGTATGCTTTTAATGCAGTGCCCATGAATGCCGCAAAATGTTTCACACATGGAGTACTGGCCCAGTGGCATCTGAGGAAATAAGATGAGCGCTCCCTGTCTTCTTTGAGTATGTCCTTTTTTTTTCTCTTTAAAATGCATATTTTAAGAGATGAAATACATAGATAAAGAAGCAGTCAGAGGTCTGTGTATGTTTTGTGTTTGTGAACACATATATCAACAAAAATGTGCTAGGCCATAAAACAGTTTCAGTATTTTTCCTGACCGCTATTTTGGAATTAAATCATATATTGCATAAAAATAGTTCATTGAATCAGGGAACAGTAGTGTAACTAAAATGTATCCATCCTAACTATGTGCCAGTGATCTTTAATTTCCTAACCCACAGAGCAATCTAGAAAGTGGCTCGATCTTATCCCCTCTTGAAAGTGAGTGAACTGAAGTTTAAGAAGTGTAAGTTACTTTTCCCAAGTCGCCTGATGAGCCAGAATTCAAACACAGGCTCTCTGCATAACACATCTTTGTCCTAACCACAACACTGACCCGCTTCTATCACAAAGATAACTTTAAGTCTAGAGAAGGTGTTGGCATAATAGAGATAATGACCATGCTATTCTTAGAAAAATTGTATTTAGGCTGGGCTTCCTAAGACAAGTTGAGGTTGTAAATCGTTGTGTGTGTGTGTGTTTTTTTTTTTCCCATAATTTAACTTGGGCAGGCTATTTTAAATGACTGTAAAAGAACACTTTGTGTGTGTCTGTGTATGTGTGTGCACGTATATAATGGTAACATTTGTCATCCTTAGATAGACCTGCTTGGAGATGTTTCTCCCTAGCATGGAACCCAGTTTGTGTGCGGTGTAGATGGCAAGGCCTGCTTGGCAGTTGGTCCCTCCTTCTCAGATGCTTTTCTCCCACAGGCGCGTAGAACACTGTCCTACTGTATGGAGGTAAAATGGAGGCTGTGAAATGCAGTTCATGTTTTCATTCTTGCTTTGACTGAACATCTGCTCACCCAAGACCAGCTTTTTTTAGTTCCATCTACTCATTACTATGGTTACCATGGTATATACTCTATTTTAAGCCTGTATCTGTTGGCGTGTGGCCATTCTCTCTGGGAGGAAAAAAGGGAAAGTTTTCCAGAGCCTAACCGGCCTTCTATTCAGTAAATATGGTAATTTTTGCCTATGTTAAGTTTCCTCCCCTCCCCTTTCCTTTTATGTTTGGTGTTCTTCTGTTTGGAAAAGGATCTTTCCATCCAACTTTTTTGTGTGGATTTAGCTACACATTTTCTACTTAATTACTCCCTCTGTTTTGAAAAGTTTCCCCTTAATTGCACTCATATAGGGTTTGTTTCTATAGTCACTGTGATATTTAAATGTGACAGTTGCTTGCTTATATTCTTCTAAATATGGTATCTAGGAGGAACAAATTCTGATATTTCTTGAAGATCATTCTGTTAGTTTGTTAGTAGATTTAACCACACTGTAGACCCATGTTGTTCAATAGGATGGATAGCTAGCAGTCTTGTTTGATAACCGAGTTCTTTAGTTATGCTAGTCTGAGTAGAGTTTTGCAGATTTTGAAGCCCTAATAGGAAAGAAGATAAAATAGCTCAATAATCTTATATTGATTATATATTGATTGTATGAAATAATATTTTTGTTATAGTAGATAATAAAGAATTTTATTAAATTAATTTCACTTCTTTTTTCTTTTTTTTTACTTTTTTAGTGATTGCTAGGAGGTTTAAAATTAAATGACTCAGATTGTAAATACTTCTATTAGACTTTGCTGCTTCAACCACTTCTGAGAGTTGAGATGTCAGGAAGCAAACAAACAGATAACAATAATTAGCATATTCATTATTTGGGGTCATCTTGAATTTTTACTGTGGTCTGTAGTGATTACTTTCTTAAATGTATGTCTCTATAGTTCATAAATGTCTGCCATTTAAAGATAATATGTTTGAATATCCTAAGACAATGTGAATCATATCATCTTTACTTTCCACCAGGTAATACACAGTGTGTGTGTGTGTATGACTATATGATTCATAGATAATATTATAGATAGATAGATATACAGTTTCTCAGTTAAACTAATAAATTATTATCTTCCACAACCATATCTTATATATGCCAATGTAAAAATATCTTCTAGCGGGAGTAAACCTTCATAGTCAAAATATACATGCAAAAGTCCTGAGGAATAAAGACATAAAATTTTTGTATTTTATTATGAAAAGGGAGTGGGCCATCATATAAAAAATAATTAAATATGTATAAAAATATAAGTATGTGCAGTTTTACCAAGCCTATTATTTTAGGTTTACATGCAACCAACATTAATGATAAGTGTATAATAGGGAGAAAAGAATTACTAGGAAATCATAGGAATTTAGAGAATTGATCCTCCCTGTCTCATAGAATAGACCCAGATTATTTCAAGTACTGTAATTGAAGTTTATACAGGCAAATCTGAGTCAGTAAGGACATTTCAAATTACTTAAAATAGGAATTATATACCCAACACTGGAAACTGGCAATACACTTTAGAAAAAATTTAATACTCCAAAAGACAAAATAAAATAAATTTAATGTTATTTTAAACCATTTATTTAAATGTTTCTTATTTAGTTTTATTTCTTCAGTTCAGTTCAGTCACTCAGTCATGTCCGACTCCCTGCAATCCCATGAATTGCAGCATGCCAGGCCTTCCTGTCCATCACCAACTCCCGGAGTTCACTCAAACTCACGTCCATCAAGTCAGTGATGCCATCCAGCCATCTCATCCTCTGTTGTCCCCTTTTCCTCCTGCCCCCAATCCATCCCAGCATCAGTCTTTTCCAGTGAGTCAACTCTTTGTGTGAGGTGGCCAAAGTACTGGAGTTTCAGCTTCAGCATCATTCCTTCCAAAGAACACCCAGGGCTGATCTCCTTTAGAATGGACTGGTTGGATCTGCTTGCAGTCCAAGGGACTCTCAAGAGTCTTCTCCAACACCACAGTTCAAAAGCATCAATTTTATTTCTTATTTTATTATAAATTATAAATAAGCTTTCATTTTCTGGAAATTTTTTTCACCCACAAAGCATGATCTCAGGTTTTAAAAGGTTAAATTTTCTCTAGAGCTATTTGTAAAATACTTCTGACATTATTTTGAAATCTATTTCATATATATTAATAAATTTATAAAAATAAACTTTATACAGTAAATGTAAAAATGGCAGACAAGTTTGCAATTCCAAAATATTTACTTCTAGGAAAGACCAATCCATACATTTGCAATCATGTACTCCAGTACTCTTGCCTGGAAAATCCCATGGACAGCAGAGCCTGGTAGGCTGCAGTCCATGGGGTCACTAAGAGTCAGACAAGATAGAGCGACTTCCCTTTCACTTTTCAATTTCATGCATTGGAGAAGGAAATGGCAACCCACTCCGGTGTTCTTGCCCAGAGAATTCTAGGGACGGGGGAGCCTAGAAGGCATCCATCTATGGGGTCGCACAGAGTAGGACACGACTGAAGTGACTTAGCAGCAGCAGCAGCAGACAGAATTTAAAATAGTAAATTTAGTCTTTGACTATGCGTGTTTAGTCACTTCAGTCATACCTGACTCTTTGTGACCCTATGGACTATAACCCACCAGGTTCCTCTGTCCACAGGGATTCTCCATGCTTGAATACTGGGGTGGGTTGCCATGCCCTTCTCCAGAGGCTCTTTCTGACCCAGGGATTGAACCACTGTCTCCTCTGTCTCCTGCACTGCAGGCAGATTCTTCACTGCTGAGAAACTGGGGGTCTTTGATTACCTGCTACCTTTTAGTTGATTAACTTTTAAGAACTATTGTTTTTTGGCATTTAGTCAATTGTAAGAAAAGGCAGGCATGGTTAGTTACTCTTTTTGTCTATTATATTTGGTGGGCTTTGGTTACATACCAAAATCTGTTAAATACAGGCCAGTACACAGTCTAGAATCTGAAAACTGTCTAAAAGCTTTACAACTTTGACTATGCCTGATCTCATCAGAATCTGAAAATCACTTCTCTTCAATACGTAGTTTAAATTTCTGGCAGTGGTACACAATGTAAATGGGAAATTTTAAAGTTGTTTCCCTTTAAGTTTTAAAAATAACTTCCTTGATGCCCCAAGGCTTAGAATTCATTTAAATTCTAACAGATACTTAGTCTCTGTATGTATAGCATATGTCTTGGATAAAAGTTTCAAACTGAAAACAAAAGAGAAAAATGTCACTGTTCATAGGCATTATGCCTTTGAAAAGTTCCTTTTTCTAAAACATTTCAAATTAGCACATGTAACAAACTGTATCTTCTGACTTTCTAGCCTTGGAGCTATATTTTTTCATCTGAATTTTTTGTTTGTTTTGAAGTGTAGATTTTTCATGGCAAGCAAAAAGAGTGTGAAATTTTGAAATAATAATGAGAATATTTTGGTTTCTTTCTATTAATTAGAAGCAACTACTTTCCTTAGTTTTTTTTTTTTTTTAGTTTTTTTTTTAGTTTTTTCATGGGGAGGGGTTTCTTTGTTAATTTATTCTAGGAGTCCTGAGGATTTTGATAAAAGGCAAATGAGTATAAGAGTACACATGAGTATAAATGAATATAAGAGTATAGAATTCTGAAGCATCATTTTAAGTTGCCGTGTTTTGAGGGTTACATATAGACAATAGAGAGTCATTTTCTTGTGTTGCATTTCTACAATCTGGTGGAAGTATGAACACTAAAGTATGGGCAATGAAGGGAGATTCTAAATGTATTTGTGATGAGGTCCTTGATTATAGCTTCAGCTGAGGATTTTGGAAGATTGTGATTTTACCCAGTATTTCTAAATTGACACTCACATGCAGTATGTAGGTACTATTGTCATTTTCCATTTTACATAAGAAACCATCAAAGCTGGATTTTTGTCTCAAAAATACTATTATCATGACTTTTAAAAAAGGCATTATTTCTCTTTCTTAATACAAAGATTCATAACCCTATGATGTTTAATTGTTGTATCGATAACATGCTTGCTGTGAGTAGAGACTTGAAAGTAGTCTTTTTGGGTGTAACAAACTTACTAAACTTATTCCATCTTTAAATATACTCAAAAAATATGAATACTTATTCTGGAGTAAAAGCTAATGTGCAGTGATCATTTTAAAAGTTTTTTTTTTCTTTCTACAATTTTTTTCTATGACAAAGTCCTCTCTAGTTACCTGTCTATCCATCTATCTGTATCTCAAGGCATATTAACACCTATTTCATTAGTAGGCCATATGAAAATAGATAAATATTCCAGTTTGTCAGTGCCTTAGATATATGGTAAGCCATGTGTTGTTTATATTCTTTTGACTATACTGAATCATCACCAAAAAACCAAAAGGTTAATTTCTTCTTCTGAAGAAAATTTCAGTTAATCTTATCTTAATTTTAGCACTTACTTTGAATGTTGACTCCAAGTTTGGCCGAGGACCTAATATACTGGAATTCATTCATAGACCTTTACTTAGACATTTGCATTTTACAGATCACTGTCCATGAGAGACTAGACTAGAATTAAGTACATCTCTTCATTGGCAGTGCATCTAAGATAGGTGACTGCTTAGTTGCTCAGTCGTGTCCAACCCTTTGTGACCCCACAGACTGTAGCCCACCAGGCTCCTCTCTCCATGGGGTTTCCCAGGCAAGAATACTGGAGTGGGTTACCATTTCCTCCTCCAGAGAATGTTTCTGACCCAGGGATCGAACCCAAGTCTCCTGTGTCTTCTTCTCCTGTGGTCTACATTGCAGGTAGATTCTTTACCCACTGAGCCGCTAATATGGGTTCTATGAAAAAATAAGAAGAGGCAATTATATTTCCCTGAATAGGAATTTGTAATTATTTACAACCATGTTGATCACATTTTAATGTGCACTGAATATAATGGTTTTGGTTTTTTTTGGTAGGGGGAAATGAATCATTAGAATTTAGAGTGTTGGGCTTGTTTGTAATATCCTGATAAAAACATCTGGAATGAGCCACTTGTAAAACTCATAATGCCGTGCCAGTACTTATGTTCGCATGTTGTGTGATTCAGTAACCTATGTAGTCTTTGGATCCTTTGTTAGAACTCCCTCTGAAAGAGTACCAGTTAAGGAGTAATGAGTAATGGTGAAAACACATTACTGAGTGAAAAAGGAAGGCAACTGAATCCTGCTTATGACAGTTTTGTGAATGAGCTGTAAAGGTACTAGCAGGAGTCAGAGATTTTATTTTTGGTTCTATACTTCACTCAGGCAAATTGTATTCTTCCTAATGTGCCAAAACATTTTGTTAATAACAGGGAAATACCTCATTGCCAGCGGGTTTGAATAGGCTCTTTTCCACATTCCTATTTTATTTCAGCAGATTTGACTCCCCTTCTTTCCATTTCTCCTCGTTCTGCCACTAAAGGAGCATGCATGCACGCACACAGACTTCATTCTCTCTTATTACTTGCCAGCTGTAAGACTGAAATGCCAAACTCTAAAATGTGTTTTTTCAAACAGCAGCAGCAGCAACATCTGGATCTATGCAGCTTTAATCTTGGCTGGTCTCCTTCTTTTCCTTTTTGGCCTTCCAGGCACCTGTGGACGTCCTGTACATACACAATGACATCAAACCATAGTTGGAAATCTGATTCTCTTGGTATAATGAACAATGATTAGTTAGAAGCATATAAAACCACAAACAGCTAGTAATAAAGAACATGTTCAATTCATTGTAGATACTGGGTAATGAAAACTCCACTTAAAGTTAAGTGAATTTAAAACAGTTAATGAAAGCTAGAGTCACCTGAATCATTTATTTTCAAACTTTATTATGAAATTGTTACCTTGAATTAAAAGCAGAAATGCACCTTTTGTTTAAGGGAGAAGACTCGCATAAAATATCAAACTTTGACTTGAAGCTAGAAGAACCTGGGAAGGAAGCCGAAAAATTCTTCCAAATACCCCTGGCAGATCTCTTAATCATCTTGATACTTCTGCTTTTTTGATACCCGAAGGCTCCTAATGTCTGTCTTTTTCAACTCCAAGCTAAATGACTGCAAAGTAGGATTGGAGGTTATTCAGAAAAGCAATCAATAGTTACAAACAGAAAACCAGGTCAGTCATAGGTAGTGACTGCTTAAAACTCCATTCATGTGTAAAACCTGAGATAGAGACTTTGTTGTATAAAACCTAGCAGTATGTGAGGCTGGCCTTTCTTTCCATGGTAGGAACTCGGTTTATATTTTCAGTGCTTTGGCTAACTACCTTCAGGTATGATGTCAAAGAGGTGGATATAAGACAAAGTCCATTCCTATACTTATTGATTCTCTGATTTAATAAAAGCCAAACCATTCTTACTTCAGAGTATAAAAACAGGATCATCGTTGTTGTTAGCATGAGCTCATAGAAGAGTTGGCTGAAAAGCTGTGCTTATAAAATTCTAAAATACCTAATCATTTAAGTGTGCAATGAATAAATTGAATTTCCCCTACCATGCTCCATGTACCATAGGGGGGAAAAGTTGCGGAAAATAAGTAGTACAATCAATGGCAGATGACTATTTTGGGTGGTAAAGAAAAAATAAATTTTGTAATATCCTTTCAATGGTAAAACATATGTAAAAGGACATACTTTTCTCCTTTTATCTCCTTACAAACTTTGATACTGTCTTTAAAATGTCTACATATGGTACTTACCTAAACAGATGATATTCATTAGAAACATAGATCTTATTATTTAATGTTTTGTTATATATTGTCTTCATTTTTTAAGTTATTTCAAAATTTTGAGTAAGGGTTCCCTCATTGTTCAGTAGACACATTTAAAATGTCATTTATCTCATCCATTTTTTTTTTTTATTGTTGAGATAGAGATTAGTGTCATTCTCATTTCATGGATTATGCTATAAAATATTTAAGAAATTACCTAAATCATATCTTAGAGGTTTTTTTTCAGACTCATTTTGAATTCCCAGTTAACATAAAATTGGACTATGGAACATATATCTAAGGCATAAAATATTTACTTCTGCTTATTAGTAGCTACTGATGCCAGTAACTGAATATAACTGACCTAATGTTTCTTTTACTTCACTTACTTCTTATGAGACTCTTTTTTCACCCATATATCATATCTTTGTTCATTGTTCAGTCACCAAATGTGACCCCATAGACCGCAGCATTCCAGGCCTCCCTGTCCTTCACCATCTCCTGCAATTTGCTCAAACTCATGTCCATTGAGTCAGTGATACCATCAAAGCATCTCAACTTCTGTCACCCCCTTCTCCTCCTATTCTCAATATTTCCCAGTATCAGGGTTTTCTCCAATGAGCTGACTCTTTGGAATTCGCCAAAGTATTGGAGCTTAACCATCAGTTCTCCCAATGAGTACTCAGGGTTGATTTCCTTTAGGATTGACTGGTTTGATATCCTTATTGTCCAAGGGATTCTCAAGAGTCTTCTTCAGCACCACAATTCAAAGGCATCTATTCTTCGGCACTTAGCCTTCTTTATGATCCAGCTCTGACATCCATACACTACTACTGGAAAAGCCATAGCTTTGACTATATGGACATTTGTTGGCAGAGTGATGTCTTTGCTTTTTAATATACTGTCTAGGTTTGTCCTAGCTTTTCTTCCAAGGAGAAAGCATCTTTTAATTTCATACATTTCTTAATCATTATGATTGGTTCAAAATCTCTGAATAAATCATATTTGGGGGCCCATCAATTAAATAAGTACAAGCCCTAAATTTGCCAGTACAATAATACCATAAAATCATTTTAGTGTAGGACAGTAATTCATTTAAGGGTCACAGAGGACTCATGTGAAGGCATAAACAGAGAAATACAAATACATGAAATAACATAACTTTTAGAACTGTAAACTATATTCTCTTATTTTTCACTAAAATATGTTATGTATTATTGATATTAAAGATAGTTTTTAGATAAATATAGGGTGACAGTAAATTTTATAGGGTTTTGGTAGACAAAATCATGGTTCCATGTTCTTTCAGATTTTCATTGTTGTTCACTTGAACTATTACAACAGTTGACTGACCTGATGGCAGCTTCTTTCCTTGGTTTCTCAGAGAATATGCCTCCTAAAATTCTGCTACATATAGCTTTCTCAACTCTGCCATGGCAACCCCTCAAACTTCATATTTTGCCTGCTTTTATCATTAAAACGTCTTCTGAAGCACAGAAGTAGATGTAATTCCTTGAACATTCCATCGTTTACTGCCTCCGTGCCTGTATACTTACTATAACCCCTGCCTGGAATGTCCTCTTGAGTCTGACCCTGTGTAGCTACATCCCCCTGTGCCTGGCACAATCTGACTGAAAAATCCCAGGTTAAAATTACTTCCTTAAAAAACAGGTAATCTGTGAGCCTGAGTTGGAATTATTCATCCTATACTACCTCTGTATCTTTCCTTTAGTCTTTTTTTTTTTTTTTTCTACTCTTCTCTCTAATGAATTTACATTTTCCCTCCGTATGGGATTTTGAATTTCTTTAGGGTGGAAATCACATGCTATATACTCTCGGGTATCCTATGTCTAGTACAGTTTCTACATGCTTAGTAAATTTCATTGGATGAACAAAAAAATTGGATGGGTCAAAATGAAGAAAAGTCTGTTCAATAAAGGGTGTTTTTGCTGTATATAAACTTGCCATAGATTGTTGAAATAGATCAGCTATAATCAATTGATTCAGTGCAAATGAAGATATATCTCATTAGGGAAAAAAAAAAAAACCTTCAAAGATTTTATATAGAGCAAGTACTGTTCCATCTTTTACAAAGACAAAAGCTTTCCATGTATAAAAGCTTCTTATTCTGAAAATTGCCATCCATTTCCTCTCTCTCTCCTTCTTTCCCACTATGATTTCTCCTTTCTCTCCCTTTTTCCCAAGAGCTAAACATTTATTATATACCAGAAACGTCTCTAGAACATGGTGTTAAAGGGGTCATTAATGTTTATTTATGGTTACCCAACTCTCTTGTGACAGTGTAAATGAGTTTTTGAAGTGTAAAGATGGGGACCCTAAAATATTTTCCACATAGACGGCCATAAAAAATAACTGGCTTCTATTATTTCCAGTCATTATTCATTTGACTCTTTTCTGATTCTCTGAGTAATTTTCCTAAAGATTATATAGCCCTTTTATTTCTTTATAAAAAAAACACATTTGTACAAAGGGAATTATATGCAATCCAAAAAAGCAGACTATTTAAACATAAATAGAACCACCCATAAATTAAAGATTTAATTAATAAAACTCAAAACTTTAATCTGTCAACCATCATCCCAACAAATTAGAAAATACTATAAATAATCTTTGTGCTTTATTTATTTGGTAGCAAATACATACAAATATTATGTGGTTGCCATTAATCCAATATTGAATGTTATCACAGACTAAAGGACCTTGCAAAAAGGAAAACAGCCATGAGCACTATCCATTCATCAAAAAGATCTTGTACCATCGCTGCTTTTCTGTATTGGAGTTTGCTGTATGTGCATGCTTTTAGGCTTGAAATTTGTGATTAAATGCTACATTCTTACATTAGCTAGCAGAGTGAAAGTCACAAAACTGGGACTAGTTCAAAACAATGCTGCTTTGAAAAGATAAACATATCTATAAAATGATAGTTCTAAGGTACAAATAGTAATTTCATAGATTTTTAAAAGGTCTCTTTATAGAATTATTCTAAACTTACAGGATTCAATAATATTTTTACATACTCTCACGCAATCACTGTTAGGAATTACACATGCTCTTTGATACTACATTGAGTATATGTGAACAATCCTAGTATAAGTCTTGGCATATTTGAGAGTTCAGTATTTCCCTGCTCCTTTTGCCTGCCTGCATTTCTTTCTCCCTCCTTCTTTCTCTCTCCTTTTCTCCCCCTACTCATCAGAACCACTACCTTTAAAGGAAGTCTTCCCTGATTGTTCCAGTTAAAACTGACCACTTGTTTCCTAACTGCCATTGAACATACCTACTGGATTACAATTAAGTTATGTTATTAATTTTATCTTGAAAGATCTTTGCAAATTCTCTTATATATAAATTTTCACCTCCCTGGAAATAATGTAAATTGATCAGGGATCATTTGGTTGGCAGATCTTGCACATTTCAGATTATTGTACTTAAGTGGGCCTATCATATCACAGCCTCCAGAAGTATTTTAAGAACAAACATAAAACATTTAAAACACACATATCATTGATAAATACTGTTTTTTCACAATTTTTACACAGTAAAAATTAATTACTCCATATTTATATCAACTATAGTGTGACTATCTGTTTTACCTATATATCCCAACCTGAAAAAAGTCCAGAGTAAAATAATTAAGAATATTTTATTTCTTTATGGTTTTAAAACACTTTAAATTAACTTATAATATATTGTTAATTATAAAATTGGCCAATTTTGAATTCAGCCATAAAGTTTTGTTTAGCCATTACCTCTATGAATGCCCTTACATAGGTAATCAACATCTCTCCTCTGAACTAATGAAAAGCCATTTAAATGATCTCCATGCTTGCACAGGAGCTCCAACCTCCTCTAAAGTGACAGAGTCCTCTTACATGCCAGATCATATCACTCCTTTGCTCAAAATCTTCCAGTTACTGGCAAAGCTCCCATGGCCTGTTGAGTCCTTCAAAGTTAACAGGGCTCTTATTGTTCAAGCTCCCTCATACCTTTCTGATTTCACCCTCCACCATGTCCCTCTCAGGCCACTGTAGCCACACAGGTCTCCCTGCCGTTTCTAAATACTTTGCCTATATACTTTAAATCTCGATACCTTAGATTCTTCTCTTAAATATCCTTGGCTGACTTTCTCCCTTAATTCAGATCTCTATGCAAATGTGACCTCATTAGAGAAATTTTCCACCTGAAATAGCACCTCTCACCACCCTTTCTCTCTTTTGCTCCACTTTGGTAGTTTGTAGTTTTTAAATATTACTTAATTTATTTATTCATTTATTTATTATCTCTCTCCTTTCCTTAAAATTCATGTTTTATTAGGGCAAGGACTTTCCTTGACTCCAAAGTCTAGTACTGTGCCTGCCCCAAAGCTGATATAAACTATTTGTTTCAAAATAGGTATATAATCTATGCATACTATATGATATATATCTATGTATATACACTTGTGTATTCTTTGTTGTAGCTGTGTAGGCCTATTATGAAAATAAAGAGAAATATAAATGATTGCATATAAACCATTTATTATATTAGCTATGATACCCCGTTCATTCTCTGTGTTATGCAATGAATATCTTTTTCCTTTCCACTCAAATACACTCTTTGAATGAAGGGTTGGTTATATCTACTTACTGTTGGTGTTACCTACAAAACTCAGTACATGCCTTGTACATTTGTCAAAAAATAGTTGTCTATTTAATGTTGAAACCATTATTTTAAAATTATTTTTGTGCCTGAGAATTATTTGTTTACTTTATTGAAGTAGAGTTGATTCATAGTGCCATGTTTATTTCTACTGTACAAAGGAGTGATCAGTTATACTCTATACATGTATTCTTTTTCATATTCTTTTCAATTTTGGTTTATCACAGGACATTGAATATAGCTCTTTGCACTATACAGTAGGACTTGTTGTTTGTCCATTCTATATATAATAGTTTACATTTGCTAATCCCGAACTCCCGTTTCCTCCCTCCCTCATATCCCCTTACCTTGGCAGCCTCAAGTCTGTGCTCTATGTCTGTGAGTCTGTTTCTGTTTTGTAGATAGGCTCATTTGTGACATATTTATATGCGTAGTTTATGATTGTAATGTACTCAGGGATGTTGTGACTCTATCTTACTATTTTCGCTGATGTTGCAGGCTATTTAGCTAGACATGATTTTGATGTGTAGAGTTGTCCCCCGTTCTCCGTGGTTTCCCTTCCACATTTTCAGCATCCACGGTCAACTGCTGCCCAAAAATATTCAATGAAAAATATCAGAAGTAAACAATTCATTAGTTTTAAACTACCTGCATTCTGAGAAGCATGATGAAATCTTGTGCTGTCCTGCTCCATCCCTGTGTTCATCCTATCCTGTCCTGTGCTCACTTAGTAGCCCCCTCCATTCACTGCTGAGATATGAGAGTGCTTGTGTTCTAGTAATACTTATTTTACTTAATAATGTCCCCAAAGCACAAGGATAGTGATGCTGGCAATTCAGATATGCCAAGGGGAAGCTTTCAAGTGTTTCCTTTTGATGAAAAGATGAAACTTCTCAACTTTAGATGAAAGAAATAAAATCATATGCCAAATTTGACAAGATCTACAGTTAGAATGAGTTTTCTGTCTATGCAATTGTGAAGAGGGGAAAGAAAATTGTGCTAATTTTTCTGTCTCACCTCAAACTTCAAAAATAATGTCCACAGTACATGATAAGTGCTTAGGTTAGATGAAAAAGGAATTAAATTTGTACAAGAAAGTTTAAGAGAAAAAACATATTCAAATAACTTTTATTTCAGTTTATTGCTATAATTGTTCTATTTTATTATAATCTTAATATCTCACTGTACCTAATTTATAAATTAAAGCTTATCACATGCATGTATAGGAAAATACATAGGATATGTAAGTTTCACTACTATCCACTGCTTTAAGCATCCCCTGGGGGTCTTGGAGTATATCGCCTGAAATAAAGGGGAACTACTGCATTTCATTTTTTGTAAGAATAGAGGATGTTTTTAAAACAAACACTTCATAATAAATTTTAGTCACTTTGAAAAAATGAATTCAGAAGCTATTTTGAAATTTTTGTTAAAGATTTTTAAAAATTACATATTTGTTATTTAAAATTCTTATTTGGTAAAATATCAGTATGGTGGCAATATATATATAATCATCATTTTGCTATTTATCTATCAGCCAAAAACAGCATTTGCTTTGTTTCAACCATATGTTCTTTTTGCTGTACAACAATCTTGTTTTTGTTCATTCATTGGAGCTGGCAGATAGCTGTAAGGGTTTGAATTCCAAAGTCAATTCAGCATTAACTTTATATCCGTGACCAATGTCAAATCTGAACTCTATCTAATAGAAAGATTGAGTAATCTCATGTTAATCTTCTCTGGGTACCAGCTCTGACTAGCACTAATGAACAAAGTTTGATTGGAAACCCTAGTAGATTACTATCATCCTATAGAGTTTACTTTTTAAGAAACCACCCTATAGATTTATCCCACCCACCTAAGTCTGGCTGCTGTGTTCAACAGTATTTGAACAGTTCTTCAGATACCCTCTAATTAAAGAAATCCTTGACTCATGGTGCCAGGAATGTAAGTGGGTTCAACTACCCCACTGGTAAATACCAGTTCTTAAGATAATTTTTTATTTATTTACACATTTTGACATTATTTTGATTTATCTGTTTTCACAATAGTTAGAAAAGGTAATACATAATTTAAGACTTTAAAACAATTTACTTTTAACTGCCTTTTTAATAGCTAAAATGTACTTACTCTCTGGAAAGAGAATAAACAGACTTATGCATGATTTTAAAGACCCATTTAAAATAAAAATATTTGACATAAATATTTTTATTGTGCAGATGTTGTGTTATAACAAAGAAAAATGCATAGGATATTGCTTTTTTGTCTGTAATAATACCAAAGAAATTAAATTTTGAATTAAAAAATAAAATTCTTAGCCTGTGTTGCATAAACCTTGAATGATGGTAATCAACCATGATGCGTGACTAAGGCACACATCTGTCTATATGATTTATGACAGAATATAATCAGAAAATAAGCTCTCCACTTTTTAAGGGACTATAGTTCATTGTTAGGAAGGATCATGTTTAGCATGGAAGTTTTTTTCATTTATATTATTTCTGTAAGGTTCTTTCCATATTTTTCCTTTAAATTTACTCTTTTTTCACTCATTGCATATTGCAAGTACCCCATTGTGAAGTTCCACTCAGGAAATGACATAATTTCTTCTCATCAGAGAATTGTTTTCTTTTTAAGAAGTGAATAGTACTTATGTTCTGCTTTAGCAGGAGGTGGTCTGTCTGTCATACTTGGCATGTTTGATTATGTAGTGATTAGTGCCAAAAGAGCATATAGATTAAGAGCCTCACTAAAATGAATCTTAGCAAACTTTCCAACCATCCCACAGTGAACTGTATCTTCTGAAGAGGGAATCGTCCTCCCTTCAAAATGCATGCCTTTGATTGACATAAATATTACAGTCTAGAGAAAAGTGCACAGCTAATTTAATGTCGCTCTGTTAGTAGCTGATCTTCAGAAATTATGAAGAGTCTTAGCCTTGTTGTTAATACTTATAGAGTATTTCTCATGCATTTAATTATATTCAATATTTGATGACCTTTGTTTAAAGACTCATTTAATCTTTATTACAACCCAATAAGAAGTGTACTATTATCTCCTTCACTTTATGGATTAGGAAAATGAGGCTAGAGTTGTCGTCACTTGCTTGCACTTATCCAGTGAGTAAAGTGCTGGCTTCAGGTTTCCACATCAGTGTGTATATTTTTCTTGAATATAATTGAAATACAAATGATAGTGATAGTGATTTATTTCTGATGGTCATTTGCTTTGTAAATACTAACTCATTGATCATCACAACACTACTAGGTAGGTAGTATTACTGTTCATATTCTACATATGAACAAAGGTCACACATTTAGTTACTTACAGAGCAATAATCTGAACACAGGCAGTCTGATTCCCAGATCATGTATCTTAAAAGTGATCATGTTATTATTGCTGGATTGTATTGTGAAAAAAATGGTGCTTTACTTAGATTCTGGAACACTTTTATAAAGTAGGATCCTGATATTTTAATTTTAGTGATAATTATATCCCATCTTGTTTCAAAAATCATGTAAATGTAACTCAGGAAAAAATAATTAGCCAAAAGATATAATAACGAGCACATTTACTAATCAATGAATAGATATTTCTTGAATTAAATATGTAATAATATGATTGATTAAGATAACCATAACATAAAAATAAAGATTATGAGATGAAACTAGTTTTATTAATTAGAATCGGCTTTTAAAAACTGTTTTCCTCCATTGATTATAACCAAACCACTTGGTTTTATCTAAATAAACTGGAATTTAGGAAAATGATAGTAATCACAATTGTTATTGCGCTAAAAGTCCTATTTTCTAAAGTCAACAATGAAGAATAAAATTTAACTAAATACATATTTCAGTAATGTTAGGTAATTCACCAGTATTGGTGGCCACTATGTATTTAGCACACTTGTGGTGTCACTATTTTCATATGTCTTATCTTTTAATGTTCACAATAAACTTGAATGGCGATCATAGTCATACTCATTTTGTGGAAGAAGAAAACAGAGGCATAAATAAACAAGTAAACTGCACTAGGGTAGCACAGCAAGTAAACTGGAGAAGTCTGCTGCTGCTGCTACAGCTAAGTTGCTTCAGTCGTGTCCGACACTATGCGACCCCATAGACGGCAGCCCGCCAGGCTCCCCCGTCCCTGGGATTCTCCAGGCAAGAACACTGGAGTGGGTTGCCATTTCCTTCTCCAATGCATGAACGTGAAAAGTGAAAGTGAATGCGCTCAGTCTTCTCCGACTCTTAGTGAAAGTCTATCTCATTTCAAATCTTCTACTTTATTATTACATTGTTTCATCCTTTATAATACTCACAGTTAAGCAATTATACATGGTTTAGCTTTTCACTATGAAATATAATTGTTTTGTGCTCAGGTCTTAGTTTATAAAAGTGACTAAGTGACAACAAGGAGCGGTCAATGCCACTGAATGAAAAATTTAACGGTACTCAGTTTCTTAAGAATGAGACACATGCCACACCACACAGGGCCAGAGGAAGAACACCACATTTTCGTGACAAGGTAGAAGCAGGAGTGAGGAAGGCAGCCTTTAATGGATTTTTTACAGGAAAGTCATTATTTAAGAGAAGGCCATTTATAATTGGCTAGTTTGCATAATTTGTAATGACTTTGGGCTTTCAGGATAGTTCCAAGTTGTCTGGTATCTGGCCGGCTTTGGGTTCATTTGAGTGAAAGTCATTCAGTCATGTCCGATCCTTTGAAACTCCATGGACTATAGAGATCATGGAATTCTCTAGGCCATAATACTGGAATGGGTACTTCTCCAAGGCATCATCCATTCATTGCCTTCTCCAAGGGATCTTCCCAACCCATGAATCAAACCCAGGTCTCCCATGTTGCAAGCAGATTCTTTACCAGCTGACCCACAAGGAAAGCCCTGGGTTCATTTAGAGCAGGGAAACACTGGCTTGATTTCTGAGAACTAAGTAGGTAAGTGGGAGTGTGGCCTTGGATCTGCTGCTCTGTCCATGAAAAGTGTGTTCTAGGCTTCTGTCTACCATTCCCAAGAATTAGCTAATTCTGGGAGATCAGTCTCTCTCTGGGTCTATAAGACTCTCAAGAGATGTCAAAACATCTTAAGTTACAGAAAAAAAAAAAAAAAAGTATTATTGTTGTTTAGTTGCTAAGTCTTGTCCAACTCTTTGGGGACCCCATGGACTGTAGCCTGCCAGGGTCCTCTGTCCATGGGATTTCCCAGGCAAGAATACTGGAGTGGGTTGCCATTTCCTCCTCCAGGGGATCTTCCCAACCCAGGGATCAAACTCACAACTCCTGCTTGCATTGGTAGTGGGTTCTTTACCACTGAGACACATACAAAAAAAAAAATCATATCCAACTTACTATTATGAGCTTCCCTTTTATGAAGAAAGTGACTTAATAAAGTCCCTAAACTGATTATTGCTGAAAATAAAACATATTTCCTTTAAATTTTTTATAAATAATTTGGTATATCCAACTACATGCATTTAATAATATAAGTAGCTGATGCTAGCAATATGAAATTTGTAATTGTGCTATCAATAGGAAATAACCTTGATTGGTTTAATATACTTACAGCAATTCTTCTTGGGAGAAATTCCTGCTAAAACTTAGAAACTTTTTTTAGTATACAGAAAGGAGAATATTATTTTTACTATACACAAACAAACTGCAAACTCTATAGATAGCAAACAAAGCACTGATACATCATAATTCTTAGAGACAATGAATCATTTTCTGATAGGAGCAAGAGAATTGAAATGTGTGTCTCCTATTAAATATTGTTAGGACTAATGGTGTAATAACCACTACCAAGTGGTCATGATAGGGTTAGGGTATTAGTGATTTTATCATCAGTATAATAGTATGAGTCCAGGAAAGAAGAAAGAGAATAGAAATGGGAATGATGTCAGACATAGTAACAGAGTTGTTCAGTTGAGATCTTTGCTGCCAACTGGGTTCTTAATTTGGTTTCACGTACAAGACAGATTTACTATTTTCATTTCTCTGGCAAGCCTCTTGGACTCCGTGAACTGCTTCAAGTAATGGTGTTTTTAGTGCAGAAAATAAAGTCTATAGCATTACAAGGAAAAACAATTATATGTAGAAACATAAGAATATTGAAAAGAACAATTTTTTAATTTAGTTCAGTTCAATTCAGTCGCTCAGTCGTGTCTGACTCTTTGCAACCCTGTGGACTGCAGCACACGAGCCCTTCCTGTTCATCACCAACTCCCATAGTTTACTCAAACTCATATTCATTGAGTCGATGATACCATCCAACCATCTAATCCTCTGTCGTTCCCTTCTCCTCCTGCCTTCAATCTTTCCCAGCATCAGGGTCTTTTTAAATGAGTCGGTTCTTTGCATCAGGTGGCCAAAGTATTGAAGTTTCAGCTTCAGCATCAGTCCTTCCAATGAATTTTCAGGACTGATTTCCTTTAGGAGGGACTGGTTGGATCTCCTCGTCATCCAAGGGACACTCAAGGGTCTTCTCCAAAACAACAGTTCAAAAGCATCAGTTCTTGGGTGCTCAGCTTTCTTTATAGTCCAACACTCACATCTATACATGACTATGGGAAAAACCATAGCTTTGACTAGACGGACATTTGTTAGCAAAGCAATGTCTCTGCTTTCTAATATGCTGTCTAGGTTGAGTCATAACTTTACTTCCAAGGAGTGTCTTTTAATTTCATGCAGTCACCATCTGCAGTTATTTTAGAACCCCAAAAATAAAGTCTGTCACTGTTTCCACTGTTACCCCATCTGTTTGCCATGAAGTGATGGGACCAGATGCCATGATCTTCATTTTCTAAATGTTGAGCTTTAAGCCAACTTTTTCACTCTCCTCTTTCACTTTCATCAAGAGGCTTTTTAGTTCCTCTTCACTTTCTGCCATAAGGGTGGTGTCATCTGCATATCTGAGGTTATTGATATTTCTCCTGGCAATCTTGATTCCAGCTTGTGCTTCATCCAGCCCAGCATTTCTCATGATGGACTCTGCATATTCTGGTTTTCCCATCTCTTTAAGAATTCTCCACAGTTTGTGGTGATCCGCATAGTCAAAGGCTGGCATAGTCAATGAAACAGAAATAGATGTTTCCTGGAACTTGCTTGCCTTTTCAATAATCCAGTGAATGTTGACAATTTGATCTCTGGTTCCTCTTCCTTTTCTAAATCCAGCTTGAACATCTGGAAGTTCAGAGTTCATGTACTGTTGAAGACTGCCTTGGAGAATTTTGAGCATTACCTTGCTAGCATGTGAGATGAGTGCAACTGTGTGGTAGTTTGAGCATTATTTGGCATTGCCTTTCTTTGGGATTGGAATGAAAATTTACCTTTTTGAGTCCTGTGGCCACTGCTGAGGTTTCCAAATTTGCTGGCATATTGAGTGCAGCACTTTCACAGCATCATCTTTCTGAATTTGAAATAGCTCAACTGGAATTCCATCACCTCCACTAGCATTGTTCGTAGTAATGCTTCCTAAGGCCCACCTAACTTCGCATTCCAGGATGTCTGGCTCTAGGTTGATGATCACACCATCGTGATTATCTGGATCATGAAGATCCTTTTTGTACAGTTTTTTTTGGGTGTTCTTGCCACCTCTTCTTAATATCTTCTGCTTCTGTTAGGTCCATACCATTTCTGTCCTTTATTGTGCCCATCTTTGCCTGAAATGTTCCCTTGGTATCTCTAATTTTCCTGAAGAGATCTCTAGTCTTTCCCATTCTGTTGTTTTCTTCTATTTCTTTGCACTGATCACTGAGGAAGGCTTTCTTATCTCTCCTTGCTATTCTTTGGAACTCTAATTTTTAATGCTTGCCAATTTAAATTTAAGTATTAAAGAAGAGGATATAGTGGAATTTTGGAACACCACCACAATTTGAAAGAGATGATCAGTATAAGTGACACTGTAAGATTTCTGGAAGACGTGTGATTTGAAAATATCTGATCCATTTTGATGGTGAGCCCCAGGTGGCTCAGACGGTAAAGTATCTGCCTGCAATGTGGGTGACCTGGGTTTGATTCCTGGGTCAGGAAGATTCCCTGGAGAAGAAAATGGCAACCCACTCCAGTATTCTTGCCTGGAAAATCCCATGGACAGAGGAGCCTGGTGGGCTACAGTCCATGGGATCACAAAGAGTAGGATGTGGCTGAGAGACAAATACTTTCACTTTACTTATTATCAGTGAGATCACTGTGCTTTATTATGTACCTTCAAAAAAAAAAAAAAAAAAAGGAGAGAGAGAGAAAAAAAGCTAAATATCAGTTAAAAATTAGTAAAACTTTTTTTTTTTCCCATTCCAAGTTCACTAATTATCTGAATTTTATACCAGATTCTAGGTGATCTTTGAGTCCTTGGTTAAGAAAATTTGGGGTTCTTAGTAATCTCTTTTCATGAGGTTAAAAAAATGGTTATATCAGTGAAGTATGTCTTTGACACCATCTGCTTGTTTTATTTGCTGTTCCCTTCCAGCTCATTGTGCCTCTGCTTACTTATACTCAGTATAACTATTAGATGCGTGTTTTTTTTTTTTACAAAAATTGCCAGACACATCACCAGGGTCTAACATCACATGAGCTGAACACTCTACATTTTATCTATCCTTCCATCTCCCCCTTCCCACAAAATGCCCCAGCTGAAATATTGATGCTAAAAGCCACAAAGCCAAAGAACTGTCTTTGTACTCAATTTTATAGTCTAATATCAGTTATTTGACTGATTATCCATGTTCATTGAGCTTTCTTTCAAGTTTTGTTCCATAAAGTGAATTTAAAATATCTGACCCAAGTGTTGACAGAATTAAAATAGCTAGCTAATTGTCCCAAAGTTCTCTGAACAAAATTTGTTTTATACTATATGCCCAGTAATAGGAGCTGCTGTTATCCTGACCTCTGATTGCGTAATAAATTGCAATACTAATTAGAATCTAGGTCATAGATGAGGAGACTTGAAATCCCTTCAAATTAGGGTTAATGTTTTATTCAACCTTGTTTATTTGCATTATCTGGTGAGTGTGTGACATCTGTAATAATCTTTTACATAAAATATTTAAAGAAATGCATTCCCAAGATGATGCCTAAAAGTATAGTAATTTCTGTGTGGCTACATTTCAAGCAAGTCTGGTGGAAATATATCCTGTCATTCACACATAGGTATGATAAAGTAGCTATATAAAAGATGTTATTGAATAATGCAATAGTACATAGAAATTATTTTATGCCAGCTGACCAACTTCTACTCTTTTATGTATCTTATTGGATACAAAAATAAAGAAATCATTTATTCACACAATAAATGCTAAGGACAGAGCTTTGAACAATTTCCTTATATAAACTATGTTTCAAAATTGTGATGTCATTTATTTCTTAACCATAAGTTGTTATCAGTTTGGTTTAAATATCAAATAGCTAAAAAAAGAATAGGACTAAATATTTTTTAAATCCATATTTCTATTTCCAAAGCTGTCAGTGCTTAAAAACATATCAATTTCATACTAAATGCCCCAAAATTACCTATCTATTCTAATGAATGGGAAAAGAAAGCTCATATATGACCTAAAAGTCATTTGATGAATGGTTTTGCAAATTTTGTCATTCATGCTTTGCATATTTTACTGCATAAAAATGTAGTGAATATCTCCAGATCAATTGAATTTTAAGAAACACATATATCTTTTTAAATGATGCTTGTCTTGAAGCTTATTTAGAAAGTAGGCATTTCTAATACAATTCTGCAGTTTCAGGACTTCCTGAAGTCGCTGCATTTCCATGAAGTTTGTCCCAAGAAATGCTGTCCACCAGAGTAAAGATATTTAAGTTAAATAATTTATTGGCAACTCAGCAACCGTAATAACTGATGAAATATGTTGAGACAAGGAGTAGTCAAGTATAGTGAATGTGAAATGTACTGCGAATTTTAAAATAGGGAGAGCATATGCCAAGAAAAATGAAGAATAATACCTATAAAATTGTACGGTTATATTTGCCTTTATATTTTTAAACTGAAGAAGTAGTGATATTTATATAAAGACAAATTTTGTTAAAATATAAATTAAAACTAAAAGAGCAAAAATAAACTCTATGACCAAAAAAAAAAAGTATCAGTCTATTACATTTAACATCCAGATAGGGTGAGAAGCAAAAATAAATTAATTGTGATAACAGTATGTGTCAGTGAATATATAATACCATGGCTAAGTATCATGTAGCCCATATTTAATTTTCTATACACAGCAATCTTATCTCTAGAAAATCATGATAAAACTAAGGAAGTTAAATGAAGAGAAAGAAGCAATAGTGTTTTCTTAGGTTTACTATTTTAACAATCACCATCAGTGACCCAGTTTTGTTTTGTCTTTTTCCCTTCCAGGGAAAGTATCTATACATTACTTCCACAAGTTTTGTATAAAAGTCCCTCAAGGCTACATGTGACTAATGCTTCTTTGGGACAAATGTAGCCCGAGGGATGGAAAGAGTTTTTAGGGTCCAGAAGCTGACTCTCACATTAATATGGAGAAGTGTCTTATTAGGATGATGGGTTCCTGCTAATAGTATAACTTCCTAATGTGTGAAAAAAAAATTTTTTTTGCTGGTATCCTGAGCTTTGTGCTGGGTCTACTGGTTTATTTGGAGCCCGTTACTTGTGAAAGCTTCACCCTTTCCATTTTTAGAAAATGTGAGGCAGCAAAATGGGTTTTGACAAACTGCAGACCCTGCAGAGTTTAATCAGCTTGATTGTAGGCACTGTATGCTTCTCCTTGTCCCTTCTTTTATTTGACCACTGGCAGTTTGGGAAAATTTTCCTGCTACTGGATTATAGTTTTAAAAGAATGTGATTCCTGAAAACAAAGCAAAACAAAAAATTGCTGTATCAAAAATCATCAGCAAACAATAGGAAAAGAAGATTCACAGGAGCTCCGAAATGGTAACTTATCTTTTCTCTGTCTCTCAATGTTTCCAAATATAGTTTTTAATTTATAGACTCAAAACAGTTCTTTTATCTTATTAAGGACTGAGATGATACAGTTGTAATATACTCTGTGTGATGCAAAAACAAAGGAACTTTTTGGATGTAAGGTAGTTAGTAAATTTTTTAGTTTGTGTACCTGTATTCTTTATGTTACTAAGTATTTTTCCATGTTTGACTTAAATTATTGTAATTTGAAGTTATTAACTGACTTGCTACCTACAAGTTTCTTTGCCTCAGTGGTGATTTTGGCTTTAATTTCATTACACTGATACTGAAAGTTAAGAATAGTTCGTAGAACTTAAAGGAGTGTGGTCTTTTTAGTTCAAATAATTTTATCTTAGTTAATTCCTTTCAAATGGAAATGAAAAAATACACAAGAAAATGGCTTAAAAATGATTTGTATGAAAACAGGGAACACTTTTAAAACAAATAACAAAAGAAAATATATAAAGTTAAAGGAAAAGGACCTCCCATTACAAATATGAAAATTTAAAAATTAGTAACAAAAATAGCTAAAACAGAATAACCCCAACAGTTTTAACCAATAAATCTATTTAAACTCAAATAATCAGAATATTGAGTAAATTCATATTCAAAAATCACTGTCTTCAAAATGGCTCGATGTCATAAGATATAGGTATCAAAGTAAGCTATTTGAGTGTATTTAAAGTAAGTTTTATATAAACTTTTTGAAAGAATTCTTATCGCTAAACCTGAAATATTAAATATATTACTGATGACAAGAATATGTAGTTTTTCTTTTCATTGTTGTTTGGTTAAGTATTATTGGTTTATATTAAGGATGAAATTTGAGAAAAACTTTAGTCTCCAAAGATGGCTTACTTAATTGTTTAAGGAGATAAACCATGACAAGACTGGTTTTAACAGAGGCAGTTTAGTTGACTTTTTATTGTTTATTTCCATTCTATGATTTGATGACAATAACCATAACTGATATTTTAAAAAGAGAGGTCAAAATTGTATCTATTATTATGGTATCAGTCATCAAAGAAGAGTGGAAAGTATCTAGACTTTCTTTCTTGAGGTCTTTCTTTACCAGGGCAGTGTCTCCAGTGTGGCATCACTAATATATCAAGTTCTTCAAAAGTTAAAAATATCTAGTGGAGAATACTTCATGTTCTTTTCAGCCTAACAGGCTACATTTGCATATTTTACCTGTTTACAGAGCTGACAAATTGACTGATTAAAGTGATATATTTTAAAATTTCAACTTGATACAAAATTTTGAAGTCTTCTGCAGTTTTAGTTTCGTAAAGTTCATTCCCCATTTGGAAATGCATGGCTTACCAATCCAATAGCACCAGCTAGAACAATTACTAGAAAATTATTCACAACAAACCCAAACTTCTCCAGATAATGTTATTTTCAGTTAGTTTATTATTTGCTTATCGTCCATAATTCTACAGCACTGTGAAAGATTTATTATAAGATTAAAACAAATCAAACTACTTTTTCTTTTACTGTTAGAACATTCATTTCTTCTTTTTATACTCAGGGAAAATCAGCTTTTACTCTGAATAATGGCTCTCTGACCAAGTCTTATCTTCGAGTCTGCTGGAATTCCTGCTGTCCTAAGGCAGACAGGGCATAAAGTGAATTCTTTCTGAAGCAGGCATTGCGTGGCTGAGCAAAACTGACTATTGTCTCTGACATGTTTTCTCTATACCTTTTGATTCTGGGCACTTTCTGTTGTATTGTTCAGTCAGTGAGGCAACCCTGAATTGTGCTCTGGTAACAGATGATCTTAACATCTAAGTGGCTATATAATTTAAAAAAAAAATAGTTTGCACATTACTACCTGTCATATGCCCATCATGGGACAGTTTAAGCTCGGCTTCATTATTCTAAAATAAGGAAGCCTGCCCTGTCTGAGAGGTACTCATCTCATAACAGAAGGAAAAGGACAAGGGCAGAACCATGAGCTGTGTTTTAAAGCTATTGCACAAGTGTGGCACATATTACTTGCAGTCACATGTCATTGTACAAAGCAAATTATTTGACTACATATAAAGTCAATGGTCCTTGAAGTCTAATCCTCCTACAGGGACAGGCCCAGCTGAGAGCAGCATATAGGGACAGTAACACGACCTACCAAAGTCTGTTCACATATATTCATGTTCCTCTCCTACATGCACAAAAGGCCTATCTAATCACAGTCTCAAAGTCTGGAACCACATGATAGCACAGATGAGGATCTTAATCTGGAGAATCCTAATTCTGAAATTCTAATTAAAAAGGACCATTTATATACTCTACCCCTCCCCGTTCACCCAGTACCACACACACGCACACACACATTTCTAATAAACTATGGTGGAACAGCAGAACACTTAAACAGAAAAAGGAAGAAGTAAGACACAAAGCAGTCACATGTAGCTTAGGCAAGTCTGAAATGATAGTGGGAATGCCCCTTTCCTGGTGATGGGGAATGCTCCCTGAGGGCCTCCAGGTGTCATGCCTCCTTGAGGTTGTCCACCCTCTTATCTCCACAGCTCTTAGCTCTGCCTCTGGCAGATCTTTTCCATTTCTTTGCCCCGCTCAGCACTATCTGAGGAAGGTATTGTGGAATACCCCTGGAGGCCAAGCTCCTTGCTTGGTCTGCGTTTTCTGCCAGTAGAAATTTGGTAGGCCTAAAGTTCATTTTAAATCTTGAATATTCAGTCTCTTTTTATTCCAGGCTGATGGTTCTTTTGGCAGTATAACTTTCTCAAAACACAGCAGGCTTTTTACTTACAGAATTTTATTCACAATCATGTATGAATAGATACCCCCATGATATTCCATGTAAACTCTGGTTCCTTGAGTTTATTGGGCTTATGGAAGACTTGTATCCTGCTTTATTCTGTTTTCTCGGAGTCATTCTATCCTGAGGAAAGTATTACTGGCTGTTATGATAAATAACAATACCTGTCTTGATTAGAGACAGTGACCAGTTGTAGTCACTTCAATAAAAAGTTTGTATCCGTAATTTTTGTAGCTATGTTTAAGAAATAATAGAAAGATTAAAAGTTTTCTAAGAATAATATATATTCAGAATAAATAATTTTATATTTAGACTAGGTGGTCACATATAGTCAGATGGAGATAGGAATTCCAAAAATTTTGGTGGTACTAAGCACTTGGATTATTTAAAGTTTAATTAAAACATTTCAAAATATGTACAAATCAGCTAAGGATTCTCCATGGAAAGTGTGTGTATGTATGTGAGTAAATGCACGTGTTTGCCTATGCATATGTGTTTGGCATGCTAAGTTGTTTCAGTCACATCCGACTCTTTGCGACCCTATGGAACACAACTCACCAGGCTCCTCTGTCCATGAGATTCTCCAAGCAAGAATACTGGAGTGCGTTACTGTGCTCTCCTCCAGGCAATCTTCCCAACCCAGGGATTGAAACAACATCTCTTATGTCTCCTGCATTGGCAGGCAGCTTCTTTACCACTAGCACCACTTAAGAAGCCCATGTGTTGGACATATGTGTTATATATAATAATGTTTATTTTATAAAGTATATGTTAATGTAAATTACATATATATATAAGGAGATATATATATGAATACAAGTTTACAAGATAGAATTATTAACATGAGTAAACTAAGGCATTTAAGCTGCAGGCAATTAGTTTTATAATAGTTCATAGAATTTCTGTTTACTTTATTAGGGGAAAATTGTTTCCAGGGTAATTTTTAAACACCTTTAGGAATATATATATTCTTAAACATGAGAAATATGTATCTTAAAGGTGTTTAAAAATTACCCTGGAAACAATTTTCCCCTAACAAAGTAAACAGAGATTCTATGAAATATTATAAAACTAATTGCCTGCAGCTTAAATGCCTTAGTTTACTCATGTTAATAATTCTATCTTGTAACCTTGTATTCATATATATATAATCTCCTAATATATATGTAATTTACATTAATATATAATTTATAAAGTAAACATTATTATGTATAACACATTGGGCTGGAAGAAGCACAAGCTGGAATCAAGATTGCCAGCAGAAATATCAATAACCTCAGATATGCAGATGACACCACCCTTATGGCAGAAACTGAAGAGGAACTACAAAGCCTCTTGATGAAAGTGAAAGAGGGGAGTGAAAAAGTTGGCTTAAAGCTCAACATTCAGAAAACTAAGATCATGGCATCTGGTCCCATCACTTCATGGGAAATAGATGGGGAAACAGTGTAAACAGGATCAGACTTTATTTTTTTTGGCTCCAAAATCACTGCAGATGGTGACTGCAGCCATGAAATTAAAAGACGCTTACTCCTTGGAAGGAAAGTTATGACCAACCTAGATAGCATATTCAAAAGCAGAGACATTACTTTGCCAACAAAGGTCCATCTAGTCAAGGCTATGGTTTTTCCAGTGGTCATGTATGGATGTGAGAGTTGGACTGTGAAGAAGGCTGAGCACCAAAGAATTGATGCTTTTGAACTGTGTTGTTGGAGAAGACTCTTGAGAGTCCCTTGGACTGCAAGGAGATCCAACCAGTCCATTCTAAAGCAGATCAGCCCTGGGTGTTCTTTGGAAGGAATGATGCTAAAGCTGAAACTCCAGTACTTTGGCCACCTCATGAGAAGAGTTGACTCATTGGAAAAGACTCTGATGCTGGGAAGGATTGGGTGAAGGAGGAAAAGGGGATGACAGAGGATGAGATGGCTGGATGGCATCACTGACTTGATGGATGTGAGTTTGAGTGAACTCCAGGAGTTGGTGATGGACAGGGAGGCCTGGCGTGCTGCGATTCATAGGTTCGTAAAGAGTTGTACACGACTGAGCGACTGAACTGAACTGAAGAATTATCTGTTACCGCTGGGGCTCTCTTCATGACATTTTAATGACCTAAAACTGACCCAGTAAATTTGTCCAGGCCAATTTAAAGTCTCCTGAGAAGACAAAAAGAAGTTTATTTAAAGAAACAATTATTCTGAAGGGTATTAAACCAAGGATAAGGACAAATGCTCTAATTTTCTATACTTGGTAATCTCATTGAAAAATTTTTAAAAATGATTAAATTTTAAACTTCAGGTTTCAATTCTTAATGCGAGATAATCAATGACACTTTGGTGTTTAGAAATTGCTTAATTAGAGGATACATGGCATGTAATCGTTTTGATCAAATTATATAAATAAATATTCAGCCAGTGTAAGACTGGATAATATGGGCCTATTTTAGGTCCACTGAAGTCCTACATGTCATTTGTTTTGTTTGGTTACTTCACTCCATAGAATTTCATATATATCAATTCTACCTTTGTTCCACATTCAGCATCTGCTTTTTAAGAATTTGAGTAGTCTTTATAAATGTGCCCTTTCATTTCATTATCATTTTCTGTGATTTTTTCCAACAATTATTATGCATATTTAGAGGTACTAGCAGAGTAAAAGAATCTTAAATATTTTAAGTTTTCAATTTAACAATTAATAAGGGTTTAAGAGTTGATGCTTTTGAACTGTGGTGTTGGAGAAGACTCTTGAGAGTCCCTTGGACTACAAGGAGATCCAACCAGTTGTTCATTGGAAGGACTGATGTTGAAGCTGAAACTCCAATACTTTGGCCACCTGATACAAAGAACTGACTCATTAGAAAAGACCCTGATGCTGGGAAAGATTGAAGGCAGAAGGAGAAGGGGATGACAGGGAATGAGATGGTTGGATGGCATCACCAACTCAATGAACATGGGTTTGGGTGGACTGCAGGAGTTGGGTGGACAGGGAAGCCTTGCATGCTGCAGTTCATGGGGTTGCAAAGAGTCGGACGCAACTGAGTGACTGAACTGAACTGAACTGAAGGTTAAATTTAACAGAAATCTACTTAAATGTTTTAAATTTCTGATTTGCATCTTTTTTCATGTTATAAAAGCCATTATACTTTTGCAACTTAATCTGGGAACTTGAAAAATGTATGTGTCTTCCCTGAACAGTTTGCTATATTTTCTATTGATATATCCACCCCAGATGTGTATATTCTAAGTCTTGAATATGTGTTTTTAATCCTCTGTTCATAGGCTTGGAGCTCTGAACACTCATGTAGTCTGACTTAGATTCTTATCTCTGTGTTTCCTAAACACGCGACCATCATTATATTTTTCATACTGAACTACACCTTTAATTTAGTTGTCAGAATTTTTTAGTAAAATAAAAGAAGGGCGATAGGAACACATAGTCTTTCATTAACTCAAACATATACATTCATTCATATATTTACATTCACTTAAAATACAGATTTACCTTATGTATATGTACAAATATATATACATATATATATATTTGAATGCTCCTTTCTACCAGACATTGTTCGATTCACTGAGGATTTAGTGGCAAAAAGCAAGTCCTTCCCCAGAAGTTATAGTTTAGCTTGCATGCCTAACTTAATTTTACACCTAAAACAGTGTCTACAAATTGCATATGTTTAATGAGTATTTAAAATGTATTAACAAATAAATAAAATGTGGCTGCTGCTGCTGCTGCTAAGTCGATTCAGTCGTGTCCGACACTGTGCGACCCCATAGATGGCAGCCCGCCAGGCTCCCCATCCCTGGGATTCTCCAGGCAAGAACACTGGAGTGGGAAGCATAATTAAACCTGATAATCTTTGAAGATACTTAAATGTACACATTTTAGACCAATTTAAGTATTCAGAAAAAACACATATCTTTAAGTTATTTAAAATATATCTACCAATTCTAATCAGAATCACTTTGAATTCTGTATCATAAGTGAAATTATAAACCTCAAATGATTAGTTTTCAATGTTTTCATATCTGTTTCCCAAATTACCTAATCATTTCATCTACTCTTGAGAGAGAAAGAGAATTGGAGGGAGGAAATGAGAAAAAATAAAAGAGAGATCAAATTTGGAATGAACTTTTCTAGAAATATTGAATATAATTTTAAGTCTTTGCAATAAATTTGCTATGCTATTTTTAAAGAAAATGACCAATGCATGCTTCAATTCACCTGACTCCCACTAAATCATTGCCTCAGTGAAAACAAGTACAGCAGAAAGTAGAATGCTGTAGTTGCTCTTAGTACATCCCTGTAGAAACTAGCAGACATCAGATTTATCACAGTCACAACTTCTTTAGAGTTTCCAGGAGAACACCAGGATCAAAGCAGAGAAGTAGATAAGATAAAGAGTAACAGTTTCTCTGCAGTAGGAGTTTCCCATTTAAGTTTTACTTATTACTATCATTTTAGAGCAAGTTGAAAGTATGCTGGCTAGTGATCTTTACCTGACACTAATGGAAACTCTTCTGACAGATATTTTGTTGAAAAATTACATGATGTGAGTGAAAAAATAAAAATAAAAGAACTGTCAGGTTAGATCAGATATTCTTTATCTGCAGGTACCTACTTGGCTCCTATAATCTTCCCAAAGAGTTGGAAAGAATCAATATGCTGGAAGATTTTCTGCCTTATCAGAAAGAGGGATATTTTCATTCTGTCAAACAAATGTATTTTAATCATACTTTAAAAGATATTAATTATGTTTACACATCATAGTTGAAACAAAATGTTAATTTTTTTCAACCAACATGATGGTTCCATTGTAGTAAATTTGATAAAGAGAGAAATGAAGTACTAAAACTTCCATTGTATAAATAAGAAATTTTAATTATAATATCCATAGTTGGGGGTTGTTTTTTCTTTGGTTGCTTGTTTTGTTTAACAGTATTTTGATTTGAGGAATGTATTGTTATTATCTAGAAAATTGTGTTCATGACATAGATTTCACCTTTTTTTTAAAACCAGTTCAAACTTATATTTTGCCTCTCCACATTTAAGTCATTCCTCCGTCACTCTTAACTCTGACTTTATTGCCTTTTCTGGACAGTGTACGATGTTGCCTCAGGACTTTTGTATTTATTTCTCCTTTGGTTGTAAATACTCTTTCCCAAGATAGGCAGATGGTTTTTTTTCCTTCAGACCTAAGGTAAAACATTGCCAACTCAGAGAGGACTTCCTTAACCATCTGAAGCAAATTAATACCCATTTACCTTTATAACACATATTGCCTGACATTGTATTATAAGTTCATATGTCATTTCTTATTATTTGTATAAGACCAGACACTTTAATTATTTATCACTACTGTCTAAAATAGTAACTGGCACATAGTAAATGGGCTTCCCAAGTGCTTCAGTGGTGAAGAATCTGCCTGGCAATGACTCAAGAGATGCGGGTTCGATCCCTGGATCAGAAAGATCCCCTGTTGCAGGAAATGGCAACCCACTCCAGTATTCTTGCATGGAAAATTCTGTGGAAGAGGAGCCTGGCAGGCTACAGTCTATGGGATCACAAAAAATCAGACACAACTGAGCATGCACATGCATGCATAGTAAATACTCAATAAATGTTTATTGAATTAATAATATCTACAAGAGTTATGAACAGTCCAGTTACAGTTTATGTAGCTGTAGTTTATGTAACTGTTCATGAAATAGTTAAAACATTCATAACATCAGGACAAGAGAAAATTCAAAGCTAGAAAAAGCAGAAGCCTTTATATTTGGAACAAAACTTGAGGCTTTCTTTAGTAAAATTCAGAAATCAGAGTGCTGAAATATTCTGACCCGCCCTTCAGCAGGCCTTTAGTCTTCATATGCAGAAGATTCAACCATATGGCAGGTATGGCCACCACAAGGAGAGCTCAAGAGACTGGCTGTGCCCTAAAAGTAAGCTGATCTCTAGACTGGCCATTGGGATTTCTTTTCCACAAATCAAAAGGAAGCCTACATGTGGTATACATTCCTCACCTGCAGGCCATAACTGATAGAGGTCAAGGAAGAAAGATAGCCCCCATGTTAGTCTGACAGTGTCCATCTGAAATCAAGAGAAATTCACACATGATTTGCTGGATCAGAGAACACTATTATCAAGAGTCAAGTGGACAGCCTAAAGCCTTGAGCACACCTGACAAGACCTCACAACAGTTCTTCTGCCCTCATTGACATACACAGCCTCATCTCTGTGGCCTATTTTGGGAAAATGAGGATTTGACTTATCATGCCTATTTTTTTTCCTTTTATGTAGTGACCAGACCTTCCATGTCATTTGTGATTCTCAAGACTCATCCTCATCCTCAAATTCTGTTTAATTGTATTCTTTCTCTATGCTTTATTTAACTCACCAACCATGTCTCTTTATTATCAACTCCTTATTTGTAATTTTCTCTTCTCATTAAATGAAGCCTAGTTCTTCCCTTATAACCCTGCTTCTCATGCCAGCTTTCGAGAGATGGCTATATTCCTGTCACACCACTTAAATTACTGGGATTGAGGTGGGGTAATGTTCTGTTGCTTCTCAATGTCACTTCTAGAGCAGTCTCCTTCCTCCTCCCTAAATTCCCTAGCTGTGATCTCATGACGCTGGTGGATACCACCTGCTACTCCTCTTTACAGAAGTCTTCCACCAACCTCTGGTCACTTCCTCTCTTCTTTAAAGATTTTAGATTTATCTTCCTGTCACTCTTTCCAACTCCATTATTGACATATAGTATGGTAATTTCAACATCCATAGAAATGTCTTCAAAAACTCTATTTGCTCAGTTACTTGACTCCTCTCCTGCAAAGATCTCATTTTCCACCATGAAATAATTTCATCATCTTGTGATGTATGTGAACTGGAAATATTTAATATGGTATTGACATTTGAGTTTTGATGTCTGTATATATCTTTAGGTTAATAAATTTTCTGTTTTTTATCTATACTGCTGCTGCTGCTAAGTCGCTTCAGTCATGTCCAACTCTGTGTGACCCCATAGACGGCAGCCCACCAGGCTCCCCCATCCCTGGGATTCTCCAGACAAGAACACTGGAGTGGGTTGCCATTTCCTTCTTCAATGCATGACAGTGAAAAGTGAAAGTGAAATCACTCAGTCATGTCCGACTCTTGGTGACCCCATGGACTGCAGCCTTCCAGGCTTCTCCGCCCATGGGATTTTCCAGGCAAGAGTACTGGAGTGGATTGCCATTGCCTTCTATCTATACAACTAACATAAATTCTTTGCTTACATCAACTTTTTAAGTTATCTCTAATCTTATCACCTTGGTAAAGCATCCAGAGAAGCGTGTAGGATAATATATTCAGTATTTCTCAAAAATCTATTAATATAGAAATAAATCTATATTTCTCAAAAATGTATAGTAAAAGAAACAGGATTAGAAATAACTGAAAAAATGCTACTTCTGTATTACTATAGTTTTTATTTATAAATAATGTTTAATAAGACATACCAGGCTAATAAATATTTATACACTCTTTGTTGCTTTGACAAAATGAGACTCTGTACTTTTCAGTTTAGGGCCCAGGTCTGAATTGTCTTTATTTTGTTTTCTACATCTTTTTTTTTTTTTATTTATTCAAATATGAAGTAGTGTGTGATTCATGTTGAAAAGCATCTACTCTAGTAAAGTAAAACTATTCAAAGTATGCTTTAAATTTCATTTTTAAAATATTCAGTTATTTAAAAATTTCTATTTACTTTATATATATAGTATATCTTCTTTATTTATGGGGAAAAAAAGCTTTTGTTAAAATGTAATCCAGTTACTTGCTGGCAGCACCATGAAATTACTTCTTAGCTATGTTGTCAGTTTGAGCCTTTCATCATCAATTGTGAAAAAAGTTAATGACATCATAGCATTATGGACAAATCAATAGAGTGTGTTAGTGTTTCAACTAATTCTCAAATAAATCAGTTATTCTTTAGCAGAGTCAGAGACTAAATAATGAATTATTTCAAAGTACCTCAAATCCAATTATAATTACAAATTGTAATTTGTTTAGAGGAACCAGAGTGAAATGGCTGTCAGATTCAGTGTCTTCCTCTCAGAATACCTTTTTCCTTCTTAAATTACATTTTCCAATGCAAGGAATTAAGATTGTTTGAAGAAATTTATACTGACTTTTAAGCACCTATTAATTAATAGCTAATTGTTTGATTTAAATTGAACACTAAGACTGAGCTTATTTATTTTTACAGGGTACTTAATGTGCCTAGATACTTAAACAGTTGGATTGAACAAATGTACCTCAGGAATTAAGAATTCTTCCTGGAAAGAGGTAAGAAAATATGCATGTTTGCGTGTTAATAAGTTTTGGTGAAAATTTTAGATTTACTAGTACATTTCTTTGGCATGTAATTTAGAATGTAATTTTTAAAAACTAAGGGTACTTTCTATTTTCATTTGTATAATTTCTATTCTGTAGAATGATTTGGTTATATGAGAGGGCTCCAACATGTCAGACAAAACCAAAACAAACAAACAAAAAAAACAGTTTTGAGGGAAGCCTGCCCTGACCTGCTTACTCGCTCAGTCATGCCCCACCCCGTGCACTATAGCCCGCCAGGCTCCTCTATCCATGGGATTTGCGAGGCAAGAATACTGGAGTGGGCTGCCATTTCCTCCTCCATTTAAGGAAGCACATTGCCACTTTAAAATGTCAAGATCTGGATTGCTAATCTTTTACTTTTCTTTCTTTCTTTTTTCTAAAAAAATTTTTATACTTAGGATTAGACTGGGTTTGCCGTGTTCCTCTGGAGCCACAGAGTAGAGATAGCTGGTATTATGGACAGATTGCCGTCCAGAAAGATGCTTTGGCTAGCCTGCCCCTTTATATTTCCTCGACCACATATGGTTACTATCAACTAGAATCCATTATCAGGTTTAAGAGCCAATACCGGAGGGAGGAGTCAGTTTTTAATGTGTTACGCCATCTTAATTTTGACCTAAAATGTGAGATACACCCGTGGCGGATTCATGTCAATGTATGGCAAAACCGATAAAGTATTGTAAAGTAAAAAAATAAAAATAAAAAATAAATAGCACAAAAAAATAAAGAAATAAAAATTAAATAAAAATTAAAAAACAAAATAAAATATGACCTTTAAAATAAAATATGGTTAGGAAATCTGAATATATTTATATTGACTTTTTTTAACCCTCTTCAATTGTTGCTCAAACTCATTTCATTGTATCAAGAAAAAAGAAAATTTATCAACGTTAGACTTACCACTCCCACTACATTACATATATTGCTATTAGAAGGAATGAAAAAGGAGTGAAAACATATACTTAAAGATCTATGAGTAGTAGTATGAGATTAGTAGGAAAAAATTGAATATTTTAAAAATAGCAATAATAATACAATAATTTATATTATATAATATATATGATTATATAATAATTTTAATAAAGTAATAAAAATTTATTCAACTTTTTCCTTATGGATCTTTGAGTAGACTGAAATGTGTGGCTTATCAATTTTAGTTTGACTTTTATTTTAGTAAAACTAAAGCTTTTCCAATTTTATTGGATACCTTTGAATTTAACTAGATGATTATTTCTACTTAATATGAATAACTGCTTTTTTTTCCAGATTTTTCATATTTAGTATCAAGAAAGATAAGATTCTTATGAAAACTACATTATAATTGATATATGGAAGCTTCCCTTATACATGAAAAACATTTATCGTGTAAGGTAAAAATTCACTGACTTGAGGTATACATTGGAATTGTCAAAGTTAATATCAAGTCAGTATTTTTTTTTATACAGGACAAATCTCATATCTTTACTATTGGCAAGGCAATAAACACCAGTAACCATATACATATGGTTATATATATATGTGTGTATATATATACATATGTATATATATTCATTTGGGGCTAGGTTAATTCTTAGCCTTTCACAAAACTAATTTCTTGGATTATATTTTTTATTAGTGCATCATATACACAGACAGTAAACATTTGCTGTCTTTTTCAACAAACAAGAACACTGATTTTCCCATTACAATCGTCTCATGAAAGTGAAAGTGAAAGTGAAGTTGCTCAGTCGTTTCCGACTCTTTGTGACCCCGAGGACTGTAGCCCACCAGGCTCCTCCAACCACGGGATTCTCCAGGCAAGAATACTGGAGTGGGTTGCCATTTCCTTCTCCAGGGGATCTTCCTGACCCAGGGATTGAACCCAGGTCTCATGCATTGCAGGCAGATGCTTTAATCTCTGAGACAACAGGGAAGCCCACAGTCGTCTCATAAGGCACCAATAAAGGAGGTATGGTTCACAAAGTGAATTTTCTGGGTCCCAGCTGAAATCTGTTCCAAATTTATGAAGATCAAAGTCATACATAGTGGTGGTTGTTTAGCTGCTAAGTTGTCTCTGACTCTTGTGGCCCCATGGAGTGTAGCCTGCCAGGCTCCTCTGTCCATGGGATTCTCCAGGCAAGAATACTGGACTAGGTTGCCATTTCCTTCTCCAGGGGATCTTCCCTATCCATGAATCATACATAGACTTGATTTCAATGTCATTGCCATCATTGTCTTAAACGTATACTTGAAAGTCAAGTTACTTTTCCAAATTTAATTTATAAAAACATCAGCAGTCCATGCAGAAGAGTCTTAAATCACTGGAAACAATTAACAGTGTACACATTGGACTGAAGTGAGACAGGAACTGGTAGTCAACTCATGTAGAATTTATAAAAGTCAGAATAGTACATTCAGCTAATACCTGATCAAATAGTAGAACTATTTGCAGAATTGAACTTAAAATTCTAGGCTTTGAGTGATACATATACAAACTGGGGTAGATAAATATCAGTTTATTTGAAAATGTTATCTGGCTATTTCAAAGTGGGAGCCCCAAGACCTTTTTTTTTTTATTCAATGTCCATTTTCATGACAGTGCTACTTTGTCCTTTATTTATTCCTTTTTTCTTTCTTTTTTAACAGAAGCAACCTGAAGGAGAATTTTTGCATGTAAAATTTTTTTAATATTTAATATAAATAATAATTTTAAAGAGTAGACAATCAAAATTTTGCTTGTCTTGCTAAATCTCTTATTTAATGACTTATTTGCTTAGGGAATTCCAAGATCCGTAACACTTTTTCCTTTCCTGAATCTGAGAACAGTTATACAAATATTGACTGTTTCCTAGACATGGCTTCATATAAGTTTGATTCTAAACAAATTCTAGGTTGAATATATATGAATACTTCACTAGGAAGCTCATGACATAAATTTTAAGCATTCATAAAAAAGTAGAAGACAATTAAAAGAGATTGTAGTTAGGAAAATGATGTACTGATTTTGGAAGAGAGGAATATGAGATAAAAGTCCACATTAACTAAAAAAGTTTAAAATGTGTGGGTAAGAAAGGAGATACAATCAGAATGCTAAAAAAAAAAAAAATTAAGAGTAGTATATACAATTCCTTACTTTATTTGAAGTTCATTCTCTTATGACTGTTGAATAACTTTGGCCTGTTTTGTAAGCTAGAATGAAATTATACTGCAGATTCACACCGTCTGGATTTTAAGGTGAATTATTATGTGACCTTGAGAAAATTATTTTACTTTTATCAAATTTTCTCATTTATGTATTGGGACTAACAATATATTTTTTTATTTTGCTTGCTTACTTTTACTTTTTACATATTTTGAAATACTTCATTATTTACTTTACAACCTGAATTTTATAACATACAGTACAGAATTCCCTTTCTGTGACTACTTTACAAATTACTTCTTTTACTTACCTTATCTTTCAAAAGAGTTTTACTCTTTTCATGGATGTTTAAGTGTATAATTTTTTTTTACTTGAAAAATATTCTTTATTCTATATGCCTCCCCCACCTGCCAATTTAAGGAACAGACAATATTTATTTAGTGAGTGACTAGAGGAAAGAGTAAGAACATTTATATATATATAAGTTGCTGATGAATTGAGTTGGAACAATTTATAGCATTTAAATTCTTTAAAGGATGTCAGTATTTATTAAAGACTTTAAAAAAAAATGATGAATCCTTTTGACTCAAAATAGTCACCTATTAACTTAGCTGTTATTTAATTATGATTTTAAAATAAATTCTCTTCAGTTTTTAGCATATTAATGTTTCAATATTTAATAGCCACTTCTAAGATTTTTCCAAGAGTTAGAATATCTTTTCCTTATCAGAAAGGGAAAAGTTGAGCTAAGACATTCATGCTGAACTGAGCTCCTACTTAGCTATAGTGGCAAGAACCTCGGTGACCTGGGCAACTAGGCAAGCACTTACTTTATCATGCTGGCCACATATTAGTGTCCACAGGATCAGAAGGAATGCTTATGCATAGCTTTTCTCCTGAGGCATTCTAGGACAAGCTACCTTCCTCTGTACTGAGGGTGGGATTGGAACGGCCCTGAGTAGAAGAAGAATGTTTCCTACCTCTTAGAAAAACTTAATTGTCTGTAATGTTTGCACAGACTCTACTTCAAATTCAGACTGACTTATTACTTTTTCTGGGCTAATAATTCCTTCTTTCCCTAAACTGTGATTTTTTTCTTCTATCCTTCTTAATCTATGCTAAATGATTTTAGGTCCACAGAATTTCTGAGCCAGCAGGGATTTAAGAGATCATTTCATTGTTTACATAAGGAAACTAAGGCCAAGAAAAATGTAATATAAGTCACAGACAGTAAGAACCTAAATTCTAAACTTTCATTCTCCAGTTCTTTCCTTTGTGTCATCATATCTTGCTTTTAAAATACTACTTTGCTGGATTTTCTTCCTCTTTCATTTTAGGAGTATCTGTTGATAATTTGCATTATTTATCAGCATTGTTTTCAACTATGCTTTATATCTGTGAGCAAAATAAAGAGATGACATTCTCATCATTCACAGACAGAAGTCTGTCAGTGGATAGAAATAATTCAGAAAAGGTTGGATAATAAGATAAGCACATACGTACTGTGCTGCCTCAATTTCAGTTCAATTCAGTTCAGTCGCTCAGCCGTGTCTGACTCTTTGCAACCCCATGAAATGCAGCACACCAGGCCTCACTGTCCATCACCAATTCCTGGAGTCCACCCAAACCCATGTGGATTGTGTCAGTGATGCCATCCAACCATTTCATCCTCTGTCATCGCCTTCTTCTCCTGCCCCCAATCTTTCCTAGCATCAGGGCCTTTTCAAATGAGTCAGCTCTCTGCATCAGGTGGCCAAAGTATTGGAGTTTCAGCTTCAACATCAGTCCCTCCAATGAACACCCAGGTCTGATCTCCTTTAGGATGGACTGGTTGGATCTCCTTGCAGTCCAAGGGACTCTCAAGAGTCTTCTCCAACACCACAGTTCAAAAGCATTAATTCTGCACTCAGCTTTCTTTATAGTACATCTCTCACATACATACATGACCACTGGAAAAACCATAGCCTTGACTAGACAGACCTTTGTTGGCAAAGTAATGTCTCTGCTTTTGAATATGCTATCTAGGTTGGTCATAACTTTCCTTCCAAGGAGTAAGTGTCTTTTAATTTCATGACTGCAGTCACCATCTTCAGTGATTTTGGAGCCCTCCCAAATAAAGTCAGCCCCTGTGTCCACTGTTTCCCCATCTATTTCCCATGAAGTGATGGGACCGGATGCATGATCTTAGTTTTTTTGAATGTTGAGCTTTAAGCCAACATTTTCACTCTCCTCTCACTTTCTTCAAGAGGCTTTTTAGTTCTTCTTCACTTTTTGCCATAAGGGTGGTGTCATCTGCATATCTGAGGTGTTTGATGTTTCTCCCAGCAATCTTGATTCCAGCTTGTGCTTCTTCCAGCCCAGCGTTTCTCATGATGTACTCTGCATATAAGTTAAATAAGCAGGGTGACAATATACAGCCTTAACAGACTTCTTTTCCTATTTGTTGTTCCATGTCGAGTTCCAACTGTTGCTTTTTGACCTGTATACAGGTTTCTCAAGAGGCAGGTCAGGTGGTCTGGTATTCCCATCTCTTTCAGATTTTTCCAGTTTATTGTGATCCACACAGTCAAGGAACAAACCTTTTAGGGGAATGGCATTTTGTGGCTGGCTAAATATTGGTTTTATATTCATAGCTGTAATATACAGATATATATATGTATATGTGTGGAATGTGTGTGTGGGTTACTCCCTCAGTCATGTCCAACTCTCTGGGACCCCATGTACTATAGTCCACCAGGCTCCTCTGTCCATGAAATTCTCCAAATTCTCCAGGCAATAATACTGATGTGGGTTGGACTGTGAAGAAAGTTGAGCGTCGAAGAATTGATGCTTTTGAACTGTGGCAATTGGAGAGACTCTTGAGAGTCCCTTGGACTGCAAGGAGATCCAACCAGTCCATACTAAAGGAGATCAGTCCTGGGTGTTCTTTGGAAGGAATGATACTAAAGCTGAAACTCCAGTACTTTGGCCACCTCATGCAAAGAGTTGACAGTACTGTACATACATGAAACCACCCCTACAAGCAAGATTCAGAGCATTTCTTTACCCTGATAAGATTCCTTGTGACTTTTTACTCTTTTTGTACTATGCATCCGTTTGCATTTTATACAAATGAAATAAGTATACATGTTTGTGTGTGTGTGTTTTACTTAGCATAATGATTTAACGATTTACTGGTTTGTACCAGGAGTTCATTCATTTTTTTTATTGCTAAACAGTATTCCATTGAACAGACATACATTTGTTTATCATTCACTGGATGGTGGATATATCATCTCTATCTTTTGACTCTTACTGACTCGAGAATCAAACCTGGGTCTCCTGCATTGCAGGCAGATTTTTTACCATGTGAGCTACCCAGGAAGCCCATATATATGTATATACATACATACATATAAATGTAAACAACAATAAATGTTTCCAAATTAATTTTCTCAGCATTTGTGTGCAAGCCTTTGTGTGGACATATGTTTTCATTTCTCCTGGAAAAATACAGAAGATTGGATATTAGAGTTGGTTGGTAGGTGTATATTTATTATTATTATTATTTTAAGAAATGACAGTTTTCCAAAGTGGTTGTACCATTTGTCATTAGCCTGAGCAGTGTATGAGAGTTTCTGTGTCCAGAGTCTGTAAACTATCACTCTTGAACCAAATTCAGCTATACTTATAAATAAAGTTGTATTGGAACACAGGCACACTCATTAGTTTATGAATGAGCTGCTTTCAAGGTATGAATGCAGAATTAACTAATTGTGACAAAAACCATATGGCCACCAAAGATTAACATACTTACTATCTGGTCCTTTAAACCAAAAGTTTGCTAATCCTTGCTCTGTATCCTCGCAAACCTTCATGTTTTCAGTCTTTTTAATTTTAGCCATTTTCATGTGTATAGGGTGATATTTCAGTGGGTCTTTAATTTGCATTTCCCTGATAAATAATGACATTACACGTCTTTTCATTTATTTGCCATTTGTATGCCTTCTTTTCTAATGTTGGTGTTCAGTCACTAAGTTGTGTCTGACCTCATGGACTGTAGCACACCAGGCTCCTCTGTCCTCCACTATCTCCCAGAGTTTGCTCAAACTCATGTCCGCTGGGTCAGTGATGCAATGTAATCATCTCATGCTCTGCCGCCCCCTACTCTTTGGCCTTCAATCTTTCCGAGTATCAAGGTCTTTTCCAATGAGCCAGCTCTTTGCATCAGGTAGAAATATTTTCTAAAATTTTAATTTGCTTTAAGTCTTATTAATTTTGATTTTTAAGAGCATTTTTATTGTCTAGATACAAGTTCTTTTGTAGATAACTATGTTTTGTGAATATTTTCCTCCACCTAATAAATTTAATTTTTTTAAGTTTCTTTTGAATAGCAAAAAATTTAATGGGGAGCACGTGCAATATTTCATTTTTTTTCTTCTTTTATGATTGTTGGATACTTAGAAATCATGCTTATCCCAAGGTTACACTTTTTTCTCCAATATTTCTTCTAAGTTTTATTGTTTTAGTTTTGAAGTACTATGACACATTTTGAGTTGATTTTTACATGTGGGGTAAGTAAGCATCAAGATTAATCTTTCATTTCCATGTCAATGTCTAGTTGTTCTAACATCGTTTGTTGAAAACATGTTTTTCTCCATTGGCTTACCTTAAGGACTTCATGAAAAATCAATAGCTATTTCTCAATTATCTAATTTTCTCCATTGAACTATGTGTCTAACCTTTTGCCAATAACACAGTGACTTGATTTTTGTAGCCTTGAAATTAAATTGTAAGGTGATGAACTCAGCTACATTCTAAATTTTAAAATTTCTTTGGTTCTTCTAGATTGCTTGCTTTCCCATAAAACTTCCCTCCCCTTCAAAGAAAGTCTTCATGAAATTTTAATTATGATTTTGTTGAATTTATAAATCAACTTATGTGTCTTTAGACATTTCATTACTTACGTATAATTCCTTTGTGGCCAGAGAACACACTCCGATATCAATCATTTAAAATCTACTGAGAGTTTGTTCAAGTCCCACCATAGGTACCGCACTTTATATGCGCTATGTGTTTACTGATTTATTTCTGTCTAGTTATTCTAATAACACCTCTTACTGTGATTAGGTTAATTTTCTTACTTTAGTTCTGTCACTTATTGTTTCTCATACTTTGTGGATCCTTTATAAGTTCATACATGTTTATGTTCAGTATATCTTCCTGCTGAATTGATCCTTTAATCATTGTGTACTGTTTCTTCTTATCTTTGCTGATGCTTATGCCTTGATGTCTATTTTAGATGATATTAGCATAATCAGCACAGCATTCTTATGCTTAATACTTGCATCTGTTTATTTTCAAGTCATCAATTTAATGCTGAAATTGAACATTTAATGCATTCTGATTTCTGTTCTTTTATCACATATATCCCTCAATTTTCTACCAAAAAAAATGGGAAGGCTTTTAGGATATGATATATGTCCCTGGTAATCTGGCATGTAATTATGTTATGTTTTTCGGGATTTGTTTTATTTTGTGATCTTTGCAGTTAGTAGTAAGCAGACCCTTTTGATATGAAATCCATGTCCTTCAGTTATGGTAAACATATGTAAAGATTTTTATACCTTAATATGGGAATTCCCAGGTGGTGCTAGTGGTAAACAACCCACCTGCCAATGCAGGAGATGTGGAAGACATGGGTTTGATCCCTGGGTCAGGAAGATCCCCTAGAGGAAGGCATGGCAGCCCACTCTAGTATTCATACCTGGAGAATCCCATTAACAGAGGGGCCTGGTGGACTACACTCCACAGAATCACAAACAGTCAGAGATGACTGAAGTGACTTAGCACACATAGTTTATATCTCTTTCTGCATATAGAGACATATTAGTAGGTGGAGATTGAGATATATATATATAATTATCAAGATATATATAGATAGATTTGTAAAATATATATAAGAAGTTATATATTGTATATATTGCAAATGTTTATGTTTCTTCCCTGAATTTTCTGTCTCTTTTTGGTTCTCAGTTCCTTTTTTCTTAGAGTCTTGTTTGCTTATTTATTTTGAATAGGTTAAGTATATTTTCTTATTTCTGGAGAAGGTTCATTATAGTTTTGAGATGTTCATGTCTTTCATTGTCTGTTTTTTTTTCAAATTCCTTCAGTTGCTATTTTGGAAATTTTTGTTCTCCACTCATGTTGTCAGTTTTCCTCTTGAGTCAGGTAATTCTGAATTGTCCATCAGTAAGATGTCAAACCATTTTTAAAAGCATTGTATGGGTGGGATTTGGGTGGGAGAGATTAGAGGCTATTTTATGTATCATTAGATTACACTTTGTATTGGCCAGTAAGCAAATCAGTCTTTTCACAGTGGACCACCAAATGATGATATATGGGATACTTTCCCTAGTGTGGCTTAGCAGGAAAAATTACTGACACAGATTGCTGATATTTTGGGAGAAAATGGGGGAAATGTTGACCTCCTGATTTTTATCCTGGTAAGGTATGCCGCTGATCACTGATCATCTTCCCTTTTCTTTAGAGTTAAGTGGATTTGCTTTTCTTCAGAGGTCTTCTAGCTCCCCTTTGTCAAGTTTATGTGAATTCCTTATTACCAAATTTCCTTAAAGTCTTATATTGCTCTGATCACTTTTATCATTCTTTTTATCCTAGTGGTTGAATATATTTCTTTTTGTTTGTTAATTCTCTTATACCTCTACTCAGGCTAAGGAAGAATGAAGAGGTGGATTTGTATGTTTAATCCTCTTAACAAATAATCAGATTTGTTTAAATAGATTTATTTAACTTACATATAATTATGAGTGATGGTTATGTTTTTTCCAGAGATTTGATAGGCAGAAGAAAGAATTTCTTAAGTTCCTCAGGAAGAAATATCCACACCAATGATTAATTATGCTTTCCTCCCTTGTGGCCATATCTTGAGAATCACTTTATAATTTATTGTCACATTTAGTATATGAAGAGAAAAAAAAAAAACTTCACATCTGTCCATTTTAATACATGCTAAGACATTTTACTAAGAGATTTGATAGACGAGGGATTCAAAATTATTGACTAAAGTGATGCTTTGAGATTATCTGCAGATTTCATTATTTATGTTGTTTCTATTCTCCTATTACCTTAGATAATTATCTATAGCTTAAATGTGAGTATAGATGAAAATACAGTTATAGCTTATCTGGGTTTCATCAAAACTGTATCTCTGTTGGGACAAAAGTGGACTTTGGAACAACTGATGTCTGGAAGTGCTACCCATAGTCATCAGAGATTTGCCTGAGGTCAGAGACAGTTGCTGTGGAAACTATCACACTCCACTCTTTTTAGTGAAACCTTAACCAATAGCTATTAGCCAAAACTGAAAATAAGAAATGAAGAAAAAAGCAGAATGATGTGGATATTAACATTAGTTGAATTTGTAGACTGTTGTACATAGATCCATATAGATTAATTCTTATGAGTGGAGTTTCTGGAAAAATTAGTTTTAATCTACACTATAAACATTAAGATCACATCCTCATGTTTTTGAGGAATTTAGGTCCACATCATTCCAAATACGTGGTCGCAAATTCCTTTGAACTTTCTTTGTTAAGGACAGTTACGTTTTGTTTCTAAAAGTGAAGCCAAAAACATTCAGACTGAAACATAGAATTAATTTTTAATCAAAAAAGTACAGCAGTTCAGATGAAATTATTTAACAGTTTGTATTTCAAGTAGTGTTTTTCTCAATATTATTAAAAATATCAAAAAAGTGTATCAAATGTTATTCAGAAAGCCAATTTTTGTTAAGACAAAAATGACATGATTTCAAGTGGTGTTAAAGCTGTAAATACACTATCAAATTGCCAAGTTGGGGATGCTTTATGAGGAGGAGTACTTAGGAGTTTTGTAGTGAAAATATATTTTTTTAAATGATGGCATTTAAAAGATTTTTAACCTAACAATACTCACAATTCTAAATTCTCCTTGTATAGTGACTAAAAGCTATAAAGGAGTTCAGTTCAGTCCCACAGTCGTGTCCGACTTTGCAACCCAATGGGCTGCAGCACGCCAGGCCTCCCTTTTCATTGCCAACTTCCAGAGTTTATTCAAACTCATGTTCATTGAGTCGGTGATGCCATCCAACCATCTCATCCTCTGTCATCCCCTTCTCCTCCTGCCTTCAATCTTATCCAGCATCAGGATCTTTTCTAATGAGTCAGTTCTTTGCATTAGCTGACCAAAGTATTGGAGTTTCAGCTTCAGCATCAGTCCTTCCAATGAATATTCAGGACTGATTTCCTTTAGGATGGACTGGTTGAATCTCCTTGCAGTCCAAGGGACTCTCAAGAGCCTTCTCCAACACCACAGTTCAAAAGCATCAGTACTTAGGTGCACAACTTTCTTTATAGTCCAATTCTCACATCCATACTTGACTACTGGAAAAACCATAGTTTTGACTAGACTGACTTTGTTGGCAAAGTAATGTCTCTGCTTATTAATATGCTGTCCAGGTTGATCATGACTTTACTTCCAAGGAGCAAGTGTCTTTTAATTTCACGGCTGCAATTACCATCTGCAGTGATTTTGGAGCCCCCCATAATAAAGTCAGCCCCTGTTTCCACTGTTTTCCCATCTATTTGACATGAAGTGATGGGGCCAGATGCCATGATATTAGTTTTCTGAATTTTGAGTTTTAAGCCAACTTTTTTAATCTTCTCTTTGACTTTCATCAAGAGGCTCTTTAGTTCTTCATTTTCTGCCATAAGGATGATGACATCTGCATATATGAGGTTATTGATATTTCTCCTGGCAATCTTCATTCCAGCCTGTGCTTACCCAGCTCAGGGTTTCTCATGATATAGTCTGCATGTAAGTTATATAAGCAGGCTGATGATATACAGCCTTGATGTACTCCTTTCCCAATTTGGAACCAATCTGTTGTTCCATGTCCAGTTCTAACTGTTGCTTCCTGATCTGCATACAGGTTTCTCAAGAGGCAGGTCAGGTGGTCAGGTATTTCCATCTCTTGAAGAATTTTTCAGAGTTTGTTGTGATCGACACTGTCAAAGGTGTTGGCGTAGTCAATAAAGCAGAAGTATAGATTTTTCTGGAACTCTCTTGTTTTTGCGATGATCCAACAGATGTTGGCAATTTGATCTCTGGTTCCTCTGCCTTTTCTAAACTAAGCTTTAACATCTGGAAGTTCATGGTTCACGTACTGTTTGGAGGATTTTAAGCATTACTTTACAAGCATGTGAGATGAATGCAATTGTGTGGTAGTTTGAACATTCTTTGGCATTACCTTTCTTTGGGATTGGAATGAAAACTGACCTTTTCCAGTCCTGTGGCCACTGCTGAGGTTTCCAAATTTGCTGACAAATTGAGTGCAGCACTGTAACAGCAGCACTTTTTAGGATTTAAAATAGCTCAATTGGAATTTCATCACCTCCACTAGCTTTGTTCATAGTGATTCTTCCTAAGGCCCACTTCACTTCGCATTCCAGGATGTCTGGCTCTAGATTAGTGATCACACCATCATGATTATCTGGATCATAAAGATCTTTTTTTTTTATGATTCTTCTGTGTATTCTTGCCACCTCTTCTTAATATTTTCTGCTTCTGTTAGATCCATACCATTTCTGTCCTTTATTGTGGCCTTCTTTGCATGAAAAGTTCCCTTGGTTTCTCTAATTTTCTTGAAGAGATCTCTATTCTTTCCCATTCTGTTGTTTTCCTCTATTTCTTTGCACTGATCACTGAGAAAGGCTTTCTTATCTCTCCTTTCTATTCTTTGGAACACTATAATCAAATGGGTATATCTTTCCTTTTCTCCTTTGCCTTTCACTCCTCTTCTATTCACAGCTATTTGTAAGGCCTCCTCAAACAACCATTTTGCCTTTTTGCATTCCTTTACCTTGGGGATGGTCTTGATCCATGTCTCCTGTACAATGTCACGAACCTCCATCCATAGGATGAACGGAGGTTCTTCAGTTCTTTCTTCAACCATAAAAAGAGTATGGAAATACAAAATGAAAAAAATAAAGGCATGTTTAATCACAGAGTATTTCCAGGATATCTAAGATCAGTCACACCAATAGAAAAATCAGTTGCAGTTCTATAATTAAGAACAGCAGTCAAGAAGTCACTCTGCACTTTGACAACTATAGCTACTATGTAGACTGCCGTACTGCCATAGATTCATCTGGTAAGGAAATGATGGATCAATCTATTGAGACACATTGTTATTACCAGATAATATGCAAACCTTATCCATCCTTTACCATGGATCTCATCCAACTTTTATACTAGTTGATGAATATGATGCTCAAATTCATGATTAAAAAGAAGATACACATATTAAAGTGGCTATTTTGAAGAAACTACATAAAATGTTTTTATCAATTGCTCTGCCAAAAAGCTTAATTTCAATCATCCCTTTATTTAGCTAATTCCATATAACCTTTCATGTCTCAGCTCAGTATTACTTCCACAAAAAAACCCTTCATGTTTTACGGTATCATCACACTTACAATTTCTTATTCAGTGGCTACTTCTATACATTATATTTTCAAATAAGTTGGAGATTGTGATTCTCTATTTACTCTTTTATTCACCAGAAGTTACTCAGTTAATATGTTTATCATTTGATTAGTTTAGCTTATATTTAAATATTATATATTTTCTTTAATTACTATCATGATTTCTTGCTGCTTTCAGTAAAATATGAGAATACTTATGAAATTGGCTTTGACATAAATTGTGCATTTATGATCATTTGAATTATCAAATCTAACCATGATAATGACTATTATATCACAAGCTTTTACAAAGCTATCCTTAATGTATTGTTGACTTATTTTCAGAATCATTATAAAAATCCTTGATTATGATTGAGTTAAATGTAACCAAAGAGGAGTAAGGAGTATACTATATAGTAAAAAAATAAATGATATGTAATACTTTGAGCATCAGACAGTGTAATTTCCTTATTTTACTTCCTAGTTGCTTTGTTTTACCAAAGAAAGCAAAGTTAGAACAGGAAAAGTTTTTAAAATTATTCCACACAATTTTTTTAGGTATAAGAATAAAAAAAATGAGAGAAAAGCAAAATAATTTGTCCCATGTAAGACGGTCAGTAGAAAGCGTAGATATAGAAGTCAAAATTTTGGAAGCTATAAAGATATTTTTTCTGCTGCAAACATGTGGACTTCATTTCAGTTATTTCCCTTCTTAGAAACTGTATTCTTTACAAAAGTTGTGCCTCAAGCAAAAAATGAATGATAGCATTCATGTTTTGTGAATGAAGTAAAATCCTTACCTCTACAGCCTAGTCACTTAATGTAAGAATATCCAACAAAAATAGCAAACTTAATGCCACTCATTTAACAAAATGATACTGTCAGCATTTTGATTAAATGATACTGTCATCTATTTTGAATCAAGAGACCATTGTCTTATAGATAAATTCTAGAGCAGTTGCCAGTCTAGACTCTGAAGTTGGATGGTGGTGCCTTCTAAATTAAATCCTTTCATATCCCACAGGCTGAGATCATGCACATCTGAGATGTGTTAGTTGAAATTCCACACAATCCTCAGTTGCCAAGTTTGCATAGAATGAACATAATACTAAAAGTAAGGCAATTAAAAAAACTTAACATTAAAAATGAATATTATACAAAGGTCCTACATGCAGTGGGAAGAGAAGGGCCCCTAGCATTCTCCATTCACAGATTTAAACTTGAAGTTGAACTGTTTTTAATTCCAAGATAAAATTGTGAAGGTGGGGAAAAAAGTTGCAAGATTGAGCAACCAAAAGTGAAATAAGTCAGACAGGAAAGACAAATGCTGTGTGATCTCACTTATATGTGGAAAGCTGAAACAAAGTAGATTGGTAGTTGCTAGGGATTGTGAGTAGGGGAAATATAATTTGGTTAAAGGATACAAACTTCCAGTTACAAGATGAATAAGTTCTAAAGACCTAATGTGCAGTGTGGTTAATACTGTACTGTGTACTTGAAAGTTGTTAAGAGTAAATCTTAAATGTTCTCACCATACACATATGCACACACACACACACACACACACACACACAGTTATAATGAGAGGTTCAGTTCAGTCGCTCAGTTGTGTCCGACTCTTTTGTGATTCTGTGGACTACAGCAGCACTCCAGGCTTCCCTGTCCATCAACAACTCCCAGATCTTGCTCAAACTCATGTCCATTGAGTTTGTGATGCCATGTAAGGTTAGAGCTGTGTTAACTAGTTTTATTGTGATAATCATTTCACAATACATATGTGTATCAAGTCATCATGTTGCAAACCTCAAACATACACAATGTTATATATGTCAGTTGTATCAAATAAAACCGGAAAAGAAAGACTGAGTTACCAGTTGATACATAGGTATTATTTGAACAGCTTTCCACTGGGGACATATAAATACAAGATATGATTCTTTCCCTTAACTATCTGGCAACTTAATTGAAGATGTACTTTTCTCACCATTTTATCAGTTCAGCTTTCATTTACAGAATATTTAGAGTATTTCAGATATTATAATAAATTATTGGTACAAGAGAAATAAAAATAAGTGCCTACAATCAGAGCAATGTCATCATGGAGCAATATAGTAAAACTTTCAATAAAATATGGTAAGTGCTAAGATGGCACGGTGCCCACTTCTCTGTCTTCACTTAGCCTTCGTATAACTCCCATGAGAAGAATATAGAGATCTAATTTATTTAATTATGGTGATAAATATAGACAAATAACCTAATATAAAACTGGCCAAAACATACAAATAGGAATTTAGAGCAGACCAGGCTATAATATGCAGCAAACATAGGAAAGGATGCTAAACCTTACTAGCAGAACCTGCCAACTGTATAGCAGTAATGAGATGCCATTTTTCTTCCATCAGGTTGATGAAAATTAAAAAGAGGAAATCTAGTCAATGATTCTAGGGTGCCAGGAAGTGGGTCTACTCATTGCTGGAGGGAATCCAAATGGACATGAATTCATGAAAACTGATTAAAAAAATAGCTACTAAAATGAAAATGCATATATTTTAATAAAATAATAGCTAATAAGTAGGGCAAATCAACAAGGACAACAGGTAAAAACTTGTCCAAGAGTATCCAAATGTTTACTACTGGGGACTAGTTAGATCATGTGGTTTTAATCTGTACTGTTGAATACAACACACTGATTAACAGCACGGTTCAGATATATGCATTTGACTAGAAGCCTATTCATGATTTATGTTTCATGATAAAACAATTTTGCTAAACAGTATTTATGTTATGATGCTGTTTTTGTTAAACTGATCACATAAAACAATCTATATGATATATAGCCATATATGTGTTCATCAGTGGAAAGAAAGATGTGCAAGAGGCTACTGCTGATCTTAGCAACCTGAAGGAAGGAGGTGATATAGGCAATTTAATGTAAATTTTTCCCCTTACATAACTTCTTGACTTCCCTGGTGGCTCAGACGGTAAAGTATCTGTCTACAATGTGGGAGACCCAGGTTCAATCCCTGGGTTGGGAAGATCCCTTGAAGAAGGAAATGGCAATCTACTCCAGTACTATTGCCTGGAAAATCCCATGGACAGAGGAGCCTGGCAGGCTACAGTCCATGGGGTCGCAAAGAGTTGGACACGACTGAGCGACTTCACTACATAACTTCTTATGTTTCCACTAGTTGAAGTGAATACATGTTGATTTTGTCTGAAAATATTTATTCTATAACAAAATATAGATATTTTGGAAAACAGTCAGATGAATGCACTTGAAAAGTTTTTGGATTACTAATTGTAATTTATAGACGTGTGGTTTTTTCCCATCCATTTGTACAGATAATCAAAAATTTGATAGTATTACTCCTAAAATTAAGATATTGTAAACTAAAATAGAATTGTTTGGGGTTTTTGCATTAATTTGTGAAGTAGTTTTCTTTCATCCCACCTACTAGTAAGTATTTTGGAGTAGGTAGTATTGTAACACTTTACAAATGACTTTCTCTAGTCTATACACCGAATGTAAGAAATACCATTGACTAATGTTCAGAAAGAGGCCCTGACAAATCTAGATAAATCAGTATGCAATTGTGAGACAGTAACTCCAGCTCCTTTGAGAAGATTTCTCTCAGTGCCTGACGGGAACTGTGGGTAAAACTGTGACAATGATGCTTCACAGCAGTGATTGGTCCAGATGTTTGAATTTTGATTATGTTTAAGGAGGAAACATTAAAAATATGTGCTTTAATTATAGACATGGAAATAATTATTTCTCTGCCTCATCCATCACCCTGCCAAGGCTGAAATTTTTGTAACTACTGCTTTGTCCAGTGCATTTGTGAATAGACATTCCACAATTCTGCTAGAACTGTTTTTAAATTGCTACTTGTAGATGATTTGCCTCAAGAAATATGTAAATAAATACTCCCGTACATACATTAATATATTCACTGATTATTTCTCTACTAGCTGCTCCATAGGAAAAGCTTTCAAAGAACCAGAGAAGATATTTTTCATACTAAAATAACCAACAAAACATACTCTAAGCTTTGACTTTTGATATGCATCCAAATGTCTTTGACTGTTAATGGCTAATTCTAATTTTCTAATAGACAGAGATACATTTCCTATCACTTATATATTCTTTTTAAAAATTTATTTATTGATTGATGTATAGATACACATAAGTTTCAGGTATACAACCTAATGGTTGACCGTTTTTAAAGGTAGCACTCCATCTATAGTTATTGTCAAGTATTGGCTATTCTTCCTATGCTATACAATCTATCTATGTCAGTTCAGTTCAGTCACTCAGTCATGTCCAACTCTGCGACCCCATGGACTGCAGCATGCCAGGCCTCCCTGTCCATTGCCAGCTCCTGGAATTTACTCAAACTATATATCTGCGTCGTTTTCTTGTCTAGTAGCTTGTACCTCTTAATACCCTACCTCAGTCTTGTGACTTTTATGCATTCTTTATTTATATATTTTGCAACTACCAACTTTGGGGAACATAAAGTGACTGATGCTCCCTACCATTATAAAGTTTAATGAGAAGAAATTAGGAATATTTTTAATTCGTGTGGTTTTTGCTTCCTACACATTTTTATATGATATTGCCTTCAGCTAAATAAATTGTTGTGCGTTGGCTTCATTTTCAGAATAAAGGATACCAAATATTCTAAGTTTTATCTATGCAGGTGATTATTCTGGACCCATGGTTTTCACTAAAAAAAATGCTGCATATCATAGTGATAGACTTTTTTTTTTTAATCAAGCATCAATATACGGTGATCTAAATTAATTATTTAAATACACTCATGAAATTAGCTATAATTTACATCAGCAATTTCTATATCAAATCTTAGTTAAACCATATATCATAATATGCACATATTCTACTTTCCCATTTTACCTTCCAAATTAGCACTGACTGTTAGGCACCATTTAACATTTGTCATGCTTATCTTCACAGCTGCAGTGGCTCTAAAGGTGACTAAGAATGGCAGAAGAGTTTTTTGTAAAGAGTAGAAAATAAAGGAAAATAAGGATTGATTCTCCTTTGCTTGTTGAGTGGTTGGAGGTAGATAAGCGGATTTGTAGTGAGGTCATCAGTCACAATTGGATGATAATTTGAAAATGGATTAGTTTAGAAGTAGCAATTTCTGCTCCATGGGTTTCAGTGAAAAAGTCTGCCTAATTCTGTAAGAGACCTCATAAACTGGCAGAGATCAATGCCTACCTAATGTGCCATTATGCACTGGGCACACTTCAGTGATTACAGCACAGCTGTGGCTGGGTTTTGCTTGATATTCTTTAGCACTTGCACCACAGGTGCTCCACACGATTATTTTGCCCAAAGGAATAAACTCTTTAGGGAATTAAAGTGGACAAGAGAGGTTTTTCTTCCTAAGAAGCTTTTCACTTTTAAACTGAAGAATGAACAGTGTCAGATGTCAGTAATGTCAGCACAGTATCGAATAATGACTAAACAACTTATGAGAAGGAAATCATCCTCTATTACATGTGTGCATGACACTTTCTTATGTTTAAAATTTTGTTGCATGAGACTACCTGACGGTGTGGCTTGAAAGAACTTGGTAATGCAAATTCCAAGTTGGGAATGTTTACTGTTATAAAGATTATAGTTTCATAAATAGATGGACATTTTGAGTTATTTTACCTGCCTTTAATATTTTATCCATTGTTCCTACCCATAAGACTTGCAAGCAACAATGAAGAAATCTATGGAGTATAAAAATCTAAGGATTATTAGCAAAGGATCTCATATTCAAATTTTGTTATAAGTTCATTTGACTGAATTCCTTTTCATTCTTCATTGCCAGCTAGTTTCCATGGCCTATAAGAAAAGCTAAACAAATGTAAGAGCATTATTAGCTTTTCTATGAGATCCTTTGCTAATAATCCTTAGATTCCTATGCTCCACAGATTTCTTCATTGTTGCTTGCAAGTACTATGGGTAGGAACAATGGATAAAATATTAAAGGCAGGTAAAATAACTCAAAATGTCCATCTATTTAGTATAAATGAATAAATTCTGCTTTATACTTAAAAAAAAGGAGTATCAATATTATTTATATGAAACTTTCCATTTTATATTACTTTAATTTTGATATGACATGTAATGAAATGGTATGAACAGAATTCAAGGGTAATGCATCATCACACAGAAAGAAATTTATTGAGAATAAATTATGATTCATTTCCTGGCATTTGTTGGAATAATATCTGGTATATGTTCTGAACCCTTTCATGTCCTTTTTTCTTCTTCTTTTATTTAAGGTAGTTGATGTGTTTATAGTTAATAGCCAAATTTATCAACAACATCAGATTTCATTCTACTGTCTGAACTGTTCTAGGGAAAAGAAATAAAATTTGATTAACCAAACAATAACCATTAAGATCTTAGGGGCAAACAAAAGGGTTTCTTATCCAAATTATTACTCAATCTACTCATGGATCAGAAAAGAACATTCATCTAATCCACAGTTAAATATTAATCTCTAAATTAAGTATTCCTCAAAGAGGTAACATACTACCTTGAAATAGTTCATATAACTAAGTTCATAGGAATTCCCTGGTGGCCCAGATGGTAAAGCATCTGTCTACACTATGGGAGACCTGGGTTCGATCCCTGGGTTGCAAATATTCTCTGGAGAAGGAAATGGCAACCCACTCCTATACTCTTGCCTAGAAAATCCCATGGATGGAGGAGCCTGGTGCAGGCTACTGCCCATGGGGTCACAAAGAGTCAGACACAACTGAGCGACTTCACTTTCACTTTCTTTCATTTAACAGGGAAGGTGACAGTCTATTTAATACTTTCAAAGAATTATGTTCAAACTTTAATTGGATAATTAATTTTGAAAAAGGAATTCAGAAGAGGACTGTTGCTGTGGTTAGGGGACTCACCATGCCATTTGGGAAAAAAAAAAAGAAAAAAACTCATTGGGAAAATTGGTGAAAACAGGCATTTTGAAGTCTATCACATGAAAGGAAGATGAAACTTCAGCTGTGTGAATCCACCAAGGAGTACTCAGAATACTTCATGGCTCTTTAGACGTAGATAAATAGAAAGAAAAAAAATTCAGCTTACAGAGAAATCTGAAAGCTATAATGAGTGGAATGAGCTATATTGAAATTATTTACAAAAGGTAATCCTTCACCAAGGGTATTGAGTTCAGAGACAAACACTTTGGGTTCTAAATTAGCCATGGATATAGGCATATTCTTTAATATTTTGTGACGTTGTTTAATTCATAAAATAAATGGGTTAACCCTATCTTAATAGAGGTTATCTCATAGGTGCCACTTATTTGGTTGACCTAAATTTAGGATTAATATATACACATACTATATATAAAATGGGCTTCCAAGGTGGTTCTAGTGGTCAAGAACCCACTTACCAATGCAGGAGATGCAGGAGACATGGGTTCAATCCCTCGTTTGGGAGGATCCTCTGGAGGAGGGCATAGCAACCCTCCATGGTAACTCCAGTATTCCTGTCTGGAGAATCCCATGGACAGAGGAGCCTGGTGGGCTACAGTCCATAGGGTTGCAAAGAGTCAGACAATTCTGAGTGACTTAGCACACACATATATAAAATAGATAACAAGGGCATCCTCTATAGCAGAGAGAGCTGTACTAATATTTTGAAATGAACTTTAAAGAAGAGAATCTAAAAAAGAATATTTATATAATCTGTTCACTTTGCTGTATACCTGGAGCTCATGCAACACTGTAAATCAACTATACTTCAAAAATTAATAATTTTTAAATAAAGTTTATATGAAATTTATCTAAAGTTTATCAATGAATAGATAGATAAATAAATACTTTGTGTGTTACATTTTTGAAATGATCAAGATGGAAGCATGCATTGCCTGAAGTATAGGAAAATGAGACTCCACATTGTGTTTATCTATGGAGGGAGTAATGATTCTCAAAGACAAATACTGGAATATAGAAAGTAAATTTTTCTTTCCTTCCCATTTTTCTAAAACCAGCATTGATTCTTGTTATTGTTTTTGTATGTTATCATGAGTTTAATAAACTTAATCTAAATTTGTTAAATACTCACTCTCACCATCCTATCATAACTTTCATCCTTTCATAACACTCTGCAAGGCAGGCTGCAGAGGCATATGATGAGCCTGCAGATATTATGGCAAACCTTTAACATCTAAACATGTTAAGGAGAATTTGAATTGTCTTGGTGTAACTGGTTTACATGATGGCACACTGGACCAAATATGGAAGTACAAGTTTTTCCAAACGTGCCTCCATTTAATATACATAATGATAAATATGAAAATCATTGGTTTGGCATAGTTTTCAAGGTAAAGAAATACATAAAGAAGGATTAAAATAAACACGTTGAAGAAATTGTTGTAGAAATTTAGCAAAGAAGCTAAAGGTTTGCATTATTTGAGACTGCAGTAAGTAGGAGCCTCTGTCAGAATGGTAACTGACAGTTCCTCATTAGTTTGTTCTTAGCAAACCGATCCAATTAGACATCTCAACAACATTTTCTAATTATTGAAAAATGGGAAAGAAATGCTTCACATTTGAATCAAGTGGAATACCACCTTAAAAGAGAGCAAATACTATTACTACTAATAGCAACATATATACCAGGCTATGGGTTTTCAGAAATAGGTTGGGGGAGTACAGTGAAGAACAAAAAGGAATCAGACCTGGTGGAAGAGGAACACTTTTCCCATGATATTTTTGGCTGAATGAATCTAAAAATACATCTTCTGAGTGGAGTTTGGATTAAGAGAATCGTAAAGGAAAAAGAGAGATGATGATACAGTGGAAAACCAAAATAGATGATCCTTTTCAGCTTTCAAAATGCTAGGCTGTAGACGGTTTGGCAATAAAAAGAGAATATAGCAAGTTTATTCATAACAAAGTAAGATAATGCAAACTTTGTTGAGTTTTTCTATTCATTGAGAGGTGAAAATAAGTTAACTCTGGTATAACATAGACAGAGCAAAGCTAGGATGGTGCCTGGTATGTAGTCAGGGAGAGTCATTTTTTAATTGAATTATCCCACTAATTTCAATAGATCCTAAATTAAATACTTAGGGAACTTCTTTGCTCTGTGTTTGTGTGTCTTAGAGAAAATACATGTTTTCTAAACATTGTTTAAGTATAGATACAATATGTAAATTATTTACTTTAAATATTATATATGAATTATTGATAATATGAACTGCATCAAATATTAGGATCCTTGGGAATACATTATTATCACCTTCTTAAGTGGTGCAAATGTAAATCCTTGTATTTAGAAAGTTGAAACACAAAACATAATCAAGATCCTAAAACAGCAGAGCATATCATTAACAAATCAGTCTTTGGTACAGAGAGAGGGTAGAAGTAGGATTCACAATTTGCCTACTTTTTGGTGCTGGGCTGTGTCTTTGAATTCTGTCTGTGATTTTTATTAACTTTTTTTTCAAATTCTCTAAGACTTGTTTGTATAGAATGGGAAGAAACCATAGTTCCTGCATCATAGAACTATTCTGAGGAAATGAAGTAGTAACAGTTTTTTGTTTTTTTTTCCCCCCTCAAGAAATGTTAGCGATCATTATCTAAGAATCCTGTTAAACTAAGGTAGTAAATGGAGAGCTTTAAATGCTGTTTTCTTTTTCTTTACTAGACAGTCATATTTGTTATTAATTCTTTGGTTAACCAGGGTCTGTTATTTTAGTTAAAACTCTTTCAGCAGTCCTTGAGTAACTTTTTTAAAAGAAAGGTAGCAACATACATACATCAGAATGAAATTCTAAACTCACTCCTTCCCTTGTCTGCTTTACTTTCTACCTGTTCTCCATTCCTTCACTGTCACTGAATTCAATGAGTCTGCAAGATGTGAATGAGTTTGATTTGGATTTGCGTCAAACCAAAGCTACCACTGTTCCATTGAGGTTCCTCATATTTATTTCCTTTTTCTTCCCTTGAAGTGAAAAATCCACTGCCTAGGGGAGGAGGTGAATGAAAATGTTTAAAAACAAAAACTTAACATGTCAAGACTTCAACAGAATTTGAATCATTATAATGTATGCATATTTACTGAGGGCTATTTTTTGGCTAATGTAAACAGCTACTTTTTTTTTCTTTCCCAATAAGTTGTCTGTTACCAAAGAAAACATTGCTTTATGTGCAGCTTCTTTTCTGAGAACCATCTTCGTAGTTAAAGGCAAAATGAACAAAATATTCAATGAAATTCTCAGAAAATAAAAATAATTTAGTTTTTTATGCTAGCCTTTATATTAGTTAGTTAAAAATCTGGCATCACTAGCCTTTGTGTCTTAATATTTAGTTGAAAAGAAATATAACTTTACTCTTAAATGATTTGGTTTTATTACTTCCTCTTGTCATAATCACACATTTTAAGAATTTCATCACGTGTGTGGATGTTTGTGTGCATGCATGTGAACAAACATTTTTTTTCTTAAATACCTTTGTTATATCCATATTGCTTTCATTTCCTGGAAAGACCTTTAATAGAGCATAATGTCAAAATTCTTTGGATTTCCCTTTTGCTTATTGTCTTCACTGAGGTTGTCAGGCACCTGCTACACTGTCTTCTTATTTAAACTGTAAAGGAAGTAGACTCATTATAGAAGGGAATTTGATTTTCTTCACTGAAACCACCTGGTGAGCATCAGTAAACAGTATATGTAAGGTGGGAGAAACTTTTTAGCATCACCACAATTACAGCACAAATAATAAAATAAAATAAAGTTGTGGTTGCATTGTCAAACATAAAAGAGTACAAGAGAATAAATGGCAGAATGTGCCCCACCAAGCACACATTGAGACCTGCTGTTTTCCCTGTGGGTACCCACATGGCTTTGATTTTCATCTAATTGCAAGAAAACAAACATTGGCAATAGCTTTACTGGATGTTTGGTGACCCCACTGTGTTAAATAGGACTTGAATTTGAGTTCCTAAAGAAAATCTGTGTGTGATATGTTTGTTAGGCTTTTATTCCCAGAAACTTAACAGGCCCATCAGTCAAAAGAGAAGCATCATCAAGAAAACAGGAAGTGTTTTGCTGGTGAGATTAAAAAATAAGCACATTCTCTTTCCTCATAATGTTTGCTATTAATAACTATGAAAAGTCATTCCAATCATAGCACACAGTTACTAAAGAGGTCCAACCTGCTGTTTGAATTGCTCAATATTCCTTATAGGATAGGATACTCAAGTTGAAGGTCAAAAGTTGTTTTTGTTTTTTGGTAAGTGTGAGGAAATGAAGCAGATTTTTACATCCTACAGTTGACCACCTACCTAGCCTTGTCTCTCTCCCTCTGAAATTTTGTAAGTAAAGTCGAATGACCTTAGGTGGTGATAAACTGTCAACTAGGATAGATTTAGGGCTGCATCTGCTGTTTTATATTTCAGTTTCTTGTAGTGTCATTTTCACTTACTTCCTGAGTCATGGTACTTGAAAGAAAGGAGTATACAAAACTTAGAGAATGATAAGAGAAGCTAGACCTTGACAACAGAAGAGCCAGGCTAAATATTTCCTTAACAGATAGTCCCTTTGCTCTCCCTGCTAGTCGGTGTCAACTGGCTCTTGGAGAAAACGTCTTCTCAGAGACAGGTACACATAGCATTTACTTTAGAAGAGAGTGTAGGTACTCAATTTCTCTTCAATTTAGACTTTATTATAAAATAGCAATCTGATTTCCTTGCATAATACAACTATCTTTTTTTAAAGAAGATAAGGCTCATTTTTGCAAGTGGTATTAATCATGACACTCTCAATGAAATATTTTGTATGTACTTCAGCATTAGTTTCCTCTCCTGATCTAAAACAGTGATTTTTTTTTACCATATTCAGTCAGTTGTCAAATTTTATATATTATTCTCTAAAATATTGTATTTTTCTGTTGTTTTATTTTCACTGATATTACCTTTCTTTGGACCCTTTTGACCTTTCAGTTAGTAAAGTAGAGGACTAGGAAGGAATTAAATATTATTTTGAGTATTTTCTGGAATTTTAAGCCTGAGAATGTGACATTTAAAGTAATAGTTAAAATATAAAAGTGTAAGAGAAAAAGACGAGCTTAGTTTTGACTAGATTCAGCTTGATACAGTCAATCAGAATGACCAAAAAACACTTTAATGCATGAACATATCTGTATTTGCATGTATCATAGAAAAAGTCTGCACGTTTGTTTTGAAATACTGATTCTAGAATGATAAAACATGGGTGTTCTGAGAATAAGAATTTAAGGTTTGAAATACTAAATTGTTTTGCAAGCCAGTACCCATTATAACCCTACTTGCACACACAAACATACACACACAGTTTTTGAAGATTAACATCCAAGTTTACCTATTAAATAATTTACATAATTTTACTGTTAATTATATAATTTTACTCCCATTTCTAAAATGTATTTCATTGTGATATTAACAGTTTCTTTTTCATTTTTTAAGAGAGAGAACACAACTGTTGCTATATAGAAATATAAACATTTCTCCCTTAGAGAACTTTGATTTACATTATTCAATGAGTAGAGAAGTCTGCAAAAAGGAATGAGAGAAGAGGTGTCTAAACTTTAAAAACAGTGGCAACAGAAAAAAGCAAAAAAAAAAAATTCAGTTGGAAATTGAGGGTAAATAAAATATTGTAAAGCAGCTTTCAGAGTCCAACAGTAGTTTAAAAATCTGAAATTCCATGGAGCTAATTGAAAGTGGTAGATTTATTCCAGCTGAGGGTGATGAGTTGGCATAGTTATGAACAGGTATCTCTGTGTGTCACCTTTGGCAATGCAAGTTTGGTGCCTCAAAGTCTCAGATGATTTTGAATGTTATGAAAGAAATTATTTAAAATAGATAAGCAAGAAATTCCATTTCAGTGTAACTTCTGGATGGCAGACAAATGGCTACCTTCTTTGTGCTCTTAAATATACATAAAGATATGAAAGATGAAGAAAATACCTCAGCACTATCAAAAAGCATTGTAATAATAACTGAATATATTGAATTCTTACTGTTTCAACCCAGCATAGTCATATATATTGATTCAGTTTATCTTGGCAAATAGTTTGCATAGCTAGTGGACAAGAGTCAGATTTGAACCTAGTGAATGTGGCTACAAAGTCTGTTCTTTTATACATAACTTTATATTGTTTAATTTCAAAACCTGTAAAAAAATGATAATGATTTTAAATTGGAACAAGGTGAGAATAATATTTGAATGAGAGAAACCCGATCTTCTGTTGATGACCTAAATTGTTTCCCCTTTTTACTTGGAGAAAGAAATAGGTCATCCCTCTCTAATCCTATCTAAGTATAGTTTAACTATACAGTGAAATAATTATATAGTGAAAGTGAAAATTATATTAAATGTAAATATTAATGTAGTATATACATGTATAATAAAACATAATTATATATATTATTACTATATAAAACATATAGAAATTATTACATAGTGAAAGTGAAAATCAGTCATGTCCGACTCTTTGTGGCCCCATGCACTATACAGTCCATGGAATTCTCCAGGCCAGAATATTGGAGTGGACAGCTGTTCCCTGCTCCAGGGGATCTTCCCAAACCAGGAATCAAACCCAGGTCTCCCATGTTGCAGGTGGATTCTTTATCATCTGAGCCACCAGGGAAGCCCATAGTTTATCAGTGCACTAACTTCAGATATGGGCTAACCGCCACACAGCTGCCATGTGAATCCCTGAGAATCATGCTGGATCATGTTCAGAAGTCTGCCCTGGAGCCCTGTGTTCAAGTGGTCACCCTAGGAGCACCACAGACTTCTATGGATTATTGCTATACCAGTATTATCCTCCTCAGTACAACTCTTACAGTAGTGGAGAAGCAAGGAGGCAAAGAGAACATAATCCTTATATCAAAATTAAGTTTTCTAAGAAAGAAAGCTTTGATCTCAACAATTAGAGAAAAGGCTAGTGGTGTCTAAAATGCTTTTGAAAAACTTAAGAGCAATCATTGGGAAATTTTAAGCATGATATACATCCTCTTTTATAGCAGTGAATTTAAAATCAAATTGCATGTGGTCCATGTAGCCAAAATCTAGGAGATGTCAAGGACACATGAGATTAAAAGAAAAAAAAGAGGAAAGAAGAAGTACATTAGTTATAGTAGTAAATCAGGAAAATTCTGCCTTAAAAGATACATTCTCTCATTTAAGGGGAAAACCAACTTTCAATGATGTACTATTGAAAGATTGAATGCCTAAAATTTGGTATCATGAAGATTTCCTAAATTTTAACAAAAAAATGAAAATCTAAACACTGGGTGAAAGTCTATTAGGTCATTAAAATTAGATGAAAAGTGACAGTGCAATTTTAATATTTCTATATAGGCATTTCAGCAAAAAAGATTAAATGGGACAAAGAGTTACATTGATTAGAAAACACATAATTCATAAAATGGACATAATGTAGCTTTAGCTCTGCCAAGCATTGCAGTGATACAGTCAGTTCAATGGCTCAGTCACGTCCTACTCTTTGAGACTCCATGGACTGCAGCGTGCCAGGCTTCCCTGTCCATCACCAACTCCGGAAGCTTGCTCAAACTCATGTCCATCAAGCCGGTGATAGCCATCCAACCATCTCATCCTCTGCCATCCCCCTCTCCTGCCTTCAATCTTTCCCAGCATCAGGGTCTTTTCCAATGTTTCTGTTCTTCGCATCAGGTGGCCAAAGTATTGGAATTTCAGCTTCAGCATCAGTCCTTCCAATGAATATTCAGAACTCATTTCCCTTAGGATTGACTGGTTTGATCTCCTTGCAGTCCAAGGGATTTGGATTTTTTTCCAATACCACAGTTCAAAAGCATCAATTCTTCAGCGCTCAGCTTTCTTTATAGTCCAACTCTCACATCCATACATCACTACTGGAAAAAACATGGCTTTGACTAGACAGACATTTGTTGGTAGAGTAACGTCTCTGCTTTTTAATATGCTGTCTAAATTGGTCATAGCTTTTCTTCCAAGGAGTAAGCGTCTTAATTTCATGGCTGCAGTCACCATTTGCAATGATCTTGCACCCCCGCAAAATAAAGTCTCTCACTGTTTCCGTTGTTTCCCCATCTATTTCCCATGAAGTGATGGGACCAGATGCCATGATCTTCGTTTTCTGAATGTTGAGCTTGAAGCCAACTTTTTCACTCTCCTCTTTCACTTTCATCAGGAGGCTCTTTAGTTCTTCTTCACTGTCTGCCATAAGGGTGGTGTCATCTGCCTATCTGAGGTTATTGATATTTCTCCTGGCAATCTTGATTTCAGCTTGTGCTTCATCCAGCCTGGCATTTCCCATATACTCTGCATATAAGTTTAATAAGCAGGGTGACAATATACAGCCTTGAAGTACTCCTTTCCCAATTTGGACCAGTTGTTTCATGTTCACTTCTAACTGTTGCTTCTTGACCTGCATACCAATTTCTCAGTTGGCAGGTAAGGTGGAGGAGAAGTAGATGTTTTTCTGGAACTCTCTTGCTTTTTCTATGATCCAAATTTTAAAGACCTTAATATTTTAGAGAATTTTAGATTCACAAAAAATTTACTGTAAGGTATAGAGATTTCCCATGTACCCCCCTATCCTTTTATATGCATGTCCTTTCCTATTATCAACATTCCCCCACCCGAATGGAACATTTGTTACAATCGATGAGCCTGTATTGACACATCATAATCACTCAGAGTCCATCATTTACTTGTAGGGTTCTTGACCTTAGTGTTTTATCTAAAAGGTCATTACCATAATCAAGAAAATCATCCTGATTCTCTCCTATTTTAGTTTTTAAGCAGTTTCACATTGCATCTCTAATCCTTTTTGAGTTAATTTTTGTGAAGAGTACAATATTTATGTCCAGATTCAGTTTCTCTTTGTATGGGGATGTAGAGTTTAATTGCTCTAGCACCATTTCTTTAAAAAACTATCTTTTCTCCATTTCATTGCTTTTCACCATTTATCAAAAATCACTTGACTATATCTGTGAGGTGGGATTCTATTTCTGGGCTTTTTATTCTGACCATTGTTCTATTTGTCTTTTTTCCATCAATAGCACTCTGTTCTGATTACTGTATCTTTGAGATTGTAATCTTGAAGTCAGGTGGTGTCAGACCTCCAATTTTGTTATGACCCTTCAATGTTATATTGGCTGAGCTTCCCTGGTGGCTCAATTGTTAAGTATCCGCCTGGCAATGTAGGAAATGCAGTTCAGTCCTCAGATCAGGAAGACATCCTGGAGAAGGAAATGGCAACTCAACCATCTCCAGTATTTTTGCCTGGAGAATCCTATGGACAGAGGAGCCTGGCTGGCTATAGTCCATGGGGTGGCAAAGAATCAGACATAACCTAGTGACTAAACAATGATAACACCATTGTATTGGCTATTGTGAATCTCTATATAAACTGTAGAACCAATCAGTTTGTCACTATCAGTAAAATAACTTGCTGGGACTTTGACTAAGATTGCATTGACTACAGATCAGCTGATATCTTGACAATATTGAGTCTGTACTGTGCTGTGCTCAGATACTCACTCATGTTTGACTCTCTGGGACCTCATGTACTCTAGCCCACCAGGTTCCTCTGTCCATGCGGTTCTCCAAGCAACAATACTGGAGTGGGTGGACATTTTCTACTCCAGGGTATCTTTCCCAGTCCAGGGATCAAACCTGAATTTCCTGTCTCCTGCATTGGCAAGTGGATTCTTCATCACTAGCACCACCTGTGAAGCCCCAAACTTGAGTCTGCCTAGCTATAAACACAGACTGTTTCTCCATTTACTTATTTATTTATTTTTTATTTTGTTCACCAGAGTGTTGTAGCTTTCCTCATATAGCTCTTATGCATATTTTGTTACTTATATCTAAGTACTTTATTTTTGTGATACTAATATGAATGACATTGTGTTTAATTTCAAATTCCACATTATCATTGCTATAAAATAAAGCAATTGACTTTTGTATTTTAACGCTATATTCTGCAACATTGCTGCAATCACTTAGTTCTAGGAGGCTTTTTTCTTTTTTTTTTCTGTTTTTCCTTTTGATTTTTTTTTTTTTTTACATGTGCTCAGTTGTTCAGTGGACAAGGCAATGGCACCCTACTCCAGTACTCTTGCCTGGAAAATCCCACGGGCGGAACAGCCAGGTGGGCTGCCATCCAGGGGTCGCACAGAGTTGGACACAACGGAAGTGACTTAGCAGCAGCAGCAGCAGCAGTTGTTTGGTTATATCTGACTCTTTGTGGCCCCATGGACTGTAGCCCACTGGGTTCCTCTATCCATGGGATTCTCTAGACAACTGGAGTAGGTTGCATTCCCCTTCTCCATGGGATCTTCCCAACCTGGAATCAAACCAGCGTCTCATGTCTTCTTGCATTGGCAGGCAGATTCTTTATCACTAGCACTACCTAGGAAACCCAAATTTTTTGCATAGACAAGGTTTTGAGTTTTTCACTATTAACCATAAATTTAGATTTTATTGAAGATATTCTTTATCAAGTTTAAGAAGATCTTGTCTATTCCAAATTTACTGTTTCTTATCATGAATGAATGTTGGATTTTCATCAGATGTTTTTTCTGCTTATATTGACATGATTATGTTATGTTTTATTCTTTAGTCTGTTGATATGATTGATTACATTACTTGATTTTCAAACGTTGATGCAGCCTTGCATACCTGGGATAAATCTCACTTGACTGTGGTATATAATTCAGTTTATACATTATTGGATTTGGTTTTCTAATACTTTGTTCAGGAATTTCACATCTGCTGTTATGAGAGCTGTTGGTCTGTAGTTTTTATTTCTTCTAATGTCTTTGGTTGCATTCTTAGGGAAATGTTGACCTCATAGAATGACCTAGGAAATATTCTCCTTGCTTTTATCCATTGAAAGAGATTATAGAGAATCAGCATAATTATCTTTTAACTGTTTAGGAGAATTCATAATTGAATCCATCTTGGTCTAGTGCTTTCTATTTTGGAAGATTTAAATTTCTTTAATATGAACCTATTCATATTGTCTGTTTCTTCTCCTCTAGATTACAAAATTTGTGGGCACAGAGTTTTTCAAACAGTATTTTTTATTATTCTTTTAGTATCCATAGGGTCTACAAATGGATTGAAATTTAACTTATTAGTCATGAATGTGCAATGACTTTTAGACAGAAATCAGATTGAGGGAAGAAAAAAAAATTTTTAAAGACATGGTTTTTGCTGATTGTTTTTTAAGGCTTCATTGTCACTTCCTAATAGTCATTGATTTTGGAACAATAGAAGGATTTTTTTTTCTTGGTTTCATCCCCTCATTTATACTAAAAAGACAGAAGGAAATGGGACTCCTTGCTAATGCAGTACATTTAGATAAATGTAAAGTTACACATTTTACTCAGAACATGTAAGTGATTTAATGCCTTACCCACCAAATGTTATTTTACATTTTGTTACTGAAAAGAAAATAAGATGACTAAGACTTAGCTAGTTAGATTTCATATTTATTGACGGACTGCTATAAACCAGGTACTGTTTAATAAATTGATTCTTTCAATTTTTTCAACAAAAACATGCAAAAGTAATTCAAAATCCACTTTACTAATGAGGAGACTCATTTAGGATGACTTAATGAATTGCTTAAAGTCAAATAAGATCATCAAGTATGGCTCAAATTTTGCTGAATTGATTCTAAATTTGCTGAGCTTGATAGTAGTACATTACTGAATAAGATATTTGTACAAACAGAAAGAGGACCATAGTGAACCATGCCAAATGGCAATCAAATTAAAATAATCATTGATTTTAAATGAAATTCAATTGTGGAAGTGATTGATGTTTATTTTTACCATCTTATTTGTGAAATAATTAGTCAGCTCAGAAACTGCTTTAGATAGCACCTACTATGTGCTGGACATCATACTTTGAGTGGACAATTAAATAGTGATGATATCATACCATCAAAGTCTTGACAACACATATGTGGAACTATGAGTCAAATCTATATTAAGCATATATAAGGAATGCTTTTTTGTGAAACATATAAAACATGCTATAGAAGTACAGATTAAGGAGACAGTAAGTACTTTTAAAAAAAGGGATGTAAGGAATAATATAAATTTTTCTTTTTATGTAATGAGTAGAGCTAATCAGATATAATATGTTTAGTGAAACTGGACCCCATCTATCTTTTTTAACACTCCCATTACCTACTAATGTTATGTGGTTCAGTGTAGACACTCAGTAAATACTTATTGGATAATGAAATAAATAAAAGAATAAATATTGAGTGAATATCAAATAGCATTATATAGCTGAAACTTATGGGATGGCAGAAGGCAAATTTGGAAATATTAATTGAGGCACATAGTGAATGTTTTCACTTCCACTTTTCATAATCAGGATGATTATTGTTCTCTGATCTCAAGCAGCAGCATCCAAAGTAAATATAATGTGAGCCACAATAATTCTAAATTTTCTGGTAGTCACATTAAAGGTTATGGGTGAATTTAACTCAGATGACCATTACATTTACTACTGTGGGCAGGAATACCTCAGAAGAAATGGAGTAGCTATCATGGTCAACAGAAGAGTCCAAAATGCAGTACTTGGACACAATCTCAAAAACGACAGAATGATCTCTGTTCGTCTCCAAGGCAAACCATTCAATATCACATTTATCCAAGTCTATGCACCAACAAGTAACACTGAAGAAACTGAAGTTGAACGGTTTTATGAAGACCTACAAGATCTTTTAGAACTTACACCCAAAAAAGATGTCCTTTTCATTATAGGGGACTGGAATGCAAAAGTAGGAAGTCAAGAAACACCAGGAGTAACAGGCAAATTTGGCCTTGGAATGTGGAATGAAGCAGGGCAAAGACTAATAGAGTTTTGCCAAGAAAATGCACTGGTCATAGCAAACACCCTCTTCCAACAACACAAGAGAAGACTCTACACATGGACATCACCAGATGGTCAACACCGAAATCAGATTGATTATATTCTTTGCAGCCAAAGATGGAGAAGCTCTATACAGTCAACAAAAACAAGACCAGGAGCTGACTGTGGCTCAGATCATGAACTCCTTATTGCCAAATTCAGACTCAAATTGAAGAAAGTAGGGAAAACCGCTAGACCATTCAGGTGTGACCTAAATCAAATCCATTATGATTATACAATGAAAGTGAGAAATAGACTTAAGGGTCAAGATCTGATAGATAGAGTGCCTGATGAACTATGGAATGAGGTTCGTGACATTGTACAGGAGACAGGGATCAAGAACGTCCCCATGGAAAAGAAATGCAGAAAAGCAAAATGGCTGTCTGGGGAGGACTTACAAATAGCTGTGAAAAGAAGAGAGGCGAAAAGCAAAGGAGAAAAGGAAAGATATAAGCATCTGAATGCAGAGTTCCAAAGAATAGCAAGAAGAGATAAGAAAGCCTTCCTCAGCGATCAATGCAAAGAAATAGAGGAAAAGAACAGAATGGGAAAGACTAGAGATCTCTTCAAGAAAATTAGATATACCAAGGGAACATTTCATGCAAAGATGGGCTCGATAAAGGACAGAAATGGTATGGACCTAACAGAAGCAGAAGATATTAAGAAGAGGTGGCAAGAATACACGGAAGAACTATACAAAAAAGATCTTCACAACCCAGATAATCATGGTGATGTCATCACTAATCTAGAGCCAGACATCCTGGAATGTGAAGTCAAGTGGGCCTTAGAAAGCATCACTACGAACAAAGCTAGTGGAGGTGATGGAATTCCAGTTGAGCTGTTTCGAATCCTGAAAGATGATGCTGTGAAAGTGCTGCACTCAATATGCCAGCAAATTTGGAAAACTCAGCAGTGGCCACAGGACTGGAAAAGGTCAGTTTTCATTCCAAATCCAAAGAAAGGCAATGCCACAGAATGCTCAAACTACCACACAATTGTACTCATCTCACATGCTAGTAAAGTAATGCTCAAAATTCTCCAAGCCAGACTTCAGCAATATGTGAACCGTGAACTCCCTGATGTTCAAGCTGGTTTTAGAAAAGGCAGAGGAACCAGAGATCAAATTGCCAACATCCGCTGGATCATGGAAAAAGCAAGAAAATTCCAGAAAAACATCTATTTCTGCTTTATTGACTATGCCAAAGCCTTTGATTGTGTGGATCACAATAAACTGTGGAAAATTCTTCAAGAGATGGGAATACCAGACCACCTGACATGCCTCTTGAGAAATCAGTATGCAGGTCAGGAAGCAACAGTTAGAACTGGACATGGAACAACAGACTGGTTCCAAATAGGAAAAGGAGTATATCAAGGCTGTATATTGTCACCCTGCTTATTTAACTTCTATGCAGAGTACATCATGAGAAACGCTGGACTGGAAGAAACACAAGCTGGAATCAAGATTGCTGGGAGAAATATCAATCACCTCAGATATGCAGATGACACCACCCTTATGGCAGAAAGTGAAGAGGAGCTAAAAAGCCTCTTGATGAAAGTGAAAGAGAAGAGTGAAAAAGTTGGCTTCAAGCTCAACATTCAAAAAATGAAGATCATGGCATCTGGTCACATCACTTCATGGAAATAGATGGGGAAACAGTAGAAACAGTGTCAGACTTTATTTTTTTGACCTCCAGAATCAGTGCAGATGGTGACTGCAGCCATGAAATTAAAAGACGCTTCCTCCTTGGAAGAAAAGTTATGACCAACCTAGATAATATATTCAAAAGCAGAGACACTACTTTGCCGACTAAGGTCCGCCTAGTCAAGGCTATGGTCTTTCCAGTGGTCACGTATGGATGTGAGAGTTGAACTGTGAAGAAGGCTGAGCGCCGAAGAATTGATGTGTTTGAACTGTGGTGTTGGAGAAGACTCTTGAGAGTCCCTTGGACTGCAAGGAGATCCAACCAGTCCATTCTGAAGGAGATCAGCCCTGGGATTTCTTTGGAAGGAATGATGCTAAAGCTGAAACTCCAGTACTTTGGCCACCTCATGCGAAGAGCTGACTCATTGGAAAAGACTCTGATGCTGGGAGAGATTGGGGGCAGGAGGAGAAGGGGACGACCCAGGATGAGATGGCTGGATGGCATCACAGACTTGATGGACGTGAGTCTGAGTGAACTCCGGGAGCTGGTGATGGACAGGGAGGCCTGGCGTGCTGCGATTCATGGGGTCGCAAAGAGTCAGACACGACTGAGCGACTGAACTGAACTGATTGCATTCATACTCTGTATTATCTTAAATTTTTATATATTAAGGATCCATATTATTCTGACATATCATCAGTATTAAAATTATTAATGAACTATTTTATATTATTTTTTGTACTTTTTTGAAATTTGATGAGTATTTTACATTTACAGTAAGTCTCAGCTTAGATTAACCACATATTAACTGCTCAGTAGCCACATGTTGCAGTGGTTAGTGTACTAAGCTGAACAGGTCTAGGCTTTTTGTTTCTTAATGTATGGTCCTTAGTTGAGCAACACTTAAAAAGTTGATAGAAATGCAGATTCCTGGGCTGCTCTATAGACCAACTAAATCAGAATGTGCACGTTTCTCAAGAACTTCAGAGAGTTTTATGTGCATCATAATTGGAAAAACACTAGTCTAGATAACCAGCTCTAAAGTTAAGTGTGTACATCCCAAGGAGTATAGAAGATACGTGCTATTGGAGTTTAGAAAGTTTAGATCTAGTAGGTTTATTATTTATATTAATGTTGTTTTAAAAGTCCAAATTAAGCTTCACATATATATAATACTGTATTCACACTAGTACCTTTATTTTATCCAAATGTCAGATGACATTGTTTCTTACCATTAATGTCTGGTAAACTGATCTAAGAGTTGAAGTTAAACCAAGGGAACAGCTATTGTGTCTGTTCTTTACTTTTAAATGGATTTATAAATTTTATTGTTGATTATGTTTCTAGATATTAATTAAACTAATGAAGTGGGAACTGTAAAATATTTTTGTAAATACATTTTTGCAAATACAAAGAAACAAACCAGAAAAGTGGCAGAGCTAACTGTTCTCATTCTCATAGAAAGTCTTCTTTAGTCTCAATTATAAGTAGAACAAAAATGATGATGAAATAAACAGACTCACTAAGCAATGAGATGAAACCTCTAAAGTTATCAAAATATCTACTTGAAATATAGATTAAGACCCCTACAGTTAATGGTGAACTTAGCCCCCAGTGTATATTGTACTTTGTGATATTACCAGGTGATAGTAAGAAGCCATTATAATTAGTAAGACATTTGAAAAATGCCTTTAGTTTAATCTTTGTTAGGCATTTTCTGTATCCAGCTTTGCCTGCTGCTGCTGCTGCTAAGTCACTTCAGTTGTGTCCGACTCTGTGCGACCCCATAGACAGCAGCCCACCAGGCTCCCTCCTCCCTGGGATTCTCCAGGCAAGAACATTGGAGTGGGTTGCCATTTCCTTCTCCAATGCATGAACATGAAAAGTGAAAGTGAAGTTGCTCAGTCGTGTCCAACTCTTCGCCACCCCATGGACTGCAGCCTACCAGGCTCCTCTGTCCATGGGATTTTTCAGGCACGAGTACTGGAGTGGGGTGCCATGACCTTCTCCTCCAGCTTTGCCTAGGAGGGTTCCAATTCACAACAGTTGTCTCAATATAATTATAAGTAGTGCTATCTTTTGATCTCAAAAGAGGTTCTGTTTGGAATCAAAGGCATTGGTTCACCCTGTTTAGTGCATGCACTTAAAATTTGTCTTTGAGTGTCTTATAAAATATGCAATGTGTAAATATAGTACATAATACATGTACACAATTTTAAGATGACTGATCGTATATCCTGATAGAAATCTGTTTATCTGTTCATTTTTGTTACATTGACAGTCACAGAGTGAAGACCTGACTTGCAAGAAGCTGGACTGTTTCCCAGGTTCACTCCTAACCCCAAAGCTTAATTGTTCTCGGCAGCCCTTTTCAGGCCAGATATACGTGTTCCCGCTCAGACTGATGCAAAGTGACAGTTTAAGCAGAATTGTGTATTTTTCTCTCCTCTCTTTCTTCTAGCTCCTCCCTAACTGTAGAAAGAGAGAGAGATAATTATTAGGAATTTCAGAGGTCTTTCCTGCATAGCCAGTTGTTTAATGACCCAAGAAAAGGCAGAGTCAATGGGAGGCAGCAGCTTAAGCAAGCTGGATGATGCCCTGTGAAGCTTTGAAGACACATTTGCAGACTGTAAAGAGAATCCATCATCCGCACATAGTTCACATGGGATAAGTTAAAAATCTGGGATAAGATTTTAAAAATAACTTGGATATGGAAAATTTTATATTTAAGCAGAAAAAGTAAAAGATAAAATTTAAATGGTTAAAAATGGACCTTGTCAAATAAATGGATGTTTATATAATCTCTGGGCTTCCCAACTGGCTCAGTGGTAAAGAATTTGTCTGCCAGTGCAGGAACTTCAAGAGACATGGTTCTATTCCTGGGTTGGGAAGATCTCCTAGAGGAGGAAATGGCAACCCATTCCAGTATTCTTGGTTGTGAATTTCCATGGACAGAGGAGCCTGGTGGGCTATTGTCCACGGGGTCCCAATAAGTTGGCCACCACTGAGCATAAGTTAAGGTGAAGTCTCTCAGTTGTGTCCAACTCTTTGTGATCCCGTGGACTGTAACCTACTAGGCTTCTCCGTCCATGGGATTCTCCAGGCAAGAATACTGGAGTGGGTTGCCGTTTCCTTCTCCAGGGGATCTTCCCGACCCAGGGATCGAACCTGGGTCTCCCGCATTGGAGGCAGACGCTTTAACCTCTGAGCCACCAGGGAAGCCCACTGAGCATGCAAGCCATGATATAATCTCTGAAAATCTTTTGGTGCTCTATGAGTATATATTAAGAAAATAAGATGTATCTGTAGTGTTACATTATATGTTAATATATTATTGTTTTTTTTATAAGCTAAAGTGAATGAGATGATTTTGGGAAATGAGAGATACTATTTGAGTGGCCCATATAATGAAACCAGCAAGGCATTTGGGGAGGGGTTAACTGAACCAGCAATTAAGTGGGTGAAATGTTCACAAATTGTGGAAATCAAAGAAACATAAAGTTACTTGTTAAACATGACTCTTCATAATGAAGAAATTGGAGCAGGACACAAAGCCTAACAAAGCACAGTAGAAGTTTGGCAGGGAATGCCATCAAACTCTTAAATTATAGGTAAGTGTGTTCTGCTATAGTAGACCCACACTCTTCCCAGGTGGCATTAGTGGTAAAGAACCCGCCTGCCAATGCAGGAGGTTTAAGAGACATGGGTTTGATCCCTGGGCTGGGAAGATCCCCTGGAGGAGGGCATGGCAACCCACTCCAGTATTCTCACTTGGAGAATCCCACGGACAGAGGAGCCTGGCAGGCTACAGTCCATCAGATCTCACAGAGTTGGACATGACTCAAGCAACTTAGCACGTATTCTACTTAGAGAATATCCAATCATGCACAACTGCTTTCTAGCATCTCTGGCACTACAACAGATTTTGGTGTTTTTCACATAATGAAGGTTTAGATGGGGCAACTTTTCTCAAGTGTGTTCCTTGCAGCACTAGTTTTTCGAATGTGCCTTAAGGAAATGGTAGAATATTTAAGTAAATGTAGGAAAACTTTCACACTCTATTACTGTCACATTGCACATTTACGTACTTAATAGTATTAGAGTTAATAGTCTTAACGGTCTTGCAGGGGCTAAATTAGTTGTTCAGCTTTGTTCATTCCACATTACCTATGCATCTTAAATTTCAGAAACTAGTGTCCTACAGAAAACATTTTTGGAATTTCTGGGCTGGAGGAATGTTGCTGGTGTACTACTATTACTAGCATGCTGTTGACCTTGATATGGATATCTGAGTTTTAAAACAATCAAATATAATATCAGAAAAGCATTTCAAAGTATTTTAGTTGAATTTATATTTCTATTGCTCAGTTATTTGAGATTTCTTGTGTGTCTGAAATCGCAGTGCTATTTCACTCCTTCATTAATGTATCAGTAAAGACTCAGTTAATAAGGAACCAGACAAATAGTATTAAACTATTCTCAAATGTGAAACATGATTTATAAATGTTAGGGTTTGTGTATGTGTGTGTGTGTGTGTGTATGAATCTAGTGAAAAATATAGGTATGCATGCATGTGTGTATCTAATTATTTGTTTTAACCAAACTTCATATTTCTGAAATGAGGTAGACATAACCCCAGAGGTACAACGTAAAAAATCATCATTGTTGCTGTTTGCATGATATAACATACTATTAGAAAATAATTGTATTTAAACTTCAGCTCATGTTATATATTTCTTATGTGAAAAAGAATCTGAGCTAGAAAAACAGAAAATTCCCTAGAGAATTTATTGTTGGTACCTAGAGACCAAATAGTATAAGTTTTCCAGATGCTCAAGAGATAATGGTGTAACCTGACCAGCTTATACAATGGTTACCTTGGTGGAAGTGTGCGGAAATACCTTTCAGCACTGGAGTTTGTAATCTAATCTCATTTATAATTAATATACATGATTCAGCTTAAAGAATAATGCCAATATTATTAGTGAAAATTGTGATATTTTAAAATGTCCCAAGATGTCATTACCAATATAAACTTATTCTTGTTGCCTAGTTCATGAGACCCAAGTTCTTTTAGCCAAAATTATTTAATATATTTGAACTGAGAAACAAATATATTTATTTCATAACTGCTATTTTTCAGATGAATCTAGTATTAATCAATGATTGTAACAAATATAACTGACCCATTACCTAATAATAAACAGTTAAAAATAATTGAATTAACAAATTAGCAGTGAGACAAGCTCCTAGAAACATAATGTTCTTAATTGTCACCAAAAAAAATTCCAAATTTTATAAAAATCTGCAACAGGTGCGTGTGAAATTACTTCACATTTTCATTTTTTTCACAGGTTCTATATTTTCTATGATTTTAAGGCTTATTCTAAAATTAATTGTAATGGCCCTATTGATATAAATTATGCTATTACTTTTACCAATCTAATAGAATGTTTTGTTTTAGTTTTCTTGTTCATTCATTCCATCAAGTATTCAAACATGGTAGCCAAGGTGCTAGACACTCTGGATGTATCTACAGCAGGACAGACATGGTACATATCTTAAATAAGCTTAAAAACTGGTGAGAAAGACAATGCCAAGTAAACAGACGAAGTAATTGCATTTAGTAAATGAAAGGAGTACAGTGAGGTATGACATGTTATCTTGCATCAAGGACAAAGGTTGAATTATGGAGCATGTTATTATAATTATATTTGCATTTTGGTGGTGTGTTTTTCTGAATTTCTGAGGAGGATTTTCTGACTGAATTTCAGTGGGATGTGACCTTTGAAGAGCGTTGACAGATTTGTGCCGACTCTACCAGGCCCTCCTGTATCTTTCATGGTAAGGTCAAAGATGCAGGTCTTGGTTATAAAATAAAGGACTATTGATAGCTTGTTAAGTTTGCTTGTAATTGTTAGTTTCCATTCCATTTCGAAGTTTGTTAGTATCCATTCAAGTATATATTGGGCTTCCCTGATAGCTCAGTTGGTAAAGGATCCACCTGCAATGCCGGAGACCCTGGTTCGATTCCTGGATTGGGAAGATCTGCTGGAGAAGGGAAAGGCTACTCACTTGAGTATTCTGGCCTGGAGAATTCTATGGACTGTATAGTCCATGGGGTTGCAAAGAGTCAGACACAACTGAACGACTTTCACTTCACTTCACTTTTCATTCAAGTATCAGAAATACCTGGACACAAGGAGTTTATAATAGTACTCAGAACTAGATAAAGTGTTTTTATAAGGCTAATCATCTTGTTTTTCCTTTATTCCCATTTATGTTTCTGTAAACAATTTAGTGAATATGATTTCCAGAAGTTGAAATTCTGAGTCAAGAAAAGCAGTTCTGACTAAACTAAAGTTAAAAACTGATGAGCTACTTTTATTTTGTGGGTCCATTATCTTAGTAGTTTATATGGGTGTATATTTGTGTCTTAGAAATTAGTATATTTCATATAAGGTAACTAAAACTAGACAGAGAAAGAGAAAGAGGAGAAAGGAACTCAGAATTAGGTTAGGAAAAAGATGATATTATTTGCAATATATGTTTCCTAGAAAAAGTTAGTGATCCTTAAATGTGTCCGATAGGAAACTGCTTCAGAAAGATGAATGAAATTGGGTAATACTTATGACAAATCCCAACATAGTCACCAGATAAACCAGACAGCCCCAGGGATTTAGAGAAATAATCTACCTGAAAATTTCCATTTTCTAGAGACTGCCTTATTGATAAGACTCATGAAACACAACTTCTGTCTACAAACTGTTTCTATTTATTTTAAATTTTCCTATTAGAGACTATATTAAAATTTAATATTTGAAACTATTTATTATACCTCTAAGAACAAATGCAATCCTAATATATTCCTGAGAGTTACCAAACAAAAAAGCAAGACAAACCAGTAAAAGATGAATGTGTATAAGAATAGAAAAAAAAGAATGTCTTTGGCCCAATGCCAATAAACATCAAACTAGATCCTGAAGAACAGTCAGAGCTATTCAGACTTGCTGGGAGTAACCAGGGGAAGGGGATTTATTTCTCAATTTTGTCATCTTCCCTTGGCTCTTCCCCTTCACTTGTAGCCTTTCTCATAGCAGGTCAAATAAAAGGTGCTGCAGAGGGCTTCCCAGGTAACAGAGTAGTCAAGAAGTCACTTGCCAATGCAGGAAAAATAGGAGACGCAGGACTGATTCCTGGGTCCGGAAGTTCCCCTGAAATAGGAAATGGCAACCCCCTCCAGTGTTCTTGCCAGAGAATCCCATGGACAGAAGAGCCTGGTGGGCTACGGTCTGTGGGGTTGCAGAGTCAGACACAGCTGAGCACACATGCACACAAATACTGCAGAGATTCTGCAAAGCACATCAGTGTTTGCACTATGCACAAAGACATTTAAGTCTTTATTATCCATTGTGCCAAGAGCAAATTTTTAAAAGAAAATAATTTACCAAAGTTTCTCTACCTGGTTCCCAGAGTTAAGCCCACCCAGGCTGACGAGTAAAGCAAGACTTAGTGCCATCTCAACTCTCATGGTCAGTCAGACAAGCAGGTAAGTCACTTGAGATTTCAAGCTTAATCCTTTGAAAATTGATCCCACCTCAGGGGCATACCGAATCATATTCTCCATCTAAATGTTTCTGCTGTAAACCACACTTGCTCAACAGGTTTTGCAGGGGAGAAAAATGCTTTTGTTTTTGAACAATATGAATTCATTATAAAGAAAATGCTTTAGTCTTATTTTCAGAAATTAAATAATGCATTTTAAGTTCATTATTATATAATGATTACTATAATGTGTTTATATACTTATAAAGAAAAACATGCATATTTCTGAAACACCAAAGTAAATATCTTAGCCAAAATTAATTTCAGCCATGGAGTTGAAGAGCAATGAAATAGCAGAGACCAAGTGTTTTTAAAGAAAGTAAATGCTACATGAATAGCTGCTTGTGCAAACCTCAATTAATAATAACAATATAATGCTTATCTCCTTAACATTATTTTAGACTAACATTACAACATGTTACAGAGGAAAAATGCTTGACTTGTGAGATATGTGACCCCGATTTTAATCTGTGCTCTGCCATCAATTAGCTGTTTTATTTTATATAATTCCCTTAACCTCTCTTGGTTAAATTCAATTATCCTTAAAATTGGAGAATCTGACTGTATTATCTTCTAAGTCCCTGGAAGCTCTAAAATCTCTATGATGCTAAAAGGCCAATATAATATAATTTCCACTTCTATCAGTTTAGATGCATCTATCTGGCCCAGTTTTGATCAGGGTTTGTATGAACTAATGACGTGCGTTTAGTGTCCAAGGATAAACTTCTTCAAAGTTATGTTACACTTGTTAGGGTGTCTTAAAATATGGTTTAAAATATATGTACCAAATAATTAGCATTTTGATTCAAATAATTAAGCCAAATCATATATATTAAAAACCATCTTCTAGTTCTGTATGATTATAAGGACTGCTAAATAATCCTCTGTGTGTATGTGTGTGTGCTTTTTAAAGGCACTTGATAATTTAAGGCTATTAATTTATCTAGAATGCCAAAGAAAGAAGAAAAATTGTCAAAGGAGTTAGCATAAGGAAGGACAGGAGGGAGGAAGGAAAAAAGAATGGAAGGAAGGACAGAAGCGGTAGTAAGGGCAAGAAGGTCTTCTACTAGTTGTACAGTAAGGTTTATTTTGTTAGCAAGAGGAGACACTATGAGGATACTCATTGATCAGCCATATGTGTTAGTAGCAAATTAGAACCATTTGTTTTCCTTGAGTTGGAGTTGCAATTCTCAAGAGGGGTATGGATACACTGATGGGTCATGATTAGCTGGAAGTGAATTTCAAGTAATTTGATATTTGTCAAAGGAGCAAACTTTGCAAATGATTTTCTTTAGAGTAAATCAGAACACATTTAGGTTAAGCCTATAATAATAACCCCTTTGCTTCTATTCTGACATCCTATCTAGAGGAGAGAGAAAGGGTAGAGTAATAGAGGGCTATAAATTGTTTATAACTCTGACAGTGAGTGCCTCTCTAGCTGAGAGAGTCAAGGAAACTTTTTGGATGAAAGTTACACAAACTGAATTTGACTTAGCCTAAAAATAGAGGTAAAATATTGGAAAGGACAGAGTTAGAGGTTTGCCTCAGGTTTAATGAAGCAGGCAGTCAGATGCTGAGCTTTCTTTCTCATTTTCACCTAGGCCCATCTTGGTTTCACTTCTTTGTTAAAGATCATATATTCCACCAAGTTGGATGTGTGAGAGCAAATCTTGCAATCAGCCTCATCCTAGCTTAGATTCCAAAGGGAAAGCAGAGTTTTGTGTCTAAGCATACATACAAGCATACATACTGAGCATGAATACATCCTGAGCACTTAATAGACAGATGTACAAATCAGGTAGAGAGGGATACATACATCTCTGGGGAAAAAAATCTGTTTCACTCAGTTGGGTAATTTACCAATACTTCTGCCATATAGACACCATGTCTTTAAGGAAAGGCCCTGTATCCAGAAGATCGCATTACAGCGATACACAGCCTCCCCACTAAAAAAATAAACAGGGGGAGAACAAGATGGTAGAGGAATAGGTGGATGTAGAGTACATCTCTCTTCACGGATACATCAGGAATGCATCTTCAGACACAGAAGTGCATGTTTGCAGCTGAGAGCAAACAAGAGTACCTGACTAGAGGAAAAGAATATACAGAGGCATGCAAAACTTGGTAGGATGAAGCAACTAGGGGGAAAACAGGAAAGTTAGGTGAACCTGCCCTCAGCAGGTGGGGGAACTGAAGCAGGGGTCTGATGCCCACAACACAGCAATCATCTGAGTCAGAGGAGAAACATTTAAGGCTGAGAGTGAAACAGCTAGTCTGTGACAGCCTACATAGAATGAGAATCAGACAGTTCTTACCACAGCCATATATACCCTGGACAGGGATGCAGGTCCTCTGGAAGGTGAAGCGGCTGCAAGCTGGAGTTTAGGGATTGTGGCACAATCCCACAGTGAAGGCTGCTGTTGACTGTGGAGAGACGGATCAAGGGGATGTGAGGGAGAAGACTGTGGTGCAAAATGCCTGTGGAGGAAAGCCAGGCACCCATGGAAGCAAGGCAATACCAGTGAGTCACACATAGCGGCTGGAGCCATCACCATAGGCTCTCTCTCCGCACAGGCCAGCATGGGCAGCTGAAAAATAGAGAGGCTGACCCATCAAATGCCTGACGAACTGAACTGCAGAGCTGTACCCCACCCAAGGTGTTCCTTTAAGTGACTGTCACATAGATCTAGAGTAGGACCCCAGCCAGGGGGGCCCCTCTATGTGCCTGATGTACTTAACAACAGAGAAGGACCCCAGGCAAGGGAGCCCTTTAAGTGCCTGAAGAGACAGAACTGTGGAGAAAGACTGGCCAAAGAGGCCTTCTGATTGCCAGTTAGAAGAGGCTGGAAAAAAGATTCTAATAGGCTATAACTCCTGTGGTGAAGGCAGTCCATGCTTGGTGCCACCAGGGTCTTCACAAGCCAAGCTGGTGTGGCATCATCACACTCAACTCTCACTGGGGCAGAGCTGCTGCTGCTGCTAAGTCGCTTCAGTCATGTCCAACTCTGTGAGACTCCACAGACGGCAGCCCACCAGGCTCCCCCATCCCTGGGATTCTCCAGGCAAGAACACTGGAGTGGGTTGCCATTTCCTTCTCCAGTGCATGAAAATGAAAAGTGAAAGTGAAGTCTCTCAGTCATGTCCAACTCTTTGCGACCCCATGGACTGCAGCCTACCAGGCTCCTTAGTCCATGGGATTTTCCAGGCAAGAGTATTGGAGTGGGGGCAGAGCTACCAGAGGCCAAACAAATCTTGTGTCTATGCGTTCAGGGTCACTCAGTAGTGTCCAACTCTTTGCGACCCTGTAGACTGTGGCCTTTCAGGCTTCGCTGTCAGGGAGGGGGGTTCTCCAGGCAAGAATACTGGAACATATTGGCCAATACTGGTTGCCATACCCTTCTAGAGCACTATACTTCCTGCTGCCCTAGCTGCCAACTCCCGTGCATACCTGGTGCTGCCAAAATCCCTGCGTACAACCCAAGCAGCTGCACCACCTCTGCACCTGGCCCTCACATGAGCAACCCAAGTCCTCCAGGGCAGCCTTGGGAGCAAACTCCAGTGGACAACCCACATGCAGAGGTGGACATAAAACCATAGTTGAAACCCAGGGGCAGTGTGGCTAAGGAAGAAGACCTAAAACCTTCCCACCATCTGTACAAGCTGCAGATTAAATTCCACATGATTACCAAGTCAGATTCTGTGTCTCTGGAATATATCAAAGGTCACTGAGAGCTCCCACAAAAGAAACTACACTAGTTTTGATAGCTGTGGACATTGGAGGAAAGAACACACAGGAGTAGGACCAGATTAGAATCTGAGCTGCCCCCGCAGAAGGTCCAGAGATCAGCATAGTGTTGGAGGGCATCCTAGGAAGGTGAGGTGGACTGTGACTCCCAGCGAGGGAAAGTACTCTTAGAGCAGTCATTCAAGAAAAACATTTATTATTCTTATGTTCTGACTTTTTCTATAGATTCTTTGGATTTTTTTTCTTTTTTCTTTTCTTATTTTTCCGTCTCTGTTGTAGTTGTCTATTTTATTGGCACTCAGTTCAGTTCAGTCTCTCAGTCAACTCCGACTCTTTGCGACCCCATGAACTGCAGCACGCCAGGCCTCCCTGTCCATCACCAACTCCTCAAACTCATGCCCATCGAGTCAGTGATGCCCTCTAGACATCTCATCCTCTGTCATGCCCTTTTCCTCCTGCCCCCAATCCCTCCCAGCATCAGAATCTTTTCCAATGAGTCAACTCTTCGCATGAGGTGGCCAAAGTATTGGAGTTTCAGCTGTAGCATCAGTCTTTCCAAAAAAATCCCAGGGCTGATCTCCTTTAGGATGGACTGGTTGGATCTCCTTGCAGTCCAAGGGACTCTCAAGAGTCTTCTCCAACACTACAGTTCAAAACCATCAATTCTTCAGCGCTCAGCTTTCTTCACAGTCCAACTCTCACATTCAGACATGACCCCTGGAAAAACCATAGCCTTGACTAAACGGAACTTTGTTGGCAAAGTAATGTCTCTGCTTTTGAATATGCTATCTAGGTTGGTCATAATGTTCCTTTCAAGGAGTAAGCGTCTTTTAATTTCATGGCTGCAATCACCATCTGCAGTGATTTTGGAGCCCCCCAAAAATAAAGTCTGACACTGTTTCCCCATCTATCTAATTAAGCCTTTGAGCCTGGTGTTTTTTGGGTTTTTTCTTTTTCCCCTCAGTTGCATTTTTTATTGTTGTTATAAACCTCTGCCTCTACATTGGGATTTTGCAGTTCTGTGGAGTTTTCCTTTTTCCTCTCTCTCTCTCTTTTTCTAATTATATTTTTTAAACCTATTATTATTTTTCTACATTTATTCCTTTGTTTGCATTTCCTACTGTTCTTTTCCTCTTGCAGTTAATCTTTAACATATAAATCTTTTTCACCTACCTCTGTTTAACTTTGCATATATATTCTTTCTTTCTTTTCTTTCTTTCCTTTCTTTCAACATTTTGTTAGTTTTATTTTCATTGCTTTATTCCCCACTTGGCACCTTGTTTTAGTTTTATTTTCCAGTTTTTATTTTAGTTAGTTTTGTTCTGGTAGATATAATTTTTGGTTTCCTTTGTTCACTGAGTCAATCTATTGTACTTTATTTTTGTTGGACTGTTTTGACTTTTCTCATGGGTGTATATGTATATATTCCATTATATTAATTATTATTTGTCTGATTTTGTAATTGCCATTTGTCTGGTGTTCATCTTTGGATTCTAATTTTTTAATATTTGTTTTAATCTCACTTAATGCCATAATAAACCACTTGTGGAATCTTTGTTCCTGATCAGAGATCAAGCCCTGAGCCTTTGGAGTGGGAGCACTGACTCCAAGACCCTAGACTTCCAGAGAACTAACCCTAGGGAGAATTAAATAGTGAGAACTCACACAAAGGAAAACACCTGATACAAGACCCAGCATCACCCAACCACTAGTAGCACCCTGTGCAGGATGCTTCATCTAAACACAAACAAAGCAAAAATATGAACCCAATCATCAGCAGACAGGATTACCACCTCACTCAGCCTTGCCCATCAGAGGAAAAACAAACAACAAACAAAAACTGAGCACAAATCTCACCCTACACAAACCACTGGACCAACCTTAGGAGGGCAGAAACCAAAAGGAAAAAAAAAAATCAACCTTGAAGTCTGGCAAAAGGAAATCTCAAACAATAAGTTAAAAAAAAAAATGAAAAGGCAGAGAAATACTACACAAGTGAAGGAACAAACTAGAAACACCATAATCCAAATAAATGAAGACAAAATAGGCAAACTACCTGAAAAGGAATTCAGAATAATGGTAGTAAATATGATCAAAAGCCTTGAAAACAAAATGGAGAAAATGCAAGAATCAATTAACAAAGACCTAGAAGAATTAAAGAATAAACATATAGAGACAACACAATTATTGAAATTAAAAATACTCTAGAGGGAATCAATAGCAGAATATCTGAAGCAGAGGAACACATCAATGAGCTGGAAGATAAAATGGTGGAAATAACTTCTGAAGAGCAGAATAAAGTAAAAAGAATGAAAAGAACTGAGGATAGTCTCAGATACTTCTGGGACAATATCAAATGCACCAGCATTTGAATTATAGGGATCCCAGATGAAGAAAAGAAAATGAAAGGGTATGAGAAACTTTTTAAGAGATTATAGTTGAAAATTCCCCCAACATGGAAAAGGAAATAGTCAATCAAGTCCACAAAACACAAAGAGTCCCATGCAGGATAAACCCAAAGAGAAACACACCAAGACACATACTATCAAACTAACAAAGTCTAAACACAAAGAAAGAATATTAAAAGCAGCAAGGGAGAAGCAAAAAGTAACATACAAGGGAAACCCCATATGCTTGACAGCTATCTTTCAGCAGAAACTCTGCAGGCCAGAAGGGAATGGCAGCATATATTTAAAGTACTGAAAGGGAAAAATCTACAACCAAGATTTCTGTACCCAGCAAGGATCTCATTCAAAATTAATGGAGAGATAACAATCTTTTCAAAAAGGCAAAGTTAAGATAATTCAGTACCACCAAACCAGCTTTACAACAACTGTTAAAGAGACTTATATAGTCAAGAAATAGAAGAAAAAAAGAACTACAAAATCAAACCCAAACAATGGCAAAAGAAACAAATATATCAATAATTACTTGAAATGTAAATGGATTAAATGCTCCAACCAAAAGACACAGACTGGCTGAATGGATACAAAAACAAGATCCATATATATGCTGTCTAAGAGAAACCCACTTCAGACCTTGAGACACAAAGACTGAAAGTGAGAGGATGGAAAATATATTCCATAAAAATGGGAAGAAAAAGAAAGCTGGAGTAACAATCCTCATATCAGACAAAATAGACCTTAAAAATTATAAAGATAAGGAAGAACACTACATAATGATCAAGGGATCAATCCAAGAGGAAGACATAATAACTGTAAATATCAATGCACCCAACATAGGGACACCTCAATACATAAGACAAACCCTCACAGACATAAAAGGAGAAATTGACAATAACACAATAATAGTAGGCTTTAACACCCCACTCACACTAATGGACAGATCATCAAAACAGAAAATTAATAAGGAAACACCAGTCTTAAATGATACATTAGATAAGATGAATCTCATTGATATCTTCAGGACTTTCCATCCAAATGCAGAACAATACACCTTCTCAAGTGCACATGGAACATTCTCCAGGATAGACCACATCTTGGGTCACAAACCAAACCTCAATAAATTAACAAAAATTTGAAATCATATTAAGCATCTTCTCCAACCACAACACTTTGAGACTGGATATCAATTACAAGAAGAAAAAAAAAATTGTAAGAAACACAAACACATGGAGATTAAACAACACATTTCTAAAAAACAAACAGGTTACTGAAGTAATTAAAAAGGAAATAAAAATTTTTCTAAAAAAAATAACAATGAAAACATGACAATTCAAAACCTATGGGATACAGCAAAAGCAGTTCTAATAGGGAAGTTTATAGCAATACAATCCTACCTCAAGAAACAAGAAAAACATCAAATAGACAATGTAACTTTACACCTAAAACAACTGGAAAAAGAACAAAAACCCCAAAATTAGTAGAAGGAAAGAAATCATAATGATCTGAGCAGAAGTAAATGATAAAGAAATGGATGAAACAACAGTAAAGATTAATAAAACTAAAGGCTGGTTCTTTGAGAAAAAACAAAATTGACAAGCCTTTAGCCAGATTCATCAAGGAAAAAAGAAGAGAATCAAATCAACAAAATTAGAAATGAAAAAGGAGAGGTTACAACAGACAATGCAGAAATACAAAGGATTATAAGAGACTATGATGAACAACTATATGGCAATAAAACGGATAACCTGGAAGTAATAGACAGAATCTTAGAAAAGTTCAATCTTCCAAGACTGAACTAGGAAGAAATAGAAATTCTGAACACCCAATTACAAGCACTGAAATTGAAGCTGTGATAAAAAATCTCCCCCCAAACAAAAGCCCAGTACCAGATGGCTTCACAGGAGAATTCTATCAAACATTTAGAGAAGAGCTAATGCCTCTCCTTCTAAAACTATCAAAATATTGCAGAGGAAGGAACATTTCCAAACTCATTCTACAAGGCCACCATCACCCTGATACCAAAACCAGACAAAGACAACAGAAAAAAAGAAACTACAGGCCAATATAACTGATGAACATATATGCAAAAATCCTCAACAAAACCTTAGCCAACAGAATTCAACAACACATCAAAAAGCTCATACACCGTGATCAAGTTGGGTTTATTCCAGGCACGCAAGTATTCATTATGTGGAAATCAATGTGATACACCATATTAACAAATGGAAAGATAAAAACCATATGATATTCTCAATGAATGCATAAAAAGCCTTTGGCAAAATTCAGCACCCATTTATGATTATAACTCTTCAAAAAATGGGCATAGAAGGAACCTACCTCAACATAGTAAAGGCCATATTTGATAAGCCTACAGTAAACATTATTCTCAATGGTGAAAACTGAAAGTATTCCCCCTAAGATCCAGAACAAGATAAGGGTGCCCACTTTCCCCACTATTATTCAACATAGTTCTTAAAGCCCTAGCTACAGCAATAAGAGAAGGAAAAGAAATAAAAGTAATCCAGGTCAGAAAAGAAGCAGCTCTCACTATTTGAAGATGACATGATACTATACATAGAAAACCCTAAAGACACTATCAGAAAATTACTAGAGCTAATCAGTGAATTTAGCAAAGTTGCAGGATACAAAATCAATACACAGAAATCATTTGCATTTCTATGTACTAACAATAAAAAATCAGAAAGAGAACTTAAGGAATCAATCCCATTCACCATTGAAACAACAAGAAGTAATCTAAGAATAAACTTATTGAAGGAGATGAAAGCACTGTATACAGAAAATTTTAAGACTCTAATAAAAGGAGAGACATTACTTTGCCAACAAAGATCTGTCTAGTCAAAGCTACGGTTTTTCCAGTATTCATGTATGGATGTGAGAACTGGACTATAAAGAAAGCTGAGCATCAAAGAACTGATGGTTTTGAACTGTGGTGTTGGAGAAGACTCCTGAAAGTCCCTTGGACAGCAAGGAGATCCAATGAGTCTATCCCAAAGGAAATCAGTCCTGAATATTCATTGGAAGGACTGATGCTGAAGCTGAAATTCCAATGCTTTGGCCACCTAACGCAAAGAGCTGACTCCTTGGAGAATACCCTGATGCTGGGAAAGATTGAAGGCAGGAGGAGAAGAGGATGACAGAGGATGAGATGGTTGGATGACATCACCAACTCGATGGACATGAGTCTGAGCAAGTTCCGGGAGTTGGTGATGGATAGGGGAGCCTGGCGTGCTGTAGTCCATGGGGTCACAAAGAGCTGGACACAACTGAGCAACTGAACTGAACTTATATAGCACAGGAATTGAAGCTATGATGGAGTACAGTCTGCAACTATATGGCATGACTCAGTTGCTGCTGCTGCTAAGTTGCTTCAGTCATGTCAGACTCTGTGCAACCCCAAAGATGGCAGCCCACCAGGCTCCGCTGTCCCTGGGATTCTCCAGGCAAGAACACTGGAGTGGGTTGCCATGTCCTTGTCCAGTGCATGAAAGTGGAAAGTGAAAGTGAAGTCGCTCAGTCGTGTCTGACTCTTCATGACCCCATAGACTGCAGCCTTCCAGGTTCCTCCATCTATAGGATATTCCAGGCAAGAGTACTGGAGTGGGGTGCCTTCGCCTTCTCCGATGAATCTGTTATATACCTATAAATTATCTATACTTCAGTAAAAAATAAAGATCATCTTGTTAACTGGAACATTATAATGTCTTCATGTTTTATTAAGGATTACAAGTAAAAGTATAGGTCTTTCTACATGGAGACACTTAGAGGAAAATGTTTCATACCTGTGGCGGATTCATGTTGAAGTATGGCAAAACCAAAACAATATTGTAAAGTAATTAACTTCCAATTAAAATAAATACATTTATATTTAAAAAAATTTGAAAAGATTACCATCAAATGGAAAAAAAAATAAAGACCCAAGAACTATTGCTTATAAACAGTTTTTATGCTTTTTTTGGATAAGGTAAGGGATATAGTTTGGGGCTTCCCAGGTGGCATTAGTAGTAGTGAACCTGCCTGCCAATGCAGGAGATAAAGAGACCTGCATTTGATGCCTGAGTCAGGAAGATCCCCTGGAGGAGGGCCTGGCAGCCCATTCCTGTATGCTTGCTTGGAAAATCCCATGGGCAGAGGAGCCACAGTCTAGAGTGTCCTACACAGTCTGACATGACTAAAGCCACTTAGCAAGCACGCACGCAACAGATGTATTTTATTACTATTTTCTAACAAATGCACCCAGTGTTAGGCAAAAGAATTAGGTTCTTAGAATTAAAAATTAAAATTAATGATTGTAGTTACATAGAGACAAGTATCTCAAGAACATATTTTTAAATGATATACTTAGATGTGTAGGTATTTTAAAAGATGTCATATCTTCTCTAAAATTAATGAAATTCACATGACAGGTATTCTTACCCAATATACTGAAAATTAAATTAAGTAATATGAAATGACGTTCGTAAATTTGTCTATATTTTATTTCTAATCTCTGTTATATCAGTGTGTATGGTAAACAATCTGTAACTGTGATTTGATAGATACATCAATGATTAGGTAATGCTTATATGTAAGGTTGTAAATATTCTTAATAAGCTCTTGTATTAATATTCACAGCATTCTTGAAATGTTCTAGCAAGTCCTGTGGTGACCAAACCTCAGCTAATCCATCATCCCTATTTTCTCACTCACCAACTTGAGCAATTTCCTCCCATTTGCGTGCCAGTTGGCACTTTGAGTTTCTTTTCAATTATGTTTTTAATTTTTTTGAGTTGTATTTGGCCTCCACTTTTATTGCAATTTTAGGTAGTACCTTTTTCTCACTAGATGACTCATAAGTCATTTTTTCTTTTTAATTCTTAAAAATGTAAGTTCCCTAAACTTGCCAAAGGATAATAAATTCATATTCTACAGTTACAGACTCACACCAAAGCTGTTTAATTTTCAAAGTCACTTTCTTGTATCCATTCCCACTTACACTCTCTAATGTTGAAGTGGCCACTTGTCTTTTCTGCTACTTTGATGCTGTTAAAAGAAGTTTTCTAAAACACCACTTTGACCTATCCAAAAATGAGTAGATCCTCATTTTATACTAAGTCAGTTCAGTTCAGTCACTCAGTCATGTCCAACTTTTTGTGACCCCATGAATCACAGCACGCCAGGCCACCCTCTCCAACACCAACTCCCGGAGTTCACTCAAACTCACGTCCATTGAATCAGTGATGCCATCCAACCATCTCATCCTCTGTCATCCCCTTCTCCTCCTTCACCCAATCCCTCCCAGCATCAGAGTCTTTTCCAATGAGTCAACTCTTCACATGAGGTGGCCGAAGTATTGGAGTTTCAGCTTTAGCATCAGTCCTTCCAAAGAACACTCGGGACTGATCTCCTTTAGCATGGACTGGTTGGATCTCCTTGCAGTCCAAGGGACTCTCAAGAGTCTTCTCCAACACCACAGTTCAAAAGCATCAATTCTTCGGCGCTCAGCTTTCTTCACAGTCCAACTCTCACATCCATACATGACCACTGGAAAAAACCATAGCCTTGACTAGATGGACATTTGCTGGCAAAGTAATATCTCTGCTTTTGAATATGCTATCTAGGTTGGTCATAACTTTTCTTTCAAGGAGTAAGCATCTTTTAATTTCATGGCTGCAGTCATCATCTGCAGTGATTTTGGAGCCCCAAAAAATAAACTCTGACACTATTTCCACTGTTTCCCCATCTACTTGCCATGAAGTGATGGGACCAGATGCCATGAAGTGATGGGACCAGATGCCATGATCTTCATTTTCTGAATGTTGAGCTTTAAGCCTACTTTTTCACTCTCCTCTTTCACTTTCACTAAAGTATGTCCAAATTCTTAGTCTAGCAATGAAGAGAAATCATTTATTTTACATAGCCTATGTATCAATTATATCACATGTGTTCTAAAACATATTGTGGGCTTCCTCTAAGCAAGATGCTTGTTTACAGGAGGCAAAGTGTTGAGATTCTGGGGGAGATAGCCAGAATGAGATCTATTACTCGTTTTTTTCTATGAGGCTGAACTGAGTAGAGTGGACAGAGGTATGTAAAGGGGGATTTTCCAAATAGACAGGCATGATGGGCATAGCAGAGCATAAATATTTAGCTCTGGTTCATTCAAATTATTTCTTAACTGAGTAGTCTAGCCCTCTGAATACCCAAAGAGAAGAGCGGAACAGAGTTGCAATGGATTCATGCTAAATATTGCTTCTTTGGTGAGGCATTAGACAGTGTCTAAAGGGCCATTCTATGCAAGTCTCCATTCTGGAATTAGGTTCAGAGGACTATTTCCTTGAATTTACAGAAAAAAGATACACAAGCTCAAGCAAAAGCAACAGCTTAGAGAATATGCTTATGAGCTTTGGAATCAAAAGAATATGATTATATGTAACTATAAAATCAGCCTTATCATTTATTAGCCCACATTCCTGAGGTAGTTCCCTAACTTCCTAAGCCCTAGTTACAGTTTTGAAAACTTCAAAATAAAACTCAAGTAGAAGTCTTTCTTTTTTGTACTTCAGTGTCCTTTTACTTTTTTTTTTTTTTTTTTTTAAGAAGCCTTAAATTATGACATAGGCTACTGTTTGATTGGAAATGGGTGCAGAACCTTGGGTTGCTAGGGAAAGGGGCACACAAGATGACCACTGGGATAGGAACTCAGAAACCATGCAAGAAACCTGGTTCAGAAAATTGGGCGAGAAGCTTGGAAAACTTCAGTTCTTCCAAGAACCTGGAAAAGAACTAGTCGATATTGAGATACCGTAACCCAGGACAACTTACTAGAGACAATGACTTGGCCTCTTATTTTTAACTGCAGTGCCAAGGAAAGATCTAGAAGAAGTGTGTCCTAGCTCAAATCAGCTTTAAACAGACTAAAAAAGAGTTCCCAAACTCTCCTCACTCCAAATTAAAAGCTGAAGTTTATTTTTTTAGGTATGGATGTGGCTTATTCTCAGGATGAATAATGCTCCAACGTGCTAGAGATCAGTTTGGTTACGACAAGCATCTCAGGTCTGTATATATGAATGTGGTTTATCTGAACCACATGGATATACAATTGGGTTAGAAATCTAATGAAAATATGTTATCTTAATATATCTGGTATCTCTGAATTTATTGCTGTTACAGAAGCCAAAAAAAGAAAAAATAGAGGAAAAATTTTTCTTATTGAATTTTGGCTCTTCTACTGCCATGCTTAGCCAGAAGCAAAATGCATAAATATTCTGGAAAAGTAAAAAGAACCAGGGGAAAGAGTTACCACATTATTGTAGGCCCCCCAAGTAGTTGGCTTCGGGTTACTATTTATTTTCCTCAAATATTTAGGTTCTCTCCTAATACATTCTGGAATCTTCACATTGAATTGTCTAAAATATTCCATTTTGTAAAGAGCTGAGACCATATCTGTAAACTTGTATTAGCAGGAAGACAGACTGATGAACATGTTAAATATTTATTATCTGATTAAACAAAAATAAAGACTAAATTAATACAAGAAAAAGGAAAAATAACATAATATCTTAAATAGTAATCATATGTCTCTCTTTGATGGAAGCAGTGGCAATGCTAACTCATTCATAATTTGTTTGCAAATTTCATTTAAAAAGAAATTAGTTTATGCTATATTGTACAGCTAACAGTTTCAGGTACGCCAGAATACAATTTTCCCCATTTTTTAACTGTCAATTCTAATACTCTAAAGAAAAGTTTCACTAATCATTAGTACAGTTCGTATTGAAATATACTGGAATATATTATTTCCATTTGGGACCAAAAGTCATATATATCTAATTTGTTGTTGTTCAGCGCTAGGTTGTGTCCAACCCTTTGTGACCGCATGAACTGCAGCTTGCCCGGCTTCCCTGACCTTCACTATCTCCCAGAATTTGTTCAAACTCAAGCCCATTGAGCCAGTGATGCCATCTAACCATCTCATCCTCTGTCACTCCCATCTCCTCCTGCCCCCAATCTTTCCCAGCATCAGGGTCTTTCTGATGAGCCATCTCTTCCCATCAGGTGGCCAAAATATTGGAGCTTCAGTTTCAACATCAGTCCTTCAGTTTCAGCATCAGTCCTTCCAGTGAACATTCAGGGTTGATTTCTGTTAGGAATGACGGGTTTGACCTCCTTGCTATCCAAGGACTCTGATGAGTCTTCTCCAGCATCACAGTTCGAAAGCATCAATTCTTCCATAGTCAGTTTTCGTTATGGTCCAACTCTCACTCCATACAAGACTATTGGAAAAAATGTAGCTTTGACTATATGGGTCTAAAGTGGTATCTCTGCTTTTTAATACGCTGTCTAGGTTTGTCACAGCTTTTCTTCTAAGGAACAAGTGTCTTTTAATTCTGTGGCTTCAGTCACTTTCTGCAGCCCAAGAAAATAAAATCTTCCACTGTTTCCACTTCTTCCCCATTTATTTGCCATGGATGGTAGGACCAGATGTCATGATATTAGGATTTTGCAAATTTATTTTTAATTGAAGGATAATTGCTTACAATATTGTGTTGGTTTCTGCCATACATTAGCATGAATCAGCCATAGGTATGCACATGTGCCTTCTCACTTGAAACTTCCTCCTACCTCCCATCCTTCTAGGTTATTACAAAGCCCAAGTTTGAGTTCCTGAGTCATACAGCAAATTACCATTGGTTATCTATTTTATACATGGTAATGTGTGTTTCCAAGTTACTCTCTGCATACATCCCACCCTCTCTTTCCTCCCCCGCCCCCATGTCCATAAGTCTGTTCTCTCTATGTCTGTACCTCCATTGCTGCCCTAAAATTTCATCAATGCCATCTTTCTAGATTCCATGTATATGTGATAATATATGGTATTTGTTTTTCTCTTTCTTGTTCACTTCATTCTGTATAATAGGCTCTAGGTTCATCCACTTCATTAGAGCTGATGCAAATGTGTTCCTTTTCATGGCTGAATAATATTCCATTGTATATGTGTGCCACAGATGCTTTTCCCATTCATCTATTGATCGACATCTAGGTTGCTTCTATGTCCTAGCTATTGTAAATAATGTTGCAGTGAACATTGGATGCCTGTGTCTTTTTCAATTTTGGTTTCCTCAGGGTATATGCCTAGAAATGGCATTGCTGGGTCATATGGTGGTTTTATTCCTAGTTTTTTTAAAGGAATCTCCATACTGTCTTCCATAGTGGCTGTATCAATTTACATTCCCACTAACAATTACCTTCCCACTAACAGTGTAAGAGGATACCCTTTTCTCCACATCCTTGCCAGCATTTATTATCTGTAGATTTTTTGATGATATGGCCATTCTGACTGGTATGAGGTGATATCTCATTGCAGTTTTGATTTGCATTTCTCTAACAATGAGCAAGGTTGAGCATCTTTTCATACGTTTGTTAGCCATCTCTGTTGCCTCTTTGAAGAAATGTCTGTTTAGGTGTTTTCCCCACATTTTGATGGGGTTGTTTGTTTTTTGTGGGTTTTTTGTTTTTGTTTCTGGTATTGACTTGTATGAGCTGCTTACATACTTTGGAAGTTAACCCTTTGTCAGTTGTTTCATTTGATATAATTACTCCCATTTTGAGGGTTATCTTTTCACCATGTTTATAGTTTCCTTTGCTGTGCAAAAACTTTTAAGTTTAATTAGGTCCCACTTGTTTATTTTTGGTTTTAGTTCCATTACTCTAGGAGGTGGGTATAGAGATCTTGCTGTGACTTCTGTCATAGAGTGTTCTATGTTTTCCTTTAAGAGTTTTATAATTTCTGGTCTTACATTTTGTTCTTTAATCCATTTTGAGTTTATCTTTGTGTATGGCATTAGGAAATGTTCTAATTTCATTCTTTTATACATAGTGGTCCAGTTATCCCAGCAGTGCTTATTGAGGAGACTTTCTTAGTACCATTGTATATTCTTGCCTGCTTTTTCAAAAATAAGACATGTTAGGTGTGGGGGTTTATTTCTGGGCTTTATATCTTACTCCCTTGGTCCATATTTCTGTTTCTGTGCCAGTACCATATTGTCTTGATGACTCTTGGTTTGTAGCATAGTCTGAAGTCAGGAAGGTTGAATACTCTGGCTCCATTCTTTTTTCCCAAGATTGCTTTGGTTATTCAGGGTCTTTTGTACCTATATATGAATTGTGATATTTTTTCTTGTAGTTTGGTGAAAAATGCCATTGGTAATTAGGTTGGGATCATGTTGTATCTGCAGATTGCATTTGGTAGTATAGTCATTTTCATAACATTGATTTTTCCAACCCAGAAACACAGAATTCTCTCCATCTGTGTATGTCATCTATGATTTCTTTCGTCAGTGTCTTACAGTTTTCTTATACAACTCTTTTGTCTCCTTACATAGGTTTGTTTCTAGGTATTTTATTGTTTGTGTTGCAATGGTGAATGGGATTCGTTCTAAATTATTCATTTTGATTTTTTATTGTTAGTATGTAAGAATACATATACTTATGTGTATGTCACTTTGTGTATTGATTTTGTATCCTGCAACTTTGCTAAATTCACTGATTAGCTCTATTAATATTCTGATAGCATCTTTAGAGTTTACTATGTATAGTATGTATACTATGTATAGATTCTCAGAAGATGGAGAGCTCTATAGTCAGCAAAAACAAGACTGGGAGCTGAGTGTGGGTCAGAACATGAACTCCTTATTACAAAATTCAGACGTAATTTGAAGAAAGTAGGGGAAAACATTAGGTCATTCAGGTATGACCTAAGTCAAATCCCTTACAATTGTACAATTAAAGTGACAAGTACATTTAAGGGATTAGATCTGATGGAATGCCTGAAGAACTATGGATGGAGGTTTGTAACACTGTACAGGAGGCAGTGATCAATACCATCCCCAAGAAAAAGAAATTCAAAAGGCAAAATGGTTATCTGGGAAGGCCTTACAAATAGCTGAGAAAGAAGAGAAGCAAAAGGCAAAAGAGAAAAGGAAAGATATATCCAACTAAATTCAGGGTTCTTTGGAAGGAGAGATAAGAAAGCCTTCCTCAGTGATCAGTGCAAAGAAATAGAGGAAAACAATAGAATGGGAAAGACTCGAGATATCAAGAAAATTAAACATGCCAAGGGGTATGAGAATTGGACCATAAGGAAAGCTGAGCGCAGAAGAACTGATGCTTTTGAACTGTGGTGTTAGAGAAAACTCTTGAGAGTCCCTTGGACTGCAAGAAGATCCAACCTGTCCATCCTAAAGGAGATCAGACCTGGGTGTTCATTGGAAGTACTGATGTTGAAGCTGAAACTCCAATACTTTGGCCACCTGATGCAAAGAGCTGACTCATTTGAAAAGACCCTGATGCTGGGAAAGATTGAGGTCAGGAGGAGAAGGGGATGATGGATGATGAGATGGCTGGATGGCATCACTGACTCAATGGACATGAATCTGTGTAAACTCTAGGAGTTGGTGATGGACAGGAAGGCCTGGCATGCTGTGGTTCATGGGGTCACAAAGAGTCGGACACGACTAAGCGGCTGAACTGAACTGAACTGAAGGTAACATTTCATGCAAAGATGGGCATGATAAAGGACAGAAATGGTACAGACCTAACAAAAGCAGAAGATATTAAGAAGTGGCAAGCATATACAGAAGAACTATACAAAAAAATCTTAATGATCCAGATAACCATGACAATATGATCACTCACCTAGAACTAGACATCTTGGAGTGCAAAGTCAAGTGAGCTTTAGGAAGCATCACTAGGAACAAAGCTAGTGGAGGTAATAGAATTCCAGCTGAACTATTAAGATCCAAAAAGAAGATTCTGTGAAAGTGCTGTACTAAGAATGCCAGCAAATTTGGAAAACTCAGCAGTGGCCACAAGACTGAAATGGTCAGTTTTCATTCCAATCCCAAAGAGTGCTGGGCACTGCCAAAGAATGTACAAACTACCAGACAATTGCAATCATTTCACATGCTAGCAAAGTAAAGCTCAAAATTCTCCAAGCTAGTCTTCAACAGTGTGTGAACTGAGAATATTTAGATGTTCAAGCTGGATTTAGAAAAGGCAGAGGAACCAGCGATCAAATTGCCAACATCCGTTGGATCACAGAAAAAGCTAGAGAATTCCAGAAAAACTTCTGCTTCATTGACTACACTAAAGCCTTTGACTGGGTGGATCACAACAAATTGGTAAAATTCTTAAAGAGATGGCAATGCCTGAGCACTTTACCTGCCTCTTGAGAAACTTTCTGTATACAGGTCAAGAAGCAGCAGTTAGAACCAGACATGGAACAATGGACTCTTTCCAAATTGGAAAAGGAGTACATCAAGGCCGTTTATTGTCACCCTGCTAATTTAACTGCTATGCAGTGTACATCATGCAAAATGCCAGACTGGATAAAGCACAAACTGAAATTAAGATTGCTGGGAGAAAAATCAGTAATCTCAGATATGCAGATGACACCACCCTTATGACAGAAAACAAAGAGGAACTAAAGAGCCTCTTAATAAAGGTGAAAGAGGAGATTGAAAAAGCTGGCTTAAAACTCAACATTCAAAAAATGAAGATCATGACATCCAGTCCCATCACTTAATGCAAATACTTGGGGAAACAATGGGAACAGTGGCAGACTTTACTTTGGAGGGCTCCAAAATCACTGCAGATGGTGACTGGTCATGAAAGTAAAAGACACTTGCTCCTTGGAAGAAAAGCTATAACCAACCTAGACAACATATTAGAAAGCAGGGACATTACTTGGCCATCAGTGGTCTGTATAGTGAAAACTATGGTTTTTCCAGTTGGCATATATGGATATAAGAGTTGAACCATAAAGAAGGCTGAGGTCCGAAGAATTGATGCTTTTAAACTGTGATGTTGAAGAAGACCCTTGAGAATCCCTTGGACTGCAAGGAGATCAAACCAGTCAACCCTAAAGGAAATCAGCCCTGAATATTCATTGGAAGAACTGATGCTGAAGCTGAAATTCCAATACTTTGGCTACCTGATGCGAAGAACAGAATCATTGGTAAAGACCCTGATGCTGACTCTGATTGAAGGCAGGAGAAGGGGATGGCAGAGGACAAGATGATTGGATGGCATCACCAACTCACAGGACATAAGTTTGAGCAAGCTCCAGGAGATGGTTCAGGACAGGGAAGCCTGGCGTGCTACAGTCCATGGGACCGCAAAGACTCAGACATGACTGAGTGACTGAACAACAACAAATGTATGGTATCATGTCATCTGCAAACAGTGAGAGTTTTACTTCCTTTCCAATCTGGATTACTTTTATTTCCTTTACTTATCTGATTGCCATAGCAAGGACTTCCAAATTTATATTGAATTATACCAGATCATGGAAAAAGGAAGAGAGTTCCAGGAAAACATCTATTTCTGCTTTATTGACTATGCCAAAGCCTTTGAGTGTGGATCACAATAAACTGGAAAATTCTGAAAGAGATGGGAATACCAGACCACCTGACCTGCCTCTTGAGAAACCTATCTGCAGGTCAGGAAGCAACAGTTAGAACTGAACATGGAATAATAGACTGATTCCAAATAGGAAAGGAGTATGTCAAGGCTGTATATTGTCACCCTGCTTATTTGACTTATATGCAGAAATACATCATGAGAAATGCTGGGCTGGAAGAAGCACAAGCTGGGATCAAGATTGCCGGGAGAAATATCAATAACCTCAGATATGCAGATGACACCATCCTTATGACAGAAAGTGAAGAGGAACCAAAAAGCCTCTTGATGAAAGTGTAAGAGGAAAGTGAAAAAGTTGGCTTAAAGCTCAACATTCAGAAAACGAAGATCATGGCATCTGGTCCCATCACTTCATGGGAAATAGATGGGGAAACAGTGGAAACAGTGTCAAACTTTATTTTTTGGGGCTCCAAAATCACTGCAGATGGTGACTGCAGCCATGAAATTAAAAGACGGTTACTCCTTGGAAGAAAAGTTATGACCAACCTAGATAGCATATTGAAAAGCAGAGACATTACTTTGCCGACTAATGTCCGTCTAGTCAAGGCTATGGTTTTTCCAGTAGTCATGTATGGATGTGACAGTTGGACTGTGGAGAAAGCTGAGTGCCGAAGAATTGATGCTTTTGAACTTTGGTGTTGGAGAAGACTCTTGAGAGTCCCTTGGACTGCAAGAAGTTTCAGCCAATCCATTCTGAAGGAGATTAGTCCTGGGATTTCTTTGGAGAGAATGATTCCAAAGCTGAAACTCCAGTACTTTGACCACCTCATGTGAAGAGTTGACTCATTGGAAAAGACTCTGATGCTGGGAGGGATTGGGGGCAGGAGGAGAAGGGGTCGACAGAGGATGAGATGGCTTGATGGTATAACTGACTCGATGGATGTGAGTCTGAGTGAACTCCAGGAGTTGGTGATGGACAGGGAGGCCTGGCGTGCTGTGATTCATGGGGTCTCAAAGAGTTGGACACAACTCAGTGACTGTACTGAATTGAACTTACTGATGCTGAATTTTGTCAAAGGCTCTTTCTGCATCTGTTGAGATTATCATATCTTTTTCTTGGTTTGAATTTGGTAATATGATGTATCACATTGATTGATTTGCTTACATTGAAAAATTTATGCATCCTTGAGGTAAATCCAACTTGATCATGGTGTATGATCCTCTTAATGTGGTGTTTAATACTGTTTGCTAGAATTTTGTTAAGGATTTTTGTATCTATGTTTATTTAGTGATATTGACCTTAATTTTCCTCTTTTTTATTGTCTTTGTCTGGCTTTGGTATCAGGGTGATGATGATGGCCTCATATAATGAGTTGTCAAGTGTTCCTTCCTTGGAATTTTTGCAAAAGTTTTAGATGAGCCTGCCTGGCTGGCACTTGCTCAGTGTGTCAGGCACTTAAGTGACCACTCTCTCCAGGGCCTTTCTCTATTGTTCAGCTGGCATGTGGGGAAAGAGAGAGGCTACAGTGATGTTCCCACCCCCTGTGTTAGATTGAGCGATATTGCCTTGCCTCCAAGGCTGCCTAGTTTTCCTCCACAGGCATTTCCTACCACAGTCTCCTCCCTCGTGTCACCTTGGTTACCTCCCCTGCAGTCAACAGCAGACCTCACCCTGGGATTGTTCTCCATCCCTAAGTTCCAGCCCCCAGCCACTGTGCTTTCTAGAGGACTTATGCCCCTGTCCATGGTACATATGGCTATGGCAATGATTGTCTGTGTGATTCTCATTCCATTCAGAGTGTCACAGGTCAGCTGCTTCACTCTCCAACAGCCTCAAATGCTTCTCTGTCCCAAGCCATTGCCCCAGCGTGGGGTTTGACCCCTGCTTCCGTTCCCTCACCCTCCAGATACAAGTCCAGTCCTGCTCACTGTCCTCTTTCCTTCCTCACCTACTTGCTTTGTCCTGCCAAGTCTTGCATGGTTCTATACATTCTTTTCTGGTGGTCAGGTACTCCTGCCCACTCTCAGCTGGTGTTCTGCAAGATTTTCTGTGTCTGAAAGTTGTATTCCTGATGCATGTGTGAAGAGAGATGTACTACATGTCCACTTACTCCTCTGCCATCGTGTTCACTGATCTTAGTTTCCTGAATGGTGAGTTTTAAGCCACCTTTTTCCCTCTCCTCTTTCCCATTCATCAAGAAGCTCTTTAGTTCCTCTTTGCTTTCTGCCTTTAGGGTGGTATATCTACATATCTGAAGTTGTTGCTGTATCTTATATGCACTTTCTTTTTAATAAGAACTGGAGAGATGTAAGATTAATCTCCTGCTTTCAAATGCTGTACAAACTTGGTGCAGGAAATAATGGGTATGGAACATCATTTCTAGAGATAGCTATTAAAGACATTGTGTGCATGTGCTTCTGTGTATCAGTGAGAAAGAGTGATAACAACAAAAGCTTATATATCAATAGCATTGACTGTGTGCTAGACATGCTGCCAGTGCTTCAAGTATAAATATATGTATAATTTAATAGTAATTTAATACTATAACAAACTACATATTACATACCCCAAGGAAATAGCAACCCCCTCCAGTACTCTTGCCTGGAAAATCCCATGGACAGAGGAGCCTGGTAGACTGCAGTCCATGGGTCGCAAAGAGTTGGACATGACTGAGCGACTTCACTTATAGACACAGAGAGGCAGACATACAGTATAACATATCACAATGAGGAAACCAGAAAAGCATGTAAAGACAAGCTAAGAGAAAGATACCATATGCCCCGTTGCCAACATTAAAATTATAAAGAATTTATAAAAGTTCTAGAAGACAGGGATTTTCTAGTTCTGAGGCAAGCGTCACTGACCTTGCACTCTGCATCGCCTACAGTGTTTTCCAAGTGATAGTGACTTGAGTAAATGTGTCCAGATCTTGAGTGTTTCTGCCTGCATATGCCTAGTTTGGTCCATAAAATTGGACAGGAGCACAAATGCCAACACAGAACTATATAAAGAAATATGTTTTAGAATTTGAAGATTTATAAAAATTGAATCAACAGGAAAATATATTGCACGAGTGCTAAGAAAAAGGAAAGATGCCATAAATCATGAAAACTTTCTATTTGTTAAAATATGTGACTGTCATAATTGATTTTTAATTATGCCAGATTTTAAAAGACCTATAAATTGATAATTTATACCCAACATTATAGCTTATTAAAGAAAACCCCTTCCACTTCCTCCACAAATAAAACACATGTTTTCTTCTTCCCATGGATCATCCTTGAGATATCTACTCTCTCTGTAATCTTGTGCTTGACACTCTGAATAAACCCTGGTAGAGTTTTCACAAGCTCTTAATCTACTCTTTGTGAAATACTTGTCTGACCTGTAAGGCTGACAGAACACAAACCGGAAAAATAAGCATTCAATGTTTGCTATACATTGGGCTAATACTAGTGAATTAAAATTTTGTTTAAATGTAAATATTTCTTTTGGTTACATTTATGAAAAAGGCATTTTACCACCCATATACTTATAGATAAATTTATAGATTTAGCTATAGTCATGAGTATGGATATAGATTTCCTTAACTCTTCCTCTCATGGGAAATAATTTAATGCAGAAGAGTTACCATCTTTTAAAAAAGCTGACTGTATTTTATTGAATACGTACATTAGTATGATTATGTATTGAACAATATAGCAATCCTGAGAGGTGAGATGGCCATTATGTAAAAGGTATAATTGCTATGGTTTCTTGATTGATATAAAGCAGCAAAGTGCTCAGAGTAGCATTAAAGTTGAAGATGTTAGTGTGCAAAGTCCTCACAGACAAGGCCCAAAACATATAACCTTACTTTTATAGACACTGTTAGTTCAAAGGACTCTGGATATCTATGAAAAGAAGATCTTTCCTGTTAAAAAAAGATAACAATATTCAGTTTAATGAATGACTTTGAGAGGTATAAGCAGTATCAGTGCTGTATCAGTGCTCTATCACTGTACCCATCACAGTGTCTAGTGCATCCATGCTCAGTCACTAAGTCATGTGATGGTCTTTGCAACCCTGTGGCCTGTAGCCCTCCAGACTCCTCTGTCCATGGGATTCTCCAGGCAAAACTGCTGGAGTGGGTTGCCATGTCCTCCTCCATGGGATCGTCCCAACCCGGGGAATGAAACTGCATCTCATGTCTCCTGCGTTGGCAGGCAGGATCTTTACTACTAACCGCCTGGGAAACCTACAGTGTCTAGTACAGATTATTTATTAAGCAAAATTGAGTAGTATTATGGTGGAGAGAGTTATATTTTATTTACATTGTCCTCCCATAAAGCTCTCAAAGATATACAGACTTATATGTTTCAGTCATTCTCATATCATTTTATTCATTCATTCATTTATTCATAAACTTATTAATCAACATCTATTTATTGACTAACAACTAAATGTTAGGCCCCATCCTACTTGTAACTATGATGAGATATAGAACATGTCTTTGAATACAAGTTAGGCATATGATGACACAGAGCATCAAGCACTCTTGCTGTTATTGGTATCCTCAGTGGCCCCTGCCCTAGATCACTGCCTTTGCACCAGAAACAGCAGGAGGCCTTGCCCTAGATTTATGGCACAGTATACTTCCAACTGTTCGGCTTCCTATTTTACTGGGCTAATCTCCCAGTTCTTGGGCTTACATCATTTTTTAATGTCTTTTCCTAACTAATGCCTTCTCCTAACTAAACTAACTAATTTATAGCATCTGCATCCCTCCTGGGTAACATTTGATCTTAGCAAGGAAAGATTCTACTTCTTTCTCAGTACCATAAATATTCCTGTTTTCTTTTCTAAAATAAGTACCTAGGATTTATCATAAGATAATTCAATCCCATTCCCATTCTCTTTTTTCTCAATAGCATATTCAGGTCACACTTTCCCCAGACCTTTCACCAGATGCTTCTCTACCACTCCCAACAACATACATACACACACACACACACACACACACACACACACATATATATAAAACTTAAATATATTTCACCTGAGACATCAGTCTTGAAAGGCTTTAGAGAACCAATTTCTGTTAGAATGAATGAGGTAGTGTAGAAAATGTACTCATCTCTTTGGTGGTAATTTATCCTGATGTTGGTAGCCAGATGAAGGAGATAAAAAATAAGCTGACTCAAAAAATTATGCAAGTTACATAGAATTAATTGAAAAATAGCATTCTGTACAACATTCTTATACAACTTCTGTATAAACTGAGTACAAAAAGTTGTTGATAATCATCACTGATTAGTTAAAAATACAATATATATTTTTAAGTGTTCAAATGCTTTATTTTAATCTTCTTACAGAAACTAATTTATATGAAATATGTAGAATTCAAATATGATATTGAAGTTATTTACACATACTGGTCTCTAAAATATCAGATCATCATAAGATATCCTGTTTCTTTGCCAGAATTTTATTTTCTTAGTCATAGAAACCAATTTTGTGCAACCAGGAAAATATAACAGATGTCAAAGCCACAGTTCAGAAAAGAAAAAAAAGTCATCCCTTCTAGTTTAGATAATCCCCAGAGTTTTGCCTTTGGAGTAAGTCTAGTTTCCTGTAGCAATACCTTAAAGAGAAGAATGAGGTTTTGTGGTTGGAATTTATGACTGGAAGTGAGGAATCCTAGTTTGTAATTTTGGTTGCACCATTTATTTATTGTCTCTTGGAGCAGTAAAGTAGCAATGATTAATAAATAAACATTTACAGACTGTTTCTAGGGCTCTGTGAAACCGCACAAGGCAAATATTCATTGTCACCAGAAGTATTTGAAATATTATTATTCAAATATCAGGTGGTAAGAAAAATGAAACAGGAGAGATTATTTTCACCAGCCTCAAAATATGTAAAATCCTACAGAAACTGAGTAGATTGTTGTTGTTTTGTTTTGTTGAAAGAATTATATTGAAAAGGGTAGAATTATCTTCCCAAAATACAGAATATTTTTAGATTTCAATGTCACATTTTCTCTTTCCTCTGAACTCTTACACAGTGAAAAAGAGTTCCTCAAGAGTTCAGTGGAGATCTCACATCCATCTATGAATATACATTGTCATAGGAAGTGAAATGAATTTGATTAATGACTCCCAACTAAGCAAGGGCAATATCTGAGCTTTGGAAATAGGAGCTTATAACTAGACTACTAGTTCTTAAGTAAACCTGAAGTTCTCATCCACCCACTGACCCCCCCAGGAAGAAACAAACTAAGTAAATGAAGTGCTGGATATGTCTACATGATGAAGGAGGTGGAACCCACCCTACTCTGATGCTACAGAAGAAAGTGCTGTCAGATGCAAGGCAGAGGATGAGGCTTTGAACACAAAGAGTTGATTTCAGCACTTCAAAGTGAGATGTGGTTCTCTCTTATAGTAGATAAAGTATGAGTCTTTGCAATAGGTTTTTAACTATCACAGGAAAGGTATGAACACAAGATGCGAAATACCATTCTATTTAATATGTCTAAAACAGGACAAGAAATTTTCATCATCTTTTTTCCTGATTTTGGTCCACATGCTTTTCTTTCACTGGTTTATTAAGTTATTTGAATCATGACATTTATTCTATCCAAACCATACTCCTTACATTTATGAATGTAAACACACCCATTTTGCCACAATTAAGCACTGGCAAAAATTAGGGTCTTTATAAAATTTTGTTTCAAGTCTTTTTTGCTTTTCATTTTCATTTATGGAGAGCCAGTGCACACACTGCTGCTGAATCAGATCAGGGAAAATCACAGCAGGCCCTATCTAATTTCTATTGGGAGGCCCTAGCCAGTCCCTGTGAGGATTTCTGTTTCAGAATAGGCACACATTCCTGCCCTAAAACAAACGACTTGACTGTTAAGCCAGTGTCCACATGTGTATACATCTTAATACTTTAAATGTTACCTGATTACACTACATGAAATTCTAAACATATACTGAGGAAAATTAAAGAGAATTGAGGTCTCTATTTCAGAATATATTATAGCAGGGCCCATTTTCCTAATGTCCTCGGGGTAAGGACATTAAGTTTTAAAACAGGTAGCGTGGCAAACCTGTTTACAGTAGATTTGAACAGCAGATGGGTTACTTGTTACAACTTCAAAGAACTCCAGTAGAGGCTAAAACAAAATTTAAGAAAATTAAAGTGCCCAGTCTGCTTTTGATGAGTGTTTGACATTTATTACTTCCTTTGGCTTTTTATCCTTAAAAAATCTTGTGTGATTTAGGAGGACCAGTCTGTGAGCTGCCATAGAGTCACAAATTGTTAGTCAGAAAAGGATATTCCCTTGTTATCATGTGACTCATGGAAAACTGTGGAGACACTCTCTTCTCCCAAATGATTTTTGACAGCTTTTTAAATATCCCTTTCATCCATCTTAGTGCTCTATGTCTAGAATGCCTATGCCGTGAGAAAGCTCAGAGGGGAATATAGAAGGGCAGGAATATAAATATATCACCTGTTTCATTTCAATTATTCGTGCTTCTCCAGTGAAGAGAAAAGTTGTCAGCTAGGCAAACTGGGAGGGGTAGTGCCTTGCCCATCACAACTCAAGGAGTTTCCATTCAGGGAGAAAAGTCATTATAGGGTTCAGAATATTTTTATTTATGTCTCATAAACAAGTTTAAAAATAACACCAAAAAAGGATGTTAACCATATGCTGTTTCACAGTTTGTGAGTAAAGGGGATAAACTTACCAAAGTTTCCTTCAGCCCTTTGAACTTGAGAGCCTGTGCGCATTTTCCATTCCATTGTACAATATGCTAAACATTAACCCCTTCAGTGCTACTCTCCAATGTTGGGTAAGCTCCCTTTGTTCAGCAAACCCAGTACCTCTTCTCATCATTTTTATTATTGTAGTTAACTAGAGGACTTCCAAACAGATGTTTACATTTACTAGGCTTTTGTTTTCCTTATTTGCCTTAAAAAATAATTTTAGATAAAATTATGATGAAAGATCATAGGTTAAAAAAATATCCAAAGAATCCCTCGGCCTCAGAGCAGTGACCTCCTATAATGAATTTTAACAGGATTTTAAGAATATATTTCATCATTCAGTACTAAAAGAGTTAAAGATAAATAACCACTTGCAGATACTGATAATAACTTTTAGTATTATTTTTTTTAACTTTTAGTATTATTTAATATGACCTATAGTGTAGCCACATGAAATAACTTCATTTCACAAATCCATGTACTATTTCCAGGCATGTGTGAGTACTAAGTTGCTTCAGTTGTGTCCGACTCTTTGAGACCCTATAGACTATATAGCCTGTCAGGCTCCTCTGTTCTAGCTCTTCTCCAGGCAAGAAGACTGGAGTGGGTTGAAATTTATTGAGTCCTAAATATGACAAAGCAATATCCTTCAAGTTAACCTTAACATGTCACTTCTTGTAAAAGAAAGTCAGTTTTGTAGTTTTTTCTCTACATTGTGTACATATATGTACATGTGCTGCACTAGTCGCTCGGTCGTGTCTGACTCTTTGTGACCCCATGGACTGTAGTCTGTCAGGTTCCTTTGTCCACGGGGTTCTCCAAGCAAGAATACTGGAGTGGGTTGCCATGCCCTCCTCCAGGGGATCTTCCCAACCTAGGGCTCAGACCCAGGTCTCCCACATTGCAGGCAGATTCTTTACCAGCTGAGCCACCAAGGAAGCCCAAGAATACTGGAGTGAATGGGCTAACCCTTCTTCAGGGGATCTTACCTACCCAGAAATCAAACTGGGGTCTCTTGTACTGTAGGCTGATTCTTCACCAGGTGAGCTCCAGGGAAGCCCATATATGTACATGTATTTATACATATAAAGGGACTGCCTGTGTACAAAAGCAACTGTACAAAGACTCAAGTCTGGATGGGATGTTGCTTCATCACATCATCTTTCTCACCCCCATCACCCATATTATGTTCTAAAACTCCAAATGCTAATTGCACATGAATTTTATTCTTTTGCATTGGAAAAATATTATAAATCTCTAGATACTCAATAAAGTTGAGCGAAAAGTGACAGAAACAGAATGGGTTCATCTGTCATCACAATGAAAGAAGACATTACAATTTGAAGTCTTGCCTAGATGGCGATTGTTCAAAGGATCAGAAGACATCAGTACAGTGTTGCAGAATTTTTCTGTTCTTATTTTTGAAAGTGATTTTGGTTTAGCTGCTAACCTGTATGCCATCTTTATTTTTCTCATTATCAGTAACAGTTCTCCTAATGAGACTGACGATGAATGTGATCTCAGAATAAAATCATAGAAGTTTGGTAAACAATGGAAATAATACAATGACACAGGCAAGATAAACGTCTGAAGTTTTCTAGGTTAGATCAAAGAGAAGGGAGAACGTAGACTCCAGAGTTATTCACCAAATACTATAAATTTGAATATTTCTTCAGGTTTTGAGGTTCAGCAGAGTTGCTGTGGTGTAACAGAAGTGTTCCCATATATTTCTAGATGAAATTCTACAATCTTTGTAAGAGGGTCAAGGCTCAGGGTGGAAAGAACCTGGCCTTGAGAGTATGTTGCCTTTGATTGCAGGTAGCCTGAATGGAAAACCTAGGTGGAGACAGGAACAAACTTACCAACATCTCACTTCTTTACACCTCAGTTTAGTCACCTATAACCAGCAGGTAAGAATAGCAACCGTACAGAATGTTTGTGACAAGATAATGTTTCTGCAGCTATTAGAAGAATATCTTTATTATGATCACTGTTCAATAATATTCATTGTTATTTCTATTTGTTATATTGTTTTTCAACTTTGAGCCAAGGCCTGCTCAGGCCAGATTCTTAATGTTCCTGGGTACTTCACTCCATTATGGTTATCTGCTTTCAAGTTAAGTTTTGAAACCTCACCTTAATTCTGTCTTTCACTCAGACTTTGTCTCCAGCAGTCAAAAATGCAGCTTGACAAGACACACAAGCTTCTAGTACTCACCAATTTTTACTCCACTAAAATTTGAAGGTAATTAGGAATAGTGCTATCACGAACCTCTTATAAATGTCTTTGGTATTCATACGTAGGCCCAGACATACCAAACTGTTGATAGTAACATGCAAAACAGATAAAACTGACCCCTGATGATAAAAGCCTAATTAAGTAATTGCATGTTGAGATGTGTGGGTAGTGATGGGGAGGGAGCAGAAGGTGAATTTCTGGGATATTGGTGATCGTGGGGTGATGGTTACATGGTATGTAAAGGTTAATCACCTGGCACTTAAAATGTGTGCACTTTACAATTGTCAAAGTAAAATAAAAATGACAGCTCCATGCAACAGAATGAAATTAGGACACTACCTAATGCCATACACAAAGATAAAATCAAAATGGATTAAAGACCTAAATGTAAGACCAGAAACTATTAAACTCTTAGAACAAAACATAGGCAGAACACTTGATAACATAAATCAAAGCAAGATCTTCTATGACCCACCTCCTAAATAATGGAAATAACAAAAATAAGCAAGTGGGATCTGCTGCTGCTGCTGCTACTAAGTCGCTTCAGTCGTGTCCGACTCTGTGTGACCCCATAGACGGCAGCCCACCAGGCTCCCCCGTCCCTGAGATTGTCCAGGCAAGAACACTGGAGTGGGTTGCCATTTCCTTCTCCAATGCATGAAAGTGAAAAGTGAAAGTGAAGTCGCTCAGTCATGTCCGACTCTTTGCAACCCCATGGACTGCAGCCTACCAGGCTCCTCCGCCTATGGGATTTTCCAGGCAAGAGTATTGGAGTGGGTTACCATTGCCTTCTCCACAAGTGGGATCTAATTAAACTGAAAAGCTTTTGTACAGAAAAGGAAACTACAAACAAGGGGAAAAGACAACCCTCAGAATGCGAGAAAATCATAGCAAATGAAACAACTGACAATTTCCAAAATATACAAGCAGCTCATACAACTCAATACCATAAAAGCAAACAACCAAATTAAAAAGTGGGAAAGGGACCTGAAGAGGCATTTCTCCAAAGAAGACATACAGATGGCCAACAAGCACATGAAAAGATGCTCAACATTGCTCATTATTAGAGAAATGCAAATCAAAACTACAATGAGATACCAACGCACACCAGTCAGAATGGCCATCATCAAAAAGTCTACAAACAATACATGCTTCACAGGGTGTGGATAAAAGGGAAAACTTACATTTCTGATGGGAATGTAAAGTGACACAGCCACTATGGATGATGGTATGGCGATGCCTTAAAACGCTAGGAATAAAACCGCCATATGACCCAGCAATCCCACTCCTGGGCATATACCCTGAGGAAAGCAACATTGAAAAAGACACATGTACGCGACTGTTCATTGCAGCACTATTTGCAATAGCTAGAACATAGAAGAAACCTAGATGTCCATCGATAGATGAATGGATGAAGCAGCTGTAGTACATATATACAATGGAATACTACTCAGCCATAAAAAAGAACACTTTTGAATCCATTCTAATAAGGTGGATGAACCTAGAGCCTATTATACACAATAAAGTAAGTCAGAAAGAGAAAGATAAATATGGTTTACTGACACACATATATGGAATCTAAAGAGATGACACTGATTAATTTATTTTCAGGGCAGCAAAGGAGGAACAGACATAGACCTATGGACACAAGGGGAGGGGAGGAGGGAGAAGGGGAGATGTATGGAGAGAGCAACAGAAATTTACAATACCATGTGCAAAACAGATAGCCAGTGGGAATTTACTGTATGACTCAGGTAACTCAAACAGGGGCTCTGTGACTGGCTGAAGGGTGGGATGGGGAGGGAAATGGGAGGGAGGTCCAGAGGGAGGGATCATGGGTGTATCTGTGTCTGATTCTTGTTGGTATATGACAGAAAACCACAAAATTCTGTAAAGCAATTATCCTTCAATTTAAAAAATTTAAAAAAAGAGAAAATGGGGGGAAATGTCTGAAGAAAAGATATCTAGAAGTAATGATTTTCATTAATTTCATATTAGTTAAAATTTGTGTTGGAGTGTTATGGTTCACTGTCCTCTGATTTCAATTCTGAAAGAAGTATTTAAACCATAGCACCTCAACTCTTAGGTAAAAGCCCTTCTAATTTTAGACTTTGTATTCAACTGTGTCTCCTTTCATTTTTCTTCCTACTTGGTTTCATTGACCTCCAAATCATTTCTCATTTTTTTCTGAACTTCAGCACCTGACTCAAGGGATTTTTCCCCAACCATGTATTATTGCTTCCTTAAGCACAGAGTCAGACATGACTGAATTACCTTCACTTTCACTTTCTAGGCAAATTAAGTGTCTTCAGTTTTTGCTCAGCTCACAATTTGCCATTTTACTTCCTTGGTTTCATCTCCATTTAACTCAACTTCAGTGACTAAATCTGATAGTCGCATCTACACCTTGTCATCAGGGGTTTGGAATAAAAGACTGAGACAACTGAATCTTCACAGCCTCCTTTCTTTGGTACTCTCTTTCCCAGTAAAGGAGATCAGTTCTTCATCTCACCCAACATCCAATAGCCTGATGTTTCTATATTCTCAACTGTTACTATTTTCATTTCTTTATAATCTTACAAGTTTAATTTATATTTCACTACCAGGATAATATCTCACTCTCCAGGCCAGTTTAACTTCTTTGCACCTTTCTGCTAAACCCCAGTGTTGGATCATTTGAATAACCTGTCATCTTCATACTTCCACCAGAACTGCTAGAGAAAAATAACAGAACAGTGAAGTTTAGTAACAGTACACAATCATGATGACAAGCATCAACCAGGCCCTAATGCTGTCCAGTGTTTCTTAGTTTTCCTCATCAACTCCCCACAGTTTTCCACAGCAATCCTGTCAAGATTTATTTATCTTCCTCACATACAGCCTTTCCCTTCCTCCATCCCATCCTCTGAGAGATAACTTAGCAACCAAAACTGTAATGGAAAAAAATAACCATCAAATGAGAACTATCCCAACTTTTGCTAGCTGATAAATGTAGCTGTCTCATTGCTTATAATTTTCTTATACCCTCTCAATACAGTGGATGTTTTCTTCCTTCTATTCAATTTGTGTTCTGGACTTCATGCTCTATTTCTTCTTGGAGCTTTCACTCTATCTTATGTTGCTTCAATCCAGTAACTTCAACTCTTGCTTCTTTATTAGATAATTCTTGCTTCTTTACTGGATAATTCTTATGATTTTACAATAAGATGTCTTTCACCTACAGCTTCTCTCTTCCCACACCCCTCTCTAGCTGCTACTCTCTTTTTTCTTTTCTTCCTTTCACAGATAAATATCCAGATCTATGTAGATATATACATGTATTAATATGTAAAACACATACAATGCATCCATGTCTAACAATACATTACATACCTATATGTAACTATAGTGTATAATATACACACATGCATATATAACACATAAATTGTATATCTATATCTATTCTACATACATTTAATCACTACCAAACTGATCTCATTAAAGTTGAAAATAAGTGATGGCTTTCACTTAATCAAACAGACACTTAGAAAATATTATCATAGATTTTGTCCTTTGGACTTTCTTTCTACTAGATTAGAAACTCTAGGGGCAGGGGCAGTGCTGGGGCTAAATCTGTCTTGCTAAACTTTTAGCAAGTTCTCCACACTCCTCCCAGGAAATATTTGCTGTGTGATTTAATTAATATTATTAAAAGTCATATAATATTTTTTAATCAGAACTTGCATTCAGGAAAACTTCTGTAGAAAAAATGATTTTGTTACTTAAGCACAAAGGAAATGCTTTCTAAAACTTTCAGAGTTGGGCTCTCTTATTCAACTTTATTTAAGTTTACACTTTTAACATTTTAAATTGATGAGTTTATAGAATGCAGTTTTTGTTCATGACTAGGAGAGCAAAATAATGTATTTTATATTATATCATTCAATGCATATTGATTCTTCACTGTAGAACAGAGACTCAATTTTTGTATGTAATCCTGAATTACTCTATAGGTGAGAACTTGTTTTTCTAATGCATGTGTACATGGAAGTTTGGTTTTCATAGATGACAACTATTCTTTGAGGATTTCAGAAATGTCTTAGTAAGCAGTAATAGTTCTGGCAGGTTTGTAACTTACGAAGAGACTTTCAACAACAGATCTTACGTGTATAGTCCATTTTGTTGTATATGCTGCAGCAGGCTCAATATCACATCTGGAAAGAAAATCTCTTTCTTTTTGTGTTATGTTGTGGTTTGCCTTTTTCGGAAATTAGTATTCTTCTATTTGAGTATGAATGGCTTTTCCATCTTTAATCTTTCATAAATGATTATCAACCCTATTAAATTAAATAAATTAAATTATTAAATTAAATTATGTAATGCTACATTTTAACAGCTTCTCAGAATCACTGCCTACCTGGTAACAGTCAAGTGGTCTAAGACTGATCTTGTTCTTTCTCAACACTTACCAACATCCCTCCAGAGAAAAATAACATCCAGGGAAGAGGACTGTTTGGAGCATTTGCTTTCCATTCAGTCTAGCACATACTCGAGAAGAGTATTTTTTAATTGATCTGCATATTCAAAAAAATGTATATCATTTTATCTCTGATTCATTTTTCTTGAATTATAGAATATTGTTTTTAAAAACCATATTATTCTTGTAGTTGTATTTATTGTAAGAATGTGTGACATCAAATTTCTCAGGACCCTAAAAGTAAATTTCTCTAGTCTTCCATACCAGGAATAGGTATATGTGATGTTCTCTGCAACTGGTTTGTTTGGTTTTTGTGGACCTGGAATCACATGCTTGGTTTTACTAACCCTCTTATCAAAGTAGAGCAGCTGCTTAGAGTGGGAGAAAACAGGTCTGTGTTCTCTTGTTGTTCTGGGTTACTCTGAAGAGACCTTCTAATACTCGTGAGAATTCTGTAGATTTAGTGACCAGGAAGTCCTAACAGTTGATCTGAAGATGAAACTACTTTTGTTCCTCAGGGGATGCCCAGTATGTGGTGAGGCAGGATGAGTCACGTAATAATATGTTCTGTGTAAAGAGTACCAGGTCAGTCACTAGACATGTAGTATGGTTTCTGCAGGACCTCTGCTCCATGGGTAGCCTTTCAAGCTGTAAAGACATATAGTTTACTTGAGTCAGCCCTCTTGCTCAAAAATAGTCTGCTTGTCTTCACTTAAGCATAGATGTCATCACTAGAGGATAAATGAGAATACACTGCTTATCCTGGAGGCAGTTCTTTTGACCATGTGCACTGGCTTCCACTCCTCCTGTCCACTTGGAAGCAGATTCTTTGCTCCCAATCATGTAAATCAGTCCCCCTGGCTTCTAACCTGCTGTTTCTCAATCAGAAATTCCAACGCAGATGGTCTCCTGATCATTTACCAAACCATAGCACCTTAGATTAGCAAATGAGACTTTTCATTTTAACCAATGTTCCTGAAAACTCAGAGCACTGCAACACTGATAGAATTAAGGGCAGCCAATTGCACATAATAAAGAAACTAATAGTGTTATTAAGGCTATAGTTTGCTGAGTTTTGAAAATCACTTTTCTTTTTGCATAAATTATTTAAAAGGCATGGATTATATTTAAACCTGAAATTTTTATGGTAAGAAAAGTCTTATAGGAAGAGTACATTTTATGAATTTTATTACTACTGTCTTGTCTCCATTTAATACAAAATAATTAACTCTTCAGGAGGTTAGGTACTTGCTAGACATGGACACTTTTGCCAAACTGAATGGAAAGCAAAAGTAAAAATAAAGTATTCCATAACTGACAATAGTTTATTCTTAATAGGTTTTGTAGGAAATGATGAAAGCAGAAGAAAATACTGTAAGTCTGGAATTTTTCCTTCATCGTGTGTTTTTTTAGATAACATATTGATAAAGGCGGCCACCTGAAGAAAGTTTCCACTACTTAAGAAATAGTGGACTGTCAAGTTACATTGAATTGTGAAAACAGATTAAAATGAAAATATAAAGTGCCAAGCTTGTTTTAGAGTTAACAACAAAAAAAAAACACACACTGGCATATGGCCAAAATATTTGCCTCCCAAATGTCATCTTTAGAACGATTTTTTAAACCCACTGTGATTGCTTCTCCCTCCTCTCAACTCCCAGCAGGCTAAAGCAGACCTCACATAAGTCCCACACAGATGTAGACAGAGAAACTGCTCATTATCAATCAATGAACACAAACAAGTTGAAGACTGCTCAGTTTCCCCTGTTAAAGGTAAAGAGGCTTAAAGCCCCCAAAGAGTTTATTATTCTGGTGCTAGGATCATCAAAATCATTTGACTTTGACTTGCACGGTAGCCACAGAGGTTAAATTAAGGTTAAGTTTCCCAAACAAAATGGAAGCAATTAAACAGTTAAATAATGTTGCTTTATTCTGTTTGTTTGTTTTTAACCCAGAGACCCCAAAATGTATAAAAATGTAAATTTTTGTATATTTTTAAGTAACAAAAATTATATATAAGAAATTGCCTTTTATGCTTAATTATATGCTTTCACATGTTATTTTTCCTCTAAAAACATTACACCAGAATAATATTATAAATCCAACCAGTAACTGATTATAAGATATCTCCCTTTGCAAGAGGATGTACAAGGACTTTTAAAGTTTATAAATTTTGATTAGGCAGGAAAAAAATCAAGCTTCTTGAAATGGGATAATATTTTTGTTTGAGTATGGTCAATTCGAAAGAAATCTGGTCAGAATCTAAAGAACTGGATGTAGCTGTTTTCCTTCCCTGAGAGCATTATGCAAGAATAACCTACTTTATCTTTTACAAAACATTTATATATTTATTATCTCACTTGAATTCTAAAATAGCTTTATAAAGTAGAAGGACATTTGACAAATTTTTAAAAATCAATAAAAATAAAACTCATTGTGTATGTGACTTGCCTAAGACCACGTTTAGTAAGAGTTGGAGCTAGACACTAATTCACCACCAATTCCATATGTTACATTACATTTAGCTTGGAATCGTGTCTCTTTAAGTATAGTGAAGTATTTTGTTTATCTCTAATTGAAAAATATATTTTGGTGGTATTCTTAAAGAATAACTTTTTAGCACTGGAAACAATAGTTGACATACTATTTACTGAATCTATATGTCTGAAAAAATATCTTAACCCACCACCATGGGGAATAGGAAACCTGAATGTGTTGACTGCCTCTGCATACGTCAGCAAAAAGAAGTTAAAAACAATTTGGACTGTGACCAACACATGTCCTTTTCTTACTAAAATCTTTTCCAGCTTGGTCTTAATTGCTATGCTGAGAACAAACACTCCCCTGCCATAATTTAGTCAAAAAGAGTTTCAGTAGCCGGGTTAATAAAAGAGGAAGGGTGGATTTGAAGAATGGCCCTTTCAGAGATTCTCTAGATCCTGGGCAATCTTTAGGTACAGAAGCCGTAGGGTTGGGGCAGAACATGATCCTCCTCAGGAACGAGAGGCCTGGCATCCAACAAGGTATAGAGAAGCACTTCATGCCTCAGAAACAGGGAAGGGAAGAAACTGAGCTGCATGAAACATTGCACTGGTTTGCCAAGTACAGACACACCCAGGTTTCCTGTTCCACATGAGGTTAGAGCTTGGATCACAGATGTCCAGCCAAATGTGGCCTTGCTCTGACCCAGATCATGCCACCAGAGAAGGACCAGTCACTCTGAGGAGCAGTTCTTTGTTCCTTGAAGCCCTACACTCCCTTGTAGTGGGAACCTTGAGCTATTAAAGGGCTTAAAAAAACTTTTTGTGTGTCTCGTAAATGGAGGCCCTCCCAACACAGAGTGTAATTAAAAAAAAAAAAGTGGAAATTGTTTAGCTACTATGCATAGAGAAAACCTTTTAGCACTAAAAACAATCATTGATATGCTGTTTATTGAATCATGTTTCTGAAAAAATATGTTAACTCTTCATAGATAACTGGGCAAAAGAATGCAGTTTTTACCTTTGGGCAGAATAAGTAGAGACAAATTCTAGAGGAATCTCAGTGTATATCTGCTGACTCACAAGAAAGACAAGTATTCAGTTTACAATAAAATATTTTCTTAACCATACGTTACAACTTCCCAGCAAAAAGTTATACTGTTCATGGCTCCCTTTTGTTGTCATGGAGTGTTGACTTGCTAGAGCATGCCACACGCAGGCATGAATGATACACAAAGCATCGTGATTATGTGTCAGGATGGTGTCGTCAAGAACTTGAAGTACTTTTTAATTTTCTTTTGGTAATTTTCTCTCAGGTAAAATATTAGCAGCCTTTTTAAGGAACAAGTTAGTATTTGAAGAGAAAGCAGAGGATTGGTGAGGGAAAAAAAATGTATGTGAGAAGAAAACTAAGATTTATTGTATATCTTAAGTGTTAGTTTCATCTATCATTGCCAGAAAAGGAACCACAAATTCCAGTTTCTATCTTGAAGTGATAAAGGCAGGTTGTATGTATGGTTATCTATCTATCAGCAATGGGATGGTGGGTGACAAGAGAATGACTGCTTTATTCTGTCTAAGACAAAGCAGAAAGTAGTTTGGTGTATTTTTTTTTTTCAACTATAAAAGAGCCTAGTCAGTTTGTCTTAACGTAATCCAGAACATAAATCTCACCTAAAAGCTTTTGAAGAAAAAATTTAAGCTCAACATGTATTTTACCTTCTAAGCACTGCATGGATCAATAGCTGTAGTTCTTAAGGTCTTCCAAGCCTCATGCTGTCTGAGCAGCAGCACTCTCTTCTGAACAGCTACCTGGTGGGAGCAGTTTTGGTGGTGGTGGTTGAAGTGATCAAGAGTGTGCTTGCTCCTTGAATTTATTCAAAGTATTTTGGAGGCAGAATAGCTGATATCTTGCAGATATTTCCCCCTTTTCTTCCTCTTTTTATGAGCCAGTCAAAACGTTTTGTTGTATATTGGAAATTTTATCACTCTTTATTGACTTACTTACCTCTTCTTAACTGAAGGGTTTTTTATTGAAATTTATTTCGGTTAAAGATTGGATAACTTTTTCCGAATGCAAATGTTGGAAAGGACACCAACTTTGGGATATCAGTTAACTCTAAAAACAGAAGGAGAGAGAGTTTGCTATTTTCTTATATTGCTGCTTTCTTTCATTTCCTAAAATATAAAATACAATGGAGAGATAAGGAACAAATATATCAATATGTGAATGTTCATTTAACAGTGATGGTGGATATCAGAGTGAACACTATATGACATTTTTCTGAAAAGTTAAAATACTTATATTTAAAAATTTTTAAAGCTTCCCAAAACCTCAGTGTGGAACCACTAGAGATTAAAACTAAGACAGTTAATTCATTTCTATAGCTACACTCAGAATTAATTATTTCAAAACTTGAGAATAAGTCTTTCTAGGTTTACTTTTTAAATAAATGTTCTCATATTATTTTCTTTGTTTGTTTTACTTTCTGCAATTTTTTTTCTTACATTTTACAGCTTGATATTTTAGTTTTTCTTTTTGGCATTTATATTTCACCAATTTTTACCACTAAAAGATTTCCAATGTCAATACTTATACTTAAGAATCATGGTATACAATTGTATCATCATATTGTACTATATCATTTTGCAGTAATGTCTTCTCCAATTATTAAACATTTTTATTGTTTTCAACTATTTTCTGATGAAATTAGCACTTTTGTAAGTAACTCATTTTGATGACTTCCTTAAAACTAATTTTTAGTATTTAAATTACAGTGTCAAATATAATACATACTTACAGTTATTACACATATATACACAACAAGCCTTTTTCTAGGTTGGTATTGTTTCTTTTTTAGGAAGAGTATGCTAGTGCTTAATTTATCACACCTTTAACCTGAAAAATGTAAACAAAATTTTGGATTTTTGTCAATTTAGGAGAAAATATATTAGCTACTTTGATGCTTTTCAATTTGAATATTAAATATATATGTACATAATATAGTCCTTTGAATTTCTCATTTTAGAAATAGCTTTTCTATAACTTAGGATGTTTAGTAATTTATTAGTTGTTATTTTATATATATATATTTGTAATCCTACATTATATATGTGACAAACAGTAGTAACAGTTTGTATTTTGTTTTAGCATAAATAGTTTAAAATTTTATATCATCAAGTCACTGGGCTGAACTCAAGGTCAACAGTCCCATGCTTCTTCTAGAGGCTCTAGGAGAGGATCCATTCCTTGCCTTTTTCCATTTCTGGAGCTGTCTGCCTTGGCTCATGGCCCTTTGTCCCATCTCTCTCTATCTGTCTCTTAAAGGGACACTTGTGATGGAATTTAGGGCCTGCCTGGGGTGACACAGGAAATCTTATTTCAAGGGCCTTAGCTTAATCACATCTGCAAAAATTTTACGCTTAAGGTAACATATACAGGTTCCATAGGCTGGGACCTGTCATGTTTTGGTGGCCATTATTTGTTCTACTGCAATTCAATTTAAAAACATTTATAGTAAGTTATACGTTCATTTCTACTTTTTTTCAGTCCCCTTATAATTCTCTGTCTCTTGCTCCACATTTGGATCTGATATGTCTAGACTAGCCTTGGTGTTTTTCTGGTAATATTTGCAACAAATAATACTCTTTATTTTAGGATGCTGAATATCTAGTTCATTTAGGTGGAAAATGGTGATTTAAAGCACTTGAGACTATGTATGTATGATATTTTAAATTGTAGTCTGTACTTACTAATTTTGATTAAAGCACTCAGTATTTAGACTGATGATGCTGGAAGAAAATGTGGGTTCTCCCTATAAAATAATAGAAAAAATAACTATCCTAGTACATTATATCATATCTTAAAATTTAGTTGGAGATGGTAGCTTTTTATTAGAGATGTAAAGTCCAGTATTCTTGCCTGGAAAATCCATAATCAGAGGAACCTGCTGGGCTACCGTCCATGGGGCCTCAAAAGAGTCAGATACGACTTAGAAACTAAACCACATTTTTTTAATGACTGCTATTTTTTTTAAAAAGACAATAGTTTTTACCTAGACTAAAAGTAGTGATTGTGTATAAAACTCTGTCGTTTGTGGAAGCAATTTCATCCAAAGATGGCCTCCAAAAATAACTAAACTCAGTAATGTGATTTTGATTTTAAGTTGAACTCCTCAGATTCAGTGCCTCAGATCTCATTATGTTTGTCAAAATATGCAAAAAATATTCTAACCACAGTTGTTTTCCTTTTATGATCCAATTTTTAGACTGTAAAAAGAAATTGCTACCTATAAAATATAATTAGCATTGTGTTTTTAGTCAGAGAGATAACCAGATGCTTTTAAAAAATGAATTCATTATACAAGATTATCAAAACTTGTTCTGTGAGTAATTGCTGCTGCTACTGCTGCTAAGTTGCTTCAGTCGTGTCCAACTCTGTGCGACCCCATAGACGGCAGCCCACCAGGCTCCCCCGTCCCTGGGATTCTCCAGGCAAGAACACTGGAGTGGGTTGCCATTTCCTTCTCCAATGCAGGAAAGTGAAAAGTGAAGGTGAAGACGTTCAGTCATGTCCGACTCTTAGCGACCCCATGGACTGTGGCCCACCAGGCTCCTCCATCCATGGGATTTTTCAGGCAAGAGTACTGGAGTGGGGTGTTAGTTCATCAAATAACAGTTCAGATATTTTTCTAAAATATTACTTGTATTATATCTTCCATTTCTCTTTGATATTTGAGTATAAAATGAATATGTCACATGGCTACATAAGGAGGATTACTTATAAAGTGTTTGGTGGGTACAATTGCCTATAGACAAACAAGTTAGTTTATCCACAAAAAAATTTTTGCTCAAATATTTTAGATAAAATGTCTAATATTTCAAAAATTGAAAAATAATTTCTAGGGTAATTAGATTTTTGATTAAGTAGATCCCTAATAAACTGTTAATATATTTTTTGTTTTCTCTACAGCACTTATGCTTAGCTTCACAGTTCTCGGAATCTTGCAAACTATTCTAAAATCTTTCATTAAAATAAAAAAAAATCATGTTTTAGTATTACCATTATAATACACTTTTGTTATAGTCTTAGAAAACATTCTTAATGGCTTTGAATTTGAAACATGGCTTTAAATCATTGTAGTTTTCATAGATACAGTCAAACTAGGAAATGTCAATATGTGCACTTTCATAATATATGAAGTGAAACACTTAAATTTTTCTAGGAAAAAATTAACATAGAAAAACTTTGCAATTCTATTTTACTTGTAAAAAATATGCTTTTAATATTATGTGTGAGTGGTTATGAGTAACCTATTCATAAGCTACCACTCCCCCTTTCCCCAAATGAAGGGAGTTGAGGCAGCTGACTGAGATACATAGATACAAATTAAATGGAGGACAGAGTTCAAAGTGTTTAAGTTTGAAGTGTTTACTTATATGTATTTGATCCTACAGTTACTTGCTTTGAATAGTATGCTGATGACGACAGTTTATCAGAAATGTGAAATGGAGGTATTATTACAAAGCCAACCAGTTTAAAAATCTCAAGATGCTAAGGTTGACTGCTATATTAATAACTACTGATATACTTACACAGATTGGAGAATAGATAAATGATACATGGAAATAAAAAGATCTATATATCTAAAAATAGGTATATTGATATATATATGACTTACTCTCCACATCCATCATGTTTTTGCAGATGGTAAAATATCAATCCTTATTATGGCTGAGTAGTTTTCTGTTGTACAAATATATCACATCTTCTTTATCCATTTGTCTATTGATGGAGACTCAGGTTTCTTCCATATCTTGACAATTGTAAACAATGTTGCTATGAACATTGAAATGCATGTATCGTTAACTGGTGTTTCTGTTTTCTTCAGATATACATACCCAGGAGTGAAATTACAAAATCTTAAGACAGTTTTATTTTTTAGTGTTTTGGAACCATCTGTGCTAATTTCCACAGTGGTTGGACCAATATTCACTCCCACAAACAGTATACAAGGGTGCCATTTTATATACATCCTAGGCAATATTTGTTAATTGTGTTCCTTTCTTTCTGTTGAAACATAGTTGAGTTACAACACTATGTTAGTTTTAACTATATTCAGTTATATATATATATATACACACACACACACACACACACACACACAATGTGTGAAGTGAAGTCTCTCAGTCATGTCTGACTCTTTGCAACCCCGTGGACTGTAGCCCACCAAGCTCCTCCGTCCATGGGATTCTCCAGGCAAGAATACTGGAGTGGGTTACCATTTCCTTCTCCAGGGGATCTTCCCGACCTAGGGATCGAACCCGGGTCTCCCGCATTGGAGGCAGACGCTCTAACCTCTGAGCCACCAGGGAAGCCCTGGTGTGTATACATACACATCGTGTATATGTATATATAATCTTACATGGGCTTCCCAGGTGGCTCAGGGTAAAGAATCACCTCCAGTGAGGAGATGTGAGTTCCATCCTTGAGTCAGACAGATCCCCTGGGGAAGGAAATGGCAACCCACTCTAGTGTTCTTGCCTGGAAAATCCCATGGAATATGTTAGAGCATTTGCCACTATAGGTTTTTATAAGATATTGAATATAGTGTTGTATAGTAAATCCTTATTGCTTATCTGTTTTGTGTGTAGTAGTTTTTATTTGATTTGAACTTTTGTAGTCGTTATCAATGTTGATCATCTTTTTTTGTGCCTATTGGCCATCTGTATGTCTTTTTTGGAGAAAGAAAGTACTTCTACCTTTTGTCCTGGAGCATGGGAAATTTTGTGTGTGTTTTAGGAGTGGAGTCTCTATTTCCCACAGCCCTCCTGAAAGTAAGACCTATTGGCCTTCAAAGCCAAATATTCTAAGGGTTTGTCTTCCCAGAGGAAGATCCCCCAGGCTGGGAAGCCTTATGAGAGGCTTACACCCCTTACTCCTTTGGGAGAAAACTCTTCAGTCGTAATTATTCTCCTGTTTGTGGGTCACCTACCTGGGAGATGTGGGTCCTTTTTTTATGTCTTTAGTTGTGTAAAATTTCCTCTAGTAAGCTTCAGTCTTTTTCATCCATAGATATTCTGTAAATAGTTGTAATTTGAATCTCCTCTCCAAGAAAGAAGGTGAACTCAGGCTCTTTCTACTCTGCCATCTTGGCTGAACTCTCTATTAGGCTTATTTTCACTGCAATTATTGCTCCACTAAAAAATTTACTTCACTGAGCATTCTCTCTTATTTTTAACAAGTTCTTACTATTGAAGTAGTACATTGTTCCAGTATTTCATATTTTTCCAATATGAATCACATTATTTTGGATGTCTTATTTTTCCATCAAAGAGGAAAATGATGTTTGCTTATTCTTCTCCAGAGTAGAGTTTAACAGGGTACACCTGTTAAACTAATGGAACTTTCCCCCCAGATAAAAAGATGATAATTGACTCATCTTTTATCACATAGCCAATTAAGAGTTATGAAAAGCTGGAACCCAGATCTTTTAGGTCACACATATAGTAAGTAGTGGGCCAGTTTTAAACTCTTGTCAGGTGATTTGAAAACCATACTACTTAGTCTCTGATAATAGCCTTGTTACTAGAATTTGTTGAAATTCTAATTGCCAGAAAGCATCAAGCTTTAAGATCTTCCAACTCTGGAGGAACTGTACTAACATTTCTTGAACCATATTTGAATATGCAATTTGAAGACATAAGACTCTCAAGTTTACTCCTTGGAAGGAAAGTTATGACCAACCTAGACAGCATATTAAAAAGCAGAGACATTACTTTGTCAAAAAAAGGTCCATCTAGTCAAGGCTATGGTTTTTCTAGTGGCCATGTATGGATGTGAGAGTTGGACTATAAAGAAAGCTGAGCACTGAAGAATTGATGCTTTTGAACTGTGGTGTTGGTGAAGACTCTTGAATGTCCCTTGGACTGCAAGGAGATCCAGTCAGTCCATCCTAAAGGAGATCAGTCCTGGGTGTTCATTGGAAGTACTGATGTTGAAGCTAAAACTCCAATACTTTGGCTACCTGATGCAAAGAGCTGACTCATTTGAAAAGATCCTGATGCTGGGAATGATTGAGGTCAGGAGAAGAAGGGAACGACGGGGGATGAGATGGTTGGATGGCATCACCAACACTACTGGTGTTGTGTATGGACATGGGTTTGGGTGGACTCTGGGAGTTGGTGATGGACAGGGAGGCCTGGAGTGCTGCAGTTCATGGGGTCGCAAAGAGTAGAACACTACTGAGCAACTGAACTGAATGAAGATCCTCAATTTGGGCTGTGCTTACTTTTAGCCATTATTTCCTTTTCCTTAATCACAATGTAGATATATAAATAACATAAAAATTGAGATTTTAATAATTATGGACATGGACTTTGGTAAAGAATCTGCTTGCCAAGCAGGAGCCACAACTTCAATCCCTGGGTCAGGAAGATTCTCTGGAGAAGGAAATGGCAACCCACTCCAGTATTCTTGCCTGGGAAATCCCATGGATAGAAAAGCCTGTCAGGCTACAGTCCATTGTCACAAAACAATCAGACACAACTGAACACACACACTGTATATACTTTAAATTATAATGTAGTTGTCTGTAAAATGTTTGTTCCTTTTCTCAGTAATCAGCTTTCAGAGAAACATACTCACTGATATCTGGCAAATCATTTCCTTCTTACTTCTTCTAGAATTCTTGTTCCTGTTCTTATCTGTCTTCTGTGGTGTAGATGTTTACTGTGACTACTACCGTCTTGTAGTCAGGTTCAACTGAAAATGCAATCAACATTCCTCTGAGGCATTCTTCATCTACCATTCCCCCCCAAATAACCAATATGCCACCAAATCTGGCTCCCTCAGTATTTTCCATATGGCCTTGCTATTAGTCCATCAAGTAGCCCATGATACTACTGTCTTTTTTTTTTAATAGATGAGCTTTCTGATAGCACTTCAATCGCAATAATTCCCCCCTCATCTGCATTGTCATAGAGTTGTTTGTTTGTTTTTTTAATTCTCTGAAACATGTTTCTTTGAATTGATTGTATGTGTATCTCATTGCAATTATTTTAATTACAGTACACCATAGTGACTAAAGGCACAGACTTTGGAAAATGATATTCAAGGGAATTGTGAAAAAATTAATAATTAGCTGTATACCAGGTGAATGCCAAACTCCTTTTCTCGATCAAATTAATGTCATAGATGGAGAAATTCAGGTATTTTAGAAGAACATGGCTATTCATTTCTGGGTAGTAGATTATAATTTGTGATTGCAAAAAGAGCCATCAGAATTGGAGCAGGTTGCTGTTAATGATTACATGACTGAAGGAAACAAAAGTTAGATAGCACCTCATCCAAAACTTTATTTCTTTTGCCCACTGACAAATATGTAGCAAGCACGTAATCAATACAGATACAGTAAATAGCTACAAGGCATAAGGGAGTTTAGGAAGTCTGGAGTTTTAAGTCCAAGCAAAGGAAAGAATAGCGATGCATTTAAAATTGAAGGCATAAGAGCATGAAAATTTAGAAGGAAAGTTAATAAATTCTCATCTACTCAAATGAAGTTCAAGGTAACTTCAGGCTTGTTTTGTGTAGTAAACAGGAGGCTGTTAGGTGTGTGGCTTTGATGTTTAGATAATTTGAGAATCATCCAGTAACAGTGATATTTGAAGCTGTGGGAGGGAAGTCAATTAGTGAAGAATATGTATAGTGAAAAGGAATGCACTTTGAACTTGGGATCTAGAAAATGGATTTAGAGGACTTTGAATAAGCTGATAAAAGATCATAAGATGAAGTAGTATAAAATGTGATTTAAAGTAGCCATGCTGTTAATAAAGATAGCATACTCAACTATGTCATATGCCTCAGACTGTTGTTCAAGAATAAGGATCAGTAGATTTGATGATTAGTTCATTGGTGGCTAATCTTTATAAGAATCATTTTAGTAAAATAGTTGGAGTCAAGAAACTGGATTCCATTTTGTTTAGAAACAAAAGGGAGATGCAGAATTAAACAATTTTATCTAAGTACTATTTTCCTCAAATTAACATAGCTTAATTGTGTTATTTTCCTTACTACAGTAACATAGATTCATGTAGGGATTTCAAGTAATAGTGAAAAGCTTGAAGACAGAAATTAAGAAAAAGATGTCAAAGTCATGAAAAATTTCAAAAAATCAACCATTGATAATTCAGCAAACATTTATTCAAACTTGAGTGTAGTTACATACAACCTAAGACATACATATATGATTGCATGTAATTTTAGATATATACTCATATATATATATATGATTGAATGTAATATCCCAGTTTATAATATTTAATCCATTCCATAATAGAGTAAAAATTTTGCCATATTGGGCATCACCTGATGGTAAAGATGCTAAGATGGTAAAGAATCTGTCTGCAATGTGGGAGACCCAGGTTCAATCCCTGAGTTGGAAAGATCCACTGGAGAAGGGAATGGCAACCCACTACGGTATTCTTACCTGTAAAATTCCATGGACAGAGGAACCTGCTGTGTTATGGTCCATGGAGTCACAAAGAGTCAGACACGAATGAGCAACTAACACTCATATATATTGTCATATTAATTTAAAATACATTTAATGGATGTATGCTAGTCCACTTTACTTGTATAAAGTAAGTTACTTAACCAACTCATTATATACAGACAATAACATATATATTTTTTGCTCTTGTCTAATAATCACCTTAGAATAAATGGTAAAATGGCATTCCTGTTTTAAAGATTATACAATTTTAAATCACCTTCATATAGATTATTAAATGCTTCTCCAGAATATTTTCATCATATTCCATTCTCAGCAAGTTGAAGTATTAATAGTTTTCCCATATACCATATGTAGACAAAAATGGTGGCAAATTAGAGATGTTAACTGATATTAACTAGCATTTGTCTGTAATATAAAACAACTTTTGTTACTTGACCTTTTTAAGCATCACTTAAAATTCAGGAACAAAAATGAAAAAGATTATCCTAGATCTGAAAATTGAAATGGCACACAGAAAAGGCAGAAAATCAGAATGCTGCTGCTGCTGCTAAGTCACTTCAGTCGTGTCCGACTCTGTGCTCCCCCATCCCTGGGATTCTCCAGGCAAGAACACTGGAGTGGGTTGCCATTTCCTTCTGCAGTGCAGGAAAGTGAAAGGTGAAAGTGAAGTCACTCAGTCGTGTCCGACTCTTAGCGACACCATGGACTGCAGCCTACTAGGCTCCTCCGTCCATAGGATTTTCCAGGCAAGAGTACTGGAGTGGGGTGCCATTGAGTAAGGCACAGATCTACAGATATGTGAAAGTAATGATGGAACTGCTAGCAATTATGTCTAAAGTGGGTAAGGATGCAGTGAGGGCTAGGGGTGAAGTGGAAGGGATAATGTTCACAAGAAGATGACATGTTTGGATAAAGAAATGCATGTGTCTAATGAAAACAGAGACTGTTTGGAGTTGAAGAGATCTAGGATTATGTGAGTATAGTTAAAAGGCTCATTAACTTGAATGTTAAGAACCAGACCAGAGAAGACTAGTCAAATAACATAATGAACAAAGTAAGTTTAAGTCAATGGTGAAAAGAAAAGAGCCTGATGAAGTTTGAGGTATATATCATGAGTGAGTGGCACAGGCATCAAAAGCAGAGCAGTTACTGAATGATGACGACAGGGCAATAATATCAATACCGCAGTGAGGAGTAAGGAGAACACTGGCCCCGCCTTGTTCATCATGGGTGTGAGTTGGGTGAGGTTTTCGGGGTAGATAGCATTATCAGGGTTAGACTGAGTTTCAGTTCGGGTGAGGAAATGGACACACTATTCTAGAAAAAGTTTAGATGTTAGGGGTTTTGTTTTTGCTTTTTTAATTTTCTAAAAGATCTAGAAAGCAAATCCAGTTTACTAGTGTCCAGAGAACAGAAACAATATGATGTATCACCACAGCCTTCTCCAAATCAGTGTATTTGCTCTTTGTTCAGCTTTTTACTAATTTCTTATGTGGCATTATAGCAATAAGGTCATCACTAAAATAAATGAACAAGCAAGACCAAAGATTATGGTTCTATAATGTTTTAAATGTTTTATAAAAAACAAGGCTTTTAGTACAGAGCACTTGATACCATAATATTTCACATTTATTAAATGTCTCATGCATATGAACACAATGTTAAGTTCCTACCAGGGCCAAGCTTGACTACATACACTGTTGTGCCCCTGCATGGCAGAATTTCCCAGACAGACCATCCGGTGACTTAGAAAATGCAGCAAAACATATGATTTTTTTTTAAATGTTTTACCTCTTGATTTAGTTTAATCTAAGTAAATCTAAGAGAAAATAGAAAAATCTATTCTACTTAATACAATTATTCAGGGAATGAGACAGTATTATGATATTATTGAATACATCATTTTATGATTGAAATATTTCTCAAGGATTTTAAATGTTCTTGGCTTACTTTTAAATGATCATTTATGTGAAAACTCCCACATTAATTTAAGTCATATTCATTGACAAAAAGGTAATTTTCATTTTTTGTCATGTGCAAAAAAATTCACACTAATGAGTTTGTCTGTGAATTTTTATCACACAGAATATGCCACCCTATGAAGCAAATATTATTTTCCTTCTGTTTTTTAAATGAGAACATGAATACAGAGAGGTTAAATAACAAGCAAAAATCAAACACATAAAATCAGGTTGGTTTGGGGTTTAAAACATGCTTAAGAGCATTTCTGATTTGCAAAAGTATTTACCAGAAATGACTCTTACACAGAGAATAAATATATGCAAGAAGCTTTTGTTTTTGACTAATGAATGCAGCAACAATAAAAAGCATCAATTAATTAAAATCAAATTGTATATGATTGAGAAATTCCATGTTGCCCCAACTGTTATCTTTGATCAGACCAAATATTTAGGTCAGCAAATGAGATATAGAAAGTCTACAAAGTTACTGAGATAACCTGAGAAAAAAAAAAAAAAAGAATAACTCCAAAAGTAATTCCGCCTTAATCACCTATCATTTTCCTAAATCTAAGATAATATTCTTCATTAAATTAATTATTTGTTGCTTAGTGCATACTAGGAAGGGACTTGACAATCCTGAAAGCCTCATGGCTGTCCTAAGGAAAAGCCTGACCCTTGGTTCAGACTCCTGAAAGAATGCGGGGTGGTACTAGGAAAGGAAAGCACCTAGAACAGAAAAGATGACTAAATGTTTGTGAAATATGAATCTGTGTTTGTATAAAGCATTCTTTTGCATTCAAACAGAACTTGGAGGCATTTCAAGGAAATGGATGAAAATACAAACATCAACTGAGTTTTGAAAGACAATTAGAAGGGAAAGATTTGGAAGGGAAATTTATCTCTTAGTCAAGTTCTATTCTGTTGAATGTAGTTTCCCTAGATGCTGGGATCAAAAAGGAGAGAACACATCAAAAGAAGAGCAGTTAAGAAGGAAGGTGTGGCATTGCTCCTAACATGCAATATCCCTTTGGATCATTGGTCTGCACAAGTTCATTAATTTTGTTGTTCAAATCTATGTCTTAACTGATTCGTGTGTTTGTGTGTGTGTGTATGTATCTGAATGAAAAATATCACTGAGTGATATGTTCAAATCTGCTATTCTGGCTAAAAATTTCTACATTTGTTTGGAAAATGGATAATTTTGCTTTCTGTATTTTGAAACTGTGCTTTTAGTTGTAGGCAGCTTTAAAAATATTATATTTATTGAACTATTTTCTCATATTTATGGAACCTCTTTATTTAAGTAGTGATTTTTATTACTGTTTTGTGAGATATTAACAAAGCTATACCAGCTTTCTTTTAATCAGTATTTAATGATATCTTTATATATATATATAGTAAGAACCAAGGCTACAAATTCCACTGTACCACTGTATCTCCCGGAGGGGGGGTACTTTTCTCTTTTCCAAAGTGATGGGGTCACTTTTTAGACTCTGAGAAGACTCCCTACCCAATTTGGTTTTGTCTTTGTCTCTGGACCCCCTCACTCCCCCATTAAAATGCATGCTTCTGCTTAGTAAGGATAGGCTGATGTCTTCAGAATGCTAACTTATCTAATAGGATTCAGATTTTCCAGTCCTTTCTGGACTCAGATGTTTTCTCATTCTTCCCAGGACATTTTTTTTTTAATAGTTATGTAACACTGGAAACTTTCCTATAGATATCTGATATGCCATGCTGACTAGCATTTAAACAGTGTATTAGGGCTCTTTTTAAAAACTAATTGGGGAAAATGCAATCTCATCCTATCTTAGAGTTTTAAGATGCTGGAATCATCTTGTTTATGATCTCTAGTCCCAGATAAATGATTATATAAAAGTTTGTCCTCCTTCTGATTATCTTCTTTTTGATGGTAACTCATGGTCTTTTGTATAGATTGTTACTCCTGGTCTACAATATATACCATTATGAGATTATAATGTATCTCCTTTCTCCTATACTCATGCCCTATGGATAGACACACATTTATTGGCTACTTACTATGACCTAGATCCTGTGGTTACACCTGAGATATTAAGGCAACTAAGATACATTTCCTGGAGCACAAAGGCCAAATAATAATGAACCATTTCAGTACAGTGAGATATGTACAAATAAATATGTGCTGTATGCACCAAGCTTGGTGTGATTCAGTATGCCTGTAGGATTCAGGAATGGCCTCAGAGAAGAACTGGATAAAGAGATTTTTAAAGCATAATTAGGACTCCTCAGTCAGAAAAAGAGCAGCAAGGCAATCTGGTCAAATGGTTAGACTGCACATATGTATACTTCACTGTGATACTCTGTGATTTTGGGTAATTTGTAAATACATCAAAATAACTAGAACAGATGACTAACAGAGAGATGATAGAAGATAACATTAGAAATACTGACAAGGAGCTAGATTATTAAAAGTCTGTTTTAGAATACTAAGAGAAGGCATTGAAAGATCTTATATAAGAGCATAATACTGAGTTTTCTTTTTTAATTAGGTAACTGTATAATTAAGGCTATAACTTTTGAAATTTTATAAAAGTATTATCAAAAGATATTTAGGCCTCAAACTGGGCAATGATAGCAGGTATAAGAGCAGAACCAGATGAGGTAATGTTGAACAGTGAAATTAGAAGAATATGGTGATTAATTAGATAAAAAATATTGAAAGATGCAAGAGCTAAGGTAACTGAAAAGACCTGGTTGACTCTGAGATTTCTTGATTATTATATGCATTATTTGCTGTTGTTCAGTCATCAAGTCATGTCTGACTCTTTGTGATCCCACGGACTGTAGCAGGAGTGGTCCATGGGGTCCGTAGGATCACAAAGAGGAGTGATTTTTAACTTTGTTCCTTCTGAAGTTGAGTTCAACAGAGTATATCCATGTGGCTATGTCTCCAAATCAGACAGAAATTGGAATTTGGGGGTTTGAAGAGAGTCTTAGGTTAGAGATATTGATTTGGAAAATATCAAAATATACATAATTGCTGAAGCTATGATAATTATAGAATGAAGTAATGAAGTAAGATATCATTTAAAAAGTGGTTAGGCTAAAAAGATAAGAGAGACAGGGATAAAACTCTGAGAAAGAATGAGGATATGAGGAGGTGACTGTCAGTGAAGATGATGGGATGGGTGTGAGGAGTGGTAATAGACCTATGAATCAGGAGAGTTCAGAGGGCTCTGTGATGAGGAACAAAGGAGGTGTCTCAAACAAATTTCAGTTGATCAAGAGTATTAAATGCTGGAGATCTGAAATAAGATGATAACCGGATAATTAGGAGGCTGTTAGTGACCTACTTAGAGAATTCTGTTCACTGTGGAGCGCTGAGTAATGAGTGAGGGTGAGACTGGAGACAGTCCCAGTTGACTGCTCTTGTAAGGAGAGAAGGGAAGTGGAAATTGCTTCATAGCGAAAGGGGGGCATTTTAGATTGGGGAAGTTGCTCTTCATGGCCTTTATTTATTTGTTTATTCTTCCCAAAATATGAGGAAATTGAGCATGTCTCTTGACTGAAAAAAGAAGAAATAACAGAAAGGAGTTCATATGACTTTATTCTAAAGGTATACTCTAGGGGCTAGAGACTAGTAATGTTATACAGCAAAATTCAAGGTAAAAATTTATTATTGTGTCTGCATGTTATAAGTAACCATCAATTAAGGCCTAACATTGATATAATCCTAGAAATATAGGACTTGCAGATAGTGAAAAATTACAATTGCCACAAAACTTGGTTATATATTGGTTATATTGAATTAACCAGAAAGTAAGAAATATTTTCTAAGGCTTTATCTGGGAAACCATCAGTTCAGTTCAGTTCAGTTCAGTCACTCAGTCGTGTCCGACTCTTTGTGACCCCAGGAATCGCAGCACGCCAGGCCTCCCTGTTCATCACCATCTCCCGGAGTTCACTCAGACCATAGTCTACTGAATAACATGTCGTACTTAATCAGCAATCCAAGAATAAGTTGGATTGATAACAAAACTAGAAAGAAAGAGAGTATATGTATGGTACTCTAGTAACTTGTTTTGTATGTATAAAAGAAACTTACTAATAGAGAGTACTTTTGTGAATTACATTTGTGATTTTAGTAGTATTAAAATTTTAAAAATGTTTTGCAGTTTTCTATGACCAATAAATGTCTGAATTATTTGGGCTTATTATTAAGTGAAACTGCCTTGCACTTTAGAAAAAACACAATACTCTTTTTTGGTCAAATGTAATCCACAATTTTAAAGTAATGTTGTGACTTGGTAAACATGGGTTGTACCAGCCATCTTTAGGGTTATCCCTATCCTGTTAGTTATAAATGACAAAAACCAAAATGTGATGTGAAAGACAATTCCAAAAATGTCAGAAGTGAGTTATGTACAGCACATCTACTATATTAAGAGTCAGGGTACTAGAAGGAACAACTGGCACACTTACAGTGAGTAATTAGAAGAAAGTTTAATAAAGGGACAATTTACATTGTGGGCAGGGTCTAGGGAAACTATAAGAGATAATGCTGTTATTCCAGGCCTTTAATTGGTGATTCCATTACCAACAAAAGGACTAAAAGGAGGGAGGAAGGCTGGAAAAAGAGACAGGAAGTATGCAGCCACCCTGGGAAATCCTTCAGGGAGAAAGTCAGGGAAATAAACAGGGGACTTTTGTTTCCTTAATCTCTTTTCCCACCCATTCTGTTCTCATGCTGGTAATTCCTGTTTGCAAACCAAAGGAGAAGCCAGATCCGCAAGAGTCATTTGACTGACTTTATGCCTCTACTGCTTAAGCTCCTTGGGCACAAAGAAGAGAGGATAAATGGAAAGAAGATTTGGAGGAACATGTAGATATCTAGCACACCTTTATAATTTATATTTAATAAGAGTAATGATGTAGGATTTTATTAAAGAAAGTCAGTTTTATACAGTTTCTCAGATCCATGGAGTGTGATACTTATAGCCTGCTTGTGATCTCCAAATCTTGGTCCAGCATCAGTTAAAATAATTTCCATTTTCTCAGAAGGAAGATGTTTCACTTTACAGTTTACAACCTACCCATCACTTGGGCCTCTGTTTATTCCTGGCTGTGCAGCCCATGGGGTTGCAGACTCAGACATCGCTGAGCGACTGAATTGAACAGCCAGGTCATTGTACTCAGATGCGAGCCCATTGTACGCTGGTGTCTTCATCACCCTGTTATAGAACACCTCTATGCTCCCATCTCTCTGCATTTCAACAACCTCAGCTGTATCTTGTCCTCCACATAGGTATAGCAGAAGGTCTTCTCAAAGTATTAAAGTGACATTTAATTGATTTTTTTTCTCTGTGTCTCGTTATCTGTTCTCTTTTTGTATAAATTCCAGATGAGCTTTCAACTGCCATCCCTCCTAAACATCACCTACTAGCCCCCAGCAGCTAAGGAAGAGGAAATTACTCAGTGATGAGAATTTCAAACTGAGAAGAAGGGCAAATTTCTATTGCAGTCTGGTGATAGAATTACTTTGCAGAAGCAAGGTCTTTCCATTCCATTCAAATTATACCACACAGGTGGTCCTACTCATTAAAGAAATAACGCACTCCCCTAGGTACTAGGGCTTTAAATACCTTTAAATAGAATGCATGTGAGTATGCTTACTCAGAGTTATTGGAAAAACACTTATGACTATAGGAGTCCTGTTTTCAATGTAAAATTAATTTAATAATGAAATGGTTTTGATTTAACAGAGTTTAATTGAAGAAATTGAGGGGATAGATACAATGACTTTTCCATTCAGCGGTTTCATTAAAATGAATTTTGTTTTTTCAGCCACCAAAGAGATACACTTATTGAAAACAAAAATATATTTTTAGTTTTGCTGTTGTTTCAGTAAAGGAGGTAGCAAATAAATGATGGAATGTCCAAGTTAGAATCACAAAATTTGCCTGCTTGGAGATTGAAAATATCTTGATGAACTCTTTAATCTCTCTTGAGAAAGACTTTGCACAGCAATCATTTATATTTTCTTCTGTACTATTGAACCTTCTCTTTACAGAAATAAAATAAAACCCCAACTGAACAGAGGAAACTGGTTTTCTGCCAAGTCCTGTCTAAATTGTAACCTATGTAGTTCATTTTAAAGCATTCATTTATCATTCACAAATTAACCTTGTACAGGATAGCTGCTCTCATTTCCATTGCCTTTCTGTCCTAGGAAGTATAAACCTCAAGCATTAACAAATAATGAGTTGAATCTGTGAGGCATATTTAATGCAGGGAGGGTTTTTAATAACATCTCTATAATTATAGGCATTGATAACTGACAATAAATCTTCATTTCCCAAATGCCACAGTCATTACGGATAGAATGATATGTAATTTGTACTAGATGCTTTTAAGAACCTTATGCCAAAATCACGTTGCTTTTTTTTTTTTAGCTTCAAATTTTGGTTACTGTGGAGAGAGTATCAGATATTTATTACAGAACATAGTTATAAATATACTAGGCAGAATGACTCTGAGGGTGTGAGTCTTTGCTTTTTAATTAGAAAATGATATCACCACCATGATATTGACTGTAAATCTTAGCTCAATTCTTGGGTGGCACTTTAAAAGTCACACTTATTTTAAATAATAATCTTGGTTACTTTAATGGGCAACAAGCTACATTGAAACATTTCTTGATGTGCTATTTATTGTATGAAGTTTTATTCTTGTGAGCTTTGACTTAGAACTTTATTATAGACAAATTTTTTTAAGTGCTTCAAAAATTATGTGGAACATTTTCGAGTCTGAGTTCTCCCAGCCCCTGTTTTCTGTAAAGCTTTATGAGCTCAGCTTGTCCATTTAAAGACATGTTCCTTAAAGACTTTCTTATAGGGGAGTCCATGGCAAAATGTGTGATTTCTGACACCTCTCCTGTACCCAACAGCACCATTCTGAATTTATGTTCCCTGTCCTGAATCCTGTTCTCTAGGGATAGAGACAACAGAATGTATCATTCAAGAGTTAATTTCTAATTTGCTACCCCTGGGATACTGAATTTTCTTAAATATTTGGAAAGACATCGTTTCACCATTAGACTTACTTCAAGGTGATTTACTATCTTTCTAAATGCTCTTGTGCAATTACAATCTACCTTATATACAATATGTATATTGAAGTTGAATAAGAAGATACATTTTTATATGGCTTTCAGTTGTGCTCTCCGGGGAAATTTACCACATAGCCAACTAATAAATAATATTGTTCAAACTTGGCATCCATGACTGTTTAAGTGCTTCTCAGAAATTAGCCCATTAATCTTCATATGGCTGCTTGTAAAAGAGACAGCAAGTTATCTTATTCTTCACACTTTCCTCTGTTATCCCACTCCAGCTGCCTAGATATCTACACTGTTGTGCCCACGTCATTAGAGGCAGTTTCCTCTAGTGTTTCTCTGCAGACCAAAGCACTCATGGTGTGAGAATGTCTGTCCTCCCTTCCGTGAGATGATCCAGGAGGTTCACACCAGGCCCTTAGGGTTCTATTTAGACAGTAAGGCACATGATTGGTACAGGCAAACACAGAATAAATTGCATGATCTGCGTGTCACTGAAAATCATCTCTCTGGTTTGTAAAAAAGGCCTTGTTTCTCTTAAGCAAAGCCCTAACACCTCTTCTGTATTCATTCTTTGCTTGTTGTGAAAGGGTTGTTTCATTAAAAGTAGAATAGCAGTCCTTAAAGAACTGCTTCATTGCTTTCTTACCGGTCATTCAAAAGTAAACTTGTTCTTTCCAAACAGATAAGGTTGTTTGGAGATTTTTAATTTTTTACTACCATTCTCAATGTATTTGTCTTGTTTTCCAGAAGAAAAGCCTACAGCATATTGAGATCAAGTACAGAGTGAAGTATGAAAAAGTGTTTAATTATTTACTTACGTGTTCATATCGTACAGAACTAAGAACACAAACCCAGATCTCATGGCTTATCTCTCCTTACAGAGAGATGAGGCTTTTCACAAATTATGTTAAATCTGAATCTGAGAATGAGAAAGTATAAAATTAGCAGTTCAATCAGTGGCTATAAATCAGAAAACAATAATTGGAACTTTTCCATGAAGCACAATAAATCCTATTTACCTTTTAAGCCCATAAGACACTCATTCTCATTCTAAACTTCCTGATCATTTTCTTCTGAAAATGTCTTCAGAAGAAAGACATATACCTGAGTAGAATATAAAGCAAGCTCATCTTATTTTCATTATAGGAATTGGACTCTTACCTTATGCAATATTAATGGCTCACAATCCCCAAACATTCACATTCTCAAAGAGAAACCAATGACTCAATTAACTTCTGGTTGAGTAGTTACCAGTTGTTGGGAAAAGGTCTATGTTCTAAGAAAGGCATCATTCAATAGGAGAGTGACAAATGAATAAGCATGAAGTCACATCAACCACCCTGTGAGTGATGTGACACCAAGGATTATTTATTTCATTAGTGGTACTTGAAAGGGGACTCAAGGTATCCTAAATCTTTTTCTCAATACTTGCAGCTGCCGAAGAAGGGACTAGAATGGAATGGACTTCGTCTCATTTAATGGATTGTATATAGTTCATAATGTATGTTTTCATGGGAATGTTTTAGTTCTGTGTCAATGCTCATTCATCATGATGTTACTTGTTTTTTAAAACCTAAATAGACCAAAAGATTAAGTGACCTTTTGGTCTTTGGTATATTTCTCAGACAATTTTTTATATAAATAATTAAACCTGGAGAATGTGAGGGGTTGTACAAATCAGCTAAAATTCCTTTCAGTCATAAAGAGAATATAGTTAGTACTACAATACTGAAATTTTAAAAATTTTCTACAATTTATGAGGTAGCATAGTATCAGTATACAGAGCTCATGTATTTTGAGTTTAACCTTCAGACAGAAAAATCAACGATAATTGATTCAGAGGTATTACTTCTTACCTAAGTCACATTTATGTTCTCCTCTATTCTTTGGTATTAGTCACCTTTAATTTAATGCTAAATAGAACATGAAGAATAGAAGGTAAGTGTTATCTTCAAATGAGTGATTGTGTTAAAAATGGGGAGAAGTACAGAGGAAAATTAGAATCCATTTTGTTTATGATTAATATCTGAGTATATGCATAGTTGTGGTAAACTTTTCTATTGTTAGCATATATGATTTTACTTTTTATATATTTCTGTTTAAACCTTTTAAAATATTTCTTTGCTGTGTCCTTTTATTCACATATTGATCCCTATTTTGACAAGATTTCATTCTTATAATTAGCTTTATGTATACCTGGCCATTTATTTCAATAGAAAAATGCAATGCAAGTCTCAAAATTTTCTACTGGTAAATTTTACTACCAGGTCCAGTTAAGATAAGATTTTTACTTTATTTCTAAACTATGATATCAACTTATCTTCCCTAAAGTCCAGGATGTCTGAAATATTCTAGATGCTAATTTTATTATCTTTTCCCTCCTATTGGTTTCATATTGCAAAGCATAAAGTTTCCCCATAGATATAAAGTGTCCCCCTTCAGAGCCTGGGCTATGTGGTTTTTTAAATCCATATTCTAATTGCCTAACTCTTACATATTTAAACACACTATATGTTGAGTTGAATTTTGAAACCTAAATAACTAAAATTTTTGGTTTTGTTATACAGTTATATGTAATCCCATCAAATGAGTTTTTCTTGAAAATATGAAGATACTTTGATATTTGGAAACAGATTAGTAGTAAGATATGAACTCCATCAGTGGATTAACCTCTATATCAGTCAATAAAGGGAACAGTTTATAGATCAGTGTTAGCTGGACAAGTGTGTACACACACAGACACACACATTTCCCTATGTATATAAAAATGACAAACCAGTTTTCTTTAATACTCTAATGGTTTCTCTTCCTACCCTAGTTCCGAAAACATTGTTTGCTATCAGTTCAGTTCAGTCGCTAAGTCGTGTCCGACTCTGCGACCCCATGAACCACAGCACGCCAGGCCTCCCTGTCCATCACCAACTACCAGAGTCCACCCAAACCAATGTCCGCTGAGTCGGTGATGCCATCCAACCATCTCGTCCTCTGTCATCCCCTTCTCCTCCTGCCCTCAATCTTTCCCAGCATCAGGGTCTTTTCAAATGAATCAACTCTTCACATGAGGTGGCCAAAGTATTGGAGTTTCAGCTTCAACATCAGTCCTTCCACTGAACACCCAGGTCTGATCTGCTTTAGGATGGACTGGTTGGATCTCCTTGCAGTCCAAGAGACTCTCAAGAGTCTTCTCCAATACCACAGTTCAAAAGTATCAATTCTTCGGCAGTCAACTTTCTTTATAGTCCAACTCTCACGTCCATATATGACTACTGGAAAAACCATAGCCTTGACTAGATGGACCTTTGTGGACAAAGTAATGTCTCTGCTTTTCAGTATGCTGTCTAGGTTGGTCATAACTTTCCTTTCAGTAAGTAACAGTCTTTTAATTTAATGGCTTCAGTTACCATCTGCAGTGATTTTGGAGCCCAAAAATAAAGTCAGCCACTGTTTCCCCATCTATTTGCCATGAAGTGACAGGACCAGATGCCATGATCTTCGTTTTCTGAATGTTGAGTTTTAAGCCAACTATTCACTCTGCTCTTTCACTTTCATCAAGAGGCCTTCTAGTTCCTCTTCACTTTCTGCCATAAGGGTAGTGTCATCTGCATATCTGAAGTTATTGATATTTCTCCTGGCAGTCTTGATTCCAGCTTGTGCTTCCTCCAGCCCAGCGTTTCTCATGATGTACTCTGTATATAAGTTAAATAAGCAGGGTGACAATAGACAGCCTTGATGTACTCCTTTTCCTATTTGCTATGAGTATGGCAGTTTTCTTATTGTTAGCATTCCATTTTCCCTCCCCTGTCTTTACATCTATCTCCACCTTAATGAAGGTGCAAATCTCTTACCACAATACATCTGCTTCCTAGATTGCCATGGTGAGTCTGTTTTGAAATATTTATTTCATAGTGTGTAAAGATTTTGTTATGACAGTATCTTATTTTCAGAAACATTTTCAATTTATTTAATGTCTATTTCTGGCATAAGAATCATCTGAAAACGTGTTGAATGCAGAGATGATTATGTTCCACTCCTTTGAATCCTGAATCAGAAAGTTTGGAGTAATTTTTACATATTTATATGTTGAACAATTTTCTCCACTGATGCCAGTACACAGCCAATTTGAAAATCATGACCCTAGCACAGGTGTCACACATGGTAGGTATTATGTAGTTAAAGAAGGATTTAATGGATAAATGAATAAGGCTGAAAATATTAATTTAGAGCCAATACACCTCTCTATACTGAATGTAATACAATTTATCAAAAATGGTTGTTATATAAAAATTTTACATTATTCTTTGGAAAAATCTATCCTGTGCTCACATTTCTTATTAAATTTTGAAATAAAAGTAAAACTAATTACTTTTATGTTGCTTTGTCAGCAATTGTCATTCCCAACCCTTTTAGTTATACCAAATTGCCAAAGGCAATACGAGACTTTAATTTTTTTCCTGACATCCTATCTCGTCCACTTATAATATTATAACTGAATCATTGTCCTACTTGGATCTATTCTTACATGTCTAGACATCCATATTTTATTTCAATGTGTATAAGAGAAGTCTTGGTAACCTAATTTGCATTGCAGTATTTATTATTGGTGATATATCCTTCTACTTTATCTATAAGTATAAGAATATATGGAAATATGATGTGATAGTCATAGTTTAGAGGTTATATCCAGTGTCACAGGTACAACACTTGAAGTCTAACTCCCTTTACATATCTCAGTTTAATTTTTTGATCACTTTATCATTGAACTATATAGAACTTAAGTATCAGAATTAATAGCCTATAGTTCTTTTTTGACATATATCTTGTTATCTTGAAAAGGTTCTCAGTAATATAAAAATGAATTTTAACAGAAATGAATAGATTGCATTAGTAAGTAACACTGAAAAAATCATATCATCATGGCAAAGTTTTGTAGTATGGACATGCATGCTGAAGGAAGTTCTGTGACCTGTTCTTTGTGTGCTTCTGTGGGAACTATGGGTATTGTGCTTTGAACTCTCATAGTATCTCTACACATATTCAACATATATTCACGAAATTCACACTCTTTAAACCACGCTGATGACTTGTTTTTGGAGAAGGAAATAGCAACCCGCTCCAGTATTCATGCCTGGAAAATCCCATGGACTGAGGAGCCTGGTGGGCTACAATCCATGGGGTCGCAAAGAGTCGGACACGACTGAGCAACTTCTGTGTGTGTGTGTCTGTGTGTGTGATGACTTGTTTTTAGGGACCTTCAACAGACATAATTAATTCATTTTATTAGGAAGTAGATGAGAATATAGGATTCTTAGACGCAAGAAATAAATATATTTAGCAAAGGTTCTTTTAGTTTCCATTGAAGATAATCAAATATCACCCTCAGCAGCTTGTCAGTGTTCTGATTTTAGTGTGGAGCCACTAGTAGAACCCAAAGGGAACTGATTATATAGAGTCAGTCTTTTTGACTGGAGCATTGAGTGCTTTGTGGGTCCTCTATATCAACATTTTTAAAAAGTAGTTCTTTTGTAAGTAAAAGATCAAAATATGTATCTTATTTTGATTAGGACATTAATTGTTGGGATCCTAGGAAAAGGAGGCATGACAAAATTGCAAATAGGTGGTTGAATAGCAAATATAAAATGTAGTATTTCTTCATCTCTTAAAGCTGGTTCTTTAAGAGGACCATGCAATTATGAAAAAAAGAATAAATTACAGGAAATTGAGATCATACTAAATGTGGAGATTATATTGCTATATACTATATGCTGTATTACTATATGCTGTTTGAATCTGTAAACACACTAATGCTTCATTTATTTTTAATTTTATCTTATTTCTTTTTAAGAAATTAAATTAATCTCCACAATTTAATGAAGGCCAACTGATAGTTTTGGGCTTCCCTGGTGGCTCAGATGGTAAAGAATATGCCTGCAATGCAGGAGACCTGGGTTCAACCTCTGGGTTGGAAAGATCGCCTGGAGAAAGGAACAGCTATACACTCCAGTGTTCTTGCCGGAAGAACTCCATGGTCAGAGGAGCCTGGCAGGCTACAGTCCATATGGTCCCAAAGAGTTGGACATGACTGAATCACTTTCACTTTCAAGTGATGACTATAAATTCAAATTGAATATTTCATTAAGGCCACAAAATAATTAGTAGATTTGGAGTTTTCAATATCAATTGGATATTTCTAAAAATATCTACAAATTATATAGTCTGAAGTTTATAAAATGTTAAATGACTTCCTCTCCTTAAAGCTAAGCAATTTTTCCTAGACTATTTTATCTCTGGTATACATCAGTGTGAATTGGGAAGCAAGAGAACTATTGATTATTAATAATAATCCTTAACTCATTTGAATGCAGAAGGCATGATCATATAATCCCATACAATTTTTTACCAGATCTAAGAATACTAATTCTGTTTATTTAGTATTGTAGATTGAAGTAATAGATATAACTTAGTTGTTGGCACAACTCTTCTTCAATGATAAAGCAACTTAAAATTTCTACTCAATATTAGAAAATCTTCTCAATGACGAGCAAAGATCTTAAATCTGCTGATCTAGGAATCATACCACAAATGTTTCAAATTATGGGGATTTTGAATGGAAATAACTTAAGAATCGGAATTAAGAACAATAAGATGGTCCTCAGGGTAGGATGGCAAGCAACAGTATGTCAGTCATTTTAGGCTTAAGAATGCTTCTGTAGACACAGCACCAAATCTCAAGATTTATTGCTTGCTCACTAAATACCTTTTTGCAAGTTTCCTCTGTCTCTGATCCAAGTCTTCACTTGGGCTACAAGTTGAAGGAGTAACCTCTTCGGAAAAAAAATAGAGAGAAAGAAACATGGGAGAACTACAAGATGGTTCTAAAAGTTCTGTTCAAAAGTTACAGCAGCATTGTTCATTTTTCATTGCCAAAAAAATCATATGACTAAGCTTAAGGTCAATGGTAATCCTTCCAAAGAAAGAGGTAGCTAACAATTAAATACCATATTTCAGTTTTCTTTTTGAAAATATTTTTCCTGTTGGTATTCTGAAATACACAGTTTATCTATGTCTCTGTTTTAAAAATACATTTCAGAAAAAAACTTAAGTAAAAATTATATATTAAATGACAACTGGATATTTTGATATAAATATAAATGCAGTAAATTAACATTGTATGAGAAAAATGCTTTTTCTTAACCTGATATAGGAAAAATATCTGTATTATATTTTGCAACTTCATAAATAAATGTACAAGTATCTGAGCTTATTTAATGAATTATGTTTATCTCAATTTATTCACACTGAGATAAAGTTGAAATATAATGCTCTTCTGAAAGGTACAATTATTAATATAGCATGGCACAAACATCCTTAATAATAATATGCATAAATGGAGACAACTTTAATAAAAATATATCAATATTTTATAAATTAAATCTCAGATTTGGTATTAGGATAAATTTGCCTGTGTCATTTTTTTTTTATTTTAGAGATAAAACTATAATCTTATCATATTAGTTTGTAGAAAATAATATTTTTCATTATTAACATTTATCTAAGATTAAATTTGAATTCCTTTTAAGCTCTATCAAGAAAATTTACTGTACAAATAATCCCTCTTTCTTCATTTTCCATCATAAATAAATACTCATCACCAATCAAATATTTCTTCATTATTAACCAGAATGGGGCTATAAAATCTTCAGCACATTTCAAAAGTTCTTTATAAAAATTATTTTTAAATAGTTTAGTATTTTAATGTTAAACTATTTGCATAGCCCATATGAATGGGAAATATGTTATTTCTATTAAATAATAGTAACTAACTGATGATGAGTAGGTAGGGAAATTAGAAACTTTATTCAAAATAGTATAATTAGGTGTGAATTTATTCATAAATCTATTCTTATTGGCAGAAGAATGAGTGCTTGAAAAAGTTAAAGGGTAGATCTAAGTGTCCAGAGGAAGATATTTATAAGGAAAGATTTTAAACCTTGTCTTGTTTGCTTTCTTCATTCTTCCCTCTCTCCTTCCCTTCTCTTTCCCTCCTTGTCTCCCCCTCATTCTCTCCCTTATCTTTTAAAAAAGAATTGTATTTAAACACTGTAGAACATGGTACAACTAGCAAGCACTATTATTATAACATAAAATTTTAAATGGAAGCTAAATTTCTTACATACTTAAGTTTTTTATGTGTGTTTATTATCAGAAAATATGCCTGAAATTTAGAAATAACTTTGTTCCCTTTTAATGATAGGAGACAAAACACATCTCAACACATGATCAACGTATATTTGAGCATTGTCTTTTTATTGCTAACTTCTTATCTGGACATATTTTGGTGTTTTTAAGTTATAAGAGAGAAGAAAATTTTAGTACAAATAATTTTTGCTTGAAGTACTTATGAATGAAATCTAAATTCTCTATCAAAGAGCAGCATTCGTTTCACTACATTGAATATTGGTTTCAGGAGGACAGAGAATACACATTGAAAATACATTACAGCTGTGCCAATCTTTTTGCAATTATTTTGAATAGTTGGCTATTTGCCCCATTTGACAGTTTGTGAACATGGTGAATAATTTAGTATTCATGCTGCTGCTGTTTTGGCACAATTAACATGAATCACATATCCGCTGCTATTCAAACTGATTGCAATATGGGGGGGATGCCTTAATGTTCAGTTCTTTGTACTCTGTTTTTCCAAATAAAACAATGAAGACCACTTTGTGCAATGACCTAAAAGCCTCTGAGGACATCCCTTTTTATTAAATTCCTGATACCAATTTAGATCTGGTATCTAATTTTAGAATTTTCTTGGAGAGTCTGTCAACTGGACGTCCATGTATTCCAAGCATGTGCAAAATATTTATGGGCCTCTGTGCAAAGCCAAAGACTGCCATGTCATTATGTGTATTATCGTCCATTTGTCATTCTGCCTAACATGACTCAGAGGCAATGGTTATTACACAATTTCTTTCTTATTCTCTGTGGCATGACTTGAATTTAGTCTTCTGTTGTGCTATTTTCGTCTCACAAAAAATTATCCATATAATATACTTCCATAGATTCTTACATTCTTAATAGAGAGAACTACTTTTCCAACTGTTCCTATATATATTAGAAAATCTGAAGGTAGATTACCTTTTACTACCTGCATCATTTTTAAATAAAGGGCAAAAAGGATCATCATAAGTATTTGCTCAATGAATATTAATGTTTAATAGTTCATCTGTAGGTGTAAAGAAGTAGTAATCATAAAATACTTAAAAAAAACTGACACCACGATCTTGTCAGCCCTATTATAAAATATTGAATGTTTTCTATATGGTCCTGAAAAATATATATTTGTTTCTGAGCATTAGTTTTTCAACCTTATTTCTGGGTGTGTTATAAATTCATTCATTTAATAAACAATTAATAACACTTACCATGTACCAGGTACTATTCCTGGTGTTAGAGAATAAAGCATACTAGACCTGGAGATTATCTTCTAAAAGGAGGAAGACAATCAAAATCCTTGTAATTAAAATGTATACTATGTCAGGTGGTGATAAGGGCATCTGGCTTATTGTGTACAATCAAAAACCAAATGCATGTTATTACTGTGTAATCAATCAGAATATTTATTGTCAAGTTACAAGAAACTTAAGTCTCACAACACCCATAATGCTCATGTTATCATGCCAATCACATTCTCTCCTTATAAGCATGCTGCTTGAAACCAGAGAAAGGAAAGACAGTTTGTTGTTGAAGCACATCGTGTTGAGAGCATAGGTGGATGCATGTGTTTTCATGATAGTGTTGGGACGATCTCCCCTTTCCAAATAATGGAAGTCCAATGTACAGTCTGAGTGCTAAACATTGCCATGAGCTGGCTTAGAGTTTTTTTTCTCCGTGCCTTCATGGCTATTCTCCCTCCTTGTGATGTGTACCTTTCTATGCTCACTGTGCTCATATTGTCAGGCATGTTCAATTCAAGCTTTTTTGTTCTGAGAGTCAGGTGATGTCTTGACAGTAATTTTGTGTTGCAACTTCAGGTCACTGTGTTGATTTAACTTTGACTTCATAAGAGACAGTTTTATTTTCCAACATTTTCAAATTCTTACTAGGACTCTTATTCTTGCTACCTTATGTCATCAGTAGAAATGTCACCGTTTCTATAATCATCTTGACTATCTAGAAAGTGACATTTAAATTCTAGAGCAATGCCTCATTATTCTCCAGTTTTCACTCTATGTCTGCCTCCTCTTCATTCATATATTTTAGGTTTCAAAACCAGGCTTTCCTAAGTGCCCTTTACTCACTGCTTAAGTTATAAGGCAAAGAAGGTATAATTCCTCTCTGTGAAGAGAGGAAGGAAGCTGAACTTTAAACAAATCATTACAGTGTATTTTGAGATTCCATTATAATTGTTAAGAGCAGAATGTCAGGAATCCAAAAATGGGCACTGATAACTGTGTAGAATTTTAGGGAAGGGCTGAGATAAAGTGACATTTGAGATGGGTCATGAGGATGAGAAGGGATTTATCTTGTAAAGAATATATGAGGAATTCTTATAAAAAGGAGATTTTGCTAGTTTTAATATCAATTCCACTTCTACAATTCTCCTGCCTACACTCAAACTGTAAAAGTCCATAGCTGGTATTCCTTATTTCATAACTTATATTCATTATTTGCACCTACAAGTCTTCACATTGTTCTTAGAAAATGCTGTTTAGGGACGATGAAGCATAAATAAGGGGAACACACTGAAAGTATTCTATTAAAAGAGAATACTATTTTGAAAATCAGTTTGAAATAGATTACAATCTCAAGTAGTTCCAAATGCAGCTAAATGTCTTGTAAGAAAAATCACCACTGATATTTGTTCTAGGCTAAGGATTATATAATTTAAAATGATAAACATAGTAAATTAATAAGCAATGCTCCCCAAGCTAGAATTGAGTTTTGCCCTCCTTGAAATTAAGTATATGAAAAAAGAAGGAAATGGTTGACTTTAAATGCTCAAGAAATTTAGCTTTAATAAAATAATACACAAAATATACTTTTCTTCTAACATGGAAGATTCCCCTGGAGAAGGAAATGGCACCCCACTCCAGTATTCTTGCCTGGAGAATCCCATGGACGGAGGAGCCTGGTGGGCTACAGTCCACGGGGTCGCAAAGAGTCGGACATAACTGAATGACTTCACTTTCACTTTCACTTCCTTTCTAACATGGGCTTATGTGGGAGGGAAAAGGAATTTCAAAAGGAGAGAATAGAAAATGAAATAAAATGCTGACTAAATTCTTCATTACCATTATTTTATTGTTGTTGCTAATTAATCTTTTTTAATCACATTTGAAGAGGACTTTAGTAAATAGACATATATATATGTATATATGACTAAAATAGTACAGAATAAGAAAACTCAAAAAGAAAAGAAAAGGTGCGCTCCAGAAATTAAACAGGAAACTAGAAAAACCTGGGTTTTACCTGTGACCATTAAATTTCATTTTGAAATTCCTATCAACCAAGGTTAAAAAGAAGTAAGTTCTCATTGACTGATCAAAAAGTAATATATCAGTGCTTCATCAGAGAAAAGCTTCCTGGCATTAAACTCTTAGAGGAATTTATCATGTGTATCATTATTTGAGATGTTGACTGGTATAATGAATAGTGGTTTTGCAGACATTGGAAGAGTATTCCTCCTGAGATCATTTGTTATATCAGCCTACCATAAAAACTAAGGGCATAATATTACACTGTAATCAGTGAATCAGCTTCTATGAGGAGCCTGTAATAAACTTGGGAAAAATTTTTTTTTAAAAATAAAGGCATTTGGAAAAAAGAAAATCAAATTCCCTAGGGCAGTATTGATAAATGAAAACTGTTATGTGTTTTAAATTGTTTCCATTTTCAGAGTAGATGTTTCAAATCTCATTGTGAATTCAAGATACTAGGAAGGTAAAGAATTTTTATGTGTCATTTCATATTTGAGAAAGGCAGAAAGCTGATTAACCAAAATCAGATAACTATTAATTGTCTTGTAGTTGATTTTCATAAAACCCACAGCAATCCAGCTTCTGTTCCCACCTCTGATTCGTTTTTGTAGGGACTAAGAATGATTTTCAAACCACCTTTTCAAATAGAATTTGCATAGGACAGCTTCCACATCCCTCTCCCACATTTGGCTGACTTACTTAATTTCTGCCTAGATATCCATGATGTTGCTTTTCCTATCCTTCCGTGCTTAGTTGTCATATCCCCTGATCGGGGCTCCCCTCTTGTGCCTGTTCCTTAAAGTCATCCAGAGTTCTGTCCTCAGCCCACTTTTTCTCTCTGTATTGACCCTGATCCCTAGATAGACTCCAATCTTTGACATTTGAGCTTACAACTAATTTACTAAACTGCTTATATGAACCTAAAATATATGCTTAGTAATCTTCAACTAAAACCAGTAAGTTCACAACTGAACTTTGTTCTCTTTGCTCAAACATATCTGCTCAACTTCTTTTCTTGCTGATTTCAATTAATAACTATTCATCCTTGCCAAAAGCATGAGAATTACTGTAAATAATTGTATTGTGTACAACATTTACAGTCCTATAATAACAGCACAAGAAATTTAAAATTCCATTTTGCCATCCTCTCTATCAAATATTTCATCAGGACTAGCATGCTTCCTTCGTATTTCTATTTGATTTCTCTCTCCTTTGCATAATCTACTGCAATGATTAGAGGCCTTGTCACCTCTGCTCTAGGCTGTTACAAGAGAAACCTACTTGGCCTTCTTACCTTCAGGCTTGTTGCTAGTCATTATAGTTTTCACACTGCAACCAGCCTCATTTATCTGAAAAGAAAATCTTTTCTCAATGGCTTTCTCCTCTTGGATGTCCTCTGTGTCTTTTCATCACCTATGTTGGAGTTACAAGCATGGCTATATAGACACTTCTTTGGGTGGCCCCTGCTGATTTCTCCTTTCTCTTCTCTTTGCAACTTATACTCTGTTAATGGCAAAATTGCTCCCATTTCCTGCACTCACACATGTTCTCCGATTTTGTGGCTTTGTGCTTTGATTGAAGTCCTAGCAGGACCACCTCATCTTTCTTCACCTGCTCTTACTCATCATTTAAGACCTGGTTCAGGCACAATCTCCCACAGGAAGCCTCTATAAAATCCCAGCTGGGCTAAATGCCTGTCATCTGCTCCATCTGAGCAATTTGCATTTTGTGTTTCTATCTTCTTTTGTTGTAACTGTTCCTACTAGACTGGGACCTCCTTAAGGGTAGGAATCACATCTAATTCATTTACTTTCTTCCCCATAGCAACTATTTCAGTATCTGTAAATGATAGATAGATAGCCATTAAAATAAGTGGAATTAAAATTATTACCATTATTTGTGTTTTCCCTGCTATGAAATGCATATCTGAATATAACAAAATGAGAGAAATATAAATTGAACTTGTACACTACAGTCTCTTTTAACCCTCTCTGAAGAAGATATTTAACTTTTCCTCCTCAAATGATAGAAACAGTAAACACTTTCCAGGAACCTTCAGTTCAGTTCAGTTCAGTCACTCAGTCATGTCCGACTCTTTGTGACCCCATGAATCGCAGCACACCAGGCCTCCCTGTCCATCACCATCTCCCGGAGTTCACCGAAACTCATGTGCATCAAGTTGGTGATGCCATCCAGCCATCTCATCCTCTGTTGTCCCCTTCTCCTCCTGCCCCCTATCCCTCCCAGCATCAGGATCTTTTCCAATGAGTTAACGCTTCGCATGAGGTGGCCAAAGTAATGGAGTTTCAGCTTCAGCAGCAGTCCTTCCAATGAACACCCAGGACTGGTCTCCTTTAACCTCAGCTAAATTGTTCTGCATCTTGCCAACTACATTTAACATCACACCCACACAAATGACTTTCATCCCAAATACCTACTTCAGAAACTAGTATAGAAGATATTTTATAACTAAGTTTTATTTAATAAAGTAATAATTTGACATTGGAACTATTTTAAATATTTTCATGGCACAGTATAATATATTAGATTTACTATTCCTCAACTGATATTACAGTGATGCATGGAATAGTATAAATTATCAAATTTTACTCCTAACTAAAATAATTAAACATTGCTAAAATGTTAAGTGATACACTTCAGACTATGGCTTGGAAATATACTACAAAATATAATATTTTCAGCACTAGCTGGAATCAAAAGTGGAATATATCTCATTCGGTTAACTCATTTATAGAGAAGGCATTGAGGCCTCAAGAAGTTCATTATCTAATAACACATAACTCATTAGTGCCCAAGCTGATAAAGGGACTCAGGTCAGGTTTCTTTCATCACACTGTACTGCCTCCTTATTTGCTACTTTAAAAAATAATCCAGTTACTCGTGTCAAACTTGAGTTTACACACAGCTCCCACACTACACACACACACACACACACACACACACCATTACATGAAATGGTTAAATAATGGAGTCTTTTATTGTCGTTTCTACTTGAACCACTGAGCAATGTGCAAGACTCATTCCAAAAATTAACAGGATCAATGAGAAGGTGTTACAGAATTCATCTTTGTTTTTCAGTTCATTCTAGATTCTTTCCAAGTCTATATAACAAAACATAAGTCTGAAAAGTGGTTTTTCATCTCCAGTAAATACTAAATAAAACATTCAGAAGAAAAACAAAACAATTTTAAAATGCAATTATTAGTCACCAAGAAATAATTTTTTATATTTAAAATTGAATAAAGGTGTATAGGCCACTATCCCATTAGTTTTATCAGGCATACTGTTTAGAACTTGAACATTATTTTTAGAACATTAAATATACATGGGCTTCCCTGGTGGCTCAGACGGTAAAGCATCTGCCCGCAGTGCGGGAGACCCAGGTTCGATCCCTGGGTTGGGAAGATGCCCTGGAGAAGGAAATGGCAACCCACTCCAGTACTCTTGCCTGGAAAATTCCATGGACTGAGGAGCCTGGTAGGCTATAGTCCATGATGGTATTTACCTTTAGACCAATTTAAAACGCACTAATCAGAAACCTGAAGTTTTCTACATCCTGAATCTGATTTCTGAAAATACCCTTTATCGCTTTTTCCAAGACTAAAATCTGAGAGCAGTAATTTTTCACGACAAGGATATAGGTCAAAGACAACTGTTTTACTTGTACTTAAAATGCAGAAATCACACATGGATTTGTATCATTAAAGCAAAAAGAAAAATATTTTATTACACATTATTGAAAAAATACCTCAGTACCTAAAAACACCTGAATACTCTTTTAAAAGTACCTAAGCACTTTTTAAAAAATGAGATTAATTATCTTTAAAAAATGAGATTACTTTAAAAAATGAGATTAATTATCTTTTGCATATGGTTTAATATTCTAATTGAATGGCATCTAGGAGATTGTTGGTATGTATTTCTAAGAGGCTAGGAGAAGGCAATGGCAATCCACTCCAGTACTCTTGCCTGGAAAATCCCATGGGTGGAGGAGCCTGGTAGGCATCAGTCCATGGGGTCGCTAAGAGTCAGACATGACTGAGTGACTTCACTTTCACTTTTCACTTTCATGCATTGGAGAAGGAAATGGCAACCCACTCCAGTGTTCTTGCCTGGAGAATCCCAGGGACGGTGGAGCCTGGTGAGCTGCCATCTATGGGATCGCACAGAGTTGGACATGACTTAGCAGCAGCAGCAGCAGCAGTCTTACATTGCCTCTCCAACTCAATTGTGAATCCATCATGGTAGGGTTGTATTCGTTTGTCTTTGAATTTTTACAGTTTTAGCACAGAATGACTGACACAGAAATTCAGTTTTTGTTGAATTATATTCAGCATGTATATATGTATATATATGTGTGTGTGTGTAAATATATATATATAATCATATATAAACACATATAGACACAGGTTTACATATATACTTGCATACATGCATATATAAAAAAACATTAGACTAAAATGCTTTAAATTCTTGGTGGAAAACATGTTCACTTAATATCAAACTCCTCACTGTCTCACTGTTTTATGACCCTCCTTACATATATAGCCTTATTCTTTGACAGTGCTACTTCTGTAGTATAGAACAATTGAAGGAAACCTGTGTCCCCCACCAGCAGCACCAACGATCTCCCAGGAAAAGAGTGACACATTTTTCCCACATCTACTTGCCTCGGAAGAATACTTACTTCTTAAATGTTATAACACATGATATTTAGTTTATGGGGAGAGCTGGGCAAGATGAAAGCCATTTGTGTCAAACCCATACCTAATGAAATTCTATTATTTAAGGTATTTCATCACTCAACTACAAAATACATTTCTGCATATCCCACACTAAGACATAGTAAATCTCTTCAGTTAAATGTAATTTTAAACCATCATAGTTTTTACTTTTTTTTTCTTTTCTTTTATTTTTCTTTTATTTTTTTTGGAGGTTAATTACTTTACAATATTGTATTGGAATTGCCATACATCAACATGAATCCACCACAGGTATACACTGAAGTAAATTAGTCATTGACCAGTTTCTTGAAATCTGGGATCTGTTTTTCAAACCAATCTGCCTGAGTTCAGGATCCATACAGTTCTTTCAATCAGTTTTTGACAGAATAGGCAGAGTGCTTCTGAAAACTTTAAGATTCTCTGTTCATCTGAATATAACAGTTTTGACAGCCAGCTTTGTCTCTTGCTGCCAACCCCATCCTGCATCTCCCAGGATCCATAACAATAGTCAGGAAGTCATTCACTTACATTTATTGAGGACCCATTGTGGGAAAGAAATTGCCCTAGGAACTTCGCAGGAAGTAATCCATATGACCATCACCATTGAAGATGTCCTATAGTTAAAGTGCTATTGAAGACAAATATATTCATGATATGTGCACTATACTGACAGAATGAATACATAAAAACATGCCCAAACACAATACATATGTATAGAGATTTGACTCATAATGCATAATGAGTGTTGGAATGACTAAAGTTAAAATAATTTATTTTGCAAGATTTTCTAGAGAATTGAATTTAAAGAGGAGAATAACCAAATTAGAGATAGACTGAACTAGGGAAGGGGATACTTACTATAATGATAATGTATATAGAAAAAGATAATTTACCCATATTTTTTTTTATAGTACCCAGTTGCTCATATTTACAGCTGACAGAAAGGGCTGTAGAAAGTATCCCAAAATGCATTTAGTGAAAAAAAAAAAAAAAAACAGAAAGAAAGAAAAGTAAGAGCAATTTGGGAAAACCTTTAGAGTAAATTAAAGGTCATCTTAATTTGTACAATAAAATTCACCTAAGTGAAACTGCTGTCTTATTTCACTTTCTTTTCTGGTATTTTTAAAGGATTCCAAAGCATTATGAAGATATTGACATTTAAATATATAGGAATGGGAAGAAAGCTATAGTGTCAGTCATGTATTTTTTATGAAATTATTCTGAAATCGTTTGAGGCAAAGGAAACCTGATCTCGCTGCTGGGGTGGCACACAGCCCGCCAGTGTTAGATCCCTCAAGTGCCACATCCTGCATCTTGTTAAATGTAACTCAATAGTCTCTATTTCAGCCGAAGGGTCTTTATTTTCATCCTGCCACTCCAGTCTTAAAGTAGACTGAAGCTTAAGTTTGTTTAAAGCTACAATATGATTATTCTTATAAAACAATTAGTGATATTTGAACCACTTTCTGATAGACTCAATTTAGCAGGAGTCTAAGTGGCTTTCTACATTTATTGAATTCACATTTGAAAATGCTGCTAAACACATTTGAAACACAGCATTTTTTGAGGGAATACAACTGGACAGATTTTTTAAATTCCATAGAGGTTTATAAAACATGAGTCTCTCTTTAAAATCTGCTTAACATATCCCACTACTTATGGCTAATAAATCTAGAAAGCTTTGCAATGGACTGATCCTTATACAAAAATAAAAATTGTAATTCTATTCAGATTTTGATAATTATATTTTCATACTTCTTAATGTTTTAATGTCTGGTAATTAAAGTGAAAAATAAATACAAATGGACTTATTTGATAATTTAATATATCCATAACAATTTATTTTGTGAATCTAAGTGATCTACTGTGGGTATCCATTTGTTAATTCAAGAAACTGCTCAAAGATAGTTGTAAAATATTAATCATTGTCCTGTTTTTGCCATTGTGTTTTAACAGTAATGATAAAGGTAAAAGGGAAAATGTTCCTGTTGAAACTATTAGAGTTAAACATTCCACTAGAATGGAAAATTAACTTATTTACCAGCCAATCAAGATTCCCTAGTGTTCTGAAAACAGCATGAAACAAAATTTGAACAGTTAAAATACTAAAGAATGCTGATGACCCATAAGATGTAATGTCTTAGAGTATAAATAGTAGCAGGAAATATTCCCATAATAGTTGTACAGGTGTTTCACCTGTTGACCTAAACTTCTCTGCTTCCTAAAGTTAAGCATGACACTTTTCTGGGAAAATAATTTGCTCTGAAATGTAAATACGGATTCATGAAGTTTGCAACTTAGATTATTAAAAAAAAAAAAAAACTTGCATATTGAGGATTTAGTGCTAGTAATGGGTCTTTTACTAATTTAAAACTTGAGTTACCGTAAAAGATACAATTCTTTCTGTACTGTATAAGCTGTGAAAGGTGGAGGATCTCAAACCCACATCTGGCCAAGTGAGTCACCAGTGATTTATTAAGATGTGAAATGCTGCTCTCCTTCAATTTGCAGCTGCCTGTGGGTGGAAGGCTGATTAGCGAAGGCAACCAAATGCTTGTTAATCTAAGGCAGAGGTTCTCTACTTGCTGCTGCCTTCTCTAGTCTTCATATTTTAATTTAGCTATCTTATTCTTTGGTCAAACCTGCTGCACTTGATATGTAAATTTGGTGCATTTAAAATCTAGCATGTAATACTTAATGTATAATGTTTCAATACCCCAAAGTAATAACAGTCCATATGCTCCTTTCTTCTTTTTCCATCTAGCATTTGCAAAGTTTCTCAAAGAATTGTCTTTTCTTTCTCCAAAGGGCATTCTAGAATCGCTATATTTTACCAACGATATTTACTTGTCACCCTGGCCATCCATATTCAGTTCTCATGCTCAGAGGTTTTGGTCAAACTCTGTGATTGCAGAGTCTGACGACATGCTCTGCGATGGTGGGAACTCTACCTTGAATGCTAACTCCCTGGACATCCTTGTACTGTCAAATATGATAACTGATTTGATCGTAACAGCCATTAGGTACCAGGAGATGACCAATATCGTTCCTAGCTAAAGAAACTAACATTTCAATCGTATTGCTACAAATTGTGATCTTGTGATTTCAATCCAGATGTCCTATCTCATATGCATTATGGTGGCTTTCACAATTTTGGTGACTTTATTTCTGGGAGTTTTATAAACATCTCTAAATTTTTTGAATAAAAAAAGTGAGAACGGACTGCCATTTGAAAACACTATATATTTGCTAACTCTGTAGAATTTTCATTTTGATTAATGTCCATACTAGCAACATACTTTAATAGTTTTTGGGCTATAGGGAATCTGAAAAGAGGTCTTAATTATGAGAAGAAATATATATTGAATAAAAATAATAATAACAAAATAGCAAAATTTTCCATGCTTTGAAGAAAAGACCAAAAGATATTTTATGGACTATAAAATAGTTTCTTCAGCAGCATTTTATATGAACAATTTAGAAATCTCTCAGTGTTACTGTCTGCACTCCAATCCATGTTTAATATAGGAACATGGAAAACTAGTATAATTGTATCTGCAAAGAAACCATTTCTACCAAACTATTTATTAAAATTGTGAGATTCCTGGGCCTATCTAGCATATATTTCCCCTGACTCTTTAATTAATTAATTAATCTGTTAATTAATAGATTTTTACTCTGTGCTAGAAGTTATGCTGAGCAATGAAAATAAAATAATGAGAAAAAGTTTCTGTTCTCTTTGCGATTAGAGTCTGTTGAGGAAATCTATTATAATACAAAGTAATAAGAGCTAAAATAGATGTATGCACCTAGCACCGCAGAATCATCGGGGAGCAAGCTTCCAGGACAGTCACAAAGCATTGTGCAAATTTATGCAAGTCTTTTTTTCTTAAAGCGATCTTATACCCTGATTTCCTACTGTGAAATCCTAATATAAGCATATTAATTTTAAGAGACTACGATAGCCTATGATCAGAATTAATCCAGCGAAATGTGCAGACATTCTGTCATCAGGTAGCATCTTCCACAATAATAGAGAAATATTTCTAGAAGAAATGAAAACGGACACAGGATTTGATGAAAAGAAAATAGCAGTAGAAAAGTATTATCAGTAAATAAATAAATCTCTCTCCAGCCCAAAAGAAGTACAGAAAACTTTGTAGATTTTTTTATATTTATGGTAGAGAAGTTTTTTACAAAGATAAATAATAGGCATTAGTTATCAGGAATACATATCATTAATTCTCAAAAAATATGTAATTTGTTTTACAAGACAAAATGATTGACACCTAGGCAATTCTCAAAATCTTGTTGAATAAATGGGTAAATATAAAAGAAACAATGCAAGAAATATGAGACCTGAAATTGTTTCAAAAGTGACTGGATTTGAGAGTAAAGAAAAAATACATATATCTGTATCTAAAATTGTGTCACTAAAACCAAATTAGCTGTGCTGGGTTACACACAGTGGCAAGCACCTACAAACTCATGTTGTCAGTCTAAGAAATAGATTACTACACTTAGCTTGATTCACTCAAATTTAGTTTTATTATTTCTCTTTAGTGTTTTTATTTTAGTTTAAGGAAATTTAAATAGGTTTCACAGCATTATTAAGCTAGCAGTAACTATTTAATATGTCAAAGCAAGACTACCAAACTATGTGATTCTATCAAAAACCATCAAATGCTATTTCTACAAAGTTACACAATGAGAATTACACTTGTTTAAAAATTTAAGTTAAAACTTAACTAGTGGGTTTTTTCTTATGTATCATCAGCAAATTATTAGTTAATTGCTAAACTTTAAGATAAGAGAGTTAAAATTTTGTGAGAACATGGCTTGTTGTAGTGAACATTATTTTTACGCTGCAGAGTGTCTTATAATATTCTATTAGATATTTGAGGTATTTGAGGGACATTTAAGTGCTTTAAGTTACTAAGTTATACATCAACTTTGAAAAATCAAGCAAGAGACTAATCACATTTGCCATTTAAGTCTGCTAGTCAAACCATTTTCAATTTGGATCTGTAATTTAAAAAGATTCAAGGCTGGACGTATTGATGTTATTTTCCCTTTTCATTGGTGTGGTAGAAATGAGAAAATGAATTTTTGTTAATTGATTTTCAAGGAGACTTATTCTTTGAATACTTCCAGAGGAAAATGGGGAAGACTTGAATGATCTATATAAATAACTTGTAGATAATAATAATAATGGGTAACTAATAAACAAGGCATTTCCTAATCTCTCCCATAAGGTGACAGCTGCTTCTGTAGCCAAGACAGTGAAATGAAACCGGGCATATAATTCTAACACCACCCCCACATCACAAAAGAAGAAAATGGAGGGCATAGACTAGACTAAATGACACTTAACACTTGAAACAATACAGAATAGGGAAGAAAACAACTGAAGTCTTTCCTAACTCTTGCAATTTGGAGAAATCTGTGCCCTTGAAAAGCAGAATGCTCTGTAGTTTTTGAGTCACCATCCTCCAAACACTTGGTTTTGCCTTTATAATAAACCCTTTTAAGTAGCTTTAATTCTAGGCTTCAGCATTTCTGTTCCCTATTCTTATCAGTTTCAAACTCTTTAAAAACATTTTTAAAAAAAGAAAATAAAGGAAAAAAAATTCCCCTTCCTAGAACATACAGATTTTAGTAAAGTTGATCTAAGGTGCCACATTCTTTTCAGTGGTAACAAAGGGAAACTATGCATCTACTTTGCCTGAGTCAGATGTAAAGTAATCCTTTAAACAATACTGCGCAGTTTCTTCACTTTGTTTGCTTAGTGCAGATTTGCTTATTTATTTATTCAGTGAGAAGCTGTGTGCTATGCCTTTGCTGAAAGCAAATAACTAATAACTTCATATCCTGCAACACTCAACAGCCAACCTGCTCATTTCATTTGTATTCCACGGACGCCTCATTTTTTCCTCCTCACTGCCTACCCTGTACTGATCAGTATTAACAATGGGATTTTTGTCTCACTTGAAAACTTTCTTGTTCCATTTGAGTTGAGGTGGAGACACTCTCACTTAAAAACAAAACAAAACAACAACCACAATAGCAAAAACCTACACAGGTATTTCCGTGTCTTATTATTTCAATATATTTATATTCAGGAAAACTGCATTCACTTATCAGATAATCGAATAAAGAAGCCATAGTGATTCTGCTCCTTAACTAGGTGAAAAAGGAAAAATCCCACATGCAAAACATTTTGAAATGTTGAAAAATATGATTGATTTAAGAAGTTGAAAGAAAAGAGAGACTGTAGAAATGATAAATCCCATCCCTATAACTAGATTTTAGCCACTTTTGGCTGCATAGACACTAAACATAAACAAAATTTTATGCATCTTTTTTTCTTTTTTTGGTCACTCTCTTCTATTCCCCACACAAGTGAAATAAAACTTGCCTGCTAGCCCTGTGATTCAAATCCTCAAGGAAAAAGAAGCTATCGTTTTACCTGAACACTAAGGAGCCTCCTCCTGCAATTTCTGATACCCCTTAATTGTTTAAACTTTTTTAAACCTAGAGTCACAAATAATGTGACTGGCCAGTTTCTGAACTCCTGAGTTGATCTATCATGTAAATTCATTTGAAAAACAAAAGGGCCTTCATCTCGAGTCCCTATTTACCTTAAATATAATTAACAGTGATGTCACAAGGAAAAACATAAAGCTGTTTTTTGCTTACATTGTTGAAAATTCAGTTCGGAGGAACTACTCGATTCTTTTACTGAGATCTCTGTTCATGGGTGTGTAGGAGGGGAGGGGAGGAGTTAATGCTTCCCTAGAGATTGAATTCCCTTTGCTTCTTACCAGTCTCTCTTCTCAACTGATGCTTTCACATGTGGCTTATACTAAAAGCATTCATAAGGGTCAGATTATAAAAAGTTTAATTTAATTTCTTAAATATTGCTTTTAACCTGCCACCCCCAGTTCTCAGCGACTACCACAGTAGTTCTTAAATAACTATCATTTTTTTTTTAGCTGGAATGAATAATACATCAACTATTTAGTTTTCCCAATTAATAAGATGTCTTCTGATCTTCTAAAGAATGTTTTCACCCACACATTTCTTTTTTAGAAAAAAAAAAAAAGAGAGAGAGATTCAAATTCCCTTACCAGAAAAACCCTCATTAAAAATGAATTTCCAGCATGAGATGTCAGAGCAAGGGCAAATGTTCTACTCTGACATTTGCTATAATTCTGTTGATCACAGGCCTTTCTCATATACTAATGAAGCATTCCTTTGAAGAAAAAAAAAAGGAAATAGCAGATGTTGAATAGAAACCAATACAGTGTTTTTTTTTTTCCTTGACTCAATTGAATAGCACTTTGGGAAGAATATGGAAATTTTTATTTGTTTTTAGTATTTGTTTTCCTTCTTGGTGTTGTTTCGTAGGAGAGCTGGTTATCCAATGCATTTTGAAATTCTTAATTCAGTAGTTTCTCTTAAAGAGGCATCTAGTTCTGAGGGTGGCACACATTTTGAGGGTGTTTTCTAGATCTAACCGGGGTGGAGTGGGATTGCAGGGAGAGACAGGTGTGTTTAATGATGTACACCATAACTTCAAGTACATTTACTCCACTCAATCTTTTTATTATATCTGAACAATGTTTCTCCTTATATTCTTTTATGTACAAATATGGCAAGTATTTTTGCCTACCACTCACAGAAAGTATCAGGGTGTCTATAAACTGGAGAAGCACTTGAAATACCATCTCACAAATTAGAACAATTTCTGCTATTCAATCACAATGTTTATTGCCATCTCAGTATGTTTCTTAATAAATAATAAACTATATGAAGTAGACATTGAAAATGTACACATTGCTTTTAACTAATAGACGAGAAGATCAAAAATACATTTCCTATGGAAAATTGCTTTAACATCTATCTTCTACAACTATACCAATCTTAATTGAGAAAGAAGAGTTAACCAACCTGTAGTGAAGTTGGAAGAGTTGCTTCTCTAGAAAATCAAGCACACCACCCAGAAAACTGCCTGTCAGAGTTTTGTACTTGGAAGTCTCTGTAATCCATCTCAATATGGAGGGAGGCGAGATTAAAAACTACAGATTTATTTGACAGAAATGTATACAACAGCATGATCACCATATTAAACACCTGCTCAGATTTGACTCTGTAGCAGAACTTAGTCACATCTGAAAACTTGAAATTTAAGAAGATATTAGGAGCTCAGTTGCAAGTAGAGTTAATTATAGCACATGATGTAGATTGCGGGTTAGAAAATAATTGAAAATAGAGATATTGCTTTAAGAGAAACAAACTAAGATTTTTCACTTGTACCTTAAAAAACACAATGTTAAAAGGTCAATATATTATTTCTGACTTTTAAAAATGTAAGTAATGCAGTAAGATCAATGGTTAATGTGGTAAATACAGCAGGCTTGACTGTGTCAGGGCTGAGTTCACATATTCTCAGAGTAGGGAGTGATGTTTCTTGGGAGGTGAATCAAAGTCCACATTTCAAGCATGGAGATGTTGATAGATTCTGAGAAACACTCACCCAGGTCCACCTCAACTTTGCATCTACTTCAACCGAGAAATAGGTGGCACAGTGGTAAAGAATATACCTACCAACGCAGGAGATGAGGGTTCAATCCCTAGATCAGGAAGATCCCCTGGAGACGAAAATGGCAACCTTCTCCAGTATTCTTATCTGGAGAATCCCACTGACAGAGTAACTTGGTGGGCTACAGTCCATGGGGTGACAAAGAGTCAGACACGATTGAGCAATTACACACCCTGTGTACAACTGGGAAATAGGTTTAACCTTGATTATCCCTCACATGTTTGGGTGTATAAGGAAAACATGGAAAACAACTTTATCCCCAATGTCAATTGAGAAATCAGTAGAAATATAACAAATACTTTGGCAAATATTTTTCAGGCACGTAGTACATTCCTTCCTTTCTCTCTGCCCTCCTTTTCTTTCTCTCTTTCTTTCTACATTAAAAAACAGTCTATCTGTGGTCACACTTTTCTATTTTTGTAATGTAATAAGTCTAGAACAGTTATACTTACATAAAGAACTTCCTATTCTACATTTTTTAAATTAAAAAATCTACAGAGAAGTAAATGTGAATTCATTAAACTTTCAAATATTTGAAAAGACCTAAAGATCATAAAAATTTCAGAGAGTAAGAATAATATCAAATGTAAATAAATACAGCAGAATTTTTTAAAAGAGAAACCTGTGTTTGGATATAAACATGGGGGGTGTCTATGGTACCCAATTCTGACTTCACTTTTAAAGTATTTATTTTAGAAAATGAAAGAATTCTGTCCTGATTTTGTGGTCCAAAATATAGATTGTCTTTCATCTCCATGGAGTCAATTCTCACCCTCTTTTATCTGAATTTTACCTACAATCTTTTATTTTTCCTGGAACACATCAAAATGTTTCAGGATTAGACATTACACAAGTGAAATGGATACATTTCTAAATTTGCTTATCCTGTTTAGTTTTGACAAATATAAACTTGCCCTCCTACTTGAGGTAACAAGAGCTGGAGAAAATAAATATTTAAAATATATATTAGTGAATATGGCATAACTATGTAAAGTATTTAAAATAATCGTATGTGATATTTCGATAGAATAATCCATTAGTCCAATCTCCTAAATAATCCCAAAGTGACATGAATTCCTCCACAGAATGAATGTCTATAGAGAGTAATCCATGGAAGACAGACAAGCCTCTTGTCATTTGTAGCCTTAATCCATTGCCTAGAGCATGAAAAGTGCTCAGGATAACAAGTGTGGGAATCAGTAAAATCAACATTATTTTTGGATTTTATTTTCTTAACAATACTGACTGATCAATAGGCTTGTGGGAAGTGACAAATACAATACGGTCTATTTGATGAATCAATCTAATGGAGTAGACACGGAATTCCTCCTCCCCTTCACCCACTCTCCCCCCTTTAAATCCTTTTCATTCTCTTCCTCCTCCTCCTCCGCCTACTCTCAGGCAAATACAGACACACACACAGACACACACACACTTGTGCACAGAGAGAGCTGCTCTTTCTCTATTGGTCTGTAGACATTAAGTAATGAAAGCTGTCGTGACAATCCTCAGGTCTTTTTTTTTTTTTTTTTGACATATGAATACTAAACCACTTTCAATGAGTGTTCATGTTTTTAATTGCAAACTCACCTTCTCCTTTCAGGCACGTAATTTCCGTATTATTGGAACAGTCCTCTCCTCTGTATTTCTAACCTGTGTGTTGTACCTGGGGTTGGGGGAGGGTGCAAATTAGAGAGAGTTGGGGAATATAACGGGAAAATTCTTTGATTTTTATGCACCCTTCCTACACACACACACACACACACACACACACAATCCTATATGGATATCAGCTCTGAGAAAAACTGAAAGAAAAATAGAAAAGGAAATTTAAACACCTCAGACATGCCTATTTAGGAAAGAATTAGAGGTATTTGTATGACTGCATAAATACATGTGTGTCCACAGAAAATTAAGTAACCCTTCACCAGCTCATGAAGACACAGAGATACTCTCTTTATGTTGGTCCTTGACACTCAGCAGGGAGTTTTGTGAACTTTGTCATCTTTCTCTGCTCTTTAAACCAAAACTAGGGAAGTGGCTTTAATTAATGAGATGCGATGCATTGGAAACGTTAGCCAGAGCATTCCAGAAGCTGAAAAACCATAGATGTTTTTAAATTCTGAGTATCCTTTTGAGAATCCCTTGTTGTAATTTATAATTCTCAGTGGACCTATATTTGTCTCGAACTGATTGTTGAAATGGGCTTTACTAGGAATTTCTTCCCTGAATTTGCAGTGGGGTGGGGGAGGGGGTGGTTGATCCGAGGGGGTTTGTTGGGAGAAGGGAACAATCGCTAACAAGGCTTTAAAACCTCCAGTGGTTAAAGTTATACTGATGAAAAGGACAGACATATATATGCATATCTACATATGTATACAGGCATAAACATACATATACACATACACCACACAAGTTCAAGCAGAATTATATAATGAGCATGAGTTGTAAATTATGTAGGTAGCAGAATTCAGATTGTTTTCTCAAAATTGCACCTAAAAATGGCTATAAAACAACGCTTGCCTTGGGAAGTAAATTTATAGCTACATGCCTTTCACAGGCACGCTGGAGGGTTCTGCTCCCGGCTGTAATCTCTACGAGATGTTTTTTGCATGTGTTGTGTGACACGAGGGAAGGGGAGTGGGTTGAGCTTGCCTGTTCTCCCATTGTCAGCCAGTCTAGTGAGTGTTGGGAAAACCTGTCTGTGGGATCTTGTGTCATCTCTCCCTACATGTGTACAGGAAAAGTCCGCGCTGCTCACGGTTCCTCTCTCTCTCTCTCTTTCTCTCTCTCTCTCTGTTTCCCTTTCATTCTGCTTCCCCGGAGCCGGAGCCGAATGAAGCAGGGAACAGGATTAGAGTCCGCCAGCTATCAGAAGAACCTAGATAAAAGGAACTGCTTCTTAAGCACCACTGCAGCAGCCTTGTTTTTTTTTTTTTTCCACACAACAGTTGTGCCTCATTATCCGGTGCCTGGCTCGATTCTTTTTTTTTTTTTTTTTTTTGGAGGGTTTGAAGTTTCTGTGCTTCAGTGACTGTTACAGAAGAAGAGGTGTTAGTGTTGCCTGGAGGTCTTGATTGTCTGCATTTATGAATGAAACTGACCTAAATCACCTGTTACCTCCAGTTTCCAGATTGTTTGAACTTCTCTGGCCGCACAATACAGGACGGACTGAAGCAGCATAGGACCAACAGCGTCTGCAGCATGGGCTGGTTCGCTAGGATTGTCTGTCTTTTCTGGGGAGTATTACTTACAGCAAGAGCAAACTATCAAAATGGGAAAAACAATGTGCCAAGACTGAAATTATCCTACAAAGGTAAGTTTTTCTTTTCCTTTTATTTGGCTAGCTTTCTAATTCCCCTCTGTCCCCTGCCTTTTTATTCCTTGAACTCCCTCCCAACCCAAACCTTAAAACCTTGAGTTTAACCTGAGAAACCTTTGTGATTGTGTGGGTCTTTTGGAGATGATTGAAACACTTTTTTTTTCTTTATAAAATCATGCCTTCTGTTGGATATATGACAATTTAAATGCAAACAAAGAGCATTTAATCACATTTGCAGAAAAGAGCTGAATGCCTGGTAAATACAGATCCGTATATGTGATCATATATCCTGTTAATTTTTCTCACTCTACTCCTGTTAAAATATTTTTTAAAACCACTGTTGCAACAATGGTCTCTTTGTAGATGTGTATGCCTCACATATAATAATTGTTATGATAAATTATATTTTCTTAGTTTTAGACAGTAAATGGTTAATTGTTGTCATGAATATTCAGTTTGTTCAAATCTGACAATCAGATGCTTAACATAAGCAGTAGATCATGGTTTGCCAAGAGAATATAAACTGGAAAGCACAGACTAGTTTTTCTACAGTGTTATGATTATACAAAAGACTGTGTATTTGGCTAATTGGTGTAATGCTAAAACCTTTGAAATATAATGTTATTTGACTCTTATGTACTTGAGTGAGAACTGAAGAGATACTACTTTCTAGTTGTACAGATAGTTGTGTGAACTTCTTTTCAAAACAAAGTATAAATTTAAGAGGGGGATTAAAAAGCCTTATCACATGGTTGGTCTGGTTACAGTTTAATATATATGCTGTTTTTTAATGAGGATTTTAAAGAAAATATTTGTTCTACAGTTGTTTAGATGGATTTTATAGACAGATGTGTAAAATCATGCTAATGTAAATTCTAACATGATGTATATAAATTTAATGGAAGAAAATATTTATATAGTGAGATATTATTAAAATGGAATTGAAGATTAAACTGTTTTAACTCAAGTAGTTTTACTCCCTAAGGTGATGCTTTCTTATGAGTCTCAAATTTCTACAGTTGGGGGTGGGGCAGTGAGAGGCTTCAATTATATTCTGTTTTTAGCCTGTAATATGAAAGAAAATTATTGAACCTGTCTGTAGAAATGTCTGTCTGCTGTACATTACCTGATGCCAGAAAACATATTCTTTAATTTTCACATGATGGGGAACATCTCTTTCTGAATACTCTAGGGTGAATGAGGAGCACAAATAAGAAAGACAGAAGTAATTTTCACACTTTTGGATTAGAAAATTAAACACCTATTAATGTGTTTATTTAGATTTATTACATAAATAAAATACATTGAATTGAAGACTATATTTTGGTATAGTTTTTTGATTGTTAAAAGGAGAATGAATTTTAAATGTTAGCAAACAAAATTGCAATTATATTTATATAAGATTTTTAAAAATAATCAAATAGTAAGCATTAAATATTTAATTAAATTCCAGGTATATCTTTATATAGTAGCTGTCTTTAAATTATTTACCTAGTATATGATATTATGATATCTCTGTTCTTGTCAGTTTTTGCTTTCTGAGAGTAGTCCATCCAGTAATTCTTAGGTTGATGGTCCAGTTTCTCCAAGTTTATATTTCTTATGAGTGAGTTTTACATACAAGTTTAGTTCCTGAAGATGTAAATAAATATATGCTATAGTTTTGGAATAAGTTTTAGATATGACATGCCTTTTTAAAATCTACTGTATTTTAAGATACTTGTCTAAGTGCTAAATAAATTATAAAATTGAGAATTATGTTTATTTATTTTACAATAATTTTATTTCCATGTTAATAGATTACTCTCCATTAATAGAAGAGGCACCAGTTTTTCCACATATTAGAAGATAGCATTTCATTAGAATAGTCTTTTGTTATACACAAATGCTTTAAACTTGTCTAAATTAAGTGAGCTGTATATATTGACAAGATGTGTTTACATTTGACACTGTGTTTATGAGCTCTTCTTAGTAATGGTATCCATTAGACTTATTCTGCTTTCCTTTAAACCAAAAGCTGCCTTACAACTACATAACAATTCTATTGATGTACCTAGAGGTTGACAATTTGGTAAAACAACCTGTGAAATGAACAGCAAAAGGAATACAAGGGATTGCCCAAGCAATTTTCTTCTATCATTTTATCATTACCTTTTTTCTCTATATGTAGACTTGTTTTGCCAAAGCAACTGTCTGGTAATCGATTGTCAGTACTTTGTTACTAAACTATAATAGATTTTTTTTTAGCTCCTTCTTTTTCCCCCTTAATTAGATGTCAAACATGGTTAAAACATTCACTGCTTTGCCCTTAAAAATATTCTAGCATGATTCATGAAGAGTTAAATCCCTGCCAACTCTAATTTCCCATGGTCACTTGTTTTCAAAGATCCACCATTAAGTTAACTCTCTCATTGCTCAGGTTGCCAAGACAAAAAGTTTCAGGCAATCACTGTGGTTACTTTCTACTTGTCATCTTGTCTGATAGGAGATAAAAGAGATTTGATATGTTAAGTGAGAGAGAAAAATAAGTAAAAAAACAAGAAGTCAGACTTTGTAGTAGATGTATATACATATCTAATAAGGTACCTCTTTATTTTCTAGGAAAAAGTAATAGAATAGATGTTTTCATGTGGAGAAGTGATAATATTAGCAAAATGGGGTATGCTCACTTTTCCTCTGAACCAATCTGATTTAGAATCCTTGTGGGGGAAGCAAATGTGAGAACTCTATAAATCTCAGCAGTCACATACAAATTATCCTTCAGAAACACTCAGTCAGAGATAGTTTTCCCTCCCTTAAATTCATATAACATAGCTAAATGTTATAATTATTATTTTTAAAATCAGTGCAGAACTGTTTATTTCCCCTACAAAACTAGTGAAATTTCACTTTTCCCATGAAATACCAGAATATCATAAAATTTTCCTTTTGGAGTGTGTGGTACAGTGAAGACTTCAGAAAAACCTATGGAAATCACAAGCAAATAAATTAGGTTTGGGGTTTTAAACAAATGACAAATGTTCCATCACTCAATGCAATGAGCTTTTCCAGGACATTGTGTGCTTGAGTTTTAGTAGAAATCAAAGACATATGCAAGTCTGAATATGATGGTGATCATGTGAATCCAAAGATTAAATCAGTTCCTTTAACTTTATCTACAATAGAAGACTTAGTAAATAGTACTTAAATAAATAGTAGATTTTTCAGAAGCTTTCTTCTCATATTTTGTGAAGGTTTCTTTTCACAGTCAAATTGTATAATTATTGTAAGAAAGGGGTTATTAGATAAGTCAAAATTCTCAAACATATATTTCAGGTATATGATGATGTTAAACTAAACATTATGAATCAGAATTTGCAAAGTATTTTTTATTTGCCATTATTCAATACAATATGACCACTTCAAAATTTAGTTAGTATGAATAATGATTTGCTAATTAAACTTGTTGACTTTTCAGAGATTTTGATTACTACTAACAAAGCACAAACATATATGCACATGTATGTATATATGAATAGATAAATATATATTCAGGGCAAAATTTATATTAATATTTTAGTGTTAATAAAAGCAATCTTGGTAAGTTGTAATAAAATGCTTTATAATAAAATTTATATTGGTTTAAAAGACAGTCACACGTTAAATTAAATGTATATGTATTTTAGTGGGCATGAACTTTTTGAGTCTCAGGAAAACCTTTCAGAAATATCTCAAGTATTCAAATAATAGGTATAAGATGGAATTTGCCTTGTATTGGAAATCTGCTCAGAGATAAAATGGAATGTGTCTATGAAAAGTAAGGGTAATATGCAAATATTTTCACAGAGCAAAGATGTTATAAATTCTTTGCGATACCTTTTCTCCAATAGTCACTGCATATTTGGCATCAGGTCTCCTTTTTGCTGATTCTCATTTAGCATGGTCTTTTCTTTCCAAATTCTATTAACTGTAAAAATCATCTTTTGATTCTGAAATCTTCAATTTAAGCACATGGAAAAGTTGAACTTTTTACTTATCTACTCAACAAGTATACCCATGCAGAATGATAAAAAATCAAAATAAAATGCCCAGTCTCACATCTTGTGATTCAGTGTTGATCAGGTCATATGAGAGCTGGTGAAAGTCTCAAGTTGAGGCTTCCCTGTTTATAGCAGCAACCAGATTCAGTGTAACTTTAGCAAGTAAGAAAATGACTGAGACCACAAATCCATCCCATGTAAGACTAACCCACCAACTTTTGATAATGAGAGGCAGTCTTTAATAACTTAAGGGAACCTGAATACTGAAGAGATGAATTTTCCAATTCTAGCTTTTTCAGGTTGTTGTTTCTTTTTATATAAATTGTATTTCCTAAACTCAATTATTGTCAGTGATATGAAGTACCTAAATATTTAGGTAACTAGATAGAAGTATAGATATAACTATAACTGATTTTTCTTTTTCTTATTTTTAATTAACATATATCAGTCACACATGATTTAAAAATATGTTGTGATTTTCAGTCAATTATATTTCAATTTTATATTTAAGAATGAATGCTACTAAAGGATTTGTCAGGAATAAATTTAATTTGAATCAATTCATACAATTGCATATGTTCCCAGTAACAAAATAAAAGTTAAACTGTTGGTTACAGAGCATAATCCATTTATGTTTAGTGTGAGTATATAATTGTATTTCAGATGTGAGCTTTGATAACTTATAAAGTTATCAAAAATTTAAAGTCAGCTGTAAAAAATTTTGTGGCTTAATTTCTTATCCTGATTTTTCTCATTTAAAAACTTCAGCTACACACCTATGTATCACAGTTCCGAAAATCATAATATCATACACACCTTTACATCTTTTTGATGAATTGTAAAATCTAAAATCCGTCTATTTTAAATGAAATTTATATTGAAGCATGTTCTAATCTTCCAGTATGAAGTAAAATTTTAATTAATATTTATCTAGTAATGTTCATTTATAAAGTCATGATATTATATCATAGCCACATATTAATTGACAAAGACATTGTATTTCATCATTAAAAAAAAAACTGATAAAATGATCCATTAATGCAAAGATGTAAGTAAAATCACCAAAATATATGACTTATCTAAGTTTAGTTCATGCAATGAAAGCTTATTTTAAAAAGGCCAGCAGTTGTAAACGTAAATTAGAATCAGTGGGTCTTGGGATGAATTTTACCCATCAAGACATCTAAGGTGCTGTTTAAAGGAATTACCATGCTTTGCAGTTCTATGCTTCTGCTAATAGGTGGCACTAGCAATTTGTGACAGTTCTTTCATTTAGTTTGGAAAATGGGCAGGCTGCTAAGACAAGTACACACAGAGTAATTTGGGGAGGCCAAACTTGGAAAAACTGGAGTAAGAGTCAAGCATGCACAAAGTAGAAGCGTTAGTTAAAATAGGATTTGCTACAGAGTTTGATGTGCTGTTTGCATTTGTTAGTACATGAGTGAGTGAGTAACTGAAAGTCACTCAGTTGTGTCCGACTCTTTGTGACCTCATGGACTATACAGTCCATGGAATTCTCCAGGCCAGAATACTGGAGTAGGTAGCCTTTCCCTTCTCCAGGGGATCTTCCCAACCCAGGGATCAAACCCAGGTCTCCCACATTGCAGGCAGATTCTTTACCAGCTGAGCCATTCTAACCCTCAAAAAATAAATTGTTATAACCAATAAATAAATAAATAATGTAATTTAACTTAAATGAGAATTTCCATGTGAAATTGATCTGTAAAGTGTAAACAGTCATGACTGAAGTAGCGGTATGAATCAGAATGATGAAAGGACAGTGTCCTGTGGATATACATAATATATATATGTGTGTGTGTGTGTATGTATGTGTGTATACTTATATATAATTATTTTAAGCCTGAATTATAAAATGGGCTTAACAGGAATGAGCCTGCCTGCCTGTGGCCCATTATTGCCATCATTTACAATTGGAGAGTAGCTAGTTGAGAAAGTAAAATAATGTTTAGAAAATTATAATCAGTATATTTTAAAAGAATGACTCCTTTAGATTTGTAGGTTGTTTTAAATTATTATCATAATTAAACATACCAAAGAATCAATAAATTCTATCTGACCCAAATAAGTCTAAATGTCTCCAGTTACTATCTCTTCTATTGCCAAGACTTAAACATCAGTATAAATAGAGAAATTACCCACTATTTCCAAACAGTAACAAAGCTGGACTCTGTCAAACCGAGGATAAGAGGATATACAATTTATACTTGAGTTAGGGAATGAAGATAAGCAAAAATAAAATTCTGTTGATACATATGAAGAATGAATTGGTCTTAGTATTTCATACAAGCTTAGAGTAAAACTGAAAGGAGCCACAAATTTAGGGAGTTTTGTCATCTCCTGAATGAGTCATTAAACCTACATTTCCAGGTTTCTTTTAGTTGAAGAGATATGGCATGACAAACAATGTTGACCAAACCTTTACAGTAACTTAATTTGTCGCCACAATCATAAACATGTCTTTAGATAAAATATAACATCACCCCCTTGAGTCTTCATCAGCAAGCTAAATGAAGCTTAGTTCTATTAAATATGTCCAATGAGTTCTTTAGTCCGTAAAACTACTTATGTGGATCATCTTTGTCGTGTCAGATTGAGAATTTCTCACGGGCAGATTTGTATGATTGTTTATCATTATAGTCTCAAACGGTGGCACAGTCACTCATTGAATGAAATTGTTCCTCATCACGTATATGTTGTTTCTAAACCCAAAATATACCTGTTTATAAATGAGTACAAAATTTAAAAATTTTAATAATTCATTATAAGTGAATTGTACATTGTAACATGGTAGAGAAAGTAAATTCTGTGCCAGATACTAGAATAGGAGGATATCAGAGGAGGCATTCTGATGTGCACAAAGAGCAGCTGCTGTTGCTGCTGTGAAGTTGCTTCAGTCGTATCGGACTATGCGACCCCATAGACAGCAGCCCACCAGGCTCCGCCGTCCCTGGGATTCTCCAGGCAAGAACACTGGAGTGGGTTGCCATTTCCTTCTCCAATGCATGAAGGTGAAAAGTGAAAGTGAAGTCGCTCAGTCGTGTCCAATTCTTCGTGACCCCATGGACTGCAGCCCACCAGGCTCCTCTGTCCATAGGATTTTCCAGGCAAGAGTACTGGAGTGGGGTGCCATTGCCTTCTCCAACAAAGAACAGTGGTGTCTCCCCTGAGCCAAGCATCAGGAAGACCACTGGAGAAGCGCATGGGAACCCCCTCCAGTATTCTTGCCTGGAGAATCCTATAGACAGAGGAGCCTGGCAGGCTACAGTCCATAGCGTTGTAGAGTCAGATACAACCGAAGTGACTGAGCGCAATGAGCCAAGCTTATTTCAGCACTGAATCAGAAAGTGTCTAGGGCAATCTTTGTTTGCCTGCAACTAGGAGATAGTATTTAATAATATATGTATCTTTGACTATTCTAGGAGGAAAATTATTGCATTTCTTTCAACAAATACCTGATTTTCCTTATTACTGTTTCTCAGTATACACAGCCAGTAAACAAAATGAGTGAGATGATTCTAAAACCAAAAGTGGTCAAAGATAAAATGTCTCATTATCACTCTCACTGTATCTGAAACTTTGTGTAGAACAAACCAGTCCTACCAAACAAAGTTGAAAATATAATCATTTAAAAGTTTAAATTGACTATATTTCACCATCCATACTTTTGGGACAATTCTGGCTTTGCTCTTGACACTTTGCTAAGATTAGTGTTGCAGAGTCTTCCTTATGAGTTTCCTCTTATCCTTGATTCCACTCACCCAGAGCTGCAGTTACTCATTGCCCCTTGCTTTTCATCTCCAACTCAGCCTCTGGCTTTGTGTTCTGTAGCCTGAGACCGCTGCCTACATCCACCCCCAGCCCTTGCTCCCAAGGCCCTCCTGCCCAGAAGAGTAGACATGAAAGGAAGGAGCCACAGGAGTCTTTGTTGAAGTGAGAATGTACAAAATGTGTGCAGAGTCAGCTGCTTAAGATCCCAATCTTACATAATTGAGAGCATGAGAGAGAATGGTAGGCTACTTTCCTTAGTCAACAGCTAGAACTGGACATGGAACAACAGACTGGTTCCAAATAGGAAAAGGAGTACATCAAGGCTGTATATTGTCACCCTGCTTATTTAACTTATATGCAGAGTACATCATGAGAAACGCTGGGCTTGAAGAAGCACAAGCTGGAATCAAGATTGCTGGGAGAAATATCAATAACCTCAGATATGCAGATGACACCCCCCTAATGGCAGAAAGTGAAGAGGAACTGAAAAGCCTCTTGATGAAAGAGAAAGAGAAGAGTGAAAAAGTTGGCTTAAAGCTCAACATTCAGAAAACGAAGATCATGGCATCTGGTCCTATCACTTCAAGGCAGATAGATAAGGAAACAGTGGAAACAGTGTCAGACTTTATTTTTTGGGGCTCCAAAATCACTGCAGATGGTGATTGCAGCCATGAAATTAAAAGATGCTTACTCCTTGGAAGAAAAGTTATGACCACCCTAGATAGCATATTCAAAAGCAGAGACATTAGTTTGCCAACAAAGGTCCATCTAGTCAAGGCTATGGTTTTTCCTGTGGTTGTGTATGGATGTGAGAGTTGGACTGTGAAGAAGGCTGAGCACCGAAGAATTGATGCTTTTGAACTGTGATATTGGAGAAGATTCTTGAGAGTCCCTTGGACTGCAAGGAGATCTAACCAGTCCATCCTAAAGAGATCAGTCCTGGGTGTTCATTGGAAGGACTAATGCTGAAACTGAAACTCCAAGACTTTGGCCACCTCATGCGACGAGTTGACTCATTGGAAAAGACTCTGATGCTGGGAGGGATTGGGGGCAGGAGGAGAAGGGGACGACCGAGGATGAGATGGCTGATGGCATCACCGACTAGATGCACATGAGTTTGAGTGAACTCCAGGAGTTGGTGATGGACAGGGAGGCCTGGCGTGCTGTGATTCATGGGGTCACAAAAAGTCGGACACAACTGAGTGACTGAACTGAACTGAACTTCCTTAGTCCACTTGAAGATCTATAAATGAGACCTAGAGTATAAATTAAGGTACAGTGCTTGACTTTACAGTCTTATAAATATATGTTGGTCTTGTGACAAGGTAGACATACCAATAGGAAAGGAAATAATATGACTACCCAGAGTGCTGTTACATACAATCATAATTACTCATGTTTAAAAATGATTGAGTCCTAGTCCAGATCCTTCAGGACTATATTTGGGGAAAGCCAACACAAAGTTCTTTATGCCTGACATCAAGTCAAAACTTTACAAGCACTTATGAGTCTTTATAGTATGTGCAGAAATTTAAATTTCTATCTTCAAATTTGAAATGTCAAGAGAATGAACTCTGCTCTGTTGTAGTCATCCTTTAAGAATCAGTTTAAATGAATGTAGGTTTTCACCGCAACCCACTCCAGTACTCTTGCCTGGAAAATCTCATTGACGGAGGAGCCTGGTGGGCTGCAGTCCATGGAGTCATGAAGAGTTGAACACGAATGAGCGACTTCACTTTCTCTTTTCACCTTCATGCATTGGAGAAGGAAATGGCAACCCACTCCAGTGTTCTTGCCTGGAGAATCCCAGGGACGGGGGAGCCTGGTGGGCTGCTGTCTATGGGGCCGCACAGAGTCGGACACGACTGAAGCAACTTAGCAGCAGCAGCAGGTTTTCATTAACTGTGAAAACTTCAATTATTTGCCAGAATGTTATTATAAATAATAAGCATTTCTTACTTGTATTTTATATGTAAGACAAACACAGAAAACCATGTGAGGCAACGAACAGATTTCTTCATAAATAACTAGATTCTTGGATTAAAGTGAACATAATGGAACTTCAGAGAAAGATGGTATCACACCTGGCTAAAAACTTCAGGAAGTTTTGTAAAATAAGGCGTAAGGAAGGTGGACCTTAAACACAAGAAGTCTGCGAGAAGGCAGAGGTAGAGAAAAGTGATAATTACCACCATCTAAAAGTACTTGGGGGTGTTGATTTTTAGGAAAGCAATTTATTCTGTATTGTATGTAATAATACAGTTTTATACATATTAATTCAAATGTGATATGGAAACAAGTTTGTCCTTTAACAAGGGGAACTTAAAGCTGCAGCATGTCAAGCCGGGAATGTCAAGGAGTTAACAGGTGTTTGCCAGTGTTTGACTGAAAATGATAGCAAGACGGACAAGTGCACATCCTTGAAGGACTTTTCCACGGTGGTCACAGTGGTCACTTGGGCCTATCCGTCTCTCCTTTGAGATTTGTCTATAAAGTATATGAGGCAAACTTGTTTTTAGCCAGTGGGAAAAAAAAGAAAGCTGTGCTTGAAAACACAGTATGGAAAACACCATGACTATAGTTTCTTGAAATTATAAAATATACTGGCTTAGAATGCAGGTTTCTTCGTGTTCTCCCAGTTAATTCCTTTTTTTTTTTTTTCTGTTTTGCTCTATTATTTGTATAATCAATCCACCAACAAGTTTTGAAAAGAGCATGCATGCTAAGTCACTTCAGTCATGTTTTTGTTCAGTTGTTACGTTGTGTCCAACTCTTTGAGACCCTATGGACTATAGCCTGCCAGGCTCCTCTGTCCATGGGATTCTCCAGGCAAGAATACTGAAGTGAATACCATGCCCTCCTCCAGGGGATCTTCCTAACATAGGGATCAAACCCATATCTTTTGTCTCCTGTACTGGCAGGCAGATTCTTTACCACTAGTGCCACCTGGGAAGCCCTTGATAAGAGCAATTGCTATCCTATAAATCATATTTGTTTTTAATATCAAGACATCCATATCATTTATATGATGAGCCTCAGGGATTAAATTGTTCCCTTGACTGTGTATTTCTGTTATGTGCCATATAATTTAAATCTGAAGTCATATACTGCACACATTTTGATTTACTTAGTACTTTTATTGTTCAGGATGTTTCTCTGACTCATTTAAGAATAAAAACTTAGTTTCAAAACAAACAGGCTAGTAAAATCTTGGAGCTATTCATAATATATTAGAAAAAAGTTGTAGATTTATGGTATTTTGCAACACAAAATGCAGAAAGTACTTGTGGAATTATGTATTGATAAAGTGCTACACAAATCACTGTGTTTATATACAGTCCATATATATGTGTATCCATAACAAATACAAGAAAAGTTAAACCAAATGATTATTTTTCTAAATAATGGTTTAGAAATTCTCAACATCATTGTTGAGAATTATGAAAAATGAAATGCAAATCACTAGAACACAGATTGAGACAAAAGGCATGGGAGACCCTCTCTCTTTGCTCAGTGGCTGGTCTTGAGTGGTTCAGAATAGGCCATAATCTTTTTTTTCTTTAACTTTTTATTTTATATCGGAATAGAGTTGATTAACAATGTTGTGATAGTTCCAGATGGACACCAAAGTGAGTCAGTTTATATGTATACCTGTATCTATTCTTCAAATTTCTTTTCCCCTTAGGTTGTTAAACAACATTGAACAGAGTTCTCTGTGCTGTACAGTAGGTCCTTGTTGGTTATTCGTTTTAAATACAACAGTGTGTACATGCCAGTCCCAAACTCCCGCACCATCTCTTCCCTCCACCTGGCCATGATCTTCTGTCCTTTAATAGCTGACCTTACCTGAGCGTCTTCTGCTGCGCAATGCTGCTGTTCTCTGTTCTCTCGCAGGCACTAGTACACTGGGAAGTCGCCAAGGTGCCCCTTTCAATAGTCCTCCCATTGAGGCTTCTCAGCATCTTGGCTCCAGGTCATGTAGTATCTTTGCTGTAAAAGCAGGCATACGGTGCTTTCACTCTCAGGGCCTTCTACCTCCAGAGTTCAGTGTGAGCAGAACAGATCCTGCTAGTAAAATAGTCTTTCATCTTTCCAGATCTGAAATCATCTTTTAAACTGATTCTGGCCACCTCACTCTACCCTTTTTCTCTGGAAGTACAAAGTCTTCAGAACTTTTTTATCCTATCTATATATCATTTCGAAAACAAAATCTGTTAATTTTCCCCTGGGAGTTTAGAGAAAGTTTTTAAGCCTCAAAAACTAAAAACCTTTATATCTCTCTTGGGAAGAGGGTAGGAATTTTTCATTTTAGCAGGCTAATCTACAGAAATTAAATGACAATTTCTTAATTAACTAGTCTTGCCACTTTAATATTTCACTCCTGTACACATTGTTGTTGGTCGGTTGTTAAGTCTTGTCCAACTCTCTGTGACCCCATGGGCTATAGCCTGCCAGGCTCCTCTGTGCATTGGATTTCTCAGGCAAGAATACTGGGATGGGTGGCCATTTCCTTCTCCAGGGGATTTTCCTAACCCAGGGATCAAACCCACGTCTCCTGCAATAGCAGGCAGGTTCTTTACCACCGAGCCACCTGGGAAGCCCTCTCCTAAACAGACGCATACACCTAAATCTAGACATTGTGCTTAAACAGAGAGTGTGGATCTCATATATTTTAGTCAAAATGTCTCAACTTTCCATCAATAAAATATGCTGATTGAAGGACAAATTAATTTTATTGACCCTTGAGATGCAGAAGTGTCTTCCAAGTGATGACTGGGAGGGGAAGCCCAGCAGAAACTGGAGAACAGGAGCCAGTGTTGCCCAGGGAGCTCTTCCCAAGGCTGCCCAAACCCCTGCCTGGGAAAATTACTTTCCCAGATGCTGTGAGTTCTGGGAACCAGTTGCTGAGCCAGCTTGGGGCTTTTGCCTGTAGGCTGCAGTCCATGGGGTCGCTACGAGTCGGACACGACTGAGCGACTTCACTTTCACTTTTCACCTTCATGCATTGGAGAAGGAAATGGCAACCCACTCCAGTGTTCTTGCCTGGAGAATCCCAGGGACGGGGGAGCCTGGTGGGCTGCCGTCTATGGGGTCGCACAGAGCTGGACAAGACTGAAGCGACTTAGGGGCAGCAGCAGCTTCCACACAGCAAATGCCGTAGACTGTCTGCACTAGGACCTCTCACAGGGAACTCAAACTCAACTGGTTTGTTCAAAACTGTACTCATGGTCCTCCCTGCAAAGTTACTTGTTCTCAGTTTCAGGGAATGTTGTCATTTTGTCCTAGTTATCTGTACCATTAACATCTTCGCTTTTCCCTTGCTGACCCTCCTCATATCTACCAGCTTCAGTGTTTTATGGAGTCTCCCTCCTTAGTTCATCCCTCCAATCTTTCCTATTCCCTCCTCCAGGTTAGGTCAAGCTCTTATTACTTGCCCTATTTTGGCAACAGCCACCTATAGTTATCTCTTCTTTCTTTCGTTACTGAGTACAATTATTTCTGAAATTCAAATTTAATTATCCCATTCCATTTTAAAAAGTTCCTTCTGATTAAAGCCCATACTTCCTCGTTTGACCTACAAGAATGATTAACCTAAAGTAGTCTAGGGCATAGAGGGAGCTATTTGGAGTTCCTGCAATGATTCACACATGAAGAAATAAATTAATGCCATAATAACAATCATGATAATGAAAATGAAAAAGAAAGGCTGGAGATGAGACACACTGAACATATAGAAAAATTGGGTTTGGTGATTGGTTTGTGTATAGGAGAATCTGCAGAATTTGAGAATAGTACATTTTAAATTCCAGCAGCTAGCGGTGTGGTACAACAACTGATAGTATCTGGAAAGTGAAACTGTCTCCACCTTGCAGCCCAGTAATGCCCCAGTATACTACTCCCTCCTCCACATCACACCTGTGACTTTTTTGGTGGACATCCTCCCACCCTGTAAACTGTTTATTGACCCTGCGCTCTCAAACAAACATCACCTTTGTCAAGGCTTTTGAAGAGGCAGAGAAGTAGGAAACACAATATGGCCCCTGTCCTGAAGAAACTGCACATTCAGAAGGGGAAAGGACACAGACTTCCAGCTTTGTAGGATCTCACCTGCTGTCTATCCATCTTATACTGCCAGTCAAGTACAGAGTCTTGTACATGACTGCTCCTCACTAAATACTCCTGGAATGAGGTGGTTGAAGGAAAACATGATGAGGTGGCTGGTGATCATTCCAGGTGAGAGAGCTAAGGAGCAGAGGTGAGATCACACAAACAGTGGATTTGAGAACAAAATGTAGCCTAGTTTAAGTTAAAGGGCTGTACAATTGAGTAGTAAAATACTTGATTGGAAGAAAAAACATTTAAGGCTGAAGAATCAGTCCAAATACCGACAAATAGTAGGGAATTTTGAAACAAGAGTTTACAGAATTTAAACTTTAGATTTGTATAACAAGCGATGAAATTATTTAAAGTTTATAAATGAATGGCATGTGCAAGGCATCACTTTAGCTTTCCTGAAACCTGAGAGTTGGCCTTCAGTTCATAATTATGGAGTCATCATCTGAGAAGTGGAAATAAGATTCTGTAACGTGACTATAGCTCAGATTGGGCTTCACAGCCTTGTTTTCCTGATGAAGACTTCATATGTGGGGATGTAGCTCAACTTATCTACATAGAGCAATATTGTTTCACATGTCCAGTATAAATGCAAGTTATATTTAAGAAAAATTCAGATATTTATGATTTCATGTAAAATTTTAAATTACATTAAATATATTCTATGTTACATACTAATTCCTTCAAACTTTCTTAGGTTTTTGGCAAAGTGTACATTTAGAACTTCTGACAATGAATGGGGCATGCGTTTACTCTGTCATGATGTCACTATTTAGGCAAAGCAAGATATCAAAGGTGATTTTTTATGCCAGATCACTATATTATGTGAGTTTATCATTCTTTTGATCACTTTTTCTCTTTTCTCCTGGGCTGGCAAGCAGAGGTTCACCATTTTTTTGCATTTGATTCTAACTAGATAAAATTAGAAGCTGTGCTGTAACAGAGCAAGTACTCCTGAGACACAAATTCCCCATTAGGCTCTCACACACTGACCTGGAGCCATGGGATTTGCTTACCTTCACTTCATGTTCCCCATGGTCAATAGAGTCTCAGCCTTCTTTTTCTTCCTGAGGCACCTATTCAGAACAGAATTAAGGTTCCCTTTGCTCACTCTAACAGAACAGGTGTTCTCTTTCTACTATTCAACCCTGTAATCCAGACAGCTTCTTAAGAAAGATTTCTAGTATAATAATAACAAATGAGACCAATGACTCAAACAAATAGTTTCTTTCTGGTGCACGTGAAATCTCTTTGCAAGACAGAGTCAATGTCCCTTGTGCCCACTGTTTCATCAAAAATGAGATTAATACTTATCTGATTGGCTTTGTTCTTTAGCTGTCAAACGAGAAAACTGTCTGCTCTATGACAGTACCTCTGTTCACATCTATAAGAACATTGCACACTAATTCTGAAAGAATCTGTTTAGTCTGTTCTAAGCAGATGCTGTATAAGGGAATGAAATGAGTGATGGTATAGCAATTTGCTTCTTTATTACAGATCTCATTCTATAATATTGAAATGTACCATAAGTAACATATACTAAGGGTCATAGTCTCCTGAATAGATTCTCCATTGTACATATAACATCATATTTTTCTTGCAATTTAGTTTTCTTTATAGAGCTAATAGCAGATTTATTGCATTTTCATATTTCCTAAAGAATAAAATTTCACATTCTTGGAATATACAAAATGACAGCACATATTCAATCAAAAATTCTATACATTTGATCATATATGTTGTCATTATTTAGTATTACTGAATAGCAAGTGATGTTATGTTTAAAGAGTGCAGGCAACTATTTGTTGGCCTTGTAAAAATTAACAGTCTTTTCAGATTTGGCTGCTAGAATAAAATTTTCACCAGTACAAGAAGAATCAGAGCATAGCAATGAAAGTAGTGAAACTGACCCTGGCATTTTCTAGATGAGGACTCTGGCATGCTTTTTAGCTTCATCTTGCTCTTTTCTAGCTTGGAGAGAATAGCTACTTTATAGTAGCTGTTACTGGTATATTGACAATATATGTGTAAGATGTTCAGAAAGTGCTAGATACATAGAAGATATTCATCAACAATTAATTCCTTGAGGCAGATTAATAATTGCATAGGTTCTAGATTACAGTGTTTTGCTCAGAGTAGGTATACATGCGTGTAATGCTCCAGCTATTACACAGTTTGTGAGCAAAATTTGTGTATGATAATGACGCAAAGAAAATCACAATTGTATTTGTAGCATTAATGGTGTGAATCTTGAAAAATGTGAAGTTTCGCAATGTCAACTGGCTGGTCAGTGTAGGGGAAGGTTGTGTGAAAAGCTATTGTTGCAAGTAAACAATTGTAAACATAAATTGTAAAAAGTGATGTTTAACGTTAGGCCTGTCAGTCTTACATAAGTGCCGCTAAATATATTGTTGTTGATCCATTGCTTGTCACAGTTTTAAATGTGGACTCTCTCTGAGGTTATACATAACACTAATGATGGGGATGAAGGTAGACATGATTTTTAGATCTTCTGGCTCTGAGTACTTAGTGAGCCATGCTGAGCAAGGAAGCACCTGTTTCTAAAGTAAGGAGTTGTCTGCATCTCACAGACTATAAGTTCCAATTTCTGTTTTCAACATGAACCAACGTGAACCAACATGAACCAATATTAAATCATTCATTTAATATTCAGTAAAATAACCAGGAAATGACTAGTTTTATTAGCTCTTGTACTTACAGCATATCCTCTCAAATGGCGTAATGCTTGTCTTGAATATTATTTTGTTATGACTTAGACCATGAAGACACAACATCTTTCATGACAACTTAAAAAGTATTGAATCCACATAGGAATTAACACAATATTTCCATTTAATATGTCCCTGAGTCTGAATGAAACATTGTAGATATAAAGTCTGAGTCTTTTGGACCAGTTCTGTGAACCACCTGTGATGGCAAATAACCCATTTGTAGGAAAGAGGATATGCAGTCACTCAAGAAAATAAACTTGCAGTCTGAAGCTAGTAAACAGAATGAAGAACATGTTGAGAGTAACTTAAAGGGGCTTTTGTCTAACAGAAGACACTGGGAAGCCAGACTGGGAAATATAGACGTTATTAGAAGGGGAGGTGACACTAACCACAGTTGGCTTTTAAAGGATTTTTCTGGAAGGCAGAATTCCTTTGGAAAACATTTTATGTCCCAACATGAATAAATTTCTGAGTTACTCTAGACAAAGATGAATTTTATTTCTTTGTGGCTTTAGCCATATTACAATGCTCATAAACTATTTTACCTCGTGCCAGACATGTGGAAGCAATCAGTATATGTAAATGATATGTGAAGGTGAGGTACAGTTTTAGCTTAAAAACTTAGACTGTCTGTGGTCATAAATTATAATCACATCACAAGGAGCTACTTACCTTTTAATGGTAACTTAAATGTAAAAATAATCAGTGATAAATTCTTAAAACTGCCTGTGTTTTCTTAGTTAAGTACAATAAATGTAAAATACAGTGCTACTTTGTGCTGTTACATTATTTTTAGGACACAACATTTAAAGGCAAATATTTTTTACCTTCAGTAATTGTTAAAATGCAAGTAGCTGTAATTAGACATAATTACGTCTATCCCTGAAAAACTACTTTTTGCTAAGGGTTACATTTAGATTAACTGCAGTTGTCCTTTATTAATATTAATCCCCCCTTTTCTGTTAACATGATATCAATTTGTGTTTTGCCTATAATATACTTTATATATATATATTCATATGCTTCATAACATTTCATAAATTTTGAACATATAAACCTGAATCAAATCTCGTTGCAAAGGAAATAGATATCATAAAAATAAATGTTTCCCTTTCTTTAAATTCAAAACAATGAAACTCTTAGTTTCAATATGATGGTACTGTGCCTCTTTAAAAATATTTTTACCATCTGCTCTATATAAAGCTGGATATTAAAATAACAGGAATTCAAAGTACTGTTACTAGACACACATATACAACGAGTAGAGGGAAATAAAATAAAGTAAAATAAAATAAATCAAAGATCAGTATTAAACATTATCATTTTTTCAATGAAAAAAACAGCGAGATCATATTTTGTTAGACTGAAATCAGGTCGATATGCTCCTAATTTACTCATAGTAAAGCAAACAAAACTCATCCTAACATAGTTCCTTGAGGGAACCAAGAAACAGTCATTATACAAAGTATTTAAATATAATTCACTGATGTAAGCAAGAAACAGTCTCCAAACCTTGGCTTTATATGTCATCCTTCATTCAGCAGGCATGCACGTTCTGAGCCAGGCTCTCTGACAAACTAGGAAAGAGATAAAAGACACACTTCCATGCAGAAGGATCCTACCCTCCTGTATCAACACAGATTACTTAGAATTTACTATATCATTGAGCTAATTAAAAAGAAATGTGGAAATTTTACAAAACAGAATCAATTCCACAGACTACATGGCAAATGCCAGTTGCTAGCTGAAGTTTATTCCCTAGTGCAATAGTAATATGAGGAAAGGAGGAATGACCAGGAATGGAGAGGCGTTGACCAAAATGCTGGATGTGAAAATTCTAAAAAAAGAAGACAAATCCCTTAACTCAGATGCATGTGCACATGTGCTGTTGTTGTTGCAGTTTGGTCTAGGGTTTTACTGTAACTCTGATTACTCAGTACATATTTCCATGTTATTATGCTCTTGTTTCTTTAAATAGTATTCTCTTTCTCTTCTAAAGAATGTTCTTTCAAAACAAACTCATTTCAGATGATCAAGAATTTATAAGTGTAACTATGCACCAATCACTATAATGACTACTATGTAAAGAAAAACATATGAAGTTAACCCTGATTCTCAAGAACCTGACAACATAGTGCTCACTAGTATACCAACCAATGATCAGGCAATTGGTCTATCATTTAAATATAAGTCAAATGCTATGAAGTTTAGGGGGGAGACAGTGGTTTGTTGATTATCTATGGTATACTATTGATTAGGGTTTCCCAGGTGACATAGTGGTAAAGAATCTGCCCGCCAGTGCAGGAGATACAAGAGACGCAGGTTTGAGCCATGGGTTGGAAAGATTCCCTGGAGTAGGAAATGGCAATCTACTCTAGTATTCTTCCCTGGAAAATTCCATGGACTTCAGGCTACAGTCCATGGGGGTCACAAAGAGTTGGACACATACAGACTTGCTATTGAGCACTGAGAAAATATTATTTCACAGGGAGTTAAAATTAAGCTATACTTATAAGGATGAAGAAAAATTTTGTAAGAAAGAATGAGGAAGGCCTTTCTGTTAGAAGTGCAATTCGGAGATAATGTGTATAGTTTATCTAAGAAGCCACAAAATAAATTCAAAATTAATTTAATCATTATGGAAAGGAGTAGTGGGTAGTGAGGCAATGAGGGATAATTCTGAATTTCTGATTCTGTAAGTTATCAATGATGCTGTATAACCTTTGATCATTTATCAAATAAGTATTAATATGGTATTCAATGAATCACACTCTGGGACATGCACAAAGATGACATGCATTCTGCCTAAGGAGTCTCATTTAGTGGGGAAGGTAGGCAAGTTTGTCAAAACACACATTATGAGGCAGATATGCAAAAAGTAATATATCCCAGCAAAGAACTCTGAGAATTCAAAAATGTAAGGTATCAAAGAGGCAAAGAATCTGGCAAGTCCTCATGTGAAAACAAGCATTTGAGGTGGACCTTAAAGAACCTTTAATAGAAAACATTCTAAGCGATGGATGTCAATAAATACTGAATAGGAGAGAAAGTGTCTAGAGTAGGTCATGATATGTATATTGTTTTAGTTTGCTTAAGCATATATTTTGGGCTTCCCTGGTGGCTCAGTAGTAAAGAATCTGCCGGCACTCAGGAGCTGCTGGAGATGAAGTTTCGATCCCTGGGTCGAGAATTTACCCTGGAAGAGGAAATGGCACTGCAGTATTTTTGTCTGGGAAATTCCTTGGGTTGAGGAGCCTGGTGGGCTACAGTCCATAGGGTCACAAAGAGTTGGACACAACTGAGAATACACCCTAAGTATAATTTTAAAAAATCATATGAGGTATGTTCAGGTTGTTGTTGCTCAGTCACTCAGTCGTGTCTGACTCTTTGTGACTCCATGGACTGCAGCAAGCCAGGCTTCCCTGTCCTTCACCATCTCCCAGAGCTTGCTCAGATTCATGTCCATTGAATAGGTGATGCCATCCAACCATCTCATCCTGTCATCCCCTTCTCCTCCTGTCTTCAATCTTTCCCAGCATCACGGTCTTTTCTAATCTTTTCTAGGTTCCAGGTACTAATTGAATAATCATGGGCCGCTAACTTGAGTTTTCTGATCATACAACACATGACACAAAAGAATTATTCAGGAACAGTTTCATCTTTTATCCTTCAATTTCCAATGGAAATGTTTAAATATCCAGTATAAATTACCATCATTATTTTTAATTCAGATGTTAGTATATTATAGGTACATGGCACCAAGCCCAGAACCATAATCTAGTTAGATTTAGTAGAACACAGTAGTTAAGAATGTGGTATTAGTAATCAGGAAATTGGGGCTAACATCTGATACATGGAACACTAGCAAAGTAATTGGCATGGTGAGTGCCCAGTGGTTTTGCATTTTAATAGAAAATACAGGAATGGCTTACAAAAGGAGTGATCAGGTCAAGTGATAAAAGTAGATAAAAAATAAGTGTGATGGAGAACAGAGGAGACATTTCTTGCAAAGTGAGATGAGGACTGAGGAGTCAAGGAAGGGTATAAGTAAGATAAGTCAGGAGTGGAGATAGTGCTATGAGCAATTAAGTAAAACATAAGCTGTATTTGGGGAAAGAAAGGCAATTTGTTTGACTTTTCCCTCTATTGTATTAAACACTGGTTTAAATAAGCTGTTTCAATCAATGTAGCTACCCTTTGTGATGTATATGCTAATTACTGTGATTGATTTTCTGTTATTATCCCTGTCTTCTGAAAAGATTGATAAGCAATGACTCAGTCAAGATGTATAAAATAGAAAAGAATTGAAAAAGCAAGATGACTCAACATCTCAATATTTGTAGTTTTCAAGAGTTGTTTGATACAATGATCTAGGCAAAAGTTTATCAAGACAGTTAAAGGGTTAGACGTAAATAAAATAAGAGTGGAATCCAAAAGAGGAAATAGATTCTGTGAGGTGAATTTGGCGAAGAGGAAACTTACTTAAAATTATATTAGTTGATGCTTTATTTTTTTACATCTCTCATTCATTTGAGACAGGAAACAACTATAACTAACAAAAGAATTCAAACTATTGTAAACAATATTGAATTGTTTAACCATAATAACTACATAGAGACTTCTGAAGGTAATTTATTAAAAAATGAACATAATATATATATCATATGTAAAACAAAATTTATAAAATTTGTTGTTACTAAACAATAGCTTGTTTTCATAATCTCATTAAATTTACTTTGTTATTAAACTTGTGTCTAACAGTCTGTGATTCCTTTTAGTTCAGGAAAATAACAGAAAGTTTTACCTTATGTGACAATAATGGGCAGGTGCCATGGCTAAATAACTGAGACATTATATCATAATTATTTAAAAGAATAAAATGTGTGGCCTATCAAGGGGAACTAAAGACCGGTAACCTACAAGTAGATTGTTTAGTATATATATAATGTGTCTTCCAGTAGGATATGGATCAAAATATGCTTTATAAAGCATGATAGTTACACACAGTAAAGACTGTTGTATGCCCTTTAGTTCTGCTCACAATTGTAGAGGCATTCCACTGGATTACAGCTCTATTCTTTTAACTATTTTCTCTTAAATAACTCCTACAGAAGAATGAGTTTTATTTGAATGAACATGTTTCATCATATTCTTTTAACTTTTTGAAGCAGCATTTTCTTAACTTTCCCCCTGTGTGTTCCTAATAATAGAAATACAATTCCAAAAATATCTTCAAGAAACTTGATCGTATTACTGAAGTTGTCCAGTATTATGACTCAAGGCTAGACATTATTATGCAATAATGAAGAAGGCTTAGGTGGTGCCATTTTCCACAGTCAGTTACTTTCACTACTGAAACTGAATTTTGTACCCTCTAAACTTAATGCCTGCTACTAGGAAATATGACTCCAAACTGAATTATCTGAGTAATTTGCTAAAGTAAATCTAAATCATTGCTTTCATTTCATAAACATTGTCAGAGAGGCTAGGAAATGCGAGTAAATAGGGGATACTATTATTGCTCTCTGTCAGGTTGGAAATGTCTTTTAAATGCTTAAAGAAATATTTAAGCGTTCTTAAACAAGCATTCTTAAACATTGCTCTTCAGTCTTAGGTTAAGCAATAGGAAGACCAGCTGTTTGCTTGGTCTACAAATACTGATTTTTCTATTATTGTCTTTGGAGAAAAAGAGTTCATTTTAAGCCATTGTTCCAGACTCTTTGGGACAGTAATCCGGCATCCTAGTGGTTTTCCATGCTACCTTTCATAAATAAATAAGCTCATACATCTTAGAAGATAATAGATGACTTTTTCTTTTTAATAGGTATACATCAAACTCATGGTATGTTTTCTATTAAACACAGGAAGTGAGAACCGTTTGTGGTAGAAATTCCAATAAGAAACATATTTACACTCCTCTGATCTTTATCCCAGTCTGGATAATAATTTTTTGATTTTTCTGCTCCTTTTTTTTCAAAGTTCTTATTATTCATACTAATTGGGACCTTTATTTAAATGGCTTCAGCAATCTGTAACACACCACAGGATAACCTCTTAATGTACATTTAGTAACAAGATTTGTATCTACTGAAATATAAGAACTGCATTGTAAATGATTTATAAATTCAATGAAGTAAGATACTGTATGTATTAAAAAGTGAGCAACAAAATAGAATCATCCTTAGAAAAAAATACCAACTTTTAATTCATTATTTCATTTTAGACTGTCACAGATTTACCATTTCCCATACCAAATAAAGTGATAGGAGTGTTGTGAAATTTTAATGCCTGTTAGTATTGGAGAATCTCTGTGACCATAAATAAAAACTGCTATAAAACTTCAGAGCATTCTTTTGTGGGGCAGGCAAGGTTCACGTGGAGTCTGCTCCTAGGCCTATTTCCAGACATTTAGGATTCACGTATCAAGCTCCTAATAGTATGTGCATCTACTTGATGGAATTTTTATCAGATTGTTTTATTCAAAACAATGCATGTAATAACAGGGGAAAAGTAAAAAAGACTGATGTAGGTTTGTAATCAAAACATTTGTTAATTATCATTTAGATAACCAAAACCATTTATCAATCTGTTTCATGCTTTGCCCTTAAGTCATCCAGATGACTCTGAAACGGGGACTGGAATTTGCTCTCAAGAAAATTCTAGTTTACAACCCTAGCAGCAGTGCCCCAAATAATACAGAACGTGGGTTACCAGGCTTGCCTATGTACCTCCAAGTGATGAACCCTCATAATTCTAATCAAGGAGAAGTGGATACATGGGATACTCAGTTAGCATAGGTAATACAGTGAGGTGTTGGTTTGATATTAGCCTTTCTCTTTCTTTTTACTGAGGATGATAGGTATTCCCCAACATTGATATATTCTGATGTTTGAAATAAGATTAGCTATGAAACAGTTGTTTTTTAAAGTTACTTAAAATATAGCAGGGGAAGAAGTGGGACAAATTGAGAATGCTGAATTGACATACATACACTACCGCGGCTTCCCCGGCGGCTCAGTGATAAAGAATCTGCCTGCAATGCAGGAGGCACGTGAGGGAGACATGGACTTGATCCCTGAGTCAGGAGGATCCCCTGAAGGAGGAGATGGCAGCCCACTCCAATATTCCTGCCTGTGAAATTCTGTGAACAGAGGAGCCCGGCAAGCTGCAGTACCTAGGGGTCGCAAAGAGTCAGACACGACTGAGCACACAAGTATAAAGTAGATACTTAGAGGGGAGCTGCTATACGGCACAGGAAGCCTGCCTAACTCTCTGTGACAACCTAGAGCTGTGGGATGGAGGCTCAAGAGGGAGGAGATATATCTCTCTCTATATATATATATCTCTATATATAGTTATGACTGATTTGCATTGTATGGCAGAAACCAACACAACAATAAAGCAATTATCCTCCAATTTAGAAAGTAACAACTAATAAAAAATTACTTGAAAAACCCTTTCTGTTAGAAGTAAATAATGCTGTGGTGATGATAAAATTAATATCGAAAATCACTACTTAATGAATATTTATTATTGGCTAGAAACAGTGCTAAGATTTTTGTGTAAATCATATTGTGTAATCATTATAGCCATTCTAGTCAGTGGACATTTTACATCCTTTTATGGATGAGGAAACCAAGGCCCAAAGTACAAGTAGTAGGGTTAAAAGAACTTTAATGTCTGTCTGATACCAAAGCCTTTACATTAAAAAAAATATATAAGTATTTGGTAATTTTATTTTGTTTTACGCTTATATTTTATTTCTAACATGAAAGCTGCCCTCTTAATAAATTTTTAAGTGTACAATACATTTTTGTTAATTACAGGTATCATGTGCTATAGATCTCTAGAGCACATTAATCCTGCTTAATTGAAACTCTACGCCAGTTGATTTGTTTCCTTTCTTTTCTCCCACTCCCTGACTCTAGTAACCACCACTGCACTTTTTGATTCTATGAATTAGACTGTTTTAGATATTTCGTATAAATGGAATCATTATTTTTAATCATTGGCTCTCCATCGAAGAAGCTCTGATTCTAGGTGATTGGAAAGAAAACACTGTTCAGAGGCTACAAGTGTGATATTTTACATGATCATTATGGTTTAGAAAGTGACTTGAAAATAATGTCAAAATCACTGAGTTTTAAAATTTGTGATATAAATTATTGCTGCTAGGTTTGAGGGCAAAACATTTCAGAGACTATTACATTTTCAAGAAGTTAACCAGAGATTGTTTATCTTTTTCTAACTTAAAATATATACTAATACCTAAAATCTTTGGGAGAAAAATGAAATTTTTTTCTCTAAGCATATGGGCTACTGAACATTTCATTCTATAAGAAGAATTATTCCAGTCTTAGATATTCATTCATTCTACATCTTTATTTGGAAAATAATACAGATTTCCATAAAATCTTTCATTTTTTTAGAAGTGACTCATAATGTATAGTTTTCCAGTAATGCATAGCTAATCATATACCATTATGTAATTAAGTTTACTGAAATAAAAAAAAGATTATATATAAAGTAGCTTTTGGAATAGCAAACAGTTCTAGCCTCTTTTGTTGATGCTTAAGATGCTTCAGCATACAAACCATTATTACAGATTTCAAGAAAAGTTTAAGCAAAACTCAAGTGAAACTTCTATAACATGTGTGGTTGAGGCTGAAATAATGCAAAACTGCGTTCCACAGGATTTACTCTGTAAACCATAAATCCCATTCTAACATCCAAATATTACCCTAGCATTGCTGGCATGTTAAACCTGGTTCATATAAAGGTTCTTAAGTTTTGCCAAACTTTTTGACAAATGAGTGAAATCAGAGACTAAAGTCAATTGTCACGTTCTATTGTGGATGCTTTATTGGAAGCATTACTTCTCAGAATTAATGAAGCGGGCAGATTTATGAAATGTTAAGAAGGTCATCAGTCTTTTAAGAAAGAGAACAGTGTTTAGATAATGTGGCTCTTTAGTTTTATAGTAACTACTGAGTTCTTCTGTTTAGAGATGATAACAACAGTGACAACTATGAACACCATGGGTTATTTTTCTTGGTTTAATTTTTTTAATGTTTATTTCTAATTGGAGGATAACTGCTTTACAGTGTTGTGGTGGTTTCTGACATACAACAACATGAATCAGTTATCCTTTCCTTGTTGAGCCTCCCTCCAGCCTGCCATCTCATCCCTCTCAGTTCAGTTCAGTTCAGTTCACTCGCTCAGTCGTGTCCGACTCTTTGCAACCCCATGGATTCCAGCGTGCCAGGCTTCCCTGTCCATCACCAACTCCCGGAGTTTACTCAAACTCATGTCCATTGAGTTGGTGATGCCATCCAACCATCTCATCCTCTGTAGTCTCCTTTTCCTTCTGCCTTCAATCTTGCCCAGCATCAGGGTCTTTTCAAATGAGTCAGTTCTTTGCATCACGTGGCCAAAGTATTGGAGTTTCAGCTTCAGTCCTACCCATGAATATTCAGGACTGATTTCTTTTAGGATGGATTGGTTGGACCTCCTTGCAGTCCAAGGGACTCTCAAGAGTCTTCTCCAACACCACAGTTCAAAAGTATCAATTCTTTGGCTCTCATCCCTCTAGGTCATCACAGAGCACCAGGCTGAGCTTCCTGTGTAATACAGCAACTTCTCACTCTTTTACACATGGCAATGTATCATTGAAATATATGTTTTTAGTTTTAATTTAGCTCTTTCACTTAAAAAATATTGCCAGTGTTTTTCAGGTGAACAGTTGGAATGCTTAATTATAAACATTAAAGCACTTGTCTTTACTGTCATGAACCTGGAAATTTACAAAGGATTAGTAAAGGGACGAATTATGCATTATCTCAGGATTTCTGCACCTTGGAGTTTGATTTCTTGTTCATATTTGTGCTTGTAAATTTCAAATCCAACTATCTCTGGATCTTGGGTCTGACCTTCTGGGATGTCCCAATCTAACTTCATGTCAACTTGTGTTCATCGGGTCCTCTTCTTCTCAGACTCCTCCTCTTATTCTCCACTCTCAGGGTATGGCACCATTATCTGTTCAGCAGAGTTGAAAACCTGGATTATTCTGGGTTTTTCAATGATAGTAAATGGATTTTATTATATATTTCCAATAAGTAAATAGCAATTTTGCAAGAGTTTTAAAAGATAGATCAGATGGTTCAATAGAAGTTTCTCCCTTTTTTTGATTGGTAGTGATACCTTGAAAGATGATATGACAAAAATAGACCAGATATCCTATCAAAATGGAGATGTCCAAAGTGAATATATTGGTTGTTAAATGCCCAAAATATAGATAAATTCTGATTCAAAACTTTATAAAATTTGTTTGAGATTTGAAAAAAAGTACAGTGAAATCTTGATTTTGATTATTTTATTCCACTAACACTGAATATGTTATTTAATATCTACTTTTTAATTTTTGATTCTTGTTTGAAGCAGCCTTATGGCTTACATTGTTATCCTCATGGTGCAACAAATGCAGAAAAGTAGAAACAATCATGTTTCCATGTAAATGAGATAAATATATTATTTGGTTAAAAACATTTAAAGTGTTTAGTATTAAACTAATTTGGTTCTCTCTATAATAATTTTTTCTTATCAAAATGAATAATGTATAAAATGAAAATGTATTGTATAATAATTACATTTTTATTAGTATTTTTGTTTACTTTTGTTTCATTTTGTTTTCTACAAATCTTAAGTGTTGCCACTGTTTAGTTATTTAAAATATGACTTATATAGATGTATATGATAAAAATAGAGAACAATTAAAGGATATACCAATATCAACATTAATTAGCCATTAAAGATAATTAATGACCTGATGATATCGCTATATTATTATTTTGAAAATAATGAATTTTCTTGTGATTTTTGTGTAAAGTTAGAACTGTTTCTAATCTTTGGCAAATATGTTAATTTACATTTTACATGCAATTTACATATGTGAAAAAGCTGCACCTATTTGAAAGTAGTATAAATCCCTCAGATCTGCACATTCAAATTGTCAATGAATTAAGTGCAAATGTCTTCCCACTCTCCAGCTGAAACAAGAAAATGTAATTTATCTGTTTCATTAAACCAACTGCAGAAGAAAACTTTCTCCTTCTTGTGATGTCATGTTTTCACACTGCATCATCATAATTGAAACTGAACTCTATGTTCACTTTTGTTGAAAATTTTTCTTGCTTCAGAAAGAGGCATTATGTGTTGATTTTGTACTTTAATTGAAATAAGTATTCAGGAGATTGAAGCACCATTCTTTATAATTCAGTGTGAGAGTGTATTCCATCACCCGGCAGCTCAATTTCTTTCTTTCACCATCTGTTCTTTCTTTCTATTCTCTCTGCCAAAAATCGATAGAACTCAATGAGCAAAATTGAGCTGTTCCATAACCCAACCATATTGGGATTATTTTGTTCACAATACATTGACCTAGTTCTTACACTGGTCCAGTTTAATTAGGTAAGCCCTCTGTTTATAAAAATGCATATTTACTAAACTGTAAACATTAAATGAGTGTTATAAAAGCAGCCAAAATGTTATTGTTTCAACAGTCAAGATTTTAAGTTGGCAACACTTGGCAAACATAAAGCCACACACTGTCTGTTTTCAGCTTGGAAATCCATGCAGCAAGAGCTTTTCATGAGGATCAAATGCACACATTCAAGGAGATTAGATAATGAAAATTTTAAATGCAGAGAACCATGAAACTATTATCAGAGATTTTAACATATATATGAGTATGTTGCCAAAGATATCTATCATAATACTCAAAATCTTAGAATAATTTCCGGCTGTTCTATTCCATTTGAAAATACCATATAAAGTTTTATGCATACGTATCAAATTCATATCATATGATTATCACAAATATAAATACAGCACAGAGCAGGAAAAACATCTGATGACATTTTCTAATAATCCAAAATTGTCACAGCATTTGCTGTTGTGCAGCTTATTAGCATAAAAAACATCACAGCAAAAGACTCATAAATTTCATTTAGAAGCCACTGCAATGCTAAGCACCTTGAGAAATTGCAAAAAGTTACAATCTTTATAGACTTTAATTGTGTGTATTTATATATTACAAAAAAGTCATTTTAATTTTTAAATGAAATGTTTTTATAAGTAGGAAGATGTCAACAATGCATATATAAAAACGTTTTTATCATTTGTAAGGCAGTGACTCATAGTAACTGAGAGTACCAAGATGTGTCCGCCTTCCGTAACTTATGTCAGGGTTGTCTAACAGAGCTGTTTTCCTCTGATATCTCATTCATCTTTGCAACCTGAAAACTGAAATTGCATTGTGCTTGATGACATTTGTCATTTTATTTCTTTTTATTTTTCTCTTTAACTATTTTTTTAGCTCTTCTTGCTGGAACTTTCATTAGTTACAGGTACTTACAAAGTAGCCTGCAAGAAAAACAGAGCTTTAGGTCTTAATTGCTGTTAAATATGAAGCTATTTAATGAGATGAATGATATGGTCTCTACAGAAAAGCTTTTAATATTCATATAGAGCAATTTTTAATAGATAGTGTCTTAATTTTAAAATTGATTTTATCTTTATTATGTGTATCATTAATAACATTGTACTTTGTGTTGGCATTATTTAATGTTACCTGTTAAGAAAGAGTCATTCTTTTTGCAAAAGATGACTTTTTTTTAAAGCAAAGAAGAAAATTCTGGAACATATCATCTTCTTTCTTAATAATTATGTATCTTAGTTCCAATATCTGAAGAATAGAAATTACAATAATTTCTATTTCTATAAGAGCAATAAATTAATTATAATTAACTTAGAAAATCTTCACAACCACTTATATTTTGCTGCAGTAAGCAAAGATTATAGTCAAAAGCATTTAATAGATATATCAACAATAATGACTATCTGCAATGCCCAAACTTTATAATAGTAATCCATTGATACCAGATATCCATAGGCCAATTTTTTAATTTTATTATACAATTGAATCCTAAAATAATTCATTGGATTATGTTTTTGAAGATTTGTGGCAGAAAGAGGACTAGGGCCCATGGCTTGTATCTAAATAAAGTTTTTTGAACATTTTATGATAGTTCATTAGTTTCCCAGATAATGTAATTAGCTGGAAAACTTAATACCCCTATGCTCTTCTCCATATTCAGAAATGTTTTTATTTAATAGGAATGTAATTTACAATTTACCATAGTTGTTAATTTTATGACAATACTTAAAGTATTTGAGGACAATTTGGCTTTCAAAGTGCTGATTACAAATTAGAATCACCTGGTGAGATTTATTAAAAATAATGACATCTGAACTCAACACCAGATCAATAATAACTGTCTCAGTATTTTTTAAGCATTTCAGGTGATATTAATGCATGGTCAGGTTTGAGATCACTGGTTTAGCTGCATATAGTTCAATATAAATTTGACCTTCAAGAAATTAAAGTTATGTATTAAAACCAACCAAAGAACTGGACATGACTGAGCAACTGAGCACATACACACACACATTAAGCCCCTAGAAAAGAAGTTTAAACCATTCTCTGACAAATTTAGATAATGAAGATAATCTTTAAAATGTGTATTAAAAGATTAACTCATGGTAGAAAGGCTCATATATGTTGTGAGTGAGTAGATATTATGTTAGATATCCTAATTGGTTCTCTTTATATTCTGAAATATAATCCATTTTGTAAACCATCTAATTTGCTTATGAAATGATATAAATTAGTTTAATAAAGGATATGATTTGCATAACCAGAGCCATAATTTATTTCCCTCTATTTTTACCACAATGTGATACTCTTATTTGCTTCAGCATACATTTATTTCTTCTGTCAGTTGTTTGTAGAACGTCACTTCTTTCCTTTCAAAATGCACATATATTTGTAATAGTGTTATCTTTATATGTTATCTTATGACATTACAGAAACTTAACTGTTTTGTGTTAGAAACGAAGACAACAGGATATAACTTGTTCTATCAGCATGTGAGCTGCAAACAGAACAACAAAAGAGTTTGTAAATACACTATACACTGAGTGAAGGGAGTGAATATACACATTAACTTAGTTTGATTTTTGTAGAAGTCATTTGAATGGAGGGAAAAACAACTCAGGATATTGTTTCTTACTATCTCTCGATTTATTCTTCATTGTCCTTTTTCAAAAGCAGTGTTTTCTAACTGAGTATCAGTTAGGAACATGGAATTCCCAAATTTTATTGCAGTTACATGTGAATTATCCTTGACCTTAAACCATGGTGATTTTATTTATTATTAAGTAATAACTTACTTATTGAGTGAGATATGATTGTATAATCTGTGGGAATAAAAATAGTGTTGTGCTGTGCTTTGCTCAGTCACTCAGTCATGTCCAACTCTTTGCTACCCTATGGACTATAGCCCGCCAGGGTCCTCTGTTCATGAGGTTCTGCAGGCAAGAACACTGGAGTGAGTTGCCTTGCCCTCTTCAATGAAAATTGTAAATATAGTCAAACAAATACAACTGAACTCTGTGACCTATTTCCTCTAATAACTCAGAGCCACTAGTTGCTGGTTTACCCTATGACCTACTTTTCTATTTCATTCAGCTCTAAAATATTGCAGTCATCATTGTAATGCAAAATTAAGGCATTTCAGCAAATAATCTCAATTTGAATAGTTCTCTTTCAAGGACTGTGTTTTCATTTGTTTCTTCCACTTGTATTTGAGAAAGGATATTATGGTATTTGAGAAGGGATATTATGTTAACTTTTATTTTTACCCCCCTGGAGTGATGTTAAACTTGAACTAAGAAATGAAGACATTGGAAATTCTCAAACTATATATCTAAATATATACCAGAAAAATTTGTACCAGATGATTGTCATTCTCTCTGTTTTGTTCTATTTACACCACCTACAAATTCTTCTCTACTCTACTTTCCACCTTATAGTTTTGCTGTTTAATGTCTTTTTATCGTTATGAGTTTTCTTACAACCTTTTCTCTATGTGTCTGAGTATTTGCCATACTCAGTTTGAACTTCTAAAATAAGTACATTTAATCTTTTTGGTTCGAGTTCCTTAACAAAATGTTTCTACTGGAATGTTTATTACTGGAAAGAGTTATTGTGCCAGGTATATCAAAGCATCCTCTGATATGCGCTCTTTGATACAGGCAGAGATCTTTAATCCATTAAATTGTGGTTGCATGATATAAACCAGGACAGCAAACTACTGCTCCTGTTTTTCAAAGGGAGGCTTTGGGTATGGTGGACACTCAATTTTAATTACTTCCACCCATATTCAGGTGTTATCTGGACACCCAAGCACATGTTCCATAGGTAGCTTGAGGACCAAATTTGCCACCTATGTCCTTTCCACAGCTCAGTCCTGATTGGATCATTCTCCTTCTGTTTCTTCTTTGATGATTCCCTTTCATCATCCAGATAAATTCTTTATTTCTTACCATGTCCTAGAAGATGTAGTATGTTTTCAAATCTGCCTGTTTTTTCATGATCAAAATCATCCCCATGATCCAGAAAATCTGATTTGCTTTTGCAGTGTTTTTTCACTCAGCAAAATTTATGGGGCACCTACTGTGTGATAGGACTATTCACAGTAATAAACAAACTAGACCAAAAATGTTCACAGAATACATTGTCTCTTCATTAACTCAATAATGCTACTACCCAACTTATCTTTCTTGTCCTAACACTTTTTATTTTCCATATTTCATATAACCACAAATCACATATACTCTTGTTTACTAGAAGTATAGACTAAACTGGAGGATCTTGATATGAATATGCATTTAAAATATAATAAAATGAAAATTCTATGCCACCTAGGCTAAAAACCATGGGAAAAAGGAATGTCTTCAGAATTAAGAACTTTGTTTTTTGATTTATTGTTTCAAGGCATGAAGACAGCACAGGATAATGAACAAGTGCAAAGACTGTTAAGCCAAGCTGTCCATATTCTATTCTCAACTTACGTACTATAGATAAGTTATTTATGAGTTTTCTCATGATAAATTAGACATAATAGTAGAATCTGCCTCTTTGGGTCATTGCTAGGTAGGACTGAATGTGCTAATATGAGAGTACCTGGTCTATATAAAAATGATACAAATTGAAGCAGCTGTATCAGGTGTTGTCAGCAAATATAGAAAATTAACCTTTCTTCAATATAGGTAGAAGCCCAAAGCGCCAAAGAGGAATATTTACTTAACCATTGAATACAGTACAGTATTCTAAATACAATTCTAAATTTCACAATTGTGTGAGAATTTTTTGAGATAAAAATATCAAATATATTCTAGGAATTTTATTGCAAAATCTTTCTATTTTAATAGCAATTCAGATTAAATCATGGCAATGGATTTATCAATGAATTAGGATATAAGCAGAATTACTAGAAATAGTTCCCAAGCTTCATTCAGATATCTTTTGTATGTATTTACTCTTGCTTTTCTGATTTAAGATTCTATTAAAGTAGCATTATATAAAATTGCCATTTTTCCATATGAAATATTTTTTTTCGAAAGCATAAAGATAGGCTATTGGGAAAGGTGATTCAATTAGAAGATGATCAGACAAACAGTTCAATTTTATGATAAAGTTTCTATCAAATACTGGTCAAGAGGAATTTTAAAAATTTAAGGATTTAGAAAGATATTTATGCTATTGATTTTATTAATTGTGTCATTTCTTTAAAATTACCTGAGAAATATATTGAGGGATTATGCTGTTTTTCAATCTCACTTTATGAAAATATTTTGTTTGAAGTATTTTCATGTATTTTTGGTATCAGAATGCTCAACATTATTTAAGCTGAATTTGAAGTCACCAAGTTCATCATTTTAACTTTTCTTTCTGTGAAAATTATAAGGCCAGTAAAAAAAAGCTCATATAAAATAAGGACAGTTAATATTTTTGGCCTTTTGGTATATGTGTTCTTTCACCGTGTACTCATTATATTGCTTCTTTAAGTATGCTTTAAAAGGTATATGTATATAACATAAATACATATATATGAACATATATATATGCACAGTACATCACATATATATAAATGTATAAATCCATAAGTTTATATCTCCAAGTATAATTTATAGGATTGAATAGAATTCTATACAAAGCATATGAATACAGAAGAGCCTGGATTTTGGAATCAATAACTTTAGGTAAAACCCAGCTCGAACAACTTGTGTGGTGTTTGCCAAGTTACTTTATCATTAATAACCTCTCTTTGCTTGCTGATTTAGTAAAGTTTAATGGTCCTTATCTTGCCAAGTACTTAGAACCTGAGTTTCTAAAAAGCATACCAGCACTTACATTAATTAATCACTTGTAGTTCTTTGACTTGGTGTATAATTTCTAATTCAAGATCTCAGCCTCTGTGTAGCCACTCTCTCCCTAAGTATTATCAGGAGTTCTCAGAGGTTGTCACATTGCATTTCAGTAACAAATCTAACCCAGCCAGCTTGAACTATCAACCAAGAAATGCTATTACTTAGCTCTGCAGCTCTGTTCTCCTTGGTCCTTGTGGCTCTTGGTAGACATAGCTACAACTCTGCTAAACCACCGAGTACTGAGACCATGGTTTTAAAACTCCTCGATGGTGGTGGTTCAGTCATTCGGCATGTACAACTCTTGCGACCCCATGGACTGCAGCCCGCCAGGCTCCTCTGTCCATGGGATTCTCCAGGCAAGAATACTGGAGTGGGTTGCCATTTCCCTCTCCATTTAAACTCCTTAGCAAGGTCTTATCTCAAAGACCTTGAGGTACTCAGGCTCTTTGTCTGTTTGTAGGTACACTGAATGTGATGGTCCCCTTCCACTTCTAACATTCTGCTACAGAAGAAGCTAAGCTTATACCTGGATTTTGAAAAGCATTTTAAATTAAACACATCTCTCAAACTTTCCTTAAAACTCTCTTTTTGTAAGAAAAAACAAAACAATTCCAGTCCAGAAGGATGTGGGTCAAAAGACAAATTGAATACTATTTATCATACTTAGAATCGTATTCAATTTTTATCCATGAGATTTGTTGTGAATTTTATCTCTGTCTCTTTTTTCCCAGGTCCTAAAACACATGAGGGGTCCCCAACTCCAGTCCCTAAAATTTAGCCAAGTTTGGATTTCATGTTTGGCCCCAATGGGGTGCTCTGCTTTACCCTACGTGCCTTCCTACCCACCTCACATCTACATTTATGAAACCCTACTAGAATATACATATAGCTTTAACTCTGCTAGTGACTCACAGATAGTAGTAGCATCTAACTGTTCTGATAGTGACTCTTATTAGGGAAAAATGAGCTGAAGAAATCACAATTGGAGTAAATCGCATTTATGCAGGAGCTTCTGCACACTACTACAGGATAAGTTATTAAACTATTATATGTTTAGTGTCCAGTATGCATTATATGAAGCTGAATATTCTTGTTCTGTCAGTAACATGAAATTCAAAATATAAACATTTTATTCTGAGTAAATCCAATAAGACCATATGTTAAATGCTGTATACTTAAGCAGGCTAAAGTCTTAGGACCAGAATTAGGGTCAAGATTAAAATGAGTACTGAGCCAAGCAGTTTTGTGAGTATATTGTTGCCATTTTTAATGATAAGCTTATATAAATGTGCTAGAAAAATGAAGCACTATTAGCATTAAGTGAATTTAAATATTAATTCTTCTATAGTATTTAAAAATAGACTATGCTATTCATATTCTGTTTCTTGACAGTTGGCTTGTCAACATGTTAAATATCTATTTGTTTTTGATCTTAAGTCAATATGCAAAAGTATTTCATATGTGAATGAGCCTGCCTGTCCTGCATCTGCTCTGTACCAGTTCCAAAATTAGACCATGGAGATCTTGCCATTCTCTCCATAAATCAAGGTATTTCTGCAACCTCCAAAGCAAGGAAAGTTATACACTATACAGTGAAATCATTTCACACATCACTTCAAACCACCTATTTCATGAGCTTGCCAACTACTTTTTATAGTTTTGTGGAGTAAAAACCTTCAGTGATTGGTTTTCCCTGTGTTTTGGGCCTGGGACTCTCAGAGTCCCATGAGTGTGCTCGGTATGATTTGTTCTGTACGCCGTATTTGTAGTGCAAAGAGCGTGTGTTCCACATTTTAATATCTGGATTGAATTAAAAAATACTTTAAGAAAAGCATTTGCTTCTTCTACTCACACCAAAGAACAATCTTTTGTCCTATTTCTGGTAGGTAATTCTGTTGCATTAAGCAGAAAGAAGAGTCATGATAAGGGGCCTGTGGGGACTTTAAATTCAGATAGCCTTGGCACTTGCTAGCTCCAAGGTCTCAGCTGCCTTTCTTTACTTCTTTGAACAGTAGTGTTCTCATCTGTAAAACTGAAATAACACTGCCTACCTCATGAATTTGTTAAAATGATAATATATGTAAATGTGTGAGAGTAACTTACACAGGCTATAATTAAATAAATATTAACCTTTTTACTCCACAAAATGTTCAATGCTTAAAAATACTTCAGTACCAATATTGTGTGCAATTTTGTTAATGAGAATAAATAGGATCACTATTCCTTAAGATTGTATTTTTAATCTAGGTTTACAGTACCTCAGACTTTATTAAGACCCCTCATAGCTGTCTCCTGAGGTTTTAAAAACTCATAAATATTTCAAAATAAAATTGTATCATGAATCAATATATTTTAAAGATCAACAATAATTTCATGCTTATTTTTATTCTTTCATGTGTGAAAATTGATGGTCTCTATTATGGGACTCTTGTTTTTATGGTTTCAATATTTCTTTTTTGGCTTTCAAACAGCAAAATGCCCAAATTATGGAACTCCCAATATTAAACCCATTAGGAACAATTGTCCACACCCAGCTTGCACGTTAAGGCATTATCTATAGCTAATGGTAAAATTGGGCCTTTCCAGCCCTCAAATTACTAGAAGCATTAATGCTCAGATTACATCAAGAGCTAAAATAGCCTAACCATATTTTTGACAGTTTATTCTGTGATTGAATTACAGTATCGCTAAGTAACACACTTTTCAAGCTGCAAATTGCCTTAATGTTGGAATGCTTTTCTCTAACTGGTGTGAAGAGGTGGTATTCTAATTTTATTTCCCCCACAATTACTATGTCAACTCCCTGGGAAATATACCAAAGGTAGACTTGATAGAGCTCTGTGTGGGAGTTTTGCATCTAGTGTTTTACTATTTAACAGAATCTAAATGGTGTAATATTTGCTAGGGAAAAGAAAAATTGTAAAGATGAGTGCTTCCAAAAAACCTTACCCTATTTCTTTTAAATTAGTGTAAAGGTACTACAAAAGACATTTTTATTTTTAAATGTACTCCTACTGTAAGAAGTAGAAACAGTGAATGGATTGACTACATTTGTGGGTATAGAAACATTCTTTTAATATTACCATAACTATCAAGCAATAAAATGTAAATTAGAATTTTATGAATATTGTACTCTTAAAACCTTGGTAAATACTTGAAGTGTCTGTTTACTATGCTCAGTGACATTATACTAATGGGTTTCTATAAGAGGGGAGGGCAGGCAAAAGATATAGTCTCTTTCTTTGGAAAGAAAAACAAAAAGTAAAACTTTTTAAGTTCTTCATAATATAAAGAGTCATTGCTTACCAGGTCCAAGTCAAATGAAGATTGTTTTTAAAATGGCAAACTCTTACAGAATTGTTGCTTTTTTAAAATTTTTTTAAAATTACTAAATCAGCTTCAATATATACCTCACATCTTATATAAAAACTAACTCAACTGATCATGGACAAAAATATTAAAAGTAAGTATAGGAGAAAAATATCTGTGACCTTGGGACAAGCAAAAGTTTCATAGAGACAGCACCAAAAGGGTAATCCATAGAAGAAAATCTGATACACTGGAATTCATAAAAATTAAAATGAGTTATCTCTGAAGTATACACTGTTAAGAAAAGATAAAAACATAAATGGGAGAAAACATTTGCAAGTCATGTATCTGATGAAGTAATTGTAGCTAAAAATACATGTATATTGTCTTGAAACTGTACCCTTTAAACATGTACTATCTATTGTGTGTCAGTTATACCTCAGTAAAACTGTTTTGAACATTTTTTTTTAAAAATTACTAAATTTTAAAGCTTGCTTTAAAATTTAGTTCATAAAATTTAGTTTAAGATTGAACTGTGATCTCTCATATATATGAGAAGATCCTCTGGAGGAGGGCATGACAACCCACTCCAGTATTCTTGCCTGTAGAATCCCATGGACAAAGGACCCTCATGGGGTACAGTCCATGACGTTGCAAAGAGTCTGACATGGCTGAAACGACTTAGCACATGACCTCTTATATAAATTTTGGAATCACTTGTCATCTACAGAAATGAGTAAGTATGATTTCCTACTTTACTGTTATCTTATACAATTACTATATTCTGTGGAGACCATAATATTAAAAACTCTAGAAAAAGCAAATAAAATTCAGGACATCACAACAATATGCAAATAATCAATGGAGGAAATACTATCAAGGGCATTGTATATAATTGTTATTCATAATTTATTCAGTCAATGTTTTCGAGTACCTACTCTACATATTTTGTATTATGTTTGTTTAGTCACTAAGTCATGTCTGACTTTTTTTCAACCCCATGGATTACAGCCCACCAGGCTCCTCTATCCATGGGATTTCTCGGGCAAGAATACTGGAGTGGGTTGCCATTTCCATCTTCAGCGGGTCTCCCTGACCCAGGTATCAAGCCCGCATCTCCTGTATTTGCAGGCAGATTTTCTACTGCTGAGCCACCAGGGAAGCCTGCTGTGTTTTGTAGAGACGTTACAAAGAAGCACAAACATATATGGTGCTACCCCAAGTGGCACTGTCTAGCTGGGGAGGTATAGTAAACTGAAGTATAGTAAAAGTAAATATGTGTAGTTTTATCCCATGACAAATGCCATGAAGCAAACAGAATATTGTGGACAATTTAATAGTGAGATCTATTGTAGGTTTTCACGTCAAGAAAGACATTTAAATCATAGATTCTCACATTAAAGAAGACATTTAAGTTGAAATATAAGATTCATCAGAAAAGCAAGAGAGTTCCAGAAAAACATCTACTTCTGCTTTGTTGACTATGCCAAAGCCTTTGACTATGTGGATCACAATAAGCTGTGGAAAATTCTGAAAGAGATGGGAATACCAGACCACCTGCCTTGCCTCTTGAGAAACCTATATGCAGGTCAGGAAGCAACAGCTAAAACTGGACATGGAACAACAGACTAGTTCCAAATAGGAAAAGGAGTATGTCAAGGCTGTATATTGTCGCCCTGCTTATTTAACTTATATGCAGAGTACATCATGAGAAATGCTGGGCTGGAGGAAGCAAAAGCTGGAATCAAGATTGCCAGGAGAAATATCAATAATGTCAGATAGGCAGATGACACCACTCTTATGGCAGAAAGTGAAGAAGAATTAAAGAGCCTCTTGATGAAAGTGAAAGAGGAGAGTGAAAAAGTTGGCTTAAAGCTCAACATTCAGAAAACGAAGATCATGGCATCTGGTCCCATCACTTCATGGGAAATAGATGGGGAAACAGTGGAAACAGTGTCAGACTTTATTTTTGGGGGCTCCAAAATCACTGCAGATGGTGATTGCAGCCATGAAATTAAAAGATGCTTACTCCTTGGAAGGAAAGTTATGACCAACCTAGACAGCATATTAAAAGGCAGAGACATGACTTTGTCAAAAAAGATCTGTCTAGTCAAGGCTATGATTTTTCCAGTAGTTATGTATGGATGTGAGATTTGGACTATAAAGAAAGCTGAGTGCCAAAGAATTGATGCTTTTGAAGTGTGGTGTTGGAGAAGACTCTTGAGAGTCCCTTGGACTGCAAGGAGATCCAACCAGTCCATCCTAAAGGAGATCAGTCCTGGGTGTTCATTGGAAGGACTGATGTTGAAGCTGAAACTCCAGTACTTTGGCCACCTGATGCGAAGAGCTGACTCACTTGAAAAGACCCTGATGCTGGGAAAGATTGAGGGCAGGAGGAGAAGGGGACAACAGTGGATGAGACGGTTGGATGGCATCACCGACTCGATGGACATGGGTTTGGGTGGACTCCGAGAGTTGATGATAGGGAGGCCTGATGTGCTGCGGTTCATGGGGTTGCAAAGAGTCATACAGGACTGAGCAACTGAACTGAACTGGTAAGATTCAGGTTTACCAAGAAGAAGGGGAAGAAGGGATTAGATAATTACAAACCAAAGTGATAATATCTGCTAAAGACCTCAGACAAAAGAGCGCTATACTACTTGGTAAGGGAGGAATAAGTTATTGGGACTGTTGTGGCAGGAGCTTGAGCAAAGGAGTTGAATGATACAGTCCTCTATTTTCAGAAGATTCTCCTGATTATTCTGTGTCCAGTGCATTGAATAGTAGAGTCAAACACTTAGAATTCTGTTGCATTAGTCCAGAGAGAAGAATATATTCAGCTAGGTTGGTAGTCGTTTCCATTGAAAGGTGTGTGGCCGTTTGAGATGTATTTAAGGGCAGACTTGACTGTGACTTTCTCAATTTGGGTAATTGGAACAACTATGTATTTTTCTATCAATTTCCCTTGTAGTTAAAATTGCGAATATATCTTAGTCACAACATAAATTGCTTGAACAGACTATAAGCCACAGATCCTCAGAAAGAACTGTTAGTGCTATTTTCTCTCTCTCCTTCACACACACTTGATTAAAGTATGTAAGAATGCAAAAGCCGTCTTTTAACTTTTTCCTAGCAGATCTGCCCTCTAAAATCCCCTTGGCCTTGTTAGATATCAGTCAGTGTGTGGTTATCAACAAAGTATTATGTGTGAATTCTCAGATTATCATGAAAAGCGAAAGTGTTAGTCACTCAGTCATGTCCCACTCTGTGACTTCATGGACTGTAGCCTGCCAGGCTCCACTGTTCATGGGATTTTTCCAGGCAAATATATTGGAGTGGGCTGCCATTTCCTTCCCCAGGGATCTTCCTGACCCAGGAATGGAACCCTGGTCTCCCATACTGCAGGCAGATTCTTTACTGTCTGAGCCACCAGGGAAGCCCCAAATTATCATCCAAAGATCTTAAACACAAGACTTTTGAGATCCCCTCAGGTGTTGTTCATCTTTTAGTAATGAAGTATGCTATTTTAACTGATGTAGGTATTTAGCAGTATGGAAAACAATTAATAACTAGTAGTTATTCCTGCATTTTTGTAAGTAAACATATATAATGTAAAATATTATAAGGATTTTGGAGAATTAGAGGTATCAGTGTGAAGGAAAAATAGAGAATTTCAATACTGAAATGAATCTTAAAGATCAACTTCCCTTCTAATACCATTCAAAAGAGTAAAATTTTGTCCATTCATGTGTTTTAGGTAATGATGAAATTGATAGAGCCTTCAATCACTTGCTCAAAGTGTACTAATCTTGAAAATTACAATGTCGATTGAAAATTATTCAAGAATTTAAAGAAAACTAAAAGCATTCTTTACAAGTATTTTAAATAAGTGCTAGCATTCCTAATAGACATTTCAAGTCCACCTGTCCACCTTTTGGTGGAAAGTTTAGTTAAAAATTCGGGCTTGATAATGTTATATAGAGTTCTTTTAACAAAATAAATAGAGACATTCTTCAAAGGATTAATATTTTATGAGTCAGGATGGAGGACTATGACTTTCATTCAAATAAATATATAGGGAGAAAATCGTATGGATGGAAAACACAGCTGGTGAAAAACATAATATTCCCACATACATTTCATCTCTTTTTGACATGTGTATCTTCACTGTATACAGACTTATATACATACAAACTTTCCCACAGAAACTTGCCACATACATAGAACTGGAATGTGTATTTTACAAATAATTCCTCCACAGACAATCCAGGCAATAAATACTAAGTGATAAAACTATCATTTCCTGTGGCTCACTCAATTATGCAACATTAATCTAAATCTTTTCTTAGTAGATTATTTTGAAGGTGCTTTCAAGTCATAGAATGACCCAAGAATTAATGCTTTATAGTCCTCCCAGTAGCATTTTATTTTGTCACATTTTCAAGGGTTTATGATTACTTGTCATGAAGCAAGTTTTGAAAAGACTACTTCTCTGTTGTCAGGTGGAGACTGCAAAGCATGGACTAAATATAAGTAGTTATAGCATGAGCAAAAATGGCTTATTTACCCTTGGAAGTCAGTAAGTATAAATTTCACCATTTCTTTTTTCTTCCTGGTGCATCATATAAATATTAGTAGCCTTTGATTCCAAAGGATGATAAAAAAACAATAAGATAAAACAATAAAAATTTTACTTATAATTTACAAAATTCCAACTGGGAAGAATTGTATTTAAAAATATCTTTAAAAACTGGAATCACTATAACATCTTCAGAAAGAGCAAGCATTAAAGATATTCAGACATTACATCATTCTTTTACTTTCTATATTTTCCTGAGAAATATTTAGGGACAGGTATTTTACATGTGGTCTAACAGAGGCAAAGAATCTTTCCAAGAATTCCATCATAAATCAGATGTAGCATTAAGTACAGTATTCCAAACAAAACCCTAAGATTTCTGGATACTCCTTAACTGTACAGTTAATTTAGATATATTTGAAAGTAAGTATAATATTATGTTGCTTAAAGATAAGAACAATGTTATTAATATAAATTTACCTAAATCTCAGCAGATGTCATCATAGAATACATACTTTAAAAACTTATTGGATAAGTTGTAGTAGAAATAGAAATATTTAAAACATTTTGATTTTGCCTTTCCTTCCTCATTCTCCCTTACATAATTAAAATAAGCTAATGAGTATAAAGAAGAAGCAAGTATTGAAGCCAAGAAGACTGCATTTGGTAACCCCTCTAGGCAGTATTTGATACAAGTTGACACAATTTTCAATCCCCTATCTCAGAGAAATTCCCCAAATGGAAAAGATGGCCTACTTGAGGCCCAGTGTTTTTGTCAAATTGTTTAGGAAGAACAAGGCACACCTGCCCAAAGTACATAAACTAAAAGCTAGGAGCTCTTTACTGGGAAAGCACAGAGCTGATGAAAGCTAAAATATTTCCAAATTCTCCCCTCCCAGAAACTTTGGAGTAACTTAAAACACACGCATGCGTGTGCGCACACACACACACACACAAGCCAGCTATGAAAATCTAATGGGAATTGAGCACATTTGAGTCTAATTAAAAGAGACACTATTTTATGTAGTCTTGGATATGCTGATCTAATCATAGGAAAAATCCTGCATAACGAAAATCTTGCATGGGAAGAGTGTTGATAGATAGGTCTTGAGTTGGAAGTATGAGGTCACTGGTTTATATCCTGAGGAGAAAACCTGGACATATTCCATGAAAAACAGCTGCTTTTGTAAAATGTAATGTCTTGCACACAAGTGGAATTAAACTAGCTACTGTCATTTTAAGGATTCCACAGCTCTCCGAGAGAGGTGGACATTTGGACTCAAGCCTTTCAGATTTGCTGCTTCAGCATGAAAGTATAATTTTCCTTGCAATAAATCAATAACAGAAAAAAATACATTTCAGTCAGAGTGTATACTTTATGACTTGAATTATTTACATTTACTGAGACATGCTTTATGGCCCAGAATATGGGTTATCTTGAGTTTACTTGAAAAGAATGTATATTGTATTCTTATTTGGTGGAGGGTTCTGCAAATGTCAAATAGGTCAAAATGGTTGATAATGTTGCCTAAATTTTCTGCATCATATATATGTATGTGTATATATATATATATATGTTCCATCAATTATTTGAAAAGGATTGTTGACATCTCTGAATACAAAAATGTTTCTTTGTGTAGTTCTGTCAATTTTTGCTTTGGGTTTTTGAATCCTTCTTATTAGGTGGTTAAACATTTTCTATTATCATATCCATTTATTTTTTCAAAAATTAGATTTTTTTTTACCCCTGTCAAGAGAACTCCCAAGAGCCTCCAAGATCAGATCTAGCTTCCGCTGGGACGTGTGGTCCTAAACTGCACGGGAGTTGGGCTTGATTCTGCTGTTCTCTGAACCTCAGCACACCCACCCCGGGCTCACCCTTCCCCTCCTTTTTTTTTTTTTTTTTAAATACCAGTCTATCTTATTGTTTTAACATTTTTACAAGGATAGATTATCATTTTATCAAAAAGTAATATTTAAAAATGAAAACATTACTCTTTTCCCCAATTTTAGATCCTGAAAAGTTGTGTTCTGTAGCCAAATTGTTACTGACTGCTGGGCTGCATCCCACTGGCCTGCAAGCCTTGTAGCTGCCCAGTCTCCAGATCAAAGAAGGATCCTGTAGACACTGACAGAGACAGCAATGGTTTATTAAGGGGGTAATTTTAAGCAAAAAAGTCCTGGAGGATCACGCCACCATTTACAGCAGACGGCAGGAAGAACATGTGAACAAACTTCTCTGACAGGGGGAGAAGGAGGTTACCATTTACAGGGAGAATTGACATCAGGTTGGCTCATCAGCTACCAGGAAAACCAGGAGCTGGGGCACGTCAGGCACAGCCCTTTAGGTTAATGACCAACACCAGGGCAGATGTTTTCCTTCAACAAACTAGCAGGTGGAGCCATTCTGGCCTAAAGGGCACTGGCAGGCACAGTCATAGGAGTAGGGACCATAGATGAGTAGCTGAAGCAGGGACCATAAAGAAGGGATATACAAAGAGGCAGAGAATAGTCATCTTGGGACTTCCCCTGGTGATCCAGTGGCTGAGACTCTATGCTTCCAGTGCAGAGGGTCCAGGTTCAATTACTGGTCAGGGCACTAGATATCACAAGCTGCAACTAACAGTTTTCATGATTTAACTAAAAAGCCTGCCTGCAGCAACTGAAAAAGACATTCTGCGTGCAGCAAAGAAGATCAAAGATCCCACATGCTGCAACATGACACAGCTAAGACCTGGTGCAGCCAAATAGACATAATAAATATTTAAAAGGGAGAGAGAGAAATAGAAGAGTTTTCTTGTGTGATTGACCATACACCAACCCCCTGGAAATGCATGGAGCCCGGCTGGGTCCTTTCCTTGCCTGGTGCCACTCATGTCAATTGAAGGAGACCAGTTTGGCAAACAGGGCAATAACTTTGTTGATGAAGGCTTAGGGAGGAAAAGCTAGTGCTGGAAAGACTCCCTTCTATCCAGGGGATAGAGGTGAGAAACATTAAAGGGGGGGATGGGTATCAGAGGGCTTCCCAGGTGGCCCTAGAGGTAAAAATCCCACAAGCAATTGCAGGAGACATAAGAGAGGTGGGTTCCATCCCTGGGTTGGGAAGATCTGGAGGAGGGCATGGCAATTTACTGCAGTATTCTTGCCTGAAAAATTCCATGGACAGAGAGGAGCCTGGACGGCTGCAGTCCACAGGGCCACAAAGAGTCGGACAGGACTGAAGCGACTTAGCACGTTCCATCAAAATTGGGGAAAGGGAACAGAGATGTCCAGAAACAGCTGGAGAAGGTGCAGTCCTTTGTGCTCAGCAGGCACTAATTGTGCCTAGCAACCCGCAGGTCCCGGTTTGGGCAGGGATCTCAACCTGCGAAGGAAGCAAGAGAAACTAGCAAATCCTTTGGGTCTTGTCTGTGCAGGCGTTGCCCTCACGTCTGGCTGGAACCGGTTCAGGCCCGTTGGCTGTCGCCATCTTGGTCCTTTCTGGTTGCTGGTGTTTCTGCAGTTTTGGTTATGGCACAGGCAGCTTCTGGTAAACTGGCACAGCCTCAGGAATAGACTATCCGACGGTGGCCTGAGGGAAAGAAAGTAGGTTAGTCTCAGTACAGGGATGGGTCTTTATCTCGGATGAAGGGACACACTCCGAGAGTCGCGGACAGATTCCTAGTGGCTAAGTCAGCCTCCCCTGCTGGACGCAGGTGGGCCGTGCACTGTCTGCACCCATGGCTCTAGGTCCTGGCCTGGCGGAGACCCCCGACTCCCAGGATTGGCCAAACCACTGCACAGGCTGCATGGAAGTGAAACGGATAAGTTGCCCTGAAGCTAGGTTGTGGTAATGCCAGCTTGAGCATGCAGCACATGCTCACAATGTGCCGAGGGCCTTGGAAGCTTCGCCCCAAGCAAGCCTCACTGGAGGTTGTGTACACTAAATCCTTTTCATGCCAGGGGCAACACTATTTAAATAAAGAGTATATGGTCGAAGCCAGCTAGCATCCCTGTAGTTAAGACTAGGGGTCCCGGACTTGGTCTTGGTTTCAAGGGGCGGAAAGCAGAAGCTGGGCAGGAAGCAGCACCCAAATGTGAGTTCTAGGGCTTCCTGGACAACTGCCTGCCTTTGCAACCCAGGCACAGACCTCTTAGCTTGGGGTGAGGATGTGGGGAGGGGGGCGGCTGGCTATCAGTCCGTGCTGCGCATGGCTCCCTTCCCTATCTGGTTGGCTGGTCTGATGATAATCCTTCAGAAAGGCCTGCCTGACAGGAGTATTTTGAATGCTGTGATTAATTAGCCCCATTGTCCATGGGTGCAAGAGTGTGGAAGGGTTGCATGTGTGCCAATAATTTATCATCATTCATCTAAGTACCTGGTCAAGGTCCCCAGAGATTCTGCCCACCCAAGAAAGCTTCATAGGACAGAGGTGACATGAAGACCCAGCTGGCCTCAGTGCACAAGAGCAGGTATGCTCATACACTGGGAACCTCCAGAAAGTCTCGCACCCTCACCAGGATAGATGGACACTTGCCCTGCCCTAAGGCCTGTATATGAGTACTGACACATATATATGTATATATCTGATATATGTTACAATATCAGTTCAGTTGCTCCGTCCTGTCCGACTCTTTGCGACCCTGTGGACTGCAGCGTTGCCAGACTTCCCTGTCCTTCCCTGGCCCGGTCCTTCCCAGAGTTTACTCAAACTCATGCCTGTTGAGTTGGTGATGCCATGCAACCATCTCTTCCTCTGTGGTCCCCTTTTCCTCCTGCCCTCAATCTTTCCCAGAACCAGAGTTTTTTCCCATGAGTTGCTCTTTACATCAGGTGGCCAGAGTAGTAGAGTTTCAGCTTCAGCGTTAGTCCTTCCAGTGAATGTTCAGGATTGATTTCCTTTAGGATTGACGATTTGATCTAATGGTTATACAAAATACTCCCATTTTATACGAAAAAAAAAAAAAAAAAGGTTAGCCACTATGTACAGATATATATTTAAAATCAAAAGCAAAACATTATCACTTGAACTGACAGAAAACATACAGTGACTTTTATGTCTTAATTCTAGACATATGACTGAAATTCTAGGAAATCACTGAAATGTTTTATTTGGACAATGGATGCTTATCATTTTTAGCTGAATTTGATATTAAATATTTTATACCAATTTTATAACCTTTATAAGGATTCTTAGGCTCAGAGTTTAAAGCGTCTGCCTCCAATGCGGGAGACCTGGGTTCGATCCCTGGGTTGGGAAGATCCCCTGGAGAAGGAAATGGCAACCCACTCCAGTATTCTTGCCTGGAGAATCCTGTGGATGGAGGAGCCTGGTAGGCCATAGTCCATGGGATCGCAAAGAGTCAAACACGACTGAGCGACTTCACCTTCACCTTCATATATAGAATTATGATTTTTATCATTCTTTCCAAGGATTTCTAAGGGTTACCTTCAGTTCAGTTCAGTTCAGTTCAGTCGCTCAGTCATGTCCGACTCCTTGCAACTCCATGAATAACAGAACACCAGGCCTCCCTGTCCATCACCAACTCCCGGAGTTCACTCAAACTCATGTGCATCAAGTCAGTGATGCCATTCAGCCATCTCATCCTCTGTCGTCTCCTTCTCCTCCTGCCCCCAATCCCTCCAAGCATCAAAGTCTTTTCGAATGAGTCAACTCTTCTCATGAGGTGGCCAAAGTACTGGAGTTTCAGCTTTAGCATCATTCCTTCCAAAGGACACCCAGGACTGATCTCCTTTCGAATGGACTGGTTGGAACTCCTTGTAGTCCAAGGTACTCTCAAGAGTCTTCTCCAACACCACAGTTCAAAAACATCAATTCTCCAGCACTCAGCTTTCTTCACAGTCCAACTCTCACATCCATACATGACCACTGGAAAAACCATAGCCTTGACTAGACGGACCTTTGTTGGCAAAGTAAACATTGTTTTCCTTTAATTTGGAAAGGCATTTTTTTTCCCCTAAAGAAGTTAAATTCTCTTAGGGGATCTACCAAAAATATGTGCATTATTATCATAATACTGTTGCTGCTGCTGCTGCTAAGTCGCTTCAGTCGTGTCTGACTCTGTGCGACCCCATAGACGGCAGCCCACAAGGCTCTGCCGTCCCTGGGATTCTCCAGGCAAGAACACTGGAGTGGGTTGCCATTTACCTGCCAATAATTAAAGAAATTGAAGACAAGACTACTCACAAAGAAAGAAATTTATCTGTATTCAGTTTTTCAGAATAATTCGCCTAGATGGATAATGTCTGATTTCAAAATAATTGCCACAAAATTTTTTGCAAATATTTTAACATCCTATTATTTATTCATAAACTATATTTTAATAATCAAGGTCTTCCATTAATATTAGCATCTCCCAGAATATTTTTGAAAATGAGTTCTTTCATATTAAAAGAAGATTTGATGTCATGCTGCTGCTGCTGCTGCTAAGTTGCTTCAGTCATGTTCGACTCTGTGTGACCGCATAGACGGCAGCCCACCAGGCTTCCCTGTCCCTGGGATTCACCAGGCAAGAATACTGGAGTGGGTTGCCATTTCCTTCTCCAATGTGTGAAAGTGAAAAGTAAAAGGGAAGTCGCTCAGTTGTGTCCAACTCTTCGCAACCCCATGGACTGCAGCCCACCAGGCTCCTCCGTCCATGGGATTTTCCAGGCAAGAGTACTGGAGTGGGGTGCATTGAGTTTAATAGATTTTCCTTAAGCAAATTTCCTTACTTCTAAAAGTCTCTGATGTCTTAATTTGAAGTATAATATAATGGTATTTTGGAGAAGGAAATGGCAACCGACTTCAGTATTCTTGCCTGGGGAATCCCATGGACAGAGGAGCCTGGTGGGCTGCTGTCCATGGGGTCGCACAGAGTTGGACACGACTGAAGCGACTTTGCAGGCGAACATGCATTGGAGAGGGAAATGGCCACCCACTCCAGTATTCTTGCCTGGAGAATTCCAGGGACAGACGAACCTGATGGGCTGCCGTCTATGGGGTTGCACAGAGTCAGACACGACTGAAGCAACTTAGCAGCAGCAGCAGTAACATGATGATATGTGTAGCATTCTGTCAGTCTCATTTTTTTCATGGAGTCCTTCATTGCATGAAACATCAAAATAAACTGATATATCCTGTATACTTTATAGAATATATCAGTGTAGGATTTTTCATTCATCAGTATGTGTGTTTTATTAGGCAAAGAGACAGGATCATCCATTTTAAAAAATATTTATTTATTTGCCTGTGCTAGGTCTTAGTTATGGCACAGGGGATCTTCGTTAAGGCATGTGAAATCTTTTATTTGTGCCATGTGAACCCTTAGTTGTGGTATGCAGGATCTAGTTCCCTAAGCAGGGATCGAACCTGGGTCCCTTGTGTTGGGAGCATGGAATCTTAGCCACTGGACCATCAGGGAAGTCCCTCAACAGCTTTTAACACGTAGATAATGTTATGTAAATGTCACAGAAAACATTTTCTAACTTTTGTCTGGAATATTTAAGATTTTACACCTGCATGATTTTCCTGTTTAGTTTTCTGTTTACTAGCCATAAAAAATATAGTCAAAGGTAGAAAGAAACTGAGACTATATGATTAAAGTTAAATATCACTAAAGTAATGTATTTAACCTTAACTGGGGTATTTAAAGGGAAAGTTTGTGATAAAATTATTTAATGAAAAAAATACATATAAGAAAAGATTGGCTGCAAAAACAGTATAAGGCCAAATATAAGAATCCTATTAATCAGAGATTAAAGCATGCGCCATTTTATTTTAGTTTGTTTAGTCCTTCTCTGTTTAGCTTTTTTTCCCACATTTTTCCCTCAAATGAATAGAAGGTAAGAGTTCTAAGTTTGATGATAACTCTGCTGCAGTGTATATTAAATCAATGTGTGTACTTTTTTTTTGAATGTTATAAGTTAACCACTGATAGTTCAAATGCTCTCTCTTTCTTTGATGTCAACAAAGATGATAACCAACTGTTTAGATATTGATGATGTGCTTTTCCTGATAGACCCTCTTTTAACTTAAAGTCTGTTGATAATTGCTGCTTTTGCAATAAGAGCATTTTCAACTACCTGAATCAAGACTTTCATAGCAATATCACTTACTGGTTCTTGACAGCTAATGAAGTGGCAGAGCAGGGCTGATAAACTCCAGAGCCTATCAAGAAGGCTGAGTGTAGCATTTTTTTAGATTCTTATTTTCTAAATGAGGTGGAAGTCATTATGTTCATCAAACAAACTCAACTATGAACTTTTAAACTGATTTCTTGATTTTTTTAAAGAAGTAATTTCTTCTCACTGAGCGCTTAGAAATGGTAAAGCAACAGCTATATTTGGGAAAAGCTAGAAAATCTCTCTCAATTTTGTAATTATACTGGTTTCTATTACTTTTTGAGTTTTATCAGTAGTGGCATTTAGCCTAATAAGAAACAAGTGCCTATTTTACATAAGGTCAATACAAGATTAATATAAAATTAAATTTAAAAAATCTTGGAAGCCTTGTTGAAAATACATTGCTGCTTAGAGACACAATAAAATGCGTAACCCTTTAAAGCAAGGTTTGTGAGGTGTAGGTACATAGGTTGTTATTTTCATAACAATTTATTAATTTGAATAGAAAATTAAAATATGTGTCTTTTAAGGAATAAATATGCTCCAGTTTTAGTTTATAAAATTATTTTCCATCATTTAATCAAATACTTAGTAATAACAGTATTGTTATAAAGACATGGGCTTGCCTGATAGCTCAGTTGGTAAAGAATCCAGCTGCAATGCAGGAGACCCTGGTTCAATTCCTCATTTGGGAAGATCTGCTGGAGAAGGGTAGGCTACCCACTCCAGTATTCTTGGGCTTCCCTTTGGCTCAGCTGGTAAAGAATCTGTCTGCAATGCGGGAGACCTGGGTTTGATCCCTAGGTTGGGAAGAGCCCCTGGAGAAGGGAAAGGCTACCCACTCCAGTGTTCTGGCCTAGAGAATTCCATGGACATAGTCCATGGAGTCGCAAAGAGTTGGACATGACTTTTATTACTAAATGTTTAGTAATAACAGTATTGTTATAAAGACATGATCGACAAAGAAAATCCTCTATTAACTATTTACATGCAAAATAAACAAGTATTAGGAAAATGAAAGAATCAAGATATCAGGGATCTTTTCATTGTTCACACTGAACGACCCCCTGTGTTATATTAGGACTGAACGGCACTCACACACACTTTGTCTCACTGCAGGTCTAAAGGCAAATTTTACTCCTGCTATTCTCTGCATTCAGACTCAATTTGAGTCTCATTTTGCATGTGTGTTGTGGTCAGCATGGATTAAAGGGATATCGAGTTTCGCTCTAAACAGTGTTTATAACTTATCATTGTAACATTGATATTAGTGCCTTGTTTTGTTTTTTCTTTTGTTATTTTTAAAGAGGAAAACAGCTGCAGTTTTTGAGCAAGTATAGAAGGAAGTTTAAAGAGGACATAAGCTTTTTTTTTGTTTGCCTACTCTTAAAAAAGAGGCAAATCTGGTTCTGAATTAGTTGTTTGTCTTTGTGGGGATAAATGTCTGTGTGTCCTGTGTTGGTCTAGAGAATCTTTAGTGTGTGCTGTCCTGTCCAGCCCAGAGATGATCTTGATTTAATGGGCCCTGGGAGAGCAAGCGTTTTCCATAAACAAACTGGAGTTTCAACTTCATCCTAGGGAATTACTTAGTTGTCCTTGTAGCTGTTAAACCAAACCTGGCTCACATTATATTTAATTTTAATCCTAGACTAGTTATAACCATGATCCAATCTTAGAGTATATTTACAGCTGGGTGTGTTTGGAAAAGAGAATGGAATAATTTAAACTGATTTCAATTTCTGTGTAAGGTAAAATACTTATTTTGTTTTCATACAAAATTGATTTTAGACATAGTACTATCACATAGCTTTACAAAAAATTATTTGGGCAGAGCAGAATATAAGAGAACTTAATTTTCCCCAAATTATCTACATGATAATCCTATTATCTCCTTTTTATTTGTGTATGTAGAAAGATTATAAAATGTCAATGAATTATTATGAACCAACTTGATTAGGCCATCTTATTTCCATTGCTTAATTAGTTCTGAAATGTGTTAACTCCAAAACTAAATACATCATTAGGGGAAAAATACTTGTGGCGTTCCATCATAAATAGTATATTATTGTCACTATGATAAGGAAGTCCCCAGAATGCATTGTGTGGCTTCATCTAGAGACTCTGAGTTTACTGATTTTCAACACCATCCTGTCCCATCTCTCTCCTACCCTTCTGCAGGGAAATCTTATTCAAACAAAATCCCATTTTAAGGAATCCATAAGCCTTCATAATCAGGATCTATATTTATTCTAGTTATAGAAGTGGGATATGTCATTTGAGGGCTTCTGAGGAGACTCAGTTGTGAACAATCTACCTGCCAATACAGGAGACGCAGTCTTCTTGCCTGGGTCAGGGAGATCTCCTTGAGAAGAAACAGCAATGCACTGCAGTATTCTTGCCTGGGAAATCCCATGAATAGAGGAGCCTGGCAGGCTACAGTCCATGGAGCCACACAGAGTTGGACACGACTTAACGACTGAACAACAGCAGCAAAATGTCGTATGAACACCTTCCCTCCTCTCCCATTCCCCCCCCCCACCAAAAAAAAACCAAGAAAACATCTCAGGTGAACAATTTCTACTTTTCAGCTGACAAACTTACATTGCATTTGTTTGTGGTACTCAGATACTATGTAGTTTAGAGATAGAAAAAACTAGAAGTAGTAAGGATAACAGGATAAATTACAAGTTATTTAACTCACATGCACTATTACACATGATGAACATATCTATTTTATCCACCTTATCAGAAATCCATCATTCATTTGGTAAGCATAGCAAACACTTCTGTTAGCCACATCTAGGGTTTAGGTAATTCCTGCTCACAGCCACACACAACTGCTTCTCTGATTTATTCATTTGATTGACCCTTGATAAAATTCACATCATCTCCTGGTCTTCCTTATGACTTTCTCTTTTCCTCCAAACTCTAAGAATTAAATAAAGTTTTGTCTCAACTTCAAAGGGTCACCCACAAACATTGAATTACATATATTTTCCAGTAAGTTCACACTTAGCCATACCAGTTTTTATCAGTGAGTAAGGAAAATTTTTTTGCTCTCATAAATATGTCTTGGGATGGAAATAATGGAAAATACTAATTACTCAATTTATTTCTTAAAAACTTATTTGCTCTGTATTAAGGTAATTCAAATCATTCTTAAATAGTTAAAAAAATTCTTAGAGTGGGCATACACATCAAATAATAGGTGGCTAAGTGATTTATAAGTATTTAATCCTCAATATGTGACTATATTACACAATTTTCTTACAGGAAAATGAAATGTTTAATGTTTAAGTGTCAGAATAAGTTTGCTTTTGTATAGTCATGTAGGGAAATGCTAATTACTTGAAGAACACACTGGTACATATGTTGTGGTCTATGTAAATAAGACAGCCTGAAAAACCAAACTTTTGATGATATTTATCAAATTAAACCTCCTGTTTTTTAACTTTGATAATGTTGCATTGCTTAGGCATTTAAGGAACACTTTCTTGTGAGCTGATTAAAAATGGAAACCTGCCTGTAGAGGAGCCTTACAAATAAGACAAAAGACAGATTAGAGAACAAAAATGATATTCCTCGATTACTAGCCCATCACTCAGAGCACAAAGTTATACTGATGTGAGTTTTAAAAGAAGTATCTGCATTTCAGTTCTAAATCTTTTCTAATGATCTTGCACAGAAATGAATGATCAATTATTATGTATCTTTGTATTAAAAATTTTTGTCCACATTGAAACATTTAGTTAGTTTATGTAATAATAACATCTAAACTTTCATTTTCATTTTTCCAAGGAGAAGTAAAAGTTAAAATTATGCTTTAGTTATTTTGTAAATTATTTGCAATATTTTTTAAAGCATATTCATGGGCCCAAAATTTACTGACATCAGGGATCAGGCAGCAAAAGTAAAGCAAAACAACTGAAGCCACAGTTTTTCTAGAAATTTATTTTAAAAGAGCACTGAACTGAGAGCTTGGAGACCTGAATTTAAACTTGGCCTCTGCAACTGTTAATGGTAAAATCACTCATGACTTTTTGTAAAGGGAGGCAATCAGACTATAAAGATCCTTCTAAATATCTCACTAATTATTCAGATAATTAGACACATATGCCACCATGCTAACTTGACATCTAAAAGAACTAAAAACATATTCTACTCCCCATCCATACAAGTGGCACACAATTAATGCATTAGTGTGTATTATGTTTAAAAAGTATGGAGCATCAGAGGAGGAGTAATACCTGCTAAGTGTCAAGACCTCCATGGGAGAGATGGCTACTAACTGTACCTTGAAGCATAAGAACCTGAAAAGTAAACTAGAAAAAGGACAGGGCAGCCTAGACTTAGAGAAGAGTAAATTGGCTGTTTCTGAAAGAATTGTGGCTTAAAACAAGGTTGCAAAGAACATTAGGAACTGTGACTTTTTTTAGGGAGACTGGTGGTGGGTGTAGGTACTTTAAAAAAAATTACATTTTTGAAATTGGCTCTGGTCAACTTTATAATGATGCCTTGAAGAATATATTAAAATGAGGAGCTTAAGATACAGGATCAGTTAAACTATTGGCATAAATTGTAGCAATAAACTATTGCTATTGTAATAGTTACTATGTTTAATATTACTGATTAAATACAACTCTGAAATCAAACTGTAGTCATGATTTTTATATGTCAAATGACCATAACAGTGCCTGACACATAGAATTTTTTAAGATAGCTATTTTATAGCCATGTTATAAATAATTCAGATTTTAGATGGCATGATTTTATTGGTTATTTGAATGTAATTAGAAAAGCTAGTGTATAATCCAACATAAAGTACATACTGCTCATTCCTAGAAGTTTGTTATTACATTTATTTTTTCTGTGTTTTTGCTACATTTTGTAAAAGCTGTTGCAAATACTATTTATTGAGACAAACATTTCTATATGCCAACACTAGTTATATACCAGGGAAAGGTTCTAGGACTGGGAACACAAAGATAAGAAAAAGCAGATTGTTCTAACTCTAAAAATGGAGCTAAAAAGATAAAGCAGTGATTAACCTACATTATTACATGATACTCTTTCACAAAGGAAGGCATGGAATACTGTCCCTTAGAAGGTTGGAGAATTCATGGGAGAGAATTAACCTAGATCCTGGAATCTGAGTAGATTTACATGATAATTTCGGGTGGAAGATGGCAACCACTGGGAGACAGAAGACATTCTAAGCAGTGGTGACTATAGATAGTAGGCCACTGGGGTGACTGGTAGCAATTCTGTTAATACATATGCATGTATGTGTGTAAAATATAGGATACATACACTTACCCACAATCTGTTGCTAAATGAGCCCCAAAGTGTGTGGCAAATGCTAAAGGCTCAAATCATGTGTTGGAAATTTCTAAGCAGGTTTTAAAGAGATAAATGATGTAAATCTGTGCTTTTAAATTTGATTCATTCAGTTTGAATGAATATATTACTAAGAAATTGTTGTTGCTGTAGTCTCTAGAGTGGGTGAGTGGTGTGTCTCCTTAAATCTTGCATGGTTGAGAATGTCTGATACTGTCTTTCTTACTGGGTATAAACTTATTGAGTCACATATGTTTTCAGTTGGGTATTTGCACAAATTCCTTTTTTGATTCCTGGCAAACAATGTTGTTTTGAATAAGGATACAGCCTACTTGATAACTTCAATAGATGACTGAGTTTTATTCGTGGATTTCAAATATATTCTTCCTTTCTTTGTGAAGTGAAGTCACGCAGTTGTGTCCGACTCTTTGTGACCCCATGGACTGCAGCCCACCAGGCTCCTCCATTCATGGGATTTTCCAGGCAAGAGTACTGGAGTGGGTTGCCATTTCCTTCTCCAGGGGATCTTCCCGACCCAGGGATCGAACCCAGGTCTCCCGCATTGTAGGCAGATGCTTTTACCATCTGAGCCACCAGGGAAGTTCCATAATTGATCCTCTGATAGATTAGATTTTCCTGGAAAATGGTAACATTTCAGTCTGCAGATATGTTTGTTTTTAGGATTTTAAGGTTTTATTTCCTATCATCCATTCTTATTATTTTCTCATTAATCAATTTTACCTCTTTTAATGAAAATTTGGTTTTGTTATTAGTGTGGAGCTTTGGCAACAAAACTTAATCTAACTCTCTTTTCCATGTCAATTCCTCTTTCCTATGCTTTTTGGTTGCATTTTGGTCAACTTTCTATCTCTTTATAACAGTGAGAGTGAGCTCGAGGAGTTCACAGTATACAATTATCATTTTTACTTGAAAACAAGCTTCAAATTTTTAAATACATTTTCTTCTAGGAAAATATATTCTTTATTCTTTCATATTTTGCAGTTGGTGTGTGTCTTATGAAACCCCATCAAAGACACTGTGGAGTAGTCTAGTATTCACATTTTCCACGCTTGCCTTCACTGTAGTTTATCCACAGTGATTTCCTTTAGTGGGAGGGTAACACACACAATAAATATTGTGTACAAGTGTGTTATTAGCACAGTACTTGGCATATAAATGTTAGTTATGATGATGTTTTGTGTGTTAGATGTACTTCCAATTTTTATGGATATTTTCCAATAATTTTATAGCCATATATACCCCTACAACTTGTTTATATAATAAAGCATTTATGGATAAAAGGTTTGTGATTTGTTAATACATTGGTTACTAATTATGTATAGTTATTGCTGTAGTTCAGCTTCAATATTTTGGATATATTCTCTTAACTACTCATGGTTTGATATTCTATGAGTGCATTTCCTCTGAATATTTTTCCCTCTATTTTCTTCTTTTTGTAAAATGAGATTCAAGGGAAGGATAAAGTTAAGAGTGCCTTTTTCTCAACTTTACCAGGAGCATGTCATATTTATTTTGTATAAAGATTATTCTAGAGGCAATGCATAACATAAATGTTGTAACCTTACAAGGGAAATTCTGTTAGATGATAATTAGTGTAATCAAAGGATGAAATTATAAGAAATTAAACTGTGACAGTGAGGATATAAGCAGAGGAAAATAAAAGAGATATTATAGCACTGAGCTAAACTGAAGTGATGGAAACGATCTGTGGATGATGAAGAGGCTCTGATTTGTAAGATTGTTTGGATGAGTGACACTTGTATTCAGTTTTAAAATGAGCAAAAAGATGATAATATCAATGGAAAAAAGAAAAAGGAGTGAGTTCTAACCAAGTCATGCAAACTCTGAGATATTTATGTAATAACTAAATAGAGGTTACTAGTAAACCTTTGTTTGGCTTTTGGGGGGAAATCTGTCTTAGAAGATATACATATGAGACATGTCAAAATACTGCTTGTGATGAAAGCCATGCTTGTAGATAAGATTATAAACAGAGTTATTATTGTATAAAAAGACCAAGTACAGAGTAAATAAAATAATGTAAATATTTAAGAAACTATTAACCAAGGTGAATTATGTGATAGTGAGAGGTAACCAAACTTCTCAACAATCAGTTCTAAGTATTTTCCAAAGTGTATTCTTATATTTCTCTCTTTTCTTCTTAATGATCAGTTCTTAGTATTCTCAAAAATTCCTCCTTCTTAAAGGTGGTGCAGAGTAAGACAGTCTGGCCTCTGGTGTTGGGAACTGAAATCTTGACTCCATCTCATGAACTCTATGACCTAAGATATTCCCAATATTTATCTGAATCAATTTCTCCATGAGAAAAAAATGGAAATAAAAGTTTCCCCCTCAAAATGTTGCAGTGCTTAAATTAGTATATTAATAAATCATTCAACAGTTTTTTGGCACATAGTATACACTGAAAATTTATTTCTTTTGTATTTTCTCTTCTTTCTCCTGGCTTTTTTTCATGTCCTCTGAATGAAATGTTCCATTGCACCACTTTCTGCTTCCCTGTACATTTTTAAGGCCAGGCTTAATTGCCAAACTTTCTCTAAGTATTACCCACTTCTTCTGGTAGCATTAATTTATCCTTCCAATAAACTTCCTCAGCTCTACTATTCTTTCTGTGATTGTTGTTCATTTAGTTTTTGCTTCCCTGAGGGCATTTGTCTACTTTCAATCAAATTTTTATTAATCTTTATGCTCCATATACTTCATAGTCAGTGTCTGCGTGTTGCATATAATAAGCACTAGTTGGATGCTTGTTGAATTAGTAGTTGAATGATTCAAATAAAAAATGTGAATCATCAGAGTAGATTGTGAAAAACTTACTTTCCACAAATATTTCTCACATGAGAAAAAGTGGAAGTAGATTTCTCTCACAGAGAGGGCTGCTCTTGATATTTTATAGTGTATTGAAGGGAAAATCTCTTGTCCCTCCCCAATGTGGTTCAGAGCACTTGTGTATTATGGGTCTAGAAGCATGGAAGCTGGGCTTGGGCTGATCATGAACCTTTTACTTGTCCAAAGCTCGTGTGGGTACCCAGAACCTTGATTAGGGGGTCTATCCAAGTCAAAAAAGGTTGATGTATTCAAGTCAACTATAAAGGAGAAATATCCGGCAGAAGACAGTCTTGGTATCATGTCAGTGTGATGGAGACTAATATCAGAGATCAGACTGTTGGCAAATACAAAGAAATACATTGAAAGGAGAACTTGAAAAAATATTCTAGGCAAAGGTCATGAGGTTGTGTGTTATAAAGTCAAAAAAAAAAGATGAATTTTTCTGCAATATAACTTTATTAATCTCTAAAATTTATTCTTTACGTATTTTTGGTCCTTCCTAAACTTTTTGTTAGTTAAATAAAATTCATTATCTTCTTTGTATAAATGAAAATAATAGTTCAGTTCTGTTCAGTCGCTCAGTCGTGTCCAACTCTTTGTGACCCCATGAATCGCAGCACGCCAGGCCTCCCTGTCCATCACCAACTCCCGGAGTTCGAGTCCGTGATGCCATCCAGCCATCTCATCCTCTGTCGTCTCCTTCTCCTCCTGCCCCCAATCCCTCCCAGCATCAGAGTCTTTTCCAATGAGTCAACTCTTCGCATGAGGTGGCCAAAGTACTGGAGTTTCAGCTTCAGCATCATTCTCTCCAAAGAAAATAATAGTAAATAGCACTTATTCTATTGTTCTGTTTTTATAGTGCAACAAATAGTTGCCATCTTTCATTTCAGCCCTCATTTCTCTTTTGGAAATTTAAATACTCTAGGAAGCACTGAAATAAAAACCCTCAAATTTGGGACCTCAGTGAACTTTCCCATATTTACAAATATCTGAATGTGCCACCATTTAGTCAAAATATTTTGGCATTGTACAGACCCAAATTTTAACTGCTTTAAATAAGATCTTTTTTCTGTGCAAAGGACAAAGTTCAAGCCATGGAGAAAGGACATAAGCCTAAAGCCATCAGTGAATACAGGCAATTCATTAGAGAACAGCAACTGGTGGGGTCCCATTACCTTTCATGCTATGAAATTAAGAGAAGGATGGGTTTTGGAAGGAAGAAAGAAAGGGAGGAGGAAAGAAATAGAAACAGAAATGTCATAGAAGTCAGAAGTATAGAGAACAGGATGACTGTTGTTTCGATTTGAAAGTCAAGTGTACAGCAGTTCTCTTTCCAGTTATAAAAACTCTAGTTCTGGGTAGTCTTGCATTCAGGAAATCAGTATTCATTTCACTGTGTTTTTGAAATTTGATCTGGTCATTGTAATGCAGTCATCTATGTAAATCTGTGCTTATCCTAAAGATAATCAGGACAGCCCAGGAACTATACAACTCTATTATGTAGAGCTGAATTGACAGATGTGATTTTGATGTAAATTTTCTCCCTTTTTTTCTTTTCATATGTTACATATACAAAAAGAATGCTAACTTATAAAATAATTTTTTAGTATTTTAAACAATGTCCTGATAGTGACGTCTAACTGTTTTTTCCTTTATTCAGAGTTACATTAGAGATCCTGATGGATCCAAGGGGAAAAGCAAATCTAAAAATTTATGAATAAATAAGTTGAATGAAAATTAGAATTGACTCATTAGGAAAATGAGTCTTCACTCATGATTATTTTGATAGGATATTCTGACTGAAGGACAGAACAAGTAAAATTTCTTCTCTTCTTTTGCTGCATAATATTAGATTTTTAGAAATCTTATAAGGTGGACTTTGTGTCTTGAATTTCAGAAGATCCATAAGATTTTTAGTAGTACGTCACAAGAGAATGCAGTCTATTTATAATTGAAAATCATGCTGCTTGAAGTTTTATGAATCAATTCTCCTTCCAGAACATGTGTAAACTTATGCTTTTTGTCTATATTATCTTATATATAGCTTGTCTTAATAATAATCATGGTAATAGGTAGCAATTATTGAACACAAACTATTTGCTTGCTTTATGACCAGTTTACCTTTCATTTGTCATTAAACAAAGTATATAAACACTAAGTCATTTGTTGAATCTGGAATAAACAGAATGTTTTCTTAATTATCTTAAAAATATAAGAATACATAGTTTACTAAGAGTGCTTGTCTGAAATAGCACTTTTGATTACAGTCCTACATTTGCTTTGCTTTATGTTTGACATGGCATGTAGAAGTTGAAGTAATGTTTCAATGAGGGAAAAATTGAATTGTACCCAAGATGAATTAGTGCCTTTATATGCTTTGTCTACTAGGATTCACCAAAGTCAAGTTGATTCTATAGAGATTTATGTTTTCCTATAATGAATAGCTGTTGTTGACTAAATGTGAACATAGGTAAGATGTAAGAACATAGTAGGATATTAAATGTCTCATATTACTATATATTAATTTCAAAGCCAGTTTGTGTAATGGTAAAATGTACATTAAAGTGGCTGAAAAGAAACATCTAAAGTTCTTTGATTCTAAAAGAGTAAAGTCAAAATTGAAGTTAATATCAATTGCAACTTAATATGTCAACATATAGAAAAAATAAAATCACAAGCTTATAATTTAAAAACCATAAATGAAAACAGATTGTTTAAAAATGTGAAATCTAGACTTAGGGAAAGAGTGTCTAATTTTAACCTAGATTTTTTTCACCCTGAGAAGAGGTGAGATAATCTAAGCAATCCAGAATTTGCCCTGGCTCAATGCCAAAAAGGTCTCAGAGAGATTCTTCTCTGTTATGAAGTGATGGATAAAATCCGTGATACGCAGGAACATGTAAGGAATTAGCAGCAAAAGAAATGATGAGGCAAAATTAAATACCTTCAAAGAATGTAAAACAGCTGCCAACCTGTACTCCAAGAGAATATTGTCTTTTTCTTTAACGAAATGATCCAGCAGAAATATTTTTTAAGTGTAGTTTGTTTACAGAGTGATTTCACACATAAATGACTAAAGTCTTTTCTCTTAAGTTGTCAGTGGCTAGAAACCACTAATTCTCCCTAAGCTTAATTTATAAAATTCAACATGTAACATATTTTTCAGTTGTATGAATATTTTCATTATTTGGAATTATGGTATTGCCAAACTCAGACTTAGATTGAAGAAAGTAGGGAAAGACATTAGGCCATTTAGGTATGACCTAAGTCAAATTCCTTACGATTATATAGTGAAAGTGACAAATAGATTCAAGGGATTAGATCTGATAGACAGAGTGCCTGAAGAACTGTGAATGGAGTTCATAACACTGTACAGGAGGCAGTGATCAAAACCACACCCAAGGAAAAGAAATGCAAAAAGGCAAAATGGTTGTCTGAGGAGAGCTTACAAATAGCTGAGAAAAGAAGCAAAACTAAAGGTAAAGGAGAAAAGGAAAGATATACCCATCTGAATGCAGAGTTCAAAAGAATAGCAAGGAGATATAAGAAAGCCTTGCTACGTCAACAATGCAAAGAAATATACGAAACAACAGAATGTGAAAGACTAGAGATCTCTTCAAGAAAATTAGAAATACCAAGGGAACATTTCATAAAAAGATGGGAAAAATGAAGGACAAAAAAAGGTATGAACCTAACAGAAGCAGAATATTAGAAGAGGTGGCAAGAATATACAGAACTATACCAAAAAAAACAAAAACAAAAAACCTTTATGACCCAGATAACCATGATGGTGTGATCACTCACCTAGAGCCAACATCCTGGAAAATGGAGTCAAGTGGGCCTTAAGAAGCATCACTATGACCAAAGCTAGTGGAGATGATGGAATTCCAGCTGAACTATTTCAAATTCTAAAAGATGATGCTGTGAAAGTGCTGCAGTCAATATGCCAGCAAATATGGAAAACTAACAGTGGTCTGAGGACTAGAAAAGGTCAGTTTTCATTCCAATCTCAAAGAAAGGCAATGCCAAAGAATGTTTAAATTACTGCACAATTGCACTCATTTCATACATTGGCAAAGCGATGCTCAAGATTCTCCAAGCCAGGCTTCAATAGTACATGAACTGAGAACTCCCAGATGTTCAAGCCGGATTTAGAAAAGGCAGAGGAACCAGAGATCAAATTGCCAACATTGATTGGATTATAGAGATTTCCAGAAAAACATCTGCTACATGGACTATACAAATCCTTTACCTGTGGATCACAACAAACTGGAAAATTCTTCAAGAGATGGGAATACCAGAGCATCTTATCTGACTCCAGAGAAACCTGTATGCAGGTCAAGAAGCAATAGTTAGAACCAGTCATGAAACAATCAGCTGGTTCCAACATGGGAAAGGAGTACGTCAGGGCTGTATATTTTCACCCTGCTTATTTAACTTATATGCAGAGTACATCATGTGAAATGCTGGGCTGCATGAAGCACAAGCTGCAATCAAGATTGCTGGGAGAAATATCAATAACCTCAGAAACACAAATGACACCGCCCTTATGGCAGAAAGCAAAGAGGAATTAAAGAGCCTCTTGAAGAAAGTGAAAAAAGAGAGTGAAAAAAAGTTGGCTTAAAACTCAACATTCAAAGAACTACAATCATGGCTTCTGGTCCCTCATTTCATCTCAAATAGATGGGGAAACAAGGGAAAGAGTGAGAGATTTTATTTTCTTGGGCTCCAAAATCACTGCAGATTGTGACTACAGTCATGAAATTAAAAGATACTTGCTCTTTGGAAGAAATGCTATGAGAAAGCTAGATAGCATATTAAAAAGCAGAGACATTGCCAACAAAAGTCCATATAGTCAAAGCTATGGTTTTTCCAGTGGTCATGTATGGATGTCAGAATTGGACCATAAGGAAGGCTTACCACCAGAGAATTGATGCTTTTGAGCTGCGGTGTTTGAGAAGACTCTTGAGAGTCCTTGGATTGCGAGAAGATCAAACCAGTCAATCCTAAAGGAAATCAATCCTGAGTACTCATTGGAAGGATTGATGCTGAAGTTGTAGCTCTAGTACTCCAGTACTTTCCAGTCAGCTGGTATGAAGAGCTGACTCATTAGAAAAGACCCTGATGCTGGGAAAGATTGAAGACAGGAGGAAAAGGGGACAACAGAGAATGAGATGATTGGATGGCATCACTGCCTCCATAGACTAGAGTTTGAGCAAGCTCTGGGAGCTGGTGAAGGACAGGGAAGCCTGCCGTGTGGGAGTCCATGGGGTCACAAAGATTCAGACATGATAGAGTGACTGAACAACAACAATAAATAATATAGAAAGTCATTATTTTTATTATTTAAAGCGCAACCAACATACGGAAATTGGCAAACAAAAACCAATGTAAGCAAGGAGTTATTGCTCTTCTTATTTATCCCTTAACCATACACAGTTACTGACACTAACAAGTTAGTACACTTGATGAGATAGTGGAAAAGTACTTCTCTCAGTCAGCTCCATCTTCCCTGATTTCCTACTTGTAGTCAAGAAGACCAAAGATTAATTTTTAACCTCTACTTCTACAAACAAACAGGTAATCTTTAGCTGAGTATTTACTATGCAAACTAATCTAGTAATTTTTATGAATTATTTAATTTCACCTTTGTAATAACTCTTGGGAGATTTATTATTAACCCCTTTTTTCTAAAACCTGAGGCCTAAGTAATGTAAGGAACTCATCTAAGTTTACACACCCTGTAAGTACTGCGGTAGTGCTTGTGTTTCCACCTAGAGCTGTGACTCCACAGTCTACAGCTATGTTAGTTGTCTTCCTACTACTTTTCCATTTCATGTTTAGAGGTCTTTTACATGGTTTCTATGTGTGTCCAATTAAACTCAATCAGTCTCTTAAATGACCCTCTTGATGATTAATAGCTATGTAATTGTCTCGATTTAGACTCAGCAGGCTTTTAAAACTCTTTTCAGTTTGCCTAGCCACCTGTAGTTTGGTCTCTCTGGTGTTAGGGTAGAATTAGAGTTTAGAATTGGAAAGAAGAGTGAAGGTCATCTATTCTGTTTCATAAACAGAGCTCTGTGTATAGTCAATCAGTGCATGAGCATACCCAGTGATACAGCCCATGTCTCTGGTATAGGCCTTTCCAGCCTCACACAGCTCCGAGTGTCTGAAATTTCAGTCTTATATTGACTTATATTTGCATTCATATACTGCGTGGTGGATTCTTTGTTCTTTCTCTTTGGAGACTAATAGCACTCAGTTATTTCAGATATGCCTCACATGAATGAATCTCTTTCCCTTGATCTGTTTTTCCTTTCCTCCTGCCTTCTATTCTTCTTTCCTTCCTGTTTTTTTTTTTTTTTTAGTTTGGTTATAAGTTGAGGATGAAATAAGATAAACCCAGTAGTGTACTGTTTCTCATGAAGAAATTTGAAAGGCATCTTTTAACAATTTATTAACAATTATTATAGTTTTGCATGTAAGATGGGTAGTTAGCTAAGTAGATATAGATAGATATTCCATTTAATATGTATTGACCCAGTAATATATAAAAGAAACCATGTGATTTGTGGATAATAAGCTATTAACTATATGTTTTCTTATTAATTCTGGTATGTAATTCATTTATATGAATGATGGTAATAATTGACAGTATGATGCAGGCTATAAGTAACTAAAGGAAAATATTACAAAGAATCTGTTAGGTGTTTCATTTGAACTAGCTTGGAAGAGTGGTGCTGTTTTCTCTCGGTAGTGTATAGTTGTAGGTGTCAGGAACAATGTCAGGAATGGCTAATAAGTGGAGGACTATGGAGTGTGTTTTCCTGTCCTGTAGTGGACATGAGAAGGAGTACTGAGGTGGGGTTTAAACTCAAATGGTGCTTATCTGAAATTTAATGTTAAATTAAGAATTTTGAACTTTGTTCTCTATTAAAATATTATTTTGATGAGATGGAAAAGGAAGTAAAAAAATAAAACAAGGCAAATTATTGAATGCCTAATGTCCTGGAATAGATCTGGGACAGAAGAAAGGTCTTCATTTCTGCTTTCATTCCTTGAAGGCAGATTCTACATTTTATGGGTGCTGATGAGAATTTCTACTATGCATGCATGGTAAAAGTCTGAGTCACTGATTCAGAACACAGTTCTGAAGAGTCCCCAACATTTGTGTTTGGGGATTGTGGTGGTGGCAGTGGCGGCAGCGGCGGTGGCAGCAGTTGTAGGTGTATTTGTATAAACACTATATATATAATTTCAGTTGAAACAGGTAAAGGAAACCTCTTTGGTGATGATCAGCAATTACCTTTCTAGTGCAAAGACAATTTACTGTTCTTTCTATTTGAAAATATTTTCTTACTTAAGGTTTCTGAAAGTTCAATATTTGCCTGTTCACAGCAAAAGTAAATTGGAAATCAATAAACTGAAAAATCGGGATCACATAGCAAATTAATTTAACTCAATGTTTTCATAAAAAAATAACTCGTCCACATGCCAGTTGCAAAATATTACAAAATTAATGATTTAATTATCAAAAAGGCATACTAAAATTCTTTATTAAAGAGAGACCTTGAACAACCTAGGAGTTTGTTTTCCCCACACTAAATCTGCTCTGTTGGCCCTTAAGCTTATCCTTCTAGCAATGACTTGAAGCAGATGAAAACCACTTAAACAAGTTTTAATAGAGTTAAAGATGTTTTAATACAAACTGACCATTCTAGTTTATTGCCACATGCAAGGAGATTCCACCAGACCAATCATTTGGACAAGGTATTTCTCTCCTTTGTTCTGTAGGAGTATGTCATCTTGAACATGAAATCAATGCACTAATGGGTGCATAACTTCCATTTCATTGAAATGTAAAGAGTCCTGTGAAGTTTTACTATCACAAAGAATAACCACTGATTGGTAACACAGCAGGCAGTAGCAAGATTACCATGTGCCAATCATCTGTACTCATACAGAACCTCACATTAACGCTCAATGTCTTGCTTTGTTACCTTGCAGAAATGTTGGAATCCAACAATGTGATTACTTTCAATGGCTTGGCCAACAGCTCCAGTTACCATACCTTCCTTTTGGATGAGGAACGGAGTAGACTGTATGTTGGAGCAAAGGATCATATATTTTCATTCAACCTGGTTAATATCAAGGATTTCCAAAAGGTACCTTTATTCTGATATATGGACTATAATTTTAGTGAAACAATTTAAGTTATACAGAATTTCCTAGCTATTTAATTATATGACAATTGAAAAACTTGTTCAAATTAATATTTTATCTTTTCAGACACATAAAATTAAAGCACTGATTTGACTTTCATAAATCAATATATATAGTAAACCATAAAAATCATCAAGAAGGAAATTGTAGTATTTTTGGTGATTATTATAAGAAATGCTAACTTTAGCTTATTTTTATGCAGTTGTATCATTTTTCCTGCATACAATTAAATACCTAAACCATTTTAGAAATGTATAATAATTGATTTCATATACTAGGTATATGTGTATATATATTTATATATAATTGATGCATCTGTCTATATTGCCAAAAAAATGCAGACTTCATCAGTCATTATATACATGCCTCATCTGATGTGTCACTCATATTTGTAAAGTTTATTATTAATGGAACACAGTTACTCTCAATTCATTTACATATTGTCCATGTCTGCTTTTATTTTACAATGTCAGAGCTGAGTAGCTGTGATAGAAATCATCTGGATCAGAAAGCCTGGAATATTTACTATCTGGCCCTTTAAAGGAGAAGGCAATGGCACCCCACTCCAGTACTCTTGCCTGGAAAATCCCATGGATGGAGGAGCGTGGTGGGCTGCAGTCCATGGGGTTGCTAAGAGTCGGATACGACTGAGCGACTTAACTTTCACTTTTCACTTTCATGCACTGGAGATGGAAATGGCAACCCACTCCAGTGTTGCTGCCTGGAGAATCCCAGGGACGGTGGGCTGCCGTCTATGGGGTCACGCAGAGTCGGACACCACTGAAGCGACTTAGCAGTAGCAGCAGCAGGCCCTTTAAAGAAAAAGTTTGTCAAATCTTGATCTGGAAGATTGGTTTTCAGTGTTCAATTTTTGCAAATGTGGTCATTTAGACACTAGCCTTTTATCAGTTTGTAATACACATTATAAAAAGTATTAATACTTTTGGTATTTATTACTTATTTAATTAATACACTATATAGGTTGGAAAATAAACATGGGATGACAAATTAATGGAAATTGTGCTACTGAGTCTATATGCTGTATTCTAAGTCAGACATTTATTTTTTCAGTTAATATTTCCAGTCTAAATTTTCTGAGAAACAAAGATATTTATGTAAGCTTTCCCAAGAGTGCAAATATAACACACTTTTTAGGATGCATGAGTGCAAGTATGCTCAGTTGCGTCTGACTCTTTGTGACCCTCTGGACTGCAGCCCGCCAGGCTCCACTGTCCATGGAATTTTCCAGGCAAGAATACTGGAGTGAGTTGTCATTTTCTACTCCAGGGCATCTTCCTGACCTGACCCAGCAATCAACCTCTTATCTCCTGAGTCTCCTGCATTGGCAGGTGGAGTCTTTGCCACTAACCCACCTAGGAAGCCCTTTTAGGGTGCATTGCTGTTGTTCTTTAGTGGCTAAGTCCTATCCTACTCTTTTGCAACCCCATGGACTATAGCCCACCAGGCTGCTCTGTTCATGGGATTTTTCCAGACAAGAATGTTAGAGTGGGTTGCCATTTCTTTCTGGGTCAGGATATCTTCCTGACTGAGGGCTCCAACCCACGTGTCCTGAATTGGCAGGTGCATTATTCACTGGTGAGCCACCAGCGAAGCCCCTTTAGGGTACGTACACTTCAGTATTTATACATGTATTTATACACTTCAGTATCATGCATAGTTTTACTGCTTAATACTGAGGGTTTAAAAGTGGTGTGTCTCAACTTCTTATAAACTGTAATGAACTGGACAATAATTTTTAAAAACATAATTGTAAAAAGCTTTTGTTCTGTTTGCAGAATGTTGCCTAGGATACACTAAAGATTTAATTTCAGGGCTGATTTATTTCTAATAGAGTATACCAGTAAACATATAACTTTTATTCTATTACCCAAACCCTAAAATTCTGACTGTGAATTACGAAATTTGATTTTTGACCTACAGTCACAAAATGGCAATGCCGTTACTGATATATTTTGAAATTAAAATGTGGCATTTAATAATCACCTTGATTTCTTCAGGCTATTTCTTTATATATATACATATTTATATATTTCAGTCTATTTGATTTTGAAGCCTCCTCAGATGATAGCAATATCCCTAAAGGTATCTATTATCTAAGGAAATGAGTTATCCATTTGTTTTTCTGAAATGATAAAAATACATCTTTCCTAAAGGTCACAAAATAAGCAGGATTTTGTTGCTTTAGTGAAAGAAAACCACCCTTTATAAAATGAAGGAAAATCTAAGATGATTAGGAAGACTACATATTTTAGTAATAAGAGACTGTACAGTTCACATTTTAAACGTTTATAGAATTTTCATCATTCTATAAAATCCATATATATCAATATAAATATATGTGATATATATCTACATAGACAATATATGAGCAGGTGTCACTTCAAAATATGTTTAATGTTTTGATTGTGTTTCTTCTAAAAGAATATTCTTAATTTGATATATATATATACATTAAGTTCTAAAATTGAAAAGAACTAAATTTTCATGTAAAACAATTTATTATTCTATAATTGAGAAAAATCCTGGAGACATTTTTATGCCTGGGATATATCATTTATAGCAAATATTTACTGAAAAATGGATTCAGTAAAAGTTTGGTGACTTGCCCAATACCATAGTGTTCTTACTATAGCTCCTACCCTTGATTCAAATCATTATTCTGTAATATGAGACATATTTCTAATTTTAAACATCAGTTTCAAAAATATTTAATTTTAATTGTCACACTGTTTATAAGATAAATGCAGTTTTCTTAAGGATTTACTTCTGCTTGTTTATATTTGTCTATTAATGCTGTTTTAACCTGTGTATAATGTTATTCAATAACTTTTTCCTAAACCTCTATTTAAGAATAAAATCTGTATAAAATAAACTCAGTATAAAATCTGTAGCGGGTACAAATAATTCTTGAGGCACTTACAAGATAATATTAAAGTTGAGATGTATGAATTTAAAGGTGAATATTAGGCCAACTCTGGTTAGAGAGAAAAACACAGTCTCAGGTTTCACTTCAGTTCAGTCTCTCAGTCGTGTCCGACTCTTTGGGACCCCATGAATCACAGCACGCCAGGCCTCCCTGTGCATCACCAATTCCCGGAGTTCACTCAAACTCATGTCCATTGAGTCAGTGATGCCATCCAGCCATCTCATCCTCTGTCATTCCCTTCTCCTCCTGCCCCCAACCCCTCCCAGCATCAGCCTTTCCCAATGAGTCAACTCTTCACATGAGGTGGCCATAGTACTGGAGTTTCAGCTTTAGCATCATTCCTTCCAAAGAACACCCAGGATTGATCTCCTTTAGGATGGACTGGTTGGATCTCCTTGCAGTCCAAGGGACTCACAAGAGTCTTCTCCAACACCAAAGTTCAAAAGCATCAATTCTTTGGTGCTCAGCTTTCTTCACAGTCCAGCTCTCACATCCATAGATGACTACAGGAAAAACCATAGCCTTGACTAAACAGACCTTTGTTGGCAAAGTAGTGTCTCTGCTTTTGAATATGCTATCTAGGTTGGTCATAACTTTCCTTCCAAGGAGTAAGCATCTTTTAATTTCATGGCTGCAATCACCATCTGCACTCAGATTTAAATGGACCATAAAAAACATGTTGGTCTTGATAAAGGGTTACATCTCTTTAAGGTGAAAATGCTTATTCAATAATGAGTAAGAGGAGCTATCATGGATAAATGTATAGAAACATAAAGAAGGGAAAGTCTAATATGATCATTAAGCACTTTGAATATGAGGGTAAGAAATGTAAGCACTGTTGATGAAATTAATTAATGGGCTTCCCTGGTGGCTCAGTGGAAAAGAAACCACCTACCAACACAGGAGACCCATGATCGATCCCTGAGTTTGGAACAGCCCCAGGAGAAGGAAATGTCAACTCAATAATTCTTGCCTGGGATATCCCAAGGGCAGAGAAGCTTTGTGGGATACTATCCATGAGGTCACACAAAGACCTGGACATGACTTAGAGACTAAACGACAACAATTAAATGGTACTGGCACAAAGACAGACATATAGATCAATGGAACAAAATAGAAAGCCCAGAGATAAATCCACACACATATGGACACCTTATCTTTGACAAAGGAGGCAAGAATATACAATGGAGTAAAGACAATCTCTTTAACAAGTGGTGCTGGGAAAACTGGTCAACCACTTGTAAAAGAATGAAACTAGATCACTTTCTAACACCGCACACAAAAATAAACTCAAAATGGATTAAAGATCTAAATGTAAGACCAGAAACTATAAAACTCCTAGAGGAGAACATAGGCAAAACACTCTCAGACATAAATCACAGCAGGATCCTCTATGATCCACCTCCCAGAATTCTGGAAATAAAAGCAAAAATAAACAAATGGGATCTAATTAAAATTAAAAGCTTCTGCACAACAAAGGAAAATATAAGCAAGGTGAAAAGACAGCCTTCTGAATGGGAGAAAATAATAGCAAATGAAGCAACTGACAAACAACTAACCTCAAAAATATACAAGCAACTTATGCAGCTCAATTCCAGAAAAATAAACGACCCAATCAAAAAATGGGCCAAAGAACTAAATAGACATTTCTCCAAAGAAGACATACAGATGGCTAACAAACACATGAAAAGATGCTCAACATCACTCATTATGAGAGAAATGCAAATCAAAACCGCAATGAGGTACCACTTCACACCAGTCAGAATGGCTGCGATCCAAAAATCTGCAAGCAATAAATGCTGGAGAGGGTGTGGAGAAAAGGGAACCCTCCTACACTGTTGGTGGGAATGCAAACTAGTACAGCCACTATGGAGAACAGTGTGGAGATTCCTGAAAAAATTGCAAAGAGAACTACCTTATGACCCAGCAATCCCACTGCTGGGCATACACACCGAGGAAACCAGAATTGAAAGAGACACATGTACCCCAATGTTCATCGCAGCACAGTTTATAATAGCCAGGACATGGAAACAACCTAGATGTCCATCAGCAGATGAATGGATAAGAAAGCTGTGGTACATATACACAATGGAGTATTATTCAGCCATTAAAAAGAATTCATTTGAATCAGTTCTGATGAGATGGATGAAACTGGAGCCGATTATACAGAGTGAAGTAAGCCAGAAAGAAAAACACCAATACAGTATACTAACACATATTTATGGAATTTAGAAAGATGGCAATGATGACCCTGTATGCAAGACAGGAAAAAAGACACAGCTGTGTATAACGGACTTTTGGACTCAGAGGGAGAGGGAGAGGGTGGGATGATTTTGGAGAATGGCATTCTATCATGTATACTATCATGTTAGAATTGAATCGCCAGTCTATGTCTGACGCAGGATACAGCATCCTTGGGGTTGGTGCATGGGGATGACCCACTGAGATGGTATGGGGAGGGAGGTGGGAGGGGGGTTCATGTTTGGGAACACATGTAAGAATTAAAGATTTAAAAATTTTAAAAAAAAAATTTAAAAAAAAGAAAAAAAAAAGAAAAAAAATAAATTAATGAGAAATTGTAGAGCAAGGAAAAGAAAATATCAACAGGTTAATAAATCTAAACAAAAGTTAGGAATTATCCTTCATGGAAATAAATGTTATAAGAAAGACCATTTATATATTTGCTCTATTAACTTACAGTTATTCTCATTAAATTGCTTTCCAAAAGAGCACTTTCTACACTAGAATTTATTTATTTTTCACGTTATATATTTAAGCCATTTTTGTTCACCCTGGTCTGTAATAAATTGAGACTACACACCCCTCTGGAATGCAAAAGTAGGAAGTCAAGAGATACCTGGACTAACAGGCAAATTGGTGTTGGAGTACAAAATGAGGCAGGGAAAAGGCTAACAGAGTTTTGCCAAGAGCACGCACTGGTCATAGCAAACACCCTCTTCCAACAACACAAGGATGACTCTACAAATGGACATCACCAGAATGTCAATACTGAAATCAGATTATATTCTTTGCAGCCAAATGTGGAGAAGCTCAATACAGTCAGCAAAAACAAGACCTGGAGCTGATTGTGGCTTAGACCATGAACTCCTTATTTCAAAATCCAGGCTTAAATTGAAGAAAAAGGGAAAAGCACAGGAAAAGCAAATGTTTCATTTGACCTAAATCAAATCCCTTGTGATTATACAGTGGAAGTAACAAATAGATTTGAGGGATTAGGTCTGAGAGAGTGCCTGAAGAACAATGGACAGAGGTTCATGATATTGTACAGGAGGCAGTGATCAAGACCATCCCCAAGAAAAAGAAATGCAAAAAGGCAAAATGGCTTTCTGAGGAGGCCTTACAAATAACTGAGAAAAGAAGAGAAGCTAAAGGCAAAGGAGAAAAGGAAAGATATACCCATCTGAATGAATAGTTCCAAAGAATAGCAAGGAGAGATAAGAAAGCCTTCCTCAGTGATTAAAGGAAAGAAATATAGGAAAGCAATAGAATGTGAAAGACTAGAGATCCCTTCAAAAAAATTAGAGATACCAAGGGAACATGTCATGCAAAGACAGGCACAATAAAGTACAGAAACAGTATGCACCTAACAGAAACAGAAGAGATTAAAAAGAGGTGGCAATAATACCCAGAAGAAATAGGCAAAAAAGATCTTAATGACCCAGATAACCATGATGGTGTGATCACTCACCTAGAGCCAGATATCCTGGAATGCGAAGTCAAGTGGGCCTTAGAAAGCATCACTACGAACAAAGCTAGTGGAGGTGATGGAATTCCAGTTGAGCTATTTCAAATCCTGAAAGATGCTGCTGTGAAAGTGCTGCACTTACTATGCCAGCAAATTTGGAAACCTCAGCAGTGGTCACAGGACTGGAAAGGGTCAGTTTTCATTTCAAACTCAAAGAAAGGCAATGCCAAAGAATGCTCAAACTACCGCACAGTTGCACTCATCTCACATGCTAGCAAAGTAATGCTCAAAATTCTCCAAGCCAGGCTTGAACAGTATGTGAACTGTGAAATTCCAGATGTTGAAGGTGGATTTTGAAAAACACAGGAACCAGAGATCAAATTGCCAACATCTGTTGGGTCATAGAAAAAGCACAAGAGTTCCAGAGAAACATCTACTACTTTACTGACTATCCCAAAGCCTTTGACTGTGTGGATCACAAAAACTGTGAAAAATTTCTGAAAGAGATGGAAATACCAGACCACCTGACCTGCCTCCTGAGAAATCTGTATGGAGGTCAAGAAGCAATAGTTAGAACCGGACATGAAACAACAAACTGGTTCCAGATTGGGAGAGGAGTATGTCAAGGCTGCATCATACTGTCACCCTGCTTATTTAACATATACGCAGAGTACATCATGTGAAGTGCCAGGCTGCAGGCAGCACAAGCTGGAATCAAGATTGCTGGGAAACATATCAATAACCTCTGAAATGCTGATGACACCACCCTTATGCAGAAAGGGATGAAGAACTAAAGAGCCTCTTGAAGACAGTGAAAGAGGAGAGTGAAAAAGCTGGCTTAAAACTCAACATTCATAAAACTAATATCATGGCAACCGAAACCATCACTTCATGGCAAATAGATGGGGAAACAGTGGGAACAGTGGCCGACTTTATTTTTCTGGGTGGTGACTGCAGCCATGATATTAAAAGACACTTGCTCCTTGGGTGAAAAGCTATGACCAACCTAGACAGCATATTAAAAAGCAGAGACATTACTCTGCCAACAAATGTATGTCTAGTCAAAGCTATGGATTTTCCAGTAGTCATGTATGGATGTGAGAATTGAACCATAAAAAAAGCTGAGTGCAGAAGAATTGATGCTTTTGAAATGTGGTGTTGGAAAAGACTCTTGAGAGTCCCTTGGACTGTAAGTAGATCCAACCAGTCAGTCCTAAAGGAAATCCATCCTGAATATTCATTGGAAGGACTGATGTTGAAGCTGAAGCTCCAATACTTTGGCCACCTGATGTGAAGAACTGACTCATTGGAAAAGACCCTGATGCTGGGAGAGATTGAAAGCAGGAGGAGAATATGATGACAGAGGATGAGATGGTTGGATGGCATCACCGTCTCGATGGACATGAGTTTGAGCAAGCTCCAGGAGTTGGTGATGTACAGAGAAGCCTGGCATGCTGCAGTCCATGGGGTTGCAAAGAGTCGGACATGACTTAGTGACAGAACTGAATTGAATACACCCCTCTAAGTTATAAGAAAATTTAGCATGAATGTTAGCAAGATTACTTTTTTGTTAATAATGACATGAGAGAAATCTAAACATGAGTCCTATGTTGTGTCAATGACATCTGTGAAAAACTAGGAAACTGCAGAAATCAACCTGCCTTTTTGAATTAAAAAAGGTATCTATTTTAATAATACATGATTTTTGCACATCTCTCTGAAAAGCTGAATATGAAAGTCAAATCTTAGCTCTGCTATTTATTATCTCTGTGTTCCAAAGAAAATTTATATTTGATCTTCCTCCATTGTTAACTTTTAAGGAAGAATAGCTCACTTGGCTTTTCCATATTCAGTGAGAAGACAGGGCTGTGGAGCCTGTTGATTGGAGGTGCAAGCCCTTATTCAGGAATCAGGGTAATGTTAATTGTAAGAATGTAAGGCTTGTTAATTAAAATCGTGGTAACTATATTCTTCCTTTGTAAAAAATTTATGAAACTCCTTTGTGAAAAATAAAACTTATGATACAAGTTATATTATAGTACTTTATATACAGACATAGATGAAAAGTATATGAAAATGAAAGGATTACATAAATTAAGTGCTTTAAATGGTAAAAAATAAATGCATATAAAATATCTTTAGAGTTTTTCATTGTGACATGGACCTGAAATCCACTTGCCGTGTCAACATAATTTATTTCAATAAGTCCTAAATTCTTATTTATAAACGCATTGCATTTTGCCTTTATTCCCTAGATTATCACAGCCTTTGCTCAAGTTTATGACCATTTATATTGAATTATCTAGAGGTTCCCAAATGAATGATAATCATTCATTTTGAGGCTAAAAGCTTTCTAGCAGACATGAATGACTAACTGCCATCATCTCTGAAATTTTCTTTTACATATGACTTTTTTTCCTCCTGAAATTAACTGTTGTTACCAGACAAGAAAGAAGAGTTTAAAAAAATTAAAATTGCTGTGCCCAAAAAGATAGGAGTCATTGAAATTGCTCAGGGGAACTGAAAAAGTTTATGTTAAACTTTAGATGAGGATATTTTAATTAATATTATTGAGGGAAATGCATCTACAATCCTTTAAGCCAAGAGTTGAATTGATTTACCTACCAGTGTCCCTGTATTCAAATCATACAGGAAACTTTGGAAAGATGATGACCAAATATTAGGGATGAAAATGCAAAGTTATTACTTGGTTAGTCTGAGTTTTACCCACAGTGAGGTGGGTGATTTTTTTCTTTTTTTAGAGTATTTGTTTCCTCATTACCTCCTTCATCTCTTGAACGTATGCAGTGCTACTGTTCACTTATTTTCCTCTCAAAAAAAGAAAAGAAAGATTCCTTTCTAAAGTGGATTTCTCTATCAGTTGCTCATTTAAGAATGTCATGCTGAGATCTGACTTATGGAAATGGATCCAGAGCACCTGATGTTTAAATTTCAAAATCAAAATCACTATTTTATGATAAAAACTGATTCACTGAAAAGAATGCAAGCTGCATTCTATGCCTGTTTCTGTCTTTCTCCACTAGATTCTCATGTGGTCTCAAGAAGATCTTCCACTCCCAAACTGCCTTACAGTTCTTTCCATCACACACCGTTTAGATCTATTGACTACATAAATTTCTGTGTTGCCCAAATTTCATTTATACAGCAAAACCTAACAGGTAGAGAGTATATGATTCAAGTTCATGCTAATTATCTGATGCCACTTTAAAGTCTACACTCAAAGTTTCTCACCACATACTGCTTTCTGGAACTTTCTTTGTCTCAGTTGCCCTGCTTGATCTAACAGACTGTAATGTTGGATCTCTTAGCAAACTTAATTGGCAGAAAACAATATTTCTTCTCTGCCCTTAGATTGTGTGGCCAGTATCTTACACCAGAAGAGATGAATGCAAGTGGGCTGGAAAAGATATTCTGGTAAGTATCAATCTAGTAAGTTATTTTAATAATTGCATAAGGAATTTATTATTCTAGCATCATTTTTGCTCATTGTTATATGAAACATCATGCTTTGTGGACTTAATCACTTTTTCAAAACAAATTAATGATACATAATTTTGAATATTTTTACATTTTTATGTAAAACATTGAAAGTTTAATGCAAAGAAAGTAGGTAAAACTGACTATATCTAAATAAAGCAAAAATGTGTTCCTTTTGATGATTTATATATGTAAAAGGTAATTAACAAAATGCATTTTTTAGCATATAAACTTATAGCCAATGAACCAACTTATTTGTACAGATTGGTTTTCAATGTTAATTCTTCTTAATTCCTTTAGAATGAATTGAAATTTTTCTTCTTCTGAGTCACTGTGATTAAATTACACCTTGTTTCCATTCCATTCTATTCCTTTTCTTTCTTTCCTCTCCCTGCTTTCCTTTCTTCCTTATGTTTCTCTTCTCCTTTCTCCCTTAGAACTTTCGTCTTTCCTTTCCTCCTTACTTCCTACATTTCATGTACTCATTCCTTAAGTAAATATCAATTGAGAAATGACTATGTAATAGACATTGTCTTTGGTACTCTGGACAAAAGATGAATGAATGGTAAGCAATCCCTACAATGATTTTACCACTCTTAATAGGTAGAGGGCATTTTTCCTGAGGTAAGCCTGTGAGCCACAGGTTTGAAGCATAGCCATTAATCTGCACAGATCATGAAAGGCAGTTATAATCATTTAAATCAATGCTTTAAAATGAATTCAGAATCTTAAATATGATTTTATTTTTTTATGTTTTATCAGATATTTTTGGATCCAAAACAAAAGGAAATAAGTTTAAATGTTTTGTCTCCAGATTAGCATTTAGAAGAAATTTATCCTAAGTCATAAATCTTGTATGTATGTATGTATATAGATAGATGGATAGGTAGATAGATGTTTTCAAGGGACAGTCTGATTGATTGGTAGCAGCTGCCTAAGATGTGTGTATTTAGAATGATTTGAAGTGAAATCTGAGTTCATGGATAAGGATGGCAGCCGCGTTCACTGCCAGTGAAAGCAGATGAAGGCGCACAGCACAGGTATCTTCCGCCCATGATTAAGACATATGAGCAAACATGGCAAATTTATCCTTAAAAATTTAAGTTTAGGGACACATAATTTTTTGAGACAGGAGCTCACTGTGTCCTACTTTGCCTGGCAAAGCAATAAAGCTATCCTTGTCTACTTTACCCGCCTCCAAAAAAAAAAAAAAAACATTCCATTTTAAATATAAAGATTGTAACTCAATCTTTATACACCTTCATAAACAGAAACATTTTTTCTGATTGTGTGAAAGTGACAAAAAATTCTTTTCTATCAAACTTTATACTATCCTAAATTAATACATAGTTTAGGGTGATTGAAAAGGTAAATTGAAAAATTAAATAAGACTTCAGAAAAGCCAAGAATTTTATGTTGATTCCCACTGACTCATTAATTAACTCAAGCAAGTACTTTAACTGGTGGAGTGGCTTTATAGTATCTTATCTGTTAAATGGGACAGTACATATTTTGCAATTATGAGTTTAATGGTTTTTGTGAAAATTATTTATAAGATAATACTGAATAAGTGTGGGCAAAATATATGACTGAATAAGTAAATATTTATTAATATCAAAATGCTATGTTTATCACTAACAAATTTGAAAGATTACAATGTGATAATAACTAAGAATGGAGAGAAATGGAGGTTTTACCTGTATACAGTTGTCACTTTCAAAAACACATTTTTTTCTCTTTCTGTTAAAATACAACAGGCAAAGACATAGGCACTTAAAATTATTGAGAATCCCTCCTGTGCCAAGCACTATGATAATTTAAATAGTATTTTATGTGTAGTTTTTAAATAATAAATTTACCAAATGGCTATCATTACCACCATTTTCTTAAAAAGGAAATATAATGATTCAGAGTATTCATTCAAAATCTTCTCATTCAAAAATTATGAAATATCTTGAGTGCACTACTCAAAGCTGAGATAAATTTTGCGTCTCTGCTGATGTTTTTTGTGTTGTGTGGCATATATGGATTTGAATTTGTGCATTAACACACAGATAATGAACAATAGAGATTGAAAGAAATATCTTACGTATTCTGGTCTTTTTAAGGGTGTCTTTGTGTGTGTGCTCAGTCACTCCGTCATGTCCAATTTTGTGACCCCAGAGACTGTAGCCTGCCCAGCTACTCTGTCCGTAGGATTTTTCTGGCAAAGAATACTGGAGTGGGTTGCCATTTTCTCCTCTAGGGGATCTTGGTGTGGGCATAATAATAACCCACTCATAACATTTTTGTAAGAGTCAATCACAAATGAAATTATTACCTAGACTGTAATGCATGATGCAAATATTAACTATTATTAGTGTATGTAATAGAGTTGCTTAGACAATTTCTAAGTGAAAACATTGTTAACGAAATATGTTTTGGTCCTTGCTAATGATCACGATCACTGTAGTGTGGCACTGTTCTGAATTCAGTAACATTTGAAAACTGAAGATAATAACCATACTTAACTGACAGGTTATCTGGATTTTATAAAAAGCATTGAGCCAAGTACTGACTGTATCTGGTCCAATGATTAAATTAGCTCATTCAGTTGCTAAGATAGCAGATATTCTTTTTTGTCTGTGGTTTCCAAAATTCATCTCAGTCCATTTCCCTCATCTTTCACGCCTCTGGCCTTGCCTCATCTCCCCTCCCCTAACCTCTCATCTCCTTCCCCGCCTCCCACTACTACTCCTCAGTCAGTACCAAACACTGAGGGATTCTGGTGTCAGCCCACATACAGTTTGATCAGCAGTTGCAGTAAAGGCAGGATCCCCACAGTTCCAAGGCATAACCTTAATGATGACCTCAGCGGCTTCCTCTCCAAGACAGGCAACTTTATTATATTTTCCAGGCTTGCTGAATATGCTTATGGTCTTGATAGAAGTAAATTAAAAGGAGCTAAAACATATGGTGTCTGTGAAGTCTGATACAGGGTATTAATGGCACCTGATTATTTCATAACACTTTATATAAGGATTCTGAAAACTTGTAAATTATGTCTCATACATTATGGTAGAGATAGGTGATTATGTATTCATTGAGAGATATAAACTTTTGAAAGTTTATTGGTATGGCAGTATTAGTCATACAAATCTTAAGTCAGATAATTGATATAACCTGATAAAATGCACGTGCTTTTGTTTTTCCTTGACATTCTGCATCAAATCAGTTCAGGCATTGTGGATTTTTCTTTTTCTTTTTTAACGCTTAATTAAAGGAGAACAAAGCAATATTCATGTGTTTTAGTTCAAGGAAAAAATGTATTTTTTCCTTTAGCTCTTAACCAAACACTAAAGTATATTTAAATAATGAAATATATTTCATACTATTTTTCTCATAACCCATCTCATTACTTTAGTATTGTTTTTAATTGACTTATTATTAAAAATACATTTTGGGCATTTGGAATGAATTTTATTAAAATTAATTTTACTTTTTAGGTGACCTCATTTATGTACCTCAGTTACATAACTATTTAAATAGGATACATGGCATTTATCATTTGGGGACTTTAATATGCAGATGCATTATTTTTTCATTTCTGTCTGTATCATTTTAGAAAATAACAAATAGCTGACTTATTGGTATTGTAGCATTTCTTCCTTGATAAGCATTAAAAAATAGCATTAGTATCTTTACCAAAATTTTCTTAGCCACTTATATTGTTTTTCCTTTTTTAAAAAAATTTCATTCAGAGCCACACCTGTGCAGTGATACACAGACAGTTTGAAGGAAATTCTAGGCTCTATCTTGAGTGAATAATAGTCAGCTGTGACTGACGGACAATAATTCCTTTTAAAGACCTCTTGTAATTCTGAAAACCACATGAAGGAGGCTTGAGTGATTTTGGCAGCCATTAGGACTCCAAGCGGAGAAGGCAGTGGCACCCCACTCCAGTGCTCTTGCCTGGAAAATCCCATGGATGGAGGAGCCTGGTGGGCTGCAGTCCAAGGGGTCGCAAGGAGTCGGACACGACTGAGCGACTTCACTTCCACTTTTCACTTTCATGCATTGGAGAAGGAAATGGCAACCCACTCCAGTGTTCTTGCCTGGAGAATCCCAGGGACCGGGGAGCCTGGTGGGCTGACATCTATGGGGTCACACAGAGTCGGACACGACTGAAGCAGCTTAGCAGCAGCAGCAGCAGCCACAGGACTCCAAGATACAATTGTAACCAAAATAGGAATTAACCTGAACATTTATACAAAGATAAACTAACCACCTTCTTGAGTGCTCTCCATGGTTTCTAGAACCTAAGTTTACCCTTTTCCCACTGGTTTATTTTTTCTAAAAGTCCTCTGGAAATAAAGCATCTTTAAACAAACCATCCCTGAGGAAATGCTATCTTCTTAGTATTAGATTCAGATGTAAGACTACAATAGGAAAAGCAAGACAAAGACACTGGTTAATTTTATGTATTTTGAAAGGAGGTCATTCTTAAGTCTGTTTAAGGTGGTTTACATGGCACAACCACCTGGGAAATCAGGATATGCCACTTGATTAAACCTACATAGTTCCCGTGTCAGTGAGTGTAGCACTGTATAGAAAGTTGAAACCTTTCTCCATTCTCCTGGGAAGCTGGAAAGATATAAACCATTGTTTCTCATGGCTCAGTTTTGCAATGCAATGTATATATTAAGTCAATAGCTGGGATTTGAGCAGCTAATTCACAAAAAATGAACTTTGTGCTAAGAGGGAATCTCTAGCCTAAGACAGTTACAGTCTCTGTCTTTTTCCATGTATACATAGACAGACAAAGAGAAAAGGAGGAAATAAAAATGTACCGTAGGCTGCTGATAATTGCATTTCTAACAATAACATTAATTTAAATATATTTTTCCAGAAGTGAATGTACAGGGTATATATTCTACTATGCCTTCTTTTCTTGGTATTATCTGTTCTAAATATTTACACTGTTATTGTATATCTGTATTAGAGGAGTGAAATGTTCATGAACCTTTTCTATTATTGTCACTTGAGAGTTGTAATTTGAAAAAAAAATACATATATGTAATATTATTGTACAGATACCCTCAACAAGGATGTAAATGCAATCCAGATATCTCTATTCTCACTTCTATTAGCCGCCTTTACTATTATTTTAGATATTTTCCTGGTGCTTAAAATTCACTTTGTATTCACAATAACATTTCTATTGAGGGATTAACTTCCTTGACCCTGTTTTGCAAATCAAAAGGGAATACATGCTAAACTGGAAAAAGAATCTGTTTCGAATCAATAGCTCTTTGAATCTTCTTTGTTTATCCTACTAAACATCTCTCTCTGTACTAAGCTTCAGTAAAACCAAATGGCAACCTTATGACTATTAGAAATATTTTGAACTTCACTGGAAACCAAAATTTCAGCCATCTGAGATGAACAAAAAAATAACAGATTCTCTTAACATCACTGTTTTTGAATACATTTCAAAGTTCAGTATCATGCACCTGAATTTGGGGACATTTTTGCAACTCTTGAGAGACTTATTTTTATATTCTTGTCCTTGGTGGTTATTCATTTTTAACATATGATATATTATAGCTTGTCTATCAAATTTGTCATGACTCAAATTGCAGGACCTCAACAGCACTAAGTTTAGCCAAGTGCATGCAACTGAGAATTTGAAGCTACACATTCATCTTAAGTTTTATACAATCTAAATGCAAGTTAGTCCTTGAATTTTGCTTACTTTTTCCAAGATCAAAGCTGACATCAACTTCATTTTTTAAATTTTATTTTAGGGACTTCAATGTTAAAACTTTAAATGGATAGTTAGAATTACCTTCTAATTCTGTAAAAATCCTAATGTTTCACTAAGTCTCAAAACCCCGATGTGTAATTGTTTGGAGATCATTTTTCATGGATCTCTCACACTTCTGAACATAGGAAGAATGAAAGAATTCTTAAGCAAAAGGCCAGTTAGTTTTCAAATAACCTTGAAGTAGAGATAGTGTATCCCTTAGAGCAAAGGGCAGTTATGCTTATCTGCAAGTACAGTGAACATAACCTCTTTCTCAAAATGTAATGACCAGCATGCTTAGGCCTGCTATAAAGTGTTGAGGTTACCTCAACCAAGAGTTCTGCTGTAATGCACCTCTCTGCATGTGTAAGTGTCACTTGGCCTTCTGCTCATTGCATAGTGGGAATTGGAGCTTGGGGAACTGACATGAGAAATGCTGACTCTGACTACTGCTATTCCTGTGAATAATAAAGTTTTTCATCTCTGATTCAGGAGCTGTATAACTTTTGTCAGCATCCATAAAACTACCATTAGTAGCTTGTTATCTTTTCAGTAAAGTGGAATCATAGACCCTTTACTGTTCCTGATATTATTGATTATTATTTTTGTGGGTACCCTAGATCACCTCACATGAAAGACTTTGATCAGTTTATTAGTTTTAGATATGATTCTGTAATGAAATTTGATGATAGATGAGGTATACAGACAACTGATTGCTTAAGAAAGCAAATGAAAAACTTTTTATTAAATGCCACAGAAATAAGCATAGATTTTCATTGCATGCATGTGTGTACATTTATTTCAGGAGGTAAATATCAGGTGAACTGATAGTTCAAATTCTGTATTCAAAGAATACTGATAATAATGATAGCTAACATCAATTATAGCTTACTATACTAGGTATTGTTCTGTATACATTTATTTTATTAACTCATTTATGTAACTCATATTTAGTTATAAGATAAGTATTTCCTTTCAAAGAATGTAGTTCCAATGTACCTAAGTAGACACAGCACAATTCTGCTACAACTATTCACAAACAGTTGCTATATTTTCTGTTTCACTGTGACACTGGTTCATACCACCTACCTTTTATAAAATGTTAATAAATTTATAATTTATCATCCTTACTCTTGGAGAACTGGAATTTCATGAAAATTCTAATGAGCAACCTTACATCGTCTTTTTAACAAGACTGGACTCAGATTAATATTCAAAACAAATTTTATTAAGTCCACCTTTCATTTGTACCAACTATGGTCTTAATCATTTTTAACTCTACTTGTAAGAAATGAACAATTCATTATAGCCTTCTTGCCTGCATCATGTCACCATGTGTGGAATGTTCTGAGAGTTTTAAGCAAAAAATATTATATGAAAACATTATAAGTAATAAATAGATGGTTGATTATCTAAAGAATAAGATGAGTTTCCCTTCAGTTAATAAGTGCTAGGCAAGAATTCACAAAAGAACTATACAAAAAATGATCTTAAAGACCTGGATATAACCATGATGGTGTGGTCACTCACCCAGAGCCAGAAATGCTGGAGTGTAAAGTCAACTGGGCCTTAGGAAGCATTACTGCAAATAAAGCTAGAGGAGGTAATGGAATTTCAGCTGAGCTATTTCAGATCCTAAAAGATGATGCTGTTAAAGTGCTATACTCAGTGTGTCCGCAAATCTGGAAAACTCAGCAGTGGCCACAGGATTGGCAAAGGTCAGCTTTCATTCCAGTCCTAAAGAAGGGCAATGCCAAAGAATGTACAAACTCCTACACAATTGTGTGCATTTCACATGCTAGCAAGGTAATGCTCCAAATCCTTCAAGCTAAGCTTCAATAATATGTGAACTAAGAACTTCCATATGTACAAGCTGGATTTAGAAAAGGCAGAGGACCAGGGATCAAATTACCATCATTCATTGGATCATAGAAAAAGCAAGGGGATTCCAGAAAAACATCTACTTCTGCTTTGTTGACTGCGCTAAAACCTTTGACTTTGTGGATCACAACAAAATGTGGAAAATTCTTAAAGAGATGGGATTACTAGACCACCTTAACTGTCTGTTGAGAAATCTGTACACCAATCAAGAAACAATTAGAACTGGACATGGAACAATGAACTAGTTCCAAATTGGAAAGGAGTACAACAAGGCTGTAATTGTCACCCTGCTTATTTAACTCATATGCAGTGTACATCCTGCAAAATGTCAGGCTAGATGATTCACAAGCTGGAATCAAGATTGTCATGAGAATTATCAACAACCTCAGATATGCAAGCAGTTCAGTTCAGATCAGTCACTCAGTCGTGTCTGACTCTTTGCAAACCCATGGACTACAGCATGCCAGGCTTCCCTGTCCTTCACCAACTCTCAGAGCTTGCTCAAACTCATGTCCGTTGAGTCAGTGATGCCATCCAACCACTTCATCCTCTGTCATCCCCTTCTCCTGCCTTAAATCTTTCCCAGAATCAGGGTATTTTTCAATACTTTGCATCAGGTGGCCAAACTATTGGAGTTTCAGCTTCAGCATCAGTCCTGTCAAATGGGATACTTAATTGAAATGAGCATCTAGGTAAAATGTTCTGGTGTCCTTGGTTAAGAGTCTTCATTTAGTCTGTTACATCATTCAAATAAGTTAAAATTTCTGTCATAGATTTGAGGATGATATAGTTAAATTAATATGAATAGACTAACATAGTTGAATAACTAGCCATGAAATAATGCCAACTTTGTTGTGGTCGTTGAATCTATATTTTAAAAAAAATAAAGAAAACAGCAAAATTCTGTAAAGTGATTATCCTTCAATAAAAAAATAAAATAGAATTTTTTTCTGAAATAAAACGAAACATTAAAATGGAAAGGTCCATTGGTTTTATTATACATGATGCTTCTTAGTAAGGGAAAGTAAAAATGTTTCCCAAAATGGACAGAACAGGCTACTCACCATTTTATCAGTGGATGTTAAAAAATTCGAAGTCAGAAATTCAGCATTCAACTGCTAATATTATAAATAGAACACAGTTAAGTCTTAGTTCTATTTGATATACCTCTTTGAAGAAGAGGTTTCTAACATCCTTTAATGAATGCTGAGGTATTAAGAAGGCATGCTTATGGATGATCTGATCACAGCTGTAATAGAATTAAAAGAAAAAAACAGAACAGTATTGCTAGGTAAGTATGGAACAGCTTAAATAGAGAAAGGGATGAGTGAGTGACAGGAACAATCACGGATTACTGCTTTGGCATGAAGATTCTAGTATTCAGCCAGCTTGCCAAATAAATTGACCAGAGAAAAAGAAAGTCAACAGATTAACTTCAGGAATTAAGCTTATTAATGGATTTTCATGCAGAGATGTATCCACCCACCATGATAGGAAAGGGCTTCCTTTGCTTTCCCAGCTGCTATGTTATACATTATATATTTCAACATAAATTGTTGATGGGACAGAGACTATTTTTTGCTTTTTAAATGAATGTTCACTGACCTGAGCCAATGTTGTACTATATTCATTCATGTTGAGCTGATTTATATTTGAACCTGAATAAGTTGTTTGATTTAATCATGAACTAAATATATTTAAGTGTAGATTGTTCATGTTCACAGCCTTCTCTTTTATTTAGAGTTAAATTTCACTGCTCAATCCATAATTTAAGAACATGTAAGGAGGTAATTGGGATTGGTGGTAAATTACATTCTTTTGTAGAAAGTGTAATTATCAGAAGTTAGTTAAAAACACCTCTATTCTGTTTTAATTTTCATGCATGGAGCAGTTGTTTTGACAGATGGATGGACTTTATTTTTGTAACCGTCCGGGAAAAGTCTGCTTAACACAGTCTAATCAGTGCTACATATTTGTAATGTTTGTTTTTGAATCACTGTGCATTTGGCTTCTATATCTTTTTCTGAGGGTAGACATTTTCTTTCTAATTTATTTTTCCAGGCTAATATCTCTGTGTGTAATTCCTTTCTACATTTGACCTTAAGACACTAGAAATTCTTAAAAAAATAAGTGTAAATGGTTTGTCACTAAGGATGATGAATCATTGCTCCTCAGGTGTGGCCTTGGGCTTTACTAGTTTATGACTGCCTTTACTTTTACCATGAGGCTAAGTTAACAATTTATAATGCTGTTGTTCTGGAGTACATTTCAGTGAAATAAGAGGTCAGTATGGTTGCCTGACTCTCGGGAAGCCAGCTTGTTGCTAACTTGTCTGTGTATATCAGCTTAAATTCCAAAAAGATCCAGGTTTGAAAAATGAATTCATTTTGAACTGATTACATTCTCTTTATTACGTTGTAAATCCACCAGTGCTGAGCAAAGCAGCACAGTAGTTGAATGCCAAAAAGTACATTACATTCTGAGTTTTAAGAATCGTCATGGTTCAAGAAAAGGTCAGAAACACTCTTCTTCTGTCTCCCTAGAGCAGAAATGTGTGAAGTGTGTTTCCTTTTTCTGCCACGCTTCCTTCTTTTTTAGAGGAATGTCCAGGCTGCTTCCAAATAAAATGAATATCCTGTTTTGGAACACTCAAAAGCCTTGGCAACAACAAGCAGGAGAATGAAGACAAATGAATGACAGGATTGATACTCTTTTGTGTTGGTTTTCTGTTTAAAGAAAAATCCTTACTTCAACATGTCTCTTTCAAGTTTTGGTTCCTTCTCTGTCCAGTTCTTTTAATCACTATTTCCTTGTATATTGTTATTGATGAGTTTCCTTGCAGCTAATTTAAACCAATTTTGAAAGTATTTCATTCAGTTTCTTTGTTTCTGTTCAAGTGTCTTAACACACTATATAAATCCAAGAAATTTCTCTCCATTCTACTTGCATCAACCTTCACATAAAAATAATATTGCATTAGCCCCCAGACCTGGTACAATACAGCCTTCTGCCAACTGGGAGAGTTCACTGGGTAAATCATTCAGGCCTCAGGCCAATAGGGTGGGTCTTGCTGCTTTGGAGTACAGATAAAATCCATTATCAGCATCCTCAGTAGAACCCATTGCCAGGTTTCACAGCTTCAGTCCTGTGATTTTTTTTTTAGCAGCTCTGTAGAAGAATAGTTGTCATATTATAGTGGTGCTTCTTTGACAGTTAATAGAGAACAACAACAACAATGACAAAACTGGGGGAGGAAATGGCAGCCCGCTCTAGCATTCTTGCCTGGAGAATCCCATGGACAGAGGAACTGAACTGTCAAGCTCAGTCCATAGGATTGCACAGAGTCAGACAGGACTGAAGCCACTTATCACAGTACAACACAGCACACAGAGAACAAAAGAAAACTAGGATATTCAGGGTAGCTCAGTTACATAGTTCTCAAGAGCCTTGAGAATTTTTCAGTCAATAATTATTGCTAATCAGTTACTTAACTGATTAATAGATAAAAGCCCACAGATTCTGTGAGCTTAGAATTCATAACAATTGCAAAAGTGACATAGCCTTCACTTGTATGCACAGGTATCTATACTTATAAAATTTTCCTTCCTTTCTTTATCATGGAAATCTAGGGTTGCCTCTCAAATTTCTATAATGCCCTTGTGTTACTACTGGAATTAAAGAACTTGGATTTGTATTTAAAATTGCATATGTATCTTTATAGGCCTGGTGGGCAAAGTAAAACCCTGTTCTTTTCTAGAATGGGTAAGACATCCATCTGGGTTTGCCACTGCTATTTATTAGAATATTCGTTTGCTTACCAATATGTGTGTACACAGCCAGTTTCTTAATTTCAACATATGGTGCTGGAAATGGTTGTTTATAATCTTGAATGCTGTAATATTGAGTCCACAATCAGGGTTGGCTGTCTTTATGTAAAAGCAGAGTATGTGGCCACCTACATGTTTCATAAAACATTTTCCTGAAAATAATTCATTTTCGAATGACTGCATTTTCTTAAGAGTACAAGTAAATCCTTTGGGTAAGCCTCATGAATGTCTTATTTGTAAATGAGTTTATCAGATGTTTCCCTGTCCACAGCCTCTTTCCTCTGGCCAAGAATTCATGCCCTGTCCTCCTTCTCAAGAGGAGAAACTGTTATAGAATGGGGAGTTTCTGGCTAAGAGCCTTGAAAGTTGGGTTATGTCTAAGCTTATCTAAGCTTTTGTCTAAGATGTGTCATGTTCAAAGTGGTACATGGATAAGATGCATATACTCTTTAAGCTAGAAAATTTTCTCTATAGAAACTTGTAAAATTAGTTTCAAAGTTAGTTGATTTCAGTGCTTAATTTTCTTTGTTATAATGCCTTCCCAGACAAAAGAAAGACTCAGGATGTAAGTAACAAAACAGTGAGACAAATCAGATGTGTATTTTAGCTACTTTCCGAAACTGCTCAGCATTTGATAAGAAGGAATGATGAATCCTAACAGTAAAGTTTCATATTTTCCCTTATAGAGGTATAACTTACTTTTGGGATGATATGTTTATAGGACATCCTTGGATTTCATCCTGGATAAATCAGTGATGATGGAAAGCAAGTATTTGAATTTAAATATCAATTATTCTGCTCAGATTTAGTCTGCTCTTTATTTTATAGAGGCATTAAAGTTAAAACCAAAATCATCAGTTACAAACACAGAATACAAATATCACTTGGGAATGTACTTTAATTATTCTAACATCTCAGTTATAAATTCCAACTAACTACATAAGTCCAAACACATTCTGAGTTTTCGCTTGAAGAATCATGTGTTATAGAGAATGACTGAAGGGAGTGTTACAAACTTACAGGTGTCAAGACCAACCCAATTCTCTGTTACATTTGCCAATGGTTGCACTATGGTCTGCATTTGATCTTTATCTGCACTTTTAGTTATATATTTGGCTTTTATTTCCACATTTATGGGCAAAACCAGAAAACTATGTGTATAAAAAAGTCTATGGTCAATGACATATGTGTGTCCCATGACAAATTCATATTTTCTACTTATATGTATTTAATTTTAAGATTTTTCTATGGTTAATAGACCAGCCATGAAATTAAAAGATGCCTACTCCTTGGAAGAAACGTTATGAGCAACCTAGATAGTATATTCAAAACCAGAGACATTACTTTGCCAACTAAAGTCCGTCTAGTCAAGGCTATGGTTTTTCCAGTAGTCATGTATGGATGTGAGAGTTGGACTGTGAAGAAGGCTGAGCGCCGAAGAATTGATGCTTTTGAACTGTGGTGTTGGAGAAAACTCTTGAGAGTCCCTTGGACTGCAAGGAGATCCAACCAGTCCATTCTAAAGGAGATCAGTTCTGGGTGTTCTTTGGAAGGAATGATGCTAAAGCTGACACTCCCATACTTTGGCCACCTCATGCAAAGAGTTGACTCATTGGAAAAGACTTTGATGCTGGGAGGGATTGGGGGCAGGAGAAGAAGGGGATGACAGAGGATGAGATGGCTGGATGGCATCACTGACTCGATGGACGTGAGTCTGAGTGAACTCCGGGAGTTGGTGATGGACAGGGAGCCCTGGCGTGCTGCCATTCATGGGGTCGCAAAGAGTTGGACATGACTGAGCAACTGAACTGAACTGAACTGAACAGACCATAGTTTTTATTTGAAGTTTTTTTTTTTTTTTTGACCCCACGGACTGTAATTCATGGAATTCTCCAGGCCAGGATACTGGAGTAGGTAGCCATTCCCTTCTCCAGGGGAACTTCCCAACCCAGGGATCAAATTCACATTGCACGTGGATTCTAAGGGTACCATAGCATCCTTTTTTTTTTTTTTTAATTAATTTTTATTTATTTATTTTTTGGAGGCTAATTACTTTACAATATTATATTGGTTTTGCCATACATTGACATGAATCTGCCACGGGTGTACATGTGTTCCCCATCCTGAACCCCCCTCCCACAACCCTCCCCATCCCATCCCTCAGGGTCATCCCAGTGCACCAGCCCTGAGCACTCTGTATCATGCATTGAACCTGGACTGGCTATCCATTTCATGTATGGTAATATACATGTTTAAATGCCATTCTCCCAAACCATCTCACCCTTGCCCTCTCCCACAGAGTCCAAAAGACTGTTCTATACATCTGTATCTCTTTTGCTGTCTCACATACAGGGTTATCATTACCATCTTTCTAAATTCCATATATATGCATTAGTATCCTGTATTGGTGTTTTTCTTTCTGGCTTACTTCACTCTATATAATAGGCTCCAGTTTCATCCACCTCATTAGAACTGATTCAAATGTATTCTTTTTAATGGCTGAGTAATATTCCATTGTGTATATGTACCACAGCTTTCTTATCCATTGATCTGCTGATGGACATCTAGGTTGTTTCCATGTCCTGGCTATTATAAACAGTGCTGCGATGAACATTGGGGTACACGTGTCTCTTTCAATTCTGGTTTCCTCGGTGTGTATGACCAGCAGTGGGATTGCTGGGTCATAAGGCAGTTCTATTTGCAGTTTTTTAAGGAATCTCCACACTGTTCTCCATGGTGGCTGTACTAGTTTACATTCCCACCAACAGTGTAAGAAAGTTCCCTTTTCTCCACACCCTTTCCAGCATTTATTGCTTGTAGACTTTTGGGTAGCAGCCATTCTGACTGGTGTGAAATGGTACCTCATTGTGGTTTTGATTTGCATTTCTCTAATAATGAGTGATGTTGAGCATCTTTTCATGTGTTTGTTCGCCATCTGTATGTCTTTTTTGGAGAAATGTCTATTTAGTTATTTGGCCCATTTTTTGATTGGGTCGTTTATTTTTCTGGAATTGAGCTGCAGGAGTTTCTGGTATATTTTAGAGATTAATTCTTTGTCAGTTGCTTTGTGTGCTATTATTTTCTCACATTCTGAAGGCTGTCTTTTCACCTTGCTTATAGTTTACTTGGTTATGCAGAAGCTTTTAATTTTAATTAGGTCCCATTTGTTTAGTTTTGCTTTTATTTCCAATATTCTGGGAGGTGGGTCATAGAGGATCCTGCTGTGATCCATGTCGGAGAGTGTTTTGCCTATGTCTTCCTCTAGGAGACTTATAATTTCTGACCTTACGTTTAGATATTTAATCCATTTTGAGTTTATTTTTGTGTATGATGTTAGAAAGTGTTCTAGTTTCATTTTTTTACAAGTGGTTGACCAGTTTTCCCAGCACCACTTGTTAAAGAGATTGTCTTTTCTCCATTGTGTATTCTTGCCTCCTTTGTTGAAGATAAGTTCAGTTCAGTTCAGTTCAGTTCAGTTCAGTTCAGTCACTCAGTTGTGTCCAACTCTTTGTGACCCCATGAATCGCAGCCTGCCAGGCCTTCCTGTCAATCACCAACACCCAAAGTTCACTCAAACTCACATCCATCGAGTCGGTGATGCCATCTAGGTGACCATAGATGTGTGGATTTATATCTGGGCTTTCTATTGCATTCCATTAATCTATATTTCTGTCTTTGTGCCAGTACTATACTGTCTTGATGACTGTGGCTTTGTAGCAGAGCCTGAAGTCAGGCAGGTTTCTTCCTACAGTTCCATTCTTCTTTCTCAAGATTGCTTTGGCTATTCGAGGTTTTTTGTATTTACATACAAATTGTGAAATTATTTGATATAGTTCTGTGAAAAATACCATTGGTAGCTTGATAAGGATTACATTGAATCTATAGATTGCTTTGGGTAGTATATTCATTTTCACTATATTATTCTGATCCATGAACAGGGTATATTTCTCTATCTATTTGTCCTCTTTGATTTCTTTTAGCAGTGTTTTATAGTTTTCTATACATAGGTCTTTTGTTTCTTTCAGTTCAGTTCAGTTCAGTTCTGTCGCTCAGTTGTGTCCGATTCTTTGTGATCCCATGAATCGCAGCACACCAGGCCTCCCTGTCCATCACCAACTCCGACTTTACTCAAACTCATGTCCATTGAGTTGGTGATGCCATCCAGCCATCTCATCCTCTGTCGTCCCCTTCTCCTCCTGCCCCCAATCCCTCCCAGCATCACAGTCTTTTCCAATGAGTCAACTCTTCACAGGAGGTGGCCCAAATATTGGAGTTTCAGCTCTAGCGTCAGTCCTTCCAATGAACACTCAGGACTGATCTCCTTTAGAATGGACTGGCTGGATCTCCTTGCAGTCCAAGGGACTCTCAAGAGTCTTCTCCAACACCACAGTTCAAAAGCATCAATTCTTCGGTGCTCAGCTTTCTTCACAGTCCAACTCTCACATCCATACATGACCACTGGAAAAATCACAGCCTTAACTAGACAGATGTTTGTTGGCAAAGTAATGTCTCTGCTTTTGAATATGCTATCTAGGTTGGTCATAATTTTCCTTCCAATGAGTAAGCGTCTTTTAATTTCACCATTTACAGATGGCTGCAATCACCATCTGCAATGATTTTGGAGCCCCCCAAAATAAAGTCCGACTCTGTTTCCACTGTTTCCTCATCTATTTCCCATGAAGTGATGCGACCAGATGCCATGATCTTCATTTTCTGAATGTTGAGCTTTAAGCCAGCTTTTTCACTCTCTTCTTTCACTTTCATCATGAGGCTTTTTAGTTCCTCTTCAATTTCTGCCATAAGAGTGGTGCCATCTGCATATCTGAGGTTATTGACATTTCTCCCAGCAATCTTGATTCCAGCTGTGCTTCTTCCAGCCCAGCCTTTCTCATGATGTACTCTGCTTATAAGTTAAATAAGCAGGGTGACAATATACAGCCTTGACGTCCTCCTTTTCCTATTTGGAACCAGTCTGTTGTTCCATGCCCAGTTCTGACTGTTGCTTCCTGACCTGCAGATAGGTTTCTCAAGAGGCAGGTCAGGTGTCTGGTATTCCCATCTCTTGAAGAATTTTCCACAGTTTCTTGTGATCCACACAGTCAAAGGCTTTGGCATAGTCAATAAAGCAGAAATAGATGTTTTTCTAGGACTCTCTTGCTTTTTCCATGATATAGTGGATGTTGGCAATTTGATCTCTGCTTCCACTGCCTTTTCTAAAACCAGCTTGAACATCAGGGAGTTCATGGTTCACATATTGCTGAAGCCTGGCTTGGAGAATTTTGACCATTACTTTACTAGTGTGTGAGATGAGTGCAATTGTGCGGTAGTTTGAGCATTCTTTGGCATTGCCTTTCTTTGGGATTGGAATGAAAACTGACCTTTTCCAGTCCTGTGGCCACTGCTGAGTTTTCCAAATGTGCAGGCATATTGAGGGCAGCACTTTCACAGCCATATCGTTGTTTCTTTAGGTAGATATATTCCTAAGTATTTTATTCTTTTCATTGCAATAGTGAATGGATTTGTTTCCTTAATTTCTCTTTCTGTTTTCTCATTGTTAGTGTATCGGAATGCATGGGATTCCTATGAGTTGATTTTATATCCTGCAACTTTACTATATTCATTAATTAGCTCTAGTAATTTTCTGGTGGAGTCTTTAGGGTTTTCTATATAGAGGATCATGTCATCTGCAAACAGTGAGAGTTTTACTTCTTTTCCAATCTGAATTCCTTTTATTTCTTTTTATTCTCTGATTGCTGTGGCCAAAACTTCCAAAACTGTATTGAATTGTGGTGGTGAGAATTTTATGTTATGAAACCATAAAATTTCAGTGCAATTATTAATACTCAGTTGGATATTTGAATATAGATAATGTATGTCCCATGACAAATTCATATTTTTACTTATATGCATTTAATTTTAAGATTTTTATATGGTTAATAGACCATAGCATTTATTTGAAGATTTTTAAAAATAAATTTATTTATAATCAGTTGGAGGATAATTACTTTACAATATTGTGCTATTTCTGCCATACATCAACATGAATCAGTCATAGGTATACTTATGTCCCCTACCTCTTGAGTTTACCTCCCCCCTCCCACCCCATCCCACCCCTCTAGGTTGTCACAGAGCACCAAGTTTGAATTTCTCTTTTCAGTGTTCTTTTTACAGTATTGATAGCGACTCATTTATTTAAAAATATTTTGCAAAAAGTATGTCTTTTCTACTCAGGGTTAATTTGGCAATAAAATTATCCAGTTTATACTTCATCTGATTTTTTTCCCCCTGAATCTTCTCTTAACAGGAACAGGAGGCTAAGACTCCTATTTGTTTGTAGAAACACATTTTCTTTCAAGGGTCTACAGATAGAATATGTAGAAAAATATAAATAGCTGTATCATATTTATTAGGTAACATTTGGGTAATGAAATGGAAGGAATGTCTAAACTTCTATACATATTAAGATATGACTATAATCCCCTCTTATAAAGTAGCTGTTCTTTACTTGAAGGATCCATGACTCATTGGTAAGGGTATCCATGTTATTGGTTTATGATGTATATGTACTCATGAAGATGTTTATTAAATACAGCCACTCTAATAAAGACCCTCAGTCTATAGACTTTGTAAACTCTAATATCTTCTCTGTCTCATCTTATACACAAACCGTCTTTGAGGTTTCAATGACTTTTTTCAAGAGGAGGTGGTTTTATCTTCTTAAGTCTGTAAAGCTCACTAGTAAGTATCAATGTGTGTGTGTGTGTGTATGTGTGTGTGTGTGCATGTTAGTCACTCAGTCATGTTCGACTCTTTGTCTATAGAATTCTCCAGGCAAGAATACTGGAGTGGGTTGCCATTCCCTTCTCCAGGGGATCTTCCCAACCCAGGGATTAAACCTGGGTCTCCTGCATTGCAGGCAGATTCTATACCATCCAAGCCACCAGGGCAGGCCAGTAAGTAGCACTGCTAAAGTTCAAAGTTAGTTGCCAATCATGAGTTACTGATGATGTTTCAAATTTATGTTTAGTAGAAGGTTTTATTACCTTTTATTTTTGATTTACTTTTACAAATTTAAAGCTGACTTTGCAAATAAATTTTCATCATTATTATGATTCAACTAATTGACTAAATAATTTGCTGTTTCCCTCATTTCTAGAGAAGTCACCTATGGTAATTGGTTATCTATAACTTTATTCCACTTTTTAATAAATAAATTATAGTTTTAATAAAAACATTAAAGGGAATATTATATTTTACCCCCCTCCCCAAAATAAGAACTTCTTTGTTTCATGTAACAATGAGAGCAAACCCCATCTGTGTCTCATGTAATAATGTGAACAAACAATAGAATAATAAGCTATAAAAACTAATGTGAAAGGACACAAAAGAAATCTGTTCAAACATGCCTAGCACACTAAAGGATACCTCAGCCACGCTCACTGCTAGAACTCACTGGTGTTCCTTTTGTTTTACAGAAAGAATGTGCTAATTTCATCAAGGTGCTTAAGGCTTATAATCAGACTCATTTGTATGCCTGTGGAACAGGGGCTTTTCATCCAGTTTGCACCTACATTGAAATTGGACATCATCCTGAGGTAAAGCTCGCTTTTAAAAAATGGTGTTTGTCCATGACCGCTTCCTTTTCAAATACTTTAGTACTAATTTCTTCACTTCATTGAAGAAATTAGTTTGCTGTTCGATAGCTCCTACTTGGAATTCAGATGTTATTATTAATTTTAATCTGTGAATGCAAAAAGAATTGAGACCATCACTCAACAATAACTGAAACAGGGAGAAGGAAGGAAGAAAGCATTTGCTTTTCCTCTCTGTTACAGACCCCAATCCATTTTGCATGTGCAGCAGATGTCAGCAGGCTGAATGTGTACTGTTTTCTCCTTCATTTGTATATTGCCAGCTTTCCCCACCATTTCCCTCCTCAGCCAGAAGTGTCTGCCACCACAGTTGTTTTCTTCTGCCCAGGGATTAAGAAAGGATGCCATACATGTGCTCAATGCTCTGATCACATGTTTGACCTAAATTGCTCACAGTTGTGTTCTTGCTTAGCTAGGCTTTATATTTACATTTTGGGCTATAATTTTGTCAGTATAAAAAAGATTAAAAAATGTTAATTTGTCTCTTGCTCCTAAAAGATGTTTTAGTGAGAAAATTAAGTTGGGTAAATTTAAGCAAAACTTGAAATTAGGGATGTATTTAAAGGAAAAGTTTCTAGTTTGAAAGCAATTCCATGGATTGGATTTATCAATAGCCTTTAATTATAAGCCCTTTATAATTGTTGGCACAAAATCCTATGAAAAACAAAAGTGTTCATGTGGTGAAAAAATCTTGTGACAGAATTTTCTTCCAATTGGAATCCAGAATTACTCATCAGATAAAAGGTTTGTTCCCGGAATATTTCTGGAATCCTAAACGTGAAATATAATTTACATGTTAGCCACTTCTTTATAACTTTAAATCCTTTCTCTATATTTTCTTATAGCATCCAAAAGTGATACAAATATGTTCTTATAACCCAAACACTGAATAATTGAAACATTTTTGTGTTGTACCTTCTTTGTATAAGAAGACACCTTTGAGGCTATGTGGTTTCTAGACTAAACGTGATTATTATGACTTTCCTGATGATCCTGGAAGATTAAAACCCTTTCCCAAGTTCTCATGCGTTTAGACATTTGCCCTCATAAACCTCTTCCCCTAGTGCATCCTTCTTCTGCCTTTTTTTTAACCAGCTCGCTTTCTGTACCTGATGACATATCCAGGAGTTTTAAGTAAATTAAACTTTAAGGGAAGGCAGTTCTACTTGTTACTTGTTTTGTATTGATGAAATTAGGAGTAATTTCTTGCATACAGTCCTGCAGATTTTACATAATTAACTTTTTAGCAACTTCTGGATAAATCTTTCCTTCTTCACCTGCTTCTAAGCTATTTTCAATAGTCAGGCACCCTAAAACTTGGATCCCACTTTTCTGTTTATTGGAGATATCTCTGGAAAACATTCTGGATGTTGTCTTGCACTTTTCACATCTATCTGGCATCATGCTATATGGCACAGTGGGACCCGGAGAGCTGAGCTCCAAACATAGGGTTAGTGGAAAATAGGTGGGCTTTAGGGTCATTTCTGGCTTCTAGTCATGTTCTACAACTTACTATCTGTGGAGTCCAGGAAAATTGCTTAACCTCTCAGATTCTGTCTCATAATATGTAAAAACAAAGCAAACCTCTATGATCCTCAGTATCCTTATATTTAAGTGAGAAATCAACTTACTACCTCCAACTGTCTCCCAACTCTCCAACCACGGCATGGCCCACTGACATTTTTTGCTATAGAAACTCAAGGAGTTGTAACCCCTTCGTTATTAAACTCATGTCCTGTAGCCTTTCACTGGAGAGCTTTTGTCCAACCTTAGTTCAATACTTGATATTTAATCTGCAGTAAACTACTAATTTCTTTTGTGTCTTTGTTTCTAATCTAGAAAGTGGTAATAAGAATGGTCTCTACTTCATGCAGTTATAAGAGTTTGACATTGCTTCATAGGTAGTAGGTCCTTAAAAAATGCATATTGTAATTTTTAAAATATGAATGTGTATCGCAGGATGAAAGCCATTGCAGCTTTTATGGTAATAACTGTCACTTTGCTATTAAATGTACCTCATTCATCAGAGTTTATAAGTTACTGCACTGGACTCTCATTCTTGCCAGGTCATTTTGTATTTAGCTTAATTCCTCTACTTTTAATTTTGAAGCTTAGATGATCTTGATGGCCATTTAAATTAAAATGTCACATATGGTTTCTGTATTTTTACAATTTTCCCCAAATATAGATTTTTCTTTTTCTTTCTGAAGTTGTTCTTTAGCAGAGTTCCCTCTTTCTCAACTCTTCAACTACTCATTGCTGGTTTAAGAGTGGGTGGGAGGATGCAGAGGTATAGGAGCCAGGCCATTTACTCAGCAAAATGGAGACCTTTTCCTCCACTGAAATAAATAAATAAAGCTTCCCATCCAATCACCTTCTGGTAGGATATTGATGAACAAGTGTTTTACTGAAATTCTAAACCTCAGAACCTTTGAGAAAAGTCCTCCCTCAGAAGCTCAGTGGTCTTGAATTGCATGGCAACTGTGTTATGGGGAGATGCTGTTCCAGACTATTTAGGGGTCAGAGGGAAGATGATTATGCAATTATCTGGGGGAATTGGGAGCAGTCTAGACAGTCAATATAGGAAATTCTGGAAAAGATATTATCAAGATGGCTTGTCTAGACAACATAAAATTCAATTTTCAATGCTAAACTGCCTTAAAAGAGAATCTGCTTTAAATTGATCTCTATTGGTACTTAAAATGCTACACTTGTATTTAAACAGTTATACTGTTTTCGAATTTGAGACAACGAGACAATATGTGTTTCATGCAGTTAGGAAAGTCATGATGGTAATGGAAGGATTGGCAGAATAAGAAATAAAATAGCAAGCAGGACTGAGGCCAGGCTTGTTGGATTAGAGTTCATAAGATCTCCTGAAGTTTGAATTTAGTAACTTTTATTTACAGGGATGGGCTTTCAGACAGAACTAAGATAAACCTTTTCCTATATTCTGGTTGAAAAAGTAGCATGTATACTCTGCTGTTTTCTGTCCTCATTACATAAAACAATGAAATAGTTTCTTTTTTAAACTACTGTCTAGACTTTACATATTATAAATAATTTTATGGCACAAAAAAAGACATTTTGCTTTTATCATGACTTCATGGAGATTTTAATATACAGTTTTTTCTTTGCAGTGTTCTTTAAAATAACTGTCTTATGTTGAGTCCCCAAGATTGTTAAAATCCATTGTTAGAAATTATAGATTTAACCTTTTCAAGATGACTGGATGCCACAGAAATAAAGATATTACTTTTGAAACAAAGCAAAACTTCCTTCATCATTTAATAGCTTCAGATCTAATATGAAGAAATTAAACATTCCTTTTAAATAATAATAAGCAGTTTGTAAAGAAATCCTTGTTAAGTCTTCTGATTGTGAATGATCTTACTTTACTCTTCCTGCATTTTAATAGCAATATTTAAACTCCTGAATACTATATTCTGAAACCTCCTCTTGCTGTATAGTGAATGCCTTATGACCATACAGAGTATGTCATTGATTGCTGTGTTAAGCAGATTTTGTGTTTCCTGTAGCACAGTTGGGTATTGGTAGACCTATTAATTAACTCCAGTTCTGTAAGATATGTGTCAGTCAATTCTTGGTTATCCTCCAATAGTACTTGACCCTGCAGATAACTGCCTATGAAGTCACATGCTTCATACACATGTGTGTGTTTATTATAAAAATTCATGCAGAGTTCACAGGAGGAATGATTCAGAGCTAGAGTACAGATGATTTTTGAATTTAAGCTCTCAATATCCATGCCATTCAAATGAAAAACGTAAGCCATCCTTACGCAACAGAATATTCCCTAAAGACTTTTATTATATGGTATTTCCCTCTCAAATTTACATTTGTTAATAAAAAATGTATGAATTTAGGAGGGGTATAGCCGAAGAAGTCTCTGGTTGTTTTCTCAAATTCCAAAACGTCCTCCTCTGTGTACTGGGAGGAAATCTAAAGAAAGATGAACCCAGATGAGAGCTGGAAAATATTAACTCTATAAATACTCTCATAATGCCATGATCTCAATTTATGATAGAACCAAAGGGACATTAAGAAATGCAGTAAAGCTTAATGGCTATCTCTAAGGTCAATTCTACAATGACAACTAATATATCAAGGTATAAAATAAAATGTTTTGTCTGTTTTTTCTCTTCCACCAAGAATAAGAGTTTGCTTCTATGTAAAACTTTGAATCAAATGTTCTTTGTAACAGTCTCCAGGGTCAAAATTCTACTTAAGTGGTACCTTGAGCTCAGTTGACTAATTTATACATATAATTAACTTTTTCTAATTGAGTTATCTCTCTCAAAGTATTTTGTCATTGAGTCCAATAGAATAAAATTTTATTTCTTGTATTGTAGAAAGTACAAGAAGAGATGTGCAAGTTACGAAATTTAGATATCTTGGTAAAACAATGAGGCATTCTTTTAGGGTGGTTGTATCTTTCCATCTTTCTTAGATCACTCATTTGAGTCTGACTTTTCCCACTTACGTTCAGTTCAGTTCAGTTCAGTTGCTCAGTTGTGTCCAACTCTTTGCGACCCCATGAATTGCAGCATGCCAGGCCTGCCTGTCCCGGAGTTCACTCAGACTCACGTCCATCAAGTCAGTGATGCCATCCAGCCATCTCATCCTCTGTCATCCCCTTCTCCTCCTGCCCCCAATCCCTCCCAGCATCAAAGTCTTTTCCAATGAGTCAACTCTTCACAGGAGGTGGCCAAAGTACTGGAGTTTCAGCTTCAGCATCAGTCCTTCCAATGAACACTCAGGACTGATCTCCTTTAGAATGGACTGGCTGGATCTCCTTGCAGTCCAAGGGACTCTCAAGAGTCTTCTCCAACACCACAGTTCAAAAGCATCAATTCTTCGGTGCTCAGCTTTCTTCACAGTCCAACTTTCACATCCATACATGACCACTGGAAAAATCATAGCCTTAACTAGACAGATGTTTGTTGGCAAAGTAATGTCTCTGCTTTTGAATATGCTATCTAGGTTGGTCATAACTTTTCAGGATAACATAAATTAGTAGGTTAGTAGACTAACAGAAGTCAGGATTCTTGGTGACTTCTCGGCTTCTTTATTTCCACCAGAGGCAGTGCATCCCTCATTTGCACTGCAAACCTGTGCCAATGTGGTTGGAGTAAGACCATTATGGTTTCTAGGGGTTTTTTTCCCCCCCCTAATCTTTCAATGCTTGAATTGTGTTGGACAGGAAACCATACAAATTACAATGCTGAATAAACAGTACCACCATTTATATTGCAAATTAAATTTTAAAATTCTCTGCTGTTTGTATTTGAGGAAAAAAATCACAGTTCATAAATTTTGTGACTTTAGCAACTCACCAGTGTATTTTCTATGAGCTATTAACATTCTAAACTCTAGATATTATCAAAAAGTCTATTTCTCAAAATTAAAAGAACTAGTGAGGTAATAGGGAGACCTAAATTATTAGAAACAAGTTTAGGGGAAAACAAACTAACAAACAAACAAAAAAATCAAATGGTGAAAGAGAGAAAGAAAACCAAAAATCCAAAGCAAGATCCCTTTTACTGTATTTAAAATGTTTCAAATGACCATTTTACATTTGACTTGTTTGCTCTAGATATTTGATATGAAAACACCATAAGGAGATAAATACACTTTTACTCTCTATACTTATTTGGTTCAATGGTGAAGTGTTTGGGTTTCTTTTTTTGTTCCCCCTACACAATATTTTGTCACCTTTTATTCCTAAAAACAATGACAGAAAAAATAGAAATGTTAACATTCAGTTCTTAACTTGCTGTGTATTTCGTTCCATGTTTTGTCAGATCTAGTTCACATAGTACCAGAAAAAGAATTTGGACAAAATTAAAGAGTTTTCTTAAGGTCATATTGGTGCATGATGTCATTGTCAATTACTTATTAAAAGACTTTATTTTCTGTAGTACTCAATTCCTGGATGCATCTTTATTCACAGTCAACCCAGACAAGAGGACTAAAAGATAAACAGTACTTTCACCAACGTATAGTTTCTTTTCCTCATGAACTACGGATGCTGATTTGGAGCAAAGACCTTTGATTTCCTGGAGCTAATTTGTCAATGATAATGTGAATTCCAACTTAATTCTCTTTTACTGTGCCCTCTTGACTGGTTGCTTTGCACACATTCTATATATAATCTATTTTAAGAGGATATTTCTGTTCATAAAAACTCTTGTTATCAATATATTTTTCCCCGAACAAACAAACAAACAAACAAATAGAGTAGTGCTAAACCCCAGCACGTGCTCACCTGTTTAGGCTGTTTTCATCTCCTCCCTCTTCAGGACCCTTTCTTTACCCTTGGACTCACATTTTGGTTTTCCTCCTTTATCTCTTTGTCTTCTTGCCTAAATTACTTCGTTTGGAACCAAAGGTTAAGGTTGTGAAAATACAGCTTGGATATATGTGTGAGAAGGAAGGTGTTAGTTTCATATATTTGAAACTTTGGAAAAACAGCAAAAGAAATTTAAACTGAATTTCCACAAATCAGAATACATTCACCTCTTCTGGGTGTGTGTTCCAACTAGCCCTCAGCAAGTTATCTTGTATATTTGTTTTAAATCATAATGGTTCACTTTGATGATAACCTGAGGAAAATTATATAAATTCATTCTAAACGAGTTGGGTAACTACTAGTTGGATAATCATGTAAAATCTTAAGATTTTAGTGCCCTTGTTCACTTAAGGCTTATAAACATGTGAGTGCCAAGAATATACCTGTAATATCTTGGGCTAGTAAGAAGGAAACAAGAGTTGACTTGATAGGCAAACACTGTCTTCCTGCCAAGTGAAGGCCAAGGTGAGGTCAGAATGGGCCGTATGAAAGATCTCGCTGTGCTTCAGTAGAAGTAAATTACCCCAGAGCACAAAGGAGAGTCAGAACTGCTAGTCCCAAAGACTGACTTCTGATCACTAGAATCACCTTCATATTGTAAGAAGGTATTTACTTCTCAAGATTTGCAAAGATATTGTTGTCACAGTGTTTGCTAATGCTGATTTCAATTGTATTTGTTCTCTATTCAGTACTTAATTTTAACCATGAAGAACCTATATTTAGCTTTATAATCTTGTAAATTTAGTTACTATTAGAAAATATACAGTGTAAGTATATTGTAAGTGTAGCACACTAAGGAGTAAGTGAAGGACACTAAGGAGCTACCTTTTAAGCAGACAGTGTCCCCTGTCCCCTGTGTTAACATCCGAGGACCCTCCCCTTGCTCTAGTGTGTTGACTTCTCTTCTGGCTCCTCGTGGTTCTCAGTTGCTCCAGTCTTACTGCGTGTGGTCGGTTTGGAAGTTGAAGGATCTGGGGAAATAGAAATAGCAAAGGCTGATGCTGAGAATCAGTGCGAGGCAATATAAATAGCATTGAGGTGAAAAGGAAAGGTATAATGAGAAAACCAGAAGTTTTGGTATAAAAGTTTTATTAAATAGATTTGAGAGAATACTAGAAGATAATAGAGGCTTAGCATTTATAATCTAGGGTTCTTCAGATTTGTAGCTACAATTCTGTTCTGCTGCTACAATCAATGCCTTTGTGGTATTGGAAGCAATTTGTATTCCAAAGCAATTTATAGTCATTAAGATAAAATTGACATTAATAAAAACATAGGAAACATTTTTCCTAAGTAAGGTTCTAATAATAATGGTGAGGAATATAAAGATAAGTGAAAGTGAAAGTGAAGTCACTCAGTCGTGTCCGACTCTTTGTGACCCATGGACTGTAGCCCACCAAGCTGAACCCATACATAGATATATAACTTCAACATTGGTGAAAACATGAGTAATGATAATGATAATCCCAACAACTAGTATTTACTAGCAATAATTATGCTATGTAATGGCAGCATTGGGTATGTTACCTTAGTCTTCACAAAATCTGATGAAGTACATACTCTTCACAGCCTCATTTTATTGATGAGAAAATTAAGGTTTCCATGGGTATTTTGTAATGGGCCTGAAGCAATCATGCTATTCAGTGCTTTATGTCTAGTCGAGAATCTGCTCCTTTAAAAGAAAGTACCAGTTGGGGCAGGGGGAGAGGAGGATAAAAATCATTAATTCTTATTTAGATTATTAAAGATTTTGTCATGTATTTATATTTTATATTTCAGAACTTCTTAATGTATGCCTAGTCTGAACAAAGTGATTACTGTAATTAAGGGATAGCTTGATGAAGTGAACAGAAGCCATCGCGTTTAAGGTGGGCTTTGAAAACTGGATCAAATACTGATGGATGTGGATGATCCTTTAGTAAGACTAGAAGGATAGCATAGAAGGACAGAGACATGAAAGGCGTTGGTAAGCGGCAAATGTCTCAGTGTGCATAGAGTACAGTGATTTTCAAAAGGAGCTGGAAAATTAGAATCAAATTGAGTTTGGGGAATCTAGTCAAGAGCTATACAAAGCCTTAGGAGGTTACTACTAGTATTGCTATGATTGGTTCTGAAACATATTTTTAGTACCAGTGTGTGTGTGGTAGGGGATGGACATATAGGAACATCCATTTTGAGACTATGGCAAAATTTCAGAAATGTCACATAATGAGAACTTGGACTGATACTGAGGAAAAAGATACTGAGTAATGTTTAAAATTCTCACAACAAACAATAATCAAATAGCATCTAAAGATCATAAATCATGATGTATATTGACATAATGCTACTCTTTAAACTCCCCAATGAAAAAATGTTTCCCCAATTCTTTTGTGACAATTAGATAAAACATGCTTTATAGCATATTGTGGCTTACTTCACTTCTGAATCTACAAATAAGCTGACTTTATGTTGTGCATAAAACAGTAAGCTACCATATGCAAAGTTATGTGAATTTCTCACCCATGGTGTATAACAAAAACATGGTTTCTCTACACTTGTAAATCCAGAGAATGCTATTTTGTGTAAGGCATCTGTGAAAGTAATTCAAACACACTTTGTTAAAAAAAAAATAACAAAAAGAAACAAGATGCATTGTACTTAGAAATAGCTATTTTTAAATGAAAACCATGCTTTAATTTTAATTTCATTATTATATTATAGCTTATACTGATTTTGTGAGATTTTTGTGAGACTAGTATATCCAGTTTATCCCTTGTTTTTCTGCCCAGTTTTCCTCCTGCTATAACTACTCTCTGTGGTTTTTAAATTAATTTTACTACTGTTAATGATTGTCATTGCTGGCATAGTTGGTGGTTTTATGAGTATTATAGCATTTTACATTCGTTACTCAGTGATTGAAATGTTATCTCCACTTTTCACTTTAGGAAACTAAGTCTCAGAAGAATTCAACAGCCTCCCTATCATCATGTAATTAGTCAGCTTGTTGTCATGACTTTCCTAGTGACATCAATATTACGTCTCGTACTGTACTGATGTTGTACCATCCCCATTGGTAGGATGCTGTCCTATGTGTCTTTTTTTAATTATATATATTTTTTGATGTAGTGAGAATGCTTAACATAAATCTGCTCCCTTAACAACTTTTTAAGTGTACAATTCACTACGGTTAACTATAGGCACCATGCTGTCAGCTGATCTCTAGGACTTACTCATCTTGTGGAACTGAAACTTTATACCCATTGAGCAGCAACTCCCCATTTTTCTACCTGCAGCCCCTGACAGCCACTCTCTATTCTCTCATTCTATTCTCTCAATCTATGAGTCTAACTGTTCTAGATTTTGCACATAAGGGCAGCATTTGCCCTTCTGCTCCTGGCTTATTTTACCTAGCTTAATATCCTTTAGACACCACACAGCAGAAGTCGCTTTCTTTTCTACTAATTCCCTCTCTATGTAATAAAGGTGTTGAGCAAAAATAAAACTTGCCTGTGGTACTTCCACTTAGACACACAAAGGAATGCTAATATGGTTTACGCTCAGTCATGTCTGACTCTCTGCAAGCCCCTGGACTGTAGCCCAACAGGCTCCTCTGTCCATGGGATTCTCTAGGCAAGAATATTGGAGTAGGTTGCCATTTCCTTCTCCAGGAGATCTTTCTGACCCAGGGATTGACTACAATCAGAGAGAATTATAATTTTTTTTAATCCAAAAGGGAAAATCAGATTCTGTAGCATTCTTAAAATATTTTAAAAATTAATGAGTTTCCCACTTATTCAAAGTATTTCTTGATATTTTGATCATGTCATAATTCAAGAACACAAAAGTCTGGATATTATTTTATGTAGAATTTTAGATTCTCTAATAAACAGAAAATATTTAATTTTATATGGCACACAGATTATCAAATAACAGAAAATTGGCATTGTGTTTATTTCATTTTCCTTAACGTAAATGGGCCTTATCAAGCTATCTCTGCTGATGAAAATATTAGCATGTTTGAAAGCAGTTATAATTTTACTCAAAATTAATTTTGTACTTACAAATCTTTAGAATTTCCAGCTAGAATGAATTGACATTTTTAAATCATTGCCTCAGAAATTGAATTGCATAGGCTTTCATCTTTCAGTTAATACTGTTATTTCTATTTTTACCTATTTTACGCATATATTACAGTAATTTAAATCTCTACATAAATGATAGAAAATTTGATATTAATGCCTGAAAACAGCTTGAGATTTATATATTTGTATGTTGAAAATATATTGTTTCAAATTTTTAGGACTCAAACCACATGGAACAACTACTTTCCATTTTATTTTATTTTTATTTTCCAGTCTGCTGTTTTAATTTGATTGTGCATCTCTGGCCACTGAAAGCAATCTCAGGAATTGCTGAGCAGTTAAAAAGGGAGTCTAATGGGATCTAAAAATCAATTCACAGGTCTGTCACTGATTCATTGTGTGACTTTTGCTGCCACCGAAATGACATTAAACCGGTCTCCTCAACAATTTTATACCTCAGGATTTCTCTTATAATAAATAAATACCTATCTAATATGCCTTATGGATATAAACTTTAAAAAGTAGCTTGATGATTAAGAACTTCAAGACTAGCTTCTATTTTAACAAGTTACCTCACTTGAGATTATCACAAAGCTTTATACAGAGGCTGAAAGTCTGGATCTTTCGAGTGTTGCAAATGGGGTTTTGTATACACGCCAGGGTTCAAGCTCCTCTTAAGTGCTTTTATCCTGGCAAACTTTTCTTCTTTTGATTTATGTTTTGTTGGCATTTAATAGCTGTCTTACCTCATATTTAAATTACTCAACCTGGAAAGGATGGATGTTTAGTGTCCCACATCGACTTGCCCTTTGCTGGCCTAAATCTTGGACGCAAATGGAAGATTTGTAGGAAAGGAAACCTATACTTTGTATGTCATTCTAGAGAGCAGACCTAGGTACTACCTTGACACTGTGTCAACTTTTTGCAAATTTTTCCTAACAGTGTGGAATTTTTAAAAATTCATGGCTATGATTGCACAATCTCTTAGACACATATATTTTTTTTTCTAGAATAAAATGTAATGACTTATCTGAGAGAGGAATAGGAAAATATCATGCCATTGATAAGCAAAATATTTCCATTTTAACAATGTAAACATCCATAAAGATAGAAGTGAACTGACATCCCATTGTTCGTAAAATGCATAAGGCAGTCAGCTGTTTTCGGTCTCTGGATTAAAATCAACTTCAGGTGAAATGATATGACAAAACCAAATGATGTGTTTGCCACAGGGATGACAAAAAAATTTAATCCATTCACTTTTCTACCTTATACTAATAAAAGTCTGAAAAATGTAATAAGCTTCTAAGAAATAAATGAAAATATTTTTCAACTATGCTACTAAGAAAAATATTTTGACCTGAAATTTTTAATACAAAAAATTCAGTTGCAAAATTTGATACACACAAAACTACTGAAGCCTAGTAACATCCTAAGCACAAAGCTCAGCAATATCTGATATCTTACTTTTAAAAAATGATGTGTCCAGAGTTAAACTGTGACCACTATTTCAATAAATTTTTGCACAAAAATGCATGTTTATAATACTATAGCTTATAGTTACTGCAACACCTCTAATTCCTATCCTCCATTTCATAATATAGAAAATTTAAACTCAGATTGCTTAAATAGTATCTTCAAATCCCCTGGCTACTTTGTGGTTAAAAGTTGAACTTAAACTCAGCTCTCCTGACAACTAATTCAGATATCTTTCCATTATACTACATGGCCTCATTCTCACGATCACATGTGGAAAAGAACATGAAAGGCACAATTTTTCATTTGCATCGAATTGTTTATATGTTTTTAAAAATAAAATGTATAAGTAAGTAATAATAAGTAGTTACTTTTGAAAAGTATTTTTCTTGTACTTCCTCCATGCATTCATGGTCTGATTATAAACTATGTTGTCAGGGAAAAGTTGTGTGATTTCTTTTACCAAAGTACTATTTCCTTTTCCAAAATAAGCCAATCGTCTCTTAAAAATGGATAAAATTTGAATATTGTTTTAATACTTTTCACTATTTTCCTTTATTCTCATGAAACTAGCTAGATTAAAGATGATTTCTATCAGTTTTAGCAGTCAGCACATATCAGATATTATCAACAAAAATAACTGAAACTTTAGGAAGGCGACCTGAACACTGAACAGCAGAATCATACAGAATTTCACCCACACACCTCTGCATACAATGGACAAGAATGACTAAACTCTTTGATCTCTCTTGGATAACATGAAAGAGTAAAAGAGAAAAAAGCAACATCTGTTAGAAAAAGGGTTTAATGAACAGGGTGGGGACCCAGGTGAGTGTTAACACAGCATGAGAAAAGAAAAAGAATGCAGGAACAAATTTATTTATAGTCATAAACCTTAACATGTCCTAAGAAAGTCTGATTTAGAAAAAGGATATTATAATTATTACAGTTTGATTTATATTTAAAATATTTATAATTCCTATAATGAGTTCTCTATAAATGTTTTCAACAGGAAAATATATATATGTATATATGCAGTATATATCTATATAACTTTTTGCATATTGTATATGTGTATGTGTTTATGTCTATAGTGATAGCAACATCTTAGACAAAATAGTGAAGGTGTAATATAAGGAACATAATTCAGTTTAGACTGCCTGAATATATATTTGTAAATATCGATTTTAATCTACTTTCCATGTATCTTAGGAAAGCTGTGGGAAAAGTGATTGTTTTGAAATGGATCGGTTCTACATAGTGGTAGATATTGCCTGGGCACTGTCCATCATTCAGCTATTGCAAATATCCAAAGCAAAAATATTCTATCTGTACTTTATAAATTTGGGTAACTTTCAGGTTTGTGAGTTTTTATATCCCAAAGGGTGGTGATGGTGACTTTTCTTTTTTATTATTTGTATCATATCTATTATAAGTATAGATTCTGCTGTCACGTGATTTAGTCTTTTCTAGGATTCTGACCATTAACAATAGCTCTTCCTAACTTTATGTCTGGTGGATGACATGTACATACATGACATTCTTTCCTAGGCACACCCATTATATATACATAAGAATACTTGAAATATAAGTGGGTAAAAGAGCCTGAAATTTGAAAAAATAATGACATAAGAGTAGTAACCTTGAATTTGCCCTAGTTTCTTTAAAATAAAGTAAAAAGAAAACTGTTAAATTTATACATATAAAAGTTCAAGGAGGCAAACCATGTTTGAGGTCAGAAAAAGTGAATTATGGTCAAAAATGGCAAGAAGCCATGATTTTAGATTAGTGAGAAAGTATTTAGGAAATACAAAAGGAAAGATATTTGCCTCTAAGATCATTCTTATATGTAATAGACCAAGTAGACTCCTGCTGGATGCCAGACAAGCTGTGTAAAGGTCATCTATAACCTCTGGTTCCATTTAATGGAATGATACTAACTCAGATCCTGCTCTGTCCCTACTGCTGACCAGCACCACTTGGCCTGACCAGTCAGGTTATCACACTGAAGCCAGAGCAGTCTTCTCTGAGAGCAAACAGTAAGTAGCCTGTCACTTCTGTTTAAAGATACTGCTTTGCTTCCTTTTAACCTTAGCAACTAGGAAAGTCTACTTTTTCATCTCAGTCCTTCCTATCTTAGCATCCTTTTTTGGGCCACACTCCTCTTACCTTGTCCTAGCACCCTGGAGTTCCTTTTTCTTCTTTTGTTTCCTTTACATTCCCCAACTCTCTTCTTTTAGGCCTTCCGTTTTTCTTTTCAGCCTGTTTCTTGGATGGATCTTCCTTTGGATATTTTTTAAATTTATTTATTTTAATTGGAGGCTAATTACAATATTGTCGTGGTTTTTGCCATACATTGACATGAATCAGCCATGGGTGTACATGTGTTTCCCATCCTGAACCCCTTCCACCTCCCTCTCAATCCATATCATCCCTCTGATCTCAATTCAATCATTACTTCCTTAGAGCAAGTTTCCTTCTCTCCTCTTGTACTGTAGATTAATACTACTCTTGTATGTACTCTCAAAGCAACATAGGTGAAAAGGCAGACAAATAAATAGATGCATATATTGTGAGAAGTCTTATGATAGGGATTCGAGAAATATATCTGAAATAGGATATATATTTGCAAGAATAATTCACATTATAAACTCTGAGCTGTTAAATATTATTTCTTCATATCTCAAGGGTTAATTATTCTTGTGCTTCTTTTGTGTAAAAAGCCACAGCATGCAAATCAGAATGAGGACTTGAAATAAAGATTCCTTGAATAACACCGAGTATTCTCTTTTAGTGGATACTCCTTATTTTAATATAATCCATTTTATAAATTTGACATATCACCATTTTCATGTCAGGAATAATCCATATTGATTAACATAAAACTATGCTGAAATTTTAGCACTTCTGATTTTTTTTGATGTTATTGTTGGTATAATTGTTTTATCCCTCATATGCATATGACCCTAAGTAGAAAACAGTAAAATTTTCATTATAACAGTTGATCTGCAATTGAAAGTTATTCTGCTCTCAGGGCCCTTATGTAGCAATCCAGAAAAGTAGGTGAAGAATATATATGATTAAACCTAAGGGAAGGAAGGGAGAGGGGCTAAGAGAAGAAAGGAATGAAGTAATATGCCTCAAATCCATTTAAAATAGAAGCTATAATAATAATAATAATGTATCTATTAATTTTTCTTTGTAGCCCTTTATTAAAGTTGCACAGAAATTCTTTGCAGACTAAATCCAATATGACAAGATTCTGTCAGTGCTTTCAACTCATAACATAACATTGATGCTGACATATACATTTTTCCTAACAGAAGACTAACACAGAGGAAGCAATAAATATAATCAGTAACGTAATGTTCAGCAGCAGCTTTTGCTGATGGTGTAGGTAAGTGGGAGCTTTAAGGAGAGAGGATCCAGGAGACAAGGGGAGGGCAAAGGTAGAAATATGTCCACACTAACATTAAAAAGGTAAAGATACTGGAGGCAGTATTACCAGAAAACTATACTCCATTGTTTGAGTTTCTAATTAAAGCTCACTGAGGATAAAGGCAAATTCTGTTTTGGTCAGGGAATTCCCTTTCACCTTCCCCTGTTAGGATGTCATTAGCAAGAGAGGACGCAACTTGCTTAACAATCGGGTATTTCAGAGGTTTGCAGTTTGACAGGGAGCAGGATTCCCTTGACTCTCCTTAAATGCTTTTTCCCCTCTTTGTGAACAGCATATATTTGGCATGTGTAAAACATTATTTCACTAATATTCTTAGAGAGTAGTCCATGGGTTGACTAGAATTCCAACTTTAGAATTTAGCAGACTGTACAAAGTTGTGAAATATGCAGCCTGCATGTCTCTCTATTGGGAAAAATGAGACATTGTGATATTATGGCATTTAATTGTGTTCATAATGTACTTATTTAAATTCTAGAGAAATCATCTCAGAATTCTACAGTGTTTGGAAGGTTAGAAAAATGAGCATTATAATAAAAATCCTTGCCTATTTTTGACAAACCAAAAATGACTTAATTAAACTCTTTTCTTATGAGTTATTAATAGATCAATAAGTTTCTGGATATTCATTGTAAGGGAAGTATAAAGATACTGCCCAAAACGTGGAGTCAAATTAAAAAAAAAAAAAGTTTCCCCTAATCCTGTTTGAGTTTTTAGAAACCACTTTGGATTAATTGGCTTCCCTGGTGGCTCAGAGGATAAAGTGTCTCCCCACAATGCAGGAGACCCAGGTTTGATCCCTGGGTAGGGAAGATCCCCTGGAGAAGGCAATGGCACCCCACTTCATTACTCTTGCCTGGAAAATCCCATGGATGGAGGAGCCTGATAGGCTATAGTCCATGGGGTCGCAAAGAGTCGGACAGGACTGAGTGACTTCACTTCTTCTTCTTCTTGGATTAATAATAGTGTTACCTAGATTGAGGTTTGATTTTTATCATTTTACCTCAAAGGGGTATTGTGATCAAATGTGTTTTACCTAGGAAGGTGTTCTTTTGAAAAGATTCTGAATTGTAACACTAAATACAGTTTACTCTAATTCTCTTCCCATTTCCCTGAACCTGCACTCAAATGATAAGGTTGTGCTTTCAGTTTGGAGATTTTTTTTATCCAGATTAGTCTTGCAATATAAAGTATATTATATGAAAGCATACTCTTTTTTTCATTCTACACAGTTTCCTTTAGCATATGGTGTGACACATTTTAGACAGTTGATAATATTTGTTAAGTAAATGAATAACCACTAGTAGCACAATTACTATGATTTTAAAAGTATTAAGTTTAAAGATTCTTATTTTTATATTTAATAAGAATATTTAATAGCTTCCTATTTTTATAGGAAAATAATTAATATCATACATTCATTCCCACTTAGACTTATTTTCTTGGCTTCGAGGTGTAAGCTTAAATTCCATTTTGCATTTATTTGTTCAACTCCATGCTGTATGTTTACTTTTCTTTGCGTTTGGGTTATACCTTTCCTCCTTGCAGAGAAAACACATTATTGCCATGCTGTAGGCTATGTCTGCACAAATTTAGGCGAACCATCTGCAAACATCATGTTCCCTGTCCATTGTTTAAAGAGCAAATAATAAAGAATACATGTTTCAGGAGTGGAGTGGAGGGTACCTCATGATTTAGCAGCCCTTAGTACTCTGATTGTCCTAAATTCTTATTAAACAAATCTGTAGATTTTTTCCTATGAGATAGTCTACTTAGTCCCTGAACTTCCATGGTTTTACTTTTACGGTTGTTCTTACCAAGTTCTTTCCAAATCAGACTTTAAGAATTGTATGTACACACATCTTTACTGTAATCTAAAAAGTGATAACATTCTTTTACAATATTTGTATTGTTTAATTACTCAGAGAATGTATGGGATCAAACTTCAAAAATCTTACAGATATTCACAAACCTAATCCTCTACTAGTTTATTTCTTTTAATAGGACAGATCTAACTTTAAAGCCTTCTTAAAGCTAATGAGTTGTAGAGTTAAATTGTCCTAAGAATGAATGTTTTAAATGTCTTATTTATTTAGTCTTATATATCTGTTAAATATTTCTCATTTATATAGCAATTTTGCATCATCAGTATGTTTCATAATCTTTAAACTTAGTTTATAACACAGGTTTCCTTTCTAGTTCATAAATCTAGTATTTAAAGTAATACTCAGTATAATTAAACTATAAGTTGTTTGTATATAATAGTTTTATATATATATAAATATATATATATATATATATACTCTTTAGAAGCTGCATAATTATTTTTTTTAAAAGCATTCATTTGTAAAATAAGCCTGGTAATGAATTTACCATAAGAAATGTTAATAACTACTCTGAAGGAATGACTATATTTCATGTGATTTCTAGGTAATTTGAAATTATAACTTTATGCAATTTAGATATGAATTATTTCTGTCAAGTGATTACAGGTTTGTGTTGGTGTTTAGTCACTAAGTTATGTCTTGATTCTTTGCGATCCCATGGACAGTAACCCACCAGGCCCTTTTGTTCATGGGATTTTCCAGGCAAGAATACTGTAGTGGGTGGCCATTTTACTTCTCCAGGGGATCTTCCCAACTCAGGGATCAAACTCATGTCTCCTACTTGGTAGGTGGATTCTTTACCACTGAACCACCTGGGAGCCCAGATTAAAGGTTACAGACTGTTAAGTGTTTATATTCAAAACTACAATTGCAATGAACCAATTATTTTAACCTTCTCTATTTTATCTGTGAAATAATATTTGCAGTCTGATATATGTCAAAATATTAATAGTTGATCAGTGTTTATAGATTTTATCTATAAAGTTAAAAATATTCTTGTTGAAGAACTTATAATCAATAAGGATTTCATTTATTTTTAAAGTGTCAAAATTTACATCATACTGATATCTACATGTGTAGATATACTGATATCTAGATGTGTAGCATATATTCTTCTGCCAGTGGAGAACCAAACTGATAGCTGAACTGAGATCTTGACATTTTTGTTCCTATATAAGGGGAAGTATTTTATGCTACTCATAAAACATGCTACAAAGTGGTGCTTGAGATGAGTGTTTACATATAATTTTTCACCAAATGGCATTTTCTTCCCCTAACAGCTCTAAATTGACTCATCATCATGTCTTAGGAGAATTATTACTTCAGTGTCTTTTTATACTCTTTGTCTAAGCTCAAATAACTTAAGCAAATAACTTTAAATAACTTTCAAAACAACCTTTCCTTTGTTTCAAATCCTAAAAAAAAAAAAAGTTACAGTAGCATGAAATGTTTCTTAACTAAAACAAGAATAATTTCATTTATTTTTCATCTCAAGCTAATATTTTGTATCCTAGTGGTTTTCATCTTGTTGGATAGGAAGTTCAGAAAAATGAATAGGATAATGCATTTTATGTCATTTGTCTATCAAATTTCATAGTCAAAGACTAATAAAATATTCTGTTTTCTTTAAATAGATATGAAAAATATCTTCATAATTAGTCAGTATAAAACTCACATAGAATACCATTTGTGCCATATTATGATACTGGTAAATAAAAGTGAACTAAGACAGGAATCCTGCCTTAACTAACTTAGAATTTACTTAGAGACATGACATAAAACTGTCAAAGTCACAACATATTTTCAACAAACAATTTTTGGCACTCTTTTTATGATGATACCAACTTTATGGATTTATAGTTGAAACATATATTTAACATGTTTTCTGCCCATAAGACTGCATGGGCATTTGAGAAAGAAATTAAAAAAAAAAAAAATAGAAATCCTTTGTAACATAAAGCAGTGGACAGTTGTAATATGGTTATGTATACAGTGCCAGAGAATCCCTGATTTTGGAGTATCCAGTTTTGCCTAAGAGTATTTAAGCTAGTTCCAAGCAGGTCAAAACAGAATAGGGCCATTTCAGAAAACGGGGAGAAATTGCAAGGCCCAGAGGAACAAGAGTAAAACAAAATGCAAAAACATAGAGGAAGTGTGATGCTGATCAAGGAGTGTAATACAGTGCGATAGATTTTCAGAGAATGCATGTCAGTGAGAATGAAGTATTCATGGCAAGAAGATAGTAATAACTGCAGTAACAATAAAACAATAATAATAAATTGCTATTTTTGAGATACTCCTAAACACTTTTAGGTATGACTTCTGTTTATCTCATATCTCCACTGAGATGCCCCTCTCTAAGGAAAGCCTTTGCTGACTATTTCATTCCTAGTTCCCACCTAAGTCAAGTCACCATTGTATTTTGAATATGATATTGTCTTTTAGAAACATACATTAAAATTGTGTATATATTGTATGTGTGTGTGTTAGCCTTTTAGTCATGTCAAACTCTCTGCAGCCCTGTGGATTATAGCCTGCCAGGCACCTCTATCCATGAATTCTCCAGGCAAGAATACTGGAGTAAGTAACCATTCCTTTCTCCAAGGGATGTTCCCAACCCAGGGATCAAACTCGGGTCTCCTGCATTGCAGGTGGATTCCTTACCATCTGAGCCACTAGAGAAGCCCTTGTATATATCTATATATGTATGTGTATCCCCTATTTATGTATATAGTCACTTATTTGTTGAATGTCTGTATTCTCTATAACACTGTCAATGCCAGAATACTGATAGTGTCTTTGTCTTATCTAGGTTTGCAATCCCATCCCTGGCATGAGGTGAGACCATTAAAGATTAATGATTGCATATCTAAGCACTATGCCAAGTAGTTATCTTGGTTCATCACTTCACCATTTTAAATAGATATAATTTTTTTTGCATTTTATAATGAGAAAAATGAGAATTAGAGTGGTTCATTGATTAGGGAATTCCAGAGTCACATTTTGAACCAAGGTCTTTATTACTACTAACCTCTTAGTACAGTAACTACGTTAAGTTAATTGAAAGTGAATTCTAATAATGATCTGTTTAGGAGATGGGATAAATGTATCGAGCAGGGTAAATCAAGGTAGCGCATCAAAGAGAACTAGGAAGCCAAGTAGAAATCTAGTCTTGATATGACCAAAATTTCCCTCATGGTTCAGATAGTAAAGAATCTGCTTGTAATGTAGGAGATATGAGTTTGATCCCTGAGTTGGGAACATCCCCTGGGGAAGAGAATGGTAACCCACTCCAGTATTCTGGCCTAGAGAATGCCATGGAAAGAGGAGCTTTGTGGGCTACTGTCCCTGGGGTTGCAAAGAGTTGGACATGACTGAGTGACTAACACACACACATACACCCACTCCAGTATTCTTGCTTGAAGAATTCCATGGACAGAGAAATCTGGCAGGGCTACAGTCCATGGGGTTGCAAAGGGTCATACAGGACTGAGCCACACTTGACTGGTAAAGGCAGAAGAAAAACTCAGAGAACTTTTTTGGTTAAAAAAAAATCAGTAATTGATAGTTAATAAATCATAAGTGAAATTGATAAACCAAAGGGATGTTCTGAGCTCTGAACATGTACCATAATGATGGTTTATTTTGTTGATAAGATTTGGAGCATCATCAAGAGAATTGACTTGATTATAGGATCCTGGTGTTCAGAGGATTGGTCTCAACTCTCTGACGTTATGATTGGGATGACATATCCAAGCAGTATATCACTTAGGCAAATGTTAAGCTGAAGGGGAAAAAAAGGGGGTAGAAATGTAGATAAGGGAGTCCTGACTGTGAAGTTCTGAGTGATAATTAGGGGACAATGGAATATTAAAACACACACACACACACACACACACACACACATACAAAGACTAATAAACCTGAGCAGAAATATTTCTGGTGGAGCTAGGTAAGAAATGATGAAGAAAGAGGAATTAGACAAGGGTAGAACAAACAAGGGCTTCCTAGGTGGCTCAGTGGGTAAAAAAAAAATCTCCCTGCAATGCAGGAGATAGGGGTCGATCCCCAGGTCTGAAAGGTCCCCTTGAGGAGGGCATGGCAACCCTTTCTAGATTCTTACCTGGAGAATCCCATGGACAGAAGAGCCTGGTGGGCTACACTCCATGGGGTTGCAAAGGTGACTGAAGTGACTGAGTATACAGGACAAACACAGAATAGAGTTAAAACAGAAAATCTTGCCTTGTTTTAATAATAGGCACTCAGAATTTCCATAGTCAATAAAAATGCCAAGGGATACGAACAACAAAACGCCTTGGGAAAACTCCAGTGGAGTTGGAACAAGAAAATCATTGGTGTTTATGGCCCTGTAAGTAGAAGGGTAGGAATGGAATTCAGAATAAAATGTTAATGCGGAAGGGATCATTGAGGACAAGAAAAAGGAATAAAACAATTTATATGTGAGATTTGGAATAATCTGAAAGGAATCAAATTTAAGGAGTGTCAGTCAATAAGAAAAACAAATTTGTGCAGGTAGCCACATTTATCTTTATGTATCTAAAATATATTTCCCAGTTAATCTTTGGGAAAAAAAAAAAAAAACCCACAACTTATCTTGGTTCCAGGTCTGTCATGTGTTACACAGGCCTCTTGTTATCATTTTGAGCATTTGAAGAAAGAAGTTAAGACAACTTGTCGTAAAACAAGATTAGAACAAATAGTTCCTTATTCCCAGAAACGTGTATTAGTAAACAAACCACAACATTTTGAGTATGAATTTTTATATCACATGTTTTATGTAGTAAAACCTGAAGCCTACTCTCTTCTACTATAATACCTTGGCTATGCACAAGAATTATTGTGAATTCCAGCTCTGTTAATTATTAGTTGTACCCCCTGGAGCATAGACAGTCTCCTTAACTGTCAAATGAATAAAATAATATCTACCTCCTAGCACATTTGTGGGGAATATATTTTAAATATAATTTGACAGTATATGAACCGGGAACTTGCAGATGTTCAGGCTGGATTTAGAAAAGGCAGAGAAACCAGAGATGAAATTGCCAGCATCTGCAGGTTCATCGAAAAAGCAAGAGAGTTCCCGAAAAACATCTACTTTTGCTTTATTGACTACACAAAAGCCTTTGACTGTGTGATTCACAACAAACTGTGAAAAATTCTGAAAGAGATTAGAATACCAGACTACCTGACCTGCCTCCTGAGAAATCTGTATACAGGTCATGAAGCAACAGTTAGAACTGAACATGGAACAACAGACTAGTTCCAAATCAGGAAAGGAGTGCATCAAGGCTGTATATTGTCACCCTGCTTATTTAACTTATATGCAGAGTACAGTGGGAGAAGGCAATGGCACCGCACTCCAGTACTCTTGCCTGGAAATCCCATGGATGAAGGAGCCTGGTAGGCTGCAGTCCATGGGGTCGCTAAGAGTCAAACATGACTGAAGCGACTTAGCAGCAGCAGAAGAGTACATCATGCAAAATGCTGGGTTGGATGAAGCACAAGTTGCAATCAAGATTGCTGGGAGAAATATCAATAAGCTCAGATATGCAGATAATACCACCCTTATGGCAGAAAGTGAAGAACTAAAGAGCCTCTTGATGAAAATGAAAGAGGAGAGTGAAAAAGTTGGCTTAAAAATTCAACATTCAGAAAACAAAGATAATGGCATCTGGTCCCATCACTTTATGGCAAATAGATGGGGAAACAATGGAAATGGTGAGAGACTTTATTTTTTGAGCCCCAAAATCACTGCAGATGGTGATTGCAGCCATGAAATTAAAAGATGCTTGCTCCTTGGAAGAAAAGTTATGACCAACCTGGACAGCATATATAAAGCAGAGACATTACTTTGGCAACACAAATCTGTCTAGTGAAAGCTATTGCTTTTCCAGAGTTGGACTGTAAAGAAAGCTGAGCACTGAAGAACTGATGCTTTTGAATTGTGGTGTTGGAGAAAACTCTTGACAGTCCCTTGGACAGCAAGGAGATCCAATCAGTCCATCCTAAAGGAAATCAATTCTGAATATTCATTGGAAGGACTGATGCTGAAACTGAAACTGCAACATTTTGGGCACCTGATGCAAAGAACTGACTCATTGGAAAAGACCCTGATGCTGGGAAAGATTAAAGGCAGGAGGAGGAGGGGATAACAGAGGATAAGATGGTTGGATGGCATCATCAACGCGATGGACATGAGTTTGAGTAGGCTCTGGGAGTTGGTGATGGACAGGGAAACCTGGCATGCTGCAGTCCATGGGGTTGCAAAGAGTTGGACATGACTGCGTGACTGAACTGAACTGAACTGAAAATAGCAATAATAGGACCAATTGCAGAGTTTATATGTTTTGGTCACAAGGAGAAAAAAGCCTGAGATGAAAGAGTCACACAACTACAAAGCACCAGAACCTGAGTTCAAACTCTGGTGCTCTGATTCCAGAGACTGTGAAAGTGGCCAACATAGGACTAATATCTGTGTTCTCAACTTGTGCTTCTGTAATTTAATGCTGGCTCAGAGAGAGGGTGGGCAAAGTGGACAGTGGTAATTGTGATTGTAGTAGCCACATCAGTAGCAGCAGGCTTTATGTCTTGTGGTTCTACAAAGTGATCACACAAAGTCCCTACCATTTATACAGCTATAGGGGTAGGAAAACAGGAAAAAAATACTGCATTGGCATCTCTCCTGATTCTGTGTGGCAGCCTATGTTTGGACACTGAAGCATGTATAAAGTACCAAACAATGACAAGATGAGAAAAATAAAACCAAATATTAGTGGAAGGTGAGCAGTCTGGCTTGATTATACGTTGAAGGTTCAGTGATTCCTGGGTCAGGAAGATCCCCTGGAGGAGGAAATGGCAACCCACTCCCATATTCTTTCCTGTAGAATCCTATGGACAAAGGAGCCTCATGGGCTATGGACAGAGGAGCCCGTCAAGTTATTGTCCTTGAGGTCGCAAAGAGTGGGACATGACTTAAGTGATTTAACACATTGTACTTCCCCTCTTCTGTATTTGTCAAAGCTTCTGATTCAAACAGCCATGTCTTCATGATAGTCAATTCATGTGCATTTTTTTCCCATTTTGCCTGGGTTATTTTTAGCAATAAAAGTGCAAGAGGAATGCAGAAAAGAGAAGGCTGATGGCTTCATTTACTTTTAAACGGTTAAAAAAGATATAAAAATTAGAGTAATATACGGGGATTGTTGTTGTAGTTGCTAAGTACTGTTCTCCTCTTTTGTAACCCCAGAGGAATGTAGCCACTAGACTCCTCAGTCCACGGGATTCTCCAGGCAAGAATACTGGAGTGGGTTGCCATTCCCTTCTCCAGGGGATCTTCACAACCCAGCGAATGAACCTATCACATACTTGACAGGCAAATTCTTTATCACTGAGCCACCAGGGAAGCCCATTTAAGGAGACACTTCAGATAACATTAATTTTGTGGTATAAACTCAGGCCTTCCCTGTTGGCTCAGCTGGTAAAGAACCCACTTGGAATGCAGTTCAGTTCAGTTCAATTCAGTCGCTCAGTCATGTCCGACTATTTGCAACCCCATGAATAGCAGCACGCCAGGCCTCCCTGTCCATCACTAACTCCCGGAGTTCACTCAGACTCACGTCCATCGAGTCAGTGATGCCATCCAGCCATCTCATCCTCTATCGTCCCCTTCTCCTCCTGCCCCCAATCCCTCCCAGCATCACAGTCTTTTCCAATGAGTCAGCTTGTCGCATGAGGTGGCCAAAGTACTGGAGTGTCAGCTTTAGCATCATTCCTTCCAAAGAAATCCCAGGGCTGATCTCCTTCAGAATGGACTGGTTGGATCTCCTTGCAGTCCAAGGGACCCTCAAGAGTCTTCTCCAACACCACAGTTCAAAAGCATCAGTTCTTCAGTGCTCAGCCTTCTTCACAGTCCAACTCTCACATCCATACATGACCACTGGAAAGACCATAGCCTTGACTAGATGGACCTTAGTCGGCAAAGTAATGTCTCTGCTTTTGAATATGCTATCTAGGTTGGTCATAACTTTTCTTCCAAGGAGCAATTATCTTTTAATTTCATGGCTGCAGTCACCATCTGCAGTGATTTTGGAGCCCAAAAAAATAAAGTCTGACACTGTTTCCACTGTTTCCCCATCTATTTGCCATGAAGTGATGTGACCAGATGCCATAATCTTCGTTTTCTGAATGTTGAGCTTTAAGTCAACTTTTTCACTCTCCTCTTTCACTTTCATCAAGAGGCTTTTTAGTTCTTCTTCACTTTCTGCCATAAGGGTGGTGTCATCTGCATATCTGAGGTTATTGATATTTCTCTCGGCAGTCTTGATTCCAGCTTGTGTTTCTTCCAGTCCAGTGTTTCTCATGATGTACTCTGCATAGAAGTTAAATAAGCAGGGTGACAATATATAGCCTTGACATACTCCTTTTCCTATTTGAAACCAGTCTGTTGTTCCATGTCCAGTTCTAACTGTTGCTTCCTGACCTGCATACAGATTTCTCAAATGGCAGGTTAGGTGGTCTGGTATTCCCATCTCTCTCAGAATTTTCCACAGTTTATTGTGATCCACAGAGTCAAAGGCTTTGGCATAGTCAATATAGCAGAAATAAACATTTTTCTGGAACTCCCTTGCTTTTTCGGTGATCCAGCAGATGTTGGCAATTTGACCTCTGGTTCCTCTGCCTTTTCTAAAACCAGCTTGAACATCAGGAAGTTCATGGTTCACATATTGCTGAAGCCTGGCTTGGAGAATTTTGAGCATTATTTTACTAGCATGTGAGATGAGTGCAATTGTGCGGTAGTTTGAGCATTCTTTGGCATTGCCTTTCTTTGGGATTGGAATGAAAACTGATCTTTTCTAGTCCTGTGGCCACTGCTGAGTTTTCCAAATGTGCTGGCATATTGAGTGCAGCACTGTCACAGCATCATCTGTCAGGATTTGAAGCAGCTCAACTGGAATTCCATCACCTCCACTAGCTTTGTTCGTAGTGATGCTTTCTAAGGCCCACTTGACTTCACATTCCAGGATGTCTGGTTCTAGATGAGTGATCACACCATCATGATTATCTGGGTTGTGAAGATCTTTTTTGTACAGTTCTTCTTGCCACCTCTTCTTAATATCTTCTGCTTCTGTTAGGTCCAGACCATTTCTGTCCTTTATCCAGCCCATCTTTGCATGAAATGTTCCCTTGGTATCTCTAATTTTCTTGAAGAGATCTCTAGTCTTTCCCATCTTTTCTTTTCCTCTATTTCTTTGCATTGATAGCTGCAGAAGGCTTTCTTATCTCTTCTTGCTATTCTTTGGAACTCTGCATTCAGATGCTATATCTTTCCTTTTTTCCTTTGTTTTTTTACCTCTCTTCTTTTCACAGCTATTTGTAAGGCCTCCCCAGACAGCCATTTTGCTTTTTTGCATTTTTTTTTCCATGGGGATGTTCTTGATCCCTGTCTCCTGTACAATGTCACGAACCTCATTCCATAGTTCATCAGGCACTCTATCTTTCAGATCTAGACCCTTAAATCTATTTCTCACTTCCACTGTATAATCATAAAGGATTTGATTTAGGTCATACCTGAATGGTCTAGTGGTTTTCCCTACTTTCTTCAATTTAAGTCTGAATTTGGTAATAAAGAGTTCATTATCTGAGCCACAGTCAGCTCCTGGTCTTGTTTTTGTTGACTGTATAGAGCTTCTCCATCTTTAGCTGCAAAGAATATAATCCATCTGATTTCAGTGTTAACCATCTGGTGATGTCCATGTGTAGAGTCTTCTCTTGTATTGTTAGAAAAGCGTGTTTGCCTGACCAGTGCATTTTCTTGGCCAAACTCTATTAGTCTTTGTCCTGCTTCATTCTTCATTCCAAGGCGAAATTTGCCTGTTACTCCAGGTATTTCTTAACTTCCTACTTTTGCATTCCCGTCCCCTATAATGAAAAGGACATCTTTTTTGGGTATTAGTTCTAAAAGGTCTTGTAGGTCTTCATAGAACTGTTCAACTTCAGTTTTTTCAGCATTACTGGTTGGGGCATAGACTTGGATTACTGTGATATTGAATGGTTTGCCTTGGAAATGAACAGAGATCATTCTGTCATTTTTGAGACTGCACCCAAGTACTGCTTTTCGGACTCTTTTATTGAGCATTATGGCTACTCCATTTCTTCTGAGGGATTCCCGCCTGCAGTAGTAGATACAATGGTCAATGCAGTAGACCCCGGTTCAATTCCTGGGTTGGGAAGATCCACTGGAGGAGGGATGGGCTACCTACTCCAGTAATCTGGTGGAGAATTTCACCGACGATATAGCTGAATGCAGTTTTCACTCTCACTTTTTATGGTATAAACTCAACAAATTTATATTGTTTTCTAACTGCTTTTTCTCCAGTAAATGTTACTGGATTTTTACCTGCAAAAGCTATCAAATTTAAAATTTTCCAGTTGTGAGCACATGATTAAGGGTATTCCTCAACTTAGTTCCTATTATATTTTATCCATTCCTGAACTTGGAGCAGTTTTCCATTTCTATATGTGTTCACTCACTGTCCTCATCTCAGCCCTCCAGTTCCTTTTTTCCTCCAGAACAGTGTCTTAAGATTTTACAATCGATTCCAAAGCTCTGTGTAATATGGTATCTTCCTACATTTATGTTCTCATTTCCTAGACACCACCCTTTGCTTCTCCTAAGCTTCAAAACAGTTCATTTGTGCAGTTACCCACCCCCCCAAAAATCATTACAAATGTAACATCCTTCCTCACTAATAATGACATATTTGTATCCTTTATTCTTAACATCCCTTGAGAGACCCACATGGTTAGGCATCACATTATATAGGTGTTTTTAGATTTTTAAAATACTGTAACTTAATTTTTCCTAATGGCATTATCTTTGGCAATGAATGACATCAGGGAATAATTGGCTCACAAGTAGATTTTCAGAATTAAGAACAGTCTAAATCTATAAAGTAAAAGCTAATTCACTACTGTTGAGGACAGATTCCTTCTTTATTTTGCTCACATTCAGAAATTTTGACTTAAAATTTGGGATATGTGAGGCAAATGAGTGTTGTGACTTTTTAATTAACAACCTGGGAAGCTGCTTTATTTTCCTTACGTATACTACCTTGGCATTAGCAAAATTTGAGTGTCTTCAAATAAGTAGGAGCTATATTTCTAATACAGGTCATATCTGGGAGTATAAGTTAGAGGAGATTGTGTTCGTATTCCAGAAATGTTTAAAAACTACAAAATAAAACTCACTAAAAAAAGTATTTTGCCTCTTTGGGGAAGAGCTGACTCATTGGAAAAGACTCTGATGCTGAGAGGGATTGGGGGCAGGAGGAGAAGGGGACGACAGAGGATGAGATGGCTAGATGGTATCACCGACTCAATGGACATGGGTTTGGGTGAGCTCCAGGAGTTGGTGATGGACAGGGAGGCCTGGCGTGCTGTGATTCATGGGGTCGCAGAGAATCAGACACGACTGAGCGACTGAACTGAACTGAACTGGGAGGACTTTTTATAGTACCACATAGAGCAGCAGCGTTTGTACTGCTAAGTATTTAAGATACTAAATGAATTTTGACCCTGTATCCTTGATACTCTAAATTAGCTATTGAGGCATTCTAAGCAAAATGGGTTTAGAGGATTATTTTATGATGTGTAGAAACTTGGGATAACCAGATCATGCCATAAGCAATTTCATTTGAGTTTTTATATGTTTATTCTCAACTCACTGTCCTAATCCAGCTATGCAGAGAACTCCTTTATGGTTCAGATTTTCTGAGTAACAGTTTATAAAGAAACAGGTACAGAATTACAATTAATTAGTTGGAAAGAATCTTCCTACTCTGTTATTTTATTATCTAACCAAATTTTATAATTATTTTCAGAGTATGAATATCATTTATCATGTAGCTACTTGATTATTTATTCAGAAATGTACAGTAATTTCAAAAACTATTCTGAAACAATAACCAGGTCATCATTTTCCTGGCCTTTATGATTAGTTTTTTAAAATATTATTATGAAAATAAATAAATAACCCTTATGGAGTTGAAAGATATAAGAACTGTAGCAAAACTATGAATGATTCTGTAAAATTAAGTTAACTCTAAAATCAAACTATTAAATGTATAATCAGCTAGAATTTCATTGAAATGGTTGGTTGGTTGGTTGGTAGTTCTTAGACTACTATATACCCACGACTTGTATGATCACTGATGTTCAAGCAAGCAGAAATAAGAATTTGAAACAAGGCAGCCAAAATAAACATAAGACAATTAGTAATGACACTTGAAATGTAGCTTATATTGTATACAGAGTGATGTCTTTTACGGAGTTAACTATTAATTTAAAAATAAATGTAATAGTAACCCACAAAGATAGCTGTGGAAAGAGGTAGAATTATTTAGTGGAAGAGATTCTAAAACTGAGATATTGACTACTCAATCATAAATAGTAATATTAATAAATCTAAACTATTTAGAAGCCATGGTTATCCATGGTTTTATCAATTGATCATCATTTTGAGTAGGTTACAGTCCACAGGATCGCAAAGAGTCGGACACAACTGAGCAACTTCACCTTCACCTTCAGAGTTATGACATACAATATTAAAGAAGTATGTATTTTCAAATAAATGTTGTTTCAATTATTTTTCATTTAATTAATTTGTATTTAGTTGAGTATATTAGTAAATATCAGTAAAAACATACATATAGTAAATATAGATGAACCATTTCTTATAAGGTCATCATAATCTAATATCCTTTAATATAAATTTAAAGATAAAAAATATTATTAATAATTGGTTTATTTAACAAAATATTTTGAGTTGATTAGATTCCAGTCAAATTTGGAACTTATTTGCATTTTGACATTCTTTTAAAAATGTTTTTGTATGTTTCTGTGAAATCACATTCTATTGATTAAATTCTAGCTTCAAATATTGAGGATGAAACCTCTCTTTTGTATTATAACTGTAATCAGTAATGAATGCCACCAGTAATAGGCATTATATATTATTTAACTGAACTTATAAAATTCAGACATGATATGACTATGTACTTTTGTAGGTATAGATGACTACTCTAAGAGCATATTTCCAGTGATGTTTTAATACAGCCTGAATTTAGTTTTTCTGTCCACGTGCAGATTTTGGATGGCTTGAATTTCTTGCTAAACTTTGAGCTCAAGTCTTTGCCCAAAGAATTTTTTATATTCTTGATGCTGATAAATTTCCCTTGATTGTCTCTTAAAAATTATCTCAGAACTGAATTCTCTCAAGATTTAATATAGTATAACCTTTTCTTTTTAAATTAAGAAACATCATTTGTATGCATGATTAAAAAAGATGACTTAAAATATTTTGTTTTCAAATAGTCTTTTCTTTATTTAATGATACAGGTTTCTTCAATGATGACAAAAATATTAGGAATTACCTAAATTTCGCAGGACTTAACTACTCCACTGTGTACCAACTGCCTTTTTCATTATGTTTTCTACTCTTGTGTTACCACTTGAGTTCTTTCTGCTTTTCCCTTCCTGTTGCTTATCCTTGTTATTTAGCTTTGTATCTAGAATGCAGCCCAAATCAATATTTCACAATCTGAAACTGAGTGAAACATATATAATATATTCTAGTCTTTCAAGAGTGTATACTTCTTGCCTGTGTGTGTACTGTCATACAACAGTAACGTGGATAATGATGATAAAACAATTTTAAGAAAACAGTATTAAGCCAAAACTACAAGGCAAACTGAAAAGCTACCCCAAAAGACAGAATCCTGTTTTAAGTGTTTTTATTCTACCACTATGGGGAAAGCCATCCTCAACCTTGTTCTTAGTGTTAGAAAGAAAAAAATAAGGAAGAGGACAAAAATTAAAACAGAGAATCTTTAGTCAATCTCATAATCAAAAATTAAAAAAGAGACCTGAGTTCGATCCCTGGGTCTGAAAGATCCCCTGAAGGAGGGCATGTCAATCCACTCTATTCTTACTTGGACAATCCCATGGACAGAGGAGTCTGATTGGCTATAGTGTTTAGGGTCGCAAAAAGTCAGACACAACTGAAGCAACTTAGCATAGAATATACATGGTGTAATATATCATGTGCTTTCTTTAACTTATTAATTCATTTTGAATTTGCATACTACAAACTATGTAGGAATATATGTCAGAACTTTCAGTATTCAATTTTTATCCTACCTTCAGTCTTTATGAGTCTTTATGAGTTAATAGTCTCTCCACATCAAACATTTTGCAACTCATAATGACAGGGACTAAAATATATTTTTTAAGAGTAATACATGGACATCAACAAGCTGAGCAAGATACTATTTGAGCTTTCAACTGTTCCTAATTTAATTGATAATGAAGATTTATTATGTTCTCTGTAACTGAAAGTGCCATTTAGAATGATATAAATGTCTCATCCATGCAAATGGTAATTTTGGTATAATTTTCAACATCAAACATCTTAGTTAATCAAATAAATATGTAATTGCAGTTATTTATTTGATATCAAAAAGTCTTGTTTTATAGATAGTGAATTCTGCCAGTGAGAGAGATACATTTATAAATACTACAAGTGTACACTGTACTAGATTAGCAATAATGACACAGAAGTCAGCTTAACATGTGACACAGAATGCCTTCATAGTCATTAATTTGAAATCAAAAGAAGCTAGCCAATATCTGAGTATTCCTTAGGATTGCTCTGCCTGTGTTTTGCAGTGATTAACCACATAGCCTTAAAGATTAAGTCTTACTTATTCTGGCTAACTGATTGAGATATAAATATTTTAAATACTTATTTTTATCAAAATAAAAGAGACACTGTTAAACAGCAGTGCATGTATCAAATTATTTATCTAAATAGAATTAGTAAAGAGCTTTGGCGAATTATGATACATGACAGAATTTCAGATCACTTTGAAGTTCCCACTAATTCTTATGTATAGCCATGATTAATTGCTAAACCTTTAGTAAATCTGAAAGATGGAGACAATCAGATGGTGATGCAGTGTAGTTTTTGGTAAATAAGTCACAATGCTCTATAGGAGTTGCAAACATAAATACCTAAAGTACCTTGCAGGTGACATAAAAAGATGAAAATGGAAACAAAAGAATGTGGAGCAATGCAAACATTGAATTGTCCAATGAAAACTGCTAAATCCATGAAAAGGCTTTCAAATTCAAGATTTCAGAAGACCATATCATCTAAATAAAGTGTGTATCTGGGCCAGATTCAGTTCATGCGTTGTCAGTTTAAAAATTTATTTATGATATAGTGAGCCTGCTTTTTTTGGAGGGGAGTGTGTGTTTTTAATACATGGGGTGCATGATAATTGTATATAGGTAGATATAATTGTTAAAGGTAGATAAAAACAGTAGAAATAGAAAAAATTAATATCTAAATAACAAAATTAGATAGTATCTTAATGCATTTCCTTCATTTATTTCCATGTATCTTGAATAGTGATTGTGTTACCATATAATGCTTCCACAATGACTTAACAGACTTATTAATTCTAGGTATTACAACAAATTTAATATAAACATTTGTTTTAATATTTACTATCCTCTTACTGGCATTTATATGTTTTTCAATCTTCTAAATACCATGTTGAAACTCTTCTTGCCTAAGTTTTTAATGTTTTTCTCACTTGTGTATTTTTTGAAAAGTAAAATAATCAAATTAATGTATATGGACATTTTAAAAGAGCTTTCTAATTGCCAAACAATTCTCTAAAATTTATGATCTCCCTAAGAATTGCCAGACTTATCTTCTTCCTAAAATACTTTTGCCAAAAATATATACTATTTTGGTAAATTTGTTAATTTGCTAAAAGGAAATCATTTATTTATGTCATATGATTATAACAACACTTGAATGATAAGGCTTTGCTAAAACCAAACTTGGTATAAATAAAATGTTATTTCTTTTGGCATTAGTACTTCCCAGATGGTATCTATGAAAAACTCTTGAAATGTAAAGAAATCATATGAATAGATTCCAATACTTCTTACAGTACATATGCTGCTTTCTATTGACATATTTACGTTTAAGTTGATAAAATTCCCCTCTGGTGTCTAATCATGGATGTGACAAACACATTTACAAAAAAGAGTGGTGAAAAATAATAGCTGTACTTTGACAACTTAGGATAAAAACACTGGTGGTTTGTGAAATTATAAGATGACAAATGCAGAATAGCTGTATTTTGGACATAGAACTTAAACTGCACATGGAAAGACCAAGTGAATTGTTGCATTATTTCACAGTTTTGTGAACTATTGATTTGGTCCTTGACTGAGCTCACTTTACTGGGTCTCACTGGGGCAAAGCATTTTAGAGTAAATTGTTCATGTTCTGGAGTTTCTCATTTTAGCCAAGATAAAATTTACCCTTTCATTGTTATATACCTTGGGAGTTAATAGGCATTCATAGCTGAATAATTATACCATGACAGGTATGAGATATCTGCCTAAACTCAAATTAAGCTCCTATTAAAAACATAATCTGCATGAAGTATGAATGCATATGCTTTCTGCTTTCTTTGGTTTATACCATTACTTTTAAAGATGACAAAAGGCAGATGAAGTATGTCATCAATGCTTGTATGAGGAACCCAGACAAATTCATATCCCTTAAATTTAAAGGGCAATCCTATTTAATCCAGCTGTAAGAGGCATATGTTGTTACTGGGCAGACAATGAATAAAGTAGTGCTAAGGTTTTAGAAAAGGCAGAGGAACCAGAGATCAAATTGCCGACATCTGCTGGATCATTGAAAAACCAAGAGAGTTCCAGAAAAACATCTACTTCTGCTTTATTGACTATGCCAAAGCCTTTGACTGTGTGGATCACAATAAACTGTGGAAAATTCTGAAAGAGATTGGAATACCAGACCACCTGACCTGCCTCTTGAGAAACCTATATGCAGGTCAGGAAGCAAGTTAGAACTGGACCTGGAACAACAGACTGGTTCCAAATAGGAAAAGGAGTACGTCAAGGCTGTATATTGTCTCCCTGCTTATTTAACTTCTATGCAGAGTACATCGTGAGAAATGTTGGGCTGGAAGAAGCACAAGCTGGAATCAAGATTGCTGGCAGAAATATCAATAACCTCAGATACGCAGATGACACCACCCTTATGGCAGAAAGTGAAGAGGAACTAAAGAGCCTCTTGATGAAAGTGAAAGAGAAGAGTGAAAAAGTTGGCTTAAAGCTCAACATTCAGAAAACGAAGATCATGGCATCTGGTCCCATCATTCCATGGGAATAGATGGGGAAACATTGGAAACAGTGTCAGACTATTTTTTTAGGCTCCAAAATCACTGCAGATGGTGACTGCAGCCATTAAATTAAAAGACCCTTACTCCTTGGAAGGAAAGTTATGACCAATCTAGATAGCATATTAAAAAGCAGAGACATTTCTTTGCCAGCAAAGGTCCATCTGGTCAAGGCTGTGGTTTTTCCTTTGGTCATGTATGGAAGTGAGAGTTGGACTGTGAAGAAAGCTGAGTGCTGAAGAATTGATGCTTTTGAACTGTGGTGTTGGAGGAGACCCTTTAGAGTCCCTTGGACTGCAAGAAGATTCAGCCAGTCCATCCTAAAGGAGATCAGTCCTGGGTGTTCATTGGAAGGATTGATGCTGAAACTGAAACTCTAATACTTTGGCCACCTCATGCTAAGAGTTGACTCATTGGAATAGACCCTGATGCTGGGAGGGATTGAGGGCAGGAGGAGAAAGGGAGGACAGAGGATGAGATGGTTGGATGGCATCACTGACTCGATGGACATAAGTTTGGGTGAACTCAGGGAGTTGGTGATGGACAGGGAGGCTTGGCGCATGCTGCAGTTCATGGGGTCGCAAAGAGTCGGACACAATTGAGCAACTGAACTGAACTGAATTTTCCACAAACTTGGAAACAAAGTAATTTCATATATTTTTCTGCAAAGTTAGAATTATGTTAGTTTTCTCTACTTGTCTTTACTGTTTTAGAGTATAATGTGGGTCTATATTAAATACAGTGTTATATGTCATGGTCAATTCATTTAAGATTAATTCAGGACCTAACATATGCTTGAATTACAAGGAATACACAGTTGAATTAAGGGATATTATTATAACAGTACTTTATATATGATATGTATTCATAAAGTAACATGGTGTGCAAATCAAATACAAAAAAAAGATTTTTATAATCCCTCCATTTATTACTGGTTCCAGAAATTGTTTAGCTGCCTCTTTTGTATACTATGTGACCTAAGACAAGTCTTTTATTTCTCTTTGTTATTTCATTTACAGAATAACACTGTGTACTCCAAGGAATACTCTAATGTTAAAAAAGTAAATACCTACAAAGCATTTGGGAGCATACACTTGGCTAATATTTGCTTAATACATTTTAGCTATTACATTATCACAGATAGTGAGTTATCAACATGCTATTATAGTAAAGATGTACCACTAATAGTGAATTTAGAATAATTAAAATTGTAATGAACTAAATTTCTATATGGTTTATGAGTGCTTCCCTGTATAAAATACACATATCTCATTGACTCCTTGAGGCAATTAATGTGTGGTATTTCTATTTCATAGAAAAATGTTGACACATCGAAAGAGATTTAATAAAACTCATTTTTGAGCTTGCAATCAACATTTAGCACAATGTATTAGAGAATCTAGATTTTTACCACATACACCTTCAAAGTCAAATTGCAGAATAAAATGTGGGTTGCAGAAAGATCATATAATCTCTGGAGACTAATTTTAGAAGTAAAATTTCCACTTTACTAAATCATTGCTTGAACAGACTGTAGAAATAGAAATCAATGATTTTAAAACATTTCTACTTATATTCAGTCTAGAGATGAACTTAGTAGATGTTATTTACCCTGATACTATCCTTCTCTCTGTTTGGATCCTAAGAATTCCTCAGGAACAGAAATTAAATTCAGTAAAAAGTCTGTATATATATAACTAGAGATTGATCACATATCATAAATATTAAATGGAACTATATTTATATTTATGTAATGAATATTTTTATTATTTAATTTGACAAATAGGATACTTTTGTCAAACAATTATCATATAACTGGCTCTATGGCTTTACTTGCTAAGAAAAACTTTAATTTCCAAGATGTATATTTGAAAAAGTATTGGAAATTATTCAATAATTACAGTTATTGACTCCAAATATTTTAGCATCAAATGACTGAATTTTGGATTCAGAACCGAATCTTGTAGACATTATACATCTAAAACTACTCCAAAAATTAATATTAAAAAGTATTAGTATACTCATTTCTAAAAATCCTTACAGATATGAAGCTTTTTCTTAAACTTATCTTTTACTGAGCTTCGTTTTTCAATAGTGGTCATTTACTTGCAACAATGTTTTGTTTATTTAATTGTAGAGAAAAATAAAATTCTAACATATATGGCTAGGAAATCATAGTGAAATCAAAGGCAGAACTAGTATAATCAGGGCAGAAAATTATACTTGCTTTATTCACATAGCATTACTTTTGAAGTTTCCCAGCACTCAGTGACAGATACCAGTGTTACATTTCTTTTGTATCTTCCCACAATGTATATTGTTAAATAACTCTTTCTGACAGGCTAATTTCTATGAAGTTTATTATTCATAATTGCTCTTATAATCTTTTGAAGAGCCAAGGACTCTTAATAGCTCTCAATTTTGAAATAACCATGGAAAATAGGAGATTTCATACAGGCCAGGAAACCAAGTTTGAATGATTAGAATAGCAGAGGGATTGGGGCTGAAGTTCAATAGCTGAATTTATAAAAATAAATGAATACCAAGTAACAGTATATAGAAAATGAAAAAGAAAATGAGTTTTTAAAAGTCTGGATAATCCCTGTATTATGTTCAAGGACGGGGCCAAAAAACAACAGAAGCAGATGTCCATGTTCCGAGGGATAGGATGAAAGAATCACACCAAGTTAGAAACAGAAAGGTCTTTGATGAATAGCTGATTTAGAAGCTCTTATCATGACTACATAAGGTCAGTAAACCCTAAAGATTGCTTACAAAATATATGTATGCTTAGCTTCAGTTTTCTGGAGCAAAGAATCCATAACTTTTGCTAGAATATCAAAGGGAATTCTGATGCAACATAACTTAAGAAACATAAGCTACGAAGGAGCTAGGTGACATGACATAGCAACACACAAAATTTAAAAAAAAAATTCCTTTAAACTACTGTGATGTGTAAGAAGAGTTAATTTTCCCTTTCCCAGGTTATGAGGATAGGTTCTTTTTCTGTCACCAGGCTCATATATCCTAAATCATCTTACACATCACTGTCAGATTCATCATAATATTGTACTGCTTTGATGCTATTGTTCTCCAACTAAAATTTAGAGCAAATTGCTTATTCTGGCACAGAAAACTTTCCACAGTTTGATTCCAACTTTATATATCTACCTTATTTTTAATATATGTATAGAGTCTTCATTATATAAACTCAACTTTATGTTGCTTATCATGCAAATTTTGTCTATTTTGAGGGAATTTTGTTCATGATGTTTGTGTAGTTGGACTAATTTGCACTTGTACTTTACCCTGCCCTCTCTCTGTAAGCTCCTTTTGCCCTCTGCACTAATAACCAATAGACATACAAACACACAAATGCATACTCTCAGATGCATCTCAAAATATATTTCTAAAGGACCCAATTAAAATTTTTCATTCTATACTCAAACATGAAATTACCTATCCCATTTTGAACTCCTCTGGTTTCCAGTTTCTACTATCTTAGGGTATGTCTCAGATATTTTTTTGCATAATATTTTCCTTAAGCCCGATTTTTCAATAGTGGTTAAAAACAAGGACTTGGAAAAAGACAGTTCTTTTATCATATTTTAATCCATCTCTATAACTTTGAGTATTATAAAAAAACACCCCTGTTTCTCATCTGTAAAATTGGCACAATAATAGGATTGTTTGAAGATTAAGAGAAAAAATATAGATGAAATTTAGGATATTATGAACACTTAGTATGTTTCCATGTTAAGTGAAATAACTACCAAATACTTACAAACACTGTAGTATCATATATATGTAATATTTTTATTGTTATATCATTTTTCTGATAATTTCTTGTATGCTAATTGAGTTAAATAATTAAACATTTCACCTTCATATTCCAAACATAATCCTTACATAGTCACAGTTCAGTTTATATTTTTTGCACATATTAATGTTATATGTTTTAGGAAGCATATAAATTATAAAGTTTTAAAAATAAATATAAAAGTGTAAATCCTAAGAAGAAATTATTTATTTTTATAAGTACAAAGTTATATTTAGCAAAAGCCCAAACAGCTTCTCTTGTTTGATGTTCTACTTGCCAGCATCTCAGAGATAGTTGGAGTAATTTCTGTTAATTAAGAAAAAAATCAGATAAAATAGTTATCCTGAAATTATGGAGGTATTACATTAATAAGAATGATTTTTGAAGTTCTGCAAAGAAATATTTGATGACGTTTCACCTGAAGCTGGTTCTACTGAGAGGAATAACTATTTATTAACAAGCTTAATATTAATAATAACTGAAGAGTCACAAAGCCCAATGAAAATGAAGCAGAAACAGATCTAATTACAGTTTCAATTTCCATACTTGTGATGGGTCTGTTAAGATTTTCTATTTCTTCCTGGTTCAGTTTTGGAAAGTTGTACTTTTCTAAGAATTTGTCCTTTTCTTCCACATTGTCCATTTTATTGGCATATAATCACTGATAGTAGTCTCTTATGATCCTTTGTATTTCTGTATTATCTGTTGTGATCTCTCCATTTTCATTTCTAATTTTATTGATTTGACTTTTCTCCCTTTGTTTCTTGATGAGTCTGGCTAATGGTTTGTCAATTTTATTTATCCTTTCAAAGAACCAGCTTTTGCCTTTTTGATTTTTGCTATGGTCTCTTTTGTTTCTTTTGCAATTATTTCTGCCCTAATTTTTAAGATTTCTTTCCTTCTACTAATTCTGAGGTTCTCCATTTCTTCCTTTTCTAGTTGCTTTAGGTGTAGAGTTAGGTTATTTATTTGACTTTTTTCTTGTTTCTTGAGGTATACCTGTATTGCCATGAGCTTTCCCCTTAGCACTGCTTTTACAGTGTCCCACAGATTCTGGATTGTTGTGTTTTCATTTTCATCCATTTCTATGCATATTTTGATTTCTTCTGTGATTTGTTGGTTATTCAGCAGTGTGTTGTTCAGCCTCCATATGTTGGAATTTTTAATAGTTTTTCTCCTGTAATTGAGATCTAATCTTACTGCATTGTGGTCAGAAAAGATTCTTGGAATTATTTCAATTTTTTTGAATTTACCAAGGCTAGATTTATGGTCCGGGATGTGATCTATCCTGCAGAAGGTTCTGTGTGCGCTTGAGAAAAAGGTGAAATTCATTGTTCTGTGGTGAAATGTCCTATAGATATCAATTAGGTCTAAGTGGTCTATTGTATCATTTAAAGTTTGTATTTCTTTGTTAATTTTCTGTTTAATTGATCTGTCCATAGGTGTGAGTGGGATATTAAAGTCTCCTATTATTATTATTATTGTTATTGTTAATTTCCCCTTTCATATTTGTTAGCATTTGTCTAACATATTGCAGTGCTCCTATGTTGGGTGCATATATATTTATAATTGTTATATCTTCTTCTTGGATTGATCCTTTGATCATTATGTAGTGTCCTTCCTTGTCTCTGTTCACAGCCCTTGTTTTAAAGTCTATTTTATCTGATATGAGTATTGCTACTCCTGCTTTCTTTTGGTCTCTATTTGCATGGAAAATCCTTTCCAGACCTTCACTTTCAGTCTGTATGTATCCCCTGTCCAGGGATGCAAGAATTCTTCAATATCCACAAATCAATCAATGTAATAACCACATTAACAAATTGAAAAATAAAAGCCATATGATTATCTCAATAGATACAGAGAAAGCCTTTGACAAAATTCAACATCCACTTATGATAAAAACTCTCCAGAAAGCAGGAATAGAAGGAACATACCTCAACATAATAAAAGCTATATATGACAAACCCACAGCAAACATTATCCTCAATGGTGAAGAACTGAAAGCATTTCCCCTAAAGTCAGGAGCGAGACAAGGGTGCCCCCTTTCACCACTACTATTCAACATAGTTTTGGAAGTTTTGGCCACAGCAATCAGAGCAGAAAAAGAAATGAATCAAAATTTGAAAAGAAGAAGTAAAACTCTCACTGTTTGCAGATGACATGATCGTCTACATAGAAAACCCTAAAGACTCCACCAGAAAATTACTAGAGCTAATCAATGAATATAGTAAAGTTGCAGGATATAACATCAACACACAGAAATCCCTTGCATTCCTATACACTAATAATGAGAAAGTAGAAAAAGAAATTAAGGAAACAATTCCATTCATCATTGCAATGAAAAGAGTAAAATACTTAGGAATATATCTACCTAAAGAAACTGAAGACCTATATATAGAAAACTATAAAACACTGGTAAAAGAAATCAAAGAGGACACTTAATAGATGGAGAAATATACCATGTTCATGGATTGGAAGACTCAATATAGTGAAAATGAGTATACTACCCAAAGCAATCTATAGATTCAGTGCAATCCCTATCAAACTACCAATGGTATTTTTCACAGAGCTAGAACAAATAATTTCACAGTTTGTATGGAAATACAAAAAACCTAGAATAGCCAAAGCAATCTTGAGAAAGAAGAATGGAACTGGAGGAATAAACCTGCCTGACTTCAGGCTCTCCTACAAAGCCACAGTCATCAATACAGTATGGTACTGGCACAAAGACAGAAATATAGATCAATGGAACAAAATAGAAAGCCCAGAGATAAATCCACACACCTATGGACACCTTACCTTTGACAAAGGAGGCAAGAATAGGCAATGGATTAAAGACAATCTCTTTAACGAGTGGTGCTGGGAAACTGGTCAACCACTTGTAAAAGAATGAAACTAGAACACTTTCTAACACCATACACAAAAATAAACTCAAAATGGATTAAAGATCTAAACGTAAGACTAGAAACTATAAAACTCATAAAGGAGAACATAGGCAAACCACTCTCTGACATAAATCACAGCAGGATCCTCTATGACCCACCTCCCAGAATATTGGAAATAAAAGCAAAAATAAACAAATGGGACCTAATTAAACTTAAAAGCTTCTGCACAACAAAAGAAACTATAAGCAAGGTGAAAAGACAGCCTTCAGGATGGGAGAAAACAGTAGTAAATGAAGCTACTGACAAACAACTAATCTCAAAACTATACAAGCAACTCCTTCAGCTTAATTCCAGAAAAATAAATGACCCAATCAAAAAATGGGCCAAAGAACTAAATAGACATTTCTCCAAAGAAGACAAACAGATGGCTAACAAACACATGAAAAGATGCTCAACCACTCATTATCAGAGAAATGCAAATCAAAACCACAATGAGGTACTGTTTCACACCAGTCAGAATGGCTGTGATCCAAAAGTCTACAAGCAATAAATGTTGGAGAGGCTGTGGAGAAAAGGGAACCCTTTTACACTGTTGGTGGGAATGCAAACTAGTACAGCCACTATGGAGAAGAGTGTGGAGATTCCTTAAAAAACTGGAAATAGAACTGCCCTCAGTTCAGTTCAGTTCAGTCGCTCAGTCGTGTCCAACTCTTTGCGACCCCATGAATTGCAGCACGCCAGGCCTCCCTGTCCATCACCAACTCCCAGAGTTCACTCAGACTCACATCCATCAAGTCGGTGATGCCATCCAGCCATCTCATCCTGGGTCGTCCCCTTCTCCTCCTGCCCCCAATCCCTCCCAGCATCAGAGTCTTTTCCAACGAGTCAACTCTTCATATGAGGTGGCCATAGTACTGGAGTTTCAGCTTGAGCATCATTCCTTTCAAAGAAATCCCAGGGTTGATCTCCTTCAGAATGGACTGGTTGGATCTCCTTGCAGTCCAAGGGACTCTCAAAAGTCTTCTCCAACACCACAGTCCAAAAGCATCAATTCTTTGGCACTCAGCCTTCTTCACAGTCCAGCTCTCACATCCATACATGACCACTGGAAAAACCATAGCTTTGACTAGACAGACCTTAGTCGGCACAGTAATGTCTCTGCTTTTGAATATGCTATCCAGGTTGGTCATAACTTTTCTTCCAAGGAGTACGCGTCTTTTAATTTCATGGCTGCAGTCACCATCTGCAGTGATTCTGGAGCCCAAAAAAATAAAGTCTGACACTGCTTCCACTGTATCCCCATCTACTTCCCATGAAGTGATGGGACCAGATGCCATGATCTTCGTTTTCTGAATGTTGAGCTTTAGGCCAACTTTTTCACTCTCCTCATTCAGTTTCATCAAGTGGCTTTTTAGTTTCTCTTCACTTTCTGCCATAAGGATGGTGTCTCTGCATATCTGAGGTTGTTGATATTCTTTTTCTGGAGACCCTCTAATTTTCAGTTCTACTCTTTGCTGCTAATAGGATGTTGTCCAGTAGAACCTCTATGACAGTGGAAATGTTTGTATATGCAGTATTGGAATCAGAAGTCTCATGTGACTGTTGAACACTTAAACTGTAGCTAGTGCAATTGAAAAATAGGATTATTAATTTTCATTAAACTAAATTGCTATATGTAGAGCTCATGGCTATTAGAATTGCACAACAAAGACCTAGAGTCACCTTTTTAAGAGAAGTAAATTCCAAATGAATTTTAGCCACGAATGGATCTCGTTCAGTAAAATATAGTATGCCACAATGTTTCTTGTGAAATCCTATTATGTCCCTTCATTGCTGAAGCCAGTAGTTTTACCCAGTATTGTTATTGCCTGTGTACTATTGTTAAATAGAATATACACAAAGGAAACTAACAAATTACATCTCCAGGAAGCTCTGAAGACTTCTCCCCAAAAGTAACTTTTGAATTTAGTCTTAAAGGAAAGGAAGTTCCCGCTGATTTTGAGGAAGGGTGAGCTAGGGGTAGTTTAGACAGAAATAAGAAAAAATTGGTGCAACAAGGGAATACCTGATAATTCATTATAACTGGCAAACAAAGTATCTTTGTAAAAAGCAGGAAAGGTGATTGAGCATTTTGAAAAAAAAGTAGAATTGATGTTTTAAAATAATTTTAAAATGGATGCCCAAATATTGGGTTTAAATTTATATAGCTTCATACCCAAAATGGTTATTCAATCACATATACCATTATTTTCTTTTCATTTCTTTTCCTTTTTACAAGCATCATTTATGGTTTAATCATTAACTAAAGCAACTAAAATTGCAGCTTTGTTACTTAAATTTATTACTTGGACAAGATTGAGATTTTGAAAATTTATTGCCATGATGTCACCAATGGTTTATAATTTATAAAACTTTGCATTAGACATTAGCACAGTTATTATTTCCTCTAATGCCTTACCTCACCACAGTCTTAATAACATTCAGGAAATCCAAAAGACAAAGGGGAAAGAGTGGACTTGAAAGCTAAAAATAGTTGCTGAAAACTGATGCAATCATGTAATAAAATATGGTACAATAACATATGATATATTCATAGTATCTGTTAAAGCAATTAGAATCCATGCAGCTAGATTTCTGTTCGTGTATTACTAAAAATGAAAACTATTTCAGCCCAAGTTAGACATATAAGCTATTCAGTTTTAACTGTATACATTGGTCTTAAGAGTGCTGGTCTTATTACTTGCATATGTGATCTATTTAACACTCTTTAAAATAGAGAATCATTGAATAGCAATCAGGTTTCAAAAAGCCTACCAAGTACAGCCAGACAGTTGTCTGTGTGTTTTGCCACATATGACAACATAGAATGTACAATTATATTAACAAAGGCTTCTTTTCCAAGGAGTCAATATTTTCACACATATACTAGGTCTCGCTCATAAGATAACAGAAAAAGCAGTATTGGTGTCTCTCAATATTAATCACATTAACTTTATCAGATATATTAAAAGACTAGTTTTTTTTTTTAATTGAGAAGTTTTATACATATTATATTTAATGCTTTTTTTGTCTAAAAGCTTTTGAATGGACTTTGGTCTAGCTATAGGAAAAAATAATTTTCAGTGCATTTTGGGAGTCCAAAGTATTAACATATTTTTAAACACAGGTCTTAATTTCCACTGATGAAAGTACAGGCAGACATTTCCACTGTAGCATGAAAGATATTAATCACTATAGGAAAGAATGATTTTATTTTGGTAACTACAAACAATGAAAACAATAAATTAATAAATATTTTTCAGGCATTCTAAGTATTTTATATACATTGTTACAGTAAATATTCATAATCAACCCTATGAGATTTTCCTATTCTCCTTATAAAAGGAATCTGAATTTCAGAATGGTTTAGGGATTGCCTGAGACCCAGATAATAAAAGGCATGGCCAGGGATAATATCTGAATTCAACAGCCTTAGACATCATTACTTGGAAAAGAAAATGGCAACCCACTCCAGTATTCTTGCCTGGAGAATCCCCATGAACAGAGGTGGCTGGCAGGCTACAGTCCATGGGGTGGCAAAGAGTCGCACACGACTGAGTGATTATGCAGACTTCATTATTATGTATAACAGGTATGGATTTTACACCACAAATATTTGTATATAAGAAATATATTTTACTTTACTACTCAGAAATCAAATTTTAATTATTCCAAGGCTTCATATCGCTAGGCTGGAAAAGAAATTCAGTGTTACTCTTCAGTAAAATCATATAAAAATATAGAATAATTGCATGGTAGAAACACAGAAATTTGGGGAAGAGTTCCATTTAAAGGAAGAAGGAAGGAAAGGAAAAGGGAGCTGGCTTTGAACACATTACCTGATACCATGGCAAAATATAGTTTTCCTCTCTTACACCATAACTGACATACTTAACCCTTCTTCCTATGAAGTCTAATCCTTTACCTTGTAAATCAAATGTTAAATATGAGGCTGCAAGTACTTCTTATATTCCTTGGCATTGTCCTATTATCTTGGACACATGACCCAAGTCATCAAGTATCTCATATTTTGAGGGATAGCTCCTCTATCATAGTCAGTATAATAAATGTCTTATGAGGATAAGAAATTTATATGTATATTTATAACAATATTTTTAGTCACACTGTCACTTCCACCTGCTGCTTCCTCTAACCTTTGAGGATTAGTAACACAGATTTTAATATTTTCTATCATTGGGGCAGTAGAGTATATATCAGTTACCGAGTATATTTCTTTTGTATTGTTTCCTAATTTTTATCAAAATGAAGCTAAATATTTGTTAAACTTCCATGCTTTTTCTTAGTGTGTTGCAAGAAATTTCATACCATAATTTTAATATTCAATTGCCTGTGACAAATGTGTTTTTGTAAATAAGTTTATAATTTGGTGACAAAGTAACATTTTAGATAATATTTCTTTTAATTTCTGCTGGGAAATTTTGCCCACAATGGTAAAAACTTATATTAAATTTTCATGTTTTTGTTGTTTTAATATGAGCAATATTAATAGAATAAGAATAAATTGTGCCTTTTTATTTTGCTGCTTTAAAAATATTTTATTCCAGTTCTTTAATCATCACAATAAACATATGAGATTAAATATCCTTATCAACATTAATTTTTAGAAACCTAAGGTTCAGAGATATTGGTTGACCATCAAAGAACAAGAGCTCACCTCATTGGCCCAACTGGGCCTGACTCCTAACTCACTGCCATTCCTACTGTGTGTATGCATGCATACTCAGTTGCTCAGTTGTATCTGACTCTTTGTGACTCCATGGACTGTATATATAGCCTGGCAGGCTCCTCTGTCTGTGAGATTTCTCAGGCAAGAATACTGGAGTGGGTTGCCATTTCCTTCCATAACTTAATGCAGTTCTGAGAAACCCCATAAAATTTTCACATTGTAAAATTTAGAACTTAGCTAAAGAACCAACCAGTGGGCTTCCCTAGTGGCTCAGTGGTGTAGAATCCACCTGCCAAGACAGGAGATGAGTTCAATTCCTGGGTCAGGAAGATCCCCTGGAGAAGAAAATGGCAACCCATTCTTGGCTGGGGGAACCCACGTACAGAGGAAACTGGCAGACTACAGTCCATGGGGCTGCAGAAGTCAGATGTGACTTAGTGACTAAACAACAAGCAACAGTCATTGCTAGGGGAGAGCTATTTATCAAGTACAGACCAATGTAAGGAATGCATCGTGAAGTTGTGAAGTCGCTCAGTCGTGTCTGACTTTTTGTGATCCCATGGACTGTAGTCTACCAGGTTTCTCTGTCCATGGGATTTTCCAGGCAAGAGTACTGGAGTGGGTTGCCATTTCCTTCTCCAGGGGATCTTCCTGACTCAGGGATCGAACCCAGGTCTCCTTCATTGCAGGCAGACGCTTTACCCACTGAGCCACCAGGGAAGCCCAAGGAATGCATAGATATGGTAATTCTCACACTTACAGTAATAAAAATGGAGAATACTTTTGGCTTACTTTTTCTCTCTTCTTCCCTAATTCAAATGAGTTTTAAGAGTCATAATTTGAAACTCTGCCATTAGCTCCATCAGAAATATTAAATGTTAAATAAAGTGATGTGTATTGGCTATAAAATGAACACCATTTATTATTCTAAGAATATAGAAAATGCTTTTATGTGAACAGTAGAGAAATTGCCAAAAAAGCTATCTTATTTCAGTCTGTAGACAAGTTAATGTGCTACTGGAAAATGCATACATATTCTGACCTAATTAATTTCCAGAGCATTTATTTGCTTCTGAAAAGAGTGCTCAGAAAACCCCCCAGTTAATTCCACTGTCATACAGAAGTCTCACATTCTGAGCACAGGGTCTTAGGCTTGAGTTAGTTTGTTACCTCATTATTAAGGCTCTTGTTGTAGTGCTTTCTGGCATACTTCCTACCATAGTCAAATGTTCGCTTCAGTTTCTGGGTGCTTGAGCCTCAGCTGAGCAGACTTCCTTGTGTCACCTTTGTGCTTATTGTCCTAAGGACACTATCTCCAGGCATACCTGTCTTAATAAATAATTTGATATTTCTGACTTAGAGAAATTGATAAGCATAGTTTCAGGTACCTTCCACCTTCCAAGGTGACTAATTTAAAAATGCTTGAGAAGCTTGTAAGCATCAAAGTTTTAGGAATGACAGAGTGGAGGATGTGGCTGCTATGACTACTTCCTTCTGGAAAGTACATACAGAAATGTGAGATAGTGTATCTTGTTACAGACATCTAATATAGTGAGTTGCTGTTTTTCTTCTATGTGAAGGAAGTGAAGGAATCATTTTGCTTAAATTTAACATTCTTTCAAGAGCCATTAGGGTAGCTCTTAGCTTACTTATGTGATAAAATGATCACTCTACTCTTGTCACATCATGCTTTGTCCTTTAGGATTGATTTATACACTTCCTTGCAACATGCTAAATGCCACTGAAAACCACCAGGCTAAACAGACGTTTGTCTAATAATATCTAGTTTTTACCCCACTTAGGTTATTTTGCCATCTCTAAAGATTACACAAATAATAATATACCTTGATAGTGCAGAAGAATGCTCAACCTATCTATGATTAACTGGCATGTTAAAATGCTTTTTTTATAAAAAACTGAATTCTTTTTTCTTTTCTACAGGACAACATTTTTAAGCTGCAAGACTCACATTTTGAAAATGGCCGTGGGAAGAGCCCATATGACCCTAAACTGCGAACGGCATCTCTTTTAATAGGTACTTAATCAGCAATCAATGAAACAGTACATTTTCTGTAGATAATCGTCAGATTTCATGTTCCTTCTTATATATCAAAATTTTCCCTTATTAATCATAAAATATTCAGAGTATGTCAGTTGAGATATTTTCAAATATTTTGAAAATGAATAAGAAATACTAAATGCTTCTTTGATTTTTGTACTATCTAGTCTATGATTCTTTTTAATCAAAATGATTTAACAGTATCTTTAAAACTGGCTGCTCAATCATATACATCCCCACTGTTGTTATTGTTTAGTTACTAAGTTGCATTTGACTCTTTGCGACCCTTTGGACTGTAGCCCAGCAGGCTCCTCTGTTCATGGGATTTCCCTGGCAAGAATACTGCAGTGGTTGCCATTTCTTTCTGCAGAGGATCTTCCCCATCCAGGGACTAAACCTGCGTCTCCTGCATTGGCAGGCCAGTTCTTTAGTGCTGAGCCACCAGGGAAGCCCCATATCTCCACTAGACATTTACAGTTTTTGTGTTGTAAAAATATGATTTTGATTTTTATTTGAAAGAGGTGTTTCAAAGGGGGAATTTTGACAATTCAGAAAGAAAGTTTGAGATTCATTCTCTATTGTTAATTGTAGTCCCAAGATTTGTAACACTTTTAACACTTGGACGACTTAATCAGCACAATACAACTAAATGGTAATACAGTTGATAGATTCCCCCTCATGTTACTTTGATTTGACAAAGTTCTTGTGTTTCCATCTTTTTTGACTTTAGGGCTTTTCTCTCTTCCTTTTTCTTAAATCAAAACATTCTATGTATTTCCTGTATACTTTTCTTTGACCTCTTCTTTCTAATTTTATTCTTTCCTTTTTTCCTTAAATATTGCAGATAGGTGGTGAATGTTTAGCTATAGTTCAAAAGGATAGAAGTAGAAAGATAGAAGTAGAAGAGGGAAAAAGCTTTAGTTTGTATTGAAAGAGAATTTTTCCACATTCTTTTAAACACTCTGTACTGGGATTAAATAATACACAAAAACTGTATCATCAATAAACAATTTTTTTATTTTTTGTCTCTTTTAATTGTTGAGTATGCCAGCAACCTGAAACACAGAAGATTCTGTTTTTACATAATCATGTAGAAATTATGTAACTTTTTGTTTCCTTTTCCTTTTTTATGAAATATAGAAATTATTTGATAACACAACAACAATAATAGTGAAACTTTTCGGGTATAAACTTTCTATTTGAATTTTGAATAATATTTTTAAATTTTTAAAAGGTAAATTTAGGATATTATTTATTGTATAGTAGGTCCATAACGTTTTCCCTCTTTTTCTTTTAAAAGATAACCTTTTTCCTCTGTTCAACAAGACAAGACTCTAGTCATACTGTCTACACCATTAACTATGAAAATATATTTTTCCAGTATTCTCTAGTGTTTATCATCCTTTCACGGATCCCTTTTTTATTAAGAATAAAACCATTATAGTATGAGTTATCTCTTCTACTGCTTTCGAAATGCAGACAATTTCAGTCCATTTGCTCCGTTTATGGAGCACTTTAACAGAAGTTTAAGACCTGAAGGAATGCAGCAGATGTAACACACTTATAATTTCCTTTTCACAGATGGCCTAGTGATTACATGTGAATAACTTCCTTAAGTACACACACAGAAATTTGAAAAGTGTCTTAAACAAAGGAGAGAAGTCCTATTTTGTTTGAACGTGCAGCCTATACTTGTTTAAATTGCACACTGAAAGCAAAGAGAGAGAGAGATTTCTCAGAAAGCAGTATATAAAATTGTACCTAGAACAGCTTTAATTTGTGGCATGTTTCTTAGTAGGGATCTTCTTGATTATTTATTTTAATATTCCACTGAGTAAGGATGATGACAAGTAAGTATTACATAGTTCATATGGTATGCAACCACACAATGTCCATGGAGAATATGAAACGCCACAGTTTTGGTGTTATATTAGAACTTCTTTGAAAAAGTTGAATGGGTTTGTGAAAAAGAAGAGAGAGTGAGGGAAGTTGTATGAATCATGAAGAGGAGATATAGCTTAAAAGAGAAGCAGCTTTTAAATGGAAGCCCAGATCTGACCTAGCCAGTGCTGTACAGTGATTGAATAATTTTCGGAGATATTTACTGCCTATTGACAAAGAAGATGATTCAAGCCAATGTAAGTTAATTTCTGAATCAGTTGAATAGTAGGATGCAGAAAAATGAGCAGGCCATCATACTATACATAGTAAAATCCCTCAAAATATTTGCAACACCATGTTAATTCAAAAGCTGTGATTTCCTTTATTGAGGTTATTTTCTTCTTTTAAAACTATGCTAAAATTCTTCCTCTCACAGTAACTTTAATTCCCCTTGTTGGATTCCTCTTGGCATTTTTTACTTTGCTGCTTTAAAAATATTGTTTAGTAATTTAATGGAGTTCTTTTAACATAAATATTTCCTACAACACTTCCCAAACTTTTACATAAAAGTCACTGAAATATACAGATTGTACACTATACATTTAAAAAATGGTTTGGGGGAAAGCTTTCCAGCCAAAAGATTTTAAATATGCTCTCCTCATTTTTCCACATAGAAGAAATTTTCAAGGTGGTTCCAGGATGCTTCTTTCCCCAATACTGGGAAGAAAATTGTACTTTTAGCTCAAAACACTTGTAAACTGGCTAGATGGATCTTAACAGCAGATATTTTTATATCCCCAATCCTTCTTTTAAACAATTTTAACCTGTTGTAAGCTTTAGAACCAGATGACCACTTAAAAACTTTGGTTTATGAAATCTGTAAGAGTTAAATATAACCTCTTTTCAAACTGCCTTGAGTTTTAAGCTGATAACTGTAGAAAATGTGAATGTTTCCTGAGCAATGCATAGTTACCCATACATAGTTACCCCAGTCCTACAATATGTCCCAAAGTTTTCAAATCACCTTAGAAAAGTAAAATTTTCAAATCTACTTTAATAAATGGCTTCCCAGGTGACTCAGTGGTAATGAATCCTCCTTCCAATGCAGGAGACGTGGGTTCGATCCCTGGGTTGGGAAGATCTCCTGGAAAAGGGAATGGCTATGTACTCTGTTATTCTTGCCTTGAGAGTTCCAGGACAGAGGAGCCTGGTGGGCTACAATCCATGGGTTCTGAAAGAGTGGAACGTGACTGAACAGCTAAAACACATAGATGCACACACACACTTTCACGATATGAAAGGAACAGTCAACTTGAAAGCAGTTTTATGTTTCTGAAATCTTCATCAGTCATTCCATCATTAACAGATATTATGAGGACCAGCTTCAAGTGTTTGGGACTTTTACGAATGGTTTATTTCCCTAAGCTAGCATTCTGCCATGCGTCAGGAAAGAACATAATTTGACATTAGACTATTGTCTCACTTGGTATTTGAGTAAATGAGGTACTCCCCAAATTAATTAACTAAAATGAAAAAATTATTTGAAGTCGCTGTTTCTTTGTATAAAACGGCATGGCCATGCAAGTTCCACTAGTTTGTTGTAAGATTTAAATAAGACAGTGTAACAACATACTACATTTGGGTATGTACATATTTCTGGCATATAAATGTTAAGTAGAAACTAAAAAAAAAAACAGAACTGGTAATAGTGGTTGCCTGTTGGGGTAAATTTTATATTTTTAAGTTTATATCATTTACATTTATAACTATTTAAAGAATGATGTTAATTTTTAAAGGACAATATGAGTAACAAAGCCAGTATATTCATTGGCATAGAAAAGGTGCTTAATAAATATGAAAATATAAAAGATTCCCATACCCTTTCACTTTCAAGAAGTAGATTTCATCCATGCCATGTGGTGTGGGTGTGTATGTGTGCGCATGAGTATGTGTGTAAGAAGAGAGACAGACATTTTTTCCTGCCTCTGTTTCTAATTACTCTGCTATCCTGTAAAGGGAATTTGCTTAAGGTGTTAACAACATAATGACTTGGTCTTTAGGTTTGTTTGATTTTTGCTCACATCCATGTCACACTTTACACCTGTGTTAGTAATGCTCTTATTTCATCAGGAAATTTTTTTTTTCCCACCTTCTGTTTCTTCTCACCACACCCTTCTTAGGAATTGTAATCTAATACATTAACTGATCTAAGCCACATTTTTACTTCATTTTGAGCTGTGAACACAAAATACAGAGTACACATGAACTTTTGTTTTTTAACACTACTTCTCAGGTAACACTGCCATGGTGGGAATACAGTTCACTAAACTTTTTGTTCATCTCAGGAAAGAATGCTTTCTTTAGAGACAGGTAAGAAAGCTTACAGTTCAGAAAGAATGGCATATATTCAAATAGCAACTTTCATATTTGACAAATTCTAGCATGTTATTTATATCTTTAAGCACTAATTTATCTTAGTCTGATATATTTTTTGAGACATCTAATTGTCTATATGGTATTCTTGTAAAAAAACTTAAAAAAATTTTTGGACAGAGTATCCATAACCACTTTTGTAATGTATATCACAATTCCTTGCATGTATTATTCTACCATCAATTTAATAAAATTGGACAAATATATTTTCTTTCAGTAGTAATTTAGTATATTTGGAAAACCCAAAAGTATGTATCTTAGCTATAATGCAATTTGAACCATTGTAAGCTAACTTATATTTAAGGTCATAAAATTGAAAAATTACACATATATTTTGATAACTTAATAGATGACATCAAACATACAAAAATGGCTTAGCAAATGGGCTTTTTAAATTAAAAAGAAAAACATATTGTTTTCCAAATATAAGCCAGCTAAGGTATAGTAGATTTATTCAACTCAGATATTTTGTTAGATCATTTCAGATAGCTGGAGAGTATAAGTCTTTAATATAAGGTGGTAATACACAGTTACATTAAATGAAATATACTCTGAGCTGATACATTTCTTCTTAAAGAGAATGCAAGAGTATGATATTCTATCATCTATACACTTGGGCCAAATGACAAAGGGGGATTTTTTCCCTAAGAATGAAGAATCAGCACTGATAAGAATCCTATAGACCTCTGAGCAGAAAATCTGATCTAAGGCCCAGTGTTAAGGAATAGTTACTGGACAGTATTAGAATGTGCCTTCATGGCCACCTAGTCATCTGGTGACCTCCAGCTCTTACATATTAAGTTAACTCAAAAATAGTGTTTGAATAGGAGGTAACTTCCTATGACTAGAGGCAACTGGTGCTTTAGCTGCAACCTTTCTTTGGTTTCTAAGTCAACTCTTCATAAATTATATTCTTGATAATAAATTGAGCTCTTCTACTGATGAACCCTCTACACTCTCTAAGGAGCCTACTTATCTCTTGTCAAAAGAGAAATAAAATCAGTCTTTCTGCCTCTGCACTCATTTATATTGATTTTTTGCTCTCTTTATGTGGGAATAGATTAAAAGATAATCATGAGTTTTAACAAAGCTAAAGAAATGAATATGAGAAACGAACACCTGTCATATTCCAATAATATTTACTTGGTTGTAGTTTTTGTTATTTCATCTCTCTGGAATAGAGTTTACAGATAATAGCAATCATAATTATGAATTTTACTCACATTGAAAAAGCTAAATGAAAAAAAAAAAGATTAACTCATGATATTCTTTACTCTTCCATTTCTGATTACACCTCTTCTTAGGCATGGTCTGACAACTCTCTGATATATAATCACTCAGTTTTCACCTTTTGGTTGTTCTATTTTCACCTTTCCTTATTTTCATTACCTCACATATGGTTGAGAGGGCAATGAGGTTCAGCAAACAGTTAAATGCTTTTGAATTTTAAGGTACAGAGGACACAGATCTTCATGTGAAAGTTGTTCCAACATGAAAATGTTTGAAATTGACCTGAACATTTCAGGTTGCTTTCACAATACATTTTAAATTAACATTCTTTTATTCATATAGATAAAAAATCACCTGAAGTTTAAAAATTCATCACATCTGTCAGTCAGTTATTTGTAAAAAGATTGTGTCAACCTTAACTAAAGTGTTAAGCTTATTGAATATAGGCTATATTAAGGAGACCATCTACATTAAAATATTGCACAGTACCTTTGAAACTTGTAAATAGCTTGTTGATAGTGTTTCTGTAAGGATTATTTTTTTTACCTCATGGGCAGATAAAACATTATTGCAGTATATTATTGTGAGAGCACGTCAGTTTTGAACTTTATTTAATTAAGTAAAGAGAAGACAAGATTTTTTGAATCCCAAAGATACCACAATATGCAATATGTCAATTTATGATGTCGCATGAGTACTGTTCATAGAGCTGGTAAATTTTACTTAATATATTGTCAGACCATCACTTTTGACTTGATTCACAACAGTTCAGAATAAGTGATAAATTTTTAAAAACTCAGTCTCTAAGAGAAGTTATCTTTTTGTTAATATTTAAAGTCATAACTTAGAGTTACTCAGTGATTCTGTCTGTGTAGCTGTCCTGTACTGCTTTGGACATTTTCCAAAGCCTGGTGCATTCAAACACATCAAAGAACCAGAGGTTCTACCAGAGCAATTAACTTACTTTAAGCTCAGTCATGTCCAACTCTTTGTGACCCCATGGACTATAGCCCACCAGGCTCCTCTGTCCATGAAATTCTCCATGCAAGAATACTGGAGTAGGTTGCCATTCCCATTTCCAGCTGATCTTCCCAATCCAGGGTAGAACCGATTGGTGGCAGATTCATCACTGTCTGAGCCACCAGGGAAGCCAAATTTAGTGTGGATCCCTGAAAATATCCATTTTCGTTTCAAAGACCTTTATTTTCAAGTGAGAATTGTAGGTGTGAACCAAGGATATCACATAAAAGATCAATTAATAAGACTTTGCAAAAGGTAGTGATAACTGAAGATGTACAGAAAGTTTCTGATTGATACATATAAAAGTCCTTTGGAAATTAGTGGTATACCAATGTTTAACTTATAATTTGTGTATGCCTACTTTGTTTTCTGAGTATTTCTTAAGTCAGTTATTTAGAAACATTAACCTGTCCAAATAATCAACAAGATAATATTACTTTTTACTGTCATTATGGTAGATTATTTGGAGAAAATATTTATTGTTTTTCTGTTGATAATTTACATAAGCAAGCAGGCAATAATGCATTTTCTGGGTGGAATAATATGAGGCATTTTTTTGTTTAAAGGAAAGAAAATGCCAATTTTACAAACTTCAGTTTATTAAAAGGTGATATGATACATAAGGAACTTGGGGTTAAACAGACTTGAGTTTGAACTTTCACCTTGACTTGCTACTCATTCAGCTGAGGAAACTTGGGTTTCTTGAAGTGTAAAATAAGGATAACATGTACATCATGCGATTGTTGACAGAGGTAAATGAGATAATTTGGAAGTGTTAAGTCAGAACCTGACTTCCCCACAAGCACAAATGGTATGCAATAAATATTAAGTTCTCTTTCTCCTTCTTTCTTTTTCCTTTGTGTTCCAACCTGCTGATTATGATTCTTCCATTATTAAATTCTGTCCTAGAGTTAATTCAATTTAAGTAGAAATGAATCAAGGCAAACAGAATCTTGAGCTATAGTGATTATGGCCTGTGTTTATCAAAATCCCCCCTCTTCAAATACATTTCTGTTATATTTGAGACTCTGTGGTGTACTTGTTTTATGATTAAATGACAGCTCATACCAAATTAGAATATTTTTCCCACTTGATGTATTAAAAAATGGAAGGCAAGAAAAGTATTAGTCTTTTGGAAATTATAGCAAAATTTCATTAATTAAGTCCCACTATAAAGGAAATATATTAGAAATTTAATTTTTTGATTAAAGCTGAAAGTATAAGTAATATTTTACAATGAGACTGTAAAAAATAAAGATATTAGAATCATAGTAGCTTTAAACGTATAAAAGCAATGTGGTACATATAATTTTTGTTTCCATTCATAATGTCCACTGACTCATATTTTACTCAATTTTTCAAAGTTAGTGCTAAATGAGTAATGAGACAGGATAAATATTAGTAGCTTTACATGATGATGCAGAAGGTGTTAGGATGGTCTTAACATGAAACTTGTACTTAGTTTTGGTTTGCTGCTGCTGCTCCTAAGTCGCTTCAGTCGTGTCCGACTCTGTGCGACCCCATAGACGGCAGCGCACCAGGCTCCTCCATCCCTGGGATTCTCCAGGCAAGAATACTGGAGTGGGTTGCCATGTCCTTCTCCAATGCATGAAATTGAAGGGTGAAAGTGAAGTCGCTCAGTCGTGTCCGACTCTTAGTGACCCCATGGACTGCAGCCTATCAGGCTCCTCCACCCATGGGATATTCTAAGCAAGAACACTGGAGTGGGTCGCCATTGCCTTCTCCGAGTTTTGGTTTAAGTTGCCTTAATTAAAGTTCGTGTATGTGGTTTTATTTTATCACGATGCAGATGGAGAATTATACTCTGGAACAGCAGCTGATTTTATGGGGCGAGACTTTGCTATCTTCCGAACTCTTGGGCACCATCATCCGATCAGGACGGAGCAGCACGATTCCAGGTGGCTCAACGGTAGGTGCTACTACTTGCAAGGGCACAAGCACAAAACATGGCGTCTGTAGTAAGTCAGTGGAGGGGTTTCCTCCTATTGTGCAGGTGGTATGAGTTGAGATTCAGTGTGCATTTAAATTCATAGTGATGACTTCATGGCTGTGGGTGTGAGAAAGTGGGGCAAAAAGAGAAAAGAGATTAAAAATTGTGGAAAATATTTGCTTTGTGCCAAAAGTAAAGTTTCTCAGTAGTTAACAATGGAAAAAAATAGATTTGGGCTGGAGCTACGGAAGGGAGACAGTGGAAAAAGATAAGATGCCTTACCAGTCTTGTCTTCCAGGGACACCACCATAAATCTCATGTAGTATTTTTTTCCTCCACACCTCTCGTGTTGCCTTTAGAGCATCATATAAATTCTTAAATGTTTAAAAAATTGTGCTAAACACATTACACTGAAAATATTTTTGAAACATTTGTATCATATCATTTGATTCTCCTTTAATCTTCCTAAAATTTTTTTTTCCACTTTACAGGTTGGGAAATTAAGACTAATATGTTAATCTAAGATTGCATCTACCCCATAGTAGATTTTGGAAAGGAACCTAGTTTTTTGAATTTCAGGTACTGGTGTCACTCCTGGATCAAGCAGATACTTTTTAAAAAATTATATTTTTTGAAGTGTAGTTGACTGACAGTATTGTGGTAATTTCTGCTGTACACCAAAGCAATTTGGTTATACATATATAAATATATTTTTTACATATTATTTTCCATTATGGTTTATCACAAAATATTGAATGTAGTTCTGTGTTCTACACAGTAGTTCTTTATTGTCGATCTATTTACTATATGCTGGTTTGTGAAGCAGATACTTTTAAAATTCTTTTTCTTTTTAATATATAAATAAATTTACAATTGAAAATGATAAAATTTATATGCCTAAAATAAGTGAACACTACTTTCACTCAGATTTTAAACTAAATAACCCTTATGTAAGTCTTCTATGTAGAGTTTTTTTTTTTTTTAATTGTGCATTCATCAGTGATTTTTATACTGGTCACTCAAATATGTTCATAGATGTTTTTATTATTAAATAAGGATCTCCATTTATATCTGCCTTCAATCCTATAATATAAAGATTCCCAATCCCTAATCACATTTTCATGAATTCTCCTTTGTTTTCACATACCTCATTAAGAAGGATGAATTTCATAGCTTACAATCCATCTATGTACTCAGTAAGGTACTTGATTATCTCAGTATTTGAACTTCTGCCACATTTGTTTCTCCTGCTCGTCTAGGGTTACCTCAAATTAATTTCATCTCTGTCTTGTTTGTTAGAGAAAAATCAAAATCTGCTTCTGAACCTCTGAAATTTCAGGGGACCGTGAGTTGTGGGTTTTCCTTCTCTGTGCTCATGCTCAGTCGCTCAGTTGTGTCCGACTCTTTGTGACCCCATGGACTGCAGCCTACCAGGCTCCTCTGTTCATGGGATTTTCCAGACAAGAATACTGGAGTGGGTTGCCGTTTCCTTCTCCATTGTTCTCTGTATCCCAACTCTAAATGACTGTTTAAACCATAAAATATACCTCAAATTACCTGTCAGCATTCATTTCTCCTATAGCAATGTTTCCGATTGTCCTGTTATTTTTCGTGTATTAATGAAAATGATGTGCTTCTTACCTTCCACCTTTGACCCTACTGCCTTTGCTCTTAATTGCATTGATTTTTGTCATAAATTTACCCAGTTTACTTTTTTTTGCTGACTTTATTGGTTTTTCACCTCTGATTTCTTTCCTGATCTGAAAACGTACTCATGTACCCTACCTAAATTCTCCATTTAATGATGGTGAACCACAAGGTCCCTAGATGGCTTAAGTCCATAGTCTGGTTAAGGAACTTGTTTACTCAACATTTTCACTACATTTAGCTGTTTTCATCCTTACTTTGATCCCATGAAACTGCTCCTCCACTAATGACTTTCTATGATTTTTTTTTAAAAATCAATCTCCATTTCAACTATCTCTCCCATAGTATTTGTCACTACTAGCCTTTTCTCTTTAAAAGAGTCTCTTCTATGTTTCCTGTATTTCCTGCTCTCCCAGGTTTATAATAAATTTGATATTACTAGTAAGTTGCTGTCCTTTAAATTAATATGATGCCTAACTAAGATAATTCATGATTCAGTACAAACACAGTGGTAGTCAAAAGGGACTGGGCATATAGCTAGATACCCACCGTCTGGGACTAGAGGAGGTAGAATGATACCAGGTGATCATCTGAGAAATTAGAAGCCTCACCAAGGAACTGGTGGCTTAGATGGTTAAGCGTCTGTCTATAGTGCAGGAGACCCGGGTTCAATCCTTGGGACGGGAAGATCCCCTGGAGAAGGAAATGGCAATCCACTCCAGTACTATTGCCTGGAAAATCCCATGGACAGAGGAGCTTGGTAGGCTACATGTAGTCCATGGGGTCGCAAAGAGTCAGACATGACTGAGCGACTTCACTTCACTTCACCAAGGAACAGAAAAGATGCTGATAAGATTGTGATAAGATTGTGTAAAATCATAAAAGACCCAAAGTCTAAAATCCCAGAGGACAGTTTTGGAATATCCACTGTCAGTTATTTAACCTATCCTCTGTCAGTCAGTTCAGTCGCTCAGTCGTCTCTGACTCTTGGCGGCCACATGAACTGCAGCAGGCCAGGCCTCCCTGTCCATCACCAACTCCCAGAGTTCACTCAAACTCATGTCCATCGAGTTGGTGATGCCATCCAGCCATCTTTCATCCTCTGTCGTCCCCTTCTCCTCCTGCCCCCAATCCCTCCCAGCATCAGAGTCTTTTCCAATGAGTCAACTCTTCTCATGAGGTGGCCAAAGTATTGGAGTTTCAGCTTTAGCATCATTCCTTCCAAAGAACACCCAGGACTGATCTCCTTTAGAATGGACTGGTTGGATCTCCCTGCAGTCCAAAGGTCTCTCAAGAGTCTTCTCCAATACCACAGTTCAAAAGCATCAATTCTTCGGCGCTCAGCTTTCTTCACAGTCCAACTCTCACATCCATACATGACCACTGGAAAAACCATAGCCTTGACTAGACGGACCTTTGTTGGCAAGGTAATATCTCTGCTTTTCAATATGCTATCTAGGTTGGTCATAACTTTCCTTCCAAGGAGTAAGCGTCTTTTAATTTCATGGCTGCAGTCACCATCTGCAGTGATTTTGGAGCCCAAAAAAATAACGTCTGACACTGTTTCCACTGTTTCCCCATCTATTTACCATGAAGTGATGGGACCAGATGCCATGATCTTAGTTTTCTGAACATTGAGCTTTAAGCCAACTTTTTCACTCCTCTTTCTGTAGGGACTCAAAATTAGTAGGAACAAACTTCTTTAAACATGGCTATCTGGTCAGTTCTCAAACTGAAATATTTATGTAGTAGGAGAATTTTTTTTTTTTTTAATTCAGCAAGGAGACTTTGATCTACTAAGAACTCTAAAGGGCATACAGGCTTTCACTGTCCATGAGAAAGAAAATCTCATTAGAAGGTGGAATAACATAAAGGATAGTGTAGTATACATTTCATTTTTATGGCTTTGGTGGAAAAAAGTCATCAAGTTAAAACTGCTTTTGTGCTACAAACTCACATGTTGACAGCTGAGTCTGAAGAATTTAAACTGTGGGAAAACAGTCCGCAGTTCTGTACTTCATCTCTGCAAATGTGCAGTTCATTTGAGAATTCAGTTATCAGTCTCTCAGCACTAAATGTGAGAACTGATTTTGCCAAATTAGCACAAAGGTTACATTTGACAGGGTGCAAAAACCAGAACTGCTGCAAGATGGAGGATGCAGACCTATCTGACATAGAACCAAGGGGCTGTGTGATCACAACCTCATGAAATTAAATACCACTGAAGGACAAAATTAGAAACATAATGTTTATACATACATGCATAAAATAAATGAGTTTTGAGGCTTCGGCATAGACTGCACAATCAGTTGTGCTGCCAGAAGTCATAAATTACCCTGCAAGGTACTTTTTGTATGGTCTTCCAGGCTATTCAAATTAGTTTTGGTACAGGAATTACTTTACTTTTATCAAATAAGTTCAAACCAATTCAATTATTTTGGAAGAATTAGTTGGCCTACTTTAGATGACTTTTAATTTGTGTTTTTTGCTAAACTGAAATTAGAAAAGAAAAACTGCTGTCTAGAATTAGATCTTGAAATGTCTCAGCTTTTATGGAATTTCACTACTTTCATAATTAAAACTCACGAAAGTTTCCATTTTTGTAATAAGAGAAATAATGGCTTAAATTCAGTTTCACTCTACCAGAAAATAAATCACTTTTGATGGCAAAACATGAGAAAGATGGAATCTATTGATTTTTTACATAACTTAAAAAAATCATTTATTCTAGCCTCTAGTTTAAGATTGCTAGATATTAGGACAACATTTGCTTTCAGAAAATGTACTGGTATGAATTTGACCTGATGTGCCAAAATTCACTGTTTGTTTTTTTTTTTTTTTTGCTTTATAAATTCTATATTATACAGGTTTAAACTTCAGTTCTAATTTTGGTTTACTAACAGTGTGAAAATTAGGTAAAATTGCCCTCTTCATAGTAAAAAAAATAAAAGCTTTAATAGTAAAAAGAAAAAAAGTTCACCAAGCTGTAATAATAATTATTTTTAATATTTATTATGTAAATATTATCACCTAGTATTCTTGTTCTTATTAGTCATGAACAAGAAGATGGAGCAGATGAATGGCTAACCCACATTTATTTTTCTATTTAATGGGCTAATATTTGATTGCTAATATTGTTTATGTCTTGAACTAAGGTTGGAATACTATATGATAGAAGAAAAGACTATTATCTTCTTATAGTTAAAGAAAAGAAAGAAAAAGGACTACATGATAATGTGTATAAAGTACTAAGCAAGTGATTGGCATGCAGTAAGCACTTAATAAATGTATGCTTTTCTCTATTCTTTATCTCAAATCCATTGGGTAGAGCATGCTGAGTAAGCATTTTTAGACTCATTCTCTGAGTATAACATCTGAGTCAGGACAGTCAGAGTTGGGTTTAATGTATAAAACCACATGGATCCTTGAGAAAGCCAAGGCCTAGTACACCCAAACAGACCTAAATGCGGTGCACAGAGTGTGAGGCTTTCCCACTTACTTCAGGAAGACCTGTTTTCTTTAAGTGGAATTTCCTAAAAGGATTGTGCCTGTGGATAAAGCAACTCATTTGCTTTTTTTTTTTTCCTTTTCTGTAATTGAAATGGTATGTGAGTCATCATTCTACTTCCTCTCACTTGTAACATAGTCAGACCAGGATAGCCTGCACTTACTTGAATCAGCATGGCTTCCTCTGCGGTCATGCACTAGGATATTTCATGTTCTCTAATGATTCAAATTTCTCTACCAGATATATATTTGTTTGAAAATGGAACCAAGAAATAAAACCACAAATATCTGAGGGCACAAATTAATACTGCATGGTACCAGATACCTAATCTCAGATCACTTGTACAACTCTTTTGATACACTATTTTAATTCTACCACCTTTAAAGGCATGAACTGTAACAGAGTTATCCAACTGGAATTTTTTAATAAATAAAATTAATCGCCTAGTTTGGCATAATGTCAGACTTATTAATGATGCCATTTTGAGCTATTTCTCAGATGAAAGTGATAATATTTTGCTGACTTGGGGGAGGAAGTCCACTGGAAGCCTTATTTTATGGTTATGTGAGCACATGGTATTATAGATGTGGACTGACCATTCAGTTAAAGCAATAAGAACAATAAACATCCTCTATGAAAGAAGAAACAAAGATAGTCTCTTTTAACTTTTGAATTATATATTCTATGAATTATATTCTATATTCATTAGTTAACAGTTATGAAGTATCAATGCATAGAATCACAAGTATTAATAATTTTGGTGAAATTATGCTAAAACATGGATATGTAATAGTTTAAAGAAAGTATTCATATCTAGATCTAAACACAGTCTGGTAGCTGTGTTTTTTTCTTCATGAATCTATTGCCAGGAAATAATTTCATCCTAATAAAGGATGTACACCTGCCAGAAATGCAATTTTTCCAAAAAATAAATATATAAAATTTTTCTGAAATTATTATTCTCTCTAAATGATGATAAATTTAATATACTCACTTTTAATATACTCTATTTTTCATAAAGAGGAAAAGTTACCAAAATATATCTTTACTTGATTGTTTTTCCTGAGGACTGATATTTTATGTCACATTTTATCTAAGGACCGTAATCACTTTTAACTTTTTTTTTTTAATTACCTATACTAATGAAAAAAAATTGAATAAAACTTTGGAAGAAAAATTAACTCAGAAATAATGTTTGGAAAGTCATTTGTTTTCAGGGCTCTGAAAAAATGTAGCTGAAGAAAATTGTTAGAATTTGCTGTTTTACCATTTTTTAATAATGGACTGAAAAGTACAACCCTCAAGTATGGCACATTAATCATAAAGTTTGAACCACTTATTTCAGTAGCTGAATGGTGAGAGTAGAAAATAACATTTTGCTGTATGATTACATTAACTGAAAAAAAGTCTACTTTTTAAAAATTAAAAATTAAGAAAATATATAAAAGTAAAGCAAAATCTTAGAAAATTCTATAAGTTAAAAGCAGTTCCCTTTTTCTCTGGGTTCTTAACATTATTTTTCTCTCATCTCACCATCGACTTAATGAATACAGAGCCTGTCTATACCAATTTCCTCTTCCAGAGTCACTACATTCAGAGCTTGGTGGGTCTCAATAGGGATTTACTGCTGACTGAGTAATCTGGGTTCATGTGTGCAGTGACATCTAGCAAGAGACTTACCCTGAGAAGTGGATACCATGACAATGCGTGTAACCATGGTGTGACTGGCCTCTCTGACATGGCTCTCAAAAGCTTTCCCTCTGTGAAAACAGAAGCCTGTTTGCAAATTAATTAGTTTCTGGCGGCAGCTTGATTGTTGACCCAGAGTTTGTAGAGTGGAAAAACAATCAGATTAGTGTGCTCAGGGTAAAAGACCAGTGTGCAGTTGCGTGTGGCTTGCTCAACTATTGAAACCATGAATGGACTGAAACAAATTCTTTTCTGAGAAGCCTAGGCAGAGGTTAAGTGTGATGAGCCTAGAGCTCCCAACAGCAGGAGTGGGGAAATTAAAGGATTTTAGCCACAGAAAGCTGAATGATGGCAAGCAATGCCATTGAATTTTAATAGCATGGACAGTTTTGATGGGAGGGTGGCGACCTGTTAGATTCTAATGACTGAGTAGAATAAGTTCACATTATTATTAAATGTTGGTTTGACGCAAATACTTTCATAGTAGAAATTTTCAGAAACTTTCAGATGGGGAAGTTTTCATTAAATTTGTCTCAAAGGCTAATACGATGATATCTAAATGAAAAACTGTTATGAACTAACCTGTGTTTCTATACCGATAAAATTTTGTTGATGTATTTACCCCAACTATTTTCTAAGATGCAATCCTCATGTGCCGAATGTAATTAATCATGAGTCAAAGAGAGATCTTGACTCATGAGAATGAATATTTTGGTATCTATTTTTGCAAGTATCAAATTAGGTTAACTGTGCCAGAGAATGATGTGCCAGAAGCTTAGGACAAAAAAAAAATTCTGCATACAGTTTTTGATGATTAAAATTAATCAATAGATTATTGTTTATGCTTACTTTTTTAAAATTACCTGACACAATAAGCCATATATACACTTCCTTCTTAGATACCACTGGCAGATGTCTCCTTAAATATAGCTCTGAGGGCTATCATGATACTTTCCCATTCAAAAATCATTTATATCTTTCTATTTCCAAGTGAATTGAATCCAGATTTCACTGCCTGTTAAGTTCTTTGTCATCCAATCCTAAATGACCTCTCCAATATTAAGCACTAACAAACTCAAATTAAACTGTGTTCAAAAACTTACTATTATTTTCATTTAACCATAGCATTCTCGAAAAGGATTTTAGTCTTTCCCGCCTTGGAATCCCAGACCACATTAAATGCATGTTTGGATTTAGCACAGAGCCTCCCACTTTGCCTTACAGTTTAGGATATACCAAAATAAAAAACAATTCAATGAATCTGCTTTGCAGGCTCTGTAGTCAGATTGTCTGAGTTTGTATCCCAGGTCCTCTATCCCTTGTGGCTTTGGTGTTAATTTACCTTACTTATTTTCCTCCTCCATTTATGATGTGTTTTAATGTATTAATACTAATGCATTGTTTTTCTGAAGATGCATGAGACAGCCCTTATAAGGTAATAAGAACAGTGTCTGATCATATGGTCAATGCTCATTATGACTGTGGTTGCTGCTGCTGTTATTTGCGTACAAGCTCTATATCTACAATATAGTGCACATTTTGCAAATTCATGCAGTGAGCCAGTCTGCAGATTTTTTGCCCTTCTTAATCTGTTCTCAGGTTACTTTTTCTTAATTTAATTGATTGTTGTCAATGTATGTATAGGCAGTTAATATATCAAAAATATTTGTCTTTACTATTAAAATAATGTATAAACTTTGTAATAAAATTGGGCTTAACAAAACTAGCAGATGAAACAAATGATGAACCAAGGGTAAATGTCAATAAAATGTATTTTTCTAAGTATTAATTTAGCTCTTACCACTGAAATCATTAGTTTAATATTTTAGTTTTTCCAATATACTTTTTTAAAAAACATTGACTAAATTGAATCTAGGATATTTCTTTATCTTGCCATATCACAGCTTAACTTTTAATTTTATTTTTCTTGTGACGACATCATCTATAACATTTAGGATGAGAGTTAAAAACATGGAGTCTATGGAACTTGACTGCTTGACTTCTCAGTAGTTAAGCATCTATAGACAGCTAACATGAGCTCTCTGTACTCAACCTCTCTTTTTTCAAGAGGAAATAATAGTCCCTTCCTTATTGGATTGTTAGGAGGATCATGCATAAGTAAATTTCTATACAGCTCTTGGAAAATAGACTACTTTTACCAAAAACAAAACAAGCAAACAGAACAACTGTTGATGTTAACTGGTTTCACAGCATTATGTAAGAAATTTAAATAATAGAAAAATAAAAATACCTAACTATGTCAAATCACTAAAGATGTAGTAGAATGCACACACAGTCTTACTAAACTGAACAGCCATGCATTTCTGAGAAAGCAATGAAAATGACTTAAAAGGAAAACCAAGCAAGGAGAATAGTGATCTATGCCCTTGCCTTAGGTTAAGTCTATGCATAGAGAATTTCTTCTGGTCAGTACATTTTGATAAAAATAGGTCTGCTACTGTTTTGCTTTAATAAAGAGGAAGAGTTTTTTCTAAGCTTAGTTATATACTTAGTTATATACTTATTACTAAGTTACTTACATATAACATTGGTGGCGGTGGTGGTTTAGTTGCTAAGCTGTATCCAACTCAGTGATTCAGTCTGTGTAGCTATTTGGCACTGCCTTGAAAGTTTCCCAAAGTCTGGCACATTCAAACACATCAGAGAACCAAAGGTTCTACCAGAGAAATTAATTTTAAGCTCATTTGTGTCCAACTCTTTGTGACCCCATAGACTATAGCCCACCAGGCTCCTCTATCCACGAAATTCTCCAGGCAAGAATACTGAAGTGGGTTGCCATTTCCTTCTCCAGAGGACCTTCCCAAACCAGAGATCAAATCTATGTCTCTTGCAATACAGGGGAATTCTTTACTGATGAGCCACCAGGGAAACCCCAAAAATGACATTGAAATGATGTAAGCAAAGCTTCATATAGTCAACCCAACATAAATCACAAACCGTTATGTAAGAGAAGAGTATTTAAAATATTTTCCTGGTAATGTTAGTAAAGAACATTTAAGTGTGTTTACATGCCCTTAAAAGAAATATTTTCAACAGAAATGTTTCTGTCACTATATGATTTAGGTAAACTAGACAAGAGAAAATCATATCCCTTCATTTGCACTCCAGCCTCCCACAACTTCCTTCAGCAATCTGTCAATTTCCTGTGGTAATTTTGGATCAACACATAAATTCTCTATGACATTTTACATATGGTACTATTATTATGTTAAAATATATTTATTCAAAAATAAAGATATGCATTTGAAAACTATAATTTATTAGTAATTTTCATAAATTAAGCATATATTTTATTCATTATAGAAGTATAATTTTTATTATTTTATGATGATTTACTAAATCTTAACTATGTTGGCATTTAATGTAGGCTGTTAGCATAAAAGATGCATTGGAAGTGTATCTCTTCAGTATATTTATAAATCTCTCTTCTTATTATTATTCCGTTGCTCAGTCATGTCAGACTCTGTGACCTGTAGACTGCGGCAGGCAGGGATTCCCTGTCCTTCACAGTCTCCTGGAGTTTGCTCAACCTCATGTCCATTGAGTCGATAAGGCCATCCAACCGTCTCATCTACTGTCGTCCCCTTCTCCCCCTCCCTTCAATCTTTCCCAGCATCAGGGTCTTTCTAATGAGTCTGCTCTTCACGTCACGTGGCCAAACTATTGGAGTCTCAGTTGTAGCATCAGTTCTTTCAGTGAATATTCAGGATTGTTTTCTTTTAGAATTGAACGGTTTGATCTCCTTGCAGTACAACGGATTCTCAAGAGTCTTCTCAAACACCACAGTTGAAAAGTGTCTTTTCTTTATGGTCCAACTCTTACCTCCATACATGACTACTGGAAAATTCATAGCTTTGACTATATAGACCTTTGTCTGCAAAGTAACGTGTCTGATTTTAATTCGCTGTCTAGGTTCGTCAGAGCATTTCCTCCAAGGAGTAGGTGTCTTTTAATTTCATGATTGTAGTAGCCATCTGCAGTGATATTAGAGCCCAAGAAAATAAAGTCTGTCACTGCTTCCGTTGTTTCTCCATCGTTTGCCATTAAGTAATGGGACCAGATGCCGTGATCTTTGCTGTTTTGTGTGTTGAGTTTTAAGCCAGCTTTTTTCCTCTCCTCTTTCACCTTCATCAAGCGGCTCTTTAGTTCCTCTTCACTTTCTGCCATAAAGGTGGTATCATCTGCATATCTGAGGTTATTGATATTTCTCCTGGCACTTTTGATTCTAGCTTGTGCTTCATTCAGTTAAGGAGTTCTCGTGATGTACTCTGCATATAAGTTAAATGAGCAGGGTGACATTATACATCCCTGGCATACTGCTTTCCCAATCTGGAACCAGTCCGTTGTTCCCTGTCCAGTTCTGTTACTTCTTGACCTGCATACAGGTTTCTCAGGAGACAGGGAAGGTGGTCTGGTATTCCCATCTCTTTAAGAATTGCCCGCAGTTTGTTGTGATCCACACAGTCAACAGCTTTAGTGTCATCAATGAAGCAGAAGTAGATGTTTTTCCAGAATTCTCTTACTTCGACCAGTGATCCAATGGATGTTGGCAATTTGATCTCTGGTTCTTCTGCCTTTTCTAAATCCAGCTTGAACATCTGGAATTTCTCGTTTCACATACTGTTAAAGCCTAACTTGGAGAATTTTGAACATTACCTTGCTAGCATGTGAAATAAGTGCAATTGTGTGGTGGTTTTAATATTTTTTGGCATTGCCCTTCTTTGGGATTGGAATGAAAATTGGCCTTTTCCAGTCCTGAGGCCACTGCTGAGTTTTCCAAATTTGTTGACATATTGAGTGAGGCACTTTCACAGCATCATCTTTTAGTAATGAAATAGCTCAGCTGGAATTCTATCATCTCCACTAGCTTTGTTTGCAATGATGCTTCCTAAGGCCCACTTGACGTCACACTCAAAGATGTCTGGCTCTAGGTTAGTTATCACACCATCGTGCTTATATGGGTATCAAGATATTTTTTGTATAGTTCTTCTGTGTATTCTTGCCACCTCTTCTTTATATCTTCTGCTTTTGTTAGGTCCATACCATTTCTGTACTTTATTGTGCCTATCTTTGCATGGAATGTTCCCTTGGTATCTCTAATTTTCCTGAAGAGATATGTCAGTTCAGTTCATTTGCTCAGTCATGTCTGACTCTTTGCAACCCCATGGACTGCAGCATGCCAGGCTTCCTTGTCCATCACCAACTCCTAGAGCCTACTCAAACTCATGTCCATTGTGTTGGTGATGCCGTCCAACCATCTCATCCTCTGTCATTCCCTTCTCCTCCTGCCTTAAATCTTTCCCAGCATCAGGATCTATAGTCTTTCCCACTCTATTGTTTTCCTGTACTTCTTTGCATTTCTGTAACTACAAATAATCTATTCCATTCACTTAATACAGAGTTTAAAAAATGTCAGGGTTTCAGTGTCAGAGAGAGTCATCCCTTTTATACATTTATAAAATCATATGTGAAGTTGGTAGATTTATTTTTCCTTTGAAACCTCCATTGCCTTTTTCTGTTTCGCATACATACAGCAGGATTTAAGTGACAGTCAGTACAGAGTTGTATTGGGGGGTGTGTATATTGTATTTTGACCCATTTACAATTAGTAAGCTTGAATCTCAGTGATCCTGAAAATTAACAATGCCAAAATTGATATCAAATGATGATTGCCACTAACTACTTAACACCTATAGAGTTTATCAACACATATTAGAATAAATAAACACATTATACCCATGTTTTGCAGGACTAGAAGACAATCTTCTAAGTCAAACAAAAATGACAGTATTCTGAAAAAAGAAAACAAAACAGAGAAATTACCACTAAGCCTTACTCATTTTTGGATGAATTAAAGAGGCATCTAGTCATATTAATAATTAAAATTATAAAATTTTGGCTTATAATACTAGGGTGAACCAGGAAGTTATAAAATATCTTTGATCAGAGATTTTCTTGTATTTTCAATAATCGTATTAAATATTTTGAAGAGAAATTATTGAAATTGTGGGATATTGCTGTTCCCCGTAAGAAAGCTAATGATTATTGTACTTCTGAGGATTTATTTTAAATAAATTAAAGGGGAAAAATCACATTCTTTATAAATATTAAAGTAATATAGTCAACTCTAATCAAGCAATCAGTGCCCTAATGGATAAAAGTATACTGTAATTGGATTTGAGAGACCTTAAGATATTGTATGTTAATGAATCTTAAAATGTAAACTGGTTTTACACTTTTTTTTTTTCCTTAGCCAGAACTACTTTTACTTCCTTTCTTGTCCGTTTCAAATTCCTGAGGAAGAGCAACTTGCAGGATGGAATTGAAAAGACTGGCTGGAGATGGGGGTATGGCAGCAGGACAGAGAACAAGAATGGCAGAGAGTCAGAGGATCCAGTTTTAATGTCCTGCAGTGTTGAAATCATTTGGTAGTGGTAGAGCTGAGGCAGAGACAAAAAAGAGGGTAGCCGTGTCATAAAGATATGCCAAAGCTCTACTCACTTTAATAGTTTTGATTTTGTATAAATGTGCTGTAATTCCATTTATCACTTCTGTCTGTAAGCTACTCATGAATTCCCAAACTTTTCATCTTTGAAAAGATCACACTTTGTTAGTAGATTATGTCACAAATATTTAGTACAGAATATTTTGATAGTAGCAGCAAAATGATGCTCCCTTTAATACACTGTAGTGCAACTAAGTAAGCTGAGTATGTCACTGCTATTAAGACGGATTACTTGGAACTACAACATATTTTCTAGGATGAGAAAACATAGGAGATTAAAATCACTAAGTGGGAGAAGTTTTCAGAAAACTTAACCTATCCACTGTATGGATGTAGTCTGAAAAGAAAGATGAAAATTATTTAGAAATAACGAACAGATTGATTCCTAATGGTTAATAGTAGCTTCCTAAATAGATTGTCATTATCACTTAACCACAGTAATAATATCTGTCACTAAAATAAAATTTATGATATCACTTGCTGAAATTAAGATTCTTAAACTATGCTCTCGAGTGTCCTATCTAAAAGTCGAACCCTGAAGTTTATCATGTAAATTAGAAGTGATGCATATTAATAATTTTTCACAGTCTTGGAACAGCACAAAATATTATTGGAACATATGTTAATTCATGAGCCATTTTACATCTTATCATACAAAAAAATGCTATATAATATGACATGATAGAGGTAAAATAGATAAGTTATTAATGAGACATTAAGAATAAATCACTTTTAGATGAATTAAACTGTCATATTTAATTACTATGTACAATGTGCTTATGTTCTGCTTTTTAACGAATGTCTTTACTTTCCCCAAGTCCAGTCCTTTCTCATCTCATTCAACACTGTCTCTATTCGTATAGAACTTAAGTTTACCAGTCGACACAGTTACTAAAGTAGAATTCTACTCTTCCCTCTGTACCCGGCGCTTCTACTCAACGTGCTCCTAGATCACTGATAGTAGTGCAGTGAATATCTAGCTACATTTGCCGGCTATAACATATTATTCTGGCCAACTTCCATTTTTGGGGTGCACATTAAGCACTCTCTTGGTACCAAGAACTGTTATAAGAAACAGCTAACTAAGGGAAATCTCTGCCTTCTATTAGATAACACTAATAGAATTCTTTATCAAATGGAAAACTCTAGAGGTTTTAGCATGCCTATGGGATTATATGCATATATGTCCAAGGAGTCTTAATATCTTAAATCCATTGTTTAACCAATAAAGTAAAAGAACACATATATCCATTTTTCTTTCAGTGAAACATGAACTTTTTGATTCAGTTGATTTCCACGCTTTGTTTAACTCAGTATCAGAACCACAGTGTCTAAGCCTTTTGCTATAAAATGATACCAAGATTTGACAAGTTATGAGGGAGGCTGCTTTTTATCCTTACATCTACAGTTGTCTCATAAAATGTGTGTTTAAGGGAGTTCAAAATCCAAGAAATTGGCGATCCCCTTTTTTAAGTTTTGTGGAAAAAAGATGGGAATCAGTTGGAATTTAAAAAAAAATTGTACATAATATGACTGTCAATTTTTAGGAGATACTATTTTAGTGGAATATGTCCCTAATTTTACATAAATTTTTAAGTAAAGTCATCCCAAAAATAATGAGACAAAAAGAGATAATGGTTAGAGAGATTTGTTAAGGAATAGAGAGAAACCAGAAATAATATTATTTTATATAAAGCATTTTAGCAGAAGTTCTAAATGCTTTTAGATAGATATTCTAGAAGTTCTGGGCTGCTTTCCAAAAAGTAAGTAAATAAGATCACTTCAAGTAGTCTCTGAGATTTAAAAGAAATATGTAAAAATGATGAATTCATCATTAACAATAAGCATGATTCTTGACCCATTCTCTAACAGTAAAAACATTTCATTTGTTTAAAATTTTTAATTTTTCATTTGATTATTTAAAGCAGTGGTTAAATAATCTCCCTATTTCTTTGGATTTTATTATATTAATCTATAAATTATATTGTTGCCACATTTTAGCAGCCTTTATTTTACAGCTTCTCTATAAATATTTGAGGGGGGCACAGTAACAAATTGAAGGATGATATTTTGAAAGATGAGGAAATCTACTTTTACTTAGTGTTTTAAGCTAATTAATATACATAAGCATGCCTTGTTATATGGTCTAAGAAATTTATTCCAACATGTAATTATATAAGGCTCAGAACATTGCCCAGACAATGGTTGTATGTATATTATAATTTTTATTCCATGGAAAAATATAGAAATCATAGGTCCACTAGAAAATAAAACAAATTTAATCTATATTAAAGTTAGAAAATATTTCTTTGTGTTACTAAAATAAAGAGAAACAAGCCCTGTACTTATTCAAAACAAAGTTGAAAGTATCAAATTGGTTTAGAAAATGACTTTATTAGGCCTGACTAGGTGTCTGAAAGGTGGAATATAGGTGGAAGCTATTCCATATTAGTACTCAAGATCTTATAGAATCACTATTAAAGCAGAAGCAACGGGGAAGAGTTGCAAGGAAAAAAATAGGAAATGGAATGCTTGCACTGAACAAAAACACAAGTTGACTTAAACAGCACTGATTCTAAATTGCATCCGCTGTACTGCAAATGCATGACGTTTAGTGTTATTATCCCGAATATTTGAAAGTTTTAATAACGAAAGTATTAATTTGTAAAATTGATGTTTTTACATAAAGACATAATTGAAATAATTATCAACTGAAATCCTGTGATCATATAGTGTTTTATATTATTCAAAGTGCTTCCTATAAAATCACTTCATCTTCCCAAAAACCTTGTGAAATAGAAAACTATAAGTAATAAAATTTAAGTAACATACAAGAGGTGAGTAGTAATCTTGTATCAACTGAAAACAAGATGAAATATACCTTCTGAACTCTGTTGTCTTTCTAACATGTTCATTTTATTAAGTTGTATACTTTTTAAAAAGCAAAGATTTGCCACACTTAAAGGATTCTATCCACCAGGGGTTCACATAATTATGTTGTTTATATATAGCTCAAATCATTGTGGAGAAGGCAATGGCACCCCACTCCAGTACTCTTGCCTGGAAAATCCCATGGACGGAGGAGCCTGGTAGGCTGCAGTCCATGGGGTCGCTGAGAGTCGGACACGACTGAGCAACTTCACTTTCACTTTTCACTTTCATGCATTGGAGAAGGGAATGGCAGCCCACTCCAGTGCTCTTGCCTGGAGAATCCCAGGGACGGGGGAGCCTGGTGGGCTGGCGTCTATGGGGTCGCACAGAGTCGGACACAACTGAAGTGACTTAGCAGCAGCAAATCATTGAAAACTTAGCTGATATAAATCCTATTTCCAGGAGTTTGGCACTAGGAGTAGTAGCATATGCATCTCCTGGGAATTTGTTAGAAATCAAAAATCTCAGAGCCCACTCACATCTGCTTAATCAGAGTCTTCTCTCTGTCAAAATCCTACATTAGACCTGAGGACTAAACTATCAAAATATACCAAACCTTTGATTGTTAAAGAAGAAACAGAAACAGGACAGTTTTGTTACATTCTACGAGTGAACAATCCTATACCTCGCCTAAATTGACATTGGCATACGAGAATGTTTGTGTGGTATGTGTGTATGTGTTTGGTGTTTAGACTCTACTGTGATGTCGTCTAATCTAAACTTTGTCATTATTCTAATATTGGCTTTTTAAAAAAAATAGCTATTTATTCTGTGCTGCTTGGACCTTTCTACGGTTGTGACTACTGGGGCCTACTATCCAGCTGCAGTGCATGGGCTTCTCATTGCAGTGGCTTCTCACTGTGGACTGCAGAATCTAGGGTGCTTAGGCACAGAAGTTACAGTTTCTGGCCTCTGGAGCACAGGCTTAATATTTGCGGCACACTGGCATGTGGGATTTTCCAGGATGAGGGATCAAACCTGTGTCTCCTGCAATGGCAGGTAGATTCATTGCCATTGAGCCATGAGGGAAGCCTTAGCTTTATTAAGTTAGTAAATTTCGGTTCTGTTTCAATTGGAGAATTATAAATACCTAGTAAGTCTATCCTTTGAATGGGCTGATTGGAATTTTAAGCAACAATCACTGGTAAGACCTTTGTGTAAGTCTAGTAAGACCCAGCGTAGACAGCACATTAAAAAGCAGAGACATTACTTTGCCAATAAAGGTCCATCTAGTCAAAGCTATGGTTTTTCCAGTAGTCATGTATGGATGTGACAGTTGGACCATAAAGAAAGCTGAGTGCTGAAGAATTGATGCTTTTGAACTGTGGTGTTGGAGAAGACTCTTGAGAGTCCCTTGGACAGCAAGGAGATCCAATCAGTCCATCCTAAAGAAAATCAGTCCTGAAAATTCACTGAAAGGACTGATGCTGAAGCTGAAACTCCAATACTTTGGCCACCTGATATGAAGAACTGACTCGTTTGAAAAGACCCTGATGCTGGGAAAGATTGAAGGCAGGAGAAGGGGATGACAGAGGATAAGATGATTGGATGGTATCACCAACTCGATGGACATGAGTTTGAGTAAACTATGGGAGTTGGTGATGGACAGGGAGGCCTGGTGTGCTGCAGTCCATGGGGTTGCAAAAAGTCAGACATGACTGAGTGACTGAACTGAACTAAGATCCACACTACCCTACTTGAATCATCTACTAAGTGTTGGGTGAATACAACTGTATCCATGGGCCAGGAAGATTCCCTGGAGAAGGAAATGGCAACCCACTCCAGTATTCTTGCCTGGAGAATCCCATGGACAGAGAAGCCTGGTGGGCTACAGTCCAGGGGTCACTAAAGTGTCAGATATGACTTAGGGACTAAACAGTAACAACAAAGCACCTTTATGATAACCCATAAAATTTCCCACAACTACATCCTGCTAAATGTTAGGATTTTTTTTTTAAGTAGTAGTAGAGATGGTGACTTCTAAGTTCAGAAAAGTCTCAGTTTTTAAAGAGTTGTTTTTAGTATAGGTTTATGAATTAACTTCATTACACTTGAACTAAACTAGGACTAATAATGTTTTATTTTAAATAATAAACTGGATGATAAAACAGCAACATAGTATTTAAAATATGTGATGACTAATTAGTTCCCTATAAACTTCCCTGATGGCTCAGTCAGTTAAGATTCTGCCTGCAAGGCAAGGCACCTAGGTTCGATCCCTGGGTCTGGAAGATCCCCTGGAGAAGGGAATGGCAACCCACTCTAGTATTATTGCCTGGAGAATTCCATGGACAGAGAGGACTCTGGTGGACTACAGTTCTTGAGATCGCAGAGTTGGACACAACTGAGTGACTAATCCAAATACACTTTTGTAAAAGGCATCCAGTTTAAAAAAGAAAAACTAGAAAGATTTTTAGTGCAAATATACAGATAAAATTCAAACATAAAACCAAAAATTACACATTTTATGTTACAACTTTAAAATTTGTATTGTGATATTAAATTTTAAATATTAGGGATGTGATATAATTTATATATATAAAACAGCATATCAGATATTAAAAGTCTCTAGTATCCAGTGTACATAGATGTAATCCTTAGATGTAAATCAATAGATGTAAAAAAAAAAAATCTCAAAATAAGTGCAAGTTGTTTTGTTAAAGTAATTGTTCATTTCCAATATATTGAGATTAAATGAAAGTACAAAAAAGGTGGCTAATGTTAAATTTGAATTATTATATCTTAAGGGATAATAAAATCTTGAAGATTAAACAGAGTATGTAGTAAGAATTGTTTTCTACAAATTCTAATCACTTTGAAAACTATGCTGTAAATTATCTTCTTTAGTGCTTTGAATTTCCTTCTCCACATAATTAGACATTTTCAAGAATCAAAACTATTATTGTCTCTAAAGAACAAAAGCCATGGAAACTGCTAATTATATCACAGTTGAGCATGTTTTTCTTCTTTGAAGAGGTCCTGAATTTTCAGCATTTTTGAGAACACGTTCTGATCAGAATGTGATAGAGTTAATTCTAAAACTTTGCTGATTTTGCAATCAAGATAATTAGTTTCTTCTTATAAGCACTGTTATTAAAAAGTTTCCAAGGTATGTGTCCAATGAAAATTGACTTAAATCCTCCCTGGTTCCTAAATCATTATTTTAAGAATCAGTCTACAATGTGGAAATAGCTATTTCCTTTCCCTGGAATTCAGGGGCCTAATGAGAGGGAACTCAGAAGATGCAATCCTTGAAAAAGGGCTTGAGCTTTTAATGGCACCCCACTCCAGTACCCTTGCCTGGAAAATCCCATGGATGGAGGAGTCTGGTAGGTTGCAGTCCATGGGGTCGTGAAGAGTCGGACACGACTGAGCAACTTCACTTTCACTTTTTACTTTCATGCATTGGAGAAGGAAATGGAACCCACTTTGAATCAGATAAAATATGCAGATGAGATAATTGTATGAAATCTCTAAGAAATATCTGAGAGAATAGACAAGAATAAATAGGCTTTCAGGCCATTCAAGTCAGCTAGAGTTATAGTATTACCAATATCAATATCAGATGAAAAGGTAAACTAGAAACATGTATTTATGAATATCCAGATATTCTAAATAAATTCATAAAGTCAATTCTAGTGTAACAAGAATGATTCAGTAAGTAGAAACCTCTCAATTCATTACCTTTTTATTTTAAAAATAAAATCTGTTACCTTTTTAATGTTGAAAAATTAATCAGATTTTCTGATTAATTAAAATTTTTTAGCTAAGAGTAGAAGAATATGTCCTTAATGTGATAAGAAAGAGTTGAGCTACAATTAAAGTTCTTACTGCCCAGAAGAATACCAATAATGTATATGTTATTATAATTATTTTAAAATAATAGACATTGTATTTTAGAGCACTTTTAGTAAAATTTACAGTAAAATTGAATGAAGGGGACAGAGATTTTCCACATAATTCTACTCCCCATATGCTTAGCCTCCCCATTATCAACATCCCCCACCAGGGTGTATATCTGTTACAGTTGATGTATTAATCCATATACTGACACACACGTTATCACCCAAAGTCTTATATTTATATTAGGGTTCCTTCTTGGCATTTGAACCAATGTATAATGACGTATATCTGCTATCACAGTAATTGTACTAAGTATGTCAGTCTAGCACTGTGAAACCACTGCCCCAAAAAGCCCCTGTGTTCAACCTCTTCATTCTTTCCTTTCCCTTAATCCCAGCAACCCCTGATCTTTTTACTGTCTCTATATTTTTACCTTTTCCAGAATGTCGTGTTATGAAATCATACCATACGGTATGTAACCTTTTTCAGATTGGCGTCCTTCACTTACTAATATACATTTGTTGCCCCTATGTCTTTTCCTGGCTTGATAGTCCATTTCTTTTTAGCTCCAAATAATATTCCATTGTCTAGATTCACCTACTGAAGCACGTCTTGGTTACTTGCAAGTTTTGGCAATTTTGAATAAAGCTTCTATAAACATAATGTGCAGGGTTTTGTGTGGATATAACTTTTTAACTCCTTTGAGTGTATAGCAGGGAGCATGATTTTGGGGCCATGTGGTAAGGGTATGTTTAGTTTTGTAAAAACCACCAACTGTCTTTGGTGGCTGTATCATTTGAAATTCCTTGCAATAAATGAGTTCCTATTGCTCCAAATCTTTGCCAGCATTTACTATTCTGGATTTTGGCCATTCTAATAGGTGTGCCATGGTATCTCGTTGTTTTAATTTGCATTTTCCTAAAGATACGGAACATCTTTTTCTGTGCTTATTTGCCCTCTTCGTATGTTCTTTAGAGAGATATCAAAGCCTTTGGCCCATTTTTTTAATCCGATTGTTTATTTTCTAATTGAGTTTTTTAAGAGTTCTTTGTATATTTTGTATAACAGTTTTTTATTAGATGTGTCTTTTGCCGATAGTTTCTCGTAGTCTGAGACTTGGGTTCTCATTCTCTTTATATAATTGTTTTTCAAAAGATGTATTTATTTCCATGAAGTGTATCTTAAACTTACATCTTTCCTTTTATTTTAAATGTTACCAAGTGAATGAGATATGACTATAGATTGCAGAAAGAGTTGAAGAGTTACTGCTATGTTTTTCTTCCTTCTCTGAGAGGTTTAAGTCACTCCTGTACTATATCTCTTTGGTGTGTTTTCTTTTTTTAGCTCTTTGCTTAAACACTGAAACTTTTGAAAAATAAATCACGTTCACTGAAATGTACTTTTTCATCTTGTTTAATAAAGCAGAGTAAGCACATTGTATAAAAAAATTTGATGAACTTTCTGGCAAAGGGAAGGAAAATGTGCTCTAATTTAAAATGAGGTAAGTTAGGAAATAACATGATTCTTGAACCTCTACCAATTTTCTCTCTAAGGGAAAGTTTTAGTGTGAAGTCATCGATTAAGTAAGCGCATATAAATTATTTGTTATCATGGAGCAGTGGCTTTTCTAAACAAAACAAGTTCTATTTTCTTTGGATATAGACAGTGAAAGTTTGCTGCCTTGGCCCTTCATCCAAGCTCAAAATTTATTTTTAATTTGTATTGTATGCAAAATATTGTAATTACTTTATGAACATGGAATCCATTGAGAGCTTGATTTTGTCTTAAGAGAGCAGGGTTTATATTATACATATTCCATTTAATATTAATATCTGTAATGACAAAATATTTTTAAAAATTGCCTTTTTCCCCAACCTTCTCAATTTTGTAGAAATCCGTTGGGGGAAAAAGTCTATATTAAGTCCTTGAGGTTTAAATATAATCAAAATCAATATCCAACTTATTTTTATCTCAAGAATATGTACAAAAAAAAAAGAATATGTACATTATATATGTATGTGTATCCATTTGTAACCATTATTAAATAATGAAAATTCTTCCATGAAATTTCTCTGATGTTCTCAAGTAACAAATCATCTATCTAATCTAAACTTGTGCTCAACCATGGCCAGCTCTTTTTGTGTTCAGTTGTATCTGCCTCCTTGTGATCCTGTAGACTATAGCCCACTGGCTCCTCTGTCCATGGAATTTTCCACCCAAGAATGCTGGAGCAGGTTGCTGTTTCCTACTCCAGGGGATCTTTATGACCCAGAGATTGAACCCAAGTCTCCTACAGGTCATGCATTGGCAGGCAGGTTCTTTACCACTAGTGCCACCTGGGACATAATTCAAAAACCTAATGTAAATGATAAAAGGACACTTTATGATGATGCATAGATATGAATTTATTTACTTAGGACCTAATCCAAGAAATAATTTATAGTATTACAACTTTCTATATGTAAGAAGGAATAAATAATCAAAAATTATATAAATGCCTAAAAATATTATAGTTGAGGTAACTGTACTAAATCTAAAGACATGAACAATTTCTAATCCATATCTATCATGATATAAAACAGACCTACAGGTCATTATTCATAATGTGCCTATAAATAAAAAGAACATCATTATGCAACTCCTAAATTCTGCAATGGAGAAAAATCACTCTTAACTTATAAAGAATAAGGTATATAATTATATCATTCCCATGTTTAAATATTGAAGGATTGCTTCTTTTACAACAATCAATAAAAAAGACAACATGCTTACAAGGTAAAAGAGTGAAAGCAGACCACATTTATTAGATAAGTATCAGATCATAAGAAGTGAGAAGTAGTCCTATGAACTGATAGAGCCATTTAATTTAACTTAGATTAATATTCCAATCACTCTTCTTAAAACCTGCTTTGTGCTCAATACTGTATATCTGTAATTTCAGAAATTCAATAAAATAGAGAAATGATTGTATAATATAAATGATAAAAATAAATCAACCAGTAGGACAGAAAGATGAAAAAATACAGCAACATGTTACTTCTTTAAAAAAAAAAAACACAGAAACTCAACATTTATTACCAGTTTACTTTTCAAACATTTCTACAGCATATAGGCAATTACAATATGAAAATATTCCTATTTGACTGTAAGATGTTAAAAACCACAATATTTAAGTAAAAAGAACATACATGCTATCTAGATATAGAAAATCAACCATACACTGAAGAGTTTATCATACAAATTTACATCTCTGAAAATCTAAGTGATGTTTTCTGTGCAGGCTCAGTTATACGGCTTTAGTTTCTTGATTTTTCTGCAGTTTGAATTTAAGACTAGGTTATAAAGATAAGTATCAGTAAAGAAAAGAAAGTAAGTGATTTTCTTACCACCCATAATGATAATTATTTACAGGCTATGTTTTCTTAATTTATCTTAGTCCTTATATGTGTTTTAGCACACCTTAACAGAAAGTTAAGATAAACATATTATTTTTGTTTCAGAGACATAGAAGTAGTTTTAAATTATTTTTCTAAGAAAAATTTTCATATACCAGAAATTTGAAAGAATTTGATAGTGATGCACAGTTGTTCTCAACCTGTATCCTACAAATTTACAGTTTTCTATAATTTATCACATATCTATCCATCCATCTTTCTTCATCAACCATCTTTTTTGTGTCAATTCAAAATAGATTTCAGACATCAGCACACAATTCTCAAATGATTAACAGTGATTCAACTTCAATATTGTTTATTTTTTTCTATTGAGGTGAAATTAATGTACAATGAAATGCACTAATAATAAGTGTAGTACACATTGAGTTGTGACACATGAAATACTTCTGTACGCTAAATGCTAATCAAGGTTAGAAACACCCCAGAAAGTTTTCTCTTGCCGTTTCCTAATCAATCCCCATACCTTTGTCCCCAGAGGAATCCACTATTCTGAATTTTTTACAAAAATTATTCGTGCCTACTTGAGAAACTCATAAATGGAATTACGCAATACATGCTCCTTTGTTTTAATATTTTTGAAATTCATCCATATCATTATATATATCAGTATTTTGTTTTTTATTATTTCTGGGAAATTCAGTTCAGTTCAGTTCAGTCTCTCAGTCGCATCTAACTCTGTGACCCATGAACTGCAGCACACCAGGCCTCCCTGTCCATCACCAACTCCTGGAGTTTACTCAAACTCATTTCCATTGAGTTGGTGATGCCATCCAACCATCTCATCCTCTGTCATCCCCTTCTCCTCCTGCCTTCAATCTTTCCCAGCATCAGGGTCTTTTCAAATGATTCTGGGAAAATTTACCTGTTTGGGCTACACCACATCCTGTTATCTGTTGTACTGATAGATAGACACCTCAGCTTAATGACACTGCCATAACCATTCTTGTTCAAGTCTAGTTGTGGGCATATAAGTTTTCATTTCTGTCAGTTAAAAGGCAAGGAAATGAATGACTGGATCATGGGGTAGGTAAGCCTGTATGCTCAGTCGCTCAGTCGTGTCTGAATCTTTGCGACCACCTGGACTGCAGCCCGCCAAGCTCCTCTGTCCATGGAATTTTCCAGGCAAGAATACTGGTGTGGGTTGCCATTTCCTCCTCCAGGGGATCTTCCTGATCCAGAAATTGAACCCACATCTCCTGTGTCTCTTGCTTTGGCAGGTGGATTCTTTACCACTGAGCCACCTGGGAAGTCATAGGGTAGGTATATGTGTGGCTTTACAAAAAATGGCCAGAACAATTTATATTCCAACCAAAACTGTATCAAGGAGAATGTCAAACAATGGATTGACAAAAACAAACTGAATGTTGATGAAGCCCCTTGGTGTTGTATAGAAGAAGAAAATGTAGCAAGGTAAGACTGATAACAAGAAACTCAGAAAGCTATTAAAGGGCGGAAGAACTTTAAGGACCTAAATTAAGGCATGAAGAATAGAGATAGATATAAAAATATTTAGGAGATAGATGGAAATAAAGCTTGATGACTGACTAAATATTGATGAAGAGTAAGGAGAAAGAAATGTGGTGGCATTGAGAAAGATGAGCTTCCAGTTGGAGCAAGTGTGGACATGATGGAGATAGTGAGTTATTCTGAGAAGCTGAATGTGCAATACTAATAAACATGATCAAAAGTCAGCCCAGAAGTGCTGCTCAGGCACAAAAGAATATCCTGATAATTGGGGAATCAAACTGATTAAGATGGAGATATGTATATATATACATACATACACATACATGAATGAAAGAGGCAGCAACGATGGAAGTGATACATTTCTGAATATTTCCTTACTCAAAAAAAATTTTTTAGCAGAAAAATAGTCTTAATTACTTAATAGTGATTATACACACCTGTAATCTTACCTACATATAATGTAATTAAAAATGATAATCATTCAGTAATTGCAAAGGTGATGAGTACACTCATGGTATAAATTTGTCGACAGAAAGTACAAGGGAGAACCTAAAAATGTTGCAGCACATCCAGTTTTGCTTGATGGGGAATATAGCTGTTAAGGCTCAACACTGAGAATCAAACCTCCTTTTGAATTTTTTGAATTCATGTGTCTTTATCTAAGTTTGTATGGAGAAACATGCAGCTGCTGGTATTTTAGTGTCTGACTCATTTTGTCTCTTTCATTATGACCAAGTGACGTGGGGGGAAAAAAAAGGAGCTGTTGATTTGCCCTTTGTTTGTGCCCTTTATTTTCCATTTTTGTATTTTTTAAAGATGTTCTTCTTTATTTTTTTTTTTCTTCAATGGTGCTCTTCTTAAATGATTTCTGGAGAACAGCACATGGCTAACTTTGAAGCAGGGGTAACCAATACTTGGAAAACAATGATAGCTCTTATTTCCCGTGGCATGTTGTTCTATGTCCATGTGTTTTAAAGCCATTAGGTCATTTGAGCTTTATAGCCTCACCATATTCTCACCTTATGATGAGAACTTGAAACAGATATGTGAAGTAATGTGCTAAGGGCCACACAGTTAGTCAGTGGGAAAGCTTAGCCAAAGGTTGTGCCAGCCTCTTACTGCATCCCTCGTGCAGTTACTCTGCCATCACCTGTGTGAAGGCAGTTTACAAACTGTAAAACAGTTATGAAAATAGAATAGTGTTCAGTTGAGTTCAAATTAGCAAGAATTTAAATGGTAATATATACTATCTTAAGAATTAGGATTTGAAGATGAATGACAGAGCCCTGCCTCAAAAACACTTTGTGAAGAAATTGTGAAGAATATCTAGGGCAGGTGAGATGGTTTAACAGTTTTAACTGAGATCTAAGCAAAATATTGTGAGAACCCAGAAGACAAATTTCCACTTGAAGAATTTAAAGAAAGTACTTTTGGAAAATATTAGTAAGAGATCTTAAAAAATTGACATGATTCTTCATATAGAATTTACATAAATACAGTCATTCAAGACTGAAAGTTTCAAGAATGCAGAATGACAACAGGAGGATACAGATGAAAATGCAATGTGAGGTGAGCCTTGAATTATATAGCAGGGGGGCTGAAGAGTGAAGACCTTGAATGCCTTTATGGAGTCTGAAGTAGTAGAAAGCATCAAGCTTTTATACTAATTTTTAATAAAGCTAATCTCTTTATTAAAATAGTAAACAGTAACCAAATCATGTATGTGCATATACAACTTAGATACATATTACAAAAATTACAAAATACATTGGTATAAATATTTGATGCTGCTTGGAACAGTAAAAACTCAGATCTTGTTCACATCCTAGCTTTGCTAGTTTCTAGTTTGCATTTTGAACATTTGTTGGGTCTTAATGTCAGATTTCTTTCTGGGATGAGTGTGGCTTAGAACAGTGTATGAAAAGGACAAGGAAGGGTCAAAGTAACTAGTACCTTTTGTTTTCGCTTACTGTTTGTGCTCATCTTCCCATTCTAATCAGCTCTTCTCGGTTTCCTGGCATGAATCATTTTGAACCTTTCTTTGGGTTAAACTATCCCAAGGGCTGTTCGTACTTTCCCAGCCAACTAAGCATCAAAAGTTTTTCCAGGCCTATTTCTTGGCAGCCAGAGGTTTTTCTATTCCATAGCCAAAAATGATATATCCATTCTGCTTAGGCTGTTAGCTGAGAATGTGAGATGACCTTATGCTGCATTCCCTGCATTCTCAATGCGCTAAACGTTCCCATTCACGGTCTTCTGATTCTTTGGGGGCCTCCCCCCTGCCCCATGCTGCATCAGAGCTGAAAGGGAAAAAAAAAAAAAAAACAGTCACTTTGGGTGCCATCCTGGTGTGCTGGCCTTCATCTGGTGAGAGATTTTCTCTATCAGCAACTTCCCTGCTAGTTAGCTTGTAAGTATTTTGAAGTCTAAGGCTGTGACATTGGAAATATTTTTTCTTAGTTGTAAAAATGAAGTTTTAAAATTTACATAATTTACAACTGCTCTTTGTTCTTCTCAGTTGTCTATAACAGGCTTACAGATTCCTTATCATCCAGCTTCTGTTTGTTTGCTTTCATTAGCAATCTAAGTTTTCATTACCATTAACTTTTAAACATATATTTACACAGTATATTTCTAAACTTTTATGTTCTATAATTATACAAGCTAGCAGTTTTTGAAGGCCTGTGATACAGGAATATAAATAGGCAGGTAAGTAGATAGATAGATACACACACACAGACATATATATATGTAGATGTATGCAATAAACTGGAAAATTCTGAAAGAGATGGGAATATCAGACCACCTTAACTGCCTCTTGAGAAATCTGTATGCAGGTCAGAAAGCAACAGTTAGAATTGGACATGGAACAACAGACTGGTTTCAAATAGGAAAAGGAGTACATCAAGGCTGTATATTGTCACCCTGCTTATTTAACTTATATGCAGAGTACATCATGAGAAACGCTGGACTGGAAGAAACGCAAGCTGGAATCAAGATTGCCAGGAGAAATATCAATAAGCTCAGATATGCAGATGACACCACTCTTATGGCAGAAAGTGAAGAGGAGCTAAAAAGCCTCTTGATGAAAGTGAAAGAGGAGAGCAAAAAAGTTGGCTTAAAGCTCAACATTCAGAAAACAAAGATCATGGCATCTGGTCCCATCACTTCATGGGAAATAGATGGGGAAACAGTGGAAACAGTGTCAGACTTTATTTCTCAGGGCTCCAAAATCACTGCAGATGGTGATTGCAGCCATGAAATTAAAAGACGCTTACTCCTTGAAAGGAAAGTTATGACCAACCTAGATAGCATATTCAAAAGCAGAGACATTACTTTACTAACTAAGGTCCGTCTAGTCAAGGCTATGGTTTTTCCAGTGGTCATGTATGGATGTGAGAGTTGGACTGTGAAGAAGGCTGAGTGCCGAAGAATTGATGCTTTTGAACTGTGGTGTTGGAGAAGACTTTGAGAGTCCCTTGGACTGCAAGGAGATCCAACCAGTCCATTCTGAAGGAGATCAACCCTGGGATTTCTTTGGAAGGAATGATGCTAAAGCTGAAACTCCAGTACTTTGGCCACCTCATGTGAAGAGTTGACTCATTTGAAAAGACTCTGATGCTGGGAGGGATTGGGGGCAGGAGGAGAAGGGGACGACCGAGGATGAGATGGCTGGATGGCATCACTGACTCGATGGACATGAGTTTGAATAGACTCCCGTAGTTGGTGATGGACAGGGAGGCCTGGCGTGCTGCGAGAATCATGGGGTCACAGAGTCTGACATGACTGAGCGACTGATCTGATCTAATCTGATATATATATATATATACATATATATATATGTATATATATATATATATTCTAATGTAATTCTTCCATCACCCCTCAGAGATATGTGCCTCTGACAGATAAGAAAGTTCAGACTAGTTGACATTTATTAAGTTTTTGATGTTACAAGTCCAGTGAGTGGGAAAAGCCTCATTTTACCCAGTTTTTATTTGACTCCTATCACAGGAGAGTTTTTATATATGTACAGTGAGGTAAGAATTTATTTTTATGTTGTTAATTCAAGGTGTATATTTAGTAAGGATTTTTCTTCATACATAAATCATAATGTCAGTGAAATCACATTTCAAATGTGAAGAAAACAAGAGTCTATATGTTTATTTGTGAACTAGGTGAATTTTTAAGCCTTCTTGTCCTGTTATAAATGGTGTCAGGACTGATTCAGAGTTAGGTAATTAGCACTGTGTTTCTACAGTGGGCTGTTGTTCCTTTTATTCTGCTCTAGAACCCCCTAACATACTTTACAAGAGGATTGTCTATTTCATGGTGTGAAACTATTCCTCTTAAAGTTGCATAAGAGAGTTTATAATCACTAATTCCATCCTCTATCCAAATGAACTGTGTGTAATTTATGTCCTAGAAAACCAATGTATGTTATACCATTTGGAGTATAGATACTGCAAAACCTTAAATCATCCAGTAGGTTTGATTCATTTTCAGAAAAAATATTTGTATTGTTTTGCTTGAATGTTCTTGTTCTTTGGGGACTTGTGGGTACAAGGGAGAAGTCCAGCCAAATGTTGGTCAAAATGTACCCATCCTAGCAAATCAGACTGATCCTAATCCTGAGTGCAGCAAAATGTGTTCATAATTTAAATAAACTCAAGATGCCAAATGAATCATAAAGGGAGCCGCATGTCCTATGCCAAGGTGTCATTTTCATTAAGTGTGAGATTGCACCTGAAGGACAGTTTAATTTGCAGCTGCTAAAAATATTTCCACAGAGTGGTACTGTTATAAGTGGCAGGTGGTGCCTGAACGTGAATTTTGCAAGAAATGCCATGTGTGGGATGAGGTGTGGAAGAATGTCAAGGGGTGCTAAAGGAGATAAAGGGGAAAAGAGAAGAGAAGTGTATTTACTCAGCATGTATTGCTATTATCATGATTAAAGACCCCATGTTTCACATGATAGCATTGGCCCAAGATTATTAAACGTGATTATTTGTTCAGCTTCTATCCCAAGCTCAGGGGCATTGCAAAGGTAGCACAGTACCTGTAAAGGCAACGTTTCTTCCCCAAAGGCATACCATTTATAAGCTATTCAGATGAGAGAATCTTTCCAACTCTATTTACCCTTCATAGTGTTTACATTGCAGTTGTATGCTGGCAAGATTAATGCACTTTGATCTTGCTTAAATGGATTTTGCCCCTTTCTTTTGATGTTCAGCTTTTACTATATATCCACATGAACTTCCTGCTTCGCATGGCAAGAAATATTGTCAAATTGTACAAGCTCAAAGGTTTTGTTAAATCATTCTCACTTGGGATTTTGTGAACTTTACAGAGTAGAGCAATTTACAGAGTTGCAATGTGGAAAAGTATCTAGGGGCATTGTAACTGTTTACATTATTAAAAATCCTGTATGTGCATGTCTGTTATTTTGAATGGACTTGGCCATATTAAAATCAGGAATTTGTATCTGGAAATAGGCAATCACTGATTTAATGGGTTACAGAACACAAATTTTAAAAGAAAAAGTAACTAGTGGGTTTGGGTTTTTCATTTCTGCTTGCCATTTGCTGGGAGTACTGGAAGTAGAATAACTTCCTCTGTAAATGCCAGGAATTTTCTTAGATTCCTAAAGAGAACTAACAAAATAGGTCAATCTAAATGAATTTTGGTAAAACTTTTCCATGCAGTATTTTTGATGACAGGGCAAGTTATTGAATACTTGAAGTTTTGCAGGACAGTGGTAATCTCTGACTTCTAATATATGTATTATTCTTAGCTCCATAAAATGAAGAGGCATACTTTCTGATATTTTAATCCTACTGATGAAATCTAAATTTGAACAATTGCAAACAGATAATCTATTTTACTACATTAGTTACCTAACACAAAGGGATACAATCAAAAACAAAAAGCTTCTTCTCAATTAAAATACCATTTGTAACATTTCAGAAGAACCTTTTGAAAAACCACTATGGTATAATAACTCTTAGAAATAGTTGCAGTTTAAATAAACACATCTAAACATTGCTTTAACCAGGGACTTAAACATTGTCAAAGCTATGATGAGTTCTGTTCATTCCCAAGCTTTAACAAACTGCGTCCAAAAGCAATAAAATGTGATATATCTTAAAAAAAAAAAAAAAAAAAAAACCTGCACATTTTAGTTCAGCAAATTCATTCATCTATTTCTTCACTTATTCATTCAGGAGCAATGTTCTGTTTGAGAAATTATGCTTAGACTGGAAGAAATAGGGGAAAAATAGGGAGATCATCTTATAAGAATAAAGAGGAAAGAAAATACATCATTAAACAGAGTTTTATGGATTCTAATTGAGGAATATGCACCAGGTGCCAGGAAAGAGTTTATATGTTAAAAGGAGGTAGAATGTACAAGGTGGATTGAAGAAGGTAAGGCCACAGGCAGGGAAAACATGAATGTGGGTGCCAGGGCAGAAGAGATAAGGGCATGCATTTAGGTAGCTGCAGTGAGATAGATTCACAATATGCTTAGGGGAATTTTTGGTCTATTAGAAGCTGAAGGTAAGAGAGGGAGAAATAATGGACAAATGCCTGTCATAAAAAAAATGAAGGTGAGCATCATAAAAAAAAAAAAAAGAATTAAATGATTTAGAAGAGATAGAAGCAAATTTTCCTCCATGTTATGTGAACTAAAGGACTGTGAAGATGGTAGATGTGGTGTTTTCTGGAATGATGTGGGCTTGCTAAGGAGTTAATAAAGGGAAATGTGGTTGGTTCTACTGAAAGATAAGTCAAAGGTTTTAGTTCATGAATGGTGTGGCTTGCCTTTAGTTTATTGTCTATATTAGAGACTGTGAATAATACAACTGACAAGGTTTCCCACTTCCTCTTCTTGCTAGAAAGCTCTGAGCCAAAATCATGGTCCATCTTGAGCATATGTATTGATAAATGTAGTATCTACTTTTAGCCCTGTTACTGACCTGGAATAGTATCAGCCCTATAGCCCTTTCTGGTTGCCACATTTTGATTTATGGTGGTCATATCCTATGACATTCGAAATCTGTTATTTAAAAATACATGATATAAATGCATTTGTACTTATTTTTGTAGCACTGTATGGATAGATGCCTTAGAAGAAATAGATAATACATGTATAAGTTAGATTATTCCAAAAATATAACTGTAAAGTGAAAAGACTGAGTTTTGCTGGCAAAGTTAATGCTATAAAACAGGGAAAAGAAACGAAAATTATAGCAAGAATACGTTTGAAAATAAATTTAGAGTACCAAACAGAAGTCCTGCAGGAGATGGAGGCAATTTAAGGTAAACTAGCATTTATATCTAGGTACTGATCTTCACATTAACCAAAATGGAAAAGTATGAGCAGAAACAGTTTTTAAAGAAAAGTTGAAGAGTTCTTTGCTGGGCATAATGAATTTAAGTTGCAATAAGATATCTAAGTAGAATATTGTAGCCAAAATTTTGAAATGCAGAATTGAATATAGGAAGAAAAAAAAAAGGCTGATGTAGTCTGGTGATACTTCAAGCTACAAAAGTGAATAAATTCCCAAAGGAAAAAACTTTAAAAATATAATAAAATTAAGAATATTAAAATAGTAGAAGAAATACTAGGAGATGGCTTCATTTATAGGAATACAAGGAAATAAGAGGTGTCTGAAAATAAATTTAAGGAACATATATATTTAGGGTTTTAAGAAAAATAGTCCCAAAGGAAATGGTGAAGATTAGATTATTAACAGTTCAGGTTCAGAGTCAAAAAAAAAAAAAAAAGGCATAAGCCAGAGAAACAAAAAAAATTTTTGGAAAGATGTGACTGCTTTATTGTGCCAGTGGCTGATGACAACCAAAGGAGGATGGGTAATCAATTGGCTGATGAGATGGTTCCTGTTGATTAACATTAAGAACACTACCAGTGGGGAAATAACTCTTATATCTCCTGATCTAAGGGATAACGTCAAAAGCATCGCCCACCAAAGATGCACTACACTGGGCTAGTCTTCCTTCTCCACTCTCAAATCTATTCTCCTCAGTTGTTCCATCTCAGTAAATGATCCTTATCCAACCAGATGTTTAAATCAACTGTTTCAAAAGAGACACATGTACCCCAATGTTCATCGCAGCACTGTTTATAATAGCCAGGACATGGAAACAACCTAGATTTCCATCAGCAGACGAATGGATAAGAAAGCTGTGGTACATATACACAATGGAGTATTACCCAGCCATTAAAAAGAATACATTTGAATCAGTTCTAATGAGATGGATGAAACTGGAGACGATTATACAGAGTGAAGTAAGCCAGAAAGAAAAGCACCAATACAGTATACTAACACATATATATGGAATTTAGAAAGATGGCAATGATGACCCTGTATGCAAGACAGCAAAAGAGACACAGATGTGTATAGAACGGACTTTTGGACTCTGAGGGAGAAGAGGGTGGGATGATTCAGGAGAATGGCATTGAAACATGTATACTATCATGTAAGAAACGAATCGCCAGTCTAGGTTCAATACAGGATACAGGATGCTTGGGGCTGGTGCACGGGGATGATCCAGAGAGATGATATGGGGTGGGAGGTGGGAGGGGGGTTCATGTTTGGGAACTCAGGTACACCCGTGGTGGATTCATGTCAATGTATGGCAAAACCAATACAGTATTGTAAAGTAAAATAAAGTAAAAATAAAAATTTAAATAAAAAAGAAAAAAATAATAAAATAAATCAACTGTTTGTTTAATTTGTCCATGATTTTTCTTACTGCTTCTCATATCCAATGTCTTATCAGTGAACGTAATCCATTTTTTCTACTTTCACAGTCTCTGCATTTGTCTCCTCTGTGATACAAGTCCACATCACCATAATTTCTCACCAGCCTTCAAAGTAATCTTCTTGCCTTCATTCTTGCCTCAGTATATATGTACTTTTTTCCTACAGAAGCCAGTGATCTTCTAAAAATAGAAACCTGATAATGTCATTACTAGGTTTAAAATACTTTACTGGTTTCCCTTTTAGCCATTAGGAAAATAAACTCCTGAACAGTAAACTTTCTTCTTGCTGTGGCTTAACTTTCTGTCATCATCTCTGACCACCTCCCTCCTCTGTTGTGTAAAATTCTCTGTGGTTTCTGTGACCTCGCACCTGTGTGCCTCCCCCCTGGGAAACTCCTAGATATTCTCCAGGCCTTGAATTGCATGTCATTTCTTCTGAGAAAAACTTTCCCTAATTCCATCAAAGCAAGATCAGTTTCCTCTTCATTTTTCATTACAGTCATTTCAAACTCTCTATTTTTGCAAATTATGTGCAATTTAATAATTTCTGTGTTTAATTGTTGGTATTCCCTCACAGACAGTAAGCACCATGTAGGTAGAAAACATTTCCCCTGATCCTCCACAATTAGGAGCACAGAGCAAGTGCTTAGGAAATATTTGATAAATGAAAATACAAATAGTGAGAGATTGTATGAAGAAGGGAGATTGTTTATTGGAGCCACCGACAGTCTGTAGATTACTGGATTGAGAGCAAATAGAGAGAGGCCTTAGACATATAAAGGAAGAGCAGTCATTCCTCCACAGAATGGAAGTAAAGAATTAAAGATTTTAAAATTAAATTTAAAAAAAAAAAAAAGAAAAGGATGACTTTTAAAACTTAAAAAAAAAAAAAAGATTGGGTGGGGAAGGAAGCAAAAGAAGGGAGTTCTTACTAAATGGCTTTGATCTCAGTGGTATAGCAGATAAATAATCCATCTTTGGAGGATAAATTGAGAGATGATCCATTAGTTATTTTGAAGACAGTGAGAGTGATTTTAAACAGCAGCAGATAATAAGTCTAAAGTGAGTCACTAAAAGTAAATAAAATAATTCCTTAGCAACGTTAGCATTTAGGATAAATAGTTTGAATGTATGTACATCCATTTACAAAGACTATATGATTTTCTTCATCCTTGCTTAGGTATGAAGACAGAGAGAGGAAAGTTCTGGGGTTGTATAGGCAGGTAACTGGAGGTTTAGGAGGCCAAGAAGTTCTAGGATGATAAGGAAGACAATTAGAATGACTGGATTAGATAAAGAGGAGGATTCACCAGAGAGGAGAGAAATAGACTGAGAATGACAGAGAGGGGCAAGGAAGAGAAAGGCAAATTTTGGGCTCCTGAGAAATAGAAAATGAATAGTGAGCAAAGGTTTGGGCCAAAAAATAAATATATATATATAAGGTTTTCTAAATTCAATATATTAAAAGAATGGCTTCTTTTAAATTTTTGGAAAACATCAACTAAAGACCTGATTTATTTTGAAATTAGAGTGAATATTTTGTTCAAGATAATGATCTAAATTTCTTATAGCCAAGTCACATTAAATTGACTTTTTTTTCCTTCGATATTCTCTTTTTCTATTGTAATATGTTTATTATTTTCTGTGCATAATGGTACTTTTTGTCATATCTGAAGTTATGTCAGATTTAATTTGGCTACCAAATCCTCTGTGCATATAGTGTCAGGTACTAAAGAGATAATCGTATTGAAGGCCTTTTAACAATGTTATACATGATAACTTGCTTGATTTCCCACTAGAATCCACTTGTGTAAGATGATAATTATCCTCACATATATTAGAGACAGACCATGATGCTTGATAAAGTCTTCTTTTTTTTATTTGCTCTTCTTTATTTTGAGCTGGAGGATAATTGCTTTATACTATTATATTGGTTTCTGCCATGTATCAACATGATTCAACATGGAGCCTCCCTCCCACCCCCCATCCCATCCCATCCTTCTAGGTTGTCACAGAGCACCAGGATGAGCACTCTGGGATGCTTGATAATGTCTTCTTTCGTGCCCAAATACCAACTTAAGAGAATATCTATAAGTATAAAATACCGTTTGCTTTGTTTTTATCTATTCTTCTATCATCACTTTTGCTTGATTATAACTTTCTGGAAGAAATCTATGACCAACCTAGACAGAATATTAAAAAGCAAAAACATTACTTTGCTGGCAAAGATCCATATAGTCAAAGCTGTGGTTTTTCCAGTAGTCATGTATGGATGTGAGATTTTGACATTAAAGAAAGCTGAGCACCAAAGAACTGATGTTTTTGAACTGTGGTGTTGAAGACTCTTGAGAGTCCCTTGGACTGCAAGGAGATAAAACCAGTCAATCCTAAAGGAAATCAGTCCTGAATATTCATTGGAAGGACTGATGCTGAAACTGAAGCTCTAATACTTTGGCCACCTGTTGCAAAGAACTGACTCATTGGAAAAGACCCTGATGCTGGGAAAGTTTGAAGGCAGGAGGAGAAGCGGATGACAGAGGATGAGATAGTTGGATAGCATCACCAAATTGATGGACGTGAGTTTGATCAAGCTCCAGGAGTTGCTGATGGACAGGGAAGCCTGGTATACTGCAGTCCATGGGGTTGCAAAGAGTCAGACACAACTGAGCAACTGAACTGAACTGAACCTATTTGAGAACCAGGAAGGGATTGGCATACTTGGCTAGGAGTAAGGTATGGGAGGAAGAATAGGTAGAAGAGAAGGCATGAAGAGTAGCAGGGACCGTCATAGATGGCGTCGTTACTGTAAGGAGTTTGTGTTTTACTGCCAGTGATTCAAAAAGATATAGGAGGGTTTAGAGAAGTAGTGATGTATCAGAGATATGCACTGACCTATTTGGTGGGGACACAGGGAACTCAAGGGTGATGCCAGGGTTTGGAGCTTGAGTATCTAGTAAATGGCATTCCCATTTAATGAGATGGGGTACAACTTGAGAGAACTTGGTTTGCTTTGTTTTATAGGAATCTCACCTCTCCCTTCCCACACAGTTTTTACTGGAAAGGGGACTAGACCAATTGGTAGTGTGATTTAAACTATTTTATGCTTGAAAAAAAGAATAACAATGATGATGGCAATAAGTCATGCTTGATAGCTCTTCCAGTTTACAAAATATTTTAATATCCAATAATGCATCTGCATTGTCTGGCTACACTGAGGGTTTCTGTATCTATTCCTGATTTTTATTGGAAAAAAAATAATTTTTTGAAACATAAGTGATTTGTAACATACTTTAAAATGCATAAAGAACAGTTTGCATCTGCTGAAAAGGAGTGAAGCAAGGAAAATTAGTTCTTGAAATATGTCAAATAGGAGTTAAAGGAAAATTGAAAATAAACTATAATGAATGATCTTATTTACCCAATTGTCAATTAATATATGTGCTATAATTTGTCTCTCAGATCCAAGGTTCATTAGTGCCCACCTCATCCCAGAGAGTGACAACCCTGAAGATGACAAAGTGTACTTTTTCTTCCGTGAAAACGCAATAGATGGAGAACACACTGGAAAAGCCACTCACGCTAGAATAGGTCAGATATGCAAGGTGAGGCAAAGAGAAAATGAGAGCATCATTGTCTAATCACAGTTTTTTTTCTCCTTTCCCATCTTTGTACAAATATAATAAAAATATGGCTAAAAAGCCTGCCTGATCATTATAAATATTTAAATGGCAAAAACATATTATAGTTGCTTATGTATAACCTTGTAGTCAAACATGCAGGTGGAGGTTGTCACATACTATTTCACAAGTACATTAAGTAATGCTAGTTTGAAATTCTAGAGAAATAATTTTTTATATTACCTTAGAAAATAGTTTTTGTATTCTCAGACCTAGTAAAGTTTCCTATAGTGTGTAGGTTTTCAATGAATATATTTTGTTGGAAATAGCTAAAGTATGAATATAAAAGAAAAAACAATATAGCTTATTTTTATAAATTTATTGCATTCAGTGTGCACATACAAAGCAAACATACATAATTTTGAAGCTGTGAGCTTTCATATACTGTATGGCACAAAATTGGATGTGAGATACATTATAATGTTAGATAGAATAAAAAATTTGTCAGTAAATACTTAAGGTTAAATAGTGTGAACATATGGTAACAGTATTGTTCTTACCCTCTATACTATAAAATATAGTATATATGCAATATGATTAAAGCCAACTATTATTGTATTATTAAAGCACCTTTCATCTCAAGAAAATCATAAGGACAAAGTCAATTACTGTCTTCAAATGAAATTATTTTTTAAAAAATAATGAAATTTTATAAATCCCTATCTTAGAAGAGGGGTATAACCTCTTTTGTTCCACAATCATGATTTAATTATTTATCTAGTATGTTAAATTACTGGAAAATTATAAGTTTTAATGATCTGGAAACATACAAATGATATATGAATATATAAGAATCTTTTCTCTACAAAATATAGAGCATCATTAAAAGCACTACTTACAAGGGTTAAAAAAATCTTTATACTAAATAAAATCATATAAACAAAATATAAATCAGTGTTATAATTTTGAGGAAAAGATATTTCTTCAAAAATAGGCACATAAATACTATTTTAAAAGTCTAGAAGTTATCAGTAAAAGCATATCATCATAATAGAACTTATTGCTACATTGGGTTACAGTTAATTTTCATTTTCAATGAGCAGTTGCTTTTTCAATACGTTACTCTGGAATGACTACTAAAATTTTTCTGATATTTTTTTCAACATGCTATTTGTAAAGTCAGAATTGTTTCAACTGTTTGAACTTATAAAAGTATTTGATGCTTAGCATGCTTTTCTGTTGTATTTTGAGTCTGGGTTATGAGGCATGCAGTTATTCTTTCATTCAATAAAGACTCATGAAGTGCTGCTGTGTGCAAACGTGCTTATTTCCATGAACCAGCTTACTTAGACGGATAAAATCTTACTACGTAAGAGAGAGAGGCTTAAAGCAGGCAAAACAGACACAAGAGTAATATTGTCCATTGCAAAGTGGTAACAGAATGGAAAAAGTACAGTGACTGTTTAATCCTAAGGGATATTTATTATAAGTCACTCCTTGCATCAAGTTTGAATGAATAGATTGCACCAACAGCAGGATGAGAATGCAGTTATTTATATCTAGTCATTTAAAATTCATTTATCAATTTCAAAAATGAGGAATTGCATTTTGTGTATGTTTCATATACAAAAGATACGAGACAATTAAACTAATATTTTAAATTATCATTTGCACGCACAGTTTTTAAAACCATTATTCCCTCCATTCAGAATGACTTTGGGGGCCACAGAAGTCTGGTGAATAAATGGACAACATTCCTCAAAGCTCGTCTCATTTGCTCAGTGCCAGGCCCAAATGGCATCGACACTCATTTTGATGAATTGCGTAAGTAGCTAATGACGTTGATGTTGCATAGAGTATACTTGTTCAGGCTTTGCCATAACCTTCAGAAATGCAAATTTCCCTAATTTTATTTTTAAACAGAGGATGTATTCCTGATGAATTCTAAAGATCCTAAAAATCCAGTTGTATATGGAGTGTTTACAACTTCCAGGTAAAGAGCATTTTATTCTCTTATTATCATAGAAAATCCATGTCCTTTGGACACTGTTTTAAGTGTCCATATTTGTGAAAATATGTTTTTGAAAGAACAATGTTGGCTTAACCTTTGAGCTCTTGTGCATTCTTGGGTGCTTGAAATAAGTCATGATGTAAATCATTTTATACATAAATCTTAGCAAAGAAGGTCATTACTATAAATTTAACAATGAAATGCATGCCATGCCCTATGTATAGCTTTGACTTGAAAAATTTGAATGAAATATAAAATATTATAAACATAGAACGGGGATGATCCAGAGAGATGATATGGGGTGGGAGGTGGGAGGGGGTTTCATGTTTGGGAACTCATGTACACCCCTGGTGGATTCATGTCAATGTATAGCAAAACCAATACAGTATTGTAAAGTAAAATAAACTAAAAATAAAAATTTTTTAAAAAATAAAAAATGAAATCTACGTTTTGTTAACAGTTTATAGTAATATAAACTAAGGGTGAAAAATCTTTTTTTCCTCTTCTCTGCTTTCTCTTCTCTCTTGTCCTTACCCTCCTTCTCCCTCACCTCCTCCAACTCCCTCCTTCTTCTCCACCTCCCTCTCTCTTCCCCTCCTCCTTTCCTCATTTTCATCTCCCTCAAAGCACTTGCTGTCAATCAAATAGCTTATTTTCTGACTGTTCTCTTCAGCATAAAGTTTATATTACCTGGAGTTGCTGAATTAAATATATATTTAATATATAAATAGTGTTATGTATTTGGATATGTATAAATGTTTAAAAGGGAAATAATTTAAAATCAAAAGTCAGGAAAAGTGCTGCAAAGGACTGTGATAGCATAAAGAAAGATTAAACTGCAATGTCCAACACTGATTTATTCTGTAGGTATTAAAACCATTAAAATTTGATTGGACATATTCACTTAATTTTTTAAAGTAACATGATATGAATGTACATATTTGTATCATATATTGTCTGTTTATGACAGGAATACATACATTCTGTGAGTACTTAGGGGCTTCCCAGGTGGTGCTGGTGGTAAAGAACCTGCCTGCTCATGCAGGAGATGTAAGAGATGCAAGTCGGATCCCTGTGTTGGAAGTTCCCCTGGAGGAGGACATGGCAACCCACTCCAGTATTCTGGCCTGGAGAATCCCATGGACAGAGGAGCCTGGAAGACTACAGTCCATAGTGTCACACAGAGTCAGACATGACTCAGACATGACTGAAGCAACTAAGCATGCACACATTAGTACTAAAGATGGTTTCATCCATGCCTTCTAATTTTGAGCAATGATAATTTGTTCTCTTACATCTTATTAAAATATATATACATGCAGCTTTAAAAGTACTAAACACTATTTGAGAATTTATGTTCAGGTATTGATAATTGCTATCTGAAATTTAAGACATCAGCATAAATAGCTCTGTCACTGTATAAAAATGAAATTCTGTATTTGTTCTCTCTTTTTTAGTAACATCTTCAAGGGGTCAGCCGTGTGCATGTATAGCATGAGTGATGTGAGAAGAGTGTTCCTTGGACCATATGCTCACAGGGATGGTCCCAACTACCAGTGGGTGCCTTATCAAGGAAGAGTCCCTTACCCACGACCAGGAACTGTAAGTGACCTAGGTGTTCAAGACAGGAAATGAGTACATTTATGCTGAAGACTTAACAAAAAAGCAGCTATGCACATATTTAGTGCAGATTATAAAAAAGAATGATTCCAAGACTATAAATGAAAGCAAGATGAGGATTTTGTCTGATACCTTGAAATTCCACATTTAACAACGTGTTCTTCAGAGGCATCAGTGTTTAAGTTCAGTGCCTACCAGTAGTCATTACCCATAATTTCTGAAAAATAGAAACTGAACAGATAGCTTTACTTATTTTCTTTTCTGAAAGGGATATAGTAAAAAGGGATATAGCTTTCATGGAGAGCTGAGACAGTTAAGATATACCTGGACTTGTTCTCTTTGATCGTGGTGAAGGCTCAAGAATTGCCATTAAATAGGAGTAAAACGTTTTTAACCAGTATTTTCTTCCTGTGAAAATCCCTCAAATAGGTAAAGAAGATATGCAAGAAATAAAAATACCTCATGGAACAGGGCCCCCCTATTTTAACAGATGCTGTCTACTCTCACTGGCCCCTCTCCTCCAGCAATCCTAGGCACACTCCAGCTCAAAAAAATTGGACAGAGCTCATAATAAAACCAGATTTAAGCCTACAGTTTAAAGTAGGGATAAAAAAAGAAAAAAAATCAATATGGTCAAATGTAAGCAAAGTCATCAATATGATGTCAGAAGTTCTAAAATACGTGTATGGATTCATCCAGTGCAACATTTTCTAACCCTAAAAATCTTTAAGGAAATAATTTCATATGATGAAAAAACTTGTTCTTTAAATTTGTTTGTTTAATTTCACATGAGTTTTATTGTTTAATTCAAGTAAATGCTGTTTTTATATGATTTTATTGGACATAGAATGCTTTTTAATCTTATTTGTTTTCTGTATTGCTAAAATTACTTATTAGCATTTCATAAAGGTTACTTCTAGTTGATGGATTTTGTAAATAAAAAATTAAATAGACTTTCAGAAGAATAAATGAATAAGATAGAATATCCATTGATTATAAGAAGCTAAATGGTTTTATAAAAATGCATATGATATTTACTCCATTTCTTAATGATCAACTGTTTCACTTTGTTGATGGACAGTTTTATAACTTATGGCTGTTTTTAATTTCTATGACTAATTAATGTCAGTGTATTCTAATTGTAAACTTGCTCTGGGTTTACTTCAACAAACTTGGTGAAAGTCTTCCATTAGATACTGTGCTTTTATTTGGAGCTGCAGAGTATTTGATCTGAAGATGTATACAGTGTATTTAGAATTAATAGCAATTAAAATTTTACTTTGTGTCAGGCCTATTTATATGTATATGTATATTATATTCAGCAGCCCAATTATTGTCCCCATCTTACAGATCAAGACTCTGAGGCAAAAAAGGAGCCAGGACTAATTCAGGCAGTTTGGTTCTAGAGCGTGAATTCTCACCCATTATTCACAGATAGTTGTTATAACATGGAAGATCATGGCAGCAATTTGCACCAAGTGCTGGAGGCAGAAGGCAAAAGGCCTTAATTCCTTCTCTAAGCCAGGAGTTAGAGAAGGGCTTCCACCTTGCCCTGTGAATAAAATTCACTCAGATGAATCCATTAATTTCAAAAGTGGGCTTCTGAGAATATGCCATTCCATCAACACTACTGGAGAAAAACACAGTAAGTGGCCTTCAAACAGTGTGTCAATAGAATGGCATTTTCTTTATTTTTAAACAAAAACCTACAGCTTAAGTAGTACTAAATACAATGATAAAAGCTAGGCAAGAGAATGAGACAAATTATAAGATAAAAATCTAAAATACATAAATCTCTTAATATGCAATCTTAGATTTCTAAATTTTTGCAGGTTATTTCTAAATGATGGTAGAAAAGCAAAAAAAAATAATGTCATAAAAATATGTTTTATTGTTTCTTTTAGGAGTTTATACAGCTATACAGCTACTTGATATTTCATTAAATATTTTTTTAATTTACTAAAACGGAAATAATTCCCTAAATCCCTTAACTGATATATTAATGTGTTATTGTGTGTATATCTGGTTACTATATACATATATATTCATAGATAGATACTCTTCCCATTTCAAAACAAGTTTTATTTATTTCATTTCTCATGAATTATTAATGATCTGTATCAAGGTAATGACAAAGACAATTGATTTCTCCTTCTAAGCCTCTTGCAAGATCAGGAACCACTTAATTACATTTTAGCTTTCAAACTCTTAAACTAAATGGCAGAAATTACCTAAGTGTAAGGCAAAAAAGCAAGAAACGGTGATATTGTACTCTAAAAGCTTTTACCATATAACTAAATGCAATAAAAAAGAGACAGACTAAAATTGGAATTTTCTTGTTTCTGTTTTATTGCCCTAAATGGAGCATTTAAGTCAGAGGTGATGTCATGGCAGTATACAACACTGCATTCTTTCTGGCTTTCTATGGCCATCATCTTTTCTGCTTGCTCCAGTGTGTTTGGTCAGTTTCTGTACCATACAAATTGGTAACACTTTGAGTAACACATCTTCTTTTCCCTAAAGTTACTGTAATTATTAATGAAATAATATTTTTAGTACTTTTGTAGTATTTTTTCAGGGTTATATTAAAATAAAGCAATAAAGAACAGTTTATATTTTCTCAATTTGAAAGGAACATATTTATGTTTAGCATGATATCATAGGGAAATATGAATGTATCCAAGAAAATTATTGACTTTTTCTAAACTAATGATTAATTACATTCAGTGATAACATATTTCATTCACTATTTCAAATTCTTCATTGATAACGTAATGTAGATGGTATTGTCACTAATAAAAGGCATCAGACTTCTGTACCCTGAGTTCACTAGATACATTTATAGTTCTTGGTGAGAAATGATGACATCCCATTGAGACTTAGGATATGTTTAGAAAATATATACTACATATTATATCTACTAATTTAAGTAACATTATTTTATTTTTGATTTTAACAGTTACTTAAAAAAATTTGCAGATTTAAATTCTAGACAATTGAGGCCATATAATATATAAATTATAATCCTATTCATTATATTGTAATCAAAAGATATTATTCTCTTTATTTTAATAGTGTCCCAGTAAAACTTTTGGTGGATTTGACTCTACAAAAGACCTTCCTGATGACGTTATAACATTTGCAAGAAGTCATCCAGCCATGTACAATCCTGTATTTCCTATCAATAACCGGCCGATAATGATCAAAACAGATGTAAATTATCAGTTTACACAAATTGTGGTAGATCGAGTGGATGCAGAAGATGGCCAGTATGATGTCATGTTTATTGGAACAGGTAAATGTTTTAACTTCAGCTCTAAATGTTCTTCCAGAACATTGCATTTAACTAATTAAGTATACTAAAAACGGAGGGAATGTTTTATAGTCACTGTCAAGATATGCTATGCTGTGCTTAGTCACTCACTCATGTCTGACTCTTTGTGACCTCATGGACTGTAACCCGTCAAGCTCCTCTGTCCATGGGGATTCTCTCAGCAAGAATACTGCAGAGGGTTGTCATGCCCTCTTCCATGGGATCTTGCCAAACAGGGATCCAACCCAGGTCTCCCACATTGCAGGCCGATTCTTTACCATCTGAGCCACCAGGGAAGCCCAGAATACTGGACTGGGTAGACTATCCTTTCACCAGGGGATCTTCCCAACCCAGGAATTGAACTGGGGCTCAAGGTATAGTTAACCTCTGATAAATGACTAAAAAACCCATGAACATTGTCCCATTCTAATGTGTCATATTTTTAGACAAGTTGACATTATTAACTTAAATCTCCTTTTCAATCAAAAGTTGATAAATTTAATCAGGTAAAGATAATGATTAGGTGAACAATCAGTGTCTATAATTGAGTCATAACTCTTTTTTGACCAGTGGTTTTTCAGGACAAAGATATTGCTCAAACCATGCATAAAATTCCCAAGAGAGTCAATAAATGTTCTATAATATATTGATGCAAAACTATCTGAACTTTAAAATGATCATAGAGTGCAAAAACCTTCCAGAAAATAAATTTTGGCAACAAAATTTGTTTAGTCTGTTTACCATACAATGAGAAACAAAACAAAGCAAACCAAACTTCATCAGAAAAACAACAAAGTGGACATAAGGAATCAGCATATACATTTTAGATTCATTGCTGCATAAATTTAACAGTATATCTTACCAATTATGTGACTAGAAACAAGTATTTTGTAGGTAGGTATATTTTTAGAATGAATTCCATTACTACTATAACATATTACTCTATTTCCCCCTTACTCTCTTTAATAATAGTATTTTGAAAGCACCAGTTACAAATCTGAAGCTTGCTACTTAGGGTCAGATTCCAAGGTAATAAATTCCTGGTCTCCATTAACGTTAACTGACATAAATCAGTGGGAAACAGAGTGAGTGCTCCACTGAAATCTTGTGTAATAACATTTATTTTCCCTTGGTGAGAAACAGAGAAAAAAATTGCATTAACTATAGGGGAATGGCACCTGTGCAGTAAGCGCTTTGAAGACTTAAAGTTTTATAACAAAATTGTGAAATACTTAATGTTATCAGGTGTAACAGTGTCAGGTTCTGAGCAATACATTATAGTTTCCTTTTATGAGGGAGAAAGTTTCTCTATCAAATTAAAGAATCCCAGTGAGACTTGGAGTTCAGTAAAAGTCAATGAATTGCAAGTATCAACTTCTGGTTATAAATATCTTGAGAAATTATAAGATGATAGGATTTCTCTTCAATAAATATTAGTTTGTCATTTAATGTCAAATTATAATTAGATCTCTCTACAGAGTAGTTAAGCTTGTTCGATAAAGTCGCACTTGCCTTTTTCTTCACCTCTGGCCTTTAATATTGAAAAGTCCCCCACTCATTGTCACTGAAACAAAAGCTTGCTTCTGGCAGTTTGACCAAAGAAATCCAAGCTTGAGTTTTCAGTTCTTCTTGGGACGTGAGCTGTCTTTAAAGGAACCAATTTTATGAGCATGTTGAACATCTGATGTTGTGGATGGCTATTCGTCAGCACAGAACAGGGTCATCTGTCAGCAAAGTAAATTGATTACAGTAATTTTACCTTTTAACTAAGTTGCACATTGATCCTGGTTGAGTAATCTGATTCAATTTGTGTGAAATTGTTTGAAATACTACTCAGTAAAACTTGATCTGGAACACAGATAAGGTTATGTTTGGATACTGGAGACCGATCAGAGGCACAGAGTAGATTAACCTAATTTACCTTTAATCTTTGGTGTTATGAGTAGTCTAAGGTCCTGTAAACATAGAAAGACCCTCTTAAAAGACAGCTTAAAAAAAAAAAAAACTGTACAAGGGATACACTAGCCGCCTTTCTTGAGCTCACATACCACATCATATTGATCCCCTGAAAATGGTTATCTGTGGTATGAATACTCTGAATTATTTTTATGGTGTAACATTTTTTACAGACAAGATTTTTCTTCTCAAATAATTTGTCTGTTAAATTTGATTAAAATGAGCCATCCATAGCTAAAAATAATTCCATTTCATTAACTGATGAAAAGGAATGTCAAAGAGTCAAATTTTTGAATTTCATAGATCCCTGTTCTTTCTTCTATCAAGAATAGGAATGCATCGCTAAATACTGGAAAATTAGTAGGCTTCCCAGGTGGTGTAGTTGGTAAGGTTGGTAAAGAATATGCGTGCCAATGCAGGAGACCCAAGAGATGTGGGTTAGATCCCTGGGTTGGGAAGAGACGCTGGAGTCAGAAATGGTAACCCACTCCAGTATTTGTGCCTGGAAACTTCCATGGACAGAAATGCTGGTGGGGGTTGGAAGAGTCAGACACAACTGAGCATGTACACAAGTAGCTTCTTAACCCAACTTAGAGTAAAAATAGCAACTCTTATCATTAAAACACTTTGTATCTTTTAGCAATGAATAAACAATACTTGAAATCTCTATTAAAAGGGATTCACTTTAACAGTTATTTTATTATTTATAATGATGAATTTAAATTTTTAACCACTCTAATATGTTAATATGTTAATTAAACCAAAATTGATTAGGCCAAATATTGAAAAACACTCTAATAAGTAATCTAGTATTTATTATGAGAAGTCAGATTAGCACTAAATGGTCATTGAGCTGTCTTTTTAGGGACCTCTAAGTACTAAAGCCTTCCTCATGGGAAGATGGTGAGCAGTTGGGCTCTGAAGCTCAACTACTTTTGTTGCTTGGCAACATTGCTTCCATTTTGCTTGAATATTAAATATTGATAGTGGTTCCTGATTTCATGACAAGAACGAGAAAAACTTGTCATGTCAAAGTGTAATTTTTCTTCTTTTTTATTTTTTATTGGATGAAAGATTCTTCAGTTTCTGTAGTGCTTTAAATTTTCAAAAGTTCCACACAGATGATTCCATATAACCCCATAATAATCCTTTTTTGCTCCTACCTCTATACTGTCCCTCCCCCATTCTCTCTTCCCACTGTTAACCATTCATTCTGTTCTCTATATCTGTGAGTCTGCTTATTCTTTTGTCATATTCTAGTTTGTTGTATTTCTTAGATTCCACATATAAGATAGATAGTGTTTGTCTGACTCAATTTACTTAGCATAATGCCCTCCAAGTCCATCAATATTGCTATAAATGCAAAATTTCTTTCTTTTTATGGCTGAGTAGTATTCCATTATATATACAAAAATCTCATGGATGGAGGAGCCTGGTAGGCTGCAGTCCATGGGGTCGCGAAGAGTCGGATGTGACTAAGCGACTTCACTTTCTCTTTTCACTTTCATGCATTGGAGAAGGAAATGGCAACCTACTCCAGTATTCTTGCCTGGAGAATCCCAGGGACCGCAGAGCCTGGTGGGCTGCTGTCTATGGGATCGCACAGTCGAACACGACTGAAATGACTTAGCAGCATACACATACCACATCTTCTTTATCCATTCATCTGTTGACAGACACCTAGGTTATGTGCATACCTTGGTAGTTGTAAATAATACTGCTGTGAATATGGGAGTGCATGTATCTTTTTAAGCTAGTGTTCTTGGTTCTTTTCTGATATGTACCCAGCAGTATGGTTGTTCTGATTTTAGTTTTTTGACAAGCCCCTATACTGTCAAATTGATACTATTTTTAATTTAGGGTTTTTTTTTTGAGACACCTGATAATTGAGATTAAAAATAAAAATAATCCAACTTAAGATTATATATATATATTTTTAATAACACAGGTTTAGAATAAAACCACCTTCAAAGCTTCATTTATTTCTAAAAAATTCAATTGTTTTTATTCCATAGCTACATTTATATTTTATCTAGTTTCATGAAATACATTTGAATATATATTACTAATGCTATACCAATAAAATAAATTTTAAAATGCTGACATCAAAACGCCATTCTTTCTATTCAATTACTGATATAATTTATTAGCACTAAACTCTCTTTAGATCTGTTTAAATTGTGGTGTTCTGTACTTTCTTTCAAAGATGTTGGAACTGTTCTTAAAGTAGTTTCAATTCCTAAGGAGACCTGGCATGATTTAGAAGAAGTTCTGCTTGAAGAAATGACAGTTTTTCGGGTGAGTGCTGCTTAATTTCAAGTGTCAACAAGTTCGCTTGTATGTCCTTCCCCTAGGACAGCTGCACACTGATCTTGGTATGGACAAGTAGTCTAGCATACCCTTCTAATTAGCCTGTCAATTAAAAAGCCAGACTAGTCAAAATAAACCTTGAAACTTTCAATGCTAGTTAAATCTAAAAATGTAAAGAAATATATCCTTGGGTCATATTTTGTTTTCTCAGTGATAAATTATATGATTTACATTTTATACTATCAATATAAGTTACCTCACTGAACAAACTCTGTGTGCCTCCTGCCTCCCAAATCCCTTCTTTCACACTTTATGGTATAACTGGGGTGACAGATGATTTCCATGAATGTATTACAGAAATACATTCAGAATGAAGGAATGAAGACATTTCAGTAATTTTAAAAATCTTATTTGTGAGTTGTTTTATCACATTTTTATAAAGAAATCATTTGTTAGCAAAAGAAAATGTTCACGGTTTTCATATCACTAGTGGAAAATTTGTTACAAATTCCTAGTCTTTACAAGTAAGAAAGGTACTGGTAGTTGTCCCTTTGTTGTGAATCACTTATGGCTCAGCTAAGTTTATACAAGACTGGGGATAGAGGCAGCAGTTCATGTGTTGCAGTGAGAGAAGAAAAGTAAAGTAATTGAACATATACCACAGTCCTTTTTTCCTTTTAGAAAATCAGCTAGGAGGAAGTTTGAATTGAATTGAAGTTTGGTATGAATTATTTATGAAACATAACAGAGAAATGATGCCTATCAAAGGTGTTATTTCAGGTTTTGATAGAAGAAGGTAAAAACAATCAAACAATTATAACTAAAAATAAATTGAATTATTTAGTGGACAGAAAATGAGAAATGTCGGATCTAGTCTCACAACTTAAAATTACCTTATTTAGTCTCCAGGAATCTCAGACACTTTATCTATAAAGTGAAGTGCCTGTATTGAAATTTTCAGTTGATTAAATATTTTGATTGTAAGCAAAACCTACCCAAGACTTCTTTTAACCCTGTACTTATTAACTCAGTAGGGCTTTTGCTGCCTATTTCAGTAATTGTTTGAAGAGAAAATAAAGTAAAATATGGCAAGTTCCTAATTGATATTGATTCAGGTAAAATTGTAATTGGCTTTGAAACATGTAACTGATAAATCATGACACAGACACCTAGTAGTAACTAAGAAATGTTCTGCTGGGAAGGTCTTAGGTTCCTGAATCACACCTACATAATAGTTCTGTTTGGACCACAAGCAGTACATCTGTGCTTTCCCATCAGTATAGACAGGGAAAATATTACCTATCTTACAAGGAAGCTAGAAGAATCAGAGACGCTGTCTGTGGACTCTCCGGGACAGTGCTAGTTACTGTGCCCAGAATCTTATCGTCAACATAGTTTTATTTGTTGTAGTTTGTCTACAGCGAATATAAGCTGCATTTACAGTGGCTTTCTCTGCTAATCCTTGGTTTAAGCCTTAAAATCACACAATCATTATAATTCTACTACGATTTTTAAAAATTAAGTACTTGGACCTTATTTTGTCTGTTATAGAATGATGACTAATTCCTATCTTTCACTGCCTCCCATTTCAGAATTTACATATTGATACTTTAGCCTACAAATTCAAAAACACAGTTATCCAAATGGAATGTGTCAGTCGTATAGAGTCCATTTAGATTTAGCAAACAAATTATAGACACTTAGAGTCGGACACGACTGAGCAACTTTACTTTCACTTTTCACTTTCATGCATTGGAGAAGGAAATGGCAACCCGCTCCAGTGTTCTTGCCTGGAGAATCCCAGGACGGGGGAGCCTGGTGGGCTGCCGTCTATGGGGTCGCATAGAGTCGGACACGATTAAAGCGACTTAGCAGCAGCAGCAGCAGCAAGAGGCAGATATATAAATTTTCCTATATCCATTATTGGGTCTCCAGAGCCTAAAATATGTTTTCAACCAGCATTTGTTAAATGAATAAAGAAATCACTTTAAAAATAAAGGAGTTTAAAGTCTTCTCTAGGGAAACCCTCCTTAAAATGAGGTGCCAGAGTATGAGGAAGATAAACCAAGAACAGCAACAAGTTATCCTGCTTGATTATATCCCATATTATTTTCTAGTAGAAAAACATTTTTACCAATTATTTTTTTTTTGCAAATCTATATTGCCACCACCATGCAAATAAAGTTATAGGAGATACTAAAATATTATGTTAACTTTAGAATTTCTTAATTGTTTCCAGAATCTTTTACTTTTGGGTTTGTCATGGTTCCTCTGCATATTCCCTTCAGTTACTGTATATTATTATAACAAGTTTCATTTACTAATTCAACTCTAAACAAACATGTCCACCATTGTTCTGGCACAGTGCTAAGTTCTAATGAATCAGGGATGAACACTATAAACATGGTCTCTGACCTTACCTAGCTTAGAGACTCTTTCTAACATGTTATCCCTCATAGTTTCAAGTACTTGATTTATTATTAGTACAATTAAGTTTTATCTTATAGAATTGTATTGCTATGCCATGCCATTAAATAAGGTTCTTTTTTCTATCATTTAATCGGAATATATATAATTTTGTAGTAATGCTATCTCTGGGATTTTAAGTTGATATTTCACATCTTATCTAGATTTGTTTTAGTAAATCAAAACAAGTTTTAGTTTAAAAATGCTACTTCAAGCTGTTAAATGACTTTCAGCGAAATCTTCAGAGATGGGAAGCCAGCAATCTTGCAAGCACAAATATTTAATGTCTACTAGATTTTATTAGTGTTTTGCAATTTCCAAAGGATTACACAATCTAATTATACCTGTAATAATTACTGAATGATTTCTGCATGGTTTAAGATGTCATGAGAGAGGTTCTTTATCAATTTTTAACAATTAGGTATAAATAAGTAATAATATGTTTTCATGGAAATGATTGTTTATGAGTTTATGATTTTATGAAAAGATTGTTTGCAACATAGGGATGCATCTTCCTCCGATAAATATTCCATTTCTCTCCCATATTCTCTGCCATGCATTGTTGTCATTATTATTTCTTTGGCACTCAAGTAGACAAAATGTATTTGGGCAGAGTTTAAAGAAATATTTACTTTCAACATTCTATTCTATCAGGCAAAGTTCATACATATATTGTGGTCTAGCAATTGGAATATTTCACTGTCAAACTTTGTTTAATTTTGCGGAAGGAGGGCAAAAAACATAACACATTAAAGCAATTTCTATATACACTGATACTAGCAGAGAAATGTTATAGTTTCCTTATTTTTATTTGAGCCTTGCAAGTTACTCCATTTAACATAAAATTTAAAAGGGTTAACTGAAGCACTATGTTGATTTGACAAGGTGAATAGACAAGAACAGATTTAGGGTCCTGGTGGTATCTGATACTCTTGGATTTTAAAAAGAAAGACATTAATGTCAACCAAACAGTTAATTTTACCATAATATCATCTCCAAGAGACCATATTCATTATGTATCTTTGCTAGTCTGAATGACCAACCTCATATAAAATTCTAATTAAAGGCAGTGCTGTGTCCATTGCCATTTTGAGGTTGGTTTTAGGAAAACACCCTGGCTAATCACAGGACATTCCAGTGGTTCTAGTTACATTAAGATACTTCTATTCTGGGTGAAATCAAATCCCAATCAGAGTATAGTAAGAAGAATATTCCTCAGTGATAAAATTTCCATTTTAGAGTAAAATTTTATTGGGAAATAAGAGACGAAATAAATTGGCTTCTCAGGTGGCTTAGATGGTAAGGAATCTGCCTTCAATGCAGGATTTACAGGTTTGATCCCTGGGTTGGGAAGATTCACTGGAGAAGAGAGTGGCTACCCACTTCAGTATTCTTGCCTGGAGAACTTCATGGACAAAGAGTCAGACACAATTGAGCAGTTAACACTTTCATTTTCATAGGACTCTAGAAATTACTTTAAATAGCTATCATATAGTCAAAATGGTATTAAAGTACTAAGACACAAACCTATTTCAAATATTACTTGTAACATAAACTTGTGATTGAATCTCAATTACTGTGATATTCCAAACAAATTGGTTTAAACTCAGTTGGGCCTCAACTTCTTCATCAGTGTTTTTGTTTTTCTAATTAAGGTTACTAGTCAATTGTAGTTGTTATTAACTAGTTAAATAAATGACAATCTCATTTAAAATAATTGCTTGAAAATCCTAAATCTAGGCCTTGTTAAAAATATTCAAAAGCTATAAAACTAGAAATATGTTGATTTTTCTTTATGCACTTGAGATTTTTTTTTTTCCAGTCCAAGTAGGGTTTTACTTTTAATACAGTGACTGGTTACATCAAGTTGCAATGCATTTAGTACAGCGGATTTTATTTATACTGCTGTTGACTGCAAAGGATCGCAAGGCATTTACATAGATAATGCATTCATTTTAAACCCAATTTATGCAGTATTCCATGAACAGCTGAGCAAACAAATGAAAGAGTTTAATTTTCATTCAAATGTAAAACATAATTGATGCTTTCCAAAACCTAGTCAGTTAACTCATTCTAAAGGAGCTTCAGCATGCTTAGCATCCAGGGAGTGCTGTCTGATTCTCCTGGGGTCAGCAGGTTGAAGAGCTCTGCAAGTGTGAAAGTTTAATAAGGAGTAGATTTAAAATATCTGAAAAAAATATATATGGCAAATTAGAGTCATAGAAAATCTTGAAAAGATGCTAAGTTTTTAATTTCATTTTTGCTCGAACTCCAGTTGAATTTGCAATTAAAACCTGTTTCATGAAAAAATGCTTATAAAGCTACATCTGTTTTAAATGGAAGTCATATTCACTACCAACTAGGCTCAGAAAAAAAACACAGCTTATTTAAATGGATGTCATCTTAATATATTCTGTTAAAATTCAACCACAGGCAGCATGTAGCACATCCTATTCCAAACTGTTTCATGATCTAAAATAGAAGTAAGCTGCTTTTAATAAAGAGATTCTAGGATCTTAATTTAAGAACTTTGAAATCATTATATGGCACAGTGGAGTTTCTTGTATATTGAGGTTTGTTTTGTTTTACAATTTATATATAAAGTGATCATTTCAGTCTACCTTACAGACATTTTAATTTTGTATTGTCGATGTATGTGAAATGTGTGAAAATTCACCAGCTTCACTTATAGATAGCTTCACTGAAGTTGTTTGAAAAGAGCCTAGACATAGCTAACTTTAATTTTAATTATACTACCTGTTAATTCTATAAGAAGTACTTTCCTTGCACCTTGGCTATAAAATTTATTTCACGAAAGTCTCCATGAAGTTAGCTGCTTACACACATAACAACATAACCATTTTCCCTGTGAAACTGTTGGAATGGAAGAAGCTGCTGTGGAATATTTTTCTGCTTTAAATTCTTTGTTTGGATTCACTGATTCCAATATCATGTAAACCTAAATATAACAATCAGTTTTGTCTTCTCAAACTAAAAATCTATGATAACTTGGTCCCTTGATTTTTGTGATTTGATGGAATAAATTTCAAAAATCTTATCTCTATATAGAGAAAATTGATAGATATTCCTTTCATCATAGTTGTCTTTATGATGGATAGTTCCTATAGAAAATTGTTATCTGTAATGTTATTAAGCTATGAAAATGGGTAACTGTGGGGAAATTCTAAATTATCCTGTCAAATTAATTTACATCCTAAATCATTTGTCTCATTTATGTCTCAGGCAGGTAGTCTTAAATCTGTTAAGAAAATTCTATGCTCAGCTTAGATATCAGAGTTTGAAGTGGAAATCTGCAATTCTATAGCTCATAGGAGGTAATTAAAACCACAAGTGTGGATAAGCCCATCAGGAAAAGAAGGTAGCATCCAAGGAGGAGTGGATAGGAGTCAGTAAGGAAAGGCAAACACATGAAGAATGACTAGAGATAGGAAAAACTCTGAAAAAATTAAGAATAGTTAATAAAGAGTTCCAAGGCATAATGAAATCTAGAGGAAGCAGTCAAGAATTGAGTGGTCACTAGTGCTATATCAAACAGGAAGTCCAGTAATAATAATAGACTGAAAGCTTCCACTCACCACTACAGGTTATCAGTGATTCCTCCTTCTGAAAATCGTAGGCCTTCTCTTTAGAGTAAGGCCTAGACTCAGTGGGCTGAGGGATGAATGGCACCGAATGAGACATGAGCAAGTAAAGATGGAGAGTATAGAATAATCACATTATTTTCAAATAAAATACAGATAAGCTTGAAGGGTTGGGGAAAAACTTTTTTAAAAGATGGCTCCCTGTGTCTCATACAAATTCAGTGGAAGGAACAGAGTATAATGGAGAGAGTAAAAGAGATATGAGAGAAAGGGGGAAATTTGTAGGGAATTCATTTGCTCATTCCATTTTTAATAAATAATTATCAAAAACTTGTAAATATAGTTGACCTATGAACAACTTTGGGGGTTAGAGGCACCAACCTTCTGTGCAGGGGAATGCTGCTGCTGCTGCTAGGTCGCTTCAGTCATGTCCGACTCTGTGAGACCCCATAGATGGCAGCCCACCAGGCTCCCCCGTCCCTGGGATTCTCCAGGCAGGAACACTGGAGTGGGTTGCCATTTCCTTCTCCAGTGCATGAAAGTGAAAAGTCAAAGTGAAATCGCTCAGTCGTGTCTGACTCCTAGTGACCGCATAGACTGCAGCCCACCTGGCCCCGCCGTCCATGGGATTTTCCAGGCAAGAGTACTGGAGTGGGGTGCCATTGCCTTCTCTGGTACAGGGGAATATCTGAGTTTAATTTTGCAGTTGGCCCTCCATATCTCTGGTTTTGCATGCATGGATTCATCTAACTGTTGACGGTGTAATACTGCAGTGTTAACTATTGAAAAAAATCCATGTCTTTGTGGACCCTCAAAGTTCAAACCCCTTTTGTTCAAGGGACAACTGTAGGATAAGCAATCCCAGGTATATGGCAGTGAACTAAACAACCAAAAATCCCTGTGCTAAATTAGTCTTGGGTGGTAGGTGATTGGGGAAGGCTTGGGGCAAGGAAGATAGACAGTTAAGAAACATGACATGCCTCTTCCGTTGTCCTCACATCCTATCAGCCTAACCTCTAATTCCCACTGTGTGTCTTTCACTGTTTTTCCTCCATACTTCTCTGACAGGCAAAAGGGCAAGCAAGAGTCACAGCTAGGGGTCTCAGGGATTTAACAGCCCTGTGGGCATGCAATGACTAACTTTTCTTGGTACTAACCTCAGTGGATAGCATTGAGAGAGTCATTGTCTACTATCCTCAGATTTTCTCTCAGTGTTAACTTACATGACCTGCCTTTTTATTGACTTTTCCTCCTCCTTCTCAGTCCTCCTCTCTACCTTCAGATAAGAACTTTGAGGTATAGGAAGAAACGCGTAAGACACAAGATGAATATCACCTATAAATCATATACATACAAAAAATGTCATATTTATGTATTTCTAGATAGTGATAAGCACTGAATAGAAAACCTGAAGCAAAGGAAGGATATGGGAATGTGTGTGTGTGTGTGTGTTGAGTATATGCATGTGCATGGGAGAGATAGGAGAGATCTGAATAAACACTATCTGACAAACATGTTTGTAAAGTATTTTACATTTATCAATTAACGTGATCATTATAGCAATCCTATGCAGAAGATACGATTGTATTCATTTTTCAGATGAGAAAGTTAAATTAGAAATAGTTTCTATACCACACCTAATATCAACCTTCTGATAAGATTTGTGTTACTACCATTTGAATTCATACAGTTTGACCCCTGAGTCCAACTCTTTACACTTTCTTCAGGGCATGACTTCAGGCTCTTAACAGAGAGAGAACTTTTAGGATTTTGTTCATCCCGTCTAAGCCTCCTTCTCATTACCTTTCTATACGCCCCCCCCCACCCCACCCGAAGCTATCTCTTGTTAGTGTTGTGTTTGTCACTGATGAAACAGGATGGATTGGAGTTCAGTGAAAGTGAATCTAAGAGAACGTACTCAAATGTGTTTAGGTAAATAGTATTTTGGTGGTCTGAGTTCATCAGAGAACAGCGTTTATTTATGTAGCCTACTTATGCTTATAATAGGCTTTAACAGAATGTTTAATAAGTGTGCTAGTGATGATTTCTTCTCTAGTCATGACTTCTCTACATTAGTCTGTTGATAGAAATTAAAGAGATTATGTTCTTCTGCAGAGACCTGAATGTAGACCTTTGCACCTTAAATAGTCATGTTAATAATTATGACGTAATATCATCTCAACCAAGCTCTTACAGTTCTCGACAGCTGGACACCAGCTCTATACCCTCAGCTCGTCTTTGGTGCTGTTAGGAACTGGTCTGACATTCTCACCTCAGCCACAGTGTTCTCCAGTTGAACATACAAATTTTCACAGAGCAAGATCAGACGGGGCTATTCTCAGACCGTGATAAACCAAAACAGTAACAAGTCCATTCTGTAATCATGTCTGAACACAGAAAAGAACATAAACATTGTCCAAACCATAAAAATGAACAGTCTCCCTATCTGCCCTAGTGAATGATTGCTACTTTCCCAATAACTGCTCTAGTTTCACTCTGTATTTTCCTCCTTCTAAATAAAACTTATGAAGATACCTAATCATAGAATTACCTTTGCTTTGTGACAGCATCCAATATAAAGCGAAACCCTGCTTCCTGGAACTCCCTCAAATCACCTAAACACAAGTCCAAAACGTATTAAGTCCTTTCCATCTCTCTCTTACTGAGTCTCCCCACAGTCTCCTTTATCATAGTGAGCAGTCCACCCAGTTTGATCCACAGATATGTTCTTGATGGTCTTTAATTGGAAAATGCACTTATTGTCTGTTCCACACATGCAAGTGCCCCACACTTGTCTATGCAATTTTTTCACATTTTTTTCCCAATTATATTGCTTCTTGTAGGCACTGAAGTTATCTTTCTGAAAGTTTGTGTTGGCATTCTGTAACTTTTCTAATTGACTGACCATTTCACATTTTCTTTTTTCTTCTTTAGGAACCAACTTCTATTTCGGCAATGGAGCTTTCCACTAAGCAGGTAATAACATTATACATTACAACTGGTAATCTATGTTTTGTTAACTTAGTTTCAAATAGATAAATATATTTATGATCCATCAAATTTTATAGGTTTATTAACAGTTGTTCAAAACGCAAGAGGAAAAAAAATATTCTTACTATAAACAGCAGAATAAAAACTGAAGATAATTTCATTGCCCTCATGCTTTTGACCAGTCTCATATATGTGGGCTTCCCAGGTGGTGCTAGTGGTAAGGAAGCCGCCTACCGATGCAGGAGCCGTAAGAGAGGCAGGGTGGATCCTTAGGTCGGGAAGATCCCCTGGAGGAGGGCGTGGCAACCCACTCCAGTATTCTTGCCTGGAGAATTCATGGACTGAGTAGACTGGCAGGCTGTGGTCCATCAGGTCGCAGAGAGTGGGGCACGACTGAAGCAGCTTAGCACCCTTGCACATATATATGTCCTATAAATATATTTATTAGATCACATGCATGCAATGTCACTTCAGTCCTCTCTGACTCTTTGCGACCCTATGTACTAGAGCCCACCAGACTCCTCTGTCCATGGGATTTTCCAGGCAAGAATACTAGGATGGGTTGTCATTTCCTTCTCCAGGGAGTATTCCCAACCCAGGGATTGAACCTAGATCTCCTGAGGCTCCTGCATTGCAGATGGAGTCTTTAGCGCTGAGCCACCAGGGAAACCCTCTTAGATCAGTATTTGTTGTAGATTTTCATTTATAGTATTTCCTTCTTGGCCATTGTAACATAACTTCCTCAGTAATAACTCATATTTTCATCTGTATATCCTCTGAAATAACATGGGTGAATGTTTTGAAATTCAGATAAATGTATAATTTAATTTATATGTGTAAACAAACTGTATTATACAGGCTAATAAAATCATGCACTGGGCAGTATATTTTTGGAGAATTTTGACTTAGTTAATTTTACGTTTTCAGTAGTATCATGTGCTAGAGAAAACATTTAGTTTGGCTAAATAAAAAGGGAAACAGCAAAACAGTCCCTGCAAATGATAAATTATTAAACTCTTCAAATTCAAAGCTTGAGGACAGCATGTTAATAGTCTTCTCATTCCTGTTGAATGAATGCTTTGGCAGGACTCTTACAAAATGCAAATGGATTCTAAATGCTCAATGATAATGGCAAAGCAAATATGATTTTAACTTCTAATGAGTTATCTTTTCTGCAAAAATGTTACCTAGCCTTTCTATGAGTATATCAAAGTTAACTTTAAAAAAATGGCTTGGATCCTGAGTTGAAATTAATTATTAAATAACCTAGGAGAAATAGTCAAAAAGTAGTTGGGAGCTTCTCACTCTCTGATGTGAAAACTTACACACAAAATTGTTTAATATGAGATTGATTTGGCAGATCTTATTTCTGATGGCAGATCTTACTTACATGTTTTATCTCTAACCATGCCATTTTTTGTCATACAAGATGCTAAAATACCATGCTAGTAAAACTTAGTAGATACCTTTTCAACACATTTGTATCAAAATACATTGATAATCTCCAAGATATTTAGAGAAATCCAGAGTGCAGATATTATTGACCTGATACTGTCATCTTATACTTCATAAGTATGTGTTCACCTGTTCTTGTAATCTAAAAACTGTCAAATGTTGGCAAGGAAATCCGGGGAGTTCCAGGATGGTAGCTAGACTGGGATATTCTTTCCTATAATGATTTTTAAAACTATCTATTTATTCTCTGCTGGACTTTGTCAGTCTTAATTAAATTGCATTCAGTTTTGTAAACTATCTCTTTCTGACCTACCTTAAGAATGGCCCATTAAATGCAGCACATTTTACCAAAAAACAAAAACAATTTGTCAACCTAAAATACTAGGTTAGAAGAAAGTAACTCTAGCCTTCATTTTCCATTACTGGAGTTTGACTTCATTCAGATGTGAGTCAATTTCATTTATGCTTGTGGAAATTTTAAAAGTGAGGCAATAGTATCAAGAGGGACAAACATGTTGCAACTAATTTTCTGGATAAATGGACTCATAACCTGCTTATGACCTGCAACTTATTAGGAAGGATAGTGAGAAAGCCTGTGGTGATGTTAAATTGGGCAGAAAAAGCACATCAGGTTATTTGCTGGTTACTGGATTATGCTCAATGGTGCCTGCAAGCCTCCCCTACATTTCATTTAGATGGCATAATTTATTTGCAAATCATTAATAGTACAGCAAAATAATTATAAAATGAAAACTAAATTGTATTAAATTTTTGCCATTTTATCACACTTTAGGTTATCATTACAATGATTTCAGTTGCCATATTTTTCATTTCATATTTTTCTCAGGTATTATTTCTCTGATTTTCAGCCAAAGGGATCTAACAGATGTAGAATGCATTATTTGTATAAGAACTCCTTTATTACTCAATGCCATATTCATAGAGATCTATAAGTATGAAGTTTTTTCATGTTTCTTGAAAGTTATTGGTCAAACATAGAAATCTTTTTCTTATGTATGACCAACTTGTTCAATCGCTTTTAAAATAGTTATGTCCACAGTATATGGTTTGGCATATCTTACATTCACCAGTGCCAGACAGGCTTCTAGGTACTACTGCTGCTGCTGCTAAGTCGCTTCAGTCTGTGTGACCCCACAGACGGCAGCTCACCAGCACCCCACCACCACCGCCGCCCCACCTCCCCTGCCCGTCCCTGGGATTCTCCAAGCAAGAACACTGGAATGGATTGCCATTTCCTTCTCCAATGCATGAAAGTGAAAAGTGAAAGTGAAGTCGCTCAGTCATGTCCGGCTCCTAGTGACTAATTTATCGTTTAAATATTATGCTTGTTTCGTTTTTTTTTTTTTTTTATCACATTGAGATTTCTTGCCTTCTTTTTTCTGCCACTTAATTTTTTTTTTTAACTGAAGGATAATTGCTTTACAGAATTTTTTGGTTTTCTGTCAAACATCAACAAGAATTAGCCATAGGTACACCATGCCCTCTCCCTCCTGAACCTCCCTACCATCTCCCTCCCCATCCCACCCTTCTAGATTGTCACAGAGCCCCTGTTTGAGTTCCCTGAGGCATATAGCAGGTTCCCAGTGGCTGTCTATTTTACATTTGATATTGTAAGTTTCCATGTTACTCTCTCCATACATTTCACCCTCTCCCTCCTCCCTATACAATCTAAGTTCATTTTTTAAAGATGCTTTTGGAAGAGAGAAATAATAGGAGGGGGAAAAGTTCTTTGCATTAGTTAAGTTCTCTGTTAACAGTTAATAATAATTTGAGAAATATTATCACATGCAGGTTCTGTAGATGCTATAAGAGGGGTACAAATCAGATTCATTTTCTTTCAACAAAAAGGCTTAATAATATTTCATCTTACTCCCAGAGACTTTAACTATCATTTCCTAATTTGCTGTGGTTTGTAGCATCTTTCAACATAAAAATACAAGGTGAATATACTGAGAAATTGAACATCTGTAATGTATACCATATTCCATATACTGTACTGGAATATTATTTAAAATAAATATTCTTCATTTTACTGAAATGGAATAAGTAATATTTATCAGGATTACTACCTCCATAATAGTTCAGTTTTTACTGTATTATTTCTTCCCCATTTCTTTTCCCTGTTTTGTGTTAACATATAAGTAAGTTGGTTAGCTTTAAGCATGTAATTATTTTCTATAAAATGCTCCTTACCATCAATAATGTCTTAGATTCTAATAGATACTTTATCTTCATTCAAACATATCTGCTATATGTAGTCCATCTTTGAAAGCCAACTAGAAATGCGATTTTAATTATATCCATTGCTTACTAACAGACAACTTATAATACTAAAAGAGCACGCCATGGTTCCAAGACGGGCTTTTCTGTAACTATTCTTTTCTATAGTGGAGAAATTAAAATACACTTTTGGGGTCTTTTTTATATGTACTATCATGTTTAAGTACATAAAAATTTTCACATTTATTTAATATTTGTTATAATTATTCAATCATCTAGTACAAGAAAAGGGAGCTAGTATAGTATATAGTTTACTATATATTGATAGTAAAATATAGAACAATCACAAAACAGTTTTATTTGTATTTAATTTTGTGTTTACATAAAGTTGCAACTGATATGCTACATTGGGCAACTTTGTTAAAGGTATTTTTTAACTTGTATCGAAAACCTAAATTGATCGCTGCTAGAAAGCTTTTTTCCCTCCAATTCTGGCTCCTTTGATAACTTCAAATTCATTGAGAATAACGCCAGCATAGATGTTTTATTTGGATGCATTCTTTGAATCTCTAGTTAACCATGCTTATCTTCTGAATAAGGAAGTTAAGTCTTAGGAAAATTATGTGAACAGATCAACAAGATCAACAGAGAGTTAATGTCAGGCAAGACCTAGAATCCAGATATGTTGATGCCCAGTATCCCGCCTTTTTGACGTTTGAGCTTTTTGTTCAAGTCCATGGCACCAGCTAGTGTGTACTTGATCCCCCTATACGATGACCTTTGAGTGAGAAGTTAATTGAGTACTTGTGTTTAAAGTAGTCTTCTGGAGGTAGTACAAAGGCAAGATGATTAAAATTGAGCAAAGCTTCTTACCAATATAAGCACCAAAACTTTACACTTTCCCTTCTTATAGGAGGGCAAACCTAAACTGAAAGTCCCCAAGAGTCAAAAGCAAAAGATCCCTGCCTCAAAACCAATCAGAATACATGGCAGGGTAGGTAATCTGGTTAATCAAATTATAAACAGCAGAATGTTAAAAAGCAAGCTAAGAGCAAACTGAAGGTTTGAACTTTTCATTGCTCAGTAACGTCATTTAAAATTTTTTTTATTTTCATGAGATTTAATTGACATGTAACTACTACTGTCTTCCTTCATCTTCCCTTATAAAATATACCTGTTTCAGTCAAATGTATGGATTTTGACCTTGCTGTATTTTAGATGGTCGCATTTTCTGTCAGGCCTTTGAAAAAATTACCAGAAATGAAATATTTTGAACCCACAAAGATAAATGTATGCTTGCTAAAGTATAACATTTTCTTTTTTTTTTTTTTAAGGAAAAAGATATTTAAAAAACAAGGCAATTTTTGTCATAACAGTAAACTCTTTCCACAGCAACAACTATATATTGGCTCTACCACGGGGGTCACACAACTCCCTTTACACAGATGTGATATTTACGGGAAAGCCTGTGCAGAGTGCTGCCTTGCCCGAGACCCTTACTGTGCCTGGGATGGCTCCTCATGCTCTCGCTATTTTCCTACTGCAAAGAGGTAGGAGGACTATTAGAAATAAATACACTGTTTGACATTTATCTTATCTGATTTCATTTTTGGAACAGCTTCTTCATATAAGTACATCATCTCTTTATTTCTGTGTATAAAGCAAGGTGTTACAATTCAGGGAACTCTTAGATATATCCTAAACTTCTACACAAACTTGGTTTACTTTTGTTTTAGAAAACAAAAACACCATCTTAATTTGGCAAAATAATTTCAATGTATTCTTTACTACTCACTCAAGGCTACCTGTTCACCAGTATTTAAGAAACAAGCAATGATGGAAAAAAGTAATATACAGTACTTACTAATATAAACCTAAAGATTAATGGTATGCACAAAACCTGTTGAAACATTTAATAGAAATTAGTATTATTACACTGATGCATTACAGGGGCAGTAAACTTTGCTTTGTTTTTTATTGTAGCTAATGTTTTACAAGAAGCTGTGAACATGACATTTTTCATTGCTAGTGAGATGTGTTCTACAACATTTGGATCATTTTAAATGTTTTAGAAAATATTAGGGAAAAGAAATAACTCACATATCTAAACTAAACATTTTGATTACACATTAGATAACATTGACTGTAGTATTACATTATCTACAACTTAAAACTTTCATATATTCAGTCCATATAGGTTAAAACACAGTTACCTTGTTAATAATGATATTAAATACATATGTATCAACCTATTCCATTTACTAAATACTCAATTTTCTTAAGCCTCCAGTATTCAGAATTAAAACAACCTATTTGTATTACTTTCATGTATCTATCCACTTTGTTGGAAGTTTTAATTTAAAACAAAAATAGTGTGGAGATAATGTGTTACTGATCAAAGAAACCCTGAATATACTAATAAATAGCAATATGATCTTGTTACAGCAGTAAAGTTAATTATGATAAGGGATTTATGCTTCTTAAATCATTTAGCTCTACTGCTGCTAAGTTGCTTCAGTCGTGTCCGACTCTGTGCAATCCCATAGGTGGCGGCCCATCAGGCTCCCTTGTCCCTGGGATTCTCCAGGCAAGAATACTGGAGTAGGTTGCCATTTCCTTCTCTAAAGCATGCAAGTGAAAAGTGAAAGTGAAGTCCTTCAGTCATGTCCAACTCTTTGCGACCCCATGGACTGTAGCCTACCAGGCTTCTCTCTCCATTGAGATTCTCCAGGCAAGAGTACTAGAGTGGGTTGCTTTTCCTTCTCCAGGGGATCTTCCCAACCCGGGATCGAACCAGGGTCTCCCACATTCCAGGCAGACGCTTTAACCTCTGAGCCACCAGGGAAGCCCAGTTTGAACTAAAAATGTGTATTAATTTCATTCCATGGGAAATGTATAACATTGCCTAATTTAGTAATAATTCACTTGAATTTTAAGTTTTTCTTAATGAAAAATAATATAAAAATAACATCATAACTAGATCTGTAATAAGTTAAAACCTGGATATTAGTATATATTTGGAATGCTTACTGCATACCTAGAATCCAAGATTGAAGGAATTACAATTAACACATTTTTGTTGTGCCTTGCAGATTTTACCTAATCCAGTTTCATGTGTCTTTGAAAAGGATGTTTAGAGGCCTTACAATTTATATATTCTTTGTGATGGCATTTTTCAAAAGCTTAAATGGCAGTAAAAAAAAAAATTCCGTCCCAAATGCTTTGTGGTTCGTGTTTCACAAGTTCTTTTGTTGGCTCAATTTTGAAATGTGCACCATCTGTTTGATAGTGTCACCAATACTACAAATAGAAATTTATAAATACTTGGAACTTCTAAATTTATGAATACAGTAACAAATTCCATGTTTCAGTTCTCAGTGGCGTTTGTGAGAACTTTTTTCAGTGTTGGTAACTAACTTTGCAGCAAGACAATACCCATTAAAACAGATGCAATGTACAGTTGGGCAAGTGTCCCCAGTCTTTTCCCCAGTTACACATAAGCAGTCTCCATTTTTAGCCTTTTACTTGAACTACACACCTTGTTTGCACCATAATGGCTGGAGACAACCTCCTTATTCCCAGTTAACCTTTAGCAAATTGTAGAGAGAAGGTGCCCAGAATGAACTATGACAAACGTTATCTGAACAGTAGAATGCAGGAGAATTTAATTTCAGTTTTATAGCAAATTTGCTTTTCTTTTAGAGGTAAGTTCGTCTTCTCTCTCACCTTCCTCTTATAAAAGGAGACTTGCTCTTTAATATTTGTTGTTGTTTTGTCCTTTTATTCACTTCAGAAGTAAATTGGTTTGCAGTCATAACTATGTAATCATAAAAGAAATGTTTTATTAAAAAAGGTTGATATAGCAACCAAAAAGAAAAATTACAGACTAAATTACAATATAATTCTTTGTCTTAATACTATAGTTTAACAAAAATTAATTTAAGGAATTATGTATAAATATTAAGACAAAAATTCATATGATTTTTAATTTTCAATCTTACTCCTTCATTAGTAATTAGGGGGAAAAGTGTTTAATTCTGTTCATTGAATAAATGTGTTGCTATTCTATATTTTGTGTTTTTTCCTCAGAATTAAGGTATTAGGAATTTTGAATTTTTTAGATGTTAGGTTCTTATTGATTGACATTCAGTAGCAAAAGAACCCATGAATTTCCTGTTATCAATACCTGAAAAGACTTTTAACACATTGTTATTTATTTAGTGCATTTATATACTATTTTCCGTTTGATCATCTTGGAGACCTCTCTTAGAGGTATAATGAACTGCTTTAAAAACTCTTTTAGTCATATATAGATTCATCTCTTCTAATAAACTCCTGGGATCTTTGATTTTGATTCTTCTTGATTCTTACAACAAATCCCCAAGAAAGAACAGAGATACAGTAATACCTTTTAAATATAATTGTTTTAGACGCACGAGACGGCAAGATATAAGAAATGGAGATCCATTGACCCACTGTTCAGACTTACAACACCATGGTAAGTTACATTTTTAATCTTTCAACCTGCTAGCACTAGGGTAAAACCAAAAGCAGCAATACATGTGCTTGCAAGTTATACCCCTCTGCCAGAATACTCAGAGAAGTGCAACTGAAGAGAAAGAACATCTTGTGGAAGAAAATTATAGTGAACAAAAAGCACTGAATTATGTTTTATTAATGTAGGTATGATAAGTTCAAGATATTAGACCCTTATGAGACTTCATGCTCAATTTTCAAATGTTAACCAAAAGAAGTCAGGTTTAAGTATATGCTTTAATATATAGTTGCAACCTGAGTAGTAGGCAGCAAATATATTCATTTAAATATATCCAAGGAGAAAGTGTAGTCTTAAACTCAGCCATGCAGATTTTTCATTTATAGTATAGACCCAGTACATTATTACTGAGTATCCTACTCAAGTAAAAGTTAGTTTGGATGTCTTCACGCTGATTTACCAGTAGGATATTCCCCTGAATCGGGGATTTTAGATCAAGTTCATTTTGTGCATTCTAAAAGATGTCAAGTTGCTTATTTAATGATGAAATATCAACCAGTCTTTATTTAAAATGAAGTAAAATTGTAGTATATCCCATTCATCCCACTTCAGCCCTTTACAGAAAACAAAATTAATTAGGCTATGCTTCCCTCTGCTGGGAAAACTCAGCAATGACATCACTGCTTATGAACAGCTCAATTAAAAATGGCTAAAATATCAACTGTAAACATATTATGTGTAATTTGACATAATTATCCTACTAACTTAACTAATTATCCTATTAATATCCTATTATCCGTAATTATCCTATTGACTTTTTTGGTGCCTTTTACATTAATCTTAAAAGAAGGTTTACTGTTTTTATCAATTACTTGAACTTGATCTACTAATTCTGTGTAAAGAATATTCATGGGTAATTCAGTTCAGTTCAGTTCAGTCGCTCAGTCATGTCTGACTCATTGTGACCCCATGGACTGCAGCACGCCAGGCCTCCCTGTCCATCACTAACTCCCAGAGTTTACTCAAACTCATGTCCATTGAGTCGATGATGCCATCCAACCATCTCATCCTCTGTCATTCCATTCTCCTTCTGCCTTCAATCTTTCCCAGCAACAGGGTCTTTTCAAATGAATCATTTCTTCATATAGGGTGGCAAAAGTATTGGAGTTTCAGCTTCAATATCAGCCCTTCCAATGAATATTCAGGACTGATTTCCTTTAGGATGGACTGGTTGGATATCCTTTCTTCTTCAACACCAAGTTCAAAACCATCAATTCTTCAGCCCTCAGCTTTCTTTATAGTCCAACTCTCACATCAGTATATGACTACTGGAAAAACCACAGCCTTGACTAGACAGACCTAGTTGGCAGAGTAATGCCTCTGATTTTTAATATGCTGTCTAGGTTAGTCATAACTTTCTTCCAAGGAGCAAGCGTCTTTTAATTTCATGGCTGCAGTCACCATCTGCAGTGATTTTGGAGCCCGAAAAATAGTCTGTCACTGTTTCCACTGATTCCCCCATCTATTTGCCATGAAGTGATGGGACCAAATGCCATAATCTTAGTTTTCTGAATGTTGAGTTTTAAGCAAACTTTTTTACACTCCTCTTTCATTTTGATCAAGAGGTTCTTTGGTTCTTTTTTGCTTTCTGCCGTTAGAGTGGTGTCACCTGCATATCTGATTTTATTGATATTTCTTCCAGCAATCTTGATTCCAGCTTCTGCTTCAACCAGCTCAGCATTTCTTGTGTACACTGTCACATATACTCTACATATAAGTTAAATAAGCACGGTGACAATAACCAGCCTTGACATTTTTGGAACCAGTCTATTTTTTCATGTCCTATTCTTACTGTTCCTTCCTGACCTGTATACAGATTTCTCAAGAGGTAGGTCAGGTGGTCTAGTATTCCCATCTCTTTAAGAATTTTCTACAGTTTTTTGTGATCCACACAGTCAAAGGCTTTGGCATAGTCAATAAAGCAGAAATAGCTGTTCATGATCTGAGCCACAGTCAGCTCCCAGTCTTGTTTTTGCTGAATGTATAGAGCTTCTCCATCTTTGCCTACAGGGAATATAATTAATCTGATTTCGATATTGACCATTTGGTGATGTCCATGTGTAGAGTCTTCTATTGTGTTGTTGGAAGAGAGTGTTTTCTATGACTCTGTTAGCCTTTGCCCTGCTTCATTCTTTACTCCAAGGCCAAATTTGCCTGTTACTCTAGATGTTTCTTGACTTCCTGCTTTTGCATTCCAGTCCCCTATAATGAAAAGCGCATCTTTTTTAGGTGTTAGTTCTGGAAATTCTTGTAGGTCTTCATGAAGCCTTTCAACCTCAGCTTCTTCAGCATTACTCGTCGAGGCATAGACTTGGAATAACTGTGATATTGAATGGTTTGCCTTGGAAACAAACAGATATCTTTCTGTTGTTTCTGAGACTGCATCCAAGTACTGCATTTTGGATTCTTGTTGACTATGATGGCTACTCCATTTCTTCTTAGGGATTCTTGCCCACAGTAGTAGATATAATGGTCATCTCAGTTAAATTCATCCATTCCAGTCCATTTTACTTCTCTGATTCCTAAACTGTTGCCATTCAATCTTGCCATCTCTTGTTTGACCACTTCCAGTTTGCCTTGATTCATGGACCTAACATTCCAGGTTCCTATGTAATATTGCTCTTTACAGAATCGGACTTTGCTTCTATCAACAGTCACATCCACAACTGGGTGTTGTTTTTGATATGACTCCATCTCTTTATTCTTTCTGGAGTTATTTCTTCAAGGATCTCCAGTAGCATATTGGGCAGCCACCAACCTGGGGAGTTCATCTTTCGGTGTCCTCTATCTTTTTGCCTTTTCATGGGGTTCTCAAGGCAAGAATACTGAAGTGGTTTGCATTCCCTTCTCCAGGGGACCTGTTTTGTCAGAACTCTCCACCACGACCCATCTGTCTTGGGTGGCCCTACATGGCATGGCTCTTAGTTTCACTGAGTTAGACAAGGCTGTGGTCCATGTGATCAGATTGGTTAGTTTTCTGTGATTGTGGTTTTCAGTCTGTCTGCCCTCTGATGGAAAAGGATAAGAGGCTTACAGTAAATCTTTAATCCAATTTTCTGTTGATGGGTGGAGCTGTGTTCCCTCCCTGTTATTTACCTGGGGCCAAACTATTGTGGAGGTAATGAAGATAATGGAGACCTCCTTCAAAAGGTCCCATGTATGCACTGCTACACTCAGTGCCCCCAGCCCTACAGCAGGCCACCACCAACCCATGCTTCCACTGGAGACTTCTGGACACTCCTGGGCAAGTCTGGGTCAGTCTCTTGTGGGGTCACTGCTCCTTTTTCCTGGATCCTGGTGCACACAGGGTTCTGTTGTGCCCTCTAAGAGTCTAATTCCCAGTCCTATGTAAGTTCTGGCAGCTCTATGGTGGGGTTAGTGGTGACCTCCTCCAGAAAGGCTTATGCCATACCCATGTCTGCTGCACCCAGAGGCCCTGCCCCTGCAGCAGGCCACTGCTGACCCTTCCTCCACAGGAGACGCTCAGACACAGTTCTGTCACAGTCTCTGTGGGGTCTCTGGGTCCTTTCATGGGTCATAATTGTTAAGAAAGAAAACATGTTGTACAACATTCAAAAACCTGGTTGCCTTTCTGGAGGTCCTTGTTGTGTATCCTACATACGTTGCTGTGTGATTTGTGAATGCCTACAAGGTCGTTTGGAGATGCCAATACTAGGAGATAGGTTGACTCATATTGAACCTATATTTTGAATCCATTTTGCTTATAAAATTTTGTTCACTGTTTATTTGCTTTCCTATCTGTTACTGTTCTCATTATGAAGAAAAAAATGCCACTAGAAAAGAGGAAGAATTTTTGTGTTTATACAGATTTAGTATATTGTTGATGCACACTCTCATTAAATTTTTCAGAATGTCAGGTTGGTTTATTTCTCTTCCTCAGTTCATCTCTTCTCGGTTCTTTGTTGTGTTTCATCACAACAAAAATTTTGAGCATTGGACTAAAGGGTTAAAAACAACTGACAAGTTAGAGCTCAGTCAGTTCAAGCAGACAGATACTTGATTAGACAGACACTCCTAAGACGTGTGAGCAGGCTTGCCCCAAAAGGAGCTCTCTTCCTCCTTCCTTTCCATTCCTCTTGGCTTCCCCCTTTTGTACTTCCAGTCTGCTCCTTTTGGTTATGCCCAGTGCAAAGTAGGGCTTTTACTCACCACCAGTCAATGAAAGGGAATGCAGAGGGCATATGCTCAAGGCCAATTGACAATTCCAAGTTACAACACAGCAGGCTGTGTTGTTTATGACTTCCCATATGTCTTCACATAATTCAGTCTGTTATAATTAGATGTAAAATATTCATAAGCCCATTATGGGCTCCAAACTGCCTTCTCTAAGGTTACTTAAGCTCCTTTGATTATTTTGTATCCACTCTGTGCCTAAGGCACCTGTGCAGGAGGTGAAAAGTCTCTGTAATTATCTTGTAGGCTGTGAGCTCTCCTGGGTGTGTCTGGGATGGAGTTTAGAGGTCAGTTTTCAGCCAGGCCTCCCCTTGTTGCTCATCCTACCTAACAAGTTTTTGCCTTTATATGGGTTTAGCACATTGTTGGCACACCCTCATTAAATTTTTCAGATGGCATATTTCAGTTGGACAATGAAATATTCCCTCATCTTCCATTTATCTATTTCACATAGAAATATTGAATCATGATAATCAGCTTTTCTGCAATGCAGTATTATATAATATTAGTTCCTTATATTAAAGAGTTTATTTGCTTAGATATGGGCTTCCCTCGTTATTCACACAGTAAAGAACGTACCAGCAATGTAGGAGACCCAGGTTTGATCCCTGGGTTAGGAAGATCCCCTGGAGAAAGGGAATGGCAACCCACTCCAGTATTCTTGCCTGAAGAATTCCATGAACAAAGGAGCCTTAGGTTTCACAGTCCCAGGGGGTTGCAAAGAGTTGGACACTACTGAATGACTAAGGGACTAACTCTTTCACTTTTTCACTTTTCTTAAATATGGAAAGACTAATGATACTAACTAGAAGTAAATAAAACAAGATGATATAACTAGAGCTCATTTCCTATGAAATTTAGTCTCCATGGCAATATAAACTTGCTATTTTGCTCAGTTTTTTATCTCTAGTTATAACAGATGCAATATTGTGACTGTTGTAGATATTCATTGAACAAATATTTGTTGAATGAATGATCTAAACATTTCAAGCTATAGAATAGTATTATTTTTGTTAATCAGTAGAGATTTGATCTAAACAGCATTTGTTATTTATTGTGAAAATGATTTGTAATACATTGTTAGTAACATTGTATTCAGAAGTAGAATCTTTCTTAAGAAATATTGTAAACCAAACAATTAACTAATAAATTATAATTACAAACCACTTTACATAGAATACCATGCTATGTTTGAAGATTGTTAAAGAATTATATATATATATATATATATATACACACACACACACACATATATCTTACCAATATATTCATTTGTTTAGCAATTCAGTCCCTTCATAGACTCAGTTAAGTGTTTCTTCAAAATGATATGTATTCTGGAATTATGAATGTACATATATACAAGGAAAAGCTGACCAAAGTCATATTTATTTAAGTGAGGCAATGGATAAATAAATATTGTTGACTGTTGAGTGTATGGACTTTGGAAAGTGCTTCAGATTTTAAGGTTACGTTTTCATGAAATTAGAGTGGCAGCCTATAAACTTTGGGAATATGAAATTGCTTAGTTATAGAAAGTTAGAATGAATGTGAATAATTTTTTCTCCTGATTCTTCAGTATGAATGCATACTATAGGGAGAGAAAAATAATTGCTGAGTTTCAGTGTTACCTGGGGTGTGTGTGTGTGTTTGTATAAAAACAACACCAAGAAGATGCTTGTGATATATGGGAGGAAATGGCAAAATAGTTTAAGCTCTACAGCAGTAAAAACAGTCCTTTTTTGAAGGCCTCTTTATTCCTTGTCTGCTTGTCTTACTAACTGACCAAACATAAAAAATATACACCATAGATTACAGTGAAGTTCAAGTGTTTGGAAACTTAAGTCAGACATTCCCATATGGTCAGATTGGGTCTTACCATTAGGAATCAGTGAGTTATCTTAGAATAGGTGATGTCAATCTTTGAAAGTAAAATGGGCAGAAATCCAGAGCTCAGCCTTGTTAAAGCATGTATGTTGTCTTGCTAATGTCACATCTCACATTGAGTAAAATATATGTGGTCATGTGGAAACATATAAAGATATGATATATCTTTTCAAGAAAACTGCTAAATGACCTGAAGCCAAATTATTCACTTCAGGACGATTAGTTCCAGCTGTAATGGTAAACATATTCTGTAACACTCTATATCTTACATATCCTGGAGATTTTCATAGAGAGACTATATAAAACAGCTCAGAATTAAGGTGGAAGAAATTTCACTCTTGATGAAGCCTTTCGCACTCACTCAGTGCTCTGTTCCCTCTCTTGTAAAGAAGCACTGATGAGCTGGCCTGGATGACAGAATAGTCCACCTCCACTTCCCTTTGGTCCAGCACACTCTCCCCCATCAGCGGTGGCCTTTTGCCTAGGGAAATTTCAGTACAAAACCCTAAATATAGCTGTGCTGGCAGATCTTCTTGTCTTCCCACTCACACCTCATACACAATGCTAACGAGAAACTTCCAATATGTTCCCTTCCCTAAAATAACTATTGTGCACAAAATTGGAGTTTGATTTTGCATTCAAGAACATGAGTGGTTGAGTCAGTTTACTTTTAAGGTACCTCTCATTCTTCCTTCTTTGTTAAACAAGCTGATCTACATGTCCAGAAAGTAAAAAGTTATACCAGCAGTAACAATTTTAAAAATTAACATCATCTTAAATTTTTGAATCTTCAAAATAGTTTATGTTCTAACTTATATGTAATGCCATCATTGAATTAGTTCTCTTGACTGTTCTACATACATGCGTTTCCATTCCAATAACCCACAGTAGAATGTTCTTTGAGTCCAATCTTCTTCATTATTTCTACAGCTACTTCATATCAATTTATGTCTTGGTTGGATTCAAAATTGTTCTAAAATTTCGTAAAATATCTTTGGCAGTGTCATCTTTATGGTCTTTAAAGCTGTAAATTTAGTATTCTGTAGCACTGCTAATCTGGTCTATGCTTTAGCTTCTTTTAAACACATAGAAAATCCAACTATGAATCTGAACATTTGGCCCCAAAGGAAGCCTTAAGATTTGATAAATGAGCTGATATCAGTCCTAAAAAAAAAAAAAACCCTAACTTTGATAAATTATTAAATTGTATCAAGTCTAAGATGTCACAGAATATAGAAGGCACCATTTTGTTATGTACTGCTTAGAAAAATTGCCCAAAATGAACAATAATATAGGGTCCCAGCATCAAGCCAGAACTTTTCAGTGTGGGCACAAAGGATAAATTAATTCCATAGCAATGAAACTTCCCTGTTTTACTCCTTGAACCACAAAGTTGATCCTCCTGAAGGTTTACTTTCTGAATTCACAGCAACAAGGTGGACTAAAACTTCAGACAAAACTTCAAGGAGGTATCAGCTTAGTAGGGACTCATGTGTCTGGCAGAAGTTAAGAACAAATTCTTTCCAAAAGAAAGCAACTTCAACTCAGAGAGCAATCGTAAAACATTCTCATGTCATACACATTAAAATATAAAGAAGTATGCATCCTAGAATAAAATTATTATAGTGTCACCTTCTATAATTTTGTAAACCCTTTTTGAAACTTTTCACTGGAAAAAACCATCAACACAGCTGTCTTCTGATATTACATTAGGCAAATAATCCAACTATTCATAGTATATGTGTGCAAGGCCTGCATACACAAGCTGAATAAGAAGAGGTTTGAAATATTTTGTGCTATCAATATTCCTTATTAAAGCCTTTAAATATGTCATCAGATCACCCAATTGTTTCAGTTCAGTTAAGTCACGTCCAACTCTTCGTGACCCCATGAACCGCAGCATGCCAGGCCTCCCTGTCTTTCAGCAGCTCCTGGAGTTTACTCAAACTCATGTTCATTGAGTCGGTGAGGCCATCCAACCATCTCATCCTCTTTTGTCCTCTTCTCCTCCCACCTTAAGTCTTTCCCAGCATCAGGGTCTTTTCAAATGTGTCAGCTCTTCGCATCAGGTGGCAAAAGTATTGGAGTTTCAGCTTCAACATCAGTCCTTCCAATGAACTCCTTTAGGATGGACTGGTTGGATATCCTTGCAATCCAAGGAACTCTCAAGAGTCTTCTCCAACACAACAGTTCAAAATCATCAAGTCTTTGGTGCTCGGCTTTATGGTCCAGCTCTCACATCCATACATGAATGCTAGAAAAACCATAGCTTTGACTAGATGGACCTTTGTTGGCAAAGTAATGTCTCTGCTTTTTAATATGCTCTCTAGATTAGTCATAACTTTCCTTCCAAGGAGTAAGTGTCTTTTAATTTCATGGCTGCAGTCACCATCTGCAGTGATTTTGGAGCCCCAAAAAATAAAATCTGTCACTGTTTCCAATGTTTCCCCATCTATTTCCATGAAGTGATGGGACCAGATGCCATGATCTTCGTTTTCTGAATGTTGAGCTTTAAACCAAATTTTTCACTCTCCTCTTTGACTTTCATCAAAAGGTTCTTCAGTTCTTCTTCACTTTCTGCCATAAGGGTGGTGTCATCTGCATATCTGAGGTTATTGATATTTCTCCCGGCAATCTTGATTCCAACTTGTGCTTCATCAAGCCCAGTGTTTCTCGTGATGTACTCTGCATATAAGTTAAATAAGCAGGGTGACAATATACAGCCTTGACATACTCCTTTTCCTATTTGGAGCCAGTCTATTGTTCCATGTCCAGTTCTAACTGTTGCTTCCTGACCCGCATACAGATTTCTCAAGGGGCAAGTCAGGTGGTCTGGTATTCCCATCTCTTGAAGTATTTCCCACAGTTTATTGTGATCCACACAGTCAAATGCTTTGGCATTGTCAATAAAGCAGAAATAGATGTTTTTCTGGAACTTTCTCACTTTTTCAATGATCCAGTGGGTATTGGCAATTTGATCTCTGGTTCTTCTTCCCTTTCTAAATCCAGCCTGAACATCTGGAAGTTCATGGTTCACATATTATTGAAGCCTGCAAGTTGAGTACTGTTTTACTAGTGACTGTTTACACCTATAATTTAAATTTGTTGTTGTTGTTCAGTCGCTCAGTCATGACCGAATGAACTGCGGCAAGCCAGGCTTCCCTCTCCTTCACCATCTCCTGGAGTTTGCTCAGACTCAAGTCCATTGAGTTAATGATGCTACCCAACCATCTCATCCTTGTCCTCCTGTGCTCAATCTTTCCTAGCATCAGGGTCTTTTCCAATGAGTTGGCATTTCACATCGTGTGGCCAAAGTTTTGAAGCTTCAGCATCAGTCCTTTCAGTGAATATTCAGGGTTGATTTCCCATAGGATTGACTGGTTTGATCTCTTTGCTGTCCAAGGAACTCTCAAGAGCTTCTCCAGCACCGCAGTTCAAAAACATCAATTCCTTGGCCTTCTTTATGGTCCAACTCTCACACCCATACATGACTACTGGAAAAATCATAACTTTGACTAGACAGACCTTTTCTGGCAATGTGACATCTCTGCTTTTTAATACACTGTCTAGGTTTGTCATAGCTTTTCTTCCAAGGAGCAAGCAGCTTTCAATGCATGGCTGCAGTCACTGCCAGTGATTCTGGTGCCCAAGAAATAGTCTATCAGTCACTTTACATTGTCTCCCCATCTATTTGCCATGAGCTGATGGACTTGTATGCCGTGATCTTAGTTTTTTGAATGTTGAATTTTAAGCCAGCTTTTTCAGTCTCCTCTTTCACCCTCATCAAGAGGCTCTGTAGTTCCTCTTCACTTTCTCCCATTAGGGTTGTATCATCTGCATATCTGAGGTTACTGATATTTCTACCAGCAAAATTGAATTCAGCTTGTGCTTCATCCAGCCTGGCATTTTGCATGATGCATTCTGCATATTAGTTAATTAATTAGGGTGACAGTATATATAGCCTTGTCATACTCCTTTCCAAATTTTGAGCCAGTCTGTTGTTCCATGTCTGGTTCTAACTGTTGCTTCTTGAACTGAAAACATGTTTCTCAGGAGGCAGGTATGGTGGCCTGGTATTCCCATCTCCTGAAGAATTTTCCAGTTTGTTGTGATCCACAGTCAAAGGCTCTAGCATAGTAAATGAGGTAGAAGCAGATGTTTTGCTGTAATTCCCTTGCTTTATGTCTGATCCAGCAGATGTTAGCAGTTTGATTTCTGGTTCTTCTGCAAATCCAGCTGTACTTTTGGAAATTCTTGGTTCAAGAACTGTTGAAGTCTCACTTTAAGGATTTTTAGCATTACCTTGCTAGCATGTGAATTGAGAGCAATTGTGCTGCAGTTTGGACATTCTTTGCCATTGCCCTTCTTTGGCATTGGAGTGAAAAAGGATATTTTCCAGTCCCGTGGCCACTGCTGAATTTTCCATATTTGCTGGCCTATTAAGTGCAGCACTTTAACAGTATTGTCCTTTAAGATTTGAAATAGCTCAGCTGGAATTCCATCACCTCCACTAACTTTTTTCATAGCAATGCTTCCTAAGGCCCACTTGACTTCACCTTCCAGGATGTCTGTCTCTAGGTGAGTGATCACATCATTGTGGTTATCCAGATCATTAAGACATTTTTTGTACAGCTCTCTGTATTCTTGCCACCTCTTCTTAATGTCTTCTGCTTCTGTTAGGTCCATACAGCTTCTGTCCTTTACCATGCCCATCCTTGCATGAAATGTTCCCTTGTTGTCTCTGATTTTCTAGAGGAGAGCTCTAGTCTTTCCATTCTATGGTTTTCCTCTATTTCTTTGCATTGTTCACTTAAAAAGGCTTTCTTGTCTCTCCTTGCTATTCTTTGGAACTCTGCATTTAGATTGTAACCAAAAAGTTGTTAAACATGCAGTATTTTTTTTAAATTTCAAAAGTTATAAGCAAAAAATATTAAATAAAATACAAAGTAGTATTCTCATTATTATTTGTGGAAGGTTTCTGCTTCATTAGATGGATTTTTCATCATCTTCTATTATATCTCTTTGAAAACTGTAAATTAAACATTTAAAATTCAGGTCTCTGGATATCTAAATATATAAATTCCTATCATAATTTTATGGCATATAAATTACATGTGCTTTCTTGGTAAAGAATTTGATATATAATCATGAAAAATAAAACATATCAGAAATTCAATATAGACTAAATATTCCAGTAGATAGCTTCATATTGGTGGCACTTTATAAATAATTGAGTTTCAAAAAAAATAATAATAATTGAGTTTCAGCCCTCTTTATACTAAGAAGCATTGAATCCTCTGATGTCACAAGATTATTAAGCACATTATTAAAATGATTTCATAGGTAACTTCAGAGCATTTCAATTTCACTTTTATATTTTAAAGTAATAAATATCTTAACAATGAGACACTGGCAACTCTTTAATACAATAATTTTCTATGAATCATAAAACTAAAATACCCTAGTCATGTCTCTGTTTATCTATCTACCTATCTATACACTCACACAAGCATTCAAACACAAATCCACAGGTATCTGTGAATTCAAAGAAAACTGTAGAACTCCTTGAACTGTAGTTTTAAGTGTTGTATTCTGGTAGATAATTATTTTCCAGCATCAGGGACAGATAGTAATTAGGGCATAAACAATTTATTATTTAAATTTATTTTAGCAATTTGATTAATTATGTTTAAATTTTCTCTAGGGTTCCATTAATTAAATCTTTTTTGTACATAAGAAATACATATATTAAGCGCATGAAATTTAATACATATGCACACACTTCTAGGTGCATGTTTGCATGCTACTAACATGCAAAACACATTTACTAAGAAACTAGTTTCTCATCATACGAAAGAGTGGAGAAACATTATACTAAGCATTATCTTTATAAACAAATGAATAGTACCCTTGTTACATAGCTTATATATACTATAAATTTATGTTAAGAGCACTGCAGTATATGAGATTATTGAATCAGTTGTTAGCCATCTTAATATCGTCAGGTCCAAAATATACACAAATGTTAAGGATGAATTCCTTTTTTGTCTTTTATTTTTAAATATTTAATGGCTTTCTAAGAGTTACTGATTCATCCATGAAATGCCTTTTCTGCTCCTGCTATTTTAGAAAATATTATCCACTTGGAGTCAAATTAACAGTGTTTTCTGTTGATAAAGTACTGGTTGTATTTTCTGGAGAAAATAATCTAGAATCCAGTAAGAAAAATATAAGTAATGTTTTTACATAAGAAGTGCATATCTGTGTCACCAGGAATTGGTGGACAACATTTCCTTTTCTGCTTTGCTTGACCTTTACATTGAATATGTTTAGTTGCTCACTTGTGCCTGACTCTTTGCAACCCCACGGACTGCAGGCCATCAGGCTCCTCTGTCAGTGGGTTTTCTACAGGCAAGAATACTAAAGTGTGTTGCCATGCCCTCCTCTAGGGGATCTTCCCAACCCAGGGATCGAACCCAGGTCTCCTGCATTTCAGGTGAATTCTTTACCATCTGAGCTATGAGGAAAGCCCTTACATTGAAGAATATTGTGGAAAAAATGACAGTGTAAAATATTAAAATTATAATGTGATAAATACAAGTAGAATTATATGTCTCTTTGCATAGTTTGGCAACTAACTGAATTTGCTAAATATTTAAAATAGCTTGCAACCAATTTCCCTCTGACAAATTATTTTATTTTTATACTCCTTATTTATGAAATTCAACTTTTTAATAACTCAAAAGGGAGAACATAAAAATATGACAGCAGAGAGCAAATTGTTGAATACATATATAGTTCACTACCTAACCTATATCTGTCTTTTCTACATGAAATCAAATTTCCTAAGATTCTTATATTATTAACATTTCAATCATGGGAGACACTTAAGGGGTTAAAATGGAAAGTAAAATAAATGGAAAGCTGAAATGTGATGCCTTCTGTTTCTGCAAGATTGGAAGAGAATCAAATACTAAATAAGGCCTTTAGCAACATCATGTTTCTGGACAAATGATGGATATCATGACTTTTTGTTGTTACAAAAGGAAGCAATTTATTTAACTTCTTTTTTTCCTCCCATTCTTTCTGGTTTATTAGCCTCATTTCATTTCCATAAATTATCAAACTAAAAGAGGAAATGATTAATTGAAGATTGCTTCCTTAAAAACATTATTTCTTGTCATTAACAGCTGCAGCATATTGTAATATGTGCTATTCAAACACGCTAATGCATTTAAAATAAATTTAATGTTTGTTGCTCTCAATATTTTGCTCTATTAAGTTCAACCCGCAAGAATTTTTGTGCCAATTTAACAACTACACCCTTCTTATCTACTGCTAATATTCATGACAAAAGTTTGTATTCAAAACAGTTGCTCAGTGTGGAAAGTTTTTTTTAATGGATTAAAATGAGATTGCTTTCTTTCTGAAAAGATTACTCATTGGCATGGACATCCTTTAGAGATAGAGGTGACTCTAGAGATGTGAGGATTTATGCCTATAATTTGTGAAATCTCTGTTATTATCCCATATTTGGATTTTTTATTTTCGAATACACTTGACTAATCATCATCTTCTCCTACCACATCTCAAACCAACTCATGTGACATTATAAAACTTAACAAATCTAGAAGAGTTGAAATGTTTACCGTTCAATCATTTATTCTGTCATATTGAGGGTATACACCCTATGCCATTTTAATTGATTGAACTCTTAATGATTTATGTAATTATGATAACTCTGTGTCTTGAGGATGTCAAAGTTACATGAGATTTCAGCTTTTAAATGCAGAGTAAATCATTACCTTGTTTTGCCTTTTAGCAAACATCATTTAAGGGTTTATGACACCTTAAGGGTTTATGGCAGAATTGTGGAAAACAAAAAAAAATGGAAGGAGATAACTAGACTGATAAATAATTGTAGCAATTAAGACTACATGTATTCTAAAAGTAAATGTAAAAAGAGGATTTTTGAAAGCATAAAAGAGGAAATACCTTCTTTAATGGGGATGAGAGAGCAGGATTGATGTTGGGAAGGAGTTCTTAATTTGTCTTATTATAAATTCTCAATAAAGTATTTTGAGTTCTGGCATCTAAAATATTGAACACTTAGTAAGTTTAGAAGTCAAGAATCAGAATGTTGTCCCTGTTTGTAATTACTCTTGAAGAGAAGGAGAGGGAAAGAGAGACAGCAATAAGGGTAAAGGGCCATGGGGAAGAAAGGAGGGGAAAATGAGAGAAAAAAATCGTATAGCTATTAGACCCATGATGTTTCCTGTGTTGTACAAAATTTACTCAAGTAGTTGAGGTAGAAGGGTCAGAAAAGGGAGTGGGTATTTACTGAGTGCCTTCCAGTAGTCTATTTGGTATAAGTTCGGCTATAAGGATACATTGAACAACACGGGGAATATAGCCAATGTTTTGTAATACTTGTTAATGGAGTGTAACTTGTAAAATTATATAAAAAATAAATTAAAATTTAAAAAAACAGATTTATTGAGTATCTATTTGTAAGGTGTCAGGTGTGGTGAGATTAACAGAAAAAAATGTTTATGGGTCGTGACATGTAAGTACCCAAATATAGGCATACTTATCTGAGGCCACTTTAAATGAAAGTTGTGATCCACAATTAAAAGTTGCTGGTGATAGAAACATTCTACTGAAGAGGAATTAACAGAAACAAATGTATCCAGTGGAAATTTTGTCTGTTTAGTGTTTGGCGATTGGCAACAGGACTTTAGAAACATGGAATAGGAGGTGCTACTGTCATCTGCATACTCAGTAGTACCTTTGAATATGGCTGTGACTGATAGTGAAGATGACTGGACTTTTAGCTTTACTGCTTACTAACTGGATTTTCTTTTGCTTTTAATTTTGACAGAGGAGAGAAAGAAAGAGCCAACTTAGTGGGAAATGAAACCTTAAGGTATTGGCAAGAGTAGTTATTAAAGGCCTCAAGCCAATGAACCAGTTTCACCAGTTGTGGTTCTTAGCTTATTCAGGTCGGAAAGTGCCTGAAGGTTGTTATATTTTTTGAAGAAACCCATGGTCTAGTCCTATATTAAACCATAAATCACTTTGTATAAACCCTTGGCTAAATCAAATATCACATTAGATTCTACTATTGACAAATAACAGACTTCCCTTGTGGCTCAGATGGTAAAGAATCTGCCTACCATGAGGGAGACCCAGGTTTGATCCCTGAGTCAGGAAGATCCCCTGGAGAACAGATTGGCAATCTACTCCAGTACTCTTGCCTGGAGAATTCCACTGACAGAGGAACCTGGAGGGCTACCAGTTCATGGGGTTGCAGAGTCAGACAGGACTGAGTGACTACACTACACTTTCACTTTCTTTTCATAGACAAGTAACAGGTGAATTTAAAAAGAAAAAAATCGGAAAACTTTTAAGAGAATTCTTTTCTTTACTGTACATTGGGAAATATTTGCTGTCACCAGAAGAGATTTTGGAAAGAACATAAAGACTAAGTAGGTTTGCTAGGACTAAGTGAAGTTTATATGGGCTTCCCTGGTGGCTCAGTGGGTAAAGCATCTGCCTCCAATGCCGGAGACCCGGGTTCGATCCTTGGGTTGGGAAGATCCCCTGGAGAAAGAAATGGCAACCCACTCTAGTACTCTTGCCTGGAAAATCCCATGGACTGAGAAGCCTGGTAGGCTACAGTCTGTGGGATCGCAAAGAGTCAGACACGGCTGAGCGACTTCACTTCATTTCACTTTATGGATCGAAAAGAATGATTAAATTAATTCAGAAGACAAACTGACGTTTTGAAAATATGCCTAATAGATGTTTCATTTATATTAAGCTCTATTATTTCTTATCGTACAAGTTACATTGATTTTGTTAGCTGAATGCCCACAAATGTACTGAAGGATTTAAACAGATTTCTATGTTTGAGTCAATAATTTATTTATACCTTAGATTTCTATAGTTATCTATATTAATTTAGACAGATTAGATGAGAGACAAGTCAAGTATTATAAATTTCTTCAAGAAAAAGACCTGGTAAGCGTGGCTGGTAAGAGAGAAGATACTGGTGGATCACCATGTTGTTTGCTTTTAAATCCAGCTGATTTTTTTTTCTGTTTTATCATGCTGTTGTATATTTTATGATTCATTAATGTTTAGAGATTGAATGAAAAATGTCTTCCTAAAAGGATTTCTTTTTTTAATTAAAAAAATTCTTTTTGATTTTTTTTTTTTTTTAGTTTGACTGGAGTAAGAACATTAACATGAGATCCACTGTCTTAACAAATTTAAAGTGTACAATACAGTATTGTTCAGTATAGGCATACTGTTAAGTAGCAGATCTCATTTATTTGGCATAACTAACATTTTATACCCGTTGTCTAGCAATTCGTCATTTCCCTCACCCCAACCCCTGGCAACCATCATTTTTCTATCTGCTTCTAGGATTTTTTACTACTTTAGATACCTCATCTAAGTGAGATCTTGCAGTTTATGTTTTTCTGTGACTGACTTATTTCATTTAGCATGTTCTCGTGTTTCATCCATGTTGTTGTATGTTGCAGATATCTACCTTTCCTATAATAAGTAATTTATAAATAAGCATAGTATAAGGAAAATAAATATCAAACAAGTTTAAACTGTACAACAGTTAGCAGGAAAAATGCATTCTGTGTAAACTCTCATGACCTCTGTGACAAGGCATTCTAATTATTCATGGTAGCTCCTGCATCACAGATCATCCAGCTCATATTGGACAATAGATTCAATTTATCTCTATCCAAAGAAGTAGGTGTCTTGCAAACTAGCACAGCAGCACGTATCATGTTTTTTCAATAAAAATATGCTAATAATTTCAGGGGGCAAAGAACAACACTGCCATAGTCAAAGTATACACTGATAGATACACATATCTCCAACATGAAATAAATGTGACTTGAAATCAGTTAAATGTTATTTCATTACATTTCAGTCATTTCATGTTTTTTTTTTTAATTATTATTTCCAGGGACTTGATCTTTTAAATAAGAAGGGACAGATACTTCCCAATTAGAAGCATTTTGTTTCATACCTAAAACAATAAAGGGAAGGACACTGGGATGGACATCCCTGGAGACAGCAAATGCAGTCAGAAGGTCAACCATAGGCAGGGTGAGAACAGGAGATGATGGCCATAGGCTGTGTACAGGGATTGGGTGGAAGCAGGATTTTGGAAAGCTTTAAACTTAGAGCAGATCATACTGTCTCTGACAGACAAAAGTACTCAGATAGTTATAATGAGAGTAAAACTGTCAAAGTAATGCAAAAAAGGGGCAAACATTTTTTTAATTAAAAATCTAGCTGAGTTTGAAAGAGTAAGCAAAAATTTTTCATGTCTACACTGTCAGTCTTCTGTGCATGTGAAAATATATTTATTATTTTCTAAATGAATTTAATAAGTTCCAGATTGTACAGGATGTCATAATGGAAACAGGATTATACAAGATAATAAGGAGTTTTTTTTTCTCTAAATGAGTTTTACCTAGACTCCCTGTGTCGTAGTTTTGATCTTAACTGTGTTTCATTTACCACATTGAAGGAGGTTACATAAAGGGTAAAATAATAGAAACTTAATCAGGAAACAGGCTTTCTTATTGCTGTATTTTATTATATACTCTTGCCATATTCTTTAGCCTAATTCTTGAAAATAATAAAAGATGTGTCATTTTAAAATAAAGACAATTGAAACCACATTGCATTATAATTGTGCACCTTTCTTCTGAGCCATCCCAAACATTTCACATCAATTGATCTTCAGAACAAACTTGTGGATTATTTAAGGGTTATTGGTAGGGAATATAAACTTTCTGAACTCATAACTTCTGTAAAATACTAGATAAATATTATTGGTTGGCGAATTTAATTTTAAAGATGAAAAAGAAAGAGGCAAAATTAAGTTCTCAAAGAAAAACTTGTGTTTTCAAAAACACAATCAAATTACTTTTTCTGCTGGAAAATAGTGCAATATAAACTGGCACAATTAGAGCATAGTTTTACAATGAAAAAAATTTCTTGGAAAGTATTATCATGGCATATAAAGATGTATGACTGATTTTGTTAATGTAATGCTATTTTCTGGTAGACAAATCTCTGTATACGCCTTATATAACCCATAACAAAATAACTAGTCTGTTTAGGTAGACACTTGAGTTCTGAAACACTGACATTTCTGCCATCCTCAATAAAATTGGAAAAGATTTCCAACTCGGCAACAAGTCCATCTCCTGAATTTCCAAATAAATACTCTGGAAAGTTGAGTTTACTTCTCTAACATTTTCTCATTTCATTTCCTCATCACCGGCCAGATAATCACCATGGCCACAGCTTTGAAGAAAGAATCATCTATGGGGTAGAAAATAGTAGCACGTTCCTGGAATGCAGTCCGAAGTCACAGCGAGCTACGGTCTATTGGCAATTCCAGAGGCGAAACGAAGAGCGAAAAGAAGAGGTATAGGAAAGAAACTGGACTCACTCTATCTAACACATGCTGTTAAGGGACCCCAGTGTGGTTGACTTAAGAGGGGAAAAAGAAGTACTGTGAATAGTTACTCTTTTCTTAATCTACCAGTACCTATTCATTAAATAAGTATTAACTGAAGATGATTTTACGGCAGGCTTTGTGCTAGGAATTAAAGGAACAAAGTTGAACTGTAAGAATTTTGTCCTAGAAGCTGTTTGCGGCCGGGGGGTTGGGGGGGCAGGGCTGGCAGTACAGTTTAGAGATTTTTTTTTTTTTTCTGCCTGGAGTTATCTATTATGTTATATTCATTTGTATACAAGAAAAAGAAAAAACCTCCTAACTAATTTTAACTTTTGTTCAATTGATTCTGCTATCCAAACATGTTTCCCTTTCTTCATTAACTTCTTCCTCAAATGGGAAGAGGCAGTTAAGAGAAAGGAATAGTAGATTCAGGAGGAAAGATCTTAGGTTCCAGTATTGAACTCTGATGTGAATTGTGCACGTAGTTTCATACAAATATTCCTCCTCAATGAATCCAGTAATTCCTCTGTAAAATTAAAAAGTTATACACAGAAAATCTCAGTGAATACTCTGAGACTTTTACACTTTTTTTAAAGCTTTAAATAAGGGTAACCATACAATGTACATGATTTATGAATGTACATTTTGCAGACAATTTTACGTAATCCAAATGTAGAAGTGAAAGTACCCCATCATCTCTTTTGACAGTTGAAGCAGTCTTTAAACATGTAATCATGTCATATACATGTTAAAGCTGATTTTACATGTTACCAGCTTAGGCTTTCAGAGATCTCTTTTGTAAACTTCATTCAGAGTAAAAGTGCAGTTAGACATATTAAATAACATGTCTTCATGTAGCATCTAAGACAGGAAATTGAATAAATAAGTAAGCATGTAATCCCATAATTTTTCTGCTTGCTCAACTACTGAATTTATTTCATTTTTTCAAACCTTATTATAAATTCATTCTAATGCTGCACTGTTTTCTAGTATTATGTTTCTATATTTCCAATTCCAATACTCACTTTCTCCTATATATACTTTATTTCAAAGTTTTAAAATAGAATCTATCTTTGTCCTTTCATCCTCTTAATTATTTTAAATTATTATGAGAAATTTTATTAAGACAATAGACAACCAGTATTTTGCAATATGTCTTAAAGACAGGAGAAATTTATAACTCTTTTTTCTAATGGGGAAATTATATCATTTCTCTTAAACTAGAAATTTTACTGTTAAAATGTGCCTCAGTATACAATACAAATTTTTACTGAGACACAGTTTTGGAGCTTATATTTCTTGTAAATATATATGATTTCACTGCTTGTTTTCTTTTGCTAGATCAGAGTGGATGATCATATCATCAGAACAGAACAAGGCCTTCTACTGCGTAGTCTGCAGCGGAAGGATTCAGGCAATTACCTCTGTCATGCGGTGGAACACGGCTTCATGCAAACTCTTCTTAAAGTGACCCTAGAAGTCATCGACACAGAGCATTTGGAAGAACTTCTTCATAAAGATGATGATGGAGATGGGTCTAAGACCAAAGAAACGTCCAACAGCATGACGCCTAGCCAGAAGGTCTGGTACAGAGACTTCATGCAGCTCATCAACCATCCCAACCTGAACACAATGGATGAGTTCTGTGAACAAGTTTGGAAAAGGGACCGAAAACAGCGTAGGCAAAGGCCAGGACATACCCAAGGGAACAGTAACAAATGGAAGCACTTACAGGAAAATAAGAAAGGCAGAAACAGGAGGACCCACGAATTTGAGAGGGCACCCAGGAGTGTCTGAGCTGCATTACCTCTAGAAACCTCAAACAAGTAGAAACTTGCCTAGAGAATAACTGGAAAAAATGCAATATACATGAACTTTTTCATGGCATTATGCGGATGTTTACAATGGTGGGAAATGCAACTGAGTTCCACCAATTATAAATTAAGTCCATGAGTAATATTACTAACAGGCATTCTTCTGAATACCAACACCTATTAATAGAGGTCAGATGAACAGATGTTCACTCTAGTGACTTAATGTTTCCTATGAGATTTCACTATACAGGTTTCACTTTCTTTGCTTGAGAAATAAAAATGTCATTTGCCATAGTGCCATCTAAAGAATAAAAATGGCATCAGCAAAGCCATTTTCTTGAACTAGAAGTTTAAGATAAACTGCATGTATTTACTAAGCTGAGGAATATTCCAAAACATTGTTGGATTCAAGGATATCTTTTGGCTACCAACACTCATGTTTATGTGTACTGGAGGAGTAAAATGATACTGAATGAAATGGTCTGTGGAAATAAAAAACAAACAAACATAAACCATTCATCATCCAGAAGAAAAATGGAATACACTGATCTACTACTGATGTCTTTCTTCCAGCTTTGATCTAAAGATGTATTTTATTAAAACTATAATTTAAATGTACCATGACAAATATGCAGAAAAAAATTAGCTCTTTTCTAAGCTAGAGTAAGTTTTTGTCTTACAGTTATTGTGGTATATAGTTTTTGTGTTTAAAAAACTCCAGTTGTGTGCTGCTTTTTAAAAACATTTTCAGTTTTGCGAGAATAACCAATATTGTCCTAAAGCATATATACATCATTAACAACTAATTCCTAAAATCTGGATATAAAGTATGCTTTATTTCTCTGAGGAATTAAGAAAATAATACCTCCCTTTCTATAAATATTACCTAAATTAATTAGAAACTGCATAAATATTCTTAGAAAAACAGAGCATTTATCTGGAAAGAAAAAAAAACAGAAATAAATTTGCAAATGCATTTTGTTGTACCTAATGAATCAACAAGGAGAAAAAAGATTGTATATTTCATAAAAATAGTAAGCATTGGTTTAATTTAATGTTAATAGAAAATGTCTTAACTCTTCACTTGAATCCCTGTCTGATATTTGAGATATAAAAACTCTTTCTTGACTCCATTAGGATTTTTATCTGTGTCACTTAATTTTTTTGAGAAGAGGGATATCAAGGATATTCAGAACACCATCCTAAAAGCAAATTTCCCAGCTCTGTTCACATTTTTATCAGCTATTTCTTATCTCATCTTAAGACAATTATCTGTCTAAAGAACTCATGATTCCTTTCAAGTCAGTGGGAGTGACTTTTATACAAACTATTTTCCAGGACACAACCCAGCCTTAAAACATGTAAAGCTTGTTGTCTTCTGCAACAACTTATAAAATAAGATACTTATTAATTAAGGGCTTGTCTGCTTCATTGTCCTAAGATGATTCCTTAAGAATAATTAACTTCAAGATGTAAAAAACCTTCAGCATTGAGTTTCTTTAGTGCTGCACTCATCTTTCTAAGAATTCCTCTCTGGGTCCTTCATCATGCACAAATATGCAAAGGAAACATTGCTAATTAATGAAAGCAGCATTGAAATTCTGACTGTAGCTGTCTTGGGATTCTAAATAACTCAGAATTAATTTTTCACCTCAGACTATAGTGAATTTTCAAACAAATCCTGTTATCAGCTGAAATATTTCACAGATGAAAGCTCATGTTTCAATTTTAATGATTATGTTGAATAAATACTTTTTGACGTTTGTTTCAAATGGGAGCCTAGAAGTACCCTATATTCAATCTTAGGCTCCATTGACTATACAGTGTTACTCTTAGAAGTACATCCTCAAATAGTAGCTGAATTTTAAATTATTTGAAGAACAGACTCCTATAGAGAAAAAAAAAGTGTTTGAGATATAAATCAAAGAACAAAAAGTGCTTCAAAATAGGTCATTTTAACATTTTTCATAGAGTGTCTTAACTGTACTGCAATTCAGTATTGCATTTTATTCTAAATTTGCAGCTGAAATACATTTATTGGCAATAACAAAATTATCTTATTTCTTATTAGTCCTCAAAAATAAAGGATTTGAAAGGATAGAGATTGTGTAACTTTAGGATGCCTTCTAATATCTGAATGCATTTTGTTCAGCACTATGAAATACCCATAGAAAGAAAGTCTAGATTTCAGTTAAAAGAAATGAAATAAATCCACCAGCATGTCTTAATAAATCATCAGGTCTATATTTTTGAAGAAAATTATAGATGTAACTTACAGATAAATAACTCATTCCAGTCTTAATCTTCTGTCAGTGTGAATGGGGCAATTTGCACAAAAAATAATTAATATCCCGTTTATTCAGTTTTAATAGGCTTTGGCTCATGCTTGTATCATCAGAGTTGAAAGTTTTTTAAGAGACTCATGTGACCTTGAACAGATTATGACAACAAATCTTAAAATAGGAAAAAGTACATAACAGAAGAGAAATTATGACCCACTTGAAATCAAATGTAAAATGTAAATGCATGTAAATGCACACTTAATGCTACTTTTTATGTATTATTTAGTGATTTTCAATGGTATGTGTTTAATATTTTTGCTACCTACACATTAGGGAAAAGAGATGTAAATAATTTTGAAAAGAAGAGGAAGAACAGTGTAAAATGCAACTTTTTGTAGGTACCCCATTTCAGTGTGTTCAACATCATCCTAAAATGCAAGATTTTCCCACATAGGTGACAGAGTGGCTCATGTGCTATTTAAGGGAAGAAGCTGTGTGCCCATTCAATAAGCATGTTTTTTGCCAGGTAGTAAATATGTTCCATATCTGTATTTATCATTGGATTTCAGATGGGAACTAGAAAACTGGAGAGAAAAATGTAATGAAACTGCTGCTGTAAATTACTCCTGTTAGCATGTATTCAGTTGCTAAATACACATTTCTTCAAAATATTTGAATTCAGATGTCTTTCCTATTCCATGTAGCATATAGTGTGAAGGAACGTAAGAGTAGAAAATGTTGAGAGCCAGAGTCAAGTTGCTAGCATATCTCTTCATTGTAGTCATCTGTAAGCTGAGCTCTATACTTCTGGTGATAAATGTGAATGTTATGCCTTTAAATTAAATATTATTATTTTATGCCATACTTACAAAGCAGATATGGGGAGGAAATTCTATAGTGTGTCATTATCATAGTCAGTTTCATTCAGGATCTACAAAGATGCCTGAAAATTGTTATTGAAATTGCCTATCCAAAGGTCATAAGCGTTTTATTAATTTATTAATATGGAGTGATTAGTACAACATTTTGAAATCTTTGTTTTAAGAATTCATTTTTAAACACAATTTTCTTTCACTTTAATGGAAATCTGTCCAGTTTCATGGCTTCAAATACACACTTAACAAATAGGATTCAACATTAATGTAACAGTATATTAGAGATAAACGAGCCTAATGCCAAAGACATCCATGCTTTGTATTTTAACTTTGTAGTAATTATAAAGTCAATGTTAATGTTTGCAAAATACATATTTCCATCAATAAGAAAGCATTTTTCAAAACTCTGCAGAACCTTAAGTTTTACTTCTAACAGTTTATATACTAATTAATTAAAGAAACATACTTTTTAAAATTAAAATAGTAAAGGACCTATACATAAAAGAGAGAATGAACCCATGGAAATGTTGCCTCATATAATATGGTCATTTTCACAGTCCACCTGACCAGAGAAGACAGCTTGGTTTTCATTTCAAACATGAGACGGCAGAGGTACCAAATCAAGTTAAACCAATAATAATAATAATTTTGAATATAAACAAATCAGGCTTTTAGACATTTTGTTCTTTAGAACCAGATTCCTACCCATTGTATTAAATTCTACTTATAAGTCTTACTACCTGCTGTGTGCTAGGCACCGGTAGATAATGAGGATACTAACATGAATGAGGCATAGACTCAAGAGCTCACAATGAAATAAAGAAAATAGATTGTAATATGACTTGGCATTCTCTGCCCTAAATCTGTGCCTTGTATATAATTTCACTATCACACATCACAAAAGTGTAATTTCTTTGTTTACAGCTCAGTCTCTTCTTCTAGAGTGTGAGTGAGCTCCTTGAGGGCAAGGTTTGTATCTAATTTATTTCTGTCCCCAGTGCCTAGCATGATGACTGGCACAAGAAAGGAGCTCTTTAAAGTGTTGCAGGAAAAAACCAGGTTACACTGTGATGAGTGCCAAGAGCAAACTCAAAATAAAAGTGCTATGGGGATTTTCAGGCTGTCCAGTTTTCCCAGCACCACTTGCTGAAGAGGATTTTTTTCTCCTTTGTGTATTCTCACATCCTTTGTCAAAGATTACTTGACCATAGGTGTATAAATTCATTACTGGACTTTCTATTCTGTTCCATTGATATATATATCAGTTTTTGTGCCAATATCATGCTGTTTTGATTACTGTAGCTTTGTAGTATTGTCTGAAGTCTGGGACAGTTATGCCTCCAGCTTCTTTTTTTTTTTTTTTAATCCCCCTCAGGAATGCTTTTGCAATTCTAGGTCTTTTATGGTTCTATATAAGTCTTAGGATTATTTGTTGTAGTTCTCTAAAATATATCATGGATAGTTTGATAGGGATTTCATTAAATCTGTAGATTGCTTTGGGTAGTATGCTCATTTTAACAATATGAATTCTTCCAAGAACATGGGATATCTTTCCATTTGTTTGAATCACCATTTGTTTGTTTCAGTTTCTTTTATGAGTGTTTTTAGAGTTCTCAATATATGGGTCTTTCACCTACTTAGTTTAGGTTTATTCCTAGGTATTTTATTTATTTATTTTTGACCTGAATTTTAAATGGGATTGTTTTACTTTTTCTTTCTGATATTTAATTGTAAGTGTAAAAAAATGCAGCAGATTTCTGTAAATTAATCTTGTATCCTACTACCTTGCTAAATTCATTTATTATTTCTAAGTTTTTGCATAGTCTTTAGGATTTACTATATCGTGTGCCATTCAACTGCATATAATGAAAACTTGAATCTTTTCCTTTCCAATTTGGATGCCTTTTATTTGTTTTTCTAGAACACTCCCTCATAACATATCCAAAAATAAACTCAGAATGTGAAGGCCTAAATATAAGACACGACACCAAAAAACTTCAGAGAACATAGGCAGAACATTTTGTGACCTATATCATAGCAATATTTGCTTAGATCAATGCAAAAGAATTAAAAGCAAAAATAAACAAATGGGACCGAATCAAATTTGATAGCTTTTGCACAGCAAAGAGGACCATCAGCAAAATGAAAAAAAAAAAATTTGGAATGGAAGAAAATGTTTGCAAACAGTATAACTAAGAAGGGGTTGATAGCCAAAATATGAATATAGCTCATACAACTCAATATTTAAAGAACAAAACAACCCAGTCAATAGGCAGAAGTTCTAAATAGACATTTCCTGAAAGGATACAGATAGCCAACAGTTACATGAAAAGATGCTCAACATCATTAATTATTAGAGAAATACAAATCAAAACCACAATGAGGTACCACCTCATACTGGTCTGAATGGCTGTCATCAAAAAGTCTACAAATAATAAATACTAGAGAGCATGTGGGGGAAAGAGAACCCTCCTACACTGTTGGTGCAAGTGACAATTGCTACAGCCACTGTGGAAAACATATGGAAATTCCTTAAGGAAACTGAAAATAGCATTACCATATGATGCAGCAATCCAACTTCTTTGTCATATATCCAAAAGAGATGAAAACTCTAATTCAAAAAGATCCATGCACCTCAGTGTTCATAACAGCACTATCTGCAATAGCAAGGACATGGAACCAGCCCAAGTGCCTATCAACAGATGATTGGTTTAAGAAGATATAGCATATATATACATAATGCAATACTACTCAGCCATAAAAAGAGAAAAAATAATACCATTTACAGTAACATGGATGGACCTAGAGATTATCATACTAAGTAAAGTAAAGCAGAGAAAGAGAAATGTTGTATGACTTATATGTGGACTCTCATAATACAAATGAATTTATTTACAAACCAGAAACAGATTCACAGACATAGAAAACAAACTTACGGTTACTAAAGGGTAAAGGGAGAGGGACAGAAAGATAAATTTGGAGTATGGGATTAACAGATACACACTATACAAAAATAGAAAAGCAACAAGGATTTACTGTATAGCACTGAAAACTATGTTAATAATGTATAACAGAAAAGAATCTGAAATATATAAAACTGAATCAGTTTACTGTACATCTGAAAACTAAGGCAATATTGTAAATCAACTATACTTCAATTAAAAAATGCTGTGAAATCAAAGAGGAATCAAGAATATGGTGGGAGATATCATAGAAAGCTTTAGAAAAGAAGTGACCCATACACTATGTAATGAAGTATGACAGATTTGTCCAAATGGAGTAAAAGAAGGCATACTGGGAAGACAGAATAAGGAGAAAGGAAGAAAGGTATGAAAATACTTTTGAGAACAAGCATCCCAAATGAGAAGAGCATGGACTTCATAATGAAAAGTTAAATGTCCCCTCTCTTATGAGTCAAAATTGTGCATTTGTTTGGTTTTTACTGTATTTTGATTTATTGCACTCTATTTACAGCCCATGTTCTCATCACTGGTACATAATGTCATTCATTCTGCTTCTTTATACCCTTTGCACCCTTTGCTCTCCCTGTCTTTCCTCTAAATGTTAACCTCTTTGATATTTACTCAGCTGGAATCACAGCACTGGGCAGTATTCCTACAATCACTTTCAAATTAATCTTGATGCCATAATCTCTTTGCTCGTTCAAGTGACCACAAGTCAGCTGGAATTTGGAATACCACAAATGAATAGCTGAGAGAAGATGGCTTCTTCAGGTTAGCCCCACTCCTCTTGTATTTTACGTACCTTCAGCATTATCTCACCCATCTAGTACTAGACAGCCATGTCATGGGTTACAACATTGCCTAGCAAGGTGACTCACAAACACGACTTCACTGAAGATAGCATTGAAATAAGCAGCATGTGTTTGTTCAGTGGATGCCCTAGATGGAGTCCTTCACAGCTAAACAATAACACAAGTGAAGTTAGCACACACAGTTGACAGGCAAAGATTTCTATATTCTGTTCTTAAATGAAAAACTTTTTTTAAAAAGTGAGAGCCACATCTTGAGTCTGTCAACTCCACATCACCATTATAATGTCAATTTTTCTCTCCTATTACAAAAAAATATATTTTATTTCTCTTAACCTAAACATTATACTTGTATCTGCAGTATTTACTTATGCAGTACCTAAGCAAAATGTTTCATAAATGTGTTCAAATCATTACAGTTTGGGTGATTTTGAAGTTTTAACTTCCATTTTCTCTGTAAACCTCATTGAAGCATTAGATCTCAAGTAAATACGTTAAAAAAAAAATCCATGTTATTTGTGTAGCCCAATTCTTAAAGTTTTGATTGTTTGGTTGATAACTAAGTCCAGAGAGGCTTAAACATTTTCAGCAAAGTTTTGTGTCTGAAAATCAAATAGCTTTTCCACTTTACGATTTATTTACTACACTTCAATTTTTAGTGGGTTTGCACCTTTGAATTTCAGAATAAAGAATTAATTTTGTTAGTCCTCAAATATTCTTATTTGAATTAAATTGCTGGTAAATATCAAGAAATTAATACATATCTCCATGTACCATTTAATAAATTCTACTTGAATTTAGATACTGACTAAAAATGATTCATCTATACTGTATTGCTGGCATGTACCAATTTCAGAAAAAAATGTTCATTTTCTTCTTTGTATTACTTTTGATTCTAAGTATATGTTTGTTGAAATTAACTTCTACTATATTTGGTTCGAGAAGCAGTTTAAATTTATTACCTAGTGAATAGTGTACAGCATGATAAATAAAATCTGGCATCCATATGAAAAAGTGTACTGTTAAAAAGTAAATTGAATTCTTAACATCATAAAATCTGTTCACTCAGAAAAGCATAAGTAAATTCTCATCCCAAGATTTTTATATTTTGACCTAATCTATAGTCACTAACTTTAGAAACATGCCATTATTAAGACTTCTCCTTTAATTTCTTCATAAGTTTAAAATTAAAAAAACTAAAATCGCATACTCTAGATTACAAATCCATAATGCATTCATAAAAATAAGATATCCTAGTCCCTTTGGAGATTGGAATGTAACTTACAATTATTCCTATACTGGTCTCTTTCTAATCTCCTCTTAGATATTAGACAGTGTTTATTAAAACTGTGTAATATCAGCTGGCTCTGTATTCACTATTGAGAAGTAATATTCTTGAACTTCTTTAAAGGAAATGCTTATATATTTTTAGAAAATTATCTGACTGATACCAGTACATACTAAACCTAAGAAGAAACTTTATGATATATTGCATTATGTTGTATTTAATATTATTAAATAAAATCAATATAAGCAAAGTATAAAAGCAATAATAAAGCCTTACTAAAGCTACTTCTTGACAATAGCAATATTACATTTTTATATCACTTTATAATCAGGTATTTTTGTGATCTCATTTGACCCTCTTTATATGAAGTAGGACAATTTTATTACTGTAACTTTGTAGGAAAGAAAAGTAATAAGTGATTTATCTTAGATCTTAAATTTAGACTTGTTAATCAATAATTTAGGTCTAATGTGGAAACATTAACCTTTAAAACCCCAGATTACAATCTTGTTATTTTATCTAATTAGAACAGAAACGTCTATCACCACATTTTAACATATAGGTAAAAAAAAAATAGTCTATTAAACTTTTAATAAATTGCCACTGCAAAAGTATTATTTTGTTTTAGTCATCCAAAAATAATGTACATTCCAGGAAACAACTTATTGACTTGGGTACTTGATAAGATATTAACATGAAAGATGAAAGGTCCAATGAAAATTTCATCAGTCTTCAATTATAAAATACTTAATGTCTATACTTTCTCAAAGAAAAAAATTTGAGGAAAAAATATTGGTTACTTCATGACTTGTTCTTAAGCAATTGAAGCAAAAAGAGAAAACTTTTATACTAATGAGCTTTTTTCACATATTTAACTATGTGACAGAAATAATAAAATATTTTGGAATAATAAATGCATTCTTAAAGTCTGTGTTTATAAATGAAAGTTATTTTGTTAGAAAATACCTTAATTTTTAATATCAATTTGAAGTGTATACTTTTGTGTGAAATAATATCCTTACACAATTTAACATATCAAGGATACCATTCCATGAGCAAATTTTAAAAATATACAGTATTTTCATAAAAATACATAGCGAGAAAACTTTATACTTCTTATTGAATTGCTACTTTCAAATATGTCATAATTATCAGTGCCTTATGTCAATAAATGCCAAAAGAAATTCTATACAGATTCCCATTCTTCAACAACAGTAATTACAAACATTCTATGTATATGCATTCAACTTAAATATCTATAGCTTTTTAAATAAATTATGTTTTTACTTGATATATGTGCCTAGATAATATAACTTTAAAACATTAAAGAAGTATGATAGAAAATTGCAAGAATCCTCAATTGTATGAATGATAAATTTTGTTGAAATCCTAAATTCTTCAGTATGTCACTTGGTTTTAAAATTCTCCAGTCCCACCCATAAATGAGTGTCTCAATGGAAATGAACTCTAGCAGACACCAACTTCCTTAGGAAATATGCATCAAGATATGTTAACTTCCAATTAAATGTGGTACCCCAGAATGGCAGATTTGTTCTTAGTATTCACTAGGTTGTCTGAACCATTTTGAAGATTATTTCAAAATCCAAGATTCAGTATTAAATGTAGATTAAATTTGTCAATTCCATGTGGATGTCATTCATCTCCACTTGCATTATTGCGTCACTTCTGTTGTACCATATGCTATCTCACAGTTGAGTGTTTTGAAAACTGGGTCAAATAGTAATGTTTTAAAACAGTACTTCTATATTATTATGAGACTGTGTTCTCAGGAAAAATTATCCTTCAGTGAATAAAAGCATTCTTATTGCCTCACACACTTCCAAAATTTATGCTGAAATCAAAACTTCAAAACAAAGCAAAACCTCATTGTGTTTTGAAGATCTTGCCATCTTCTCATTGTTTGTTTAACCCTTTAAAAATTAAATACTAATTTCCCTGATTCTCTTCCATCTTCTGCAGTTTCTGGCACATCTTTCCTACCAGTTTGCAATCCAACTTAAAAAATTCAGTATCCTCTAAAGAAGATGTGGTACATAAGAACAATGGAATATTACTCAGCCATAAAAAGGGACAAAACTGGGTCATTTGTAGAGACATGGATGGACCTAGAGACTGTCACACAGACTGAAGTAAGTCAGAGAAAAACATATTACCACATGTAACTGGAACCAGGAAAACTGGTACAGATGAACCTGTTTACAAGGCAGAAATAGAGACACAGATGTAGAAAACAAATATATGCACACCAAATAGGGGAAGGGTGTGTGATGAATTGTGAGACTCTGATTGACATATATACACTAATATGTGTGAAATAGATAATTAATGAGAATCTGCTGTATAGCACAGGGAACTCTACTTAATGCTCTGTGGTGACCTAAATGGGAAGGAAATCCAAAAAAAAAATGAAGAGATGTATATATACATACAGCTGTTTCCCTTTGCTGTACAGCAGAAACAAATACAACATTGTAAAGCAACTATACCCCAATTGAAAATTAAAAAAAAAAAGTCAGTACCCTCACTGATGATCCATCTAACGTCTTGATTGCACAGTTAATTGACCTATTTCTCCAATCCACCTTCAGTCATCAACCAGAGAGCAGGAAGACTTCAATGGAATGTAAAACAAAAATGAGAATAAGAACATGAGCTGTGGTTAGAACAAGGAAAGTAGAGCTCAGTTTCCAGAAAAGGAAGATCTAGGCCTCAGACCGTTTATTCTGCATGCATTGAGTGCATCCTAAGTAACAGGCACAATATGCTATACGTGGGTGTCATGGAAGAGGAAAAATGTGTCTCTCATTTTGAGAAACTCACAAAATCAAATGCCAAACACCAGAAGACAACATGTCAAATACCATAGATGGGGTATACTAGTATTAAATCATCATAGTTACAGTAGCACTGGTAGTAGTGATACAGTTTATAACATACTGGTTTTTTTAAAGAAGTACTTTATTTGTATTGCTTTATTTAATTAATACAACAGCTCCACAAACCTTGTTATTTAGTACCTATTTAATCAATAAAGAAACTGGCACACAGTGGTTAAATAATTAAATAATATTCCTGATTATGTTTCTAGAAAAATAAGTAGTTATTGTAAATATTATTTTTAAAAATGCTGTACAGAAAAGAAGGAAAAAGTATGTCAAGAAATTTTAGAAAATGAAGGAGAGGACAGGATCTGGATCAACTAAGGAAGCAGAGAACACCTTTTTCATAAAGCAAGGTAGACAAAGCAATCAAAGGGCTTTTCTCTCTATTGTTTCTGATAATGGTGAAAAAATGTTTTTCCTTTTTAAAAAATGAATAAACAAAAGGTTCTTAATTATGTCTATTGCCACCCTCTTTAGTCATTCACCCCTCCAGGTCTTCTCAGTCTCTTGTACCTACAATTCCTCTCTTTACCATTCTAAAGCAATAAGTATAATGAAAATAATTTCCTTCCTTTATGCTATTCATCTGAGTACTTTTCTACTTGCCTTTTCCCATAAGAATTCTCAAAAGAAATTATAAATATTCCCAATAAAAGATAAATAACTTAGGTGTTTGACATGTATCCTCTTGTAAAGCCTCATTAAATGAAGATACCAGCAGATTTTTCTTAATTTCCATCTAGGTCAATTTGTAATTTTTAGGGCTACTGTCTGTCTGCCATCATCATCCCAAAGGATGTGTCTCTAAAAGTGACGTACCCAGTTGTTCTGTACTAAGTAATCACTTGCGTGTGTATAGAGTTTCCAGAGTTAACATTTTCAAGCCTGGAAAGAAGACATTTCTCTATACATTATTTCTATCTTCCAGAAAACAAAATAATCCTTTTTTATACAGTCTCAAATAAATCACATTGTGTTGTATCCTTTTGGGTATGAAATCTTGAGACAGTCTGAGCAATTGCAAATTCTGGTAAAGAACTTTCAAAAATAGAATCAGAGTTGAAAAATATAAAAAATTATATTTCTTGCAGTAAGATATAATTTACAGGAATAAAATATAAGAACAGGCATTTGCTCATAGTCTCTAAAGAACACATGAAAAAGACCACTACCATAATTCACACCTAGAAAGATAATAATTTATGCAAAATCACTCCCTTTAAAAAGTAGAGATGAAAAGAGACATGACATCTCAAAACCCTGCCAAAATAAGGATAAACACAAGAAATAAACCATATGTGTTGTGGGAGGCAAATCACAAAGAAACTGTTAGACAAAATAAGATCAAACTATGACATGATCCAGATGTTCACTAGTATGAAGCTCTCAGCAAAATCTGATGGACATCAAGGTCTGGTTGGAAGGGATAAAAATTTCAAAAGTGTGAATAATGATTGGCTTCAATTACTTGGTAATTCTTTTTTAAATAATTGCTTTTTGTTTGAAGTCTTATCATCTTTCAGCTGTATCTTGGAAACTGATAAAATGAAGCATAAAGAGATCAAATAATGATTGTAGGCTTGAAGTAGAATTACTCTATTCATATGAACTTCATGATACCATTTGAGCTGGTGTCTAGAAAAGACTGCTGTATATATTAGACAAGCTAGATGGCGAAAAAGAATAAGGACTGTACAAAAAGTATTTTATACTGTCCCTAAGGAAAAAGAGCATTAAGTTCAAAACTCAATGGGCAGTATATATATTCATGGTAGTACTGAAGATGATTTTCAGAGAAAACTGAACTAGAGTTTCTTTCATACCTTGAGTCTAGGTCTGTTCTCTGGATACATCTCCAGGCTCTGTGTTCCTCAGTGTTTCTGATCAGTCTTGATATGTTTAAATGTCTTTTACTGAATACAACACAACTCACCTTTTATGTTCAGCTTTCTTTTATTGACCAGATGATATAAGATATTTAACATAACATTAAGGGATGGGAAGATACTGCTCAAAAAGAAGAAGTTTTAAGAGCATAGAAGCAGGAAAAAACAGACATTGTGAGAGCATGATGAAAGAATGGAAGCTGGGAAGGCCAGGGAAGAAAGTGCATTGATCTTTAAGGAAGTAAAATCCCAAAGGAACACAGCTAGCATCTCTTTTATTAGCAGTGTAAGTGCTTGGGTTCCTATGTACTTCCTCTTTATCCTTATGGAGATCCCTGTCTTATGTACTATTGATCTATCTTTAACTTGCCTACTTTGATCAACCATTTAATTTACTAAGTCCAGTTACTCAGAACATGTAGCCAACTGTGGACCATCAGTATTGGTATCACCTTGGAAGAAAAGTTATGGCCAAGCTAGATAGCATATTAAAAAGCAGAGACATTACTTTGCCAACAAAGGTCCGTCTAGTCAAGGCTGTGGTTTTTCCAGTAATCATGTATGGATGTGAGAGTTGGACAGTGAAGAAAGCTGAGCTCCAAAGAACTGATGCTTTTGGACTGTGGTGTTGGAGAAGACTCTTGAGAGTCCCTTGGACTGCAAGGAGATCCAATCAGTCCATTCTAAAAGAGATCAGTCCTGGGTGTTCTTTGGAAGGAATGATGCTAAAGCTGAAACTCCAGTACTTTGGCCACCTCATGCGAAGAGTTGACTCATTGGAAAAGACTCTGATGCTGGGAGGGATTGGGGGCAGGAGGAGAAGGGGACGATCGAGGATGAGATGGCTGGATGGCATCACGGACTCGATGGACATGAGTCTGAGTGAACTCTGGGAGATGGTGATGGACAGGGAGGCCTGGCATGCTGGGATTCATTGGGTCGCAAAGAATCGGACACGACTGAGTGACTGAACTGAACATGACAGCTACCCAAGACCCTCCCTAGACCTACTAAATCAGAACTAAAAAGCATTTTACCTCAATCCTCTGATAATGTTTGAGCAGCAGTTCTCTGACTCATTCCTATAGATTTGAATTTCATTCTCTTTCAGGCACACACATTCAGCCAGCCCTTCCTGGTTGATTTCTCAAGATTTCACTGGCTCCCCATGGCTCCATGCAGGCTTTTGCCTGTTTGTCTTATGAAGGCTTCCAGGGTTTGCAGGCACTTAGAGGCCTGAGACCAGTCACTAAGATGTCTGGGCCCTTGGATGTCAAGTAAAAATTACTTATCCCATTAGTTTAGAGAAACTGTTGTATATTTCAAGAATGATTGTGATGGAAATTGACAGAAAGTTGTGTTTCAATTTATGTTTGCTCTTCAATGGTAATAGGCTAAACTGAAGGTGGGAGACTCTCAGAAGATAATTCTGCTATTCAGGTGTTTTAAAGTTTTGTTTCCTGTGTTTAGTTTGGAGGTGTTTCTGTATAAAAAAATACAGAAAAGTTCAGCTGTATAAGTAGCTTAATCTAGTTTTTGAATAATATTCTCATGAGAGGGAGCATAGCACAATAAGAGAATATATTTTATCAACAATATTGTCATCTCATTTCCTTAGATTTCCTGGGATAATGAAATTACAGATTTTCCTGGAGGATTTCAACATTAGGCTTCGTAAAATTTAGCAGCAATATGAATGACTGCATTTCTCAACCATTTTTTTCTAGTAATTTTATAACATTTAAATTATATGAAGAAAATATAGTAATTTAAATACTTCCTATAAATAGAACTACTTAAATTTGCACCAGAAAGTCTTTTTAAAATTAAATATGCAATTTAGCAAAACAATAATCAAAGTCTATTTCTTTAGAATATTTTGGTGCCATTAAATCTCAATAATATGTAAAGCTAATACTTAAAAGCATGAGCAGCTTTAACAGTGTATGCATGTATACATGCCATATATTTCTAAGATTTATTTTTCACTTCTTCCTGGGTGGTCTCTACTACTGCCTTTTACACTACAACCAACTGATCCCAAAGTTCAGGGTTATTGAAAAGCATCATAAATAAAATCCATGTGTGTGTTGTTTAAGTACCAGATGAGATTTACAAAGGTTTCAGCAACTTTGTCAGTTCACTGCCAGCAAAAATTACCAATGTCTGCCATTAGTTGTACAATCACAAATGTTTTTGTAAGGTTGAATTTACTCTGATAATCTTTCCTGGAAAATTCTAGTAGAACCGTAAAGGAATGACATTATTTATGTTGCACTCACTGTTGCATGTCAAAGCAACAGATACTGTCTGTTTAAAGCAGCCCTTGAACTTCTTGTTGGACTCCCCGTTGTCACAGATCTATACCTTCTTGAGGAAAGAATATCTGTCCTTAAGAGAAAGTCTCTATGCTATTTTTTTTTCTATGAAAATAGTTTTCTGATTAGCAGAAACATGTGAGCCTATTAAAATCACTTCCCAAAAAAACCAGTTAGTACTGAAGTATTGGATGTTTTATGTCAATGAGATTTCAGGAAGTGGGGACTTTAAATTAAAGCTCAAGAGGGTTTCCAGTCATGGAGTTTAAAAAGTGCAGTTTTCTTTTAATCTCTCTGTAAATCATCTTAAAATACTGCTGATTTGCTAATGTGTAACACAGACCTCTAGATTTTTTGTTGAGGAAAAAGGATAAATTGGGATCAATGGGAATGGGAGCCTGGGGGCAACTGAGGTACAAGAAATTTCCAAAGCAGTTTTTGAATAGTTGTGAGGACAAAATGAGGTTTCATTGGTGGCTCAGATGGTAAAGAATCTTCCTGAAATGCAGGAGACCAGGATCCGATCCCTGGGTCGGGAAGGGAAAGCTACTCCAATATTCTTGTCTAGAGAATTCCATGGACAGAGGAGCCTGGCAGGCTACAGTCCCTGGAGTTGCAAAGAGTAGAATATGACTGAGCAACTAACAATTCATTTCAAGAACAAAATGAAGTCACTACCAAAGAGGGTCTGGTTCCTGTCCCACTGTCATGAAACATAAGCATTTCATGTTGTGCCATTGAGTATCAGCTTTTAGATATGACTTAAAGCAGACTGTATTTTACATTTTTAGCATAAAAGGGCAACCTTGGATAAAATCTCATGTAGCATCAACAGCTATGTCATTAGTCAAAACCCAATACTAAAGAATTTAAAACCCCAAATCTACATTTATAACAAATAACCCACTCTAGTCTTAGGTCACTTTGGCAAATTGTGACAGTTTCCTTGAGCATTTAGAAGTTTCCATGGCGAAGTACAGTGCACAATCCATGTGTTTTACTGGTCAGTTCCTGTGCTGATCACCATAGGACAGTGGCCAGTATGACATATAAATGTTATATAGAGTGGTCACGGTTTTAATCAATCAGGAGTGCAAATCAGAAGAACTCCACTTTACAGGAGCCCTGTTATCCTTTACCTCTTGATGCTGAATAGAGGACCACATAGGACAAGGGTACAGGACTCTGACCACTTTCAGAGAAAAAGGATATCTTCTGAAGCCAAAGCAAAAGAAGTACCTGTGGGTGAGAGGTCACAGGAGATACTAGAAAGTGGAAGTAGAAAATGAAGTGAGTAAAAGGTAACAGGAAACTATAACTTAACCTTCCTTCCTTTAGGAAACATGACTTTTCAAAAGGAAAGAAGAATAAGGAAGATAATTTTAGAATTTGGGTTCATCTGTAAAAGGAAATGATTAAAAAGATTGATTCTGGGAGTTGCTTATTTAGCTGGACATACCCAAGTCTTGGGTTGTTTCATCTAAGTTCTAAAGAGCTGTGTGTATGTGCTTATGTTTTTGTGTTTGACTGTGTGTGTGTCAGTTCAAGCATATATAAACCAATAACCTTCTTTGAATTCAAATTTTAAAGCTGGTAACTTGTAGAACTGTTATTTTCAAGGCTAAAATCGCTTGTTGGGCATCTACAGTGTTTAGATCTGAAGCACCTATTCACTTTCCCCATCTGTGCTTTCTAAACACCATTAGCTAGTAGAATAGATTATAGCTTCTCTTTCTCTAGAGATGTACATTTCAGTGAGGAGAAATTCAGTGGCCCCACCTTATCTCCAAACTCACAGGCAACTCATTTGGAAAATAAAATGAGACACAGCAAATCACAGTTGTGGGTTCCTCCTAGAAAACTTTCCCTACAAACTCTTGTCTGTTGCCCCTGCTGCAACCCACCTTCAGTGCCCACTGCTCTTCTGCATCCACCCCAACTCTAGGCCTCTAGTCTTCACGTCTACACTCAGCCCAAGCCAACTGTGACACTATTATCTGATCTCCTTTGAGCACATCTCTGTGGATACTCACGCATCCAGCACCAGACACTCTCAGAAACCTCAGCAGCCCCTGGTGCCAGTTACTGATGCCATCCCAAATCCTTTACTACCCCGGTCTCGCTACACCTGACATAAACTGGTTCCTGTTATATTCTATAGAATTGAGCAATAGAAGAAGTACATCTACACAGATTTTTAAAATTTCCTCAGTGATCTCTTTTAAAAGTGTTACGATGAAGGCAAGATGAAGGCTTATAACTAAGACTTTCTTCTGTCTCACATGAGAATACTCAAATGTAACTATTCTTCCCTTCTAGACGTGTAGTTTTTAAAGGAGAAAGTAAAAGGAGGCCTGCAAATCTTTCATCAGGCTTCCTCCATTGATTACAGTGGAAAGAAGGTAAACCAATTAAGTCCCTTAAGATATACTACAAATATTGTAAGACTGCTCCAGAAAGATTTGAAAATATGACTCTCTCAACCTCCCAGATTGTACTTAGTAACATAATAAAACTGCTATAAGTGAGGGAAGTTCAACAATCTAAGTGACAATATTAAATATTGAAAGGGAAGCATTTGGGGGCCAACAAGGCTCTGCCCTGAGTCTCATCCAGATTATTCCTCTTCTGCCTGCCTGGCTGCTAAGTTCACTTCCAGTTTCTCTTTCCATGAGAGACCGCTTCAGTTTTGCTCATAATTGTGGATACTGAGGCTCTTGTATTATGGTTATAATCTGAGCCTACTTAAAAGAAATCATCCCATTTTCTATAATATATTATTCTATGACCATACTCTGATTATGTTAACCTTGGGTTCTATTAATCAGAAACAAATGCATATGACAAACATCTATCATAAGCTTAGAACACATAAAAATTCATACTAAAATTATGTTTTAAAAGAGTCAACACTGGGCTCAGGAAGACCAGAAAAGATTGATATATCTTACTTATTCTCTTATAAATATTTATCAGGTCTTTACTATGTGACAGACACAAGAGATATAAATCTGACCTCTGTGAGGTTACAACCTATACTTTGAGCATTAACACTGAAATATATAGTAGAAAGCAACAAACATATTAAGGAAAATAAGAGATTTACATACTACTGCAATTCATAGATTATTATATTAAAAAAAAAGAATCGCAGATGTATTTCTGGAACAACTTCCCTCTCTCAGAAAGATTCAGCATTCTTAACCCCATTAAACAGAGAGACGGACGAACAGTGTAAGGCTTTGATGCTAAAGTTCATGTCTCTCTATATATTGCTTTCATACTGATTATCACTGTCTTCTATGAGATACAAAGTTGACATAACCATTTCTACGTGGTAACTGAAATATTTATGTAAATTCATGCATGTAAAATGTTTTGTATAAATACTTTTGAAATTTGAGGAATAAATATTTCAGTGTGGTAACTTTCTGCTTTATCAATTTGCCTACTGGTAGCCTCTATGACTTTATACCATGTAATCTCTCCTTAATAATTGTTTTGTTTTTAATGAAGAAAGACCCTAGGAATTTAGACTACTCATTTCACATAACTCTGATTTGTGCACTATATATATATATATATATGTATATATATATGTATATGTATATATATGTATATCTATATCTATGTGCTTACTTTTAAAAACATGTTGAAAGAGTTCAGTCTTGAGAATAGGTTTATGCTAAGGGAAAGCACCATCAGGCTGTCAGCTTTTCAAGCAAAGACCAGTCAGAACATGAGTATCTAGGGATTTTGCAAAGGTTGTTTTCACATCATAAAGTGTCTCAGTCTAAATTTCTTGGCAACATTTGTTTTTGATATTTTATTTTTCAATTCAAAGATACTTTAATGTGTCATTATCTTGAACAATGTAATATGACCTGTTTCCAGATAAGTACAGAAACTTAACAAAAGTTCCATGATTTTAGCCAACCTGCACCTGCCACCTTCCCTGGAGACCCAGTCCTGTGTGGTTTCCTTACATGAAGTAAAAGCTCTTTACAGATCACACTTCAGTAATTCACAAATGCTGTGGAGTTGTAAAGCCCTCTCATTATATGATTTTTGCCTTCCATCTATATCAGTTTGGAAAAATTTGAAGGAATCTCTAGGTAATTTAATCTTTCTGAAAGCCAAAGTGATAAAATTACATAATGAGATGGAGAGGAGATTATAAAGTAATTATTATTTCTACTTTTTGGATTGGGTTGGCATTCCAGGTAAAGAATTGCTTCAACACATGATGTTTTCTTCTTACCCCTGATTCATTTATAACCATTCCAAGAGAACACTTTTCTGCTTATTCATTCATTCATTCATTCATTCTGTAACTATTCAATGAGCGCTAATGAGTGCCAGGCATTGTTCTTGTTGTTGTTCAGTAACTAATCATGTCCAATTCTTTGAGACCCCATGGACTGAAGCACACAAGTCTTCCCTGTCCATCACTGCTTTCTGGAGTTTGCTCAAATTCATGTCCATTGAATTGGTGACCCAACCATCTCATCCTCTGCTGCCCCCTTCTAATCCTGCCTCAATTTCCCCCAGTATCAGGGTCTTTTCCAGTGAGTTGGCTCTTCACATCAGGTGATAAGGTATTGGAGCTTCAGCTGTAGCATCAGTCCTTCCAATGACTATTCAGGGTTGATTAGGATTGACTGGATTGACAGGATTGATTAGGATTCAGGGTCCTTTAGGACTGACTGGTTTGATCTCTTTGCTGTCCAAGGGACTCTCAAGAGTCTTTAGCACCACAGTTTAAAAGCATCAAGGCGCTCAGCCTTCTTTATGGTCCAAATTTCACATCTCTACAGGATTACTGGGAAAACCATAGCTTTGAATATCTAGATTTTTGTGGGCAAAATGATGTCTCTGCTTTTTAATACGCTGTCTAGGTTTGGCATAGCTTTGCTTCCAAGGAGCAAGCATCTTTTAATTATATGGCAGCAGTCACTGTCCACAGTGATTTTGGAGCCCAAGAAAATAAAATCTGTCAAGCTTCCACTCTTCCCCCTTCTATTTGCCTTGAAGTGATGGGACTGGATGCCATGATCTTCATTTTTTGAATGTTGTTTTAAGCCTGTTTTTTCACTATCCTCTTTCATCCTCATCAAGAATCTCTTTAGTTACCCTTCACTTTCTGCCATTAGAGTGGTATCATCTGCATATCTGAGGTTATTGATATTTATCCTGGCAGTCTCGATTCCAGTTTGTGCTTCATCTAGTCCGGCATTTCTCATGATGTACTCTGCATATAAGTTAAATAAGCAGCATGACAACATACAGCCTTGACGTACTCCTTTCCCAATTATGAACCAGTCTTTTGTCCCATATCCTACTCTAACTGTTGCTTCTTGACCCGCACACAGATTTCTTAGGAGACAGGTAAGACAGTCTGGTATTCCCATCTCTTTAAGAATTTTCCACAGTTTGTTGTGATCCACACAGTCAAAGGCTGCAGAGTAGTCAATGAAGCAGAAGTAGATGTTTTTCCGGAATTCCCTTGCTTTCTCTATGATCCACTGGATGTTGGGAATTTGATCTCCAGTTCCTCTGCCTTTTCTAAATCCAGCTTGTACATCTGGAAGTTCCAGTTCAGGTACTTCTAAGTTTAACTTGAAGTATTTTGACCTTCAAGCATGTGAAATGAGAGCAATTGTGTGGTAGTTTGAACATTCTTTGGTATTGCCCTTCTTTGGGATTGGAATAAAAACTGACCTTTTCCAGTCCTGTGGCCACTGCTGAGTGAAGTACAGCACTTTAAGCATCATCTTTCAGAATTTGAAATAGCTCAGCTGGAATTCCATCACCTCCATTAGCTTTGTTCATAGAAATGCTTCCTAAGGCCTACGTGACTTCGTACTCCAGGATGTCTGGTTCTGGGTGAGTAACCACACCACTGTGGTTATCTATGTCATTAAGACCTTTTGTTGTATAGTGCTTCTGTGTATTCTTCCCACCTCTTCTTGATCTCTTTTGCTTCTCTTAGGTCCTTACCATTTCTGTCCTTTATCATGCCCATCCTTGCATGAAATGTTCCCTTGACATATCCAGTTTTCTTGAAGAGATCTGTAGTCTTTCCCTTTCTATTGCTTTCCTCTATTTCTTTGCAGTGTTCACTTTGTATTGTTCACTTAAGGCATGGTCATATGCATTGAATATTTAGTGGTAAAAAAGACAAAATTCCTATACTAAAGGCTCTTCACATTTCAGTCTGTTTAACAATAAAATATTAAACAAGTAGAACTTTAGTATGTAGTAGTGAACAAATATTTTAGCACCAAGCACAGTATTTTGTATAAAATAAGTATTTAGTAAGTATTTCCTAAGTGAAAGATATAACCTGGCTTTGTTACTTACTGCAAGCTACTTATCCTTGTTAAATGAAAACAGGTATCTTTTGGGTTTCTTTAAAGATTAAATAATATAATTATTTAATATGTGGGCCATGGTGCCTTGCATATAGCAAATGGTGGAAAGTATCAATTCACAAAATTATGCACAATATATTAGAAATGTTATGGAAATTGAAGACAAGGAGTTAGTGATATTCTGGTAGGTAGTTAGATAAGCGAGGTTTCCTGGATGTGAATATATCATAAAGAATGGAAATAAAGACATGCTATCATGCTATTCCTTCTTCCCCTTCAAGAATGGTACCTGATAATTTATAACTGAAAAAAAAGAGATATAAAGGAATAAAAGAGATTTCAATTAATAATTTATATCAGCCTGACTAGTGATGGCAATAGCATTGCTAAATGAGAAATCAGTCAGTATTTATGTGAAGACCATAACTGTTAACCAGGGAGTTCCATAGCTGTGGCTGAAAATCAGTCTTTTCCATGTGACTTTACAGATTATCTACTTAGGGGCTTCCCTGCTGGCTCAATTGGTGAAGAATCTGCCAGCAATGCAGGAGACCCAGGTTCAATCCCTGGGTTGAGAAGATGCCCTGGAGAAGAGCATGGAAGCCCTTTGCAGTATTCTTGCCTTGAGAATTCCATGGACAGAGGAGCCTGGTTGGCTACAGTCCGAGAGGTTGCAAAGAGTCAGACATGACTGAATGACTAACATAGATTATTACGTGGCTTTAATATACAAACTGAAGAGGCAAAAGTACTCAGAATGGCAGATGTACCAACTGGGAGAATAAAATGCATTATGAGTACTAACAAGTGATAATTATAATATTTAATAATGCACTATTTACATGATGTCCCTTCCCTTTTATCAGTATTAATAATTAAAAGTTATCTTTATTAATAATATTGATTATAATATTAATATATACCATAGTTCATTAATTCAATAAATATTTCATATTTTTATTTTAAACTAGAATACCACATAAAAATCCTTTAATATGAAACAAACTTCTCCATATGATTATCATAATATAAATTCTCAGCTAACTGACCCTTAAAATTCTTCCATTTAAATTCATTCCTGTTGTCCAACCGTATAAGAGCTTTCACTTGCAAATTTTGTGCCATGAACATGAAATCCACTGGGAATCACTTAAAGGAGGACTGGCACCACTCAGTTTGAATCTCAACATCTGTCCTTCAAATTAAAAAAAAAAAACTCTGGAGTTAGAAGGGATGACACATTATAAATCCATGATAGTTTCAATCAATACCAGTTAGTAGAATGTGATTAATACTATTTGAAGTTCCAATTGAATGAATGGAATCAAAGTGTTTGACATGTGTAGATTCCAAACACGAACTTAGTTCATGCAGTAAATTCATCCATTTTTATTAAAAGGTAAGAAGGTGCCATAAATCACAAAATTATAATCCTTCACTGATGGAGAACCAAAATAAACAAGTGAATATTTGCAAACAGTGAATAATTAAACCTGCATGCCAGAATTATCTCTTTAGCCTCCAAGTCTTTCTTGTTAGAAATCATACCATGAGATATTATGCTTTTCTTTCTAAACTTTCTCATGAGCTATAGAGAATAAAACCTGATTGGAAAAGAGGAAAGAAGTAATGTAAAATCCAATGAATACATGGAATAGATTAACATGGAAAAATGTGGACAGTCTTTTTATTCAGGAATATTTTCTTAACAACAGCTCTTCCCTGCCACTCTCTTAACTCTGAAATCCCAATGGATTTAAATATTATATTTTCTTATTTGGTTTGATTCCCCAAATTCTTTTTAATTGAGAAAGCTGATATTGTATGAATTCTCCAAATGACTGTGGTTTCAAATGAGAAGTACATTTATAAAAGAACTTTTAATTCCTATATTTTTAAAATGAGAAGACTCTTAACCTTAATTACATATTATTGTAGCACCTAGGATTTTAAAACTGGGGAGTAACTTTAAAAGAGTAAAATTAGACTTTTTAAAAAAGACCTTCTCATTTGAATGCAACAAAATTTTGTTTTAAATACAACAAATTTTTCTCCAAAGTGTTTCAGACTTAGTTTATTTAAAAGACGTTGATTTCATATTCCTTGCTAAGTAATTCAGCTCTGAAAGCTACCCAGCTTTATATCTGGAGTCAGCTGCATAATAAAAATATTGTCTATGAAACACTTGGGCAAAAGCTGAACCTGGAATTAAACTGTGGATAAATTTCAATTCACAGTACTTCAACCATCTCTCAGTTTTATCAGTACTTTCTACTTAATATTTTTTTATTACTTTGATCACATTTGTAGCATATTGAATGTAAATATGAAATAACAGGAAAATGGAGGAATATTAAAATATTTGTGCAAAACTATGCAGCAAATAATCTCAGAAGTATTATAGATTAACAAATAGAATTTTTAGAAAGATATAAAACATCAAAAAACATATTAATCTACAGTGATGTTATATAGAATTATTTCCATTTTTCTAAAAGTTACTAGCTAATGAGTACCCTAAATTACCCAATAGATAAAAAAGGAAACTTCAACTTACTGTTTTATATAATTAAATTGTATGAATCTTTAAAAATTTATTTTTCTTCTCTTAAAAAAGAAGCATGATAAATCTATGCCATATATGAGAAAACACAAACAATGTCTTCAATAAGGTCTGGCTAAGGAAAACCCATTTTAGCTCTATCTAATTAGGATTCTTGCTTAGGTTATTTTGGGCCAAGTGTTTGTGAAGAATACCAGTAACAGGATGGTTTCTAAAATCGAATATAGTGAACCCAGGCAGAAAAGAATATAATAAAGTTGTTGCAGAAATGCACCTGCCACATAGATTTGTCTCCAGCAAAACAAAGGCAACAGACAGGGTAGTCTGACACTGAGCTAAGATAGAGTGATATTTTTTTAAGCAAGACTTCACACGGATCACAAGACAAAGAGATGAAGTCAATAGCAGTTGTACAAAGAATGAAAAAACAGCATAGAGGCCTTGTATGCTCACATAACCATAACCATAGGAAGCCAGGAGACTCAGACATGAAGCCTTAACCAAAGCAACACTGTCCTCCCAGTAAGAGTCCTTGAGCTCAGATAAAGAACAGACAGTGAACAAAAGGCAAAAAAAAGCAGAGGCAGCTACCGAGTCTTGATTCTTCAAAGGCATAGGTCATATTACTTATTTTTAATCGTCTTTAATCCTCAAAGAAACTTCCTGATGTGCTTTTATTCTAGCACTCATTATATTATATATCTATATAGAGAGACACTCTATATTTTTATCCGAATGACATCTTAGCCAGATGTTGAGCTTTTTGAAAGGAAAAAATCATATCCTATGTATCTTTATATCCACAGTTTCTAGCTTAGTTCCAAACATATAATGGTGAGTACTCAATTGATGTTTAATTGATTGATTTGTAATCAATGGACTATTAGAAGGAGATCAAGCCAGTTAATCCTAAAGGAAATCAACTCTGAATGTTTATTAGAAGGCCTGTTGCTGAAGCTCCAACACTTTGGTCACCGGATGCAAAGAGCCAACTTACAGGAAAAGGCACTGATGCTGGGAAAGATGGAATGAAATAGGAGGAGAAGGGGACAGTAGAAGGTGAGATTGGTTAGATAGCATCACCGACTCAGTGGACATGAATTTGAGCAAACTTGGGGAGATAGTGGAGGACAGAGGAGTCTGGTGCGCTATACTCCATGGGGTTGCAAAGAGTCAGACATGACTTAGCGACTGAACAACAAAGCAGCGCCATCTTTGAATCTGAATGAGAAACATGGTATGTGTTTGTATAGATATAGCATCAAGTGTATGTAACAATATACCATAGCATTGGATAGAAAGGCATACTGAATACACATGATAGTCTTTTTATCTCACAGTGCATCTTAGACCTGCCTTTATATATATATATATATATTTTTTTTTAATTGCACCAGTGTAGAGCTATACTCAGAAATAAGGAAAGTTTCAGAAGATCAAAACTGAGTTATTCCTGAGAGGTTGAAAGAATACAGATTTTGAACAGATAGAAGAATGTGAGCTCAATAAACTTTTGAAAGAGTATGATTCTTCAAACTTGATAGGAGCAAAGCCACAGAAATTCCATGGCGGATGCCTGAAGCAGGAGGGAGCTGAAACAACTGTAGCAGAGAAATTAGGGTAGCTCCGAGGTAATAGTTGTCTGCCAGCTCTAACACATTTCCTGCCTCTGCCATTGCACACAGCATGCTCCTCTCCACCAAGATAACCTGTGGCATTAGTGTTTATCTCAAAGTAGACTTGCAGGTTGGGTACAAAGGACAACGCTCTAGGTAGCTGGCAATGCTAGAGAAAAATTGGAGGGAAAAGCACCAAACAGAAGGACAGAAACACCTCTAAGGCTAATCTCACCCTTGTACCAGAGTCACTGAAAACTGCGTAGTGAAAGAGCCAGCTGTAGTTTGAGTGCTCTACCCTCAGATAGACTTCATAAAGTAAGCGAGTCAAACCTCTGAAAGGGAAACTGAACTACAGATAAGAACATTTTCAGAGATCACAAGACACCTTAGAAGAACCAGCCCCAGGAAAGAGAGACAACAATCAGGAGAACTTAAACCGGAGGAAGGAAATCAGAGCAGAGATTTTCAACCACTGCTGCACTGGAATCTCTTTAAAAAGTGTTGAGACCTAAGTATCTGATGGTCAGATATTGTGGTGTGCTTGATCCAGAGTGCTACCTAAGGGTTAGGTTTTTTAAAAAGTTCCCCAAGTGATATCTGTGTGCAGGTAAGGATGAGGTCGTTTGTCATGGGGCATCAAATACAGGAATTTAAAACACATATGCACCCTCATAGAGTTAATGGAGAAATTACATTTATGATGTCTATTATATTTAAAGATCCTTTTAGGATTTATGATATTATCTTTAACCTCTGCTTGTTTTCCTCTGTTACCACTGACTACTATTGAGGGAGAGAGAGAGTTGAATAAAGAGATGCCGTGTTGACTTAGGGCATCTCCAAGGGATTTCCTAGAGATTAACCAAACAAAGGCCACATAAAGTAGAATTTACCTGCTTGTATTCAATAAGGTCCAATGTCTGGTCCTTCCATGTTCAGAAACCTAATCTGCCATGTTTTAAGACCCAGTATGTTCAGGGCTGTTGACCAGACTACAAAATACAACTCAGAAAGAAAATGGACAATCTATTAATTTACAACAAGAAATATATTAATAACTGTGAATGAGATAGAAAAGCATACAGAGGAATGCTTTTATTTAGCATGGTCTCAGAAAAGGAGTTGGCCATATGTCTAAAATGTTTGAGGGTCTCAGCTATAATTATTGAAAGCACTTCCTCCTGTGATAGAAAGTCAGTGAGTAACACTGATCTTATGATTTAAATGAGAATAAAGAACCAGCCACCAAAAAATGGCAGTAATAGTGCTAAAGGTAGAAGAAATGGCTATAACAAATATTCTAAGGCTGTGAAAAGCATGCTACATCCCAGAAACCAAAATCAGGCCAGTGCAGCTAGAGTTGAATGGGCTGAGGGCAGAAAAGTAGGAGATCAGGTTAGAGACTAGGAATTCAAAAACCATGCAACATAAAGATTTATATAGATTTTAACTTTAAGTGCAATATGAAAGTGTTGGAAAATCTTAAAATAAGCAGAAAATGGACTCAATATGATGGACGGTTTTAAAACATCCTTCTGGTTGCTTTGGAGAGAATGTGTGTTGTTCAGTTAACCCTTCAACAGCAAGCATGTGGTTCTAGTGAGGGATACCTTGGGATATGGACAACATATCCTTTCTAGATCTAGCTTTTTATCCAGTCACTGGTAGATGTTTTAGTATCAGCAAAATGGCAGTAGGAAAGCTGAAGAATATTAAAGGAGAAAGATCACAACACTGAATAATTGTCAGGAGTAGCAGGCCTCTTCTGCATTTGCTTTCCATTAACTCTCATTAGAATGCATGTATATGCTAGGAATTCTAATGTATTTATAAATAATTCTGGAAGTTTCCAGTGTATAGTTTGGGTATTTATACAGTCACTAAAAGGGAGATGAATAGCAGGTAAGTACTTTTTGTACTGATAAGAAGCAGGGTAGAGATTCAGATAGTTAATATGGTGTGCCCCAGTGAATTTCCCAGTTCATAAAGTTGAGAATAACAGCTAGCGATGGCATAGTTCTTCCGTCACCTACTTCAGCACACACACACACACACACACAAAAACGAGCAAAAAATCTGGGGAACTTGTGCTCACCTGGGGAACTTGCTCTCATCAGCTAATTTTGAGAACAGGAAAAAGGAAATTGCATCCCAGGCAGCCTGACGTGAGACAACGGGGCAGTCTCCTTATTGCTTAAACATACAGCATTGTGCAGAGCCCTTCTGCACGTTCCTCCTCACAAAAAGCAAAATCGGCCTCAAAAACCAGGGAAGATATTGCAAAAGGGGATTTATTGAGCTTCATTACATCTTGAAAGGATTAGTTGCACCTGCGCGTAAAGAATCTCAGTCAGTTCAGATAAACAGGCAGGAGGCGCCTGCTTTATTACACTGCTTTCTGGGGCAAATCTGTGACTGGGGCTCCTGAAGCAGTCGGAAGCCTCTCGGTCACCGCCGAAGAGCAAGAGAGCCATCTTCTGGTACATGACATAGAGAACACGGGGAAAGTTTTTCTGTGACTTGTTATGAAAGAAAGTTATTAAACAAAGAATTTTCATTTCTTTGTAACTGAATTACAGAAGTGTTGAACATACCATTTCCTCAAGATTTTATTCCACTCTCAGTTGCATAAAACTAAGTAAAAATATACTCTAAAAAGTAAAGTGGGAAGGAGGAAGAAAAAATTAAAAAGCTATCTTTTGTCAGAGGACATTAAGAGACAAGTTCTAGGTTTAGGGTTGAGAGTCATCCTCCTCCCCCTAAGAAGTTATTTATTTTTTCTTATAAATGCCTTCAGGTAAATTAGCTATTATATAATTTGGAAATTCCTGAGAGTTAAAGCATAATTATCTCTGCTCAAGACATTACTATCAGTATTTAGAATTAGAACAAGCATGTATCAAATAATAACAAAGCATAATAACTTTATTAATGTTAAATTATTACAATAGATTTTATGTTCCAATTAAAACCCCACTCACTTATGTGAGGTAAATTAATGCTTTTCTCTCAATTTCTGACCTATTTTAAACCATATGTTATGAACATCCATATATTAATCTTTGTTTGAATCATTACATTGAAACATTATTTGGTCTGTAAAATGTAATTTGTTACTCACTACATTTAACAGTTCTAGAGTCCTTACTTAACTAGCAGTTTACATGAATTTTCCTTAAATTTAAGTTGTGATATACATTCTCAGGTAGTCCCAGTGGTTAAAAACAAAAACAAACAAAAAACCTATCCTGCAAATTCAGAAGACACAAGAGATTCCAATTCAGTCCTTGGGTCAAGAAAAATCCCCTGGAGAAGAAACTGCAACCCACTTCAGTATTCTTGCCTGGAAAATCCTATAGACAGAGGAGCCTGTTGGGCTACAGTCCATGGGGTCATAAAGAGTCAGACATGACTGATCACACACACACTAGACATAACCAAGCACCTCCCAGATTGCATTTCAAAAAGGGATTGTTATCCCAGATTTTAGCTTCCAGCCTCTTTAGAGCTTCTTCAGTTGTACCTACTTATTCTTCTGATGGCTCCAGGTCCCTGGTGGCCAACATCCAATGACAGGTGAATAAACGAATATCAAGGCCTGCCATTCTAATGGACCACCTTGGCCCCAGAGCAACTTGTAATGTTACATCTATCAAACTTCCAGCATGAATTCAGAATTCAGCCTTTTCCCAGTCCTGCTTCCTTAGCCTTCCTTTCACAAGTGCTCATCCTAGTGGCATTCCCTAATGAGCTATTTCTTTGCAGGCTTACTCCATCTCAGCGTCTGCTTCCAGGAGAATTCTCTCTAGGTGGCACAGTGGTAAAGAACATGCCTGTCAATACAGGAGATGTGGGAGATGTGGGTTTGGTCCCTGGGTGGGGAAGATCCCCTGGAGGAGGAAATGGCAATCCACTCCAGTATTCTTGCTTGGAGACTCCCACAGGCAGAGGAGCCTGACAGGCTACAGTCCATAGGGTCGCAAACAGTTGGACATGACTGAGTACACACATACAGAAGTCACATGGAGAAAGATGTTATTTTTACTTTAATCTTTTTATCAAATCTTATCAAATACTTGAGATGCATGGGTTTTGGCCATTTTATCTATTTTATATAATGAAAATATTTTATATAATCTTATATGTGTATTGTGTATGTATACGTGTGTATTGGTAATATTGACCTAAATTTAAGATCCTGAACAGTTTATTGGATTAATGTTTTAAATTCTAGCTAATTTAACTCTAGATGGTGGATGCTTCAATGTATCTTAATATAATTTGTGCCATAAAGACTTCATAATTTGAGATGATAGATTGACCTGAAATATTTTATCTTTACAAATTAATAAAGCATGCTGAGTACCTTGGATTTAAAAAAAAAAAATTAAGGACTAGAATAAGTATTTTATAATGGAAGGAAAATGCCCTCTAGTGGTAAATACTAATAAATTTTATCTTTAAAGCATTAAGCTCAGTGCCTTGATTATTGCATAGTTAAGGGTTTCAGTTCAGTTCAGTTCAGTCGCTCAGTCGCTCAGTCGTGTCCGACTCTTTGTGACCCCATGAATCGCAGCACGCCAGGCCTCCCTGTCCATCACTAACTCCCAGAGTTCACTCTATGAGCTAATCCCAGGATATAATTATGAATAAAGTAGAAAGAGTACAAAACCTCATCTAATGTACATTCTAGCAAGAAAGACAAATTTTAAAACAAAGTAAAATAATTGCATATTTAGTGAACATGATAAAGGGCACATAGGATTTTGAGATGGAGAACAGTTAAGGGGAAATTTGCTTTATTGTCAAATACTTTGTTGTTTTTCCTTTATTTTATATATTTGAGGTATAAGAGTGTTTGAAGCTAGAATCTCAAATTGGAAAGCAAACCCAGAGCTGAATTGGTTGTCTAGAGACACCCTGAACTACTAATTCATATATACAACATCTAAAATGTTATGTAGCAATTTTAGCTGGTTTGCAGAATAACAATGATGAGGAAACCCACATTATTTCCCATAGAAAGGTTTCACAAATATATAATAATTCAGAACCTTTTTCTCACTACAAGTATATAGTCTCATTGATATAAAGAAATAATCATTATAATTATATCAGTTAAATGAGCATTGAGCAAAAGAAAAATGAACTTCTTGAAATCCTACAAGATCCCATTGCTTCATTATTGATGTTCCCTGGTCTCTTTCAAAGTTTGTTTTAGAATGAGACCCAACATGCTGCTCATGAATTGCTCCCTGACAGTTTCAGTCTCCCCAACCACACTTCCACTGTGATGTGTGCTATTAGCTTCGGCATTACTAACAAATACCTAGCTGATGGCAGCGTTGCTGGTCCAGAGAACACACTTTAAGTAACAGAAAGAACATGCCTACCTACACATACTTAAAAAAAAAAAACTGGAGAGGCAAGAATCAGTATTCACAGGGTGTCAGTTCTTCAATTTAATCTGTAGATTCCAATAGATCTGTGAAAAAAGCCATAGATTTGTGAAAGAAGCCAATCTCAAAAAGCTACATCCTGTGTAATTCCAAATATATGACATTCTAGAAAGGGTAAAACTATTGTGATGGTAAAAAGAACATTAGTTTCCAGGGGCTGAGGGGTGGAGAGGAAAGATGCAAAATGGAGCACACAGTATTTTTAGGGCATTGAAACTATGCTATGTGAGTACTGTGAACATATGAAATTACACATTTCCCCAAAGCTACAGAAGAGGAGGGCATGGCAACCCACTCTGGTATTCTTGCCTGGAGAATCTCCATGGACAAAGGAGCCTGGCAGAATACAGTCCACAGGGTCACAAAAAGTCAGACATGACTGAGCAATTAAGCACAGCACATAGAATGTATAGCCCCATGAGTGAATTCTAGTGTAAACTATGGACCTCAGGTGATAATGATGTATTAGTATACGTACATCAATACAATAAATGCACCACTATGGTGGAGGATGTAAAAATGGTGGAGGATGTAAAAATGGTGGAGGCTCCATGTGTTTTGGGCCAGGGATATATGGGATGTATACCTGTATTTTTCTCTCAATATTGCTATTAAACTAAAACTAATCTGGAAAAGTAAAATATTTTTAAAAACTAATAAAAACAAAGCAATCTGTTTTAGAATGTCTTTAGATTTACGTTGAATACTAACCTTCTTTCATCAAGTTTCAATTAGCACAACCTTGTCTTCTCATAAATGTAATCTCAGTGCTAGGCTCAGCGCCTGATGCAGAACTGGACGCTGTTAATAAATAAGTAAAGGACGATGAATCAGTGAAAATGAATGGGGGAAGGAGTTTCTTACAGCATTGAAAGAGTAATCAATATCCTGAATTTTTAGAACATATTTTGTCCAACCTCCTGTGCTGTATCTGTGCACATTTCTTTATAAGTGCTGCTCTTTTTCCATCTGCTTTCAGTGAGAGCATCAGTTTTTTTTCTTTTTAATGATTTAGAAAAGATGCCAGGCAACTTCAAATTTTCCAGTATATAAAGCATTCAATTAAACACAGAATTCTGGTGTTAGATCAGGTAAATAAATAACTCACGTCAGTTTTTTATAGCTGAAGATAAAATAAATTGTGAAGTACAAGGCATGGCAAAGTAATATGAGTACAAAAACATTGGAATAAAATGCATACGGAAATCACATTTTTTTACAGCAAATATTTCATTTATTTAATAAAATAAACATATTTCTGTACAAATGTATAGGGAAGCATGTTTTTTAAATCAAATTTTTCCTCTTAGAATTTAGAGTAATCATATGCAGGAACTAAATACTCGAACTGGACAACTGGATTCTGACTAACAGACGTTAGGGCAGAGACCATTATGTTAGTGATCATGAAGAAAATTATTTAACATACACACTCACTGAAATATCATGTCTAGTCCCGCAGTATATTTCCTTTATTGATGCAGAGAATAAAGGAAATGACCCTAATTTTTTAAAAACAAAATTGATGAAAAACTTTTTAAAAATAGAAGGTAGATGGCAGCTTGAACCAGTCATTAATGGGAAAACCTGATTCCTGTTATTATTAATTTTGTGAGAAATAAATTTTTAAACAAGCTTGAGAGCCTAAAATATCAGTATCTCCAGACTACAGGTTAGAAACCTAAACAATAAATTGATAAAAACCAAGGGAATGAAATCTTGATGCATTTCGTCACACAACGACTTAAGAAATTAGAATCTATTAAACTTACTCTTGGAGAAGGCAATGGCACCCCACTCCAGTACTCTCGCCTGGAAAATCCCATGGATGGAGGAGCCTGGTGGGCTGCAGTCCATGGGGTCGCTAAGAGTCGGACATGACTGAGTGACTTCACTTTCACTTTTCACTTTCATGCACTGGAGAAGGAAATGGCAACCCACTCCAGTGTTCTTGCCTGGAGAATTCCAGGGATGGGGGAAGCTGGTGGGCTGCCATCTATGGGGTAGCACAGAGTCGGACACGACTGAAGCGACTTAGCAGCAACTTAGCAGCAAACTGACTCTATAGTAAATTAACATGCTTGAGTTTATTATTCTTTCCTGTCATGTCCAGAACTGGGAAGGACAGCTTAACATTGAGAATGATGGCCTTCATAAAGCAATAATCTGGCTGCATATTACAAATGAACACTGTCCATCACTCTCTTCCTTACTTGTCACTCTGTTACACAATCTTTTTGGTTGTTCCACTAGGACAGTGGTTCCCAAAGTGTTTACTGTGAACTCCTGGGGAACCCGAGCCCCGTTCAAGAGACCCACAAGATGAAAATAATAATGCATTATTTGCCTTTCACTCTAGGTAGTTTGTAAGTGTATAGTGGATATTTTTAGAGGCAGATAGGAGAATCCAGTCATTTTCTCCTATTAGACATTTCAGAAATTTGATAAAATCTAAAACAACACAAATATTAAATCTGCAAAGCTGAATAAGTTTGCATGCGGACTCATTACTTGACCCTCCATGAAGGAAAACAGTCTTGCTGACACATTGATGTAGTCCTTGTGAAGCCCCGGATAAAGAAGAAGCTGAACTATATGGTGCCTTGGCTTCCAACACACTGAAATTGAGAGAGATTATATGGGTTTTATTTAAGCCACTGACTTTTGATAATTTGCTGCAGTGACAATAAGAAACTAATATGGGAGATAAGTAGTCCCATATTTTTATTTATAAAAAATAAATATTCCACAAATATTTATAAGAGTAGTAGTGAGACATTTGGTAGTAAAAAATTTCTATTATTCTAGGTAAAGAAAGTATATGCTCTTTGGTAAAATATGTGCAGTTATATGGATTGATATTTTATAAATGACATTTTTGGCATAGGAAATAGATGATGGTCATTTACAGGCTTAGATTTTTGTTTGTTACATAAGTCATCACAGAATTAGGGCTATCATTCAGGTGATTGAGCCATCACCTCAGTCTGGCAGTCTCCTCGTTTAGTTAATTTGACAATTCCCCATTTGTTCATCCTTTCACACGTGAGAGAAAGTGTGAAAGTGACACTTATTCTCTCAGTCGTATCTGATTCTTTATAATCCTATGGGCTGTAGCCTGCCTGGTTCCTCTGTCCCTGAAATTCTCCAGGCAAGAATGCTGGAGTGAGTATCCATTCCCTTCTCCAGGGGATCTTCCCAACCCAGGGACTGAACCCAGGTCACCTTCATTGCAAGCAGATTCTTTACCTTTAGAGCATACATGAGAGATTAACCGACAAATTTGGTATCAACCTCACTTTCAGTCACCTTCAGAGTTGAGTTGTTCTCGTCTCAGTGTGGAACTCTCACATTATGAGGTCAGATTACTGGAGGCATTATATTTGCTGTCTGTATTTCATCTTTCTTCTCTTTCTCTAAGAACAGTGAGACCATCTGAAGTACTGTTGATTTCTATTGGTGGCTATTTCTGTTTCTACCAATGGCTGTGAACAGGTACTTGAGACCTTTGACCAAACATAGCACAACAAGGAGACTGCAGTGATCATTAGGAGGATATCACCAGGAGATTGAAGTAAGCCCCCATAAACCAAATCAGTCAGTATCAAAGAATTCAGAGCAAGGGGGATTAAACTGTTTAGCCAAGTGCCTTTGTTTGTTAACTTCTTGTATTTGCTATAATACCAGAGGTTTTGAGCCAGGTACAGCAAGATTTATGCTACGGAGACATTCCTTATTGGTCAGTCAATAAGTTATCTAAAGCAGTGTTGTTGTTGAAATCCACCTTAGCAAAAAAGTCTAGAAAGTTTTGTTGTACAGGTGTTAATGGTCTGACATACATCTAAGAACACCTTTTTCTTACATTTTTGGTTGCATACATTTTGATTGCCTCTTCAATTAACAATAATATCTACTGCTGCTGCTAAATCGCTTCAGTTGTATCTGACTCTGTGCGACCCCATAGACGGCAGCCCACCAGGCTCCTCTGTCCCTGGGATTCTCCAGGCAAGAATACTGGAGTGGGTTGCCATTTCCTTCTCCAATGCATGCATGCATGTATGCCAAGTTGCTTCAGTCGTGTCCGACTCTGTGCAATGGTATGGACAGCATCCCACCAGGTTCCTCTGTCCACAGGATTCTCTAGGCAAGAATACTGGAGTGGGTTGCCATGTCCTTCTCCAATAATATCTACTATAATTTATTATAAAGATAATAGAAAATACACTTTTGTTGGAAGTATTTCAGCCTCACAATTGTTATTACTCAATATCATGTATGTTTTTAGAATTGTTGTCAAGTTGGGGAAAATGGTATCAAGTCTCTTCCCACATAAGCCATAGTATTTCAGGAGTCTATTATCATAGTAGTGTATTGTAGGTTTTATATTAGTTTCATGCAAGGTATTTTCAGTTGTGTTCATATGATTCATTTGTTTTCAATAACTTGATCATCATATAATCAAAGACCCTATTCATTATTTACACTCTTTCTCTTAAATGACTGATTTTACTATTGACCTAAAAATTTTTGCTACAGTTCACTTCTAAATACCAGAATGACTTATGCTGATGTTGTACACTTCTAACATTTTATTTTCTATTTCATTTGTATATGAATTTTCTCTTGTGTGTGTGCATGTCAAGTTGTTTCAGTCATGTCTGACTCTGAAACCCTATGGGCTGTAGCCTCCCAGGCTCCTCTGTCCATGGGATTTTCTAGGCAAGAATGCTGAGTGAGTTGCCATGTCCTCCTCAAAGTTTCTCTTGGGTTTTAATAAATGTATTTTAAAGTGAAAGAAGGTACACTTCAAATGTGTCCAAGTCAAGAATCTATAATTTCTTTCTGACTTAATTAAGCATTCCAAACCATTTTTCAAATTGCAATTAAAATAGATCATTTAAGCTTTTCAACGTTCAAAATACCTTTTTTTTTTTTTTGCATTCACTTGTGTTTGGGTTTCACTTTCAAATATTCAAAAATACATTTATAACTTTATAATAAGGAGCAGACTTTCTCTTTAGAGAAAAATCCAAGTTGTCAAATGTGTTTAGGATAAACTAAAGAGAAAACTTTGTGGAAATTAATTGTGGAAAAATACCAAAGCAGTAGTTTTGGTACCATGGCAATAGCTTTTTTTGTTTAATGACATCAAGGTTAGGAGCTGTTCATGGGACTTTTTCTATGTACATAGTGATGTTTTTATGGAATGCTTACAGCTCTTAAAAGTAACATTGTCAAATAACAGACTATGAATATTATTCAAAAGTAGGTTACAATCATGCTGGTTTTCTGGTGATAAAATGGTTTAAAAAATCATGCAGAGGATTTTCTCTTGAGCCAGTAGGACTCAATAATTGTTAATGATTAGTATTTATTATATGATGCAAACTCTACAGCTATGAGTGATAATTGTTTTGGGGTTGTTTATTTAAGCCATTATTATATATAATCTTTCTCATGATTTCTGTTTTTTTTAATATTTTCCAAGTACTCATACAAAGATAAATCATATTCAGCACTAATTCAATATTAGTTTTTAATTCACTAATTCATATAAAGTTTTCTTTTCTGTAAAACATCACTTTTCATCTTGACTACTGAAGGCAAATACATTTTGCCTAAAAAATATGTAACCGAAACTCTTTTTTTACCTATTAAAAAAAAAAATCAAAGTTTTCTTATTCTGAATGTAAAGAACTTGAAAGCCACCACTTTATCCTAACAAGTAAAAAGCTGAACAGACTGAAAAATCACCGACTTTATTTGGATCTGGAAGAGAAGGGGGACACAGGGTAAACTGTTGCCTCCAAGACTAGAGAGACAGGCAAATACAGAGTCACAGCTCATCACTAGAGCAGAAACAATGTGGGAACTACAGCAGAAACCAGTGCCAGGGTATAGAACCTGAACTCTAATTGGTGAATTGCTGAAGGCTCATGTAGACACATCTGAGAGTTAGAAATTTTGGGGGACCTAACCATAAAGGACCCCCCCATAATATTGAGGTTTACTTCTAGGTAAATCTCACCATAAAGCTGAGCAATCCTGTTTCTTGATATTTACCCAAAAGTGCTGAGAACTATATTCACACAAAATGCCTGCTTATGACTGTTTTAGCCACTTTATTCATAATTGCCAAAACTTTGGAGCAATCAGGATGTCTTTCAGTAGGTGATGGATAAATCAACTGTGGTACATCCAGACAAAGGAATAATATTCAGGATAAAAAGAAATGAACTAATGAGCTATCCAGCCATGAAAAGACATGGTAAAATGTTAAATGCATATTACTAAGTGAGAGAAGCCCATTTGAAAAGAAACTATATACTGTGTGGTTTCAACCGTATGACATTATGGAAAAAATAACAAAACTACGGAGACATTATAGCTAGTGTTTTTAACTATCTTCTTCTATTCTGTGTTCTTTTTATCCTAAGCAAATACCTAAACTGTTTTTTTTTTTTTTTTGGTCTAGAGTGATGACCCAAACCTTTATTCCTGGAGGCTCTGGGATCTTAGCAGTCCGTCATGAATTACAGTGGCTATAGTCAGATTGGCCTTGGTGAGCAGAAGCCCATGCTTTTGATCCATGCGTAACCTCCGTCCTTGCCACCATCACCACTTTGTTCAGGAGCCCACTGGAGAATGACAAGAGTGACTTAGGAAGGAGGCTGATTAATATTCACAAAATGGGTCATCCTGTCCTCTTGATCATTAAACTCTTCCTTGAAAGTGAAAGTGAAGTCGCTCAGTTACTATAGCCTATCAGGCTCCTCCATCCATGGGGTTTTCTAGGCACGAGTGCTGGAGTGGATTGCCATTTCCTTCTCCAGGGGATCTTCCCAAGCCAGGAATCGAGCCCGGGTCTCCCGCATTGCAGGCAGATGCTTTACCATCTGAGCCCTTACATGGGACTCAAATATCTTCATTTTGTCTGTCCTTTCAGAAAGATCTGTCCCCAGACCTTTTCCTCAGAAATCTTCATTGCTAGTTTTCTAGTCATTCTACCCTGAAGTCCCTGACTATTTAGCCAGCTCCCTGGCCACAGTTAAGAACTGGTATATACTCACACATCTGGCCATTTCTCCTTCCAGACAAAATAAGCAAGCAGAGCACTACTTAAAGTTCTGCTCACTGTGTGAGTCTCCCTTGACCGTTGCCCTTCAGGGATGACCCAGGAGGGGCTGTGCTGCTGAAGATGTCCACTCTGGGGCAGTGTCTGCATATCTCTCAGTACAAGATGTAAACCGAGACAGAGGTTTCTCTTCCTCAGTCCATGGATTGTAGGGGACTCCCTGTGATGACATAGGTGCAGACTGGAAGAGAAAAAGTAATACGACAGGACTGGGGACCATGGGCAACCGGCCTCTTTCTTACGTAACCAAGTTGTATTTTCACAACCCAGTAGGATACATTTCCATTTGATAACAGAAAGTTGCTGTTGTGCACACCCACCCTTATAGCTTGATGAGCCGCGCCCTGTTCATAATGGGCAACTCAGGTCACATAGTAACTTGATCTTTTCTAAGGCCTAATAGTGTGCCTGAAGGAGTTTCTGAAAGAATAGTCATCTACAAGACTGTCAGGGCCTTGCTCCAGAATCATCAGAGTCTTTGATGTGACCACCTACAGAGCCCTGTTAAAGATTCCAGACAGCATCCCGTTCTACCTCTGACACGTCAGGCACCACTGGATCTGGTCCAAAGAGCAGAACAGCTGTGCAACAGCCCGGACTTGTTACAGAGCTTCTCTCTTATACTGGACTCTACTCAGAACTAGCACCTTGGGTGTTACTCAGTGGGTTAGAGTAGCATGTGTAAGTGAGGAACATATTGCCTCCAAATCTAAAGAGGCCCACTAGGCGTTACGCCTCTTAGTTGCTTACAGGATGATCCAAATGCTGCGATTTGTCCTTTAACTCAGAGGGGATATCTTGACATGCCCGAACCCTTAGAAATTTTGCTGACGTAGAGGCCACTGATATTTTTGTTTAATTTATTTTTCACCCTTGACACATAACTGTCTTACCAGTGAGCAGTTGCTATTTCTTGCTCACTATGTCCAGTCAGCATAATATCATCAGTGTAATTATTGTGGTCTCTTGTGGAAGGGAAGGCAATCAAGATCCCCAGTGTGAGCTAAATTGTAAAACAGACCTGGAGAGTTGGGATACTCCTGACATAGGACTGTGAGGGTACTTTTCTGGCCTTGCCAGCTGAAAGCAAGTGGTTCTGGTGATCTGTACTAGTAGACATAGAGAAAACAGTGTGTGCTCAGTCAGCAACTGCATGCCACCTGATGAAACTTACAGTATTCCACTGTCATTATCCAAGATACATTTTCTGCAAAAGCCAGATAGATGAGTTGAATGAGGGTGTGGTAGGAATTACCACCTGTGCTTCCATCAAGTCCCTGATGATGGCAGTATTCTCTGCAGTCCCTCTGTGAATGTGGTATAACTTTTGGCTTCTTAGATAGTGTAATTCAAGTGGCTTCCACCTAGCCTCCCCTACCATAATAGTCCTCATTCCACAGACCAGGGAACCAGTGTGGGGATTCTGTTAGTTTTTATGTATGTCTATTCCAGAACTGGAGAAATGACAAGACTGGATTTACAGACCCAATGGAACCACTTAGAGACAGACCTGAACTACAACTCCATTGATCTCTTGACCTCCAGAAGCCTCTACCTCTATCGGTGAAACACAGTGACATTTGGGGTCCCCTGGGACTAGTGTCAATTCAGAGCAGGTATATAGAAATCCCCCTAAATCTGCTTATTTCTGTTTCACCAGTGCTTTCAAGGTGGAAAATTCTGCAGTTCCCATTTTGGAAGATTGAGTGAAAGATGGAGAGTTTAAATGTCAGTAGTGTAGCCTCATTCTTCCTCAAGGTGACCTGGCCTCCCTTTCATTCAAGAGGTTCTGAATCTGTAAACTGGCTCAAATCTGAGAAGCATTTGACAGACTATAACTCTTCCTCTCTGTCTCCTGGAACAGGGACCAAGGGAAGAAAGGGAACACAGGAAGGAATGGAGGGAGGGAAAAAGGAAGGAAGGAAAGGGAGAAAATCAAACCAGGCAGACATAGTTGGGGTGCTTAGACCACTGCAGAAAAATAGCGAAATCTGGTACAAACCAAATATGTAACCCATGGTTGGTCCATTAAAATGGGGCTGGAATTGATCTAAGAACACCACATTTCAAGATATCAGTATTTTTCTGAATACACACTCACATATGAGCATGCATTCTCTTTAAGTAAAAGGGGCTGCCTCAGTTAATGTTGATTGTGAAAGATAAATAAAAGTAATAAACATTTCAAAAAGATTAGAAATTACAGAAATATTTAAAGACTGAATGTGGTAACTAGGTCATTTTAAGAAAAATATTATATACTTTAATAGATTTTTATGACAAAATAAATAATATAAAAACAAAATTACAGAAATTAATTATAGAGTTGTTTTAATCATTATAGACTTATTTATATTTTAAAATTTATAACATTATTACTTTATTTAATTTAGGCCATGATCATTCCAGGGCTTCCCTGGTAGCTCAGTTGGTAAAGATATTGCTCTAATGCACGAGACTAGATTCAGTCCTTGGGTTGAGAAGATGCCCTGGACAAGGGAGTGGCTGCCCACCCTAGGATTCTTGCCTGGAGAATTCCATGGACAGGGGAACTTGGCAGGGTACAGTTCATGTTGCAAAGGGTCGGACACGACTGAATGACTAACACTTTCACTTTCACGTGATCATTTCAAGAAAAAAACTGTAAACCTTTTTCGTTGCCACTATAGACATAACAATTCAGTAGGAAGAAAAAAATCCAGAGTCATCCATGAAGTCTTTGAGAAATCAACTTGAGTCTCAACATGATAAAGACTATAATGTGTGAAGAAACAAAGAAATGCAAGGGATAAGCATGCATTAGCATGTTTTGTTCTTTTCTCATAAAAGTTCAGATGATATATTAATAATTATAAGAAATAGTTAAGAGGAAAATTCCTTATACTTTACTGTCTGTGATGGCTAACATATTAAACAAAAACTGGTCAAATTATTACTATAGTCTCCCCAACCATTTTCAGCATTTCAAGTATGTGTTCTTGAGATTTTCTCAAGTTTGCCTCCTTGGTTTAAGATTCCTCTGGAAAACATGCTACTGAAAAACATTTTCCTGAATTACATTCTACAGTGTAAAAAAACCTTAGTGGTATTATTAAATGTACTGTTTGAACGTGATTACCTGTTTAACATTTTCATATTAGCACATGACTCAGGCATTTTATAGGAGTTAAAATTTTTGCAAAACTTTATGTTCCTGAAGTATAGTGGAAAACTTTATAAAATATGTTTCTATATATTTAATAATAAAATTTAATAAGTATAATATTCCTTTACATAAAAAGCAGAATTTCTTTTTATATAGCAGAAAGTCATTTTGTAAGTTGAATTTTTTTATACCCACATTCAGCCAAATGTGATTTTAAGTAACTTAATCATTTAACATTAAGTAATCTGTGTGTGTTTGTGCCCTTCAGAGTATCTTTCAATTTACGAAAGTGTCATATAAACCAGAATATGCTGTTTATTGCATGTGGCCAGAACTTAAACAGGAAATCCAAGAACAAGAGGGAATTTACTGGAATTATGACCAGTTTTGAACCACTGAAAAGTAATTAACAGCTTCAGACATGGAAAGTTACTGTAATAAAAAAAGCATACTGATACTTTGAGTTAATATGTACGAATCATACATGTGTATATTAAAGGACATTATGAAAAAACATTTACTGGGGCTTAACTGCAGCAAAGAGACTTTGACTAGTCATATGGAAAAACGTCTTGAAATATTATACCTTAAAACCTTCACTAAAGAAGATGGTTCAGTTCAGTCGCTCAGTCGTGTCTAACTCTTTGTGACCCCATGAACCACAGCATGCTAGGCCTCCCTGTCCATTACCAACTCAGGGAGTCCACCCAAACCCATGTCCATTGAGTCGGAGATGGCATCCAACCATCTTATCCTCTGCCGTCCCCTTCTGCTCCTGCCCTCAATCTTTCCCAGCATCAGGGTCTTTTCCAATGAGTCAGCTCTTCACATCAGGTGGCCAAAGTATTAGAGTTTCAGCTTGAACATCAGTCCTTCCAGTGAACAACCAGGACTGATCTCCTTTAGGATAGCCTGGTTGGATGTCCTTGCAGTCCAAGGGACTTTCAAGAGTCTTCTTCAATACCACAGTTCAAATGCATCAATCCCAAAAAGGTAGAACCTCCTTTTTGGAGATCTAAATGAAAAGGTTGACTGGATTTTATCTTTCAGACTTAAAACCCATGTAGTGTCAGGAACCCAAACAGACAAACTTTTTTTTTTTTTTTTATGATTCCATTATTTGAAAGGTTTGAAAAATCTCAGCCTTTCAGTTGCTTTCTGGGGCTTGTCTCCTGCTGAGTCCCACAAAGAAATCAAAGATCAAATTGCCAACATCTGCTGGATCATTGAAAAACTGAGACAGTTCCAGAAAAACATCTATTTCTGCTAAATTGACTATGCCAAACCGTTTGACTGCATGGATCACAACAAACCGGAAAATTCTTACAGAGATGGGAGTGCCAGACCACCTGACCTGCCTCCTGAGAAATCTGTATGCAGGTCGGGAAGCAACAGTTGGAACTGGACATGGAACAACAGACTATTTCCAAATCATGAAAGGAGTGCATCAAGACTATATTGTGACCCTGCTTATTTAACTTATATGCAGAGTACATCATGAGAAATGCTGGACTGGATGAAGCACAAGCCGAAATAAAGATTGCCGGGAGAAATAGCAATAACTTCAAATATGCAGATGATACCACCCTTATAGCAGAAAGCGAAGAGGAACTAAAGAGCCTCTTGATGAAAGTGAAAGAGGAAAGAGAAAAAGTTGGCTCAAAACTCAACATTTAGAAATCTAAGATCATGGCAGCCAGTACCATCACTTCATGGCAAATAGATGGGGAAACAATGGAAACAGTGACAAACTTTATTTTTAGGGGCTCCAAAATCACTGCAGTTGGTGACTGTAGCCATGAAATTAAAAGACACTTACTCCTTGGAAGAAAAGCTATAACCAACCTAGACAGGATATTAAAAAGCAGATGCATTACTTTGCCAACAATGGTCCATCAAGTCAAAGCTTTGGTTTTTCTAGTAGTCATGTATGGATGTGAGAGTTGGACTAAAGAAAGCTGAGCGGCGAAGAATTGATGCTTTTGAACTGTGGTGTTGGAGAAGGCTCCTGAGAGTCCCTTGAACTGCAAGGAGATCCAACCAGTCTATCCTAAAGGAAATCAGCCCTGAATATTCATTGGAAGGCTTGATGTTGAAGCTGAAACTCCAGTACTTTGGCCACCTGATGTGAAGAACTGACTCATTTGAAAAGACACTGATGCTGGCAAAGATTGAAGGTGGACAAAGAAGGGAATGACAGAGGATGAGATGGTTGGAAGGCATCATCAAGTCAATGGACAAGAGTTTGAATAAGCTCTGGGAGTTGGCAATGGACAGGGAGGCCTGGCATGCTGCAGTCCATGGGGTCGCAAAGAGTCAGCCATGACTGAGGGACTGAACTAAACTGGTATATTTTCTTCCCAGGCACCAACCCACTTAAAGCACAGCAGTCACTGGAGTTGCCAACTCATCAAAAGCAGGGTCTAGCCCAGCATTAACCTAATTCTGTGCTGCAGCCACTTTCTTATGCATTTGGGAGTAACTCTCTGGCTTCCAGCCAGCATCTCTGGGATCTGATTTTCAAGTGACATAAACAGTTACTTTAAAATGTTTACCTCCTGCATGCTGGAGATGGAATGCCATCATTACAAAGGAGCAAATTTACAATCAGATTGAAAGCCTCTGATCCTGGCTTTGCCAGTGGATTTGAGCCCTGGTTTCTGCTTTCTCTAGACTCATATTTCCTCAATAACGATGCAGTACCTTGGTCAATATGATTCACTCTGAGATGATGAAGTCATTATGTGCCTTGCTTTTTGTTTTGCAGAGCATTGGTAAGCACTTTGGGGAAAATTTTATACAAATCTTTGAAATCTCTGGCAAGGAAAATAGGCAGACATCTGGCAAAGAAGCAGCATCACGTATCGCCATCCAAAGTGTATTTTTACTTCATGTCTATACTTTTCCCCAAATCTTATAATACAAGTTCCTCTTAGCCATGAGCCTTCCTTGAACACAAATACCTGAATAATATATGAGTTATCTTCCATAATTTAGAGAAAGAAGCCCATGTTTTCATCCCATCCCTCTATTTCAGAAGGTTGCAGTGTGGTGTAGAGCTGTTACATGCATTAAATCAATAGCATTTACTGTTGGCAGGAAAATATAATCGGCACCCAATAAGTAGAAACATAAATACAGCCTTGCAAGGAAGTTAGTCAATACGTGCATTTCTTCTCCATCTGCTGCTGCTGCTGAGTTTGGCTACAGTTTTCCTTTCTGGTGGTTTGTACTCTCTGTCTTCTGATATGTTCTCCTTGGTAGAGGCTTTATGAGGTGATTTCCTGAGCTGTTATAAGATTCTTTTCCACACTCATTGAGTGGCTGCTTTGATTGAACTTAACAGTACCTTCAGAAATTCTGGTGGAAATCTTTTCTTAGTTGAGGTTTTTAGATATTGGCTATATAGCTAAATAAGGAGTTCCATATTTCAAAGTAGTGTGTTTGGAAGGGTGCCCAGGGTAAAGAAAGCATTAATAGGCATAAAAAGCTAGCATATGGATGCTATAAGAAGTATAATGGAAAATGTCCAAATAGAATAGTGGAACCTTCCAATCAAGGGTGTGAGGGGCAGTGAGGAAAATATGTTCTCTCTTATGTTTCTGCCAAAATATAAGGACAATACAACCTATACAGTAAATCCAGCAGATGCTGGAAACTGCAAAAAAAAAAAAAAAAAAAAAGAACATTAGTTGCAGCCAACTTAGTTTAAAATAATGTACTATTTATGTCTGAATTTGATTGCAATTATATTCCATATTACTTGACCTATTTTATCTATTTTATTGTCTATTAAGACCACCTTAAATTAATGTAATTAGACTGGCCTTTATTGTTCACAGAGAAAAAATAAAAGATGAAGAATTATTTCCTTGGAAAGGCCAATCCAAAAAAGAAGAACTCAATCTGTTGGTAATCATCTTTACATTCCTATTATGCATCTAGGTATGTGTAAGGTGTATAAGCAGGGAATAAGGCAAAACTGTTTCTTTTCATGGGTTTAAAAGATAGCAAAAATGGTTGTCAACATTTTCTTTGTCCATGTTAGGGCAGTTATTTCAAGGTTTTTGATTATAATTTTTTTTTCCTCAAATTTTAAGGAACACTTCTCATCTGGAGTCCTAAATATGACTGTTAATTGAAATGTTTTTATATTGATGCACATTGATTTTTAGGTAAGGGTTTTCATGTCCTTTATAAGACTTAAAAATTCTTCCAATGGTAGGGTATCATAACACACTACACTTGGATAGATGAAAAGCAGAATTTTTTGTTATTTACAGCTCCAAACTAGAAAAGGCTATCAGGCAAGCCCAAAGAGGTTGCACCCAGGGGCAGAGTTAAAGCAAACTGTAGTAGTAAGAGGTAGCTTAGGTATGGCAAGCAGGGTGGGTTCCCTGAAGCCTGCTGCTGCTGCTAAGTCGCTTCAGTCGTGTCCGACTCTGTGCGACCCCATAGACGGCAGCCCACCAGCCTCCCCTGTCCCTGGGATTCTCCAGGCAAGAACACTGGAGTGGGTTGCCATTTCCTTCTCCAATGCATTAAAGTGAAAAGTGAAAGGGAGGTCGTTCAGTCGTGTCTGACTCTTAGCGACCCCATGGACTGCAGCCCACCAGGCTCCTCCGTTCATGGGACTTTCCAGGCAAGAGTACTGGAGTGGATTGCCATTGCCTTCTCCATTTCCCTGAAGCCTCAGTTCAGTTCAGTCGCTCAGTTGAGTCCGACTCTTTGCGACACCATGAATTGCAGCATGCCAGGCCTCCCTGCCCATCACCAGCTCCCAGAGTTCACTCAGATTCACATCCATCGAGTCAGTGATGCCATCCAGCCATCTCATCCTCTGGCATCCTACAAAATCATTCAGTTTAGCAGATCTTTAGCCTGCTGCTACTGCTAAGTCACTTTAGTTGTGTCAGACTCTGTGCAACCCATGGACAGCAGCCCATCAGGGTCTCCTGTCCCTGGTATTCTCCAGGCAAGAACACTGGAGTGGGTTGCCATTTCCTTCTCCAATGCATGAAAGTGAAGAGTGAAAGTGAAGTCGCTACTGCTAAGTCACTTTAGTCGTGTCTGATTCTTAGGGACCCCATAGACTGCAGCCTACCAGACTCCTCCCCTCCATGGGATTTTCCAGGCAAGTGTACTGGAGTGGGATGCCATTGCCATCTCCATCTTTAGCCTGAGGCTGTCTCTAGTCTCTTCCTTGGCCTTGCGGTCGTTAGGGCTGATACATTGTTGCTTAGAATGAAAGCCCAGTAAGGGAAGTCAATGACACCCCACTCCAGTACTCTTGCCTGGCAAATCCCATGGACTGAGGAGCCTGGTAGGCTGCCGTCCATGGGGTCACGAAAAGTCAGACACGACTGAGCGACTTCACTTTCATGTTTCACTTTCATGCATTGGAGAAGGAAATGGCAACCCACTCCAGTGTTCTTGCCTGGAGAATCCCAGGGGCAGCGGAGCCTGGTGGGCTGCCTTCTATGGGGTCGCACAGAGTCGGACACGACTGAAGCGACTTAGCAGTAGCAAGGGAAGTCATCTATTGGATATGAACTTAATTAGCTACTCAAGAAAAACACTGATCAACCTCAAGTCAGGACTTCAAAACTGTGTTAAAACACACACACACTTATATAAAGTGATGCCAACTCAAAATATTATTTATAATTTTTTCAGGCATTCACTCATTCATTCATACTTGCAATAAGTATTTGATGAATGCACATTAGAAGCTGATGCCATGATGAGCACAGAGAAAGATGAATCAGAGGCTTTCAGTTCAGCAAGAGACAAAACAATGACAACACAGTAGGCATTGTAAGAGATTCATAACAGGTGCTATCAGAACACAAATGTGATTGTCAGTTGACAGTCCAAAGCACTCAGGAAAAGCCTCCCGACGTAGAATTCATCATGAAGAAAGATACAGAATCTAGATAAAATCTAATAAGCAGAAATCTTAGAAAAAGTCAAGAATAAATGAACTTATAGTAAAAAAAAAGAGAGAGAGACTCAGACTTGGTTCATGTCACAGATGTGGAAAACACCTATTATTCATCTGTATGTTCCCTTGCATGATAAACATCAACTTTGCTTAATCACATATTGTGTGTATTTGACCATCTAGGCATGATACACAAGCACTGTAATAATCTGGCCAGAAGGACCTAGCATAGTAAAGAATAGACTTAGATTTTCATTCTTCCAATACAGATGCACAATCTCTTCCATGGGACTGATAAACATCTGTGTCCTCATCTGATCCAGAAACCTTAGACCAGAGCTTTATGGTGGCTATAACTGGGGTTGAGTTTTACATGAGGCAAACACAAAAAGTAAAATAAAGGTGGAGTCTCATGCAGAGACATAAATGGGTTCTCAAAATGTTAAATGTTAAACCCAAAGGAAAAGGCAGGAAGTAAATTTAAGGTTTAATAATAGATAGGAGGAGTGTGCTAGATCCTGGAATCCAGCCTAGAAATAGACTCAGAACAAGGGATGGGGGGAAAGTTGCAGTGAAGGTTGGTGATTTAACCTGTAGGTAAGGAGGGAGCCCGTAAGGACACAGTGTGTTGATGGTGGAGTTTTATAAAATCAAGCCTTTCTATTTGTATTTTATGGCATCAAAATAACTCTATACTGAAGGAAATATATTGGGACAGTTGATTTTTCAGTTCAATTCAGTTCAGTCACTCAGTCGTGTCCGACTCTTTGTGACCACATGAACTGCAGCACGCAAGGCCTCCCTGTCTATCACTAACTCCCAGAGTTTACCCAAACTCATGTCCATTGAGTCAGTGATGCCATCCAACCATCTCATCCTCTGTCATCCCCTTCTCTTCCTGCCTCAATCTCTCCCAACATCAGGGTCTCTTCAAATGAGTCAGCTCTTCGCATCAGGTGGCCAAAGTACTGGAGTTTCAGCTTCAAGATCAGTCCTTCCAATGAACACCCAGGACTGATCTCCTTTTGGATGAACTGGTTGGATCTCCTTGCAGTCCAAGGGACTCTTGAGAGTCTTTTACAACACTACAGTTAAAAAGCATCAATTCTTTGGCACTCAGCTTTCTTTATAGTCCAACTCTCACATCCATACATAATTATTGGAAAAACCATAGCCTTGACTAGACGGACTTTTCTTGGCAAAGTAATGTCTCTGCTTTGATTCTTAAGTAATAGTAAACTGGAGTCTTTTCAATATGCTATCTAGGTTGGTCATAACTTTCCTTCCAAGGAGTAAGCATCTTTTAATTTCATGGCTGCCGTCACCATCTGCAGTGATTTTGGAGCCCCCAAAAATAAAGTCTGACACTGTTTCCACTGTTTCCCCATCTATTTCCCATGAAGTGATGGGACCAGATGCCATGATCTTCATTTTCTCAATGTTGAGCTTTAAACCATTACTTTGCCAACAAAGGCCCATCTAGTCAAGGCTATGGTTTGTCCAGTGGTCATGTATGGATGTGAGAGTTGGACTGTGAAGAAAGCTGAGCACCAAAGAACTGATGCTTTCGAACTGTGGTGTTGGAGAAGACTCACGAGAGTCCCTTGGACTGCAAGGAGATCCAACCAGTCCATTCTGAAGGTGATCAGCCCTGGGTTTTCTTTGGAAGGAATGATGCTAAAGGTGAAACTCCAGTACTTTGGCCACCTCATGCAAAAAGTTGACTCATTGGAAAAGACCCTCATGCTGGGAGGGATTGGGGACAGGAGGAAAAGGGGACAACAGAGGATGAGATGGCTGGATGGCATCACCGACTCAATGGACATGAGTTTGAGTGAACTCCAGGAGTTGGTAATGGACAGGGAGGCCTGGTGTGCTGCGATTCATGGGGTCGCAAAGAGTTGGACATGACTGAGTGACTGAACTGAACTGAAACTGGAGTCTGACATGACTGAAGTGACTTAGCGTGCGCATAAGTGGAAGCCAGCATGCAAATTAGATTATACTTTTTCTTTTTAATAATAAAATTCAGAGCCAATATACAATTAAACCTTGATTTTTAAAAAGAATTATTGATAATCAGATCTGATAAAATTTATTAGGTGTGGCTCTAGAGCTCCCTCTGTGGGAGGGTTCATAATGTAGAAAAATATATAATCTACTTTTTGTCTCATTGAGAAATGACAAATCTAATAGGGTCAAAGAAGCATAAAATGTTTCAGTTGTACATACCAGTTATATGAAAGAGTTAGCCTCCTGGGTTATGATCCCTTTGCCTCTCACTGACGATGCAGACTGTAACTTGTACCCTAAATGCATAAACTCCATTTCTGAGTCGTCCCCCAAATCTTCTGAAAACTCAAGTTTCAAATTTTTACTTGTCAAATTCAAACTGACTTCACTCTTATTCTCCTGTTCAAATTTCCCCTTATTGCCTAAAATATGTCTCTTTACAGTTGGTTCATCTAAGCCATGACTGAAACAAAATACAGTTATTGAGTTTAGTTGTACATCTCGGAGGATACACATAAATAGATTTTATTCACACTCTGATCTTTTCCACTCCAACTTCACTACTATTTTGACAGCATTGGCTTGAGGACAGCTGTCCTTGGAATGTCCAATACTCTGACATTGACTACTTAACTTCATAGTTTTGCCATTGAAAATGTTTCTGTGTCTCCAATACTATTCTTATACAGGTGTTATACACAGATGGGTTTTATCATTTTTCTGTATGATAGCTTCTGTCTATTTTTCAAGCTTAGTCAGTTATATCTACTGTGATTACTGTACATTATGGACTCATTTCTGCCATTTTAATTTTATTTCTATCACCATTGTTTACTGTTGCTAATGTGTCATTTGTCTGTTCCCATTTTTCTTATATTTTACTTTTTTGGCATACTGATTGTTTCTTCCTTTTAAAACTGGAAATACTTTGAAATTTTATCACATATATATTTAGTTTAACAGTTTTCTGTTTAACAGTTTTAGTTCAATATCTCAATCACTTACCAAATAATATAATGTACTTAGAGCACTTTAATTCTGAGGTCTCCTTTCCTGATTTATAAGTTATTGTTTCACATTGAACAGAATATTATTTGTATTTATTGTTAAATATATAATTAGACTCCACTATTGTTATTTAGACAATATCTATTTCAGTTTACGTATGTACTTACTTGTTTCTTTACCCATTTTTCCTACAGTTCAGTTCCTTTTCCCTCTTCCTTGAGTGTATCTGATAGAAATTCCTTTCCTGCAGGTCTGTGAATGTAAATTTTTTAATTTGAAATTTATTCAGTTTGGTTTCTATTTTCTTTTTTTTTCATTGTTTTCATTTCTGTTGATTGTTTTGTTTTATTTGTCACTAAAAATTTACTGAGTTTTCTTATGATCCCAGTAATGAATTAAAAGTATGTGTTTTCACCGATTTAAAGTCTCGTTGTTTTGTTTCCAGAGGCCTATTCAGATATTCATACCATGTGCCTCAGAGGAAGGATATCACAGAATGTTTTGATTTGGATGACTGGTAGGAGAAATGGGAGAAGACTGTTTATAGACCTGAAAGGAGACCTAGAAGAGGAAGTCCCCACAGGAGACAGAGCAAGACAAGGAAGAAGTGCCTCAAAAGGAGATGGGGAATTGAGAGGAAAATCTTGTGAATGTTTTTATGCTATAATAAGGAATTTGATTCAAGGTCACTGATACTGACACATCAAGACTAACTGTCACTATGACTTGATGAATAATCAAGCTAGTATGTTACAATTTTTTTTTAAATAAATGGAGTTCTATAACTTTGGTTAATAAAAGTCTACAACTAGTAGCCCTTTGAAACTAACCCTTTTAACTTTTAAAGATTCTACCTGGAAAGTAGACACAATGGTCATGGCTTAGTAAAGACACACCAGAATCCTAGCCTTTCTAAAACACAAGAATAAAAGTGTGTTTGTGTGTATATGTTTAAAAATCCCTTTTCATCTGACTTCAGTTCAGTTCAGTCGCTCAGTCGTGTCTGACTCTGCAACCCTATAAATCGCAGCACGCCAGGCCTCCCTGTCCATCACCAACTCCCAGAGTTCACTCAGACTCACGTCCATTGAGTCAGTGATGCCATCCAGCCATCTCATCCTCGGTCATCCCCTTCTCCTCCTGCCCCCAATCCCTCCCAGGATCAGAGTCTTTTCCAATGAGTCAACTCTTCGCACGAGGTGGCCAAAGTACTGGAGTTTCAGCTTTAGCATCATACCTTCCAAAGAAATCTATTTATAAAATCTAAACTGATCTCCTTTAGAATGGACTGGTTGGATCTCCCTGCAGTCCAAGGGACTCTCATGAGTCTTCTCCAACACCACAGTTCAAAAACATCAATTCTTCGGTGCTCAGCCTTCTTCACAGTCCAACTCTCATATCCATACATGACCACAGGAAAAACCATAGCCTTGACTAGACAGACCTTAGTCAGCAAAGTAATGTCTCTGCTTTTGAATATGCTATCTAGGTTGGTCATACCTTTTCTAACAAGGAGTAAGCATATTTTAATTTAATGGCTGCAATCACCATTGGCAGTGATTTTGGAGCCCCAAGAAATAAAGTCTGACACTGTTTCCACTGTTTCCCCATCTATTTCCCATCAAGTGATGGGACCAGATGCCATGATCTTCGTTTTCTGAATGTTGAGCTTTAAGCCAACTTTCTCAGTCTCTTCTTTCACTTTCATCAAGGGGCTTTTTAGTTCCTCTTCACTTTCTGCCATAAGGGTGGTGTTATCTGCATATCTGAGGTTATTGATATTTTTCCCGGCAATCTTGATTCCAGCTTGTGTTTCTTCCAGCCCAGCGTTTCTCATGATGTCCTCTGCATAGAAGTTAAATAAGCAGGGTGACTATATACAGCCTTGAGGTACTCCTTTACTTACCCACCTTCTTTTGGATCTGTTACTTCTGGTCATCTACTTTGACCCAGGAACAGAATTTAAAAGTCACTGCACCATCTGGCAGTCTTTCTTGCCTTGCTTTTGACATGAGACTTCAGGGAAGCTCATACTATAGCAACAATGTGATACTCTGAGGCTGCCTGTTTCAGCATAGCTCATTACTCAGAATGTTTCTCACAACTCATCTCTGTCTAGTCCTTTATACTAATCATGCAAATAAGTGTTCTCTCCTCTGTAATTTAAAAGACTTAAAGGGAGGTGTACCTTTTACTTGCTGTTTTCACTCCCTCTATATCAGATAAGACTTAAACGTGGTGTTTTGCAAAGACATTGAATGAATAAATCAGTAAGTTGATACCTTGATTCATATTTTCTGAAAATACCCCTTATAAGCCTTTCTCTTAGCCATAATTTCTTGTCCTCTGAGCCTCAAATTAAAAGCCAACTCCTAACCAACATTATAGGCTCTGGGACTTATCCTAGAAAAATCCCACATCAGAAAAATGTGTCTGAAATATGCTTACTGTCAGGTGTGGCAAGACAAATGCAAATATGATATTCTCCTTTTTTTGTAAATAAGTTGAGTGCCATGTAGGTGGCATTCATTACATTTTATTTAATTCTACTTTTATTTAAATATTTTTAAATATTTAAAGTATTTTTCTTTAAATTACTATGAAGAGCACACTGTCAGAAGTATCAAATTTATAATGAACATGAGGTATCAAGACAATTACTTAGTTTTGCAAAAAATGAAATTATTTCCAGTGTGAAAACATAAACAATAGCAAAAACACAGTTGGATTTGGGGAAGTTTTTTTTTTTTTTTTTGGTCAAAAACACTTAGCTCATGATATAAGCCTCATTGACGAGAGAAGCAAAACAAGAGATAAAAATAATTTATCTGGAATAAAAGAAAAAAGTTACCCATTTTCAATTATTTTGAAATATCCAAACATTTTTAATTGGTGAATTTTATTTTACTGATTTCAAGCAATGTATAGTTGTTTCAGTTATATAACTTAGGCTTTCATAAAGGTGAAACAAAGGCCTAATCTCTACCATCTCCACATGAATTACTAACATCACATATAAATATAGGATTTCCTGTACATCTGTTTCATTATCCTCCTCCCAGGATGACTAGCTAGAGAATTTAAATGTCGTGAAGGCTCTACACCAGCTGCCTTGCTCAAAGAGCCCTTCCTCGAAAAAGTCTAGTGAATAGGCATAGAGAATGCCATTCCTGGAAGTAAGACTGGAGGCACCAGAAAAATGTTCTTTTGCAGCAATTGAATTGTTATGTATCCTTAAATTTAACTCTAATCTAAAAAAGGATCTTTCCCTTGATTTGCATCTGTGATATAAACATTTACATAAAACCAAGAATTTAGGCACATCAAAGGTTGCCACAATATGAATTATCTCAGTGGAAAAGATTACATTTATGATTTACGTGTATGGTTGATTCATGTTTTTCTCATGTCTACTGTTCTAATGAAATAGACCACTCAGGTTTTAAGAGAAATTGACGTGTGTTTTCTTTTAAACATTGTCCAGTATCCACTCTTCATTTGTCCTTTCTTTCTACTAGAATACAAATATTGTGGTCAGAAATGTAGAACCTGTAATATACATGGACCTAGGATAGCAGAATTCATGTTGAAAGTTTACCCACCCAAAAAGTTTCATTTCCTACACTACAGTGAAATATTTAATCAATAAAAGCACACAATTTTCACTCAAGTTGAATGTTATATATTCAATTGCTTTATATGCTTCTTATGTAAGATAGTTGAAAAAAGTATAATTTAAGTAAAAATGAAAGTTGTAAACAAAAAAGCTAGATAATTTAATCTCCTCCCTTAAAAGTCTAGATGTATTCTAAAATATGTTTGGGAACACATGTAAGAATTAAAGATTTTAAAATTAAAAAAATAAATAAATAAATAAATAAATTAAAAAAAAAAAAAGATTAGAATGAAGCACTAGAAGGGAATATTTAGAGGGTAAATTCAGTGATATAGACCCCCAAATAGCAAATTTCATGTGATGAACAGAGGACATTTGAGGACATTTCAGTTTAACATAATTTTCCCAGTGGACGAGTATTCAGTAAAGATAAATTTAACAGAAAGTTATTGACAAGGTTTAGTTAAAATTTTATATGTTCTTCTTCATAGAAGAGTCTCAAAAGTGTGATTGAATATGTTTGTTTAATTTGAAAAATCTAAGGAACTAATAAACTTTAAAGATAATTTACTTCTAGAAATAGTAGTAGTTGTATTAACAGTTATAGTAATAACAAGTACTAGTACTAAAGTAGTAGTAATAGTTGGTATTTGTTAAGCACCAATGTGTGTTTAGTTGCTCAGTCGTGGCTGACTCTTTGTGGCCCTATGAACTGGAGCCCACCAGATTCTTCTCTCCATGGGCTTCTTCAATCAAGAATACTTGGAGTAGGTCGCCATTTCCTCCTCCAGAAGATCTTTCTGACCCAGGGATTGAACCCGTATCTTCTGTGTCACCTGTGCTGGCAGGTGGATTCTTTACCACTGAGTCCCCTGGGAAGCCCTATTAAGCACCTGCTGCTGCTGCTGCTACTGCTAAGTTGCTTCAGTTGTGTCCGGCTCTGTGCGACCCCATAGACAGCAGCCCACCAGGCTCCCCCGTCCCTAGGATTCTCAAGGCAAGAACAATTGAATGGGCTACCATTTCCTTCTCCAATGCGTGAAAAAGAAAAGTCAAAGTGAAGTCGCTCAGTTGTGTCCGACTGTTAGCAGCCCCATGGACTGTAGCCCACCAGGCTCCTCTGTCCATGGGATTTTCCAGGCAAGAGTACTGGAGTGGGGTGCCTTCTCCATTAAGCACGTACTATGTGCTTAATATATGTTGCAATCTTATGTGTATTAGGCAATTTACATGATTTAAGCATATGGTACAAGACCATAATGCTTGCAGTGAGAAACTAAATAGTCTAACTTTGGAGCCAGTCAAATCATATATTTTGTCATTAAATCTGCTATCTTAGAGTCATTCAAGGGTGATAAAAATGCAGAGGTAGCCATTCTACTGACAGAAACAGGAAAGTATAGCGAATAAGCAAGGAGAGACAGAAACTGGAGACCTGAAAACTCTGAGAGACATGGGTTAAATTCAATCTGTCAGCTTTCCAGGTTCTGTAAGACTGGTCGCTACAGATATTCATTCTTCAATGTCTCTGCATCTTCAATGTCTCTGAAATGCAGTCTTAGTCTTAACCCCCTACTCAATCTGTTTAAGTGACTCATGAATCCTTGAAATTAAATTGCCTTGACTAGAAAAAGTGAAAGTAGCATTCCAGTCTCCATTTTCTAATTAGAAGGTGGTTTAACTTGATTTATATTTAAGTAAAGAGATGTAAGAAATGGAAAAATCTTGCTTTATGGAAATCATTCTGTTATGAATGGACAGATTTAGGGGAGATTGCTTTCCCAGTAGCTCAGTTGGTAAAGAATCCACCTGCAATGCAGGAGATGCTGGTTCAATTCATGGGTTGGGAAGATACCTTGAAGAAGGGACAGGCAACTCACTCTAGTATTCCTGGGTTTCCCTGGTGGTTCAGTTGGTAAAGAATCTGCCTACAATGAGGGAGATCTGGGTTCACATCTGGTTTACGAAGATCCCCTGGAGGAGGGTATGGTAACCTACTTCAGTATCCTTGTCTAGAGAATCCCCATGGTCAGAGGAGCCTGGCGGGCTGCAGTCCATGGGGTCACAAAGACTGGGACATGACTGCACAACTTTTTCACTTCGCTTCACTTGACTCCATGGAGGTAACTTTCTGATGTCATAGTCCCTAAACCAGGTTGCTTGCTCAGTAGCAAAACCTAAAAGGAGTCTCAGATTATAATCAAAAGAACAACTGGACAGAAGATGAGGTGAAAGTTGTTCAGTTGTGTCTGACTCTTTGCAACCCCATGGACTGTACAGTCCATGGAATTCTCCAGGCCAGAGTACTGGAGTGGGTAACCTTTCCCTTCTCCAGAGAATCTTCCAAACCCAGGGATCGAACCCAGATCTCCTACATTGCAGTTGGATTCTTGACCAGCTGAGCCACCAGGGAAGCCCAAGAATACTGCAGTGGGTAGCCTATCACTTCTCCAGTGGATCTTCCCATCCCAGGAATCAAACCTGGGTTGGAAGACAAGGTAATGGAGAGACTTTTGATATTCACAATAAGGAAAGCTTACACTGAAATGAAATACATGCATCCAGGTTATTTGGTTTATCTAAATAATGCCCCATTCAAGGTTTTTAATTTCCATCACTGAAAAAATTTTAGACTGATGATATTACAAACCTGAATAGTCTAGTGGTTTTCTCCACTTTCTTCAATTTCAGTCTGAATTTGGCAATAAGGAGTTCATGATCTGAGCCACTGTCAGCTCCTGGTCTTGTTTTTGCTGACTGTATAGAGCTTCTCCATCTTTGGTTGCAAAGAATATAATCAATCTGATTTTTCTGTCGACCATCTGGTGATGTCCATGTAGAGAGTCTTCTCTTATATTGTTGGAAGAAGGTGTTTGCTATGACCAGTGTGTTCTCTTGGCAGAACTCTATTAACCTTTGCCCTGCTTCATTCTGTACTCCAAGGTCAAATTTCCCTGATTTTCCAGGTGTTTCTTGACTTCCTACTATGGCATTCCAGTCCCCTATAATGAAAAGGACATCTTTTTTGGGTGTTAGTTCTAGAAGGTCTTGTAGGTCTTCACAGAACTGTTCAACTTCAGCTTTTTCAGCATTATTGGTTGGGGCATAGACTAGGATAACTGTGATATTGAATGGTTTGCCTTGGAGACGAACAGAGATCATTCTGTTGTTTTTGAGATTGCATCCAAATACTGCATTTCAGACTCTTTTGTTGACTATGATGGCTACTCCATTTATTCTAAGGGATTCCTGCCCACAGTATTAGACATAATGGTCATCTGACTTAAATTTACCCATTCCAGTCTGTCTTACTTCACTGATTCCTTGAATGTCACTGTTCATTCTTGCCATCTCTTGTTTGACCACTTCCAATTTGCCTTGATTCATGGACCTAACAGTCCAGGTTTCTATGCAATATTGCTCTTTACAGCATCAGACCTTGTTTCTATCACCAGTCCCATCCACAACTGGGTGTTGCTTTTGATTTGGTGCCATCCCATCATTCTTTCTGGAGTTATTTCTCCACTGATTTCCCCTAGCATATTAGGCATCTACTGAGCTGGGGAGTCCATCTTTCAGTATCCTATCTTTTTGCCTTTTCATACTGTTCATGGGGTTTCAAGGCAAGAATACTAAAGGGTTTGCCATTCCCTTCCCAGTGGACCACATTCTGTAAGACCTCTCTACCATGACCTATCCATCTTGGGTGGCCCACATGACATGGCTTAGTTTCATTGAAATAGTTTCAAGAAATGGAGGAAAACAATACAATGGGAAAGACTACGGATCTCTTCAAGAAAATTAGAGATACCAAGGGAACATTTCATGCAAAGATGGGCTCGATAAAGGACAGAAAAGGTAGGGACCTAACAGAAGCAGAAGATATGATCAAGAGGTGGCAATAATACACAGAAGAACTGTACAAAAAACATCTTCATGACCCAGATAATCACGATGGTGTGATCACTCACCTAGAGCCAGATATCCTGGAATGTGAAGTCAAGCGGGCCTCAGGAAGCAACACTACACATAAAGCTAGTGGAGGTAATAGAATGCCAAATGAGCTATTTCAAATCCTGAAAGATGATGCTGTGAAAGTGTTGCACTCAATATGCTAACAAATTTGGAAAACTCAGCAGTGGCCACAGGACTGGAAAGGTCAGTTTTCATTCCAATCCCAAAGAAAGGCAATGCCAAAGAATGCTCAAACTACCACATAATTTCACTCATCTCACACCCTAGTAAAGTAATGCTTGAAATTCTCCAAGGGAATGGCAAGCCACTTCAGTATTCTTGCCTTGAGAACCCCATGAACAATATGAAAAGGGAAAATGATAGGATACTGAAAAAGGAACTCCCCAGGTCATTAGGTGCCCAATATGCTACTGGAGATCAGTGGAGAAACAACTCCAGAAAGAATGAAGGGATAGAGCCAAAGCAAAAACAATATCCAGTTGTGGATGTGACTGGTGATAGAAGCAAGATCTGATGCTGTAAAGAGCAATATTGCATAGGAAGCTGGAATGTCAGGTCCATGAATCAAGGCAAATTGGAAGTGGTCAAACAAGAGATGGCAAGAATGAACAGTGACATTCTAGGAATCAGCAAACTAAAATGGACTGGAATGGGTGAATTTAATTCAGATGACCATTGTATCTACTACCGCGGGCAGGAATTCCTCAGAAGAAATGGAGTAGCCATCATGGTCAACAAAAGAGTCCGAAATGCAGTACATGGATGCAATCTCAAAAATGACAGAATGATCTCTGTTCGTCTCCAAGGCAAACCATTCAGTATCATAGTTATCCAAGTCTATGCCCCAACCAGTAACGCTGAAGAAACTGAAGTTGAACGGTTTTATGAAGACCTACAAGACCTTTTAGAACTAACACCCAAAAAAGATATCTTTTTCATTATAGGGGACTGAAATGCAAAAGTAGGAAGTCAAGAAACACCTGGAGTCACAGGCAAATTTGGCCTTGGAATGTGAAATGAAGCAGGGCAAACTCTAATAGAGTTTTGCCAAGAAAATACACTGGTCATAGCAAACACCCTCTTCCAACAACATAAGAGAAGACTCTACACATGGACATCACCAGATGGTCAACACCAAAATCGAATTGATTGTATTCTTTACAGCCAAAGATGGAGAAGCTCTATACAGTCAACAAAAACAAGACTAGGAGCTGACTGTGGCTCAGATCATGAACTCTCTATTGCCAAATTCAGACTCAAATTGAAGAAAGTAGGGAAAACCACTAGATCATTCGGGTATGACCTAAATCAAATCTCTTATAATTATACAGTGGAAGTGAGAAATAGATTTAAGGGCCTAGATATGATAGATAGAGTGCCTGATGAACTATGGAATGAGATTCATGACATTGTACAGAAGACATGGATCAAGACCATCCCCATGGAAAAAAAATGCAAAAAAGCAAAATGGCTGTCTGGGGAGGCCTTACAAGTAGCTGTGAAAAGAAGAGAGGCAAAAAGCAAAAGAGAAAAGGAAAGATATAAACATCTGAATGCAGAGTTCCAAAGAATAGCAAGAAGAGATAAGAAAGCCTTCTTCAGCGATCAATGCAAAGAAATAGAGGAAACCAACAGAATGGGAAAGACTAGAGATCTCTTTAAGAAAATTAGAGATACCAAGGGAACATTTCATGCAAAGATGGGCTCGATAAAGGACAGAAATGGTATGGACCTAACAGAAGCAGAAGATATTAAGAAGAGGTGGCCAGAATACAGGGAAGAACTGTACAAAAAAGATCTTCACGACCCAGATAATCATGATGGTGTGATCACTCATCTAGAGCCAGACATTTTGGAATGTGAAATCAAGTGGGCTTTAGAAAGCATCACTATGAACACAGCTAGTGGAAGTGATGGAATTCCAGTTGAGCTATTTCAAATCCTGAAAGATGATGCTGTGAAAGTGCTGCACTCAATATGCCAGCACATTTGGAAAACTCAGCGGTGGCCACAGGACTGGAAAAGGTCGGTTTTCATTCCAATCCCAAAGAAAGGCAATGCCAAAGAATGCTCAAACTACCACATAATTGCACTCATCTCACATTCTAGTAAAGTAATGGTCAAAATTCTCCAAGCCAGACTTCAGCAATACGTGAACCGTGAACTCCCTGATGTTCAAGCTGGTTTTAGAAAAGGCAGAGGAACAAGAGAACAAATTGCCAACATCTGCTGGATCATGGAAAAAGCAAGAGAGTTCCAGAAAAACATGTATTTCTGTTTTATTGACTATGCCAAAGCCTTTGACTGTGTGGATCACAATAAACTGTGGAAAATTCTGAAAGAGATAGGAATACCAGACCACCTGACCTGCCTCTTGAGAAATCTGTATGCAGGTCAGGAAGCAACAGTTAGAACTGGACATGGAACAACAGACTGGTTCCAAATAGGAAAAGGAGGATGTCAAGGCTGTATATTGTCACCCTACTTATTTAACTTCTATGCAGTGTGTATCATGAGAAACACTGGGCTGGAAGAAACACAAGCTGGAATCAAGATTGCCGGGAGAAATATCAATAACCTCAGATATGCAGATAACACCACTCTTATGGCAGAAAGTGAAGAGGAGCTTAAAAGCCTCTTGATGAAAGTGAAAAAGGAGAGCGAAAAAGTTGGCTTAAAGCTCAACATTCAGAAAACTAAGATCATGGCATCCGGTCCCATCACTCGATGGAAAATAGATGGGGAAACAGTGGAAACAGTGTCAAACTTTATTTTTTTGGGCTCCAAAATCACTGCAGATGGTGACTGCAGCCATGAAATTAAAAGACAGTTACTCCTTGGAAGAAAAGGTATGACCAACCTAGATAGTATATTCAAAAGCAGAGACATTACTTTGCCAACTAAGGTCTGTCTAGTCAAGGCTATGGTTTTTCCTGTGGTCATGTATGGATGTGAGAGTTGGACTGTGAAGAAAGCTGAGTGCCAAAGAATTGATGCTTTTGAACTGTGGTGTTGGAGAAGACTCTTGAAAGTCCCTTGGACTACAGGGAGATCCAACCAGTCCATTCTAAAGGAGATCAACCCTGGGATTTCTTTGGAAGGAATGATGCTAAAGCTGAGCTCCAGTACTTTGGCCACCTCATGCAAAGAGTTGACTCATTGGAAAAGAGTCTGATCCTGGGAGGGATTGGGGGCAGGAGGAGAAGGGGATGACCGAGGATGAGATGGCTGGATGGCACCATGGACTCGATGGACGTGAGTCTGAGTGAACTCCAGGAGTTGGTGATGGACAGGGAGGCCTGGCATGCTGTGATTCATGAGGTCGTAAAGAGTCGGACATGACTGAGCAACTGAACTGAAGTCAGGCTTCAGCAATACGTGAACTGTGAACTTCCAGATGTTCAAGCTGGTTTTAGAAAGGGCAGAGGAACCAGAGATCAAATTGCCAACATCTGCTGGATCATGGGAAAAGCAAGAGAGTTCCAGAAAAACAACTATTTCTGCTTTATTGACTATATCAAAGCCTTTGACTGTATGGATCTCAATAAACTGTGGAAAATTCTGAAAGAGATGGGAATATCAGACCACTTGACCTGCCTCTTCAGAAACCTATATGCAGGTCAGGAAGCAACAGTTAGAACTGGACATGGAACAACAGACTGGTTCCAAATAGAAAAGGAGTACGTCAAGGCTGTATATTGTCACCCTGCTTATTTAACTTCTATGCAGAGTACATCATGAGAAAAGCTGGTCTGGAGGAAGCACAGGCTGTAATCAAGATTTTCAGGAGAAATATCAAAAACCAGAGACATGCAGATGACACCCCCCTTATGGCAGAAAGTGAAGAAGAACTAAAGAGCCGTTTGATGAAAGTGTAAGAGGAAAGTGAAAAAGTTGGCTTAAAGCTCAACATTCAGAAAACTAAGATCATGGCATCCGATCCCATCACTTCATGGCAAATAGATGGGGAAACAGTGGAATCAGTGGCTGACTTATTTGGGGGGCTGGGGCCCCAAAATCACTGCCAATGGTGATTGTAGCCATGAAATTAAAAGATGATTACTCCTTGGAAGGAAAGTTATGACCAACCTAGATAGCATGTTCAAAAGCAGAGACATCACTTTGCTAACAAAGGTTCATCTAGTCAAGGCTATGGTTTTTCCAGTAGTTATGTATGGATGTGAGAGTTGGACTATAGAGAAAGCTGAGCACAGAAGAATTGATGCTTTTGAACTGTGGTGTTGGAGAAGACTCTTGAGAGTCCCTTGGACTGCAAGGAGATCCAACCAGTCCATCCTAAAGGAGATCAGTTCTGGGTGTTCTTTGGAAGGACAGATGTTGAAGCTGAAACTCCAGTACTTTGGCCACCTGATGGAAAGAGCTGACTCATTTGAAAAGACTCTGATGCTGGGAAAGATTGAGGGCAGGAAGAGAAGGGGACGACAGAGGATGAGATGGTTGGATGGCATGACGGACTCTATGGACATGTATTTGGGTGGACTCTGGGAGTTGGTGATGGACAAGGGGGCCTGACGTGCTGCAGTTCATGGGGTCATGAAGAGTCGGACACTACTGAGTGATTAAACTTGCCCAAAGACTGATATTACAAACAATAATATTTTTGTCATTAATTTCCATAAAGAAATTATATTACATTATTTTTACTCATACAATTAGTATTTATTAAATGTCTAACTTTTGCTTGGTGCCAGGATTTCAAAGCAAAATATGTTATATTCTCAGTGTAAAAGTAGCTTACAGTTTTATGGGGAGAATACTGATTCTGAAGTATGAAAAAGATATGAAACTTTTAAATGATGTTTTAAAACTTTATAATAACTTATCAATATTTCTTAAGATTAAGTGTTTTAAGCAAAACGAAAAATGTCATCTGCTCAACTGAAATGAATCGATTTTTATTAAAAATTTATTTGTGAAATATACTATCTATCCAAAGAACATTAAATTAAAAACAGACCTGCCTAATGATTTAATCAGGTGCTTAATGAAATTCGATTATGTCACAAAAATTCTGTCTGACAAAAATAAGTTTTAGCACATTATTCTCCAATGGTTTCTTATATATTAACTTGTAAAATACAAACTTTAGGATTCTTTCCTTAAAACTAATGAATTGTATGTCAAACTATGTTGCATAAAAATAAACATCTAGCATTATTTTAGCACAGAAGAGTAATTAGACATTTACCAATCCTCACTGCATTCCTAAACTCACCGTGTTATATATAATAGGTGCTTAATAGAAAAAATGTTGAATAAGTGAATAAGACAAGAAGCATTTTAATCTATTTTCTATGCTATGCTAAATAATACACAAATTGAAAAAAGAAACTTTCTTAAGGGTTAATTACATATTTGGAAAAGGTATAGCAATGTAAATATTCTATTTTTAATTTTCTACTTTCTTACTTTGCTTTGGGAAAGTAATAGTTAATATATCACCAACTACAAGGAAGCTAGGTAATTTAATAAATATATAATTTTGTTTTGTGACATATGAAACTGTTTCATGGATGACCCTGATAAAACTTTTAGACTCAGTCAATAAAGAATAAATATGCCTTTCCCTCTCTCTCAAGCCAATTCAAATTAGAAAGACATGAGTTTTTTGCAAAGGAAAATCAAGCAAAATTATGTAGATGTACTTTATTAAGTACAAACAGTTTAATTTATTTCAAAAGGGAAATCCTTAATTTTCAGACATGGAGGAGACAATTAGGGGATGTAATTAAAGCTAACTGCAAAGAAATTCATTACACTTTCTGAAATATGTAGGTTGTTTATGTGTGTGAGCAGAGAGAGAGGAAAGCATATAGATAATGGATAGTATTTCACACAGGTGAATTTAATTCATTACACTTAAATATAAAAATAAACTGACAAAGTCTACTGATAATTTCTTCGAAATTTGTAAAGTTCATTGCTACTTCATAACATTTTCTGTGTCTTAATAAAATGTACTGTTTTGAAAATCATAAATGTAATTAATGTTCACTGCAAATAGAACATAAATATCCCCATATCATACTTCCATATTTTCTAACATCAGTAACTTGAACTTGTATATGAAGTGATACACTCCTCACATGCCCTTTGCATTCTTAACTTTCGTTGGGTTTGAGGATAAAATATAAAACTTGCGATCTAGAAAATAATTTAAAAGCAATTGAAATCAAAACTTGAAACCTTCCAAAAAAGAGAACTTCAGGCCCAGAAGTCTTCACTACTAAACTTTTAAGAACATTAAAGGAATAAGTGATACAATTTTTATACCAACTATTCTAGAGAATTGAAAAAGAGGAACTACTTCCAGTTAAGTTTTTGAAACCAGCATAATCACTATACCACACTATGTGTGGTGTGACCACTGCAAGAATGGAAAATTGTAACATTTCTCATGTGTAAAACCACCTAAAAATACTTACAATCCTATTTATATACATATAAATAGATAGATACCTATATATATGGGCAGCACCATGTTTTAGGTAGCAATTATTTTGTGAATTTGAAATTATGTCCCAAGCAATTGATACAATTTATTATATTAATAATATATGACCATATCCAGAAAAAACATTTAAAGTATTCAATAACCATTCAATAATGTATTTAAATAAGCATTTAAAATAATCAATTCATTTAAAAATTCAATGTTTATTAATGATAAACATTCCCCTAAAACTGGAAATTGAAGGGACCTTTGTTAATCTCATAAAGGATACCTACCAAGAAATTTATAGCTATCATTCTAAAAGGTAGGTTATAATGCTTTCTTACTTAAATGGAAAAAGGATAAGGATGTTCAGTCTCCCTACTTATTTTCAATTTTGTACTGAAAGTACTTGGCAAGGAGAAGAGAAGATATTTAAACTTATAAATATTAGGGGAAAAGAAATAAAATTATTTTTTCACAGATGGCAGAAGTATGTTTAGAAAATTCAAAAGAATTTATATAATATAAATATTAATATGTAAATTTAGAAAGCATTCAATACATGATCAATGTGTTTCTATATACTAGAAACAAACAATTGGAAAATTTTTTAAATATCATTTACAATATCATTAAAACCAAATGTGCTATGACTTTTCCGAAAAGAAATGTATTAGATCTTTGCTGAGAGGATTTTTAAAAGATCTAAATAAATAATGAGCTTTTCCTGCTCATGGACTGGACACTCAATATTGTTCTCCTAGTTTGATCTACAGCTTTAATGAAATAACAATCCAAATCTCTGAATACTTTATTTTTTGCAGTAATAGAGAAACTTTTAAAAACCACTTGGAAATACAAAGGATTTATATTGGCAAAATACAAGCTTTAAAAAAAAAAATTGGAGGATGTATACAACCAAATTTCATCCTTACATGAAAGCTGCAGTAATGAAGACAGTTGAATGTTCGTGCAAGGATAGGCTCTGGATTTATGACATCAGCACTCTTCAATTTAGGGGAAAAAGTGAGATTTTCAATATCATGTTAGAAGAATTTCTTATCCATTTAAAAAATAAGAAAAGCCTTGACTTTTTCTGCATGCTGTGTTTAGAATGTGTTAAAAAAGTGAATATATCTTCTTGAAGAAAACATCTTCATGGCCTTGTGGTAGGTAGAACATCTCATATAGGATGCCAAAACCGAAAACTACACTTGGGAAGCCAATAACATGCAAAACAAGGAAACAGGTAAAATAGGGAGAAAAAAGAAACTCCAGTGTCCTTATTTATCAAATTATTCTGTCCACTGTCCTTATATATCAAATTATTCTACAGTCCAGCTATCAGTATCTACATTTGAATTGTTTACCAGGAATAATGAGTCTTTTTCTTAAATTTGGATAGCTTAAACATCATAGTTCAGAAGAACACATTTCACCTTTCATTGTTGATATAAAAACTGCACATTTAAAAAAATTCAGTTTAACACCATAATATAGAGAATGTGGGGAATGTAGAATGCACAGAGTTTTGTTTTTTGTTGTTCACTTACTAAGTTGCATCTGACTCTTTATGACCACATGGACTGCAGCACGCCAGGCTTCCCTTTCCTTCACTATCTCCTGGAGTTTCCTCAAATTCATGACCACTGAGTCGGTAATGCTATCTAACATCTCATTCTCGGCCACCCCTTCTCCTCTTGCCCTCAATCTTTCCCAGTGTCAGGGTCTTTTCTAGTGAGTCAGCTGTTCACTTTAGCTGGCCAAAGTATTAGAGCTTCAGCTTCAGTATCAGTCATTCCAATGAATATTCAGGGTTGATTTCCTTGAATTTCACAGGACTCACAAAAGTTTTCTCCAGGACCATAGTTGAAAAGCACCAATTTTTTGGCACTCAGCCTTCAATGTGTACGAAGTGGTAGCCCTTAAATAATCCTGTTAGCCTCCAGTAAACACTGATTGCATTTGTGTGCCTAACCTTGGTGCCCACGTGCACACACACACACACACACTCACACTGATACTATATGATAAAAAAACTTTTTGAACCATGCTACCTATGTAATTTATATAGAAGAGGTGAGTTAAAAATTGAATGAAATAATATAAAATTTTCAATTAAAAATTATACATTTTCACCCTAAATCTCAGATGATTTGATCCCCAATATTGCTTCTGGCAAAAATTGATCCAGATATTATTTTATTTTTTAAATTCTTTTTATATTGGAGTATAGCTGGTTTACAATATTGTGTTAGTTTCAGGTGTACAGCAAAGTGATTTAGTTATTCATATACATATATCCATTCTTTTCCGATATAGGTTATTTGATCAATTTCTTTATTATTATACATATACATATATTATACATATTATAATACATATACATATTATTATACATATACATATACATTATTATTGGTTGTCTGGGTCTTTGTTGCTGCACAGGCTTTTTGTGTAGTAGCAGCAAGTGGGTCTATTCTCTAGTTGCAGTGTCCAGTCTTCTCTTTGCTGTGGCTTCTCCTGTTGAAGAGCATGGTGCACAGGCTTCAGTAGTTGTGGCCCCAGGACTCTAGAGTGCAGGCTTGATAGTTCTGACCCATGGGCTTCATTGCTCCATGGCATATGGAATCTTCCCAGGTAAGGGATTGAGTCTGTGTTTCCTGCATTGGCAAGCAGATTCTTTACCACTGAGCCACCAGGGAAGCCTTCCCATTTAGGTTACTATAAACTATTCAGTAGAGTTCCTCTAGTTGTTTATCTGGGCTTCCCTGTGGCTCAACTGATACAGAATCTGCCCACAGTGTGGGAGACCTGAGTTCGATCCCTGAGTTGGGAAGATCCCCTGAAGAAGGGAAAAGCTACTCACTCTAGTATTTTTGCTGTTTTATAGTAGTGTGTATATGTTAATTTCAACCTCCTAATTTATCCCTCTCCACCACCTTTCCCCTTTGGTAAATGTAAATTTGTTCGCTGAGTCTGTGAGTCTGTTTCTGTTTTGTAAATAAGTTCATTTGCATCATTTCTTAGATTCTACATGTAAGTGATATATGATCTTTTTTTTACCTGTCTGACTTCTTTTTTTTTTTCATGAAACAGAAGTCACAGTTCAATTTATTTTGTGATGATACAAACTTCACAATTCTTCCTGCCAGATAAAAAAAAATATATGAATCTACTACTTTATGTGAGAAATCTCAAATATTGTAGTCCCACCCTGCCTAAAGTCTAGGAGATAGAGACAGTGCCACTGGGGTCTTTGTGACTGTCTGTCTCCCTGGGGTTGGGCACTACCTTCCCTGCACACAAGGGGAGGGTGTTCAGGGAAGCACAGCTCACTGGTGAGAGGTGGGGAGCTACTTGTGAGAGGGGAAAGGAGGAATATGATGTAAGCTACTGGTGAGAGGGGAGAGGAGGAATATGATGTGAGCCCACGGATACAGACAGGATTTGATGACATGAAGATGCAGTCGGTGATCTCCCTTGGTGTTGGGCCAATGAGAACTAGGGATAGTTGTTGGATTCTGTCCTATCTTAACCCAGCCTGGCTTTTTTTTTTTTTTTAATTGGAGGCTAATTAGTTTACAGTATTGTAGTGGTTTTTGCCATACATTGACATGAATCAGCCATGGGTGTATATGTGTTCCCCATCCTGAACCCCCCTCCCACCTCCCTCCCCATCCCATCCCTCAGGGTCATCCCAGTGCACCAGCCCTGAGAACCCTGTCTCAGGCATCAAACCTGGACTGGCAATCTGTTACACATATGATAACATACATGCTTCAATGTTATTCTCTCAAATCATCCCAACCTCACCTTCTCCCGCAGAGTCCAAAAGACTGTACATCTGTGTCTCTTTTGCTGTCTTGCATATAGGATTATTGTTAACATCTTTCTAAATTCCATATATATGCATTAGTACACTGTATTGGTGTTTTTCTTTCTGGCTTCACTCTGTACAATAGGCTCCAGTTTCATCCACCTCATTAGAACTGATTCAAATGTATTCTTTTTAATGGCTGAGTAATACTCCATTGTATATATGTACCACAATTTCTTATCCATTCATCTGCTGATGGACATCTAGGTTGCTTCCATGTCCTAGCTATTATAAACAGTGCTGAAATGAACATTGGGGTACACGTGTCTCTTTCAATTCTGGTTTCCTCGGTGTGTACGCCCAGCAGTGGGATTGCTGGGTCATAAGGCAGTTCTATTTCCAGTTTTTTAAGGAATCTCCACACTGTTCTCCATAGTGGCTGTACTAGTTTGCATTCCCACCAACAGTGTAAGAGGGTTCCCTTTTCTCCACACCCTCTCCAGCATTTGTTGCTTGTAGACTTTTGGATAGCAGCCATTCTGACTGGTGTGAGATGGTATCTCATTGTGGTTTTGATTTGTGTTTCTCTTATAATGAGTGATGTTGAGCATCTTTTCATGTGATTGTTAGCCATCTGTATGTCTCCTTTGGAAAAATGTCTGTTTAGTTCTTTGGCCCATTTTTTTGATTGGGTTGTTTGTTTTCCTGGAATTGAGCTGCATGACCTGCTTGTATATTTTTGAGACTATTTCTTTGTCAGTTCCTTCATTTGCTACTGTTTTCTCCCATCCTGAAGACTGTCTTTTCACCTTTCTTATAGTTTCCTTCGTTGTGCAAAAGCTTTTAAGTTTAATTAGGTCCCATTTGTTTAGTTTTGCTTTTATTTCCATTACTCTGGGAGGTGTGTCATAGAGGAACCTGCTGTGATTTATGTCAGAGAATGTTTTGCCTATGTTTTCCTCTAGGAGCTTTATAGTTTCTGGTTTTACGTTTAGATCTTTAATCTATTTTGAGTTTATTTTTGTGTATGGTGTTATAATGTGTTCTAGTTTCATTCTTTTACAAGTGGTTGACCAGTTTTCCCAGCACCACTTGTTAAAGAGATTGTCTTTTCTCCATTGTATATTCTTGCCTCCTTTGTCAAAGATAAGGTGTCCATAGGGGCATGATTTATTTCTGGGCTTTCTATTTTGTTCCATTGAACTATATTTCTGTCTTTATGCCAGTACCATACTGTCTTGATGACTGTAGCTTTGTAGTATAGCCTGAAGTTAGGCAGGTTGATTCCTCCAGTTCCATTCTTCTTTCTCAAGATTGCTTTGGCTATTCGAGGTTTTTTGTATTTCCATACAAATTGTGAAATTATTTGTTCTAGTTCTCTGAAAAATACCGTTGGTAGCTTGATAGGGATTGCATTGAATCTATAGATTGCTTTGGATAGTATACTCATTTTCACTATATTGATTCTTCTGATTCATGAACATGGTATTTTCTCCATCTATTAGTGTCCTCTTTGATTTCTTTCACCAGTGTTTTATAGTTTTCTATATATAGGTCTTTGGTTTCTCTAGGTAGATCTATTCCTAAGTATTTTATTATTTTTTTGCAATGGTGAATGGAATTCTTTCCATAATTTCTCTTTCTGTTTTCTCATTGTTAGTGTATTGGAATGCAACGGATTTCTGTGTGTTAATTTTATATCCTGAAACTTTACTATATTCACTGATTAGCTCTAGCAATTTTCTGGTGGAGTCTTTGGGGTTTGCTATATACAGGATCATGTCATCTGCAAACAGTGAGTGTTTTATTTCTTTTCCAACCTGGATTCCTTTTATTTCTTTTTCTGCTCTAATTGCTGTGGCTAAACTTCCAAAACTATGTTGAATAGTAGTGGTGAGAGTGGGCACCCTTGTCTTTTCCCTGACTTTAGGGGAAATGCTTTCAATTTTTCACCATTGAGGATAATGTTTGTTGTGGGTTTGTCATATATAGCTTTTATTATGTTGAGGCATGTTCCTTCTATTCCTGCTTTCTGAAGGGTTTTTATCTGACTTGCTTCTTTTAATATGATAATCTCTGGATCTATTCATGTTGCTGCAAATGGCAATATTTCATTCTTTTTATGGCTGAGTAATGTTTCTTTGTGTATGTGTGTGCCTGCATGCTCAGTTGCTAAGTCATCTTGGACCCTTTGCAACCCCATAAACTGTAGCCCACCAGGCTCTTCTGTCCATGGGATTTTCCAAGCAATATTGGAGTGGGTTGCAATTTCCTACTCCATGGAATCTTCCTGACCCAGGGATCAAAGCTGTGTCTCCTGCATCTCCTGCATTGGCAGGTGGATTCTTAACCAGTGAGCCACCTAGGAAGCCCTTGTATTTATTGTAGCACTATTTGCAATAACCAAGATATAGAAGTAACTTAAGTGTACATCAACAGAAAATGGATAGATAAGTTGTATATTTTCTTTATCCATTCATCTGTTGATGAACAATTAAGTTAATTCCATGTCTTGGTTATTGTAAATAGTGCTGCAATGAATATTGAGGTGCATGTATCTTTTTGAAGTGTGGTTTTCCATGAATATATGCCCAGGAGTGAGATTTCTGGATCATATGATAGTTCTGCATTTATATTTTTAAGGAACTTTCATACTGTTGTCCATGGTGGCTGTAGCAATTTACATTATCTCCAAGTGTGTAGGAGGGTTCCCTTTTCTCCACATCCTTACCAGCATTTATTGTTTGTAGATATATATATATATATATATATATATATATATATATATATATATATAAAATGGCTGTTCTGACCAGTGTGAGGTGATACCACATTGTAGTTTTGATTTGTATTTCTCTACTAGTTAGTGATGCTGAGTAAATATTATCTTAATAAGGCCATATTTCAGGTATTTGAAATATTTTTTATTTGCTCTATCTCAAAATGCTACTTTTCCCACATTTGTTTTTAACAGACATAGTATTTGAATTTACTTAGCAACAATCTTAGGCATTAACATTTGATCCATTTAATTACATGCCAGTGGTTATTAGAAATTTTGTGTCTGTTTTTACACCTGCACACTTATTTCTTCAAAGTTATAAGTGAAAAGGGCAGAGAATAATGGAGCATGGAATTAACTGATGTTGTTTCACTCAGCAGAAGATTTGACGACTGTGAAGAAGGACTGAAAAATTTTAAACTACAAGGTGATGGTGAGGATGCTAGATATCAGGAGGGCAGAGGTCACAAAAGTAAACTAAAATGTTATTTATGTATATAAAATGTTATGTGCTCTGTGCTTAGTCACTTCAGTTGTGTCTGACTTTTTGCAACCCCATGGACTGTAGCCCACCAGGCTCCTCTGACAGTGGGGATTCTCCAGGCAAGGATACTGGAGTGGGTTGCCATGTCCTCCTTCAGTGTATCTTCCCCAACTCAGGGATCAAACCCACATCTACTGCATTGCAGGTGGATTCTTTACCATCTGAGCCACCAGGGAAGCCCATAAAATGTAATATATCAAATCCATAAGTCACATTATATCAATGAACACAGTAAATTACTGACCTTGGCCCACTTATTTATGGGAATTCTTTTGATATTTATTATCACAAGATATGTGAATCAATATTTAGAGATAACTTTACCTTATTTTTATGAATTGATTTTTTTTACAAAATTGTATTCTCTTTCAGAAGTAAATTTTATAAATAGATCAAATATATCCCATATCTTTATTTTATGAGCCAAAAAAATTAATGTGTGATTACAAAACTTGATATAAACTACAACTTCTAAATTTTCTAGTCATTCAATTTTTTAAAGAAGTAAACTTCATTTTCCTAACCCCTAGCATTCTGCTCGCCACACGTTGTTTAAAATCCTTCTATCTGAAAAAGTGTCTTACCCTGTGCCTATCCTTTTGTACTTCATTTTGTCAGTAGTGCATTTCCTCATTTCTGAGACATTCCTTTAAAAGTAACACCAGAGCTAGTTTGCAGAAAAACATGCATAATAATGTTAGAAACATGAAATGTCTTAGTGTAGGGCATGTGGCTGCTGTTAGTTTCCCCGTGAAGCCCAGTAAGGGCTTATATCTCTTGACCTAAGGAGGTTTATTTAAATATTTTCCTTTCACTGGGAGGTGTAAGCACATCTGTTTATTATTCTTTCTATCCAGAGCCTAGTTTTTGGACCAAACACACACATGCAATACACAAATGCATATACATCTTTTCCAAGAGAAAAATAAATACTACTTTTTAGGTATAGTGTAATTTTATATATGAGAAGGAAAAAAATAGATTTCCTAAGATTTTCATTATTTACCCTCTGTTTCTTTACCAATAAAGTTAGTAATTTATTTTTCAGAACTGAGCTTATTGTGCTTTCACAGACTCAAGAGAACAAGATAGTAGATGATTGTGGACTTGAACTTTTCTTAGTCATGTCCGCTGAGTATAGACAGAAAGACTTTTGAGAAAGTCATCCTAATTATGACTAAACTATAGTTTTAACTGAGTCTTCATTTTTAAAAATTTCTATCCTGGAAAAGTCAAAGGAATAGTTTTATTCTCCCAGTTAAATATATCAGTTCAGTTCAGTTCAGTTGCTCAGTCGTGTCTGACTCTTTGTGACCCCATGAATCACAGCACTCCAGGCCTCCCTGTCCGTCACCAACTCCCAGAGTTCACTCAGACTCACGTCCATTGAGTCCGTGATGCCATCCAGCCATCTCATCCTCTGTCGTCCCCTTCTCCTCCTGCCCCCAATCCCTCCCAGCATCACAGTCTTTTCCAATGAGTCAACTCTTCACATGAGGTGCCCAAAGTACTGGAGTTTCAGCTTTAGCATCATTCCTTCCAAAGAAATCCCAGGGTTGTTCTCCTTCAGAATGGACTGGTTGGATCTTGATATAATTCTTAGTTGATTTTAGCAATGTTAGAAAAATGATGTTACTACTAGTTGTTTTGAAAATTATAAGTAAAAGATATACTCATTCAGTATCTGTTGGTAGTAATTCTTTATCAGCATTTGAAATTTACAATTCTTGGGAGTAATTTTTCTATGCAACATGCATTCATATTGTTTTATTTGTAAAATATTTATTGAACAAGTATAATGTTGAGAGATGTTGATTCAAATTAAATCACAATATTTTACTCAAAGTTGTTCACGATAAAATTGAAGGGATTCTGTGTACATAAAATTTTTAAATATAATACAAAATGTTTCTTAAACTATAATGTACATATAAATCTGGAAATCTTGTCCAATGTGATTTTAATTTAGTATATCTGAATCATTTATATTCTAACAAGTTCACAGGTGATGCGGCTATAACTGGTATGGGGACCAGTTACGTGCGTATGCTTTACAGCATCAAATAGGAGTGGCACAACTCTCAAACCTGAGCTGTGATTCACAGGATTGGTAAGAATTTACCACACTGAGAAAATATAGAAAGGTGTTTTTACACGGGAAAATAAAAAACACAGTAAGAGCCTTAGAAACTCCAAAAGCCAAGGAGTTCCTAGAGCAAATGCTCTAAATGTGGCTCAACTTTATTACACAAGGCAGAGTGTGGGGCAGCTGCCTTAAACTAGGGTGCCACATTGTCAGCTATACCGAGGCAAACTTGAGAAATGGGAGAATTGTTCCAGCATTTTAACATTACTTCCTTTCTTCCTTTTCTATATCCTCTACCTGACCTTTATCCCCACTCTTATTTTGTGCCCTGTTCTTTCTTACCAACAGTTGCTGTCATCCTATCAGCAGAACTTAGGTACTTCATTAAGTTTTAAATTTTCCCCCAACCCAGTATTTTCATAGAGGACGTTCTAGAGAATGACACACTAGCTGCAATGGAAAGGAAACAGCTACTCTGAAAGAATGATACATGAGAAGTATAGAGTACAGAAAAACCTCAGAGATTTTCTGTATTTAAAAAGTTAATGTACCAGTATTCCTTCTGTTAAACCTTGCTTTATTTTCCAGGAAAATAAATGACTACACAGTTTGTGGCAGACTATGTATTCTGAGGTGAAAATTGGGGAAAGGATAGGGAATAGACAAGTGTCTGCACTGTTTGTTTTAAAGGTATGATCCAGACTGGAGAGAAAAATGTTTAGGAGAATATTTCATGATGCTGAGGGGTGGGATGGGGAGGGAGGTTCAGGATGGGAACACATGTACTCCCATGGCTGATTCATGTTAATGTATGGCAAAAACCACTACAACATTGTAAAGTAATTAGCCTCCAATTAAAATAAATAAAATTTAAAATAAATAAATTAAAATATATCATTGTGAATTAAAACTAGGTTCAGTTTAAGACTTATGGACAAGGGTGTGGGAGAAGAGGAAGAGGGTGAGATGAATGGAGAGAGCAGCATGGATGCATACACACTAGCATATGTGAATAGAGAGCCAATGGGAATTTGCTGTATGACTCACAGAACTCAAACGGGGGCCCTGTAATAACCTAGAGGGGTGGGAATGGGCTGGAGGTGGGAGGGAAACTCAAGAGAGAGGGGACATACGTACACCTATGGTTAATTCAAGTTGATGTATGATGGAAATCAAACCAATATTGTAAACCAATCATCAATCAATTAAAAATAAATATTTTTTAAAAAACTAGGTGCAATTCAAAATTAACTCAAATAACAGTAGTTTTATCTCGGTGACCAGTTGTTTGATATCCCAATATATATTCTTCTCTTCCTTTTTGTAACTTGATTTCAGTTCATAGCTTTCCTTGAAGCTTGGTGTGACTATGGAACTAATTCTAGCCAACAAATTAGAACCTATGGATGGTGGAGGATTGAGTCAAAGAGAATTTGTTGGAGTTGTCATTCTAGTCCAGCATATCCCTTTCTGATACTTTTTTTCAATACAAATATTTGAGTCGTTACTGTGTGTTAAGAACTGTTCTTTTCTTTTATGTTTATTATCCAGTTTAAGTCTCTCTATTATTCTCTGAGATGAGTGCTAGAATAAACTCCATTTTAACAGTGAACTGTTATGGATTTTGAGGAGGATAACAAGTAATGAGTAGACTTGAATTTATGTTGAGAGTGTTAATGTAATTACATTTAATATGTTTTTAATATTCTGTAATATTTTATCTGTTGCACATACTAATGACATTGTCACTAGATATTTGTATATATATTTGAGCTTTTTCAATCTGCTTACAAGGAGTTTTCAGTAATGTGGCTGCTTCCTTAATGTTTAGTTGCCTCTATAGTTTTCTTCCTAAGGAGATCAAATGTTCTTTGGGTTCACTTTATTCCTACTGTTTTTGCTTTTCATATGGTATGTTTCTGGATAATCACTTGAACAGATAATGCCTCATCAGTGGACAAGGTTTTGAGGTGATACCACAAAAGCATGTGTGTGATGCAAGATGGGGAAAATGGAAGAAGGAAAACAGGGATTAACACTTATAAAATCATAAATACAGATAATTGCCAATGCCTTTATTGTTAAAAACAGCTAAAATCTTCCATTCCTTATCTGAAAAAGAAATGCACTTATCCTTTCATAACATTTCAATCTCATCTAGTAAATGTAATAAGTAAAATTATTTGAATTCTGAGACTGGATTTCTGGTTCATGAGTCTGTTGTCTCACTGTTCATGGCAGCACCCACTCTGTACACCAGATGGCATGGTCGGTCGGCTCTAGCTACAGAAGCCTGAATCATCAGAACTAATATTCATGAAGAAAATGGCATTCATTATTAATTTATCACATTGGAATCACATTATTTGCGTGGGAAATTGCCATGAACTTAACATTTTCTTTTACCATAAACACATTTATTTAATAGAATATATGTGTGCTTGTTTATGCCAAATTGAAATATATTTATGCATACATTTTGGTTGTATAAGGCTCATCAAACATTTAGCACTGGAATTATTGTATTAAATACTTTTCAGCCTTGTCAAGAGGCAATAATAAGGAAACTGTAGACAGTTTACCAGATGAATAGCTGTACGATGCAGGTGTATTGTAAAAAGAGACAGTTGGCTACTATAAATAATGTATGTTTGACAACATCAAAATGTAATGTTCCTCTGCCTCTGGAATTCGCCAGAATGCATGGGTGCTTCTGGTGTCTTCTTGGGTAAATATTATTTATTCATTAAGAGCGTGACTAGTTTCATCCAGATCATAACTCCAACATTTAGTCTATGTATATCACATGAAGTAAGTTATTTATCCCTGTTTTCTTATCTGGAAAATGGGTTTGATAACAATTGTACCTCCTAGATAGAATTGTCCTAAGAAATCAGTGACCTAGCACATAAATGTTTTAGAATATAAAAAATTCAATAAATGTTAGCTAGTAGTAGTAGCAATAGTAGTAATAGCCATAGTATTAATAGCAGCAATAGTGGTACGATTTCTTAGGATAACAGGTTTTTAACAAGAAGTTTTAGGAAATTAAATATTCAACTGATTCTCTATTCGTAGATGGTGATTTCCACTTTTGCCTTTACTCTGTCTCTCTGATATACATGCAAACACACACACACACACACACACACACACACACACACACACACACACATCGTTTCACATGATATCATCTGTTCATTTATTTGGCTTGCTAATTCTTTCCCTGCAGCAGCACGTATCCTGTTTTACTCACTGAAGTCTTACTATACACTTTCCAACAGACTGAGTCACCAGCCATTGCTGTACCTCTGCAAGATATTTCTTTCCTGCACCTTGTATTTGTGAGGATTCTTCAGTTGCAAAATAGAGAAATCAAATCAACCTGATCTAAGCAAGAAAAAAAAAAAGATTTATTGGTGCTTTTTATCAAAGAATCCCAAGTTTTAATGGTGTTCTCAAGTCCCCAGTCATCTGTCTCTCTCCTGGACTTCCTGTAAGTTGCTTTCATTCCTCCTGCCTCTGCAGAAAGACTTACTTCATACCCTGGGAGTCCATGGCCTCCAAAAAATCCAGGTTTGCATCAGTTCAGGTAGTCATCCTGGAGGAAAGAAAGATTGTCTCTTTCAAAATATTTTGTGTTTAAAACTGAAGATTTTATCAAGTCCTTGTGCCAATAACTGTGGCTTGAAGAATAAGGTAATTTTATTGGCTGAGCTTGAGTTAAATTCTCACTTCAAAATTTAAAACAGAATTCAGCACTTTGGATCCCATTACAGCCACATGGATGGAGGAGGCCAATTCTCTTATTTTGAGTCTGGGTGTTATTTCCAGATGAATGATGAAGGGGAAGTCTAGCAAAATAAAAATAGGAGATGTTATACACAGCTATAGGAGTGAATGTATTTAAAATTTTTGGTCTCTAGCTTAATATTTTTTTTATTTTGTGCAAATGTTGCTATTTTAATGGAGTACGTTTGCATTTTATGGAGTAGAAAGCTAGAATAATAATGTAGAAAATAATTTTGCTTCATTTGAGCATTTATTCTTCTTTTGCTGTTCTAGTGAGATTTGACAAATTTATATACAATCATAATAACTCTAGAATAACAAAGCAAATCTCACTTTTGTTGTGCACTTTAACAAACTTTGAGTTAACTAGGTTGAAGTTCTAAATAATAGTATGATCACAAAAACTGGTTAAAATAACATTGACACAAGGCAACACACAATAAAAAGCCAAAATCTAGAGCAGTTTGTATAAAATACACTGTGGCAAAATATATTGTTCCTTTCTGCATAAAGACATTTGCAAATGATATCCAATTTTATCACAAGTTCCTGTGTATCTGGAAGAAAATTCGACTTCCTACAAGCTAATTTTGAATAGTCATTTTGCAATGGGATACTATTCCAACATGACTGAAAGTGAATCTTGGTTTTTAGAATATTTTAGATATATGCCAGTACAAAATTAATTTCTATAGAACTTAGACCTGACTCTAAAATAAAGCAGATTTAAAAGCATAAATCATAGATTTAGTTTTACCTCCACTTAGAATTGTAAAATCCCATTCACCATAGCCTAGGTTTTACATAATACATTCTAACTTTTACATAATGGAAACCAGGATGCATGAAAGCAAAAATGTAAACTAATTTTTAAAGTAACTGCAATAACAACTTTTCTTCTTTTAAAATTTGTTTTATTATTTTACAGACTTTCAGTTTGTTTGCTACAAAAGTGAGTTCATTTTTTCACCTGGTATCGATAATAATACTAAATGAAAGACTACGTTATGATGGTAAGGAGGTGACCTAATTAAATCTAATTATCTGATTCCATTATTTTTAAAGCTCATCCATCTCGCCTTTTTTCTTGCAATTTCCTCAGGGATTTCACCCTGCAATCCAAAAGAATTTGAAGAAGCTAAACCTCTCCTTCTTCTTTGATGCTCATAAAAAATCTTGTTTTTTAAAACAGTCAAGGGAATAAAAACTTCTGCCCGCTCTCCAAACATTCTTCCTTTAGGCAAGACTTAATGAAACCCAGCCTGCACTGAAAGCCACAGTAGCGAGATATTTAATTTTAAAAGAAAGTTATATTAGTATACATTTAAATACAATTATGTGGCTAAGACAGGAGGACAAGAGGCATGAGAGTTGTCTTATTAAAGTGATACCACATGGAAAAAAGGATTGAAACAGTTTTGAGCTGCTTCTCAGAGTATAAATTAAACCAGTGGGTGAGATGGACATAGCCTATACAATGAAGATGTTCTTTAACATTTAGAGTTATTCCTGACCCAAGCTGTTTTCTAGAGGGATGCACAGGAAAAAAATTAAACTGGATGATCTCTAAGCTCACTTTAGAGCTGAGATACTGGTGACTAAGCCTTTAGCAGTGTTACTGTTAGTCACTCAGTTGTGTCCGACTCTTTGCGACCCCATGGGCTTTGGCCTGCCAGGCTCCTTTGTCCATGGGATTCTCCAGGCAAGAATACTGGAGTGGATTGCCATTCCCTTCTCCAAAACCTTTAGTGGGCTTAAAAAAAAAAAAGTCTTACATTTCTTCTGAAAACCATATTATGTAGCACAGGACCCAGTATTTAACATTTGATGATATTGAGTATTAAGCCAAAACTCTGAGGCTATTGACACCAGAAAAAAGAAATGTTATATAATCCTCTAATAACATTGACTTTTGATATAGCTATTCTTAGCTTTAGCTTATGTTGCTGACTTCTTTCATTCTATTTTCTTCTGAAAAAAGTAAGAAGACATCAACAAGTGTGCAATCAGAAAAGACCTCATAGGAGAGAAGAGATATTTTATGTTTTGGCAATAAATTATAAACATTTTCCTAGGATACACAAAAAGAAAGCCTATTTAATAAACATATAGCATTTATAATATTCAACAACTAAAAAATTTAGTAGAAAGATGAAAATATGAACAAAGACTATAGTTTTATAACTTAGATTCAATATCACAGATATAAAAGCACCAATATTTACCTTTTTAACTTAATTTTATCTCTTGGATTTGCTTTGTGGAAAGTTCTGCATACTGTGTACTTACTTAAGTAATAGAAAAAAGAAAATTCTGTATTTTCATAAAATTTTGATTTCAGTATTTCAGAAGCAGGGTGTGAAGAGTCACATGGGTTAATGGACTCTTGATGAGTGATTTTTATGACTCTCTTTTTGTTAACAGATAACAAGAAATCTCATCAACAGAAGCATTTTCAAGTATGTGAAAATGAGCACATCAAAAGAAGTGAGCAGTGTCCTTTGATATTCTTTCAATTAGACATTGATTCACTATTCAGACCAAGTCAGATAATTTAATTCCAACAATGATTTTATTTATTCATTTACAAATCAACAGAATTTTATTTAAAAAAGAAAAACCCAAACCACCCAAATAAATCATTCTTATTTATTGACCTCAAGGTCCTTTCTGACTGAGAATTTTATTAACAATTTTAAAATTTGTAAAGAAAGAAATGAAAGATTAAAATAGGGTGCAAGTCAAATTGTGATTCCTCTTTATCCTGTCATTATCTGAAGGCTTTTGTGGTGAAAGTAAAAGAAACATAATTTACTGTATTGTAGAACTGAATTCTGGAAATACATGAAGCTACAATGCAAGTAATTCTAGGTAGAAAATAGATATTTTGGTTTTAGTCTTGGTTGTAAAACAGCTAACTATATGACTTTGGAATGCTATTTCATTTAGTTATTAAATTTCATAATCTATAAAATGAAGTAGTTACTAGATATATTATTTGCAGTTTTTGCACATGAAATTCTCTGGGAGCCATGAAGATGCACCACCCAGATCTTTCTTCAAAAGAACTTTCTCCAATGTAATTAGCTGACAAGCCTCAACTGCTGTGTCTTTAAAATCTGGTGCACTGTTTATGCCAAGGCTACTTTCTTCCTGGGCTTCCAGTGATTGAGAAGGATATGACTTAAGAACTGTGTCATTTGTGCCTTTATGAAGGTAATTTCTTCTATCATGAATTCTTTACTCAGAGTCTCTGCATCAGGCTGGTGGGAGTTTCTCAGAGTTGTACTGTAGTTTGAGGCTATTAACCACTCAATCCTCTCACGTTCCTTCTCTTCCTTCACAGGTATCAAGTCAACATCGTGGTCTGGTGGTCTGGAGCTCCCCCATGTGGCAGCTGTGAGAATGAGCTTCACACACTTCCAACTGCAGGGAGAATATTGGACCAATGGCTCCATCTGCTGTGCTCTGACATCCATTGCCAAGTTTGCACAGAGACTACACTTTCGGTGGAATGTTTCCTGCCAATGACTGACAGATGTTAAGGCATACCCATTCCTGGAAGCCACAGGATGTCTCTGAAGGCCAACTTTGGCTTGCAGACTCTATGAAGACCTTGCCAACCTTCTCTTAATGATTGCACATCTGTCTGAGATGCCACCATTCAACTTTCCCTCTCACTTTCACTTGCTGTGTGTGCTGCGCTCTTTGTTACCCTATGGGCTATAGCCCACCAGGCTCCTCTGCCCATAGGATTCTCCAGGCCAGAATACTGGCGTAGGTAGCCTTTCCCTCCTCCAGGGGATCTTCCCAACCCAAGGATCGAACCTGCACCTCCTGCATCTCTTGCATTGGCAGGCAGGTTCTTTACCACTAGCGCCATTTGGGAAGCCCCTCCTTCCCTTAAGATAGAACTTTCATTATGGTCTGAAGGCTCTTCCAGCCTGCTCTAGATACTTGCCCATTTTCTTCCAGGCCACAATTTCCGTCATAAAATCCTGATATTTTTAATTCAATCTTGGCATCTGAATCCTCAGAGACCTCATGCCATCTATTCCTGCTTCTTCCACATTTATCTTTTACAGGTGTTTTGCCCAATCAGTATTTTACACTCTTAGTTCCATACTGGTATATACTCTCTAGAGATCCAAAACTGATACACATTCTTTCTTTGAATGAAATTCAACAGGAAAACTCAGTGTCGGAAGTCATAAAATGGGTCTTTACTTTTGAGGCAAAAATCGGGGTCCAGAGAGTTCTTTAAGCCCTGTCACTTTCACCCCTTCTTCGCCTGCAGTGGAAATCCCTGAAACATCTTTGAGACAAGTTTTAGGATGTGGGAAGACAGTTTAGAAACTCTTGAATTGGAGTACATATATAAAGCCTTGCTAGTGCTCCCCCAAATCTGAAATTTTACCACCGAAGCCAGGCTGTGGTATGGTGTCCCCTGGCAGCAGCCACAAAAATTGAGGCACCAGACAAGGGTATAAATTTCTTTCTAGGAGACACTAGCAAGCTGGAGTGAGACTGAGGGAGAGCACAAAAATGGTGTCCATAAGCCTTGTTTCTGGAGAGCCATTCTGTAGGCCCCTATGTGTGTGCCAAACCAGAACCCTGCCCCTCAGGCCAAAGCCTAGATAAGCAGTTAGGCTTTTTTCACAGAAAGACTGGGCAGTTGGCCACCTGTACAGTGTCCTGGGAAACAGATGGGAAAACAGTGGAAACAGTATCAGACTTTATTTTTTGGGGCTCCAAAATCACTGCAGATGGTGACTGCACCCATGAAATTAAAAGACGCTTACTTCTTGGAAGAAAAGTTATGACCAACCTAGATAGCATATTCAAAAGCAGAGACATTACTTTGCCAACTAAGGTCCATCTAGTCAAGGCTATGGTTTTCCCAGTTGTCATGTATGGATGTGAGAGTTGGACTGTGAAGAAGGCTGAGTGCCGAAGAATTGATGCTTTTGAACTGTGGTGTTGGAGAAGACTCTTGAGAGTCCCTTGGACTGCAAGGAGATCCAACCAGTCCATTCTGAAGGAGATCAGCCCTGGGATTTCTTTGGAAGGAATGATGCTAAAGCTGAAACTCCAGTACTCTGGACACCTCATGTGAAGAGTTTACTCATTGGAAAAGACTCTGATGCTGGGAGGGACTGGGTGCAGGAGGAGAAGGGGACAACAGAGGATGAGATGGCTGGATGGCATCACTGACTCGATGGACGTGAGTCTGAGTGAACTCCGGGAGTTGATGATGGACAGGGAGGCCTGGCGTGCTGTGATTCATGGGGTCGCAAAGAGTTGGACATGACTGAGCGACTGAACTGAACTGAACTGAACAGTGTCCTGGAGGTGGTAGGTAGCCTGCTAAGAGCAAATTTTCCCATTGTTATAGTTCCTTGGGACTCAGGAACACAAACTCACTGGTCACGAGGGCCAGGCCATTGAGGAGTGCCCGGCCATTGAGGAGTGCCCCCTGGGCAGCAGCTGCAGAACCTAGGGACCAGACATATATAAAACCTCCCTTCTAGGAAATACAAGACCTCTGGAGCATGGCACAGGAAGAGTGGGAGGATGGTGCTTACAGGAAGGTGGCCAGGAGAAGAAGAAAAACCAAACCTAAAAACTAACAAACAAAAACTTTAGAGATGCCCATGACTGGGTGGGAGTAGAGGAAGATGTGTCCTTGGGGAAAAAAGAAAAAAAAAAGGTACCTGCAGGTGGTGTGGAGGTGAAGGAAAAAAGAAAAAGAGAAATGGGACTGGATCTATTTTATTTGGGTGCACGAGATCTTTGAGGCTCTTGAGATCTGGATCTTCCTTGCCCCACGCAGGATCTTTCCATGTGACTTCTGAGCTCTTAGTTGCCATGTGTGGGACCTAGTTCCCTGACCAGGGATCAAACAGGGCTTGCTGCGTTGGGAGTTCTGAGTCTTGGCCACTGGAGTACCAGGGAAGTCCCAGGCCTGGAATTTATTAAATAAATTAATCAAACATTTTACAAATTTAAGACACCTGTGGGGAGGAGAGAAAAAAACAAGAGAGAAAGATGGCACCCCAGAGCTAGAGCAGGCAGAGAGAGATGCCAAAGATGGCGCCCCTGGTGTCCTCTCTGGTGGGCATCCAGAAGCTCCTGAAAGTATGTGTTAAGTGGGACACCTGCCCCTTAGGCTGCTTATATATAAGTAAATGAGCCTCTTTTCTCTTGATAGCTGGTTGCATGAGCAGCTACAATTGTGCTGGACCTGAGGCGGGTGAATCTGAGCCTGCGGGCAGTTTGTGAGTCCCTTCTCAGCCTGTTACTGCATGGGAGATGTCTTGGACATAAACCCCATCGATTTTCAAAGCTAGATGTTTGGGGCGGGGGTTGTCTCTCAGGTGCTGGTCTTAAAAGCGAAGGTGCCCAATGTGGGGTTCAAATCCTTTGCTCCTTAGGGAGAAAGTTCCCTGTTTGAGTACCGTGTTGAGTTGCCACATACTCCAGGAATGGGGATTTCGGGGAGATTGTGTCCCAGCCTCTCCTACATGCTTGAATATAATGTTTTTTGTTTGTCCAGTTTGATCATGCTTGCAGCTTTTGGGTTTTATTTTAGAGAAATTAAACCAGAGCCGCCTCTTGTCACTAGAGAATTTTTCATTTGATTTAATCTCATATTTTTTTGTTAGACTTGTCTCTAATTCTCTGTGGTTTGGGATATCAGGCAGATTTGTTAAAAATTCTACACATGGCATAGCAGGAAAAGAGAAAAAACGTTATATGAATTTAGTGTAAAAATCATTCATTTAGAGTCAGCTGTGGGCAAATACTCTGAAACTTTCAGGGAACTGAACAGAGATCATTTCACCTTATGACTTAGTGTGTTTTTGTTCATGCTTCCATGAGAAGCATTATGTTCAATGTCTGAAGTGATTCTCTCTGGTTGATGGGAACCTGAGGCTTACCTTAGGCAATTAAGAGGAAATTGATATTAATTCCTATTAAAAGGAAAATGATAGTATTTTATTTGTTCGTCTGTTGCTGTGATGTACAACAGCGTGTGTATATGTCTGGGCATGTGTAGTTGAGACTGAACGGAGGCCAGAACAGAGAGGAAGAAAGAAAAGACATAAATTAGGTGAAAAAGACAGTGTAGTGTAGAAATCACCCGGCAAATTGATTTGGGTAGAACATACAATAAGCAGTTCCTAACAAGAACTGTCCTGTTTATGTAATCCGTGAGATTTAATACAAAAAGATGGCAACATAATACAGCCTAAGACTAAGGAACTTTCAGATCCTTTGAATAATAGGGATCAAATTCGAAGTTATATTGATGTCAGTGATCCCTGCAGCTTTTGATTAGCTTCCTTTCTAGTTTGATCTGGGTTGCAAATTGCTCAGACCCATTCACTATTGTAAGCATTAAAAGGACTTCTTGTTCACATTATTCCAATATGTCATCACTTTTGGGGGTTCATTAGAAAGATAAACATGGTTTATACCTGTGAGTTATAGTCAACTCAGCAGGCATTTAAAACATTAAAGGTATGTGTTCCTCTTCAAAAGAAAAGCTGTGCAAGCAGTAACTTTTTATGTCTAGAGTAAGTAGGAATTTATTATGCCTTTGTGGTAGTCGTTTAATCACCTGGAGTTTTACATATGATCCTGACTAGAGTAGAAAGTTTTATTCATAAATATTCATTCTTTTTTCTAATTATTTCAGCTTTGTATAGTTAAAATGCTATTAATTTCTTAAGTTGGGTTTAATTTTGGATAATCAAGGAGAATGTTTCTATTTCATTTCCAACATAGACACTATCTTCCCCCCTCAATGAAGCCTTTTCTGACTGCAATCTGTCATCTCTGATCAGAGTTTAACTTGCTTTCTCTACTATTAATTTGTCACTCTTTACCTTGCACTATGATTTTCTCAGCCTCTGCATGTATTATCTCCTGTATCTTTTTGTATTCACCAGTTGCTCAAGAGTCTTTCATTCATTAACTCTTGGTAAAGTTCTGCAGCATAAATTTCCTCAGCACATCACATGATTTTTTTTTCCTTTGTAAATATCTTGCTTTGTATTTTAACTTGTGACGTATTCTGATAATGCAAATACAATACTCAATACAACTGAAAATTTCCCACATCTTTCATGATCTTACAAGTCAAATACCACAAACATTAGAGATGCAGGTCAATTATTTGCATATTTATATGTAATTTATCCAAATAAGGACATTACGTGTACATCAAAAATTATTCATCATCTAGATGAAAAACCTACCTGGAAACCTACTTGGCATTCAGTTAACCAGGTGTGTAATATCACTGATCCAATTATTCAAATTCTTCAACTAAATGACTAAAAGAATGTATTCAGAATGCCCAGAAATATGGATTCCAGAAGATCCCAATTTTTACACCTTAAAAAGTCATTTCTAGTGATTTTTTATTGCCATACTGCTTGTGCTTCTAAACAGTATTTATCAAATATATATACACTATACTATATACTTATTTTATAAGTACATGGGATACCACAGTGAAAATAAAAGGTCCTTAGAGTTTACATTCCTATGGGTGTGTGCTTGTGTATTGGAGCACAAGTCAGTAGTGAATATGTTAGATGTCAAATTGTTACAAGTAAGAAAATAAAAATAAGTAAGGGGGTAGAGAGTATCATATACAGGCACTAATTCACACACGTGGGCAGAAAAGGACTCTATGATGAGGTCACATTGAAGACAGTGAAGTGAATTAAGCTATTTGCTATTCAAGAGAACAAAGTTCTAGGAGCTATAAACAGCAAGTATAAAAACCTTGAGCATAGACCCTGCTTGGGATGATTAAGGAATCATAGGTGACCTGATACAGTTAACAATAGATTATATTCTGAGTATGATGATAAGCCTTTGGTATTATAAACAGACTCAACAGAGTCTGTTTGAGACATAATCTGACTTATGAAATGCTTATAATGTTTAAAGCAGCCTTTCAGAATTACTGCACTGATAAAACATCTTTTACACTGTGAGAGTCAAATCAGTAAGTATTTAAAACATTAAATATATGTGCTTTTTTCCAAAGTAACATATGTGTATTATCACATCTAAGACAATGAATGTTAGGGATTAATTAAAAACTGCAAAGATTGTTGATTTGCTATTTTTTGTCACTGTCTTCTTTCAGTGATGATTACACTGGAGCTGAGGACTGTGGAGTTTCAAAAGGCTTTGGCAACTTCCAGGTCACCAAAAGGGTGGTGCTAGGAGTGACTGCTGAGTGACGCTAAGTGAGTTGAGTTCATTTTGAATCATTTACTTGCCATAAGTCAGCTATATGACCACAAGCAATCTTTTGTCTCCTGCATGCAACCAAAAACTCTGAAAACCATGCGCTGTCCACAGTTAAGAGACATTACTGCCAAATGAAGCTTGCACTACCAAATAATATGAACAAAAATATTAGAGGAATTCATTTGGCTCTATTGGACCAGTTGTTCCCTCCTCCAGCAGAAGCCATGAGGCAGAGTTCTGGTCCCATGCATTTTGGTCTTTTTCAACTGATGTGGGAGAAAATTTTTATTAAGGCAGCCACTGCAAAAACCTCTTCTTTAGTTACAATAACAAAGACTGAGGCACATAGCAAAAGACATGATAAGAATAAAGAGATGAAAATCTTGTCACTCTGGCCACAAATAAGAGATTCTTGGGACACAAGATTGAAGCCAAAGTAACCAGAATAGCTACATGCATTCATTTATCCATCCAAAATGTATTTCAGTTCCGTGAGGTTCAGTCGCTCAGTCGTGTCTGACTCTGTGACCCCATGAACCGCAGCACACCAGGCTTATTAAGTGGCTAATATGTTAGGTACCTGAAGATACCGCAGGTGCAGTGATCACCAAGACAGAGCATTGTCACTCACGCACCTACATTCTATAGTGCTTTTCATCCCCACTTTCCTCATTCAAACTGCCGTCAAGACAGTCTCAGAGGAATAACTGTCTTTATGAAGGGGTTTAGTAGCTCTTGTTTTGGAAGGAGAGATACAAATTCTGAGAAACAGAGAAGGCCAGCTGGTGTGTTTGTTCAAAATCAAAACATTAGGAAATCATATTAGTTCAGTAGTTGTTCATTTTTAGGTGTATGTCTGAATCACCCGTGAAACTGAAAAAAATCTCAGTGCTGAACTCCAAATTAGTGAAATCAGCATGCCTGGGATAGGTGGGGCACAAGCATCGATAATTTTAAGGGCAATCCAGGTGATCTGAACGTGTACCCAAGACTAAAAACCACTGGGGTAGCTTCAAATCTGTCTTGCGTTGTCCTAGGTATTTTCCTGGGCAAGTATATACTCCAGAACATGTGTCTACATGTATACATGTATGCACCACAGAGGTATATATGTATGTGTTGCTGCTGCTGCTAAGTCGCTTCAGTTGTGTCTGTGCGACCCCATAGACGGCAGCCCACCAGGCTCCCCCGTCCCTGGGATTCTCCAGGCAAGAACACTGGAGTGGGTTGCCATTTCCTTCCCCAATGCATGAAAGTGAAAAGTGAAGGTGAAGACGCTCAGTCATGTCCGACTCTTCGCTACCCCATGGACTGCAGCCCACCAGGCTCCTCCATCCATGGGATTTTCCAGGCAAGAGTACTGGAGTGGGGTGCCATTGCCTTCTCTGATATGTATGTGTATCTGTATGTAAACAATGCAGTTATTTGAAAGCAACAGGGATTATCTGGAATATATATTTTGTAGGATTTTCCTTTACTAAATACATCCAAGCTCTTCTGTGAGAAGTGGTAATTTGGTATAATTAACATCATATTTGATGTTACTTCAGAGAAGAATCTACCTGAAGCTACATAAACTTTACAGTAATAAAAAAAACCACACCAGCCTTAGTTTATAACTGCATGTGCACTCAGTCATTCAGTTGTGTCCAACTCTTTGTGACCCCATGGACTGTAGCCCACCAGGCTCCTCTGTTCATAGGATTTTTGAGGCAAGAATACTGGAGTGGGTTGTCATTTCCTTCTGTAGGAGATCTTCCTGACCCAGGGAGTGAGCTCTTCTCTATTGCATCTCCTGCACTGGGAGGCAGATTCGTTATTACTGTGTCACCTGGGAAGGCCTAGTTTCTGACTAGAAGTTATTATCTCTGCATTAAATCCATGATCAGATGATTTATTCTCCTACTAAAAAAAATAGCATCACTTCTCAAAAGTCAGAGTTACTCTTTAAATAACATGAAATTGTTTTTGTTATTATAACTGTTTCCCATTCAATTATTAGATATTGATGTTACCATTTCTTATCAAGCAAACATTATTTGCTATAGTACTTATCTATTGAAAGCCTCATTCTTGCCTGTCATTAACAGATGTGTAAAAATAGTGTACACAAGTATTACTGACACCATCTGTTAACCAGCACTGCTATGTTTCTATTTGTCTCTTTTTCTAGAGTATAAGGGCTTCCCTGGTGGCTCAGATAGTAAAGAATCCACCTGCAATGTGGGAGACCTGGGTTCCATCCCTAGATTGGTAAGATCCCCTGGAGAAGGAAATTGCAGCCCACTCCAGTATTCTTGCCTGAAGAATCCCCATGGACAGAGGAGCCTGGAGGGCTACAGTCCATGGGATCACAAAGAGTCAGACATGATTGAGCGACTAAGCACCTTAGGGTTCAGAGAGACATCTCAAAAAATATTTTGCACGTTTCTCTGTCTTCTGTCGAAGTGCTGGCATGATGACCCCTTTAGGCTCTCCCAGCTCTCACAGTAATGGCTACAAGCCCAGCCAAACATCAGGAAGCAGCTTCTTCAGGAGCTTGAAAGAAATCGGGTCTCATTAAACAATAAGGGAACGGGCCACACAGCTCACTTATATCCTCTGCCCTTGGAAAAATGTAGATTCCTTGATGTAAAGTAGAGAAGCAAATCAAAACTAAATTACCTCTGTGTAAATAAACCATGTGACACCAATAATTATGGAGCTTGGGTGTAAGAACATGGCCTGATATATGAAAAGACCAAGATTTACTCCCACATCAGCTGACATACATCTTTAAACTCTTTGATGATACAAACAAAACCTTTAAGCAGTTTGATCCTAAGCCTTCTCTTCATCCTCCCATCAGGATTCCAGCTGTGATTTGTCAGATTTTATGGTGTTATTATCAGATCTGGACTGATGGTGCTAATTATTCCCCTAAAAGATGCCAGGATTTAATCATGCAGAAACAATATTTTACTTCCATTAAAATGATTTTTAGAAATTTGTTTCATCATACTGTCTCTATAACTTACTATTTTTTTATTTATTGTGTTAGAAAATGCAGCTAATAGTGTTGGTACTATTTTGGGATTCATGACAAACATGTATTTAAATGGGGTGGTATGTATAAGCATGAATAGACCATACATGGGTTGTTGCTGAAACAAGTCTGTTGCTTTTTGCTTCTTTCTTTTTTTTTGCATTTGTAGGGTAAAACCTTACAAAGAACCTCCAGCCTGTAAAGAACCTCCAACCAGCTTGATTTTGTTGCTGCTACTATTGCCAGATATAGCAGAGCTGACATGTTGCTCTGAGTTATGTCCTAGCAATTTTTGTTCATGTTGTAACTTAGCTTCACCACATTAGTTCAGTCAAGCAGTTCTGTGGCTATCTTGATGGGTTCCATATTTACACAGTTGTAAATATTCTATAAAGAATTGTGTACAATAGTTATTGCTTCTGGGGTTATGACATAGGTTCATTCTAGACTTTTTTTTATTGGTAAACAGTTCCCAAAATTTAACTATGCATGGTTGATAATTTATTTGGTTTATAAATTGATAAAACAATTTATAAACCAAATATGTTTAAGGCATGTGAACCAAATCAAAACAAAAAATGATGTCAAGCCTTCCCTGAAATTTCCATCAATAGGTTAACAAAGTTGGGTATTTACTCGGCAACGTAGACCAGTGTATCTGAATTATAATGTGTCCATAAAATACCTGGGGATATTACTAAAATGCAGATTCTGATTCAGAAGGTTTAGAGTGGAGACTGAGATGCTGAGCATGTTTCAAGACTCTTCAGTGACACTCATGCTGCTTGTCTAAGAACCACACTGAATAGAATGGAACTAAGGAACTGACTTCACACCCAGATTTTTAGGCTCTGTACCTCACTTTGTAAATCAGAATTTCCACAGAAATCTGATTCTTCTTTAATTCCTCTATTAATTCTGACAAGCCCCTATGTTATAAACTGCAAACCATGAGACCCAATGTAAAGAACTCAGTGGGAAAAGTCAGCATGTAATTCCTAATTAATTTCTCTAATATCTAATTTCCTCTTAAACCTTGGAGGAAGCTCATCAGATTAAGCACTCCTAAGAATTAGGCTTTTAAAATCAAAGGCTGCTTGGGAATGCAGTGCTCAGTCTGGAAACACCTTAATTTTTAAACTGTACCCCAGATCCAAGGTAGAAAACTGCTCAGAACAAGGCTCTGGAAGCACATGGATACTGTGATGCCAGAAGACTGTCTGAAAACGCTCTTCCTGATTCCCTATCCATTTTTCTTCTCACAGCAGTTCAGAGCAGGCTTGGGTCTAAGGCTGAATTCCCAGGGCAACTAACTCGATCATGTACCATGTTTCTTAATGTAAGATATTAATCTATGTTCAAAGTACTATCTGAATTTGAAAAATCTTAGTTTAGTTTCAATATTATGCCATATCATTTTACTCAAAAACAGTGTGAATAAAGAAATAAAGACATAATCCTATGACCCAAATAAATACTTTTCTAGGTATTATTTTATTACTCAATGTGTAAATATATCTTAAAATTTTGATAGTATCTTAAGTAATTATTTTTAAATTTTAAATCTGACGATAGTATTTAGTTCAGTTCAGTCACTCAGTTGTGTCCAACTCTTTGTAACCCCATTGACTGCAGCACGCCAGGCCTTCCTGTCCATTGCCAACTCCCCGAGTTTACTCAAACTCAAGTCCATAGAGTTGGTGACGCCAACAAACCATCTCATCCTCTGTTGTCCCCTTCTCCTCCTGCCTTCAATCTTTCCCAACATCAGGGTCTTTTCAAATGAGTCAGCTCCTCGCATCACGTGGCCAAAGTACTGGAGTTTCAGCTTCGACATCAGTCTTAACAATGAACACCCAGGAGTGATCTCCTTTAGGATGGACTGGTTGGATCTCCTTGCTGTCCAAGGGACTCTCAAGTGTCTTCTCCAACACCACAGTTCAAAAGCATCAATTCTTCGGTGCTCAGCTTCCTTTATAGTCCAACTCTCACATCCATACATGACTACTGGAAAAACCATAATTTGGCTAGACAGACCTTTGTTGGCAAAGCAATGTCTCTGCTTTTTAATATGCTATCTAGGTTGGTCATAACTTTTCTTCCAGGGAGCAAGCATAAATAGTATTATGGTTATATTTTTAATAGAGTCCATTCCCTTTATTTTAGAAATACATACTGAAATATAAATGGAATGATATCTGGAACTTATCTAAAAATATGGGAAATTGGGCAGTAGGAATAGAAATGAAACAAGATTGGCCATGAATTAAGAACTATTGAAGATGAATAAAGGACATGTGAGGTGTCATTATATTCTTCTATCTACCTTTGTACATGTTTAAATTTTTCTTCAATAAAATATAAAAAGAAAACAACTTAGATCACACTATACCTATACAGCCAGAGAAATCCTTCTGAAGGAAGATCCAGTCATATTTATTCCTTTCTCATAGACTTTTGTAGCTCCATTTCTCTCAAACTTTAAACAAGTTAATTAAGCTCATATGCCCTGTAGATTCTTGCCCTCGTTCAGGTCTTAACTTTGTGTTATACCATGTCTCCCTTCATTCTCTGAGCTTTTATAAGTTGAATTATTTGCACATTCTGTGACATGTTTTTTGGCTCTGAAGCCACATTTTAGTTTTTGTCTGATACACCTTTCTTTAAACTCTAATCCCAGTTTTTTTATAATTTTTTTTTTAATTTATGGTTTCCCTTTGATTACTCTTTTTTTGGTAACTTGGTGACTGTATTTGGTTGACACATTTTTAATCTTTTCTCACATAACTTTTATCTCCCTTCTTCTACCCTTGTTTTCTTCCAAAAATTTGGTATTATTACTATCACCAATTAAGCATAAAGCAGTTGAAGTTTTCTTTTAGTATTATTAACGGTATTGTTAATTCTGCATTAGTATTTAGTAATAGCATTACTGTTACTGCATGTAGTCATTAATGCATGACTGCATTCTTTTCTTATGTCAGTCATCCCTGTTCAGCTTATTGTGATATTTTTTATCGAGCCTATGTATTTTTTTTTAATTTTACTGATAGTGAAAATAAGATTTTAAAATTTTTATCTGCTCCATTATTTTTTCATGTTCCTCTTAAATGTGCATTTTTAGGGCAATGCTTTTCTCATCTTAATTTGCAGAATCTTTTCATTGATTCTGACTTGGATTGGGTTCCTGCAAATGGAGTCTGAGATGCGACTTTTATTGAGTTTCACTGAAGAGCACTTAGGAACACCACTTCTGAGATGTGAAGAGAGCAGAATTGGGCAGAGGGAGAAAATGTTACAGTGTAGTTGCAAAAGTGACTTCAGCTGTGCCACAGTTTACCTTGAGGGTAGTCTGGTGTGGAGGCAAGGGTGCCAGGTCCTGTATACACACCCCTGCGCTAGTAAGAAGGAGCTATTCAGGGAGTGGATGCAGCTTTGTGACCTCATCAGCTGAAGACCTATCAGCTGGGAGATTAAGCGTCTTACACCTTAAGGATCAGTTCAGTTCAGTCGCTCAGTCATGTCCAACTCTTTGCGACCCCATGAATCACAGCACGCCAGGCCTCCCTGTCCATCACCAACTCCCGGAGTTCACTCAGACTCACATCCATTGAGTCAGTGATGCCATCCAGCCATCTCATCCTCTGTAGTCCCCTTCTCCTCCTGCCCCCAATCCCTCCCAGCATCAGAGTCTTTTCCAATGAGTCAACTCTTCGCATGAGGTGGCCAAAGTACTGGAGTTTCAGCCTCAGCATCATTCCCTCCAAAGAAATCCCAGGGCTGATCTCCTTCAGAATGGACTGGTTGGATCTCCTTGCAGTTCAAGGGACTCTCAAGAATCTTCTCCAACACCACAGTTCAAAAGCATCAATTCTTCGGTGCTCAGCTTTCTTCACAGTCCAGCTCTCACATCCATACATGACCACTGGAAAAACCATAACCTTGACTAGACACATAGTACATCCAAATATCGCTGCTGTCCACTCGGATCCAGTTGCTTCTTTTTATAATTTCAGCCTTCCTGGGACAACTTTCTGAGGATTCTGGTTTGTCTCATTTTCTGGGGAAACTTAAAAGTTGAAGATTAGTAGAATGGATGACAATCTTTATTGCTGCAACCGACCTAAAGCCTCATCATCCCCTTCCTTTAGATTCCCCGTTCTTGTGGACAGCACCTGTACCGCTCTCAGAGGCATACCTGGTAAAGTGACCCAGACCTAACCCCCCCAGTCACCATGTCCTTATGGGGCCATGGCTACTGTTTATTTTTTCGTTTGTCACCATATTTGGCCAGCAGAAAACCAAAAGTGCCAACTGAGTGCCTGCCTGTCCTGCAATAGAGCAGCAGCCTCTTCTTGACCCAGCCGCCTATTCTGGCCAGAGTGTGCTTTCTTTGTATGCTTTACTTTCAGCAAGGGATCCTGAAGAGGTTGGGTGGCACCCACAGCTTAATGTTCAAGAGAACTCTTCCTCTGTCCCATGTTGGGAGCATTTTCTTCTCTGGGAGCCAGGACATGTGGATCAACATTCCTCAAATTTGATACTATTCACATTTGGGCCAGATACTGTCTTCTGGGGGACTTTCTGGTACAATGTAGGACATTAAGCAGCATCCCTATTCTCTAACCTCTAGTCATCAGTAGCATTTTCCAGTTACGACAGCCAAATATATTTGTAGACATTGCCAGATGCACCACCGGCTCATCCCAGCAGAGGCAACAAAATCATCTCCAATTGGTCTAGGCCCTCAGAGCCTAAATTTGAGGGAATGAGGAACACCAGTTGCCCAGCTGCCTTACTGGGAGTGACAACACTTGGCTGTAACTTGGTTCCAGTAGCCATGCACCCTACCATTTGAGTAGAAAATAATATTCATTAGTTTAAGGTATAGACTGTGTCCTCGTAGAGAGTGGCACAGCGTAACGTCTCTAAACTGGCCTTGCAGCTGAACCTTCAGAAGACCACCTTTCACTCTATTTCTGAATACAGAGCCTCAGGGCAGTGCAGGGACCAGTGGGAGAATTCACATGGTGGTTCTATGGACCTTGTAGACACACTGTGAGCAAGATCTTGGCACAGACTTCATTTAATACCAAGTCTTGATACACTTGTCTAACAGTGGCACCATGATGACATTTTGGGACCTGGGTTATCAATTCAGACCCTGTGTCCTAGGTCTAAAATCCCTACTCCTCTCTCCCAGTTTACAATTTCCAAGTAGATGGTCATGAGTTTCTTTAGAAAAGCACTGGAGATGCCATTGCCATACAAACTTGGCAACTGTAGAGTTCTTCTCTATGGTGGGCATGTGGGGCCTCTCCCTCTATCCCAGTGGTTGAGCTGGTTCATGTCTAGAAATGGGACCTGAGAATGTGACATTTTATTCAGGGGTGGGGGGCTGCCCTTAGATTCCTCATCACCCATCTTCAATTTTTTTTTTTTTTTTGATTGTGTAGTTTAAGCGATATGCTTGTTGGCTTACCTGTTATCCTGTGCCTCAGAACATTGGGTTCTATTTTTTCAATAGCTCACTAGGTCTGGATCAGAGCTGCCACTCAGACCTTGCTACTCATCATGGTAATTGCTCCCACCTGAATTCCTGAATGCTGATAGTTAAGTGCTACCAGATGAACTCTATTATTTCAGGATACTTATTACTTTCAGGGACCTCTGTTCTGAATCAGCATTTTCTACAGGAGCCTAGCCTATGGAGGACAAACAGCAGGGAGCTTCTCAATGTTTCTGACTCACTAATAAATTCCTATCTGCTTTTATAGAGTTATTTTTTGGCACTCCCATTCAACATACTTGCTGGTGTGTTTTACAGCCTTACCTATTTTAGCCATGGCATTGTACACACCTGTTTGAGTGTTTGGAGAATGATACGGACAAATGTTTGCGTCCTCTCAAAATTTATATGATAAAGACCTTAATTCTCAATGTGATATTATATGGAGGCAGGGCCTCTAGGAAGTGATTAAGTTTAGGTGAGGGTATGAGGGTCAAGTCCTCAAAATGGGATTAGTGTCCTTACAAGAAGAGGAAGAGATGTTACAGCTTCCTCCCTCTGCCCTGTGAGGATACAGGCAGGAAGGCTGCCATCTGCAAACGAGGAAGAGCACTTCAGCAAAAATCAATCTGCCTTCACCTTGATACTGGATTTTCCACCTTTCAAAACGGTGAGAAAATTTTGTTGATTCAGTCACTCAGCCTGTGATGTTTTCTAATAGTAGCCCTAACTAAGCCCTTTCGCTAGCATGTAGTATAGATCACCGCTTTCTCCAAACGTCCAAGACTATCCTAATAGGACCGTCACATGGGGTCCCTGTCAAAATACTAAATGTCACATTCTTGGAGAACGTTATCCAACGTTATGCCTCTCATCGATTCTGCAGCCATAGAAGTTCTCTTGTCTTTCTCTGGTCTGTATGTTACTTAGATTCTAGATCTTTGGAGTGTGTTCCTTTTCCTCCCTTCACAGGTGAATTTGGATAGAATTTTTTATGCCAGGAGAGGAAATCAGACATTGTTAAACATTGCTAAAGATATACCACTTACATTAAATAAGGTTGTGATACCAGACACTAATTTGAGAAAATCAGCCAGGTAGGTGAGCTGTCCTCGGAAGCCCAAGCGTAGGCTTCTTATCAGAAATCCCCTGGGGATGTTTTCAGTGTCCTTTTTCTCATCTTTCCAGGCTCTCCGGTAAGCTGCTTTAGCACCTTGCTGGATTCACCCAAGGTTTTCTTTTATGATTTATTTACTGATCCAAAGGCAACTCTCTTTCTTAATGGAAACACATTGAAGAGAAAGGGGGAAAATGTCTATAGTATGGAGGACCATTCCAAATAATTTGAAAATTAAACCTACATACAAACTTTCCCTAGTGAGTTACACCATCATTCTGCACAAAACAAGTATTGCTCCATACTTGATATACTGCATTTGCACTAATTTTGGCAATAGATTATAAAAATATACCGCTTAAAAATAATGGAAACATTCATTACAAAAATCTTGATTATTTAGATATGAGCTCTAAACACCTTAGAGATTATGATGCACATTGGGTTGAATCAAAGTCTAAAGATGAACACTCTGGAACAAAATTTCCACTCAAATCCTGTCACGTATTTCATGTATAGGATTATTTTTCCAAAGGTGCTAAATTTGGGATAAGCTCAAGAATTTTATAAAATGACAATTACTAGATTTTCCATTTTAAACAAAGCAGTCTGACTCTATGTAGCTATAGTTTGAGGGAAAAAAAATGATACACTTACTTATCTATCATCTCAAATTCAATAAGTAACAATGAGCAGTTCAGACTGAGTCTTGGAAAGATGTTTGAGGAAATTCATCAGAGGTTTATTAATATTTACAAAAGCAGGCATTTCTGTATCATGTTTACTTTTTTAAACTTCTTACACAAGCAGGAAGACTAGTGCTAGGCCCTCTAAGGAAGAGGGAAAGTCAATTCAGAATAAAAAACAGAAATTCTATTTGAATGCCCCCTTTCTTTACTAAGATATAAATTACACTCTCTCCCCTAGCATACATTAGTGAACTCTATACATAGAAAAGTTTTTTCTTTTGCTCTATATTAAGATTTTATTTAATGAAACATTGCTATAAGTGAGATTTTTAGTCAATACATATTGTCATTTTCTTTCACAAACACATACAATGCTAATTATGATATAATCATGGTACTGTTCTAAGTGGTTTACTAATATTATGTCATTTAATCCTCAGTACACTGAAATAGAGGCATCCCTGGTGGTTCAGTTGGTAAAGAATCCCCCTATAATGCAGGAGACCCTGGTTCAAATCCTGGATTGGGAAGATCCCTTGGATAAGGGATAGGCTACCCACTCCAGTGTTCTTGGGCTTCCCTGTGTCTCAGATGGTAAAGAATCTATTTGCAATGTGGGAGACCTGGGTTTGATCCCCGGGTTGGGAAGATGCCCTGGAGGAGAGCATGGCAACCCACTCCAGTATTCTTCTTGCCTGGAGAATCCCCATGGACAGAGGAGCCTGGTGGGCCACAGTCCATGGGATCCCAGAGAGTTGGACATGACTGAGTGACTATGCACAGCACAGCACACTAAAATAGGCACCACGTGATACCCACAAATTACAGAGAAGCAAACAGGCACACAGCCGTTAAATAATTTTCTGCAGGTCACACAGCTAGTAACTGGCAAAATTAGAATTTAATCCAGGAATTCTCTCTGAAGTCCATACTTCTAACCACTGCACATGCTAGTGGAAAGATAACTTATAAAGCTGCTGCTGCTGCTGCTAATTCGCTTCAGTTGTGTCCGACTCTGTGCGACCCCATGGACGGCAGCCCACCAAGCTCCCCTGTCCCTGGGATTCTCCAGGCAAGAACACTGGAGTGGGTTGCCATTGACTTCTCCAATGCATGAAAGTGAAAAGGGAAAGTGAAGTTGCTCAGTCGTGTCTGACTCTTCGCAACCCCATGGACTGCAGCCCACCAGATTCCTCTGTCCATGGGATTTTCCAAGCAAGAGTACTGGAGTGGGATACCATTGCCTTCTCCAAATTATAAAGCTAGAAATTCTTAAATTTTATTTTTCAAATTTATAGCAAAAATAAAAATCAATTTAAAGAAACCATACCTGGTTCACTGTTGCTCTCTCTCCACTTGCTCTATAGTTACTCAAAATGGCTCCAGCATGTACACGCTGAACCCATATAATGCTGCATCCTGATGCCCAGTATGTCAGCCTTCTCTTTATCACGCAGTAAAGCTGAGGTTTTTTAAGAAAGGGGAGCCCGGGAACTGTGCTTTTTGAGTTCACATCCTGGTTTTGCCATTTTCAAACCTTGTATCTTTATGCCAGCTTTTCCCAGTATTTTAATCAGTACTGCAGATTAGTTCTATTTCAGTCTAAATTTGAATTACACTATATCACGTACAGAGTAAATTTGCTCATGTTAAGGAGGCATTTGCTGTTCTGTGTACTATGGCCCTCATCTCCTTTTCCTGCCTCTCATCTCTACTCTTTCTCATGTACACACACACTGGTCCTGTCACACCAGTGAAGTTATTTATCCAAAGACATTCTGATACCTCTTGCTGGTAATCATGCCTTTCTTGGTGCCTGGATGCCCTCTTGAGTAAGGCATCCAACTCTTGGCCTAGGCGCCATTTAAAACTGTGAAGCCTATTCAGTTCTCTGGAGACAATTTAATATTCCTTCATTTGTGTTTCAAAGGCACACCACTTACAGTCTTCCAGTACTTCTAATTACCCTTCATTGTGTTTGATAATTAGTTGTGTACATATTTGTGTCACTGTGTAGGAAGTGAAGGCCGCGTACTCTCCTCTATACCAAGAACAATGCCTTGTGTGTTAAGTTCTCAGTAAATATCACATGTACAAAATATGAATTGAACACATAATGACTTTTCAAGGACAGTTGGAAAAAGGTAGCTATGTCAGGAATACAGAAGGGAAACAAAAACTTAATATTTACATTGGAAAATTGGTTGGCATTCAACTTCTAAAAACAAATCTGGAAAAAAAAATAATATGAAGCAGATACTCAGTTAATAGGAGCAAGATGGAAAATGCTATTGCCAAGCCATATTTAAGAGTAATCAAGCTCTTTAATTTGAGCAGAAGTCTGAGGCATGATCAAGTTAACCAAAAAGAAAAGACCAGTGTTATTTTGACTGAATTGAAAACAGAGTGTGGGGAAATTTGTGTTTTCCCCTTGGAGAGCCGGCTGCCTTTATTTCCTCCATTAAGCCAATTTTGTGCCAAAACTTAGCTGATGTTTCAGATCTTTATCAGTACCTCTGTCCCCATTCAGTTTATCTATCCCTGGCATCATTACTCTCTTGCTCTATTCTTTGCAAAGTAGTTGCTTACTCACCTCAAATTTTGTGTTGATAAATGTTAGTATAATATTTTCCCTTATATTAAATGCATGTTGCATAGAGATTTCTGGATTTAGAGACTCAATTCAAGATAAACTAAGGGTTGGATTTCTCTTAGACTGACCATACAAGATGGTCAGTCATCAAATTCAGTGTCTTCTCTATGTCAGCCATCATAGGGAACCGTATTGTCAAAATAAAGCCTAATCACTATCCACCTGTAATTCACAATGAAATAAGGAAGGCAAATGTGAGTGTAGATGAGATACAAGTTATAGAATAATGCATTGTGTTTGCAATAGAGTTTACAGCCTAGTTGTAGGAATAGAGGTATTGTTCTAAAAGGCATGTTTAAGTATAGTCTTAAAACGCAAATTATAACTAGCTTAAGAGTAATAATGGTGGAGGAGGTATTTTTGGATGACAGAGTGGTTGAGGTAGAGGGAATAACAGCCTATCTGTAAACTTCAGAAGCCTACACTTCTGTCTGAGGGACTATAGAAGAAACGAAAACAAGTCTGCACTTTTGCAGAGGAGACACTGAGAGAAAGAATAGGATAATAAAGCTAGTGATAATGGCAAAATAATGTGAGGTCTTCTAATTGACTTCAGAATTTTGACTTGATCCTAAGAGCTCTACCTTCTTTCCTCCTACAAAGTCTGGATTCTCCCTGCAGTTATCAAAAGCCATCTCATTTAGCATTTCAAAGACTTTGTTCTTGGAATCAACACTCTCTCTCCTGAATTATTTTTTTTTTATTTTCCCTACTGAGTCATGGGCTTCCCTGGTGATTTACTGGTAAAGAATCCACCTGCCAGTGTAGGAAATGTGGGTTCAATCCCTGGTTTAGGAAGAACCCTTGGAGAAGGAAATGGCAACCCACTCCAGTATTCTTCCAATACCATGGAGAGAGGAGCCTGGTGGGCTTCAGTCCATGGGGTCACGAAAGAGTTGGTCACGACTTAGTAACTAAACAACAACTGGACCATTTCTACAAAAATGTGAATGTAACATGAGAGATCACATATTAAAAAATAAAAATTTCATCCCCTACCACCATTTTCTCTGCACCCCTTATGGACATTTGCCTATACTAACTGTCTACATATTCTCACCAATCCATACCACTTCAGCATAATCTTATCTGGATTTTGTCCCATACTACACTAAAACCACTTTGAAAAAGCAATCAGTGACCTTCATCATATGCATGCCTCCTAATCCAGTGGCAGTTAACCAGCCTGAAGCTCTGCATCATTTATGCAGTTCTGTTGGATGTCAGACTTTGGTCCACCACTGTGTTCCTAACTTGACTGAGTCCATACCTGATTCCGCAAGCAGTTTCATTTGGCCACTGTCACTAGTCTTTGTGAGGTGAAGAGAGTGATGAGGTTCATAGCACACCGACAGCTTTCTTTAAAAAGTCTGTTCTGTGGGGGGTACGATGAATTGGAATATTGGGATTGGCATATACACACCATCAGTATTATGTATAAAATAGATAACTAATGAGAGCATACTGTATAGCACAGGGAACTCTACATGATGCTTTTGACTTCGATGGGAAAGAAATCCAAAAAAGAGGGGATATATTTATACATGGAGCTGATTCATTTTACTTAACAGTAGAAAGCAGCGCAACATTGTAGAGAACAATACTCCAATAAAAATTAATTAAAAATTTTTTTCAATATTCTTCCTGATCTTCCACTCCTAATGTCTGATACACTAAAAATAAGTTTGAGTTGTTACACAAGTTTTCACTCATGTATATTTGATGCTTTTGTATCATTTTCTCACATTGAGATGTACAGTCTCTAGTCTGAATGCTTCACTTAAGCTAAGATGAGAAGATTTCATTTTAATAATTGTTAGACTTTTTTTTTTTTTTTGAGATGGATCACAAATTTTTATTTAAAACAAAGAATCAGTCTACTTTGGGACCTTCAGTTCAAAACTCCTTAGGAACTCTTTCCTCTCTAATCATAAAGTTGCTGGGTAGTTAGTAGTTGAGAAAATGCCAACATGTTCTAATGTCACAGTGAGGACACTTATTAACAGGTGAGTTCCAAATATAGGCTCACATAGAGAAGCATGCTTGCCCTACTCCAAATCTCTTTGTATAAATAGAGTAGAAACATATGATGAAAAAATAGGGAAAAATATGGCTGTTCTGCTAATGCACATGAGAGAACCATTTCAGCCACATGGTTAAGCCCACAGTGGACTGAACTTCCTAAGTACAGACAAGTCTGCTTTCTGTCAGTCAGGCCGTGGTGTGTCATCTTGGGGGGTGGGGGGAAGACACCCTGCAGAGTAAATTTTAAAAACTTAAAATATTGGGACTGATGCTGAAGCTGAAATTCTAATACTTTTGCCATCTGATGTGAAGAACTGACTCATGTGAAAAGACCCTGATGCTGGGAAAGATTGAAGGCAGGAGGAGAAGGGGACAACAGAGGAAGAGATGACTGGATGGCATCACCGACTCAATGAACATGAGTTTGAGTAAACTCTGGGAGTTGACAATGGCCAGGGAGGCCTGGCGTGCTGTAGTCCATGGGGTTGCAAAGGGTTGGACACAACTGAGCGACTGAACTGAACTGAAAATGTTTGGAAGCAAAATAAATACAGGAAAGGAAGAAAGATGGCTCAACTGAGTGATTTTCAATTGTTTTTCTTAATAGCAGGACCCAATGTAAACTGCAATATGATTTATCATTTCTGACAGAAGAAATGAACATATATGTGAATTTATATAGTAAGATATATATTTTACATGAAAAGCATAATGATTTTGTATGTTAGAAGACAAACTCTATCTTTAAAAGGGTATCATTTTTGGCATAGTTATAAAGGAGGAAGTAGCTAGAAATAGCACTGATATTAGTGCCACTCCAAACAGTTACAGACTTTGAAAATTTGCATATCTTTTGAAATGGACTATGTCAAAATCACTTAAGAAAAATGTAGATTATAAAATGTCACATAAGAGTTCTTTAATATTCACTTATGATATTTCTCACTTATATTCATAGTTGGGCTTCCTGGTTAGCTCAGCTGGTAAAGAATCCTCCTACAAAGTAGGAGACCCTCCTGGATTGGGAAGTTCCCCTGGAGAAGGGATAGGCTACCCACTCCAGTATTCTTGGGCTTCACTGGTGGCTCAGATGATAAGGAATCTGCCTGCAATGCCAGAGACCTGGGTTTGATCCCTGGGTTGGGAAGATCCCCAGAGGAGGGCATGGCAACCCATTCCAGTATTGTAGCCTGGAGAATCCACATGGACAGAGGATCCTAGAGGGCTAGCTACAGTCCATGGGGTTCCAAAGAGTTGGACACAAGTGAGAGATTAAGGACACATGTATTCATAGTTAAATGTTGCCAAATTTCATTCTAAGCCTCAGAAATACTGCATTAATAAGGATGAAAACTTACTACTGAATAAATTTTGGACATGATACATAGAGGGGTTTGATTGATACTCTCTATCCATTACATAATTAGATGCCTATTATTTAATGTTGCAAACCTACCATTACTTATATAAAAAGTAATGTTTTCCTATTAATAGTTCATTCTGTTTTTTACCTTGAGTATTTTATAAGTTAATTGTTTGCAATGACCACAGACATAAACAAAACAATGCAATTTAACTAGATAATTTTATTTACATCCTAACCCCATACCCATTTAGTTGAAGTGGCTGTTATACTATTGACATTTTGACATGTTGCAGGTATGCCTATATACCAGCGCATCTAACAATATTACATATATCTATTAATCAAGAGCAATATCCATGCAAGCTCTGTTCCTGCAATTACTCTTTCTTGGACTAATTTACACAGAAAAATAATGAAAAACTTGGTGAGCTACAGGGATGGAATATGAGTAATGGATTAAATACAAGCAAAGGAAAAGTGAATGCATATATTGTATCCTGACGTACATCTTGATTTATGCTTTGTAATTAATTAGTCAAGGATCTATGATTGTAACATGGCCTGCTTTATCTAATGGCACAGCATACTTCACCTCTGTTGGATTTTTATTACTTTCTTTTTGTTGACTGTTTCCCTGCTAAACTGTATTTCCCTCTTTATACTTGGCATTTAGTACTATGGGAATAGAACACAGGATAAAAATAATGGCTTTGAACTGCATGAAAGTAAACAAAATTATAGCATTAAATATTCTTTTCAATTAAGATAGTATCCAAAATAAATATTTTTATTCCAGTAGCATGAAGCATTATTGCCTATAAAATACTGCTGATAGATGTTAATACAGTCTTTGGCTGTGGATGAATAGAGTCAAGGAAAAAGGACAGTTTTCCCATTCCAATTGCTCTTTGTCCAGTTGCTCATTTCTCCAGTTGGTACTGGAGAAAACAGATTTTGTTTTAAACTTTTAAGAACACATGGGGGAAATAGGAGAATCTGAAATTTCTAACTGGAAACCTAACCATTAGGTGTTTGTCTTTGTTTATTCGTGGCAAAATGCAATCCTAGTTTAGCAGTAAAAAGAGTTCACTGGGCTATTAAAAATCTCCTTGAACTTCAAAGAGCTCTTAAATGAACATTTTCACAATTTAAATATGAATAAATGAAACCATGTGAGTTACTTTCCTTTAAATTATATATAAATTTATAAATTTATAAATTAAGGGAAAACATGCATAAAAATAAGTTATAGATTTCATCATAATCTATTTTGAGTGGTCAATAATGCCATAATGTGTCTATAACTAGTTTAAATATATCTGAAGCAGCAAAACATTTATTTGCTAGATTAGAATTAAAACAACAACAACAACAACAAACTTTACCGTAAAACAAATCGTTAGGGTAACAAAAACTGGTTACTGATGGTGCATGACATGTACCATTAAATGCTACACAGATCCAGTTTCTCCTTTATGAGAGTTGATAATAATTCATAGACATTATAAAGAATGTTGATAGGTAGTATTTACAGCTTGTACAATGTACCACAAACTGTGTTGTTTCTTTTCAAGCCTGCATACATGACTGGAGAAGAGTCCGAGACACACCAAGTGAAAATCTGTAATGAGAGAGAGGTCCTGTCACATCTGAAAGAGAAATCTGTGAGATTTTATTTTAATTTTTATTTATTTATTTACTTTTATTTATTTTACTTTGCAATACTTGGTTTTGCCATACATCAACATGAATCCACCATGGGTGTACACGTGTGCCCAATCCTGAACCCCCCTCCCACCTCCCTCCCCATACCATCTCTCTGGGTCATCCCAGTGCACCAGACCCAAGCATCCTGTATCCTGCATCAAACCTAGACTGGCAATTAATTTCTTATATGATATTATACATGTTTCAATGTCATTCTCCCAAATCATCCCACCCTCTCCCTCTCCAAATGATGACATGATAGTGGCTTGTAAAGCTAGAGTCTGGAGGGACATTCTAAGTACATGGTGTGCTAATCAAATCAATTCAGTCCAATTCATTGAGTGCTGGCTATTTTCTGGTGCTACAAGAATAGTCCCTACAAAGGGAATGACTGGGGACTGTCTTTTCAAGAGTCATCTAATGAAGCACTGAATCTTGAAAAGAAACAGAATCAGTTGTATTTTTTTGCACACGAGCCATTTTAAGTTCTTCAAATTGAGCTAGGAGATAAAATACAATGTGCAGAAGTTTCTAAAGAGCAGTAACCATGTCCCAGTTAAACTTAGAGAAAACTTAGGCCCCGTAGATATGTGGCCAACTATAATTATTATATACGTTTATCTGAACTTCCTTCCCAGCCAAGGTTTTCTTCTGGGTTATTGGTGAAGGTTTTTGATACAGGTTTCCAGGATTGTTTTGTAGACTCTGCTTTTTCTCTCATCCGGAATCATATTCACAAGCTATTTCTTATAGCCATTGCCTTAATTCTTTTTTGAACACACTACTTGGCACTTGACACATGCGTGTACATGATTAGTTACTCAGGTATGTCTGACTGTTTGTGACCCTGTGGACTGTAGCCTGCCAGTCTCCTCTGTCCATGAGATTCTCCAGGAAAGAATACTGAAATGGGTAGCTTATCCCTTCTACAAGGGATCTTCCCAACTCAGAGATCAAACCTGGGTCTCCTGCATTACAGGCAGATTCTTACCATCTGAGCCACCAGGGAAGCCTTGGTACCTCAATTCAAAATTCAATACCTCAGTTTCTACAGACATCATAAATATCTTTTTATTATAACTAAGTATAAATCAATTACATTTAGAAAGCATATTTAGTTTTGACATTTCAATTTCAATACAACCAGTTTCCTATTTCTCCTACATTTGTCTAAATGGGATACATTTCCCAAGACTAAGTGTTCTAAAATGAGCTTATAATCATAGTTTTTGATATATGGGTTCCCCTGACAGGGGAACAGGTCTGTCTTTTAAGAACTCAGAGTCAATTCGCAACCATCAACTTTGTCTTCTTTTTCAGAAAAGCACAGGCAAACAATGATAGTTCTTTCTTCAAGCACATCAAATAAACTTGTTACCAGGGCCAAACCTAACTCATCTCTAAGGCTTGAAACTTGACCCAGATTCTGATCTCACTGGGAAGGACTGACATATCCAATTTAGACCCAAGCACAAAGCCTCTATTTTAAACACAAATAGCAGTATTCTCATGTCAATTGAGGCCCTATGGGTCTCACAATTCTCAACAATGAAAAAACATGAAGTTTTGAAAAAAGAAGCTTCATTCTATTTATTATTGTTTCCCAGAAGGCATCACTCATAGTTGACTGATGCTGGTATTTGGAAGTGAAAGAGGTATTCATGACCTCTAGTTCTGAGTGAAATATTCTCTTCCCAAAGGAAGCCTTTCAGCTCAGTAATGAGTACCTGTTTATTGCACTGAGTTTTAAGGAAAGCAGAATAAATGAGACAAGCAGACCTTGGTACATAGTCTTTTTTGCCATCATTATCAAAGTATGTTTGATATCAAGTAACTGAAGCCTGCTGGAGCAGGTCTCAACAGGATTTTCTGCAAGCTCATGTAGGGTATCTCATGAAACTCGAAAGAAAGAAGCACAGCTGGGCTATCTTAAGATAAGAAATGTTTGCTGGAATGTCAACAGGGATCAAGTAAGTTACTCTTGAGTTAGTATTGAATTTTATAGTGGTTGAAACAGTGTCACTTTATTTGGGGGGGCTCCAAAATCACTGCAGATGGTGACTTGCAGCCATGAAATTAAAAGACGCTTACTCCTTGGAAGGAAAGTTATGACCAACCTAGATAGCATATTGAAAAGCAGAGACATTACTTTGCCAACAAAGGTCCATCTAGTCAAGGCTATAGTTTTTCCAGTGGTCATGTATGGATGTAAGAGTTGGACTGTGAAGAAAGCTGAGCGCCGAAGAATTGATGCTTTTGAACTGTGGTGTTGGAGAAGACTGCTGAGAGTCACTTGGACTGCAAGGAGATCCAACCAGTCCATTCTGAAGGAGATCAGCCCTGGGATTTCTTTGGAAGGAATGATGCTAAAGCTGAAACTCCAGTACTTTGGCCACCTCATGCAAAGAGTTGACTCCCTGGAAAAGACTCTGATGCTGGGAGGGATCGGGGGCAGGAGGAAAACGGGACGACAGAGGATGAGATGGCTGGATGGCATCACCGATTTGATTGATGTGAGTTTGAGTGAACTCCGAGAATTGTGAATGGACAGGGAGGCCTGGCGTGCTGTGATTCATGGGGTCGCAAAGAGTTGGACATGACTGAGCGACTGAACTGAACTGAAGAGCATAGTAGGAAAGGGCAACTCACTCCAGTATTCTTGCCTGGAGAATCCCATGGATAGAGGAGCCTGGTGGGTCCACAGGGTCGCAAAGAGTTGAACACAACGGAGTGACTTCACTTTCACTTTCACTTAAGAGCATAGAATCTGGAACCAGTCCTCTTGAGTTCAAGTCTCAGTTCCTCCATTTGCTTGCAATAAATATTTGAAACATATAATCTCTCTGTCTCTAATTTCTTCAGCTATGAAGATTGTTGTAGGATTTAAGAAATATAAAAGGTTTATAGTGCCTGGTACATATAATTGCATTCAATAAAGAGGTACTGCTACTAATAAACTATTTATTGACAATGTAACATTTATTTTATTACCTGTGAGCAATTATCCCTTCAATGATTTCTCTTAGAAAAAGCTATCCCTTAACATGGGAAAGATCCCCTGAAGGAGGGCACAGCAAACCACTCCAGGATGCTTGCCTAGAGAATCCTCATGGACAGAGGAATCTGGTAGAACGCAGTCCATAAGGTCACACAGAGTCAGGCATTACTGAAGTGACAGCATGCTAGCATGCACATCTCTTAACATAAAAAATTAATAAACTGACTCAGTCAAAAATTACCTGGGGCAATAAGCAGCTAAATAAATTAAAAGAGTAACATTGGAAAAGAAGGTATGTGGTAAAGAATATCCACAAAATAACATTTGTATAATATCAAATACAATCACATATGTGGATTATTTTGTGTGGCACAAAAATTCTACATGAAGTTTTCATTTCTGTGACTTTAATACGTGTCAGCTACAACTCAGCAAGGTATTTTTTGTCCTTTGTTCTTTTACAAAGTTTAAAAATGTTTATATCAAATGAAAGCCTGTTATATATAAAAATAAGTAAAGTTGTAAAAAAATTCCTAATATTGGGAAATCCATTGATTTTATGTATATATGCATGTAATGAAAAGAAGAGAAGCAAAAAGCAAAAGAAAAAGGAAAGATATACCCATTTGAATGCTGAGTTCCAAAGAATAGCAAGGGGAGATAAGAGAGCCTTCTTCAGTGATCAGTGCAAAGAACTAGAGGATAACAATAGAATGGGAAACACTAGAGCTCTCTTCAAGAAAATTAGAGATACAAAGCGAACATTTCATGCAAAGATGGGCTCGATAACGGACAGAAATGGCATGGACCTAACAGAACAGAAGATATTAAGAAGAGGTGGCAAGAATACACAGAAGAGCTATACAAGAAAGATCTTAACAATCCAGATAATCACGATGGTGTGATTACTCACCTAGAGCCAGACATCTGGAGTGTGAAATCAAGTGGGCCTTAGGAAGCACCACTATGAACAAAGTGGAGGTGATGGAATTCTAGTTTAGCTATTTCAAATCTTGAAAGATGATGTTGTGAAAGTGCTGCACTCAATATGCCAGCAAATTTGGAAAACTCAGGAGTGGCCATGGAACTGGAAAAGGTCCGTTTTCATTCCAATTCCAAAGAAAGGCAATGTCAAAGAATGCTAAAACTACCACACATTTGCATTCATCTCACACGCTAGCAAAATAATGGTCAAAATTCTCCAAGCCAGGCTTCAACAGTATGTGAACCAAGAACTTCCAGATATTCAAGCTGATTTTAGAAAAGGCAGTGGAAGCAGAGATCAAATTGCCAACATCTTTTAGATCATCAAAAAAGCAAGAGAGTTCCAGAAAAACATATATTTCTGCTTTATTGACTATGCCAAAGCCTTTGACTGTGGATCACAATAAACTGTGGAGAATTCTAAAAGAGATGGGCATACCAGACCACCTGACCTGCCTTTTGAGAAATCTGTATGCAGGTCAGGAAGCAAGAGTTAGAACTGGACATGGAACAACAGACTGGTTCCAAATAGGAAAAGGAGTACGTCAAGGCTGTATATTGTCACCCTGCTTATTTAACTTGTATGCATAGTACATCATGAGAAACGCTGGGCTGGATGAAGCACAAGCTGGGATCAAGATTGCCGGGAGAAATGTCAATAACCTCAGATATGCAAATGACACCACCCTTATGGCAGAAAGTGAAGAAGAACTAATGAGCCTCTTGATGAAAGTGAAAGAAGAGAGTGAAAAGGTTGGCTTAAAGATCAACATTCAGAAAACAAAGATCATAGCATCCAGTCCCATCACTTCATGGCAAATAGATGGGGAAACAGTAGAAACAGTGGCTGATTTTATTTTTTTGTGTGATCCAAAATCACTGCGGATGATGACTGTAGCCATGAAATTAAAAGACACTTACTCCTTGGAAGGAAAGTTATGACCAAACTAGACAGCATATTAAAAAGCAGACATTACTTTGCCAACAAAGGTCCATCTAGTCAAAGCTATGGTTTTTCCAGTAGGCATATATGGATGTGAGATTCAGACTATAAGGAAAGCTGAGTGCCAAAGAATTGATGCTTTTGGTCTGCAGTCTTGGGGAAAACTCTTGGGAGTCCCTTGAACAGCAAGGAGATCCAACAGGTTCATCCTAATTGAAATCAATCCTGAATATTCATTGGAAGGACTGATGGTGAAGCTGAAACTCCAATACTTTGGCCACCTGATGCAAAAAACAGACTCATTTGAAAAGATCCTATTGCTAGGAAAGATTGAAGGCAGGAGGAAAAGGAGACACCAGAGGATGAGATGGTTACATGGCATTACCGACTCAATAGGCATGAGTTTGAGTATACTCCTGGAGTTGGTAATGGACAGGGAGGCTTGGTATGCTGTAGTCCATGGGTTTGCAGAGTTGGACATGACTGAGTGACTGAACTGAACTGAACTAATGCATACATACAAATCAAATATAGGCCCACAAAGATGTGGCAGTATATTCAGTTCTGTTCAGTTCAGTTGCTCAGTTGTGTCCGACCCTTTGCAACCCCATGAATTGCAGCACGCCAGGCCTCCCTGTCCATCACCAACTCCTGGAGTTCACTCAAACACACATCCATCAAGTCAGTGATGCCATCCAGCCATCTCATCCTCTGTCGTCCCCTTTTCCTCCTGCCCCCAATCCCTCCCAGCATCAGAGTCTTTTCCAATGAGTCAACTCTTCACATGATGTGGCCAAAGTACTTTCAGCTTCAGCATCTGTCCTTCCAAAGAACACCTGGGACTGATCTCCTTTAGAATGGACTGGTTGGATCTCCTTGCAGTTCAAGGGACTCTCAAGAGTCTTCTCCAGCACCACAGTTCAAAAGCATCAATTCTTTGGTGCTCAGCTTTCTTCAAGGTCCAACTCTCACAACCATACATGACCACTGAAAAAACCATAGCCTTGACTAGATGGACTTTTGTTGGCAAAGTAATGTCTCTGCTTTTGAATAAATTAGCCCTTGAACTTAAACCTAAAACTAGGGACTTGAGGGAGAAGAAATTGCCTGAGTTAAATGAGGTATCCTGGCTTGACTGAGTTAGCCTGAAGTGTCTGAATTTTCTCTGTAATGCAGAATGCAGACTTGGGAACAAGTTCACTTTTTATTTTTATTTTTATTTTTTTTGCATAAGCTTCTTCATAGCAAAAAACACAATAAAGACAAAAGGCCATAAATGCTTATTTAATTTGACTATATATAATTATCACTTCTGTAATTATATCATTAACAAAGGCAAAGTAGAAACAACATTTTTTTGCAAAATGAAAAGGTTTTGTAATGTGTTTTACAGAAAAATTAATCCCCTCAATATATAAAGAACTCATGAAAAATCAGAAAGAATAAAGATATACAACTCAAAGAAATATGATTCAAGATTAGTTATAAAAAAGAACATTGGAAAATTTACCAGCCTTGTTATATAAATTTTATTCTAATGTCAAAGTCATCTAACTATATGATATGTTTACGAGTCTATGGAGAATCACAGACTATCATATATTATAGGTGGAAGTGTAGGTTTTTTTTTTTTTTAACAAACTCCATGGAAAATTAAACAATGCTTCTCAAAAATACAAATGTATATAAATTTGATTCTGCATTTCATTCAAATTTATTTACATGTATATTTAATGAATGTGTTTTTTTATTATAGTACCTCATTTTTTATAATAACAAATTATTGGAAAAAATTCAAAATCTATCAACAAAGGGCTAGTTAAATAAAAAGAATAGAAAATATTTTATATATTTGGTCTATACTAAACTATGTAGAACAATGTACAAATATATGAAAAGATCTCTTTAAGTGAAAAATATTTACTACATACCTTTTTATACCTTTTGAATTTGCAACCCTGTTAATTCATTACCTAATCAGAAAATTATGTTTTAAATATCAGAGAAATTACAATAGCACTCACATATAATGAAATCCATTAAATAGTTTTCCCATTATTGCAGGAGCATTGAAGTAATATGTTTGTTCACATTTTTATTATAAAAAATTTCAAGTTAAAATGATACCAATTTTCATTTATCAGTCAAGGAAAATTTAAGCAGTTCATAGCATTGACGAGGCTCCCTGGAAATAGACACTGTAATGCATAGCTGGCAGAAGTATGAGCTGTCTGCCAAAGACATAGCATCATCCTCCCCTACTTCTTTTTTTCCCAGCAGAGCCTGTCTTCCACTGTAATAGCTGAATATCAGCTACTTGCTTTCCCAGCAACGTGTAGTTAAAGCATGAGCATTCAAGCTGGTAGAGACAAAGAGAACCTGAGAGAATGTCTGGGATTTGTTTTTGCTTGGTTTTGTTTTTTTTCCTTTCTAAAAGAATGAAGCACACAGATGGTAAATATTCTCCTCTCCAAATGACCCCTCTGACTGTGCTAACCATCTTGGACCTCAGGGAAGAAGCCAAAAATGCCTTGCTCTCAGATTTTGTGTTAGAAGTAAAGGGTATCTCTATCTTCTAGCCACTTTAAATTGCGTCTTCTTATTTATGGCTGTAAGCATTCTGATACCTGAAGTTTCTCAGAAAACAAACAGATCAAATGCTAATCAACAGAGCAACTTATACAAATTATATTTGTAATCATTCTCCACAAGTCGAAAGTGCAAATATAGAAGAAAGGGAGGAGAGAGGATTAGAAGGAGCAAATATTGCAATTTTCTACAGATATGCATTGCTTTGCTTTAGCAGCAACGTTCCTTCCTTGTGTGATTTAAAAACATATGGTTTTAATCTCACCATCAAATATAGTTTGTGAGCATAACAAATGCTAATATAATTTACCAAATGAATGTGGAATTCAAGAAAATAGCTTTTCAGTGAACAATGATAACACTGAGTTTTATATCTTTGCTGATTTTATCTACTTCAGATGTCAGCACCTTTTTATCATTTAGACCCCTAAAAATAGTGATTAGTCAAATCAAAATCACTTTGGTGGTCTCTCCCGAGCTACTCAATAGCTAGCAATTAACTTATGAAAATTCATCTATGATCCTACGAAACACTTGAAAAATTACTGCTGCCCTAGAGACTCAATAGATTTAAACTCTAACCAATTTTGTTAGGCTTTCAACTCTATTGAGAAAAAAATCCCAACAACTTTGTTTTTCTCTAACTCAAGTGATATTACCAAATGACACATTGTTAAAGTATTTGTATGTAGCAGACAAATTAACTGTAGAATACAAAGAGAAACTTAAGTAAAGATTTCTGTTTTAGGAATGTCTGAACCAATTGTAATCAACAGACAACTGATTAAAATGATTAATTTGCTAGAATATGAAATACTTCTCTAGCTCTAATTTTCTGTACTAAAAATACTCATTTGCAATGAAATCAGTAATATAAATCTGAAACTGGAAAATTCTGTCAACCTATATCAAAAAATATATGTATATATACATATATATATGCATACACATATTAAAATTGTGAGTGCTAAGGACTTATTGATTCCTTCATTTTTGCCGCTGCTGCTGCTGCTAAGTCGCTTCAGTCGTGTCCGACTCTGTGTGACCCCATAGACGGCAGCCCACCAGGCTCCCCTATCCCTGGGATTCTCCAGGCAAGAACACTGGAGTGGGTTGCCATTTCCTTCTCCAGTGCATGAAAGTGAAAAGTGAAAGTGAAGTCGCTTAGTCATGTGCTACTCTTAGCGACCCCATAGACTGCAGCCTACCAGGCTCCTCTGTCCATGGGATCTTCCAGGCAAGAGTACTGGAGTGGGTTGCCATTGCCTTCTCCTTAAATATCAATCATCCACTTCAATTAGATACATTAGGAAAATATTGTATTCATTCTCTTTGGGTTCTACAGTTCTAAGTAAGTCTTTGCTGCTGCTGCTAAGTTGCTTGAGTCATGTCCGACTCTGTGCGACCCCAGAGACGGCAGCCCACCAGGTTCCCCCGTCCCTGGGATTCTCCAGGCAAGAACCCTGGAGTGGGTTGCCATCTTCTCCTCCAATGCATGAAAGTGGAAAGTGAAAATTGAAAGTGAAGACACTCAGTCATATCCGACTCTTAGGGACCCCATGGACTGCAGCCCACCAGGCTCCTCTGTCCATGGGATTTTCCAGAGTACTGGAGTGGGTTGCCATTGCCTTCTCCAAAGTAAGTCTTTAAGCTTGCATTAATCAATGAAATAACCAGAAAGAAATATATTTTCTTTACACATCAGTGAAAATATTTGTCTGAAAAATTTTAAGTGAATTTGTGTAGAACTATATCTAATTATGGTATTTGTGTCACAGTTCAGTTCAGTTCAGTTCAGTCGCTCAGTCGTGTCCGACTCTTTGCGACCCCATGAATCGCAGCACGCCACAAGGAATGGTTAATACCGCTAACAACTACTATTGCTTTAGCTAATTTACATCATTAGCCCTATTGCACTTGAATGGTATATGCGTCTTAGTGCATGCGTGCTTGCTAGGTAAGAAATTCAAATCAGCATCATTTTAAAACAAAATTGCTTAGGGTAAGTGAGTTTCCTTTACCAAATAACTTTATTTCAGTACTAAGGAGGAAGGAACCTATTAGAAGTCATGGAACATTCACTATCAAGCCATTTCCATTTTCGGAAGGTAGAAAAAGGTCATTAAAAATCATTATGGGTAATGGTAGACAGGCAAAAAGAGGATGTTGTCTCACAGCCCATGAGAGCATGGGAGGAAAGGAGCACCAAAATAATCAGAAATTGTTTAAAGCAGCTTTCCTGTGACAAAAGAGAAAAAGAAAGAACAAAAGAAAGAAAAAGGAAGGAAGAATAGCCTACAGCGTCTTATGAGATATGCCTTTACCTCTCTGGTGCTTGCATTACCCTGCTCCTGCTACACACTCACCCTTTGTTATATAGATCTATCCTAGTTGAAGGTTGCAAATAATTCTTGTCCTGTGTTTCTTTCCTTTACTTTTCCACAGAAAGGCTTCTTATTCACAAATTTAAGAAAAATTAAAAAAAAAAAGTTTTCGAAAGCTGTTGTGACACTGGACTTAGAAAATGAAAGCCTTTTATTCCTTCATTCATTCCCCTCCCCTTTCTTCCAACTCTCCCTTCTTTCCTTCCTGTCAGTCATCTAGATCTATAACATAAATTCTTCATTATATTATAGTATGTGATTCAATTCAGTTACATAAACATTTACTGTGTATATTAGGTAAAAGACATTTACCACTCTTAAGATAAAGTCTTAGAATTTTGAAGGCCAAAGATGAAAGAATCCATAGTCAAGCATAAAAGACAGCCAAAGCAGATTACCTATCTGTGAAGCAGAAGTGTGCATGAGTCCTTGTAAGCACACACTCTCATTTTTCCATAATTTTCACATGATTTAACACTTGGGGCCCTTATTTTGAATATCTCTGTGACTGTGGTTATGTGTCCAAATTTTACTTATATTGATTGCTTGATTCCCCTACTGACCCAGTTAGAACAGTGCACTTATTCTTTCTACCTCCATTAAAGTTTATTAAAGCCCTTCTATTTCAAGTGACAGGATTTAAAATACTCATTAAACTTGGATTATGTTATTGCTATCCAAAAGCATTATAGTAGAGTCTTGAATTATTGTATACAATAACCCATTCCAGGTAGATTAAAGCCTTAAATGTGAAAGGGAAAAATAGAAAAACTTTGGTAAGAATATGTAGAAAGATACTTTCATGACCTCGGGATAGAATAAGATTTTTCAAACAAACAGAAAAATGATAACCATAAAAGAAAAGATTGATAAGCTACCAAATTAAATTAAGAACTTCCGTTCTTCAAAAGACACCATAAAACAGTGAAAGGAGAAGCCAGACACTCTGAAATATATGACTGTTCAGAAAGAATCCATACCAATCAGTAGACAAGTGCACTGAATCCATGAAGATCAGGGTGTTGATAATGGGGGAGTCTGTCCATTTGTGGGGGTACAGGGTATATAAGAAATCTTTGTACCTTCTGAGTTTTGCTGTGAACCTGAAGATGCTCTAAAAAATGGTCTGTTTTAAAAAATCATGAACAAACATTTCACTGAGAAGGAAACATTAAAGATCTTAAGTATAGGAAAATTGATAATGAAAAGGAATGTTCATATTCATTTATGTATATTTATTTCTCCAAATTAGAAAAAAAATTAAGATATCTGATGATGCTGAGGGCTGTTGTGCATGGGAACCAATGGGACTCTTTTGTACAGTTGGAGGTATATTTGTCGCACAACTACTTTGAAGGACAGTTTAGCGTTGCCCTGTGGAGATAAGCATATGCATTTTCCACAACCCTGTGCTCTACTCTTGCAAGATGTGCCAGGATACAGGTACTTAGATACTGCAATAAATAAAACTGGAAACAACTCACATGTCCTTGGAGAAAACACTATAGAAGCAGATTATAGCATATTAAAAAATGAAGCATTAATAGCCATTATTGAAATGATTAATGAAAAATGAAATATATATGCAGCAATAGAATAACATTAGAGATAAATATTTGAGGAAAGATATTAATTACAGTGGTAAGACAACATTTTTATTGAACTCAAAAGCAAACAAAATCTAACAATATGTATGTTGTCTATATACATATAAGGGCTTTCAGAGTAGTAAAGAACCCTCTGCCAATGCAAGAGAAGAAGAGGTATGATTTTGATCCCTGGGTTAGGAAGATGCCTTGGAGAAGGAAATAGCTACCCACTCCAGTATTCTTGCCTGGAGAGTCCCATGGACTGAGGAGCCTGGCAGGCAACAGTCATAGGGTCGCAAAGAGTCAGACATGACTGAAGTGACATAGCACTTATGCACATACATACATAAAGTGATAAGATAGTTTAAACAGAATAAAAGGCAAATAAACAGCCAGCCCCAAATTCAAAATCAGGATGGAGTTTGCAGGTGAGACAATAAGATGGGTTGAGAAGCATACACAGGGGGACTTAAGGTACTGTCAGTAATCTAGATCCAAAGTTGGGTAGTGACAATAAGAGATGTCCACTTTGTTATTCCGTTTCCTAACTTCTGTGAATACTACATTTTTTTTCTTGAGGAGTTACATTTAGTGTGGATACATCTTCACAATTTACATTTATTTCAGTGATTAATTATCAGTTAAACATAGCAAGTATCTATAAAATTTGAGGGAATGGCAGGTTCAGAGAACACATTAGTCACCCTGCAGTTTCACCTCTTCTAAAGACGACAAAGACAATTGTAGCCAAGCAAATAAGCAATTTATTTTTCAAAAGATTATGTCACAGTGAACAAAATTCAACTCCAAAGCTTATTCTATCCAAATATAGAAATAAAAATCAGGATTGATTCTCATCTTTAAACTTTCTAGACAAATACATAACAGTTACCAGCAGAAGCTCCTGTTCAAACGTACAACAAAGCAGTGGGATGTCACCTTTAGGCCTTAATGCAAACTTTGATCCATTTCATTCCAATGATGTGAGTCAGTGCATATGATTCTAGCTGATTTTATCATAGACTTGTATCTACTCTGTCGTGGGTAGATGACTTGTGCAGTCTTGGAGTCTTCTGGTTCCCTGGCCCAGTTATGATAAAAGCTGGAAGATCCAACTACATTTTACTGATTTATGAGAAAAATAGACTTTGGAAGACAGTCATAACTGTCATGCCAGCCCTGCTCTGGCTAGGTCTTCCCAGAGAATAGTGCAAATTATAAAACTGCTATTTTGGAAGCTCCCTCATTGTGCTAGGAATTGAAGCTAAGACACTTTGGTCTAAGTCAACTGAGGTGTGGATTTGACATATAACTACTTTATATGTGTATCTCTACACTAGACCATTTTTCCAAGACCCAGGAATATTTTTTATCATTTATTAAAAATAAAGTAAATGATTCAAAGCTGAGCTAGTTTTCACAGGTGGCTCAGTGGTAAAGAATACAGCTGCTAATTCAGGAGACACAGGAGATGTGGGTTCAATCTTTGGGTCAGGAAGATCCTCTGGAGATGGAAATAGCAACCCATTTCAGTATTCTTGACTGGGTAATCCCATGGACAGAGGAGCCTCACGAACTTCAGTCCTTGAGTTTGAATCAGACGTGACTGAGCATGCACATACACACCACACATTTGCAATATATGTTTTTACAAAGCCAGCAGGAAAAAATAAATCCATTTTGAGATAGCTTTAAATAATGAGTCAACATTTCCTTTGAATTATAGGAAATGTAATCCTTACTTACAGAGAGAAAAAAGTGCCTCTATGACTATAGCCTAAATTACTCCTTTTTATAACATTTCGTTTCAGAGAAAGTTCCTGCTATTTAGAGTGGGCAATCTTGCAACTCCATAGGAGGAATTGCTAGTTATAAAAATAAGTGTTTTCTACAAAAGCCACCTAACCAGAAGTGTAGAGAATGTCACAGCAGTAGGTTGAACCACCCTCCTCCTCACCTGTGGGCGTGTGAACATACAATGTTTAAGCTATAGACAAGGAAATTGGTCTGTAACCAGGTGTGGAGCAAAAATGTTTACATATTCAGATAATTCTTCCTTTTGAACAGAGCCCAGTGATAGATACATAATAAAGTGTTATTAGTACAGCAAGTACAATAGATTACTTAAATAAAATAAGAACTCATTGAGTGTAATCTTGTTAATTTAGAATATGCCACATCATAGACATTATATATAAAATCAGGCAAACTCAACTTGCCCTGATGCAGTTATAAATGCAAATATCTGAATAGTCAGTTAAGCACTAACAACTATAAAAAAGCAAAATAAAACAACCGAAAAAAAGTTTTGTCCAAACTATAAATTCTTATAAAAAGCAAAATTCTTAAATATTTTATCATTCCAAAATATTTTTAAAGAAAAATACTTGCTTTCTATGTGTCTTTTTTTTTTTTTTGCTTTCTATGTGTCTTAATTTTTCCTCAAAGCTATTAGATTCATGCCTGAATCTAATAGAAACATGAAACCTGTTTGCTTTCTCTATGATTGAGGTTAATGGTCTTTTAATATTTCAGTGTTACAACTAAAGCCACACTGACTCCTAAAGCAGCTCAGACTCCAGACTTTTGTCACTGCCCTTTTGTTCTTTAGTCCTTGCCAAATTTCATTCCAAAAAACACAGCTGTCTTGCCTTAGAAACATAAGTGCCTTAGCACTTCAAACTATGCTTGGGGACAATTTTATAAATAAATAAATTTATTTATTTAAATTTTCATTTTACATTGCAGCATGATTGATTAACAATGTGTTAGTGTCAGGTGCACAGCAAAGTGATTCAGTTGTTTATCAGTTTATCTATTGTTTCTCAAGTTTATCAGTTTATCTATTGTTTATCAAGTTTATCTATCAGTTTATCTATTGTTTATCAAGTTCTTTTTCCACTTAGATTATTACAGAATATTGGGTAGAGTTTCCTTGCTATAAAACAAGTCTGTACATGTCAATCCCAAACTTCCAATGTATTCCTCCCCCCAGCCCTTTACCCCTGATTACCATGAGCTCCTTCTCTAAGTCGGTGAGTGTATTTCTGTTTTTTAAATAAGTTAATTTGTATCATTGTTTTTAGACTCTGCATATAAGCAATTTTATGTGATATTTGTCTTTCTCTGTCTCACTTACTTCACTTAGTATGTTTATCTCCAGGTCAATCTATGTTGCTGCAAATTTTAAACAGCAAAGCTACCAAGAAAAAGAAAAAGCACAAAAATATTGGGGAGGGGGGTGGAGAAGGTACTAACTAGACAGTGAAAAGGACATAGTTTGATGTATAAAAGCTGAAACAAGGCAGAGCTTTGCCTTGTTTAGCTTCAGTGGAGAATGGGTGGCACATATTTTGCCACTCAGAACATGTCTGCATGTATTAAGAGGCTCACCCTATTATTAATTTTGAGTTTACAAATAAATTTTAGTAAGTGGGCAAATTAGCAAATACCAAGCTCTTAAACACTGAGGATTGACAGAATCTATCCTAATTCCACCTCTCAAACAGAACAAGCTATCACTTCTTGTATTAGCCCTTCTCAGCTTTGAGGATAAAGTAACAGTTACGCATTCTCTGATGGATGCCAGGCTCCTTTCACAGGACTTAACTCGTGTTTACTCTTTCTATTCTCACGACAGTTTTATGAAGTAGAAATATCATGATCCCCATGCAGTACAGGGGGCTTTGACTGTTCGTTTAAGTTATGCAGGGAATAAGAAGCACAGGTAGAATTAAATGCAAGCAGCCTGGCCCCAGGCACAAATACTGGGGGAAACAGATGAACAAATACTCAGTTGTACAGCTCACACAACTTCCTCCGCCCTCCTTCCCCACCACCGAAATGTCCTCAACATGCCCAGTGTCTTGGTCTGAAGTCATCCATATTTTGATAGTTAAGTTTTATCTCTGAATCAAATTAATGTGCAGAAAATTCTGTGTGTATGTAACATGGTCTTGGCTCCTTGAAGGAATGCTCTCCACAGTATTCCATCCTGGGCTTACACTATGGGATGCTGTAAGCGCCATATGGAATCTGTTACTTTACTTATTGGAGAAATGTTGTTGAGGACATTGCCTTTGACATTACTCAGTGTTCCCAGTATAAAGAACCACATGAGTCACTTTTCTCAGGCTTAATGCCAGGAAGAACCTGAGTAATACACATGCATTTTTTTCCCCTTTTGGAACAATGTGAGTCAGATTAATAACCATATTTCTTAAGTGAATTTTAGGAAACTCTAGAACTCTAAAGGAGGCCATGTGTCCACAACATCCTACATGGTTATTAAAACTTATGTCACTATGTAATCATTGCATGTTTTAATTTTGCTCTTGCTCTTGACAATTCATTCTTTTTGAATTTCTACCTACATATATCTACCTCAAAACAATTGTGGAATAAAATAAGGGTGTGTGTGCTTAGTCACTTCGTCGTGTCCAACTCTTTGTGACCACATGGGGTGTAGCCTGCCGGGGATTATCCCAGCAAGAATACTGGTGTGAGTTGCCATATCCTTCTCCAGGGGATCTTCCTGACCCAGGGACTGAATGTTAGTCTCGTGTGTCTCTGCATTGCAGGCAGATTCTTTATCTACCCAGCCCTTGGGGAAGCCCACAACAAGGGGAAAGTATATAAAGAAATTAATATATAAATTCATTTGATTTGGAATCCTCATTTTCCCTGTCACTGTCTTCTAATGCTTTCTAGCTCATAAACACAGCTTTAAAAGGAGCATCTAACTGAATGTGAAATTCTAGATGTATTCTAACCAGGACTCCTAGTTTTACTTTCATCTGCCTTCATCAGCTTTGGTTAAAAGGATGCATGTACTTTGTGTCTAAGTTTCCTTAATTCACTATGTTACAAATTTTTAATAGTTTAGATAATTTAGATAATCTATAAGGTTCTTTCTGGTAAATTCCTATTTGGATTTGAAAGCAAATGTTTTTAAATAAAAACCTTATGCACTTTTCCTACAAACATTTAAGTTATATTGAAGCACTACAATTTATTTTTAAAACTTCTGCAGATAAATCTAAATTAAGCCAGAGTGACTACATTTCTTACAAGTGAGTAGATAAACATGTGTGGGTGTGAGCAGAGTTACACCTGCATAGATGATGCACCAAAGCAAGGAAGGACTCCTAGTTTCGTAAATGTTATATCAGCCTAGCAACACGATCACATCAACTTCAATTCTAGGAATACATCCACTGATCACAGTTATGGTGTGATCATATTCTTAGGTTGTGATCATTTTTTTCTAGAAATGTAATGAAGTTATTTACTGTGGGTTACAGACTGACATCAAATTTGTTTTTAACTAATGTGATGAGATTGAAAAGGTGAAAATATTCTATTAGTCTGTATATATTAGAACTTTAAAAATAATTTTTAAAAGTCATAAAGGAGCAAGAATGAAGAGGAGATTGCTAGCTCATAAGAAGGGTAAGTTTAGCATGTTATAAAGTAAAACATGGTTTGGTCTTAATACAAGTTAACTCCATTTTATTAGGGATAATTTACCCCAGAAGATAATTTATCCCAGAAGATATAGTCCATGCAGAAACTTTTCGGAAGCTTAAAATTTTATGTTTAGGATGCTTTTATTTTATGTTAAGAGAAGTGGTTTCTGTTTATTTTCCAAGAGAGAATAATCCACATTTTGCTTCCCTCTGATATAATATTGAATATAGTTAAAGAGTATATTCTGGATTGATTTTTTTTCCTTTAGAAAGTACCAAACATAAGTAGATATAAATAGACACACACACACACACACACACACACATTAGGTAGATGTGATTAATAGATCAATAATGTAAAAAACAGAATCCTCACTTTTCCAGAGAGTGAAAAGGGCAGGCTTGCCTAAAAGTAAAATAAAAAAATATAGACTATTTTCTCCAAAATTTGTTGAATTTTAAACATTTATTATAAGCTTTTTCCCCATACAATTTTGAATTATAAACATTCAAATTTAAGCAGAGAAGTATGCTGCTGCTGCTGCTAAGTCACTTCAGTCGTGTCTGAGCCACTTGATAAAAATCAGTAAAGAAGAAAAAACACACTATAACAACTAATATACATTATTCTAGAGCATAGATCATTACAGACCATTATTGAAAATTCTTATTTTGGTAAAAGGTACACATTTTGTGGCCTATAATTAATTATAATTACAATTATTATAATAATTAATAATATTATTAATAATATCTAATATAATATATAATTAATATTATTATTAATATAATAATATTAATTATAATTATAATTCTGAGATTTATAACTGTACCCCTATAAAGCAGTTCTTAATGCTATCACACAGAGAAAAGAGTTTTTTCATGAATTAACTATATCAGTGAATGAAATAACAGAATCTTTCTTAAGTATTTACTATTTGCTTTTCTTTTAGGCAGTCAACAAGCAAAGTTTTAAGACAGTACAAGTACTTTTTTATATATGGCTTTTATTCTGGCAGATATCCCTTAAAGTAAAATGTATCATACTTAACCAACAGAAGACTTTAGGAAACTTAGATCCTTCTAAGTACTAGAAATTAATGTATTGGTATAGCCACAGGAAGTAATAAGTTCTATTGACAGCAATATTTTTTTAGAGAAAATGTATTTAATCTGTAATATATCCAGAGACTTAAGATCATCTAAATAATATATAAAGAAACTTGGTCCCTCTCCAGTGATTAAGAACACATTCTCTGTCTGATTGTGGATGACTGCAATCCTAAAAGTCAGCAGCAAATAACTTTATCACGTAAACCACATCTTACTTCATATGCAAAGGGTTGCACGGTAAGAAAATGATAAGGAACATAACACCACCTGAAACATTTTTGCGAACAATGATAAAGACTGATGCTATTTTTCTAAGTTTTGACATAAAACATTAATTCTTTGGATTTGAAAATAGTAGAAACAAAAGAGAAACCACACACACTAAAAAAATACAAAAAGTATACACAATCTTAACTTGTCTAATGGTCTACTAATTGAAGGCATAACATATAAAACCATTAATGGCAACATTCACTCAGTATATACTTAGTACTTATTCTGTGCCAAGCACGTGCAACATATACATGAGCCTAGCACTCAAGGATCCTTTTGCATTCTCTTCGTCTTGACAAGTTTACATTCTTTCTTCTTTCCTGCTTACTTTCTTTTATATATACTTGCTATTATTATTAGTTATTTTCCCCAATACTTAACGTTTATAATTTTAGTAGTTAGTCCAGATCTGTGCTACTATGGCAGTTATCAGTCATAGGTGACTATTAGTTTAATTTAATTTAATTTAAGTAACATTTAAAGTTCAGTTTCTTAGCCACACTAAGTTTCTTACTCATTAATGTTCAGTTTCTTAGCCACATTTTAACAGAGGTAACAGGCAGGGTTTGATGATGGACTGAATGAGGGATGAAGACAAAGGAAGCCATTGATGAGGATCCTGTCTTTGCCCTGAGCACTGCTAGGGAAAATTTTGCTAACTACCGAGAGGAGAAATTCTATAGATAGAGATCATAATTAAAAATTAATGCAACTTATCTATCTGACCTCTAAGTGGAAATGTGAAGAGAGTGTGTGTTTGGCTATACAAATCTAGTGTTCAACAGAGAGATTTGGCTTAAAGATTTTAATTTGGAAATTAACAGCATAGAGGTAATGTTAAAATCTGCATAAGATCACCAAAATAGCAAGTATAGATAGAGAGAAAATGAAGGACTGTGGGATTTACATACTCTAAAATTAAGAGATCAGGTAGAAGCTGAGGAAACAGCATAGGAAAGCAGTGTCCTGAAAGCCAAGAAAAGGTATGCATCTGTTAGGTAGTTAGAATAGGAAAAGGATTCCAGAATGGCGGTGGCTAAAAGACAAGGAAGGGAAAAGCCCATGAAAATAGGACATCGGAAGGTCCGCGGACCAGAGTGAGGACCTCAGGTGGAACAAACAGCACTCCTGGCTAGCCCAACTTACATAAGGCTGGCCCCCCAAAGGGCCGGGGGTCTCTTGCTCTTCTCTTCGCGTCTTTTGGGTCGTCATGCCCTCGTGCCTCGAGGATGTATTTTCCTTTATTTTCTAAATAAAACTGAGCTGAAACACAGAGCTGTAACACTGGTCCATCTGAGAACTGTGGCACTGGTCTGTCCATGAGCTGTAATGCTGACCCATCGCTTCAAATTTTTGTTGTGATGAGACAGAACTGAGGAAATTACACACTCCCTTGACACATCCAAAGGGAAAAGGTAATTGATTGTGTCAAATACTTTGGTAAGTCAACCATAGGAAGAACTGGAAACTAACTGTTGGTTTTGGCAATTGACAGGAGCAGTTTCTGAGATGATAGGGGGAAAGGCTTGATTAGAGTATGTTTAAGAATGAATTGAAAAGTGAATTTGGAAAAATGGCTTATATGTGACTTTCTGAACATTTTTACTAGATAAGTAGCTACGTGTAAATGGGATCAACAGAAAGAACTTAGCAGCTTGTGTTGATGGTGATGAGAATGTGCCAATAAAGAATATTGATGATGTCAAAGGGAAAGGGAATAATTATTGTTGTAGAGGAGAGAGGATAGTATCTGTGCTCCCACGGAACCATTGACTTTAGACAGGCTTGTGGAGTGCTCTTCCATAGTCTTCAATAGCAGCAGAGATCACATATGAATAGATAAATGCTGAAGGAGGTACAAGAGCTGGTGTGAGTCTGTGGAGTTCCCTGAATGCTTGCCTTCCTCAATGAGGTTGGAGGTTGTTGACTGAGAGTGCACATAAGGGAAGAAATTTGGAGAGTTAAGGGTTAAACTGTGGTGTTGGAGAAGACTCTTGAGAGTCTCTTGGACTGCAAGGAGGTCCAACCAGTCAATCCTAAAGGAAATCAGTCCTGAATATTCATTGGAAGGACTGATGCTGAAGCTGAAACTCCAATGCTTTGGCCATGTGAAAAACAGACGCATTGGAAAAGACCCTGATGTTGGGAAAGATTGAAGACAGGAGAAGAAGGGGACGACAGAGGATGAGATGATTGAATGGCATCACCAACTCGATGGACAAGAGTTTGAGTAAGTTCCCGGAGTTGGTAATGGGCAGGGAAGCCTGGCCTGCTGCATTCCACAGGTTTGCAAAGAGTTGGACACAACTGAGTGACTGAACTGAACCGAAAGGTTAAAGGGGAAACTAGCAAATAGACATTTAAGAGTTTATGATGCATAGTATTAGTATCTGGCAATACTGAGAGTCCTTTTGAGGTTAAAGGGCATGAAATGAGATCAGTCCACATGATTAAGTGTCTTTTCCCCAGCTTTAATCTTCACAGAAGCAGTTGTGGAATAGGGCAGAAACGTATTTAACCATGGTTGTGGGTAAAACAAGTGTGATAAAGAAATCTAGGTAATAAAATTATTTTTGTATGTAAAGGAGTATTAAATTGGCTAAAAGGGGATAGAGGATCTCATGCAGTAAGGAACAAGGAAAAGATGGTAGCATCTCAAATCGTAGTTCTCAGTGTGTGGTTTGGACACCCCTCGTGGTACTCCAAGATCTTTTCAAGGAATCCCAACTGTTTTCATTATGCTACTAACATGCTACTTGTCTTTTCACTCTTCTGTTCTCATAAATCTACAGTGGAGTTTTATAGAAATTCCTGATGTATATGTTAAAACCTAATGACAGAAACATAGGAGAATCCATAGGAGAATCCATCTGCATTCTTTTAAAGAGATTTTCAAAACTGTGTTACTTTTCACTTAAAGTTTATTTTTGCTTGGGAAATACAACAGTTTTCCCAATTGTTGTTAAAAGTTATATTTATATTGTTAATAAACATTTAAATTATCTTATTTTTTTTACTTATGCTACAACAAAAAACAGTAGACAGCAACATAAAGAAAAGCTTTCTGGTACCCTCAGAAATTTTTTAAAGTATAAAGTGTTCCTGAGATTTAAAAGTTTGGAAATTGATGAATTAGAGTAACTGATAGAATTAAAATATTTTTGAAGTCATAATAAAACAAAGAGTGAGCTGAAAATATAGGAGGCATTGATAAAAGTACAAAGCATGCAGCTGAGCATGGGGCAAGATTGTAGTTACTGAATGCAATGTCTATAGCAGTACTAGCCAGTGAAATTTTCTGTGATGATAGAAATGTTCTATATAAGAACTGTACAATGCAATGGCCATTAGGCACACATAGATATTGAACCCTTGAAATGTGTTTAGTGCAACTGAGGAATGAAATTTTAGTTATACATTGAATCCAATTTTAATTAAATATGAATATCCATGTGTCTACCATGTTGAACACTGCAGTGTCACTGTGATACTATACAGCTGAAACAGGTTGGAAGATAACATTACTGCAGAAAAAGAATTCAGCAAACTGAGAGGCCAAAGTGTGGGAGAAATTATATTCCTGAAGTGCATTATGCACATTGAGTCCAGCTTGAGTCCACTCAGTGAATTATACTGCTCTTCTTATTTGAAGCTGCTACTCTTTCACAGTTTTCTCTAAATATTGCAGGTAGTGGATTTTAAACCAGGTAGTCCATGCTAATTACCAAGACAGAAATCCTACTCAAAAGGCTTGTGATATAACTCAATAAAACATAAGGACATAAAATATATAGATAATTGACAGATGTGGCCTGGCAAAAGTTCAATACATATTTGAGCCTCACCACTTGTAGTGTAATGATGGCTAAAATTTAGTTTACAAAGGAGCTTATCAATCTTTCTGAATTTACATTTTCCACATAAGCTAATTAGCCCTCTTGGCTATTTTCATAATACTGATAACTATAAATGCTGAACTAGTTATTTGTGATGATAACATGGAATCACTGAAGAGACTCTTTATTCAGGGTACATTTAAATACCTCTAGGGCAGGAGTGACATTTCTTTGTCAAGACAAGAGGTAATGTTACATTAACTTTACCAAATCCTTTTCAATACCAACCATAATAGATTTAGAAGACAGCATTTTCCTTATAAACATAGTTGAATTAATAATTAATTATAGATAATCTATAAGCAACTCTAGCAACACAATAAAATAACAGGGGGGTTCATGTTTGGGAACACATGTAAGAATTAAAGATTTTAAAATTAAAAAAAAATAAAATAAAATCCAAAGGCAAAATGTAAATTACAATACAGAAAAAAAAAAAAATAAAAAAGACTTAAACTCCTCTTTACTAAAGTGTTACTTAAGCTAAGAAAAAGGTAGACATATTAATTACTTTGAAGGTAATATTTTATTTACTTTTACTCCTATCTTTTATTAAGCATTTAATATCTAAAACTTATTTAATCAGAGAGGGAGAAGGCTTGGCGAAACCATGCCAAGCACAAAACATGGCAGTCCTCTAAACAAAATTATGTAGATAGGTATTATTGCTATATAATATTAAAAAGTAGTATTCTTGAAAGTTAAAGTCAGTGGCAGAGGACAACATACGTGAATTCATAACTACTGATCAAGGGTTTGCAGTGTCCTGGCTTTAATCCTAACTGATAGGAATCCAGCAGTGAACAACAGACATTGTCTCTGCTTCTAAGTCCCAACATATAGCTTTAGAAAAGTGAAGGAACCTGAAATATTTAAACCTCTATGAAAACCAAAATATTTGATCCTCAAGACAGTTATGAAAATAAATATAAATATCATGATTACCACTATACAATATCATGAATTACCCAACTGTTAAAAAAATACACTTCATTTTGGGGGGAGTTCTTTCTTTTTTATTTTTTAAATTATGAAAGTATGATAACACATTTACAGGGGACTTAGAAAATACAGAACAAAGATAAATATAGTTCTACTATATATTACAATTATTTTTAGTAGGTAAATTAAGATTTTTAGTTGGAGTTTTAATATCAAACTCTCAAAAATTAATGGAGTGAATAGACAGAAAGTTAGAAGGATATCAGTTCAGTTCAGTTCAGTTCAGTCACTCAGTCATGTCCGACTCTTTGCAACCCCATGAATTGCAGCATGCCAGGCCTCCCTGTCCATCACCATCTCCTGGAGTTCACTCAAACTCACGTCCATTGAGTTAGTGATCCAGCCATCTCATCCTCTGTCGTTCCCTTTTCCTCCTGCCCCCAATCCCTCCCAGCATCAGAGTCTTGTCCAATGAGTCAACTCTTCGCATGAGGTGGCCAAAGTACTGGAGCTTCAGCTTTAGCATCATTCCTTCCAAAGAATACCCAGGACTGATCTCCTTTAGAATGGACTGGTTGGATCTCCTTGCAGTCCAAGAGACTCTCAAGAGTCTTCTCCAACACCACAGTTCAAAAGCATCAATTCTTCAGCACTCAGCTTTCTTCACAGTCCAACTCACATCCATACGTGACCACTGGAAAAACCATAGCCTTGACTAGATGGACCTTTGTTGGCAAAGTAATGTCTCTGCTTTTGAATATGCTGTCTAGGTTGGTCATAACTTTTCTTCCAAGGAGTAAACATCTTTTAATTTCATGGCTGCAGTCACCATCTGCAGTGATTTTGGAGCCCCAAAAAATAAAGTCTGACACTGTTTCCACTGTTTCCCCATCTATTTCCCATGAAGTGATGGGACCAGATGCCATGATCTTCGTTTTCTGAATGTTGAGCTTTAAGTCAACCTTTTCATTCTCCTCTTTCACTTTCATCAAGAGGCTTTTTAGTTCCTCTTCACTTTTTGCTATAAGGGTGGTGTCATCTGCATATCTGAGGTTATTGATATTTCTCCTGGCAATCTTGATTCCAGCTTGTGCTTCATCCAGCCCAGCGTTTCTCATGATGTACTCTGCATATAAGTTAAATAAGCATATAGTAGACCTGAAAAGCACTATGAACCAATTCAACATAATTGAGATTTACATTATTTCACACAACAGTGGGATACAGATTCTATTCAAATTCCCATAGACTATAAACCAGGAAACATAACTTTTTAAAATTAGAGTAGCCTGGGAGAAGTTGGTTAAAAAAACTGTGAGGTCTGTATGTATAGTAAACAGTCTGTAATGCACTAATAAGGTGATCTATATTTCAGTGTCTCTAGAGTGACATCAGGAACGACTGTATCTCTGAGTCTTTTATTTTTCCATCTGTCAAATTTTCATAATGACTCATATCAGTTAACAATTCTCAAAGAGTGTAATGAGCCATGCATACTTTCAAAAGAGCTTTGAAAAACATTTTTATTACCATTACAATTTGATGCTGCCACATATTTGGAAAACTTTATTGCTACAATATATTTATTATAAATCACAACATATAGAACAAGGATTATTATCTATGGTTTAAATAGATGTTTCCTTCTATAACATTTATTTAGAAGTAAGAATTCTAACATGTTGCTATATAAATATCATTAGTTTTTTAAGCTGCCTGTTTACATGACACTCTTCTGGTTACTAAAACAAATGATGCACCATATTTGTGCAATGTACTTGTTTTATTTCCTATGTAATATATAGCCTGCTGAAACATTATGTACATATTTCATTCAATAAATATGTATTTGATACTAGTTGTACAGCTGATGTTTAGCTCATGTGAATAATACAAAAGAATACACAAATGATTCCTGTGATCCAGCAATTAAAATTTTAGCTGAAGCAAGAAAAATGAAATAAAAGGCATAATATAATCATACAGTATAGTATAATAAATATATACAGTAAAATTAACATCACAATGTTAGAATATAAGACATTTAATTATGGATTTTCATAAGTAGAAGACTGGGTTGTTTGCTATAATTTTTAGATCTATCAATTATGTTCTAGTTCTATTCATTTTGTTGTGACTATGTCCTGAAATATACTTAGCCCATACATTGATTAGCTTTTTTGTTTTATTTTTTTAATTTATTTATTTTAATTGGAGGCTAATTACTTTGCAGTATTTTAGGTTATGCCACACATCAACATGAATCTGCCATGAGCGTACACGTGTTCCTCATCCTGAACACCCCTCCCATCTCCCTGCCCGTACCATCCCTCTGGGTCATCCCAGTGTACCAGCCTCAAGGATCCTGTATCGAACCTGGACTGGTGATTAGTTTCTTATATGATATTATACATGTTTCCATGACATTCCCCCAAATCATCCCACCCTCACCCTCTCCTACAGAGTCCAAAAGACTGTTTTATACATCTGTGTCTCTTTTGCTGTCTTGCATACAGGGTTATCATTACCATCTTTCTAAATTCCATATATATGCGTTAGTGTACTGTATTGGTGTTTTTCTTTCTGGCTTACTTCACTCTGTATAATAGAATCCAGTTTCATCACCTCATTAGAACTGATTCAAATGTATTCTTTTTAATGGCTGAGTAATACTCCATTGTGTATATGTACGACAGCTTTCTTATCCATCCATCTGCTGATGGACATCTAGGTTGCTTCCATGTCCTGGCTATTATAAACAATGCTGTGATGAACATTGGGGTACACATGTCTCTTTCAATTCTGGTTTCCTTATTGTGTATGCCCAGCAGTGGGATTCCTGAGTCATAAGGCAGTTCTATTTCCAGTTTTTAAAGGAATCTCCACACTGTTCTCCATAGTGGCTGTACTAGTTTGCATTCCCACCAACAGTGTAAGAGAGTTCCCTTTTCTCCACAGCCTCTCCAGCATTTATTGCTTGTAGACTTTTGGATCACAGCCATTCTGACTGGCATGAAATGGTACCTCACTGTGGTTTTGATTTGCATTTCTCTGATAATGAGTGATGTTGAGCATCTTTTCATCATTTGTTAGCCATCTGTATGTCTTTTTTGGAGAAATATCTGTTTAGTTCTTTGGCCCATTTTTTAATTGGGTCATTTATTTTTATGGAATTAAGCTGAAGGAGTTGCTTGTATAGTTTTGAGATTAGTTGTTTGTCAGTTGCTTCATTTGCTATTATTTTCTCCCATTCTGAAGGCTGTCTTTTCACCTTGCTTAGAGTTTCCTTTGTTGTGCAGAAGCTTTTAATTTTAATTAGGTCCCACTTGTTTATTTTTGCTTTTATTTCCAATATTCTGGGAAATGGGTCATAGAGGATCCTGCTGTGATTTATGTCAGAGAGTGTTTTGCCTATGTTCTTCTCTAAGAGTTTTATAGTTTCTGGTCTTATGTTTAGATCTTTAATCCATTTTGAGTTTGTTTTTGTGTATGGTGTTAGAAAGTGTTCTAGTTTCATTCTTTTACAAGTGGTTGACCAGTTTTCCCAGCACCACTTGTTAAAGTGATTGTCTTTTCTCCATTGTATATTCTTGCCTCCTTTGTCAAATATAAGGTGTCCATAGGTGCATGGATTTATCTCTGGGCTTTCTATTTTGTTCCATTGCTCTATATTTCTGTCTTTGTGCCAGTACCATACTGTCTTGATAAGTGTGGCTTTGTAGTAGAGCCTGAAGTCAGGCAGGTTGATTCCTCCAGGTCCATTCTTCTTTCTCAAGATTGCTTTGGCTATTCGAGGTTTTTGTATTTCCATACAAATTGTGAACTTATTTGTTCTAGCTCTGTGAAAAATACCCTTGGTAGCTTGATAGGGATTGCATTGAATCTATAGATTGCTTTGGGTAGTATACTCATTTTCACTATATTGATTCTTCTGATCCATGAACATGGTATTTTCTCCATCTATTAGTGTCCTCTTTGATTTCTTTCACCAGTGTTTTACAGTTTTCTATGATACAAATGATATTTTCCTCTAAAAGAAGAATGTTTTCCTTGGTCATCTAGATTTTGCCTTCTTATTTGAAAGTTTCCTAATTGTGTGTGTGTGTGTGTGCTCATGTATGTGTACTTTATTCATTATTTGGAGCTCGTGGCATTCAAATCCTGAAAGGGTTTTATTATGATGGTATTTATTTACACTGCCAATCAGCCTGAAATCTTTATGTTGTTTGATTAGCTGATCTCCTTTCAATAGGAATGCTTACATGGGATAGTAACATATTATCTTGTGACAGTAGATCAAAATAAAAGGGTCTTAAGCATAATGTTTTCAAATTATAATGCAGTTCACCCTTCCCCATATTGGCACACCTCTTCCTAACTTATCATAACATCAGTGTTGGCATTTCCCAGAGTCACATCACAATCAAGAAAAGAAAGAAAACATTCTAACAAACCTGTGCCTGTGACCTAAAATCTATAACGTTTCTCAGTTTTTGTATTTTAATGAATGTTAAATTTTAAAAGTTATAGTGTATTTTGCCTTAGTTTTTTTATGACAAATTCATATTATTAAAAGATTGTCATCAATAAGTGATCTCTTTAAAATTATAAGGGGATGATTTAACTTTTAGGAAATAAAACTATAAATCTATTTTTTTGCGTATTAAACTTCTTGCATTTTTTTCTCTGTTTAGAGTTTATTTAGTTCTTTATCCCTAGTTAAAAAAATCCTAATATTGAAGCATTTCTTTTTAATTGTCAGATAGCTTACTTTTTACATATTTATTATGTTGTAGTATGAAATACACATTATAGTTAATACATTTTGAAGAAATATTATGACATTCATTATAAAATAAAAATATTAAATAATATATACTCTATTATTTTGTTATGTAATTGTACTAATTATAGCTAATCATGAGTGCATTATTTATTTAAAATACTTTTAATATCATCACATGAATATTATTGCATTAAAAACCCTATTGAGTACTTGTTACTTGCTAGCCTTTGGGTTAAGCACTCTTGTTGTTATTGTTCAGTTGCCCAGTCCTGTCCAACTCTTTGTGACCCCATGGACTGCAGCATGCCAGGCCTCCATTCCCTCACCATCTCCCAGAGTTTGCCCAAGTTCATGTTCTTTGCATCAGTGAAGCCATCCAGCCATCTCATCCTCTGATGCTCTCTTCTATTTCTGTCCTCAATCTTTCCCAGCATTTGGGACTTTTCCCATGAGTCATCTATTTGCATGAGAGGACAAAAATACTGAAGCTTCAGCTTTAGCTTCAGTCCTTCCAGTGAATAATCAGGATTGATCTCCTTTAAGATTGACTGGTTTGATCTTCTTGCCATCCAAGGGACTTGCAGGAGTCTTCTCCAGCATCACAGTTCAAAGGCATCAGTTTTTTGGCATCCTGCCAATTCTCTGTTGTTCCACTGGAGCAGAGAATGGTAAACCACCCCAGTATACTTGCCATGAGAATCTCATGAACTGTGTAAAAGGGTTAAGCACTGTACAGCACCTAATTGAATCCTCAAAACAACCTCTGGTTTATCATTCCCAATTTACAAAGAAGGAAAATGAGACATTAATTTGCTTGCCTGGGGAGTGGAGAAACTGGAATCCAAAACTGAAGTCTGCTAATGCTAAAATGATCTCAGTGGACACAGCCCTATCTCATCTACCCAAACATTATATCCTTCTTAGAAATAGCAAGCACTGTACAAATCAAATGTTAAAAGATTATATTTAGACTTCCACATGAATCCACTCAGGATGTCACCTAACACATCAAAGTTCCTATCTTCCGGCATCACCAATATAATTATTTCAGATGACACATGCCATACTTTCCATGTAAAAAAAAAAAAAAGTTATGCTGTATTAATAATAATGAAACTGCTTCCAACAGCTCAGTTCACCAAGGAGAAAAACAGACGGATGCTAACATGGCTCGTTATTATTTCTCTTAAATTTCAAATTTCACTTGATATTAGAATAGGGAAAGCAAACTAATTAAAGTAAAAAATCAGTTGATTATTTTAATGCCCAAATGACAGCACTGATGGTTTGTTACCAACTGTCACTCTAACACTTGGGAGTTTCTAAAACTATTATATTTAATGTTCGAGGATGTGAGAATGTGTAACAGGTGCTGCCAACTCTGTCCAATCTTAATGCTCATCTTTGCACTCAGATGTTTGAGCATTGAGGAATCAAAGAATATGAAGGCCTGGATCTTTCCTTCTGTTGAAAATGGAGCCCATAACTAAAGCCTGGAGGTGCATTAATTAGCTCAGTGGGAATACATTGTATCAAATACCTTGTATCTGTGCCTTCTGTCAATCAGTATGTCACCAATATTAGCTAGCTATAATTAGTGAGTAAATTATGTCCCAACTTTTTTCAATGCTTTTCAAAGGGATAGGAATTTTATTTTTCTCTTGCCACAGTATTCTGAATACACTGAAAATTCTCTTTTTTATTATTTTCTGTTTCTGTGATTAAAGAGCCTCACTTTTTTGGCAGAAGCAGGGAAAGGTTACTTTCTAAGTTTATATTTATTTCTCCTAGACAGGGATCTGATTTCCTAAATCCTTTTGTTCATCTGTGACTGTAAACACTTGCCAGATTCTGCTCTATCTGAAGGAGGCATTAAATTTTAAATTTATTTCCTATTTTCTGAATCCTCAAAATAATTTCCACCAATTATCCATTTGGATGCCAGGAAACCATAAGTATAAATATCTAATTCATGTAATTAGCTCACTGGCAGTATTCTTTCAAGAAATGACACGTAAGTTCTTTATAAAAAAGATTTAAGTAATTTGTAAAAATCCCTAGTATATGTAATTAAGATTTTTTACTTTTAAAAGTTTTTTTTTAATTATGTGTTTAAATTTAATTTAAACTGAGATATGAAGATGAAAACTTCCATTAAGGAAAATAAAAATCATATCCACAGGACACTAAAGAAAGACCTGCTTAAAGGAAGCTTCATTTAACTTCTGTTTTTCAGTGAGTATTGATAATCTAATCACATCCCAGAAAATAATGGGAAAACAACCTCAAGATATCAGATACATTTCTTTACATTCTGGAAAAATCATCAGTGAGCATCCTTCTATAACAAGTTGTTACCATAAGAGAATAGATGCATTGTAACTCAAAATTTCTAGAGAATAAAAAAGCCCTTCACATAGATTAATATGAATTTAGAAAACTTATAAGAACAAAGCACTTTCTAACTCAGATGAAAAATTTTAAATTGGTATAAAAAATGTTCAGTTCTGATTCTGATTTAGTAAGATTACCATCCTGAGGTGGTGTCAAATGTCAGTGGGTAAAGATAATAATGTATAAAATGACCAATAAGATAAATGGTCAGTCTATACATAGGTACTTGGTGAGACAAAATATCGGTATGATTTTAGTTATTTTTTATCTGGAATCTAAATGTTTGCAGCAGAGCTGAGTCTGTGTTCCCTTTTTAAGAGGAAGAAGTTCAGTGACTTTGACCAAATAGAGCTAGTCACACCAGTGTAGCTCCAAAGGGATAGAACCCAGAGGCCTCCAGGGGATGGGGCAACTATTTTTGATCTGCACATGGACCCACTAGTCCTTAAAACTGCAAGGATAGTGGCTAAGGGATAAATGAACTTACAAATCAACACTAGACAGTTATGTTTTATAAAGCTAATTGGCAATGAATAAAAAAATAGCTTTTGCTAGATTGGCTTAAATTAATAAATATAAATATTTTTGCTATGGAATTTCTTTTCTGCTCCACTAAATTTAAAAAATAAATTGATGTCATCAATTAATGAGGAATGTATATCCAGATACATGTGATGCTATTAATAATAAGATTTTCCTTTATGCATTAAGATAGCTATTATATAAGAGTAAAGGATGGCAAACCTTTAAGGAAAGTAAAATAGAATGTACAGCAATTTAATTCTTCCATCTGAATACATAAGCCTGACAAGTTTTAAAGTGCGCATATACACATTCACAAAATCTAACAAAATGTAAAATAAGAGATAAATGAGACTGAAAATACCTTACATAGGCAAATCCAAGAACTCATAAATAGAATAAGGGCTCCAAAATGGAAAATAATTCCAATACATTTCAAGATATCAAATCAACATGTTTGATATTTCAACATGTCTTTTGCTGTTGGTTGTTATAAAACAAATAAAACTTCACAGTAAATAAGACTCCATGAAGGACCGGGAAGTCTGGGGCTGCAAAGAGTCAGATGCAACTTAGCGACTGATCATACATGCACAAAGATAAGAAGTTTGATTATGAGAAAGTATATAAATTCCAAATTATGACTACATTTTACTGTCCTCTTATACATATACAAAACATAGCCTATAAGGTTCTTCAATTCTACAGCAGTACTGTGGTAGAAAGGCAAGGTTTTTAGCATAAGAAAACAGAGCAAAACTTTTGTTTCACCACTGTCATAGACTTCAGTAAGGAGTAAAACTAAGTTAAAATAGCAAGTAGCTCAAATTTTATTAATTAGAGTAAAATGAGTAGCTAGAGTTCATAAAAAATTGAAAGCAAAATTTGCTAAATGAGGCTTGACTTCAAAATATATCTAAGTGGTTTTATATAAATATTTTTTAAATGCTATGTAATATAAACAATAAGTATTCTGTAGTGGTAGTAAGATAGTAATTTCTACTTTTGCCATGAATTTTGTTTAGAAGCCACTAGATGGCTAACAAGCATTGTTGTATAGATTTGTATATGAGTGTTTGTTTTCTTGCATATGCATATATTTTCCAAACTATGTGCTATAGGATATTTGTATGAAAAATTGCAAATAGGATAGAGAAGTTAAAACATTTTAAATTTTAGGCTGTGTGCCTTAATCTGAAAAAATATAAAAGTCAAAAAGATGGTCTGCTATTTTTTTTGTTGCCAATGAGATTCTTTTGCAAAACATCTTTTCCAGAAGTATTTGAGCTGAAAATGGAAGAGCTCTAATCAAGGAGCTCAACACAAAGGAAGTAAATTAAGTACTCTTGATCCCAACTGTGATCTTAATTTTTATCATAATTTTGCTTAAATTAAATATAGCTTTCTGTAATTCAATTTCTTTAGCTTTGAAAAGGTCATACTAATTTTACCAATTGCCACTTAAAAGGATCATTTTGTCACATCAAGTCAAAAGTGTTTTGATATAAATCTTGAAAGTTCAATATAAAGCTTAATATTATTACTGCCTGTATCCATTTCATATTTTATATAGAAATTTTAGTCTAGAATTAAATTGTATTTAATAACAATAATTATATGTCTATATAATTTTTCAAAAACTTTAGTTGTTTTTTGGAATTCAGGATTTGAAAATTTTAAAAAAGTTAAATGGCACATATACTGTATCTTATGCCATGTATCCTCTAGACTCTGGGGCTATAATATGTAATTAAACTCATCAAAATGCCTACAATGAAAAATAAATTATTCATTCTGTTGCTGCTGCTGCTGCTAAGTTGCTTCAGTCGTGTCCGATTCTGTGCGACCCCATAGATGGCAGGCTCCCCCGTCCCTGGGATTCTCCAGGCAAGAACACTGGAGTGGGTTGCCATTTCCTTCTCCAATGCATGAAAGTGAGAAGTGAAAGTGAAGTCACTCAGTCATGTCCGACTCTTAGCGACCCCATGGACTGCAGCCTACAGGCTCCTCTGTCCATGGGATTTTCCAGGCAAGAGTACTGGAGTGGGGTGCCATTGCCGTCTCCCATTCTGTAAGCAGCCTTATATCAAATCAGGTTAAATATTGTTGTCGAATGAATTCCAAAAGTCTACAAAAACTTTGAAATTTTTCAAAGTATTTTTGATTTTGAAATTGTGAACCTGTGATATTTACCATCTTTGCATATTGTGTGTGTGTGTGTGTGTACTTAGTTGCTCAGTCATTTCTGACTCTTTGCAATGCCATGGACTCTAGCCCACCAGGCTTCTCTGTCCATGGGATTTTTCCAACAAAGAATACTGGAGTGGGTTGCCCGTTCTTCCTCCTGGGGATCTTTCTGACCCAGGAAGATTGAACTCATGTCCCCTTCATTGGCAGGTGGATTCTTTACCACTGAGCCACCTGGGAAGCCTCTTTTTATATACTACTATTTGTATAGTAATCTGCAGTGAATATTCAATACAATCCTTAATGCTTGCATTACTCACCTCACTCTGTAGACAGTGAAATTAAGATACAGAGAGCATAACCACATTTGACTGTTTCCAACCATGTGATGTTTCTGAAGACATGTTGCTTCCTAAAAGGAAGTGAGGTGATAATGTGGATGTGAGAGGAGACATTTTTGCAACTTTTCAACCTGAGGGAAGAGACTCCCCAAGCCTCTCCCCATATTTAGAAATTTTTAGGAAGAATGGAAGCTAAATTTGTATAAAATAATGAAACTGTGATAAAAGTACAAAATGTTTCTTGATCTTAGGCAACTGGGAGTTCAATCACTGAAAAAGCTGACATCAGTTTTTCCAGTTAGGCATCTAGTCTCCTACTATTGGCAGTGTATATTCTGTTCTTTTTAAACCAAATCTTGCATTTTCTATCTCAACTTTCTTAATGAAATACTTGAAATCTTGGTAATAAAATGCACAACAGGGAAAGTTGTAATGAAAATTTGGCAATATATCCTGAATCATAGGATATGCTATCCAATTCAGTTGAGGAAAAAAAAAAAAAAGAAGAGTAAAAGATAATTTGTTCCTTAAGGATATGAATTATATCCTTTTCGTGTTTTCATAAAAAGCACAGAACTATGTTAATACTTACCTCAGAGTCTCTCGAGAACTTTCAGTCTCTCTAAAGCACTAAGGACATAAATGCTAATTGATAATCGTAGATCTGAGCTCTACTCCCATGTAATATAGTGTATAGAGAATAGCTCATCCTATGTAATTCATGACTGACATGACCATGTCCAAGTTGTGAGGATGTGTGGTTTCTAGAAAGAGTGAGCTGTAGACACAAACTCTATAATGAGACTTGCTACCCATACCGAGTTCAGTTGCTAAGTCATGTCTGACTGACCCCATGATCTGCAGCACTCCAGGCTTCCTTATCTTTCACAATCTCCCAGAGTTTGCTCAAACTCATGTCCATTGAGTCAATGATGTTATCTAACCATCTCATCCTCTGCCACCATCTTTTCCTTGCCTTCAATCTTTCCCAGCATCAGGGTCTTTTCCAATGAGTCCACTCTGGCCAAAGTATTAGGACTTCAGCTTCAGCATTAGTCCTTCCAATGAATATTCAAGATGGATCTTCCTTAGGATTGACTGGTTTGATCTCCTTGCTGTCCAAGGGACTTTCAAGAGTCTTTCCCAGCACCACATTTTGAAAGCATTAGTTCTTTGGTGCTCAGCCTTCTTTATGGTCCGACTCTCACATCCATACATGACTACTAGAAAGAAACAGCTTTAACTATACAGACCTTTTTTAGCAAAATGACATATTTGCTTTCAATATGTTTTCTAGGTTTGTCATAACTTTCCTTCTGAGAAGCAAGTATCTTTTAATTTCATGGCTGCAGTCACAGTCCTCTGTGATTTTGGAGACCAAGAAAATAAAACCCATCACTGCTTCCACTCTTCCCCCTTCTATTTGCCATTAAGTGATGGAACTTAATTCCATGATCTTAGTTATTTGAATGCTGCATTTTAAGCATTTTTTTTCACTCTCCTCTTTCACTGACCTCATAAAGTCTTTTTAGTTCCTCTTCACTTTCTGCCAGTAGAGTGGTATCATCTGCTTATCTGAGGTTGTTGATATTTCTTGATTCCAGCTTGTGCCTCATCCAGCCCAGCATTTTGCATCATGTACTCTGCATATAAGTTAAATAAGAAGGCTGGCAATATACAGCCTTGTCATACTCCTTTCCCAATTTTCAACCAGTCAGTTGTTCCATATAATGTTCTCACTGCTTTTTCTTGGCCTGGATACAGGTTTCTCAGGGAACAGTTAAGGTAGTCTGGTATTCTCATCTCTTTAAGAATTTTCCACAATTGTTTGTGATCCACACAGTCAAAGGTTTTCACCTAGTCAATGAAGCAGAAGTGTAATAGATGATTTTCTGAAATTCCTTTGCATTCTCTATGATCCAATGAAAGTTGGCAATTTGATCTTTCCTCTGCCTTTTCTAAACCCAGCTTGTACATCTGGAAGTTTTCAGTTCACATACTGCTGAAGACTAGCTTGAAGGATTTTTAGGATAACCTTGCTAACATGTGAAATGAGTGCAATTGTACGGTAGTTTGAACATTCTTTGTCACTGCCCTTCTTTGGGATTGGAATGAAAACTGACCTTTTCCAGTCCTATGTCCACTGCTGAGTTTTCCAAATTTGCTGACATATTGAGGCAGCACTTTAACAGCATCATCTTTTAGAATTTGAAATAGATCAGCTGGAATTCCATCACCTTTACTAGCTACTAGCTTTGTTTGCAGTAATGCTTCCTAAGGCCTACCTGACTTCACACTCCCAGATATTTGACTCTAGGTGAGTGACCACACCATTGTGGCTATCTGGGTCTTTAAGACTTTTTTGTATAGTTCTTCTGTGTATTCTTGCAACCTCTTCTTAATCTCTTCTGCTTCTGTTAGGTCCTTACTGTTTCTGTCCTTTATTGTGCCCATTCTTGCATGTAATGTTCCCTTGATCACTCCAATTTTCTTGAAAAGATCTCTAGTCTTTCCCATTCTATTGTTTTCCTTTACTTTTTTGCGTTGTTCATTGAAAAACTCCTTCTTAACTCTATTTGTTCTTCTTGAAACTCTGCATTCAGTTGAGTATTTCTCCTTGCCTTTTGCTTCTCTTCTTTTCTCAGTTATTTGTAAGGCCTCCTCAGACAATCACTTTGCCTTCTTGCATTTCTTTTTCATGGGATTGCTTTAGTCATTGCCTCCTGTACAATGCTACAAACCTCTGTTCATAGTTCTTCAGACACTCTCTCTATCAGACCTAATCCCTTAAACTGATTCATCACCTCCACTTTATAATCATAAGGGATATGGTCAGGTCATACCTGAATGGCCTAGCTGTTTCTCCCACTTTCTTCAATTTAAGTCTCAATTTCACAATAAGCAGAGGATAATCCCATGGACAGAGGAATCTGCCAGGATACGGTTCATAGGATTGCAGAGTCAGGCCTGACTGAAGTAACTTGCCATGATCTGAGCCACAGTCACCACCAGGTCTTGTTGATGCTATAGAGCTTTTTCATTTTTGGCTGCAAAGAATATAATCAAAATGATTTTGATATTTACCATCTGGTGATGTCCATGTATAGAGTTGTCTTTTGTGTTGTTGGAAAATGGTGTTTGCTGTGACCAGTGCATTCTCTTGACAAAACTCCATTAGCCTTTTCCCTGCTTCACTTTGTACTCCAAGGCCAAACTTGCCTGTTACTCAAAGTATCTCTTGACTTCCTACTTTTGCATTCCAATCCACTATGATGAAAAGGACATCTTTTTTAGTGTTAGGTCTAGAAGGTCTTGTAAGTCTTCATGGAACCATTTGACTTCAGCTTCTTTGGAATCAGTAATTGAGACATAGACTTGGATTACTGTGATGTGAATGGTTTGCCTTGAAAATGAACCAAGATCATTCTGTCATTTTTGAGATTGCACCCAGGTGCTGCATTTCAGGCCCTTTTGTTGACTATAAGGGCTACTCCATTTTTTCTAAGGGATTTGTTCCCACAGTAATAGATATAATGGTCATCTAAATTAAATTTGCCCATTCCTATCCATTTTATGTCACTGATTCCTAAGATGTCTATGTTCACTTTTGCCATCCCCTGTTTGACCACATCCAATTTACCCTGATTCATGGACCTGACATTCCAGGCTCCTGTGCAGTATTGTGCTCTACAGCACTGGACTTTACTTTCACCACCAGACACACCCACAGCTGAGCGTGGTTTCTGCTTTGGTCCAGCTGCTCTATTCTTTCTGGAGCTATCAGTAATTGCCTTCTGTTTATCCTCAGTAGCTTACGGGACATCATCCAATCTGGCAGACTCATCTTCCAGTATCATGTCTTTTTGCCTTTTCATACAATTCTCACGGCAAGATTACTGGAGTGGTTTACCATTCCCCACTCCAGCAAAATAATTAGCTTAAGTACTTATTTGAATTGGTTTTGAACAAGTGCATTATTTAAAATGAGTGGAATTTTCTTGCTCCCAGTAGGGAACCCAATTAAAATTTGATGGCACAGGGGGAAAAATGCCCGATTCTGAGTAATGCTGAATGATACAATAAAATTACTTATACTCAGAGGCTTGTTTTCCTACTGCTTTTTTTTTTTTTTTACTTGCTAGTCAAATTACAAGAAGAAGAAATTTGCTAAGTTAGTTGACTATGTTGGGCTTTGGATTGATCCCTTATTTAACTGTAAAAACATTATGATGAGTTATGCCTATGACTACTTTATGAATATGGAAGATTAGGCTCCAAGATATTAGGAAATTTGCCTGAGATTACATAGTAATTGAAGGAAGCCAGGTTATTCTGACTTCAAACCCCACGTTTTGAATTTATATACATGTCTCTATTCCTGGCTATTTGAAATTTGTTGATTATCAAAATATATTTTGCTTGAATCCAGCTCACTGTTTGATTATAATTAAGAAAATGAATTTGAAGCATGTCATTGTAGTATATTCTATAAAACATTGCAAAAGAATTATATATTTTTAAAATAATAATATTTACTCATCATGTTTATATTCCCATAGAAAAATGTAGTATTTAACTAGCTGAAAGATTTTTTTTCAAAGTTCACAGATTTTTCATAGCACAGGAATTCCTAACTCATAATTTGTCAATTTTCCATACTAAAAATTTATATGCAGAAGTGAACTGATTTTATTCTTCAAGGGAATAAAAATGATTGATCAAAACATCTAGTAAAACATCTTCTAGTAAAACATCTGGCATAGTATAAATATAATAAACATTACAAGTAGCTTGGCTGCTGTTAGCTTTGATAAATCATTCTGAGATACTTCCCTATTCTAAATATGAAATTTAACAAAAAAATTCTCTTACTGAATGGTTCTGGGTTTACATTACCTTGTATACTGCTCATTGATCTCGTTCCCAAGTGAGAAATATTCTTCATCAAATTGTAGACTCTACTCTCCTGTGGTACATATGATTAACCTGTTGAAATTTGGATACTATAAAGAACATGGAACTATTTCTTATGAAAGACCAAAATGATAGCCATGTAATAGAATAATGCATCTAGGAAATTTAGAGTTGGCAAACTTTTATGAGATCAGAATTGGTTACTGGATAAAATAGTCTGGGATAATTCAGAGATCAGATTTATATCACCATTTATTAACAACTTTTATTAGCATAAGTTAAATAAGTATATTATATTACATTAAAGTGTATTTTAATTTCTTATTAATAATTAAAATTGGAATAAAGTTTGATCACTAATTAAGCTTCATTTATTTTAAATACTGAGTAATTGAAAAACTATATAATTTAATGAAACACTGCTTTTAACAACCAAACTTTAAAAAACATAGTGTAATTTTCTTAAACTTACAAATATTATTTTGCAAAGTTTAAATTATAGAATAAGTTATATTTTACTTTATCAAATTCACCATTTCTCATGTTATTAAGTTTTCACACCATTGTCAAATTTTTAAAATGTTTTGCACCAAGTAACAAAATTCAAAACATAAAGGCATTTTTAGATGCTAAATAAGTGTTCCAAACTTAATAACTTAATTTTGCCCATTTTTAGTGTAATTCTTTTTCTTAGCCAAAAACATTGCCTGATATTAAGTTTAATTTTGATATCACTGAATAAATACAGCTGAAGAAAATATTGTCCTTTTTATTGTCATCATTTGTTTCAAAATTGTTCCTTAGCACTCTTTTATAACTGTGTAACTATGTATATATCATACACTCAAATGAACTTTCCACATGAGGAAAAAGGTACAATGTTATCTTTTGGAAATTTATAGGCTATCCTCAGAAAACTACATAAAACTTCATACTCATTAAGTATAACAATAACCAGAAGTCAAAAACATATTTTCTGATTATTAAGCCATCATAGTGAAGTAAAATCACCTAGTATTTTGCTGGATGATTTTACTAGAAGTAGAATGTAGCTATTTACTATGTATTTTCATCTTTCAAGGTTTATTGTTGATAGTAAGAATTAGAGAAGTGAGTTAAAATCATTTTAAAATTAATTTTGTTCAGTTGCTCAGTTGTGTCCGACTCTTTGCAACCCCATGGACAGCAACACACCAGGCTTCCTTGTTCTTCGCTGTCTCACAGGGTTTGCTCAAACTCATGTCCATTGAGTTAATGATGCCATCCAGACATCTCACTGTCTATGAGCCCCTTCTTTCTTCTGCCTTCAATCTTTCCCAGCATCAGGATCTTTTCCAGTGAATCAGCTCTTCACACCAGGTGGCCAAAGTATTGGAGCTGCAGCATTAGTCCTTCCAAAGAACTGTCAGGGCTGATCTCCCTTAGGACTGACTGCTTTGATCTCCTTCCTATCCAAGGGGCTCTCAAGAGTCTTCTCCAACACTGCATTTTGGAAGCATCAATTCTTTGGCACTGAGCCTTCTTTATGGTTCAGTTTTCACATCTATATATGATTACTGGAGAAATCATAACTTTGACTATATGGACATTTGTCAGCAAAGTGATGTCTCTGCTTTTTAATACACTGTCCTTGTTTGTCATAGCCTATCTTCCAAGAATCAAGTGTCTAATTTCATGGCTGTAGTCACTGTCTGCAGTGATTTATGAGCCCAAGGGAAAAAAAAAACATCTATCATTGTTTCTATTTTTCCCTATCTATTTGTCATGAAGTGTTGGACCCAGGTGCCATGATCTTAGTTTTCTGAATGTTGAGTTTTAAGCAAGTGTATATTTTATAACACTCAAGTTTAAATAACTCAACTCTTATAAATAATAATTTTTTTATTTCTTAATAACATTGGTTAAGGGTGACATAATAATATATATACACATTATATGTTTCTTCATTAGTTTTAATCTCTTCTTTAGTAACATTTTCAAGCCACACTTCACCAAAAAATAAATTTTGTGACCATCGTAACAGTTAATGCTCTTTAGTCAAGGCCTCTATCACTCAGATTTCTTGGGAAATTTTTGTGCATGTATTTGTGGATGTACATATTTTCTGCTGGGTTTGGCATTTGATAAGTATATTTTCATGATTCCCAATATACACATTATAAAAATACTGTGCATTGACTTACCTAGTAATTTTAAGCATATACAGTAGATAAATTGGAGAAGGCAATGGCACCCCACTCCAGTACTCTTGCCTGGAAAATCCCATGGATGGAGGAGCCTGGTAGGCTGCAGTCCATGGGGTCACTAAGAGTCAGACGCGACTGAGCGACTTCACTTTCACTTTTCACTTTCATGCATTGGAGAAGGAAATGGCAACCCACTCCAGTGTTCTTGCCTGGAGAATCCCAGGGACAGGGGAGGCTGGTGGGCTGCCGTCTATGGGGTCACACAGAGTTGGACACGACTGAAGCAACTTAGCAACTTAGCAACAGTAGATAAATAAGGGTCTTACTTTTTAAATGTATTCAATGGTTATGTATTTGGGAGTTTGCCGTTTAGTTGGAAAAAAAATCTGATAACCAGAATGCCCATTCAGTTTGATAAAGTTAAGCACAAACTGCTATCAGAACCAAAAATATATAATTAACCTAAAGCATCATAGCTGACTACCTCTGTTGTAAAGTGTAAATAATGAATTGTTCTATTTCTTAATAAGATTGATTAAGGGTAACATAATAAGAAAAATATATAAACACATTATTTGTTTCTTCATTAGTTTAAATAATTTCTTTAGTAATCTTTTCAAGACACACTTTACCTAAAACTAAATTTTAAGAACATTGTTATTTTTAAGTAAATTTTTAAAAGATTTTTAAAAAGCATTGTAAATCCTACATCATTTTCACTTTTTTATAAAATGAATAATTAGTTTTCCTTCCGCAGGGTAAATACCCGACTCTAGTACATTTTAATCAGAGCCAAGAAATATTTTCAGAAGAGATTATATTTAAAATGATGACTAAGAAATTAATTTCCATGGTAGTCAATCTGTTACAAAGTAACAGCAGTTGCTATGATAAGGGCATATCACAGCCTCATCACATTGAGAGAGATTAGGACAATATTTATTTACAACCACAAAATAAGTAATAAGGTTCTATTTAAAGATATAGCAGTTTTATGTTTTTAAAACTAATGTATGTTTGAGACAATTATTTTAAATTTTATACCAAGTGGTAAAAGCAAAAATGGTTTGACATGTGATTTCAAGAAATCAAAACATGTACAGGACTGCAAATCACAGGGCTGACAGAACTGTCAAACTGGAAGCAGCATGTAACAGATTGCTTACATCTTTCACTTTTCTCTAAGAATTGCTAATAATTTCAGGCACAGAGAATAAGTATGTGACAAAAACAAACATCAGAAAGCTTTCCTAAAGAAAATACATATGTTTCTTAAAATGTAAAGAAAATACAAATGTTGCGTAAAATGTAAATAGCATTCACATATTGAAACATTAACTATAGGAGTAAAACACCCAACAAATATTTGCTCAAAAATTAAAGAATATTTATATAATTTTAAAAATCTATTAGTCACTATACCTAGATTTGATCAATGCAATTCTTATGGCCTATGTACAATCTACAAAATACCACTCATTAATTCTTTTATTTATAAATAAGTAGCATCTACTCTACATAAGGGATCACATTGGACACCTGAAATATATTGACAAACAAACAGAACTTGCATTTATCAGGGGGTAACTGATAATAAAATAAAAATCTATGAGTAAATTATATAGCATGTTAAAAAGTTGTGAGGAATGTCAGGAGGGATGTTGAGGAATCACATGCAATTTTTAAATTAATCTATTTATTTTAATTGGAGACTAATTACTTTACAATATTATAGTTGTGTTTTTTTTTTTTTAAGGGGTTGTTGTTCTCCTTGAGAGGATATCAATGAAGCAACAAGAACCCATTCAGTAAACCTTTCTAGTGCTGAGAGAGCAAACCAAAAAGATATCTAGAAGATATGGTGGACGATGGAGCAAAGACGCTAAGGGAGGGAAATCACGGCAGCTGGGGCAATCTGAGTGGGCAAAAGAAAGGTAAGAAACACAGTAGAAATGTGAAGGAAGCCGGAATGTGCATTGTATAAGTCGTGTTAAAGATTTTGGCTTTGACTTTGAATGAAATTGGGAGACAGTTGGCACAGAAGCGTGAGAATTGGAAGAACTGAATGGTGGCTATTTGAGAGAAAGAAAGGAGTCAGAGGTGACTCCAAGGCGGGTTCTCTGTTAGTCTGTGTGCTTGTTTGTTTTAACCTGAGTATTTCTTGGGTGGCTCTACATTCCAGATTCTTCCATCTCAATTTGAGCCTGTAATCCAATATAGTACAGCTTTTACTTTGAAAGTACTTAGTTTGAATGATAAATCATATGGTTTTCCTCTGGTCACTGAAATACTGGCAGGAAGCAGAATTTTGAGGAAAGGTCAGTAGTTAAGTTTTGAAATTGTTCAGTTTGATTTGTCTACAGGAGATGTGGAAAGAAGGTTGAGTAGGCAATTAGATACAAATCTTTTCTTTCTGCTAGCTGTATTGAGATATAATTGATATACAAAACTGTATAATTTTAAGGCTTAGAGCATAATGTGGCTTACGTATATTGTGAAATGATGACTATAAAAGTTTGATTATCTAAAAAAAGAAAAACTTCTATTTTCCTTTGTGATAAAAACTCTTAGGATGTACTCTCATACAGCTGTGTAAATTACAGTCATGTGGTACATCACATCCCCCAGTTTTTATTTATCTTATCCCTGGAAGACTGTACCTATTGAAAAGCTGGTTTTTAACATGTTCTTGTGAAACATGCTGCACATCTTTCCTCTCAGTCTAATTCAATAGTTCCTTGCTTTTTGACTCTGTGGTAGTATTTGTATACTTCAAGGGATTTTTGTTTAAATATAACTCATAAATAAATAAATAAAAATGATTTTGAAATTTTGTAGCATGTGCTGTGACACTGCCTCATCATTTTAAATGATTTTTTTACATGCAAATCTAGAAAACTTCAGAGTTAAGGTCATTAGCATCGCTGGCGGAACATAAGACAAACTGTTGAAATATTTTGTCAAAACTTCCCAATATCTTTCCAGTTAGAACAATATCTGTGTTCCTTCCACTGCCCTATGGGGCCCTCCAAATTGTGACACCCATTACCTTTCTGACCAAAGTTCTGCTGCTCTACTCCTCATTCACTCCTGTCTAGCTTCTACAACCTCTCAATACTCCTAAACACAGAGTCTTGAATCTTTGCACTTGATTTTCCATTTAATCTTAAATACTATTCTTCCGGGTGGTGCAATGGTAAGGAATCTGCCTACCAATGCAGGAGACACAAGAGACACGCATTGGATCCCTGCATCAGGAAGATACTCTGGAGTAGAAAATGGCAACCTGCTCCAGTGTTCCTGCCTGGGAAACCCCATGGACAGAGAAGCCTGGTGGACTGCAGTCCATGAGGTTGCAAAGGAGTCAGACATGACTGAGCGAACGAGTACACCGACTATCTGCATGGGGTAGAAGAATCACTTCTTTCCAGTCTTTTAGTGTCATCTTCTCAGTGATTCTAATCCCATTCTATTTAAAATGCCCTCTCACTTGCCCAGCACTCCATTACCATTCCCTGATTTGTTTTTGTCATTTACCTTCATTTTTCAGAGAGACTTTATAGCCTAGTTGTTGAGAGCAGGCACTTTACATTCAGACCATTTGAACTTAACTCAAGGCTCCACCACACAAAGGGTCTTGTCCCATGTTCTCTTCTTTCTACTCATTAGCACATGGATGACATTTAAAATTATCAGACTATATTAGATTATCTAAAAGGTGGAAAAGATACAAAGGGAAGAGAGCTGAAGACTGAGTCCAAGTACAAGAATGTTAAAGAATTAGTGAACTGGCCAAGGAATGACCAACAAAAAGAGAATAAACTGTCAGTGGGGTGGTAGGAAGACCAACAAAAAGTTGCTGTCTTGGAAGCAATGTGAGGATATTATAATAAAAAGAAGGTAACAACACTGTGCTAAGGAATTCACAGCCACAGAGGTCATGACAACCCACTCCAGTATTCTTGCCCGGAGAATCCCATGGACAGAGTTCTGCAGTCCATGAGATTGCAAAGGAGTCGGACAGGACTGAGCGAATGGGCACACCAGCGATCTGCAGAAGGCAGAAGAATCACTGGCAGGGTACTCTCCATGGGGTCGTAAAGAGTCAGACATGACTGTGCGACTAACATTTTCTCTTTCAGAGAGACTCAATGTTAATTGTGGCTGCCAGACAGATAATATGAAGACTGAGAATTGACAGTTGGATTAATAACATGAAGATCACTGGTTGCCTTTATAAGAGAAGTTTCAGTGTCATGATGATGATGAAAACTTGATTAGAGTAGGTTTAAAACAGAATAGAAAAGCAAGATGTTATATATAGGCTCCCTCTTGACCTAGGGTGATAAACTTGAGTGATTCTAATAGCAATATTGCAACTTAAATCACTCTGAATACTTTCCTAACGCAAGAAATTTAACTCTTCTAGATTAATAACTACTGATCTGCAGCACCTCCCCCCAATAATTCCCTTTAAGTATTTTGTTTTTCATTCTTTTTTACCTGCCTTGTTGAAGTGGCAATGTTGAAACTATGGTAATAAGAAATTTTCTCATAAGTTAACCATAGACTTTGTGTGGTTTTTCACATCCTCAGCATCCTCTACCTAAAATCAGACTTTAGGGAGTAAAAATGTAAAAACATAAACCATCCTTTTCTAGTATAAAATAAAACACAGATATTTGATTTTTTATTTTATTATTATCTATCTTAATTTTGTTATTTTAAAATATAGATTTTGATAATTAATTTACAGTTTTGGAATAAGTTCATTTTCTGAAGAAATTTAGAGAAAAACAATGGGAATTGGGAAAGAATAGCAGTGAGTAGTGAGTAACGAGTAAGCCATTTTGTAAAAGTCAAAAAGTTTGTATGATCTGAAAAGAAATGTGATTATTAATTAACCCTCTTGGAATAAAAACACATGATTTCACAACCATGGTGTTTTAAATCTAAGATTCCTTTTGAGTATTTTTGAGTATTTCAATTTGTTTAAACATTGTTGTTCAATCAAATACTTTAGTAAGAAACAAATGTGTCATATATTGTTCATCTAATATTGTTTCAACTTTTGTATGATAAATGTTTAATACTAGTATGAATATTTAATAAGTTAAATTTCCAATGACAACATTGCAAGTATAATAGATTTTAATTGAAAACACATTTTAGTTGTTTGGGTTATTTCTTATAAATAACTAATTTTGATACAGTGTAAAATCTGAATGATACATGATAACTAAATAAGGTGTTTCCAAGGGCCAAAGAAATATGTTCCATAAATTTCAGGTGCTATAGTTAATTTAGATGATGAAGAATGGAAAGATACCGTTAATTGTAGGTACATATTTTCCTTGATTAGTATTTTCTTTAGCTCTATATTTTTGTTACTTTTATTTTAAATTATTTATGTCTTTAAACAATCACTATATGAGTTGGTGCTGCTGCACAATTCAGGTATTACTAAGTAGTGAAATACCATAAGAGAGTCCAAAAAAATCATATAGTTGATAAAAATTAATTTTATAAATGCATGTTTTATAATTAAAGATTTTTATAGAAATATGTGTGCTTAAAAAATTATCTGAGAGCTACACAAAGCTGGTAAACAAGCACAAATAACTTCCATTAACCTATATGAGGTTAATTATCCTCATTAACCTATATAAAATAATTAGACTACAGAATAACATATAGAATTCATGTTCAAAAGATTTATGAATTGTTAATATTTACTTGCAGACTGACATTGACAAAAATGTTGAAACAAATTAAGTTATTCATGTCTTTGTTAGCTATTACTCTTGTCATCTTTACTCCCTATCAACCCTTTTCCTACTACCAACCTTTATAGCTACTGCAAAACACTTTTGCCTTCTACACTCCTTTCAGTTCATCTGTTCTTAATATTTCCTTAAATCTATAGAACCTTCCTTCATGTAAAATGTCTAATAGTTTGTTTGATTTTTCTCATGTCCTCCTTTTAGTTGGTAATAAATGAAAATGGATAGGTAATCTTATTTACACCAAAATGTTAATTGCTTGGTGAATATTTATAGCTTAATAGCTACCATCAGTATTAACAACTACATGTTGTAGCTTGAAAATGATGATGCTGTACAACATGAGAAGCAAATATTTGTTTCTTTTGTTTTGTGTATACCTTATTATTAGTGTTCAGGGAACAGGAAGATGTCCATGGAAAAGTTACTGTTTTCAGGGAATGGGAAATCTTTATGGTCTAAGCAGACTGTTTTAGTCAGGGTCCTCTGGAGAATCAAAACCAAAATTTTATATATATATATATATATATATATATATACACACATATATATATACACACACACACGTATACAAAAATGTGTATATGGGCTTCCTAAGTGGCATTAGTGGTAAAGAACCTGTCTGCCAATGCAGGAGACAGACACAAGTTTGATCCCTGGGTCAGAAAGATCACCTGGTGGAGAGCACAGCAAACCACTCCAGTATTCTTGCCTGGAGAATCCCATGGACAAAGGAGTTTGGTGGGCTATGGTCAAACAGTCACAAAGAGTCAGACACAACTGAAGCAATGAGGAGATTTATTGTGAAAATTGGCTCATAAGAGTTTAAAGTCCTTGAGGTCTGACAGTACACTTTCTGCAAGCTGGAGAACCAGGAAAGCTGGTGGTGTAACAGAGTCCAGGTCCAGAGGCTAGGAGCTCTAATGTCAAAGGATAGGAGATGATAGACAACCCAGTTTAAGAAGAGATATTAAATGCATGCTTCTTCCATCCTTTCGCTCTGTTTGGGCCTTCAACAGATTGTATAATGCCTGCCCATATTGGTAAGGGTAGATCTTCTCCACTCACTCTATTGATTCAAGTGCTGATCTTTTCCAGAAATACCCCCAGAAATAATGTTTTACCAGTTATCTGAACTCTCCTAGGTCCAATCAAGTTGACACATAAAATAGCCATCATGCACACATATGTTTTCGAAACTAATATCATTTGTAGTCATGAGTTATCCGCTATCAGCAAATCATATATACTATTATTTAGTTACCTTTTAAATTTTAAGCCAACTCATTATTTGACTTTAATGAATTTATTTAGTATAGGAAACATATATCACAGACATAATGAAAATCAGTCACTTGCCAAGTAGTAGATAAATATTAAAATTCATTAAAATAAGGTAGTAAATATGAAAATTGAAAATATTCTCCATGCACTACCTAAAATATGACAGACACTGAAAAAAATGAAATAGGAATTCATTTACCCTCTCTCATTTGAAATATAAGCAGTCTTATGACAATCTAAAATAGCAAATTAAAAGATTCTTTGATATGAATGCTTTTTTAAAACATCTCTCTCTCTGTAAATCTTACAGAAAAAATGATAATAAATTAAAAGTTAACCAGAAGAGTAATTGGAGAGAGGGATAATGACAGATACCAAAGAAGTTTGTAATATTAAAACAAATCATTGAGTGAAAATCCTTATAAATCTGCTAAAGAAGGAACTCAAATATGAACAAAAGTCTACAAAGAAGCAAATAGTTTGTATTGATTTGTACTTTAGAAATTTCAGCAGTTGAAAGCCTTGAATGAATTATTCTTGCCCTGTCTAAAGCTAATCCTTCCCCACATGGATTGGGTGTTATCACTATTCTGCTCAAGAATAGCAATCCAGGATTTTTCTCCTAAATCATCAATGCCTTCTAATCTACTGAACCCTTTTCATCAACATTCCAATATATTGTGATCACTACTATCTAAAAATGTAATAAAACAAAATTTTAAGTCTTCTCTTGTTCCAATTCTTTATTACCATCTATCATTCAATTTCTTTGTTTTTAGAAGAGTTGTCCAATCTTCCCATTCTCTTAAACTCACTTCAGTGAGAGTTTTGTTCTCCTTAGTCCATAGAAACTAGTTAAAATCACCAATGACTTCCATTCTGCAAAGTCCAGTAGCCAATTCTCAGCACTTACCACACTTAACACAAAACCTTGTGCACACCAGGACCCTGGAGAACAGAGCAGTGACCCCACAAGAGACTGACCCAGACTTGCCTGTCAGTTTCCAAGAGTCTCCACAGGGGCATGGGTCAGCAGTGGCCTGCTGCAGGGTCAGCAGCAATGGATGCAACGGTGTGTGCACAGGACCTTTAGAAGCAGGTTGTCATTATCTGCATTACCTCCATGACCAAGCCAGTTCGGTCTCAGGTCAAAAAACAGGGAGGGAATACAGCCCAGCCTATTAACCGAAAATTGGATTAAAGAGTTACTGAGCGTGGCCCCGCCCATCAGAACAAGACCCAGTTTCCCCCTCATCAGTCTCTCCCATCAGGAAGCTTCCATAAGCCTCTTATCCTTCTCCATCAGAGGGCAGACAGACTGAAAACCACAGTCATAGAAAACTAACCAATCTAATCACATGGACCAGAGCCTTGTCTAACTCAATGAAATGATGAGCCATGCCATGTAGGGCCACCCAAGATGGATGGGTCATGGTGGAGAGTTCTGACAAAACGTGGTCCACTGGAGAAGGGAATGGCAAACCACTTCAGTATCCTTGCCCTGAAGACCCATGAACAGTATGAAAAGGCAAAAAGATATGACACTGAAAGATGAACTCCCCAGGCCTGTAGGTGCCCAATATGCTACTGGAGATCAGTGGAGAAATAACTCCAGAAAGAATAAAGAAATAGAGCCAAAGCAAAAACAGCGCCCACTTGTGGATGTCTGGAGATGGAAGTAAAGTCCAATGCAGTAAAGAACAATATGCATAGGAACCTGGAATGTTAGGTCCATGAATCAAGGTAAATGGGAAGTGGTCAAACAGGAGATGGCAAGAGTGAATGTCAACATTTTAAGAATCAGTGAACTAAAATGGACTGGAATGGGCAAATTCAACTCAGATAACCATTATATCTACTACTGTGGGCAAGAATTCTTTAGAAGAAATGGAGTAACCCTCATGGTTACTCAGACTCTTTGGTCAACCAAAGAGTCTGAAATGCAGTACTTGGGTGCAATCTCAAAAACAAACAAAAAAAAAAAATTATCTCTGTTTGTTTCCAAGGGAAACCATTCAATATCACAGTAATCCAAGTCTATGCCCCAACAAGTAATGCTGAAGAAGCTGAAGTTGAACAGTTCTATGAAGACCTACAAGATCTTCTAGAATGAACACCTAAAAAAAGATGTCCTTTTCATTATAAGAGACTAGAATGCAAAAGTAGGAAGTCCAGAGATACCTGGAGTAACAGGCAAATTTGGCCTTAAAATACAGAATGAAGCAGGGCAGAGGCTAACAGAGTTTTGCCAAGAGAACACACTGTCATAGCAAACACCCTCTTCCAACAACACAAGAGAAGACTCTACACATGGACATCACCATATGGTTAATATCAAAATCAGACTGATTATATTCTTTGCAGCCAAAGATGGGAAGCTCTATACAGTCAGCAAAAACAAGACCGGGAGCTGACTGTGGCTCAAATAATGAGCTCCTTATTGCCAAATTCAGACTTAAATTGAAGAAAGTAGGGAAAACCACTACACCATTGAGGTATGACCTAAATCAAATCCCTTATGATTATACAGTGGAAGTGAGAAATAGATTCAAGGGATTAGGTCTGATAGACAGAGTGCCTGATGAACTATGGATGGAGGTTCATGACATTGCACAGGAAGCAGGGATCAAGACCATCCCCAAGAAAAAGAAATGCAAAAAGAAAAAGTGGCTGTCTGAGGAGGCCTTAAAAATATCTGAGAAAAGAAGAAAAGCAAAGGCAAAGGAGAAAAGAAAAGATATACCCGTTTGAAAGCAGAGTTCCAAAGAATAGCAAGGAGAGAGAAGAAAGCCTTCCTCAGTGATCAATGAAAAGAAATAGAGGAAAACAATAGAATGGGAAAAACTAGAGATCTCTTCAAGAAAATTAGTGATACCAAGGGAACATTTCATGCAAAGATGGGGACAATAAAGGAAAGAAATGGCATTGACCTAACAGAAGCAGAATATATTAAGAAGAGGTTGCAACATACACAGAAGAACTATACCAAAAAAGATCTTCATGACCCAGATAACCATGATAGTGTGATCACTCACCTAGAGCCAGACATCCTGGATGGTGAAGTCAAGGATATGATGCTGTCAAAGTGCTGCACTCAATATGCCATCAAATTTGGAAAACTCAGCAGTGGCCACAGGACCAGAAAAGGTCAGTTTTCATTCCAATGTCAAAGAAAGGCAATGCCAAAGAAGTTCAAACTACCACACAATTGAACTCATCTCACACGCCAGTAAAGTAATGCTCAGAATTCTCCAAGCCAGGCTTCAACCATATGTGAACTGTGAAATTCCAGATGTTCAAGCTGGTTTTAGAGAAAGCAGAGGAACCAGAGATCAAATTGCCAACATCCATTGGATCATTGAAAGAGGAAGAGAGTTCCCAAAAAACATCTACTTCTGCTTTATCAAGTACACCAAAGTCTTTGACTGCATGGATCACAATAAACTGTGGGAAATTCTTAAAGAGTTGGGAATACCAGACCTCTTGACCTGCCTCTTTAGAAATCTGTATGAAGGTCAAGAAGAAACAGTTAGAACAGGACATGGAACAAGACTGGTTCCAAATCATGAAAGGAGAATGTCAAGGCTGTATATTGTCACTCTACTTATTCAACTTATATGCAGAGTACATCACATGAAATGCAGAGCTGGATGAAGCACAAACTGGAATCAAGATTGCTGGGAGAAATATCAATAACCTCAGACACACAGATGACACCAATCTATGGCAGAAAGCAAAGAACTATAGAGCCTCTTGATGATAGTGAAAGAGGAGAGTGAAAAAGTTGGCTTAAAACTCAATATTCAGAAAACTAAGATCATGCCATCTGGTCCCATCACTTCATGGCAAATAGATGGGGAAACAATGGAAACAGTGAGAGACTTTATAATTTTGGGCTCCAAAATCACTGCAGATGGTGACTGCAGCCATGAAATTAAAAGATGCTTGCTCCTTGGAAGAAACACTCTGACCAACCTAGACAGCATATTAAAAAGCAGAGACATTACTTTGCCAACAAACTCCTTCTAGTCAAGATGTGGTTTTTCCAGTAGTCATGTATGGATGTGAGAGTTGAACTATAAAAAAAGCTGAGTGCTGAAGAATTGATGCTTTTGAACTGTGGTGTTGAAGAAGACTCTTGAGAGTCCCTTGGTCTGTAAGGAGATCCAACCCATCAGTCCTAAAGGAAATCAGTCCTGAATATTCATTAGAAGGACTGATGTTGAAGCTGAAATTCCAATACTTTGACCAACTGATGTGAAGAACTGACTCACTGAAAAAGACCCTGATGTTGGGAAAGATCTAAGGCAGGAGAAGAAGGAGATAACAGGAGATGAGATGGTTGGATGGCATCACCATTTTGATGGACATGTTTGAGTAAACTCCAGCAGTTGGTTATCGACAGGGAAGCCTGGTGTGCTGCAGTCTATGGAGTTGAAAATGGTTGGACACTACTAAGGGACTGAACTGAACTGAGCCACATTTAATGTATGAGAAGTATTTGACACTGTTGCACAATGTTTCCTTTGGAACTCTTTTTTCATTTGGTTTACAAAACACCTCTCTTTTTTTCCAGTCTCCCTTAATAGCCTTGTCAATTCCTCCTCTACTCAATCCTGATCTCTTAATGTTAGTGTGGACCGGTCTAAAGCTTGCTCTTCCTTTCTTTTCTGGGTATGTTCCTTTAGTGATATTATCAAATCTCCTGGTTTAAATACCATATTTACTCTAGGAACTTTCTAATTTGTATCCCTACCCATATCTGTTTTTCTCTCTCTCTCAAACTCCAAATTCATATATTAAAATGTTTATTTGACATCTCTGTTTGGATATCTAATTGCAACATCTCAAACATCCTGTCCAAAACTAAATGCATTATCTTCCCCCAAGTTTCATACTTCTGGTTACTAAAAATTATAGGATTTTCTGGATTTGCTTTTTCTCAGATTCTACAAATAATTAGTTAGGAACTCTTTCAAAATATGTCTTATTTCTAAAGAAACTGAGTTCCGGATTACCATTGTCTCTTTCCAGGATTACTACAATATCTTTGGTAGTTTTCTCACTGACCAACCTGTGTTGATTCAGTTCTCTTTTCACAAAGAAAAAAAAATTCAATTTCACAAAAATGGAGCTTTGCTTTCAATTCATGTGCCTCATTTAATTTGACTCTGTACTGTACTCAAGAGTTTCAAGGTCAACAGGCTGCTAAGTCACTTCAGTCATGTCCGACTCTGTGTGACCCCATGGATGGCAGCCGACCAGGCTCCCTCGTCCCTGGGATTCTCCAGGCAAGAACACTGGAGTGGGTTGCCATTTCCTTCTCCAATGCATGAAAGTGAAAAGTGAAAGTGAAGTAGCTCAGTCGTGTCTGACCCTTAGCGACCCCATGGGCTGCAGCCTACCAGGCTCCTCTGCCCATGGGATTTTCCAGGCAAGAGTACTGGAGTAGGGTGCCATTGCCTTCTCTGAGGTCAGCATAGTATTAGCCTTTTCTAATTTAGGTAGAATGAGACCACAGTACTCTTGCTATTTTTTGTGTATCTCTTTGTCCTCAGTTTGGGAAATATTAAAAATGTATTTCTAAACAATACATTTATAGTGATTTTCCATAAGACATGCTTATCTAAAGAAAACTATTTGTCCTATATAGTTCATACCTTCTTGTGTATCTAAGAACCTTAAGGTATAGGTCATGTTGCAACAAGATGTAAGTTTAATATTTCAGAATATAAGCTAATTTGTGAAAGATATATGTAGCATTTGGTGATCTATGGGACAAATTGGGAGGCCCTATTGTTCTAGCACTATTAATAATATACAAATGCAATATAAATAAGCTCTTGAATTATGTAACACTTAATCTCTCCAGACTTATTTTTTTGTCTCCTCCACTCAGGTCTGGGAAAATTGAAGAAAATGTTTAGACCTGTTTCTTTGTTTCTGAATGTAGCTGGCCAAAGCACATAAAATATTCAAAATACAGCTTTATTTAAAAGTAAGGATGTATTAGGGATGTGATTTATCATTTTATTTCTCTCGCCAAATGTTTCACATCAAATTACAGTTCTTTTACAAAGAGTCTCAATTTAGTTCCTTCCTTCCTTCCTCCTTCTTATGAACAGAGTACTATAACTTCAAGTCCTTCCATAGCCTCCAAAATGGAGAGAAAAAATGTACATTGTGGATATAAAAATACTTTATGATCAAGTGTGAAACATTTTAGCCAACTTAAATATTGTGTCATTTTCCTGAAAGGAACTGCTGATGAAGAAGCATAGCAAAGTGGTTGAGAACTTGGGCTCTGAACCCTGTCCTCATGCAGAACCATCACATACTGCTCTGTGCTCCACCTCAAAGTCAGTCCACTTTAGTCTCTCCACTGAATAAGATAAGCATTACTTTATAGCAAACTAATTATGCCCTTAACATTTAACTTTAGGTGAATAGAGATAAAAGAAATAAAAATGTACATTTCAGAAATCTCACTATGGTGGCTTAGATGATAAAGAATCTGCCCACAATGAAGGAGACATCGGTTCAATACCTGGGTCAGGAAGATTCCTCTGGAGAAGAGAATGGCAACTCATTCCAGTATTCTTGCCTGGAGAATTCCACAGACAGAGGATCCTGGTGGACTATGGTCCATGGGGTTGCATAAAGTCGGACAGGACTGAGTGACTATCCCTATGAATACACCTAAAGTCCAAAAGAAATGCAAAATGCTTGTTTTTTTCTTTTGCCTTTCAGTAACTTTACAGTCCAGTCCATGCAGAGATTTTCTTTTGCATAATTCCTATCTATTCTTTCTCCTCTTGTGTTTGTTTCCATCATTTTTATCTCTCAGTCTTCCCAACCATATGCAGATTCTTGATCATTTGGTTCCATGCAGTTTTCTGTGAACATAGAGAGGAGAATAGCAGATCATTTCAGACTGAAAACAAAATCTCTGAAATCCTCCTATCTGAGTAGAACTAGTAGTTTACTTGGTTAATTAACATATTTCAAGTGTGGAATTTTAAAACAAATGTATAAAAAATATATGCATCTTATTTATATGTATTTATTTACCAAATTGTGATGTATAACCAGATCTATTTTTTGAAAATGCGTTCATTAAATGAAGTTTTTCATAGTATTTAATATAAAGTACACAAATAATCATCTATGATTTTCACTTCTGCTGCTGCTGCTGCTGCTAGGTCGCTTCAGTCGTGTCTGACTCTGTGTGACCCCAGAGACGGCAGCCCACCAGGCTCCCCTGTCCCTGGGATTGTCCAGGCAAGAATACTGGAGTGGGTTGCCATGTCCTTCAAAATTTGTTAAAGAGACTAAGAACTTAAAAATACTTACATAGATGTTTGAGTGAATAGTATTTCTAGATTTTGAAACTTTTTCTCCCAATTTTTAATAGTCGTTTCAACAGTACTAAATTTGACAGCAATTTTTTGATTGGCTTGTCTTTAAGATTTTCCAAAGCGTTCCATTAGTGGAAACTATATCTTTTATTTCTATTCTATTTGCATTCATATTTCATTGCTCTGCATATTAATTGAATTCTGTTATGTTCAGTTCAGTTCAGTTCAGTCACTCAGTCGTGTCCGACTCTGCGACCCCATGAATCGCAGAACGCCAGGCCTCCCTGTCCATCACCAACTCCCGGAGTTCACTCAGACTCGCGTTCATCGAGTCAGTGATGCCATCCAGCCATCTCATCCTCTGTCGTCCCCTTCTCCTCCTGCCCCCAATCCCTCCCAGCATCAAAGTCTTTTCCAATGAGTCAACTCATCAGCATGATGTGGCTGTTATGTTAACAAGTAAAATTAGCATAAACAACCTTGAGAAGTTAACACCTGACTTTCAGCATGAATATAGCTCTACAAGTGAGAAGAAATGGTCAGATTCTTTAATGAACAGCCTTATACCCTAGACCATTCAGCATATTGTAAACCTCAGTGAAAAAAATAGACCCTCCAGATTGTCAATCAATTTCATGAGTTGAATAAGATGAGGTAAATTACAGTAGCTTTTTTGGAATTTAACTGGATCATGATATCACTAGTCTCCTTCTCCATTCTCATCTTACCTAAAGACCCCTGCTTTCAGTAAATTGTTGGAACAAAAAGAAGGGACCGTGTGAAGAAACTCCATCCTGCAAAGCTCATTTGTACACTAAAGTTAGGCATGAGTCTTTTGTTTCAGCTAGTTTTATTGAGATATAATTGACTGTAGTGATATTTCCATAAACCTCCAGTGAGACAAATGTTATTCTCTGTTCTGCAAATTTTTATCTCTATATTAACAGACTCTTAAAAGTCAGAGTCCTGAGAAAAGCTACTCTGTATCTGTCAGGCTGCAGGCATTTTTTTACAAAACATGACTGAGCACAGGCACCAGAACATTTATAATATGGAGTCAGATCTGTCCTTCCTATTACGCAAGAAGAGAGAATTCTTAACCACAGCACTGGTCCTTATTCATGTCATTAATTTATGTTTTGGTTTATATCCACTTGAATTGTTTAACTTGTACTCTTCTTCATCTTGGCACTATAACTCATACTTTCTCTGCTCTAAACTTATTGATTTACTCTTTACTATGTGTTTCTATTGGTTTTAATGGCATTATAGAAAAAATGGGATTAAAGGATGCTTATTTATATTAGTTTGCTAGGGCTGCTATAGCAAAGTACCACAAATTGCATGGCTTAAACATCAGAACCATATTATCTTGCAGTTCTGGAGGCTAAGATCAAGGTGTTGACAGGCTTGGTTCCTTCAGAGGGCTATGAAAAGGAGTAAGTTGCATGCTTCTTCACCCAGCTTCTGGTGGTTTGATGAAAATCGTTACGGCTCTTGGCTTGTAGAAGCATCACACAAATCTCCACCTTCATCTCCCTGTGTGTATATCTGTCTCTTTACATGCATTCTTTTATAAGGATACCAGTCACACTGGATTCAGGGCACACCCTATTCCAATATAACCTCATCCTAGTTTAAATGATTATAAAAACCTATTTCCAAATAAGGTCACATTTGGCAGTAGTTCTGAGAATTTCAGTATCTAAATCTTTGCAGTACATAACTCAACCCATATTTTCATTATCTTTGCATACAAAACTATGTAGAGAAATTAAATAAATGTATAATTTAAACTAGGAGAAATTGTCATACATTTGTCTAACACCTTCACTGTAAATCCCATAAATGAGGTTAGGGCTTACATTGGTAGGACACAAGAATGAAATTCAAAACAACATCATGACCTAACAGATTTATAGCTGGCAGATTTTTAAAAAATCTAAATTCCTCATTTATGGGAAAAACTGCAAGTCTTCCTTCTGGTTTGTTTCATTTAGGATGTTTCATTTAGAAATATATTCCAGAGTTATAAACTTGGATGAAAATATACTATTATCAGTACCTTTAAATTACACATCATAATATGAATTATCCAGTTTTCATAGTTTGCACTTTCATCCTATGTAGATCTATACAAATAATTATAAAATTCTTTTTAAAGTTCAATATTGTATATTTATAAAGTTTCCTTTCCCCTCTTCAACGTTTGTATAAAACTGACATTATCCTTTTAAATCACAAAGTACTTTAGTGATCATTTTTGTTGTTTCTATTTACCATGCTAGAATTTCCTGTTTCTTTTTCATGTCTCAGCTTATTTTTCATATTTGCTTCCTTTCTCTTCTATTTGCATTTGAAACATTGTTTTTTAAGAGCTTTATATGTCTGTTACTCATTTTCATTATTTCAATAGGCTTTCTTATTATTCATTTTATAGTGTGTTATCTAACTACATTTTCCCAAATTATGGTACATACAATTTTTATCTCTTGAAGTTACGATACACTATATTTTTTAGACTTCTTGTATAAATTTTAAAAGTAAAGAGGCAATGATGAAAAGCAATGTAGAAACAAATATTGTATCAAATAATATAATGTGGACTCCTTTTAAAATCAATTAGTTTTTCAAATCACATGAACATAAATCACAACTTTATTATTTTAAATGTCTCCTTTTAGTATTAACAGAATTACAGCTAATAAAATAGAGTCCCAATGAGCACTGATTTGCATTTTACCCCCTTTAAAGATCAGCTCTTGTCATTATAAGTCAATCAAAAATCAACTTAAGCCTCTTGACATAATTGGAAGTTTCAAAGTAACCTGAAGAACACAATTTTCTGTTACATATGTCAGAGCTGGATGGAAAAAATGCCATGGGAACAGAAAGGTCAAGGGCTAATCCACTCCAAAGTCATTAAAGATCATATTTAAATTGCTTCGGAAGCTTCAAGGTTTTTAGAGCCATCATCAAATTCCCTACCAGGACAAGGTGCCTCTGACATGACAGCTGCTCTGTACAGGAAAGGAAGCAAGTTCCTTTCTCTGTCAAGCTGAAATGGATCTTTTGGCTTTCCAAGTTTATTTTGTTATGCATACTTGTATATCACACAACTTTAGTTAAATTTTAAAGCAGAAGTGTGTTCTGTGTTATAAGAGGATTGTTTTTTTTAGCTAAATGAGCCTACTTCAAATTCCATTTGATAAAACTGTATTTGAAAAATTAATTGTGGCAGTGTGGCAGTTTATACCATGCCATCATATTAAATATTGAAGTAAAGGTGTTCCCCATTTATCTTGAGTATAACACCAGCTTTTGAAGACCTAGGACAACAAAGTCATTACCTAGAGAATTAAGGATGCAGTATGAAAATGTTTTTCATAAATCATCCAGATAAGATAATTATTTCATTTTCACTTAATTTTAGCAATGGAAACCTATTTTATTATAAGCATTGAATCATAATCATTTAAACTTGCTACATGACTACTATAATCAAAACCATATTGAACAAACATGTATACATATCCACAATACCCCTCATAAATTGGTGGAAAATTCACAGTGTATAGAGAAGTTCAATCACTGTAGTATACACCTAAAATTTATATACTGTATGTCAGTTATGCCTCAATTTAAGTAATAAATGTACTTCTACTGGATATTCTTTTTATATGTATAATATGTCTCAAATTTAAAAAATTTGCAAAGTGAAAAAAATGAATGAAACTATTGATGATGTCAAGTGTTGATTAATGTAGGAAACTGAGAATCTTAAAAACCAGTGGTGTAAATTTGTATAAAGTTTGCTAATATATATTTTTATAAAGATATTTGGTAGCTCTGGTAAAATGTGGAATATGCACACATTTGACAAAGCAATCCTACTTGAAAGATTGTCCCCTTCTGAAAGAAATGCAATAGCAAATAAGAATTTATTATAATAGTATTTATTACATCATTATTTAGAGTGAAACAGTAATGACCATTATTATACAAACTGAATAAATTATTTAGTATCCATATTATGGAGCTATTGTACTTTTAAAAACGTGAGTTAGATCTGTAGATACTGACCTCAAGAGCAAGTAATTACAAGATATTTAGAGGAGAAAAGTGCAAATTGTGTTTTCATGTGTCTAGTGAGATGTCATTTTCTAATAAAAAGGTGGGGTTGTGGCAGGCAGTGGCAATATGTAATGGTGTGTATAGCTACAATTTAAGAACAAATTTATGCTAAGTTTTAAGTCAAATCACATAGAAAATACCTAAACATCTGGCTTGGTTTAACACTCTATATTGCTGTCATGCAGACATTTTGTTTAAGTATTTAATGTTTCAGACAGAAGAAACACAGGAGTAAATTACTCACTTTGAGTTTACTGATTTTAAAAAGGAAAGTTCAAGTTCTAAAATAAGTAATAGGTGACTAGAAGTACTTCCTAAATTTCAACTCCCCTGCTAATAGCCAGAGAAAATAATATACTTCCCTTCACCAATATCTCTGATCAGAAAGGAAGGAGTGAAATAAGAGAGAATTTGATGCACAGTCCAGATACAAACTGATAGTATGATTCCTGCCTGTGAAGTTATCATTTTATCATTTCTAGAGTCATTAAATGGGATACATTCATAAGCAAATTCATGGTAACTAGATATGCTATTTTTCAAATAAATAAAATGGACTGAATGTTTCCCTCAAAATCCATGTATTGAAGGCCTAAACCCCTAATATGACTGTATATGGAGATGTAGCCTTTAAGGAAGTAATTAAAGTTAAATGAGGTCATAAGTTTAGGCTGAAATCCAGTATAACTGATGACTTTATAAGAAGAGAAAGAAAGAGACAGCAGGGATGTACATACACAGAACAAAGGTCATATGAGGACAAAAGGAGAAGCCAAAGAGAGAGACCTGCAGAAAAATGAAACCTTCCAACACCTGGATCTTGGACTTTTAGCCTTCAAAACAGTGAGAAAATTAGTATCTGTTATTTAAGCCACCCACTCTGTGGGATTTTGTTATGGCAGCCTTAACAGACATGTATACATATATAACATACTATATAATAAAACCTGTTATATATGTTATTATACAATAAATAATTGTTATACACACACACACACACACACACACATTGCCTTAATGAAATACCAAGGTAGCCTAAAGAAATTTATTTTGTCACCATTCTGGAGACTGCAAAGGATAAGATCAAGCTAATATGTTCTATATTTATATAAAAACTCAGAAATGTATAAGGTTACATAAAACCATCTAACCATATTTGTTAAAAGGTATAGTGTGATATTCAGGTGGAAATTTGTACCCTAACCCATAACATCAAGAAAATGTTAAAATACATTGTGCATAGAATTTGGACGTTCATGCCGTGAAAGAGGCCAACATTATAGAATTATTTTCCTTATCTTCCTTCATCCACATCATGTTCTTCCAGCCACATCTGTTCTGAATGGAGAGAATGTTTGCTACAAATGATCACAGATTTATGGTCCTAGAAAAATTGAGAGGTCTACCAGGAGGCCAAGTCATTTAACCAGCTGTTCCTGGATCATGTTTTATTACTTAGGATTAGACCATGATGATACAAAGCCATTTAACAAGTCGCTGGATCCTCAAGGAAAGTGGAAACTAGCTTAAACGATCATGAATCAACCACTCTAATAAGGAATTAAATTGCTTTGGAAAATCTACTTGGAAATCCTCACTGGGGATAGTTATAAGGAAAAAAACCACATGGCAGAATGACACTTTTGACAAGGACACATGACAGATCATTTTTCCTGAAGAAATATTTTAGAAAGCAGTAAGTTTACCTAGAGCAAGAAAACATGATTATAGTAAAAAGAACACTAGACAGAGAAATTCAGCATCTGAAAACTTGTATCTCTAGATCATGCAAGCTCCATAAAGGTGATATCACCCTTGGTGTAGGAGCGGGAGCAGTTGATTCTTGGGGAAAGTGAAAAAATTTTAGAAACTGTAGTGGTTTGTGGCCCTCCAAAGGACCATATATGAACAGTCTTATACTGTATATCTGTAGTATTACAATTTCATGGTGGTGGGGGGAGGGGCAATTAGGAAAAAGTAGGCTGCAAATGTTCCTTAGAGAAGTGATTGTTAAAAAAAAAAAAAAAAATCAGTTAAGAAATGTTGCTCTAAGTAAATTGTACCATGTATGTAAGAAGATAAAGACTGAAAGAGCTGGACCTGTCAACTCCCAGCCTCTTGAAAAGGAAACTTGACTATCCTGAACTCACAGCTCACCAAATTCCCAACCTGATGTCTCCAAACACTCCCGAATCTTTCAAAGTTACAGAAGGCATATATTCTCTTGGTTTCCTCCACCTCCTTAGTTCTTGCTTCTCTTTAGTCACTGTTCTCTCCTATATCAACCAACGTGTGGATAGAGCTGCCTCACAAGATTCTTCAAAATAGTATGAGCATATTTTTAATATGCACAACCATTTGTGAGTATGGCAGATTTTAGTCCAAAGCTGGTCATAATAGACAAGATCACAGAGTTTAGTGGACAGCAAACCACATTAATATGTATATCCTATTAGTTTGTTTCTTTAGAGAACTCTAATACATCGTCACTTATTCCAAAATGACATCTGTAACATTTCTAAGTGACTTCAATATCCATAAAGGTTATGCTTTTATTTCTCCAGATTTTGAATCCTTTCATCTTTTTCTCTCCAGATCATCTTCCTCATGCAACTTCAGTCACTTACTTCAACAGTCATAAACTAGGCTTGTAATTACCAGTAGCTAATTCCAAGTATTTTCAGTTTTAATTCCAAGTATTGTCAGTTTCTGACCATCTCCTTTTTCCATTTCTCTTCTAATATCCTGACTGCAAAAATACTGAGATCTCCATCTCACTGATACTCTTACCATTTCACTTTCCCTCACCCCTCTTCATGCCTTCTCTGGCCTTATAATCCAATTTATATTCCATGGCAATCATTGTCATGTTTTCCTGGCAGAAAAATTTTAACTCCTTCTCATCTCATGTTTGTAAAAGACAAATAAACAGAAACCTCATTAAAATAGAGTTGGGAGACCAGAAGGGGGAGCTCTCATGCCCTGTGAGATAGCAGAGCCCAACAGGAAGGGGAAAGTTCTTTCTTAGCAAGAACTTAGTGGAAAACCATGAACTCTTTGTGTGCTTTCTTGTTTATAAAAGTATTCTCCTTCCCTTGCTGTGGGCAGACTTACTGTGCCTCACTGTGGCTGCAGACCCTGTATTGCAATTTCCTATTGATTGTAAAAAAATTATCTTCACTGGAAAAATAACTGGAAGTCTGTTTTTTTTTTTCAGATCAATAGGTCCTACCATCTCTATTAACAAGGAAAAGTACAAGCCTTATTAAATATAACTATTATTTCTCTATGCTTGTACTAGCACAGCTAAATATGATTGTAAAAAAACCCACAACTAATGATAAATCATCTCATTTTAAATTGATGACCATTATCCTGGAGAAGGCCTTTTTCCTGCCTGTTAATTCTACTTTTTTTTTTTTTTTCCATTTCGTTATATTATCTGTTCTATTACAACTTACACTTCTTTTCCATCTACCATCCTCTAATGATGATCTTGCTTTCTACTGAGAATGTTGAAATTCAAGAGGGAAATTTCTTTGTTGTTTACCCCTAAATCGAGCCCTTTACATGTGTATCCCTTTATTTTGCCTTTCTTCGATTACCATGGATAGTTTATCTTCATCTTTGAGGATGAATTTTCTTCATTTCTATACTCTTATTGCTTTCCATCCACAAAGGATGTGACCCAAAATGAAGGACTGTAATTTTCACGAGTATTTCTTTTTTATGAATATGTTAGTATGTAAATATATATACAAATATTAAGCAAATATCTGTTTCCTTTCCTCTTTTACTTCTAAATCATGTATATTGACTTTATAATATCTTTAAGTATTGTTAATCTTACATCAGACTTCAAACTATGCAATATCAAGATATGAGTAAACCTTATTCAAGGACTTTACGTCCCTTTCTAGGGAAGGGATTAGTGCATTTTCAGATGTAAGCATGATAGTTGTATCATATTAGATGGATTTATGACTTTGTTAATATCTTTATTTCAGGACCATGTATGGTTTAAGGAGATGCATATAGGCAAAATGTTGACAAGGATGGACTTGAGATTTTATGTGTTGACCAAGGGATGACCAGATGGCCCATAAAATATTATTTATCTGTGCGTCTGTATTTCTGAAAGAGAGCATTTGAATCAGTGAACAAGTAAAGGATTTCCACTCACTGACATGAGCAGGCATTATTCAATCCACTGAAGGCCTAAAAGAAAATAAAAAGGCAGAGGAAGGGTAAATTATCCTTCTTGAGCTGTGATGTCCATTTCCTTCTGCCCTTGGACATCAGAGCTCCTGGTTCTTGTATTTAATACTTCTGGACTGCAGAACTTATCCCAGCTGTCCTTACTTTGTTCTTAGAATATTGAACTGGAACTAAGTTTTATCACCATCTTTCTTGGTTCTCCAGCTTGCAGATGATAGAGTCTGGAACTTCTTAGCTTCCATAACTGTGTGAATCAATTTCTAAAATAAATCTTTATCTGTCCTTATCTCTTTCTCCTTCTCTCAGATAGACAGATAAATCTGTATATGGAGAAGGAAGGTTTTTTATATATACTGTAAATATACTATACTATATATAAATATTTTATATTTTATGTAAATAGTTTACATTTAGATTGTTGTTGTTGCATATACATTGTTGTTGTTGTTCAGTTGCCCAGTCCTGTCCGACTCTTTGCAACCCTATGGACTGCAGCATGCCAGGCCTCTCTGTCCCTCACCATCTCCCAGAGTTTGCTCAAGTTCATATTCATTGCATCAGTGATGACATCCATCCTCTGATGCCCTCTTCTCTCTGCACTCCATCTTTCCCAGCATCAGGGACTTTTTCAGTAAGTCATCTCTTCATATCAGATGACCTAAATATTGGAGCTTCAGCAGCAGTCCTTCCAGTGAAATATTCAGAGTTGGTCTCCCTTAACATTGAGTGGTTTGATCTCTTTGCCATCCAACAGACTTGCAGAAGTCTTCTCCATTACCATAGTTCAAAGATATCAATTCTTTGGTGTTCTTCCTTCTTTACGGTCCAGCTCTCACAACCACTGGGAAGACCATAAGCTAGACTATATGGACCTTTGTCAGCAGAGTAATGTCGCTGCTTTTCAACACACTGCCTAGGTTCATCATTGCTTTCCTGCCAAGAAGCAATCATCTTCTGATTTCATGGCTGCTGTCACCATCCACAGTGATTTTGGAGCCCAAGAAGAGAAAATCTGTCACTACTTCGACATTTCCCCCTTCTATTTGCCATGTGGTAATGGAGCCAGATGCCATGATCTTAGTTTTTTTAAATATTTTGTCTTAAGCTGGCTTTTTCACTCTCCTCCTTCACCCTCAAAGAGGCTCTCAAGTTCCTCTTCGCTTTCTGTCATGAGAGTGGTATCACCTGCATATCTGAGGTTGTTGATGTTTCTCCCACCTATCTTGAGTGTGGCTTGTAACTCATCCAGGCCTGCATTTCTCATGGTGTGCTCAGCACATAGGCTAAACACACAGGTGACAGCAGACAACCTTGTCATACTCCTTTCTCGATCTTGAACGAATCAGTTGTTCCATAGAGGGTTCATGTATATCCTTTTAGCCCTGTTTCTCTTGAGAATCCTGACTAATACATATAATTAGATTTAAAAAAATTATCCCCAAGATTATTATTGTACAATAGCCATTTATTACACCTAATGACTCTATGGATTAGAAATTTAGACAATGCATAGCAAATATAACTCGTCTGTACTTCAAAATGTCTGAGGCTTCAAATGAAGTCCTGAAGGTTATATACTAGAAATATCTGCAAATTTATTGATGCTAATCAACAAATGGGGAGACTTAGGTCCTCAATATACGGCTCTCTTCTTGTGGTTTTCCCAGAAAGGATAGGTTGAGCTTCCTCACAGTGGAGTGGCTGGCTACCCCAGATGATGTATGCCAAAAAGAGCAAGGAAGGTAGAATCCATATCTTTTTTATGACCTAACCTCAAAACTCACACAGTGTCACTTACACTAACTCTCTTGGTTGAACAGCTTTAAAACTCCCACCACATTTAAAAGGAGGGAATGCAAATACACTTCTTCATGGAAGAAGTATCAAAGTCACATTGTAAGAAAAGCAGATAAGATGAAAATCACAGTTGTATCAGTTAGAAAATACAGCCAACACATTTGCCTGTGTGGGTATTATCAAGAATTGCCTTGTTCTCTGCCTATATACTGATGAATCCAGCTTGGTGTTCTTATTTTCTGTAGTTCAAGGTGAGAGCCAGTCACATGCATATTACACATGTGGTTAGACCTGTTCTAACAACTACAACATATATATTTGTTTAACAATGTGTGTGTGTGTGTGCACGTATGCGCGCATTCAGTCACATAGTCGTGTCCAACTCTTTATGACACGTGGATTGTAGCTCACCAGGCTTCTCTATCCATGGAAATTTTCCCAGCAAGGATACTGGAGTGGGTTGCCATTTCCTCCTCCAGGGGATCTTTCTAGCCCAAGGATCAAACCCATGTCTCCTGCATTGCAGGCAGAGTCTTAGAGTCTTCACTGCTGAGCCATCAGGGAAGCCCATGTTTATATAGGTATGGCATATATATTTGGTCTATATCTCTAGTTCCTGACACAGAACTACTAGTCCCATGTAATTTCCTGAATGAGAAGAGCATCTTCTGTTCTAATGAGGAGACTCTTAGCAGGCTTCTAAACAGACAGCTTCAAGAAGAGGCTTGGTCACTAGAAAGACCAAACCTTGATTAGAAGTCTAGAATTTTTAGCCCCATCTTCCCAAGAGGGCAAAAGATTGAGTTAATAATTAATCATGCCTGCATGATGAAACTTCCGTAAAACAAAAAACAAAAACCTGAACAATGGAGTTTGGAGACCCTCTGGGTTGGTGAACTTGCTGAGATGCTGAGAGGGTAGAATGCTAGGAAGAGCATGAAGAACCACACCCCTTACCCATACCTTGCTCTATGATCTCTTCATTCACTGTTCTGAGTTGTATCCTTTATAATAAACCAATAATAATATCTAAAGTGACTTCCTAAGCTCTGTGAGCCATTCTAGAAAATTTTTGCACCTGAGAAGGGGTCATAGAATTATCCATTTGTCTATGGGGTTGCACAGAGTAGGACACAACTGAAGTGACTTAGCAGCAGCAGCAGCAGCAGCAGCCAGTTGATTAGAAGTACAGAAGGCCCAGATCTTATGAATGGTGGCTGAAGTCAGTAGCAGCCTTGTGGGACTGAGCCCTTAATTATGGGGTCTGTATAAACTCTGGGTAGTTAGTGTCAGAATTGAATCAAATTGTTGGACATTCAGTTCTTGCATGAAGAATTGGAGAGTTGGTTGTTGATGATGAAAAGCACTGCAGTGTGTGTGTGTGTCTATATGTGTATACATATATACATACATATATATAACACATATAAAATTGCACTTGAAAAATATTTAAGAATCATTTTTGAACATTCTCTTTCTACAGTATCAACAATAGATAAATTTCCCTGTCAGATGGTAAAGAATCTGCCTGCAATGTGGGAGACCCCTGGGTTGGGAAGATCCCCTGGAGGAGGGCATGGCAACCCACTCCAGTATTCTTGCCTGGAGAATCCCATGGACAGAGGAGCCTGGCGGGCTATGGTCCACGGGGTCACAAAGAGTTGGACACAACTGAGTGACTAAGCACACAACCACAGAGCTTTATGTGGAGATTTCTCAATTATTATAAAGGTATTTCTCAACATGAATGACTTCTTTACCAGAAAGGTATTCCAAACTAGCTTCCAAAATTGGAAACTAGCCAAGTGACAGCTACCATATCCTTTTACTCAATTTGTTTTGATAAGATTAACATTTCCAGTTCTCTAATCTATAGGTCTTCTGCTATGGTTACCCTCTTCAACTGCCCCTTCTGGACCTGTCCAGATTTAACCCAAAACTTACTACGATGGTACAGACACGGTTTGACCAGAGTCTGCCGTGTAACTGAACCTCAGTAAATGGGTTGAATGACAGCTATCTGATTTAATACTTAGAGCAATTTTTGAGGTATGTTTTATTTTCTTCATTTTATAGATGAAAAGGAGCACATATCTAATCTTATTATACTTTAGTTAGTGAGAGACAAACTAGACCCCAGTGCTCTCTTAATTTTCTATAAAACCATGATGCCTCTCCCTCAGGCTAATTCTGCAGCTGTCCTCCGCTCTTATAACTGAGGGGCAACTTGTTACTGATCTGTGAAGCATCAAGATTCTGCTGCCTTCTTGAGTCTGTGGTATTTTCCTTGCTTTGTCCAGTGACACATAGCCATGGTTATCAAAAACCTTAAAAGTGTGGATAATCAATAGCCAAATCCATTTCACCTGCCTTTACTAATCAAGATTGTTTTCTTTGCTGCTGCAAAAGACTTGCATATCCTCCAAGCAGCTTGTTGTTACAATAAGACAAGACATTCGCCCAAGTTGTTTTCCAGGAGCTTGGAGTCATCTGTGTATAGTTTAAGCTGAGTTAGGACAGTACAGGACCAAATTTATAATTTAAAGGACAGTGCAGCACACCCAGTGGGCATGTGCAAGTGTTCACTCAGTGACCTTTTAACATCAGAGGGCCAAGAACTCCATACTCAGGTGCTGCTAAATGTCTCCAAGTTTTAATGTGCAGAGACCTGTAGCTTAATAATGCCTGCAATCACTGTACCTTTGTCCAAACAGTTTTCCCCACATTCCTCATGCCTCAGACCACCCTGATCCTTTATTCTTTATCCCATAAATGCCCTGAGCCCCTTGTCTTTAGAATGGCTGACCTGAAACTTATCTTCCCATCTCCTTTTGGTCTAAAATTTTGGCATCTCAGAATTTTGATTTGCTGTTTATCAAGTTAAAAAATAAAAAATAAAAAACCTGTTTGGGTAACAAACTATTGGGATGAACATTAGAACAACCTACAGTAGGGACAGAATGATAGATCACCACCACATTTGGGAATAGAAAGTCGTAGTTGGTATGTAAACTTTGGGGAGCATTTGGATCAAGGTGCTTAACAATGTATTAGGTTTAAAATTATTAGAGAATTAGGTAATTATATGGCAAAAGAAAAGAAACTACCCACTTAGAACTTAAAAAAAAAAAGGAGAGGGGTGAATTAGCAAAACTGAAATTCCCCATATTAGGCTCCTCACCAGAGCAAGAGTTAATTGAAAGTGACAGACATTTAGTTCATACTGCGGGATGGTTATAGAGAAGAAAAGGTGCTGTGTTCCTTCTATGATCATAATACTTAATGATAAAATAAGTAAAAATATAGCTATAACTGAAGGCAAAATAAGGTAAGTGCCATAATAGAGGCATATGCAAAGTGCTGTGGGGAGTTGAAAGAAAGGTCAATCCCAAATAAGACACCAGAATAGAAACTAGATTGACAAAATAATATAGCAAATTTTGTTAACCAAAGAGCAGACATTTCTTCCTGACTCTGGGGGAACTGTTCATTTGTAGGGCAGCCCTCAAGAGCAGCTTAACACTAAACAGAAGCAAGGCCAATATTAAATGAATTTGAGGGATGAAACAGTTTTCTGCTCCCAGGCTTATAATTTAAAGTCATTATTGGGCCTTTGAGGCTAATCCTGGTAGAACAAGTTCAGGAGCTATGAGCAGAAGACACATGGAGAGGGAGTATAGTAGCAGCAGCAATTTCTGGTAAACAAATGCTGAAACTTAGTATTTAGGCAATGTCTTGTGACAAAATTCCAACCATCAGAGGTATTTTATGACTGTAATATAAAATTTACTTACATGAGAAGCAGCACAGGTGTGTCTTGAACCATAAAAAGGAAAACAACCTCCTAATAGTCATAAGGGGGTGGAACAATGCGTTTTTGTTTTTCTGTTTTTTTTCCTCTCAAATAATGGAAATGTGCCTAAGGCCTGGAAATCTTTAGAGTAGGAATAAGGCAGCAAAATTGACAAACTGAACTGTGTTATTTATTTGCTAAGTAGAGCTTAAGTTTTATGGGTATATGTTGTTTTCTTCTATATTACATGTCTTTAGTTTAGCAACTAATCTGATATTTTAAGATATTTCATTCTGTAAATCTTAGTTATTCAAATATTATTTTGAATAAGAGACAGAAATCTAACAAGCTTTTATGGAACATAGGATCTTTTAATCATAAAGCTTTAATAAGGGCAGCCTCAACTGATTTTCCAAGTTGAGAAATAAAGTAGCCCCTTCAACCTATTAATCATTTTAAGGTTGATCCTTGTTTTGTTTTTCTAGGAAAAGATGAAAGCCTGGTCATTCCAGGCATGTGACATTGTCGACAGACTTTTCAGCACTTCTCCTAATTTATGGCTATTCAGTGGGAACTGAGAAATACTCAGGTGGCTGCTGGTAGACTTCCCAGTGATTTACTCACAACATCTGCCATCTGCTCACATAGGCTCCATTCAGCAGCCAACATCTCATAAACGATGTCCTCTGGATTTCCTTCTCTTGGGCAAGTCAGTATTAACTGACATTGCCCCTCAGATAAGTACTGAAAGAGTCTGTCTCCCAAGATAATTATAAGGAATAAATTCACTTTTCTGAATCATACTTAGCCAAGTAGCTAATAGAAAAGGGAGTGACATGGGGGTAAGAGAGTGATAAAAGAGAGAAAAAAAAAAAAAAAAACAGAACAAAACACAAAAACCCTACTGCAGAATCTTAACCCTTTGGATTTCATAGCCACTTGTGAAATCCAATAGTGTTTTTGTTTTTTTTTAAGAGGGCAATCTTCCAGCAGAATATCTGTGAGCATGAACTTAAAGTTCTGATATTTATTTGTAAGAGAAGATTTCAGGGAACTGAATGTAATTTCTTTCATTGTATTACCTCTAGAGAAAGTAAAAAGGTAAGTGTGAGCGCATACAAATTTGTGTGCCAGACTCAGTGAGTTAATTACGGTTTCACAAAAGAAAAGAAATAAGCTCAGATGTTCATCTATTGTAAGGATTAAAATCAGTAAAGCCACAATTTATAAATAAAGATTGTAGCAACTGGCCTGCACTAAATACAACTAGTTCCCAATTCATTTATAACCAACTATAAGCGTGTTTAATAATACAATAGAATACAATAAGGATGATTAGTTTCCAACTTTACATCAAGTTGGCAGTCTTAAAAGTTGTGTCTGCTCAGATACGTGCATATTTCAGATACCCTATGAGTTTTTCAAAGGCATACCATAATGAAACCTAAAGCAAGTTTATAGCTGTTTAGAAGAAACAATGCTTTGATTGTTTTTGAGGTTACAGCAAACATTTTGGCACAGAATTAACCTTCTTAAACAAGTGAAACACAAAGAACTCATCTATAAATCTTTCCTTTATGTTATTATATACTTAACCCAAAGATATCCTTGGGACGGGAGACCAGCCTCTAATTCTATCTTGTGCTAACCTTGTAGCGGCACAATTTTCCTCTTTCCCATAAGGAAAATGCAGTACAGCATTGAGGTCAGAACCTGGGTTGGGATCCTAGCTTTGCAATTTACTAGCTGAATGACATCAGGCAAATCATTTAACCTCTTGATCCTCAGTTTCCTCACCTGTAAAACAAAAATAATTTACTTATTTCATAGGTTTATTGTGACAAATAACTAAATAGATGTGAAGTCTCTGGACAGAGCTTGGCACATAATTAATGCTGCACAAGCTATTATTACCCTTATGTCTGAAATGAGGGAAAACTCACATCACACAATCTTTGTATCATGTATACACATCGTACACACATCTCCTTCAAACACCTCTCTTGCTTCTTTTTTGGGCTCTTCTCTTTCAGCTTCTTTTGAGTGTCCCTAAAACCACTGACCTCAGATGGGGACTCTAACCCATGAGGCTGGGACTCAAACCCAGCCAAAACACATGGTCTTCCAACTGAGATCTCAGACCTGGTTTCAGGACCTAATGAACCTCAGAATCTTGATGTTTCATTGCAGAAAGAATTGAGTGAGAGAGAAAGTGATAGGTGAGAAGTGGATTTATTTACATAGGAACACACTCCATAGACAGAGTATGGGCCATTGCAGAGGGTGAGTGTGGCAGTCGCGAAATGTGACGTGGTTAGTTTTTATGGGCTGAGTAATTTCATAGACCTAATAACCTCAGATATGCAGATGACACCACCCTTATGGCGGAAAGTGAAGAGGAACTAAAAAGCCTCTTGATGAAAGTGAAAGAGGAGAGTGAAAAAGTTGGCTTAAAGCTCAACATTCAGAAAACGAAGATCATGGCATCCGGTCCCATCACTTCGTGGGAAATAGATGGGGAAACAGTGGAAACAGTGTCAGAGTTTATTTCTTTGGGCTCCAAAATCACTGCAGATGGTGACTGCAGCCATATAATTAAAAGACGCTAACTCCTTGGAAGAAAAGTTATGACCAACCTAGATAGCATATTCAAAAGCAGAGACATTACTGTGCCGACTAAGTTCCATCTAGTCAAGGCTATGGTTTTTCCAGTGGTCATGTATGGATGTGAGAGTTGGACTGTGAAGAAGGCTGAGCACCAAAGAATTGATGCTTTTGAACTGTGGTGTTGGAGAAGACTCACGAGAGTCCCTTGGACTGCAAGGAGATCCAACCAGTCCATTCTGAAGGAGATCAGCCCTGGGATTTCTTTGGAAGGAATGATGCTAAAGCTGAAACTCCAGTACTTTGGCCACCTCATGCGAAGAGTTGACTCATTGGAAAAGACTCTGATGCTGGAAGGGATTGGGGGCAGGAGGAGAAGGGGACGACAGAGGATGAGATGGCTGGATGGCATCCCTGACTCGATGGACGTGAGTCTGAGTGACTTTCGGGAGTTGGTGATGGATAGGGAGTCCTGGCGTGCTGCGATTCATGGGGGTCACAGAGTCGGACATGACTGAGAGACTAAACTGAACTGAACTGAACTGAATGTGTGGGAGGATTATTCCAACTATATTGGAGAAAGGGTGGAGCCACCATCCACTTTTTGGTCTTTTGACGGTGCATTGGAACTGTCATGGTGCCTCTGGGTGTTTCATTTAGCTTGCTGATTGAGGGTCAAGGTCTAGTGGAAGTTAACTTGTCTGCCATCTTGGACCCATCTGATTCTAATCAGTTCATGTTGTATCCTTGGGCTATGTCATTCTTTCATAACTTGTTCCCTGCCCTCTTCCTTCCTGTTTCACCCCCACTGTTTGGTCCTGTTTGGTCCTTACTAGGCTCACTTGCTTTAGCCCCCTTTGTCCAAAATTGCTTCCCACACCAATGACCTCTTTCCATCACTCCTCTTCTCACACAGACCTTAGCTTTGTCTCAGCTTCTCCAAACTTGGATCCTCTCACTTTTACTTAATTTTGTACCTGAAAGTATGTTTACTCTAAACACCAAATTTGCTTCCTCTCTGTAAATATAAGACCTTCTATAAGTCAGTATCCAGTATTCCAGAAATGTGAGTTAGGAATTATAAATAAGATTTTTTTTGATAATTCAAGCAATATGTACTACCATTAATGTGACATATGATTATTTTCATAAATATATTTTACCATCCAGTAATTTGATACCATTGAAAAGATATTAAATATATGAATACATTAGCAAGTGTGTGTTCAGTTTATACAGTCTAGCAACTTAGTGTAGAACACTGAAAGTGCTCTTATACACCTGTTCAGGCTACTTAGTGCATAAAAGTCATGACTATAATCTGCAGCTAACTTCAGTATTTGGGTATAATAGGTAAAAATATATGAACTTTACAAAAATGAAAACAAGATCACAGGTATATGTATATTTGTACAAAGTTATTCAGACAATTGCATTTGGTGGGGTTTTCATGTAGATGGAGATATAGATAATGTGTCTGTGTGCTCAGTCACTTCGGTCATATCAGACTCTTGGTGACTATATGAATGGTAGCCTGGACCCCTCTGTCCATGGGATCCTCCAGGCAAGAACACTGCAGTGGGTACCCATAGCTCTTTCAGGGGGTCTTCCCAGCCCAGGAATTAAACATGCGTCTCCTGCATTGCAGGTGGATTCCTTACCCACTGAGCCATCCAGGGAGCCCATAGATAAGATAAACTAGAAAAAAATAATAAAGTCATTCTCACATAAGTTTTCAGTGCTTCCCAATTCAGGAAATAGTGAAAATTCAAAATACTTAGCTAGGTGAATATAAAGAAAATAATTATCTTTTTTCATTTTGCTTTTTTTTTTTTGGTCTGAATGAAATGGTAAGCTATTTAGTACTGAACCATTTAAAACCAGCTGTAAAAAAAAATCCTCAGTCATTTCCTACACACACCACTCCATACCCCCACATCCTCCCACCCAGCCACAAACACAATCAGTTCAGATTTAATTTTTAAGTTTCCATCACCTGGATTTTTATTATTCTAGGAATCTTTGCATTTGCTTACACAGATCTAAGGTTGTCTGTTTCCAATATAGTCTGAAAAATGTCAATGCTAGTAACCAGTTTCTAAAACCAAACTGTTTCTGTCTAGAGCTATATGAAGCTGTCTTGCATTTTTCTCTTTTCTGAAGGCTTGTTCTGCTGCTGCTGCTAAGTCACTTCAGTTATGTCCGACTCTGTGTGACCCCATAGACGGCAGCCCACCAGGCTCCCCTGTCCCTGGGATTCTCCAGGCAAGAACACTGGAGTGGGCTGCCATTTCCTCTCCGTCTACTACTGTGTACTTACTGAAATATCATGAACCAGAGGTAGGAAGAGGATATCATTTTACAAGGAGAGGGTAGTTGGCAAAATTGAGACAAACTCTCATTAATTCTATGATTATTTATATCATATTCAAACATTGTGGTCCTTCAGCTACAGAGGTTTAATTATTTAATTTGTAGTAGGAGTCCAGGCTTGAAAGACAAAACTAAATGATCACAGGTGCCAGAGATCACCATGTGCCTCAAAAGGATTATCTTGATGTCTGCTAGAATTCAGCTGGCATGAAGGAATGTGGGACTTCCTATGAAGCAGAGGAGGGAAGATCCCTACCCTCAGTAAAGAGTCATGGACACGGGGCTGGTGTGGGTGAGAGACTTATGTCTGTTGCTCAAAATTTCTTCTTGTCTCATCTTCATGGTATATTCCTGAAGGATGGCTAAATATATGTAAGATAACAGAACAGAGGAAAACAACTGGCAGCATTTTTGTACTTTATTCTCTGAGTGACTCTCCTGGGATGAGGTGGTGGTTTAAATCCCTGATGGTTTCACGGCTGGTGGAATGTGGCATTGACAGTCTGAGGTGTGTCCCTGCAGTCCAAGCACGATCAGTGGGGACAACTGCACAGTCTCTGAGGACAGTATCACCACAGGAAGCCAAACAGGTGGAGTGGAAACTGTCAGATGCTGCATTGCTCATGAGTATGAAAGAAAAGATTGGTGGAGGGAGAGAGGAAAGGAAGGAAGAAGAAGAAGAAAGAAAATACAGACACAACAGAAAATGCTATACGAGAATCAATATTGCTACTTGCAGAAAGATATAATTCTATTGTTTTTTAAAGGACTTTAGTAGTAATTTACTGTTACTACTTTCCCTTCTGTGCAAGATTTTGCCCTAAAAAGTTAAATTTGAAGGTCACCAAATAAGGAAAAAGAATGTAAATTAGAAACTTGAAAATTACCTCAGTGTATGCCCCCCTTTTTCCTTCTAAAAATTAACTCATTTTCTTGAACTCACTCTTTTATGGTTATATCTTAAAAAGGGATAAAAGCTATGAAAAAGACAGGGAAAATGTCCCCACCCCCACCCCACCCCACCCCACCCCCACCCCCCCGCCGCCCACTTCATTTTCACTCTTTCCAGAAGGGAATCACTATTTTCAGGAGCATTTTCCTATGAGGGTCATGAATCATTCTGGCCTACTTTGAAGAGGGTTCTCATGATATTCTTTATGCCCTGCTGCTGCTGCTAAGTTGCTTCAGTTGTGTCCAACTCTGTGCCACCCCATAGACGGCAGCCCACCAGGCTCCCCCGTCCCTGGGATTCTCCAGGCAAGAACACTGGAGGGGGTGGCCATTTCCTCCTCCAGTGCGTGAAAGTGAAAAGGGAAAGTGAAGTCGCTCAGTCGTGTCCGACTCTTAGCGACCCCATGGACTGTAGCCCACCAGGCTCCTCCATCCATGGGATTTTCCAGGCAAGAGTACTGGAGTGGAGTGCCATTGTCTTTATGCCCTAGCAATGATATTATAAATATTTGCTGCATATTTTATAACACATACAAATATTTGTAACAAACATTTGATATTATAAATATGCAAATAATTTAGTATCCCAAAGTCTTCTAGTTTAATCCATCCATACCTTGATGTATTTCATGGACTTATTTGAGTATAATTTAAGCATATCATATTTACTAAAAATTAAAGTTAAAAAAGTAGCAAAAATATTGTATGTTTTAAAATACACTAGATTGAAAATTAAAACACCAAAAGTATCAGTTTCTCCTAGTGATAACAATGTGAGTTTTAAGACTTTTTAAAAATCCAAGTTTTATGACGTGTTAAAAAATATTACTATAACAAATTTAAAATATTTATAAAATTGACAAAGGAAGCATTTAGCAAATCATGAAAGCTCTTTAAATATAAACTGTAGTCTTTATCAAAACTCTATTTTTCTACTAATATAAAATAAATCATATAACACAATTTCAAGTCTGACTTAACTGTCACTTCAATTTAAAAATGACATAGTTCATAATGTATTTTAATATTAATCACTCAAAGAAAACAGTGTTGTACTTTTTATATTATTTAGAAAGAACACAACCAAGTAGCCTTCTACTTATGTTCCTTTGTTATAATATAAGGTAAAATCCCCCCAGATATTTGGTTCCCATTTTTAAGTTAAACCAGCGCTCTGTGGAGTTGGTTCTTTTTTACCAGCAGCCATTATTCCTTGATTAAAGGTATGAATTGGGGAGTCCCATTCTATTTCTCTCACAATATGAGAAACAGAAAATTGTGAATGTCACAATTTCAAGCTTGTAATGTCATAAACCAAGTTCAGTAAAAATACTTATTGAGAAGCATCTGTCTGCTGAGGACAGTGACACATAACACAAATGCCTAAGAATAAATACAGCAGATGCCCAGCTTCTAAAGAAGAATCAGACAGATACTAAATTAACTATAATAGAAAAAATAACCATTCAAAAGTTGTAATAGAATTACTAAAGCCAGGTCAGGGGCTCGGAGTATGAATACAGTTGCATCAGTTTTTAATCTGACTCAGTAGATTTTTTTCCTTTTCCCTCTATTCTTCTATTTTCTTCTCATCCTCTTTTTTTCAAAGGTAAAAATGCAATATCCAGTTTTCATTTCTACTGATGAAAGTTTGGGCAAGATCTTTAAAGGGAATAAAAGGAAAACTGAAAACTTGGGTGTATTATTGTGGTATGTGTAATACACTGTGTTCTTTAGTTTCTTAATAATGTGATATTGACAAATTAAAAAGACAATGTTTATTGTTTTACACATTCAGCTTCTAAGTGGAAATGGCTCTACATATAGCAATAATCTTAAAGCCTAATTTTTTTGCCCAAGTGCTTTAAAACATGCATGCTATTCTAACATGATTATTCAGCATGGAATGCATTTACCTACTCCATGAATTTTTTAAAAGCCCCTTTTTTTCAGAATGCACTTATGCACAGTTTGTAGAGACTTATGGATCTCAAGGGATAAACACTATATGCTCAAGAAAATAGTCTTGGATGACTGTGGCATAGAATCCCTGATATTTGTTTTCAGTTACTCAAAGAGAAAAGATAGTTTTAGCAATTCTTGATGAAAAAAACAGATGATTTTAGTTAAATTTATTTTACAATATGTGAAAAAAAAAAAGTATCATCCCAGATTTCCAAAAAGCACAAAATTCTTTGAAAAGTGAACATGTTCTTCGCTCAATTGTGTCTGACTCTGTGACCCCATGGACTCTAACCCACTAGCCTCCTTTGTCCAATGTACGCTTCAGGCAAGAAATTCCCAAACAAATTCAGTTGGGAATTTGTTACAAGATAATTATTATCTACTTCATAAGCAGGAGAGCCTTGGTATGGTGTGTTTTTGTATGTGTGAGGGTTTATTGTGCTCAAAGACTTTCTTCCCTATGTCTAAGTTAAAAAATCCAAATATCCTTTTCACATCCATGTGTGGTCTGGAAAATTATATGGGCTGGATTGCACAAATATTGCTATAGCTATTAAGTTCTTGCCCTATTTACCCCATCTGATTTTTATGAAGATCTAATTTTTAAAAGAATGTGAAAATTGAAAAAAAAAACATACAAATTATAAAGCTTAAATTTTTGATGAATAGCAATTTAAAAATCTTTATTAAGTATCATTATATAGCAACACCTCTAGAATTAAGAAAGCAAGCATACTGGAGTGGGTTGTCATTTCCTACTCCAGGGGATCTTCCTGACTCAGGGGTCGAACACTTGTCTCTTGCAGCTCCTGCATTAGCAGGCAGATTCTTTACTGCTGCGCCACCTGGGAAGCCAGAATGAAGAAAACAGTATATCAAAAAAGTTAGCAAAGGTTGAACTGAATTTTTTTTTGAATCTCTGCTTTTCAGTGTGAATACATATTCCATCCAATTGTATTTAATGTGGATAATGAATAGTGTACACACCATAACCTAAAACTCGCATCTTTACCTCAAAAAATTTTCTTTTTTTTCCAATAAATTCTGTAAAGTAAATATGTAAACCAAAAACAGAGAACAACTTAACTCAATGGCCTTACATGGCTGAAGGGAAGGGAGAAGAGGAGAAAGGAAAACCTTACAAAAGATAAGGAAAAATAGAGATACATGGCAAAAGGGGTATTTTGTATCCTTTTCTCCTGCAGAATTTATGTTCCTGAGGAAAATATCAGAAAGAGAAAAGAAATTGAGAGTGCAAAGTAAGTATGAGTTAAAAATATTTGGACTGAGCAGAAGGAGAAATGGATTCTGATGTGACTCAGCCTTTACTCCCTATGACACTCACTTCCTAGTGGTTCTTTCCTTTTGTCATCAGGTATTTCACTCTGGTCTTTTCCCTGAACTCCTAAATCTATAACACTTGTCATTTCATTTTGCTTCTATATAGAGTGAATCATAGCCTTTCAATTATAACTCACTAATTAATAAATACTAAAAACTTACTGTGGGCAAGGCATCAAAACATATAAAACAGACATAGTCTCTGACCTGTGACTTGTGATTTTACAACTGTGAGGAGGAGAACACAGCCCTCAAATAATATCAAAGATAATAGATGGCCTCACAAAAGTAGCATAGAAGTTTTGGTATGCTTCACAGAGCAGCCTGACTTAGTCTGATGCATCAAAATAAGACTTCTCTAAGTATTGATAGGTAATCTGCATCCTAAATGAGAAGTGCCTGTTAATTGAGTTATTCATGACAGGGAAGAAGAGAGGAGATTGCATCCAAAGGTTTGGAAGGGGAGAAAACAGTATGTTCAACAAATTAAACAAAACTGTAAATAAGAGAATAAGCAAGTAGATAGCTTGAAATAAGTAAGGGGCGAGAAAGAGACAGGAAAGGGAGGACCTTGTAAGTTTTGCCAAGAATCCAGCTGAAAAGCATCAGCAAGCAATCGTCCCGGTATTTTGAGATGGGGAACAATATAATCAGATATGCATATTTAACAAAAAAATTCTGGAAACAATGTGAGAACCAAGTAGAAGTAGATTCAGAGAAACCAGTTAGGTGACTAATGTAGCCATTTATGAAGATGTTAGAGCTTTCAGCAAGGATTATGATAGTATGGTTGCAAACCAGAGAAGAGATGAGATATATTTAGGATCTGATTAGATGAGATCAGAAGAGGGAAGTCCAGGGTTATTTAGAGACAGGAATATTCAATTTGACATGCCTGTGAAATGTCTAACTGAATATGTTCAATGGGCAGTGGATTGATGGGCTGAAGCTCAGGAGAGAGATATAGGTCAGAGAGATATTCCTTTGAGAGAAACATGACAGTGACAGTAATGGAAGCCACCAGAATGAATAAAATTGTCAGAGCAAAGCATGTGGAAAAAGAGAAAAGAGAATAAGTTAGAGTCACTATGAGCTCTTCTATACAAGGATTACATGTAAGAGGAGATGCCAGGAAATGAGAATTTTATTTTGCAATGGTCAAAAACTTTTGCAGCTGAGTAGTATATGAGAAGAGTACTTGACAAGGTGGTTATTTTGGTTTATAAAGATCAGTAGGGAAATCAGAATTTTTTAAAGTAGGACAAATACTGCAGTTGTAGTGTCATGAATGTCCAAGAAAGAGGCAGTTTAGAGGAAAAAATAAATGACAGAAAAAACATAATAATATTGACAATCAATCAGTTCAGTTCAGTTCAGTCATTGAGTCATGTCTGACTCTTTGCGACCCATGAATCGCAGCATGCCAGGCCTCCCTGTCCATTAGCAACTCCTGGAGTTCACTCAAACTCACGTCCATTGAGTTGGCGATGCCATCCAGCCATCTCATCCTTGGTCGTCCCCTTCTCCTCCTGCCCCCAATCACTCCCAGCATCAGAGTCTTTTCCAATGAGTCAACTCTTCACATGAGGTGGCCAAAGTACTGGAGTTTCAGCTTCAGCAATGTCCTTCCAAAGAACACCCAGGACTGATCTCCTTTAGAATGGACTGGTTGGATCCCCTTAGCTAACATTTTAAAATGTTGCTCACTTTAATCAGGACTACCCCAGATTTTCTTGCCAAGGCACACACTGCAAATGATAATATCAGTGTGGCACACTTTGATCAAGGAAGCTGTACTGGGACCAAGGAGATTTGAGAGAGAGGAGCAGAAGTGTTTTGTTCCTTGCATGCCACCCAGAAATTCAGCTAAATAAAAAAATATTAGTTTCTCTAATTTTAACCCACTCTGACACCAAGTCCACCCTGATGTACTTTTGTTACCTGAAAAACTAGATTTGCCTCTTGGTAAATGTCGAGCAAAAAGACACAACCAAACCAAAGAAAGGGAGAAGGGAGGATTCATTACTTGCAGCAAGTAAGGAGAACACCAAGAATCCTCCCCAAAGCTATGTCTCCCCCAACAGCGCAATTTGGGAGGTTTTAAACTAAGGGTATGTGCATATTCATAAGGTGGCTTGAGTGGTAAATACATATTCATGAAGGGGCTGGAGTAGAGGAGAAATCAGCATAGAACTGGGGCAAAGGGCTACGGAGTCCAAACTGTGATTGATTGAAGTCACAAGGGTCAGAAAAAATCAACATCATTATCCCTTAGGTTCCAGTTGAATTAGTGGTTGAGTGCTTCAGGCTAATCTTTACCCTTGAAACAAAACTGGGAGTCTTTACAACTGATCTACTTTTCTTTGCTATTATTACTTCTTTTGACTGATAAAAGTCCTTTATTCATGTGTTTTTTCATTCCCCAAGATCATTAATTATGAAGACTTGTTCAAAGACAAGCATGGCCTAGGCCAAAAATGACTTCTCATATGTCAATACAATCAGGCCTGGTTCTCTGGGGACCCTATCTGCTTACACTTTTGTTCATTCTTTGTACAGGGATGACTGTCCAAAGCCCTAAATGGAAAAAGAGCAGAAACTTGTATTCCTGTAAATCCCCAGACATATTTAAAATACTTCCCTATTTTAATTGTCTCCTCTTCATCCTGTTGGTAAGGAAGGGATTCTCTTCCTCTGGCCATGGGGATGACTGAACACAGGACATCCACCACTGGGCAGATGAGACGGAAAACAGTTGATTAGTCCCATGTCCTCATAGCCTGGGAGAGACAGTGTCACACCACTCAGGGCCAAGTGGGTTTGTACCCTGTACCGTAGGAGGTAGGTTTATATTAATAGTATTAGGATCAGTTCAGTTTAGCCACTCAGTCATGTCCAACTATTTGCAACCCCATTGACTGCTGCAAACCAGACTTCCCTGTCCTTCACCAACTCCCTGAGCTTGCTCAGACTCATGTCCATCAAGTTGGTGATGCCATCTTAACCATCTCTTCTTCCTTTTGTCCCCTTCTCCGTCTGCCTTCAATCTTTCCCAGCATCAGGGTCTTTTCCAAGGAGTCAGCTCTTCACATCAGGTGGTGAAATTATTGGAATTTCAGTTTCAGCATCAGTCCTTCCAATGGATATTCAGGACTGATTTCTGTTAGGATTGATAGGTTTGATCTCCTTGCAATCCAAGGGACTCTCAAGAGTCTTCTCCAACACCACAGTTCAAAAGCATCGATTGCTTGGTGCTCAGCTTTCTTTATAGTCCAACTCTCACATCCATGCATGACTACTGGAAAAACCATAATTTGGCTAGACAGACCTTTGTTGGCAAAGCAATGTCTCTGCTTTTGAATATGCTATCTAGGTTGGTCACAGCTTTTCTTCTGTCAGGGAAGTTTGTAATTTCCTCAGTTCTATCTTGCCATAGCCGTGTTATAGCTCAGTCTTATAGGCAAGCAGAAGAAACTACATTCTCGAGGTGTGGGGACAGGCTGACCCAAAAGACGCAAAGAGAAGAGAAGCCCCAATCCTGCTAGGCTTCCTCCGTCTATACATTTGTCTCCTCCCCTCTGAGCCTGCCCTGTGTAAATCGGGCTATCCAGGAGGGTTGTTTGTTTTACCTGAGGTCCTCACTCCGGTCCTTGGACCTTCCTCTGTTCTGTTTCCGTGGGTTTTCCCCTTCTTTGTCTTTTAGCCATCACCATTTTGGACTCCTTTTTCCTATTCTAACTACCTAACACTTCCAAGGAGCAAGCGTCTTTTAATTTCATGGCTGCAGTTACCATCTGCAGTGACCAAAAAAAGTCTGTCACTGTCTCCATTGTTTCCCCATCTATTGGCCATGAAGTGATGGGACCAGATGCCCTGATCTTCATTTTTAAGTACTAGGGTATGGTATTCCATTCCCCATGGAAGAATGGTTGGTTGGTTTGAATAATTCCAGCAGTTTATAAGGAATTGAAGCCCACTACTTAGAGGTAAGTATAAACTTGATCTGGTCACTCTGATAAGGAGGTTGTTTGGCTAGTGGATCTTATTCACAGGAGCAGAATGGGGAGGGGAACTTGTGGTTAGGCCATCTAAGTCCCTCTCAGCTTTACCCAGATGTCAAGGCAAACATAATATTGTGCCTAAATTTTAGGCTTTATGCCACATTCTCCTGAAAGTCCAGAGAATAAAATTTGGCTACATGGATTTGAACACTGAATATCTCTGAGTATTCTGAACTCTGAACACTGAGTAGGGAACTCCCTATGTCTCTCTCACTCCTATTTTCCTCCCCAATCTCCAGGACTATTTTTCAGCATAGAACAGGACGCCTTAGACTCAACTGTTTCTTTTCCATAATGTGAAAGACTGTTTTGAGCTGAGCCCTCCAGGCGTAGTTCTGAAAATGCTAAAAGAAGAGAAGGATTTAGAAAATTCTCTCCGAAGATAGAAGCCTTGCTTAAAAGCCTTTTGTTGAGCCCGAAAGGTCAAGTGCCCATCAGACCCTGCCCTCCGAAGGCAAATATTAGAGTATTTATTGGAGTGAGGATTCACAAAAACAGGTTTTGGGTGGGAATTAAAATGTATTTGCTTGATATTTCTCAACTTCAGAATTATTTGCCACTTAGAATTACTATCTTAGTAAAGAATTTGCCTGCCAGCACAAGAGACAAAGTTTCAATCCCTTGTTTGGGAAGATCCCCTGGAGAAGGAAATGGCAACCCACTCCAGTATTCTTGCATAAAGAATGTCATGGTGAGAGGAACCTGGCGGGCTACAGTCCATGGGGATGCAAAGTGGCAGACACAACTTAGCAACTAAAAAACAACAACAGCAATACTTTGTTATATGTTTAGAATATCTGCTCTATCCATAAGTTTTAAACACTTTTCATATAAATACAATACATCTCTACTATCCATACCAATAATCACTTTTTTTTTTGTCTATAGCCTTGGACTTTTTTCCCTGCTGAATGAGTTCCAGGTCTTAAGTAACTGTGTTACTGCTGCCCTCAGGGCTGGAGCTTATAGGAGGAGCAGGAACGTGAATGGTGTGGAGTATTAGGTTTGGTAAGAAGCACAGGTGAACATAAAGAATTCAGTTTGGGGCATATTAATGTTGAAGTGTGATGGGACACCAAAGAAAAGGCCTCGCTTGAAGTTCGAGAAATGGTCAATCTTGGAAGAAAGGATCAAAAGTCATCAGTTTGCAAACAACCGTGAAAACCACGAGTGAATCATAGTTCTCACCAGAGTGCATACAAAAGAGAAAGATGCTGCAGCCCTCGGGACTTGGGAGGTAGACTGCCTGGGTCTGTATTACTGAGAGAGAATACACTGATCACTTTGCACACTTTGCAGAATAATCCTGAGTGAGTACCCTGTTTCAGAAATGAAGTTGCTTGTATTCATTTGCCCTTGCTACTTTGATGTTACATTTTGGTCACCATCTGTCTGGAGTTTACCAAAGGAAATTATTTTTTTGTATGTGCCTCTGAACAAGTGTTAGAAAATGATAACAAACTCTCATAGTGTTCTGCTCTGCAATCACAGCCTAAAGCTCCCAGCCTCTCACCCAACTCATATCTCTACTTTGATATTGGATAATCAGTGATAGTTATATGCTCACAATATTCATTACAAAAACAATTCATACTCAGTATGATATACAATCATTCATTCCTATCCCAAAGAAAGGCTATGCCAAAGAATGTTCAACTGCTGCTGCTGCTGCTGCTGCTGCTGCTGCTGCTGCTGCTAAGTCGCTTCAGTCATGTCCGACTCTGTGGGACCCCATAGACGGCAGCCCACCAGGCTCCCCTGTCCCTGAATGGGTTGCCATTTCCTTCTCCAAAGAATGTTCAAATTACCGCACAATTGCACTCATCTCACATGCTAGCAAAGTAATGCTCAAAATTCCCCAAGCCAGGCTTCAACAGTAGGTGAAATGTGAACTTCCAGATGTTCAAGCTGGATTTAGAAAAGGCAGAGGAACCAGAGATCAAATTGCCAAAATTCGTTGAATCATTGAAATAGCAAGAGAGTTCCAGAAAAGCATCTATTTCTGCTTTATTGACTACACCAAAGCCTTTGACTGTGTGGATCACAACAAACTGGAAAATCCTTCAAGAAATGGGAATACTAGATCACCTGACCTGCCTTCTGAGAAATCTGAATGCAGATCAGGAAGCAACAGTTAGAACTGGACATGGAACAACAGACTGCATCCAAATCAGGAAAGGAGTAGGTCTAGGCTGAATATTGTCACCTTGCTTATTTAACTTTTATGCAGAGTACATCAGGAGAAATGTTGAGCAGGATGAAACACAAGCTGGAATCAAGTTTGCCGGGAGAAATACCAATAATGTCAGATATGCAGATGACACCACTCTTGGAAGAAAGTGAAGAAGAACTAAATAGCCTTTTGATGAAAGTAAAAAGCAGAGTGAGAATGTTGGCTTAAAGCTCAACATTCAGAAAACCAAGATCATGGCATCTGGTCACATCACTTCATGGCAAATAGATGGAGAAACAGTGGAAACAGTGGCAAATTTTATTTTGGGGGCCCCAACATCACTGCAGATGGTGGCTGCAGCCATGAAATTAAAAGATGCTTGCTCCTTGGAAGTAACTCTCTGACCAACCAAGACAGCATATTAAAAAGCAGAGACATTACTTTGCCAACAAAGGTCTATCTAGTGAAAGATATAGTTTTTCCAGTAGTCATGTTTGGATGTGAGAGTTGAACTATAAAGAAAGCTGAGTGCTGAAGAATCGATGTTTTTGAACTGTGATGCTGAAGAATACTCTTGAGGGTCTCTTGGACTGCAAGGATTTCCAACCAGTCCATCCTAAAGGAAATCAGTCCTGAATATTCATTGGAAAGACTGATGCTGAAGCTGCAACTCCAACACTTTGGCCACCTGATTCGAAGAACTGACTCATTGAAAAAGACTCCTGTACTGGGAAAGATTGAAGGCAGGAGGAGAAGGGGACGACAGAGGATGAGATGGTTGGATGGCATCACCAATTCAACAGACATGAGTTTGAGTAAGTTCTGGGAGTTGGTAATGGACATGAAAGCCTGGTGTCCTGCAGTCCATGGGGGCACAAAGAGTCAGACACGTCTGAGCGACTGAACTGAATTGATAGCAGGAATCTTCATATAATGCCAATTTATGAATTAGGATAGACTAAGTTATACCATGGTTAAAAATAAAGCGTGAAATCTTAGGATTTTAGTAACAGCAAATGTTTATGCTTTTGTCACAGTCTGTTGTGTATTGAAATTGACTCTATCTGGTAGTTTACCTCCAAGCAAGTACTTAGGGATTCAGTCTTTTCATCTTTGAGCTAATAATTTAAACTCATGGCCCCTAAAGAGCATTAAAAAGAGGTGCTGGAGATAAGCCAGGAAATATACACATCAATTTCACCCTCTTCCTTCATCTTGCTTCTTGTCAGAAGCAAGAAATCTGGAATCAATCCAGCTCTAAGAATATGAAGTCATTCTGTGCTTTCAGGAAGAATTTGATAAGCATATACTAGCTAGTATATGCAACGTATCGCCTACCATTTTTTTTTCAAACATAGAAAGAAGAATCTCAATATGTAGTATGGAAATTACTTATTAAGGATTGCTTCATTAGTTTGAAAGCCAAGCCCTCTTTTGCCCTCATACATTTTCATTAAAATAATGTCATTCTCTTCCAGTTTCCTAAAAAATAAAACTTTTCCCCTGTTTTTACCAGTAACATTAGTTTTCGTTTCAGCTTCTCTTTCAGCATATAATTTGAGCATTTATTTGGCCTTATAGTTTAATTTTTTTGGAGAAGACAATGGCAACCCACTCCAATACTCTTGCCTGGAAAATCCCATGGATGGGGCAGCCTGGTAGGCTGCAGTCTAGACATGACTGAGCGACTTCATTTTCCCTTTTCACTTTCATGCATTGGAGAAGGAAATGGAGACCCAGTCCAGTTTTCCTGCCTGGAGAATCTCAGGGATGGGAGAGCCTGGTGGGCTGCCGCCTATGGGGTCACACAGAATTGGACACAACTGAAGTGACTTAGCAGCAGCAGCATAGTTTAATTTATTCCCTTACATTTGAGGACAGAAGACTTTATTAGTCTCCTTTCTTTGGAATTTCACAGTTTACAAGTGGGAACTTTCCTATGGAGACTTGCCAAAGAGTTGATTCCTTAACCTCTTGGTCGTTTTTCTTCGTTAAAGAGAATAAATCACTTAATGGTAGCAGTAATCCTTGTTGCAGTTTGCCAAAACCAAAGCAAGTGCTGGACCACATTCACTCCCCACGGTTTTGAGGAAAAGAGAAAGACACTTAGAAGATGGTGTTAGGGTTTATCTCACTCCCACTAGACTTTGCTATCTGGGAATTGTCAGAAAATGAGCTACCAAATCAACTGTATTATGAATTTTAGATCTGAATTCCTGTCAGTTCCATAAGATGGCAAGAGTCACCTGTACAGAGTGTGATTTCTCATAACTGAAAGTCTGTAAATTTTGAGTAAGGCCATAGTGATGTTTGCAGAAATATGAGCATTATTCTGACTTCAAAAATAAGTAAACTTTCTCGGTTCTGCTGCATATCCTAGCCACTCTTCAAAGTTCCAAATTTTGACTCCTGGAGTGGTATTTTCAAGAATTTCTCAATTTTATATTAGCAATTATTCTGCACCTGCAGTTGGAAATTCTGTTTACTTGCAAGATTCCAGGCACAGTCCCAGACCCAGGGAGTTGATTTCTTCTGGTGACACAGTGCAGAGATTTGAACCTGCCCAAATGTAGTTGCCCTTAAAGTCCTCCCCTTGGCCCCACCCCAAAGGACTGGATTTTGTAAGAAACTGAATTTCTGGAGATGTGTACAAAAAAATTCAAAGTTTGGTTTTACAAAGGTATTTTTAGAAAACTGTGAACTAATGGACCCTTAATTTTGAAGTGCTTTGATATATAAACTGTTCTCAAACATTTCATTTTCACCAGATTAGAAACTTCAATTTAGGTGTCATCCACACAGAGTTTCTTTGGGTTTCTAGTGCTAGTCTAAGAGTTGTGATGACTTATTGTTTGTTAATGTCAAATATTTTTTTTCCAACAGATTCCCTACCTCACCAAAAGATTAGAAACTGTAGGAAAAGTATACTCTCAGTTTAAGTCTAAAATTATGATTTTAATTCTAGGCCCTAAATTCTAAATGGTAACTCCCAAAATATAAGTTATAAACCAAAGATCTCAGAGATCAAGTTCTTTAATATGACAAAGAAATATTCTAACAAATAAGTAATTTGAAACAATAAAATTTTTTACTAATTTTTTTGTTTTTAAATAAATAAAAGAAAAGGCCATACTAACTGAGTCTTAGAGAATACATTGAATATTTGGGTATATGTTTAGGTGTTCATCAAAAATGAAAAGTCATAAGGTTTTTATTTTTTAATTTTAAAGTGAAGGTTTTGATTTTATGTTTTCACTTCTGACTTTTACAACTCAACTCATGTGACATATTTCATTACATCATTTTATAGTATAGCTAACTGACAAGTGTATTCTGAGACTATGAAAACTATTAAACCAAGTTTATTAGAGATGGCAATATTCTTAGAGATCTCAAATCTTACATAGGAAAGAAGAATCCATAATCTTTTATAATAGCAAAGTACATAGTGACTTTGTCAAATTCCACCACATGTATTAATGTGTCTGTTAAAACTGGAGTGAAAAAAAATAGTGAGAAATTTCCTCTTGTTAATATCCACTTTTGCTAAAACCAACAGTGCTGAAATAGCATATTAGTCATACAATTCTGAGGCTTTATGCATCTATGAATTGAATGGCCATAATCAATGACATGGCATTAAACAAGACTTCCTTCCATACCAATGAACTTAATACTGAGTTCTCTAAATTACTACAGAGACAAGTAAATTGAAATTATTTAAATTGAAAAGTAAATGAAAAGATACTGAAAATTATTTTCAGTGGTCATATGGCTGTACATTTAGAATAATATTGATGTTGAAAGCAGCTTATTTCTTAGAGAAATACCTTTCACTGGGCAAGTGTAGGCATGGCCTAAGAGTCAATGATAATATTATTCTTTCAAGTGTTTTTAACGTATATAAACATGACCTTTTATTGACTCATTTAAGACTCTTAGTGGAAATTTTATCGTTCATGTTACAATAACTGATCTTTAGGGATTCAAGTGGGCAATTACTCAACTAAATAAAGGGAATGCTTTTCTAATCTGCTCTTGTAATGTTTAGTTAACATGTTCAAAACAAAGCACGTGGTGGCACTATTTCTTGTTTCCTTTTTCCTATGAGTCATATGGGATTATCGATGAACTCCATTATAAACTAGATTCTAGATGCACATTATGTTAAAAGTTCTATACAAATCTCACAAATGTGAAGCAGACAAAAAAAAGTGGGAAATGTTATTTTACGATTCCAATTGGCAGAGCAAATTTTTCAAGACTCTGAGAGGGAACATATTATATTTCCCCCATGACTTTAAGCTTATAATTAAAAGCCATGCTTCCACTTTTAGTCCAAAAAAGCATAAAATGCTCAATTTGAGAACAAAAGCACTTTAGATGTTCTTCATGTATATCTGAGAGATACATTCTGGGCACTTCATGTATCATAAGTTCAGTTCAGTCACTCAGTCGTGTCCGACTCTTTGAGACCCCATGGAGGTAGCTCCTGATTTGGAACCAGATTCCTGCCATAATAAAGACCTAAATATTTTTTAAAAGATTTAGAGATCAGGGAAAATGACATTGAAATTAGGAAACATGATGATCCCTGTTATGTAGAGGCAAACCTTTGGTAAAACTGTTGTGGGCAGTAACTTGAAAGGCAGACTAGACTATGTGCCTATTCAGTCAGAAACTCTAGAGGATGTGATTAGAGGGGAAAAACTTACAGAAACTAGTGTATATGAACATAATTGACTACTTTCAACAAGATATTAACAGTAAAGAGAGGAACCCAGAATTATATTGACTATTTTGCAGGCAGAAATAAAAGTGAATACAGAGTCCTGAAATTCTATGCCTAGCTACTTATGGACTGTGAGCAGTTGAGGAGAGTATTTTTAAAGGATTGAACAAAAAATATCCAGTAAAATGTGTCAAATGAATAAAACAAACCAAGGTTAAAATCAATAAATTGCATGTACAGGCTTCCCACCCTAAATAGGTGGTCCCAATTAAGAAAGAAACAAGTTGGTAAAAGGCAATAAAATAAAGATATTTGAGAACTACATCTGAAAACAAACTTTGAGTATATGATATGTGTGAAATTATTTTTTAAAAAAACAAACACATCAGTAGTCTATTGGTCTGAGAGAATTTCCTTGCCAAAAATCACAAATTTGAACTAAGGAAGCCTTTGACTGTTTCCGATTTAAACAAATAAGTAACAATTATAAAACCATGAACTCCCAATTTTCCAACAGAATGAGGCAAACTTTGAAGGCTGTATAGCCCCAAAGGTATTCTATCACTCACTTCCAACATAGTCATGGAGAGTAATGGATTGAGAGGAGTTTCCAAATGGGAGGACCAAGGGGCCATGGGGCAAATAGATGAAAAATGCCTTCTAGAGAGATGAATTAGAAATTAATCCCGGTACTCCCTCAACCTCAGGGGCTTCCCTCATATCTCAGTTAGTAAAGAATCCACCTGCAGTGCAGGAGACCTTGGTTTGATTCCTGGGTCAGAAAGAGCCACTGGAGAAGGGATAAGAAGGGATAAGAAGCCCACTCCAGTATTCTTGGGCTTCCCTTGTGGCTCAGCTTGTCAAGAATCTGCCTGCAATGTGGGAAACTTGGGTTTGATCCCTGGGTTGGGGAGATCCCCTGGAGAAGGGAAAGGCTACCCACTCCAGTAGTCTGGCCTGGAGAATTCCATGGACTGTATAGCCCATGGGGTCACAGAGTCAGACATGACTGAGTGACTTTCACTTTTATATTCTTTTCTCAACCTCATGCTCAAGGTAGGGACCTTCACAAAATATTCCCAGCAGGATTTCAGAATGGCAATGGGCAAGCCCACTGTCTTCTATTCTTCTTGCTAAGAAATTCCATTCCATGTTCCACCACTGGGTATAGTGAGTGTGTGTGTGAGAGACAGAAGGAGAGACAGGCAGACAGAAAGAGAGAGAAAAAAGTAGCTAAAGAACCTTTCTTTGATTCCTAGGTTCTGATACAAAACAAGCCATCTATGGACTACTGGAGAGGACTACATCTCACTCAAAGGTACAGCACTTTTAGTTTAATGTAGCCACTGGGAAGAACTTAATTTTTCCCCTATGTGGAAGATTTCATATGAAAAGAGACAAGTATATTTGGTATTCAATGATCAAAAGACTAGGCTGTGTTAGAAAATGGTTAGATGTTCATCAAACCTGTTTTGTCTTCCTTAGCACAGAGGACAGTTGTATCTGCAAGCCTTTGCAATAAATTTTCGAATGGACCGCTTTCTTACATGGAAAGTGGGAGAAAATGAGAAAATGATGAACACTTGACTGTTAATATTTCTTCTGAGAGTGCCATGTAGTTTTCCTTTGTCTTTTGGCTGTGATCTGTGGTGATATTTTCAAAATTCAGTGCAGTTCAATTCAGTTTAGTCACTCAGTCATAGCCGACTCTTTGAGACCCCATGGACTGCAGCACACCAGGCCTCGCTGTCCATCACAAACTCCCAGAGTTTACTCAAATTCATGTTCATAAAGTTGGTGATGTCATCCAACCATCTCATCCTCTGTCATAACTTTATCCTCCCACCTTCAACCTTTCCCAGCATAGAGGTCTTTTCCAATGAGTAAGTTCTTCACATCAGGTGGCCAAAGTATTGGAGTTTCAGCTTCAACATCAGTCCTTCCATTGAATATTCAGGACTGATTTCATTTAGCATGGACTGGTTGGAACTCCTTGCAATCCAAGGGATTTTAAGACTCTTCTCCAACACCACAGTTCAAACACATCAATACGTCAGCACTCAGCTTTCTTTGTAGTCCAACTCTCACATCCATACATGACTACTGGAAAAACCATAGCCTTGATTAGACGGACCTTTGTTGGCAAAAAGTAATGTCTCAGCTTTTTAATAAGCTGTCTAGGTAAGTCATAGCTATTCTTCCAAGGAGCAAGCATCCTTTAATTTCATGGCTGCAGTCATCATCTGCAGAGATTTTCAGTTCAGTTCAGTTCAGTCACTCAGTCGTGTCCGACTTTTTGTGACCCCATGAATAGCAGCATGCCAGGCCTCCCTGTCCATCACCAACTCCCAGAGTTCACTCAAACTCACGTCTATTGAGTCGGTGATGCCATCCAGCCACCTCATCCTCTGTTTCAAATTCCCCCAAAATGAAATCTGTCACTGTTTTCACTGTTTCTCCATCTATTTGCCATGAAGTGATGGGACCAGATGCCATGATCTTGCTTTTCTGAATGTTGAGCTTTAAGCCAACATTCTTACTCTCCTCTTTCACTTTCATCAAGAGGCTCTTTAGTTCTTCTTCACTTTCTGCCATAAGGGTGGTGTCGTCTGCACATCTGAGGTTATTGATATTTCTCCTGGAAATCTTGATTCCAGCTTGTGCTTCATCCAGCCTGGCATTTCTCATGATGTACTCTGCATAAAAGTTAAATAAGCAGGGTGACAATATACAGCCTTGACGTACTCCTTTTCCTATTTGGAACCAGTCTGTTGTTCCATTTCCAGTTCTAACTGTTGCTTCCTGAACTGCATACAGATTTCTCAGGAGGCAGGTCAGGTGATCTGGTATTCCCATCTCTTGAAGAATTTTCCACTGTTTGTTGTGATCCACATAGTCAAAGGCTTTGGCCTAGTTAATAAAGCAGAAATAGATATTTTTCTAGAACTCTCTTGCTTTTTCGATGATCTAACGAATTTTGGCAATTCGATCTCTGGTTCCTCTGCCTTTTCTAAAACCGACTTGAACATCTGGAGGTCACAGCTCATGTACTGTTGAAGGCTGGCTTGGAGAATTTTGAGCATTACTTTACCAGAGTGTGAGATGAGTGCAACTGTGCCACAGTTTGAGCATTCTTTGGCATTGTCTTTCTTTAGGATTGGAATAAAAACTGACCTTTTCTAGTGCTGTGGCCACTGCTGAGTATTCCAAATTTGCTGGCATGTTGAGTGCAGCACTTTCATAACATCATCTTTTAGGATTTGAAATAGCTTAACTGGAATTCCATCACCCCCACTAGCTTTGTTCATAGTGATGATTCCTAAGCCCACTTGACTTCGCATTCCATGATGTCTGGCTCTAGGTGAGCGATCACACCATTGTGATTATGTGGGTCATGAAGATCTTTTTTTGTATAGCTCTTTTGTGTATTTTTGCCACCTCTTCTTAGTATCTTCTGCTTCTGCTAGGTTCATACCATTTCTGTCCTTTATCGAGCCCATCTTTGCATGAAATGTTCCCTTGGTATCTCTAATTTTCTTGAAGAGATCTCTAGTCTTTCCCATTCTGTTGTTTTCCTCTATTTCTTTGCACTGATCACTGAGGAAAGCTTTCTTATCTCTCCTTGCTATTCTTTGGAATTCTGCATTCAAATGGGTATATATTTCCTTTTCTCCTTTGCTTTTTGTTCTCTTCTTTTCACAGCTTTTCATAAGGCCTCATCAGAGAATCATTTTGCTTTTTTTCCATTTCTTTTTGGGGCTGGTCTTCATCCCTGTCTCCTGTACAATGTCACAAACCTCCATCCATAGTTCATCAGGCACTCTATCAGATCTAGTCCCTTAAATCTATTTCTCATTTCCACTGTATAAATATAAGGGGTTTGATTTAGGTCATACCTGAATGATCTAGTGGTTTTCCCTATTTTGTTCAATTTAAGTCTGAATTTGGCAATAAGAATTTCATGATTTGAGCCAGTCAGCTCCTGATCTTGTTTTTGCTGACTGTATAGAGCTTCTCCATCTTTGGCTAAAAGAATATAATCAATATGCTTACATTCAAGATAGAGGTAGCAGAAATGGAAGCATCTCCCATCTCCATATCCCCTCTTATAGGGAAGTCACAAGAGGAAGCCATGAGGAATCAAGCATCATTGAATATATGGGTCATAGTACCTAGCATTATAAGAAATATACCACTGATCCAGATTTCCTCCATTGTTACTATTCCATTCAGTCCACATAGTCTCTTCATTCTAAAACATAATCCACACAAATCACAGAGTAATATAGGTACAGTTGGATTTCTTTGTTTATAAATATTCTGTAAATTTTCACTGACTATGGCATCATCTTCAAATTAGTTATGTGGAATATAAGAATTCAAACTGCCTTTTATTGACTCCTGTTTTTCTAATGTCTTTGAATCACTCACTAATTTCATTTCTGTGGAAATTTTCTATTCATTTCTCAAGGCTTCTCATAAGTGAAGATTTGCCAGTCATGTTGGGGTGTCGGTTATTTTTTCTGCCCTGCCTCCATTCCTCAGTGCATGTTACATATAACTTTTATCATAAATACTTGCCATGTCTGTCTTTAATTGTGGATATCTCCTGAAAAAAAGTCAATTTACCTTCCTATTACCCTTTTGCAGTATAATTCATAGCTTATATTAAAGTCTTACTTAAATAATAAATGTAATACATGAAAAATACATGTAGAATTACCAATCGGAGAAGGCAATGGCACCCCACTCCAGTACTCTTGCCTGGAAAATCCCATGGACGGAGGAGCCTGGTAGGCTGCAGTCCATGGGGTCGCTAGGAGTCGGACACGACTGAGTGACTTCACTTTCACTTTTCACTTTCATGCACTGGAGAAGGAAATGGCAACCCACTCCAGTGTTCTTGCCTGGAGAATCCCAGGGACAGGGGAGCCTGGTGGGCTGCCGTCTCTAGGGTCGCGTAGAGTTGGACACGACTGAAGCAACTTAGCAGCAGCAGCAGCAGCAGAATTACCAATAGAAATGTTATTCATGCAGGCCAGTTTATTCAGCCAATTCACTGACAAAGGTAGATTTTAGTTGAAGAACATATTTAGGGAATTTCTTCTATCATGTATTTACCTATCTGATATTTTCCTTATTCATTATTATTGCACTTCCCACCTAAAACCTATTCAGTACAAAACTTCTGTACTCTATTTTATTATACTTTCTTTATGGAAGTTTTATTAATTGTATTTAAAACAGTGTGAGAAGCTATCACTCTGAAAGGGAAAAATACCAGTTATTTCATCCTTCTCCTTCAGACAAAACTAGAATGAGTCTTTAATGTAGACTACTAATACAAAGCTAATTTGGTAGTCTAAACTGCACTGAACATCAATCAAATCACATAATTAATTTTACAGAAGACATTGGGCTTAGAATTATAAACCTATGTCTATTTTTAATTTTTCTTACTGAAATTTGACTTCTGATTACATTATTAAAAGCCTTGAATTACACTATAAAAATTAAGGCATTTACACTTTATAATTATTCTATAAAAATTAATTTGATAAAAATTAACTTCCAAATAATTGTCATTATGCAATGAGATGAGATCAAATCATTTATAAACTACTACTTTGCCAGCAAGTGATATCTCTTAGACATTATCAAGAAAAAAAATTAAAACAAGCTCACTTTCTTAGAACTCAAGTATTTTAACCCTCCCCATTCTCACTCTAGTACACTCAGAACTGAATTTTATAAGGTGTCATTCTTTGGAAACCACAGTAATTTTATGCTAACACTATATTTATTTCCTTGTCAGTGTCAGAAACTTACCTTGAACATTTTTGTGTATGAGTCAGTATTCATAGCAGTGACAGTTGAAGTCAAAGTTTTCTTTCACATTTCCTCTTTTTATTTATGGTCCAATATATTTTGCCACCAAATACATTTACAGCTTCCTGTGATAAGTCAGCAAATGAAAGCTATGGACCTATCATATAAGGCACTATGCTAAAGCTCACAGAAGGCAAAGAGCTACAATGCAGCACAATTCACAAACCAACTACCGACCTGGGACTTTTGTGTTTAGTTAGAGCAAAAGTAACAAAATAAGCCAACGCATTTGAGGTGATGAATGAATAAAAAAGACAAAAAAATGTGTTTCTATAATTATTTAAAGTATCTTTTAAAAAATTGAATTATAGTTGACTGACAGTGTTGCATTAGTTTCTGTGTATACAGCAAAGGGATTCAGTTATACATATATATATATATATATATATATATAACTTTTCATATTATTTTCCAATATGGTTTATTATAGGATATTGAGCATAGTTTCCTATGCTATACAGTGAGGACCTATTGTTTATCTAGTTTATTTATAGTAGTTTGTATCTGCTAATTCAAAACTTCTTATTTATCCCCCTCCACTCATAATTTCTTTTCTATGTCTGTGAGTCTGTTTCTGTTTCATAAATAAGTTTTACTATACATATAAATGATACCATATGGTATGTGTCTTTCTCTTTCTGATTTATTTCATTTATTACAGTAAAGTATGTATTTTTATATGTATTATATCAATTGGTTGTCATTGAATCTATACAAGGTAGAATATAGGAACATAGATCAGAAATATACCTTTCTCTCTTTACAGACCCATTACTGTTTCAGTTCAATACAGGAGTGCCTCTGCACTTTCTTGGTTCAGGGAGAAATATTGAACAGATTTCTCTAGTATTACTTGAATGGGGAAGTTGACAATAGGCTTTTCTTTCCATCTACTTAGGGGTCCTGGGTCTACTTTCAAATTTTCAAGTGCCTATGACTATATTGAAGTGATAGAAGTATTATCTGTAAGAGACTAAATCTTGTGAGGACTAAGCAAAATCTTGGAAAATGTAGCAGGCAACACCTATCAACTTTGCTAAGACTGTTTTCTAGAAAAAAATGATTTTATTTGTTGTTCAGGCACCAAGTCATGTCCAACTCTTTGTGGCCCCCTGGACTGCAGCATTCCAGGCTTTCCTGTCCCCCACCATTTCCTGGAGTTTGCCCAGGTCCATGTCCATTGGGTCAGTGATGCCATCAATCCATCTCATCCTCTGTTGCCCTCTTCTCCTTCTGCCTTCAATCTTTCCCAGCATCAAGGTCTTTTTCAGTGAATCAGCTGTTCACAACAAGTGGCCAGCGTACTGGAGCTTCAGCTTCAGTCTCAGTCCCTCCGGCGAATATTCAGGGTTGACTTCATTTAGGAATGACTGGTTTGATCCCCTTGCTGTCCAAGGGGCTCTCAAAAGTCTTTTTCAGCACCACAATTCGAAAGCATCAATTCTTTGGCACTCTGTCTTCTTTATGGTCCAACTCTCACAACTGTGCGTGACTACTATAAACATTATAGCCTGACTATACTGACCTTTGTTGACAAAATGATGTCTTTGCGTTTTAGCACACGGTCTATGTTAATGCTTTCCTGCCAAGAAGCAATGGCACCCCACTCCAGTACTCTTGCCTGGAAAATCCCATGGACGGAGGAGCCTGGAAGGCTGCAGTCCATGGGGTCGCTGAGGGTCGGACATGACTGAGCGACTTCACTTTCACTTTTCACTTTCATGCATTGGAGAAGGAAATGGCAACCCACTCCAGTGGTCTTGCCTGGAGAATCCCAGGGACGGGGGAGCCTGGTGGGCTGCCGTCTATGGCGTCACACAGAGTTGGACTCGACTGAAGTGACTTAGCAGCAGCAGCCAAGAAGCAATTATTTTCTAATTTCATGGTGGCAGTCACCATCCGCAGTGATTTTAGAGCCCAAGAAGAGGAAATCTGTCACTGCTTCCACCTTTTCCCCATGAAGTGATGGGACAAGATGCCATGATTTTACTGTTTTTTTTTAATATTGAATTTTAACCCAGCTTTTTCACTCTTCTCCTTCACCCTTATCAAGAGGTTCTCTAGTTCCTCTTCACTTTCTGCCATTAGAGTGATATCATCTGTACATCCGATAAGTTAAAATGCTGATTTTCCTTTAATATCTAAATTCAGAGATTATTTTGTGTGTGTTGTGCTTTTTAAAAGACACAGTCGTTACAAAATACTTAACAAATACCAGAGAATGATAAGTATTCAATGATACAATGATAAATGTTATAATTGTTAGATGGTTTATGCCTCTTTCAAATGGGAAAATTGGTAGAAAAGCAGATATGCTCTATTTCATTCCTCCAGTAATCCTGGCAATTCTGAAATGCCCTTGTCACAAGGGCATGGCTTCCTTGGTAAGCATGGATGTCTATCACATACTGAGGGAACACTGAAGCGATAATGTTACCTGGTCCAAACTCATTCCCACCACAGGACAGTCCAGTGAATTGGGAGATGCTTTGTCAGGGCAAGGAATAATGAATTTATTCCAAAAGTCAGCAGACCCAGAAAAATGCAGACAAATGTCCTAGAGAACCATCTTACCTGATTTAGAATTCAGGCTTGTTTTACACTAAAAGCTGAGGGACTGGACTGTGGTTGGTTGTTGCAAATTTATTGTTGTCAGAATTCTTTGTTCTTGCATCTGCCCACATAGGTTAAGTCATGATGTTTCAGTAAACCTCCAATAAGACAAATGTGATTCTTCATTCTGCAACATTTTAACTCTATTTGTATTAAAGAGTGTTATATCTATAAAGGTCAGAGTTCTGAGAATGGGTTGTCCTATCTATTTCAGATTATAGGCAACATTATTTTGCAGAAAGTACATAGCCAGCATGACTAAGCACAGGCAGCACAGCACAAAGGCTAAAGTAAAAGAAACAGATCCAACCTGGGAGTCAGATTTATTTTTCACTATTACACTAACAGTGGTTGAGAACCGCAGTTCTAGATACATGGTATCTTGAAGTCAAGAACACTGTTTTAATTATTTTGAATCTTCATAAGTGTGGATAATTTTTTATGTAAAACAGATGGCTCAAAATTTTTTGTGGACCTAAACCGAAGTTTAAATAAAATTTTTCACCTCAAACTTGCAAATTTTCCATTTTAAATATCTGCTAGAAGTGTACTTTATGACTATTAATTTTCCAGTCTTTTGTCTCAGTTAATTGATTACCCTGTGATTAAACTGTCATCTGTATTTAATCATTTTTTTTATGTAAAACAAACTGTTAGGTTAGTATTTACATAATTTTATGGGTTCATGAGTTGGTAGTTCCATAATATCTATTACTGTAATTTATATTTACCTTTTAATATATTGAAAAAAAATATTGGTGACTTAGGTTTACTATGCAGTGACCAAATGATATATATTGGACTATATTACATAATATATGTGTTTCATTAAAATACATATGATTTCAGTATTTTGTGGGCCAGAACATGAATTATATTTTCAATATCACCTCATAAATTTATAAACAAGAGCATAGTATATACCCAGATGCTCTCTTTTTCAGAATGTAGAAATTCACTAACAATACACTTCTTTTAGTATATATATATTTAAAATTTTGACAATGCAGTGATCCTCAAAGTACGTTGAGGATAATTAATTAATAATGTGCATATTCTGTAGTTTAACAAAATTAAGGCCCTTTTAGAACACATTTTTGGGAAAATACATATATGATTATGGATAAAACTCATTCTCTAAAATGAATTCTACATATTCATGATCAAAATTTGAAATATTCAGATTCAATATTAATAAAAGAATAGCATCTCTGCCAAGGAACTATAATGTAGCTCAACCAAGTATTTTTTATATTTATATTTAATTTTCCTATTTCTTCCCTGGTAGCTCAGTTGGTAAAGAATCTGCCTGCAATGCAGGAGACCCAGGTTCGATTCCTGGGTTGGGAAGATCCCCTGGAGAAGGAAACGGCAACCCACTCCAGTATTCTTGCCTGGAGAATCCCATGGACAGAGGAGCCTGGCGGGCTACAGTCCATGGGGTCGCAAGAGTCAGGCACGACTTAGCAACTAAACCAACCAACCACCCAGCCATTGATATAATACATGCATGCATGTGTCTTAGTTGCTCAGTCATGTCTGACTCTTTGCGACTCCATTGACTGTAGCTCTCTGGGCTTCTCTGTGCATGGAATTCTCCAGCCAAGAATGCTGGAGTGGGTTGACATTCCCTTTTCTGGGGCATCTTCCTGACCCACAGATCAAAACCAGGTCTCCCACGTTGCAGGCAGATTCTTTACTGTCTGAGCCACCATGGTATGTTTATATTTAAAGCATATGTATGTTCATATATGTATATATTTCTTTAACTCTTTTTGAAAGCAAAGAATAGTGAAATAAGTATTAATATTTTAAGAAAAAAATTTCTTTCAAATGTTGAAAAATTGATGCCAGATTGCCTATTAGAAATATTACCAACTTAAAATATATTGAGCAATGTATTAAAATACCTATTTCTTCATGTTCTCTTCCAATAATAATAGTATAGATTTTTTAAATCATTGCTGATAGTTCCCTGGTATTCTAATGGTTAGGATTTTGGACTTTCACTGCCATGGCCTAGGTTCAATCCCTGGCTGGGAACTGAAATCCTGCAAGCAGAGTGGTGCAGCAAATAAATAAATAAATAAGTAAAAACAAACAAACCAAAAACCACATTGCTGATTTGGTAGATAGAGGACACCTTCAATAGTTTGTTAGTTTACAATGACTTCATTACTAGTGCATATTATTGTCTTTTATCTATTTATGGTTATTTTTCTCTTTCTCTTTGTGACTTCTCTCTTTGAATGTATATTAAATGATATACATCTAAAGGCCCAACATCCTGTCCACCTTTAGAGTAAACCAAGGACACAAGCCCTGGAACACAGAGTGTTCAACCTAGTGCAGCAGTAATTGCCTTACACAGTAGTAGGTAAACCTAAGAGTGTTGACGTGTCTCCTGCACCAGGATAATAATATAATTTTGGCAATGCACTTGAAACTCACAGTAACTCTGGCAGGTTGCCACACCTGTAGCATTATATACAGGCATGCCTTCAGTCATGCCTGTGCAAGGAACTCAGGAGGCATTAGGGAGTTTCTTTCACCCTTTGAGAATTTTTATCCTAGTTCTGTTATGAATCAAAGTGAAGAAAATTCCAACTCAGTTGTCATTCTTGTCCATATTCAAACTTGAATCAGTTCTTTGTAGGCTGGCCTACCCATCGCTTTTCAGGAACAGAACTTATTTTCTATGAGAAATTATCCCCCTGCTATATTCTACTTAGCTTAGGTGAGCTGATCCCATATAAAATGAATTGTGTGACCAAAGCTGATCAATCACAGAACTTATCTCTGACTTCCTGATTGGTCCAGAATGAGGACATGTCCCAGTAAGAGCAAATTTGAGTTTATCTTAAATTCTGCTGGAGGGAAGCCTTTCTCTTTTGGGGTAGCTGAAAAAGTAGGATGTAACCCTGAAACTGCTCAGGGTCTCCTTGCCATCAGAGGAAAAAGGGCTTATGTGAAGCTGAAGCCAACAGCTAGAACAAAACTCAGCTGGGGAAAGTTCAGATGCCGTAGCTTAAACAGTTGAATCTAGCTTTACATACGTTTTCTAGCTAAATGAACAGATATACACTGTTTTCTTTTCAAGCCAATTGTTTTGGGCTTTTAATATCAATACTGAAAGATTCTTGACTGATACAAATTCGTGTTATTTGTCCCTTTTTCTCTTAGAGTATACTTTTTTGTTGATTGGTAGAAATCTCTTTACTTTTAATCATGTTTATGGTGCTTTTTGACAGAGTTTTGATGATCTTACTTTCTTACATTTTTACTCAGTTAAGTTTAACCTTTACTTTCTTCCTGGCATGACTGCATGTTTATAAAATCATAATACACCTACTTATTTCACCTATTTTTTTAAATTTTAATTCTCACCTGCAATATACATTGAATTCCCATATTTTTGCTGGTCTATCTTTGTTTCGTTGTTTTCCTTATCTTTTAAAATAGTACCATACTCGTTTTGATCACATTATCTTTCAACATGTCTTAAACATTTTGTCCCTCAATAATTTTTCATACTGTTCTTATGGTGTCTGAATAAAATGTAAGAATTGTTTTACCACGGTCCTTATATTAATATTTGTATTTTGATTTTAATTGTATTAACTATACAAATTAATTGAGAGTAATTTCCATTTTTATAACATTAAACTTTTCTACTTGAGTATAGCATTTCTCAGGTGTTATTTAAATTTATTCAGTTATATTTTGTAGTATTTCCCAAAGAGACATATTTTCTTTTAAGTTTTCCCCAAGGAACTTTATAGTGTTTAATCTTATAAATTAATTTTTTCCTTTAAATATCTTACAATGTATTGTGAATATATTAGAAAACTATGGGTTCTGGCATTTCTTTTTATAAGGTATATTAATAATCTCATATTAGTCTTAATAGTTAACCAAATTGTTTGGGATAAATTGATAGTGACTTGTACATGTGTAAGCCTTAATGATTTGCCTCAACTTTCAGTATCAGTTCAGTTCAGTTCAGTTCAGTCACTCAGTCGTGTTCGACTCTTTGCAACCCCATGAATCACAGCACGCCAGGCCTCCCTGTCCATCACCAACTTCCGGAGTTCACTCAGACTCACGTCCATCAAGTCAGTGATGCCATCCAGCCATCTCATCCTCTGTAGTCCCCTTCTCCTCCTGCCCCCAATCCCTCCCAGCATCAAAGTCTTTTCCAATGAGTCAACTCTTCGCATGAGGTGGACAAAGTACTAGAGTTTCAGCTTCAGCATTATTCCTTCCAAAGAAATCCCAGGGTTGATCTCCTTCAGAATGTACTGATTGGATCTCCTTGCAGTCCAAGGGACTCTCAAGAGTCTTCTCCAACACCACAGTTCAAAAGCATCAATTCTTCGGCGCTCAGCTTTCTTCACAGTCCAACTCTCACATCCATACATGACTACTGGAAAAACCATAGCCTTGACTAGATGGACCTTAGTCAGCAAAATAATGTCTCTGCTTTTGAATATGCTATCTAGGTTGGTCATAACTTTTCTTCCAAAGAGAAAGTGTCTTTTAATTTCATGGCTGCAATCACCATCTGCACTGATTTTGGAGCCCCCCAAAATAAAGTCTGACACTGTTTCCACTGTTTCTCCATCTATTTCCCATGGAGTGAAGGGACCAGTTGCCATGATCTTCATTTTCTGAATGTTGAGCTTTAAGCCAACTTTTTCACTCTCCTCTTTCACTTTCATCAAGAGGCTTTTTAGTTCCTCTTCACTGTATGCCATAAGGGTGGTGTCATCTGTATATCTGAGGTTATTGATATTTTTCCCGGAAATCTTGATTCCAGTTTGTGTTTCGTCCAGTCCAGTGTTTCTCATGATGCACTCTGTATAGAAGTTAAATGAGCAGGGTGACAATATACAGCCTTGATGTACTCCTTTTCCTATTTGGAACCAGTCTGTTGTTCCATGTCCAGCTCTAACTGTTGCTTCCTGGCCTGAATACAGATTTCTCAAGAGGCAGATTAGGTGGTCTGGTATTCCCATCTCTTTCAGAATTTTCCACAGTTTATTGTGATCCACACAGTCAATGGCTTTGGCATAGTCAATAAAGCAGAAATAGATGTTTTTCTGGAACTCTCTTGATTTTTCCATGATCCAGCAGATGTTGGCAATTGATCTCTGGTTCCTCTGCCTTTTCTAAAACCAGCTTGAACATCAGGAAGTTCACAGTTCACATATTGCTGAAGCCTAGCTTGGAGAATTTTGAGCATTACTTTACTAGCATGTGAGATGAGTGCAATTGTGTGGTAGTTTGAGCATTCTTTGGCATTGCCTTTCTTTGGGATTGGAATAAAAACTGACCTTTTCCAGTCCTGTGGCCACTATAGATAACTTTTTTCCCTTGGTGAATTGGCTAATATTTCTGATAAGATGTTATGTATTGCTGGTAATTAATATACTTGTTTTACTTCTGAAATTAATGGAAGTACTTCAAGACTCTCCGATATGTTGTGATGACTATAGGTGTATATGTACACATATGATTTATATATTGTTAAAAGTTAAATCGATACATATTGTAATTTTAAAAGTTTATATGAACAAACATTAATTCCAGTTAGGCAATGCCAACGAGAAAGTGGTTAGGAATATTCCAGTGACAAGAGCTAGGAGCAAGGTGTTTATAGGGAAGACATGAAAGCAAAGCAAAGAAATTAGTTCATTGGCTGTAGCTTAAGCAGTTGGATTATTTGGGAAGGCCTAATTCGGTGTTTGCTCTTCCTAACCTTGAGGCATTTGCAGGAATTGACTTTGGCTTAGGTTTCAGTTTGCTTGCGTGGGCTACCAAGATATTAGAGAAACTTCAGTCTGATGGCCTCCTTGTTGATTACTTTAACAATATATGCATCCATTTTAAATTCACATCATAAGCAGCATGGTTGGATTGACAGGAAAAGTTCTACTTAAGTCAGAGCAGCAAACATGATTTTCTACAGGCGATAGATATCTAACCAAAAGTTATGTGGATACTTAAGTAAACTGGATCACACTCTGTTTACCTAAAGAAGCCACAGCTACTTAGTATTGAAATTGTCAGATATTCTGGCTAAATCAGGAATCCCACTTTTTGTGTATAAAAGTTGGCAAATGTTTAAGAATAGCCAAGATTATGTTGTGGTAATGAACAACTGAAAATTCTAATGACTTAAAACCACAAAGTTTATTTCCTGTCCATTCAACATGGCATCACAGGTTCATTGCAGCTCTGCTACATGTCTGCTACAGTTCCTGTTCACTAGAGGCTGATGGAGTTGCAGCAGAGATCAAGAATATGGCAAAGTATCTAGTAGTCCTAAAAGCCAAAATTAGTCATGTTTCACATACTATCGTACAGTCACGCAACCAAGACTAATATCTCTGAAGTCAGGAAGTATAATTCTTCCCACAGTGGGTCAGAGAATAGCACCTAATTCAGTCTATAGTAACTACTTCATAAAGTATGTACAAACAAAACTTGTCAGCAAATGACATTTGACTTTGTGGCCATCTTTTAAACTTTATTTCACACTCCTCAGTTTTAAATTCTGGTTCTAAATCTGTGTGACTGATTGTCTTTAATTCCCTGATCCCAAAAATACAGTTGATTCAGTGAATTAGAGCTATAAGCCTTCCAATAGTCACTGAAAAACTGGAGAAGCAGAACTCCACAATAGCTCTTGGTGGTCTTGTGTAAGAATCATTGAACCATAAATCTTGAGTAATCATTTAACAAAAACTAGAATTAAAATTCTTTCCTGAATGTCAAGACAAACACACAATCTCATGTTTTATCCTACAAATTCTTAAACTTGCCTAAAAATCTAAACAGTTAGTCTTCTAAGGTATATTTATATCTAGCTATTATATAAGCTAGCTACATAAACTTAAAAATCCATTTCTTTAATCAAACAATAACCTGCAAAAATAATAAACACATTTCAAAACAATTCCATTAATTTCATCACTAGTCAGTGTCTCTTATTAAATGTTCAATAAAGTATTCCACTTTGTCTGAAAATGTTTCTGGAATTAATATAGTTTTTCCAAAAAATTATTTAAACCACTATGATGAACAAAGAAATCCTCTATCTATATGAAAGTGAAAGTTTCTCAGTCGTGTCTGACTCTTTGTGATGCCATGGACTATAGAGTCCATGGGATTCTTCAGGCCAGAATACTGGAGTGGGTAGCCTCTCCCTTCTCCAGGAGATGTTCCCAACCCAAGGATTGAACCCAGGTCTCCTGCATTGCTGGTGGATTCTTTACCAGCTTCTCCACAAGGGAAGCCCAAGAATACTGAAATGGGTAGCCTATCCCTTCTCCAGCAGGTCTTCCCAATCCAGGAATTGAACCAGGGTCTCCTGCATTGCAGGTGGATTCTTTACCAATTGAGCTCTGAGGGAAGCCTGCTCTATCCATCTATCCCTTTTCAAAGAAAGACTTCTCAGAGCTGCAGGAGTGCGGTCAGTGGACTGCATTCAGTGGCAAGCTTCTTCAGGGTTGCTTCAACTGCAATGGACCACTTGCCCAAGGTTATGTCTCTTCCACAGCTATCTATCTCAAATGACTGATTGATCTGGGAATATGTCAATCAGCCTGGATGCGGAAGATAGAAGAAACTCACATCTTGGCCCAACTGAGTACAACTCTAGTGTGTTAGTTCCAGAGTTCCCTCTGGGATTAGCTAAGACACATTGCTGGATGCACAGCCTCTGCTTTTGTCAAATTCAACTGGTGTCCCTCCCTTCTTCCTTTTCAAAGCTCTAAATACAGAAAGAATTCCCTAGTAAGCCTCCTATAGGCTAAAATCTACTTCGGAGTTTGCCATCAAGACAACCCAACCAAAGATTGTCTTTGAATATCCTTTCATTGCCTGTTGTTATAGGACAGAAAACAGGAGAAAAAGTCAGAAATTTTAAATATCTGGAATGTAATATTCACAGAATAAAAATTCTAGTGAAATTTTAAATTAAAGTACAATCTTTCTAGAGAATGAAAGAAAAACAATCTTAAAGTACTATGATAGTATTAGTAAATATTTTAATCATATATGTCTATTATATTAACTTTATTTTTATATATTTTATTTTTAAATATTACTTACAATGCAATTATTATTTTGTGATTAAGTCTGGCATTAATGAATAATTCTTATATTGTTCCATGAGCAAATATTCTCTGTAATATTAGCCACATCTCCCTAATATATGCCACTGATCATTAGAATAGTCAAGTGATTGCATTTGAGGAGAGGAATGAGCAGGCTGAATTAGAATGCATACAGGGTAGGGTCATTTTCTTCTAAAATTGTCATAAATCTTTCAATTTTTAAAAAAATCATTGCATTAAATATTTGGATAAAAACAGAAAAAAAAAAAACAGACAATGGAAATAATGGGGTTGGGGTGGGGGGGAAGTTTTCTGTTTCCTGAGCCTTTTTTAATGTCATAGGCATTCCGTTGTATATCTAGCTCATCTAGTTCTCCCTCTGTGCATGCATGCTATGCATGCTAAGTCTCATCAGTCATGTCTGACTCTGTGCAACCTCATGGCCTATAGCCCTCCAGGTTCTCTGTCCAAGGGATTCTTCAGGCAAGAATACTGGAGTGGACTGGCACACCCTTTTCCAGGACATCTTCCAGACCTGGGAATCAACTCACATCTGCCTGCATCTCCTGCACTGCAGGCAGATTCTTTACCCACTGAGCCAATGGGAAGCATTTCAGTCATTTGTTCGACTTGTGTCTTATTTAGCAAAATAAAACTCAGTTTTGGACCCAAGCAGTCTGTCTCCAGAGAGTTTAACCTGGATCACAGCATAGTGTACTTAAGGCTATCTGTAACTCAAATGAATGGTACAGAGAACAATTGCTACAGAAATTCAGGTGTGAGATGGATTGGGAGCAGTGGCAAGAGGGATTAAGGATTTGACCTCTGTCTTAAAGTACTGATATGAATTTGAAATGAGAAGGGATGTTGAGGGGTTTTCAAAACTGCATGTAAGTGAATGTGTGTGGCTACAGACATCAGAAGAGTGAATAAAGCCATGGAGATGAAATAATACAAGGCAAACATTTTCTCTTAAATTATTGATTTATTTTAATATGCATCATTAATTTATTAAAAACATAGAATTCTCCCTGGAAAATGCATGGACAAAACTATCAATAGTAAGATACCACAAATTTGACATACCAAAAGCAAATTATACTTGCCTTGTAGAGCTCAAAGCTTAATAGGGAAATTCATGGTTCCCTGGCAACACTCTTAAGTCACTGAGAGTATCATACTCTGATTCATTTAACCACTGATATTTTATGTCAGTTTCAGTTCAGTTGCTCAGTCGTGTCCAACTCATTGCAACCCCATAGACTGCAGCATGCCAGTCTTCCCTGTCTTTCAACAACTCCCCGAGCTTGCTCAGACTCATGTCCATCGAGTCGGTGTTATCATCCAACCATCTCATCTTCTGTCGTCCCCTTCTCCTCCTGCCTTCAATCTTTCCCAGCATCAAGTTATTCTCCAAGGAGTCTGCTCTTCACATCAGGTGGCCAAAATTGGAATTTCCACTTCAACATCAGTCCTTCCAATGGATATTCAGGACTGATTTCCTTTGGGATGGATTGGTTGGATCTCCTTGCTGTCCAAGGGACTCTCAAGAGTCTTCTCCAACACCACAGTTGAAAAGCATCAATTATTTGGTACTCAGCTTTCTTTACAGTCCAACTCTCACATCCATATGTGACTACTGGAAAACCATAGCTTTGACTAGATGGACCTTTGTTGACAAAGTAATGTCTCTGCTTTTCAATATTCTGTTTAGGTTGGTCATAACTTTTCTTCCAAGGAGCATGTGTCTTTTAATTTCATGGCTGCAGTCACCATCGTCAGTGATTCTGGAGCCCCCAAAAATAGTCTGTCACTGTTTCCACTGTTTCCCCGTATATTTGCCATGAGGAGATGGGACCACATGCCATGATCTTTGTACTTGCGTGTGGAGTTTTAAGCCAGTTTTTTCACTCTCCTCTTTCACTTTCATCAAGAGACTCTAGTTCTTCTTCACTTTCTGCCATAAGGGTGGTGTTATCTGCATATATGAGATTATTGATATTTCTCCCAGCAATCTTTATTTCAGCTTGTGCTTCATTCAATCCAGCATTTCTCATGATATACTCTGCATATAAGTTAAATAAGCAGGGTGACAAGATACAGCCTTGATGTACTCCTTTTCCAATTTAGAACTAGTCTGTTGTTCCATGTCCAGTTCTATCTGTTGCTTCTTGACCTGCATACAGATTTCTCAGGAGGCAGATCAGGTGATCTGGTATTCCCATCTCTTGAAGAATTTTCCACAGCTTGTGGTAACCCACACAGTCAAAGGCTTTGGTGTAGTCAATAAAGCAGAAGTAGATGTTTTTCTGGAACTCTCTTGATTTCTTGATGATCCAACAAATGTTGGCAATTTGATCTCTGGTTCCTCTGCCTTTTCTAAATCCAGCTTGAATATCTTGAGGTTCACAGTTCATGCACTGTTGAAGGCTGGCTTGGAGAATTTTGAGCATTACTTTGCTAGCCTGTGAGATGAGTGCAGTTGTGTAGTAGTTTGAGCATTCTTTGCCATTGCCTTTCTTTGGGATTGGAATGAAAACTGACCTTTTCCAGTCCTGTGGCCACTGCTGAGTTTTCCAAATTTGCTGGCATATTGAGTGCAGCACTTTCACAGCATCATCTTTTAGGATTTGAAATAGCTCAACTGGAATTCTATCACCTCCACTAGCTTTGTTCATAGTGATGCTTCCTAAGGCCCACTTGACTTTGCATTCTAGGATGTCTGGCTCTAGATGGGTGATCAGACTATTGTGGTTATCTGAGTCATGAAGATCTTTTTCGTACAGTTCTTCTGTGTATTCTTGCCACCTCTTCTTAATATCTTCTGCTTCTCTTAGGTCCATACGATTCCTGTCCTTTATTGTGCCTATCTTTGCATGAAATGTTCCCTTGGTATCTCCAATTTTTTGGAAGTGATCTCTAGTCTTTCTCATTCTATTGTTTTCCACTATTTCTTTGTATTGATCACTGATTTTTCTATTTAGGTTATTGAAAATATACTTGGATTAATCTTACATAAGGACACACATTTATAAATTTGAAGACCCTGATGCTGGGGAAAAGTGAAGGTACAAAGAGAAGGGGAAAACAAGATGAGATGGTTGGATGGCATCACCAACTCAATAGACATGAGTCTGAACAAACTCAGGGAGATAGTGATGGACAGAGAAGCCTGGCATGCTGCTGTTCATGGGGTTGCAAAGATTTGGACACCACTTAGCAACTGAACAGCAACATTAGTTCAAATGCCATCTGTTCCTTAACTAATCATTGCTAATCATGCTCAATAAGGTGGGGGGTGGGGAGTAAGAGCTGATACTTGGTCATTGATAAGCATACTCACTCTACCTTTCTCAAAAGGAAAAAAAAGGTTAAAAATCTTCACTGCAAAACAACCCTATGAGGCAGGTGTCAAGTCAAATGCCAAGTGTTCTTTGACATATTCCTGAATTATTGATCTAACTCTTCTTTGTTTATGTTATCCTTAGTGAACAAAAATGTTTGGATACCACTCCCATATGTCTGCAACCTGTGTGATCATGTGCCCACTATCAGGCAAAGACTGTCTCCCTTTTTCCCCCTAAACAATGAGTCTCCACTGTGTAACCAATACAAACTATCACAAATAGGTGCTTAATAAGTATTCACTGAATTAATAAATGGTTATTTGATGTCATACTTAGAAATTTTTTCTCCATTACATATTTGCTGATAGACTCTATTGGGGAATATTACCAATACAGTTTACAAGCAGTTTCAGAGATGGCAAATGAGAGTTGAAATGGCATATGCCAATGAAGAATTGTAATTACGTCAGAACCTTCTTCATGAACAAAATATTGTGTATGCAGAAATTTCTCCTGAAAATCTTAAGTGATTTCATTATTTCTATGAATGACCTTGGTTTTTAATATTATTGACTGTAATATTATTTGCATTTCATTTGAATTTCAAACTGAATTTATAGTAAAGTTCATTTTTTATTCTGGATATAATATAAACTGGTACTCTTTTATAAATGTTCAGTTTAAAGTAGAAACTATAAATATGCAGGCCTATTTTGTTTTCTTTCAACTTCTAAAAATTATTTTTATTTATTCCTTTTTATAAGTGATTGGCATGATTCTTTAGGAATTTTTCAACCAAATTAGAGGCTATTTTTTCCAAGTTAATTGCATGGTTTCTATTAATATACCATTCTCCACAAAATGTATAAAATGGCTTCAAAGCCAAGGATACAAAGATAGAATGATATGCTTTTTGGTAAAAGAGCCAATTGGATATAAAATACATGGTAAAACAAAAACATCACATTGATTTTAAGACCAGGGCATTTTGTTTTAAAACAAAAAATTATGAGGTACAGAGATTAAAAGAAAATACTGCTGAATATTTTTTTAATTGACAGTGTCCTCTGATAAAAATCTCATTATAAAAGGTCTGATTTTAGCCTCCTATGATTTCCATTTGGTTTCTAAAATAGTCAGTCTGGAAATATCAGTGAGTACTTACTTCCAAATATAAGATTTGGAGAATTAAACTATAAAAATTGGCCCAATAGCATACTCATTTTGGTACTGATGTAAAATTAAATGATTACTTTAAAGCTTTATAATCTATGCCTTCATATCTCCATGCCTGGGAAATTTTTATATGTATATATACATATATATATATATATGTTATACACTGTCATATATTCAAACGAGATATGTATTTATTTTCTAAACCCATTTGGTTCTACTAATTTTATATTTCTCCACTCTCTATAAAATATTCACCATTCTTTCCTGCATATGTACCTTGGTATTACATTCACAGTATTTCTATTAAAAAAAAGAAAAAAAGAAAACCACTTACTGAGCAAACATACTTGAAGAATATGACTAAACTTTAGTAGGTGATGTGAGGTGAAGTGATGTGAGGTGAAGTCGCTCAGTCCTGTCCGACTCTTAGCAACCCCGTGGACTGTAACCTACTAGGCTTCTCCGTCCATGGAATTCTCCAGGCAAGAATACTGTAGTGGATTGCCATTTCCTTCTCCAAGGGATCTTCCCAACCCAGGGATTGAACCTGGGTCTCCCGCATTAGAGGCAGATGCTTTAACCTCTGAGCCACCAGGGAAGCCCTACTTTAATAAATAATAATAAACTTTAAATAAATGGAGGAGAAATGAAATCTATTCCTTTAATAATTCCACAGCACATTACTCTTAGAAATTTGGAAGTTAATTTATCTGGAATATATACACTATTTCTGAGAAAGGAGTTGAAATCTATTATCCCTAGAACATAGATGGCAACATACATGACAAACAGAGGGAGTTTTAAAGCAGCCACAGCTATGGAACTTTGCACAACTTCCTAGCCATTAACTATAATCCTTCTAACAAGAAAATGGGCTCTAATGATGAAACCTACCAGAATGGGCTACTATTAAATTTAAACTTACTAGCACATGCACGTGGGCATATTAGCCCTGCAAAATTGTTGGTTTATATGCTTTTCATTTCTTTCCCTTCTTCTTTTTTCCTTGATAATATGTTGGTACTTCAGAATGTGATCTCTTTAAAAATGTAGCTCTGTCATTTAATAGCTCTAATAACTGAGAAAAGATATTCAACTCCTCTTTTTTTTCAGTTTTCTCATTTGTAAATTGGGGATAACAATATCAGTACTTACTTCATAAGGCTTTCCTGCATATTAAAGGAGTTAAAATATGAATGAGTAATGTCTGGCTCATAGTAAAGTTTCTGCAGTTATAAATATTCTTTACTGTGGCTCAGAAAATGAACTCCTTATTGCCAAATTCAGACTTAAATTGAAGAAAGTAGGGAAAACCACTAGACCACTCAGGTATGACCTAAATCAAATCCCTTATGATTATACAGTGGATGTGAGAAATAGATTCAGGGGATTAGATATGATGGGCAGAGTGCCTGAAGAACTATGGACAAAAGTTCATGACATTGTACAGGAGACAGGAATCAAGACCACTCAAAAGAAAAAGAAATGGCAAAAAGGCAAAATGGTTGTCTGAGGAGCCTGTACAAATAGATGAGAAAAGAGAAGTAAAATGCAAAGGAGAAAAGGAAAGATATACCCATTTGAATGCAGAGTTCCAAAGAATAGCAAGGAGCGATAAGAAAGACTTCCTCAGTAATCAATGCAAAAAATAGAGGAAAACAATAGAATGGGAAAGGCTAGAGATCTCTTCAAGAAAATTAGATACCAATGGAACATTTCATGCAAAGATGGGCACAATAAAAGACAGAGATGGTATGGATCTAACAGAAGCAGAAGATATTTAGAAGAGGTGGCAAGAATACACAGAAGAAATACACAAAAAAGACATTCATGACCCAGATAATCACAATGGCATGGTCACTCACCTAGAGCCAGACATCCTGGAATGCAAAGTCAAGTGGGCCTTAGGAAGCATCGCTACGAACATCACTACAAACAAAGCTAGTGAAGGGGATGGAATTCCAATTGAGCTATTTCAAATCCTAAAACATGATGCTGTGAAAGTGCTGCACTCAATACGCCAGCAAATTTGGAAAACTCAGCAGTGGCCACAGGACTGGAAAAATCAGTTTTCATTCCAGTGCCAAAGAAAGGCAATGCCAAAGAATATTCAAGCTACCGCACAATTGCACTCCTCTCACAGGCTAGCAAAGTAATGCTCAAAATTCTCCAAGCCAGCCTTCAACATTGCATGAACCGTGAACCTCAAGATATTCAAGCTGGATTTAGAAAAGGCAGAGGAACCAGAGATCAAATTGCCAACATTTGTTGGATCATCAAGAAATCAAGAGAGTTCCAGAAAAACATCTACTTCTGCTTTATTGACTACACCAAAGCCTTTGACTGTGTGGGTCACCATAAGCTGTGGAAAATTCTTCAAGAGATGGGAATACTAGATTACCTGATCTGCCTCCTGAGAAATCTGTATGCAAGTCAAGAAGCAACAGATAGAACTGGACATGGTTCAACAGACTGATTCCAAATTGGAAAAGGAGTACATCAAGGCTGTATATTGTCACCCTGCTTATTTAACTTATATGCAGAGTATATCATGAGAAATGCTGGGTGAATGAAGCACAAGCTGGAATAAAGATTGCTGGGAGAAATATCAATAACCTCAGATATCCAGATGATACCACCCTTATGGCAGAAAGTGAAGAAGAAGTAAAGAGTCTCTTGATGAAAGTGAAACAAGAGAGTGAAAAAGTTGACTTAAAACTCAACATTCATAAAATTAAGATCACGGCATCTGGCCCCATCACTTCATGGCAAATAGATGGGGAAACAGTGACAGAGTTTATTTTTGGGGACTCCAAAGTCACTGCAGATGGTGACTGCAGCCATGAAATTAAAAGACACTTGCTCCTTGGAAGAAAAGTTATGACCAACCTAGACAGCATATTAAAAAGCAGAGTCATTACTTTGTCAACAAAGGTCCATCTAGTCAAAGCTATGGTTTTCCCAGTAGTCATGTATGGATGTGAGAGTTGGACTATAAAGAAAGCTGAGCACTGAAGAATTGATGCTTTTCAACTGTGATGTTGCAGAAGACTCTTGAGATTCCCTTGGACAGCAAGGAGATACAAACAGTCCATCCCAAAGGAGAACAGTCCTGAGTATTCATTGGATGTTGAAGCTGAAACTCTAATACTTTGGCCACCTAATGTGAAGAACTGACTCATTGGAAAAGACCCTGATGCTTGGAATGATTGACTGTGGGAGGAGAAGGGAACTACAGAGGATGAGATGGTTGGAAGGCATCACTTTATGGACATGAGTTTGAGTAAACTCTGGGAGTTGGTGATGAACAGGGAGGCCTGGTGTGCTGCAGTCCATTAGGGTTGCAAAGAGTTGGACAGGACTGAGTCACTGAATTGAACTAACTGAATACCTAGAAATAGAAGATATGATTTTCAATAATATTTACCAATGGCCTCATTTTTTTTCATACCTGTAGTTTGTTAAAGAGTGTTATCAAAAAAAAAATTGTGTCAAATTAGAACCTATAATGTGATCTTATTTGGAAAGAGGGTCTTTACTAATGTAACTAAGTTATTGTTCAAGATCAGATCACACTGGATTAGGATGTGCCCAAAATCCAAGGAGAATGTTCTTAAAGAAGACAAAAAGGATAGACATGAACAGAGTGAAGAAGGTGATACTAACAGAGAAACAAGGATTGTAGTGATATGTCTACAAGTCAAGGAATGCTAAAGATCACTCACAACTTCCAGGAACTAGAAGAGAGACATGGAATGGTTTCTGCACACCAGTGATGTAGAATATGAAGTATACTCTGTGAGAAGTTCAAATACTTGTCACCGTCATGCCCTTGTTGTTTTTGTTTAGTTGCTAAGTCATATCTGACTCTTTTGCAACCCCATGGTCTGTAGCCTGTCAGGCTCCTCTGTCTATGGGATTCTCCAGGCAAGAATACTGGAGTGGGTTGCCATTTCCTTCCCCAGGGAACCTCCCTGACCCAGAGATAAGACCCACAGTTCCTGCCTCATCTCCTGCATTGCAGGCAGATTCTTTACCACTGGGTCCACTAGGGAAGCACATTTATGTCCTTTGACTAAGCCCTATAAGCTTTGGGGACTAGTGTAGAATCAACTTCAAAGCATTTATCATCTCCCTTGGAATACTCAGATTATCATTTATGGAGAAGTGTAAATATTGCTGCTGGATGCAATGAGTCAAGATGACTGACTACTCTATTTAGAAGATTATATTTCCTACATCTGGAAATGTGTCTATCTAGAAGAATTTGAATAATTCTAATGTGAATCCCACTGATTTTTGTCACATTATTAGAGATAAGCAGAAACAACACTCAGTTGTGTATGTGTCTGGTGATGAAAGTAAAATCCGATGCTGTTAAGGAACAGTATTGCATAGGAACCTAGAATGTTAGGTCCATGAATCAAGGTAAATTGGACGTGGTCAATTAGGAAATGGCAGGAGATGCCAAATTGATTCCACTGACATCTTAGGAATCAGTGAACAGGAATGGGTGAATTTAATTTAGGTCACCATTATATCTAATACTGTGGGCAAGAATCTCTTAGAAGAAATGGAATAACCCTCATAATCAACAAAACAGTCTGAAATGCAGTACTTGGGTACCACCTCAAAAATGACAGCATGATCTTAATCTGTTTCCAAGGCAAACCCTTCAACATCACAGTAATTCAAGTCTGTACCCCAACCACCGATGCCAAAGAAGCTGAAGTTGATCAGTTCTGTGAAGACCTACAAAACCTACAAGACCTACTAGATCTAACACCACAAAAGATATCCTATTCATCATAGGGGATTGAGATGTAAAAGTAGTAAGTCAAGAGGTACCTGGAGTAAGAGGCAAGTTTGTCTCTGGAGTACAAAATGAAGAAATCTTACTATATAAGACTGCAAGAAAAAAAAGCTCTGAAACTTCATCATAAAGTGAGTGGAGACTAGACTTAGAATCAGCTTCGAAGCACTTGGCTAGATTTCTCAGTGGTTATTACATTTAGTGGGAAATTAATGTTGTAGGATTGGAACTTGTTAAAATTATGTCAATTAGTTTTCATCTCAATTACAGCATGGCTAGGGGAAGAAATTCAGAAATCATTTGATGACAGCTGAGTCTTTATAATAGAGATTTGGATTCATTTTAGAGGTCATTTGATGCCTTTGTTTCTGTTACATCTGCTCAATTGCATTTGGTTGCTTATTTGAAAAATCAACAAATTGCTTGCATGACTGCAGTATTGTTCAAAACAATGTGAAAAATACATCACCAAATTATAGCACTAATAACTGTCAGCAATAACTGGCATAAACTCATTAGTCATTGTAACTATTTTGGAACATAGTTCTGAATGTAGGTGATTAACAGTGAAATGAACTATGTGAAAAATAGTCTTCTGCTCATTAAACAAAATAAATTGTGTCATAAGTAAACCTTAAAATATGAAATATACCATATCAAAACTTTAAAGGAAATGAAAATTTAAAATGACTTAAGTAAATTGTGATCTCTTTATCATCTAATTCTAGATTGAATTGGTTACGTGCATGAATCTTCCTAACGTGCAAAATTCTAATTAAACAGATCATTTAGAAATCACAGGTCATTTATGCAAGGAGTACAACCCAAGAAGAGGTTGTATTATTAATAAATATCAATGGGGATAAGATTCGAGTTGTATTGGGTAATTCTAGTGATATAGACACAAAATCAGACTTTGTGAAAGAAATACAAACATTGTGAAAGAGTTGTTATATTCTCCATGTGATAGTGAAAAACCACAACTCCAAAACACTATTCTGAATGATACAATAACATCAATAAATTGTGGATCCAGACTAAGGAATTCTGCAAAAGCTGGAGTTTCTGTCTAATCTGTTTAATGTAATTTTGCCTCTGATAGCTGCAAATAATAACTTATCCACAGTTCCAGATTAATACATTATGGAAAAGGAAATACGTATATTAGTATCTGTTTCTGAGAAGTATCTAATGACTTTAATTTGAACATGCACATGCATTCTTCATAATCTTAACTTATGTTTCCCAGAGAAGTGAGTTGTTTATCATTTTAAACTTTAATATATTTTAATCTACTATTCTAAAAATTAGATGAAATAGTTAAAATTTTCTGATATTTACATGAAGATGGTATTGAATAACTCGTATGACATCTGGACACTTAGCTGGCAGGAAACTCACAGATTACAGGCCAGTATTTGCACTCACTTGACAGAACACCTGGCTAAGAGACTTGTCAGCACCCCTAAGGTCAGTCATCCGATCTAGCACAGCTCCTGGGCTCTAGCCCCTGTCACCATAAATGGCACTACTCTCAGAAAAAGACTCAAAAATCCATGGACAGAGGAGCTTGGCTGGCTACAATCCATGGAGTCCCAAAGAGTCAGACATGACTGAGCAAGATGATGACAACGAACTTCATATTCTCTAGGTCTCATGTCCTTTATTTTTTCCTCACCTCAACCCATTGTCTATTCTGAAAATGGAACAACTTTCATTTTACAAAAAAACTGTTAGTATCATCCTCATTAAATTCTAGAACTGAACACCTATGCTAATGTTTAGTATGATATTAGAATTTCTCATTAATATTATAACACAACAAATGGTAGATTTATGAATTGGAAGAGAGAGATGATACTGCCATTATTTCATATAGTCACCTACACAAAAACACTCCCTCATAAATAGTTAAAAAGAGTATCCAAAAATGACAACCAGTACCAGACCAACTTACAAAAATTAATAACTCTCCCCTAGATTAGCAACAACATATGTGAGATTATTAAATAGAAAAGTTCACAATGGCAGTGAAAAACTTTTAAGTATTTAGGAATCAACCTAACAAGAGGCAGGAAATCATTATACTCTATACGTGAAAAAATGGCAAAAATTAGAAAAAGGTTAATATCAAGTGTTAGCAAGGATTTATGGAATATTGTTGTCAGTGTTTAGCAAAATTATGAGTGCAATTACCAAATGATTCTGTGATCTTATTTAGGTATATATGGTTTTATCAGTTTTAGTTTAGAACGCTGGGCTGGAAGAAGCACAAGCTGGAATCAAGATTGCTGGGAGAAATATCAATAACCTCAGATATGCAGATGACACCACCCGTATGGCAGAAAGTGAAAAAGAACTAAAGAGCCTCTTGCTGAAAGTGAAAGAGGAGAGTGAATAAGTTGGCTTAAAGCTCAGCATTCAGAAAAATAAGATCACGGCATCTGGTCCCATCACTTCATGGGAAATAGATGGGAAAAAGTGGAAACAGTGTCAGACTTTATTTTGGGGGGCTCTAAAATCACTGCAGATGGTGATTGCAGCCATGAAATTAAAAGATGCTTACTCCTTGTAAGGAATATTATGACCAACCTAGATACCATAATATAAAAGCAGAGATATTACTTTACCAACAAAGTCCGTCTAGTCAAAGCTATGGTTTTTCCAGTGGTCATGTATGGATGTGAGAGTTGGATTGTGAAGAAAGCTGAGAGCCAGAAACTTGATGCTTTTGAACTGGGGTGTTGGAGAAGACTCTTGAGAGTCCCATGGACTGCAAGGAGATCCAACCAGTCCATCCTAAAGGAGATCAGTCCTGGGTGTTCATTGGAAGGACTGATGTTGAGGCTGAAACTCTAATATTTTGGCCTCTCAAATATTTTGCCAAAGTATTTCCAATGAGTTGACTCATTGGAAAGGATCCTGATGCTAGGAGGGATTGGGGGTAGGAGAAGGGGATGACAGAGAATGAGATGGCTGGATGGCATCACCGACTCGATGCACATGAGTTTAGGTGAACTCCAGGAGTTGGTGATGGACAGGGAGGCCTGGCATGCTGCGATTCATGGGCTCACAAAAAGTTGGACACGACTGAGCTACTGAACTGAACTGAATGCTCTGGTAACAAATACTTTCAAAATAGCAAACCAACATTAATTTATTCTTATACTGTGTCCATTATAGATCTTGTGGAGGGTTTTCTAGATATTATCCGCATGTCTGCATACAGACTGACCAAGAAATAAAATCTGCAATATTACTGGTTGATGTAGCAGATGAAAAAAGTGTCTTGGAGGGATTCAATGGTTGGGCCAGAATTGACATGTCACCCTGTCACATTGTCCCACTCCATTATTTGCCCCAAGGGTAGAGAGCCAGAAATATTTCATGAGCAGTATTATAGTAAGCACAATTTGCCCTTCTGGTCATTTGGCCCACTCTCCTTCTCACTGGCAAGCTACACTCAGTCCAAACTTGCATCTACTCATGGGCATCAAGCTCAAAGTCCAGGATCTCTGGGTGATGGGTGACCAAGCCCACATGTGTCTCTTCTCAACTGGGAGACATAAAAATATTTTCTGCCTCCCACACTGCCAATATACTCAGGTAGAACAAATAGTCACATGAAATGCTCTTATTCACAAAGGAGGAGGCAGGCAGAGGGTGGGGAATGAAACAGACATAGTAGCTTTTATTGGTCCATTGCAATTCTGAAATATATAAAGTGAGCAAGTTAAAGGTGAATGTGCTTTTATTAAAATGGTAGTAAAATTCTCACATGGTATCACATGGGCGCTTTGTTCAGTAAGCTTATCGTGGCATTATTTGTGGTTGTGGCAGCTGGAATAACCTAGAGGAAATTGTTGGGGAAATGAAAAAGTAACAAAATGATTGATGTTCACTATAGAATGTAACACTGCAGTAGAAGTAAGAAACTAAATACTGGACAATAGCACAGACATGGCTCAAAAAGTGCTGCATGAATAAAGTAGATAAATACTTATGTAGCTTTTAAAGAACCAGAAATTTTAAAATTATTTTCCAATAATTTGTTAATTTTAGGGATATCTAGCAAACATATCAAAGAAAATGCCTAAGTAGAAAGTAGAATAAGAGTGGGGATCAGAGAGAAGGAGAAAAATGAAATGAGATCAAATGAAACCAGAGCAGCCTTGCACTAATTGCTAATAACAGTGGTCAGTGTTCTGTCATGCTGGTTCACCTCTACTCTTAGCAACAAAAGGTAAAATTAACAAAGAATATGTGAACAACGCAGTTGTACATAATACGAGATTGCAGTTTACTCATAGCAAAGAGCTAAACAATTTAAATAGATATAATGGATTGCATATACCAACCACACTACCACACAACTACAGCTACTACACTAAGAGGAAACATTATACAGAAAAATTTTCTTTAATTTTGTAGAAATTTGATGCAAGAGTAAAGATTTTTTTGGTCAAATAGTTTTCATTACACTTCATATTCAATATTGAGTGATAATATCTAGGATTTCCTTTCCTGAAACTGAGTCCTATAATTCAACACACTAATTGTTTTAAGACCACAGCCTATATTGGGTTGTCTGTATTTGTCAGTTTGGGGCTTTGTTTTGTTTTCCTCAAAAAAGCAGTGAAGCCTCCATGGCTTGGCCAGGCTGCTGGATGGTTTTGGAAATATGCTTGCTTCTGTAATGAAAGTCTAACTTTACTGACCAGGTCTAGTCCCACAACACAAGAGGCATTTATTTAAAGAAGATAGAACATAATTATACACAGGGGAACTTCGGTTTCAGTGCTATGGTTAGAAATGTCTGCTGGAAAATTTGACACTAACGTGAGAGTAGAAAGCATGCAAAGATGGGGAAATTGTCTAAAAATTATGATTATTTATATTTATGATTTTTCTGCCTCCCTTCCCCTCTCCCTCTCCACTCACTCCACTCTCCTTTTTACTTGTAATTATGTGATAATGTTCTGTAGAAGTCAGTAGTCTAAGGAGCACTCAGTTATTTGGCTATATACCTATGAGTAGAATTACTGAATCAAATGGCAAATTTCATGCTTATATTTTGAGAACAGCGATTTTTTAGCACTCTGACCTCATAACCACTCTGTGTGTGAGGGTGGATATAGATGTAACAAAAAGTAGCATCTAAGAAACTATCTGATCATTTAGAGCAAATAATCTTTACCTTTTCTCTATTATTCAAAAACTTTTTTGGTATATTTAAAAGTGGAGTGAGGGAAAACAAGTTATTTTAAGTCCTAATTTAGTTTTCATTAAGTAGCTTGAAAATGGTTTCTATTTTCCAATTTGAAAATGTTGAGGTCTAATTTTTACTTTTAGCTTCATTTGATATTCTGAAATGTATCTTTATGCACTTAATGATAGGTTTATTTACTCTTTCAGAATGGTTTTAAAGCAATTTATAAAATAGTAGGTTTATTTAAGCATAAACCACTATACCATGCAGGTATGACCTAAATCAAATCCCTTATGACTATTCCGGAGAAGGCAATGGCACCTCACTCCAGTACTCCTGCCTGGAAAATTCCATGGGTGGATGAGCCTGGTAGGCTTTAGCCCATGGGGTCGCTGAGTTGGACACGACTGAGCGACTTCACTTTCACTTTTCACTTTCATGCACTGGAGAAGAAAATGGCAACCCACTCCAGTGTTGTTGCCTGGAGAATCCCAGGGACAGGGGAGCCTGGTGGGTTGTCATCTATGGGGCTGCACAAAGTCAGACACAACTGAAGTGACTTAGCAACATTAGCAGCATGACTATACAGTGGAAGTGAGAAATAGATTTAAGGGACTAGATATGAGAGACAGAGTGCCTGATGAACTACGGACAGAGGTTCGTGACATTGTACAGGAGACAGGAATCAAGACCATCCCCAAGAAAAAGAAATGCCAAAAAGCAAAATGGCTGTCTGAGGAGGCCTTACAAATAGCTGTGAAAAGAAGGGAAGCAAAAAGCAAAGGAGAAAAGGAAAGATATAAGCATCTGAATGCAGAGTTCCAAAGAATAGCAAGGAGAAATAAGAAAGCCTTCCTCAGAGATCAATGCAAAGAAATAGAGGAAAAGGACAGAATGGGAAAGACTAGAGATCTCTTCAAGAAAATCAGAGACACCAAGGGAACATGTCATGCAAAGATGGGCTCAATAAAGGACAGAAATGGTATGGATCTAACAGAAGCAGAAGATATTAAGAAGAAGTGGCAAGAATACACAGAAGAACTGTACAAAAAGATCTTTATGACCCAGATAATCACAAGAGCGTGATCACTCACCTAGAGCCAGACATCCTGGAATGAAAAGTCAAGTGGACCTTAGGAAGCATCACTACGAACAAAGCTAGTGGAGGGGATGGAATTCAAATTGAGCTATTTCAAGTCCTGGAAGATGATGCTGTGAAAGTTTTGCACTCAATATGTCAGCAAATTTGGAATACTCAGCAGTGGCCACAGGACTGGAAAAGGTCAGTTTTCATTCCAATCCCAAAGAAAGGCAATGCCAAAGAATGCTCAAACTACCACACAATTGCACTCATCTCACATGCTAGTAAAGTAATGCTCAAAATTCTCCAAGCCAGGCTTCAGCAATACGTGAACTGTGAACTTCCAGATGTTCAAGCTGGCTTTAGAAAAGGCAGAGGAACCAGAGATCAAATTGCCAACATCTGCTGGATCATGGAAAAACCAAGAGAGTTTCAGAAAAACATCTACTTCTGCTTTATTGACTATGCCAAAGCCTTTGACTGTGTGGATCACAATAAGCTGTGGAAAATTCTGAAAGAGATAGGAATACCAGACCACCTGACCTGCTTCTTGAGAAATCTGTATGCAGGTCAGGAAACAAAAATTAGAACTGGACATGGAACAACAGACTGGTTCCAAAGAGGAAAAGGAGTACGTCAAGGCTGTATATTCTCACCCTGCTTATTTAACTTCTATGCAGAGTACATCACGAGAAACGCTGGGCTGGAAGAAACACAAGCTGGAAGCAAGATTGCCGGGAAAAATAACAATAACCTCAGATATGCAGATGATGCCACCCTTATGGCAGAAAATGAAGAAGAACTAAAGAGCCTCTTGATGAAAGTGAAAGAGGAGAGTGAAAAAGTTGGCTTAAAGCTCAACATTCAGAAAACAAATATCATGGCATCCGGTCCCATCATTTCATGTCAAATAGATGTGGAAACAATGGCTTACTGTATTTTTTTGGGCTCCAGAATCACTGCAGATGGTGACTGTAGCCATGAAATTAAGACGCTTAATCCTTGGAAGGAAAGTTATTACCACCCTAGACAGCATATTAAAAAGCAGAGACTTTTCTTTGTCAACAAAGGTCCGTCTAGTCAAGGCTATGTTTTTTCCAGTGGTCATGTATGGATGTGAGAGTTGGACTATAAAGAAAGCTGATCACCAAAGAGTTGATGCTTTTGAACTGTGGTGTTGGAGAAGACTCTTGAGTGTCCCTTGGACTGCAAGGAGATCCAACCAGTCCATCCTAAAGGAGATCAGTCCTGGGTGTTCATTGGAAGGACTGATATTGAAGCTGAAACTCCAGTACTTTGGCCACCTGGTGCGAAGAGCTGACTCATTTGTAAAGACTCTGATGCTGGGAAAGATTGAGGGCAGGAGGAGAAGGGGTCAACAGAAGATAAGATAGTTGGATGGCATCACCGACTCAGTGGGCATGGGTTTTGGTGGACTCTGGGAGTTGGTGATGGACAGGGAGGCCTGGCGTCCTGCGGTTAATGGGGTCACAAAGAGTCAGACCTGACTGAGCGACGGAACTGAACTGAAACAGCAAAACTTTGGAGGTATATTCTTTAAGAATAAACATATAACCGCTTTCTTATATTCTACTTCTTTTCATTAAAGATTGTAAAAATACACATGGTAAAAATAAAACACAACATTTTAAGCATTAGTTCAAAATAATGAATTATTTAAATAATGATTATCTTTTAATGAGTTTTTATTAATTAGCATTATTAATTTATGATTAAATTTTTATGATAGCACTACAGAATAGAGAGAAATCTATGTTTACACTTTGTTAAATCTAAATATAACAGACAGTTCTATTTGCCTGGGGGTTATAATTTAAGTGTCACATCTATATGGCCCAGAATTTATCCTAATTTCTCTCTAGTCACAGTGCTACTCTTTGTATTTAATGAGTTTGCATTAAGGTCCACAAGTAAGGTACAGCATGATGACTATAGTTAATATTACTATAATATTAATGTAATTTCCATATTTGAAATTTGCTAAGGAATAGATCTTAAAAGTCCTCATCACAAGAAAAAAACATTCTGTAACTATGTGGTGTCTCTGCTGCTGCTGCTAAGTCACTTCAGTCACGTCCGACTCTGCAACCCCATAGACGGCATCCCACCAGGCTCCTCCGTCCATGGGACTTTCCAGGGAAGAGTACTGGAGTGGGGTGCCATTGCCTTCTTCGTATGGTGTCTATATGTGCGCTCAATTGTGTCCAGCTCTTTGTGACCCCATGGATTATAACTGCCAGGCTCCTCTGTCCATGGAAATTTCTGGGCAAGAATACTTGAGTGGTTGCTGTTTCCTCCTCCAGAGTATCTTCCCAACTCAGGGATTAAATCCATGTCTCCTATATTGGCAGGCAGATTCTCTACTACTGAGCCACCTGAGAAGCCCCATACGTGGTGACAGATCTTAACATTCTGGTGATCCATGAATAGACTGATGATAAAAGTCTCCAATATACTAGAGGAAAAATTAGTGCTTAAAATAACATGTATACTAAACTTTCTGTAAAAATGAGACAAATAATATATGCCCATAAAGAAACAGGAAGGATATACGTATGAATTATACAAAAGTTACTAGGAGCAGTTATGTATAGGAGTTGGGTAGATAGTGTTTAGATGGAGGGAGGACATGGATGAATGGAAAAATTTTCACTGTTCATTTTTTTTACAGTTTATTGGTTTTGAACCCTGTGAATATATTGCCTAGTCAAAAAATTATCTTTCATTTGTTGTAAGCTGTTCAAAAAGCCCACATTTTCAAAGTCAAACTTTATACCAGATAATGCAATTATGAAAACGTCATTCTTAGAGAGAGTATCTATTAAAAAAAATATAGGAATTATATAGGAAAACTTATCATAAACCTTACATTTTCACTGGTTTTCTTCTCCCCCAAATTCCCTAATAAAAGCTCATTTTATTTGCTTCATGATTGTGTCTTGTGTAATTTTAGCATAAGCTGGGTTTTCCATATGATATTATCATAAACTTTTAGGTTGACTAGGAAACCCAAACACAGATCTGAATTACAAACCTCAGGCATTTTCTAAGCAGGAAAGACAAGGTGTGCCACATTCTAGAAACAGAAAGACTGAGTTAACTATAAATGAAATGACTCATTCTTCCCTGTTGCTTTTGTCCTTTTGAGTAATTTGGATGACTCACTAAAAGGAGATCAAAGTAGGATTTTGTAGGCTTACCACAAAGTATTGTCACTTTACTATACTGGGACAATGGCTATCAATTAGTAAGCAAGGGAACTCCCTCTCTGCCATGCACATGCACACACATATACACACACACAGAACAGCATTCAGGCTTTCTTCCTTTCAGCATACTTTGCTTCATTGCACTTCACAAATACTAAGTATTTTACAAATTGAAGGTTTGGAGCAACTCTGTGCAGAGAGTCTATTGGGGCCATTTTTTCCAACTGCATCTGCTCCTTTGGTGTCTCTATTTCACATTCTGGTAATTCTCATCATATTTCAACCTTTTTTAAAAAAATATTCATTCATTTTTGTCTCTGTTGGGTCTTCATTGCTGTGTGGACTGTTCTCAAGTTGCAGCAGGCAGGGGCTCCTATTCACTGCAGTACACAAGCTTCTCATTGCAGTGGCTTCTCTTGTGCAGCCCAGGCTCTAGGGAACACGGGCTATAGTAGTTGTAGTACATGAGCTCGGTAGATGCACTTCCTGGGTCTAGAGCTCAGGCTTAATAGATGTGGTGCACGGACTTAGTTATTTGTAGCATGTGGGATCTTCCCAGACCAGGAATAAAACCCATGTCCCCTGCATTGGCAGGTGGATTCTTTACCACTGAGTCTAGGGAAGCCTTCAGACTCTTTCCTTATTATTATATTTGTTATGGTGACCTGTGACCAGTGATCTTTGATGTTACAACTGCAAAAAGATTACAACTAGTTTAAGGCTCAAATGATGGTTAAAACACTTCTAAGATATATATACTTTTCTTCAGACATAATGCTATCACACACTTACTGAAAGTGAAAGTGAAGTCACTCAGTCATGTTAGACTCTTTGCGACCCCTTTGGACTGTAGCCTACCAGGCTTCTCTGTCCACGAGATTTTCAAGGCAAGAATACTGGAGTGGGTTGCCATTTCCTTCTCCAGGGAATCTTCCTGACTCAGGGATCAAACCCAGGTCTCCTGAGTTGTAGGCAGACATTTTTACCATCTGAGCCACGAGGGAAATCACTGGTGGTTATCACACACTTACTAGACTACAGCATAATGGAACCATAATTTATATGTACTGAGAAATGTAAAAATTCATGTGTGACTCACTTTACTACAGTGGTCTGGAAACAAACTTATAACAGCTCCCAGGTCTGCCTTTATGCACTTACTTTGAGTTGCATAGGAAGGAACCTTTTTTTTTTTTTCTTGAAATCGATGCCAAAAGCTCAGTTTCTCTAGATAAGTGCCAGATCGAATCTCAGAGATAGAGTTTTGGGTGAAGATGTTATGTTGTTCAGTTGCTAAGTCATGTCTGATTCTTTGTGACCCCATGGACTGCAGAACTCAAGACTTCCCTGTCCTTCACTGTCAACCAGAGTTTGTCCAAATTTACAACCATTGAGTTAGTGATGCCATCCAAATCTCATCGTCTGTCGTCCCCTTCTCCTGCTCTCAATCTTTCCCAGCATCAGGGCCTTTTTCCAGTGAGTCAGCTCTTCACATCAGGTGGCCAAAGTATTGGAGCTTCAGCTTTAGCATCAGTCCTTCCAATGAATATTTAGTGTTGATTTCCTTTAGGATTGACTGGTTTGATATCCTTGCTGTTCAAGGGACTCTCAAGAGTCTTCTCCAACACCACAATTCAAAAGCATCAGTTCTTCAGTGTTCAGCCTTCCTTATAGTCCAACACTTAACATCTGTACATGACTCCTGGAAAAACCATAGCTTTGATTATGCAGACATCTGTTGGCAAAGTGATTATCTCTGCGTTTTAAAATGATGTCTAGGTTTGCCATAGCTTTCCTCCCAAGGAACAAGCATCTTTTCATATCATGGCTGCAGTTACAGTCTGCAGTGATTTGGGAGACCAAGAAAAAACATCTGCCACTGTTTCCATTTTTTTCCTCATTTATTTGCCATGAAGTAATGGGACAAGATTCCATGATCCTGGTTTTTTGAATGTTGAGTTTTAAGCCAGCTTTTTTACTCTCCTTTCTAACGTTCAAGAGGCTCTTTAATTCCTCTTCTCTTTCTGCCATGGTGGTGGTATCATTTGCACATTTGAGGTTATTGATATTTTTCTCAGCAATCTTGATTCCATCTTGTGCTTCACCCAGTCTGGCATTTTGCACCACTCCAGTATTCTTGCCTGGAAAATCCCATGGATGGAGGAGCCTGGTGGGCTGCAGTCCATGGGGTCGCTAATCAGACACGACTGAGAGACATCACTTTCAATTTTCACTTTCATGCATTGGAGAAGGAAATGGCAACCCACTCCAGTGTTCTTGCCTGGACAGTCCCAGGGACGGGGGAGCCTGGTGGGCTGCCATCTATGGGGTCACACAGAGTCAGACACGACTGAAGCGACTTAGCAGCAGCAGCACTCTGCACATAAGTTAAATAAGCAGTGTGACAATATATAGCCTTGATCTACTCCTTTCCCAATTTGGAACCAGTCTGTTGTTCCATGTCCGGTTCCAACTGTTGCTTCTTGACCTGCGTATAGATTTCTCAGGAGACAGGTAAGGTGGTCTGCTATTCTCATCTCTCGAAGAATTTTCCAGTTTGTTGTGATCCACACAACGTCTTCACTATAGTCAACAAAGCAGAGGTAGATGTATTTCTGGAATTCTCTTGCTTTTTCTATGATCCAGTGGATGTTGGCAATTTGATTTCTTGTTCCTCTGCCATTCCTAAATCCAGCTGGCACATCTGGAATTTCTCAGTTTATGTACTGTTGAAGCCTAGTTTGAAGAATTTTGAACATTACCCTGCTAGCATGTGAAATGAGTGCAGTTGTATTATAGTTTGTACATTCTTTGACATTGCCCTTCTTTGTGACTGGGATGAAAACAACTTTTCCAGTCCTGTGGCTACTGCTGAGTTTTCCAGATTTGCTGGCATATCTGTTGGCATATTTGGCATATTTGTGTAGCATTTTTACAGCATCATCTTTTAGGATTTGAAAAAGCTCAGCTGGAATTCCATCACCTCGACTAGCTTTATTTGTAGTAATGCTTCTTAAGGCCCTCTTGACTTCACACTCCAGGATGTTTGGCTCTCAGTGAATGACCACACCATCATGGTTATCCAGGTCACTAAGACCTTTTTTTACAGTTTTTTTTGTGTGTGTGTTCTTGCTACCTCTTCTCAATCTCTTCTGCTCTTGCTAGATCCTTTCTGGTTCTGTCCTTTACTGTGCTCATGTTGGAGAAGAATCTTGAGAGTCCCTTGGATTGCAAGGAGATCTAACCAGTCCATCCTAAAGGAGATCAGTCTTAGGTATTCTTTGGAAGGAATGACGCTGAGGCTGAAACTCCAATACTTTGGCCACCTCATGTGAACAGTTGACTCATTGGAAAAGACTCTGATGCTGGGAGGGATTAGGGGCAGAAGGAGAAGGGGACGACAGAGGATGAGATGGCTGGAAGGCATCACCGACTCGATGGATGTGAGTCTGAGTGAACACCGGGAATTGGTGATGAACAGGGAGGGCTGGTGTGCTGCGATTCATGGGGTCGCAAAGAGTCGGACATGACTGAGCAACTGAACTGAACTGAACTTGCATGAAATGTTTCCTTGGTATCTCTAATTTTCTTGAAGAGATCTCCATTCTTTCCTATTCTGTTGTTTTCCTCTATTTCTTTGCATTGTTCAGTTACCTCTCTTTGTTATTCTTTGGAACTCTGCTTTCAGATGGGTATATCTTTCCCTTCCTCCTTGCCTTTTGCTTTCTTCTTTTCTTAGCTATTTGTAAGGCCTCCTTAGACAACCGTTTTGTCTTCTTGCATTTCTTTCTCTATGGAATGGTTTTGGTCATTGCCTCCTGTACAGTGTCATGAACCTCCATACATATTTCTTCAGGCATCCTATTAAAACTAATCCCTTGTATCTATTCATCACCTCTACTGTATAATCATAAGATTTAGGTCATACCTGAATGGCCTAGTGGTTTTTCCCTAGTTTTTTTCAATTTAAATCTGTATTTTGCAATACAGAGCTCATGATCTGAGCCACAGTTAGCTCCAAGTCTTGTTTTTGCTGACAGTACAGGGCTTCTCCTTCTTTGACTGCAAAGAATATAATCAATCTGATGTCAATATAGACCATCTGGTGATCTCCATGTGTAGAGTCATTTCTTGTGCTGTGGGAAGAGAGTGTTTGCTATGACCAGTGTGTTTTCTTGGCAAAACTCTGTTAGCCTTTGCCTTGTTTCATTTTGTACGCTAAGGCCAGACTTGCCTGTTACTCCTGGTATCTCTTGACTTCCTACTTTTGCATTCCAATCCCCTATGATAAGGACATCTTTTTATGGTGTTAGTCTAGAACATCTTCTAGGTCTTCATAGAATCGTTCAACTTCTTTGACATCTGTGGTTGGGTCATAAACTTGGATTGCTGGGATGCTGAATGGCTCACCTAGGAAACAAACTGAGATCGTTCTGTTGTTTTTGAGATTGCACCCAAGTACTGCATTTTGGACTCTTTTTTTGAATACAAGGGCTATTCCATTTCTTCTAAGGGTTTCTTGCCCACAATAGTAGATTTAATGGTCATGTGAATTCACCCATTCTTGTTCATTTGAGTTCACTGAATGCTAAAATGTTGATGTTCACACCTGCCATCTCCCAATTGACCATGTCCAATTTAGCTTGATTCATGAACCCAACATTCCAGGTTCCTATGCAATATTGTTCTTTAGAGGATTGGACTTGATTGCTTTGCCAGGCAAAGGGAGAGAGAGTGGACTCCTTTCAAGAAAAATTGTGTCCCAACTGTGGAGGAATTGATGAGGGTTTTTCATAGTGTCTCTAACAAGATTAGACTGTGTGCAGGCCTTGCACTCCCTTAATCGCATCTCCTAATCTTCATGAGATTCTCCAGTCCCTCTAATCTTGCCACAAGTGATTTCCTGGCTGTTCCTCCCTTGACTAGGATCTGTTCAAATCTTCCCTTTGGAACTCAGGAAAGGTCATGGAGACTGGAGTCTCACCTACAAAAAATGGGACACAAAAGTGTTTCCCTCCCCACAGGACCCCACTTGGTTTCAGAATTAAATAAATTATGTATAATTATTGCTACAATAGAGCACAAACATCTATACCAAACTACTTTAATGTGAAGATCCCACTACAATGAGTTTAGGTTACCTAACTGTGAATTGTGGTTTTCAAAACAAAAATGGAGTTTAAGCACTTTCAGATGTCAGTCATGAAACTCAGAAAATTAAAGCAATCAATAATTTTCTTTGTCTAGTTTTAGTTATAGATACAATTATGAAACGTATTGAAAACTTGAGGATTAATCTGATTCTGTATTTCAGCCACAAAATTTTAAATGTTATGTGAACTTAAACTGTTCACCAAATTTTGAAGATGAATGTGTCTCTGCTTCAAATCTGAATACAAAATAGTAAATAGTAACTTAAATATTTAGCCCTAGTTCTTCAATATTGAGAGTTGCTTTACTGTAAAATTAGTACCGAATATTTTATTACTTACACAAGTGCTTTACTGGTGACACCTTTTATATAATCTGGACATAAATTGTAAGACAGAAAATGTTGCTAAGGATTGTGTCTTTGCTACAGTAGAGTGTTCTGTCTACTTTTAAGGAAGCATTGAAGCAACTGTAGAAAACTACTAAAATCAATGAAACTTCAAGTTTAAAAACATTACTTCTAAACAGAATATCAGTTGTATAATAAAGCAGTATGTATCCATCTACCACTCAAAAGAAATAGAGTTCATATTTTAACTAAAACACTCGATTATTAACAATAAACCAGGAAAAGGGTTTACTAAAACTTTGCTCTTTAATTACAAAGATTGAATTTTGCTTAAGAATATGCAAAAATAGAATGATCCTCAGACAATTACCATTAACAGATGTTGTGCAAACAATTTGTTTTTAACAGGCATCAGCAGGAAGGAGAAACTACTAATTCTACCAAAACTAACACTTATTTCACTCCAGAACACACACAACTGGATTTTTAAGCCTCATCTATGTACAGAATATCAAACACCTGCTAGTTATCCTAAATAGGAAAAAATAAAATCAGATATTTTTCTGGAAAAACATTTTTTTAAAAAAGAAAATGATTCATAAAGAAAAAAAGTGAATTAACTATGTTGAAAATAATAATGTATAAACTTTCTTTGCTAACATCCATCATTACTTTTCTTTCTCTTTTTCCCTATTCAAACTACTGAACTTGAAAATTAAGGTCCTCTTAATTTTTGCTACAACCCTACAGAACCCCAGTCTTGTTTGTGGCAGCAGTGGACCCAGATAAAAATGATCAATTTCCCAAACACTCTTGTATCTAAGAATCTACATAGTTCTGGTCAATGAGATATAAGAAGTCTATTGAATGGCAACTCTGAGAGAGGTATCTCGTGTCTAAGTTTGTGAAGAAAGGATTAAAAATGTGTTTTTTTTTTCCTCTAAATGAAATGTTAGAGTCCAACAGTTCTTTAAAAGCAAACTTTAAGATGATAAGGCAGTGAGTTGAAAAGAGATAGGCAGTCCTTCTGTTAACCCTGTACTTCTTAGCTCTAGCCTTCTCTTATCTCATGTGATGTTGTGTTGTTTTCTGTTGGATGTGGCTAAATCTAACATGAATACAGAGTTCCTGTGCTTACCCATAATGCCTGTGCTTTTTCATGGCACATTTGTCAGTGTTATAATTACCAAATCATTCCATTATACCAGATTTATAATTTCATGGTGCAGCATTTTTTTTGTAATAAGTCAGGCAGTAAAAACATTCTAACATCAGGTTTACTCCTAAGCATCATTTCATGAATGAAATATACGGTATTTTGACACCCAAAAAGTAGAAATGCCTACATGTATAAACATATACATACATATATATATATATGTATGTATACATTTAGCTCTAAAAAACATTCTCATCTTTGTCTTCCCAGACTGTTTAAAATATTTTCATAAAAAAGCATGCACCTGTCCACATAACATTTTGGGGGACATCTCTGTACTGAGCTATGCATTTCCTAGTGAAGGCCCACTGTATCCTTGTCTTTAACAAAATATCTGTGCTTAAGTTTATTTGCTGAATGATTGAATCACTCAAACAAAAAAATCCACACCCAAAGAGAAAAAAAGAAAAGAAAGAGAGAGAAAGAAAGAAAATGTATTCTCTTTTCCTTTACTGGGCCAATGTGAAAATAATTTAAAATGTTCTCTGCTGATTAGTGCAACAATGAAAATGATAATTTTTCTGTTGGATTTCTGTTTATAAAATCTTGTCACTCTGAAAAGGAAAGCCCTTTGTCTTTTGGTAATCCTTTCCCAAATCTATCCTCCTTCACTGACAGAAGGCTGAGTCCTTGAGGACCACAGGTTTTAGCCTGCTGCTGACAATATAACTTTACACATTGAGCCTCCCTCTGAGGGCTTTAGTTTCCTCTTCTCTGAAAGAGAGAGGACTCACCAGATGAACTGATAGTTTTTTTCACTCTGGCCTGCTATGATTATATATCCAACTTAATCCTCCTAGGCTGTGGTTTAAGTCTCCTCTTTCCTTTTCTAACCTCTGGGGAGATGGAGATCACAGTCTCTGTGTGCTTGAAAATCATTGCTAAATTTATCCTTCAATATTTCTAGGCAACCTGAATTACCTCATTTCCTCTATTTTTTTTTTTTTCTCATGTTCCCTTAATTTTAAAACTAAGCTGAATATAGTGACTTAAGAGTTTATGGATAACACAATGGAAGGTGGGTAAGGGTGACTCCTATATTTTACATGTTCTGGTGCGATGATTGTGGATACTATGGACAGCAGAGACAGTTAGTAGTTACTATTAAAAAAAATGGTCCTAAGAGGGTTGGATGATTTGGGAGAATGGCACTGAAACATGTATACTATCATGTAAGAATCGAATCACCAGTCTATGTCCGATGCAGGATACAGCATGCTTGGGGCTGGTGCACGGGGATGACCCAGAGGGATGTTGTGGGGAGGGAGGTGGGAGGGGGGTTCATGTTTGGGATCGCATGTACACCCATGGTGGATTCATGTCAATGTATGGCAAAACCAATACAGTACTGTAAAGTAAAATACAGTAAAAATTAAAATTAAAATAAATAAATAAAATAAATTAATTAATTAATTTAAAAAAATGGTCCTGCATATGAAAAAAAATGCTGAAAATATGGTTCTTAAGAAGAATCTTAACTATTTTCTTTTCTGCTCTCCGTTAAAACTTTGAAACACTGCATTAGAATATGGATTTGTGTATTTCTCTCACTTATTTTGAAAAGAGAATGAGAAATATGAGGATGACTGCAATGTTGTTCTCTAATTCTGCTTTAGAAAAATAGTATATTCTAAAATTATTAGGGAATAATATTTGTGGAAGTTTGTAATAACATATAAAGACAGAGAGAGAGAACAAGAAAAGCTCAAGAACAAAGTTTATCTTACTGTTCCCTTAGACTCTTTCCCATCTCTCCTGAACAATTGAAGAAACTTTATTTCTAAGGTTTTGGACAAAAGCCCTCAGTATTCAACAATAAAGCTCTCAAAGTATGAAGATAATTAGTCCAACTAAAACTCATTTAGAAATATCAGCAACATGAGAGAACAATAGCAAATTAATTGGAGTGAAGCGAGGCTTTGCAGATGAAGGGCTCTGGGCTTTGTCATATCTCAAATCTGTGGAGGCAGAACAAACATTCATATTAATGAACCCAAAATAGATCAAATATGCCTTTAGGATACATATTTCTTGGGGCTGTTTTTCTTGGTTGGTTGTGTGTCTTTCTTCTGCGTGTTTATACAAACACAGATGCTGAAGGTGCTAAGTTCCACCCTTGAGCCTCTTTTCCCTCAGGCTCCTTCCCTAGATCAAAGGACAACATTGTAGTTAAAGGGAACTAAATTATTTTCATGGTGGAGAAAAAGGTAGTGCTGGTGTGCACCTGTGAAACTGTTGCCCAACAGTCCATGTCATTCCTTCACTCCTAACACATTATAAATAGTCTCCCAACAGACAGTGTGACATCAGATTGCCAGAATCTAGCCTGATGCCAGGACCAATATGGTTCTATTACTTTGTTTACATTGTGATCTTCAGTATTTCTATTTATGTAAATCAGAGCAGGTCAGAAATAGAAGGGATTTGAAAGTCATTAATATAAAATTCCCTTTCCACGTGTATAAAATGGGAATAATATTTTAGATAGCTGCTGAGGAAAACAACTGAGCCTACAGAAAAGTACCTATCCCATAGTTCAAAGGAATGGCATTCTATTTGTAAAGGGCATTTTAAAATGACCTTCTATTTCTAAATAAAATAAAACATTAGTCAGCACTCAACAAATATTGCCTAATATTTTCATAATGATGCCACCACTGATGTTTTTCCTAATGTTGATGACAGCCTGTACTTTTAAGGCATTTTTTAGACTACACACACACCCCTAGATTATTTTAGAATAATGATGTAGTTTGAGGACTTGAGATATGCATGGAGCATTAGGAATCCCTACACAGGTCCACTCATACTTTTGGCTTGCTCTGGGCTATTTTGAAAAGAGAAGTCAGTTAAGAGCCAAATTGTTGGATCATGTAATCATTGTCTTCTTGCGTGTTTCGGCATCTTTTTTGTCTTCAAAAGACAAAACTGGTAAAGTAACTAGAGTTTATGAGAGGAGCACATTATTAGCTGTGTTGCTACTAAATATGAAGAAGCAGTGGTAATAATGAAACTGTCAAGAGATTATAGGCACGAGAAACACAAGGCTTGGTAACAAAAATGCATGCAGGTGTATTGCCTTAGGCAAAGGAAGAAGGCATATTTAACCCCTTCCGAAAGGAGAAACATAGGTGCAACACAGAGAAACAAGATTAGTGTTTAAGAAGACAGGTGGTGTCATCCTTGATACTACAAACTTTCAAGCCAGACTTACTTCTTAGAAGTTGTTCTTGTTCAGCAATGGCCGGGAGTTTTTTGGTCCCAGAGTCAGCAAAAGTGAAGCTTTCATATGGCCTCAGCAATTGGAAAACAGTACTGTGAGTCCTTGGTGTCAGTCAGGGCATCCTTGAAACATTTGTCATTTTTTCAAACATTTGTTCCTCATGTTCCATAAGTTTTCTCTATAAGAAAAGATCAATTTCAAGTGAAAACATGAAACTTTGGAATGAAAATCACACTGCTGGGTCCTTCCTTAGACATAGGAATTCGAATTGTTAAGAATTAGAGATGTGATATGTAAATCTATATTTTTAACAAGTTCTCCCAGGAAATCTTGATGCTTTGCCAAATGTAGCCGTGGTTGCAAATTCATACTATGTACTTATGCCTCTCTGATGCATTAAAAAGACATAAATTGGAAGGACAGTCAGAAAGTGACAATAACTTATTTACCTAAATTTTTAGGTACCTAAAATTTACCTAAAATTTAAAAATCACTTAAAAATTACTTTGAAACCACAATTAAAACTCTTCCAACTAAAAAGAAATCAGTAAATATACAAATTCTATTCAACTTCATTATAAAAAGCTTTAGGTATGACAATAATATCAAGAAAGATCTACATAAGTGAGTTCTTTATAGCAAATTAATCTTTAGTTGTAGAGTATCCATTTAATACGGTAAGCACATTAAGCAAAGTCAAATGTAAGATAATCTCTTTGGGCTTAATTTCCCTTAATGGATTTTGATGAAAAGCCTTAGAGTAATTCTGATTCATGTTTAATTCTCAAAGGACACAGATAGCCCAGAGAGTTATCAAGTTAAATGCAAGTAATCCTAAAATACTTTTAGTATTAGAAACTGATGTGATATTGAAATTGATATTGAAATTTGGATCTCAATTTAAAGGACATGTTTAAATTTCTTATCAAATATCCATTTACTATTAATTTCCTAAATGTCAAATACCACTTTAATTTTGAAGGCTAATATATTTTTATAAATATATGTGTGTATGTGTAAGTATAAATGTATGTGTATGTATATATATGTATATACATATGTTACCTTGTATTTTAGAATGCTTTTTGAAATTATAATGACATAAAATCCTGTTGGTGATGTTTCACATCAAGAGTTAAGTAATTGGTTTAATTTTCAGTATCAACACTGTTCAACATACTAAGTGAATTCTGATTCTAATATTCAAAATATATAGTATTTAAGGTAAAAACCACATGGTTTTCTACCCTTATTTAAGTTAATTTTTTACAATGGTACCATAAAAAATAATATCTTCATTAATTTAGAACGCAGTGATATATTCTCATAGAGTCCACTCATATATTCCACTCACTCTTGCAAAGGATTTTAATAATGTCAACTTTAACCTACACCAGTGATTCTCAAAGCATGGTTCCCAGACCCGCAATATCAATATCATCAAAGACCTTGCTGGAAATGTGCATTCTTAAAGTCCTCTCAGAATTAATTAGAAAGTCTGGGTTCTAGCAGCCCACGTTTCAGTGTCATTTAATATAGATACAAAATTAAAGAAATATAAGAATTTTTTTCCTTGTAATAATTTAAAATTTGCTCTCTTAACAACTTTCATATATGACATGCTGCTGCTGCTGCTGCTGCTAAGTTGCTTCAGTCATGTCCAACTCTGTGTGACCCCAGAGATGGCAGCCCACCAGGCTCCCCCATCCCTGGGATTCTCCAGGCAAGAACACTGGAGTGGGTTGCCATTTCCTTCTCCAATGGACTTCCTGGTGGCTCAGTGGGTAAAGCGTCTGTCTACAATGAGGGAGACCCGGGTTCGAGCCCTGGATTGGGAAGATCCCCTGGAGAAGGAAATGGCAATCCACTCCAGTGTTCTAAGTGAAAAGTGAAAGTGAAGTCGCTCAGTCGTGTCTGACTCTCCGTGACCCCATGGACTGCAGCCTACCAGGCTCCTCCACCCATGGGATTTTCCAGGCAAGAGTACTGGAGTGCCTTCTCCGTGCCATTGCCTTCTCTGATGACAAACAGCCGGGTTAATTGCATTTATCAAGCTATGCATCACATCCCTAGTAGTTAATATCTTATAACTGGAAGTTTGTACCTCTAATTGCCCTCATCCAGTTTCCCCTCCCCGATTCCTGCCTCTGATAACCATGAACCTGATTTTCTGAGTATTTTTTGAAGTGTAACTGACCTGTGTTTTCATCTCTTGTACATTCAACTTTCACATGCACTTCAAAGGACACCGTTGATGCAAAAGTAGGAGAGTGCTTATATATGTAGCCCTGAAAAACTAGCTTAACATAAAATGAACACATTAATCTGTTTTCCTAGTGATGGAACTTAGAACTTATCCTGAAAAAAATAAGAGGAAACAATTGGAAGTCAGTAAAGATGTTGACAAATAACTTATCACTACTAGGGCAGCAAACTTCCCTACTTTTCATGACCAACCAATAGGCAAAATTTAACTTTTTTCTGGGGGGGGAGGGTGGGAGGGATGGGGACAAACTGCAGCAAGTTCCCCAACCAGGGATTGAAATCTGTGTCCCCTGCAGTGGAAGCATGAAGTCTTTGAACCAGTAAGTCCCAAGCCAAAATTTTACTTTAGGGCAGTTCCATATTAGTTGATTAGGTGATATGATGTCCATGGTTGTTTCAAAATACTGAGGGGAGTGGGGAAGATGACAGAAGAGTCAATCAGACAAGATCGATTATGAATTGATAATTGAAGTTGAAGAAGAGGTACACTCATCCTTCTACTTTGATATAGATTTTAAATGTTCCATTATGTAAAATTTAAATAGCAATGATGGTAAGAAAAAGAAAAAAAAGATCTCTCTGCCTGCTGTCTGGAGAGCAACAGCAGAAAAGGGAGTGAATTTGGAGACTGTCTCAGTGGCTCAGTCATGAAACTGTGGCAGTACACTTAGAGTGCAGAGTTGGAAACCAAAGGACTCACAAGTAGACTGGATGGGGTGCAGTGAGGGTGGAGGAAAGAGAATCATCAGAGATGACTAAGGTTTACCCTCCCCCAGGAAGAACTATCACTTTTTTCTGTGTTAAATATTTTAAATAATCTATAAAAATTATAAATATAAAATCTGTTTGAAGTATATGTGCAGTGCTGCCACAAATGCAACTCTAGAAGTCACAAATTTATATTTCCTTTATATAAACATCAGCCCTTAAAGCTGTGTATTCCATGTCCTGGCCACCTGTGGCAATCTCACTAGACATTGCTAAGTGTTCATATTTAACTTGTTATCTAAAATAGTGTCCTTCACCATTATACTTTTCATTAAAAGTATTTTAGTTAATTTTGGACCTTTCATATTCCACACAAATATTCCAGACTTAAAAATGACTTGACTTTTTATTAAAATGCTTATAGATTTTTGTATTGTTTAGATCAATATGGGGAGTATTGTTATGTTTATTACACTGCATATATCCCTACATTTATTCATCTATTTAGGTCTTTGCACTTTACAATAAAGTTTCCCCTCCCTCATCAGCTTGCATGGTATTAATTGGATGTCATTGTAGTATGGTTTCTGAGTTGGCTTACAGGTATATTATGAAGATGTGTAGTTGACTGAATCCTAGAGGCAGCTTTTTGCAAAGCTGAGGTAGGAGAGAAAGCTATGCAAATCGCATGTCCTTTCAGCCTTTTTATTTATCTCTTTATCTTGGTCTTTATCTTTATCTATCTATGTCAGGATGCTCTGACATAACCAGGGATATTACATAAAGAAATTTTATCAGGACCCACCTAAGCATGAATAGTCTTTGCTTCAGATGCACGTGCATGTGTGCACACACACACACACACACACACCCATGTATACACATTTTTTTTTTTAACTACAAATCTCCTCATTGTCTTACTATCAAGGTGAACTTTCTCCATGACTTCCTTTTGTAGGAAAAGTTAAATTGAAAACTGGGCTGAATTTGAAGAAAGTTTAGCTATGCAGTGATAATGCCATGTAGATCACCACTTTCTATTACCTACAGAATAAGAAATTTTGAATTTAGACCTAAAGGACACCATACGCTATGAGTCTACACCTCTACAGTTTAAAAGCAAGGCAAAGAAATAAATGAAACTCCCCCGACACCTGGGGCTTCCCCAGTGGCTCAGTGGTAAAGACTCCACCTGCACTGCAGGAGCCACAGGAGATGTGGGTTCGATTCCTGGGTTGGGATGATCCCCTGGAGAAGGGCATGGCAACCCATTCCAGTATGCCTACCTAGAGAATCCCATGGACAGAGGAGCCTGGGATACGGGGCTATGGTTCATAGGGTCCCAAAGAGTTGATCATGACTGAAGCAACTTAGCCTGCATGCATGCCCCGACCCCTAGTCATAAATACTGTAATACTTATGAAGGACATGAGTTGGTAATAAAGAAGCCTTCTGCAAAAACTCAAAGAGGGTGAGATAGTGATGGGTATGGAATAGTTTGGTTTTAGTTCTCTATTTTCACCCAGCAGCTCCTGGCTTTGAAGCTAGCTGTATTAATAATATTCTCTTAGGAAGCTCAAGGTAGAGTAAAATCAAGTTCTAGGACTTTACTGTTTGTGCTACTTCACTCACAAGTAGGGCAAAAGTTTCTTCCTAAGAGCCCTAAAATACTGCATTTGTACAAAGCACTTTTCTCAGCTAAGTTATTTAAGTTTACAGGATTTTTTTTTTTCTCAACTTACATATTGGTGATTAACTGCTCATATAGTTCTAGTCTGGATGGGGAAAGTATAAAAATTCTCCTCTTTTTTTTTTCTCACACTCTGGTTATTAATATGAATAGAGATGTTAAATTAAGGGAAGATAGGATAAATATTTGTTTGACAATTAACTCAAAAATGCTCACATTCCAAAATATTTACTTGGATGGAGTCTTCAAAATTTTAGTTACATTGGCAACTACATGAATGCAACGAAACAGAGGAAAGGTGTATTCCTATTTCCCCAATATAGTCTCCTGGAGTCTGATTCAAGTATAAACTTAAGATGAAATTGAAAACAATTCCCTCTTTAAATAACATTTTATTCTATTTATCAATTCCTTATTACATGAATCATAAATAATTTATTTAATTTAAAATAAAGAGAAAAATGTTGATGGAAGGTGTTAGAAGTGCGATACATCAAAACAATATTTCAAGAAGCTTTGAAATCACTGATCTAAAAGTTTTGTAATTATTGACTTCATTAGTCATAATAATCACATACTTAAGGAAATGGCTACATTTTAATTTTCACTCTAGACAAGCTTTATTCCACACAAAGGTAAGGATTTTGTTTTCTAAATGGGACATATTACATCCTTATTCTCTTCACTGGAACAGGATATGTTAATTTTCTCTTGCCTGTTTTAATCATCACTATATTTATATAAACAAATTCCAACTTAATATTTTCCCAAGTAGTCTTCCTTAGAGTTCAGACAATATTTGGAAAGTAAAAGTAGAAATTTACTTTTACAAATGTTGGAGAAAACAAAGACATAAACATGAAAGGAGCTATTCCCACAAAAGTATTTAAGTAATTATTTTAAATAGTCACAGAAGAACAAAACCAAAAAGTTTTGCATACAATTAAAGCAGTAAGTTTAACTGAATCCATGACCTTTGATATATACAACCCAGAGTTTATCTGTGGTGTGAATATTGAAGATGGGAGAGGACAAAAAGGAAAGGTATATAAAGTAAAGAAACACAAAATAAATATACAGTGGTTTAAAAATATGTCCCCCGAATCTTTGACATTCCTTCAATCAAGAAACGGGGCTTATGTTCCCTCCGCTTGAAACTTTTAACAAATAGAACATAACACACGTGCTGTGGCTCCTGAGGCTTAGACAGGCCATATGGCTGCAGCTGGGATCTCTGGAGACACACGTTCTGAGAACCTTCACTTAACACGTAGAAAGACCATGTTCAAAGTCCATCACGGGAGAGAAAGAGATGCCCACAAAGCTTTTTGAATCTTTGTAGCTCAGGTACCAGACACTTGAAGAACACGAAGATGACCCCACCACTATCTGACTGTAAGCCAATGAGAGACCCTGAGCAAACTACCTACCTGAGCCCAAACCCTAGATTTGCAAATCAAATGAATGGTGGTTATTCTTGTATGCCACTGTTTAGGATGGCTTGTTACATGGCAATATAATGATGAATATGTATAGCCATACTCCAATACTCCAATACTTTGGCCACCTGATGCGAAGAACTGACTCATTGGAAAAGACCCTGATGCTGGGAAATATTGAAGGTGGGAGGAGAAGGGGACAACAGAGGATGAGATGGCTGGATGGCATCACCGACTCAATGGACATGAGTTTGAGTAAACTCCAGGAGTTGGTGATAGACAGGGAAGCCTGGCATGCTGCAATCCATGGGGTTGCAAAGATTCAGACATGACTGAGTGACTGAACTGATGTATAGCCATTGTGTGGGTAAACTGAGTTGTTTCAGTTGTGTCCGACTCTTTGTGACCCCATGGATTGAACTCACCAGGCTCCTCTGTCTATGGGATTCTCCAGGCAAGAACACTGGAGTCGTTGCTATGCCCTCCTCCAGGGAATCTTCCCAACCCAGGGATCAAACCCACATTCTCTTCCATCTCCTGCATTGGGAGGTGGATTCTTCACCACTAGTGCCTCCTGGGAAGACCATAACCATTGTAGGTAAATGTAAAACAATGACTTTTTCACATTCCTAAGCAGAATTACCATATAACATCATATAAATTAGACGTCAACCTAACAATAGAAACATTCAAGGTAGATGCTGACATAATTTATTTTCCAATAGTGGAAAAATTATCAATTGTTTCCTTATGTTATTAATATGATTAACCACTATGATTTCAAGGTTACTATTTCTCTATTTTTATGCTATATTTTTTGAATCAGAATGTAAGAATATGATTTATTCTATATTTTTCTTGCTGAAAATAAGTAGCTCTTCATTAATCTGTCAAAGTTCTTCCCTAAGAAAATTGTGTTGTTTCCTTATGATAATTTCCATTAACCTATTCTATGTAATGTTCTTTCTTGATTGAATTATTGGTACAAAAAGTGCCTCCATCTTCTTTTCATAACTGCTGCCTTCCATGATCATAGTTCTGTTTTTCTAAATCCGGTGCAATGTAAAACTAGGACTTGATTTCATAACATTTCAGTACAGATTCCCTGTCATCCTCCTTTAGGTTTTTATGCATGTGATAGTCAACCCTTATTTCTAATTCCAGTAAAATGCAAAATTAAAAATCCAGATGCTCTCTCATCATTCTTTTGTTTAAATTACACTTGTTCTGTCATTTATTTCTTTTTTAAAACTTTTCATGGGATTGTAATTGATTTACAATGTTGTGTTAGTTTTAGATGTACAGTAGTGAATCAGTTATACATACACATATTATTATTGTTCAGTTGCTCAGTCGTGTTTGACTCTTTGCCACCCCATGGACTACAGCACTGCAGCCTTCCTTGTCCTTCACTATCTTCTGGAGTTTTCTCAAACTCATGTCCCTTGAGTTGATGATGCCATCCAACCATCTCATCTTCTGTTGCCTACTTCTCCTGCCCTCACTCTTTTCCAGAATTCAGGGTCTTTTCCAATGAGCAGGTTCTTTGCAACAGGTGGTCAAAGTATTGGAGCTTTAGCATCAGTCCTTCCAATGAATATTCAGAGTTGATTTACTTTAGGACTGACTGGTTTGATCTCTTTGCTGTCCAAGGGACTCTCAAGAGTCTTCTCTTAGAAAAGATCAATTCTTTGGCTCTCAGCCTTCTTTATGGTCCAACTTTCACATCCATACATGACTACTGGAAAAACTATGGCTTTGACTATACAGACTTTTGTCAGCAAAGTGATGTCTCTGCTTTTTAACATGCTAAGTTTGTCATAGCTTTCCTTTCAAGGAGAAAGCATCTTTTAATTTCATAGTCTGCAATGATTTTGGAACCCAAGAAAATAAAATCAGTCACCATTTCCACTTTTCCTCCATATATTTGCTGTGATAGCGCCAGATGCTATAATCTTAGTTGTTTGAATGTTGAGCTTTAAGCCAACTTTTCCACTCTCCTCTTTCACCTTCATCAAGAGATTCTTTAGTTCCTCTTCACTTTCTGCCCTTACAGTATATCATCTGTATATCTGAGATTGTTTATATTTCTCCTGGCAATCTTGATTTTGTCTTGTTATTCATCCAGCCTGGCCTTTTGCATGAGGTACTCTGCACATAAGTTAAACAAGCTGGATGACAATATACAGCCTTGACATACTCCTTTCCCTAGTTTGAACCATTCCTTTGTTCCATGACTCGTTCTAATTGCTGTTTCTTGACCTGTATACAGGTTTCTTAGGAGACAAGTAAGGTGGTCTGGTATTCCCTTCTCTTTATAAATTTTCCAGTTTGTTGTGATTCACACAATCAAAGGCTTTAGTGTAGTCAGTGAGGCAGTAGATTCCTGGAATTCACATTATCCACTATCTTTTGTGGTTTTTTCTCTTATAGGTCATTACAGAGTATTGGGTATAGTTCCCTGTGCTATACAGTGGGTCCTGATCATGTTTTATATTATATATATATATATATATATATATATATATATATATATATATATATATATATATATATATATATATATATATATATAAATATGCCAATCCCAAATTCCCCATTTATCCCCCCTCCTTCCTTTCCCCTTGGTAACCACATTTGTTTTCTACATCATTGGCTCTATTTCTGTTTTGTAAATAAGATCATTTGTACCGTTTTTTAAAGATTCCACATTTGTCTTTCTCTATACAACTTACTTCACTCAGTATGACAATCTTTAGATCCATCCATGTTGCTGCAAATGGAATTATTTCATTCTTTTTAATGGCTGGGTAATATTCCATTGTGTATATATACCACACCTTCTTTATCCATTCCTTTGACAATGGATATTAGGGTTGCTTCTGTGTCCTAGCTATTGTAAATAGTGCTACAGTGAACACTGCAATGCATGTATCTTTTTGAATTACAGTTTTCTCTGGATACACGCCCAGGAATGGTATCCCTAGATCATATGGTTGCTTTATTTTTAGATTTTAAGGAACCTCCATAGTATTCTCCAAAGTGTCTCTACCAATTTACACTCCCACCAACAGGGTAGGAGGGTTCCTTTTTCTCCACACACTCTTCAACATCATTTGTAATTTTTTGATGATGGCCATTCTGACAAGTGTGGGGTGATACTTCATTATAGTTTCATATGGATTTCTCTAATAATAAGTGATTTTGAGCATCTTTTCATGTTTTTTGACCATCTATATTGTCTTCTTTGGAGAAATATCTACTTAGATTTTCCGCCCATATTTTGTGGATTTATTTTATATCAAGCTGCATGAGCTGTTTGTATATTTTGGAAATTAATCCCAAATTAATATAAATGTCACCCTTCTTGGTTGCTTTGTTTGCAAATATTTTATCCCTTTCTGTGGGTTGTGTTTTAATTTTGCTTATGGTTTCCTTTGTTGTGCAAAAACTTCTAAGTTTACTTCAGTTCAGTTCAGTTCAGTTGCTCAGTCGTGTCTGACTCTGTGACCCCTTGAATAGCAGCACACCAGGCCTCCCTATCAATCACCAACTCCCAGAGTTCACTCAAACTCATGTGCATTGAGTCAGTGATGCCACCCAACCATCTCACCCTCTGTTGTCCCCTTCTCCTGCACCAAATCCCTCCCAGCATCAGAGTCTTTTCCAATGAGTCAACTCTTCGCATAAGGTGGCCAAAGTATTGGAGTTTCAGCTTTAGCATCAGTTCAGTTCAGTTCAGTCGCTCAGTCGTGTCCGACTCTTTGTGACCCCATGAACTGCAGCACGCCAGGCCTCCCTGTCCATCACCATCTCCCGGAGTTCACTCAGACTCACGTCCATCGAGTCTGTGATGCCAGCCAGCCATCTCATCCTCTGTCGTCCCCTTCTCCTCCTGCCCCCAATCCCTCCCACCATCAGAGTCTTTTCCAATGAGTCAACTCTTCGCATGAGGTGGACAAAGTACTGGAGTTTCAGCTTTAGCATCATTCCCTCCAAAGAAATCCCAGGGCTGATCTCCTTCAGAATGAACTGGTTGGATTTCCTTGCAGTCCAAGGGACTCTCAAGAGTCTTCTCCAACACTACAGTTCAAAAGCATCAATTCTTCGGCGCTCAGCCTTCTTCACAGTCCAACTCTCACATCCATACATGACCACTGGAAAAACCATAGCCTTGACTAGATGGATCTTAGTCGGCAAAGTAATGTCTCTGCTTTTGAATATACAGTCTAGGTTGGTCATAACTTTTCTTCAAAGGAGTAAGCGTTTTTTAATTTCATGGCTGCAGTCACCATCTTCAGTGATTTTAGAGCCCCCCCCACCAAAAAAAAAAGTCTGACACTGTTTCTACTCTTTCCCCATGTATTTCCCATGAAGTGATGGGACCAGAGGCCATGATCTTCGTTTTCTGAATGTTGAGCTTTAAGCCAACTTTTTCACTTTCCTCTTTCACTTTCATCAAGAGGCTTTTTAGCTCCTCTTCACTTTCTGCCATAAGGGTGGTATCATCTGCATATCTGAGATTATTGATATTTCTCCCACCAATCTTGATTCCAGCTTGTGTTTCTTCCAGTCCAGTGTTTCTCATGATGTACTCTGCATATAAGTTAAATAAGCAGGGCGACAATATACAGCCTTGACGTACTCCTTTTCCTATTTGGAACCAGTCTGTTGTTTCATGTCCAGTCCTAACTGTTGCTTCCTGACCTGCATACAGATTTCTCAAGAGGCAGGTGAAGTGGTCTGGTATTCCCATCTCTTTCAGAATTTTCCACAGTTTCTTGTGATCCACACACTCAAAGGCTTTGGGATAGTCAATAAAGCAGAAATAGATGTTTTTCTGGAACTCTCTTGCTTTTTCCATGATCCAGCGGATGTTGGCAATTTGATCTCTGGTTCCTCTGCCTTTTCTAAAACCAGCTTGAACATCAGGGAGTTCATGGTTCACCTATTGCTGAAGCCTGGCTTGGAGAATTTTGAGCATTATTTTACTAGCATGTGAGATGAGTGCAATTGTGTGGTAGTTTGAGCATTCTGTGGCATTGCCTTTCTTTGGAATTGGAATGAAAACTGACCTTTTCCAGTCCTGTGGCCACTGCTGAGTTTTCCAAATTTGCTGGCATATTGAGTGCAGCACTTTCACAGCATCATCTTTCAAGATTTGAAAGAGCTCAACTGGAATTCCATCACCTCCACTAGGTTTGTTCGTAGTGATCCTTTCTAAGGCCCACTTGACTTCACATTCCAAAATGTCTGGCTCTAGATTAGTGATCACATTATCATGATTATCTGGGTCGTGAAGATCTTTTTTGTACAGTTCTTCCCTGTATTCTGGCCACCTCTTCTTAATATCTTCTGCTTCTGTTAGGTCCATACCATTTCTGTCCTTTATTGACCCCATCTTTGCATGAAATGTTCCCTTTGTATCTCTGATTTTCTTGAAGAGATCTCCAGTCTTTCCCATTCTGTTGGTTTCCTCTACTTCTTTGCATTGATCACTGAAGAAGGCTTTCTTATCTCTTCTTGCTATTCTTTGGAACTCTGCATTCAGATGCTTATATCTTTCCTTTTCTCCTTTGCTTTTTGCCTCTCTTCTTTTCACAGATATTTGTAAGGCCTCCCCAGACAGCCATTTTGCTTTTTTGCATTTCTTTTCCATGTGAATGGTCTTGATCCCTGTCTCCTGTACAATGTCACGAACCTCATTCCATAGTTCACCAGGCACTCTATCTATCAGATCTAGGCCCTTAAATCTATTTCCCACTTCCACTGTATAATCATAAGGGACTTGATTTAGGTCATACCTGAATGGTCTAGCGGTTTTCCCTACTTTCTTCAATTTGAGTCTGAATTTGGCAATAAAGAGTTCATGATCTGAGCCACAGTCAGCTCCCGGTCTTGTTTTTGTTGACTGTATAAAGCTTCTCCATCTTTGGCCGCAAAGAATATAATCAATCTGATTTTGGTGTTGACCATCTGGTGATGTCCATGTGTAGAGTCTTCTCTTGTGTTGTTGGAAGAGGGTGTTTGCTATGACTGGTGCATTTTCTTGGCAAAACTCTATTAGTCTTTGTCCTGCTTCATTCTGCATTCCAAGGCCAAATTTGCCTGTTACTCCAGGTGTTTCTTGACTTTCTACTTTTGCATTCCAGTCCCCTATAATGGAAAGGACATCTTTTTTGAGTGTTAGTTCTAAAAGGTCTTGTTGGTCTTCATAAAACCGTTCAACTTCAGTTTCTTCAGCGTTACTGGTTGGGGCATAGACTTGGATAACTGTGATATTGAATGGTTTGCCTTGGAGACGAACAGAGATCATTCTGTTGTTTTTGAGATTGCATCCAAGTACTGCATTTCGAACTCTTTTGTTGACCGTGATTGCTACTCCATTTCTTCTGAGGGATTCCTGCCCTCAGTAGTAGATGTAATGGTCATCTGAGTTAAATTCACCCATTCCAGTCCATTTTAGTTTGCTGATTCCTAGAATGTCGACGTTCACCCTTGCCATCTCTTGTTTGACCACTTCCAATTTGCCTTGATTCATGGACCTGACATTCCAGGTTCCTATGCAATATTGCTCTTTACAGCATTGGATCTTGCTTCTATCCCCAGTCACATCCACAACTGGGTATTGTTTTTGCTTTGGCTCCATCCCTTCATTCTTTCTGGAGTTATTTCTCCCTGATCTCCAGTAGCATATTGGGCACCTAATGACCTGGGGAGCTCCTCTTTTGTTATCCTATCATTTTGCCTTTTCATACTGTTCATGGGGTTCTCAAGGTAAGAATACTGAGGTGGCTTGCCATTCCCTTCTCCAGTGGACCACATTCTGTCAGACCTCTCCACCATGATCCACCCATCTTGGGTTGCCCCATAGGCATGGCTTGGTTTCATTGAGTTAGACAAGGCTGTGGTCCTAGTGTGATAAGATTGACTAGTTTTCTGTGAGTATGGTTTCAATGCGTCTGCCCTCTGATGCCCTCTTGCAACACTTACCATCTTACTTGAGTTTCTCTTACCTTGGCGTGGGGTATCTCTTCATGGCTGCTCCAGCAAAGCGCAGCCACTGCTCCTTACCTTGGACGAGGGGTATCTCCTTACCACCACCGTTCCTGACCTTCAATGTAGGATAGCTCCTCTAGGCCCTCCTGTGCTGCGCAGCCACCACTCATCGGGTTGATCCTCCCAGCCGCCAGCCCTGACCTCGGACTCAGGGTATCTCCTGCCGGCCGCCACTGACCTCGGACACAGGGTAGCTCCTCTTGGCCACTGCCCCTGACCTCGGACTCGGGGTGTCTCCTCCCAGCTGCCACTGACCTCAGATGCAGGGTAGCTCCTCCCAGCCGCCACCCCTGACCTCGGACTTGGGGTGTCTCCTCTCGGCCACCACTGAACTCGGACGTGGGGTAGCTCCTCCCAGCTGCCACCACTGACCTTGGATGCAGGGTAGCTCCTCTCCGCTGTTCCTGTGCCAACGCAGCCTGGCACTCTAGGCCACTGCCCCTGAACTCGGACGTGGGGTAGCTCCTCTCGGCCATGCTTAGTGAGCCAGCTCGCAGCTCCAATGAACACCCAGGACTGATCTCCTTTAGGATGGGCTGGTTGGATCTCCTTGCAGTGCAAGGGACTCTCAACAGTCTTCTCCAACACCACAGTTCAAACGCATCAATTCTTTGGTGCTCAGCTTTCTTCACAGTCCAACTCTCACATCCGTACATGACCACTGGAAAAACCATAGCCTTGACTAGATGGACCTTTACTGCCAAAGTAATATCTCTGATTTTCAATTTGCTATCTAGGTTGGTCATAACTTTCCTTCCAAGGAGTAAGCGTCTTTTAATTTCATGGCTGCAATCACCATCTGCAGTGATTCTGGAGCCCAGAAAAATAAAGTCTGACACTGTTTCCATTGTTTCCCGATCTATTTCCCATGAAGTGATGGGACCAGAGGCCATGATCTTAGTTTTCTGAGTGTTGAGCTTTAAGCCAACTTTTTCACTCTCGTCTTTCACTTTCATCAAGAGGCTTTTGAGTTCCTCTTCACTTTCTGCCATAAGGGTGGTGTCATCTGCATATCTGAGGTTATTGATACTTCTCCCGGCAATCTTGCTTCCAGCTTGTGCTTCCTCCAGACCAGTGTTTCTCATGATGTCCTCTGCATATAAGTTAAATAAGCAGGTGAGAATATATAGCCTTGATGTACTCCTTTTCCTATTTGAAACCAGTCTGTTGTTCCATGTCCAGTTCTAACTGTTGCTCCTGACCTGCATATAGGTTTCTCAAGAGGCAGGTCAGATGGTCTGATATTCCCATCTCTTTCAGAATTTTCCACAGTTTATTGTGATCCACACAGTCAAAGGCTTTGGCGTAGTCAATAAAGCAGAAATAGATGTTTTTCTATGTCTGACTTATTTATTTTTGCTTTTATACCCATTAATCTAGGAGGTAGAACCAAAAACATATTGCTGCAATTTATGTCAGTGTTCTGCCTATGTTTTCCTATAGAGTTTTGTATTATCTTGCCTTACATTTATGTTGTTAGTCGATTTTCAGTTTATGTTTGTGTATGGTGTTAGAGTGTTCAAATGTCCAGTACCACTTGCTGAAGACACTGTCTTCTCCATTGTGTCATTGTATTCTTGCCTCGTTTGTCATAGATTAGTTGACTATGGGTGCGTGGGTTTATCTCTGAACTTTCTATCCCATACCATTGACCTATATTTCTGTTTTTGTGCCACTATCAAACTGTTTTGGTTACTGTATCTTTGTAGTATAGTCTGAGGTCAGGGATTCTAATTCCTCCAGCTTTCTTTTTCTTTCTCAAGATTGCTTCAGCTAATTTAGAGTCTTTTGTGTCCCAAGATAATTGTAAAAGTTTTTATTCTAATTCTGTGAAAAATGCTTTTGGTAATTTGATAGGTATTACATTGACTCTATATATCACTTTGGGTAGTATAGTCATTTTCACAATTTTGAATTTTCCAGTTCAAGAACATGGTATTCTCCCCATCTGTTTATGTCATCTTTGAGTTCTTTCATCAAGATCTCATAGTTTTCTGAGTACTGGTCTTTTGCCCCCTTATGTAGGTTTATTCCTAGATATTTCATTCTTTTTGATGCAATGATAAATGGGATTTTTGTGTGTGTGCTTAATCTCTCTTTCTGATCTTTTGTTGTTAGTGTATAGAAATGCAAGTGATTGCTGTGTATTAATTTTATAGCCTATGTTTAGTATCATGTCATCTGCAAACAGTGACGATTTTATTTCTTCTTTTCCTATTTGGATTCCTTTTATATCTATTTCTTCTCTAATTTCCATGGCTAGAACTTCCAAAATTATGTTGAATAAAAGGAGTAAAAGTGGACATCCTTGTCTTGTTTCTGATTTTAGAGGAAATGCTCTTAGTTTGTCACTATTGAGAATGGTAGCTGTGGGCCTGTCATATATGGCCTATACTGTATTGAGGTAGGTTTCCTCTATGCCCACTTTCTAGAGAATTTTTATTATGATAGGTATTATTTGTTTCTTACTTGTATAAGTTAAAATATTGTAAGGATTTCATTTGTTTCCAGGCATTTGAGCAGATGAGACATTTAATTGACTCTCTGGGTCTGAAATCAACAAAGTTAAGTTTAAGTCTTGTAGTAGTTAGCTTCTCCAGAGTAACTAACAAATCAGGGACTTAAAACAACGATTGTTTAACTCCTGATTGTGTGGTTGGTTAATCTGGGTTGCCTGAGCTAGACAGTTTTTTGGTCTGGGTTGATTTCTCAGACATGCAAGCTAGTAGAATTACATGTCTTATACAAAATTGGTGTTTTACCAAACACCTAATTCCTTTCATTTTCAGCTTTTGAATTCCACTTATTTGTAAAGATAAGGAAAAGAAATTTTCACAATTATTATAAATGTGAATTGATAACTTGAGACAGTTATCTGAGCAAACACAATATTCCTTCAAAACAACATAGTTGTTAATAAAGGAGAAATGTTCATTGATAAACCATCCCTAGTCTAGATAAATTAAACAGACACAAGAAAAATAAATCACTGCCTTAAGACTCATTAAATTCTTAAGAGTTTCTTCTTTTAGAAGCTTCTTTCTATCCTCTAAATCTTTTTTGTAGAATGTTTTCTTCTTTGATGCTTAACTAACTTATGCTGTACAGAAAGATTCTACTATGATTTGGCCATAGAGAGAGAACTTTCTATTAGTCAGAATATATTCTGTGTTGTGAATTTCTGAGACAGCAAAACTTATTGGAAAAAAGATCTGTGTAAAAATTAAATAAGCTAGAATGATGTTCCCTCATAGAAAATAAAAAAATTTTTTGCTCCAATCACTCACTGCTTTGAAGAGAAAAATAATAATTTCTATCTCACATGTTGATTATAATTAAAAGAAGAGAACTATCATGCTGAATTTAACTTATTCATATGTTACCTTATAAGAAGATCAACTGTACTAACCCAACATTTTTCTATAAAATGATTCATTTCTTAAAATCAGTTCTACATTAATCTCATCCTAAATAATAATGTTATGAAATCACAAATGAACTGCATTACTCATTATTTTCTAATATACATGATCATTAAGACATGATATCTAATAGAAAATCATTCTATAAATCATCTCAGATCACAATACATAACACCCTTAGGATATTATATCTTGGAAAACAGTAATCAAAATGTTTACAACTGAGATTTATGACCAAGAGTTTCCTTTACTTGGTGCTGTATTCAGTAAGAAAAGTTGTGGTAATGACAGTGAATATTGATGGCAAATTCATAGTATTGAAAGTGATGTGGAATAATTAGTTCAGTTCTCAGAATTATATATTTAAATCATTATGAATAAACTAAGCATATTTCTAATCAAAGTGTTAAAAATTAGACCAGATTTGGAGCAACAGATTTTCCTGCAACTGAAAGGATTCATGCAAAGGTAGAATGAGTAATTGCCAAAGAAGTGTGCATGGACTACAGCATTAGTACACAAGTTCTAGCACTCCTTGTAAGATTCACATTCTATCATTTTCTCATTGCTTTGAGCCACTGGAAAATACCTTTGATTTTTAATATAGGTATTAAAATTCATTTTTGATGTATTTCATAGGAAAGAAAATTTCAGATATCTATTGTGGTTATTTCTTAGAATGTTCAATAATAATATAACAATTTCATAAATACAGACTTTCAATGATACAAATATTTGTTTTTCATACTATAAATGTGAATTTTTGAGTTAAGTACATTACATCAATACAATTATTTGCAGTATATACTTTTTTTTTTTTTTTGGTTAATCCATTTTAGCTGACAAGCCAGATGCTAAAAAACAGATGGATTATAAAACCATTATGGCATTCCATAGTAGTTGAAATTTTATGAATCACTTGATGATTAACTTGATAATCTATGCAAGCAATGTAGCCATATCTGTATTTCAACAAAATTTGATTCAAATGAAGAATGATGCATCATATGAGAATGATACACCCAAAGAGAATCTCAGATCTCAAAAGTTTGTTTTCAAATTCACATTATTTATTATTCCAATTTTAGCTAAAGTACAATTCAGTTTCTCTCTTCCTCCAAACTTTAATCCTGTACTTCAATTCTCAACAAAAGGGAGGGGTGTGGGGTAAGATTTCTATCAATATATTAAGTTTGATGTGACCTGGGTATAATTTCCCAAATTTGTATTGGACTATAGAAGTAAAATATATCTATACTGTGCTTATAGCACTTACTTTTTACATCAAATAATGAGAGCACTGTTAAAAATAAAAAAGTAAATTGATTGAATATTGTGTGTGTTTGTGTGAAATCTGTGCTCCAAATCAGCAGAATTTAAATTTAGCTCTTATATAACAAGCCTAGAAACATCTAATTTAAGTCAGAATAACATACAAAAGAAAACATCTTTGAATTTTGAATGTTAACAGTCTAATAAAATATTTTAATTAACTAGTAAATAACTGATCATTGTTAGGTGCACTTTTAGCTTTGAAGTTAATTTGATATTATGTTGCATATCTCATAATAAATACCTCATTTTTCTTCTAGAAATGAATTCACAAAATATAGGCCCATAAAAATTTATTATATTTTAATTATTGTTGCCTCACTTTATTCCATTTTTATCAGAAGTGACACTGCATGTTACTAAAGCTGGAAAACTATTCGTTTTAAGTCAATCTATCTGGTCAGTATTAATCCAAAGGAGAATAAATTTCATGTATCATTTATAGTTGCTTTTGAAACATGCCAAGTAATTCATAATAGTGATTTTAGGCAGTCACCCAAACTGTAATTTGTTTGTTCTAAATTGCAAATTATTTAAATTTCAAATATTTATAATATATGTTGTAATGTCTTTCATTAAGTATATCTTTCAGTGTTGGTGTATGAATTATGTTTCAATAAAGTTGTTTACTTTGGAAATATAATATCTGTTAGAAAGTAATATGTATGGAAAGTAATATCTATTGGAAAAGACCCTGATGCTGGGAAAGATTGAGGGCGGGAGGAGAAGGGGACGACAGAGGATGAGATGGTTGGATGGCATCACCAACTCAATGGACATGAGTCTGAGTCAACTCCAGAAGTTGGTGCTGAACAAGGAGGCTTGGAGAGCTATAGTCCATGGGGTCGCGAAGAGTCGGACACAAGTGAGTGACTGATCTGAACTGAAAGTTGTTTATGCATTTTTTTCTTGCATCTGATGTATGATACCAAACTGTATGGTTTATCATACAGTTTCCTATATTCCCTTGCTATATCTCATGGCTATGATTTTATTCTCTCCCACTCAGGCACTGTGCTTTGTACATATCTTTATTATGAATAGCCATATAGATTTTTTGACTTATTTATTTTTAATTGAAGGAAAATTGCTTTACAATATTCTGTTGGCTTCTGCCATACAATAACATGAGTCAGCCATAGGTGTACACATATACCCTCCCTCTTGAACCTCCTCTCACCCTGTCCTACCCCTTAGGTTGTCACAGAGCCCTGGTTTGCATTCTCCAATCATTCAGGGAGTTCCCACTGGCTATCTCTTTTGTTTCTGATAGTGTATACATTTCCATGCTACTCTCTCCATTTGTCCCACCCTCACCTTCTCTACCCTGTATCCTCAGGTCTTTCCTCTTTCTCTGCATCTCCACTGCTGCCCTGCAAATAAGTTCATCAGTACCATCTTTCTAGATAGATTTTTAAATAATTATTTAATATCTATTTTCTTTACTAAAGTGTATGTGATCATCTGACAATAGAACATATGGTTTCTTTTTATATCATTAATACTTAACATGGTAAATAATACATGATAATGAATGTTTGTTATAAAAATTAATTAGCTCATATTAAGGAGTTAATCGGGCTTCCTCCCTGGCACTAGTAGTAATGAATCCATCTGCCATTGCAGGAGACACACGAGATGTGAATTTGATCCCTGGGTCAGGAATATCCCCTGGAGGAGGAAATGGCAACTTACTCCATTATTCTTGCTGGGAGAATCTCATGGACAGAGGAGCCTGGCATACTATACAGTCCATTGGGGTCGCAAACAGCTGGACATGGCTGAACATCTGAGCAATAACAAGGAGTTAATAATTATTAATAGCCTCAGTATTTAATAACACTAAAAGTGAAAATACACAGTTTTTACATATACTATGAAAAAAACAGAAGCCAAATGTTGAAAATACGGATAGGTTTCAAGTTACATGGATATAAACATACACATTCCACACTAAAATGATTCAAAGTTTCAGCATCCTCTCTGTACAAACCTTACTCCAAAATATGCCTGATCAATTTTCTAGAAAGCCTGCTCTTGTTGCAATGAAAACCTGCTTAAAAAAAAAAAAAATTACAGCAATCAAAATTACATTTGGAGCCCTGCCAGCTTGCTTTTGGTTTCTACCATGAGAAACTCTTCTTGAGTATATTTGATAATTTCTCTATATCACCACCCAAAGTTTGGCAGATTTCCTAGACAGGCAGTAACATACCTGAACATACAAATCAAAGAAAAAAATTAGTGAAGCTATAAAGCAAATAAATGGGATACCATTCTGTTAATAAGCTAACAGTTGAATAAAATTTCCCTTTTTCTTTATAATATGACCTAAGTATTTAACATACAGTATGGATTATGAGGGGGTTCCCTGGTGGCTCAGACAGTAAAGAATCTGCCTGCAACGCAGCTCACTGTGGTTCTATCCCTATGTCGGGAAGATCCCTTGGAGAAGGGAATACCCACTGCAGTTTTCTTGCCTGGAGAAGCTCATGGACCGAGGAGCCTGGTGGGCTACAATCCATGGGGTTGCAAAGAGTTGGATATGACTAAGCAACTAACATTTCCACTTTCACATGGATTATGAGATATTTGATGTGCTGTTGTTATATTCATGAAAAGGCTTTACTGAGATGCACCAGTGTAACTGACAAGCAATAATTTTTTTGAAAAAAAAATACATTTAATTTTAAATTTAGTTATTTTAAAGAAATCATTATTTTGGACTACTGCAGTTTCAGAAATTTCCAACTTTGTTGATTCCATCTGGTAGATTTATATATCTCTTTTTTTAAAAATCACCTAAATGTCACTCTCTTTCATTTGAAATCTAGCCATCTCCCAAGCAAGAAATGGAAATTGAAACCTAGTGCAAAGTGGCTATAAAACAGTGGAACCCAGTTATATAAGTAGTTATTAAACAAATTTTATTATTCCATAAATTAAAATGTAAAGACATGATTATGTGCATTTAAATCTACTCATATAATTATGATTCATGATTTTCTGTTGTATAGCACAGCTATTCTATATCTATGGAATTATACATATTGCCTACTCTAATTATGATCATGATGAATTCAGTCCTCCCAAAGAAAAAAGACTCAACCAAATAAAATAAAATTTTGTTTTGCTAGAGAGCAAGTGTAAAATTTTTAAGAGTCAGATAAAAGAAAATCTCATTGCAGGGCTTCCTTAGTGGCTCGGTGGTGAAAAATCCTCCTGTCAATGCAAGAGGGTTCGACCTCTGGTCTAGGAAGATCCCACATGCTTCAGGGCAACTAAGCCCCTGTGCCACAGCTACTGAGCCTGTGCTCTGGAGTCTGAGAACCACAACTATTGAGCCCACGTGCCACAACTACTGAAGCCCGAGGGCTCTAGAGTCTGTGTTCCAGAACAAGAGAAGCCACTGCAATGAGAAGCCTATAGATGGCAGCTAGAGAGTAGCATGTGCTTGCTTGCCACAATTTTAAAAAGCCTGTGCAGCCATGAAGACTCGGAACAGAGAAAGAAAGAAAGGAAATCTCACTTGGAATAGTAATTGCTTGACATTGAATTGATAATTGAAGTGAAAGTCTCTCAGTCTTGTCTGACTCTGCGATCCCATGGACTGTAGCCTGCCAGACTCCTCTGTCCATGGAACTCTTCAGGCAAGAATACGTGAGTGGGTAGCTGTTCTCTTCTCCAGGGGATCTTCCCAACTCAGGGATCAAACCCAGGTCTCCCACATTGCAGGCAGCCCAAATGAAATGATAATTAGGTACAACTAAAACATTTTTACTGATATCATTATAGAAACCAATGCATTCATAAGTATTTTTGTGAAAAAAAAAATCACATGTTCCTAAAATATCTGCTTACATTCTAGTTTATCAATGATTTTTAAATTAATGAAAAAAAATCGAGGAACTCATTTCTTTTTAAACAATTTGTAGTCTATATTAAATACTATTACTTAAATTGTCACGTTGGATCTGTTTCAATAAACACGTTATACAAAATTTGTGTAACCTTTTCCATTTTATCAACAAGAAAGAAATTCTCAGCAAACACTTTGCTTAGGGTGGCAGGGAGATTGTGACTCTGAATCACTGGCAAGTGCTAATTAGCAAAAGAGAAGGCAGTTTGCAGTAAACGTCTTTTTCCATAGAGAGTTTTGGGCAGCAAAACCCAAGTTCTTTGAACTTCATTGGCTGTTCAACAGTCTTTTCATGGTAACACATACTTGGCTTTACATTAGCATTAAACAAATTATTTGTAACTCTGAGTATGTGATAAGTTTCACAGGCTTAGTTCACAATTAGTCTTTTTGCTTATACAAAAAATAATCTAAACAATTCCATAGTTTAAGCTGTTAAAGTTTTTTTTTTTTTAATTGGGACAATTATTCCTCTCACTGACGTGCAGAAGGATCCAAGTTACTGATATGATGTTATATTTATATTTATTATACAGTGAAAAAAATGCACCCTGTGTAGAATTACAAGGCTCTAATTTCATTGAAAGTTTCTGCGATGTCATAAACCAAAAGACTGGAAAACACAATCTTTAAAATTCTAATATGAAAAGTTAAGAACATGTGTCCCCTGAATATGCTCTGTAACATTGTATATTACTTGTTTCTTAATGGCCCATTTTCTACTTGCATATCAAAATTTGTAAATTATAAAATATTCAGAAAATGTTTAGTATTCTGCTTAACAATCAGTAAAAACAATTGAAAACATTCCAGTAGGAAATTATTTTATTGCCCTAGAAATGGGCAATATCATATTAAAATTTATGACATCAATGAAACCATCTATTAAAATGCATGTATAGTTTAGAACAATTTAATCAGGACCTACCTTTAGCAAAATGTTAGTCAATCATGATGGCAATAAATCCCAAAGTTACCCCAAAGTAATAAGAATGTCTGTTTTGAGCTATAAACCTTGGGTAGTTTAATATATTTTATAGGGAACGTCACTTATAAATAAATATCACTACCATTCCTTATTAGTTGGGGTGAAGCTTGTGTTTAATTGTATAAGTTGTCTCAGTGAATTTAATTTTCCCCAGATAGAGAGAACCTCTGGCTCCAGGAGGCTTGATCAATGGAGTACAGTATCCTAGGAAGCAGTCATAACTCTGAATATAAGGCACTAATATTTGCAGTAGTCTGTATCCTATTCCAAGCCTCCTATAGATTTGCATGTTGTATTTTAAGGTCAGATGAGCTATAAATAAAAAGATTTAAGAATTATTTTCAGACAAAACTCAGTGTGAGTTATCTGGAAACTTCACAGAAGGCATTGAGAGTTGTAGCCTCCCGTGATGAATAATGCAGTGTGTCTTTTACACATGGTATCACAGCACAGCATTATTACAGCACACACTCCAGAATATTCCCCCAGCCTGTGGTGGGTAACCTCAGTCTCTTCTTCAGCACCCAGTCTGAAGCAATAGCACAGAAGTGGCACTTAGGCAGCTGTATCTAAAGCAGTGGGAGACTGGCATGTAAGAAATCTATGATTTTGAATATATTAGTTTGATAGATATTGCCAGATAATTCTGACGAGTGTAACTTACATCTTTTTCTTCATCTTCCTCTTTAAAAGCATTCTGACTCATTTAAATACGTTCAAGTCTTATGAGCAGTTTCATTATTATCAGTGAGTTTGAAATTTATTTTCATGTTTATCAGCCCTTCAGGTTTACATTTCTTTCTCCTTGTATTCCTATTTTATAGCCTTTGCCCATTCTCTTTTTGAGTTGCATTCATGTTTGTATAATATAGATGCTATTCCATGTGGAATTGTGGAGAAGGCAATGGCAACCCACTCCAGTACTCTTGCCTGGGGAATCCCATGGATGGAGGAGCCTGGTGGGCTACAGTCCATGGGGTCCCGAAGAGTCGGACACGACTGAGCAACTTCACTTTCACTTTTCACTTTCATGCATTGGAGAAGGAAATGGCAACCCACTCCAGTGTTCTTGCCTGGAGAATCCCAGGGACAGGGGAGCCTAGTGGGCTGCCGTCTAGGGGTCACACAGAGTCAGACACGACTGACGTGACTTAGCAGCAGCAGCAGCAGCAGCATGTGGAATTGTAGGAATATCCATGACATATTATTAAAAATGGAAATAAAATTAAGAAAGTACAGAGTAAGATGTATAGTATAATTATTAATATTAAAACTCGGATAAACATCTCTCTGTATATGCATATATGCCTATAAACACTGAGTGAACAAGGAGAAAGGTGTTGAAGCGGGTCACAGCAGTCTTCTGACATTGGTTATGTGGGGGGAGTGTGTAATTTCCTTGGTTCTGTCTCGCCGGAGCAAAACTTTGAAGCAATGGACAGACCAGTGTTACAGCTCGGTTACTGTAGACCAGTGTTACAGCTCATTGCAGCTCAGTTTTATTTGGCAAGCAAAAGAAGATATATCCTTGAGGCTTGAGAGTGGGCCGACTCAAAAGAAGTGAAGAAAAGTAAATAGACGGGCTCAATTTTGGATCCTCTTTTTATATGTGTTTTCTCCTCCCCCTGAGCCTGCCCTATGCAAATTGGACTAGCCAGTAAAGCTGTTTGTTTCACCTGAACTTCTCACTCTAGTCCTCAGACCTTCCTTTGTTCTATTTTCGTGGGCTTTTCCCTTGTCTTTTAGCCTCCACTATTCTGGACTTCTGTTTCCTATTCTAACTACGTGACAGCTGTACCTGGGGTGTGAAGCTGGAGGTGTGGGATGATCATCTTGCATATATACATTTTTTACATTGCACTGATTCACTTATGTCACAAAGCACATTATGAGGTTTGTATTTTAAAATCCTAAGAAATTTTTAAAATAATAAAAGTTCTGTAATTTCAGTGATAAATAATTCTTGGAAGATAAAAAGCATGTAATCTATTTCTCATAAAAATAATCATTGTAATAATTCTAAACACAAATTTAGGAGAGAGAGCAAGACAGAGAGATTAATCTCCCACAATGCTCTTAGATTTGTATATTAATATCTTTATAACATTTTGAAATTGTCCTTTTAGTACCAAAACATTATGGGCATGTATTTATATTTTGGTCAGTGAATTTAATGGGAAAATATCATACTGTTGAAAAAGTCTTCTAGGTGTAAATTAAGTAATTTTCTCATGTGTTTGAGTTCTCATATAAAATGGATTTTCAGCTATGAATTGCTGTACTGAGATTTAAAAAAAATAAGAAAATCACACCACAAATTATAAATATCAAGTTGTAACATCTTGGTATTAGCAAAGACCTTGATTTAAAATATTTATTGAGAAATCTCTCCATTGTAAAGACAGCAAAAGATTATACGATTTTTTGAATTCAGTTATACAGATACACATATATTATGTTTGAGATTATTTTCCACTATAGCTTTTTACAAGATATTAACTATAGTTAATAAGATTATATGAAATTTGAACAGAATATGGTGAATTGTAAAGAAGGTTCAAGAAGGAGGGGACGTATGTATACCTATGGCTGATTCATTTGAGATATGGCAGAAACCAACACAATATTGTAAAACAATTATGTTCCAATTAAAAATAATTATTTTTATTAAAAATTAAATAATAACTCATCATTTATTTGATCCAATTTGAGAGAGGTCATGATATGCCCTCCTGACAAGGGAACTGCTAAGGGGTATGAATTCTGACATTCTTCTCCTTAGAGAGCATGTAGTCATTACAGTAAAAGTATTACCTGTTTTATGTTTAACCCAGTAGTTCAAACTTTTTGAAAAGAGTAATCACTCAACCAGTGGTGTGATTGGGTTGCTTTACATCACTTACTTGCTCATGCTTAGTCACTTCAGTCACGTCCAACTCTTTGCAACCCTTTGGACCATAACCCTGTAGGTTCCTCTGTCCATGGAATTTTCCAGGCAAGAATACTGGAGTGGGTTGCCATGCCCTCTTCCAGGGGATCTTCCCAGCCCAGGAAGAGAGAACCTGCATCTCCTGTATCTCTGACATTGCAGGTGGATTTTTTTACCTACTGAGCCACATGGGAAGTCCCTTTACATCATTAGGGGACTGGAAAGATTGTGGAGAAACATGTATTGACCTGAAGGATTAGGCATGCTTGAAGCAATGTGGCCATTTCCTGAGGTGAAAACGCAATGATTTCCAGTGACCTAGAGACTGGGCTAGGGCGGAACTAAGCGAAACTCTCCTCCCTGGCTTCCTGGGCTTTTCAGTTTCTCATGCTTGTCCCCATAAACATAATCATTCAGCGTCATTCCTCCCTAGGCGTTTACCCACTACATTCTCCTGTTTTCTCTTCTAAGCTATCTCTTTGAGCTATGTCCATAATGTTTGGTTTTTGATAGATGACTGATGGTTCATATGTGTTGAATTAATGTAAGAATATAAAAACAAGCAAGATGTAGGTAGGTATAGCTTAAACTTTCAAAGGTCCAAGGCTCCTCCAAACTGTGTATTTGAACTTATTATTCTTAGAAACTTTTAAAAGATTATATATATAGATATATAAATTATTTCCTATATATTCTATATTTTTGGGAAATAAAAATTATTTTCTTCCTCTCCAATTATAAAGTATATGCCAGTATATTCCCACTGAGGAAAAAAAAAAGTAGAAAATTAGGCAATAAATAGTTTAATAAAGAAAAATACAGGATAAAAATACAAAGGGATTAGATATTGATAGATCTGAATGGAAGATGAATATATAAAAACCACTGAAAAATATTTGTAGACCATCTGGACCAAATAAATGGACTCATGGTATTATATTGAAATCCCAGTGAACCTATTTCATGACACAACCTTGAATTAGAATATATTACAACCATTATAAGGAACAAAGTAGAAATAATAAAGAATAATTCTAGATAAGTTAATGGAAAAAGCAAAACATACTTACCACAAATGTTTCTCTCATTTCTAAAAAGCCTGCAATTTTCCGTGTCATATACAATTTTAAAAATAGTCAAACCTGCTACCCTATTTGCAATCACCTTTATGGTGTCCAAGAATAGCAAATCTTGCCCTCTCCATGTTTGAAAATAAATATTTGTGTGTGTGTGTTAAAAAAAAAAATCCATGGCTCAGTATAAACCGAATAGTATGCTGCCATTGATATCAACTGTTTTCAAGGAGTTAACTTGTCACTGAAGTGACTTAGCAGCAGCAGAGCCTTATGAGACTGAAACTTTTTGGAAAGCAAGAAATTAGAAGAGAATTTTTATAAGGAGGACAACTGAGGTGTTGGTGGTCAGCAATATAAAGAGAATTATTTGGACTCTAGAATGTATGCTATTTTTTAAACCAAATATAGACATCTCTTCAAAATCAATTTTAGTTTTTAAAAATTATTTTACTGTATTGTTTATATTTCTTTACCATTTTATCAGCCTATATTACTCTTTTAAAATTAATATCAAAAGTTTAGAAATCATAATATATAAGACAGTACAATGGAGAACTGATCATTGATTCAGTTCATAAATATTACCATGGGTAGCACAAAATGTGGAGTACAATGCAAGAGTGAGTGTTTATAAAAATAGAGAGTCTTTTATCCTTGCCAACCCTTATAATGTTTCCTTTTTAATTATGACCATCTTAGTTTATGTGAAATGGCATTTTATTTTGTTTTTAATTTCCATTCCTCTAGTGAATTATGATGTTGAATCATTTTCACGTGCTTATTGGCAATTTGTATTTCTTCCTTTGATAAATGTCTCTTCAGACCCTTTCATACAATGGTGTAGCTCTTTGGCAAACAGTCTTGCATTCTTCAAAAAGTTAAATATAGAATTACCACAGAAACCAGCAATCCACCTCTAGGCTCCCAAGAAACATAAAATCACTTGAATATTCATAGCATCATCATTCATCATAGCCAAAGGTAGAGACAATCCAAATGTCCATCAACTGATGAATGAATAAATAAAATATGGTATATCCTTATAATAGAAAAAGATTCAGGCATAAAAAGAATGATTATTAATGCATGCTATAAACATGCATAAACCTTGGAAACATTATGTCGTATGGAAGTAACCAGTCACAAAATGTCAAGTATTTTATTATTCCTCTTATATGAAAGTTCCAAAATTGCTAAGTTCATAGAGACTGAAGGAACATTGGTGATTTTTTAGGTCTATGAGAATGAAGGGAAATGAGAAGTGATTGCTAAAGAGAACAGGGTTTCTTTAGAAGATGATGTAAGTGTTATAAAATTCTGGTGATGGTGGTACAACTCTGAACTTACAAAAATCAGTGAATTATAACCTTTAAAGGGCTTTTAAAGAATCTACCTGCAATGCAGGATACCCAGGCTTGATCCCTGGGTCGGGAAGATCCCCTGGAGAAAGGAATGGCAACCCACTCCAGTATTCTTGCCTGGGAAATCCTATAAACAGTAGTCTGGAGGGCTACAGCCCATGGCGTGACAAAGAGTTGGACACAACTGAACGACTAACATTTTCAGTTCAGTTTTCATACCCTTTAAAAGAGTAGATTATGTTATGTACAAATTGTGTCTCAATTGTTGTTCAGTCGCTCAATTGTGTCTGACTCTTTGCAACCCCATGGACTGCAGCACATCAGGCCTCCTTGTCCTTCACCACCTCCTGGAGCTTGCTAAAACTCTTGTCCATTGAGTGGGTGATGCCCTCCAACCATCTCATCCTCTGTAATCCCCTTACCCTCCTGCCTTAAATCTTTCCTAGGTCTTTTCTAATGAGTCGAGTCTTCAGGGTCTTTTCTAATGAGTCAGCTCTTTGCACGAGGTGGCTGAAGTACCACAGCTTCAGCTTCAGCATCAGTCCTTGCAATAAATATTCAGGATGGATTTCCTTTAGGATTGACTGGTTTGATCTCCTTGTAGTCCTAGAGACTCTCAAGAGTCCTCTCCAACACCACAGTTCAAAAGCATCAAGTCTTCAGTGCTCAACCTTCTTTATGGTCCAACCCTCAAATCCATACATGACGACTGTATCTCAGTAAAGTTGTCTTTTGAAATAAGAGAGAGGATAGAATCCAATGTCTTTAAAAACCTTTGACACTATATATTTCCAAATCATTTATGTTTCTTATGAAACTGCTATGGGTTCTGGGAAGGCAAGCTAATAACTGTTTTCCAGTGTAAATCTTTATTTGATATATTTATATGTATATATATATATATGTATAATATATTTATATATCTTTATTTGATATATTTATATGTATATATATATGTATAAAGATATTTATATATCTTTATATGATATATTTATTCAACAGACCATTCAAGGTGTTTACCATGGAATAATTAATACAAAGCAGGATTCAAGATATGAAATTTAAAAACAAAGTGTCTGTACAGTGGATAAGAGGAACAAGACGACAGCTGCATAAGTATTAATAGCGCTAAATACTATGAATGCATTTCCCGATGTGGCGGCAGTAAGCAGGGAGGGGTAGAAGAATTTTATCAGAAAAGAGACACAAGAATTAGGCCTTGATGGTTGCATTAGAAGTTAGCCAAGTAAAAGTTACCATATATTCTGAGAACTGCCCTCCCGTTCCTCACAGCCTTCACCAGGGATTTGCCCTTGACAGTCATATTGTTATTAGATCCTTCTCGTAGGCCACAATTGACTAGACCATAAACAACCCCCTGACCCAAACTGTTCCAGATCTTCTCTCCTAGGAATTAGGAATTTGGACTTAATCAGTGTAGATAGGTATAACTGCAACTGAAGGATATAAATTCAGGAATTATGAGCCTGCCATTCTCTCTTATCTATAGGTAGGGAATAAGAAAACCAGACTGGGAAGATGGATAAAAAGAAAATGATACCCAGAGAGAAGCAGAGATAAGAAATGAGAAGCATATGCTACTGGATTACTGATGACTTTTTCATGCCTGCCACCAGGTCTAGCAGTCCTGCATTTTGTAAGACACTCTAGTATCCTTCCAATAAAATTTCCCTTTTGGCTTTAGTGAAAACAAACAACAAGGGATAGAGGGATGAAAGAGAGTTGGGAATGGATAGTCCAGTCAGGAGCTGCCATGTGCAAGAGTATAGAAGTGTGAGATTTAGGTGGTGCTTTATTTATTTTACTATAAATTGATGATTTTTATATTATATTATTTATTTACTATAGTATTGGAGTCATGTGGATTCATTATCAAGTGTATATTGGATTCATTATCAAGTGCATATTGGATTCATTATCAAGGATATATTCTCTTTAGATAAATCTGATGAAATCACTTGAAATGTAGTAACAATACAGCAACCTCCAAGCATCAATAGATAAAATGAGAAATCAGCGGGAAGAAATGAGAGGTCCCACTGGTAATTCATTTTCCTTTTTCTTTCCTAAAAATTCAAGCTTTCATGGAATACTGGCTACTTTCCAATTTGTTTCTGTAACAGCTTTGACATAGGAGACACATTTGTAATTAGAAGATAATCAATAGCAGAACTTAATCCATTGAACTACAAATGTGACCCAAAAACACATTTAAAATTGAAATTCAGAATTTTTTTTTCAAAATCCAGAGCAAAGAACACACTAAATACTTAACTCATATACATATATTTAAAAATTTAATTGAAAAAATTCAAAGAACTGATATACAGTTCAAGTAAAATACTGAACTAAAACGAGAGTTAAAAATTTATTTTACATGGAGATATAAAAAGTTATAAAGATTTTCATATTTTGAATTGTATTATGTAAATGAAAAGAAACAGAAAATCACTAACTTCCTTACAATTTGTTTACCATTCTCTATAGACTTTTAGCCAAGGATGAAAATCTCTGTTTATTTTGTTCATGTGACATTTTTCTAACATTTCTTTACCTGGATTGATCCATATGCATTTCAGTATTCAGCAGTATCCTCCTATTATGGTTCTCTCAAATCCATATTATAAGGCAGCCTCACTTTGGCATACACAATGCCATTAAAGCTAGTGTAGTTCCCACAGTTCGCATATTGCAGCTAAAAAAAAAAAATAAGGATGGCATTTTAAATACTTAAGCCAAGTCATTTATGCTTTACATATACAATTCACAAATAATTTTGAGTAATGTGTTAGAAGAAGGATTAAATGTGTTAACCTAGTTACATTTCCAGATAGGACCATTTCATTACCTTGGGCTAGGCTGGTTAATGCTGAAGGTTTAGTGCCTCATTTTCTGCTTCAAATAGCCGCTTTACATCATTATAATTCTAAATGAAATAGTCCTAATGTCAGTTCACTCTTCTATACTACTACTACTACTAAGTCGCTTCAGTCGTGTCCGACTCTGAGCGACCAGATAGACGGCAGCCCACCAGGCTCACCCGTCCCTGGGATTTTTCAGGCAAGAACACTGGAGTGAGTTGCCATTTTCTTCTCCAATGCATGAAAGTGAAAAGTGAAAGTGAAGTCGCTCAGTCGTGTCCGACTCCTAGCGACCCCATGGACTGCAGCCTACCAGGCTCCTCCGTCCATGGGATTTTCCAGACAAGAGTACTGGAGTGGGGTGCCATTGCCTTCAATGTGATTCTATATATCAGACACTGTTGTGTTAGAGGTACGATTATGGAGTTCTTTACCATAAAAATATTATGTCAAACTGGATGTCATTTAAGAAAGCATATATAAGTATTAATGGGAAATTTTGAATTAAAAAATGTCACATAGAGTAAACCAATTTTATCTCATTATATTCCTACGGCATACCCTATATCCCCTAAACATTTCCTCATTCTACTGGCAATTTAGTTAGATTCTATGTCCTATTCATTGTTTGGTCTCCAGAATCTGCACAGGGCCTATATAGAATAGACCCTATTCATGGATGTTTATTCATTTCATCCAATTTCTGAGTTCCATTCATTGCCTGGCCCTACTCTAGGTATTGTGTTATAGCAATGATTAAAAATAAAAAATCTTTAGCCTCATGGAATTTGCATTCTAGAATGGTGAAACTTACAATAAAAATTAAAACAGATGATATAGTATCCTGCTGCTGCTGCTAAGTCGCTTCAGTTGTGTCCAACTCTGTGTGACCCCATAGATGGCAGCCCACCAGGCTCCCCTGTCCCTGGGATTCTCCAGGCAAGAATACTGGAGTGGGTCGCCATTTCCTTCTAGATGTTAGTAAATTCTAAGGGGAAAAATAGATCTGTGAACAGGAATAGTAAATGATGCGATGGAGACAGCTACAGTTTCAAAAAGGGTGGTCACATATGTTCCCACTGAGGTTCTATCTGAGTGAAGTCCTGAAGGAGTGAGAGAACAGCTGTGTGGAAATAGGGAGGAGGAGCATTTCAAGAGAGGGTGGAGAACAGACAAAGACCTTGAAGCAAAAGCCTAAGTATTCAAAAACCAAGGATTCCAGTGCATTTGCTGTATGAGGGCAAAGGGGAGTCCAACAGGAGATGAAATCAGAAAGGTAACAGGGAGCCACATCCTGTGTGTGTAACATCTAGGTCACGGTGAAGACTTGATCTCTTAGAGTAATCTGCTTGGGGAACACTGAAGGATTAAAGCAGAGCATGACGTAATTTAACTTGTATATTTTACAAAATCGCTCTGGTCTTTGTGTTGAGTCTAAAAAGAGAAAGCCCAAAGCAGGGACACATGGCCATGAAAAAGCAAGCAGAGGTACCTGCACCAACAGATACAGTTTTTTGTTTTGTTTTGTTTTGTTTTGTTTAAGAGGCAAGCATAAACCAGATCAGGGAGAGAGAACTCCCTGCAAGAAAATGGTGACTACAACTTGCTGGGCTCTCAGTTATGTCACAGAGAGGAGAGTGGATTTGTCTGGCTTCCCACAGGTATGTGATTAGAAAGGGAGAAGTTACTTTTCAAGATAACTAATGGTGGATAGGTGCTTCTTTGTCACTACACCAGAGGTCAATTCACTCCAGTCTTTTTAACGTTAGTTGTAGTAAGGAATATGAAGCCGTATCAACCAACATTTTATGCTCTGTTAAGTCCATTGGTCGACCTTGCACTTTGATTGGATGTTATATACATGGAAGATCTTATAATGTCATATTTTGGTCATTTGGAAAATACCAGTTCATTGTGCTATGCAAATATTCCAAATGTTGATATGTTTTAAAATAGGACTTTTGTTTGTATCATGTCCATTTTATCAAAAAAAAAATACCTTAAGTATCAGGAAGCACAAGATGATAAATACAAACCCTTCATAATCATAATTTTCACTGGAAAGCTCAAAATTTATCACTGGCAACAAATTGTCCGTTGTTTTCCTTGAAATGACTCACTTTCTTCATTTGGGAGAAAATGTCTGCCAGACACTCAGTTAAGGATCACAACAATTTGTCAGTTGTTCTTTCAAATAAAAAGTGTATTCCATGAAAAAAGCATGAATGTTTTTTCTGGGGACAACTATCATATTTTAGTATGCAATAGTAATACTTGGTGTCACACAGAATATTAAAAATGACACATAAGAATTGAGATTTACTATTAATTATATTAATATGACATGTAATTATGATATTTTTACTGTTTCCTCTAGGACATTCTTAAATGTCATTTAAGAAACTGACCTCTTCTTTTAACTGAGAGTGCTTGGTGATGACTTCTACAATAGTTTGGTGCCAGTACCTTAGCTATGCTAAGACACCAACAATTTGACCCTCTATTGCTTTTGTATCTTTGGAGCTAATATCGAGAACATGGTAAAACAGACAAACAACATGTCAATATTGAGAACAGTTTTGATTTCTCAACCCTCCTGAAAAGGTCATGGAGGCTTCTAGGAGGCTGTGGACCAAACTTTGTGAACCACTGATCCAGGAGACTGGTAGAGTGAAGGTACTGGGGAAATAAAACGTGATCATCAGGTGGCTTCCGTGTTCTTGGCACGAGCTTCAGGTGAAAACTCAGAGTCTGATTGTGTGTTCTTCCCTAGCCCTTGTTCAACTTATTGCATATTGGCTAAGCTTAGACAAATGGTGGAATTAACCATTATTGTAGTTTGGTTGAGCAAACACTTGGAAGGGAGAAGTTCAACAGAATTGAGTGTGCATACCAAAGAGTGATAAGGATCGAGTCTAAAATTTAAGCTGTAATAGGAGGAAAGTAAAGAAATAATGGAAGAAGGAATTTAAAAGGTGGCAGGATTAATAAAAGCTATGTCTGAAGGAGGGCCTAACGATTGTTTAATTTGGTTCTAATTTGGAGCTAGAAAGTTGGGAGGAATCAGTTGGACATGAAATATTTGCAAATGAGGTTGAAGATATTTAAACTTATAAAGGATTTTAAAGGTATGACCAGAAGAGGGGTCCTCTATATAAACCCAGTGAACTGTGACTACCTATCACTGTTGAAATTGATGATTGTATAATTATGCCATTCAGGACGATTGTTCTCTTGCTTTCGATACCTGTCCTGCTCAACCAGTCACTTACATGACTATTCAGTCCTCTACGTTATAGGGCTTAATCCATAACTGTCTACATGCTTGCCCCTGCCCAGCTACTGCTTTCACTGGCAACTGATGAGCCAACCTGATGTTAATTCTCCCTATAAATGGTAGCCTCCCTCTCCCATGAGTAGTAACAATGGCTTTCATGTCCTGCCTTTCATATCACTACAGGACCTTTCGCTTCAGACATGTAAGGTCCCCTATCCTATAAACCACTGCTGTCTCTGTCACTGTATTTGGGCTCTTTCTTCAGTCTCCTGGTTGGACAACTATAAGGCTTGCAGCCCGACAGGTGCAGCCCAACAAGGACTTAAAAAGAGTTACTACCATGATGCTGCTCCATGATCAAGGCTGAACAGTGGAGCTAAGACCTGCCTTCCTGGTAGTCTGGGCAGTGATAATAGATGCTTCAATAATAGTTCTATAAGCAAGGTCCTGAGGACTGGAGTTAAATATATTCTGCATTACGTTCAAGAGAACTCTCTTCCTGCCTCTTCCCATCCCTCTCTAAGAAAGTCAAGAGCTAAAGTGGGAGGCTCTTCCCACTCATTTAGTTACAATGTGATGAAGAGTATAACAGGTGGGCTTCTCTTAGCAATTGTGCTCTCATCTTCTGGCACTTTATAAATAATTAGTGTAGGCCAAATCCAGTGTTTATCCTTAGATAGCTGAAAGCTCTGAGTGGGCTTAGCATTTCCTTACTTGTGACCTCAAGGAATATCTTATGTTAATTTCACTTTATGAGGAAAAGAATTCAAAGTATACATTATTTTTCTCATTCTGCTAAGAAGATAGGCATTGAAGGAAAAAGAAAATGATATTTGAACTCTAACATTAGTATTAGTTGCTCAGTCATATACAACTCTTCGCAATCCCATGGATGGTAGCCCACCAGCCTCCTCTGTCCATGGGACTTTCCAGGGAGGAATACTGGAGTAGGTTGTCATTCCCTTCTCCAGGGGATCTTCCTGACACATGGATTGAACTCATGTCTCCTGCATTGCAGGCAGATTCGTTACTGTCTGAGCCACAAAGGAAGCTACTGAACTCTAACACTGGGGCGTTTATTTTCCAGGAAGCCCTGAATGGGAAGAAAAATAACTTTAGCTCTATACTTCTAGTTTCTTGACTAAGACCCACCTGTAGTAAAAGAGAGATTGATTAAAAAAAAGTGAACTAGTTTAATGATGTGTATACTGTTAGGGGCCAAACCCCGGCTACGACAAGCTCAGCGAGGTACACTAAGCCTAGGACCTGAGTTATGTTTCTTTAACAGAACATTCCTTGACCAAATTAGAAAGACTTCCCGCACACACCAACCAAAAGGAGACAGGACGTGAGCTCATCCTGCCTAGCCAATCATGTAACGCCAGCTACCCCTGTAACTGAGACAAAGAGCTGTCTGTATATAAGCTGCCATAATCCTTTGTTCGGGGCTCTTGTCGGATTCCACTGTGCTGGATGAGACTTGGGCCCTAGCGCGCTAGAAATAAACTCCCTTCTTGCCTTTGCATTACTGTGGTGGACTTGTTCTCTCAGTCGGTTCGGAGATATGGGCTCGGAGTATAACATATACCTCGTGTATACATGGAGAGACCAGAAAAATTGAGTAACTCTGAATGGTCCAAGCCACCACTTTAAACAACATCTTCAGCTAAAAACAAAAGAAAGATGTTAGAGGGAGGAAAGGCCAGTTGTGGGAGGTTACCAGGAAAAGTATAGTAAACAAGTGTATAATTGTCACGCAGATTTAAGTCCAAGCTTTCTTTATTAATAAGTTTCTAGAGATTTTATTTTCTTCCTCTTCCTGAAATAGAGGGGGAGACATTCTCACAAAGGAAGATTTATCTTACAAATGTAAATAGATCTTACAAATAAAATTTTTCACACTTTTAACCCAATTTTCAGCACTTCTCCTGTGTCTGCAGTTTCTTAAAAATAACTAGTCTAAAATAAACCTTATGCTGAATAGACATAATCTGGGGGTAGCAAATTCTGTTCCCCTTGCCCCCACATTTCTCTCAAATTAGATTTGTAAGAAGGGAATTTTTAGACCAAATAAGAACCTCCAGAGGCATCACATTAAACATGAAAAAATAGAATGGGATTAGACCATAAATAGAGTATCTAGACAGAGTAATTAAAATTGGAGGCCTCTTCTGGAGGTTCATGAGATGGGAGAATCTATAACTGAAATAGGATCTATTTAACATGTACGTAAGACCTGAATTTCACTTACTTCCACACTAACATGACTATGATTTCTGCTTATCATGATTCTGCTATGATTCTTCTGTCTTCAATGGCTTTGCCAACCAATTCCAGGATTTTCTGTAATTCAGAATGTGGAGAGTAGTTGAGATAGACTACTCAACTAGTTCAGAGAAACTAGGGGAGGATTTAGCATGAAAGATTAAAGGGAAGAAAGCTGGGAGCATTGTGGGGGCAAAGGGTGGGGAGAAGGTTCAGAGGAGTTCTGCTATAAGTGATGAATTGAATCTCTTGTTCTTTCTTTAGAAGATGGAATTAAATACAGTAATGCACCCTTATCTGAGGGAAATATATTGCATGACCCCCAGTGGATGCCTCAAATTGAGGATAGTACTGAATTCTATATATACTAATAGGTAGACACATAAACAGTGTGGATATGATGGAGAAAGATGATTCAGGTCCTGAGTAGGATGAGCAGTATAGGGAGATATTTCATTCACCCAACTCAGAATGGTGCATAATTTAGAATTTATGAATTATTTCTCTCTAAAACATCTCATTTAATGTTTCTGGACAATGGTTGACCATGTAGAACTAAAACCATAGCAAGGGAAACCAAGGATAAAGGAGGACAATGTACTGGAAATTTTTAAATTCTATTTTTAGATTTGTTTACATGGTAGTCCATAAATAGACTGGAACACATAGCCCTGCTTTTATTAAGATTTCACAGTGTTTACATACAGTTCACACTGTAAAAAACTCTTCTGCCGTTTCCTGTGTACACTATAACCAAATACACTATAACTGTAGTAAATTCTCAGAGACACTGTAAGCTCTTTTACATATCCAAAAGAAATACAATGATATTTGTTGCATAATGTATGAACTACTACTGTAATTTGTTTGGACTTAAACTACCTAATTTCTTAAACTACAGTAATCCAAGTCTATGCCCCAGCCACTGATGCTGATGAAGCTGAAGGTGAATGGTTCTATGAAGATCTACAGGATCTTCTAGAACTAACACCAAAAAAAAGATGACCTTTCTATCACAGGGGATTGGAATGCAAAAGTAGGAAGTCAAGAGATACCTAGAGTAACAGGCAAATTTGGCCTCAGAGTACAAAATGAAGCAGGGCAAAGGCTAACAGGCTTTTGTCAAGAGAATACATTGGTCATAGTAAACACCCTTTTCCAAAACACAACAGATGACTCTACACATGGACATCACCAAAATGGTCAATATTGAAATCAGACTAATTATACTTTCTGCAGCTGAAGCTGGAGAAACTCTATATAGTCAACAAAAATAAGACCTGGAGTTGACAATGCGCAAGATCATCAGCTTCTTATTGCAAGATTCAGGCTTAAATCGAAGATAGTAAGGAAAAAACTAGGCCACTGAGGTATGACCTAAATCAAGTCCTTTATGATTAATATACAGTGGAGGTGATGAATAGATTCAAGAGATTAAATCTGGTAGACAGAGTGCCTGAAGAACTATAGTCAGAGGTTTGTAACATTGTACAGGAGGCAATGACCAAAACTATCCCTAAGAAAAAGAAATGCAAAAGGAAAAGTGATTGTCTGAGAAGGATTTACAGACAGCTGAGGAAAGAAGAGAAGCAAAAAGCAAGGAAGAAAGGGAAAGATATACCCAACTGAATGCAGAGTTCCAGAGAATAGCAAGGAGAAATAAGAAGACCTTCTTAAAGGAACAGTGCAAAGAAGTAGAGGGAAACAACAGAATGGGAAAGACTAGAGGTCTTTTCAAGAAAATTGGAGATATCAAGGGAACATTTCATGCAAGGATGGGCATGATAAAGGACAGAAACACTAAGGACCTAAGTGAAGTTGAAGAGATTTTAAGATACACAGAAGAACTATACAAAATACACAGAATGCACAGAAGAACTATACAAAAACTCTTAGTGATGCAGATAACCATGGTGGTGTGGTGGCTCACCTAGAGCCTGACATCCTGGAGTCTGAACTTAAGTGGACCTTAGGAAGCATTACCACACATACGGCTAGTGGAGGTGATGGAATTCCAGTGGAGCTATTTCAAATCTTAAAAGATGATGCTGTTAAAGGGCTTCACTCAATATGTTCAGCAAATTTGGAAAACTCATCAGTGACTACAGGACTGGAAAAAAATCAGTTTTCATTCCAATCACAAAGAAGGGCAGTGCCAAAGAATCTACAAATTATTCTACAAGTGTGCTTATTTGGTAATGCTCAAAATCCTTCAAGTCAGGCTTGAACAGTAGGTGAACTGAGAAATTCCAGATGTACAAACTCAGTTTAGAAGTCAGAGGAATCAGAGATCAAATTGCCAACATTTGTTGAATCAGAGAGAAAGCAAGAGTATTTCAAAAAAAATCTACTTCTGCTCATTGACTACACTTGACCGTGTGGATCACAACAAACTGGAAAATTCTTAAAAAGATGGGAATACCAGATCGCATTACCTGTCCCCTTAAGAAATGGTATGTGGGTCAAGAAGCAACAGTTAGAATCTTACATGGAACAACTGACTGGTTTGAAGTTGGGAAGGAGAACAACAAGGCTATAAATTGTCACCCTGCTTATATAACTTAGTACATCATGTGAAATGCCAGGCTGGATGAATCACAAGCTGGAATCAAGATCACTGAGAGAAATATCAATAACTCAGATATGCAGATGACAGCACTCAATGGCAGAAATTAAAATGGACTAAAGAGCCTCTTGAGGGTAAAAGAGGAGAGTGAGAAAGCTGGCTAAAAACTCATTATTAAAAAAACAAAGATCATGGCATCCAGTCCCATCATTTAATGGCAAATAGATGGGGAAAAAGTGGAAACAGTGACAGATCTTATTTTCTTGGGCTCCAAAATCACTGCAGATGTTGACTGCAGCCATGAAATGAAAAGACACTTGCTCCTTGGAAGAAATGCTCTGACCAGCCTACACAGCATATTAAAAAAACTAAGACATTACTGACAAAGATCAGTTTAGTCAAAGCTATGATTTTTCCAGTAGTCATGTGTGGATGTGAGAGTTGGATCAATAGAAAGCTGAACACTGAAGAACTGATCCCTTCAGACTGTGGCGCTGGAGAAAACTCTTGAGAATCCCTTGGACAGCAAGGAGATCAAACCAGTCAATCCTAAAGAAAATAAACCCTGAATAGTTATTGGAAAGACTGATGCTAAAGTTGAAGGGCCGATACTTTGGCCACTTGAAATATAAGCTGACTCATTAGAAAAGACCCTTATGCTGGGAAAAATTGAGGGCAAAGGAAAAGAAGGCAACAGAGGATGAGATGTAACCAATAGCATCACCAAATTTATGGACATGAATCTGAACAAACTCTGGGAGATAATGAAGGACAGGAAATCTTGGTGGGCTACAATCCTGGAGTTGCAAACAGTGGGACACCTCTTAATAACTGAAAAACAACAACAACCTGGCTAACAAATGGATCCATTGTATCTTTTGACCTGCAGCTTATGTGAAAAAAATTACTGAGACACTAAGGGCCATGAAACCAAAAGTTGTAAAAGCTTTCCAAATTTTATTCCTTCTTCCATTGCTTTCAGTTCACCTAAAATAATTTATTCCTGTGTCTTTATTTAAAATATTATTTCCTGTTACTTTTCAGATTCAGTTTCATATGCTTTCTCCTCCAGTTGGACTTCACTTTTACCTACTGACCTCCTGCCTTCACTCTTTGAGCTTTTGGTCTGATACAAAGGGGAGCAGAATTTGCCACCCCAAAATATACTTTTTTGGCATAAGATTTACTTTAGGTTATTTTTAAGAAATAGCAGACACAGGACAAGCCCTGAAAACTTGTTAGGTTACTATTCTGTATGAGACATTTACATTTATAAGGGAAATCTCCATTTATGAGGGTCACTAAAGGATTTCTTTGTATTAGGAACAGGAGAATGACTAACTCTCTAGAAACTTATTGATGAAGAAGACCTGGACTTAAATCTATGTGACAATTATACCCTTGTTTACTGTACTTTGCCCATGGAACTCCCATAACTGGCTCTTCCTACACCCAACTTTGTCTTTAGTTGGAGATGATATGTAAAGTGTTAGTTGAGGCCATTGAGGGAGTCATTCAGTCTTCCTAGGTCTCTCCTGGTCTTCCAAGGTGAGACCTGGGAAAAGGTAAAGAACCCACCTGCCAGTGCAGAAGGCCTAAATTTGATCCTGGGTCAGGAAGATCCCCTGGAGAAGGAAATGGCAACCCCTCCAGTATTCTTTCCAGGAAAGTCCCATGGACAGACCAGCCTGGCAAGCTATAGCCCACTGGGTTGCAAAGAGTGGAACATTACTTAATGACTAAAGAGACAGCAGATCTCTCCTATGTATACAGGAGCTATGTATGTTATTAATCTTGTTTGTTTTTCTCCCATTAACCTCTTTTTTATTATGGGGTGTGGTATCTTAATCAAGAACCTAGAAGGATAAAGGGAAAAGATTTTTCTCCTTCCTATGATTAGAACTCTAGAAACATTCTACCACTCTGTGTTCTCCTAAAATACTATAAACTCCTTAAAAGTAGAAACCACATCTCATTTGTAGACAGTTTTTTAGAGGTAGCTGGAACTTGAGAAATTGCTTACTCCAATCTATCTTTTACACAAATGAAGGCATTGAAGTAGAGAAAGAGTAGAGGCAGCATAATAACTAAGTGGCAGAACTAAGGCTGAAACCCATACCTTCTGACTCTTTGTAACATTCATTTTACGGAGAGCTTCAAGTAATAGATGTCTAAAAATACTTGATGAATATAATATTAAACTAATGATGGAATTAAACTATCTTTTATAAACAGGATCATTGAAATTTTCAAGATATAGTCTCCTAAGAAAAAGTTAGGTCTAAAATACCATTTATATTACATGGAGATTACCATTAAGATAATTGAGTAATTTCTATTCACATGTATTTGCTGAGTGAAAATCTGGGCATTAAGAATTCCCCATATATTTCTACCTTAATAGTGTCAGAAGCCTGGCAATAAATAGTCAATTCATTATAGTCACTTAAATATATATATATATTCTATACATATGTATATGGAACATGTGATGGTGTGCAATTTTATAGCCATATGGGAATTGGTAATTTTATGCTATATTTAGAAATCATCATGTTATTACCAGAAATGTTATTTTTTTGCTGTCTGTAATTTTAACTTATAATCAATGAGTTTTTGGATTTTTATAAAGTAATAGAGTTAATATTTTTATACTAACTACTATTAATCTTTCATAGTAATCATATATTTGCCTTTATTTCCTTTGGAAAAGAATATACTGAAAGTTGTTGCTTTGGTAAGTGATAATAATATAGATCAAAATTTACTTTTACCTGACATTTGTAAAGCTTAACACTAATTTCCAACTTACAAATATTAAGATCCAAGATTACATATTTGGAATTTTTTTAATATGAATGCCATATCCTTTGCATAAAAAGGACTTTTTTTAAAGCAGCTATTTTCTTTAGATTCAATAGACCCTAAAGTTGCCAGATCTAATCATAAGCTATAGAAGTGTTTGTATATAAACTTAATAATGTACAAGTGAATTCTCTCTAAATGTGCATACACACATGTAAATATATATTATATAAATTTTGACCTCTAAAATTATGGAGCTACCAGATTTATTGAGAAACTCCATTTTATAAAATTGACTTTTAACGTGTTCTTTTTTGTTTCCAGAATTTCATAGTGATCACTGCTATGAAATGAGGGTCAAGAAAGTATGAGTTTTAGGACAAGTTTCTCTAAAATGAATTAATGCTTAAGATGATTATATCAACCTTTGTACTAATATGTATATATATATATTTTCTTTGTATGTATACACATGCACATATATATGTACATATATAGAGATCTTTTTTAAAAAACATTGTTTAAATTAATTTGGTTCTTGATCTCGAGTATCTGAATGTATGACATATTTCTTTTCCAGTCTTTACTCAAAAGACTTTTCAAATATTAAGGTATCACATTAAAGAATCAGGTTTTCTCATTTGTCTGTTTTTTGGCCATGCAACCACCTGGCATGTGGGATCTTAGTTTCCCAACCAAGGATCAGAAATTGAACCTGTGCCCCTTTCAGTGGAAGCACAGAGTCTTAACCACTGAACGGCCAAAGAAATCCCAGGGATCAGGTTTTAATGGAAAGAATCAGTTACATGTGTTAATTTCTCAGAATGAGACTAATTTCTCTTCTATACTAAATAAATTTCATAAATATTTCATTAAGAATTTTTAAATATTATATTAACTTGTAAATATTTCAACTTATGACCGATTTTGTTTTATTTTTGTATTTTATTTATTTTGTATTTAATTTTGTTTTACAATTTACCTGCCAGCTAACACTCCAGCACCAAAAAGTATGGGAATTCAAGTAACAAATACCACACATAGCTCAGCTCTTGAATTTCTGTTTGGATGATATGTGTATCTTAGACTTTCAGGCAACCAAATTATTTGCTTTAATGAAGAGGAATTGAGACTATTTTTTACAATAGTAGCAAAGATTTCAGCCTGTGAGCCACAGTTATGCTTAACGCAAAACACACCACTCATCATCTCTCTAACTCCTTAATGTTTCTTCAAAATGTTTACTTTAGGTAAAGAAAGCTTCTTAAATATTTCTGGCACTAACCATTTAAACAAAGAGTATACACAGTACACTGTGGAATGAATATTACAGACACAGAATCATCATTTCAACAAACAGACTAGCACAAAGTTAAGGCTAACCAACTTTTTTAACCCTACACTAAAACTGAGAAGTAAACTACCAGGAGATAAAGAGCAATCAAGATAAAAAGATCAAAATGGCTTACTCAAGTAGATTTCTCAAAGTCTTTCTCTGTTACACTTTCTTTATTGTACTTGCTCCATAACACTGAACAGGACTAAATAGATGTAATCCCTTGTGTGAATCTTATTTACCTAAAAACTCAAAATGCTTTTAGATATCTACCTGCCCTTGGTTGAAAATAAAACAGCCTCATTGGTTGTTTAGCATATATTTCGCAGTTTTAAGCTGTTCCGCTGGTTTTCTTTAAAGCTTCTTCAGCTTCATTTTTTTAAAAAGTACTCCCTTGTTTTAATTGAAGCTGATTTGAACAAAACTCTGCAATTTTGCAGCTGGTGTTCTAAATAGCCTTGGGGCAGTCATATAATATACTTCTGTGATTCCATTTCTCTGAACTACTTAAAGAGGGAAAATTAATCCATATGTCATAGAGAGGTTATACAGGCTCCATAAATATTATTAAGATTTACATGATGGAAGACTTTTTTTTATATGTGCATCTTTTATAAAATAAAAGTAAAATCTTATTTAGTAGTTCCTCAAATCTCCAATCAGCTTTAAGAAAAATGTCACTGATCACTAACAATGTTGAGATATACTTTGTGTTCTTAGGAGAAAGGGCTTATTGGTTACATAATTAGTAAAGAAAAAAATTTTTATAAATTTTAATATATAAAATAAAATAGTAAATAAAATAAGATAATTTAATTTATAAAATAATTTAATTTTAAAATAAAATAGTAAAGAAAAAAAAATTCCCTCCCCCCAAAAAAAAACTCCCAAAACTCCACATAACTGAATAAGAGTGAGATAGATAATGTTACTTTATTTGAGAAAGCAGGGAACTGGGGAAGGGGAAAAATAACAAGTTAGAGCAACTTATCCATCCTAGTTTGCTAGAAGGGTAGGAAACAGAATTTACACCAAAACTTGTTTTTTAGCATGGGCAAGTGGGAGACAGAAACAAACATGTGAAGTGCAAGAATGTAACTATTTTCTCTCCTGTGGTAAAATGATGAGCTTCAGTGTTTGTGTTGAGATGAATTTATGATGCTCAGTAAATCTGCTAAAAATAAAACATGATCTAAGAAAAATAATGGGATATAGAATGGAAGTGCTTCAAACCTAGTTTCAGTTCTCTATGTACTACTTTTTGACCTGGGAATGTTATTTAACAATCCTATGCCAAAGAACTGATGCTTTTGAACTGTGGTGTTGGAGAAGACTCTTGAGAGTTCCTTGCACTGCAAGGAGATCCAACCAGTCCATCCTAAAGGAGATCAGTCCTGGGTGTTCATTGGAAAGACTGACGTTGAAGCTGAAACTCCAGTACTTTGGCCACCTGATGCAAAGAGCTGACTCATTTGAAAAGACCCTGATGCTGGGAAAGATTGAAGACAGGAGGAAAAGGAGACGACAGAGGATGAGATGGTTGGATGGCATCACCGACTCAATGGACTTGAGTTTGTGTAAACTCCAGGTGTTGGTGATGGAGAGGGAGGCCTGGCGTGCTGAGGGGTCAAAAGGAGTGGGACACGGCTGAGCGACTGAACTGAACTGAACTGATGCTTTAATTGCCTCACCTTTACACAGGTATGATAAACCTAAATTACAGCACTCATTTTTTTCTTCCTGTGGATTAATGAAAATGCATTTAAGGTACAGAGCATTATGTCTCATAAAAGTTTGTTTAAAAATAGTACTTTTGACTCATTTGTAGCTAAGTAGACATTTCTAGGTTGGTACAAATCAGAATTATAAAATAATTAGATGGATTCTACAACTTTAGGCTATTAAAGTGGTCTAGCATCACTTCGGAGAAGGCAATGGCGCCCCACTCCAGTACTTTTGCCTGGAAAATCCCATGGATGGAGGAGCCTGGTAGGCTGCAGTCCATGGGGTCGCTAAGAGTCGGACACGGCTGGGCGACTTCACCTTCACTTTTCACTTTCCTGCATTGGAGAAGGAAATGGCAACCCACTCCAGTGTTCTTGCCTAGAGAATCCCAGGGATGGGGGAGCCTGGTGGGCTGCCATCTATGGGGTCGCACAGAGTCGGACATAACTGAAGTGACTTAGCAGCAGCAGCAGCAGCAGCATCACTTACTCACACCTTGTGAAAAGAAAGAGAAGCAAATTCACATGGGCTCAGAGAGGCAGCAGGAGCTTCTCTGGTACAGGAGCCCAAGTTTGATCCCTGGGTCAGGAAGATCCCTTGGAGAAGGGAATGGCAACTCCAGTATTCTTGCCTGGAGATTTCCATGGACAGAGGAGTCTGGCTGTCTACAGTCCATGGAGTTGCAAAAAACTAACACACACACACACACTCACACACACACACACACACACACACACACACACACACACACACAGAGGCAGCAACCCAGAGCTCTTCATGGCCAACTGCAACTAGTGTCCAGAATGAAGGGCCTGCTCAGTGCATGTCTCTCTGCTAATTGAACTGTGAGAAGCCCAGGGCCAGAGAATTTATAGCTTGGGTTTTAGTACTTATTCCATTCTCCAAACCTCTGTGGAGGTGAAAACATACTGTTACTTTCAGAATGTATTCTTGCCAAGTATTTAAATTCAGCCATATTATAAAATATATTCATAGAAAAATCACTTAATGAAAGTTCAACAAGATGTTAACCAAAATCATGACTAATTATGATTTTTATATATTGTACAATTTTTTTTCAAAGAGGTCTTTAAAAAATAACTATCAAATTATAGCACATTTTACAGAACAAATTATAGCACACTCTCATTGATATAACAGTTCTACTTGAAATTTATCATAGGGAAATACTCAAAGTATTTAAAAATAAATAAAAATATTAAAAACACATAAAAATAAATAGCAGAAAGAAGCAGTTGTTCATCAATAGATGATGTTGACTGCTATCAGTATATAATGATTAGCATTAAGATGATTTCTTAAATGAATGATAGTATATATATAAAATGTGCACACAATAAAATATGCAACTATTAAAAATAAAGATAAAAAAATAAAATAAAAATAAAGATAACTAATACAGTCATTGAAAACATACACAATATATTTTAAGACAAAAAGGAATAGTAGAAAAGCACATTTTGTGTGCTGTATAATCCCAATTTATTATAATTTTATATATATCTTTTATAAGAAGTTTGTACTTAGAAACGCAAAAACATGTATTTTAGATTTCTCAGGGTGATGAGTTTATAGGTTTTCTTAATTTTTAAATAGCTCTCTAATTTTTGCTTTTCATTAAGCACAAATGATTTTCTACTTAGAAAAAATTAAAATTAAAAAGATAATTTATAAATCAAGCAATATTTAAAACAGACCAATTTTAAAAATTTTTAAATCAAGAAGTTGAGATAATACGATTTTCGATAGCTAATCAAAACTCTTTATTTTTCAGATAAACTGAAACCTAAAGATGTAAAATTATCATATTTTTGCAGCTCATTAAGTACGCAATGCATGCCAATCCTGTGATTCTATAATGCTTTTAAGTCTGTTTTCTTCATTCCAAATAATTAGGTATATATACACATGCTTCGGAGAAGGCACTGGCAACCCATTCAAGTACTCTTGCCTGGAAACTCGCATGGATGGAGGAGCCTGGTGGGCTGCAGTCCGTGGGGTCGCTAAGAGTCGGACACGACTGAGCGACTTCCCTTTCAGTTTAAACTTTCATGCATTGGAGAAGAAAATGGCAATCCACTCCAGTGTTCTTGCCTGGAGAATCCGACGGACGGAGGAGCCTGATGGGCTGCCGTCTATGGGGATCACAGAGAGTCGGACACGAGTGAAGCGACTTAGCAGCAGCAGCAGCACACACGCTTATATTATTTATATGCTGAAAGATTACACCACAATTTTGTGCAACACCATAATCTGATTCAAAGACCTGGCTATGCCAAGTCTGAAATATGGGGTTTTAAATAATGTACTCTTTTACCTCCTCTCCATTTCTCAACTTGTTTGCTTTCATTTTAAAATATATATTGAAATAATGCCAGGATGATGTGATCACTGAGGTTATGAAAGTGCAGTCTTCACTATGATTTATGGAGGAATCCTGGATCCTCTCCCCATGAGTCCCGAATGCCTTCAGCAGGCTGAGGTCTTCAAAATGGTGACGAGCTCCCTGCAGCTTCACAGCCTAAGGTAAAGTGGAGAATCCACATTCCATCCATTCCACCCAAGGAGGAAGCTTTTCAGGCCTGTAGTACAGCACAGAGGCGATTCCCACAGCCCTAGACCTTATCAGTCCAGGAACTCTGCCCCAGGATTCCACCCAAGATCTCACCTCTGCACCTGCTCCTTTTCCACCACCCTTCTTCCTGAATCAGATAAAAACTCAGAGAGCTTAGTGAGCATGTTTCTCACAGCCACTGAAGCAAATGAATATTCCTCACCCCATTTCTTATTTCAGGTGTGTCATGTCCCCAAATTTGAAATCAAGTAGTAGTAAAGTCAGAATGCTGGCATAAGGTCTAATTTCCTATTTTCTTAAAGAAGTCCTTGAGGTTTTTTTATAAAAATAGGCACTAATTCACACTATGGCTAAAAAACTAGAATTTTAAATAATTCAACAGCTAAAGCCAATTTTTATTTGAGAAAATATACAAACAGGCACTTATTCCTAACAAATCTATTTAAAATGCACAGATAAGCACATCCTAACACTCTATTGACTGAAAAAATAGAAAACTTCTTGAAATATAATTCTTTAGTTCAGTGACATGTTGTTGCAATATTACATAATCTTGTAGTATCAATAGGTACTCTACTATTCTTAATGATGATCTTCAAAATGTTTGTAAAAGTATAAAACAATGATACAATTATTTATAGTTTCTAAATGTTTTCATCAAATAGGAAATTCTAGCTAAAATAACCACCTTGGCTTTATATTTTTCCTATTCCCTTCAAGATGCATGTACTTGCATTGAGTTTACTAATTATTAAAAAGGATGGCAAGGGACTAAACATTCTTCAGGGCCTTCTTGAAAAAGGAAATTGATGTTGTATAACACAGAGCTCTTACTAGGTAAGACATTCTAATGACTTTGTACCCCTGGACTTTCGGTCTCTAAAGACCCAAGAAGACTGGATTTTGAGCTGGAAATTTTCCTAATAGGAACCATAAAAATCATCCTTGAAAGATTTTTATTTCTCCTTTAGATGTTCATAATGCTTAGCAGAGTATGCAAATAATCACATTCACAGATTATAAAATAAAGGTGGACAGTTATTGAATGAAATAATGACAATTGCACAGATTTGGTTTTCTAAGACAATAAAAATTGTAGAGCCTGGCATAATCACCTCCTTTAAATTGTAAAGAAGTAAAAAAATTATAAGCCTGCCTTTTTTAAATAGTAGAAATTATTTTATAATATCTTTATATATTGTATATTAATAAACAACCCAACAATTAAGTATAAGGTCTAACTTTCCTCCTAGTGGTAGAAATTATAGAGCAAGATTCTATGCACAATTTTGTATTAAAGTATAACTATTTCTAAGAATATCATAATTTACTACCAACTGATAAATTACCACATTACATTTATAACATAATGTTGTGTTTCCTGTGCTGTGCTATACTTAGTCACTCAGTCATGTTTAACTCTTTGCAACCTCGGGGACTGTAGCCGACCAGGCTCCTCTGTCCAAGGGGATTCTCCAGGTGGGAATACTGGAGTGGGTTGCCATGTCCTCCTCCAAGCGATCTTCCCAACCCAGGGATGGAATCCAGGTCTCCACATTGCTGGCGGATTCTTTACCATCTGAGCCACCAGGGAAAGCCTAAGTTCTAAAGCTTTGGTTGTGAAACTGCTATGAATAATGATACCAATCATGAACCTCCCTTCCACCACTGAAACCAGAGACAGTCATCTACCTGGTAGGCTGGTGCACGGGGATGACCCAGAGGGATGTTGTGGGGAGGGAGGTGGGAGGGGGGTTCATGTTTGGGATCGCATGTACACCCGTGGTGGATTCATGTCAATGTATGGCAAAACCAATACAGTATTGTAAAGTAAAATAAAGTAAAAATTAAAATTTAAAAAAAAAAAGAGAAACACTGAGGGAAATGTGGAATTCTGAAATGTGGGATTCTTGCATCCCAAGGTTTCCATGCCCTCTTCAGGCAGCTATGATCTGGCTTCTGTGTCTACAGAGAGTAATTGCACCAGGAAGCAAACCATTGACCAGACTCAACAGTCCCATGGTTGAAGCCAGTTTCTTATTTTACTTAGAGTTTGTATTACAAGTGAGTTTCCCCTTCCTTATTAAAATTCTTCCCTTGGATCTTCTATACCTTACCTTTGGTTTATAGTTTATTTCCCCTGGACTTTTCTTTCTCTTTCTGAAGGTTAAATGTTACTGTTCTCTTGAGTTATCCCTACGCTGACTTCTGTTTTGAATTATCTCTTGCTGAGTATTCATATCCATTCCCACAACTCTGAAATTCTAATCTGCTGTTCTACCTGGAATCCACAGACTGTTTACAGCCAAACAAGTCTTTTCAGCCCATCCTTCCTGGCCTATTCAACGCATCCTATTTTCTGCCTCATGTCTTTACCGTATGTCCCACAGGAACCTCCAATTCAACTTGCCTAGAATTCATCGCATCGTTTTGCACTTCCCATTGTGCTCCCTATCTTATTTTTTTATGCCAATGTGCACCCACAATCCAGGCGAGAAAACCTGGAGATGATTCCCCCTTTACTCTTCTCCAAATAATAACCAAGACTTACTGTTTTCACCTTTTACATGTTTGTACTTATGTCTGCTTTTCCCAAAAACCCCTTAAAATCATATATTCTTTTTCCTAGATCATTGTAGCCATCTTCTAATACCAATTCTCCCCTTCTCAAATACATTCTCCTCTAAGCCGCCAAAGTGATTTATATAAAACTTGAAACCAAACATATTGTGCCTCTGCTTCAAATCAAGAAAAGCCTCCTATTATATAGAGGATGAAGATAAAGCTTTTTGGCAGACTATCCAAGGCCTCCCTAATCTTAGCCTTTCCTGGATCTCCACCCTCATCCTTCCCTTCTTCCCCTTCCACCCTAAACCCGTCTGCTCATCCCACTCCCTTGGCCTAGACTGGCCCCAGCCTCCAGCCTTTCATCTTTTAGAAAAGTTCCTACTTGCCTTTTAAGTTCAAAAAGGTCTTATTTCCACTTGAAAACCTCTGATCCATCCCCCACTTCCTTTGCAGGCAGGGATTGATATCCTTAGCAATCAATAAATTTTATTATTATCTGTCACTTTACTAAAATAAATGTATTCACATTCTTATTTCATTCCCTAACCCATCCAAATCTGGCTTTTACTACTTCATCCCACTGAAGCTAATAGGAAAAGCCAACTGACAATTTTTAGACTTGTTAAAAATGGACTATCTGAAGCACCTGACCATGTTGGCACCTTCACAATATATTCCTGTTACATGTGAATGCCAGCCAAGTTTCTTGCTTATTGTACAATTTTCAGCAAGTTATTTGACAGTTCTCTTATATTCCTCATCTATAAATTGAGTAATAATGGAATCCATGTGAAAGTTTGTATAATGTATTAATACATGGAAACTGCTTATAACAGTTTCTGGCCCATTATTATTATCACTCAAAGTTGGTATACTTGGTAAATGTGTCTGTACAGGTTTACAAGTTTATTTTTTCAGAATAAATGTGCTATCTTAAAGAACTGGCCCTGATGGAGATACAAAGCCAGACATACATTTGTCATTTATTAAGCCAGGATGCCTAAAGAATGACAATATAATAATGACTTTGAAATATAATACAATAATAGAGATAAACATATATGTCCCTACTTTCTTGTCTAGATACAAGGAAATTCTTCCATTTAATATATATATTTTCTTGCCTATCTTAAATCATTTTATAGATTGATAACACAATAACTATGAAATCACATTTTTACACATAATAGCAAGTTTTCTTGGCCTTTACACTGCATTCCCAATTCATAAAATTTGCATGTTTTCCTCCCTAAAAAAGTATTTCAAGTATTATTTTTTTACTTTATAAAAAAAAATCACTTACATTGTCACAGAAGTAGAAATCACTGAACCTCTACCTATACATATTGTTGTAGGTATTATATAATAAATAAAAAACAAAAGATCTTAATCATATAATGAAAAGGCTATATGCTGTGTTTTGATCAAAAGCAATACTCCAGTATCAGTGTTTGGTTAATTAAAATTTTTTTAGTCTTTTTGTTGTTGCTGTTTTGTACTTAATTGTTGAAGTGGAAAAGTTGTCTTCCTTTCCTTCTTGTAAATGAGTACTTCAGCTGATAAGATGCAAAGCACCAGCCTATCATCCCTTTGTCACCTCACCTGGACCTATGTCCCTTAGGTCCAACCCCTTTTTCGAGATCATTTCCTTTCCATATTGTCCAGGAAAGCATACCTGATCATTGTTTATTCTCACCATGACTTTCTGCTTTTATGATTGACAGTGTAAAGTAACTTCTGAGTCAGTGCCTTAAACTTCAAAAGTAATATATATTGTTAGGGTAGGAATCTTTAGACACACAATAGAAATGGGCATAATGGCAAGTCTTTCAGTGGGTAGCAAAGGTTATATTTTGGAAATGTAAGTTATGTGGTATCTCAGATTTGAACATATGTAGAGGTAGACAAATCAATTTCTCTGTCTCCCCAACATGATAATAATTTTGTTAATACAAAATGTTCTGTTATCTTTCATAGTAACAAGGAAAATATTAAAATTCTTTCATATTTGACTGAAAAATCATAAACAGTATAGTTTTTATGAGTAACCTCTACCTTTATGGAGAGATATTTCTAGAAACTGTTTAATGGGATAGATATTCACAACATAGAGAACACATTCTGCTATTCAAACGTACTCCATCATCGGTAAGCTGGTAGGGTGGTAAAAGTGAAATCATTTTGATAGTAAGAGAATAATAAAAATAAAATATTAGCCAATAATAAATAGCAATAATTGTCCTAAAAATTCTTACTGGCCATACAAATTCTATTTTATGATTAATTAGCACTGTAAAAATTGTTTTGGGGTGCACTCACTCTTTTTTGCAATGAAGACCTATTTATATTATAAGTAGGTCTTATAAGACCTACTCAAAAGTGCAGGAATGAAGCATGCAAATGTTTACAGAAAATGAAATCACCTCCCTGAAGAATGCACTACCAGGTATTTTCCAAACTCCACAAATTGAAAAATCTCAAACATGGGACTCTATCATGTAGAATTTTTATTTAAACAGGAATGTCACATTTACTCATAAGATATCAAGTAATGAAATAATTTGTATGACCAAAATTGCAGCTAGTAACATTCTTCTACTTTTAAAAAAATTCTTAAAAAATATAATTTTATTATAGCCTATATTTTAAGGATTAAATATTATTTATAAAATGACTGCATAAAATTTTGCCAGTCATTTGATTAATATTAAAACTTTAAATATTGAAAATCAGTTCAATTCATTTTAAATGAATGGGATTCATACTCAAATTTTAAATCTCTATACTAATATATTTTATTTAATTTTTTTAATGATGCAATGACTTATGGCCCAGATGTGTTTTGACTGCTAATGAAGAAAAATCTCTTTTATTCCAGGAATTTAAAAATATATCCTAAACAGCCAAATCTTATAAGTACTCAAATACTGAGTGTTGAGAGACCTTTATAGATAATTTATAGATAATTGGAAAACTATTCAGTTCTTCAATGTTTTAAAGAATCTAGATTTTCTGAAGTTAATATGGAAATGGAATATAGAAGAATCCCAGGAACTGGCCTCCACTAGGGACTCTGGCTGGGCTTCCCTGGTTGCTCAGCTGGTAAAGAATCTGCCTGCAATGCAAGACACCCTGGTTCAATTCCTAGGTCAGGAAGATCCCCTGGAGAAGGGATAAGCTACCCAGTCCAGTATTCATGGGCTTCCCTGGTGGCTCAGACAGTAAAGAATCCACATGCAATGTGGGAGACCTAGGTTCAGTTCCAGGTTGGGAAGATCCCCTGGAGGAGGGCTTGGCAAACCACTCCAGTATTCTTGCCTGGAGAATCCACATGGACAGAGGAGCCTGTTGGGCTACAATCCACAGGATCGCAAAGAATCAGATATAACTAAGCACTCTGGCTAGGACACATTCTAATAAGTTTTTGATTTGAGGGAGCCATGATTTATGCTGACTAATCACCTCTCCAGTATAGACTCCAACAATTCTACAGCCTCACTTCAGTCTACAGTCCTTGATCCTACCATCTCTACAATGTCCTTCCCAACCCACTTTCATTTTACCATTCTTCCTTGTCCTAATGACAGCCTGTGGTTAGTTATTATGATCATTCTGCATACTGTTTCAGCTCCCTGGTCTCTTTCTCTCTTCATTGTGTTTGCCTCAGGGCCTTTGAACTTGTCCCTAAGGATGGAAAAGGGCTTGTTTCCTCACCTCCTTCAAGTCTTTAATTATCTTTAATTATCACCTCAGGAGATCATCACTGAGCACAGGATTTAAATTTTAATGTCACCATAATCCATTCTTCTTTCCTGTTTGTTTTTTTTTTTCTCTCCATTGCATTTATTATCCACCACAATACAATCTGCTTGTTTATTTAGGTCATTTGTCTTTTATTCACTGCTTATGTTTTTAGTAACTGGAACAGTGCTTGCATATTTTTTCTTAATATATGATTGTTATCTAGATTATGACTCTTCCATAGTGATTATGCTTCTTTCTTAAAATTTCAATTATGTATCCAGAAAAGAAAGTACAATTGGTTTTTAACTCTCATAATTAATAAGAGCTTATGCTCTAGGATCAAAGATCTTGTGTTCACTTTTGGCCCTGCAATTACCCAATGTTTAGTTAATAATGTTACTGAGTCCGCGCTTGCTCTGCTCCCTGAGTGACAGACCAATGAATCCTAGAGACAAGGGGCTGAGGCAAGGAAAAGTCTGTATTCAGAAAGCCAGCTGACTGAGAAGATGGCAGGTTAGTGCCTCAAAATAATCATCTAATTGAGATCTCAATGTTGAGTTATTTTATAGATCAGAGGTGAGGGGAGGGGAGGAAGCAAAGTAAAAAGGCCATTAGTTTTGCCAACATCTCCTAGAATGGCTAGCCTCAGACAGGCAGTATCTTAATTTTTTCCTTTCTGCCATCCACAGGTGGACAGAGTTCTGAACAAAGGCACTTCAGTTTAATAGTCATGCAGAGGGGCAGAATTCTCTGAGGCAAACCATTCTGTATGATTGTAATAACAAAAGCATCAAAAAGCAAGTCAAAGAAACAGTTCCAACACGGAGTCAGAATTGACCTCTTCTCTGCAACAATTTCCAGCTGTCCATTCCATAATTTTCTGGAAAACAAAGGGTGTAATGATCTCAGAGTTTCCTCAGGGTTCACCATAGGGAGTGGCTGGAGTGGTTGCAGTCTGTTGACTGCTAGGTAGCAGGTTATTTCTCTTCCTTGGGTCTCACGTTGAAGGGTTGTAGTCACTGATTCCATTTCTAGGGACTTTCCCTCTTGGTCATGAATTTGACCATTATCTGGGAAACATTTCATGATTAACTTTCATCCCATGGTGCTGGGAGGCTCATCCCGGCCTGGTCAAAAATTCTTGGTATGCCACTCCAGTTGTTAAGTTTTGGACCATGCCCCATTAATAATTAAAAATTATCTGGATTCTGTCTAACTATAATCCAGAAGGCATTTCCCTTGTTGATTTTTCCCATACCTAGAAGTTGTGCTGGAGCAACTATGAGGAGATATCCCACATCCAAGAGCAGAGAAGCCCCAGCAAGATGATAGGTGCTGGAGTGGTGGCTGCACAGCGCTGGAGCGAATTTGAAGAGATACCCCACATCCAAGGTCAAAGGAGAAGCCCCAGCAAGATGGCAGGAGGGGCAAAATCGTGTTTAGAATCAAACCCCATAGCTGCCAGAGACGTTCAGAGGGCTCAAACAAACCTTGTGCACACCAGGACCCAGAGACCCCACTAAGTCTGAGACAGAACTGTGTTTGAGTGTCTCCTGTGGAAGTACGGGCCAGCAGTGGACTGCCGCAGGGGCAGGGGCTCTGGGTGCAGCAGACCTGGGTATGGCATAAGCCGTCTTGGAGAAGGTTGCCATCAACCCCACCATAGAGCTGCCAGAACTCACACAGGACTGGGGAAACAGACTCTTGGAGGGCACAAAAAATCTTGTGCACACCAGGACCCAGGAGATAGGAGCAGTGATCCCATAAGAGACTAACCTAGACTTGCCCGTGAGTGCCCAGGAGTCTCCAGAAGAAGTGTGGGTTGGCGGTGGCCTGCAGCAGGTTTGGGAGCACTGAGTGTAGCAGTGCATGCATGGGACCTTTTGAAGGAGGTTGCCATTATCTTCATTATCTCCACCATAGTTTGGTCACAGGTAAATAACAGGGAGGGAACGCAGCTCCACCCAGCAACAGAAAATTGCATTAAATATTTACTGAGCATGGCCCTGCCCATCAGAACAAGACCCAGTTTCCCCCTCAGAGAGTCTCTCCCATCATGAAGCTCCCATAAGCCTCTTATCCTTCTCCATCAGAGGGAAGACTGATTAAAAACCACAATCACAGAAAACTAACCAATCTGATCACATGGACCACAGCCCTGTGTAACTCGATGAAACTACGAGCCATGCTGTGTAGGGCCACCCAAGACGGATGGGTCATGGTGGACAGTTCTGATGAAATGTGGTCCACTGGAGAAAGGAATGGAAAACTACTTCAGTATTCTTGCCTTGAGAACCCCATGAACAGTATGAAAAGTCAAAAGGATAGGACACTGAAAGATGAACTCTCCAGGTCAGTAGGTGCCCAATATGTTACTGGAGATCAGTGGAGAAATAACTCCATAAGGAATGAAGAGTCAGAGCCAAAGCAAAAACAACACCCAGTTGTGGCTGTGACTGGTAATAGAAGTAAAGTCCAATGCTGTAAAAAGCAATATTGCATAGGAACCTGGAATGTTAGGTCCATGAATCAAGACAAATTGGGAGTGGTCAAACAGGAGATGGCAAGAGTGAACATCAACATTCTAGGAATCAACAAACTAAAATGGACTGGAATGGGTGAATTTAACTCAGCTGACCATTATGTTTACTACTGTGGGCAAGAATCCCTCAGACGGAATGGAGTAGCCATCATAGTTAACAAAAGAGCTAAAATGCAGTACTTGAATGCAGTCTCAAAAACAACAAAAGGATCTCCGTTCGTTTCCAAGGCAAGCCATTCAATATCACAGTAATCCAAGTTTATGCTCCAACCAGTAATGCTGAAGAAGCTGAAGTTGAACGATACTATGAAGACCCACAAGACCTTCCAGAACTAAACCCAAAAAAGATGTCCTTTTCATTATAGGGGACTGGAATGCAAAGGTAGGAAGTCAAGAAACACCTGGAGTAACAGGCAGATTTGGCCTTGCGTACAGAAGGACGCAGGGGAAAGGCTAATAGAGATTTTCCTAGAGAATGCACTGGTCATGGCAAAAATCCCCCTCCAACAACAGAAGAGAAGATTCTACACATGCGTCACCAGATGGTCAATACTGAAATCAGACTGATTATATTCCTTGCAGACAAAGATGAAGAAATTCTATACAGTCAGCAAAAGCAAGACCGGGAGCTAACTGTGGCTCAGATCATGAATTCCTTATTGCCAAATTCAGACTTAAATCGAAGAAAGTAAGGAAAACCACTACACCATTTAGGTATGACCTAAATCAAATCCCTTATGATTATACAGTAGAAGTGAGAAATAGATTCAAGGGATTAGATCTGACAGAAAGAGTGCCTGAAGAACTATGGACGGAGTTTCAGGATATTGTACAGGAGGCAGGGGAAAAGACCATCTCCAAGAAAAAGAAAGGCAAAATGGTTGTCTGAGGAGAGCTTACAAATATCTGTGAAAAGAAGAGAAGTGAAATGCAAAGGAGGAAAGGAAAAATATACCCATTTGTATGCAGAGTTCCAAAGCAAGGAGAGATAAGAAAGGCTTCCTCAGTGATCAATGCAAAGAAATAGAGAATAACAATAGAATGGGAAAGACTAGAGATCTCTTCAAGAAAACTAGAGATACCAAGAGAACATTTCATGCAAAGCTGGGGACAATAAAGGACAGAAATGATGTGGACCTAACAGAAGCAGAAGATATTAAGAAGAGCTGGCAAGAATACACAGAAGAACTATACAAAAAAGATCTTCAGGACCCAGATAATCACGATGGTATGATCATTCACCTAAAGACAGACATCCAGGAGTGTGAAGTCAAGTGGGCCTTAGGAAGCATCCCTATGAACAAAGGTAGTGGAGGTGGTGGAATTCCAGTTGAGCTATTTCAAATCCTGAAAGATGATGGTGTGAAAGTGCTGCACTCAATATGCCAGCAAATTTGGAATACTCAGCAGTGGCCACAGGACAAGAAAAGGTCAGTTTTCATTCCAGTGCTAAAGAAAGGCAATGCCAAAGAATGCTCTAACTACCACACAATTACACTCATCTCACACACTAGTAAAGTAAGGCTCAAAATTCTCCAAGCCAGGATTCAATAGTATGTGAACCATGAACTTCCAGATGTTCAAGCTGTATTTAGAAAAGGCAGAGGAACCAGAGATCAAATTGCCAACATCCATCGGTTCATCAAAAAAGCAAGAGAGTTCCAGGAAAACATCTACTTCTGCTTTATTGACTGTGCCAAAGCCTTTGATTGTGAGGATCACAACAGACTGTGGAAAATTCTTAGAGATGGGAATACCGGGACGCCTTAACTGCTTCTTGAGAAATCTGTGTGCAGGTCAGGAAACAATAGGTAGAACTGGACATGTAACAACAGACTGGTTTCTAATAGGGAAAGGGTACGTCAAGGCTGTATATGTCACCCTGCTTATTTAACTTACATGCAAAGTACATCATAAGAAACGCTGGGCTGGATGAAGCACAAGCTGGAATCAAGATTTCAGGAAGAAATATCAATAATGTCAGATATGCAGACGACACTACACTTATGGCAGAAATTGAAGAAGAACTAAAGAGCCTCTTGATGAATGTGAAAGCAAGTGAACAATTTGGCTTAAAACTCAACATTCAGAAAACTAAGATCATGGCATCTGGCCTATCACTTCATGGCAAATAGATGGGGAAACAGTGGAAACAGGAAAAGACTATATAGGGGGACTCCAAAATCACTGCAGATGGGGACTGCACCCATGAAATTAAAGGGCGCCTGCTCCTTGGAAGAAAAGTTATGATCAATCTAGACAGCGTATTAAAAAGCAGAGACATTACTTTGCTGCCAAAGTTCCATCTAGTCAAAGCTACGGTTTTTCCAGTAGTCATATATGGACTATAAAGAAAGCTAAGTGCCAAAGAACTGTTGCTTTTGAACTGTGGTGTTTTAGAAGACTCTTGAGAGTCCCTTGGACTGCAAGGACATCCAACCAGTCCATCCTAAAGGAGATCAGTTCTGAATATTCATTGGAAGGACTGATGCTGAAGTTGAAACTCCAGTACTTTGGACACCTGATGCAAAGAACTGACTCATTTGAAAAGTCCCTGATGCTGGGAAAGATTGAAGGCAGGAGAAGGGGACAACAGAGGATCAGATGGTTGGATGGCATCACCGACTCAATGGACATCATTTTGAGTAAGATACGGGAGTTGGTGATAGACAGGGAGGCCTGGGGTCCTGCAGTCCATGGTGTTGCAAAGAGGTGGACACAACTGAGTGACTGAACTGAACTGAGAATCACACTATTACAATTATTTTATTTTGTAAATGTGATTTTCTTAAAATGTTTAGCCACAGAATCTTTGTTGGAGGACTGATTATTCATTGGTTACTGCAAGAGACAACAATTTTATAAATTAAATGGATATAAGTAATGTAGATAATAATATAGTACAGCTGCTAAGTCACTTCAGTCGTGTCTGACTCTGTGCGACCCCATAGACGGCAGCCCACCAGGCTCCCCCGTCCCTGGGATTCTCCAGGCAAAAACACTGGAGTGGGTTGCCATTTCCTTCTCCAATGCCTGAAAGTGAAAAGTGAAAGTGAAGTCGCTCAGTCATGTCTGACTCTTAGCAACCACATGGACTGCAGCCTACCAGGCTCCCCTGTCCATGGGATTTTCCAGGCAAGAGTACTGGAGTGGGGTGCCATTGCCTTCTCCGATTTAGTACAGCAGGGAGACACAAAACACAATTTGAAAACAAAGAGCAAATTTAAGCAATGAGTAGTATAACTAGTTGCAATCCAGTTGTAATAATCAAATGACCAAAGGAGCCATAACTGATTTAATGGACTATCGACATTGCATTGCATAGGCCATCCAAACTTATGCATGGTCCAATCTTGAGACCACTATAGTGGCAGTCCAACAAGGGAAAGAGAAAGAGATTTATGTTCCAAACGGCATTAGCTATCAAACTATTGGAAGTCATAATTAATTGAAGAAGCTTTTTTTTTTACAACTGGAAAATAAAGATCTAGACCAGTAATCTTTTTACGTAGAAACTATAAAAATTACAACCATATTTACTTAGTTTTATTAGTTTACTTAGTTTTATGTTAATAATCCTTTTTGTTAACAGCTTTATTAAGTTATCAAGTTTCTCACAAGAATTTTTCAATTTTTCACTCAGTTTAGTATTATGTTCTGAAAGTCAGAAATTTGTATTTATCTGAAAGTCCTATTTATAATTCTTCTTAAACAAGAGGCATTTTTATAAAAGTATCAGAGTGAAACCATAAAAAGACTTAAAGATGGCAAATTTAAATTTGATTACAGCTGTGACATATAACACCTTCAGATAATTAAAATTATGACATAATATTTTACCAAGACATATTTACCAAGACAGATTTTTAGAAACTCCATATAATTTCTAGAGTATCTGTACCATTTACCACATAATTAACTTAAAATGCATTACTCATTTGACAACACCTCCCTTATAGTTTAACATGCTAAATGAATCTGATTAGTTTATTATCTATTATCTACTTTGGGGTACCTCAGGGGCTCTTTGAACATCTCAAAGTTAGCTAGACGTCAGTGAACTTTATTATAATTATTTTTTGAAGCCCTATTTAAAGAAATATCCTCCCAATTTTTATTTTTTTTTTTAATATAGCAAGACTAAAGATCACTGTGAAACCTAGCCAAAGTGACAAAAGATTTCAAAGGCAAATACAGGTCATTTCAAAGGTAAAGAAACTTGAAGTCTGTTATCAAAGGCAGTTTAGCTTCTTCAGAAAACGTGTCTGTTTCAGCAGAGAGAAAAACCAAATTTACATTTTGCACGAGCTTATTTTAAAAGTTCATTTACTCAATTAAACTTATTTTAGGCTTAGTTTATGCTGACTGATCATTTACAAAACCCTTTTCAGTATTTGTTTCCTCATATCTTATACTGAAAACACATATCCTAGTTTCCTTAAAGTTTTTTCCACATTGAGATACTTCTTTTTCTTTTTTTTTTTTTGGCTGACAAATTTATAATAAATGTAATACTATGTTTATGTTGAACCTAGGCACAATGAAAGTATTATACTTAATATTATATTTAGTATGTTGATGACTCAAACATTTCTATATTATTATTAGATCAACAATCTTAAACATTAACATCAGGTACTAATTTAATATTACATGTTTCCTAGTTCATGTGAACCTGAAACTCATTTAACTTGATTTCTCTTGTATTTAGAATTTTTTTTGTTTGTTTATTATCACTTGCTACTGTTACTTACGTCAATTATATAGAGCTCTTTTTACAAATCAACCAAGGCAATGTTATTTAAATGTATATACATATATATATATATATATATATATATATATATATATATATATATATAAAATTTGTCAGTCAGTCATGTCTGACTCTTTGCAACACCATGGACTGTATGGATTGAACCCAGGTCTCCTGCATTGCAGGCAAATTCTTTACCAGCTGAGCCACCAGCAAATCCCAAGGATACTGCAGTAGGTAGCCTACCCCTCTCCAGCAGATCTTCCCAACCTAGGAATCCAACTGGGATCTCCTGCCTTGTAGGCAGATTCTTTACCAACTGAGCTATCAGGGAAGCCCCATATGGGTGGGTGGGTGTGTGTGTGTGTGTGTGTGTGTGTGTGTGTGTGTGTATGCACACAAAAGAGTTCTTACCTAAAGATTTGTTTTGAGTCAGGTACAGGACTGTAAAGCCCAGGATGTAAATGTCAGGAATGTAAAGCCCATCAGTTTGCAAAAGAGATTGGAATTAAAATTGGGATTCTCACAAAGGAAATAAGTCAGGCCCCTTGGCTACATGGCTAAATATTGATATTTGAAAAAAAGGAACTTTTAATCACCTTGAACAAGCCAAGTTGAAATTATTTTATACTTTCTAACCAGTGAATTTGCTCAGTCATGTCTATTTTACACTTTCTAAAATTTACATTAAAAATGCAGCAGTGGTAAGAGTTTTCTGAGAAGAACAGAGAGGACATCTGCATCTCAAAGATGCAGGCAAGTTATTTCTAGGATGACTTTATTTAATATTTCAGTTCAGTTCAGTTCAGTTCAGTCGCTCAGTCGTGTCCGACTTTTATTTACAACTTCATAAAATGAACAGCGAAGGTTTGGGAAGTGCTCAAAGGATTTTTGGAACCACCCTTCTGACCTGTGAACCAGTGAAGTTGTTCAGTTGTGTCTGACTCTTTGCAGGCTACTCTTCTGTAGCTTACCAGGCTTCTCCATCCAAAGAATTTTCCAGACAAGAGTACTGGAGTGGGTTGCCATTTCCTTCTCCAGGGGATCTTCCTGACCCAGGGATCAAAGCCAGGTCTCCCACATTACAGGCAGACCCTTAACCGTCTGAGCCACCAGGGAAGCCTGACCTGTAAAGCCTACATTTGTAAACCAATGACAGTTTCGTTTTTCCCTCCTTTCCCAAAAGACTTGGGTGGCCCTCCCAACAATGATTGATACATCTATCCACCCATGTTGGAAAGTTTTACTTTTCTTCCTCAAGCCTAAAGGAGAAGGCTAATAAGGAAGGCCCAGAGGCAACAGCCTCAGATATGCAGATGACACCACCCTTATGGCAGAAAGTGAAGAGGAGCTAAAAAGCCTCTTGATGAAAGTGAAAATGGAGAGTGAAAAAGTTGGCTTAAAGCTCAACATTCAGAAAACGAAAATCATGGCCCCCAGTCCCATGACTTCATGGGAAATAGATGGGGAATCAGTAGAAACAGTGTCGGACTTTATTTTTTTGGGCTCCAAAATCACTGCAGATGGTGATTCCAGCCATGAAATTAAAAGACGCTTGCTCCTTGGAAGAAAAGTTATGACCAACCTAGACTGTATATTCAAAAACAGAAACATTACTTTCCCGACTAAGGTCCGCCTAGTCAAGGCTATGGTTTTTCCTGTGGTCATGTATGGATGTGAGAGTTGGACTGTGAAGAAGGCTGAGCGCCGAAGAATTGATGCATTTGAACTATGGTGTTGGAGGAGACTCTGGAGAGTCCCTTGGACTGCAAGGAGATCTACACAGTCCATTCTGAAGGAGATCAGCCCTGGGATTTCTTTGGAAGGAATGATGCTAATGCTGAAACTCCAGTACTTTGGCCACCTCATGCGAAGAGTTGACTCATTGGAAAAGACTCTGATGCTGGGAGGAATTGGGGGCAGGAGGAGAAGGTGACGACCCAGGATGAGGTGGTTGGATGGCATCACAGACTCGATGGACGTGAGTTTGAGTGAAATCTGGGAGTTGGTGATGGGCAGGGAGGCCTGGCGTGCTGCGATTCCTGGGGTGGCAAAGAGTCGGACACGACTGAGCGACTGAACTGAACTGAGAGGCAACAGCCAAGCTCCATCCAAAGGGAAAAGAGGCAAAGGCAACAAGGAAGAGGAATCCGCCCTTTAATCCCATAGGTTTGGTCCTCAGCTTCAGGGAGGAAGAGGAAAGGAGAGCCTTCATGCACTTGGGTGGCAGCTACTGGGGCTCAGTGGGCTGTGGGCCCTAGGAACACACAAGAGGGTAACCTTGGAGTAAGTTCCTCAATTGCTTTCACAGCCACCTGCCAGTAAGAGAGGTTCAAGGAGAAAGAAATGAGAAAACCATAGAAGAAGACTTCAAGGAAGCAGTTAGTACCAGATGTCTTCACATTGGAAAGTGAATATACATCATACAGTCAGAAAAAACAAGACCAGTAGCTGACTGTGGCTCAGATCATAAACTCCTTACTGCAAAATTCAGACTTAAATTGAAGAAAGTAGGGGAAGCCACTAGACCATTCAGGTATGACCTAAATCAAATCCCTTATGATTATACAGTAAAAGGGATAAATAGATTCATGGGATTAGATTTGATAGACAGATGGATGGAGGTTTGTGACATCATGTCAGAGGCAGTGATCAAGATCATCCCCCAAAAAAGAAAGGCAAAAAAGCAAAATGGTTGTCTGAGGAGACCTTACACACAGCTGAGAAAAGAAGAGAAGCTAAAGGCAAAGCAGAAAAGGAAAGATATACCCATTTGAATGCAGACTTCCAAAGAATAGCAAGGAGAGATAAGAAAACCTTCCTAAGTGTTCCTGCAAAGAAAGGAAAACAATAGAATGGGAAAGACTAGAGATCTCCAAGAAAATTAGAGATACCAAGGGAACATTTCATGCAAAGATGGGCTCAATAAAGGACAGAAATAATATGGACCTAACAGAAGCAGAAGATATTAAGAAGAGGTGGCAAGAATACACAGAAGAACTATACAAAAAAGATCTTCATAATCCAGATAATCACGATGGTGTGATCACTCACCTAGAGCCAGATGTCCTGGAGTGTGAAGTCAAATGGGCCTTAGGAAGCATCACTATGAACAAAACTAGTAGAGGTGATGGAATTCCAGTTGACCTATTTAAAATCCTAAAAGATGATGTTGCGAAAGTGCTACACTCAATATGCCAGCAAATTTGGAAAATTCAGCAGTGGCCACAGGACAGGACAAAAGGTCAGTTTTCATTCCAATCCCAAAGAAAGGCAATGCCAAAGAATGTTCAAATTATTGCACAGCTACCCTTGTTTTACATGCTAGCAAATTAATGCTCAAAATTCTCCAAGCAAGGCTCTCGGTTCAACAGTATGTGAACTGAGAAATTCCAGATGTTCAAGCTGGATTAGAAAAGGTAGAGGAACCAGAGATCATATTGCCAACATCTGTTGGATCATAGAAAAGGCAAAAGAATTCCAGAAAAACATCTACTTCTGCTTTAGTGACTACGCCAAAGCCACTGACTGTGTGGATCACAACAAACTGTGGAACATTCTTAAACAGATGGAAATACCAGATTATCTTACTTGCCTCCTGAGAAATCTGTATGCGGGTCAAGAAGCAATAGTTAGAACTGGACATGGAACAATGGACTGGTTCCAAACAGGGAAAGGAGTACATCGAGGTTGTATACTGTCACCCTGCTAATTGAACTGCTATGCAGAGTACACCTTGTGAAATACTGGGCTGGATGAAGCACAAGCTGGAATCAAGATTGCAGGGAGAAATATGAATAACCTCAGATATGCAGATGACACCACCCTTATGGCAGAAAGTGAAGAGGAACTAAAAAGACTCTTGATGAAAATGCAAGAGGAGAGTGAAAAAGTTGGCTTAAGACTCAACATTCAGAAAACTAAGATCATGGCATCAGGCCCCATCACTTCATGGGAAATAGATGGGGAAAAAGTGGGAACCGTGTCAGACTTTGTATTCTTGGGCTCCAAAATGACTGCAGATGGTGACTGCAACCATGAAATGAAAAGACGTTTGTTCCTCGGAAGAAAAGCTATGACCAATTTAGACAGCATATTAAAAGCAGAGACATTGCTTTCTTGACAAAGGTGCATCTGGTCAAAGCTATGGTTTTTCCAGTAGTCATATATGGATGTGAGAGTTGGACCATAAGGAAAGTTGAGTGCTGAAGAATTGACTTTTGAACTGTGTTGTTGGAGAAGACACTTGAGAGTCCCTTGGACTGCAAGGAGATCCAATCGGTTCATCCTAAAGGAAATCAGTCTTGAAAATTCATTGGAAGGACTGATGCTGACATTGAATACTTTGGACTTGATGCAAAGAACTGCCTCATTGGAAAAGATCCTGACGCTTGGAAAGGTTGAAGGCAGGAGGAGAAGGGGACGACAGAGGGTGAGATGGTTGGATGGCATCACTAACCCAATGGACACGAGTTTGAGTAAGCTCCAGGAGTTGGTGATGGACAGGGAAGCCTGGCGTACTGCAGTCTATGGGGTCACAAAGAGTTGGAGACAAATGAATGACTGAGTTGATACTGGGCTTCCCGGGTGGCTCAGAGGTTAAAGCATCTGCCTGCAATGCAAGAGACCTGGGTTCGATCCCTGGGTTGGGAAGATCCCCTGCAGAAAAGGCAACCCACTCCAGTATTCTTGCTTGGAGAATCCCATGGACGGAGGAGCCTGGTGGGCTACAGTCCACGGGGTCGCAAAGAGTCGGACACGACTGAGTGACTTCACTCACTTCACATTACCAAAAAGAAAGTGAAAGTGAAAGTTTCTCAGTTCAGTTCAGTTGCCCAGTCGTGTCTCACTCCCTGTGACACCATGAACTGCAGCACGCCAGGCTTCCCTGTCCATCACTAACTCCCAGAGTCCACCCAAACCCATGTCCATCAAGTCAGTGATACCATCCAACCATCTCATCCTCTGTTGTCCCCTTCTCCTCCTGCCCTCAATCCTTCCCAGCATCAGGGTCTTTTCAAATGAATCAGTTCTTCGCATCAGGTGGCCAAAGTATTGGAGTTTCAGCTTCAACATCAGTCATTCCAATGAATACTCAGGACTGATTTCCTTTAGAATGGACTGGTTGGATCTCTTTGCAGTGCAAGGGACACTCAAGAGTCTTTTCCAACATCACAGTTCAAAAGCATCAATTCTTCTGCACTCAGTTTATTTCATACTCCAACTCTCACATCCATACATGATCACTGGAAAAACCATAGCCTTGACTAGATGGACCTTTGTGGACAAAGTAATGTCTCTGCTTTTGAATATGCTATCTAGATTGGTCATAACTTTCCTTCCAAGGAGTAAGGGTCTTTTAATTTCATGGCTGCAATCACTATCTGCAGTGATTTTGGACCCCAAAAAATAAAGTCTTTCACTGTTTCCCCATCTATTTGCCATGAAGTGATGGGACAGCTCAGTGGTGTCTGACTATTTTTGACCCCATGGACTATAGTCCATGGAATTCTCCAGGCCAGAATCCTGGAGTGGGTATCCTTTCCCATCTCCAAGGGATCTTCCCAACCCAGGGATCAAATGATGTGACCAGAATAAACCAACACCTAGCCAGCTGGGAAGTCACAGTCACGTTAAACCAGTGACCTTTCTCCAAAGCACCTATAAATGGAGTTTCCCTTCACTGGGAGAACAACTCAAGTCGGAATCAAAGCCCCCCAGATGGGAACTGAAGCTCCCCAAATTGGACAAATTCAAAAAGGCCCCAGTGGGACCATGATGTCAAGCTGTTCTGAGAACAAGTTTATTTGAGCATTTAATTTAAAGGAGAGTAAGTAACATCTATTAGAGAATTGATCAATTGTTTCACTGTCAAAGTTACCTGTGGCTCCCATAGGGGAAATTAGAACTGGATGCCTCAAGTCCAAGGGAGCCCCTGGGCCTGTTCATAATTAAAGTGTTCCTCTCCTTTGTGAAGTGCTTCCAACTACCATTGTATAATTGTGAGCCATTCAGTGGCTATTGCTCTTCTGATTTTACCATATCTAATATGTACCCCAAAGATCTTTTCTTTGGGATAGATGAAATATTTCCCATTTTTATAAGGTTTATAACACCAAAACACAAAAGATGTAGACAAATTTCAATTAAAAAAACCAGCATAAATTTCAGCACTAATGCACAATTAGGTAAATAAATGTACCCTACAACTGATTTCCAATCAGGTAAATTCATTTTCCAATTAGGTAAATAAATATTTCCTACAAAACAAATCAACTAATTCCAACTAGGATACCCATTCCCACGAGAACTACTTCCCCAATGGAATGGTTCCAACCGAACCAAATTCCAAATAAATTTACCCTACAAAATAAATGAGCGAATTCCAACTAGGGTGGGCTTGCCCCACAAGAACTAGTTCCCCAATGAAGCAGTTCAGGGTAGAGTCCAACAATTTCCCTTTCCAACAGGGTACCCCAAACAAATTGACTTGTCCCATAAAGTGAAAGTCGCTTGGTCGTGTCTACTCTTTGTGGACCCATTGACTGTACAGTCCATAGAATTCTCCAGGCCAGAATACTGGAGTGGATAGCCTTCCCCTTCTCCAGGTGTGCCATAAAGAAAAAGCCCAAATTGAGGGGAAAAAAATGTTGCTGATGTGCACACCAGAGCAACTTACCTTCCAAAATCAAGCCCGTTGGCTCGTAACACAAAAGGGCGTACAAGACAAGCAAACCGACTGAACTGGCTGTTGAATTGGGTACACTTACCCTACAAATGAAATGGTGTCTGTGGCCTCATAGAAGTTTGTAGGTTCCTTGTCTCAACTGCCAAGTACTAGGGGAAGCCAGTGCTGCTTCAGGGAATCTTGAAGGAAAGAACCTCAGGACAGTTCGTCCCAGCACCAATATTCCCTGATCAGGGTCAGTTAGCCACAAGCAGCAAGGCTTCTGGCTGGCTAAGCCATATTGTTACAGAGTACAAGCTCACTCTGCTCTCCGCATGATAATCCAATGTATCTGATAGATGAGGGGTTGAGGTAAGGAAGAGACTGTTTGGGGAGCTGGCTGACCAAGAAGATAGAAGGCTAACACCTCAAAATAACCATCTTATTGAGATCTTGCTGCTGAGTTCTTTTATAGATCAGAGATGGGGGGAGGTGAGGAAGCAGCAGTGTAAAAAGGACACAGATATTGCAAATATCTCCTAGAATGGCAAGCCTTAGGCAAGGGATGTCTTAATTTCTTCCTTCCTGCCATAGGCAGGTGGAGAGGGTTCTGAACAACGGCTCTTTAACAATCAGGCATAGAGGTAGAATTCTCTGAGGCAGGCCGTTCTCTATGATTATAATGACAAAAGAAATGAAAAGCTGGTCAAAGAAACGGTTCCAACATGGAGTCAGAATTGGCTTCTTCTCTGCAACAGTCACAATGTCTACTTCGGAGAGTAGTTGTGATCTGTTATTGGAGTTCAAGGGTGTAGAGTGTTTTGTAGAGTTTCTGGCCAGATTAAATACTGGTAATTTTTAAATGTTTTAATTAGAATGGGAGAGGAGGGCGGGGAGATAGTACTATAAATCTTGTATGCTATATCTCATTAAGTCTGCTTGCCCAAATGTTAGCCATGAAGTGCTAATGCCTCTGGAGCTCCAGAAATTTGGGCTCCTTCAGCCTATAGGAGGGTATGGGCAGGCTGATGCCTGGGCTGTGTCATGTCAACTGTGCACTGAGTATATTTTAATTTATTCTGCAATTGCTCACACTCAACAGTACTTATTGAAAGTGAAATTCACTCAGTTGTGTCTGACTCTTTGTGACTGCATGGACTATACAGTCCATGGAATTCTGCCGGTCAGAATACTGGAGTGGGTAGCCTTTCCCTTTTCCAGGGGATCTACTCAACCCAGGAATAGAACCGGGGTCTCCTGCATTGCTGGTGGATTCTTTACTAACTGAGCTGTCAGGGAAGCCTTTTACTTATTAAAAATGTAAATAGAGAATTTTATAAATTATAATGAATAAGATGGGGGACCATACAAAAATTAAAGGAGTTAGAAATACTCTGAAACCTGGGCCAATCCAGACACAATGATAGGTCTCAGAGGGGATCCCCTAAAACCTTGAGGGTTTGCCTTTTCCATCTGGGTGTGGGCTTGTGACTCAGGCTGATTCATCACCACGTAACCAGTCCAGCTGTTTCCATTTCCAGATCTGTGAGTACCTCCTTGGCCTCCAGGTTGTCAAAGGTAGTCATTTACAGTGCTTTTGAAATTGTTGAAGTGACTTGTGCCTAAGAAAAGCAAAAAATAAATTCTGTCCTGTTTTTAGACTTATGAATCAACCTGGAAGCCCATTGCTAAATTACAAAGAGGAAATAAATTACTTTATCTCTCCATTTAGAAACCACTCTAGGACTGGAACTCTTTTGATTTAATAGCACATTTTACCTGGAGTGAAAAGAAAAGAGGAAAAACATTAAACTCAGTAAAAATGGTAATTTCTCATAAAATCCTTTGGTCACAATTTAGGTCTTGGAAAAAAAGGAATTAAAATTCTTCTTATTCTAACAGTCCTATAAGTGAAGTGAAAGTCACTCAGTCGTATCTGACTCTTGCGACCCCATGGACTGTAGCCCACAAGGTTCCTCTGTCCATGGGATTCTCCAGGCAAGAATACTGGAGTGGGTTAACATTTCCTTCTCCAAACAGTCTTATAAGGTTGTTAGTAAATGCACATAAATGATTATCAATTTATTTTGGAAGAATACATTTTATAACTGTTTGTGGAAGATTTTGCAAGGCAATACGTGGTAAAGTATTCAAAGCTAAAAGTGGTAGAGATGAATTAGATCAGACTCTGGCTTATTTCCCAGAAAATATAATATTCTATAAAGGAAAGCATTATAATCGGTTTCTTATGCTCCTCATTCAGGTGTCTTCTGTTTAGCAGAAATTTAAAACAGATCTTCAAAGAGAAATTGATTTAAAATATAAAGGCATGAGACTAGATACCAAAAGTAGGTGAAGGGATTTCCTGTGTAGATGAATTTTAGATGCATAAAATTTATAATTTTCATAGATTCAGTGGAAACAAACTATAAAATGATATTGATACATTTATAGAATTTGAACATAGTAAGGAATAAAAGGGCTCAATTTCACCCTCACAGATAATCAGAGATCCTGTTCTGATTAAAAGGCTAAACCAGAATAAGAAAATATTAATCACTGTGATGAGCATGGGTATGTCCTTGGTAGATGTGAAATAAATGAAGGAAACTAGCTGTCAACCAAACTCAGAATGAGATAGGCAAAGAAAATTTAGAAGCTTACCAAAATGCCTGAAAATAATTTAATTCTCCAGGGGATCTTCCCGACCCAGAGACTGAACCCAGGTCTCCCACATTCCAGGCAGACGCTTTAATCTCTGCGCCACCAGGGAAGCCCTAATAGGTTAGATAAGCTGATCTTAATAATATGCAAATGATATATAATGATTTTTTAAAATGTGCAAGCCCAGTTTCTTTTTCTTTTTCTCTCTTGCAACTACAGTGTAGACGAATGTACAGATTTATGTGTTTATTTGTTTGCTTTTATTAGCAGGATTCTAACCCTAAAATACTCTGGGAATATCACTATTTCTCTAGTTTAAGGTCTAGACTAAAATTAGGCTCAATGGACTTTTTCCTGATCTTGTTCTTCAGAGCATCCTTCCCTATTGACAAAGAGGCAAATAATTTCAACCCAATTAAAAGAATATTTCTCCTTAAGGTTTAGAGAAGAGCCGCCATAAATTGGCCACCCCAGGTGTCCTTTCCCTGGTTTTGCTAGATCTTTCAAGGACAAAGGACCTCCCAAGAAGAGATAATCACAATCTCATCTTTGCCACACCAGCCTAGGGGAAAAGAAGCAATTTAGAAAGAAGGGAGAATCCAAACAGAGACCTCTCCAAACAGAGCTTGTAACCCCTTAGCTCCTCCCTGGGAAAGTTCTTCCAACACAATGGCCTACTTTGTCCCTGCTGAGAAAGACAGGCTTAGGGCCATTTCTATGGTGTAGAGCCAATCCTTAAAATAATTTACCAGAGCTACTTTCTTTGAGATAATTTTCTTAAGAAGGGGAAATAACTAAGAAATTATAAGCTAAAAATTATTATAGACTTTATATGTGCATTTATTGCTAGTATATTAGAATTGAACATTTTGATATCTCTGTAGGAATGTAGCATGTTTAATTCTTCTTTTATTACATGAATATTATATTAGAAAATATAATCTATTGGTATATATCAGTGTATTGAATTCTTATATATGCTAGAACATTTAAATTGTTTTCACTAAAAGTTTACTGTACATCAATGTTCTGTAACTTTTTTTTTTCCCTATCCTTACTTATCATCTGTCCGCATCCATTTTCATTGGTTTTCAGTAGAAGGATGATCTAAGGTCCCACACACATGTACATACAATGGAAATGCCCTGGAAATAATGTATATTTTTCCTTTTTTATTTCAATGTAACTAGTACATTTCACATATTACATTGTAGTGACAATCCAGAGCTTTACTACTCAGAGTATGGTTCATGGACCAACAACATTAACATCACTTGGAACTTATTTAAAATGCAGAGTTCCAGGTTCCAGAATAAAAATCTGTACTAAAAGAAGGTCTTCTTTGTGATTTGTATGCATATAAAATTTGAGAGATCAAAATCTTGATCAGGGGTTAGCAAATTTTCTGTAAATGGTGCAACTGTGTATATTTTAGGCTTTGTGGGCCATTTAGTTTCTGTTGTAATTGCTCAGTGTAAGAGCAGTCATATACAGAAACATGTGAATGGCTGTGTTCCAATATTTACGAACACTAACATTTGAATTGAGTTTTCAGATGTCAAAAAATATTATTCTTATTTTGATTATCCCCCTTCCATTTAAAATCATTTATAGCTTACTTTGGGTTCCCTTTACCCATGGCTATGTTTCCATGACCCCTGTTCTACAACACAGGCTCCCCAGATGGTGCATTGGTAAAGAATTCACCTGCCTGTGCCCTAGTGGAGGAAGTGGCAACCCACTCCAGTATTCTTCCCTAGAGAATCTCATGGACAGCGGAGCCTCGAAAGCTGCAGTCCACAGGGTTGTAAACAGCTGGACAGGACTGAAGGGACTGAACACGCGTGCTTGCCAATGCAGGAGATGCAGGGGATGAGTTCGATCCCTGGGTGGGCAAGGGCCCCTGGAGTAGGAAACGGCAATCCGCTCCAGCATTCTAGCCTGGAAAATTCCATGGACAGAAGAGCCTGATGGGCTACAATCCATGGGGTTGCAAAGATTCATTCATGACTGAGAGTGAGCACTGCGCATTACTCTACAGCACAGTAGTGTTCCATAAGGTGACTTTTGATGCCAAAGTAATAGGATATGTGAAACCAAAGTATAGAATTGCACATAAGATGGGTCTAGTCTCAAACACCTGCAAATCATATTAAAGATAATAAAAAAAGTAATAAAATAAGACAGTCATGAAAAGAAAATGCCCTTCGTTATGTATATAGTATATGCTGATAGAATATATTGAAAATCATAAAGGAGAAATTTTAAATCCTGGAAACTATTTCCGTCAGGAACAGACATGGTTAAACTCTCAGTTTAACAAGATATTTTTGTATACATACACATATTTTGTGCTATTTTATATTTCAAATTTCCCACCAAATGCTAATTCATAAGCTTTTATGTGTTATTAAATGGGCTTCCAAAACACATACTTTTAAATAGCAGTCTAATATTTTAGCATGAGACTGTCCCATTTCATAAGGCCTTGGTATCTTAAGAGACTAGTGGAAAACATAATAGGAATGAGAATGAGTACTCATTGGAGAATGAGTAATGATTACTCAGCTTAACAACCTGAACCTAAAATAAGAAGGGCTGTAGGCATAGCAAATTATAGATTTCAGAAGATGAATAAGCACCTCAATTGAGGAATCACCTTAAGAAAGTGTGTGCGCTTGGATATATGAAATGAAGTCACTGGGGTTTATTTTTTCAGTGTAAAGTTAATGCACATTTAGAAAAACATTTGAGTAACAATGTTTTACGAGATTGCACTGCCCATATTGTTGGATCTCTTTCTCCTATGCTTACTTTGAGGAAGCTACTGACTGTTGGGGGATCCCACATGACTAGAACCTACAGGGGACCATTAGGACTGAGGGCAGCCCTCAGGAACAGACTGTAAGAAACTGAACCTTGTGATCCTACAGTCACAAGAAATTGGATTCTACCAACAGCCTGAATGAATTTGGAAGTGGATCCTTCCCTAGTGAAATCTGAGCTGAGACCTCAGCCCCGACAGAAACTATGATCGTAGCCTTGTGAGACCCTAAGCAGAGGACCCATACCAGAATCTTCCCACAGAAACTGTGAGATAATCAATGTGTTGTTTTAAGCACTTGACTTTGTGGTAATATTGTTCCTCAGTGGTAGATAATGTACCATGGTGTGTGTCCCTATTTCTAAGGATGATGTGAAAGGAATACTGATAATGATTTTTTTAAATGCATGCTCAGGACATTTTTTATTGAAAATTAAATGTTTATAAAATAGGTGATTGAGAAAGCAGGTCTTTAAATGGAAGAAGGAAATGGTTAGAGGCTGTGACAAATCTTGATATGAGTTGTATGACCATTGTTTCTGAGATTTGTTTGCTGGTTTTTTTTTTTTAATTTGCTTAATTTTTTAAATTAAGAGTTGGAAAATGAGCAGTGGTTTAGTGGCATAGACAACATCATTCTGCTTTGGTAATGGAAAGGGTGGCCTGACTACAGGTAGCAATTGAAAAAAAAAAAAAAAGGTGTATGGAAAAAAGGACTAAAGGAGACTGAAAATAATTGCTGCATCAAGAAAGAGAAGGATGAAGAGATGAGGAAATGAGGTTTCTGAAGGAAGATTGATTTGTCTGTGTGTGTGTTTAAGGTGGAGAGTCTTGTGCGTGCCTGTATGCTCTTTTGCTCCAGTTGTGTCTGACTCTTTGCAACCCCGCCAGGCTCTTCTGTCCATGGGATTCTCCAGGTAAAAATACTGGAATGGGTTGCTGTGCCCTCTACAGGGGATCTTCCTCAACCAGGGATCTAACCCACATCTCCTGCATTGCAGGCACATTCTCTACCACTGAGCCACCAGGGAAGCCCAAGGTGGAAATATTTAAACATTAACTTTAAGAAAAATTGAAAGGGAGTGAGAGAAAGAACAACTGATTATGTAAAATTCAAAAGCAGTGAAAGAATCCAATGTACAGATGGATTTCTGAAGTCAGGTGAAGGAAGGACACCACATCTAATTTAACCAAACAGAAAAAGGAAACTGTATGTGCAGTAAGGTTCTAGCTTTTTCTGTGAATTAAGCATCCAGATAATCTGCTATGACTAAGGAGAGATTTGAAGGAAGGGTTGATTACACCTTTGAGAAGAAAATCTTTGGAAGAAAGTACTGAGAAGAATAGGACTGTAAGTTTAACAGTAAAACTTCCTAAGACTGCCATGGAATATAGCAAGCCCAACTGAGTTAGCTTTTTTATCTTTTAAGGAACGTCTTTCCTCCTTTCCCTGATTTTCTGTAGCAGTGTCCAGCAACCTTGGGTTTAGTCATTAACAAAACAGATAATCAAGCTAATCCAAGGCAGGAGTTTTGCCAGATGGTTGAATAATAAGAGAGGAACTAAGGAATTAACTTATTGGCAATAGTATTAAAATAGCACAATCTTAGAATCAAATCAGGATAAAGAGGGAAATAAAGACATTTAGAGAGCTGACGAATTGGGGGAAAGTCAAAAGGTGAGTAATCTAAAGGTCTTGATGAGATATAGTCAAATCTGAACCTGTTTTTGTACAACCTATAGTAAAAAAGAAAAAAGGTTTTTACATTGTAAAATGATTGAGAAATTATCAAAGGCGGATATTTTGAGGCATGTAAAAATGTAGTAAGTAAGTGTGAGGCCAAAAAGATCAGGAATTGAGAAATTAAACTTGGAGTAGAGGAATTTTTATTCAAAAAATGACTACTGAATTGATACATTTTAACATAGAGATGTTTCATGGTGAAAATACCCAGGTTGAAACCATGAGATTTTTGCTTAGGGAGAAGCAAATCACTGGTGATGAGAGGGTCAAAGAACTGAAAGGGTTCCTGGAAAGTTATTCATTCATATCGTAGAGTCCTTTGAGTGCCAGGAGCTAGTGCTATAGTCTCTGATGAAAGAGTGGGGGCATGATGAGGTTGTAGTGGCATTCACAGAGGGAAAGTGGTTAGCTCAGAAGGTGCAAGCGCCAAAATAGTGGAGCTTTCTAAAACAATAAGCAATTGCTTTTTGGGAGGATAAGAAATGAATATGATCAGTCTGTGCTGCTTCCTCAGCTTCTAGACCAGAGTGGTGGGAAACCCAAACTATCCTGTTGAGAGAGGAAGAGATGAGCTTTGAGGCTTTAATCTCATCTAATCAAAGTCTTGGTCACAGCCAGAAGGAGCCAAAGAATATTTTTTAGACAAACTCTATCATGTGAGGAGTTTATGTTAGTGCCAAATAGAATTTTAAATGATCATCTCACTTATATTTAGAACAGAGCATGATGAGTTAAGATGTTTTTCAAAATATCTGTATACTAGACTAATCCTGAATGACTATATTCTAAAAAATTTTATAAGTTCAAAAATGTATACCTAATATTTTAATTGTTAATTTTTAAACTTCTTTATTGAGGTAAATTGACATATAAGAAAATATTTAAGATGTATGATTCAGTAAGTTTTGAAACATGTATATGCTCATGAAACTATCACCAAAATCAAGATACTGAATGTATCCATCACCCCCAAAAGTTTGTTTTTAACTATTACTATATTTTTCTAATAAAATGTCATATTATAAAGTTAATCCTAATTTAACTTGAAGTATTTGGTACAGCGTATTTCATTCATTTGTTCTTTCATTCTTCAGTAATGAATAAATGATTACACTGAGATGAATATTGAGATGAGTACCTGCCCAGGCTTTAAGGATAATGGCATCTAATCAAGGAGTATAAATTTGGTTAGAATAAATATCCAATATATAAGTAATGAATATTTCTTTTAAAATCTCTGGATAAGAGATTTCTGCAAAAAAATATTTTAATTTTTACAAAGAAACACATCCCTAAAATAAATTATTCTAAGATACAGATTTTATAAAATATTTTGTTCTGCAGATTCAATTATTCAGCATAGTTTTTAAAAGCATTTTATACTTTGTTAAATTCTGACCTTGTTGAAATGTGTTAAAGACACATATATATTCCTATATTGATTGTAGGATATTAGCTCTCTTTTATTCTGAGGTGAGATTGTCTTTCTGCAAAGTCATCCATTTCACTAGTGAGAATGGAGAGGTATTGGGTTGCCTGGTACCCATATCTCTTAGAGTATGCAGGAGACAGTCTTTATCTATAGCACTGCCTCTGAATTCATGGAACATCAGACATGATACAAGAGTTAAGTTATTTAAATCCTGAAAAATCAGGGATTCATTTGTAATGCTACTTCTAGAAGTACCTGATAGGAGATAGTTCTTGAAAAAAAAAAAAAATTAACCCATTATTCAAATATTAGGAGAAAAAAAACCTAACATACTCTTTGACCTTGATGCAGATCTTTTCATGCTCTCAAAATTGAAATAGAACTTAGTTTACTCTACAGCATTAATATAAAATAATATAGAGAAATACAGAAATGTTTATATATTAAGGCTTTAAATATAATCAGATCAGTTTCAAAATACTTATTCTACTTAAGCTTCAGTTCAATTCAGTTGCTCAGTCATGTCCAACTCTTCGCGACCCCATAGACTGCAGCACGCCAGGCTTTCCTGTCCATCACCAATTCCTGGAACTTGCTCAAACTCATGTCCATCAAGTCAGTGATGCCATCCAACCATCTCATCCTCTGTCATCTCCTTCTCCTGCCTTCAATCTTTCCCAGCATCAGGGTCTTTTCCAGTGAGTCAGTTCTTTGTATCTGGTGGCCAAAGTGTTAGAACTTCAGCTTCAGCATCAGTCCTTTCAATGAATATTCAGGACTGATTTCTTTCAGAATTAACTGGTTTGATCTCCTTGCAGTCCGAGGGACTCTCAAGAGTCTTCCGCAATACCACAGTACAAAAGCATCAAATCTTAAGTGCTCAGCTTTCTTTATGGTTCAATTCTCACATTCATACATGACTACTGGAAAACCCATAGCTTTGACTATACGGACCTTTGTCAGTAAAGAAATATCTCTGATTTTTAATATGATATCTAGGTTTGTCACAGGCTTCCCTGGTGGCTCAGACAGTAAAGAATCATCCTGCAATGTGGGAGACCCAGGTTCGATCCCTGGGTTGGGAAGATCCCTGGAGGAAGGAATGGCAACCTACTCCAGTATTCTTATTTGGAGAATTCCATGAACAGAGGAGACTGGTGAGCTACAATCCATGGGATCGCAAACAGTAGGACACGACTGAGCAACTAACACACAGGTTTGTCATAGCTTTCCTTCCGAGGAGTAAGCATCTTTTAATTTCATGATTGCAATCACTATCTGCAGTGATTTTGGAGCCCATGAAAATAAAGTTCATCACTGTTCCCATTGTTTTCCCATCTATTTGCCATGAAGTGATGGGACCAGATGCCATGATCTTAGTTTTTTGAATGTTGAGTTTTAAGCCAACTATTTCACTCTCCTCTTTCACTTTGATCAAAGGCTCTTTAGTTCCTCTTCACTTTCTGCCATAAGGGTGTTGTCATCTGCATATCTGAGGTTATTGATATTTCTCCTGACAGTCTTGATTCCAACTTGTGCTTCATCCAGCCCAACATTTCGCATGATGTATTCTGCATATAAGTTAAATAAGCAAGGTGACAACATACAGTCTTGATGAACTCCTTTCCCAATTTGGAACCAGTTCATTGTTCCATGTCTGGTTCTAACTATTGCTTCTTGACCTGCATACAGATTTCTCAGGAGGCAGGTAAGGTGGTTTGGTATTCCCATCTCTGGAAGAATTTTCCAGTTTGTTTTGATCCATACAAAGGCCTTAGTGTAGTCAATGAAGCAGAAGTAGATGTTTTTCTGAAATTCTCTTGCTTTTTCTATGATCTAACAGATGTTGGCAACTTGATCTCTTATAATTTCTCCATTACAGATGCTAGAAAATGACGCTCAGAAAAAAATATTTAGGTTAAGGGCACCCAGTTCCATAGTATTAAAGTAGGATTTAAAACATGCCTTTTTACTCTATAGATCTGAAAAATATTTCTTTCACTTAAATATGATAGATATTTATAGATAGTTGATATATAAGAAATTGATGTTTAATATTTGACATTATAATTTATGTTCAGCATTTATTTCTTAGTAATTACATCTTCTTAGGTTTGATTCATTAGAAAAATTTAGAGCTACTATAATGTAAGACATGGATTTCTGAAGTGAAAGCTGTATAGTCAGAGGAAATAGCAACTGCAGAGGCTTTGAAGTGGGAGTATGCTTAGCCAGGTTGGAAGCTGTCCATGAATTCAGTGTGGTTCCAGTGGCCTGAGAGGAATGGTATGTAAAGCGAATGACACAGCAGGGGCCAGATCAAAAAGGACCTCAGAGACCACAATAAAGATCTGACTTTTATTCTAATTGACATAGAGCAGAAAAGCATTGATGGGAGGAGACCTAGACATTTCCATTTACTGGGATGGGGGAAGCAGGTTTGCAAACTGAGGAGGTAAAAGGCAAGTAGAAACCAACAATTCTATTTTAAAAAGTTAAGGTTAAAATATTTATTAGACACATAAGTGGAAATCTCTGTAATCAAATATACAAATCTGTTTGAGTTTCATGGATGGAATGAGGAGCTAGATTTGAGATATTCAGTGTATAGATGTTCTGAAATATCATGGTCTTGGGTGAGAGGACTAGGGAATGTACCAGTGGAAACAGGAGAACCTCGATAGCATACTGATAGATTTGTTACAGAAATTTAACCTTATGCATTTGTGGAACTGCTTAGTAAGTCTCTTTAAAGTTGTTGCACTCATGTCTGATGCTGGACTTTGAAGTCCACAGGGAGGGCAGTAAGAAGAGAAGAAGGATGTAAAATGGGAGAGGAATTACTAGCTGGAACCTACAGATATGATCTGGAACCCAAGGAGGGAAGACTGAAACCCCTGATAGCAGTTGTTACCTCTGACCTTGATGTTGTGGGTGTATAGCAAAAGCCAGGGCCCTTAGTCATGGAATTAAACACATATACCTGATCCAGGAGACAGATAAGCAGAAGGAGGTTCTTGCAAAGGTGGAGCAGTTGCAGAGATAAATATGAGAAAATGTGTATGTTACAAAATGATTGTTGTTTCCCTTCTACCCTCCAAATCTCTCAAGAATTTCCCCTTTGGCTCAACCTAAATGGAAACAGGGAGAAAGGGAGTCCTGGGAAAGGTAGCCAAAATGACCTGCTGCAAATCCACAAGAAGGGGCGACTATAGGTAGAGAAGAGATGAGGCTGTAGGTTTGAATCATGTGGCACTCAAAGTAGAGGTCAGGAATATGAAATTTTTAGCAAATGTCCTTAAATGCAGAGGACACATCCTTCTTCATTAATTCTTAAATGTCTTTGGTTGCAAAGAGGATGTAATGGCTGGAGCTTGGACTGTGAGATGAAGGCCACCTACTGTGAATGGATAAGAAACAAGACAGGACTTCCCATGTGGTGCTGGTGGTAAAGAACCCACCTGCCAATGCAGGAGACATAAGAGATGTGGGTTCAATCTTTGGGTTGGGAAGATCCCCTGGAGAAGGGCATGGCAACCTACTTCAATATTCTTGCCTGGAGAATCCCATGGACAGATGAGATTGGTGGGCTACAGTCCATGGGTTGCAAAGGGTTGGACACGACTGAAGCAACTTTGCACGCATGCACTAGTAACAAGACAGAAAATGCTCCTGTTAGTTATACATTAGTTAGCTCCCTATTTCGTGACAGCAGCCCTGGTCTCACCTTCAAACCATGTTAACAAAAGGGAGAAGTAAAATTTGTCACATTTAAACCACTATTGATTAGTGTTTTCTGCCACCTGCAATCAAACCTAATTCAAACTTACGGAGTGGATTCAGTAGAAAATAAGAGGTCAACACATGAAGACAGATTATAGCCAATTATTTTGAAGGATTTTATCTATAAATTGGTCCCTAGTTGGAGGATCAGTGAAAATAGGGAGAGTTTTTTTATGATGGGATATGTTACTACATTTTTCTGTAAGATTGGGGATTATCTAATGGAGAGTTATTATTTATCTTATGGGGCTTCCCAGGTAACTCAAAGAGTAAAGAATCTGCCTGCAATGAGGGAGACCTGGGTTCAATCCCTGGGTTGGGAAGATCCCCTGGAGGAGGGCATGGCATCCCATTTCAGTATTCCTGCCGGGAGAATTCCATGGACAGAGAAGCCTGGCAGAGCTACAGTCCGTGGGGTCTCAAAGAGTCAGACACACAGAGCAACTAACACTTTCACATTTATCCTATAGAAAAGGATTAAATTGAAACAAGGAATTGTGAGGTGAAAAATAGGAAGAATGGAATTCTTGGAGAAATATTTACTTGTCTGCTTATTCAGAATGGGGAAATTATATTTGAATTATACTTTTATATAGATGTTAATATTATGGTTGAAAACTATAAAACCAGTATTCTTGGGATACAAGCAACTTTGTATAATTTTCAACTAGGCTTTCAGGAAAAAATGTACCATATTTTTAATATTGTAAAGCTTGCTTTGTTGAAAATAACTGGTGAAGTAGACTTTTCATTTTAAAACACACATCAATCAGGAAATGTTTGATTTTCACCTTTATTTGCAACACACATTGTTTCTTGTATTTTAGTTCTGGATAAAGCTTGTCAAGTTTATTGTGAGAATATGATGTACCAATTAGCTTTTCATGCTTAGCTATTAAAATTTCATTCAAAGTGTACAGTTTTTATTGAAATTCAACTCTTATACCTTTCTTGCAATAAATGATCCACCTTCAGGTCATTAAGCAATTTGTTTAAATTCTCCTGCAATTAATTTTAGGCAGAGTTCAATGCACATATACTAATTTATTCTTGAAAATGTGCTAATTTATTAGTCAAATCTAATACAAAGTAAACTTCTAGATTGAAATATTCTCTCCATTTAGATCTCTGGGGAAAGACATTATTTTATGTGGTCATATTTTTTGGCAAGCAAATAGAGTGAGGTTGGGATTTACTTGATATTTTGTTCATATTTTTCTTTATTTATTACCTAGTATAAACATGGGATTATATAAAGACATATTTACATGCAATTATATCATTGCATAATGGTAATATTAGACATGTTTCAAGAATAAAACACAATAGTGTCATAGTGTCTTATACTTAAAGCACATTTTCACAGGAGATATTTTCCTATTTAATAAATTTATTTCTGACATATTTATGGTCATCTCTTCAAAATTCTAAGCCTCTTGTTAAGAAATAGTTTCTGAACAGAAATCTTGGTGTTTTTTAAATTAAATGCTCTATAAAGTACATTTAAATTATTTTTCCTTAACCACCAAGACCCATCTATCAGCCACATAAAGTGGTCATGCTCAGAATATAAAGGGTTAAAGCATGTTCCTTATTTTGTAGTAGGAAACAAATTGTGAACGCAAATAGGCTTGCAATGTGGTTTTGTTTACAATTGAAAGCATGTAGTACCAGTCTTGGCCTCCACATGGTGCTAGTGTTATGTATTGGGACATCATAAGCCAGAACTACCTAGTCACGCAAAATAACCACTCATACAGCCCATCAAATATAATTCCAGTAATGAAACAACAGATTCAAATGAAAAGACACTACACCTGAAATCCTGCCTTCTTTAAAATCTGGCTCATAAGCAATAACAATTTTGCCAAATCATTTGTGGAAATTATAGCAAATGCTAAACAAAAGGTGAAATGAAATAACGAGTTTAGATTTCTTCTTTCATCTTTGGGATCTCACCAGTGGGTTCAACATCATGTTCTTTTTTCTATGGATTGTTTTCGCTCTTCCATAGATGGTTATTTGGAATGGTGTTAAAGAAAGGAAGTCCTTGGGGGGAAAGAGTCTTCACAGGACTTCTGCCAGGTTTTTTCCTTTGAAGTCTAAGATTTGAAGGCTAAAATTCACTCTCATAGCCAAAATGTGATTTATTTTGAATATTCTGATTTTCTGTCAGATTCTTCACAACTTTAAAGTTAGTGTTTGTTTCCATTTATGTTAATGTGAAACAGGTACATTATGAGTTGATGGCAGCTTTATGTGATATATAAAAGTTTATATCCATCTGCCAACTGTATGACAGTTGAAGATACTATAAAATATTACAAAATATTTGGCCTTTTCCCTTAGTTTCTTGCTAACTGACTAATGGAGAATTGCATTGGCTTTATGTAAATCCTTTTCTTTCATAATGGAATACAATTGTTTTTTCCATTTTATGTATTGGCCATTGTCCTCTGTAGAGTCAAAGTGAACAACTGAATAAATGATCCAAATAATTAACAGAAAGAAATTAATCTCTGACTTCCAGATAGTTTAAGCTATACGAGTGCCTTGCTTCTATCACACAAATATTTATTGAATAAACTACCCTATGCCAGCTTGTTTGGGTCTGGTTTAACCAGTGATAGTTAAACGACAGTGGAGATCATAGAGGAAACGAAAGAGGATTCAAGACTTGAAATAAGAGAAAACTGAAAAAATATTACATTAAATTATCACTTACTTTCTTCCCTTCTTCCTCCCTTCCTTTTTTTTAAAGTAAATGATCCATAAACTGACCTTGAAAAAATTAGATCACTTCTTACCAGAAAGACAAAAAATTACACGTGGTCTTAAATTCTAGAATGAGATTAAAGAAGCCCATGGATGGATAACTTCTTTATTACAGTTTATGGCATTTATTGTCGGTCTCATACTGAGTCCCTCTCTTAAGTGGACTGACTATAAATTGCTTTATTTCCTTTAGGTATATTAGTGGTAACATTTTTTTGAAAATGTTGGAATCTTTTGGACAAAATAATATAAACATCAATAACTATTGGTAAGTGAATTATTAGCCTTAAATCCTTTCTTGGAAACGTCTTTCTTCCCCTGCAACCATAACTAGAGATGTGTTTGTGTGTGTATGTACGCCCGTAAGTGTGTGTATATTTATATGTGTATATATACGTATCAGTTCAGTTCAGTTCAGTGGCTCAGTCGTGTCCAACTCTTTGCGACCCCAGGAATCGCAGCACGCCAGGCCTCCGTGTTCATCACCATCTCCCGGAGTTCACTCAGACTCACGTCCATTGAGTCCGTGATGCCATTTCCACAAATAGTCACCATTATTATCTGACAGATACTATTATTATCTGACAGTCACTATTATTATCTTCTTTTAATACCTATTTGTTGCACAATTACTGCATGTTGCTATATGGAATAATGATTATTAACAGAAAAAAAACTATTTCTTGGGTGCCTTTGATATTGGATCTTTAGTAATTTGCCTACTGTATTTAGCTCCGGTGTTGTGCCTGACTGCCAAGCTCCAAAGACCCTAGTCAAACCTGAGAGCTTACGGAATGATATGATTGGAGAGTACACTGCCATCTGACATAACCTTGGATGGAGGCTTTTATGTGGTGAGTTTAACCTCAGTCATTGAGGCTGGCTGTTGGTTAATGTACAAACCGCCTTGAAAGGTTTTTATTGTAAAATTATACTACTTCCTGTTGGAGAAGGAAGTGGCAACCTGCTCCAGTATTCTTGCCTGGAAAATCCCATGGACAGAGGAGCCTGTCAGGCTACAGTCCATGGGGTGGCGAGAGTCAGACATGACTTAGCGACTAAACCATGTTATGTCCTTATTAATGCTTAATAAAGATAAGTTCCAGAGAGTGTAATAATTTGGAAGAGTCAATATAAAGTCTTTAAATAGTATTCTCCAAGAAGGCAAGTGTAATGGTTGGAACTCAGGCCCTGGAGTTTGGGTGTGAGAGTCCCGATCTGTTGCTTTATTAGTACTCCACAGGCGGTAAAAAAAATCTGCCTGCAATGCAGGAGACCCTGTTCAATCCCTGGGTCAGGAAGATCCCCTGGAGAAGGGTATGGCAGCCCCCTCTAGTATTCTTGCCTGGAGAATCCCATGGAGAGAGGAGCCTGGGGGCTTACTGTCCAGGGGGTCACAAAGAATTGGACACGGCTGAGCGACTGACACTTTCAGCTTCACCTCAGGCAAATAGTTACTTAACATCTGTGTCCCCGATCCTTCTTCTGTGTAAATGGCGGTATAAATGGCTTCACTGAATACAGCTGTTGTCCCACTTAAACTGGATTGTATGTGACTGTGCCCTGTATGGGTTCTAGCATGTAGGAAACAAGTGAAAATTTGTGTTATTATTATTATAGTAGTCATTTTTGTTCTACTGAAATGGAATAAATTTGAAGTTCAGTGCTAAGTGCTTAAGATACTAATTATAGATCAAGAACAAGTCACCATCAGTGCCACCTGTAGCTCAAAAGTATGTGTTAAAACAGGTATCAGTTCAGTCAGTTCAGTCGCTTAGTCGTGTCCAACTCTGCAACCCCATGAATCACAGCACGCCAGGCCTCCCTGTCCATCACCATCTCCCAGAGTTCACTCAGACTCATGTCCATCGAGTCTGTGATGCCATCCAGCCATCTCATCCTCTGTCGTCCCCTTCTCCTCCTGCTCCCAATCCCTCCCAGCATCAGAGTCTTTTCCAATGAGTCAACTCTTCGCATGAGGTGGCCAAAGTACTGGAGCTTCAGCTTTAGCATCATTCCTTCCAAAGAAATCCCAGGGCTGATCTTCAGAATGGACTGGTTGGATCTCCTTGCAGTCCAAGCGACTCTCAAGAGTCTTCTCCAACACCACAGTTCAAAAGCATCAGTTCTTCGGTGCTCAGCTTTCTTCACAGTGCAACTCTCACATCCATACATGACCACTGGAAAAACCATAGCCTTGACTAGATGAACCTTTGTTGGCAAAGTAATATCTCTGCTCTTTATTTTATTTTATTTTTTTTTTTTGGCAGGATTATGCTTGGGGCTTTTATTTATTTATTTATTTAGTTTTTATTTTTACTTTATTTTACTTTACAATACTGTATTGGTTTTGCCATACATTGACATGAATCCACCACGGGTGAACATGCGTTCCCATATGTCATCTAGGTTGGTAAAAAAAACAGCAAATTATATTGTATTATTATGGAAGTTTCTGTTACATTTTTAAAGGTAACTAATTGGATTTCTGCCTTTATAAGGAATTCTCTATTACCTATAAGAAAGAGTATGTAGGGAAACCTCCCAGGATCTATAAATTAAAGATTTCTAGGGTTAGTGGCACACATAATTTCATTTTGCCATAAAAAGGGCATAAAAAGTCACTGCTCTTTGATTAAAATCAATTGAAGATGATACTTATCTCAAAATGCTTATGCTTTTCTTTATTCTCAAGGATATAGAAAAAATTAGAATAAATCTAGTATGAGTCAGAAACAAAGAACTCAAGATTCTACCAAATGTAAATTTTGTCCAAATTTTCTGTCTTTTTTTAATAATAGATGATCAAAGTGGAAAAATAAAACTTCAGTGTTATAAAGTAATTAACTATGTCGATGTCATCAGAATGGCATCAGCCAAATCTCTTTCACACAAAGCAACTAGATTGGATCCCGGCTGGTAGTGAACTATTCTCAATAACATACAAATCAGGGATAATTTAGTTTTCCCTTTTCTATCATCCTGTTGAATTGTCGAATGTGGGAAAAAGTGAATCCAGACTTCTGGAATCCTGACCAATAAACACATCAACAGTCTTAGTTATAAAACCCATCAGCCTTGACGCTCTAGTGGCAGCAGTGGCTGGCCGTATTGGTGAGTGATTTGAGATGCTCCAGAATGTAGGGCTAGCAAAAGTGAGGGAAGGTTTAGTGATCCTGGAAGGTCATGACCACTGAAGAGAAAGTTTATCTTTAGTTCACAAAGGATCATCATCATTGCTGTCATGACATGTGGTTACTAATGATTTAATCATGATGTTCTTGAGATGCAGCACTATTTGTTCACCTATAAATACTGTTCATGACATTTTTGTGTGCAGTGCTCAACTGGAAAAGCTAAGGGCATAGCCATCCCATTCTAAAAGTAACATAGGGATTCATGTTACCTCTCACTCAACCCTGAACTATCCACATCTCTCTCTAGCTGTATTAGTATAATAACTTCTACTGAAATAAGTTTTAATAGTAGATAGGAAGAAATACAATATTAGTGACTTATTTTTGCTATATGTTTGTCCATGAGCCTGTTTCCCAAAGCACAGTGAAGTAAAGTCGCTCAGTCGTGTCCAACTCTTAGAGACCCCATGGACTGCAGCCTACCAGGCTCCCTTGTCCCTGGGATTCACCAGGCAAGAACACTGGAGTGGGTTGCCATTTCCTTCTCCAATACATGGAAGTGAAAAGGGAAAGTGAAGTTGCTCAGTCAAGTCTGACTCTTAGCGACCCCATGGACTGCAGCCTACCAGGCTCCTCCGTCCATGGGATTTTCCAGGCAAGAGTACTGGAGTGGGGTGCCATCACCTTCTCCACCAAAGCACAGTAAGTGGGTGCATTTAGTTAGGAGAGACTATGTATGCTAATGATAACAAGTAAACCAAAAGGCTTAACATGGCATATGTTTAGTTCTTGCTTATATAAAGTTTTCTGTGGGCTGGATAACTTTCCAGGGCAACTGTCCCTACTATGATGATTCAATAATCCAAGATGCCTCAATCTTGTACCTTCACATTTCAACATATGGCCTCCTTCTTTTCTTCAGCCTTTGTTGCAGAAAGTACTTGAGAGAGAAAGAAGAATTGCTTAGTAGTATTTCACTGCCTCAGTCTAGATATGATACAGGTCACTTCTGCTCATTTATTTGGTCAGAAATTTTCACATGTGGTGACATATATACAATAGAATATTACTCAGGCATAAAAAGGAACACATTTGAGTCAGTTCTAATGAGGTGGATGAACCTAGAGCCTAATATGCAGAGTGAAGTAAGTCAGAAAGAGAAAGACAAATATTGTATGTTAATGCGTATGTATGGAATCTAGCGGGATGTACTGACAAATCTGTTCACAGAGCAGCAGTGGAGACACAGACACAGAGAACAGACTTATGCACAAGGGCGGGGGAAAAGAGCGAGAGGGTGAGATGAACGGACAGAGTAGCATGGATGCATATACACTAGCGTATGTAAACAGAGAGCCAGTGGGAATTTGCTGTACAACTCAGGGAACTCAGACTGGGGCTCTGTAATAATTTAGAGGCTGAGAATGGGTGGGAGGTGGGAGGGAAACTCAAGAGGTAGGGGACATATGTACGCCTATAGTTCATTCATGTTGATATATGACAGAAATCAAACCAATATTGTAAACCAATCATCAATCAATTACAAACAAATAAATATTAAAAAAAAGAAAAATTGTCACATGGCTTAGCATAACTGCCAAGGGGTTGAGAAGTGTAGGCTCCCGTATATATATCCTATTTTCTTGGGGAGGAAGAAAAGAAAGAATGAATATTCTCAAGGGTATTAGTAAGTAGAAAGTCCCATCCCACAATATGTGAAATAATTTTAAGTGGTGCAGAGAAGCTTTTTACAATTTTTGCTTGTTTTCAACATGTATTTGAAAAATGTAAGTGCATGCTGTAGCTGTGGCTTCATTTTATATAAATTTAAACTTAAATTGCAGATATTATAGTCATGATAAAAATGATAGAAAGTACCAAACAGATATCTCATATTTTAATAACACTGACTTAAAAGAACCACTGTGAAACTGAAATATTAGTATGTAAAACTTTAAGTAAACTGGGAGTACAAGGTGGGGCATTAGAATCTGCTCTTAGCAGACACCCTATGTGATTCAGCAGCAGACTGTCTTGGACCACATGCTGGGAGGATTGTTTCAGAGGCCAGTTGCTCTTCTGCTGTTAAAACTGGGGAAATAGGGACAGGGGAGCCCTGAACTGCTGATAAGTTCTCAGTTCTGGCCTTTTTTCTCACTGCCTTGTTGCAACAGTTAACAACAAAGGGTTTGGACAGAAGCATTTGACCTGGTAGGGAATGCCTTCAGCATTACCATTTTCCTTCTTACTTGGTTTTTATTTTTGTTTCAGATCGTTCAAACTGGCAGTCTCACTCCTCTCAGATCAAATATAATAATATAGAGAGATATTACTGCTAGTTCCAAAAGCCTTTCCATTAACTTAAGCTCTTCATTCACTGTTGGTGCTGTCAGTTTTATTATTTCTATTTACATGTTTTCCAAGGGTGCCTAGAATTCTCTCCCAAGGAAGGTGACTTTGATGTCCTAATTTGTCTATAACATTCTTTCTCCATGATGATTAATAGAAAACTCTTTTACTTACAAAAAAAAAAAAAAATGTTTGGTTTGGATGATAAGTTGTATGATGACCCTGCTCCTGAGAATTCTTTTATTTTATGATGTGAATGACTGATTTGGTCCTAATGACTCTTCATTCCTTTGCTTGTGGCTAGAGCCATACAGGAGTAGCCAAGGCTATGGTTAGTATTTTTAACAGTCATTTTGGGGGGACATCATCTGTATGCTCTGTATAGACTAGAAAAAAGGATAAAAGGACATAGAGAGAAGTTAAAGGGAGGAAGCAATGACACTGAGGACTGAAGGATAAACCAAAGCACATTTTTGAGACACCCAAAGGAGTTCATGAATCTTGCACAAACTTCAACTCTAACCTTATCTAAAGGAGGACATATAAACACTGAAGATGAATCTGGGTGTACAGCAGTATGTATGTAACTAGCATCCATAACATTTATCCTTGCATCAGTAGTTAATGGTGTGAATTCTGTATCCTGTGAAATGGTTGTGAAATGTTACATTGCTTTAGTTTCATAATAGGGTTAGGTCAGGCCCTGTACAAGCTTAAACAGAATTTCATTTGCATGAGTGTAGGCATGCATTTGTAATAAAAGTTATACCCATCATATTTACTTTTTCTGGAATCCTACTGTTAGATAACACATCTAAAAGCTACTATTTAATTTCTAGTTATTTCAATTCTGGAAGAAAGTAAAAGAGGATTCCAAAGGTATGTTATAGCACACTTAGAACAACTTTTAAGTCTATAGCTCATCAGACTGGCTCTTAAAATATGCAAGTGCCTACAAAGACCACCCCAGCTTAAAAGTATCTAAATACTTCATGTTACTGTACTGTTAAATAATGTTTAGAGTTTGTTATCTTTTGTAGACCTTAGAAATCTAATTATTTATAATATCCAGTGACATTTACATGTTGCTGACTATACTTTGCTTGTAGTAGAACATATCATGCTTAGGAAAATGGACAAAGAATGCTTGGTTCTACATTTGTTTATATATAATGCAAAATAACTCTTTACCTTTTTGTTATAAATGCATTATTTTAAAACCATAATTCTCAAGAAGTGTTCTTAATCATTACCTTTTAAAATGCAGAATGAGAAAAAGAGTTGAAATCATTTGTTGATCATTAACTTTAAACTATCAAGTCAAATATCCATTCAACTTTATTGGTATCTTAAAATAATACCATTCATTTCCATGCCAACAGCTATGGAGTGTTTGGTTTAGTTTTTGAGATTGATTGAAAGTAGATTGTAAAGTTGACCTATTGTGTTAAGCTTATTTACACAAACATAGTGTCTTGGAAAATGAATTCTAAAAGTGCATAGCAGTTGAACCCCAAGGTATTTTACATCCCAAGTTTTCTAGTACCTACTGGGATCTGTCCCATAGAGAATCTCACTTACTATAGTTATCTTATATAGGAAAAGAATCACTTCAAAGTTAATTATTCCAAAATTTGAGATGGAATTTATGATCTGCTTATAAAAAAGAATTTGCTTTTGATTTGAAGAATTTGCACATTTGAAGAATGGCACAAGAAACTTTGTTGGTTTTAACCTATCGACAAAACAATCACAGACACATTTTTTCAGGTTCTTGAAATGCTTTCCTTATAGCAGTTGAAAATGATATTTCTGAGATGCAATCAATATAAAAAGGCAAAAATGTGGAAAAAATGCAATTTCAGTGGAAACGGAACAAAAAATCAATTTGAGTACTGAATGGTGACAGATAGATTGTTTAAAATGAATCTGTATTTACTCAAGGGTTAATCCTGATGAGTGAGAATTTAAAAGCCCTTCCTGACCCTTCATCCTCTTAGGTTATACTGATTTTTAAGTAAGCAGCCTATTGTATATCACTCTCCCTCCTGATTCCCCTTTCCCATCAAAATGTGAGCTTCTCTCCTGTCGCTGAGTGACGCGGGGCCAATAATGCTGGGAGGGCGGGTGGGACGAGGGCACGTGGACCAGAAACACTTCCTAGAAACAGCAAGTATGCTGCTCAACCCCGCCTGAACTTTCCCCGTAAACACAGCTCGCCGACAGCGGCATCCCTGCTGGGTGGATCCTGCAACTCCTGGAGGGAATGGCACTTCTTGTTTTTAATTAGCAAGGTGAAAGGTGAATTAAAACTAGCTGTTTGGCAAGTCAGTGCAAGAAGCTGACTTCTGAGAGGCTTCAAGGAGCCAGAAGAGAAGAGGAGCTCCACGGGGGCGAAGGCAGTGCGTGTGCTGGGCTTGTTGTTGTTTTTTCTGAATGAATCGCTTGCATAAGTGACTCAGATAATACAGTTTCTTCCTGAATCTCCCCGCTTAGTGACTGAAAAGAGCTCTAGGCAGGACATGGCAATGAAGATTCACTCCTTGGAATGTCCTCTTGCTCCCGGCTTATAAACAACTGTCCTGGGGAAAGGCAGGTTTTACATATCCAAACACAGCCTGACAAATGGCACTTTGGAACTGTGCTTTCTGATGACAACGCGTTCGATTTGTGACAAAGCCTCTCTCGTACGCTGCCCCTGGAGGGGAGTCCTAAGTAAAACTCACCCCGCCAGAGAGTGAGGATCGCAGCGGCAGGCAGCATGGCATCGGCTGGGCACCTCGTCACCTGGCTCCTGTGGGGCTACTTGCTGGAGCTGTGGACAGGAGGTCACACAGCTGACACCCCGCACCCCCGTTTACGCCTGTCACATAAAGGTAGGTGACCTTTTGTTTAGAAAAAAATGAGAAAAAAATTAAAATCATTTAACGTTGATCTTTGGTCTCCAGACTCTTAACATGCACCTGAAAAAAATTACTGCAAAATTGACTGAAGCTTCTAAGTACCTTTAATGAATAGGTCATAGCTAACCACAGCTGAAAATAGTGTAAAATCACAGGCTAACTTTAGAGATGTTATTTTTGTCTTGTAAATATTAGGTTTTGTTAATAAGTTCACAAACTAGCTGACACAACAGGAGAGAGAAGGAAGCAGGTTGTAAAGAGCTTTGAGGGGCTGAATCCACCAAGTTAGCAGCGGGTATTTAAATATCAATTCATGCATAAAGGGAAGCAAGGATGTTGGGGAAGCGCTGTAGAAATAGAGGTGCAATTGATTTTTTTGTTTTGTGTTGTCCATAACGGGGATGAGAAGAGGAAAGAAGATTCTTGAGAAAAAAATGATTCCTTGCTCATTATAACAAAGTCATCACTGTGTGATTAAAATGACTCACAACTGTTATAAACTAGCTTTCTAATTAAATTGATTATTAGAAATTTTTTGTATGTGGCAAGAAAAAAATCAGTTAACAATCCCTGTAAACTAGTTTAAAGTGTTAGATACTGTACACTAGCATCTATTCTTTTTTAATGTAAATTTGTATTGCTTAATTGAAGATCTATCTTCAATTGAAATGCTTATTTTATTCTGCTACTCTGTTTCATAAAGCAGCATTCAGTCATAAATAAATGATCAAATGGTAGCTTTTGCATCAAGGCCCTTAAAAGCCAGTCATGAATAGGCTTGATGACCCTTCCTATAAACAAACAAACAAGCAACAACAAAACCTATACTCTATGAAAGTGACTTTGCTGACTTAAAAGTTTTTTGAAATAAATTTTCAGGAAAGAAGTATTTGTTATCATTAATCATTGAGACAGATGATAGATGGAATAGTGAAAATTACATAAGAAACATTTTTCAATTGTGTAAGCTTTTAAATTGTCTCCCACTGTAGAAAGCATTCTGTATTTTTAAAACATGAGTGTGATCTTTACCAGAAGGAGAAACCAAACAGGAGGCCTCAATTTTAATGTCACTATTTTTTTGTTTTTTATTGGACAATTATTTGATTATAGAAATGTCTTATTTTAGAACAGCTAAAAATCTATGGATATTGTCTTAGTTTAAATAGATTTCTGATAATACTCCCAAGTATGTAGCATAAACTTAAGAAACACTTGACCCTGCATTTGTAAAGTATTTAAAATATAATGCCTAGAATTAGTACAATTCATTTAATTTGGAAAGATGTATTATGGTATGTACCAACATACATATTCCTAAGAAGTTAAGATCAATTATACCTAAATGCTAAAATTTGATGTGATAGAACATGGACACATAAGGATGTCAGATAAAGAAAACATAATAATGGATTCTTTTTCTACTGTAGACAAGTGGATAAGCTGCCAAATTTGTCAGGTTACCATTCTGCTATGCATGGTATCAACCTTCTATACTTTATTACTTGGATGCTTATTTTTTGATAGCTCAATATCAGTATTTCCAGAGATATCTTATTTTAATATTTTTCCTTGGGGAACTTCTAATTTAGTTAGAGCATACCAGAACTCTGGTACATAATGTTGTCATCAGCCTCATCTTCAACACATCTCTCTTGATCCGAGAAGTAACTATAACTGATTTTATGAGTTGTGTTAAGTGATGTGGGAGGACCACTGCTTGCATCTATGAATACTAAACTGAAAACTGCCGGAAGATTTTCTCTTGGCTTTTGTTAACCTTTTGATTTAATGGCACTAGCTGAAAATGTTCAATATTGTGCTTTTATATAAAGATAGTATAGAGTTACCTGAAAATAGGATGTTCCCACCTGTGCAATTTAATTGCCAAAGTCAGTTACAATATCACACCAGAGATGCAACCTGAAGCAGCAAATGCCTCCTGCACTGCAGGTGTTTCATTGAAAGGGAAGCACAGAGCTGTCAGAGTAGTGACATTCTGTCCCATTAATACAGTAAACATAACACATTCACCTCTCGACACTTCAGAATCAATGGACGTTTTAGCAGTGTCCAAAAACTGGGGACAGAATATTTTAGAGTATACTCTTTTGCTATCATAAATGATATTCAAATAGGTGAAATTTTAGTAGTCAGTAAATTAGGTGATTAACATTGTAAATGAATGTATGGTCATTAAAAATAAGATACATGAGACATAGGTAATCTAGCACCTTTGCACTGCTGCCTGACCCCCTGTGGAGAAATCCAGTAAGGCTTCCTGGAAGTGGTCTACTAGATATATCCAGGGATTCAATTCATAGCAATGGTCTATGCCATGTGGGAAAAGGGCAAGCATCTTTCTTATATCTTCCATTATCAAGATGGTGCTGGAGACCACAAGCCTCGTGTTTCTTCCCAAAGAGGAGGGGAAAGTCTCAGTGTCATATAATAATATAAAACTTGAATTAAATTATATAAAAATATGTTCAGAAAAAAAGTATCCAGGAATTGCCCTTTTCCCTCTCTCCTTCATTCTTCTCTAAGCCTGCAAATGGCATGTTCTTCGACAGAGCTTGAGAGAAGACCATCAGGATCAAAAGGGAGAAAAGGCGGAGAGGGAGGGGGACAAAGTAGAACATTGGGATCAAATATGGAGCATCTTATAGCTTATTCCTCACTGCTCTCCACCCACAGTGGGATAATATTGAATTCTTCCCTCTTCTGCTGAATATCCACTCCACTCTGATATTAAGCAAAGATGCTAACTTAAGGCAAGCCTTGTAAATAAAGAAATGAAATATTTGCTTTTATTGAGGCAATACATATATCTTTGAATTCATTTTACAGGTTCAGGATAAATTGGATTAACCAAATCATACAAAGATAAAACAGCAAGATTCTGCCCTGCCCTATCAGAATGTTCAGTCAAGATATCGGTTGAGATTAACTATGTCAGACAAGAATTTGAAAGTTTCTGAACAGTTAAGAATTTATCATTAGTTTTATAGCCAATACCCTAAAGAGGGTAATTTTGATATAATTAATACACATTTATAATATTCTACCCGAGGATTTCTTTGGAAAGTAGCTATAAGCCTCATGACAGTAAGGCAAGAGAATGAAGGCAAGAGATAGAGAGAGAGGTGCCCTGGTGGATTCAGCCACTTCCCTCTGCTGATGTCTGGTCTCTCCTTATTTTTCACCATCCTGCATTAATGAGGTTACAGGGAAGGCAAAAATATAGCCTTCCTGATAATGGAGCTCAAAGAAGAAAAAAACAAATGAGAAAAGAAGCCCATGTCAAAGAAGAAATCCCAGTGCATGTGGAAAGTCCCAGAAATGCAATCAAGGGAGGTTCCAGATGGGGTAGGTGTTCAAAGACCCCAGAATGGACTTCACAGTTGCAGAAGCGAAGCAGAATGGCTGCTGATAAGCAGAGGGTGTTATCCCAGGATGTTTGATGAAAAGACATAAATATGGCAGAAATTAAACAGCAAAAGTCACTCAGTCTTGTCTGACTCTGTGACCCCATGGTCTGCTGCCCACCAGGCTGCTCTGTCCATGGGATTCTCCAGGCCAGAATACTGGAGTAGGTTGCCATGCCCTCCTCCAAGGGATCGTCCTAATCCAGGAAGTGAGCCCAGGTCTCCTGCACTGCAGATGGATTCTTTATCATCTGAATCACCAGGGAAGCCCAAATATGACAGAGGATCATTGCTAAAATATGTTGATATTATAAATGTAGATTTGAGCATTGAATACATATCTATACATATGGGGTAGTGAATATTAACTAGTCTATCTGTATTTTAATTATATAAGCAATTAAATGCATATTTTTCATAGTTCTGTACTGTGCCTCACTCAGTCATGTCAGACTCTTTGTGACCCAGTGGACTGTAGCCTACCAGGCTCTTCCATCCATGGGATTCTCCAGGCAAGAATACTGGAGTGGGTTGCCATTTCCTTCTCCAGGGGATCTTCCCAACCCAGGGATCGAACCCGGGTCTCCCACATTGCAGGCAGACGCTTTAACCTCTGAGCCACCAGGAAAGAGCTCAGATTTGAAGTGAGAGGTCTCTACTCCAGGTATAATCTTTCCACTTATACTAATGGTAGTTATCTGTGCCTCAGTTTCCTTAATTTGAAAACAGTGAGAGTACTGATATTTTTCACTGGGTTTCTGAGAAGATCAAAACAGAACAATACTATAAAAGCACACTTTATAACCTAAAAATTATCTTATTGATGTTTCCTGAAGACTGATAGAAAATGAGAATATTAGAAGGAAACAGTCTAAAGACAAAAAAAACTTTCGGAAATGCCTTAAGTTTGGATATCAATAAGTCCCAGCATCTATAATGGTAGAATAGATGACAGCAAAATTTTGTCGTGATTTGCATAAAATTTGTTATCTATCCTGAATGCATTCACTCGAAATCCCATTTCATACCTTTAACCTCTACTTATAGTAATTTATAAGATAATTACATCATCTGCATATTCCAAGATTCATGGTCAATATTTTTGCAATAGATATCTGCATATATCTATTTGTTATGCATACTCACCGTATGCCACACATTTTAGAATTGTTTTCCCATTTATACAAAAAAATGAGATAAAATTCCAGGATAATTCAATAATAAATAAGCTTTGAATGATTATCCCGGAGGTTGTAGTATTTATTTTATATCCAGGGCCAGTTAAAAAAAGGCAGTGACTGAGCCGGTTTTTCCTGAACCGGCTCATAGCTTGGGTTTTTCAGCCAGTAACTAGGTATTATCAATAATGACATTAGTTACACATATCTGTGTGGTTAATAAATAAAACTGGTTATAAGGCATGATTCATAAAGAAAGTAGTTACAAAGGATCCAGGGGTGAATACAAACCAGATCTCCAGATCTCCATAACGGAGAGTAAGTGAGAATTAATTGATAAATTTATTAAGAAACAGTTTATATTTGAAAATAAAAAAAGAAGCCACTGGGTAAGATGAAAGGATTACAATAAGTTTTGTAGAGTTTTTTTTACACAGAATGTACTTTTCATAGAAGTCTATGTAAGGATTTTAAATAAGACTATTCTTTGTATTTTCATCTGTTATTTACAAATATTGCTCGTGTATCACAGAAATGCACCTGGATAATCCAAAGCTTCAGAATGGCTCTATGAATTATTCAGTTCATATGTATATGTTGAATATGAGTGAGAAAACAGTTATCTTTAATGTAAAACAGGGTGAGGGGAGGTCAGAATTAGAGAAAGTTGTAAATAAACGAGGCCAATTTTGAACCAAAAAATGATTTAGTCATATAAAATCAAGTCTGAAAAATTTTGTGAAGACTGTGTTTTGTACGTAATAAAGAACCAATACTTGTCCTTGACTAAAAAATACATGCAGTAATCATGTTGTCACAATGGAATATTCTTTCAAAAATTTATGTTACAGTGTTATTTTATTGTCCATGTCAGATTTGTCATTTAATGAGGGTATTTCATAGAGATGGTCTCTCTTCCCGTCTGGGATAAGATGACTTGGTGGCCCCAGTTCTATGAGCACATAATAAAGCACCAAACATCAAACTGGTCATTGCTAGTAAAAAATTATTGTTAACAATCTGTTAAGTAGTTTTCTTTCACCAAGATATCTGTTGGAATCATCCTGGGGGGTTCTTAGTGGGAGAGCATACAAAGACTTACATAAAAGATTTACTTTATCTTTGTGTGTAAAACTCTTCTGTGGTTTAGTAGAGGAATTTAGTCTGCAGGAATCCAGAAATGGCACTTTGCATGCATGCATGCCCCTTACATAGCCACTGCAGTGTTAAAATGTCTGGTAAGTTCAGTCTCAGGGAATTTAAAACAAAACTGAAATTATACCACTTACAACATTTTCCTAAAGGCATAAAGATTTCGATTATTTTCTTGATTTCAATAGATAGGATCAATTGCTGTTAGTAGTCTTTAGCACAACATCTGATACTTTGGAATATCATATAAACTATAGAAAGGATGATGATTATTTTAATGAAGAATTTTTTCCAAGTATGGTTTTACATAACATTTGGAGTGTAAGAGAAACTATCAATGTCATTAGTTATTTCTTGAGCTTAAGCAAGCATTATTCTTTGTACTCATGTTAAGGATGATAATGACAAGACTGGATATTTTATCAGCTGGATTTTCTGGACTATGAATGGAAAAGATATGTTAATACCTCATTTGAACCAAGTATTATAGTTTCTGATAGTGGAGAACATTTTCTGTCAGAGAATGTGATGATTTCAAAAACAGGAATGTTTGTGGAATTGATAAGTTGATTTCCTATAGCCCTGGTGGGTGGTCAAAGCAATTGGTGGGTTGGGTCCAATGCTTACTTCAGAATATTCCCACCATAAGGCCGCATTGTCCTGGTAACTTTGACTCTACAACTAGTATGGAAAAGGAAAAGAGAAATTCATGACTTGCCTGATTTCTAGGGCTTAAAAACATATTTCTACTTCTATCTTTAATCTTCAATGCTTTCTGGTCAAGGACAGCTCATAGCCTTGGCACAGTGCACACAGAAAAGTAGTTTAGGCCCAAGAATTACAAGACACTCTCGCATTCTAACGTCAATAGCCTAAAAACTCTAGGTTTTGGATGTTGTTTATGGCTGCATGACTTGAGAAAGTTACTTATCTTTTCTGGGTATGAATTTTCTCATTTTTAAAATGGGATAATATTTAACTTATGGCATCCTGAAAGAATTACATGAGACACTGCCAATTAGTGTGGTAAATACTTTAGCTTTAGGAAGCTTTTCATAAATTACTCATGAATCAGAAGAGGTTCAGGGAGAATTAGCCTACTCTTGTTCCCTTTTTTATCCTAAAAGCAATCATGAGTTAATTATTAACCTCTTAAAATAAGGGAAAATCTTTAATCAACAGTTTTATTTTTTTTAACTTGAAAGCAAAGTTTCTTTGGTTTTGTTTTTAAATGAAGTCCAGCTCTAAATGGAGTAGATGACTGGAAAGAAAATACTATATTGGTATCTCTTATGCTTGTAAGTTACCATAAGGATATTTTATTGATAAATTAAGGAAAGTTGGAACTTTATCTGATGGCACTTTGGAGACAAGAGACCAAAGCCATAAAATAAACAGAAGTTACTAACAAAGGTAATTGCAGACCCAGCTTTGTAAGACACGATGGAACAGATATTACTAAGAACAGATCAGAGTGTCAGAAGTGAAACCAAACAGTGGCCTGTAAGCAATCAGCCCAACATATATTGTTCGCTTTGAAGGGGAAAGAAAGCTTTCTATTCTACCTTTCCCCTGGACAAACAGGTAAGGTATATGCTGCTGAACACAGTTCCTTACCCTTAGTAGGTGTTCAGTCAACGTTCATTGACCAGGTATGTGAATAAAGCACAATGATTTAGAGCAGCCTTTTTTTTTTTTTTTTTTAAAGAAATACCTGATACTTGGGTGGGGTGAAGAGTACCAAAGAAACTAAGGAATCCAGAACAAATATTTATGGCTCCTTTGATAAAACATACATGAGGAGAAAGGCTGGGCTTTCTCTGCCTGTTCACCTTCCTTCACCTCAGCTTTGCACTGTGTGCAGCTGCTGGGGCCTCCAGACACCTTCCAACAGGTCAACCATATTCTCTAATCTATAATCAGTCCTCTTTAAAACAGAACAAAACCTACTTTTTGATGCTCTTGTCATTCTTGAACGATTGCCACAACCACTTCCTTTACTTCTATCACTTGCTGCTTTGACTTCTCCTCAGTGTTGTCACCAACTGCCTTCTCTCTTTTTCTCCCCACCTTTCTTTTCCAGATAGATATGATTTCTTCCCTACTTTAAGCCAAAGGTGAAATGAAAGCATTTTAAATGAATGATGTCTATTTACTGGTCTGAGTTTACCTGAGTGTTTATTTTATTGGCTAGTTCAATGAATAGAAGACATAACTTTACTCATTAGGTGTTAAAAATGTGTTGAAATGTATGGCTTAGGAAATAATGAAATAGTAAATAGCTTACTAGTGACTTGCACAACTTACCCTGTTTGTGTAACCAGTGGGTGGCTGATGTTCCCAGGACCGTGGGGACAGGGAGGGGAGAATTAGGGTCCTGAGCAGAGCCTGCCAGCCTGTTCCCTCTCTGAATAATGTTGAGCTTAGTATAAAAATATTAATTATGTAAAACTATCTATTTCCAGGTAGCTTTGGTTCATTTTCTCTGAGTTACGATTTTTTAACTCTTTGAAACCACAATAGGGTGTTTTATTTACAGGAAAGAGCAGAAGAGTAGCATCCCTAAGGCTATGTCTCAGTGGTGACTTTAGGTCGCTCAACCAACTCCAGAACCAGAAAAGAACAGCAGCAGTGAAAATGCGAATAAAAAAGTGAGGGGTCAGTTGGGGACATTGACCTTTTCCCTCCTGACTAGTTTCCTCCCAGGAAATGATGGGAACTGAGGAGAGCTTTAAATTCAAAGCTCAGGATGCACTGTGGAAATGAAGCTGAAGAGGAAATGTGCTGACCGTGTTGCATATAGCAATTCACTCCTGCTGATTGCTTTTTTCCTAACCCTGAGTCAAAAATTTATCATGGACCATGTGATTTCAGAGATCCTTTCCAATTCTAGAAATGTAGGTCTCTTTACTTCTCCTCCCAGACCTCCCAGTGTGTCTCGTTTCTCCAAAACACTTTGAACGTTTTATTAGGTGACAGCCTGTGCTAGTAGAAAGAGTATGTAAGGATTCAGAGTTTTAAAAAATCCTAGATTTGAATCTACAGCTTATCCTATTTGATGTCATGTTATTGATGCTAAATCATTGAACTTCTTTGGAGGCTTAATTTCCTCATAGGTACACAGGAACTAATTTCTATCTCATGTGATTGTTGTAGAAAATAGAAACATACCATGGAGATGTAGGATATTGTGAGATAATGACTTATTGTATTTTCTGACTTATGTGTCTTTAACTATGTTTTAACATCCTTGAGGGCAGGAGTATTTTTTTGGTGAGATCCTTGTGGGCAGAATAAAGTGACTTAATCAGATCATTCTTAAACGCTGGAGGTTTAGTATCTACTGAGTAAAAACAAAACAAACAAACCAAAAAAAAAGTTTTATGATTGTTTTTGGCTTCCAGGTTACGGTCAAAATGACAAAAGTTTATTTCTTTAAGAGGTAGAGCTGCTGCTGAATAATTAACCTGAGAGAGGCTTAGTTGAGCTTCATCTCAGGGGAGATAATGTTACTTATGATACTTTTCTTACACTCTTCCTCCAAAGTAGGGGCTGAGAGGAGATAGACACTGGGGTTAATCCAGTGCTGTACAAAGTGTCCAGGACTGGCAGGGTTAGCATCCCCTGTGAGCTACTGAATTAGGCTGTTGTTCAGTCACCAAGTCATGCCTGACTCTTTGCGACCCCATGGACTGTAGCATGCCAGGCTTCCCTGTCCTTCACCATCTCCTGAAGTTTGCCCAAGTTCCTGTCCATCGCACTGGTGATGCCATCCAACCATCTCATCCTCTGTCACTCTCTTCTTCTGCCTTCAATCTTTCCCGGCTTTAGAGTCTTTTCCAATGAGCTGACTGTTCACATCAGGTGGCCCAAGTATTGGAGCTTCAGTTTCAGCATCATTCTCTCCAATGAGTATTTAGGATTGATTTGTTTTAAGATTACTTGCTGGGCAAGGGGCTTCCAAGAGTCTACTCCAGCACCACAATTTGAAAGCATCAACTCTTTAAGGCTCTGCTTTATGTTCCAACTCTCACAAGTGTACGTGACTACTGGAAAGACCACAGCCTTGAATATAAGGACCTTTGTTGCAAAGTGATGTCTTTGCTTTTAAACACACTGTCTAGGTTTGTCATAACTTTCCTTTCAAGAAGCAATCATCTTCTAATTTCATGACTATGGTCACTATTCATGGTGATTTTAGAGCCCAAGAAAAGGAAATCTGTCACTGCTTCCACCTTTTCCCCTTCTATTTGCCATGATGTGATGGGACCAGATGCCATGATCTTAGTTTTGTGTTTTGTTTTTTTTTTTAATGCTGAGTTTTAAGTCCACTTTTTCACGCTCCTCCTTCACCCTCAGCAAGAGGTTCTTTAGTTCCTCTTTGCCTTCTCCCATTATAGTGGTATCATCTGCATATCTGAGATTGTTGATATTTCTCCTGGTAATCTTGATTCCAGCTTGTAACTCATCCAGCCTGGCATTTCTCATGATGTGCTGTACATGTAAGTTAAGTAAAAGGATGACAATGAACAACCTTATCATGCTCCTTTCTCAATCCTGAACCAGTCATTTGTTCCATACAAGGTTCTAACTGTTGCTTCTCGTCCCACATACAGATTTCTCAGGAGATAAGTAAGATGATCTGGTATTATCATCTCTTTAAGAATTTTCTGCAGTTTGTTATGATCTACACAGTCAAAGGCTTTAACGTAGTCAATGAAACAAAGGTAGATGTTTTTCTGGAATTCCGTTGTTTTTTCTATGATCCAGTGAATGTTGGCAATTTGATCTCTGGTTCCTCTGCCTTTTCTAAACCCAGCTTGGATGTCTGGAAGTTCTTGGTTCACATAATGCTAAAGCCTGGCTTGGAGGATTTTGAGTATAACCTTACTAGCATGGGAGATGAATGCAATTATCTGGGTTTGAACATTCTTTAGTATTGCTCTTCTTGGGAATTTGGATAAGGATTGACCTTTTCCAGTCCTGTGGCCACTTCTGGGTTAGCATCATCTTTTAGAATTTTAAATAGCTCTGCTGGAATTCCATCACCTCCACTAGCTTTATTGACAGCAGTGCTTCCTAAGGCCCACTTGACTTCACACTCCAGAATTAGGCTTACTGAGTCAGTAATTCTGGGGCTCAGGATTCTGTGTTTTAACAAACCCTGCAGGGGATTCTTTTATTTATTTATTTTTTATTTTTGGAGGGCAATTGCTTTACAATGTTGTTTTGGTTTCTGCCATATATCAACATGAATCAGTCATAGATATACATATACCCCCTTCCTCTTGAATCTCCCTCCCACCTCCCACCCAATCCCACCTTCTAGAGAGTCACAGAGGACAAGGTTGAGCTCCCTGTACTATACAGCAACTTCCCATTAGCTATGTGTTTTACACAGGGTAATGTATATGTTTCAATGCTACTCTCTCCATTCATCCCACCCTCTCCTTCCCTCGCTGTTTGCACAAGTCTGTTCTCTATATCTGAGTCTCTATTCCCTGCAGGGAATTCTTAATGCACTCTTAAGCATGGGAAATACTAGGCTAAGTGTTTGGGATGATGCTACAGAGGAGCCTTGCTTTCACCTTAAGTTTTTCATTTTTCCTCCTTCAGATCTATCACCCAGATACATCATAAGTGACACCAGGTTAAGGTGTTATTTATTTAAATTTCCAGTCTTAATCTTCAAAAATATATTTAAATTCATAAATATCGATTATGCCATTCTCTGCCTACTATGTTTTTCTATTAGATAAGATACATATATATATATATATATATATATATATATATAGTATATACAGTTGTTGATAATCATTTAACATATAAATTAAATCTTTTAATAATTTTCATGGCATAAACTGTGACACATGGTATTATCATTGAGTTTAGATAAGGAAACATTTAAAATTATTGGATTGTGGAAAAGCATTTTGTAAGATTCCAGGTATCTTTTATCTCTCAATGGAAAGGTTTCTCAGACTAATGAAGCTAGGTGCACTTCATTCCTGTTACACATCCTGATCTTTCCCTTAATGGGTTCAGAAGTTTCTATATCTTTTTAATAGTTATTCACTCAATCATTCACTTAATACATAACTATTTGTTGAGCTTCTTCAGTGTTTTAGATACTAGGCATCATGCTAGGAATTTTAGAATAAAAAACATAGTTCTCTAAATGGAATTTAGTATACTGGGTTGTAGCCTGGAACAGTACAAGAATGTTAGGTAAAAATTAAGGAAATCCTAACAGAGTATGAGTTTTAGCTAATAATAATGTATTAATGTTAGCTCATTAACTGTGACAAATGTACCACACTAATGTAAACTGTTAATAATAGAGGAAACTGGCAGTGGGTTTATGGAAACTTTTATACTAGCTTCATAACTTTTCTGTAAATCTAAAACTATTCTAATATTGAAAGTTTATTAAAACACACACACACACACACACACACACACACACACACACAAACTAGTGCCTCTACCCAAACCCTTTCTCCAAGAAGCTTAAGACTAGTTGTAAAAAGAGACAAGTTGTGATAAAGCAGGATTTTTTTTTTTTTTTACATACTAAAGGTTAGAGCAAAGTGCTATGCAAGCATGGAATAGGGGATGGAACAACTAGAGCTCAGTCTTGGAGGGAAATAGGAGGAGACTGGTTGAAAAACAATGAGCAAACTATGTGTCTTAGGCCATCTTGCCACCATTCCTGCTAAGCTCCCAGAGCCACCCCTCTACATATAATACACTGTCTCCTCCTAGAAATATAGGTATCTAATTAACTGAATTTCATTGTATTCATAGTTGTACTACTGGTAGCATCACAAGCGCTCTCTATTCACATTAAGTTGGCCTCATTTCTATATGACTTTAAGGAATTGTTATTTTCTTTGTATGACTAATATGAGATTCATACACATTCATGAGTAGATTTTGAAAGTTTTTAAGGCAAGTACATTGCATTTTATTGTTTAAATCCTTAGAATCTAACAAATTTATGGTACTTAATAAGTTTATCTTACCTATTTCACTTAAGGTAAAAATATTTCATTATGTCTGAAAGTGAAAGTGAGCCTCCTAGTCATGTCCAACTCTTTGCAACCCCATGGACTATACAGTCCATGGAATTCTCCAGGCCAGAATACTGGAGTGGGTAGTCTTTCCCTTCTCCAGAGGATCTTCCTGACATAGGAGTCGAACCAGGGTCTCAATTCTGTAAGCTGATTCTTTACCAACTGAGCTATCAGGGAAGCCCCTTATTTTAATATCTATTCACATTAGTATTATCTATCTTCATTCTTTTGTCTGATGCAATATATAACTAGATTCCTAAAAGAAAAGATGGCAGAAAGTGAGATGATGGAACTTGGGGGAGCATTCAGAAGTCAGGAAAAATGATAGGAATACTTCTCTTCTGTCCCTGCTTCAAAATATTAGGCTCTAGTTTGGCTTCAGGTTTTCTGTTACAAAAGTTATAAAGAGAAATCCAGAACAGCTTTAAAACATTTTCAGAAAATATTCATATTTTATTGAAATAAAGTACACAGTTCTGGCAGAGAGTGGTTTGAATTCATCTGGGTCATTATATGATCAATGTCCCATTTCAGTTACCTTTTCTTCCCATTAGCCCCAGTTGTGATCTTCCAGTGTCCAGTGTAGAATCTCATTCGTGTCTAGAGTGATGACTGATGAAGAGAGAGACGAGCAATGCATGCAGTCAAGTGACAAAGCCAAAAGCCTGGTCAGGACTTTGAAAACCATAGCAGCTTACCTACAGTTTTGTTTTTAAAGGATGCCCTAAATGATCAAAAGCAAGAATGTTTTTCATTTTTATCAGTTAATCCCTGTGCAGAGGTTATTTTATGAATAATTTGACTATGCTGCCTTTTTGTTTTGTTAATTGATCAAATTTTAAAAGCATAGCTATCGGTAATAATACTGTGAGAAGAATAAACAATTGTTACCACTTTCAAAATTATAGTTAGCTTATGTAAGATATTTTCCAACCAAAATTAATTGGGAAAGAACCAATGAAAATTTTGACTAAGGAAAAAAATTACTTTATTGGGTATAAACGTTATAAAAATTGACAACATATTTTGAAATATTGAACCTTTGAGTTTTTTTAGCACCATATGAATTGATCAAATATAATACACCTAACATAAAAGAAGAAATTAATGGACATAAATAGAAATGTCATAAATAAATTCAGGTGAAAACACACATTTGTCACTGCCTTTTACTATAAGGAGTAGAAAAATAATATGTTTTGTAAAGAAAACATTGGGTAAAGTAATGGAAAATAAAAATTGAAGTAGCTCTTTCATTATTGATCAAAATGACATAACTAATTTTTCCTTACCAAAAAGAAAGACAAATAAAGGAGATAAAAAGGAAATTTCAAGTTTGACACTATTACAATGCATAGATGCTATACATATTTCTGGTCAGATGAATGATATCTAACAGATACTTTATAATTGCTTAAAATGGGTTCTAGGATATTGAGCTTGCTGGCTCTTTAAGGGAGGGTCTGAATAAACTTGAGTTAACCATATGGTGAATTCTTAGAATAGTCATACTACCCCATGTTTAAAATTTAAGTTAAAAGGAAAAAAATTTTTCAAAGTCAAATGTTAAAATTTTAGTTGTTGGCATGTTCAATTGCCCATAAAATTGCACCTTCCCATTAATAAAGGAACACAAAATACTCTATTTGTTCATCTAGAATGAAGAAAAGTAAAAGATAGGATTTTGAAATACTGGAATGGATATTATGAGCCACCCCAAAAATACCAGTTTTGTTCCTTTTTTGCTCCAGTTCTGGGAAGGTAATATGTTTAAGGGCTTCCCTGGTGGCTCAGTGGTGAAGAATCTGCCTGCAATGCAGGAAATGCTGATTTGATCCCTGAGTTGGGAAAGATCTCCTGGAGAAGCACACGGCAACCCAGTCCAGTATTCTTGCATAAAGAATTCCATGGACAGAGGATCCTGGCAGGCTACAGTCCATAGGATTGCAAAGAGTCAGACATGAGGGAAGCAACTGAGCATGCATGCACACTGCACACACGATATGTTTAAACTTCACATTAATATATTTTGACTTCCTAGTAATTCCCCAAAGCAAAACTCCATTGCAATAATATTTAAATAACCATATAAAGAAGAAAAATATTGCAGTTAAGTCAATTATGCTTATAATTAAAAGACTATAATTGTATCTTTGTCATTAAAATTCCCCGAAATAAGACAAAAGTTATGTGCTGGGCACTGCTTTTGACAGATTTTTTTTGCCAAATGTTTTTTGCTTGCTCCAAAATGTGTATGCCCAAACTGCAGTCTGATATATTTTGGGATTGTAGAAGAATTTTTCATATTTGGAGAAAAAATGGAAGTCTCTAAGATGTCAATACAATTGAGCAAGAATAAAAATGAAAAATGAAATTAGAAAATTAATATCGATTAGAAAGTCTACATGCAAATCGAGCAATGATCACTCAGAAACACATTTATATGCCTTCTATAATATTGGTCTTAGGGGATGTTAAATAAATGGAATACTAGGATTTTATTATATGCAGTTATGCTTTGGAATATGTGATCATGTTTACTACACATTTACATTTCTATGTTAGTGAACTATGTAACAGCACATTTTTTTTTTTTTTAGTTTGGAAATGCCATTTGCCCATTTTAGTCTGCTAATTTATACCCATTGTTTAATTAGAACAGACCTTGATATTGCTTACTTTTTGAACATCCAGAATTCTGGTAATATGAGAAAATATATACAAAATTTATCTTTAGTAAATTTTGCTCATGATGGAATAAACTCTTGCCAGCAAAAGCATGATGATAGGGCATACTCTTTCTGTGAATGGTTTGTGCAGTACTGCAGTTTGGTTGCCGACAGCTCGGTTGCACTTCACTTCTGAGGCTCTCTTAGCCAGGCTCTGGGTTTCCATTCACTCTCCTAGCCACTAAATTTCCTTTTGTCTTCACTGATGGTTTTTTTCCTCTTAACAAATAGGCCCAGCTGCTACTGCAGCCGGTTGCCCACACTCCCCCATACTGCTCTTGCTGAGGATGGCAGCCAGAGCAAAGAATAGCAGCTGGGATTGGCTTACTTTGGCATCTAAGTAATTTTGGGTGGGTCCATTCCTAACTTTATCATTTCATTTAATTTCCTAATATTTCTTTCTGCTGAACTTTTAAAAAATTGTAAATGATGTTTTTTCCAAAATGTTTTCCTCATCTGGATTTGCCTGTTTTATACCTGGCTGCTCAAAATGGTTCATTTTGCACATTGTTATTTTTTCCACTTTTCAGCACCATTTAGAAAACAATTGCAGCAGAAGCAAATGTATTCATGTGATCTTGGACAAGTTACTTAAACTTTTTCTGACTCAAAGAGGCAAATGATAAATAGTACCTATGTCACTGATTGTCTTTGATAAGGATTAAATGAATGAACGTTTGAATGCAGGTAGAACACTGCCTGACACATAGTAAATGCTAAATATTTGATGAAAAGTCAAAGAGAGGGAAAGAGAGGACATGAAAGCAAGAGTGGAGCGAGAGGGAGGGGAGAGAAAAAATAAGGGAAAGGAAAGGGAGGGAAGAGTGGAAGGGAGGGAGAGAGGGAGGAATCACTGCTGGAACGTGGAAAAACCAATAACTACACTTACACAATTAAGACCTGTACTTCCCACTTAGCATTTTATATGTCTTATTCTATATCCTTCCTCCAAAATCAATAATTAGAAAAAGGCTGGAGTTTAGGAAAGCTTGTGGAATTTTACCCAAATCAGAGAAGTTTATTGAAGGTAGGAATTTTAGTGATTTAATCCTATTCATGGCATCTAGACAGGTGGTCAGACACGTTTTTCATTTTGAATTTGTACATTCTCATGGAAAGGAAAATCACTGCCTGGGAAGGAGGTCCATTCCATGTTTTGAATCTTCTGATAAAGAGAAAAGTATTTACATACCTAATCCCAAATCTACCTTACTGTATCTTCTACTGTTTCACTTTGGTTCTTTCCTCTAATAAGATTATAAGTCACAACAGACCTCCAAATGTTTAAAAATAGTTCTCACGCCCTTTGTTGGTGGGTGAATATTCCTTGCATGGTTATCCTGATTGATATCAGTGTTCTGATCAGGCCCCTCTTTGTTAATTCCCCCCTTAAAATGGAGCACCACAATCAATACTGAAGAGATGCCTGCCTTGTTCACAAAATAGTGGCACTGCTAACTGGTGTCTTTTATTTATTAAAGCCACCTGAGTTGACAGTAGCTTATTAGGCAAATATGCCAGCCTATTGGTTTATGTTGAGATGACTGTCAGTTCTTCTAAGAGCTTTTCACATAGACTCTAAGCCAGCTCTTTCGTTTATTTCACACTTGTGGTTTATTTGTTAAAGATAAGGAAAACCCTCTCCTATACTCTGCTGTGCAGAATGTGAATCAGAAGCAGAGTAACAACAGCTTGTGATGCCCTGGACAAAACCTATAGCTAAACATTCCTAAATTCAGGCTATTTCTGCTATTATGTGTTTTCAGTTAATTTCCTTAATACCACTGACCACTTTTATTGTCTTTAGGAAACTATTAGCTAGTTAGGAATGATAAAACTTGCATTCGTTACAGAAATTCTTTAAAAATATTTAAAAAATTTTAAATACACACTTTATGGGTTCATTTTTTGTTTGTTTCAATTTTTATTTTATTTTATTTGTATAAATTTATTTATTTTAATTGGAGGCTAATTACAGTATTTTTTGGAAGAAGTATAATGTAGATAAAAGATGATTTTTAAATTAGAAAATATAAAAATGTATGCTTTTGGCTTTCAAGGATTGTGTAGACCAGTAAATGTCATTGCTAATTTTCTATGTAAGTATTATAAAGTAATCTATTTCATATAGTAAATGAAACATTCATTTGAAATTCTTTAATATGAAGAAATAAAATACAGTCTTTCTTCACTGCAGAAATAAATAAGAGATTTTTAAATGTCTTAAAATTTTTTATTTAAAAAGAATCTGTAATGATCACCACAACAGAATAACAGAATTAAAATACCATCATAACTATGATCACTTGATTTTATAACTTTAATTTGCTGTCATTTTGTAGATTTCCCAATCTCTCTCGGTATTTGTAGAAAATATTGCGATTTGAAAAAATGAGGCGTATGATTTTTCAGAAGGAGTTTTTTTCATTAACTCTGTGTAAATCAAACAGTAAGCTCTATAAAAATGTGGAAGACTTAATGTTTAAAACATTAGCATCATTAAAATTAATTTTTTTTAAAACCTACAAACTTTTTTTGCCAAACTTACTTCGTGTTAAAGGATTAACTTTATCAAATACTCTTTTCCTATATCTCTTTATTAGTTTATAATCTACTTACACTTTTTTGTAATTCTGAATGTAGAGAAAGAATGACTAAGAACAGTGTTGAGTCAGGTGGTTGTCAAGTCCAAAGAACACTGCATTTGTCTGGTCCCACTAATGTTTTTACGGTCCATCTGCTTTGTTACTGCAGCCTCTTGACTCATATCTTACTGTCAATCCAATCTACTCTTCATACTACAAGCAGAGTGATCATTAAAAATGCAAATCTTACTCATTTCAGCTCCTCATAATAGATCTTTAATGGAAGGATAGATATGGCTTCTTAGAGAAAACACACTCCTCTGGGCATGGAATACTAGGCTTTTTGTGATCTGAACCCTGTTTATCTTTCCCGTTTTTTTGCTTTGTATCTTTCTTGAGTTCCAATCTCCAATAAGAACTGAGTTTCATGACATTCTGGGCAAACTTCTTGCTCTGGACCTTTGTATATCGTTTGTGCTTCCTAGAATGTCTTTTCCTTTTGTCTCCAGCCTCGCTTCTTGTGCTGCTTACTGTTAATATCTGCTCATTTTTAGGAATTTAGACATGATACACTTTTGCCAGTTTTTTAACCTCCACAGCACTCCATGCACTTTACAATTTTTTTTAACTGTATTCCAATTGTCTGTTTCTCTATTTGGTTTACTACAGTGAACTCATTAGGTGTAGGGATAATATTTTATTCATCACTATATCACAAACACATTTCCCAATATCTAGCAAATAGTAAGAACTTATTAAATACATGGATGAATGTGTTGTGTTGTGGTTAGCTTGTCTTTTCTGGCAGTCATTCTACACAAGAAACATGAGAAAAGCTATACTTCAGTGGCACAAAAGAATCTTTCTCTACCCTAGGAGAGCCACAGATAGCTTGTTCATCCAAATTTTTTCACAAATATGGTAACTCCAAACTTATTCACAAATATGATAACTCCAAATTTATTTAAAAAGATGGTATCCATAAACCTAATCATTTTAGGTTGGAATAATATTATTTTGTTGTTATTGTGGAAGAATACTTTTTAGGGGCTGCTCTACTATATATGAATTCTAGATCAGTATCTTGGTTTGATAAGATCTAGTACTTGAAGCAACCTTTTAAAAAACTCATCAGTGATTTACAACTTCCTATTTCATATAGTCACTTAGTTACCAATGTATCCAAATTATACATATAATAAAGGAAATGGGAGTTCTTCATACTCTATAACACAGTTATAGAAAAATATTTGATGAGGAAAAGTATTTTGGAAATATTATGGATAAATATTTTGACATTCCTTTAAAGTTAACCTCCTTAGAGCATTTATTGGCTTTCATGTGTGAAATGGAAATTGATCATTCTCAGAGACTTATATATATATAAATACCACAGCAAAGTGAAGGTATAGGAACGTAAAACAAAAAATATATATATAAAAATATTTTAATGATGGAAAGGAATTGGTAACAACAATATTTTAATTAGACTAAAGTATATCTTACACTTTCTATTTTCCATTTGAAATAATTATTCTTAGCATATATTTTGGAATTTTAGCCAGATTAATGTTTAAATGAAGAGTTTAAAGTGTGTCAGTTGGAATTTTTGAAGAATGTTTTCTGACAGAGGTGGGATCTCAGATCACATCTGGTCTTTAAAAGACAGGTAGGACTTCAGAAAGGAAAAATGAGGAGTCGGGAACTACAGACTGATGAAAAGGCAAAAATGATGTGGAAATTGTGGCTTTTTAGGAGAAAGCTGAACTTAAAAAAAAAAAGAACAGGAAAAACCATTGAGTAAATAGACAGGTGCCATTTTGCCAGATTCTTTCTATTAGAAGACATTGAAATGTGATGAATTTTAACCTTTATAAAATAAAATTTCAAATATAGTTTCTTTTCCTATTCTGGCAAAATGTTCCATCTTATAGCTGGTTATGTTTAATGTGAGATATATGATATTTCTATTTGATCTAGAATGTGCTTTTACAAAAATTAGGAAGTGAAAAACCAGGTTTTTTCTCATATAAAATACTTTATAACATGAATGACAATTGCCTTTGCTACTTACATCAAGCTTTGTAATAATCCAAATATTTCTGTACTGTGTGTCACAGTTGTTGCCATAGTTTGAAATGTTTTTGCAGTATGTATACTATTTGCCAAAAGCTTAAGAAAATAGACTCACACATAATTAACAGCAGCTATTTACCCCCAGTTGAACCTAATGATAAAAATTATAAAAGCATAGCTTTGGAAAGGCCCTTAACATATTCTCTAGTTTATGGCCTAGATTCTTCAAGGGCATACATTTAACCTACAACACAGGTACTTATTGTAGACTTTTTTTTTTTTCCTTTTTCTTAATCATGCTAATCCATGTTACTAACTTTAGGCAGGATTGTTTAAAACCTTTCCTGATGAAAAAATTCCATTTAATAAATAAAGCCCATGGGAGAGAGAGATTCCACAATAAACTCTTGATATTGAGCAAGGCTTAGTGTTTAGAAAGCTTACTGAAAACAAGCTCTTTATTATGTCTAAGGTAACTCCCCCAAGCTTCTGCCATTTTCTCTAGTATTGTGTGGTTGGTTCACTTACGACAGACTTGTTTTATGGTTAGTCTGCCTTTAGGTGGGAAGGTGTGGGTGTATGTGTGCAAACCTCTCTCCCCAAGTGTTAAAAACAATGATAGAGATATATGAAGTGTGGCATTATTAAAGTGACTATTTTTACCACCTTAGAAGTTTCATGTCATTTTATCTGTAAATCACTTTCCTTAAAACCAGAAACAGACTCCCCTTCCAACTCTCTAGGAGTCCTCATGCTCACTCGGCTGCCCCCATGATGGTAGAGCCCATCTTAGTCTGTGTTTTCTGTAAGCTGTAGTCTAAGCTCTTGTATTTTCCCTACGTTTTCCTTATCATCATTGTTTCATTCTGTTTCTAGATCCCTTAATGCTTCACTGTTTGCTAAGTAAGGTGTTTGGAACAGGCTTATTGAATTAAATGCTATCCATAAATAATACAAGCTTTATGAACAGTATATTCACATTTTAGAACTGTTTGGAGGCATCAAATTTCAAATTAAAGGTAACAAAGTTAGTAATTTTAGGTTAGTAGAACTGTAAGCTATATGGCTGTCACTGAACCCCTTAGCACAATGCTGGGCACAAAGCAAGTGCTCAGTTGATATTAGCTACTGTTATTAGCTGTGATGAAGATGCGACAGTAGTGGTCTTGTCCAAATATGTCAGGGGACAAGCTGTATTGTGTTCATTTGTACTTTCTGCCAGGAATATTGTGTTTTGTTCTAGTCATAGATATATTCACTACGTACATTCATACATGTATTCAGTAAATATGTATTTGATTCAACCAAATAAATCCTCTGCTTAATAATAATAGGAAGTATTTAAACATTTACGTTGTTGTGTAGAATCATTTGAACAGGTTTTTAATATTTTGATTTTTCATTGTATGCATGATAGGATTGCACATCCCCACTTCATCTCGGACGTTAACATGCTTTGTGACTTGCTTCGGCCAATTAAATTAAATCAGAATTGACAAGTGCCATTTCTATGCAAAAAACTGTCAGAAACTAAAACCAAGAATGTAAGGTTTCCTTTCCTGGCCTCACTTGCCAAGATGGAGGCTCTGATACCCTGGGTCCCAGAGTTACTTGCTAAGCAGGGTCTCACTTGAAGACTTGCCTTGATACATAAACTGAGCTAGAAATAAATGTCTGTTATTTCAAGCCACTGAGATTTCCGGGGTTGTTTTTTTCATTGCATCCTAACCTGTCCTCTCTTGACTGACAATTGGCAACACATTTATTTGGGAAGAAAACATTTTTGCTCCTAGACATGACTAAGCAAACTATTTTCTCTGTATACAAATAGATTATGTTCAGGTGTCACTCTGCCTAACTGATTGTACCATGCCAACTTTCTCTACACTACATGTGGCGAAATTCTTTCCTTACAAGGAAGAAACACAGCATCTGTTGTATTTGAATAGGAAAACAGCTTCTGGCTGGCTGTCTGCAGTGCTGAATTGGGAATAAAATGTGGCTGGCTGCTTTGTCATCTCCTGGATTGTAGGATTTAGGAGGACTGTGAGGAGTGAGACTTATCTATATAATTGTATCTTATCCTCTTTCCTCTCTCTGCTTATGCGTCTAAAGTATAGAGTGAAGTGACAACTTGTGACAGGTATAGTTTTAAATGATCACTTGGGCAAACACAGTCACTCCTCTGTCTTGGCAACAGCAACAAAGACTGAAGAGTGAAGGAAATAATCCTCATTTCCACAGACTTGGTAATTCTTTGAGAGACTAAACCCTTATTTCTGGAATTCTTGTTTCCCTGCCTTTACATATGAATATTGTTTCATATTTTAAATGCTTTAAAAATGCTACATCCTCAGAAGTCATTTTTGTTACATTTTTTTCAATAAATGATTCTGATGAAAATTACATTTCACATTCTCTAATGGGAAGGAATGGGAAACCAGGACGAAATATGCAGTTTTAATGACAACTAAGAGAAGTGTATGAAAAAATGCTATTTTTCATTTGCTTACACCATCCTCAATAGGACTGGCCTTGAGTTGGTTCTTGATTTTTTTACATTAGTTTTACCATCTTGGCATTAAGAAAGAAAAATTATGATGAAAGCTTGACTCGTGAATTGTAGAATACAAAAGACTATTAAATACAGAAAAATAGAGACAATCTTCATTCACAAGCTTTGTTAATCGTATTAATATAGATTATTTTGTGAACTATTTATGAGCTATTGCTCTCACATTAAATTAGAGTGAGTCTGTTTCTTTTTGTAGATAGTAGGTAGAGCCCCTTGTTATTTTAACTTTAGATGAAAAGAGTAAGAAAGAATATGTTATGAAAACAGTAGTCTGTTCATATTGTTTTGTCATTTACAGTGCTCCATTAAAAATAGCATGGTGTTGTGGGGCTTAGTTCAAGCAAACAAAGGAGAGTTGACAGTTCCTTTCCATATTTTACTTCTGTACGTCTTAGATTGCATTCTGTGTGCTGTTTTCTTACTAACAGGAGGATGGTGAGAAGGGCAAGAGGGGTTAAATGAATTCACCGGGAGATACAAAACAACACAAGTTTCCATTGATTTCAGGTCTTAGAGTACTCATGAAGTTAACATGCTTCTTCTGTCATGAATCAAAGTTACTCATTTTAAGTGCCTACTATTTGCTCAATGACATATGTACACCATCTCAAATCTTCCAAATGTCATCATATTACTATTCATACTTTATGAATAAGCTAAATGAGGCTCAGTTATTTAAATGCAAACAACAGACCTGGATTCAAACCCAATGTCTGTCTGTACTGTTTGAATACAACAGGCTGAATTATGGATAGGTGTCTTGAAAGGTTATTTCCATTTAGTTTATTAAACTATCTTTCCAATAGTATATAGATTAGTCTTCATTATATTTTTCTGTGTGAAATATTAGCTTCTGTAATATTTATGTTTTAAGGACAGAGAGATCTTGTTTGGAAGTTAGGAAAGAATTTGTTCCAAACTGTAAGAGTAGACCTATCCCAGAAAGACAGTCATGTGTTTTACCTCATCCTTAATGACACTGGAGCACTCTGTTCTTTAAAACCCAGGGTTAAAATTAGGCAAAGAAGGCTTAAACTGGACAAACATGCAATTATCAGAATATACTCAGAATCAGGAAGACAGTGGGGGTTTAGAAGTTTTTTTTGTTTCCTTATTTTTCTCATCAATTGGAAAGTCAAATTCTGGGTGTGTGTCCTTGGTTGTTTTACTACCTAAGTCTCAGAAATTATCTATAAAATGTACCCGTCCTGAATAAAATTCAGTAAAGCAGGTTAAGATGAAAAGTGTCAGGGGTTCTGTTTTACATGAAGTAATCAGGAAGAGTGTCTTTGATGACGTGATATTCTAGAAGAGAACTAAAAGAAACCTGGAAACCTGGGAGGAAAACAGTATGAACAGGTGGGATGGCAAGTGCAAAGACACGGAAGCGAGAAGGTCATTTGTCCATTCTAACAGTGAACAGAGCAGGGAGAAGTGGTGAGGCGGAATCAGTGAGGCAGATGGGGAGCTCATCTGTGGGTCTTGTCTACTGTGCTGAAGAGTAGACTTAAGCCATGTGAATCGGAAACCATTCAAGTTTTGAGTTACAGATAACTTGATCTGACTTTCAGATTGAAGAGGTCCCTGACTGCTGAATAACTATTATATATTATCGACTTTAGTAACAAAGTTTAAAGCAGGAAAACCAGTCTGGAAGCTGTATAAATAATTCAGGTAAAGGAATCTGGTGGCTTGGAGGTAAGTGGTATTGATGGCAATAGAAAACATATGAATGTTAAAAATAGATGCAACAGAATTAGATGATAGATTCTTGTGGGATGTAAGAGGAAGAGAGGAGCCAAAAAATGCTTTCAAGGGTTTTGTCCTAAACAGCTGGAATCATGGAGTTGCTACTTCCTCATGGGGAATGTTGCTGGTGGAGAAAACATGCAGAGATTGTGTGGTGACTGGATGGGGACCTGAGGTCAAGGGGAGCAATGGCTAAAGGTGGGTAATGTACCACATGCTGGCCTGGTGGTGGAATGATCCAGTGAGAGGGAACAATTGATGATGCCAAAGAAGGGATAAAGTCCTTGACTAGGTTAGAGATAGGATTTTAAAGCAGGGCAGAGTTTGGGCTGTGAGAAGAATGCAGAGGGCTGCAGAGTATAGGGGAGAAGGCACTGGCACCCCACTCCAGGACTCTTGCCTGGAAAATGGATGGAGGAGCCTGGAAGGCTGCAGTCCATGGGGTCACGACTGAGCGACTTCACTTTCATTTTCACTGTCATGCATCGGAGAAGGAAATGGCAACCCACTCCAGTGTTCTTGCCTGGAGAATCCCAGGGATGGGGAAGCCTGGTGGGCTGCCGTCTATGGGGTCACACAGAGTCAAACACGACTGAAGCGACTTAGCCGCAGCAGCAGCAGCAGCAGAGTGAAGGAGTACTGATGCAGTCATCATCACGCTCAGTCACTTCAGTTGTGTCCGACTCTGTGTGACACTGTGTACTGCAGCCCGCCAGGTTCCTCTGTCCATGGGATTCTCCAGGCAATAATACTGGAGTGGGTTGCCATGCCCTCCTCCAGGAGATCTTCCCAACCTAGCAATCGAAACCATGTCCCTTGTGGGGGGTTAGGGAGAAGTGATGGTGGTAGGAGAACTTGGGATTTCTCTTGTTACAACTTCTAGTTTCCCACTTATATGTGAAGCAAGGTCCTCCACTGTAGGAGAGCAAGAAAGAAAGATGTGTATTATTTCGCTGGGACTACCATACCAAATACCATAAGTGGGGTGGCCTAAACAAATGAAATTTTTCTCTCAAAATTCTGGAGACTAGAATTTCAGGATCAGGGTGTAAGCAAGATTGGTTTCTTCTAAGGCCTCTCTCCTTGGCTTGATCATTTTTCTCCTGTGTCTTTACATGATCGTCCTTCTGTGCTTATCTGTGTTCCCATCTCCTCTTCTTATAAACGATGCCAGTCACATTCACTTAGGCCCCATCCTAATTACTTCATTTTAACTTAATTAACTCTTTAAAGAGCCTATCTCTGAGTACAGTCACATTTTGCAGCACTGGAAGTTTAAAGTTTAACATATAAATTTGGGGGACACAATTCAAAATAAAAAGGGATTTGAAATTTGATGAAAGTATGATAAAATTCTTGAGAATGGATAGGGGACATTGAGGATTGTATGGCAGTATTTCAGTTAATCCTATAAAACTATTCAGTCACAGTCATATCATTTGTAATATCCATAAGATCTAAGAAAACCAAGGAATAACTTGAGTTAAAAGTTTTAATAACTCTGTTCATGCCAATTAAATGTAAAACTATTTTCTTTACGTATATTTTGTTTAATTGTACAGAATATAAAATAGAAAAGAGTAGTAGCTCTAGATTTCTTCACTATGCATATGTATGTTGTAGATATTTTTGCCAAGTGATTTGTATTTGTTATTTAATAAATTATACCCACAGAGGGTCAAGATCGGAAAATCAGGACAGCAGAGGAGATTGGTAGAGTGAACTCTCTCTCTATGTCTTTCATCCTGCGACCTTCAGAATAAAGTCTAGCTTCTGCTCGTCTCTAAGACAGTCTTATGTTCACTGTGAAAAGCTGATGTGCATTCTTTGCTTTTCATATTTAATACATAGTATACAATTTCAAAAATTTTATCTACAGCTTGTCTTTAAATCAAGATTTAATATTTTCCATAAATATCTTGCTTTTATTTTTCAGGTCATTTTAACAAATTTGAAAATTATTTATACATCTAGAAGGGAATCTCTTTGGCTTTTTTAAAACTTTATCCATACTCACTCAGTATATAATGTTTAATTTTATTATGGTAATGTTTAAAATACAGCAGAGAATGAAGAAAACACATAACAAATATTTAAGTAAGAGACTAGAATACATATTTTCAACATTTCCTTTTGTATTATTGATGGGGCATTTTCTGAAATTCATGGTTATTCTATATGATCAAATATATAGCAGTGGTTAAAATATTATTTAGAATTTTTTTCAGAGAGTTAACTCAGAGAGAGAAGTAGGAATACATTGCATACAGCATAATGTTTAAATTATCTTTCTCAGTACATAGTAATTCGTTAGACATTTCTCTATACTTTCTCAATTCCTAGAAATTTGTCAGATGGCTTTTCTTTTACTTCTTGGCAGGCGTCCCTTGAATCCTTAAAATGAATGCAATTTTATGCTGCAAGTTGTACCACAGTGCACTTTTCTTTCCCTTAGCTCTTTCAGACAATGAGACTTGGGATTTTACCAACTTTGAATGCTTATGTATACTCATAGCCATTTGCATTGCATGCCATTTGAAAACCAGATGAATAATATGTATTCTCTAGAAAAATTCAAAACTTTGCATGTACATTCAAAACATTGCATCCAAATTCAAACAATTCATGGCTTCCCATAAGGCAGCCTATGGATATACATGTACTTCAAATTACAGTATTTCTAGGCTAACAATAATAGCCTGGTTACACCAATTATGCCTTATCTTGATGGAATATAATATATAACAGGAACAGGGGGATGCTTATGATAAACTAAAGCATGACAAAAGCAAAATACACCATTGTATATGTGCTACATTTACAATAATGTAAAATATGCATGCATGCTCTGGACAAAAATTTTAAAAACATATAAAATAAAAGTAGTTTTGTAAGAGTATAATAAGATTATGAATAAATTTCATTCTTTTAAAAATTTCTTATTTTTTAAAAATGCTATATTGCTTTGTAGTAAAAGTAATATTGAAATATGAGAAACCTAGAAAAGAGATAATTTATAATCTCCATGAGTATTCTCCAGGTAAGAATACTGGAGTGGGTTGCCATGCCCTCCTCCAAGGGATCGTCCCAATCCAGGGATCAAACCCAGGTCTACCACTTTGCAGACAGATTCTTTACCATCTGAGCCACCAGGGAAACCAGAGATAATTTATAATCTGGATACTTTCAGTCATCCCTTATATGCTCAGAATGACACTGAGCATCATTCTTTCTTTTATTGTCTTCCTTTTTATTCTCTTGAATGATGCTAAAATAATCTTTTAAAGCAATTCAGACTGATTATACCACCTGACCAGTTAAAACTTCTCAGTGGTATTTGATTATGGTCACTAATGCTTCTTTTCATGAGATGGTCTGTGCCCATCTCCCTACCATTTCTCCCAGTTCACCAGCCTTTCCCAGATAGAGCCTACTCCCCGCTTCTGTGCTTGTCTCTCTGCACATTCATCCTCTGGTACTCTTGCTCTCCTTTCTTAAATCTTACTAATTCTTTACATTTCAGCTCTAAACATTTCTTCAGGACAGTCATTATTGTCCAGTTTGAGAACAGTTCCACATTATTCATAGTTAAAGCTTTCTAGTTTTTATTTCATAAATTATTTGTGAATTGACTAATAAACCCACAGTCCACTTAATATTTTATAAAATATTTAACACATGGATTCTTTCATATAGGTAATACTGAGAGTGAAGTATTACAATTGTCTGACTAAATCAATACAGGTGGCCCTCCCCCCACACCCCCCTCCCATTCCTTTAAGATTAACATATGAAGACAAGGCCTCTTCAAGATAGTACAGTAAGGAAATCACTAAGGTAGAGAAAGTGTTCAAGTGAGTAGAGAAGATATTTTATGATGCTTATAATTTATGTCTTGAGATTTAGGCTGATACCATGACCCCAAAACATTCAGCAACTTTCAAATATTCAGAGAAAATGAAAGTCAATTAAGTTTAAAAATAAATCAGACATGTTATTTATTGTCATGTGGACACAATAGCCAACCAGTTGAATCTATATTTCTTTAAAGTTATGTAGGTACTGCCTTGGAGGCATCCCTGGTGGCTCAGACAGTAAAGAAACTGCCCGCAACGTGAGAGACCTGGGTTTGATCCCTGGGTAGGCAAGTCCTTTGGAGAAGAGAATGGCCAGCCACCCACTCCAGTATTCTTGCCCAGAGAATTCCATGGACAGAGGATTCTGGCAGGCTACATCCCATGGGGTTGCCAAGAGTCAGACATGACTGAGGGACGAACACACACACTTTAGATCACTTCACACTGGGGATTCAAAAGGAAAGACAAATTTGCTCAGTAGGACCTAATCTCAGCATCATCTCTATAGTTAGAATAGCACTTCTGAGTGTTCACATAGAAGTTCAGTCTTCCTGAACTATTGCCTGTTGTACTGACCAGAAAGCATTGGTATAAGTTGATGTAGCATCTTTCCGATGGATTTAACATTTAAGGAATGGTGGTATACATCACATCCTACACTTCAAATTTAATACAACAAAAATCATGAAATTATGCTACTATTAGCTTTACCTTCAAATATTCTTGGAAGCTTTACTTTAGTAGATCCTATCTTATATTGGTCACAATATAATATGCAAATAGGAAAATACATATGTTTGTTTAAAACAATAATATCCAACCTGACATTTTTAATCTCATGAAATTACTTAGGAAATGGATGAGCTGCTAAAATATCAAGGCTAACAAATCATCAATTCAATGGCTTTGTGTAGATCACCCTGACAAGAAGAACCATTAACCATATTGTTGCCTTCATTCTTTAACTCAAGATATTCAAAGGTTTTGCAGTTTAAGGTGTAGTCAGTAATCTGAAAGTTTTCAGTTTTCTTACCAGGAAAAGTTACCTAAAGCTGCAGAATCTTGAGTAGATATCTAATGACTGCTCTTCACCAAAAGGTAATTTGGGCAATTTCATATTTCAGATATGAAAACTTTTATTAATTGCTTCAATTGTCCTTAATTTTAAAATTGTATCTTTGTACATATTTAAGAGTTCATAAAATAAAAGGATTCTATGCATATCTAACTAGTAAGAAGAAACCACTTAGGTTTAAAACAGAAAAACTGAATCATTTCTACCTGAATACCATCTAAGAACCCTGACATCCAAGTATTTTTTTTTCATAAATTATAGACAGCTTGATTCAGACTACATAGGACTAAATGGAACAATATATATGAAGCAAGGCATTCTCTCTCTCTCTTTTTTTTTCCATTCTCTTTATTTCTATACACTTATTGCTTCTTAAACAAATTTTGCTTCACTTTCAGGAGTAAGGGATGGAATTCCTCAGTCCTCCACCTTGAAACTGTTTGCTTTGCAAATGGACTAATGCACTTTATTCTAACAGTTTAAGAGGCAGCACTTTATCAGTATTTCCAGAAATGTGACTGTATTGTGGTTCATTAGGGAACCATGCAATTAGGGATATCAATCTTCCTTCTCACTACCTGAAGAAAGCTCTGACAGTAAATGTTTTGGTGAGATAAACTCTACATGAATTTAACTTCCTATTCAGTTTCTTAATGCCTTAATTTTCTTACAGTTTTTAAAGAACGCATGTGCAAGAGGATTGACATATCCAAAGAATGCAAGTGGTTGTAATAAGTACTTCTTTGAAGTACCATTGGGTTGTAGTAGACTGCTCCAAAGATTAAATGGCTAGGTTTTTATACAGTATTTTATGCTTGTGTGCTCAGTGGCCTCAGTCATATCTGACTCTTTGCTACCCTATCGACTATAGCCCTCCAGGGTCCTCTCCTGTGGGATTCTCCAGGCAAGAATACTAGAGTGGGTTGTCATTTCCTTCTTCAGGGGATCTTCCTGATCTAGGAATTGAACTCCCATCTCTTATATCTCCTGCATTGGCAGGCAGGTTCTTTACCACTAGCACTGCCTGGAAAGCCCTATACAATATTTTAGGTGAGTGCAAATTTCTACAGCAAACAACATACTCATGTGGCTTAAAGGATTAGAAGATATTTACTTTTATGAGATAATCATTGAACTTTGGTCTTTTTCTTTACACTTTAAAATTAAGCCCTATCCATCTCATTGATGGTATTAGAATTAACTTGTTAAACAACTAAACTTAAGGTTACTGCAAGGAGATCAAACCAGTCAATCCTAAAGGAAATTAGTCATGAATATTCATTGGAAGGACTGATGCTGAAGATAAAGTTCCAATACTTTGGCCACCTGATGTGAAGAACTGACTCACTGGAAAAGACCCTGGTGCTGGGAAAAATTGAAGACGGTTGAAGAAGGGGGAGACAGAGGATGAAATGGTTGGATGGCATCACCGACTCGATGGACATGAGTTTGAGCAAGCTTCAGGAGTTGGTGATGGACAGGGAAGCCTGGCATGCTGTAGTCCATGGGCTCACAAAGACTGAGTGATTGAATTGAACTAAGCACAAGGGGCAGAGTACCTTCTGCTGTCCTTAATAAAGTATCTCTAGCAGCATCCAGTTTTGTTCTGAAAAGATGTGCCATTTTTATTGTGAGTAGTTATAAGCTGTTTAAATAGTATTTGCTTTTGCTTTTATGCCCCCCCCCCACCAAATATGAAACCTTTTCTCACTTCTTCAACCTGGTAGTATAATAACTGGAAGATATTCCTATTCATAGTATACTATATATACTCATAGTATACTAGTTTTATGAAGGCAGTGGTTGTTCATATGTAATGGTAATTTTGTGATTTATGACCACCTCAATACTATAGAAAATATGGCTTGTATTTCTCATGTTTTCTACTATATCCCATTGGTATTATTAACTTTATTGTGTCTCCTCAGAATGAGGCAGGGATAGACACAGAAATGACATTGCTCCCATCCCGAAACAGAACGAGAGAGACAAAATTCCCATCCACTGTATTCCCACTGTAACTTAGAACATATGAACTCCTCTCTACTATATTCAGAGTTAATAAAAATGTTGCCTTCCAGCCTTTCTCCTTTCTCTCGACTCCTATTCCTTCTCCCTCTCTGCCTTCTTGTCCTCACATGAGTGCTAGCAGTAATGGAAATGTACAAATAAGCATGGCTACCATTTATTGAACTCTTACTATATCTCAAGAATTTTGCTAAAACTTTAACTACATTATCATTTATCTTTACACATCCACTCCAAGGTATATTTTATGTCAGTTTTTTCATCAAAGAAAATTATTTATGCTAAATTAAACAAAGAGAGGAAGTATATTATATGATAAGTGATAGTTCATGAACCAATGGTCTCAATATAACCAGGCCTTAAGAAAAGAGAAGAATCTGACAAAGGAGAAGGACCTGACAGTGTTAGGAACTCAAGAAGCAGAAAGCTCTCTCAGTCTCATATTTGCTTTTATTTCTATATCTTTGTCTTGGTTTATCTATGTATCTATGAGAGAGAAAGTGGTTATTCTTCGGTTTCAGGAGATATGTCAGTGTTAACAGCTCTTTCTCAAGCCCAACCCCAAATTCTCAGGAAGGAAAATTTTGGCTAATGAGAGCCTGAGTCTGGTATCAAGATGGATCCAAAAAAACCTTAGTTTGGAGAGTCAGATGCACATGAAGCATATCTGGGGACATGTGTTTGGAAAGAGATCTTGTGTGCATATTACAGTGGATGGGATGGATCAAAAAGGGAAAGTAGTTGATCCAAATTCACACAGTAAGTAAATGGCAAAATGGAACGTAGGAGCACAAATTTGGCTCAGTTAAAGTTCAAGTGGCATTCTTTGAATTGTGCTGACTTTTGTATTCATTTCTTACTGTTACTGTAACAAATGATTATAAATTTAGTATCTTTAAAGAGCACAAAGTTATTACCTTGCAGATCTGGAGGTTGGAAGGGTTGGATGTTCCCTCTAGAGGCCCTAGAAAGAATCTCTTTCCTTGTCTTCTATAGCATTTAGAAGACACTTACATTCCTTGCCCTGTGGCCTCTTCTTGAATCATTTCAAACCTCTGCTTTCTTCATCATACCTTTTTCTCACTCTGATCCTCCTTCTCCCTTCTTTCAAGAACCCTTGTGATTGTGTTGGGTTCATCCAGATAATCCAGGATTATCTGCCACCTCAAAAACCTCAAATTCTTTACAACCTTGAAACTCCTTTTGCTGTGTAAGATAACATCTTCACAAATTCCAGGGATTAGGGTGTCCATATCTTTAAGGAGGCCATTATTCAGCCTACCACAGCTCTCTAGAGCCAAGTCTGTTCCTACTTAATTTTGCCATTGCAACTCATCTTTTTATCTTCTTTTTGTAACCTCTCTTTCACGTATTTCTAATTATCCTTATTTCTCTTAGATCATGACACTGTTTAGCAAAAACAAAACAAAAAACAATATTGCTTGATATTCTGCCATACTTCTAATAACGAATATTTCTTGATCTTGGTAATTTTTGAATTCTTAATTTCTGATATAATCCATTTCTTGAGAAGGACTTTGAAGAAAGTTTTGACAGAGATAGAAATAAAGGGAGAGTATTTCATTGTGAATAATTTCAATGAACAAAGGCCCAGAGCAAACTATATAAGGCTGAACCAAATAAAATAATGTTAACTAGTCTGTAGGGAACATTTGATAGAAGGACGAGAAAGGAAAAGTAAAATATGGGAGCCGCATTTCTAAAACCTTCAAATTAATTACTAGTGTACTTATGTATAATGATTGGTGGAAAAAATGATTTTTATCTCAAAATTAAGTTTTCTACAAATTAATTATTTATAAAACGTGTTTATTGTGTGGGAAAATGCCCATTTTTTAAAAGCTTGCTATTCTTAAATACACTGACCTTTAAAATTCCAAAATGTCTTTCATAAACAATTGTACTATTTATTTAGAAACAGGTACACCTACACACACACATACACAGAGCCACCAACATAAAGCAGTACGTCATGCAACTCTGGTTGTAAAACGGCATTAGAACAATATAGGCATATAACTTTGAACAAGAGTTTATTTATTCTGTTTATTTCGTTATGTAGCTCTAATGATTTTTAATAATACTGAATGATTCTGAATGTCTGGAATAAGTCTGTATGTAAACTGTTAGGTAGTAGGTGCCCAATAGGCTGTCTGTATACTCCAATTGTATTCATCTCGGATAGAACTATTCATATTTATGTAAAAAAATCAACCTAATTTCACAGTCATTAAAGAACAACTATGAAAATATTTAATAACTATAAATCAACCTTGGGGCAAAAGTAGGTTATTGAATTTCAGCTCACAGTATAAATGAACTATTTTGGCACTCATTAGATTAAAATGATTAAATTGCTTCTCTCTTGTGTCTCATATTCACATAGGAAGTTTTGTACTTTTGCTTAACCACAAAGTATTTTACCCTCTAGAAGGAAAAAAATAATAATCTCATAGCTTTTTAATGAAAGGGACATTGTGTTTTGTGTAACTTAATGTTTCCTCTAGATTTACTGTTTTGGAAAGGGCTAGAAGTGGAAAGTATTAGACGCTAGTGACTTACAATGACATCATTCTGTATTTAATTAAAGTGTGTTCTTAATACTTCACTCAGATTTTTCAAACCATGGAGCTTTATCTGATTTAATTTTTGTTCTCAAAAACTGGATTTCTTAAAATTTTCATGTTTGACATTATTTCCTGAAGTATTTATTTAAAAATAAATCCAAATATTTAAGCAAATTAGAACTATATTTTCCTAGAGACTGTGTTTATAAAGAAAAATGTCTATACTATTTACTGCTTATAAATTTGTTTAGCTGGTCTTTACTCAGTGCCACATATTTAGAGATGCAGTCTTATACAGATATGAAGTCTAAGAGATATAAAAACATTTAACATGGATTTTGTTCTAAGGGGGAAATTGATACACAGTGAAGTATATAGCATTCCATAGGATGAGCGCGGACAAAGACATGTAGAGGTGCTGTAGAAGCACAGAGGGGTATAACAACAGGTTTTCTGGAGGTGAATTATGTTGTCACTAAGCCTCAGGAGTCTTGTTGACTCTGAGTATTTGATTCCTTAAGAGAAGATTGGAATTCTCCTAGCTTAAGCTCTGCAAATTCTAGACATTATGAACGCAGCGCATTTCCAGTGGGAGGACTCTAACCTGTATAATAACACTGACTCACCACTGGGCTTTCCATATACATACTTGATTTTTACATATAAATACTGACTTAGTTGTCTATATGGACAAGCAAAGAATGGATGAATAAAACCCAAGACCACTTTATAAAAGCTGCTCATATTCAATACTTTATATTACTTAATTATTTCACTCCTTTCCCTCACTAACTCATTTACTAAAGTTGACCAACAGAATAAAATGGCATCATTTATCATGGTGCCATTATTACAATCTTTTAAAGCCATCTCTAAAATGATTACCTTTTGATATTGTGAAAACCTGATGTATATAGAAAGATCCTGGAGAAATGCTAGACCCAGGATCTCACTGTGTTTCTGTTTTGGCACAATCCCTGTGCTGTCTGGATGGTTACCCTACACCTGCCACTGCAGGTGGATTTAGCTCACCTCTGCTCTAGCATTCTCAGCTTCAGTGGAGCCAGCTTGTCATCAATCTCCACATTCACGAGCGACTATAGTACATGTGAGAATCTTGGAAGCCCTCATTGATGTATTTATATGAGGCTTTACATTAATGGGCTTCCCTTGTGGCTCGGCTGGTAAAGAATCCACCTGCAATGCAGGAGACCTGGGTTCGATCCCTGGGTTGGGAAGATCCCCTGGAGAAGGGAAAGGCTACCCGCTCCAGTGTTTCTGGCCTGGAGAATTCCATGGACTGTATAGTCCATAGGGTCGCAAAGAGTCAGACACGACTGAGCAACTTTCACTTTCACTTACATTAATAGTACAAAGTTAGTTGCAATGCCTTCCAAATATTTTTCTTGCTCTCATTTTCCAGAAATACACCATCTGGTGAACCTGGCCATTCTTTTATTTTCTAGCTCCTTGTCTCATATATATTCTTTTGTGATTAAGTTTGTCTTCATATCAGAGTATTGAAATATTTGCTGTTTAGGAACAGTGAGGGATCATGGTGAGGTATTTGAATTGAGTTTGATGTTAGATCACAACTTGACCCTATACTATCTACAGAGTGTATTTTCCATAAATTCATATAATGTTACCACAGCAATAACTGAGAAAAGTATAGTTGGGCTATATTGTCATATATATGTTTAACCTAAGTTGGACAAAGTCAATTATAGTCTAATAAGATGTAATGCTGATTAGTGATTGGAAATGGGCAAGAGACAAAGCTTGCTAAACTGAAACAATGTGTAAAAAAGTATTCATAGGTCAGTTTCTAATATTAACAGTTAATACAGTTCATGGAACCCACAACTGAGTGAAAGCTGATAACAAAAGAACTTTTGTGTTAAGCAAAACACAGTCAAGATAGTAAAATGGATAGACATACAGAACAGAGTGCTAAGACAGTGTACCAATCTAATGCATTCTTACCAGAGAGTCCATAGGGATGGAAGATTACAAAGTGAATATCACTGAAGTCTCTTCTTGGCAGTGACAAGAAATAGCAAAAATATCCAATATAAAGAAGTATCAAGTTTTCTGACATGAGATCTGAGTCCTACAATAACAAGAGACCTTCATGATCAAAACTTTGGCTAGATTTCCAGCATGATTTCATGTTTCATCCTGGTTCTTGTTTAGTCTGGTACACTGTGGGATAAGACTTTATATCACAATGTTAGAGTCAGAAGAAGAGATACTTACATGGACGTGTCCCTTACCAGGATTATAAAGTATATGGGTGCTATCTATAAACAGATGATTGCACTGATGATTCTATAAGCTGAGTATTAGTGATGTTTCTAAAAGTGTCAGGCTTTCACCTGTCCAACTGGTCAAGCCTTCAATTCATACATTAATTGAGGATGGTATGGTCATGGTGTTGAGTGTAAATAAGAAATCTGCAACTGTGGTAAACCACCAATAGAACTGTCAGGTAAGAGAGATCTCTACAGTCCTACCTTAGGAAGTTATCATTTTGAATTAGATTATTAGACCCCACTAATAATATTTCTCTGTGCCTAGGAAAACTGTAGGGAGCAGCCAAAAGATTCACATAAGTTCATATAAACATAGAAAGGTCCAAGTTCCAAGATGCCATCATGTGATCAGAGGGTAGGAGCAGGGCATAAGAAAGAGACTGGAGCATACAACAGTGTATATGAATGTGTTAATGCACATACAAATATCTCCTGTCTTTATTCATTGACAGAACCTAGAGACAATGACACTCAAGCAGCAATAAGAATTTTTAGAAAGTAGCATTCTCCATTTAAAGTTGCTGAGGTTCTTTGGTGAAGTGATTGGAGTGGTTTGACTGGAGTAGGGAAAATGCAAGATGAGTCTGGAGCTATTGAAAAAGCAAAGAAAAGATAGAAAGAGAGGGAAGGAAAGAGAAGGAGGAAGGAAGGAAAGATGGAAGAAAGGAAAGAAAGGAAAGAGGAGGAAGAGAAAGGAAGGGAGGGAGGGAAGAAGGGAAGGAAAGAAAGAGGAAAGAAAGAAGAAAAGGGAACAGAAAGGAAGGAATGGTGAGGTGTCAGAAGGACATAGGAGCTAACCAGGACAAGCTTGCTATGGCCAAGCTGGAACAATGTGAGCAACAAATAAATTATAAAAGTATTTGATTATTACCGAGAGAATGGCACAAATATCTCTGAGTCCATGATATTGTAAATAAATAAATTAAAATGTGAATGAGAGAATGGACAAGGCTTTAAAAAATTTTTTTTATAATTTATTTATTTTTTATTGAAGGATAATTGGTTTACAGAATTTTGCTATTTTCTGTGGACAAGTCTTTCTTATAGAATAATTCCAACTAAAAATGTAGAAGAAATGAAGGAAATAGAAAATCACCGTTAGAACACCATAGCGATAATTAACTAGGCTTCCTGCAGGCAAGACATAGAGATGGGTGGCAAAATTAGGAGACAAAAGTTCAAGGAGAAAGAGGCTATTTGCATATTCACAATCTATCCCTTCCCCAAACCTATCAGTTACAAAGAAAAAAGTAGTAACTTTACAGGTTACTGGAGAAGTATAAGATGCCCCCTTATAGAATGATCAGTGTAAACATCAGCAGACTTATCAAATCCTGAGCTTCTATTATGATGCACTGAGACATAATACATGTCTGTGGTATCCTTCCTAATAATGCATAATCTCAATCTAATTTTGAGAAACACCAGACAAAACCAAATTGAGTGACACTATACAAAATAGCTGACTGTTTAGTGTGTCAAGGTCATGAAAGGCAAGGAAAGAATGAACAGATATCACAGAATGAAAGAGATTAGGAAGACATGACAGCTAAATGCAACCTGAGACCCTGGTTTGGGCCTTGATACAGAATAATGACCTTAATGAAAAAACAGGTGAAAGTTGAACACATTCTGTAGTTAATAACATTGTACCCTGTTAAATTCTTAGTTGTGATCATTGTACCACAATCAGATTTTACCAAATGAAAGGTATACGGAAACTCTTTGTGGTGTTTTGCAACTCTTCTGTAAATCCCAAATCATTCCCAAATAACGTAACACAAGACTGAAGGAAAGTATGAATTGTTTTATGTGTGATGGAAATGTGGAAAACTGTGGTTTAAGCAAACTACCATTAGGATGCTTTTCGCCGCAACAAATTGTTGACAACAAAGATAACTTAATTGTCTTAAATGACTGCTTATTTAATTGAACAAATCTTTAAAGTAAGGCAGCAGTCAATCAAAATGTTGTTCTATCAAGACTCTAGCTTCTTTTAACTTCAGTTCAGTTCAGTTCAGTTCAGTCGCTCAGTCATGTCCGACTCTTTGCAACCCCATGAATCACAGCATGCCAGGCCTCCCTTTATTTTAGCTCTCCTTCACAAACCATTTTATCCTCATCCTCATAATGAGATAGCTGCAGGAGTTCTAGGCTGATCACTAGTGGCCAGAATGAGAGGCCTGCTAATTTTAATGACTGTCTTTAAAAAGGTAAGAGCCTGTCTTTCCCAGATATCCCTAGGAAAACATCATCCCCCAAAGATCCAACTGAAATAGATTAGGTAGGATTCTCTTTACTAAGCCAACTGGAGATGCAAGGGGGATCACATAGACTATTTGTCATAGGCCTGGTTTCTATAAGCAGTCATTAGCCCATCCTGGAGCTGAGGGTAGATGTCAAGTACTGTGCCCATCCTGGAACTGAGGGTGGGATGCTAAGCTGAGTGAAGCTGGTTTAAGTAGATGGACTAAAATCAAAGTCTTAAGTAGGAGAAGTGATTATTAGGAAGGAACAAAATAACCCATGGTAAATTTTTCAAAATAAAAATTGTACATATGATCTGCTACTAGTAAATATTGCAATACAGAAACAAACGAACAAAGAAATCTGAAATTTACACCCTTCTAGAAAAACTGGGAATGCTTGTACCCGTCCTTTCTACAGCAGTGCTATAATTATTTTGGCAATCTGGTGAGACCCAGTAGGTTAACTTATTAATCTTTAAATTCCACCACTGATCAGTCTGATCATGTTTCCACTTGTTTCACTCAGCATCCTTGGAAATGGTTCCTTTGTTTACATACATTTGGCACATCTCCCACACCTAATTTGATCACCTGCACTTGGAAAAACTGCTAATTTCATTTGAAGATTCAGGTGCCCTCATTAAGGAACAAAGCATTACATAATCTTCCTGCTGTCTAAACAATTTAAAATTGCCTCACATAATCTCCTCACCTTCTTACGTACAAACTGTTACATGAAACACAAAACAAAAGAGTGTCTTTTGACAGAGAGGGTAAAATATTCCATGCCCTCTAGAGAGAAACAGTCTTTAATTGAAATAACTTGGCAAAGTTCTCTCTGTTGGCACCATTCACTGTATGGAAAAATCTCAGCCGCTAATGACAATAGTAAATGTGTTGGAAAGAAATGACAAAACTAGTTTGTGTCCCTCCAAAAGCAAGCACTTTTAACAAACATGAAATAAAGTGGCTTTCATTTACTTTTTGCATTTAAATATAGTTTTAAAAATTATTATAGGAACTATACTAAATATTTTATAATAACTTATAAGGGAAAAGAATCTGAAAAATTATATGTATAACTGAATCATTTTGCTGTATACCTGACGCTACCACAACATTGTAGATCAACTATACTTCAGTAAAAGTGATTATCTATGGGCGATTATAGTTTTATAAGTGCCATCAATGGAAACCAACTTCCATTTATGCACTACATATTTTGTTGGATGTTTCTATGGTGTATTTAGAAATATTTTAAAATATGTGGATCAATTTCTCTTGCACTGAGGATCAATTGGATCCACATCTATAGGTCTGAAATTTCTGTCAATAGATCTGGGTATCCTACTGCTTGCTGGTCTGTTTAAAATGGAATTCATAATAATACAACCCAAACCTGTTTTTCTCCCCACATTTCTATGCCAGTGACCTCAGTCTCTGACTCCCACTGTTATCTCTAATTCCCCCTAGCTCATTTTCAGTCTCTACATGCTGTTACTAAGTACTCTTAATTTTCATATCTAAGATTTTAATCTGTGCTTTCCTTTCCATTCCATTCCATGTAATGATCACCTCATTACGACAAACTACATATTTTTTACCTGGTCCAAAATTCTCTCTTTGTCCCAGCAACCTGCTCTGCTAACATACACACTCAGACACACAGATATACAGACACACACACACACACACACACACACACACACACACACACACCACATACACAGCACTTTCAGAGATAATTACTACCTCGTAGATTAGATTTTTAAAAAATTTAAATGTATCTTTTAATTGGAGGCTAATTACTTTACAATATTGTACTGCTTTTGCCATACATCAACATGAATCTGCCACAGGTGTACATATGTTCCCAATCCTGAACAACCCTCCCACCTCCCTCCCCGTACCATCCCTCTGGGTTATCCCAGTGCGCCAGCCCCGAGCATCCTGTATCACGCATTGAACCTGGACTGGCGATTTGTTTCTTATATGATATTATACATGTTTCAATGCCATTTTCCCAAATCATCCCACCCTCTCCCTCTCCCACAGAGTCCAAAAGACTGTTCTATACATCTGTGTCTCTTTTGCTGTCTTGCATACAGGGTTATCATTACCATCTTTCTAAATTCCATATATATGCTTTAATGTACTATATTGGTGTTTTTCTTTCTGGCTTACTTCACTCTGTATAATAGACTCCAGTTTCATCCACCTCATTAGAACTGACTCAAATGCATTCTTTTTAATGGCTGAGTAATACTCCATTGTGTATATATACCACAGCTTTCTTATCCATTCATTTGCTGATGGACATCTAGGTTGCGTCCATGTCCTGGCTATTATAAACAGTGTTGCAATGAACATTGGGGTACACGTGTCTCTTTCAATTCTGGTTTCCTTGGTGTGTATGCCCAGCAGTGGGATTGCTGGGTAGATTAGATTTTATGATCTTGTCTCTCCCTGCTTCAAAATATGTGATGGCCAGCTAGTAACTAAAGTTTTATAGGCAAGTCTCTTCATGTCACTAACTGTTTTAGCAGTCTACTTTGGTAAATACATTTTATGTCTCAGCCTCATGGACTTTATTTCTCGTCTTTTTAAAAAACCACATGTTTATCTCAACCTCTAAGACATCTCTCTTTCCTATTTCTCTTCCCTCCATGCCTTAGTTAGGACTACTATATCAAAGTACCATAGTCTGGGTGATTTATAAATAGCAGAAGTTTATTTCCCATTGTTCTGGAGGCTGGAAATCTTACAAGTTCTCATGGAGGCCCTCTTCAGTGTTGTGCACTGTGGAATTCTCTTGTATCCTCACATGGCTTAAACTGGGCATCATAGGTAGACATTCAAGAGGGCTCCACTCTCATGACCTAATTACCTCCCCCAAATCCCATCTCCTAATACCATTACATTGGATGTTAGCATTTCAACGTATGAATTTGGAAGAGACACAAACATTCAGCCCATTATATTCTCTGACCAGGTTTTTTTCATTTCTTTCATCCACTTTATTTTATCTTGGTGGTGTTGTTTAGTCCATAGGTTGTGTCTGACTCTTGTGATCCCATGGACTATAGCCCACCAGGCTTCTCTGACCATGGGATTTCCCAGGCAAGAATAGTGGAGTGGATTGTCATTTCCTTCTCTAGTGAATCTTCCCAAACCAGGGATCCAACCCTTGTTTCCTGCTTGGTAGGCAGATTCTCTACCTCTGAGCCAGTTGGGAGGACCCTTATTTTAGCTAGCACCTCTATACTAATAATTCCCTAGTTTAGTGTCTTCAGCTGACATACTTTCCTGAGTCCCAAATTTGTATGTCAACTGCCGACTACTTGATACATCCTCCTGAATGCCAAATTGAACCTATCACTTTCCTCTGCCCATTTATATGTCCCTCTGTATTCAGTCATCAAGTATTGATAATCCCACCTGCTAAATATCACAATGATGTTAGAAGAGTTGTAAACCTTTTGGCTTAATGTGAATAACGGCCACTGGTTGGGATGAGATAGGAAAAAAGTATAAATTTTTGTCTGCTATTTTAAAATAATATGAATCAGAGAAAATGCTAAAAATATAGGATAGACTCAATAGTATTTTAAGACCTAGAAATAATTAATGCTTTGTAAATACAGCAAACAAGATATTACCCCTAACACACCCATTTGACAAACCCTAATTATATATTTATTCATTTTAATCTAGCCTCTGTCATACTTAGCTCAAACCATGAGTTTGATATTGAATAGTAATCCTCATTTAGAGCAGCTGAATAACTTAGAAGTCTCAATTTCATCCTTTTCCATGTAAATGATATTCCAAAAATAAGAGCATTACTATATATAGTACTTTTTAAGTTTATGGCAAATATTATTTTCATCATGCTCTCTATAAACTCTGGTAAAAATATGTATTAGCATATTAACATCATGCTCTGTGAATATGCAAATACCTATAAATATCTTTTATTCTCACAATTAAAACATTAATTATAGTTACAAAGAAATGTGGTTATATATTTTGTATGACTATATCTTCAAACAGATTTAATGTTATAGCTGATCAAAGATGTTTGCCTTAGAATTACATAGAAAAAAATGATATCCTCAGCCAATCCTTGTCCCATTTGCTATGTTACCCTTGTCTTATTAAGTAGAGCTCTAGTTCTGGTTTTTCTAGGTAAGTGACATAAGCATACTAAACTTCAATGATCATTATGAAAAGAAAAAAAGATTTGAAATTTAAAATCATACCAGTTTTCATATATTTTTGAAAAGTTTTAAATGTTTATTTTAATTCATATCATGTGAAATTGCTAACTTTTCATCATTTTGCTTATAAAAATTATAGTCTTTATAATTAATTTATATGGTTTGATACCAATGAGTTAAATCTATTCAAATTTCTTAATTTCTATGTATAAAAACTATTCATTAAATAGAAATATTGAAAGGATATTTGAACTCAGCCTTATTAAATGGTAGCTAAAACTATTTTTGTTAAGGTTGTATTATATATGATGAATATAATACATATTTTTATATCTTGCATTTTGTTCAAACTCAGGATGTGGCACACTCTGAGCAATGTGTAGACGATTGTAACTGAACAGGAAGAAAATCACCACACTACAAAAATAAACAATTATAACTTGCTACTGACAGCAGGTTTCATGATATTCTATAATCTATTAAAGATTTGCATACATACAAAAACATTTTAAAACTGACAGTTCTGATGGTATGTTTACATTTTGCTTACCTAAATTGTACCAATGTTTTTTCTAACAGCAGTAACACTAAACATTTATTTGTTCTTTTGAAAATTACTCTTTCTTTGCAGATAATTGGGATAGTTATAATGTGTGGATCATGTACAGAAATAAGTTGACAGAAAATTAATAACTTCCTCATCAATACCTGGTAGCTGAAATCACTTTCACTAATGAAAATTATTCTTATTTCATTTTGACTAATGTCTATAAAACATATTTTTGTGGATGTTTGCCTCAATTAAGATGTTTTAATTTTCAAATAACAGAAAACACAACTAACAGTGGGTTAGCAATAAGAAAGGTCTTCCCAGATGGCTCATTGGTAAAGAATTTGCCTGCCAGGCAGGAGATGTGGGTTTGATCCCTGAGTCGGGAAGATCCCCTGTAGAAGGAAATGGCAACCCACTCCAGTATTCTTGCCTGGGAAATCCCATGGACAGAGGAGACTGACGGACTAGAGTCCACAGGGTCACAAGAGTCAGACACGACTTTGGGACTAAACAGTAGCAATAAGAGGATTATTGTCTCACATTCCAGAGAGAGTTCTGCAATGACAGCAAAGATCCTGTCCATTATTTCATGTGCAGATTTTGATACATTAACTTCTGTGATTCCCTTTAGAGCCCCAGTATGTCATTGTAGGCATCACAGGTAGATAGCAAAACTGAAAAGAAAAAGACTGTTCTTTTCTATGCAGCTATTTATTTTCTTTTATTTTTCATGCAGCTGATTTTACAAGCAAGAAAAGTCTCTCCCTTGTCCACTGTTTTTATTGGACAAAACTACATCACACACCTCTGACAGAGTCAGTCATTGGCTAAGAAAAGGGAATTACTTCACTAATCGATATCTCACTTTTTAGCTCTTCTCTGCACACGTGGCAACAGTAACTGTGAATACTCAGACGAAATATGAGCTCTGCCAGCAAGAGAGTATAGTACCTTCCATTAGGCAACCTGATGTTTCCAAGTCATCAAGCACGTTTATGTACTAGACCTTGCCAATGAATCTATTCATTCCCATTAAACACTTCTGGATATTTAATAGCTCTGTCTAAACATCTATTTAATATAGAAAAATGTCTGGAAAGATACACAGCAAACTTAAGTAACTCTAGGAAGCAAAATAGGGAATACGAGGAGCAATTGCTTTCAGTTTTTAATTTATATGCTTACCCCACTCCAGTACTCTTGCCTGGAAAATCCCATGGGCGGAGGAGCCTGGAAGGCTGCAGTCCATGGGGTTGCTAAGAGTCAGACACAACTGAACGACTTCACTTTCACTTTTCACTTTGATGCATTGGAGAAGGAAATGGCAACCCACTCCAGTGTTCTTGCCTGGAAAATCCCAGAGAACGGGGGAGCCTGGTGGGCTGCCGTTTATGGGGTCGTACAGAGTCGGACATGACTGAAGTGACTTAGCAGTAGCATAGTGTTTGATGTTTTACAGTGAGAATTTATTATTAATCTTGTAATTTAAAACAAAGAAAACAGTTTTTCCTAACTCTGTGTAAATTGCAAAATGATTGCATTAAAAAGAAATATTCTTTCTGCATTTTTCTAAACAAGCAGAATAAAGCATGTGTCAGAGAGCAAGCTATTATATATTGATCTGAGGAAACCATTTCTCAGGATGCAAGGGGTTCATCATTGGACATGGTATACAGAAGTTAGAATAATATTTGAGAAACATCTTTAAATGAAACAGTTTTTCATTAAACTGTTGGGCCACTTGATACCCAGAATTTCTACACTATTCAGATCTCTACCTACCTGTAAAATAGCCCCTAACCACATGTAGTTATGCACTTGGAGTCTTAGCTAGTCTAAATTGAGACATACTATAAGTATACAATAGATACTAATTTTTAATAAATATACAATTTTTCAATGCATTTTATATTGATTGCATATTGAAATAATAGTTTAGATAGATTTGGCTAACAAAAACATTATTTAAACTATTTCCATCTGATTCCTTACTGTTTTAAAAGGTAGCGTGTAAAAGACAAAGTTACATATGTGGTTTGCGCCTATGACTCGCACTGTATTTCTATTTTACAGCAGAGTTCCAGAGGTCCCATGAGGAGGCCCAGTTAGGTTCCAATGTCTGAAAACTAAGCAGCCTCAGGCAAAGATCGGTACTTGAACCTGCTGGGAATGAAGTGAAATTTACCAAACTCGCATCTTTAAGTCTCTCAGGAATTTTTAATCACATAGATAATTACAACTTACACACATATGTGTGTGTGTATGTCTATATATATATATGTATATATATATATAATATAGGCAGAATCTTAAAAAATAATCATCTTTGGTGGAAAAGAAGCTCACTCTGAAGAAACAAGAGTAGAGTGTAAATCAAATAAGGATTCTTATTTGATAAAGTCTAAGGAAAGGAATACTGTTGAGAGTTACAGAATATCCTGTCAATCAGATTACCTTCTGCGCTAACTATCACGAAGGAGTAAAAGTGCAGTTAATTTCAGAAAACAAACATTGATGGAGCCAATGAAGTACCCAGAAGGCTGAGGATGCACTTGACTCTGACTTTATGATGGAATTAAACATGAGATTGAAGAGGATTTCTACCCCTTTGCAATTCACGCACCTCAGTTCAGTGAGCTGCAAAAGACAGGAGACGGAGGCATCCTACTTGGAAGGTTCCAAGGACGTCACCACAGAGACAGGAGCTTGTCAGTCTCTGCTGGGAGCGTCTGAGGAGCAGGATGCTATAGTTGTAAGATCCCCTGGGAGCTTTAGGAATTAGCCATGGGGATTTGAGGATGAGATTTCCCGAGATTACACTAGTGGGGCTGTGACTAAGATTGCCCATTACATTATTTTTTCATTTTTATTAGCCTTTGTTTACTTTCCACGCTAAGTGATCTAAGGCCAATGTGGACTACTATTTAGAACATTCAGAAATGAGATTAAGTCAGTCATTTAGGACCATTAAGATAGAATAAAAAGGGTCTAACACCTTTAAACTTTATGAGCAAATGCGTCTATAATAATGTGTGACTTTTGTCATCTTTCACTAGCTTAGAATGCTAAGTGACATTGAATTAATATTCAAATTAATTATCAGAGACCCTTCAAATTAGCTGAGCCACTTCTGTTGCTCTCAGTGTCTCCACCTGGATAAATACTTGGCTCCTTTTACATGGCAGTTTCTAAATGTTCATCTGCCCAGGTGTTTAATTACAGAGGATTTCACAATGCTTATGTTTTTAATAAACAGCTTTTGAGCTTCTTTAAGCATACCAAAATCAGTTATATCCAGCATAAAAACTGAGTGGCTTTTAATGTTAAAAATAACCTAGTGAAGAACTACTAGTATGAACATTGTCAGCTTCAAACCAATTAATTAAGATACATATATACAAATCAATCTAGTAATAACTGAAGTATAAAAGATTATGAATATATAGAAGTTGCTGATTAGAGCTGTATTTAGATATTTTAATTACATAAGTAATTCTCAGATATGTTTGGGTTAAAAAGTCACAAAACATGATGCATATTTTATTATACATTTTTATCTCTACTCTTTTTATATAAGCATTATCTTAAAAAATTGTGTAGTATACTTTCAAACATTTTTCTACATAATCTCAATAGTTACAATATGCTATTTATAATTATGTACACGTGTGTATATTTACATGACCATATATGCATAAATTTTTGAATGCGTATGAGTCTTAGCTGTTTTCTAAATAAATGAGCTCATACCATAAAAAGTTTATTTGAGAACTTGATTTTTAATCAACAGTGTATATGGTATCCTTCCTGTATCAGTACATCTTCTTTTAAAGGGCTGGTTGGATTTTTACAGCATGGATAATAAATAAAGTAAAACGATTTCTATAAAGTTGAAGAAAGCAAATTGCTTTATTTATGAGAAAATAAATGGCAACCCACTTCAATACTCTTGCCTGGAAAATCCCATGGATGGAGGAGCGTGGCAGGCTATAGTCCATGGGATCGCAAAGAGTTGGACACGACTGAGCCATTTCACTAAGCTATGTATTTTTAATCTAGAGCATGGGAGTTTCTAAAGGTTTTGTATGCCCTGGATTATAATGTCTATTTGCATATAAGGAAACCATGTCCAGAGAGCAAAGAAACTTACTCCAGGTCAAAGTGAAAGTGAAAGTTACTCAGTCATATTCTGCTCTTTGCGACCCCATGGACTATACAGTCCACAGAATTCTCCAGGTCAGAATGCTGGAGTGGGTACCTTTCCCTTCTTGAGGGCATCTTCCCAACCCAGAGATTGAATCCAGGTCTCCAGCATTGCAGGCAGATTCTTTACCGGCTGAGCCACAAGGGAAGCCCAAGAATACTGAAGTGGGTAGCCTATCCTTTCTCCAGCATATCTTCCCAACCTAGGAATGGAACCAGGTTCTCCTGCATTGCAGGCAGATTCTTTACCAACTGAGGTCAGTTAGCAAATTTTATATCAATGTTCTGTATTTGGTAGCCTCCCATTTTTATATCAGTGTTGTGTGAATACAATTTGACTGAATTAAGGATGGTAATAAAGGAATATATTTTTGAACTGAATATATAGTTGTGATGAAGCAGTATTTCTGATTAAGAAAAAAAAATACCAAAATAATTACCTAATAGAGGAAGTTCCCTGGTGGTTGAATCAGATCAAAAGTATTTAGCATGCTGAATAAGGGCATATAAAGTTAAACAAAAATTTTTGAAAAAGCAAAAATAATAGCAAGAATAGAAATAGAAAGTATTAAAAAGAGAAATACAAATGCATACTATGGTTGATCTAGAAGCCTTAAAATAAATACCAAGCTGAAGAGTGTCAGCCCAACCATTGGGAGTAATGGTTTCTTAAAGACTTCAACATGAAGGAAAGAGCACACATGATGAAAACTGAATTGTAAGAGAGTGAGTCCTTAAGCAAGATACAGAATAGATGATTTTGAAGAGAAATGGAAACCACATCAGAATGTACTGCTATGGAACAAGTATGATTAATTAATAAAGGGTTAACTTGTTTTTGTAGGCTTTGTTAAATACTTACACTTTTAGATAATGGGTGCATAATTAAATTTCTGACCTCCTGTGAGAATATTAAATGGTGAAACTGAACATATTATATGTAAAATGGGACTTCCCAGTGGGTCAGTAGATAAAGAATCTGCCTGCAATGCGGGAGACCTGGGTTTGGTCTCTGAGTTGGGAAGATCCCCTGGAGGAGGGCATGGCAACCAACTCCAGTATTCTTGCCTGGAGAATCCTCATGGACAGAGGATCCTGGTGGGCTACCCTCTGTGGGGTCTCAAAGAGTTGGACACAACTGAACGACTAAGCGCAGTACAGCACAAAATCAGATTCTTAGTATATCTTATGTATTTTTGAATTAGATAATCCAAATACCTGATTATAAGACTTTAAAGAGACATTATAAGATATTACAGATATCTGATTATAAAAACCTAAATACAAGAATGAGTGATCAACATGATTGGTAATACATCAAAAATTCATTTCCTATAAATCTCAATGCCATGATATTGGTATATAGAAAAAACTTTTGAGACTTAGATTATGTAAAATATGAATTAAAAAATGTTTTCATAATGACTTAAGATTTATACTAACATTTATTGGACACTTACTATATTCCATGTATTTAAGATGCAGTATTAACTCATTTAATCCTCAAACAACTCTAAATCAGTTACTATTACCTGCATTTTAGAGAAAACTGAGACATGCTTAAGTTAAATAACTTGCTAAAGTCATTTAACTTTTCATTGGTGGAAACATTCAAATCCTGAAAATCTGTTGCAAAAGTTTGTACTCTCAGCCACTGTTTACCATTGCCTTACATAGCAATTCATCCAAGCTATTTCTAAAAGCTGCAGTGAAGTTCATTTTAGAGGAAAGTAATCAACTTTTAAAACTAATCTGATGACTTTCAAGTGGAAGGCTTTCACCCACGCAATCACTTTTGTACTTTTAAATAATAAAGAGACATTTATTGTCCATTGTTGTTCTTCAGTCACGAAGTTGTGGCGAAGTTGTGTCGGACTCTTCATAACCCCAAAGACTGCAGCATGCCAGGCTTCCCTGTCCCTCAGTATCTCCCAGAATTTGCCCAAGTTCATGTCCATTGAATTGGTGATGCCATCTATTGTCCATATGGTATATAAAAGAGCTGTTAGATGTACACCACCTTGTTCTAATAGTTTGTTTGTATTCCCTATGTTCTTCATGTGTATATACATAGTAAATAAACCAAAAATCATTTGCTTTTATTTGCAAAAGAAACTGCCTGATAATCCATAATGTATTTATTTTTTAAATTGAAGTATAGTTAATTTACAGTGTGTTAGTTTCAAGTGTATTGTTGCAAAGTGATTCGGTTTGTATATACCTATGTGTGTGTGTGTGCATGCATATATTCAGAGAGTATATATATATGAAGTGAAGTGGTGAAGTGTTAGTTGTTCAGTCATGTCCAGCTCTGCAGCCCTGTGGACTATACCTGCCAAGCTCCTCTGTGTATGGGATTCTCCAGGCAAGAATACTGGAGTGGGTTACCATGTATTCTCCAGGGGAACTTCCCTACCCAGGGATGGAACCCGGTTCTCCTGCATTTCAGGAAGATGCTTTTACCATCTGAGCCACCAGGGAAGCATATATTGTTGTTACCTATTTTATACACAGTATTGTGTATATGTTAATTCCCAGTGCCTAATTTATCTCTTCCTCTACCAGCCTGCTATCCCCTCTGGTAACCATAAGTTTGTTTTCTATGTTTGTGAGTCAGATTCTGTTTCGTGTAGAGATTCATTTGTATTATTTTTCTTTTAGATTGCACATATATATGATATCATAAGTTTATTTTTCTCTGTTTGACTTATTTAACTTAATATGATAATCTCTAGTTCCATCTGTGTTGCTGGAAATGGCATTATTTCATTCTTTTTTAAGGCTGAGTAATACTTCATTTTAAGTGTGTATGTGTGTGTGTGTGTGTTTATACATATATATGTGTATAAATGTTTGTTGTTGTATTTTAGTTGCTAATTCATGTCCAACTCTTGTGACCCCATGGGATGTAGTCTGCCAGGCTCTTCTGTCCATGGGATTTCCCAGGCAAGAATATTAGAGTGAGTTGCCATTTCCTTCTCCAGGGAATCTTCTTGACCCGGGGATTGAACCCAAGTCTCCTGCATTGACAGGTGGATTCTTTACCACTGAGCCACCAGGGAAGGCTCTCTCTCTGTCTCTTTTTCTGTGTACACACACACACACACACACACACATCAAGAACCTTTTAATGAAAGTGAAAGAGGAGAATGAAAAAGTTGGCTTAAAGCTCAACATTCAGAAAACTAAGATCATGGCATTCGGTCCCATCAGTTCATGGCCAATAGATGGGGAAACAGTGGCTGACTTTATTTTGGGGGGCTTCAAAATCACTGTAGATTGTGATCGCAGCCAATGAAATTAAAAGATGCTTACTCCTTGGAAGGAAGGTTATGACCCACCTAGACAGCATATTAAAAAGCAGAGACATTACTTTGTCAACAAAGGTCTGTCTAGTCAAGGCTATGGTTTTTCGACTGGTCATGTATGGATGTGAGAGTTGGACTATAAAGAGGGCTGTCACAGAAGAATTGATGCTTTTGAACTGTGGTGTTGGAGAAGACTCTTGTGAGTCCCTTGGACTGCAAGGAGATCCAACCAGTCCATACTAAGGGAAATTGGTCCTGGGTATTCATTGAAAGGACTGATGTTAAAGCTGAAGCTTCAATATTTTGGCCGCCTCATGTGAAGAGCTAACTCATTTGAAAAGACCTTGATGTTGGGAAAGATTGAAGGCAGGAGGAGAAGGGGATGACAGAGGATGATATGGTTAGATGGCATCACCGACTCAATGGACATGAGTTTGAGTACCCCCTGGGAGTTTGTGATGGACAGGGAGGCCTGGCGTGCTGCAGTTCATGGGGTTGCAAAGAGTTGGACACGACTGAGTGACTGAACTGAATACATACACATATACACACATACCACTTTATCCATTTATAAAGTGGATCTTCTTTATCCATTTATCTGTTGATGAGCATTTAGGTTTAGGTTACATCCATGTCTTGGCTATTATAAATAGTGCTGCTATGAATATTGAGGTGCATGTATCTTTTTGAATTAGAGTTTTGTCTAGATATATGCCCAGGAATGGAATTACAGGATCATATGGTAACTCTATTTTAGTTTTTTAAGGACCTCTATACTTTTTTCCATAATGACTGTACCAGTTTACCTTCCCGCTTATAGTGTAATAGGGAGGGTTTCTTTCTTTCCACACTCTCTACAGCATATCCATAGTATATTTCTGATGTCTTAAATTACTTCAGACCTCAAAACTAAAATTTTATTAACTTGAAAGTGATGAGAAACATATATAATTTCCTTATAACAAATGACTTGACCTATGATTTATGTTTGTACTCTTGGCATTTGCTTCATGAGATGATAAACTTCAGAAAGTTCTTCGGTTTTTATTTGGTAAATTTTAGAAGGATTTAAAGAAAAATAGTGAACTTTAAGAACTTTGGTGTCCGATTCTTCCTGCTGCTGCTGTTGCTAAGTTGCTTCAGTTGCGTCCGACTCTGTGCAACCCCATAGATGGCCTCCTACCAGTCTCCTCTGTCCTGGGATTCTCCAGGCAAGAACACTGGAGTGGGTTGCCATTTCCTTCTCCAATGCATGAAGGTGAAAGTGAAGTCGCTCGGTCATGTCCGTCTCTTAGGGACCTCATGGACTGCAGACTACCAGGCTCCTCCATCCATGGGATTTTTCAGGCAAGAGTACTGGAGTGGGATGTCATTTCCTTCTCCGCCAATTTTTCCTAGATGCCTTTCTGTTCTAATCTTTCTTTGATAGCCTTTAATGTAAAAAACACAGAAATATGACTGTTCTGATAAGAATAACCTTGAAGTTTTTTTTGCTGAAAGAAATGATAAACTGTATTTTTCATTTATTTTTTTATCCTCTGCCTTCATGCTTACTATGACCTTTTAACTTGAATATAGCAATTTCAGAGCTTAAGGAAACCTGGAGTCTGTATTTATACTGTTGACTGTAGAGATTATTTCCTTTGCTGGAGGATGGTGGGTAATGACAGACTGCAAGTAAGAAAACAGAAAGCTGTAGATTTTCATTATAATGTTTGGAGGAAGGTAAGTTTACTTAAAACAGCCTCTATCATAGTGTCTTCTTTGACTTGCTCTTGGTCTTCAAAGAAAGGATTTTACTGATTAAAATAGCATGCCAAGTCTCTTTGGCTGTTTTAAAGGCATAAAAACCTGAAACATAATATCAATATAACAGCCAGGAAGGGCCTTCAGAATCCTCCAGATTTGAGATTATTTTTCTTTTGGTGATCCCAAACCCTTTGGAGATTTAATGAAACCTATGCATGTTTTCCTTCGAAAAAGGCAGATTTGACAATACTGTAATATTTGCATGTTTGACAGGGATCCAGGGATCTGCAGGCAATGCACAAGGCCCACTAATATCAGAGTCACAACTTCTAATCTGGTCTGATGCTATAGTTTGTTATACAGATGCAAATAATTGACGAGATAAAGGTGATGATACAGGAATATGTGTTCAGCTGAGTATATTTATCTCCCCACTTGTACATGCATGTGCAATGGTATATTAACCTTTGGTAATACATGTTGAGTTTAAGAAATCCAATCTCTGCCTTCATTTTCCTATGGCCTTCTCCTCTTCTATCCATGTATCATTTATAAGAAAACATTTCTCATTGCATGTAAGGTCCATCAGAATGCTCTTGCATGTTTTGGGGGATATGGTTTAAGTCCGTGTAGTTATCATTATTGATCGTGTGCTAGGCAAGTGGTATTATATATACTGTTTCTTTGATTTTACCAAAATTCCATGAAGTATGCAAAAGGGTACTTGCTACCAATGAGGAACTGGAGACCCACAGAAGTTAAGTAACATTCCAGACTACATACAGCTTAGTTAGTGATAGAGTTCCTGCTTGGCCTATATTCTCACTGCTTGAGGCTTAGTGAGAAGGACTGTTACCTGGAGTAAATCAGAACAAACAAAGTTCTTAAAGTCTTCTTGGACTTGTGATTTAATAAAATAGAAAATATATGAACGTAAGTATCTGAGACACAGAATAGAAGCTACATAGAGTGAAGAGAAAAGTGAAAGTGACAAATAGATTCAAGGGATTAGATATGATAGACAGAGTGCCTGAAGAACTATGGACGGAGGGTCATTACTTTGTACAGGCGACAGTGATCAAGACCATCCCCAAGAAAAGAAATGTAAAAAGGCAAAATGGTTGTCTGAGGATGCCTTATAAATAGCTGAGAAAAGAAGAGAAGCTATAGGTAAAGGAGAAAAGGAAAAATGTACCCACCTGAAAGCTGAGTTCCAAAGAACAACAGGGAGATATAGGAAAGCCTTCCTCAGTGATCAATGCAAAGAAATAGAGTAAAGCAATAGAATGGGAAAGACTAGAGATCTCTTCAAGAAAGTTGGAAACACCAAGGGTGTCTTTGCACCATTTCATGCAAAGATGGGCACAATAAAGAACAGAAACTGTATGGATCTAACAGAAGCAGAAGATATTAAGAAGAGGTGGCAGGAATACACAGAAGAACTACACAAAAAAGATCTTCATGACACAGATAACCACGATGGTGTGAACCAGACATCCTGGAATGCAAAGTCAAGAGGGCCTTAGGAATCATCACTACAAACAAAGCTAGTGGAGGTGATGGAATTCCAGTTGAGCTAATTCAAATCCTAAAAGATGATGCTGTGAGAGTGCTGCACTCAATATGCCAGCAAATTTGGAAAACTTAGCTGTGGTCACAGGACTGGAAAACGTCAGTTTTCATTCCAGTGCCAAAGAAAGGCAATGCCAAAGAATGTTCAAACTACTGCACAATTGCACTCATCTCATGCACTCGCAAAGTAATGGTCAAAATTCTCCAAGCCAGGCTTAAACAGTATGTGAACCATGAACTTCCAGATGTTCAAGCTGGTTTTAGAAAAGGCAGAGGAACCAGAGATCAAATAACCAAGATCTGTTGGATCATTGAAAAAGCAATGGAATTCCAGAAAAATATCTACTTCTGTTTTATTGACTATGCCAAAACCTTTGACTGTGTGTATCACAACAAACTGTGGAAAATTCTGAAAGATGGGAATACCAGACCACCTGACCTGCCTCTTGAGAGATCTGTATGCAGGTCAGGAAGCAACAGTTAGAACCAGACATAGAACAACAGACTGGTTCCAAATAGGAAAAGGAGTATGTCAAGGCTATATATTGTCACCCTGCTTATTTAACTTATATGAAGAGTGCATCATGTGAAATGCTGGGCTGGATGAAGCACAAGCTGGGATCAAGATTGTCAGGAGAAATATCAATAACCTCAGATATGCAGATGATGCCACACTTATGGCAGAAAGTGAAGAAGAATTAAAGAGCCTCTTGATGAAAGTGAAAGAGGAGAGTGAAAAATCTAGCTTAAAACTCAACATTCAGAAAACTAAGATCATGGCATCCTGCCCTATCACTTCATGGCAAAAAGATGAGGAAGAACTGGAAACAGTGACAGACTTTATTTTGAGGGGCTCCAAAATCACTGCAGATGGTGACTGCAGCCATGAAATGGAAAGACACTTGCTTCTTGGAAGAAAAGCTATGACCAACCTAGACAGCATATTAAATAGCAGAGATATTACTTTGCCAACAAAGTCCATCTACTCAAAGCTATGGTTTTCCAGTAATCATGTAGAGATGTGAGAGCAGGACCATAAAGAAAGCTTAGTGCTGAAGAATTGACGCTTTTGAACTGTGAGGTTGGAGAAGACTCTTGAGAGACCCCTGGACAGCAAGGAGATCAAATCAGTCAATCCGAAAAGAAATCAGTCCTGAATATTCATTGGAAGGACTGATGCTGAAGCTGAAACTCTGATATTTTGGCTACCTGATGCAAAGAACTGCCTTGTTGGAAAAGACTCTTTTGCCAAGAAAGATTGAAGGCAGGAGGAGAGGGGGACAACAGAGGATGAGATGGTTGGATGGCATGGCCGACTTGATGGACATGAGTTTGAGAAAGCTCCGGGAGTTGGTGATGGACAGGGAAGCTTGGAATTCTGCAGTCCATGGGGTCTCAAAGAGACAGACATGACTCACTGACTGAACTGAACCGAACTGATAAATCTTGTACTCTAATAATATTGAATATATGTGTATATATGTATGTGTGTGTGTGTATATATGTATATGTATATATGTATCTATATGTATATATACACATATGGTAGTAAAATATTTGTATAATATGTGTATATGTATATACATATGGTAGTCAAATATATTTCATTATTATATAAAACAGAAAATTTTTCTAAAAATAATTTCTTCCAAGGAAGGATTAGATAGCAGTCCCTTCTGTCTAGTATCTGACTATCCAAACAGAAATATATCACTGTTTAATAGTGATCATTATTTACCTGTTTATGCTGCTCTCCAACTTTGCTCTGACTTGAATACTTGATAGAGTAGTGACAATATACAGAGCACAATGCTTACTGGTCAGAGCTTCATCCAATCAGTAGTAACAGGAGGTATATTACCTTTTTGTCTAGATTTTCATGTATTTGGACATGAACAATCAGAAAATAGAATTACAATTTGTGTCTTAGGAAAACTCTAGCTAGTTTTTAATTGTATTTTTCCTAATAAATCCAGACTTCTAATTGTGATTTTAGTTTTTTAAACTGGGATAAATATAATTTTTTGCTTCCTTGTACATAAGGGAATAATATTTACTTTTCTGACTGCAACAGAAAGTAGTATTGTTTCCATGACTTGGAAGTTAAGAGTTGGTGTAGAGTTGTGACCCCTCATTAGACCTGCCTTAAACACTTTAGTATTCTTAAGATGTGTAATGCTATTTCTCCTCACATCACATGAAAAGGAATAATGTTGGTGTTTTGCAGTTAATTCAGTTACTTTCTACTAGTGAAGATAGTGACAGGATTTCCTATTGTTAAGTCAAGACCTCCAAATATTATCCTTAATTGGCATTGTAGAGGAAACCTCTTACGATGAAATAAAAACATTTCCAATTAATTTCTACCTATACACTCTGACAGACTGTTTTATGTGGGGTTTAGTTTAATTGCTAATACTCTGACTTCTCTAGCAGTTTAATGAGCTATTCATCAGCTAATAGCTTTCTTCAAATCCCACATTTTAATGATCACTTACAATGATTTAAATTATGTCTCATTTTATGCCATATTTGTTTTCAGTCTACTAATATTTGCAAAATTTCTTTTCCATGGTACAAAATCCAATTTATTAAATGGAAAACATTGAAAATAGTAGTTAGAAGATTTTAGTTTTAAAAACATGAAGGTTAAATAAACAAAACAGTGTTTGTAGTTTAAAACCCAGTAGTATTATTATTCACTAAGAAAGATCCTTCAAACAGGAAAATTGATAGAATTTGCTTCCCTCTTTTTGAAACATGAAAGTTTAAGTTACATGAAAAATAATTCAAGGTCCAGATCTTAAAGAGATTACTGTGAGCAGTGTAGCAATCTGCTACAATGGACTGTGTGTGGAATATATATATAAAAAAGTTTGGAATCTTTAATGGTGAAATAATACACAACGGTAGGGACTTAGAAAGTATGTGCTGATTTTTATTTTTAAAAGCATTTGAGGAGTTAAGGACCTCAGCCATAATATGGTACTCTGAAAGATATTGAATCTAGTGAAGTTCTAAGTCTTAACTCCAGTTACCATGTATAATGACTTTAGCACTCTGATATCACTTTTGAAGGGCTAGGACAATAAATCCACTTCAGACATACACAGGCTTAATTTGTGAAACTTTAAAACACTTTATATTAACTTAACTTTCTTATTATAATCCAAATTCATCTAGGGAATGTAATAAACTATGAAATAATAAATATCTGATATTATTTTTGACATGAAATTCAACTTCTTAGGTACAAGCATCAAGAATTAAAAATAAAATTATTGGTAACAGTATTCACTGAACAAACATTCACAGCATTTATGCCTCATATTTGCTTGGAACAAGAATTTAAAAATTAAAATAATGTAAGCTTTTCCCTCAAGGGGAAGAGGAGACAGTTCTGTAAATTGGTGATTATAGTAAATGGCATAAATACTAAAATAGAGAGGGTTAAGGAAGTATAGAAAAGAAACATCAAATTGAAATGTTAAAGAAGGCCTCCCTGAGATAATTCATGAACTGTGTTTAATTTAAGAGTTTGAGTTACATGAACAAGAGTTAAGAATGTGCCTTTGAGACAAGTGGAAAATTATTCAGTTAGTAAGATACAAACACAAAATGATTATAGTCTGAATGAAAGAAGGACTGGTGAAGGTAAAGAGGAAGGGAGGCACTTGACAGATGCAAATGGATAGAATATACAGGATTTGATGAGAAAATGGAAATGAGGGAGCTGATAGGAAAGTGTCAGGAATGAGTCAACTTTACTATGTTAACTAAAACAAGTCAGTGGTAGGGGTGTGTTCACCTCTGACCACATTACATTGTTTATAGCAGAAGTGATTAGTGTACGGAGAAAAAAAAAATTGAGAGCAGTCAAAAAACTGGAATTTCTTAAACAGTCAAGAAACTTTCCTTCTTTAAAGATAGGAAATAGAGAGGTTAGAATATTCTCTCTGTTTGTAATTATCCCTGTTGAGTTTTAGGAAGAATTTTGGATGAAGGCCTTTAGACGTAGTCAAGGTCATCTTTTTACCTAAGTCAAGATTTTTGTTGTTGTGCTTTTTCCTTCTTTCTTTCTTTTTAAACAGAATTCACTCATAGAGATATATTGATTTGTTGTTTAGTCAGAGTGGGTGTGCTTTGGTTAACTAAAATGGAAGAGAGTAAGAATCTCTATGATGTCCCTAAGAATGACATCACTTTGCCGACAAAAGTCAAAGCTGTAGTTTTTCCAGTAAGCCATGTACATATATATGTACAGATGTGAGAGTTGGACCATAAAGAATGCCGAGTACCGAAAACTGATGATTTTGAATTGTGGTGTTCAAGAAGACTCTTGAGAGTTCCTTGGACAGCAAAGAAATCAAACCAGTCAAACCTAAAGGAAATCAACACTGAATATTCATTGGAAGGACTGATGCTGAACCTGAAGCTCCAATACTTTGGCTACTTGATGCAAAGAACTGACTCATTGGAAAAGACCCTGATACTGGGAAGGATTGAGGGCAGGAAGAGAAGGGGCAACAGAGGATGAGATGGTTGATGGCATCACTGACTCAATGCACATGAGTTTGAGCAAGCTCTAGGAGACAGGGCAAGATAGGAAAGCCTGGCATGCTGCAGCCCATGAAGTCACAAAGAGTCGGACGCAACGGAGTGACTGAAAAACAACAACAAAGAATGAGTCACTCCTTCAATGAGCTCATTCATTATTGGTCTTTCAAAAACAAATTTATGAAGCCAGGTTTATGGACTAATGTCAGGTACTTTTGTTGCTAGACAATCATAAACTGATTGTAAATATGAATTATTAAAGAAAAATACTGTGGAGTTGAAACTTGTTCCTAGAATTTTTATTGAGCTTTACTTTGTAGTTTCTATACAAAGTGGAAAATGATTAACATTCAAGACATTTTGCACTGACCCAGTATTTTTATTAATGATGTTTTGTTTTTCCATATTTCTTAGCATATATCAATGGTATATACGTGTTTAGAAATATCTGCCAATGTAGTGGGCCAGTTTTAATTATAACCTGCTCTTTGCTAATCTATGTCTAAATATATTATATGGTGGTGCAACTCTGAATTCTACTGGTCTATATTACAAATGATAGACTGACTTCTTTAAAGAAACTTTCTAAAATATTTTTAATTATAAATTGAAAATTGAAAATTGTTTGTAATTTTTAAAATAATTCTCAAAATTGTTCTGCTAATCCAAACTGAGATTATCACACTAAAGCTTAAAACATGAATAGATTGCATTTACATAGTTTATGATACACAATTTATGTACAATACAAACAATCAATAGCTTTTAGGGTTTTTTAAAATCTCTATCTTGTTAAATTTAAATATAATTATGTAACATGCCATTCAACTATAAGAAGTAAAAATCTAACAAAACTTCTATCCTATTTAATATATATTGGAAAACAATTAAATTGTATAATAGAATGAATTGCATTGGATCTTTTAGAATCTATTTGTCCTAATAAAACATGGCCAAACTTAGCTTTTCATATATTAAATACTACAGTATGAATACTTACTAACTAAATTTCTATACACTTCTGATTAATTCAAATAACGTTACTGATTACATACCTTCTATGATTTATTATCCAAGGACTTAACAAAGCTCACAACTCTATAAAGGGCCAATATTTGAATAAGCTGTCTTTTGTTATGTCTACATATAATCAAATTTAGGCATAATATATTTGTATTCTGAAGTCATCTGCTTTTTATTATAGTGAATCCTTCGTTTCTACATCTCCTCTTCTTAGTTATAACTAAGAAGTAATAGCAGACTATTAGAGAACGTTTGTTTTGGAATAATCATGGAAGAAAATAGTCTGTAACTTCGTTGTAATAGTTTTTCATTTGTTTTATAAACTGTAATGAGTGTTTAAAACATTTTTCTGTATTGAATGGTGCCATTTAATGGTGCAAATTATGGATTCTATCTTTTAATAACTATAACAGTTAAAAGGGTAATTGGCACAGCAATATTATACAACATAACCATTAATCCAAATTTAATATTAAAAACTTAAGAAAATTTTTGGGGGGATGTGTGAAACATTTTTATTATTGCAGTATTTTCTTATGAGAAAGCGGTTGTAGTCATAACTGGATGCAATGTTCTTTTACAAAACCTTAGAAAGGTAGAAAGTATAAGGTAATATCCTTTGTCTTACATGTGCCAACATTATGGGTTAATACTTAGATATTTTTCAAATTCTGGCAGCTATTTATATTACATATTTTCCTCACAATCAATATACTTTAGATTTTTTTATTTAAAAATAAAAGGAATGATATAAAAATTGAGATTAAAAGCTTATATGGTGACATTTTTGCTGTTTCCTTATGGCTTATTAAAATGGAAATGCTGTAAGATAATTTATACTTATGATAAATATGAAAGAAAAGCAAAATATTACATTATTTTCAAACCTCTAGTTTTTTTTTTTTTTACTTTTTTTCAATTAGAAAAAAATCTCTTTATACTTTTTCTCTCCTAGAGGAAATTTTCCTCTATTCTTATTTTAAACCCTCTATCACTTATCACATGCCTCATCTAGAATTAAAATGAGTGGATAATCTGCCAACACTTTATTTCAATTTCATTTAGTTTTCTGTATATTACAATATTACTGGGATTTAACTCATTTCGGCCAAGCATTGCAAATCTATATAACACATAAGAGTGCTTTCCTCTAGCTGTAAAACAAATGCCGTACTGATCAAGTGACTACTTGCAAGACCTATGTGACTTCATAACTACTAGGATATGAATTAGACATTGCATTGTTCAAATTCTAACTTCATTGAAGTAGTACTGAGTATTGAAAATACAAACTAAATACAAAGAGCTATTATACAACATGGGTTTTTAAAAGTTTCTTCAAGTTTTAATCTCTCTGGACAAAAGGAGCTGTAATTCTCCAATGTCTATTAATTTTTTTATTCTTCATTTTTTTGAGTTTTATGTAAAATATGCCTCAACCTTCTTATTAGAGATGAAGGGCAGAGTAGTACCATCCTATCTATTTATGTATCTAATCTTCTGTCTATATACATCTAGCATTAGGTATTTATACACATGTTCATATATAAATTTTAATAAAATTATTTTAAAATTTATGTCTAACTCTGATGGTTTGAATAGTGATTAGGTACATAATATACATGTGAGGTGAATATAAAACATTGATTAAGTGAGAAACTGTTAAATCAAATTTATAGATTTTTAAATGATATAAAATGAACATAGCTATCATAAAAATTATTTGGAATTTTACCTAATGATGACTATTAAATATAGATCAATCATGTTTTTCTACATATTTTATTTACACAAAAAGCCATGAATTGGAAACTCCTTGGTAAGTTTTAGCATTTCATGGGTATCTTTCTGTGACATTTTCCTCTTCTTTTTTTTATAGAAACAGATTCTAATATTTAGCTGGGCTTAATTTAAAGCCTATATTTTCTACCCCTTTATAATTTATATACTATTTAATCAACATTTGCATATATCTGATAATTCTCAATAAAGTTTTAAAAATATTAACTGTCCATACTCAATAGACAATCTTCTAAAGGGTGCTCAGGTAAATTAAAGAATAATCAAGGCATCTAGCATATGTGAATAAATTTTTAAATTATTTATTAAGCTACTGGCAGTGAGAAACAAACCTTTAGTTAATTATCATTAGTATAATAATTCTTATGATGAAATTTATGTTTATGTATATCCTCCCAGTAGATTTATATCCTAATATATATTCCAATTCATATTTTTTGATGATAATGTGATACCATTCACTTGATTTTATCTTTTCTTTATAAATGGATCAGTTCAGTTCAGTTCAGTCGCTCAGTCGTGTCCGATTCTTTGCGACCCCATGAATCACAGCACGCCAGGCCTCCCTGTCCATCACCAACTCCCGGAGTTCACTCAGACTCACATCCATCGAGTCCGTGATGCCATCCAGCCATCTCATCCTGGGTCGTCACCTTCTCCTCCTGCCCCCAATCCCTCCCAGCATCAGAGTCTTTTCCAATGAGTCAACTCTTCACATGAGGTGGCCTAAGTACTGGAGCTTCAGCTTTAGCATCATTCCTTCCAAAGAAATCCCAGGGCTGATCTCCTTCAGAATGGACTGGTTGGAGCTCCTTGCAGTCCAAGGGACTCTCAAGAGTCTTCTCCAACACCACAGTTCAAAAGCATCAATTCTTCAGTGCTCAGCCTTCTTCATAGTCCAACTCTCACATCCATACATGACCACAGGAAAAACCATAGCCTTGAGTAGACGGACCTTAGTTGGCAAAGTAATGTCTCTGCTTTTGAATATGCTGTCTAGGTTGGTCATAACTTTTCTTACAAGGAGTAAGCGTCTTTTAATTTCATGGCTGCTATAACAATATATTTTGTGAAGACTTGAAGCTTTGCAATTGGATAAATATTGGATTGGCCAAAAATTTTATTTGGATTTTCCATAAAATGTTATAGAAAAATCCAAACAAAATTTTTGTCCATCCCAACCCTTAACCACCCAAGTGCTAAACTACATGAACAAAGCTTTCTTTATAGTTCTATAAACAGATAAATCTATATAGTTGTTCATGGGTTTATTGAAATTACACTATGCACACTATAGCATGTATCTTTTTCCTTCCATTAAGGATTTGGAAATTGATATTTTCCCCTCAGTTCAGTTTCAATTATTCAGGGAAAAATCAAATGACAGAAATGGTATGTATCTTTGGTGTTTAGAAAGAAAGTGACCCACATCTTATAATATTTATTTATCACTGAAAGCAGACTCTGTTACAGCTCTTCCAGGTAATTATGAGCTCAAGGTCTGGTATAAAAATGAGAAACCAAATAATTTTGCATGAGAATTTTTATCATAAAACTCAAAAAGAGTAGAGCACAGACATATGAGTAAAATGTCAGGCACACTGAAAATCACTGTTGATAAATACTTGTTGAATTCATAATGGAACCAAATAAAACTTGTATCCAGTAGCATATGTAAGTAAAATTAATCAATAATACATAAACAATTGAGTATTAATAAAAATACTATTTTTACTTTGTCTCTGAATGATACATTATGTTTAAGATACCATAGTCAGTGGAATACACTGCTAGATCTGATCTTTGATTTGATTCTTTTTTGTAAGCAGAATGATAACACTGTGATCTGTTTCTATCCAAAGGAAAATTCAAGATTTTGTATCTCTCCTGGCACACTCCTCCCTAGGAACAGGATGGAAAGAATGCATTATTACTTCTAGCTTTTTTCAGCAGGATGGTCTTTTAGGGTAAAAACAAACCTACAGTGTATCAGGCTTATTAAACAAATGCACATTTCAAAGAGAAGTGAAATAGCAACTTATTCTGAAGCCAGCGGCTAAAATGAACTACCAAGTGGAGAAGTAAGTTTACCTTGTCTTATTTCTCAACAAAAGCTATTGTTCTCCCATTTGTTTATTGTTCCCTGCGTCAGTTGACTTTTGCTGTGCATCAAACCACTCCAAAGCTTGATGACTTAAAGCATTCCAGTTTCTTTTGCTCACAGTTCTATGGTTGGAATGGGCAAGATTTCTGGTGTGTGATAGCTTTTCTGATCACTGCTGGGCTCTTTCAGGGCTCTGTGGACAGCTGCCAGGTTGGCGGGCCGCTGGATGATCTAGAATGGCCTCACACACATCTGGCTATTGGCAAACGGTTGGCTAGTGAGCTGTGGGCTGATGCTCCTTCTCCATATGGCCCCTTATTCTCCAGCAGGTTAGCACAGACATATTCACTTAGTGGTCTAAGGTTTCCAAACACAGTAAGAGAGAGGAAGTCTCAGCAGGCAGACACTGATGAAGTCTCCACTTGTATAATGCTTGCACATATCCCACTGGCCAAAGAGAATTACGTGGCTCAACACAGGTTTATGTGGGTGAGGATTACGCAGTGATGTAGATGCAGTAAAAGGAATTATTAGTGACATTTTGGTAGCAGTCACTCTCACTCTGTCTCTCCTTTTTATAACTTCTATTTATTTTTCTTTTCTTTCTCTTTTTATTTTTTTCAGAGTATGGATCTCCTTCTCATTGTATGTATTATGATCTTTGGAGATTATTTTCTTTACCATGGGAAAGATTTCTCTCCCATATCCCTATCCTTTCCATTTTCTTGTATTCATTCCCTCTTTTCCTAAGGGTGAAAAGTTAAATTACATTAAATTTTATTTTCCCACTGTTATTAAGTAAAGGTATTTGACTAATATCAAATTAGAAAAACAGAATTGTTTCTCTTTCTATAGCTTTGTTCTTAAATCCTAAATAGTGCTGGGTACAAACTTGAGATGTCCTTCAGGCAGAACAAGGCCCAAATGATGAAAATTCTACACCAAGTAACTCAAGTTACTGAGGATTTAGTTTGCATTTCTATTTGGTAAAGAAGTGGAAGGAGAAGGTTAATATTTGAAGATCAAGCTGTAATCCTGGTATTTACATATAAAAACATGAGCAGTGATCAGAGGCAGTAGATCTTATAGTTCTAAAATTTACAATCTTAAGCCCATTTTTAAAGCTTCACCTAAAATGTTGTTTGTTTGTTTTTGGTTTCTTTTTTGCTGGTTTCCAGGAGCCAGTAATGAAACTGATTAGAACTATTTTTTAAGTGATTTTATTTTATAAAATGGTAAGGTGACACTATTGTAAAAGATTAAAGCATTTTTCTGATAAAAGTAAGAACCCAAGAAGAGAGGAGTGTCTGATCTATAATAAGGCAGTTATTTTTATTATTACCTACGAAATTTTAAAGGATAGCATTAATGTATGCATGTCTTTATTTATGATGAACTAGTTACTCAAAGAGGAAAGATAAGAAAGTCAAAACAGTATATGTTAAATAAGTTGAACTCCCTAATTTTGAAGGTTATATTTAATTGCAAAGGTCAAAGAAAATTACAAATATATATATAGTTAAGCATACAAATATACTGAAGTCAAAATGTGTTTCTGGAGAAGGAAATGGCAACCCACTCTGGTATTTTGCCTGGAAAATCCCATGAACAGAGAACCCTGGTAGGCTCAAGTCCATGTGGTTGCAAAGAGTCAGACACGACTGGGCGACTTCACTTTCACTTTTCAAAATGTGTTTATCTTCATTTTATTTTTTAACTGCTGAAACAATTTTAAAATAGTGATAGCAACCAACTAGACTTCCCACCCTCATTCCCAGAATGTTGATTTTTTGCCAAACGATGCCAATTTTTTTCTGTGACAAAATGTGTCTTAGGACAAATTAAACATTTGTGTATATGTTCATACACTGATACTTGTGGTATGAATTTTAATTATATTAGATATGGTAATCTATGAAAGTATGAGTTTGACTAATTTGAAGATAGCTAAAAAAGAGTTGACAATAAAACTTGACAATGGGATTCTTCTTCAACAGAAGCATCTTATAGAAACCAATTCTGAGAAGTCCCTACAACTTTAAAACCAATTTTAAAAATAAAGTAGCCAATGTTTATTGTAGCTTTTTTACTCAGGATATGTCATCCCTAGTTGTCATATTATTGCCTCTATTCCCCTAGAAGTAAGGTTGTTAAGAATGAGAAATCGACTTGTCTACTATCAAAAATCTATAAAGTGTTGAAGCCAAAATTAAGAGTCCAAAGTTACTGTACTAAATTTTTTTTTCTATCTGACAGTTTCTTATAAAACTTAAGTTACTTGCAACTCAAATGTGAATGAGAGGTAAGTGTCAGTAGAATGGAACAATGCTCTAATCAGAAAAGCCATCAATCTAGGGAGAAGGTAGACTTATGTTCTGAGACCAATTCTGCTCAGATATGACAATTTTTAAAGCCAAAAGGGAGGGGGACTTTCAGTGGATCATTGAGGCAGAAGGTTGGGTTCCGCATCATTCCCCAAAGGCTGTGGACTAGCTCACCCTCTTCAGATGTTATCTTCCCATACATTCAGCCTGTTGGATTGCTAAGGGGGCTCCTGAGTGTGGAGAGCTAGTCATTCTTTAACTACTTAACTCTTCATTCTTACTTCTTTTAATCTAGCAAAATAATCAACAGGTAGATAAGGTATGGTGTGTATTCAGGAGGCATAAGTCAGGAATTAGGATACATTGCCTAGTGATCTCATAATTAGGTTCTTTCAAGGAGTAACCTCTTTACTGTCAGTATGATAAAATGCAAGAATTCCAAAAATCTCATAAAATTTCCACCCCTGGAAAATGAGAAAAAGGCTGACATTTGTTTGTTCAGTTTCAATATCCTATAGCCTTGAGGCAAAGAAGCTGGAGCACAAATACTCTCAAAGTCTTTTCCACAAAGCAATATTAAAGGTTGACTATCAAGTGTATATTCTGGACATTGGTACACAAATTGATAATGAATTACAAAACACATGATACATTGACTGTCTACTCCCAGGAGGCATTATTCAGTTCATAATACTTCCTAAGCCTGTCAGTATTTTCTTTTTTAAAAATTATATGTGTTATTTTTCACCAGCCACAACATTTTCATTCTTCTAGTACATCATTTCTGCAAACATATATTGAACAACAAGTATGAGTCAGGGGTACTTTCCTGTCAGTCCAGTGGTTAAGACTCCTTGCTTCTACTGCAGGGGGTGCAGGTTCGATTCCTAGTCAGGGAACTAAGATCCTACATCTTGCATGGTACAGCCATAAAACGAAAAAAAAAAAAAACACTATGAGCCAGCTACTGAGTCAGATGCTAAAGTTACAGCAGTTACAATTACCCACCTTTGTGCAGCCGATGGTTGATTGGAAGTAAGAAATTTGCATAAATGATTAACTTAATGATTGTTACATAACAGTAATGCCTAAGGAACAAAAATAAATAAGTTATTAGGAAGCAGGTATTTTAGTAAAAATGGTAGTGATATATTGGTGGAAAACGTTTTAAAATATGCTACCAAAAATGTAGTGCAGAGAACATTGACTCAAAAAGACCTGGACATGGCATTCCAGGAATGCAGTTTTGTGAATGCAATTTTTTTCTGTAACACTCAAAGCTTTTTTTTTTTTTTTTTTAAACTCCTTACAATGTAATTTCCCCCCAGAATACAGGTTCATTTTAAAAAGTGGCTTTGTTTGCAGAATATATTTTGAGAGGCTAAATAAGCAATGACTTTTTAGAGAAACTAAGTTCATTGCCCACTGAGAGATTTTAATTCTCTATTTTATTATATTTTCAAAGTTGTCCTCTATCTAAAATCCTAAGAAGTTTGAATGGTTTTATTTGGCATTGTTTTCATACATGATAAGTTGGACTGGTTGACAGATGAAGGGAGGAATGGTCAATCTAGTTGAATTGATTCATTTTAAATTTAAAATTGATGGATTGTATTTCTTTTTTGGTGAGTTGAACTTTAACATGGTTCCAGACAGATACCAAGTAGGACTTGATTAATAGCTTTGACTCCTGTGGGCAAGAAGACTAATGTGAAAAGTTTTGTTTAGTTTAGGGACAGAGATTCTAAATGGGGATGGGAGAGTCATTTTTGAACAGTATGTGTTTATATTTTCAAACCACGTAGTGAGAGACTCAGAGAATCCATTGAAGTTATTAGGAAGCAAGTAGAATAAAGCTGGACTGACATATTTGAATTGAAGGAATAGAGCAGTGGTTCTTCAGTTTCCGATTAAGTAGGTCTGGGTAAAGACCCTAACACTGGCATTTCTAATAAATGGCTAGGTACTTCTACTGCCTGTAATCTGGGCACCACACTATGAGACCCACTGGCTTAGAGTATGTCTGGTTAAGAGTAGTAGCCTTTGAGTAAAAAAGGCATTAACATGAAAAAGAAAGTGGTAAAGTAGTGGCAGAGGCAAAACAATGGCAAAAGAAAAAGAAGTGAGCAAAGTGTGTCAGGGACTTATTTCATGGTGTGCTTTGTTGCTGCTGCTGCTGCTGCTGCTGCTGCTAAGTCGCTTCAGTCATGTCCTACTCTGTGCAACCCCATAGACGGCAGCCCACCAGGCTCCCCTGTCCCTGGGATTCTCCAGGCAAGAACACTGGAGTGGGTTTCCATTTCCTTCTCCAATGCATGAAAGTGAAAAGTGAAAGTGAAGTCATTCAGTCCTGTCCGACTCTTAGCGACCCCATGGACTGCAGCTTATCAGGCTCCTCCATCCATGAGATTTTCCAGGCAAGAGTACTGGAGTGGGTTGCCATTGCCTTCTCCAGTGCTTTGTTAGAGTGCATTTATAGAAAAGTGAATGTCTCCACAGTCCTGCTGCCTTTAAATTTTCATATAATTATCAAGTGATAAAGAAGATGCTGTTAGCTCCATGAAATCAGGAACTTTGCCTGTCCTGTTCATTGCTATGTGTGTTATACTGCCTCTGACTGCACAATTTATTCAACCCACGGGCTATCTAAGGACTAGATTCTGACTCTTGGGAATCTGAAATGAGACACATAGAGTATGCCTGTCCACAGTGTACACTGGGGCTAAAAATGGACTGATTCCCCCAAAGGATGAGCAAGTGGGAACCAAGAATAAACAGAGAAGCCAGTAGGTATAGAGAAGAAAGCTTAGGAAGATGTAGCCCCATCCTTGAGAGTAGCTGGTCTGCTTCAGATAATTTTCTTGTGCCATTGAGATTTGCTCTACTTTTTACCTCTTCTTAGAGTCTTATAAGATTTTCTAATATCTTTTCTTGCCTTGAGAACCCCATGAACAGTATGAAAAGGCAAAAATATATGACACTGAAAGATGAACTCCCCAGGTTCGTAGGTGCCCAATATGCTACTGGAGAGAAGTGGAGAAAAAACTCAAGAAAGAATGAAGGGACAGAGCCAAAGTGAAAACAATGCCTAGTTGTGGATGTGACTGGTGATGAAAGTAAAGTCCATTGCTGTAAAGAGCAATAGTGCATAGGAACCTGGAATGTTAGGTCCATGAACCAAGAAAAATTGGAAGTGGTCAAACAGGAGATGGTAAGAGTTAACATTGACATTTTAGGAATCAGCAAACTAAAATGGGCTGAAATGGCAGAATTTAATTCAGCTGACCACTATATCTACTACTGTGGGCAAGAATCCCTTAGAAGAAATTGAGCACCATCATAGTCAACAAAAGAGTCCAAAATGCAGTACTTGCGTGCAAATGCAAAAATGACAGAATGATCTCTGTTCATTTCCAAGGCAAACCATTCAATATCACAGTAAACCAAGTCTGTGCCCTGACCAGTAATGCTGAAGAAGCTGAAGTTGAATGGTTTTATGATGACATACAAGACCTTCCAGAACTAACACCCAAAAAAGATGTTCTTTTCATCATTGGGGACTGGAATGCAAAAGTAGGAAGTCAAGAGATACCTGGAGTAACAGGCAAATTTGGTCTTGGAGTACAAAATGAAGCAGGGCAAAGGCTAACAGACTGAAGAGTTTTGACAAGAGAATACACTCATCATAGCAAACACCTTCTTCCAACAACAAAAGAGAAGACTCTAAATGTGGATATCACCAAATGGTCAATACTGAAATCAGATTGATTATATTCTTTGCAGCCAAAGATGGAGAAGCTGTATACAGTGAGCATAAACAGGACCAGGAGCTGACTTTGGCTCAGATCATGAACTCCTTATTGCCAAATTCATATTTAAATTGAAGAGTAGGGAAAACCACTAGACCATTCAGGTATGACAGAATGTGGTCCACTGGAGAAGGGAATGGCAAGCCACTTCAGTATTCTTACCTTGAGAACCCCATGAACAGTATGAAAAGGCAAAATGATAGGATAACAAAAGAGGAACTCCCCAGGTCATTAGGTGCCCAATATGCTACTGGAGATCAGTGGAGAAATAACTCCAGAAAGAATGAAGGGATGAAGCCAAAACAAAAACAATACCCAGTTGCAGATATGACTGGTGATAGAAGAAAGAGCCGATGCTGTAAAGAGCAATATTGCATAGGAACCTGGAATGTCAGGTCCATGAATCAAGACAAATGGAAGTGGTCAAACAAGAGATGGCAAGGGTGAACGTTGACATTCTAGGAATCAGCGAACTAAAATGGACTGGAATGGGTGAATTTAACTCAGATGACCATTATATCTACTACTGTGGGCAGCAATCCCTCAGAAGAAATGGAGTAGCCATCACGGTCAACAAAAGAGTCCGAAATGCAGTACTTGGATGCAATCTCAAAAATGACAGAATGAGCTCTGTTCGTCTCCAAGGCAAACCATTCAATATCACAGTTATCCAAGTCTATGCCCCAACCAGTAAGGCTGAAGAAGCTGAAGTTGAATGGTTTTATGAAGACCTACAAGACCTTTTAGAACTAACACTCAAAAAAGATGTCCTTTTCATTATAGGGGACTGGAATGCAAAAGTAGGAAATCAAGAAACACCTGGAGTAACAGGCAAATTTGGCCTTGGAATGTGGAATGAAGCAGGGGAAAGACTAATATAGTTTTGCCAAGAAAATGCACTGGTCATAGTAAACACCCTCTTCCAACAACACAAGAGAAGACTCTACACATGGACATCCCCAGATGGTCAACACCAAAATCAGATTGATTATATTCTTTGCAGCCAAAGATGGAGAAGCTCTATACAGTCAATAAAAACATGACCAGGAGCTGACTGTGGCTCAGATCATGAACTCCTTATTGCCAAATTCAGACTCAAATTGAAGAAAGTAGGGAAAACCTAGACCATTCAGGTATGACCTAAATCAAATCCCTTATGATTATACAGTGGAAGTGAGAAATAGATTTAAGGGACTAGATCTCATAGATAGAGTGCCTGATGAACTATGGAATTAGGTGCATGACATTGTACAGGAGACAGGGAGCAAGACCATCCCCATGGAAAAGAAATGCAAAAAAGCAAAATGGCTGTCTGAGGAGGGCTTACAAATATCTGTGAAAAGAAGAGAGGTGAAAAGCAAAGGAGAAAAGGAAAGATATAAGCATCTGTATGCAGAGTTCCAAAGAATAGCAAGAAGAGATAAGAAAGCCTTCTTCAGTGATCAATGCAAAGAAATAGAGGCAAACAACAGAATGGGAAAGACTAGAGATCTCTTCAAGAAAATTAGAGATACCAAGGGAACACTTCATGCAAAGATGGGCTCGATAAAGGACAGAAATGGTATGGACCTAACAGAAGCAGGAGATATTAAGAAGAGGTGGCAAGAATACATGGAAGAACTGTACAAAAAAGATCTTCACGACCCAGATAATCATGATGATGTGATCACTAATCTAGAGCCAGACATCTTGGAATGTGAAGTCAAGTGGGCCTTAGAAAGCATCACTATGAACAAAGCTAGTGGAGGTGATGGAATTCCAGTTGAGCTCTTTCAAATCTTGAAAGATGATGCTATGAAAGTGCTACACTCAATACGCCAGCAAATTTGGAAAACTCAGCAGTGGCCACAGGACTGGAAAAGGTCAGTTTTCATTCCAATCCCAAAGAAAGGCAATGCCACAGAATGCTCAAACTACCACACAATTGAACTCATCTCACATGCTAGTAAAGTAATGCTCAAAATTCTCCAAGCCAGGCTTCAGCAATACATGAACCCTGAACTCCCTGATGTTCAAGTTGGTTTCAGAAAAGGCAGAGGAATCAGAGATCAAATTGCCAATATCCGCTGGATCATGGAAAAAGTAAGAGAGTTCCAGAAAAACATCTATTTCTGCTTTATTGACTATGCCAAAGCCTGTGTGGATCACAATAAGCTGTGGAAAATTCTGAAAGAGATGGGAATACCAGACCACCTAACCTGCCTCTTGAGAAATCTGTATCCAGGTCAGGAAGCAACAGTTAGAAGTGGACAAGGAACAACAGACTGGTTCCAAATAGGAATAGGAGTACGTCAAGGTTGTATCTCGTCACCCTGCTTATTTAACTTATATGCAGAGTACATCATGAGAAACACTGGACTGGAAGAAACACAAGCTGGAATCAAGATTGCCGGGAGAACTATCAATAACCTCACATATGCAGATGACACCACCCTTATGGCAGAAAGTGAAGAGGAGCTAAAAAGCCTCTTGATGAAAGTCAAAGAGGAGAGTGAAAAAGTTGGCTTAAATCTCAACATTCAGAAAATGAAGATCATGGCATCCGGTCCCATCATGTCATGGGAAATAGATGGGGAAACAGTGGAAACAGTGTCAGACTTTATTTTTGGGGGCTCCAAAATCAGTGCAGATGGTGACTGCAGCCATGAAATTAAAAGACGCTTACTCCGTGGAAGAAAAGTTATGACCAACCTAGATAGTATATTCAAAAGCAGAGACATTAGTTTGCCAACAAAGGTCCGTCTAGTCAAGGCTATGGTTTTTCCTGTGGTCATGGATGTGAGGGTTGGACTGTTAAGAAAGCTGAGTGCCGAAGAATTGATGCTTTTGAACTGTGGTATTGGAGCAGACTCTTGAGAGTCCCTTGGACTGCAAGGAGATCCTATCAGTCCATTCTGAAGAAGATCAACCCTGGGTGTTCTTTGGAAGTAATGATGCTAAAGCTGAAACTCCAGTACTTTGGCCACCTCATGCAAAGAGTTGACTCATTGGAAAAGACTCTGATGCTGGGAGGGATTGGGGGCAGGAGGAGAAGGGGACGACTGAGGATGAGATGGCTGGATGGCATCATGGACTCAACGGACGTGAGTCTGAGTGAACTCCAGGAGATGGTGATGGACAGGGAGGCCTGGCGTGCTGTGATTCATGGGGTCGCAAAGAGTCGGACATGACTGAGCGACTGAACTGAACTGATTCAGGTATCAAATCCCTACAGTAGAAGTGACAAATAGATTCCAGGGATTAATATGATAGACAGAATGCCTAAAGAACTATGGGCAGATGTTCATGACGTACAGGAGGCCGTGATCAAGACCGTCCACAAGAGAAAAGTGTAAAAAAGGCAAAATGGTTGTCTGAATAGGCCTTACAAATAGCTGAGAAAAGAAGAGAAGCTAAAGGCAAAGGAGAAAAGGAAAAATATACCCATCTGAATGCAGAGTTCCAAAGAACAGCAAGGAGATATAGGAAAGCCTTCCTCAGTTATCAATGTAAAGAAATAGAGGAAAACAATAGAATGGGAAAGACTAGAGATCTCTCCAAGAAAGTTAGAGACACCAAGGGAACATTTCAAGCAAAGATGGCCACAATAAAGAACAGAAATAGTATGGACTTACAGAAGCAGAAGAGATTAAGAAGAAATGGAAAGAATATACAGAAGAACGATACAAAAAGATCTTCATGACACAGATAACCATGATGGTGTGATCACTCACCTAGAGCCAGATATCCTGGAATGTGAAGTCAAGTGGGCCTTAGAAAGTATCATTACAAAGTTAGTGGAGGTGATGTAATTCCAGTTGAACTATTTCAAATCCTAATAGATGATGCTGTGAAAGTGCTGTACTCAATGTGCCAGCAAATTTGGAAAACTCAGCTGTGGCCACAGGCCTGGAAAATGTCAGTTTTCATTCCAATCCCAAAGAAAGGCAATGCAAAGAATGTTTAAACTACTGTACAATTGCACTCATCTCACATGCTAAAAAAGTGATGCTCAAAATTCTCCAAGCCAGGCTTCTGTGGTATGTAAACTGTGAACTTCCAGATGTTCAAGCTGGATTTAGTAAAGGCAGAGGAACCAGAGATCAAATTGCCAATATCCGCTGGATCATTGAGAAATCAAGATTTCCAGAAAAACATCTGTTTCTGCTTTATTGACTAACCAAAGCCTTTGACTGTGTGGATCACAACAACATATGTAAAATTCTTCAACAAGGTGGGAATACCCTACTACCTTACCTGCCTCCTGAGAAATCTGTGTATAGGTCAAGAAGCAACAGTTAGTACCATACATGGAACAACAGACTGGTTCCAAATTGGGAAAAGACTATGTCAAGGCTGTATATTGTCACCTGCTTATTTAACTTATATCGAGAGTACATCATGCGAAATGCTGGGCTGGAGGAAGCACAAGCTGGAATCAAGATTGCTGGGAGAAATATCATAAACCTCAGATATGTGGATAATACCATGCTTATGGCAGAAAGCAAAGAGGAACTAAAGAGCCTGTTGATAAAACTGAAAGAAGAGTGTGAAAAAGTTGGCTTAAAACTCAACATTCAGAAAACTAAGATCATCGCAACTGGTCCCTTCACTTAATGGAAAATATATGGGGAAACAATGGAAACAGTGAGAGATTTTATTTGGGGGAGGTGCTCCAAAATCACTGAAGATGGTGATTGCAGTCATGAAATGAAAGGGTGCTTGCTCCTTGGAAGAAAAGCTATGCCCAACCTAGACAGCATATTAAAATGCCGAGACATTGCTTTGCTGACAAAGGTCTGTCTAGTCTAAGCTATGGTTTTCCTAGTAGTCATGTGTGGAGGTGAGAGATGGACTGTAAAGAAAGCTAGCTGAGCACTGCAGAATTGACGTTTTTGAACTGTTGTAATGAAGAACATTCTTGTGAGTCCATTGGACTGCAAGGAGATCGAACCAGTCATATCGTAAAGGAAATCAGTCCTAAATATTCTTTGGAAGAACTGATACTGAAACCGAAACTCCAATACTTTGGCCACCTGATGCAAAGAACCAACTCATTAGAAAAGACTCTTTTGCTGAGAAAGATTGAAGGCAGGAGGAGAAAGGAATGACAGAGGATGAGATGGTTGGATGGCATGACCGACTCGATGGACATGAGTTTGAGCACACTCCAGGAGTTGGTGATGGACAGGGAAGCCTGGTGTTTTGCAGTCCATGGGGTCACAAACAAGTGGACATGACTGAGTGACTGAACTGAACCAAAAAGCTTTCTCTCCTTTTTTGAAGATAGATTGGATATGTCTTTGCTCCATGTCACCAAAAAGCTCACACTAGGACTTAGAGGCTTATTTCCCTGGCATTAGTTGCAAATAAAAGCCACTTCTAAAGGCTGCAGACAGAGAAGACAATGGCAACCAACTCCAGTATTCTTGCCTGGAAAATCCCATGGATGGAGGAGCCTGATAGGCTGCAGTCCATGGGGTCGCTAAGAGTCAGGCAGGACTGAGCGACTTCACTTTCACTTTTCACTTTCATGCATTGAAGGAGGAAATGGTAATGCACTCCAGTATTCTTGCTTGAAGAATCCCAGCAACAGAGGAGCCTAGTGAGCTGCCGTCTATGGGGTCACACAGAGTCGGACACGACTGAAGCGACTTAGCAGCAGCAGCAAAGGCTGCAGAAGACAGTTTTGTCAGCTGAAACTGAATTCCCTTTGTTACAGAGAAATGGGATTTTCTAAGGAAGATCCTGCTTTAATTGTCAATATCTACCAAGCTCAAAGGATAGTTGGGGCAGAATATGCCTTTCTAAGATAGTGTTTGTACCGTTGCAGTCATTTTATAGATTCAACTGAAAAAGGAGATTCTAGGAAGCTCACTCTGGCTGGTGCCACTACCTGCAGCAGGAATTCTGGATGTGTACCTAGGATTCCAAATGCTTCTTGACAGAAGCCAAAGCCAGGTGGGAAAATACACTGACAGCCCCATCCTTAATTGCACCGATTAAAAAGAGTTCATAGTCAGTATTTGGAAATAGTCCTTTTTCAATTTAAAACTCTCAACCACTGTCCACCCCCACCCCATGCAAGTAAATGTAACCAGAAATCATTGTCCACGATAAAAATCTCAAGTTGGTTAAGAAAACCATGTGGGTTTTTTTTTTTTAATGTACTTTTCCATTAATTTCCTGTGAAAGGTTTTCATTTCAAGTATGCACATTCAATAATTAAAATGCTGAATGTCAGACTGATAAATTATAAGTAAAATGCTTGGTATCTTTTGGTGTTACATTTTTCATACTATGTGTATAGGAGTCTGATATAAGCCATGGACAAAATGTCTCCTCCTTGCGTACAAGGGCCCCAGGCCAGTATTGAACTTAGTGGTGATTTCATGTATGCCTTTCTTTCAAGAGGAGTTCTATTACTTAAGACTGTTTGAAAACTCAATGCTTGGATGATAATTAGTATGCTTCCCCACTTATAGAAAATAAAATGTCTATTTTCAATTTTATTAACTATAAATCAGTGATGATATATACACCACCAATGGGTATCTGAAAATATTGTTTTGTTAGCATATTGATGAAATCCTTACCCCAAATAAATAGCTTAACTTTTTAAATCAGTTTGTTATGATTCAGCTACAGATAAAATTGACACTCAATTTATAGAGTGAATTGAAAATGCTATCAACTAGTTACTGTGAGAACTCACATAAGTTAAAAAAGCAGCTCAATTCAAAGCATCAGTTGATTCCTTCAGGGACAGGGTGTTAAGAACAAAGCTGCCTGCCAGAGGCAAAAGTTTCATCAGGGAATAAGAGGCAGGCAAAATTGAAAAACAGGAAAGAAAAAACTCTACCATGAAATTATTTTAGAAGTTCAATAGGAAGATAGGCAGTCAAAGTTTTAAGGAAACCAGAGAGGAATCCCTTAGGAAATATTTTATCAAAAAAGAAGTGTAGAGGAATGAATTCTTTTTCCCGTTGAATAAACCCCTGGTTTATTTTGAGGAAGATTAAACTTTCACGCATTGGAGAAGGAAATGGCAACCCACTCCAGTGTTCTTGCCTGGAGAATCCCAGGGATGGGGGAGCCTGGTGGGCTGCCGTCTACGGGGTCTCATAGAGTCGGACACGACTGAAGCGACTTAGCAGCAGCAGCAGCAAAGCTCTCTTAAAATGGATTATTATTTTTTTAGATCAAGGTGAGTTTTCACATCTGTCATGTTGAAAAAGTAAATCTAACTCTCATTTATGCTATATTTTCACACTGGCAAATTTGTACCTAGTGTGGCAAATACAGATTCCTTGTTAGTTTTGTTAATTCTTTGAAAACAGCTATACTTTCCTAATACAATTAAGGGCACAGTAAAAGTATGCTAAAATTCCCAGTGTATATTATAATCTCTTTAGGATATCTAGATTAGGAAACTCTAATAAATTTCATCATAGTTTATCATGTGTTTTTATCCCATTTTTTAAAAATCTGTGCTATGGAAAGCAATATTATATAATTGACAAGGTTAGTTTTTACCCCAATCCAAATGTTTAAAACTCCATTGCAGACATCAAAAAACTATCTAGTGTGAAAATAAAAAAGATTAAAAGCAAAAATAATATGCTCAAAAGTAGTCTTCTGAAAAATTCTTTTCTAATGTGCAAATTCCATTGGTATATAAACATAAAATTTATTTAAAATGTAGAGCACTTTTTAAGAATAACTTTTAAAAGTTAAAATCTCAGCTCATATAAATATTAAATGAACATGTGTCGATGGTTAATTTAAATCATTATTAAGGAAGGAACTAAGATGTTATAATCAGTTCAAAGGAGACTGAGAAACTCAAGAAACTCACATGTATAGAAAATAAGGAATTTTAAAATGAATTTATAAATACATGCAAAACGTTTATTCAAAAGGCAGTGATCAATTGCATATCATCACACAGAATGTATTTCCATTTCGGTGAGCAAGAATCCTACAGTTTTTTTACATGAAAGGCAATGAGATGAGCTAGATGGGACATAATGGTTTCCCACCCCCTGCTTTTTTAACTTTATTTATTTTTGGCTTTGCTGGTCTTCCTTGCTTCATGGGCTTTTCTCTAGTTGCAGTGGATGTATCTGGCTAACCATGTGGCTCTAGTGCTAAAGAACCTGCCTGCCATTGCAAGAGACATAAGAGACACAGGTTTGATCCCTGGGTTGGGGTGTTCCCCTGTAGAAGGAAATGGCAACCCACTCCAGTCTTCTTGCCTAGAAAATCCAATGAACAGAGGAGTATGGCAGGCTACAGTCCATACGGTCACAAGGAGTCAGACACGACTAAAGCGATTTAGGATGCACACACACACACATATAAATACACAAAAATAAAATGTTATTTTATTTTCATATATATATTCTTCTAATTCTGTCAAATATCATTAGGGAAAGGTACCATTTTACAGAAGAGGGAACTAGGACTTAAGAGGATAGCCTTTTAGAAACACTTCAGCAAACAATTATCACACTAATGATTTGGATTTTTTCTCTTGCTCCAAATCCAAAACTGTTTTGCTACGCCAAAATTGATATAGTTGAAGAAAAGCGATAATTATTGGTGCTAATTTAGGGTGATTAAACATCAAAATGGACTTCATTTATCAAATAACATAGCTGGCTAAATTTTTACTTTATTTATAGCCTGTGAGGTACAGTATTATTGAAAATAAACATCAATTTCAAGCAGTGATGTAACTGGAGTTAGCAATTCAAGAAAAGCAAAGCAGAAAGCAAAATTTGGAAGCTTATATTTAATTTCTGTTGTACTTGTTTATTAAAGAAAATATTTGTTGAAAATTTGAGTTTTCTAACTATATGACACAATATTAGTTATCCTGATCTACTGTAGGTAAGACTTTTAATCTTCCTTCTTTAGGATGCTAAAATAGAAGAATTGTTAGCACATTTTTTATGATTTGTTCTGTAGCATTGATTTTAAACCATATTTTTATTAAAATGTATTGAAATATTTAGTTTAGTTCTGAAATATAACCATAATTTAAGAAACCCATCTGGAATACATCTCTGCCTTATTAGTGGCTCTATTATTTTTTCCTGCTTCATAATTTGACAACTGCATTTTTTGAAAAGTGGATAAATGTATATTTTTATAACTTTCTTCTCCTCCCCAAATGCCACATTCTACATTTGAAAGGGAAATTACTAAAGAAATGCTATTTAAACAATCCTATATTTGTCTTTTGAAACCAAATACCAGTAGCATAGAAGACCACAAATATTATTCAGTAAAAATCTTTGCTCCAGTCTCTATAAATTAAAACAATATGAAAAAATTGTTGTTTTGAAAAATCAAGCCTGGTATTTTTTCACATATGTTACCGTTGATCCTTGGATCAACAAGTTTGAACTGTGCAGGTCCACTTATACTCAGATTTTTTTTTTTTAATGTTATGTACTACAGTAGTATACGATCTGCAGTTGACTGAATCTGAGGATATGGAGGGCCAACTATAAATTACATGCAGATTTTCTATTGCACAGGTGGTCAGGGCTTTCAACTATATTACATGAACTATTACTCATGGTAGAATGGGGCACATCTAGTGATGTATTTCTCAGGGTTATCCAGATAAACAGACCCAATAAGATGTATACATAGAGAAAGAGATTCATTATAAGGAATTGTCTCATGCAAGCGGAGCCTGAAAAATCTCAAGACATGAAGTTGGCAACCTGGAGATTCGAGAGAGCAATGATGTCATTCCCATCTGAAACTCAGCAGGCTTAAGATCCAAGAACAGACAACTTTTCAGTTTAAATCCAAAGGCAGGGAAAGATCAGTTTCCAAGCTCATCAGTCAGGCTGGCGGATTTCCCTCTTCGTCAGCAATTTTGTTCTGTTCTGGTTTTTGATTGGTTGAGGCACACTCTGCTTTACCCAGTCTACAGGTTCAAATGTTAATCTCATCCAGAAATACCCTCACCTTCACACCCAGAACAATGTTTGACCAAATGTCTGGGCATCTCATGGCCTAGGCAGGTTGATGACTAGAAATATCCTCAAATCTTTTGTCTTTTTTTTTTTTTTAAGGTGCTCCTTATTTCAGAGCTTTCTCCCAACATGGATTGAAATTGTTTGCTATACATTATGTCTACTTTCCTAGATTGTTACATTATGAACCCTATGAAAGCTATTCACAGGAATATGTTTTAGTGAACAAGTGAAATGGAGAGATTAACAGGACAAGGACTTCAGTTTTTTCCTATAACCTGGTACACAGAAAAAAAAATAATGTTTATTCCTCTACACTGTGTTTATATAGAAAAGCTGTGCTACTGGGTTTATCTTGGATATATGTGCAAATAAGAAGAAAATTATTTCAGAAGCACATCGCGTACATTTTTAATGAAGTGATAATACCTTATTCCTGGGAATAAAATGAGTTTGTCTTATACCTCCCTGTCAAAATAATGCTTTGTTGGGGAAGATGGGGAGTGCATTTAATCATGTAAGCTTTATGCTAAATAAACACAAGCTACCAGCCATAACAATTTTATGTTTTTAGAATAATAGGAGGAAATAAGGATATAGTTCTTTCCTTTGTGCAGCTACTGGCATCTTTTACTGATACGAAGTATAGAATTTTACTCATACTACATAGAACCTTGTAAAAGGATTTTCTTGAATAATTTGTCGAATCTCAACTGATTAAAATAACTACTTGTATCCTTTGAGAGTTCATTAATAACTGGCATTCATGATAATTAATGAATACATTAATATTTTTAAATTCAAATAATGAGCATTGTGATGTTTATAATGTAAATTAGATAGAATTAATTTTAAATTATTTTCTCATAAGCATTCATTTCAATAAAATAACATTAGGTTCATTAATTAAACTATATTAATATAAAATATTCATTCCTATATTTTAAAGTATATAGTGATTGTTTTGATTTTGTGTACTACTTATAGATTAATATAAATTACTTATCTTTTACCTGCCCAGTGAAAAATTAGGTAAAGTTCATTTAAATTTAAATGCATCTAACTGAAGAAACATTATAAATCTAATTGTTAAATGAATTTAGCAATAAAAGCAAATTCACTTTCAAGTAAAGTATAGTGACATAAGGCTTTTTTTGATCCTTAATATATTGTAATCCTTATATTTATTCAGCAATTTTTAAACTTAGTACAATAATTCATAAATCAAACATATTTTGAGATTCCCAGATAATATTCTATATCATTATTATATACCTGGTACCTAAACCTACAAATGCCTCCATTGTAAAGCTCTGTTAAACAAAATACAGAGTCATTAAAATTTAGAGTTTGTTCCCTATCCTGTGAATGCCTATGTCTTTTTTAAACACTTTTTTTCATAGATATAAGATCCATGAGAGTGGGAATCATTGCTTGTTTTTTCATTGATTTATCATGACTCTAAAAATTGTGCCTGACATTTAATAAAGAGGTCAATAAACAGCTGTTGAATGAATGAATAATACTTAAACCTGCCACTTGGCTTGGATACGATGCATTGAATGAGAATATCCTTGAAAAGTTCTTGGCAATCTGAAAGTCTTATTTCTTCATAAATACATAACAAATTTTTTATCAGTAGTTACTTCAGGAAGAGAAGGGAATATGTAGAGAAAGTAAGGGGAAGAGGAGACTTTTTTTTCTTCTTTTAGTTTCTTTTCCCTTTTTTTCTGATTAAAAATTCATACCTACGTGAATGTTTGCTATCATGCCAGAAAGAGAATAGACCAAAGGACATTTGGAGCTGCCACTTCATTTATTAGAAGATCGAGAACAATTACAGGTTGCAGAACAGAAACTTTAAAATCCGTAGCTTAAAAAATTGATGTCAGATAATACTGGATGCATGGAATAGTCCCTCTTGGGCAGGAATTCTTTGCAAGGTCTCTATACTTGTGGTTTTAGAATATCCAATGATAACCAGTTCATAGAGTGACCCACGGTACCAAATATGAGTGTGAAACAAAGAAAAAAAAATCAGATTTACCAAACCATGGCAGGAGAAACTAGTATATTTAGGAAAAAAATGAAAAGGTGATTGTGAAAAGTGAAGGTGAAAAGTGATGACTGAGCAACTGAACTGAACTGATGATGATGTAGAAAAGGAGGTCCAGTTTTCTCATGTGTAAAATGGGTCAGCCGGGGTACCTCTAGTATCTTTCTTACATCTGTAAATATTATGAGTTGATTTGTTCACTGATTTGCACTGAGACGTGAACAAATCTTGATTGTGCTGCATCTCACTTTCTTAGGTCCCATTTTATACATGGGAAATATACTTGGCCTCTGACAGGAAAAAAGGAGTAGGTAAAAACCAAAGGTAATAGAAGTAGTTTAGGATATAGACAAGTTTAGCTAATAAATCACATACTCTGTCTCTATGGTGGAAAAAAATGCTGTGACTTCTACCATGGACTTTGTTCCTTCCAAACCATTTAGGTGGAAGAAAGAAACAAGGGAAAACTAACACACTTTTTGATGCAAAGAGCAAACTATTATTAGATTGATTTATTTGTATACCTTATGTCAGGGCAAAAAAAAATTTTTTTTTGGTGAAATGAATGTTTGATCTACAATAAATAACAATAGAAAAAGTAGTACTTGTTTTACAGAATTCAAGGCAGCATCTATTCTGTAGAAAGCATGATTATTTCACTTATGTTTAAATTTTCTCTATTGACTCGGATTGTTTCTATGACAAATCCAAGTCTTTGAAGTGTTCTTATGGTTTTCATAAATTGAATGTTCTGAAATGATGCATTAAGGATAAGATATGAGAAACTTGCTCTTCTTTTATCTTAAGTGGCAATGTAATTGCTCTTATTTTATTGGATTAGGAAGATGCTGACATACTGTTTTGTAAACTGAATTTTTTTATAAGCCCCAATGCTTTTCTTTCCTCTTTAATTTTCTCAAATGTCTCTATGTGTGTAGAATGGTCACAAAATTGTCTCAGCTGTACACAGAATTTAGAAGCCTTAGTGAACGCACATATCTCTACTCAAGGTCTGGAGAAGCATGAGTGCTGCCTCGTGTCATGTGTAGGGCTGCACCCCATGGGCAGAAAGCCCTGTGCATGTCCGTCTGCAAGATGCAGGAAAGAGCCTGGAGTCAGCGGCAGAGACTTCAGTGACTTAATGGATGGGGGAGCTTACATGTCTGAGGCAAGGTTCCATAGTGACAGGTGGGCAGGTAAGTGGCAGGACATGGCAGCAGGGAAAGGGCTAGGGGAAGTTTACCTGTTTTAGGGGGAATTGACTCCAGGCTGGATAATCACTTGGTTACAGGGAAACAAGCAAAGGGGTACACCTCTCACTGTTTCTTTGACAAGCTATCTCTTGGGAGATGTTCTAATCTAAGGTTTCAAACAATTACTAGAAGGGGCAGGGCCAGTATGTAAGGTAAGTCATGTGAGCAGGGTATATGTGAAGCAGGCACTGATTCAGCAGAGGGTGGACAGAGAGAGAACAGCCATCTTGGAGGGCCTGATCATATATCAAGAAATTTGGTTTCAGTTTTTCTCTGTGGATTCATCTTTCCATATCTTGTTAATTTGACAACATTGATTTACGATTACTTTGAAATCTTAGAAGAAATTAGACTCTAAGATCTATGTTAATATAGAAAGTTAGTAATCATTATTTCAGTCATAAAGTGTGAAAATTAATCACTATATATACGACATGCATAACTGAGTTAAAGTCATGCTATGACAGAGATTTGTTATATTTATTTCTCAATTTTTACTGAAAATGTGATTGTGAGAAAAAGCCTTGACACATTCAAATGTTTTAGAATTGTGTAGCTAAGTGTGCAGGAGTGAAATACTTCTGACATATGGAACTTCAAATGATAATTCAACAAAGAAAATAATAAAATCAAAGTGGATACAGAAAACAGAACAAAGTCTTACTAAATGGATTTAAATGATAAGTGTGTGGGAATTATACTGTTATTCTTTCTTATGTATGCTTAAAATTTGCATAATGCAAATATAAAAACCCTGACCTATAAGAGACATTCCATAGTTCTTTAAAGATGACTCAGCAAGAGATTTTATATTTAGTTTATGGATTAGGATTGCATACAGAGGGAAACAAAATCTTTCAGATTCTCAGCTGGGGCTCTGTCCAAAGGAGAAAAGCATACAAATTTATTTAATATAAGTTTCATATGACATGGGAACTTTCATAAGGAAATGAAGACCCAAAGTTGTGGTTAAACCTGTCTCTTTATGCTAGGTTGATGAAAAATAGAAATTCGTGGGAAAATATGATGGGGGAAAGGGTACAAGTTAAGTATAGGAAACGGGGAATCTTAGCAAGGTCTGTTTGAATTCCTCTTAGCGTCTCTTCATCTTTAAAGATGAGGATGCTCTTATTTCATGTGAATCTCACATAAATTATTCCGGAAAGACCAAAGGTCTCAAACCAGGGTATGAATTTTGCCCCCTGGATATATTTGGCAGCGTCTAAAGACATTTTAGGTTGTTACAACTGAGAACGTCTCCTTGCATCTGGGAAGTAGAGACCAGGGAACGCTGCTGAACATTCTACAATACAAGGATAGTCCCATGCCACAAAACAGTGCCCTGGCCCAAAATGTCAATACTGCCAAGCTTGAGAAACCCTTCTCTGAGATTACTGTTTGTCGTGTTTTATAAAAAAGGACAAGGAAAATAAAGCATTGAGTTCACCGATGCTCATTCATGCATATAAATGTTTTAGTGTTAGTAAGTTACATTATAAATTATAAAACATGTGTACCTATGACCTTGTTACTCAGTTTAAGATCTAGAACCTTCCTTGTTCTATGTCATCCATCTCTGTGCTGTTTCTCTAATTCATTCTCAATTTCCTTCAAGAAATGATTATTATTCTGAATTCTATATTTCATTCTTATTCTTTTAAAAAAGTTTGTCCTTAAATAGTAGTTTAATTTTGCTTGGCTTTACACTTCATAAAAGCAGCATCATGACCCCTATATTATCCTATTACATGGTTTGATTTCACCCAATACTATGTTTTTAAGACTTTTTAACATTGCTGAGAGTAGCCATATTTCATTCATGTTCACTGTTACCTATTAGCACATGGTGGGTATACACTAAATTTATATAGACAATCTTCTTTTAATGGGTTTTGAGACTATTTCCAGTTGGTTTTGATGTATAAACAGGATATTATAAGCATTATTTTATGTCTCCTGATGAATATATATAGCAATTATTTTAGGGTACTTAGACATGGTATCCTTATGTCATAGGGCCTGTGGATGCATATATAATGACACACTTTCCAAAGGGTTACACCACTGATATATTCATAAACATTATATGATTATACCACTAATACTTTCGTAAATATAGTTCTACTAGCATAAATGTATTGGTGTTCTTTTTGCTTCATATATTAATCAACATTCAGATTTAGTATTACCTGATTTCTTTGAGTTTTCTAATCTGATGGGTCTAAAATGACTTCTCATTAAGGTCTTGATTCTTAATAAAATAATTATTTTATTACTAATGATTACATATGTGTATTGACATTTATATTTCCTCTTTTGCCAAAGGTTATCATATATCATGTCTGTTTTTCTGTTGGAATGTTTTAATCTTTCTTGTTGATTTGTAGGTTTTGCATATATTTTCTGATTCTTCTGTGCAATATCCAGAATTAAAGATCCCAGGAAATAGTTGGAGTTTTTTCTAGTCAACTCATCAGACTAGATGAGTTTTTTTTGAAACTCATCTTGAAAAACTTGAATCCCCTGATGGGTAGATAATAAAGGAATGTTAAAAGAAATCTCATTTTGAGATATGGTGTTTCTGCCATTTTAAATAGTTTATCTTTAATCTGTCATATTATATTAATAGTAATAGAGATGAGACACTGAAACTGATGGCTATGCGATAATATAAAAAATGGAAAAAAAATTCCCTAAAAGTTCATTTTTTTTAAATGAATGGAATGTCAGACAGTAATTTCTTTTTCATATTTAGCATGTATTACTATGTTTCCCTTTTGAAAAAGATGTGGCTCAACTTTTAAAGAATCACTAAAAAATGAAAAACAAAGAGCAACGACACCATTCCCCCTTATTTGGAAAGGATAAGTATAAAATGGCGAAATGAAGTATTGCCCGATCATGCCTATGTGTGTGTGTGTGTGTGTGTGTTAGTTGCTTAGTCATGCCCGACTCTTTGCAGCCCCATAGACGGCAGCCCACCAGGCCCCTCCGTCCATGGGACTCTCCAGGCAAGAACACTGGAGTGGGTTGCCATTTCCCTCTCCAAAAGGAACTATAGAAAGAAAGAAAGTGAAGTCGTTCAGTCGTGTCTGACTCTCTGTGACCCCATGGACTGTAGCCCACCAGGTTCCTCCATCCATGGAATTCTCCAGGCAAGAGTACTGGAGTAGGTTGCCATTTCCTTCTCCATATGTGTATAGATGTACTGATATAAGCATTCCCCGACATCATTGAGTGTCACACATATGCACAAGAATTCAGAAGCTGGCCTGTGGAAACTGAATAGGATAACCAGTTTAAGATAATAAAAATCTTATAAGTCCTTCAAGGCAGTGATTTCAGATCAACACAGAGTATCATCTGTCTTATACAATTGTGAATATAGGTGTTATCGCTTCTTCAAATGATAGGTGACCAACATATTCAATACCATATGTGTTTAAAATTGATGGGGGATTAGATAAATGAAGACAGTTGATTTTTTTTGGCTCTGGATATTTCTTTAACATATTTTCTATGGATTGATTTTTGTAACCTCAAGCATTGTAAAAACCGTGGTCCTTACTTTAAAAAAAATAATGGACTAGAGTAAATTTCTGCAGATTCAGGGGAGGGCATTCTGACATTCCATTGCTAATAGTGTGAATAATCTAGCTTGTTTGACTTACTAGGAAAAACTCCTTGATTTTGAATATGAAAATTCTTAAATACAATGATTTGCCATTCATTGCTCTGGAGAAACTGATAAGGCAAGGACTGCAGAAAAGAGGATAAGACAATTGAATTTGACTTTACAAAGATCATATTCTGAGGAAATTAGAAAATGTTCATATTGCTGACAATAAAGTGAAAACTTAGAACTTATAAGGCATTTGTGTCTGAGATCTAGCAGAAGATGGAGGTGAATAAACTCCTTTCAAAATATTGTTTTGTCTTCAATGATGATATTGGTGGAATGTCCTAAGGTTACATGATTTAAAAAAGGTGAGTTAGAACTTAGATGTATAGACAACAGTTATTCATGGGAATTGAAGAAATACTTAAGAGCAGAACTTCCATTAAGTTTTAATAATAGAGATGGGATAAAAATTAAACATAAAAGTGTAAAAAATATATCATTAAAGAAACTGTGTTAGATAGTGTGCCAAGGAAAATAGTGACAAATGTTAAAAATAGGAAAAGAATCATTGGATTTCATTATCAAATACTAAGTGGTACAAATCAGGATTCTACTCAGGTTCATCTGAAAAACTATTCCATTTACACTTAGCTGTATTCTTTGGCTGTAATCCAGTGATTGAATATTTAGAGATAAGAGTAGTACTGGTTTGTTAAGGGATTAAATGAGAAAACATGTTGTAATTTTTTGTATTACAATAAATTAAAGAGATTAACAATTATAAATTAATCAAGGATATTGATAGGAATGTTTCAAATGACTCAAAAACTGAGTCTTCAGTGTGTGGTAGTATGAAATTAAAAGACACTTAATCCTTGGAAGGAAAGTTATCACCAACCTAGACAGCATATTAAAAGCAAAGACATTACTTTGTCAATGAAGGTCCGTCTAGTCAAGGCTATGGTTTTTCCAGTGGTCATGTATGGATGTGAGAGTTGGACTGTAAAGAAAGCTGAGCGCTGAAGAATTGATGCTTTTGAACTGTGGGTTGGAGAAAATTCTTGAGAGTCCCTTGGACTTCAAGGAGATCCAACCAGTCCATCCTAAAGGAGACCAGTCCTGGGTGTTCATTGGAAGGACTGATATTGAAGCTGAAACTCCAACACTTTGGCCACCTGATGCGAAGAGGTGAACTCATTTGAAAAGACCCTGATGCTGGGAAAGATTGAGGGCAGGAGGAGAAAGGGACAACAGAAGATGAGATGGTTGGATAGCATCACCTACTCTTGGACATGAGTTTGAGTGAACTCCAGGAGTTGGTGATGGACAGGGAGGCCTGGCGTGCTGCAGTCCATGGGGTCGCAGAGGGTCAGACACGACTGAGCAACTGAACTGGACTGGACTGGTAGCATGCAAATTTCAGTTAAAAAAAATAAAGTGTTCAGTGGGAAACAAAATGTGCTGTAAAATGAGATATGTGTTTTGGTTTATTTTCTCACTTCCAAATTCCCAGAAGTTTGTGAGTACCTTTGTCTTGGAGGTATATGTGGGGTTAGGCTGAAAGAAGAAATTATCAGACAGAGGTAAGCCCTCTCCTGGCTTTTGTTTTCTGAAACCTAAAATGTTGAGGGTTTCTGCTTAGATAAGAGAGGTAAGAGTTTAACTTGCAGATGAAAAGTGTCATTTAGTTTAGAAAGGGCCAGAGAGTTGGGGCATCCTGGAAGTAGCATGGACGCTTACTCTCCTTGATTTCCCTGCTCCAGGGAGGTGATCATATCTAAGAGAAAAATGCTGTGTGGTTATTTAAGGGAAATTTACTTAGTGCTCACAACACTAGGATTCTCAGCCTCAATAAGAAGCTTGATGCCCAAGTTTGGGAAACATCAGAGGGATGACAGCCTATTAATGGACTATGGTGTCTGGGCCACAGATTATTTAGAGGTGAAGAATGTGCATGAAAACTAGAGAATCCACCCACCAAACATTCTTCTAGATATGAAAGATCCCTTGGGTCTTCTCAAGACTCCACAGGGAGGGAAGAAATCTCAGGAGTGCATTAAACTGAAACTTTTCCTTCCCGTATAGAGGAGTTTCAGAATAATATATATTTTTATTGCTATGTAAATAAATATGAGATTTGGAGCATACCTAACTGGAGTACTATAATATTCATAACTTTTATAAAAAAGACAACTCCTGGGGAAAGACAAATCATAGACCTTTATACTTTGACTTATTTCTAGCAACCAGTGAAAAACATGCAGTAGGGCTCTGAGGTGGAACCAACTGAAAGTCATTAAATATTTGTAATTACCTGCATCATAATGACAGCATCAATGTGATGTGAGAAGTGATCAAGTTCTCTGTTTCTCAGCAAGCTCTTACACATAGTATGAAAATGGAAAAAGAAAGGCCTGGGGATAGGCACACAGCATTAAAAGGAAAGTAGAGAATGGCGCCCCACTCCAGTACTCTCTCCTGGAAAATCCCATGGATGGAGGAGCCTGGTGGGCTGCAGTCCATGGGGTCGCTAGGAGTCGGGCACGACTGAGTGACTTCACTTTGACTTTTCACCTTCATGCATTGGAGAAGGAAATGGCAACCCACTCCAGTGTTCTTGCCTGGAAAATCCCAGGGATAGGGGAGCCTGGTGGGCTGCCGTCTATGGGGTTGCACAGAGTCGGACACGACTGAAGTGACTTAGCAGAGAAAGATTAATCCTGGAACAAAGACAGGAAATAGAGGAGACAAAAGCTTTGGTTTGTGGGCCTACCTTGGAGTCCCTGGAGCCAGATATGGAAGAAGATATTCTACCGAGGGTAGCAAAGTTCATTACTCTGGATCTGGCAGCCTTATCCAGACTGGGGAATGCTGCCAATTCCTCATTCTTGTGTATTTCATTTTCTGTTGAAAGATTGATGATTACTTCTGCATTAAAGTGGGCGAACTTTTTCACATATCTGCCTCAGTAAGTCTACTGGAGTCTGGCAACTTGCCTCAACTGGCAGCAAACAGGCAGGATATACCCCTCTGAAACTCTGTGGGTGGAAGAAAATTTGACTTGGCCTGTGTTTGCATTAGACAAGCCTAGTAACCACCACCTCTTGCTGCAACCAAGAAGTTTGGGCTAGCAGCCAATTTTCAAGGTAAAACATAAATCTTTAAATATGATTTGATAAGAATATAATAATACCATACATTCTTTATCTGGGTGGTGATTTTAACAAAGTGTGTCTGACCATGCAAACCAGTCAAACCAAACTACCAGACATTACTTTCCTTATTTAGACTGTGTAGATGGCAGAATGAGTGATTCATTGTGAAGAGAAAGCACAAATATACAGAAAATTGTATGATAGTTGGTAGTACTTTTGCAGAAAGTCTGTGCTTTTTGCTAAAATTTTGCCAACAGTTTTGCAAACTGGGGGAAAAATTAGGGGAAGGTTATAGACTAGTGATTCTTCTTGGCATCCTGGTGAAATGGTATAAGAATATTAGAACTTATGTGGTGCTTATGGGTGAATACTGTGCAGTGCTGTAGACTGTGATTTCTCTGCCTAAATGCTAATTAATACTCTAAAGTACAACTTATTAAAGCTTATTTAACAGTACATTTTGTAAATTGTAAGTAAAAAAATAGTATTCATAAATGAAATTGATAATAAAACCCACAAATATGAATTCATTCATTATATTATAATTTTTATTATAAATAATTTGTCCATAAATAAAGTTGCATTATTTATTAAAGTATACTTAGGAGTCTAGTTAAGTATTCTAAAAAGAAAATTTGGTTCCAATTAACATTCAGTAGTTGTTCAAAACTCGAAGCCATACTCAAATAGACAGGTGGTTGACATTTTAGGAAGGACAATTTATTAATTAATACTCAGCCTTGTTTTGATTTGCTAATAGTTTTCAATTGTTGTCATTCTTGTTTCCTATTAAAACATTATGTGTGCTTAATTTCATTTTCAATTTACTTTATATTGTACCTTTCTTTGAGGAAGATAAATATCTCCATCAATAGAATTTTGACCTAGGATTTGGTATCAATTACTTTAACTGGTTTGCTTTGCATTTTGAACACTAATCTTCATATCTCTATTGGTAAGGATATGTGTGTGTGTGTGTGTATGTATATATATTCAAACATTCACTGTATTAAATATCACTGACTTATTCTTCATTAGAATATGATAATTGGTAGGATAATGGGCCTGAGATCTTTTCCCCTCCTCAGTAAGAAACACTGAAATGTTTGAGAGTGGTAAAAAGTGATTTTTAAGTACATAGTAAGATACTTAGCCAGACATCCTGGAATGTGAAGTCAAGTGGGCCTTAGAAAGCATCACTACGAACAAAGCTAATAGAGGTGATGGAATTCCAGTTGAGCTATTTCAAATCCTGAAAGATGATGCTGTGAAAGTGGTGCACTCAATATGCCAGCAAATTTGGAAAACTCAGCAGTGGACACAGGACTGGAAAAGGTCAGTTTTCATTCCAATCCCAAAGAAAAGGGAAGGGAAGTCGTTCAGTCATGTCTGACTCTTCATGACCCCATGGGCTACAGCCTACCAGGCTCCTCCGTCCATGGGATTTTCTGGGCAAGACTACTGGAGTGGGGTGCCATTGCTGTCTCCAAAGAAAGGCAATGCCAAAGAATGCTCAAACTACCACACAATTGCACTTATCTCACATGCTAGTAAAGTAATGCTCAAAATTCTCAAAGCCAGGCTTCAGCAATATGTGAAACATGAACTTCCAGATGTTCAAGCTGGTTTTAGAAAAGGCAGAGGAACCAGAAATCAAATTGCCAATATCCACTGGATCATGGAAAAAGCAAGAGAGTTCCAGAAAAACATCTATTTCTGCTTGATTGACTATGCCAAAGCCTTAGACTGTGTGGATCACAATAAACTGTGGAAAATTCTGAACGAGATGGGCATACCAGACCACCTGACCTGCCTCTTGAGAAATCTGTATGCAGGTCAGGAAGCAACAGTTAGAACTGGACATGGAACAACAGACTGGTTCCAAATAGGAAAAGGAGTACATCAAGGCTGTATATTGTCACCCTGCTTATTTAACATATATGCAGAGTACATCATGAGAAAGGCTGGGCTGGAGGAAGCACAAGCTGGAATCAAGATTGCCAGGAGAAATATCAATAACCTCAGATATGCAGATGACACCATCCTTATGACAGAAAGTGAAGAGGAACCAAAAAGCCTCTTGATGAAAGTGAAAGAGGAGAGTGAAAAAGTTGGCTTAAATCTCAACATTCAGAAAACAAAGATCATGGCATCTGGTCCCATCACTTCATGGGAAATAGATGGGGAAACAGTGGAAACAGTGTCAGGCTTTGTTTTGGGGGGCTCAAAAATCACTGTAGATGGTGATTGCAGCCATGAAATTAAAAGACGCTTACTCCTTGGAAGAAAAGTTATGACTAACCTAGATGGCATATTCAAAAGCAGAGACATTACTTTGCCAACAAAGTTCTGTCTAGTCAAGGCTATGGTTTTTCCTGTGGTCATGTATGGATATGAGAGTTGGACTGTGAAGGAGCTGAGTGCCAAAGAATTGATGCTTTTGAACTGTGGTGTTGGAGAAGACTCTTGAGAGTCCCTTGGACTGCAAGGGGATCCAACCAGTCCATTCTAAAGGAAATCAGTCCTGGGTGTTCTTTGAAAGGAATGATGCTAAAGCTGAAACTCCAATACTTTGGTCATCTCATGCAAAGAGTTGACTCATTGGAAAAGACTCTGATGCTGGGAGGGATTGGGGGCAGGAAGAAGAGGGGACGACAGAGGATGAGATGGCTGGATGGCATCACGGACTCGATGGACGTGAGTCTGAGTGAACTCCGGGAGTTGGTGATGGACAGGGAGGCCTGGTGTGCTGAGATTCATGGGGTCGCAAAGAGTTGGACACAACTGAGCAACTGAACTGAACTGAAGATACTGATACAAATACAATCTTGATGCTAAAATGAAATATAAATGAGCTTATGGAGATAAAAGAAATGAATATAAGACTTTTTCTAAGTAAATTGTAACATAGAAATATTGATCTTTTTTGTCTTGGTCTCTGGAGTCGTTTCCTCTCACTCTCCTGCTGCTAGGAAACTGGAGCCTGTCCCTTTGGAAGGCATCCTCTCCCACTGGCCATACTTGTCCTGCACACACTACATTCCCCTCCATTCCCGACACACACACACCATCTTTAACATAGTCCATCAAACAGTATTCAACTAGCCAAATTGTCAAATCATCCAGTAAACCTTTAATTGTTTTGGATTGTAGATCCTTCTAAATCTTAGTGATTTAGTGAACCATTGTATGTTACTGATATACTTAATACTATCAACCAAACATGGAACTTTTCTCTAAAATGAAAAATTGAAACATAAAATATAAGCGTGCAGTTCTGCCTCATCTAGTATTCAGTGTTGATATAACACTGGCAATCTTAGAAATCTGTGTATCCATTTTACTACTGGAAAATGTTGTTAACATATAGTTCTCTTCTATAGTGTTCACACCAAAGGTAAGAAAGCCTGGTCATACGTCCTTAACAATTAGAAGTTCACATTATCCAGCACTTGCTTCATTTCGACTCTTGCTGGCCCATCTGTTAATTTTTCCACTATGGTCTCTCTTTCCACCATTTCTTTTTATTTCTCTTGAACTGATCCAGGATAATTGAAAAAAAAAGTGCCAAAGAAGAGTATCACACTGGATATACTACAAATTTAATAAAGTCTAAAATACTTTAAAGAAAAATCAGTAGGTATTTGAAATTGGGAGAAAATTTTTGTCATTATAAAGGGCATGGTAAATATCACTGAGCCATGAGAGGATTAACCCAAAATGAATGGGACTAGGAACTGGGTTAGCCATGGCCCCAGCAATTTATCTTGTCTTCAGAGGTTTGGAAGAAAAAGGAAGAGCATTTGCCATCTAAGCAAACAGATATAGTTCCAAATGGATATGCTTCTTATAGAGCTTATTCTACTATGGTTCCCATTTCTGAACATTCCTAATGCCAAATAGGGTATGTAATGTACAATAAATCACATGTCCAAACATTAATTTCAGGAGCAACAAATAATAACTAGGTTGTTGGATTTAGCAAGGTCAGCTAAGTTTCCTATTATTGTATTTATGATGCTAGTTCGTTAATTTTTTCAACTGGTAGCCTTTATTAGCTGGCACCAAAGATTTAAGTGTGAGACTGTTTTTTTCCAGTAGCCTAATTTTTCCTGTGAATAATAAAAAGAAACCTCTGATTTTATTAATAAACATCTATTGTTCAAGGAAACCACTAAATCATGGCTTTGAAACCACATAGCTAATTTAACTATAAAGGAGTGAGATGAATGGTATCCTATAGATGAGATATAAATGTTATGAAACTACATCATGAGACCCCTACTGGCTTATGGTTTCACGGCTGAAGTTCAGAGATACTTCTCTTAGAATACCAGCTCTATCTGTGGAGAGGCAGTATGTCCTTTCTGAAACTAATTAAACCTAAGTCTCAGTTTTCAGATGAATACAATGGAAATAAAGTACCTACCATACTGAGTTCTTGTGATAGTTAAAGAAACCAACACATGTAAAGTACTTAGGACAAAGTACCCACGTAGGCTCTTAGTATCTGGCCCTTACGTTACCCGGAACTTTTGAACATAGTAGAGCAGACAGCTTTCTTTCTCATCAGTGTTGCTTTCATGTCTCCCCAGCTGGAGCTGTGGTCGCCTTCAAATCATACCAGTAAATACTCATCAGCCTGGGCTTTAGAAATGACTATATGTGTAGTTGCTCAAATGAAGAACGAACACTGCTTTTTATACAATATTATTATTGGCATGCTATCCACTGAATTTGTTCAAGCTCTATAGTTCTCAATTATCTGTAATTGGAGTTTTAGATAAAAGTTGAATAAGGAAAGAAACAATATAAAGAATTGACAGAGCCCACGTACATGTTTTAACCAGCCTGCCATTAAAAGCCCATACAGTGTTGATATCTTCCACTAGGCAGTTATGCAAGTGCCTATTTCCAAGATATCTTATGAAGTCTTAGAAGTATTTTATCAGTACTTTATAGAATTGTTTTTAGTAAAGTCTTTATTTTAAAAGGAACCCTCCCTCTAAAATTGAAAGAGAATATCACAATTTAAAGGTGATTTTTTTAGGAGGAAAGATTAAACAGAAAATATAATGATTAAAGAATTTTGACCTAATGAAAATATAGAGGTGAAAGTAAACCGATCAAGAAGTTTGAAACTAGAGTAGAAACATCACCCTGACTGAGGATGTAGCTTGTGTTTCCTATTTTGCCTCTAACTTAGCAAAAGGGCAGCATATTTGTAATTCTGAAGTTAAGACTGTGTAGTGCATCATTTTACAGGCATGCAGGACAAGTTCAGGGAAATACGTGATTCATCTGCTTAGAAAAAGAGCCATATTTAACCAGTTTCCCCACCTCTATCCATTGATGTCATTTTCTTGTGCCAGAAGGGATTCATTTTACTGTTTTAGTTACAATAGAACTGTCTTAGCTTGTTGATTCCCCACAAGCATTTTTACACACATATATCACCTAAAATTTCTAGAGCCATTAAATCACAGACTTCCCATTACAAAGGAGCTTGTTAAGAGGAGGATATGAGTTGGAACATTACCATATTGAGTAACCAAAAACACAAACTTGAGTTTGTATGAGTCTAGACACATATGCAGGCTCCCTGGAATCACAGAGAGGTATTTTAGTGCTTGCAGCCCCTAACAGATTTGGCTTTTTATCTTGCCTAACAAACGAAGAGAAACCTATTTAGTTTTATGCTATCATTGCTTTTGGAATAACACACTTAGTGTTTCGGAGGATCCATGTAAATTAATAGGCATATTTAAGATTGAGGTTTGTGAGGGGCTTTTTGTTTGTTTTTGCCTGACTTGTCTACATCACTTTAAATCTATTTCTTTCATTATCTCCAAAATTAGTCCACCTATGTATTTTGTCAGTGCAAAACTATCAATAATAACAACTATCATTTACTGATCATAGACTTTACAAGGAACTTACACATTGTCTCATATCAATCCTGCAAGTAGTATAGTTGGGAAAAACTGAGGCCTATATTAATATAGGAAGTAACCTTCTGAAAGTCTCAGGACTAGTTAAATTTTTATATTATCTGTATATATCTCTCTCTTTCGTGGACTTTTAGCCACAAAAGATTGTTGTTTAATATTCTCCATTATATATCCAATTATTAATATGAATTTATAATTTAAAAACTTGGTAAATAGTTTTTGAGCATCTATTCTATATCGGTTATAGTGGCTTAGAAACAGATAAATTACACCTAAACCCTGCCCTTCTAGAGTTGACAGTCTAGTGAGAGGGCCAGATATTTCAGATGATTATGAGATCAAGTAATTATAATGATAAGGATAAAATCTGAGTCAGGGACTAAAGGTCTGTATTTCTGTCTGTCTGCTGTTGCTGTTGTTGAGTCACCCAGTTCTGTCCTACTCTTTGCAACCCCGTGGACTGCAGCACGCCAGGCCTCTCTCCCTCACCATCTCCCAAAGTTTGCCCAAGTTCATGTCCATTGCCTTGGTGATGCCATGTCTGTCTTCTAGGGTGAATTATTATGTAATATTTCAAGTTAGGCTTTCAAAAATGTCATAGTATCCCCCATGGATTTTATTTTGCTCATCCAACTATTCAAACAGTACAAAGTTCTATCAACTATTCTATTACATATATAATACACAAGACTAGTCTTATTATATACAAAACAGAACATAGGCATTTAATATATATACATGTGCATACATATATATATATACACACATATTCTATCAAATACACATGTGTTTGAATGTATTATAAAATCTTATATGCGTAATGAAACCATATAACTAATTTATAAACATATATATAAGCAAAAGGAAATTGTTTTCTGTGTTATAATATTTTAAATATAAGCTTTCAGACTTAATCTTCAGCATTCTCTTTTGATTTTAATTCTAGTCATTAAGAGTTAGACACTACTCTTGGCTGTCACTGATTGACTGCACAGCTGCTGCTGCTGCTGCTGCTAAGTCACTTCAGTCCTGTCCGACTCTGTGCAACCCCATAGACGGCAGTCCTTGTCAAAAGCTAAGTCCTGCAGGATACCACTGACTATAGCAGTGAGATTATTCCAGGCTTTTCCATCCCCCTCTTCACAGACTCTATTTTCTTTAACCTAGTCCTCCTGGGACCTCTTTTAGAGGATATTTTTCCATGCATTATCCTTCTACGAATACTCCTTGACAACATGGGAGGTTCCTTCTGACTTACAGAAAGCCACCTATCATTGTGTGTATTTTTGCCACCATCACTAGAGATCTCATTGTGTGGGCTTACACCAGAGTCAGTCTTTCGATTTCTCTGAAGGCTAGGCTTCATGGCTACTCTGAATTATCCTGAATTTGCTGGCAGTGCTGCATTAGTTGTCCGAAGTTCCCCTATCTGCTTAGAAGAGGTCAAAGTTAAGCCGAAATCATTCCCTTCAGTCGTTTCCCATTACTGCGTTGTTGCTGTCTCACCGGTCTCTGAGGGTGGCCTTTTCGATAAGCTAACAGTGACCTCTGCTTTCGCCTTTCTTGAGCAGAGGAGAGGAACTGATGAAAAGAATCGGACTCAGTGCTGACTCTGGTTGAATCTAGTAGCGTTTACCCTTTGCAGCATTTACATTTTTCTTAGCATTATAGACTCTCATGGCCAAGTGTCAGTATCTGTTCATGCTGCTGCTACTGCTAAGTCGCTTCAGTCGTGTCCAACTCTGTGTGACCCTATAGACGGCAGCCCACCGGGCTCCCCCGTCCCTGGGATTCTCCAGGCAAGAACACTGGAGTGGGTTGCCATTTCCTTCTCCAGTATCTGTTCATAAATTCAACCAGTGTTTACTGACCCCTACTGTGTGTGATGGGCACTTTGCTGGATACAGAGGTAAAATAAGGAATTTGATAGAAATGGTTCCTGCCTTCATGGTGTATAGAAACTTTCATTACAACCTTTATATAACTTTAAAGATCTTTTTTGAAGAGTCCTGCCAAGTCCTCGTCTCAAGAAAGTCAGTGTGACATATACAAATCCATGGTTTTCGACTCTAGTATTCTTTCTCACTAAACTAATGAGGTGCAGAAAATGCCAGCAACCTCCAAATAAATTGTGTGGAGTCATCATTAGAACCCTTTCCTAATGATCTGAGCATCTGAAAATACTCAGTCATCCCTTCACGAAGGGTCTACACATCTCATCTCCTTCCTTGAGCTGTCTTCTCCAGACATAACATGAACATGACCTCTGAATCATTTGCATACACATTTGCCAAATCTTTTCTTATAGGAAACAGTTTAAACCCCCTGTTGGATGCCATTTGTGGTATATAAAAATTCATTAAAATCTAGATATAAAATAAATTCCATAACCACATGAAACACATTCTTTTCATTTTAGTGTGGATTCTAGGTTTATTGTGCTTCACATTTATCTAGGAGCATACATTAAAAACTCATACACAATAGTTCTTGGCTGAGGTTAAGATATTGATGTCTTTATTTAAAATTTTTGCATTTTTACTGTAAATAGTCTATGGATCAATCCTTGAGAAATATTACTTTATGTCATACATCCCATAATAGTGGATATAGAATAGCTGGTAGGATATTAATGTTGATATCTACTTATTAAAGTATCACATATTTTAGGATGATATATTTAGAATGGATATATGCATTCTAGGGACATAAAGTAAGGCAGAGTCTAAGGTAGAACTATTATTAAATATATTATGGCAATATATGTTCTTAGAAATATGTCTTTATAATCTGTTTTTGTTTATTTCCAATTCCAAGACCAGCAGTAGTAGTTGACACCCCCACTATATAGTATTCAACATTAATATAATCTACTAGATTCATGTTTAGATACAAATGATACTAAGTGGATAATTTCATATCTAAAATGACATCTATGTCCCTTTCTGCATCCCTTTCTGCATCCCTTTATGCCAAAAGGTGTCAATGCTATGCTATGCTAAGTCACTTCAGTAGTGTCCAACTCTGTGCAACCCCATAGACGGCAGCCCACCAGGCTCCCCCGTCCCTGGGATTCTCCAGGCAAGAACACGGGAGTGGGTTGCCATTTCCTTCTCTAATGCATGAAAGTGAAAAGTGAAAGTGAAGTTGTTCAGTCGTGTCCGACCCTCAGCGACCCCATGGACTGCAGCCTCCCAGGGTCCTCTGTCCATGGGATTTTCCAGGCAAGAGTACTGGAGTGGGGTGCCATTGCCTTCTCTGAAAGGTGTCAATAGAATAATTTAATTTGTTCTCCAACCACTTTCAAGACTAAAATTAACTTTAAATATGGAGAGAGTTTTTGTTGTTGTTGTTAAATGACAGATTAAATATGTACATTTGCTTTCAACTTCTCTCCAACAACTCATTAAGTGTGGATAAAACCAATGGAAAATTTGGTAGCCATGGCAATAGGAAAAGAGAATGGGGTGGGGAACATGCGAGCAATGATTTTAAGAGGATGAGAGCAGATCTAGCTTTAGTAACATTTGGGAGGCTGAAAACCACAGAGGTAATTCTTAATTTTGCAAAGCAAGAAAACTGGATCCTATTAGGAATAAAGAAGACTGACGGTAAATTTAATCTACAGGGAAGACCCCAAAGGTTTGGGAACTGGCAGCAAAAGATTCTCCAAAATTGGGCTAAGTGTGGGGTCGGGGGGTAATATAGGTAGATCACTTGGAATTCTGTTTAAGAAATAATTAAATAGATAAACAGCAAGGTCCTGCTTATAGTACAGGGAAATGTATACATTGTAATACCTATAATGAAAAAGAATCTGAAAATGTATGTATAACTGAGTCACTTTGCTGCATACCAGAAACTAACATAACATTGTAAATCAACTCTGCTTCAATAAAACAAAAAAAGTAATTAGAACATCAGACTCTCCTCCCTTCTCTACAACCAGATGTCTACCACTTTGTATATCATCAGAAGAGTTAAGGTTTATTACCTGTAAAGGATAAAGCAGAGACTTTCTGACTAGGGGATACCAGGCACAGTTGAGAGGGAGAATAAATCTTCTAAAAAATCTAGTGATAAAGAGAAATTTTACTAGAGCATGTTAAAATTCTAGCTTTCTTTCCCCCTGGGCTCTCGGAGCCTGGCACGAAGCTATACCTAACATAAAAAGATTTAAAGAATCTTTTGTGATGATCCTATACTTCCTTAGAAAGTTGCCAAACAAAACCACCCTGTGGGCCTATAGATGAAAAAAAATCACCTACCAAATTAGAACTTCTAATCAACTTTTTAATGTCCCAGTCTTATACATGAGCAGACAGCCTTGAGTCTCAGCAGGTAGTTGAGGAAAGACTTTGATAAAGAAGCCAAATTGTTATTTTAAAAAAAAAAAAAAGAGGTTATGCAAGGAAAACAGAGATTATGCAGAAGCAATACAACTAGGCAGACAAAAAAGAAATCCATTGATATCCTCAGAGATAAGAGAACTTGTAGCAGTCATGAGGCAATAAAGGAATACTATTTTTTAAACTTAGAGAAAAAAAGAACTTTCACGTTGAACAAGTGATAGTTGCATCAGTTGATGAGTTGGGCATATGACTAAGGAAATCTTGGTGAAAGGAAAACAGATAAATGGAGATACTTTCTCAGGAAGATACTACAGATGTGTTCTACTACCCAAACAAAAATGTAAACCAAGAAAGTAAAAGTCTTGGGATCCAGGAAACCCAGTCTTCAGTATGAAAGAGAAGGAATTAACCTTCAATAAAAGAAAGATGGCATGGAATCCCTAGGTGATTGTGAAGAGAGACTCCCCAAATAATATTTGTGTAGCTTATTTAGACCAGGTCAGACAGTGAGTTTTATTCAGGAAAGTAGAGTTGATTTTAATATATTGAGAGAGTGATAACAACTGCAAAAAAGTTCTGAGATACAGCAATGAGAAATTCATAGAAGAAACAACAGGAAGATAATTATTCCAGAGGTGGGAAATTATGAAATCATAATATACTATATGGTTCAGCTGTCAAAAATATATAGTTATAATAATATAATGATGTAATAACCAAATGCTGATTTAACATGAGTAAAATTCCAATATATTGTAAGAGAGAGAACATGAGGTATGCCTGTCCATGATGTAGGGTTGCTAAAGCAGGATGAGAGACAGATGATAATAGACATTTCTCCTAGAAGATACACAGGTGTCCATCAAGCACATGAAAAGATACTTGACTTGACTCCATTAGTCATCAGGGAAATGCAAATTAAAACCACAATGAGATAATACTTCATACTCACTAGGATGGTAAGACTCAAAATGTCAGAAAACAAGTGCTGGCAAGGATGCGGAGATATCAGAACTCTCATACAGTACTAGTGGGAATACAACATAGTACAGCTGCTTTTGAAAACAGCTGCCAATACCACAAATGAGTCAACAGAGAGTTACCATATGACCCAGCATTTCTACTAGTATTAATATATACCCTAAAGAAATGACAGCATATATCCACACAGAAATGAAAACATGTGTCCACACAGAAACTTGTACATAAAGGTTTATAGTAGCATTATTCATAGGAGCTAAAAGGTGGAAACATCCCCAAATGTCTGTCAAAAGAAGAACGGATTAACTAAATGTGTTATGTCAGTACAATGGAACAAAGTCCTGATACGTGCTACCTTCCACTTGGATGAAGCTTGAAAACATGCTTAGTGAAGAAAGCCAGTCACAAAAGTCCACATACTATATGACTCCATTCATAAGGAAGTCCAGAATAGGGAAATTTACAGAGAAAGAAAGTAGATTGGTGGTTGCTTAGGCTGGTGAGGTGGGATTAGGGGTAGGAGAGAATGTAGAGAGGTGGAGGGGTGATAGCTATAGGGTATGGATTTCTTTTTGAGTTAATGAAAATGTTCCAAACTTCACTATGGTGGTAGCTGTATTTATCTGAGAATATACCAAAACCTGTTTTACTATACACTTTAAATGAGTGAATTGTATGGTATAAATTATATATCACTAAAACTGTGAACTTCTAGAAGTTCCAGCCTGATTTAGAAAAGGCAGAGGAACTGGAGATAAAATTGCCAACATCCACTGGATCACAGAAAAAGCAAGAGAATTCCAGAAAAACATCTACTTCTGCTTTATTAATTACGCCAAAGCCTTTGTGTGGATCACAGCAAACTGTGGAAAATTCTTAAAGGGATGGGAATACCAGACCGCCTTACCTGCCTCCTGAGAAATCTGTATGCAGGTCAAGAAGTGACAATTAGAACCGGATATGGAACAACAGACTGGTTCCAAATTGGGAAAGGAATACATCATAGTTGTATATTGTCACCCTGCTTATTTAACTTATATGCAGAGTACATCCTGCGAAATGCTGGGCTAGATGAAGCACAAGCTGGAATCAGGACTGCAGGGAGAAATATCAATAACCTCAGATACCCAGATGACACCACCCTTATGGCAGAAAGTGAAGAGGAACTTAAGAGCCTCTTGATGAGAGTGAAAGAGGAGAGTGAAAAAGTTGGCTTAAAACTCAACATTCAAAAAAACCAAGATCAAGGCATCTGGTCCCATCACTTCACGGCAAATAGATGGGGAAACAATGAAAATGGTGACAGACTTTATTTCCTTGGGCTCCAAAATCACTGCAGATGGTGACTGCAGCCATGAAATTAAAAGATGCTTGCTCCTTGAAAGAAAAGCTATGACAAACCTAGACAGCATATTAAAAAGCAGAGAACTTACTTTGCCGACAAAGGTCCATCCAGTCAAAGCTATGGTTTTTCTAGTAGTCATGTATGGATGTGAGAGTTGAACTTGAAGAAACCTGAGCACCAAAGAATTGATGCTTTTGAACTGTGGTGTTGGAGAACACTCTTGAGAGTCTGTTGGACTGCAAGGAGACCCAGCCATGCGGTCCTAAAGGAAATTGGTCCTGAATACTCATTGGAAGGACTGATGCTGAAGCTGAAACTCCAATGCTTTGGCCACCTGATGGGAAGAGTTAACTCATTGGAAAAGACCCTGATGCTGCGAAAGATTGAAGGCAGGAGGAGAAGGGGACAGTGGAGGATGACATGGCTGGATGACATCACCAACTCAATGGACATGAGTTTGGGTGAACTCCGGGAGTTGGTGATGGACAGGGAGGCCTGGCATCTGCAGTCCGTGGGGTAGCAAAGAGTCGAACACGACTGAGTGACTGAACTGACTAACTGAAAACTATTTAAAGAAAAGTTAAGAAGCAGGAAAATGACCATATTATTTGGAGATTTGAAAATAAACCTTATAAAAGTTATAGCATAAACTTAAAAAGTTATAAACTTAAAAAGTTATGGCATAAAAGTGATTCTAAGGCAGAGTTCCTCATCCAGGGCATGGTTAACACTGGCGACTGATCATTCTGTTTTGTGCAGTGCTATCCTCTGCATTGCAGAGTGTTTAAAAGCATCACTGACCTCTACCCACTAGATGTCAATAGCAACCCTCTCTCCCCTCATTTGTGGTAACCAGAAATGCCTCTAGACATTTTCAAATAGCCAGTGGAGATGGGACTGGGGGCTTGGTTTTCCTTAGATAAGACCACTGCTCTGGGAATTGGGAACTGGTGTAAGGGAGGGCTACCATGTGGAGGCATGGCTATTTTTCATGACACATACTGAAGAAATGTTTGGTTATTTAAACTATGAACATGTATGTCTCAGTTCAGACTGCTATAACAGGAAACACGGATAGGATAGATTGAGCAACAGAAATTTATTCATTTCTCACGGTTCTGGGCACAATTAAGATTTAGTTTCTGATTAGCACTCTCAGGCGTTTAGTTGTTTCCGTCTTTGTGTCCCCTTACATGGTGAGAGGTAAGAGGGAGATCTCTCACTCTCTTTTCTTCTTTCTTTATGCTACTTAAAAAATTGAAGTATAGTTTTCTTACAGGTTTCAGGTATACAGCAAAATAATTCAGTTATATATGTATAAACAAATATGTGGCTCAGTGGGTTAAAAATCCATTTGCAATGCAAGAGACACAGGTTTGATCCCTGAGTCAGGAAGATCCCCTGCAGGAGGGCATGGCAACCCACTCCAGTATTCATGTCTGGTGAATCCCATGGACAGAGAAGCCTGGCATGCTACAGTCCACAGAGTGGCCAAGAGTCAGACACAACTGAAGCAACTGAGTGTGCACACAGGCGTACCTATACATATCTATTATTTTTCAGATTCTTTTCCATGATAGGGTATTGCAAGATATTGAATTAGTTCCCTGTGCTATACAGTAGGTTCTTGATGTTTATATTCTTTTTCTTTTTTTTATAAGGCTACCAATTCTACTGGGTTAAAGCCCACTCTTATCAGCTCCTCTTAACTTAATTACCTCCTAAAGGCTCTATCTCCAAATACAGTCACATCAGGGCTAAGAGTTTCAAAATATGATTTTACTCAAGAAAGGGGCAAAATTCAATCTAAAGCAATGTATAATTCTGCATAAAATAGAAACTAAATACTGGATATTTTCACTGGAAACCTATGATAAAATTAGCCATTAAAGTATTTACTGTTACTGGAGATGTTATTAACTATATAGGAATACTGTTTTTCTCTTGTTTGGTTTTTGGATATTTATATATATTATATATAAAAATATATATATTATATATAAAAATATATATTATATTTTTATATATTTGGATATATTCATTTGGCTCTTAAGTGGCTTCCCAGGTGGCACTAGAGGTAAAGAACCCACCTGCCAAGGCAGGAGAAGAGGCAGGTTCAATCCAAGGGTTGGGAAGAACCCACTCCGATTTTCCTGCCTGGAGAATCGCATGGACAGAGGAGCATGGTGGGCTGCAGTCCACAGGGCCCCAAAGAGTCAGACACGACTGAAGAGATGTAGCATGCATGCACGCACATTCATTTGGCAATAATATTCCCAAATTACATTTGTGGCAGTTTTTTAAACTATCTTAATACATCCACTTATTAAGTAATTGTTTTATAAGCAAGATTTTTTGATTACTTGCTTGTTTTGTTTTCCTTTAAGTTGTCTTGGATATAAATATTTACCATATTTTTCAAATGATTCAAGAGAAAAAGTGACATATAAATGAAAGATTAATTTAATCATTTTTAAAGCATTTTCATATAGGTCTAAAATATATAGGTGAAAGTGAAGGTCGCTCAGTTGAATCTGACTCTTTGCAACTCCATGGACTGTCCATGGAATTCTCCAGGTCAGAATACTGGAGTGGGTAGCCTTTCTCTTCTCCAGGGGATCTTCCCAACCCAGGGATCGAACACAGGTCTCCTGCATTATTACATTATTTTTATAAATTGTTATTCAAAGCCCTAAATATGATATTAGTAACAGATGGTAGTTTTAATTCTAACCTAAGATGTTATCCTGGTAAACTAAAATTATTCATTGTTGGGGTTAGTTTCCTGTATGTTCAATCCTTTGAACAGAGATTCAGTTTAAAGATTTTATTTGGTCAATTCATTTAAAAGAATCAAATCTTCTTAGTCAAAGTGATCAAAGGTTCATTTAGATTTTTAAAAAATTAAACTGGGTTTTACTATGTACATTCATCAACATATTAAAAAAATGGAGTAGGTACTTTTGAAAGAATTACCCCATTTATCAAGCTGACATTTTGGCTGCTTCACAAAAAAAAGCAGATTCCATCACTGGTGTATATAGAGGCAAATTCAAGTCAAATCATTTCTTCCACTTGGGGATGTTTGATTAATGAGATCCTGCTTGGTTTTATTAATCTTTCTGCATTCTTCACATCTCACTTTGACACATAACCACCTTTTGGAAACCACCTTTATTTACTTTATAATGCAGATTTAACCATAATTTAGGTTTAGAATTTTTTTTCTTTAGAAGTTTTTTCATAAAGTTTCATAAGCCTTATAGGAACTTTATTTGTAGGCTTATATACATTTACCTACTAAACTACATGTTGTGAAGATCTATTTTTTCTAACCTTGGTTAATAAAACCCACCTGGTGAATAAAATAAAACATTAAAATAATTAATTGAGACCTTTTGCCACAAGCATATTTTTCTTACTGTACCTTTTAGTATATGAAAAGATAATAAAGAAAAGCAGCTTTAAATGATAACATCAGAATAGTAAAGCATTAGTAATCATTCTCAAGGTCAACAAGTTTTTCAGTGCTATCTTTGAAGCAAGCATTTAGAATCCAAGTTGCTATTAAGAACTTTGTGGTTGCTACATTTACTTAAAACAAAACATATTTGATATAGATGAATAGTGTAAATGTTTATTGTGTCAGTTTGATGAATGAATTAAGCATTACCTGCTGAAAAATAAAAGTCGCTTTTTTCTTTTTTTTTTTTTAAACTGGTCCTCTTGACCACCTTTAATTTAATGGGCTTACCGTTTATTTTATGTATTGTCAAAACCCAGCAGCTTCAGAGGCAGGAGGCATAGTTGATCCCCAGCACCACCTCTCCTTAGAGAGCAGAGGAAAGTCACCTTTTTAGATGGAGCCGCAATGCCCATGGAATACAGTCCAGAGTTACGAAATCCTCCGATGAGACTCAGGCAGGAGTCTTTCATCTAAAAATAGGAAGGAGGTTATAAATTCCAGCAGTTTCACAGTCAAAGAGAAGCAAAGGTTAAGTGTACACTTAGAGGATTCACAGGGAACATCAACTATTGGAGCCTAGAAATATACAAGGAATAAGACCTAATTTCATCCCTGCCTGATGCACTCTATTTTCAAACTTTCAGAACCCAGCTGGAGACTAGAAAAAGGGTCATTTCTACATGGAAATGGTTCATTATTGCCCCTCTGCTTTTCTAACCTATTTGCTTCTTACCCCAAATCCACCCCTCCTAGGGTAAGATACTTACTTTATACAAGGTGGGTAGGCCAAACTTTTTGTAAGTCAGGTAAAAAATAGCTAAAACTTTGTGGGTCACAAAGCCTCTGCCAAATTGGCTCACCTCTGCCATGACTACAGAAAGAGCAATAGACCATCCATTCAAAAGTAGGAACGGTTGTACACCAATATCACTTTATTTACTGAAACAGGTGGCGAACCTGATTTGGTCCATGGGCCAGAGTTTGCCAACTCCTGCTCTATATCAGTTGGTTATAAATTATGTTTAATAGAGAACTCACAAAGGCTTCCCTTGTGGCTCAGCTGGTAAAGAATCTGCCTGCAATGTGGCAGACCAGGCAGGGTTCGATTCCTGCGTTGGGAAGATTCCCCTGGAGAAGGGAACGGCTACCCATCCCGGTATTCTGGCCTGGAGAATTCCAAGGACTGTATAGTCCACGGGGTCGCAGAGTCGGATACGACTGACAGACTTTCACTTAATAGTGTACACGATCAATTTTATAGGTCTTATGATACAGGCTTTAAACTGCAAATCACACAACCATTTTTTCTTTTTAATAAGGTGAACCCTGATCCTCAGGAAGAGCTATTGGGGTAGCATTTCTGGTAGCGAATAGCAGTTCCCGAGTTTCCCAAGTTTTTGGATTAGCAGCAACAGGGATCAGCCACCTGCACGGTCTGGTCACACTGGATGAGGATATCTTTGTTCTCCTTGTTGGAAGACTCATCCATCAGTTTTTGGTGCTAAGCCACCAAGGCTTTGGAGATGCAGCGGCAGATGGTGTAAATCTGGGCCGAGAGACCACTGCCCTTTACTTGCACATGCACGACCACGCCCCCCTCTCCCCCGCCCGACCCGAGTGGTTGCTTGTTGCGCAGAAGCAGATCCAGGTCCAGCATTTGCGGCTGTTTGTGGCTTCTTGTTTCACGTTCGTGAGGTTTGCAGTGAGCGAGGTTTGAAGTAGCTCTTTTCTCGCCTCTGAAGATCTGCACAGACTACAGAGGGCCTTTAGGGCGCACGGCTCCAGCTATAAAGAGTTCCTCACTGTGCAGTTCCACAACCAGTAAAGGCCAGTTTTGTTTAATAGATGCTTGTTTTTATTATTATTCAACATTGTTTTAAAAATTCTGGATAAAACAATAGGACAAGAAACAAAATTAAGAAATTCAATGATTGTAAATGAAAAGAGAACTATTATTTATAAATGGTAAGACCATATTTCTCAAAAATGAAAGGGGATCGCCTAAAAGCCCTTTAGAGTGGTGGTTCCCAAAGTTACCTTTGATTTCCCACATGGTAATCATCTGAGAAATGCCAAAAACAACCAGAAACAACTTGATGCCTGGGTCTTACCCCAGAAATTGTGATTTAATTGGTCCAGCCATTGTTTTGTTTTAATATTAGATTAAAATAATCAGTGTGTATTGCATATAGTAAGTATTGTTTTGTGAAACCCTTGTTTTAAGATATGTGTTTGACGTGAATGTGTCTAACGGATACAAAATGAAATCTGTTTACTTGTGGATGTGTTCTGAAAACTTTGAAAGCTTCCCTGAATTGCCTGGCATAGGTTTGAAGTGGGAGCTGTATTGTCTCCACTTGGAATATGTTACGTAGAACAAGACTGAGTTGTAGAACAAGACTGAGTTGTTAATGTCTCTTGGAGTGACGAGAACTCCAGAGGCAAGAAGCCCTTTCAGAAATGAGTCATGGAAATTAGTGAGGAGAGTGAGCGCCTCTTCGGGACAATGGCAGTAGGGAAGGACCTTACCCAGCCTCAGTGCCTCCGCAGCGTGACAGAGTAGAGTAAGTCACTACTTTTCCTCCTCCTCCTCTTCATTAATTACTAAATTCTCGGCTAAGGGGAGTAACAAAAGGGAAGGAAATTTCAGCTGGAGGTAACTTGCTTGTAGGGTAGAATGACCCTGGCTGAGGCGCAGTTAGGAGCAGAAACCACTCATCTGCCTGTCTTATCTCAAGTGAAAGATCTATGTGACATTTAATTGTTCCTCTTCTGCATCAAGACATTGCTTGTATTCTTTCCACTTGCCTCAAACATAAATTTAAGTGAGAAAGGGGAGGTTCCCTTTTAGGTTGTAAATCCTAAGACTGTACATGATGCCTGAAGGAAATTCAGGTCGAGGGGCAGTTAGGCATGTGCACAGGCAGGAAGTGGAGGGAAATGTATGAAAGGAATTGGTGGTAGCATAGCTTATGGGATTTTATTGGTATAGTGAAGCTATTTCTATTTCAGGGATAGAGAAATCTTAAAGATCTGTAGTAGGCAAATGAGAAGACCATGGAAAATTAATCCGTTTACATTCGGTATTTAGTATTCATCTTCATTAAAGTTGTAAGACAGATGTTCTAGTGAGAGTTCCTTGCATTGCACATGGTAGTTCATCAATGAATGAACATAAATAAACAAAGCAAGACTGTAGCTTCACATTTTTAATTTTTTTCAAACAGATCATAATTTCAGCTAGATTTAATCTAAAAATGGAAAGGAATGTCCCCTTTCAGGTTATTTATTTTCTTATTAAGCAGAAGTATTGAGAGTAAGATAGTCAAAATAACTTAAGAAACTGATCCCAGGTTTCAGGATTTCTGGTTAGAGTGTTTCCATCAAAGCAAACGTCTGTTTCCTCATAACCAGAATGTTACACCTTACTATATGTTATTATGCAGTCCAATCATGCATTGATTCATTCATCCTCTCAGAAATGTTTGAATTCATGTTTTGTGCCAGTCACTCTACTAAGTGCTTCTCTCTAAAAGTAGAATGAGTAGAAAGTTCATGCTCTAGTTGGGGAGAGAGACATTAAATCACTTTGAGAATATTCAGTTCTGGAGAGGGAAGGAAGTTGAACACAAGTTTAATAAATTCTTATATCTGTCAATGTTCATTAAATACCCTGTTCTCTAGAGTGTAAGAATAGCTTTCTAGCTTTATTTTGTGTCCTCAAAATGAAGTTTAAAAAGTCAAAGACTATAACAAGAAAAATAAAGATGTGATAAAGTGAAGAAACTTGACACTCTAAAAAGACCTCTAATATGTTTTCTTAAATGTTGTCTTAAATTTTTTCATTGAAATATCTCCTTCGAGATTTCCTTAATTTGTCCATGCTTTTACCCAGAAGAAATAGCAATCAGCAAACACAGGCTAATTTTTAAAAGTCACGTTTATCACGTATTGGTTTGAGAGCCAAAAGCCAAATGTCACATCTCCTGAGGATGCCCATATGGAACAGTGGAATGCAAATATTTGTCTTGAAGTTATTTTTGTAGGTGCCAACCTTATGTCTTAAGGTGGTTCAAGTTAATTCAAGAGAAAATAAGCAATTCTTTCCCCAACATTTTTACAATGAAAAAGAAGAAAAATATTTGATAAGTAAAATATTTTGATATCTTTAAATGTATGCATTTTCATACTTAGTATCTGTTATAAAATGGAAAATAGAAGTAAATAAATCTCATATAAACATGAACAAAACTACAGATTTTTGAAGACATTGATATTAAGAATGTTCTAGTCAATAAGCATACACATACAATGACTTGTTTAAAACAAAGTAGTATATGCAAGTGTTCTCAACTTGTTTGCTTCTTATTTGATTTTCCTACAAAGATGAAATAAATATTAGTATGGGAATAAACAAAATGATTGCATTAGATTCTTAATAATAAGTTTTAATATTAGGCAAATATTAGGAGAAGCTGATTCTTATTTTTTATTGATGTACTGTATGTCAAAATAAAACTCTTCGTATAACAATAAGTACCAAGTTTCCTTTCTCTAAGAAAATCCATGGTAATTTCAGGGAAAAATGTATATATGTATTTGTAGACATATGTGTGAATCCAAAGTACAGTATAAATGATAAATATATAATTTATCATAATATACCTAATTTAATATGTTTTTAATTTGAAACATTTATTTCTGCAGACAACTTGGATTCATTTTATGCTGATTAGAATGCTGAATTAAATACATATATTTAAAACATAGATATATGTCTTGGAAATGGTTTTACATATGACAACTAAGACTTCCTCCTACTTTTTAATGGCGATTTAGTGTTCCATCTTAAGGTATAGTATCAACTTTAGAACTCAGGAAAGAAATGAGAATAGAGCAATTAATGCATCACTGAGTACACTGCATCAGTGAAACGGCAAAATATGCTGACCAAGAGAAAATGTGTGATTTCTCGAATTAACGTCATGTAAGCAAAATTGTTGAGGCAATGAAGCTAAAAGACAGAAGACTTAGAAGAAAGCATCAGTGAACCTCAGGGAGCACACCCCTCAGGCATCACCTGAGTCTCAGTGAGCACACCCTCCCACCCCCAGTGCATTAAGATATGATCTACATGTCAAATAACTTCTACATACATTTGTAAATTTCACTGCGGAAGCTGGGTGGTTCAGTTTTGTATAACAAAATTACTGTGTGACCCATCATTCTCCTTTTCAGTGGAATTCTTATTAGTGCTTTTATTTATACAATATTCTTTTTCAACATATTATTTGATTTCTTATAAAAACTCTAAAGTTAGAAAAAGTAGATTGTTGATCTTACAGAGAAGTTGAAGCTTGAAAGTTAGATGATGTGCCTAACACAGTGAAGATAACCAGGACTAGAAAAGTTCCATCAAGAATAATCTCAGTGTTTGTTGTAATACTTCCTTTCCACCAATAAATAATACATTTAAAAAAATTTAAATTGTAAATATCTTGTAGAATTCTTATTTCTTCCATTGTGATAGCATGGTCATCTTTATTTAGTGCTTTTTTTTTCTTCTTAGTGCTGTTTTGAAAATTAGAAAAACCATAAAAGAAATAAGAGGTATTTTGATCTCTTTGAAAGACAGAGAAATCCATTCTGAATAATACTCATTCACTTTCCAGTTAAAAATGGCAGTATTTTTTGTGGAAGAGAAACAACTATCATACAATTATTATATTTAAGAATACAAGATTTAGTAAATATTTAAAACATTTATCCAAAATAAATATTTAAAGTAGTTCACAAATAGGCATGAAACTTTTCACTTATAGTGATCCAAATTGATATGTATAGTTGCTATACTCTCTTGCTCATCTCTTGGGGTTACTTAAAAGGAAAAAAATGTAGGGAGGACAACTCCTGTGCCAAAAATTATACTGTGGAATAGTTTAGAGGCACCAACATGACTTAGGGATGTGGAAATCAGGTCCATAAAAAGTAACTAGGATAGCTAGGATCAATTCTACAAGAAAACAATGAATACAGTAGTGCAATGAAGTATAGGAGGCACTTTGTAGAATGAAAGAGTGAACACAGTCACCCTTTGCTTCTGTTATCTTTTGATAGAGTTGCATTACATTTATGCTTCATAAATAAATCTTATTTCTATCATGTTCTCTGTCACACTGAACCATAACCCAGTATATATCCATAACCCAGTATATTTTATGTCATCTGTAGGGTTTCTGTCCCAGGGGAACAGAATTTGGTACTTGGAATTAATAGTGGGGAGTATTACCAGTTGGGTTCCTTGAGAACCAAACTCAGAGAGAGGTTGGCATGCAGGGGGTTTATTAGAGAGTGCTTTTCAGAGGGACACATATGGAAGGAGAGGGGGAAACCAAGAGTGGACTGTGACAGCAAGTTGGATGAAAATACTCTCTTAACTGTAGCCTCAGCCAGATGTGGGGGGAAGCTCTGAGACTAGGATGATCCTTCAGAGTAGACCTGCATTTTACCTCCGTGTGGGTCAGGCACAGGGTATAGGCTGAGAGGCTGGATCTCAGGCAAGGTGGCTGTCTTTCTCTTTTCAGTTGAGACATTCCCTGGATGGGCTGATAGCTGAAGCCTGTTGACAGCATACTCTCACCAGTGGTGGAAATAAACTCCCTTTGATCAAGAATATAATTTTCTAGTTATTTGAAGAGCTGCTTCTACTGACAGTTATAAAATTCTTTAGTTACTATTTAAAATGCTTACATTACATTCCAGTGACTACTATGTGAATGATTTGAAATACTTTACCAAAAAGATAACCTTTAGTGAAGGTAGAATAGGCAACTTGAGTGCTCTTCTCTTCTCAAACATGTCTAGAAGATTTTTGTAAGGACACAGCAATCTCAGTGTCTAAAAAGTATTTACCTCTCCACTTGAGTGTATTTTTCACATTTTAAAACCCTTTACAGTATGATTCATTAAACAAAATTTAAGAGTCTCTGAAGCTAGAGAAGACTAATAAATCACTGTAATTTCATTTGAATTTTATTATAACTTCTTATCCTTATAATACTTTCTGAAAATTATTTACTTTGAAGATTTTTTAAAAGAACTTCAGAACTTAGTCATATCTTAATCATGTTAAATGGATATTTATTTTATGGGTCATATGTTGCAAATGGAGTTAGCAAAAATGTTGAAACAGTTAAAGATGTGGATAGGAGTAGCTTCTATAATGAGGTCTTGGAATTTACTTATTCAGCTTTTTTTTGGTTTTATAGATTATTGAGTGAGTATTTAATATGAAAATGAATAGTGAATTGAAAGGATTATGAAAAAAGTTTGGATATAATATTTATCTATGCCAAATGTTGTGCTTTTATAATAATATCTTAGTTCATAGTTAGCAGCTTATTATTTCACCCATTTTCAAGGTCCGATCAGTGGTTCACTCCAGCTAGTCTTAAAGTATGTTCTTAGTTTCAACAAAGCTCCTATCGATCCCTGATAATATTGTAGTGCAAGTCTGACTTCAGTGAAACAGATGAAAATGTTGAATATTATACACTTGTGATTTTTGATATTTAGTTTTTTCATCCTTTGAGGTTTTTTACAATTTTGAAAACGCTTAGGAACTCCTTTGCTAAAGACTAGTTTTACAATGAATATTATAAAAAGACTATTTGTACTTTACTTATATTCCATTTAAATTCCATATTTATATATGAAAATATTCCTTATTTTCCTTAACTTAGATGACAATTAGAGTATTACCATAGCAACTATGACAAAAACCATATGTAAGCATATAATTACATAAGGAAGTCATTTCATCATAATGCATATGATAGGCAGGAGTTAGAAGTTGTTTTTCTTTTAAAGGTCTCTGTCTCATCACAATTTTTTTTCTTTTGTTTTTTTTTTAACCACTCACATCTATATTTACTCAATTTCTTTAGCAGAAAACTTAGGTTCAAAATATAATCACTGTATAAATGTTTTTCTTATAATTACCACAAATGATATAGCTTGTATCTTCCCATCACTGTTACCAAAAGTAAACAAATAAACTCATTGCTAGGACTGTGTAAATATTTATAATATATTTGATTTTGAGAAAAATTATAATACAAATACTGTTTTAGCTCAAGAAATCATTGAAATTATTGGTCTTGGCTACCGACTAATATTGAACTGTAAATTTCAAGGGTGAAATATTTAGATCAAAATGCTGCTATTATATCTCTGGCACCTGTAGCTTTTCAGTGTTTAAGCACAAGTAGATGTGAATATATATTTCTGAGACCCTTGGAGCTAGAATGTAGTTGTAATATTGATTCTTGAATACCTGAAATAACTGGGCAATATAGGCAAAGAAGGGAACTAAACATCATATACTCCATTGGATCAGGGTTTAATGTAGGAGGGGTTTTATGAGTGTGGATCCCCTGGTATTCCTTTTCTCTCTTTGCCTAACTCACTCCCAAAAAAGAGCAAAGCACAAGCCTTGGGCGCAGACTGTAGGAGGTTATATTAATTTTCTAAAGCTGCCTTAACAAAGTACCACAAACTGAGTTTCTGAAAACAACATAAATTTATTCTCATAATTTTTGAGGCTAGAAGTACAAAAGAAAGATGTTGGCAGAGACATGGATTCCTCTGAAGGATGCAAGGAAGCATCCTTCCTTTCCTCTTCCTAGCATCTGGTGGTTGCCAACAGTCCTTGGCATTCCTCGGCTTGTATTCCTTGATTTCCACTCTTCTTCATTGTCACTTGACCTTCTCTCTTGCATCTCTGTGTTCAAATTTTCCTCCTCTTGTATGAATACTAGTCATTGGATAAGAGCCCACCCTAATCCAGGATGACCTAATCTTGCTTTGACTGCATCTACAAAACCCAGTTTCCCAAATAAGGTCACTTTGGAAGCTGTCATACTTTAACTGCAAATGTTTAATTTAAAAATAGTCAAATATTGATAGCAGCATATGTGCCTATATTTTCATCTGTTCCCCAGTCCTCCATAAAATCACCATAAAAGGATTTTAAAGGTACAAACTACTACACAAAAAAAGGGGACAGAAAATAATAACAACTCAATTTTGGAAAATGAATAGCACATGGGTTAGTGTAATTGAGTTGGCATAACCAAGAGAAGCAAATCCTAAGCCAACAGAAGCACCAGTCAAGTAAAAAAATAAAAAATAAAAAACTGAGTCATAGCTTAGAATCCTCTGAAACATCAGGAATTGGAAGCATCAAGTACCTATGAAAGTGAAGGTGAAGACTGGTTTCAGAACTTTGGAAGTCTGTTTAATAAGCATTATATCCCAAGATCTCCTGTCTCATTCAGCATAACCCTGCCACTTCCTCTCCCATATCTCTGTAAAGATTGAAAATTTTTTTCTTTGGAGTATGTGAAACAGAGCATCTCTGCACTGATGGAATGGACTGAAAACAGAGGAACCAGGTGAAAAGCTAAATAATTAGTAAGACCTGCACTGTGCCAGTATATGTTCAACAATCAGCTCTCTACTTGATTTGTTGCATTTGCTGATTTCTGTGGTATATATATCACCACCATGCTCAGTTTCAAGCTATCAACATGATTTTTCTCAATGTAAAGTTTCAGAAGATATAAATACAGTTAGCCTTTCTTGAGGACTTATCAGCTCCAGCCAACTACTGCTTGAAAAATGCCTTTCTTCTCTTAAGACTTCAGATTTCTGGCAGCCCTCCTGGGGCACACTTGGAATATTCTTCTGAGAGGAATATGACGAGTCTAAAGAAACATATTCAAAAGCAGAGACGTTACTTTGCCGACTAAGGTCCGTCTAGACAAGACTATGGTTTTTCCTGTGGTCACGTATGGATGTGAGAGTTGGACTGTGAAGAAGGCTGAGCACTGAAGAATTGATGCTTTTGAACTATGGTGTTGGAGAAGACTCTTGAGAGTCCCTTGGACTGCAAGGAGATCCAACCAGTCCCTTCTGAAGGAGATCAGCCCTGGGATTTCTTTGGAAGGAATGATGCTAAAGCTGAAACTCCAGTATTTTGGCCACCTCATGCGAAGAGGTGACTCATTGGAAAAGACTCTGATGCTGGGAGAGATTAGGGGCAGAAGGAGAAGGGGACGGCAGAGGATGAGATGGCTGGATGGCATCACGGACTCGATGCACGTGAGTCTGAGTGAACTCCGGGAGTTGGTTGGACAGGGAGGCCTGGTGTGCTGTGATTCATGGGGTCGCAAAGAGGTGGACACGACTGACCGACTGAACTGAGCTGAAAGAAACATACTGATATTCGGCTTTCTCAAAGAAATGATCTACTGATCCTCTCTATAGCAAAGGTCTCAATTTGCAAGGCCTAAGGCAATGGCACCCCACTCCAGTACTCTTGCCTGGAAAATCCAATGGACGGAGGAGCCTGGTGGGCTGCAGTCCATGGGGTCGCTAAGAGTCGGACACGACTGAGCAACTTCACTTTCACTTTTCACTTTCATGCATTGGAGAAGGAAATGGCAACCCACTCCAGTATTCTTGCCTGGAGAATCCCAGGGATGGGGGAGCCTGGTGGGCTGCCGTCTCTGGGGTCACACAGAGTTGGACACAACTGAAGCGACTTAGCAGTAGCAGCATTCATGTCTTAGGCTACCTATTATTAAGCCCCCTCTTAAATGTAAACACTGAATTCAAGACCACTGGCCAGCTGAGGAAAGCTTCTAAAATAAGTAGAGATAAAAAACAGTAACAAGTAAAGGAACTCAGAGGGAACAGAATCTCTGCTGAGAGAAAGAAAAGATCTTGATGAAAATCAGAGAAGATATTACATCCATGGAACAGGATCGAGTACTGTTTTTAAAAGGGACAGAAAATAAAACAACTCCTTGAATTTGAAATCTGAGATGAATAAAAATTGTAAAAGAAGTTTTGAAAATTAAAGGTGTAGCAATATCCTAGATGTAGAGTAAAAAAGAGAAGGTGCATGGACAAAGTAAGTGAGATAACAAGAAAATTGGGGTCTGACTCAGAAGCTCAAACAATAAGCATTGAAGAAAGACAGAATGAGATATGTACAAAAGAAATCATCAATAAAGACACTGAAGAACATCTCTTAGTATTTAAATTATTTCTAGATTGAGAGGGTCCAGTACAATGGATAGAAACAAACTCATACCACAGCCAGTCATCATAACTTTTTAGACCACTGGGGAAAAAATAGAAGACTCTAAAGTTCCAGAGAAAATGAATAGATTATATGCTTTTCAGAGATTAGAAATGCTTTGTTCTTCATAGCTTCAATCCTAAAATCCAGGAGGCAACAGATAAATGCTTTCAAATTGCAGAGGAAAATGCTTTCCAACATTGAATTCTATATCTAGCCAAAATATCAATTAATTTTAAAGGCTGAATACATTTTAGGCATGGAAGTTCTCAGTTAACATTAATACACCATTTCTTAAGAAACTGAAGATAAACTCACCAAAACAGGAGAGTAAACCAAGTGAAAGAAAGTGAAAATGAAAATCGCTTAATTGTGTCCCACTCTTTGTGACCCCATGGACTGTAGCCCGCCAAGCTCCTCTGTCCATGGAGTTTTCCAGGCAAGAACACTGGAGTGGATAGCCATTCCCTTCTCTAGGGGATCTTCCCAACCCAGAAATTGAACCCAAGTCTCCCACATTGCAGGCAGATTCTTTACTGCCTGAGCCACCAGGGAAGCCCTGGTAAACTAACAAGAGGGTTAAATCTAGAAAGAAGCGATTCAAACCAGGAAGAAGTAAAAGAAATCCTTAGTGTAAGAGAGATGGGCCATCTCACAATAAGAGTGTGCACCCGGGGAGACAGCCAATCCAAGAGGCTTGTGGGCAGAGGGTTCAAGAGAGACTTCTTTGGGGACAGTGAATCTGATGGACTACCAGATACAGCTGAAAGTACTGAAAGATAATTAAAATAGCTGGTGGGGGGTTGGAGTTTGGATTTGTGCTAAGCATATAGAAAATAAAGCAAATAAAAAAATCAGACATAGAATATTAAATCCAATGATAAAGGAAGACCAGAAAGAAAGAAAATATATTCCTATTATGAATAACTATGTTCTAAGACAAACTTTAATAAGTCCCAGTAATGTGTTGCATACAATGAATGACTGGATAAATTCAGAAAATAGAGCACCTGCTTCTAGGAATGTGGCATGGCCACTGCACAGACTGTATTCTCTGCATTCCTAGAAGTGCTAACTTGGTGAGTAATGAAACAACTTAGAATTGTTTTTTTTTTTTCCTTTGACTAAGTGCTCAGAAATACCAGACATTTCTCAGCTTTTGGAACTTTAAGTCCAGATTTCCTAAAGATAGTTTTGGCCCTTATATTTCATTCTAAGGTAGATGATTTGAGAATGCTCTTTCTTTTAATGTGCCTCAGCTACCTGATTCACAGAAAAGATTCACAGAAAATAAATGAATTAGAGATTCTGTAAATTTCTGTGCTAAAATGACTTCTCTGTTAAAGGAGAAGAAAAGCTATTCTTGTAAGTTACATAAGACAGAGATGGCTAAGTATGGATCAGAAATGTAACTTTTTCACAAAGCTGTGTTCTCCTTGTGCAAAGGTGATTTGGTTGGTTTACAAAGGTTATAAAATAATAGGTCACACTCTTTTATAATAGTTAACACAAAAAATAAGGTATTTTCATAGTTCTCTCAATGATTTAGCAAATATAATGTTCCTAATTATGGGAGATTTAAATAAGATTTTAAATCATTTTCTCGAAAGAATAGCATATGAATTATTTTTGATGTATGTTATTTATTCACTCAGGTCTCAAGCAATGGAAACAAAGATAAGCCATAGAGTTTGCACTCATAGTGGAAATTTTAGACTTGAAAAAATGCACCCATATTATTCCTTGTAATTTGATAAAATACTTTTGAAATCATACATGTAATGTAGGCACAGCAAAAGAAAATAAAAATGATGGAAGGCCTTAATGATACCAGCGTTTATGGGAACACTGAAGAAGAAAAATCCAAAGAGGCAGAATGATTGTCCAGAGAGGGTGAAGAACATCTAAGAAGATACCAGGAAAATCAAGGACAGACAGAGTTCAAGATGGCAGAATGGCTCACCAGGAAAAATGCCACTGTGAGGAAGAAGAAGATCATGACAGGAGAGCTGACAGTGAACTTGACAGGGCAGTTATTTGATTACCTTCCTGAATGACACCTCCATGGATTGGTCAGATTGAAACTCATTGTGGAGAACTTGTATATTCACAGGGATTATATTGGGTTTTAGTTGTGGCACATGGGATAATTCGTTATGGCACACAGGCTCAGTAGTTTCCATGCACAGGCTTAGTTGCCCGGCGGCATGTGGCATGTGGGATCTTGTTTTCCTGACCAGGGACTGAACCAGCACCCCCTGCATTGCACAGGTGATTCTTAACCACTAGACCCCTGGGGAGTTCCCTATTTGTGGGGATTTTTAGACTACTAACCCTGTGAGTTTCCCTACCCCGAATCACTGATCTCTTTGCTGTATCCTCTCCTCCTCAACTAAAAACCAGTTCTCTCCTGAGAACGTTCTTCTCTGTTTAAAGCTGCAGTCAGGAAGATGGCGATCAGTTTTCTGAGTTTTCTTTCTGAGGTCAGGAAGGTGGTGGTCAGGCCTCTGAGTCCTTATTAGGGCTCCTAAGAAAGAAGAGGTGGAGCCACCCCTGAGCCCTTATTGTGTACACTGAACAGGAAGCGTGGAGGCTCATTTGCTTCCTTGTGCTCCCTCCAGCTCTTTTTGCCACCACCATCTGCCAGCCTCCTTTCTGTTTCCTTGGATCTATCCCTTCTTTATGCTGGTGTTGCAGTTAACCTATGTTGTTCAAGTCTCTGTTACTAGTCGGTCAAACAGTTCAGCCTGACACTTACCCACCTTCCCAACTATTTTTCCATCAATCCTGAGAAATGTGCTTTGTAGTGCATTGAGGGTAACAGGAGTGTTAGGGAAAAAGGAAGAAACTGGGTGAAACAATGTGTTTCACACAGGCTAAACAAAGTTTAAAGCAAAAAGGCCTGGGTGAGATGGTGAACCAAAGCATGAGGAATTGAGTTTGAATTGCTAAAAAAAGAGTTAGCTAGAAGGATGTCAACATAAAAGATGGTTAACATTTGACATCTCCTATTTATCCCTTTTGTATCCTTTCGATAGTGTGATAGATGTTATCTCAAGTGCTTGCTGAGGTTGCATTCTCCAGATGACCCTAAGATAAGTATTGGTGTGCAAGGGATTTGTTAAAGAGGTGCTCACAGGGGAGACTGCTAAGGTTGAAAGAATCTGGATGAGGAAATGGAGGACATAAATGAGAGTAGCTTCAGCCTGATCCCACAGGGAAACTTTAGGTTCTAAATTAACCCCTAGAGGTATCCTGACCAAAGCAAGGGAACTGGGCTTTCATACCCATGCATGTATCGCATATCGGTCAATGGCTGACTGAGGAAATAAATTCTCAGGCACTTCTGATTCTCTGTTGTGTTGGTAAAACAGCTCCAGTAGCTGAGGGCAGTGATCTGAGGACAGCACAAAATGTTAGAAATAAAAGCCAACTGAGTTAAAGGACAGACAAATAAAAAAAGGAGAAAGTGATTTGAGGGGATATAAGCAGAACAGTAATAAGTATCTTTGGCTAAAATTTTTGCTTAAGGTAGCACTGAAATTTAGGAGAACCATGATTTATGATTTCCTAAGAATCAACCACGCTGTATCTCTAAGACACTGAGTATTGCATCTTTATAATGTTTCTGTATAAATATCTTTGTAATACCTTCATAGTACACTTCTAATTTTTGTCTCTTTCCTGAGTATCATCATGGCATTACTACATTAGGTAACATGTGGCTTAGTTTTTTGTAAAGGTACCATTTATAGATTGAATTGTGCTCTCCCAACACCAGATACATTCATCGAAGCCCTAACCTACAATATGAGCATATTGGAATAAGGAAGCCATTAACATTAACTGAAGTCATAAGGTTGGGGCTTTAGTAGGATTAGCATCCTTAAAAGAGACAGCAGACAGCTCACTTGCCCTCTGCTGTGTGAGGACACAGACGTCAAGAAGGTGGCTGTCTTAAAGCCAGAAGAAGGCCATGGCCAGGACACAAATCAATCAGCATCTTGATCTTGTACATCCCAGCCTCTAGAACAGTGAGAAAGAAATGTCTCTTGTTTAAGCCACCAAGACTTTGGTGTTTTGTTATAGTAGCCAGAGCAGACTAATACATTACCACATGCCTGTACTCATCTTTAAACATGTTTTATTTCCTTTAGGGAAAAATAAAATTAAAACCAGAATTCCAGAGAGAATGTTTCCCCTTTTAACACCATCTTCTTCCTAACTAATGACCGATAGTGCAATTTTGTAGTGTGTATAGGTGATTTTCATACAGTCATTGTTAAAAATCGTGCATCTTTAGGATAGAATTGTGCCTAAATTTCTTCTTGGATCTTTCCAGGCTGAACCTACCTGTTGGCTGCTTGTCTTGGTAAATGTGTTCTTTTCATGTTTAGAAAGTCAGAACCTACACCTGGCAGAGATGGGTTTCCAAGACCCACAGGAAGGACTATGATTTGAAATGAAAATGTTCCTTGGCAAGAACGGCTGCATCAGTTCAGTTCAGTTCAGTTCAGTCGCTCAGTCATGTCCGACTCTTTGCAACCCCATGAATCACAGCACGCCAGGCCTCCCTGTCCATCACCATCTCCCAGAGTTCACTCAGACTCACGTCCATCGAGTCCATGATGCCATCCAGCCATCTCATCCTCTGTCGTCCCCTTCTCCTCCTGCCCCTAATCCCTCCAAGCATCAGAGTCTTTTCCAATGAGTCATCTCTTCGCATGAGGTGGCCAAAGTACTGGAGCTTCAGCTTCAGCTTCATTCCTTCCAAAGAACGGCTCCATAGGTCTCTATAAAACTTCCTCTGCCCTTTCTGTGCATCTCTACATGGGTGCTTCCCAGAACAGGACCAAAGTATCTATTAACGGCTGTGAAAACCTTCTGTTTACATGCCTGCTGCAGAAGAAGTGGGGAACCCTGTCACGGATGTCACATTCATTCCACAACGTAAGGCCCCATCCTCCCAGAGCCCCACACAGCAGAGCAAGAGAGCTTGCTGTTGGAAGCTGGCCAGCAAGACCTGGCAGCACTCCAGCTTCTTTTCCAGGGACGGTGTCTATAACTCACCAGGCACAAAGAATTTGAATTTGCCAGTCGGCAGTGATTGACAAGGCTAAGTTTGGCTTTAAATTATCTTTGAGTGGCTGTGTGTTTACATGGACTCATCAGTAACTATTATCCTATCTGTCCCCTAAACAGTATTTGGATTGGAAATGCTAAATTTGTGTCTTTTTTCTTAAATGAAATAGAGGTTAGCAATCCAGTACAGAGGTAGGTTTTGTTCCCCATGGAGTTTGCAGAGCCAGCTTGGATTCTTGTTTTCATGTTCCTTACACTTTGCTCAGCCTCCCTCTGAACCCACACTTCAATTCATCTCATTTACGACTAGTAGAGTGACAGTGATGGGAGGTGTCAGAGCAATCAGATGAACTTTTGTGCTGGCTGACAAAGAGAGAAGAAAGTATAAATGAGAAAGGAAAAAAAAAATCACAAAAAACTATCATTGATTCTGTTGCCAAACATTCTCTCCAAGGTCCTCTCATTGGTGAAGGAACTTGGTAAGTGAGCTGGGAGCAGCTGTCTGGCCAGGCCCCTTCTTGCGATTCTCCTATCTCCTAATGAATGTAATTTTCTAACTGTACTCTCTCAGGCATAACTTAAGAGAAGAGTTGTAAGTGGTACTTAATAAGTATTCAAATGCATGCAAGCTCTCTGGTGCAGAATGAGAAGCTTTTTCTACATAAAGAGATCAGGAGATGGCCTGAAAGAAGGTGACAAGCCCAGCAGTGCCAATGCTAGAAAAATATCAGGGCTGATTTTATTGTAAGTTTTCTTCAACTGTGGCTTTCATGTTTATTCATTTTTTACACATTTATTGAGCACCATGTATTCAAAAAGATTTGGGGTTTATTGGCTAGTGTAGTGCTTAGCAGACTTGGACAGTTCAGACAGCCTGGTTCATGGCCCACTTCTAACCCTTAAAATTTTGTGACTTTGGGCAAATTAGTTCACCTCACTATGCCTTGGTTTCCTCTTCTATGAAATGGCAATGATAAAAAAAGATACACATCCCATAGGCGAGTTGTGTAGTTTGATTATGTCTAACACATGATAGTAGCCTTTGATGGAATAGCTGTTGCCACGTCTATGCAGATTCTATCCATGCAGAAATCAAAAAGATAAAGCTTCCAAGATTCTCATAGTTTGCTGGGATCTAAAGGAAATTCATGATGAAAACTCAGTGTACTAAGTGCTGCAACAGAAGATACGTTCCAGATCTGTGGCACTCACAGTGGGGGTTCCCCTCTTCTGAGGAGAGGGAGATGATTTTAAGGACTTTACCAAGGAGACAAGAGGAGGAGGTCTACAGAAAAGATACAGAGCCATGAGAAAATACAGTACCTCCTAGGAATCTTACATGATTTAGCACATCTGCCGCTAGCGGAGTCACTGGGATCATGTTAGAGAATGAAGTTGGGCTTAGAGAAAGGGCCAGGCCATGCTTAAAAATGTCACTTTTTGTTGCAGGACATTAGTCAAGTCAGATTCTAGAAAATTCGCTCTATTTAGGTCTAATGAGAAAGATGTAATTGAGCTGATAATTCCTAAAGCCAAGGCAAGCTAGAAATTTATGAGAAAGAAAAATGGAGTGGAGGGTTTCGCTATGCTGTAAAGCAGAGAAATAGGCCCTGGTGGACAAAAGGTAAATTCAAGGCTTGTGACGTAACAGAAAGAAGTAGGGAGATTGTCTGAGAGGGAGGGCTGTGCTAAGGTCTCTGGGCATCACTAAGGAAAGGAAGAAATGCAGAAGGACAGGGAACCATGAGCTCGGGGTTCCCTGAGATTTCCTGTTACACCATTATCTTCCCTTTTTTATGAATTTCCATAGATTTCTGCTATTTTGTTGTTTTATATAAACTATTTAACTCTGATAATTCTATCAGATAACTGCTATATCTTTATTGTATAGATAAAGAAACTGACACAAAATGATAATAAATGATTTGGTTAAGATCAAACCCCTAGTAACAAGGTGAGCTTAGACGTGAATTCAGGTCTGACTGATACCAAAAGCGATTTCTATAGAATTTTTCCGAACTGTGAACTTCTTTTTTGATTATATGTTCTCTTACCTCTTTCTAGTCCCGAGTTTCAACTACAGGTACTACTACCACTGTGGGTTTCCTTGTACCTTTCCCTTTCCTTACCTAGGAGTTATAAGTGCTCACCCACCTGCTGTCTCTTACTTCTGGACTAATGAACATATTCGGCAAAACTTACGTTTGCTTATTTGTGTCCTCCAATTTCAGCTGTATCCTTTCAGACTGTTTTCTATATGCATCTTGTCCATTCAGTGACCTATTCCCCATAAAATACCTTTCAAATGGAAACTGTGGTCCTGATGTACTCACTACAAGTCCATCCCCACCTCATCGATGTTATACTTCTTTCCTTTCATGAAGAAAACCAAGATCATCATGTGTACCTGTTCACATTTTTATTTTTTCTGTAGATTGTCTCCTCCTTATAACCCCCCATACTTTTATGTGCCTCTTATGGAAACAAGAGCTTTAGAGTTTCAAATCTTCTAATGACATTAGCTCTAGTAATTCCCTTTCTCGCCCAGAATCCCCACATCATTTCCTACCACCGTGGTCCTCACTTAGGACTTCCATGTGAATGCATTCTCATTTACCCTAAAAATGTACCCGTGCCTGCTCTCTTTCAAATTGCTTTTGCCTCAGCCCTCAGTAGTGGTTAAGACCTGGAAAAATCTCATTTTCCATTGCATGACAGGTATATGGGGTGAATGGCCAACACCTGAAGTTGGCTCTCTAAAGGTATTTTTGTTTATATGTTGATCTCTTTTCCTTATCCCCTACTTTCCTTTCTCTATCCTGTTTATATCATTTTGTTATGCTAAGCTTTAACTCTCCTGCTCCCTAACCTTCCCTCCATTATTCTTGGTGAGTAAGGCAAGGTAACAGCTAGTCAAGAAAAATATTCTGTTGCCTTAGAAGTGGGTGGAGTGACAATGGATGGTGAAGTTAATATTTTTCACAGATAATGCTGAATTAGTATTTTTATTTATTCCCGGTTTGAGGGAGGCTAGCAAAAGCAGCATTTCTTAGAGTATAATTATAGTTAAGTCACAAAATATGAATAGTTTTTCTGCTTGTAAACTTTTGGGTAACTAAAGTTGATGTGTTTAGAGCAAGCCCTGGAAGGGCCAGTGCTTCATTTCCCGCTCTTCCTCCGCCTTTACAAAGCCAACTTGTATTTAGAGAACAGAATGCATAAAGGCCACGGAGCAGAGTCTTTCATGCTCTGTCTAGCATAAGGCAGCTGCAAAAACACAGGATTTGGAGCATCAAGGCCATGGCTGAAGTCTTTCCTTGTCAATGCAGATGTTCAGTTTCAATGTATGTGCTTGTAGACCCTGAAAGGAATAGGGTTGCCCTGCTTTCAGAACACCAAAGATGTGTCTTTCATTCTGATACTGACAAAAGTATATTGAGCTTAAAGTTGTATTTCCTGAAGTAACACTTTGTATCGAATGGATGCAGTATTCTGACAGTCACAAATTTCCTTTATATATATTATGTGCCACATGCTATATGTATTCAAGACACACACTCGGGATGCCTGTGATTCTACATGCTTACTTTTATTGATAAATTTATTGTTGTAGTTTAACTGGAAAGTACTATTAAGAATTGAACTCTCTCAAGCATGTCTCTCTTGTGTGATAGTTAAAAACAATGTGGCAGGTTAAGAAACTATCAAATTTCAACTATTGCTTAGACACCATTTCGTGTTCACTGAAGCTGAATATTCAGATTCGGTGATGATATGTGGATACATTGGATTTAATGGCTATAATGTACTCTCTGTTCTGTGAATTTATGTCTCAACAATGCCAGGAGCAAGAAAATCCTCTTCGTGTTAAGATTTACAATTTTTCTTCTAATCTGAAAGATTTCAAACTTGTATTATCTTATACTATAAATGTATTTTTCCCTAAGTAATTTAACCTTACTATGAATTTTTCCTGAGTACAATCAGTGTTGAAAAAAGTAGAACAAACTATACTTATATTTTTATACCTCTGTCAGACAGTGCTTAATAGTTACTATAATTGTCTAAATGCCTGTTTAGAAAGAAATTATTTTTTCTTTAAAGGAAAAAATGTGTTTTATTGGGAGGGAAACTCTGTGAAGTCTGGGCTTATGATAGTTTCATACATCTGTATACCCAAAAATTAGTGCTATGCATAAAATACTTAATGAGTAATTGCATTGACATGGGAAAAATTAATATATAGTTGATTGTAATATGTTATCATAAAGTACCAATTTAATGATCAGAGAAAATCACTGACAACTATATATATAAAAGCTCAGTATTAAGGAGAAAAAAAATATATCAAAACCAATTGTTTTAATAGTCTAAGGACCTTGCCACTCATTGCTGAGGTGACCTGACTTTCCTAGAGATAATAACTATTTCCGGTAATAAGTATTTCTGTGGTGAACTCTAAGGAGGAAGCAGATGGATTAGCAATCATGGTACAGGCAAAGCTTGAGCTTCTAGAAGTACTTTATGATGGGAGGATCATGTACAATAGAAATATCTCAAACTCTGCCCTCTTCCAAGCAGTAGAGGAAGGATGGCAGTAGGTTAGAGAAATCAATATAATTTTCTGCTAGTTTTCTTAATAGTTTATACTAATATTTCAGGTCATCTTTAATATAGAAGAACAGTTCATGCTTAATGCTCCAAATGCTTTGTAACAAGGTTTGCTTGGAATTCAGGACAGTTCTTCTTTTCATAAGCAAAGCCCTCTATTGAGTTTAAAAAGTACCACACAAAGTAGAACACCTGCAGGGCAGAAGGCTGCCGGAGAGGCCCCTGCCCCCTGCCTGGAGTACTGAGAAGGATAAGAAGATGAGGCGGAAGAGGGGAGGAGGCCTTGGATGGGGGGGCTGGTACAAACTCATTGTTTCCCCCCTCCCATCTGACCAAGGCTGTTGCTGAGTTGAATTTAATCTCTTACTTGTCCTGGCAAGGACAAAGCACATTGCAATTAGTCAGGCTTTTGCTAGCAACAGTGGGCATTGTTTCAAGGGGGAAGAGAAAGTATTAGGTGGCAAAAAGAATTTTTTTTCAGTTTTTATTTACTGTGTACAGCATCTGTGGGAGAAAAGTGCATGCCTGTAGGCAGGAGAAGCATCTGAGTAAATATAATATTAAATCATTATGCAAAATAAGATTGCTTTTCCCCCCGTTCCTCTTCCTGATTTTCCTGATGCCTTAAAAAAAAATCTTGAATAATGCAGGCGAAAGCAGCATATTTCCATGTAATTATTCACAGTTTGTTACAGAATGTCTGGTTAATGATGACTGTGTAAACCTAACTTTACTTTATTAATCTTTTTTCCTCCTTAGGATAAGAATAAGAATGAATTTCTCCTGTTACAGCTAGGTGGTTTCCAAATGAAGACAGAAACAGAACCTAGATTGTGCATTAATCATGATATCAGATCCACCAATACAATATATTTTATATTTAAAGTAACGTTTGGTGTGCAGTTACCTTCGACAATGAAGTTTTTGTTATTTTTCTTCATTTTCAAGAAAGCACAATCTTCAAGAGAAAAGTTAGAGTGGTAGGCATTTATTATAGAAGCTTTAAATCCTGAATTTGAACGCTTGGTATATTTATACCAGACATTTTCTAAAGATTTTGACAACCCAATCAAAATAGTATGGCATTAATTTGAAACATATATAGTTAATTAATGATATTTGAAAACCTAATTTTGTAAGTTCTAAAAACACAATGTGTATTAGTTTCCTAAAAGTGTATACCAAAGTCACCCTGTTAAATCATTTCTCTTGTAATACAAAGTGTTTGTATATATGTTTTTTTTAAGAAGATCCTGTGATAGCTTTGCCATTAGCAGGAAAAGATAACCTGAATGTAGTCTCATAGACTTGTAATCCTGTGGCAAGTTCACCTTCACTATAAATGATGTAGTTAAATTTGTACAATTTTAAAATGTGTGCATTCAGCTTTGAACAGTCATTGTATGAACTAATTTGAGGAAAAAAAAGTGTACATTTTTTCCCTTCTATCTTAAAACATTTATGGCATCTCTGTGCTGATTCTCCTGGGAACCCTGTGCAGAGCGTTTGGAAGCATTGTGGGAAGGGGTAATTATGCTGTCCAGGGAATTTGTCAGGGAACAGAGCTGTGGGAGATTAAAGGAGACGTGATGGTTGCAGGGGTCACAGCCTTGATTTTGAGCCAAGACTCACTATCACTTTTTTAATTGAGTCTGAAAACTAGAAAGCTGTGATGTGGTAGCCACCTATTACCAGGGAGGACACAGCTGACTAATTGGAAATGAGTGAGCATGGGGCTTAACTCCAAAAACAAAGAACCAGAACAATCAAATATGAATGGCCGTTCATTACAACAAATACTCTGATAAATAGAGACTTTCATATTATAATTGATGTGTACCCTCTCTTTGCTATTTAAAAAATATAAATTCTTCACTATCTGTATTTCAAAGCATACAAATAGTTTGACCTCTATTCTAGCTTTAATCTTTATGTAAGAAACTGAGTGAAATGCTTTGTTAGTTGTGAAGCTTTGTGTTAACATCACTTTTCTTTTTATGTATTAAATGAAGTTAAAAAAGATACTGATAGTATTAATGCATCATATTATGTGTGTTCCTGTATTACACCAAAATTAAAAAGCAGATATAATTTACATCACATTTAAAGTACAGAAATAGCTTGTATTAGGATATTTAAAATACCTTATTTACCTAATTTAGTACAATTGCCTTTGTATGGCTCTAATTCCTTTTCAGCATATTGCTGTGTATATTCAGAATGAATTGCTAATTTCAAGCACTATTTAATAAGGCTGTTTTATAATAGCAAAATAACTTACAGTTATAAAGAAATTTGACAAGATTTTATTCATTCTTGTTAAGCTTAAATTAATATTAAATACAAATATCTCTAAAAATAATTATCTGACTTTTTTTTTCTGCTTCCTTTCTTGAGAACTTACAGAGTATAAGAACAAAATGTAATGCCTTTTTGCATGTAAGGCTTCTCCCTTTGCCTCATCTTATCCGGTGTTTAGGAAAACAGTAAAATGAATGCAACTAATCCATATCCTGTATTTCAAGACTTCTCTAGTCTCTAAGTCCTTATAAATGGAGAATCAGATCAAAAGCTTCAGCATAAGTAATTTAACAGTGTTCACATGGCTTCTTCAGGGTTACCAGCCTGAGAGATATGCTAAATGTACATCCCTGTCCCAAGACGCTTCCTTTTTTGGTCCAGAAAGTGTATTTACTTCCTCTAAGCACACAATTTTGAGGGAGCAGCATAAGTAAGGATTTGGGAGGGCTAAAGAAATCAGTGTCTTGGATAATCACTTCAGGTAAATTAGCTGTGAGAATCAAGTGAGTGAAAATATTAGTCCTAGGAAATTTCTGGACAGATTTACTGTTATGGGCTAAAACAGTTTCTACCATACACTTTCCCATTTCATATACATGATATATATGTAAGTTTATATATATATATATATGAATGTATTCATTTTTGTCAGGTAAATAAATGAAATCAGGATCTTTATCTCCTATACTGAGATAATACTGACATAGTATGTTTCTTCTTCAGAAAATACCATTCATGTATTGTAACAACTAGAATGTGTGATCAGTTCAGTTCAGTCGCTCAGTTATGTCCAACTCTGCAACCCCATGAACTGCAACACTCCAGGCTTCCTTGTTCGTCACCAACTCCCAAAGCTTATTCAAACTCATGTCCATTGAGTCAGTCATGCCATCCAACCATCTCATCCTCTGTCATCCCCTTCTCCTCCTGCCCTCAATCATTCTCAGCATCAGGGTCTCTTCAAATGAGTCAGCTCTTCGCATCAGGTGGCCAAAGTATTGGAGTTTCAGCTTCAACATCAGTCCTTCCAATGAACACCCAGGACTGATCTCCTTTAGGATGGACTGGTTGGGTCTCCTTGCAGTCCAAGGGACTCTCAAGAGTCTTCTCCAACACCACAGTTCAAAAGCATCAATTCTTCTGTGCTCAGCTTTCTTTATAGTCCAGCTCTCACATCCATACATGACTACTGGAAAAACCATAGCTTTGACTGCATGGATCTTTGTTGGCAAAGTAATGTCTCTGCTGTCTACGTTGTTCATAACTTTTATTCCAAGGAGCATGTATCTTTTAATTTCATGGCTGCAGTCACCATCTGCAGTGATTTTGGATCCCCCCAAAATAAAGTCTTTCACTGCTTCCGTTGTTTCCCCATTTATTTGCCATGAAGTGACGGGACAGGGTGCCATGATCTTATTTTCTGAGTATTGAGTTTTAAGCCAACTTCTTCATTCTCCTCTTTCACATTCATCAAGAGGCTCTTTAGTTCTTCTTTACATTCTGCCATAAGTGTGGTATCATCTGTGTATCTAAGATTATTGATATTTCTCCCGGCAATCATGATTCCAGCTTGTGCTTCATCCAGCCCAGCATTTCACATGATGTACTCTGCATAAAAGTTTAATAAGCAGGGTGACAATATGTAGCCTTGATGTAACCCTTTCCTGATTTGGAACCAGTCTGTTGTTGCATGTCCAATTCTAACTGTTCCTTCTTGACCTGCATACAGATTTCTCAGGAGCCAGGTAAGGTGGTCTGGTATTCCCATCTCTTGAAGAATTTTTCAACAGTCTGTTGTGATCCACACAGTCAAAGGCTTTGGCATAGTCAATAAAGCAGAAATAGATGTTTCTCTGGAATTCTCTGGCGTTTTTGTTGATCAAGTGGATGTTGGCAATGTGATATCTGGTTCCTCTGCCTTTTCTAAATCCAGCTTGAACATCTGGAAGTTCACAGTTCACATACTGTTGAAGCCTGGTTTGAAGAATTTTGAGCATTACTTTACTATCATGTGAGATGAATGCAATTGTGCCCAGGACTGCTGCACCCAGAGCCCCTGCCCCTGCGGCAGGCCACTGAGACCCATACCTCCGCAGGATACACTCAAACACTGAAAGGCGTGTCTAGCTTAGTCTCTGTGGGGTCTTCTGGAGTGCACAAAGTTTTGTTTGACCTCTCTGAGCGTGTCTGGTGGGTTTGGGGTTTGATTCTAAATGCGATTTCCTCTCTTCTACTGTCTTGCTGGGGCTTCTCCTTTGCCCTTGAATGTGAGGTATCCTTTTATGGTGGGATCTGACATTCTCCTGTTGATGGTTGCTCAGCAGTGAGTTGTAATTTTGGAGTTCTCACAGGAGAAGATGAGCGCATGTCCTTGTAGTCTGCCACATTATAGGCTGTAATAGAATGTGTGATAGTCTCGTTTTAATGTTGCTGTTAGAAAAGAGAAGAACTTTCCCCTTGACCCTAACTAATCTCCATAGATGAATGGAGATCTCATGTGTTCTCTATCCTTAACCCTTAGAAGCATCCATCTGCTGGTGGGCAGGGACTCGATCCTCTCAGACCTTTTAAAAATGCTCATATGCTGAGTAGAGAACTGCAGACATGAGTAACTCTGTGTGTTGTTTCAAACCCTTTTCCATGGAGAAGATGACATTAGAACTCTTTGACAGGTCTCCTTATCTTGGTGTCCTAAAACACATACTTTGTCTTTCACTGCAAAATAAATGCATTTAAGCCTAACCCAAAGAAAGAGTTTACCTCTAATATTGATAAACACTTCATAAAATATCCCACCACATTTTTGCAGCACTTGAGCTAGGCAGGACCTGATGTCTTTTATACTAGTTCAATTTCTTACCTCAGGGCCTTACAAACCTTACAGATGACAAGAGACACATAGAATTTATTAAGAAATCTGAGAGTTGAAAAACTGCTCAAGATCAAACCTGTAGACCTCAGTGCAGAAATTTATTTTTGTGTTTATTCCTCTTTTATTTGTGATAAATCTGAGTGATGAAGCACCATCTTTTAACACTTTCTTCCAGCTCAAATATTCAGGGATAAACATTATTCAAAATTCATGATATCTTAAATATAATTATTTGAACATTATACAAAATAGATTCATTACTTGAGAGGTGTCTTATGGAGGAGATAGAGGGCATACTGCTGCATGTCAGCTAATGGTGCCATGAAATATGTACTGCTGCTGCTGCTAAGTCGCTTCAGTCATGTCTGACTCTGTGCCACCCCATAGATGGCAGCCCACCAGGTTCCGCCGTCCCTGGGATTCTCCAGGCAAGAGCACTGGAGTGGATTGCCATTTCCTTTTCCAATGCATGAAAGTGAAAAGTGAAAGTGAGGTCACTCAGTCATGTCCGACTCTTTGCGACCCCATGGACTGCAGCCTACCAGGCTCCTCCATCCATGGGATTTTCCAGGCAAGAGGACTGGAGTGGGTTGCCATTGCCTTCTCCAGACACACCTAAGAGCAGCCACATTTGCTTCAGTATCTGTGTATTAATACAGTGACATGATATTCAAGTAAGGTTTTTTTTCTCACCCCTTCTTGGTCTTGTCTATAATATCAAGCAGTGACTGTTGACTTAGAATTGGATAACGACTGGAAAAGTTTGGCATCCTGGCAATTCTTTGTAACTAGCCCCCAAAATTGTAAAACCTGTGATTATGTGCAAATGTTGTTCACATCTTGTCTAATGGCTAATCTTCAGAAGAATCATTCTATAGCAGAGGTTCTCAGTCTTTACCTGGAGAGATTTGCAAAACTACCAATGCCAGACCAAATAGACACCACTCTCTTGGTGAGGGACCCAGGCATTAGACTTTTTTAGAGCTTCCAGGGGATTTCAGGGTGCAACCAAGGTGGAGAACCACTGTCCTAGAAGAAACAGGAACAGAATCAAAATCAGCATGAAGAAAACCCCCTCCCCCCACTGAACCCTGAATTTACCATAAAAAATACTTTTTTCTGTCAGTTTGATGGTTGCCAAAATAAACTTTTGAACAAATTGCTTAGACTTTTGTGGCACTGTTGAGACACTCCCTCATGTGTCGTGGAGTGTATTTGATTGCCTCCAGACAGCTAGGGCCAAAGTGAACAATTTAGTTAGTTCTGCACTCCATGTATTGGCAACATAGCAAAGCTGAGTGCCTGGACTGAAAACCTGGCCTGCTAGTGTGACACTAGGAACACTGTATCGGTGTCAACCTCCACACCCCCACTTCTCCCACACACCCTAACATTATGTTATCCTTTTTTTCCACATGAAAGACACCTCTTCTCTAGGTTCATCCAATGGTGTATTTATGCTCAACTCAGTTCAAGTGTTCAGACAAAGCTAAATTACTAGTTGACAAAGGTTTAAGGTATAATCCCTCCCAGAGGTTCTACAATTTTAATAAGGTCTCCTGAAAGCTGGAAATATCAAAGTTGTAAAACTTTAATGACAGTAGTAACTGGGAGAGGATTAAATAATTGGACTCAAAGGGCCCTCTTCATTACCCCTTTTCAAATTATACCACATAGGCAGCTTTGCTTGTTAGATTAGCCCCTCTGGAGAACATTAAGCTTCTGTTCATAGTAAGTTCAAAGAACTCACTATTACCCATTCAAAAAACAATTTTTGGTCCTTTTGTGTCCAAATATGATGTCTCCTTGGTCATATAAGTAGGGTATCAATTGAAATTAATTAATTATTATTTTATTCAAGGTAATTTGCCACTGAAACTCTGTGTGATAATTGATGGCCTTCAAAAATTTAATTTACTCCAGATAATTTATCAAAAAACACCTTATGAGATTCATATGTACTATGCTGTGTCAATGAATATTAAAGATAAGAATGAAATAATTAAGGAATTTTAAATGTTGCAGTTGACATTACAGGAGTTATAGCCTCTGTTAAGAATCTTGTCTTTGCCAAAGAAAATTATGTTATCAATTAGTCACTTAATTTTTATGCTCTTTAATGTTTTCACAATAACCATTTTAACAATTGGAATGCATTAATAATTTAGATAGAGTATATTTTTTATTTCTTGTGTGGAAAATGAGGAGGCTCTCTTGAGGGCTGAAATTGATAAGTTCTACAAAAGGAGGCTGGAACTCAATAGCTTTAAACACCTTATTAACATATCTGTTAATTTATGTTATTTTTAGCAGTATGAACTGTAACCAAAATGATCACTTCTTGATGTTATTTACGTCACTTTTAATTACCTTCTTTCTTGTTCTCTTTCCCCTGTTGCAAATGAATGGAAATGTTGATGGGAAAGCTTTTACACCTCCTGCTTGCCTCTGCTTGCCACCTCCCCACAACTATGTTCACATCCTTTAATTGTCCCCTTTCATTTTCATACACATGCACGCAGCTCTGTTTTATGGTGATGAATCCTAGCAGTCACTAGCAACAAGCATTCTGAAAAACTGCATTATCATTTTAAAGGGTGTCTGCCAATAAGGGAGTTAACACATTTGCTCCCTTCCAGTGGCAGAGGCTATCTCTGCCTTGTCATGGTAGGAAAAGAAAATTGACCTCCTGTTCCCAATTTTATGTGGAATTTTTTTTCTGAGATAGGGGCAGTGACCTTGCCAGAGGGATCCAAGCACATGTAAAATCATATTTGACTTGATGGATGGCCATTTACCTGGGTGCAAGCATCTGTTCTGATATAGTTGAGGATCTGGGGAAAGGCAGCTACATGTTAATGCATTTCACTCTTGCCTCCAGCTGGCAGAAATGATATTTTCAGAAATTCAGTTGATTCTCAAAGGAGATGGTTCTATCATAAAATGTAGAAAAAGGAGCTAATCTTGAATTTCATAGCAGAACTTAAGTTTGTTTCTTTCAACTTAGTCTACTAAAGAATTACTTGTCTAGAGTTAATTTTATACTTTAACATTTCTCCAGTGAGTTCTATAAAAGACATTTTAATTTATCCCGTAAAAATGTCTTCCAAGATTCCTATGCTTTTTCTTATTTATCATTCATACTCTTGTTCTCAGAATGTAGAGCAGTGTTCACATTTGCCAAGTTACTGGTTTCCTGAGTAATAAGGTTTGGGCTTAAGTGATTGCATTGTAATTTATAAAGGTTTTGTCAAATCTTTCAGTTTTTCTGATTGTAGCATGACCTAAGTCATCTTTTCTCAATAAATGTGATATACCAGTATGAAACTCGACTGTATGTGATTTATTGTTTCCCTCTTATATTTACAGCATATCAAAAATTATAGGAAACAGATCAATAGCAATACACTTCTTGTTTTTTTTTAATCCATAGTAATACCCTTTTTTGGACACAAGAACTTAACAGATATGAAATTGTATCTTCAGTATTAATTTTTTTCTTTCCATACAGCTAGAAGTAATTCTACAGGTCTCGTGATTTATCAGTTCAGTTCAGTCACTCAGTCATGTCCAACTCTTTGTAACCCCATGCACTGCAGCGTGCCAGGCTACCCTGTCCTTCACCAACTAAAAGCTAACAAAACTAAAAAATCCTAGAGAGCATCCTGTGGACACTTCTAATTTATGGTTTCCCCAATAGAGATAGTGTAGTTTGTGATGTGGTATAGTTTGTGAACCTACAGGGAACCTTAGTGATGATCCCATCCACCTCTCTCATTCCTGCAAATGGGGAACTTCATCCCTTACAAATGGTATATTCAGTGATAAATTTGGAATGAAATACAGATGTCTTTACTTATTTTTTCAAATAATTTTTCTTTTTCAGAACATTAGCTCCTCTAACTGATTTGAAGTTAAGAGGTATATATTTTATTTGCTTCTGATCTCTGTGTTGTCTGACCCTCTGGGTCACATTGTTTTCTGTTTGTTGGTATCAGATTATGTGATGTAAACATGGCTGACACGAGAAAGCCTTTAGGATAAGTGAGACAAATTACAAGAAAAGGCTGAAAGGCTGAGGTACAGGTGGAAACACTGATGACCCCCAGTGTTGTCTATGCCACTTATTACGGAGAAGTATTATTGGATAGAGGCATGAAACATGGGGAACACCTGTAGCATACTCCTCAGGGACTTACCTCGCTGACGACTTATGACTTGCTTGAGTCTGTGAAGAAACTGTATAATTATACAAACTCTTCTGTTATGGTCATACACAAAATAAGCAAAATAATGTTTCTAAATCCAGAGATACTGACCCTCAAATGATGTCTGACTTTGGGAAGTTTTTAAGTTTCTGCATGAGCTTCTGTTTCCTAACCTATAAAATGGGAAGGGTTATCCATCTGTTGTTGGAGTGATATGAATGGCAAATGAAGTTACACGAAGTGGATATTTCACACAGTACCTAGGATTCAAGAGCCTTTCTGTGAATGCGTGTTTCCCTTCCTTTCAACTTTCCAGAGAAATCACGGGTGGTCTTTTTAGGTACTGTTTGCCTTGTGACAGGTTATAAACAACAGTATTTTCTGGGAAGTGACTCAATGCTTATTGAAGATAGCAAGGAAAGGAAAACAGAAGCATTTGTTAGCAGCTTAGTCACTAAGGTGACATTTTGTGAAAGAAAGTCATCAGTGAATTGTACACATAGCATGGGTTTGTCTTTCCTCTTCAATTTCTTTTGAGTTAGCCACATCTAAGGAGAACCCACCTACCAAGGGGGCCTATTACTTATTAAGGAGCTTCCGGTTCACATGGCAGCAGCTACAGTAATTGAGGGATGTAATTTAAGAGCAAATGACCATGTAGTGGTTGTCTTGCATTTCCAAACCTATCAAATGATGGCCAATAACACACAGCCTCATTTCTATATCAGAAATAAATCTACCAATGATATTATTTTCTTGTCATAATGTGGATGAATAGATTGTTTCCATTTAATTCATGTATTATCAAAAAATTATAAAGTTGCCTTTCATTCTGCCCAGATTTGAAATTCAGTTATTATTCTGTCTGTATTGAAACTATAAGGAAAATGTGATGTTAATAGAGAAAGTATCCAAATTACACAGTAGTCGCAACTTTATGGTAATAAGTCAGTCTGGAAATGACATGTTTTTAAAGGTGCAAATGTTCAATGTGTCAGATTATCAGATTCCAAGCTCTTCAGACATCTGGAAGTCATTTTTTTCTTAGAAGGAATGTTTTATGGGATTAAATTATATGGGTTGAGAGAAGGCTTTATTTTTATAAAGATGAGACTAAAGATCTTTATTAAAGGTCAAAGAGGAGAATGCAGAGGGTGTTTAGCTGTGATGCTTTAACACCATGTCAAGTCACGCACCTGTCTAAAACTTGACAACTCTGTTCTTATAAAAACAAGTACCAAATTAAACACTGAAAAGCTCATAAACATCCAGTATTTAAGAGTAGTAGCAAAAATGTTGAAAGAATGTTTGTCTGCTCTTCTGCTACTTAAAATTTAAATTTCAGGGGTGAAATAGAGATAGTTTAGTATAACATATTTTAGATTGAGCTTATAAATAAATGGATGATAAAGAAATAAAGCACATTTTCTAAGGAAATATTCTCTTGCAAGTGGAGATGGATGTGGGTTGAAAAAAGGAATAGAAAGCTATCCCAAACTATTCTTGGTATTAAAACAAGATTTGAACTTAAAATACAGAGTAGCTGTTTACACTGATCATAGTAATCATGTACTTAGAAAATTTCCTATTTCACTTTAAGCCTATATAAAAAGCCTAGAGAGTACATATGTCCACTTGAAAGAATGTAATTAAGAAAAACCTATTTCTATAGGAGGAATTACCATTCATACCCTTGGCCAATAATTTATCAACATCAAAAGAAAGGAGAAAGAAACCCAAATATATCGACCATCCATTAGGTTCTAGGAGTCGTTTGATTCTTATAGCAATGCTCCTAATTTGTTGTTATCCCCAATTCACACTTGAGGAAGTTGAGATTCAGAGAAGTTCATTCATTTCACAAACATTTATCGCGTGTCTAGTAAAGTGGTTAACACTGGTCTTGGCTCTAGGGCTATCACAGTGATCAAGATGGAAAATGTCACTCTTAGCATGGAACTTCCTGTCAGAGGGGAGAGAGAATATACAAGTTAAGAAAAATTCAAAACCAAGTAGCATGCATGCAATATTAAAATAGTAAGAGGGAGTGATGCAGCTGGGGTTGTCAAGGTGGGAGCTCCAGATTCCTTAGTCTGGGAAGACTTCACAGAGATAAGGTCCAAATGGCAGGAAGAGCCACAGTGTGAAGGTCAGAGGGAGGCACGGAGCAGGTGGAAAGAAGAATCAAGGCAAAGCTCTAAAGCCTGGGCCCTGGAGCTTGGTGAGCAAGGGAAAAAGTGTAGCAGTATCAGGGGTAATATTGCAATATTGGCAACCATACCTAATGCCACAGTTGGAGTATGGATTTAACCTAAGGACATTAAGAATTAATTGCAGGGTTTTATGTGGGGGGAGGAACATCATGACTCACTTAATAGTTTTAAAGGAATAGTCACCCTGGCTACTGTGAGATAAACCAATTGGCTGGTAAGAAAGTGTGGAAGCAGTTAGGAAGCCCTTTCATTGGCCCAGTTGGGTAGTTATAGTGGAGATGTTGACAGATATTGAGGCATTCAGGGGAAGGAGAATCAGGAGAAACCCTACATTTTTGGCAAGATACAAAGAAGAGCTTACTAAGAGTGAAAGTCTGAGAGATGAGTTAGTTCATAGTTGAAAATCAAAAGTTTATTCTTCACTTGCTCAATTGGAGAAGATTGTTAGACTCCAGGAGAAAGTAGCACATAGGCACTTGACTAAACAAGTATGAATTTGGAGGTCAGTATAGGAAATAAGAAATTGAGCATCATATTACTTTGAATAATTTCAGATATCCAATACGTGAACCGATATATGATGAAGTAAAAATACAATTCTGTTTTTAGCTAATTTACTTCTTTGTTGTTATATGATGGATTATTTATGAGAGAAAATATTATAGACCAAATATCAATAAACTTGTTGTTATAGAAAGATACAGAACTTAACAAAACATAAGATAAAAATTGAGAGGTGGGGGAAATGGATGAATGTGTTCAAAAGATACAATCTTCCAATTATAAATAAATAGGTAATGGGGATGTAATGTGTGGCATGGTGTAGTGTATCATGTTTCTTTAAGTTGCTTAGAGAGTAGGTCTTAAAAATTCTCATCACAAAAAGAAATAACTATTTAATATGATGGATATTAACTAAGCTAATCACGGTAATCATGTTGCTATATATACATATATCAAATCATTATGCTGCATTCTTTAACAGTGTTACATCTCACTCAGTAGTATTGGGGGGAAAGCATGTACATGTTTATGCTATGTACTGGCATGTTATATTGGGCTTCCCTGGTAGCTCAGCTGGTAAAGAATCCACCTGCAATGCAGGAGACCGCAGTTCGATTCCTGGGTCGGGAAGATCTCCTGGAGAAGGGATAGGCTACCCACTTCAGTACTCTTCAGCTTACCTGGTGGCTCAGACAGTAAAGAATCCACCTGCAATGTGGGAGACCTGGCTTTGATCCCTGCGTTGGGAAGATGCCCTGGAGGAAGGCATGGGAACCTACTCCAGTATTCTTGCCTGGAGAATGCCCAAGGACAGAGGAGCCTAGCAAATGACAGTATATGGGGGCACAAAGAGTCAGACACAACTGAGTAATGCAGCATAGCACAGCACAGCATGTCTAAAAAGATAGACTGCAATATGAAAAATATGCATGATAGACATATTCAATTTCTTAGTGTGACTTAAATTCACTTAAACATATATATTATAAGCAGTATATTAGCTTTATAGCATAGAATGTTTCTGAATTAAGATAATATTAAAATATATTTAGAATTTAATAGCTATTTACAATTGTGTATACCTTAGCCAACTTTGAAAATCAAAAGTGTCTTACAAACTGCATTTTTTTGGTGGGGTGTAGACAGAACAGTGGAAATCAGGATTGTTAAGTGTGTTAGAGGAAACAAATTATGATGTAATATTCCTCATTTGTTTTAAACCTAATTCTAAAACAGAATATAATATAAATATATAGAACAGTTGATTTACTATTCAAGTTTTAAATATTAAATGATAACCAATCCATGTTGAAATGACATAATCCAGAAAAAGTGGCTTTTCAGATATTACTATAAAATGAACACTATTTATACATGTCTAATATTTAGAAATAAGTAACAAATAAATGAAAACAAAGCTTTATTATCACAGATAATTTCATAGATTATATGAAAATAATCTGAAAGGAAGATGTTCACTTGATGATCAAACCTAGAGCACATTATTATAATACTAGGAACACTTTGTTGGACTTCTAGAAATGTGTTTCTTTCACCGCTTCCTCTCGATAAGTTTTAAATCACTAACAGTATTAAAAAATTACAGTATTTCACACATATTCTTGGCTTCATTAACTTCTGCTTTGATTGAACATTTAAAACATCTTGTAAAATATTTGTTACTTAGAATTTTGGAATTCTCATAAACAAGTGTCAAGTTAACAGGAGGGTCGAAAGATCAGTTTTGAGTGAGTCATTTTTCCCTCCATTTGAAGGAAACTTTCTCATTGGCTAGTGTTCAATAAAAGCCTGACCATAAGTAAAAATTGACCTCCACAGCAGTGGCCTTGGGAAACTAAATGTTAAATACAACATTTCTGATATTTTATAGTAGATAGTAAATTATTAAGAAGATATTATATGATGCCACTTAATATAACTCCTAGTTAATCTGTGTGTGAGAAAGGGTTGTGAATTTGGGACTCATCAGTGACTGGAAATAATTGTTCAAAGAAAAACCAAATGAGTCAAAATGGATCCCACAGGGAGCCTCAAAAATGGAGCTATAGGAAAAGTATAGAGTCAGTATGAAGGGGATTGAAGTCTGAAGAGGCCGAATGGAAAACATGACCCTGAAGCCAGGGAGAATGGATGAGAAAAAATCTGGATCAACTGTAGTGTCCTTAGGGAGGACGATTTCACAAAGGCCTCTGGGTACAGAACCGCTGTCCCTTCCCAGCAGTGGCACCTCCACTGTGGGCAAGGCACCACACTTCTGCCCCACGTGGCTCCCAGCTGAACAGCTCTGCCTAGGAGTTTGTTGACACCCAGTTCAGCCTCTGGGAGACTGAACATGTTCCCTGATTCATAACATTTGTGTGTGTGTGTGTGAATTATTAATGCCAAACTGGTTCAAAACACTAAATAATTAAGAATTAGGTTTATTCACTAAAGCAAAAATTTAACACATTAAAAATATCTGACATGGTTGAAGCACACATTTCTACATTGAAGAACCTAGCCTCCTCCATCTTTCAACCATGATGTCACAAAATATAAAACTGAACAGTTTTAACATTTCTTAAATTCAGATCTTGACTAAAAAACTTAAACTTGCGGAAAAATAGGCAATGGACATAAAAATGACAAAAAGTGAAAGTATTCTAAAATCTATGAAAGATGCTTAATTTCACCCATAAGAAAAAGGTAAATTTAATTAGTATTTCCATAGTCAGATCTGCACATATCCTAAATTTTAATGACATATAATGGCATACTGTTCTCTAGGTGATGGGGAATAGTCATTCTCACTTGCAGTGGCAGAATATTAAACTATAATTCCCATGGAGGCACATTGGCAGTATCTGTAAAAACAAACAAACAAAAAAAAAACCTCCACTTCTAACAATATTTCTTATAAATATATTTTCATGTGTGTGAATTGCCATATATTCATGTATATATACCGTAGTGCTATTTTTCAAACCACTTTTAAAAATTAAGGTATGGTTAATTTACAATGTTGTGTTAGTTTCAGATGTATAGCAAAGTGATTCAGTTAAATATATATATATATGTTCTTTTACATATTCTATTATAGGTTTTATGAGATACTGAGGGTAGTTTCCTGTGCTATATGGTAGGTCCCTATTGTTTATTTTACATGTAGTAGTTTGTATCTATTAATCCTGAATTCTTAGTTTATCCCTCCTACCTTTATAGTTTTCCTGGTTTTGAACTCTAAAAAGTATTTTCTAAAAAAAGAAAAAAAGTGAACAGACCCTATTTTATCTAGTATGTTAGCATGAAAAAATTTACCTCTGAAATTAATTTATAGAAATAGGATGAAGAATGCCAAAATCTGATTTGTGTTATATAGATTACACTGATTTCTAATGTGCTTCTGACACCCCAGATATAGTATATAATGCAGAGCATTTCAGTACATACTGAATGTTGCATCAAAATAAATTACAATCTGTTATCCCAATCCTAATCAGTTTAAATTGAGAAAAAGAAAAACTTTTACCATATTGTGTAAAATTTGATGCCTAGCTTTCTTTCATTTAATCTTTTAGGTCTCTACCTCTATAGTACACCTTGTTTTGTTACTATCATTCTCACATGCTTATTAAAAAATAATTCTTCAAACCTCCTTTTATTCAAGTTTTGCCCCCTGGTGACAATTACGCACATCAAAATCAATTAGTATTTTAAAGATAAATCCAGACATACAATTGCTCTTAAAACCACTGAAAGCCTTTCCATTACATTTAAAATATCATATCCTGGTTACAAGGCCCCAGAGGAATGCTGAATGGACACACTGCTCGCAGTTCAGGGTCCCTTTGCCATATAGACTCAGCTTCAGAAGCTGTTCACATAGCACTTGCTCCATTGACTTCCAATAAAATAAAATATAATTCAACATTTAGGAGGCAATCACAATTGTTAAATCATTGACTTTTAGATGGTAGCACTTTGTATTGTATGATTTTGTTCAATTTGGTGATTTAAATATGAGTACTCACATATATGTCCAGTATTTGCATGGACAATGATTCTGTGTAAACTTGTCCGCTGGTGATCTTGTGTTCATGGAGTTCAGAGATCTGTAAGTTAGAATGTCATGTGTAATACTAAATAATGATAAGTTATATAATATAGGAACATAAGGAATCTTAAAATTCTGACACTACTTTTTTCTTGACTAAGGAAATAAAAGGCTACTAAATGCCTAGGCCATTCATGTGTACTTTTGAACTCTTCTTGCTTTTGCTGGAAGCAGCGTATGATTAAAAGTTGGTATACCACAGTGCCTGTTTTGGACCTTTGACTTGTTAGAAAGATAGAAATCTAAAAGTTCAGAGGGTAGGTGAAAGGATGACCATAGTCCATTGCTGGAAAAACCAATTAGTAAGCCCTGATTACACTTTAAAAAAGTTAATTGCTTATTTCTTTACAACTCTGTTTCAACATTATTATAAGCCATTAGTGAACATTGATCAGATCTGTCAAAATCATCAAAGCATGTTGTAAGAACGTTTCCTTTGGACTTGTTAAAAAGTTGAAGCAATTTCTAACCATTATTTATACATTTCATTTCCCTTAACAATGCTTACTTTGTGATTCAGTATTTTATTGTTGAATTAGCTTTAAGGCATTGAATAAAAGAGTTGATTTGGAAAATAATGAAAAATTTTAAAGTCCTGGATCTCAAAAGTTACTGCTTTGCAGATGACAGTGGTAGGAGTGTGCATTGAATAAGAAAATGCCCATCCCTTGGAAATCTATTTTTTTGTTTGAAAACTGAAAAATATATCCTCTCTCCTCCCCCATCTTACATGCAGATGTGTGGAATTTAAATATATTTTGACAAAGTGAAGAGAACTGTCTCTATAATATATTGAGGTCAGTGAGTTTTAAAACTGTTTCCCTTGCAGTTTTAAAAGAAGGACGATGAGAGGAAATGACTAAATCCTCTGCATATATCTTCATTGACAGCTGATAATTAGCAGGCAGCCTAGCAATAATAATTAGTTCCCTCTTGAGAAAATTTCCGGATGAACCCTGAGTTGGTGCATCTCAGTTGTCTTGTTTCTTTGTCCACTGCCTCCCCCAAGTAATTCGTGTTATTTTTAGAGTAGGAAGAACTCAAGATGAGCTCCTTCCTTTTACCCGAGTCAGCACTGTCCATTATTTGCACTGTGTTTTCTGGAGATTACCTGAGATTAGAGTTTCTTTTGTCCTCCTCTTCCTGTATATTTTCTGATTCTTTCATCTAAGCAGCTTGCAGCAGTACAGAGGGATAAAGAAGTTAGCCATTGCTTGGTAAATATGCCGTGTCTGTGGACTATAATTTGGTGCTAAGACCACTATTATGACTTAAAATGCTGGCTCTAAAACTAAAAAGAGAAAATATCCTTAAAGAAGGAGGAAAGTTTCCTGCTTAAGGTTTTTGTTTTGTTTGCCTAAGTGTGTACCAAAAAAGTATTTAATTCATTTGGAAACTATAACAAGTGAAGTACAACGATTTCCTGTTTTTAAATTAAGATATATAAAATTGAGGATGTCACCAATTCATAAAGCAACATGAAAAAGTCAATAGTTACTTGAGACAGTTTTTAAATACAAATGAAAGGTAAGTAAAATTAAACTTGATATTAACCTGAGTTTTCTTGTTGTAAATGCTGATGAATTATTTGAATTATGTCAATTCTAACAACTGAATATTGGGAAAACCTTCCATTTTATTTTATTATGAATAGGAGTCTCTGCAAAAAATGTATCCAAGTTCAGAAATATTATAATCCCTTAATAGAATAGACTTTTCTGTGTTATTGTTCAGTTCTAAGTTGTGTCTGACTCTTTGTGACCCCATGAACTCCAGCACATCAGGGTTTCCTGTCCTTCACTATCTCCCAGAGTTTGCTCAAACTCATGTCCATTAAGTCAATGATGCCATCCAACCATCTCATCCTCTGTTGCCGCCTTTTCCTCTTGCCCTCAATCTTTCTCAGCATCAGGTTCTTTTCCAGTGAGTGGGCTCTTCACATCAGGAGGTCAAAGTATTGGAGCTTCAGCTTTAACATCAGTCCTTCCAGTGAATATTCAGGGTTTATTTCCTTGAGAACTGACTGATCTCCTTGCTGTCCAAGGGACTCTCAAGAGTCTTCTCCAGCATCATATTTTGAAAGCATCAGTTGTTTCAGGCTCAGCCTTGTTATGGACCAACTCTCACATCCATACATGACTACTGGAAAAACCATAATTTTGACTGTCTGGACTTTTGTCAGCAAAGTGATGTCTCTGCTTTTATTATGGTGTCTAGGTTTGTCATAGGAGAAGGCAATGGCAACCCACTCCAGTACTCTTGCCTGGAAAACCCCATGGATGGAGGAGCCCGGTAGTTGGGCACGACTGAGCAACTTCACTGTCACTTTTCCCTTTCATGCATTGGAGAAGAAAATGGCAACCCCCTCCAGTGTTCTTGCCTGGAGAATCCCAGGGACAGGGGAGCCTGGTGGGCTGCTGTCTGTGGGGTCGCACAGAGTCGGACACAACTGAAGCGACTTAGCAGCAGCAGCAGCAGCAGGTTTATCATAGCTTTTCTTTCAAGAAGCAAGGGCCTTAATTTCATGACTACAGTCACTGTCCAGAGTGATTTTGGAGCTCAAGAAAATAAAGTCTGTCACTGTTTTCATTTTTTCCCCCTCTGTTTGCCATGAAGTGATGGGACCAGATGCCATCATCTTATTTTTTTTTTTTTTTACATTTTTTAATGTTGTGTTTTGAGCCAGACTTTTTCCTCTCCTCTTTCACCTTCATCACAAAAGGCTCTTTAGTTCCTCTTCACTTTCTGCCATTAGTGTGGTATGATCTGCATATCTGAGATTGTTGATATTTCTCATGGCAACCTTGATTTCAGCTTGTGAGTCATCCAGCCCAGCATTTTGCATGATGTACTCTGCATGTGAGTTAAATAAGCAGGGTGACAGTATACAGCCTTGATGTGCTCCTTTTCCAACTTTGAACCATTCCATTGTTCCATGTCCAGTTCTGTTTCTTGTCCTGAAAACAGGTTTCTCAGGAGGCAGGTAAGGTAGTGTGGTATTCCCTTCTCCTTAAGAATTGTCTGCAGTTTGTTCTTAGTTCCTCCTGTAGGAAGTTTTAGATGTAATGGATTATGGAGTTCTTGTTTATAAGGAGCAAACTTAACAAATCAAACCATCTTGATGGTGTTCGTCTCTGGGGACCAGAACTGGGAAAGACTAAGCTGTGTGCTGCACAGTGGTGATGGACACCCCATCTACTATGAATAATTAAGAGCAAAGCTCTCCGGTCAACGTTCCTTATTTAGATTTTGGTACCAGCAATGACCAAATAATCTTAGCTGTGTGCTATGCTGTGCTTAGTTGCTTAGTCCTGTCTGACTCTTTGTGACCCCATGGATTGTAGCCCACCAGGCTCCTCTGTCCATGGGATTCTCCAGGCAAGAATACTAGTGGGTTGCCATGCCCTCCTCCAGTTATCTGTGTTCTGAATCTCTTTAAAACCTCTCTTTTTGCATTTGGGTAACAGGAATAGTTGTAGGTCCTCCCTCTTACAAGTAAGTGCCACATGATTAAGTGAGATGTTTAGCCAAATATCTAGACAACTGTGATCCAGTCGAATTGAGACATAAAATTAACCATCATGTCAGCCAGTGCTCTTAAGCAATTTATATAGTTTTTCCCTTGTATTTTAGTGACTTTGGATTTTTTTAGAAGCCTGGGGTCTATTCCAGACCTCTCAGTTTGTTTTTTATTTCCCAATATTTTAATACCCCTAAATATATATTTATTTGTTCAATTGAATATTTGCATGAGTCATCTCAGATCTGTTTTGGAAAGAGGCAAGTAAAATAATCAAATAAAAGTAGAAAATTAGAGTTAGTATTAAAGCATAAATATGCACAACCTTTAAAAATATTTATGTTGTAGAATTCCTCTGTGTTATTCCAAATATATATCTGAAAAGCGAAAGTGAAAGTGAAGTAGCTCAGTCGTGTCCAACTCTTTGCGACCCTGTAAACTGAAGCCCTTCAGGCTCCTCCATCCATGGGATTCTCCAGGCAAGAATACTGCAGTGGGTTGCCATTTTCTTCTCCAGGGGATCTTCCCGACCCAGGGATCAAACCCAGGTCTCCAGAATTGCAGGCAGACACTTTAACCTCTGAGCCACCAGGGAAGCCCAATATATATATCTGAAGCACAGACATTTACACATAATGGATACTTTTGGCCTTCCCTGACTTAGAGCTCAAGATGTTGGAGAGTCCCAGACAGGAAGGAGGATTTGAGTCTCAGAGTGAATTAAGGATCACAATCGGGATTTATCTCTATGGAAGTGGACAAGAAAAGTATAAACCATTGAACTGATATGTTTTGGTTAGTACCTTGATTCTGAAATTTCTGTTGATAAGCCTGAACTTGTTAGGAATCAGTCATCAGCGCTATTCTGTTGTACTGGTCTAAGTAGAGAGTTACAGAAGCATTGAATGCCCACCCCTCATATAGGGAACATGTTTAAAGAAAACTACAGTCTATTTATTAGATCTTATATTAAAAAAAAAAAAAACAACTTCCAGTGCACCAGCCCCAAGCATCCTGCACCCTGCATCGAACCTAGACTGGTGATTCGTTTCTTATATGATATTATACATGTTTCAATGCCATTCTCCCAAATCATCCCACCCTTGCCCTGTCCCACAGAGTCCAAAAGTTTGTTCTATACATCTGTGTCTCTTTTGCTGTCTCGCATACAGGGTTATCATTACCATCTTTCTAAATTCCATATATATGCGTTTGTATACTGTATTGGTGTTTTTCTTTCTGGCTTACTTCACTCTGTATGATCGGTTCCAGTTTCATCCACCTCATTAGAACTGATTCAAATGTATTCTTTTTAATGGCTGAGTAATACTCCATTGTGTATATGTACCACAGCTTTCTTATCCATCCATCTGCTGATGGGCATCTAGGTTGCTTCCATGTCCTGGCTATTATAAACAGTGCTGCGATGGCAGATTCATGTTGATGTGTGGCAAAACCAGTACAATATTGTAAATTAAAAAAAAATGATAATGATAATAATAAAGTAATAACAGGAACTAGCCCAGGAACTGTCTTTATAAGTGAAATGAAATTTCTTAACTTACTGCCTGAGGCATGTACATCATATTCAATTTTATGTATCCAGGCATATCTTGGCAGCAGTTTTTTCTGAGGCAATATGAATGAATCAGAATAAATTAGATCCAAAATTCCTGATAACCTAAAAGTATTTCCTGACTCTATAATATTTTAAATATATGAAAAGTCATAAATTAATGTTTTAACTACTTGCCTTTGAAAGTGAAAGTGAAGTCGCTCAGTCGTGCCCGACTCTTTGCGACCCCATGGATACTAGCCTGCACCAAGCTCTTCCGTCCATGGGATTTTTAAGGCGAGAGTACTGGAGTGGGTGCCATTTCCTTCTCCAGGGAATCTTCCCAACCCAAGGATTGAACCCAGGTCTCTCACATTGTAGATAGATGCTTTACCATCTGAGCCACAAGGAAGCCACTTTCCCTTTAGGCAAGTTTAAATATGGGTCATCAGCTATTTAGAATTTTTCATTGATCACTCCATTTTTGAAGATGTCAAAAATATAGATTCAGCACTATACTTTGAAAGACTAAAAATATCTGTCTTTGGATTTGTATATTTTTAACAATGAAGAAAAGTTATGACCAACCTAGACAGCATATTGAAAAGCAGAGACATTACTTTGCCAACAAAGGTCCATCTAGTCAAGGCTATGGTTTTTCCAGTGGTCATGTATGGATGTGAGAGTTGGACTGTGAAGAAAGCGAGGGCCAAAGATTTGATGCTTTTGAACTGTGGTGTTGGAGAAGACTCTTGAGAGTCCCTTGGACTGCAAGGAGATCCAACCAGTCCATTCTGAAGGAGATCAGCCCTGGGATTTCTTTGGAAGGAAAAAAAAAGCTGAAAACTAAAAAAAAGCCACAACTCCAGTACTTTGGCCACCTCATGCAAAGAGTTGACTCATTGGAAAAGACTCTGATGCTGGGAGGGATTGGGGGCAGGAGGAGAAGGGGACGACAGAGGATGAGATAGCTGGATGGCATCACTGACTTGATGGACGTGAGTCTGAGTGAACTCCGGGAGTTGGTGATGGACAGGGAGGCCTGGTGTGCTGCAATTCATGGGGTCGCAAAGAATCGGACACAATTGAGCTACTGAACTGAACTGACTGAACAATGTTTTATCACCTCCATTTTAGAAATGCAATTTAGGCAAATAATTAATAATTTAGAGGACAGAAGGGTAATTACCATGTGAGGAAACCAGTCTAAAGAGGTTAAGTGGTTATTCAAGGTTCCTCAGGTAATTATCGGCAAAGCTAAGACCAGAACCTGGCTCCTCAGCTTCTCAGCCTACAGGACTTTCATAATGGCATACACATCTGTTGTACTTTAATTCTCTCTTTCTCTCACTCTCTTTTTTTTGAGGGGTGGGAAATTTTTTTTTTTTCATTGTAATAGTGTATATCTGTAGGATAGTTCTCTCTTTCCCATTTATTCTCTGGGCACCTAAGTTTCTTCATAAGTCACTTAAAGGATGAAAGTAATTCAAACTGTTACACTGTGGTGGAAAAAAATCGATAAATATAAAGGCCATGAGCAAGGAACTTGTTAAAAATTTGCATTTGTTGGAATTTTTCCCTTTGCATTTCCCAAACTACACCTCAAGAGAAACATGAGTTCATCTTTGTTATCTCATGGGATAGACTTGGTCGTATAGATGGAGGATGGGTCCGAGTAAAATCTGATAAATTAAAAGAAAATAAGACTGGTGGATCAGTAGTTCAGTTCAGCTCAGTAGCTCAGTTGTGTCCGACTGTTTGCGACCCCATGGACTGCAGCATGCCAGACTTCCCTGTCCATCACCAACTCCTGTAGCTTACTCAAACTTGAGTCCATTGAGTCGGTGATGCCGTCAGTATTCACTATTGGATATCGCAATTGTATGTCACTATTGCATCAGTAGTTAGTCTCATTATTATTGATAAAAAAAATAGGAACTACCACCTTTACACTATAAAAACAGAGTAAGCAAAATAAGCACTTCAGAAGCTGGCAAGTCATAAACACAAGTAGAAGTTTTGATGTCTACATCTCTAGGTATATATGGAGGTAATGAGGCTCTAATGACTTCACTGGGAAAAAGCAAGGGCATTCCATCCCTACTGGAATTCACTGATGGAGGGCCTCCTTTACTGGTGAGGCTGCCTCTCTTTCCAATTCATACTTTTAAAAATTTGCAATGAGTACTCAACTGTGGCAACACTTTGGGGTAAGTTCCTCATATTTGTTTCCTTTCATGACTTTCTCTCATTTTCCAGCCAACTCAGTCTCCTAAACTCTGTACCTTACTGTTCTTGGTAAGTCTGTAGTTTAGAGATCTGTTAATTCTACTTAGCATATACCCATTCTTTGATCAGTTAAATATGTTCAGATAATGATTTCACCATACTTAACACTTGAATAATTTTAGAAATGTATCAGAATAACTAGGGAGCTTTTTCTGCAAAATAGTTTGCTGTTCAGACCTGATGTAACACCTTAAGTGATTACATATAAAGACAAGGTATAATGGCAGTGGAGAACTTTGATTTATATTTTGTTATGGTATTGAATTCCTAAAAAGTGCATCTCTTTCTGGGAATGCCTAGTAAGAAAGGAAAATAATGTGATTCTACCTTGACAAAATTACCAAGTAGGAAAAATTTGTCTTCCAGAATTCAAGAACCCCTAAATCTCTCAAATTCCTATTTTCATCCTCCCTAAATAAAGCACCTTATTATTTCCATCTCTCTCTAAAAAGTTTAAGTTCTTTATTTAGATGAGTTGTCAAATGATTCAATATCACAAGTTTTACCTTTATAAATGATACTTTGATGCTAGCAATATTGCTTGTTTTAAACTAAAGATTTAAAGTTAGCCCTATCCCATGAAATGTTGGGCATCAGCAGTTTCAGAGTAGAGAAATAGAAGTCAATACATTCTTAATAGAGGGGAAAAAATACTTCATTTCTCTTTTCTCAGAAATAGTGTAAGGGTGGACAAAATAATGTAGATCTGTCATATTTCATATTGCTATCTGGATTTGAGTGTTTTGGTTACCAACATTTAACCTTCTCTGTCAGTTGCATTAGGAAGATTTTTAGGAAATGAAGTTATCTGTTAACTTGTCAATATTTCCAAGGAGGCGTCTTGGGAATTTTCAGCCTCCAGGGTTTTTCATATTGGAGTCATATTCTTTCTCATCCTCAAAGTCTCTCACATGTCATTTACCAGTCATAAGTAATAAACTGCCATATGCAGTGAAATAGCTTCAACAAACAAACAATACCACAGTTTTGCCAGATTCTGACTTTCTGAAGTAAGTTCAGTCTAGTTCAGTCACTCAGTCATGTCCGACCCTTTGTGACCCCAGGAACCACAGTACACCAGGCCTCCCTGTCCAGCACCAGCTTCCAGAGTTCACCCAGACTCATGTCCATTGAGTCAGTGACGACATCCAACCATCTCATCCTTCTCCTCCTGCCCCCAGAAGGACCCTGCATCAGGGTCTTTTCAAATGAGTCAGCTCTTCACATCAGGTGGCCAAAGTATTGGAGTTTCAACTTCAACATCAGTCCTTCCAATGAATAACCACGACTGATCTCCTTTAGGATGGACTGGTTGGATCTCCTTGCAGTCCAAGGGACTCTCAACAGTCTTCTCCAACACCACAGTTCAAAAGCATCAATTCCTCAGTGCTCAGCTGTCTTTATAGTCCAGCTCTCACATCCATACATGACTACTGAAAAAACCATAGCCTTGACTAGCGGACCTTTGTGGACAAAGTAATGTTTCTGCTTTTTAATATGCTGTCTAAGTTGGTCATAACTTTCTTTCCAAGGAGTAAGTGTCTTTTAATTTTTTCATAGCTGCAATCACTATCTGCAATGGCAACCCACTCCAGTACTCTTGCCTGGAAAATCCCATGGATGGAGGAGCCTGGAAGGCTGCAGTCCATGGGGTCGCTAAGTCAGACATGACTGAGCAACTTCACTTTCACTTTTCACTTTCATGCATTGGAGAAGGAAATGGCAACCCACTCCAGTGTTCTTGCCTGGAAGATCTCAGGGATGGAGGAGCCTGGTGGGCTGCCGTCTATGGGGTCACACAGAGTTGGACACGACTGAAGCGACTTAGCAATCACTATCTGCAGTGATTTTGGAACCCCCCAAAAAATGAACTCAGCCACTGTTTCCACTGTTTCCCCATCTATTTGCCATGAAGTGTTGGCACCGGATGCCATGATCTTAGTTTTCTGAATGTTGAGGTTTAAGCCAAATTTTTCACTCTCCTCTTTCACTTTCATCAAGAGGCTCTTTAGTCCTTCTGAAGTAAGAGTAGTACATAAACAGTGGCCTAAATCACAGTTTTAGACAGTAGATCCCTGTCAGTTTTAACAGTTATTCCCACTGTAGTGAATACTACCATGTTTTATTTCATTGCACTCACAGTCCTGATAGTTTCCAGACTCGAGTGATTTGACTTTGGACATGACTTTCTCAACCAGTTTCAAGTGGAAAAATTTTTTTTCTGAATTGGTGTTCATCTGGAATTAAATGGACTTGTTTTGGGGATATTTATTTTAGAATTGGGATTTTTATTATATGTAGAGAAGTAAATATAAAAGTCATAGTGGAATCACTTTTCTATGTAGTGCTTTACATTAAAGTTCATGAAAAATAACTCTATATTTAAAAGCATAGGCTATTGACTTTATATATTAAGTTGTATCAAAGTTTTTCCATTCATAAAGTTAAAAAAGTTTATAATTTGTGCACATTGTAACTTATTTCCATTATACTCTGTTTTTAAATGCTGAACAATTTTTTTTAAATATAGTTAACTATAATGTTGTATGAGTCTGTTTATAACATATTGATTTGATATCAAGTCATACCAAGAAATGACTATCCCAATAAGTTTAGTTAATATCCATCCCTTTACATAGTTAGAATATCTACTATTTTAGCAACTTTCAAACACACAACCAAGTTTTGACAGTGTATTATATATTTTTAATCTTTCTGAACAATAAATTTTAGAGTTTGTATTTATGATAAAATGAATGAATGTTAACTGCACAGTAAAAGTCCATGTGAAAATAGAGCCATGAAAAAAGTATTACAAAGGTATTGGTATTTTCTCTGTGTTTAGGGTACATTTTGTTTTGCATTTCAGAGCTCTTGGATCTAAACAGAACATCGGTCTTTCATAGCCGTTTTGGATTTCTTAATCTCCAGACAATGCTGCTGGATGAATATCAAGAGAGACTCTTCGTGGGAGGCAAGGATCTTGTATATTCCCTCAGCTTAGAACACATCAGCAGTGGCTATAGAGAGGTATGAAAGAGTAAACTATATTTCAGGAGAGAAAGAAAAGGAGTAAGAGAGAAATCTTCTTGGATGGGTGTTACTTGGATTAGATTTTTCATTGTCTTGACCACGTGAACATTCTGAGTGATAATATTATTGAAAGAAATAAAATATACATTAAAAAGAAAATCATTTTGAGAAGATTTACAAATAGTGCAGAATAAACTTTTCTAGCACACCACTGATCCCCAAATCCCCAAAAGACTTCTGGTTGATGCATTGAAACTTTCTCTTGCCTAGTGGCCCTTGTACCACACCCACTCTCCTGAAATCTAGGTCTGCATATTCTGATTTAAAGTCCCTTTGGGCTTTATTACTCCAAAAATCCCAGCCTGAAGAAATATGGATGTGTGAACTCAGTGTAGCTGACTCATGTATTTCTATTGGTAAGATCACTAATTCAGATGGATGCTCTTTAAACCTAAAGGATTAAAATATATTAAAACAGGCAAGCACTCAACTTTTCTGAGAAGGTTAACTATAAGAAGAAAAATGGTTCTTATAATCTGTGCTTATAGAGTTGAATTAATATGTTTCCAGAACTATATCAACCTTACATAAAACATTCAGATATATGTAGACTATAGCATTTTTTGGCATAAAGGTATATATTACATAATACATTTTCTTTATAATTTACTTGCATATTTTTATGATTGTCAAAATGAACAATGTCCATATTTTTTAAAGTTATTTAAAAAATTATCATAAAAAGCAGAACACCTTCATCCCATCCAATTCCTAATCTCTAGAGGAAATCATTTAAAAGTCTCATTTTCTCTGGTTCTTATCTCTATGTGTCTAAGTGACATTTGTATACTGTTCTTTCTTGATATCACTAGTTTTAGACAATATCTGTTGACTTTCTGTGAAGGAAGATGAAGATTTTTGCTTCCTTTTCTTGCAGTGATGTAGCTAAATTCTGCACAATTTCAGCAGCAACCCCTACTCATCTGCCCTGTCATCTTCCTATTATAGCTGTACCGCAATTTTTAGCTAAGTAGTAACAGAGGATGGGATGGCTGGATGGCATCACTGACTCAATGGACGTGAGTCTGAGTGAACTCCGGGAGTTGGTGATGGACAGGGAGGCCTGGCGTGCTGCGATTCATGGGGTTGCAAAGAGTCGGACACGACTGAGCGACTGAACTGAACTGAACTGAACTGAACTATATACATTATTATAATTAGGAAAATAGATCACACTTCTTCCCCTTCCCCCAGATTAAATGTTTTCTCTTTTTTTTGCTTGAATTATTGTTGTTTAGTCTCATGTCCAATTATTTTGTGACTCCATGGACTGTAGCCCACCAGGCTCTCTGTCCATGAGATTTCCCAGGCAAAAATACTGAAGTGAGTTGCCATTTCCTTCTCCAGGGGATCTTCCTGATGCAGGGATCAAACTCAGGTCTCCTGCACTGGTAGGCGGATTCTTTACCATTGAGCCACCAGGGAAGCCCAATATCTGTTACATAAAGTAATAAACAATGTAAATATCTTAGAAGACATAATAGTTAAATAAATACCTAGAACTCACCGGCCAACTCAAGAATGACATCATCACCATTCCCGCTGCTTGCAGTTACCTTTTGACTCCTCTCTCTTTTCCTCCTGTGTCTCCGGCTGCCTAGAAGCCATCACTCCGATGGACTTTTTGGTTTATTTATTTATTAATTTTAAATGTTAAAGAATTATTTTATCATAATGAGTGTTTCCCTATTATAGTATATTGTTTAGAGTTACTGGTTTTAAGCTATGTAAAAATGATACACACTAGTTTACTGTAGTCTTCTGGGGTTGCTTTTTTGTTGTGTTTTATTCAGCATTAGTTATCAGATTCAGTTGTGTTACTTGTGTCTGGACTTCCTTTGTTGTGGGGATATGAAGATTGAATGAGGAACACAAGTTAAATTTTTAGTTTAAATCTTGCTTTGCATTTGTAGCTGGGCTTCCCTGGTGGCTCAGAGGGTAAAGCATCTGCCTGCAATGCAGGAGACCTGGGTTCGATCCCTGGGTCAGGAAGATCCCCTGGAGAAGGCAATGGCACCCCACTCCAGTACTCTTGCCGGGAAAATCCCATGGACAGAGAAGCCTGGTAGACTACAGTCCATGGGATCAGCAAAGAATCGGACACGACTGAGCGACTTCACTTCACTTCACTAGCATTTGCGGTACTCGGCAAATTCCTTAACCCCTTTGTTCTTCTGCTTTCTCATTTGTTAAAGGGGACAAATATTAGGGTATTCACTGAATATTAGGGTATTCACTGAAAAAAATCCACATGTTAAGTGGACCTTCACAGTTTGAACCCATGTTGTTCAAGGATCAACTATAACAATCAGAACTTGTACTATTATATACACATTAGACTGATTTTTCCTGTGCAATTTTGAAATAGGTAAGAACTTACCATTTACTGGGCTTCCCTGGTATCTCAGAAGGTAAAGAGTCTGCTTGCAATGCAGGTAGACCCAGGTTTGATCCCTGGGTCAGAAAGATCCCCTGGAGAAAGCAATGGCTACCTACTCCAGTATTCTTATCTGGGAAATCCCATGGACGAGGAGCCTGGTGGGCTATAATCTATTGGGTCACAAAGAGTCAGACAGGACTGAGTGACTAACATTTTCACTCTCACTACCATTTAATAAATTTACTGTTAGTTTTTTAGATACTGACTTTGCTTTATAAATTAATTCATTCATAGCATTTCCCAGACTATGTAATGATACTTTCACCCTGAAATTCTGTTCTCTTGTATCTATGTCACATTCATAAAAGACCCTTAACCTTCACTCAAAAATGGAAGAGTCAGTCCTGGTGGTAACACTGTAAAATTTCTACCCTTATTATTCCATTTGTTTTATCTCATGAGATCCTCCTACCTGCTAGAAAAAATTTCTGCAGATTACTCTCTTAAAAAGTCTCTAAAATCTACAGATAACACAATACTTAGATTAAACTCTGATTGCATCAGGAACTTCCTAAGAAATTTATTTAAACTTTTTTTTTTTTTCTTTGCACTTTTGTCTAAAGTCTTTTGGTGCAAAATGTTTTGGACTGAGCTAGAGGAAATCATTATTCAGGTGAAAATATTAAGGTATCTTGAGATTCTGATCATTATGTGACAATAGCAGAACGAGAAGGCAATGGCACCCCACTCCACTACTCTTGCCTGGAGAATCCCATGGATGGAGGAGCCTGGTAGGCTGTGGTCCATGGGGTCGTGAAGAGTCAAGATACGACTGAGCGACTTCACTTTCACTTTTCACTTGCACGCATTGGAGAAGGAAATGGCAACCCACTCCAGTGTTCTTGCCTGGAGAATCCCAGGGACGGGGGGAGGGCCGTCTACAGGGTCACACAGAGTTGGACACAACTAAAGCGACTTAGCAGCAGCAGTAGTACAGATAGAAGACTTGGAAAGAGAAAAACATGGGGGACGATATGGCAACACACTCCATTCTTGCCTGGAGAATCTCATGGACAGAGGAACGTGGTGGGCTGCAATCCATGGGGTCACAAAGAGTTAGACACAACTGAAGCGACTGAGCATTTTATAAGACAATTAATTGAGTCATTAATTGCCTTGAACAGTGCCAGAAATATGTAGTGTTATCCACATATTTGCTATCATGGTTATTATCTAAACAAGACACAGAATTAGCACATGATTCTTGTGTGCTTCCATTTCTAAGTGAGGTATAAGAGTCCTTCATATTAAAGACTGTTCAACTAAGTTCTAGAAATAGTCGTGGAAATACAAAGTACACAGAAATGAATAAACCAGTCCCTACCCTAAAATATTCCTAGTGCAATGGAGAAGATACATACACATCTGTCATAGATAGCACAATTTGAGGAGAACTATAATAAAGGCCCAAATAAAACACTAAGAAAATATGCATAAACTGAGAGTTGGGGTTTCCTGGAGGAGATATAATTTAAAAGTGGGCTTTGAATAGTAGGAATTTTGACTCACACAGTTTGGTAGGGAGGACAGGGAAGAAGCTGAGAAATTTTAGAGCAATTTGAAATAATGATTTGGCTGAAGTAGATAGGTGAGGTGGGGGCGTGTGGGTGGGAACTGGGGAGAGTGGTAGTTAAGGATGGAAATATGGTTTAGACCAGATCCTGAAGAACCTTTTACTGCTGAGCTGTTGAAACTTAAGCAACGCAGGAGCCAGTGGGAGAGTCTGAGTACTTGTATAACATAATGAGAAGATAGTTTAGGGTGATTGCTTTAGCAGCAGCATGTTGGGTAAATGGAAAAAAGAGGAGAATAAGGCCACAAGGCCAGTAAGTAGCAATTAGAACTTAAAACCAAGTTCATTTGTCTCAGAAGCCTAAGCTATTTCTATTACACCATAGAATTGAGAACCAGGCTGCTACTTTGGTGTGAACTGTGTCTCCCAAATTGGTCTTCAGCTTACCAATAGTTCTGCCTTTTGTTACCAGGTGTTTCTTTCCTCTTGGTTCTTACTGCCTTTGCATGGCTACTGTTTCCTTTAGTGATGGTTAATAGACTAGTGAAACAGTAGTTGGTGACAGAAGCAGAGGAAAACCAATGATAAGAACAAGAAGGAACTGTTTCCCCTTTGTTAATTTATGGCAACGTTGAGAGTCCAAGGAAGCTCTGGTATTCAAAGACAGCAGAGGGACTAGCTGGTCTGTGTTCTGGTGATGTAGCCCCTTGCAATCTGTGCATATTTGAGAATTACCAAGGCTTCCTGAAAAATAAAGTAAATGTTGGTTTATTTAAGCTGTATTTTATAGGACTTCATGTGCTGTGCTTAGTTGCTCATTCATGTCCCACTCTTTGAGACCCCATGGACTGTAGCCCACCAGGCTCCTCTGTCCATGGGGATTCTCTAGGCAAGAATACTGGAATGGATTGCCATGCCCTCCTCCAGGGGATCTTCCCAACCCAGGGACTGAACCCAGGTCTCCCGCATTATAGGCAGATTCTTTACCATCTGAGGCACCAGGGAGGACTTCATCGGATATTCCATATTTAGTAATAAATTTTTGCTTTAACTTTTACCCATGACTTTTCGGTTTCTAAATTTCACCTTTTTTTTCTTCTAAAATTATTCTTACCACTATTATTTAAGGCTAAAGTTACACTACTTAATTTGGATATCTATAAATAAAGTTTAGTCACTTTTATTTGTAAAAATATTTATACTTTTTTCACTGAAGTTTATTGAATGAAAGGTGAAAAAAATTCTTCCATTTTAGACCTTCATTTTTTTTTAAGTGGGAGAAAGGTATTAGAATATAATTTGCATATAAAATGGCAAATGGTGTTTCACATTAATGATAGCAATTTAGTAGATTTCATCCATTAAAAAGGGCATTTGTTGTTCAGTCACTAAATTATATCTGATTCTTTGTGACCTCATGGATGGCAGCACACCAGGCTCCTCTTTCCTCTGCTATCTCCCAGAGCTTGCTCAAATTCATGTCCATTGGGTCAGTGATGCTATCTAATCATCTCATCCTCTGCTGCCCCTTTCTCCTTTTGGCTTCAATCTCTCCCAACATCAGAGTTTTACCAGGCCAGAAGTGTTTGTGTTATAATAATAGTGTTCTAATTCAAAAGCTTTTGATTACCAACATTTCAAGAACAAATGTTATCTGTAATGCAGAAGATTATAATTCTGGTTATAAAATATTTGAATAATGACAGTCATTATAACTAATTACAAAAGCATAAACAGTAAGAGGGAAGTGTGACAGGTTAAAACTACCATTTATAAACCATTAAGTCTCTTTTAATGTGTTATATTCAAAATATATTTTCTTGATTTTAATGACATTTGTAGAACCTTTAATTAAAATATGTGTTGATGGGCACTGGTACTATATATAGATGTAAAATATAGAAATAAAAAACTATAATATAAACAATATTTTTCATTAGAATAATAGAATTAGGAAGAGAATATTAGACAAGGTTATAATAGTGTCTTAGTCACTTAAATATATTCCAAGGGAGATTTACATTTGTTAGATCATTTTATTTAATCTTTTTCAATAAAAAAAGGAAATAATGTTTTTTAGACAGTTAAATTATTACTTTTTTGTTCATTTGTTTTTGCTCTCCAAAATCTCTGAGTGTTCTAACATCATGTAACAATAGAATAGTTAAATTCTTAATCCTGGTATAATTAGGAGGTTCAATAGGGAGTTCAGAAAAGAATACTTTGTAATTTAATTTTTATTTTATTTTTCTCATCTGAGCTATACAAGAATAGTAAATGGCCTGTTAAAATGCATTAGAACAATTAAATTATATAGTAGGAATATTGTGATGAAATCGTGTGTATTTAACCTTTTGCTTTTTGTACCTTTCTTGGTGCAGAGAATTTGGAAATGTCATTACACCCTGTTGTTTAACTGCCTTTAAAAACGCTTTATGCAGAACAGATAGCTTAATTTTATGACTTTTTGTTGATGCTATACTTTGGAGCAGAACCAAAAGGCATCCTGACTGCCAAAACAAATGAAGAAAATCATTTCCCTTACTGTCTTGGCAGAACATCTGTACATAATGGCTTTAAAATAACTTCTGATTTTCAGTGAGATCATTCTCTTGTCTTTTCTCACCTGAGTGGACATCTGAATACAGTCCTGAGCCTGTTAAATTGTGTTAAAAAAACAAACCAAGGGAAACTGAAGTATAAACAACAATAAAAGCAAAACTCAAGCATGTTATTCCTTAGGGGAGTTCTGATGTGTTGGACTTTGGTGGTAAGTGTTCATAACTTAATCTACTTCTTTCCCTCTGTGAACCCAGAGTGATCTGATTAAGACCATTTTCTCTGCCCTCGGAAATCCTGCCAGTCTTTCACACTCACTAAATTCTGTAGGATTTCCTCCCTGATTAAACTGGAAAGTGCAGCTTGTCTCATTTACTTGACACTGATTGTAGCCTTTTCATGTCAGTGAATCTCTCTCTCAAACTGTATTGTAGGCTCCTTTAGTGAACTAACTTTCTGAAGAATGTGATAAAGAAATGTTGACTGATACAAATCTGTCAGTAGCCAATGAATAAGCAGTGATGGCATTAAAGACCCTGTGTCAGGTAGGCATTTTAGGGCTACAGAAGTAAGTCACTGCCTTGCCCTCTGTAACTTACAGCCTAATAAGACAGCTAAAATTGAGTACACATAATGTGATATCATAGGAAGAAAAAGTAAGAAAAACAATTCAGAGCATTAGAGGAGGGACAAATGCCATCTGTTGAAAGTTATCTGGGAACATCATTGAAGATGCGCCTGAAGTAATGATATCATTATTCCTAGAGCAATCCTCACGATTAGGTTTGCTGCTAGAAATAACACATTCTGGCAATCCTAGAAGGAGCATGTATTGTCCTCACCACCACAGAATATATTATTTGTGTGTGTGTGTGTGTGTGTGTGTGTGAATTTTACCTTGCTTTTAGACAATCAGCCTGTCATAGTTTCACTGATGCTGGCAGAAGACAGGGGGCACCTGGCCTGGAGACAGAGGACTCTGTCACTCCCAGTACAGCAGACTGGATAAGCCTCATGTCTCCATCAGTTGTCTTTTGCTCCCCAAGTCCCACAGAGCCAAGCAGCCTAAGGAGATGTTGTACACACAGTGAATATATGTTGTACCCAATTTACCAACTTCCAGCCCAGAATGAAGTGAAGTGAAGTTGCTCAGTCGTGTCCAACTCTTTGCAACCCCATGGAGTGTAGCCTACCAGGCTCCTCCATCCGTGGGATTTTCCAGGCAAGAGTACTGGAGTGGGTTGCCACTTCCTTCTCCAAGGGGTCTTCCTGACCCAGGGATCAAACCCGGGTCTCCCGCATTGTAGACAGCCGCTTTACCGTCTGAGCCACCAGGGAAGTTCAGCTCAGAATACTCTTAGTCTTAAAAGGAGTCTTCTAGCAAACCTGTCCAGCCTTTGCCCAGAGGGAGACATTATCTTTATTATCCTGATCAAGAAAAAAATCTATTTGCCCTGGAGGGAGGATCTATTTCTATCTTCCAAGGCTGTTTGAAAAGATAGCTGAAAACAAAATTAGTCAACAAAATATAGGAATCCTCTAGAAAGTTGCTCCCCTCCCACAAAACAATGTATTCAAATAGTCCCAGAAATAATCCACATAAAACCAATGACTGAGGAGAATGAGGTAGTAAATGGAGGTTATTCTCTTGTCTGGATACTGTTTCAACATTGAAAAGCTGAACTTTGGTATTTTTCCAAAGAATTGGTTATCAAATACTTTGCAATTGTAGAAATATAGTTTAAATAAGTCTCATTTTACATAATGATGAAAGGTAAATAAAAAAGGGTGTTAATATTATAAGAAGAAAAGCCCTGCTTCTTATAAATTAAAGATCTTAAGAATGTTAATCATTATGATTGACAGGTGAGATATTCTCTGATTTACTCCTATTAATAAGCAAATTATCTTTCCAGTGATGAGTAATCCTAAAATTAATCTGTATTTTGAGCTTGTGTTTACACATGTACACACATACATTCTAGCATATCCTTTTGAATGATTTATGCATCCATAGTAAAACTATAATTCCAAAACCAAATTGAACCTCAAATTAGAATATATTTTAGAAGTCATCTGAGAAAACCTATCGCTCAGTGTCTGAATTTTTTCCAAAAAAGGATCAATAAAGTTTATAAATTCAACAGTTTCACTTCCAGCATCCTTATTCTGCAGTGGTGTTAAGGACCCTCTTCAGGCTGATGCAAGGCTGCAATTGAACCTGATATTGTTACATTAATGTGATATTGTTCCTGAATCATATATGCTCCATCGATAGATCTATGATATAATGGAGAGCGTTGATTCTAGGCTTTTCTATGTGTGCTTTTGGCTTTTAACTGGCTTTCTTTGGTATCCCTACTTGTTCTTTGTCTTTCTTTTTTATGTTGCAACATAACAAAAAGTGCTCATGTGTTTCTGTTTGTTGCTGTTCAGTCACTAAGTTGCGTCCAACTCTTTGCGACCCCATGGACTGCAGCACGCCAGGCTTCCCTGTCCTTCGTTATCTCCTGGAGTTTGCTCACATTCATGTCCATTGTGTTGGTGATGCCATCTAACCTTGTCATCTTCTGCCCGCCCCCTTTCTCCTCCTGCCCTCAGTCTTTCCCAGCTTCAGGGTTTTTTCCAGTGGGTCAGCTCTTTGCATCAGGTGGCCAAAGTATTTAAAAGTTTATCTATTGCACTGTGAAAGCAAAGGACCACATGATGCTGAATATTGTTCATAAGAAACTTAGGGGGCCTGTTACAGTAATAACAATATCAAAGTAATGTTGTATTCCTATAGTTGAAACCATATAGTGCTTACTCTTATGATAATAAATTTAATCATACCAAGATCATCATAATTAAATGCTATTGTCACCACTTTTATATTTTTCATGTATTAAGACCTGGATTTGGCTCCATAATATCTGAGTTAAGTGATAAACCTCTTGATCTTCTCAAAGAAAGAAACAGAACCAACAAAAATAAAATAAAATATAAAGTATTGACTTACAGAAAAAATGAAATGGGTTTTCAGTGTAGTTTATTTTTCTATGTGTTTTCATAATAGTGCATTATATTGTATTTCAGATACACTGGCCAAGTACAGCACTAAAAACAGAAGAATGCATAATGAAAGGAAATGATGCCGTAAGTAGTATTCATTATAAACTAAACATATCATTAATTGTAGTCCTGGTCAGTGACAAAGGACTGAATCTCTAACCTGTGATTTGTTCCTAAAGAGCATATATACAATTCATGTAAGGAAGAAATATATATCTCTGGATATATACATATATTATATATTCACACACAGAAGTTGAAAGAGAAGAGTGAAAAAGCTGGCTTAAAACTCAACATTCAAAAAATGAAGATCATGGCATCTGGTCCCATTACTTCAGGGCAAATAGATGAGGAAAAAGGGAAAAAGTGACAGATTTTATTTTGGGGGGCTCCAGAATCACTATGGACGGTGACTGCAGCCATACAATTAAAAGACACTTGCTCCTTGGAAGAAAAGCTATGACAAACATAGATAGCATATTAAACAGCAGAGACATCACTCTGCCAACAAAGGTCCAACTAGTCAAAGCTATGGTTTTTGCAGTACTCATGTACGGATGTGAGAGTTGGGTCATAAAGAAGGCTGAGTGCCAAAGAATTGATGCTTTTGAACTGTGGTGCTGGAGAAGACTCTTGAGACTACCTTAGACAGCAAAGAGATCCAACCAGTCAATCCTAAAGGAAATCAACCCTGAATATTCATTGGAAGAACTGTTGCTGAAGCTGAAGCTCCAAACTTTGGCCACCTGATGCAAAGAGGCAACTCATTGGAAAAGACCCTGATGCTGGGAGAGATTGAGTGCAGGAGGAGAAGGAATGGGACAGAGGATCAGATGGTTGAATGGCATCACCTACTCAATGGACATGAGTTTGAGCAAACTCTGGGAGATAGTGAAAGACAGGGAAGCCTGGAATGCTGCAGTCTTTTGGGGTTGCAAAGAGGCGGACATGACTTAGAGACTGAACAACAATACACACCACACCACACACACACCACACACACACACACACACACACACACACATACACACACACACCACACACATACACATACCACACACATACACACACCACACACACACACACATATACACACATCACAAACACACACACACACACACACACACAGGGCTTCCCAGGTGGCATTAGTGGTGAAAAACCCTGCCAGTGCAGCAGATATAAGAGACATGGGTTCAATCCTTGGGTTCAGATGTTCCCCTGGAGAAAGACATGGCAAGCCACTCCAATATTCTTGCCTGGAGAATCCCAAAGACAGAGGAGCCCAGTGGGCTACAGTCCATAGAGTTGCAAACAGTTGGATATGAATGAAGCAACTTAGCACAAACACACACATATACATACATACATATTTGATATATACATGTACATTGTCTATGTGTACATAATTACTTTAAAATTATTTTCATTGTGGAGTTAGTGTAGGGAACCAAGGTGCCATCTAGATCTTGGTTTTATTTTCTCTTATTATATTTTACTATATTTTAATCAATTCAGATTTATTCATTCTTATAGTGTTTATTTCCTACGTATTAGAGAGAAAAGAAATTTCAGGTAGTATCTTAAAGATAAGCTGAGCACCTTCTTTGTGAGATTTTGTTTCACTTTGATTAGTGAATTAGAAACAAATGAAGAAGTTAAAGGAGAAAAAACTAAAAACTTGATAGAAGATGGCAAAGGCAATAGACATGCTTTATGTATTCCACATGTTTTGAGAGGATCGCTTACTGAAGGAATCAGTATTTCATTTCTCCATAACTTACCTTTAGTGTGTGAAAGGGAATAGGTGGTGCAGCAGCAGCAGCAGCCCTATTCCACAGTTCTGAGCACATGAACACATGAGTGAAAGGACTTTTCACATGTTAGTTGTAACCAGTTGATGACACAGTTCACAACTTTGGAAGAAGCATGCACATCTCCTTTAGAGAGTTAACGTGTTCTTTTTTCTGTAAGAAGAAAAAGCAAAAACATGTGAAAAATTAACACACATTCTACCAACACCTCATTCTTGTGTAGCAACTGGGTAACAGTCAAGGAATGAGTCTTCCTTGCTTCCTCAGTCTGCAGCCTGTTGCTGACTAATTAAACACGTTCAGAGGCTGTGTCAGTCTAAACCCAGCAGAGCCAGAATATGGTCTCATTGTCCCCTCAAAATGTGCCCGTTTCAGGAGATGAGAAGCATGCGCTTACAGCAAGATGAAAATAGAATATTAGATTTTCCCAACATATGGGTCATCCATAGACTAGGATGCTATGTTAATGGGAAATTAAAGAAATAAATCTTAGTAACCCAAATAATTTGTTCATTAGTGCATTACTTGTTCTTGCCAAGGGAATGCTATAATCTTAGTCATGTATGGTATGATGGTTCTGTTGGCTTTTTTCATCCCAATACTGTTATATGAGAGACTTTAAAACTCAAAATCTGTCTTTATAAAATGTCTTTTACTGACTACTGCATCTACTAATGTCAAGGTAATATTTAGCAATTAAAGGGTTTGGTATTTCTCTCATAATTTAAATGTACTGCTGCTGCTGCTAAGTCACTTCAGTCATGTCCGACTCTGTACGACCCCATAGACGGCAGCCCACCAGGCTCCTCTGTCCCTGGGATTAATTTGCCAACAAGATATTCACTAAAATTTAGTTAAGTTGGTTTGAAACAGTTTTAGAACATTTTTTCATTTAGCATACTCACCTAATGATTGATCTATTAAAACTTTGTTGAGTGTGGGCTGTGTATTAGGTACTGAGTTTGATTAATTATGGAATATAAGGATGTACAAAACTGAGATTCTGTTTTCTGATGAGCTTACAGTTGAATCCCATTTTAGACAAACTAGAGATCTGAGGCCAAATGTGACCTGCCATGAATGAAGTTTTCTTGGAATATATCCATATCCATTTATTTTTCTGTTGACAATGGCTGCTTTTATGCTATAGCTGCAGAAGTTAAAGAGTTGCAACAGAGACCAGATGGCCCATCAAACTAAATATATTTACTCTCTGGTTCTTTATAGAAAAAGTTTGCTGATCCCAGGACTGTAATCTTACAGTAATAGGTATAAAATGTTATTTTTACCAGTTAGTTTCCATCTGTTTACTTGAAAATTCTCTTTGAAAGTCCTTTATATGAATTTATGAGTTTGAAAATACAGGACTTACTTTTCCAAACATCAGAACTCTTTGTGCCCCTAAGTCTGCATATGTTTACTTGAGGGTAATAAAACTACTTCTACTGATTGGTCTTCTGACTTGATGTTGATTTATATGTACTTTAAAAAATAACAGTATTGATAATAATTAAATTACCTAGTGAAACATTGCCTTGGAAATCTAGACCTGAATACACTTCTGACCAGTGCTTTTTTTAAAAAAAAACTCCTCAATTGTGTACTAGAATACCTCATAATGATGCACTCCCATTATTGATTGTAATTGATACCTCGCTATATCCGTCTCCCCCGACTCTTCTGCTGGTCATTGTCCTCTTTTCATTTTGCCCCCTTTGCCTTCCCTAACCAAGGGAGGCTTATACATGAGATGTCTAGGGTTAGGAAAAACAACAGTCAAAAAAAGAAGCAAAACATTTTTATTACACTAACCAATTCCTTTTTTTCTCCTGGTTTTAGAATGAATGTGCAAATTATGTTCGGGTTTTGCATCACTATAACAGAACACACCTACTGACCTGCGGGACAGGAGCTTTTGACCCACTCTGTGCCTTCATCAGAGTTGGCTACCATTTGGAGGTATGACAGTTTCATTCATTGCTCTGAATGAATTATCAAAAGTAATGCTTAAAATAACTTTGTTTTAAAAGAAAGGTTATGGCATTTCTTCAGATAAAAGAGAAGAGCATTTGTGATATTCTGAATTAATTTTCTTGAGTGAGAGGCAAAAAGATTTCTTGTCAGTTACGAAATCTGTGAACAAGTTAATTCTTTATGTATTCCTTCACTGAAGAATTTCATTTACTTAATCTGTCCACTTAAAAATATTTCTTAATATCAAACTGTGTTCTTATATGATTTGTATTGGTATAAGCACCAGAGTAGAATGAATGTATTTATATATATATATATGAACATATATATATATATATATACATGAACATATATATACACACACACACGTGTATGTGTAAATAAATTTATATAAACAAAATTATTACATACAGTATCTTTTAAAAGACATGCACAGGCTTGTTGATCCTATAATAACTCCTTTTCTTGGCCAGGTGAGGTAGGAAGGTGGAGTTGAGGTGGGGGATAGATTGCAAACTGACTTAAGATAAATAATAGTTAATGAGAGCTTATCCATGTCTTCCCCTAAGACCCCACCACTAGGTGATATGGTATTATTTAAGCAAATCACAACTGAATTCTGCTACATGCATATATAAAGTAGCAGGCTTGATGATCAATCATATAACTGGTTTCAACAAACTGGGTAAACTACCAGCTCTCGTTTATTTAGGCACATGTCAAGCACTTTAGATCTCAGTTTCACTGTGAAACATACTAAACAATGTTCTGATGTCAGGATCTGTTACCTTTCCTTGTAATCAGAAGGCAGAATCCTACATCAAGATGGGACACAGAGAGAACAGAGCTCTGGATGATCTGTAGTTAAGCAGCTAGACTCTCTCTTTTTTAAAAAAATTCTAATTCATTTACAGTATTATGCCAATCTCCACTGTATGGCACAGTGAGACAGTTATACACATATAGACACCCCCTTTTTTAAAATACTCTTTTCCATATGATTTATCACAGGACATTGAATATAGTTCCCTGTGCCATACAGTAGGACCTTGTTGTTTATCCATTCTGTATGTAATAATTTACATCTGCTAACCCCTTGACTCTTGTACATTTATGAAAAGGCAGCAGTGACTGTAAACTATTTTCAGCTACCATGTGTGAAGAACAACATTCATTTCACTGATATTCCTGAAAAATTATTTCTGATATTCCTGATACTAGTTAACACTCATGTGCACACATAATTAGCAGTATCTGAAGTGCTAACTCTAAATGCCTCTAGAAAGTGCCCCTGATTGGGGCACTTCAGCTGGTAAGCATCCTTATAGGCAGGATTTTTGATTAACACATTTTAAATGTTAAGAAACCACCTCTAGTTGTAGATTAAAGTTAAATAGCATACACAAATACATCACAGTGTATTTACTAAATTATTTTAGAGTAACAATGCAAGTGATAAAATGGGAGAACTTAGGCAGAGATATAGAAGGCAAGGGAGGCTAGTGCAAAGTCAGAATATTTATATATATTCTGTATATAAGAATATATATAAATATGTATGTGTATAATATGTATATATGTATGTATAAGTATACATATGTGTATATATATGCATATATATATATATACACTCACATAAGTATACATACAAACACATAAGTATACATATATACAGTTCAGAATGTAGACAATTTGTGGTGCAGATCTAATGGAAAGAAATCCTCTCAGTTTTCATTGATCTGAAAATGACTTTCTTTCATCTTTATTTCTGGAAGATATTTTCCCTGAGTATAGAATTTTGGGTTAACAGTATTTCTTTTGTTTGTTTCTATAAGCATCTCAAAAATGCCTCATTGTCACCTAGTCTCTTTCTGATGTAAGTTCAGCTTTCATTCATATTGATATTACCCTGTTTGTAATTGCTTTATCTTTCAACAGTTTCTCTTTATCTTTGGTTTTCAGTAGTTTTTCTATACTGTGCCTATGTGTGTGTTGTTGATAGTGGAGAGGTGGGTATTTTTATTTCTTGGGATACTTGATAAAAAATGATATTTTTATTTCTTGGGATACTAAGGTTTTTTAGGATACAGAGTTTATATTTTACACCAAATTTTTGGCCATCATTTTTCCAAATAATACCTCTTCCTTTTTCCTTCACTTTTCTTCAGGGACTTATGGAAAGATGAATATAAATAGACAGAGATAGATAGATTGACTTTGGGGCCTTGTCCCACAGATTGCTGAGATTCTGTTCATTCTTATCCAATCTTTTTCCCTCTGTTTTTCAAAGTGGATAAATACTTTACATTTATTTTCAAGTTCCAACCCTTCCTTCCAGCATCACCAATATGCTCTTAAGACCACCCCATTAATTGTTCATATAAATAGTGTACTTTTCAGTTCTAGAACTTCCATTTTATATATTTTCCATTTCTGGACTGAGTGCTCCCCCACATATTTTTATTTGTTATGACTCTTTCTTTTAAACTTTTTAACATATTTTAACAGCAGTTTTCAAATCCCTGTGTGCTAATTTTAACATCTGAGTTACTTTAAGGTGAGTTTGCATTGACTCATTTGAAAAGACTGATCCTGGGAAAGATTGAGGGCAGGAGGAGAAGGGGACGACAGAGGATGAGATGGCTGGATAGCATCACCGACTCAGTGGACATGAGTTTGGGTAGGCTCTGGGAGTTGGTGATGGACAAGGAGTCCTGGCGTGCTGCAGTTAATTGAGTCACAAAGAGTCAGACACAACTGAGCGACTGAACTGAACTGAACTGCATTGACTGTTTTTTCTCTTGACTGTGAATCATGTTTTCTTTTTTTTTGCATTTATAGTAATTTTTATTTTGTACTGTACATTATAAAATAGATTATATACTTTAATTCTTGATTCTGAATTCTGTTTCCTTTGAAGATTTTTGTTCTAGCAGTTTACTTGTCTGGATTCCCATTCAAAACTGCTTTGTAGTCATCAACAACCACATATCGCTGTCAAATTTCCAGCCATTGCTTTCATGGTCTGCTTCCATATGCAGTTCAGGTGTCAGCTAAGGACTTGGGAGAGAGTATATTCCCATATTTCAGGGCACCTTCCTCAGTTTCTGGATGTACGTTCCCACCTTTAAGTTGATCTGATACCTTAAATCTCTGTCCTGTGTCTTTCCAAGCTAGAAGGTCTCCAGCTTTCTGCTTGAGTTCTATCCATTCCTCCCCACATTAATCAGGAGATTTTCTTGAATGGCAAACTCTCATTTTTGTCTGCTCTTAACTGATTTCCATTGCCTTCAAATAATTGTTTGTTTGTTTTTACTTACTTAGTCAACATTATTTGTGGAAATTAGTTCAGTACAAACTGTGTCATTAGTAGAAGTGAAACTCCATGTAATTCACCTTCATATACATAATGTTGAATATTTTTCTCATATAATTATCTAAATACTAGGTCTGATTAAAAACATATTTTGAAAAAATATGTATGTTTCAAAAAGGAATATGTGCCAGATGATAATAAGGACAGTGAGAGCCTATTTGGAGGCTTGATAAAATAGTTTATCAAACTCTATTTGGAGGCTTGATAAATTTTCATATAAGGGAGTGAAAGTTACAAATTGTTATAGGCAAGAAAAATGTTTTAAAAACACAAAGATAGCACATAGGAAATAGGTTCATAGACATTAGTTCAGTTGGTTGGGAAACAACAGAAGATAAAGCTGGGGCAAATTGGTGGAGGATTTTAATGCTAGACAGTGTCATTCTGTAGTTATTTCTAGAAACAGCATAGAGACGGTGAGCAGTTTGAGCACAGTGTTTGATTGACATGTCATTAGTAATATTTAGGATTGATTCAAGTGGAGCGGGATGAAAGGCAGAGAGAAATTAAAGGGAATTGCTATAAGAGTCTTCGTGAGAGATCACGAGGATATTTGAGTGTTGTCACGATAGCGAAGGAGAGGAAGTGTGGGGCTGATGTGAGAAGACACTCAGCAGGAGTTTATATAACTTAACATTTTATCAGATGTTGCCGACAAAAAGGAATCAGAAAGCAATTCCAATTTTATTTCTTGATGATTGGGAAGAAAAACAAAGTCTAATAGCAAGAGAGAATTAAGAAGCTAGAGAACATAAAAAAATACTCAGTGTTTTTCAATTATAATGATTTTATTTCCATGTATAGTTATTTAAAATATTGATCCTGGAGCTAGGATAGCGTGTTGTCAGAACAGGTTGAATTGTTGAACCCTAGGAAGTTAAGGATCCCTGAAGGATTTTCTTCTTTGTCTCTCTCCCCTATTCTCTTATTATCTTCTCTCACCTCCCTTCTCTGCAGGCCACTTTATCCAGGTATTTAACTTGGAAAATGGCATTTTTTTATATGACAGAATGTTTAGGGAATATTAATAAGCAGACTGAGCAGAGCAGTGTAAGGCAAATCAGTTTAGGGCAATTGAAATCATTTGTAAAAGGAACAAAATAATAGACAACATCATCAGTGCTACAAGGAGGGTGATTTTGGTAAAGGGATGAGTAATTAGAATGTGGATGAAGAAGTGACTGAATAGTGATAAAATAAAGGCAGTAATATTGCCAATTTAATCCAGAGATAGAATTGTTAAGGAAAAGAAATATGGAGAAGGATATAAAACTGGAATGTTGGTCAGACATAGAGATCAGACTTGCGGTTGCTGGATTGGGTGGGGGACAGAGGGAAGGATTGGGATTTGGAATTAGCAGATGTAAACTATTATATATAGAATGGGTAAACAACAAGGTCTTGCTGCATAGCAAAGGGAACTATATTCAATGTCGTGTGACAAACCCAATGAAAAAGGGTTTACGGTATAGAAAATCGAATCACAACATTGTAAATCAGCTATACTTCAATACAATTAAAAACAACAACAACAAAAAGTGGAATGTTGAAAGAAGGGTTTTCTTAGAATAGTAGACAAGGAAACTTATTTATTGAACAAGAGGATATGATCATTTTCCTTCTTGGAGATAAGAGGGGCTGGATAAGGAGCAAGTTTGAAAGGAGAGGTACTGTCTGCTAATCACTGAGAGGTCTCATTAACAGTTGGATATTAAGGGCTCTATTAGCCTTTGCCCTGCTTTTCATTCTGTATTCCAAGGCCAAATTTGCCTGTTACTCCAGGTGTTTTTGACTTCCTACTTTTGCATTCCACTCCCCTATAATGAAAAGGACATCTTTTTTGGGGTGTTAATTCTAGAACGTCTTGTAGGTCTTCATAGAACTTTTCAACTTCATCTTCTTCAGCATTACTGGTTGGGGCATAGACTTGGATTACCGTGATATTGAATGGTTTGCCTCGGAAACGAACAGAGATCATTTTGTTGTTCTTGAGACTGTATCCAAATACTGCGTTTCAGACTCTTTTGGTGACTATGATGGCTACTCCATTTCTTCTAGGGGATTCTTGCCCACAGTAACAGATATAATGGTCATCTGAGTTAAATTCTTGCATTCCAGTCCATTTTAGTTTGCTGATTCCTAAAATGTCGACGTTCATTCTTGCCGTCTCCTGTTTGGTCACTTCCAGTTTGCCTTGATTCATGGACCTAACATTCCAGGTTCCTATGCAATATTGCTCTTTACAACATCGGACCTTGCTTCTATCACCAGTCACATCCACAACTGGGTATTGCTTTTGCTTTGGTTCCATCTCTTCATTCTTCCTGGAGTTATTTCTCCACTGATCTCCAGCAGCATGTTGGGCACCTACTGACCTGGGGAGTTCATCTTTCGGTGTCCTATCTTTTGCCTTTTCATACTGCTCATGGGATTCTCAAGGCAGGAATACTGAAGTGGTTTGCCATTCCCTTCTCCAGTGGACCACATTTTGTCAGATCTCTCCACCATAACCCCTCCATTTGGGTGGCCCTACACAGCATGGCTCATAGCTTCATTGAGTTTGATAAGGTTGTGGTCCATGTGATTAGATTGGTTACTCTTCTGTGATGGTAGTTTTCAATCTGTCTGCCCTTTGATGGAGAAGGATAAGAGGCTTATGGAAGCTTCCTGATGGGAGAGACTGACTAAGGGGGATACTGGGTCTTGTTCTGATGGGTGGGGCCATGCTCAGTAAATCTTTAATCCAATTCTCAGTTGATGGGTGGAGCTGTGTTCCCTCCCTGCTATTTACCTGGGGGAAAAACTATGGTGGAGGTAATGAAGAAAATCCTGACCTCCCTCAAAAGAACCCAGGCATGTACTGATTACAGTCTGTGCTCCCAACCCTGCAGCAGGCCACCACCGACCCACACCTTCACCAGAGATTTCTGGACACCCACCAGCAAGTCTCCTGTGTGGTCAGTTCGTTTCTCCTGGGTCCTGGTGCCAGAGGTTCTGTTGTGCCCTCCAAGAGTCTATTTCCCAGTCCTATGTAAGTTCTGGCAGCTCTATAGTGGAGTAAATGGCGACCTTCTCCAAGAGGACTTATGCCATACCCACACCCAGAGCCCCTGTCGCTGCAGCAGACCACTGCAGACCTGTACCTCCACCGGAGACACTCAGACACAGTTCTGTCTTAGTCTCTGTGGGGTCCCTGGGTCCTGGTGCACACAAGGTTTCTTTGAGACCCCTGAGCTTATTAAAAAGCAGAGACATTACTTTGCCAAAAAAGGTCCATCTCGTCAAAGCTATGGTTTTTCCAATAGTCATGTATGGATGTGAGAGTTGGACTATAAAGAAAGCTGAGCACAGAAGAATTGATGCTTTTGAACTGTGGTGTTGGAGAAGACTCTTGAGAGTCCCTTGAACTGCAAGGAGATCCAGCCAGTCCATCCTAAAGGAAATCAGTCCTGAATGTTCATTGAAAGGACTGATGTTGAAGCTGAAACTCCAATACTTTGGCCACCTGATGCAAAGAGCTGACTCATTTGAAAAGACTTTGATGCTGAGAAAGATTGAGGCAGGAAGAGAAGGGGACGGCAGCAGATGAGATGGTTGGATGGCATCACTGACTCAATGGACATGAGTTTGAGTAACCTCCGGGAGTTGGTGATAGACAGGGAGGCCTGGCATGCTGTGGTTCACAGGGTCGCAAAGAGTCAGACACAATTGAGTGACTGAACTGAATTGAACTGATAAAGGGCTATTTTTCAAGAGAGAAACCAAGCTAGAAATGCAGAGTTGAGGATTAACAGCCTATATATGTGTGAAAGCTGAGCTCTTTAGGAAGAGAATTTGAGTAAAAAGAGAAAATAACTGAATATAGTGCCCAGAAACATCAATATTTGAAAGACTAGTGGAGGAAGCAAAACAAAGGGATCTATTGAGAAGTTGACAAGGAAGGTTAGGAGGAAAATAGAAGAGTGAGATAATGCAAAAATGAGGAAGTGATCACCATCGTTTGAAGTCTCATTGCATCTAGAAAGTCTTTGGAGACATTTATGAAAGGAATTTCAATAAAATTTGGATGCAAATCATGGTTTTCTGGCATAAAGAGTAGAAACCAACTTTCTCTTGAATTACATTTATCTTTTTTCATTTCAGTATTTTTATTTTTTTACTGAAGTATAATGTAAATTTAAGAAGTACACAGAATGTGAATGTATTGCTAGATCATTTTCACAAATTGAATGCCCCTGAGTAATGGACACTGAAATCAAATAATTTCTTTTTATTTTTAAATTTTATTTTCATTCTTTTTCTTTCCTCATGAATTCTTGGTTTTGTTTTCTTCACTTATGCCTCTTCTAGTTTAGTCTTCATTTCAGAGTCCTTCCTGAATTCTTCCACTTCATTTTTCATTTTTTCTAATTTTGATTTATGTTTTCTTTTATTTCTTGTCTCTTTCCTTAATTAATTTCAGCTTGTATTGAAATATTATGCTTGATTCTCATATCTATTTTGTGGTGTGCCTTTTTAACAAGCTTTCTATGATAATGTTTTTCTGTTTCTTATTCTTTTATAGTAACATACTGGATTCAGGTGGGATCTTTTTTTGGTGCTCATTTTTATATAAAATTAGTTTTCTTGAATTTTTAAAAAGAAAATATGGACCAGAATAGATGTATGTCTAACCTCATCTTTTAGAACTCACCATTCTGGTTTGTCACGTGTTCAAAAATATGGAGATAAAGATATGGACATGGATATAGAATGTAGGTGTGAACATGGCTATAAATACAGATATTCTTCTGGGTGTTCTCTCTCCCTCTTTTGTGTGGATATTGCTTTCTCTTCACCTTCTTTATCACTTTCTTGGACAAATTACATTCTACTCTTAGCAGTTTCTACTTGGAAAGGAAGTGGGCTACTTAATTTGGGGGATTCAAGGTCTCTATTCTTCCCACAGGCCCCTTGAAATCACCCACAGATTAATCAGCAAGAATTCCACTCAGGTTCAGCTGCCATTCTAAAACGATGCTACACTACACTATTTACTGGAGATATGAGAGGTCTTATCACATTTGACAAAACCTGATTGCTTCTCTCTGCTTCCTCCTGTAAGATATTAACACCCTGTGTGTCTTACAGCTTGCTATAGTTCATCCACACCTGCTGGTAACTTGGGAGCTCATGAGGATGTCTTCATAGTCACCTTGCTGTAGGTGTTGTTTTGGCATTTCTGCTTGATCCATCTGTTTCCCTGGTTGAATTTACAGAGAATAAAAAGTATGCCTCTACTGCTATCCTCTCACAAATCTAGTGATACCGAGTTCAGTCTCTTACTGCTTGCTGCATGATGGGCCAATAAATGGAGAGACAAGTTGTTGAGGCAAAGAATAGTGACTTTATTTGGAAAACCAGCAAACCAAGAAGATAGAGAACTAGTGTCCCAAGGAACCATCTTACCCCAGTTAGATTTGGGCTTCTTTTACCCTAAACGGGGAGGGGTGTAACTGGTTGTCACAAACTTCCTGGTGCTGGAATCGTTTGTTGTTGCAGCTATCCATGTAGGTCTGGTCACATGTTCCTATAAACCTCCAATAAAGCAAATGCTATTCTCTGTCCTGCAACTTTTTCTCTCTATATGAATGGACTCTCAAAGGTCAGAACCCTGAGAGTACAGAGTAGGCTGTCCTCTGTATTTCAAGCTATAGGAAACATTATTTTACGAAAAGTGCAGAGCTAGCATGGCTAAGCACAAGCAACAGAGCACAAAGGTTAGAATTAAAGGAATAGATCCAATATGGAGTTAAGTTTGTTTTCCCTGTTGACACTAAGAGAACCTTTCAGATAATAAATGCTATACAAATATAAAATAGATAGGTTTTTATCTACCTCTAATTTTATTCACCTTTCAAACAAAATGGAAATTATGGGTTGAATATAGAGGTTCAGACAAAAAAACAAAAAGACAATCCCAGAGGTTCAGCTATAATATATAGGTTTCTAGAGAACTGGAAGAAACCTTGAACTGAGACAGAATGGAGATTGTTTTTGTTACTTAACAGACTACGTTTCTCTTAGAACACAGTGACTTTATCACAGTGATATTTGCATTCTACTATTTGTATTAGTTTTCTGTGATCAAAACATATTACCAAAAGTTTGGCAGCTTTAAACAGCACACATTTATTATCTCATAGGTTCTGTGGGGCAGGAGGAGGCCAGGCATTGCTTCTGACTTTGAATGCTGACATCAGGGTGTTCCCCGGGCTGCCTCTTTCTAGCGCTCAGGATCATTTCCCATGTGCTTGTGGTTGACAGAATTCAGTTCATTGCAGTTGTGGGACTTCAGTTTCCATTTTCTTGATGGCTGTCACTCAGAGGCTGCTCTCAGCTCCTAAAGGCCCACCAGCAGTTCTTTGCCAAGTGACCCTGTCAAATCATGGCAATGTACTCCTTTGAAGGCAGCAGGAGAATCTTTCTGTCCAGTTTACTGAGAGCCAGTTATATAATATAACCTAATCATGAGAACCACTATACCATCACCTTATAAAATACCATAATCTAGAGAGGGCTTTTCCACCATGTTTGCAGTTCTTGCCCATACCCAAGGTGTGGTAGTTATACTGAACATCCAACTGTAAGAGGAAGTGGGAATGTGAGATACCGTTAGTATTCTTTCTACCATACTCTCCCTTACATATCTTCATATAAAACAAAGATTGTATCAGTGAAAATGTTTTCAGTTCAGTTCAGTTGGCTCAGTTGTGACACTTTGCAACCCCATGGACTGCAGCATGCAGGCTTCCCTGTCCATCACCAACGCCCAGAGCTTGCTCAGACTCATGTCCATCAAGTTGGTGATGCCATCCAACCATCCCATCCTCTGTTGTCCCCTTCTCCTCATGCCTTCAGTCTTTCCCAGCATCAGGGTCTTTTCCAGTGAGTGAGCTCTTCACATCAGGTGGCCAAAGTATTGGAGTTTCAACTTCAGCATCAGTCTTTCCAATGAGTACTCAGTGCTTTAAGAGGATGTTTCTTGGTAAGCAAGGCAAACACACATAGCAAAGGGTGAAAAATAGTCATTTTTTTCCTAAACCTTGTCCATGACTCTCCTCTTAAAAGAAACTTCTTTTTCTCCTTGTAAGAATTATAAAGACCAAGGAATGAATATGTGGGCCACCTCCAGATTGTTGCCTGCCCAAACGTGGGAAAATTTGATTGTCCTCAGGGCATTTGAACAAGAATTGCTGTATATTTCATTGTTGTTCAGTCACTAAATAATGTCTGAGTTTTTGCAACCCCATGGGAAGCAGCATGCCAGGCTTCCCTGTCCTTCACCCTCTCCCAGACAGCATTGGACTTTACTTTCATGACCAGACACATCCACAACTGAGCATCATTTTTGCTTTGACCCAGCCGCTTCATTCTTTCTAGAGCTATTAGTAATTGCCCTCCACTCTTACCCAGTAGCATATTGGACACCTTCTGGCTGGGGGTTGGGGAGGGAGCTTATTTTCTGGTGTCACATTTTTTTGCCTTTTCATACATTTCATGATGTTCTTGTGGCAAGAATACTGGAGTGGTTTGCCATTCCCTCCTCCAGTGGACTGCTTTTTGTCAGAGCTCTTCACTGTGACCCATCCGTTTGGGGTGGCCCCGCATGGCATACCACAGCTTCATTGAGTTACGTAGGCTTCTTTGCCATGGCAAGGTTGTGATCCCTGTATTTAATTCAGTTTAGCTCAGTTCAGTCACTCAGTTGTGTCCAGCTCTTTGCAACCCCATGGACTGCACCTCATCAGGCCTCCCTGTCCATCACCAACTCCCCGAGTTTACTCAAACTCATGTCTATTGAGTCTGTGATGCCATCCAACCATCTTATCCTCTGTCATTCCCTTCTCCTCCTGCCTTCAATCTTTCCCAGCATCAGGGTCTTTTCAAATGAGTCAGTTCTTCGCATCAGGTGGCAAAAGTATTGGAGTTTCAGCTTCAACATCAGTCCTTCCAATGAATATTCAGGACTGATTTCTCCTTGCAGTCCAAGGGACTCTCAAGAGTCTTCCCCAACACCACAGTTCAAAAGCATCAATTCTTCGTTGTTCAGCTCTTTTTATAGTCCAACTCTCACATCCACACATGACTACTGGAAAAACCATAGCTTTGACTAGACAGACATTTCTTGGCAAAGTAATGTCTCTGCTTTTTAATATGGTGCCTAGGTTGGTCATAGTTTTTCTTCCAAGGAGCAGGTGTCTTTTAATTTCATGGCTGCAGTCACCATTTGGAGTGATTTTGGAGTCCCCAAAAATAGTCTTTCAGTGTTTCCAGTTTCCCCACCTATTTGCCATGAAGTAATGGGACAAGATGCCATGATCTTCGTTTTCTGAATATTGAGTTTTAAGCCAACTTTTTCCACTCTTCTGTTTCACTTTCATCAAGAGGCTCTTTAGTTCTTCTTCACTTTCTGCCGTAAGGGGGGGGGGGTCCATCTGCATATCTCAGATTATTTATATTTCTCCCGACAATCTTGATTCCAGTTTGTGCTTCATCCAGTCCTGCATTTCTCATGATGCACTCTGCATGTAAGTTAAATAAGCAGGGTGACAGTATATAGCCTTAATGTACTCCTTTTCCTATTTGGAGCCAGTCTGTTGTTCCATGTCCAGTTCTAACTGTTGCTTCCTGACCTGCATACAGATTTCTCAAGAGACAGGTCGGGTGGTCTGGTATTCCCATCTCTTTAAGAATTTTTCAGAGTTTGTTGTGGTCCACAAAGTCAAAGGCTTTGGCATAGTCAATAAAGCAGAAGTAGATATTTTTCTGAAACTTTCTTGCTCATATTTCATTAGTATAGCATAAATTTTCTCAGTGTATCTTTATTTAAAGTTTATTATATCAGATTTTAAATTTGCAGACTAAAGTCATTATGCAAATGTGCTTGGCACCAAGACAATAATGTGCTTTTTGATTTTCAGTATATGGTTTTGACACACTTTTCATCTAGTGCAGAAAGTAGCAGCTCAACTATTCAAACTGGGATACAGTCACCTTCAAAATCAAGAATTATTCATATACCTCATCCAATCTAAGTCTCTGAAAATATGTTAGAAACTGTCTCAAGTATTGTTTTTATCAAGTTAATCCACATTTGTACCTTATAGATGAGCAATTATATATTTTTCTAATTGTTTGTATTCCCTAGTTAAATATTTTGTGATGTGCCAGTAAAAGATTACTATCCTGACATAACAGTTTCTTTATAGAGTCATGTTTTGTAATATTATCTTATGGTTCCTTTTGAGTTTGAACCCTTTGTTTTTCTTTTTCTTTTTTTTTTGGTAGGTTATTTTATTTATTTTTATTTTTTTATTTTTTTTTAATTTTAAAATCTTTAATTCTTACATGTGTTCCCAAACATGAACCCCCCTCCCACCTCCCTCCCCATAACATCTCTGTGGGTCATCCCCATGCACCAGTCCCAAGCATGCTGTATCCTGCGTCAGACATAGACTATCGATTCAATTCTTACATGATAGTATACATGATAGAATGCCATTCTCCCAAATCATCCCACCCTCTCCCTCTCTCTCTGAGTCCAAAAGTCCGTTATACACCGCTGTGTCTTTTTTCCTGTCTTGCATACAGGGTCGTCTTTGCCATCTTTCTAAATTCCATATATATGTGTTAGTATACTGTATTGGTGTTTTTCTTTCTGGCTTACTTCACTCTGTATAATCGGCTCCAGTTTCATCCATCTCATCAGAACTGATTCAAATGAATTCTTTTTAACGGCTGAGTAATACTCCATTGTGTACATGTACCACAGCTTTCTTATCCATTCATCTGCTGATGGACATCTAGGTTGTTTCCATGTCCTGGCTATTATAAACAGTGCTGCGATGAACATTGGGGTACATGTGTCTCTTTCAATTCTGGTTTCCTCGGTGTGTATACCCAGCAGTGGGATTGCTGGGTCATAAGGTAGTTCTATTTGCAATTTTTTAAGGAATCTCCACACTGTTCTCCATAGTGGCTGTACTAGTTTGCATTCCCACCAACAGTGTAGGAGGGTTCCCTTTTCTCCACACCCTCTCCAGCATTTATTGCTTGCAGATTTTTGGATCACAGCCATTCTGACTGGTGTGAAGTGGTACCTCATTGTGGTTTTGATTTGCATTTCTCTGATAATGAGTGATGTTGAGCATCTTTTCATGTGTTTGTTAGCCATCCGTATGTCTTCTTTGGACAAATGTCTATTTAGTTCTTTGGCCCATTTTTTGATTGGGTCGTTTATTTTTCTGGAATTGAGCTGCATAAGTTGCTTGTATATTTTTGAGATTAGCTGTTTGTCAGTTGCTTCATTTGCTATTATTTTCTCCCATTCAGAAGGCTGTCTTTTCACCTTGCGTATATTTTCCTTTGTTGTGCAGAAGCTTTTAATTTTAATTAGATCCCATTTGTTTATTTTTGCTTTTATTTCCAGAATTCTGGGAGGTGGATCATAGAGGATCCTGCTGTGATTTATGTCGGAGAGTGTTTTGCCTATATTCTCCTCTAGGAGTTTTATAGTTTCTGGTCTTACATTTAGATCTTTAATCCATTTTGAGTTTATTTTTGTGTGCGGTGTTAGAAAGTGATCTAGTTTCATTCTTTTACAAGTGGTTGACCAGTTTTCCCAGCACCACTTGTTAAAGAGATTGTCTTTACTCCATTGTATATTCTTGCCTCCTTTGTCAAAGATAAGGTGTCCATATGTGTGTGGATTTATCTCTGGGCTTTCTATTTTGTTCCATTGATCTATATGTCTGTCTTTGTGCCAGTACCATACTGTTTTGATGACTGTGGCTTTGTAGTAGAGCCTGAAGTCAGGCAAGTTGATTCCTCCAGTTCCATTCTTCTTTCTCAAGATTGCTGTGGCTGTTCGAGGTTTTTTGTATTTCCATACAAATCTTGAAATTATTTGTTCTAGTTCTGTGAAAAATATGGCTGGTAGCTTGATAGGGATTGCGTTAAATTTGTAAATTGCTTTGGGTAGTATATTCATTTTCACTATATTGATTCTTCCAACCCATGAACATGGTATATTTCTCCATCTATTAGTGTCCCTTTGTTTTTCAATAATTATTTAAAATATCTTTTCAGGCAGCAATACTTCAAGTATTAAAAATGGACTGAAATATCATATTATGAGCACGTGGATTTTTTATCAGATATGTTTTCCTCACAGGCCCTTAGCAGTTGTTTCTTAGCAGGTTAAGGGCTTCCCTGGTAGCTCAGCTGGTAAAGAATCCACCTGCAATGCCAGAGGCCTGGGTTCAACCCCTGGGTTGGGTAGGTCCCCTGGAGGAGGGCACGGCAACCCACTCCAGTATTCTTGCCTGGAGAATCCCCATGAACAGAGAAGCTTGCAGGCTCCAGTCCATGAGGTCATGAAGAGTCAGACACTACTGAGTGACTGACACACACAGCAGATGAAATTTTAGTTTCTGCCTATAGTACAGAATCGAAAGTTCATTGAGAAAGCCAACAAAGCTAATAACAGTTTCTAGAAGTTGAAAAAGTTACCCATTAGGCTTACATGACTGCTATTAATAGTTTGTTTTACACAACTGAGATCAATATAGCCATGCATTTAATATTTTTTGTGTTTTTCACAAAGAAATGTGAATATTTTGATTCTACAAATTATTTTGTTCACAAAAAGTTGGGTCTTCTTATACTCAACTTTTAAACATACAAAGTTTCAAAGATTTCCAGTTTTGTTCCCTTAAAGGTTTTCTGTTATGTCCCTATTTATTTCAATTTGTTTACCTACAGTTATTTTAACAATTGGTGAAAAAATATTAAACATAATAATTTTAAAGTAATTTTATAAAAATCTAGGGTGGGCACTAGCCATTTGAATAGAATAAATACATGAAAATTTATACTTAGCCATATTTATATTTTAAGATAATTCTTACATGTTAAATTCGCTGTTTATTAACAAAAATGTTCAGATTAGAATTTGCACCAAGATGTTTTTATAAATCTTATTGCTTGCATGTTTTCATGGGCAGCTTTGGCCTATAATTTCTTGATAGACATGTGAAAATAATACATAGAAATATTTTATTGATTTAAAAATTATGGGAATTTATTTTATAACCCATTTCAAATAGGTGACTTAAAGGTCATAGGTATGCCCTTATAAAGTCATGTTTATGTTTTGTTCTGACCTTTGTGAGGTTTTCATTCTGGAGACCATATGCTATATATGTATTTTTGACTGGAGGTGTAATGGAATTTATAAGCAATAAACATAGTGATTACCTGACATTAATACTTTTTATTGAAGCAGGATGAATGGAAATATTTTATTCATTGGAATAGATATTAAAATTTAAATGTGAAAAAGGAAATTATTTACATTAATATGGTAGTTGTCAAATAAATGCAATATATCAATAGTTCTTTTAAAAAAAAAGATATCCTAAGAATTCTTTTCAGAAGGAAAAATACTTTTTCTTTCTTTTCTTTTGTATCTTAAAATAAATACATTTTTTGAGTAAGTGAAGATGGTTAATCTAAATTTCATAGCACATGATATCAAGATTTTTTTATTTAGAAGTCAGCAATTGAAGACTTAAATACCAATTAATATCTTAAAAGAAATTCTGTATCTTGTCCATTAGGTGTTCAGTTGTTTTCTACAGTGTTTTTCTGCTTTCTTTACTGCAAATCAAAAGATGTTTTTCAATGCAACTAGTAGAAAAGGCAATTGTTACAATCCCTGTTACATAAGAAAGTGAGCATGACACTTTCTCCAGGAACTTGCAGTCTATTATTTGTATGAGTTTTAACATCCCTAAGGTTATTTAAAATTGTCTCAGGTATAGGGATTGTTCCTTCAGGGTCTTTCTCTTCTGTCAGCCTTAATAGTGAAAGCCAGTTACATGATTTTTGCTGGGAAGGAAAACAGAATTCCTTAGGCTAGTTCTTGTCCAAGAATGATGATTTGAAAACTTTTGGAAAGGCCGACTGCTTGACAAACTTCCCTTACAGCTCACGCTTGTGCATGCTCTGCAGGTGAGGCAGTGAGAAACCCCACTTTCTAGCACCACATGCCTAGGATCAAAGAGAAGGTGCAGAGAAAAGCAAGTGAAACTATTGCTGAGCTGCTTTTCTAATGGCCCCTGGGGATGAGGCACCAGGAGAGGCATGGATTCTAACTAATTAAAGAAGTAGGAGGTCAGATCCTCAGGAAGCAGTGATTTCTGCCATGTGGGCTATTTTTTTCCCCACAATACATAGAATACATGGAAAAAGTCAATAAAATCAAAAGTGAAGTGTTCCAGTGCCAACGTTTGCCCACCTCTTTTGTAGCATCCTGCTCTGTTAATAGTTTGATGTTTATCTTTCCAAACACATGTGTATATATGTGTGATAACAAAACATGTACTCTATTTGAAGTTCTGATTTTGTTGATTTTTGCTCAAAAATATTTCACAGACACTCCTATTTATATATTTGGACATAATAATTCTATCTCATTCATTTAAATGGTGCATATCATAGCATACAGCTAAGTCACTTCAGTCGTGTGCAACCCCATAGACGGCAGCCCACCAGGCTCCCCCATCCCTGGGATTCTCCAGGCAAGAACACTGGAGTGCGTTGCCATTTCCTTCTCCAATGCATGAAAGTAAAAAGTAAAAGTGAAGTTGCTCAGTCATGTCCGACTCTTTGTGACCCCATGGACTGCAGCCCACCAGGCTCCTCCGTCCATGGGATTTTCCAGGCCAGAGTACTGGAGTGGAGTGCCATTGCCTTCTCCGTATCATAGCATACATTACACTTAATGTAATTAAGTGATTGACTTTTTTCTTTTAAATTTATTTTTTTATTGTAGGAATATTGCTTTACAGAATTTTGTTGTTTTCTGTCAAACCACAACATGAATCAGCCATAGGTATACATATATCCCCTCCCTTTTGAACCTCTCTCCCATCTCCTGCCCATCCCACCCTTCTAGAGTGATACAAAGCCCCTGTTTGAGTTTCCTGAACCATATAGCAAATTCCTGTTGGCTATCTATTGTACATATGGTAATGTCAGTTTCCATGTTACTCTTTCCATACATCTCACCTTCTTCTCCCCTCTCCTCTTGTCCATAAGTCTGTTCTCTATGTCTGTTTCTCCATTGCTGACCTGTAAATAAATCCTTCAGTACCATTTTTCTAGATTCCATATATATGCGTTAGAATACGATATTTCTCTTTCTGTTTCTGACTCACTTCACTCTGTATAATAGGCTCTAGGTTCATCCACCTCATTAGGAATGACTCAAATGTGTTCTTTTTATGGCTGAGTAATATTTCATTGTGTATAGGTACCAAAACTTCTTTATCCATTCACCTATCAATGGATATCTAGGTTGCTTCCATGTTCTAGCTATTGTAAATAATGCTGCAATGAACACTGGGATGCATGTGTCTTTTTCAATTTTGGTTTCCTCAGTGTATATACCTAGGAGTGGGATTGCTGTGTCACTAGGTTTATTCCTAGTTTTTAAAGGAATCTCCCAGCTCTCTTCCATACTGGCTGTATGTTTACATAACCACCAACAGAGCAAGAGGGTTCCCTTTTCTCCACATCCTTTCCAGCATTTATTGTTTGTACTTTTTAATGATAGTCATTCTGACTGGTGTGACCACTACAATTTCTCATGGTAGTTTTGATTTGCATTTGTCTAATAATGAGTGATGTTGAGCATCTTTTCTTGTGTTTGTTAGCCATCTGTATGTCTTCTTTGGAGAAATGTCTGTTTAGGTCTTTTTCCCACTTTTTGATTGGATTGTATGTTTTTCTGGTATTGAGATGTATGAGCTGCTTGTATATTTTGGAAATTAATCCTTTGTCAGTCGTTTCATTTGCTGTTATTTTCTCCCAAGTGATTTACTTTTAAACCGTTAGTTCTCAGGCTACAGCGAAGCAGAGAATGAATGTGGTACTTGAATGGCTGGGCTCCTTACAGGCAAATCAGCTGCTCATGGCTGTAGCCCAATAAGCATTCATGTCTCTTTAGTTGGGTCAGACATTATAAACTGGCAGCCATATGTCTGATTCAGCTCACAGATGTGCTTTGTTTGTCACACTGTTACTTGTTTGTTTTCTTTTAAAGAGCCTACATTTGAAAACCAGTTGGTTTCACATAGTAAATTGTGATTTCCATTGGATGGACATGAAAAGAATCAGTGGGTGCTTAGACGTTGCTGCCCCATTCCTCACATAAGGGCACGTTGCTTAATGATAGTCCACAGTCTCTGCCACTCACACTTGGCTCTGCTAGTTGGTCATCTCCACCTGGCCCTAATGGGCATTTGCATTTGTTACCCAAGCACAGGAAGGATTGTGCACCTCCTCAAAACCCTTTAGTGCTTAGAATCTAGTAACCAGTAAGCATGAGATGAATGAATGAGTGAGCAAATGAATTCATGAGTGAATTTATTTTGTTACATGCATACTTCGATGTGACACCCTAACATTCTAACCATCCAAAATGAGAAATTTCTGGACATTATTTTGATACTTGAAAGTTTTAGTTAGATTTGGTGAATCTGTGCTTTCTTGTGAGGTTTATAAGTTTATAATTTTTTGTTCTTTACTTTTATTGATTCAATTGATGAAAGTGTTTATAAGATAGACTTTACCTTATAAATGCAATAATAAACAAGTCCCCTCTATATACATAGTTGTTTCTTTTAATTACGTGCATTCTGCCAACTCTTGAAAAGGTTCAGTGATAATGCAATAAATATTTGTTTTTACTTTTCTTGCCTTTAAAATATAGATTCAGAAGCATTACAGAGAACAGATACATTCTTTAACTATACTTTTTTGTTAACTTATAAAGAAAAGTATACAGGTGAAAAAAGAAGTATCCGTGTTCAGTTTCACACGTTGAACACATCTATGTAACCATCATCTAGATCAAGAAAGAAAACATCTCCAGTAATCCAAAATCTCTGCTGTGATCCTTTCCAGTCAGTATCCACCACCTCCCCCCACAGCCAAGTTAACCTGATTTCTGTCACCATATATTAGTTTTGCCTCTTTTAGAATTTTATATAAGTGAAATCATAGAGCACGTTATTTCGTGTATGACTAGCTTCTTTCGCTTAATAACACGGTGACATTAATCTGTGTAGTGTATAGTCACAGTTCCTGTATTCCATTGCTGCGTAGTGTTTTTGTGTGGGTACACCTCAATTTATTGACCCCATTCTGTCTTTGCTGAGCCTTTCGCTTATTTACAGCTGCAGTGCTGTTAGCATGCTGCCATGAACATTCCTGTACACGTCCGTTGGTAAATGTGCACGTGTTTTCCTTAGTCTATTCTGGGAGTGGAATTATTGGGTCATAGAGAATGTGTATGTCCAGCTTTAGTAAATCCTGCCAAACTGTTTTCCAGTCATTGTACCAGTTCCATGCCCTCTGGCAATGTATGCGTGTGCCAGTTACTCCACACTCTACAGACAATACTTAGTGTTGTCTGTTCTTTTCTGTTTTGATGAATGCATAGTGGTATCATACTGTGGTTTTAATTTTCACTTTCTTGATGACTAATAAACTTGAGCAGTTTCACATATTTACTGAGGCTTAGGGTTTTTGAGTCACTCTTGAGTCGAAGTCTTCAGTTTGCTGCTATTTAACATTTGCCAAATTGATTTGCTGGGGAATTTTTACAAGGAAGCAAACGTGAAATATCCAGTTCAGTATTGGACATGGATAAAATAGTCAGTGAATGTTAATTCTTACAGTGACCATTTTTCTTTGACTTTTGAAACTGATAGAAAATTAAAAACAAGGGTCAGAAATATAATTGGGTGAAAATGGTAAAAGAGAACAGTTAGATTCAGTACAAAGAAGTGGTGTAAAGAGGAACAGAGTAGAATTAAACCAATATTGCCTGATTATGATAATTGACTTTCTTGGCAATCAGTGTAGATCTAGGAAACAAGTGTTATAGTCTCATCAGGAAGGAAGAATATAAAGATTCATGATAAAAGCCTAGATATAGGAGTACTAGAGTTTTCATTTTGGAGAAGGCGATGGCACCCCACTCCAGTACTCTGGCCTGGAAAATCCCACGGGCAGAGGAGCCTGGTGGGCTGCAGTCCATGGGGTCACGAAGAGTCGGACATGACTGAGTGACTTCACTTTTACTTTTTACTTTCATGCATTGGAGAAGGAAATGGCAACCCACTCCAGTGTTCTTGCCAGGAGAATCCCAGGGACTGGGGAGCTTGGTGAGCTGCCGTCTCTGGGGTCGCACAGAGTCGGACACGACTGATGCGACTTAGCAACAGCAGCAGAGTTTTCATTTACATATATATATGTGTATGTATTTACATGCATATGTAATTGAACATAAAATATTTTAAATATGAAAATACAGCAAAAATCACGTATATACATATATATATATAATTAATTTCAATTACGAAGTAGTACCTTAATAAAAGCTAGCTATTTTTATTAATTTTTCCATATTTTAACTTTGAGGTATAATTATGACATAATTCTTTATAAAAGAGATACTAACAATACAATGGATAGTGCCTGTAAATTCATTATTTAGAAAAAAAGCAGAGACTTTCTAAATATGGAATTTTGTACCTCATGTCAAAATCTTAGTGTCATCATAGCGTATCACTTCTCACATTTATAATTCTATGGCAACCAGGTGATTTCTGTTCCTTATCCAGTTGAGTAATGGTGAGTGTTTTGTAGTAGTTGCTTCAGCCTGCTTTAGGTTAAAAATTCTGTCAAAGGGATTCACTGTTTACATATTGTCTTGAAATTATCTAGAGAAATTTTGAAAAACTTCACCTGAAATGTTTGTTTCTCTAAAGATACATTTGACATTCACTACAACAGTGACAGTAGGGATAAAACATGCTAACTTGGGACTTTCTTATTTTCAAGACTTTTTTCACTAAGACATTTGAACAACATTAGATGATTAAGTAATATGCTGGCTCTTTACAATTAATTTGAATCTCATTAGTGGACTTAAGTTAAATTAGTTACAAGTTCAGTCACATGCTGTACTAATATTTCATGAACATAGTGTAGAGCAGACGTTGTTGTTAGTCGCCAAGTAGCAACCTATTCTTTTGAACGTTAGCCTGCCAGACTACTCTGTTCATGGGATTTCCCAGGCAAGAATACCGGACTGTGTTGTCACTTCCTTCTCCAGGGATCTTCCGACCCAGTGATCGAACCCACATCACCTGTATTAGCAGGCAGCTTCTTTAACCACTGCGCCACCTGAGAAGCCCCATAGAACAGATGTTCAGTTCAGTTCAGTTCAGTCGCTCAGTCATTTCCAACTCTTTGTGACCCCATGAATTACAGTACGCCAGGCGTCCCTGTCCATCACCAACTCCCGGAGTCCACCCAAACCCATGTCCATTGAATCGGTGATGCCTTCCAACCATCTTATCCTCTATCGTCCCCTTCTCCTTCTGCCCTCAATCTTTCCCAGCATCAGGGTCTTTTCCAATGAGTCAGCTCTTTGAATCAGGTGGCCAAAGTATTGGAGTTTCAGCTTCAACATCCATCCTTCCAATGAACACCCAGGACTGATCTTCTTTAGGATGGACTGGTTGGATCTCCTTGCTGTCCAAGGGATTCTCAAGAGTTTTCTCCAACACCACAGTTCAAAAGCATCAATTCTTCGGTGCTCAGCTTTCTTTATACTCCAATTCTCACCTCCATACATGACCACTGGAAAAACGATAGCCTTGACTAGATGGACCTTTGTTGACAAAGTAATGTCTCTGCTTTTTAATATGCTGTCTAGGTTGGTCTTAACCTTCTTTCCAAGGAGTAAGAGTCTTTTAATTTCATGGCTGCAATCACCATCTAGAGTTAAATTTACTAGCCTAATTAAAATACTGACAATTAAAATGACTTGCTTATTCCAGTCTGACAAATTGAATTTTCTCAGGTTTTATTTTCCAAAGGGAAATTTTAAAATGTATTTTAACATAAATAAACTCAATTTATTGAGTTAACTTTTAAAATACTACATTGTTGTAGATATATTTTCCAGAAAACTTTCTCATTAGCATTTGCATACACGTAACAACTGGGCAGAGAAAAGAAAGAAAAGTGAGGAAATTTGATAGGAATTTGGGATTCTTAATGTATTGCTTATTACCATTATCTTCTTACAGGAAAATAAAGAAAAAAAGTAATATAAGACACTTAGAGTAGAGCTCTTTTATTATCTTGATGTTGGGTAAAATGTCACTTGACGACTGTCCCTCCTTTTATTGATTTTACTGTCTTTTCCTACACTCACTATAGCCTTAGTGCCATGGGAGAGTGTAGATGCCATAATTTTTCTCTCTCTTCCTAGATAACTTTCCTGTTTTAGCATTCAAAGTAAATAACCTTCTGTGTTCACCTTACCCCCTTTTCTCCAACAACAATCTTCCTCCTTCTTCTAAGATTAGAACATTAAATATGGGCTTATATGTCTATCCATAGCCTCATAAGTGACACATTTGTAAGACCTTGGTAGTTGGTCTTGATCAATTGATCAATATGTAGATTCAGTTTGATTTCTAGAATGAAATTCTGAGCATTATCAACAAACTGTTACACAGTAATCTACATCCACACTCCCTATGCCTACTGGACATGTGGAATAGAATTTTCTGGAAACATTGTAAGGAAAGTTTCTTTAATAATAAATGTCTGAGAATTCAGGTTGACAAAGGAGGGAGAATCTCATTGGTGGGAGGAGGAGGAAGATCCTACCTGGCGGTCATGACTCCCCTGATCCTATGGAACCAATGAGACAATCTCAACATTTTGTGCCATGTCTTAAAGACACTGTATTCCCTCACTTGCTCATGTATTTTGCACATGAGCTGATTCCTTTACTTGAGGAACTCTTATCCTTATTCTCTTTTTAGAAACTCTAAATTCATCCTTCAAAACCCAGATCATACATTACCTCCTCTGTGATGGCTAGGTTGACCTCAACCTAGTGAAGTTAATTACTTTTCCTTTGGATTTTTATTGTACTTAAGACAAACATCAGTTATAAATTATTTCTATATGAATTCCAGAGTGTCTATAGGGTAGACACTCTCATTCCTATCTCAGTTTCTTCATGGCCCAACAAAATCCTGGCAGTAGTCTTTGAAATCATTCACTAAAAAGATGTAATGAGCTAGAGATTATCCTATTAAGTGAAGTCAGAGAAAGACAAAAATCATCATATGATAACACTTATATGTAGAACCTGAAAAAGTGTACAAATGAACTTATTTTCAAAACAGAAGTAAACTCACAGACATAGAAAACAAATTTAGTTTATCAAAAGGGAAAGGAGGTAAGGGGTAAATTAGGAGTTTTAGGATTAACAAATATGCACTGCTATATATAAAGTATTTAAACTACAAGGACTTACTGTGTAGCACTGGGAACTACATTCAGTCTCTTTTAACAACTTATAGTGGAAAAGATTCTGGAAAATAACTTTTATCTATATAAATGTATATTTATAAATTATACATATATCAGAATCAGTTTGCTGTATACCTGAAACTAACACATTGTGAATCAACTATACTTCAGTTAAAAAAGAAAGATGTCCTGAGCATATGTGTTACTGACCTGGATCCTTAAACTCTGTAATTATTATAAATTGATGAGAGGCCACTCAAGGAATCAGACAAGGCTTTATCAGGATTTGTGTTGCAACATATGGGAACAAGAATAAGAGACAGGTTCACTTGCTTGAGGGGAGCAAACTGTTTCCTTAAATGGGGTGAGAGTAAAGGCAGATCCACGGAAGGGCTGGAAGGGTGGCTTCGGTGGTCTGCCCACCCCTTGGCACTGTGCACAGGAATTGTGTGCAGTACCCTGCTTTTGCTCCCAGCACCTCAGAGGTAGCAGTTGGTCTGTGTCCTTCTTGTATCCTATTGATCATAATTGCCCAATGAGTCTTGTGTGCTGTTACTATTAGTCCCTTATATTTTCTTTGTATTCTGTTGGTTGAGGAGATGTTTGTCCAGGTGCAACTCCAGGGATCCCAGGTCCTAGCCTGTCTCATATGTTTCAGGCTCTTCATTTTACAGAACCTCATTTTTCATAGCCTACTGTTTGCCAGAACTTCATATTTGTTGAATCAATATGAATCTAAAAAAGATGTTTCTGAATAGAATTGAGTGTTGGACTGACATTTTAGAGTCAAGATGTGCTGTGCTTAGTTGTTCAGTCATGTCTGACTCTTTGTGACCCCATGGACTGTAGCCTGCCAGGCTCCTCTGTCCATGGGGATTCTCCAGGCAAGAATACTGGAGTGGGTTGCCATGCCCTCCTCTGGGAGGATCTTCCCAACCCGGAGATTGAACCCAGGTCTCCTGTATTGCCATTGCAGGCAGATTCTTTATGATCTGAGCCACCAGGGAAGCCCCAGAGTCAAGATGAGAAAAGAACAAACATTTGGATGTTTGACATCTTAAAAGATTTTACCAATATTTATTGATAATTCAAGAAGATCACATACATTTATATATGATTATTATTTTCAGCTTTTTGGACTGTTTTTTGAATGTTTCCTCTTCCATACTACTAAGTCCATAATCATCAGTTAAATCTCTACTTCTTCTATAAGACCTAGAGTAAACTGCTTTGATTTCAGCTCTAATCATCTCTCTGTACCCTCAGTTCAGTTCAGTTCAGTCGCTCAGTCGTGTCTGACTCTTTGAGACCCCATGAATCGCAGCACGCCAGGCCTCCCTGTCCATCACCATCTCCCGGAGTTCACTCAGACTCACGTCCATCGAGTCCATGATGCCATCCAGCCATCTCATCCTCTGTCGTCCCTTTCTCCTCCTGCCCTCAATCCCTCCCGGCATCAGCGTCTTTTCCAATGAGTCAACTCTTCGCATGAGGTGGCCAAAGTACTGGAGTTTCAGCTTTAGCATCATTCCTTCCAAAGAAATCCCAGGGCTGATCTCCTTCAGAATGGACTGGTTGGATCTCCTTGCCGTCCAAGGGACTCTCAAGAGTCTTCTCCAACACCACAGTTCAAAAGCATCAATTCTTTGGCGCTCAGCATTCTTCACAGTCCAACTCTCACATCCATACATGATCACAGGAAAAACCATAGCCTTGACTAGACGGACCTTAGTTGGCAAAGTAATGTCTCTGCTTTTGAATATGCTATCTAGGTTGGTCATAACTTTTCTTCCAAGGAGTAAGCGTCTTTTAATTTCATGGCTGCAGTCACCATCTGCAGTGATTTTGGAGCCCCAAAAAATAAAGTCTGACACTGTTTCCGTGTTTCCCCATCTATTTCCCATGAAGTGATGGAACCGGATGCCATGATCTTCGTTTTCTGAATGTTGAGCTTTAAGCCAACTTTTTCGCTCTTCTCTTTCACTTTCATCAAGAGGCTTTTTAGTTCCTCTTCACTTTCTGCCATAAGGGTGGTGTCATCTGCATATCTGAGGTTATTGATATTTCTCCCAGCAATCTTGATTCCAGCTTGTGTTTCTTCCAGTCCAGTGTTTCTCATGATGCACTCTGCATAGAAGTTAAATAAGCAGGGTGACAATATATAGCCTTGACGTACTTTTCCTATTTGGAACCAGTCTGTTGTTCCATGTCCAGTTCTAACTGTTGCTTCCTGAATTAATTAATGGATATCAAGATAAATTTTCAAAAGATTGAATACATATAGTACTAAATATATGAAATGTGTAAGCTCATTATAATTAAATAAACCCTAAACAAAAGAGAGTTATTTTTGTTTGCATGCTAAGTTGCTTCAGTTGTGTCCAGCTCTTTGTGACACCATAGCCTGTAGCCCAGCTGGCTCCCCTGTCCATGGGATTTTCCTGGCAAGAACATTGGAGTGGGTTGCCATGCCCTCCTCCAGGGGATCTTCCCCACCCAGGGATCAAACCTCATTTTCTTACATTTAACCTGCAGAGGCAGACAGTTTCTTTACCACTAGTGCCAGCTGGAAAGCCCCAGCTTTTAAACATATTCAGTCAGTTGTGGTCGTCTGGCCTCAGGAGTTCTTACACATACTTCTTTCCGGTGGGAGTATAAAACTGGACAGGCTTTCTGCCTGTTGCTTTTAAGGCATAATTATTATTTAGTTTTGCATCCGGTATCAGTTCAGTTCAGTCACATCCAACTCTTTGCGACCCCATGAATCACAGCATGCCAGGCCTCCCTGTCCATCACCAACTCCTGGAGTTCACTCAAACTCACGTCCGTCGAGTCGGTGCTGCCTTCCAGCCATCTCATCCTCTGTCGTCCCCTTCTCCTCCTGCCCGCAATCCTTCCCAGCATCAGAGTCTTTTCCAATGAGTCAACTCTTCACATGAGGTGGCCAAAGTATTGGAGTTTCAGCTTCAGCATCAGTCCTCCCAGTGAACACCCAGGACTGGTCTCCTTTAGGATGCACTGGTTGGATCTCCTTGCAGTCCAAGGGACTCTCAAGAGTCTTCTCCAACACCACAGTTCAAAAGCATCAATTCTTCGGCGCTCAGGTTTCTCCACAGTCCAACTCTCACATCCATACATGACCACAGGAAAAACCATAGCCTTGACTAGATGCATCCAGTATAGTTCACTTTTATTTGACAAATGCATTCTAAATTTATTTTGTGTATTTTGTCATGTGTATAGAGTCTGACAACTGCCACCACTAACAGGATTTCCAGTCCAGCTTTCTGATCTCCTTCCCAGACGTCAGCAACTGTTACCTGTCTCAGTAGTTTTGTAAGTTTGAGAATGCCATTTAAAGGGAATTGTAGAGGCAAACTTTGAGATTGGCTTCTATCACTTAGCGTAAATTGTTTGAGGTGGATCGAGTCATGTGTATATCAATAGTTTATTCACTTTCATTACTGTGGAGTATTTCATAGCATGGATATATCTTAGTTTGCTTATCCATTCACATTTTGAGGGGCATTTGGGTCATTTCCAGTTTTTGGTGATTGTGAATAATGCAGTTTGTCGGGGGCAGACCCATGCTCTGTTTAATCCCTTTCCCTTGAGTGGGCAGGACCTGGACCTATAACTTGCTTCTCCAATAGAATACAACAAAAGAGATATGATATCACTCTCCTGATCATGTTATGTGACAAAGGAGAATTCCATTCTGGGGGTGTAATTCATTGGTCAGTCCTCCGTCAGTTGCCTTTAACCTGCCGGTTGCTAAACTTTTGTCAGTAGGTGGCGCTGCAAGATGTTTCAGAAGAAAAAGGTGGTAGTCGGACACGACTGAGCAACTTCACTTTCACTTTTCACTTTCATGCATTGGAGAAGGAAATGGCAACCCACTCCAGTGTTCTTGCCTGGAGAATCCCAGGGACGGGGGAGCCTGGTGGGCTGCCGTCTCTGGGGTCGCACAGAGTCGGACACGACTGAAGTGACTTACCAGCAGCAGCAGCAGCATTGATTCAGGTCGTGCTCGGGCTGGGGCTCCTTCACCAGGCTTCTGGAGAGGGCACCTTTTTCTCCATTCCTCAGCCTCTTTGGTATGCTTCAGTGTGAAGTGCCCAGAGGACACAACTTTCTCTCACATCTGGCTGCAGCTCTCAACTTAGACAGGAGTGGCATGGAGCGTGCATGTGGGGCTGCCCCAGCCAGGTGGAAGCACTGCTTCCCACACCTTTTCCTGTCCAGGAGCTGGGGGACACACGGGGCTGGTCATCCAGGGAGCCACGCCCCCACCAGCACACCAGGTTCACCTCTGATACTCTGAATTCCAGTGGTTTTCTCTGTGTGCCCGAGGGTGGTTCCACTTGCCTGGAGACATGGAGCAGAGCCCTGACCTGGACATACCACATGTTTCTCCACTTTCCCCCGGCATGCAACCACACACATCTTTCAGTGTGTGAAAATCTTTCCCAGTTTGTCCTTTCTTAGTCCTCATTTCATCTTTATGCTTAATCGTCTATCATCACTTAATATTTGTTTATGTTCAGTGTCCCCTGTTTAAATTTTGTGGGTTTTTTGGTTTTTATTTTTGGTCTCTTGATTGGATCCAAGCTGATACAGGCCATAACCTACTCCAAGTCTTAAGAACCACCTTCTTGCTGATTTTCTGTTGAAATTGCTAGAAAGATTACATCAAAGAGGATAATGTGCATCAGTTCAGTTCAGTTCAGTCGCTCAGTCGTGTCCGACTCTTTTTGCGACCCCATGAATCGCAGCACGCCAGGCCTCCCTGTCCATCACCATCTCCCGGAGCTCACTCTGACTCATGTCCATCGAGTCCGTGATGCCATCCAGCCATCTCATCCTCGGTCGTCCCCTTCTCCTCCTGCCCCCAATCCCTCCCAGCATCAGAGTCTTTTCCAATGAGTCAATTCTTCGCATGAGGTGGCCAAAGTACTGGAGCTTCAGCTTTAGCATCATTCCTTCCAAAGAAATCCCAGGGTTGATCTCCTTCAGAATGGACTGGTTGGATCTCCTTGCAGTCCAAGGGACTCTCAAGAGTCTTCTCCAATACCACAGTTCAAACGCATCAATTCTTCAGCGCTCAGCCTTCTTCACAGTGCAACTCTCACATCCATACCCGACCACAGGAAAAACCATAGCCTTGACTAGATGGACCTTGCTACTAAGGACAAGATGCTACTGTATGCTGGAAAATTCAGGGACATTTTATTAGCTGTAATGCAGAACCAGACTGGAGGAAGGCAGTTAGTGGGACTTAACAGAGCACTGCCTCCCCAGGGGAAGCAGAGAAGTTTCTGGTAAACTCTCAGGACTTTGCCAGGAAAAACTGGAGAGAGGCTAGGTGACAACATATTACTTACATGCCATAGAGGCTGGCCTGAACATAAAGTTGTATGCAAAAAGGCTATAAAACAGGACAAAAACATACAAAGAAAAATGTGACCTCCGGTGTAACAGCTTTAGCAAACACAGGAAGGAAGAAAACAAGTACACCGACCCTACACAGATGGTGTTTTCCTTTTAGGAATTTCTGTAGGTCTGCCATTCCCTTCCCCTCCGGTGGCTAAATCACTGTTGAGATGAGATGGTAGCTGAATACGTGAGAGGACACAGGTGACAGGAACCCAAAGGACACTGAGATGAATACGTGGAGACTTGCGTATCTCCATGTTGCATGATCAAAACCAGGCTCGTGGACATCTGTTCACCCAGTGTTATTTATGGAAATAAAAATCAGCGAATGCCAGGGCTGAAGAAAAGGTTCTGCACATAAAGTATCATAGCACTGGAGACTGAGAAGTACTCATTAAGGAAATGGAGATAGAGCTCCATATTGTGTTTTGGACATCCAAGTGAAATTCAGTATAACACGAGCTCTATGAAATAAGATATCAAAGATGCTCTAAAGAATAGAAGGAAATATAACAGCTTCTCAGTGGTTGTCCTTAAATAGTCAAATTATGAAAATTTATTGTTTTTAGCTTTTAAAGATTTATATTCTACATTTTCCTCCATAATTATATATTGATTTAATATGTAAGTGATGACATTGTTTCAGTCATTTATAGTCATAAATGTCATCGCCTTCACCTTTATGAGGTAGTCAAAGGACAGAGACGAATTGAAAGTGTTTTCTTCAACACTTTCGCAGTCTCCATCCCTCCACTAGATTAAATCACCACTAGCACTTTAGGTTGTGTCTTTCACATCTCTCTTTCTCTCTGAAAGGCCGCAGACCAAACGGATGGTAGTGGTTCAGTGATGACATTAATTGCATGTGTATATCTATATATAATAATTCCATACCTCTAGGCTTAATCCCAGTCTTTTACTGACTGTGTAATAATTTAGAGCAGGTCACTCTTCTCTCCATGCCTCAATGTCCTCTTGCATAAAATGGAGCTAATCTCATGCATAGAGTTGTTCTGAGGACTGGCTTAATATAAGTAAAGCACTTTGGCTAGTGCTTGACTGATGATAAATACTATGTAATTGTCAACTATCAAAAGTAGTGTAGGCATCTTCAGCCTTATTCCTTTAGCTTCTCCAGTGGCATCAACTGTTTACAAATCTGAATTCCTAGTCCTGACAGATCTTTTGATATCCTATGTCAAGTTTCTGTTATTTCCTGTCACTGTTTGCAAAGTATACAGATCAAAGGGTAAGGTGGATTCTGTATGCTTCTAAGGTAAAACCAATAACCAGGAAAGTCATAGAAACAGGAAAATGACAAGACTGTTTTGTTGACTTATTTAAAAGGACAATCGTATTCAGCATAGTCTGCAAAGTAAAAATAATACACAACCCAAAAAAGTATCCAAATCAATAATCAAACACATTCCTAATATGAAATTTATTGTTTCCTAAAAACCTATTCCTTCATTCCTTTTCACTGAGCTCTTATCACAGTTAAAAGATAATACTTTTTTCTTCTCACTCATGCATTAGCACCTCTAGTTTTCCTCCAAGTCAGTAGCAGTACCCTCTCAGCTGTATCTTTGCACTCTCTTTCCAATCCGTCCATTCCTCTCTATGTTCCTTCTGCCAGAATCACTGTCAATCCTGACTGCCTCCACTAGCTCTCCTTCACTTTTCACTTGCTCATCAGTCCCGCTGTATCTCAGTCTGCTGTCAGATTTAACCTTGCTTCAAAATAAGTCTTTTCAAAATATGTATTCCTGATTCCCACTGCACATTGAGGAAAGGAAGTCCAAAGGCCTTATCTCAGCATCCTTCACTGTCTAGTTCTAATGTAGTTTCTCAGCCCTCTTTCCTTCTTGTTTTTTGAACTTCCACATTAAATGTTTGATCACAGTTAATCAGGGCTACTTGCTTCTTTCATACCTATTCTGTCATCATGAATTTCTTTTTCCTCCTTCTTCCTGCTTTCCTTTTAAGAGAATGGTCAAGAGACTATTGAATTAGATCTTCCTGTTATGAGCTGTGTGGATTTGGATACATTTTTTTAAGGTATCTGAGCCTCAGAAATTTTATTTGAAAAAATGAGGATAAAATGATCTCTTAGTGTTGTAGTAACCTTAAGAACAATGAAATAAATAAACAATGTTCTTAGCACAATATCTGAAACACAGAAAGTGTTCCAAGGATAAATTCCAATCAACTGTTCTTTTGTTTCCTTCAGGAAAGCATCTTAGAATATTACCATTCCCTCCCTCAAGCCAGAGTACTCTACCCTCAGTACTAGAATTATGTTCCAATTTACTGTCCTCATAATATCAGTATAGGACTTTTTGACACTGAGGCACTTGTTACATTAATTATATTTCCCTAACTAGAGCCCAGAAGACACAGTTCCTTCCTATGTGATGTTCTTTGAAGGATCACTGTATTTAAAATAAGGTAAATATCTATCTTAAAGACTTGAGATAAGCAGTAAAGAAGAACATGCAGGTAAAAGTGTTTTGTATCTTCGTTAAGTGCTCTTTAGGAATGATTGTTAACTTGCAGTACCTAACACAGTGCCCTACACAGAAGAGTGAAGTGCTCATTGAATTCAAGTGCACATTGAAGTGATGTCCTCTGAAGCGCGTGTTAGGCCCCGTGTTTATCCTCCATCTGTTATCACTGACCATGTGGCCTTAGTGTAACATGCTGGTTGTCTATTTTAATTGTATTCTATTTCTGTTCTACTCTGTATCTACAGGGTACAAGCCTCCAGAATAATCACATAAAAAGGAAAGCATGCTAAGGATATGTTCACATCCCTTTTACTTCTGTGTGATAAGCTAATTGGGGAGGTTTGAGAAAGGGAGGACTGAGATGCAAGGAGAAAAAGAGAATGTATACTTTCACACTGAAGACTAGATCACGGAGCAGACTTCCCATTTGAGGCATAGAGAGCGGATTAGTGTGTGTATTGGACATCATAAAATCAGAACGGGTTCAATTATTACCAGCTTTGAAAATAATTTTGCAGTACTCTTAACTTTGTAAGAAGACTGCAATGTAGGTACATTTCCTCCTTCCCTGAGAAAAAGCCAGTTATCCCCTAACCTAGACTCTTCTGATAACCATCAAAGACTATACCCATTAACCCTATTTTTCACGATTTCCTTTGTTGACACTTTTAACTCTGAGAGCTGCATGGCTCCAGCCAGAGCTGATGACAGATCAGCTGTTACAGCAAGCGTCCCTTCCCTTGCAGCTGTCCAGCCCTTGCTGTGCAGATGGTGGATTTCTTTTTCCTTTTATCAGCAATTCTTTTCTTTCTTCTCCTCACAGGACTGGGATCCTTTGTGATCATGTATGAGTCAGTCACCAGTAGGAACACTCATAAGACGGAAGAGTTTTCAAAAGTGTCCAAGTGAAAGGGAACAGGGACTCAGAAATGAGGGATGGCTCTGCAGGCTGGCTGCATACTAAAAAGGGGCTATGACTTCCTTCTCATGAAAAGTAGATATTCATAGTTTTATGAACAGCATCTTTGTTCTCAAAAAAGAATTTTTATTCTTGCTTCATTGTGTGTGGTCAGAATAACAGTGAGAGTAGTCAAACCCAGAGAAGGTGGATGGGAAGAGCAGTGCAGAAGAGGAACCCAGATCTTTAAGCTGACTTCAGTCAATATGGATTTTCTCTTGCCATGTGTAAACATCTAGATAATTATCTCCATCCTTGAGTTATATTTTTGAAGGGATGCATAAGTACTTATTCTGAATTATTTCTAGCTTTCTTCTATTTAATTTTTATATTAAGAAATTAATAGGGATATTTAATATCCCCTACTTATATTTTACATATTAAAATATATAATGTTTATATTCTTATGTATATAGATTATCCTGTATGCCTATATATAAATTAGCATATAGCATATGTTTTATTCAAGAAACAGAATTTAATCCAATTGCTTGTTGGTTATATTATGCCAATTATTTTATCATACAGTGTATAGAGATTACCAGAAGTTAAACATCTGTTTACACTGAACAAATATTTACTGCAACTATATTTGCTTACAAAACTCACCCTAAAATATCTATACAAGATAGCACATCCATACCTGCTCAAAAATATAGCCATAATTACTTCCCTAAATTTTACAGCATTCTATTAAGTAGCAGCTAGATTTCATAATCTAGACTGTGATATCAGTTACTACAAAATTTTATTTTCTTCAGCATTTTTTACATATAGATGCACCTGCTTTAAGTATTGTGTAATTTGTTTATGTAAAGAGATTCCAAGTGAGCTACTTGAGTGATTTGCTATGGAATGCTATTTCAGTCTCAGTATAATTTCAAAGTTGGGTCAATATGTAAATTCGAAGTCATATTGGAATTTGAAGAGTAGCTGGCCAGGCAAGGACTGACTAGACATATGTGATGGATTTTCTATCACATTATATTTGATTTTTTCCCAAATCAAACACAGATGATCATAAGGTAAGTGAATCAAATCAGAACCCATGTTATAATTATAAGCAAACTGGCTGTGTGTACCTTTCAAATAATTAAAATACCAGCATTCTTAATCTTGCATATTTAATTATAATAGGGTACTTACTAATATGGCCTTTTATGATATTTCCAGGAAATGTTGCCAATATTCAGCTTTTTATATTCTTAGGCTGTTTAGGCTTATTTCAACACTTTGCAGTCATTATTCTTGTTGATCAGTGGATTGTCCCATATTAGTACAGTAGATACCTTGTTAAGTTGACATATAAGTGTTTATAATATAACCCTAATAGTTTTGATAACTTCCTTTGCTTTCTAGAATAAAATGGTATTCCATGCCTACTTTGTGTATCTGTGATCCCAGAGCATTTTTTAAAGGTTGATTTTGTGATATTTTATTGATTTGTATAAATTTATTATAAATTAAGAAAAATAAAGTCTTGTTTTTTGAGTGAAAAAATGTTTCTTTTCCATATAGAATTTTTCAAAACTTTTCAGTCATATTATTTATCAGTCTTTCTTTTAAGCCTTCTGAATTTTGTGTTTTATTTTAAAAGTCCTTTCCCTGAATCCAAGGTTATATACAAAATCTTTATGTCTTTCTCTATTCCCAGTATAATCCAATTTCTTATATTTAAATTGTTGGCCAGTCTGGAATTTGTCTACAGGGCGATAGGACATGAGGTAGTAATCACACTTTATTTTTTTCCAGATGGCAATCCAGTTGTCCAAACACTATTTTTTGAATAATCCATCACTTATCTACTGTGCTTTGAAATACTATCCATATTAATGTGCATTCTTATACCACTTTGACTTCTTATAATATAGAAGGCTTTATAAAGTTCACTGTAGAACAACAAAAACAAATTGCTGAATGAAATCAGCATTATGCACTATTGGGTTGGATATAAAATATTGGGTTGCAAACCCGTGGTTTTGTAAGAGATCAGTTTTATTTTCATATATGGTTTTGTCATATATTCATACGTTCTAGTTCCTGTAGTTTCTCAGTGACCTTTATACCCATTTACTTCCTCTGATTGTCACAAAAGTTGTAGGAGATAACAGCATGGAAGTATTATTTCTTTTCTTTTTTTTTTTTTTACAAGTAATGAAATTGAGATTGAAAGAGGTCTTGAGCAAGATCAAATCAGAACCTTTCTTATCTCCACTTTGACTTAACTTTATATGGAAAGCATCTTGATTCTTATTCTAGCTCTTATTCCTATTCTAATTTTCCTTCTTCCTCTTCATTTTTTTTCTTTTCACTAATTTATGAAAGAACATATCAGAGACCTTATTTCATTTCGTCCATTGAAATGATGTATTTGTCTAATATGATTCAACAATTACAATGTATTTATTATTGAAATACAGTTAATATATTGGTTAATGAATAAAATTAGCCTACTATATAGAACTTGCAATCACCTGTTCATTTTTGTTAGCCAAGGGTTAAATTAATGTTTATTATTATTTAAAAATTTTGGACTTAAAAAATTGTACTAAAAAACTTAGAATAAAAACAGGTGTAGCTATGTCTCCTACCCGCACTCCCTGATTCTGACTAGCACCCATTTATTCTTTGTATATAGGAGTGTCTATGAGCTTGTTTTCTTTCTTTCTTTTTTTTTTTTAGATTACACAATAAGGGAGATCACATGATATTTGTCTTTATCTGACTTATTTCACTTAGCATAATGCCCTCAAAGTATATTCATATTGTCAGTTCAGTCACTCAGTTGTGCCTGACTCTTTGCGACCCCATGAACCGCAGCACACCAGGCCTCCTGTCCATCACCAACTCCTGGAGTCCACCCAAACCCATGTCCATTGAGTAGGTGATGCCATCCAAACATCTCATCCTCTGTCATCCCCTTCTCCTCCTGCCCTCAATCTTTCCCAGCATCAGGGTCTTTTCCAATGAGTCAGCTCTTTGCATCAGGTGGCCAAATATTAGAGTTTCAGCTTCAACATCAGTCCTTCCAGTGAACACCCAGGACTGGTCTCCTTTAGGATGGACTGGTTGGATCTCCTTGCAGTCCAAGGGACTCTCAAGAGTCTCCTCCAACACCACAGTTCAAAAGCATCAATTCTTCTTCACTCAGATTTCTTTCTAGTCCAACTCTCATATCCATACATGACCAATGGAAAAATGATAGCCTTGACTAGAACAGACTTTTGTTGACAAAATAATGTATCTCCTTTTTAATATGCTGTCTAGGTTGGTCACAACTTTCCTTCCAAGGAGTAAGCGTCTTTTAATATCTTGGCTGCAATCACCATCCGCAGTGCTTTTGGAGCCCAGAAAAATAAAGTCAGCCACTGTTTCCACTGTTTCCCCATCTATTTCCCAGGAAGTGATGGGACCAGATGCCATGATCTTCGTTTTCTGAATGTTGAGCTTTAAGCCAACTTTTTCACTCTCCTCTTTCACTTTCATCAAGAGGCTCTTTAGTTCTTCTTCACTTTCTGCTATAAGGGTGGTGTCATCTGCATATCTGAGATTATTGATATTTCTCCTGGCAATCTTGATCCCAGCTTGTGCTTCTTCCAGCCCAGCATTTCTCATATGTACTCTGCATATAAATTAAATAAGCACGGTGACAATATAAGGCCTTGACGTACTCCAGTTTTCCTGGAACTCTCTTGCTTGTTCAATGATCCAGCGGATGTTGGCAATTTGATCTCTGGTTCCTCTGCCTTTTCTAAAACCAGCTTGAACATCTGGAAGTTCATGATTCACGTATTTCTAAAGCCTGGCTTGGAGAATTTTGAGCATTACTTTACTAGCATGTGAGATGAGTGCAATTGTGCGGTAGTTTGAGCATTATTTGGCATTGCCTTTCTTTGGAATTGGAATGAAAACTGACCTTTTCCAGTCCTGTGGCCACTGCTGAGTTTTCCAAATTTGCTGGCATATTGAGCGCAGCACTTTCACAGCAACATCTTTCAGGATTTGAAATAGCTCAACTGGAATTCCTTCACCTCCACTAGCTTTGTTCGTAGTGATGCTTCCTAAGGCCCACTGGACTTCACATTCCAGGATGTCTGGCCCCAGGTGAGTGATCACACCATTATGATTATCTGGGTCATGAAGATCTTTTTTGTACAGTTCTTCCGTGTATTCTTGCCACCTCTTCTTAATATCTTCTGCTTCTGTTAGGTCCGTACCATTTCTGTCCTTTATTGAGCCCATCTTTGCATGAAATGTTCCCTTAGTATCTCTAATTTTTTGAAGAGATCGCTAGTCTTTCCCATTCTATTGTTTTCCTCTATCTTTTCATTGATTGCTGAGGAAGGCTTTCTTATCTCTCCTTGATATTCTTTGGAACTCTGCATTCAAATGGGTATCTTTCCTTTTCCGCTTTGCTTTTCGCTTCCCTTATTTTCACAGCTATTTTTAAGGCCTCCTCAGACAGCCATTTTGCTTTTTGGCATTTCTTTTTCTTGGGGATGGTCTTGCTTCCTGTCTCCTGTACAATGTCACTAACCTCTGTGCGTAGTTCATCAGGCACTCTATCAGATCTAGTCCCTTAAATCTATTTCTCACTTCTACTACATATGTCAAAATTTCATTATTTTTATGACTGAATAATGTAATACATGTGTATATGTATTATGTATATATATGTGTGGGTATATATATATAAAGTGAAAGTGAAGATTGTTTAGTCGTGTCCAACTCTTTGTGACCCCATGGACTGAACCCACCAGGCTCCTCTGTCCATGGAATTCTCCAGGCAAGAATACTGGAGTGAGCTGTCATTCCTTTCTCCAGCGATCTTCCCAACCCAGGGATCGAACTTGGGTCTATTGCATGGCAGGCAAAACCATATATATATATGTATATATACATATATACATACATACATACATATATATGTGTGTGTTTCTGTGTGTGTATACACTGCAGCATGAGAAGGCAGTGGCAACCCACTCCAGCACTCTTGCCTGGAGAATCCCATGGATGGAGGAGCCTGGTAGGCAGTGGTCCATGGGGTCACGAAGAGTCTGACACGACTGAACGACTTTGCTTTCACTTTTCACTTTCACGCATTGGAGAAGGAAATGGCAACCCACTCCAGTGTTCTTGCCTGGAGGATCCCAGGGACGATGGAGACTGGTGGTCTGCTGTCTATGGGGTCGCACAGAGTTGGACAACACTGAAGCGACTTAGCAGTAGCAGCAGCATACAATGCAGCATTATTAACAATAACTGAGATAATGGGAACAACCTACTTGTCCAATAGATGAAGGATAACAAAATTGTTAGGTTGTTGCCATTATCTTGGTTATTGTTAATAATGCTTCAGTGAACATGGAAGTGCCTGTATATTTTTGATCTATTGTTTTTGTTTTCTTTAGATATATACCTAGAAGAAGAATTGCTGGATATAGAGTAGTTACACTTTTGATTTTTTGAGGAACCTCCTTACTATTTTCTATAACTGGTGTACCAGTTTACATTCTCACCACCAATGCATAAGGGTTCCTTTTGCTCTGTATCCTTGCTAAAACTTGTTATTTCTAGATTTTTTGATAATAGCCATTTTAACAGGTGTGAGGTGTTATTCTGGTTTTGATTTGCATTTTCCTAAGAATTAATAGTGTAGGGATCTTTTCCTATATCAGTTGGCCATCATATATCTTTTTGGATGAATTTGTTTGTTCAGATCTTCCACACATTTTTTTAAAATCAGATTGTTTGAGTTTTTTTCCTATTGGGCTGTATGAGTTGTATGAATTCTTTCTACATTTTATATATAATATACATATTATATATGTATATATAGTATATATAGTCAGATGGCTTTTCTGAATTTATTTAGATGATCATATGATTTTATTCCTCATTTTGTTTCTGTGGTGCATCATATTGATTGCAAATGTTGGACCATTCTTATTTGATCATTTTAAAGTATTATTGAATTTAATTTGCTAATATTTTATAGAGGATTTCTGGCTCTAAGTTCATCAGGCATACTGGTCTATAATTTTCTTTTCTCATGCATTTGTCTGGTTTTGGTATCAAGGTAATGCTGGCCTTACAAGATAAATGTGGAAGAGGTCCCACCTCTTCTGTTTTTGAAATACTTTGAGAGGGTTTGTTATTAATTCTTTGACTATTTGGTACAATTTACCAGTGAAGCCATTTGGTCTGAACTTTTATTTGTTGGGGGGGTTTTTGATTATGGATTCAATATCCTTCAGTTCAGTTCAGTTCAGTTGCTCAGTCATGTCCAACTCTTTACGACCCCATGATTCGCAGCACACCAGGCCTCCCTGTCCATCACCAACTCCCAGAGTTCACTCAGACTCACACCCATCAAGTCAGTGATACCATCCAGCCATCTCATCCTCAGTCGTCCCCTTCTCCTCCTGCCCCCAATCCCTCCCAGCATCAGAGTCTTTTCCAATGAGTCAACTCTTCACATGAGGTGGCCAAAGTACTGGAGTTTCAGCTTTAGCATCATTACTTCCAAAGAAATCCCAGGGCTGATCTCCTTCAGAATGGACTGGCTGGATCTCCTTGCAGTCCAAGGGACTCTCAAGAGTCTTCTCCAACACCACAGCTCAAAAGCATCAATTCTTCAGCACTCAGCCTTCTTCACAGTCCAACTCTCACATCCATACATGACTACTGGAAAAACCACAGCCTTGACTAAACAGACCTTAGTCGGCAAAGTAATGTCTCTGCTTTTGAATATGCTATCTAGGTTGGTCAAAGCTTTTCTTCCAAGGAGTAAGCGTCTTTTAATTTCATGGTTGCAGTCACCATCTGCAGTGATTTTGGAGTCCCCCAAAATAAAGTCTGACACTGCTTCCAGTTTCCCCATCTATTTCCCATGAAGTGATGGGACCAGATGCCATGATCTTCGTTTTCTGAATGTTGAGCTTTAAGCCAACTTTTTCACCCTCCTCTTTCACTTTCATCAAGAGGCTCTTTAGTTCTTCACTTTCTGCCATAAGGGTGGTGTCATCTGCATATCTGAGGTTATTGATATTTCTCCTGGTAATCTTGATCCCAGCTTGTGCTTCTTCCAGCCCAGCATTTCTCATATGTACTCTGTATATAAGTTAAATAAGCAGGGTGACAATATAAGGCCTTGACACACTCCTTTTCCTATTTGGAGCCAGTCTGTTGTTCCATGTCCACTAGTAATATATCTGTTCAGATTTTCTGTTACATGATGATTCAGTCTTTGCAGGCCGTATGTTTCTAGGAGTTTATCCATTTTTTCTAGGTTGTCCAGTTTGTTGGTGTGTAATTGTTCATAGTAGTCTCTTATATGATTCTTCGTATTTCTGTGGTATCAACTGTAATATCATTTTTTCATATATTGTTTTATTTCTTTGACTCCTCCTGCTTTTAAAAATTAATCTATTTAAATATTCCTCAGTTTGGTTTATCTTTTTACAGGGCTAGTTCTTAGTTTCATTGATCTTTTCTATTGTCTTTTTAGTCTCTTTTTCATTTATTCCTGCTATGATGTTTGTTATTTTCTTCCTTTCACTAACTTTGGTTTTGTTTGGTCTTCTTTTTCTAGTTTCTTGAGGTGTAAAATTAGGTTACTTGAGACTTTTCATGTTCCTGAAGTAGACATTTTCTCCCTAATCTTCCCTGACAGTTTGGCTACTTTACTTAATTTTATGGAATTTAAAAGGAGTTCATGAATCTGCTTCCTAAATTCAATATGTTCTGGATGATTGGAACATAGGCTTCTGAAATGTTTGTGGAACTACTCAAATACACATCATCACAGTGCAGTGAGGATAATGCTGCAAGAGATGTATAGCAGAGGCCATGGGAGAAGGTTTGCTTGAAGTCTTGGAGGATATCAGTGAAATAATTTTTCAGCATCATTTGGTCATTATTAGGAGTTAGTATGTAAAGAAAATAAGGATAAAATTCTCTTTTCCCAAAGGGAAAGTGTAATCAGAGCTATGGATGTTTTTGATGCAAAAAATTTTGAAGATAGCTCACATTGCTGGAGTTTTGATTGGATGGTGAAAATCATAAAGGATAAAGCCTTTATCAAACTGTGAAGATTTTGAACTACCATTCTAGAAGTTAGACTTTATTTCAGGATAATGAGGAGGCACTAAAGATTTTACGGAGGGAGAGCAACATGATTATTTTCAAGAAGATGATGAGGAAGATGTGGGAGACAAGAGTGATGCTGTTTTCTAGTAAAGCCTTCAAGACAGCATTATAATTACAATTTGAAGAGTATTTGCTTCTAATACTCTTAGTACACCCTGGCATACATATCCACTAGGCAGAGATATCCATGTGGAATTGAAGATAATATTGGCATGTGATGAAGGCACTTAGAATGAGGGGCAGAGTGGAAGTAATAGTTAAAGGATGCACAAAAGAGGGGTAAAGATGATTTTGCCTTCAAATAAAAGTTAAAGCAAATCTTTTTAAAAAATGGAACACAAGACAGTTGAGTTAGAATTTTACTTAGATGTAGTACATAGTTTTAAAAGATTGCAGTGTTTTTGCAAGCTATTCCAATAATATTTAAGGAAATAAAACATTTGAACATGTAATTGAATAAATAAATAAGATACTTGTCTTCTTTAAAAAAATCTTGATATACATTTTAAACCTTGATTATACATTAAATATGAAAAAAAAAAAGCAGCCATGCCTGGCAACACAAACATACCCATCCTCTCCTTTTACAATGGCAGGTAGGATAATACTGCCAAATAATATGGAACAAGAAGACACTTGTTGAGACTCGCAAAAACTCGTCTTGCTTGTGATTCCTCTCTTAGAAAGTAATATTTGTGAAAAATACTGTTGACTCTGTCTTAGTTTACACATTTATTTTGAGGATGAAACAATATATGGAAGAATATTTATTAAATTTTAAAGTATTTTACAAACAAGCATCTTTTTTGGGGAAAATGTAAAGAAAAAAGCAATTAAAATGCAAAATTAATAGCTTTAAAGTCAAAACATTTCCTTACAACTTCGCAAAGAGTCGGACACGACTGAGCAGCTGAACTGAACTGACTCACTCCTTTTAGCAGTTTTTTCAACTTATTTATTTAGCCTTTGGGAAATGTTTCATATTCTTTAATAAATGATTTTATTGCATGGCAGAAGAAAGGAAAAAAATAAACAATATAGTGAATCACATTCAAAATTAACTTATGATACAGAGAGTTGAATAACTATTTTTTTTGTGAAGAATTTAAGTGCCTGTTATGCTATTTACTTTGGGCATTTTTGTACTGAAACAACCTTTGTTGATGGATACATGAGTGTGAGTCTATATATTTTGCTTTTTTTTTTTCTATTAGAATAGCTAATAAAACAAGTGATTACTTGTTTTATCTTGTATTTATAAAGTTCTAATTTACTTTTGACATCTTTCAGAATATCTCAGTGGTGCTCAGGGCAAGAATAGCGTTAGTTGACAAAGCTGATTTATTAATAGGGAAACTCTCATTTCATTTTATTGACATCACGTTTAACACCTGATTATGTAGTAACTCACACCTATTGATAAGAGCTTATAGCAGGATTTCTGGGTTTTGAGGGCTCTTCTCAAGACCTAAATGAGAAAATTCTCCTGGGACGATGTACCCTTTATTCTTTACAAACATTTTTCAGAGAAACATATGCATCTGCACACACTGGTAAGCTAGGTGTCCTGCTTGTTCTCTAGCACACAAGGATCTATTGAAAAACTTCTCTATGTCACGCTGAAACAAAATGTGCTGCCTGCATTGTTAATACCAGCAATGTCTTGTAAGTTTAAGCCACGTAACTCAAGCAGAAATTCCAGCTGTTAAAACATAGATAATGGAAAGCCAGTGTAAGTAGTGACCAGCATTCGCAGTAGGGTTAAACACCAGCATTACACATTACTTGAACCATAAACTCGATTGCTTTGGGGTCATTGACAAGGTCATCATGACTCAAAATTTCTGGTTGGTTTGGGTACTGCAGTCTACTTTATGGAAGAAAATTATATTACTTGCTTCTTAGTATTTTATTGGATTGTGCACTAAATTTAAGAGCACAGTGAATTCTTGAAATAATGTGAAAAAACTTCATTCTTGAATCTGTAGCTAATTTTGAAGTTAGCTTGACCTATGAAAAACAAAACAATAAAAGTTTAGAATTTGCCTGTTTTCTATCATAACATCAATACTCTTCTATCTATGGTAAATTTTCTTCCTTTTAAAAACTTCCACATCTCAGTATAAAGTTGCCAAAATAATACATAAAGTTCTGAGGAATTAAGATGACTTGGATCAATGTATTTTTCTGTCACATGTAGCTTAACAAGACAAAGAAAGCCTCTCCTCAAAAATCATGGAGCATAATACCAATTAGTTCATTAAATCTATTGTCAAGTTGGTTGTTAGATAAAATTAAGAACTCAGTCTTTATTGTCATTTCAGTTTTGAAGTTTCATGACGATATCAAGAGAATACCTTTCCTCATTAAAAAAGTCATGTGGAAAATGAGAACCTTATCTAAGAAGTAACTGTACCTCCATGTCACACCTTCATAGTACTTCAAATTACATGCTGTAATTAATAAGATCTCTGAAGATAAAATAAGTTGTCTCTAGAATTCTTCAGTATTTGATATTATTTTTGATGACTGTCATATTATATTAAATTATGTTATATTCATCCTAACCTTTAGTATATTAACCCTGGCAAGAGTTTATCATAAACTGTCAACATGTTTCTGAAAATATATGATCTGCAATAAATAGCTGAGACAAAAACATGTTGATTTTTCCTTTAGTTGTTTTAAAAATGTAGTCACATTTACTAAAGCCAAAGGCAATCAAAATATAGAAAAAATAGAATGATGATTGTGCTGTGTGTGAAGCCCCATGAAATCATGTACAATATAACATTACATTATAGTTTGTACAGACTGTTTAGTTTTCAATCCACGTGCCTGTCCACAGCTATGTTTTTTGAATTGTTTTGGATCCATTAGAAAATAGACAAAGAGCACACAGCAAAGGAGATAAAACTATTTAGAAAACATGAACAGTTGGGCATTTATTATGCATCAGATATTTTCTAATTGATACAGGGAATCAAAGACAAATGTCATATAGGCAGTTTCCCCAAGGAGGCCTCATAAACCAGTAGTGAAGAGAATCAGACAATTATAATACAGAGAAGTAAATGATATCAAAGAGGAATTTACATGATGCTTCAGGAGGACACAGAAAGGGAAAGAAATCAATATTAGGGCAGGCAGAGGAGTCAGATCAGGATTCTTGAAAGTGATAAAATGCCCACAGAATATGCACAAAATGCATATTGTCTGTGCTGAATGTTTAATATTGCGTGGGCATTAATATCCTAAACACATTAACGAGCCCAAGTAAGATGAAAAAGCTACAAGCAATCAGAGTGGTTGGTACTCAGAATGAAAGAGCAGCATTTTAGAGGTGAAGTACTTTTGTATAAAGTCCCTATGTGAAAACTCTCAGGGCTTTATTTAGACTTTGTTCTCTAGAGACTATGGGAAGTCAATGAAAGATTTTTTTTTTTTTTACAGTATTTTTAAAATTTTTTTTTAATTTTAAAATCTTTAATTCTTACATGTGTTCCCAAACATGAACCCCCCTCCCACCTCCCTCCCCATAACATCTCAGTGGGTCATCCCCATGCACCAACCCCAAGCATGCTGTATCCTGCGTCAGACATGGACTGGCAATTCAATTCTTACATGATAGTATACATGATAGAATGCCATTCTCCAAAATCATCCAACCCTCTCCCTCTCCCTCTGAGTCCAAAAGTCCGTTATACACAGCTGTGTCTTTTTTCCTGTCTTGCATACAGGGTCATCATTGCCATCTTTCTAGATTCCATATATATGTGTTAGTAGACTGTATTGGTGTTTTTCTTTCTGGCTTACTTCACTCTGTATAATCGGCTCCAGTTTCATCCATCTCATCAGAACTGATTCAAATGAATTCTTTTTAATGGCTGAGTAATACTCCATTGTGTATATATACCACAGCTTTCTTATCCATTCATCTGCTGATGGACATCTAGGTTGTTTCCATGTCCTGGCTATTATAAACAGTGCTGCGATGAACATTGGGGTACATGTGTCTCTTTCAATTCTGGTTTCCTCGGTGTGTATGCCCAGCAGTGGGATTGCTGGGTCATAAGGTAGTTCTATTTGCAATTTTTTAAGGAATCTCCACACTGTTCTCCATAGTGGCTGTACTAGTTTGCATTCCCACCAACAGTGCAGGAGGGTTCCCTTTTCTCCACAACCTCTCCAGCATTAATTGCTTGCAGATTTTTGGATCGCAGCCATTCTGACTGGTGTGAAGTGGTACCTCATTGTGGTTTTGATTTGCATTTCTCTGATAATGAGTGATGTTGAGCATCTTTTCATGTGTTTGTTAGCCATCTGTATGTCTTCTTTGGACAAATGTCTATTTAGTTCTTTGGCCCATTTTTTGATTGGGTCATTTATTTTTCTGGAATTGAGCTGCATAAGTTGCTTGTATATTTTTGAGATTAGTTGTTTGTCAGTTGCTTCATTTGCTATTATTTTCTCCCATTCAGAAGGCTGTCTTTTCACCTTGCTTATAGTTTCCTTTGTTGTGCAGAAGCTTTGAATTTTAATTAGATCCCATTTGTTTATTTTTGCTTTTATTTCCAGAATTCTGGGAGGTGGATCATAGAGGATCCTGCTGTGATTTATGTCGGAGAGTGTTTTGCCTATGTTCTCCTCTAGGAGTTTTATAGTTTCTGGTCTTACATTTAGATCTTTAATCCATTTTGAGTTTATTTTTGTGTGTGGTGTTAGAAAGTGATCTAGTTTCATTCTTTTACAAGTGGTTGACCAGTTTTCCCAGCACCACTTGTTAAAGAGATTGTCTTTACTCCATTGTATATTCTTGCCTCCTTTGTCAAAGATAAGGTGTCCATATGTGTGTGGATTTATCTCTGGGCTTTCTATTTTGTTCCATTGATCTATATGTCTGTCTTTGTGCCAGTACCATACTGTTTTGATGACTGTGGCTTTGTAGTAGAGCCTGAAGTCAGGCAAGTTGATTCCTCCAGTTCCATTCTTCTTTCTCAAGATTGCTTTGGCAATTCGAGGTTTTTTGTATTTCCATACAAATCTTGAAATTATTTGTTCTAGTTCTGTGAAAAATATGGCTGGTAGCTTGATAGGGATCGCATTGAATTTGTAAATCGCTTTGGGTAGTATATTCATTTTCACTATATTGATTCTTCTGATCCATGAACATGGTATATTTCTCCATCTATTAGTGTCCTCTTTGATTTCTTTCATCAGTGTTTTATAGTTTTCTATATATAGGTCTTTAGTTTCTTTGGGTAGATATATTCCTAAGTATTTTATTCTTTTCGTTGCAATGGTGAATGGAATTGTTTCCTTAATTTCTTTTTCTACTTTCTCATTATTAGTGTATAGGAATGCAAGGGATTTCTGTGTGTTGATTTTATATCCTGCAACTTTACTATATTCATTGATGAGCTCTAGTAATTTTCTGGTGGAGTCTTTTGGGTTTTCCATGTAGAGGATCATGTCGTCTGCAAACAGTGAGAGTTTTACTTCTTCTTTTCCAATTTGGATTCCTTTTATTTCTTTTTCTGCTCTGATTGCTGTGGCCAAAACTTCCAGAACTATGTTGAATAGTAGCGGTGAAAGTGGACACCTGACAAAGACGTCACAAAAAAAGAAAACTACAGGCCAATATCACTGATGAACATAGATGCAAAAATCCTCAACAAAATTCTAGCAATCAGAATCCAACAACACATTAAAAAGATCATACACCATGACCAAGTGGGCTTTATCCCAGGGATGCAAGGATTCTTCAATATCCGCAAATCAATCAATGTAATTCACCACATTAACAAATTGAAAAATAAAAACCATATGATTATCTCAACAGATGCAGAGAAGGCCTTTGACAAAATCCAACATCCATTTATGATAAAAACTCTCCAGAAAGCAGGAATAGAAGGAACATACCTCAACATAATCAAAGCTATATATGACAAACCCACAGCAAACATTATCCTCAATGGTGAAAAATTGAAAGCATTTCCCCTAAAGTCAGGATCAATGAAAGATTTTAAGTGGAGAGTTGATAAGAGGAAATTCAGAAAGAAGTCTTTGGCTACAGAGTAAAAGATTAATGGCTGGGGCTGGGGACATTGCTCAGGAGGCTGTGTTAAACTTAAGATGATAAGTGGTAAAGGCATGAATTACATAAGTGCCATGGTGTGGGCAGCAGCATCAAATATCGCAGATGGATACAGTAAAAAAAAAAAAAAAAAAAAGGCGGGGGGTGGAGAGGGAAAGTCTATCGGGTAATTATACGAGACCAGTAGACTGATGAGGCTTGGGGTTTGTTTGTTTACTACTTTGTTTTCTGTTCTAAGGCCAAGACCTGGCGTAGAAGAAATTGATTTTTTGAATAATTACATAATCAGTGGAAACTGATTTTCTCCATCAGACATAAGGTGTGAGATTGTCTGCTGACTGTCAAGAGAGATCAAGAGTCAGGCTAGCTGAGCATATAGCTACTCAGAGGAGTTATAAAAGGACATGACCAGGAAAACATGTTAATACATTCCTTGGCAATTTTGAGGTCTGAGCTAAAATCACTGATTGTAAATGATTGCTTTATATTTTTGAATGGTTTACTTTAGCAGAGTCACTATCGTAGCTTTATAGAAATAGGGAAGGTAGACACATGGATGAGATACTAGGAACAAAGTGAGAGCTGACTAAGAAGGAGATGAGAAGGTACCTTTATATTTTTGGAAAAAAAAAAGAAAGGGTTTCAATTTTGAATTGGATAAAGAGTATTGTAATTATTCATGTAAAAGAGCTGGAAGGATGAGAAGCTGTATGGAACAATATCCTCATAGGAGCTTCATTCTTTTTTTCTTTTTTTCAAGGCTGCTGTAACAAATTACCACAAATTTAGTGGCTTAGAAAGAAACATGTTTTATCTAATAATTCGGTAGGTGAGAAGTCTAAAATGATTCTCTTGGAATAATATCAAGATGTCAACAGAAATGCATTCCTTCCATAAGATTTAGGAGAATCCATCTCATTCTTCTTTTCAGCTTCCGGAGAATCCCCCATATTCCTTGACTCATGGCTCCCTTCTTCCTTGCCATAGCCATCAATGAATGGCAGGTCTAATTTTCCCCACACCGCATCACTCTGGTTGGTCTTTGGCTATCATCAACAAATCTCTATTTTTAGGACTCATATAATGACATTGGGCTCACCTGGATAATTCTTGGCAGCATCCCTATCTGGAGGTTCTTAATCATATCTGAAAAAGCCCTTTTGCTATTATGCAAAATGAGATATTCATAGGTTCCAGGCATTAGGACGTGAACATGAGGCTCCATAGTTATGCTGAGTATGGGAGCTATGACTAAATTAAGACATGGAGGTCTTGAAGCCTGTTGTAAATTGAGTGTGCTCTTAGCAGTTGACTTATCATGAAGTGGGCTTCCCTGATAGCTCAGTTGGTAAAGAATTTGCCTGCAGTGCGGGAGACCCTGGTTCAATTCCTGGCTTGGGAAGATCCCCTAGAGAAGGGATCAGCTACCCACTCTAGTATTCTGGGGCTTCTTTTGTGGCTCAGCTGGTAAAGAATCTGGCTGCAATGCCAGAGACCTGTGTTCGATCCCTAGGTTGGGAAGATCCCCTGGAGAAGGGAAAGGCTATCCACTCCAGTATTCTGGCCTGGAGAATTCCATGGATAAGGGTATAGTCCATGGGGTTCCTAAGAGATGGACATGACTAAGCAACTTTCACTATCATGAAATAAGGATTTCAGAAGGCATGGTGAAAAGTTTTCAGAGAAGCAATAAAATTAGACCAGAAATATAGTTTTAGTAATCATCTTATCTCCAGTAGAAATTAACTTTCTGAACTTGTTCATCATTTATGATTTGTTCAATGGAAATCTCATACTTGTTATCAACAAAGACTGATGTGACAAAAGTAGGAGTTTTGAGTATGTTTGTAAAAAAGGCAAACCATTTTTAGGTTTGATTAGCTTTCACCATAGGCAGATTTTTGTTGTTGTTGTTTTTACCATGTCATAAAATATTGATTAGGTGTGAGATAATTTTACCTTCTGACTTTTTCTGGCATTGCTTTGTCTGCTTAACTTCTCTAAATTGTCATCTAATTATACTTTAAGGTTGTGATTGTACATAAGGTGCTCAGATAAAATTTACTGAGGCCACAGCTGCAATGAAACTATTTACCTTGTATCAGCAAACAACTGAACCAGTTGCACAGTTGTGTCCGACTCTTTGTGACTCCATGGGCTATGCAGCCCGCCAGGCTCTTCTGTCTGGGGAGTTTTCTAGGCTAGAATACCGGAGTGAGTGTCCATTTCCTTCTCCAGGGGATCTTCCCAGCCTAGGGATTGACCTATGTCTCTTGCATCTCTTGCATTGGCAGTCAGGTTCTTCACCAGCTGAGCCACTAGGGAAGCCCTCATCAGCAAACAAGGCTAAATTCAAAATAATAGGAATGTAAGGTTGTGTGTGATCATAGCCGCACTTAGACTCTCAAGTCATTCACATGAAAAATGTCAACCCTTCACTAGCTTTTATTATCACAGGTTATTTTAGTCATAGTATTATAACAGCCTTTGCTAAAAAAGAAAAAACAACTGGGCAACACATTTTTGTTACTTCCTTTAACTTAGTAATTAGAAAACAAAGTAAAAAGCAGGGATACAATATTATTGTTAAAGCACAGAGATTTAGATAAGTAATATTGACAGAATCCTATAATATACTTCTAAAGAAAGTTATGTTCTGATTAATAAAAATAACTATAGAACTTGCTGTATTACATGCTGCTACTGCTAAGTCGCTTCAGTCGTGTCTGACTCTGTGTGACCCCATAGATGGCAGCCCACCAGGCTCTCCCATCCTTGCCTGGGATTCTTGAGGCAAGAATACTGGAGTGGGTTGCCATTTCCTTCTCCAATGCATGAAAGTGAAAAGTGAAAAGTCGCTCAGTCATGTCTGACTCTTAGCGACCCCATGGACTGCAGCCTGCCAGGCTCCTCCATCCATGGGATTTTCCAGGCAAGTGTACTGGAGTGGGGTGCCATTGCCCTTAATTTAGTAATTAAAAATGTTCATTTAACAACTAGCCAGGTGTGAGGACAGGGTCAAAGATGGTAGGGTCAAAGTGATAAGACAGGAGTTACAGAACTTTCAGGTACTCAAAACAACTCTTCATTATTTTGTTACAAGTATTATAGACTTCAAACACACATTACATGGTCTTCAAGTTTTAAAAGTATGTATCACAATTTACAATCTTGTTAACGTTGTCATCCATTTTTGTATTATTTGACTCCTGGAGTATTATTAACCAAGGGTTATGTATGGATGAAATGACTGTGTCCTCTACAGATCTGAACCTTTCTCCTTTTTAATAAAGATAGTGATCCTTATCTAAAGAAGAGATATTCCAACTGTTTATCTTTTTTAAAAATCGTTAGTGGGCTGAAAAACAACAAATTACGGAATACATGAATTTTTCAGCTTTATTGAGATCTAATTGACAGAAAAATTGCAAGATGTTTAAAGTTACATCCAAAGCGACTTAGCATGGCCACACACATGATGATTTGATATATGTGTACATTGAGTATACAAATTTCAAAAAAATCAGAATGATAGATATGTCTATCCTTTAAGCTATTCAAGAATGTGGATTTTTAATACTAATGTGAGAAGCAGGCAAAAAGATTTAATTTAAAATGTGTTCAGGTTTAGATGTTAATCAAATTAATTAGAGATATTTGAAGAATTCTGGAGAAAGTCAGGCAGGGTTCAGTTAAGCTACATCTGAGTTTGAATTTGAGGTGTAGATCTCTGAGAATATATGACCATTTAGTATTCAGTATTTTGTTTTCAAATTTGAAGTTTCATAAAAGAATTATGTCCTTTTACAGATTCAAATAGATTTTATGTATTGCACAGAGTTGTGCTTCATACATCCTGGTTTCCACTTATTTGTTTTCAGAATGTTAGATTTCTATGATTCTGTGAATATAGTTTCCACTTGATTTAGTTTACCTCTCTTGACTGTTGAAGACACTGCTCTGTTAGATGTTTGATATCTCAGAAACACACTGAAATTAACAAATCAATATTGACCTCAGAAGACTAGATTATGATTTCTAGTTATAAAAATCTGTGACTTTTCTAAGATTGTTACTTTATTTCCTTCGTTTAACTCAGTGGTTCTTTAAAATTGAAGATTCTCTTGATCTTAGCATTCTTACAGTTTGCATTTTCTGTTTCACTCACCTGATAGTTTAACTTTAAATGAATTTGTTGTAATTCCTTGAATAAATAAGGAATGTATTTGTTTTTCTCTTGCAGTTTTAATTTTAATGTTTAGGATATCTATATCTGATAGATAAATCCGCTTCATCAATCATTAGAGACAAAAAATTGAGCATCACAGAATGTTGAAGCTATAGAGAGTCTTGATTTAAGAACACCTTTCAGTGTATTTTTTCAGCTGCTTTCTGTGACCAAACATTTGGACATTTGACTCTATTAGAATAAGTATAGTATGTATACCCTATCTGTTTTTACCAAGTGTTTACCAATACAAGGTGGCAGTCACTAAAGAGGTATCAAGTACTATATTCATATGCTTAATCACTCCCTCCTCCATATAATGCTATGGATCTGTTTTACAAGTATAGATGAAACTCTTTCAACATAAATGTTAGTTCAGCAGACCAATAATTCTGTCTCAACAAATATTTTCTTTTCATGTCATTGCAAATCTATTGTCTATGGGAAGTGCACACAAAAATGTCTCAAGTTATTTATGGCCATTCTTGCTCTCTACCAATATGTGAAGTGTCTAAATTGGTAAACTTTTTTCAGCTTAAAATATCAATTTAGTCCTACCTCTATGACTAAAAGTGGCATTTGGAGGCCACTTTTGTTCCATAGTGGTGGTTGTTCAGGCACTAAATTGTGTCTGACTCTGTGATGCCATGGACTACAGCCCTCCAGCTTCTGTGTCCTTCATAATCTCCCTTAGTTTCCTCAAACTCATGTCCATTGAGTCGGTGATGCCCTGCAACCGTTGATCCTCTGTGGCCCCCTTCTCCTCCTGCCCTCATCCTTCCCAGCATCAGGGTCTTTTCCAGTGTGTCAGCTCTTTACATCATGTGGCCAAAGTATTGGAGCTTCAGCATCAGTCCTTCTAGTGAATATTCAGGGTTGATTTCCTTTAGGATTGACTGGCTTGATCTCCTTGCTGTCCAAGGGACTCTCAAGAGTCTTTCCAGCACCACAATTTGAAAGATCAATTCTTTGGCGCTCAGCCTTCTCCATGGTCGAACTCTCACATCCATACCCGACTACTGGAAAAATGATAGCTTTGACTACACAGACCTTTGTTAGCAAAACAATGTCTCTGTGTTTTAATAAAGACTAGAGTTGTCATAGCTTTCCTTCCAGGCAGCAAGCATTGAATGTTGAGTTTTAAGCCAGGTCTTTCACTCTCCTTTTTCACCCTCATCAAGAAGCTGTTTAATTCCTCTTGGCTTTCTGCCAATAGAGTATTGTCATCTGCATATCTGAGATTGTTGATAAATCTCCCATTCTCTTGATTCCAGCTTGTGAGTCATCCAGCCTGCATTTTGCATGATGTACTCTACATATAAGTTAAATAAACAGGTTGGTAGTATACAGCCTTGACATACTCTTTTTCCCAGTTTTTAACCAGTCCATCATTCCATATCCTGTTCTAACTGTTGCTTGTTGCCCTGCATACAGGTTTCTCAGGGGACAAGTAAGGTGTTCTGGTATTCCCATCACTTTAAGAATTTTCCACAGTTTGTTGTGATCCATACAGTCAAAGGCTTTAGCATAGTCAATGAAGTAGAAGTAGATGTTTTTTCCTGGAATTCTCTTGCTTTCTCTATGATCCAACAGATATTGGCAATTTGATCTCTAATTCCTCTGCCTTTTCTAAATCCTGCTTGTACATTTGGAAGTTCTTAGTTCACATACTGCTGAAGCCTAGCCTGATGGATTTTGAGTATCACCTTGCTAGCATATGAAATGAGCACAACTGTGCAATAGTTTGAACATTCTTTGGCATTGCCCTTCTTTCGGATTGGAATAAAAACTGACCTTTTCCAGTCCCGTGGCCACTGTTAAGTTTTCCAGATTTGCTAACATATTGAGGGCAGCACTTTAGCAACATCAAATTTTAGCATTTGAAACAGCTCAGCTGGAAGTCCATCCCCTGCACTAGCTTTGTTCATAATAATGCTTCCTTAGGCCCATTTTATTTCACACCAGAGGATGTTTGGCTCTAGGTGAGTGACCACACCATTGTGGTTATCTGAGTCATTAAGACTTTTTTTGTATATTTCTTCTGTGTGTTCTTGCCACCTCTCAATCTCTTCTTAGCCATTTCTGTCCTTCATTTGCCCATCTTTGCATGAAATGCCCCTTTGGTATCTCCAGTTTTCTTGAAGAGATCTCTAGTCTTTTCCACTGTTTTGTTTTCCTTTATTTCTTTGCATTGTTCACTTAAGAAGGCTTTCTTCTCTCTGCTTGCTGTTCTCTGGAACTTGCATTCAGTTGGGTATGTCTTTTCCTTTCTCCTCTGCGTTTCACTTCTCTTCTTTTCTCAGCTGTTTGTAAGACCTCCTCAGACAACCACTTTGCCTTCTTGTATTTCTTTGTTCTGTAGATTTTGGTTCATTTCCAAAGACAAGACAAGAAGTTTATAGGGGTCAGGTGATCTCTGCACTTACTAGAAAAGTCTTGGAATGGCAGGATCAATTACTTTAGAATATCAGACAGAAAAAGAAAAGTTGAATAAGAACAACAAGAAAGGGACAGGATAGATAATGTGGAGTAAATGAGCGGATTATTGGGAAGTCAAGATGAAATTGTAGAAAAGTGTGTGCAACCTTCATAGGGTCCTCAGAACCTTGATTGTGTACAGATTCATGATTTATAGATGAACAGGGCTATTTATAGATGCTGCAATGGGCAGTATTGGCAACATTCTATTGCAAAGTAGTTTTTCCCTTACAAAATTTTATATATTGACTTTTATTGTCACTTTGCCAAACTACATTTTTTTAAACTGAAGCTACTTTTAGCACACTTAGTGAAAATTCATTATAGAAAGACCCATTAATGAGAATTTTGAAATCTGAGAACACTTAGGAAAAGTCCTGTAGTTATGCAATTGCATTAGGAACCAATAAAGCAGTAATTTTCTAGAATATATTTTCAATATCTCATTTGTGTGAAAACATACTGAAATATTGTTTATAATATGGCATCAATTTCCACATATATATATACCAGTGATTATTTATGTAGTAATCATTCTCTAAATTATTAAATATTAGATGTCTATACAAAGAGAATGTGATAAGGAATAAAAATGATTAAAAATAGATATTCCAAATTATTGACAGAACATGTTATATTGTTTTAGAGATTATTCAAAAAAATCAATAATGGCTTTTGTGGAATAAAAGCCCATTTCCATGTTTATCAATGAGTCTCCTTTTCACTAACGTTTTTTTCTCTCCCCATCAAATCTCTGTTTTTTTGAAATATTTAAGTGACATCTTAACATAGCTAATACTGTGTGATGAATTGATAAAACCTGTGAATTTCAGCACCTGCATCCTTTTTGAGAGGAGTGAGAAAATCACATGGGCCTTAAAATCCACATATTTTATTTATAAAATCCAGTGTGTTCCTAAATTCCTTGATATTTCTCACTGGAGCCTTATTTAAAGTAATTGTTTTGTAAATAATCAAGGTTGAATATTTTTTTCTGGGAAATTAACTTCTTATTAAAGTTGGCAGATACATAATGGTTTTTCTGGTTTTCTGCACAGGCTCCCCTTTTTCACCTGGAACTGCACAGATCTGAGAGAGGAAGGGGCAGATGTCCCTTTGATCCCAGCTCGTCCTTCATCTCCACTTTAATAGGTAAATTTCATGGCTACAGATATCAGGTAGTATCATATTGATTATGAAACTTCAGTTAGAGTCTTTGATATTCCTTCATATACGTTGCTGTGTCATAGTTATTTATTGGTGCTGGGAGCAAGGATATTAATTTTCAAGCCATGTTCACTTGAGCTAGCTTTATTCATGTAAGCACAGTGCTATGAAGTTACAGGATATGTCATCCAGAAAACACAAACTGTCAATACCTGATAGAAGGTGTTTTGTATTGTCATTTATTGTTCTCAAAATACAATTATGTAAATAATTTATAAAAATATAGCTAGAGAAATTAAACTATTTTAACATATGTCTATTCTTTCTGTTTTAATTATTCTTTATGGGAACTTCTAATAGTCTTTTCCTGGTGCCTTTCTCTGTATCAGTAGAATTCAGCAGAAAGTCATCTCAATTTAGAACTTGAGTCACTTATTTAGATTCCTGTTATTTTAAAATGTAAGCTATAGAGGTTGACTGACTCAAACTGTGTCCACATTGGAATAATAGAATAAAACTGGCCATGTCAGATCTAGTTTTCAGTTGGGTTTCAGTTAAATTAGATGAGATTCATGAAAACCTCACTTAAATCTCAGAATAAGACTTTTTCTTTCCCCTCTGATGAATCAACAAAATATGATCAATCAGTGCTTAATTTAGAGTTGATTCGAACGTTCCTGGATATTCTAGAGACAACACATTCCCTGAATTTACTCCAGACAGTTGATTCCTATTGGCCTTGCACCCCATTCCCTCATGTCCAAATAAGTACAGCTTTTATATATATGTATATTTACTTGTAGAACAAAAATCTTGTTAGTTTTAATCAGTAGGGACGTTTAATTTACTTCAGTTTCATAATTTGAAAGACTTGTTAATGAGAATTTCACAGAGTAATTCGTTCTTCAGGAGCTTTAATAAAGAGGTATTTTTAAAGAATATAAAATTTTAAAGAAAACACTAAGATATCCCAAGTTCCTTGAATTAACCGTGTGTGTGTGTGTGTGTGTGTGTGTGTGTGAACACAGTATGAAAAAGGGAGATTTTAAATATGGGAATAGAGTTGCTTACATCAGTTTGGACTTAGTTGGAATCAAGCCTTAAGAGTTCTTTTGGAGAATGCCAGATCTACAAGTGTTAGAAATTCCTAGTAGGTTGGCAGCATATGAATTAAAATATATGCATTTGATAGACTCATACAATTTTTCTAATGTTTTTATTGATTTTTGTAACTTCATAGACTTAAGATTTGAATATGTCTGGAGAAATGAGACTGTCTTATCTTTCTTTTACCATACAAAAGTTCGCACAGAAGAGTCTCCTATGAATATTCTTGTTTAGTTGCTGACTCTTTTGTGACCCTCATGGACTGTGGCTTGCCTGGCTCCTCTGTCCATAGGATTTTTGAATGAAATAAAAGTGTTCCTAAACAAACAAACCGAAAACAAATTAGGGGATAGTATTCACAAGAACCTTATAAAATGTATTGAAAGTCAAAAATTACACGGTAGGCACTCCTTGTCTGGTAAAATCCTAAGACAATTAGAACACCATTTTTTTTTTTAACATTTTTTTAACATGGTTAAAAGTAACTTTTTTTTAGCCATCCTACCACTCTCCACTCAGCCTTTCTGGAGCTTGTTTATGCATGAAACCAGAAATTTAAAACTGAATTTTTTAAGAGGGGAAATATTACTGGAGGGACGTTTCCAAGTGAGTTTCATTGGACTTCCAAATCGAATTACACTATGCTAAAATGTGAAGTGTTTGCCATCTGGGTGACTGTTTCACTTATTTAGAAGAAAAATAAAATCTTGAGAGTCCTCCAAGCTAAACACAAAAGTTATAGAATAATCCCTCCAAAGAGAAGAAATAAAAATATAATTCTTCTAATTTATCCACTAGCTTTCATCTCAAAGTACCTTTGAGAGATCATTCACTTACCGTGGATATGCAGCAGCCACTGGAGTGGAAATCTGATAACCTTTGTGAGCCAGCAACTCTTTAAAAGACAGGAAGTAGAAATAATTCACTCAAATGAAAAAGCAGCAGGAATTTGAGTTGGAAAAAATGGAGCTACCTGAGTTGGAAATTGGCAGTCTCGGTACAGCTTACTCTTGACCGGGAAAGAATGCATTAATGTGGTATTTTATGACCATATATGTTCTCTACTGTTGGGTTAAGACAGGACTTCAGCAAGAGATGACCATGGTTAGACTATTTCTGCTTCTGTGTTAATTATAGGTCACACTTAACTTTTAAAGCCTGTTCACATTAAGATTCGCTTTCATGATTAAAAAAAAAAAAAAAACAGCAACAAAAACTCTGTAATCATACTCATAAAACTAACAAGGCCCTGAAAGAAAAAATATGCTGACGAATCAGAATTTCTCATAATATGTTAACTTTACATACAGATTTCATTTTACTTAACTTAAATTCAGTTGGCTTAAGATCACGTAGAGTAAAAGCTTACTGAAAAACTGAATAAGGAATAAACATTATTTGCTAGGTGATAGACAAGTGAATGAACATTTTATTAAATTTACAGTCTAATTTAAAATGGAAACGTTAGTAACTGAAAATGATTTTGTGTGAAGCAAGATTTAAGAAATAAAACAAGCTCCTTATTGAGCTGTGTTCTGTATGTTCAGAAGCCAATCAAGATGAAATCATACATTTATTAGGCTTGCTTTTTAAACCCTACTTTGTATTAGCATAATTTATCTTGGTGGCATATAAATTCATATCAGAGGTGCAATATTTCTGTATGTTTAGCCACATTTCCCCCTTATGTGATCACTAATATTACATATAAAAGGGTCTTAAATAAATATCTGAAGGCAAGGCATTACAGTCTGGTTTTAAAAATTGTTTGTTGAAACAATGAATTACTTAGTAAATTGAATTGCTATATTACTTGTCTATACCTTTCGAGTCAAGCAAAGATACTGAGAACTTACCTTGCCACTAAAAATTATTAGGTTTGCTGCCTGGCCAACCAAAATTCAGGAAATATTTTCATTGTGTCATATGTCGTTTTGGTCAGGAAGTAAAACTATTAGCTGGCTTCTTTTTTTTTTTTTTTTTGCATCAGTTTACATTTGATGTAACATTGCAATCTTCTCTTTATTAAGTAACTTTAGAATTTCTTTGATAGTTGGTCCACTCAGTTCTATTGCTGTTTTTTTTTTTTTTTTAATGTTTCATTCTGACTCAGATCTTTATTGCCAATTCCAGGTGTAATTTAATACATACCATACTTGAAGTGCCTCAAGTATGCTAATGTACATGTTACTAATGTTTGGGGGAGAACCACTTTGATTTGTCAGGTACCTTTTCACACTTTGCTTTGAAAGTGTTAGCTTTGTTGTTAGAATTTTTTAGGATACTTTCAAGTTAAAGACACAAATTTTATGTCAACAAATAATCATGAATGAGATATTTCACAGTCTCTGAAATTTTCTTTCCACACTTTTTACGTCCCATGTTACATTTTTCAGCAAATAAGATTATACAAGTTTATAGCTACTGAGATTTATTTATCATGAGACCTTTGTGAATATATCTCATTACAAATTCTGTAAACTAAAGGTCAATGTCGATTGAAGGAAAGGGAGTCAGAATTCATTCAGGGAAAATATAAGTGATTATTTCAAGCTCTTAATATTATTAAAACTTTTTTTTATAAATAAATGCTTTTATTTGATTAACTATATATTCAGGGTAGAATTATAAATGAATAGTTCTGGCACAAAATAGGACTTCATAAATATTAGAAAAATAAATGAAATCATCGAGATGAAGGTAGAATATAAGTCTTTATGATTACAACCTCTATAAACATAATAAGTGAATGTGCAGATTCATTTCTTAAATTCAGCCCAACTGTGTAGAAAGCCACTTCCTTACCATGTTCCCGACTCTGTCTCTAAGGAATTTCTGTGATTTTTTATCCAAGACTACTGTGCTCTCTCATTTGGTTGAATGCCAAGCATCCACAGGCTGACTGTTGCTTCTGGACATCACTACTAGTTGCTAAAGGGCTATTTAACTACTTGGTTATGGTTTCCTCAAAATAAACAAAAAATCAAAAATGGGTAGAAGAAAAATAATGTCATGTTCAATTCCGCATTGACATTCTTCCCCTTAAAAATCTGGTTTGACCATGCTGGCATCAGTGTCACTGGTTTGCCACCAAAGAAACTCGCAGTATTGTCACCGATGCCAGAAAATGCAAATAAACAGATTCTAAACACATTTTTCTTTTTCCTGCATGCCATAGAAACAACCTTCTTGACGCTGATAGGTAATGTTGTTTGCTAAAGCAAAATCAAAGAAAAAGTCCAAACAACAACTAAGTAACTAATAAAAGGATCTGCTTTTTCTGATTTCTTTTCAGTGTTCTCTGCAGACTGTGTGAACTGGGAGGTTGGAATCTACAGACCATTCTTAACAGGCCTCATCCTCCCAAATGCTTTTTGTTTGTAGCTATGCATGTCACAGTCACTCTGTGAAACAGTGCTTCTAAAATAGAATGATTTTCTAATAAAATGATAAAGTTCAAATATAAAATGACACAGTTAAATCTGTCTTTAGCCATGTCTTTTCCATGAGACATATAGGTTTCACAAATTATGCATATCTGTTTACAACATAAATAGGAGAAATGCTTGAGCAAGAATTAAGAAAATGAGGGCATGAAAAACTACTGTGAATTTTTTTGACTAAACAATTAAAAACCTATATTTACAACATGGTGAGTAAAAACTCTAATTGATTAATAATACTGTCTTTGAACTAAGCTCTTGATAAGTTTGATAAAATATTAAGAGAATGAAGTATGTTTCACTAAAACTTCAATTAGAGTTTGTATTATAAAAAAGGAGTTGTGTAGAAAAGTATTTTAATTATGCATTTTAACTTAGAATTATTTACAATGAATTTGTTTTTGTATTTTTCCAGCTCAGATGATATTCTTCTTTTCTTTCTTACAGTTATTTTTAGACACAGTCTTGGGGCTGAAATTTTAGGGACAGATACTAGAAGAAAATAGAGTCTCTGTGTTCATAAATTAAAACTGTTAAATAACAAGCTTCTTGAGGAACAAAAATGCAATGAACTGTTATTCATATAAAGGCTAATCGTTTCTTCTTTCTTTTGCTATTTTTTTTCCCTGAACCATTTTTTGAAAAATCAGTATTTCATCCTGAGGCTTGCTTTAAATTGCATTTCATAGTTTTCATAAACTAAAAATTTTAAATATATTCTCTTGTTAATTCATTATGCCATTCTTTGGTTCAACAAATGCTTATTGAGCATCTTCTGTGTTCTAGACACTGTGTAAGCTATTGGTGACAAAAGAATATAGCAACATCAAGAAATCTGCCGTCTAGTGTGCAATAATGTCAAACACAGAAGGAGACAAAGTATAGTACTATAAGAAATATGACAGAAATAGGCATGGGGCTGTGGAGGTACTGGGAACTGCTAAAGTAACACAGGTTTGGTCAGGGAAGACTTCTTTTGCCTGGGCCATGGTCAGATAACTGGGGAGTAAAGCAGGAAGCAGGGAGGTAGAGAAATACAGGCAAAAAACAAGCAAATAAAAAGGCAGCAGAAAGGGGACTTCCTAAGTGGTTCAGTGGGTAAAGAATCTGCCTGCAGTGCAGAAGATATGAGTTCAATGCCTGGGTTAGGAAGATCCCGTGGAGGAGGGCACGGCAACCTACTCCAGTATTCTTGCTTGGAGCATCTCATGGACAGAGAAGCCTGGCAGCCAGCTGAAGTCCATAGGGTAGCAAAGAGTCTTATAAAACTGAAGCAACTTAGCACTCACACATAAAGAAGCATGAGAACCTCAGGAAATCACTCGAACATCTCTCTGATTCTCCAAATAACTGAGGCAGTGAGATTCTGAACAGTTGGCCACAGATCACAGATTTGGGGCTGGGGGCTTAGTTTGCCAGGTTTTCAGCGCAGAACTGTTTCCACTCTTATCCTGTGTATACACAGAGACTATTGTTGAACATGACAATGATAAGTTACATTCACCTGTCAAAATACCCTGCAGATGTGTTTTATTTTTTAATTATAACCACACTTGACCAACTAAGATTAACATAGCATCAGTTACCTTCAGAAATCAGTGTTATAACAATGAAAAATAATATATGGCTCACAAATTAAGTTGGTTATTTGTATTCAGAATATCAAAATAAATGCCAGTTAAATGTATGGCCAAGTTCATACGTTTATTAAATGTCTCCATAGACACAGAAAACTAAAAATTTGAGTAGTTCTGTTCTTCTCATTGAAGCTCTAAAACATATTTTACTGTTTGTATTAAACATTTTTCTTTTTAATCCATGAAAGTTTGAATTATCCAGATACTATTTTTATGTTCTATAAAATAGCAGAATATTGATTCATAAATTTTCTCTATACCCAATGGTTATGATTTTTAAGTTTACAGCTAGAAGTTGTATATTTGCCATACATAATATCAATATTTATAATAAGGAGTTTTTGGCTCATTTAGTTACTATTAGTTAACATTTGTGCCTAAAGCTTTATTCTAATTTATTATTTTTCATTAAAGTGTTTATATTTTCTTGGAAAAGTATTTTACCAAAAATCGTTATTATCTGTTACTATGAATTTGTTTTGTTCTTCGTAGTGATAATATAATATGAAAGGAGAATCTTTCCATTCTGAGGAAAATCTAATGTTTCTAACAGAAACACATTTGTTTCAGTTTATATAGCATATAGTTTTTAGCACCTGCCTAGCTTCTTTGAGGTTTAAATCATACAGTTCACATTGTGTTATCTGAATTGTTAACAAGCCATTTTCTGTTATCTGAATACAAAAAGGGAAATTGGGTAAAATTGGTAATTTATCATCTTTTCCTTTTGGCACACGTGTACACACACACACACACACACACACACACACACACACACACACACACACACACACACACACACACACACACACACACACACACACACACACACACACACACACACACACACACACACACACACACACACACACACACACACACACACACACACACACACACACACACACACACACACACACACACATTTGGTATCATATGGCTCCATCTAGTGGCTGCATGCAAAACTCATTTGTTAAATTTGTAGAATTGATTAAAACGAGTATTAATAGAAGGTGGAAACTGTTCAAACTGGGATAAGTGCAACAAAATTGATGTGAAATAAAATAAAGATTATTTTCCATAATAAAATTTTCACATATAAAAATTCTGTAAATATTTTAGGAAATTAAAGTACATTAAAATCTTAAGAAGTATAAAACTGTTATGATTTTAAAGAAAAAAAATTTTTGGTGCCTATTATGCATTAAACATTCACCCAGGCCGTATTAGAAAAATAAGTTCTGTTAAGGACAGTTTTACCAAATGACCTTTATAGTTTATTATTGTTATTTTTATTGACGTATAATTGATTTATAAACATGTATATGTTCTTTTTCAGATTCTTTTCCATTATGAGTTATTACAAAATACTGATTATAGTTCCCTGTGTTATACGGTAGATCCTTGCTGTTTATTTTGTGTATAGTAATGTGTATCTGTTAATCCCAAATTCCCAATTTATCCCACACTTCGTTCCCCTTTGGTAACTATAAATTTGCTTTCTATGTCTGGGTCTATTTCTTGTTTATAAATAAGTTCATTTGCATCATTTTATTTTTAAGTTCCACATATAAATGGTATCATATGATATTTATCTGTATCCAACTTACTTCACTTTGTATGAAAATCTCTTAAATTCACCCATGTGAAATGGCCTTTATATTTTATGTGGAAGCCACAACCAAGTACAGTATTTTTTAAAAATTTTCAGAAAAACCCTTGCTCTGGTGGTTCAGTAGTCAGTTAGCTCTTTTATGAGTCAACTCATTCATTTATTCCATAGAGTTGATGATCCCCAAAGCCTTTTAATGAATTCAGCATGACTCTCTTTTATCTGTGTTCAAGTAGTGCAGGAATCCCATGGTTCATATCTCTAACCACTGAATGCATTTTATCTCAAAATATTCTTTTTCCACATATGGATATGAAAATTCTAGTGCAGATAACACTGATTGAATTAGATGACCAATTATGTTCTTCCTCCCATCCTTTCTAGTTCCAAAGAACTTGCTTACATATGAGTTCTGATATAATTCTTTTCTACCAAATTATATTTTCTTAAGTCCAGATACAAACATCTTTATTTTTTAGCTTTTGTTATTTTTCTTATTACACTTCTCACTTAGCATACATTGAATATATGGGATTAACTAAAAAAATACGGCTCATTTTTAAGTTTGTTGTCTTAAAAATTTTCAAAGACAAAGAAAAATTGAGAGAGGAATAAAAATTTATACCATTTACCTTGACTCATCAACTGTTAATATTCTACCACATTTGCTTGTCTCTCCTGTCCCTCTCTTTCTAATATAATATAATATAATATAACATAATATTATATATATATAATTTAAAAGTGAATTCCTTTGTAGGAAACCTGAATTTTATTTGATTGTATCTTAATATAATTTTACAGTATCCATAGGGGATTTTGTGAACCAAACAAAACCATTTATGGTTTTACTCACATTTTTGTAAATGAAAACTAGGTTACTGTAGTAACATTTATAAAAACTTATTTTTCTTGTAAGTTTTAAAATTCAATGTATATATCAGTTTTTTTTTTCTAAATCTAGTATAATGAAAGCAAGAATCTTTATTTCTAAAAGTTTTTTTAATTTTTTGGCCATGCCCCACAGCATGTGGGATCTTAGTTCCCCAAACAAGGACTGAACCTGCACCCCCTGTATTGGAAACGCAGTCATAACCCTGGACAGCTGTGGGAGTCCCCTCGTCTTTATTTTTAAACTTCCTTACAGTGTGTCCTATTTGCAACTCAGTTGATTACTTTCTCAAATTGGAAACCATAGAAATATATTTATTCTGTTCAATTTTTTTTTAAGTTTTAAAGGCCTTAATTTAGAGAAAACTCTTTATACATATTGAACCAATTTTAAATATAGCAAATAAAGTTTATAAATATGACACTCAATTTTTCTTAAATTCTGTGAAAACTTGGTCACATTTTTATACCTGTAACTTTAATAATTCTAACTCCAAAATGAGTATACAACTAACTTTATTAAATTGGAAATAAAATTAATTTGAATTATCTTAAACTTACTTTAAATAGCATATGGACAACATTCCAAATTTAACAGAAAAGCCTTCATGCTTTGAGTTTAGTATACTTATCATCTCTATATTTTAAAACCTGACCAGAGTTACATGATACTCATGAAGGAAGTAATTTTATCACCTTAAATGGAGGCTGTTGTTTCCAGTGATCTGTTGCTATCATCTGCTTCATGGCCAGAGATTTTTGCCCAAGACAGAATTTGAGCTGCATATACCCATGACCATCCTCAGTTGAAAGGCACACTCATTATCTTTTGTTTTCAGTTTGATGAAAGAGGACTTCACATCCCTGTGCTTGAGAGGTTTTGATCTTTCTGGAGGCCTAGTTTTATCTCTCTTTTTTTTTTTTCTGTTAATTTATTTTTCTCTTATCATAAGCTGTTTTAATGTCTTTTTTTTCAGGCTGGTCCCAAAGACATATAGTCATTTCTTGAGATCCTGGATATATTTGTGTATTCCTTGGTCTGATTTGGGAGAAGGAAATGGCAACCCACTCCAGTATTCTTACCTGGAGAATCCCATGGATGGAGGAGCCTGGTGGGCTACAGTCCATGGGGTGGCAAAGAGTTGGGCACGACTGAACAACTTCACTTTCAGTTTTCACTTTGGTCTGATTTAAGTCTGTGACCTTCACCACATGTTACAGCTAGCTTCTTTCATTCTGTTGACTGCCTGATTAAATCACAAACTCTTTCTATCATTTCTATCTAAATGAGCCACACACTTACAAATTAAATGACAGCTAATTAAATTATATACTACTTTATCAGACTTTGTGGTTCCTGTACTAAAGTCATGTTAGTGGAAGCAGTTTCTTACTACAAGAAGTATTTGAATTAACTGAGTCACATATAATACCAACACGAATACCCTGATGATATGAAAATTGAAAGAAGTTTATTAAAATACCATAAAATCAGCTTATTTATCAACTGATCATATAGGTCTTAGCATATGCCCCTGCTTTTCTAAACGCTTTACTCTTAACAACAATTTTGGGTGCTGTTCCTATTTGTAAATGTGGAAACAGATGCAAAGAAGTTAAGCAACTTTTCCAAGGTCACACATCCAGTAAGCGGTGGTGTCGTGATTCAAACCCTGGCTGTCTGACTGCACCATTCCTGCTCTGTACTATAGTGTTGATTTTCTAAGGCCATATACACGGTAAACCTGGATATGTTTATTGCAGTTGTGGTTTTATTTGTTGTCATCGGACTTCTCTGGTTGCTCAGCTGGTAAAGAATCCACCTATAAAGTGGGAGATCTGGGTTCAGTCCCTCATTTGAGAAGATACTCTGGGGGAGGGATTGGCAACCCATTCCAGTATTCTTGCCTAGAGAATCCCCATGGACAGAGAAGCCTGGCAGACTACAGTCAATGGGGTTTCAAAGAGTCAGACATGACTGAGTGACTAAGCACGGGACAGCATAGCACATTGTCATCAGACCCAGAGACACTCACTTCTCTTTAACTGATGTTTTCATGCAGGCAGTGAATTGTTTGCTGGACTCTACAGTGACTACTGGGGCAGGGACGCTGCCATTTTCCGGAGCCTGGGGCGAATGGCTCAGATCCGCACTGAGCATGATGATGAGCGCCTGTTGAAAGGTGGGGTCGAGGAGAAAAGAGTTTATGAATCAGAACTGAAAAGCAAGGCCAGAGCTTAAGGGAAACTTGCCATTTTCATAATGATAACAATACAAATGTAATTTATAGGTTTTGCAAATTTCTGCTTTTTTTCTTAGCAATATTCCCAGATTAAAATATTATATGATATATGCATATCATTTTATATAAAAATTGATCAGCTTTATAATAAAACCAAATTACTCTCAGAGCAATACTTAGAAATCAGGATTTTAATGAAAAAAGCAAATGTATGCAGAATGAAAACCCCTTTCATCCAATAAATTGTTGTCTCTCGTCAGTTGGTATAATTTTGCATGAGTTGATTGCTTTTCTTTGCTTGTTTAACAGAATCACATTGTACTTTAGAGACAAATAAAATTCTAGGAACATCACCAGGTATTCATTTACATAGAATTCTTTGTAAGAAGTCATGTTTATATTTTGTCACATTGGTATATCTAAGAACTAAAATCTTATAGTGAATAGCTTCATTATTCTCAACCTTTTTATTAGACTTTAGAGTGCCTAGCATTTTGTCATTAAAATATTTTGACATTCTGTATCAGTCAAAGGTCATTCACTCAGATCCATTCAATCAGAAATACAAAAACTTAAAGTGAATTTTCCACCTTAAAATTAAAATAATCTTCCATGAGCTGGACCAGTAGACAATTTATGAATTTAAAAAAAGTAATGACAAACTTCTTTACTAAAATATTTTTCATATATTTATATTGACTTTATATGGATAGAGAGACAGGAAATTTATGGAGAGTATCATCATATTGCTCTTAACCTATGCTTTTTTTAATTCATTTCAAGTCTGTACTGTATGTTGTTTGAAATCAGATTATTTTCCTCCCTGACTCAGATAAATTTTAAATCCTCTAACGCTTCCTTAAAACTGTTGATTTGCAAACAACGTGGAGATATCTACATGATATTAAAACTTAGTACAAAATGTCAAGGAAATATTTTAAGTTTGTTGTAATAACTATTATATTTTCTTCTATTTTTTTACTTATCTAGAACCAAAATTTGTAGGTTCTTATATGATCCCTGACAATGAAGACCGAGATGACAACAAAGTGTATTTCTTTTTCACGGAGAAGGCCCTGGAGGCAGAAAACAGTGCCCATGCAATTTACACCAGAGTGGGGCGACTCTGTGTGGTGAGGACTGTTTTCCTCTCTCACTAAGCTTGTTTATCTCACAATTTAATGTCAGGCCTTTGCTCATTTTATGATAGGTTTCTACTTTAAAATGTTTTATTCTCTTAGGCTCCCTAAAATTGGTATTTAGTGTCTAATCTTTAGACTTCATGTCTACTAAAGTTTAATCTGAAAAGAACTTCACATTTTGTGTTATCTTCCCCATTTTCAAAGCCCTATTAAGAAGAAATGGTGTATAATTAGGCTATACTTCTTCCCATACAGAAGTTTAAGCTCCATTTTAAAAAGTTAATCTCACCAAAATCTTTCTAGTTTCTGTAATCCACATTCTAAATAATCTACATAGTTATGTTTCAACAATTCAGATGGTTGATTCTGTAGGGAAAAACATCTATAGTTTGTTGGAATTCAGATAGATGATTAAGTGAATATTCAAAACCAACTGAAGTAGCCTTATATATTGAGAGAATTCTAATAATATGATAAATGTGAAGTTATTTTGATATTTAAAAAGATACTCAAGAATAAATTTAAGATGTTATATGTACATGTATGGATGTACACAAAGACACACATACACATGTATGTGTTTTGTATATGTGTGTAAATATATATGCTTGTTATGTGTATGTATGCATGTGTGTTCATATCTCAAGCCTTTTTCCCTAAAAGAAGAAAAAGAGATGTGTCTGTATTTCTGAGATAAGCAGATTATTTATTAATAAAATAATAATAAAAGTTACTGTATCATAAAAGTCACTATTTATTTGGGGGCACCTACTCAACTAACATTGTTTCATACCTGGAAACTGTGTTTAATGGGCCACTGTGAAAGCATACTGACAAGGCAGCATGTGTAAACCTAAAAAAAAGAAAAGGTTTATGAGGAATTGCATCTTTAATATTATTTGAGGAGTATACCAAAATTTCTACTTAAGTAGAAAAGGTGTAACTCTTGCCATCTTCATGTTTAATGATACAAAATCATTGTTGGTAAAAGTTCTCTGGGTCCCCATTTACCTGCTTTTTGTTTTTCACAGAATGATATGGGAGGACAGAGAATACTGGTGAATAAGTGGAGCTCTTTCCTGAAAGCTAGACTGGTTTGCTCAGTACCAGGCATGAATGGGATTGATACATATTTTGATGAATTAGGTAAATATTATTAGGAGAGTTAAATCTTCCTCTTTGATATACATGCTTCTTTGTATAACCCTCACTGTTTTTCACATGCATAGGAAACTTGCTTTCCACAGTCACTGACTTCTAACTTAGAGCAAGTTTTTATTCTCTTCTCAGCTGGGTCCACGTGTTGGGGCAAAGGAGTTGCAAAAGCAAAAAGACCCCTCCTTTTAGTTTAGAGTCAGCACCTCTGGCTCCTTCCTTCAGGCCCAGCTCAAAGTCATCCTCAACAGTTCATCCATCTTACTGTGATTTGGTCATGATTGCTTAACTGTATTTGGAAATTTATATCATATTATATATAATATATATATCATATTCATATCATATCATACATATATCATATTATATATATAATATATATAATATTATATATAAGATATATCTTAAAATATATCATGGGTTCTAAACTACTTTATGTCACTCTATTTTCTTCACATGCTTTGGGGGCTAAACATATTAAGTTAATGCAATGATCTTTAATGTTTCAGAGGATGTGTTCTTGCTGCATACCAGAGATCATAAGAACCCAGTGATATTTGGACTCTTCAACACTACCAGGTAAGAAATTTATATATTTAGTCAAAGTGTCATGAAACAAGAGATGCCTCACCCCTTCACTGTGGATGTAATTGAAAATACTACTGACCAATCTGTTATTCTCACTTTCTATACTTTGTAAATCACCAACTTCCCTTCATTCTTCTGTATTTGCAGTTGTACTTTTTTAAAACTACAATCTCAACCCAAATCCTATTTCTTTTTGTTTAAAGTACTAGCATCTTCCTCTGCTCAGTATCCTTAGCTCTTCTACAACAGAATGATGTTTTTTTTTTCCTATACAGTTTTTTGTTTGTTTGTTTGCTTGTTTTAAGGTACTAGTTTCATGCTATAAGTCTGGATTATTCTTTCAGTTATTGTATACAGTTGTCTGTGTCAGGCTTTCAAGTCTTTCTATCCACTCTTCCCCACTTAAGACTGGAAGTTTTTCCTCTAAGTTCCCTCAAACTCTGCTTTTGACAAGATAATAACCTGTCCAAATCCCAACGTCTGGTTTGCCCATCACTATGACTTGCTTTCTGTACTTTCTCTTCCAGTACTTGTCAATTACCATCTTCATGAAACACTCCTTGATTCCTTAATCACAGAGCACTCGGCTCACTTCCTCTACTCAGGTTGTCCTGCCCATGTGTGGATTCTTGGAGAACACACGTTTCTGATTTGCCCTCCATGTTTTAAATTTAAATATGCTACTCAAGTTTAGGACTTATATTCTGATATTTTTATGTTTTTGTGTTATGTATCCATTGAAGAGTGCTGGGAAAATGAATCAAAGATCATTTCATATGTCTGATACATGAATGAAAATATGTTATTAGAATCAGTTTGAGTTGAAAGTTTATATATATAATTCCCTGAGTGTCTTTCCAAATAAATCAGAGTGGAGATGAGATGGTTAAAATGAGAAATAAAGAATGTACTTCAATTCTCTTGATGGTAGAAAAATATTACTCAGTTTCTTGTTTGCTTTACATTGGCCTTAAACTTTTATGTTGTCATGTATGCTTTGTTTGCTTAGGATCTCTTCATAAAATTTTCTCATCAATTTTTATTGGCATATAATTGCCTTATAATACTTTGTTAGTTTCTACTGTCTAGCAAGGGTTTCCCAGGTGGCTCAGTGGTTTAAAAAAGTCCACCTGCCAATGCAGCTGACATGGGTTCTACGCCTGAATTGGGAGGGTCCCCTGGAGAAGGAAATGGCAACCCACTCCAGTATTCTTGTCTGGGAAATCCCATAGGCAGTGGAGCCTGGGGTCGCAGAAGAGTTGGACACAACTTAGCAACTAAACAATAACAGCTGTACAGCAAAGTGAACTAGTCATATGTATACATAGATCCTCTCTTTTTAAAATTTCTTTCCCATTTAGATCACCACAGAGCACTGTGTAGAGTTTCCTGTGCTGAACAAGTCTGTTTTCATCTCTATTTTGTATATAGATAGTGTATATATACCAATCTCAGTCTCCCAACTCATCTCCCCTGTTCCCTCACCTTGGTGTTGCATTAAGTTTTTGTTTAGTTTTTTAGCAGGTAATCACTTATTCTCACTTTGAAAAGAAATAATAAAACTCTTTGGATAAGCATACTGCTGTCCTAAGGGGACCTTTTCTTTAGCACAAACATAGAGGCAATTTTGCTCTCAAATATTCCTTGATGCAATAAGAAGTAGTTAATGAAGATTGATAGTTATCACAGTCCGTGGAAAATCCCTAACATTTGTTTTACACTTCATCTTCTCTCTATGCTAGTGAAGAATTTGTACATTGCATAATAATTCCATGGCATTTTATGGTAAATGTAAGCTACAGAATAGTCAGTATAGATTTTTCAATGAGTTAGAATGATCAGCTTATAAGCTGTTTTCATAAATGATAGCATAATTGATCTGTCTGAGATTTCAAACACAGCATTGTTTTCTTACATAATTTCAATTTTGGCTGTTCAATTTATGCATAATTTTGAGGAAAGGCTTCCCAGGTGTTACCTGATGTAAAGGTTGATATCGTAGCATAGTGATCAAAGGTTTACTGCCACGTTAGTTGAAAGACTATCTGGTTTTCTCACTGTTGCAGGCATTTCCAATTGCTTCAATGTGTGTTATAAAATGTGTGAACTGATGTCCTTAGACAGTAACATAACTGCTGTTCTACAGGTGTATCATAATGCAGGAAATGTTATACTTTTAAAAAACTTTCCATTTTGCAGAGAACTTTCACAATCTAATGATTTTAATTCTTACAATAAGGAGGCTAGGGAAGTGTTAGACTTCATTCAGACTATGCCAAATTAAGAAATGTGGCCTAATCTTTAATACAAATAATTTTAAAGTGTTCTTTCACAGAATCTTATTTTAATACTCACAATAAAAGTTGATGTAGCTTTATTTTATAAAGAAACCTCAAATGCTGTCTTTATCCAAGATAAGTAGAAATTTTTATCAAGAAAATAATTTCAACTTCTTCTAGTTCTTCAGGTAAGGAATTTAAGTTTTGCATAATTTAAGTCTTTTTCTCAAAATTAATCTGGTGCAGCCCAGTCATCTGGCCACTGTAGCACTGTTTTCAGTGACCTGGAGGAAGTAATGTACAGTAAGCCAATCAATGTATGTGTGATGGCCAAGCTCAAGAATGGAACAAAGCCTCTAATTCTCTTTAGACTTTAAATTATTCTTCAAATCATATACACGAAGAAAAATAAACAATTTGAATAAAATTTGCAACAGTATTAACAGCATGGCAAGAAGAAAAACACAGTATACCTGAAAGAGATGCAAGGAGATGAAACCTTCCTCAACTTGGAAATGAATCTTTAAAATTATGAAGATGAAATCTTCCTTAATAAGACATGTAAAACACAAAAGGATATATTTACATGTGTGTGTGGGTGTGTTTATAGTTCACCTGAAACTAACACAGCATTGTAAATCAATTATAGTTCAATTAAAATTTTAAGATTCAACTGGAAAAAAAATGACATGACTGCTTTTGTGATTCTAACAATGTCATTTTTAATTTGCTCTAATAAATAGGCAAAAAACAGTAAGTTTGGAATTTGAATAGTTGGAATATTGTAGTAGATAATATCTCTAGATGTCTTATACCTAAGAGATTGCAACTCTTTCACCCAAAGACTTCCTCCTTATCTAGGTTGTCTGTAGGATTTGACTAGATGACCTCCTAGTCTATTCCAGAATAGTAATTCTCTCTTTTTCCCCCAGTAATGTATTTAGAGGCCATGCTATATGTGTTTATCACATGTCTAGCATCCGGGCAGCCTTTAATGGACCATACGCACATAAGGAAGGACCTGAATACCACTGGTCACTCTATGAAGGAAAAGTACCTTATCCAAGACCTGGATCTGTAAGTTTAGGCATTTAACAAAGTATTATTATTTTTGAAAAGCTTTTTTAGTAATATTCTGTTCATTGTTCATATGTTTTATTAAATCTGCATGAAACAGTTAAGAAATTCCACAACTAAAAATCTGCTTGGTTACTTGCATGGTAAAGAAATATTACTTCTTATATCTAGATGTAGGCTTGGTATTTAGTGATAAGAATGTAATCTAAAATGGAGACATCTTAGCATTATAAAATATATATTATTGTTGATATTTTGGCTATCTATGTGACTCTACAGTTTTATTTTTAGAGGTACTGGTGAATACAGAAACATCAATAAAATAAGCATCATATTCCTCTCAGCCTCTTTGGAAGAATTAGCGCCACAAGTGGTTTCCAAGCAAGAGAATGTTACCATATTGTTATTATATATTCTGATAATTGAGTCCACTCTCAGTTCCCTAGACCAGACTTTATCCCAGCTTCTCACTTAAGCATATTGAGAGGAAGCTTTTTCTCTGGCTCTTCAGAATCCTAAGCAACCCATTTGCCAAGAGGATGTTCCACCATTTGCCTCTTAACTGGTGCTACCAAGATTCTCCCTAACTAGCCATTCAAACTGTGCTTTTAATTGCACACATGATGATAATAATGAGGAGGAGGGTGTTATATTATGTGTACTGTACACAATTAGGTTGTGAAAAGGTAGCATCATTGTATCTGCTATTCATGGAGAACAAACTTGTCATGCAAGCCAGTCTACACCATGAGCATCTAGTAAAACCCCATCACTATGCTGATTCCACAAGTACTTGCAAGTCAGTAGAAATCATTTTTGCAGAGCCACAATTCAAAGTGGAAACAAACCTTACCTCAGTTAACAAGTGTAAGGCTTTACCATTGCAATCACTCTCTCTCACTAGGTTAAAATTATTACTTCTAATAAGACATAAAGTGTATTTTATTTCACTCTATTGATTGAAATTTCAATTTAAATGGAGAAAACCCACTCCTGCGGCTTTGCTGGAAATGCTTCTTGAAACCACATGGTATTAAAGGAGATTTAGAGGAAGTGACTGGTTATTGAACTGCTTCCAGGCTGATCTAGAATGTTTCCAATTATATATCATGAAAGTACACTCACGTGAAATATTCATGCCAAATTAAGAAATATGGCCCAAAATTTTAAAACAAACCATTAAAAATGCCCACTTTGCAGACTGATTAATAAACTACTGTGTTTATACTCTAAAATGGAAAATTTTTATCAAGATTACTGTTACAATTGCTGCTGGTTCTAGAAGAAAATATGTGAAATGAGGGAGCACTAAATAATAAGCATGAATCAACATAGTTATAGGTATTCCAAGAAGTAGCTTAGGTACCGCTGAACATTTATTTTTAGAGTCAGTGATTTTAAAAATTGAGATGTGTTATAGCAGGTATTTCTGTTTTTTTCAAATTATTGTGTCTGATTCATACAAAAATAATATACATTCATACAAATTACATTCAAACAGAGAAGGCTTTTTTTTTCTCCCTTAATTAACAATGATGGAATTTGAAGAGGTTTCTGTTATAGCACTAAAGTTCTATAGTCAGTGAGACAATTGAAACTGTCACCAATCAGTGTCAGTAGTGATAAAGCTGTTGTGTGGTTGTAATTCTCAATTTGGGGGGAAGATTTAGCACAATAACAGGTCACTTTGTTTTGCTATGAACAATACATTGTTTACTTTAAAATTTAATTTGCAACATGAAAAACAAATTTTAGAAGCAGAAAATAATTAAAATATTTTTATATTATATTTGTACTATCTCCAAACTATATACTTAATTATTTTTCAGGATTTCATTGCTATTTCTAGTGCCACATTATTTTTTTTAATAATTCAGCCTCACTATGCAATTTTTAATTCAGATTTTATTTCTGTAATAAAGAACATATGGTTACTAAATATTGCTAAATACATAGTTGATTAATTAAACATACTCATTTTTTATAATTCTCCTTATAATTGATTATAAATTTGCTCTTTAGATTTCATGGGAAAAATATTCTCTCATCCATTTGTATTTCAGTGTGCCAGCAAAGTGAATGGAGGCAGGTATGAAACTACCAAAGACTATCCCGATGATGCCATCCGATTTGCTAGAAGTCATCCACTTATGTACCAGCCCATAAAACCTGCCCATAAAAAACCAATACTAGTGAAAACAGATGGAAAGTATAACCTGAAACAAATAGCAGTGGATCGAGTAGAAGCTGAGGATGGCCAATATGATGTCTTGTTCATTGGGACAGGTAATGGAATTAGAAAGTACTCAGACATTTAAATTGAACCTTCAAATCAATAACATTACATTAAAAATCCCTGCCTGTCAACAAAACCTCTGTTGACCCATTTGGCTTTCTTACATACTGCCTGTCCACTGCAATGGAAGAGAAGAATTTGGGGCAGTTACAGCCTGTAATTCCTGATACATGGTCAATATTTAGTACATTTGAACAAAATGAATACATTAAAGAATGAATAATTGATGTTAATAAACAATGTTGGTTCCAGAAAAGAATTCAGAGCAGAAACAGGGCGCCATAGCAAGGACGGTTCTCTTCCGTTTGTCCCTCAGGGCCACTGCGTCCTTCGGCTTCTCAGTAAGGGCTCAAGATTTTTCAGTCTTTAGGTAAAGTTTAGGTAATTTCACCCAAATCTATAATCTCAACTGTGCTTATCAGGCCCCATCAGAAATCAACCATGTGAAATTAAACAAGCTAAATGTTATACATTAAAGTGAAAGAAAGTGAAAGTCGCTCAGTCATGTCTGACTCTGCGACCCATGGACCACACAGTCCATGGGGTTCTCCAGGCCAGAATACTGGAGTGGGGAGCCTTTCCCTTCTCCAGGGGCTTCTCCCAACCCAAGGATCGAACCCAGGTCTCCTGCATTGCAGGCAGATTCTTTACCAGCTGAGCCACGAGGGAACCCCAGTGTTATACATAAGGGAGATACAGCTATAATATCCTGCATTATTAAAATAAAGTATAATAAATATGCTAAAAGTCAAAATGTAAAATAGATCTGTAATTTCAACTAGTGTCATTCATTAGATCTAGCTCATGGAGAACTTGGAATCATTTAGCATGCAGGGTAATATGTATCAAATTCTGTCAAGTACTTTGAAATTATATAGTCACTTAAAGAATCATTAAAATGATCATTTCTTTTTTTTATATGCATCATAGTAATTACTATAGCAGAACTTATTTAGAAGAGTAAGCATTCTACTATATATAACTTTAATCATTGACATATTCTAAAGAGACGTTACATATGCCCAGATCAGGAATTAGTATATAGTGTTAATATTGGTGCTTGAACTTTCCCACTCATGCTTTTTGAAAAAGCAAAGGTACAAGTAAGAAGGTAATTGTCTGATTTTCAAAAATTGATGTCTCTTAATGTCTCTATATTTTATTCATTTAAGAGGTTAGTAATATGTTCTGCTGGAGAAGGAAATGGCAAGCCACTCCAGTGTTCTGGCCTAGAGAATCCCATGGACAGAGGAGCCTTGGCGGGCTACTGTCCATGTCGTCACAAAGAGTCAGACATGACTGAAATGACTAGGCAATATGTTCTGCACTGTGGGTTCAAGATTAACAAAGCATCACATTTCTTTAACAAAGTTAAAATTACGTGGCCATGAATTCACTTATAGTGGTATCCAACAAAATTAAAAAAAAAGAATTCCATAAGCAAGAGTAATATTTGATAAAATTAATCACATAAAAAGGCATGTTATTTTTAACTGCTTTGGAAAGTAGAAGTCATGTAATATAAATCCAAGAATGTTTTCAGAAATATTTTTTGTTAGATTGACCAAAGCTATTTGAGAGAATTCCAGAAATATATAAGGTATATACTTAGGCTCTCATGTAACCTATGTTGAGCTTAAAGATATCATTCTATTGAACCACAACTTTTCAGCACTAAAGAACATATTTGATGAATGTGTGATGAGTACAACTTTGAATAATATCACAAAATAGTTATTTTTCCCCAAATTTACCAGATACATGCTTTAGCACTATATATAGTAGTCCTTATTGAAAAATCACTAGTTGCAAACTGATAATTTGAGTTCCTCTTTGCCTTTTTACTTGATATGATAATTATGGGATATTTATAATGTATGCTTGATATGATAATTTTGTTCCTTTTGGTAATTTTTATTAGTTTTATTTTAATTATATTAAGCCAAACACACGATTTCATAATTTTTAAAGAAATTGCATAAGTACTGTAGAAACTCCAGGATCAGAACCTCCAAAATGCTTTTTTCTCCCTAGTTATTTCTAGCCCTATACTAAATTGTTCTTACAGTCAAATTCATGTTTTATTAAATTTTCATTGGAAAGAACAAGTTCAGAATATCAGGAATAATAAAAATAAGGTAGGATTTTAAAATGTAGGTATGCTGCTGCTGCTGCTAAGTCACTTCAGTCATGTCCGACTCTGTGCAACCCCACAGACGGCAGCCCACCAGGCTCCCCCATCACTGGGGTTCTCCAGGCAAGAACACTGGAGTGGGTTGCCATTTCCTTCTCCAATGCATGAAAGTGAAGCGTGAAAGTGAAGTCGCTCAGTCGTCTCCGACTCTCAGCGACCCCGTGGACTGCATGATTAGTACAGGAGGACTCATTACACTATTCTCTCTATAGTGTATACTTGAAATTTTTATTGAAAGTGTATATAACAAGATTTGTGGTTACTGGAGGTGAGCGGTGGGAGAACTATATGAAGGTTGTCAAAGATACATCTTTCTAATAATGAGAAAAATATGTACTAAGGATATAATATACACCATGACTAATATACTTAACAGTGCTGTATGTTATAATGAAGCTTTTTAAGAGAGTAAACCCTAAGAGTTCTCATCACAAGGGAAAAAAAAAAAACCTCTTTTATATGATGGATGTTCACTAAACTTATTGTGGTATTATTTCATGATGTATGCGCTCAGTCATGTCTGACTCTTTGTGACCCCATGGACTATATAGTCCATGGAATTCTCCAGGCCAGAATACTGGAGTGGGTAGCCTTTCCCTTCTCCAGGGGATCTTCCCAACCCAAAGACTGAACCCAGGTCTTCTGCACTGCAGGCGGATTCTTTACCAGCTGAGCCACAAGAGAAGCCCATGATGTATGTAGGTCAAATAATTGTGCTATATTCCTTAAAATCATACAGTGTTGTATGTCAATTATATCTCATTAAATTTGGAAAGAAAAATGTATATCTATAGCTATCAATATATTCTATTTATATATCAATATGTCAAGATTTCCATTGTGTGTTACTTGGAAGGTTCCTTCCCTAAGATTAAAGGTATAGTTTCTTACCAGGAGGTAGCTTTAGGTAAAAAATATTCTTTCATCATACATCACAGAAAAAGCTAGAATAATTTTCTATCTGTCTTCTATTTCATTAATTCCAAAAGACATCTTGATTTCTGAACCTTTAATTGGGATTTTGAATCAAATTGTTGGAAAATAATTATATATTATTTGGTCTTATTCTTTGACCAGTTACACAAAATTGGCTTTTTTGCTAATTTAAAATATGAATATATAAATAGCCATATTGTTTTAACTGGCAATGATTAAATATTTTATATATCTAAATTTCAAATCTTATTTAAATTTATAATCTTTCCATGGTTTTTAATTGTTTGAAAACCAGATTGTTACAAAGCTTCTGGATTATCTCTTCTTTTGTTTTCTTATAGATAATGGAATTGTGCTGAAAGTAATCACAATTTACAACCAAGAAACAGAATCAATGGAAGAAGTAATTCTAGAAGAACTTCAGATATTCAAGGTATTTTTAGTGAAACATATAGCCAACGTTTATGTACTGTAGACAATTGCAAGTGAATTATAAATAGGAAAACATTACGTCAGTTAGCTGTTCTTTTTTTTTTTTTCCCTAATCAGTATGTTGTAAATTAAGAGTACTCTGAAGTAAAGAATGATTTATAATTCTGGTACATCTATTTGATTATCAAAGACTATTCACTATTCAGATAAAGAGGCCAGTATTTACCATCATGAAAATAATTTCATTATATGAACTGGGACATAAATGACACTTATCCCACAAGTGAATTCTAGAATCATTATTACAATCATCATCTTAAGCAAATGTACTATCAATAAAAGCAATTTAAAAAAATAGCAGCAGGTTTCATATTGTGGGCATTGTAATGGGATAAGTAATTTCCTTTTTATTGCATGCCGTTTACACAGAGAATTTGCTAAAAGAAAAATGCAAAATGATAATGGAACTATTAAGCATGATAAAACAGTTGTATATATTGTCTCTCTTTTTTATACACACACATACACACAGTAAGTCTTGACATCTGTAGCAGTTATGGTCTTTGAGCACTGAATTAATTAGTAATCATTGCTCCTAGGGGAAATGCACAATGCAGTCCATAGGGTCACAAACAATCCAACACGACTGAACAACTGAAAAACAAAGCGGAAATACATTAGGTTCCTGAGAATGTCTAGTCACAGCATTTTTGCCGACTGATTGATATGTAAACTGTTTTATTTGTGTTTCTTTTTATAAACGCCTTATTTAGTATATGTTGTTGTCATTTAGTTGCTCAGTCGTGTCCAACTCATTTGCCAACCCATGGTCTGTAGCCTGCTTGACTCCTCCGTCTATGAAATTTTCCCAGCAAGAATACTGGAGTAGGTTGACATGTCCAGAGGATCTTTCTGACCCAGAGATCAACCCATATCTCCTGCACCGCAGGTGGATTCTTTACCACTGAGCCACCAGGGCTATCCGATTGATTAATTAAAATTGAACTTATGGCTAAATAGCACTAATAACTCCTGCCTGAGCAAGGCTTATTTAAAACACATACTTATTTCATAAGGCACATTTCAGCCTTTTGGAACTTAGGAACACAACACTTCAACACTATGCTTAGGGGCCTTTTAAACAGCAAATCATTAACAAAAAGGACAAAAATAAAAATATGGTACTAAATGGAACAGGAAGATACTTGTTTACAGTATGAGAGTTGAAACAAGAAGGCAGTGTATACCTTGATCAACCTCAGGTGGGAATGTACATTTTGGGCAGCTCAGATTTTTTTTTTTTTTTTTTTTTGCCATTCTGAGCACACAAATGGCAGCAAAATACCAAAAGTATTGATATTGGGGTTGCAAATAAATTTTATCAATAAGCAAATGTGCAAGATCACAATGTGCAATAATGAAGATTGAGAATGTATGTAATGAATGTGTACAAAAATATTTTTGATGAAAACAATTTATTTCACGTTAGCTGTTCAGATTAGATTCCTGATAGCTTCACAGAGTTAACCATGTTCTTATCTCAACCAGAGCAGCTGTTGTTTAGTCGCTCAGCTATGTCTGACTCTTGTGTGACCCCATGGACTGCAGCCCTCCAGGCTTCTCTGTCCATGGGAGTTTCTGGGCAAGCAAACTGGAGTGGATTGCCATTTCCTTCTTCAGGTTATCTTCCTGACCCAGGAATCGACCCCATGTCTTGGCATCTCCTGTCTTGCAGGTGGATTCTTTTACTGCTGAGCCACTGGAGAATCCCCAGAGCAGCAATATTTTTGTTATTTTGCTTATTGACCCTCTATAAGATTTCACTTCATGTTCGGAATCACAGATCTCATATTAAGGGCATTCATTGTAACAATGTCTTGTTCACATAAATCCTTAAGAAACATTGTTTTTTGAATGAATAAATGCATACATATGCTTCCCTTGTGACTCAGCATTAGAGAATCTGCCTGCCAGTGCAGGAGATGTGACTTCGATCTCTGGGTTGAGAAGATTCCCTAGAGAAGGAAATGACAACCCACTCCAATATTCTTGCCTGAGTAATCCCATGGACAGAGGAGCCTGATGGACTACAGTCTATGGGGTCGCAAAGAGTCAGCATGACTTAGTGACTAAAAAATGACACGTGAATAAAGCATTCTGTAGTTTTAAATATTTAAAATTTTAACATAGATGATCAAATTTTTCTCTTTCAAAAAATAACTATTTGAAGGGTAATTATCCATTAATTGTCCAGGAGTGATAATTAATGCCTATGACTTCTCCAGTCACAGAAATGGCTGAGTTTGTGATGTCCTTAGAAATATTCTTGTCTTAATCACCACCCCTAGAATTGCACAGAAGTGCTCTAAACTGTCCTGTAGATTGTCCTTCCTCTGGTGTAGTTCCAAGACAGTGATGTTGATGCACATTTTTCAGAGCATTCTGGATTAATGGAGATTGACAGAAAAATATTTTGTTTTGTTCTTGTACAGTCGCGAAGTCATGTCCAACTCTTTGCCACCCCATGGACTGCAGCACAGCCAGCTTCCCTGTCCTTCACTATCTCCCAGAGTTTGCTCAGACTCATGTCCATTAAGTCAGTGATGCCATCCAACCATCTCATCCTCTGTTGCCCCTTCTTCTCTTGCCCTCTGTCTTTCCTAGCATCAGAGTCTTTTCCAGTGAGTCAGCTCTTTGCATCATGCGGCCAAAGTATTGGGCCTTCAGCTTCAGCATCACTTCCAATGAATATTCAGTGTTGATTTCTTTTAGGATTGATTGGTTTGATCTCCTTGCAGTCCAAGGGACTCTCAAGAGTCCTCTAGCACCATAATTTGAAAGCATCAATTCTTTGGCACTTAGCTTTCTTTATGGTAGAACTCTCACATCTGTGAGAAAAAGCTACGGTTATAGCTTTGACTATATGGACCTTTGTTGGCAAAGTAAGCTTTCTGCTTTTTAATATGCTGTCTAGGTTTGTCATAGCTTTCTCCTCCAAGGAGCAAGCGTCTTAATGGCAGAAAGAGAGGAGGAACTAAAAAGCCTCTTGATAAGGGTGAAAGAGAAGAGCAAAAAAGTTGGCTTAAAACTCAACATTCAAAAATCTATGAAAGACCATAGTATTTTGTTTCAGTTCAGTTCAGTCGCTCAGTCATGTCCGACTCTGCGACCCCATGAATCGCAGCACGCCAGGCCTCCCCGTCCATCACCAACTCTTGGAGTTCACCCAGACTCACGTCCATAGAGCCAGTGATGCCATCCAGCCATCTCATCCTCTGTGGTCCACTTCTCCTCCTGCCCCCAATCCCTCCCAACATCAGAGTCTTTTCCAATGAGTCAACTCTTCCCATGAGGTGGCCAAAGTACTGGAGTTCTATCTTTAGCATCATTCCTTCCAAAGAAATCCCAGGGTTGATCTCCTTCAGAATGGACTGGTTGGATCTCCTTGCAGTCCAAGGGACTCTCAAGAGCCTTCTCCAACACCACAGTTCAAACACATCAATTCTTCAGCGCTCAGCCTTCTTCACAGTCCAACTCTCACATCCATACATGACTACTAGAAAAATCATAGCCTTGACTAGATGGACCTTAGTCAGCAAAGTAATGTCTCTGCTTTTGAATATGCTATCTAGGTTGGTCATAACTTTTCTTCCAAGGAGTAAGCGTCTTTTAATTTCATGGCTCCAGTCACCATCTGCAGTGATTTTGGAGCCCCCAAAAATAAAGTCTGACACTGTTTCCACTGTTTCTCCACCTATTTCCCATGAAGTGATGGAACCGGATACCATAATCTTCGTTTTCTGAATGTTGAGCTTGAAGCCAACTTTTTCACTCTCCTCTTTCACTTTCATCAAGAGGCTTTTTAGTTCCTCTTCACTTTTAGGCCTGAGTTAAAACAATTAAAGATCACATGGTTTATTGGTAATAAGACCTATTCAAAGATATAACTGTTTTCCTTCTAATCGTTCAACTTTCTTTATAAGAAATAGCACTCTGACTTTATTATTTAAAGGTAATTGATTTCTAAAACATGAGTAATACTCAAAAGCAAATACAAAAATTTTAATGCAGAGACAAACTGAGAGATAATTAGGTTATTCACTACTTTTCTCATTTATATTTTGTCCTACACTATTAGAAAATATTTTTTGAAAGAAATTATATTTTATTTAACTGTATTTTCCTTTTGATTTACTAAAATGAAAGCTATATACTGCTTGACAGAGAACCACTCACATACCTAATATTATTTCAGTTAATTTATAACCATACTAAGGTATGTTTCTATATTTTTATTCCTAAATATGAAAGTGTGTTTTTAATTTTTCAGCATCCAGTTCCTATTATTTCTATGGAGATTTCATCAAAGAGAGTAAGTTTTATAGGTGTCTCTGTGTGTGCATTCTATGTATCAGATAAAGTCGAAAGATAGAAATCTTAGGTAGGTGTTCTTATATGTTAACAAGTTACAGCTTTATTCTGACAGAAATACATAGTGATTTACAGATAGGTAATAGATTTCTTCATATTCTGTTTCTAGAAAAATAGACAAGAATAGATTTACCTGTACAACCATAATAGAACATTATTCCATGTTTTTTTTTTGGCTAATATTTTTGCAAAAAATCATAGTAATGATAATACAAGGGAGTGTACAATGAAAAATAAACCTCCTTTCCACTTTACTGGAACAAGTTTCTGGTGTAACTTTGAGAGTAGCTGTTACATATATTGCCTCATTTATTTATAAGTAACCTTTTATGTTAAAGCAGATAGGGACATATGAGGTTATTGTTCTGCTACTTATACTTTTTACTTACTAACATATCTTACAGTTTATTCCACATCATTCTATGTATATATCTGTGTCACTTTTCTAAATGTTATATGTCAATATGCACTGTTGGTGGGAATGTAAATTGGTGCAGCCACTGTGAAAAACAGTATAAGGTTACTCAAAAAATTAAAAATAGAACTGCCATATGATCTAGCAGTTCTACTTCTGGGTATCTATCCAAAGGAAACAAAAGCACTAATTTATAAAGATACATACACCCCCATGTTCATTTAAGGTTTATTTATAATAGCCAAGACATGGAGATGAACTAAGCATCCATCTATGAATGACTGGATAAATAAATTGTACACATACACATGTACATACACACACACACAATGGAGTGTTAGCCATAAAAAAGGAAATTCTGCCATTTGCAGTAACATGAAAGGATTTTGCAGGCATTGTGCCAAGTGAAGTATGTCCAAGAAAGACAAATACCATATAATGTCATTTATATGTAAACTATTCAAAACCAACAACAAAACAGGCTCATAGATACAGAGAACAGATCTGTGGTTGCCAGAGGCAGGGGCTAGGTGAAATGAGTGTAGGTTATTAAACTGTATAAGCTTTTAGTTATAAAATAGGTAAGTCCTGGTGATGTAATGTACAGCATGATGATTATAGTTAACAATACTGTTTTATGTATTTGAAAGCTGCTAAGAGAGTAGATCTTGGAAGTTTTCATCACAAAAATATTTATAGATGTGTAGTGTGAGATGAGGGAGATTAACTAGAATGATGGTGACCATTTCACAATATATACAACTATCAAATAATTATGTTGTACAGCTAAGACTAATACAATGTTATATGTCAATTGTCTCCATTAAAAATGCAAAAAAATACCTTTTCACTCTCCTTTTGGACAATCCTGTAGACTTTTTAAAAAGATCTACAATGTTAGATGACAAAAGAGTCTTTCTGCTTTGATAATGAATGAAAGTATAGTCAACTTAAGATTTTTGTCAGCTTCACTCTAGCACTTTTGACCTTCCGGCATACAAGTCTGTAAAAGTATTTCAGATCTTGGAGAAAACCAAAGTGTTAGTGTTCCATCATCAGGCCTGAGTAACTGTAGGTATTTAAATGAATATTCACAGAAATGATTACATAGGAATGTGAAAATGTAAGTGTAAGGACTCAATGAGAATTCTGTCCATTTCTGCTAGTGGCCTCTCTCTCTTCCTTGATGTCTACAGCAACAGCTCTATGTTGGGTCTGCTTCTGCTGTGGCCCAAGTCCGATTCCACCAGTGTGACATGTATGGAAGTGCTTGTGCAGACTGCTGCCTGGCCCGAGACCCTTACTGCGCCTGGGATGGCATCTCCTGCTCTCGGTATTACCCAACAGGCACACATGCGAAACGGTGAGACTGTTCTTCCATGGAAACTTTCCCTTATTTAGAAAAAAACTAATACTGTTTTTTTTGGTCACTTTCTTTCTGTACTCATTCCATGAAAATAACCTGCTTTTTTTTTCAAGTGATTTTCCATTTATTCTAAAGTAACTTGGTTTTTTGTTTTTATATTGGAGTATAGGTGATTTAACAAAGTTGTGTTTGTTTTAGGTGTACAGCAACTTGATTCAGGTATTCATAGATATATCCCTTCTTTTTCAGATTCTTTTCCCATAGAGGTTATTACAGAGTATTGAGTAGAATTCCCTGTGTTATAGAGTAGGTCTTTGTTGATTATTTTATATATAGTGGTATGTATATGTTAATCACAAACTCTTAATCATCAGAGTCTTAATGATATAAACTTTGAAAACTTCACTTTTTCTGAAAAATAACTTCCATTGACTATTGTGTAGATACAGGCTGAGCTTGCTTTCTGGGGTTTTATTTTTCTTCCATGTTTGAATCAACTCTTTTCCCTCCTGAAACTTTTGCTGCGAGACATGAAACCAATTTAGATAAACTTAAAATGTGGAAATAGCAAGTAAACCCACACATGAGGATTTCAAAGACTTAAAAGGAAAATAAATAAATTCTAAAATACATCCTGCATTTGCCCCATGTTCTTCTGACCAGCTGGTTTTCATTTATTTCATTTTGAAAGTGAATATTTTAACTCCTAGGCAAATACATGACCTGTGTAATTAATGAAATGTGTGATTTAATTCAACACAAATGAAAGGTACTTAAAGACCTCCAAACTCTAATATCTAGAATTCAGTGGGGTCATTGCCACTAGTTAGAGAAGGTAAATCCTAGAATTCTTTGAACAGATCTTATGGTACAGAAAGTATTTTGGAGAATAAGAATCTTTCTTAACTCAAGTGATAAAAAATCATGCATTCTTTGGGGGAAAAATAAAGGAAAATATTTTTATTATAGAATAAGCACTTACCTTCTTCTCTTGATAAAGTAGCTAAAGATAATATAAAGCAAAGATATAAAACCATATACAGTTTCCCTGCTGAAAGCAACTTTTATCAATTTCATTTACTATTGATCTTTTACTTTGGGCTAACTTTATACCTGTTTTCAAAATCTAATTTAATCTAATTTAATATAATTGTTATTTTTATAGATTCACACAAATAGTAGAATCTCATTTTAAAAAATTAGTCACTAATTCAAACTTTTATTAATTTAACCTTACCTAAATTAACATTCCAATGAGTAAATAAAGGATATATTAAGGAGATAGTAAAAAGATGTTTTGAGAGGCCATTTATGAGCTAAATAATGTATCAACTGTATTGAAAACTGAGTGAGTCAGTTGATTTTCTATCCATGTTTATTGATATTGAACGTCAATTCTTGAAGAATACAGCTGTGTTACTAATTGAAAATATTATTTTATGCTTTATTCACTCATTCAGTCTATTTTTATACTATGTTTGAGGGGTAGGAGGAAACAATCCCAGCCCCCTGTCCATAGGAAAATAGAACCAAAAGTGAAGAATAGAATTGTAAATAAGAGTGATAGCTCACCACTGAGCACTTACTATGTATAAGGCCCCAGACTAAGTGCAATACACATAACACAGTATTTGATTCTCAGAATAATTCAACATTTGAGTTCAATCTTGAAGGCAAGGATATAAGGAGATTCCAGTTAAAAAGAATTAATTGTTTCTACAGAGGCATAGAAAAATGCTCTGAGAGAACCATGTATTTCTGTAGGTTAGATTTGATGTAGTAGAATCTAAGGACAGAAAGGTAATTATACCAAAAATAATAACATTAATTATCCTAATGCTTTGAGCAGCAACAAAAATATTTATAAGCCTTGCATCAAATACTTAATGAATAACAAGCTTTTTATTAGGCATGCAGCATTTATGATGAATTTAACTAAGAAGTTTCTGTAGCTAAGTATTTCCTGGTAAATGGTGCCGCTTGTAAAAGTGTATATTCATAGGTTTGTTTTATGGTGTTTTATAGGGTGGACAAAAGAGTTCTTTAGGGAAATTAAATGAATGGGCAAAATCATAGACAGGAAGTAGTGAGATGGTGGAATCAGGAGCCATGCTCATGAATGAATTAGTTCAGTTCAGTGACATGAAATGCAGATCTTTCAGTAGTGTCAGATTCTTTGAAACCATCACCCACCCCTGGAGGAGAACGTTTTGGATAAGTTCCAGCACATAAAGTTTGCTTTTATAGCAGATCATTTTTGCTTCAGACCTGACTAGCAGTAGAAATTGAAAACTGGTCATTAAAATAAGTACTCTTCTGTTCACAAAGTGAAAATGAGTCAACAGAGGAAAAGCATCAATTCACACTCCAAACCACTTGTTTAAAATAGTCTTCCAAAGTACACTATAATTTATAGAGCTAGGTCTTTTTCTTCCCCTTGCTCTTGTATTTTTTCTTGTTTCCAGCATTCTCTTGAAAAGTTTCCAAGAGGTAAGAGATATAAGAAAAATACGTGACTTTGAGAGCTTAGCCTTTCTAATATTCCTGATCCTAATACCTTCTGTTTTAAATACTGAAATAAAGGACAGCTATACTAGGATAGTAGAAACTGAACTGAAGTCTTGTTGGAGAATGTGATATCTATGTTTTTAAATGCATATTTCCAATGATTTTAAACAAAATTTTTGCACACTTACCCACAGTGCTTACCTAGAATTAGCTGGTTGTAATTCCTTTTTTCCTCACATTACTTGCTTAATAAATGTGATACAATATCCTTGCTGCAACATGCAAACTATTTCCCATTTCATTAATTTATTCCTGTTTCATTATGCACTATTGCTCAGCAGACCTGAGATTCCCAATATCAAAGCAACACTCAGTGAAGTGAGGAATCAATAACAGCCATTTAAATGTCCTCCAGAGCTTCTATCAGTTGCATAATAGAAGTACACACTAGCATAAAACAATATAGAAGCATAAAACCGTTAAATTTTGCTCCCCTTTTGTCAGTTTCTATTTTCAGTTTAGCTCTATAGAATGATTCATATGGCAGTTTTAATCTTAACTTCATAAAATCTCAGATCTTTGAGTAAGGTTTTCTGATCAACAGTCTGCTTCTTTTAAATAGACTTTAAAAATTGCTTTTGCACTCAGACCATTACCCTAAAAATTGCCTGGAAATATTCATCTGTCCTAGCATTCAATATAAGGAAACACTCAAAAGATTAAGTATTGAGTTCTTAACTAAGATCTGAACTCATTTATGAGAAAGCACTCCATTTCTTGATAGCATTCCAATATCACTATTTGGTGGCCATTAGGAAAACCTAGAATGAAAAAAAAAAAAAAAAAAGAGACTGGAAATTAAGTGTCAGTTAGCCCAGCTTCCTTTACAAAAGAGGACGCACCGAACCAGGAAAGACCAGGGATGTGTATAAGATCGTGCAGAATTTGAGTAGTGACATTGGGATTTGAACCTGGTTCCCTTTTCCAAATTTGACCATTGCATATGGTAAAAGCATCTCTTTGTCACTTGGGAAGTTTCACCATCTTGTTCTGGGATAAAAGTTCCAGGCTGCCTTCTGGTTTCCCCTCAGTGTTGAAGAAATGCCATGATTAGAGAAGCAAGTGGTATTTTCTAGCTTTATGTAATATTTCTGTTTCCATCTTAAACTTGTTAATATGCTGAAGATCTTAACTGTAGCATTCCAATACTAATAAGGATAAATTCCATTATTTAATTCCTGAGAAAGATGCCTACAAATTGGGAACATGGTATATATTCTAGAGGACTTCCTTGATGGTTCATTGGTAAAGAATATGCCTGACAATGTGTAGGAGACATCTTCCCTGGGTTGGGAAGATCCCTTGAAGAAGGAAATGAATACTTCAGTATTCTTGCCTGGGAAATCCCATTCAGAGGAGCCTGTATGGCTACAGTCCAGGGGGTTGCAAAGAGCTGGACACGACTTAGCAACTAAATAGCAACAAGAACAACATATATTCTGGAATTCTTTCTCCATGGATAAAGACTATTATTATTGGTCAATCATATGTCTAATCAACCAGAAAATATGAAAATATACTGGAAGTATATTTACCTGTTAGAGGCAAATTAAGGAAAAGTACATGTAAGACATTCTGTTAAATATGTAATGTACCATCACATTTTATAGAGGCATATACTTTTTACATTTTATAACTGAATGAAAGAGTAAATAGAGTATATTATCAGTTTATTTTTATTAATAATCACATTGATCATGATTCCTGTAGAGCAAAATATTTGGATCCAAATAGCTTTACATAATGCACTTAAATATATATGGGAATTTTATCCATTTTTACTCAAATAGGTAATCTGCCTCAAGTCTCACTGTCTTTATCTGCACATAGCCTTTACCACCCAAGATATTTATTTAAAACCAGAAGACTTCCCTGTTGAACTAAATTCCCAATGAAATGTAAAGAGAACTTTTTTAGATTATTGTTTCAGTATCCATAATTCAAACTCATGTGACCATTTAAAAAACAGTTTTATATAGCTCTTAAAATTGAATAACATTCAGTGGAAACATGGAAAACTATGAAACTTGGATTTTATCCTTGTTTTGTATGACTGATCAATTTTTTCAGTAGCAGAATACTACTTGAAAATTTAATGAGTTTGGCAATATTTTAAAGTCTGGAAAATTGAAATCTGAACATCTCCTAAATGCGTTTACTTTCTTTCAGGCGGTTCCGCAGACAAGATGTTCGGCACGGGAATGCAGCTCAGCAGTGCTTTGGACAGCAGTTTGTCGGTAATCCATAGAAAATCAGTTGCCATGGGTATTTAGAGTGGGCACTGAAGATAAAATACAAACCTCTTTCAAAGCGTCCTTGTTTTATTTGTGATTGATATATACTAGAACAATGTTCCTGAGAGTATTCTGTATAGTTAAAATTTATGGATTATACATTTTCTTAGTTTGGAAAAATTTTTATATAGCTGCAAGCATTATTGTTAGACCTCAAAAAAAGGACACTTACAACAGAAGTGTTGTATACTTTAGGTGGCAGATGCCACAGTAACTTGCAGGATTTATCTCACCAGCTCAACCCTAGGAATATCTTCACTGTGTTTTTATAACAATTTTATCAAGAGTGATCTAACTTGAATCAGGTTAGCTAGTGAGCTTTGGATCAAAGAAAGTGAAGTATTTTGACTCTTTCACTAGAATAAAGTAAGCCCAGAACTGGGGTTGGTGGTCCAGACATGCATTTCTGATGAAAGGTAGTGGGTGGCTCAATGTGTAAAGGAAGAGAAAATGTCAGCTTTAGGCAAAGGTAAGGAAGTCAAACAAGACAGAAAACCACTGAACTGTCTCTTCACACTGTGATGATAGTTGGTGAGTAGACTGTGCTCCTGATGATTGAGAAACCAGAGCTGCTTATACACAGGTCCAGAGATTGTGGTCCAGGATCAGTTTGCTAATCCCCAGACTGGCTGGGGATTTGGTGCAAAATGTAAGCCTCTGAGAATATTGGTTAGAGAAAGGTGAGATTCTAATTTTAGAGAAACCCAGGGATCTGTTTTGAAAGCGTGAAGGACTCAGACGTAGGAAAAAAGCCTGGAATCTAGTATTGAATGTGATCTTGGTTAAAACAACTAAAAATAAATCCACTGGCTTTGATTCTTCACTGCAGTTAGGTATACTTTATATGCATTTTGGGTTTCAGGTTCAAAGAGAGCCTTTCTGGGCCAAAGTGCACATTACAATCAAGTAGCTCTGGTTCACAAAGTCTTTGGTTCAGTTTCACGTGTTTTTCTTCCCATAGTATCTGGATAAGGGCAATCCATTGTCAAGCTATCACTCACACTTGTGTTTATATAGAGCCATATCTCCTAGATTTCTGCTTTCTGTTTCTGTGTGTAGCCTTGAGTTTGAGTCCTATGTAATGTTTGATTTTTGGTCCTCACCTTCTCTTGCCTACTTTATCAATGGCCGTTGTCAGTGATTTCCTATTAATTTAACACTGATATACCTTCTAACTGTTCTGACCCATCTTTTGTAATCAAACTCCTAGTTACTTCTTTCTCATTCCATAGTCTGCTGTGCCTTTTTATTGTCTAGATTTTAGTATGCCACTCTTTCTAAATAACTCATGTATATGACCTTGTATAGATATTAGCAGTAAGCAATAAAACCTATTCACTTTGTTATAGGGATCTGAATAAGGAATCATTTAAAAATATTATTTACCAGTAAAATAAAATTCTCAAGGCTGATGTTAACATTTATGTTACAGGGGATGCTTTGGATAAAACTGAAGAGAGATTGGCCTATGGCATAGAGAATAACAGTACTTTGCTGGAATGTACTCCACGATCTTTACAAGCAAAAGTTATCTGGTTTGTACAGAAAGGACGTGATGCAAGAAAAGAGGAGGTAATTCATAGCTGCACATTCACACAATAGTGACTTGCGTATAGCGCATGATTAGTAAATTGATTATGATTTATTTGAGTACTTAAAGCCTGTTGTACTGTACCTGCTTTTTTATTATGTGTGGTTTAAATTCATATAAATATATATGTGTATCAGTATAGGTGTATATATGTGTGTGTATGTGCGTGTTTGCTAAGTTGCTTCATTCATGTCTGACACTTTGCGACCCTATGGACTGTAGCCTGCCAGGCTACTCTGTCCATGGGGATTCTCCAAGCAAGAATACTGGAGTAGGTTGCCATTTCTTCCTCCAGGGTATCTTCCCGACCCAGGGATCGAACCCATTTCCCTTACGTCTACCTGCAGTGGCAGATGGGTTCTTTACCACTGGCACCACCTGGGAAGCCCATATGTATCTATATAAAGATTCTAAAATACATATACACATAAATTATTATATAAGTCATGTCCAACTCTTTGCGACCCCGTGGACTGTAGCCCACCAGGCTCCTCTGTCCATGGGATTCTCCAGGCAAGAATACTGGAGTGGGTTGCCACTTCCTTCTCCAGGGGATCTTCCCAACCCAGGGATCGAACCCAGGGCTCCTGCATTGCAGGCAGACGCTTTAACCTCTGAGCCACCAGGGAAGCCCTCACATATGTATTTATATACATATAAAAACAAATGTTGTATGTATGTATGTATAAAATTTGGAACCTAGACTTAGATTTTTTTACTGAGGAAGTGCTCATTGTGTCATGATTTTAGTGTCGTTCTGTCAAAATGATGTCTCAAATCGTATTGCCCAAGGCAGTGTTTTAGAAAAATATCAAAGTTAAATACTGTTATTACATATATCTTAGACATATGGATAAGAGAATGAAAATAACAGCAGCAACATTAAAGCAGTTGATATAGTTATTAAGTCACACGTGAGACATCTACTATGAGGTTCCAATGTTGCCTACTGGGAACATCAACAGAAAAGATATAAGTTATTTTGTCCTTCTAAGCAGGTTTGGTAGTGGAAATTATATTTATTATAGGTGTCTAGATATTGAGAAATGAACAAATGGCACTGCTTTTGTAGATGGAAGAAATGTTGTTGTTCAGTCACTCAGACATGTCCAGCTCTTTGTGACCCCATGGATTGCAGCACAGCAGTCCTCCCTGTCCCTCACCGTATCCTGGAGCTTGCTCAAACTCATGTCCATTGAGTCAGTAATGCCATCTGACCATCTCATCCTCTGTTGCTGTGTTCTCCTTCTGCCTTCAATTTTTCCCAGCATCAGGGTCTTTTCTAGTGAGATGGATCTTGGCATCAGGTGGCCCAAGTATTGGTGTTTCAGCTTTAGCATCAGTCCTTCCAATGAATATTCAGGACTGATTTCCATTAGGATTGACTGTTTGATCTCCTTGCAGTCCAAGGAACTCTCAAGAGTCTTCTCCAACACAATAGTTCAAAAGCATCAGTTCTTTGGCACTCAGCCTTCTTTATGGTCCAACTCTCACGTCCATACATGACTAATGGAAAAACCATAGCTGTGACTATTTGGACCTTTGTTGGCAAAATAATGTTTCTGCATATTAATAATCTGTTTAGGTTTGTCAAAGCTTTTCTTCCAAGGAGCAAGTATCTTTTAATTTCATGACTGCAGTCACCATCTGCAGTAATTTTGGAGCCCAAGAAAATAAAATCTGTCACTGTTTCCATTGTTTCCAATTCTATTTGTCATGAAGTGATTGGACTGGATGCCATGATCTTAGTTTCTGAATGTTGAGTTTAAACCAGCTTTTTCACTCTCCTCTTTCACCTTCATCAAGAGGCTCTTTAGTTCCTCTCTGTTTTCTGCATTAAGGGTGATGTCATCTGCATATCTGAGGTTATTGATATTTCTCCCAGCAATCTTGATTCTAGCTTGTGCTTCATCCAGCACACCATTTTGCATGATTTACTGTGTATATGGTTAAATAAACAGGGTGACACTATTCAGCCTTGATGTACTCCTTTCCCAAATTTGAACCAGTCTGTTGTTCATGTTTGGTTCTAACTATTGCTTATTGACCTGCATACAGGTTTCTCAGGAGGCAGGTCAGGTGGTCTGGTATTCCCATCTCTCGAAGAATTTTCCAGAGTTTGTTGTGATCCACACAGTCAAAGGCTTTAACATAGTCAATGAAACAGAAATAGACGTATTTCTGGAATTCCTTTGCTTTTTCGATGATACAGTGGATGTTAGCTCTGCCTTTTCTAAATCCACCTTGAACATCTATAAGTTCTCAGTTCAAGTATTATTGAAGCCTGGCTTGGAGAATTTTAAGCATTACTTTGCTAGCATGTGAGATGATTGCAGTTGTGCGGTAGTTTGAACATTTTTTGGCATTGCCTTTCTTTGGGATTGGAATGAAAACTGACCTTTTTCAATCCTTTGGTCACTGATGAGCTTTCCAAATTTGCTGGCATATTGAGTGAAGCACTTTCACACCATCATCTTTTAGGACTTGAAATAGCTCAGCTGTTTCAGAATTCCATCACGTACATGAGCTTCTTTCATGGTGATGGTTCCTAAGACCCACTTGACTTCACACTCCAGGATATCTGGCTCTAGGTGAATGATCACACCCTGGTGGTTATCTGGGTCATTAAGATCTTTTTTGTGTAGTTCTTCTGTGTATTCTTGCCACCTCTTCTTAATACCTTCTGTTAGGTCCATACTATTTCTGTCCTTTATTGTGCACATCTTTGCATGAAATGTTCCCTTGTAATCTCTAATTTTCTTGAAGAGATTTCTAGTCTTTCCCATTCTATTGTTTCCCTGTATTTCTTTGCATTGATAACTTAGGAAGGCTTTCTTATCTCTCTGCTATTCTTTGGAACTCTGCGTTCAGATGGATATATTTCTCCTTTTCTCCTTTGCCTTTCATTTTTCTTCTTTTCTCAGCTGTCTTTAAAACACACATACAGAACAGTCTGGAGGCAGTCACTGGACAGATGAATATAGGTCTAGGTTGCTGGTTGTATGTAGGAAAAGGTCTAGCTAGGGTGTGAAGCAGATAAATCTTAGATAAGACAGATAAACATTGTTGATGTTGATGTGGTCTTTGAACTCAATTTTAACAAAAAAAAAGGTATTTAAAAGCAGAAAGTAGAAGACAATTTGGTTATATTAAAGGGAGATAGATCTTGGTGAATATTGAAGAAATGGTCCTTAGTAAAGAGGTTACAAATTAAAATGTGTTAAGAAATTTTAGAGACCTGCCTTAGGACACAGAGGACAGCTGATAGGTACTCATCAGATAGTGAATCCAAGAAGTGTCCACCTCGTTTGATAATGAAAACCAAACATTTGTCATTGGAAGTGTAAATGGCTGATTCTATGTATAGAGCACAAAGACATTTTTTGCCACTTTCCCCCCTAGCCTGTTGTGAAACTTAAAAACATGTTTTTTGTTTAGTATCAGTCAGTGCATTCTGGGAGATGACTAAATGTGTAATCTGGGCTAGCTATTAGAGAAGGAGCTTCAACATAACATAGGCTACTTAGAGATAACATAGAAAGGCAATCAGGAGAGGAGAATTCTCCTGAATTTTTCATGACATTGTAAGAATAAACACGTGTCCAAAAATGATACAGCATATTGCAGTGGAATAAATTATTAATGTAGTGCTAAAGTGTTTTCCATTCCATATATCTGTTATAAAACTGGCTTTTGAGTTTTGTCATGACTCACTTGGCAGGAGCAGGACTGGGAATATTCTGTTGTTCCTCCAGTTGAATGACTTCAATTCTTTCATCAGTAGTTTTATTCACTCAGTATGTTCTGTTTTGAATTTTGAACTCATTGTAATCTACCTCATTTGGAAATCTTTACCAAGTCGTTTTGACATGCTGTATCCAGCAGTGTTCAATTTTAAGTTTCTTTCTCAGACTGTTAATATAATGTACTTCTTTCCCCAAAATTTTGGTCCCTATTTTCAACTAAATCCAAATTTCCCTAATGTATTTACTGATATTTGAAATTTTGAGTTTACTCTATGTATTATGGGCTTCCCTGGTGGCTCAGACAGTAAAGAATTTGCCTGCAATGTGGGAGAACTTAAGCTTAATCCCTGGGTCAGGAATATCCCCTGGAGAAGGGAATGGCTACCCACTCCACTATTCTTGCCTGGAGAATCTCATGGACAGAGGAGCCTGGTGGGCTCCAGTTCATGGGGTTGCAAAGAGTCGGATATGACTAAGTAACTAACACTTTCACGATGCATTATAAGTTGTATTATAATCAGATAGTGCTTGCTTTCTATAGATACAGTGATATATATTGATTTATTCATAATCTGAAACAAAACACACAGTTGCTAACTTCATCAAAAGCTAAGTGTGCATGTTGTGTACACAAAGCAAACTGACCCTATGTGTGTATTCTTTCAGTTGTTTAGAGTCCGTTTATAGTTGTTTTAGAGTTTAGAGTTTGAACACTTTTTCATTTATTGTAGTTACTATAAAACATATAAGGTCAATTTATCATTAAATCTTGACCATTGTAAAGGATGTTTAAGGTCACCTAGTCCAGTTCTTACCTCATGTGGGAATACTTTTTAGAATATCCTTGACAGTGGCCAACAAGGCTCATCCTTGATAATGCAAACCATAGTCAGACCATAGCCTTTGTAAAATTTTTGATGTCATGTCCTTCTATTGAACTGAAATTTTTGAGTCTGGAATCTGCTTATGAGTCTACTCTCAACCCTCTTAAGTGGTCCAGAAACCACATATTCAGGTGGATAACATTTTTGATCAAATGAATCTGTAGAAATGCTCCATAACCAGATGTCTAGGAAGAATCTAGCAGTTTAGTTATCTAGTTTACAAACTGGAATACTTCATTTCTTTCAAATACGCACTTTATAGTTTCCTGCTTCCTTAAATAACATATATGAAATGTAAACTATACATTTTATAATTCCAGAAATGTTTATGGAAAGCCTAATTTGTAAGTCCTTCATAAGGGATCATTTTCCCTTGGCTTGATGACCTGGTTAATTATGGTGTGTGTATCCATTACAATGACATTTTGGAGGAGAAAACTTCATAGAAGGGACTTGAGAGATGAAGCTGTCTTTTTTTTCATGTTTATCTACTACATATAGGAATTGGAGTCGGCACCTTGTCTTATTATTCCCATATCTCACAGCGGTACCTTAGGCATAATAATTCTCATCTTAAAAATGCAGAAACTAAAACTCAAAGAGATAGAGCTCACAAACAGAATCAACAACATGCCCAAGGTTTGAGCTCAAGTATTCCTGACTCATAAGCTGAGCTGCTTCACATTTCTTCATCAGCCAGCTAACTAGGAATTTGCCTTACGCATTTTATAAAATATACCAATTTATTCTAAAAGATGTGTTTATGGATGAGATCATTGAGATACAGAATGTTTAATCACGTTCCTAGTTACTGACACCTAGTGAAGTAGATTCACATCCAGGTCTGTTAGTTTTTTTCTGCTAAATTACACAACCTTCTGAAATCAGAATTCTAAATACAGTTTCATATGCTCTGGGATAAACATGGGGCAAATGGGAAAAAATGCATATTTTTTCCAACAATGTATAGTGGAGTATGTCACTGTAGCTTTGGTGGCAGAGGTATTATTCCCATGTTTAGATGTCTGAGAACCTGCCAATAATTTAAACAGTTCCCATTGATACCAGAAATCATTAGTATACAGTTCGTGAAAGTGAAAGTGTTACTCCCTTAGTAGTGTCTGACTCTTTGTGACCCTGTGGTCTGTCCATGGAATTCTCTGGGCACAAATACCAGAATGGGTTGCCATTCCCTTCTCCAGGGGGTCTTCCTGACCCAGGGATTGAACCTGCATCTCCGGCATTGCAGGCAGATTCTTTATTATGTGAGATACCAGGGACGCCCTATAAATGCACCTCTTTTATTGTGACTTTGTGGACTGTAGCCTGCCAGGCTCCTCTGTCCATGGAATCCTCCAAGAAAGAGGAATGAGTCATCATTCCCTTCTCCAGGGGATCTTCCCAACCCATGGATTGAACCCATGTCTCCTGCATTGCAAGCAGATTCTTTACTGTCTGAGATACAATGCACACATCAGTGCATTTCCAGTGTCAAGCTGCCTTTTCAGGATTTTACTGTATGCCGGTTGGTAGAAGAAAGATTCTCTATCAAAATGAGTGTGCTGTATCATTTGAGCCTGTGTAGATATAAAACTCAGAACTTGCGACCTCATTTCCTTGTTTTTAACTAAAATAATGCTCTATTCATTTATTTAAAATTTATTTAATGACACCTATAATGTCCTTCTTTCATGGAACTTATACTCTGGAGCACAAAGAAAGATAGTAAAAATAATTGTATGACTAAATAAGAACACTATTTAATCTGTCAGATGATGGTAAGGAGGAAAATACAAGAGAGGTTACTTGCAGAGAAGGTTGAGAAGGCCATGGTAAGAAGTTCACCAACAAGGTGACACTTAGAGATGACTTGCAAGAGGTGAGGTTGTAGGCCATGTGACAGGGTTGGATAACAGCTTTCTTGACACTGGGAAAGCACACGCAAAGGCCCTGCTTTATCAGGAGGGCCCCTGATATATCCAGAGAACCTAAGAGCAGAGGGCAGCTTGGCCGGAGGGGAAACAGCAGTAAGGAAACTAATAAACTGAGTCAAAAAGTGAGATGAAGGCCCAGCTCATGAGGGATTTGTAGATCCTTGTAAAGAGCTTTGGTTTTTGCTCTGAATTCAAAAGAAAGCCATGAGGTAGTTTTCAACAGAGCTGTGATATGATCAAAATTTGATTTTAAACAGATCACTTTGGTTGTTGTATTAAGACTATAGTATGTGGGGGTAGGGTGAAGGTGAAAGCAAGTTATCATTGAGGTAGGTAAAAGGTGAAAGCAGGTTATCATTGCACCTTTATGTTCAGTGACACAACTGTCCACATGCCCTTAACCTGCAGTGTCAAAGGGTGAGTAAGTGGCCTCTTCATACACATGATAGCAAATGCGTCACATACACTCTTTGCTGTTATTGAAAACCAGAAAGGCTATTTACCATCTCACATGGAATACTTTTTCAAACTTCTGTTCTCCTCCTTGTTTGTGTGTCTAAATTTAGTGATTTGGTTCAATAAATACTCACTCAGAGCCTACTTTTTTTTGATGAACAAATCATAGTTTTAGCCCTTTCGAAGCCTATAGTCTTATAGTGAATAAAATAATGTGAACAGATAATTATAATATATTTGTTACAGTATATTATACAATATATTTTTCCCCTGTTTGTAAATCCAGATGAAAAGAAAAATGTCTCAACTAATAGGTCAGGAGTGGAGGATGATGGACAGTTAGGAGAAAATTCAAGGCCTAGGTGACATTTGAGCCCTGTGTTAAAGGATAAGTGGAAACCAACTAGCAGGGACAGTGGCATAAGCATGTGTGCTGGAGAGGAGACAAAAAACAGTTGATATAAATCTGTGGTCGAAATGAGAACGCAAAAGTGAGTAGATCTATCAAGGGACCATTTCACTTTATCTATAAGCCAGTGAGAATGCCTTAGACAAGCTATTTAGATACATTACTCTAGAAACTAGCTTACTGGGTAGAAGGGTAAGCAGGGTGTCAAGAACGTTTAAGAAAGTGTTTCAGTAGGCAGATGAATGATTTTTGACCAAACTAAACAGTGGTAGTAAGAAGGAAGAAGACACATACTAATTTTTATGAGATAACATTGAATGTATTTGATATTTGAGGGGAAAAATAATTCACCTATTCCAGCTTTGGGTGTTTCTGTGGTTAATTGTGCAAAAACATGACTCCAAGAATATAGGGAGGAAAGGTAGAGTTCAGTTTTGGCCGTATTGAATTGGGGGCCCCTGTAAAGCTTGCAGACAGAGCTATCCTTCTGGTATATTCATGATTGGGAATATAAAGCCCAAAGAAAAGATTTGGAATGGCAGGAGATGAGTGAGAGGCCTCAGCAAAGAGGCAATGAATTCATGGAGATAATAAAACTAAGAATACTATAGCAAGCATCAGCATTTTTAAAAAATAAATAAATAAATAAAATGGCTTAATGTGTACCAGGTACTGTCCTAAGAATTTTACATATAGGTGTACTTTTAATCCTTGCAACAGTCTTATGAAGTAGTTAGTATTATTGTCCCCACTTTATATTTAAGGAAACGGAAGCACAGAGAGATTGAGTTACTTGCCTGTGAAATCAGTCTGAATTTGAGCCAGACTTTCTGGTTTCAGCTCTAGGCCCTTAGTTACAGAGCAGCTGGCCCTCCGACTGCCATAGCCTACCTTGGAGAATGAATGAATGAGAAGCATGTAAACTAAGGCTAGAAGCAAGGGGGAAACCCACATGTAAGGAAAAATTAGGAGAAGAAACAATTCTAAAAGATGAAGAGTAAAATTGTTAAGAAAAATAAGTAATGATTTTAGTTAACATTCATTTAGTGCTTATGTATCCTGTTCTGTTAAGTGCTTTATGTGTTGTAGTTTATTTAAAACTTAACATTTTTCTGTGGCAGTTAGTGTCATTCTGTGCATTACAGAGATGAGATTAAGTAACTGATGGAAAAGACACCGATGGTAAGTACCACTGGAGTGGTACAGCTTGAGGAGGAAGAGACAGTAGAGTTGGGCATGTGGTGTAATAGAACTCAGAGAAAAGACCTTGGATAAGGATGAAGTGGCAAACAGCATCCTTGGAAACATTCAGAACAATAAGCACCCAGGCTCTAGTGAGAATGTTCATTGGAATGGTTAAACCAGGAGCCATCTAGCAACAGGTTAAGTCATGGGGCTAAATGGTTTAAGCATGGGGCTGTGTGGGATTAGAAACAGCTAGTATAGTGTTCTCCACCTAAAGGTTTGGATGAGAAATCCAAGGGATCAGCAATAGGAGATGAGAGTTGAGAGAACTTTTGCCTTTTTTGGCTTGGTCATGTTTAGAGGTTGAAGGGAAGTATCCACAGAGAAGAAAATGTATATAGCTCAGTGATAAAGCAAGACGAAGAGTATGGGAGAGAGAATATCACTACAAACAAAAGTGACAGGATGGATTCTAAGAAGGAAGTGGAAAAATCCCCACTCTCTGAACTGCAGAGAAAAGAAAGTATTTTATATGTGTGGATAATTTCACTCACAAAATCCAAGTTTAGCTGTTCGATAGTCCATCGATAGTTATTTGAATCAGGTACTCATATATATATTTCTGCATATAGTTTTAATTTGGAACATATCACAAATCTTCCTTATAGGAAGAAGGTATAAAGTGTGTTTGTGTGATTGCAAAAGAAAATTTTAAAAAAGCTGTTAGAAACACCACTAAATTACCCTGAAATGATACACCCAAGTTTATGAACTCTCAGTTTCTGTAATCCCATGTATTTGTATTTACAAGCTTCCAAAATAATTTAAAAATTTTGATTCTTAGCAACATCCCAAAGGAAATCATCCATACTTGCTAAGGCATGTGGTGGTACAACTGAATTTTTTCACCATGTATTTATCTTTCTCTAAAATACATGAGCATTGTATTTTAAAACTAATAATTGAGGAAAAATTTAAGTATGCATTGGTTTTCTTAGATTTAAATATTTATTAGTCCACTGTGTAATTTTCACCTATCATGACAAAGTAAGCTATAGTTTCTTTAAGATATTCAGAAGATTAATATAACTGCTCACATTATTATGATCCTTATTTTGAATGTTGTAAGTTTGGAATATGTTATTTCCAACCTGAAAATAGAATGGTCTTTTAAACTTTGCCAGTGATTTAAAGCAGAAGTTGGCAAAGTACAACCTGGGGGCCAAATCTCAGCCTCTTTTATAAATAAAACTTTATTTGAAAACTGCCATGTTGATTTGTTTACCCAGCGTCTATGACTGGTTTCATGCTCTAGCTACAAGGTTGAGTACTTATAACAGAAACCACCTGACATATAAACACCACAATCTTTACTTTATAGAAAATTTGTTGACCTCTGAGTAGAGGTCAAAGGAAAATGTATACAAGTAAAGCCTCATTAAGTATCTGTATTTTGGATAAAAATATATTTTCATGAAAAACCAAGCCCTCATTTTATACTGAGCACTATATTTTATTGGAATGAGTTTCAGCAAAGCCAAACAAAATGAATATTTTCTTGGAATGTGTTCTTTTGGATTTTATTCTTTACTGACAAAACCAGTGTGCTTCCCAAAGACACTGTAAACAAGATGGAGTTATAGGAAGCAGGTCATAAATCCTCAGTGAGGGAATTTGGAGCAATCCCAAGATACATAAAATATTCTTCATGTCCATGCCAATGAGGTATAGCACAGGCCAGTAAACTGCTGGTCCATAAGACCGCCATCATAATTTATCCATTGGTGAGCATGGAAGGCTTATTTTCTCCTTAATCCTTTTTGATCTTTCTGTCGGAGTTTCTGTACTTAAGAGAAACCATTTTTGTGCATTTGTGTTTCCTGAAAATAAAATATCAGTTGTATGCACTGTGTAGACTGCCTAAATAATGCTCAAATGTACATGTTTTTAATAGAAAATTCAAGAGAGGATGTAAATTGACATCAAAATTCAAAAACATCAATTTGACTTCACTGTCAATTCTTCTTTATTTTTTTCCTGTGCCAGAAATTGTCACTTTTCAACTTTGGCTTCAGCCCACCTACTAAATAGGATAAATTCCTCAAAGTCATTTTAAATTTTGTTGAGAAATCTGAGGGATGATTAATCTACCAATCAGTAGTTCTTTCCAGGTAACTTAGAATTCATTGCATCTATACTAAATTTATACTGTCTCCATGGAAGCATATTTTTATTGATGAGCCATACCTTATGGAGATAGCTTCTCTTGAGAAAACAAAAGAAAGAAAAATACACAAACTACATCTTTTAAATGTTGCAATTGCATTATGTCATCAAAACTAGGAGACTTGAAGTAAAATCCTATCTTCATTCGGCTATCTTGTTTGCTGCTGCTGCTAAGTCGCTTCAGTCATGTCCGACTCTGTGCGACCCCATAGACGGCAGCCCACCAGGCTCCCCTGTCCCTGTGATTCTCCAGGCAAGAACACCGGAGTGGGTTGCCATGTCCTTCTCCAATCTTGTCTGCTAGATGACTCATTTCCTTGACTTTCACCAGTGCTAGCTAGTCCATGACAGGCATCAGTGACAGCCATAAGTTTACCTTTTCTGTCTTTATTTACATGTTTTGAAAGCATCAGATTTGTTCCATGTGAATATTATTTCTTCATTTTTCTGGTTGTCATAACATTAAAATGCATGAACTCTGCCTCATTTGAAACATCTGTTTAGCAGTTTTTACGTTTATACTTTAGTCTATTAAAAAATGTGTTCATCTTTTATAAACTAACAACTCTTTACAGGTAAATATTCAAAACATGTTTTTTAGCCTTGACAAGCGTGTTTTTATGACATAATATGCCCCATATTTTAGTTCTGGAGTAATTAGCAGTATAGCTTATTAATTTTATTTTTTCCTTTGCAATGGCAAAGACACACTTTCTTTTGTATGGTAGGAAAATATAAAGCAACTTTGTGATCTTAAGAATAGATCTAGAATAACTCTCTTCTGTTAATTTTCCGATATAATGCTAAACATCTTTGAAAATTAAACATATCTTTTAGATCTATGAAATCAGATCCATATCTCTTTTATCCTACTGAGATCAGTCTGACTCTGGACATCTGATTAAACAAAGTAGCATGACAATGCAGAAAGTAATTTTAATAGTATATTTTAGAGACATTTTTGTCTCTGAATTTTATCATACTTTCCTCTTTCCTTTGATCACTAGGAAATTTAGTTTTGAATTAATGCTCCAATTAAAGTAGCTGTTGAGTGCCTTATGCTGTACATTTTTGTGTTCAAATATTATCTTTACTTTCATCCCCTGTCCTCTTATTCCCTTAACCCTGATCATCCTGCTATTCTTATCTATAAAATTTTTCAATAAAATATTACTCTTAAACGGCTGTTTATTTTCAAGCAGTATTTGTAAAAGTGTATGATTACAGTATTCTAGAGCATGAACGGATCTTATAGACAGACCAGGATAATCGTTACAAAAAAACTGGAGTTTTTGTTTGTTTTGGTTTTTGGGTCTTATTTTTTGACTTCAGTTGCATAATTTAGTCATACTTCTTATTTTAGGGCACATTGTCATCATGAGCCCACACAAATCTCCTCTCTTGTTCAACTTTTTCTCCACTTTCATCCTTGCTTCTCCATATGCATCCACTGCAAGGACTAATAGGTCCAATATTGCATTTGTATATTGAACAGGTATATAACATTTTTAGTGTACATGAGCTGTGAAAATAAATATATTTTTTATAGCTCTTATTCTGCTTCTAATTTTTATACTCAGCACTATGTATGGTTTATCACTGTTCTATGTACGTCTCTGTTTCATTGTTTCTGACAACTGCTCATGCCGCAGCATGCATTCATTGCTTCTAATTGCTGCATTCCCCTACAAGTAGACCAAGTGTCATTAGTTCCCAGCACCACATCTTTAATGGTCATCTCTCCAGGTAACTCCTTATAAATCTGAGTGCAAATTTTTAAATTATTATCTGTCAACATCCTTCATTTTGGTAACTATTTTCAGCCTGCTTTCCAGAGTTAGCACGCCATCTACACTCTCAAAACAGTTCAGGTGGGTTCCCATTTGCCCATATCTTCACCTATATTTGGTATTTCCTAATGTTTGCCTTTCTTCTGGGTACAATGTAGTATTTTGTTTAAATTTGCATTTCTAAAATTGCTAGTAAGGTTGAACATTGACATTGCATACTTATGAAATACTTGAGTTTCTCTTTTTCTGAATTACTTATTCATAGACTTTTTCCATTCCACTTTTTACTTCCCTTTGTTGACTTTCAAGAGTTCTTTGCATCTTCTGTTTATATTATTTCATTATTGAATATAAATATTCAAGCTTCTTTGATATAGCTGATATCTTGAATACAGCATTTTTTCACAGAATGCCGTTCTTATTTATAGTAACTTTCTTCTCAGCATCTTTTTGTATTAGATGCAAGGTTTCTGCATTTGGGTCTTTAATTAATCTAAAATATAAATACAACTTTATTTGTTCTATGTACAGAGTGATAGGTTTCTCCAAATGAGTTACTAAGTAATTCATCCTATCTCTATTGGGGAATCATCTCTATCATATAACAAGTTCACACTGGAAAGTGTTTTTAATAAAAGGAAAATTTTTTGTTTATATTATTGCATATCATATATTTTCTGTAAGTCAAACAAATTTTTTTTTGTATTAAAGGCAAGTCAGATAAACAAATAAATGTATAAACTGTTGGTCTTTATCACTCGACTAAAACTGATTTCATTGTTAAATATATTCTGAACTAAGCCATTTCAAGGCCTTTGTCTATCCATTTCCTATAAAAAGTATGGAACCATATGGTTGATACACATGGAAAGCACTGCTTCTTCCTGACCAGCTACCAGATGTGTAGGTTCTTTGTTCAATTACTTCTTTTATTCAACATTATGAAACATATTGAATCAATCTTTATAGCTAACAATATTAAAACCACTTTTAGTAAGAAATTTTGTGTTTTTACAGATTTTCTATAAGAATATTTGATAAAATGATGTATTATGTACCATCTTCTTGACCAAGAAAATCTGGTCTGCAGACAGCACAGCTGAATGAAAACAATTCTGTAATCAAGATATGATTATTGAAGGTACCCATGTTAACAAAAGTGAAAAGATTAAGTCATGGAAAGACTTCAAATACAAATTTCTAAGACATTTTTAAAAAATTTTTAGGTATTTGTAGGCCATGGAAGATATATTTAACTTTCAGAGCAATTTAACCTACATAGTGTACAGTTGTCCAGACTCAAGAGTTCAAACCTCTTTTATTCCTGAATTTATGATTCACTTAACCAGGAGTGGAGACCACAATTGTGAGATAGGCACCATCTATAACATGCAAATAAATGGTGTAGGACTTTCCCATTGTAATTGTTGTGCTTCTATATTTTTGAGCCAGTCTGGACTTTATGGATACATAATGAACTGTTTTTCAAACTTGGGTTTCTGACTATGAAAGAAACGTTTGATTTTTATATCAGAATTGGAAGAAAAAACATGAAAATACTTCTTCCTTTTTTTTTTTTTTGTCTCTCTTCAACAATTTTATTTTATTTTTTTATTTTTTTTAAAATCTTTAATTCTTACATGTGTTCCCAAACATGAACCCCCCTCCCACCTCCCTCCCCATAACATCTCAGTGGGTCATCCCCATGCACCAACCCCAAGCATGCTGTATCCTGCGTCAGACATAGACTGGCGATTCAATTCTTACATTATATTATACATGATAGAATGCCATTCTCCAAAATCATTCCACCCTCTCCCTCTCCCTCTGAGTCCAAAAGTCCGTTATACACAGCTGTGTCTTTTTTCCTGTCTTGCATACAGGGTCATCATTGCCATCTTTCTAAATTCCATATATATGTGTTAGTATACTGTATTGGTATTTTTCTTTCTGGCTTACTTCACTCTGTATAACCGGCTCCAGTTTCATCCATCTCATCAGAACTGATTCAAGTGAATTCTTTTTAACGGCTGAGTAATACTCCATTGTGTATATGTACCACAGCTTTCTTATCCATTCATCTGCTGATGGACATCTAGGTTGTTTCCATGCCCTGGGTATTATAAACAGTGCTGCGATGAACATTGGGGTACATGTGTCTCTTTCTTATTCAGTAATGAAATATTTGTATTTATTTATATTTTTGCTGTTTTGTTTTATTTTAAAATACTTTCATAGACTGCTTGCTATATGCCAGAAACTAAACTAGATGACTTTCATGTTTTCTCACATATTATTCATTCTCATAAGAAGTGTGGTGGGGAGGGGACAAAGGATCATATTTGTGATAATGTTTATATGCTGATTCTTTTCAGGAAAAAACTGTATCTTGGAACTGTTTTTCCTATTGTATCTGTGGAGCATAGCTTTCTTCATTAGTTGCTAACTGTTCCTGAAATCATGCTTGCTTTCTCTCTATCCAAATCCTTATTGAACTTACCTAAAAAAGTGAATAACTTTTGGATTTATCTTTACTGGTAACCCCTATTGCCTTGTACGTTTGTACACTGTGAACTAATTAGTATGTTCTCATTTTTCACATGTTCTGAGCACTCAAAAATGTTTGGAATGATTAAGATATAGGCCTTTGCCCTTTTGAAATTTAAAATATGTTTAAAGAGATAAAAATTGTATGGAAAAATAATTTGAAGAAGAATAAAAATACCAGTTTGTATGCTACAAATGTAAATCTTATTGAGTTACAAAGAGACAGCTCTACATGGGCTGTGAAGAGAATATTCATTTAAGAAGGGAAAACTAAAGCCTAGAGAGAAATTTTTTAATGGATGAGTGAACAACAGAAAGGAGTTCAACTAATGGAAAGAAAGAAACACTAAGACCAGAATAAGACCTAGAAATGGGAAGCAAATAGGCAGTACACAGGCCAAGAACAGCAGGAGTTGTGAGGCGTGGAAGTTTCGTTTCTAGTATTGTATAGGTTGACCCCCACCACCACCTGCCCTTGACAGTACAACATTTTCTTGGGCTGCTACCATGACTTATAATGTTTATTAAATATTCACAAGACTGAAATAGGAAATGCATTCTTTAAGCTCATAGCTTTCATTCGAATATAGACTGAAGATAAATTTACAAATGGAATACAAACAAACGTAGGCATCATTTAAATGTTTAGTTGATGTAATGATTTTTTTTTTCCACTGAAATAAGGTATCTCCATGAATAGTTTATGGGATACGGGCTACCCATATGTGTGTAAAACATCTATCCATAACACCTTGTGCCTTATGATTACTCAGTCCCCCCACACTTTTCTCAAGTGAGTTCAAAATTTTTTATGTGCATTAGTACATGGGGTGTTGTTTGGTTTTCATTTGGCTGGAATGTATCTTTAACATATTAAATCCAGCTTTGTTCTCAGCAGCTGGAAACTGTTCAAGCACTGAAAATGGCTCAGAATCAATGATAAACACAAACATTCACCAGGAGGTTGATCTTCCACATGATCCCATATAGTTTATTAATTTATATTGATTATCATAAAAATAAACACATTGAGAAATCCTTCTAGAAAATTCACTCATCTCCTGAAATGTACCTCTTCTACCAACGCTAGTGAGAAACATCACATGAAACTGTTTTCCTATAAAGAACTAGAAAGGTGACATCTAGTTAATTGAGCATTTCTTACCTCCTCAATGTGTTTAGCTGCTCAGTCGTTTCCAGCTCTTCATGGCCCCATGGAATATAGTAGCCCACCAGACTTCTCGGTCCATGGAATTCTCCAGGCAAGAATATTGAAGTGGGTTGCCATTCCCTTCTCCAGGGGATCTTCCCGACCCAGGATTGAACCCAGGTCTCCTTCATTGCAGGCATTCTTTACCGTATGAGCTGCCAGACACACGATAAAGTCTGAATAAGTTCTAAGTCAGTAATGTTACAAAAGGGAATGGACTTTGAAGACTTAAATGGTACTCATGGACAGAGGAGCCTGGTGGGCTATAGTCCATGGGGTCTCAAGATCTGGACACAACTTAGTAACTAAACCACCATCCACCCATATGTTCAAATAAAGGGGAAAGATACCAGTCAAAAGAAAACTAATTATGGGACTATTATGTATTTGCAGGTAATGTTGCAAGCTCAGATGTATAAATGGTAATAGGTGAAATGATGATATTAAGGGAGAAAGGATACTTTTACTTTGAGGTGTTAAAAAGAGCTCTGAAGAGGTGACATTTAGTTCATTCTTTGGGATGAGAAGGAGCCAGTTGTATGGGAGTCCTTTCAGGACCTGAAACAGAATCAAGTTGGGCATGAAAGTGGAAACAGAAAGAAGGATTTGGCAGGGGGTGACTGACATGAGATAAGGTCAAAAAAAAAAAAAACAGTCATGAAACAGGAGAGTCTAACATGTAGCAAAAATAGTGAAATGGAAGGGATGTTTATGCTGGTCAGCACTGAAGAAATGTTGGTGAGACTTTGATGTATTTGATATACAGATAGAACAATGAGAGTGACATACAAATGATCTGCAGTTGAGGGTAGGTTCAAAAATAATAATGATATGGTCAGAAAGAGAGAATTTCATAAATGGGAGGGAGTGCAGTTTGTGTGGAAAGACACTGAACTATAGTTAGTGAATTGTCATATACTTAGCCCTGGTCAGTCTTTTATAATTAATAAGAAACACAAAATAATGGACTATTTATGTGTAAGATGTACCATCTTAGGGAAGTTGATCAAAATGAGAAAATAGAAGAATTATCAACAGATGCAAATAAAATGTGAGATAAAGGAAGGACAGAGGCTTATGCCTCTGAAAGAAAGAAAAATCAACAGAAAGACCAAGGAGAGCACCAGTATAATGGCATGTACCACACAGGACAAAAGACATTTAAGGAGTCAAGTCCATCTGTGTCCAAGGAAGCCACTAAGTTAAAAGCAGTGGAGGATGTATTTCAGAGACAGTTTTTATTGTCAGAGACATGGTGTGGTCGTACCTAGGTTCCATAGGTCATGAATTTGTGCAAAAAGATAGTGGTCAAGAAGACTGCCAAGAGGACTGGGGAAGATGAGCAGAGTGGCACAGAGTCCTTTGAGTTATTTTCTGTGGCAGATGAAAAAGATACGTTCTCAAGGAAAACAAAAAGTTTCTATATAGTGAAAATGGTTTGGTTTGAGGGCTTTTCCTGGCTTATCACTGGAGAACTTCCTGAGTTAATGGCTATCATGTCCTGTCCACCACCATCATGTATCATGTCCTGACATGTCAAGGAAGCCCCTGTGAAGGGTTCCAGGAGCCCCTTTTATCACCTGTGTCACTATGAAGCTGCTGAATAATGGACCTTACATGGCTGAAAAGAATAATGGCTGGGGCCCTTGTAATTTATCATTTAATAGCCAATCCTATTTGGCTTGCAGTCTCTTTTGTTGTTTACTTGCTAAGTCATGTGTGATTCTTTGCAACCCCATGAACTGTAGCCCGCCAGGCTCCTCTGTCCATGGGATTCTCCCAGGCAAGAAGATCTCCTTCTCCAGGGGATCTTCCTGACCCAGGGATTGAACCTGTGACTCCTGCATTGGCAGGCAGGTTCTTCACCACTGAGCCACCAGGGAAGCCCTATAGTCTCTTACTATACAACTAATACCATCTGTTACATTATTCACAGATTATATAAATGGGCACACAGGAGTAATCACACATGAGGATTACCACTGCCACTCAGCTGTGCCCGAACTGATTAAGCCTCGAGAGAGCTGAGCCTGTCAGGTCTTGCCCTGATCTAACACTGGGACAAAAACTGTGCTTGTGGTAATGGCCTTTCCTGCCAAAGTGGTAGGGGGGCTTTGCATGCCCCTCTTGTATTGGCAAAGGTTAATGTGTTTTGTCTGTTCTCAAAGGGGAAGTCAGCCAGTGTATTGCAAATCACTTTTCTCCCATCGTAATAGGATCTTAGGCCATGTGAAAACACATACTAGTTTGTTTTTAGCTAAAGGAATGGACAGGCGTCCATTTTATTGGACTTTGCTTTGTTACCATTATGTAGATATTGTGTTGTTTACAGTTTGAAGGTTTGTGGCAGTCCCATGTGGAGCAAGTCTGTTGGCACCATTTTTCCAACAGCCTTTGCTCACTTTGTGTCACCTTTTGATAATTCTCACCATATTTCCAACTTTTCATTGTTACTGTATTTGTTATTGTTGAGGCAGTGTGTAATTTCCTCGATTCTGCCTTGTCACAACAAAAATTTGAAGTGATGGACCAGTGTTAAAGCCGTTGGACAGACCGTGTCACAGCTCTCGGACAGATCAGTGTTACAGCTCTGTGTTACAGCTCAGTTTTATTTAGAAAATAAAGGAAAATACATCCTCAAGGCATGAGGGCATGCTGACCCAAGAGACGCAGAGAGGAGAGAGAGAGAGAGAGAGAATGAGTGAGAGAGAAAGAGAGCCCCAGCCCTTTGGCTCCTCTTTTTATGTTTTTTCTCCTCCCCCTGGGCCTGCCCTGGGTAAACTGGGCTAGCCAGGAGTGCTGTCTGTTCTACCTGAGGTCCTCGCTCCTGTCTATAGACTTTCTTTTGTTCTGTTTTTGTGGGCTTTTCCCTTCCTTGTCTTTTAGCCACTGCCATTCTGGACTCCTTTTTCCTATTCTAACTAGCTAACATTATGATCTGTGATCAGTGATATTTGATGTTGCTATTGCAAAAAGATTAATAGTTCTTTGAAGACTCAGATGACAGTTGACTTTTTTAACAATGCTTTTAATTATGGTATATCCATTATTTTTTAGACATAACACTATTGCACACTTAATAGGCAATAGTATAGTAGAAACATAAATTGTATATGCATTGGGAAACCAAAAATTTGTGTGACTTATTTATTGTGATATGCTTTTTAATTGTGGTCATCTGGAGTGAAACCCACAATAAAGTATGTCTGTATATATAAAAGGTAAAGGTAAGTATTCATAGCTCTGTACACAGTATTCTCACCTGTGTTATTTAAACTTCACAGCAATCCTTCAAGTTCATTAGAATTATTACTTCCTTTACAGAGAAAATGAACACAGAAAATACACATCAGTGCCCCTAGACCACACAGTTAGTAGACAGTGGTGCCAGTGTTTGAATCTAGCTTTGTCTAAAGTCAAATCATTCACTCACTAGTATGGCTATTAGTGGTAAAACATTAGCTATTTACTGAAAGCCTTACTGTGCTCTTCTTACCCTGAATTATAACTATTTTCCAATAGAAATAATGTCTATATTTTTTTACCACTAAATAATATAATTTATTATGTCACAAACATGAAAAGAAAATAGTTGAGTGCTGAAGGTATATGCAGACTTAATATTTGCTAGACCTGTGAGGTTCTTCAGAGCAGAATCTGGACTTTTGTTGTTTATTTTTTAGTCTGTTAAATGGACAGCCTGGTAGAATTGTAGGAAGCGCTCACTGAATTAATGAATGGATGGATTCTTTTTGATAGGGAGAGAGAGTGTGGATATCACAGCTCTCCCAACACAGGGCCTCATAGATTGATCATTGTGATCTGGGAAACATAAGAACCTCTGAGCTAATAATGTGAGAAATTGCATTTATTTTGCCATTGAAAAATTATATTTGACAGGTCTTCGTTACACTCAAAGCTTGACTGCTATACTGAACTGGATGTTTTTTCTAATGGGTAATGGAAATCATTGGGTAAAAAGCCCTTTCTGTTTGCTCTTAACAATATTGACGTAAAATTACCTCTAAGTCTTTGACATGAAGTGATCTCAATATAAATAAGTTTAGGACAAACACATGTGTGCACAGACACACATGTTCACACATGCACACACGCCTAATGTAATTATTTAGCCTCTTTCTCCTGTATATTTATATTATATATAGCATAACAATATAAATATAAAATAAATATGTATGTATTAAAATATGAAAATGTAAATACAATATTAACATAAGTTATATACATTTTTATAGTATATTATGGGCTTCCCAGATGGTGCTAGTGGTAAAGAACCCACCTGCCAATGCAAGAGACAAAAGAGAGGCAGATTTGATCCCTGGGTTGGGAAGATCCCCTGGAGGAGTACGGCAACCCACTCCAGTATTCTTGCCTGGGGAATCCCATTGACAGAGTCTGGTGAGCAACATTCCATAGGCTCTCAAAGAAGTCAGACATGATTGAAGTGATCCAGCGTGCATATAATATATTATATAGTTAATATATTCATTATATAATATATGTATAATATATAATTATGTACCTATGACTTAGAGAATTTCATCATATGATTGCAAAAATGAAAAAAAAAATTTCTAGATAGTGGAAAGGTATAAGCTGGCATTCTATTTCCTGGATAATACTTCAGTGCCTTTGATTTTCTTGTTCTTGTACAGGTGAAGACAGATGATAGAGTGGTTAAGATGGACCTCGGTTTACTCTTCCTAAGAGTACGCAGAATGGATGCTGGGACCTATTTTTGCCAGACTGTAGAGCATAGTTTTGTTCACACCATCCGTAAAATCACCCTGGAGGTAGTGGAAGAGGAGAGAGTGGAGGAGATGTTTAACAAAGACTTTGAAGACGATAGACTTCATAAGATGCCTTGTCCTGCCCAGAGCATCATCCCACGTGGGACAAAACCATGGTACAAGGAATTCTTGCAGCTGATTGGTTATAGCAACTTCCAGAGAGTGGAAGAATACTGTGAGAAGGTATGGTGCACAGATAAGAAGAGAAAAAAGCTTAAAATGTCCCCGTCCAAGTGGAAGTATGCCAACCCACAGGAAAAGAAGCTCCGTCCCAAAACTGAGCACTATCGCCTGCCAAGGCATGCACTGGAGTCCTGATGGGGTGAAATCTTCTACTGGCTTCTGAAAAATTTATATTTAGAAACAAAAAAAAAAGAGAGAAACCATATACTTTCTTTGCATTGCTTAAAAAGAGTTTTCTGTAATATAGAAAGGACTATAGAGGTGATATCATAAATTGTTCTATATACTCATTTGACTGGTTAACCTCACATAAAATTAACTAATTTTTTTTGAAAACCGTGGATTGCTCAATGATTTCACATTCTGTTTATCAAAAGATGACCATAATTGTAGCTTTGAGTAGCTGGCTGCTCTTCCATGGCAGTTATTATTTTACTCTTAAAATTAATGCAATATTGCTGAAAAATTAGACATTTTCATAATCATGGCAAAAATAAATGTTTTAATCTTTATGAATTTTGCCTTTCCGCCACAATGTAAAATATATAGATAATCACATACTTTAACATTCTCATGTGAACAATCTGTACTCTTTTAAGAGTTAATGTAGTAGTGTTGTCTAAGCCATGAGTTTTATGAAGCAGGTCTGTTGTAATTATTGTAAACTATGAAAGAAAAATTATGGTCACTTTGAGGCTTGTGTCCTTCCTAAAACATTTAATAATAAACCAGATTCACAATAGTTCTGTTTCAGAATGAAAACACATTCTTTGAATTTCACTTCAGGGTAGAAAGAAGAAAGTTAACCTAACATCTCAAAGACAGCAAAGAATGTCGACAGATGGAGTGACAGAAAACATTTTTGTTGCCCTCTTGTGGTAGAAAAGGTATATTCTCACATCTTTTTTTAATTCTATGGATTGTCCAGTAAAGGTTTAGAACGAGTTTTTCAGTACACACATTTAGGTCATTTTCAAAAAAAAAAAAAAAACTAACAAGTAAAAATGTGATTCTTATAAGATAATGTTTATGAATAATTCTTACCTCACAAACCAAAAATGAAGGTACTAAAGCACTGAAGCCCTATGAAAACTTAAATTGTAAAGATTATTTAAAAAAATGATCTTCCCAGAAATCTAAAAGCTATTCCAGAAACATGTTTTATTTTTAAAAAGTAAAATATTCTGCACTCAGATATCAATATTTCCTTTTAATTTTATATTAAATAGGAAAGTTGTTTCATGAGGTTCAATTAACTACCAAGATGTTTAGAGCATGTTTACTTGTTTCTTATATTATCAGAGGTTTTTATATTTGAAAATGATTATTTCCTAAAGCTTGTTATCTTATTTTATTTAGCTGTTAATTTTCTAAAGTATGAAATTCCGAGAGTTTTCATTTAACTAAAACTAAATGCAAGTGAATTAAACATAAATAATTAGGAATATTTATTTAAATTTAAGTTTGAATGACATTATTGTCAGTTTTAAAAATTAGCTTGTAGGCTATAGTTGATAATGTGAAGGTTTGCAATTTCATTCAAAAATTAATAAATTTAAGAAAGTTTGGAAAGTTCATTAAATAAGTTGCCAAGCTCCAAAAGTCCTAAAGGAAACAAATATATTAGAAATTAACATTCTCTGAAATGCACAGTTGTTATTTACCTAAAAATCCACTGGAGGTCATTACTGTCCATTTCTGTCTTAACGGTAAGCTGTATGTGTTTCAATGAAGGCTTACCCAGTGTGGAGAAAGAGAACCATAATCCCAGATCAGAGGGTCCTTAGCAAATTTTGTGTCTGCAGTACTCAAAGTGAACAGATAAGGCAAAGCACCATTGAAAATATTGTTCTATTAACACAAGAGAAGGGAAAGTAGGATTTCCTCCTGTATTCACATTTTTTTTTAATTAAGGCAGCTAGAGTATAAGTGGCTATCAGTTTCATCTCAATAACACACCCAAAAGCAGTTAATGAGAGCAATGATGTTAATTGTAAACTAAAATATTTTGTAGCTGAAGAAATAAAACAGGAAAATAAATTTTATGTTATATAAATCTTAAAAATTAAATGATTCTACAAGCTGTTTCAACTAAAATGAGATGATTATTTTAATAAGACCAAAAAAAAAACCTTTTTAAAATGCTAACTCATAGAAGCCTGATAAGAAAATTTTGAGGACCCAAGTTCACAATTTAGGGAGAGGACTGAATTTCATATATACTTTTTTTTCCATCTTCTTACTTTCTGTCTCTCTCCCACCCTTTTTTCGCTCCTGTATTCTCCCCCATACATGAGTGCAGGTATACTGTCTCACACACACACACACACACACACACACACACTTTTAAGATACTGCCTTTTCAAAAGACAAACCAACAAGCTATGCTGTCCTGTCCTTCTTGAGAATCTGAAACTTACCACAAAACATATTTAGCCTTTTGTTCTGTTTACCAGTAGAAATCAAATGTAGAATCTCCTTTGAGAAATGTGCAAACTTGGAAAATCACAAGTGAATTGGTCCTCTTTATGCCCCTTTTCTTGAACTCAGGAAGGACACATACTTAGTCACCCAGCTTGGCCCCAGCACATTTTCCCCAGACATCATGCCCCCCAGGAACCCCCAGGTGAGAATCCTAAGGGCCATCTCCACGCGAGTCAGTCTCCTGCTTCTCCAGATGTCCTCCGCGATATTCTCTGGGAAGGGAGACGACCTGTGAATAGAACGGGCTTTGGCATAAGATCATGTGCACCTCAGTTTTCAGTCCTGTGTCGCCTGTTAAGCTAAAGATGGAGATTTGTTAGCTAGAAGGACTATAACTTGAATGGAATTTACTTTATGATTTGCGAGGTCTCTTACACATGTAGCCTTTTATATTGTTAATGTTTTCTTTTGTGTTTATTACTGAATATTTCAGTGCAAATTTATCAACTTGGAGAAACAGAGATTAAAAATAGAAGCAAACACTAATACGAGCTCTAAAAAAAAAGGGAACAGAAAGTCTTTGCCTGCTAAGTAAGTGGCAATTCTATATACATATATATGTGTATATATATATATATGAGTCTTTTTTCCTTCCTAAAGTTAGTTAAATACTTAGGAGATTTTTATCGAGTGTTTAATATTTAGTATAGGGTATAGGGTTTTGTAAATCCTCATAGTGATTATGGACATTTGTAAAATTTGTAAAATACAGTAAATCATTTTGAGTGCTTGTGTTAAGCTTGAATCAAACACAGCAGCTGTTGTCCTTAAAATGCATTGTCTTCAGCTTGACAGATACATTAAAATATTAAAAATATTACCTAGCCTTGAATAGGTATTTGAGATCCCAGGAAAAAGTGCCACAGTCATAATGACAGTAAGGAGTTGATGTTCTTTTTCTTACCGCAGAGAATCACGTTGAATTACTTCTTCATAAACAGTGCTCATTTTTCAGGCCAACAACTGTTGCATTTGAATCAGATATAAATAATTGATTTCCAATGAACACTTTTGATTGTAGTATGTTATTTAAGCTGGTACGTTTATTCTTCTTGGGAAGATAGCGTTATCTTTTGGCTTTCATTATAAACTGAGTGTGTTCTGTTTGTGTTTAAATGGCTTAGTTATAAGCTGGAGGACTGTACTAGGGTATTTTTGTCTACATGACTTCCTTTCATTTGCTTGCCTGCATCCATAACAGCATGTGCCATATTGTTTCTTTTCACTGAGGATAAGCTATGAGACTTAGTACCACATGGTGGCAAGCTGCAAAGACCATTGACAATGGGTCTCTTTGACTGTCACATGAATCTGCCAATGTCCACTGCATAATTTGTACCATTATGTATAATTTCTATTTAGTTCAACTTAGAGGATAAAGAAATAAATATTTGTGAAACCCTTAAGTGTTGTCTGAGGAGTGTTTTCTAAGTTTTTTTCTGTTGAACCCAACTTTCATAATAATGTCAAGCCTGAATGTAAACATGCAATACTGGACGAGCATTCATTTTTAAGAATTTAGACTAGAATTGAGTTCACTTTCATTTCAAATGTATAAGTCAACTTTCTAAGAAGGAGAGGGCTCATCTCATTGCCTTGCAACAGCTGGATTTGTGCATTCCACGCCGTGTTTCTAGGACCAGTAGCCAGAAATTCCTTTCAAAGCTGCATCATCCAGGTAAGAGATTTGGAAAATGAATGCTTTTAAGATGATAACTGGTTGGATGTTTATGATTTTTGCAAGCCTCAACTTGTATCTAAATTGCTGTCTTCCCTAGCTCTGGGAGTTGGTGATGGACAGGGAAGCCTGGCGTGCTGCAGTCCATGGGGTCACAAAGAGTTGTACGTGACTGAGTGACTGAACTGAACTGCTAATTTCATAAGAACTTGGGCTTCCCTTGTAGCTCAGTCAGTAAAGAATCTGCCTGCAGTACAGGAGACCCGGGTTCAATCCCTGGGTTGGGGAGATCCCCTGGAGAAGGAAATGGTAACCCATTCCAGTATCCTTGCCTGGAAAATCTCATGGACACAGGAGCCTGGTGGGCTTCAGTCCATGCGGTTGCAAAGAGTCGGGCACGACTGAGCGACTAACACTTACTTACTTACTTACTTACTTGGGGAGGTCATTTAATGAGATTTAATGTTAAATGACTCCTCCTTTTGGGACTTTTGTTCTGAAGGCCAAATTTATTGTATCAGTAAGTAGTTATTTCCACTGTATTAGAGGAAGAATTTGGCACCAATCTAGAACACTGTTTCTGGCAGCTTTGTGGTACGAGCACTCTCTTACCATTAATGGTAACTGTTTATACATGTTTCACACTTGCATGTATATATAATACAGGACCTACTTTTAATGAAGTATTTGATGAACCCATTGAAAAGGATTTTTAGATATATATTCAGTCGTTAGTTGAGGGAAAGCAGGGAAACAATTGTGAGGATTAGAAATCTCACACTTGTTATTCAAAGGGAACAAAAGTATGCACCCATCTTTTTATTCAAAAAATGTCTGCCAGGCAGTGGATAGTTGCTTAAGAATGCCATTAAGTTATGTAAATGAATAAAATTGAACTTCATTTGTTCTGAGTATGTTTTCATGGGAAATAGTCCAAATCTTCATTTTACTCTGTGTACTAAGACCCTCAACAAGAGTGTAGCTTTAACATTTTTTTTCAAGCGTTTGGAATGTTGTGAAAAGTACTTCTAAATATGAATCTTGGGACTTCTGGTCAGGATGACATTAAAAAGGCCACACTTTGATTCGGAGGAGCTACAATGATGTAACAATGATAGCTGGTACATGAAAAGAAAGAAAGAAGTAATTTAACAAAAAAAGAAAGAAATAGAAACATGCAAAAGGAGCCTGTGAACCAATATTCCAAGACATTTCAAAATACCTGAAGCTAAGTGAAAAGCAACTGAAACTGTTGGCTTATAGCAATCTGGTTAGGGCATTCTTTGTGCCATAAAATAGGTTTGGGGGAAAGGGGAAGACAAAAGTATAAGTTCAATATTCAAGTAAAAAAGCAAAAGAGCTAGTGACAAACAAGATGATCCCTTCGAGAGCATTCGATAAATTTAACCTATTTTGAAAGAATCGTTAAAGAATTTCTTAATTTTACATTTTTTTAAAGCAGCTTAAAATAATTCAAATTTATCATGTGATTTCCATAAATCAGAAGTCCAGGCACAAAGTATTTCAGCTGGATTCTCTGCTTAGGATCTAAAAAGTTCAAAACCAGTGTATCAGCTGCCTGGGCTCTGGGGAAGAATCCACTTTCAAGTTCATTCAGGCAAATAGGAGAATTCTGCTCCTTGTGGTTCCAGGACTGCCCTGCCCGGCCCCATGTTAATAGCAGGGGCTACTGAGTCCTTGTCAGAATCAGACCCTCTCTGTCTTTATCTTATGCTGCATTTTTCTGCCTCCAGTTAGAGGAATATCTGTTTTAAGGGTTTGCGTGATTAGATTGGGCCCATCCAGCTAAAGTTTGTAATTTTAGTTACATTGCTAATGTTCTTTTTGCCATGTAACAACATATTTTCAGATTCTGAGGATTAGGGTGTGGGTTTATTTCAAGGACCATGTAAGCGCTCTTGCTTCCAAAGATTCATATTCTTCTCAAATGCAATATACATTTACCCCATCTCAAGGTCTTCTAATGCCTTATCCTGTTATAGTTTCAGCTCAGAAGTCCTCAGTCTTCTCACCTGCTTCTAAATCAGGTATTAGTAAGGCTCTTAGTGTATCATCATTTACCCTTTGGGATGCAATTCCTATCCATCTGTGGTCCTGTGAAACTAAAGGAACAAATCTTATGCTTCCAGCATATAATGATGGGTCAGGCATAGGGTAATACTCTACAGATATTCTGGATTAAACAAGGAGAAAATGGCAGACAAAAATGGAGTCACCAGTCCAGAGCAGTTTGTATGTTCAGCTGGGAAACCTCTATTAGGTTTCAAGGCCTGGGAATATTCTTCTGTGGCTCTTGGCTTTGCCCTCTGAGTCTCCATCTTACCATGTATGTGCTCTATCCCATTCTCTGGACTCTTTTTTTTTTTTTTTAAATACAAAAATCAAAGACATAGCTTTTCCTAGAAAACACTAATATGAAGTACACAGATAATAACCTCAACCTTGAATTTTAGAAAAAATTGTTTTTTTTTCTATTAGTACCAAGATGATGTATAATTGATAGATGACACTGAATGAGTTCAGTTCAGTCACTCAGTCGTGTCCGACTCTTTGTGACCCCATGAATCGCAGCACGCCAGGCCTCCCTGTCCATCACCATCTTCCGGAGTTCACTCAGACTCATGTCCATCGAGTCAGTGATGCCATCCAGCCATCTCATCCTCGGTCGTCCCCTTCTCCTGGCTGTATATAATATTCTACCAGTGTAGTGAGAATGATAAACTGACAATTATATTTCCTAAAAGGCTTATGGAAAAGTCAAGTGAAGGTAGAATTTTAGGGAAAATAATAATAACAAATATTTTATATTCATAAATTGTTATGGTAAGTGATAAATATTTTCTAAGCATAATCTCATTTAACAGTGAAAAATAAAACCTCTTTGAACCAGGTGTCTTTAATGACAGATGAGGAAGCAGAAGTCATCTATAGATCTTACAAACAAGAAAATAAATTAAACAATATTCACATGAAAGCCAAAGAAGTGGAACTCTGGGGCCCCCTGATGATGTGTGAGGGCTTCTTTCTATAGTGATTATATAAATAACTCTTCCCCTGTTTATTACCTTTTAGTTCAAGCCTCCATTTTTTTTTCTCCTGAATTTTTATCATCATCCTAACTTCTGGTCTCCCTGCTTGCTGCCACCTTCTCGTGCATTCTTTACCCAGCAGCCAAAGTCATCTTTCTAAAGCACGAATTGGATCCTGTCCCACTTCTACTTCACTGACTTCTGCGTTGCTGATATAAAGCTCCAATCCCTTAACTTGACTCTGCATGCTTTTTTGAGTTAACTTTGTCCAGTCTTCATGCCCTCCTATTCTCTTTATCTACTTGCTGTATTTATTTCTATTTACCCTAGTTCACCTAACTATTACCTGGGGTCTTATCCCTTCTAAAAGTTCCTGGAATGCTTTCTGCACACTCACTTTCCTGATCCCCCACAGGCAACATAACTTAGGCAATACAACTATGTAACTGCATAGTTCTCTGTAGTCTGTCTTCTGTAGAAAACTCAGATTCTTTAGTATAAGGCCAAACTCCTTTCCCTGACGCAGGATACAGCATGCTTGGGGCTGCTGCATGGGGATGACCCACAGAGATGTTATGGGAAGGGAGGTGGGAGGGGGGTTCATGTTTGGGAACACATGTAAGAATTAAAGATTTTAAAGTTAAAAAAAAAATTAAAAATGGGAAAAAATAATAAAAAAATAAACTATTTTCTGAGCTTTATTGATATATAGTTTTGTAAAATAAGCTGTACATATTTAAAATGTATAGTTTGGTGACCTTCTATACAAGCATACATCTGTGAAACCACCACCATCAAAATAATGATGAATTCCACCCCAATGTTTCCTGATGCTCCTTTTTAATTTAATTCTCTCCTTTTCCTGATCCTTGCCAAGGCAACCACTCACTCCTCTGTTTTCTAATGTGGTAGAAGAATTTGCACTTTCCAGAACTGTATATAAATGGAAACATATAGTATGTCCTCTATTTATCTTGCTTCTGTTACTTAGCATATTTTTAGATTCTTCCAGTTTGGTAAGTGTATCAGTAATTTGTTTTTCTTTATTACTGAGTAATATTCCACTATAATGGTTATACAAAAATTTGATGGACATTTTGGGTGTTTCAGTTTTTCTCTCTTACAAATAAAAGTCTTTTGAACATTCATGTACAACTCTTTGTCTGGACATAAGCTTTTATTTCTCTTGGTACCTAGGTGTGGAAATTCTATATAAGGTAGTTGGTATATGTTTAGCTTTTAAGGAAACCACCAAATTACTTTCCAAAATAATTTTACAATTTTATATTCAGAATATAAGAAGTATCTGAGAGTTACAATTATTTTGGAAAGCAACACTTGAAATTATCAGTTTTCTGAATTGTAGTCACTCTAACAGGTATGCAATTGTATCTCACTGTGGTTTTTATTGTGTTTCCTCAGTGACTAATGATGTTGAAGCACCTTTTAATGTCCTTATATTTTATTCCTATATCTTCTTTGAGGACATGACTATTCAAATAATTTACCCATTTTTATTGAGTTATTTGACTTCTCATTTTTAAGTTGTAAGTTCTTTATATTTTTTAGATATAAGATCTTTGTCAGGTATAAATTTTGTACATATTTCTCTCAGTTTGGGGGCATTTTCATTTATTGTCTTCTGAGCAGCAGATGGTTTTTATTAAGTTCAGTTTATTGACATTCCAAGTTTTTTGCATTAAACTTAGGAAATTTTTGCCAAGCACAAGGTCGCTAAGATTTTTTTCAACTATTTTTATTCAGAAATTTTATAGCTTTAGCAATGTAGTTGATTTACAATATTGTGTAAATTTCAGGTGTACAGAGCAGTAATTAAATATTTTTGCAAATTATATCCTATTATAGGTTGCTACAAGATAGTGGGCATAATTCCCTGTGGTTTACAGTAAAACTTTATTGCATTTGTATTTTGTTTGGGGGGATTTTTTAAAAAGTATTTATTTATTTGGCCATGTTAGGTCTCAGTTGCAGCTCGTGGGATCTTCCTTACAGCACACAGGCTCTTCGTTGCCACACACGAGATCTTCCTTGCGTCACAGATCTTTGCATCATACGAGGTATTCCTTGCGTCACACGGGGTCTTCCTTGTGTCACACGGGATCTTCCTCACATCAAGCAGGATCTCACTTGCATTATGCAAGATCTTCATTGTGTCTTGCTGACTCTTTCCTTGCGGCGCATGTGGGCTTAGTAGTTGTGTCAATTGGGCTTAGTTGCCCCACTTCATGTAGGATCTTAGATCCCTGACTAGGGATGAAACACACATCCCGTGCACTGGAAAGCAAATTCTTAACCACTAGACCACCAGGGAAGTCTCTCTATCTTGTATACAGTAGTTTGTACCTGTTAAACACATACCTCTAATTTGTTCCTCCCCCCTCTTCCCCTCCCTCTGGTAACTGCAAGTTTGTTTTCCATGACTGTGAGACGGTTTCTGCTTTGCATATACATTTATTTAGAATCCACATATGTGATATCACCGTATTGTCGTTCTCTGTCTGACTTATTTCACTAAGCATAACGTTCTGTAGGCCCAACCACATTGCTGCAATCGTTTATTTATGACTGAGTGACATTCTGTTGTGAAAGTGCCAAATCTTAATCCAGTCGTCTGTTGATGGGTCCTTGGGTTGCTTACATGTCTTGGCTATTATAAATAGTACTGCTATGAACATTGGGGTGCATATATCTTTTCAAATTAGTGTTTTCATTTTTTCCATATACATGCCCAGGAGTGGAATTGCTGGATAATATGGTAGCTCTATTTCTAGTTTTTAAAGGTACCTCCATACTGTTTTCCATAGTGACCGCACCAGTTCACATTCCCAACAGCATATGCAGTATCCCTTTTCTCCACAACTTCTCTGACATTTGTTATTTGCAGGCTTTTTGTTGATAAACCATTCTGACTTGTGTGAGGTGATGCTTCACTGTGGTTTTGATTTGCATTTCTCTAATAAATTAGTGATGTTGAGCACCTTGTCATGGTCTTTGCACCTTTTGATAAAGTCAGTCAGCTATAAAATCTTTAGTTTGACTGAATCAGGTTAACCTACCAGACTTAATGGTATATTCCTGTCCCCAAATGTATAACATTCCATATAGACGAAAGTCCTTTAAGTCTTAAGAACGCTGTCAAATAAAGAATGATGTATCAAGCCACCTTCATTACAAATGCCAGTAACTCTTGTAGAACTGAGTAGACCAAGTAGAATTAACATCAGCGATATCAGGTAGGTCAGTCAGCCACCTAGAGTCATCCGAAATATTAAAATGACATTTTTGATGGAGTGGGGGTGGTAGCAGGAAGTGAAGGGAGAAAAGGAACAAGCTATTTGGCGTTTTAGAATGGAATGCTCTAAGGAAAAGTTCAGGCCTTGATTGAAAAATTAGAGTAACAAAGGAGAAATGTGCACCCTAAGGAGTGAGAAAGATGAAAATAGGAGATAAGATGACTTTCTATACAATTCTCCCTATATTTGTTTGGTTCCTTATTCAGGAAAAGGTGTAAACATTAACGCTTTCTACAGTCCCCTTCAAGTTTATTGTCCATGGTTGTGCACAGTTCCTAAGCTTTCAAAAACCAGTGGTTCTTCCTCCTCTTTTCTGCTTTATGTGGCCTTAAATCTCAGAAAGCAGAGTTCAGGCTAGTTAGTAACTCAAGTGAAGTCTTTCAGGGACATATTGATTTAAAAGATTCTTGTGACTTTCAAAATAATTCAATAATTGTTCTCAACAGTATTTCCTTAGGGATGGTACATTTTTTGAGTAACCAAACTAGTATGCCAAAAAATGCAACTTATACCTTTGGGCAGAGCTTTCTATGTTACATCATCATAAAAAGTCATTCAACTCCTCAAAGATGTAATTGTATGCAAAATAATCTTAATACTAGCATATGCTATTGAAAAATCACCTTCTAAAATTTTCAATGTATATTCGGTTGTCATGTTTGTTATTAATCAGCTCATTATAATATATAGAATAATATGTCAAATATAAACTAGTTCCTAAAATTTGTCCATAAATGAGCATTTATTGTAACACTTTTACTCTATCAGGAGTGATATTGCAGATATATTCTTGGTAACAAACTGAAAATTAGCTTGGAATTTATTTTTAAATGTGAGAATGTCTCATTTCTGCAACTAATTAATTCTGGTTAGTGAGTACACACATTAAAACACTGTGAATTTATTTATTCCGGTTCGTCACATCTATATGTAGACTAGCAGTCAGAGCATTTCTAAATAGGAGATCTTAAAACTGTATTTATTTTATGATACAGAAAAAAAAAAAAACTACAGGATGTTTTCAGAGGATTCGTAAATGAAAGACTGAGGCACTTTCCTGAGGAGATCACTATTTTATGTGCTACGTTGATCTGTCCATCATCCACTTTGTTTGAGGCATGTGGTTGATATTGTATTTGGTACAGTGCAAAGCTGACTCTGCATTATGTTAAAAATTATCTTTGCACCAAGGGACTGCCCCCAATTCAGATGTTATTATCAATCTCCTTCCCTTGTCATTCTCTTTTCAGTCCTATATAGATAGGTTTATTGATACATTTTATACTTGAAGGAACATTTCCAAACAGCCTCACTAAATCTTTTACTGAAGCGAAGTGAAGTGAAAGTCACTAAGTCATGTCCAACTCTTTGCTACCCCATGGACTGTAGCCTGCCAGGCTCCTCTGCCCGTGACATTATCCAGGCCAGAATACTCGAATAGGTAGCCATTCATTCCCTTCTCCAGGGGATCTTCCCAACCCAGGAATCAAACCGAGGTCTCCTGCATTGCAGGCAGATTCTTTACCAGGGGTTCTGAGCCACCAGGGAAGCCTAAGAATACTGGAGTGGGTAGCCTATTCCTTCTCCAGGGGATGTTCCCAACCCAGGAGTTGAACTGAGGTCACCTGCATTGCAGGTGGATTCTTTACTAGCTGAGCTACCAGGGAAGCTTATTACTCTCCTAAAAATCCCTCCAAGGACTCTATTCTTTGTACAGAATGAAGCCACAACTCCTTAGCTTGACATCCAAGGCAACTGCATTGTCTTGTGAGTTTTATGGTATATAACAATTGAGAAAACTTACCAAATATATGGAGCCAATATTTTTACCTTGCTACACTCAACTCTTGGTACTTAATAAAATAGATCTGTACTCCAGTTACAACTTGGATATGCAGAAAACACTGGTTTCTTTATTGTCTTTATCAAACCCATGTGCTTTTCACAAGCTCTGAGAATCCAGGTTTCAGAAAAGAAATAGATAAAGACACACTTGAGCACTTTTTATTATCCTTTTGTCTGATGAAATGGCAGTGACAGACCTATAGATAAGCCACAGTCCTTCTTGGACACTAATTCTCAGTCTCTCAGGGGGCTATCTTCCACTCAAGGTCTCTCAGGCAGAAGTGGTGCAAGGCTATGTGGGAAGGAAGACATGTGATTTTGTGTCACTGTGAATGTACATGTCTTCATATCCAAGCTGTGCCTAAGAATGTCCTTGGGCTCCTAGAGTCTTCAGTAGAATTATTATGCTATTAAAATAACTCATTTTTTTTTCCAAAACCTTGATGATTCAACCTCACCTCCCAAACCCCTGGAGCTGAGTTACACTGGAATCTGGTTCTGCCCCTCAAAAACTGCTTAGCCCACATCATCCACCTCTAGTACCACTGTACCTTTTCTAGGAGGTTAGCTGGATGCCACTCTTGACTCTCTTTCACTTCTTTCCTTTTTTGGTAGTTTTATTCAACTCCATGTGTTCAGTGGAGACTCCTGTGTAGTTTGTGAGCTGATGTCTAGGCTTTGTTTACCTAATCTCTCACTGCGTCACCAGGTTTCTTGGTGAGACTTAGCCCCAGGTTAGTATAGGATCATTTATATTGTAGCATCCCCTAACTCTTCCAGGTAGGATGTGGGTTATTTTACCCACAGTGACCTCTTCTTGTTATCCACTTTTGTATGCTCTGGCATTTTAGAGGAATTGAAAGGGAAAAGGTGTCAAGGCCTGACATTTTTCCTCACTTCACAACTTATTGAGGTACTCTTTTATTTTCATAGATACTATCACAGGACGCAAGATCCCTAGATAAGGGACAAAGGACTTACTGCTCATAACAGAGAGTAGCACGAGTATGGTGTCAGCACTGTTTTCTCTTGTCCCCCAAGTTCCATGGAGGTGACACAGTGGCCTTCAGGTAAATACTGAAATCCACTCTGGGTTTGATTCACTGCTGAAATGACTGATTTGGGGAAATTTGTTGCTTTTTATATTAAGTTTTGTCTTTGTTCTGCAGTGATACGTTGCATCCTCCCTATGGCTGCTTGCTGCCAATCCAACCCTGAGAAATGATCTAGGTAAGAAAAGTCAAGGCTTTGAATTCTTGCCACACTCAACAGGAACATGCAGGAGGTCTTATGTCCCTTGGCAGAGTGCCTTTCCCAATAGGTTCATACACGTTATTCACATCTAGCCTTTCCCAACTCTCACTCCCGTCCACACTCCTCTAGACCAGGATGGATGAGTTTTGTTTTTGGCCCTGCATAACATCCTCCTTCTTCTCGTCAGTGCCTGATGCTAGGCCACGGTAGTGCATGGAAGAAGCTCTCCTACACTGTGGAAGAAGTGTAGGATGTCCTACAGATGTCCCTTCCCACCTAGCACTTCAGTAGGAGCCGAGTCAGTTAAGGTCCTCTGGGAAACAGACACCAGGATGGAATTAGAATTGCAAGGGAATCTTTGAAGGCAATGCTTTTGAAAAATAAAAGTGAGAGAAAGGAGAAGGAGCCAGGTAAATATTTTGAGTATGACACAGGTCTGCCACTTATGGGAAGAGATGGGGGAAGGAAGGAATATTTGGAAGGAAGAATCTCTGAATGTGATATACCTATGAGGAAGTTGTAGGCGACCCAGTGGGGAGTTCTCTTTCAGGAAGGAATAACCAGTTCTGAGTTTCCCTGCCACACTCAGTGAGCAAATTGCCCTGGGACCGGATGTTAGCAAGAGGCCGTCAACTGACTGTACCCTTTGCATCTGGTTCTCACTCAGAGGATTCTGAGCAGGGTACTTTCTTGGCTGCCACAGGAACCAAAGGAATTACCCATCTTATTTCTTTATAATGTTTGTTGTTTTAAAGCCTGTCATCAAGCTAAAGAGCACAGGTTACCCTCCTTATCCGCCTTGGAGCCATAATTGGCTTGTACTGGGAGATGTAAGATTGAAATAGCGGAAAGTAAAACATGTATTTTAATTTTTAAAAAATTCCAATTACAGCTATTCTTTTATGTCATAAGATGTTGAAACTTGCCTTTTTCAAAGCTGTTTTCAAGACATGCATTCTCTATAAAACTCTCTCAGAATTAAATAGTAAGTGTACATTAACATTTGGGGTATGAATAATCAAAATAAATGCTTAATGACATGCCGAAAGCCCACTCATTTTTATTTCATGTTGAGAACTTCCCTGCCTTCATGAAGGAAGCTCTCATGAAGTCAACATCCTGCAGGTTCAGATCTGCCTCAGTTTATGAACAGATTCTCACAGAAGTAGGAATTTTGTTAGCACTCTCTGTCCCAGTTTCTTAAAGTCAGGTCAATTCCCCCATACAGGATCTGTGGCCCAGATGCAGCCTATACACCATGTTGTGTGTATGTGTTTGTGTAATATATATGTGTGTGTGTGTGTGGGTGTGTGTATATACATGTATATATATATTCATTTAATTCATATGTAGAGTCCATAAAAATTATAAAATTCATATTTCATAGCTCTTACATACATATACCTTTTATTCTTAGCAAACCAGTGGGAATACTGCACCAAAAACTCATGTGTGTTTTTCTTAAATGAACCAAAGCAAAATTGCTTTCTAAGCATATGTATAAACATATATATGCATGTAATATACAAAGTCAAAATTTTAATATGATTCAAAACTTCTTTCTTTATACACACATTACTGGGAGGTTTTATCATAAATAAATGTTGAATTTTGTCAGATGCTTTTTCTGCATCTATTGAGCTGATCATAAGACTTTTATTATTCATTTTGTTAGTGTGGTGTATTGCACTGACTGGTTGGCAAATGTTAGACCCTCCTTGTATTCCCAAAATAAATTCCATTTGATCATGATGTATGATCCTTTTAAAATGATGATTGAATTCAGTTTTCTCATATTTTGTTGGAAGATTCTTGAATCTATGTTTATCAGAAATTTTTTGGCCTATGATTTTCTTTTCTTATGATGTGCCTGTCTAATTTTGTTATCACAGTAATACAGGCCTCATAAATTGAATTTGAAAGAGTTCCTACTAACTTTTGAGATAATTTGAGAAGGATTGCTATTAATTCTGTTTGGTAGAATTCAGTATTGAAGTCTTCTGGTCTTGAAATTTGTTGAGTCTTTTTTTTTAAGTATTGTTGATTTACAGTATTGTGTTGGTTTCAAGTATACAGCAGAGTGATTTGGATATATATAGATCTTCTTCCTTTTGATTCTCTTCCATTATAGGTTGTTTCAAGATATTGACTATGTCAGTATTTCCCTGTGCTATACAGTAAATCCTTGTGGTTTATGTGTTGTAGATATGATAGTGTGTATCTCTTAATCTCATATTCCTAAAATATCCCTGCTTCCTCCCCTCTTGTTTTCTGTGTCTGTGAGTCTGTTTCTGTTTTGTTAATATGTTCATTTTATTTTGAATTCCATATATAAATGTTATCATATAATTTTTATCTTTCTCTGTCTGACTTCACTTATCTCTAGGTCTATCCATGCTACTCTAAATGGCATTATTTCATTCTCTTATATGACTGAGTAATATTCCATCAATGGCTTTCCTGGTGGCTCAGTGGTAAAGAATCCATCTGCATTGCAGGAGATGCAAGAGACATGGGTTTAATTCCTGGTTTGGAAAGATCCCTTGGAGTAGGAAAGCCCAACCCACTCTAGTATTCTTGCCTGTAAGATTCCATAGACAAAGAACCCTTGCAGGCTACAGTCCATTGAACTGCAGAGTCAGACATGACTGAGCGTACACACACACACTTACACATATCACATCTTATTTATCAATCCACTTTTTGTTTTTTATTTTTTTTGTCTTTAGATCCTTCATTTTTTTTTTTTTTTTACTTTATTTTACTTTACAATACTGTATTGGTTTTGCCATACATCAACATGAATCTGCCATGGGTGTACACGTGTTCCCAATCCTGAACCCCCCTCCCAACTCCCTCCCCATACTGTCTCTCTAGGTCATCCCAGTGTACCAGCCCCAAGCATCCTGTATCCTGCATCGAACCTAGACTGGCAATTCGTTTCTTATATGATATTATACATGTTTCAATGCCATTCTCCCAAATCATCCCACCCTCTCCCTCTCCCACAGAGTCCAAAATACTGTTCTTTATATCTGTGTCTCTTTTGCTGTCTCACATACAGGGTTATCATTATCATCTTTCTAAATTCCATATATATGTGTTAGTATACTGTATTGGTGTTTTTCTTTCTGGCTTACTTCACTCTGTATAATCAGCTCCAGTTTCATCCACCGCATTAGAACTGATTCAAATGTATTCTTTTTAATGGCTGAGTAATACTTCATTGTGTATATGTACCACAGCTTTCTTATCCATTCATCTGCTGATGGACATCTAGGTTGCTTCCATGTCCTGGCTATTGTAAACAGTGCTGCGATGAACAATGGGGTTCAATCCACTTTTTGATTATGACTGAGATTCCTACTAGTAATCAGCCTGTTCATATTTTCTGTTTCATCATGATTCAGTCTTTGTAGGTTATACGTTTCTAGAAATTTATCCATTTTTTCTAAGTTGTCCAATTGGTTGGTGTACATTTATTCATAATAGTGTTTTAATGATCTTTTGTATCAGTTGTAATATCATGTGCTTAATTTCTGATTTTGTTTATTTGAATCATCTCTTTTTCTTGGTGAGTCTGGATTAAGACTTGTCAATTTTCTGTAACTTTTTCACAGAACTAGCTCTTACTTTATTGATCTTTTCTATAGTCTTTTTACTTTCTGTTTCATTTATTTCTGCTCCAATTGTTATTCCCTTCCTTCTACTTTGTGCATTGTTCTTTTTCTAGTTCCTTGAGATGTAAAGTTTGTTGGAGACCTGTTTCTTGGGGTAGGGATTTATTGCCATGAACTTTTGTTGTAAAACTGGTCTTGCTGTATCCCACAAATTTTGGTGTGTTTCCATTTTTGTTTGTCTCAAAGTATTTTTGATTTCTCTTTGGCTTCTTCTTTGACCCATTGGTTGTTCAGTAACATTTTGGTTAATCTCCTTACATTTGTGAATTTTCCAGTTTTCTTCGTATAATTAATTTCTAGTTTCATGCTGTTGTGATCAGAAAAAACACTTGCTATGATTTCAGTTCTCTTAAATTTATTGACTTGTTTTGTGGCTTAAAATAATTTATCCTGGAAAATATTCCATGTGCAACTGAGAAGAATTTGTTTTCTGTGGCTTTGGGGTAGAAGAGTGTATACATGTTATGTACATTTGTCTAACATGGCATTTAAGGTCAATGATTTTACTTACTGATTTTCTGTCTGGATAATATATCCATTGTATAAGTTGGATAATAAAATCCATGACTATTATTACATTGCCATCTATTTTTCCCTTTAGGTCTGTTAATATTTGGTTTATATATTTAGGTGCCCCTGTGTTGGATACCTAAATATTTACAAACGTTATATCCTCTTGTTGAAATGACCCCTTTATATCTGTGTAACACCCATATTTATCTTTTATTACGGTCTTGTTTTAAAGTCAATTTCATCTGATATAATTCTAGCTACTCTAGCTTTCTTTTGGTTCCCATTTGAATGAAAACTTTCAGCCTGTGTCTCCTTAATTCTAAAGTGAGTCTTTTGCAGGCAGCACAGATGAGGGTCTTGTTTTTTTTTAACCTCTTTAGCCATTCTATGTGTTTTGATTATAGAATTTAGTTTGTTGAGATTTAAAGTAATCATTGATAGCTATGTACTTATTACCATTTTGTTAATTGTTTACTGGCTATTTTTGTAGTTCCTCTCTTTTGCTCTCTTCCTTTGTGGTTTATTGAGTTTCTTTATTTTTAATAATTTTATTAATTTATTTTTATTTTTGGCTGTGCCATGTCTTCATTGCTGGTAGGCTTTTCTCTAGTCGCAGAGTACAGAGATTACTCTTTTTTTGCAGCGAATGAGCTCCTCTTGCAGTGGCTTGCCTTGTTGCAGAGCACAGCCTCTAGGGTGTGCGGGCTTCAGTAGCTGCAGCGCATGGGCTCAGTAGTTGTGGTTCCCCAGCTCTACTGCTGCTGCTAAGTCACTTCAGTCATGTCCGACTCTGTGCGACCCCATAGACAGCACCCCACCAGGCTCCCCCGTCCCTGGGATTCTCCAGGCAAGAACACTGGAGTGGGTCGCCATTTCCTTCTCCAATGCACGAAAGTGAAAAGTGAAAATGAAGTCGCTCAGTCGTGTCGGACCCTCAGCGACCCCATGGACTGCAGCCTACCAGGCTTCTCCATCCATGGGATTTTCCAGGCAAGAGTACTGGAGTGGGGTGCCATCGCCTTCTCTGACCTGGCTCTACAGCACATGCTTAATAGATATGATGCATGGGCTTGGTTGTTCTGCAGCATGTAGGTTCTAACTGGACCAGAGATCAAACCCAGGTCTCCTTCATTGGCAGGCAGATTCTTTACCACTGCGCCACCAGGGAAAGCCTGCTGGCTTTGTTTAGTAATACACTTCTTTCTTGAAATCTTTTGTGTATTTACTGTAGGTTTTTGGTTTGTAGTTACCATGAGGCTTACATATAATACCTTATATCTATAATAGTCTATTTTAAGTTAATAGCAAATTTAATTTGATCCCATTTTATATCTTAACATCTTTGATGTTTCGTTTTCCATGTGTCTCCCTTAACTATTTGTTGTAATCATAGTTACTTTTACCACTTTGCCTTTTAATCCTTACATTAGCTTTATGCATACTGAGTCTCCTACTTTTACTATAGATTTACCTTTCCAGTGAGGTGTATTCTTCCATATGTTCCCTAGTTAGCAATCAGTGCCCTTCCTTTTCATTAAAGAAGTCCTTTTCCATCTCTTGTAAGGCAGATTCAGTGGTGATCAGCTCCTTTAAATCTGCTTTTCTGGAAAACTGTCTCTTGAATTCTGAATGATAAGTTTGCCAGGTGGAGTGTGATTGGATAGATTTTTTTAGCATTCTGAATATTTTGTATCCTTCTTTTCTGACCTACAAAGTCTGCTGAAAAATCTAATAATCTTATGGGGTTTCCCTTGTACGTAACACATTGTTTCTCTCTTTCTCTCGCTCCTCAACCCCTGACTCTCTCTGTCTGACTGTTTCCCCCTCTGAATCTTTTTTTTTACTTTCAGTCATACCAAAAATTCTTTTACTTATGGTAAAGTGCTAGTTTTCTGTATAGTCAGTGTAGAAAAATCATTCAGAACACTATGGCATAAATTTATATTTGAAAATACTAAATGTAAGAAAGTTAAAAAGGAATGTTCTATCTCAGGGACAAAAGGGTGACAATTTGTAGCCTTTAGCAAATACAGTCAGCCTGAATCAACTACTGTTAAGAATAATCAGACAAAAATGTTTCTCAAAAATGGTTGTCCTCTGAAAAGGGAAAAGTGATTCCTTTTGTGAGTTAGTAGTCATTGAAATGGAGAGAAAGATCTAGGGAATAAGGTCATAGGCAGGAGAAGGTTAGAGGACCAGCTCTGGAGTCCAGTGACATAAAAGGGACTCAGAAAATTCTGAGTTCTTCTGATCCCTTACACCTTGAAGTTTACGTCTTTCTCCAGCTCCCTGTGTGTCCATATCCCTGGACTGCTGCTCTACTTCCTATAGCCTAATTTTTGCTCATTTATCATGCCTCATGCTTCAGCTAGTTACTGGAACTTTCTAACCTGGTGTAGGCATCTGAGGTCCATTTTATCCCAGTGTTAGACCCTTTACCCTTTGGCCCTTATAATCTATCAGGGTTCCCCCTTTAAGAAAAAATCTTATTATGCTACTGAACACACTGCTTTACTTTTGGGGAGGCTTTTTTCACTTTCTAAAAACTTTTTGTTTTGTATTGGGGTATAGCCAATTAGCAATGTTGTGATAATTTCAGGTGAAGGGACTCAGCCATACATATGCATGATCCATTCTCCCCAAAACTCTGCTCATAACATTGAGTAGGGTTCCCTGTGCTATACAGCAGGTCTTTGTTGGTTATGCATTTTAAAAATAGCAACATTGAAACATGTATATTATCATAGGTGAAATGAGTCGCCAGTCCAGGTTCTATACACAATACAGGGTGCTCGGGACTGGTGCACTGGGATGACCCAGAGGGATGGGATGGGGAGGGAGGTGAGAGGGGGGTTCAGGATGGGGAACACGTGTACACCCATGGCAGATTCATGTCAATGTATGGCAAAACCAATACAATATTGTAAAGTAATTAGCTCCAATTAAAATAAATAAAGTTATACTAAAAAAAATAGCAAGACTGCCTTACTTTTTAATTGGACAACAGCCACAGTGTTGAACTCTCTTATAGTTGTGTCCTACTAGTACGGATGATCTGGAGCTTTATGTGACCAGTTGCATTATCTGCCTGCCCTCATGGTGGCAAAGTCTTTGCTCTAGTAAGCTGGTCTCCTTTTGGCTTGCTACTCTTTCATCCTGGTTCCATTATGCCTACCTCATAGGTTATTTCACATCTATGTAAACCTTCCCAAGACTTAAAAATAGATGGAATTTTGAGAGAGAAATGATACAGGAAAAAGATAGCAAAATGCAAAGGACAAAATTAATTCAAGAAACTGCAAATAACTCATTGCAACCATTGTAGCTAGCATGGTTTATGGGGAGTTTAATTAGCAAAGCAGGTATGGAGGCAATAGAAACTAAAGTGTTGCCTTTGACTAGGGAAAGGTGCCAGTGCTAGAGACTGCTGATGAGCCACACTTACCATTCTCTTTCTTCCTCTTTATAGTACAATCCTTTCTGTTATAACTGGACACATAGCCACCAGCCTAAACTCTCTTGCAGCTAGGTAGAAACATGTGACTACACTCTAACCAAATGAATTGTATCTGCAATTAGTAGGGAAAATCCCTTACAAATGAAGTGTTTGTCCTTTCTCTCTTCTTTTTGTGCTGGCAAAATATAATGAACTTTGGATCTGCTTCCTTAGAATTCATGTCTAGAAGAACAGGGGCACCCCATCAGTCCTGGATCTTTGAGTTTTTATGTAAGTAAGAATAAACTTTTATGTAGGTCTCTGCTTTGATGTTTTATTTTTACACCTACCCATGTCCTTATTAACAAAAAGCTTTTGAAGACTTTGGAGTGAATTGTGAATTTAAAAAAACCTTAATATTTCTATGCCAAAAATAATAACACCAGTCAAATGAAGGTTATTACAAAACACAGTCTAGCCCTAACTTACACTGATGCCAGGATGACTCTCCCAGTTTTAGTTGCAGTGCTCTTTACTGGCCAATGTCATAGGAACATACATCAGAGATATTTCTTCCTCTTTTTCACTGAAATTGATTGATAGTATTTTAATTGGCTTCGGAATGGTAATGTTGCCTTTCAGTATCAGTGTTCGGTGATAGGGCAAGTAGACAGCTATGTTTTTGAAATTATATTTAGCCTGAAACAAAGTAACTCTTTTATATTTCCACCAGAGCAATTTAGCTCTTCTTCTAAGCATTTTAATTCAAACATTGCTAATGTTCGTATGATCTCCAGAAGAGGGAGAAGAGTCTTCTGATATTTTAATCTTTTGTCCAGGTGAACTGTTTATTTCAGAGTTATGAGCAAGTGTCAGAAAATTATACAAAGGAATTCAATTTTCCTAGGAGCTTTGGTAACTGAGATCTTGTTCCCAGCAAAGGAGGTTGCATGAACAGTGCTGTCAGAATGATTACACTAAAAATGGACAAAGCCCCATACAAGCATTATCTCCTCTTATGTTTCCAGCATTCCTAAGAGGAAAGACTCTTTACTACCATTTTACAGATGTGGACTCTTGTGTAGCAAGCTTCAGGGATTTGCCTAGGGTCATGGCAAGTGGTAAAGCTGGTATTCACACCCAGTAAATCTGACTTCATAGCACTGGTTTCATCTGCTCCTTAATCTGCTCCACTGTGCTCCCTTATGGCTCATATGAGGAGCTATGTAAAACTACCCTTTACCTCTCAGTGTTGCATGAAATCAGTCTTAAAGCCATTGGATGTTAATCCACCATCTGTGAACAGTTGACTTGGTATAGCCCAGCAATAGTGCAATTTTAGTCAGAGTGCTACTATTCCTGACCCTGGAAAGGCAATGGTAAGAAAATACATGCACAGGATAATCAAATTTTGATAGATGTGTCTGAAGTTAAATCTATGGGCAGCTTTTAAAAATCCCTGAGCCTAACCTATCATTTCATTAGTTTTAAACCACGGTGGTGTTTCTTAATAAAAATCATGCCAAATCTAGTTTTAGGATCATTGTCCTTTCCTTTGAAAATTTACTCTTCTAAAGTTTTCAAATAGGAAGTTTCATACATTATATCTAAATATATTATACCACTTTTTTCCCATTTAGAGATCATAAATTTGAAATAGAAAGAAAACCTGGAATGACCTGAGCACAGGAGCAAGAGCAGCCCGCATTTCAATGTGATTTAATCAGTGGGTCTGGCTGTGAATTTTTCTAGTGAGTAGGCTCTGTAATGAGCTGCTTATTTTCCCAGTTATCATAATAGAAAGGGCATGAACCAGAAACTGGTTCCAGAGGAGTACCTCGTGACTGTCAGATTAGAGGAGGAGTTGCTTTGCAGAACTTGCCTCTGACTCAGCTCTGTGAAATTCACCAACATCCTTCTCCCAGATAAAGACTTAAGTGACAACATGAGAAATCTGTTAAAGTCTCTTAGTAGAGAAGGAGGATTCTGAGAGCAGAACTTTCTCCTTTACTGAAGGGATGCTGACTGCTGATCTAAATAAGAATGGGCTGAAGTGCTCTGTTTTTTTTATGAAACTGAGATTAACATGGTTTATGGTCCTGTACACCTATGGGATAAAAAGCTTCTCTGGCTTCACATGTGGCTCCTAGCATATGTGATCTTTCTCCTCTGAGCTTTAGGAACTGGTTGTGCTTTCTTGATGAGACTAACCATATTATACAATGCTGCTGCTGCTGCTGCTAAGTCGCTTCAGTCATGTCTGACTCTGTGCGACCCCATAGATGGCAGCCCACCAGGCTCCGCCATCCCTGGGATTCTCCAGGCAAGAACACTGGAGAGGGTTGCCATTTCCTTCTCCAATGCATGAAAGTGAAAAGTGAAAGTGAATAATATGCCTCAAAATAGGGCTCCTCAGGTGGCACAATGGTTAAAAGAATGCAGGAGACACAAGACACAAGGGTTCCATCCTGAGGGGTCAGGAAGATCTCCTGGAGAAGAAATGGCAACCCACTTTCATATTCTTGCCTAGAAAATTGTATGGACAGAAGAGTCTGGTGGGCTACAAGTCCAAAGGGTCGCACAGAGTCAGGCACCTCAAAATAATGTTCATGTTCTATATTGAATTCACTTTCTCAGAGTTTTCTGTGTCATGCTTGTATTTCCCTGAGATTAGTGTTCTGCACAATAGATGTAAATATACTTATTGAATAATGAGGGGGAATGATTCCTTTCTTTCTTTTATTCTAAAGAATTTTCCCTTTAATTGTCCAGTGTTTTTTTTTTTTTTTGCTTCCTAGTCACAGACTGCTTAATGAAATTAATGAAACTGTATTTAATAGTTTATGACCTATAAAAGCAACAATAGGTTTATTGTTCAACTTAAATTTTGCACAATTCAAAATAGTCTTCAATGATTAAATGAAAGTTATATTAATAAACTTAGTGTCATGTGAACTATATATTACATTTAAAATCCCATATTTGAGTTTCTGTGATTTGAGCTTTAGAACATAGGGCCCTAGATGTAATTTTTCAGTATTTTGGAGTCTAAACACATAAGCTCTCTTTTTCTGTAAGAAATCTTTCTTTTTTCTTATTTATGTTCCATAGTTTATGTTCCAGCCAGTTCCACTGGTTGCCACCTAGACTTATTTGTTATTCTGTGAAATGTATAAAACATATCTAGCTTGATTTCAAGCTATAATGGTAAGTAAGACTTATTTTACTTTTGGTTAATAGATTACATAAATATTAAAATCATAACTCTGCTGCATTATAAAATATAAAATATTTACCCACACACTTAACAAGCATGGCCTAAACGTCCAACATGGTGGAGATGTGGGGGCAGAGAGAAGAGAACACTGTGAGGCTACAGACAGAATGAGATGCTTTGTATCCTGTCAAGGACTTTATAAAAAGATGAACAACATTCACTGTACACATACCTTTGTCCCTTATTTTCTGCTTTTATAATATTTATTTATTTGGCTGCGTGGGTTCTTAGTTGCCGCATGCGGGAGTTTTCCTTGCAGTGCAGGCTCTTTGCAACACTCAGGCTTCTCTCTAGTCGGGAAGCGCAGGCTCTAGAGTGCACAGGCTCAGTAGCTGCTTTGAGGGCTTAGTTGCCGAGGTATGTGGGCTCTTAGTTCCTCGACCAGAGAACTGGCGTCCCCTGCGTTGGAAGGTGGATCCTTAACCACTGGACCACCAGGAAAGTCCCCCTTATTTCTTAAGTTATTTAATGAATCATTCTTTAATGATTTAAGCTCCGATTTGTTGGGTAAAAGAGCAGCCTTTCATCTTTTATCATAAATTACCCTGTAAGTAATCATGACATAAACTGTGTGTATGTTACTCTAAGACTGAGGTTGCATCATGAGGTCCAAATTTTTCACTTCTAAGACTAGGCTGCTGCTACTGCTGCTAAGTCACTTCAGTCGTGTCCGACTCTGTGCGACCCCATAGACGGCAGCCCACCGGGCTCCCCCGCCCCTGGGATTCTCCAGGCAAGAACACTGGAGTGGGTTGCCATTTCCTTCTCCAATGCATGAACGTGAAAAGTGAAAGTGAAGTCGCTCAGTTGTGTCTGACTCCTAGCGACCCCATGGACTGCAGCTTACCATGCTCCTCCGTCCATGGGATTTGCCAGGCAAGAGTACTGGAGTGGCTAAATAAGCGAAATTCTTCAGAAACCAAAAGCTGCCTTTAACTATAAGGGACCAGTTCACAGAGAAAAACTAATCAATGCTAACTCACTGCCTCCTCTTCAAAGCTATTAAAGAGCTATGAAATAAAGCTGTGAACATCCCCATTTGAAAGTAATAGAGGTGGAGGTCTCACTACAACAGGCCTGAGGTGTTTGCATGGCTGGCAGGTGAGCCTGTTAGCAGACAGAAGGGAGTTTATTACAACTGCTGGTGGTGTGGTAGGCTGCTTCCACATGGCTCCCCATGATCCCTGCCTCCTGGAGTTGACACCCTGTGCAATCCCCTCCTTTAGTGACTTGCTTCTAAAGAAGAGAATACAGCAAAAGTGATGTCACTTCCAAGAGCAGGTTAGGAAACACTGCGGTGCTCCCTCTCAATCTCTCCCCCGCATCCTCTGCTGAATCCAGCGGCTGCAGTGAGCTGCCCTTAGGAGATGAGCAAGGAGGTAAGGACTTGAGGACAGCCTGAAGACTGTAGTCAGTGCACCACTCCACAGGGAACCACATGTATGAGCTTGGGAGTAGATCCTGTTCCAGTTTAGCCTTGAGATGACTGTGACCTGTGATAGACCCTGAGTCAGAGGAACCAGCCAAGCTGCCCTGGATCCCTCACCCAAACCGTGAGTTCACAAATATGGCTTATTTAAAATTACTATATTTCAAGGTGAGTTATTACAAAGTCAAGGGCAACTGATACAAATTCCTGTTTCCTAGGGTTGTAAAAGTAAAGGTTTTAGCTATGAAGTGAGATGGTGGAGAGAAATAGGAAAAAGAAAATTAGGATGGCTGAGTCGAAGGAGGGCAGATTAGACTCATGACCATGCTGCTGCTGCTGCTGCTGCTGCTAAGTCACTTCAGTCGTGTCCGACTCTGTGCGACCCCATAGACAGCAGCCCACCAGGCTCCCCCATCCCTGAGATTCTCCAGGCAAGAACACTGGAGTGGGTTGCCATTTCCTTAATCAGTGGGAAATCCATTTTACTGTGGCATCAACACAGTATGTATGAATGTGATCAATTACAATGGCAACTATAATTAACTTTTTAAGATATTCAAGGACTAATCAAATTATAAACATAACATCCAGATACACACACATCTTGGTGACTCTCTAGAGAGGGGGACTTCAGGAAATTATTTTACTCCCCTAAGCTCTCTTACTGTATGTGTAATTAGGTAGGCTGTACTACTCACACCCTAGGATCATAGAAATGAGAACATGTACACAGATCACCCAGTGCGGTAACTGGCACGAGGGAGTTGGCGCCTCCCTGTATGGTCTAATTTTCCTCTTATATACTTGGAGTGTAAGAGTCCCGTTTAGTGGTTGTGACTACTCAGTGTTTAACTTGAATAAGTGTTCACAGACGTTTTGACAGACGTTATGAGAGTCTGTCTTCAGCACGGAGGCTTTTACCCTCATGCATACTGTACAGAGAGATTTTATAATCAAATTAGATTTCTAATTTGCCTTTCGAGTATGGAATTTGGAGTTCACATTCCAGAAATGAAATCCATTTTAACACTCACTTTTCAACACATATATAAATCTAAGTCTGACATGCTATCTTAGTTGAATTCTGCTGAATTTTCTGTTTGAGGCTGCCTGAAACAAGATGGTGGGTGGGTGGGTGGATGTGTGGGTGTGTGGCTGTGTGTGCTCAGCCATGTCTGACAGTGTGTGTGTGTGTGTGTGCATGCGTGCATGCATGCATATGCTCAGTCATGTCTGACTCTCAGCGACCCCATGTACTGTAGCCAGGTTCCTCTGTCCATGGAATTTTACAGGCAAGAATACTGGAATGGGTTGCTATATCCTACTCCAGAGGATCTTCCCGACTCAGAAATTGAACCCGTGTCTCCTGCATCTCCTGCATTGGCAGGCTGATACTTTACCACCTCAGCTCCTGGGAAACCCTGAAACAGAATAATTTTTTTTTTCCCAATAATCATGGAGGCACACTTTCCCTCTGTCTCTCCCTCCCTCTTTCTTCTAGGATTAGTGTCTGAAATATCAGTTAATAAATATTTTACATTTTTCTACATTACTTTTTTTCCCTCTCTTCCGGCATCATATTTTGATATAGATTATTTATCTTTCAAAACAGCTATGGGTTTTGTGGCAGCTGATGCCAAGAATCCAAATAAGAGAGGACAAAGTTATTAGCAAATGAATAACAATTCTTCCTGAAAAATGGCAGTCCTAGAATTACTAATTATTCTCTTTCTACCACATATAAATAAAATAGTTGAAAAGCAACAAAACCCAACTCTGTGTAATTTAAGTTGGAAGAGGATTGATTAGAAGGATATGAAAGCACTTAGGACTGAAGGGAGGGCGGGAAAACAAGCTTGAAAGGAAAAGCACTTTTCACCTAGAGAAAGTCTTCAAAGCAAGAACCACTGGATAGTCTGATTCAGACACCACTCCTTAAATAAGTAAATAAATGAACAGAGTTTGCGGGGGGAAGGGAGGTGGCGGGGGGGAGGTTGGTTTTCTATTTCTATTTTGTGACATTTTACTTAAATTTCAAAGCCCTGAGAGAGAATCTGGTTGGGGGAGCATAGGTCAGCTAGGCATGCCTATTTATACAAATAAAGTGAGATAGATGATAATGAAATAGATTCCTGGTCCCCTTAAGCTTTTGAAGGAGAGGACAGAACATCCTAACCCAAACTCACTTTCCTTCTGAGGCTGCACATGTTGTGAAAGACATAATTTCCCAGGAAAATCTCGGGGTGCTAGTGGGAAGTAGAAATGGATGCTGGATGGCTTAAAAGACAAAAATTTATCACGTGTGTTTCCTAAACACTCAGTTGACAGAAAGCAACCCACCTGAACTGCATTAAGATCTAGTCTGTAAAACTCTATGGGGTCATCTTCAGGTCAGATTAAAGGCATTATTTCTTAGTGTTTTGGAACATAGATTCTGTAGCCAAACTGAATGGACTAAAAGACCAGCTTGTTAGCCTGGTAACCATCAGGCTTTAGCTAATTGTCTAACCTTTCTGTACCTTAATTCCCTTATCTTCAAAAAGGAAGAGTAACAGTGGCTACCTGAAAAATATGGCGTAATAATTACTTATTCTGTACTCAACAGTTGCTGCTGCAGCTCATAAGTTGTTTCAGTCGTGTCCGACTCTGTGCAACCCCATAGATGGCAGCCCACCAGGCTCCCCTGTCCCTGGGATTCTCCAGGCAAGAACACTGGAGTGGGTTGCCATTTCCTTCTCCAATGCAAGAAAGTGAAAAGTGAAAGTGAAGTCGCTCAGTTGTGTCCGACCCTCAGCAACCCCATGGACTACAGCCTTCCAGGCTCCTCTGTCCATGGGATTTTCCAGGCAAGAGTAGTGGAGTGGGGTGCCATTGCCTTCTCCGATTAAAATGAACAAAGTAGGATTAACAATCTAGAGTCGTGAGATCCAAGATGAATCTCAGTGTTTTAAAATATAATTAATATGCAAAAATATTGCATATAATTAACATGCAATTGAGTGAATCTGGACATAAGTGTAAATTCATATTACTATCCCCACAATCCAGGTAATTAACATCTATCACCTCCAAAAGTTTTCTTGTGTCCTTTCGTCTTTTGTTTCTGTTTTTTCTTTGTGATATAAGGACACTTCATGAGACCCACTCTCTTAACAAACTTTTAAGTACACAATTCCTATTGTTAACGATAGGCATGTGTTGTACAGCAGGTCTTTGGAACCTCTCTTGTGAGAGGGCTTCCCTGATGGCTCAGCAGAAAAGAATCCACCTGCCAATGCAGTAGACGCAAGAGATGCCGGTTCAGTTCCTGGGTGGGCAAGATCTCCTGGAGAAGGAAATGGCACTAAACAACAACAACCTTTTGTGTAACTGTAACTTCATGTGCTTAGTCACTCAGTCACGGCTGACTCTTTGCGACCCCATGGACTATAGCCTGCCAAGGCTCCTTTGTCCATGGAATTTTCCAGGAAACAGTACTGGAATGGGTTGTCATTTTCTTCTCCAAACTTGTAACTTCATACCATTGGACAGTGTCTCCCCTCACCTCCTTCCCCCCATCATCTGGTGACCATCATTCTACTGTCAGTTCTATACTTTTGCCTATTTTATATTCTTTAAAGATTAAGTATCTGTAAACACAAAGATACTTTAAATTTGGGGAAAATACGGTACTTGATGGCATTTCACTTTGAAAGACATAAGATAATTGCATTTTTGTGTCTGTCTGAAGAATGGGTAAATATTTTCATGTTTGAATTGATATTTTGTTTGAGATATATATAGTTTAGGCCTTGATATATGTATCACAAAATTCTTACTGTTTTTGTTGTTGATACTCAAGATTTTCATTTCTTCTGCCTTTTCATGGCCATTGAACAAACCTAATAGATAAATTCATATTCTTGGAGGGTATAATTAAGAAAAATATCTGTTGAAAGTTATATCATTAAGTTTTTTGATTTTTTTATGGTAGATTTTCATTGAAAATACTAAGTTTAGATTAAGTTCGTTAAGTGTCACTAGATTATATCAACTAATATTAATAGGCTGCTTAAATTTTATGGACTGGTACTTAAATGACAGTACAGATTAGGTATGATTCAGGTAATGGTTAAAGAATATAAAAGGTTATGAGAAAAAAAAAAAAAACTTCATGAAGAAACTCCAGTGTCTGTCTAGATGGTCTATCATATGCTCCTGCTGCTGCTGCTGCTGCTAAGTCACTTCAGTCGTGTCCAACTCTGTGCGACCCCATAGATGGCAGCCCTCCAGGCTCCCCTGTCCCTGGGATTCTCCAGGCAAGAACACTGGAGTGGGTTGCCATTTCCTTCTCCAATGCATGAAAGTGAAAAGTGAAAGTGAAGTTGCTCAGTCATGTCCGACTCTTCACGATCCCATGGAGTGTAGCCTACCAGGCTCCTCCATCCACGGGATTTTCCAGGCAAGAGTACTGAAGTGGGGTGCCATTGCCTTCTCGGTCATATGCTCCTGTGTTAATCTAAAGCAGCATAGCTTAACTTTTGAGGTTTATCCATTGATCATCATGTTAAACTGTAGTAACTGGATTATCTGTGGCATCATGGCTTCGACTCATGCTGAGGTCCCATATGAGAATTTGTGTTAGGAAGCACCTTTATAAAATTTCTCATTTTACTCTCAGGATATTATTTAAGACATATGTCGTTCAACAGAATCCTCTTTGTGAGAACTGACAGAAGAAGTTAGGTTTTATTTTTAGTTTCTGAGGTTGCTGAGCATTTCCTGAATAGTTGATTTATCTTAAGGTTTCCATTAATTATGTAACTGAGCAAACTCCAAATTAAGATGACAATGACCAAGGAAAATTTTCAAAGTGCACAATCTCAGGCCTTTCCCCAGATCTGCTGAATTAGAATATGGAGGCTACAGGTCCTAAGAATTTGTGGTTTTAGTGAAGCTCTCCAGGCGACTGCATGTGATCAGATGTTGAAAATTATTGAAGTAAATAATCAAGTTTTCCATTTCTTATTGCCAGTTAGAAAACTTGAGGTCAAGTTGTAATCTACACTTAAATGAGCCCATGTGATTTCATGTTAAGCAGGTATTTTTTTAATCTGCTTATTTAAAAATGTATCCTACTTTGATTTCTCTTTGCCTTAATTTTAGCATTATTTTCTACTTCATATGCTATCTCATTTTCTATCTGCCAACCCAGATATAGTGGAAAATCAGAGTGTAACTTTACTGCAAGCCCCCCCCCCCATCCCCAGTTCTGCATCCTGGGGTTCAACCAGCCTGCGTGAGTGTGTGATGCATAAGTGCTCAGTCATCTCTGACTCTTTGTGACCCCATGGACTGTAGCCCACCAGGCTCGCCTGTTCATGGGATTTCCCAGGCAAGAGTACTGGAGTGGGTTGCCATTTCCTTCTCCAGGTATCTTCCTGACCCAGGGATCAAACCCGTGTCTTTTGCCTCTCTTGCATTGACAGGTGAATTCTTTACTTCTGTGCCACCTGGGACACACTCAACCAACCCGGGATGTTGATAAATACAGTTGACCCTGGTGAACATGGGTTTGAATTTTGTGGCCCATTTTTACATAGATTTTCTTTTTTAAGTAAAAACAGTACTATATAATTGGTAGTTGGTTGAATTCGTGGATGAGGAAGTGCACATACCAAAGGCCCACTCTGGAACTTGAGCACCCTGAGATTTTGGTATTGACAGCAGGTCCTGGAACCAGTTTCCTGTGGATTTCAAGAGATGATTGTAGTTCACTCCTTTTTTACAGCCAAATAGTAATCTATTTTCAAAAATATATCAAAAGTTTCTTATTGGTTTATCTGTTGACGGACATTTGAGTTCTTTCCAGTTTGTGTATGTTGAAGGAGTAGTCTCATGGACGTCTTCTCTGATCAGTATTTTGATTTTTCTAAGGTAATATCCTAGGAGAAGAATTGTTGGGTTACAGAGAAGCTCTCTATTTAACATTTTTAAAACTGCTTTTCCAAAGTGGTAGTATCATTTTACACTCTCACCTGCACAATATGAAAATTCCATGTGCTCAATGGCCTAGCCAATGATTGAAATTTGTTAATCTTTTACAAATTAGGAGATATAAAAATACTTCATTTTGGTTTGAATTTTCATTTTCCTCATGTTTTAAAGATGCTGAGAACATTTTCATGAACTTGGTCATTTGTATGTCCTCCTCAATAAAGTGTCTTTTCAAATTTTTGTCAGTCTTTATTAGCTTGTTTTTATTTTATTACGTTAAATGAGTTTTTCCTTTAACATATTCTGGATACAAGTCTTTTTTCAAATATGCCTTGTAAAGTATTTCTTCCAGCCTATGATTTGCCTTTTGACTTTTCAATGTCATTTGAAGAGCAGTAGTCTAATTTTAATGAAGCCCAATTTTATCTTTTATTTTTTTTAATTTTATTCTTAGTGTTTTCATGTCCAAAGAAATTTTTGGTGGATTTCATGTCTAAGAATATATTCTCCTATATTTTTCACAGAAGCTTTATGGTTGTGATTCTTATGTTTAAGTTTATAATCTATCTCAAGATAATTTTTTAATAGGTGTGATGTTTTATTTTGAGCTTTACAGATATCCACTTGTTTAAACACCATTGCTGAAAAGATGATCTCTTTCTTATTAAGTTATCTTGATGTTTTCATTGACTGCTATTAAATATATATCTTTAGGTCTAATCATGACCTATTTCCTGTCCCATTGATTTATTTCTTTATTTTATGACAATTACACAGCAACCCAATAACCGTAGCTGTATAAGCAGGATTAAAGTCAAAAAGACTAAGTTATATTAGCCAATGTAAATATAGTAATCTTGTCAAGATTATTTTAGCTAAATCCTTGATATTTCCATATAGATTTTAGAATTAGACAAATTCTCCTAATAAGGTGTTATTTTGTTGAACCTGTAAGCCATATTGGGGAGAACTGACATCTCAATAATACTGACTCTTTAAATCCATGAACAAGGCCTATTTCTCCAATTATTTGGGTCAAATATTCTTCTTCAACTATTGGGTTTATCTTACAGAATTTCCTATTTAATTTGCTAGTGTGGTAAATTATAATAATTCTTTTTAAAATGTTGAGCCTAACTTGTATTTTTTTTTCACTTTTATTGAAGTATAATTGACGTATTAGTTTCAGGTGTATGACATAATGATTCAATATTTGTATATGTACAAAATGATCACCATAAAAAACCTGCATTCTTGAGATAAATCCTACTTTCTCATGACATATTATAATTTTGTTTATTTTGGATGAACTTTTAAAAACATTTTATTGCAGATTTTTCAGTATATTCATGAGTGATATTTGTAATTTTCCTTTCTTTTTTATGTTATTTACAGGTTTTACTATGAGATCCTATTCTCTATTTTAGTTTACTCTCCAGCTACCTCATCAGTACCCAAAGGAGATAAAAAGCTGATTATCTCCTGTTTCTGTCTTGCCAGGATATACTAATTCCTAGGCTAATGTAAAAACAAAACAAAACAAAACTACAAACTTGAATTTGATGGCTTAAATAAGTATTTATTCTGTCACAGTTCACTAGGTCACACATCTAAATAATGCGTCAGTGGGGCTGCACTCCCTCCAAAGTCTCTAGAGGAGAATCCTTCCTTGCCTCTTCTCACTTCTGGTAGATCCAAATGTTCACAAACTTCTGGCAATGTAACTCCAGTTTCTGCCTCTATCTTGCCTTTGTGTCCGTGTCTCTGTCCTGTCTTCTGTCTCTTAAAAGGGATTAAATTTAGGGCCCACCCTGACAGTTGTGATCTTATTTCAAGATCCTTAATGTAATTATATCTGGAAGAGAAAAAGAAAAACAAAAATCCTTTCTACAATAGAAGGCCACAATCACAGGTTCTGGTGATAAGGATGTAAGCATACCTTTTTGGGGGGACCACCATGGAGCCCATCATACATGTGTTTAAAAAGGAACACTGTTTATGTGTATTCAGTTTTAAGCCCAAAGACTAGAGAACGTGTATATTCTGTACTGGAAGAAGTGTAGTTAATACAAAAGATCTCAGTGAGTCAAGGATAAAGTCGCTTAATGCATTAGTTCAGGTCCTCTGAGAAAAGGAAGTTTAGAGATAATTAAGTGCAAGAGTTTTACTAGGAAAACACCTATGAAGGGAATGGCAAGAGAGACAGAATAGATGAGGAAGAGCTGACCCGTGAAGAAAAAAGGTAAGGAAGGAGGATTGGGTCAGCAGTGTCTCAGATTGCAAAGAGTTGTCAGAAAGTTTCATCCAAGTTGACTGGAGAATCTTTGAGCCAAAATTACATCAAAACCATTTTACATATTAGAGGACTGGGTGTTTCTTAGTCATCAGCTGAGAGCAGCCCATTGGAAGTGAGATGATAGGGAAGACAGTCCACTTTGAGTGAAATGTATTTTGGCTTTCCAGAGGTGGGTAGTCAAATACGACTACAGGGAAGGAGGTATCCTATATAAAGCTCCACTGCATTAGAGGGAGAGGAACAGATGGGGATATTTATAATAATGTTCTAATTTTTAAAAAATCTGTTTTGCATTTCATTTAAAGAATGTTTAAACGGCTCAGTGGTTTCTCACCTGTAGTGAACTTAGACTATGAAGTATACATTATGAAGTCTGTATGAAGTATACATTGGATGGTACCTCTTGGTATCTTTTTTAAGGTCTCCTTATCTCTCAGCAGTGGCTTTCCAGAATTTTCTCAACATCTCCCCTCCCCTGCCCGCCTGCTCAGGAACTTTATTTGACTTACTAGTCTTACAAGCTGTTTGTTTATTTATTGTTATTCATGTCATTGTGCACATGGAAAGTTAATAGACACACTCTCTTCCCCAAAGACCCAAGACATTTGGCCCGGACAGCTTATGATAGCATATTATATTTAAAGCAGATGCCTATTTCTGACAAGTATTTAAAAATAAATTTATGCTTCAGTCAAAGCTCACAGTCATGCTATCAAAATTGTTCATCCTGAGAAAGTGAAATATTTCTCTCTCTATTGACATATTGATTTAATCTGTACTCAGGACATAGGGAAAACAAGGGTGAGGTGGGTGCCTCTTGGGAGAGCTATTTCTAGCAGAGACAGCAACTTTGGTATTGAAAATCTAGTATCGTAATAGCTAGGACAGCTTTTTGCTCCCTGGGTAACCAGCCCTCTCCAAGTATTCCATAACACTTAGATCCCTTTTGTGGATTTATACCTTGCCTGCCTTTTTGCACTCAAAAAGTCTGTATTTACAGATTGAAAGGAAAGAAAGGAATTAGAGGCCTTGTGTTTTGTCAGTAGATAAGTTATAGTGAATGAAATGTGGAAAATTATTCCAAAGGAACAAGAAAATTGTTTTATAAAATATGGGACTTAGAAATCTGTTACTTGGTAGACTTAAACATATTGAAGCAATTAAAGATGTAAAAATGTATTTAGTATTTTAACCATGAAAGCTTTATCAATCCCACCAACAAACAGATCATGCTGAACCATTTGTTGTCTTTTACCATAAACAAGGGGCTCACCATTTATAGCACAGTCACTTGATACATTATCTCTGCTATGTTTGCTATATGATACTAATTTTTAATTTAAAAGAGACTTGAGTTCTCAAGGTTTTTTTTTTACGTTGTCACTCTCAGGCTATTTATATAGCTTACCATGTTTAAAAATATGGCTAAAAAATGAAAATCCTGCTTGAAGGACCTTGCTTATTCTATCTTGTTTGCCATGATGATGACCTTTTTATGTTCACCATGGATCTTTAATTAAAAAAAATACAACTGGGCCATGTAAGACTTCAGAGTTGTTGTACTTTAAATTTCTCTTTGACAGGGAGAAGAGTTAAGTTGTGCCTACCTTTCTTACTCTCTGCACACTGACACAGACACTCCTTTCTCCTGTCTGGCTTCCAGTTGGGTTCAGACAATGGTAAGCAACAAAAACAGAGGATGAGAGTTAAGAGATTGAGAGCACTTACTTTGCTTCCTTGTGCCCATCTTGCTGTAATAGGCTGTCCTGTGCTTCAGTCCTTCTTCTAGAGCTCAGCTCTTCTTGCCCTCATGACACATCAGGCCTAGAAATGATAATGGGTTCTTGCCTCCCAATAGGTCTTTAATCCTCCATACACTTGTGAAAATAGTCCCTTAATTGAATTCAGTCCAGTTAAACAGTTTTTGGTCTTTCACTTTCTAACCATGGTACAGCTTAATATCAAGAGTGGCCCCAGGAAACAAGCCTCATACTTGAGAATATGGTATTGGTTGGATCATATATTTAGTGAACTCACAGAAGAAATACCCATTATCTACAGTATGCCATGCGCATCACAATTAATTAAGGAACAGAGTGTTGAACAGCAAGGTGCTGTAAAATCAAGAGGCTTCAGCAGTTAGTTGCCATGCCAAAGGTGATTGTAAAATTAAGGAATTTGGATAACTTTTATTGTACTGGGAATGTAGCAAAAAGAAAGAGATATGATTGGAAACTTGGCCTTCCAATTCAAAGCACAGGTAGAAAATCAGAAGAACTCTATGGAGAATAAGAATTGTGTAATCTGTATGACTCCAGGACAAACAAGTTTGAACATCCTGTCCCCAAACCTGATTGTATGGATTGTAGAGTTGTAATACCTATTAAATATGAAATTTTACCATGTCTCTTGTGCAAAAACAGCACTTCTCAAAATTTGTTCTTGGAACCACTGGAGATCCTTAAGATATACAGGGGGACTTTGAGGTCTAAACTATTTTAATTATAAAACAACAATGGTATTTGCCGTATAAAGCCAAGTCTGTAAGCTTTCAGTTCAGTTCAGTCGCTCAGTCTCTGACTCTCTGCGACCCCATGAATTGCAGCACGCCAGGCCTCCCTGTCCATCACCAACTCCCGGAGTTCACCCAAACCCACGTCCATTGAGTCGGTGATGCCATCCAGCCATCTCATCCTCTGTCATTCCCTTCTCCTCCTGCCCTCAATCCTTCACCAGCATCAGAGTCTTTTCCAATGAGTCAACTCTTTGCATGAGGTGACCAAAGTACTGGAGTTTCAGCTTTAGCATCATTCCTTCCAAAGAACACCCAGGGCTTATCTCCTTCAGAATGGACTGGTTGAATCTCCTTGCAGTCCAAGGGACTCTCAAGAGTCTTCTCCAACACCACAATTCAAAAGCATCAATCCTTTGACGCTCAGCTTTCTTCACAGTCCAACTCCCACATCCATACATGACTACTGGAAAAACCATAGCCTTGACTGCTGCTGCTAAGTCACTTCAGTCGTGCCCAACTCTGTGTGACCCCATAGACGGCAGCCCACCAGGCTCCCCTGTCCCTGGGTTTCTCCAGGCAAGAACACTGGAGTAGGTTGCCATTTCCTTCTCCAATAGCCTTGACTAGTCGGAACTTTTGGAGAAGGCAATGGCACCCCACTCTAGTACTCTTGCCTGGAAAATCCCAGGGACGGGGGAGCCTGATGGGCTGCCGTCTATGCGGTTGCACAGAGTCGGACACGACTGAAGCAACTTAGCAGCAGCAGCAGCAGACAGACCTTTAAGTTACATGCTGCTGCTGCTGCGTCGCTTCAGTCGTGTCTGATCTGTGCGACCCCACAGACAGCAGCCCACCAGGCTCCCCCGTCCCTGGGATTCTCCAGGCAAGAACACTGGAGTGGGTTGCCATTTCCTTCTCCAATGCATGAAAGTGAAAAGTGAAAGTGAAGTCGCTCAGTCGTATCTTGACTCTTCATGACCCCGTGGACTGCAGCCTATCAGGCTCCTCCGTCCATGGGATTCTCCAGGCAAGAGTACTGGAGTGGGGTGCTATCGCCTTCTCTGTTAAGTTACATAAGTGAGAGAAAATCACCACTCTTAAAGTTAATGGAAAATGTTTTTATATATTGTACTAAGTTGCTTCAGTCATGTTTGACTATCTGCAATTCCGTGGACTATATCCCACCAGGATCCTCTATCCATGGGATTCTTTAGGCAAGAATATTAGAGTGGGTTGCTATTTCCTTCTTCAGGGAATCTTCCAAACCCAGGGATTGAACTCACTTCTCTTATGCCTCCTGCATTGGCAGGCATGTTCTTTACCACTGAGCTACCTTAAAGAACAATTTTGTTTGAATTTGAAATGCTAAATATCAAAAAATGTATTCTATGTACTAAACTGTCATTGGATATACCAATAACTTGTCCAAAGGTAAAGGGATCTTGGGACAAAAAGTTTGAGAACCGCTGGCACTAATGTATGGGCACTTGTTTCCCTTGTGTTAAGCACTAGTTAAGGACTGAGTTCCTGAGGCATGTGATGAGAACATTTAGATAGATTTAGATGCTGCTGATAATTAAAAGGTTCATATTTGCTTGAAGCTTCTTTGCCAGTGAAAGCTGCCCTTCACCCAGTACTGAGGAAACTAAACTTCCATTGCAAAAATACCTTTTCGTTACTGTTCAAAGAAGTTACCTGCATAAGTCAAAGACAAATACTGTGTGTTTTCACTTATATGTGGAATCTAAAAACTAGGACAGAAATAGACTCAGAGAGAGAGAGTACAAACTAAGGTTTAACAGAGGGGAGAAAGGTAAGGGGATGGGCAAAATAGGTGAAGGGGTTTAAGAGGTACAAACTACAAGGTACAAAATAAATAATTTACAAGGATATAATGTATAACACAGAAAATATAATCAATGTTTTATAACAACTTTGGAGTGTATTCCATTAAAATAACAAATTACCATGTGGTATATCTGAAACAATACTGTTAAGCCAAATATACTTCCATAAAATATAATCAGAAATTTTTAAGAGAAACAAAAAAAGAAATTGTCTGCAGAGAAGGACTGTTCTCAGCAACAGCCTCCCCCTTGCCTGACACACACATATTCAGATACTTCTTATTCTCTTGAGACTTATTCCAAGGGTTGTATTTCAGCATAGTTCAGAAAGGTAAGAGTGAGGTTTCTTTCAGGAAGAGACAGTGGCCACACTAAAATGCAGCGTCTCGCCATCATGCATCAGTATAGAGGAATGGGGAGCATGGACAGGAAGGTATCCTGAGGATGTAACGTAAGGAGAATGAACTATTAGGTGGGTCAGGCTAAATTTATTAATATGAACATGTCAATGCAGAATTCAAGATTGAACTAAAGGCCACCTGATAGTGACCGCAAATGTCCTTGTACTTTAAGCTTGAACATAGTCTTGGCTACAGTAAAATTAGGATGGAACATCCTAGGTACAGAAGTAGTGTAACCCTCAGGGTGATAGGACTGAGGAGTGGATCCATTTCTATAGCTTGTTCAGCCACAGCCTAACTATTTCCAATGAGAGGACTCAGAACCCTCCCTTTACCAAGGCATTTGAGACTTCATATCACGAAAGGAACGTCAGCATCCAGGAGAGCTCTCGGTATCATCTGACCTTTGTAACTGGAGATGAAGGACGAGTTGTCGCCACGTGGTTGCTCTCCCTGGGATCGAAGAGAACAATGGCCATGAAAGTAGGGCTAAAGGCCCTGCTTGAGCTGGGTGGCCACGGGCGTGCTCCCTCCCCAGGGCTCTTCCGGCCACCGCTACTGATTATCCAGTTTCATTTGAGTAAAACTAACTCTTGGTCCCTGATAAAGCGCATTTCCCAGGTGGCCCACAGCTACTCAGTGTCAGATTGATTACACAGACCATTTTCATCAAACTTGGTGTCACAGAAATTTTTTGTTGTTTGGTCACTCAATTGTATCCAACTCTTTGTGACCCCATGGACCTCAACTTATATTTCTTTAAGTTACTTTAAATTTAGTAGGGATATCATACTATGAAATCTTTACTTTGACAATGTGCTCCATTGCCTTAAGGCATCTGAGCCATGTGCTTGGGCTTAGTTGCTTCAGTCGTGTCCAGGTCTTTGTGACCCTGTGGACTGTAGCCTGCCAGGCTCCTCTATCCATGGGATTCTCCAGGCAGGTATATTTGAGTGGGTTGTTATGCCCTCCAGGGTATCTTTCCCAACCCAGTGATCAAACCCATGTCTCTTACATCTCCTGCATTGGCAGCTGGGTTCTTTATCACTGTCACCACCTGGGAAGCCCGTCTGAGCCACAGAACCATGAAATTTCCTACTGGAGTCTCAGTAATGGCCCTAGCCATGGAATATCGTCCTGTGAATTATTCATTGTAGGATGTAGTTAAACTGACAGCACATTATCATGGTTCCTCATTAAAATGAATTCATGGGTCTGGAAACTAATTAATATTACCCTTGACACCTTATTGGTTGAATTTCCCTCTCTTAAGGAGACAATGAAGACAACCCCAAAATACCAGAGGTTAGAGAGAATGATTTTGGTCCATTATTTCTCTTCTTTCTCTCATTGCCTCATGAGGTTTTTGGCATTGGCTGTTGTTCCTATATGTGTTGTTTAGTTGCTAAGTCATGTCCAACTCTTTTGTGACGCCACGGACTGTAGTCTGCCAGGCTCCTCTGTCTATGAGATTTCCCAGCAAGAAGACTGGAGTGGGTTGCCAAGTGCTGATCTTCCAGACCCAGGAATTGAACCTGGATCTCCTGCATTGCAGACAGATTCATAACTGTCTGAGCCACCATGAAATTAAATCAGGCGGCTCCTGCTTTATAGTTCCAGTTCTCACCGGGCTCTGGCAACTCCATGCTGTTTCTTTCCATTTTCCAAAATGGAAACAGCCCCCCCCAATTCCTGCCTGCAAGTAGTCCTTGCTACTTAACCTTTGTTAGTTTATCTCAGAACTCTGCCTACACCTCTGTAGATAATTCCTGAAATGAATCTTTACTTAGAACCTTCGAGTACTCCATCTATCTCCTCCCCTGGCTCTAATTAATAGAATAAAGAACAATGTTAGGTACCCTATGCTTATAATTTGGAATCACATACATAACCCATCTTGAATGAAATGTAGCAGAAGAAATAAAGCATGACTTACACAAAAAGCTATAATAAAATTCTTAAAAGTAATTCTAACAGATATGAGTATTTAGATGTGGCAGAAAGTATTTACACATTTTAGAAAACAGGAGACTTCAGACATTTGAATAGGACATAGAAATACTGTTCTAATTTACACTTGGGCTGAGTAGGTGTAGGGGTGCGGAATCATCCAGATGGAGCACCTGTGTGAGCAAATGCTTGGAGAAGAGCTAGTGTGATTCAAAGCTTAGTTGAGTTGTCTAGACCACAACTGGGAGATAAAAGATTAGTGTGGAATATATTGAAATTTAAATAGCATAGATTTAACATATATTATGTTAAGGAAAAAAAACTTTTCCAAGATAATGGAAAGAATGATATATGATTTTCTGTAACTTTTATTTTAATTTCAGAAAAGGAGAATGATAATTATCCTTTGGAGTTCATTTTGTGAAGCACTGTTAGGAAAAATATGTACAACTTTCTTTCATCCATTTGCAAATCATGTTAGAACCTATCTCCTCAAACAGCATCATTTCAAGTCTGTGTTTTTACTTACAAAGTGCCGAGGACAATGGAAATAATGTTAGTTTATCCCTTCATATAAAAAAATGAGAAAATATTTTCATGGATTTTTTCATAATCCTTTTTTTATGATACATTGTGAAAGATATTTAAGTTCTCTTCCTTTGTAGCTCAAGGCATCATGATAACAAATAGAGAATCATCATGTAATACATGAAGATGATTTTTTCCTAAATAAGGAAGAAAAGCATAAAATAGAGAATCATGTTGCCCATAACAACCAAATGGTAAATTATTGTTGCTGGGTGATTTTTTGAGAATTTAATAAGGGAGATAATGAAGAAATTGCCTTGAACTGTGCTTTTAACTATTTTTTTGAACTCCTTAGGTGGTATTTCTCCCAACTGTTTACTCTAGAAAGATAACCATGTCTTTTTGCTCCTAAGGGTCACATATTCCTTATTCAGGAAATGGATTTTGATGCTTCCAGGGCTTCTGTTTGTCTGTGTGGGCCATTTACATCATCTTTCAGACAGTCAGCATGTGCTATAATTGTGTTAAGAGGCTCAGGGAGCAAATTACAGTAACCTAAGAATTATTGGAGGAAGGCATGACCAACCCACTCCAGTGTTCTGGCCTGGAGAATCTCATGGACAGAGGTGCATGGGCAGGCTACAGTCCATAGGGTCACAAAGAATCGGATGTGGCTGAAATGACTTTGCACTCACGGATGAACTGTACATGTTTGTAGGACTTAGGGGAGAGGTGGGAAGTGTTGATACCTCTACTTCGGTCTCATTTAGTGCTCAGAAGATGAGAGGACCACAGAGGCAAGGGCAAGGCAGTAAAAACAAAGACCTCCTGAGCCTAGATCGCAGGTCTCAAGGCTGACAGGAGAGTAAGGGTGTCTGAACCATCTTATGTGTCTGTCTCATACAAATTTCAATTATTCAGCTGGTGGATTGTGTGTCCCCTTGACCATAGCATTTGTATCTGGCAATCCAGACAAGTTTTCAACATGAAACACAAAGAATAATGGGAAAGCAGAAGGAGAAAATATTCTCATGTCCACATCAGACATTATACATTTATAATATTTTTCTTAAGTATTTAAGAGCTCCATCCTAAGTATTTATCAGAATTATGCTTATTTGAAGTTATTCTCAGGTGATAAGTAATGCATCAAATATTTTTTAAAAACTCAAGTTTTACAAATAATGGAAAAGCCTTGTAACAGTTGAAAAGTAAAACTGTAGAATAACAAATCTAATTCCATGCATGAAGACAAGAAGCAAAAAGGCAATGAACTTTTACAAACTGCATGCATATTACAGCTTCTGAAAGAAGTAAACAAACCTAGAGGAATATATGTGAGTCAGTAGATGAAGCCACAAACAAAAGATGCCTCCTATACTTAAAGGAAAATGAGCCAAACGACTTCACTTTCAAGGTTAAATGGTAACAGATTTAAAAAAAAAACACTCCATTTTGCAACATGTGGTGAATCAAATCTCTAGAGCAGCACTTCTCAAACTTCAGTGTTCCTGTGAAACTCCTGGGGATGTTTTAAGATGAGCTTCTGATTCAGCAGTTCTGGGATGGGATCTGAGATTCTGCATATGTAACAATTTCCTAGATGCTGCCAATGTGATAGTCTATGGAATAACTAGCTTCAATGCCGATTACCTGTGACTATAACAGGAACAGGCTATAGTCATACTAGATTTCAAGCACACTGGCATAATCTAGAAGTGTTCTACTACTGAAAATGTCATCTCATAAATTTGTAGTCTGTCTTAAATTTTTTACCCTCAGGAAATGAAGACAAGAATAATAATAACAGTTAACTTTTATTTAGCTTTTGGTGTATGTCATGCATTGATTTGAATGCTTTACATTTATTTTATTTAATCTGTAACAACTTTTAACAAGATCCAAAATTTGACTTCTACAGACAAATAATAAACAAGAGAATAAGAAAGTAGCTTAAATAAACACGTTCCCATGTATGTGGAAATGGAGTTCTGCATTAGTATCAGGTCGAAGCAATCTTACTACCAGAATTCAGATAAAAAAAGACATGCTCCTGGTAATAAATCGAATATTTAACCTGAGCTTGTATGAATGCCTTGTGAAACCGAAGTAAAAGAGCTGTATTACATGTGTTGTGGGATGTTTGATATAGCATAGAACAGGAAGAGGAACAAGGAAGAGGAAGAGCATGATGTTTCCACGGTGCTCTGTTCTAGTTAGAACATATTTATTATAATTTATTGTTAAGTCTGACAGCCAGAAATTAGAATCGTGAACAAAATGGTGTACAGGCAGAGAGAGTAAAGCAAATTTTAAAGTGACTGAAAAACAAAAAAGACTTAAATGTGTTAGAGTCACTCAGCGTTGAGGATAATCCTTTGGCAACATATCAGTAATCAACTGGCTCAAGTTTTGATTCTAGAGAGTGAAGTAAATCCACCAAACTTTCAGAGATTTTGAGTCTTCCTGAGGGATTTTTTTGTTTCCTTCATTACCTCTTACTCCAACTTGTGTTTTCTCCTGAATTATAAGTTCCCATTTCTGATTCTGTTTTATGAGACTCTTACTCTCTTTCTATAATACTTTGCCCATAACTGGCCACCATGCCTTCCCTTTAATTTCCTAAAGTACCATTAACACAAGGCTGTTGTGTAGAAAAGCTTCTTATTCTAAGGGATTGAGAATTATTTCAGCATTCAAAAGTGTATGCTGGACTCTCCCTCTAGGCATTTTAACATAAGAGGAAAAATAAAATCTATAAATGATTTCAAATTTAATTCATTTTGGTTTTGAATAGATAAACCAAGCATATAATTTAAAGATGGACAAAGATATAATATGAAGAATAATTCTTCCCATTCCATTTCCCAGATTACATTCCTGTTGCCCAGATGCAATCCCCATTACTTTTTCTTGTACATTTTTCCAGAAGTAATATTACTTGAAAATTTTGAAAAATGGCATACTTATTTATTTAAGATTATGTTCTTTGAATAAGCATTTCTTTAAAGATTGCTTTAAGCACATCCTTAGCCTGCCTTTTGGATAATAAGAAACTGGTCAGGGCCCAACCTTGAAAACAACCTAGAACTCATGTTTGACTTAACTATTCAAGTCATTTTGCCATTCTGGATTGCTTTGGAGGGAATGATGCTAAAGCTGAAACTCCAGTACTTTGGTCACCTCATGCGAAAAGTTGACTCATTGGAAAAGACCCTGATGCTGGGAGGGATTGGGGGCAGGAGGAGAAGGGGACAACAGAAGATGAGATGGCTGGATGGCATCACTGACTCAATGGATGTGAGTCTGAGTGAACTCCGGGAGTTGGTGATGGACAGGGAGGCCTGGCGTGCTGCGATTCACGGGGTCGCAAAGAGTCGGACATGACTGAGTGACTGAACTGAACTGAACTGAAAGAATAAATAAGTCAATGGGCATTTCTGTCTTTCTCCTTGATATCTGTACCTTCTCTTGGGGTTCTGCTCCTGCGGGGCAACCCAAGATGAGTGGGTCATGGTGGAGAGGTCTGACAGAATGTGGTCCATTGGAGAAGGGAATGGCAAGCCACTTCAGTATTCTTGCCTTGAGAACCCCATGAACAGTATGAAAAGGCAAAATGATAGGATACTGAAAGAGGAACTCCCCTGGGCAGTAGGTGCCCAATATGCTACTGGAGATCAGTGGAGAAATAACTCCGGAAAGAATGAAGGGATGGAGCCAAAGCAAAAACAATACCCAGTTGTGGATGTGACTGGTGATAGAAGCAAGATCCAATGCTGTAAAGAGCAATATTGCATAGGAACCTGGAATGTCAGGTCCATGAATCAAGGCAAATTGGAAGTGGTCAAACAAGAGATGGCAAGGGTGAACGTCGACATTCTAGGAATCAGCGAACCAAAATGGACTGGAATGGGTGAATTTAACTCATATGACCATTACATCTACTACTGCAGGCAGGAATCCCTCAGAAGAAATGGAGTAGCCATCATGGTCAACAAAAGAGTCTGAAATGCGGTACTTGGATGCAATCTCAAAAATGGCAGAATGATCTCTGTTCGTCTCCAAGGCAAACCATTCAATATCACAGTTATCCAAGTCTATGCCCCAACCAGTAACGCTGAAGAAACTGAAGTTGAACGGTTTTATGAAGACCTACAAGATCTTTTAGAACTAACACCCAAAAAAGATGTCCTTTTCATTACAGGGGACTGGAATACAAAAGTAGGAAGTCAAGAAACACCTGGAGTAACAGGCAAATTTGGCCTTGGAATGCAGAATGAAGCAGGGCAAAGACTAATAGAGTTTTGCCAAGAAAATGCACTGGTCATAGCAAACACCCTCTTCCAACAACACAAGAGAAGACTCTACACATGGACATCACCAGATGGTCAACCCCAAAATCAGATTGATTATATTCTTTGCAGCCAAAGATGGAGAAGCTCTATACAGTCAACAAAAACAAGACCAGGAGCTGACTGTGGCTCAGATCATGAACTCCTTATTGCCAAATTCAGACTCAAATTGAAGAAAGTAGGGAAAACCGCTAGACCATTCAGGTATGACCTAAATCAAATCCCTTATGATTATACAGTGGAAGTGGGAAATAGATTTAAGGGCCTAGATCTGATAGATAGAGTGCCTGATGAACTATGGAATGAGGTTCGTGACATTGTACAGGAGACAGGAATCAAGATCATCCCCACGGAAAAGAAATGCAAAAAAGCAAAATGGCTGTCTGGGGAGGCCTTACAAATAGCTGTGAGAAGAAGAGAGGCGAAAAGCAAAGGAGAAAAGGACAGATATAAGCATCTGAATGCAGAGTTCCAAAGAATACCAAGAAGAGATAAGAAAGCCTTCAGAGAGCAATGCAAAGAAATAGAGGAAAACAACAGAATGGGAAAGACTAGAGATCTCTTCAAGAAAATTAGAGATACCAAGGGAATATTTCATGCAAAGATGGGCTCGATAAGGGACAGAAATGGTCTGGACCTAACAGAAGCAGAAGATATTAAGAAGAGGTGGCAAGAATACACGGAAGAACTGTACAAAAAAGATCTTCACGACCCAGATAATCATGATGATGTGATCACTAATCTAAGCCAGACATCTTGGAATGTGAAGTCAAGTGGGCCTTAGAGAGCATCTCTACAAACAAAGCTAGTGGAGGTGATGGAATTCCAGTTGAGCTCTTTCAAATCCTGAAAGATGATGCTGTGAAAGTGCTGCACTCAATATGCCAGCAAATTTGGAAAACTCAGCAGTGGCCACAGGACTGGAAAATGTCAGTTTTCATTCCAATTCCAAAGAAAGGCAATGCCAAAGAATGCTCAAACTACCGCACAATTGCACTCATCTCACATGCTAGTAAAGTAATGCTCAAAATTCTCCAAGCTAGGCTTCAGCAATAAGTGAACCATGAACTCCCTGATGTTCAAGCTGGTTTTAGAAAAGGCAGAGGAACCAGAAATCAAATATCGAACATCCGCTGGATCATGGAATAAGCAAGAGAGTTCCAGAAAAACATCTATTTCTGCTTTATTGACTATGCCAAAGCCTTTGACTGTGTGGATCACAAGAAACTGTGGAAAATTCTGAAAGAGATGGGCATACCAGACCACCTAACCTGCCTCTTGAGAAATCTGTATGCAGGTCAGGAAGCAACAGTTAGAACTGGACATGGAACAACAGACTGGTTGCAGATAGGAAAAGGAGTACATCAAGGCTGTATATTGTCACCCTGCTTATTTAACTTCTATGCAGAGTACATCATGAGAAACACTGGACTGGAAGAAACACAAGCTGGAATCAAGATTGCCAGGAGAAATATCAATAACCTCAGATATGCAGATGATACCACCCTTACGGCAGAAAGTGAAGAGGAGCTAAAAAGCCTCTTGATGAAAGTGAAAGAGGAGAGTGAAAAAGTTGGCTTAAAGCTCAACATTCAGAAAACGAAGATCATGGCATCCGGTCCCATCACTTCATGGGAAATAGATGGGGAAACAGTAGAAACAGTGTCAGACTTTATGTTTTGGGGCTCCAAAATCACTGCAGATGGTGATTGCAGCCATGAAATTAAAAGATGCTTACTCCTTGGAAGAAAAGTTATGACCAACCTAGATAGCATATTCAAAAGCAGAGACATTACTTTGCCGACTAAGGTCCATCTAGTCAAGGCTATGGTTTTTCCACTGGTCATGTATAGATGTGAGAGTTGGACTGTGAAGAAGGCTGAGCGCTGAAGAATTGATGCGTTTGAACTGTGGTGTTGGAGAAGACTCTTGAGAGTCCCTTGAACTGCAAGGAGATCCAACCAGTCCATTCTGAAGGAGATCAGCCCTGGGATTTCTTTGGAGGGAATGATGCTAAAGCTGAAACTCCAGTACTTTGGACACCTCATGTGAAGAGTTGACTCATTGGAAAAGACCCTGATGCTGGGAGGGACTGGGGGCAGGAGGAGAAGGGGACAACAGAGGACGAGATGGCTGGATGGCATCACGGACTCGATGGACTTGAGTCTGAGTGAACTCCGGGAGATGGTGATGGACAGGGAGGCCTGGCGTGCTGCGATTCATGGGGTCGCCAAGAGTCAGACACGACTGAGCGACTGAACTGACTGAACTGAAAGAGTCGGACACGACTGAGCGACTGAACCGAACTGATAGTCAAACTAGTAAGTAAGTGCTATAAAACTTGGTGTGAAGTCGCTCAGTCGTGTCCGACTCTTTGTGACCCCATGAACTGTAGTTTACCAGGCTTCTCTGTGCATGGGATTCTCCAGGCAAGAATACTGGAGTGGGTTACCATTTCCTTCCCCAGGGGATCTTCCCGACCCAGGGATCGAATCTGGGTCTCCCACATTGGAGGCAGACGCTTTACCCTCGGAGAGGCCTTTAAATAGTTATGTAAGTAGATAATAAAATAATTTGTGTTAATGAGCTGATCTAGGTCTTTGGTGCACCAACTGTAAACTGAAACCTTCTTTATTGATATAATGTATGTATCTTATCTGTGTGTATGTGTTTTAGATACATTTGAGGCACTATCTGTGGGAAATTTTCCTCTTAAATCTTGATCTCTGTGACTTAATGTTTTTAATTTAAATGATCTCATAGTTTTTCTTTTCATAAAAATGCTCTAAGAAGGTTAGTTAACAGGATAAAGACTTAAAACAATATAGAATATTGGATTGGCTGAAAAGTTTTTTGGGTTTTTCCCTAATATATTGCAACCTTTTTGGCCAACTGTATACATTGTGTATGTGTCATTGAGTTCAGTTGCTCAGTCCCACTCTTTGTGACCCCATGAACTGCAGCATACCAAGCTTTTCTGTCCTTCACCATCTCCTGGAGCTTGCTCAAACTCATGTCCATTGAGTCAGTTATGCCGTCCAATCATCTTGTCTTCTGTCCTCCCCTTCTCCTCCTGTCTTCAGTCTTTCCCAGCATCAGGGTCTTTTCTAATGAGTCGACTCTTTGCATCAGGTGGCCAAAGAATAGAGCTTCAGTTGCAGCATCAGTCCTTCTAATGAATATTCAGGATAATTTCCTTCAGGATTGACTAGTTTGATCTCCTTGCAGTCCAAGGGACTCTCAGAGTCTTCTCCAGCAACACAGTTCAAATCATTGATTATTTGGCACTCAGTTTTGTTTAGGGTCCAACTCTCACATCCATACATGACTACTTGAAAAACCATAACTGACTATATGGACCTTTGTCAGCAAAGTAATGTCTCTGCTTTTTAATATGCTATCTAGGTTTGTCATAGCTTTTCTTCCAAGGAGCAAGTGTCTTTTAATTTCATGGCTGCAGTAACCATCTGCAGTGATTTTGGAAACCAAGAAAATAAAGCCTGTCACTGTTTCCATTGTCTCCTCATCTATTTGCCATGAAGTGATGGGACCAGATGTCATGATCTTAGTTTCTTGAATGTTGAGTTTTAAGCCAGCATTTTCACTCTTCTTTCACTTTCATCAAGAGGCTCTTTAGTTCCTCTTCACTTTCTGCCATAAGGGTGATGTCATCTGCATATCTGAGGTTGATATTTCTCCCAGAAATCTTGATTCCAGCTTATGCTTCTTCCAGTCCAGCATTTTGCCTGATGTACTCTGCATGTAAGTTAAATAAGCAGGGTGACAATATACAGCCATGATGTACTCCTTTTCCAATTTGGAACCAATCCATTGTTTCATGTCCATTTCTAACTGTTGCTTCTGGAATGCATACAGATTTCTCAGGAGGCAGATAAGGTGCTCTGTTAATCCTATCATCTCTTGAAGAATTGTATACAGTTTGTTGTGATCCACACAAAGGATTTAGCGTCGCCAATGATGCAGAAGTAGATATTTTTCTGGAATGCTCTTGCTTTTTCTATGATCCAGCAGATGTTGACAATTTGATCTCTGGTTCCTCTGCCTTTTCTAAATCCAGCTTGAACATCTGGTAGCTCACGGTTCTCATACTGTTGAAGCCTGGCTTGAAGAATTTTGAGCGTTACTTTGCTAGTGTGTGAAATGAGTTCAGTTGTGCAGTAGTTTGAACATTCTTTGGCATTGCCTTTGCCAGTTCCTTGGCCACTGCTGAGTTTTCCAAATGTGCTGGCATTTGAGTGCAGCACTTTTACAGCATCAGCTTTTTAGGATGTGAAATAGTTTAGTTGGTATTCCATCACCTCCACATGCCTTGTTTGTCATGATGTTTCCTAAGGCCCCCTTGACGTCACACTCCAAGATGTCTGGCTCTATGTGTGTGATCACACCATTGTGGATATCTGGGACATCAAGATCTCTTGTATAGTTCTTCTGTGTACTCTTGCCACCTCTTCTTAATATCTTCTGCTTTTTTTAGGTCCATGCTGTTTCTCTCCTTTATTTTCCCCATCTTTGCATGTGTATGTGTATATGTAAGTATATAATATATGTGTGTGTGTATATACATACATATATATGTTGAGGGGGCAGTATAAAGTTGAAAAAGTATATTATGATTACTTTTTTTTTTAATGAATTTACTATATATATCCACTAATGTCAAGAGAAGTCTCCAGTGACTGGGCAGATATTCCTCCACACATGTCTAGCTCAGGGGCTGGGAGTCTTCTGGAGCAAGAAGGTGCTCTGGATTTGAAAGGATTTTGACCATTTGGGAGCTTTGTTTGTAACAGTCCATAAAGTCAGAGAGAATAGCAAAAGATTTGAAAAACTAGAGATACATGGGTCTTGAATCAGATTAGAGGGTACATAGAGCACAAGGGATAAAAGCCGAGGCCTTGACTTGCAGATAGTGAATGACATAAACAGAAGTGGACTCAGTGGAATTTTCCTGATGGTCTTTTTAAAGAGTATAAAAGATAGGTTCTAATTACAACTTCCTTGTCAAATTGAAACTTTTCTCTCAAGAAATTTCTAGTGATGAAGTAGCTAATATGGACCAAGGGAGTTGTGCCAGGAGCATTTAGAGGTTCATGGATCCTCACACCACTCTAGTGGTGAACAAGGTTCAGCTAGCAGAGGGACAGCTACTCTGATGGAGATGTACTTAGAAAAATATGTTCCATCATAAATGATCAGAGTTTTATCATTTCAATAGGAATATATTCAGTTATTATTTTCTTATCCTCTATAATCCACAGTTTCATATTTGAAGATAATGTAAATCTCATTGGAGGCATTAATCATTTGACCCGCTATAATTTCTTCCCACCACATTTACTTTTGTTATCTTATTTTAGGCTTTTTTGATCTTTTTTATCAAACAGTTCTGCAACCTGCTATCAAGTCAGCAGAGCCTGCTTACAGCTTGTTGGAAATTGAAATTTCAGTATTTCATATATGAGGTGAATATTATTACTAATTCTGATTCATCTCAGATGCTTCTGAATTTTAATTTAATGTAAATTAAAATAATTTAAATCAAGTCTGCTGTTAGGTTTTAAATTTAATTTAATTTTAAATTCCTTACTTAGATGGTTTTCAATTTCAATTCAGAATTTTGATTTATCACAAATGAAATTAAATTAATTTTAAAATTCAGATTTCTTTCAGAGTCAGTCTGAATAAAAACCATTTATTTTGATCTGTGATTTCAACTCAGAGTAGACTAATTAAAATTGCTACTTTTTATTATATCTTTCTTTCTTACCCTCCCACGGCTTACCAGGTACCAAAATAGGAGAGTAGTTTGCCTAGGTCCAATAAGGAGGTTATGTGTTGTAATCCAAAATCAGTAATAAACTAAACATCAGTCTTACTTTTAATGTCACAGGGCACTGGAAATTCTTTAAAAAATTGATTATTAAAAAGTGATAAGTTATTCTTCTCTGATAAAAGCTCTAAACAATGCTATTGGCTTTCCATTTTAATAAGATAAATATAAAAACCTAAGATTAACATGTCTTATTACTCTCTTTTAAAAAACATTTTATGTATCAGCTTATTTGGAGAATTGCCAGTTATATGTGGACTCAACAAACATACTCATCTAGAGTCTAAGCTTATAATGGTTTAGAACCATTCAAGTTAACTTTGGTTGTAATTCCTGTCTCCAACCCCAGTTGATAGTGTGTATTCCTAAATGTAAACACTAAATTCAAAGCAAACAATGGGAGTTACAGTAAAAATGAAAAAAAATTTTGAGTCACTTTAGTTAAGCCATTCTATGTGACCACTTGGTTATTTCTTATATATATAATTAAAACAAAGAGAGCACAAGATGCAAGAAGTAATATTTTTATTTGGTAAATATCAGTTTAAATTTTTTTTAACATTTCAGTAATAAAATATTTTATTAAATTTGAATAATGTCTTTTAAAATTAAAACTACTTTTAAAAAATCACTGCTCTTTTAAATTATTAAACTGTACTATTATTATTCATCACTATAACAGATCAAAATATAGGTGTAATTTTTTCTCATTTTATTTAGAAAACTCAGTGTAATTAAGAAGTATTAATGTAATACTTTGCTTTTCCTTTTTGTACTATAATATTATTGTTTGTCTTATTATGGCATTGCTTTATATACACATATGTATTTCAACAGAAGAAGATTTTTACTGCCTATCTTTTTCTCATCATTATTTTATTAATTTTGTGTCATGATTGTTACTGAAAATAATTTTATTATAAAATGAGGATTCTAAAAACTGATCTGCCCACCCCCAGTCTTCCCACCCCCCACCCAGTATTAAATACACTAGGAATACCATTTTGTTTATCCATCCTTTCTCCTCCTTCCCTCAAACCCAGTTTGTGAGGCTTTGTGTCTACTTTGGTGACTCTCCTGGATCTAGAATAATTCTGGAGCATATCTTGGGTGTTCAGTGATCATTTATTATAGAGCAGCACCATATTATTCTAATTTTCTAGATTAAAAAATATATTGGATTATTTTATGAGGATGAAAGAATAATTAAATTCCTATAATGCTTGTTATGGGTTATAGTATTATTTGGGATTCAAATTTACTTAAAATGTAATTATAAGAAAAATCTGTGTTTGCTTTGGCAGCACATGTGCTAAAAAGAAATATCTATAAAATTTTGTTCAAAGAATAGAGTTGGCTGAGTAGAAAAGATTGTAAAGAAAAAGCATTAGGAAAAAAAAATTACTGTTTTACTCTGTAAACTGAGGAGCTATAACAATTTTCCCAAATCTGTGACTATTCATATATTAAAGAAACTGTTATTGGATTCACATACTTTAAGTTTTGTTGTTGCTGAGTCGAACAAATAGTTGGAGATTTCTCTGTACTCTAAAAACTAAGGCCAGCTTTATGACTGCAGCACCATATCCATCACTGGAAATGAATCACATGGACAGAAGCCCCAGATACCAGTACCTTTATCACTGCTTTTAAGGTGAACTCCATTTATCTGTATCCTCTACAAGCAAGGACTCGGGAGACAGCAACTTTGATCTGAATAGCATTTCTGCTACTTAACAGTGTGATCTTGCAAGTTACTTAGCCTCTGATTGGGGGGAAAAATATTATCCATATTAAGTGGATTAATATATATAAAGTACTTAGAGCATTTTAATATATGTAAAGTACTTGGAACAACATATAAATGCTTACTATTGTTATTATTTCAATAAGCAAAATCATTAATATATTGATTCTTTATATTGTCAATTCTTTATTTTAACCCTTTGAAATATGCCTAAATGGGTTAATCATCCTAATTTCCTGAAATAGAACACTGAATCTTAGAAAAGTAAATGATTTTCTTCAGGTTGGTGAAACGGAGTTCAGTTCAATTCAATTCAGTCACTCAGTCGTGTCCAACTCTTTGCGACCCCATGAACTGCAGCACGCCAGGCCTCCCTGTCCATCACCAACTCCCAGAGTTCATTCAGACTCACGTCCATCCAGTCCATGATGCCATCCAGCCATCTCATCCTCGGTCGTCCCCTTCTCCTCCTGCCCCCAATCCCTCCAGCGTCAGAGTCTTTTCCAATGAGTCAACTCTTCGCATGAGGTATCCAAAATACTGGAGTTTCAGTTTCAGCATCATTCCCTCCAAAGGAATCCCAGGGCTGATCTCCTTCAGAATGGACTGGTTGGATCTCCTTGCAGTCCAAGGGATTCTCAAGAGTCTTCTCCAACACCACAGTTCAAAAGCATGAATTCTTTGGTGCTCAGCTTTCTTCACAGTCCAACTCTCACATCCATACATGACCACAGGAAAAACCATAGCCTTGACTAGACGGATCTTTGTTAGAAAAAATATTTTTCACTCTTTCCAGTCATTTGGAGTGTTTGCTTTAATATTAAGAAGCATCTTACTTAATTCCTCTTTTGCAAAGCCATTTGTATAACCTGTAATTGTTAGGATTTTTCTGGTTACAGTCTGTGACACATGGATATGGACAAGTACTGCAAGAAAATAAAGTGAATTGTTTTGTAACATGGTACTTGTTGAGATGATGATATTCCTAAGAAAATATCAACACTGATTCTAAAAAGATTGGGGCAAGGACAACAGAACATAATGTTTTTAAAAGAATATACCCAAGGCTATCTCCCAGGCACAAAATGACTAATCATCTTTTCTTCTGAGTAATTTCTGTCTTTTTACCAATGGTATCTTCATTCTCTCTTCACACTCCCACATTATAAACATAAATAAGACACTGAATTGCTGAACTGCCCCCAGTTCTTGATAGCATACCATCCAAATCAGCCCTTATCCCTTCTTAGAATCACGTAGCACAAGTCTAAACCTTATCAACATCCCTCTAACGCTTCATTCTTATGATATGTATCTCATCCTGGCAGTAAGTCAATAAACCTTGTTGTTGTTTTTTCTTTTTTTTTAGAGCTATAGATGTGTTCCCTGTGATCTGTAGTCTGTTGGCCTTAAATTGTACTTTCTCTCAAAGAATATAAAAAGCTATAGCAGAGAATTGTGCACATGTATACACACACACACACATACACACACACACTTTTCATCTCTCAGTGTCTTTCCACTAACTATACTATGTTCTATAATTGACCCTAACCAGTCATTAACTGGCTATGGGAAGTTAGAAAAGACAGTATTTTGTCTGTGCTAATGTGACTTCAATAGATCATAGTTTGTCTTTAAAAGTGTACTCTGTTAAATGCCTGAGAGAAAGAGAGAGCTTTTACTCTTATTGCACTGCTCAGCAGCCTATAAATCATCTGGGAGTTTAAATAAGAAATAACTTTTCTTTGTTTCTAGATTTATTTGTGCTTTAAAAATTACTGCTGGAACAGCAACCATGGAAAAAGGATAAACCAAGATTGTAAAATTTGTATATGCTCAATTATTGTTTAGGCAGACTGTGAGCATGCATGGTGTTATTTAGGAATGCACAGATTCATATTTTATGAAAATAGTTAATTTTAGAATTGATAGTCGGTCACACTAGGAAGGATGCTGCAAGTACTCCTGTCTTCCCTCTTTTTCCTTTGTGGTTCTTCTTGACACAAGCATGCACAAACTTTGGTTCATGAAAAAAAAAATGTATACGCACAGCCATTGCTGTATAGTTTAAATGACATATCTGATTAAGAGTACCATTTAGTGATTCTTTTACTCTATTTTCTATTTTTTCTCTTGAGTTTCTGGTTCATTTTTGCTTTTATGTTTTATTAGGAATTTCTCTAAAGTGCTTACACTTTTAAAGTAATCCATAGGCTGAGCTCATCCACACTCTTACTACCTAGTGAAAATCACACAGGTCTATAAAAATTCAAGAATAAAGAAGTAATTTTGGCCACAACAGATTGAAGAATTCAAAATTGAGATGAATACCTCTAACCCACCACCACTTGTTCTAAACTCTGTCCATTTCCCGCGTGTAACACTTTTATTTGCATTTTTGCTGTATTTGATGATTGAGCAGTGGTGTCAGGGTGGCGGGTTCACCACACTGTGAAATGAAATTCCAGAACATGCTAATCCCTCCATTAGATAAGCCCTCTGAGGTAACAAGGCTTGTAATTCTATTATGAATACTGATCAGGTTATTACTTAGGTAGATGCACAACTTACTCGAGCTTTATTGAATTTTAATCTGCTTTTGCCCTTCCAGCTGTTAAACAAAGCTGCACAGTAGGCCTGTATTTCTCTCTGAGAACTGCTGAAAAACTAAGAAAAATATCCACTGGCAACAGGAAGAACAAGGACCCATTATTTTTAAGTGTTGGCATTAAAGCTGAACCTGAAAAATCCTCATCACTTTAATAAGTCAGAAGCTGAGTGAGCAACATTTTTGAACCTCAGTGATTTATCATCAGTCTAGATTCTAGAACTAGGACCAGATGACTCAGAAGCAATCACAAAGGATGCCTGAGAGCAGGGGACTGAGAGAGGAACCCAGACAACCTGGCATATAACGTTCTCACAGTGTACACAGCTACATAAATTGTAATACTAATTTTACTATTATTGGATCGTATTTTAAGCTTTAAATAACATCTCCTGCAACCATTACACGTTATTTTTTAATCAGGCAGACTGTAATTCATTAAAAAAAAGACACATTAGAAACTATTATGCCTTTACTAGGGACTATTTGAAGTCCAGGGTTAAAACGTAGAGGAATAGAATTCTTTTGAAATAATAATAATAAAATGGAGATGGGGCTAGGAGTCAACATGAAAACATAAAACAATTCTATGAGAACATTATTTTAAATAGTTTTAAATTTTAGGTTTCAATTTTTCAGCTGAAATAGAGGTCATATTTTAAATTTTCTTTGTTTATTCATTATCTTTCCTTATTTGCAAAAGACTTAGTTGTGATGTGCCATGTTATTAATACCCAGGAATTTATGCAACACACATTAAGTATCTTCTGTGTGCCAGGAATAGACTAGAATAGTGTCCAGTAGAAATATGTTCCAAATATATATGTGCTCTTGATTGTGGCAAAACCACATTATGCAAAGTCAGAATTCTTTTTAATGTTCTAGAGAGCTTCTTATTAATTAATGTGTCTCCAACTGCTTCAAGTCTCAGCTTAAAAAGTTCCCCTGAGAGGCCTTCTCTGCTTTAGCAACCTTTATGAATTAGAACTTCACTGTTATTTAATATTTCAGTTCTCTGCTTCCCTCATGGGTGTCTGTGTTAGTTGCTCACTTGTATCTGACTCTTAGTGACCCCATGGGTTGTAGCCCACCAGGATCCTCTGTCCATGGAATTCTCCAAGCAAGAATACTGGAGTGAGTTGCCATTCTCTTCTCCAGGGGATCTTCCCAACCCAGGGATTGAATGTGGGTCTCCCTCACTTCAAGCAGATTCTTTACCATTTGACCCACCATGGAAGTGCCACCTGAGAAGCTCACTTCCTACACTGATGGTACCAATACCTTCAAGCATTTATTTAGTTTCTATTTTTCCTTTTACTTTCTCTCTGCTCACTGTAGTGCAAGCTTCCTGAGATCAGGGACCAAATCTGTGTTACTTAACACTGCAACTCTTGCATTAGACTCTGCCCCAAAGCAAGTTTAGTTCATCTTCACCTAAGTTTTTAACAAAATTTTAGTCTTGATCTTAACATTATTTTCAATTTGTTAATACCTTGATGGAATTTTAAATTTACTTTTATTTCACTTGAGTCACAACCGGAATAGGAAGTAAGGAAGAAAGGTAGTATCTGTAAAATGTTTCTACATATGACTACTCCTCTTAAATAACAAAATTAATGAATTTCACTCATAATCAGAGAAATATTCACTATAGAAAATTCAAAGATCAGAAGAAAATTTCACACTGATTTTGAAATATAGATTCTCAAGAAATTATTAAGATAGTACATACTCAGCTACCCTTCACCCATTCTCCTCATTTTCATATTTTATGTTATATACCTATAGTGTAGTATCAAGCTGAGGAAGTGAACACTGGCACGATAAGTGCAAATTGTCCAATAGCATGTTATCACATGTGTAGATTCATGTGAATTAACACTATGACCAAAATATAGAACCATTCCGTCACCACAGAGATCTTCATGTCACCAGTTAATAGTAGTCACATTCACCCTCCTCCCTACTGCCATTCCTAACCACTGCTGTGTTTTCTGTCCCTATGTAATTTTGATATTGTACAAATGGAATAATCTGATATATAGAAATTTCAAGATTGGCTCTTTCACTCATTATAATGGCCTTGAGATGCATCCAGATAGCTGATACATCATTAGATTGTTTCTTTTTATTGCTGTGTAGTATCCACTGTATGGGCATAACATGGTTTGTTGTATCGTTTACCTTGGAAGGACATTTAGATTGTTTCTGGCTTTTAACTTTTATAAATAAAGCTGATATGAACAAGTATGTATAGGCTATTATAATAAACATAATTTCCATTTCCATTATTATATGAACATAAGTTTTGCTTTTTATCTCATTTTATTTTTATTTCTATTCATGAAATAAGTAAACATTATATGCAAGTATACTCACTATAGAAAACTTAAAAGGACAGAACATTTTTAAAGGGAGGAAAAGCAATTACCAACGTTCCTGCAAATGAAAGTCAGTCACTATTATGATTTTGGTATTTTTCTTTCTAGTTTTCTTCTAGACACAAGATTTTGATTGCTGTTTATATCATTAGAATATGTAAGTGAAATTGTGTATCCTGATTTTTTCTTTACTATTATAAAATAATTGTTACAAATAAAATGTAGGAAAACATGCACATACACACACACATATATATAACATATGTTTATGTGAAATACAACATAATAGGGAAAGAAATAATTCTTCTCTCAAACCCACTACCCAGTGTAAGATATAGTATGCCCTATTACCACTGATACTCCCTTAGGATCTCTTTGTGTTCTCTCTCTTTTTTTTTTTTTAAGATATGTTTTAGGACCTCTTGTCAACCATACTGTTGAAAACAAATGCCATATTTTTTAAGCAAAACTTTACATGAGGAGAGGTAAGAGGCCCTTTGATTTTCTTCTTAACTCACAGTGTATAATAATAGGTCTACTTTACTTCCCCCCAATGTATTTTCCAAAAAAGTCTCACTGGAAGCATCAAAACTTTGTTCCTGTGAGGTTTCTATAATTTAAATTTCTTTTAAGTAAAGGGCCCATTAATCCTAGACTATAGTAGATCTTTATAAAACCGGGGAAAATTAAAACTTTATATGTGAGTATTTTTCATAATTTGTTGTGTAGAGTAGCTGTTCAGTTTTGTTTCTACATTATTATTGATATAATGCTCCAGAATTGTGAATATGGATTTTTCTCAATATGAATTAGTTTTATTCCATGTACTGCACCAGAAAGCTAATCTTTTGATCATAATTATGTATTGTGAATACATGAAGTTTGCTTAGTTCCATGTACTTTATGTTTTAGTCAATATCACAAAAGCTATGTATTTCAAGCTACAGTTATTCAAATTGTAGGGAGCTTTGAAATTGAGATTTATGCATATCTATATTTTCTTCTGGGGAAGCCCTGGTGGCTCAGGGGTTAAGAACCCTCCTGCCAATGCAGGAGACACTGGTTTGATCCCTGGATTAGTAATATCCCCATGGAGAAGGAAACGGCAACCAATTCTGGTATTTTTGCCTGGCGAATTCCATGGACGGAGGAGCTTGGTAGGCTACAGTCCATGGACTCTCAAAAGAGTTGGACACAGCTTAGCAACTAAACAGCCACCTCTTTTCTTCTAACCTTGGTATTACTCTCTGACTCTCAGTTATTCCTCATTAAAACCTGCCATCATGCTATTTATTTAGAGCATAAAATTTAATTTAATATTAAAATATTAATAAGGATTCAAATCGCTCTGGAAATAATCAAAAATACCACAAGATTAGTTTTAGGAGGCTATATATAGAGATTCTTAGAGCTTTAACCTGTTATTGTCTGCTGGATATTCAGAAAATTTAATATGGGAAGATGCTTATATGGAGATGTGTGTCAGGCACAGCAGAAAGGCAGTGATCTATAGGTAGAAGGGCAAGCTTCCTGACAGTTTTCAGTGAGGCATAGGCGTATGGAACACATTCTGCAGTTTAAGCAATAACGCTTTCAACTGATCTTTGGCCTGCTGATAAACCTAAAATACAATCCTTCCTAGAAAAGTGATGCTAAAACAGTGGCATATTGATCAAAGAAATTGATGGCACAACACACAAGAAAAAAATGGCAAAGAAAATGGTCAAGATGCTCCAAACTGAAAATCAATCCTCAGATGTAAACCCTACCAAAGTACCCCAGATGGCCTAGACTTTTCATTCTGAGACTTTTAGGGACATTATAAATATGTATATAAATATATGCATATGTATTTAATATTAATGAATAAATTATGTCAACTTTTGGTGGCTCAGATGATAAAGAATCTGCCTGCAGTGCACAGGACCCAGGTTCAATCCCTGAGTTGGGAAGATTCCCTGGAGAAGGAAATGGCACCCCACTCCAGTATTCTTGCCTGGAAAATTCCATGGACAGAGGAATTTGGCAGGCTGTAGTCCATGGGGTCACAAAGAGTCAGACATGAGTGAGTGACTGTCACTTCACTTTTAACCCTTACTAGTCTGATTGCTGCTGCTGCTGCTGCTGCTTCTGCTAAGTCGCTTCAGTCGTGTCCGATTCTGTGCGACCCCATAGACGCCAGCCCACCAGGCTCTGCCATCTCTCGGATTCTCCAGGCAAGAACACTGGAGTGGGTTGCATTTCCTTCTCCAATGCATGAAAGTCAAAAGTGAAAGTGAAGTCGCTCAGTCCTGTCCGACTGTTTGTGACCCCATGGACTGCAGCCTTCCAGGCTCCTCCGTCCATGGGAGTTTCCAGGCAAGAGTACTGGAGAGGGGTGCCACTGTCTTCTCTGAGTCTGATTGCTAGAAATTAGTTATTCTCAAAGCACCAGCCCGTTGTTGCGAAGAGCTGGGTAAAAGGCTTCTCATATATATTCAGAATCAGTCTGTCAGTGTGATCACTCTGCAGTGTCCACACCAGTTTTATTTTGTTTCCCCCACTGTGGGTCTCACTGGTCCTTTAATTTCCTGCAATGTCACTGAATGATGCCCAGTTACTACTGGCTTTCCATGACAGATTTCAGATACTCTCCAGACCTCAAGGTAAAGGTTTGTTGTTGTTGTTGTTGTTTTTCCTCCACTCAAAACTACACTTTTGTCTCTAGGAACTGAACCTATTATTTTTAGTTCTAGATTAGTTCACATTTTTCCTGCTAAATCATGACTACTTCTTACCTGTATGTTTTCTAAGACTCAAAAAAATCAAGAAAACAAGAGAACAACAACAACAACAAAAAACAATCCTTTTTCTGGTTCTGCTTATTTCTGGACTTTTCTGTACTAGCCACAGATCCTCAAATTCAGTTCATAGGACCCATCAGAATAGAAACCAGAGCTATCACTTACTCCATTTGATTGTAAGTGACTCTCATCCACATAGCCCCAGATATCATATGTGCATTTGGTCTATGTGTTAGTTTATACAAGAAGTTATTTGGGAAGGAAGACTATGGCTTTATCTACACTCACAGCATCTGGGACCTAGATTAGCAATCTGCTGATTTACCAAGTATTTATCAGAGCATAAGTGAGTCAGAAAACACATACTTTTAAGAATTGGAGGTTATGACAGGGAAAGAATATATCTTGGCAGATAACTGATGTAAAAGATACATCTTATTCACATAAGATACTCAGATCTCACAGAAAAGACCCTAAAGATAAGACTTCGAAAACAGCTGCAGAATGAACATTTTAAGGAGAGGACAGAGCGCTCTAGAAGAAAGTCTTGGTGATCTCAAGAACAGAAAAAAAGCAAGTGCGCTGGAGTTTTTCCTGGGCAAGGAGTGAAACCAGATTCAGACAAGAAGGTCAAGCACCAAGTTATGGTCTAAGGGAAAGAAGAAAAATTGAGTAACAGCCGTCTATAGACCTGTTCTTAAATTATTAACTTTAAGAGAACACTGACCAGTAGGAGGCAAGGAAAACATAATGCTCAAATTTATGAACATTTTTCTGTATGTGAGTTAAAAATGAAATTCTGAAAATGTAGTTATTCTATTTCCATATCAAAATTATTTGTCCCTGCCTCCGTGATGATGGTTGTTGAAAACAGTTTTCCAAAATAATGAGTACTGATATGTTTGGGATATAAAAAGACACCTCACTTCTAAAAATACCATTATTATTATTATTATTATTATTATTATTATTTAATTATCATTTTATTAGTCAAATTTGAATACATTTTTATATGCTTCAGCCTAATTTATTTCTAATAATAGTTTTTGAAAACTGTTATCATAATAGGACTTATTTCACAGCTGTGATGTGCTATATAAGTCCTTCCCTCTGTGATAATTTTGATATGGAAATAGAATAAGTACATTGTTCAGAATTTCATTTTTAAATTCACAGAAGAACTTTCATAAATTTGAGTGCACCTATTATTATCAAAAATAAAAAATAAAATAAAAATTATCAGTGAATCAAAGTAAGTCAGGAAGAGGGATTATCACAATCTAAGAAATAAGGAATATCAATGAAATTAATTTTATGACATAATATTTTTCTACATGTTGTCTTTTACTTATTAACCTTATAATGTGTGCTTGTTCTGGAATTGAATTACATTTTTTAAATTCATTTAAGTATTGCTTATATTTGGCAGAAGAATGAGTTGATTTTAAAATGACATTTAGGATTCAGAACAGCATATATAACCTTCTGTGCAATAAAAAGGAAAAATACATATAATATATATGTTGTATTTATGTTTATGTATATAAGTAATAGAAACATACAAAGGCATCTCTGGAAATATTTTTGAAATGCATAAGTTGTTTCCTCTAGGAAGGGAAATTGAGTAACAGAGAGTGAAAGGAACATTTTCCCTCTTCCATTTTATACATTTTTATTATTGACCCATTCAGAAGTAATACTAGAATATAAAATTTTGGAAAGGAAAAACGGACCTGAAGAAGAGAAAGGAAGGGAGGAGAGGGGGCAGACGAAAGGAGGGAGGATGTGGAAATAACACATACTGATAAATGAGTACTTGGGGCTTGTGTCGCAGTATTTAAAACCTATGGGTTTTTAGCCCATTTTAAAAATCTCCTAAGTTTGATGAACAAGGTATATGAACAAGCACTGGTGACTCTGAGATGTCTCATATTTATGGGTTATTGATGAAGAAATATAATGAGCAATATAAGTTATATAATATGTTATATATATATATATATGTTCGAACTTCCCTGGTGGTTCAGACGGTAAAGCGTCTGCCTACAATGCAGGAGACCTGGGTTCAATCCCTGGGTTGGGAAGATCTCCTGGAGAAGGAAATGGCAACCCACTCCAGTATTCTTGCCTGGAAAATCCTGTGGATGGAGGAGCCTGGTGGGCTACACAGTTCATGGGGTCGCAAAGAGTCAGACATGACTGAGCGACACTCACACTCATATATATATATATATTATATAATAATTAACAGTAACAGTTTCAAATGTTTGAGTTAGCAATAGCTCTCCTGCTTCTTTTGTCCTCAGTGATTATCTACAAAGCCCAAAGAGATATATTTCCTTGCAATCACTCCTCTGGAGGAAGGAAAAAAAAAAATCCCAGTCTCTTATGGACCACATGGCTCCAAGTTGCAACTGTTTTCCTCAAAGTCACAAAAGTCCCATGTCATTGGAATTCCCAGTATTCAGTGTATAGACTTTCTCTTTTTAAGCCTCTCCTCTCCTGAACAATGCTGTGTGCATCCTGGCAGCCTCCAAATTTTTCCTTTCTTTAAGCTTCCTGAGGTTGTATCTATCGAAAAAGCCTACCTTTCCTAGTATGAACAGCTCCCACCTTATTCACCTTTTATTTTAAAGACTGATTATCACTTCATTAAAATGCTAACCTTAAAACCGAAAGATACCACCATGCTCTGTGAAATCAGTGATGGGTCAAAAGTGAATCACACCTTTAGCTCACAAACCTCTCTCATATATAAACAATATTGGTGGCAAATTGTAATAGAATGAAAACTTTCACTACTTGTTATCTGTACTTACAGTGTATTTGTCTTCCTGAAAAGAGCTTTCCAAGATTAATGAGCGCCAAAAATAAGAATTAGATAAGTTGATAGTTGTTTAAATTGTTTAACCCAATGACTCCAACTTGTTAAGTTAAACTTTCATATATTGGCTGGAGAGTGATGGGTAGTGATAACAATTTTCCGAAATAATGAGTGCTGAGATGTTTTGGATGTCAAAAGACACCACATTCCTAAAAAAAACCATTTTTATTATCATTTTATTGGTCACATTTAAATATATATTTTGTACTATATGTTTCAGCCTATCTAGTTTGTTTCTCATAATTGTTTTTGAAAACTATCACCATAATAGGACTTATTTCAGAGAGGAAGGGACTTACGTAGTGTACCACAGCCATCAGTCAGCTATAAACGGACACATCTCCGAGTTACCAGTGCTTGTTCATAAACCTTCTGCAGTTGCCCTGGTTGCCATACCCTCCACCCTCGGGAAAATGGTCATTTCCATAACCAAGCCCAGACTATCAGGCTTTGCAAACTTCAGCTCTCAACCTGCCTCTGTTCATTGCTTCCCACCTCCACCACACACACACACACACACACACACACACACACACACACAGAGATCATTACAAATAGGTATGTACTGTGCATTAAATAACCTGAGAGAAAACCTGTTGTTCTAATATCAAGTATCTCTTTACAAACCTTAATAAGCACAGAGTCACTTATTTAATGCAGGCTTTTATGACTACTGTCAGAGATAATCTCATAGTTCTAGGTGAGAAAATGACATTTTCTGAAAGTTCTCCTGAAAAGTGATTCTGGTACAGGTAGTCTCAGGATCACACTTGGAAAAACTCTGGTATAAAGGAACCTCAGTTACAAAGTCTATGCATACAGAGGCAAGAAGTTACCAATTCACACTTTCAAATGTTTGAGTTGGCAATAGCTCTCCTGCTTCTTTTGTCCTCAGTGGTTATCTACAAAGCCTAAAGAGATATATTTCCTTGCAATCACTCCTCTGGGGGAAGGAAAAAAAAATCCCAGTCTCTTATGGACCACATGGCTCCAAGTTGCAACTGTTTTCCTCAAAGTCACAAAAGTCCATGTCATTGGAATTCCCAGTATTCGGTGCATAGACTTTCTCTTTTTAAGCCTCTCCTCTCCTGAACAATGCCGTGTGTATCCTGGCAGCCTCCAAATTTCTCCTTCTTTTAAGCTTCCTGAGGTTGTCTCTATCGAAAAAGCCTACCTTTCCTGGTATGAACAGCTCCCAACTTATTCACCATCTCGACACCCGCAGATTTTTAACATCAAGCATCAGCTCTTTGTGCCATGTACTCACATACTCACTCCTGAGCAGAAACTGTCTACACCCTGGCTTGGGGACCATTGTCTCTTCTTAGACCACATTTTAGTAGCAAAGAAAAATTTTCAATTATTTTAATATAACAGCTGAAAATGATTTTTTTGAAGTAAAAGAGAAGAAAATATGGTTCCTGGTCAAATACTCTGGTATATACCCTATTAGGATATTATGATTACACACCCACATTAGAATTTTGAAATGCACATTCACATGTTTTCAGCAAAGTCCTGAGGTTTTAAAAAAATCTTTAGTTTTTGCCTAACCAAAATGTATTTCACATGTTTGACAGATTAACTTTTTTTTCAGTGTTGAATATTCTTAGTGGCCTGTGAAACACACTGGCAGATATTTGAAAAACTCTGACAGAAAATAATAGCATGCTCATAGCTGAGCAATACTTCAATTTCTTGGTCATCAGCCAAGAGGGTATATTAAATTTAAATATGAATATGATATTTACAAAATCCTCTGATGATAAATGCAAGACTCTCCAAAACTAAAAGTTCACTTGAACGTGGCAGTAAGGGAGTTATTACTAAGTTAGCCTTAGGGACTTGGTTTGTAAACAGCTGATCAAATTGCATAATTCAGCAATAAAATCAATCAGATGAAATTCAACTTTTGTCTTCTTAATATTGGATTATTTCTGTAAAATGCTATCTACTTCTTGGTATGAGTCAGAGTAGAGTTAGAAAGAGGATCATATTAAACATTCATAATATGATGTCCTCTTATATATGAATTTTTTGCACTTTGGAAGAAAAGGTGGGAGGGAGTGGCTTGTTGAGTGCCTATTTCGGTGACAGGCAGTGTGTTATACAGGGAGGTGCTGAAGGGAAGGATGGTAATTGTTGTTCACCTGCAGCTGTCATAGGAGATGAGATCTAGAAGGAGCCTGCCATTCAAAGTGCTCCTGTAGCTACTGGCGTAGGGAGCTATGCCAGTTATGCTTTTATTAGAATGCACGTAAGCTCATCTTTATGGGATTATATTACGAAATGCAATCAGATTTCCTTTGTGAACATTTTCTCTTTGGTAGGAGCATGGAGTGTTTTTGTTTTTTATTTCCACTTACAACCAGCTGAATAATAGGTGAATAGCATATGCAACCTATGATCAGAATTTGGGGTGGCATATGTAAAGGGTAAAGCAGCTGACATTGAAATAAAAATAATGGAGATAGTGTTGTGGGTAAGACATGATACTGGAAAGAGATTGAACTTATTTATGGCATCTTTACCAAATTGCTTGGTAAGTCAGTGATATAATTTTATTTGGCGGTTATGAGAAAATTGTATTTCTTTTAATATAAAAAACTGTTGGCTATGTTTCATGGATTATGCTATTAAATAAAAAAAGATTTGAGATATTAAGGCATCCTACATCAGGCAGAGTGGAGAAGGAAAAAAAAAACAACAACTTGGCATTGGAAACAAAAACAGGAAATAATTCAGCAATATGGTGAATTAACTTGCCCAGGGAACAGGCTAATTTGATAAGCTCTGCTGTCATGGGGGCATGCTGAGCATATGACTTCCTGATGACTGGGAGTTTTTAATTAATTAAAACTAGTGAGAGAGTGAAGCAGTGGACATTTTCTGTTGACAACAGGAGGGCATTAGATCAGAAGCTCCCAGGGGCCTGTGGCCAACTTCAGAGATTTAGCTGAATAAGGATGACTGAGTCTCTGTGATAAGGCAGGTTAACTAGTTATGTGTAAGGTCGAGCAGCAAGTGAAATCTACTTTAGAGACTATTTCATAAATGCCACTCGGTTGGAATAAACATGGTTCTGGAGATTTTCAGCCACTTGAGACACTGGCAAAAAAAAAGTCAGGATTAAATATTTTGAGATTATTAATAGTTGTCAGTACAGAATATTTCCCAAAGTATAGGCTCAGGACAAATAACCATCTGGTTCTCATCCTTAACTGAGCTCAAGTCTATACTAAGCCCGACTGTAGTATCTTTCAGGCTAGAGCGTTTAACAAACGTCCCATGTATTTGTTACGTACCTGAAGTTCGAGTAAGTATATAGACAGAGACTCACATCAGTGCAGGTTTTCATTTGTTTAAATTTTGCTCCTTATTTTTACATTGTACAGAAAATTGTTTACTCAGTTCATACAGTTTGATGACTAAAGATTTGTGTTTTGGACAAAGGCTTATTGCTCCAGATTCTACCAGTTGCCTACTGAACACTATTTCTAACCACATTAATTGGTTATTGGCAGAGGTCACCCCACACCCTAAAAGCTGAAAATGCCAAAGATTCATTCTCTACTTTCAGCCTGATCTGGATAAGAGGAACTGAGAGTTTCAGAGAGTTTCTTCTATAATACAAAGTAAAACTCCTTTTTCTTCCTCCTTTGAATATTCTGTGTAAGTTACGGGGCTTGGGCTTTGGTCCACATCTTATAGACAGCAGATGAATGTTAAGAGAAGCCAGGTGCCTGACATGACTGAGTCATATCTAGAAATATCTACTCTAGATTTCTTGTGATGTTATATATTAAACTTCTAATGGCCATTTTTAATCAGAAATGTGGTATTTGCAACTGAAATCATCTTCAGTGATCCAACCTGTGTTCAGTTTATCTCAGATCACCATGGAGAGATGTAATTTTCCTGGTCGCATTCTAAATTAAACTTTTTCTCTTATCTCATGCCACTGTTTCAAATAACAAGTAACATACTCCAAAAATAAAGTATTACTTGAATACATTATTCCTATTTCACAGTGCTAATCAGTTACCATGACCATAGATGTGTAATGCAATTGAAAACAGAACTGTTTTTAAAACCTGCATAGTAGCAGAAAATGTATAAATTGAACTGTTTTGTAATAAAAGCTATAAGAATTCCAGAGACTCTTCTGACTTGACAGTAATTAAAACTTAATTCTGACCCAATACAATTAACACTTCTGTTTCCATTTATCATTTCCCCTGTCATCTTAACATACACTGGCATATTAAAAATGTCTTTAAAAGAAACTAATAGGCAAATACTAATATGCACAGATAAATTATAGAAGAGTTTATTTTTAAAACTAATTTATTATTCAAAAAAGAATTGGGTGTATTAAACTTTATTACAAATATGAGTCTCATAGTTCACATACCTAACTGCATATTAAAACCTGAGGAGCTTTGAAAAAAAAATTACCACCCACAGAGATTCAGATTTAATTAGCCTGAGGTAGGTAGATATATTCTCTAAGTTTCTCCATTTGATTTTAATGAACAAGAAAGGATGAGGATCCTTGTACTGACCCTTCTTCAAGGAAGCTATGAGTAGACTGGTCAGAATGGGTGGATGTGTCTCAGAGGAACCTGGGAATGCCCTACTTCTAAGCTGAAGTTTTCAGCCAGGCCTGGGGGTTTGGTTCATAGATTGGACACAACTGACTCTATCACAGAGGAAAGCAGTGAGGTTGGAGGAGTTCCAGGTTATTTTGATTATTTTTCTCAGAGAAATCTGGAGGTGAGGGGCAGGTGATATGAGATGTCGTCTTGTTGAAGAAAACTCAATAGTCATCAAAGTACCCCTGTTTCATATATATGACTTAACATGGAAAAGATATATAAGTAAAATTTTATCAGCATCAGCAAGAGATCTAAAACTGAAGTAATTAATAATATTGCACAATTTGGGTGCATGCAGGATACCATGTATTTTCTTAAATATAATCCAAAGGGATGTGACACGAGCAACCCAAGTCAAGCAATATCCATGGTGATAATAACAACACATTTATTTAGGCGAATGAAACAGATGCCAGGCAGGATCTTTTAAAATCATTTGTTATAAAACATATATATATAAAGCACTACCAAATAAATACAAAGATTAATAAATTATTATAAAGCAAACGTCCTTGTAACTACCAACCAGGTCAAGAAATAAAATTTTTCCAGCAAGCCTGCCCTTGTGGTTCAACACAATCACAAGAAATTCATCCCGACAATAGAAACTATTAGTCTCATTTTATAACAACCACTTCTTTGCCTTCTTTTGCAGTTTTGTCACTCTACTGTGCTTCCCTGGACATTGCAGTTTAGCGTTATCTGTGTTGAAACTCTGATATGCCTCTTTATTTTTTTTCAATTTCAGTTTTACTCTCCATTCCTTTCATTTCCTTACAGTTTGATGAAACTGAGCCAATTAATCTTAGAATTTCCCATAGACTAGATTTCACAGATTGAAACTCATCATCCAGTTTAACATATTGGTGAGTCCTTTGTATTTCCCCATGATTGGCAGCTGGACCCAGAGACATGATTAGACTGAAGTTTTGTTGCTTTGACGATGCTACAAGTGGTGTTATATTCTTTAATCAAGAACGCAATGTCTGACTCTCTCTCTTTTCATGATAGCAGATGTTTATACTCAAAGCAAAGATCTGTTAAGAGTTAACAACTTGATGACATTCTAATATTATCATTTCCTTATAATCTATTAGCTGGGAAACCTCTTTAAAGGACTCCTTCCCTCTTCTTTTCTTACAGTTCAAATATAGAGATGACATAAATGCCAAGTTTCTCTTTTCTTTACCACTTTGTAAAATAAAAATCTTCCATATGCAACCAGTTATTTTGTGTTATGGTGACCACATGGGTTTAAACTTTTATGCTGCATCTACTTCAATTATTATTATATTTTTATAGCTCATGTTGTATTGTCTTTGTCCAGTGAGGTTTCTTGAAATTGACTCCTAAGTTTTTTTGATGTGATGCTTGAGTTCCTATGGCTCCCTTGCTCTTGAGTATACCAGCATGTCCTGAGATTGAATGTTTTCTACTGCTGAGTAACAAATTACCACATATTTCAAGTCTTAAAACATCTGTGTTTATTATCAAACACTTGTGTAGTTCCAAAGTCCATCACTGTGTGGTTCTCTACTCAGAGTCTCACGGGGCTGAAATTAAAATGTCGGAGGAGCTGCATTATTGGGAGACTCCAGGAAAGAATCTGACTTCAGGCTTATTCAGCTTTTCCAAAGATCTGATTTCTTCAGGCTGTAGGACTGAACTCCCAGTATTTTTGCTGGCCTTTGACTAGTGGTCACTCTTTACTTCTAGAAACCTTCAGATCCTTTTCACATGATCCTCTCTCCAGATTCAAGCTAGGAATGGCATGACAAATCTGCCTTGTGTTTTGTGGGATTTTGGTTTGTTTGCTTGCTTTCTTTTTTCCAGCTTTATTGAGGTATTATTGACAAATGAAAGATATTTAAATTGTACAGTGTGATGACTTGGTATACATATGCCTTGTGTTTTGATTCTCTGATCTCTTATGCAAGCAACAGAAAACTCTGTGCTTTTAAAGTACTCATGTGATTAGGTCAACTAACCAAGATGCTTTCCATAATTTTTGGACTTTAATTACACCTGCAGATCCCTTCACAGGAATATCTAGATTAGTATTTGGTTGAATAGCCAAGATACGGAATCTGGGTGTATATATATATGTACACACACACACGTATATATATATATACACGTACATATAAACTGGGTGTGTGCATGTGTGTGTGTGTGTATATATATATAGGTTCGATCCCTGGATCAGAAAGATCTCCTGGAGAAGGAAATGGCAAGCCACCCCAGTATTCTTGCCTGGAGAATCCCATGGACAGAGGAGACTGGCAGGCTACACTCAACGAGATAGCAAAGAGTCAGACACTACGGAAGCGACTGAGCACGTACACATATGTGATATATAGTATGAAGGATAACAAGTCTCATGAGTTTATACTGATATATCTAATTCAAATGAGAGACTCTAGGATTTTTACTTAATTTCATTTTACTTATGTCTCTATCTCCATTCTTTTAATCAGAATTCTGTTCTGAAAGACACATGATGAGAAGAATTAAGAGTTTCCTATAATCACTCACTGCTTTATAATATATGTCAGCCTGTATGTGGCAGTGTACTTACAACTGTGCGCACAACATAGTACAAGGCAGCAGCAGTATACAACCACCAATAAGCTTATTGAAATATTAATTTTTAAAAATTTAATAAAATATCACGTATTCTCAGACCATCAAAAAGTCATATTATGTATATATTTTCAAATCATATATCAATTGCTACACTCTGTCTCTTTTAGTACTTGTTGCATCTTGATGTTACCAGAAACTGTATGTTCAACACTCACCATCAGTTTTTAATGTAGATCTCTCTCGTTCTTTTTACTGAAGATTTTTCTCTAGCAGATTTCTCAGGAGGATTCTTGAAAAAAATATGTCTTGAGTTCTTGCATAATGATGAACGTTTACTTGTGCCCTTTATAATCAAAAGTCAGTTTTGCTAAGTATTAAGTCCTTTGTCCACTCTTTCTCTTTCCTTTAATCCTTCTCTTTCCTTTAGTATCTTCTGGCATGAAGAGTTGCAATTGAAAAGTCTGATGACAAGCTAATTTTATTTCCTTTATGAGTCACTTGCTCTTTTTGCAAGAGCAAAAGTCTCTTTTGATACCTAAAATAATTTTTTTATATCCAGTAGTTTTATTGACTATGTCTTGGTGTTGATCAATTAAATTAATATTCTTAAGTATGCAGTGTGTTCTTTCATTAAATAATTTCAAAAAAACTTTTCAATTCAGAAATGCTTCCTTGAACTACAGTTTTTAATATTAGCTTGATTTCCTTTGCTTTTATTTTTTACCTTCAAGGACTTCTATGTTTCCTAAGTTGGAATATATATATATATATACCTACACAAAATACACATGTATATGTATGCAATATATATACATTTATATGTGTGTATATATACGTACACATATTATATATATATATACCTGTAGAAAATACATGCATATATATTATTTCTATCTCTTTTAATGTTTTCTTTCATAAAATAAACTTTTCCATCTCTCTGGAAGCATTATTTCTTGTGTTTCATCATTATTATTTTCCTTATAGTTTTAATTTTAATATTTGAATTTTTAAAATTTCTGTCTTCCCTGCATTTTATCATTTCTGAGTTTTTGAAATGATTTTAAATATTTTTCCTCATATTTTTAAATAATTTTCCTAATATCTTTTAGTTTATTCGTTCTGTTTGTGGGCATGTCTTCTGATGTGTTTTCATTAACTGTAGAAATGTTATCCTGTTTTTTAATTCTATTTTTCCTATTATAGCTCTCTTTAGGATTAGGTGTTTATACTTTGTTCTCACTAGTTTTCCTAAACTTTTAAAAGGAGATTTTTTTTCAAGATAGCCTTTCTAACTTCTCAGTACTCCTTCTTTTCAAGTGTTCACATAGTGTTAAAAATATGACAGCTTGCTTTCTGGACTTTCCTGATTCTGTACCCTTCCCTATTTTCTTTCTGGACTTTTTCAAACTCAGGTCAGGTGAATTCACAATAGGAAAATAATTCATGCACTTATTCTAAGAACAGGGGTCTTTTTCTGTTTTGTTAACTGTTGTATACACTGCAGTTAGCACCTGTCACATACATACTCCATAAGTATCTGTGAAGATAAGAATAAATGAAAGCATACTGTTGCACGGGCTTCCCAGGTAGCTCAGCTGGTAAAGAATCCATCTGCAATGCAGGACACCCCGGTTCGATTCTGGCATGGCAATCCACTCCAGTATTCTTGCCTGGAGAAACCCCATGGACAGAGGAGCCTGGGCAGGCTACAGTTCATGGGGTCACAAAGAGTCAGACATGACTGAATGACTAAGCACAGCATAGCATAAACTTTCCAATCACATCTGAAAGTCTGGCATAACAGTTGAATTGAAGTGATATTTAATCATCATCACATAGATAAAGTTTTAGTTTCTCATCAGTGATGTAGCAACTTCAACCTATTATTACTTTTGGCATCTTTCAGAGATGGCATTAGATTAGGCAAGGTTGGCTACTTTAGGATTCATTCATTCGTTACTCTGATAAGTGCTGGTATTGAAGAGTAAAAGTAGAGCCCTTGCCTTTTTTTTAAGTGTAATGAGAAACACAGGTGATGTGTGTTTTGCTAGAGTGAGTATACTCTCCTTAAGGATGTACATTTAAAGTGTGGTCAAACCATTGATTGATTGATTGATGGTGGCAAGAAAGTTATTTCTATTTTTATGCCGATACCTCAATGCAGAACTTGATTTTGCATTTCACAGCTGGAGGGAATAAAGAGACATTGAGAGGTGTCCTGGAGGGAAAATCTTGAAGAAAGCCTTGGAGGTAAGAGACAGGGTGTTAAGTTTAAGTGAAACTAAGACTTTGTTTTGGTTTTTAAGTCTCACAGTACTTGTTCTAAATAGATACATTCATTTAGCATGCTTATGACATTCAGTGTAATTTGTTAGTGTTTTTGCTGTTGTCGTGTTGTTTTTAGTGAAAACAGTTTGGTATTGTCTTAGATTGTTCAGACTGCTATAACAAATTACCATAGAATGAGTGGCTTATAAACAATATAAATTTATTTCTGACAGAGCTGGAGTCCAGAAGTCTGGGATCAGGGTACCACCACTGTCAGGTTCTGGTGAGTACCCTCCTGGAAGGAAGTTGCATTCTGCCAATTCTTGTGCTCTTTTATGGTGGAGAGCATACCAGAGAAGCAAGTCAGTGGGTGTTTCGGGGTCCATTCTTTGCTGTTCTTTAAAAATTACATGATATAGAAATATTAGTACAGAAAGGATTTGTCTGCTGCAAGCCTGTGTAGTTTTTTGCGTTGGTTCGATACTTGCTCTTAGAAGCAGTGGCTTCGGCAGTAGCGTTCAGTGGCCTAGTTACAATTCCAGAGGCAATCTTCATGTTTCCTCTCCCCAGGAGCTAGGGCAGTGCCTTCAGTAACCCTGGGAATTATACCCAGGTCTCATTCTTGTGTCTACATTAGCTGATGCATTAAAATATAAGTTGTTTAAAGAAGAAATTGAGTATCCGTGCTTAACATTTTGAATTTTTTTAGAAAATTTGAATGCAAGTAGTGAAACTAAGTACAGATTAAACACAGCTGTCCAGATGTCTGAGTTATCAAAAGACTTCATAAGTAAGCAGTTCTTTATAAAAATGAGCTCTTTTGTTCAATTCCTGTAGCAGAGTCCACATTTATTTGTGTAGGAAAATTCCATTCCACAAATAGAGTAGGGGTAGAAATTAAGGAACATTTTAATACATGGATCACTTTTTCCTGAGTCTAGAAAAAGTAAGCAGAGTCCAAGTGACTTATGGAAATGACTGGGGTAGATCTACATTAATTAACATTTCTTTCTTGATGTTAAGGTTGGTTTAGCCGTTAAGTTGTGTCCAGCTGTTTGAGACCCCATGGACTACAGCCCACCTGGCTCCTTTGTCCATGGGATTTTCAAGGCAAGAATACTGGAGTGGATTGCCATTTCCTTCTCCATGATGTTAAGGTTATTCAATATTAATTTCCCTTTTAAAAACCTAAATTCTCTTTTAAAAAATCTATATTATTCCTGAAGTTTTCTCTGATGTCTCTTTCAGAGTTTTAGCCTACTTAAGCATCTTTCACAAAAAGATATTTCTAAAATCATAACATTTGATTGTTTATTAGAATGCCAGCAGTTTAATTTACTCAGTCATAGATTTTTCTACTTCATTAGAAAATGGGGAGAAATGCAAAAATTCTCTGGTTATTCCAGCCTTTTTGGTCTACATTTTGAATTAGCTGAAGTCTCTCTTCCTCCTTAAGTCTATTTACTAAGCTGAGAGTGGATTTTATTCCTTCTAGTTCTTTGCAGGAGGCCACAGCAAGCTGAATTCTTATATTAGCATTTTAGAAGTTTGTAACTGAGAGAGCAAAATCTAAAACATTGTTTTACATAATGCATATATTCAACAATATTTAGCCAAAAAAAAAGCTTTTCATCATTTTAAAAGAAGCTGTTTCTCTTCTACAGAATTCAAATATTTTCTGTACCTGTAGAATGTTTTCCAGATAAAAGTGTTAAGTGGGGCAAGGTGCATGATAATAATTAAATTGAAACTTGGTGTTCAAAAGCATATATGTAGGAATTGCCTTTACTCCATAAAGTAATATATATATATATTTAGTTGAGAATAATTGTGTGCTATTAATTATGTATTGAAAATCTGGAAGGTAATTAATAGCTTGCTGATAGAGGAGGGCTTTTGGAAAAGTATCATCAACTCCACTCTTTCCAGCATAAGGTAATTTTCATTGAGTATCTAGAAACTTTTACCCTGGGAAAATGCTAAATATGTAGGGCCATCACTGAATCTCTGGCTTTCCTTTGCATTGACCTAACGTAATTTTGAGTACAAACAGGATAACCATTTCAAAGAAGTTTCTTAAAATGGACTAATCCAAGAATTTATTATTTTGTTTTTAGCATGACATTTTCCTAGAAAAATTAGCATAGAAGGATAACACAAAGATACTCATATCTGTTCTCACTGGCTGCTGACTTTATAAAACATCTGTCTTTTTGTGTGAATTATGTAGAGCGTTAGATTGCAATGTGCAGATGCTCTATTCACTGAAAGAAATTACTTTGTTTGTCACAAGATGGCGCTGCATGCAGTTCTAAATGGGCTATTCTTCCCCCGAAAAGAAGTTTTACAGCATTCAAGAGAAAGCAGCCTAGCCCTTGAATACTGGTACTTTCCTTCTGTGGTTCTGAAAAGTAAGATATGATGCCCAGACAGAAGGCAAAAACATTTTCCAAACTCAAAATCTGTGTCAAAAGAAATAGAATTAAAATTCATTATTGAGAATAATTTTAATGTAGAATAAACAAGAGAAAATATGTAATAACTATAATAGATTCTGCCCAAATAGATCTTTTATTTACTCCACTTTTGGATAGGACAGCAACAACCAGGCCAAAACTGAAAGGAAAAGATGGAAAAAAAAATAGGAGTATTAAAGTGGCGATCTTGAGTACTGTGTACCTACTTTTAAACAGTGTATGGGGGTATTGAAATGGCCAAAAGGAGAATCCCTTCCTCCCATTTCCTTCCTCACTGAAACTAAGTATAGGCTCAGACGTGGCAAGAGACACAAGTATCACTACATTATAGATATGCAAAGGTAAGCAATGGACAGAAACACCCATCTCTGGTTTTCATCACAGTCTGAATTTTTGCAGAATGACTATCACTTTTTTGCTTAAGGATATTCAATGGTTTTCCATTTTGCTCAAAATTAAGTTCAGGCTCCTGGAGTTACTCAGAGTACCAGACTGTAAACTTTTTTGTTGTTGTTTTGCCAGGACATAATATACTTAGGCTTCCCTGGTGGCTCAGAGGATGAAGCGTCTGCCTAGAATGCAGGAGACCCGGGTTCGATTTCTGGGTCGGGAAGATCCCCTGGAGAAGGAAATGGCAACCCACGCCAGTATTCTTGCCTAGAGAATCCCATGGACAGAGGAGCCTGGTGGGGCTACAGTCCACAGGGTTGCAAAGAGTCAGACACGACTGGGTTAAATTCATTCAAAGTACTTAGGGGCTTCCCTGGGGGCTCAGACGGTAAAGCATCTGCCTGCAATGCCGGAGACCCGGGTTTGATCCCTGGGTGGGGAAGATCCCCTGGAGAAGGAAATGGCAACCTACTCCAGTACTCTTGCCTGGAAAATTCCATGGACAGAGGAGCCTTGTAGGCTACAGTCCATGGGGTCACAAAGAGTCGGACCGGACTGAGGGACTTCACTTCACTTCTAATGTACTTAGGACAGATGGGAAAAAGTCAATCATGTTATTAAACACACTGTTTATTCACACTGTTTATTGATAAGATAAGCTGACCTTATCTTATCAAGACTCTCAAGGAAGGAAGGAGTGTATTGATTAACCATCAGCCCAAAAGGGCCATTTTCCAGCCCCACTCAGCCACTTCCTCTGCTTTTTCTGACCCTCTCCCTAGGTTCATGTGCTCAGTCCATTTCAGCACCTAAAATGAATGAGTCAAGTAATATTTCACAATTAGGGCCTCTGTACATACTGCCTGTATTGCTGCACTGCTTTCTCTACATGACGTTTTTTCATCCTTCCTGTCACAATTCTCATCTCACAGTGGGATTCCCAGGCCACTTAGTCTTTAGTAAGTTAACCTATTTCACAGCCTCTTGTTCTGTTCTTTTTCTGTCTCTTATCATAAATTGTAACTATATAATATATGATGTATAGGCTTTATGTTTCAAATAGATTTGAGAAAGGCATCTCATGGACCTCTCTAGTGAGCCACATTGCATGTTAGGCTGCCATAGACGATGGGAAGTACTATTCTAAGAAACTTACAGTTTTATTTAATTCAGAAATTCCTCAAAACACATTTTAGCATTAATAGTCCAGGAAGCTATATGAAAAACCTGTTAGAAAACACTATTCAAATCATCCAAGATCTGCATTTTATGGAAGAGGAAACATGTTCATGTTAGTGACTGCCCATGCTATGAATTTAATTAGCAAACGTTCAGGGCTCTTTTTGATAGACACAATCATATTGACAGTGGATTTATTTCCACAGTGATTGATTCACTCTTATCATTATTACCTCCGTCTTACTATATCTGGGCTATTTTTACCAATCTTTTTTCCAGTAACTCTCCCAGACTAAATTTTAGCAGAATATACAAAATACTTATTTGGATACATGCGTTTTACTTTTCTCTCCATACCTACCTACAAAATACCTGTTATTCATTATTGTATTGCATATTTGGCAGGTCTCCATTATAGCAGGGGTCAAACAGAATAACAAAATTTTATTTACATCTCTTTCCCCCCTTTCTAATTTGAACTCCTTAAGGGAAGAGCACTGATGTTAGTCATTCTTATATTTCAATTTATTCAGGGCCCCCCAAGAAATAAATACTAGAGAATATAAATATGAAAACAATTTCTATGGATGTTTGAGGTCTAAAGGGGACATTGCCATAAATACAAGCAATTATAGTGTGTCAGGCTGTGATGTCTTCTGTGTCAGAGCAAATTTTATTGTGACGGGGGGTTCTGAAATCACTTTCCAAAAGTGATCATATGTAACTTAGATGTAACGGTGTTTCAGCATGTGGAGGAAGAGAACAAAGACGGAGATAACACTATATAGCACAGTTGGCTGTTTATCCCATGTAGAATGCTTTATCCTGGATAAATACTGCCAACCTTTAGGATTAGCTCTCAGTTCCACAGGGAAAGCTTTCTGGGACCCTTACAAACCAAACCAGTGCTAAAATGAGCTCTCCAATCCCATAGTTTACTTTTGTTTCATAAATCCTAACAATATTAGTCATGAAATAATATAAGATTAAGCCTGATGATAAGGAGATGCCTCGTGTTACTTCTGGGACTTAGAAGTGGAATGGGGCTATTCCTAATTTTATGGTAAGAGCTATTGTTATGAGTATAGATGCTGTTGGGTTAAATAATTTTATTATGGTCCATTGGCCTGAGAATATTTAGTTAATGATAATGGCTATTATTAGTAATATTGAAGCTGTTGATTGGGTTAAGAAGTATTTGGTTGATGCTTCTGTGGCTCGTGGGTTATACTTTTTTATTATAATGGGGATGATAGCAAGTATATTTATTTCAAATCTGATTCAGATGAGTAGTCAATGGGAGTTGATTATGACAATGATAGTTCCTAGTATACTAGTTGATAGAATAATGATAAAGATAATTGGGTTTATTAGTATAGAAAGGATATAAACCAACATTTTCTGGGTGTGGGCCTGATACCTTAATTAGCTGACCCTACTATTAGAATTTGGTGTAATTGGGAGCATGAAGAGTTTTGGGTTCTTAGGAGTAGGTTCAATTCCTATAGTTCTAGAAATAAGAGGGCTTAAAACTCTATTATTTACTCTATCAAAGTAACTCTTTTCTCGGACATATTTCTTCTGTTTGTGGGGGGATGCTTGATAGATGGAGAAGGCAATGGCACCCCACTCCAGTACTCTTGCCTGGAAAATCCCATGGACGGAGGAGCCGGCTAGGCTGCAGTCCATGGTGTCGCGAAGAGTCGGGCATGACTGAGCGACTTCTCTTTCACTTTTCACTTTCATGCATTGGAGACGGAAATGGCAACCCACTCCAGTGTTCTTGCCTGGAGAATCCCAGGAACGGGGGAGCCTGGTGAGCTGCCATTTATGGGGTCACACAGAATCGGACACGACTGAAGTGACTTAGCAGCAGCAGCTTGATTGGAGGATGGGTAGTGATACGTGTCACATACATAAGGTTAGTGTTAGGGGTAGGAAATTTTTTCATAGTAGTTGTATTAGTTGATCATAACGGAATCGGGGATAGGATGCTTGAATTCATAGGAAAGAGAATGTGAGTAGCAGTGATTTGATGGTAAAGTTGATTGTGTATAGTTCTGGTATGCATGGGTTATAGAATGCTCCTAGGAATAGGATTGTTGTAAAAATATTCATTATAATGATGTTTACATACTCTTCTATGAAAAATAGGGTGAATGATCCTGCTGTGTATTCTACGCTGAAGCCTGAGACTAGTTCTGACTCTCCCTCAGTGAGGTCAAATGGAACTTGATTTGTTTCTGCTAGTGTCGAGATAAATCATATTATCGCTGGGGGTCATGCTGGAAAGATGAGTCATACTTGCTCTTGTGTGGTGATTAGGGTGGAGAGGGTAAAGGACCCACTCATTAGAAGGACTGATAGTAGAATAATTGCTAGTGTGACTTCGTATGAGATTGTTTGTGCTACTGCCTCTTGAGAAATCTATATGTAGGTCAGGAAGCAAAAGTTAGAACTGGACATGGAACAACAGACTGGATCCAAATAGGAAAAGGAGTACGTCAAGGCTGTATATTGTCACCTGCTTATTTAACTTATATGCAGAGTACATCATGAGAAATGCTGGGCTGGAAGAAGCACAAGCTGGAATCAAGATTGCTGGGAGAAATATCAATAACCTTAGATATGCAGATAACACCACCCTTATGGCAGAAAGTGAAGAGGAACTAAAAAGCCTCTCGATGAAAGCGAAAGAGGAGAGTGAAAAAGTTGGCTTAAAGCTCAACATTCAGAAAACTAAGATCATGGTATCTCGTCCCATCACTTCATGGGAAATAGATGGGGAAACAGCAGAAACAGTGGCTGACTTTATTTTTGGGGGCTCCAAAATCACTGCAGATGGTGATTGCAGCCATGAAATTAAAAGACACTTACTCCTTGGAAGGAAAGTTATGACCAACCTAGACAGCATATTCAAAAGCAGAGACATTACTTTGTCAACAAAGGTCCGTCTAGTCAAGGTTATGGTTTTTCCAGTGGTCATGTATAGATGTGAGAGTTGGACTAGAAAGAAAGCTGAGTGAAGAAGAATTGATGCTTTTGAACTGTGGTGTTGGAGAAGACTCTTGAGAGTCCCTTGGACTGCAAGGAGATCCAACCAGTCCATCCTAAAGGAGATCAGTCCTGGGTGTTAATTGGAGGGACTGATGTTGCAGCTGAAACTCAATACTTTGGCCACCTGATGCAAAGAACTGACTCATTTGATGCAGGAAAGATTGAGGGCAGGAGGAGAAGGGGACGACAGAGGATGTGATGGTTGGATGGCATCACCAACTCAATGGACATGGGTTTGGGTGGACTCTGGGAGCTGGTGATGGACAGGAAGGCCTGGTGTGCTGCAGTTCATGGGGTTGCAAAGAGTCTGACATGACTGAGCAACTGAACTGAGCTGAACTGATGGATATTTCCTCCTAAAATGTAATCATCACCAGAGATGTCATCCACACTGTATTTTCATTGGTGTACCTCTCAGCTTCCCAGGTGGTGCAGTGGTGAAGAATCCACTTAAAGCAGGAGATACAAGAGACACTTGGTCGAACATGTGAAAAACAGAAGTAGGTGAATTGCATACTACAAGTTTTAGGAAGTGATAAGAGATGAAAAGATGAGGAAGAAAGTAGATTTTAAATTTATGCTGAAGCACTGAAATTGTATTCTATTGCTTACAGGAAGTCATTGAAGGTGTTTGAGGAAAAGAGTAAATTGACCAAGTAAAGTGTTATAATTGAGACTTTGTATTAGTTTTCTGACTCCCTAATGAACCATTCCACAGTAAAATCCATGAACTTGACATAATCTGCTATCAGTTCAGTTCAGTTCAGTCGCTCAGTCGTGTCCAACTCTTTACAACCCCATGAATCGCAGCAGGCCAGGCCTCCCTGTCCATCAGCAACTTCCAGAGTTCACTCAGACTCACATCCATCAAGTCAGTGATGCCATCCAGCCATCTCATCCTCTGTCATCCCCTTGTCCTCTTGCCCCCAATTCCTTCCAGCATCAAAGTCTGTATATAGAGATAAATAGACTATATGTGTATGTATCAGTATACACATTCTCATAGTGAGAGTCAAGCTTAAAGACATATTCTGTTAACAATATAGTTGTAAAATACAGTTATTAAGATAGTTATTAACAAGTTTCTTTTTAAATCTGAGACATTTAAAAGATGATCTTTATTTTTAAGATTGCTTACCCTAGAGAACGCTAGAAATCTAGGTCTCATTAATTCTCACATAGTCTAGACTAACCTGCATTATTAGGTTAGTGGTTGATTATTTGCAAGTGTTTAAAAACAGCCTTAGAAGGTAATAAATAATAAGACTATTTACTGTCCTAGAGCTATGTGGTCTGATGTGATAACCCCTAGCAAGATGCGCCCATTTAAATGAAAATTAATTAAAACTAAATAGAACAATTTCTCACTTATAACACATTTCAGGTACTCCTTTGATCACTGCAAAGGTTCTTTTGAACAGTGTTCAAGCCTACAGGGCAATAGTTAAAACACAAATACAAACTTGATCATGCTAGCTTCCATTTTCCAGTACTATAAGTTTTTCAGAATCCTTTGTTCTAGCAAGTCTTGCTTGATTTTGAAAATGAGCTTTTGAGGTAGAGTGTACATGAATCATAATTGCTGGGATGAAGGAATAGGGAGAGAGCAACTTATAAGACTCACCAACGTCACACTGGTAGCAGCACCAAGGCTTAAATTGAATTTTGACTCAACTATGGACTTGTTTCCTGGGTGAGAGATTTAAAAAGAAACAAAAAAACCACAAAACCTCTTGGTCATAGGTTCTGAGAAAACTCCATTCTAAGAGAAAGCCCAATGAAATAAGGAAAATGTGAGATAAATTTTCATCCTTACTGAAATCATCCCTTCTGTGATTCTATGTGAGAATTTCTCAGCCACACACTGTAAAGCCACATGACAGGAAAAGATGGTAGGGGAAATATATTCATTTTAATCAACTGGAGGAAATGCAGCTAGGAGAGTGATTGTCAGCAATAATGTGGAGTGAAGAGCTCCAAACCCCCTGAGTCATCCCATGTAGGGCTGTTGATCTGATTGGCCGTGAGGAGTGGCTATTTTATAGTGAGAGCAGCTTCCTAGCAACGTCCTTAGCGCCTAGCATCTCCCAGTCCCTCAGGCATCCAAGCAGCACTGCCGGTTCATTGTTCTCTAGCCTACTTTTGTTTATATAAAGCAAATGAGGGGAAATAAAATAAGAAGGATATAGTAGCAGCTCTAGTTATGAGAATGTTCTTCGTAGTGTAGATTAACAGGAGAAATTTGTTTAACAGATAAAACAGATTGTAAAACCTTTGGCTTAAAATCCAAAGCTGTAAATCACATAAAATCCAAGCACAGAGTACCATGTGCTACTCATAAAATTTCAATTTGTAAGTGTGTGTTGTTCTTGGTCACACATAAAAGCACAAAGCTACAGAACCATTTCCGTAGGGGACTACTTGCGCATCATCCATCTTCACTTTACATGTGGCCTGTGAAAGTTCTGGTTGAGGTCTTCAGGATGTGCATTTGTGGATGCTAAGGACAGATCTGAGTCATGATACTAAAAGGAAAATCCACTTGCTGCTTATTATGTTTTTTAAGGCAGAGTAAAGTGTAATAAAATTGGATAAGATTGCTAGGTGCTTTACAAGTGAATATAAATGTTTGTTGAATGAATAAACTTTTCTGGAGGATGTCCTCCCACTTTTAGACTTAACTCTTGCATATTCATTATTAATTTTTTTTTAATTGAAGGATCATTGCTTTACAGAATTTTGTGATTTTCTGTCATATATCAACAAGAATCAGCCATAGGTACACTCATGTCCCTTCCTCCCCGACCTCCTCCCATCTCCCTCCTCACCTCTTTCAGCCTGTCACAGAGAGTCATACAGCAAATTCCCATTGGCTATCTGTTTTACACATGGTATTGTAAATTTCTGTGTTACTCTCTCCATACGTCTCCTCTCCTCCCTCCTCTCCTCCCACCTTGTCCATAGGTCTTTTTCCCTATGTCTGTTTCTCCGCTGCTGCCCTGAAAATAAATCCATCAGCGCCATCTCTTCAGACTCCATATATACATGTCAGTATACGATACTTATATTTCTCTTTCTAACTTATTTCACTCTGTATAATGGGCTCTAGTTTCATCCACCTCATTAGAATATTTAAATGTGTTCTTTTTATGACTGAGTAGTATTTATTTATTATTTATTATTAATCACAATAGAAAAAAGGCTTAACATAATAATACAATCCACTGGATTATAAACTGTTACTCATCTTTCTCTCCCTACTTCCCTCACCCGCCTTCCTTCCCTCTCTTCTCCTGTCCTCCTTTCTGAGGTCCTGATCACTGCAATTGCATTATTTGTACTATTGACTATTTGTACTATTGTACTGGTCCCAAATAGGGAAAGGAGTACATCAACACTGTATATTGTCACCCTGCTTGTTTAGCTTATATGCAGAGTACATCATGAGAAATGCTGGGCTGGAAGAAGCACAAGCAGGAATCAAGATTGCTTGGAGAAATTTCAATAACCTCAGATATGAAGATGGAGAAGGCAATGGCACCCCACTCCAGCACTCTTGCCTGGAGAATCCCATGGACAGAGGAGCCTGGTGGGTGGCAGTCCATGGGGTCGCTAAGAGTTGGACACAACTGAGTGACTTCACTTTCACTTTTCACTTTCATGCATTGGAGAAGGAAATGGCAATCCACTCCAGTGTTTTTGCCTGGAGAATCCCAGGGATGGGGGAGCCTGGTGGGCTGCTGTCTATGGGGTCGCACAGAGTTGGACACGACTAAAGCGACTTAGCAGCAGATATGAAGATGACATCACCCTAATGGCAGAAAGCAAAGAAGAACTAAAGAGCCTCTTGATGAAAGTGAAAGAGGAGAATGAAAAAGCTGACTTAAAACTCAACAATCAGAAAACTAAGATCATGGCATCAGGTCCCATCACTTCATGGAGAATAGATGGGGAAACAGTGGAAACAGTGACAGACTTTACTTTTTTGGGCTCCAAAATCATTGCAGATGGTGACTGAAGCCATGAAATTAAAAGAAGCTTGCTCCTTGGAAGAAAATCTATGACCAACCTAGACAGCATATTAAAAAGCTGAGACATTACTTTGCCAACAAAGGTCCATCTAGTCAAAGCTATGGTTTTTCCAGTAGTCATGTATAGATGTGAGATTTGGACTATAAAGAAAGCTGAGTGAAGAAGAATTGATGCTTTTGAACTCTGGTGTTGGAAAAGACTGTTGAGAATCCCTTTGACTGCAAGGAGATCCAGCCAGTCCATCCTAAAGGAAATCAGTTCTGAATATTCATTGGAAGGACTGATGCTGAAAGGACTGATCTGAAACTCCAATACTTTGGCCACCTGATGTGAAGAACTGACTTATTCCAAAAGATCCTGATGCTGAGAAAGATTGAAGGCAGGAGAACGGTATAACAGAGGATGAGATGGTTGGATGGTATCACCAAATCAATGGACATAAGTTTGTTATCTCTGGGAGTTGGTGATGGACAGGGAGGCCTGGCACGCTGCAGTCCATAGGGTCGCAAAGAGTCAGACACTACTGAGCGACTGAGCTAAACTGTGCTATTGACATGGTCAAGAACTAGTTGACTATTTTAACTCAGAAAATTTGTACCTTAACATATATTAGGGAAAAATACTTTTCTGGAGAAAAAAATTGGAAAATGAAGTTTCTAAATTGTCAGTATACTCCCTAACTCCATAATCTATTTGCAGACAAGAGGAAGATTACTTTTGCTATATGTATTAACAGAGTACTCATCTTTCCTCTTATTAGCCATCCTTATATTTATACATGATTACTCATACCTGTCAGTAAGGTGACCATATAACTTGTCTTCCAAGCCAGAAAATGTTTAAAAGTGAAAGGACAGTATTAATAATTAATAACGTGGATGAAAGTATATACAGGAATAGTATCAGGCAAACTGTGATATATGTTTGCCCTACTCCTTGCCATGTAAGGTCATCATCATCCAAAGCCCAGCACCTATATACTTGCTGACAAATGTAGAATATAATTGCTTGGTAATAAATACCATAGAGTACAAATGATATTTTTTTGCCTGCATTTTCAAAGAGTCTTTCTCCGTTACCTCTTGGTAAAATGCATGATGCTATTTATTTATAAAATCTGAGGGATGAGCTAGTTAGAAAGCAAATTTCCTTTAATGAATCTCAATAACCTTTGGCAGTGGTTTCTAGTTTGAGATTGTGGGGCTCTCTTCCTCAGTGGCTGTGGCCAATCCCAAACCGATATCGCTTTTTGGTTTTACATCCCAAGTCTAGAAAACTTTAAGCATGGTCCTAGGTGTTTATTTCAAATATTCAACTTTCTCTCTGCTCAGCAGTACTTGAGCTATGTTATTACATGGCTGTCTTTGTGACTCATGTTTTATATTCTCACTGACTAGCAGAAGATAGAAATATAGCATAAATGTTACTATTTGGTGATTTTTTTTTTTCCTGATTCCCTCTACAGTATCCCTGAACTAGTTGGTAATTATAGAATGAGTTTCATAACTGCGTTTCAAATGAGTTTCAACTAGCACTTTGAGACCAGAAAGTCATCAGGCTTAATAGGAAGGTACCATAATCTGACAGGGCATAAATTAAGAAATATTATAGAGGTATTGTCATTATAATATAGACATATACTTGAAATAAGATAGAAAACTGAAGGCATTGGAACACCAGCATTGAGAGAAAACTAGGGAAGAAGACTACACATATAGACATAGACATATAGATATAAATATAGATATGGACTCAGAACCCTGACATATAGTCAGCTTTGTTTACAAACAGCTTTGTTTGTCAGCAGGTATATAGGTGCTGGGCTTTGGATGACGATGACCTTATATGACAAGGAGTAGGGCAAGCATATATCACAGTTTGCCTGATACTATTCCTGTATATACTTTCATCTGTGTTATTAATTATTTGTGGTGTAAATGTCCTTTTCCAGGAAAATTATACAGAGAAATTCAAGAGAATTCTAAATAAATGAATACAAGCCATAGACCAAGTTTAATTTTCAGCTTTTCTGTCTACCACCCCCTTCTTCTCCCCCGCCCCTCATTTATATCAGTGAGGATACTTCCAACTGATAGAAATAAAAAACACGAACCAAACTTACTGATACATTAAGGGGGATTTTCTGTTGTGGTTGTCACTTACCTAAAAGTTCCAAAGGAAGTGTGATGAGCAGGCATGATTCAAATAGGGCCATAAGGTCAGCTTGCTGTGATTCTCTTGAGATGTGCACCTCCACGTGCCATCTTCAACCACAGCGGGTATTTTTCATGGCAGTAGCATGGCCGATGTTTAGATGAAGGTAGACATTCATTATATGGTTTTCCTGGCCAGAGTCTCAAGTTCTTTACTGATCACTTGTGCTTTGGTAACCAGGACAATTTTTTTTCAATAAGTAAAATTTTCCTAGAGTCAAGGATGAATTCAGTCTCACCTCCAACTGCACGGCGTCACACCATTAGGCAAATGTGGTGTAAATGATAAAAGAGTGTCAATGTCACGTCCCCAAAGGGAACCTGGCTCCTAATGAGGAGGGGCGAAGGGAGGAACAGACAGGCATGCAATGACTACATGTTTATTTCCACCAGATGCTCCTCTTTCATACCTTGTCATCTGTCTTTTACCCGTGGACTTTTATGTTCTTGAGTTCTTTTTGCCTCGAGAGTTTGTTATCCTAAAAATTTTACTTCAGTCGTGTGTGAATATATATCTTTCAAGAGGGGATTTATATGGTAGACCAGCCCCCCATTATATTTGCTTTCTTTATATCATAGAGATGAGAGATCTTTTTCTATTCAGCCCCTAACATTCTATCCGGCCTATTTCAGCATTGTACTGTTTTCTCTCCTGCCAATTGATTTTTTTCCCATTTATTCTGCAAGTGGATTGAATCCCATTCTTTTCCATACTCTACTTAAATAAAAGTGAAAATATAGTTACTTAAAAAATAAAATGCAAGCAACAAATCCAAACATTTTCTAAAGTAACATTAGTAGGTTTAAAATTTATAGTCCTGTTTTATTCAAACCAGATTAAAAAATGATGGAGGTAAAAATAGAATATTTTAGGTGATTACAAAAAAATACCACTAAAATACCCCAGCATCTTTACTTACAGTGATGTCGGTAGTCAGATAGCAGCAGTAAAAGATAAACAGACAAAAATATGGTGCATCCATAAAAAGAAATCTTGTGCAGTTATAAATAGGAAGGAGCTCTATACTGATAGAAAAGGTGTCCACAAAGTTTTAAAGAAACTTAAAACCTCACAGAATATCAAGTATCTTATGTGTGTTTTCTTTTTTGTATAAAAATGAGAAAGATAATTTATTTATTTGAGTATGTGTGTGTGTGTGTGTGTATATATATATATATGTATATATATATATGTATATATATATATATATATATACACGGCAGCCTAGGGAAGGACACATAAGAAACCAGGACCAAGAGTTCGCCATGTTGAGTGTCAGAGAAACTATTCAATTAAGGGACATTTTATGAAATCCAATTTTAAAGTTTAATGTCAGTTTACAAAGAATCACAAAAGTCTTTATCCCGTGACAATGCAAAGATGTAATAAACTTGGGAAAGAAGTCAGACTCAAAATAGTAGCCTGATTTTGCCAACTATAGCATAATTAATATAATGTGGCCTGATTTTTCAGATGTTTCAAAATCTTGAATTGCTTTCTATTTCTGAAGATCAATTCTTAATCTTACAAATCTCTAGAACAAGATGCTGAAGGAAACTATTATTCTTTTTTACAGTCACCCTACTGAATATTTCTTTCTATTCAGATTTCCTTTATTTTTCTCTTTGCTTTACTGAATGGAAATTGCATGAGTTAGGGGTGTTTGTCCATTTCATTCATGCCATGTCACAGCATATAAAACAGTGGTTGTTATTAATATATAGTAATCAAATCATAAATATTCCTTAAATAAGTGATAATATTTTTAATATAATTCTGATTCTATGAAGGTAATCAGTCACTCATAATTTCAGAAAATTTTCTTTTGTGCCATTTTAGAAAGGTTCCTTATTAGTTCTTTTTATATTTAATAACTTTTTATAAGCAAAAGTTTAATTTACTTATTACATTTATGAATTTATTGTAGCCTTTATTGAAGAAACAGTTAAGAAATCAAATCCAGAAAGACACTAACTAGAATTTGGGCAGTGTTCGTATTGATAGTGTGATTTACTGAGTAATCTATAGATTATTCTCCCCAGAATAAGCTCTTATCATCAAGACAGTAACTGAGTTGTTAGGGATTATAGAACATGGTTTAAGAACATCACTGATGAAAAAGGGACTATAAAAATATAACTGCTTGGAAACATAAGCTTACCCAATATTTTGAGAACTCTAAATATGGAAAATACATAAACTATCTGCTCTATCCACATGCTTTAGATTGTTTGAAAATGCACTGAGCTAACTAATGAGTCTAATTTTCTCTTGTAAACAAAGACTGTCTTATAATAATATTCTTCTAATAGTGGCTATCTATTTATCTCTTCAGGACCTTAAAATAATATTCCAAGTCTTGTTTTATGGACTCCCTAAAGGGTCATAATCAGTCATGAACATCTTTAGTAATTACTATGCAGAAGAAAATTTTCTTGATTTTGGATGGAAAACTTACAAACCATGCATTTCTGCAATTGGCAATTTGTAGCATCTGCTCAATCTCAAGCCACATGGATTGGTGCTGACAAAATAGACACGAATCATGATACCATGCTACATTGAATAGAAAACGTGACATTTATTTATGGCAAATGTTTTTGACAACCCATTTAAATTTAACAACATGTTTTCATTGGTATATCTCACGACCCCTCTTACATCTATAAATGATGCAGGAAGAAATTCATTTGATCTCACCTAAATTGTTAACCATATTAATTTTATTAATGACTTGGAAAAAAAAAATCTGAGCTACTAAACGCTTCTTTAATTCCTTTCTCTGAGAGCCTGAATATATCACAAGTTGTATCTTGTATGTTGTAAAAGCTGCAATATGAGGCCTATTTAAATATTTCAAACCATGGACTTTCAAAAAGCTAACAGGAAAATAGAGGGGATGAATGTAGAGTTAACAAAAAATACTCTAACCGTATGAAAAGCTATTCACCATAACTCATACAGAAAAGCATATAAAATTATCTATGAGCTATTTTTGAGCAGTGAACTGGCAAAAGATAAAATATTTAGTGGTACAAAATAATGCTAAAGATGCTGGGAAGAGTAATATCTATCCACTGTACACAAAGATTCTGTAGGGCAAAGCTTTTATTGCAGCTTTTATTGTAATAATAAGAGACTATTAATAATTAAAACAATCATCAGTAGGACATTAAATATATAATACATTCATCCACTGGAATACTTTGCAGCTATTAAGAAGAGTAAGATAGATTTACATGTGATGATATGAAAACATCCCCAATGTTTCTCATAAAATGAAAAATTCAAAATGAAGAATTATAAGTACAGTAACCTCTTGACAGAGGAGCCTGGTGGGCTATATAGTCCATAGGATCACAACGAGTCAGACACGACTGAAGCAACTTGGCATGCACACACGTGCACACATACTCTTAAATAACTATCAAATATTTCTGAAAGAATATGTATTAACACAGTGGTTTTCCCAAGGGAAGGCACTGAAGCACTGTGATACAGAGGAGAATTTTTTCATTTTTATTTTTTCATGCTGTTAAAAGATTAAGCCAGGTGTGCATAATATCTTATTTTCTTCATAAGCAATTTATATTATTTAAAAGTATAAAATTAGTGTTTTGTGAAGTTTATTACCTATTTCATAGCACACATAAGCCTAGCATCCTTTTTGATTCATCTCTCTGATTCATGAAAAATGCTGCTGTTGCTGCTGCTAAGTCGCTTCAGTCCTGTCCGACTCATGCCAACCTGCCCTCATGCAAAAAGAGAGTGGAGGAGCGTTCCAGTGCGCAGGAGAGAGAGAGAGAGAGAGAGAGAGAGAGAGTGAGCATGGGAGAGAGAGGGAGCCCTTTGGCTCTTTTTACATGTTTTCTCCTCCCTGGGGCCTGCCTTGTGTAAGCTGGGCTAGCCAGGAGTGCTGTTGTTCCACCTGAAGTCCTCACTCCGGTCCTCGATCCTCGGACCTTCCTTTGACCTTCCTTTCTTCTATTTTCGTGGGCTTTTCCCTTTTTTTCGTCTTTTAGCCACGGTCATTTTGGACTCCTGTTTCCTATTCTAACTACCTAACAATTTTATCAAATTCTTTTGAAGTACACAAACATTAAAAATATAGAAGACTTTCTAGTGGCATTTAACTCTTCATTTCTGTTTTTGAGAGAGAAAATTACTAGGACACTATCAAACATAAAACATTGTGAACATGATATTACCATATGCTAACCTTTATATCACTAAAGTTATTTTTATTATTTAATATAAAACTTATATAATATAAAGCTTATATTACCTTTGTTTTAGTTTAAGAAGTCACTGAATTTGAGAATTATGTAACTCCAGCATTCTGAAACCTACACATTTATTTTAGAGGCCATTTTCTTTTCCTGCTTTTACTTTCAAAATTTACTACTTATCTAGCTTAGCAAAGACATTTCTTTTTTTCCCTCCCTTTTGTTCTTTTTAAATTGCTTCTTCATGAATCATTCAAATTCATTCTCTACATGAAAACAGCAGAAAATTTGTTTTGAACAGAATGGCTCAACCTTACCAACAAAATGTGTATTTAGTCCTTACTAAATTTCAAGAAAATTTTACCAACCTCAATTCAAACCATTTCCTGCTCAGTCAGCTTCCTTGTTGAACAATTTTCTTAGTTCTGTTAAGCATTCAGTCAGATCCTTTTCAGCTAATATAATTCAAACCTGGGATAGGAGGAAAAAAATCTTTTACAATTTAATGGCTGTTGAATTTTCTCTTTGACTAAATTGATGATTCCTCCATCTGTGCCACCTGATAGACTCTTTCTTTACTTTCTGTAAGTTCATATTTGAAGATATAGGTCCCCTTCCTCTATCAGTGAACCTCAGTCACACCCATCACAAAATATTAAAAGGCCCTAATAACTGATGAACTGCAAAGGGAATGTTTAAGGAACTTAAAAAGGCTCTTTAAACATCTTCCTTAACCCCTGATAGAAATAAGCTATAATTTATTCAGCCGTGTGTATTTCCTTTTAATCTTCATAATAACCCTATGATGTAGGTACTATTATATCCCTATATTATAAATATGTAAACTGAGGGTCGAAGAAATAAGAAAAATTAAGGAAACTTCCCTGAATAGTACATGTGGCTGATATTTGGTGGCACCAAAATTCAGGAGCAGTCTGACTCCAAAGCTTGTTCTCTTGCTCATTGTATAATGCTCCTACTTCACAGTTGCCCATGTGCTATCTAAAATCCACTAAGTATATCAAAGAATACTGGCAACAGATGCTCTGTCAATAGGTAAACAAAAAGGTTCTTTCCCTTGTTATTGCATTTATATAACAGTTTAGTTCAGTTCATTTCAGTCACTCGGTCATGTCTGACTCTTTGTGAGCTCATGAATCGCAGCACACCAGGCCTCCCTGTCCATCACCACCTCCTGGAGTTTACCCAAACTCATGTCCATCGAGTCGGTGATGCCCTCCAGCCATCTCATCCTCTGTCGTCCACTTCTCCTCCTGCCCTCAATCCCTCCCAGCATCTGGGTCTTTTCCAGTGAGTCAACTGTTCCTATGAGGTGGCCAAAGTACTGGAGTTTCAGCTTCAGCATCAGTCCTTCCAGTAAACACCCAGGACTAATCTCCTCTAGGATGGACTGATTGGATATCCTTGCAGTCCAAGGGACTCTCAAGAGTCTTCTCCAATACCACAGTTCAAAAGCATCAATTCTTCGGCACTCAGCTTTCTTCACAGGCCAACTCTCACATCCATACATGCCCACTGGAGAAACCATAGCCTTAACTAGACGGACCTTTGTTGGCAAAGTAATGTCTCTGCTTTTTAATATGCTATCTAGGTTGGTCATGACTTTCTATCTAAGGAGTAAGCATCTTTTAATTTCATGGCTGCAAACACCATCGGCTGTGATTTTCTGCTTATTCTCGTCAGCAGCAAATAAAAAGGCTGCCAAATTTTAAATGACACACTTTTTTGTTAAAAGATTAATTTTCCAGGCAGCTTTTTATATGTCTCTGATTCTGGATTTCATCATCTGCGCACTCACGACAGAAAGAGATTGTTGAATAGATGAAACTTAAGCCAGAAGCAATAACTTTATATAGGCAGCTGATTTTGACCATAAATACCAAAATACTAAAAATTGGTGGATGTTTCCTGTCTTTTTAATTTAACATATCAAGATATTTTTTTAAATATTTTTAAAATTGTTTAGTCTAGCTCTATGTCCTCATCTCTACGCACATGAGGGATTCTTAGTCACAGTGGTTTGGGAATTGTGTTTGTTCTAATGGGGATGGTCTTTTATCTCTTTAGGAATGTCATGTTAGGGGAGATTTCTGGCTAACTTAAGCAGAGAGAAATTTATGGGAAGAGGTCTAAGGGAACAGACTCAAGATAGCCAGGAATTCAAGGAATCCTAGAAGGAAAGAAGCAGGACATTCTTATTGCTGTTGCCACCAGGCTCACTATAATGAATAGTCTCAAGCATTCATTCCATCTCTGTATCACCCGTTCAACATTCAGAGTCTTGGGAGAGAACATGTTGTTGTCAGACCTTAGTCTTGGGCCTACCTCCTGTTTAAACCAGCGTACGAAAATAAGGGGGATCTGACTTCTATAATGAGGACCAAGTACATGGAATCTTTCTATGTCAAGAATAGACAAACCAGAAAAATTTTCCCAAAGACATATAGGGTCACTGGACAAACAAATAACTGCACAAGCTGCCTGGAAAAAAGAGAAAATCTGTTATACTTTAGTACATCAGAGTTCAGTTCAGTTCAGTAGCTCAGCTGTGTCCGACTCTTTGCGACACCATCAGTCACAGCACGCCAGGCCTCCCTGTCCATCACCAACTCCCAGAGTTCACTCAGACTCACGTCCATCAAGTCAGTGATGCTATCCAGCCATCTCATCCTCTGTCCTCCCCTTCTCCTCCTGCCCCTAATCCCTCCCAGCATCAGGGTCTTTTCCAATGAGTCAGCTCTTCAATGAGGTGGCCAAAGTACTGGAGTTTCAGCTTTAGCATCATTCCTTCCAAAGAAATCCCAGGGCTGATCTCCTTCAGAATGGACTGGTTGGATCTCCTTGCAGTCCAAGGGACTCTCAAGAGTCTTCTCCAGTTGTCCCTAATACTCTAGTTTCTGGTGGTCATCTACTTCCATGGAGGCAGGCAATTACACTACATTCTTCCCAGTGAATAAAATTTGGCAGAAGTAAAATGCTTAGGGCATAGTGTTGAGCCTTCTGAGATCCTGTCACCACCCAGAGACCTTGCAAGGAAATTGGGTCAAACTGAAACTCCAGTACTTTGTCCATCTCATGAGAAGAGTTGACTCATTGGAAAAGACCCTGATGCTGGGAGGGATTGGGGGCAGGAGGAGAAGGGGATGACAGAGGATGAGATGGCTGGATGGCATCACTGACTCGATGCACATGAGTTCGGATGAACTCCGGGAGTTGGTGATGGACAGGGAGGCCTGGGGTGCTGCGATTCATGGGGTCGCAAAGAGTTGGACACGACTGAGTAACTGAACTGAACTGACTGAATCTCTGCTACTTCCCAAGTGTGGGAAATGCACTTCCTCTCTCTCACCATGATACCCACCTTAACCCACAAAAGGGGCTTCAGTTTCATCCCTTCCCTTTTAGATTAACTAATGCTGCAATTCTCAAACGTTTTTTCCCTTGACTCTCCTAAAGGTCATTGAGGATATAAAAAAAAATAACTTGTGTGGGTTCTATCCTATTGATACTTACCCTGTGTGTATGTTAGTAGGTCAGTTGTGTCCACATCTTTGTGACTCTGTGGACTGTGGCCTGCCAGGCTCCTCTGTTTGTGGAATTTTTCAGGCAGGAATTTTCCAGAAGGAAATGGTTGCCATTTCCTTCTCCAGGGGATCTTCCCAACCCAGGAATCGAACCCGGCTCTCCTGCATTGAAGAGAATCTGCATTAAAGAATCTCCGGCATACATTGAACAGTATTGTAAAATAAAAAATAAATAAATAATAAAAGAATCTCCGGCAGGTTCTTTACCATCTGAGCTACCAGTGAACTGAGAAAATTTTAGAGCATAACAATATGCAAGCACACATTCTAGTAGGTGTTAACATGATATCACCTGCCATGTAAGTAGTAATAAGAAAAATTGCTAAAACCTGCAGAACCATACAAGAACCTCAGGGACCCCAGAGGGTACCAGTGAGTTAGTCTTTGAAGCTTTTTGGAGACATGGAAGCTTTTTATGCAGATAGTGAGTTAAAGCTCTTATATAAAGTTGTCTTCATAAGATTCTGTTTTCTGACTACCTTCATGGAATAGAGAAAGACAAAAATAAAATGAAACAAATAACATTTCTTAACTGTTTAAGGCAGTGAACATAGAATACAATTTAGTGTCACAATATTGTGCATTAAACTTCCTCTCCTGATAAAATCTCTGGCAGTGAAAGAAAAAACAAGTTTTTGTTTTCAATTCATAGACTGATACTAGATGAGAAGCATTTTGCCTCTTTAGATATTGCTTCATTGCAAAATTTGAAATCGTTTAATTACTTATGAATTGTGAACCAAATGTGATAAAGAACATATTTTTACAGTGTTTTAAAGATATGAACTATTGTTGCCACTAAATCTTTAGGAAAATAAGGATGTTGCTTTGATTCTTATTTTAAGAATTGATATACACAGGCAGCTTTTCTGTATGATACTGTTGTTTACTTTGATATTTGAGAAGTATATGGTCACACAGATGGTGATTACTATAGGCAAAGAGGAAACTTGTGTCAAAGGCTATAAGATGGCTCACACGTATCTGGGAAAGAATACTTAGATATAGATAAAAACAACTTGTAGATTTTTAATTAAGCAGAATTCCCTAATAAATTGTGACCCAATTTTGATTCTGGTATTAGAATTAAAAGAGGTAGATAAGAGAATATATCCTTCTAAGACTTTTGTCAAAGGCTCAAATTGACTCAGAGATAATAGAAGATAATTACTCCTTTGGGGATTCTTTCCTGATCATTTTCTTTCTCATAAGAAGGCTGCAGATTAATTTTGCCATAGCATATACTCCCTAAACACAACAGGGAATTGCAACTTCTTGAAGTATTCATAGTCTGCTTTCCTCTAGGACACTTTTTGAAAAGCTGCTAATGGTGTACTTTCATGTCTATAGTCTCATTGTTTTGACTTATTAAAGGCTTTCTAAATTCTTTTGAGAAACCATTTGGAAGTTTTAAAAAAGACAATGGGGCCAGACTTTTATGTCTGAGGATTAACAATGAATGATTCATTAATCATGAAGTAGGGGTCAAGATAACTGCTATATTTTCCTGGGGGTAATGTGTGTATGTGTGTATATATATATATATAAAATATTAGCAAAACAGAATTAGACTTTTTGACAGTGTTTTTTAGTCTGTTTTTCTCCTGTGACATAAATGGACACATTGTTGTTCAGTCACTAAGTTGCTTCTATAAAGATATAAATAAAGATACAGATATATATGGATATATACATCCCCTCTAACCCTATTTTTATTTGCAGAACTTTTTGAGGTTCAGTTCTTTCTCTCCAGCTACCAGGTTTATATTCTCTAGATAGCTTCTATAGATACTTTCCCTGTGTGGTGTTGACTCGGTTTTAATCAACAAATAATTCTTAGTGGTTTGTTCTACACCAAGCACTGCTCTCAGCGGGAAAAGATGAAAGAAGAAATATGATGACTAAAGTAAGTCATTTTATCTTTCCCTGGAAGAATGTATTTCCTTCTTGGAAGACAAACATGCACAGAGAACAACAAAGATAGAAACTAAAATGAAATTGTTTTCTTCATGCGGTTGGTAGGAGCAGGCTTTTGGTAGTTTCCTCATTAGAGCCCACCAGCATAGAAAACAAGCATCATTTCCCCCTGGATGCTCATGGTAGATGACATGCTCCCCTAGACAAACCAAGATTAGTATTTTCTCATAGATAAACTAGACTACATGTGATTCACGGAGGAGTAGATTGGCAGTTCTCAAACTTCTTGGTCTTGGACACCTTTACACTTTAAAAATTATTTAATGACTTGGAGGACATTTTGCTTGTATATGTTGTACCTTTGATATTTACCATGTTAGAAATTACAACCTGTAATTTAAAAGCATGTTTGTGAATTATTTTAAAATCACATGATAAACTCATAATATGTTAAGTAAAATGACATATTTAGGTGAAAAAAAATGTTTAAGAATGATCATTTACCTGGACTGCAAGGAGATCCAACCAGTCCATCCTAAAGGAGATCAGTCCTGGGTGTTCATTGGAAGGACTGATGCTGAAGCTGAAACTCCAATACTTTGGCCACCTCATGCGAAGAGCTGACTCATTGAAAAAGACCCTAATGCTGGGAGGGATTGGGGGAAGGAGGAGAAGTGGACGACAGAGGATGAGATGGCTGGATGGCATCACCAACTCGATGGACATGGGTTTGGGTAGGCTCCGAGAGTTGGTGATGGACAGGGAGGCCTGGCGTGCTGCGATTCATGGGGTCGCAAAGAGTCGGACACGACTGAGCGACTGAACTGAACTGAAACCTCTTTGAAGCCAACTTCATAGAAGATAGTTGAGTGCTAATACCTGCTTCTGTATTCAGTATGTTGTAAAGTGTTGTATATTTGTAGAGTAATAAATAAAATTCAGCCTCAAACAGATACAAATTTAGAAAAGGAGAACCGTGAGGCCCTAAGAGTGCTGGGGGGCCACAAGGATTTTTTAAATCATATTTTGAGAACCCTATTCTAACTGTACCTCTTTCTCCCACTCAAGCATGTGGAAATGTAAGAAAATGAAGGCAGTAGTTTTAAAATAGGAATTTTAATTTCTTAAAATGCAAACTTTACAGTATTCCATGACATCTAACCTCTGATACCCTTCACGTCATGTGTCACTGGCTTGTCAAAATACTTATACTGACCTTGGCTGTTAAAGTGGGACTCTGTTTAAATCTTTGTTGTAGGTGGAGTTCTGCAGGCCTCATATGTCTTTTGCTTATTTATTTTTCTAAAGCCAATCACTCCTACCCTGCCAGAATAGGCAAGAGATAATTATAGAATTAAGGCTCAGTGCTAATATTTAAATATCATTCTTTCTCACTTTCAGGTTCTCCTGTTACTTAGATGATTAATTCCTCATAATCATGTGCTACTGGGAATAAGTGAAATTCCAGGTTAAGATTAATCCTTGTATGTAATCTACAATGGAGAGGATTCTTCATTCAGAATTTCTTATTCAGAAATAAGTTTTTCCACCCTCCATCCCTCCCATGAACTGTGTACCTTTTTTCTTCCTCCAGTCAGTAAGTACCCAGGGCCCTTTAAGCTACCCAAGCCCATAACTGCAGCAAAGTATCATACATGGGTCTGGCTTTGTTTAAAGCCAGGATTCCACGTTCTGAGTGTCTGGTTTCCCATAACCCCTTAAATCAACTATACAGAGTTCTATTTTTACCACCTAGAAGTGACATGCTAATACTTTCCATAAAACAATTGCTACTTTTATAGATTAGTTTACAGAAGGTCATTGAATAACGTTACTTGACCATTTCTCTCAGCATCATGTACTTTTTAACATTACTACCAAAACCAAAATCTTCATTACTGCTGAATAATCCTTTCAATTGTCTGCTATTCATTTTCTTTTAAAAATAAATTTATTTATTTTAATTGGAGGTTAATTACTTTACAATATTGTATTGGTTTTTCCATACATTAACATGAATCTGCCATGGATGTACACATGTTCCCCATCCTGAACCCCCCACCCACCTCTCTCCCTGTACCATCCCTCTGGGTCATCCCAGTGTACCAGCTCCAAGCATCCTGTATCCTGCATTGAACCTGGACTGGCGATTCGTTTCATATATGATATTATACATGTTTCAATGCCATTCTCCCAAATCATCCCACCCTCTCCCTTTCCCACAGAGTCCAAAAGACTGTTATATACATCTGTGTCTCTTTTGCTGTCTCTCATACAGAGTTATCATTCAGTTCGGTTCAGTCGCTCAGTCGTGTCCAACTCTTTGCGACCCCATGAATTCCAGCACGCCAGGCCTCCCTGTCCATCACCAACTCCTGGAGTTCACTCGAACTGACGTCCATCAAGTCAGTGATGCCATCCAGCCATCTCATCCTCTGTCCCCTTTTCCTCCTGCCCTCAATCCCTCCCAGCATCAGAGTCTTTTCCAATGAGCCAACTCTTCACAGGAGGTGGCCAAAGTACTGGAGCTTCAGCTTTAGCATCAGTTCTTCCAAAGAACACCCAGGGCTGATCTCCTTTAGAATGGACTGGTTAGATCTCCTTGCAGTCCAAGGGACTCTCAAGAGTCTTCTCCAATCATTATTGTTACCATCTTTCCAAATTCCATATATTATTCATTAAGTATACTGTATTGGTGTTTTTCTTTCTGGCTTACTTCACCCTGTATAATAGGCTCCAGTTCCATCCACCTCATTAGAACTCATTCAAATGTATTCTTTTTAATGGCTGAGTAATACTCCATTGTGTTTATGTACCACAGATTTCTTATCCATTCATCTGCTGATGGACATCTAGATTGCTTCCATGTCCTGGCTGTTATAAACAGTGCTGTGATGAACATGGGGGTACACATATCTCTTTCAATTCTGATTTCCTCCGTGTGTATGCAGGTTTCTTAAACATTCTCTTGAGTGTTTCTTCAAAACACCCTTCAGATTCCTAGCCTTACCTTCACCCTACAAGGTGAAAGTAAATCCACTAAAATCACAGCCATTAAATGGAACAACAACTATGTTTTTATCCATCTTGAAATCATTCTGTACCTTTAATCTCTATCACATCTTTTATCTCAAGAAAGTCTTCCTTTGATACTGCCATCTGTTTATGCTATCATCATATGTCTCTCCATTTGTTCATTCAACATGATTTGATGCATCAAGAAAATATTTTCAGCACTTTGAAGGATTCCTAGAGGGACATTTTTCAAAGGCATATGTTTATTTGTAGAAATTAAAGTGACAAGGTATCCTGTGAATTAAAAATATGCGGTGATTACTGCCATTGAATAGGGGAGGAAAGAAAGAAAGAAGATATCGTGGAATAGGCAGCCTTTTATAGGCTTGTGCTGGATGGATAGAACTTGGAAATACTGAGATGGGGCAAAGCAAGTATATTATTTTGCTATGGCATTCATAATAAAATAGTACAGACTGGGTAGCTGAAACAATGAATTTATTTTCTCACTGTTCTGTACAAGATCAAGGTGTCAAAGACTAGTTTGGTTTCTTCTGAGGCCTCTGTCCTTGGCTTCCAGATGACTGTCTTCTTATTGTGTTGAAATATGGTCTTTCCCCTGCCTGAGCACATTCCTGGTGTTTCTTCCTTTTTTTTTAAGGGTTACATTCATAGTTGATTAGGTCACCACCTTATTGGCCTTATTTTGACTAAATTACCACTTTACAAATCTTCAGTTCAGTTCAGTTCAGTTGCTCAGTCATGTCCAACTCTTTGCGGCCCCATGAATTGCATCATGCCAGGCCTACCTGTCCATAACCAACTCCCGGAGTTCACTCAAACTCGTGCATTGAGTCGGTGATGCCATCCAGCCATCTCATCCTCTGTCGTCCCCTCCTCCTCCTGCCCCCAATCCCCCCCAGCATCAGAGTCAACTGTTTTCCAATGAGTCAACTCTTCGCCTGAGGTGGCCATAGTATTGGAGTTTCAGCTTCAGCATCAGCTTCAGTCCTTCCAACGAACACCCAGGACTGATCTTCTTTAGGATGGACTGGTTGGATCTCCTTGCAGTCCAGGGGACTCTCAAGAGTCTTCTCCAATACCACAGTTCAAAAGCATCAATTCTTTGGTGCTCAGTTTTCTTCACAGGCGAACTCTCACCTCCACACATGACCACTGGAAAAACCATAGCCTTGACTAGATGGACCTTTGTTGACAAAGTTATATCTCTGCTTTTTAATATGCTATCTAGGTTGGTCATAACTTTGCTTCCAAGGAGTAAGCGTCTTTTAATTTCATGGCTGCAATCATCCTTTGCAGTGATTTTGGAGACCCAAATAATAAAGTCAGCCACTGTTTCCACTGTTTCCCCATCTATTTCCCATGAAGTGATGGGACCAGATGCCACGATCTTAGTTTTCTGAATGTTGAGCTTTAAGCCAACTTTTTTACTCTCCCCTTTCACTTTCATCAAGAGGCTTTTTAGTTCCCTATGGTTACATTCTGAGTTACTGCAGTAAATACTTCAACATGGATTTTGGAGGGACAAAATGTAGCCTATAATAGGAAGGTTAGGGTATTCCAGGTAAAAGGGGCAAAGTAAAAAGTTCAGTTCAGTTCAGTCACTCAGTCGTGTCCAACTCTTTGCTACCCCATGAATCGCAGCATGCCAGGCCTCTCTGTCCATCACCAACTCCCAGAGTCTACCCAAACCCATGTCCATCGAGATGGTGATGCCATCTGGCCATTTCATCTGCCATCCCCTTCTCCTCCTGCCCCCAATCCTTCCCATCATTAGGGTCTTTTTCAATGAGTCAACTCTTTGCATGAGGTGGCCAAAGTATTGGAGATTCAGCTTCAATATCAGTCCTTCCAATGGACACCTGGGACTAGGAAAGAAAATGGAAAAAATCAACAAGGATTGGATATGTTCCTCATTTATATATTAAAAAAAATTTTTGTATTGCTTTGTGACCTGTGCATTCTAGTATTTTCTAATATTGATAATGATAAGTATGAATATGAATGAGCTGGAAGGGTTGTCAGTGTCAATAAAATGTTAAATTGTTTTAAAATTATTATGATAAACATTTTAAAATGATCTTATTCATATTGGCAAAATTAACATAAAAATTAAAAATAGTTAAATATTTTTATTGGGTTTTTTATGTTAGTCTTTCTTACCCTATTTTGAGTTTTCATCTCTTCAGTCTCCTTCAGACGATGTTTATGATGAATGCATCATAAGCAATTAAGAGGCAAAGATGCAATGAAATATAATATTTGATTGTAATTCAGTTTCCTGTCAAGAGTACAGACTATATATTAATCATAATACTAACCATGTCATCTTTCATTAAAATTTAATATTAATATTTTTAAAACTTATTAATATAAAATAATATTTTACATTTTAAGAAAATATGTGATAAATATTCATTTAGCTAGGAATTTTATGAGATTATACATACAAATTCTCATATGTTCATATTTCATATGTTTATATGTACATATATGTAAGTATAATACACCTTAAAATCATAAATGAACTTACATACTTGGTTGACTATTTTAAATGAATATTAACTTTAATATTTAGATTTATTAAATAATAATGAATAGATCTGTATTATAGTTGTTTAAAAATTTACTATAAAATATGTGTTCTCCTTAAGATAAAGGATTTGAAGTAGCACAAACCACACTGTCTTTCCCATATTCCTTTAACTTGATGTAGGAAATCTTTTATAAGAGATGAAAAAGCAACTTATTGAACTAATAATATTTTATTGATGTTTTGCTAACTGTGGTACAAATATACTTAAGCACCTAGTCAAGCCACTCTAAAGTCTACTAAACAGCTTTTAGGTTCAAGCACCTGTTAGTCTCATGACTAGCCAGGGACTCTTTGGAAACATTAATTTGGAAGCAAATTAGATTTATCATCCTGTATTTGTAAAGTCAGTATTGTAAAAATATTAATAGAGCTTTCATATTAGCAGAACTACCATAAAATATACACAGTTGACCTTGAACAATACAGGATTTAGCAGTGTTGACCCTCTGCATAATTGAAAATCCATGTATAATTTACAATCAGTCCTTTCAATCTGCAGAGTCAATCAACCACAGATCATGTAGTACTGTAAGCATATGTCTATTGACTAAAAAAAAAAAAAATTGTTTATAGTGGACCCACTTTGTTCAAACCTGTGTTTTTCTTGGGTTTTGTATATATGCTATCAATGAATTATAAATTCATTATTTATGTTTTAAAACATATACTTTTTTTTCTTGCATCCTTTCCTTATTGTAAGCCCTAGTGGCTGTATTCAAGTATTCATCTTTTAAACAATAAGATTCATTAGAGACCATATTATAATAGATTTAACATGTTTCAATTCATGTCAGATCTTTCAGTTATTCACAAGGAAAATTGGTAAAAGAAAATGCATTTGGATAATGAAATAAGGATAATTAAATTTGGATAATGAAATGAGATGCCATTCTTCTTCCTGGCATCACCCCCATACCCTCACCTTGCCCTAGAATCTCTTTCCATTAAGCTTGTATGCTATTGCCTTTACTTGGTAAGGAGATCATGATGGCTGAGTAGGAGGTGATACCTATGATTCAGGGCATGACTTGGACTTGCCTCATTCTTCCAGTTTAAAAGAAAATTAAATTTTTATTTTAGGATTTTTGACTTCTTAGGTAATAAGCTTCAAAAACATCATTCCTTTGGAAAGGAATTCAGAGGAAGATTAAATCAAACCTTACTTAAATCAAAATTACTATTTCAGGCTAGTACTTAGAGGATTAAAAATTTAAAAAAAAATTATTTGAGCAGCTTCCTGATGTGAACATGTCTTATTTCCTACTCCTATATCTTTTCTACTACAGTTTCACTATGTATATGGAGCCATGGCAACTATGCAACAATTGCTGCCCAGCATGGTCTTCTTTTCCTATTTTTTGATAACAAAATATATTTTGGAAATAGTGGAGAATCATTTCCTGTAATTTGAGCATCACAGTAGAGGAGCAGTTGCCCGGCCAATTAGAATGCCTGATTTTGGTTGTCACAGTTAATAGTTCAGAGATTGGTAAATAATACGGATCAGAAAAAATACATAGAACAGTGAACTGAAATTGAGTACTAAAGTGGACTATTTAAACATTAACAATGAGACTATGGGATGAAGACTGTTTTGTTCAGTTTTTTAAGTGTTTTTTAAATTTACCTTTGTAACTGGTAATTTGGCCACCTCATGCAAAGAGTTGACTCTTTGGAAAAGACCCTAATGCTGGGAAGGATTGGGAGCAGGAGGAGAAGGGGATGACCAAGGATGAGATGGCTGGATGGCATCACTGACTAGATGGACGTGAGTCTGAGTGAACTCCGGGAGTTGGTGATGGACAGGGAGGCTGGCGTGCTGTGGTTCATGGGGTCGCAAAGAGTCGGACACGACTGAGTGACTGAACTGAACTGAACTGAGCTGAACGGGTAATAAACAGGCATACTTCACAGGTGAAATGGTTCTTATGGACTGCATATTGGTTGAAGGGTGGAAATAAATAAATCCCATGTTGGGGGTTGAGGGGAAGCATTAGAAAGGGAGATATTAAGGAAATAGATACCTTGGAAAATATCCTAAGTGTTTTGTATGCTACAGGCCCTCGTGCCTTGTGCTCATGCTCAGTCACGTCTAAGTTCTTGTGACCCCATGAAATATGTTATAGGGTTTTACTGTAAATACTTTAAAGTTGAAGATAGACAGCAGATGCCTAGTAACCAGAGATAAGAAGGATAGAAGATAGACCTCCTAGTAATAGAACAACCAACAAGTTTAAGGCAGAATAGACTGTTCTATTGATGATAAAGTACTAATAGAAAGCATCTGTATCTTCATAGTGAGTGAGCTGATAAAAACCCATGCAATTAGAAATGGGCATCAAGGAGTGAAGAGAGCATTTTTGAAATTTTATATATACATACCAGCACTTAAATTATTACTGTTAAATATAGCTTTTTGTTAATTGAGCTTCTCACTTTATCTCGCATGTCAAGAATATTTGCAAGATGATATAATAGAGTTAAGGACCATTAGATTGAGCTCTTAGAAGAAGATATTAATGACATTTGGACTGTGATGGTTAATTCTAGTAGGATTGAAATTAGCCTGAGATCTTCTACTGAATAAGAACCCATCAGGCACTGATGTATAGTCAAAACATAAATCATACTGGTTAATAGTTTTGCTCTATATCATGAGTCTTGGAAACTTGGTGAAAGTTTATGTTGTTACTGAAAGGGCTTTGTGGGTCCAGCTGCTCACCACTCAAAAGCCAGTAAACAGGCCAGGTTTGTGGAAAGGACAATTTGCTTTAGTTCAGATGCTGGCAGCTGTGGGTGCGTGGGTGGTGGAATCTGTCCAAAGGCTGATTCCCCATCCTCAACCTCAACAAGCAAGGGGTGAGAGCTTTTATAGACAGAGTTGAGCGGGGGGATGGTGTCCATCCAGAAACAGCATAGCCATCTCTAACAGTCATCTTCAAATTGATCATCAGTGGTCTGATCAGCATCATCTTGATTGTTTTAGGTACAGTTAATCTTCAGTTCCAGAGACCATTTGTTCACATTTCTGTGCGGGCAATTCTCAGAATTGTGGCAGCTCATGTGCTGGGTACAGTCTGGTCGTCCTGTAGTTAGCTTTTCCACCTGATGTTTTGGTATCTGTAAGACAGCTCACAGGATATGGCTCAGAATATTATCTATAGCCTTTGAGAAAGAATTAAAGGTCCTTGACTATGCTTAATGGCTACCTTATTTCATCTCATTTGAATATTTTCCTTTGTTTCAGCATTTCTCGCTTCCCTGATTAAACTTATCCTTTGGCTAAACTTTTCCAAGGGCAAAAGGCAGGCAAGAGGACATGGCAGGGGGGCAAGGACCATTGGGTCCTGTTCCATTTCAGTATCAGCTTTTGGGTATTATCACTGGTATCAGTGAGAATGGTGATTTGCAACTTTTCTCAGAAACCTGGAAGACTCTGTCATCAAGACTGGTTGTATAATAAGAATATGCCTATGGGATATAAGACAAGCTAACTGAGACTCCATTTGAGCTTCCTGGTTTTCAGGTGTTTGGTATACATACCAGTGATTTCTGATGTACCAGTGAAAGTGTATCCAGAGTGATTTTTATGAAGGAAGATAGTTGGAGCTTACATTTCTAAATTGTAGCTTGGCCTCTCTAGATTCATTGCTGTAAGGCAGCCATTAATTACAATGCATATCCTTATTTTAATTGTGTTACTGAATTATACCATTTTCTTGTGATAAACTGTAGACTTGTAAACATCACATCAGATCTTCTTTACTGGTTGAGTACAGTCTTGTTAGCATGGCTAATTTCAAAAGTTGTGATCATGTTGGTTAGTTTTCTGTGATTGTGGTTTTCATCTGGAGACCTTGGGACTGAAGTTCTTACTTCTTCTCTCTGTCCTCTGATGGATGAGAAGAGGCTTGTACAAGCTTCCTGCACAGGAAGGAGAGACTGGCTGTGGGGACTGTTAACTAAAAACATAATTAAACCATAATTATTTAGAAATAAAAATGATTATGTAAAGGGACTGAAATGAGCTATTGATACTAAAGATTTTAGAATCAATTACTTATAATAAAACTTTCCATTAGAACGTGGACATGGTAAACATGAGCAACAGGAACTATCAAAATGGATTAAGAAAAACTTCAAACTGATAGCAACTTGGCTAAAAAATCTGATTCCAGTCTATGGTTATTTCTTTCAGCACAATTCAAAGCAGATGTAAGCTTAAATCTTTTAGCTGATTTTTGTCCTTTCAGGCAGGTGGAACTCCAACCAAAAAATCTTGATAAGCTGCATTTTATAAATTAACTATGCCTACGAGACTACTGGGATGGATTAAGGCAAGGGGACATCATTTATATCCAAAGAAGAGCAATTATCCTATTTCTCTCTTGTCATGTAGATGAACATGGATTCTGTCTTCCTATGAGAAGGCTTGAGAAGGAGAGCAAAGAAGTAAAGTATCCATATATTGTGACAAAGTAGAACCTCAAGCAAAATTTATATCATCCAGATTATCCTTCAGGATTTTGAAAAATAAGGACTCTCAGTGAAACTCTCAGGCATTACTGTTCAGATGAATTGCTTTGTTTTGCTTTGTTTTCCCCCACCCCCCCCCCCCGCCCCCAAGTGAAAGCAAAAAGATATTGGCTAGCTTCATCAACTGGAATACTAAAGAATGCACTGCTAAATCAATTACAATAAAGAATTTTTTCCTGTGGGAGTGAATGGTAGTAACCTATGAGGTTTCGAGATGACAGAATGTCTAGGGATAATACTGCTGTTTATTGTTCAGAGTTCCTGGTGAGACCTCTATACTCTGTTTTCTCACCAATAAAATGGGTGAGGTTAGTATGAAGAATATGGTGCATTGAGCCCTGTAATCTTCTATTATGGGCTTTATGCCTTGATGGGTTTATTTCCTCATAGGATTTTGACTAATTGCAGAAATATGTTTTGAGGGATCTGTGTGAAATTTAATGGGAGGTGTGCTGTGAATTTTGCCCATAAGCAATGTGGTGCCTGATTCAATAGAGACAAAATGATCACTGTTTTCAGAATCTGTTAATACTATCAGAGACCAAATAAACATTATATAATATGTCAAAGGGTCATTTAATTCACCTGGTGAGTTACTTTGATGATTACTATCAATTTCTAGAATTATTTCCCCCTTTTGGGAGAAAGAAATTCTGTCATAGTTCTTCTCTAAAAATTCTCAGCCTAATAAATAGGTAGGGGCAGAAAAAAGGAGAAAAGAGTTAGGGAGCTCCCAAAGGGTCTAAACAAAAGGGAATATGTTCAGAGACAGGAATCTCTTGAAACTCATTAGAGATTCCCATTATTTGAACTGTTTTAGTACTCTAATACAGGGTAGGGGTGGGGTGTTTTCATAGTGGGGTTGAGAACCAAGAATGTGGCACCAATGTCAGTTAGGACTGGAAGAGAGTCACCCCCAAGCTGGAAAAATTTTTCTCCAAGATGATTAAAAGGGAAAATTGGGAAAAGCCCTGCAGTTACTCAGAGCTCATCTTTAAGAATTGGGAAAATGTTGGAAAGAGATGGCTGAAGGTGCTGAAAGCATTTAAATTTGTAACAATCTCATTTCCAACATCCTGGATATTTTTAATAACAGCAGTAAGTAGGTGGTTTTGGTTTTATTCAGGGGTTTTCATTTGCTGAAGCTGAAAGCTAAAAAATTTGTCTGCCTTTCTTAAAGGTCACATCTAGAGTATGGAGAACTGATTTGCCAGGTTAACTAAATTTGGAGTGAACTGTTCCCCATTCCATTCTGATCTTTTCTTTTCTTTTCTTTTTTTTCCTAGATGGGAAAGTTCCTGGTTCAGTTTCTTTTTAAACATGGGGTTAAAAACTGCCTAGGTTGACTCAACATCTGAAGCAAGACCAGAATTTTCTTTAAAAACAATCTGAGATTGATACTCCTGAACAGGTTTGTCAGATTTTTGTGTGCAAGTCTGAATTTTGTTTCAATAACAGGCTTTAGAAAATCTCTAAGAATTTCTGGATAAAGTCTCATAGTGATTGCCTGTACCTGATCTTAAAAAAAAAAGTTGGACTGATTTCCTGGTTATAATTCTGGAGATCTTTCAGGACTTTCCCAATTAACGGTTTTTATCCATTGCTGGTTCTGACCTTGACCAACAAGTATAGGAACTAGGTTATTAAGTTTGAATGTCTATATCAAATTCCTCAGTCAATCTGTGGGCATCTTCAGTTACTTTGGAAATGTCTTTGACCATTGCTAACAGTTGAGTTTTAGTTCAGGGAGTATAAGAAATTAAGCTTATAGGTTCTCAGAAGAATTAAAAAGACATAGATTCTGACAAGCTCAAAAGAAAGGGGAGTGGGAAGAATTTCAGAGAAAAGGAAAAGTTTGGCGAGAGAATTAGTATGGGTGACCTGTGAGCATAGAGGAGGAGGCATGGGTAGCACAGAAGGGAAGGAGGAAGATGGCTCAGGAGATGGCATTGGGTCACACGGAGCTGAGGGAGAGACAGGATGGCACTTGAGACAGAGCCTGAGATAAGAAGCCAAGGAAGAACCTGAGGCTCTGGGGGCATTTTACATTTCTTTAATCATTTGTTTGTCTTAGCCTTAAAATCTTATTTTGCAGAGAGGCAATCTTACACCTCTGATAATGTTGGAAAGCCTCAAAATACCAGTCAAAACAAGCTTCCACTCAGTTGTAGAAATTTTTGAGCTGTTGTAGTCTAATTTGACTTTAAGAGAAGGATTTCAAAAGTTTACCCATAATGGCCATTGATTGTCAAAGCTGCCTTTGGCCACGTGGTTGTGCTTCCACTTAGAAATGCACACAGTTGGGCTTCTCTGTGGGCTCATTGGTAAAGAATCAGTCTGCCAATGCAGGAGACGTGGGTTCCATCCCTGATCTGGAAGATCCCGCATGACATGAAGGAACCAAGCCTGTGCAGCTACTGAGCCTGTGCTCCAGAGCCCAGAAGTCACAGCTGCTGAGGCCCTCTTGCCCAAGAACCTGTGCTCCACAACGTGAGAAGCCATCTCAGTGAGAAGCCCATGCACCCCATCTAGACAGTAGGCCCCACTTCCTGCAGCTTGAGGAAAGCCCACACAGCAATGAGGACCCAGCACAGCCAAAAATTAATAATAATAATATATTTGAAAAAAGTGCACATAAGGAAGGGCTCAAATGTTTAAACATAAAATCAGCCAGAATCCCTCTGGTGATCAAATAGGATCACCATTAAGATAGCTAGGATCCCATTTCCTAGAGTAAAAAACAATTTTTCCTCTAAAGAACAATTTTCAAACAGCTTAAACAACCTACAGCACAAATGGCGTGATTCAAACAGCTTGCAAGGCTGTATAGCAGCCAGTTGAAAGGAAACAGCTTCATCCCAGAAAATCTGGGTCAAAGGGTTTTGTAGCCAGTTTCTAGAGATCGGCCTTTTGCAAACGAGTAGGCCAATGGCTAGATCAGCACACTTTCATTTGAAGCAGCACTTCCCCAAAGAAATTGGGTCTAGGCATTTTCAGCCAGCTTCCGTTGAAATAATCTGATCTCAAGATCAGACCAAAGTACCAAATAAGTGTTCATCTACAGTACTTAACTAGAAATGAAACTTTTAAATAGATCTCAAATAAAATCTGAAGTGAAGTGAAGTGAAAGTTGCTCAGTTGTGTCTGACTCTTTGTGACCCCATGGACTATAGAGTCCGTGGAATTCTGTAGGCTAGAATACTGGAGTGCATAGCCTTTCCCTTCTCCAGGGGATCTTCCCAACTCAGGGATCAAACCCAGGTCTCCCACGTTGCAAGTGGATTCTTTACCAACTGAGCCACAAGGGACGATAAAACCTGGAGAGCTTCCAACATAAACAGGGCATAAACTCAGATCCAGGGGACAGACTTACTTTCAGTCTCTAGGGTCAGCAAGGAAAGCAGTGAGTGACAATAGACTGAATTTGTGAGTTCTGCACACGTTCACTCACCAGCCTTGGAGCTGTAGGGAGTCTCTTCTGGTTCCATTATCGGCCACCAAACTGTTGACCTGAAGTAAATAGACTGGCACATATTTCTTCAGCAAAGATGGACATATTTGGGATCAGCAGAGAATAGCAATCATGGTCTGCTACTTGGGCAAGCCACATGCAAGTCACTGCACAGCATGGGAAAAATACTTCTATAAAAGGGAGAAGGAAATTGGAAGGGCTATAGTGGATAAAGAGTCTATGGATTTTCATTGGCTGAGTATTTTCCAGAAAAAGTAGGTATGAGAGCTCCCCTCTTCGGTCTCTCAATTCCATTTAATTGGGGTTTCTGTTTGTGAACTTTTTTTTTTACAATATATTGCAAATGCTTCCAGACAGATTAGCCACAATAATTCCTGGGTTCTTGGCTCTCCCCTAACCCTTTAGTCTTTTACTATTTTCAGTTCTGTATGCAATTTCTCACCTAGAGATAACGTGTCAGCTTAACTCTAGCCCTTCTCTGCTCTTGCATCATTTCTGTGTGCTGCTTTACTTATCTCAAGGATGTTCCACTCCAAGTTCATTTAATGTCTTCCAATTCTATCATTTTTGAGCACACGTTATGTTTTGAAAGCTCTGTATCTGCATGAAGTCCTTAACTACTCACTGGTAGGAACCACCATTTTCAGAAAGCAAAAATACTGCAAGACTTCTTTCTCTGAAAACAGACTAGATAAACTCCTGGTATAAAACATCTAAGTATGCTGGATAAATATCAAAAGGATAATTTTAAAAGTATGACTGAGAGAGAAGAAGAGTACAGAATATAATGAAAAGTGAGCAATGGCGAAGTGCTAAGCCAGGAAATTAAGAAAGTGAAGAATACACATTGTCTTCTTTGAGAGAATGTGAGTATTCTTGGAGGCCGAGATAATGGATTTTAATGGAGTTGTTCATGAAACACAGGCCTGAAAATAAGGCCTATGCCTATGTTAGACCCACCGCAATAAAGCCTTAGAAAAAGTCCTTTGTAAAATTCATAGGAGAGAGTTTGAAAGTTGAGACCCATCAAGTCAGAGGGACTTGGACTTTTCACAGATTCAGTTTCAAAAAATCATGAAACCAAGAAATTTCAAGTTCAAGGTGATTCACTGTAAGTGAAATTCCTACTAATATTGCATCAGAGCATTTACAGTGTGTTATCCACAGTATCCAAATTTTTCAATCAGTTATCAGTAGACATATAAGGTAAAAAAGAACCAATCAATAAAAACTGAATCCAAGATGGCACAGATGTTTGATTTGGCAGGCGAGCTTCAAATTCTCTCATCTCTTTGTCTTGGTGTATCACATGAGTTTTGGATCCAAATCTCTTTTTTCCCAGAAAGCCATTTTATTACTAGAATACCGCTTTTATTAAAGGAAAAGTTCTGTACTCTCAAGAAGCAGCAATAAATGTGATTTGTTTGTGAAAGACTAGAGTACAGAGTGTATGATCATACTGAGGAATGAGGATTTTGAAAGCCCAGTAGCAAAAAACCCCAAAAACATGAAACAGATTTTATCCCCCAAATATTTTGTGCACAGAAATACTTGGCTTAAGCAATATCCATTTTGTAAGATTGTTCAAGATGTTAAGTAGTTTGTTGTTTGTTTAATTAATGAGCCAGTCCTAACAGGAAACACGAGATCTATGGATCAGAAATCATAACTTGTACTCTCAGAGCGTCTTACCAGTGTCACACTCCCAGTCCCCCATACACAGTGCAATGCAAGTCTGACGGCATTTGTGCCTGCAATGTGGTTTGCATCACCTCAAATTTCTGAGACTTGGCCCTTTTGTAAGAAGACTGAGAGAGAAACAGAGTGAGGGAGTAAAGGAGACAGAGAGAAAGAGAAAAGGAAACAGGAAGGGAGGATGGGAAGAGAGAGGGAGTAGAGAAGGTAAGAGAGGCTTTTTCTCTCTATAAAGCAGCATCCCCCAACCTTTTAGGCACCAGGGACCAGTTTCACTGAAGACAATTTTTCCATAAATTGGGGGCACAGTGGGAATGGCTCAGGCAGTAATGCTAGTGATGGCAGATGAAGCTCTGCTCCTGACCTGCCATTTACCTCCTACTATGAGACCAAGACCAGTACTGGTCTGTGAAGGGAACTGGGGACCCCTGCTCTAAAGGTCAGAAAAGGCAATAGCACCCCACTTCAGTACTCTTGCCTGGAAAATCCCATGGATGGAGGAACCTGGTGGGCTGCAGTCCATGGGGTCGCTAAGAGTTGGACACGACTTCACTTTCACTTTTCACTTTCATGCATTGGAGAAGGAAATGGCAACCCACTCCAGTGTTCTTGCCTAGAGAATCCCAGGGATGGGGGAGCCTGGTGGGCTGCCATCTCTGGGGTTGCACAGAGTCAGACATGACTGAAGCAACTTAGCAGCAGCAGCAGCAGCAGCTCTAAAGGTATAACGTGACAAATCCTATGCAGGGAATAGGAGGCCACAGCTGCCCTGGAAGTGAGCAAAAACCTCTGAGGAAGAGGAAAAAGGCATCTCAATGTAAGCAGACAGCTTTGCAAGATATGCCTTAATGTCTTTTCAGAACAATTCTTTATCTTTAACGTCCAAGACTTGTTTACTATTCAATTATCCTTTCACCCAGGCTGTCAGCAGTCTGCTCAGAAAGTCCAGATTGCACAGAATATGGAAATTACTCATGGAGAACTGTTTTCCTAACAAAGACTGGTTGCAAGTGAGTCGCCCAATAGGGATCTAGTTAGGAATGTGCTTAACGTTTATGCTTCTACGATATTATCTAGATACAGATCGCTCCAGTGGGGATGAAGAGGGTGAAGTAGATATTAAAAGCATGTTTTACAGAAAACTTGCAAGACTTGGTTGAATAAATATTAGGGAAAATGCAAGTGATGAGTTAAAATTAACATGTACTTTCGGATAGATGGTAGGAAAATTAATAGAAAACTTTTTCAAGATGTTTGAAATGTTGGGAATAGAATTGGAGCAGCAGATCAGACTTCACTCTTTCAAGCACTGTTAAAGTCAAGGAATTTCTGAGGTGGAAGGGTGTGGTGTACACAGGTGGAGAAGAGGATCTAGAAGGCGAAGACTTGTCAATGAAATAGAATAATAAAATGAAATTTGCTGAAACAATATAGGGTCATGTGTTCCAAAGAAGAGGCCATCCTGAGAAGCAGATTGCACATGGCACAAATAATGCTGAGACAGATTATAAATAAAAGCTGTTAAACTTAGCAATAGGGAGGCCGTCAGCGACTATGTGACAAAAATTTAATTACAGTGACTGGGTCTGAAGCCAGTTACATGATTAGAGGAAGAGGTGAGTAGAAAAGAAATGAAAAGATAAATGCTTATAATTCCATTAAGCAGGGACCTCTCTCCAATTACTATAAATGAAATAATTCCTCATGGTGCTGACATTTTTGGCTTTGCTTCTCCTTTTCTCTCAAGGGAAAGGCAACTCACTGCACTATTCTGGCCTGGAGAATTCCATGGACTGTATAGTCCATGGTGTTGCAAAGAGTCAGACACTACCTAGTGACTTTCACTTTTCTTTCAGTGACTCTGTTTCTCCCTTACTCTCAATGACTTTACTCTGTTACCCTCTGTGACCCCAAAATACAAGTGCAATTAGCAAACGTCTGTACTGAGTCAAAAGACTGGCATTTTCTTTAAATAGACTTATTGTGTTTTAGGATGAGCACTGCTGACATTCTATCTGGTCTTCAGGATTATTTTTTATTAATTGCATTATTAAAACAGTTACAATGAGCCACACTCCAGGACATGGTAATAGCTCCAGCAAACAAAAAATATATATTTCACATGAGTTAGTTTTAAATATAAATTTACCTGCAAAAATATAAATATGAAGATACACACTTTTTATACTTTTCCTGTGATTGTTGCATTATTATCTTTAAAATTTCTTAACTTTCACAAAAATGATTTCCTGAGAATCTTCTGGTAACTTTTAGACATAGGAAAGCTGAAGATTATATATGAGTGTAATTATAAAAAATAACCCCTTATGTTGAAGCAGGGAATTAACATTCAGCCTGAAATTAAAAATCTAAACAGTTGATAAGTGGTAGCAGTGCCAGGCTAAAGTATTAAACAGCCATCTGGTCATCCCCTGGGGAGAGATGAACATTAGCGTCTGTCCTGGCTCCATGCTTGGTTCTGTTCTTTACATTAATAAGTACTCTATCTTGATTCCTGAGAAATCTAATGATAAAGAAGTCTTGTCAAAAGCATTCAACTCTGCTTACAGTTTGAAATTGTATTAAAATAACCAGCAAAACCTTTGTAATTCATTTAGATGGCAAAATAGTATAATATTTGGGTTTTTTTCTGCCAACTAACCCATTCTGTCCAGCAAGTTTTCAGGAGGAAGTTCAAAAGGTTCCAATGTTTCTAGATAGAAGTATGTTTCTATATAGCTATGTAATGCAGCTAAGCGATTTCCACTTTTGGTAACAAGTTGTTTCCAAAAAGATTTTGTCTTTCGTCAAGACAAAAGAAAGCAGAAAAGGAACTGGCATCCATTATCATTAAAAAAAGAAATGTTTTCTTCTCAACAATAGCATGTATTTTGCCTTCTAAATAGTGTCGGACTATTGGAGATATGTTACACTTTAAGAAAAAAACTCCAAACAAATGTTATTTTATACATCACACTAGAAAAGATTTACACATAGTATGTCACTAATATTATTTCCATAAAGAATTTTGAGAGTAAAGCATACATAATCTGAGTTTGTACAGAACACATTTTGCAAGTCACTATGTCATGATTTAGTGAAAGGCAAAAGAGAAAAGGAAAGACATATCTGTCTAAATGCAGAGTTCCAAAGAATAGAAAGGAGACATAAGAAAATTTCCTCAGTGATCAATGCACAGAAATAGAGGAAAACAATAAAATGGGAAAGACTAGAGATCTCTTCAAGAAAATTAGAGATACCAAGGGAACATTTCATGCAAAGATGGGCTCAATAAAGGATAGAAATGGTATGGACCTAACAAGAGCAGAAGATATTAAGAGGTGGCAAGAATACACAGAAGAACTATACAAAAATGATCTTCATGACCCAGATAGCCACGATGTTGTGATCACTCAGCTAGAGCCAGATATCCTGGATTGCAAAGTCAAGTGGGCCTTAGGAAGCATCACAACCAACAAAGCTAGTGGTGATGATGGAATTCCAGCTAAGCTATTTCATATCCTAAAAGATGGTGCTGTGAAAATGCTGGACTCAATATGCCAGCAAATTTGGAAAACTCAGCAGTGGCCACAGGACTGGAAAAGGATGGTTTTCATACCAATCCCAAGGAAAGGCAATGCCAAAGAATGTTCAAACTACCGCACAATTGCACTCATCTCACACGCTAGCAAAGTAATGCTCAAAATTCTCAAAGTGAGACTTCAACACCATGTGAACGAAGAACTTCCAGATGTTCAAGCTGGATTTAGAAAAGGCAGAGGGACCAGAGATCAAATTGCCAACATCTGTTGGATCATAGAATAAGCAAGAAAATTCCCTGAAAACATCTACTTCTGCTTCATTGACTATGCTAGAACCTTTGACCGTGTGGATCACAACAGACTGTGGACAATTCTTAAAGAGATGGAAATACCAGACCACCATACCTGCCTCCTGAGAAATCCGTATGCAGGTCAAGAAGCAATAGTTAGAAATGGACATGAAACAACAGACTGGTTCCAAATTGGGAAAGGAGTATGTCAAGGCTGTATATTGTCACCCTGCTTATTTAACTTACATGCAGATTACATCATGCAAAATGCCAAACTGGATGAAGGACAAGCTAGAATCAAGATTGTTGGGTGAAATATCAATAACCTCAGAAATGAAGATGATACCACCCATATGTCAGAAAGTGAAGAGGAACTAAAGAGCTTCTTGATAAAAGTTAAAGAAGAGAGTGAAAAAGCTGGCTTAAAACTCAACATTCAAAAAATGAAGATCATGGCAAACAGATGGAGAAACAATGGAAACAGTGACAGACTTTATTTTCTTGGGGTCCAAAATCACTGCAGATGGTGATTGCAGCAATGAAATTAAAAGACGCTTGCTCCTTGGAAGAAAAGTTGTGAGAAGCCTGCTGCTGCTGCTGCTGCTGTGTCACTTCAGTTGTGTCCAACTCTGTGAGACCCCATAGGTGGCAGCCCACTAGGCTCCTCCGTCCCTGGGATTCTCCAGGCAAGAGTACTGGAGTGGGTTGCCATTGCCTTCTCTGGTGAGAAGCCTAGACAGCCATATTAAAAAGCTGAGATTACTTTGCCAACAAAGGTCCATCTAGTCAAAGCTATGGTTTTTCCAGTAGTCATGTATGGATGTGAGGTTTGGACTATAAAGAAAGCTGAGCACTGAAGAATTGATGCTTTTGAACTATGGTTTGGAGAAGACTCTTGAGAGTCCTTTGGACTGCAAGGAGATCCAACCAGTCAATCCTAAAGGAAATCAGTCCTGAATGTTCATTGCAAGGACTGATGCTGAAGCTGAAGCTCCAGTACTTTGGCCACCTGATGCAAAGAACTGACTCAATGGGATGCTGGGAAAGATTGAAGGCAAGAGGAGAAGGGGATGACAGAAGATGAGATGGTTGGATGGCATCACTGACTCAATGAACATGAGTTTGCACAAGTTCTGGGAATTGGTGATGGGCAGGGAAGCCATGCCGCAGTCCATGGGATCTCAAAGAGACACAACAGAGCAACTGAAGTGAATTAAGTGATGTCACATTACCACTAAAGTTGAAATCTTCCAATTATACATCTATACTGCCTGATGTCCATCAGATGCTGTCAGAATCTTTCACGGTAGATTGTGACATCAGTCTAATGCCCATGGCTAACCCTGGTTTCTCTTCGGGCTTGGGAGCACTGTCATTCCCTGATTGCTAACTGGTAAGAAGTTAACTGGTATTGAAGGCAGGAGGAGAAGAGGATGACAGAGGATGAGATGGTTGGATGACATCACCGACTCAATGGACATGAGTTTGAGTAAGCTCTGGGAATTGGTGATGCACAAGGAGGTCTGGCATGCTGTAGTCCCTGGGGTCACAAAGAGTCAAACACGACTGAGCGACTGAACTGAGCTGAAGACATACTCATAGTAAGAGTTTGTGGTGAATAATTTTATTAATCAGGCTGCATTTTGTATGTTTTATACATATTAATTCATTTATTCTAAAACATCCTGACCTGTCCTTAACATTTTTATAGGACAGTTGGGTGCTTCTAAAACATGGAGATCATTTGCTCTGTCTCCTCAAATTACTTCCTCCCTGGGTTTTTCTTTTCTTTCCCATGATCTGGAAACTCTTTCAAGGCAGTAAGCTAGGGCAGTCTGCCCTAGGGATCTGTTTGTTTTCTTCTTCTAAAAGCTCTCTGTCTTTCACTGACTAATGTCTACCATCTTGACACCTAGTGATTTGTGTATTTTTTGTTTTCTGATTTTTGGTTATTTAAGACAATAGTGTAAACCTGGTCCTTATCCTTCATCTTGGTCAGAAGTAGATGACCTCTTGAATTTTAAAAAAATATTGTATTGTAATCTCTGTTGTTATAGGATCAAAGACAACCACTCAGGATTTAAACAAATAAGACCACCACTCAATATCTAAAATAAAAACATTGTTGAATGTATTGATTGTTTTTATGAAGGATAAATATACTAGTCAGATGCAGTGTCTCTGATCAGAGCAGATGGTGATCTTATATGCAAAGTTTTGGGGAAAGTGTGGAATTTATAATCAAGTTTCAAACCATTTTTGGTGGCTGCGTGATCCCACTGCTATTGAACAATCAATTGTTACCTGGGAGAGTGAGAACTTCTATTTATCATTGGATACACTTAAGTAGATAGCACTGAAATACAAAACAAAACAAAAAATTGGGAGCATTACTAGCTCCTCAGAAACGCCACCTTATTCTCTCACCCAGTTCCTCTTCCTCTCTTGAGAAAAGCTATTATTCTGACTTCTAACAACACAGATTAGCTTTGCCCATTTTCGCCCTTTACATAAATGGAACTAGTATATATTTTTTTCTGGCCTTCTTTTTTTTTTTTTGCAGAACATTAAGCTTGTCTGTTCCTGGTTTTTTTTTTTTTTTTTTTTTTTTGCCCCCCCAGAACATTAGGTTTGTAAGACTGAAATATATACGAAAGTATAGATGCTTTTGAGTGGGATTGTCAACTCATAGGGCATGCATATATTCCACTATAGACCATGTTATAGCTCTCAGGTCTTGAACAGACCATGTTATAGCCCTTAGACAAATAAGTGTTACAGCTCTGTGCTACAGCTCTATTTTATTTAGAAAATAGCAGAAAAATCCATCCTAGAGGTGTGAGGGCATGTCGACCGAAAGACGCGAAGAGAAGAATGCCCCAGCACACAGGAGAGAGAAGGAGATCCCCGGCCCTTTGGCGCCTCTTTGTATATGATTTTTTTCTCCGCCTGGGCCTGCCCTCTGTAAATTGGGCTCGCCAGGAGTGTTGTTTGTCCTACCTGAGGTCCTCACTCCAGTCCTCAGACCTTCCTTTGTTCTATTTTTGTGGCATTTTCCCTTCCTTATCTTTTGGTCACCGCCATTCTGGACTCCTGTTTCCTATTCTAACTACCTAACAAGTTGTTTCTCATCTTCACCAACATATGCGATTATCTGATACATGTGGTCATATCACATCATGATTTTAATTTTCTTTTCCATGATGAGTAATGATATTGAACAGCTTTTTCCTGATGATCAGTTTACCAACTCTGTCCATTTATTGGATCCCAGAGCCTCAGAAACTAGGTTTATACCCTCTCGACAGGAGATTTGAGAATTATTCTCAAAGAAGTGTAACAGAAAATATTTAAAGATACTGCTATTGTAGTATTCTCCAATATAATCATTATTTTCTACAGTGAAGCCATGTTTGACAAATCTGTCCATGCATACAATGCTTCCACTCTATATTCTAAGGTGTCACTCTAGACAGCCAAAAGTCATTAAATATTTTAGAAACTTACCTATGTGAATATAGACCCAAATAAAATAAATAATTTAGAAGCAATAAAACTAAAAACATTTATTTTCTTAATAATATAGATGCTAGATACACGTTTAGCCGAAATTATGCTACAATTCTTTTGGGAGGATGCGTGTGCTGGTTGCTTATTTGCAGTGGGTATGTGTGTACTGAGTATATGTAGTGTGTGCAGGTGTGTGGAGCATGTGGAGCATTATGAAAATTATCTAAATTGTAAAAATTGTAAAGATTATGAAAATGAAATATGTGTTTATATATTCATGTTTCGCCAGGAAATTCAATTGTGCAGCCAGTATTAAGAACCAAAGATGTTAGCTGCGTTAAAAGATCATTTCATAGTGGGAGGTTTTCTTAAAGAAAAATGACTACCTCATAAAATGGATTACAGCAGAACTCCAAGATCACCACATGTACATATAATACATGCAATATTTTCATATGATATAGTGGAAATAATGTCCCTTGCAGTTGTCAGGCAGGAGTGCTTAGGACTAGAAATTCAATTTTCTCTTAAAATGCTGCTTGGCTTTTAAAACTTAAGATAGTGAAATTTCAAAATGATCACACCAGATTTTGGCTTAATATGAACATCTCTGGACTAGCTTCAGGAATCTGGCCATTTTCAATCATCCTGTTCATACGATGAATGTTGATGTAATATTTGGGGGTTTGTCTCTTTGTGATGTCTCACTGTCTTATCCAGAACATACAGTTCCCGTCCAACTGGTATTTCATTCTCTCCAGAACATTGGCTTTTAAAATGTGTTCTTATCTTGGGCACTTACTGAGTGTGTGACTCTTCACCATAATTAACCATATTTTTCACTGAAATTTACTTCATTTTTGTTAAATCTTATTTGTCAGCTAAATTTCAGATATTTCTTAACATAAAGTTGACAGTCCCTTTTTTAAAACTGTTTTTCTGTCAATGATTATTTCTTTGTTTGACAGTTAACCATTGTGAAAAAATGAAATACATAAAATAATGCAAATGAGTACATAAAACAATGAAAATAATGCATTGATGCACCAACCTCTAAAATTAAGCTATTACTTTTTTTCAATGTTTTGTTTATTGTTTTCTTGTTTAATTTCTTTTATGGAAGTGAAAGGTTGTTGCTGAACCACGAAAAGATGCCAGGATTCTTGGCCCCCAGAGTAGAATTCAATCTCTGGCCCGAGACAAGGCTTGATCGCTCAGGGCTTTTGTGTAATAAAGTTTTATTAAAGTATAAAGGAGACAGAGAAAGCTTCTGACATAGACATCAGAAGGGGGCAGAAAGAATACCCACCTGCTAGTTTTTAGCTGGATGTTATGTAGTTACTAGCAGTCTGTTAATGAAAGAAAGGAATGTCTTAAAACTCAGAGATATCAGGCCCCTCATGGCATCAGGCCCCTCATCCATAAGATGTATTTTGTGATGATCTTGGCACCTGATGAGTCATCCCGGGCCATAAAACAACTGACTTGAATCTTGTAGAAAGGCAGGTTGCCATACAAATAGTTTTGTTTACATAGATTAGGGTCTGAGTATTATACACTGGTTTGTCAAGTTGGTTCTGAGCCATTAGACAGAACCGACTTGAAGACAGAGTCTGGGGTAAATGTATAATAGTACATTAAGATAGCTTAAGACAAACATTTCCATAAGAAAAATACATTGGTTAACTCAAGATTTGAGAAAAAGTTAAGTTCAGGTGGAACCAGGTATCATTATGGCAGCGCAGTATTTTAAGAGAAACCTCTTTTTAAATTTGTGTATAGAGAAGGGGAAAAAGTATGTCGCTAGTTAGCTTCCTCCTGCTGCTTAAGAGAGAGATTAAAAAAAAAAAAAATCTGACACTTGCAGCCTATTTCCTCTGTTTGGAGACCCCTGGCCTTCCTGCCTGTTACCCTCTCAGAAGTAAGATACTATAGATGTAGCTAAAGTCTCTTCTCCCATCATTTTCCCTTTTTGCTTTCCCCAAAGTTTTTCCTATAGTTCTAATATATATTTTTGTATACTACCACATGAGTGCAATCATGCAACAGATACAGGATTTCAAGTGGTATACAAAGTTTTGCAACTGGGTTTCCACCGTTACCACCAGATACAAATGTGTACATGTTGATACATGTAGAACTAGTTCAGTTATTTTAATTGCCTTATAATAACCTATTGAGTGAATAAAGTACAGTTTTTCCTGTTCTCCTGGAGAACAGTTTCATTTTTTTAATTAGAAAATTACAATAATCAATCCTTTTAAATAAATAAATAATAAATAAAAATACTTTTTGCAAATAGAAACAATGCTTCTGGACTTCCCTGGTGGTCCAGTGGTTGGCACTTTTTGTTCCCACTGCAGGGGTCCCAGGTTTGATCCCTGGTCAGGGAATCAGACCCCACATGCCACAACTAAGAGTTTGCCTGCCACGGCTTAAAAAGATCCTACCTACATGACACAGCAAAGATCAAAGATCCCATGTGCTACAACTTAGACCTGGCACAGCCAGATAAATAATTTAAAAAAAAAAAAAAAAAAACGAAAAACAAAAGCAGTACTCCTATGAACATTCATATAAATGTTTCTGCTTTAATTCAGCCACCCTATTCAATGCTTGGTGGCATCACATTGTGGCTTAGGGGGCTCCCCAGGTGGCTCAGTGGTCTTCCCACGTGGCTCAGTGTTGAAAAATCCACTTGCCAAGCAGGATATGTGGGTTCGATCCCTGGGTCAGGAAGATCCCCTGGAGAATGAAATAGCTACCCATTCCAGTACTCTTGCCTGAAGAATTCCATGGACAGAGGAGCCTGGTGGGGTACAGTCCATGGGGTCCTAAAGAGTCAGGCACAACTTAGCAGCAGCTAAACAACAAGAGTGAGTAGTACTCTATGTGCTTAGTGACGATTCAGACAATTATCTTTTGTGATGTGGCTATTCATGTCTTTTAACTGTTTATTACTGTTGGTGGTGGTGGGTTACTTATTTTCTCATTCATTTGTAGGAATTCTTTAAATCTGAATATGAACCCTTGTCAGACAGAGGTATTTGGAAGGTTTTCACTTTCTTGATAATGTTTCTGGTAACAAAATTTCTTAATATTTATGAGGTTCAGTTTATCAATCTTTTTATGATTTGTGTTTTCTGTTTCCTGTTTGGGACATCTTTCTTTTCCCTAAAGTCATGCACATATTCTCTGTTTTTTCTTGAAATGATTAATGCCTTTTCCCTCCACATGTAAGCTATGTGATTTATTTACTTATTTATTTTTTTTGTTACTGTGTAAGATAGGAGTCGATTGATTTTTTTTTCCCATTCAGATAGTTCCTTTTATTGAAAAGACCATCTTTTCACCGAGTGTTTGCATTGGTAATGTTATTATAGATCAGAAGATAACATATGTATACATTTCTTTCTGAACTCTATTCTGTTTCATTGATCTATTGCTCCTTAGAGAAACTGCATTATGTTTATACCTTGTTCTCACATAGTAAAATTCCTTGACTTTATTCTTACTGATGGCCTTTGATATTTAATCTAGATCCTATGTACTGTCATATAATACATATAAACAATTGTCATATTGTTTGTGTATGTGCATTTGTGTGTTTTCATCTGCTGAAAAATGTGGATCATATATATATATATAATTATATAACATGCACAAATATAATTTATAAATAGCATCATAAAATATAAAATTATATAATAGACAGTAAGTATTTTAGATATATTTATATTTTTAATAGCTACTTGGGATGAATGCTATTGAAGTAGTTTCCTGTTTGTATGAATTGTGTTCTGTTTTTCTGTACAGTAACATTGGGTCATCCTATGGGCAAGGGAACTTACATAGTTTCTGGATTCATTTTCTTCTCCTTTATAGACTAGGACATTTTCTTTAAAATGGTACATTTTATGTCTTTTTCTCTTCTGATTTTTTGTATTATTTGTTTGAGAACTTTCTGTGCATTCAACCTCTTTTTGCCCCTTCACCAATATATTTCCAAGAAATATGGTGTCTTCCAAGATGCTTTCTCTCCCAGAAGTGTCTGGGACTGTCTTCCTGGGACTGTCACATCAGATCTTGTGAACTTTCCAAGACAGTTCCCTTAGGTCCTTGGTATCCAAGATGTCATCTACCAGGTCTTGTAAATGATTCCAGTATTTTTTCTCATAGTCAGTCTTTTCCTTCTGATAATAAAGCCTAACTGATATTATGTGTTCCACTGCTGCAGCCATCTGCTATACTTTCCTTTCTTTTGCCTAATCAGAATGCTAAAGTATACCTTTCATTTTTAAACAGTTCACTCCAAAATAAAGTGACACATAGCATACCTATCTAGATGTCTTATTTCACAATGACCCATTTCATACTCCTCTCCACAGGGATCAGCATAGGTTTATCTATTATTCAGGACTCCTATATAAATTAGGTCACTATGTCATTCTTTGGACTGATGGTGTTCATACATCAGAATACATAAGGATTACTCCAGCAGCTTTTAAAATACCATATCTGCCTCTAGTTTTTGGTCTGAAATGGTACCCAGTAATCCACTTTTTTAAGAAGCAAGTATTCTGAAATAGTTTGAATAAAAAGAAGTGCTTCTTGACATTTCTTATATACTATATGATGAGATTCTCTAAGCCAGTGTCTCCTCAGCAATAATTATAACACCTTATACACCTTATAGTCTCTGAAATATCCTTAGGCATCAAAATCAGCCCCTGATTTAAGAGAGGGACATATAAAAATAATTCTTTAGGCTCAAAATCATCTGTGGAAAAAATTCAGAATTTCTGCCAGCTAAGTGCTCTCTGATCTCATTCCCAGAAATATTCCATGCTGAGAGTCTAATTTCTAAGGACTGATTTAAACGAGATAAAGTATGATTCAGCAGGTTGAGCTCCATGTTCTGAATTATCTGATTTTTCAAAGTTAACAATAGCATGGAGTTATATGATAGCTCATTTGTAATTACTACCTGAAAAAAAAATTGCTCATATCATTTTTAGAAGTCTACCAAGAATTATGACTCAAAAGAATCAAAAAAGGGCTTGTATCTGGATATTTGAATGTCTTAGCTTAAAGATGAGGGTCATGTTATGATCATAAAATGTATCTCTTCCTTTACTTAAAAAAAAAGCTATTTTTAACAAAAATCCTGTTAATCAATTTTATGATACAAATTTATTTTTGTACTCAAGAATGGAGTAATTTGCTTAAAGTAAATACAAGCTTTAAAGGCAATTTGTCATTGATACAGAGTAAGTTTTTTTCATAGAGAAATATGGCCATGTATATGTGCTGTTTTATCTCAAGGGAAAGTGTAGTTCAAATTCAAAGTTAAAAATCTTTAAAAAGGACTTGCCTATGAATTTTGTTCAAATAAATTTATTTTATTTTAAATTAAATTAGTCTATTTATTTTAGATTACACTGGATCTTTGTTGCTGCACAGCCTTTTTCTAGTTCTTTAGTGTGATGATCAGGCTTTATGTTGTGGTGGCCTCTCTCGTTGCAGAGCATGCACACAGGCTTAGTACCCCTGAGGCATATGCTGTTTTCCTGGAGCAGAGATCAAACCCATCCCTGTCCCCTGCATTGGCAGGTGGATTCTTAATGACTGTACCATCAGGGATGTCCTCAACTAATTCTGAATATTAGTTGTGTTCATTTATAAGATGATACCAGATATAAGTTAATGCCATATTTTTCTAATTGGACAATCCCGCAAAATGTTATGTTATAAATTCTTGTGGATCTAGATAAAATTATTTTTAACTTTTACAAATATATTTAAAATCCTACTTATATATGCAACACTTTTCAAATAACATTATTTCTCTTTCCATTCTTTATGAAACTAAAGTCTTCACACACAGCTTTGACACTGATACCTTTGATAATAACTAGAATTACTTTTGAACTCATCTAACAATTTCTAAAAACCTACTGCCTGTACTTCTGGCTGCCTAAATTGTTTAAATTGAGCACTTTTTGAATCAGCATAGAATGATAATTATTGGAAATTTTATACCAACCCAATTACTTATTCATATAACTTTAGGGTAGCTTGGGTTTTGGTTTTAACATTGTTTCCTGCGAGTATGTATTAATACTTGTAGAACATATTACTTAATACATTGCTTTAGAAAGGATCTTTAAAAGGACTTTTTAATATCCATCACTTGCAATGTGAGATCATAATTCTTAAAATTACTTGATCTGTAATAAAACCTCTTTTTCACTCTCTTTCTCTTAATCCACCAAATGTCCTCAATAAGCATCCAAAATGCATCAGCTAAGGTCATTGCAGCTTCCCTGGTGGCTCAGCAGTAAAGAATTTGACTTCAATGCGGGAGATGTAGGTTCGATTCCTGGTTCTGGAAGATCCACTGAGGAAGAAGACAGCAACCCACTCTGATATTCTTGCCTGGGAAATCCCATAGACAGAGGAGCCTAACAGGCTAGAGTCGATGGGGGCACAAAAGAATTGGACATGACTTACAAAAAGTCATTGCAGGCTAATGTATCATTCTCAAGCAGTACTTTAAAGTAATATATATATATATATAATTCTCCTACAGTGAGAGGCTGTATAAGGACTTAAATATAAAGCAATTTCTTTCTCAGAGATTATTTTGGAAATGAAGTTTCCCAGTCATTTGTACCACAATTCATTTCTTCTTAAGATATTTGTAATATAGCATCAAATATAGTTCAATATTTTAAGCTTCCTTAAATAAAAAAAGATAATTTAGTGCCTTACCTTAGTTTAGAAGTTAATATTATATCTTTTGATAAGAAATAAGAAGGATTTTTTTTTATTATTATCAGTCATTCAATGTAATATGTGAAAATTTCTTTAGCAATTTCCACTGCTGCTTATCTGGATGTCAGCCTGTAGTGTAGAAGGGAGCTCCTTGATAGCAGCTTGTAGAGGAACCACAACTCATAAGGGTTAGGAAATCACCCTACTCTGGTTCTTCCTTGATCCATGCTGCCATCCCCAAAAGAAACAGCTTATATTTTAGATATTTTTTTTGTAACACAGGTATCCAACTTGAACATTCAAATATTTGATTGTCTTTTTCTGTTCTTACCTGTAATTTTTTAATAATAAGTAAAACATTTTGTATTTTTTTCCAAGTATTTCAATGACTCTTCTTTCCTAGGAGAATAATGACCATCTTGACCTTTGTTCTTAATCAAAACAGCAAATTGAATAGATAAAGTTTTCATTAAGAACAACAAAGTTTTTCTAGTGCTCATCATAGGTAATGAAACATGACTTTGGTTTTACATGCATGTAGAGCTGTCTAAATGACGTTGGTATGAAAAGGAAATGGCAACCCACTCCGGCGTCCTTGCCTGGAGAATCCCAGGGACAGAAGAGCCTGGTAGGCTGCCATCTCTGGGATCACGCAGAGTCGGACACGACTGAAGAGACTTAGCAGCAGCAGCAGCATGAAAACTATACAGATTAGTATTGAATCCTTCAAAAGCATAGTAAAAGAATATTAGTACATTACCTGAAATTCCATACAGAAATAAGTGATATGACAATAGTGTCAACCCAGAAGCATATCTGTTACATAAAGAAAAGCTTCTCTTTCCATTTATCATGTTTTTGACAGTGCCAATGAGTCATAACTTAGCAAGCCACTCTATATAGAGGATGCCATGAATGTAAATGCAATTTATTCTAAACACATTTCTTATTCATTATTAAGTGTAAAAATGCAGAATTTTTCTTTGAATGGCTAACACATTTTATGACCAGGTGTATTAAGATAGATAAATAGACCTCTTATTTAAAGGCATCATGTTCAGCTTTTGGATGTACAGGCACAGTTAAAGCTTCAGAGTTTAAAGCACAAAAGTAGCCCACTGTAGTGAATTAAGTCCTTCACAGATTTCAATAGTACAATGATTATTTCAGGGATCATTTTAAATGTGTGTATTTAATAATATTTTAATTACTCAAATAAATTCGATTAGTTAAATAGATTTGAGTAGTTAAATTATTACTAAATACACACTGGTGGCTCAGATGGTAAAAAATTCTGCCTGCAATGTGGGAGAACTGGGTTCGATTCCTGGGTTGGGAAGATCCCCTGGAGGAGGGCATGGCAAACCACTCCAATATTCTTGCCTGGAGAATCCCCATGCACAAAGGAGCCTGGTGGGCTACAGTCCATGGGGTTGCAAAGAGCCAGACACGACTGAACAACTAAGCATACATATATATACCTCTTGGTATCTGTATTCTAGATAAGCATGTCTGACTAAAATCCCAGAGAGAAAATGCACCACTCAGGTTTCCCTTTAGCACAGCTGAGAAGGACTTGTTGTCTTTCCTGTCGTGAGTGTCAGTAGGCACCCTTCAACTGTCAGCCCTTCTGGGATTCTGTCAGCTGAATACCTCATCACTCACATTCAGTGAACTGTGAATATGACGGTTTAAAGGGCCAGTCGTCTTTCCTGAACTCAATACAACTTTGGAGGACATTTCGAGCACCAAATCTCCTTCCTTGAGGGATCCACTATGGCTGTGGCTGCTGAGTCCTGCTTCTCTCCCCCTTTCTTCAACAGATGTTGATCCCAATGTGCTTAGTTGCTCAGCTGTGTACAACTCTTTGCAACCCAATGGACTATAGCCACCAGGCCCCTCTGTTCATGGGATTTCTGAGGCAAGAATACTGGAGTGGGTAGCCATTCTCTTCTCCAGGGTATCTTCCCAACTCAGAGATCAAACCTGGGTCTCCTGCATTACAAAGAAATCTTCGCTGTCTGACCCACCCGTAATAAACATCCAACATGATCGGTTCTTTCTCAGAATTTGTTTTCTGGTGAACTCAACTTGCAGAAAAAAAAAAAAAAAAGGTTGTGAGATGTATGATTATATAATTTATGAGAGAAAAATTCAGAGGAATAACCTACATGACTTATATAGAGCAGTATAATGATATTTGAATAAATCTAAATTATATAAATGCAAAGACTGTAGCTTACTTGTGAGAAATTGTGTTAGTATATATGCATATGTGTGCATGTGTGATGTAGTAGAAATGAATATTTTAGGTCTGTGGCAAAGTAAATTTTAAGAAATATTGTTTCCTCTGTCTTGTTTACTTACTGAATTATCATTTTGTTAAGAGAAACACTATTTCTTATTCCAGGGAAAATACTTATTTTTCTTGCTTGTGTTTACTGTATAACATATTTCAGGTTTATGAGATAGAAGCAGCATCCTGCTCCCTTTCTTGTGAAATGGGAAAATAGGATTGGTTTGTCTCTTTTTATCACTGTTTACGCCTAGAGCCCCAGTGTGCTATCTGGAGCTCAAGCATTCATCCATTGGCTATGAGGAGAAGGAAAAGAGGGCAAAGTTAGAGAGTCCTAGTATAGTGATCCTTACATCATTGAGTTGCTAAACCAGGCCTTGAATTAAATTTTAATCATAGGATGAATTTCTTGACTCTTAAAGATTATAAGAAAACCATGTTTTGTCATGAAATTTTAAAAATTAATAAATCCCTTTAGCTCTGTTTTAGTGTATTAAGAATACATTAGATCATGGCATCTGTTTCCATCACTTCCTCATCACATAGAAGGGGAGACAGTGGAAACAGTGGCTGACTTTATTTTGGGGGGTTCCAAAATCACTGCAGATGGTGATTGCAGCCATGAAATGAAAAGACGCTACTCCTTGGAAGGAAAGTTATGACCAACCTAGATAGCATATTCAAAAGCAGACACATTGTTTTGCCAACAAAGGTCCGTCTAGTCAAGGCTCTGATTTTTCCAGTGGTCATGTATGGATGTGAGAGTTGGACTATAAAGAAAGCTGAGCACCAAAGAATTGATGCTTTTGAACTGTGGTGTTGGAGAAGACTCTTGAGAGTCCCTTGGACTGCAAGGAAATCCAACCAGTCCATCCTAAAGGAGATCAGTCCTGGGTGTTTGTTGGAAGGATTGATGTTGAAGCTGAAACTCCGGTACTTTGGCCACCTGATGTAAAGAGCTGACTCATTTGAAAAGACCCTGATGCTGGGAAAGATTGAGGGCAGGAGGAGAAGGGGACGACAGAGGATGAGATGGTTGGATGGCATCACTGAGTCAATGGACATGGGTTTGGGTGGACTCTGGGAGTTAGTGGTGGACAGGGAGGCCTGGCATGCTGCGGTTCAGGGGGCTGCAAAGAGTCGGACACGACTGAGTGACTGAACTGAACTGAAAGGATCAATATTTACATAAAGGATAAAGAGAAGAAAGTCAGTCTTAAGTTTCGGTGGGATGTTAGGAATTAAAAGAGATTGAGGAAGAACAAGGATATCAGAAGCCAAAGCTCCCATCCTTCCTCACCCTCTGCTTTCTATACACCTCCAGCTGGGTGGTGTAGAGGTGCCCAAATTTAACTGAGGGAGCACAGTGTGAGGGAGTCATTGGTCCTTAGGAAATATCTACTCTTCACATCAGCCATGTCAAAATGCCCCATCAGTACAGACATGAAAGTGGCGGAAGAAAGTGGGTAACTAGATGAGTCTGAGTCTGTGGCAATGGTTCCTCAAAGCTTATTTGGCATATTGAAAAGAATGGAGTTAAATCCCTGGCCTGGGATCCCTTTCTAACCTTTAGTAATGAAAGCTGGGGATGCTCCTGGCAAAGAAAACAAGCAGGTACCTGGTCTAATCTTCTTGTAAACATGCTAATAGCACACCTGCTAGAAAATAAACCAGTATTTACAAGGAGAATTTTATCTATTGAATTCTATTAGCAGATGTTCCTTGGTTTAGGATTGCTTATGGTAAACAAATACTGAATCTGTGGATTTTTGACATATGACTTCAAACAGTGTCCTTGTAGGCTGTGAAAATATCTGGGTTTACAATGGAGCTGTTTGATAACCTATGATGCATATAAGGGACATCATATGAGAGGTTGACATGTGCATCTTATTAAAGACCTCATGTGTTATTCTGGGCCACAAAGCCCAGTTGTGTGACTGATGTGTGAAGAAGGGACCTATGACCTAGGGTGTCTAGATTTCTCCCTTCTTCATCTGGTCCTGATTACTTGTATTCTTGACATTATTAGTAAAACTTGACACTGGATAAAATATCTGACTCTTGTGTCAGCTGGATTTGACAACCTGATCTTTGTGTTAACTCACATATACAGGGCCCTACATTGCCTTGCCTTTTGGGGGGGCTTCCCAGGTGGCTCAGTGGTAAAGAATCTCCTGCAATGCAGGAGACATGGGTTCAATCCCTGAGTCAAGAAGATCCCCTAGAGAATGAAATAGCTACCCACTCTAGTATTCTTACCTGGGAAATCCCAAGGACAGAGGAACCTGGCAGGCTACAGTCCACGGAGTTACAAAGAGTTGGATACGATTCAGTGAGTGAGCATACACACACACAGATTGTCCTTGAGACCTACAAAGTGCACAAAAGTGCCAAGGGGGTCAGGAAACTACTAGAGACCTTACAATGGGAAAAAAAAAAAAATACTACGGTTCTCAGGGAAGATATATTTGGTTTAATCCTGGCAAAGTTAGTGTGAACCAATAATTTCAGTAGAATGAAAGCTTTGTAAGAATGGAGAATTCCCACCCACCGCCCGGCTCAATCTATTTTGTATATGGGCTTCCGTGGTAGCTCAGACAGTAAAGGGTCTGCCTGCAGTGCAGGAGACCCGGGTTCCATCGCTGGGTCTAATATACTTACTGAATACACAGTAGGTTCCCAATACATGTATTAAATAAATGCATGATAATATATATTTAATAATTTAAATGAATTTTTCAGGTAATTCACCCTCTACTTGAATATCCCAGGTGTGTGCTCAGTCTTTAAACTCCCCTGTGCTCCTTTCTAGATGATGCCAATGAATATATGGTAGGAGTTTATGTAACCATCTAATGAAGGGGAGTAAAGGAGGTTACTGAATTAATGTTGGGGTCTTTTGCATCTACTGAGATGTCTGCTGCAGTTAAAGTAGGAGCGATCTCAAGCTTCAGTGTCCTAGCCTCAGATGTTGAGAGCTGTAGTCCTAACTGTTTTTCTCCTTCCATAAAGTCCCTAAATAAATTGGCTTCATTGTTCACAGTCCATTCAGGCCCATGCTTACCCATTGGTCCTCACAAATTTCTTCACAAAGTTCCATGTTGGAACTTCTAGTTTCCTTGTACACATCACAGAAGTCCAAGAGCACTGCCTCAATGTAATTTTATTTGGCTTTTAAAGACTTTCTTTTGGCTGTTTCTCCCATACCTTTTCTGCACATGGCATGATTACTAAAGCTGAAAATATGCAGGAAGTCAGGGGCTGTGCTGGGGGTTGTCTGCAGACCTCTGACTCTTCTCTCAAAGAAACACACCATTAATTATTATGGACGTGTCTAGGTTTTCTTATAGTTAATTTGATCTCAACTTGGAAATCCCAATCTATAATTCCTTATTTTTCCTACTTGACTCTTCTTCATGAGCCCCTCAAGAGGGAATGAGGTGGTTTTGTTTATGGTTTTTTTTTTTTTTAATTTTCTTTGTGTGATATCCTGCTAGTGTCCTAGAAGCTAGATCTCCTGGATCAGCCATCACATGAGTCATAGCCATCTTAGAGCACTATGGAATAAAACTCATAATCTGAATTATCCAGGCTTGAATAGAACATTTTTAATATTAAAGTAATTTAGAGACTGGTCTATAAGTATTTTTTGTCATTGCTAGCCACTATCAAACTAAAGCTGTAGAGAAATTCAGCCTCAGAACTCAAAGCTGACCAATGACCTTTTTGTTCCAGGTGGTCCCTATCTGTTTCTTTTTATTATTTTTTATTTTATTTTTTTTATTTTTTTTAAATTTTATAAATTTTTATTTTTACTTTATTTTACTTTACAGTACTGTATTGGTTTTGCCATACACCGACATGAATCCACCCCGGGTGTACATGCGTTCACCAAACATGAACCCCCCTCCCACCTCCCTCCCCATAACATCTCTCTGGGTCATCACCGTGCACCAACCCCAATCATGCTGTATCCTGCATCAGACATAGACTGGCGATTCGATTCTTACATGATAGTATACATGTTTCAATGCCATTCTCCCAAATCATCCCACCCTCTCCCTCTCCCTCTGAGTCCAAAAGTCCGCTATACATATCTGTGTCTTTTTTCCTGTCTCGCATACAGGGTCATCATTGCCATCTTTCTAAATTCCATATATATGTGTTAGTATACTGTATTGGTGTTTTTCTCTCTGGCTTACTTCACTCTGTATAATCGGCTCCAGTTTCATCCATCTCATCAGAACTGATTCAAATGTATTCTGTTTAATGGCTGAGTAATACGTCATTGTGTATATGTACCACAGCTTTCTTATCCATTCGTCTGCTGATGGACATCTAGGTTGTTTCCATGTCCTGGCTATTATAAACAGTGCTGCCATGAACATTGGGGTACATGTGTCTCTTTCAATTCTGGTTTCCTCAGTGTGTATGCCCAGCAGTGGGATTGCTGGGTCATAAGGCAGTTCTATTTGCAATTTTTTAAGGAATCTCCACACTGTTCTCCATAGTGGCTGTACTAGTTTGCATTCCCACCAACAGTGTAGGAGGGTTCCCTTTTCTCCACACCCTCTCCAGCATTTATTGCTTGCAGATTTTTGGATTGCAGACATTCTGACTGGTGTGAAGTGGTATCTGTTTCTTTTTAAATAATACACTATCTGATTAGAACTTGCCTTTGGAAGGTTGAAAGGGAACATGCTTTCAGAGCAAAACAAAATCAGTGTTTTAATACTTGCAAATTATTGCCCAGAATCAAAAAAGTCCTCCCACCTTCTCTTGTTTCCCTTCTGCTCTCCTCCACAAATCTGCTGCCTAAAATACACAGCAGCAGAAAATGGTGTTTGGCTTCCATTATAGATTGGAATTCAAAAAGATATTCAAGATGCAAAAGAAGCTGATAGAGAAACTAAGGAAAGTGGTAAATGAAGACATGGAAAAAAAATATGTTGGAGGGATATGAGGTGTATAAGAAATGGCTACTCAAGTAGGAGGCCCCAAGTTGTAGGTAGGTGATCCAGGGGAATAGATCCTCCATCTAGACCAGAGATCTATTTACACACTTAACAGACAAGTGTCTTCCTCCACCTTTGATCAATGGCAGATACTTGATCCATCACCATAGTAAACAACAGAAAAACACAGAGAGCAGGTAGTGAAGGTTGGTGAGTGATCACAGTTGATTAGTAGTGCTGGGTGAAATCTAACGTTTGAAGGGTGAGAAAATCAGTTACTTCAGAGAAACAGAATGTAGGTAGGCAATGAGTTCGGGATAGTGGGTACAGATTGGTGAGCAAAGCATTGGGGGAAAATTGAGAAAATAAGAAGAAAAATGTAACTGTTTATATTCCAATGACTATAAAATGAAGACAGAGAAGAACATAGTGAGGATGTAATCAAGTAGTTAAGAGCTTTCTGTGTACAGCATTAGAAAGAGAAAGCATGTACAAATGAATTAATCTTTACTGTACTTACAGATAAAGTCACACAGGAACTGGCTAGGCCTATCCTGGGAAATGTCAAGGGAGAATTTGGGAGGGTTTGTTCTGCAGAGAAAGAGCAAAGTCCGAAAGTCACATATTTGAGTTTCGTTAGCCCTCCCACTGAGAAAGATGCCTTTGTGTGAGACAGGAAGACTACACAATTGCAGGGAAACCTTTGCTGGCTATCTGATAGTATGTATAGAAAACCAAGGATCAGCACAATTTGGGAAATTAACAGCATGAAATAGAAAGACCAAATATAGACAATCAGAACAAATGACATGGAAGAGAACAGATAATTTAGGGAACAAAGGAAAGAAATTTTGATTAGTGTTCTCAGAGGGATTATAGAGGATGCTGATTCTGAAAACAAGACCAGGCTTCTGAAAAAAGGAACAACCAGAGAAGAAGCAAAAGTTTGGGGAATATTAAAAATAGATCAAAAAGTTTTTTAAAAATCCATTAAAGGGGTAGCTATTAGATGACTAGAGACAAATTGAATAATCTGGTAGGTAGAGTCGAAAAATGCTGCCTACCTTTCTAAAGAGGATGAAATCTTTCCACACCTTCCTTTAGAGTTACAGATGGGAACAGAACAAAAGATAGAAGTAGGGAAAAATCAAAAAAATAAGAAAAATTTTCTTTCCTTGAAGAAAAGCATGTGTTTTCATATTGAAAGGATCTCTGTGAAATGGGCAACATAACTGAGAAAAAACTAGCACTTATATGGGCCCTTGTAAAGTGTTACAACCCTAAGATTATAGAAAGTCATCTACAATTTTTCTTTTTTATGAGGATAAAAGAATAAGTGGACTTCAGATGGTTCATCTTTAATAGTGGATACAAGGAGAAAAATGAAGTCTGTTTTCAAAATCCTAAAAACGGGTGAGGGAGAAACTTGAATTTATTATCCATGCAAATTATCATTAATATATGAGGAAAATAAGTATATTTTTAGATGCCTAAGGATGCTGATGTTGTGCCTACCATGTTCAGGTGGTGGTGGTGGTGGTTTAGTCACTAAGTCGTGTCCAACTCTTTGCAGCCCCACATACTATCACCTGCCAGGCTCCTCTGTCCATGGAATTTCCTAGGAAAGAATACCAGAGTAGGTTGCCATTGCCTTCTCCAGGGGACCTTCCCAACCCAGGGATTGAACCTGTATCTCCTACTTGGCTGGTGATTCTTTACCACTGAGCTACTTGGGAAGCCCACCATGTTCAGACTTTCTTAAATCTTAAAAATTTGCTCAAGTGGGTAGTACTGTATGTCAAAAAGTAAGTCCAGCAATGGAGAGAACATAATCATAAATAAAGAGAGTGATAAGGAAACTTACCCTTTACTCTAAAGAGTTTCAGTTCAGTGAAGTTCGGTCGCTCAGTCATGTCCAACTCTTTGCGACCCCATGAATCGCAGCACGCCAGGCCTCCCTGTCCATTACCAACTCCTGGAGTTCACTCAGACTCACGTCCATTGAGTCAGTGATGCCATCCAGCCATCTCATCCTCTGTCGTCCCCTTCTCCTCCTGCCCTCAATCCCTCCCAGCATCAGAGTCTTTTCCAATGAGTCAACTTTTCGCATGAGGTAGCCAAAGTACTGGAGTTTCAGCTTTAGCATCATTCCTTCCAAAGAAATCCCAGGGCTGATCTCCTTCAGAATGGACTGGTTGGATCTCCTTGCAGTCCAAGGGACTCTCAAGAGTCTTCTCCAACACCACAGTTCAAAAGCATCAATTCTTTGGCACTCAGCTTTCTTCACAGTCCATCTCTACTTCTATACATGACCTCTGGAAAAACCGTAGCCTTGACTAGATGGACCTTTGTTGACAAAGTAATGTCTCTGCTTTTGAATATGCTATCTAGGTTGGTCACAACTTTTCTTCCAAGGAGTAAGCATCTTTCAATTTCATGGCTGCAGTCACCATCTGCAGTGATTTTGGAGCCCCCCAAAATAAAATCTGACACTGTTTCCACTGTTTCCCCATCTATTTCCCATGAAGTGATGGGACCAGATGCCAAAGAGTTTAGGAAGACACAAATTTCCGAAATGAAAGTGATCATGTTAACTGGGAAGGCTTATCTCTTTCATATGTGATCATCAGAAAGTTAGATTGCTCAAGACATGAAAGGTAAATGAATTTCAACAGGTCTTCCAGGCCTCCGAACAGAGGACAGTGTAACAGATGGAGCAGCCACACTGGAAGCAGTGTTGGACAACATTTGGAGATTAGAATGGAAATGTCCATAAGAATTAGAGGATTCTGGACATTGAAATTAACAATGAACAAATCGAATGTTGATTTTATCAACATTAGGAAGTTTAGGAACTTCCTAAAATAAACCACATCACTACCACCACCTGAACATGGTATGCACAACATCAGCATCCTTAGACATCTAAACATATACTTAGTTTCCTCATATATTAATGATAATTTGCATGAATAGTAATGTTTGTTTTATTTTATTGTTTTTTTGGGCTCCAAAATCATTGCAGATGATGATTACAGCCATGAAATTAAAAGATGCTTACTCCTTGGAAGAAAAGTTATGACCAACCTAGATAGCATATTCAAAAGCAAAGACATTACTTTGCCAACAACGGTCTGTCTAGTCAAGGCTATGGTTTTTCCAGTGGTCATATATGGATGTGAGAGTTGGACTGTGAAGAAGGCTGAAAGCTGAAGAATTGATGCTTTTGAACTGCGGTTTGGAGAAGACTCTTGAGAGTCCCTTGGACTGCAAGGAGATCCAACCAGTCCATTCTGAAGGAGATCAGCCCTGGGATTTCTTTGGAAGGAATGATGCTGAAGCTGAAACTCCAATACTCTGGCCACCTCATGAGAACAGCTGACTCATTGGAAAAGACTCTGATGCTTGGAGGGATTGGGGGCAGGAGGAGAAGGGGACGACAGAGGATGAGATGGTTGGATGGCATCACCGACTCGATGGACATGAGTTTGAGTGAACTCTGGGAGTTGGTGATGGACAGGGAGGCCTGGTGTGGTACAGTTCATGGGGTCACAAAGAGTCGGACACAACTGAGTGACTGAACTGAACTGAACTGAAAAGGTGTTAAAATAATCTCAAAATTTTACCAAGTTACGAGTCTTCATGGATTTTGTTATCTGGTCAGAAAAGAATACAATTACAATTATGCTAATTAGTACTCTCTATATTAAATGTTTTTGTTCTGACATGCAATTATTTTATCTTTGTGGTGATCTGACTATAGTCTGAAAGTCATTCATACAATTAAGATAGGTAGATAGTGGAATTTTCTATGCCTCCCTAGAATAATTCAAGTAATGCTATGGCTTATTGTGAACATGCTAATAATTAATATCATATATTGTTTCTATTAATTTAAAATAATAGAGCAGATATACAAATATAAGACAGAATTTTAATAACATACTTCAGCTGGCATGTGATGTGCAAAATTTGGTCTTACCTATATGAAGAATATATATATATGGGACCCTGGTAAATAATAATGTTACCTTGATAATGTAGCTTTGTGTTACCATGTATTATCATACCAATAGAAAGCCATGAGTGGAAACTTCCTAAAGACGTCTTTAAGAATGATTGCATCTTAGTCATTACCCAGTAGTGATGGGTTTCATTAGATTACATTGGTAGTAGCAACCTTATTTTGTTTGGTTTTGTGCCCACGTGTAAATAGTCCATCAAACTTAACACCGTGAAGGGGTGGTCCCAAGATGGCAGGGGAATAGGACAGGGAGACCACTTTCTCCCCCACTAGTTCATCAAAAGATCATTCGAATGCTGAGCACCTTCCACAGAACAAGTTCCGAATGCTGGTGGAGGACACCAGGCACCCAGAAAGGCAGCCCATTCTCTTCCGAAGGAGGTAGGACAAAATATTAAAGACAGAAAGAGAGACAAAAGAGTTAGGGATGGAGACCCATCCTGGGGAGGGAGTCGTGAAGGAGGAGAAGTTTCCAAACAGTAGGAAACCCTCTCACAGGCGGGTCTGTGGAGAATTTTGGAATCTCAGAGTGCAACATAACTGGGAGGAGAAGAAAAAAAAAACAACCCACAGAATAGAATAGGCGCCTAACCGCAACTGCCAGTGGAGAAGTAGCTCAGAGGCTCGCATCCGCCACCAGCAAGCAGGGGCTGGACAGGGAGGCGCAGGCTACAGGATCAGTCCTTAGGGTAAGGACCAGGCCTGAATACCCTGAGAACAATCCGAGGGAGCTAACATGAGATAGCAACCCAAACTGTGGGGTCACCAGAGAGGGGAAAAAAAAAAAGAAGTTTTTCATGAAAGGGTCTAATTCGCAACCTGGTCGCAGAACAAAGGATTGAGCGAATACCAAAGGAGAACTAGTCTGCTGTGTACAGGCCCCTCCCCCGCCATCGGAAACAGCGAGGCAGGTGTGTGACAGCCAGACCTGGAAGGCAAGGGGCTGCTCCAATATCAGCCCCAGAGACTGGCATCCTTCACCAAAATGTGAGCAGGCTCTCAGGTGCTAGCCACATCTTCCTGGGATGCTGGACAGTTAACATCTGCAAGGGGGCTTGCAGCCTGAGATCAGCTCCCCAGAGGAGACACGTGGCACACCTGAGGTGATGCTCTCCCGGCGCACCTGTGAAAACAAGCAGCCAGGACCGAGGAGGTGATTAAGATGCAGGGTCCACCTGGGACAGTGCACTTGCCAAGCACCTGGTCACCTGAGCTGCTCAGACCTGCGAAGGGCACAAAACGGATGCCCAACCAAGCCTGTGCCCTTGTGGAGTACCTGAGAACCTGAACCTGAGTGGCTTAGACCTGGGAAGTGCATGAGACACAGGGCCTGCTTTGGACAGTGCCCTGCAGAGCACCCTGGAGCCTGAGCAGTATAGACCCAGAAAGCACATGCTGCTGTGAGCTGTGGCAGACTCAGTGTGTTCCACGCACTGCAAGCACTCCCCACACACGCCAGTGATATTTGTTTGCAGTGTTCCTTCCTCCCCACAACACAACTGAACAGTTCAGTTCAGTTCAGTCGCCTCAGTCGTGTCTGACTCCTTGTGACCCTATGAATCGCAGCACACCAGGCCTCCCTGTCCATCACCAGCTCCTGGAGTTCACTCAGACTCACGTCCATCGAGTCAATGATGCCATCCAGCCATCTCATCCTCTGTTGTCCCCTTCTCCTCCTGCCCCCAATCCCTCCCAGCATCAAAGTCTTTCCCAATGAGTCAGCTCTTTGCATGAGGTGGCCAACTGAACAAGTGAACCTAAATAAGTGGCCACCATCACCCTCTTGTGTAAGGGCGGAAATTAGACACTGGAGAGACTGGAAACAGAGGAAGCCAAAATAGAGGGAGCCGCTCTGGAAGTGACAGGTGCAGCAGATTGACACCCTATAGTTAACAGTAAGCATTGGAGGGGCCTATAGACCTTGAGAACAAGTATAAGCTGGAACAAGGAACTATCTGAAACTCAACTGACTCCACACTGCCCACAAGAGCTCCAGATAAATTCCTAGATATATTTTTACTATTAATACTTTTTAATTTTTTAAATTTAAATTCTTTATTACTCCTTTAATTTTCATTTTTATAAGCTACTATTACCTTGAAAAATAAGACCCTATTTTTAAAGGAAATTTCATGTCTATGTCTTTTATAATTTTTGTGATTTATTTTTGTATTTTCAATATTGTTTTTTTGAGACTCTAGCTTCCCTGGTGGCTCAGAGGTTAAAGCATCTGCCCACAATGCATGGGACCTGGGTTTGATCCCTGGGTCAGGAAGATCCCCTGGAGAAGGAAATGGCAACCCACTCCAGTATTCTTGCCTGGAGAATCCCATGGATGGAGGAGCCTGGTGGGCTACAGTCCACGGGGTCGCAAAGAGTCGGACACAGCTGAGAGACTTCACTTTCACTTTCAACCTCTACTATAGATTTTTTTTATCTGCTTTTTGGTATTTGTTATCAATTTTGTACCTTTCAGAATCTAATTTTCATTATCCATTTTCACTTAAGGGTGTGATTACTGGCTTGACTGCTCTCTTCCCTTTTGAATTCCCATCTTCTTCTCCTGGTCTCTATCTCCCTCCTCACTCTTTTCCTCTCCATGTAATTCTGTGAACGTTTCTGGCTGTCCCTCACTGTGGAAAACTGTTTCACCATTAACCTAGATGTTTTATCACCTGTGCTGTATGTATGGAGAAGTCTTGAGGCTACTGTAAGAATAAGACTGAAAGCCAGAGACAGAAGGCTTAACTCCAAAACTTGAGAACACCAGAGAACTCCTGATTCTAGGGAATATTAATAGACAAGAGCTCAGCCAAAAGCCTCCATACCTACACTGAGACCAAGCTTCACCCAAGAGCCAACAAGTTCCAGAGCAAGACATACCATGCTAATTCTCCAACAAAGCAGGAACACAGCTCTGAGCATTAAAAGACAGTCTGCCCAAAGTCACACCAAATCCATAGATACCCCAAAACTCACTACTGGACACTTCATTGCACTCCAGAGAGAAGAGATCCAGCTACACCCACGAGAACACAGACACAGTCTTCCCTAACCAGGAAACCTTGGCAAGCCAGACTAGTCCAACCCCACTCACAGGGAGTAGGCTCCACAATAAAGATAAACCACAAATTTCCAGCCTACAGAAAGGGCACCCCAAACACAGCAATCTAAACAAAATGAGAAGGCAGAGAAATAATCAGCAGGTAAAGGAATATGATAAATGCCCACCAAACCAACCAAAAAAGCAGGAGATGGGGAGTCTCCCTGAAAAAAGAATTCAGAATAGTGACAGTAAAGATGGTCCAAAATCTTAAAAACAAAATGGAGTTACAGATAAATAGCTTGGAGACAAGGACTGAGAAGATGCAAGAAATGTTGACAAGGACCTGGAAGAGATTAAAAAGAGTCAATTAATAATGGATAATGTAATAACTGCAATGGAAAGCACTCTGGGGGGAACCAACAGTAGAATAACTGAGGCAGAAGATAGGATAAGTGAGGTGGAAGATAGAATAGTGTAAATAAATGAAGCAGAGAGAAAGAAAGAAAAAGAATGAACAGAAATGTTTTAAAAGAATGAAAACACTTCAGAGACCTCTGGGACAATGTTAAACACCCCAATATTCGAATCATAGGAATCCAAAGAAGAAGACAAAAAGAAAGGGCATGAGAAAATACTTGAGGGGATAATAGTTGGAAACTTCCCTAAAATGGGGAAGGACATAGCCACCCAAGTCCAAGAAACCCAGAGAGTCCCAAACAGGATAAACCCAAGACAAAACACCCCAAGACACGTATTAATCAAACTAATGAACATCAAACACAAAGAGCAAATTAAAAGCAGCAAGGGAAAAGCAACAAATAACATACAAGGGGACCCCCATAAGGATAACAGCTGATCTTTCAATAGAAACTCTTCAGGCCAGAAGGGAATGCAGGATATACTTAAAGTGATGAAAGAGGAAAACCTACAACCCAGATTACTATACCCAGCAAGGATCTCATTCAAATATGCAAGAGAAATCAAAAGCTTTGCAGACAAGCAAAGGCTGAGAGAATTCAGCACCACCAAACCAGTTCTTCAACAAATGCTGAAGAATCTACTCTAGACATGAAACACAGAAAAGGTTTATAAACTCAAACCCAAAACAACGAAGTAAATTGGCAACAGCATCATACTTATCAATAATTACCTAAAGTGTGAATGGGTTGAATGCCCCAAGCAAAAGACAAAGATTGGCTGAATGGATACACAAGCAAGATCCCTATATATGCTGTCTACAAGAGACCCACCTCACACCAAAGGACACATACAGACTAAAGGTGAAAGGCTGGGGAAAAAACTATTTCATGCAAATGGTGATCAAAAGAAAACAGGAGTAGCAGTACTCATATCAGATAAAATAGACTTTGAAATAAAGGCCTTGAAGAGAGACAAAGAAGGACACTACATAATGGTCAAAGAATCAATCCAAGGGAAGATATAACAACTATAAACATATATGCACCAAACATAGAAGCACCTCAATATGTAAGACAAATGCTAACAAGTATGAAAGGGGAAATTAACAACAACACAATAATAGTGGGAGACTTTAATACCCCACTCACACCTATGGATAGATAAACCAAACAGAAAATTAGCAAGGAAACACAAACTTTATATGATACAATGGACCAGTTAGACCTAATTGATATCTGTAGGACATTTCACCCCCAAACAATAAATTTCACCTTTTTCTCAAGTGCACATGGAACATTCTTCAGGATACATCACATCTTGGGCCATAAATCTAGCCTTGGTAAATTAAAAAAAAATTGAAATCAAGCATCTTTTCTGATCACAATGTGATAAGATTAGATGTCAACTACAGGAAAAAAGCTATTAAAAGTACAAACATATGGAGGCTAAACAACATGTTTCTGAATAATCAACACATCATGGAAGAAATCACAAAAGAAACCAAAATATGCATAGAAACAAACAAAAATGAAAACAGAACAACCCAAAACCTGTGGGATTCAGTAAAATCAGTGCTAAGGGGAAAGTTCCTAGCAATACTAGCTTACCTCAAAAAACAAGTGAAAAATCAAATAAATAGCCTAACTGTACACCTCAAGCAACTAGAAAAAGAAGAAATGAGAACCTCAGGGTTAATAGAAGGAAAGAAGTCATAAAAATTGGGGCAGAAATAAATGAAAGAGAAACAAAGGAGACTATATCAAAAATCAACAAAACTAAAATCTGGTTCTTTGAGAAGATAAATAAAATAGATAAACCATTAGCCAAACTCATCAAGAAAAAAAGGGAGAATTAAATCAACAAAATTAGAAATGAAAATGGAGAAGTCACAACAGACAACACAGAAATACAAAGGATCATAAGAGATTACTATCAGGAATTATATGCCAAAAATGGACAACTTGGAAGAAATGCACAAATTCTTAGAAAAGTATAACCTTCCAAGACTGAACCAGGAAGAAATAGAAAATCTTAACAGACCCATCACAAGCACAGAAATCAAAACTGTAATAAAAAATCTTCCAACAGACAAAAGCCCAGGAACCAGATGGCTTCACAGGTGAATTCTACCAAAAATTTAGAGAAGAGCTAACACCTGTCCTACTCAAACTCTTCCAGAAAATTTCAGAGGAAGGGAAACCCCCAAACTCATTCTATGAGGCCACCATCACTCTAATACCAAAGCCAGACAAAGATGCCAGAAAACAAAACAAAACAAACAAAAAAAAAACTACAGGTCAATATCACTGATATAGATGCAAAATTTTTCAACAAAATTCTAGCAAACAGAATCTGACAACATATTTAAAAGATCATACATCAGGACCAAATGGGCTTTATCCCAGGGATGCAAGGATTCTTCAATATTCACAAATCAATATGATACACCACACTAACAAATTGAAAGATAAAAGCCATATGATTATCTCAATAGATGCAGAGAAAGCCTTTGACAAAATTCAACACCCATTTATGATTAACACTCTCCAGAAAGCAGTCATAGAAGGAATATACCTCAACATAATAAAAACCATATATGATAAACCCACAGCAAATTATCCTCAATGGTGAAAAATTGAAAGCATTTCCCCTAAAGTTAGGAACAAGACAAGGGTGCCCAGTCTCACCACTACTATTCAACATAGTTTTGGAAGCTTTAGCCACAGCAATCAGAGAAGAAAAAGAAATAAGAGGAATCCAGATTGGAAAAGAAGAAGTAAAACTCTCAGTTTGCAGATGACATGATCCTCTACACAGAAAACCCTAAAGACACCACCAGAAAATTTCTAGAGCTAATCAATGAATATAGTAAGGTTGCAGGATATAAAATCAACACACAGAAATCCCGTGCATTCCTATACACTAACAATGAGAAAACAGAGAGAGGAATTAAGGAAACAACCCCATTCACAATTGCGACAAAAGAATAAAATACTTAGAAATAAGTCTACCTAAAGAAACGAGTCAGCATCACTGACTCGATGGACATGAGTCTGAGTGAACTCTGGGAGTTGGTGATGGACAGGGAGGCCTGGCATGCTGTGATTCATGGGCTCACAAAGAGTCAGACACGACTGAGTGATTGAACTGAAATGAAAGAAACAAAAGACCTATATATAGAAAACTACAAAATACTGATGAAAGAAATCAAAGATGACACAAGTAGTTGGAGAAATATACCATGTTCATGAATCAGTAGAAGAAAATGAGTACCACCCAAAGCAATCTATAGATTCAATACAGCCCTATCAAGCTACCAACAGTATTTTTCACAGAACTAGAACAAATAATTTCACAATTTGTATGGAAATACAAAAAAACCTCGAATAGCCAAAGCAGTCTTGAGAAAGAAGAATGGAACTGGAGGAATCAACCTCCCTGACTTCAGACTATACTACAAAGCAACAGTCATCAAGACAGTATGGTACTGACACAAAGACAGAAATATAGATCAATGGGACAAAATAGAAAGCCAAGAGATAAATCCATGTACCTATGGACACCTTATCTTTGACAAAGGAGGCAAAAATATACAATGGCGAAAAGACAATCTCTTTACCAAGTGGTGCTGGGAGAACTGGTCTACTGCCTGTAAAAGAATGAAACTGGAACACTTTCTAACACCATACACAAAAATAAACTCAAAATGAATTAAACATCTAAATGTAAGACCAGAAACTATAAAACTCCTAGAGGAAAACATAGGCAAAACACTCTCTGACATAAATCACAGCAAGATCCTCTATGACCCACCTCCAAGAATTATGGAAATAAAAGCGAAAATAAACAAATGGGACCTAACTAAACTTAAAAGCTTCTGCACAATGAAGGAAACTATAAGCAAGGTGAAAAGAGAGCCTTCAGAGTGGGAGAAAATAATAGCAAATGAAGCAACTGACAAATAATTAATCTAAAAAATAAACAAATAGCTCATGCAGCTCAATATCAGAAAAATAAATGACCCAATCAAAAAATGGGTCAAATAACTAAACAGACATTTCTTCAAAGAAGACATACAAACGGCTAACAAACACATGAAAATATGCTCTACATCACTCATTATCAGAGAAATGCAAATAAAAACTACAATGAGGTATCATCTCACGCAGGTCAGAATGGCTGCTATCAAAAAGTCTACAAACAATAAATGCTGGAGAGGGTGTGGAGAAAAGGGAACTCTCCTACACTCTTGATGGGAATGCCAACTATTACAGCCACTATGGAGAACAGTGTGGAGATTCCTTTAAAAACTGAAAATAGAACTGCCTTACTACCCAGCAGTCCCACTGCTGGGCATACACACTGAGGAAACAAGAATTTAAAAAGACACATGTACCCAAATGTTCATCACAGCCCTGTTTACAATAGCTAGGACATGGAAGCAACCTACATGTCCATCGGCAGACGAATGGATAAGAAAGTTGTGGTACATACACACAATGGAATATTGCTCAGCTATTAAAAAGAATGCATTTGAATCAATTCTAATGAGGTGGATGAAAGTGGAGCCTATTATACAGAGTGAAGAAAGTCAGAAAGAAAAATACCAATACAGTATATTAATGCATATATATGGAATTCAGAAAGATAGTAATGATGACTCTGTATGCGAGACAGCAAACGAGACACAGATATAAAGAACAGGCTTTTGGACTCTGTGGGAAAAGGTGAGGGTGGGATGATTTGAGAGAATAACACTGAAACATGTGTATTACCATATGTGAAATAGATGACCAGTCCAAGTTCGATGCACAAAACGGGCACTCAAAGCCGGTGCACTGGAACAACCAGTGGAATGGGATGGAAAGGAAGCTGGGAGGAGGGTTTGGAATGGGGAACACATGTACACCCATAGCTGGTTCATGTCAATGTATGGCAAAAAACATATTATTATAAAGTACTTAGCCTTCAATTAAAATAAAAAAATTAATTTTAAAAAATCACTATGAGTGACATTACAAAGAACACCACAGAAAAGTATTCACAAGTTTTAAAATCTACAATAAAGAGAATAAAATTTTTGTATAAAATTTCCTTGCCAAGTTTTCCTTTTCAGTTTTTGTCAAAAAACTGAAAGAAAGGAAGGAGGGAAGGAGGGTGCAGGGAAGAAACACCAAAAAAAAAAAAGTTCTTTAATTTATTTGTTAAAATAAAACATTTCTTCAAATTATAGATCTTGCTCGTTATCTTTAAGTGGTGAGGAGTGAAAATAGTTAATGTAGATACTTATTTTTCTTCAAGGAAAAAACTGGACGTTTTCTTTCATTGACCTTACTTTCTTTGTCACCTTGGGGCCTCTGAAAAGCAGATACCAAGTTGGATTTAGATATGCAAATGATTTATGGGAGAAATGCATGTAAAAGATGAATCGTGGAGGGAGCAATGGGAGACCCCTCAGATGGATGTGTCACTGATACCTGACACTGGACACAAATGAAGGAGGAAGGGAAGGACAAATTGGGAAGGAGGAACTTTCTACTGCGGTGGAGCCTGAGAAAGTCTTGGTCAGGCCTGTCTTTGAGCACTGGTTGCCCATTAGAGAAGTCTGGGTACAGGCAGAAATGGGCCTGCTCTATACCGGTGTTGTTCCCGGTTAGTAGCCAGGTACCAGTGTACATGTGGCCTTGGTAGTTTGAGCTGATGAAAGTAAGAAAATGGCTGCTGGAGGCTATCCTGTTAGCATGTAGCCACCTTACAGCATATTCTTTTGAAGAGAGTTTTGAGTCATGTGACTCCATAACTACTCATCTTTTTTTCCCATGTCCTCTTTTCGTTGGAGAAGGCAATGGCAACCCACTCCAGTATTCTAGCCTGGAAAATCCCATGGATAGCGGAGCCTGGTGGGCTGCAATCCACGGCGTCACTAAGAGTCAGACATGACTGAGCAACTTCACTTTCACTTTTCATTTTCATGCATTGGAGAAGGAAATGGCAACCCACTCCAGTGTTCTTGCCTGGAGAATCCCAGGGACGGGGGAGCCTGGTGGGCTGTCATCTATGGGGTCTCAGAGTTGGACACGACTGAAGCGACTTTGCAGCAGCAGCTCTTTTCATGTCTTTTTTCTCTCTTATACTTATTTTGCATAAGTGCCAGTCAACAGGAAATATTTTTTCTTTGTATTTATCTGGCTGAATATTTATAACCTCATCCTTCTTTTGGTTCATTGCTGACAATGTAATATATTGTAGCACCCAGCCAAAAGGGGGATTTAATGGAAGTGATGTTTTAGACTTCTGACTCATTTAACTTTGGCAATTTGGTGACTATTTTAATGTGAAAAATGTGATTGACAATTTTCAAACCTTTGTTTCCCATGCCTAGACAGAAACGCTTCTTCTTAACATGGGAATTTATTACCACACACATGTAGGAGGACTGACTGTGGCTGAGTTCCCTTAGCCCACATGATTACAGAAAAGCTGTTTAAAACAACCTCAGCCATGAAGTTTAAATAATTCTTTTACCTTGATTAAGTCTTAAATTCTTTAGCTTAATAACACATGGTATAATTTGATAGACAATTGCAATGGGATTTATAATTGACAAACTTTATGAAGAACTATTAAGGAATATCTCTTGGTAGAATTGCTACAGGCTGTTGTAGGGGCTTTAATTTTATGTAAAAGAAACTATGCATTATAAAAGGATTTATTACATGAGAGCTCTCAACTAAGGACAATGAAAAATCTTGATGGACCTTAACAGAAAAGCCTATGAAGGTTAAAATACCCATTTAAATAACTTGGGATGATTTGATTTTTAATCATGGGGAAAGAATCAAGAACTGTTTTTTGGTCCAATAAGAGGTTAGCTCTGAGATATGAGAAAAACTACATAAAAATATTGAAACACACAAAAATTTTTGCATATGCTTGGAGTATTTTAATTGTTAGACGTAAAAATGAATCAGAATAGAGATACAATCATTTTTGGACAGATGATTCAAAAACGTGTGCTATGCGCATGTGAAAAGGATATCATCACAGAGGATATCTCTTTGCTTTCTTGGCAAATGGTGTGAATTTTTTGAGAAAAATATGTTCACTCATCTAGTATTTAGGTCTTAAGTCTTCATCAATACAATATTCAACAAGGTGTAGCCCATAATTCTCTCTCTGTTGTCCTGTTTTCCTCCTGCCCTCAATCTTTCCCAGCATCAGGGTCTTTTTCCAAATGATGATGATAATACTCTAAAATTTGGGGCAGTTGCCATTTTATGGACAAATTAGTCAAAACGTTTACAGTATAACAACATGCTCTACCCACTGCAGTATTCTTACTCAGAGAATTCCACGGACAGAGGAGCCTGGTGGGCTACAGCTCATGGACTTACAAAAAGTTAGACCAACTAAATGACTAACACTTCACCTTTCATAACAAAATGTGCATGCTGATATGGGCAGTATCTTGACCACTAATGGTAATTTCTTGGGTAAATAATTAACTTATTACTACAAGATCATTTCGAATGGCAGAATTCATGACTCTTATTTGTTAGAACATCATTGCATTTTGAGATAAACCAATTAACTTTGTTTAGGTGATTACAATAGCTCACTAACTACCTAATCACAGTTTAAAGTATATATTTGGAAAATGACCAAATATTTTTCAAAATGTGGATTAACTCCCTCAACAAGAGAAGTCATATTAATGTAAGCATTTATTTTGTTAGGAATATCATTCTTAAATTTTCTCTAAGTAAAAAAGAAAGATTTTGGTAAGACTATTTAAATAATTTGGGGTAAACAAATATTTGTCAAGTAGATTTAGGAATTCCTCTATAGCCAGTCCCTATATTATACCTCCTGTAACCATTTCTGCTAACAGCTGAAAGTATATCTTCTAAAATCTATTCACATTTAAATTTGTTTTAAAATCCAACAATAAAAGGAGATGTTGCACAACATATTGTTTTGCAAATTGTTAAAAAAAATCCTGGTACCTTGTGTCTTTTCTGACATTATTTATAACTCACTCTCATTCTCAGTTTTGCATGATATTGTGTTTAATGAGTTTTCATGATTTATTTTAATCAAATTCCTATTTAATGATTTATTGTTTAAATCTCATTTGATTGAATGTAACTGACATCTGCATGGGGTTGGTTAAGGTAAAAGAGAATTAATTAGACTGTTCCTGAGATATCACATCTAAGAGCTGAAAGAGTCAAATCTAGAAAAATGAGAGGAGAGAACCACTAGCTTTGGTCAGGGTTGCAAAGCAGCAGTGTGATTTATAGCACCCAGTCTTCAATGAGCAGTTCTTCCAGAAAAGACACTCACAAAACACCTAATAGGTGGTTTTTCACAGTATTTAAATTGATTGCAATACTAATACTTTAAATTGATTGCAATTCTTTAAATTGATTGCAATATTAATCCAGACAATATTATAATCACAGATGCAATGAACATCAGATCAATACCAGCTACATAATTTGCATGGCCCAGTGCAAGCAGAAAACGTGAGGCATCTTGTTGAGATGTTAAAAAATTTTCAAAATGGATGACAAGGAGGCATTGACTAAGCTAGTTTCTAAACACAGAGTCCTCTGTGACAGTACAGATACATGCTCAGGAAACTAGCCCTGGCTCTGAACTGTCTGCCAAAATTACATATTTTTATAAATCTTACTAAAAATTGAAAAGTAAAGAACAATAAGTGAAATTCATATGAGTTAGTATGCATTTATCTGTCCTCTTCCAAAATTATTTTTCTACACAAGCTTGAAACCATTATACATAGGACAATTTTTCTAGCTAGATAAGGCTTCACAATGGAAAGTTAATATGGTAAAATAAAAATATTTTTCATTTAAAATTTAAATTTTTATTTTGCTCATACAGGTCAAAGCATATTTATTCCTAGGAGTAATTATCTCCCCCGTTGAATTCATATGTCATTATAAATCAATGTTGTCATTTGATAGTAAGTATAGGAGCAATTTTATGGTTGGCTTAGCCTATGAAATATTTAACAGTAAATTATTCAAGGCATGTGGATATTCTATTGTTACTAGATAAACACACCTGAGAAACTAGTTCAATAATCTAGTTATTTTAGCTATTTTGTCTTTAAAATTCAGCCTGTTTGTTGACAATCAGAGCTGTTTATTTTACTTGAAAGTCTTATATATCTGTAAATTAAAGCAAATGTTTATGTTAATCTGTGATGTGCTTCTGTAAAGACTGTTGTGGTGCCATAACTCAACCAACATCTGGCTCCCCACACTCAAAAGAGTAGTAGCACTGACATAGTGGAGAGCTATTAAATAAATGAAGGGCAACAATCTGGAAACTGACTGAAAAAATGATTTCTAGTGGGTGAGTAATTATCCTAATTATCTAGATTTGGAAGTATATGTGTGACTTTTTTTAAAGCATGGAAATTTTTAAATTTATTTTTAATAACAAAATTATTTTATTTGAATTTTCTTGAGAAAAATCTTTGTCTCTTTGCTTTCTTTCCCATGAATTACTTTCAGAATTCTCACTGAAAAGTAACAAGGTACTCAAAAGCAATAAATGAAATACTACCCGCTTAACAAGTTATACTTTTAATCAAGTTTAAGGAAATTATATGTAGTATATCTGAATACTATATGCAGCTTAAGTTATGGGAGTTTTATGTCATTTTTCAAAGCAGCTCTTGAGAGGCAAGCAAATTAATACAACTTTGAAAAGCTGTATTTTCTCTTTGGTTAGTACAGTGTTTTCTAGATGTGGCTGCTCTCTATGGAGATTATTCATATGCAAAGAAAATTTAGTATAAGTAACAGCAGTTTTACAAAGAAAGAATGGTTTGGGAAAGTAATGAGAAAGTACAGAGAATTCACTAAGCCACACAACGTGGAAACATTGGTGTAAATATTTTAATCAAAGATCTGAAGATCATTCAATTCATGTATCATTCAGTTCTAGACCTTAGACAACAAAATATCATCTGTTGACTTAAAAATATAATGTCATGAACAATCACTGTTTTTATACATAGAATCAGTTCACTGACACCTGGTTCATTGCTACTCCTTCCTTCCCCAGCTTCCCCTCACCACACATATATGTGTGAGCATGCATTAAGTACCCAAACCAAAGCTGCCTTGCATAGTTCCTGGAATATCAAGGTGCTAACAGCCTCTTTCTTTAAAGAAAATATTTTATAGCTGGTAGTATAGAGGTTCAGCAAAGGTTAGGGACTTATCCGAAGGTGTGCAAACTGTATCTAACAAGTAAATCTAGGGTCACTGCCATCTGTGTCTCATCAAGCTGTCCTCTAGTGTGGAAGTCTTGACAGTTAAACGGTTACCAATATTTTATATGAGTCGAGACGATAGGAGCTCAACAGCACTAGGGGACTCCCAGGCTATCAACTACATAAACTCTCCTCTAGAACATTGTTGTCAGTGTGGATTGGAATCTAGAACTGGTTTTTTTAATTTGCTAATTTGGATAAATATTTTTTTTTAAAGCTTCATTGCATGCTAAGTATTCCTTAAGTTTTTCTCAAAAGTTAGAGTTCTTTGTGTTACCAGATGGAGTTGATATTTCAAAATTAGTTCACTTAATTTAACATAGTCAAGCTCCTAGGAGGTATCTTCCCTTTCAAGATCATATCAGATTTGATTCAGAAATCTGAATTTAATAAAAAAATAAGATAATCTTTAAAGCGACATTTTATGATTCCAGACAGTATACAGTAGTCTCTCTGTCACCAGCTTAGCAAATGTCAACACTTACCTAAATTTATTATGTTAAAGGTTTTTGACATCCTTTGAACCATACTTGAATTTATTATATTATGACAGTAGGCAGAGTGTATAGTATACTCAACCATAGCATCATTTTGTACAAGTGTAAACCAAGGAAAAGAAATGGCAATCCACTCTAGTATTCTTGCCTGGGAAATCCCATGGACAGAGCTGCCTGGAGGGCTATAGTCCATGGGGTCACAAAACAACTGGAAATGACTTAGCGACTAAACAACAAACTGAGGTTTAAAGGTATAGATTTGTGGGTAAGAGTGTGGGCTCTGGATGTGGATGACCTGAGATTAGTCTCAACTCAACTACTTGAGCGGACATGGAGAAGCAAAGTAAACTCAGTTTCCTAATCCATATAGTAAGTCTCTGCTGCTGTTGCTAAGTCACTTCAGTTGTGTCCGACTCTGTGCGACCCCATAGACAGCACCCCACCAGGCTCCCCCGTCCCTGGGATTCTCCAGGCAAGAACACTTGAGTGGGTTGCCATTTCCTTCTCCAATACATGAAAGTGAAAAGTGAAGTCGCTCAGTCACTCAGTCGTGTCCGACTCTTAGCGACCCCATGGACTGCAGCCCACCAGGCTCCCCCATCCATGGGATTTTCCAGGCAAGAGTACTGGAGTGGGGTGCCATTGCCTTCTCTGAAAGTAAGTCTCTAGTGAAGTTTAAATGACATTGTGGTTTGAATTTGGGAATCCTACACTAGTGCCCTAAGTTGGTTGGCTATTTTTCCTCCTCAGTGATTTGCACAGGTTACAGAGCAGAGCTAGATTCTGAACCTTTGTGTTGAAGCCCAAGATTGATTGGGCTTCTCTGTTACAGCTATTTCTGCCCCCTTGTCCCAAGATTCCCAACAGGATTGTGTATCCCCAGAAGATACACAATTTGAAGAGTGGGTTTCTGAGTACAGAATGAATCCCAGTTTCCTCATTAGAAGGGCACAGGATCTTATGGTCACATAAAACTGTGACCCTTCTATTTTTATTTTTTCTTCTATATATTAACCATTTTTTATTGAAATATATTAACCATTTTTTATTGAAGTATAGTTAATTTGCAATGTTAGTTTCAGATATACATTCTGTTATTCATGTATATACATATTCTTTTTCAGATTCTTTTTCCTTATAGGTTATTATGAAGTATTAAGTAGAGTTCCTGTGTTATACAGTATGTTCTTGTTATTTATTTTATATGTAAGTAGTATGCATATGTTAATCCCAGACTCCTAATTTATCCCTTCCTGCCCTTCCCCCTTTGGTAACCATTAGTTTGTTTTCTATGTCTGCGGGTGTATTTGTTTTGTATGTAGGTTCACTTTTCTTCTTTTAATTGTTTTATGTGCTTGTAAATAAATGTATGACATAAAAATATTGAAAATTCCCCTAAATTCTGGACAAGGGAAACAAGTTACCAAAGTCCAAAAAATAAAGCACAGTCATTTAATCTAGAGCCATATTCAAACTGATTTGAAATATGAATGTGAACAATCAGAAAATCAGGCTTCTAACTTTGATACTGCAAAATATAGTTCTAAAAAGTATGTCTTCTGTCTTCTTACAACCCATTTAAAAAAAGGCATGTGGTTTGATGACATCCTTGTTCATTTTCAGTCTACTATAACTAAATTTCTATTATATATTTAAGTAAAAGGATAATGAATATTTCTGACATAGCCATGTTTAAGTAACCATATACTTTTAGAAAAAAATAGATTTAACAGGTTAATTATACTGTATTGGATACTGACTGAATGTGATATGGGTGGGATATGTATGAACTTTATAATTAATTATATGATTATTCATTGAGCAGATTTCCTTACAAATAATAACTGGAAGAGTAATCATGTATTCAAAGTTCATTTTATAAATTGTTGTAGAGAAATTTTATTTGAATAAAACAAACATGTATTTTGCATTAAAGATTACTTATTCCATAATCCATATACAGTATTAACAGAGAGACGGTATTAATTTGTTCCAGGGAGAATGTAGGGAGACTTGCTAGACCAATGTCTGTTTTACCTGCTTGTACTGAGAATATGCCATGGAAAGAATAATTATCCATCCAATCCTCTTTAAAAAGTTTCACTAAGGAAAATAAAAGTTTTGAATGTGTGAAATTACAGAAATTAATCATATGACATTTTTTCTGCTTGTTAAAGTATCCCATCAAAATAGAAAGACTTTTAAAAGGCAAGATTAGGAATCCCACATACCTAGTATTAAGAGACTTAGGAACTAAATCTTAGGTATAGAAAAATGCTACTGACATCACAAAAGCCTTTAATTGTGCTGGTGATTTTTCATGCTCTAAATGTAGGAGAATTAGTAGGAAGTACAGTTACTTACTGTAACTTACTATAAAAACAAGACCAAGAGCTGACTGTGGCTCAGATCATGAACTCCTTATTGCCAAATTAAGACATAAATTGAATAAAGTGGGGAAAACCACCAGACCATTCAGGTATGACCTAAATATTAATCCCTTTTGATTATACAGTGGAAGTGAGAAATAGATTTAAGGGGCTAGATCTGATAGACAGAGTGCCTGATGAACTATGGATGGAGGTTCATGACATTGTACAGGAGACAGGGAACAACACCATCCCCAAGAAAAAGAAATGCAAAAAAGCAAAATGGCTATCTGAGGAGGCCTTACAAATAGCTGTGAAAAGAGAAGTGAAAAAACAAAGGAGAAAAGAAAAGATATACCAATTTGAATGCAGAGTTCCAAAGAATAGCAAGGAGAGATAAGAAAGCCTTCCTCAGTGACAAGTGCAAAGAAATAGAGGAAAATAATAGAATGGGAAAGACTAGAGATCTCTTCAAGAAAATGACAGATACCAAGGGAACATTTCATGCAAAGATGGGCTCAATAAAGGACAGAAATGGTATGGACCTAACAAGAGCAGAAGATATTAAGAAGAGGTGGCAAGAATACAGAGAACTGTACAAAAAGGATCTTCACAACCCAGATAATCACGATGCTGTGATCACTCACCTAGAGCCAGATATTTTAGAATGTGAAGTCAAGTGGACCTTAGGAAGCATCAATACGAACATAGCTAGTGGAGGTGATAGAATTCCAGTTGAGCTGTTTCAAATCCTAAAAGATGATGCTGTGAAAGTGCTTCACTTAATATGCCAGCAAATTTGGAAAACTCAGCAGTGGCCACAGGACTGGAAATGGTCAGTACTCACTCCAATTCCAAAGAAAGGCAATGCCAAAGAATGCTCAACTACCACACAATTGCACTCATCTCACATGCTAGTAAAGTAATGCTCAAAATTCTCCAAGCCAGGCTTCAGCAATACATGAACCGTGAACTTCCAGATGTTCAAGCTGGTTTTAGAAAAGGCAGAGGAACCAGAGATCAAATTGCCAACACCCGCTGGATCGTCAAAAATGCAAGAGAGTTCCAGGAAAGCATATATTTCTGCTTTATTGAATATGCCAATGCCTTTGACTGTATGAATCACAATAAGCTATGGAAAATTCTTCAAGAGATGGAAATACCAGACCACTTGACCTGCCTCTTGAGAAATCTGTATGCAGGTCAGGAAGCAACAGTTAGAACTAGACATGGAACAACAGACTGGTTCCAAATAGGAAAAGGAGTACTTCATGGCTGTATATTGTCACCCTGCTTATTTAACTTATATGCAAAGTACATCATGAGAAACGCTGGGCTGGATGAAGCACAAGCTGGAATCAAGATTGCTGGGAGAAATATCAATAACCCCAGATATGCAGATGACACCACCCTTATGGCAGAAAGTGAAGAAGAACTAAGAACCTCTTGATGAAAGTGAAAGAGGAGAGTGAAAAAGTTGGCTGGCTTAAAGCTCAACATTCAGAAAACTAAGATCATGGCATTTGGTCCCATCACTTCATGGCAAATAGCAGGGAAACAGTAGAAACAGTGGCAGACTTTACTTTTGGGGGCTCCACAATCACTCCAGATGATGATTGCAGCCATGAAATTAAAAGACACTTACTCCTTGGAAGGAAAGTTATGACCAACATAGGCAGCATATTCAAAAGCAGAGACATTACTTTGCCGACAAGGTTCATCTAGTTAAGGCTATGGTTTTTTCAGTGGTCGTGTATGCATGTGAGAGTTGGACTGTGAATAAAGCTGAGTGCCAAAGAATTGATGCTTTTGAACTGTGGTGTTGGAGAAGACTCCTGAGAGTCCCTTGGACTGCAAGGAGATCCAACCAGTCCATCCTAAAGGATATCAGTCTTGAGTGTTCATTGGAAGCACTGATGTTCAAGCTGAGACTCCAATACTTTGATCACGTGAAGCAAAGAGCTGACTCAGAAAAAGACCCTGATGCTGGAAAAGATTGAGGGCTGGAGAAGAAAGGGACGACAGAGGATGAGATGGTTGGATGGCATCACCGACTCAGTGGACACGAGTTTGGGTAAACTCCGGGAGTCCGTGATGGACAGGGAGGCATAGTGTACTGAAGTCCATAGGGTCTCAAAAAGTCGGACACAACTGAGCCACTGAACTGAACCGAACATCAATGTATTGCTAATGTGAAATTTCTACTCATATGTATTCAGAGAATTATAAATGTTTTGTAATGGTTAGTCATAATGAAAAAGTTACATTGAAAATCGCATTAAGCTCAAAATTTCCATCGAATCACTAATTTAGTTATTAACCAGTCAGAAAAGTTTTTATTATAGAAATTAAGAGTTGTTTAACTTATTGGTGTATTTTATTGGTTAATATTTGATTTCAGAGATAAATAATATTATATTTTACTTTTTATTCTACGTAACCCTTGATGTGTCCCTTATTTTTGGCAATAAATTCTAACATAAGCGACTGAGCCATTGGCATACATTTTTAAATCAACCTTCAAAAACTTTCCTTTTTTCCTCAAGGTCTTTTCTAGGGTACTCTATGAATGTTGCATAGTAGCTGTGCATAAAGAGGTTAAAAAACAGCTCAATTACATGTGAGAAGGATGAGCAGATAAGTTCCCATTTCCTAAAACTCTTAAGAGTACGATGATTCAGCTGCTCTAAAGGAAGTGGTAGAGGACTATCCTAGAGTGTTACCACAATCTCTCCATGATGATTTCTCTCACTTTGCTCTCCATAATTCTAATTTTTCTACTGCTCCCTGAATCACCATGTTCTTCATGAGTCCTGGACATTCACTTCTCCTTGTCCAATTCTTTCTTACATTTTCATCTACTCCTGGTATCTTTCTTCCCTTACATAGACCTCAACTTTATGCTTATAAATGATTAATAAAACTGTTAATAACTGCTAATATATTGGGTTGGCCAAAGAATTCATTTGGGTTTTTCAATAAGATCTTTGGCTAACCTAATATAAGCATGCTTCTCCAGCTTAGTTGAGATTTAGACACTTGGTAGCAGTTCACACAGACACACACACACACACACACACACACACACACACAACGAGTTGTATTAAGATGCAACTGAAATCAGAACTTTTGAGGAATACAGTTTAGGTGTAAGGGGACCCTAAAAAATGTCCCTCAAATCGTCTCCATACAAACAGCCCCCTTCTTTCCTGTTGACTAGTAGGACTGGCTGTGACTTATATATCAAAAAATAGTTACAATGCTTTCCTATAAGATAAGGAAAAAAAGATGGAGGCAGGGTTCAGCTGTAACATTTCATCAGATTTTCTTTAACATTTAAACTCTGAAAGAATTTTCAAGTAAATAAAGTCAAAAAGTTCTAAATCTCCCAACAGGGCAGCTTCTAAACTCTCCTAGGAAGATATTCTTCGGTCCCTTGACTATAATTTTTCAAAGATGACTGTCTAATTTCTCAGAGTAAAGAATACAAGTCACAACCATTAGTTTGAAAATATGCTTCCTAAAAAATGTTTGAAATTTAGCAATTTTCCAAAAGCTAATTCAAAACAAAACAGTTGTCCTGGGTAAAGCTCAGTGAAGCAGGATATTTTGATGCAGTCATTCCTATATAGCCTTTATAAAAGGCAAACTGTACTTCCTGGCCAAAAGTCACTAAATTATTGATTGATTTATAGTAAGAAATAAGACAGCTGATGCTCTGCATCCTTATTTCCTTCCCAGTTTCATTCTCATACAGGAGAAATTTGGTTTTCTACTGTGTTTTAAAATCTGAGCCCCATAGGGTATGGTGAGAATGATGCCATCCCCTGGTTTATATTTTAAATGATGTTTGAGTAACACTATTAGGCACACACAAATCCAGACTGTTGTTGCAGAATCCGCTTGAGAAGGTGAGAATTTCATGACTGCTTAAAGAAGATACCTGCAGAAGGCATATTCTACGATGGAAAAGTGAGTGTTAGTCACTCAGTCACGTCTGACTCTCAGCGACCCCGTGGACTGTAGCCTGCCAGGCTCCTCTGTCATGGAATTCTCCAGGGAAGAATACTGAAGTGAGTTCAGTTCAGTTCAGTTTAGTTCAGTCGCTCAGTCGTGTCCGACTGCCATTGCCTTCTCCAGGGGGTCTTCCCAACCCAGGGATCAGGCCCGGGTCTCCTGCACTGCAGGCAGATTCTTTACTGTGTGAGCCACCAGGGACGCACATGTTTTAGGATAGAGACAGTGAAGAGAGATTCCAGACTTCCTTGAAATTCAGAGTTTTTCTATGGGACATGGTAGAAAACTGTGGCAGATTATTGAACAGTGTTCATGGAAACTGTGTAGATACATACATATCTACACCGCTTCTTACCACTGCTCTTTCCAAACTGGTCCATGCACCACAATGTTTTACCCAGTTTTTTGAACAAGCTTCTAATCGGTCTCCCTGCTTCCATTTTGCTCACTGGAATTTATACACAGCGGGCAAAGTGATCTAGTTCACATTTAAGTCCCGTGATGTCGCAGTCCTCCACTGGACTTCCGTCTCATCCACAGAGGCCTTCGCAATCCAGCAGCTCCTGTGTGTCTGTAGCCCCCACTGTTGTTCTTGCTGCATCTCTCAGGGCCTCTCCTGCCTGCTCTTGTCTGCCCTAACTGCTCCGGCCTCCCGTGCTGCTCTGGAGCAAGCAAGGCAGCCTGCTCACACAGGAGTGTTTAATTTGCTTTTCCTGATTCAGACTCTCTTTCTCCAGTTACATGCATGGCTTGCTCCCTGACTTCCTTCAGATCTTTGCTTAAATAACTTTTCCTCGGTGAAGTTCTCCCTCGCTATCCCTGTTGGAATCCATCCTTTCCTGTGAAAGTGGGGATTCTTCTTTCATTCGTTCATTTATTTAGGAATTTGATTGCTTACTATGCTCAAGAAACTAGGGATAAAGTAGACAAAAATTCCTGCATTCATAGAGCTAATATTCTAAAGCATGGAGATGAAGTGAAATGAAATTAATGAATATGTATGTGTGTGTGCATTGAGTGTATTGAGTGTATTTCAGATGAGTTTTAGAGGAAAAAAAAGTGGGGAGAAAAGAGTGGTGGTAAAGGGTGCAATTTCACATAGTTAGATGTCTTTGAGCTAGACCTCTTATGCCAATATGCATTACTAACATAATAAAAATAATAAATTATGAAGGTAAACATTTTTTTAAACCATTGAGTTAGACCCTGGGGTGGGAGGTTAAAACCTTCTATGTTATCATTATGTATCAGTGTATATCTATGTTATTGAGAGGTGGTATATAATAGTTTAAAGGTACATACTTTATAGTCTCTTTATAAAGTACATACTTTATACTTTATGACATGGATTGCCATGTCATCTCTTAAACTTGCTAGCCACGTGAACTCAACATACTTGACTTCATTACCTTACCTTCATCCTCATATTTCATCCCTCATTGTGGTGGTGTGTGAAGTTGCTCAGTCGTGTCTGACTCTTTGCGACCCCGTGGACTGAAGCCCACCAGGCTCCTCTGTCCATGGGATTCTCCAGGCAACAATACTGGAATGGGTTGCTGTTTCCTTATCTACTGGATTTTTTCTTTTCAATATTTTTTATTTTGAAATAATTTTAGATTTACAGATAAGTAAAAAATAGGGACTTCTTATATATTCTTTACTGAGCTTCTGATGTTTGTCTTACAAAGCCACCATATATATTGAAACTAAGAAATTAACATTGGTATGATACTATTGAGTAGACTGTAGATTTTATACAGATTTTACCAGTTTTTCCAGTATTGTTCACTTTCTGGTTCAGTATCCAACTAGGATGCCATGCTGCATTTGGTTTTCACATTTGCTGAATTTCTTCCTGTCTGTAACAGCTTTTCAGTCTTTCATTATCTGTTTTGACCTTGATACTTTTGAAGAGCATTGGTCAGATACTTTGCAGAATCAGTCAATATGGATTGATATCTGGTGTTGTCTCATAAGTGGTTTGAGGTTATCCCCCTTGGGTAAGAGTGCCACAAGTGATTGTTCTCATCACTGCAACATGTTAGGCAGTACATGAAGTTGATAGGTGATGGTATGTTAACTTCGACATGTGGTTTCTGCTGGGTTTCTTCATTGTAAAGTCACTGTTGTTCCTCCTTGTGGTTAATAAATATTGGGAGGGAAATATATTGAGTCTAAGAAAATATCCTGTTTCTTCTCAAACTTTTATCCACCAAATTTAGCATCCATTGATAGATCTTGCCAGCATCATTGCTATAGTACTTAATGGTAAATTTATAATTGATAGAGTTGTTCAGTGGTTTAAATAGGTTAAATAATAAAAGCATAGTAGATTCATAATAACATTAACTATTTGCATTTTATCAACAAATATTGATATCAGATACTATTTATTGATAGCTTACTCTGTGTACTGTCCTATGTATTTTATAAATACCACCTGCCTAATCATCACAGTAACTATATACGGAAAGCATAGTTGGTATCCAGATTTTATAGAGAAAAAAAAAAAAACTCGTTAAGCAAGAAAAACAAGAAAAGTCTTTTAGCCACTAAAATGAGAAGATATTTGTTGATAGAAGATAATTTTCTATGCAGTCTGGATCTTAGAACAAAGGACATTGAAAGAATCACATCATTTCTATGGTGTTTTTACCAAAAATGTATAGCCCAAATGTGCTCATGAGAAAACATGAAACTAAAATTGAGGAGAGCCTGCAAAGTAACTGACCAACACTCTTGAAAAGACACAGAAAGCCTTTTTTGCAACCCTATTGATCACATAAAGTCAATGTAATCAGGAAACCTAATAATGAGAGATATGTCTGCCTTTGAGTTTCCAATAAAAAAAAATCTTAATGCCATTAATAAGCATGCAACTCTAAATTGAAAATAGTAAAACCAGTTTTGAGAAAGAAGAGAAATCTGAATCATGGTTTATTTAATATAAAAAGGAATTTTGACAATTTATACCTTGCTTAAGAATGACCAACCTAGATAGCATATTAAAAAGCAGAGACATTAGTCTGCCAACAAAGGTCCATCTAGTCAAAGTTATGGTTTTTCCAGTGGTCATGTATGGATGTGAGAGTTGGACCATAAAGAAAGCTGCGTGCTGAAGAATCGATGCTTTTGAACTGTGGTGTTGGAGAAGACTCTTGAGAGTCCCTTGAACTGCAAGGAGATCCAACCAGTCAATCCTAAAGGAAATCAGTCCTGAATATTCATTGGAAAGACTGATGCTGCCTGCAGCTCCAATACTTTGGCCACTTGATGCAAAGAACTAACTCTTCTGAAAAGATCCTGATGCTGAGAAAGACTGAGGGCAGGAGGAAAAGGGGACAACAGAGGATGAGATGGTTGGATGGCATCACTGACTCAATGAATATGAGTTTGCACAAGCTCTGGGAGTTGGTAATGGACAGGGAAGCCTGGTGTGCTGCAGTCCATGGGATCTCAAAGAGTTGGACACAACAGAGCAACTGAAGTGAACTGACTGATGTCTCATTACCACTAAAGTGGAAATCTCCCAATTATACATCTATACTGCCTGATGTCCATCGATGCTGTCAGAATCTTCCACAGTAGCTTGTGACAGCAGTCTAATGCCCATGGCTAATCCTGGTTTCTCTTCAGGCTTGGGAGCACTGTCATTCCCTGATCGCTAACTGGTAAGAAGTTAACTGGTATTGAAGGCAGGAGGAGAAGGGGACAACAGAGGATGAGATGGATGGATGGCATCACCGACACAATAGATATAAGTTTGGATAGGCTCCAGGAGTTGATGATGAACAGGGAGGCCTGGCGTGCTGCTGTCCATGGGGTTGTAAAGAGCCGGACACGACTGAGTGGCTAAACTGAACTGAGCCTCATAAAGTAAATAATATTTCAATCTGGAGCATGATATACACCAGATGATTGTTTCAGAAAGTAATGCAGTAAGCAGGGTTGCTTTCATGAAGGCTATGCATTTGAGAAGGTCCATGAAATTTGGGTAGGATTTGGAAAGACTTGCATGGGAATAAGAACACAAGATCAGGATATGCCTGAGCATCAGTGAAGAAAAGAGGTAATATGAGACATCTTGGAAGGGAAAGTGTTCATGTAGGAGTCAAGGAGAAAATAAGTCAGTAAGAGTGTACTTGTTGTAGAGATTTTGCAGTATATAATTTAACAACCTTCAGGAAAGGAAGGTGTCTCAAGTGACTCACATATTTCTTACTTGGGTCAGATTTTTTTCTGAAATAAGTTAAAAATGTGTTATGGGCTTTAAAAGTTAACTAGAACTTTATTTTAAAATCAATTTATGGCCAGATATATGACGTTAATTTTTCAAATTATCTATAAGAGGTTTAAAATATTGCTAACGTCTCCCCATAGTTAGTAAGTCCTGCAGAATTATGAACTCCAGAGACTAGGGATCATAAAGAAGACAGTCAGTGTTAAGTTTCACCTCAAACAGAGTTTTAGAAATAAGAAGATTTACATGGAAAGCAAGTTCGTGTCTGACATTTATTATTTTTAGAGGGAAATATTCTGTGTGGCAAAGGGAAGAGATTCATTACAAAAAAAAAAAAATACCTCCAGACACTAAGTTAGGAGGCTGACATTTCTCTTATATTGCCATCACTGCTTTTCTACCCAAATGATCGTTAATTGCAAATCTGACACATGCAGGTATATGGGAAGTTCAATCTGTCACTGCTTGTAATTCAAGCACACAAACAAATGTGGTCAAAGAAAAATCAATGGTGGAATCAGTGGAGATGCAAAGGAGAAACTGTGGTTGATGTCTAAAATGTAATGCAGGTGTCGTTCCTTGTCTTTTAAAATTGTAGTTCACTTGACAGGTTTAAAATCAATTAGGAATTTCATAAGCCCTAGCTAGTTAACTCTAATTGGTAGAAAGATTCTGTCCTCTCTTGGTAAGAAGGAGAAACTGTGGAATCAGTTCAGTTCAGTTCAGTTCAGTCGCTCAGTCATGTCCGACTCTCTGTGACCCCATGAATCGCAGCACGCCAGGCCTCCCTGTTCATCACCAACTCCCGGAGTTCACTCAGACTCACGTCCATCGAGTCCGTGATGCCATCCAGCCATCTCATCCTGGGTCGTCCCCTTCTCGTCCTGCCCCCAATCTCTCCCAGCATCAGAGTCTTTTCCAGTGAGTCAACTCTTCTCATGAGGTATCCAAAGTACTGGAGCTTCAGCTTTAGCATCATTCCCTCCAAAGAAATCCCAGGGTTGATCTCCTTCAGAATGGACTGGTTGGATCTCTTTGCAGTCCAAGGGACCCTCAAGAGTCTTCTCCAACACCACAGTTCAAAAGCATCAATTCTTCGGCGCTCATCCTTCTTCACAGTCCAACTCTCATATCCATACATGACCATGGGAAAAACCATAGCCTTGACTTAGGCAGACCTTAGTCAGCAAAGTAATATCTCTGCTTTTGAATATACTATCTAGGTTGGTCATAACTTTTCTTCCAAGGAGTAAGCATCTTTTAATTTCATGGCTGCAGTCAACATCTGCAATGATTTTGGAGCCCCAAAAATTAAAGTCTGACACTGTTTCCACTGTTTCCCCGTCTATTTCCCATCAAGTGATGGGACCAGATGCCATGATCTTCATTTTCTGAATGTTGAGCTGTAAGCCAGCCAACTTTTTCACTCTCCTTTTTCACTTTCATTAAGAGGCTTTTTAGCTCCTCTTCACTTTCTGCCATAAGGGTGGTGTCATCTGCATATCTGAGGTGATTGATATTTCTCCCAGCAATCTTGATTCCAGCTTGTGTTTCTTCCAGTCCAGCATTTCTCGTGATGTACACTGCATATAAGTTAAATAAGCAGGGTGACAATATACAGCCTTGACGTACTCCTTTTCCTATTTGGAACCAGTCTGTTGTTCCATGTCCAGTTCTAACTGTTGCTTCCTGACCTGCTTACAGGTTTCTCAAGAGGCAGGTCAGGTGGTCTGGTATGCCCATCTCTTTCAGAATTTTCCACAGTTTCTTGTGATTCACATAGTCAAAGGCTTTGGCATAGTCAATAAAGCAGAAATAGATGTTTTTCTGGAACTCTCTTGCTTATTCCATGATCCAGCAGATGTTGGCAATTTGATCTCTGGTTCCTCTGCCTTTTCTAAAACCAGCTTGAATATCAGGGAGTTCATGGTTCACGTATTGCTGAAGCCTGGCTTGGAGAATTTTGAGCATTACTTTACTAGCATGTGAGATGAGTGCAATTGTGTGGTAGTTTGAGCATTATTTGGCATTGCCTTTCTTTGGAATTGGAATGAAATCTGACCTTTTCCAGTCCTGTGGCCACTGCTGAGTTTTCCAAGCTTGCTGGCATATTGAGTGCAGCACTTTCACAGCATCATCTTTAGGATTTGAAATAGCTCAACTGGAATTCCATCACCTCCACTAGCTTTGTTCGTAGTGATGCTTTCTAAGGCCCACTTGACTTCACATTCCAAGATGTCTGGCTCTAGATTAGTGATCACATCATCATGATTATCTGGGTCGTGAAGATCTTTTTGGTACAGTTCTTCTGTGTATTCTTGCCACCTCTTCTTAATATCTTCTGCTTCTGTTAGGTCCAGACCATTTCTGTCCTTTATCGAGCCTATCTTTGCCTGAAATGTTCCCTTGGTATCTCTAATTTTCTTGAAGAGATCTCTAGTCTTTCCCATTCTGTTGTTTTCCTCTATTTCTTTGCATTGATCCCTGAAGAAGGCTTTCTTATCTCTTCTTGCTATTCTTTGGAACTCTGCATTCAGATGCTTATATCTTTCCTTTTCTCCTTTGCTTTTAGCCTCTCTTGTTTTCCCAGCTATTTGTAAGGCCTTCCCAGACAGCCATTTTGCTTTTTTGCATTTCTTTTCCATGGGGATGGTCTTGATCCCTGTCTAAAACCGCTAGATCATTCAGGTATGACCTAAATCAAATCCATTATGATTATACAGTGGAAGTGAGAAATAGATTTAAGGGTCTAAATCTGATGGATAGAAACTGTGGAATGGTCAAATACAAAATATCTGTAAGAGGCAGGCATGGAATATCAACCAACAAGTTAGATGGGAGCAAGTCTGAAGGAGAAGCTGCCAGCCCATCACAGTTGATTGTTGCCAAACAAGATTGGGCTCAGTGCTGTCAGTTTCATTTTACCTGGAAGCAAGAAATCTGAACTTTTAAACAGGAAATCTCTCAATTTAAAAAATGCATAAAAAATCACGGTGTGAGGAAGATAAAATATCTGTGGGCTACACTCAGTCCTCCAGTAATTGGATTGTCATCACAGCCACTATTGGTAAAGGAAATGGTGTGTGGTCACCATTTTATCCTGACCTATGTTTGGATAAGGGTTCCTGAAGCTTCCCAAAGGTTCTTGTGAAAAACCCAATTCTCAAGATGAATGTAAGGATTTGTTCACTTCTTATTTTTTGTTTGCTTTCACTTAATTTGTTTTCATACTGGCTCTACCATGATAATAAATGTTTTATGAGCAAATTGTAATAGTGTTGCCAAAGAAAGAATAGACAGTTTAAAAAAATTGTGAAACATTTTAATAGCACATCTTCATGCACAGGGTCTTCCTTAGTGGCACAGACATTAAAGAACCCGCCTGTAGTGCAGGGGACCCGGGTTTGATCCCTGGACTGGGACAATCCCCTGGAGAAGGGAATGGCAACTCACTCCAGTATTCTTGCCTGGAGAAACCCATGGATGGAGGAGGCTAGCAGGCTACAGTCCATGTCATTACAAAGAGTTGGACATGACTGAGTGACTAACACATACTTTATGCTTAACATTAGAGTTTATCAAGATAGTATAAAAGTTTCTATTCTTAAAAACATAGTTAAATTATTTTTTGCTTTGTTTTGTCAATTATTTTATGACCACAATCAACTACTGCAAACCATTCTTGGTAGAAAGCAACAGAAAATAGGTCCAAAGGTCAAGGTACTGGCATAGCAAGGCTGAAGATTTCAGGCTCTGGCATCTGGAATTGAGGCTGAAGTCCTGGTTTTTGGATGAATTATGGTGTGCAAGGCACAGTCCATGTTTTTAACCAGATTTGAACAGGTGAATGGCCACTTGGCCCAGGTAGAAATAAAGTGTTTGATTTCATAACTATCAAAGTTCCTCCTCAGCTGCAGTGCTAAGTAGGGTTGTGCTACTTGTCAAACTCTCTGTGGGTCACAACATCCTTTCTGCTGTGTTTTCCCACCAGCTGAGTAGAGAAATCTGACATATCTGCCCTTTTGATTATGGTTTTCAATCTTACATGGTTGCCGTTGAACAGGGCCTGGCTGACCACAACAGACTCTTGGGAATCTTTTTCATATTTTTTTGCTTGTCATGCCTTGAAGATTCTGTCCAACATTATGCTCATTATGTTCAGTAGAATGATTACTGGTTCTGGGCTCAAGATACTGAATTCCAGTTACACCCCTACTATAATCAATTAGATGTTCTGTCTAAATGCTCACAATTCTCTAAGCCGAAGCATTAAGTGTGGGGGAAAAATAAACTTTTGTAATACAACTTCTTTTCCCTGATTAACTTTATGCCACAGGATTTGAAAACATGTTGAAACACCATCTTTCCAAGTGCTTATGTTAAAAACTACGTGGGCTCTAAAATCAAAATATGTAACATCCACATTCCCATCAATTTTCTTCTTTCTCTGATAGAGTTGCCACTTCATTATTTTTAATGTGCATACAAATCACCTAGGGATTTTGTTCAAGTACAGATCCTGATTCAGTAGTTCTGGAGTCAGGCTTGAGAGTCTGTCTTTCCACAGACTCTTAGATGGTACTGATGTGGAAGGTCCAAGGACAACATGTTCACCAGAAATATCACAGACAGCTGTTGCAGTCCTTGGCTCAAGGGTCAGTTGGCCATCTCTTACTACTCAGTGTTTGCTTTTGTTTGCTGCTGCTGCTTCTAAGTCGCCTCAGTTGTGTCCAACTCTGTGCAATCTCCTAGACAGCAGCCCACCAGGCTCCCCCATCCCTGGGATTCTCCAGGCAAGAACACTGGAGTGGGTTGCCATTTCCTTCTCCAGTGCATGAAAATGAAGTGTGAAAGTGAAGTCGCTCAGTCGTGTCCGACTCTCAGCGACCCCATGGACTGCAGCCCACCAGGCTCCTCCGCCCATGGGATTTTCCAGGCCAGAGTACTGGAGTGGGGTGCCATTGTTTTGTTTAGTTATACCCTTTTTAGTTTCTTTTCCCATTCTTGTCATAAGCTACTCTGGAATTGAGCTAGATTTCTCCAGCTACCCTGAAACAATCTTAAATCTCAGAATCGGACTTTCTCTCTCCCAGGAAGAGCCAAAATTTTTAGAGGTCTAGGCTGAAAATCCCTTCCTCCAGATAAGACCTTTATATGCTTTTGCCTTCCACATAATGATCCTTACAGGCCACTTTAAAATTGAAAACATAAAATTTGAAGCTTAAGTTTTCCTATGTAGCTTGGGGAATCAAAGGAGAGAAATGATCCCCTTCTAGTTCACCCCTGCCCTAAAGCCCTTTGGTGTTCCAGTTTATGATTGGGAGGCTCTTATGTCAGACCCTTCACAATATGCAGACTCTGGGCTTTTATTTCAGTCCTCCTCACTGTACAAGGATGCTGAAAGGAAAGCTGAAATTTTTCTGAATCAGCAAATGCTCTCAGCCCTAAAGCAGCTTGCAGGTTCCCTGTCCCTTCAGTTCGGGCCCGGTAATACCTCACCATATTTTCAAATCTGTAGTGCATTGGAGAAGGAGATGGCAACCCACTCCAGTGTTCTTGCCTGGAGAATCCCAGGGACGGGGTAGCCTGATGGGCTTCCGTCTATGGGATTGCACAGAGTCGGACACAACTGAAGTGACTTAGCAGCAGCAGCAGTGCATTTTAATATTCTTCTAAATGTATTTTTGACCAGCTTAGTTTTTTTCAGCAAGAGGACTTATCTAGATCATCTAGTTTGCCATTTTTGAAAATAAAATAACCACTCTTATAATTACTTTGAAAAATATCTGTCTCTCCCCACTGCATGATACACTCTTTAGGCACAGGAACTAGGAAACCTGCTTGAATCCTTTGTATCACACTGTATTTCTAGCATTAACACACAGTAGCTTATCAGACTGGTTGCTGAATAAAGGGAAGTCTGCCCCACTGAGCAAAGCCAGGAGGTCATCACTAGCCAGTAAGGCAGGCAAGCAGGAAAGAAATGATTTCAAGCTGAGCTTCTTGGCCATGTAAAGCAAATTGGTGGGTTGTGAGGTATGACCCTGTTTCTGGTGCCACATCATCTTTTTTCAGGATGCATTTGAGAATGAAATGATACCTACAAAATGATTAGAAAGAAACTATACTGTTCTCTTCAGAAGGAGCCTTTCTTTTTGGAAAATCTCTCTAGTAGCTTCTATTTGAGTCTACTATCTATGATTAAAAATAGACACCACTTCCTGCCAAGAATGGCAAAGAAATCAATAAAAGACCATGATTGTCTATCTTGGAGTGTCATTTATTAGATTGATACAATTAGCTTTTTTCTTTGAAGAGATCAGATTTTGATTTTGTGATTGGTATGTCTTTGGTCTTATGAGATGGATGCTGACAGTAAAATGGGTGAAAAATTAAACTTCTCTAGTGGCAAGTGTAAATAACTCAAGAGTTAAGCTGAAAACTGGCCCATTGATTCATTTCTGCAGTTTAACCACTTTTAAAACAGACCTGTGATGCTTATTGCAGTATGTATGGCTGTCAGATTTCAAAAGTTGGAGATCCTTGCAGTGAAGGCCATTAAGAACATTAATTTACTACTATTACTGGCAGATTATGGACCATCTGCCAAAAGTAGACACTGATTTTTAAAAAAATATATATTAGTATGAAGTCGACTGGAGGAAGACATGGGAAGCCTCAGGCAGAACTGTATAAAATCCTTTCCACCCTCTGCTTGCTCATCAATAATTAACCTGGCCAATCTAGAGCTTGGTTGGAATAAAATTAAATGTTCCCTAAATGGCTCCTGAAATGGTGAACAATAAAATTCTTACCATTATTTGTGGCAAAGACATCTATCATTAAATGCCAAATAAAACATGATAAATTGATAATGATAAAGATAACTTTTAAAATTAAATTGTCCTAGAAAATCATAATGAGAAAGTTTTATTACTTCTTTTAAATATATTTTCCCCTATCCTTGGCTATATGGGATATTTCTTTTGCAATTAAAATTCTATATGTAATTTTAAAATTATTATACTTTTTATTAAAGTATATGTATACTTCTAATATACTTAATGCATTAGCCAAGTTCCAAAAGTGGCCACAGGACACACTATGTCATATACACTCTTTAGCAGTGACTGGCTTTTCCGTGTAGAAATGGATGATATTTTAAGTAAAGAAAGCAGTAGTTATGAGATTCAGATTGAGTTGTTTGAATTTTCTCTTGTTATTTATTGGTTAATTGACCTTAAGAAATTTAAATAACTTTATTGAATTTCTATTTTCCACTTATAAAAGGGACAAAACTGTAGTTAAATGACAAGACTATGAAAAGAATTAACTGAGATAAAAAATAGATAAAATACCTAAGAGAGTAACTTGGTAATATACTAAATATGTTATTTATGGGTTAAAAACTGTACCATTACAGATGAGGATTCCTGTATCTCAGTGAAAGCATTTCCTTACCCCCTGCCTTGTAGACATCCTCTGAAAAATACCCTAATGCATTTTTTGAATTATTCACCTTTTTAACTTGAAGACTCCTTGCTAAGTAATGTATTTAATGTCTGTTGGTTTGAGCATTCACTGTGTGCACTTTACTGATAGGATTGTAAAAGAAACAAAAACATTGTTGCATCCTTTCAAGACCTCAATTCTGAAACGGTTAACCAAATAAAGAAAGAACTTATGTAAATAAATGTCAAATAGGTAATAAGGTTTTCAAATAATAATTGAGAACAATAACAGTTTCACAACATGAAAAGATCTTATCATGATAAATGGCCCTTGAGCTTGGCCTTGAGAAATGCACTGATGTACAGAGGTGGGAGGACAATTTTGCCAGATTAAAAAAGAACAAAAACTGGAGGAGAGGCGAGCAGAGCGTTTTCAGGGGTCAGTGAAGCACCCAGATTCACCCGTCCTGCTGTTTCAAAAGAAAAATGGAAACATGATCACTGATGTGGAATGGATAAGAGGGGGATGTATTTTATTAATGTTAGTTTCTCCTGTATAGAATTATCTCTTGCTATCATGGTTTAGTTAAGATAATGCTGACTACTTTAAGACCCAAAATGAAAAATGTACTATGGTTCAAATATAATACATATATATATTGTCCCCTCATTTACAAAACTGTCCAAGGAAAGTGTAGTTAGTAGTGGAAGGCAAAATTCCACACATGGTCATCAGGAAACCCTCCTGGAGCTACCTGACGGCTCTGTCATCTTCAACCCAAAAACCTGCTCGAGTAGACCTGTTGTCTCCACCTCCACCAACCACAGGAGGGAGAACACCAGAACTGCTTTGGGCTAGGCCTGGAAGGAGCACATTTTCATTAGGTGCAGCTGCAAGAGATGTTGGCAATTGTGGCTTAGCTACTTGCCCCAAAGGGGAAAAAATGAATATTGCCCCAAAGGGGGAAAAAAACATCCATCATCCTATTTTGAGATGTAAATAAAACCCATAAATAAATTATATCCTGTTCCCTCCCCCTGCTCCCGCTTAAGCATGACTTCTGTGTATACAAAAAGCCTCTTGGTTTTAGTTTACCAGATTTTGGTGGATATTTCAAATTCATATTCTTCAGTAAGAGGCTTCAATCTTACTAGATTCCCCCATTCAGACTTTTAGATTGAAGTGATTAATATTGCTTTTCCTTTAATTCCCTGTGCCTTTCTAACTCTACTATGCATTTTGAAAAATGCAGTGGCCAGAACTGCATATCACATCTACATTCCAGATGCAGTGACACTACCATTCTGAACAGAGTAAAGCTGTGTCCTTTACCTTTTTCTTCAAAATTTATTTCTGACGATGGCAACTATGCTGTAGATGCCTTTGGCTGCAGCTTCAAAGGAAAGTCTACGTTGATCCCCAAGTGCCTCTTTCTTATCTTCAGTCTTGTAATTCTGATACTAAAACCCACTCTCCTCTCAAAGCAGTAGTTCTCAACTCAGGCTCTATACTACAATCATCTGGGGAGCTTTAAAAAGTATGAATGCCACCCCCTCCCTCAACATTCTGCTTTAATTTGTTAAAGATGAGCTCTAGCTATTGATCTTTCTCGAAATGTCTGTGTAAGATCCTTTCAAGGCTGTGAACCATTGTTGTAAGAGTAATTTTTCCAGTTAGACTTTACATATTGCTATTGAAATTTCCCTCTTCTTTTTCTCCTTGTATACCGACAAGGGCAAAACTTTCCGGTTTTCTCCTGTTAGTTTGGAATGTTCACATGGGAAAATTATGGGACTCTACAAACCATCATAAACCTTGCACTTCAGCATGTATGATAATACTGACTGAAACACAGATATCAGATGTCCTTTGTCCTTCTGCTCCTGTGTATGCAAATGATATCTTATTGCAGATGTATGTATGTGTGTGTGTGCGTGTGTGTGTGTGTATTTAGAGATAGTAATGTTTTATTTAGAAGTTTTAGACAGTTTAGCAAGGCTTCACCAGAGGTGCATTACTCAGGTTTTACAAATGTATCCAAATCATTTATGAATAATTTCCTTAAGTGTGTAATAAAGAACATTCACCTTCCTTATTTTGTTATATTTAATCTAGGAGCTATTCCTGGAAAGATAATGAACCTTAGTGTGTATACTAAATTGATTCACCTATTTATGTATCATATTCCACTAATTGGAAGGCATTTCTAAATAAAAATGTCAAGTCAAAGGAAATTATCAAATTCTTTGCCACTTTACATGGATTTGAAAAAATTATACAATAGCTGTTGTATAGTGCCTATATTTTTAGTGTTTATCAGCTTGGATATAAAGCTTTGCATCTTTTTCTGTGCCATCTCTCACCTCTCAAAGAATCCATGTACAGATGCCTTAGAAACATGGACTTTTCTGCATGTGAGAAACAAAGCTAGTACAGTGAGAGCATTTCCATTTCTCCTTTCCTTAAAATAAGTGGCATCAAGTCCCTTCCTTCCATTATGTGTTTCTCTACTTTTGTCTTCTAATCCATGCTCCTCAACCAATTCAAATTGCTCTCTATTCTGCAGAGTAATTCAGATAAGCCCTAGCTTGTCTTCCAGAATGTCTGAACTCCAGTAGGTTAGATAAAAAAAGTATCCTCTAGTTGATGTGATCCCAACTCCTTTAGAAGTTAATGTGAATGTTAACAGGTCTTCCTGGATGTATATTAAAGGCATGATTATATAATCACTTCAGTTGTGTCCGACTCTGTGCGACCCTGTGGACTGCAGCCTACCAGGCTCCTCCATCCATGGGATTTTTGAGGCAAGAGTACTGGAGTGGGTTGTCATTGCCTTCTCCTATATAATGGGTAGTTTATGTATTATATTAACTCTATAAAATCCTAAAAATAACTTTGAACCTCTGATCCCAAGTGTTTAATTCAGAAATCTGCACTTCTGTAATCTAGCCACTATCTTGAATGGGACCTTGAGTGTCCTCCACTCCTGGCAATTTCTCAAATAAATACATTGATCTTCCTTCAGATATTCTCATGAATAGGTTTTCCATCTTTTCATGTAACTTTACATTAGGGTAGCACTACCTCGGAGAAGGCAATGGCACCCCACTCCAGTACTCTTGCCTGGAAAATCCCATGGATAGAGGAGCCTAGTGGGCTGCAGTCCATGGTGTCACTAAAAGTTGGACACGACTGAGCGACTTCACTTTCACTTTTCACTTTCATGCATTGGAGAAGGAAATGGCAACCCACTCCAGTGTTCTTGCCTGGAGAATCCCAGGAATAGGGAAGCCTGGTGGGCTGCCGTTTATGGGGTTGCACAGAGTCGGACACAACTGAAGTGACTTAGCAGCAGCAGCAGCACTACCTAGTTAAAAAATCATCTTCCAGCATATTTTCTTGTTTGAGTGTTTCACATTGCAAGCATGTAGGGCTCTTTTAGGGTTTATCAGATGGCTCAGACAGTAAAGAATCTGCCTGCAATGTGGGAGACCTGGGTTCAATCTCTGGAATGTGCCGCTCCCCTGGAGGAGGCATGACAACCCACTCCAGTATTCTTGCCTGGAGAATCCCCATGGAACAGAGGAGGCTGGCGGGCTACAGTCCATGGGGTTGCAAAGAGTCAGACACGACTGAGTGACTAAGTGCAGCATACAGCAGGGCTGTTTTATAGTTTAGAAGGGTAGAATTTGGAAATTTTTATCAAACAGCTCAAGTTCAACTGGACAGTAAATGGGGTAACAGTAGCCTTTAAAAAGTAAAGGAAATTGAGACATTATACATAATGCTAAATGCATAAAAACTAGATGATCAATTAAGTAGTTTAACTACAATCCCCAAAATTTGATGACTTAAGATAATAATGATTATAATAACTATCGTTTTGTCTCATGATGCTTAGGTTGATTGGGCAGTTCTTCCGGTTTCACTTGGTTCAATGGGGTGACTTGCTGGCAAAGTGCTCCCGAGGACTCCTAAAACCTTGGTTCAGATGGCTGGAGGTTTGGGCAGCTGGGCTTCTCTCCTTTATGGAGTCTATACCTTCTGGGCTTATTCCAAGCATGGAGGTCTCCTGGTATGATAAGGCCAGGTTGGAAGGCTAGTCTGGGGAGTTACATGCCACTCCTACTGCATTCTTTTGGTAAAAATAAGGCAGGGGTTCATTTCTACTCAAGCGGTGAGGAAACAGACCGTACCTTTGATGGGACGTATGGCAATCCCACTGTAAAGGTCTGTGGACACATGGAGATGTGATTTATTGAGGATCAGTATTGTAACAACCTACAACAGCTGTGCTAATGTGCTTCTTCATCTACAAGTGCATTCACGTCTTTTCTCAGATCTCATTTTCACAAAGACCCTGAGAGGTAGGATATGATCTTCTCTATTTTTACAGTTGACTAACCTCAAGTTCTGGAAAAAGTCAGTTATTTACTAACCTCAAAGTGTAAGATAGAAGAACAAGGATTTAAAGTCAGACATGGCCAATCCAAAAATCATAAAGTAAAGACGTGTATACTCATCTGGATCTTTCAAAGAGTAGGTTCTGCATTTTAAAGCCTATTTATAAAATGGGTGAATAAGTAATACTGAATAATCTGTTCTAACCTCATGACTTATTATTAATTTTCAGTTTACAAAGTAATACTGTAAAGTGACATAGAAACTAATTTTATTTTTAATATTTTACACATTCTATGTTTATAAGAACATTTTTTTCAGGAAGATTCATTTTTAAAATTTTTTATTGGAATATGGTTGATTTACAATTTTGAGTTAGTTTAGGGTATCCAGCAAAGTGAATCTGTTATACAAATACATATATTCACTTTTTTAAAGATTCTTTTCCCATATAAGTCAGAGTATTGAGTAGAGTTCCCTGAACTATACATGCAAGCCTTATTAATTATCTATTTTATATATAGTAGTGTGTATTTGTATATACATTTCCATTTTATATACAAATTGTATATATTTCCAAATTGTATTTATTTGGAATTGTATATATTTCCAAATTGTATTTATTTGGAAATGTATATATTTCCAAATTGTATTTGTCAATACATTTCCAATTTATTCTTCCTCTCCCACATACCACTCTGTAACCATAAGTTTGTTTTCTACGTCTGAGGTCTATTTCAGTTTCATAGATAAGTTAATCTGTAGCCCTTTTTAAGATTCCACATATAAGCAATATCATGTTTGTCTTTCTCTGTCTGACTTATTTCACTCAGTGTGACAATCTCTTGTTCCATCCATGTTGCTAGAAATGACATTATTTTGTTCTGTTTTTTTTTACTTTGGCCACCTGATGTGAAGAGCTGACTCATTTGAAAAGACCCTGATGCTGGGAAAGATAGAGGGCAGGAGGAGAAGGGGACGACAGAGGATGAGATGGTTGGATGGCATCACCGACTCGATGGGCATGGGTTTGGATGAACTCCGGGAGTTGGTGATGGACAGGGAGGCCTGGCGAGCTGCAGTTCATGGGGTCGCAAAGAGTCGGACATGCCTGAGCGACTGAACTGACCTGAATACTCCATTTGTATATATGTACCCCATCTTCTTCATCCATTCCTCTGCTGATGGGCATTTAGGTTACTTCCATGTCTTGGCTTTTGTAAGCAGTGCTTCAGTGAACACGGGTGCATATATCCTTTCAGATTATGGTTTTCTCTGGATATATGCCCAGGAATGGGATTGCTGGATCATATGTTAGTTCTGTTTTGAGTTTTTAAGGAATCTCCATACTGGTCTCCATAGTGGTTACAACAATTTACATTACCACTAACAGTGCAAGAGGATTCTGTTTTCTCCAAACCTATAGGAAGATATATTAAATACAAGCAACTTTCTCATCTAAATTATGGATTTACTTTGGAAAGAAGTATAAAGGGAAGGAAACTGCCTGATATTCCAGATGTCAGAATTCAGAAATATATTTATTTGTCAAAGTTTTCTCTAAAAGACTTCTCATGGTTTTTTTTTTTTCCTCTCAAAATTGGGAAACCAATTCATAACCAACTGTAATCTCACTTGAATTTCTATCACTCTAGCTACAAATCTCATTTTAAAGCAGAGCTCACAAAAATGACTGAGCACAGCAATTGAGAAAGAACTCAACCATAACAAAAAATAAGGTTGTACCTTAAGCCAGTGCATGTTCATCATCCACTAAATTAGCACAATCCTCTCTTGCCTTCTATTATAGAGGGAGCATTTATATATATATATACATATATATATATGTATGTATGTGTCTGTATGTCTATACAAAAATGTCATTTTTTCTATACTTACACAAACATAAATACATATACCACACATACACTAGAAATTCATAGACTTTTAATACAGAAAGTAACAGAATTGAGTTTTACCACTCATCATGTTACATGAAATCACTGTTAGGATATATACCATATAATTTTTTTTTCAGTATCTTTGAGGCATTTGTTTAAAAAGACATTCATATTTTGGTTCCCTAGCTTAACAGGTTATGTTATTATTATTTTTTTTAAAAGTTCAGTTCGGTTCAGTTGCTCAGTTGTGTCTGACTCTTTGCGAGCCCATGAACTGCAGCACACCAGGCCTCCCTGTCCATCACCAACTCCCAGAGTCCACCCAAACCCATGTCCATTGAGTCGGTGATGCCATCCAACCATCTCACCCTCTGTCGTCCCCTTCTCCTCCTGCCCTCAATCTTTCCCAGCATCAGGTCTTTTCAAATGAGTCAGCTCTTTGCATCAGATGGCCAAAGTATTGGAGTTTCAGCTTCAAAATCAGTCCTTCCAATGAACACCCAGGACTGATCTCCTTTAGGATGGACTGGTTGGATCTCCTTGCAGTCCAAGGGACTCTCAGGAGTCCTCTCCAACAGCACAGTTCAAAAGCATCAATTCTTCTGTGCTCAGCTTTCTTTATAGTCCAACTGTCACATCTATACATGACCACTGGAAAAACCATAGCCTTGACTAGACAGACCTTTGTTGGCAAAGTAGTGTCTCTGTTTTTTAATATGTTGTTTAGGTCATAACTTTCCTTCCAAAGAGTAAGCGCCTTTTAATTTCATGGCTGCAATCACCATCTGCAGTGATTTTCAGTTCAGTTCGGTTCAGTCACTCAGTCGTGTCCAACTCTTTGCGACCCCATGAATTGCAGCACGCCAGGCCTCCCTGTCCATCACCAACTCCCGGAGTTCACTCAGACTTGCGTCCATCAAGTCAGTGATGCCATCCAGCCATCTCATCCTCTGTCATCCCCTTCTTCTCGTGCCCCCAATCCCTCCCAGCATCAGAGTCTTTTCCAATGAGTCAACTCTTTGCATGAGGTGGCCAAAGTACTGGAGTTTCAGCTTTAGCATCATTCCTTCCAAAGAAATCCCAGGGTTGATTTCCTTCAGAATGGACTGGTTGGATCTCCTTGCAGTCCAAGGGACCCTCAAGAGTCTTCTCCAACACCACAGTTCAAAGGCATCAATTCTTTGGCGCTCAGTGTTCTTCATTTGGAGCCCCCCAAAATAAAGTCAGCCACTGTTTCCCCATCTATTTGCCATGAAATGATGGGACCAGATACCATCATCTTAGTTTTCTGAATGTTGAGCTTTAAGCCAACTTTTTCACTCTCCTCTTTCACCTTCATCAAGAGGCTCTTTAGTTCTTCTTCACTTTATGCCATAAAGGTGGTGTCATCTGCATATCTGAGGTTATTGATATTTCCCCCAGCAATCTTGATTCCAGCTTATGCTTCCTCCAGCCAATCATTTCTCATAATGTACTCTGCATATAAGTTAAATAAGCAGGGTGACAATATACAGCCTTGACGTACTCCTTTTCCTATTTGGAACCAGTCTGTTGTTCCCTGTCCAGTTCTAACTGTTGCTTCTGGACCTGCATATAGGTTTCTCAAGAGGCAGGTCAGGTGATCTAGTATTCCCATCTCTTGAAGAATTTTCCACAGTTTATAGTGACCCACACAGTCAAAGGCTTTGGCATAGTCAATAAAGCAGAAATAGGTGTTTTCCTGGAACTCTCTTGCTGTTTTGATGATCCAGTGGATGCTGGCAATTTGATCTCTGGTTCCTCTGCCTTTTGTAAATACAACTTGAACATCTGGAATTTCACAGTTCACGTATTGCTGAAGCCTGGCTTGGAGAATTTTGAGCATTACTTTACTAGCGTAGGAGATGAGTGCAATTGTGCAGTAGTTTGAGCATTCTTTGGCACTGGCTTTCTTTGGGATTGGAATGAAAACTGACCTTTTCCAGTCCTGTGGCCACTGCTGTGTTTTCCAAATTTGCTGGCATATTGAGTACAGCATCATCTTTCAGGATTTAAAAAGAGTGATTAGTAATAATTACCAGTGCTCTTACACCATAAAACCCTATACATTCACTTTGGAAAATTTGGAAAATATAGAAAATTCTACAGAAAAAGTAAAATTACCTATGGTCTTGCCATTAAATATATATGGGTTGTGTTCACTGACTTGTTTCCTATTATTTTTTATGGATTTTAATGGTTTCATTTTTTTGCACATTTGAGTATGTAACTTTATGAAAATTTAACCCATGTATACTTTGAGACATTTTCCATGTTATACTGAGCTATTTAAAAGCATTATTTTAAGTAAACATCTTCATAAAAAACTATCTAGATCATCTAGCTGTACCAGATTTTACTTCCCTGTTTTTCTATATCAAGGAGTAATGACTGGTTTACTTTTCATTGTTGTTGTTCAGTTGCTTAGTCGTGTCTGACTCTGCAATCCTGTTGACTGCAGCATGCCACACTTCCCTGTCCTTCACTATTTCCTATAGTTTACTCAAACTCATGTCCATTGAATTGATGATGGCATTCAACCATCTCATCCTCTGTCACCTCCTTCTCCTCTCCAGTCTTTCCCAGCATCAGGGTCTTTTCCAGTGAGTCAGCTCTTCGTATCACATGGCCAGAGTATTGCAACTTCAGCTTCAGCATCAGTCCTTCCAATGAATATTCAAGGTTGATTTCCTTTAGGACTGATTGGTTTAATCACCTTGCTGTCCAAGGGACTCTTCAAGAGTCTTCTCCAGCACCACAGTTCGAAGGCATCAGTTCTTTGACACTCAGCCTTCTTTATGTTTCATCTCTTACATCCATACATGACTACTGGAAAAAAACATAGCTTTGATTACGCAGACCTTTGTTGGCAAAGTGATGTCTCTGCTTTTTACTTTATTGCTAGTGTAAATAATACTACAGTGAACTTTTTTACAAAATCATTTTTATAACTTAAATGATCCCTTCAGGACTGGTTTCCAAAAGTGTATCCCAGATTAAGACTCTTTTTAAGGTTTTTGATAAGTACTGCCAAATTATTTTCCGGAAAGTTTGAATCTATTTTTAAACTCAAATTTAGCTTACAAAACACTCACTAGTATTATTATAAAGGTCTTAATAGGGTAATAATGGGCATATAATAAATAATCCAATACTCAGATTATGCTTGCTATAATTTAATAAACATACACTTTAAAAATAAGTTTTGTTAAAATTATATGACTCTTAATTGTATAAGAAATTTTATAAACTAGTGAGACTACATGTTCTACTATATTTGATGAAGATTATTCTAACTTCAATTCTTGAGTCCCTTAACTTATTCGAGTTTTGCACATATAGATACAAGGTAGATCTATTTTATTCTATCCCCATTGAATGATATCTATAAGGACTTGGGTAGACTGGGCCACCCCATTCCAAGGAATCATGACCTACTTATGTTCAGTTGTTAACTCCCACATTTAGATTGATTTTAACCTATTGAAATAGAAACTACCTGGGAAATTGAAACAAAAAAATTCAAAAAATATCTCACTTTCTGGAGTTGAGAAATCATTTTAGAAAGATATTATGGTAGTATTTAACAATGGAAGTTTTCAGAAACTGATTCATTTCATGACCTACCTATCAGGCTGAGTGAATGGGTGCTGAACTATCACTTGTCAAGTTAAATTCAGATTTGAATAAATGATCATTAGAGTAACTATTAACCAATGGGATGCATAATCAACAGGAAGCTCCTCTGTGGACAGAGGAGCCTGGGGGGCTAAAGTTCATGGAATCACAAGAGTTAAGACACAACTTAGCAACTACACTGCCAACCACCATTAGTTAATTTGCAGAATGAAAGTAATTATGATAGTTTTCTGAGTCAACAGAGAGAAACCCCATAAAGTTACCCAACAGCCTTTTTTTTTTCTACTTGTCATCCTCATCCCCTTAGAATTCTGAGGATTCACATAACAGGAATGCACATGGATTCTGCTCTAGCATTTCTGTTTAAATCAGAAACACCTCTCAACTATTGATACAAGCAACTAAGTCCAAATAAAAGACTGAAAAAAGAAATGTTATTTGAAACTCAACAGTTATAAAGGTTACAAATGCAAAATCATTTGAAAAAGTCAACAGCCAAAAAGCTTCCCAGTGTCACCATTATATCTATTATTTTCATAGTCCGATTACTGGTCTCACCATATGTTCCGCTTTCACATTTTCTGATGATATTTGCTCCTGGGAGACAGAAGGGAAAGAGAAAGTCAATGCATATATTTGCTCAATGGGTTATAACATTCCCATCTTAGAAAGTACTGCCTATCAACATTACTTTGCATATTGATTACCAATTTTTATTTATTACTTTATAAATTCCATTTCATCAAAATTGGCAGATAACATGAAGTTAACAATACATTTCCTTAGTTTAGATATTATTCTGAGGCTTCCCAGGTGGATCAGTGGTAAAGAATCTGCCTGCCAATGCATAAGACACAGAAGATGCAGGTTACATCCCTGGGTCAGGAAGATCCCCTGGGGTAGAGAATGAGAACCCACTCTAGTATCCTTGCCTACGAAATCCCATGGACAGAGGAGCCTTGATGCCTGTAGTCCATGGGGTCACAAAGAGCTGGTCACAACTGAGCACACAGAGTTTGAAGGGGTATTTATCTTACCAGTTTAAGCCTGTGGTTTGTGAGTCTGAATACATTTTATTCTCACAAAACTTGAGCATATTTTGAGAACATAGTCAGCATGTGAATCATCTTCCTCACCTCCGTCTAGAGTGTTACTGATTCCTAGGGCAGCCTGGGCTGTGAAGCAGTTACACATTTTGTCAGAGAAGGCATTATGATTCAGAATTGTATACCTAATTATCTCCTTTATTGAAGCAAACTCCTGCCCAGGAGGTATGACAGGGTGTATTTGCCCCCAAATCTAGCCACTAGAATGTCAGGTTGCCTCAGCTTGATTTGTTTGTATTAAGTGTGAGCATTCTCTTATTTAAATAAATTATACTCTCTGCAGTTTTTCCTTTAGAAGTCACTTCTTGCTATGTTAAGTTTTGGTAGGAACTCAACCAATAATATATAATCTGATGACTAGTCATCTTTCAAAGCAGCAAATTTAGTACAAGCAGTTACAACTGTGTCATTATTTAGTTTTGATATAAGTGGAATGCACAATAACAAACTTATGATTATTACAAAACCTTGGAAACTTTCTGAGCAGCTTATTTCTTTGTATATTTATTCTCAGTTGTTAGCTTTTGACTTTATTCTCAACAACTGGGACATTAAGTCTACTTTGTTAGGAAAGGTGGTTTGCAAAATTAGGGCTGCAGATCCAGGGCTGAACTCAAACAGTCCTGTCTAAAAAATGTATTAATAATAGCAAGAAAAAAGGAGTATCTGGCTGTCAGTCTGAAAGAGTGTTAGTTAGACCTCTGCTGCTAACCAGCTGTGTGACTTTATACAAATTATATTTTCTAACTGGGCCTACAGTTATAGAAAAAAGGGACTGAACTCATGCCCCCCAAATTCACACTATTGTAACATTTTAATATTCGACAATCTGGTTCTTAACTACAGTATCCTAACCACAATTTCCCCAAATCTTTACTTCTGTGTAGTCCCTTTAGGAAACAACACAGTATTCAAAAACATTACCTTCTTACTAATACTGTATCTAAAATTATAAAATAATTGTTCTGGGATAGTTCTAAATGAAAAGGGCCAGTTTTAGCTCCATTTGAGAAATTTGCCCCAAAGGTATCAGAGGTTCCTCTAGTTAATCTCCAGCTACCTGAAAACATTTCTCTAGTTAATCTCCAGCTACCTGAAAACATTATTCTAGGGTCTTTTAAAAGCTTGCTTTAAAAAAAAAAAAAAAAAAACCAAACTACAAATCCCATGAGTCAAAGATGGATTAGAAACTGACACCTCCCCTCCAAACCCTTCCCGGTTCCCTAGAATGTAGTCTGCTAAAACTCAGGTTGAGGCATCCTGAAATATGCCTGAAAGAAATGCCTGTTGTTTCATCCCGATTTTTAATCTGTGCTCTAGCTTGGCTCCTTTAAATCGGTGCTGAGAATGAGGAAGGGAAAGGAGCTACGCAGAGCGGGATGGGCGCGGGTGTGAGCATCACCTGTTCTGAAAAGGGCATGCGCACTGTGAGGGCGCGGGCGAGGAGGCGGGGCGCGGTGGGAGGGGCCGACGGCGCCTGGCTGGCACCACTCAGATCTGCTTCTGCCCGGCTTGGGGCGCTGAGGCGGCGTTGGGAGTTGCCTTCTGCAAAGGTTGCCTGGCGTTGTCCAACATGGAGGAGGCACTGGCCTCAGGCATCACCTGCAAGAGGGACTAATCTCCGCCTGGCGTTCAGGGCAGCGGTGCAGGAGTTCCCGAGCCCAGGGACTCCGCCTGCACGCCCTGAGCCAGACCCCTGCTCTGGTTGCTCCTCCGGCGGCGGGTTTCCCGGTGGGGACGCAGCGCAAGGAGGGAGCGCGGCGGCTCTGGGTTTCCTTAAGCCATGGGCAACGAGGCGAGCCTGGAAGGGGAAGGGCTCCCCGAAGGGTTGGCGGCGGCAGCAGCGGCAGCAGCCGGAGGAGGGGCTGGCGGGGCGGGGAGCCCCTTGCACACCGTGATCCCGGCCGGCATGGAAGCGGATCTGAGCCAACTGAGCGAAGAGGAGAGGAGACAGATCGCTGCTGTCATGTCAAGGGCGCAGGGGCTGCCCAAAGGAAGCGTTACCCCGGCCGCTGCGGAGCCGCCTTCCATGCACAGGCACGCACAGCATGATGTATATATGTTCGGACATATATGTACAGCTTCTCGTGCACATATGTGCCTGCCCATATGTGCCATCACGGCAGTACATATATGTCGCTTCCGTTCATTTTATTCTTCCTAATGGGGTGGCTATAAAGAGAACATAAGCCTTCTGTTGGGTAGAATAAAAATGATGCATTACAGAGTTTCTAGTGGGATAGTCAAGGGTTGCATTCTTGGAACTGTGATTTTAGGTTGTGATTTCTGGCCTTTTGAAATCTTTTCCCTCTAGGGTGGCGTGGAGAGACGCCCTCCAGTGTTTTACTAATCTGGAAGTCTTCCATTAATACAGAACGGACGTGTTAGGAAATGGATAGAGCTGGGTGTTTACCTGTCTCTGTTTAAACCTCCTCAGTCTTTCTGGGGTCTTTTTCTCTTTGAATAATATATAAATATTTCTGTAACAATACGTTTAATTCCCTTAGAGGTGATTTGTCTTTCCTTCACACCCCACCCCCAGAGAACAGGAGCTGTTTAGGTAGAAGGCATAGAATGAATACACCTTTTATATTCAATGAGAAACCCTAAATTATGTTGTGGCGTTAAACAGATGGTTTGGTCACAGCAGTGCAGGTGATGTACATGTATTTATGAATTAGCATATGCTATTTTCTAAACCACTGCTGTTTTATGTGGAAAAGGATCTTACAGTTTATGGAAGAATGTGTGAATTTGTGTTATCTTAAAATTAGTTTCCAGTACATACTTTTAAACACTGAGCAAATAACATCTTGCATAGGAAATTAAGAGCTGATTTGTAATATTAATGTATGCATTTCCCCCTCTAGCTCTCTATTTTCCTACATCCCAATAAACTGGTTGTTTTCTAATTAGAGTACTTAGAGGGTATAATCATTGTGCCTGCCCTGCCTTTATTCTGTAAACAAACCTTTTAACTTCCCACCCTTCCCTACAGAACAGTTCTCTGACCATGGTCCTGAAACCACTCCTGCTTTATGGTAACCTAACAATTTTCATTAGATACTGGAAATATGAAAAATCTTGATGTAGGTGTAGGCTTTTATCCTCTACTTCATAAAATAAATGCACTTTCACTTAGGAGCTATAAGTATATACATATAATTTTGTCAAGTAACTAATATAGGGTAACTGTCAAATGTTTTAAGGATGATGACAATATTTATCACATAAAATCTTAAATGCATAAACTATATCAGGTAAAAACCCATTTTCTTGAAGGGAAACCCAACACTACCGGTAAAAACTGGCTTTTTCATATTGAAATGTTTTTCTGTGTTTTTTAAATTAGTGACATATTGGGCTATTCCTTTGGCATTAAGTCTTTCTTATACATTCCCTTAAGAATACGGTTTATGATATGTACTGTTTTTTTCTACTAATTAAAAGCTGACTTAGAAAAAAATTTGAATGTTCATATAGTAGATTTTTTTAGGTTAATATGAGGTGCAGTACTTTTATTAACCTTTTAAAAAATGTATGCCAGCTCTGCTGCAATTTTTCCTGAGAGCCACAAGCAACAGGTTTAGCATGCTGGTTACAGATACCAGGAAAAGTGAGAACTTTGATTTCTAAATTCCTTACTTCTATTTAGAGGGTGGCTAAAAAAATAGTACTTCAGCCTATGAAAGTATAGTGTTTTATGCATTATTTCTATCAGGTAACATAATTTTAAAGCTCTCTACTGACAGTTTTGTTACCGTAGAATTCTTAGCAATAGATTTTCTGAGTCAAAAGAGTTATTGACAAAAGCTTCATTCAAATATATAAACAATATGGGCATGATTTTGGCAAACTGTTTACATTTTACTGAAAGATTTCTATAAAAATTATAATTTTGGAAAGTTGTTATTCCCATGTGTGATAACCAAATACATACTTGGCTTATGATTTAGATTTTAAGAAACATATTAATTCAAGTGTATATAAGAAATTATATGCAAATCATTTCACATTTTAGAAGGTTACATGATGTGAATTAGACATGGTGGGGTTTTACTTTTTTTTTTTTTAAGAAATAAGGGTTCACACCCCAAAGACCTTATCTGATTATTTTTAACTGACTCATAGCAAATTATATATGATTTACAGTCATATATGCCTAAGTTTCCTTGCCTCTAAATAAGATGATAATACTTATCTATCTTGTAGAGCCATTGTAAGGATCAATTAAAAATTGACAGGACCGTTTCTGCTTGGATTTTAATTTGAAGTAAGCTTATACATATAAAAAGTAGTAATATTGCTATCAGCAGTGAATGGCACTGGCAGTGATGGCTGCAGACAAGTTGTTGGTTAAATTATTCATTGTCATGAGTTATTTTGATATATCTATAATATATCTATATTCTTTTACATACAGAGAAGTCAGTGCAGCATACTGGAAATCCTGTCCCCCATCCTCCCCACCAGGACTTAGGACTCCAGATTTCTATCACTAACTAGTTTTATGACCTTGAATTAATATCTTTGCCTCTTAAATCCTACTATCCTCTACAATGTAAAAATGAATAGAGATTTCTAAAGTTGCTTATATTTCTATTATAAAATTTTATGACTCAACACTGTCAAGTGTCATTGCTTTTTGTGTTATATTTAAAAATCTTTTAGTATTCCAGCTGCTTTTATAGTCTGACTCTTGAATGCTTTTTTTTTTCTTGTTTGTAGCTGAAACATTTTTTTTGCTGTTAATATGTGAAAGAAAAATTCTAATATGAGGATGACAATAGTGAAATGAAAAAGAGAGGTTGTATAAAACTTGAAAAGTTAAAAGCTAGAAGTTAGAGCTTACAAATGAAATAGTCCTGGATTTTGTATTCATTGCTGATCCAGGGAAATGCAGTTTTACCACTTCTACTCATTCTATTTATCCCTACAGATGTGTCATATAGATGTGAACTTTCCTGAAAGATACTTTCGATAAGTAGAATAGTGACAATTCTGACTGAACTGATTATTTTCCTTGAGGCCTCCGCTACTGGGTAGTCACCTCCACAACTCTTTGTCTTCCTAGAGCAGCAAACTAAAATGAAAATGAAATGTTTCCTTTTATATCTCAGAAGACCAGTAGAAAGTTAAAGTGAAAAGGATTCAAGAAACAGTAATCAACAGGGAAACAAAAACCTGAGATGTTCATTCATTGGTCCTTTCACTATTATTCATTCATTGATTCATCAAACATTAATACTCATCGACTAGTTACGAGCTTTGGTTCCAGTGATGCAAAGATGAGTAAAACACTTTCTCTGTACACAAGAAACAGACTGCATTTTAATCATTCTTGTTTTTAACGCAACTATTATACCCAACAAAAATTCATCAAAAGACTGTAGTTAGCTAAGGCATCTTTTTTTATTTTGCTCACTATTAAGCCTATATCTTCTCTTAATGATTATCTGTTTCTCACTTCCAGACATCCATATTTTATATTTATTTATATTATTATAGCAACTAAAACTAAATTTAATTTGTCTACCTGTTTAGATATTCTCTTACAGGGGGCTTCTATAACATAATACCACTTAATATTTATAAGACACGCATGCAGTCATAACTTTTAGTGCAGGCAGCTTGCTTTAACTTTTGGTGTTTATTGTTATCACAGATATTTGGTACTTAACAACATTTATATTTTGTTTTGTATAAATGAATTAAGTGAAGCAATATCACAGAAAAAATGATTATGTTTAATAGTATTTTCAGGGCTTCCCTGGTCGCTCAGATGGTAAAGCGTCTGCTAATGCGGGAGACCTGGGTTCGACCCCTGGGTTGGGAAGATCCCCTAGAGTAGGAAATGGCAATCCACTCTGCATAGTGTAGTTAAGAATAGATTTTTAAGTACTCTGTTTAGCTACAGATTTCTTCAATAAAATGCCTAAATAATTCTGTACAGAATAATCTCTTACGTTTGTGCCCTACAAGGGAGTGGTAAACTTTATTAATTGAATAAGTAACATTTCTAGAATAATGTGAAAATATAAACAGTGGAACTTTTAAAATATAATCAATTTTGGATTGTTTACTGTGGCTCTTCAGCCAAACCCACTGCACTATTCTTGTCTGGAGAACTCCATGGACAGAGGAGCCTGGCAGGCTACAGTCCATGGGGTCACAAAGAGCTGGACATGACTGAGCAGTTAACACTCTGCCTTTGTATGGAATGGAGCAAATGGATAATTTTAGTTCCTTTAAGTACAGGCTTCAGAGACAAGTTTTTATAATTTTTTTACCTGGAGGAAATTTCCAAAACTAAGAGTTCTGTTTATTAATCTTTTATTAGAAAATAACTTTGTGGCATACATTGCCATCTATAGTTTATTTTCTTCTGACTCGTTGCTATCTAGAAGTAATATGTCTGTGTTGCTTCCTACCATGCCTTTTTATTTATTTTTTTTTAAACAGAGAAATTTTTATTACAGGATCATGAAAAGAGATGGGTAGTTCATGCCTTAAGGACCCCAAAGTTACTAAAAGCTTTCCACAAAGCTGTTTTATAAGAAAGGTGAGGGAGGGACATGGTTAGTTGCTGCAGGCTTCTTGGTGTCAAATTTTTTGTTCTTGAAGTCAAGTCATGATCAGTCAATGATGTTCCTATAAATCACTACCAAATGAATGTTATTCTCTGTCATCCTGGTCTTAGCTAACAGGAGGCAGATCTCAGTTGTATGTCTTACATCTTGATCTATCCTCAGATTTCTGTGCCATTATATAGTGAATACAGTGAAGTTGCTCAGTCATATCTGACTCTTTGTGACCCCATGGACTGTAGCCTACCAGGCTCCTCTGTCCATGGGATTTTCCAGGCAATAGTCCTGGAGTGGATTGCCATTTCCTTCTCCAGGGGATCTTCCCAACCCAGGGATTGAACCTGGGTCTCCTGCATTGTAGACAGACGCTTTACCGTCTGCGCCACCAGGGAAGTCTGTACCATTAGGGGAAATTAAAAAATGTAAGTCATATTAAGTACCAGATGACCTGAAATGAAAATTTATAGTCTGGTCTATTGGCAGGTAAATTTTTGACAAAACAAGTTAAAACCTATACAATGTTTTGATCATCTCACATTTTAAGTGCTACTGAATCACTGTTTATCTCATTTTCTTTTAATTAAAAAGAAATCTTTTTGAAAGTTAGCAGTTTACATATATCAAAATACAGCTTGATTTATCCCATAATTCTGATGCAGCATGTTCTTATTACTTGCAGCTTTATCAGTAAATAGCTTATTTGTGGACTAATATACTTGATAAAAGTGTATATGAGAAACAAGTATTTTAATTATTTAACCATCATTTAGAATTGATGTTTCCAATTAAAAAAAAAATCTTGTATATTTGTCTATGAGTAAAAGAATTTTTGCAAATTACTTGTTAGTTTTTAAGTCATTGTCAATAATAATACCTAATATTGGTAATAGTAAATGTTATAGAAGACATTAAGTAAAGAGATCTTTATTTCTTTTCTTCCTCTGAGTAAAGTAACAGTACTTTTCAAAAGTGGGAAAACAACCAGCTTGTTGCTCTTTGTATATCAAACTGTGTCTCAGGATGCTTTAAACATCTTATTGTTATATTAGGGGATCTCAGATAAGAATGCTATTGGAAAAATAACTGAGTGATATAACACTATTTTTCCACAAGAAAGAATTGTTTCTCAAAATTTTCCTAGGAATTCTTATTCTACAAGTTTAATATGATAATATTTGATGGATATTACATTTTTTACAAAATAGGGTAAAATTGAGTAGACGATCAGGTTCCCAAGAGCACCTAAAAACCTCCTGCACCAGATCCTTTGATGTCACATTGTGTGTCTTAGGTAGCTAATGTAAATTCTAATATTAGAAAACAGTTGTTTTTAAAAACGAATATTTTCACCTCTTGGTATGCTAGTGTTTCAGAAACTAACATTTTTTGACCATAACCTTGGCTTAAAAAGGATATATCTTGTGAATGTGAATGTGAGAATGTACTGGAACATGTCTTTGCGTTGTTTTGTTGAGTTAATATATTTAAACAGACTTTAAGGATGGCCAGATTCTATTCTTAACTATTAAGTGTAAATGTGAATTGTTTTTTGTTATAAGTAGTTTCTAACTAGATATTTTAATAGTTCATCTCTTATAGTAGCAAGTATTAAATCTTTCCCCCTTCTCTTCATCTCCATGTTGCAAATCTGAACCCATGTAAAGAAAATAACAGACATTAAAAATCTTATGTTACTTACAGGATGATGTAAAAATGGATTTTAGTTATATTTATATGATCAAAATTTTGAAGATGTAAGAAAGTAACAGCTTTTTCATATAATTTTGAGTTGGTATAATTTCCATTATTTTTACTTCTGTTTGTTTCATTCTTCTAGGAGACAAGAGTTGGATAGTAGTCAACCTCCAAAGCAACCAGGAAAACCACCAGACCCTGGGCGTCCAATTCAGCCTGGTCTCAGTAAGAGCAGAACTACAGACACTCTGAGGTCAGAGCAGAAATTGCCTGGAAGAAGTCCTTCCACTATTAGCTTGAAAGAATCGAAGTCCAGAACTGATTTTAAGGACGAGCACAAGTCTAGTATGATGCCTGGCTTCCTCTCAGAGGTTAACCCTTTAAGTGCTGTTTCTTCTGTTGTAAATAAATTCAATCCTTTTGATTTGATATCAGACCCTGATGCCTCCCAGGAAGAAGCCTCCAAGAAACAAAAAATAGCTCAGAAGGAACAAGGAAAACCTGAGGGAGTCACAAAGCCTCCATCACAACAACAGTCTCCCAAGACAGTTCCTAAGCAGCCAGGACCTGTGAGGGCTCCACTTCAGCAGGAAGGTTCTCCAAAATCCGGATCCTCTCAGCCACCAGAAAAAAGTAAATCACAACCTCCAGAAACAGGAAAGCCCGCTCAGGGCTTCCCCCAGGCTCCTCAGACAGACCAGGCAAAATTGCCAATTCAGAGAGATGTATCTAGGTCTCAGACTAAACAGACAGACCCAGGAAGGGGTGAGTCGGCTAAACCCTCACTGCAGAGCCCCTCCAAGCCACCTATTCAGCAAGGAAGTCCTGGAAAATCTCCAGCCCAGCAGCCTGGACCTGAGAAACGTACCATACCACAGCCTGGGCCTGCAAAGCCTCTAGCTCAACAACTGGGAACAGCAAAGCCCCTGGCCCAAGCTCCAGGGGCAGCGAAATCCCTGGCTCACCAGCCCGGGCCACAGTCTCCAGCTCAGCCGCCTGGGCCAGCAAAGGCTCCAGCTCAGCAGGTTGGGACAACAAAGCCTCAGGCCCAGTTGTCTGGGCCAGGCAAGACTCCACCTCAACAGCCTGGCCCAACGAAACCCCCTCCTCAACAGCCGGGCCCAGTGAAGCCCCCTCCTCAACAGCCGGGCCCAGCGAAGCCCTCTCCTCAACAGCCTGGTCCAGCGAAACCCCCTCCTCAACAACCTGGTCCAGTGAAGCCGCCTCCTCAACAGCCTGGTCCAGCGAAACCCCCTCCTCAACAGCCTGGTCCAGCGAAACCCCCTCCTCAACAGCCTGGTCCAGCGAAGCCCCCTCCTCAACAACCTGGTCCAGCGAAGCCGCCTCCTCAACAGCCTGGTCCAGTGAAGCCCCTTCCTCAACAGCCAGGCCCAATGAAGCCCCTTCCTCAACTGCCAGGTTCAGCGAAACCCCCTCCTCAACTGCCAGGCCCAGCGAAGCCCCCTCCTCAACAGCCTGGTCCAGCGAAGCCCCCTCCTCAACTGCCAGGTCCAACGAAGCACCCTCCTCAACAGCCAGGACCTGTAAAACCCTCAGCTCAGCAATCTACAAAACCAGTAAGCCAAACAGGAGCTGGAAAACCTCTACAGCCACCAACGTTTCCATCTGCAGCACAGACTCCAGTACACGGCCTGCCTAAAACCATCTGCCCTCTTTGCAATACCACTGAACTTCTGTTGCATGTTCCAGAAAAGGCCAATTTTAACACATGCACTGAGTGTCAGACCACTGTTTGTAGCCTGTGTGGGTTTAATCCCAATCCTCATTTAACTGAGGTAAGTTCAATTTTTTCATGATGTTCATGCTCTTAAAACATATCACCGTCTTCCACAGACAGTGGTTAGTTTATCACTGATATGATAGGATGGCATTGTTTTTCTATGTTTCTTTTCTTCTTTTCCTCCTCCTTTCGTCTTTTTCTTCTCTGCCAAATGTAAATCAGAGTTTTTTCAACGTTTCCTTCAGTAATAATATTTCTCCAAAACATTACTATAATTTCTGATAAATTTGACACATAAAGGAAGTATGAATTGATTGAAAAATGCAGAGCATTTACTCATTGCATTCTGGGCTTAAAGTCCACACTGTTATATTACATTAATATACTACATTAATTTTTATTTTTATTTTTTACATTAACTTTTAAATTCATGCTCCGATCTACCTATCATATAATACTCTTGATGTGATATTTTTATATGGGATCCTGTTTATGCTTGGGAAAAAAGCAGACAAGGTTTTTAGATTCTAAATACAATTTTAATATAAAACTACACATCCCCTTCCTGCCAGTGATTTTTGCCATGATCTATGAGAGCATGCTTCCCTCCTTAGTTAGAGTCATTCATAAAAGTATAAATGACATCATAAAATGAAGTCATTAGAGCAGGTTCGACACTGATGGCTGTTTACATAGAAAGATCACAGTTTGTAATTCCAGGTCTTTGGGTAAATGTTTCTGACTTACTGAGTCATGAATAGGCCAGTTGTGACACAAATGGGTTTAAGATTGTTTAATCTGATTCAGGTTAGAAAAGTTATTCTCAGCAAGCCAGTTAATGCTAACTTAGCACTTAAAGACCCTGGATAAAGTAGCGTTTTAATAGGTAGAGATTCGGGGACCTTTTCAGGGAAGGGACAAAAAGCGTAAAACTGCAGAAGAACTTAGAAATTCTCTGGAGTTAAGAAATAATACAGTGAAGATGATATAATAATATAAGTGAGAATAAGAGGGGTTAGGATCCAAAAGAAGATGTTTTTAAAAGAAATGCAATAGTCCCTACCCGAGGAGAAAGCACAGAAACCATTTAGTCCATCTGGAGAACAGCTGTTAGTGGGCTGTGCGTGCCTGATGTGTGTGAACAGCCCAAGAAGAAATGGAGGCAGCAGTCATTGAAGGATTGTGTGATTTAAATATCTCCCAGAGTGGAGACTCATGTACTGTCATTCTCACTGAAATCCCCTTTCTGTTAAAAAAAAAGTGATGATTATTGGTAGCTGTTAAGTTCATTTGGATACTTACTGTGATGAAAGATGATAATGATGTCCATTTAAAGTATGTCAACCTGTGATTTTTTGCCAAAGTATCTTTATTCTTTTTACCAGAAGTCATATTGAGTACTCTACCATTTTAGATAAGGGATTCTTTAATGGTAAAATTGGAATTAACAAGAACATTTATGTTGTGGAGGAGATCAGATTATAAATAGTTTGTTTATATATTTGTAGCTTTTTTTTTAATATCTTAAACTTTTCTGCATTCTTATTTTAAAAAAATTTATTAAAGTATAGTTGATGTATAAAATTGTTACAAGTGTACAGCATATTGATTTACAAGTTTAAAGGTTATATTCCATTTATAATTATAAAGTGTTTGCTGTATTCTCCATGTTGTACAATATATTCATATGGCTGATTTCATATATAATAGTTTTATACTTCTTAATCCTTTACCCCCAAGCTGCCCCTCCCCCTTTTCTTCTGCCCACCAGCAACCACTGGTTTGTTCTCTATATCTGTGTGTCTGCTTCTTTTTTGTTATGGTCACTAGTTGTATTTCTTAGATTCTGTGTATAAGTGATATCATACAGTATTCGTCTTTCTCTGTCAGACTTATTTCACTTAGTATTCTCCAAGTCCATCCAGATTGCTGCAAATAGCAAAATTTCATTCTTTCTTCCAGCTGAGTAGTATTCCATTGTGTGTGTGTGTGTGTGTATTTATAAATTTTGATAAAGATGTGTTTCTGGCCATAGTATACCATCTTCTTAGGAATGTGTAGTAATAATGTATCAAACAGTAAGATGGTCATTTTATACAATGTTAGTCCTGACTCTGTGACAGTTTGTAAGACAGAAACATGTACTTGGACCTTCAAGCTAAATATATTATTTGAGTACCTACAAAGTGGAAGATGTTTTACTGTATGTGTGGTAGGATATAAAGATAAGTAAAACATAATATTGATCTCTACATGATTCAGGTATACTAGGTTAGATAATACATGCACAAGGAAATATAACATGTGGTCAAATAATAAAAGCTGTGAAGCACATGAGCAAACATGATGGACTATAGGGTAGGAAGTGTCATTTCCAGTGGGTGAGATTAAGGAGAGATTTGTGTAGAAAATGGCATTTGTGCTAGGTCTGTAAAGATGGATATTATTTCAACAGGTAAAGGACGTGAAAGGGAGTAATGATTCGGTCTAAGACCTAGAGCCAGAATAATGCAAAGTGTATTTAGAAAATTGGCATAACTCTAGGTTGGCTGAAGTGATGGGGAGGAAATGAGCAATGAGATTGGAGAGAAGTTGAATTCAGATTTTGGCATTCCACATAGTAGCAGTGAGCATTCTGCTTTTTGAAGCTTACCTTAATTAATGTAGTCATATTTCCAATCCTTCATTAATTTTACAAATGTGTATCAAATGCCTAGTTGTGAAACACTGACAAGTACTTTGATAGAATTAAGTATTTGTTAGATATGGTGTTTTCCTTCAACCAGGAAATAGAGGAAATAAAATTTGTAGATAAGAAGGGGAAAAACAAATATATAAGAAAACTAGCTTACTGTAGGGCTTTACAGTTCACATAGTTCTTTCCTGTTTGTTTTATCAGAATTAAGTTTCCAAGTAATTCTGTGGTTGTATAGTCTGTTTTCTCTGTTATATTTTCTTAATTATAGAGAAAATTGGTTTTTAAGTGGTTATTATGGTTGCTTTACTTGTTAGGATCAACCTGATAGTAAATAACTAGAACCCAAACTAAATGTCGGAGAAGACAATGGCACCCCACTCCAGTATTCTTGCCTGGAAAATCCCATGGATGGAGGAGCCTGGTGGGCTACAGTCCATGGAGTCACTAAGAGTCAGACATGACTGAGCAACTTCACTTTCACTTTTCACTCTCATGCATTGGAGAAGGAAATGGCAACCCACTCCAGTGTTCTTGCCTTGAGAATCCCAGGGATAGGGAAACCTAGTGGGCTGCTGTCGATGGGGTTGCACAGAATCAGACACGACTGAAGTGACTTAGCAGCAAACTAAATCTTCTGATTCCAAATCCATTTACTCATGGTAAGAAGAAAGAAAGGGCTATGATATCAGATGAAGTAATCATGACTATCTGTAACAGTATCACAACTTTCTTCATGGAAATACAAGTATTTGACCTGGGAATGTGAAGAATGGTAACTTGGACATACTGGACAGGAGCTTGGAATGTGGGAGCAGGTAGAAGATCTCAGTGGCTTAAAAAAAGAAAGCATCCCCATTATTAACGAGATGAGTGTGGGCAAATCATTTACACTTTCTCTATCAGTAACACCATATGAACAATGGAAACAATATGTTCTCTGCTGAACACAGTGAATTGTTAGGATTAACTGAGCATTTGTATAGAAGGTATTTTTCAATATATGAAGTTCTTTTGAAGTTGTAATATTATCTGCCATGGATAATCTGATATTTTAAACAGTTGATTTTGAAAGTTTACCCTCAAATTATTTTCTACAGATACAATATTATAAATTGTTGGATTCTGTGATAGCAATCAAGAGCCATTTGATCTACAGTGTTGAAACATTTCATTTTAACTTTAATTTTCAAAAGGAAATGAAAAGTAGCACTCCTCTCCTACCACAGAGTGATATAAAGGAGAAAACAAATAAAACATTTCTCAACCAGGAGTCAAATGCACTAAATCTATTACTCTGCTAGTAAATCTGTCCTTAATTTGGACACTGACCCTCTGCCATCCTATTTTCTCATATTCAATGGAGAAGCAAAACAGAAATAAATACAGAAAAAAACTGCTGATTACCCATTTTGAATGATGGAGACGTTCATTGTAAATGAGCAGTTTGGAGAGACTCACTTGACATTTTAGCAATACCACCACATGAAGGATTAGAGGAACTAGTGGAAAACAAAACACCTGACCTCAAAGGAGAGCATCTGCTCAGAAAATAAAAAGAACTTGTAAAATTCGTACCAATAATTAGTATACTCCAATTTCACTGTGCTGACTTGAAGATAAAAATGGGCCCAGTTGATGTTTTGGAAAAGAGAGACCCAGAATTTTCCCATCAAATTATCTAGCTACTTAATTGAGGACCTACTATGTTTCAGGCACTTTCTGGACTGTCCTAGATGTAAGAGTGAACAAAATAGTCAAAAAGTGTGTATTGGTCAGAGTGGCAAATAACACGTATAGTGGGACGGATGGTAATAAGTGTTATGGAGAAAAATGAAGTAGGAGAGGGTTATAGCACAAACCAAGGGAAGGGGTTGGTGATGTATTGGTGAGGTCCCTTCATTCCCTGTCATTCGGGGATTAGCATGTGGGAGTTGATGGATGACTCAGGAATCTGGAATTTTTAGTGGTGACTAAAGGTCTAATTTATGTGTATAGTTCTAACTGAGGCTGAGGGTTTGAAGGGGGCTAAATAAGGAAAGGGTGGAAATGTACCCAGGAATGTTTAGAGTTCTGAGATCCCCCTCTTTACTCTTCCCTGTGGTGTTGTGGAGGCTGGGAGTAAGCATTTTATCTCCAGTATAGGGAGCTCTTTCTAAGTGCCTGCCCATGGAATTGTAGACATTTTGAGGAGGTAGTTATCTGAAATTCTGAGGTTCCCTTGGAACTCTGAGAGCTCTGGGGCTCTAAGAGAAATATTTAAAAATTATGGAAATTATATCTAAGAGCTTATTATTTCTAAGAGTTCCAGCTTATTATTTCTAAGAAATTATATCTAAGAGTTTCAGAAAGAAAGAATCAAGGCTACAGAGGCAAGCTCTAGAAAAAAGGAAGTCTTCAGATTTTGATCCACCAGTAGTCAAGCATGATTAACAAAATGCCTGATAAATATATCCTGGTGAAATGATGTGATTTCCAGGGATAAGGAGAACATTTGAAAGACTTCTACAGAGGAAAAAAAATATCATCTACAAAAAGATGAAAAATCAGGCATCTGTATAATAGTCATATCAACACAGAAGACAGCAGAGAGGGAACAATTTCTTTACATTTCTAGAGATTGTGATATGATGAATTCTTTAAGCAATCGAGAGGGGGTGTGCGAGCAGCTTAAGAATTTTTTCATATTTAAGAGTCCATAAAAATCATTAGCAGTCTATATATATATACTTCCCTCATAGCTCAGTTGGTAAATCATCTATCTGCAATACAGGAGACCTGGGTTTGATTCCTGGGTTGGGAAGATCCCCTGGAGAAGGAAATGGCAATTCACTCCAGTGTTCTTGCCTAGAGAATCCCATAGACAGAGGAGCCTGGCGGGCTCCAGGCCGTGGGATCACAAGAGTCAGACATGACCTAATGACTAAACCACCACACACGTGTACACAGGTGCACACATGTATATATCACAGTCACTGGAGTTCTTCTATTAAAATGGAAAATGAAGAGAGTGGGATGGAGTAGCTGACCCCAGAAATGAAGAAAACTAGAAAGACATTATCATTTTTTCCAAACTGTAATTGTATAATAGTAGTGGAATGTGAGATGATATTAGATGGTATTCAGATCAAAGTAAAAAGTTATGCATTATTTAACTGTGTTAAAATATTTAATTAATATATCAATTATATTTTTTTGAACATTGCTTAGTGAAGTGAAAGTCGCTTAGCTGTGTCCGACTCTTTGCAACCCCAAGGACTATACAGTCCATGGAATTCTCCAGGCCAGAATACTGGAGTGGGTAACCTTTCTCTTCAGGGGATCTTCTCAACCCAGGAATCGAACCCGTGTCTCCTGCTTTGCAGGTGGATTCTTTACCGACTGAGCTATCAGGGAAGCCTGTTGTGGCTAAAGACAGTCCTAAAACAGGTGGTAATAAATAGGATTTTTTTTTAAAAAATGTAGCTTTTAAAGGAGAAAATATACGTCTTAAATTTATAAATCACAGCTTATTATTTGATATTATAATGGCAGCCACAAGACAACGTCAAAGCAAAAGTTGACCCTGATCAATTCTGAAGAGTAAAACTTGGTGACCGAGAGACAGGCTTTTACTTTTAATGTCATATATTTTGTGCTATTTTTTAGCCTTATAAATCCATCTTATAATTAATACTTGAGTAATTTAAAATTTTCTCATTTATCACATGATTGGTTAAGCAGTTTATATGAGGTGAAGGAAAGGGTAAATTAGATTCTCAGTTTTCACATCTTTAGCCTTGGCATCTGCTTGGTGAAATGACAAGAATTTTAGTTATAAATAACAGTTGATTTGAAATGCCTTATGCCTGTCATGCCAGATTTGGTCAGTTTCTTTCATTTGTTCTTTGCTTGTCACAGCCATGACAAGCAAAAACTGGCACTATTTTTCATGAACCCAATAAAGATAAATACAAGTCCCTTGATTCTAAGCATAAAATTTTTATTTAATAGAAGATAAAAAATATTTTGGTTTTTTTGCTACTCTCTGATAATGCTTATGGCATCTTTCATAGTATTTAATACAAAAATACCCTGACTATAACAAACTTAATTTCTCTATCTAAGGTAATTTTCTCATGAGTTGAGAGGAATAGAAATAATAATTTAAAAATCTGCATTACTTAAATATGTTCAGAAATGCCATGTTTGTTTAGCTCTCGTTTTCCACGAGGTCCAGTGTACAGCATTTTCCTCATGACTTTGGTGTTCCTCATGTAAAATAAATATGTATTTGTCATGCTCTACCTGTAAGTTTAATCTGTAGCACCAAAGCCTTTTTTTTAATTGGAGCTTTTAAATTACGAGATGTTTCAGGTGTCTTTCTGCATGTCCAGCTTTTATATATACTAAGTCAGTTGCTAAATATCACAACTTGTATGATGTTCTGTATAGCTTAGTAAGAACAGATGTTCTGCCATGAAAGTAGATACCCACAACTAACAGAATCATTTATTGGATCAGTAAACTTATTACAGTGATGGGATAACTTGCTCATTGTTCATATCCCTTGAGAAATCACACATACCTAACACTCTGTCTCCCCTGTTACCATATCTTAATTAGCTTAGATAAAAACAGACCCTTATACACATTTCAAAAACACTGTATTGAAGGCAAGATGTAAATTATTTATTCACTTCAGTTCAGTCTCTCAGTCATGTCTGACTCTTTGCATCCCCATGAACTGCAGCACATCACACGTCCCTGTCTATCACCAATTCCCGGAGTTTACACAAACTCATGTCCGTCGTGTCGGTGTTGCCATCCAGCCATCTCATCCTCTATCATCCCCTTCTCCTCCTGCCCCCAATCCCTCCCAGCATCAGGGTTTTTTCCAATGAGTCACTCTTTGCATGAGGTGGCCTAAGTATTGGAGTTTCAGCTTCAACATCAGTCCTTCAAATGAACACACAGGACTGATCTCCTTTAGAATGAACTGATTGGATCTCCTTGCAGTCCAAGGGACTCTCAAGAGTCTTCTCCAACACCACAGTTCAAAAGCATCAATTCTTCGGCACTCAGCTTTCTGCACAGTCCAACTCTCACATCCATACGTGACCACAGGAAAAACCATAGCCTTGACTAGATGGACCTTTGTTGGCAAAGTAATGTCTCTGCTTTTGAATATGCTATCTAGGTTGGTCATAACTTTCCTTTCAAGGAGGAAGCATCTTTTAATTTCATGGCTGCAGTCACCATCTGCAGTGATTCTAAAGCCCCCCAAAATAAAGTCTGACACTGTTTCCACTGTTTCCCCATTTCCCATGAAGTGATGGGACCAGATGCCATGAACTTAGTTTTCTGAATGTTGAGCATTAAGCCAACTTTTTCACTCTCCTCTTTCACTTTCATCAAGAGGCTTTTTAGTTCCTCTTCACTTTCTGCCATAAGGCTGGTGTCATCTGCATATCTGGGGTTATTGATATTTCTCCCAGAAATCTTGATGCCAGCTTGTGCTTCATCCAGCCCAGCATTTCTCATGATGTACTCTGCATAAAAGTTAAATAAGCAGGGTGACAATATACAGCCTTGACGTTCTCCTTTACCTATTTGTAACCAGCCTGTTGTTCCATGTCCAGTTCGAACTGTTGCTTCCTGACCTGCATACAGATTTCTCAAGAGGCAGGTCAGGTGGTCTGGCATTCCCATCTCTTTCAGAATTTTCCACAGTTTACTGTGATCCACACAGTCAAAGGCTTTGGCATAGTCAAGAAAGCAGAAATAGATGTTTTTCTGGAACTCTCTTGCTTTTTCCATGATCCAGCGGATGTTGGCAATTTGATTTCTGGTTCCTCTGCCTTTTCTAAAACCAGCTTGAACATCTGGAAGTTCACGGTTCACATATTGCTGAAGCCTGACTTGGAGAATTTTGAGCATTACTTTACTAGCATGTGCTGCTGCTGCTGCTGCTAAGTCGCCCCAGTTGTGTCCGACTCTGTGCGACCCCATAGATGGCAGCCCACCATGCTCCCCCATTCCTGGGATTCTCCAGGCAAGAAGACGGGAGTGGGTTGCCATTTCCTTCTCCAATGCATGAAAGTGACTCCTAGTGTGACCCCATGGACTGCAGCCTATCAGGCTCCTCCATCCATGGGATTTGCCAGGCAAGAGTATTGGAGTGAAATGAGTGCAATTGTGTGGTAGTTTGAGCATTCTTTGGCATTGCCTTTCTTTGGGATTGTAATGAAAACTGACCTTTTCCAGTCCTGTAGCCACTGCTGAGTTTTCCAAATTTGCTGGCGTATTGAGTGCAGCACTTTCACAGCATCATCTTTCAGGATTTGAAATAGCTCAACTGGAATTCCACCACCTCCACTACCTTTGTTCGTAGTGATGCTTTCTAAGGTCCACTTGACTTCACATTCCAGTATGTCTGGCTCTAGGTGAGTGATCACACCATCGTGATTATCTGGGTCATGAAGATCTTTTCTATACAGTTCTGTGTATTCTTGCCACCTCATCTTAATATCTTCTGCTTCTGTTAGATCCATACCATTTCTGTCCTTTATTGAGTCTGTCTTTGCATGAAATGTTCTCTTGGTATCTGTCATTTTCTTGAAGAGATCTCTAGTCTTTCCCATTCTATTTTCCTCTATTTCTTTGCATTGATCGCTGAGGAAGGCTTTCTTATCTCTCCCTTCTATTCTTTGAAACTCTGCATTCAAATGGGAATATATTTCCTTTTCTCCTTTGCTTTTTGCTTCTCGTCTTTTCACAATTATTTTTAAGGCCTCCTCAGACAGCCATTTTGCTTTTTTGCATTTCTTTTCCATGGGGATGGTCTTGATCCCTGTCTCCTGTACAATGTCATGAATAATTTTCTTCCTTGAAGTAATGCCAATATCAAAAACATCAGAAAGCATCAATAGATCTGGTTGTAGTCCTAACTCTGCCCTTTACGCATCTGTACTCTTGCTGATATTACTATGAGTTGAGTTAAAAGTAGTCCTAGTTACCTTTGATAAAGAAGCCTTTTTCTTACTTTACTGTTACTGTTATTCAGTTAGGTCACTGTAATTTTTCTGAGTGTTTGGTTTCCTTATTTATAGGGCTTGTCATATACTAAAAATCACATATGGCCACAAGTGGAAGCGCTTTGAAATTGAAATGAATAAATTATTTGTACTTATTATCATTACTATTGCTATTATTGTTTATAAAAATTGTAATAAGTATGGATAGTGCCATCATTGTTAACTTTGCTTCTCACTGAGAAACTGAGGTTAAGAATTTAAGTGACTTGCAAGGTAGCGTTACTTGGCAATGATCTCATACAAGAAGCTAGATCTGAATTTAGTGTCTTTTTTTTAAATAGGAGAGCACATTCTTTTTAAATAGATTCTAGGTTACAGAAGAAGTGTGTGTGTATGTATGTGCACGCACACACATGAATGGAGTTGGGGCGTGAAAGAGAGAGGGAGAATTTTACATATTCTTAAAGTTAAAAAAAATCAACCTTCTTGAGAATGACAGACATGGAGAACCAACTTACGGTTACCAGAGGGGAAAGTGGGGTAGAGGTATAAATTGTGGATTTGAGATTAGCAGATATATATTACTATATATAAAATAATAAAACAACAGGGACCTACTGTATAGCACTGTATACAGGGAACTATATTCAACTATATTATAATAATCTATAATGAAAAAGAATCTTTGAAAATAATATATATGTGTGTATATCTATATATATGAATCACTTTACATCTGAAACTAACACAACATGGTAAATCAACTATACTTCAGTACGTAAAAGACATAATCTTGGCAGCAGTTATTTTTGAAATTTAGTGTAAAAAAATTGAGGTCCTTATTTTATACCTTTTTTCTCAGCCTCATTCAAACCAGAGCTTTATATTGCTGAGTTTGTTTTGTTCTTCTGAGCCAGCCATTCTGTTAGGTTTTGAAAATAGAGATAAATTTGGTAACTTTGCTCACTCTTAAGAATAGAACTCAGTTTATAAGGAGAGTCAGTAATTCAGAAAATTCAGATTGGATCTTGTTCGTAAAATAGAATATGATGAAGATCACATAGATGAGGTCTGTTCTCATCTGAATTTAAAACAATAAAACCACCTTTTCATTCTTCCTCTCTAATCAAAGATTTTTAAATCATTCGCTGAACAAATATGACATTTCTGTCATTTGTTCAGGGAAGTAAGACTTCAGTTGAATTCATAAAATAAAAGTTAGGATTAGATTTCTACTTACATAAAACAATTTGAAGAAGTCAGTGACAGGCTTCTTCATGTGAACGTATAGCTAGACATTCTATAGTTGTGTTTGTTGGGAAAAATTTTAATATATAAGTTTATGTGTTATTTAACTTGAAAGGGGAAGGATTGAGATTAGTCAGAAAGAAATAAATGTAATTAGAAATGTATAAAGGATCTATGAAAAAAAGGTGAAATTAAGTTAAAGCTGATGAAGTGTAATTTTATAATCATGTTTTCCTTAAATGCATTCTTGAAAATGCACATATACATGCAATTATATAAAATTTAAATAAATTAAAAGGGACTCCCATTCACAGAAAGCTGAAAGAGGCTAAAATCCCTTATGAAACTTTGTATTTTTACACATTTTAATATATTTTTTATATTTCATGTATGTATTTTTAAAAGTTCTTCTTTCCTCTCCAAGTTAACATATAAGTGATTTTCTTAATTCCAATTACCATCTGTTTGAATTAAAGATATGTAACTTTCATATGAGTTCACAAAGTTTACAAGACCTTTGATTCTTTTCACTAAAGTAACTTTTTTTCATTTTTAAGTGAAATAATGGGGCAGTCAGTAAGCTATTTAAATAACTGCACAAATTTTGCCTACTTGGAATTCTTGGATCACAGGCTACAAAACAGTGTGATAGCTCAAGTTATGTTAATCATTTGAGATATAAAAGTTTGAGATCACCATGTGAGAGGCAGTCAGAAGTGTTAATATCTAACATATGGAGTTCAGTTTACTGATTCAGGATCCTCTTCTCTCTTTTTTTTTTTAGGATCCCCTTCTCTTTGTGTCACTGAGTATAGTACAAATGTATTTTCATGTCTGTGCTCTGTAATTATTTTGTAAATTGTACTTTGGTTAAAGTGTCAATTATTTTTGTTTGTTTTGGAGTGCACTGACATATGTATTCAAATATACTTTTATCATTTTATCCTGTTTTGTGAAGATTTGCAATGTCATTGCTAGCTTTTGGTGAACAGTATTAGCCTTTATGAAGAAAACAGAGCATGTTAGGTCATATTTCACAAGGTGTGATAATGGTTTCTGCATTGTACTGCAGAAATTATCTACACAGTTTCAGAAGGTAGCCATTCAAATTCTGGATGGATTGTCTTAAATAAAACTGTTTCTCCAATTTGCTGAGTGTGTTATCAAGGAATGTAAGTATCTAGTTTTTAACCAAAGGATGTTGTTCATGAATATGCACAGCTATTCAGTGAGCCATCTATAGTCAACCTGCTGTCAGGAGGTAGCTGCCTCCATGGAGGAGATCATGTGGGTTGGGCATTGCTTGAATAGCAGAAACATCATCTGTTATCAAACTTCAGCTTGGGTTTCTCTTTATAATATTATACATTTTTTAATAATTATATTGTTTAATTATATATTCTATGACATTCAAAGTAATATGAATAACAGATATTTTAAAGAATTTCAGAGGTAGGAAACATTTATAATAATTCATTATTACATAATATCTAAACTTTACTTGCTATCTAACACAGAGGTAAGAGTCATCATAAGAAGTGGTTATTTTTTTTAAGAGTACATGAGGATAGGAGAAAAGAAGAATTAATTGGAAAAGAAAAGCAATATGTGAGTCTAAATGCTGTGGTTCAAACTATAGTTGGGACAGTAGAGAAGGGGCAGACCTTATAATGGAGAATGGAATACTAAGTTATAAGGCAGAGACGTCATCGTGGACCATAAAGGTGAGGAAGCATTTCTGTGGATGGAGGAGGAGTACAAATTTTGAATCAGAACTCGGGTAAGAGAGAATGAGAACCCTGCCTTGATGGAGTAAATGATACATTTAGATCTTATGGTTTGCAGAAAAGTTTAGTTGTGATGCATCAAGAAAGACCTAACAGATCTTAGTAGAAGGGCAGGGTGAATGTATGATGGAAGAAAATATATTCATAATATGAATAGTATGCGAACACTGCTGCTGCTGCTGCTGCTAAGTCGCGTCAGTCGTGTCTGACTCTGTGCGAACACTAGCAAATATAAATTCCCAATATTGCATTCATCTTTTTGTCTTTTAGCTGACTTCAGAAAAACTCTAAAGTTTTACTTATTTTTAAAAAATATTTCTTGGATTATAGTTGCTTTACAATGTTGTGTTAGTTTCTGCTGTACATCAAAGTGAATCAGCTGTACGTATACGTATATTCCCTCTTTTTTGGATCTCCTTCCCACTTAGGTCACCACAGAACATTGAGTAAAGTTTGCTGTGCTATACAGCAGATTCTCATTAGTTAGTTATTTCATACATACTATCAATCGTGTATATAAAAATGATAGTGTATATATCCTAATCTCCCAATTCATGCCACCTCCCCTTACCCCCTTGGTATCCATACTTTTGTTTTCTACATCTGTGTCTCTTTCTGCTTTGTAAATAAGATCATCTGTACCACAATTTTCAGATTCTACATGCTATGTTGTTGAGCAGGGATTTCATTATAAACTTTATGTAGATTCTGTGTTTAAAATTTTCAGTTCGGGGCACATTGAAGGGTAGATGTTAGTCACTATGCCTTCTGGATACTTCTTTTTTTTTTTCTTTTGAGAAACTTGCATTCTCTTTTGAAGCTAAATAGATTCATAATAGTTCCAAGTAGGAATATGCTTTAATTCTGGAACCCCAACATTTGTCAACTCACCTTATTTGTTAGATGTATTGTGTTAACTATCTTGAATTATTATTAAAGACACAACCTTAAAAATCAGAATCTATTTTTTGGTACTTTTTTGATAGTGGCACCAATAATTGAAGGTTTATGTGAAATTCACAATTAAACTTTCAAGTGGTACCTCTTGAAACATTTAATAATATTTTTATGATTATCCAGCAAAAGCCTTAGTCAGTGAAGTTGTGTTACTATATTTCACATGACTCAGCTCTGATACATAACTCACCAAAAGGCTCAGAAAAAGAGAACCCTGGGAGATTGGATTTAATAGGGAGGTGTGTTAATAATTATCAGCATTCACCTTAGAATACACTGTGACCTCAGCAGAAATTCTGGTTGAGTCCTTTCTTACCCCTATTTATGTAGCATATTAAGTCAGAAGACTGAATGAACAATTTTATGCCTTTTTTGTTCCTTTCCATAGAGCTAATTGAATTAGAGTAGTTCATTAAACAGTTGTGTCTCCAGTTCTTGAATGCCATTTATTCGCTTGCTGTAAGCAATGTGGGGAAAGGAAGAAATGACTTTTTTTTTTTATCATTTGTCATATAAAATCTAGAATTTAGGAATAGTTAAAGCATGGCATACTTATCTAACGCAAATACTTTCATTTTAGTGCCTGTAAAGCTCTAAAGTTCACATTGCAAAGAGACTTAAAAATTTACTGATAAAACAACAACAACAAAATTTACTGATAAAACCAATGCATCCAAAGAAATTGGTTGAGGGCAGGTTGAGGGGGAACTTGCAGGAAGAAAAAAAGGATTCATGAAAGGCCAGATCAGACAGTGGCTTTGGAAATACTGATACAGTAGAAGGCTCCCCTGGTATTATTTATTGCCTTTCTCTTATTTGTTGAATGGATGTGGGTGATAAGAGAAAGTAAGTACTATGTGTGTCAGGGAACTGGGAAGTCATTTATGCAATGTTGGTGAAAGGCTTCTTCTCAGTTAGGTTTGTCCATGGATATTGTCTGACTTCTTTAGCATAGGGAAGGAGGGATAAGGACTAAAGTCTTGTAACACCCACATCCATGGCTGCAGTGGAATGAAGACCCAGTGATGCAGAACTAGGGGAACTAGCTGCATTATAAATATGGCTACCAAGTGGAATGGGCATCAGAGGTTTGAGGCCACAATGGCAGTAAATCCAGGTTCGTCTCTCCTCATAGTTACAGATAAAAATGTAATTTTAAAAGTTAAGCAAGACAGTAATTATCTCCAAGCCCTGAAAATATGAATGGTTAGCAGGCGAGTTGGTTATGGGGGGTTCCTTGAGTTTGAATCAAAATGGGAATATATGGTCCATGGCAAGGGTATGGCATAGGGAGAATGGCAGGCCACCAGAAAATGAAGGCAGAAGCTTGTCATTCAGGCTAGATTAACAGTGGGTATTAACAGAGTAAACATAGAAATATTGTAGCTTGAAGAGCATTAACATCTTAATTTATTTAATTCCGACAACCTCAAAAAATATTTGTGAACATCTATGATGATTAAAGGGGATTCTCTGGTTGCTCAGAGGATAAAGCGTCTGCCTGCAATGCAGGAGACCCGGGTTCGATCCCTGGGTTGGGAAGATCCCCTGGAGAAGGAAATGGCAACCCACTCCAGTATTCTTGCCTGGAGAATCCCATGGACAGAGGAGCCTGGCAGTCTACAGTCCACAGGGTCGCAAAGAGTTGGACATGACTGAGCGACTTTACTCACTTATGATGATTAAAAGGTCAGACCATACACATAGTGTTTATTATTGTTGCTGAACGTCTTTGGGGAGATGTAGAGCTGGAGGTATCAGAATTAGGTAAGTGCTAACATAAGGACAGTAACAAAACTATAGATTTTAATTTCTTACAAAAAATTAACTATTCACAGCTATTGGAGAGTATTGAGTTTTGATGGGAGCTAGAGTCAACCTTTTCTGTGGTGGTTTGTTTTAAACAGGTTAAATTTGGTGGCGGTACACAATATTTTGGAAATGACAAGGGCCAAATGAGGGACAATGGCTTTGGAAATATGAACAAGTGAGAAATTAACTTTCACAAGCAACACAGACCTTCTTGAAGAGTAACTGAATATGCAGTAAAGATATTACAGGATTTTTAACTCAGATGATTGAGAAGGCAGAGGTGCTGTTATTGCTTGTAACTCTCCCTCGGTGCACTGTGGAATATTAGATGGTGATTCGTGATGTTAGTGTTGGGGTGTGTTGTGGACTTTGTCATTTTCTCAGTGTAATAAGAAAGAGTTTTTGTTGTTGTTTTCGACTGAATCAGGCAATTGGAAACACTGCTGTGTTCAGTAGTAGATTAGGTTCTGAGCTAAAACTCATTTCTGTTTTCAACAGATTTGGCCAGTAGAATTAAAAAGAGGCTCTTTCTGAAAAACCCTAAGAGGATAAAAAGCTTTTCACATTGTGAAAGCTATAGACAATGATTTTAACCTGTATTTTCACAGTGAGGAGGAACATTGAGGGATCAGATGTCTTTTATGTGTTGTTTATCAAAGTGAAGAAAATGGGGTCATGAAAAGGACAAAAGTAGGGCCAGTGGAGTCTGTTCAGAAACACAGTGTGTTAAGAGAAAAGCAGAATTATGTCCCTATGAAAAAGCAATAGCGTTTGTTTTCCACCCCTCTTTTCCTAAGTCCCCCCTTGTCTACATATTTAGAGACTTGGTCATATATGGTTATAAACTACAAGGAAACATTTGCTTTTGGAATGAGGACAGTACAGAATATGTGTCCCAGTGTTGATATAAATCGTACGTTAGATATGCCATGGTAGTGTTCTGATTTTGCAGTGGTTCAGAGATGGAGTGAAAGCCTACCAGCCAGCTATGCATGAAGCTCCAATGTTCACATGGCAAACAGACTTAAAATTTTAGTGATAAAACCAAATACATCCAAAGAAATTGGAAGGATGAGGGTTGAGAGAGAACTTTCAGAGGAAAGGAAAGGAGGATTTATGACAGTATCATCATCAGATACTTATTTTATAAGTAAAGAATTATCATTTTAATTATATTTTCTTCTTTCATCTTGTCTGACTGCATGATTATAAGGTGACATGGTATCATTTAAGATTGAAAACAGTGATAAAAAGTAAATAGTAGAACAGCAGAATTGACATTGGCATTAGGAGATATGGTTGAGTGGATAGATGCATGTTTATGGAGAAATTTCCTTTCATCAAGAAGGGGACATGATGGAGTGGATTTCCTTATATTCAAGCTAACCCTTTAGTCATACAACTTATATTAGTAACAGTGGATTGATCATGTTTTGGGATTCAAATATCTGTATGTTTAAAAAGTTATTTATTTTATGAAATGCCTCAAACATAGAAAAAGGTAAACATAAGTACTTAATACTCATATAGAAAATGAATGTAATAAAAACCCAAGTGCCTCTTAACCTATAGGTAACAAATATTTTAATTTTGCTTTTTGATTCAGATTTTTAAACAAATATAACTGGTCAGTTAGAGTTGAAAATCTTCAACCTTCTCCAAACAAAAGTTTGCTTTCCATGAGATTATAAAATAAGCCCTGTTATACTGGTACTTTAGGCTTCCCACATGGTGTTAGTGGTAAAGAACTCACCTGCAAATGCAGGAGACATAAGAGATGCGGGTTCAAACCCTGGGTCAGGAAGATCCCCTAGAGGAGGGCACGGCAACCCACTCCAGTATACTTGCCTGGAGAATCCCATGGACAGAGGAGCCTGGCAGACTGCGGTCCATAGGGTCGCAAAGAGTCGGACACAACTGAAGCAACTTAGCACACATGCATACTGGTACCTGAGTTTAAATAATTTCACCATCCTTTCTTTAAATTTTAAATTCATTTTAATGATTAAGCAAAAGACACAGGAGTTTTTTTCTTTTAATCAAATGTTAACAGTGTAAACTGTCAAGTGTAAAAATAGTTTTTTAAGATTAGGAATGCTTAGTTCAGTTTTTTTACAAAAAGGAATTGTTTCAAGTAAGTATGTTGCTTGCCCACCTAATACTTAACAATTTTGTGTTCTAGAGAACTTTTTTGTTACTTATGCACCATATATTTAGTTTTCCATAGTGTAGAATTTTGAACAAAGAACTTCAGTGCTAAACTGGTAACATTGGTTACTTTGGGAGTTAAAGATTAGGTCATATAGAATTTACCCTTCTAGATTACTTTGGTAATATTTAAAATTTTGTATAATGAGTGTGTATTATTTTAGAATAAAATAGGTAAATGTTGAATATACATTTTTAAGATTATCTTCTAAAATATATTAGTACCAATTTCACATTCTCCTTTTAACAATAAGTGTGATGGAAAAGAAGAAATGCATTTACACCTATACATGATATATATATATATACACACATATAAATATATACATATATATACACACACAATGTGTGTCTCACATATATACATATCTCACCAGTCAGGTAAGTATATTGTATACATATATTGCTCTTTCCATTTATAAAAATTATAAGGAAGTAACTTTTCTCTTTTTGATCATGCTATATCTATAATAATTTCAGGGGATACCATTATGTTTTCTTTACTTTCTTAAGAGAGAATGTTTTCTTTCTAACCCACAGTGATTAATAGTTATGATTTTCTCACATTTGATTGTGTTGCCTTGGAGGGGAGAAGTGATTCTCTTGCTAATTTAAGAAATTATCAATGTGTTAATAATTTTGACAAGCATACTCTGGGTTATATAACTGAAACCTGTTTATGAGCCATCAACAGAGAAAATATCCAACATAACTGATTTTGGAATCTAATATGTTATATTAATAATCATGTTCTTTTATCATACATGGTTTTCTATTTCTGGGAGTAATCAAACTTTGAGTAAATCAAAGGCAAGGAATATAGCTAATGTTACAAGAAAATTTTCCATGTTGATTTATAATTTTATATTGCTTAAAATAGAGTGCTTACATCTCTGAGTTTCATTAGTTATATTTTAGTATACTTATCTATATATAAATAAGATATAAATATATAAATTAACTAAAATTATTTGATCTAGATTTTATGTTTTACATGATGAGAGACATAATTTCAAAAGCTACCAATGCAGTTTTAGAAATGCTTTTGTTTCTACCTTGTTATTGCCTTACTGACTGTTATTTTATGTTACTTCTAGATGAAAGAGTGGCTCTGTTTAAACTGTCAGATGCAGAGAGCTCTAGGAGGTAACCTGGCTCCAATTCCATCATCACCCCAGCCCAAACCGAAGACTACCCCTGTTCCTGCATCAGCAGTGAGCAAGCCACCCACTCCGTCACAGCAGGTTTCTCCAAAGAAAGATACTACACCCAAACAGGATGTCTCAAAGGTAGCTGAGTCTAAAAAGCCCCCACCGCTAGTGAAACAACCAACCCTTCACAGTCCCCACCCAGTCACATCCCAGCAGCCTCCTGAGGCAGAGTCCTCATCCAAGCCAGTCCCTCCCAAAGAGCCTTCTGTCTCGTCTGAACCGGCCAAGGTCTCCATGGCTGATGATAAACCAGAGCAGCCCAAGACAGGAAAGCCAGCCACAGACATTGTGTCTTCATCATCAACAGCAACAAGACCGGATATTCCAGGCTCCAAAATACCATCAAAGGATCAAGAGAAAGGAACTCCTCCTCTAAAACCAGACTCTGCCAAACCTTCTCAGAGTTTTCCACCAACAGGAGAAAAAGTTACCCCAGTAGATTCTAAAGTCATACCTCGACCTGCATCAGATACAAAAATTATTTCACATCCTGGGCCTACTCCAGAGAGCAAAGATCAGAAACAAGTTGATCCAATTCAGAAAAAGGACGAACCCAAGAAAGCACAAACCAAAATGAGTCCTAAGCCAGACACGAAGCCGATGCCAAAAGGGTCACCCACACCCCAGGTTCCACGACCCCCCACTGGACAAACTGCCCCTCTATCTCCACAGCCCCCAAAGCCTCAGGAGCAGTCGAGACGTTTTAGCCTAAATCTGGGAAGTATTACTGATGCCCCTAAATCACAGCCCACAACTCCTCAAGAAACAGTGACTGGGAAACTCTTTGGATTTGGAGCATCCATCTTTAGCCAGGCATCAAATCTGATCTCCACAGCAGGCCAGCCTGGGTCTCATTCACAGGGTGGGCCAGCGGCCCCAATAAAACAAGTCCCTCCTCCTTCACAACCACCTACTTCTCAAGGGCCACCCAAATCCACAGCACCGCCAGCACCTGCAAAGGTTCTACCTGTGAAAAAGGAAACCAAAGCTCCAGTAATTGAAAAACTAGAGCCCAAAGCTGAACAAGTTTCAACAGTAAAAAGAACAGAAACAGAAAAGAAGCCTCTGCCTACTAAGGACAGCAAACCTTCCACAGCTGAACCTCGAAAGGTTGTTCTTCCCCCCAAGCTGGAAGAAACCCCCAAACCAGAATCAGCCTGTCCTCTCTGCAAAACTGAACTCAACATAGGTTCTAAGGATCCTGCTAACTTCAACACTTGCACTGAATGTAAGAAACAAGTGTGTAATCTCTGTGGATTTAACCCTACACCGCACTTGACTGAGGTAAGCAATAGTGGTCTCACATATGAATGTGAGTATATGGCGTTAATTCAGAAATGTTTTGGTAGTCAGTTTTCCTAGCAAAAAATACATTTCTCAGTAAATAAAAACTGATATTGTTATCTTTGAAGGAACTTTAATTATTTATTAGGCTTAACGCTTTCTTATTAAACATTTATATAATTTATACTTTTCTGGGTTAATGTACCACAAAGTAAGAAGATGAAATGAGCTGATAACTTAAAATAATGATTATCCCATTCTTTTATGAATTAACCTCCTATGGTTTTCACATGAAAACACAAAATAAGTATTGTAATTTACTGTTCCCACTGTCTCTCATCCTTCCAGTCTCTTTCATACGTTAAAAAGAGAAGCTTGATTGATTGCAAATCCATAAACTACATGAGATCTGTTATTTACAAAAGTTAAGAGCTTAGTGTAAGTTAATATTGTCTGCTAGAAAATATTGGTTCAAGTATATAATACTTAGACTTTTTATAATCCTGTTTAAGCTGTTATCTGGCATAAATATAATAGAGTACTTCATTAGGAACTGTGGAAAGAAAAAGGAGTTTTATGGATTTCAGTGACCAATGTCAAGGATTTTTTTTTCTTTTAATGGGAAGACCAAAACACTTCTTCCATAGTGTAAAAAACAGGTAACAATTTTCTACCTAATATAGAAGAATGAATCAATAAGCATTAAGACTGTGTTAAGGATGTTAGAGTATTTGACTCTCAGGAGATTGAGGGGTTGAATGATTGCTGCTTAGGTAAGTAACAGTGATATTTTAGTAAACATTTTGGGATTGAATTTAAATCATTGTTCATTATTTTTATGCAAATCAGTAATACTTAAGGATTATTTTATTCCCCCTCCTTGATTTTGTAATTCATTGAAATGCAAAAAAAATTATATAGTTGGATTTAACAACTATACAAAAGAAGCTTTAGAGATTCTTGTTTTTGTGTTAAACTTTTTAAAAGAATAAGTTATAAAACCTTTTTTTTTACTTTTGAAAGTATTTGATTGCTTTGACATGTTTAACACCATATGAAAGTATTGTCCCTATAGACTTAAGCTGATTTTTATCTTCTTTAACTGTGATGAATAATGTTAACCAGGATCTGTTTTAAAGGTTAAAAAAAATATGGTTTCTGAGCACCTCTTGAGTGCTTACAAGTGTAATTATTACTTATAGTATTTGGAATTCAGTGCAAGAGCAAAACAACTTTAAATTTCTTCCATATTTTTAGAAGAATTGTTTTTCATTGTGTATTTATAAAGAGGGGAATTTCAATTTTTCCAGGACAATTGTATTAATTTCATACATTTGAGAAGTTGTACCTTTTAATGAAGAGCTTTATGATATCAGTATTTAAATGGTTATAAAACAAACTGCAACACTAAAATCTAAAATACCCAGAAGAAGTGTATTTTGTACACACTGCAGAAAGGGCTATAACTTGTGTATATGTGTAAACACCTATATGTATATATGCATTTGGGTCATAGTGATTATTAGAATTCCGTAAGTGTTTGGAAGTGTGAAGTGAGAGTTCTTGAGAAGAGGGACAATAAATCTCTCAGGAAAATCTTTGATTTTCTGTGTTGGCAAATTATATTTCAGAAGTGGTAATTTTGAAAGGAGTTTTCTTGAATCAAGCAGAGAATTATTATCTAGGATGTGTGTAGAATTTCAATAGTTTGAAAATATAAGTGGTTTTAAGTTTTCAAATGGTGCATGAGAACTCCTATTTTAAATACATCAATGGAATTTAGAAAATCTGTCATTGTTCAGATTGTTTTTGTCTTTGGCCATTTCTTTGAATGTGGAGGATCATATTTCAGCGGAGAGAAAAATATGATGTAACAAAAGCATTTGACTCATGTTCTTGTCTCCACTTGACTGTGTTAATCTGAGGGAAGTTTTTAGCTGGTCTAAGACCTTAATGCCGTCTGATCTTTAGGTAAAGTCCATTAGCTACCCTGACATCAAGGGAGTGAATGAAGGGTACTGGAGTTAATCCCTGTTACTGTAGCTCCTGCTCTTTTGCTTAGAAGACTTTAGAGGACTGGCAGAAGAGGCTGGCTGAAAAAGACACCCTGTGTTTGCAGTGTATGTGTGTATGTGTACACGTACTTGTGTATTCAGGAAATTATAAATTCGATGTATACGCTTTATTTGTTGGGCTGTCCCAGTGTTTATATTACTTACTAATCTCTCATTTTGAATGGTTAAAAAATATCTCATCCTTGATCCTTGTTTCCTTGCTTGGTTTCTATGATTTCTTTGTTCTGCTTGTGATAATTTTCTTGTGATCCAGTATTTTCTGCTGGGCTGGCACTGTACTTGGATTCTAGTTTGAGAGAGCATATACTGAAAATACTCAGACTTTAAGCCTACAATGCAGAGAAATGGTATTCCTCAAGAAAGAATTCAACTACATATTTCCATTTATTTTTCTAGTAAAGCACATATAACACTGTATGAAGCCTCTGCTTCTCCCCCTCCCTTCTCTATGAGACAGGATGTCTTGTCCTCCCAATGCCTCTCTGCCCTCCCCTTCTTCTGGTCTGTTCTGGTGGTGAGAAGAGCTGGTCCTGGTTTTCCATGGGTTGGGAACTGTAAAGTGTCTGTCCCCTCCCCCATCCATTCATCAAACACACCTGTCTCTAAGGTTGTTTCCTGTGTGTCCTACTCAGCATCTCCCACAGCACCTGAAGAGTGCCAAGGCTGCCTTCAGGGCTCTGGGGTGTTGCCAGGCTTCAGCCTAAGCCTTATGGCTTAACTGTTTTGTGCCCAGTGTGTACACATAATACTATCATCCATTAACCTCTGATAGTAAGGAATGGTTTTTTAGGCTTTAATTTCTGCTGAATCAAGAAATATTTTGTCTTTGAAGGAGTTTTATGAGGCAGCAAGGCTTTCTGAAAGAGCTAGTCTTATAGAATTTGGAAGCATGTTGAGAAAAACAGTGTAAATTGGCAATACATTTACCTAGTGAATTTTAATTATTCCGGGTCAGTTTAAGTGCAGACAGAAGTCTACTCATAGTGGGAATTTTATTGTTTGTGTTGCTCTTTTGTAAAGGAAATTCTTACTATGAAAATACAACTTAAATTTGTCTCCACATGCCTCAAGGAGTCCTAGAGTCATATTTCTGCTTCCTTAATAAGATAATTATGCATGGCTTGAATGATGTTGAAATAGCCAGCATATATTTGTCACCAGGCAACAAATGGGCCTTTTGAGCTGATTAAGATCCAGTAGTGTACCTGAGTTCCCTTCAGATCTTTACTCTGTAGCCAAGGTCACTCCTGCGTTCTCTCTCAGACCCTCTCTTGGACCCTTCTCTCTCAGAGGGTCTGGTGGGGGTGCGCTTCACTTCTTAGTTTAGTAAACAGGTAATATCTTGGTTTAACTTTAAACACCATTGCTTAAAGTTTAAAAAATATATCTATTACTAAAATATTATGATTTTATGGTAATATCTATTACTAAAATATATACACATATACACATACATACGTATATGAGCAAAAAAACTAAAAGAATGATCAGAACTCAATAAGGAGAAAATAACTCTACCAATAATCAGTTTTTAAAGAATTCCACGACAGAGATAAATACACATTCTCTGTAAAAATTTCTGGCATCCCAAGAAAAGAGGGACATCTGTTTGTACTTTCTGACTGACATAAGACAACTGATAAGTTTGTAGAAATAAAATTTTTGCTTAATAATCTTTATAAGAAATTTGATATTACCTTTTTATTAAGTGATATCTAGTTGAAGAAAAATCCAAAAATGGGTTTAAAATAGAGATATTTCGTTTAAAGAAATTGAAACAAAAAAGTAGATTCTTCATTAGTCTTTTTATCTATGCATTTTTAAGTATTTAGCATTCTGCTCTTTGTGGTAGTTCTATTAAGATATTCCATTTTTAATGTGATTAAACACTTCTTAAATATTACATAAAATGATTACATATTATTCAGTTCTATGATTCTTTGGTTGTATGTTTTTTTCATACACATTGTCCTGGTATTAAGGACTTAATACCTTAGGTTTTTCATTTTTTATTATGAAAAGTAATGAACAATTATTTATTTTAGGTTGTTTTCATTTTTTATTATAAAGTGAATGTTTTGGTGTATAAATATTTGCATTTTAACTGTTTTTCAGAGAAAGCTTAGTGGTACTGAGGTTACTAAATCAAAGAATAAGAACCCTGAAGTTATCAAACTTTTTTTGGAGATATGATAGCAGTTGACATTACCACTAGCATCTATGATGCCTTTCTTAATGCAGCCTCTCCAAATTTAAATACTATCATTTATAATAAAATTGGTTAATTTGGAGTTTAAAAATGCTATCATATGATTCCTTTGATTTGTATCTCTTGGGTTACCAGAACCTTTATTTAGATATTAAATGTATATAGATGGTTCTAATTACAATTCAGACATAACATTGTTCAGACATTGTAGGAAAAAGTAAACTGGTATTTGACTAAGTCTATGTGACACCCTTCCCAGGTGGCACAGTGGTAAAGAATCCTCCTGCCAATGCAGTTCGATCCCTTGGTTGGGAAGATCCCCTGGAGAAGGAAATGGCAACCCACTCTAGTATTCTTGCCTATAAGGATTTTCGTGGACACAGGAGCCTGGAAGGCTACAGTCCATGGATCACAAAGAGTCGGATATAACTTAGTGACTAAACAACAACAATATGTGAAACACATTGTATCAGGCATTTTTTCACAACAACCCTGTAGAGTAGATTTTAGAGCTGCTTTAGAGATCAGGAGAATGAGAATCAGAGAGGTAGTTACCAAGCCACAGAGGTATCATTCAGAGGCTGAAACAATGCTTGATTCCCTAGACCATGTTTAAGTAACATGGAGAGGGAGATGGTGGTTCTTTAGTTGCTAAGTCATGTCCGACTCTTACAACCTCATCGAGCAGCCTGCCAGGCTCTTCTGTCCCTGGAGAACTGGATAACAAATGTCATTTCTTCTGTGCTTGTGTTGTGTCAGTTGGTAATTACTAAGACTTTGATATCAACAAATTTGCTAAAATGTGCATCAAATCAGGTAACATTTGGGGCCCACAGAATAATGGTAATTGTGTTATGTGGCTGAATTTAGAAGCATATGCAGATTGAGAACTTCAGAAGCCTGCTTTCATGTATAGCGCATGTGAGGTCAGAAAACATAGTTGCTCCAACTGTAAGAAATACTGTCAATATTATATTCACGTCAATGCATGCAAAGACTTTACTCCATGAAAATAATGTAAGTGTTCCATTGGTGATAGTGGTGGTGGTTAATCTTTGCTTCTACCAACATTTTTGTATAGCCTCCTTTGTTACATTCCCAGGAGTGGGATTGCTGGAGCATGGGTTTTATATATCTATGCGTGTGTTAGTCAGTTAATTGTGTCCGACTCTTTGCGACCCCATGGACTATAGCCCTCCAGGCTCCTCTGTCCATGGAATTCTCCAGGCAAGACTACTGGAGTGGATTGCCATTGCCATGTATATATATATATATCTTAAACTGGTTCTCCACCATAGTTTCATCCATTTTTAGTTTGATTAACTTTGCATATGTGCTACTGTTCTAAAGATCCATTGCCTGATAAGATAGTCACTGGAAAAACATGGCTATTGAGCCCCATGGGTCAATTTAAGATTAATGAAAGTGCAAAAACCACATTAGATTTTACAACTTCGGTATGGAAACTGTATATCTCACTGATAATTTTAATTTGGCTACTATTGTGTAAGACTTATCCTTAAATATTGCTGTTATGACTGCCTTTTCACCTGTCACTTTGCAGTTGCGTATGCATGCACTACAGTATACTTCTGTGTAGGATATATGTTTTTCTCTTTATACAAGAAAAACACTATTACTATATTTATTGCTTCCAGAGCTTATTTTCTCTTCCAGAGCTTAATTTCCTTATATTATACAACATATCTGGTTCTCTTTCTGTGCTCTACTAAGCAAATAGTTCTTGGAGCTCTCATTATCAGGAGATAAACTACTGATATCTAGCCTGGCCCAGTCCAGCCTGATGATCACTGCTAATCATCAGTATGAGATATCGGCACTATTGATAAGTGTACCGTGGTCCTACCAACTTTTAGGTCAAAATATCTTTTCTACTGACTCTTCTGGTTTCCTCTATTCTATTTTTTTCCCCCAGAACCCCTCGACCTGTTTATATTCTTCCTGTAGCTTTGGGTGAAAAATCATACATTTTGAGGTCAGTTGCTTCTAGAAGTCTCAGCAATACCTTATGTTAGAATTTGAATGTGTTGTCTGCTTTTTCTTCCTTCCATTTCTTCATGGCCACTCATTTTCTTTTAAAACTCTATTCCAATAATTTTTATTATAAAAGCATTATTCCTTATAACAATCCACAGAGTACTAAAGTATCTGAAGAAGCGAAAAGCTTCCTCTTCCCCTTGTACATCATGTTAATGCTTTAGTATCTCTTTAGCCTTTATTTTATTTTATTTTTTTGCTTTTTGTTTATTTGTATAATGGTTATACAAACAGTGAAATGTAGACAGATTTTAGATCTTTGAAAAAAGTTTTATGAGCTTGTGTTTTCAGAAATAATGTATTTATTTTGAAATAAACATGTGTTCTTACTATTCTTATTTTCATTGAGTTTCTTTTTCACAAAATTTTGTACATTTGACATTCTTTCAAGTGAACTCTCATTGACTTGCCTAATTCTACTTATGAGGGAAATAACTCTGCAGAATCTCAATATAGATGCACATTCTCCTCGTGAAAACTGAGAAATTGAAGATGTTTTGAGTTTCTATTAATGTGCAAACAAGCCTACAGTAAAACATCTACACATACATTTTCCTGTTATATCTTGATATATTAGATAAATTCCTTGAAACGGGTGTGCAAAGACAAGAGATGTTTAACAGAGTTTCCATATTATCTTGTTTAAAAGAGTAATCATAGGCCTGCCAGCAAACTATTAGTGTCTCTAGTTTCCACACTGACTAGTAGTCCATAATTATTGGTTTCAAGAGTCAGAAACTAAGCAATATTGTTGTATAATATTAAATTTTGAGAGTAAACATTATATATGTGAACATCATGAGCTTATCAACTACTTGTATTTTTCCTTTTTGAAGTTGCCCATTTATACCCATTGGTCATATTTTCATGTGTCTATGTCTGTGTATTTCTTAAAATATTTTAAATTGTTGAATTCTTTGTCATCTTATCTTGAAATGATTTTCCATGTTGATCACTTGGTTTTTTTATGCAAAAAAACTTTATGAAATTTTCTTCTGTACATGAAATTAAAAAAAAAATTTTTATGCAATCAAATCTTTTAATTTTCCCTTGATTGCTTATTTTGCTAAAGAAGGCCTTTTTACATTTTTATTATAAAAATAGCCTTCTACATTTATTCCTAAACATCTGTAGTTTTATTTTTTACTTCTAATCACATATTTATCTGTAATTCATATTTTTTGGTACCGTATGAGATGAAGTGCCTAACTTTATATGTTCAAAATGTATAGCCACTTGCCTCTGTGTTATTTGTTAAGCAGCAATTCATCATTTTCACTCTGGTTTTTAGTGTCATGTTTCACGTAATAAATTTCCATTAAGACACAGTTTCCTTTTCTAGATTCTTTTATTTGTACTGTTAGTTATATAGCTAATTTAGAATATTAGTGCTTTATTATTTTTATTAGTATAGTTTTAATATTTTAAAATATTAAATATGCACAAATACCTTAGCAAGAGTCTAATAATATGGCATTGACCTGGCCAGGATTTGACTTTACTACTTACAAACTACTACTATTCTACTTATAAGCTAATAAACTAACTTGTTACAGTTTCATAGGTGCCAGTAGTAGACATGACACTCCTAGGTCAGAGACAAAGAATGTTAATACTCATACCACAGGAGGCAGCATGAATGTCAGCATATTTGCATCAATTCTGCTTGTCCCCCACTCTTGAGGGATCACATGAGATATGGTCCTAGATTGACGTTACACAGGCAGGTGTGAATCACAGGTGAGGAGCACTGAGCTTGTGGAATCCACCTCTTTTATTACAAGCAGTAGGCCAGTTTGCTCTTTGTCCTGTGGAGTTATTACCTCATCCCTAAGGTTGCCTGTTGCACACAGAAGTTGGATAATGGCCAGGGTGAAGAGCAGCCAGGGTCTTGTATTGTTGGCAAAGCCTTTAACGGATGAAGTTGCGAGAGAGTCCCATTGAGGACTGTCTTTCCCAAAGGGATTAATAAACCAGTGGTTTTAAAGCTTAAAATATTGTGAATTCCTCCTTCAAATAACATCAAGCCTTGGAAGGAAAGTTATGACCAACCTAGATAGCATATTGAAAAGCAGAGACATTACTTTGCCAACTAAGGTCCATCTAGTCAAGGCTATGGTTTTTCCTGTAGTCATGTATGGATGTGAGAGTTGGACTGTGAAGAAGGCTGAGAGCCGAAGAATTGATGCTTTTGAACTGTGATGTTGGAGAAGACTCTTGAGAGTCCCTTGGACTGCAAGGAGATTCAACCAGTCCATTCTGAAGGAGATCAGCCCTGGGATTTCTTTGGAGGGAATGATGCTAAAGCTGAAACTCCAGTACTTTGCGAAGAGTTGAAACTCAGAACTCATGTGAAGAGTTGACTCATTGGAAAAGACTCTGATGCTGGAAGGGATTGGGGGCAGGAGGAGAAGGGCACGACAGAGGATGAGATGGCTGGATGGCATCACTGACTCAATGGACGTGAGTCTGAGTGAACTCCGGGAGTTGGTGATGGACAGGGAGGCCTGGCGTGCTGCGATTCATGGGGTCGCAAAGAGTCGGATGCGACTGAGCGACTGAACTGAACTGAACTGAGATTACCATTTAAGCATGTCACAATAATTAAATTAATGCATTTCACCCAGTTTATCTCCCTATTCCATAACTTATTAAATAGAATAATTTTTTTTCAACATACCACACATTGTCACTGCTTTCATCAGCTCAGTATACCATCACAGGCAGTTTTATTTTACATCTGCTAAAAATAGAACCTTTCTACCTGAGCCACAGTTCTGAAGCAAAGCTAATTAAAGCACTCAGTAAACAATATACCTTTTCATTGAATAAATGGTATGCAGGAATGTCTGTCAATTTCTTTTGCTATTTACTCAGCTTTCTTGAAACTGTGGACTTCTGGCATCTATTAAATGTAACGTATTTATTCTTACATTCTCGCTTAATTCATCAACATACTGCAATACATGAGTAACCAGCGGAAAAGTAACTACTCCCCACTTTAAAAAGAAAAACTCATATTCATACAGAAGTATTATGTAAGTATTATCTAAATATATGCTGCTGCTAAGTCACTTCAGTTGTGTCTGACTCTGTGTGACCCCATAGACGGCAGCCCACCAGGCTCCCCCGTCCTGGGGATTCTCCAGGCAAGAACACTGGAGTGGGTTGCCATTTCCTTCTCCAATGCATGAAAGTGAAAAGTGAAAGTGAAGTCGCTCAGTCATGTCCGACTGTTCGCGACCCCATGGACTGCAGCCCACCAGGCTCCCCCATCCATGGGATTTTCCAGGCAAGAGTACTGGAGTGGGGTGCCATTGCCTTCTCTTAATAATAGACTTAAAGTCTTAAATTTTAAGTGAAGTGTCAGCTGAGCCTTAAGATTGAATGCTTTGTGACTTTCAGATAAAGAATCATCCTCTATTTATTTATTTATTTATTTATTTTTCTTGGCTGCAGTCACCATCTGCAGTGGTTTTGGAGACCCCCCAAATAAAGTCTGTCACTGTTTCCATTCCCTCCCCATCTATTTGCCTTGAAGTGATGGAACAGGATGTCATGATCTTTGTTTTTTGTTTGTGTTTTTTTTTTTTCTTTATTTTATTTTATTTTATTTTTTTAAGTTTCAGCATAGATGATTACCTTTTATTCCATAATCCTGTGCAATTTTTTTTTTTTTTTTACTTTATTTTACTTTACAATACTGTATTGGTTTTGCCATACATTGACATGAATCCACCACGGGTGTACATGCGTTCCCAAACATGAATCCCCCTCCCACCTCCCTCCCCATAACATCTCTCTGGGTCATCACCGTACACCAGCCCCAAGCATGCTGTATCCTGCGTCGGACATAGACTGGTGATTCGATCCTTACATGATAGTATTCATGTTTCAATGCCATTCTCCCAAATCATCCCACCCTCTCCCTCTCCCTCTGAGTCCAAAAGTCCGTTATACACAGCTGTGTCTTTTTTGCTGTCTTGTATACAGGGTCGTCATTGCCATCTTTCTAAATTCCATATATATGTGTTAGTATACTGTATTGGTGTTTTTCTTTCTGGCTTACTTCACTCTGTATAATCGGCTCCAGTTTCATCCATCTCATCAGAACTGATTCAAATGTATTCTTTTTAACAGCTGAGTAATACTCCATTGTGTATATGTACCAAAGCTTTCTTATCCATTCATCTGCTGATGGACATCTAGGTTGTTTCCATGTCCTGGCTATTATAAACAGAGCTGCGATGAACATTGGGGTACATGTGTCTCTTTCAATTCTGGTTTCCTCGGTGTGTATGCCCAGAAGTGGGATTGCTGGGTCATAAGGTAGTTCTATTTGCAATTTTTTAAGGAATCTCCACACTGTTCTCCATAGTGGCTGTACTAGTTTGCATTCCCACCAACAGTGTAGGAGGGTTCCCTTTTCTCCACACCCTCTCCAGCATTTATTGCTTGCAGATTTTTGGATCGCAGCCAGTCTGACTGGTGTGAAGTGGTACCTCATTGTGGTTTTGATTTGCATTTCTCTGATAATGAGTGATGTTGAGCATCTTTTCATGTGTTTGTTAGCCATCTGTATGTCTTCTTTGGAGAAATGTCTATTTAGTTCTTTGGCCCATTTTTTGATTGGGTCGTTTATTTTTCTGGAATTGAGCTGCATGAGTTGCTTGTATATTTTTGAGATTAGTTGTTTGTCAGTTGCTTCATTTGCTATTATTTTCTCCCCTTCAGAAGGCTGTCTTTTCACCTTGCTTATAGTTTCCTTTGTTGTGCAGAAGCTTTTAATTTTAATTAGATCCCATTTGTTTATTTTTGCTTTTATTTCCAGAATTCTGGGAGGTGGATCATAGAGGATCCTGCTGTGATTTATGTCGGAGAGTGTTTTGCCTATGTTCTCCTCTAGGAGTTTTATAGTTTCTGGTCTTACATTTAGATCTTTAATCCATTTTGAGTTTATTTTTGTGTGCGGTGTTAGAACGTGATCTAGTTTCATTCTTTTACAAGTGGTTGACCAGTTTTCCCAGCACCACTTGTTAAAGAGATTGTCTTTACTCCATTGTATATTCTTGCCTCCTTTGTCAAAGATAAGGTGTCCATATGTGTGTGGATTTATCTTTGGGCTTTCCATTTTGTTCCATTGATCTGTATGTCCGTCTGTGTGCCAGTACCATACTGTCTTGATGACTGTGGCTTTGTAGTAGAGCCTGAAGTCTGGCAAGTTGATTCCTCCAGTTCCATTCTTCTTTCTCAAGATTGCTTTGGCTATTCGAGGTTTTTTGCATTTCCATACAAATCTTGAAATGATTTGTTCTAGTTCTGTGAAAAATATGGCTGGTAGCTTAATAGGGATTATGTTGAATTTGTAAATTGCTTTGGGTACTATCCTCATTTTCACTATATTGATTCTTCCGATCCATGAACATGGTATATTTCTCCATCTATTAGTGTCCTCTTTGATTTCTTTCACCAGTGTTTTATAGTTTTCTATGTATAGGTCTTTAGTTTCTTTAGGTAGATATATTCCTAAGTATTTTATTCTTTTCGTTGCAATGGTGAATGGAATTGTCTCCTTAATTTCTTTTTCTACTTTCTCATTATTAGTGTATAGGAATGCAAGGGATTTCTGTATGTTGATTTTATATCCTGCAACTTTATTATATTCATTGATTAGCTCTAGTAATTTTCTGGTGGAGTCTTTAGGGTTTTTTATGTAGAGGATCATGTCATCTGCAAACAGTGAAAGTTTTACTTCTTCTTTTCCAATTTGGATTCCTTTTGTTTCTTTTTCTGCTCTGATTGCTGTGGCCAAATCTTCCAAAACTATGTTGAATAGTAGCGGTGAAAGTGGGCACCCTTGTCTTGTTCCTGACTTTAGGGGAAATGCTTTAAATTTTTCACCATTGAGGATAATGTTTGCTGTGGGTTTGTCATATATAGCTTTTATTATGTTGAGGTATGTTCCTTCTATTCCTGCTTTCTGGAGAGTTTTTATCATAAATGGATGTTGAATTTTGTCAAAGGCCTTCTCTGCATCTATTGAGATAATCATGTGGTTTTTATTTTTCAATTTGTTAATGTGGTGAATTACATTGATTGATTTGCGGATATTGAAGGATCCTTGCATCCCTGGGATAAAGCCCACTTGGTCATGGTGTATGATCTTTTTAATGTGTTGTTGGATTCTGATTGCTAGAATTTTGTTGAGGATTTTTGCATCTATGTTCATCAGTGATATTGGCCTGTAGTTTTCTTTTTTTGTAGTATCTTTGTCAGGTTTTGGTATTAGGGTGATGGTGGCCTCATAGAATGAGTTTGGAAGTTTACCTTCCTCTGCAGTTTTCTGGAAGAGTTTGAGTAGGATAGGTGTTAGCTCTTCTCGAAATTTTTGGTAGAATTCAGCTGTGAAGCCGTCTGGACCTGGGCTTTTGTTTGCTGGAAGATTTCTGATTACAGTTTCAATTTCCGTGCTTGTGATGGGTCTGTTAAGATTTTCTATTTCTTCCTGGTTCAGTTTTGGAAAATTGTACTTTTGTAGGAATTTGTCCATTTCTTCCACGTTGTCCATTTTATTGGCGTATAATTACTGATAGTAGTCTCTTATGATCCTTTGTATTTCTGTGTTGTCTGTCGTGATCTCTCCATTTTCATTTCTAATTTTATTGATTTGATTTTTCTCTCTTTGCTTCTTGATGAGTCTGGCTAATGGTTTGTCAATTTTATTTATCCTTTCAAAGAACCAGCTTTTGGCTTTGTTGATTTTTGCTATGGTCTCTTTTGTTTCTTTTGCATTTATTTCTGCGCTAATTTTTAAGATTTCTTTCCTTCTACTAACTCTGGGGTTCTCCAATTCTTCCTTTTCTAGTTGCTTTAGGTGTAGAGTTAGGTTATTTATTTGACTCTTTTCTTGTTTCTTGAGGTATGCCTGTATTGCTATGAACTTTCCTCTTAGCACTGCTTTTATAGTGTCCCACAGGTTTTGGGTTGTTGTGTTTTCATTTTCATTAGTTTCTATGCATATTTTGATTTCTTTTTTGATTTCTTCTGTGATTTATTGGTTATTCAGAAGTGTGTTGTTCATACTCCATATGTTGGAATTTTTAATAGTTTTTCTCCTGTAATTGAGATCTAATCTTAATGCATTATGGTCAGAAAAGATGCTTGGAGTGATTTCGATTTTTTTGAATTTATCAAGTTTAGATTTATGGCCCAGGATGTGATCTATCCTGGAGAATGTTCCATGAGCACTTGAGAAAAAGGTGAAATTCATTGTTTTGGGGTGAAATGTCCTATAGATATCAATTAGGTCTAACTGATCTAATGTATCATTTAAAGTTTGCGTTTCTTTGTTGATTTTCTGTTTAGTTGATCTGTCCATAGGTGTGAGTGGGGTATTAAAGTCTCCCACTATTGTGTTATTGTTGATTTCCCCTTTCATACTTGTTAGCATTTGTCTTACATATTGCGGTGCTCCTATATTGGGTGCATATATATTTATAATTGTTATATCTTTTTCTTGGATTGATCCTTTGATCATTATGTAGTGGCCTTCTTTGTCTCTTTTCACAGCCTTTGTTTTAAAGTCTATTTTATCAGAAATGAGTATTGCCATTCCTGCTTTCTTTTGGTCTCTATTTGCATGGAATATCTTTTTCCAGCCCTTCACTTTCAGTCTGTATGTGTCCCTTGTTTTGAGGTGGGTCTCTTGTAAGCAGCATATAGAGGGGTCTTGTTTTTGTACCCATTCGGCCAGTCTTTGTCTTTTGGTTGGGGCATTCAACCCATTTACGTTTAAGGTAATTATTGATAAGTATGATCCTGTTACCATTTACTTTATTGTTTTGGGTTCAGGTTTATACACCCTTTTTGTGTTTCCTGTCTAGAGAATATTCTTTAGAATTTGTTGGAGAGCTGGTTTGGTGGTGCTGAATTCTCTCAGCTTTTGCTTGTCTGTAAAGCTTTTGATTTCTCCTTCGTATTTGAATGAGATCCTTGCTGGGTACAGTAATCTGGGCTGTAGGTTCTTTTCTTTCATCACTTTAAGTATGTCTTGCCATTCCGTCCTGGCCTGAAGAGTTTCTCTTGAAAGATCAGCTGTTATCCTTATGGGAATCCCCTTGTGTGTTATTTGTTGTTTTTCCCTTGCTGCTTTTAACATTTGTTCTTTGTGTTTGATCTTTGTTAATTTGATTAATATGTGTCTTGGGGTGTTTCGCCTTGGGTTTATCCTATTTGGAACTCTCTGTGTTTCTTGGACTTGGGTGATTATTTCCTTCCCCATTTTAGGGAAGTTTTCAACTATTATCTCCTCAAGGATTTTCTCAGGGTCTTTCTTTTTGTCTTCTTCTTCTGGGACTCCTATAATTCGAATGTTGGAGCATTTCATATCATCCTGGAGGTCTCTGAGATTGCCCTCATTTCTTTTAATTCGTTTTTCTTGTTTCCTCTCTGATTCATTTATTTCTACCATTCTATCTTCTATTTCACTAATCCTATCTTCTGCCTCCGTTATCCTGCTATTTGTTGCTTCCAGAGTGTTTCTGATCTCATTTATTGCATTATTCATTATATATTGACTTTTTTATTTCTTCTAGGTCCTTGTTAAACCTTTCTTGCATCTTCTCAATCCTTGTCTCTAGGCTATTTATCTGTGATTCCATTTTGATTTCAAGATTTTGGATCATTTTCACTATCACTATTCAGAATTCTTTCTCAGGTAGATTCCCTACCTCTTCCTCTTTTGTTTGGTTTGGTTGGCAACCCTCCTGTTCCTTTACCTGCTGAGTATTCCTCTGTCTCTTCATCTTGATTATATTGCTGCGTTTGGGGTGGCCTTTTTATATTCTGGTAATTTGTGGAGTTCTCTTTATTATGGAGCTTCCTCACTGTGGGTGGGGTTGTATCAGTGGCTTGTCTAGGTTTCCTGGTTAGGGAGGCTTGTGTTGGAGTTCTGGTGGGAGGAGCTGGGTTTCTTCTCTCTGGAGTGCAGTGGAGTGATCAGTAATGGGTTATGAGACATCAAAGGTTTTGGAGTAACTTTGAGCTGCCTGTATATTGAAGGTCAGGAGTGTGTTCCTGTGTTGCTAGAGAATTTGTATGGTATGTCTTGTTCTGGAACTTGTTGGTCTTTGGGTGGAGCTTGGTTTCAGTGTAGGTATGGAGGCATTTGATGAGCTCCTATTGCTTAATGTTCCCTGAATTCAGGAGTTCTCTGATGTTTTCAGGCTTTGGACTTAAGCCTCCTGTTTCTGGTTTTCAGTTTTATTTTTACAGTAGCCTCTAGACTTCTCCATCTATACAGCACCGATGATAAAACATCTAGGTTAAAAATGAAAAGTTTCTCCACATTGAGGGACACCCAGAGAGGTTCACTGTTTTTGAAGACAATGGTCTGCTTTTCTGGTTGCCTGATGTCCTCTGCCAGCCTACAGAAGTTGTTTCGTGGAGTTTGCTCAGTGTTGAAATGTTCTTTTGAGGAATTTGTGAGGGAGAAAGTGGTCTTCACGTCCTATTCCTCCGCCATCTTAGGACCGCCTCCTCATCCTCTATTTAAAAGCCTCGCTCATTTATGGTGTTCTAGATGACCTAGTGTCAGTGTTCTCAAGACACTGTAATATAATGTAAAGATGTAAACTAAATGTCACACCTGACACATTCCAATAATACACCTGTTTGAATAATCTTCGATGAGTTTTTATTCTTTTTCAAAAATGCATTTTACACGAGTCCCATAAGATGCTACACTAAAAATATATCCCTCAAGAAAATTTGTAAATGCTTCCTATTTAGTCTCTTTTAAAGATATGAATTTCATATATTCCTTCTATGACAAGCCTTTTTTAATAAAGAACCTTGTTAAACCAAGTATTAAAAAAAATTACCACATAGTCTTTTTACTTATTGGGCAGAATTAGTATTCTGAATGATACACATTGCTCAAGAAATAGTATTTTAAATAGATTTTAAATTAATACCTTCATTTTCATATTCCTAGAATTCTTTATTTTGCTTCATAAATGACACTGCGTAGGGAAATTTTCCAACAAGGTGTGTGACCCTCCCTTCACATTCAACATGCCCCATGTTGGAGTCATCAGTTTTTACCCCGTGTTCTTCTTCGTCTTTTCCCTGTCAGACTGAAAGGCATCACAAACCCAGAGAGCCATTTCAGACTTTTCCTTGTCTATCACTCACCCAGAATGGTAGCTTTCAACTATTGTCAGTTTTATTAATACTTGCTGAAAGGATCACTGTTCTCTTATCTTCTTCCTGGCCTCACCATGAGAGGCTTGTTTGAGCTCTTGTTTGTCATCTCTGCTAAATGCAGTAGGCCCTAAATATTTTATTTGGGGAAACTCAGTTTTTTTGAATTTCATTCTCCTACAATTTTCTGTGTCTGTGCAGTTTCCTTTTTTACCATGTTCTGCTGAATCCCTTAGACTTCTCTCATGTAAGACTAAATGCCACAAACTGTATATACAAGTGTATACTTGGAATCCTCTTTGTGCCTCAGTACTATGCATACGCCCTTCACATGGGCCCCAGTATTCTCCACTTTCCCACATCTTTATCACCTATCTGTTCTTTGAGATTCATCTCAGATACCTTTTCCGCTTGATTCTTGCTTCCTGTTATAATACTCCAGTCAGCCCTCTTAAATATTTTGCAGTTGTCTGTTCCTGTCATCCCATAGGATTGTGACCCCTGGAGCACCATCAGTGCTATCATAATAACCGTGAGGTGGTAGATAATCAATACATATTTGTTCAGTGAAGGAAACACAGAATTTAGGGAAAGGACACACAGAGTAAAAGGCATGCTTTGTGTTAATAGCATCATAATTATAGTTAAAATTAGTGTGAAACTTTGTTATTTAGTTCTACATTGGCTGCAAGTATTTTTCAAGCTCTTTAAAAATCTTACATACTAATGTATATATATATTTGCATATGTTCTTAAAGTACAGAAATATTAGAAGATGAGCTTTTTCTGCATGAAAAATAAGAAATTTCTAACTTAAAATTATTTATTTAAATAGTGACATCAACCTAGACCACTCTATTTAATATTGTAACCTGCCTTCCACCTCCCATAATGCAAAAATTCCTTGCCCTACTCTCTTTTTCATCTGTCCATAGTACTTCCTACCGTGTTACATAATAGTTCATTAACTAACTTATTATGTTTTTTTAAAATTATCTCTTTTCCTTACTAAGTACATGTTCTGTGAGTGCCAGGTCTTTGGCATACTGTATATTCACAAGTCCAGGTGATTGGTAAATAGTAGACTCTCATTAAATCTTTATACAATGAATGTGTTCAGTTCAGTCACTCAGTCGTGTCCAACCCTTTGAGACCCCATGAATCGCAGCATGCCAGGCCTTCCTGTCCATCACCACCTCCCGGAGTGAACTCAAACTCATGTCCATTGAGTCAGTGATGCCATCCAGCCATCTCATCCTCTGTCGTGCCCTTCTCCTCCTGCCCCCAATCCCTCCCAGCATCAGAGTCTTTTCCAGTGAGTCAATTCTTTGCATGAGGTGGCCAAAGTATTGGAGTTTCAGCTTCAACATCAGTCCTTCCAGTGAACACCCAGGACTGATCTTTAGAATGAACTGGTTGGATCTCCTTGCAGTCCAAGGGACTCTCAAGAGTCTTCTTCAACACCACAGTTCAAGAGCATCAATTCTTCGGCACTCAGCTTTCTTCACAGTCCAACTCTCACATCCATACATGACTACTGGAAAAACCATAGCCTTGACTAGATGGACCTTTGTTGGCAAAGTAATGTCTCTGCTTTTCAATATGCTATCTAGTTTGGTCATAACTTTTCTTCCAATGAGGGAGCATCTTTTAATTTCATGGCTGCAATCACCATCTGCAGTAATTTTGGAGCCCCCCAAAATAAAGTCTGACACTGTTTCCACTGTTTCCCCATCTATTTCCCATGAAGTGATGGGGCCAGATGCCATGATCTTAATTTTCTGAATGTTGAGTGTTAAGCCAACTTTTTCACTCTCCTCTTTCACTTTCATCAAGAGGCTTTTTAGTTCTTCTTCACTTTCTGCCATAAGGGTGGTGTCATCTGCATATCTGAGGTTATTGATATTTCTCCCGGCAATCTTGATTCCAGCTTGTGCTTCTTCCAGTCCAGCGTTTCTCATGATGTACTCTGCATATAAGTTAAATAAGCAGGATGACAATATACAGCCTTGACTTAGTCCTTTTCCTGTTTGGAACCAGTCTGTTGTTCCATGTCCAGTTCTAACTGTTGCTTCTGGACCTGCATATAGGTTTCTTAAGAGGCAGGTGAGGTGGTCTGGTATTCCCATCTCTTGAAGAATTTTCCACAGTTTATTGTGATCCACACAGTCAAAGGCTTTGGCATAGTCAAGAAAGCAGAAATAGATGTTTTTCTGGAACTCTCTTGCTTTTTCGATGATCCAGCGGATGTTGGTAATTTGATCTCTGGTTCCTCTGCCTTTTCTAAAACCAGCTTGAACAGTCCTATATCTATGGTTACTTCAGACGCAGTATCTGATACAATATCCAATACTTGGATATTGGTTCACAATGCTGAGATCTAGTCAACCTCATATCTGGTTAGCTGCAAATATTTTTAATGACTTTCTTACCTCATGTTTTTCCACTATGCCTCATTTGGAAAGGTGAAAAGAAGACAGATATACCACATATTTGGAAAACTTTCTGCACATAAAATCTTATTACAAAATTAAGTTCATAAGGGATGGTATATCTTCTGTTATGGCTGAAGATAAGTGAATAAAAGTGAGCTTCACGGAAAAGATAATGAATTTGGTGATCCATAGGGAGGCAGCTTAGCAGGGTGTCAAGATGGCACTTATGCCACTTCCTAGTGACTTGGTTTCCTCACCTCTAAAATGGTAATGATGATGACAGGACCTACCTCATGGGGCTGTTGTGAAGATTAGAAGAGTGGATGTCTGTTAAACTCTAGGAACAGTTCATGATGCTGTACTTGGTAAACTCAATAAATAATAGTTTCTTCCCATAGTGAGAAGGACTGTTATATCAAGATATCCTTTTTCCTGAATAGACAAGATAAAAATGATTCCTTTCTAAATGAAACTTCACTTCTAAGAAGAGTTAAGCTGCTTAATGAAATGTGTTTTTTTTGCTAAATAGCATTTGTGGGTCTTTACTGCAAGCTTGAAGGATTATTTCAAATTATTTATATTACTTGGTAAAAAATAATGGGCCCTGACTAAAAGAAAACACATGCATTGCTATGTTCTTTTATTTGTTGTCAACAGTGCTTTTGTTTTTACTTTTTTACTTATTTAGTGAGAATTTCTCTATGATTATGGAGTATTAATATGAATTCATTCTTTACGTATGAAAAGAAGCAAAGTATCTCTAAGATTTTTGAAAAGATTTTCATTGGGAGAAGCTATAGTATGAATTTTCTTAAAATGTGTATATTTGTAAAGCCTTAGAAAATTGCTGATAAGTATTTTACCAACAAGAATATCTTAACATGAGAAATGCTTACTGAAAATTATGGCTAAATGGCTTAATTCATGTCAACTGTGGCTGAGATTTATTTTCTTTCCTGATATTTAAATGAGTTCACATTTTTGTATTTATAAAGAATTTGAATTAAATGAAGGCTTTATATCAGGTGATTTTTTACTAAATTAAGCCCAGTATCTAGAATTGTTATAATGATTTATCCTAGTTCATAAAAAACAAGTTTGTGTTTCCTGATTAAAACACTCTGTCACTCTCAGGGAAATTGTAAATATACTTTTTGACAGATAGAATGTTACTTAAGTTACACAGAAATAAGCAATCATATAAAGTGTAGTTATAAAAATGATGTTTTATATTCTATTTTTTTAAAAAATTATGTAACATTGAAAGGAAATCTAAATATAGAGTCGATTTTAAGGTGATGTTAGTCTAAAGTCAAGGAGTAAAGACAGGTTTTTTTTTTTGTTGTTTTTGTTTTTCCTGCATGGGTATTAGTTTTCTATTGCTTTGTAACAAGCAAACTTTGCCACAAACTTTGCAGCTTAAAACAAGACTCATGGATTAGCTCACAGTTTTGTAGCTCAGAGTTTGGTATGGCATAGTTGGCTTCTCAGAGCAGATCTTAAAAGACTAAATGAAGATGTTGGAAGGCGTGTGTTCTTATGTGGGGCTCTGCCAGAGAACCTGCTTCGAAGTTTATTCAGGTTGGTTGCAGAAGTCAGTCCTTTGTGGCTGCAGGACGATGTCTCTGTTTCCTTATCGGCTATCCCCTGGGGCCGCTGTTAGGTCTTGCAGGTTGATGGCCTTTCTTGTCTCAGAGCTTCTCCACCTTCAAAGCCAGTAACAAAGAATTTCACTCATGTGGCATTCATCTCACACTTTGTTTTTGGCTTGAAGAAGGACCCAAGTTTTTCCAAAAGATCACCTGGTTGAATTGAGCCTGACTGGGTATCAACTCATTAGATTTATCCAAAAGTCAACTGATTAGTAACCTAATCATTGAGAGATGTTCCATCATATGTACCATTTCCACCTATACTAAAGGGGAGGGGATGAAATAAGATGTGTAAACCAGAGAGCAGAAACTTTAAGAGATCCTTCTTAGAATTCTGTGTAGCAAAGCAACTGAGTTATTGTCTAGGGAATTCGAAGCGTGGACGGCGTCGGCAAGGAGAAATTTATTAATTTAGAGATATAAAGAGAGATTAGGAGAGAATAGTGTAGTGGAGAAAATAGAGGAGAAAAGAGGCTGAAATTCCTTGGTTTATACAGGAAGCCAATAAAGCCCCAAGACAAGGGACTTGCACCATCTACGTAGGCCACAGGCGCCCGCTTGAATAGCAGAGGGTGCCCTGCCTTGGGCTTCCTCTCCTGTGGGTCTTAGAAGCCTGGGCAAATAAGTAGACACGGCGAGCCTCTGTGCTCCAGACAGGAATTAGCCTGAAAAGGAGAGAAAGAAAAGAAGACACGGGGGAAACCAGTCTTTCCAGGAACTGGTACATCTCTTTATTTTTCAGGAAAGCTTTTATACTTTAAGTTGTACATAGAGATCAATGGATAATACAAAGTCATGCAGGGTCAGCAGTCCTGACCCTTATTGAGACCACGCTTTCTTTCGGCATTCCTTCCGATATACAAAATTCTCAGGTGATTTACATCATCTTCTGGCCAAGAGGCCTGCTGACATTTTATGACCCTTTCTGATGATGATTAGTCAACCAGAAAACTTATTTTCTCCAAAGGTGATTTTTCTTAAGTCAGGCCCCCCTCTCCAAAAGCACCAGATAAAGTTGCATTCCTACAGGGCAAAGGTGCAGTGGGCTATAGTCAAGAAAAGAATTTACTAGCCTAAGGTCTAATGTGATTAATAGCAAAGGTGATTACTTATTTTTCCCATATGCCAGTTATATCAGTTAATGTGTATAAGGGACAAGGGATATGGAGACTTAGCAGCAATATTGGCTCAACAGTGAAACCCTCCACTGGTATATTTTTAACAATCCACTAATACTACACTAATAATTTCTAACTTCTCAAAAGACTCTGTATTTAGAAAGTTTAGAGCGTCTCATGCCTCTCATGGTTGGGAGGCTGTGAACAATCACATGTGTGGTTGTAAGAGGTCGGATAAACTTGTCAGGCAGGCTAAAGAGCCATCAGAGGAGTTTTTGGACTGGAACACTCTTGTTATGCCCAGGAGACTTATTATCTGGAGCTCTAAATTAACTCTTTTCAGAGAAAGGTGGTGGGGATAGCCCCCTGTTAATGTCAGAAGAGTTGGTGAAAGACATAATTTAATAAAGCGGACAGACTCTAGTTTTGGGGTATATGCTCAAGAAAGTCCACGGGGGTTCCCTCAAGGCCTGATCTCGCCTTTGCCTGTCAGACCTCTTCCTCATGACCTTTGCCACAGGCGAGATTCCCCATGCTGGCTCCTGGCAATCTCATTAGATTTACCCAAAAGTCAACTGATTAGTAACCTAATCATTGAGAAATGTTCCATCATATGTACCATTTCCACCTATACTAAAGGGGAGGGGATTAAATAAGATGTGTAAACTAGAGAGCAGAAACTTTAAGAGATCCTTCTTAGAATTCTGTGTAGCAAAGCAACTGAGTTATTGGACTTGTTAAAGGTAGAATGTTTTGTAAAGAACGCACCTATTTATTTGATTTTTGTCTTGGAGCATGGATACTTAATTGTACATGGGTACTTAAGTGACACCTGCATGTAAAGCAGAATTGTGTTTATTGTTGTTGTTTTTCAGTCACCAAGCCATGTCCAACTCACTGTGACCCCATGGACTGTAGCCCACCAGGCTCCCCTGTCCATCGGATTCTCCAGTCAAGAGTACTGGAGTGGATTGTCATTTCCTTCTCCAGGGGATCTTCCCAGACCAGGGATTAAACCCATGTCTCTTGCATTGGCGGGAGGATTATTTACCTCTGAATCACCAGGGAAACCCTAAAGCAGAATTACTTTATCTCAGATCCCATTGCAGGAAGGAAAGTGAGTTAGTTTCAGAAATAATTTTTATGGTGTCAGCTCTCCTTTAAAGCCTTCCCCCATGAAAATAATGGGGCTTCCCTGATGGCTCAGATGGTAAAGAATTCGCCTGCAATGCGGGAGACCTGGGTTCGATCCCTCGGTTGGAAAAATTCCCTGGAGGAGAGCATGGCAACCCACTCCAGTATTCTTGCCTATAAAATCCCATGGATGGAGGAACCTGGTAGGCTACAGTCCATGGGGTCACAAAGAGTTGGACACAACTGAGTGAGTGACTTCACTCACTTCATTCAGAATCAAAGAGCATCTGTGTTCTGAGGTCTAGTTAATATTCCATATTGTTTTACCAGACAAATGAATTAACAGATTTATGAGAAGAAAGGGCCAGTGCTTTACTGCACTATTTTCTTTAGTAGTAAAAGCAAACACCCCCCAAAACAATAAACATCTATATTTCCAGCAGCAGATATGGTTACATAGAGAAAACATAGCATGTTATAATTTACATAATACTTATTAAATACCAACTTGTGTGCGCGTAAGTTCCAAATGTAATGTAAGTTGCAGAATTTGGTTCCAAATTAGGAAATCTGAATTCACCTACAGGACTATCTTTCAAAATTGATGGAATGCTGTGAAACCATCGACATAATAACTGAGTGCTATTTGGAGAAATCACATATTTATGATACTAATTAAAATATGCTTTTGATTTTCTTATTGTAATCATTTATAAAACTGTAAAGACCATTCTTACATGAAAATAGGTGAATTAGAACGGTAGATTTACCAGGAATAAAAGTACCATATGACCTAGCAATCCCACTACTGGGCATGTACCCTGAGAAAACCACAATTATAAAAGACACAGGCAACCCAGTGTTCATTGCAGCACTATTTACAATAGTTAGGACATGGAAGCAACCTAGATGTCCATTGACAGATGAATGGATAAAGAAGTTGTGGTACATATATACAATAGAATATTATTCAGCCATGAAAAGGAACAAATCTGAGTCAGTTCTAGTGAGGTGGATGAACCTAAAGCCTGTTATACAGAATGAAGTAAGTCAGAAACAGAAAAACAAATATCATATATTTATATATATATATATATGGAATCTAGAAAAATGCTATTGATGGACCTGTAGGGCAGCTACAGAGAAGCAGACACAGACAACAGTTGTGGACACAATAGGGAAAGGAGAAGGTGGGATGAATTAAGAGAGTAGTATGGAAACAAATATATTACCATATGTAAAATAGTGGGAATTTGCTGTATGATGGAGGGAGCTCAAAGCAGAGCTTCGTGACAACCTGGAGGGGTGGGAAGTGGGAGGGAGGTTCAAGATGGAGGGGCTATACGTATGTATGTATGCCTGCTAAGTTACTTCAGTCGTCCAACTCTGCAACCCCATGGGCTAAAGCTCACCAGGCTCTTCTGTCCCTGGTGATTCTCTAGGCAAGAATTCTGGAGTGAGTTGTAATGCCCTCCTCCAGGGGCTCTTCTTAATCCAGGAATCAAACTCTCATTGCTTATAACTCCTGCATTGACAGGCAAGTTCTTTACCACTTGCGCCACCTGGGAAACCCAGACATATATATACCTATGACTGATTCATGTTGAGATATGGCAGAAAGCAACATAATGTTGTAAAGCAATTATGCTCCAGTTAGTTTTATTTTTTCTTAATTTTAGAATGGTAGATTTATCTTCATTTTTTCTTTAAATTTTTTGTCTTTAATCTTTTAAAAGTATATGGAATGTCTGTATAGCATCATGTGACAAAATCATCAGCCGAAACAGACATTCAAGCTGATACAATTTATTCGTTATGAGTCCAGACAGCTAGAAAGATAAATTACATTAATATCAAGACCACAGAAAATAGAAATGAAAAGGAGCTGTAAGTTAGGGTTAGAGCTATTGAGAAGGTGTTGAAGGCCAATGGAAATTAGCTTCACCCATTGGCAAGATAACTGAATAATCAGTTCAGTTTAGTTGCTCAGTTGTGTCCGACCTTTTGCGACACCATGGACTGCAGCACACCAGGCTTCCCTGTCCATCACTGACTCCCAGAGTTAACTCAAACTCATGTCCATTGAGTCGGTGATGCCATCCAACCGTCTCATGCTCTGTCATCTCCTTCTCCTCCTGCCTTCAATCTTTCCCAGCATCAGGCTCTTTTCCAGTGAGTCAGTTCTTCACATCAGGTGTCCAAAGTATTGGAGTTTCAGCTTCAGCATCAGTCCTTCCAATGAATATTCAAGACTGATATTCTTTAGGATGGACTGGTTGGATCTCCTTGCAGTCCAAGGGACTCTCAAGAGTCTTCTCCAACACCACAGCTCAAAAGCATCAGTTCTTCCCTGCTCAGCTTTCTTTATACTCCTACTCTCACATCCATACATGACTACTGAATAACAAAAAGTTTAAAAAGATGAGAGTGGCTTGTTAGGGAGTGAATAGTGGTTCGAAAGTAGCAATGGAGAGTACAAAACATACAACCTGGGACTTCCCTATAGCTTAGATAGCAAAGAATCTGCCTGCAATGCCTGCAATGCAAAGACCTGGGTTTGATCCCTGGGTCAAAAAAATTCCCTAGAGAAGGAAATGGCAATCCACTCCAGTATTCTTGCCTGGAGAATTCCGTGGACAGAGGAGCTTGATGGGCTACAGTCCATGGGGTGGCACAGAGTCGGACATGACTAAACGACTAACATATGCGTGCGCGCACACACACACACACACACACACCCCTGACTCCATCACACTTCCATGGGGATGTTTTTGGGAATTCGTTTAAGAAAAATGTGTAATTATGGAAACGCTGGCAATTAAGAAAAATAGAGGGAAAAGTTATAGGATTAAAATGTGGTTTGCTTGAGGGCATATTTAAAGTCTGTGAGGACTGCAGACACCTGTCTAGTCAATTGGGTGAGGTATAAGGTTAAGGTCTTTGTATAGATATGAATATGTGAATTTGAGAGTTGTGGCAGGTAGGTCTATAATTATTATTTACGAGCACAATGAAGTGAGGGGATGAAAAGAAGTTCAGAGTACTAAGAACAAACTTTCACAGTAGTTACAATAATTATAATAGAGCCGTTTCAAGTCACCACGGTTGTTCTAGGTCCAATACGTTTAGCCGATACAACCCTGATTCAGGTAAGAATTAATGAAGGAGGCTGGTTAATAACAGTTGTCATATATAATAATCAATTCTCCCCATGTAAAAAACTGAAGAGGAAGAATATATTTTGCAAAAGAAAAACAACATAACTCTACCTAAAGTATTGAATATTTATCCCTTTCTGCCTTTATTTATTAGAGGACTATGGATGAGTAGAGTCTGTTTCAGAATTATGCACTTGAGTAAGTATTCATAAAATATTTTACATCTAATTTGGGTAGAATTTTTAAAAGGTAAAATTTGGGTATGAAATTGTATTTGATTTTTTACAGCACATATAGTGGTAAATGAAACTTTTAAAATGATAGTTTCATATTAAACTTTCCTATGAAGGTATTTCTATTTCTCTGATCAATGTCTTGTGATGGATAGAATGATAGATAAGAAGGTAGAAAGATAGTGTGTAGGCTAGGTTATCATATGTGATGTGAAAAATGATCAAATAGTTACGGCTGCTGCTTCCGTTGTGTCCAACTCTGTGCGACCCCATGGATGGCAGCCCACCAAGCTCTCATCCCTGGGATTCTCCAGGCAAGAACACTGGAGTGCATTGCCATTTCCTTCTCCAATGCGTGAAAGTGAAAAGTGAAAGTGAAGTTGCTCAGTCGTGTCCAACTCTCAGCGACCCCATGGACTGCAGCCTACCAGGGTCCTCCGTCCATGGGATTTTCCAGGCAAGAGTACTGGAGTGGGTTGCCATTGCCTTCTCCAAAATAATTATGGACTTAGGTTCTAATGTACAAAGAAGAGCATAGCAAAATAAAATTCACAACTTTCTCTACTAATAGTGATTTTTGCTTCTTCTTTAGAATTAGTGACTGTTTTTTTAGAAATGAGTTTTTTCTCTCAGTCTTACTATACATACCTACATGCACACATACAATTTTACATAAATTACATTATTTTTAACTTGTCAAAGAATATCTGAAATCTTTTATAATTTGAAACTTTAGTTATTTCTGTGTATATATATGTATTATATATATAATACACATAATATGATTTATGGATCGTTTTATTAATTTGCAAATTATTTTTGTCTTCCAATGAATAACATTTCTAATGAGTTTAACTGGGTATATCCATATACCTGAAAAACTGAAATAAAAATTAAAAATTATTAATTTTAAAGGTGATTAAGGATTGACTTTTTAATAGATAATTTAGTTAGAGTTAATTTTAAGGTAATTAAATCTCACTTAAGGCCTAAATAAAGGAAGCATTATTGTATTTTGTGTATTTGACAAATGACAGAATAGTAGGCTTGGGTGAAATGGATTCATGTTAGTCTTGACTGAATCTTAAATTTTGTTCTTTACAGCACTAACCTCCAGCAGGTGCTAAATGAAATTCATCCAGGCTGACTGTGGCAATGTGAAACTACTCATGCCTAGCTGTGTTTTCTTCCTGTTCCCTTGGTCACTGACATAAGTCATAGGTACATAGTTGCCTGGCTGATGATAGTACAGCTTCTTTAGTAATTCCAGCAAACATCAACATATACTTGCAACTGGTAGATAGTAAATTTCTTTCTTTTAAATATTGCTTGGATTATTTCTTTTCTTCAAAGTGAGATGGCTTTTGGTAAGAAATATATTTAACTGAATTTCAGTATCATCAGTTCAGTCACTCATTCACGTCCGACTCTTTGCAAGCCCGTGGACTGCAGCAGGCCAGACTTCCCTGTCCATCACCAACTCCCACAGCTTACTCAAACTCATGTCCATCGATGCCATCCAATCATCTCATCCTCTGTCGCCCCATTCTCCTCCCACCTTCAATCTTTCCCAGCATCAGCATCTTTTCCAAGGAGTCAGGTCTTCGCTTTAGATGGCCAAAGTATTGGAGTTTAAGCTTCTGCATCAGTGCTTCAAATGAATGTTCAGAACTGATTTCCTTTAGGATGGACTGGTTGGATTTCCTTGCAGTCCAAGGGACTCTCAAGAGTCTTCTCTAACACAGTAGTTCAAAAGCATCAATTCTATGGCACTCAGCTTTCTTTATACTCCAACTCTCACATCCAAACATGACTCCAGGAAAAACCATAGCTTTGACTAGACAGACCTTTGTTGGCAAAGTAATGTCTCTGCGTTTTAGCATGCTGTCTAGGTTGGTCATAGCTTTTCTTCCAAGGAGCAAACATCTTTTAATTTCATGGCTGCAATCACCATCTGCAGTGATTTTGGAGTCCAAAAAAATAAAGTCTCTCACTGTTTCCATTGTTTCCCCATCTGTTTGCCATGAAGAGATGGGATCGGATGCCATGATCTTAGTTTTCTGAATATTGAGTTTTAAGCTAACTTTTTCCACTCTCCTCTTTTACGTTCATCAAGAGGCTCTTTAGTTCTTTACTTTCTGTCATAAGGGTGGTGTCATCTGCATATCTGAGGTGATTGATATTTCTCCTGGCAACCTTGATTCCAGCTTGTGCTTCATCTAGCCTGGCATTTCTCATGATGTACTTTGCATATAAGTTAAATAAGCAGGGTGACAATATACATCCTTGACATACTCCTTTCACAATTTGGAACCAGTCTGTTCTATGTCCGGTTTTAACAGTTGCTTCTTGACCTGCATACAGATTCCTCAGGAGGCAGGTAAGGTGGAATGGTATTCAATGTCATGAATACATACAAATGATGATAAAATAAGTTAGTGAAATTTTTTGAAAAAGTATTCTAAAGAGAGTAATGACTAAGAATTTGATCTGTGAACTTTTAGTTTCTCAGTAACTTTTAGTCCTCTGTAACTTCTATTTGTTTTAGTTACTGGCTAATATAAGTATAGAAAGTAATATTCACTCAGGATGGAACCTAAATCCCCAAAGAAGAATTTTAAATATTTACTTAGATTGAAAGAATTAAACTAGGCGCCAGTTGATATTAGATTGTAGTTTCTTCACCTAGTTAAAGGTAAAATCCCACAGTACTGCAGCAAATGACCTCATACATTAATATGATCTGTGAAGGTTAACAGATAGAAAAAAAATCACTTTGAGCACTTAAATCAGTGTATATACATACTGACCACTCCTTTTGTCTTTTCAAATGCAGTGTCTCTGTTTGATGCATGCCATCCGAGTATTTAGATATATTAACTAACACGTGTTTAGTTCATCAGGTGTGAGAGAGGCTGGTAAAAATTCTCAGGCTAACAGATGAATTTTAACTGATTCTAAAAAGCTAGATAAAGTGATAAATCACACTAATAATAAGCACATATGTGTAATAGATTAGATCATCTTGGTTAAAACAAAGTTAAATATTTTCCTTACAATAGAGGATACTCAGAATTTTTAATGTGATAGGGTAATACAATAAAGGGATGTTAATGCTCTTCTCATACTTTATTGACTATGTCTGGGGATTTCTGCATGTTATTTGAGACATACTTTTGGAAAAACATTGACCTAGTTAAGTTTATCATAGTCTATTAAAATTGAATAATAATGCAAATTAAACATCTATATTTTCCTTTCTACTTACATATTTTATTATTTCATATAAAATGAGGTTAAAATTTTAAATACTTTGGAAGATTTTTGAAAAAAAAAAAAAAAGTAGGACACAGCATCTAGCCTCACAGGTAATTCAGTCAAATTGGGAAACCTACATAAAAGACCCTTGAAATAGCTGTAGTAGAAGTATGAAGAAAAAAGAGAGGTTGTAAAAAATGTAGAGCAGTGGCGGTTTTGATGAGCAGATCAAGGCATTGTCTTTGCCAGAGTGGAATCTGAGCTGTCTTTGAAACTGGGCAGTATATTTGTGATGATATTTGCTGTGTTATTTTTTTCCATAATCTGAACTTCCTTTCAGTTCAAGACCATGCTTTTTGGTTAATTTGGTGGGAAATGTTGCCTTGGCTTAAACTGTAGATGAGGAAGGCCAGATTGTCCTTCTTCCTACTCCATGCAAGCTAAGGCTTATCTATTAGGCTCTCTCCAGTGACTTGGCACCTGGAGGAATGCCAAGATGTGGCAATGTAGAATTCACACTTGGCTTTGGGGGTGGAGGTCAGCCATCACAGTGGTAGAGTTATGTTTGGTGGCAATGCCAGTGTGACATTCTTACCTGGCTGCTTCTGCATCTTGACTTCGATTCTGGCTTCTGTTGCCTCATCTCCTCATTTTGTGATTTTAGACTTTTTCTCTAGTGTACTGCTGATTTTGTAAACTGAAACATATTATTCCACATAAAATCTTTTGGTATATAATATGTATATATATATTTGCCTGTTTGTCAGAGTTAGATGTTTGTTACTTGCAAAATCCTACTAATTCAACTTTAAAAGTTGATTTTGCAAGAAAGGTTATATTGTATTCTGTGGTACAAGTTCTGCAAAGACAAAGACGCAAATACTGTATGTACATAGGGCTTTGTAGAACCAGGGAGGCAGGTAGATGGTGGGAAATCATTAATTAGTGCAAACAGAGAATTCCAAACTGTCTTGGTTCATGGTACTTTTAATTCTCAGTAATTTTTTTCACAGGACCCCTAGGCCAAAAAATGTATCTAACAGTTTCTTTTGTTAAGAAATTATTTTCAAAGAACATAATAAGAAGTTCATATGGTGTAAGATGAATGTTGCTGTGATTCTCATGAAAATTTAAAATACTTTTATTGCCCTTTGACTTCATCACAGCTTGCCAGAGTACCTTAACACACATTTGGGAAACACGGGTCTAAACGATTCTTGATATTTCACTTTCTTTCTAATGCATGTTTCTCACTTTACTCTTGAAATATTCCTAAGGGATTTGCAGGTAGAAAAACTGAGGTTCACTAAAGTTAACTAATTTGACTGAAAGTGAAAGTCATTCAGTTCTGCCCAACTCTTTGGGACCCCAGAGACTGTTAGTCAGTGGAATTCTCCAGGCCAGAATATTGGCGTGGACAGCCTTTCCCTTCTCCAGGGGATCTTCCCAACCCAGGGATCGAACTCAGGTCTCCCACATTACAGGCAGATTCTCTACCAGCTGAGCCACAAGGGAAGCCCAAGAATACTGGAGTGGGTAGTCTATCCCTTCTCCAGCCGATCTTCCCAACCCAGGAATTGAACTGGGGTCTCCTGCATTGCAGGCAGGTTCTTTACCAACTGAGCTATCAGGGAAGCCCCTTAATTAATTTGACTGCTGCTGCTGCTGCTGCTAAGTTGCTTCAGTCATGTCTGACTCTGTGCGACCCCAGAGACAGCAGCCCACTAGGCTCCTCTGTCCCTGGGATTCTCCAGGCAAGAATACTGGAGTGGGTTTCCATTTCCTTCTCCAAAGCATTAAAGTGATAAATGAAAGTGAAGTCGCTCAGTCATGTCAAACTCTTAGTGACCCCATGGACTACAGCCTACCAGGCTCCTTCGTCCATGGGATTTTCCAGGCAAGAGTACTGGAGTGGGTTGCTATTGCCTTCTCTGAATTAATTTGACTAAGGATGTATAAATCGCTAAGAGACAGGGAATTGAACCCAAATCCTTATGTCCTTAAGTTATACTGACCATAGCACCTAGACTAGGGAGAGTGTATTTTTGTAACCAAGACTATGAAAATTGAAGGTCTTCTGATAAAAATTGTTCAGAGATGTAATTGTCAGGATAAGGAGTTTGTACATTCCATAAATATCAATACATTTTTTTGTAATTGCTCTTTTGCTTTCAAATGGTTCTAGGCCATGGATTCCCTAAATGTAAGGACTGCATTCTTATCTTCATCGTACTTCATACCGCAGAACCTATCCTGTTCTTGGTGTTTGTTTGCTTACTTTAAACTTCTATTTGCATTGAAAATTGATATATAAAGGTTTACACTGATAAGATTTGTGCTATAATAGGAGCTGCTGAAGACTAGTCTTGAATTTTATTTCTTGACAGTTCATTTGCTCATTCACTTATTCAGCTGACAGGTATTTGTTGAGTACCTTTCAAAATTCTTCATATTACTGAGAAGGTTGTATGCGATGCCCCAGACTTAGAAGCCTTTGTCCAGGTCTGTGTTTTGACCTGTGCTATTAGTTATGTCATTCTTTTCTTGATATTAAAACAATAAAAATTTATAGTTTAATAAAATATTAAGAAGTTGATAAATAATCTGGAAATCATAAGAATTTTTACTGTTTTGTTTTGAACTTTAGGATATCGAACTCTAAATTCAGAAAAGAAGTGGATGTGTTTTAAGGATAAAGTCAGCATCTTTCGATTGCTTATGAAAATATTAAAAATTAGGGTTATGTAACTTCTGTAGTCAGGTGAAAAATGTTTCAGCCATGGTATGATTTTGTTTGGGTGCTTCATTAATAGTGTTATGACTATAAATGAAAGCTATCTTGGGTAAAACTAGGTGGAGCTTGTGTGATATTTATATCTTAGTGAAGAATCTGGTTCATGGATTCATGTAAGAGAAAACAAACAGCAAGTGAAATATATGTGTATATTGTTAACATTGCCAAAATAATTTTTTTTCTTTTGCTTATTCCTCCTGAAGATATTTTCCTTTAAAACACAATTAGGTATAAGGCCAAATAAACCTTTTGAAGTTACTTATGTATTCAAGTATACACACACACATTTCTGTAGCATATATATAATATGATCAAAACTAATTCTTATTCTTTCTTGTCTTCTTTTATCTTCCTATAACTAACACTTAACAAGACATTTCCAGATAGATGGAAACTAAAATGTGTGGTTTCTTTTTCAGATTCCTGTGCTGTTACCGTATTTTCTTAGAATGTGTGTTTGAGTGAACAAAAGGCTTTGAAATTGAGACTCTGAATGTGCCACTCAGTGAAGTAAATGATAACTAACTTCAAGAAAAAAATTCGTGGCTCAAAGGGCACAATCCTTTAGATGAGTTTCTGGCATCCATTAGTACTTAAATATATTGGTAATCTTGAGGCTGTAATTTTATTTTTACTAAATATATTTACTATATAAATATAGTATATAGTAACTGTTTTGTGACTTTATGATAATGATGGTGAGGAAGAATTTCTTGCATTTGTTGTTGCTTGATATCTTGTGGTTTAGTCTTTCTTGACTTTTGTATGATAGCATAATTAATACTATTTTGAAACTTTAGGATCATCATTTTTTTCTGTTACAGTTTGATAAATAAGAAAGAACATAAAAATGAAATATTTATTATGGTTTGGCAGAGTCAGAAATTGACTTGCATTTAGTTGGGATTCCAATGTTGAAAAATTGTTCAGTCTTTCTGTTCTATGGTATTAAGACAAGTATCATAAACACTGGAATACCTAATGATTTGTACATAAATAGCTTTATTTTTTCCTTAAACAAAATAGAGGTGGCTACTAGAGGGAGGAAGGAGATGATACTTGCAGGTCTTTCTAGTGAAAATTTTATATTGTGCTTCTTATATTCTGGGCATTGTTCTAAGCACTTTATCTACTCATTAAGGTTACTGGCTCTGTAAGTCTTAAAAAAAGATTTGTAGTAACAGAATTAAATTACTAATGTTTTACAATACGAGTTCCCACCACTCTAAGTTTTGTAATTACTTGTGAGGCAATGCAAAATTACTATATTTGAAAATATGAGTTTCAAATGTAGTTAGCCATCAGCTCTAACTCTAGCGAATAAAGTAGGCAAACATCATCTTGCCATGGCAGTTCGTCTATGAGAAATACGAATACAAGTGAATAAATGAGCACTACTAAAACAGAGTGGTTCCCTGAAGGCTTTTTTGAGGTTGGATTGTTTTAGCTGAGACCAGTAAAGTGAGACCTGTCAAGAGAATGGGTAGGGGCATGCAGGGCAGTTCAAGCAGAGGAGATGGCCCCTGTAAAGGCCCGGATGTTTGAAGTGCTAGACAGTGATAGAACCAGAGGGAAGTGGCACTCTCCAGATCATAGAGCACTAATATTTATAGACAACGTTCATAAATAAGTAAACTAATGCAAATTGAAATTTACCCTAGAATAAGCTCCTTATATGTTTTCTGATATACTTCTTTTGTGAGTAAAAATAGAGATAGGGTTATTAACTGGAATGGCAGAAGCTGGACTAAATTTGCTCCCTCTCATTTCTAGTGAGCAAAGGGTGATTTCTTTCCCTTTCATGTTTGTGGCAATTGAGAATTACTGTAATTCTTTTCTGTTTTTTTTTTAGCCACAAGTAGTTTCTATAGTGTCCATGGAAGCATGAATGTGAATATCACTTCCCATACATTTTCAGGTAGAAATATATTGAGAACTTATTTTTTGGTGGGGTTGTGATTCTTAAATCCCCTATCTTGAGCTCCTCAGACATCTCAATACAAATTAGATACTCCTTCTCATTGCAGTGCTTGCTTGTGCTAAATCTATCATAGTCCTTGAAATGAATGGTTTTAAAATAATTTTCGAATTAGATAATATTTCAGATACAAAGAGAATACCTAATGAACACCCCATCCACTCTTGTCTAATCTTAATATGCAGCCTTATTTGCTATACACAAAGCACCCGGTGTACTCCTCTTTGATCCCGTTATCAACCCTCACTTCTCAGAGAAAACTATGATCATGTGTTTGCCATTTTTTTTTTAACCTCAAACAGGATTTTATGTTTTCATTGTATATATATGTGATCATAAGCAATATAAAGTATTGTTTTGCACTTAAATCCATGAGGATACATGTGTCTCTGGTTCATTCGTCTTAACTGTTGGCTGGCTTATATTGTATGGATTTTTTTGAATATTTTATACAATTTATACATTCTCTTCATGATGAAAACATTTACCTTGTTTCTAAGTTGAATTTTCTCTTAACCTCTATCTTCGTCCATTGGTTTATTTTCCTCTTACTCCATTATTTCTTATCTCCAAGATTTTAAAGTCTCTTCTTTTTAAAAAATTATTTTTGTGATGATAACATCATAGGCAAACATAAAAATATCTCTTAATTTTAAATTCATTTTTATTTTATTATTAAAATTGATTAGACTAGATTATACTTAGTATATCTTCTCAAAATCAATACTTCTTTTTATAACAATAGCAAGAAAAAGAATACCTGAATGGTCTAGTGGTTTTTCCTACTTTCTTCAATTTAAGTGTGAATTTGGCAATAAGGAGTTCATGATTTGAGCCACAGTCAGCTCCTGGTCTTGTTTTTGCTAACTGTATAGAGCTTTTCCATCTTTGGCTGCAAAGAATATAATCAGTCTGATATCGATATTGACCATCTGGTGATGTCCATGTATAGAGTCTTCACTTGTGCTGTTGGAAGAAGGTGTTTGCTATGACCACTGCATACTCTTGGAAAAACTCTAACAGAAGCAGAAGATATTAAGAATAGGTGGCAAGAATACACAGAAGAACTTTACAAAAAATATCTTCATGACCCAGATAATCACCATGGTATGATCACTCATCTAGAGCCAGACATCCTGGAATGTGAAGCTAAGCAGGCCTTAGGAATCATCACTATGAACAAAGCTAGTAGAAGTGATGGAATTCTAGTTGAGCTGTTTCAAATCCTAAAAGATGATGCTGTGAAAGTGCTGCACTCAATATTGCCAGCAAATTTGGAAAACTCAGCGGTGGCCACAGGACTGGAAAAGGTCAGTTTTCATTCCCATCCCGAAGAAAGGCAATGCCAAAGAATGTTCAAACTACCACACAGTTGCACTCATCTCACACGCTAGTAAAGTAATGCTCAGAATTCTCCAAGCCAGGCTTCAGCAATACATGAACCATGAACTTCCAGATGTTCAGGCTGGTTTTAGAAAAGGCAGAGGAACCAGAGATAGAATTGACAACATTGATTGGATTATTGAAAAAGCAAGAGAGTTCCTGAAAAACATCTATTTCTGCTTTATTGACTATGCCAAAGCCTTTGACTGTGTGGATCACAACAAACTGTGGAAAATTCTAAAAGAGATGGGCATACCAGACCACCTTACCTGCCTCCTGAGAAATCTGTATGCAGGTCAGGAAGTAACAGTTTGAACTGGTCATGGAACAACAGACTGGTTCCAAACAGGGAACGGAGTATGTCAATAATGTCACTCTGCTTATTTAACTTCTATGCAGAGTAAATCGTGAGATATGCTGGACTGGATGAAGCACAAGCTGAAATCAAGATTGCCAGGAGAAATAACCATAACTCAGATATGCAGATGACACCACACTTATGACAGTAAGTGAAGAAGAGCTAAAGAGCCTCTTGATGAAAGTGAAAGAGGAGAGTGAAAAAATTGGCTTAAAGCTCAACATTCAGAAAACGAATATCATAGCATCCGGTCCCATCTGTTCATGGCAAATAGATGGGGAAACTGTGGAAACAGTGACAGACTCTGTTTTTGGGGGCTCCAAAATCACTGCAGATGGTGACTGCAGCCATGGAATTAAAAGACAATTGCTCCTTGGAAGAAAAGTTATGACCAACCTAGATAGCATATTAAAAAGCAGAGACATTACTTTGCCAACAAAGGTCCGTCTAGTCAAAGCTATGGTTTTTTTCAGTAGTCGTACATGGAAGTTAGAAATGGAGTGTAAAGAAAGCTGAGTGCTGAAGAATTGATGCTTTGAACTGTGGTGTTGGAGAAGACTCTTGAGAGTCCCTTGGACCAGAAGGAGATTTGACCAGTCAGTTCTGAATATTCATTGGAAAGACTGATGCTGAAACTGAAACTCCAATACTTTGGCCACCTGATGTGAAGAACTGACTCATTTGAAAAGACCCTGATGCTGGGCAAGATTTCAGACTGAAGGAGAAGGGTATGCAGAGGATGAGATGGTTGGATGGCATCACCAACTCAATGGACATGAGTTTGAGTCAGCTCTGGGAGTTGGTGATGGACAGGGAAGCCTGGAGTGCTGCAGTCCATGGGGTCACAAAGAGTCAGACACAACTGAGCGACTGAACTGAACTGAAGAAAAAGAATAACTATGTTTTATAAACCTCTAATCTTTACAAACACAATGGTGGTGTGTTTTTCTGAGGATAGTCAATCAGTATTCCTTATTATCACCTTTAAAATTTTTCAATATAATGAAGATTTCATGATATAATTTAATAGGCATATTCAGTTTTTGAATACTATATGTTTATAAGTCATTTAGTTGCTTAATAAAATGAAAAATGCCTTTTTGATATGTGAATTAATAAAACATAATAGTTTTATTGAAATAGTTTGTATCTTTTCTTCTACAAGAAACACCACAGTCATCATTTAGATGGATGAAGAAGCTGCTATCCAGTGTGCAATCAGAAGTAAATAATTATTCTATGTGATTGGAAAAATCATAATAAACTACGTGAGGCTGAATTTGCAAGACACATAGCAATTCTCCATTTCTAACAAAACCTTCCCCCTCCAGTTCTTAAAGTACCGAATGCACTTCTTAGAACTCTTTCAGGTCTACTCATTTGCTTGATTAAAATCATTGTCCTTTTAGTTCTGTGTCACAAAAACTGGTGACATTATCTTCTCAGAAAATAAAGTGTGGGTTTGAGTTTTATTTGAGTTTTATTTTTTATCAGTGAAGCACTTAAATATCTGCTAAGAAATGTAAGATTTCAGGATAGTTCTGGGAAAGATGATCCCTAAATAAATAAACTTGAAATTTTTTGAATGTGAGGTAGGATTGCCTCGTGATTGGCAAAGTTAATTTTAGAAGATTTATTCTTAGAAGCAACAGATTTCAGCCATTGCTGCATTGAAATGTCACAGTTTCTTGTGCCAAAAGTAAGCCATGTATCATTCAAATTATCCTTTACTTCCACATATATTAGATAACTAACATCTATCAACAGTGTGCCGATTAGTAGTCTTTGTGTTCATAATTATGTTTTCAATCTAAAGTGATATTTGCATACAGATGTATTCTGTCTTGTGATTCAGAGTTCTAAAGGAAATTTAAGTAGGGTATTTAGCTTAACATTACGTAACACTCATGAACAATTTACTATTTTATGTGGAGCAAGATAAGAATCATCATCGAGGAAATAAACTATTGAGATGAGGAAAAATTTGTCAGTGGATGTAATTTAAACTAAACCAAATCTGTCAAATAAAAGAGAGCTGAAAAAGTATGAAATTATTTAAATTTATGAAAGCAAAAGTAATATTTTAGCCAGAGATTAAAATTTTCCTGAGTTTTATAAGTAATAAATCTATGTAGGTTTCACTAAGAGATGTATTCAGTGTATTTTGATTATATGCTTACTTTAGAACAATTACCTTAGGTGTAGTTTAAAATATCATTATGAATATTGCTGTTTCAATTATAGAATGTCAAAGATTTTAAAATAACTTGCTTGATATCACAAAGTGGTAGAAACAGAATTCAAACCCAGATCTTTCTAACTCCAGAGTCTCATATTGTTTCCTTTGAGTCCTCAGTTTTTGTGTTTGCAGGGTGGGGCAAAGAGGCAGGGGAAGTTATATAAAAGATAGCAAATTGACTATTCCAATAAAATGCAGTACTTGACTGGAGCCAAATCACGTGTGTAATTTACATTGAGTGGTGGATGGCTCGAGTTTAGAATATTGAAAAGTTTTGTACAATTATGATTTTTTCAGTTATGTAGATATTGATAAATATATGCCTCCTTCTAGTGAAGTCGCTCAGTCGTGTACAACTCTTTGCAACCCCATGGACTGTAGCCTACCACGCTCCTCCGTCGATGGGATTTTGCAAGCAAGAGTACTGGAGTGGGTTGCCATTTCCTTCTCCAGAGGATCTTACCAACCCAGGGATCGAACTCACATTGTAGGCAGATGGTTTACTGTCTGAGCCACCATGAACATCCTGCTGCTGCTGCTAAGTCACTTCAGTTGTGTCCGACTCCGTTCGACCCCATAGACGGCAGCCCACCAGGCTCCGGCACCCCTGGGATTCTCCAGGCAAGAACACTGGAGTGGGTTGCCATTTCCTTCTCCAATGCATGAAAGTGAAAAGCGAAAGTGAAGTTGTTCAGTCATGTCCCACTCTTGGCAACCCCAGGGACTGCAGCCCACCAGGCTCCTCCATACATGGGATTTTCCAGGCAAGAGTACTGGAGTGGGGTGCCATTGCCTTCTCCGATGGACATCCTAGATATTGATAAATATGTGCTTCCTTTTAGTTCAAAGTAAAATATGTAAATAATTCCAGTGGTTGACAAGTCTGATCCTAAAAGCATTTTGGAATCTGTAATCATCATAGCTAATAGCTATATCTGTTTCACAGGTAATATATGCTAAATAGGTTTATTTACTTATTCATTACATTTATATATTGTATGTTTTTCTGCTTCAGTTAATGCTGAAATCAGTTGAGCTTTAGCATACCTAAAATATGTTCTTTTACTGTCTGATTTATATTTTACAGTTCAAAGAAGTAATGAAAAGTGTCATTTGTTGTTGTACAGACTTGATATACTAGCAAGGTGATTATAGTTTTTTATTTTTTCTGAGACCTTAAAAAGGAGCCACTAAGTTCACATTCTACTGTACTTTAATTCATAAGATTATATTTCAGTCCTGTGTGAATTTCCTATATAGATTTTAGATAGACTATTTCACATAAGAGTCAAGACATCAGTAATAGATATGTATATATTGCTACATAAAACTAGCTTTTATTTCTTGAGTGCTAAGCAAAGTAGAATGTGACTTTGGTATGTGTTTATCTGACAAAATTTTTAAAAGAAAATATATTCTTAACTCTAGAGCAAATTCTTGAACATTCAGTTCAGCTCAGTTTAGTCGCTCAGTTGTGTCCCACTCTTTGTGACCCCATGAATCGCAGCATGCCAGGCCTCCCTGTCCATCACCAACTCCCGGAGTTCACTCAAACTCACGGCCATCCAGTCAATGATGCCATCCAGCCATCTCATTCTCTGTCATCCCCTTCTCCTCCTGCCCCCAATCCCTCCCAGCATCAGAGTCTTTTCCAATGAGTCAACTCTTTGCATGAGGTGGCCAAAGTACTGGCGTTTCAGCTTTAGCATCATTCCTTCAAAAGAAATCCCTGGGCTGATCTCCTTCAGAATGGACTGGTTGGATCTCCTTGCAGTCCAAGGGACTCTCAAGAGTCTTCTCCAACATCACAGTTCAAAAGCATCAATTCTTCGGCAATCAGCTTTCTTCACAGTCCAACTCTCACATCCATATATCATGCCCCAAATGTGGACTCATTGTATATATATCATTGTCAATAGGAGCATAAATTTATAACCTTGTATTAAGAAAAAAGTAATGCTAATGGTCTTGTATGGTAACAAAATTTACCAAGAGGCTTATGCCAGAGATGAGACAGATGACTTGCAGGTTCCTTTTTAAAAGTGACATCTGGATCAGCCCAGATATGAGCTTTTCTCTCTTCTGAGCTCTCAGAAAGTGCTGTCTTTGCTACATCAAAGACTTGGTTACATTTTCAAGATTGGTTCTTTGGTGTTTACTTCAGAAGCATATCTAAATCCATCACTTGAAGCTCTCAATCCTTTTTTGACAACATACACAAATTTAATCTCTGAGGTACCCTCACACCTTATATGTTCCCTCCATTGTAGAATTCTACTCAAGTCTAGAACAGAGATGTCATTCAGCTCAGAAACAAAACAATGATGGTTTCTGAATAAAAACAAATTTTTTGGTCCAGATGGGAATTTTGCTTATCACGGATTTTTGAAAAGAGTCTGACACTTTCCATGGAACTTTATGATTTTCGTAGCAATGTTCAGGAGGCTGTTAATTCCCTCAGACACTGACAGTTACATAAAAGAAGGAAAAACACATCTTCCTCCTACTTTTCTTGGCTGCACAAGCAAGCAAAAATCACAGTACTCTAAGAAAGATAATTTATTACTTAAAAGAAATGGTAATAGAATGTTAAACATGATACTGTGTGTGCCTTTCTTGTGGAGTAGAAGAGAGAAGGATTTTTCAAATTACTTCTGGATCTGGCATTAAAGTCTAAATATAACTTCATCATCACCTTACTGTGCGTCTATAACCACACCTGACTGACATTTTTGTCTTCTAAATACTGCTTCAGTGACATTCTTACATGCTGCCATACAATAGCCTCTCCCCTACCAGAACATAAATTCAGTAGGGAAAAGAGCCTTAGTATCCTTTCCTTTTTTTAAAATCCTGGGCAGAACAAGAGTAGACCTCTTTTTTGAAGAATAGACACTATTCCTGTTGTTGAAATAAACCAAAGTGAAATCTGTGTATGTTACCAAAGTTTAGAAAACAAGCCTAGGGCTTTGTTGAGCCACAGCTGTTGTGTTTGACACCATGGTGTCAGTATGTATGAACACAACTCCGCTGTCCTCACCCCTTACCTTCTGCGTTCAGTTGCATTGAACTTCAGGGACCTGCTTTGGATGCCCAGTACTATAACGACTGGTCAAATATTCTTCAGCCTCCATGCCACAGAAAATATGTGTGTGTGCCGTATAGGACTGTCAAGTAGAAAAAAAGGAAGAGACGGAGGGATAAATTAGAATAAAAACTGGAGTTTCCCCCTCATTGTTGGCAAAATAACTTCTTAACTGATGTAATCATGTTAATTTTAGTTACACAGTCAAAGAAGAATGTCTCAGAATCATCTAGTCACTGTTAAAAAACTTCCAACTATTTACTATTTCTTATCAACAGTTCAGAGTTAAGTTAGTTATTCACTGTTGGATAGTGAAATGTCAACATAGTTGTTATTGAGTGATCTTGGTTATAAAAATCCTAATATTGAGAAATAGAAGGGACATAGGTTGACTGATCCATCCATTTAATATTTCCTTCTGTTATTGTGCTCTTTGCTTCTTCAGAGTGGAAATCTGAAGAGTGTAGAGGGTCAGAAATGAAGAAGGCCCTACCTTTATCTCAAGATTATCTTAACTGAGCTCTGATACCTATTTAATGATCTGCCTGTGTTTCTTTGATTACCTGTACTGATCCCATAGGCTTCCCTGGTGGCTCAGAGATTAAAGTGTCTGGCTGCAATGCAGGAGACCTGCGTTCAATCCCTGGGTCGGGAGGATCCCCTGGAGAAGGAAATGGCAACCCACTCCAGTATTCTTGCCTGGAGAATCCCATGGATGGAGGAGCCTGGTGGGCTACAGTCCACGGGGTCGCAAAGAGTCGGACATGACTGAACGACTTCACTTCACTTCATTGATCCCATTTGACCCTCCTCTCTAGACATCCAAGTGAGAGGGACATCCTTCTCGGGTTCTCTCTGAATCCTATAGAATGCTGGAAACTGTTTCTGATGGTTATGGTAAGACTTTTGTATAATTAATCCTGCCTTCTATCCTTGTAGAAGGGTTTGTTCTGATAAATGATGAGCTAAACCTCAAAGCTAGGGTTACAAAGGCATGGCATGCCCAAGTCAGTGTTAAATATAGTGCAAAGGGAAAAACTCATAGGATAATGTCTGTGGTCTTAGGAGACATACTAGTAGAAAGAATACATGCTTTCTTTATATTCAGGATCCAGTTGTCACATTCCTCCATGGCTGTTCTATTTTATACCACTTCCTGTTATATCAGGAAAAAAAAAAATCAGAATTTTCCAGCCTTTGTCTCAATAACTGAAGAGTCTTTGCCTCAGTCCTTCCTTGAGGCATAAAAACAGATAATAGTAATTTTAAAGCTATGCACCCAAAAAATGAAGTCTAAGAAAAGTAATTTTAGCAAAATAGAGCCAGTATTGTGAAAATAATTTTTATTCTATTAATCATATTCTATCTAGTTTTGTTCTTTCTTTTTCCAGTAATAGTGAGTATCCAACTAAGTAGAATTACTGACTAGGTAAATCACTGACGATGAAAGGAATAACCAAGAAATAAAAAGAGGTATTACATAAATGAATTTTAATAGCTGGAAAAATCTATTTTTAATAAACTAAAAAAAAAAAGCTATAAAGCAATGCTAAAATGTCTGGTTATTGATCCCCCTACAAATGACAAAATATTATCTTCAAAAAGTTACCCAGACATTTTACTTTTAGTTAAAAGAATTCAAAACTATTGTAAAATATGGTGAGTAAAATTTATATGTTTATGTATATGTGTTGTCTTGTGGTTTTAGACTATTTTTAATATTTAAAATGTATGAAGCAACTAAAGCATATAGTCAGCTGATATAAAGGTTTATTATGTATGAGAAATTTATACTTTCTAAATACCATGTATTTACATGTGTGTGTATGTGTGTGTGTGTGTGTTTGTGTGTGTGTGTAAACATGCATGTGTGTGTGCATGCAGTCACTTCAGTGATGACCAACTCTTTGCATACCTGTGGACGATAGCCCATCAGGCTCCTCTGTCCATGGGGTTCTCTGGGCAAGAATCCTGGAGTGGGTTGCCATATCCTCCTCCAGGGGATCTTCCCAACCCAGGGATCAAACCCGTGTCTCCTGCAGCTCCTGCATTGCAGGTGGATCCTTACTGCTGAGTCACCAGGGAAGCCTATATATATGTGTGTATATATATATATATGTAAAACCATAAAATGAACAATTGTATTTAATATAGTAAGTGCAGTAGAGTTTAGTCTAGTGTGTGTTGTATGTGAATGTGAATGTTAAAGTCTCTTAGTCATGTCTGTCTTTTTGCGACCCCATAGACTGTAGCCTGCCAGGCTCCTCTGTCCATGGAATTCTCCAGGCAAGAATACTGGAGTGAGGTTGCCATTTCCTTCCCCAGGGGATCCTCCCAACCCAGGGATCAAACCCAAGTCTCCCGCATTGCAAGCAGATTCTTTACCGTTTGAGCTACCAGGGAATGATCTGTTGTATGAGTACCTTGAAAAAGATAGTACACTTTCTAATAGACTTCCTCACAATGGCTTTAGTATGTTCACACTTCTAGCCTTGTCTCAACCAATTTATGGATTTATTGACTATAGTAGAAGAAGGAGGAAGAATGGTTGGGAGTATTTTGTAAAGGTTATATAATTTTTTAGGCCTGTATTTAATTAATACATACCTAAAATATTTGTAATCCTAGCAGATTTACAAGTACATTATACCCAGAGTAACCACCATTCTTCTCTCTGCTTCTGTTCAACTATTTTAGGTTCTGATTATAATTTTCACATTGTATACCTTATATATACATGATTTTATTTGTGAATTCTATCTCAGTAAAGCTAGAAAAATTAATAAGTATTAATTAAAATTTTTTTTAATTTCTGTTAACTGTAAGTCACAACATACTGTTTGCTTCTTCTTTTATATGGTTTTTCCCCCCTTTCATAATTGTTGTTTGGAGCCTTCCCACCTCCAGCCAGATTTCTTGTATACTCCCTTTGTCTTTAATACTTTGTTTGCTCTGGCCACCACTTCTGTCCCTCCTACCCTTCCCTCTGCATGCCACCATCAGAACAAAGCATTGCCAGGAAACATACATGGCTTTCCTTTGTCTGTAGAAGATATTTGAAATTTATTAGCCTGATAGGTTGTCTATTAAATTTCTATTTAATTTATATGCTTAGTATTTTTTGCAAGCTATTCAATTGATTTAATTTACCACCCCAACCTTCCAGGTGTACTTCAATGGCCTTCAGGTTTGTCTTGTGCTTTCCCATCTGTAGGCCTTTGTTCACACTCCTCTTGATGTCTTAAATTCTCTATAGCCTTCAAGACCCAACTTGAATTGCTCTTTTGTGCAGTAATTGCTGACTAGTACAGCTCATCATTGCCTTTTCCTGTGCTGGTCTCCTAAAATCCATGTCACCTAAGAGACATAGCATTATATCAAGTCAGCAACAAAGTAAGGTGACATGTTTACTGGAACATGGGAGAATGTTTTCTCCAGAGAATGAAACAACTTCGTCAGGATAACTGTCTCATTATGAGAATGTGGAAAGATGATCATGGGAAGAGCATAGGACATACTGATGCTTTTATGGATAAGTGCTAAGGCAAACAATAGGAACAATTGCTTGGGACTGTTTTTTATTTCCTTTATGCCATCCAAAGTTCTAATATTCAAAGATGTTCAACTGATTCATAAAGTTTAGGATTCATGGTTATGACCTGTGGTTGTCACTTTTGTTAGACTGTAAACCTGGAGGGCAAGAATTTAGCTTTCATATGCTGACCAGCAAAAGGCTTTATGTGTAGCACATGCTTAACTAATTCCTATTTTAGTGATTTGATTATGAGTGACACCATTTATATGGCTGTACATGATACCCTTGAAAGAGGGTAACTTTTATGCTCACTCTGAAATATTTATCAAAAAGGATGGTATTTCTTCCCCAAATTAGAAATCTGCTTTTAAATAAATTACTTTCAAGGGTGGATATGAATGATCTTCATTCTGATCATTTTTTTTTTTTTACTTTATTTTACTTTACAGTACTGTATTGGTTTTGCCATACATTGACATGAATCCACCACGGGTGTACATGCGTTCCCAAACATGAACCCCCCTCCCACCTCCCTCCTCATAACATCCCTCTGGGTCATCACTGTGCACCAGCCCCAAGCATGCTGTATCCTGCGTTGGACATAGACTGGCGATTCGATTCTTACATGATAGTATACATGTTACAATGCCATTCTCCCAAATCATCCCACTCTCTCCCTCTGATTAATTATAAATTACTAAACATCCAGAGAAGCTTTGATTCTCCAAACAGTTTAGGTCACGGTATATCCTTAACCTGCTTGAAATTAGAAGGATTGTATTTAAATTCATATGCAATACATGGTGAAACATTTCCCTTAGCTCAATAAACCTAATCTGTCTGGCTTGCATTTACTTTTGCAAATACCTTCATTCATTTCTTTAATAACAATGTGGAAATATGAGGCAATCTAAAAATCACTTTTTAATATTTATTTGTTTTTTTATATTATTTTATCAGCAAACTATTAATCTGTGTCATTTATTACAAATACTGAGAGTAGAGGAAAGCATATTTGTCAAGCACCAAATAGTCAGAGCCTTGGAGAAATTTTTGTTTGTTAAGAAGAACTTTTCCACCTCTCATGGAGCATAGTATGTATGGAAAAGATGTTGAATTTTTCATGTTATACCAGACCAGTTTTCAAAAGATGATTATGCTCTTGAACTTCTGTTGTTTCTTGAAGTCATGAACACCTTATTACCAAATTCAGACTTAAATTGAACAAAGTATGAAAACCACTAGACCATTCAGATATGACCTATTTCAAATCCCTTACGATTATACAGTGGAAGTTACAAATAGATTCAATGGATTCAATCTGATAGAAAGAGTGCCTGAAGAACTATGGATGGAGGTTCATGACATTGTACAGGAGGCAGTGATCAGGACCCTCCCCAAGAAAAAGAAATGCAAAAAGGCAAAATGGTTGTCTGAGGAAGCCTTACAATTAGCTGTGAAAAGAACAGAAATGAAAGGCAAAGGAGAAAAGGAAAGATATAACTATTTGAATCCAGAGTTCCAAAGAATAACAAGGAGAGATAAGAAAGCCTTCCTCAGTGATCAATGCAAAGAAATAGAGGAAAACAATAGAATGGGAAAGATTAGAGATCTCTTCAAGAAAATGACAGATACCAAGGGAACATTTCATGCAAAGATGGGCACAAAGAAAAAAAAAAAAACAGAAATGGTATGGACCTAAAGAAGCAGAATATATCAAGAAGAGGTGGCAAGAATACACAGAAGGACTATAGAAAAAAGATCTTCATGACCCAGATAACCGCCTAGAACCAGACATCCTGGAATGTGATGTCACGTGGGCCTTCACTTCAGTTCAGTTCAGTCGCTCAGTTGTGTCTGACTCTTTGCGAACCCAAGAATCGCAGCACGCCAGGCCTCCTTGTCTATCACCAACTCCCAGAGTTCACTCAGATTCATGTCCATCGAGTCCGTGATGCTATCCAGCCATCTCATCCTCGGTCGTCCTCTTCTCCTCCTGTCCCCAATCCCTCCCAGCATCAAAGTCTTCCAATGAGTCAACTCTTCACATGAAGTGGCCAAAGTACTGGAGCTTCAGCTTTAGCATCATTCCTTCCAAAGAAATCCCAGGGCTGATCTCCTTCAGAATGGACTGGTTGGATTTCCTTGCAGTCCAAGGGACTCTCAAGAGACTTCTCCAACACCACAGTTCAAAAGCATCAATTCTTAGGCGCTCAGCCTTCTTCACAGTCGAACTCTCACATCCATTCATGACTACCGGAAAAACCATAGCCTTGACTAGATGGACCTTAGTTGGCAAAGTAATGTCTCTGCTTTTGAATATGCTATCTAGGTTGGTCATAACTTTTCTTCCAAGGAGTAAGCGTCTTTTAATTTTATGGCTGCAGTCACCATCTGCAGTGATTTTGAAGCCCCCAAAAATAAAGTCTGACACTGTTTCCACTGTTTCCCCGTCTATTTCGCATGAAGTGATGGGACCGGATGCCATGATCTTAGTTTTCTGAATGTTGAGCTTTAAGCCAACTTTTCTGCTCTCCTCATTCACTTTCATCAAGAGGCTTTTTAGCTCCTCTTCACTTTCTGCCATAAGGGTGGTGTCATCTGCATATCTGAGGTTATTGATAGTTCTCCCAGCAATCTTGATTCCAGCTTGTGTTTCTTCCAGTCTAGCATTCCTCATGATGTACTCTGCATATAAGTTAAATAAGCAGGTGACAATATACAGCCTTGACATACTCCTTTTCCTATTTGGAACCCGTCTGTTGTTCCATGTCCAGTTCTAACTGTTGCTTCCTGACCGGCATACAGATTTCTCAAGAGGCAGGTCAGGTGGTCTGGTATTCCCATCTCTCTTGGGAAGCATCATTACCAACAAAGCTAGTAGAGGTGATGGAATTCATTTGAACTAGTTCAAATCCTAAAAGATGATCCTGTGAAAGTACTGCACTCAATATGCCAGCAAATTTGGAAAACTCATCTGTGGCCACAGGACTGGAAAAGGTCAGTTTTCATTCCAATCCCAAAGAAAGGCAAGGCCAAAGAATGCTCAAACTACTGCACGATTGCACTCATCTCACAGACTAGCAATGCTCAAAATTCTACAAGCCAGGCTTCAACAGTACATGAAACATGAACTTCCAGATGTTCAGGCTGGTTTTAGAAAAGGCAAAGGAATCAGAGATCAAATTGCCGTCATCTATTGGATCATCAAAAAAGCAAGAGAGTTCCAGAAAAACATCTACTTCTGCTTTACTGACTATGCCAAAGCCTTTGACAGTGTGGATTGCCACAAACTGTGGAAAATTCTTCAAGAGATGGGAATACCAGACCACCTCACCTGCTTCTTGAGAAATCTGTGTGCAGGTCAAGAAGCAACAGTTAGAACTGGACATGGAACAACAGACTGGTTCCAAAGAGGGAAAGGAGTATGTCAAGGCTGTATATTGTCACCCAGCTTATTTAATTTATATGCTGAGAACATAATGAGAAACGCTGAGCTGGATGAAGCCCAAGCTGAAATCATGATTGCTGGGAGAAATATCAATAACCTGGTGGTGTCAATGCAAATGACACCACACTTATGGCAGAAAGTGAAGAAGAACTAAGAGCCTCTTGATGAAAGAGGAGAGTGAAAAAGTTGGCCTAAAACTCAACATTCAAAAAATAAAGTTCATGGCATCTGGTCCCATCACTTCATGGCAAATAGATGAGGAAACATTGGAAACAGTGACAGACTTTATTTGGGGTGGCTCCAAAATCACTGCAGATAGTGACTGCAACCATGAAATTTAAAAAACGCTTGCTCCTTGGAAGAAAAGTTATGACCAACCTAGACAGCGTATTAAAAAAGCAGAGTCATTACTTTGCCAACAAAGGTCCATGTAGTCAAAGCTGTGGTTTTTCTAGTAGTCATGTATGGAAGTGAGAGTTGGAGTATAAAGAAAGCTGGACGCTGAAGAATTGATGCTTTTGAACTGTGGTGTTGGAGAAGACTCTTGAGAGTCCCTTGGACTGCAAGGAGATCAAACCAGTCCATCTTAAAGGAAATCAGTCCTGAATATTCTTTGGAAGGACTGATGCTGAAGCTGAAACTCCAATACTTTGGCCACCTGATGGGAAGAACTGACTCATTTGAAAAGAGCCTGATGCTGTAAAAGATTGAAGGCAGGAGGAGAAGGGAATGACAGTGGATAAGATGGTTATATGGCATCACTCACTCCATGGACATGAGTTTGAGTAGCTTCGGGAGTTGGTGATGGACAGGGAGGCCTGGCGTGCTGCAGTCCATGGGGTCACAAAGAGTCGGACACAGCTGCGTGACTGAACTGAACTCAGCTGAAGCATATTTTTTTAATAAGAACAAACTGCTCTGTTCCACAGTTTTCTAAATCAGTTAAAGTTTACAGTGTTGAAATATGGAATGTGTTATTTAGACACAAGTCCATTTAGCCGTGTTGTTTTGGGTCACAGTTTATAAAGCATGATGGTGAAAAAACGAGGGATAAGCACTTTAGACTATGAAAAGAAGTATTTTTTAAATACCAACACTAACCAGGCCTTTGAATTTACCTTTTTAAGTTTATTTATCTTGCTGTTTTACTTTTATTACCTTTAAAATAGTGACAGTGTATGTCAAATTCAAGGATATTGTCCTGCTGAATTTCATTGACTGTTTTCCCTTTTTTTCCCATCGTAGGCAATATGCAATCATAGCCAGCACATACATTCTGTCCCAGGCCCCTGATATATAAGCTGACTACTAGGATTAACCCTTTCAACACTTACAGAACCCTTTGAGGTACATAGTGCCATAATTCCCATTTTAAAGATAAGGAAACTGATTTAAAGGATTAGCTAACTAGTCCAAGTCACTCAATAGTACTTATCAGAGTCAGAGTTCAAATCCGATCACTCTCCTATACTAACTCAGACAGCACCTAAATTTCTGCACTGCAGAATGTGAACGTGCAATTGCCTATATTGGTTTTGCATTAGTTGCATCAGCTTAAACAGCAAAATAAAGGAGATGTCAATCATACCCAGCAACATTCCAGAGAGATGGTGTAAGGATCGTAATTACTATATAGGAAAGCACTCTAAAACTTGTAAAGTGTGTCAGTCTTTTCACAAATGAATAATGTATAAAGTTGGAGAGAATAGAGTTAGAAGTTTAAGATATATTCAATACCATTAATTTTTTTTTTAAACAAATGTATCTGGGAGGGAAGTGATATAGAGCCCCTGCCATTTAAGGGTGTGCATTGTTGATGGAGAGCAGATTTATTTGGGGATTTTATAACCAGAATCTGATAATTCTGTTCAGCAACACCAGAATCTACTTTTTTTTTCAAGTGATGATAAAACATATTCTGAAATATGCCATATCATGGGTCATAAAACAAATGTCAACAAATTCAGAAAAAATAAATAATATAGAATGTGTTCTTCAACCATATGAAAACAAACAGTATCAAAATGATAACAGAAAAATCTCCAAACATTTTGAAATTAAACAATACACATATAAGTAATTCATGTGTCAGAGTGGAAGCCTCAAGGGAAATTTTTAAAAACACATAGTACTGAATGAATATGAAAATATAACATATCAGTGTTTATGGAACTTTTGTAATACTGAATGCAAACTTTAGGGGAAAAAGTCAGAGTAGATCTCAGATCAGATCAGATCAATAACCTAAGCTTGCACCTCAAGAATCAAGAATAATAGAGCAAAATAAACCCAAAACAAGAAGAAAGAAGGAAAAAAAAAAAAAAAGAACAGAAATCCATGAGAGTGAAAATAGAGAAAATGAAACCAAGACTTGTTACTTTCAAAGTAACTTCGTCAAGACTGACAAACCTTTAGCAAGACTGACGAAAGAGAGAAGACCCAAATTGCTGATAAAAGTAATGAGGCAGAGGCTATCAATACAAATCATGTAGATATCAAAAAAGACAATAAAGGATTGATACAACTTCACAGGTACAGATTTGATAACACTGACAGAATAGATTAATTCATGGAAAAATACAACCAACCATAACTCATTCAATATAAAACAGGTAATTTGAATAGCTGTATAACTATTAAGGAAAATGAATTTTGCAATTTTGAAACTTCCAGAAAGGAAATTTCCAAGTCCAGATGGTTTCTCTGAGAACTTGAACAAGAATTAACACCAATTCTACACAGTTCTTTCCAGAAAATATTAAAGAAGGGAATGCTTGCCAATTCATTTTGTGAAGTTAGTATTACCCTACATCAAAACAAAATACAAGAAAATAAAATGACAGAACAATATACCTCATCAGTGTCCCCAGTGTAGACACTGAAATCCTTAAAAAAATATATTAGCAAAAATGATTCAGCAGCACATAAATAGAAATTATATCATCTGGAAAAAGTTTGACAGTTTCTTAAAATACGTAAACGTGTAATCACTGTTTAACCCAATAGTTGCACTCTTGGGCCCTTAGTACAGAAAAATGAAAATTTATGCTCATACAACTATCTGTACACAAATATTTGTAGCATTTTTTCCATAATAACCCCAAATGGGAAACAACCCAGATGTCCTTCAGTGGATAAGTGGCTCAACAAACCATGATACATTCATACCATTGAATATTCAGAAAACATGAATCCCAAAATTCCAAACTTGGTACAAACAACCTGAATACATCTCCAGAGAATTATGCAAAACAACTCAAAATGTTCCATACTATATGATTTCATTCATATAACATTCTTGAAATGCCAGATTACAGAAATGGATAACAGATCCTCGTTTGCTTGGATTTGAATGTCCTGAACATTAGCCTGAGAATGTACCCTGGGTTCTGTTTGAACACTGTCAGTAGATTTGGAAATTAAATTTGGAGGCTGAGCCCAGGCTAAGTGGTAAAATAGATCAATTCTATGTTTCATGCCACTCCACCTCCCTTTTCCTGAGTTTCTCCTTGTCCTGGTTCCTATTGTCTCTTTTTTCCGCAACCCTGTGAATCTTGGCTCTCAAGTGGTTGCCAACTCTGAGATATATGTGAATTAGAGATAATGGCTTATGGTGTTTTATCTTCAGATGTGTTCAAGTTTAGTTGAGAACTCAGGACTGAAAAGCTTTAGAATTCTAATGGCAGATAATGAAGAGGGCATTTTGTTCAGGAGGCCTCCATGGTGGCTCAAACCATGTTAGAGGTGCAGCTGCCAACTCTGGGGTATCCTAAATTATTCCTCACCTAGTACCTTTCACATGTTGCATCAGAGTTTTCTAAGTTAATTTTTTTAAATGAATGCATTGCTTTATTCCCACATTCAAAGGTAATCTTCAATAATCGTATTAAATTCAGGTAGGGAGCAGAAACATTTTTAACAAGCAAATAAGAAAAGAAAATTGAAAGTGATGACTTACATATTGCTACAATTCAAGTGGTAACTTCAGAGTGAATTTTATTATAGCATGTAGAAACTTCTGTCAATTTAGGTACATTTTCTGAAGTTGTTTTCTTCATTGAACCAAAAGCTTTCGTTTTAATATGGCACATGGTTAAAATCTTGCAGATGTTTTTACAGGACTTGGTAGTACAATTGAATGGCTTTACTTCTTATATTATTGAGACACATTTTTCTTCAAGCTCTGGCCTTGTTTTTTCAAAATGCAAAATCAGTTGAATATTTGTTACAAGCAAATCCAAGTTCTATATTAGTAGCTGAGAAGCAGAAATGAAGAGAAGAAATTTTGAAGCAATTTCTTCCCAAGCAAAACTCACACAAATTGGCAGCTGATTAGAGGTTTTAGGTCTTGCAATCACTTCAGTCCTTACTTGTGAGATTATACCATTCTTATTCCATAATTCTCAAAATCAGAGTTTTATTTCTCCTAAGCCCTCATAATAGTGGCAAAGTACTAGGGGGAAATGTCCATTTTCTTCAATTGGCTAGAGAGAATGATTCTATTTTCCATTGCTATTTTTGTCTCATCATTCTTTTGATACTTTGAAATGAGTGTTGTTTTTCATTCAGATATTCATTTGGCAAGTTATTTTCTAGCTTTCAGACGAATTGGCATTAAAAAGATGAACTTTTTTTCTTTTTAAAAATCTCTTCATTGTTTAGTGGTGAGGACTACATGTATATACATGTATATATGAACTCTTTTCAGAGTCAATATTCTATATTTTAAAAATATATATTTTCTGGGGAACTAAAACTGAGTTACTTGAATCAGCCTATTTCATTGCTCATTAAACACCATTTAGGCAAGTAACTTACATTATATACAGATTGTTTCTCTAATTGGTCACAAAAACATACTGTGTACATAAATTTATTCCTCAGAAAGTAAAATCTAACTGTGACTCCATTCCTGTGAAAGACAGGTGACAATGATAGGAGGGTAAAATATTTTGCATGTAGTATAGGGTTAATACAACTATTATTTACTTACGTGGAGAAAAAAGCTATTTTCCTCAAAGCCTAACTAAATGCTCCAGTTCCAAGTTTATCAGAAAATATGCAAGTTTTAAAAATAGCTTTCAAGATATTTTAGTCTGAAAATAGTTGTCTGTTTGTAGGCTATCTTGGTTCCTCCGGAAATGCATGTCTTTCCTTTGTACCCATCACAGGGCTGTGTGTGTTATTAAATTATGAGATTTTAGATCTGGGAAAGAACCTTAATGAAAAGCAAGTTCCTTTAATACTGAGGAAGCCGAGACTCACAAGAGTTTAAATAGCATGCCTGGTTCGCACAGATTATTCAGAACTCCTGATTCGAAGCTGATGATATTTTATGTGAATGCAGAATGTTTATTGTTGGTGGAAGACTTTTTGGAATGCAGTCATGCTAGTGGCTTCCTAATTGATTAACTGTTTTAGGGGAATTAAATTTTACATTGTTTGGGGTGGGTGACAAATCAGTTCAGTTTAGTTCAGTTGCTCAGTCGTGTCCAACTCTTTGCAACCCCATGGACTACTGCACGCTAGGCTTTCCTGTCGATCACCAACTCCCAGAGCTTGCTCAAACTCATGTCCATGGAGCCAGTGATGCCATCCAACCATCTCATCCTCTGTCATCCCCTTCTTCTCCCACCTTCAATCTTTCCCAGCATCAGGGTCTTTTCCAATGAGTCAGTTCTTTGCATCAGGTATTGGGGTTTCAGCTTCAGCATCAGTCCTTCCAATGAATATTCAGGACTGATTTCCTTTAGGATGAACTGGTTGGATCTCCTTTGCAGTCCAAGGGATTCTCAAGAGTCTTCTCCAACACCACAGTTCAAAAGCATCAAATAAGTGACACCTTTTAACTTTTTCTGCTTCCTGGATTTTCTAACTATATGGATTTAAAAATCTTTATGTCTTCAGCACATACCAACCAATAAATCTACATCAGTTTGCATAGCTAGTGTGTATGGTTTTACCTTCTCTGTTAATTTGGTTAAGTTAGTTGCATGGTTTACATGAATACAAAGTACTGAATGTTAATGAGCTGAAAGAACTACTGAATTCAGAGTAAAGTCCATATACTCTGATCCTAACAAAGTGAGGGTAGGTGATATAGATGGCTAGGGGGCATTGAGGCAAGTCAGGGTAGATGACTGACATGCTGTGGCACCCCGGCACACCAGGTTCAGCCTCAGTGACCTCAGGAGAGTACTCTTGTAAGGAGAGTCATGTAGCAGATTGGTCCGTGTAAATTGTTGAACTGGGGCATGCATGAACTATACATCATTATTAGTGTATAGTTTAAGGATCTTTAAGCCAACTGTGGTAAGCATGCAAGGGAGACAAATGAGTTTTCTTTCCTCTTCTTGGGCCAAGTTATTCTAGATGATTTCCCCAGTATGTTATAAAAAAGTTATAATGAATCAATTTCAAGGCATAATGTCTCTTTGGTCTCTCAAATCCCATTTTAGTGTGCTTTGTTGCTGTAGTTTTGATAGGTAAATAGGTATATCTCCATGGGTTGTCAACTCAAGTGACATTACACTCACAAGTTAAAGCCAGCCCAAACCTTATTCCTGGTGTTAATTGGAGATGTGCCAGGATGTGCAAAATTGGTTAGGAGGAACACATGAGTAAATACTTTAAAATCTCCTCAGTTATCTTTAAAGTGTATGTGTGTAAGAGAAATAATATTCTGGAAAACAAGGATAAACACAAATGTAACTATAACTCAGGGGTTACGTTGAAATTGACAGTATTTTCTTGTCATAGTTAACAATATAACAGCACTTATGGGGCTTCTGATCTTTGAAAAAATATAGTTTAATTCTGGGATGCTCCAGAATGTAGACTTTAAGTATTATTTAATATTAATTTGGTACCAGTTTGCCTTAACCATAAAATGTGCAGAATGAGACATGGTACTTTTAAGTTGGGATACCAGTTACAGTAATATAATGTAAGGCAGCTGTGAGTTTTAATGAATCATTTCATTAGTATGTATTTGGAAAGATTCTCCCATTCTTCTGCTACAGGGCCTCAAAGACTGTCTGAACCACGGAGTTTTAAAACAGGTATTTCATTATATTAATTATATATTATTATATATAATAATATATATATGTATTTTAGCTGAGCTTGTAGCTCAGCTGGTAAAGAATCTGCCTGCAATGTGGGAGACCTGGGTTCAATCCCTGGGTTGGGAAGATCCCAGGGAGAAGGGAAAGGCTGTCCACTACAATATTCTGGCCTGGAGAATTCCATGGACTCTATAGTCCATGGGGTCGCAAAGAGTCGGACACGACTGAGCGACTTTCATCATCATTTATCATCATCAATATATATAATATAATATTATAGCTATTCTTCTGGTCTTCTAGGGTGCTTTCACACTACCTCCAATTCAGGCTCCCAAATTCATAAGTATATTTGATACCAAAATCATAAAATTCACATTGTGCTCTGCTTAGTTGTGTCCAACTCTTTGTGAGCCCATGAACTGTAGCCTGCTAGGCTCCTCTGTCCATGGGGATTCTCCAGGCAAAAATATTGGAGTGGGTTGCCATGCCCTCCTCTAGGGGATCTTCCCACCCCAGGGATTGAACCCAGGTCTCCTGCATTGCATGTGGGTTCTTTACTGTCTGAGCTACCAGGGAAGCCCATGAATACTGGAATAGGTAGCCTATGTCTTCTCCACTCCAGGAGAGTGCCCTAACCCAGGAATTGAACCAGGGTCTCCTGCATTACAGGTGGATTATCTACCAGCTGAGCTACCACAGAAGCCCCAAATTCACCCTAGTAGCAAGAATATCATTATGCATGGATTCCTGTCATTGAAAGTTTGGTCCCATGCCTTTTCAGGATCTGTAATTCACAAAGTTGAATATTTGGAAGAGAGTGTCTTAATTATTCTAATCTCTTCCTCCAGCCTTCATCCTTCCCCTTAACCAGGCTGCTCTGACTTCTGTTCCTCCCATAGAGGAGGTTCTCATGTTAACCCTGCCCTACTACTCTTTACAACTTGTTCTCAGAAAGAATTTGAAAATTATATTCACCGGGACAGAGGAGCCTGGTGGGCTGCTGTCTATGGGCTTGCATGGAGTCGGACACGACTGAAGTGACTTAGCAACAGCAGCAGCATTCATATTCTTACAAGTGACTGATGAAAGTTAAATGTGCTCCTTACTTCTAAAGATCTTTTCTTTTTTAAAGAGAAGAAATTTGAAATCAAAGAAACACATCTCTATTGGTAGAATTTAAAGAATCTGTTCCAGTTGCTGGAAATACTTTTGAGGAGGTAGGATCATCACTAGCACTGTGTGAAATCGTGACATAGAACTGAATTTCTGCCTTCTCTACATGTAGACTTAGAGCACAAAGTTTTTCTTTTTATCATTTACTTTAACCTATTCACAAGTAAGAAACAAATGGAGTGATTTTCCGTCTGCTTAAAACGGTAGGATCCAGCTGTCACAAAGGTGATTATAATTTATCCATGCAAATTTCTCTGTTAATCTGGGAATAATCAGAAAACATACAGAAGTACAGGTTAACAAAGAGCTAGGGAAAACCGAGTGTCTAGATTAATTTCATATGCTCTGTGGTATAGGAGACCTCATAATATTTAATTCTTTTTGCTCAATGTAAAGAGAAACCCTCAAAACACAGAAAGGTTAATACTTCATATCCACAGATGATTAACATTTTTGTTGAACTTTGCTCACTTTCTATACATATTGTTTAGTGAAATTGAGATTATATTTGATTTTGTGTGTTGCTTTTGAAACATTCAGGTATTTCTATGTTAATAAAGTTTTTAAGCATTATAGTTATTTATCATATTATTTAGTTGTAACATACTTCACATTATAATAAATGCATGATTGGTATATATTTAAACTGCTTCTAATATAAGATAAACATATTTCTCAATAAAAAATTGTTTCTAAGATTTTTAACATTGACTGCATTATCTGATTTATTTGTGTATATAATATAAAATGAAATTATAGTGACTTTTTCAAATAGTTGATTGCATCTGTATGCATTTTAAAATAGCATTTTTTTACCCAAATGATTTATGAAAATCCTTTATCATACATAAACATACATCAGACTTTTTGACTTTTTTCTAAATGTTCTATTTTGGTTTTTCTGATACATTTGACTCTGTTATTCATGTTTAGTATAGGTTTTAGGAAACAGTAAATTAAATTAAAAATTAATATATTAACTAAACTATGGCTAGTTCAAATATCTAGATACTCACAAAGATCCGTCTTGTCAAAGCTGTGGTTTTTCCGGTAGTCATGTATGGATGTGAGAGTTGGACTATAAAGAAAGCTGAGTGCCAAAGAATTCTACTATGGTGTTGGAGAGGACTCTTGAGAGTCCCTTGGACATCAAGGAGATCCAACCAGTCCATCCTAAAGGGAATCAGTCCTGAATATTCATTGGAAGGACTGATGCTGAAGCTGAAAACTCCAATACTTTGGCCATCTGATGCGAAGAACTGACTCATTGGAAAAGACCCTCATGCTGGGAAAGATTGAAGGTCAGAGAAGGGGATGACAGAGGATGAGATGGTTGGATGGCATCACCGACTCTATGGACATAAGTTTGAGCAATCTCCGGGAGTTGGTGCTGGATAGGGAATCCTGGCGTGTTGTAGTCTATGGGGTCTCAAAAACTCGGACACGACTGAGTGACTGAACTGAATTGAACCCTTTTGTAGCTCTAAATGATCTGTAATTGTAAGCCCATCACAATTTCACAGGAAAAATTGTAAATCTAAGTTAATTTATTTTCCCTGTCACTGCACAGCAATAGATAGTAAAAAGTGGAAGCAGTGACAGATTTTATTTTCTTGGGCTCCAAAATCACTGTGGATGGTGTCTGAAGCCATGAAATTAAAAAGACGCTTGCTCCTTGGATGGAAAGTTGTGACAAAGCTAGACATCATATTAAAAAGCAAGACATCACTTTGCTGACAAAGGTCCATATAATCAAAGCTATTGTTTTTCCAGTAGTCATGTATGGATGTGAGAGTTGGACCATGAAGAAGGCTGAGTGCTGAAGATTTGATGCTGTTGAACTGTGTTGGAGAAGACTCCTGAGAGTCCCTTGGACTGCAAGGAGATCCAACCTGTGAATCCTGAAGGAAATCAGTCCTGAATATTCATTGGAAGGGCTGATACTGAAGCTGAAACTCCAATACTTTGGCTACCTGATTTGAAGGGCCAGCTCATTGGATAAGACCTTGATGCTGGGAAACATTGAGGCAAAAGGAGAAGAGTGCGGCAGAGAATGAGATGGTTAGATAGCACCACCAACTTGATGGACATGGAATCTAAGCAAACTCCAGGAGATAGTGAGATAGTGAAGGACAGGGAAGCCTGGCGTGCTACAGTCCATGGAGTTGCAAAGTGTCGGAGATGACTTAGCAACTGAACAGCAATAACATAGTATATAAAGTATAGAATATGTATACTGTGTATAGAATAGAGTTGGATTTATTTAACAAAATTTTGCATAGTATGTGAATTTAAAGGTATCAGTTTAAATTTTTCATATTTTTATATTATATTCCTCATTTTCAAATATTTGAATATAGGTCTTGCTATTTTCTATTTTCACTCAAATGATCTGACACCATGGTGATATGATTCTCAGGCTTTTTAGGATCTGCTGTGTAGATTGTCTAAGCTCACTCAGTCATTAAATTCATCTTTACATTGCCAAATACATTGTTAAATTCCTGTATGGAATACATATACAAAATAATTTACCTCTCACTAATTATAAAATCCATATTTGTCCATCAAAGTAGTTTGAAGATACTGATTTATTATGGGTCCTGGGTTTGTAGTCCAAAGCTTATTTGTGTGTGTATGTATGGTTTTCGTTGAAAGAAAAGAATACAACACTGCAAAATGTGGAAATGTATCAGTTTTCTCTTTTGTCAAATTCGCCCTTTAAATCCTCAAAGCAAAAATCAATATAATGCAATATTTTAAGCCTGCATATATTTCTAAGGATATCCAGAAAAGCATTTAAAAATATGTCAACTAATACTTAATGTTATCCTTATTAAAAATATAACTGGTACAGAGGTAAGAATGAATATAAGATATAAGGATGAATTAAGAAGCTAGGACTCATGATATTAGGGAGATCATTTTTATGATTAACAGTTTTGAATTCATCTGTAGGTATATTACTATATTTTGAAGAAAAATTAAGCACTGCATTAGTCATTACATGTAAAAAAGTTGTTAAGTCCTATCTCAGTCATATAGTTTTATTTAGCCTGAGTATGTACTAAAGAGGATATTATATACAGTGAGAAAACAGCTGCAGCCACTAACCAAAACATGTGTATAAGCATGTGTAAAACCTCCAGAGACCAGCTAGTTATTTTACCTTCAAACTCAACCATGTTTAGAAAAACTTGAAAACTGCGGAGAAGTGCTGAAAGAGAAGTTTGTTTCTGTTCTTCATCTTCATCAATGGTTCTATCAGAGTTATTTCTACCTTCTGAATAGCAGCATGGTAAGATGGGAGCTGATTATTCATCACCAGTCCTATTTTTGTTTCAGTTGACCTGGTTTAGAGATAAGAATAAAAATAATTTCTGGCTTATTTTTATGAGCCATTCTGCAGTTTTCACGTTAGGTTTAAGTTAGCACTGATTAATAATTTTGATGAATATACTGCTGTAACTTTTGTCAGTGTTATTATAATGTTGCTTCATTGAAATTCAGAAATACCTTTTTATTGTTTCCCTAATTATTATCCTATTTTCCTGTATATATGACTATATTAGCAGCAGTATATCAAGTGGCAATGCAAAATAATACTATATGGCATTTAATTTGGTTTATATCCATATATTAACTTTGCCTCTGCTCTTTGGCTTGAATTTAGAGAATTCTGATGAAAATCTTTCAAAAATTTGCTTTTTCTGATAATCTCCGATGTATTGTTTAACAGCAGTCATGGTTTTAAGTCAACCTTACTAGTAAGATTTTATTTTTTACTTTGCTGGTACTAATTTATAAATGCCAACTTCTACTAAATAGGTTTGCATTAACAATTAACGCTAACAACATATGGAGTATTGTTTGACAATTATATGGACAGACAGGATGGTTTTACGTAAACTGCAAGATAAAGTCTACTTTCTTGTGTCATTGAATGAAGTTCTCTTTTGGGCCATGCATCTTCACAATTTCTATTTTAAAAAAATAGGGCAGTGGAGGTTAACTTAGGCTATTTGGGGAATAAATAAGAGTTGGCTCAGAGGTACAAACCTAAAATTCTGTTTGAAGATAACTCCTTGAAAGTAAAAGCTTGAGTGCTTTCTGTATCTTGCAAATCTCTTAGCTAAATGTCATCATTCTGATGTTTTAATAATGCATGTTTGCTGATTATAGGATAACAATGATAGGTTCAGTGTCCACTTATCTGATTATATTTGAGAAATTAAAGATTTATTTCTCTTTGTAGCCATTATTAGGAGGCATGTGAGATTCGAGAGCTCAGAGGGCAGGACAGAGCTTTTCCTGTGCCTGAGTGCTCGGAATGGCTGGAGGCACGGACTCCTGTAAAATCCATTACCCATCTTGACCTCTGACTGCCCAGTCTTCCTTTTCTGTCAACTGCTGAGGTAATTTGGATCTCTTCCACTAAGTTTTGAAAGCTATTATGCCTTTTGGTTTACCTGCTCTGCCTCAAACATTTCCACCTGATGGATATCATGAGCTGTGTTATCATCTCCTTCAGATAAATCTTTTTATCAGATGTTGGCTTCATATGAAAAATAGTAATCCATTTGGGAGACAGATTGATCAAGGTGCAGTTCAATTCCTTGTGAACTGGAATCTACTATAATCAGAACAAAAATGAAAAATTTCTCCTGGTGCTAACAAATAAGTGTTTTTATCTGGTTGAAATGTTTTGTCTTTTTTGATAAAAATGTATCTATTCCTTTTGTATTTTTTCATGGGCAGTACTAATCAGTATTTGTCTCTTTTTAAAAAAAACTTTATTTATTTTAATTGGAAGCTAGCTACTTTACAATATTGTAGTGGTTTTTGCCATAATTAGCATGAATCAGCCATGGGTGTACATGTGTTCCCCATCCTCTTTTTAAATTTTTACTGCAATATAATTGATTTATAGCATTTGTTGATTTTCTGCTGTATAATAAAGTGATTCTGTTTCTGCTATATGACAAAGTGATTCTTCTTCATATTCTTTTTCATTGTGGTTTATCACAGCATGTCAAATAGAGTTCCCTGTGCAATACAGTAGGATTTTGTTGTTTATCCATTCTCTATATAATAGATTTCATCTGCTAATCCCAAACTCCCAGTACTCTTCCCCCAACCCTCATCCTTATGCATTTTTATCTGTAAGTAGAGTTATCAGTTGTTTTTGTATTTTATAACTTGGCATTGAGTCTGATAGGACCTGGTTCCAGCATCCACATTTCTATGTGTTTGATGGTGCAGACACTCAAAAAGCCCAACAATAACAGTTAGGAGTCAAAAATAAGTTCAGGGAAGGAGATCACTGATTCAAAGAGGAAGAATTAGGAAACATTTATGAATTTGTGCCAACCCCTTTGAAATTGAATGCTGTTGTAAATGACTAAAAGGCAGCCTTTTCCTGTTCTGTCACCGATCCTTTGCAGTCGCACAAGCTGGACAAGAGAAATGGTGACAGTAGAGCAGCAGAACTGGGGAGAGGTCGCATCTGTTATTAAAAGGCAGCAGGGCTCCATAATGTAAACATGAATGCCGCTGCCTTGTTATAGTCTATATGTGAGATTCTGTAAAGTGGTCTCCTGTGTGAAGAATATAATCACATTTTAGTCCAAAGGGAGGAATATTAGATATTTTAAACTGTTAGTCATATGACACACACATACATGTATACTCACCAATTGGTAGACTTTTAATTTTAAAATTATTATACTTGAAGTTGTTTAAAGTATGTATCATGTTCTAGATATAGAAACAGTACATAAAAATACCTTGAGAGTAACCGCTCTTTACTATATTTTATCTAGACTAGATGCAGATTCAAGAGCTGATTATTAAATAGCTCATTAGCAATAAGAAATTGACAGATTCCCCTTTTATTCATTGATGAACAGAGGAGTAGGAATATTAGAGAGTTTTTGTTTTGTTTTTACTTTTTTGTGTATTTGGCTTTGTTTTTTTCTTTGGCCAGAGGAAAATAACATTGAATAGGACACAAATATTTGACATGAAAATTCTATAAAATTAATTTCTCAACCATTTCCTTTTGAAGGATTATTCCTTGAATAAACCAATTGCATGGCAGGGGTAAATTGGAAGAGTATAAGGATCTGTAGATATTTCAGTATGAGCTTGTATAAGAGACTCATGAAAATTATGAGTTTTATAAAAGTCTGAAAAAATCTAGTTTAGACATGTTTGCAGAGTCACACTGAAGTAATGCAATCTTAGTAATATCTTATGCTATATATTAATTTTTAAAATTCAGGTTATATAAATATTTTAATGTTTATAGCAAAACTATGGTTGTGATACGTTCAAAATTATATCTGAGATTTAAAAATAGTTTTCTATTCAAAAAATTTCAACCAACTTTTCCTTTTTGTCACTTTTAACTCTTATCTCCCTGTGAACTATAAAAGGTACGTCAAAAAACCATCTCTTGGATAGATCATATGTGTTTATTTACAAGGCATAAATTAGGCTTTTGTGTTAACATTTATAATCATTGCAGTTTTCTAATTTAATAGAAGTTTATATATTCATATATACATACATACAATATGCATTAGAATGTTTCTCAATACTCTCTTGACACACCAGATTTTAACTTACAGAGAGAAAATCATGGTGACTTACTATTTTGACATGCAGGATTTAAAAATGTGTTAAAATCTAATGTTTATTTTAAAGTAATATACCACTTGGATTCTATCAATTAATATCATTTAATTTACTCCTGATGGAAACAGCATTTGCTATGTTTTATAATCTTGTTTTTTATTTTGCTGTTTATAATATTTTCTGCAATCATTTTATATTAAAAATGTGTGGAATGTACTTTAGAGCTGAGGCTTCTTTGGTGGAACAAAAGGTTAGGTCAACTAGGTGGAACATGTTATAATTGAAGGGAGAACTGGTATCAAGGCTCACAAATGGACCAATAGAGTAGGAAGCTGACTGACTTCTCTTCCAAATCAATCAAGTTAATAACTGACAGAGAGCAAGAAGTGTAGCCATTAAAAGTCTGGCTCTTAGTCCAGAAAGCCCTTGATATCATTTCACACTCATTCTTGGGGATATCTTTCAATTTTTACTTGTCTTTTTGAAGTATTTTTTAGTTTTAATGGAAAGATGAATGGTATATTGATTTTTAATAATCTCTTCTCTAAGTTAGTATGTTCTGTTGAATACCTGTAATTTTGGTAAGGATCTCTGATGGGTTCAAAATACCAACTTGGTGACGTGATCAGTGAGCCGTTTCAGATGCAGCCTGTTCAGCTGTTTATTGGATTGATTCTATCTTTCTACTCGGGAGCACTTGTATTTTTGTCTTTCATTTCTTTAGGGAATGTTCTGTGATCACCACCTTATTAAAGTAGCTCACTAGATGTCTGGTTATATTTAAGGCTGCAAGATATGAAAGTATTTTTCTTTCATTACATGTGCTTGTTCCTTGTGTTTTCCTGTGAAGACACAAGTAGCAGACGTCAAAATGAGAGGAAGTATGTGTTTCAGACAGTAGCTTAATCAAGTTGTTTTTTTTTTTCTCCTTAGGTGGTGCTTCTTCTTTCAGAAGCATCATCTTTTGTTAGTTCTATGATTTTCAGATACCTAGTGACAGTTCATCTAATTTCCCCACATTGGCCTATACCATTAAGCACTCAAACAACGAAAAATTGGTAAATTATTGCTCCATCAAGTTTCCCCATGGTCAAGGCTCTTACAGAATTTTTAAATTGCTCTGTGACTCAGATCGGTGGTCACCGTGTTGTGTTCTTTGGCCATCATTCTAGGTCTTGGAGGTGTTCACACAGCTTATCCCAGCATCTTTTGTGGGCCTATTTGCTTGTAATCCATCCCTATTCTTACAAGATTTCTATCAGAGGTAATTCCATCGCATTAAAGTTAGCTTAATAATAATGCATCCGATGGGTGTCTATCTGACCACTTCTTGGTTCACAAAACTTCTTTCCACATATAATTCTAGGATGTACTAAATTTTGTGTGTACAGAAGGTTAGTTTTACTTGTGAAATTCTCTAGGAATGTTAACAATTTTAGGTGTTAAAATACCTACTAGAGATATCTCTCACTTTCTCTCCTTCCCTCCCTCTCCCCTCCTCTGAATTCTAAAATAAAAGTACTGAATGTGTTGGATGTATTCATATAAATGTTATGAGGATATAATAAGAACATTATAAAACTAACGAATTATCTTGAAATTCCATCTAGTTTTCTTGCAATTGTAAAGAGCTAACCTAGGCATTTATCTCCTTAGAATTGCAAGAATACTAGACATATTGAGGAAACATAGGTCATTTATCCAGAATTATGTGTTTCATTTGTATTTAATAATATTCCAGATTTAATTCTCTATATCTAGTGCTTCCAGGATTGTATTGAGATTTAATAGTGGAAAGTTTAGAAACAAATATCTAAATGGGATTTGTTTTATTACTAATTAAGTTTTTTTATCTGTCCTCTCCACATATAGTTTGATTTCATGATCATGATTTCAGTAAATATTTTTTTGTTATTGAATTATTTTTAAAGACTATAATTTATTTAAAAATAAAACTCAATTTCAGCTTTCAAGTTATAATATCACAGTATCTGTAGTTACATTCCAGTGTTACTGTGTGCTTCTTGAGTATTTTAGAATTAATATGTTTCATTAAATTCTTGCAGCAACGTAACAGGATAAATACAGGGTAGCTACTTTGTTTGCCTTAAAAATGTTCTTCCTTGGTAGTTGAATGGGGGAAAAGCTAAATGCAAGGCATAAAGTGTATTTCTTCTCCAATATGGGCTTTTGTTCTGTTTATATTGTGATTTATTTTTGTTTACAGTTCTGTCTGCTCTGTACCAAGCAGTGAATTCTCCAATGCAGAAAATGGTAATCTCTATTTACTTAATATCTAGCATAATGTCTGCTACATGAAATGTGCTCAACAAATTCTTATTGGAATAAGCCATGACTCAGGGCTGGGAAAATATTTGCTTTGTGTCATTTTGTGATGACTTTTAATTCATTCTGTGATACTTTTAATATAAATATAATTTAAATCAGTTTGTGAGATCCTCAAAAGTTTGGGCTAATTGATAACATCTTTAATTCTAAAATATTGCCCCATATACCATGGGGCTCAGAAGTTAGAATGACAGTATCTCTGCTTCCCAGTGATATTTCCAGTCTGTCACTGGGTGGTGGGGAGTCTGTAGGCAGCAAAATTAAGTTGAAACCTTAGTAGTTGTCTAGGTGAGTAGCAATAAAAATCAGAAATAATATGATGCAAATGGAAAGATACTAGACTGAAAAGAGATAGAAATGAAAATCTCAAGTGAGTTTTGCAACTCATTTAATGTTGAAGAAGAAGGGAAGGTTAAGACAAGAATTATGAATTTCCAAGTCTGGGTAGTGGAAATATTGGTGTCCTTACCAGCGGAATCAAGGAATGGCTATGTAGGCAGACCTTTCTCATTAGTTTAAGGGAATTTGAATTCGAAGCAACAGCAAGTGGAAAAACGTACAGAACGGGAGAAATACCAGGAAATTTGCAACTAAAGAGATGTGGCAAGATTTGGATATCAGATTTGACAGTTATAAAATGTTGTAGCTGAACAAGAACTGGAACAAAGCTTAATTTGGTAGCTGAAGAAAATGAATCTAAGGAGAATGAAGTAACGTGGCCAAGGTCCCAGAGATACTGTCAAAGTGAAGACTGTAATCCTCATCTCTTTTCTCAATACATTTTCCGCCTTTCTTACCTGTAAATTGAAAATATGTGTAGGAACAAATACGACATTTTTTGGTGAGAAGTACAGTAAAAAGAGAGCCCAGAAGGCTATTTTAGATGTGAAAAAGAGAAAAGGGACTACTAGAAATGTGGGACGATATTGTTTTAAAAATTAGGAAAGAAGGGGACTTTATCCTAACTTACAAACTCTGGCAATTTTATGAAATCAGCTTTCAAGTAATCAAGCTTAGACTGTGAAATATGTGTTCTTCATAAAGTGTTAAAGTGCTTTACATAATTGAAATTCTCTAATGGATTCGAATTTTCTCATACATTTCTCATAATAAGGCATTTTGATTAAACCATAACAAAAAAAATCACAGCATAACCTTTATAATGGACTTATATGAATCTAGATAGCCAGGATGAATTACTGATTGTTTTCTTTTTGAGAAAGGTTGTCCTAAACTTTCATATTAAGCTGTTATTTTAATTCACAAAAATTGACAAAATTAAAGAATTTAAAATATTTCTAAAAAATCACAAATGGATAATTCTCCATGTAAAACATGTACAGTATTTAAAAGCTTTCCTCTTATGTTCCAGTAGGTCTTAGCAACCAATTGCAGGATTGTATTTTAAATGCAGATATATGCAATTATTGTGAAGATTGTTTTAAATTGTTTCCTTTACTCATCCCTTTTCCAATAACAAAGCAAACAACTGTTATAGCCTTCATGTATTTCTTTGGAAATTAAAGTGGACAAAATATATATAGCTGTAACTTTTGTTCTTTCTCACTCTCACCCATGGGAAGCAATAGATTCCTGATGTATTAATTAGTGATATCTCTTGATATTCAATTAAGAAACTTTTTGTCCCATATTACCCTCCAAAGAGAGAGAGAGACAGAGGGGAATGAGAGAAGGAAAGAGTAATTGATTGAGATTAAAATAATTATTTCAGTCTGGGAAATGTGCCATTTGTTTTATTACTGAAAGAGTGATCAACTTAGAAACAGTTACCAAATCTTTCTTTCCTGAGGTTGATATATGGTTTCAGGTACAAGAAATACTTCTTTTCTAAATGTTCAAAAAGTCTCTAGATTTAACTGTCCTTACATGGAAAGAAAATAATACCAAGCACAAAAAGATGTAACTATTGTCACATTTTAGAAAGATTTTAAAGTGATTTAAGAAGTTTTATGTAAAATCCAGTTAAAATATAGATATTACCAATAGTGATACATGCCTTTGTACAGTTGAATAATCCAAGAGATGGGTAGGAGGATGACAGACATTATTAGAGTTTAATAGGAAGGTAGGGTTGAGTAATTCATGAGTAAGGAACCAGGAAGCTATGCTCCATGATGAAATGGTTGAGTCGAACACAACTCCTGAATACCCGTTTCTGGTCTTATTCTATCATCATTTCCTTGAATCAGTTTCTTTCATTAGTTAAGATGTATATTGTCTATTTCTCCATAATAACTTTTAAATTTACAGCTTAGAACAAATATATATTTCACATAGTTGCTGAGAGTCAAGAATATAGGAATAAGGTGGTTCTTGCTCAAGACCTCTAATGAGATGCTTTCAAGCTATTGACCAGGGCTTGAAGTTCCAGGCTCACTTATGTTACTACCAGCAGGAGGCTTTAGTTCCTTACTCCGTAGGATCCTCCCTGAGGCTTCTCCCAACATGGCTTTCCCTAAAAAGAGGGATCAAAGAGAGAGCAACAGAAAGAACACCCGAGATGGAAGCCATCCTGTTTTCATGATCTAATCTTAGAAGTGACTTTCCTTTACTCCTGGTGTATCCTGATTTTAGAGGTGAATCACTAAATGCAGCCCACACTCAAGGGGATGGGAATTAAGCTTCACCTCTTGGGTCATCAACTAATCAGTAGACAGACATTAAAACCACCACAGCACTTGAGAATGTACTTCTCCATTCCCTCTTTAGGTATCTTTTTCCTTCACTGGTTGTTTCATATCTTCTGTCTGTATGTGTATGCGTGTGTGTGTGTTAAAATCTTCACAGTACTTGGTGAGTAACTAAGGATGTAAGTAATGGTGACAGTGATGATGGTGACCGTGAATATTTATATATTCATTAAAAGCTTTCTGTTATAGTGCTGAACTAGGCACTTAAGAATCAAGCATTTTCTTAATTGCCCAACAATCCTATAAAATAGATATTAGTACTCTTATTTTAGATAAACTAAACCCCAGAAGTTAAGTGACTTGTTTTAAGTTGAATAAATTGTAAGTGGCAGTTTTAGAATCCAAACTCATTCTATGTGATAAAATATATGTGTCTATAGGTAAATATACATATTTTACAGAGTTAATACTGATTTTACAAAGTTAATACTGGTTTTAAACTTGTAATTCTTAAGTAATACATATTTCATTTTTAAAAAGCTGATTTTCTTCACTTAACCCTTTAACCATGAGCAAACTGTGATAGTTTGAGATTCAGCAGGCTCTCTTTAGTATCTTTCCTTTCTTACTAACTTGTTATCTACAGCTCTTGGATGTCAGGCCATTTTCTTCATCTCAAAGAGCCTAGTTTTAGGAAGAAATTCTTACTTGGTTGAATGTGGATAGTATCTGGAAAATTAGCTGAATTTTAGTTTTAACTGAAAAAAAATTCTGCAGTCATACATTATCTAACACTGCTGCAAGGAGAATTCTTAGTAGCTTTTATATAAATCTCTTTTTTAAAATTTTATCTCTTACTATATTACTTGGTAAACTTAGCAAAAGTAAACAAAAATTAATTTCATTAAACATAGAGGGGAAATGCTCCTTAGTTTCAGATATGCGCACAGAGTCTGGAAGATGTACCCCAGAAGGGTTCCTAATAAATCTTGCATATTGGTTCCTTTGACCTTTCCTTGCACAGGAGGGATTTGTTGTATGAATCTTTCATCTCAATGTGATAGACCAACTTCCTACTGAATAGTCTTAGAGCAGAAGAAAAGATACAAAGATGGCACGTCGTACTTGGAGAAGAAAACACAATATAACAAAACATGTCAAACAAGGAAAGGTCCTGGATCTTCAGTAACCAACACGAAGAAAGTTGGTGGCTCAACAGAGGGGTGCTGTGGAGTCAGGCCTCTCTACCTGACAGTGCTCAGCTGACCTGGAGGGAGCCTCCCTGCTGTGAGGGCATTCTCTCTGGCTTCAGCTAGGGGATTCAGATGAAAACAAATTCTCTTGCTCCTCTCCTGTTTCTCTAGATTTCAATAGCTACTTCACAATGTGTGCCTGTGGACACACAGAAGATGTCTGTGTGGACAGACACAAGAAAAATGAGAACAAAACAAAAACTCCTGCTGAAAAAGAAAAAAATATATAAGTCCCTGCTTTAAAATTTATTTTGAGGAATGTCTCAAGCAACCAGTTCAGAGAAAGTTTCTAAAATCTGAATAAAATTAAAAGTGAGAAACCAAGGGAAAGAAGCTCAAACTAGGAAAGCCTTTCAGTTATCTTTTCACAAGTAATCTCATTAATCCTTATATCAACTCAAAGAAGTGTTTAATAGCATTGTTATTTTACATATTAGAAAGCTGAAGTACAGAATACTTGTATATCTCATATGTGAAGAGCAGTGATTCAAACCAAATTTCATAGTTAAGGTCCAGAATACCTCCATTTTCCCTGCTCTCTCATCAGACATGCCTCAGAGATGAGTTTAGTGTGGCATTTGAGAGAACACACAACTGAACATGTACAGATGTATATTTGGTTATTTATCAAGCATAGTCCAAGTTCAAGAAGTTCAACAGATATTTCAATCATATAAGTCCACTAGAAACCTAAGATTCTAAAACTCAGGTATTGATATGTTAAAAGAGTATAAAGATAAGTTATAACTGTTTGGAAATATAAATAGATTAAAATGGAACGTGAAAATACAAATGAACAAGGGCCTAGTGTCTTTGGTACTTTTTACTGAGGCTTTTTATTCAACATGTATTTGAGATTTGTGTGTGTCCATACATGTCCATATGAGAGTATAATCATTTCTTCAATGAGCAAGTGTTTAAATTCTATTAGGAGTTGGAAAAACGAAATGACCTTACAAATGGAGAAATTGTATGGTAGACATAGCAGATAAAATGTAGACATGAGGGCTAGAATGCAATATAATCAATATACGAATCATAAAGTTTGACAAATCAGACTAATATTAATAAAGTTTGAGTAGTGCCTCCTGAAGAGTTTTAAAAGTTTCAACAATTTATTCTTTCCTCTATAGAGCTAGAAGTCATTGGGCTAGCAACCACTTTTCGTAGAAAAGAAGTTGTACCAACTAGAACATTGTATTTATTCCCAAGAAGTGAAACTAATTCAGGAGACAGAAATCTTCAGAAGAAAATATAAGTGCAAAAGCAACATTCTCTTGATTAGTTCTGTCTCAGAAACATGAGTAGGGCAGGCCAGATACGTTTAAGGAAATAGAACCTCTATCATAGTCTGCTGAAGGTATGATGGCAGAACGGACACAAGGAGATTATTAAACTTACCCTTGTTCACCATTGTTAGAGATAGCTTCTCATGACCAAATTTCATGTAACTATGACCCATTTTCAATGTAATTCACCTATAACTATTAATGTTCTATTTTCATGTATTTGTTCATTTATCTGGAACACAGGAAAAGCAAATGATAGTGTTCCTACTTTTATTTTTCTCTCTGTTGTATAATAGAAATAATTACAGCTGTTGTATAATAATTACAATCATAAATAACAATTATTATTTACTTCTAGCTAAATTTATCTGTCTTCATTTTATCTTCATATTTATCTAAATATACTTTCACAGTAAATATAGTTGATAATAAAATGATATTGCTTGGGACAGGAGTTCTCTTTTTTGACCCCCCAGGGTACAGTTGAAGTCTGGGTAATAGTCACCATTTTTGGTTATTTTTAGCTACATTTCAGAAAAATATCTTCTTAAGAACCCTTGAACTAATTATAAACAAGCGTCTTCAACAGCAAAATAACTTAGGGATTAATAGCCTTAGTTCTTTGCTCTCTTTTGAGTAAAATAAAGTTTAAATGAACTCCACAAATTGTATATTTGATCCTCTTAGAATACTGGGATATTTTAAGAAAGTTTTGATTTTGTTAATTATTTAGAGAACAAACAACATAAATATATTAATAGCAGGAGAGTAACTATAGCAAGAGAATTATGTAGAAAATAATTTAAGTACAGTTAAGTACAAAAATTAAGTACAATACAGAAGAGAGTGAGTAGTGAGATGATTGTTGCTACGGGAAGCTTTTTTGGCCAGGAAGGAGGAAGCAGTCAACAAGTCTTCAAGTGCTTAAGTGTTGGCTTCTGGAAATGGGAGACCAAATGGCTCAGGATGGTTGGTTTCCACCTAGTTTCTTTCTAGGAGCCAAGCAATTGTAAGGATGATTGGCCAGAAGTAACTGATGTAAAATGATTCCAGTGAAGGAAATGAAATGCCAAAGATTCTGGAAAGGGCGAGGCAGTTGTATTCTGTGTTGCCAAAAGGATCCATTTCCTACCTTAAGTTTCTTCTGGGGAGTGGGGAAGAGAGTGAGTTAAAAAGGAAATTCTGTTCATCCGTTTGATTCTTTTTCCTTTTAACATCTCTCTGAGAGATCATGAATATCCATGGCATTCAAGGAAAGACAAATTAACTATGCTTTTCTAACTGCTCCTACAAAGGTTTATTGAATGCTTCTGGCCTCAGAGCTGCTCTCTCCTTTCAGGGACACATCAATGGACAGTTTGCTCTCATTGACTCCTTTTGTGCCCATCCTATGGAATCTTGGCAGATTTTTCTGTATCAAGCAAAACTCTTACAGTGAACAATGACAAGGCATCCTTTGGTGAACACCTATGATTTTGCAGGCCCCACCCTAGGTGTTTGACAAACACTGTCTTCTTTAATCATTAACAGCAACTCTGTGTGACAATGTGCTATGCTCATTATGAGCTGGTGCTGAAACCAGGCAGCAGTTCAAAGAAAATCCAAAATCCATAGCATATCATTCAGGCGCTTCCTGTTTGGTTCCATTTATTGTTTTATTAATTTCCACTATTTCATTTCCTATTGTATTTTTTGTCAGATAAGTCTATTTCCTGGTCCCTGGTAGCTCAGTCAGAAAAGAATCTTCCTGCAGTGCAGGAGACCTGCGTTCAATCCCTCCGTCGGAAAGATCCCCTGGAGTAGGAAATGGCAAACCACTCCAGTATCCTTGCCTGGAAAATCCCATGGACAGAGGAGCCTGGTGGGCTGCAATCCATAGGATCACAAAGAAGTTGGGCATGACTGAGCGGCTAACACTAACAGCAAAGTGTGCAAACTGTACTTCCCTGCTCATGTTTGTTCTATCTGTTCCCATGATATGGCATTTCACCCAAAATATCATGGTTTGACTGAGCCTTTCCTGAGTCTCTCTTATGGTACCTGCCAGTATCTCTCTTGCTGTGGTTATTATATATGCACATATACAACAAATAATAATGTGTTTATTCTATAGACTTGACTAGAAATTACTTCATAGCAAGGACATTCTTTCATGGAACATGTTATTTACTTTTGTGTACCTTACCATTCCCATTGTAGGTGCTGGCTCATGGAAACCTCTTACTAAGTTTTCACTGTATGGGGTACCCACTATCTGCAAAGCCCTTTCCTAATGTAAGGTATTATTCTATACACTATGGGCAAGAGAGAGTATAAGGCAGAATCCATATCCCTAAATACATTATGTTCTTTCAGTAAATCAGATGTCATAAAGTACAACCAAATAAGTTGAATATCTCCAAAAGACATTTTATAAATACAGAAATGAAATAGATGTTCAAGAAATTCAAAGGAGAGGATATATCACAATACCCTGGGTGGTCTGAAATGACTTCACTGAAAGGGCTGAACTTGAGATCAGTTTTAAAAACTAAATCACATCTGAATAGATGGGGAAAGATGGTGTTCCAAATGACAGTAAAAGTCAGTGGTGGGAGTGATCCATTTATGTTCAGAGATTAAAGAGAGCAGATTTGAGTTCTAGACTGAGGTCTTCACACAGCATTCATACTTAGCTTCTTGAGTACTGGGCATCGGTCCAGGTTATTAATTTACATAGGAAGGCAATAGGGGATGATTATAAGTAGCTTTGGAATCAGATACTTAAGTCTGCCTTAGAAGATTTCCTTGGTATTTCTTTTATTAAGGGTCTTTTCTGCAAAATGGAGATAAAAAGAGTTCAAGTATATTGTTGCAAGGTTGAAGTTATAAAATGTATATAAAGTTATTAGAAGAAAATCTGACAAATAGCATTCCAATATGCAGAGAACATTAGCTTCCATTAGGTATTTGGGAGTATTAGCCTAGCAGTTTTATATGTTACAATTTGGAAAGAGTAATGATATTAGGCAGGGAGTCTAGTTCAGTGTGAGAAAGCTAATGTAATCATACAGGATTGTGTATGAAAACTAAAGGTAAACAGATACCACCATTAAAGGAGAATGAAAATTGAGAGATTTGGATGGTGAGTATTATAGTAAAACTATCAACAAGGTTGGTGTGGTGAACAGGGGTGACCTGAGGTGTCAAGGAAAATACAAAGTTTTGAGCTTGAACAAGAAAACCTGGGATCATAGCACTGGTTGAAACAGAGATAAATGGAAGTTGGATTTAAGATAATTGATGCCATGTAGTATGGTATTAAATCTGATGTAGCCTCACACTCACAGGTCTCTCAATGAATGTCTGCTGTTGATGGGCAGGACTAGTGGGGTGTTCCACCTTCCCCTGGGTATTGGTGGAACTGTTTTTGCTTTTATTTAAATAAGGATGATGCTGATCACACACAGTTGTTTTTTATACCCAATTTAGAGATCCTATCATGATATAAAATGAAAGAACTGTAAATAAACTGATTATTTTCTCACTTCAGTACCTCCCTTCAACCCAGACTGTTTGTTCAGCTTCTAATGACTATCATCTGTCCCTTTAATGTGAGCTTAAATACAACTTGCCTTGTACCCAGAGAAACACTGAGTGTTATATTTCACAATATTTTTATTTCACCCATGATGTAGCATATTAGTAAAAACAAATTATATTTTTTATCAGGAACATTGCTGCTGCTGCTGCTAAGTCTCTTCAGTCGTGTCTGACTCTGTGTGACCCCATAGACAGCAGCCCATTAGGCTCCTCTGTCCCTGGGATTCTCCAGGCAAGAACAGTGGAGTGGGTTGCCATTTCCTTCTCCAATGCATGAATTGAAAAGTAAGAGTGAAGCCACTCAGTCGTGCCCGACTCTTAGCGACCCCATAGACTGCAGCCCACCAGGCTCCTCCGTCCATGAGATTTTCCAGGCAGGAGTACTGGAGTGGGTTGCCATTGCCTTCTCCGATGAGGAACATTAGTTCTCCATAACTCTAAAATGGCCTCAGTTCTCTGAGAACTTTAGAATCAGATCCACTTGCAGGCAGACCAATTGTTTATGTTTTATAAGGGTGTCATTAAGACAGTCTTCAAGATGGCCTGTGATGAATTGCACGTGAAATCAAATCTATATTTAACATATTCAAACACATCCTTCTTAAAGCTTGTGCAGATTTCTTTGCTAACCGTAGACCTTATGCCATGTAGCACTTAGTTACCAAATGTCATATAGATTGTGATAACTTGAGTAAGGTCATGGAAAAGTCCTCTGCCTTCTCTTCACTGTCGAATTAAAAATTCCAAATGTTTAAACTATATGACCTTGATGCCGGAATAGCCTCAAGTTCTCAAGAGTAGGATTGGATTAAGTCATTTTGTAGGTATTCAAAGTACCCTATAACCTAGAGTCGACACAAATGATTAGAGAGTGAATCCTGAGTTGACTCAAGATCATCCTTACCTTTAAAGCTAATGGCTTATGACTGTGTTCAGTTGACGGGGCATGTGGGGTAATACAATTCACAGCTTAACTGTGGAGGCAGAAGGGGTCTTATTTTCAGCAGGGAATTAAAAATGTACACCCAACTTTCAGAAAAACTGCAAGTTGTGTGTTTGGTTAGCATGTGTAGTTAGAATACCAATTCACCTGTAGGAAGAGTTTTCAGATGGTCCCTAAAATCTCTACCCCTGGTGCACATGCCTTGTATAATCTTGTTCCCTTGAGTGCAAGCTGGACTTGTGAATAAGATGAGTTCCCACTCCCTTGATTGTATTATGCTATTATTCTCATCTGATCAATAATTTATATTCTCATTTAATCCAAAATTAGTAAATCAGAAAAAACTTTGGGGAAATAAATGAAAACTTTTCAAAGTTGAATTTTAGACATATTCAGATATAATAAACTGTGGACCAGCAGTTTGTGGTTGGCAGCAATAACTGTATTGCTCATAAAAAATAATTAAAACACAAAAGGGCTTCCCTAGTGGCTCAGATGGTAAAGAATCTGCCTACAATGCAGGAAACCCAGGTTCGATCCCTGGGTTGGGAAGATCCCCTGGAGAAGGGAATGGCAACCCACTCCAGTGGAGAATTCCATGCACAGAGGAGTCTGGCAAGGTCTATGGGGTCACAAAGAGTCAGACACAACTGAGCGACTAACACTTTCACTTTCATAAAAAAGAGAAAAACTTTATGGTGATAGCATCGTTGTGGAGCTGGACTCAGCAACTGTGGCCAAAGGAACAAAATAGAGTAATTCAGTCCACCCTGTATCCACCATCTTGCCACAGATGACTTTTGTGCACCTAGGAGAAACACTGACCTTAGTACAACTGGAAGAATTGTGTGACTCTGTCCATCTCGTTCCCCAGACAGGCCCTCCAAGAAAGTCGAACTTAGAGGATTTGGTGAGTTGCTTGCTGAGATCAGAAAAGAGAGAATGTTGTGTTGGAGGGTAGAATGATGATGTCATCCGAATGAGGGAAGGGCTGAGCAGTGGCTGGCAGCAGAGAGGCAGGCTGTGAAGAGCAGTCTGGGGCATGTTTCCAGCCCTTAACTGCTGGAAGCTATAGGAGCGAGCATGCAGTAATGAGCAGCAGGTCAGGCGGCCTTTCTGGCAGAGCAACTGGCAATTACTTGGAGCACAGTCACAAACAGCAGCTTCAGCACCAGCCAGAGCCAAGCAGGAGCAGCATCCTGATTTTGTTTCTAGGAGCGTGTGGGGCACTTCTTCATGGGTAGGGCCACAGGTTGTGTGTTGGAGTTATGGAGAGAGTAGCTTAAAAGGGGACTGAGGTCCAACTGTTTCATCAGTGAAGGCTATCCAAGTTTGGGTTTGGATTTTTAAGGTGGTGTTTGTAAACCTGCTATCTTTGCAGTGTAGAGGCACTGGATTGTACTAGTTACCAGGTAATTTTATCAGGACACTTTATTCGGATGTTTTTTGTTTCCATGCAGTTCTTTTCTTGTTATAGTGAAGAGGATTTAAATTGTAGTGCAGATGGTTTAAGCCACAGAAAACATATTTTAACTGCAACTTTCTAGAAGCCATAGAAATCACTGGATCACTTTTATTTCTATTCATATTATCCCAGAGCCAAGAGAATAATGCTACTATCATCTTCTGAACCTCCCCTCTCATACTACTTTAGACTCAGCACATTTCTAAAGGTCTAAGTGTTCTTTTATTTATTTTATGTTATTACATAGATTTGATTTTTTTATCTCTTAGTATTCTGCGGCTATTTCTACTCTCCATTTAATGGGGGAAACTTGATTGCTGTTTCCTTCACTGATTTCTCTGACTTCTTTTCAAGATTTCCAACTTGATACTCCTTTCAGATGGCATAGTTCTTCACTTCCTAGCTATTGATTTGAATCAATCCCATGATTCAGTGCTTATCTCAGTTCCATCTCTTTTTCCCAGCGCATGCATGCATGCTAAGTCGCTTCAGTCAAGTCCGATTCTTTGTGACCCTATAGCCCCCCTGGCTCCTCTGCTTGTGGTATTTTCCAGGCAAGAAAACTGGAGCAGAGTGCCATGCAGGGACTGAGCCGGGGATTGAACCCAGCTGTCTTAGGTCTCCTGCATTGGCAGGCGAGTCCTGTACTACTAGTGTCACTGGGGAAACCCAGTGGGTGTTAGTCGCTCAGTCGTGTCTGACTCTTTGTGACCCCATGTACTGTAGCCCACCAGGCTCCTCTGTCCATGGAATTGTCCAGGCAAGAAAAATGGAATGGGTTGCCATTTCCTTCTCCAGGGGATCTTCCTGACTCAGGAATTGAACCTGGGTCTTCCGCGTTGCAGGCATGCTCTTTACCAACTGAGCCATCAGGGAAGCCCCTGGGAAGCCCAGTTGTTTATCAAACATGCGTAATAGATTGATTAAATGTATTTCTGTCAAGAATGTATTTTAGGCCTTCTCTCATTTTTTTTAATGTAAAAAAGTCAATCAATAGTTCCTCTTGTTAATGCTAACATGAAAGTTTCTCATGGTTTTTTTTATTTTTGTGATCTATTCACTTCTGCCTTTTAAAGCTGGAATTTCATACAGATTAATGTATGTTAACCAAACCATTCCTTTATTGATTGATCCCTTCTTATTTTAAAATTATAATATTACATTTAAAATATTAATAAAAAATATAATTATTTAAATTATATGTCCTTTACTACATAGTTATTTATCTACATATATACATACCCATCTTTTCATAATTTTAAAGAAACTCTAGCTTATAAAACTATTGATAATTATGCTTATAACAGAATGGAAGTAATTTTTAGGCCTTTCTAACCAGAGGTTGTTTATAGTTTACATCCTTTTAGAGACAGAAAGAAATCTGCTATTTCTTAAGGTGGGAATGGTAATTTTGCTTACATGAGTATTGTCATTGTTCATGTTTGATAATATTTATTTTATCAATGCTAACATTTCATTATTCCTATCATATAATATCCAGGTAAGCCCCTTACTGCATACACAAATGTGACATTTGGAGAGTTGTTAAGAGGGCAGGCTCGTCTTGAAGTTTTCACTCCATCCCTTGCTGATGATACAAATCGGGGCATATAACATAACTCTCCCCATCTCTCAGTTTCTTTATTTGTAAGTAGGAAATGATAATAAAGCACTCATGAAGCTTAAATAAATTACTTCATGTAAAGTTCTTAGAATAGCTCCTAACACATATTAAGTGTTTGATAATTTTAGCATATATATAATTGACCCATATTCATATCCTTTATGAATTTCACACTTCCCCTAGAGAATGTAAACCACAAAACAAATAATAGAGTTTTAGTTTTATCTGTGGTTTAATGCTTTGTTGATGATAGACTCTCTATAAGGGAAGTGCCTCAGATTCTGTTACATTTTTTATGTTCTAAAAGAATTAATACTTTTTGAAAAATTGTCAATCCTAAGTCACATGATCGTGGTTCAGAATATGCTGCCCTTTGAGTTTGCATTGCAAAGACTGCTGGTTCCTTGGAGGTTACCTTAGTCAAACACAGGAAAACAACAAACAGTAGATGCCTAAATCCTCAGTAGAACATAAGAGGCAAACTGTTCTGGTTTCAAACAACTTTGATTGTGAGAAAGTTCTTCCAAATAATGAATGCACGTCTATATTCTCGGTGCATGCATTCAGAGTTCTAAATTCTAGAGCTGCATGAAGTAGACCCGAACCTTAAGTATTATAAGAAGACTTTTACCAAGCTCCACCGTTCATTTAATTACAGTGAACTTCTCTAGTTAAGCCTGCTGCTGCTGCTGCTAAGTCGCTTCAGTCGTGTCCGACTCTGCGACCCCAGAGACTCCAGCCTCCCCCGTCCTTGGGATTCTCCAGGCAAGAACACTGGAGTGGGTTGCCATTTCCTTCTCCAATGCATGAAAGTGAAAAGTGAAAGTGAAGTCGCTCAGTCATGTCTGACTCTTCGCAACCCCATGGACTGCAGCCTACCAGGCTCCTCCGTCCATGGGATTTTCCAGGCAAGAGTACTGGAGTGGGGTGTCATTGCCTTCTCCGCTAGTTAAGCCTAGGAAGCCCCAAACTGCTTGCTTTCTGTTTCCTCAAGACAGTAATTCATTCTCTTCAAAAATGGCAATAGATTCAGGATCCAGATTTTTGTTTTCTCATATTATTATAAAATTAAATTAGCTAATAATATTTTATTCAAAAAATTTAGAATAACACTCTCTGTATTCTTTTCAGTATAAGATAATTTTCAAGTCTTTCCTGTTTCAGTGATTAGTATATCATACTTTGAGTTTAATTATGTGAAATCATAAAACTTGCAAGTTGTAACTTTCTGTTACAATCCTTAGTAAGTTCCAGATCTAATTTTATCTTTCAAGTAGAATATGTTTATTGAAGTTATATACGTGTGGGATCCCAAGAAAAAAAAAATTGAAATCTTAATGATAAGGTTGTATGGCTTAATGATATAAACATTGGTGAGGTGTTGATGCACATAACATCTCTGTATCTATCGTCAGTTTATGGGATAAACAATCTGGAACTCATGCTAGAAGAATATTCATAGTAGCCCAAAGAAGCAGTTAAAAGGTGTTGAAAGAGAACTTTTATTATTTAGGAAATTATAGGACAGCACTGTAAGAAAGTTGTATGATCTGGACAGCAGTAAAAAGCAATGGACTTAATATCAAAATTTCTGGCTTTTACTCACCCTTATGTTAACATTTTTGCTGAACTTTGTAAAATGAGGTGACTGGACTAGTGACTCCTGAGCTTTCTTTCAATCTTAATCTCTGTAGTTCTGAAGGCTTTACCTCCCTTTAGCTTGAGTTTGTATAGTTTGGAGATTATAATGATGTTTTAAGGCTGAGAACAGCCTCAGAATATGCATAAAAATATAGGTAGGAGGTATTTTCTCTGCTTAAGTCCCAAGGTAATAGTGGGCTTATAGTTATTTCTAACCACTCAGAACTGAACAGCTATATAAGGATAGGTGCGCTTCTCATTCTCGTTCTATGTAGATAATTATTGACTAATCTGAATTACTTAATACTTGACTTAGCACAATTCTATATAAAAATATGTTCTTTTTTTCTAAAAACATTTGAGTACAACTTAAACACAAGATTTGAGAATTCTGATTTCATTTTCTGTCCTTCAGTATAGAAATAGCAGATCCTTTTTTCCTTGTGAAATGTGGAGGAAGCCTTTCATGGAGCACACACTGCTGTAATGCAGTCGCTCTCAGATTTTCTTTTTAATAAAGATCTCGGTGTTAGATAGTGAAATGCAAGAGTAATAAAATTATGAATATCTACTCCTCACTTCAGAATGATTCTGAGATTCAATCTGGGATGTAAGGCTCAGAAAACTACATTTTTTATGTTCTTTCTTTTTAAATTAAAATATAGTTGATTTGCAATGTTTTGTTAACTTCAGGCATACAGAAAAGTGATTTAGTTATTTATATATATGCACATATACTTCTGATTCTTTTCCATTAGAGATTATTGTAAGACTATTGAATATAGTTTCCTTGTTTTACGCATTAAATCCTTGTTGTTTATCTACTTTATGTTATATGTCTCTGTTGATTCTATACTTCGTTTCCTTTTCCCTTTGGCAACCATAAGTTTGTTTTTTATGTCTGTGAGTCTGTTGCTGTTTTGGAAAAAAAGTTCATTTGTAATATTTCATAAGTGATATATAATATTTGTATTTCTCTATCTGGCTTCACTCATTATGGTGATTTCTAAGTCCATCCATGTGCCTGTAAATGGCAGTAGTTCATTCCTATTTATGGCCAAGTAATATTCCTCTGTGTGTGTGTGTGTGTGTGTGTGTGTGTGTGTGTGTGTGTGTGTGTGTGTGTGTGTGCTTATGTACGTCTTCTTTATCCGGTCATCTGTTGATGTACACTTAGGTTGCTTCTGTGTCTTAGCTATTGTAAATAATGCTGCTATGAACATTGGGTGCAATAATTTTTTTATTAAAATTTTCTTCAGATATATGTCCAGTATCATATGGTAGCTCTATTTTTGGTTTTTAAGAAATGTCCATATTATTTTCCATAGTGGTTGCAACACTTTACATTTCCCCCAACAATGTAGAAGCGATCTCTTCTCCATACTCTAGCCAGCATTTATTATTTGTAGATTTTTTTTTGATGATGACCAGTGTAAAGTGATACCTCACTGTAGTTTTGATTTGCGTTTCTCTAATAATTGGCAATAATGAATGTCTTTTCATGTGCCTACTGGTCATGTGTTTCTCTTCTTTGGAGAAATGTCTGTTTAGGTCTTCTGCCCATTTATTGATTGAAAGTTGCATTTTTAATTAACACTCTAAGTGATTCTGATTTAGAAGCCCCATACTCTAAAAAAATACTGTTAAACTGCCCTAGATGAAGAATAAAAATTTAGATTGCTCCCTGGTGTCAAATTCACTGCCTATAAACTATTATATTAAAATATATGTATGTCAATTGTAACACCTACCCAAGAGAAACTACATGTTTTCTCACACATGACTTGAAGCATTCCAGTGACTCGACTTCTACAAACATATAATAGCATTTGTATGTGTGTATGTTAGTCACTCAGTTGTGTCTGACTTTTTGCGACCCAATGGACTGTGTCCCACCAGGCTCCTCTGTCCGTGGAATTCTCAAGGCAAGAATGAATACTGGAGTGGGTAGCCATTCCCTTCTCCAGAGGATTTCCCCAACCCAGGAATCAAACCCATATCTCCTACCTTGCAGACAGTTTCTTTACCATCTGAGCCACCAGGGAAGCCTAAACATAAATTTGAAAGAAATACTTTATTCACTTTGAATTATCTTTATGTGTTACCATTAATTTTTCCTTGTTGTGTAGAATCAGAACTAAGTAAAACAAAATATGTTACAGAGTACTTCTAAACCCCACATTTCCTTTAAATATTCAACAATCCTGTTGTTGCATTTATATCTGCTGACAGCCTTTTTCATTCTTCATGCCTTCAAGTAATTGACTTTGACAGCTTTGCAAATGCCTGCCTTTCAAAAACAAACCCAACAGTGTCTATCTGATGGAGATAATCATAAAAAATCCAGATACACAATGGAAATATGTTGGGAGAAATATATCAACTAAATAATTTTATGCTCATGAATTAAGATTACAATAGATTTTTCAGAGGCTCCCTTAGTTCCCCCAAATAAAAGACTTATCATTTTTTTTTTATTTTTTCATAAAGGCTATAGTGAGTCTCCTCAACTGAAATCAATAAGTAATCGTGACAGAATGTCACAGACCATTAAGGATCTCATTCTAAAATTCTTCTCTAGGCCCTTTTTTCTCCACATTCCCTGACTACCCAATGGGTAGGAAGGTGTCCCATTTATTCCAAATTTTTATGGTCCTCTTTCGGGTTTGAATGTATTTGGGGATTATTAGTGTTAATGGGGGGAAATAGTGTTCAAAAAAAGGTCAATATTTTTATTATAGCAAACAAACACTCTTTACTGTATTTATGAAATTATGGTGATCATGCAATAAATGCTGAAATCTTCAGGAGATTTTTTGGTTTGGGGGTATTGCATTTACAACTATGATAGTTATAGTTGGCTTTTTCAGCAAATGAAAATAGGATACTGTGTTTAAAAAATCAAATGTGGAAGTGCAGTTGGAAACAATTAAAAATGTTCAGATTTGTCAATTTGCACTTTCATTACTGTCCTTTGGCTGCAACAGTTAAATTCCCTTTGAGGTAATGTACATACTTGTGAAACTGGTCGACTGATTCAACAAAATTTAATTCCCAAGCATGAAATCCCTCCTCATTGGCAATTCTTCTATGTTAGTGCACACTTGCCTGCCAATTATCTGTATGAGAATTGTACTCAGTTTTGAGCCAATTGACCTTTGATTTTATGTGGATGAGCTATTATGTAAATTTTAACCTTGATGTTGCTTCCTGGCCACAAGGGAGAATTTTTTGCTCAGCCGTTTGGTTCTTTCGTATCTGGTTTAATGCTTGAGTTGATTCCTTGAGTCCTACCTTAGAACTAATATCATTTTTATTTTAATTTGTTTTAAAAGAATGTCTGTCAAAATTTATTAAGCATTTCAAAGAATGCTATAATACTGAAGAAAAATACTTGTGAAAGATTAGATTATTTCGGGTCCTATAAGTCTTATGTCATTCCTTGAAAAGGAAAACATGAGGGGTGGGAAGGAAACTTATCTTTAGGAACTTGATTGGATTTGCAATATTAGTATGAACTTTATTATATAGATGCACATCCAAGACTTGGCTTTGCAGCTTTCCTTTTTGCATAGATCTCCTAAAAATTGACTTCACCTATGGTAGGAAGTTTTCTTAAAGTGAAAAGTTAGTCACTCAGTCATGTCTGACTCTTTGTTCCTGCATGGACTGTAGCCTACCAGGCTCCTCTCTCCATGAAAGTCTCCAGGCAAGAATACTGGAGTGGGTTACCATTCCCTTCTCCAGGGGATCTTCCCAACCCAGGAACTGAACCCAGGTCTCCTCCATTGCAGCCAGATTCTCTACCATCTGAGCCACCAGGGAAGGTCTTCTCTTGTCTCAGTAGCTTAGAATAATTTGTTATACCTGAACATGCAAATATTTTTATAGACATTCTGAATCATGTAAAATGTCATGTTTCCCTCTTGGCAGTATCAACTGGAAATTCTAGAGCCAAAATTAAGATTGTCCTGTGATTCTCTAATGATATTCACAGACCTGCTGGGTTACAAGCTTAATGTTTCTCTTCCTTTTAGGATGCATAGTGAATGGGTCCATGAAAATTGTCTTCATTTTATATCTACCTATAGAGTCTACACTGCATGTTTTTCACATTTTACCATTTCTGAAATGGAGGTGTATTTTATAATTTGGTTAGAATTTATTTGACACTTCCTTTTCTTTCTCTGAGATATATAAAGGTATTATTGTAGTTGAGTTGCTAAGTCATGTCTGACTCTCTGCGACTCTGTGGACTGCAGCCCGCTAGGCTCCTCTGTCCATGGAATTTTTTCAGACAAGAATACTAGAGTGACTTGCCGTTTCCTTCTCCAGGAGATCTTTCCAGACCAGGGATCAAACACATGTTTCCTGCATTGGTAGACGGATTCTTTACCACTGAGCCACCAGGGAAACCCTCTACGTGAAGTAGTATAGTTTTAATATAGATGCCGTCTTAGATTCAATGAAATAAAGCATTACAGTGGTATTGTAGCTTAGGGAATGCTTATTAGATTGAAAAGAACAGAGTTACTGAAAACTCAAAATGACTGGGTAGGTTTAAAAGGAATTCCCAAACTTAAATACATGTTCGCACAACTCTAAAACTTAGCTCAGTTTCTTATTTTCTTATGAAACTCACTAATCTTTTACTTTCTCTTTGTGTAAATGATCTTACCATAATAATATCGGCCATAATTCATCTTCTATTTCTTCTTCCTTTCATCGCTGCTTACTACCCTCTTACCTTTCATCCTTCTCTCCATTCATTCATTTCTCCATTCTTGTCTGTCAATATTCACAAATATTTTACATTCTAATGACTTGCTACTGGTAAAGATATAATTCTGAGCTCAGTATAATCCTTGATGTCAAGATGCTTATATTGATTTTGCAAGACAGAGAGAAAAATGTCATGTAATATTTTACAAGAGTGTTATATAGGGGGAGGTATATTATTTGTCAGAGTAGGGTGAGAAGGGAAATGATTTGCTGAAGATTAATCAGGATCTGAAAGGATAAGAAAAAAACTTGGACTGGAAAAAAAAAAAGATGCAGTGTGTGATAGGAAGAGGAAATGGCATCGAAGAATAGGGAATGTACAGAAAACTAAGCAGGGTAAGAGGACTGAATATTGAATGTAAATTAGTAATGTTGGCAGCAGAGGCCAAAGAGGTTATAAGACCAGATCATGAGGGACCCTATACATTTTCCAGGGGAAAATGCCGTCCAGAACTTTTTCTGTATAGCAGTGTGCATCCAATTTGAGAATTATTTCTAGGATATTATTTGCCTTTGAAAAAACAACTCAGGCAGCAGCAGGGAGGAATAATAAGCATAAGGGTTAAACTGAGATGCCAATCTGGAGGATGATATAACAGATTAGATGACAGATGATTAATACAGAAAAGTAAATAGAGAAGAGGAGGGTTAACTATAAAGCTAATTACATGATACAGTTGAAAAGATCTGATGACCACTCATCTATGTGGAGTCCAGTTGAGAGGAAGGAATCAAGACCATACCTGTTTGTAGCTGGTACAATTGGACTCAAGGCTGTCTAACATTCAACAAGATAGAGGCATAAGAGGCAGAGCAATTGAACTCAGTGAAATGATTTTACATTCATTTGGAGTCATGGTAATTTTTTAATCCCTCTGGGACATCCATTAAGTATTTTACAAATAGGAGTTAGAGACAATGTACCAAACAGGTAGCATGCATTGGAGAAGGTGATGGCACCCCACTCCAGTACTCTTGCCTGCAAAACCCCATGGATGGAGAAGCCTGGTAGGCTGCAGTCCATGGAATCGCTGAGTTGGACACGACTGAGCGACTTCACTTTCACTTTTCACTTTCATGCACTGGAGAAGGAAATGGCAACCCACTCCAGTGTTCTTACCTGGAGAATCCCAGGGATGGGGGAGCCTGGTGGGCTGCCATCTATGGGGTTGCAGAATCGGACACAACTGAAGCAACTTAGCAGCAGCAGCATGCATAGTATCATTTAAATATCAATATTATTCTAAGTCAGACTGTCAGTGTTCCCTTATTTTACAGACACATTGGTAGTCTTAGAGAGGTTAAATAATACCTGAGTTCAGTTTTCTAGAAAGTAGTGAAGATGGTGTTGAATTTCAAAGTTTCTAACTTTAGAGCCTGTGTGTTTTTTGATTATTCATTGTTTTGTTTTTTTAAGATTTTCTTTTTATAGAAGATTTTAAGGCCCACAGAAAATTTGAGAAGGTACTGAGATTTTCCTTATATTCTCTGCCCTAATCCATGCACAGCCTCCCCATTTTGAGTATTCCCCACCAGAGAGGTACATTTGTTACAATCAAATCTACCTTGACACAAATTATTATAGTTATTTAAAGCCCTTAGTTTGCATTACAGTTTTCTCTTGGTATTGTACTTCTGTGGTTTGAAAAATGGGCTTCCCTGGTGGCTCAGATGGTAAAGAATCTGCCTGCAATGCAGGAAATCTTGGTTTGATCCCTGGGTTGGGAAGATCCCCTGGAGAAAGGAATGGCAACCCACTCCAGTATTCTTGCCTGGAGAATTCCATGCACAGTGGAGCCTGGTGGGGCTACAGTCCATGGGGTCTCATAGAGTCTGACAAGACTGAGCAATCAGCCCTTCCATAATGACGTGTATCAGTTATAGTGTCATAAAGAGAATTTCCATTACTGTAAAACTCTTCTGAGCTCTACTCATTTATCCTTCACAGCACCACCTCCAGGCAGCCACTTACCATTTTACTGTCTCCATCAGTTTGGTTCAGTTCAGTTCAGTTCAGCCACTCAGTCCTGTCTGACTCTTTGCAACCCCATGGACTGCAGCACGCCAGGACGCCCTGTCCATTACCAATTCCTGGAGCTTGCTCAAACTCATGTCCATCGAGTCAGTGATGCTATCCAACCATCTCATTCTCTGTTGTCCCCTTCTCTTCCTGCCTCCAGTCTTTCCCAGCATCAGGGTCTTTTCCAGTGAATCACTTCTTCACATCAGGTGTCCAGAGTACTGGAGGTTCAACTTCAGCATCAGTCATTCCAATGAATATTCAGGACTGATTTCCTTTAGGATGGACTGGTTTGATCTCCTTGCAGTCCAAGGGACTCTCAAGAGTCTTCTTCAACACCACAGTTCAAAAGCATCAGCTTTCTTTATACTCCAACCCTCACATCCGTACATGACAACTGCAAAAACCATAGCTTTGACTAGATGGACCTTTGTCGGCAAAGTAATGTCTCTGCTTTTTAATATGCTGTCGAGGTTGGTCATAGCTTTTCTTCCAAGGAGCAAGTGTCTTTTATTTCATGGCTGCCATCACCATCTGCAGTGATTTTGGAGCCCAAGAATTACTGTGTCCATAGTTTTGTATTTTCCAGTTGGAATTTTATAGTTGGAATCAAGTTGGAATCGTATAATTGTAGCCTTTTCGCATTGACTTCTTTCACTTAGTAATATAGATTTAAGGTTTCTCCATGTCTTTTCATGATTTGAAGGCTTACTTCTCTTTGACACTGCATATTATACATTCCATGTGTGGCTATGCCACTGTTTATTTATCTATTCATCTACTGAATGATATTTTGGTTGCTTCCAAGTTTGGGCAGTTATGAATAAAGCTGCTATAAATGTCTGTGTGCAAATTTTTGGGGTGGACATAAGTTTTCAGCTCCTTTGGATAAATACCAAGGAGTGCAGTTGTTGGATTATATAGTAAGAGTATATTTAGTTTTGTAAGAAAACTTCAGTAGTCATGTATGGATGTGAGAGTTGGACTGTGAAGAAGGCTGAGCGCCGAAGAATTAATGCTTTTGAACTGTGGTGTTGGAGAAGACTCTTGAGAATCCCTTGGACTGCAAGGAGATCCAACCAGTCCATTCTGAAGGAGATCAGCCCTGGGATTTCTTTGGAAGGAATGATGCTAAAGCTGAAACTCCAGTACTTTGGCCACCTCATGCGAAGAGCTGACTCATTGGAAAAGACTCTGATGCTGGGAGGGATTGGGGACAGGAGGAGAAGGGGACGACAGAGGATGAGATGGCTGGATGGCATCACTGACTCGATGGATGTGAATCCGAGTGAATTCCAGGTGTTGGTGATGGACAGGGAGGCCTGGCGTGCTGTGATTCATGGGGTCACAGAGAGTCAGACACAGCTGAGCGACTGAACTGAACTGAACTGAACTGAAGAAAACACCAAACTGTCTTCCAAAGTGGCTGTGCCCTTCTGCATTCCCACTAACAATAAAACTTCCTATTGCTCTACATCCTCACCAGCATTTGGTCTTGTCAGTGTTTTGAATTTTGTTGTTTTTTAAATAAGTAGACTTTATTTTTAGAGCAGTTTTAGATTTTAAAAAACTATCTGAAAGTACAGAGTTCCCATATTCCCTATCTCAGTTTTCCTACCTTCCTGGTGCTCCAAGTTTCCCCTATCAATGTCTTCCATTATTGTGGTATATTTGTTACAATTGATATATCCATGCTGATACATTGTTTTTCTTTCGTGAATCTTAATCTGGGTGTTGTATCAAAAAAGTCATCTCCAAGTTGAACATTACCTTATTATCTCCTGTTATTATCTAAGAGTTTTGTCATTTTGAATTTTACATTTAGGCCTTTGATCTCAGTCAGTTCAGTCACTCAGTCGTGTCTGACTCTGTGACCCCCATGGACTGCATCAGGCCAGGCTTCCCTATCCATCACCAACTCCCAGAGCTTGCTCAAACTCACGTCCACTGTCAGTGATGCCATCCACCCGTCTCATCCTCTTCATTTTCTTCTCCTGTCCTCAGTCTCTTCCAGCATCAGGGTCTTTTCTAATGAGTCAGTTCTTCGCATCAAGTGGCCAAAGTATTAGAGGTTCTGCTTCAGCATAAGTCTTTCCAATGAACTACTTTAAGTTAATTTTTGTGAAGGCTATAAGGTCAGGGCCTAGGCTCATTTCTTACATGCAGATATTCACCTGCTTTAGCACCAGTTATTGAAAAGACTATTCTTTCTCTATTGAACTAATATAACACTTCTTGCATCATATTATCAGACCCTAAAATGCCTTTGTATTGCATTCTGTGAGGTCAGGACTTTTCTTTTATACATTTGATCATTCATGTTGTCACTGCCAGATTCCATCAAATATTAGAAAGTGACAGAGAAAACTGGAAGTTTCTCATTTTCTTCCTGTTCCTAAAGATGTGAACTTGATGACTCCAAGTGAAATTAAGATAGTGAGAAGTCAGCAGCAGGTAGCTAAGTCAGCTTCATCAAAATACCAAAGGGCACTTTATTGTCATTTGGGAGGACAATCAACCATGACTGTGCCACCTGTTCTAAGAGCTTCCATATGCAAAATACTTAAGTTCCTCAACTGTGTTAAAGTTTAAGGTAAGAAATGTGTTATGATTAAAATGTAAGTGAAGTACATGTTAGATAGTCAACTAAGTGAATTACGGTCATTTCAGAATGGTATTCTCAGCTGTCATTGGAAAAAGCAGCAGAAATATGTCAAGTTCTGCAATACTGTGTTCTTTAAGCCATAAGTAGCAGCAGCAGCAGGGTGAGAAGGAAGGGTATAGAGAATGTAAAAGCTAGCATAAATAAAGGAGGTTGTAAGAATCTCAGAATGTTTCACAAGCTCAGAATTGGATATCTAAGAATACTCTGCTATTCAACTACTTAATAGTATTTTCCTTTGGGAAATGCTGCTTTGCTATTAAATAAATTTGCCAAACTGCCTGTGGTTATAGTGTGAAATGGGGGAGGAGAGAAGAAGAAAATATTTTAATTATCTCATAGTTCCAGGAATGGTTTGCTTTCTGGGTGACCTGGGGGTGGATGAAAACCCCAACTAGACTTGGAAGTACCTGATTGTTTTGGAGCAGAAGATTCTTTAAAGAAAGGATCTAATTCAACAATAGATTTCTCTTTCTGTTCCAGGTAGCAAGATAACTTATTCTGGGGAATCAAAACTGATCTTTCCTTGTAGGTACTATCTGCACTATGGATCAAGAACTCAAGCAAACCAGCAACATGTTAAGGAACAAGTTATATATGGTTTTCTTTTATGAATCTTATGGATAGACGGCATAGATATAGTGTTATAAGAATGCTAAATACTACATTGCTTATAATCCCAAAGCAATCTAAAATTTAGATTTGAAATAAAGGTAGGAACACAATATAGATACATCTAAAACATCAAAGTAATAAGGAAATATGTGATTCAGTGCTAAAATATGTGGTTTAGATCATAAAAAACTATCAAAGTTCAGAAAAGGAAGACATCCCATGGAACATGATGTGGACCCTGGATTCTGAAACTGTATTTGGTTGGGTGGCCTGGTCCTCTCATAAAATATGTTGATTCAATTCTTGTTATTACCTAAAAGAATTCAATTTAATTCTTGCCACAGTTCTTTTGTGTGTGTGTTCACTGAGGGGTGTGTGTGTGTTCACTGAGGTGTGTATGTGTGTGTGTCTGTTTTCAGGAGATGAATGAAAGTTAGGCAAACTTGGGTTTTTCACATGTGACATTGAGAAAATTAAGTTTTCTAACTCATTTTCTTTTATAAGGAGTGAAAGATTTCTTCAAAGGATTTTTTTTTTTATTAGGTATGGTGATGTTAAGGTACTATGATGTTACTATATTTAACATAGTACCTAGAAAATAGTAAATCCCTAATAAATGGAAATTGCTAGTATTTGTGCTAAAAACGTTCACGATAGCAATTATTTATATGTGTTGTGGATTCTTTATTAGTGATCTGTCTATCATAATTAATATAAATACCAAGGCAAATGGATTTGAACTCAATTTGGAAGTCAAGTTGACTCTGATAATGTTAAACATTTTTGGCATCTTCAAAATCAGCAAATATTCACTGGACCTTATAAAAGATAAGGCAGCTCATTAATATCTTGATTTCTAATAATGTGTTATATTTAACTGTATATAGTGCTTCTTTGTAAATTTAATCATACATATTTTCTGATGTTGACAAATGTCATTTCTATACATACACATTCTTCTTTTGTAGATAATAAGCAATTCTTTCATAATCTCTTTCATGTTGAAAATACAGTCACGTAAAGGCACATTGCTCATTATCATTCTTTCTGAAGGTTATAATCATGTTATCTGACAAAAAAGTAAGCACATGTGATTTATGTAATAGGAAGTTTCTTTGTCCTGCTTTTCTGATTTGTTTTATATATTTTATATATAAACCCTATATTTAGAGTTTGAGCTGTTTCTATTTTTGCTTTTGCTTAGTACTCAGAGTGAAGTTTTAGTAGCTCCCAAGGTGACAGCTTGGGCTTCCCTAATAGTTCAGTTGGTAAAGAATCTGCCTGCAATGAAGGAGACCTGGGTTTGATTCCTGGGTTGGGAAGATCTCCTGGAGAAGTCATAGGCTACACACTCCAGTATCCTTGGGCTTCTCTTCTGGCTCAGCTGGTAAAGAATTTGCCCACAGTGTGAGAGACCAGGGCTCAATCCCTGGAAAAGGGAAAGGATACCCACTCCAGAATTCTGGCCTGGAGAATTCCATGGACTGAATAGTCCATGGGTTTACAAAGAGTTGGAGATGACTAAGCAACTTTCACTTTCAAGATGAGAAAGCATGTACCTTGCTGGAGCAGCTTTTAAATAAGTAACTAGTTATTTTTATTGCTTTAGTGCTTCTTGGACAAGTTTGTTGTCTCACATTGATTTTTCTTCTTATTTTTAAAATAATTACTCCTGAGAAAAATACAGCAGTCCTCTTGCTGTTCCATATTTGTCAACATGTTAAAGCATCAGTTCAGTTCAGTTCAGTCGCTCAGTTGTGTCCAACTCTTTGTGACCCCATAGACTGCAGCACACCAGGACTGCTTGTCCATTACCAACTCCTGGAGTTCACTCAAACCCATGTCCATTGAGTCAGGGATGCTATCTAACCATCTCATTCTCTCTCTGTCATCCCCTTCTGCTCCTGCCTTCAGTCTTTCCCAGCATCAGGGTCTTTTCAAATGTCAGCTCTTCACATCAGGTGACCAAAGGATTGGAGTTTCAGCTTCAACATCAGTCTTTCCAATGAACATTCAGTACTGATTGCCTTTAGGATGGACTGGTTGGATCTCCTTGCACAGAGATCCAACTCTACGGTTTTACTCTATGTTAAAGCATGGAGTATAACAAATGCCAAAGGTAGCCAACGCACTTATGCTTAAAAATTGATGTCTCAGCCACAGAATCAAAAACCTAAGTTATAAACACACACTTATGTCTGGGGCCATGTATATTCCTTTCTGAAAAGGAGTATTTTTATACAGAACTAATAAGAATGAAATAAGAAAATCAGGAAATATGGGTGTGTATTCATAGTCTGTGATTTATATTTCAAATCTGGACATATTCAATATTAATATATAAAAACAAAAAAACTAATTTAAGAATTTTAAAAGTTATTTAGATAATAGTGTTTATGAAATGCTTTTAGACTCTCCTATTTGGAAAAGCTTTTGAGAACTAGAATTATTATCATTCCTTGGAAGATGCTGTTTCTTACTTAAAAATTAGCATTCCTTTACCTATTTGTATAATGCAAAGCAGCATAGTAAGTATACAGAGAACATACAGTGTATGCATCTATATTAATTTATGGAGTTTCACGTGGGAAATATTAAGAAGGTAACAATGGTATACTTAGAAATTTAGAAATTCAGATAGGCACTATCTTGACTGAACTGTGCCCCCTGCTACCCTCAAATTCATATATTGAAATCCAAGCTTCTAGTACCCTAGAGGGTGACTGTATTAAGAGATAAGACTTTTAAAAAGGTAATTAGATTAAAATGGGGTCAAATGACTGGTGTCCTTATAAGAAGATGTTGGGAAAACACAAACTGAGGAGGGACTAAGTCAGGCCACAGCAAGAAGGTGGCCATCAGCAGATCAAAGAGAGAGGCCTCAGAAGAAACCAAGCCTGTCATTCCCTTGGTCTTGAACTTCTAGCCTCCATCACTGTGACCAAATAAGCTTCTGTTGTTTAAGCCACCAGGTCTAGGTAATTTTGTTACAGCAGCCCTAGGAAACTAATACAGATAGATACCTATGTATCATAGTATTAGTATTGTGGTTCTTAGAATCCCCACCTGGTAGTATTCCTCCTGAGAAAGGTCTGCCTCTATTGGAATATTGGACAGTTATAATAAACCATCATTTCTGTGAATGAGTCAAAGAACATAATTCTTGAGGTCATCATCTCTCTAGACTTCTAGGAAATTCATTGCCTATGGGCTAGGTGGAAGAAAAAAATATATTAAACTGTAATTTACTGAATTATTTTTGTGTTTGACGGTCTGGAGGATATAATGATAGTCATTGATGTACCTAAAGAACATACCAGCTAGTGGTGGGGATAAGCTGTAAAGATAAATGGCTACAATATAATAAACCTGTACTCCATGCTGTAAGAAAGGTCCATGCAGATATAGAAAGTTCTGAGGAAAAGAAAATCCTTAGTCATTTGTACTGTCTGTTCCAGAGGGCAGATTAAGGAAGTCTCCTTGGAGCTGTGGGCATTTTAGCTGAATTGTAGAGGAGGAGAAGAATCTTTGACAGAGGGTTTTTTTATGTATTAACATTGCATAAGCAACTCACTTATGCATTGAAATTAATTCATGGAAAAACCAGTCTCACTTTTCTCTCCATCCCTAATGTAACAGCATAAGCCTTTTACTGTTATTTTCCTTTTCTTACGTACTGACTTTTCTCTACAAAAGAATATTGGTTGGACTTGAGAAGAAAGTAGATGGTTTAGCCATCTAAGAACTATTGGACTAGTATATTAGCTCAACAGGAGGCTAAATGATGCAATTACAGTTGAATTGCATCACGCATAGCTTTGCTTCAGAATCATCAGGCCCTGCTCATGTTAAATAACTGCTTTGCTGTTAGATTTGAAAGCTACCATCAGTTATAAGAAACAGTGAGTCCTAGGAGTATATGTGGTTTTACAAATATTTCCATTGTGCACTGTGGTTAGGAAGATTGTTTTTGTTCCATCATTGTTGCTTTTAGCTGGAGCCATGTTAAGTGACAAAAGAAACATTTGCCAAAACTCTCAGTTTCAATCATCCTCTCCAACTAAACCCCACCATTTCAGGCAAGAAATTAGAGGCCATACAATGTTGTGAAGCTTCTTATATTTTAGACACTGAAGCAATATCAATATTTGACCACTTCTTATTCTTTTTGTACATGTAACCTATGCAATTTTATGTTCCAAATTATCAATCAGTAAAATAGTTTTTATACTTCTCCCATTTTATGGAGACTGGTCTTTATTTGTTTTTCTTTATTATATAATCATGCAGCAGGTTCATGTCATACCTTACACAAAAGAAATGTTTAGGGGTTATTTTAATTTTGGTGGTAAGATATATATTTATAATTTACTTTGGCTTAATAATTCTTGTTAAATTATTAAGCATTCAAACAGTCAGTTAATACTTTACTGATCATCTGCTATATAAAAAGTACTAGGTACTTAACTACTTAGTTTCCTATTTTATAGTTATCAAAACTCTTCAATTTGAAATAACTATGCTATTTACTCAAAATACTCATACTTGCACACTTTAGGTATATTCATGATATAAAGATATAAGGTTGGAAGATGAAATAATAAAGTTGACTTAAGGCTATCTTTTCTGCTTCATGTGAGGAAAATCAAGGTTTCAGTTTCTCTTCTGGAATTGAAAATAAAGCCTTTAGCTAAAAATGGATTTGTATGCAGTGCGGATTTGCAGCTGTTTTTGCTGTGCCAAGCTTCTGTTCACACCAGTCACCGTCTGAATCTTTAAGCTGCTGTTAGAAGATTTGGGGGCTCCATAGGTGCATGTAGTCTGAAGTGTGGGATGCAAACGAAAATTGAGGGCAGTTCAAATGATGCATGAGAGAGAAACAAGTCCCACTTCAGTTCTCTGTTAATTTCTCATTTCTAAAACTGGTATAAGAAGTTGCCATATGACTTTTAAATGTAATCTTTTGGCAATTTTTATGCCTTTTTGGAATGCAGTAGGGCACACAGAATCAAATATCCAATACATTTTTCCTGCTGACAATTTTGAAATAATGTCATTTCATACCAGCATATTTATTGTGTGTCTCTTCACTATGCAAGAGCTATAAAGGAACAAAACTCAATCAAGCATAATTCTGCATTCAAGGAGTATATATGTACTGAAGGTCAAAGAAAATGGAAAGGACTGGAAATCAGATTCCATATATGTATATTTTAACTTCCTTGACTCTGTGACTCTCTTAAGGTTTTCTCTAGAAATTCAACTTCATTAATTTTAAGAAAGTTGTTGTAAGTTGGGGCAGAATTTGCTCCACCATCCCCAGGGGCTATTTGACACTGTCTGGAGACATTTGTGATTGTCACCACTGGGTAAAGGATGCTACTGAACCTCGTGAGTAGAGGCTAGGGACAGCACTCAGCATCCTACAATGCAGGAAACAGCACCTCTACAACAATCGTGCAGCCCAAAATGTCAACAGGATTGAGTTTGCCTGTTTTAAGGAGATAAGTAACTTGAAAGGACAGAGTACGACATAGACACTTATTTCCAGTTCTGTCATCTGTTCTGCTTTGCGTGCTCAGTCATCTTAAACAAGTCATTTCCCTACTCTTGTCTAGTTCCCCTATGAAGTGAGTATTTTGACTATATTATATATCAAAGCCCTAAGTCTGTAAATCTTGCAAAATTCATCTCTACTTTTCTCATATTTTGAAAGGGAAAGACATGGGGGTTATTTTAAAAGCTCATTTAAGTTATTCAATTTATAATCATTTTAAAGTTATAGTTGTGCCTAATATATATTCATCAATGCAGAGATACCAGTGTGATTCACATCAGTCACATTTTCGTACACTAGCAGTGAACTATTTGAAAAAAGATGTGAAGAAAATAATCTCATTTCCAATAGTAACAAAAAGGATAAAATACTTAGAATACATTAAATCAAGGAGGTGAAAGATCTATAAACTGAAAACTACAAAACATTGATAAATGTAATCAAAGAAGATACAAATAAATATCTTATATCCTGTTTTCACAGATTAGAAGAATTAATATTGTTAAAACAGTTCATTCTACCCAAAAAAATCTACAGATTCAAATGCGGTCTCTATCAAAATTCCAAGGACATTTTTTACAGAAATAGAAAAAAAAAAATCCTGAAATTTGCATGAAACCACCGAAGACCCCAAATAGCTAAAGCGATCTTTAGCATAAAGAATGATGCTTGTCCATGGTGACAATAAAACCAGTAATTAACATAAGACAGTTTATGGGTTAAAAAATATTTATATATATTTTAATATAGGTAGTGAATTATTAATTAGGTAGCTTTTATTTATTTGGGAGGATTTTAAAAAATGTTGGAGTATATAGTTGATTTACAGTGTGTTACTCTCAGGTGTACAAATTCAGTTATACATAATATGGATATTCCTTTTCAGATTTTCTTCCCATATTGGTTATTACAGAATACTGAGTATTTCCTGTCCTTTACAGTACTTCTTTCTTAGCTATCTATTTTATAGTAGTTTATGTGTGTTAATCCCATGCTCTTAACTTGTCCCTACCACCCACATTTCCCTTTTGGTAACCATAAGTTTGTTTTAACTCTGAAAGTTTGTTACATTTTCCTAAATAAGTTCATTTATATCACTTTTTAAAATTAGATTCCATATATCAGCGATATTGTATAATATTTGACTTTCTCTGTCTGACTTTCTTCACTTAGTATGATAGTCTCTGTGTCCGTCCATGTCGCTGCAAATGGCATTATTTCATTATTTTATGTGGCTGTATAATATTCTGTCATATATATGCACCGCATCTTTATCCATTCCTCTGTTGAAGGACATTTAGTTTGCTTCCATGTCTTGGCTATTGTAAATCATATTGCAGTGAACATTGGGATACATGTATCTTTCCAAATTATGGTTTTCTCTGGGTATATGCACAAGAGTGGAAGTACTGGTCCGTATGGTGGTTCTAAGGTAGTTTTTAAATAGAAATAAAGAGTGTGACATCATTTTGATAGGTGCGACTCACTTTAGATTTTTGGATGATTCATTTTGAGGGAATATCATGAAAGAAGTCAGAGGAAACTGGGGCCCCAGGATATGCTTTTTCTTTTTTCTTTGCCATGACACAAGTCAGAATTGACATCCTATTTATAAAAGTTAAAACATCCTATTTATGAATTAGAAGTATAATTTTAAAAGTAACTGCTTCTTTCTCTTTGGTCTATTCCTGACCAAAGTCTCTTGCTAATCCTTCTTGCTAGCCATCAGAAACAAGTAGAGAGCTACTTCTGATGACCATTAAGCTTGGTTCTCTAGCTCACAAAATCTAAAAGAAAATTATATTTCAGTAAGAATCTGTCCAACCTTTCAAACCAGTTTCTATCTAAATGTATCAACACTTACAGCATCACATACTTTGATCTTATGATAATAGGCTGAGTAGATACTGGAAAATCTTCTAATAAGAAAATGATATGGAAGAAAGCTGTTTTAAAAGGATATTTGCAAGCCAGGCTGCTGTCAATAATATGCATTACTGACATAGGCTTCATGTGGCCTGGCAACCTGTTGTAGTTTGATTACAGACAGGCTTGCTGAACTGTCAAAGAAAAAAGATTTGATTTGTCAATAAATAATCAGTGTTTTTTTTTCACTTTTGTGTTTCCTTTTAAAAAACAATTTTTTTTTTTTTCCCATTTAGTTTTCTTCAGCCCTGGTGGAGTAGCACCAGAGTTGAATGTCAAATCTGTTACTCTTCATTTCTTATTACTGTTTAACCAATATTGCACTGACCCCATGAATCATCAATGCCAGACCAGGAGGTAACTTTGGAAAAAGGACATCATGCCCATAAAGTTATCTGGCCATGAAAAAGCAGCCCTGGAGCTAGGAAGCAGTAGGGAACAGGTTGGAAGCAATCACAGTAGTAATGGCAGGAACAATGTAATTAGCAGCTGTTTCAAGGGTAGTAATTTGCAGGCATAAGACAATGGAGAGTTGCTATCTCAGAGAACTTCATACACCCTCACCCCGCCACCAAAATATTAACTGTCCTATATTCATATTAAGGCAGCCACGACAAGTAGGGGCCTTTAGGAGAATCAGTCACTATGTTTCAAGTCATCCCCACAATACATTTCAGATTATTATATATTGTTGTGATGATATTGCATATGAGAACTGGTGCTTATGTGGTAACAGAAGGAGGTAGAGGGGAGGTGAAACCCATCCAGGAAGAGCAGGTGAGCAATACAAGTATCATGGTCAAGAAGTAGATGATTGTCTAACCCAGATTATTTGACAGTCATCCTTCAAGGGATTTAGCAACATATGCAAAGACAGTGGGTTTCTAAGTGTGTCCTCCAGACAGGCCTTGTCAGCATTTCTAGGGAACTTTTTAGAATTGTAAATCCCTTCCTCTGGAGACCTACTGAATCAGAAATTTGTGGGATAGGACTCAGTGATTTGTATTTTATCAAGTCTTTCAGGTCGTTCTGATGAATAGTAAAGTTGGCGAATCACTGAACTAAGATGTTTTGTAAGATTTGAGGGTCACCTCACAGATTGGATATTAAACATAATTTTGGAAGCAGTGGGATATGACAGCAGTTGGCAGTGAGTCTCAGAAGGAAAGGAGTTAGGACTGAACCTCAGTCCCCAGCAAAAAAACGGCATATTGGGTAGGAAGGCATGCATTTCAAAAAATACATAGTTATAAATGCAGTATACAGAGTGATATTAAAATGTTCAGATTTCAGATAGAGAGATATAACCTTTAACAAGCTAGACTCCCTATGCTTCACTTCAGTCATCTCAAAATCAGTTTAATAATAAGAGTGATAGCCTTGTAGAGTTGCTATAAATATTAACTGAGTTAGAGACCAAACCCAAAATGTCTGTCGCATAGTAAGAGTAGAATCGATGTTAACTCACATCATGATTTTTATGTTATTAAAGCTGTGATGTAAGAATTGAAAGTAAAGTTGCTCAGTCGTATCAACTCTTTACGACCCCATGGACGGTAGCTTGCCAGGTTCCTCTGTCCCTGGAATTCTCCAGGCCAGAATACTGGAGTGGGTAGCCATTCCTTTTTCAGGGTATTTTCCCAACCCAGGGGTTTGGGATTAGTAAATTATAATTTTCTAAAGGCTAAAAACATGACTCTTGTGTAATAAAAAATGAACATGTCAAAGATTTTTTTTTAATTCATTAATGAAGTAACAGGTAAAATGTCAAAACTAAGTTCAAAAGTCGTTTTGAAGGATGCAGTTTATATAATCTGTCAAGAATGCTGAAATGTTTCTAATAGATGTAAAACTGGATGATATCCTACAGAGCAATATATTGTAATGTTTGGAGTTATCATTTTTGGAAGACTAAAACCAATTGCATCTCTCTTGGACAATATTTATTTACATTACTATAGGCCTGAATCATTTTCATCACTCTCACAGAAGGATCATTTGAATTGATACCAATTTTGTACAAGATAACCTCTAGACCTACAAAATTATAAAAGAGCCTATCAATAGAGAGTCTTTGATATACAAAGATGTACCCCCACACTACTTGGAAAGAACATGCAGTAATTGATTTTACCTGTTTTCCAATTCTGGAATAATTTTTATTGATGGATGTCTCACAAGAAAGAGTACAAAAGCCAACTATTGGAATTGATTTACAGGAACAAGGCAGAACCAGAAGCAAAAGTGACATGGCAGTACTTCTAAACCCTGGGCCCACAGATAGTGGTAAAACAACAATAACAAAATAACTCCGAATATTACAGAGTCTTGTGGCCAGAGAGTCTGAGTGAACATTACAGCCTCTAAAAATATATACATTATGAAGAGAAATGCACCCTTAATTTGAAAAATGTTTTCATTACAACTAGTCAAGAAACCAGCTGGAATATTATCCTCAGGTGTATGAAACATTTACTTGTTCCAAGTAAAACTGTAACCAAAGATATAAGATAAATAAGGATATTATAGTGGTATAGCATTCAGTGCATTTTTCTACAAATAGAATGAGCAATTTGAGACAAAAACCTCAGCAAGAGGCTTTAAATTCTTATCCCATGTTACCTAGAAATACTTGTGGATGCTGCTTAAGTACAGTAAGTAGTCCATTTATATAATTAAGTCACCAATATATATATAGTTTACTTTCAACAGTGATTTTAATACAACATATACACAAAGAAGGAAATGGAGAAGTCCTCTTGCCTGGAAAATCCCATCAATGGAGGAACCTGGTAGGCTATAATCCATGGGTTCACAAAGAGTCGGACACGACTGAGCGATTTCACTTTCACTTTATACACAAAGATTAGACTGATAAATGTGGTATGTTAGAGACGTGGCTAAGGAGAAGTACTACTTGAATTAGGAGATGAGTGGCAGTTTGCTTGTATAAATGTTCCCATAATGCATCATTGTGGGAAAGTTATATCTGATTGTTCTCTTTTCTCAAAAGTGTTTTAGAGACAAAAATCTTGGCTCTTTGGGAAAAAATATAAGAAAATGTATTTTATTTTAAATGTTTTCTGATATTCTGTCGTGGAATGAAATGACAAGTGAAACTAAGATATGCTTTTGACTTTTTTCTTAGCTCTCTTGGACTCAGTTTCAATTTACAAGTGTTCGGATTAAACTTATTTAACAAATGTTTATTAAGCAACTTGAATAAGGCTATATGCTATGCACTGAAAACAAGAAAAATATAAATATGATACTGTTTTTTCGAGGAATTTATCATTTTATCTGAGAATGAACTAAATGTAACTACATAAAGGGGAAAAGAATGTGATAAAATAAAAAATAGTCCAGGTGAGCAATGGTATTACGGCAGGAATATTTTGAGGAATTTGAACATATAGTGGAAAGAGATAGGCCTATGAACAGAGGAAACAAAAATTGAAAAATAAAGGGTAAAAAGTGGCTAAAGTGAAGTGCAAAGCAGCGTGTTTTCAAAACAAGAAAGATTGTACTAGTATGGAATGGTAGTTCATCAGCAAAGGCCTCAGGAAGGAAGGACTGTTTAAGTTGGGCATTGAGTGATACATAGACTCTAAGTGGTAGGTGATGAAGGAAATTCAAGGTGTAAGAAGAAACCCGTGCCTCTATACGTAGATAGGAACATTTAGATAATGCTTGAAGAATAGGTTACATATACAGAAAAGGCATAATAATAGTGATACCATTTGTTTAGTGGTATCATATTGTATCCAACTTTCCAAATGCTATTTTGTTTCATCTTCACCTATTCGGTAAAATCTTAACTGTCATCTTTGGATAAGTAAGCAGTGGAGCCAAAATCACATAGCTTGTGGGGAGTTGGACTGGTATTCTTAAAGTCATTCTGATTGGCTTTAACCCTGTGCTTCATCCTCACTCAGCTGCATCTCAGGCATTTGTAGCATTACAGATGTTAAAATTTCATGATTTGACTCTAGATTATTGGATATGGGGCTTAAAACTAACACAAAAAAGTGCTGTCTAAATAAATGCCATTGTTTCATACCGGGGTGATTTGGAAAATGGTAGTACTGTTAATGAAAGGATTTTTCATGTGGGCATGGTCAAAAGTTACTAGTAGACATGCAAGAAGTTACAGCAGATTAGAAAAGGATTTGTCTCTGGTGTTAAGGAGAGGTCTGAGCTCAAGATAGAGAGGGGAAAATGTAATAAGGGAACAAAATCTTGAAGAACATTAATGTCAAAAATAGAAGAGAAACCAATAGAGAGTGAAGATAAGAGGGCCTGGGGAGCCTTGTGTGTTTTTTTTTTTTTCAATAGAAAGAGAAGGAAAAGAGAGTTTGAAGAAGGAGTAATGGGGAAATGTCCAGTACTTGGAGACTAAATGAACTTGTTGATTGAGATACTCACGGAGACTCAAGACACTAGCTAGAGCTACGCAGCAAAAATAAAAGCATATTGAAAGAGGAATTGGAGTGAATGGCTGGTAGACAAGTGGATGCAAGGGGCATGAGTGAGGAAGGTAAAACAGTTCTACTGCATGTCTTAAGGTGATGCCGTGATTTTAGCAGGTGAGAAAAATCAAGGTAAAGACCTTATACTGTTTAAACGACCACATAACCTGCCCCTGAAATGAAGCAAGCCGCTAACTAAATAAGAAAATGCTTGGTAGTACAACGAAGAAGAGTGAAATATCAGGCATAGCCCCATAAAGGGTATAAGTAAAGGAAGAATGATTGAGAGTTTGTATAAATGTGATAAAAAGCCTACTTAATGTTGGTGAGTATCTTTAAGGGGACTTACTTTTTCTAGTGGATCTGACATAGGAGCCAGCATTTGTGTGTTAACCTGTGCCTGTGTCAAAGGAAGAGGTTGTCTTGAAGTCTCATTCCTTGGTATAGTTTTTTATCCCTTATATAGCTGTTAGATGATTCTTAAAAAAAAAAATAATAATAATACAGGTCTTTTGTGTTTCGGATGTGATTCTGATGACTGTTCAGAATGCCTTTGCATTTGTTCAAAGATTCCATCTTAAATTTACCATTTCCTTTCTCCTTGTAATTTGGTACGTTGTTAGTGAGGCTGTGATATGGTGCCCACATGGCATCTGGGATGTTAGACACTAACAAAGGAGGATACCTGGAACAAAATTTAAAATGGTAGCTTTTGCCTTGAGGTTTAAAAATTTCTAAGATCTTTGATCTAACTGCTTAGAGACTCTTAAGTAAAAGCCTTTTAGATCCTTTCAGTCTGATGGTAAAACACCCTTGTCATGCTCAGAGCCCCAGACTGATGAGGGAAGATTATATTTGCCTGTTTCTAATAGTGTGATATGAAATAGATGTTTGGAACATGCATGTGATATGTGTCTGAATTTCAGTTGATCAGACGTTGCTAAATTGATACAGTATGAGCTGTAAATCTGATTTACAAAGACCTTTCAAGGTACTTTCCTCACTGTAGCTCTGTCATTAGAGCAGTTGCTGTTGTCCCTGTTTGAGTCAGTATGAACATGCAGCTGGAGGCACTAAGATCCCACAGCCCATCAGAGCAGGGCTGGGAATGGATTCCTGCAGGGCAGTGTCTTCTGGAGCCATATGGAAGCCTGCAGGAGGGAAAAAAATAATTGTGCCCCTATACATTCCATGGGGTTGCAAAAAGTTGTTCATGACTGAGTGACTAACACTTTCACTTCACATACACTTATTTAAATGTCTTCTAGTTTTTTGAACAAAGTGTAAAAAAAATAAAAACTATACCCCCCCCAAAAAAAGTGTATATGTAAAGCCCGGCACTGCCCATTGAATTTGCATACCATTATGTTTTCATAAACCCATCCTTTGTAAGGTCAGAAGTAGACCTGAGTGGCCTGTTGCAGACCTGGATCTGCCCCAACTCCCATTGTACAATAATGCAAGGTCATAAACAAAAACCAACTGTCTTCAATGTTTTTATATTTTATTCATCATAGAGTTTTTTGCACTACTTTTGATTTTTAAAAATATCACCTAAGTTCTGGGCTTTTCCAGCCCCTCTTACCTCCAGTGTATTCTGCACTTACCTCTAATTGCAGCCCTGCAGCAATGTTTCTTCTGTTCAGCTTCTCTGCAGCGTAAATTGCATGAAAGCAAAAGGTCCAAAGAAAGAGGCAGAATAAATCAAGGGCAAAAGGCTGATACACAGTTGTTTTCGGAGATAGCTAACATTCCAAAGACTGTTCCGGGTGGTTTCGCTTGTCCATGCCTGTGTTGCTGTTGTTCAGTTGCTCAGTCGTGTCTGACGCTTTGCAACCCCATGGACTGCAGCACACCAGGGCTCCCTGCATCACCAACTCTGGGAGCTTGCTCAAACTCATGTCCGTCGAGTGGGTGATGCCATCCAACCATCTCATCCTCTGTCATCCCCTCGTCTGCCTTCGATCTCTCCCAGCATCAGGGTCTTTTCCAGTAAGTCAGCTTTTCCCATCAGGTAGCAAAGTATTGGGAGTTTCAACTTCAGAATCAGTCCTTCCAATGAATACTCAGGGATGATTTTCTGTAGGATTGACTGGTTTGATCACCTTGCAGTACTAGGGACTCTTGAGTCTTCTTCAGTATCACAGTTTGAAAGCATCAGTGCCTTTGCTAGTGACATTTTATATAGCTGCCATAGCTTTTTCCTGTCACTTTGATGAAATCCTAGCATTTTTTTCAAGTCCCAGATCAAAGGTACATCCTCTGTAGAGCTTTTTTCATAATCAGACAAGATTAATTATTTGTAACTCTCTGCTGTATACACAGATCCCTGTACAGATCCCAACTGTTGGGCTTATCAAATCATAGTAGAGTTTTAAATGTCAGTCTCAAGCCATCCATTGTGAGACTCTTAAAGTTGAGCTGAGCCTTTTCTTATCTGAGTCTGTTATCATTAACACTTCACATGGTCTCTGGCCCACAGCTAGTGAGCAATAGTGATCATGGAGTGGCAGAATGGTTATGGTGCGTCAACTCTCAGGGATTACTCCACAGGCAGCTTTTCTGTTCCTTTAGTTTGATATGCATTCCAGAAAATAAAGTTTCCAGAAATGCTATTGTAATGTTAAGATGGGTAAACCATAATATTCTTAGGCACCATTGATTCTTTGTCAGTGGTGTGAAGAAGTTAGAGAGTTATTCATTCCTCTCCCTACCTGTCCCACTCTGGCACAAGTTATGCTAACTTGTTAAAAGCTTGGTCACAAACAGTGTTAAGCTTTCCTTAATCTAGAAACCAAGATAAATCTCTTTTTCTGTTTTCCAAATGAAATCAATGCTGCTGAAACTTGAATCATTTATCTTGTTACTCAGGGGCACAATCTTTTGTGCTGAAGTACTTAGGAACTAATACTTAGTACTTTTATGTAGTGATCAGTTCAGATTCAAAGATATGCCCTATAACTTGAATTTCCAGTCAGAATCTGGCTTATGAATAGGCTGTGTGAGTAGGGTTTCAGGTGGGAAGGTGTATTGAGCAAACCAATAGAATATGTAATAGAATTCTAAATATGTTTTAACCACCTTGCCTTCTTGTTCATTTCAAATTGCTTCTGGATTGTCATGATGTCAGTCATAATGCCATAAATAGCTCTATAATATTTTACTTTAAAGAATAATAACTTTTTAATTTTGCTCTTACATTAATTTTTACATTATAATCTGCAAAACCAATACATGAATAGATTTGGAAATTATAAGTTAACTTGTCTGTTTACTAAGATCAGTTTTTTATATGCCATCAATGATTCATGTTTAAAAATTGACATGGCTTATGATAATAAATTTTATAGGTCAAAATAGCTAGCAGTTACAGTTTTTGAAAGTGATTTTGTGACTTGGTATATACATATGATATTTACTCCAAACCAAATAATAAAACTATGGCCACATGTCAAATTTGCTTTCTAGTTTTCAACATTTGTTCATAAAAGTTTGAGGAAACAAATAAGAAATGCCTTTCTTAAAAATACCTTTATCTTATAAATAAGATATAATATATATAGCCATATATTCAAGTTTTTCAGTTCATTCTTGCCAGTGGCAGTTAGGAGCTAGTGTGTGTTTCTTACATAAGGCAAATAAATGTGCTATAAGCTTTTCCAATTGAAAGAATTTGTTCTGTGCAGGCTTAAAAAAGACCTGCAGCTAAAGTCAAGTCTAAAAGATGGATATTTCTATTTTGAAAGAAAATCTGGAATCTTACAATATGAAGTATATAAAACATGAATGATTTGTTTTGATTCATACAACAAATATTTATTGTTTACCCATATATATCTTTTACATATTTATGGAACATAGGATTTTCCAACAATATTGATGGTCATTCTTAAAATAATCCTATGGGCTTCCAGTGGAGACTCTTGATTGATCCTAAAGAATAAGATTGTGGTACATTTTGATCTTTTGTAACATTGCCTTTTTTTTTTCAGCTACCTTTTCAGAAGTCACTTTGCTTTTTGAAGTAAATCATTGCATATATGATTGACAATTATGTTATATACAGAATTTAAAAGTTTTAGTTTATATAATTTTATTTTGCTAGAATGCCTACAGGTCTGTATAACAACTCTATACTGCACACACTGTAATTCTTTGAAATCTTTAAGAGATCCTTATAAATATATTTTATTTTTCTTATCTGGTGATAGAGATTATAATTTTACCTTTTATATATTAACTTATTAGGAAAATTAAATAAAATATGTCAAAGCACTTACAATGAAGCACCATAAAATTAAGATACCTTTTCTTAATCATAATATTATTTTATCTTGTTTTAATGCATGCTAATCTTGTTTCACATATGCAGAATTGTGTTTTTATTTCTATGGTATGATAATTTTATCAGGAAATGCATGTGGAAGAGGGGAGGAAAGGAAGGGAGAGGAAAGCAGGGAGGGGAAAGAGAGGGAGTGGGTATCTATTTGTAGTATATTGTATTATATTAAGTGTGTTTGGTTTTTCCAGTATGTTTACTCATTTTATTCTTGGTATTGATTTAAGCAGTACTTTTATCTCTCTTATATAGATGAAGAACTGAAGACCATAAACTTTACATAACTTTTCCAGGAACACATTGCCAGTAAATGATGATATCAGTTTAGATCTAGGACGCTCTAACCAGTGGCTTCTGGCTCTCTTGAGTCTTCTCACTGTCACACTCAACATGACATTCCTTAGTAACTGTTAGACACTGTCAGCAAATTCTGCACCTCTATGAAATATGAAATGTAATAGAATGCAACAGTATAGGAGGCATGAATTTTTTTTTAAATGCTTACTTCTTTCAAAGAAATCAATCACATAGGCACCTAGGGATCAAACTGGATCCGAGTGATTAAAGGTCTCCTTTGGATGTGTGCCATTTATTTAATAATTTTTCTGTGAAGGGCTATGCTAATGCTTTCCAGGTTGTGAATAATTAAATAAGATGCATCACCTAGATTAGTTTAAGAGATCTAATTTAAAAGTTCTAATTACTCAGCAGTGGCCACAGGACTGGAAAAAGTCAGTTTTCATTCCAATCCCAAAGAAAGGCAATGCCAAAGAATGCTCAAACTGCTGCACAATTGGACTCATCTCATATGCTAGTAAAGTAATGCTCAAAATTCTCCAAGCCAGGCTTCAGCAATACGTGAACTGTGAACTTCCAGATGTTCAAGCTAGTTTTAGAAAAGTCAGAGGAACCAGAGATCATATTGCCAACATCCGCTGGATCATTGAAAAAGCAAGAGAGTTCCAGAAAAACATTTATTTCTGCTTTATTGACTATGCCAAAGCCTTCGACTGTGTGGATCACAATAAACTGTGGAAAATTCTTCAAGAGATGGGAATACCAGACCACCTGACCTGCCTCTTGAGAAATCTGTATGCAGGTCAGGAAGCAACAGTTAGAACTGGACATGGAACAACAGACTGGTTCCAAATAGGAGAAGGAGTACGTCAAGGCTGTATATTGTCACCCTGCTTATTTAACTTATATGCAGAGTTCATTATGAAAAACACTGGACTGGAAGAAGCACAAGCTGGAATCAACACTGCCTGCAGAAATATCAATAACCTCAGATATGCAGATAACACCACCCTTATGGCAGAAAGTGAAGAGGACCTAAAACGCCTCTTGATGAAAGTGAAAGAAGAGAGTGAAAAAGTTGCCTTAAAGCTCAACATTCAGAAAATGAAGATCATGGCATCTGGTCCCATAACTTCATGGTAAACAGATGGGGAAACAGTGGAAACAGTGTCAGACTTTATTTTTGGGGGCAACAAAATCACTGCAAATGGTGACTGCAGTCATGAAATTAAAAGATGCTTACTACTTGGAAGGAAAGTTATGACCAACCTAGATAGCATATTCAAAAGCAGAGACAATACTTTGCCAACAAAGGTCTGTCTAGTCAAGGCTATGGTTTTTCCTGTGGTCATGTATGGATGTGAGAGTTGGACTGTGAAGAAAGCTGAGTGCCGAAGAATTGATGCTTTTGAACTGTGTTGTTGGAGAAGACTCTTGAGAGTCCCTTGGACTGCAAGGAGATCCAACCAGTCCATTCTAAAGGAGATCAGCCCTGGGTGTTCTCTGGAAGGAATGATGCTAAAGCGGAAACTCCAGTACTTTGGCTACCTCATGCGAAGAGTTGACTCATTGGAAAAGACTGATGCTGGGAGGGATTGGGGGCAGGAGGAGAAGGGGATGACAGAGGATGAGATGGCTGGATGGCATCACTGACTGGATGGACATGAGTTTGAGTGAACTCCAGGATTTGGTGATGGACAGGGAGGCCTGGCGTGCCGCAATTCATGGGGTCACAAATAGTCAGACACGACTGAGTGACTGAACTGAATTGAACTGAACTGAACTGAATTCATCTAAGAAGATTTGAAACTGAGGTTATCATATTACCCTTCCTCTTTTAGGTTCTTTCTCATTTACTTTTTTTTTTTAATTTTTACTTTATTTTACTTTACAATACTGTATTGGTTTTGCCATACATTGACATGAATCCACCACAGGTGTACATGCGATCCCAAATATGAACCCCCCTCCCACCTTCGTCCCCACAACATCCTTCTGGGTCATCCCCGTGCACCAGCCCCAAGCATGCTGTATCCTGCATCGGACATAGACTGGCGATTCGATTCTTACATGATAGTATACATTTACTTTTGAGAGCTACTCATCTCCTAAGTGTTTTTAACTGATAGTGACTGTGAAACACTCTAAGAGTCATTCTAAAGTACTTCCTTTCTCTGCCTCTTTTAAAATAAGACATTGCATCTTTTTGGTATTTTAATGTTTTTACTGATGCATCAATCTATTCCCAGTCTGATTGATTTTCAAACTATGATGTATTGTATAGAAATAGTGATTTGGACTATATGTAAGAAAAAAACACCTGGCTTCTTAGAGAGTAATAAGGGGCCACCTAGTACCTAAGTGTCTAAGGGCTTCTTCAGTGGCTCAGACAGTAAAGAATCTGCCTACAATGCAGGAGACCTGGGTTCAGTCCCTGGGTCAGGAAGATCCCCTGAAGAAAGGCATGGCAACCCACTCCAGTATTCTGCTGGAGAATCTCATAAACAGAGGAGCCTGGCAGGCTATAGTCCATGGAGTTGGACACAACTGAAGTGATTTAGCATGCACAGTGCTTAGTGTTTAGAAATTATTTTTATATAGGAAAAATGTGACATTGGTTCTCCCACATGATAGCTTTCTATATGTCTATAGTTCATCAGGTTTTTATATGGTTCTTTCTGTTCACTTCAAAGAGTAATTGGCGAGGAACACCTGTCCTCTGAGCTCTTCTGGCAAAATAAATCTGCCTACCAAGAATGTGCCAACCGGTGATATTCTGTGTATGCACACATGCTCAGTTATGTCTGTTTTTTTGCAAACCGTAGACTATAGCCCACCAGGCTTCTCTGTCCATGGGATTTTTCAGGTAAGAATACTGGAGCAGGTTGTCATTTTCTATTCCAGGGCATCTTCCCAACCCAGGAATCCAACCTGCATCTCTTGTGTCTCTTGCATTGGCAGGTGAAATCTTTACCACTGAGCCACCTGGGAAGCCTGATATTCCATGTGTAGTTTTACATTAATTTGTATTTCTCTTGCAATTAAATCATGATATTAAACATTCATGATTTAAAGACAGCTGATTACAATAGATTAAATGTAATATATTAGATTATAAAATATAGAATTTACATACTTTTTCCTAAATAGGTTTAAAATCAAAACAAAAGAACTTAGTTCTTTATTTCTGCTCCACTTCCTGCCTCACTTTACTCTAAAATATTTAAAATTCATGTAGTCTACTTAAGGTAAAATAGCTATACTGTTTATAAGCAAAGCAGTATACACATATGTTGAGGTAAGTAAAAACCGTAAGATTTTTTTAACAATTTACATAGAAACTTTGATTCATTTATTTATTTACATATTCATTCATATATAAATAATTGATTCCAGGATTATTTATTGGAGTTATATTCCAAGCAAGAATACTGGAGTGGGTAGCCATTTCCTTCTCCAGGGGTTCTTACTGACCAGGGTTCAAACCCAAGTCTCCTACATTGGCAGGCAGATTCTTTACCGCTGAGCCACCAGGGAAATCCCGTGTTCCATTGGAGCTGTTGTCAAACAAGAGTAAGCAGGAGCTTTCACCTCTTTACTGTGTGCCATCCCTTTTCATTCATTCCATCTCCTTTATTTCACCTTCCAAAGTTGTATTTTCTTCCTAACTCAAACTTTCAAAAAGGAGTTTCCCTCTAATATGCATCCTAATAGAATTCTAAAGAAGGTAATGTTTAAAATGTAGAATACTTTCAGTGTTGCCTTCAATTGTTTGAAGTTGTAGAATACTTCACTAAGTACACTCCAGTAATCCCCTGGTGTATAGGCTTCCAACCTGAGTTTCTAAAATGAAAGGGAAATTAGTACTATTCTTAAAATACCCATTAATATTTAATATGTATATACTTTCAGGATGATTTTTAGACCCCTACTTAAAATAGTGTTTATAATATTCTTAATATGTACCATATCAGGCACATTCTAAACTAGGTAATTCTGTCACATGTATTACAGCTCAAATGCCAAGATACACAAACTCTTTCAACATATTATCACAGTTGAACATTTTTTATACTTCCTGTTTTCTCTGGTTAAAATAGAAAATTTTGGATTTTACAACTTTTACATTTTATCTTTTTCACTTAACAGAGTTGTATGGTAAACATTTTCTATGGTACCAAAAATACTTTGTAAACATTTTGATGCATAAATTTTATGTCAATATGTGACAGTTCATGGAGACCTCAGCTTGCTTCCAACTTAGCATTTTTTAAAATAATACTGCTCTAAATTTTATGCATTTTGAGGTGTTTCATTAGGAAAGATTCTTATAAATGGAAAGTGAATTCATTTCTAATACAGCATCCCCATTTGAGAGTGCTACTTTGGATTTATTTCTTAGCTTTCTGAAGAATGTTGTCAAGTATTTTTCCCGTGAAAATCTAATAGTTAGCACTGTATCATAATTCTTCATGTATTGCATAGTGTATTTCTGTGTCATCATGTAGGAATTATAACTGAGTCATTTATAGTTTGCTTTTGTAATGTCTGTTTTCTTTGACACTGTGTAAGTTTTTTAAATTTAGTGATGCAAAAGAGTAATCTGATTTTGTGCTGTAAATGTAATGTGTGCTTTATTAATACCTCAAGAAAATTATACTATCAGTTCAGTTCAGTTCAGTCACTCAGTCGTATCCCACTCTTTGCGACCCCATGAATCTCAGCACGCCAGGCCTCCCTGTCCATCACCATCTCCTGGAGTTCACTCAGACTCACGTCCGTCGAGTCAGTGATACCATCCAGCCATCTCATCCTCGGTCATCCCCTTCTCCTCCTGCCTCCAGTCCCTCCCAGCATTAGGCTTTTCCAATGAGTCAACTCTTCGCATGAGGTGGCCAAAGTACTGGCGTTTCAGCTTTAGCATCATTCCTTCCAAAGAAATCCCAGGGCTGATCTCCTTCAGAATGGACTGGTTGGATCTCCTTGCAGTCCAAGGGACTATCAAGAGTATTTTCCAACACCACAGTTCAAACGCATCTATTCTTCGGTGCTCAGCCTTCTTCACAGTCCAACTCTCACATGACCACAGGAAAAACCATAGCCTTGACTAGACGGACCTTAGTCTGCAAAGTAATGTCTCTGCTTTTGAATATGCTATCTAGGTTGGTCATAACTTTGCTTCCAAGGAGTAAGCGTCTTTTAATTTCATGGCTGCAATCACCATCTGCAGTGATTTTGGAGCCCAAAAAAATAAAGTCTGACACTGTGTCTACTATAATAATAATTAAAAAATAAGAAATCTAGGTATACCTCTTTGCACTGATTTTTCTTGGAATTCAGTGAACCCATCTTCATAATCTAGTCCTTTTTCTGCTCTGGAAACATATTGGCAAATGTGTCCAGTTGTTATTTTGGTTTTATTCTCTAGAGAACTTCCAGTTCTTTGATATCTTTCATTGTCTGCCTTCATTTTTCTTTCTTTGTCCTATTCCATTACACTCAAGTAAAGTTCTCCGCATTTTTCTTAATTATAGTCTTCTTTTCTAATATCAAAATATAGTTTAATTTTATGAGTATATTATTTATCTTTAGTTCTTCCTTTGCTTACCCATTCCCACAACCTTATAGAAGATACACTTTCATTCTAAATCCCCCCTCCTACTCATGAAAGGCATTTTAACATTGTGTTAAAATGGCTAAATAGTTTTCTAATTATTTTCTCTGAGTCTTTGTAAATTATTTTTAGATACCTATTTTTCTTCCAAGTCATCAAACAGATTTTCGCCTTTCTTATTCTCCTCTTCACAGAGTCAAAGGTTCTTCCTAAAGGGAATAGAGTATGTGTCACACTTTATTTCTACTTTAAGCCCATCTCCAAAGTACTATTTATTCCTAACATGGTGTAAGCCAACAAGTAAAGCACTTGAATTGCTCTGGCCTCTGCTCTCTACCCTGGGATTGCTGGTTAAATCTTTCCGGCAGCCTGAAAGGAAAGTTGATCTGATTTCTCTCAGCCTTCCAGTATCTAAAGTACTTTTCAGCTAAGCTGCTGCCCACCTGGATTCTTCTCATTCTGTCTACCCTGTGTAACACTTAGATGCATTTTCTTTATGTCATGCTTTACATTTTTCTGCTCAGAATCCTGCAGTAATTCCTGTCTTGTTTATGGATGACTTCATGCGCCTGGCATGCAGGACCCTCCATAACACACCTGTTTCTCCAACATCAACTTAATTCAACATTCTACCCTCTCTCAATTCCATGGATTATCCAAAAAATAACTTTTCTTTGAAGCCAGCATCAAAAGACCCATTCTGTAATGGTCCAGACTTCTATATTTGCTTCTTAGCATAAGCTTCCTAGATAAACAGAAATAAAAATTAAATGATCATTTCAAACTATCAAAAAATAAACAGCCTCTTTTATTCCTTCTTTTAAAACGTCTACACATGAACTGAGTTCTTAGAGCAATTGAAATCACGTTTTTAATCTTGCTTCCTTCAACATTGATTCTAATTTCAGGTTCCCATTTTCACACACTTTTTTTTTCTCTTTTTCCTCAACCTATGTGTTTTATTTTATTTTATTGTGACATTTCCAGATTTTGGCAGCAGTGCTAATTCTTAGTCAGTCCATCTGTTGTTGGGCCTCTGTTAGTGGGTGTCCAACCTTGTGTCATGTCCTTTCTACAGGAGGAACTCAGTGAACTGGTGGGAAGAGCATCCCCCTCCTCCTCATGTTTGATTTTCCACCCAGGCTGTGCACTTTCATGAAAACAAAGCAGGAGCTGGTGCTTGGGTACTGCCAATTTGCTGCATTTTTTCAGGAAATAGACATAAGAATGTGTGACATTTAAAAAATTAAGAAGTCTGTGATGAACAATTGTGTGAAGGAAAGGTTTATTAACCCTGGCTTTTGGCCATGCAAAAAAAGCATATATTCTTTAGGGTAAAATAAAAGAATTATAGTTTAGAATCGTTTCTAAATACCTGCACTGTTGTGAGATGAAAACAAACTTTAAAAAAAAGAACTAATCCATAATGTGGCAGAAAATTATATTCCAGTGCTAAGGAAATGGAAAGATAATAACTATGCATCATTTAATTACTTCAAAATGGTGCATTTATGGGTAACACTATTTTTATCTTTTTTTTATTTTCACAATAAAAAATTAAAATGATAATTTGTTTTAGACCATTGCCTATACCATCTGTTTATATCAGGAAGCAGTATCGTATTTACAAATCTCACTATTGTTAATACTAGATCTGTTTATTTCTAAAATATAGTCTTTTTTCAGAGATACAAAGTGTTATGTTTTATGTATATTTCATATAGAAATAGATGAGAATGTGTGGCTCTTTGGAGAGTATTTGTGCAAATGATTATGAGAAAAAAACTCCTGTTGAGGTCAGTTTTCATGAGGAAGAGGTTAACTGCCCACCCAAGTGTGTGATTTTTTAATTTAGATTGGGAGCCTAGAAATTTAATCTGCATGGGGTTTAGAACTGGTAGGGGATTTAGAGATACTGATGTATGCCCACCAAACTCACAGAAATTGTAATGTCAGTTGATAAGATCCTATGAGAAGCAGTGTAGTATAGTAGTTAAACAAGGTCAAAGAGTGAATGAGTCAGATTGCCTGGCTCTGAATCTTATCTCTGTGGCTTACTGACTGTGTAATCTCAAGCAATAATCATTACCCCTCTGTGCCTCAGTTTCCTCTTCTGCAAAATGAGGATAGTACCTGGGCATAGTTCATAGGATTGTTGTGATGGTTTAAAGAGTTAATTGAGGTAAAACATTTAGGATAGTGTCTGACGCATAGTAGTTGCTTAAAATATGTTCCCTACTATAATCATTTACTGTGAGAAATGGCAACTAAAAAAAAAAAGTACAGTTGCATCCTTTTTCTGGCATTTTTCCCTTACTTTCATGTGGGAAGCTAACAGAGAAGCTGTAAGGCACTCCAGCCTTTGCTGTTTTAAGCAAGAGATGAGGACAAAGATGTTAGTTGAAGAATTTGACCATCTAGTGCATTTAGTAGGAAGAGGTAACCTGGAATATCCCCTTGAGAAGGAAATGGCAACCCATTGCAGTATTCCTGCCCAGGAAATCCCATGGAGAGAGGAACCTGTGAGCTACAGTGCATGGGGTCAGGAAGAGTCAGACACAGCTTAGCAACTAAACAACAATAAGCCTGATATATTCACCTTCACAAAGGGTGTAGTTTTGCCTCAGAGAACCAGAGTTGGTCAGTCTATGGGTCAGGATTCTTCCCAGTTGGTGCTGAGATGAGTACTGTTAATTTTGAGCCTTTACTATTCTCCTTTTTCTGTTTCCAATATTAAACAGCCATTCCCTCCCCTCCCATATGACTCATACATTCTTTTTATATTTATGATACTTTCAGGAAATTTTGCTCTAAGGGCTTCACAAAGAAAGAATTGTATTCATTAATTCATTATGTACTGATTTTATAGTTAAACCTTAGCAGGTGGGACCTGTATTTATTTCCAAGTTCTATTTTTTTTTAATTGACGTATAGTTGATGTGCAGTATTACATAAGTTACAGGAGTACTGCTGCTGCTGCTGCTGCTAAGTCATGTCAGTCCTGTCTGACTCTGTGCGACCCCAGAGACAGCAGCCCACCAGGCTCCTTCGTCCCTGGGATTCTCTAGGCGAAAATACTGGAGTGGGTTGCCATTGCCCTGTCCAGTGCATGAAAGTGAAAAGTGAAAGTGAAGTCGCTCAGTCGTGTCCAACTCTTTGCCACCCCATGGACTGTAGCTCACCAGGCCCCTCCATCTGTGGGATTCTCTAGGCAAGAGTACTGGAGTGGGTTGCCATTGCTTTCTCTATACGGGTGTACAACACAGTGATTCACAGTATTTTTGAAGATTACAGTCCATTTATAGTTATTATAGAATATTGGCTATATTCCCTGTGTTGTACAATATAGCCACGTTATTTGCTATACATGATGGTTTATATCTCTTAATCTCTTGCCCCTCTGTTGCCCTTCCCCACTTCTCTCTCCTAACTGGTAACTACTAGTTTGTTCTGTACATCTGTGAGTAGATTTCTTGTTATGTTCACTAGTTGGTTGTATTTTTAAGATTCCACATATAGGTGATAAGTCTTTCTCTGACTTATTTCACTTAGCTTAATGCCCTCCAAGTCCGTCTGTGTTGTTGCAAATGGGAAAGTTTTCTTCTCTTTGCGGCTGAGTAGTATTCCATTATATATATAGATTCCACATAGTCTTTATCCATTTTTCTGTTAATTGATACTTAGCTTGCTTCCCTATCAACTCCAAGTTCTTGAGGAGAGTTTATTTTTATCATCCCATGTTCTCTATTCAGTCCAATGTAAGTGCATAGTTAATCATTTTTGTAAATTCCTGGCAACTCATAAGTACTTCTGTTGAATTTTATAGTAAATCAAGTTAGACTTTTAATTGAAGACCTTTCCAGGCATGACTTGACTTCTCATTTATATAACCCATTCTGGCTTTTTTTTTTCTTTTTTTTTTCTTGCTAATTTGTTTTGTTTTTTATCTCATAACTATCTCTTCCTTTCTAGGGAGATAGTAAATTTCTTAAGAGACTGTTTAATACTAATGCCTTCCTTCACAGTGCCAGACATAAAGCTAGACACTGAATCAATGTTGAATGAGTATTTGATTGTTCTCCATGAAACACTGGATTGTTTCCTCCTGCTTTGCAGGTACTAGTGGTATGGTATGTCAAAACTGACATAAGAATTGCTATACTACAGAGGATACAAGAACAACAGCAACAAAACTTATAACATGTTATGTTTACTAACATACTATGAATATCTAATATATATTTCAAAAGAATTGTTTTATAGTAATTATTAACCTGTTTTCCAAAATTAATTTTCCAAATTATTAGTTTTCCAAAAACATTAAGTGAATTGTGAATTTGTTTATTGTTACCAATGTTCCATTTTAAATCCATCATAATACTCTAGAAATATAGTCTCAGAAGTTTCATTTCCATCTGTTGTTCTTCATGTAGAAAGTTTGAAAACTTCTTTTTTTAATCTGGATTGGTTAGAACCCAGGAAAATATCAGGACCCCCACTGCAAAATCTTCTGAAGCAAGGAGGTACCTTACTGAGTATATGGTCAGGCCACTCAAGATGTCTATTCTCTTATTATCTGTATATCCCCTGACCCACCAGTGCCTGCTTCACCTATGTATCTTAGGCACTTGACTGATCTTCCTACATACTTGTCCCAGACCCCAGCTCATGATTGTTCCTACCAAAGGGGGCAGTGAGGGGCGTGCCCCTTTATTGGTTTCTCTGGTAACTAATAAGCTCACCTGGTATCAGTTCCCCTATAACTAGTGATCTCTCCCCCACTGCACCCCTTACCTCCAGGAGTAAAGACTGCCATCATGTCCCTCATGTGTCCATTGCATGCAATGGGTTGTCACTCAGGAAACTTGCTTCAGACATGTAAGCCCCCACATCGATTAAACCATTGCTGTGTCTGTTGCTGACTCTGGGTTCTTTCTACTATCCTTAAAGCTGGACAAGTATAGCATTGTAGGTTTGTGGGGTTCAGCCCAACACTGAGGTTGATGTCTCTGGCATCAGGGTTCCAGCTTCTGATTTGAAAAGCATACATAAAGATCAATTACCTAGTAGTAAACAGATAGACCCCATGTCACGTACGGTTGTGAGAGCTGGACTGTAATGAAGGCAGAGCACTGAAGAATTGATGCCTTCGAACTGTGGTGCTGGAGAAGACTCCTGAGAGTCCCCTGGACTACAGGGTAATCAAACCAGTCAGTCTTGAATGGAAATCAACTCTGAATACTCATTGGAAGGACTGATGCTGACGCCAGTACTTTGGCATCCTGATACGAAGAGCCAACTCACTGGAAAAAGACCCTGATGCTGAGAAAGATTGAGGGCAGAAGGAAAATAGGGCATCAGAGGATGAGATGGCTGGTTGGCATCAATGATGCAATGGACATGAACTTGAGCAAACTTCAGGAGATGGTGAGGAACAGAGAGGCCTGGCATGCTGCAGTCCATTGGGGTTGCAAAGAGTCAGACATGACTGGGCAATTGAACAAGAGATACACCTTGTGGTATACACTGTGCTAGGCTTCTGTGCGTGTGCTTTTAATTTTATCCTCATGACAACCACAAGACAGCCATAGTCTCACCACTTTAAAGAGCCTTGGGTGTATAACAGTTAAAAGATTAAACTCATGATCACATAGAGGGTGTTTGCTATGACCAGTGAGTTCTCTTGCCAAAACTTAATTAGACTTTGCCCTGCTTCATTCTGTACTCCAAGGCCAAATTTGCCTTTTACTCCAGGTACTTGACTTCCTACTTTTGCATTCTAGTCCCCTGTAATGAAAAGGACATCTTTTTGAGGTGTTAGTTCTAGAAGGTCTTGTAGGTCTTCATAGAACTGTTCAACTTCAGCTTCTTCAGCATTGCTCTTTGGGGCATAGCCTTGAATTACTGTAATACTGAATGGTTTGCCTTGGAAACAAGCAGAGATCATTCTGTTGTTTTTGAGATTGCATCCAAGTACTGCATCTCAGACTCTTTTCTTGGCTCTATGATGGCGAATGCATTTCTTCTAAGGGATTCTTGCCTTAGAAGATAGATATAATAGTCATCTGAATTATATTCACCCATTCCAGTCCACTTTAGTTCGCTGATTCCTAAAATGTCAATGTTCACTCTTGCCATCTCCTGTTTGACCACTTCCAGTTTACTTTGATTCATAGACCTAACATTCCAGGTTCCTATGCAATATTGCTCTTTACAGCATCGGATAATGGCATCTGGTCCCATCACCTCATGGCAAATAGATGGAGAAACAATGGGAAAAGTGATAGACTTTATTTTGGGGGGCTCCAAAATCACTGCAGATGGTGACTGCAGCCATGAAATAAAAAGATGCTTGCTCCTTGGAAGAAAAGTTATGATCAACCTAGACAGCATATTAAAAAGCAGAGACATTACTTTGCCAACAAAGGTCCATCTAGTCAAAGCTATGGTTTTTCCAGTAGTCTTATTTGGATGTGAGTGTTGGACTATAAAGAAAGCTGAGCACCGAAGAATTGATGCTTTTGAACTGTGGTGTTGGAGAAGGCTCTTGAGAATCTCTTGAACTGAAAGGAGATTCAACCAGTCCATCCTAAAGGAAATCAGTCCTGAATATTCATTGGAAGGTCTGATGCTGTAGCTGAAACTCCAATACTTTGGCTACCTGATGGGAAGAACTAAATCACTGGAAAAGACCCTGATGCTGGGAAAGATTGAAGGCAGAAGGAGAAGGAGACAGATCAGAGGATGAGATGGTTGGATGGCATCACCGACTCAACAGACATGAGTTTGAGTAAACTCTGGGAGTTGGTGATGGACAGGGAGGCCTGGCGTGCTGCAGTCCATGGAGTCACAAAGAATTGAAATGACTGAGTGACTGAACAGAACTGATCACATAGAGAATACGTTCCAGAGCAAATATTCTAACCTGATTTTTGTTATTATTTTAGACTTTAGTGTTTAAGTTTGTCTTTGCCATTTTTCTTATCTACTGGAATCAAATTTTTAATTATTTGATTTGTTCACTTCTACTTCATCTATTTAAAATCATAAAATATCTATGTTAATTAGTGAAGACTGATTCTGTCTCTTGTTAGAAATTCCATTTATTTTAAATTCTTTCTGAGATCATGAGTTTTCACTGAATCAAGAATTTGAAGTTATATAACTAAAATTTTATTCTCGAGTTAGTCATTCCATCAAGTTGAAAATGTGCTTGAGGTAATGTTAGACATTGGTTTTTCAAGGTTAATATTTGTTTAGGTCTATTATTTGGGCTAATTCTGAAATAAGCAAATGTTCCTTAATATTATAAGGAAAAGTTGTGAAGACTGTATTTTAGTAGAATCCAACTAGTTCATCCTCTGAGTTATCTTCACCTTTGCTTGCCTTTGATTAGTTTATTTTATATCTTCACAGAGCTATAAGTTAAGTTGTTGAAATCTGATAGTAAGATAAATAACTCCTAATTCCTGTCCATAGAAAAAAATAGTTTCCTCTCAGTTGTTTATCTCAATGTAGATAATGATCAGCAGTTTTGTATCAATTAGTAAACTCATTTCAGCATATTCTTTCTGACTATAAATATATGGTACTCTAAGTTCTCTTTTGAACCAGGCTTAACATCTGTTAATTTAGTCATTCATTAACAAGCTAATTAAAATCTTTGATAAGTGTTCACTTTACAACTCTATGAGAATGATTTTAGCAGCTTTTATTTTGAAAATTTTAAAGCTATCTTTTTCTAGTGCATTTTGTTTCTGCCTGGGGTTCACCTTCAAGTGTCTAATGAAGTGTGTGTGTGTATACGTGTGTGGAAGCGTGCACATGCATACTCAGTTTTGCCCTACTCTTTGCAAGCCCATAGACTGTAGCCCACTGGGCTCCTCTGTCCATTGAATTTTCCAGGCAGGGGTACTGAAGTGGGTGGCCATTTCCTACTCCAGGTGATCTTCCCAACCTAGAGATCAAACCCTTTTCTCTTGTGTCTGCTGCATTGGCAGGCAGATTCTTTACCACTGCACTACCTCTTATCAACCCAGTTATGTCTCCCGACACTGCACTGAATTTCACATCTTTTCGTGATTTATAACTGTTAAGAGGCTAGTAAGCAGAAAGAAAAATCCAGGAATATGAGGAGCTATTCAAGCAATGAGGACTTGTACGTTACCAATTACAAAAATTCCTTGCTGCTAAGTCGCTTCAGTCTTGTCCGACTCTGTGCGACCCCAGAGACAGCAGCCCACCAGGCTCACCCGTCCCCGGGATTCTCCAGGCAAGAACACTGGAGTGGGTTGCCATTTCCTTCTCCAATGCTTGAAAGTAAAAAGTGAAAGTGAAGTCGCTCAGTCATGTCTGACTCTTAGCGACCCCATGGACTGCAGCCTACCAGGCTCCTCCGTCCATGGGATTTTCCAGGCAAGAATAAATTCATATTTTAATATAAGATGGGGATTCCCTGGTGGCTCAGACAGTAAAGAATATGCCTGCAATGCAGGAGACCTGATTTCTCTCCCTGGGTCAGGAAGATCCCCTGGAGAAGGGAATGGCAACCCGCTCCAGTATTCTTGCCTGGAGAATTCCCATGGACAGAGGCACCTGGCGGGCTACAGTCCATGGGGTCACAGAGTCGGACACAACTGAGCAGCTAACACTTTCACTTTCACACTAGTATAAGATACATATACGTGCACACACATGCGCACATATATATAATATTTGTTCTTGAGAAATGATATTATAAATTGTATGAGAATTTTCCCCCCAGGCTAGTTTATTATAAAGAGACAAAACACTGAGTGAACATTATCAAAGAGGAAGAGAAAACAGTTTCTAAAATTAGCCTTAAAACCATAATATATTAGAAGGCATATTGATTTCATGAGCCATCATACCACAATATACTATAGTTTAGCAAGGAGATTGTATTGTTAAATCCTGAAATACTTCATTTAAATACATATTGTCGAGTGGTGAGATAAAACAGATTACTTGTGTGATTTGAGTTCTCAACTTATATCAGACCCCTTCAGAAAATGTATTCTCTTACCATCATAAAATATTTCACGTGTGACTAATTTTTTGTTCTCATAAATGGCATGTTCCTGTTTATTTGTACTTTCTATCTGGAAAATATATACAAACTGAAGACGGAGGTATAAGAAAACTGACCAGCAAGCTACAATACTAAGAGGAGGAAGCATGGGATGAATGATGAGCATTGAATTCATAGCAGTTTGAAACCCTTCAGCCTTTCTCTAGTAGTGGGACAGCGTGGAGAAGATGACTTTCCTTCTCTGCCTTGGCTCAACTCCAATATGATCTTGTAATCATGAAACTCATTTTGGTGGGATGTTGAAAGGAAATATCCATAAGTGAATAGATTATATTTTATATAAAGCTAGAGTTTAACCTCGAGGTGGGATCTAGTGGCCAGTGGACCAGAACCAGTCAATAAGGTGTTGTCTTGCTTTGTTTTTCTTGAATTGTACTATATTGGTCCCCACAGTGTTGTTTGTTTTCAGAGTGGTTGTAATTATGAATATTTGAACTACAAGGAGTTTCATATAGAAATCAGGATTTCTGGATTCTTTTTACAAATTGTGTTTCAGGCAGCTCTGGGCTAATTCCTTAAGGTAATAGTTGGTAAGCTGTCAGCAGTTATTTCCCTCCTTAATAGAACCCATATTTTCTAGTTCACAAGAGCCCATGCCACTTCCTCTTATATCCCTAAACATATCTATAAAACTTCGTTATGCTGACTTGTGTTTTTCTGTGCCTGATTTGCTTTACTTGTTTGTGTTTTCTGCCTGGACACTTTGATTGTTTGAATTTGCAAACTGCAACTTGTTAAGTGTGAGTTTTTGAATATTGTGACTGACATGCTTTTCTCTGATTATCAGTGCCTGGCAGAGTCCGTAACTCAAGAGATTCCCAGTGTTTGTTGAATGAATGCATTAATGAACTCCTGTTGTAATTTTCAATGCTATCTCTAATCTAGGGATACAAAAAATAATCTAGGGATCTTTAAAGTGCATATCAACCACTATCGATTTGTGGTTGTTTCGTTTTTTAATCTGGTTTAAAGTGAGACAAAAATTTAGTCATGTTGGGTTTTAAGAAGTCAAGTTTAGAAGAGGTGAATCAGTAATTTAAAACTAAATTTGAAAGGTGTATCTTAAATTCTCTTGAACTTTGTTTTTTCAGCTTTAATATTATGTCATACTTTTAGATTGTTCAGTGAATTTTTTTGTCTTGTTCTCTGTTATTAGTAAGTTCCTCAAAGTAAAACCATAAAATAAGATTGGTAGAGAATAAAAATACTCTCTAATCTATTCCCAGTATAGAATTTATCCAAGTGTCTGACAAATGCCAGATTGAACAAATAAAATAATGACAAAAATGTTATACAAAAAGTCATATAGAAACAGGAATATAATAGCCATAGATATTTAAGAAAATAATATAAAATTTAGCTAATATATATCTGCATATAAAACATATTGAGTTAATTTTTATAAGTTAAAGATGTTTCTTCTTAAATTGGATACATTTTACATGGTGCTATGGGGAAGATAAGATAAATAAAGGATAAACATAAAAGTGATAAAGCAAATTAGGCTATTAGGAGGAAGATATTAATGACAGAAAATTAAAGATAAAAACACAACAATGTAGTCAAAAATATAAATTGAGATATAGCAGAAAAAACTTAAAGATTTAAAGTTTGTTGTAGATTTAAAGAGAAAATATGGTTTACTTTTCTTATTTAAAGTATTTAAATATATGGACATACTAATCATTATATTTTTATTCTTGTATTTTTATATTCTGAAGCCAGAGTATGCTAGGTCCTATCCTAGGAGCTGAGAAATAAGACCTAATGGTAAATTCTTCATTGGATAAATTCTTCATGGATAAAATTCTTCATCCCTGAAAAAGCAAATAGAATATACCATAACAGCAGTTTTATAAAACAAGTGTTAGAATTATTCTCAAGATATTTACGATCAAAAGGGATCACAATTCACTATGTGGAGGTAAGGCGAGCCTCAGGGATAGTTTCAAAGAAGATCATGTTTATGCTGAGGCTCCCAGATGCATAGGCTGAGGGTATTAAGCCAGAAAGAACAGTGTGTAGAGCTGAAACTGTAAAGAGAGAATATGATATGTTTGAAGTATGGCAAGTATTTGTGTGGGTATAAAGTGGAGTGTGAAGTGAGGGAGGGTGGTAAGAGATAAGGTTGGATAAGATGTAGGGGCAATGATTGAAGGATTTCTTGGGCCAAATATTTGGGGATTTATTCTTTACATGGTAGAAGCATGTTCATGCATTGTGGGAGGAGAGTAACATGATAATATTATTGCTTTGAAAATATCACTGAGGTACTGTATGAAGGGTATGTGATTTGAGCTGCAGATGAGTGATTAACTGGATGTAGGGAGACAGGTAAGGAAGAATGGTGGTGGGGGTACAAGTAAATCAACATTGGAAGCAGAATTATCATTTTAGATGGACAAAATATTAATGTTGGTTTAGCTACTAAATCATATCTGACTGTACAACCCCGTGGATTGTAGCCCACCAGGCTCCTCTGTCCATGGAATTTCCCAAGCAAGAATATTGAAGTGGCTTGCCATTTCCTTCTCCCAAATAGTATTGGTACTTAAAATTGATATTTTCCATTTTTCTATAATTGCATGTCAATCAGCTCTTACATAAATTGTTAATGTAATCTGAATTTTTACTTTAGAAATTAACATTTGTTTTCAGTCTGTATTATTTCAGCTCCAGGTAGTTGCTTATAATGGGAAGCCAATTGATTTGATAGAAGCTTTATATTCTTTTTATGTTATCAAATGTTGTAGTAATCTCTCAAAATAGTATAAAGTTGGAAAAGGATTTTATTATATGCTTTCAGGTCATAGAATGAAAAATGTCTTTGAAAAGAAAGCTATTACCTCTTTTCTATTACACTTAAACCATTTATCTGAAGTTTATAGAATTTATAATTAAATAGAAATTGGAATTCAGAAATTAAATAATTAAATAGAAATTGGAAATTTTTGTCACAGATGGGATAAATAACCTGCCCACAGATTACAGAGAAAGCATGCCGACTTTGAGCTTTTGTCCTTCTCTAGTGTTAATTTCACAGTACTAAAATGACTTGTTCAAATTATTATTTTCTATCTTAATATTAAACACTGTACTATTGAGTTTATTTGCTGCTAGTGAAATTACTTAATGGCACCCCACTCCAGTACTCTTGCCTGGAAAACCCCATGGATGGGGGAGCCTCGAAGGCTGCAGTCCATGGGGTCACTGAGGGTCGGACACGACTGAGTGGCTTCACTTTGACTTTTCACTTTCATGCACTAGAGAAGGAAATGGCAACCCACTCCAGTGTTCTTGCATGGAGAATCCCAGGGACAGGGGAGCCTGGTGGGCTGCCGTCTATGGTGTCACACTGAGTCAGACACAGCTGAAGTGACTTAGCAGTGAAATTATTTATCTCTGAAAATGTTCAGATATTACATAATATTCTAAGTCTGCGGTTGATCCATTAGTTGCTAATCCAGGAGCTAAGAATGGAGGCAAGAAGGAACCTGTAGATATTATATTTAGAAATTTTAAAATATCTTTTACAGTACCCACTGAAAATGCTATTTTAAGATATGTTAAAATGATTGTATAAAGGTGATTTTTTTTTTCTGTATGGGATATTTCTAGATATAGAAATTGTTATAGATATGAATTTTTGTCTTAGCCTTTGTATAAATGTCTCAGAAATTGTAGTCTGGACTCCCTCCAAATCAGTTTTTGAAATATAAAAATCTTAAGAATTTAAAATGCTATCTAATGCTTTTACTTAATGTTGGAAACTGTTTTATATGACAGATGAGTAGCCATCTTGGTTCTGATTGAATAGTTCCAAGTGACAAGCTATTTTTTAAGGTCACGTTCTACATTTATATTAATCATTGCATATATACTTTTAGGGGGCCATTTTTCTTACCTCCTTTTAAAGAATTAGATCCTTTTTTATTTCATTCCTCCCCCTCTCTTTCTTAAAATATAAAGTGATAGTATCCTGTAGCAAAAGTTTCAAATTTATATAATGTAAGAAACACTACTAAAATTAGGCAGATATTACCATTTTGCTATACCTTCGAATATGAGTCACACATAGAATAAAATGTTACATAACTATTGAAGTAAATCCTATGTGTATGTGTATATGTTATGTTATAAATTATTTACATATGGACTCATGAGTTTCATTAATGTTGAATTTTATTGTATTGTGGTCAAATGACATCATTTGCATGATGTTAGTTGCTTGCTGTTTACTGATATTTGCCTTGTATCTTGACATCTAGTCACTTTTTATAAATAACCAATTCTGATTTTTAAAAATACTAATTTTCTTATTTTGGAGTGTGGATCATACATCTCATAATCAGATCACACTTGTTCAGTTTTACTAATTTTTTGGTTAGCTTGAGCTATTAGCAACTAGGAAGATAGTTAAAATTTCTAACCCATGATTGTGAATTTTCCCATCTTTTCTCCTTTTTTTATTGTAAGCCAGTATATCATTGGCTTACAACATTATATTAGTTCAGGCATGTATAGCAGTGATTTCAATATTTTTATATATTCTCCATTGAAAGTTATTCCTAGAATGTCAACGTTCAGTCTTGCCATCTCTTGTTTGACCACTTCCAATTTGCCTTGATTCATGGACCTGACATTCCAGGTTCCTATGCAATATTGCTCTTTACTGCATCGGACCTTGCTTCTATCACCAGTCACATCCACAACTAGGTATTGTTTTTGCTTTGGCTCCATCCCTTCATTCTTTCTGGAGTTATTTCTCCACTGATCTCCAGTAGCATATTGGGCATCTACCGACCCGGGGAGTTCCCCTTTCAGTATCCTATCATTTTGCCTTTTCATACTGTTCATGGGGTTCTCAAGGCAAGAATACTGAAGTGGTTTGCCATTCCCTTCTCCAGTGGACCACATTCTGTCAGACCTCTCCACCATGACCCGCCTGTCTTGGGTGGCCCCACACGGCATGGCTTAGATTCATTGAGTTAGATAAAGCTGTGGTCCATGTGATCAGATAGGCTAGTTTTCTGTGATTGTGGTTTCAGTGTGTCTGCCCTCAGATGCCCTCTCACAACACCTACCATCTTACTTGTGTTTTTCTTACCTTGGACGTGGGATATCTCTTCACGGCCGCTCCAGCAAAGCGCTACTCCTTACCTTGGACCTGGAATGGGTGAATTTAACTCAGATGACCATTACATCTACTACTGTGGGCAGGAATCCCTTAGAAGAAATGGAGTAGACATCATGGTCAACAAGAGTCTGAAATGCAGTACTTGAATGCAATCTCAAAAATGACAGAATGATCTCTGTTCATTTCCAAGGCAAACCATTCAATATCACAGTTATCCAAGACTATGCCCCAACCAGTAATGCTGAAGAAGCTGAAGTTGAACAGTTCTATGAAGACCTACAACACCTTTTAGAACTAACTCCCAAAAAAAGATGTCCTTTTCATTATAGGGGACTGGAATGCAAAAGGAGGAAGTCAAGAAACACCTGGAATATCAGGGAAATTGGACCTTGGAGCACAGAATGAAGCAGGGCAAAGGCTAATAGAGTTTTGCCAAGAGAATGCACTGGTCATAGCAAACACCCTCTTCCAACAACACAAGAGAAAACTCTACACATGGACATCACCAGATGGTCAACACCAAAATCATTGATTATATTCTTTGCAGCCAAAGATGGAGAAGCTCTATATAGTCAGCAAAAACAAAGACCAGGAGCTGACTGTGGCTCAGATCATGAACTCCTTATTGCCAAATTCAGACTCAAATTGAAGAAAGTGGGGAAAATCACTAGACCATTCAGGTATGACCTAAATCAAATCCCTTATGATTATACAGTGAGAGTGAGAAATAGATTTAAGGGCTTAGATCTGATAGACAGAGTGCCTGATGAACTATGGAATGAGGTTCATGACATTGTACAGGAGACAAGGATCAAGATCATCCCCATGGAAAAGAAATGCAAAAAAAAGCAAAATGGCTGTCTGGGGAGGCCTTACAAATAGCTGTGTAAAGACAAGAAGTGAAAAGCAAAGGGGAAAAGTAAAGATATAAGCATCTGAATGCAGAGTTCCAAAGAATAGCAAGGAGAGATAAGAAAGCCTTCCTCAGAGATCAATGCAAAGAAATAGAGGAAAACAACAGAAATGGGAAACACTAGAGATCTCTTCAAGAAAATTAGAGATACCAAGGGAACATTTCATGCAAAGATGGGCTCAATAAAGGAGAGAAATGGTCTGGACCTAACAGAAGGAGAAGATATTAAGATGAGGTGGCAAGAATACACGGAAGAACTGTACAAAAAAGATCTTAATGACCCAGATAATCACGATAGTGTGATCACTCACCTAGAGCCAGACACCCTGGAATGTGAAGTCAAGTGGGCCTTAGAAAGCATCACTATGAACAAAGCTAGTGGAAGTGATGGAATCCCAGTTGAGCTATTTCAAATCCTGAAAGATGATGCTGTTAAAGTGCTGCACTCAATATGCCAGCAAATTTGGAAAACTCAACACTGGCCACAGGACTGGCAAAGGTCAGTGTTCATTCCAATCCCAAAGAAAGGCAACACCAAAGAATACTCAAACTCCTGCACAATTGCACTCATCTCACACGCTAGTAAAATAATGCTCAAAATTCTCCAAGCCAGGCTTCGGCAATACGTGAACCATGAACTTCCAGGTATTCAAGCTGGTTTTAGAAAAGGCAAAGGAACCAGAGATCAAATTGCCAACATCTGCTGGATCATGGAAAAAGGAAGTCAGTTCCAGAAAAACATCTATTTCTGCTTTATTGACTATGCCAAAGCCTTCGACTGTGTGGATCACAATAAGCTGTGGAAAATTCTTCAAGAAATGGGAATACCAGACCACCTCACCTGCCTCTTGAGAAACCTATATGCAGGTCAGGAAGCAACAGTTAGAACTTGACATGGAACAACAGACTGGTTCCAAGTAGGAAAAGGAATACATCAAGGCTGTATATTGTCACCCTGCTTGTTTAACTTCTATGCAGAGTACATCATGAGAAACACTGGGCTGGAAGAAGCACAAGCTGGAATCAAGATTGCCAGGAGAAATATCAATAACCTCAGATATGCAGATGACGCCACCCTTATGGCAGAAAGTGAAGAGGAACTAAAAAGCCTCTTGATAAAAGTGAAAGAGGAGAGTGAAAAAGTTGGCTTAAAGCTCAACATTCAGAAAACGAAGATCATGGCAACTGGTCCCATCACTTCATGGCAAATAGATGGGGAATCAGTGGAAATAGTGTCAGACTGTTTTTTTGGGCTCCAAAATCACTGCAGATGGTGACTGCAGTGATGAAATTAAAAGATGCTTACTCCTTGGAAGGAAAGTTATGACCAACCTAGATAGCATATTCAAAAGCAGAGACATTACTTTGCCAACAAAGGTCCGTCTAGTCAAGGCTATGATTTTTCGAGTGGTCATGTATGGATGTGAGAGTTGGACTGTGAAGAAAGCTGAGTGCTGAAGAATTGATGCTTTTGAACTGTGTTGTTGGAGAAGACTCTTGAGAGTCCCTTGGACTGCAAGGAGATCCAACTAATCCATCCTAAAGGAGATCAGTCCTGGGTTTTAATTGGAAGGACTGATGCTAAAGCTGAAACTCCAGTACTTTGGCCACCTCATGCAAAGAGTTGACTCATTGGAAAAGACCCTGATGCTGGGAGGGATTGTGGGCAGGAGAAGAAGGGGACGACAGAGGATGAGATGGCTGGATGGCATCATGGACTTGATGAACGTGAGTCTGAGTGAACTCCAGGAGTTGGTGATGGACAGGGAGGCCTGGCGTGCTGCGATTCATGGGGTCACAAAGAGTCGGACATGACTGAGTGACTGAATTGAACTGAACTGATTGAAAGTTATTACAAAATAATAGCTATTAATATGATAATTGTCTGTGCTGTACAATATATCCTTGTTGCTTATGTATTTTTATACATGTTGATTTGTATCTCTTAATCCCCTTCCCTATCTTCCTCTTCCCTCCTTTCCCCACCCTGTAACCATTAGTTTATTTGGTATATCGGTCAGTCTACTTCTGCTTTGCTATATACATGTTTTATTTTTTGATTCCATAAAATTAATATCATACAGTATTTGTCTCTCTCTGACTAACTTATTTAATTCACCATAATATTATCTAGGTCCAGTGATGTTGCTACAAATGGTAGAATTTCATTTGTTTTATGGCTAATATTCCATTGTAAATATATACCACATCTTTGTCCATTTTTCTGTTGATGGATACTTGGCTTGCTTCTGTACCTTGGCCATTGTAAACGGAGCTGCTATGAACATTGTGGTGCATGTAATTTTTTGATGGTTTTTTTTTTTTTCAGTTTTCTTCATATATATACCCAGGAATGGAATTGCTGAATTGTACAGTGATTCTATTTTTAGTTTTTTGAAGAACGACCATACTGTTTCCATAGTGATTGCACCAATTTACATTCCCACCAACAGCATTTAAGGATTCCCTTTTCCCCATATCCTCACCAGCAGTTGTAAACTTTTTGATGATGGATATTCGGTAATGGCACCCCACTCCAGTACTCTTGCCTGGAAAATCCCATGGACGGAGGAGCCTGGTGGGCTGCAGTCCATGGGGTTGCTAGGAGTCGGACAGGACTGAGTGACTTCACTTTCACTTTTCACTTTCATGCATTGGAGAAGGAAATGGCAACCCAATCCAGTGTTCTTGCCTGGAGAATCTCAGGGACGGGGGACCCTGGTGGGCTTCTGTCTATGGGGTCGTACAGAGTCGGACACGACTGAAGCGACTTAGCAGTAGCAGCAGCATTCTGACAGATGTGAGACGGTATCGCATTGGTTAATGATCGGTAAATCATTGCTTTTATTTTCATTTTCTGGTAATTAACCATCTTGAGCATCTTTTCACGTGCCATAATATTTTAAGGTTTTGCTGTGTGTATTTTGAATCTCTGTTATTTGTTGCATGTAAATTCAAAATTGTTATTTGCTCATGAAAAGCTTTCTCTTGGCACTGGTATATAATGAGATTATTGTTAAGATCTCTATTGTTATAGCTTCACAGGCATTTGTTCACTTGATGCTCAATACAGATTTTTTCCACCCTATTCTTTCTATGCATTTTATTTTGAGTGTGCTTCTTATCGAGAGATAAACAGTCTTCTTTTTATTTGTTTTAAATCAGACACACCTATCTGCATTTAGTTATATAAGAGTATGAATTAGTCATGATGAATTTTATATGTATGCTAGTGATTATTTTTTCATTATAATATGCATAGATATTCCTTCCAATAATTGGTATTCTTTACCATGGCAGGAATATCTGCTGCTGTTGCTGCTGCTAAGTCGCTTCAGTTGTGTCTGACTCTGTTCAACCCCATAGACAGCAGCCCACCAGGTTCCTTCCCCCGTCCCTGGGATTCTCCAGGCAAAAACACTGGAGTGGGTTGCCATTTCCTTCTCCAGTGCATGAAAGTAAAAAGTGAAAGTGAAGTCACTCAGTCGTGTCTAACTCTCAGCAACTCCATGGACTGCAGCCTACCAGGCTCCTCCGTCCATGGAATTGTCCAGGCAAGAGTACTGAAGTGGGTTGCCATTGCCTTCTGATTATTTCACTTTGTGCAATCACACATCTCAGAATCTTCTTCCCTAAAGCTCCACTAATGGACAGTAGAACCATGGTTTCCAGGCTTTTAAAAATCACAAAATATTAAAATTAAAGAGAAGATAGTGTCTCTGAAGTAAATGTCAGCTTTTTTTTTATTTTGTCACCTATAGTCATAGAAAAAAGGAGAAGAAAAAACCTTACTAGATACTGTCATTATTTTAAAAGGTATGAATATTGTTAAAATCAATAATATAAGAAGGACATTATCTCAAAATAGTATCCTCTAGTTGGAAAGTTTGGCTTTATAAAAAAATTAACAACTTTAAAATTTTGTTTTTATTATGCCAGAAACAGGTTAAAAATGGGTAATGAGTTGACAGTAAGCCATGGACCAGTGAATTGATAGCTCTTTAACACTGTTTTGTTGGTTTGATCCTTCTGTTTCCTTTGTTTTTCTTATTTTTCTCCTGCTTATTAAAAGCATCATTACTTGGCTGGTTTTCTCTTGTAACTAATAGAAAGTCAAGACAAGTTATGTGTTTGCCCAACTGCTTCAGAGGTAAAACCTTCCTGTTATGCTCTTAACTGTCACATCATCATTATCAAGTCAGAATTGCTATTTTTCAGTAAAACAAGTAGTATTTATTGTGATGGCTCTATATTAAGATCTTGATGATGATCACTGTACTTACTCCTACAACAGGTCCGTAAATTAGGTATTATGTTCCATTTTACAGATAAAGAAACTGAGGTTTAGGGAAGTTAACAGGTTGCTTACACTCACTTTGAATGTGGTAGAGCCTGGAACTTGAAATCAAGAGGTATCTGATTCCAGTAACTATGTCCTTACCAAATTTGCTCTACTGTCTCTTCTACTGAATGCAAATACATCCCACTGAATATATGTATGTGTCTAGTAATCACTCATCTGAGAAATTAACCCATTTAATCCTGCCTCATTATATTGGTGAATGGCTTGAAACTTATACTTTCGGAAAGATAGTAAAATGATATTTTATAGTGTGGGACACTAGAAGTTCTGTGGGCTTTACGATCATATTAACCATATGTGATTGTTAATTTTATATGCTAAGATAAAGCTGAAACTCCAGTACTTTGGCCACCTCATGTCAAGAGTTGACTCATTGGAAAAGACTCTGATGCTGGGGAGGGATTGGGGGCAGGAGGAGAAGGGGACGACAAAGGATGAGATGGCTTGGTGGCGTCACTGACTCAATGGACGTGAGTCTGAGTGAAGTCCGAGAGTTGGTGATGGACAGGGAGGCCTGGTGTGCTGCAATTCATGGGGTCACAAAGAGTTGGACACGACTGAGCGACTGAACTGGACTGAACTGAAGCCACAGTAGCAAGATATTTCATCTTTCACCATCCTGGATGTTAACCTGAAAGTGTTTTTAGATGAGATTAACATTAACAGCACACTTCCGTCGTGGCTTAGCAGTAAAGAATATACCTGCTAGTGCAGGAGACAGAGGTTTGATCCTTGGGTCTGGAAAGATCCCCTGGAAAGGAAATGGCAACCCAGTATCCTTGCTTGGGAAATCCCATGGACAGAGGAGCTTGGCAGATTACAAGCCCATGAGGTCTCAAAGAGTCAGACAAGACTTAGCAAATGAACAGCAACAATGGCACAAATAGCAGTAGATTCTGAGGAAACCAGCTTAGTCTGTATAGTGTTGGGAGTCCTCATCCAATCAGAGAAGACTAAAGTCTCCTAAGGGAGAGCATATTCTGCCTTTAGGCTGCTTTGGAAGTCAAGCTACATCGCCTCTTCCCTGAGACTCCAGTCTGCTGGCTTGCCTGGCAGATTTCAGGCCTGCCATCTTCCTCTCTCTCTCTCTCTCTCTCTCTCTCTCTCTCTCTCCCTCCCTCCCTCTGCCTTGTCTTCTCCTTCCTCTCCTCATTTTTCCTTTCCCTTTCTCTCCCTCTTACTCGTTAATGTCTAACACGCACACACACTCTCTCTCTCTCACACACACACACACTCACACCCACTCACAGACAGAGCCATATTCTGTTGGTTCTCATTGGTTGTTTTCTTGAAGACCTCTACGTGACTGAGAGTATGGTCTTTTGAGCCAATCACTCAAATTCTTTGAACCTTAATTTCCTCATATGCAAAAAGGAATTATTTGTGATTATTGAATAACTTAATACATGTGAGTCATTTACACTAAATGTGACTGCAGTATTTCATACATATCAGCTAACTTTTGTTTGTTTGTTTTCTTCCTAGTACTTTAATAAAGCCATTTTCTCTGCCTTGACTTCTAGAAATCTCAGGCAAATGATTTAAGCTTAACCCCTGTGACTCCACTCAACTTGAGTTTATTGTTTTCCTTTCGTCTCCCCTCGCCTTTCACTGTTTCTTTTCTTTTCTTTTTTTTTTTTTTTTTGGTCCTGTGTTGATTATACAGGATTTTCATGTTGTGCTTTGGTGTTATTCTGAATCATATTAAGTTCTGAAAGACTCTCAGTGGTCCTGTATTCCTATACAAAGAATCCATCAACTCTGAGTCTTGCCCTCAACTCCCACAGCTTCTCTGAGGAAGGATATCTTCATGACTACCTATTTAGGCATTTTCCTAGAAAGCATGAGTTAGGGCCCTTCTCTCCCCATCTCCTGTCACTATTCTTCATAAACTTCTTTTAAACTTTCTTATCACCTGAAGCTAAGAAATCTTCTCATAGTCACAAAGAAATTCTTAAGTTTTAATGTTTTCCTATCTGATGTACTCCCTATACAATGCTGCACACACCAAACATATTCTCCTTTATAGGTTGAAGTTTAGGGAAACACCAATTCAGAGACTACTAGGAAACTAATTTTCTTAAACATGCCCTACCTCTTCCTCATGGCACGCAGTACATGATTAAACCATCTGACGGAATTAAAAGGGGAAATTCTGTGAGAAAACGGTATTTAAAAAAATAACAGCATTTTATCTACAGAGAATATATATCTGATCATTTTTATAAATGTTTTATTGGCATTAATGGATTTAATTAAGAAACTAAATATATTCAAGTTTTGTTTAAAATTATATGTAAAATGTATAGATCACAGTTAAAAAACATTAGTTTTTTCTTCTTTTATCAAGAATGCTGTACTGTGATTTGAATAAATGATATCCTCATAAGGACCTAGGAGTATATGCAAATAATTTTAAGTTCTCTAACATATTTTGAAATTAATTTGATTTCAGGATATTATTTGTCTGCCATTAAAGAAAATGGTAGAAGCTTTGAATAGAGGTAATTGGTCAGGAAATCCAAGCATTTTCTTTTGAGTTTCTGTACCTCATTGGTTTGCTTTTTGCCCTAAAAGTTTTTGCCTTTCTACGAAGAAGAAAAACCTACTCCTTCACCAGATAGCATCTAACAGTAGTCCTGCTTTTTTATTTTTTCATTTAGGAGGATCTATATGTAATTTAGAGTTTCAGCCCCTTGAGAAGTACATGCGCCAAAAAGAAAACCCTAACTCATCCCACTCAGTATTACACATGGATTTGTGATGACCCTAAAGACACAATTTAAGAGCTTCCTTAGAGAAACCTGGAAATATTTTCTGTATATAATAATTGAAAATGGTTAAATGATGTTTATTTTTATAGTAAAATACTATATTGCTATATTTAATTATATAAGCAAAGATATTAATAAATAGCCTTGTGTGCACTTATATTATGAGGTTAAATGAAAGTAGGAAAAACTATATGCAGCAAGTGAGTATATAACACCTACATAGTTGATTGATAGATACAGATAAAGTAAATGAGTAATGTATGCGGTCAACTGTATTAAAGCAGAAAAGATAGGAATAAAATGATTGAAATAAAAATAGAAAAATATATTGGAATGAAATATAACAAATTACCAGTTCATTTGATTTTTTTTAATTCCCTTTTTCTACATTTTCAATAAGCCTTGTTTACAGTCTTTAAAATATTAATAGACATTTGTGCTATTTCTTTAGTCTTCTGTCCGAATTGTTAATAATTAAGATAAACCATCAAACTTCTCAGTAACAAAGGCATAGTAAAATAAGAGACCAGGATAACCTGTTGTGTAAATTCTTTAGTAAAAAGAAAAAACTGTATAAATTGTGTGTGTGACTGTGCATGTGTGTATGTGTAACCATTCATTTTGTGTAGATATATTATCTGCTAAATTTAATTTTTAAGTAATTGATAATGTACTATCTCCAAGTTTTTTTTTAAAACTGTTACATGTCATCTACCATTAGCACATAACATGTGAATGAGTTTCCTCTCATTTTATTTTTCTCCCTTTATTTTTTTTTCTTTTTTTTTTCTCTTTATATAGGTTATTTATTTATTTATTTATTTATTTAATTTTAAAATCTTTAATTCTTACATGTGTTCCCAAACATGAACCCCCCTCCCACCTCCCTTTATTTTTCTCCCTTTAATACCCACCTTTCATATCTAAGAAGAATAACTGTCTGTGAGTGGGAAGAAAAGCAATGGGGAGGAATAGGGAGGTTAATATTCTCTTTCAAAATTTAATTTTTAAACATTAAAAACATATAAATGTATAAAATGGTTCTGATTATTGGTTGAAACTAATAGATTTCAATATACTGGGTGTGAAACACATATCTGCAACCTTTGTATTAGGATTTTTTTCCCTATGAAATTCTAGCATATTCTAGCTTACATCAGCATTATTTTAAATTGTATTTCATTTGCTACTACCTGATAAAGTATTACCTGACTAGGCAGAGTTCTGTTCAATACTTGACATTTAATAATAGACTTAATAATATAAGGCCTATATTTCAACCCTAAGTTTTTGCTTTTTTTTCTACACACACCAGTATGTCTGGCATGTTATTGCCAGTTGTTTTGGAAAAGACTATGTGATAGGTACTGTTATTTCTACTTCAAAAATGAAGAAACTGAGACAGTTGACTATTTCTCCAAAAATCAAGTCAGTCATATTGTAAAAAAACAAAAATTTTGCTTTGTTTATGTCTCTCCTAGATTATTGGCCACTTTATAATTCTGTCTGTAAATCTCAGTCAAATTTCCTCAAAATTTTCATCTACTAAAGTTGATTGATATTTTAAACTGGGCCACAAATTACTATGTATTATGAATCATCAGTTATAGGATATGTTTAATTTAAATGAAATGGAATACACTTTTCTGGTTTTTTTTGTATGTGTACCTCTTTTGGTATAATATATATACATATAAATAGCTCATATATATTATATAAAAGTAAGAATATTTTTACTGGTGACCTCTTGCTCTGCCCTTGCAAATTTCCACTTGCCTCTATGAAACATCACAGGCTTATTTAAAGTAATATGTTTCTAGAGCTAATGAAATTCTCAAGTGATCAAAAATGATATTGCAATAATTTGATGGAATATGCCCCATATTAGTTTCTTTAAATCATGCATTATTGTTCAGTCACCCAGTCGTGTCTGACTCTTTGTGACCTCCGTGGACTACAGCATGCCAGGCCTCCCTGTCTCTCATCATCTCCTGGAGTCTGCCCAAGTTCATGTTCATTTATACTCATGAACTGTATGAAAGGCCAAAATCATATGTTCTGTTCTGTTCAGTTCAGTTCAGCCGCTCAGTCGTGTCCGACTCTTTGCGACCCCATGAATCACAGCACTCCAGGCCTCCCTGTCCATCACCATCTCCCGGAGTTCACTCAAATTCACGTCCATCAAGTCGGTGATGCCATCCAGCCATCTCATCCTCTGTCGTCCCCTTCTCCTTCCCCAATCCCTCCTAGCATCAGTCTTTTCCAGTGAGTCAACTCTTCGCATGAGGTGGCCAAAGTACTGGAGTTTCAGCTTTAGCATCATTCCTTCCAAAGAACACCCAGGGCTGATCTCCTTCAGAATGGACTGGTTGGATCTCCTTGCAGTCCAAGGGACTCTCAAAGTCTTCTCCAACACCACAGTTCAAAAGCATCAATTCTTCAGCACTCAGCCTTCTTCACAGTCCAACTCTCACATCCATACATGACCCCTGGAAAAACCATAGCCTTGAGTAGATGGACCTTTGGCAAAGTAATGTCTCTGCTTTTGAATATGCTATCTAGGTTGGTCATAACTTTTCTTCCAAGGAGTAAGCGTCTTTTAGAGGTTTATTCAAATTTTAATTTGAAAAGTAACACATAGTTTTTCACCAACCCAGTCCCATTTTACATGTAAGAAAATTGAACTTTAAGTTAAATGTACTTTAAATTTTGGTTCTAAAATAATTTAACTCATTTGAATGGATATTATTCAGAATTTTGTGTTATACATTTGTTTGAAGAACAACACCTGGTTTAGATCTACATTTTAATACTAATAACTGAAAGTGATGTCACTCAGTTGTGTCCAACTCTTTGTAACCCCATGGACTGTAGCCTTCCAGGCTCCTCTGTCCATGAGATTTTCCAGGCAACGGTACTGGAGTGGGTTGCCATTAATACTAATAGTAAAATGGAAAATCAGATAAATTAGAATAGGAATTATATTAGTAATTGAAATATTAGAGTTAAAAGAATCATTCTTCTGTGTGCCAGTGAAGCTCTGTTCACTCAAATATTGTGAAATATATAAGGGGAAAAAAGTTGCTTGTCAATTTAGAGCAATTATATTTGAACTTATAAAATAGTACCATATCTTGTTAAATATGACAGAGCATATTCCTAGTTATTTTCATGTATATTTAAATACATATTTGAGAAGAAAACTATTACAAATCACATATGAATGAATCCATTTGCAGAGAATGCATACAAAAATCTTTGTAAATTATTATGGAATTTGATGACAGATTTAAAAGCAAAAACAACCTATAACCTATTTTTCTGATTCCAGTAATCCTCTCACTTGTAGAGTTATTATGTTTTTTTCTCCTTCATCCTTCTCAAATATAGTCATAACATAATATGTGACTTTATTAAGTAACTATAAGAAAAATGTAGTCTCATCAAAATGACTTGCCCTGAATTTATGGTGTATTGGTAGTCAGGATATGAAAAAGTAAGTGAGAAATATGAAGACATTGGTTAAGTATTTGATACTGTTTCTTTCAAAGATAACACAAAATGAATACTCTTTTCTAACCTTAATAGACTTTATTCAGACATACAAAAATGTAAAAAGTACACTTGAAAACAGATAGACAGCAGTATTATTATCTCTAGTTTTTAAGCACCTGGTTAAAATGCAGAATGATTGTTTAAATAACTGTACTGGACATATTCTATATTTAATAAGTAAATACATCAACTTTCTTCTATTATCCATTCTTAAAATGAAGGATAGTTTTATTTCTCCTGTATTTTGTTTATAATATTTTATTATAGTTCTTGATAATATGTGCACTTTGGGGTTCATGTTGGTTCATTTCCACATACATTGACAATTTTAATCAAATATTTGCTTAAGATGTTTTATGAATCTGTGATAGTGAACACTACAGAAAGCAAGTCCAAAGAGACAGCCCTGTCTGCTGAACATATGCCCTTATTCAGCTAACTAGCAGTCCCAAGATAATATTGGTACATCACACAGAACCCCAGTTTCGCCAAATACTAAAACACACTTCTCCCCAACAGCTGAGCATATTAAATAACTACACTGCAAGGGCTTAACACAGTATAATCCTGTGTTAGCCTCAGGTCAGATTTTTCTAAAACTTTTTCAAATAAATAGCATTGGAGTTGCTTAAAGAAATGCCAATCTAATGACTCTTCCTGCTCCTCTTAAATAGACTCTAGAACTGAAACAGAACATCAGGAAACCTTCTGCCTGGACACTATAATCTTGCTTTTTCTACCTCCAGGCAGTTGTTATCATTAACAATTATAATTGTTTTTCCTAAACTGAACTTTTCTCACTATACCATCAGCATTTATTGAGGACGTTTTTGGACATATGGTTATGTAATGGGTCAGTGCATGCTCATTGTGAGGATCCATTTCTGGTCTCCTGCAACATTAGGTGGACTTAAATAGTTTATAGTCAGGTATCATAGGGAGAAGCTCCGGGTTTAGGAAAGGAGAGGCAGTAACAGTAAATCATTGTAATATTCTTACAACTTTATCAGTAGAAAGTATTTTCAGCTTCATACTTGATTTTATACAACAGGCTAAGATTATGTCAATTTAATACATGTTGTGTGCTCAAGCATATTTTTCAAATTAAAATATAATTAAATTTATCATTTAAAATAACACCTATTATGATAATTAGAATTCCAGAACAGCTTCAAAGGTAGCAAGAGGCATGCACAGACTTCACAGTTTTTTTCAGGCATGAAGGGTCCAAAAATATGTTCTGCTCACAAAGAGAAAAAATATATAGGGCCAAATGTAGCTAGGTGAGCAGGAACTTTGGTAGCAGGTTGGGAAACCACAATAGACAATCATGTTTAAGTTCATAGGAGAGGCTTTGCTATTCAGTCTAGGGTCTTCCCTGGTAGTTCAGATGGTAAAGAATCTGCCTGCAATCTAGGAAACCTGAGTTCGAGCCCAGGGTCAGGAATATCCCCTGAAGAAGGGAATGGCTACCCACCACAGTATTCTTACCTGGAGTATTCCATGGACAGATGAGCCTGGCGGTCTACAGACCATGGGGGTCACAAAGTGTCAGACACAACTGAACAACTAACACCTTTTCATTCAGTCTAGGAGAATAAAATCATTAGTTGTTTTTATAACTGATGTGGTAAAATTACCTTGACTTTTATGCAGAAACAAACAGAACTTATCACCCAAGTGCATTTGGAAAAATGATTCTTCTGAAATAAGAATTGATTGCATCTTTAGCAGTACTGTTTCCTTCATTTCACTCTTTTGCCCAAGACCTCATTCATACCTGCAATGTGATGATACATTTTATTAACTGTAATTGTTTTAAATAATTACATAATATATATGTATCCTAATATAAACATATATATTTAAAAGTTTGGCACTGTGTACTGAAATTTAGCTTTCAGTTAGGTCTGTAGTATTTATGCCATGCTATATTGATATATTATTTAGGAAAATATTAATATATAGTATTTATTTTTCCTAATATCTAAGAAATCAAATAGGGGAATCAATAGAATGTGAAGTAAGCATTTTAATAAGCTAAATATGAAGTAGAATATTATTGATATGAAGTAAATTTAACCAGTAAACCCAGAGAGAATATATAGAGATATCTTTTTTAAATCCTATACTTTTGTTGATTGTTATACAAAGATATTTTTAAAACCTAGATCAACTCCTAATAATATATATATGTGTGTGTGTGTATATTTAGATGTGTGTGTGTGTCTGTGTGTGTGTTAAGCCAAAAAAATCAAAGAGTAGTTTTAGGATTTCCTTAAAACTTCACAGTATAAAATAAGTATAACTACATTATGATTAACAAATATTATAATATTTTCTTATTAAAGTCAAGAGATTCTCTGAGACTGATGTGAATAAAGAATATATATATATATATATATATATAAAATTCCATTAAGAGCATATTTTTTAAATAACCACAAAAGTAATTTTAGGACAATTAAAAGTTTATAGACAGCTTACAGATTATCAAGTAACTTTTACCTCACTATTTTCAAGAGTAAGTCAGGAAATTATGGTAAATAGCATAGGTATGAGTATGATTGTTTTGCAGAAAGAAAATGAAAATATAGAAACATTAGCCTGTAAAAATCTCATATGTTATAAAAGTACATTTTAAATTTTATTATTTTGTTAAAATTTTTATTTAGATCTCCTATGTATCACTGTAAATGGCAGTGTGGGGGCTAGAGGTCAGTTGTGGATCTTGAACTTGTAACAGTTCAGTCAGTTAAATATTTTGAAATTCTGTTTTAAGTGCATGGATTGTATCAGAAATTAGTAGTGGTAAAATACAACCAAATGTTACATGCCTTAATTTATGAGAAGCTATATATTGGTTAATATTAATTCTATAAATATGCATCTCAATGCTAAATAGCCAGTCTACTTTTATAATATATAATATACACTTTAAGCTAAATATCAAATTTATGTTTTGCTTTTCTTTTTAAAATCAATGATGCTTTAATATCTGATGTTTGAAATACTTTTTTAGGTTGATCTTCAGAGTAAAGGGTCTATTTTAGGACACATATAACATGGGTATAAGACAACTTATGGAAATGCAGGAGAGCAAAATTTCCATTTATTGATGTAGTATATATCATAACTTTTGTTTTCAGTAGAAGTATATATTTAATCACTGGTAAAGCAGTTGTTCACAGTCAGTTATGCAGACCACTTTAGAAAAATCAAAACAATTATTGCAAAAAGGAGAGGAACAAAGCAAACAAGAAGGATATATAGAGAGTGCTTGGTTCAATTATAAAAAAAGAAAAAGATAAAAAACATGTCTGTCAATCATTTTGCAATCTATTATTTAACCTCAGTGCAATATTTGCCAGTGTTACCTATCACTTCCTTGAAGTTCTTACCTTTCTTCCCTTGAGTTTAATAAAACTGCAGCTTTCATAAATGATGCTTTTTACTATGCTTTGCTGGTTTTTCTTCCAGTCTCAATGGAGCTCTTCTCCAAGAATCTGCCCTCCGTTTTCTTCTTTTCCATATCATCCCTAGGCCCATAGCACCTCTAACCCTGGTTTGGTGGTGGTTTAGTCGCTAAGTTGTATCTGACTCTTGTGACCCCTTGGATGTCAGCCACCAGGCTCTTCTGTCAATGGGATTTCCCAGGCAAGAATACTTAGTGCCATTTGGCAGTGACACAAATAGCAATACTGGTTGCTATTTCCTTCTCCAAGGGATCTTCCCTACCCAGGGATTGAACCCAGGTCTCCCACATTGCAGGGAGATTTTCTACCATCTGAGCCACCAGGGAAGCCCTATAACTATTGTTTAAGTATTCTTTATATTCTTTAAGATCTAAATCTACAGCTGAGATTTAGATCTGATATCTGCCACTTGTAACTTTAGATACTGAGCACCAGGTTACTTCTTAGTTTCTATGTTTGTTTTTTTTTTTTTCATCTGTATAATGAACATAATTATAGATAGTTCAGATGGTAAAGAATTTGCCTACAATGCAGGAGACCTGTGTAGGGAAGATCCCCTGGAGAAGGGAATGGCAACCCACCCCCGTATTCTTGCCTTGAGAATCCCATGGACAGACAATGGGTTGCAGTCAGACATGACTGATCAACTAATAGTTCACAAGAGTTACAAGGGTTAAATGAAATATATGTATTCACTTTCTCCCAGAACCTGTTTCCCTCCGTTTTTAAAACATTAGTATACTTGTAGATTAGTTTTTCTTAACTACATCAATTCTCTCATTCAGTTTCTTCTGTCGCCACCCTAGTCATCTGTGCAGGCTTGTAACCTCTGCATTGCACTGTAATTCCTTCAGGGCAACTTGTCCTCTTCAAATAAATACAAGTCGCCTAGGGAGGACGTTACATGCTAAATGGAAATCAGTTATCTGTTAAAAATGGGAATTCTGTATTATAGTTCTGTTTTTTAGCCAAAGTGCACTATGCACACTTAAAAACAGAAAGCAGTATTTTTTTTTTCAGGGTAGATTTATTAGATTCTTTGCAAGATGACATATTCAATCATGCCACTTTTGACTCAGAAATATTCATTTGATTCAGCTGAGCATTTTAGGCAGTGAGGCTTACGGCTAACTTCCCCGTAGAGCAGTTCTGCCTCTGCTGTGTTCAAAAGGCCTTAGAACAACTTGTGATCCTGGCATCATCACTGCAACATTGATCCTGGCAGCAATATGAGCAGGTGTGAACACTAAACATCGCATGTGTATCTGGCCAGACCTTTTCCTTTTTCTTTCTCTGTTCCTCCCTTCACCTCGGCTCACCTCTGGTGTCCCATTCTTACTGTCTGAGAAACACAGAGCAGACTTGATGAGATGCAAATGAAATCCTAGGCAGCAGGGATTGACTGAGGTGTCATGGGCTTTTCACGGTGGCTAAGGTATACAGACTGGGATAGGTCCCCAGGTATGTCAGTGGTTCTAGTTAATGCTGGTTGTGAGGCTGCAAGCTGGAATCTTGTAGGATTAGTAAATTAGTAAATTCTTCTGTTCTTTAGCAGTGTAAAAAAAAGAACAATTGTATTTATAATATTTATTTAAAAGCTAGTATTCATTTTCTGTTATTATGTATCCATTAAATTCTAGTGTAGTTCTACGATTACTGGTGTTTGCATTGCATGAATGAACAGGGTAATGGTAATGTTTTTGATGCCTAATATTTAGTAATATTGATATCTTTGCCAGTGTGACTTTCCATACTATCCAGTATCCCGATCTCAATCCCTCATCACCACATATCATCCTTACTAGCTCTAGCACCAGAGACAAGCACATGCGAAAGTTAAACATACCTGAAACATCTTTTCTTCCCTAGGTCCCATGAGTAAATATAATGAGTCTTCAGATATAAATGGGCTACATCTACCTGTTTGCTGGCAGCAAGATAACACTGAGCAAAAGACTGAACTATGAATGTCTTGAAGGTATAATACACATTATTGGCAGATTGTTGAGTACCAGACAGTGAAGCAGATGAGTAATATTTTACATAAGGAACTAGAGAAACTAAACCACTCTCTGCTTCCTTCCTTTGACATTCTGATTTATATTTGCATTGCTGTATTTAAAATATTTTTCCAGTACAGTGATCATTAAATAAAATACATCCTCAAAATATTTAATAAAATCAGGAGGAAAACAAGTTGGCAGAGGAGTAGGTGGATGTGGAGTACATCTCTCTCCATGTATACATCAGGAATACACCTTCAGACACAAAAGTGCGTGCAGAACACCAGCTGAGAGTGAACAGGAGTACCTGACCAGTGGAAAAGAATATATAGAACCACACAAAACTCGGTAGGACAAAGGAACCAGGGAGGAAAACAGGAGTGTCAGTAGGACTGGACCTGCCCTTGGCCAAAGAGGGAACTGAAGCAGGGGTCCAATCCCCACATCGGGGCAGTTGTCTGAGTCAGAGGAGAAACATTTAAGGCTGAGAGTGAAACAGCTGATCTGTGGCAGCCTAAATGGAATGAGAATCAGACAGTCCTTGCTGCAGCCATACATTCCCCGGACAGGGATGCAAGTCTCCTGGAAGGTGCATCAGCTGGGAGCTGGAGTTTAGGGATTGTGGATCAATCCCAGGGTGAGGACTGCTGTTGACTGCAGAGAGGTGGATCGAGGGAATGTTAAGGAGGAGATTGTGGTGGTACATGCCTGTGGAGGAGTCGGGCAGCCATGGAAGCAAGGTGCTACTGCTGAGTCATGCCTAGGGAGTGGAGCCATCACCATAGCCTCTCTTTCCCCACATGCCAGCATCAGCAGCTGAGCAATAGAGACACTGGCCCATCAAACATCTGACATGCTGAACTACAGAGTAGGACCCCAGCCAGGGGGTCCCCTCTATGTGCCTGATGCGCCGAACAACAGAGAAGGGCCCCAGGCAAGGGAACATTTTAAGTGCCTGAACGGACAGAACTATGGAGAAAGATACGCCAAAGAGGCCTTCTGATCCCCAGCTGCAAAGGGCTCAAGAAAAGACTCTTATAGGTCCAAAACTCCTGTGGTGGAGACTAACACTTGGTGCTAACAGGGTACCCGCAACCAAGCAGCTGCGCCACCTTCACTCTTAACTCACTGGGGCAAAAAAAAAAAAAAACAAAACTGCCACAGGCAAAAAAAAATCTTGTGGCTATGTACACAGGGTCGCTTCGGTAGTGTCTGACTCTTTGCGACCCTGTTGACTGTGGCTTGCCAAGCTTCTCTGTCAGGGAAGGGGGTTTTCCAGGCAAGAATACTGGAGCATATGAGCCATTACTGTCATACATCAATGACAGTATTGCCAATATGACAGTATGGGCCAATATGTCAGTATTGTCATACCTTTCTACACCACCTGACCTGCCTCCTAAGAAGTCTGCATGTGGGTCAGGAAGCAATAGTTAGAACGGGACATGGAGCAACAGACTGGTTCCAAATCAGGAAAGGAGTACTTCAAGGCTGTATATTGTCACCCTGCTTATTTAACTTATATGCAGAGTCATCATGAGAAATGCTGGATGGGATGAAGCACAAACTGGAGTCAAGATTGCTGGGAGAAATATCAGTAACCTCAGATATACAGATGACATCACATTTATGGCAGAAAGCAGAAAAGAACTAAAGAGCCTCTTGATGAAAGTGAAAGAGGAGAGTGGAAAAGTTGGCTTAAAACTCAACATTCAGCAAACTAACATCATGGCATCTGGTCCCATCACTTCATGGCAAATATATGGGGAAACAATGGAAACAGTGATAGATTTTTTTTGGGGGGGCTCCAAAATCACTGCAGATGGTGACTGTCGCCATGAAATTAAAAGACGCTTACTCCTCAGAAGAACAGTTATGACCAACCTAGACAGCATATTAAAAAGCAGAGACATTACTTTGCCAATGAAAGTCTGTCTTGTCAAAGCTATGGTTTTTCCAGTAGTCATGTATGGATGTGAGAGTTGGACTATAAAGAAGGCTGAGCACCAAAGAATTGATGCTTTTGAACTGTGGTGTTGGAGAAGACTTTTGAGAGTTCCTTGGATAGCAAGGAGATCCAACCAGTCCATCCTAAAGGAAATTAGTCCTGCATATTCATTGGAAGGACTGAGGCTGAAGCCGAAACTCCAATACTTTGAAAACCTGATGCAAAGAACTGACTCATTTGAAAAGACCCTGATGCTGGAAAAGATTGAAGGCAGAAGGAAAAGGGGATGACAGAGGATGAGATGGTTGGATGGCATCACCAACTCAGTGGGCATGAGTTTGAGTAAACTTCGGGAGTTGGTGATGGACAAGGAATCCTGGCGTACTGCAGTCAATGGAGTTGCAAAGAATCGGACACAACTGAGCGACTGAACTGAATTGAACTGAATACCCTTCTAGAGCACTATATTTCCTGCTGCTCTAGCCACCAACTCCCCTGAATACCTGATGCTGCCAGAAGCCCCGCAACCCAAACAGCTGTACCAACTCCACACCTGACCCTCGCAGGGAAAACCCAAGTCCTCTGGGATGGCCTCAGGAGCAAACCCCAGTGGAAGACCCACATGTAGAGGTGGAAATAAATTCACAATTGAAACCCAGGGGCAGTGTGTCTAAGGAGGAAGACTGAAAACCTTCCCACCAGCTGTAAAAGCTACAGATTAAATCCACATGATCGACTAGGCAGACACTGTGTCTATGGAATATATAAAAGGTCATTTGAGAGCTCCCACAAAAGAAAATATACTAACTCTGATCGTTATGGGCATTGGAGGCAAGAACAGATAGGAGCAGGACCAGATTATCATCTGAGCTGCTCCCACAGCAGGTCCAAAGATCAGCACAGTATTGGAGGGCATCCTAGGGAGGTGAGGTGGACTGTGACTCCCAGCGAGGGAAAGGACTCTGACAGCAGTAACCCAAGAAAAACATTTGTTATTGTGTTTTGATTTGTTCGGTAGATTCTTTTGGATTTCTCTCTTTTTTTTCCCTCCACCCCCCGCCCCCACTCCCAACGCCCCAGTCTGTTGTAGTTGTCAATTTTATTGACACTATGAAATCTAATTTAGCTTTTAAGCTTTTTTTTCTTTCCAGTCACATTTTTTATAGTTGTTATAAGCCTCTGCTTCTGCCTCTGTATTGGGCTTTTGCAGTTCTGTGGAGTTTTTCTTTTTTAAATTTAAATTTTTAATTTTTTAAATTTACTGTTTCTTCTACACGTATTCCTTTGTTTGCTCTTCCTACTGTTCTTTTCCCCTTGCAGTTCATCTTTAACGTATATGAATCTTCTTTATCTGTCGCTATAAACTTTGCATATCTAGTCTTTCTTTCTTTTCTTTCTTTCCTTTCTTCTTAACACACTTCTTAGTTCTGTTTTCATTCCTTTATTCCCCAATTGGCACCTTGCTTTAATTTTCTTTTCCTATTTGTTTTTTAGTTAGTTTTGTTCTGGTAAATATAATTCTTGGTTTCCTTTGTTCACAGGGCCAATCTGTTGTACTTTATTTTTGTTGGACTATTTTGATTTTGCTTATGGGTGTATATGTATATGTGTATATTCAGTCACACTTTTTATTCTTATAAACCTCTGCCTATACGTGGGGCTTCTGCGGTTTTGTGGCGTTCTCCTTTTTTTTGTTTGTTTTCTTCTTCCTTTTTTTTATTCTTCCTTTTTTATAACTTTAATTGTTAAAAACTATTATATATTTTCTACATTTATTCCTTTGTTTGCATTCCCTACTGTTCTTTTCCCCTTGCAGTTAATCTTTAATGTATATAAATCATCTTTATCTCTATTTTAACTTTGCATATCTATTCTTTCTTTCTTTTCTTTCCTTTCAACATATTTATTAGTTTTAATTGCTTTATTCCCCACTTGGCATCTTGCTGTTGTTTTGTTTTCCAGTTTGTGCTTTAGTTTTGTTCTTAACTGGTAAATATAATTTTTTATTTCCTTTGCTTTCCAGGTCAATGTACTGTACTTTATTTTTGTTGGACTATTTTGACTTTGCTCATGGGTGTATATATATATATATGTACATATTCCATTTTTGTAATTATTATTTGCCTGATTTTGTAACTGCCACTTGTCTGGGGTTCATCTTTGGTTTCTTATTTTAGATATTTGTTTTAATCTCACTTAATGCCATAGCAAATCACTTGTGGGATTTTCGTTCCTGACCACAGATCAAGCCCTGAGCCTTTGGAATGGGAGCATTGACTCCAAAACCCTAGACTACCAGAGAACTAACCCTAGGGAATATTAAATAGTGAGAACTCACACAAAGGAAATCACTTAAATACAAGACCCAGCATCACCCAAACTCCAGTAGCACCTTGTGCAGGACACCTCATCTAAACAACATACAAAACAAAAATACATACCAAATCATCAACAGACAGGATTACCACCTCACTCAGCCTTGCCTGTCAGAGGAAAAACAAACAACAAACAAAAAACAAAGACAAACAGACCTAAACTCAGCATAAATTTCACCCTACACAAACCACTGGACCAACCTTAAGAGGGCAAAAAACCAAAAGGAAGAAAGAAGTCAGCCTTGAAGCCTGGGAAAATGAGATCTCAAACACAATAAGTTAAAAAAATAATGAAAGGCAGAGAAATACTAAAACAAATGAAGGGACACACTGAAAACACAGAAGTCCAAGTAAATGGAGAGGAAATAAGCAAACTACCTGAAAAAGAATTCACAATAATGATAGTAAAGATGATCAAAAACCTTGAAAACAAAATGGAGAAAATGCAATAATGAACTAACAAAGACCTAGAAGAATTAAAGAATAAACATAAAAAACACAATTTCTGAAATTAAAAATACTCTAGAAGGAATCAATAGTGAATGTCTGAAGCAGAAAATGAATCAGTGAGCTGGAAGACAAAATGGTGGAAATAACTTCTGAAGAGTAGAATAAAGTAAAAAGAATGAAAAGAACTGAGGATAGTCTCGGAGACCTCTGGACAAGATCAAATGCACCAACATTTGAATTATAGGGGTCCCGGAAGAAAAGAAAGGGTATGAGGAAATTTTTGAAAAGATTATAATTGAAAATTTCCCCAACATGAAAAGGAAATAGTCAATCAAGTCCAAAAGGAACAAAGAGTCCCATACAAGTTAAACTCAAGGAGAAACATGCTAAGACACATGCTAATCAAACTAGCAAAGACTGAGCACAAAGAAAGAATATTAAGTGCAGCAAGGGAGGAGCAACAAGTAACATACAACAGAAACCCCATACACTTACAGCTGATCTTTCAGCAGAAACTGCAGGCCAGAAAGGAATGGTAGAATATATTTAAAGTACTGAAAAGGAAAAATCTACAACCAAGACTTCTGTACTTGGCAAGGATCTCTTTTAAAACTGATGGAGAAATCAAAAGCTTTTCAGACAAGCAAAAGTTAAGAGAATTCAGTACCACCAAACTAGCTTTACAACAAATGTTAAAGGGAATTATATAGTCAAGAAATACAAGAAAAGGAAAAATATCTACAAAATCAACCCCAAACAACTAAGAAAATGACAATAGGAACATACATATCAGTAATTACTTTAAATGTAAATGGACTAAATGCTCCAACCCAAAGACACAGAGTGGGAGAATGCATACAAAAATAAGACCCATATACTTGCTGTCTACAAGAAACCCACTTCAGGCCTAAAGACACATATATACTGAAAATGAGAGGATGGAAAAATATATTACATGTAAATGGGAAGCAAAAGAAAGCTGGAGTAGCAATCCTCATATCAGACAAAGTGAAAGTGAAGTTAATCAGTTGTGTCCGACTCTTTGTGACCCCATGGACTGTAGCCTATCAGGCTCCTCTGTCCATGGGGTTTTCCAGGCAAGAGTGCTGGAGTGGATTGCCATTTCCTTCTCCATATCAGACAAAACAGTCCTTAAAATAAAGGAAGGAAGGACATTATGTAATGATCAAGAGATCAATCCAAGAGGAAGACATAACAATTGTAAATATCTATGCATCCAACATTGGAGCACCTCAATACATAAGACAAACACTAACAGACAAAAAAAGGAGAAATTGACAGTAACACAATAATAGGAGGAGACTTTAACACCCCACTCACACCAATGGACAGATCATGAAAGTAGAAAACTAATAAGGAAACACAAGTCTTTAATAATACATTAGATGAGATGGATCTCATTAATATCTTCAGGACATTCCATCCAAATGCAGAAGAATACACCTTCTTCTCAAGAGCACAAGGAACATTCTCCAGGTTAGACCACATCTTGGGTCACAAATCAAACCTCAGTAAATTTAAGAAACTTGAAATCGTATCAAACATCTTCTCCAACCACAACACTATGAGATTAGATATCAATTACAAGAAAAAAACTCTAAGAAACACACACACATGGAGATTAAACAACACATTTCTAAATAACCAACAGGTTACTGAAGAAATAAAAAAGGAAATCAAAAAATTTCTAGAAACAAATGACAATGAAAACATGACAACTCAAAACCTATGCAGAAAAAGCAGTTCTAAGAGGGACGTTTATAGCAATACAATCCTACCTCAAGAAATAAGAAAAACGTCAAATAGATAACCTAACTTTACAGCTAAAACAACTGCAAAAAGAAGAACCAAAAAAAAGAATACCCAAAATTAGTAGAAGGAAAGAAATCATAAAGATCCAAGCAGAAATAAATGAAAAAGAAATGAAAGAAACAATAGTAAAGATTGCTAAAACTAAAAGCTGGTTCTTTGAGACGATAAACAAAATTGACAAACCTTTAGCCAGACTCATCAAGAAAAAAAAAAGAGAAGAATCAAATCAACAAAATTAGATATGAAAAAGGAGAGGTTACAACAGACAATGCAGAAATACAAAGGATTATAAGAGACTGTGATGAACAACTATATGGCAATAAAATGGATCATCTGGCAGAAATGGACAGATTCTTAGAAAAGTTCAATCTACCAAGATTGAACAGTGAAGAAATAGAAATTATGAACAACCCAATTACAAGCACTGAAATTGAAGCTGTGATCAAAATCTCCCAAAAAGCAAAAGCCCAGGACCAGATGGCTTCACAGGAGAATTCTGTCAAACACTTAGAAAAGAGCTAATGCCTATCCTTCTAAAACTCTTTCAAAAAATTTCAGAGGAAGGGGCACTTCCAAACTCATTCCATGAGGCCACCATCACCCTGATACCAAAACCAGACAGACAACACAAAAAAAGAACACTACAGGCCAGTATCACTGATGAACGTAGATGCAAAAGTCCTCAACAAAATTTTAGCAAACAGAATTCAGCAACACATCAAAAAGCTCATATACCATGATCAGGTTGGGTTTATTCCAGGGATGCAAGTATTCTTCAATATACGCAAATCAGTTAATGTGATACACCATGTTAAAAAGTTGAAAGATAAAAATCATATGATAATCTCAATAGATGCATAAAAAGCATTTGACAAAATTCAGCACCCATTTATGATTAAAACTCTTAAAAAAATGAGTATAGAGGAACCTTCCTCAACATAGTAAAGGCCATATATGATAAACCTACAGCAAACATTATTCTCAATGGTGAAAAACTGAAAGCATTCCTGCTAAGAGCAGGAACAAGACAAAAGTGACCACTTTCACCACTGTTATTCAACATAGTTTTGGAAGTCCTAGCTACAGCAATCAGAGAAGGAAAAGAAATAAAAGGAATCCAGATCAGAGAAGAAGTAATGCTCTCACTATTTGCGGATGACATGATAGGGTACATAGAAAGCACTAAAGATAGTATCAGAAAATCACTAGAGCTAATAATACACTGAAATCACTTGCATTTCTGTATACTAACAATGAAAATCAGAAAGAGCAATTAGGGAATTAATCTCATTCACCATTGCAACAGAAAGAATTAAATATCCAGGAATAAACTTACCTAAGGAGATGAAAGAACTGTACAAAGAAAATTATGACATTAATGAAAGAAATCAAAGATGACATAAACAGATGGAAGGATATTCCATGTTCCTGATAGGAAGAATCAATATTGTGAAAATGACTATACTACCAAATGCAATCTGCAGATTCAGTGCAGCCTCTATCAAATTACCAATGGCGTATTTCACAGAACTGGAACAAAAAATTTCACAATTCATATGGAAACACAAAAGACCCCAAATAGCCAAAGCATTCTTGAGAAAGAAGAATGGACCTGAGGAATCAACCTTCCTGACTTCAGATTATACTACAAAGCTACAGTCATCAAGACAGTATGGTACAGGCACAAAAACAGAAATATAGACCAATGGAACAAGATCCAAAGCCCAGAAATAAACCCATGCACCTGTGAGTACCTTATTTTTGACAAAGGAGGCAAGAATATGCAATGGGGCAAAGACAGCCTCTTCAATAAAGGGTGCTGGAAAAATTGGACAGCTACATGTGAAAGAATGAAATGAGAATACTTCTTAACACCATACACAATGATAAATTCAAAATGGATTAAAGACCTAAATGTAAGATCAGAAGCTATAAAACTGTTAGAGGAAAACACAGACAGAACACTTGATGACATAAATCCAAGCAAGATCCTCTATGACCCACCTCCTAGAGTAATGGAAATAAAAACAAAAGTAAACAAGTTGGACCTGATTAAGCTTAAAAGCTTTTGCACAACAAAGGAAACTGTAAGCAAAGTAAAAAGACAACTCTCAGAGTGGGAGAAAATAATAGCAAATGAAACAACTGACAAAGGATTAATTTCCAAAATATACAAGCAGCTCATACAATTCACTGCCAGAGAAACAAACAACCCAAGGAAAAATTGGGAAAAAGACCTACACAGACCTTTCTCCAAAGAAGACATACAGATGGCCAACAAACACATGAAAAGATACTCAACATCGCTCATTATTAGAGAAATTCAAATCAGAATTACAATGAGATAGCACCTCACACCAATCAGAATGGCCATCATCAAAAAGTCTACAAACAATAAATGCTGGAGAGGGTGTGGAGAAAGGGGAATGCTTTTGCACTGTTGGTGGGAATGTAAATTGATACAGCCACTATGGAAGATGGTATGGAGATTCCTTAAAAAACTAGGAATAAAACCTCCGTGAATGAGTGAATGAAGTTACTCAACTGTGTCCGACTCTTTGCACCCCCATGGACTGTAGCCTACCAGGCTCCTCCATCCATGGGATTTTCCAGGCAAGAGTACTGGAGTGGGCTGCCACTTTCTTCTCCAGGGGATCTTCCTGACCCAGGGATCGAACCCAGATCTCCTGTGTTTCAGGCAGGTGCTTTACCCTCTGAGCCACCAGGGCTCCACCATATGACCCAGTAATTCCACTCCTAGGCATACACCCTGAGGAAACCAAAATTGAAAGGGACACACATATCTCATTGTTCGTTGCAACACTATTTACAATAGCTAGAACATGGAAACAACCTAGATGTCCATCAGCCAATGAATGGATAAAGAAGTTGTGGTACATATACACAATGGAATATTAATTGGCCATAAAAAGGAATGCATTTGAGTCAGTTCTGATGAGGTGGATGAACCAAGAACCTATTATACAGAGTGAAGTGAGTCACAAAGAGAATGATAAATACTATATTCTAACACGTATATACAAAATTGAGAAGAAAGGTACTGAAGAAGTTATTTACAGGTCAGCAATGGAGAAATAGACATAGGGAATAGACTTATGGACATGGGGAGAGGGAAGGAGAGGGTGAGATGTATGGAAAGAGTAACATGGAAACTTACATTACCATATGTAAAGTAGATAGCCAACAGGAATTTGCTCTATGGCTCAGGAAACTCACACATGGGCTCTGTATCAACCTAGAGGGATGGGATGGGGAGGGAGGTTCAAAAGTATATATATGTATATATATGTATATATAAGTATGTATATGTATAGGTATATATGTATACCTATGGCTGATTCATGTTGAGCTTTGACAGAAAAAATAATTCTATAATTATCCTTCAATAAAAAATAAAATATTTAATAAAATAAGAATATTTAATAATCAATGATTGTTTCAAACCATTCAAAAATTTCCCATGGGCAGGCAGGCATTCCTGTAAAAAAGAAAGAGATGTATATGTATATATTTATGTGTGTTTATGTGTATTTATTTCTTTAATATAAATGGATTTCAGATTCAACATATTAGACTTCAATCTTAAAGTCTATGAGTGGCTATGGGACAAAGAACAACTTATATGACTTGCTTTAAAACAGATGCTTCTGGTCACTGCCATATTGAGGAACCAAGTCCTTCTTAAAAGTTTGCTTGATTTTGATGTTTTTATTTATGCCTACTAATTTCAGCCTACACTGTAACAGATAATTATCATCCAGGTGTGAATTGTGTTTCTACTGTCCTTAAAGATTTGGTCCATTCTCCTGTTTTCCATATCTATCTGGCCTGTCATAGGCCACCTTAAATTCTACTCCATTTAGGTTGCTACCTTCCTAATCCTTATTTTATCATCTTACCTTAATTACATCACTTGACTGAATGAGGAGTTATATTTGACTTTATATTATAATGTACTTAAGGGAAGAGAATCCTGGGAAACACAGTTCAGCTTAGAAAAGTTTACATCCTGCAGAATCAACACATTGATTCTTCCCTGCACAAAGAACTTCCGGTTCTGCACCATGTTCTACTGCATTGTATTGATATGAGGGTTTAACACCCATCACCTGTTTTCATTCTCTGTTATCCAGTGGTACAAGTCCCAGTCCTGTGCATATCAGGCTCCCTAGCCTGTGAGATTATTCTGTCTGAATATTATATTCACAAGGATGCTTATGTTTAAAATTGGGATTGATTTTTTTTTTATCCTGTAAAATGTTTGATAAAGTTTTATTCAGCTGTGCTGTCACCGTCATGATGGCTCCCCGTGACCCCATAGACTGCAGCCCACCAGGCTCCCCACTTTATTCAGCTATCGTATGCTTTAAATAACCTGTCTTCCAAATGTGTGTAACTTTGTAATTTTAACATACATAAAACGACTGTATTGAGGTGTATTAAAAATCTTCAAAATAAATCTTATTTTGAAATTCAGTCGCACATTTCCTGAAGGGCTGACGAGTGACTAAGTTAGACTAAAAAGGAATTTTTTTCTTTGATGTAATTATTCACACATGCAAAGTAAATAAACACCTCTTATAATAAATAATAAACTCTATCAAAGCAGAGGGATAAGAACTGATTAAAAACCTAAATTTGGTATCCATATAAATGATAAATATTTAAACTATTGCTTATTTTCTATGTTAAACATAGAAATATCAACCTAAAGTGTAGTACACTAGAACGATTAATCACACATAGAAATGCCGTGAATCTGCAGGTAAGTCTTACCTTTGAGACTTCCATTTTTTTCTAGAGCTGAATTAGCTAAAGTCAACATGAATATGTATGATTACTCTTGACTTCAGTTTATTATTGGTTACCAGTGAGAAATCAGCTGTGTCCTTAGATTTGTCTTTTATACACTTTTAACAGGATACTTGATCACACTGGAAGGTGATCAGGTGTACTAATGTTTCTGATTGAACCCAAATCAGGTAACTTACTTAGTCAAAAACAGTTTTAGTGAGGTCATTCTCGCTCTCGCTCTCTCGCTCTCTCGCACTCTCTCGCTCTCCAGTTAGAAAAAGAGGTACAAAAAAAAGAGAGGGAGGTAGAAAAGGATAGAAAAGAAAAAGAAGAAAGGAAGGAAGATGTTGTAAGGAAATTAACCCTGTTTAGTTCTTTTATATTTAGTAGAAAATACATATTTATTTTCATATATTTCTGAAAGGAAACTAAGCCCCTGATTTCCCTCAAGTTCTGTCAAAATTGTTAATGTAATTATTCAGAAGATTTTAATTAGTGCATGTGTATTTATATATTATTTATGTAATGGTATTTAAAACATGGAACACTCGGAGATTACTTTCTTAGTTTAGGAAAATACTTATTAATTGTAGTGAAAAGGTGACTAGAAAAATGATCCTGCTTTATTCAAAGAAAAATAGACACAGAAAAATGTCAATCAAAGTGTGCAATTATAATCCCAATAATTTTATTTTATAATTTTAAACCCTAGTATCGTATACATGATTTTAGTTGGGATCTTGCTATTTATGGAAATGTTTGTTAGTATAGTTTTACATTATAGAAAAATGTACATTGTATAGAAATTTACAGCAAAAGAGTAAAATAGACTTCATGCATTTAGATGTGGGATTCGGAGGCAGGTCTTACAGATGTAAACATAAAGGAAGAGATGGATAAGGACATGACCACTGATCAATTTAGACCTAAGAATGATAACACCTAGGTTATAGGTTTCTAATAGTACAGATTTTCTACTAGGTTTCATTATTGATTTTCTACCCTACATATCAGTAATTCCATTGAAAATTGATATTTAAATCACCTACTTGTTTTTTTTCTTAGTTTTCATGTCAGTATTAATATTCTAATACATTCTGAGAAAGTTCTTATATCTACATATGAAGTAAATGAGGAAGAGCCTCAGCCAGTCAGTTACATATATTGGCTATGAGTTACTCTTATTTCAGTGATTATAAAAGGAACAAAAGTCATCCCATTCATTTTTTTGAGGGACAAAGTAATAGAAATATCACAAACACATTTTGCACACACTTGCAAATGTGGTCTTACAATCATTACAAGTTTTTAATATCCTGACTTTGTAGTCTGAACAGTTTATTGTGTAAGCTGAAGGAAAAAAAGTGAATCCACCATGAATCATCCATCAATCATTTTCCTTTTAAAAGTAACAAAAGTAACTAAATTAGAGATTTAATAAGCAAAAAATCTGATTTTTTAGAATGTCAAGTGGAAGAGTGTGTGGGCCTTGGATAAATAAAACACCCTAATGCCTAGACTGTAGGGGACATAGAAAAAAGTGACAAGTTGCAGGTGATGTTGTTCGCCAATTTGTGGATTTGTCAGTAAGTAAAATAGTGACTTCTAAACAAATTATCAGTGTAATTACTCCTCAGCTTTAAAAAAAATAACATTCTGGATGACAAACAGATAAGCAGACCAGCAAAAATATATGTAAATTTTTTGTTGTGGACTCAGAAGCTTCATGGCAGACAGGAAACTCAATGGCATTATAGTAGCAATTCCCTTGATTACTTGGTTTTCCTTTACAGAATTTTAAGTGGGGTCACTCAGGATCTACTTAAACACTTCTATTGACAAAAAGTTTATGAGTTTCTGAATCAATCTAGTTGATTCTTTAATGAAAAATTCATATTAAGATAATATTTCTCTGACACAAATATGATTGCTTATGTAGATTTTGGGACCATCACTTCTCTACCATTTAGAGTCTAATATCAGACGTTCAACCTGCTGCAGGTCTTATTATCATGCTTCAGAAAAAACACTTAGAAAAATAAATAGGCAAGCCTGAAGTTCTGAGATTTTCCTTAATGGTATTGTTGCTATAGTTACAGCTGAAATGTTATATAAAGCAAATTGCTTATTGATAGAAAAATGCTGAGTAGCACAGCAGAATCCCTTTTTTGGGTAAAACTACACTCATTTCCTACTCTCCTCTTAAGATTAAATGGTTTTTTAGAGTGTTGTTTTGAAGCCCTGATGATTTTATGTTAAAATAAATGTATTTTATTAATGTGTACTAGTTGGCAAATGGATATATTTTAATACATTGTAATAAAAATGGGGTTATTTTTCATATACTTTATCAGAATTGTTCCTATTTGGATGTGAATTTTGATATCCTGGATATTAACATTAAGGCACTAAAAAAATGTGATTGGTTTCATAGTATAAATATATATAAATGACATATAAATACATCCTTCTGAATTTAATATACTTAATTATAATATAGATGAAATATAAACTTGCATTATATTTATGCTATTAGAAGATACATAAAGTATACTAAAAATAAAACATATTTTTAAAACACAGGAATCCAAATGGAAACGGTCTGAGAGCATCCATAATAATGACTAGTAAGTTTTTAAAAAGCCTCCATAGGATCTATTTGTTCTATTTTTCTATGTAATAGACTCAGTAATATAATAGAAATGCCTTCAATTTATACACATATATAATATGCAATGCATCATATTATTTATAATATACATTTTCTGATTGTCTCACTGTCTTTCTAAGGAAATAGCACAGAGATAAAACCACAACATTTGCTATTTAACCTTTAGGAAAATATGATTAGGCATGTGTGTCACAACTGTAACTATTATAGAAAGAGTTAATTCTGTGTCTGGCAAAATCTTTCCAGCTATTAAAAGTCATATGTGACAGTGAGATATTATGAATTTTAATATAATTTTAGAAATCTTGCTTAATTCTTCAGATTGCTACTGAACTTGAAACATTATGAGTATTAAATAATGTTGTGTCTAATAATATGTGTCTATTGAGAAACTAAAGATTGTAGGTATGTATTTTTGAACCCAGAAAATTAATACTTCTTAATTAGGTTGCTGAATACAGTGATTTTAAAAAAGTCTTTGGGATTATTTGTGATAAAAAAGCAAAAAAGAAATGTGAAAAACAGATTTTTACATTTTCTTATGTGGTTGTAGAGTATTTTTCCAATTTTTTCTGTAAAGAAAATTCTTCTGGTAATTGTGTTTATATTTAATGATGATTGAATAATGATGACCTGTATTGTCCTAAATGAATTTTCTTGTGAAAATAAGTTTTACTCATTTTCTTCTTTGTCAGAATTTGATGGCTTTTGCTTTTCTCATTTCTAGTTCGGATTTTACCCTAATCTCTGCCTTTTCCTATCTTTTCTTTTAATAAACAAAATTTAAATTTACATGTTTAAAGAAATATATAATTTTTGATGCAACTAATAGTGTCTTTTCTTTTCAATCCTTTATTGAATTTATAACTTCCTCTGCTTGCTGAATTTGTTGGTATTCTAATTTGGGTTCTAAGGGCTTTCCTGGTGGCTCAGAGGTAAAGAATCTGCCTGCCACTGCACGAGAGATGGGTTCAATCCCCAGATTGGGAAGATCCCCTGGCAAAGGAAATTGCAACTCACACCAGTATTCATGCCTGGGAAATCCCATGGATAGAGAAGCCTGGTGGACTATAGTCCATGGGGTCGCAAAGATTGACACAACTTAGCAACTAAACAACAATCTGAGTTCTAGGGCTGCAGAAAGAAGAGACACACATGTGAGACCACCCGTTCAATATTTCTAACTGGTGAAAAATTACTCTGTGTGATTTATAATTTATCAAATTCCTTATGTTGTTAATGAATTCACCAGATAATCCTTTTAAACCATAGTATCTTTTCCATCTTCCTTAGTTTTTTCCCCTGCATATTTATACTTACATTTAACCCATAGCTTCTTTCTTCTACTTGAGTGTGAGTTCATGATTGAATAAGCCTTGCACATATAATTTCCCCAGGATATATGTACTCCCTAGATAAAAATAGACTGAATATCTACAGAATAGATATGTAAGTGAATGCTCTTGTCATAATTATTTGACATAATACTAGCATCAGTTTCCGAATTAATTTTGGTGACAAAGTGTAAGTTAAAAAATGAGCTTGGCCTTATGATATTCTTCAAAATGCAAATCAGTCATGTAACCAAGAGAACAAATGTGGCAACATCATGTTAAAATTAATTACCGACAGTAACAATTAAAGATACTGGGTTTAGGGAATTCCCTTACAGTCCAGTGGCTAGCATTCCATGCTTTTACTGCAGAAGGCCCAAGTTCAAGCCTTGGTCAGGGAACAAGACCTCACAAGCTGCATGAACAGGCCAAAAAACAAAAAAGATACTAGGTTTAACTGAATCGGGATGGGAATTTGAGCAAAACAGAGATTTGAAACAGCCAATGAGGCTCCCAACATAGGTCATTTTTCTCTTAGACTAGTGCTATTGCCTTCTCTTTGCCTGTGATTTTAGTAGGGGTGGGTTATCACTGCTTATAGGTTTAGCAAACATTTTAAATCAGGAAAATGAAGTGTTTATGTGACATAGTAGATTAAATTAATGTAACCCTTTATCCTCTTACCTAAATTTTCAAATGTGTGAAAACAATGAGTATACTACCTTGAAATAATCACTCTATTTTCTCAACAGATTTTCCTTTTAATGAGAGCTGTGTACCATTTTGGTATCACATGCTGTTAATATAACTAGCAAGAGATGACAACTTTGTAAGAATAATTTGTCCCTAAAACTCAGATAAAGTATTCATGCTTTTATAATTGATAAGAATTTCCAAATATTTATTTCTGGAATGTTAAAAACTTGGTAACTTATTTACATTTGGACCTGCCCTGACAGGAATGCATAGCACACACCTGCATTTGGCATTTAGAATCCATATGACAATGTTTTGTCATGGTACACAATGGTACAGATATTTGTGCCTATTTTTGTTTTTTAAAGTGTCAGTTTCTGAATGAAAATATTGTAAGATATGACCCCACCAAGGAGCAGTTTTTAAAACCACAGCACTGATTAAGATTGATTTTCTGTTGACATTATGGAAGTATCTCCTCTAGGGACTCTTCAACACAACAGCTGGAACTTTTAGAATTAGACATAAGGATCAAATCAGTTTCTTTCTTAAGACTTTGTATAAAGTTACTATATAGAGAAGCCACAAGTCACTTTATTGCTGCTTAGAGTTGAAATTAAGAAAGAAATTGGTACTGGATGATCATAACACACAAAGTAAAGTGACCCATAATACATACTAATGTTTTATAGACAGCATTTTATCTGAAATTAAATAACTGACTCAGGTCCTTACTGTTTTAGATAATCAAGTAAGAATTATAACAACTTACAAGTTGTAAAACAGTCATTATTATTAAGCAACATTTTTGTTTCTTCAAAGAAATTGAAAACTGAAGAATCTTAGTTGTCTAGTAATATTCTAGGACAATAAGTGATTTTTGTCTCTAAATAATTGAAGTGATGCTACTGGAAAGAATGATCCAATATGAAGAGCAATTTGAAATTACCTCTCAGAAAACAGTACAACATACAATCACAATATTGTTTGCATGACTCTCCACCTGTGTACTTTAAAGGATAGGCATTCATTAAATGGTAACAGTTAGAAGCTACATGTATAACCTTAATTTCTTACATTTTAATAGGTATAATGTAAGAAAAAGCACACCATACATCAATAAGGAGGAAATTCTGCAACATTATCAGTCTAGCAATCTCTCTCCCATGTGATCATTTATGTGTTATGAGAGGATACTTCTCAGTCTTTAGTTTGCAAAAGAATTCACCAACAGGTTATTTAAAAGGCAGATTCTCCTTCTCCTGTCCCATGTTTCTGCTAAAAGTATATTGGTAAAGTTACTAAAATTTGTATGAGTAAGGACTACTTCAGGAGATTTGGCTCTGGTGGCCCATGGATTCCACTTAGGAACAGAAGTAGTATAAAGAACTATGTTAGTCAGCAATTGAGAAAACTGGGGGAAAAGATATCAAACAGTTTTAATTTGTGAATGCTTCTTGACACAGTTGCATAAAAAATGTGATTATTATTTAAAATAACATTTTTTTAATCTTAAAACAGATGGAGAATTATATACAAGTGATTTTTGAAACTTCTACATGTGCCTTGTCATCTGCTTTGGTAGACAGAATTACAATTGATCCAAAACCAAAGATAGGAGATTACAGCCTAAGTCTTTTAAAACTTACTATTAATTGGCTGTGAAAAGAAAACTACTGTAATTTAATAGTTTTCAAAAAAAATTATGATAGGAACACTAATTTTGAAGGTATGAGGCTTAAAAATATTTGTGTTTAGAACAAATGCAGATTTTTATTTTAACCAAAAAAACGATATTTCCCTAGTCTGTCTTTGATGCGGGCTTCCCTAGTGCCTCAGTGGTAAAGAATCCACCTGCAATGCAAGAGACCTGGGTTCAGTCCCTGGGGTATTTGATCCCTGGGTCGGGAAGATCCCCTGGAGAAGGAAATGGCACTCCACTCCAGTATTCTTGCCTAGGAAATCCCATGGAGCCTAGAAGGCTATGGTCCATGAGCTTGCAAAAGAGTCAGTTAGGACTTAGCAACTAAATATCTTTGATACATTTTTTATTTTCTTTTTATGATGAGGCCAATTAGATGCTAATCCCTAAGGATTCTCCCTATTCTTTAGATTTCAGGCAGTCTTTTTGCAATGTTCTTTTAAAAGTCAGTTCTATTGATCCAGAAAACAATGACATACCTTCTCCATATATAAAAAAGCAGCCAGAAATTGTCAAGTGGTCATCTTGGTAAATGTGCCAAAACAGATGTATTATAATATAGTTAATCTTTTAATTTTATTTTATTTACAGATTCAAGAATGGCTTTGTTTAAATTGCCAAACCCAGAGAGCAATATCAGGACAGCTGGGAGACATGGGCAAAATGCCACCTACACAGGCAGGACCAAAAGCCTCTCCTATGCCTGTCCCTATGGAACAACCATTTCAGGAAACAGCAATGCCTGCCCCAGTAAAAGTGAAAAAGAAGGAACAAGAAGAAAAACCAGAAGCAGAAAAAACCATTTCAGAAAAGGTAAAAGAAACGCCTTCAGGTGAAAAAAGTACCCCTAAGGAAACCATAGATCAAATCCGAGAGGAGAGTAAAGACAAAACTTCAGCCCCTCAAGAAAAAAAGTCACCCCCTGAAGACAAAAAGCCACCTTCTGAAGACAAAAAGCCACTCCCTGAAGAAGAAAAGCCACCTCTTGAAGAAAAAAAACCAATCCTTAAAGATAAAAAGCCGGCTCTTGAAGACAAAAAGTTCGCCCCAGCAACAAAAGCATCGGTTCTAGAGGAAGAACAGAAACGTGACTTACTTAAAACTCAAGTACAAATTGCTGAAGTAAAATCTGAAGGCAGAGTGCCTCCGGAAGCAGTGGAAGAAAAGAAACAACCGCGGATGGAGATGGAAGATTTACCAGCCAGCGCACCTCGGCGTTTGCCTAAAGAAGATGATGGGATGACTCAAAAAATAAAAGTACAGCCACAGGCACCATGCGTGGCAAAGCCTGATCAGACGGAATCTGGAAAGGAAAAAACAGTAAGTTATGTTTCTTACCTCATTTTGCAGTTTTACACCTGCAATTTACTAATGTCTACCTAAATGTACACCAAATGCTTAATGGTAATTTTGTAAGTAAAAGCTTTCAATTAGTAGCATTTTCAAAAAGAGTCAGTAGCATTCAGAAAAAAAAATACTAACATGAAGTCAGTATCCCCCTTTCACACGAAATAATGTTTGTCTTGAAATTTTTATTTACTTAGCCACTTGGTTAAGCGAGACTCAACAAATTTCTTCTCACTTGAAAATCTTTTAAGATGTGTTCAACCATAAAATTATTAAATAATTGTGATTTTTTAAAAAAGTACAGCCAAAATTCAGAAGAAACATTTTTTAGTTAATTTAGTATTGTGTGTATGCAATATAATGTATTTTGTTCAGAGTTTTATTCAGTTTGTTTAATATTGAAGGTTTATTTGTAATCCAAGCATAATCTGGAATATATATTATTCTTTATATATTCTTCTTTTTCATTTTCTTTAATGGAAACTTTTAAGGGTTAATAGCCCATCCTAACCCAGTTTAGTTGTTTTGTTTATAGTTTTAACACATGGTTACTAATTCATCTCTGGCATATGGTACATCACTCATAAAATAAATCCTGGTCTTCCTTTGTTATTAATTCGTAAGTTTATCAGAGCTAGAGAAAACAGATGCCTGTGTATTCTCATTCTAATAGCTAGCTCTAACTCCCCCCACCCCCACCCACTGTTTCTCCTAGCTAACTACTTTGCAGAAATAGATTCTTTTTACTATTTCTTTTTTCGTGAAGCTGTCCTTGGCTCTCATGACTCTTCCCTTTTTGTTCTCTTTTTTGTCTTTCTGATGGCACTTTATGAGTTCTACTTTGACTATCTCGCTGACTTTCTCTTTTGCCATCTCTATGTGATGAGGATTTTCTTTGAATTCTGTCTTCTTTCCTCTCAGGGGAGCCACATGAACATTTATTTCCTATTTCCTAAATCTTGTTGTGTACCATCTGTCTCCCTTGAGTGTTGGACCTGCCTTTTCAAGTACTGAGTAGATCATTTCACTTCAGAAGCTCATCGAAAAGTGGGACTCAGTGTGTTCAAATCATATCCAACTCTCTGTAGAAGCAGTTCCTGGTAATGGCTTCATCATTCATCATGTCTTTAATCTGCCAGTCGCTAATCTTCAGGGTAGTCTGAGGTTTCTTCTTACACACTGGGCTCTCCACATCATGCTTCTGTCTCTTAGATCCTCTTCCTAAGGACAATATCCTACTTATGGCCTTCATAATCTTATATCGGTGACTTGAGGAATATAATTACTAGTCAATAGGCTTCTATTTTTCCTTTCTCTAGTATATAATTATCAAGTAATTGTTCTCCAGAGTTCCAACAGTATAACTCTGTCACTCAGTATTTCTAATGATTCTCTATTTGGTTTTAATTTAAACAAGAAGCATCCAAATATTTTGTTGATGCTACTTTTTATTTTAGAAATTCATCACTTTTAATCATCTCTACTTTTCTTTAACAACCTCAGTATGTGTATACTTATTTGTAAATTAAACCTGTGCACTATATTTTCAATATGCATATTCACAAAAATATAAAAATTAAGCTAAATCACCATTTTTATTATGTTTATTTAAATATAGATACACTTGATCATAGTGAAGTATAATTAATAATAATATTTTAGAGAGTGTTGACTGTGCTTTGATGTTTGAAAATCTTGTAAGATGTTTTAATAAGAGTTCTTCGAAATTCAGCTTCTAAGTTGTTTATTTTGATATTTTGACATTTAGTGTTGATGACTCTCTAAAATAAAAAAGATAGTCCACAGAATATATCAGAAATGAAAGAAATGTATTAAAGACAGTACTTTCCAAATCTTGCTACCTGTTTTCTCGGTTTGGAATTGAAAACTATTTTTTTAAGTTGTGGAATTTCCATAAATAAATGTTAATCTAACTTGATACCAGTTATTTATTCCTGTTATCACAAAATGTGGTGTTCTAAAATGGTTTTTTTTTTTAGCAAATGGGTTGAAAACCCACTGGAATTCTTTATCTACAAAGTTTATAAACAGATTAAAATATTCTGTCTAAAGTTTGTTTGAAAAGGCAAACATGACAACTTTTTTAAATGATATGTCATTTTATCTAGCATAATCACATGATGCTTTCCAGTTATCCATCTTCAAAGGATTGTGTACACGTCATGATTCTCTTGAAGAGACAGCTTGTGTTTATTTTTTTTTCCCCATATACTTTCTAGTTATCATACTGATATTCAGAGTTTACTTTCTTCCTAAACATATAATATGTAGCATATTACTAATCACCATTTGTCAGCACCAAAACATGCAACCACTTTGGGGTTCTACTTTTGTCAAAAAAATAAATAAATAAATCTTCACAATCTACAACTTTTAAAATTAATTTCTCATGAGATAATCAGCAAACCTCTATGGATAAAATAAATTCTTAGTTATTATTTATCTCAGTACAAAATATTAAAGATATTACTCAAAATATAAAGGTCTCATTACACTATGTATCACATCTGTAAAATCCTGAGGTTCTCTGGAATACTGGCTTACTTGTAAAAGATGCAGTAAATGAGTTTTGCATGCACTGCTATCTCTGTAACCCTATCTTTTTTTTGTAAATTAATTTATTTATTTTAATTGGAGGCTAATTACTTTACAGTATTGTAGTGGTTTTTGCCATACATTCACATGAATCAGCCATGGGTGTACATGTGTCCCCTATCCTGAACTTTAAAAATAATTCCAGAGTAGCATTGAAACATATACATTACTATATGTAAAATAGATAACCAGTGAAAATTTGCTGTGTGACACAAGGAGCTCAACCTAGTTCTCTATGACAACCTAGCGGGCTGGGATGGAGTGGAAAGTGAGAGGGGAGTTCAGGATGGAGAGGACCTATGTTTAGCTATGGCTGACTCATGTTGACGTAGGGCAGAAACCAGCACAACATTGTAAAGTAATTATCCTCCAATTAAATAAATTAAAAATAATAACAATTCCAGTCAAAAGAACCACTCCTCAGAATTTAACATAGTTTTTTTTTTCATTAATATAGATACACCTTTTAAAACAAATCACTCAGTACTGAACCACTTTGTAGCTCACAGTAGTAATATTTTACTATTGAAACAGAAATAATGAATATTATAAACTGAGCATGTTAGAAACATCCACACTTTGATTTTGTTGCCAAACCTTTTGCTATTTACTTGATCCTAATAATTTTCCCCAAACCTTCTGCAGTTATTTCTTTCTTCTTTGCAGTGATACTGGCTAACAAACAAATGCAGTTTGATTTGTCACCATATTATTTTCTATGTATTACTTCAGCCATATTTCCATGGCAGAAAAATCAAGTTTCCCCAAGTGTTACATGATTATTTTGTCTTTTCCTATTCAATAAGACAGCAGCTCAAAAGAAGATTTTACGTGTTTATTTCAACTTGTTGAATATTTATTAAGTACTGGAATGTTTATTTGCCAAAAATATTAGACATCTGTGATAGTGTTATAGGATCATTTGCTGAAATTAGCCAGCACATGATGTGTTGAAGCAAGATTTGTTAATAGCAATAGCATATGCAATATAGATATCAAATAGTTTTCCTAGTTATGGAACATTTTTGACTAACTCTGTGTCAGATCTGATTTAACTTGATTTTCACAGCTTTTACCTTGACATGTTGCTGATGAAAAACTAATAACAATATGAAGAGTGTCAGCTTCTTTATAAATATGCTTTTGTGTTTCTAACGTTATTAACATTATCTTTAACACATGATTTTTTTGTGAGAATATCTTGTCTACCACTTACCTATTACAGGAACATTGGTTTGCTTGAAATTAGGTAATAAAAACTACAACTGAACAATAAGCTTCAATTTAAAGGTGAGCAAATAAAGTAACTGCCTTGCTATGAATTTTTACAGTATAACTCCCAGTTTTCTCCCAGGATTCTTCAGAGAACATATGACCAACTGACATAAGAAATCAAAGAATGCTGGTGTCAATCTATTTATTAAACATTTATAAAATATGATTTCTATTTGGGGTTTAAAAAGACACTAAAAATCCTATGTATTTACTTCCTAAAAGTATTTACATTTTGCATACCTGGACTCGACTGAGAACTTCTGCCTAAATACTTAAGTTGGCTTTCCCAGCCCTTTGGACTGTGGCTCCACTCTAACTTGAAAGCAACCTAGTATTCCCCCATCAATGAGAGGTTGAAAAACAGGCAAGAATGCCTTTGTGTGAATCCCAGAGGTGGCTTGTGCCATCTTCCTTCTGAACCTGAATTCAGTTCTTCTCTGTGCACTGGTGCTGTTTTCCTATCAGAAAAATCCCACCGAGACCTCTCCCTTGTGTCAGTCACTTCTCCTACTGTTCAGACACTCTATAATGATTACTTTTAAATTGCTTTTTATTTTAGATCATCATAATAGTCAATTTATCTCTCACTATGTTCTGAGCACTGTCTTAGGTGCCTTATCACTTAGTCCATATAACTATTGATGAGTTAAATATTTTATCTGTTTTAAAGAGGAGGAAACTAAATTTGTTATGCTGAAGATCACAGGGCTGAGAAGCAGCAAAGCTAAGATTATAGTCCAGTTCTGCTTATAAAGCCTGGGCTTCTAAACACTCTACATAATGCTGCCTCCCCATGACACTTCTAGCACACTGCTTTTTCATTATTATAATTATTCAACTCCCTTAGCACTTCCCATTCTAATCTCAGCCACTTTGTATATACTTTTTTACTTCGTTTAGATGTTGACATTATGTTTTATTCATTTGTCATGTGCGTCATTCATATTGTTACAGTTTGTTGTTTGCATTTCTTTATTGCCCCATCATTTTGTCTCTCCACTCATTCCTGTCTTTCAAAATGTGTTAGTCGAATGGAGTTAAAATGTATCCTGAAATATAATAAATAATTTGAAAGGTATATTCTTCTTTGTTTTTTTTTAGTTTAACATTTAAAAATTATGTGTTACACTGAAACAGAATACTGCTTGTCTGCATTTGATATATTACATTGAAAAGTTACAGCTCTCTTGATTTAAAAAAAGACAAAATTCAAACATCCTTTAGCATAAACTTTTATTTCTAGTTAAAATGACCCAGAAGTTAGTATTTAAGTTATATATAGCCATGGTATATAAAGACAGCATAATTGTATAGGATGGAAAATGATGAGGTTTTCTGCAGCAAAAAGGATTCCCATGTATGTGGGACTATCTAATTTTCTCTCCAAGTCCAGTAAATTTGTGGATTTAATTTTGTTTACACTGTTCAGAATATTCAGACTAGCAATCCATTTTGGCAAAACATTGTATAACTGATTAAAGATTATTCATCTGTTGTTTTCCTTTGGCCTGTTAAACTTAAATAACTTGGAGGACATTAAGCAAAAACATAATATTGCTTCCTTTCTTTGTACAGTCTTATATTTAACCAAGAATTCAGTTCATAACTCCAATAAAAGGTTTTTTACCTTCCATTTGCCTTTGACATGGAAGCCTAAGAGTTTAACATCTTTGAAAGGGCAGAACTAAGTTTGGCAGGACAAAAATGTCTTGATACTAGAGAAGGCCTCAAGATAGGATGCCATGGGAAGGTTTCAAGGGATTCTGAATTCTTTACTGCCTCTCTCTGACCAGTCTTCAAGTCAATAAAGGGCAGTGGAATACTGAAAGGAAAAGTAGTCTGCACTTTCTGCTTTGGGTTAGTAAGAAAATATGAATCTTCATTTCTTAAAATTTTGAATAGTTGTTTCATATACAAAGACTACAAAGACTCAAGTACAGAATTCTATACATGGAGAAAAAGTGCAACATATACAAAAAAATAAAACAGTGAAATAGAGTCTAATGCTAAACGTACTTAGAAAAATACAGTGAAAATGTGTTCCTCAGGGAACTGAAAAATAACATTGCAATTTTCTTTTAAAAAGTGTGCTTAAATTATGAACACTTAACTTCCTTCCCACTAACTTCAAATCTAAGATTGAGGACTATAAGGGGACTATACCTGGAATTTTATTCTTATGTAATAATTTTAGAGGTCATTCTGGATTGTATTTGTGTTGCATGTAATAAATGCATAATTCCAACTCCTATCAATTCAAATGATGAAAATAATGAGTAAATAAGAAAACTCAGTGATATTTAACCACATATATATATTATATTACATATGTAATGTATGCATATACTTTAGAATCATTTGAATCTATTAATTTTATTAAATCTTAATATGTTACTAAATAGCTTAATGTCCTTCTCAGTAAAAAGCATACAGCCACACATTTTTGAAGTAACTAAAGGAAAACTCCCAATTTTTTAGTCCTAGGGAATTAGAAATTTGAAAGAAAATCAGCCTCTCTTACATGACTCCTTTCATCACAGTTTTCTGGAGTTACAGTACTTCAAATGTTTGTTAATTTGAAGTTTGAATAATGAGAGAAAATCAGACCAAACTTACACACTATGCTGTATATTCTTCTCTTAGTACTAGATACTCTTTCTTTTTTGATCAAATTATTCCCTCCTTAAGAAATGTACTCATAAAGCAAGAGTTTGTGGTGTTAAATCTATAATTGACCAGTTAACCTGCTGCTGCTAAGTCACTTCAGTTGTGTCTGACTCTGTGCGACCCCATAGACGGCAGCCCACCAGGCTCCCCCTGTCCCTGGGATTCTCCAGGCAAGAACACTGGAGTGGGTTGCCATTTCCTTCTCCAATGCCTGAAAGTGAAAAGTGAAAGTGTAGTCGCTCAGTCGTGTCCAACTCTTAGCAACTCCATGGACTGCAGCCCACCAGGCTCCTCTGTCCATGGGATTTTCCAGGCAAGAGTACTGGAGTGGGGTGCCATTGCCAGTTAACCTACATGAATACAAATTGCACTGAGAACTTTAACCCAGATATCTCACAAACAAGAGTGAATACCCGCAGAAAGGATAGGTGGATGGAGAGATAAGCACCTCATTATGCTGATCTCTATATGTGAAGAACAACTTTTTTATTGTTTTAGTAGCAGCAGATGAAATGTACAGGTTTCTTAAAGAGGTGAAGGGGTTAGTTGGTGTGTGATCTGATAGTACACTAATATTAATGGAGCAGACGGTCACTCACCTCTGCCAGATAGTTTACATTTATGCTAGTCACTATGTCAGAAATTGACACTGAGTTTTTTCAGTGATTATGGTATAAGGACATGACCAATTGTTCCTACTAAACAATTCAGCCAAATGCCTTTTGATCACCTAACTTGATTTCCTTATTAAACACTCCAGACACTTTATCTTAGACCCACAGACCTGTAGAACAACATCTTTGCAGACCTATTCCACTTTATAATATGGAGAGGAAGTCATTTAGGTGAAAAATCATCATAACATCATCATAGGTAAATGATGATTGAATCTCATGAGGAATATAGAGGAAAGAAACCTGGAGGGAGAAGTCAGTAGAACATAACACTGAGAAAAGAAGGAAAGCATGAACACATTCAGAAGGGCATATAAGGGGGATTGTAAGGTAGGGATTTTGATATTTATGCATTTGAGTCTTCTGTCTAGTGTTTCTTAATTTCCTTTGTTATGTTGTGTATGTCTGATCCAAATCTTATTTTTGTAAAATGCCAATAGAGCCTTCAGAATTCATTGTATAAAATTAAAATTTCTTCTTTATTATACTCAATAAATTGTTATATATAACCATAGTTCCATTTCCTCCTTATATGTATACTTTTATTACATTGTTATGTATTATAATATGTGCAGACTCACAATAAAGAACACAAATTACACCATCAAAATTTTATTATGAAGAATCATTTTCTTGACTTTTTTTTTCACAAGGAGCTTATGTCCCCACCCCTGTGGTTATGGTAGTTAGATATAGGAAAGAAAGATGTAGAAAGCATACTGGACATAAAATGTTGTGCTCTGGTATTGTGTGAGATGTGAGCAGTCACAGTGGAGATCCCTAGAAAAATCATCTAGAAAATTTATGAGAACACTGCTTCACCTGTGATTACCTGTTCAATTTGTAGCTCTTAAGAGAAATGAACCAGTTAGCTGGGTGCTTGTCAGCCCAACTACTATGATCTCACAATGGCAGATAAGTATTCCTTTTCTAGAAAGACATCAAAAATGGTCCAGGGAAGTTAATTTGTAGTAATACAAAGGGCAGGCATGGATTTTTGCTTAAAAGTTGTGAAGAATGTATCAGACTGTCTTTTTTAATTGTCATGTTTTAAATTCTGCAAAAGCATTTTACCCTATAATGTGCTCAAGATACATCTTTATCCATAAAGACAGATATTGAATTGGAATGAATATAAATGAGTAGGGTAAGGCGAAGGTAAAATTTCAAGTATATTCAAGTCCGTAGACATTTATAAATGATATTAAATTTCTTTAAGATGGGATGCTGAAGCTATGATCTAATAACTCTAGAAAAATAACAGCTAGATATTTCTCTTTAGCTAAAGCTTCCAGTCAGACCAATGATCACATAGCTTTTTTGAATTTTATGATTTCTAAACATTCATTTCAAGTGATACAGAGCTTAACAATTGTGATATAGAGATTAGCAACAGTGATATAGAGATTAACATTCATACCAAGTGAAATATAGCATTTTACATCTTTGAGTGTCTTTGAAAGGCAATGCCTTGTTTGACCTCTCTATCTCAAAAAAAAAAAAGAATCCTTTACAGTAGGTGAGATGAATATTATTATGGTCACGTTACCTGCTTATTTTTGTTAAGTAAATATATCCCATACAGTTTATAGCCAAGTACAAAGCCCATTTTCTGATTCTTTGTTTGCCTGTTCTAATAAACCAAAAATATTAATTATGTTAAGAGAAACTTACTAAAGATTTTCTTTGGCCATTTGACTTCTTATGCAAAGTAAATGTTGAGAAAGATAATCATGTTTTGAAGGAAAATGGTTTTGAGATATAAAATGATACATCAATGAAATAAAATCAGTTGTGCTTGAGAACTGACATTTGATTAAACTTTAGGTAAATAAAAGCTAACCTTAATATGTATCAACTATTTATATTTTTGTGCTCATTGATCTTTTTAAATACTGTTATATAGTTGAAAAATTCCTATAATTTCTCCTCAGTAATAGTTATTTGAGAGTAATGGGGAGGCTGTGTTATTAGTTTATTCATGTTAAGTTTTCCTGTATCTTTTCCTCCCTGCTAGGAAAAGGAAGATGACAAATCAGACACTTCAAGCTCTCAGCAGCCGAAAAGCCCACAAGGTCTTAGTGACACAGGATATTCTTCTGATGGAATATCAAGTTCACTTGGTGAAATTCCAAGTCTTATTCCCAGTGATGAAAAGGATTTGCTCAAGGGACTCAAAAAGGACTCCTTTTCACAAGAAAGCAGCCCTTCCAGCCCCTCAGATTTGGCTAAGTTAGAAAGTACAGTCCTATCTATTTTAGAAGCTCAGGCAAGTACACTTGTTGAAGAAAAGTCAGAAAAGAAAACACAGCCCCATGAGGTTTCTCCTGAGCAGCCTAAGGACCAGCAGAAAACTCAGAGTTTAGTAGAAAAACTGGAATCTACAGTTTCAGAGGAGGAGACCAAAGAGAGTCAAGAAGAAGGAGACACTTTTAAAAAAGAGAGCCAACAAGACATTCCTTCCCGAAAGGACCAAGAAAAGCCTGAATTTGTTGATGAGTTGGCTACAAGGAGACAGCCTTATGATTCAATTGAAGACAGTAGTGAAAGCGAAAACTCACCTGTTCCGCCAAGAAAAGGGAGGGCTAGTGTTGGATCGTCAAGCAGTGATGAGTATAAACAGGAAGACAGCCAGGGATCAGGTGAAGAGGAGGACTTCATTCGAAAGCAAATCATAGAAATGAGTGCTGATGAAGATGCTTCAGATTCTGAAGACGATGAGTTCATCAGGAACCAGCTCAAAGAGATTAGCAGTAGCATAGAAAGCCAGAGGAAGGAAGAAACCAGGGGGAAGGGGAAAGGAACAGCCGGGAAACACAGGCGACTGACGCGAAAAAGTAGTGCAAGCTTTGATGACGATGCAGGGAGACGCCATTCCTGGCATGATGAAGATGATGAGACCTTTGATGAAAGTCCTGAGCTTAAATACCGAGAAACTAAAAGTCAGGAGAGTGAAGAACTTGTAGTTGCCGGAGGAGGAGGACTCCGTCGATTTAAAACAATTGAACTCAACAGCACGATAGCCGATAAATATTCTGCAGAGTCGTCACAGAAAAAAACAGCTTTGTATTTTGATGATGAGCCAGAATTAGAAATGGAAAGCCTGACAGACTCTCCAGAAGATCGATCAAGGGGGGAAGGATCTTCTAGTCTTCATGCTTCCAGCTTCACTCCTGGCACATCCCCTACATCCGTTTCTTCTCTTGATGAAGACAGTGATAGTAGTCCAAGTCACAAAAAGGGAGAGAGCAAACAACAACGCAAAGCTCGACATAGATCACATGGCCCTCTTTTACCTACCATTGAAGATTCTTCAGAGGAAGAAGAATTGAGAGAAGAAGAAGAGTTATTGAAGGAGCAAGAAAAGCAACGGGAATTAGAACAGCAGCAAAGAAAGAGTTCTAGTAAGAAATCAAAGAAAGACAAAGATGAACTTCGAGCTCAGAGAAGGAGGGAAAGACCAAAGACACCACCCAGTAATCTCTCTCCCATCGAAGACGCATCTCCAACAGAAGAATTACGTCAGGCTGCAGAAATGGAGGAGCTCCATCGATCTTCGTGTTCTGAGTATTCACCTAGCATAGAGTCAGACCCAGAAGGCTTTGAAATAAGCCCAGAAAAAATAATCGAAGTACAAAAAGTTTATAAATTGCCCACAGCTGTGTCTTTATACTCACCGACAGATGAGCAATCTATTATGCAGAAAGAAGGTGGCCAAAAGGCATTAAAAAGTGCTGAGGAGATGTATGAAGAAATGATGCATAAAAGCCAGAAATATAAAGCTTTTCCAGCTGCAAATGAACGAGACGAAATGTTTGAAAAAGAGCCTTTGTATGGTGGGATGCTAATAGAAGATTATATTTATGAATCTTTAGTAGAAGACACATACAATGGTTCATTCGACAGCAGTCTGCTCGCAAGGCAAGAAGAAGAAAATGGATTTTTGCAGCAGACAAGGAGAGAGCAAAAAATGAGACTTCCGGAACAGATTTATGAAGATCCCATGCAGAAAATTACAGACCTCCAGAAAGAGTTTTATGAGTTAGAAAATTTACATGCTGTTTTGCCTCAAGAAGACATAGTTTCAAGTTCTTTTATCATCCCAGAAAGTCATGAGATTGTTGATCTGGGTAGTATGGTAACCTCTACCAGTGAAGAAAAAAAATTATTAGATGCTGATGCGGCCTATGAAGAACTCATGAGAAGACAACAGATGCAGTTAACACCTGGATCTAGTCCAACCCAGCCCCTCATCAGGGACGATCTGACAGAGTCCACTGTGGACTTTGATAGGGTACCTGATGCGTCTTTGACATCAAGTGTTCTCTCAGGAGCATCTCTTACAGATTCAACCAGCAGCACAACACTCTCCATCCCAGACGTTAAAATAACCCAGCATTTTTCAGCAGAAGAAATTGAGGATGAGTATGTGACTGATTATACAAGAGAAATTCAAGAGATAATTGCTCATGAATCACTGATTTTGACCTACTCTGAACCTTCAGAAAGTGCTACATCAGTCCCACCCTCTGACACACCGTCTCTCACATCCTCTGTTTCTTCAGTTTGTACCACAGATGGCTCCTCACCCATTACTACCCTGGAGAGCATGACCACAGTTTATACTGAGCCAGTGGACATTGTAGCTAAATTTGAAGATGCTGAGGAAATTTCTTCGTCAACATATTTCCCAGGCAGCATTATAGACTATCCAGAAGACATAAATATACCTTTAGATCAGACAACCATACAGGATGGTAGAACTAGTGCAGATCACATTGTGATTTCCTTATCTGATAGAGAACCTTCTCTCGTAGAATCTGTAGGAACGAAACTCAAGGGGCTAATTGCTGACACTGTTTCTACTGACTTATCTATATCTGAAAAAGATGCAGCGAAGAAGGCCAGAAAGGAAACAGGGGATGGACTTATTCTGGAAGTTTTGGAAGCTTATAGAGATACTAGGAAGGAGTCTGAGGCTGAACTGACAGAAATTAGCTTACCTGACACTGTGTTTGATCAGACACCTTCTTCTGTAAAAACTCTTCCAATGAAGGAGCAGGTTTCAACGACATGCTTTTTACCTGAAGAGGTTTTGGGTCAAGCAAAACCTGCATCTCAGCTACCATCTGGCACTCCTCCCATTTTCTCTCTTCCAACTAAAACTCGTCCATTCCTTCGAAGTTCTTCTTTGGACATATCAGCCCAACCCCCTCCCCCTCCTCCTCCCCCTCCTCCCCCTCCTCCGCCTCCCCCTCCTCCTCCTCCTCCTCCACCTCTTCCTCCACCAACCTCACCTAAACCAACTATTCACCCTAAAAAAAAATTAGCGGTTACAGCTCCAGTGACTGCAACTACTGCAGCTACATCTCTAGTAGATTCTGTTACTACAGTGGAAACCACATCTGCTCCCAGAAGTAATGGGTTACCTATGACAAAAGTATATACCACTGCACCTCCTCCTGTTCCTCCTAAGCCATCTTTAATTCCATCTGGACTTGTATTTACACATAAACCCGAGCCAAGCAAACCTCCACTTGCTCCTAAACCAGCAGTTCCTCAACCTCCAGTCACGACCCCAAAACTAACAGATACACACCCCAAACCAACAGGTCTACCTTTAACTACAAGTATGACATTAAATTTAGTGACATCAGCAGACTATAAATTGCCTTCCCCTACCTCTCCACTTTCCCCTCACTCTAACAAGTCCTCGCCAAGATTTTCCAAGTCTCTTATGGAAACTTACGTGGTTATCACATTGCCATCTGAACCTGGCACTCCAACAGATTCTTCACCTAGTCAAGCTATTACCAGTTGGCCTTTGGGATCACCCCCCAAAGATCTGGTTTCCACTGAACCAGTATTTTCTGTAGTTCCTCCTATGACAGCTGCAGAAATATCAACTTCTTCACAACAGAGCCTGTACATCTCCAGAGCTTTGGAGACATTTGCTGCTATCCCAGTCACAACACTGTCTTCATTTCAAGCAACTTCAGCTTCAGTTACACAGTTTCACCCAACTGAAGTTTCCAAGGCTGAGGTTCCAGCAGCAAGAAGTACAGTCGCTAGTGTTGGTCTCAGCAGTGTCTCTATATCCTTTCCTCCAGAGCCTCTTGCTCTAGATCACCTCCGTTCAGAGAAGCAGCAGCATAAAGAAGGTGTCCAGTTGCAGCTTGTTGGTGATGCCATTGATCTGCGTACAGTACCCAAAGGAGATGTTAAAGTAACTGAAAAATGTATGGATCTTTCTGCCTCTGCAGTGGATGTGAAGAGGCAGACCACAGCAAGTGAAATGTATGGGAGACAAATTAGTGCTGTCCAACCCTCAATTATAAATCTGAGCACAACTTCATCAGGAGTGACTCCTATATCCCTGGTTTCAGAGACAGTGACTGTTGTTACATGCACAGCTACTGCAAGTTACACCACAGGCACAGAAAGCCTAGTGGGTCTAGAACTTGCAACAGCAGCACCACTCCAGCTTACTACATCAAAGCATGTGGAGCCACTATACAGAGTACCAAGTGGCCAGACCTTTCCTACAATTAGGGAGGAAGCACCAATAAACTTATCTTTAAGTACTTCTGCACACCCAGTGACATCAGCTCCTACGAAACCTGTTACTGCACCTCCTGTTGGTGTCACAAATGGATGGACTGATAGCTCCACATCTCAGAGCATCACTGATGGGGAAGTAGTGGATCTCAGTACCTCCAAAACTCACAGAACTGTTGTAACAGTGGATGAAGCTTCTTCAAATGTGGTGACTAAAATAATAGAAGATGATGAAAAACCTGTTGATCTGACTGCAGGAAGAAGAGCCGTGTGCTGTGATGTGGTTTATAAGTTACCCTTTGGAAGAAGCTGCACAGCACAGCAGCCTGCAACCACTCTTCCTGAAGATCGTTTTGGTTATAGGGATGATCACTATCAATATGATCGATCAGGGCCATATGGTTATAGAGGGATTGGGGGAATGAAACCTTCCATGTCTGACACTAATTTAGCAGAGGCTGGACATTTTTTCTATAAAAGTAAGAACGCTTTTGATTATTCTGGAGGAATTGATACAGCAGTAGATCTTACTTCAGGGAGAATTACTACAGGTCAGTATGCTGTAGCAACAGACCTTTCTTTGAAATATCATGGTGTTCCTCATCTCATTTCAGGATGACAATGTGGTCGTATTTCCAATTTTGTTATTTTTTATCTTTCTGTGGATGTTTTGGCAATATATTTTGGAGTACATGTTCATTTTTGTTTCTCCACTTTTTTTTTTTTTAAATTTGTTCCACCCAAAGTCGCCTGCATGTGCCTGCATGTTCAACGTTGCTTTTATTCTGCACCTGAGTAGGTTAATAACCTGTGGATTTGCATGCAGTCCTGTTCATTATGTTCTTCAAGACTGAGAGGGCTTTCCAATCCCCAAAACATCATTCATTCTAGGAACTGGACTATAACTCTCCCCTGTATTTCAGGTGAGGTAATGGATTATTCAAGCAAGACTACAGGTCCATATCCAGAAACTCGACAAGTCATTTCAGGAGTTGGGATTAGTACCCCGCAGTATTCCACAGCAAGAATGACTCCACCTCCAGGACCCCAGTATGGTGTGGGGAGTGTTTTGAGGTCGTCTAATGGGGTTGTCTATTCTTCAGTAGCAACTCCAGTTCCTTCCACGTTTGCTATCACCACACAGCCTGGCTCCATCTTCAGCACCACCATGAGGGATTTGTCTGGTGTGCACACAAATGACGCTGTGACTTCCTTGTCCGCCCTGCACCAAAGCCAGCCCATGCCTAGATCCTATTTCCTAACAACTGGTGCATCTGAAACAGACATTGAAGTCACTGGTATTGATATCAGTGCCAGTTTGCAGACTGTCACTATGGAGACTCTCACAGCTGAGACGATAGACTCGGTTCCCACCCTGACCACAGCGTCGGAAGTATTTTCTGAAGTGGTGGGAGAGGAAAGTGCGCTTTTAATCATCCCCGAGGAAGATAAGCAACAACAGCAGCTAGACTTGGAGCGTGAGCTCTTGGAACTGGAAAAGATCAAGCAACAGCGTTTTGCTGAGGAGTTGGAGTGGGAACGGCAGGAGATTCAAAGGTTCCGAGAACAGGAAAAGATCATGGTTCAAAAGAAGCTGGAGGAGCTGCAGTCGATGAAGCAGCACCTCCTCTATCAGCAAGAAGAGGAGCGGCAAGCCCAGTTCATGATGAGGCAGGAGACGCTAGCACAGCAACAGCTGCAGCTGGAACAGATCCAGCAGCTGCAGCAACAGCTTCACCAGCAGCTGGAGGAGCAGAAGATTCGCCAGGTCTACCAGTATAACTATGACCCTTCTGGAACTGCCTCTCCACAGACCACTGCAGAGCAGGCCATCCTGGAAGGTCAGTATGTTGCCCCAGAAGGTGGTCAGTTCTGGGCAACCGAAGATGCAACCACCACAGCCTCAGCTGTGGTGGCGATTGAAATACCACAGAGCCAGGGATGGTACACGGTTCAGTCTGATGGGGTGACTCAGTACATTGCCCCACCTGGCATTCTGAGTACTGTTTCAGAAATACCTCTGACAGATGTAATTGTCAAAGAGGAGAAACAGCCCAAGAAGAGAAGTTCTGGAGCTAAAGTCCGTGGCCAGTATGACGAGATGGGGGAAAATCTGGCAGATGACCCCCGCTGCTTTAAAAAGATAGTGGACAGCGGGGTACAGACTGACGATGAAGATTCAGCAGATCGGAGTTATGTGAGCAGGCGAAGGAGAACTAAAAAGAGTGTCGATACAAGTGTCCAAACGGATGACGAAGATCAGGATGAATGGGACGTGCCTGCTAGATCTAGGAGGAAAGCTCGCGTAGGGAAATATGGTGACAGCCCTGCAGAGGCGGACAAGGCCAAACCCCCTTCCAAAGTCTCCAGCATAGCCGTTCAAACAGTAGCAGAGATATCTGTGCAAACTGAACCAGTTGGAACCATAAGAACGCCTTCGATACGGGCACGCGTGGATGCCAAGGTAGAAATAATTAAACACATTTCAGCACCTGAAAAGACTTACAAAGGGGGCAGTTTAGGATGTCAAACAGAAGCAGATTCAGACACACAAAGTCCTCAATATCTGAGTGCCACCTCTCCACCCAAAGACAAGAAACGCCCAACACCTTTAGAAATTGGTTATTCATCTCACCTCCGAGCAGATTCCACACTACAGCTGGCTCCTTCCCCACCTAAATCTCCAAAAGTCCTTTATTCTCCCATCTCACCACTTTCACCAGGCAAAGCCTTAGAATCAGCCTTTGTACCTTATGAGAAACCCCTCCCTGATGATATAAGTCCACAAAAAGTACTGCATCCAGATATGGCTAAAGTTCCCCCAGCAAGTCCTAAGACAGCCAAGATGATGCAGCGCTCCATGTCTGACCCCAAGCCTCTGAGTCCAACAGCAGACGAAAGTTCCAGGGCTCCTTTTCAGTATACCGAGGGCTACACGGTAAGAGTGCTTCTTTTCAGTTAGAAGACAATGGCTGAGTTGATGTTAACTGTGTGTTTGCAGACTTTAGAAAGCCGTGACACTCCTGGTGCCTGATTCTAAATTTCAGTGAGGACTATTTCATTAGAAAATTTGGGGGAGGGGGAAGCAGAAAATTATACATCCATGTAGAAATAGAAAAAAAAAAGGCAAAATGAGAAAAATGTATATTATTTTGTGATTAATGAGATTGAATGTTTTGTTCTAATCTTGAAATCTCCCAAGTGTCAAGTGTAGGCTGATTTCAGTGAATATAACTAATATTCACATATGGTAGAATAAGTATTGAATACATAGATAAGGCAAAGGAGGACCAAAAATTTAAACCCATGGATACTGGAATTCTTAGTGGGAGGATCCTTGAAGATCATTTGATCAATCTATTCTTTTGCCAGAATGTTAATCTTTGCTGCTCAAAATAAAGCATTTCTAGGGCATAAAGTATAATTTAATCTTCATAGTTCATCCATGCTTATTTTGTTTCTGGCAATTTTCTGAATCTAATGTCAGGTAAGCCTTAATCTTAGTGCTTACAGAAGAAAAAATTAATTTTTATGTTTCTTCAAATAGATTTAATTAATAATTATTTAAGTTTAATAATTTGAGTTTATTTAAAATATGCTTCAAAGTGAAAGGAACTTATATAGGAATGTTGGACATATTTATGAAGATCTCTATAACTGGGAATAAGGAATGTTAATAATCAGGTGAAAAAGCAAGCTATCTACTTCAAGAAAACCTAATATATATCATTAGAAAGTTATTAATAAAGTAATAGTTCTATTTAAAACAAGATTTATGTTTATATCCCCTAATTACACTGATTTCTAAACTCTAGATCTTAAAACCCTGAAGCTTTTAAATAGGTTTTTCTGAGAAATTACTCTATTGCGACTGACCCAAATGTGTCTAACACTGGCTATGGGCTGAAAAGTGTGCCATTATATGTAACTGTAAGCCAGTTTTTAGGTGTATAGTAATATTAATAGTCATACTAATAAATTAAAATCCTTATCTAAGTGTTCCAGTTTCGTAGGGGCATTTTGCTATTATGTACTTTCTCAAAAAGAGTGTATAAACTGTCTTCATGGGGGGGATAGAGGTCATAATTTGTTTTTTTTTTTTTTATTTACTTATCATAACTCATCAGGGAACCACTGCTACATTGAGATTTCATTCAGTTTCCATGTATGGCTTTGTTTCTAGAATTAAATATATTGAGAGAAATATTTTTAACTTAGTTGTAATGTATAGGTATTTATTTTTACAGCAGTGACCTATGAATTCACCTAAAGAGTTATCTAGAAATCTTTGAAAATATATTTTTTAGCAGTATTTTAAAGTTATACTCAAGACTTCTGTCCCAGAAAGAACAGCCTTCTCCACGCGGTATATTGACCATTAATTTAATATTTCACCCTATACTCTTAATTCAAATGAACCCAGGTATAGAAGAGATTCAAGGTGTCAATATTTTTCCTCACAGTATTCTCTTGGGTTTTAGAAGTGTGAAATGAAAGATACAATGGGTTGTATGTATTGTATTATTGATTATAATGGTGATATTATTTAACTATCTAATCCTAGAAGAAGTTGGATAGAATTACCAAATAATACTCTGAGCCTGAAAAATCCTAAGTGTATTGAACTTTGGAACACAATCCAGTAGTTCCTTTTTCTAAGTGGTCACACTCAGTGCAGGCTTCAATATGGAATGCTGCTGCTGCTGCTAAGTCACTTCAGTCGTGTCCGACTCTGTGCGACCCCATAGACGGCAGCCCACCAGGCTCCCCCTTCCCTGGGATTCTCCAGGCGAGAACAATGAAATGGGTTGCCATTTCCTTCTCCAATGCATGAAAGTGAAAAGTGAAAGGGAAGTCGCTCAGTCATGTCCAGTTCTTTGTGACCCCATGGACTGCAGCCCACCGGCTCCTCCGTCCATGGGATTTTCCAGGCAAGAGTACTGGAGTGGGGTGCCATTGCCTTCTCCAATATGGGATAATTGTATACAAACTCAAAAATACTGTTTTGTTGCATGTGTAAGGTAGACCATTTTATATACAGGCAGTGTTCTTAGCGCTTTAGATACTCTGATTTAAGATGGGAATTTTATAACTTATTTCTTGGAAAATTTCTAAACATTCCTTGTGTTCATTTTAAACTAAAACCAGTCTCTCAATTATAAACACAAATTACTAAATATTAGTTGTACTGAAAAGAATAATCCAAATGATATTCATGGTGATACAAGTTTGTTTAGCTCAGTAATTTCCATACTGTTAATTTTCTCAAACCAATAAAATTGAAAAAAATTAAAACATCCAATCAACATTGAGACAACATAGTAACACATATAATTCAGCATGAAAGATCAGTTTTATATGGCATGACATTCTGTAGTCAGTTCTCTTCTTGGAAGTACCAGGGAATGTTTCAAGGGAGGAAGTTCTCAAACAGGAAGGTGAGATCTCTGTTGGACCATGAAGAGCAAAATGGAAGTCATTCTGGAGGAAACAGACATACAAGGGTTCAGACTGATGAACAGACAGAAAACAAAGAGGAGGAGAAAAGGATTTACTATAAATGAAAGATAAGGAAGGGATAGGTGCCAGGGGATCTAATTTGCTGAGTTCAGGTTTTGTTTTACTTCCCTTGCCTGTGGGGAGCCTAACCCAAGCCACCATCATTTTTTATTTACACTATGCCCTAGGCCCTGGACTCCTCCACTCTTGCCTTCCTTACTGCTGCTGCTGCTGAGTCACTTCAGTCGTGTCCGACTCTGTGTAACCCCATAGACGGCAGCCCACCAGGCTCCCCCGTCCCTGGGATTCTCCGGGCAAGAGCACTGGAGTGGGTTGCCATTTCCAGTGCTCCAACCACTGACCTTGCTGGTCTTTGAGTATGCCTCATCCCCACCCAGGGAGCCTGTTCGGAGCTCTCTCTCCCCAGATGGTTGTCTGATTCACTCCTGCGTACAGATTTCTGGTTAAGTTTCACTTCCACAGAAAAGCTGTCCTCACTTCAGTCTCTATATAAACCTATCACCTTGAATTCCTGCACCCTCCAGACATGTATATTAATGTGTTAGTACATATTTAATGAAATATCATCTACTTTATCCTGTAGAACATAACCTCTACAAAAGCAGGAACTTTGTTTTGTTTGCTGCTGTAATCCAAGAGCCTAGAACAGCACCCAACACAAAGCAGGTCTTCAATATTTATTCAATAAATGTATTAAAGGAAGGATTGCATGGAAGCAGTGGGTTAGGACATGCATTAAAAGACTCCAGCGGGTTACCTTTTCCTTGCCACAGTCTAGACCCATCCTACCATCCTAGCAAGTCCTTTTGATAATCTGTACTGATACTTCCTATACTAAAAGTGTCAGTTCCACTTTGGTTTTATATAGATATTTGCACCACTGGGCACAAGTTAAACAGTATTTAGCTATTAGACAGTCCAGATGCCTTACAGATGATGAACAAAGCCCAGAGTAGGCTAGTGCCTTTATCATGATTTCTTAATGAACCTGTAACCTGGCCAGCTAGAATGCTAAACTTGGCACTTTACAGTTATTCTCTGTTTGTCTCTTCTGAGGCTTATGGAACATTTTCTGATTTTGTTGTTTGTTTGTTTGCTTTTTTGCTAATTTAGTACCATGCTTTGTGTCTGTCTTTTTATCTTGTCATTTCCTCTGTTCTCCCCCAAATTCTAATTTAAACCCCTGTCAATGAGGTTTATTCACTTTTTAACTTGCTTGCATTCTCTCATTATCACGTTCATCCATTCATTGGTCTTTTTTAAACACTGTGGTAAACTCTCTAAAACATACAGGATAAGGCAGAGTTCATGCTTGACCTCCCACCGCTGTGATCAATTTGTTCTTCTTGCCCCACTGTTGTATTCATTTGCGAGGGCTCTTGTAATAAGGTACCACAAACTCGGTAAGTTAAGCCACAAAAATGTGCTGTCACACTTCTAGAGACTAAAAGTCCAAAATCATGGTGTGAGCAGGGTTCATTCTTTTGCAGGCCTCTCTCCTAGCTTCCGCTAGCCTCCAGCATTCCTTGTCTTTCAGAAGGTGGTCTCCCTGTGTCTCTTTAAATCGTCTTCCCTCTCTGTATGGCCATCTCTACGTCCAAATTTCCCCTCTTTAGCAGACACTGGTCTTATTGATTAGGTCAGCACTAAAGATCTGTTTTAACTTGATTTCCTTGTGTAAATATCTTGTGTCTGAGTGGTTTCACGTTCCGAGGTACTAAGGATCAGCACTCCAACAAAGCTTGGTTTTTTTGTTTTGTTTTTTAAACCAGTAAGACACATCAAAGCACTATATTGCCTTTTTCATTTGTTCATAGGCAAATGTGGACTGTTTTGTGGTGTGTTTGCTTTGGGTCCTCTTTCCATATGCAGTCATTTTTTTCTTAGCAGCTATCTCACAAGCTTATGGGAGAGCTTTCATTATTACAAAATTCTTCCGTATGAATAAAATCTTCTCCTGGAGTTTCCAAACATTTGTCTTAATTCTGAAATTTGGAACATCAGAGATTTAAATTTATTCCTTTCCCACTCTGTAGGAATCCAAACATCTGAGATCCTTTAACTGATAGAGTTTTTCCATCATGGATTTGTAGTTACACTTTTGACACAGAAATTCCAAGCCAGGAGCCTGTATCATCTGGTTAGTGTTTCACTGGCACTTTGAGTTCATGCTTAACCCTAAGATATCTTATACATTTAATTGTTTAAATTGGCAATAATTAACATAAAATCATAAAACAGTATACAGTGGGCCTAACGGGTGCAGGGAGTTATCTGACATCTTTTTATTGAGTTATGTAATATTCCCCTATGTCTGCATGAGGTGAACTGTATCTCTTTTCCAGACTTTGTCATTTTGATATCAAAGTCACAGCCCCCAAGCTAAATTCTATTTTTGGCAACTTTATATAACCAAACACTTTTATCATGTAGTATTCTTCCTTTTACAAATATAAAAATTTAACTCTGCGTAAAGATGAAAAAAAATGCCACCTTCTTCCTTGAGGTTTTCTGTTCGCTCCCCAGAAAAATTTCGAAAAGATACAACTGAAATATTCAGAAATGTACTCCTTCTCATGGGGTTGAGCTCGCTATTTACATACCGCTTGAAAATAATGTATTTTCATTCTCATTTAGAAAAAGGACAAAAAGAAATAAGATTTTTGATGAAAAACAGTATGTACACAAAGTTTTATTTCTAATTTTTATCAGCGGAATTCTTCAATTAAAATGTTTTATAAAAAAATAAAATAAAATAAAATGTTTTATGAGAGCCAAATAGTTAAAAATGGGTGAACACTAGTATAGAGTTATCAGATCATCTGTAATGACTGAAAGTAACACAACCTTCCCATCCCAAGTCTGGCAATTGCAGATATCCAGTAACCTTGATTCCCTTTCCTCACGGAGGTACATTTGGCGATTTCTCTATTTCCTCAGCAAAACCTTACTATCATTGAAGACTTTTATTTTATGGAATAGTAGAAAAAAATTCTCAAATCTCGTAGTAACTGTTTGTCTTTCCTAGTCTATGAAGTATATAATGGTGCTACTGTAGGGATTTCAGATTCCTGTTCTTTATAACCATTTTAAATTTATTCCTTTTGGGCATTGAGTCTATTCTTGACTGACTAGTTGAAAACTACCTGCCTTTCTAACACTCTGATCCTCATGCCCTTTGTGATTTTTCTCCATATCACATATTGTAAAAAGTACAGTGTCTTTTCCTTTATTGTGTCATTTATTGTCTTTGCTTCCCTAACCAGAATTTATGGGTGGGGATTTTTGTTTTACATGATCACATTTTTATGTTTATTATGTACCCAGAAAAATGCCTGGCTCAAAATAGGTTGTCTATAACAATAAATTAATATGATGAATTAATGAATGAACAGGCCATTTCTTTCCATCAAACTGCTTTTAATTTAGGTGAATTCACCAATTCCTCACTCCCACTTAAAACAACACCAAAACAAAAAAAAAAGAAAAGAAAGAAACAAAGCAAAACAAATAAATGAGATTTGATTCATCCTTTCACTATACCTTTTGTGGAGTTTTTCCTTCTGCTTTCTCCTTCTACGTTTTTCTTCTTTTGATAAAAAGATGATAGTATACTTTCTAAAATATATTTCAATCCAGCATTTGTGTGTGTATGTAGGGGGGATTATCTCTAGCTTCACATCTATGAACTTTTCATAAACCAGAGCACCAAAATCTGTTCCTCATGCCCTTTTTCTTTCACATAGCTCAGTTCAGTTGCTCAGTTGTGTCTGACATTTTATGACCCCATGGACTGCAGCACACCGGGCTTCCCTGTTCATCACTAACTCCCAAAGCTTGCTCAGACACATATCCTTCGGTGATGCCATCCAACCATCTCATCCTCTGTCATCCCCTTCTCCTCCTGCCTTCAATCTTCCCAGCATCAGGGTCTTTTCAGATGAGTCAGTTCTTCCCATCAGGTGGCCAAAGTATTGGAGTGTCGGCTTCAGCATCATTCCTTCCAATGAATATTCAGGACTGATTTCCCTAGGATGGACTAGTTGGATCTCCTTGCTGTTAAAGGGAATCTCAAGAGTCTTTTTCTAGCACCACAGTTCAAAAGCATCAATTCTTTGGGGCTCAGCTTTCTTTGTAATCCAACTCTCACATCCATACATGACTACTGGAAAAACCATAGCTTTGGCTAGATGGACCTTTGTTGGCAAAGTAATGTCTCTGCTTTTTAATACACTGTCTAGGTTGGTCATAGCTTTTCTTCCAAAGAGCAAGCATCTTTTAATTTCATGGCTGCAGTCACCATCTGCAGTGATTTTGGAGCCCAAGAAAATAGTCTGTCACTGTTTCCATTGTTTCCCCATCAACTTGCCATAAAGTGATGGGACCGGATGCCATGATCTTAGTTTTCTGAATGTTCAGTTTCAAGCCAGCTTTTCCACTCTCTTTTACTTTCATCAAGAGGCTCTTTAGTTCTTCTTCTGCCATAAGGGTTATTGAAAGGGTTATTTCAACCATCTCATCCTCTGTCATCCCCTTCTCCTCCTGCCTTCAATCTTTCTCAGCATCAGGGTCTTTTCAAATGAGTCAGTTCTTCCCATCAGGTGGTCAAAGTATTGGAGTTTCGGCTTCAGCATCAGTCCTTCCAATGAATATTCAGGACTGATTTCCTTAGGATGGACTGGGGAATGGACATTAAGAATGAGGTTATTGATTTCTCCCGGCACTCTTGATTCCAGTTTGTGCTTCATCTACCCCAGGATTTTGCATAATGTACTCTGCTTTCCTTGTGGCTCAACTGGTAAGGAATCCGCCTGCAACGCAGGAGACCTGGGTTCAATCTCTGGGTTGGGAAGATTCTCTGCAGAAGAGAAAGGCTACCCACTCCAGTATTCTGGCTCAGAGAACTCCATGGACTGTGTAGTCCATGGGATCATGAAGAACTGGACATAACTGAGCAACTTTCCCTTTCACTTTCAAGCAGGGTGACAGTATACAGCCTTGACTACTGCTTTCCCTATTTGGAACCAGTCTGTTGTTCCTTGTTCAGTTTTAACTGTTGCTTCTTGACCTGCATACACATTTCTCAGGAGGCAGGTAAGATAGTCTGGTATTCCCATCTCTAAGGATTTTCTACAGTTTGTTGTGATCTACACAGTCAATGGTTTTGGCTTAGTTCTTTTACACAGTGAGACTTTTTATATCATGACCCCAAATAGTCAAGAATATCAAAAAAGAAAATGTAGAATGTTCTCTGCAAAATCAGGAGAGAAAGTAACAGCCATTGAAAGAACTAGCAGTGTACACTCAAAGAATTTTTTCAGAGCTAGATATATCCTTTACAATTTATCTGTCTTAAAAAAAGATTTTTCTATCAAAAAAGAAATACATTTCAGAAATAGCACATGTTTTATCAATAGTGATACATGCAACTTTTTGCACTAAAATAAGCTACATTTGAAATGTTTCACCTCTATCGGGTCTTAAAAATACATAAACTGCCAAGTGTTACAGCTGATTTTTCCTACCCTTAGACTTGTTGAACAATTTTGGAACTTTTTTGGTAATAGACAAATTCCTTATTAAAATATTTTTGTTCCAGAGTTTAAGCCAGGATCCTATTGCAAAGCAGATGGTATTCATGAGCTGATTTTTACAAGAATATGTTTTGCTTCACTGATTGCTGTTTTGATAGCTATTTTTAAGATTTTTGGAACCCTTTAATGTCTATTTCAGAGAGTAATTTCCATAACCTAAATTGAGAAATTTTATTTCTGTCAATTTTATTTCTGTCAGAATGTACATATTTAAGAAATAGTGACTGTGATGGCCAAATGTGATTTGAAGAATATTTTTTAGGGGTTTTTTTTCATTATTCTCTTTGGAAAGCAATATAAATCAGTCTATTAAAACTGAGTTTGATGAAATAAGCTATTTTATAAAGGTACTATTTACATACATGAGAGAAAAAGTACTCATTTATTAAAGACAGGCTTTCTAAATAGTATTTCAGTTGAGTTCAGTCACTCAGTTGTGTCTGACTCTTTGTGACCCCATGGACTGCAACACCCCAGGCTTCCTTCCAGGTTTCCCTGTCCATCACCAACTTCCAGACAGAGCTTACACAAACTCATGTCCATTGAGTCTGTGATGCCATCCAACCATCTCATCCTCTCTCTTCCCCTTCTCCTCCCACCTGCAATCTTTTCTTGCATCAGGGTATTTTCAAGTGAGTCAGTTCTTCACATCAGGAGGCCAAACTTTGGAGCTTCAGCATCAGTCCTTTCAGTGAATATTCAGGACTGATTTCCTTTAGGATGGACTGGTTGGATTTCCTTGCAGTCCAAGGGACTCTCAAGAGTCTTCTCCAACACCATAGGTCAAAAGCATCAATTTTTTGATGCTCAGCTTTCTTTATAGTCTAACACTCACATCCATACATGACTACTGCAAAAACCACAGCTTTGACTAGATGGACCTTTGTTGGCAAAGTAGTGTGTCTGCTTTTTAATATACTAAGTTGGTCATAGCTCTTCTTCCAAGGAGCAAGCGTCTTTTAATTTCATTACTGCAGTCACCATCTGCAGTGATTTTGGAGCCCCAGGAAATAAAATCGGTCACTGTTTCCATTGTTTCCCCATTATTTGCCATGAAGTGATGGGAGCAGATGCCATGATCTTAGTTTTCTGAATGTTCAGTTTCAAGCCAGCTTTTCCACTCTCCACTTTCACTTTCATCAAGAGGCTCTTTAATTCTTCTTTACTTTCAGCCATAAGGGTAATGTCATCTGCATATCTGAGGTTATTGATATTTCTTCCAGTAATCTTGATTCCAGCTTGTGCTTCATCCAGTCCAGCATTTCTCATGATGTAATCTGCATGTAAATTAAATAAGCAGGGTGACAATATATAGCCTTGATGTACTCCGTTTCCTATTTTGAACCAGTCTGTTGTTCCATGTCCAGTTCTAACTGTTGCTTTTTGACCTGCATACAGATTTCTCAGGAGGCAGGTAAGGTGGTCTTGTATTTCCATCTCTCTAAGAGTTTTCCACAATTTGTTGTGATCTACACAGTCAAAGGCTTTGGCATAGTCAATAAACCAGAAGTATATGTTTTTCTGGAACTGTCTCACTTTTTCAGTAATCCAACAAATGTTGGCAATTTGATCTCTGGTTCCTCTGCCTTTCTAAAGCCAGCTTGAACATCTGGAAGCTCATGGTTTACGTATTGATGAAGCCTGTCTTGGAGAATTTTGAGCATTACTTTGCCAGCGTGTGAGATGAGTGCAGTGTGTGGCAGTTTGAGCATTCTTTGGCATTGCCTGTCTTTGGGATTGGAATGAACACTGACCTCCAGTCCTGTGGTCACTGCTAAGTTTTCCAAATTTGTTGGCATATTGAGTGCAGCAGTTTCACGGCATCATCTTTTAGGATTTGAACTAGCTCAACTGGAATTCTATCACCTCCACTAGCTTTGTAGTGATGCTTCCTAAGGCTCACTTGACTTCACATTCCAGGATGTCTGGCTCTAGGTGAGTGATGACACCATCGTGATTATATGGGTCATGAAGGTCTTTTTTGTATAGTTTTTCTGTGTATTCTTCCCACCTCTTCTTAATATCTTCTGCTTCTATTAGGACCATACCATTTCTGCCTATCTTTCCATGAAATGTTCCCTTGGTATCTGTCTTTTTCTTGAAGAAATTTTTAATCGTTCCCATTCTATTGTTTCCCTCTCTTTTTTTACATTAATCACTGAGGAAGGATTGCTTATCTCTCTTTGCTATTCTTTGGAACTCTGCATTCAGATGGGTATTTCTTTCCTTTTCTCCTTTGCCTTTCATTTCTCTTCTTTTCACAGCTATTTGTAAGGCCTCTTCAGACAACCATTTTGCATTGCTTTTTCTTGGGGAAGGTCTTGATCACTGCCTCCTGTCAATGTCATGAACCTCCATCCATAGTTCATCAGGCACTCTGTCTATGAGATCTAGTCCCTTAAATCTATTTCTCACTTCCTCTGTATAATCGTAAGGGATTTGATTTAGGTCATACCTGAATGGTCCAGTGGTTTTCCTTACTTTCTTCAATTTAAGTCTAAATTTAGCAATAAGGAGTTCATGATCTGAGCCTCAGTCAGCTCCTGGTCTTGTTTTTGCTGACTGTATAGAGCTTCTCCATCTTTGGCTGCAAAGAATATAATCAATCTGATTTGGGTATTGATCATATGGTGTTTTCCATGTGTAGAGTCTTCTCTTGCGTTGTTAGAAAAGGGTGTTTGCTATGACCAGTGTGTTCTCTTGGCAAAACTGAATAGCCTTTGCCCTGCTTCATTCCGCATTCCAAGGCCAAATTTGCCTGTTATTCCAGGTAATTCTTGACTTCCTACTTTTGCATTCCAGTCCCCTATAATGAAAAGGACATCTTTTTGGGGTGTTAGTTCTAGAAGGTCTTGTAGGTCTTCATAGAACCATTCAACATCAGCTTCTTCAGCATTACTGGTCAGGGCATAGACTTGGATTATTGTGATATTGCATGGCTTGCCTTGGAAACAGGCAGAGATCATTTTGTCATTTTTGAGATTGCATCAAAGTACTGCATTTCAGACTCTTTTGTTAACTGTGATGGCTACTGCATTTCTTCTAAGGGATTCTTGCCCACAGAAGTAGATATAATGGTTATCTGAGTTAAATTCTAAATAGTAGAAGCATCATTTTTTCTATAGCTCTTACCGCTTCATTGCTTGTATACTTTTCTTGTCATAGTTCTTCTCTATAATTAAAATCTTGAATTATTATTATATGTTATTATGTTATATTATTATAAAACAGGAAATAATATTAAAGTATTTTTCAAAAAATAACAGTAAGATGATACTTTACAGTAATTAATTATTAGGGTTTGGTAAAAATCAAAATGACTTCATAGATGTAGACAAATATCTGTGAGAAACAGAAATTTTTTAAATTGATCTCATCAATTTGGTGTTTAGTAGTTAACGTTCGCTATTTCACTCTGGTTAGTATATTAGGATTAACTTCAAAACAAATCTTTTCAGACTGAAGGGTGAAAAAATCATATTATTTGTGTTATAGTTTCTTAGCATCTACATTTCAAAATATGTAAATAAGCATAATTATAAGATACATATATATGTTCTTAATGTTCAGTAGAAGACCTTGGCTGAAAATTAGCCCTAAATATTAGGATATATTGGTTTAATACAGGGAAGTTCTGAATTAAGAGAGCATTGATTATTACCGACCCAATTTAAGAACACAGAGCATCATTTAATTAGCTTTCTAAGTATTTTATCATAATATTCTTGATTCAGTAGACTACTTATTTTGAATAATTGTGCAGTTTATAACTGACTACATAAAGCTACATGCATATTCTCAAAAATATATCTCCTCCCAGTGAACAGGTATGCACTTTTATATATTTGTTTATGTTTTTAAAATTACTACTTATTTAGGATGCTTTAATCTGCCACATGTGCTGTTACTGAAATAAAAAACAAGCAATTAAAGTGTCATATAAAAATTTGGAAAAGTTTTGAGATATAATGTAACAGTGACATCAAAATGTATGTAATAGTGGCTTGACCTTTTCTTAGCATTATATTCAACATAAAATACATGTTTGTAATAGAAATATATGCCTACATACATATACATGTATGCATAAACTAGTTAATACTTTTATACCGTTGTATAACTAATAAAATATTTTCACATGCAGTTGCCTGGCACAAATCCAAACCATTTATTTCTTTAGATTCTATGTTTATTTTATTGCATATTTTAAAAATGATAAATCTGAAGTTAGGTCAGTATTCTTTGAACCTGCCCATATCCACCCAACATTAATTTTATTTGTAGCAAATGTATTTTCTTCTATTTAACAGGGTTTCTTTTTGATCCTCTATCTTGAATGGTGCATAAGTTTGAATTAATAAAGCACCAGAACAAGCAGAGCGAGGTAAATTGAGACTTAAATGAACTGTTTAGTTAACTGAGGTAGCTTAGTCTAAAGCTATAAATAATAAAAGGAATTTTTATGTATTTTATTCTCTCCTTAAGAACAGTTTGCTGGAGATTCAAATTAAAACAGTCAAGAAAAGTGATACTTGAACACAATGTAAGAAACCCTAGAGCTAACTTATAGAACTGCTGTCTCTATTTTTTTGGTTGAAAAAATGTTATGAGATGGCAAATAAAAGCTTAACTTCATAAAGAACAGTAAGTAACCCTTATGAGGGACTAAGCAGTCAGTCCCAGGAGAAGAGTTGAAGCTAAAAGAGATTATACTCATCATTCTCCTCCTCTTCCCTCAAGTGAAAGAAAAATATATAGACTAAGTCACTCTTAATAAGTTGGACTGAATTTTAATTTCTAATCTTGTAAGTGGCGTATTTTAACATGACAGGGACAAGGCAAGTCCCCACTGTTTTTGTTTTTTGTTTTTATAAAACTCAGCGCTAACCACATAGCTCAGTCTCCAGGCACAGAGGCTACTTTTAAATTTGCTAAATCACTTCAGTCGTGTCCAACTCTGTGCGACCCCAGAGACGGCAGCCCACCAGGCTCCCCTGTCCCTGGGATTCTCCAGGCAAGAACACTGGAGTGGGTTGCCATTTCCTTCTCCAGTGCATGAAAGTGAAAGGTGAAAGGGAAGTCGCTCAGTCATTTCCGACTCTTAGCGCCCATATGGACTGCAGCCTACCAGGCTCCTCCATCCATAGGATTTTCCAGGCAAGAGTACTGGAGTGGGGTGCCATTGCCTTCTCCTTCCTTTTAAACGGTTAGTCATTAATTTACTTTTTAGAAGGTCGAACTAAAATCAAGATTTAAAGTACTTACTAGTACTAATTGTAGAGTTTCATGATAATTCATAAAAGACCCACATCACAACATTAATTTTCCTTTTGATATAAATGTGCATTAATTCATTCAGTGTGAAATGGGAATTAAAATGATAGAAATGTTTGTAATAAAATAATATTGAATTTAGAAAAAGTTTATTTGCTTTCAACCAGTTCTCCCATTTATGGCATGAGCTGATGCCTGTAAATGCTCACTCAAACGCACATCAGTAACCTCAGGTTTTCTTAATAATCCATTTGGAAAATCATCTAATCACCATCAAAGTGTGCCTCTATTCTCATATAACTTAATTTATAGAATTGAAAAGTTAACCTCTTAAAATTATAACATTTAGTAAAAATATTGTATTTATGAAAGTCCATCCATGAGATTTATCATCTTAGATGACTGTATGTTTCTTGACACTTACTTAATTCAATTGCCATCCTTTATCAGTTAGTTCTCAATAGCATTTTCTAAAGAACCAAACACTTCTCCAGTTTGTACAGAAGGACCATGGTCTTACTTTCCAAGGAAATTTTGTTAATTTAATTTAATTTGAAGGAAGCTATTTATGTGACACAACTTTATGAAGAAGATCTGTTTTTATTTACTGCGAGTATGTTTAGATAAAAGCAACTCTGAACTGTTTTAATATCATGTTCCAAGGTTTTCTAGGCCAATCAATGGCAGAGGAATAAAAAACAATAATAGTGATTTCTGTGATTCTGTGGTTAGGTATTTCAAGAGTCTGAACATAAAATACCTTTATTATCTCAATATAATTTAGTAAAGACTGTGCCACTATTAAAAGGATCATTATATTCCTCATGGCTTTAGATAAGTAGTTATTGAATCATTCCTCAAATTGCTAGTGATCTGAAGCTCTGAAAAACATATAATAGTAATCAATCTTCATTTTAATACTCCATGTACAGAATGTTGTATAATTAGAAATTTACATTTTAAAGCATTTGAAATACAGTTAATTTTGTTATGATGAGAGGTTGCCAATGAGATATTCAAATGAGGAGGTATTTTATAGAAGTGTTGGAATCACTCCAGTCCCTCTTTGTGGATCAGCAATTTGTTCTCAAAATGAAATAAGTCTTGGGCAGACAATATTATAATATTTAGCATGCAGAATGAAGGGAGGAAGAGATGTGTCTTACTTTTTAATATATATTTATTAATATGTTTTAGGATACGTTTCCATGTTAATTCTTGGAAATTTGTATTAACTTGATTATTCTACTTCAGACTGCTCGCATAAACTATTAACACATTTTCTGGTAAAGGGATGTAGTCATTGTCTCTTGATAGCATATTAGAACTGTAAATGATTTTGCCCTTGAAGAAGGAATCAATGTTAGATAGTTTTTCTTAGCATTCCATATCCTAGTCCAGCAGCACATTCAGAAGTTAAATCGTATAGAAATGAGAAAATAGGAGGTATCTGTGTTTATTTTCCAGTGATTTGATCAGATTTTAATTCTTATGCTATCATATTTTCATAACCCTTAGGTTAAGCAAATACTGTTAAATTACTTCTTTGTTTCTCTTTATGCTCACTGGTTACCACACCTTCTTTCTGCTTAGCTAAGAACATATAGGCAAAATATGTTTTGCTGCCCTAATAAATTTTTGAAGTAGTACCTACAAGAAGAAGAGATTAAGCCTAGTAATGACTGGATGTTGAGAGATTAAAAGGAAAGAAAAAAGGAGGTCATTAGTATCTTTAAGCATTTTCTTTTCTCCTAGGAAAGTGATCAAGAAAATACAATTTTGAATGAAGCAAAAAACTAGCTTAGAAATATATCTGTAGCACACAGCAGTGTGTTTTTCCAATGAAAATGTAAAATCTAGAAATGACAAAGATAGATAATTGGGAGGGATAGAGGGTAGAAGGGAGGAGGGAGAAATACTTGCACATACATATGCCTAAAAACTGATCACCTTAAAAACTGCTAAGAGGGCTTTCCAGAATACCTTATATAGATTTTAGGAGAAAAGAAATTAATCTGTTTGGGACATTCCAGAAAATGGAAACAATACGTGTTGCCCAGACTGACATCTCTAATGCTTCTGTCCAGTGAGGTAGAAACTAGTTTTCTGCTTGGCTGCCCAGCCCAAGAGCAATGACTTTCAGCAAGAAAACAAGACAAACTGGGACAAGAGGTGCATTAAGGCAAAGCAGAAGATGTCTCATGATATATTGAGTGCCACTTTCACAGTATTAATTGGAGAACATTTTTGTCTCTACTACTAGACTTTAAGAAATAACTTGTGTGTGACTTTTAAATATATTCATTTACTTTGTTTTTATTTCCTGACTGTTAAGTTCTTGTGATTTAGTTCCTTGCTTTTTTGATGCTACTAGAATATTACAACAATTAAGGAAGAAGTACTTTTAAAAAACAATTTCAAGTATATTCGCAATGGTAAATTCTCTCCCATGACCAAAGAGAGTCAAGACTGTTTATTGTTAAAGGTGTCTATATTTTTTTCAATCATTCAGTGATATATTCATAGCAATGATGATACTGCTTATTTAGCATTTGATTCATAGAAATAGTAAATTGTTCCACACTACTTTAGTTGAAGAAATTTGATGGCTTTGTTTGTATGTGCCAGGGATTGTGCCATATTGCAATGACTAGTGGATTTTAGATGTTTTATCAGTGTTTAAAGTATTTTTCCAGAATGGTATCATTTAAAATTTAATTTTCACAGGTCACTCCATGTTATTTTTAATTTTTCTTGTATATCTTAAAGCAGTAGAAATAACTGAGCCCTTGCACTCAACATTTAGAATCTATTTTAGCTCTTTGTAGGGGTGTGGAGAAGGCAATGGCACCCCACTCCAGTACTCTTGCCTGGAAAATCTCATGGATGGAGGAGCCTGGTGGGCTGCAGTCCATGGGGTCGCTAAGATTCCGACACGACTGAGCGACTTCACTTTCACTTTTCACTTTCATGCACTGTAGAAGGAAATGGCAACCCACTCCAGTGTTCTTGCCTGGAGAATCCCAGGGACAGGGGAGCCTGGTGGGCTGCTGTCTCTGGGGTCGCACAGAGTCGGACACGACTGAAGCGACTTAGCAGCAGCAGCAGTAGGGGTGGGGGTAGAACGTTAAAAATGACTCTATTTGGGGAATACATTATTAATGATACAATGCATTGGATAGAATGCTGAATATTTTATATTCAGCTGCTATTTTGTCTCCAAACTGGAAACTACAGATAGTGGGGTAGAGAGACCCATTAACGGTGAATTAATGCTCTCATTGACATTTCAGAGAGTGAAACTCTCCTTATAAGAGCTATCTTGTTTGAAGGGACAAATATCCTAGATATTACATCTACCTTCCTAATACTTAAAAAGCATAAACATTTATAGAAAGATATTTATACACAATGAAAAGGAATGACCAGGTACAGAGCAGAAGTAAAAATATCAGAGAACTTATAATATGTATAAGTAGTATTCTTCTTCCAAAGACAAAGACTTCTCTCGTAATCAAGTAAATACAGGCCCTGAGTGAGAAGTCCAATAAGGCAATACAAATGCCTCTGAGAGCAATTTCTGTCAGTTTCTCTCAGTTTCTGTGAATTTCTCTCAAATTTTGTTGTTACTGTTTTGATTCTTGTTTTCTTATATTATTTTCAAGGTAGAAAGGATCTCTCAATTTTAAAGTTAAGGTTAGTTATCCAGTTGATTTCCCTTAGTGATTCAGGTAATTAATTTCTCAAACTAGATAACTGTTGTTTCCTCTAAAGTTTGTAATCTTTTTTTAATTACACTATTGATCTTCTCTTGAACTCAGAAGAGCAAGCAACTTTTAACAAAGATCTAGCATTTACATAATTTTTCATTTAGACTAGGAATTCTGTGTCCTCTGATTTTTCCTTAGTTATCACACCTGTGGAAAATTTCCCAAGATTTTTATGGGGTTAAGCTAAAAAAATTAATCTTCTGCACTGAAAGAGATATTCTCATTAATAGTTGTAAGCATCTATTTTTTTCTCTATGTTCTCTAATAAAATTGTATTTTTTAAATCTTGGTTGAATATCTTCTGAGTATTTATTCATGTTAATCCAAAAGGTGCGAATCATCCTATCTAATAAAGGGATTGATTTTTGGATCATAATTGATAAGGCAAAATCTAATATGTTCCTCTCCTTATTAATTTCCTTAGATTGTTATCATAGCCTAGAATATCTCTTTTTCTTTCACCCTTTATCCAAGGAGTGCTCTTTTTCAAGTTGTCATCCAAGTTTCTCCTTTTTCCATTCAGACAAAGACACTAAAACGTACAAATACCAGCATTCTCTATAAGCTAAATAACCATAGATTAGGGATCTCGTTCTGAAGATACCATCTTGTATGTCCTGTGACATTTATGATTTTTCAACCAGTGACTGTTTTGCCTCTGTCTTCCCCTAGAGATATTTGACATTGTATAGTGGCATTTTTGATTGACAGGACTGGAATAGGATGTGCTGAGTGGGTAGAGGCCAGAACAGTTCACAAAACAGTCCTCCCACTCCCAACACAGAATCATCTGGAAATAAATGCCAGTAGTGCCAAGGTTAAGAAAGATTAATTACTTACATTGATGCCGGACCATGAGCAGTCATAACCTGCATGCAGATCCCTAACAAATTGCATGACCATTTTTATTGTTACATCCAAAAGTTGGCACCTATGTCAAAGGATAATGTAAAATGCTTTGCTGAAGTCCTGTGAGATTGTATCTCCTGTTTCTATGTTGTCTATGTGGTCCGCCACATTATGATTGGACTGTTATAATTTTCTCTTTAGCAGAGCTATGATGCTTGCCACCCAGGACACTGCATTGCAGGTCATCAACAGTGATTGCACATTTAGAGTTTGATGGTTTTTCCTGGTAGTTAACATATTAGAGTTAATTTGAACAGTATGTAATAACCAGGGTTGCCTTATCCACCTGTAAGAAAAAAGGAAATGGATGAGTGGAGACTTTAATATAGATAAATTTTTAAGGGTTTTATATATTATATATATACACACACATATAAAATATGTATTATATATAGCATTTATATTATATATTACCTATGAATTATTATATATATATATATATATATGTATACACACTGGTGTGTGGGCTTCCCTGGTGGCTCAGATGGTAAAGAATTTGTCTGCAATGCAGAAGACATGGGATTGATCCCTGGATTGGGAAGATCCCCAGGAGAAGGGAATGGCTACATTCCAGTATTCTTGCCTGGAGAATTCCATGGACAGTAGAGCCTGGCAGGCTACAGTCCATGGGGTCATAAAGAGTCACAGCTGAGTGACTTTCAATTTAAATTTGTGTGTATGTATATATATATATATATATATATATATATATATATTTGTTTTTTGCTTTTCCATTTTTTCGCCTTCTGTTTGCATTCAGCCACTCTCTGTATATATTTCCATCTCACAGAAACTAATGCATCACCAGGCTGAAGTGCATTTCATCTATCATATAAGGTGCATGGTATCAATGGGCTCCTCCAAGAAGTGTTGTTTAAAATATCTTCAGACAGCAGAACTTTTGCTGGAGTTTGCTTGCTTCCTATCACTATTGCAATTGAAATTAACTGTTCTTTAAGTCTTTTTCAACCTCCATTCTATTTTTAGGACCTCCTTTCCTTTCCCTGGGTCTATTATTTGCACAAGCATTTTTAAATATCTGTTTTTAGTACAATTATTTTTCAGATTAAGGGCACCAGATCTGTTTGAAAACTTTGACCAGGCTAGTCATCAAGGAAAGAAAATCTTATTAAATAGCAAGATTTTTCTATATTGTTATTATTGTCTCTAATCATGACCTCCAACTGCATCATCATTAATCATGATAAGCTTCCTTTGATACATCTCTTGATCTTTTCTAAGCAATACATTGTTTCATTTCTCTACTTTAGAGTTCTCCACTCTTATTTGGGGCGTCCCCTGTGGCCCTAGTGGTAAAGAATCCCCCTGCCAGTGCAGGAGAAGCAAGAGACATAGGTTTGATCCCTGGGTTAGGAAGATCCTCTAGAATAGGAAATGGCAACCTGCTCTCGTATTCCTGCCTGAAAAATTCCATGAACAGAGAAGGATGGCAGGCTACAGTCCATGGGGTCACAAAGAGTTGGACACACTGAGCATGCACTCTTATTTTACATTATATTGATTAGAATTTGTCATTTTAGAAGTTATTATTTAGAAAGGCTGTTCTTTTTAAATTATAAGTTGGCACATCACTTTAAATTTCTGGAATAATAACTAATTTAGGCTCTTTCCTTGTTTTAAGTGATTTAGTGAAAGTCACTCTGTCATGTCCGACTCTTTGTGACCCCACGAGCTGTAGCCTGCCAGGCTCCTCTGTCCACGGAATTCTCCAAGCCAGAATACTGGAGTGGGTAGCTGTTCTCTTCTCCTGAGGATCTTCCCAACCCAGGGATCAAACCCTGGTCTCCCACATTGCAGATGGATTCTTTACCATCTGAGCTACCAGGGAAGCCCAATTTACTCCTTAGACAAACTGATAATGTATCAGTTATCTGTGTATTATTATCTGAACAATAATCCTCTCAACATATAGGAAAACTGAGTCCCAGGGAGTTTAAGCAACTTGCTAAAGTTCTCACAGCTGGTAACACCAGGGCCAGGATTAAAACAGTCTAGCCTGAGAGACTAAGCTTACAATCACATTATATTTCCTGTCATTTGGGAGGAATATAGCTAAAATCTTGACATGTCTCCAACTTTGTTATCAAGTAGTAGAGAACAACAAAATTATTTTGTCTTGTAGGGACTGAGTGCTTAGCTGAGCTAGCTCATTAAGTATTGAATTGGCCAAAAAGCTTCTTTGGGTTTTTCCATAAGATGGTGTGAAAAATTCAAATGAACTTTTTGGCCAACCCAATGTCTAGCTACTACCAACCAACTTTGTCACTTGTTTCTATGACTCACGTCCCTAGGCCACAAAATATTGATAAACAGAAGTCATGTATCATTAAATATTTGCAACTCTGAAGGAAAATTAGAAATCCCTGATACCTAGAATGTTTCTTTAACCTTGGATTTTATTTTGAAAATAACCAAAGACAGCTTGACTAAGCTCACTCTGTCAAGTGAGAACTATAAACTGTTAAACATAAATTAAGATAAATTATATACATATATGAGCAATCAACATTAAGAACTAATATCAGTTTCTAGGTTAGTTCATTATAACCGTTACTCTTAACGTAGTTGTCTTTTTTGCAGTTCCTCATACTTTTATCTTTCTGGTAATTTCATGTATACTCTTATCCCACACAGTGAATTCTGGGAAATTCATTTCTTGATTTAGAGTTTTAAAAGTAATTGAACAGGTTCTTGTTTTATCTTTTCATTTATTTATTCTTTCATTTAATGTTTGTGTGTGTGTGTGTGTGTGTGTGTATATATATATATATATATATATATATATATATATGCACCCATTTAATGGGTGCCTTCAGTATTTTTAAAAATTAATTTTCAAAGTGTGTGTGTTCGCCTCAGAAATGTCTTTCGTTCTCTCTGTTTGTGCCATTGCATTGTTACCTTCTCTGTTCTGTGTGCTTTCTCTCTGCCAGGATCCGCTTTTTGTGTTACATTAGTTAGTGGCTGAACTGAACTTGGTGGGAAATCCTTACTTTGAAATGCTATGCTATTACTTATAGCATAGCAAAGTATGCTATTACAGTTTCAGAGTAACACAGTGAAACTTTCTTTTTCAAACCATTTCACAACCGCAATCATGTAGTACAGATGAACATTTTAAACTTGAAAATTCTTATGAGATACCAAATCTACTAAATGCAACTCAAGGAAAAGAAATGGTTATTAATTTCAGTCTGCTATTGAACTCCGTGATATTCAATGAACCAGAAAGGTTACTGTGAAAAAACTTTTTTTAAAAATAGATAACATATATATGTTAGTATTGGGGGAAATTATTAAATAATTATTCATTTATTTACTGTTATGGTCAGCACACTCATTTTTTTTGCAAAGAAACAGTTTCTTTAATATTTAGAACGTGAATTTATCAAACGTCCATAGTTTTCTGTAGAAATGAGAGGATTTTGCAAGGAAATGATATGTAATGGATGCTATAGTATATCGAGAATTGCACATGGCTCAGTGGTAAGGAATCTGCCTGCCAATGCACTCGATCCCTAGGTTGGGATGATCCCCTGGAGAAGGAAATGGCAATCCACTCCAGTTTTTTTGCAGAAAAAAATCCATGGACAAGGGAACCTGGTGGGCTACAGTCCATGGGGATCGAAAAGAGTTGGCCATGACTTAGCAACTAAAGAACAACTACAGTATGTACCAAACATCTTGCACAGAGGTCTCATTTACTGTTCATATCAGCTCTATGACTTGATTGTAGTAAGTAAAATTAAAAGAAATAAGGATGAGCGAGAATAAATAATGTACCAAACAGCTGCTTTTGAGGTTCCATTGCCCCATATTCCTCAAGATCACTGTGAGAAATAAGCTACAGTTTCAAAAACCATACTTGAAAGACTTATGATGTTTAGTAATTGTGAATTTCATTCAAATATTTTAAATTTCAGAAATACATTTAAACCTTAATTGACCTTTATGATATTGCTTCTGAATATTACTTCTGTTAAACAATGAGGGTAGATAAGTGGAGAAGAAAAAAAAAATGACAACAGAGAACAGATTTTAAAACACTGAAGGAAATAAATTTGGAAATAGTAAAAAGACAGTGGAAGTATAGGTCTTGAATGAATATATATATTTTTTGGTTTGTAATACTTGGTGATTGGGTGAAAGGGAAGAATTAAGGTCTTTGGCTTATTAGTACAAAAAAGGAAAAAAAAGAATTTTGTAAAGGATATGCAACTAGAAGGCAAAACACCTGAGATCTAGTTGGGGGAATATGCTACTAAATGCTTGGGTAGCTTTGAGTGTATCAATTTATTTTAATTATACTCAAAATGATCTCATGTCTTCCGATATTCTGAAATTAAATGATTCTCAAGACCACAGTGATTCTTAGTATGCAAGTTATGACAGATTAACCAAATAAAATGGAAAATATCTGACAGTTTACCTATATGCTTTCTCTGATATTTTTTAAAGATATCAGCGTGTTTTTTTAAATAATTTTGTTTATTTATTTATTGGCTGTGCTGGATCTTTTTGCTGCTCAGGTTTTTCTCTGGTTGTAGTGTGCACTCTCCTCATGTAGGCAGTTTCTCTTATTGTAGAGCACGGGCTCTAGGGCACAGGCGCTCAGTAGTTGAGGTTCCGGGTTCAAAACACAGGCTCAGTATTTGTAGTGCATGGCTTAGCTGCTCTTCCCAGACCAGGGATTGAACCCGTGTCTCCTTCATTGGCAGGCACATTCTTTACCATTGAGCCTCCCAGAAAACCCTCAATGAATTTTTGTACTGTTTGTGGTCATTTCCTTTTGCTTCATGTGATTTTTTTTTTTCATGTGATATTTACTAAAGCATATTAATAAGAAGCTAAAATCACCAAAGAATAGCAACATTGGAAAAAAAATAGATGCACATTGTTACAAAAATATTGAAAGAGTAAATAGGAAATTATTCAGGTAACTCTTTTGGGGGGCGGGGGAGATAGAGAATGAGAGGATTTCATTTCAAAACATTTCATGATTAGTTTAGGACTGACAGACACTTCAGGGGATGAAAGAGGAATGGTGAGACGGAAGCAAACAATTCTCTTGACAATGAGTATCTTCAATTAATCTAACTTAAATTTTAGATAGTTAACACAAATATTCTGGGCATACCTTCAGTAAGTAATAATATGTATATTAAATATGATGAAAAATTAGTTTTTAGAGTTCTTCTAAAAGTCTAACTAAAATATAAGCCTGCCTAGCAATGCACTACGTGCCTGATTTCAAAACTCATTTCTAATGTTACGTAAGCTGTAATAATATGCAACAATTTACTAAGGGGAAAATTATTTCTCAGTTCACTGTTTGTGACTGATACTTGAAATTATAGGTACAATTTTATTATGTGCTCAAAGCTAAACCATATATGAAGTCATCTTTATTTAAATGTAAATTATGGGTTTTTTGACCTTTAACTTTTTCCTTGATAATAAAGTATTGTATTTTATTTACTTAATTTTAGGCAAAAGGTTCTCAAACCACAGCAACCTCTGGCACTCAGAAAAAAGTAAAGAGAACTCTGCCAAACCCACCACCTGAAGAGACCTCCACAGGAACTCAGTCAGCCTTTAGCGCAATGGGCACAGTCTCCAGGAGAAGGATCTGCCGAACCAATACGATGGCCCGAGCCAAGATTCTCCAGGATATAGACAGAGAGCTTGATCTTGTGGAGAGGGAATCTGCCAAGCTTAGGAAGAAACAAGCAGAACTTGATGAGGAAGAAAAGGAGATTGATGCTAAGTTACGGTACCTAGAAATGGGGATTAACAGGAGGAAAGAGGCCTTATTAAAGGAGAGAGAAAAGAGAGAGCGAGCCTATCTCCAGGGAGTAGCTGAGGATCGTGATTACATGTCCGACAGTGAGGTCAGCAGCACCAGACCAACCCGAATTGAAAGTCAGCATGGCATCGAGCGACCGAGAACTGCTCCCCAAACTGAATTCAACCAGTTTATTCCACCACAAACCCAAACAGAATCTCAGCTAGTCCCTCCTACGAGTCCTTATACGCAGTACCAATACTCTTCCCCTGCTCTTCCTACTCAAGCACCCACCCCGTACACCCAGCAATCCCACTTTCAGCAACAGACTCTGTACCATCAGGAAGTTTCACCTTATCAGACTCAGCCAACCTTCCAAGCTGTGGCAACAATGTCTTTCACACCTCAGGCTCAACCTACACCAACCCCACAACCTTCTTATCAGTTACCGTCACAGATGATGGTGATACAGCAAAAGCCACGGCAAGCTGCATTGTATTTGGAGCCCAAGATAACTTCAAACTATGAGGTGATTCGCAACCAACCCCTGATGATAGCACCTGTTTCCACTGATAATACATATGCTGTTTCCCATCTCGGTAGTAAGTACAACAGCTTAGATCTGAGAATAGGATTGGAGGAAAGAAGTAGCATGGCCAGCAGTCCAATATCAAGCATATCTGCAGATTCTTTCTATGCAGATATTGACCATCATACTTCACGAAATTATGTCTTAATTGACGACATTGGTGAGATTACCAAAGGAACAGCGGCTCTAAGCTCTGCATTTAGCCTTCATGAAAAAGATCTGTCAAAAACAGACCGTCTTCTCCGAACCACTGAGACACGTAGGTCTCAAGAAGTGACAGATTTCCTAGCACCTCTGCAGACTTCGTCCAGATTGCATAGTTACGTGAAAGCGGAGGAAGACCCAATGGAGGATCCTTATGAGTTAAAGCTTCTGAAACAACAGATTAAACAAGAATTCCGTAGAGGAGCCGAGAGCTTAGATCACCTTGCTGGTCTTTCCCATTATTACCACGCCGATACTGGTTACAGACATTTTCCAAAATCTGAGAAGTACAGCATTAGTAGACTCACACTTGAAAAACAAGCAGCAAAACAACTACCAGCTGCTATACTTTATCAAAAGCAGTCAAAGCATAAGAAATCACTAATTGACCCTAAAATGTCAAAATTCTCACCTATTCAAGAAAGTAGAGACCTTGAACCTGATTATTCGAGCTATATGACTTCAAGCACTTCATCTATTGGTGGCATTTCTTCCAGGGCAAGGCTTCTTCAAGATGATATTACTTTTGGCCTCAGAAAAAATATTACAGACCAACAAAAATTTATGGGATCATCTCTGGGCACAGGACTGGGCACCTTAGGAAACACCATACGATCAGCTCTGCAGGATGAAGCAGATAAGCCATACGGCAGTGGCAGCAGGTCCAGACCTTCTTCCAGACCTTCCTCTGTCTACGGGCTAGATTTATCAATTAAAAGAGATTCTTCCAGCTCTTCTCTAAGACTGAAAGCTCAGGAGGCTGAAGCTCTAGATGTTTCCTTTGGTCATGCATCACCTTCTGGGAGAACTAAGCCTACTAGTTTGCCTATTAGCCAAAGTAGAGGAAGAATACCAATTGTGGCCCAGAATTCTGAAGAGGAAAGTCCACTCAGTCCTGTTGGACAGCCAATGGGAATGGCCAGGGCTGCTGCTGGACCCCTGCCACCAATATCTGCAGACACCAGGGACCAGTTTGGATCGAGTCATTCTTTGCCTGAAGTTCAGCAACACATGAGAGAAGAATCACGGACTCGAGGCTACGACCGTGACATAGCATTCATCATGGATGACTTCCAGCATGCCATGTCAGACAGTGAAGGTAAATTGGGCCTCAAACTACCTTGCTACTCTCAAAACTCAAACTCTTATTTTTCTGCATGTTTAATTTTCCTTCTCCAAGAATGTATTCTATTTTTCTTGGTGTGTCTTTTGCATGTTTACTTCAGTTTTATTTCTTGTAAATGGAAATTCTATCTTGTGTATAGATTTCATAGCATGCTCTTTATTTCTTTTTAGTTTATCCTTTTATTGTTGTTTCTTGATTGTTTGATTTGTGTGGTGTCTACTTTTCCAAAACCATTATCAAATAATTGTGTCAATAAAATATGGTCATCATTTAAATCAATAGTTGGAAAGTTTTTTGTTGTATGTTTCTTTTGTTTTCAAAAGTTATTTTTAAAGTGATTAGTTTCTTTCAGTTTGTGCAGTGATTAAGGTTTTGAGCCATTGACTATTCCACTAGACTTTGTAGTAGAAAATTATTTATCATTTGTGAGATCAGTGTTTGTTAATTCAGAGAATGTTCTCTTCTTGAGAACGTGCAGGTGAGTCCCTAATGTTAGCATAATGTACAGTTTTACAATCTACTTAAATAAAAGGCTTGTATTTTAATTTCTCTCTCATTGTGAATGCCATAGTTGACAAGCATTGTACATTGCACATTTTGTATTACATACTAAAACCTTAGTACCTAATATGATATTGACAGTAAACAACAGTATTATCCATATACTGGTCAATATGTATGAAGCACTGTTTAAATCTTAAAACTTGAACTTTGTACACTGCTTTTGTGAATTTAGGTATTTGAGCTGAAGCTTTCCTTGTGTGTTCAGTTAGCCTTTTCCATGGGTTTCCTTTTTGCGTTATTTCATTTTTTTTTTTTGCACTAAATAGTTTTACTAGTTTTTCATATAGAACAAGTGATATATGGCAAGTACATACTTAACTAAAAACTTTATGGTGATTTTTATTAAATCATATAGAACCAAAAGGATCTTAGAAAATGACCTGGCCAAGTCTAAATTAGAGGACAAGTTTGAAGAGGCACAGAAATGTGACATTTTTCCCATGCCAAGAGGACTTATTACTCTTGGTTCTTTTTTTACCCTTCTCCATCCATGGTTTACATTTGAATATGTGTGGCTTGACTCCTAAAAATAAAATATTTCTCATCCAATAAAAATGTATTACTTCATGAATTTGGTGATGGAAAAGCTCTAAGCTAACATCTCTTCTTTTAAATCTAACGTTTTCTCTGGGGGCTTGCAGGAAAATATATTTTCACGAAAAGGATTTTCTTTCTTCTGTATCTCGACACCAAGATGATATTAGAAGTTTAAATGTAGGTTAGATCAGGACAAAAGTAATCACTGGATCTGAAGGAGAAGAGACTGCTTTTCCTAGTGAAATTCCAGTAGACCAGTTACTTTCTTATTTGTTTTATTCTCTATGAGCTGTTGGATTGACCATTTTTTATTGATAATTAGCCAATTAAATAAAACACTATTTTTTTTTACTTTAGCCAGTTGTTTGAATCAACCATCATAAGTAAGAGTTATATGGAAACTCTTCTTTTTTTCACAGTCCACATTTAACACACATTATATATGTATATGTATAGATAGATATATAATGACTTCTACGGAAGAATAGAAAGGCTCGTCGATAATACTATCTGTACAATAGCAAAATAAAAATTAACAGGTCAAGCATATAACTAAACACCAAAGGCTTTGTATGTATAATGTACATTTATCTGGAGAGAATTTGACAAATTCATTTATTCGTCATAGATTTTGCCACCATGGTGCCAGACATTCAGATGTTTCTAGATATTCTGAAATATGACAGTTATTTACATACAACCATGTAAAAATAACCAAATTTTTCTCATTTATATGTTTGGATGATAAGTACTCATAGTTATCAAAGACTGTGAGAAAATTGTTTTGATAAAATATCAAAACACATCAAAAAATACTTATCAGAAACATTTGTTAAGTATTGGAAAGATCAGATTTAAAAAAGCATGTTAATCTCCAGCAAATTATTTAAACTAATTTGGATGAGACATCATGCAGCACCCAAAATTAAGAAATGTGTAAAGATAACACCAGAGAAGGAAACAAAGTGAAACTTACATGAAGTTAAATTGAGTTAAAGTGTTATTTTTAAATTAAGCAGATAAGAAATGTAAATCATGTTGGTACATAATTATACAAAGAAAACTATAACAAATTGAATTTTATATGTAATATTATCTGTGTGAATTGTAGTGATGTGTTTTCAAATGTTCTGTATTTTCTTTGTGTTTGTATCTCATAAACGTATTACTTTTTCTTCTGGTGAACAGTGCTCTGCTTTTTTTTTTTTTAATCTTGGAATCCATGAGTAATTAAGAAAAAGAGTATAAAATATTTTTCCCAATCACATAACTTATGACATTATAAACTCATGAAGTATTAGAGATTTTTAAAATAAATTTTGCCACATATGTACTATATCTATGTTTGAGTGATACTAAAACAACCTTGAAATATATAACATTCCAACAGGCTACTTAGTATCATGTAAACAAAGCAAATTTAACTGATTTCAGATTTATTCAGATTTATTGTGTGCTTTCTCTGAATTCAATTAAACTCTTGGTTATAGACAACAATATATATTTCAGATGTATTCTATGTGACTCCAGGTAATTTTGAAATACCTCATTTGAGGTAAAATCTAGGTAGATATAATGTTTTTTTCTTTTTAATTCATCTGTATTTGTTACAGCTTTTAAAGCAGAATGTGACTTGAGGTAGGCACAATTTATGTTGCTTAATAGTTATGACCATCAGCCTAAACTCTACAACTTAATATTCATTCCTGGTTAAGACTAGAGTAGATTGTAGAAAAACTAAACTAGAAACAATCGTTATATTTCTGCAACTACAAATAATCATTGAAAATATTCTTTTAAAATATACTCATGTTTAAAAAAAATGCATCAGTACATACAGTCTTAAAAAAAATTCCAAGGAATATTTTGTTCAGAATAGAATTGGACCCCAAAACAGCTTACTTGCATTTTACATTTAAGAGAAGAAAATATCAGTAGCCTAAAACAAGGGGATGCTAATCTTCAATGAATTACTTAATTTGGAAAATGTTGTTATTATTGTAAAATTTAGTTTTTAAAGTTTGGATCTACCATGGCAGATCAGACAATTGTAATTATAAACTTTTATGTCCAACTTGCTATTGGGCTTCCCAGGTGACCCTAGTGGTTAAGAACTCATCTGTCAATTCAGGAGATGGAAGAGACTTGGGTTCAATCCCTGGAATGGGAAAATCCCCTGGAGAGGGGCATGGAACCCCATTCGGGTATTCTTGCCTGGAGAATCCCATGGACAGAGTAACCTGGCAGGCTACAATCCATAGGGTTGCAAAGATTCAGACACGACTGAAGCAACCTAGTACACACCAACTTGCTATAAACGGTGAATATAGAATTCGATTTAAGAGAAGACTTACTTAATCTAGTTTCTCTTGATTGATAAATTCCTATGCAAAGCATGGTAGCTATCCTAACTTAGTTACATATAGAGTTATAAACATAACAGACAAAGTATGTCATCAGTATTGGAAATAAATTGACAAAATGTATATCAAGTTGAAATTCTGCCTTATTTGTATAGACACAGCCAAGGAAACATTTTAGAAGATTCATATTTTAAGTGCAATTAGCAAAGTATATATTCAAGTGATATCAGGTACAGTATCCAAGGTAGTCATTTATTAAAATCAGTATAGACTATTTTTATGAGAAATGTTATTAAAATATATAAAAATAAAATATTAGTATGTTTCGTGATCTTCTAATAAGTTTTAGAGACTAATGATTAAATAATGGATTTGTTTTGTTTACTTATCGAAATTATATTGAATAATTCTTTCATAAATGTAATCACTTGGTGTCGAGGGAGAACTATGAAAAACCATAGTTAATACCGAATAGATTGTGAGAAAAGAATGTGCAACTGTTAATGAGGTTCATTTGACATTTATTTTAAAATGTGCTTATCATAATTAGGATATTCAACTTTCTTTAGTTGACAACTAATTTTCCTATATATCATTCATTTCCCAAATACTTTATGAATATTGTGGCATTTACAAGGCAATGTTTTTAGTATTGAGGGAGAACAAAAAACAGAAGACATGAGGCTTACCTTCAAGCAGCTTAGAGTCTTAATAGGGGAGATCAGACAAGTACATATACAACCACAAACCAGGTATGTACCATTGTATTGCCTCAAATCTAAGACACATTGTCTATCATTCTGTGTTTATTGAAAGTTCTGTGGTTAATCAGAGGCATTGACCAAGATCACCGGAGGTGTAGAGGTGAGTAATGCTGTATATGCTGTGGTTTTGCCAGCCCTGCCAATAAAGAACTAATGGAAATTGCTTGGGAAAAAGTCTTCAGAGAAAGTAGTGGAAGAGAAGTCAGTGATGCAGACAGAAAGAGAACTGTAATGAGATAGAGAGGAATACTCAATAGTATGGCATTATCGAAACCAGAGTTTCAAGATGTAGATTGATAGCATCATCAACAGATCTTTCAGGATAATACTTGAAAAGAGGTGCTCCATCTGCCATTTGGAAAGTAACAGTGTACTTCCAGAGACTATTAATTAGGGATCCTTTTACAATGCATAAAACTTTCTATAAAGTCAAATTCTATATAATAGGTAAATAATGATTTGGGATCACTAGATAAGAACTTTAAAATGTCTTTGAAAGTATTAAGAATTTAATAAGATAAAAAATTTTAAATAGTAGTTATATCCTCAAATATAGTTATATTTTCAAAAAAGTATTTTAAGATGTTAACTTTGTCACATTGTAAGTACAGAAAGCAGCCTACCAACTCTTTAATTCCTAGATCTATGATCCCACAGAAAATAATTGTTTAATTTTTAATGAAAAATTCTAGTAGATATATTTTTAAAATTAGGCTACCAGATGATTATGGCACACATGTTCCTAGCACTGATACCTAGGATCCTCCTAAAAATAAATATTTTCATCTAGTTATGAATGTAATAGATGTATCATGTTTTCAAAAGATGCTCAATTGATGTCCAAGTCTAGCAGCCACATATTGGTCCTGGGTTGATATGATAGTGGAAAAATAATTGAATCTTCTGTATCCAAGAAATGTGTTTTCCTTAGATTTTGGTGATATATAGTGGGGAGAAGTGAGGAGGTGGAATGATGGACTGAGGTTGACTAGAACGACTTTTGAGAAATATTCATTTGTTCATTTATTTATCCAATCACTATCTAAATTTATTTTTTCACCTGATTTAAATGTTACTTTTGTCTTACTTTGATCTGAAAAGTTGACAGGTAGCACATGGTTTTTTTTCTAGGTTATTCCCTCATACAGAATTTTTAACATAATGCAGGAAATGATATTTCTGATCCCACTGGGAATTGTGTTTGAAATGCATGAATGGTTAATAAGCCCAAAAGCATGTTGGTACCACAGATCATCTACTGCCCTCTGTCATCTGTATTAGTTGGAGTTGCAATGTTTGATATTTCCTTGGTCTCCAAAGCCTATCACCTCCGTCGTGAAGAAACAGATTGGTTTGACAAACCCAGGGAGTCTCGTTTGGAAAATGGACATGGTCTAGATCGAAAACTGCCAGAAAGATTGGTCCACTCTAGACCACTCAGTCAACACCAAGAGCAAGTAAGTGCTATATTAAACAGTGTCTTTTAGATTTCTCAAAAAAAGAGACTCATTTCACCCTAGAATGGTCTCAGTTATCCCCAAATACACAGGACTTTGATTAATCAAGCTCACAAATGATTTTTTTCAGTATATTAAGGTGGGAATTGCCTTACTTCATCAGCCATGACTGATTGACATTGAGGCATAGCTGTGATGCTTCTTACCAAGCAATTTAAGTGATTTTTTGCCTCTAACAGATAATTAAGCCATACAGCATACCCAACACTGCCATGCAAAGAAAATACATGAAACTCCTGAAGAGTTTACAGAATATAGGGTAAAATTGACTTGAGTAATTTCAGGGTTTTCCATTAGAATATATCCAGCTGTCAAGAGATAGCAAATAAGAAGATGACCAAACCAGGCAGCTGGGACCAAAGAAGGTTTCACCTGGGAATAAGGGAACTGATGTTATATGGAAGTGTTATATGGAAGTCTTTTACGTTCATTATTGGATTTTATATTCAGAACAACTTTCATAAAGTAGATTTTATTAGTTGATATCTATAGGTTAAAAAAAAAACTAAGGGATGCTATTAACTATTACATAAATATAATACCATAACTCATGATCTTATTCACTTTAAAACAAGAGAGATGATGTTTAAATTGAACCTTGATAGATACTAGGGAAATTAACAGTTAGATAACCTGAGGGAGATTCCTCTGGTAGGTCACAGGCCTTAAATCAGTTGCCTTAATGGATCAGGTATTTGCAGGTATTTGTATTCATTATGATCATTAAGATACTCACAGAAGAGATAGTTACTTATATCAAGTACATTAATTCTTTTATCATCCTGTCTGATTAATGATTAATTGATAAGCTGACAACTATATTTCAAACAACAAAAAAGAACCATATAAATTTACTATAATATAATTCAGTATTTGCCATGTTAAGGGATAAAAGAAAACAAGACTTTTGCATGTAAAAGTGCTGTCTAAAAGATAGGATCTATGGTTATAGATTTGATTTTTTCCTAAGCAATTTCAGGTTTTTTTAGACAAATTTCTAACTGACAAAATATTTTCTCAATTTTCTTGTGCTCTTCTAGACGTTCTGATACTTTATAGAAATCTATTATCCTCTGTTTAGTGTAAATATTCTAGATCTAGAATAGATCTAGCTAGGAAATTAGAAAACTTAAAAATTAGAATCATTCCGAATGTGTTTAAAACTTTTAGTTTATCTCTTATTTACAATTACAAAAATAGTCAATTTGTCAACTGAAAATAACTTCCTTGAATTATTTTTTATTATAGGAATCTCTCTGTAATGACTTATGTGTTGTGCCTTTCTCGTCTTGTTTGTTTCTCTGAAAGTTTAGTATTTTGCACAAACCAAGATCAAGATAATGAAAATACAGATCCTTTCAAAGAATCCTGATAAGATGAAATATAAAAACTGAGGAGCTAAAAACATAATAACTTTCATACAGTTATTTCCCAACACTTCTGAGTATCAAATCAGAGTAGTCTTGTCCACCTAATTTATCCAACTAATATTCTGCAGGATATATTTTAAAATAATCAGTGTCCATCCCCCAAAATTATATTCTAGAATTCTATCTTATTATATGTAAATGACACATAAACATTCTTATGACTTTTTTGTTCATAATTATCTGTTACATCTACAGAATTTATGATTTGATTCACTGAAGACATAACACATTATATTTGAATTTATAAGTATAGAGCAATATAAAACCAAAATTAAACAGAGAGACTATATTTGAGAATGATTTAATGAATTTTTCTTTAATAGCATAGAAAATGTAAGACTCCTTGTAAATTTAATGTGTATCTCATTGCTAAAAGTTATTTTCACATATATATTTTGTTATCTAAGCTGTGAAGTGAAAGTTGCTCAGTTGTGTCTAACTCTTTGTGACCCAATGAACTATACATTCCATAGAATTCTCCAGGCCAGAATACTGGAATGGGTAACCTTTCCCTTCTCCAGGGGATCTTTTCAACCCAGGAATCAAACCCAGGTCTCCCGCATTGCAGGCAGATTCTTTATCAGAAAGCCACAAGGGAAACCCAAGAACACTGGAATGGGTAGCCTATCCCTTCTACAGGGGGTCTTCCCAACCCAGGAATTGAACCAGGGTCTCCTGCACTGCAGGCGCATTCTTTGCCAACTGAGGTATCAGGGAAACCCTTTTAACATATAAACAAAAAACTATGCAATACTCAAAACTTAAAAACATGGAGAATTATAAATTAATCATAAAACAAACAGCCATATAACCACCACACAAGGAAAGGGAGTGTTTTCTTCCCCTTGAAATCTACAAAGGGGATCGTAATTTTTCAGATTGTAATTTTCCCCTTTTGAGATTGTAATTTTCAGCCTCTCTCAAATAAGTAGTGAATATACTGACTTTTGTGTCAGTAATTTATTTTTCTTTATAAATATCTCTATGTGAAAGCTACATAGGAGATGACATGTTTTGATTACATTTAAATGAAGTTCATGCTTTTTTGTCTTAATATTTATCTTCAAATACTCTATTCCTATCAAAATTATATTTTGGTATAGAAAGAATAACAAAGTATCATTCTTGTTTTAGTCATTTATTTAGGGTAAGTGTTGCTTCTGCCAGATAAAAATAGGGACAAGGCCAGAGGATAGGACTGATGTCAATTAATTGCCCTGTTCCTCTCCCCAAGGCACATCATAGTCTTTGGATAATTCTCCATTGACAGAACTATCACTTGTATGCTGCCCAGAAAAAGGGTTCTTCTCTGTTTACAAATATTTCAAAAGAAATTATGAATGCTCCCTTTCTTTCTTTGTGTGGTGATTATATGGATGATTGTTTTATTAGTTTATAATTCTACATGTTTTTCAGTTTTGAGTATTGCATAGTTTTTTTGCTTATATGTTAGACAAAACATATAAACACTAATGTATCCGCTTTAAAAATTATTTAACATCAAACATAGGTTAGAGAGATAGCAGAATATTTCTGACTTTAGACTCAAAATCATTTGAATTATAAAGCCAAATCTGCAAATCTCTATGTGTTTCTTTTTGCGTGTTTAACCTCCGCACTATTCAGTAGGAATTCAACTCTGCTTTGTGAATTGAAGAGACCACCTGACCTCCTGCTTTTTTTCCTCAATCACTCCATCAATAAATAGAACTAATACCATTCACAGCATCATTGCAAAGGTCAAAATTTCTCTACTAGGACAAAATGCGTTCATTCTGCACTAATGCCCAAGCCTTGTGCATTTCCCATGTGACTGCTATACTGAGGTACCTTGGGCTCCTTTGAAAGAGTCAGTCTTTCTTTATTCTGGGCTTTTGAATGTCTTGTTTCCTCTTCCCGAACATTCTTCCTCCTCTTTTCTCTTGACTTAACGCTGTTCATCACTCAGGGCTCCATGCGCATGCCTCATCTTGCAAAAAGCCTTCTCTGACATTACCACCACCATCTCCCCACAAATGTTCCTACTTTGTGCTACAGTAGCCCTCCATGCATTGTGTCTTGGGCTGTGAACTTTTAGGGAGCAAGCGCTCCCTATACCATCCACCATGGTGTCTGTTCTGTGCATAACACAGGGCTTGATACTCTGTCTGCTACATCTGGCATACAAGGTATGTAAATAAGGGAAAGAATAAATGTCTGTAAAACTAAAAGATATGTTAACACAAGAGTTGCTGTTTCATAAATAAAAAGGGCCAGTTCATGGACATAATTTCTTTTGAAATACTTGTAAGTTGGGTACATCTTTCCCTTTCTCCTTTGCCTTTCACTTCTCATTTCTCAGGTATAAATCCTTTTCAGACAACCTCTTTGCCTTCTTGCATTTCTTTTTCTTGGGGATGGATTTTTTCACCACCTCCTGTACTATGTTATGAACCTCCATCCATAGTTCTTCAGGCACTCTTGTCTGCAAGATCTAATCCTTCGAATCTCTTTATCACCTCCACTGTATGATCATAAGGGATTTGATTTAGGTCATACCTAAATGGTCTAATGGCTTTCCCTAGTTTCTTCAATTTCAGTCTGAATTTTTCAATAAGCAGGTCATGATCTGAGCCACAGTCAGCTCCAGGTCTTATTTTTGCTGACTGTATAGAACTTCTCCATCTTTGGCTGCAAAGAAAATAATCAGTCTGATTTCAGTATTGACCATCTGGTGATGTCCATGTGTAGAATCATCTCTTGTGTTGATGGAAGAGGTGTTTGCTATGACCAGTGTATTCTCTTGGCTAAACTCTGTTAGCCTTTGTCCAGCTTCATTCTGTACTCCAAAGCCAAACTTGCCTGTTACTCCAGGTATCTCTCTACTTCCTGCTTTTGCATTCCAATCCCCTGTGATGAAAAGGACATCTTTTTTGGTGTTAGTTGTAGAAGTTCTTATAGGTCTTCATAGAACCATTTGACTTCAGCTTCTTCAGCATTAGTGGTTGGGGCATAGACTTGGATTACTGAGATGCAGAATGGTTTGCCTTGGAAACGAACCAAGATCATTCTATTGATTTTGAGATTGCACCACAATATACGTAATGTTAATGAATTATCTATAGTAACAAAGCAAATTTGAGTTACATCTGATAGTTCTAAGATTTTCAGTTCACATAGTTTAAAATGAAGATTTTTAATGCAGATAGAAGAGAAAGAAAGGAAAGGATGAAGGAAAGTAGAAGAAGGAGAGAAGATGAAGGGAGGGAAAGTAAGGAGTCCAGGAGAGAAGTAAAAGAGAGTGAGACAGAAGAGGGTAGGGTAAGGAAGAAAAAAGGAAAATGCACGCTCTTTTGTCATGAACATATACAGGATTCACAATGGTTTACAAAGCCATTGTTATTAATAGTATGAATTATCTGGATTGATTATATGGACCATGATATTTTTATAATCATGCAAATAATATTTTAGTTTTACTTTGCAGAATTCATATAAGATTTTTGGACTTGACAGGATTCTGCTGTTGTCTGGGGACAATTTTTTGTTCATCGGAGGCCTGATTAAGCTTATTCTTTCCTAAAGAGAATAAAACCTAAAGGCTGGCATTGTTTGCATTTTTCAGTGCATTTTTCTTTTAAAATCCACAATTCTAGCAATTTTAAAGATGAATTTTCAGAGGCACATTAAAATAACATGAATATTCCAGAGAATTTTTCTTCACAAAAGGAACACCCTTTTAATTCTAGTTAATGTATTTTCTTAGTAAACCCAAACACTACCTAAACACATTCTGAAATGGGTAGTATTAAATGTCTCTTTACTAAACCTTGTTTTATCTAATTATAGTTAAAAATTCTCTGAAAGTGATGGATACAAAATTTCATACAATTAAAATCCTATTAATATACTTTTATAAAGATTTTACTATTTCTGTCTTTCATTATTTCACAAATCTCTTTTGAAAGCCAAATTCCATAAAATATACAGCAGAAGTTTGCATTTGCTAATTTCCTTTATTTCAGAAATCTCATTTTGTCAGGTGGAAACACCGATAACACAGTCTAGAGTATTCTCATATTCAAGTCTCAGTTAATGAGAATAGAAATCCTAGATTTGTAACAAAGGCATTGAATGTTGTTTCTTCTAATTGAAGGAGTGTCAGAATTAAATGAGAAATAATGCCTTTGCATACAAAGAAGGCTTCAGAAAATATTAAAATGAGCCAAAATTTTATTTATTTATGCAGAATTAGTCTCAGCATCAGGTGTATCCTAAAACTTCTGACAAATGTGCTCAGCAGAAGCAGAGTTCCACAATGATAGCAACATAACATGAATATGCATTCCTGGTAAAGTGATAGAGATGCAGAGTAGGAGGATCTTTGTCGTTTCTCCCTTTAAGCTTGATGGCTGAAAATTAAAAATGCCTCTCTATTTCTAGGCTGTCCAAAAACAAAATCAGCAGAGGTCAATTCCATAGACATTCTCTATGTATTACCATAGTAATAGATATCCTTATGTGTTAACATATGCTTATTGATTTTCCAAACCCAACAAATCAGTTTGCAAGAGAAACTGGTTATAAATGTGAAGACTATAATAAACTCAGAAAACAATATATCAATATGTAGTATTAAATGCTTAAAATTGTCATCATTTGAAAATCTTCTGTTTTCATTGGTTGAATCACTGTAGTATGAAAAAAGAGAATTATGTATATTGTCCTTTAAATGTCTTTAACATTGCCTTTTCACCATATCTTATGTATATCTTAGATTATACAGATGGATGGGAAAACTGTTCACTACATCTTTCCACATGCAAGGATAAAAATAACAAGAGACTCTAAGGATCACACGGTTTCAGGTAAAAGAAATCAAATAATCTGGTTCTTTTTACTTTAATATCTGGTTGAGGTATTTGAATTTGTTTAGGTGACATTAAATTTAAGAAAATGCATTTTTCTGTCAAAAACTGTCTATTGGAAATTTTCAAAAAATAATCAGGCTATATATTTAAATATAAAATATAATGCCATAATTATTAATATGATACATTACTAAATGATTTATATTTAGATCATTCTGTATCTTTATTTTTGATGTACATAACAGTAAATGCTCCATAATTATTGCACTGTTGAGTAATATGGTCATAGAACCATAAAACATTCTTACACAGAAACTAACTTGAATTTTACTAAGGAATAAATTCCCTATACCTTGTAAATTTGAACATTATCAGTTTTGCTCAGTTTTTATTTATTTGTTTGTATTCTTCTTTAACCATATGACAGAAAATTTAAACTTTTATTTTGAAAAAATTTTGGGCTCTCAGAAAATAGAATGATCAGTTCTTTTGCCCACTCTTAACCCAGTTTCACTAATGTTAACATCTAACCACAAAAAGTGATCAAAACTAGAAATCAACATTAATATGATGGTATTAAAATATCTACAAGCCTTATCCAAATTTTGAGTTTCCACGCTGACCCACTAATATTTTTTCCAGTCAAGGATCTAATCCAAATCTCAGATTGCATTTAGATTATTAAAAGTTCTCTTGTTTATATATGTGAAGTAGAAGTATAAATTTTATGAAAGTTAATAAATTTTCAAAGTATGCATATTACTTGTATTCTCACTCAAGTACATTTTCTGTGTTAAATAGACACTATATCGACAGAAAATATTCATCAATACATATGAATGTATGTCAGTGGTATATCTAACATAGCATATATGTTAGACACTTTTTTTCTTTAAGGACTGATATAACAGAGGACAAAAAGTGGTATTTCTTCAGTGTACTTGCTGTTGTTCTTTGCAGATTTTAGACCTTATGGTTTTGCAATAGGTTTTGATTTGAGCAATTTTTTCCCTTTATTTTCATAGAGAATGAATTGATTAGGAGTGTAATATTTTCCTTTTAAGACAGGATAGTTTTTCTTCTGCCAGAGACAGATATTTCAAACTTTCATAGTTTTATTACATGCAAACTCTGTTTTAAGTACTGATGAACATTCCAGGAGTGAGTCTTAAAATCCAGGGACTCTTTTTGTAGAAATAATTACTTGCTGCAAACTATCTCAGTTCCCTCCAGCTCATAAAGCAAAACAACATAATACTTTCTAGCAATGCCAAAATTACTTTTTTCAGCAAAAATCTTCAAACAATTTTTACTAAATCACTATGACTCTATATCAATATGTTTTCTATTTGTACGAATATTCTGTGTCAAAGTAATTATCCCTTCAACCTTATCATTTTCTTTCACAACTTATTTTATTTTCTTTTGCTATGATTAGGGGAAAAGTTTGTTTTCTTTTACTACAATTAGGAAAAAATTATAATTTTTCTTTTAAAATATAAGAATAATAGAAATCAGAGCTATTGACTTGTTATAGTTATTCTAGTCTGAAAATTTGTTTCCTTTACATATAAAATTTGCTAAATGAGAAAAGAGAATTATAGTTTTGAATTATATACTAGTAATATATTATCTCTATGCATGCCCCTTTTTATTTTAATATTTGTCTAAAATAATAATAAAAATACTTGTTATATTTATCCTGCATTACTATTGAATGTATTTTCTTTGTCTCCCAAAGTACCCTGATGTCTGCTGCTGCTAAGTCGCTTCAGTCGTGTCAGCCTGATCTCATTCTAAACTAAATGGAGTATGTCTTTCAGAGAACATACTAAAATATTTACAGATGAAACAATGTCTTGTGTGGAGTTTGCTTCACAATTAGCTGTGTAGAAAGTGGTGAAGAAATAGATGGAACAGAATTGACATAATTTGATTAATTTGGAGCTGAAAGATTAACTACAGTGGGTTTTATTACAGCCTTGTCACTACTTTTTTATATGTATGAAACTTTGCATAATAGAAAATAGTTATGTTAGGTAGTTAGAACAGGAAAAAGGAGTCCAGAATGGTGGTGGCTAAAAGACAAGGAAAGGAAAAGCCCATGAAAACAGAACAAAGGAGGGTTTGAGGACCAGAGTGAGGACCTCAGGTAAAACAAACAGCACTCCTGGGTAACGTAGTTTGTTTTACCTGAGGTCCTCACTCTGGTCCTCAGACCTTCCTTTGTTCTGTTTTTGCAAGCTTTTCCCTTCCTCGTCTTTTAGCCACTACCAATCTGGACTCCTTTTTCCTGTTCTAACTACCTAACAGTTAAATTCCTGTTTATCTCTCATGTTTCAAGAAAAACAGCAGTGCCCAGTGGCTTCATCAATAGGGAAAAAGCTATCTAAGCTAATAATTTAATTGCCTTTGTAAAACATGATGAGGATATAATCAAGGAAGGAGAAAAGAGTGATATGTAGTATTTCTGCTCTCCCAAACAAAGAGGGAAATGTCGTTAGTGAATTTTCATTTTCATTATAGAAGCTCATTGAAATGAGATATAAAATATATCTTTTATAGTGTTTTAATAGACCATTCTGTGTCTAGCTTTAAATTATTTTATAAGAATTATATGAAACATGGACATTTCACAGAAAAAAATATATTTCTATTGATACTTATTGAAAGCAAAATAATTTCAAAATATTAACAACATACAGAAATAGAAAGTGGTTTTATTTTTTTCAATTCTTTCTACTGTATGGCTCTCAGAGTGTTAAGCTGAGAACCCTCAGGGTTCTCAAGATTGTTTCAGGGGGTTTTCAAGGTCAAAATTATTTTCATAGTAATGCTAAAGGTAACATTTACCTTTTGCACTGTCATTTTTCTGTGAATATACAGTAGAGTTTTTCAGAGATTACATGATGTATGACATCCCAACAGATTGTATACAGAGCAGATAAGAGAATTCAACTGTCTTCTATTTAATTCAGTATCAAACATTTTTGCAGTAATGTAAAACAATGCCACCTTTCTCTTAAATGTTTTGTTTTTAAAATGCATTTTTTTAAAAATGATTTGTTTTAACATGGAATGAGTCTATTAATACTTTAAATTCATTAATAAATAAATTCAGTTTAAGTCTATAATATAGAAAATATGCAAAATTATAACTGATATAAACAAAAGCTCTTTGAGGTCCTCAATAATGTTAAAAATAGAAATGGCTCCTTGAGGCCAAAATGTTTGTGAAATACTTCTCTAAGAATCTTTATAGAATAAGTGAAAAAAAATTTAAGCTTTTTTACTTCCTATATAAAAACTTATTCCAATAAATTGTCTTTTATAACTGCTTTTAAACTCATATTGAGTACATTTTAAATTTTTATTCATTAATATTTATTCATAGAACACCCGTAGTGTGATTTATATTGTATTAGTTGCTGGGTTACTAGAATGAATCCAGCAAAGACCTTGATCTACAGGTTATTCACTCTTTAATAGGAGAATCTGAAATGTGAATAAAACTCCAGTACTTTGGCCACCTGATGCAAAGAGCTGACTCATTGGAAAAGACCCTGATGCTGGGAAAGATTGAAGGCAGGAGGAGGAGGGGACGGGTACGACAGAGGATGAGTTGGTTGAATGGCATCACCAACTCAATGGACATGGGTTTGGGTGGATTCAAGGAGTTGGTGATGGACAGGGAGGCCTGGCGTGCTGCAGTTCATGGGGTTGCAAAGAGTTGCACACTACTGAGTGACTGAACTGAACTGTAGTAAAATTTAAGGAACAACTGAGACAAAGTCAGGGAATTTACAAAACTTTATTGTTCATAGACATCTGTATATATGTATAGGTGTGTGCACACATACACATGTGTACCATTTTTTATACTATTTTATGATGTATGCAAAGGAAAATACATGAATACAGTCTTCTGTAAGTGGTCAATAACTTTAAGCAAATAGATCATTTAATTTTGACTATAAACTTCAAAGATATAGGTGCTGATCAACAACTGTACAACGGTTCTGAAAACCTTCAGTCACCCCAGCACAAAGCAGTGAAATGGAGAAAATAGGACATGAGTTTTAGAATCAAAAAGTCCTGAATTGGAGTTCAGCTCTATCACTTATTTAAATTTTGAGAATGAGTACACTCATCCTTAAAATAAGATCAGCTCTCTATATCTCACATAATTGCAAGTGAACCTGACACAAAATCTTATCCTTAGTGTACAATCAAAAGAAGGTTATTTTCTCTTCGAAATTATCAGAAAAAAAGATAAAATGTAATACTCAAGAAGTGAGTCTCTTTCTTTTTTAGAACTCCATCTTAACATCTTCAGAAACACAGCTGTTCAAAACAAGTCAGAGAAATTCTTCTGAATTTAAAAAAGATATTTGCTTATATTAAAGTTCCATAATGGACTGGCTCCATCTGAAAGGTTAGAAAGATGGATTAGAAAGTGTAATAGTGAAGAACATTAAGAATGGTTAGTGTCAAAAGATAGCAGTGTCTTCTCTGGATATACTGGCTCATTGTCTGTACCTCTTTAGGCCACCACCTTTATAAGCTTTTAGAAACAAGAAACAGATGTAACAGATCTCACTGGATCCGAGTTGGTAGGAATACCACATGTGGATAGCCCTTTTAAAATTATTATTTTAACAACTTTATTGTGGTATGGGGCTTCCCTGGTGGCTCAGATGGTAAAGCATCTGCCTGCAATCCTGGAGACCTGGGTTCAATCTCTGGGTCGGGAAGATGCCCTGGAGAAGAAAATGGCAACCCACTCCAGTACTCTTGCCTGGAAAGTTCCATGGATGGACGTTTGTGGTATAACTTATATCGTGAATGTGCAGGTTATAAATGACTTTTATAAATTTGTGGAGTTGTGTGACTGTCACGACAATCTTGTTTTGGAACTTTTCACACACTGCAAAAAGTTCCCTTGAGTCTGATAGCCGTAGCCACTTCCAGCATTCTTCTTCCGGTCACAGGCAGGAAGTTTACTTTCTGTCTCTGAGACTACCCTTTCTGGGTTCTTCATATAAATTAAATTGTACGATTTCAGTTTTGATGTCTGACTTCTTTCAATTCCAAGTACTTTTTAGGTTTATCTATGTTATAGCATGTATCAGTTGTTTGTTCTTTTTATTGTTAAGAAGTACTCCATTGTTTGAATTCTCTATATTTATTTATCCATTGGATTTTTCGTAGTTTCACTTAAAATTTGCACACAAGTTTTACTTTGGACATATGATATTTTTGTATGATGTCCTAGAAATGGAATTGCTCAGTTACATGGTAAGTTTCTTTTTAACTATTTAAGAAGTTGCCAGATAGTTTTCCAAGGTGAAGGTACCATATTCTGTTCTTACCAAAAATGTCTAAGGATTCTACTTTCTCTATGCCTTTGCCAGCACTTGGTATTGTCTGGCTTTTGGGGTGAGTGTGGATGATAGTGAATTTTAACTTGAATTTTCCTAATGACCTATGATGAGAGTGAGAGTGAAAGTTGCTCAGTCCAGCTCTTTGCAACCCAACGGGCTATACAGTCCATGGAATTCTCCAGACCAGAGTACTGGAGTGGGCAACCTTTCCCTTCTCCAGGGGATCTTCCCAACTTGGGAATCAAACCCAGGTCTCCTGCATTGCAGGCAGATTCTTTACCAGCTGAGCCACCCGGGAATCTCAAGAATACTGCAGTGGTAGCCTATCCCTTCTCCAGGAGATCTTCCCGACCTAGGAATCAAACCAGGTTCTCTTGCGTTACAGGCAGATTCTTTACCAACTGAGCTATGAGCATATTTTTAGTTGGTTAAAGTCAAAGCATATATGTTCTTTGGTAAAATATTTATTAGGACTTTTTTTCCATTATTCATTTGGATTCTTTGTCTTCATACAGAGTTGTAAGAGTTCTTTATATATTTTGAATGTGTCTCTTATAAGTAACATGGAGTACATCTATTTCCTTCTAGTATTTGTCTTGTCTTTTTATTTTCTTAAGGGTGTATTTTAAAGAAAAAATTTAAATTTTAATAGAATTCAATTTATTGTTATTTTTAGTTTGTGAACCATGCTGCTGATAGTGTATTAAGAACTATTCTGAGGTCAAAAAGATTTTCTCTGAGAGGTTTTATACCAGAAAATTTCTCTTATGTTTATATACTTCAAATATTCAGGTCAGTTACCTATTTTGTACCTATCTGTGTATATGGTATGATGCTGACATCCAAGTTCATTTTTTGAACCACTAATGAATATTTAATTGTATAAGCACTTTTCGTTAAAGAAACAAATCCCCCATTGAATTGCCTTGGTATCTTTATCAAAAATCAATCTACCATTAATACAAGAATTTATTTCTGGAATCTCAATTCTGTTCTGTTTTATTATATGCCTAACTGTTACACTCTTTTGCTTACTCTGTAGCTTCATATTAAGTTTTGAAATCTAATAATATAATTACTCCAACATTTTTTAAAATGTTTTGGCTACTCTTCAGTTCAGTTCAGTTCAGTCGCTCAGTCATGTCCGACTCTTTGCGACCCCATGAATCGCAGCACGCCAGGCCTCCCTGTCCATCACCAGCTCCCAGAGTTCAGTCAGACTCACATCCATCAAGTCGGTGATGCCATCCAGCCATCTCATCCTCTGTTGTCCCCTTCTCCTCCTGCCCCCAATCCCTCCCAGCATCAAAGTCTTTTCCAATGAGTCAACTCTTCACATGAGGTGGCCAAAGTACTGGAGTTTCAGCTTTAGCATCATTCCTTCCAAAGAAATCCCAGGGCTGATCTCCTTCAGAATGGACTGGTTGGATCTCCTTGCAGTCCAAGGGACTCTCAAGAGTCTTCTCCAACACCACAGTTCAAAAGCATCAATTCTTAGGTGCTCAGCCTTCTTCACAGTCCAACTCTCACATCCATACATGACTACTGGAAAAACCATAGCCTTGACTAGACGGACCTTAGTCGGCAAAGTAATGTCTCTGCTTTTGAATATGCTATCTAGGTTGGTCATAACTTTTCTTCCAAGGAGTAAGCGTCTTTTAATTTCATGGCTGCAGTCACCATCTGCAGTGATTTTGGAGCCCCAAAAAATAAAATCTGACACTGTTTCCACTGTTTCCCCATCTATTTTCCATGGAGTGATGGGACTGGATGCCATGATCTTCGTTTTCTGAATGTTGAGCTTTAAGCCAACTTTTTCACTCTCTTTTACTTTCATCAAGAGGCTTTTTAGTTCCTCTTCACTTTCTGCCATAAGGGTGGTATCATCTGCATATCTGAGGTTATTGATATTTCTCCCAGCAATCTTGATTCCAGCTTGTGTTTCTTCCAGCCCAGCGTTTCTCATGGCTACTCTAGATTCTTTTAATTTCCACATTTTTTAGTATCAACTTACTTGGATTATGATAGGGGTCACATTGAAACTATAGATCAATTTGAAAAGAATTGCTATCTTAACAACTTTGAATCTTCTAATTCATGTATGTGTAATATCTCTACCTTTACTGAGGTATCCTTTAATTTTTCAGTACAGTTTTATAGTTTCCAGTGCAAAACTAGAATTTCTTTGTTTAATGTCTTCCAAATTATTCCATTCTTCTTAGTGCTTGAGAATGGAATTGTTTTTTTTAACAGCTTTATTGAGATATAATTTCCATCTTATAAGTTTCACTCATGGTGAGTATAAGATTCAATGATTTTTTTTGCCTTTTTTTAAGCTTTTTATTTTATATTTTAGTATAGCCAATTAACAATGTAGTGAGAGTTTCAGGTGGATAGCAAAAGGACTCGGCCATACATACACATGTATCCAAGAATGGAATTAGTTTCTTAATTTCAGTTTGGTATCATGCACTGCCATTTTATAAAAATGCATTTGATTTTTGTACACTGACCTTTTAGTTTATAATCTCACTAGTGTTTTTAGTTCTGATAGGTTTTTTTTTTGTGGAATCCTTAGGGTTTTCTAGAAGCAAGATTATGTTGTCTACAAATAAAGACAGCTTTACTTCTTCCATACCAGTGGGGATAAATTTGTATAAATTTCTAGTCTTTATTGCATTTTCTAAAATTTGTGGTATAATACTGAGCAGAGTAGCGAGAGGAGACATCCCTGGTTTGTTCCTGAAGAACATCAGTGACTAGTTGTGACAGTAATGCAGGGATTCTACCCTAAGCCTGTTATAGAATCCCTTCCTCTCTTCCCCTCTAAAACTCATTGGAAGGATTTTTATTGGCCTAAATTTTAGAAAGGTGAGCAGAAGTATTTAGGAACAGCTTTTAAAGCAAACACTAGCTGATCAGACTGCACTTTCTTCTCTTCACCAATGGAACTCTCAAATCCTGGCAATATGAAGAGGTATTAAATGAATTATGTTTTCATATTTGAAAGAGGATAAAGAGTTTACATACATGCATACATATATACATACCCTCATATTCACTCTGGTTTTTATTTCAATAATTCTTTAATGGAAATGGTTACATTTGTGACAATGACCTTATTTACATAGGTTAGGGTTAGGGTCATTATATTATCCCAATATGCAACCAAAGAAATTATGCATGTAAAATCCTAAGAAAGGAAACGAATATCTCAATTAAGTTAGAAAGATATGAACATAGTTATATTGTTCACTGTACACTTGCATATTTTTTCCTTTGCTTCTGAAATAATTTGAAAGTATAACCAATTCCACCAAATACTGATACCATTCTTCTTTCTCTTTCTTACTAACAAGTGTTTATAATGAAAACCCACAAACTTAAAATAGAGGTGATTTAGATAGATAGTTGCATTCAGACTCTAGATAGAACCTTCAGATGTTAATAATAGTTCTATATATCTTGTTTAGTCTTTCTTGAAGATATCATATTATAATCAGCAGATTAGTTTAGAAAAATACCCCCATGTTCCATGGAATGTATTCCATAGTCAATAAAAATACTGGAACAAAAATTTAGCTACCTTTTATAACTGTTACTTGAAAAATTTTCCAAATAATATAGGATTACAGAAAGTAGAATTAAAATAAACAAATCTTTCACTTTCCCACTGTAAAAGTAAATAGCTCGTGTTGAATGTAAACTCAACCTCAACCTAGATATGAGGCAGATATGCAAAAAGCCTGTGGTAACAATTCTACTTCCAAGAATTTGCAAGATATTTGAAGAAGTAGAGCTAATCCATAGCACACATTGAATACATGAGATTGTCTCTTGAAAGTTAAAATAAGTCACAAACCATGGGTACATGTATGTACACATACAATTTTTATACTACGTATCTTCATTTGTTCAAAGAATATATTAATGAGAGATAAAGAATATATCTTTCCCCATTTTCTCATGAAGATTTTCATTTCTCTTTCCTCGTAGAAATCTAAAAGGCAAATCTCCCATCTGGTCTTCTAAATACATGTATCATTTTCAACTCTCTTCGTTGTATGTGTATGTGAAATGAGTATGTGTGTGTCGTGTATATATAGATAGCTGGATGGATGGATGGATGGATGGATGAATAGATAGAGATATCCTCAGTAAATTATAGTAGTAGTGAAAACTATAAAGATAAAAATGAAAACTGTCATAATCTGACAATTGACACTCTCTTTCCTTTCTTCTTTATACCCAGGTACACGCAGTAAATGTTAGGAGCATATTGTAAAGTAGTTTACATACATATTTTGTATATAGGTATAAATTACCTAACAAAGACGTTTTCCTTTTACATCAAAAGATCATCATAAGATAAGTTTAATTATTTTTATTGTATTTATAGATATTTAATCATCTATATCCACCATTCCTCAGTTGCAAAACATTTGTGCTGACTTCCCCTTTGCAATATTATAAACAATACTACAATACCACAGTGAAAAAATGCTTCCATGATGTTCTTTATTTCCCTAAAATATAGAGGCCATATCAGGGTTGTACTCAGGAATAGAATAAACAGTTCTGCAAGGCCAGCATTTTAGTATCAAAAAGTTGGAGTGCCCCCTGGTTCTTTAAGAAAGATGTGATTGGCTTGGTTGAATAATTGTATAGACTTGGAGGAAACTTGAGTCCCACCTGCTCAGGGATAAGCAGAAATTGGACTGAATCCCCTTGATGAAAAGTGGAACTGTGAATCACTCAGTCATATCCAACTATTTGCAACCCCATGAACTTTAGCCCACCCAGGCTGCTCTGTCCATGGGGATTCTCCAGGCAAGAATATTGTAGTGGGTTTCCGTTACATCTCCAGAGGATCTTCTCAACCTAGGGATTGAACCGGGGTCTCAGGCAGATTCTTTACCATCTAAGCCACCAGGGTAGCCCAGATCACTTGATAAAGAGTGCTATTTGGTGAAGGATCTTTATATCCACCAGAGAGGGAAGGGGATTTTATGATTAGACCATTTAAAAACCTACTAATTAGACTAGATAGTGAGGCTGCATATAATACTGAGTCTTGATTTTAGCCCTTAGACCTGATTAGTATTTTTTATTTCCTTTCAATGATTTTATTATTTCAGGAAGTGAGTTATTTTGGGGTTTTTTTGTTGTTCTTTTTTTTTTTGGCTTATGTTATTTTTTTAAATTTTGTTTTGCTAAAACAGAGTACAAAAAGGGGTCAAAGTTAGGACCAGGTCATAAAAGGAATAAGAGTTAGAGCCAGATCATATTAAATAATCCTGAATTTAATTTGATGGGTAATATGAGCACCAATGAAATCGCTGAAGCTTCCTTTTTGAGATTTTTTTTTGAATGTTTTGTCTGGTTCAAAGCTGAATTCTGAAAAAATTTTAACCGTGATGAAATAAGGGGCTCAATAAATGACAGAAATGGTATGGACCTAACAGAAGCAGAAGATATTAAGAAGAGGTGACTAGAATAAACAGAACTGTACAAAAAAGATCTTCACGAACCAGATGATCATGATGGTGTGATCACTCACCTAGAGCCAGACATCCTAGAATGTGAAGTCAAGTGGGCCTTAGGAAGCATCACTATGAACAAAGCTAGTGGAGGTGACAGAATTCCAGTTGAGCTAGTTCAAATCCTAAAAGATGATGCTGGGAAAGTGCTACACTTAATATGCCAGCAAATTTGGAAAACTCAGCAGTGCCCACAGGACTGGAAAAGGTCAGTTTTAATTCCAATCCCAAAGAAAGGCAATGCCAAAGAACGTTCCAACTACCAGACAATTGCATCCATCTCACATACTAGCAAATTAATGCTCAAAATTCTCCAAGCCAGGCTTCAGCTATACAAGACCTGTGAACTTCCAGATGTTCAAGCTCATTTTAGAAAAGGGAGAGGAACCAGAGATCAAATTGCTTAACATCCACTGGATCATCAAAAAAGCAAGAGTTCCAGAAAAATATATATATATATTTCTGCTTTATTGTCTATGCCAAAGCCTTTGACTGTGTGGATCACAATTAACTGTGGAAAATTCTGAAAGAGATGGGAATACCAGACCATCTGACCTGCCTCTTGAGAAATCTGCATGCAGGTCAGGAAACAACAGTTAGAACTGGACATGGATCAACAGTTCCTAATAGGAAAAGGAATATGTCAAGGCTGTATATTGTCACCCTGCTTATAGGCAGAGTACATCATGAGAAACACTAGGCTGGAGGAAGCACAAGCTGGAATCAAGATTGCCGGGAGAAATACAAATAATCTCAGATATGCAGATGACACCACCCTTATGGCAGAAAGTAAGAAGAACTAAAGAGCTTCTTGATGAAAGTGAAAGAGGATAGTGAAAAAGTTGGCTTAAAGCTCAACATTTCGAAAACTAAGATCTTGGCATCCGGTCCCATCACTTCATGGCAAATAGATGGGTAAACAGTGGAAACTGACTTTATTTCAATGGCTGAGTTTATTTTTGGGGGGGTTCCAAAATCACTGCAGATGGTGACTACAGCCATGAAATTAAAAGATGCATACTACTTGGAAGGAAAGTTATGACCAATCTTGATAGCATATTCAAAAGCAGAGACATTACTTTGCTAACAAAGGTCCATCTAGTCAAGGCTATGGTTTTTCCAGTAAGCATGTATGGATGTAAGAGTTGGACTATAGAGAAAGCTGAGTGCTGAAGCATTGAGGCTTTTGAACTGTGGTGTTGGAGAAGACTCTTGAGAGTCCCTTGGACTGCAAGGAAATCCAGCCAGTCCATCCTAAAGGAGATCAGTCCAGAGTGTTCATTGGAAGGACTGATGTTAAAGCTGAAACTCCTATATGTTGGCCACCTGATGCAAAGAGCTGACTCATTTGAAAAGACCCTGATGTTGGGAAAGATTGAAGACTGGAGAAGAAGGGGACAACAGAGGATGAGATGGTTGGATGGTATCACCAACTCAATGGACATGAGTTTGGGTAAACTCTGGGAGTCGTGATGGACAGGGAGGCCTGGCGTGCTGCAATTCATGGGGTCGCAAAGAGTCAGACACAACTGAGTGACTGAAGTGAACTGAGGCGAAAAATGTGGTGAACTCTACTTCATGCAGTTAGATAAATTGTAGGTAACACACCCTTAACATGTCTCCTACATTGTTTAGGAACACTTCATGAGGAAACATTTTTTTTTAAGGTCAGGTGTTTGAAAGTTAAGGCACTTATGTCATTTGTTCTGTTTCTTGTGGAAAACCAAGAGAAAGTGTCCATTGTCACTTTGAGAACATGTGTTTTCTGTCCTAAATGCTGCAAGTTCTCAGAAACCGAACAGATTCTAGCAAGCGGGTCTTGACCCCAAATTTCTCCCTTCCCATTCAGAATGGCTTTTTCTCTTTTATTAACTGTCCAGATATGTTGTAAATATATGACACAATTTCTCATTGTAAGCCCCTCAAAGTGTCTTAGGAATAAACAGAGTATACAACTATAGAAAAAATCATATTTGAATACAATCTCTTCTAAAATCATTTCTTCTTCATATATTTCAGTGAAAACTTGCATTCATTTCCTCAGTGACAAAGGAAGTATTTACTGTTGGATAGTTTCTCATTCACATCATCACTTTTCCTGACATCTGTCAAGATAAATATTGCTTGTAGAAATGGGTTCCTGCCATTAAGTGACATTAATGGCTGTGCTTTTAACTGCGGATGGATGAACACATTTTTCTGTTTTTCTTAATAAATAAAAGTAAAGGAATTAATAATTGATTCTTTAAGGAGAGGGTAAACACATTCAAGATGTTTAACCTACAGGTTAAGGAGGGTAATTTGGTGATATATATATATAGCATATGATTTCATCTTGGAAAATGGATAATAAGAAATGAGATTCAATTAAAAGAGAAAAGACTTCTAGAATATTTTCTAAAATTGTCTTCTAGAATTTTTTTGACAATTAGAGTGATGAGCAAAGGTATAAAGAAAGAACAAGAATGTGGGACTCAGGAAGAAAAATGGGCTCTAACCTTAGTCGTTTTACTTACTAGCCAACCTAGCCAAGTTTCTAACCTCCTGTAGTCTCAGCTGCTTTGTCCTAAAATGGTGTGGACAATACCTAACATGGAAAGTTATAGAAATGATTTTAAAATGCAAAGTAGGAGAAACTCTAGAAATGTTAGTTACTTTTTTCCCTTCTATCCCCGAAGCTGTTACCAAAGAGATTGAAAACAAGTAATATAATACATATAATATTGGTACAAAGTAGAAACAGCAAATAGTGTTCATTAGTTCAAAGTTATATATTTTGAAACATACAACTAAAAGTTCCCTAAATCTTATGCAGTAGAAAACTAAATGAAATAAAAGCAGCTCACTTTTTGTTCAAAACACAATTTCAGAGGAATGTTTATCCTTAGCCTGGCCACCCAATAACATAATATTTATTCTTAATTTCAGATAGTATTATAATAACAGTTTTTAAAAATAGAGTAATGAATATAACCTAAGTAATTATATTAAATAACTCTTTAGTAAAAAATATTCCCTAACGTATACTGGATGGTAAAATCTGTTGAACTGTGTTGAATACCTCTTTTACTAAAGTAAATTGATTTTGATTAGACCAGGTTTAGCCTGTAGCAGAAAAATACTCTGGACACCTGGATTTTATTTATAGTATCCCTAAAGTGACTCGGCAAATTCAGAATTTTTCTCTCCAAATCAGTTTTTCAACTACTGCCCCAAATAATGGTGATTATAATACAATTATGTTATCAGGCCTCTTTATAGATTTGCAAGTAAGATATATAAGTATTAATATTACATATTCATTTAATAGATATATATGACATAGTAACACAAATGCTAAAATACAAAATGGTAATATCTTTAATACTGAAAAGGTAACAATTTCATCTTTGTAATGGCTGATAAAGGTATAAATAAGTCTTAGACATTTATGCATCAGTAGAAAAATGGAAACCATAGTGACAAATCAAGCAGAGCCTTTCCAAAGTGATCACTTACAGCTTCAGATTAAATGCTATTTAATACATACGCATTACCATATGCAGATGATCTAGTGGGAAGTTGCTCTATAACACCTGGAGCTCAACCACATATTCTGTGACAACCTGTAGGGGTGGGATGGAGGGTGGTGGGAATGTTCAAGAGGGAAGGGATATATGTATACTTACAGCCAATTCACCCATCACTTCATGGGAAATAGATGGGGAAACAGTGGAAACAGTGTCAGACTTTATTTTGGGGGGCTCCAAAATCACTGCAGATGGTGATTGCAGCCATGAAATTAAAAGACACTTACTCTTTGGGAGGAAAGTTATGACTAACCTAGATAGCATATTCAAAAGCAGAGACATTACTTTGCCAACAAAAGTCCATCTAGTCAAGGCTATGGTTTTTCCAGTGGTCATGTATGGATGTGAGAGTTGGACTGTGAAGAAAGCTGAGTGCCGAAGAATTGATGCTTTTGAACTGTGGTGTTGGAGAAGACTCTTGAGAGTCCCTTGGACCGCAAGGAGATCCAACCAGTCCATTCTAAAGGAGATCAGTCCTGGGTGTTCTTTCGAAGGAATGATCCTAAAGCTGAAACTCCGATGTTTTGGCCACCTCATGCGAAGAGTTGACTCATTGGAAAAGACTCTGGTGCTGGGAGGGATTGGGGACAGGAGGAGAAGGGGACAACAGAGGATGAGATGGCTTGATGGCATCACCAACTGGATGGACATGAGTTTGGGTGAACTCCGGGAGTTGGTGATGGACAGGGAAGCTTGGCGTGCTGCAGTTCATGGGGTCGCAAAGAGTTGGCCACGACTGAGCGACTGAATGAACTGAACAGCTAATTCACAGTGTTGTATGGCTGAAACCAACACAACATTGTAAAGCAATTATCCTCCAATTAAAAATAAATCTAAAAACATTAAATGCTGCCATTTAATCCACAAGCTGCCTAAACCCAAAATGTTTCCTCTCCTCAGTATTGACTGACAGGTACTGACTCCCCAACATTTTTTACAGCCTGGTAGTTTCTCCTTTTAATGGCCTAATTGTAAGGTCTCTCTTCACTCTCCCCTCTGCAACTGAATGAGAAAGGGAAGGGCTATGTATGCAGCTCCCCAACCCATCCTTTCTCATCCCACACTGGGTTCCCTGGCCCTAGCCTTATGGGAGATTCATCTCTAACCCATTCATTTGGAGTGTGGGCTCCTCTCTAGCATTACCGTATATTAGGTGTTGTCTTGAGCAGTTAACCTCACAAAGTCTTATTTTATTCATGTAGAATAGAGGGTTTCCTTTTTGTTATTTTTAATTTTAAGATTCATTGTGTTAATATAATTTTACAGACATTTTCCAAGAACAGAATATAATACAAATCTATTATTTTTAAGATCACTGTAACTAATGCATTAGCCCTCATTTTAGTTCAGTCGCTCAATCACGTCCGACTTTTTGTGACACCATGGACCGCAGCATGACAGGCATTAAGCCCTATGTAGAGAAAATTAGACACTTCAAAGTTTCAAAACTGAAAATTAGACACTTCAGTTTTCATCCATTCCTGATTCATTCATTCACAAATTTAGTGTAGCCTAGATGCCATGTACTTCCTACACACATTATACTAGAATCCCAGTGATGCAGAACTGATACACAGAGCTCTTCCTCTTCATTTATGAAGAGCAACAGGTTTTCTGTTCATAGCCTATTTTCCCTTTATCTCCTACCCTCTATCACTGCTCAATCACTGTGGTTAAGTACTATAAACACAACTATTCCACTGGTTTTGCTACCAAGATAATATCCCTATATATTGTGTACATAGAAAACTCAGAATGCAGCTTTCATCTTGGTATTAATTTCTGTTGGTGAATAACAGGTTCAGTTCAGTTCAGTTCAGTCACTCAGTCATGTCCAACTCTTTGCGACCCCATGAATCACAGCATGCCAGGCCTCCCTGTCCATCACCAGCTCCTGGAGTTCAGTCAGACTCGCGTCCATCGAGTGAGTGATGCCATCCAGCCATCTCATCCTCTGTCGTCCCTTTCTCCTCCTGCCCCCAATCCCTCCCAGCATCAAAGTCTTTTCCAATGAGTCAACTCTTCGCATGAGGTGGCCAAAGTACTGGAGTTTCAGCTTTAGCATCAGTCCTTCCAAAGAAATCTCAGGGTTGATCCCCTTCAGAATGGACTGGTTGGATCGCCTTGCAGTCCAAGGGACTCTCAAGAGTCTTCTCCAACACCACAGTTCAAAAGCATCAATTCTTTGGTGCTCAGCCTTCTTCACAGTCCAACTCTCACATCCATACATGACTACTGGAAAAACCGTAGCCTTGACTAGACGGACCTTTGTTGGCAAAGTAATGTCTCTGCTTTTTGAATATACTATCTAGGTTGCTCATAACTTTCCTTCCAAGGAGTAAATGTCTTTTAATTTCATGGCTGCAGTCACCATCTACAGTGATTTTGGAGCCCAAAATAATAAAGTCTGACACTGTTTGCACTGTTTCCCCATCTATTTCCCATGAAGCGATGGGACCAGATGCCATGATCTTCATTTTCTGAATGTTGAGCTTTAAGCCAACTTTTTCGCTCTCCTCTCACTTTCCTCAAGAGGCTTTTTAGTTCCTCTTCACTTTCTGCCTTAAGGGTGGTGTCATCTGCATGTCTGAGGTTATTGGTATTTCTCCCGGCAATCTTGATTCCAGCTTGTGTTTCTTCTAGTCCAGTGTTTCTCATGATGTACTCTGCATATAAATTAAATAAGCAGGGTGACAATATACAGCCTTGACGTACTCCTTTTCCTATTTGGAACCAGTCTGTTGTTCCATGTCCAGTTCTAACTGTTGCTTCCTGACCTGCATACAGATTTCTCAAGAGGCAGGTCAGGTGGTCTGGTATTCCCATCTCTCTCAGAATTTTCCACAGTTTATTGTGATCCACACAGTCAAAAGCTTTGGCATAGTCAATAAAGTAGAAATAGACAGGTTACCACAAATTTAATGACTTAAAACAACACACATTTAGTACTCAATGTTTTTGTAGTTCAAGAATCTCAAGCATGGCTTAACTAGATCCCCTGATCAGGAACTCACATAGCTGCAAACTGTGTGTTGTCTGGGAAGGGAGTCATCATGATAATTCTGTTTAACATTCATCTCCAGACATAGTTACAAAATTTTTTTCTTGTGATAAAAACTTTTAAGATCTACTCTCAGCAACTATCAAACATGTAAGCTAAAATAGAGAAAAAAAAACTCTGTGTGAACAAAATGTCCATTAATGATGTGTGAGTCCTGAAAATTTTCATGGTGGAAATTATTTCTGAAGCATTTCAGAAAGAGGAAATCCTATGCCCTCTTAGTAAAAATACTTTATCAATTCATACATCATCTGACATTTGAAAGATGTTACTTAACAAACTCAAAATACCAGTGTCTTTTGACGTATTGTTATTGTTGTTGTTGTTGTTTAATCGCTCAGTCATGTCCAACTCTTTGCAACCCCATCAACTATATATAGCTTGCAAAACTCCTCTGTCCATGGGATTTCCCAGGCAAGAATACTGGAGTGGGTTGCCATTTCCTTCTGCAGGGGATCTTCCCAATCCAGGTATCAAACCTGGGTCTCTAAAGTGCATTCGTTACCACTGTGCCGCTCTTGACTTATATCCATGACTTATCTTCCTTATTTCCTTCCCATGCCAATGGCCATTTCAGTCCTCTGGCAGGCAACTTGGACCTATCTCATCCAGGATGGTCTAAGTGTGAATAGTATTTTACACATACTTTGAAGCCCATGCAACATTTTTACCTTAATATTATTCAAATTAGAAAAAGACAAGTGGTGAACTTTTGTTCATAGAAATGTGAAATACAATATTCACTTCAAATTCTTTATGAATCTTTATGTATTTAAAAGTAGGAAAGAAGATTTTATACAGTAATTGGCTCAATTTAAAAAAAAAGTTAATTGTTGAAGAGCTGAGTTTGTAATTTGTGTGTCCAGACTTACGGTTGGATTATATTTGGCATGAATGAATATGGTGTTTCCATTTTGAATTTTCTGGAAACAGTCAAGTATGGATTGCTAATAGTGCAATTGATGAGCTTTGTTGTGTTTGTAGAAATGTTTTCTTATAATGAACAAAAGTAAGTAAAGTTAAAGAACAAATAGTGAAATATTCTTTAGGTCTTTGTTTTCCAATGTTAATGAATTAATATAGCATTTGATAAGATGCAAAGGAAATCATTATGTAATCATATGAAATCATTATGTAATCATATGTAATCATTATGAAATCATTAATGTAATTTGATTTTTCTAAATATTTTCTTGGATAATTTGTAACAGTAGGTACAACAGCCTTATGCAAGAGTATAATTAAGATGAACTATAAAAATAGATTTAATTGAACTATGCTTTGTATATTTTTCATTATCCTTAGTACATCATTAGCCTTGATTATTTTTTGTTTTTGTTGTTCAGTCGCTGTCATGTCCAACTCTTTGTAACCCTGTGAACTGCAGCACACCAGGCTTCTCTGTCTATTGTTATCTCCCTGAGTTGCAAACTCATGTCCATTGAGTCAGTGATGCCATCCAACCATCTCATCCTCTGTCACCCCCTTCTCCTTTTGCCCTTAATTTTTCCTGGCATCAGAGTATTTTCCGATGAGTCAGATCTTCACATCAGGTGCCCAAAGTATAGGAGCTTCAGCTTCAGCATCTGTCTTCCAATGAATATATTCATATTAATATAGACAATATATTTATATAGACAATCTCTTCTTCAGCCCAACTAATTATATGACTAAACTAAGCAGTATATCTTTGTTCTGTCATAACTTTATTATGAATAATAAATTATTGATTTAAAGACTACTATTCATAAGATAGATGTTCATTGATGAAAATTGTCTTTTTCCTTGATGCTTAAATGTAGCACATGATAGTGAGGAAATGAAACAAGTATTGCTATTTTGCCCATATTCAGTGCTGTACTTATAACATCATGATATTTTCATGTTATTTAACAATGGAAATGAAAACATTTTTATAATACCTTAAATATCAGAGCATTTAATATAACATATGGATAAACATATAAAAGTAAAGTAGATTTAAACTGCAAATTTAAATTCAAATGTGAGGATGTTTCCTTAGTATGCTCATGTTTATTTTATGTACAGCTTACTTTTTTTATTTTTTCATTTCAATTTATTGAGGTATAATGGGCTCACAACATTATAAGATATTTAAGGTGTACATCATGGTGATTTATGAATACATTGTGCTGTGGTTGCTTATAGATTTCCCTTTAAGACTTCCTTAACCACATTTATGCTTATATGTTATAAAATTACTGTAACTTTTGATGATCTCTTTTACTAAAGCTCCTATGTTCTTTACAGTAATTATTGGCCTCTCTTCTCTGCCATAGTGTGAACTAAAGAGCAAAACCAGTGTACTTTCATGCTTCTGAGGAAAAATTTTAGCAATGTTTCTAGATGGAATAGAAACAGAGAGAAATAAGTTTATGTTGTTAAAAATGTGTAAAAGTTAAAACCAATAGAATCACTTATCAAGGACCACTTAGATTTAAGCATTTCAGTTAAAAACTAATTTTGCCTCTTAGGCTTATCAAATTTTTTATTGACATTCTGCTTTTTAAATTTGAGCTGATGTGTTTTATTTTTATGGAAGTGTTTTTGTTTGTTCTGTCTATATTCATAAAATATCAAAGTATCACCATAGAAATGGTAAATAAAAATATCTAGATTTACATTCTTATAAATTATATAAATTAAATTCATACTCATGGCATCCAAATTAGGATACAAGCAACTACTGTAAAATAAACAAATGTTTTCCTTTAGGTCTTTTTATTTTTTAACTTGCTTTTCTTTCACAAACTTTTAATATTTCTATGTTACTTTATTGCATACATGAAAATCAGTAGCAGTCAACACAGCAGGATCAACAAGAAGAAAAGTCACTTTTGAAAATTTGCTATGTATTAGAAGCAGTTTCTATATACATTAAACCTTGAACAATATGCATTTGAACTTCATGGGTTCATTTAAATGCAGATTTTTTTTCAACAGTAAATATATAATGCTACATAATTCACAGTTGGTTGAATCCAGGGATATGGAACTGAGACACAGAGAAACCTTGTATAGAAAGGGCTGAGTATAAGTTTATGAGGATTTTCAACTGCACAGAGGGTCAGCACCTCAACCCCCAGGTTGTGGAAGGGTCAACTGTCTATCAAATCTCATTTTCCACAGTATTTTCATGGCTATGTATTACTCCCATTTTACCAAAGACACTGATTTGTAAAGTATATTTAGAAAGTGTCAAATTCATTAGCGTGAAACTGTATTTTACAAAATTAAATAATTATTGTGGATATAGTTATAAGTCCCTATCACAGATGCTTTGCTAGAAAATTTTAGAATGTACTCTGTCGCTAAAAATCAAATGGCACTAAGAACCCAACTACTTATCTGCAAGACAATGTCATTTTCCAAAATGAAAACATCATCAGTTTTTTTTAAGTAGTCACATATTAATTAATAGATTCTGAAATTCTACTTTTTAGCTATACCTTTACAAGGTATAACAATTCTGCTTGTAGTTTCTAAGCATATGGCTATACCATATTCTATATAGTACAGACTTATTTTTATGAACTGTATTTACATGGTAATTTTTTTCCATTTTTAATTTAAATATATTTTTAAAAATTTTACAGTGTTGTGTTGGTTTCTGCCATACAACAGTTTTAAGCTTAAAAAGAAATAAGAGCAATGCCATGAGCACTTTACTACACCCTACTATGCTCTGCTATCATCTAGCATAAATATTGATATAAAACTTGGTCTTGAAAATATGCCTTTACACTAAAGAAATCTCATCAATCATCTTTGGGGATCCCAGACTGACCATGTTTTTAAATTAATATGGATATATTGACCACATTAGAAATATTCAGTATATGTATCTGTTTTATGAAATATTTAACAAGTGATGAATTGCAACTTGTGAGTGATTCAACCATGAAAAATAAAGCCAAGTCTTAGATTAAGAATCTGTTTTTTTTTGGACAAATTCCATAGAAAAATCCTTTAAATATGACCAGCTATTTTTAAATTCTCATTTTGTAATTTCTAAAATGACTCAACACTATATATATACACACACATATATAAAGTAATTGAATAAATAGTGGCTAATAACTTTTCTTCATCTTCTGCTCTTTCTGAGTCTAATCTAATGTCTTATTGTAGAATCAGTCCTGGCAAATCTTTAAATGCTAATGTCTAAGAAATCAACTTTTGTTGAGACTGAAAGTCATGCACAATACCTGCTCTATGTCATATAGTGACTGCTAGTCTTCACTGATCCAGTTATGTTCAGTTTGGATCATCAATAATCTCTAAGAACAGGAACACTGAGCCAAGAGGCTTGTGGCAGAAAAGCTCCACAAGTGGGGCCACAGAGAGCTAGCATCTTATTTAACTCTCACCCTTGGCCACCCTTTGTAAAAACATGCAGTTAATTTGTTTTCATTTTGTTTTGAGGCTAAATCTTCAGAACACTTGCTCTGGTGTAATAGCAGGTCTTGGGATGAGAGTGGGGGGTGGGACACTAGGGGAAACAAGGGAGAGTAGGAGGGGGGAAAGGGGAGGAAGGATGAAAGGGAGGGAGGAGGAAGGAAGAACAGGAAAGAGTAAATTCATTTGGAAGTATCATCTCACCTGGAAATAAACAGTATTTTACCAAAATACAGCCCTACTAGATAAATGAAGAAGCAGTCCATAATTCAGCTACTGCTTGTTGAATGTTTGAATTGTGTTGATGCTAACTAGAGGGATTCTTTTTGAGGAGTTAAGTAGGAAAGTACAGGATTTGGAAGAGACCTGGCTTTTAATTTTAGAGATTTTGAAAGAGTTGGAAATGGTACTTCAATCACTGAATGAAATGTTTAATTAATTGTGTCTTCAGTAAAGGAGAATTCTGCTTTCTTTTAGTGCTTTCATTTTAAAATCTTATTGACATTTGTAACAAAAATATATGTGGAGCTGTATACACTAGCTGTTTTTTAGCTTACTCTTTTAAAATAAAATGTCAACAGTTTATTTGATTCAATTAGATCTCTCATAATAATCATCACTTCTCAGCCTTTTGGCTAAAATCAAGTATAGTGTGTGGATTTCTCATAATAATCATTTTCCATCTTTCATCTGCATCGCTAATTACAGAAAAATCTATTCTGTTGAATAAGGAACAGTTTACCATGTTGTTCATCAGTAAAGAATGCTTTTATTATCCCTGTATTAAGTGCCATATTAATGCACAAACAATATCAGTTAGTTTCGGAATTAAGGCTGAAATGTGAATAATAATTCATAAGTTATGATCATATTTTCACTTTATCAGTTACAGTCATTTATGTCTTCTCAGTTTATGATAGCCATTACTTCCTTTTTGTAAGTTAAATGTTCATCAATTTCATAAATGACGTTTTTGCTCTGAAATTATACTGGGAACATCGTCATATAAAATTCTTACAACATATATGATCAAAATGGACAAAAGTTTATTATATTATTGAATATGGCTGAAATAAAAAATAAAAATTATTTGTTAATGTCAGATTAATCATTATAGATCCTACCAAGATCTCAGATAATTCTTTGCTATCAACTACTATGAAATCATAATATTGTTCTTTGGTTATCAGTGTCCAGTTCCAATATTCATTTGGGGTTAACTTCTACATATCAGAACCCATTTTTTCTGCACCTTATCACTTGTGATAACTGTTGTCTTTTCTTAACTTATTGCTAATAATTTGCTAACTTTTCAATACAGGTAACGGATTAGGAATTAGAATTGTGGGTGGTAAAGAAATCCCTGGATATAGCGGAGAAATTGGAGCCTATATTGCCAAGATTCTTCCTGGGGGAAGTGCCGAACAGACAGGGAAACTTGTGGAAGGTAAGAATAAGGATTTCAGAGTAAATTAAAATGAATGTGCTCATATTAAACGTATCTTAATTTGATCTGAAAGTTTTCTCTTCTTTTACTGTCTAGGAAAACCTCTCCTTGTGGTTAAAGGTGACATTGTGGTATAGTAAAGGAAGATATGTCCACCACTGTATTCATTTTATTTTCAATTGCATTGTCCTTTTGCCTTTTGCATTGTGGAGTATCTTGTTTAAGAAACAGTAATTAGTCAAGATTTTTTTACTGACTGGGACAATATACTTTTAAAAAAATACTTTGATTAAAGGGACTAATGATTCATAAACACCAAAAAAAATCATATTGAAATCAGTGCCATAAAAACATCAGATGATTTGGTACCTGCTAAAGTCAGGTCAACAAACTATGGATGACCCATAGGCCAAATCCATCTGCTGCTTGCTTCTGTAAGCATCGTTTTATTGGAACACAGCAAGGATTGTTAATTTACATTTTGAACATGAGTATTTCCCACTGCACAAACAGTACTGCATTCACAGCAAACTATATGATTTGCAAAGCCTAAATATATTCTCTCTGACCCTTTAGAGAAAAAAAAATTGTCAAATCCTATGTTAGGTACTATTCTATTCAACTTATTACATCATAAGTATTAAAATAATGAACTTTACAAGTGTATATACTGGGCCATAAAATGATCTTACTTTCAATTTCAGTAAAATGTTACCTTGAGTTTCAAGATGATGTGGTCATTTATATTTTCAAAAATCCAACATAGGGATGGCTTACAAGATTTCAGTGATACTGTTTGTCTTGAATATTTTTATCATAAAGCAATAGTTTTACAGTAAATCATTTTTTTGTTTTTATCCTAAATTAGATGCTTATTTAGAAAGTGTTTAGCTGTCACTTAGTTTAATGTTGCTTGTTATTGTTTAAAACTTAATCATGTTAAAATTATTCACTTCCATGGTCTTAAATATACTGGAACCTACCAAAAAGTCCCTGGATATTCTGACAGACTATTAGAATAAACACAGACTTGAGGCAGTATTTATTTATCACAGTGTTCTGCTGAAACCAGCTTGACCAACCCACTGCAAGAAGCTTTGCGCATCTCTTCCCAGCTTCATTTTGAGTGTCATCATATTGTTAGCTTGAATTGGCCATGGTGAGGGTATTTAAACATGAAAATAGACATGCTATAAATCAGACCTTTTTGTTCATTTAGTTGCTTGTTGACTTTCAGAAAGCTAGTTTACCAGGATATTGCCAAATATATAACTGAAAGCATATTATTAAAAATATTCTAATTACATTCATACAACAGGAAAAATTGGGAGGGCTAGCTAAATGAAAGAGAAGACTATATGAATCAAAACATAACCATTATGAACAAACACTGGATCTGCTTGAATTTTCAATGGCTATAATCCTGTCATGCCTAATACTACTCTCTTGGTATTACAATCTATGTAAGATACAAAGATTGAGGCCCATTTCTAAGTATGGGCATGATATGTTACTTTCAGATAGCATACTTCAGAAAGAAATGAATATGCTATTTTTCTTTTAGAATAAAATTTGCAGCTTAGTAACTGTGCCTAATATAGTTTGACAAAGATACCTGGATAATTTAAAGATAAAACTTCATAACCTTCTTTGCCTTTACAACATGAAAATCACCAAATGCTACAAATCAGGATGATTTTTAAGCACAGTTTCAATGAAGTACTCTATGATGAAGTGACTCCTTTGTATTTGGTAGCTTATGTGGCTATTTTTAAATTCATGCACCTAAATTAAAAATAGATGTAATGCTAACTCATTCAAGAAAGAAGACTGAAATGAGCCTAAAATTACATTTGTGATTTTATAAACTCAGAGACTCCCATTAAAGTCCTCGTCTTTTTCTGGAACTGAGAGTTTTGGAGGTTGTTTCATTTGTTTAAGTGGGAACTCATTAAAAGCTATGTGCATATGACTTGGGATTCCCTAGTGGCTCAGAAAAGAATCTGCCTGCAAGGCAAGAGACCTGGGTTTGATCCCTGCGTCAGGAAGATTCCCTGTGACTTAATATTTTACTTTTAATAATTGTATTATATATTAATTCTCCCAAAGTTTTGCCAAGGTGCCAAGCCAGGCCTTTCTGAGTATAAATTCTCGGATTAGAGTTCAGTTTTTGCATAACTCATAACCATAATTTGCTACTTATGATTTCCAGATTTACTTTATTTTCTTATAAAATATTAATACAGTTCTTGGTAGTATTTCTATTAGATTCATGATGATATTGGATTGGCAAAAAAGTTTGTGTTTTTCCATTAAATGTTATGGGAAAACAAATGAACTTTCTGGCCAAACTAATATCTTAACTGTCAAAATAGATACTGTATTTGAAACATTAAATATTTTGAGGGGTGATCTTGACATATGAAGGGATTCCCTGGTGTCTCAGATGGTAAAGAATCTGCCTGCAATGCAGGAGAGCTGGCTTCAGTCAGGGTTGGGAAGATCCCCTGGAGAAGGGAATGGCTACCCCCTCCAGTATTCTTATCTGGAGAATTCCGTGGACATAGGAGCCCTAGCAGGCTATAGTCTATGGGGTCGCAAAGAGTCTGACATGACTGATGACTACACTTTCACATCTGACATAGGATAAGTCATTTACTGTCTCCTGTCCAAAGCTATACCTGTGTTCTGTGCCACCAGGCTAAAATGATAAAGATTCAATGGTTTTTTTTTTTTTTCTTTCAGTCTACAAATGAACTGATTAGAAGGCTTTCAGTTCAAGTTAGTATCTATAGACTTACTTTGTTGGACCAGTATATTTTCTGACATTATTATGTGTGCAGGTGCTCAGTGCCATCTGATTCTTTATGACCCCATGGACTGCAGCCCACCAGCTAGAGTGGGTTGGCATCTCCCTCTCCAGGGAATTTTTCCAATCCAGGGATTCAACCTGCATCTCTTGCATCTTCTGCATTGGCAGGCAAATTCTTTATTACCAGCACCACCTGGGATGCCCCTATAATTTGTTTTGTCTGCAATTATTGTTTCATTCATATGTGATATCCTTAGGGAACTGAGCCTCAAGCTGGAATAGATGATCAAAAAATTTCAGAGCAGTAGATTCATTGAAACAGTACTCTGATTTTCATGCCTGATGTGAAATATTATAATAATACCAATTCTCTATCACTGGAGTTTTGGATTTTTTTTTATTTTAAAAGTTGTGTTCATGAATGTTAATTTTTAAAAATTTATTTATTGAAAATATTGAATTTGGTTAATTTGCCACAGTTTGAAGTTAATTCTTTCCTAAGGAATATTGTATGTGTATATGTGTGTGTGAGTATGTGTGCATACATAGATGGATGGAATGTTTTTTGTGTTTATGTAATTTAGTTTCTCCATTTTTATGATGAATTCCAGGTGGACATAGGAAATGATCTGATCTCTTCCTGATATGTCTTTCTTTTACATTCTGTATACAGAAGTATATAGACAGTCTTTATAATTCAAAATTGTCTTCCAGTTGATTTAAAATGTGAATGACAATTGGTTGACTATAGAATTTTTAGACTGTACTTTTTACCACTCTAAAATACAAAGCTACTGTTCACAGTTTAACTGTCTACTGTTTCTAAATTTGGTCATTTTTACTATCATAAGTTTTTCAGACTTTTCACGGTTTGACATGTTAATGACACTCAGTGACATGGACTCTGTGTTGATTTTTCAAATCTCCTCTACTTTATTCTCTGAACTTATACATTTAAAACATACTGATGGATGATGTAGATCTCTTAATGTTCATATTCTGAAAGTACCCACTTATGTAACTAAATTATTAAATGGAAGAGAAAAAAGTAACCCTAGTATATTTTCTGAATCACTACTCTGTTTATTTCTTTGAAAAAAAGATTTTGATTCAACCTCTTTTAAAAAATCTTTCTGAACAAGGTTGTCTATCATGTTAAATAATGTAAGAGAATTTTATAGAATCCTGAGAATTAGCAATAATTTTATTGCAAAATACCTAGGCTATATTCAAGAAATTAGTTTTAAAACACTCCTAATATTACCTCGTGTGCCTTAAAATGTAAAAAAAAAAAAAAGTGCAATAGAAAATATTCCTTTAATTTAAATTTCCTGAACCAATATTTTAGTCTACAGTAGTTTTCTGAAAGAACTCAGGCAGTCAGATACTTGAAGGATCCTAATCATTTCAAAATCTCCCAGAAACATTTAGTAAACATTCTTAACAACTGCTAGACAAAGAATGATCTTTTTCTGCCTATTATCCTGTTTTTTCGCACGTAAGTTCAGTCTTTGTTCTGTTGAGAAAATGAAGACAAAAGATCTGGCAGATTAAATTACAAATCTAATTAAGTTTCTAGAGTGCCAGATTTGCTATTTGCTTTAAGATTGAAATGTTAACAGTTTTAGATCAACAATGTTGGAGCCGTGAAATGCTCACCAGTATTGGGTTTTAGATAGTGTGTAGTTTTCTAATTTTGACCTTTTTTTTTTTTTAATTGGAGGATAAATGCTTTACAATATGCTGGTTTCTGCAGTAAAACTATGAGAATGAGTCATAATTCAGGCACACCCAGGCACACACACACACACACACACACACACGTATTTATTCCCTCCCTATTGAGCTGCCCTCCCTGGTCCTTCCTACCCCTCTCCCCCTCCTTCCCCACCCATCCAGGCTATCACAAGACACTAGGCTGGGCTCCACATGTTATATAGCAGCTTCCCACTAGCTATCTGTTTTACATACAATAGAGTATATATGTCAATGCCACTTTCTCTGTTTCTCTACCCTCTCCTTTCCCTGGGCTTCCCTTGTGGCTCAGCTGGTAAAGAATCCACCTGCAATGCTGCAGACCTGGGTTCAATCCCTGGGTTGGGAAGATCCCCTGGAGAAGGGAAAGGCTACCTGCTGTGTCCACAAGTTCGTTCTCCATTCTTTCCCTGCATATAGGTTCATGTTATTGTTTCTTTTTTTAATTAATTTGAGCACTTAAAAGTATACTAAATATATGGGCATTGAAAGTATATTTATAACTTGCCACTTCCATTTTATATCTCTGTCCTTAGGCAAGTGATTATAAACCTTTTGTATATTAAATAACAACACAAAGTTCCATATAATCAACACTATGATTAACAGCCTCAAAGAATTAGAGGCTTCTTCAATAATAAACTTTCTTTTCTGCAGGCTATTTTACCTATTGAAACCTACATATCATTGCAGTTTTAGGAAGTTTTGAACTCATGCCATGATTTAAAAATAACATTTTCTTTAAAAATAACTCTTAGAGAATAGCAAGGAAAAATAAGAAAGCCTTCTTAAGTGAACAATGCAAAAAAGTAGAGGGAAACAATAGAATAGGAAAGCCTAGAGATCTCTTCAAGAAAATTGGAGATACCAAGGGAACATTTCATGCAAAGATGAGCACAATAAAGGACAGACATGGCAAGGACCTAGCAGAAACAAAAGAGATTAAGAGAGGTAGCAATAATACACAGAACTATACCAAAAAGTTCTTAATGACCCAGATAACTGTGATGGTGTGGTCACTCACCTAGAGCCAGACATCTGGAGTGTGAAGTCAAGTGGGCCTTAGGAAGCATCACTATGAATAAAGCTAGCAGAGGTGATGGAATTCCAGTTGAGCTACTTCATATCCTGAAAGATGATGCTGTTAATGTGCTACACTCAATATGCCAATAAATTTGGAAAACTCAGCAATAGCCACAGAACTTTAAAAGTTCAGTTTTCATTCCAATCCCAAGGAAAGGCAATGCCAAAGAATGTTCAAACTACCATGCAATTGGACTTATTCCATATGCTAGCAAAGTAATGCTCAAACTCTTTCAAGCTAGGCTTTGCTTCAATAGTACATGAACTAAGAACTTCCAGATGTACAAGCTGGATTTAGAAAAGGCAGAGGAACCAGAGATCAACTTGGATTATCTGCTGGATCATAGGAGAAACAAGAAAATTCCAAAAAATGTCTACTTCTGCTATATTAACTATGCTAAAGCCTTTGACTGTGTAGATAACAACTGTGGAAAATTCTAAAAGAGATGGGAATACCAGACCACCTTACCTGCCTCTTAAGAAACCTGTATGCAGGTCAAGCAACAGTTAGAACCAGACATGTAACAATGGACTGGTTCCAGACTGGGAAAGGAGTACATCAAGGCTGTATATTGTCACACTGCTTGTTTGACTTCTGTGCAGAATACATCATGTTCCAGATTGGGAAAAGAGTACATCAAGGCTGCATATTGTCACACTACTTGTTTGACTTCTGTGCAGAATGCAAGACTCACAAGCTGGAATCAAGCTTGGGAGAAATACCATCAACCTCAGATAATCAGATGATACTACTCTATTGACAGAAAGCAAAGAGGAACTAAAGAGCCTCTTGATGAGGGTGAAAGAGGAGACTGAAAAAGCTGGCTTAAAACTCAGTGTTTAAAAAACTAAAATCATGATTCATATAACATCATGGCAAATAGATGGGAAAACAGTGGAAACAGTGACAGATTTAATTTTCTTGGGCTCCAGAATCACTACAGATTGTGACTGCAACCACTAAATTAAAAGACGCTTGCTCCTTGGACAAAATGCTATGACAAACATAGCGTATTAAAAAAGCAGAGACATCACTTTGCTGACAAAGGTCCAGATAGTCAAAGCTATGGTTTTTCCAGTGGTCATGTACGGATGTGAGAGTTGGACGTAAAGAAGGTGGAGCACCAAAGAATTAATGCTTTCTAACTGTGGTGCTGGAGAACACTATTGATGGTCCCTTGGACAGCAAGGAAATCAGACCAGTCAATCGTAAAGGAAATCAACCGTGAATATTCATTGGGTGGAGTGATACTGAAGCTGAAGCCCTAATAATTTGGCCTTCTGATGCGAAATGCCAACTGATTGGAAAAGAACCTGATGCAGGGAAAGACTGAGGGCAAAAGGAGAAGGGGCAACAGAGGATGAGATAGTTGGATGACATCACCAACTCAATGGATGTGAGCTGGAGCAAACTCCAGGAGACGATGAAGGACAGGGAAACCTGATGTGCTGCTGGTCATAGGGTCAACAAAGAGTCGGACATGAATTAGCAACTGAACAATAAAAACAACTTTATGTCTTCTTCACAGATCAAAGTTCCAACCATCTCCAAATTTGAGGAGTCTATAACACAATTGTCAGTATTTTATGAACAGGCACAAACTATGTCCATTTTTTATCTGATAAAGACCAGGTTCAGTTCTTTGTGTTCAATACCATTTGTGTCTCTTATCTCTTTTGTCCTTTGACATGGAGTTCTTTTTTCTTCATAACCAGTGCTCAACACAGGTGCCTCATAAAATATTTCAAGCAATATATGTAGAAATGAGTAATGAAGAATTTCTTTTTAATTACAAATTTTATGTGAAGAAAAAAAAAAAAAAAGATATTGAGTGGGCCAAAATGTTCATCCAGGTTTTTCCATAAGATGTTACAGAAAATGAACATTTTGACCAACCCAGTACGTGTACTTAAACTCTTACTACTGGTAAAGAATCAAATAGCATCTATATTTGTTAACACAACTTTTGATTATCTTTTATTTAAGAAAGGAAGTTCAAAATAGATAGTTTCCTTTGGGCACATGTTCTTATAACCGTGGACTTAGGTGCTCATAAATATATATATGTTTGCTCTCTCTTTTTTTTTTTTCTCTTAGTTTTTCTTTGCTCTGAATTTAAATTCAGGTCCCTGGAGTGGGAGTGGGTAATTGGATGGTTCCTAATAGAGAAAAACCTCTTCCAATCTGGAAAATACAGCACCCTTTCCCTCTGGTGGGCTTTTCTCCAGTCCAGAATCTCCCAATTATCATGTTGGCCCTCTGAGGGAGAGAGTGTGATGGGCACAAAACAGATGAGTTTTAAATTCGAAGTTAAAATCTTAACTCAAAATAACAAGTCCTACATGGAAGTGTTTGCTCCCTGACACATCTGTTTCTGATTTATTTGCACTTAAATGGTGAGCTTTCAATCCTGGAAAATTGTACTGAAGCAACTCAATGGTTGCATTTCTCTCTTACATGGTGAAAACAGAAAGTCAGAGTTTGATGTTTACTAATTCATTGAAAATGGATGTGATTTTCCTTAGTCTGAGCCTCCTCCACAATCAGGAAAATTGCTTTAATAGATTTGCCTTTTAAGATTCCTCATGTAGTGGGGTGCACAGCTCAACATCCCATAGCTTCTGTCTGCCTTCCCTCATGGGAATGGGGTAGGGGAGCTTCTTCACATTCTGGTTTGATGTATGCAGTATAACACTTAACTGGGTACCAGCCTGCAATTTTTGTTGCAAATGTTTGAGCACACAAAAAAAGCTATAGAGAGTAGTATGGTAAACACCCATGTATTCATCAGACTGTTTTAAGTCTCAATGTTTTGCCTATTTGCTTCATATTTTTAGAAGCAATAAGTATCTATAAATCAATGAAAGCCTGCTGTAGTCATCTCTCCTCTTCCAAACCTCTACTAACCCAAAATATATCACCAGACAGTATGAGAATACCCTTCACTTGCTTTAATTTATTTTTATGTATACATTCATAAAGTGTATAAAGATTCATTTTGCTTGTTTATGAAATTTTTATAGAAATGATAGCTTACTGTACATGAATTTTTGCCACATTTTTTAGTCCCAGCATTTATGAGATTTATATAAAGTGGTATGTGTAGCTGTAGTTGTTTATTTTAACTGCAGGGCAGAATTTTTTTAAGGAAAGAAAAATTCAGTTTTATTATTTAAAAAAAATTTTATTGGGTGTAGTTAATTTACAATGTTGTGTTCATTTCAGGTGTACAACAAAGTGACTCTCTTATACATTATCTACTCTTTTTTAGATTCTTTTCATATAAAGGCCATTACAGAGTACTGAGTAGAGTTCCCTGTGCTACACAGTAGGTCCTTATTAGTTACATATTATATATATATATAGCAGTATGTATGTGTCAGTCCCAATCTTCCAGTTTAATCACACCCCCCACCCTCTGATAGCCATAAGTTTATTATCTACATCAGTAACTATTTCTGTTTTGTAGATAACTTCATTTGTAGTACAGGGCAGAATTCTTGATTACTGTATGGCTCAACAATGTTTAAATATTCTCTGGTTATTTATATTACATATGAGGTTTTGATTTTTTGTATATATTTCAAACAATGCTGTAATTAATTTTCTGAAATGCTTTCCTTTTCCTTTTGTACCTATGCAGAAGTTTCTTCTACAGGTTCATTTTCTGGGTGATAATAACTCATACTGATAAATACTGTAAGAGAATATTACGTGATTTCTTCAACTGTAGTTGATTTTTCCAAATTGTTCTCCAAAGTGTCATACCATTTTTACATTCATCTTTAGTAAATTAGGGTTCTTATTCCTTTATATTCTTGTTCCTCTTACTCTGAATTTTCTTTTTCAAATATAATATAAAATGATAGCCCATTGTGTTCTTCATTTGCTTGCCTTCAGTAATATTGAATGTGATAGTATTTTATTAATCTTATTAGCTTTTGGGTTTTCCTCATCTGTGATTTGCTTGTTTCTTTGGCTTATTCTTTATTGAATTGTTTGTGTATTTTTAATTGAATTTCAGAGAATCTTTATATATTCTGGTTATAAGCATTTGTCAAATAGGTAGCTGAGTATGTGGCTTGTTTCTTTTGTTTCTTTAGTGTCTGTCTTCTTTTTAAGTTGAAACTGAAACGTAGTCGGCTTATCATTTTGTTTTTCTTTAGTAGTATAAACATTCTATATTATTTGGGAAATTCTCCTTGCTCCGAAGTCCTCAAATATTAGCCTGTATTTTTTTCTAAAGCTTTTAAAATCTCACTTTTTATATAATGCCCTTATAGATGTAGAGTTCAATTGTTTTTAATCTATCTGTGGTCTGTGAAATTTTAGTTTTCTCCCCCATCAGTATGGATAATCAGTTGCCTGTGCACAATTTATTAAATAGTGTAGCATTCATTGTTCCAGTGATCTGCAATACCCCATCTGTCATATATTGATTTTTTTCTACATGTGTGGGTCTTTTATAAGATCTTTGTTCTATGAGATATTAGTTTCTTTGTCTATCCCTACATCAGTGTCACACTGTTTTAATTATGATGCCTTTATTTTAAGTCCTGACATATGGTAGGTAATCTACCATATTGCTATTCAAAATCGACTTGGGACAGTTCTTGAACTTTAATCTTGCATATACATTCTAGAACTGGCTTGTTAGTTTCCAGGATGATCTCTGTTGAAATTTGACAGTAATTATATTGAAGGCATAAATTAATGTAGGAAAAAATTTTATCCTGAGTCTTATGTATTTGAATTTTCCATGGGTTCTCAATGCAGGACCTTTGCTCTTCTTAGAGATTTAATCATGTGTTTTGAATCTACAATAAATTAAGTTAGGACATTTAAAGGAATTACTATATAGCAATTGTTAAACTTATTGAAAAGTTGTATCATATTATATTAACCTATTACAATATTGTGTCTCCAGAAAAAAAGTAAAAAATACAAATAAAAATTTGTTTAGGAAGTATAATGGGATAGATCTAATCCTTTATATGCATGTTGTTGGTTCTGAGTTTTATTTAATCACTGGACTTCTGATCTTATTCTCCAGATGATTTTTCCCACAGTATCATGTATTATAACATCATAATTGTGAAATACATTACCTGTGTAATACTTTTCATATTTCAACAGTTTTCATAAGAGAACAGTAAATCTATGAGAATTGAACATCTTTTAGCCATTGAACCAAAAGCAGTTATTTGTTTATATTGATAGATTTTCCAACTAAAAATTAATTGAAGTATTTTGAAGCTAAATTGTATCTTTATTATTGATAATAAAATCATATTCATTTGGAGAATGCTGTTTGAAGTTAAGATAGGAATATATGTTAAGTAGGAAGATAGTGTTAAGTTCTAAATGTAGCTTCAAGAAACTTCTTAATGAATCAGTAGAGATATAGACTAGGAGAGCAAAAATTTAAAACCAATAACATTCAATGTTTGCTTATGGATTTAACCAGAGATATATGGAAAATTAGCTTCTGCAGGCCACTAGGCCTGTAAAGAAATGAGTTTATCTCAGTTTGTTCATATGCTATTCTGTGAGGAAATGTACCTGTGGCATAAATTCTAATTCATGGATATTTCCAAATTCCCAGTTTCTAGTTGTCTCAGTGAAGGGGATTTGATTCATCTGGCTAGCTCCTTTTAAAGGTGAATCAGCGTGGTTTCTGGCAAAAAAAAAAAAAAAATGTTGTTGGGTGTATGTTTGAGAATTAGTAATTGGAATGGAGATGATGTTAGCTGTTTTTGGCATGTGGTTTTGATTTTAGAAGTTGGCCTCTGGAATTCCCTGTACTGAAGAAGTCTATGGTAGGAGAACTAATTTCAGTAGAGGACGCACTCCTGTGTGACTAAAAGGAGAATGCTCCAAGGCAAGAAAGTCTCTATTTCTGCTTATGCTTTTTTGGCGTATGTTACAGATGGCATGGCAGTGATCAAGGTTGGAGAACAAGAGACACACCACACAGATGAGTGAGCTTCCTTGTACTTGTTCCAGGGGGATTACCAGGTACGGATTGGTCATTAGCATGAGACTTCTCAGAATTCCTACAAGATAGTGTGTCAGGTACACACGGCACAAGATCACATTCCTTGTTGATTCAAAGGTTTTTCTCAAAAAAAATTTTAAAATTAGGAAACTATCTTCTGGGAAGAACAAACATAAATTGTGGACACCTGGATGGGTAGGTTATAATATAGTATTTTTCAGATGCAGTGATATCATACTTACATAATAATGATTAGCTCTATTGACTAGATAAAGAAAGGCATTTCTCTTCTTTATCCATTTATTTGGAAATTAATCAGAAGAAATTGTGTTTGAGTCAATACTTCTGATACGGACAACAAGAAAATGAAATAATTGCCCCTTTTCATATTTTTTGGTATGTACAATACTCTATATCCTAATTTGGTTGATTTATCAGTAAGAGTGGTATGCCTTGAAATACATATGTATGTTCAAGTGACACTGTTTAACCATGAACAATTGTCTCTGTTCTTAAATTTCTGGATTTGTCTAATCAGTATATCATAATTGGTTACATTTTCTGTATGTTTGAACTTGGAGTGGTTATTTTGGAAGTAAGGATGCTGAACTCTGCTTAATACCTATACCACACCTTCAGACAGCCAATGCTTTAGCATCTTCATTACATAAAGAGAATGTTTTTAGAGCCAAAGACATCAGGATTTAGATTGAGCTCTAGCACTTACTGCCTGGAAAATTTGTTTAACTTTTAATACCTTGGTATTCTCAGTTGGGAAACTGGCATAATAATAGTGTCTGCCATATTGTTATCAGCAAAAAATAATATATCAGAAACATTTAATATAGTGTTTATCACAGTGTTTCGCAGAAGTAGTGGTACTTATTTTGAAAATCTTTGATGGTAAGAGGAGCCTGTGCTATTAAACTTGAACTCGATCCCCTCTCTCTGTATGTGCATAGATAATTGACCATATTCAGGTCTGAGCTCTGAACTGCAAGGATTTAGAATACTCCTAATAGACAAAGCACAGACTTGAAGCCAGAAGACTGAATTAATACCATCTTCATGTTGCTAGGCAAGTTGCATATGTTCTTTGAATCTCCTTTTATCTCATCTGTATGGGTTGATATTTCAACTAGGAAGCTTCACGACCTAACTCTAAATAACTAGACTAGCTGAAGAAGCGGTTTTGTTGAAGGTAGACAAAAATCTTTTCATAGATGACAGTTAATCATACAAAGTTCAAGCTTCCTATAAGAGGGAGCATTGAGCTGCTAGAGGTATCTGCTATAATGGAAAATCATTTTAGGTATCCAGTCTGAATAATTTTTTTAAAAATTTAATGCCTGAAGTGATTAAGTCATGTCTCATGTAAATATCGGAGAAGGTAGTGACAACCCACTCCAGTACCCTGGCCTGGAAAATCCCATGGACAAAGGAGCCTGGTAGGCTGGTCGCGAAGAGTCGGACACGACTGAGTGACTTCACTTTCACTTTTAACTTTCTTGCACTGGAGAAGGAAATGGCAACCCACTCCAGTGTTCTTGCCTGGAGAATCCCAGGGACAGTGGAGCCTGGTGGGCTGCCGTCTATGGGATTGCACAGACTTGGACACGACTGAAGCGACTTAGTAGCAGCAGCAGCATGTAAATATATTAATATTACCTCCTAACTATAAAATAATAGTTTTGGCTAGTCTTTTAAAAAAGCTTCTAAGTTTTTCTTCTTATCAACAATGTATTAATCTCATGTCTGATTAAAGTAAATGGACATACATCCAGTGAATATCTGTTTATGTATTGCTCATCGTCTGTTAATCACGAAAAACATGTCTTTTGTTAGTGAATAGAATCATGGTATGTTAGGTGTCAGGTGTCTGGCTCCCAGTGTGTGGACTGATCTTTCTCATCAGCTCCTTTTGTGTATGACTATTGATAAGTCACAGAAACTCACTGGGTCTATAGCATTAAGTGTAAAGAGATCCTCCACAAGACCCTTCTCTAGTGCATACTTTTGAGACACTTTTCTTTTGAAGAAATATGGGGAAGATATTGAAGCTTGAGAAGATACATATAGTCCAAGCTACGGAAAGAAGAAGCAAAGTAGTAGTATGTGTGCCATGGTGAGTTGTGTATGTTACATAAAATGGAAATATGAGCACTAGAATTAAGAATGTGAGACTAATTACATGGGATAAAAGAAGTGAGATCAGAATTGACAAATCATGGCACAAGTCTCAGGGCTCCTTCCTCACTTGTACAGGCCCTTTACAAGTCTCCAGGAAGTTAAAAAATGTGTGTGATGTTTGTGGCATTTTTCAGCTTTTTAACACTTGTTAAATTTTCTTTTTTTTCTTTAAATTGCATAAGCTTCAGGCCTGATAATAATGTGAATTCATCCCTGCATGAGATGTTATTTCTTATTGGTGAAGAACACTGAGGTACTTACTGCAGAATTATAAGAACCTACTTGTATGCAGTAATATATACTGACAAGGTAGACGGAGGTGATAAAAAGTTGTTCAGAAAGAAAATTGTTATGAAGGAGTAGAGGTGAGAATATTAGGAATATGGGAAATACTTAACAAAATTGATCAAAACATTTATTCTGTACTCTACAGGTATATCCTAGAATGATGTAGAATGATAGAATTCCACCTTGCTTTCAAGATGCTTACAACCTAGAAAGGCAGTGAATAGAGTATATTCATTGTGGAGGAAAAGTTTGGTCAGGATCTGAATGAGCAACAAATATAAAATAACTGAAGAACTAAGAGAAAGATACCTTTATGGAAAGAAAACCCATTATTTACTGACTTTTTTGACAATTTGCATTTTCTTTTCTCCTAGTTTCAGTGAGAGAAATATAGAAATGCAGAAAACATTGGTTGATTCTGCACACTTCTATCAAAACAAGTACCATAACTAAGTATAACTTACAGATAGGCCTCCTTCCATCCCAAAGAATTCCAAGTGACTTTCAGGAAATGTGTAAGAACCTACTATAAGCTCTTGAGGGCAATGAACTGTCCAGGAACTGAAATAGATCTTCTTAAGCTTTTATCTCTTTCCTTGTGTAAGTTTTTAAGTGGTTCATATTTTCTCTATTTGTTGTGATGGAGTACTGCTATGTTCCAAATATAGTGATGAGTTGGAACAGAAAGAATATTCTGTGGAATGCAGGTTTTCACATCAGACTAAAGGTTTTATATATATATATACACACTGAGTTACACTGAGAGTGGTGGAAGAAAATTGAATTGCTTTTATTTTCTCTTAAACTTTGTTTGCTTTTACTCCCTCAAGGCTACCCTGGTGGCTCAGATGGTAAAGCATCTGCCTCCAGTGTGGGAGACCTGGGTTCAATCCCTGGGTTGGGAAGATCCCCTGGAGAAGGAAATGGCAACCCACTCCAGTACTCTTGCCTGGAAAATTCGATGGACTGAGAGATTCCTCAGAGCTTGGTAGGCTACAGTCCATGGGGTCGCAAAGAGTCAGACACGACTGAGCCACTTGCTTTTACTCCCTAGTTTTTGCTAGATCCCATTACTGTCAGATCGGAGAAGACAATGGCACTCCACTCCAGTACTCTTGCCTGGAAAATTCCATGGATGGAGGAGCCTGGTGGGCTGCAGTCCATGGGGTCGCTAATAGTCGGACACCACTGAGCAACTTCACTTTCACTTTTCACTTTCATGCACTGGAGAAGGAAATGGCAACCCACTCCAGTGTTCTTGCCTGGAGAATCCCAGGGACGTGGGAGCCTGGTGGGCTGCCGTCTATGAGGTCACACAGAGTCGGACACGACTGAAGCGACTTAACAGTAACAGTAACAATTACTGTCAGATATGGTGCTTGAGTTTTCTAAGTTCTAGCATATATGTATATGTGTGTATAAATTTAATATATAATTATGTGTGTGTGTTTTAAATATATGCTCTGCAGAGCAACCTCTCTTGGTCCTATGAGATGTAAATGAAGAAAATATAGACCATACATTTTAGTAGGTGAGCCTGAAAGCAACAAACCTATTCATAAGTATCACATAATAAGTGGTAATAAGTGCTGAGGAGAAAAAGATAACCAGGAGGGTGCATACACCATAGGGTGGGGTTGCAGTTTCAGATGGAATGGTCAGGGAAGTGTTCACTAAGAAGGCAAAAACTGAGGAAAGCCCCCAAGGAGAGGAAGGAGTCAGCTTACAGTTATTGGTCTTATGGGCAGAGGAAAGAAAAGGGCAAAGGCTCAGAGCAAGAGCTTACCTGGTATGTGCCAGGAACGGTAAGGCCACATTGAGCTCAGCATGGCTGGCACAGGGTGAGGATGTGAGAGAAGAGAGCAGGAGTCGTGGGCAGGAAAGTAATGGTGGTAACAGAGCAACAGAAGCAGCAGGGGTAGAATCTTGTAGGTCAGTGTAAGGACTTCAGCTTCTATTAATGTCAAATGAGAAGGCACTGGGCCGACACAAGCTGAATGACGTTTAAATAAAATCATTCTGACTGCTATAAGGATAATAGTTTGAAGGAGTAAAGACTAGGAAAGAGAGCAGTTAAGAAGCTACAGAAATAATCCAGGCATGAAGTGTGGCTGTTCAGACCAAAGATGGGAACAGAGGATTTGGGGATAAATGATGCTATATCATGTATCCATAAATACTAATACAACATGTATATTAAATTTCAACTCAGTGAAAATGACCTCAATATATTTATTCATTTGTTCCCATACATAGTATTCAAATTTCACAAGCCTAAAGGTAATATAAGCCAAAGGTTTTTTTTTAGTTTTTTAAAAAATTTAAATCCCTACATAATGTAAGAAAACTACAGAGCATTTAACATTCAAGTCTTAATCTTATTTTAATTAATACAATAAGTATACATTCTTTAATAGACATCATACAACTGTAAATGTTTATTTGTGTAGTTCTACAGTGGCATTTCAAATGTTTTTTAGTCCTATCACTTTCGAATTGTATCTCACTAAGCACAGTTTTTAATGTTTATGATGAAAACTCATTCTGTAATGCATTTTTATATATGAAAATTGTGTGTCTGTCAATATCTACTTAGGTGTTGGAGAGGAACAAAAATGAATAAAATCTCTCTGTCTTTTATTGAACTTAAATAGTTTATATTAATGAATTGTGAGAAATGGATTTAAATACTATACTTGAATAACTGATTCTCAGCAGTTCCATGTTTTCCTCATGAAAGTATTTTCTAATGATTATGTTAAATGTAAAAATGTATAATCTTATCTTCTGCTGCAATTTTGAATTCATATCTTCTTCAGCAGTCTCCCCATTTCCAGTCTGTCTCTGCCTTCTTTCATTCATTCAGTAAACATATGTACAGACTTAGAAATTCACAGGACAGCAGCGGAGACAGTTACACGGATGCATAATGTAAAATAAAGTGTTTTGAGTGTAGCAGTAGAAATATGTACAAGAGAAAACATGAAAGAGACTGACATTAACATCCAAACTTCAGACAGTTATTGAAATGAGAATTTTATTAAGGCAAATTTTTCTCATGTCTTCTATTAGCCTGAGTTTAATGTAATTTACCAGGCCTTTCATAACTTATGCCAATCCATTAAAATTTATTTTTATACATCACCACTCTCATTTCTCAGCTTAAGACTGGAGCTGTAATCTTGTTTACTTTTATGAGCATGTGTTCATGATGCCCCTACTTCTAAGTAGGAGAAATCATGTTAGAAATCATGATTAATGATATGACCCAGCATCTCTCTAGTCCTGTCTTTGACACATACAGTACTTTTATCATAAATAAGTACATTTATTCATATTGATTATGCACATAAATCTATGGTTATTAGCTATAAAAATAGCCAAAATGTTATAAGTAGATATTCTGTATGTTTTAAACAAAAATGGTACTAATATTCTTGGGCTTAGATGAAGAATCAGGAGTCTTGCCTTTTGAACTACTGCTGCTGCTGCTAAGTTGCTTCAGTCGTGTCTGACCCTGTGCGACCCCATAGACAGCAGCCCACCAGGCTCTCCCATCCCTGGGATTCTGCAGCCAAGAACACTGGAGTGGGTTGCCATTGCCTTCTCCAATGCGTTAAAGTGAAAAGTGAAAGTGAAGTCGCTCAGTCCATGGAATTTTCCAGGCAAGAGTGCTGGAGTGGGGTGCCATCGCCTTCTCCGTTTGAACTACTACTCAATGTAATTTCTAAAGATCTGTAAAAATAGGGGTAGTTACATTTATCCTACGTATTTTACTGAATAGCTGTAAAGTCTAAATGAGAATAAGTGGTCAAAATAACTTAAAAAAAAAAAAATCCCGTGTTGGTGTGATTAACAAGTGAAATAGGTCTAATTTTATTCTTTTTAATCCAAAAAGACTTCTTTATTCCTTTTAAACAAAAAAGTTTTGTCTAATTTACCTAAAATATATTGCCATTAAATTTATCTAAAATATATTACCACTATCATGTTTGCTTCTGACTTAGGGGAAGTAATTTCTCTATGTGAATTTTAAAGAGCTGGAGGGAAATAATTGAGCTTTGTTCTCTATCATTTGGCAGATACTGCTGTTAAAGTGTTGTCTTCTTAGACAACTTTGGTTCATTAGTGGAAAATTCAATTATTGAAATATGTTTTATATACTAATTATATATATTAAAGTTACATTCTGTTTACTAAAAGTGATTGAGAACTTTTTGAATAGAATTCTACCATTGAATGTTATGTATTTAACATCCATCAAGCCAAAGTGAATTATTTGCTAATTCTTCATGACATAAATAATAAAATATTGGCATTTCTTATGAAGTAACACATAATTTTCTTTTTTTAAAGTTTCTCTCAGGGTAATAAAATGGTTATTATTGTTTGAAATGACTCCTCTGTTTTATTTCTATCCTTTAACTCTTTAAATGATGAAAGAACTTATGTAATTTAAAGTTCACTTTTTAGGTTTTGATTATCTCATTCATAATAATTATATAGTATCTTTGGCTCAAAATAAGCAAAATATGAAATCAACATTTGTATGCACAAAATTGATCATGTGATAATATTTCTAGTGATGAGTACTTAGGTTATGATTTTTTTAATTCCTTCTATTTAAAAAAAAGTATTTTTTTATACTCTATAATAAGTATATTGGAATCTCTTTTGCTCTTAAATTTTGGTTAGGGGATTTCATTTTCTAACATTAATTTTCAAAATATAATTTTCTTTCTGTCTGATTTTGCACATGATTTAAAGTTATAACTTAGAAATCAAAGTTCTGCATATTTTATCTATCAATGTTATGAAATAGAATTTATATCTAATATATATATGTATTCTTGGTGGAAATGATTTTTTTGCCACTGGTTTAAATATTTCTTGTATTTATTAGGAAAGACTTTTCCAAATATAAATTGATGATATCTTGTGTTAAACTCCATTCTCTGAGTAGTGGGATATATTTAAATAACTTTATAAATGGAATAATGCATGAATACCAAAAAAGATTAAGAACTAAAGTTAAAATCCTTGATGTTTCACTAGCAGAGGAGGCACCAGTTGAGACAAGCATCTCTCATGCGCAATTGTGTGACTTAGCCTAGCTTCTATATCCATTTAACCCAACTCTGTGTCTCTGTATAATCATGCTTGCATTTTGGATTAATCTGTTACTGTTAGCTGGTCATGGTATTTGATGATATTAATCTGTTCATGCCATTTAATTAGAAAGTAAATAGAAAACATCTACTCTGAGTATTTTGACAAAATAAATTGGAAAATTAAATGGAAAAAAGTTTTTAAATTTATGAACTGCAACCTGATTTAAATGAGATGTTAGTATCATGTACCTATCATTGGATATCTCCATATGTTATATTATGTTGGAGGGATATATCAAACTTAGTACCCATAAACTCTTTCCTGCCTTATTCCACCACATTCTATTTAAGTCTGTTTGAAGTAACAGATCTAATTCTAAACACCTTAAACTGTAGCCACAGAGTAACTTTGGCATCAATACCAAACCTTCCAGGAAATACTGAGCTGGAATAATAGATTATGTTAGTAGCCACAGTGATTAGAAACAGCATCTTATAATGATAAGCTTCTTCAGGTTGAACCCACAAATCATGGCTAAATACATTTCCCTTTTTACCTTAATTCTGTCTAACAAGCATGAGTTTGCAATACCATCCTGGTGTATAAGCACATTACATTTTCTGTAAATCAAATGTAATCAATTCCAATCTTTCTTTCATCTACTGTTGAAAAATTGAATCACATTTATTATTATTTGATGTTTCTCTCCCCATAAGCGCTGGAGAAATTCCCAGTGAGGGTCTTACACATTCTAGAACAATGAAGGTTGGATCCCTGTACATTGACCAGCACCACAGAGAGAGTGGTGATCTAGCCAGCCCACTTCATTGGGTGACCAAATTTTCATGAGAGTAATTCTGTCTAATCTGAGCCACCAAATCTAAGGTCAGCATTTAAGGCATCACATAGAAATTTCTCTTTGAAGTAATGCCATCTTCCCTGGATAATATAAACAAATATAATGCTGCTCCCCACTGCCTTTGCAACCTCCAACCACCATTGTTAGGGGAGATCTTCTCCCTACAGCTCTTTACCTCCAATTCTTTTTATTCATCCTACATTCTTTTTTTTCCCCTTTTTAAAATTGCACTTACTACTTTTAACAGGAGGCCTAACCTCGTCAAGGTTTTTAACATAACATTTAGATAACAATACAGTATTGATATCTAAAGGCACAATGTTATATCTCAGATATCTAAAGCTTATTTGTCTTGCAAAGCTGAGCTTTCCTACAAGTTAATTAGAAATTCCCCATTTCCATTCTATTCTCTGCTTCTATGAGTTTGACTGTTTTATATACATCATCCACATGGAATCATGCAGTATTTGTCCTCCTGTGACTGGATTTAATTCATTTAGCATGATATTGTCAAGATTTATCCATGCCTCATATTACAAATTTCCTGAATTCAGGAGCAATAAAGGCTGAATAGTATTCTTTAGTATTTATAAACCGTGTTTTTCTTTATTGATTTATCTGTTAATGGATATTTAGGTTATTTCCACATTTGAGCTATTGTGTATAGCACTGCAGAGAATGTGGGAATGCTGATATCTCTTTAAGATCATCATTTCAATTCTTTTGAATAAATCCCAGCAGTAGGATTGCTAAATCATGTCGTAATGCTGTTTTCAACTTTTAGGAAACTTCGTACTGTTTGCCATCGTGGATCCCCCTTTTTGCAATGTAGCCATCAGAATATACTAGTTCCAATTCCTTCCCTTCCTTACTAACACTTAGCGTCTTTTGTGGGGTTTTTTGTTTTGTTTTGTTTTATAATAGCCATCCTAGCAATGTAAGATGATATCTCATTGTGGTTTTGATTTGCATTTCCCTGATAATCAGTGATATTGACCAAACCTTCCTACATTATTTTCCCTTTCAGCCGGACTTAGCATAGTTTCCTATAATTGTGCCTGTAGAAATGTAATATTGGTTCCTTTTCTGGGAGTGGAGTGGAGAAAAAGGACGATAAAGCCAGTCAGCTTTTTTTCCCCTCCTAATGGTCATCGTTTACCCACCATAAAATGATGTATCCCACAATTTGTTTGTTCAATAAAATCTTCAATTTTTGCATGTCCATACCTTCAAATAATACTGTCATATAGATAAACAATTTCTGTTGATACATTATCTGTCTTTATTGTAGTTAAAAATAACATTATATATAATATATGTGTTCTTTGTGCCCAGTTTTACATATTTGAAAATTGTTCATATTCAGATAGGCTATGACATAGTTTTAGTTAGCATACTTTGAATGAGTTTTCTTATTTACTGATACTAGCATTGGCCTGAGAGACAGTTAAACAGAGTTCCTATTTGCATTGCTGCTGCTGCTGCTAAGTCACTTCAGTCATGTCCGACTTGGTGCGACTCCATAGATGGCAGCCCACCAGGCTCCGCCATCCCTGGGATTGTCCAGGCAAGAACACTGGAGTGGGTTGCCATTTCCTTCTCCAATGCATGAAAGTGAAAAGTGAAAGTGAAGTCACTCAGTCGTGTCCGACTCCTAGCGACCCCATGGACTGCAGCCTACCAGGCTCCTCCGTCCATGGGATTTTCCAGCAAGAGTACTGGAGTGGGGTGCCATTGCCCTCTCCATTACCATTAAGTAAATATGTGGTGTTAGAAAAGTCATGTTACTTCATGTTTTACTTCTCAACTGTAAAAAAAACTAAAACTACTATATTTAACAGGCTCTTGCTTGCTTTATAATGAGTCTATGAAATAGTTGTGACATGTTTTTACAAGACATTTTATTCATGCAATCCTCTTTCAGTGACCCTGGTCAATAATAAATTGACCAGTAATACTGCAAAGTAGGTGGTAATCTGTTTTCTTTAAAAATTTTGTATGAATGGAGCTAAATCTGTTTTACACCTACAAGTGTAGAATTCACAATACTTTCAGTAGACTCAGAAATAGGAAAAAAAAATGTGGGTAAACTCAGTTTAACAGTTCAGTTCAGTTCAGTTGCCCAGTCATGTCCGACTCTTTGTGACCCCATGAAACGCAGCACGCCAAGCCTCCCTGTCCATCACCAACTCCTGGAGTCCACCCAAACCCATGTCCATTGAGTCGGTGATGCCATCCAACCATCTCATCCTCTGTCATCCCCTTTTCCTCCTGCCCTCAATCTTTCCCAGCATCAGGGTCTGTTCAAATGGTAGTCTTTGATATTTCTTAGATAACTTTTCACATTCAAAATGTGACAATTTTGCAATGTAGAAGTTAATTTCATTTGAGAACTTTTGTATGAAAGCCATAATTTGCTGATTTTTTAACTTTTCAGGTATACAGTATTGAACATCTTGTCATAGATTAGGGCATCTCCTTTGACCTGTATATTCATGAAACTACATTCAATTTTTTTTTACCTTTACCTCCCTTCATTCTTTCTTCCCTTTCCTCTTTTTTTTCCTTTTGTCCACCTTTTTTTCATTCTTTATGTTAACATATGTTTCGTCGTGAGTCATGTCCAACTCATTTGCAGCCCAATGGACTTTAGCCAGTGTTAATATATAAATAGGCTGTAAACGTTAAATGTAGTTTTGAAAGTAATAAAAAACATCTATCTATGCATTTCACTTATATTAACATGGCCTAACTTGAAAATGCATAAGTAACTAGTGTAACTGATGGGGATAACTTATTGGACTCCTGAAACTCACTTGCATGGTTTCTTCGCTATTTGGAAAGCCAAGACAAATAAGCAGTTCAGCTCAGTTTCTCCTGCTGCCGCTAGTTTATCAAGAATTCATGAGCACAGATGTCCAAATTGAGGAAGCTAATCTAGAGTCATAGTTAATATATCAGTGGAAAAGGGGAATAACATATACAAATTTTGAATTAGTTAAATTTGGAGGGTTTTTTTTCTGTTTTGTTTGTTTGTTTTACTCAGCTATATCATATTCTTATCTCATAGCACATTAACCCCAACCCCACTGGTTCTCATTAGGTCCCCAACCTACCTTGTGTGTATGTAGTGGGGTGTTTGTTTGTTTATTCATTTATTAATTCATTTGTTTAATATCATTTTTTTTACCTATCCTTACCTCCATGAGCAACCATTATAATTTATGTAATGTCTGTTTTTTGTTTGTATAATGTATAATGTTAGTTTGTGTGGGATATCATTTTAATGAATGTAAATGTCATTGTCCTTAGATCAGATCCTGTTTCTCGTATGTTTTTACTTGTCAGATGCTTTTAAGAAGGATCCAACTTTTGGTATTAACAACTGGTGTGATTTCTTTCTTAAGACTGTTAAGTGTTTCCATCGTAAATATTTAGTGCATTCTCATTGTCCATTTTTCCTGATGCTACCACCTCCCCATAAATAGAAACTCAAGAAGTTTTTTGGGTCCTGGGGTGTACATGTGCTTTATTTAACAACATTCTGCCACTGCCACATTGTACTCTAGAGTGGTTGCATTTATCTGCATTCCCAATAAAATAATTACATGCTTGCAAATTTTAAACAAGCAGTTGTATTTTTCATCCAGAAATAGTCATAGTATTCTCACATCAGTGGTGATAAAGCTAAACAACCACGTACTATGTCATGATCCCCTAATCCCATATTCTGGTCAGCACACTGTATTCTCTGGCTTTCAAACATTTTTCTGTATAGTGAGAGTTAAGTAATACATCACTATTGCTTTCCTTTATACTTTCTAATCTCTCATGAGTCTAGATTTTTCTTTATATACTTAAAACACTTTTGAATTTCCTTCTCTGTGATTCATCTTCATCTTGCTAATTGCCAAGATAGTTCTGTTTTTTTCTGCTAGATTATCACTTCTATTAATTTTTATAACAACATAAAACAAACAGTAGGTGATAAACTGTGTAGAGCCTGCCACTTAAATATCTGTGGAATCGATAAATAAAAATCATGAACTTTTGTGTGATATATATTTTGGTATACCTTAATCTATAAAATTTTGATAGGTAATGTAATAATTTTAATCCAGAATATGTTTTTGAAATAGTGATAGATATTGATAGAAATAGTGATAAATATTGATATAAATAGTGATAAATATCACTAAAACTAGTGATAATATAGAGTGTTTATGGTGACTGATTTTTTTAATTCAAAATTTCTTATTATTATATTTTGGGGGTTTTAATTACCAAAGTGTAAGATTTTAAGAAGTTAATTTTCTCATTACTCATACAAACCAAAAATCAGATTATCCTAGCATTCCTATTAGAAGATATTAGAATAGGCGCTTTCTATGGATATAATTCAAAGAAGGCAATGGCAACCCACTCCAGTACCCTTGCCTGGAAAATCTCATGGATGGAGGAGCCTGGTAGGCTGCAGTCCATGGGGTCACTAGGAGTCGGACACAATTGAGTGATCTCACTTTCACTTTTCATTTTCATGCATTGGAAAAGGAAATGGCAACCCACTACAGTGTTCTTGCCTGGAGAATCCCAGGGATGGGGGAGCCTGGTGGGCTGCCAACTATAAGGTCGCACAGAGTCGGACATGACTGAAGCGGCTTAGCAGCAGCAGCAGCAACATGGATATAATTGAAGTACCATCTGTACAATCTCAAACTTGAATAACTGGTTTGCATCCATGTTGATATAATTTAAAGAAAATGTGTTTGCTCACAATGCTAAACAGTAGATAAAACCATTCATGTGATCACTATCTTCTATGAATTATTTCTAAACCAAAATCAGATTAAAAGTTTTCCTTAGCGTTGAATATGCCTACATTCAAATCAATTAAGTGATAAAATACTATTTTAGTGAACTTCTGTGTAGTATGATCAAATAATTTTTGCATGCATTTTAAAATAGTTTCTAGGACCTTACAATTACCATTGGTTAAGACTTCACACTTCCATTATTGGGGATGCAGTTTCGATCCCTGGTCAGAGAACTGGGATCCCACATGCCAGGTTGCACAGCCAAAGAAAATAATTTTCAAAACTATTATATATTTGAAGACACATACTTAATTATGCTTAATTCTTACAACTACTAAAATCATCTTATGACTCTAAAAGGAGTGATTTGTATACTCATTTATTTTCCTGTGATTCTTGTAGAATTTGTAGGAAGTTGGAGAGACAGAGGGAAGTTGTTATTAAGTAACCATGTTCAAGTAGTCACATTCCCTATAGATTTCATACTCACCATGAAACCAAAATGAAAGAATTGGCAAAATCTTTTGAACTGCAGTACTGCACCAGTGCTAGTGGGAAACTATTGGGGGAAAGAAGGTTCAACTGGTTTATCTTGACATTGAGAAAATCATGTAGTTCATGATCTTGGGTATGTATCTAGGTAACATGCTAGTTATCTCTGTATTTTTTCATCAGTTTTATTAATGAGTCTAAACAGATTTTCTTTTTTACAACTAGAAGCATTTTTCATTTCGCTGAATAATTACATTGTATAAATTTGCCCCTTTAAAATGTGAAAAACTAACAGGTAAATTCAAAACAGGAAGCAAGAAGGTTATGCAGCTATTTCCTTTAATAGAATTTGTTCCTGCAGAAAAGTGGCAATGCAATTTCTGGATTATGACACGATTAATTTGTTTCAATTCAGAATCATCTAGTTATAAATGTACTCTTTCTTGTGACTAAAAGAAGTGTTTTTCAGTGTGCTTTACCTCTTTCAGTGCTAAATTTTTCTTTAGAGGTATTATCATACTCTTTTATGTAATCTTTCTCATTTTATGTGTACAACAGCCTGGGATTGTTGAAATAAACCTAAGGCCCATCTGAAGATAGTTTCCTTGAAGTAAGTTATAGAAAAGTCATCATTCTTGTTTGTGTTATTGTAGGCATTTTTATGGACTTCTTTTGCCATTTCTCAATGGTAAAAGAACTTCCCTTACTTTTTACCAATGTTTATCAAAATCATTAAAACTTTTAAGACTCAAACATGCCATGTTTAGAATTTCCCATGGAAGCCGATCGTGAACAATAGGGAATTTCACATTGGCATCTATGAAGCTCATTGAAAACCTAATTGTTCAACAAGTATTTCTTTTTAAATGATGTTCTAGCCATGGCAGGTATTTTTCCTCAGGTAAAGCTGGTAGCATTCACAAATATCTGGCACTATAACTTGGGTAGTTTCACTGAATTTATATCTAGCTCACATAGCTACATAATATGACCCTGTGATTTGTGCCAAATATGCACCCTAAATTATTTGACAGCTCATATAAAAGGGACCAAAAAACCTAAATGTAAAATATTGAAATACTAATAATGTTGCTACTTTTTTTCTGTGAAAATTATCTTTCTAGAAAAAGAGGAAACACAAAATGCTCTGTAACCAGTCCAGGAACATAATTTACAGGACCCAGAGCAAAATGAAAATATAGGGCTCTTTGTTCAAACAGTGTTAAGAATTTCAAGATGGCAGCAGCAAGGATTAAACCGAGTATGGGGCCCTGCTGAGCATAGAGCATACACACACCCATGATGCTGCCCTCTATATTACGTCTGTTTCTTCTACTTAGGACTGTCTTACATGTAGTGAAGTAACAGACACTTAATGGAACTCTTTTTTATCTGAGCAGAGTTGAGGCTATAACAATTTCTTAAAAGAAGCTTCACAACAAAATCCTAACAATTTTTTCTACTACTCCTATTCCATAATATAATGAGAGTTTACACTTTTCCAGTTGCTTGCTGCACATAAAAAATAATATATTGGTGTTTACAATTATTTCTTCCCCATAAAAAATTGGTTTAATTTTAGTCAAGTATGTTTTCTTTATAACAGTGTGAACAAAATGCATGGGTTTGATAATATTTAATAGTTTTTCAAGAGCAACATTTTGCATGTTATATTAGATACATTTTATATGTTCAGGTAAGTTGATGAAACCAAACTACATATGGTTTTGGTATTTATGTTCCAGAGAACTCTGAACTGATGTTCTCTGAAATGGTGTGCTCAGTTGAATGGCTGCTGAAGTGGTTTTTAAATGCAAAGCAATGTCTTCTGTGCCCTGTGGATCCAGATGAGACATAGCACGCCTTTTTTTTTTTTTTATACTTGAATTTTTCTTTTTAGGCATGCAAGTATTGGAGTGGAATGGAATTCCTTTAACTTCTAAAACATATGAAGAAGTGCAGAATATCATTAGTCAGCAAAATGGGGAAGCAGAAATATGTGTAAGACTGTGAGTTTTTCCCCATCTTTTTGTTTCCATTTTTTTGGCTATTCATGGCTCTTTTAATTTAAAATTGTTAAGGTGGAACCTTTGCCAGTCAGCAAGATTTCTTGTAATTAGAAAATAAAGTGAATGCAAGTTTATAGATGTCTTGTGTTCAGAATCAAAGTCTAAAGCACAGAAAGAATTCAGCTAATTTTGTTTCTGATTATGTCCCCTTTCATGATTTTCTTGAAACATGCATCATTTAAATGAAAGCCTAAACCCATTTAGATGTCATGGATTTGTACAGTATTTCAAAATGAACTTATATTTAACCCATAAAGATTTCACCTTAAATAATCATTTTTATCAGCTGACTTTTAACAGCATTGCAAATATATATTTGGTTAGAAGGGTGAGCATGCTTTGAAATTGCTTTATATCATTAACCACTTCTCATTTACCTACTGGAAAAAATACTCAGCGTAGTTGGGAAAAGGGGCCTTTTGTCTCAGACGTCCTCAATTGCTTTCTTAATTTTTTTTTTTTTTGGTTTTGATTTTTAGGGACCTCAATATGCTGTCAGATTCTGAAAATCCCCAGCACCTAGAACTCCATGAACCACCAAAAGCTGGTAGGTGGAAGCAGTCTGCTTCCAAGTGTGGTGAAGATGGAGATGGAGAAGCAGTTGTAGAGGCAGATGGAGCTGTAGATGAAGATATAGACACAATCACAGATACAGGCAAAAATAAATGTATAGACATAGGAATGTTTCTATATTTATGTAATAGTAAGAAAGTCAGAAGCATTGTAGTTTCATTTTAGTATTCTAGGGAAACACATGTATACCTGTTAGAGCCATTAAAGAAATTCACATGAAATTCTTGCTGTGTGAATTCACATTTTGAATTCTTTAAAATTAAATTCATCATATGAAAGTAATTCATGGAGTCATTTATTTTGGGTCCTATATAATTTTTGGAAAATACTAAATTCTTTTTAGCATAGCTGAGTTTTTGAACACTACTGAAACATTTGATTGCCTTTTATAATAAATAAAAATCAATATAAGTACACGGTAAAGTAGATTTAACTCTTTCTTAGATAGCAGATATAGTCTATAAATTTAGCTCATTTATAAGATTAAATATATTGTTGTTCCATGTTCAATAAATATTTACCAAGCACTTCCTATGCTATAGCCAGTATCTCTAAGAGTCTGGGTTATGGCACTAAACAGAGCAGACCAAAGCCTGTAGAAATTTTCATATGTCTGTAAATGTAAATATATTCTTTGAAATTTCCCCTTAGAAAAATAGATATATGAGATTTCAAGAAATAAAAACAACCGATCATAGAGATTAAATTCCAGTGAATAAAATAGAGCCATTTTATCATACATTCAGTTATCTGTATGTTTTATTTACAAGCATTTTTCTAATGATATAATAGGAACCTCAAATTTCCTCTGTAATTCAGTACTCTTTAATTTTTCTCTGAACCTTCTAGACTTCCTTAGAAATAGATTTATAAAGATACACTTGCATGTAGTTTCTTTTTAATTTAAATTGTTTTATAAAATTTTGACTTTGTCATCTAGAACTCCGATAAGTTCCATGGTATTAAGTACCTATGAAACTGAGAATATGTGAAGCCATTTGGTTTTGTTGCAGTGGATAAAGCGAAATCCCCAGGGGTTGATCCCAAGCAGTTGGCAGCAGAGCTCCAGAAGGTCTCACTACAGCAGTCACCACTGGTTCTGTCATCTGTTGTTGAAAAGGGATCTCACGTTCATTCAGGTCCTACATCAGCAGGATCCAGTTCCGTTCCCAGTCCTGGGCAGCCAGGGTCACCCTCAGTGAGCAAAAAGAAACACAGCAGCAGCAAGGTGAGAAATGCCCAATGCACCCTCTGAATTGCTCATTTTCTAGCTCCTTATTCAAATTAGGAGATAGGAAATATAGTATCATGTCCTAAAGGTGTTTCTCATGTGATTTCTCCTTTCCTATTGATCTGCTGAAACAAACAAAAAAGGTTTCCATATCTCAGTATAAAACTGATCAAGATGTATCAAAATGATGTGTTTCTCTCTTAAAATATTGTGGCAGTTATTATGAGGGACTTGAAAAAAATGTATCTGATGGTTCCTGTTCTTTTTCTTTGTGGCTGTTACATAAATCTGAACCTTTTTGTGTATCAAATATAGTCATTGTATCTTTTTGGAAACACAAGATATAATTATGTTATATTTTGTAATTTAAATAAATAGTACAAAGGACCAAAAAATGAGGATAATTTAGGACAACAAGAAACAAAGAAAGCCAGTAATACAGTATTGCTATTTTGAAATGTATCCGTAATTCCATACTAATAAATTTTCTCTTCATGCAGTTCTTCAGTTAGAATAAATGTTTCTAACAGTATTATTTTAGAGTTACTGGGGAATTAAAAGAAAACATAAATTAATTTTAATTTAATAGGATCAGGTGATAATACAGACAATTTGTAATTCCCCCCCCATAGATTGGATTATTAATAGAGAAACTCTCTTCATGATTGATAAATACATTTAAAAGGGTTTTTTGTTTGTTTGTTTAAACATAAAGGTTTTTCTTTATGTGGTGAAATATATATAGGAAGGACAGGCTATGGTTGGATAAGTTGACTGGACTTCAGAAAATAAAGTTTTTTACAGTTTCATGAGGAATAAGTTCAAAGATAGACTCAATTTCAAAATAAATTTTAACACTATATTTTACCACATGCAACTATGTATTAATTTTGAAGAATTACCTCATGGATGTGCCCCGCCTCCAAAGTTACAGGCTGATACCATTTTAGATTTCTCAGTATCTCCACACAGATGACCTAAAGACATGACAAACTCAGCTAACAAAGTTTTCACACCAAACACAATAAATTCTGTAAGTCTGTCATCCAGATATTTTTTATTATTTCAGCATTTGACATCACCATCCTCCCAGAAAATTAAGTCGAAATATAAAAGCACCGTCTCGTCTTTTCTTTTGACTCATTGAATCCTAGTGCCGTGAATTCTAGTTTTTTGATAAGTCTCTAATAATCTTCCATCTTTTCTGAACTTGCCGATTTCATTTAGTAGGGCATTATTCTTTTTTACCTATAGTATTGCACTTACTACTAGCCACTCCACTCACCAGTCTCTCTTCCTTCCTCTTAATCTACCTTCCAACTATGGATCTGTGACACAGTGATAGGATTAGGTCTCTATCCTGTTTAAAATTTATCCCTGCTACCTGGAATGTCAGCTTCCCTGCCTCTACCTGGGGAAGAGGGATGTTCCTTGGAAGATTATCACAGGAAACTTATTGTTGTCAGATCTTTACAATAGCCTCGCTACTAAGTACTCTATTTATTAGGGTTATCAACTCATTCTACTTTCCTAAGACATTTTTAGATGCCACCTTCAGTACCATGAGTCATAATTTGTATGCAAGATACAAAGATGGATAAAATCCATCCCCGAATACTATGTAGACCAGTGGTTCTCAAAGCCTGCTCAGCCCAGTAGCACCAGCATCAGGCAGGAACTTATTAAAAATGCAAATTCTTGATCCTACCCTTATGCCTTTTGAATCAGGAGCTCCAGGGATAAGACCAAGCAACCTGAGTTTGAATAAGTTCTCCAAGTGAGTGTGATACCCCTTGAAGTTTAAGAAGTGCTAATGAGGCCTGGTGTGCTGCAATTCAGGGGGTCACAAAGAGTCGGACACGACTCTTTGAGCGACTAAACTGAGCTGAACTGAACTGAATCTAAGTATAGATGAAGGATGATATATAAACACATTCAGTAAAGCTATAATGTTGGTGGTCATTAAAAACTGCAGAGGGCACTAGGACAGTAGGGTTAAGAAAGCTGGCATTTAGCTAATGAACCAGTTTGGTAACGGGGAAAAAGGAACCAACATTGAAGAGAATGCACCACCGGAAAAAAAAAAAAATGAGAAACAGAAAATTGCACGCTTAAGTCATGGTATACAAAAGATACAGGGATAATAAATAGAGGAGAAGCCTAGATAATTGTAAACTGAAAGACATTCTATGCCATGCCTTGCTTTTACTCTACAATCTGCAGAAAATGAAGAGCCAATGATAAACAAAAATAACAGATACCTCCTCTACTAGGCCTTTCCATATTCTAATCCTTCCTTAGAGTTATCCTTCTCTCCTCCTTCCCTCCCTCCAAAGTGCCAGATGCTTTATGTATCTATTAAAACAATTTGTATCTTGATTATGGGTTACTTGTTTACTTATTTTATCCTCCTAAATGGGCTGCACACTCATTAAAAACCAAAACCCATTTCTTATTTTCTTTATAGCTCCCTAAGCACGTAGTAGAGTAGCTTGCATAGACCATAACAAAATAAATTCAAATTAAATTAAAACATCAATGGCACCTGTGAGTCTTTATAATATTATGGAAGCAAAAAATACAGTTTTTTTGTTACGTGAACTTGTTTGGTAATGATTGCAAGATGAACACAGGTTTTATAGGACAAACACCAAGGAAATGATACTGACACATTTTATGATATGTGGTCATTCTTTTCTATGCCAAGAATGTGACCTGTGTTGTTTTACAGAGGTTTTGCTGAAACGACTATAGAGCTTTACTGTCCATGACAGTGGCTGCTAGCCACCTGTGGCAATTGAACACTTCAAATGTGCTCGTCCTAGTTGAGATATGCTGTATATGTGAATTATACACAGATTTTAAAGACTTAGTATTAAAAAAACTGGTAAAATAGCTCATTTTTATTTATTTATTTATAGCTCATTTATTACATTTTTATATTGATTTCATGATGAAATGATAGTGTTTTTAATAAATTGCATCAAATAAAATGTCAGTAGAAATTAATTGCACAAGACTTTCCTGATGGTCCAGTGGCTAAAACTTCGTGCTCCCAGTGCAGGGGGGCCCAGGTTTGACCCCTGGTCAGGGAACTAGATTCCACATGCCACAACCAAAGATCTGACATACCCAGCTAAAACATCCGCACACTACCGATGTGGTGCAGCTAAGACCTGGTGCAGCCAAATAAAATTTTTTTTTTTTAATTAATTTTACCATTTACTTTTACATTTTTAAAGTGACTCCTAGAGTATTTGAAATAACCTTTGTGGCTCACATTATAGTCTACTTGACAGTGATGGTATATAGATTGCTTTTTAATTCTTATTAGTAGTAATAACAATCATCAAATCTGGTTATTAGTGAGATTCTCTATATACTTACAGAAATATATAGTGAATAAATGTTAACACTCTTGAAGAACGGGACTATTACCTATTCATCTTTTGGAGGGTTTATCATCAACATTTAGCTGGTACTGAGTTTCTTAGAATAAATAAACAATGATATTTATAGTATGCATAAGAGGCAATACTTATTTTTATTTGTTCTACAAATCCTACAATGTTAAAATATTGACATTGAGAGATTAGAGAAATACTGGGCAATGATCTGAAGCTTACCTGTTTCTGAGTCAGGTAATATGTTCAAATATAGCATATGTTCTTTAGTTAATTTAGAAAATTATAATTTTAACATCCTTTTGTTTTTAATTAGTTATGAGGCTAACTATATATTAAATTATAAAACATTAATATTATGGAGTAAATTAAAACAAAAATATTGAAACCATAGCATAATTATACATTAATTATGTATATTTAGAACACCATCTACTAAATGTTCTGAATGATTATTCATAAGTAATTATTAATCTATTAATAATGTTCCAGTTTAAGTGATTGCTTCTGAGTAAATATAAGTAAAATGTGCTCTAAATTATTTAGACATAGGTTTAAATTATGTTATATATATACATATGACCATTTTATGGAGAAGGCAGTGGCAACCCACTCCAGTACTCTTGCCTGGAAAATCCCATGGACGGCGGAGCCTGGTAGTAAATGTCTCCCTACAGTGATGCCGCATTGCCTGAAATTCTGTTATAGATCCAGAGTCAGGGACATCATTCCTTTTTTTGTACAAATTTGTACATTCTACTGAAATGTAACAGCTCAGTAGTCAGTCATTTAATCAGCAGAATGAATCACTTTATCAGATCACATTCTGAATGGTTTTTAAGGCTTTACTGACATAAGAAAATTATTAAGGAAATGTGAACTTAGATCGAATGTTATGGACTTTTAATTAAAGGGGTATGAAATGCTAAAAAGTGTTTACCTGGGTGTTCCATTCTAGAAGAGAGTAGGACGGGACTGAGAACCCAGCAAAGGAATATAAAGTGGACTTTTATAACTTTTGGCCTCCTAGGCAGTCAAGTAAAAACAATATCTTTTTCATTTTCTTATAGACATTTAAAATCCATTAATACTTAAATTGAATACTTTCAACCAAAATTGTTCCATTTCTTAAGTAATTGAACATACATTACTTCAGGTATAAAATTATAGCTTCAAAACAGGCTTCACACAATGAAAAAGAGATTTATGTATCTATAAAATTAAACATGTATTGAGAAGTGTAAGTAGGCACCATAATCTGAAGCAACCAAATGGACAAAATGTGCTTTCCAGGCAGTGTGCTCTGACCAAACAGAACTTTACTCAGAGGGAAGTTTAAATGGTAAATCCTGTGAAGGGTTTGTCCATTAATCTAATATATGTCTTAACATTGCAGCCTACTGATGCAGCAAAGGTTGTCTCTCATCCAATTACGGGGGAAATTCAGGTATGAATACTTTTAAAAGATTATTATTATTATACCATCTTTGTGGCTCTTTTTCCCATTGGTCTATTGAGATTGTAAGCACTATTAGAACCTTAACTTTTCCTGTTTTATGACATACATAGGTATAAGTATTTTAATACAATATATATTTTATTAAATCTAATTATACCTCTGGAAATCTGTACTTTGAAATCTACCTAATACCTTAACAGTATCAATGTATCAAGTCTCATTTACTTTATAATTGTTGAATGTGTTTCAAAAATGACAGATTCTTCTGGAAATTTGAAGGTTTCTCATTGAGACAACTCTTGCCTGTAAAATCCCATGGATGGAGGAACCTGATAGGCTGCAGTCCATGGGGTCAAGTCGGACACTACTGAGCGACTTCCTTTTCACTTTTCACTTTCATGCATTGGAGAAGGAAATGGCAACCCACTCCAGTGTTCTTGCCTGGAGAATCCCAGGGATGGGGGAGCCTGGTAGGCTGCCATCTATGGGGTCGCACAGAGTCGGACACGACTGAAGCGACTTAGCAGCCGCAGCAGCATTGAGAGTTTCATGAGTCTAATGCTGTCCTCTTTTCTTCCTCTGGTCAACAATTGCTAAATAATTGCTGAACAGTTCTTCTAGAGCAGTGTTTTTCATACTGGAGGTCATAACCAATCTGTAATTTATCAAATTAATTGAGAGGATTTTGCCCAGGAAGATAGAAGAAAATAGTTTAAATCATTTTGGTTTTTTTTTTTTAGTTCTGTGTGCATGTTTCTGTGTTTATATATTGCATCATAAATGGGCAGATTCAGAAAAGTTAAAAAATGATACTTAGGTGATACCAAAAAGTAATTTAGGGTAGGTAAGAAATGTCATGTGAAAAGAATTAACAAAATAGAAAATAATAGCTATTTGAAGATAGTACATTTTCAATAAGGTAAAAGAACAGTGAGTCTTAGTTGCATCTACAGTACATTTTCACAAAGGGTAACAGATTTGAAGTAATTTGAGGATAAGCATAGAAAAAGGAGAAGTGTTTTCCTGGAAGAAGAAATGGTACAAGGAACGATTCTGCTGCCAGAGGGTAATGAAAGGAGCAGATCTGCTCTGCTGCAGGAAAATGTTCCTGTAGAGATAAGTTAAGACTAAATTAAAAGAACCTTGAACAGAAGCTGAAGGATGTTAGCCACAACATAATAGAGTGATCAGGAAATATTTTAGAGTGAGGGAGAGGCTAAATGAAACAAATATGTCATAGAAATTCATAGAGCCACAGCCTCTAGGAAGTATTATAAAGAGGAGGACACAAAGACAAAGAAATCAGTTGTCATCTGGGCATACCCTGATTAAAGCAGAGTGGAGTGAGAGTGGAAATGAGGAAGAAAGCACAGAGCATGGGCACCTTAATAAGAAGGACCCAGCAGGATGGAACTGAAGTCACCAACGTGTCCTCAATCTTGCTGGCTCACTGCTGTTTCTCACTTCTAGAAAGCCAAAGGTGATCTCTTTTCATTTCACATGCAGCAAAGAAAATGCTAGATATTCTGATCCATAGTATCTCTTTCTTTGTCTCATTTTTTTAACTTTTTGCTCAAGGGCCAACATGTGCTGTGTTTCTTTTTTGGCTTGTTACAACTTGTTTTTTACTGAAAGGTTTATTTTCTAAAACCTTTTTATTTTGAATTAGGGTATAGCTGATTAACAAACAATATTGTGATAGTTTCAGGTGAACAGCACAGGCACTCAGCCATATATATATGTATACATACATACATATATATCCATTCTCCCGCTAACTCCCCTCCCATCCAGGCTGCCACTTGACATTGAGCAGAGTTCCATGTGCTGCACAGTGTATCCTTGTTGGTCATCCATTTTAAATATAGTGGTGTGTACATGTCCATCACAAATTCCCTAACCATCCCTTCTCCTTCATCCTTCCCCACCCATCCCCCACCAACAAGTATAAGTTCATTGTCTATCTGTGAGTCTATTTCTGTTTTGTAAATAAATTCATTTGTTTTGTTCTTATTGTCTTTTCACTTCAGTGGTAATTTTTAATTTTATACTAGAAATTTGCTCTAATATTTTCAACTCCCAGTATATTTGCTTTGCTTTCCTTTCCTTTTTCTTTTTTTTTTGGGGGGGGAGGGGTGGGGGGTGGCAAGGGGAGATACTTTCTTATGACAGTGATTTCATTTTTTTTATATTTTATCTTCTGTCTTTTTAGCAAAGCCTTATTCCAGATGAAACCTTGTGTAAACACCCAAACAGTGAATTGCCAGAATGGAATAGGTCTGGTTAAGGGTTACTGGGGGCATCTCATCTTCTCTCACATGTAACATGTGAGCAACGCTAAGTGTTCTCTAAGGCACCAAATTTACAGAGTACACTTTGGAAAGCACTCTCTTAGGGTATCCTGCAAATTTCTATTTCAATAAGAAATGATTTTGCTGCCTCACCAGTTGAAAGTGGACTTTTAGGCTAGCAGAGAAAGGAAGAAAAGGAGGAAATTTTCTCCTTAAAAATTTGGAAGCTGTTCTAAACCTCAGTGACATTAGTTGCAGAATAATTCCTGTATTTTAGTACTCCATTAAAACACAGTTACTGCAGTCCTCGACTTCTTACTTCTCTTCTTCCTTCATGGCCCTTTGTGGCATGTTTCATATTGCTTTCATGGTGGTCAGTGAGACTCTGGAGCTTTCTGTACTGAGAGGAGTGAACAAAGATTCCTTTTCTGCCATAAAACATAATCAGATCAAAATTATGCTGAAATCAGTAAATCATTTTAATATTAAATTTTAAATGCAGGCTGACTCATCTAAGTTATTCCATTTCCGACATAAATATAGCATATCTGTTTTGCATGATTATAAAAAGTACATTCATTGTTTATTTATGGCTTTTCCTTTTCTAAGTGTAGATTTCTTCCTTTCTATTGGGGCTCCCTTGGTTGCCCAAGCAGTGAAGAATCAACCTGCAATGCAGGAGGCCTGGGTTTGAGCCCTGGTTCAGCTAGATCCCTTGGAGAAGGGAATGGCTACCCTCTCCAGTATTCTTTTTTGGGAAATCCCATGGACAGAGGAGCCCTGGCCAACTACAGTCCATAGGGTCTGCACAATCCATGACCTCACAAAGAGTCGGAAACGACTTAGCAACTAACACTTTCACTTTCCTTTCTGTTATTTGATAATTTGAAACAGCATCAAACAGAATTGTCTTATTCTAAACGATGCCAAAGGAATTTTTCATTTTTGAAGGAGAAAAATTGGTTAATTCAATTATTTTGAATCATGCTGGCTTCTTAAAATTTAGTTTGAATGGTAAGTCTTTTACTATTCAATGACAACTTTACAACAGCCATTAGACATCTGTGAGACAATACCTCTTCTTTTCTCTTCAGTTTCTGAGATTAAAGAACAGTTGTATTTTATTATCTTAACCTCACTCTGTTAAGAAAGCAGGCACAAAAAGAAGAGCTACAGGTTTTTCAGCTAGTGTACTATAGAAAGAGATCAAATTGCACATTCTTAAATATCCTGACAATTCAGTACTAACGTATTTGTGTTTAAATAATGATTCTACACACTGTTAACTATTTGATGAAATGCAAAAGATATTTTCTAATAAATTTATCAATTAGTTAATTGATTTTCAAAATTCTGGCAATTGTATTTATGAACATTAACATTTCTGATTTTGCTAACAGTGGAAATTTTGTTTAAAAATGTAACTAGCATTCACTGTGTTATTTTCCTTCTAAATGAATTTTAGACAGGCCAGAACTTTCACAGTGGAAAGAATGAACAGCACATTTACTAGTAATTAATGTGTGCCTGGGAGCTCCCAATTAAATTAGACATTAACTGGTCTGTTCAGTTTCAAATAAAATGAAAGTGACAGTTAATGCTTCTTATGAGAATTTTTTTTTAAATACCAGCAAAATTTTGAACAATTATGTATTATATGCTTTTTTAAAAACAAAATAATGTTCATGGAATATTTGCTGTTCCTTTAAGCTTCAAATCAACTATGATCTTGGAAATCTCATAATACATATTCTCCAAGCAAGAAACCTAGTCCCTCGAGACAACAATGGTTATTCAGACCCCTTTGTTAAAGTGTACCTTCTTCCAGGGCGAGGGTAAGTAAAGAAGTGATCTCTTTGAAGTATCATAAGTATTGCCGTATGATTTTTTAAAAATAGTGATAATGTCTTCTGATCTCTAAAGAGCTTAATATCTTTTGCTTAGTTTTATCTATAATACATGTCATACTTATTTATTTCCAATTAATAAGCAATGTGGAATTGAAAATTTATAATTAAGCCTTAATGGGTTTTGGAGATTCATGATCATAACAAAAGCTGCCTGGATAAGAACGTATTAGTATCTCAGTTCTAGAAACCTCTTGTGCTATGACCAGACAGGCAGACTATGAAATCATTTCAGGAATTGTTTATGGCAGACTTAAAGAATTAGTTTACCTTTCAAAATGCAGTTGTGAAACCAATGTTCAAGGACTCATCAGTTACTCTTTTATTTTATAGGACAGGTGTATTATTCAATACATTAAATGCTCATTAAATGACTTGATGCATCATTATTTACCTGCATATTTTCAAATCACTGTTCTAAAATTACAAAATAAAAAAATAATATTTGAAATGTCAACTTATGTAGATAAATGAAAAAGATCTCTTTAAATCTCTTGTGTAAAATATAAACTGTTTATATAAAGCAAGTACTCTTTAGAGATGTTTAATTTTCACATAATAAATGCAAATTGCTGTAGTCTTATATATAAATCATAATTCAGGGATGGCTTCAAACCAGTAATTTGTACCCAACAGATCATTACCTTTTATGAAGAATTTATACTAGCCAAATTAGTATGATGGAACCATAAGTAATCAACAATTGGAGGTATAGTTAAAAAAATTAGGGGATGGTTATTGAAGATTCTGGTTTCCTTTTTGCTGTGTTTTAATTTGAAGAGCAACATTTTAATATAACTTTTTACTGGGAGATTTTCAGTCATTGGAAGTATAAGTAGAAAGAATAGTATAATAATCCATCATGCACCCATTACTCAGCTTCAACAATTACCACTTTCTAGCCAATCATGTTTCATTTTTACCCTTGTACACTCCCTCCATGCAGATTACTTTAAAATAGATCTCAACTATTGTAACTTTTTTATGCAAATAGTATATACTTCTAAAAAAAAACTTTTAAAGTAATTATAATACCACACATAGCCATAATAATGTTTAATTTTTAAATCTCTTATTTCCCCCAATTGCTGCCTAATATTTTCCTAGTCAGTTTGATGACCTAGTTGATATATATAAAATATTCTGTCCATCAACAGCAGAATATGTGTGTGTGTGTGTATATATATATATATATATATATATATATATATATACACTTTTCAGATGCACATAGAACATTAACCAACATAAACTATGTTGTGGGCCATAAAACAAAGCTCAACAAATTTATAAACACTGTTCTATAACTGTAGTTGGTTTGTTTGGACAGGATATAAATTAGAGTTTTACACTGCATTTGAATGCTGCTTACCAGTTGTCACAGCTGTCAAATCATCAATTGTTGGAGATTCGCTTTCCTTGTTGCTATTGAAAAAGCCATGGTAGAGAGAGCCATAATTTACAGTTGCTCAGGAAAATCAAATTAGATAATATTCAGAAAATAATTTGAAAATTGCCAAGTGATATATCTGATTCGGTATACAGCCTTTAATTTCATCCTACCCAATGATTTTATTTAGAAACTTAGAATTGCTGGTATTGGTACTATAGTTTTAATTCATAGACATCCAACTAGCCCTATAGAACATGAAAGAGGAGTTTCTATGTTAGTTTATATCTTTATGTAGTAGTATAACTGCAATGTTTCTACTCTTTTGAAATATAGTTTATTTACAATGTTGCATTTGTTTCTGGTATGCAGCAAACTGATTCAATTCAAGATACTGAATATAGTTTCTGTGCTATACAGTAGAATTTGCTGTTTATCTGTTTTATATGTAGTAGTCTGTAACTGCTAATCTCAGACTCTAATTTATCCCTCTTCCTCAAGTAATTTATTTTTTTAGCATGAATATAACAACAAACTGATAACTGCATTCTGTCTTTTATTTGGGTCATTTGACCATTAGTGTTATTTAATGACAGTATAAGAGGAAATCACTGCCAAGGATATATCTCTAATCAGCATTTGCGAATGAGTGAAAATAAACACCCTTTTAATTTTCTATCTTCTTTAATACTCTAGAGTGTCACTTATTATACTACAAGAGAGTGGATATCTTTTATTTGTTACAAGATATGTTTTAATCCTTTTGCAATCCTGTTGCAAACTTGAATAACCGGAAAGATCAGACAGATGGCATGAATAAGGCAGTCCATTCCAGAGTGGGTAACAGAAAGAAGGGTGGGAACTATAATGAAATGAAGAGTGATGTTCCCACCTAAAGCTATCCCCATGCAATTTGTCAAACAAAATATGCCTTCTAGATGGGATCTGACCAAAACTCATGCTAGTGTGCCATTCCTATTCAATTCCTAGCCTTTTCTTTGAATTACTCCTAATTACTATAGTAACCAAGACCTTGGAATGTATGACACTTGGGAAGCATTATTTTCACCTTAGTTCAAAGATTATCTTCTACCTCATGCTGTTTGTGTATTATGGTGCAGCTCCTTTAGTTCTTATTCTCACATTTTCTTCCTTACTTCTGTTCCTAACTTTTTTCTTCCTGTCTTCCCTACTTTCCCGCTGTATCCTTCGTTCTCGATCTTGGAATCAATGCAGTCAAGTCATGGTTGTCCAGAATGCAAGGTAGAGTTGGTTCTCTGTCAGTGTCACACTTTGCTGAAATGTCGAGAGTTCTTTTTTTTTTTTTTTTTGGCCTTTCATGTACATTTACCTGCATTTCAACGTGGGCTATAATTTTTATTTTTCTGCATGTTGGTATCAGTTGAATTAGGCTAATAGCAGGCTGTTCTGATCACAACGTTACTACATATGTTTAGCAGATACATGCAGAAGAGGATAGAAAAGTCAAAAATAATAAAAACATAGAAAAGTATGATAAAGAAATATCACTCTGTAATTAGACATAACTAAAGTTTTGTTTATAATTTGCATAAATTCATTTAGCTTCTCATGAACTAATCATGGCTTAGGTCCTTCTGAGTCTTCTATGACAAATTAAAAAAATATAGAATCATTTTTCGGAAGAAATTAATTGGCCTTCTGGATGACCAGTATTATGTATATATCCCATCTTAAACATGAGAGTTGTCTCATCTTTTACTCTCAGTTAGACCTAACGTTGAAAGACTTCCATGTCTTTAGACCTTCTGTACCACAAAATCATTGCTGTGCAATTTTGGATGCCATAATCTGCCTGTTCCAGCACGAGAGCAACCTCCTTTGTCTATTTTCTGCTGCTGCTGCTGCTGCTGCTAAGTCACTTCAGTCGTGTCTGACTCTGTGTGCTAGAGGGTGTTAAATCAGTATATTGTCAGTTAAGGGTTTTTCTTAATATATAGCCAAAAGCATTTTTTGCACACCTCATTGCATATAAATCAAATGTGTTATTTAGTTGGGGAGGTGACTCTTGTACCATCTGTAGCAACACAGTGATGGGAATTTTAATCCCACCCAGAATATTAATGGTACAGGATTTTTGTCTTTGATAATAAAATTCAGTATCTTTACTAAACCTGACAAACTGTTGAGCAAAACAGGCAGTTTCTGATTTGTAAGAACTTAAATATTTAAATATTTCAAATAGTATTAGCCAATACAACCTTTCTGGTGCCCAGAAGCTGTTTCCTTGCAGCCACATAATTATGGCTACCAGAAAATTTGAAACTGAGAAAGGTCACTTGTTATGACTGGCTTTCTCTTCTCAGGCATCATCCAGACCTCTCAGACTGATTAGCAAAGTGAGTTTTGTTTCAAAGGGATCATGTCATTTCAGAACAGACATTATCAGTCCCTTTATTCAGAAGCTTTCCCTCTTTTATCAGGAGAAACCAGGGGGAAATTATCGGAATGACAGTGCTTGTCTATATTTAATTTAGAAGAGAACATGTTTTTTGTAAATGTAAATAATAGTCAAAATAATCTGAGATGTGCTGGATTACAGCATAGGAGATCTAGAAGTCACTTAGTCATACCTTTCATATTGAAGTTATTTTCATCGCGTCTTCTAGAACTGGCAGTGTGAAAAGGAATTATACCGATAAAGTATTGACATTGTAAGTTAGACTGAAGAGGCCATTGAGTCAAGTCCTTAAAGGCTTGAGTTTGAAATTCAGCCCTACCACTTAGAAGTTGTGAGGTTTCTCTAAAACTATGTCCTCTTCTACCTAGGAATCTTACTAGCCCCCTCCCAGGATTATTGTGAAACACATGAAGAATGTACCAAAAATGATAAGCATAATGTCAGGCACATAATAAGCTCTCAATAAATGGCAGTTGCTATTATTTATAGAGATGCATAATAAATTCCATGTTGCCAGTGGTCACTTAACTCTATAACAGAAAAGAGATATAGAATGCTTTGGGCTACTGAATTATACAAAATTATTTAACAACACTATATAAAAAATCAAGCAACTTTTCTTCAGTAATAAGTATAATACATCCTTAATGATTAAAAAAAACATTTAATGTCCTGTTAACTAAAAGAATTTCACTGGTCCGGTTTTCTTGTCTCCTTTCATTTCCTCTTCCCATCCTTTGATCAAGATGTTCATAAGCTCTGATAGCCCAGATATCAGCCAAGATGAGGTGAAAGAAAGACAATAGCCTAAAGAGTCCATTAACTCAATACCTGTCCCTCGATAATTAAGAAATGAAAATGAGCATATCTGAAGGATTTCATTCACTTTTCTTGCATTACACTGCTAGACAAAGTGCAGAATTTTTTTTCCCACTAATGAGATTTTGCTATAATTGAAGCTTATTTTCACTCTTCTGGTACCTGGAAGTCCAGTTCCTGGCTGGACTTTTGCTAAACACCCTTGTTAGCATCTCAAACTATTTCCTCTGGAACGAATGTGAAACAGGTATACATGTTGTATATATTTACAATTTGAAGGCCAAAACTTATTTTATTTCAGTAGATTTTTTTAAAAAAAGAAGTACAAACATGTTTTAAGGATCCATTCAATAAATAATTTTTTTTAGCAGAAACTACTCCAAACTCTTTGCTGGGGTTGGAATTGAGAACACAGCCATAGTCTCAGACCTCAGGGAGCACAGTCAAATGACAAGTCATATATGCATTCTTTCACACAGAGAAACAGAGCTTATAAAATGGGATATGCTCTGTGCTTCTTTCTAAATTAAAGGCAATACCCTCAGAGGGATAATTTTGAAGAAAATTTGGCTGGTAAAGAATCTGCCTGCAATGCAGGAGACCCCAGTTTAATTCCTAGGTCAGAAAGATCTGCTGGAGAAGGGATAAGCTATCTACTCCAGTATTCTTGGTCTTCCCTGTGGCCCAGCTGGTAAAGAATCCGCCTGCAATGCGGGAGACCTGGTTTCAGACCCAGGGTTGAGAAGATCCCCTGGAGAAGGGAAAGGGTACCTACTCCATTATTCTGGTCTGGAGAATTTCATGGACTGTATAGTCCATGGGGTAAAGAGTCGGACATGACTGAGTGACTTTCACTTCACTATATGTGTGTGTGTGTGTATGTATGTATGTATTTATGTATGTATATGTATATATTTATGTATGTATATATATGACTTATTATAATTTTTCAATAAAGAAATATGTATGTATGTTTCCAATCAAGAGAAAGCAAATAAATGAAGACCTTCAATATTTTATATAATTCTATGAGGATTAAATATAAATAAGCCATTATATTCCATTCTTCTTTCTCAATATTTTTTAATTAAAGAGAAACTCAGAGAACTGTTTTATTCTGCTGGTTTAGGAGAAAATAACTGAATTTTAAATATCCTTCCTGTCAGCCTTAAAATCATACCTACTTATGAAAAAGTGACCATAACAATAAAAATCAAAGAAGAAAGAAATTAGTCAAAACTTCAAGGAAACAAAGGTTTAGCTTTTTTGATAAGCACCATGTCCCATCTTGATTAATTGGCTTTTTATTTTCACTTATTAAAAAAAGTCTCTGATTATTAGATATGACTTACTTATCCTAAAAAAATATTATTTCAGCCTTCACATTAGAGACCGTAGTGTGTTTATTAGACAAGGTGGGGAAGAAAAATGAGCTCCACTTTTTTCTCCACCTGGATTTCTGCTCACATTCAAGAATTCTGCTTACCTGACCATTTTCAACTTATAAATCCACAGATTTTGATATGGTGCTGAGAAATGTGAAGTTTCCAATTGTTTAAAGTCAGAACATAGTCCATTGGCATTTTGCCCAATGGTAGCCATAAGACAAGGGTAAATTAAGGCAAAACTTTGTGTGGCCTTTGTGGCCTTCTCTGCACATCAGGAAATTCAAGTGTGAAAAGATTGCAAACGATTTCATTTGCATTTACACAAGTCAACCTGGGCTGGTAGAAGCAAGATCAGGAGTAAGATGTGTTTACCTTCATTAACCCTAAAGTCAAAGGATACAAACTGGAGAGTCGAACTTATATTATCTAGTAAATTAAACATCTAAATTTTTCCTAACTAATTCTTCTTATATCACCCTTAATATAAAAAGCAAAATCATAAAATATAAAAGGATGTAATCTGCTAAAATAATGTTTGATTTTTGTTATAAAATATTTTAAATTTACTGAATATTATAGAAAATACTGTCACAAGTTTTATGTTCTTGATATCCAATTTTATCAAATCTTGATATTTTGCTATATTGGCTTCAGTTTGTTTTTTTTTAATAAAAGGTATATTATAGCTACCCCTGAAGCCCTCTGAAACCATTCCCCTGTTTATCTGAGATAACCACTAAATAGAGTGTAACATCTATAAATCCCATGCTATCTTATGATATTAACATGTTTGTCATAAATATTACAAGTAGATGTAAATAATTTACAGTATTATTTCATGTGATTTCAATTTATATCTTGATAACCTACTCTAGGTTTTATTCTGAAAATTATTTGCTAAAGATTTTTTTTTAATATTTATCCATCTTGATATATAAGGTGTTTTCATTCAATTTAACTACTTCTTAAATTTCATTGAATGAATGTATTGTAATGCCTGTATTTCCTATCTTATTCACATATTATTAAAAACAATATTGCAATGAATGTTCCTGAACAATTCTTTAGGTACATGTGGGACAATTCTCTAGAGTAAAATTGGAATAAGTTAAAGTGGAACTTTCTGAGTACTTGGGTATATAAACTTCACTAGACAGATTTATCTAAAACATATACATAAAAATATACACTTTCTGTCCACAGTCTATGAACGTTTGTGTATCTTTGAATCATTGCATATTCATTTCCCCAGAATTCTTTGCACTTTATGCTGAATGACAAAATTGTCACATCGTGTTCATATTTTTGTACATTCAAATAGGGTGGTTAAAAATGAGCACACTGCTGCTTCATTTCTTAAATTGAATTCAGTTCACAGTGGCTGAAATCTGAAGTCTTTGGAGACATAAACTAGTCGGTTCTCAATCTTGGCAACACATTAGAATTACTCATGTCATTTTAAAAATTCTGATGCTCAAGCCTCACTCCAGGACTGTTAAATAAGACTCTCATAAGGGATAAAGGGAAGGGAGTTGTGGACACATACTGTTTGCACCACCCCCCACAGCTGGAACACAGATCCTAGAGTGGTTCTAACAGGCAATCAATGTTTGAGATTATTGCCCTTGTATATGCGATAAGAAAGAGAATAAAGCCACAGGGAGAAAAAAGATATTTGGCTGTAGTTCAGTTTAGTTGCTCAGTCATGTCCGACTCTTTGCGACCCCATGAACCGCAGCATGCCAGGCCTCCCTGTCCATCACCAACTCCTGGAGTTCACCCAAACCCATGTCCATCGAGTCAGTGATGCCATCCAACCATCTCATCCTCTGTCGTCCCCTTCTCCTCCTGCCCTCAATCTTTCCAAGCATCAGGGTCTTTTCCAATGAGTCAGCTCTTCGCATCAGGTGGCTAAAGTACTGGAATTTCAGCTTTAGCATCATTCTTTCCAAAGAAATCCCAGAGCTGATCTCCTTCAGAATGGACTACTTGGATCTCCTTGCAGTCCAAGGGACTCTCAAGAGTCTTCTCCAACACCACAGTTCAAAAGCATCAATTCTTCGGCGCTCAGCATTCTTCACAGTCCAATTCTCACATCCATACATGACCACTGGAAAAACCATAGCCTTGACTAGACGGACCTTTCTTGGCAAACTAATGTCTTTGCTTTTTAATATGCTGTCTAGGTTAGTCATAACTTTCCTTCCAAGGAGTAAGCGTCTTTTAATTTCATTGCTGGAATCACCATCTGCAATGATTTTGGAGCCCAGAAATATAAAGTCAGCCACTGTTTCCACTGTTTCTCCATCTATTTCCCATGAATTGATGGGACCGGATGCCATGATCTTAGTTTTCTGAATGTTGAGCTTTGGCTGTAGACGTATCTCTAAGAGTGAGTGGTGAAATGGAGTTTGATTCTCAATATTTTTACCTAGAATGAATAAACTAGTGTCTGGGGGACAATAGTAGATATTCCAGAATTTAGCAAGGCTTGAGGCCATTAATATAATAAGAGTTAGTATGTTGTTCATTGTTGTGAATAGAACTGCAGATCTAGGGTGAAAATCCACTACTTTCAGGGAAAGGCACTTTATGAATTCCAGGCACAGGAAAGGACCCCAGACAAATATTAGGTTGGTCCAAAAGTAATTGCAGTTTTTGCATTGTTGATATTTGCCATGTGATATTGGAATACATTCTAAATAAATGTGGTTGTTATCATTTTAATGCACATTTCTCACTTAATGTTTTTTGCTAATGACTTATTACTTGCTGTCTATATTCATTTTAGACCATGGAAATGATGTTAGACAAAAAGCAAATTCAACCAATTTTCTTATTTGAGTTCAAAATGGGTCATAAAGTAGCAAAGACAACTCACGAAATCAACAATGCATTTGGCCCAGGAACTGCTAGTGAACATACAGTACAGTGGTGGTTCAAGAAGTTTTGCAAGGAGACGAGAACCTTGAAGATGAGCGTAGTGGCCAGCCATCAGAAATTGACATCGACCAATTGAGAGCATCATCAAAGCTGATCTTCTTACTACTACACAGGAAGTTGCCAAAGAACTCTGGGTCAACCATTCTGTGGTCATTCAGTATTTGAAGCAAACTGGAAAGATGAAAAAAGCTTAATAAGTGGGTCCCTCATGAGCTGGCCAGAAATCAAAAAAATCACCATTTTGAAGTGTCATCTTCTCTTGTACTCATTTCAGGAGCACATATATTATAAATAGAAACGTCATCTTCTCTTATTCCACACGAATCATTTCTTAATTGGATTGTGATGTGCAACAAAAAGTGGATTGTCAATGACCAACTTAGTGACTGGACTAAGAGAAGCTCCAAAACACTTCCTAACATGGAACAACAGACTGGTTCCAAATAGGAAAAGGAGAACATTAAAGCTGTATATTGTCACCATGCTTATTTAACATATATGCAGAGTACATCATGAGAAACGCTGGGCTGGATGAAGCACAAGCTGGAATCAGATTGCCGGGAGAAATATCAATAACCTCAGATATGCAGATGACACCACCCTTATGGCAGAAATTGAAAAGGAACTAAAAAGCCTCTTGATGAAAGTGAAAGTGGAGAGTGAAAAAGTTGGCTTAAAGCTCAACATTCAGAAAACGAAGATCATGGCATCTGGTCCCATCACTCCATGGGAAATAGATTGGGGAAACAGTGGAAACAGTGTCAGACTTTATTTTTGGGGGGTCCAAAATCACTGCAGATGGTGACTGCAGTGATGAAATTAAAAGACGCTTACTCCTTGGAAGGAAAGTTATGACCAACCTAGATAGCATATTCAAAAGCAGAGACATTACTTTGCCAACAAAGGTCCATCTAGTCAAGGTTATGGTTTTTCCAGTGGTCATGTATGGATGTGAGAATTGGACTGTGAAGAAGGCTGAGCACCTAAGAATTGATGCTTTTGAATTGTGTTGTTGGAGAAGACTCTTGAGAGTCCCTTGGACTGCAAGGAGATCCAACCAGTCCATTCTGAAGGAAATCAACCTGCGATTTGTTTGGAAGGACTGATGCTGAAGCTGAAACTCCAGTACTTTGGCCACCTCATGTGAAGAGTTGACTCATTGGAAAAGACTTTGATGCTGGGAGGGATTGGGAGCAGGAGGAGAAGGGGACGACAAAGGATGAGATGGCTGGATGGCATCACAGACTCGATGGATGTGAGTCTGAGTGAACTCCAGGAGATGGTGATGGACAGGGAGGCCTAGTGTGCTGCGATTCATGGGGTCGCAGAGTCAGAAACGAATGAGCAACTGAACTGAACTGACCAAACAAAGGTCATGGTCACTGTTTGGTGTTCTGCTGCTAATCGACTGCCCCTTTCTGAACCCCAATGAAACCATTACATCTGAGAAATACACTCAGCAAATCGATGAGATGCACCAAAAGCTGAAATGCCTGCAGCCGACATTGGTCAACAGAAAGGGCCCAATTCTCTGCAACAATGCCCAACAGCATGTTGCACAACCAACATTTCAAAAATTGAACAAATTGAGCTACAAAGTGTTGCCTCATACTCCATATTCACCTGACCGCTCACCAACTGACTACCACTTCTCAAGCATCTTGACAAGTTTTTAAGGGGAAATGCTTCCACAACCAGCAGGAGGGAGAAAATGTTTTCCAAGAGTTCGTCAAATCCCGAAGCATGGATTTTTATGCTACAGGAATAAACAAACTTCTCACTGGCAAAAGTGTGTTGATTGTAATGGTTCCTATTTTGATTAATAAATATGTATTTGAGCCTACTGATAATTATTTAGAATTCATAGTCCAAAGCAGTAATTACGTTTGTACAAACATAATAGGTTTGTTTTCCAGGCAGGAAAATTAGGAAAAAGCCAGTGAATGTTAGAGAAAGGTTTGGTCTGTGTGGGTGCCATTGGCTCATAGCAAATAGCAGTGATTCCAACTCCATTGACTGATGCTCAGTATAGATGTTTTGTCAAACTTAATTAAAATCAGTTTTAAAAATACTCATGCTTAAACATGTAAAATATAAGCTTCTAACTGTTGATCAGAGGGCATGGAAGAGTCAAGGACAAACTCAAATGGCCCAAGTTATAACAAATAAAGAAAAGTTTTGATTTGGTTTATCACTTATAACAAGGTATTGACAGAAACCAAGAATTTATATTTAATTAGGATTGTTTCATAACTGTGTTACTGTTTTACTAAAAGTGTCAGAATATACTATAAATATAAGATAACAAATGTTCATGAGATCTCAGCTATAGCAACTGCCATTTTTCATCCTTTCCTCAGTCAATACAGTTATTATAGTTTTTTTATGGGAAAAAATTGAAAAACCATTTGGCTTTGCTGACATGATCACTTGCAAAACTATTAAATACCAAATTATTATTTATGAGATAAGAATATATTGACATTACTGTATAGTTCATGTATTATCTCACACATTCAGGAGAGATTAAGATTTCTAAAATTGTATTACAGTTAGAACACCCAAAAGTTTTTCTTTAAAAAAATTTGACCTTAGGGAAAGTAAAACTAAAGTATTCCAAGATATTTTTAAATTGTTATTGTGCATTCAACTTAAGATATGGTTTAAGACATCAGTATGATGAGATGATTACATAGTGATTCAAACAAAGTACCTTTACAAGTCTGCATGCCCTTCAGGTTGACTATGAAGTCATCAGTCAAGGTGAATAATCAAGATAACTTTTTCTTTTCTTCTAATTCAGTGCTGAATACAAGAGAAGGACTAAATACATTCAGAAAAGTCTTAATCCTGAGTGGAATCAAACAGTGATTTATAAAAGTATCTCCATGGAACAGGTATGCAGCTATTATTTTCTATATGACAGATTAAGGCTAATATAAAAACTGATGATAAAATTATTGAAATATTGTGATTTATGTCAATTTTGCTATATAAACAAAAAAAATAGGTAAAGTACACATAAGAATTGTAGCCATAAAAAGAAGTGGGTGCAGTTCAAAGATACAGTGAAAGAAAATGTGCACATTTTGGCAAAACAGCTAAAAAATAAGCACAATAAATAAGATTGCTAGATCATTTTCCATTGATCATTTCAAAATGAAATATTTAAGTAGAATGGGCTCTATTATATTTTGAGGGAAAATATTTCCAGCTAGGCACATCATGACATTTATAAACAGTATAGAGATACAAAAGAATTGGATACACTGAAATGAATTATCCCATCAGGCAACATTTGGGAGATCATCTTTTCTCTAAATTGAGACTTAATAAAGATCTGGCATTGGGGAATTGAATTGTACAAAAGAAAGCATGAAGAAAACTAATGTAAAGGGTTATCACCAGAAACAGAATGACTCTAGGCAAAACTGCATCAATATGTTTGTGAAAATCTTCATAACTATGCATGATTTACAGAAAATAACTGATGGCTTATAAGGATGAATCAAGAGAGAAGAGAATACAAATAAAATAGAAAGAAGACATCTATGGAAACAAGTTACAAATGAGTTCTCTTTCAAAGTGAGACTTCTAATTTATCCTCTGGAAGATTTCTAACTTCACTGTGAAATTGAAGCCTGATATCAATTATAATCTGGGTTCTTGAGTTGAAAATAAGTTAAATTCACCTACAAAAATAAGATAACGCTACTAATGTGTTTTGGCAATTTACTGAGACAAAAAACTAAAATCCAAATACTTTATCTAAATAACCTAGACATTTTTATGACCTATGAATCTCACATGTTAAAGAGTATATATAGATTCTGCTTTGTACTTTTAATAATGGAAGTGGGTAGATAACAGGAAATAAGTAAAAATCACCCTTTTGTTTGCAAAACAGTGAGGTACCTTATGATCAAACACTCGGTTGGACCACAAAATGATTGACAGTTTACATAATATTTAATGTAAGTATACAGTTTTAGATAAAATTAAAACTATTTTTACTTAAATAGACAGAGTACAAGGAATAAAAATAAAAGGCTCTGTTATATGAGTATAATAAAAATTTATAATGAGAATGAGGTTAATAACATTTTGATTTGAACTGTAGCTCAAGAAGAAAACACTGGAGGTGACAGTCTGGGATTATGATAGATTTTCTTCCAATGACTTTCTTGGTGAGGTGAGCCTATGGTTTCTTTTATTTTTCATTTGCTTCAGTATAAGCCTTTATTTAAATCCTGATGGAAAGGAAATTTCTTAAATGTATAAAGTAACCATTTCTGGATAAAATTCTTTGGTGAATATAATTTATTTTCAAACTGACTCTTTGAATAGATGAATATTTGGAGAATTAATTTTTACTTTACCACTTAATGTACTTTATAATTAGTTTTCAAGGTGAAATATTAATTGTTTGATAGAAAGTTATATAATCATGTTGTGAATCCAAATGACTATGTTAAAGATATGGGATAAATTTATTATAAAATGAGCTGAGTTTTTTCAAATGCTTTTTGAGGTTATTTAATTGCTGTTCCTCATTGCATGTATGAATGACTTGATGTGACAATTTATATTCTTATTTAAGTGTCTCACAGAAAAATCTCCAAATATTTTAAGAAGCAAAGCTAGAAGTCAAAGAAAACAATAAAAACAAATTTTTTGTAAATCACAAAAAATGTAACCTAATCATGAAATCTGGCAGGATGGTCAGATCTTGTGACTTTTTTTCAAATAATGTTTTAAAAATAAAAATACAGATTTTTGTTTAGTGATCTTTGCTTAAAGCAGAAGTTATGAATTATTGTTAAAAAAATAAATCCTCTCCAAAAATATATAATACCTAGAAAATATTATATCCTTTTGATAGAAACAGTAGAAAACAGTTACATAGTCTTAAGTGACATGAGGTCTTGTTTGGTTCCTACATCTGTACCTCTTTCCCATTTAAACTTCACCTACAGGTTCCACGTGGAATAGCCACTTGGACTAATCTTGGTTTTAGATAGGACTACTCTAGAATGTACTGTTATATCTGATTTATGAGCCTATTTCAAAAAGCTGATTTACTGATGTCCTGATAATTTATTGTTCACATAAACCTAAGGCATATATCCATTGTGCTGGTTTTCATTTTTTTTGTAGTGATCAAATTTAAAATGCCAACTACCGTAAAATGCACCATTGTTTATATACCACTAAGAAAAAGAAAACGTTGCCAGTTAAGCCATGACACAGTGCCTTCTTTTCATAAATTGTTGGTCATATCCCTGTTCCAAATGTGAGCTGATATATTTTAAAATAGATGGAATAAGTTACTAATTGAAAATTAGCCATTCTTTTCATTTTGTCCCTCTGGTAACTAAAAGTAAACAATCTCCAGAAAACTGCTAGCCAAGTTTAGGACTAGAATGTGTCCATTTCACAAAAGAAAACTTTATTTCATGTAGAAATTGACTTGTAATCTCTCTTTTTGCATCATCTCCAAATAATTTAATTAATAGTCAGAGATGTAATACAGTTCAATTTAACCAAACATTTGTAAAGCATTTAATATGCACAAGACATTGTTCCCAATACCATGGATGAAGAAAAATGAGGAAGATAGCCTCATCATACTAAAAGATATACTATATTCTTGACGTAGGTCCTTGAATAAATTTCAGATCACAGAAGAAATTAACAAATGAATTGTAGATTAATCCATAAATTTCATTCACTTACTGCATCTTTTTTCAGGTACTGATTGATTTATCTAGCACATCTCACCTTGATAACACGCCTAGGTGGTATCCACTCAAAGAACAGACTGAAAGCATTGATCATGGCAAGTCCCATTCCAGTCAGAGCAGCCAGCAGTCCCCAAAGCCATCTGTCATCAAAAGCAGAAGCCATGGTATCTTCCCTGACCCGTCCAAGGGTAGGAAATATTTCAAATAGCAAAACTCTTGTCTATTTGTTCACTCAGTATCTTTCCGAATATAAGTGCCTGTATATTTAATATTTTTGAAAGGTTGGGTTCTACTGGGAAATATTTAATACAATATCATGCAAAGAGTGAGATGGATATGGAATCTGGAGAAATGGACTTTAGTCTCAAATCAACCCATAATTAAGTTGATGCCTTTGTGATCTTCACCACTCTGGTTCTCTGTTTTTGAATCTGTAAAATGGAGAAGGTTGCATTATATGAGCTATTGGGTCTTTTCCAGCTCTCAAGATACAGGATAATATGATTTTATAAAATATATTGGGGTATTTCATAAACAAAACATAAAAATCCTCAACAGTACATTGACTAGATGTAATCATCATTATCATTTTTGCATATTTCTTCTAATTGCTTATATCCCTATTTTTCATATATACATTCTTATTCATTATAAATGTAATGAATACATTATAGTACATACAACTTTCCATTTTGCTTTTTAATTATATCAAAAATGTTTTCCTTATGTCATCAAAACAGTTGGTATGCTGAAAATTACTTAAATCTTTCCTAAATAGTGGATTCAAATGCATTCTATGATTTTTTTAAATTATTTTTTTAAATTGCAGCATCATACACTGGGTTTGGCAGTATGCACAGTTTTCTCATTTGAATAAACTTTTCCATTGGGAGGTTCAGTAACCAGTTATCCTACAACACAGCGTTAATCTTCATCATAAACTGATTTTCTGCCTGTATGAGATAACCATGGAGTATCTTTCCAGGATATGCTGAGTTATTTATAAATATTAAATAAAAATTTTTATATTGGATCTGAGTATTCCTTCCTTTTTTGACTCTTCTCAGGAAGTACAGCATAATTGAAAAGTGGTTTTTTTGCAATTTGGGTCATGTTCTACAAGATGGAAAACTGAGATTATGTCCAAAGGCCACTGAGTTAATATGATAAACCACTGATTACAATATGTGCTTATAGATTACTTTTGAATTTTATATATCATTTCTGGATTCCATGTAGCTAGATTAACTCTGCCCTGATTGCCATTCTGAAAGATGAGTATAAAGACCTCTCTCTGTATAGCTGCCATAGTAAATGTGTGATCTTATATGTACATTCATTAAAATCACCTGAAATGATAATACCATCTCCACTTCCAAGTATCCCAGTGACTCACACCCCTTCCTCCAGGAATTAACTATCTTTTTTACTTAAAACTCCTCTGCGGCAGTGTCAACCTATTGCTTCTTCCCTGGACTCCACTAGAATTCGCAGAGTTCCTTGGTAAAACTATAAGTCAGTATATTCATTTACATGAGACTACTTCGAATGTATTCCTCTCCTCAAACCTCTCTTCCCAAGATTATCGTCCTCTTGTCTTTCTTCCCCAAAACTGTCTCCCAAATGTTGAATCACATTGCTGTATGGTGAGCAGTTGCACAGATGAGCCAAAAAACAAACAGAATTAACATCAGTCTTAGACGGTTTCAAATTGTGTGAACCAAGCTTGACAAGAGGAACGCTGGAGCAACTTTAACTCATGTTTTACCTTTTTGTAACCAGACATGCAGGTTCCCACCATTGAGAAATCCCATAGTAGTCCCGGTAGCTCGAAATCCTCATCCGAAGGCCATCTCCGCTCTCATGGACCATCTCGCAGTCAAAGCAAAACCAGCGTCACTCAGACCCACCTGGAAGATGCGGGGGCTGCTATAGCCGCTGCTGAAGCCGCTGTGCAACAACTCCGCCTTCAACCAAGTAAAAGACGCAAATAAATTCCTCAGCATGGCAGCTTAATGTTCATCTGTTGCCTTTCTTTCCTGCTCTCTTCCCCCGTTTGCTTCGTTTTTGGCTTTCCTTACTCCCTCTGTTCTCTGTCCCTTTGTCTGTGTAGGACAGTATCAATACATAAATATGCTCTTTTTAATTTAGTTTTTGTTTTTGTTTTTGTTTTTTTAGTTTATGTAGACCAAAAATAAAACTGGCTGTTTCTCCTTTGTCTCTACCATCCGTCCAACCTGGCTCATTGTATTTGGGAGCTGTGTCTGTGATGTTTGCAGGCAAAGCCATGTTGTGTGTCCTTTTTGTGTGCCTGTAAATAGCCTTTAGAATACAGAAATTATAAGCACAAGTGACTGCCAATTTTCCAGGCATTACATCAAAAAAAAAAAAAAAGCACACACACACAACTGTTTGAAGCAGACTAGCAATGAGATTCTCGCCTCTGAAAAACACTAAACAATTTTAGACAGAAGAGTAATATGACCAACAGTCAACTTCTAGAACCTAGGAGAAATGGAAAAGACATATCAATCTTAAAAAGTTTAATAAATTGTGCATGTGAAATGATGAAGATTTCTGTGTGAGAAACTGCCTAGACTTTTGAAAAAAAAATCTATGAAGAAAATCATGTTTCTTATATTCTCTAAAGTACATAGTATTAATATATATACAAGCATATGTGATGAGACTACGTCGTCGCCTCATTAAGGAGCACAGTTGGGCCCATTCAGTTGGATCACACTTTGTTTATGATTCCAAAAAATTTATAGGATTATTCTTTTTTTAACCTTTGGAAATCCTTTGAAGTCAAGATATCAACTAAAGCATAACAAATCACCCATCTTAATCACTGTAATTTCAGTTGATAACAATGATACAAGAACTTAGTAAGTACAGAGACTTTGAAAATGCCGGGGCACAGTTACTTCCAAGAGGCATCAGCCAAACAATGGAGATAAATGAATGTTCTCCCCATCTCCCAAAATAATCATTTCCAAAGAAACAGCCAGTTTTAACCCCCTTTAGTGCTGTGCATGTGATGTCATTTCGACATTTGAAAACATAACTTAATTTCAGTAGAGCAAAACATCACTTATGTTTGCATGAATGACATTCAAGCTGGTTCCATCTGAGGATACATACTCTGGGTTTCCATTTCACCCACACTGCCACAGCAGCACATAAAAGCGGTCAGTCTAATCATGCCAGGAAGCAGCACAGACACAGCATAGCAGGAGTCTTCCCCATTCAAAGAACTCAGTCTGATAATCTGCCTCCACCAGCCAATGGCAACCAAGACCAAAGCCAGCTAGCCCTCAGGAAGGTGATGTCTGATGGACCAGTCAAGCCAGAAGGAGGTGAGCAGAAAGGCCCTATTCAAAGTACACAGCAAGAACGTCCCCCAAATTTAAGGCCCTCATCTTTTAATTTTTAGAAATTGTCTGATAAAGTATGTTTATCCACTTTTTGATGTGCTTTTGTGGGCATGGCATTTCAGGACTTCATCATCACTGTGTAAGTCCCAAGATCAGTTTCATAATATATTGATTATAGTGATTTGTATTTTTCTATGCACTGAGCATCTTTTGACTTTTGTTGGGAAATAGATTAACAGTACTCATATTGCAGAATGGAATGCATGCTACTAACCTAATCTGTTTAAGCATGACTATAAATATGTTGCACTGTGATAAAAATTTAAACCACTTACAATTTGAATTAGCATACCGGTTGGAATGTAGATAAGCTTTTGTTGAATATTATTTTAAGTGTAACTTTTTTAAAAAATTCAGTGAATTTTGGAAATACCTAGAGGAAAGTAAAGGAAAAATGTTAATGCACTCATTCACCTTTACGTGGTAAAAGTTCTCTCTTGATCCTACAAACACATTTTCCATTCATGTTTCCGTAGTTGTCAAGTGTATCAGTTGTGTTGGGCATGTGAATATACAAGTGCCTGTGTAATAAATAAAGTATATTTATTTCATTCATAACCTGCTGGGTTCTGAGCAATTGTTATATGATACAGTTTAAAATGAGTGTGTCAGTTTTTGCTTTCTCATTTGATTCCTTGCAATAGGAAATTCAGAGTTTCTGCTTCATTGCTAGTGAGAGCTATAATGATAGTATATTGGGTTGCAGGACAAAGTTTCATGTCAGAAACATTATAAAATAGATGGGGAATTGTTACCAAATAAACATACCAGAGCTTACATAAACATGTAAATAAATGATGGGGTTGGGCTATTCTATGATGGGGTTGGGCTATTCTAGTCAATGCTTCCACTCTTTCTTTCTCCCACATCTGATTAACTTCACAATCTGCTCAGCTTTCTGGATAGAGGAAGACAAATCTGATAAGCCTTGCTCTGGGCAGGCACCTGGACTTGATTCCATGGCTCTGTTAGGAAGGAAAGCAAGTTAATATCAGTTCCTAACTTGACCTCAACATTTGTAAGATTTTCCCCAAGAAAGAATGCCACTCACTGACAGTGACAGGGATCAAACCAGGGTGATTATTAAATGATCTTAATTGTAATTCAAATGTAAATTTAATTGTAATTCAAAAACATATATCAAAGAAAGGTTTAAAAAAAAATGTTAGCTGTCCTTAAGTCCCTTCCAGCCCTAAACACTTGATTTTATTATTCTGTACTTTCCACAAAACTACAATTAGGCCTCGGACTTTTCTTTTTGCATTTCTTTTTATTCTCAGAAAACTTAAAAATTGTATACGCTTTTGTCCCGACTAATCAGATATTTAGGAGCAGTGGAAGATTTGTGTGGCAGTACAAAGGACATGAACTGTGATATTTCTTGAATTAGCAGGGAATTAAGGAAACAGCTTAAATATTAAAAGATAATTCTGAATATACATTTATTCAACCCAGTTTATAGATTGTCACCAAAGGACAATTTCTCTTTTCTAGTTAGCCTTACTAGTACCTTCCAAGAGTACTTATAATTCCACCTCTCACCTTTTCTTCATCAAATAAATAAGTCAATTGATTTCTTACTTCATTTTCTTACTGTAAATATTTCATAATTACAAATGTCACAGTAGTCAAATGCTTCCCTTATTTCACTCTGTTTTTAATTATCTTGTTGTATTTCTATATGATATTTTGTCTGAGTTTTTTTTTAGATATGAGTTTTAAAATTTTTAGCAAAACGTGCTTCTCTTTCTTTGAATAATGCTCGAATGAATATTCTCATATATTTGCAGTAGTTCTTCACGTAAAAAGTGCTTCATCACCCATTTTCTCATTTTATCACGCCTAGTAGGTGAGGGATTCGTTGCAGATATTCTCATTTCTGTTTTCAGAATGAGCCGTTGGAGAGTCAGGGGGCAACATAACTGATAAAGAACACTTGGCTGGAAATTGTCAGAATCGGCAATCTAACCCTGGTCTTATAACTGTGCCTAAGCTTTTGCTTTTTAAATGCATTGGCTCCTTTGAAATCCACCTCTCCTGATTTCACTAAAAACCCTGGTCATTTGCTTATTTGCTATTTACACTCAAGTCCTTACCAGTGATTAGAGGTTGCTAGAAATGATGGCGGAATACAATTTAGACTTGCTTACCTACTTGATCCTCTTTTCTGAAGGCTGATAATTAAGCTGCCACCAACCAGGAAAATAAAACCTTCTCACTGCACAAGCCGAGTGCAGCAGTAAGCAGTCTCTGCAGAGGAGGCTGTGTGCACATCTGTAGTCATTTCTATCAAGGGTGGCGAAATTGTCCCTAAAGAGCTTTTCATATATTTTTTGTGAGCTTCTCAGCAGATTTCTGCTTGAAGTAGCATAAAATATGGGTCAACTATGAACTACAGAGTGAGCCAGAAGGAACTTTTTCTCTCCCTCCGGGGTTTAGTCGCATGCTAGGAAACCTGAAAGGAAGGGCTAGGCAGATTGTGCCAGCTCATCCTGATACCTAAACAACTCTCTGTTTGTATTTAGAAATCCCTGGAGATGTTTTTTTTTTTCCAAGCCAGTTGGTTTGGTTGAATACAGGCCTGCTCTTTTAGAAGGTAACACCAACCTGGGAAGAGAGTTTTAAAAATAGGTTGTTTTTTAAAACCATACCAAAACTAAAACAAAAGTTCTTAAAACCTTGAAAATTAACTTTAGTTGCTATTGAATATATTACATTTTAGGGACATTTTTTAATTCCTGAGCTATTTTTGTTTGATGCTGAGATTTTTAAGTGAGCTTGAAGTTTAGAAACACTGATAAAAGATGGGTAGAAATATCCCTCCACCCTGGGCAGTTGAACTGTTGGGACAGCTTGGAGACGCTAGCTGAGAAGAGAAATCATTGACTGAGTTGTGTGAGGGAACTATGATTGAGGGTCCCTGGCTGTGGCTGAATTCAGGAGAAAAGCCTGAAGCTACTTCCACAGACCGCTGCTGGAAACTCCACTTTCCATAAAGCTGCTTTGCAGTACCTGTTCAAGAAAAGTTTCCTTGTTGCCATGGTGAACTCTGACCAAGCCATCTCTTTTTGAGACCTGCTGTCTTGGGCGAGTGGTAGTGGGTGGCTGGGTTGGGAAACAGGGTGGGAACTGGGAGTGGAGGGAAGTGTTGGTTACAAGGGCAGCAGCCGATCAGTGGTCCATTCTGTTCTGGCCAGAAGTAGATGGTCACTTTTGGTCAGAAGGAATTTGGCATTCTCTGTTTCTGGAAAGGAAAGGGTCCAAAAGGAAAGTGAAGATCAGAAAAGAAATCAGAATGAGATCATTTGGAGGTGAAATCATCTAGAATGTATGCAAGAGGTTAATAAAAACAGACTTTATATTCTTCAGTTTACTGTGTTTGTGCAAAAATAAGAAAGAAAGGCAGAAGAGAAGAGCTTTAAAAATAAAACTTGGGATAGTTTAAAATGAAAACAAACTGTACTGATATGAACACAGCAAGTAAGTAGCCAGTAGAAATCTAAGAGTATCAAATTGGATTTCAGCTTTCAAATTTTTCAGCCTGTTTCTCTTGGGGCAAGGGTTTTGTTTTGTTGTTGTTTGTGAAAGCTGTTTCTAAAGCTTTGTGTTTTCAGAGAGTTTTCCATATTTTCTTAAACTGATTGATTATGCATTTTGAAAACTCTGTAATCATTTAACATTTATTGCCAGAAGTATCTCTGCTGTACATGCAGAGTCACAGACAGTAAATAGCTCTGATCACGTGACGCTGCCTCCTGTGGCTGGACCTTCCTTACCAAAGGTGAAGTCACTGACTTGTCATCATTGGATACTTTTGCTTTTTTCTGGTAGCAGCCATGAGTTCATCAAGCCATCCATGTAAAGAATTACTGGTTCATACCGAGGATTTACATGTTCATTTCATCTGACGTGAATAGTAAGACCAACTGGCTGAAGTATCAAACTTGGCTTCAGCATTGCGGTGTCACATGCTCTAACCATGGGCCTGTTTGATTGAGCAGGACTATTAACATGATCCAAGAAGAATAAGGCCTTATTTTTAACATGCCAAAGTCCCTTAAATGCTATTTATGACATTTCTTTTAACAAACTTAACCTAAGTTTTTAAAATGCAAATTATTTTACTTTAGGTTTGAGCAAATTTATTTTCAAAAAGGTAATTTATCAAATTACCAGCAGAGAACAGGACCCTGAGGAAATGAGACAGGCAAGTAAATGCTGATGGAGGAAAGAAATGAAAAGCATGGAGCATGTGAAGGCTGATGGGAACACAGTACGAGATCCTGAACAGAGGGTACAATCTGAGCTTGGGGCTGGGAACGTTATTAGCCGGGGAGGTAGGAGGGGTCATGGAACCAGGGGAGAGGCAGAGGAATGCCAAAGGCACTAGGTAGCTACTTACCAATGTTGCCTAATTGCAGATATCTATCCATGAATTACTTGATTTTTTTTCCACTTTTCATCTGAGTATGTTATATTATATAAAATGTGATATTCCACCCATTCTTGTTGTGCAAGATAATCTTTGGGGAGGAGGGGGATATGAGGATGGGATAGGGTGAAGGAATCTTTACATATAATGAGTCAGACTGTGAAAAATAGCCTTTTTATTTTATTACTTTGTTGAATGTATAAATATATATTTGTTATTGAGGTACCAAATAAACACTTTTGGATATTAAATGAAAACATATCAGTAATATTTGATTGGGGTATTGAGGTTTTTCCATGCATAATTAGGAATAATGTAGATATAACCATAGCTTTATACCTCAATGTGTTTTAAAATACTGAAAAATAAGTTAATTGATCATTTGGAAAGAAACAAATCAAAGTAATATTACAAATCCATCAAGAACAGATAAACTTTTGAGAAGAAAATGTTTGATGAAAGTTAGGAGGTAGGTGTCTATTTTTAAACATGAGAAAGACAATAGAATAAATTTTGCTTTATTCTCAACACAGAAACAAAATCAACTTTTCCTCCTTGAGACATTTCAAACTAAAAACTGCATTTTTTTAAAGTTCTTGCAGGTAATTTTTTTTTCAGAGTTCTTATAGCTTTTATTTTTATTTAAAGATTTTTTAAGTATAATTATTTTACAATGTTATGTTAGTTTCTGGTGTACAGCAAAGTTATTCAGTTACACACACAAGTCACATCTGACTATGTGAAATGAGCTTGGAATCTAAAGAGAGAGAGAAAGTGTATTTTTTAATACTGAACAAGTCAAATTTCTTTCTGTATAGCAATATATATATTCTTTCTATACTTTTAATTTGTTGTGAAGCATTGTCATTGCTACTGACATTTCTTAAATAGCTACTTTGGCTCCATCCAACTATTAATGTACAAGAAAACTGAAGAGACTTTATGTAGAGAAAATCCATCAGAGGAAGAATTTGCATTTTTTTATGCCTGCCAAATTTCATTATTTACTCTGGGTTTCTGTGTAACATGAAGTAGATTTTTTTTTTTTTTAATAGAGGAGACAAGCAAATTTTTATGACACACATAGTATTCCTTATTCCTTATTAAGAATAAGGACCTTCTTCCTCTAAAGCTGTGAAGTTCTGGGTGAACAAATTCTGCAAAAGTTTAGAGAAATTAAAAGGATGATAATATCAATAATAATAAATCTTTTCAAATAAGGTGATACAACTCGATGTTTTTTAGTATAGAAAGTAAAACTAAAAGTCACCGTAGAATGCTTGTCATGAGTATACTGGTTTAAGATGATTGTTGAAGAAGGCTTGTGCTAACTGCTTTGTTTCTTTCATTTTCACAGTTCATACTTCATTTGCATCACTGTAGAGCTAGACCAGTAATTCTCAAAGTGTGTCCATTGATCACTAGGTATTCCAGGGATCTTTTCAGGACTCTACAAGATCAAAAAATTCTTAAGACTATTAAGATGTTATTTGCCTTTTTCACTCTCATTCTTTTGGTAATACGCATGAACTTTTCCTACATTTCCACGAAAAGGCACAATATCATTGTGTTGATGGCTAATGGAAAATGTATTTCTCAATTGTTCATGTTGAACTATTGTTAATTTTGAATATGATAAATATTGATAGATATAACTCACATAAAACAGAGTTCTTTGAGGAATTCAGTGATGTTTAAGAATGTAAAAGTGATCTTGAAACCAAAATGTTTAAGAGCCACTGCTCTATACACAGGCATAATCATAATTTTTCCAATGGTCAAGAAAGTAGGATAATTAGAAGTTTCTCACAAGATAGAATTAACATATTTGTCTCTAAGTTTTTTATACCGTATATTTCTTATAGTGCATTTCAGAACCCTTACTTTCCTTGCTCATTAATGTTAATTTGTAATTTAAGATTGACTATTTTTTATTTTATCTTAATTAATTTACTGGACATGATTTAGATTAAATTATGATTATATGCCCATATAATTTTGAAGTTTGACTGATAAATTGTCTATCAACTTTAATCAAGTTGTTTCTAGCCTATGGTAGAGTCAGAGTATTGTAAAGGTCAATACATTTTATTTCATGTCCTTATTTTGATAAACTTATTGGGAAAAAAATCATTTATAAGCTGTTTCTTTTATCTTCTCTTGTACCATCTATATTAGGAGTTCTACACATTGAAAGTTAATTTGGGGCATTAAGTAACAATAGAAACATTGAAGATCATCACTTTGATTCAAATTTAAGTAAAACTTGAGTTTCTTAACCCTTACCTAATCCTTAACCCTTAAGGATATAATTAAGTATTTTTTTAAATAATTAAATCTAAAAAGGGAATTCTGAAAATATATATTTATCATTTATAGAAAATATTATCTGGGTTACTCAGATTAGTTGCTCATCATTTATTCTCATTCATACACACTTTTTTTTTTAAATGAATAGCATGTTTCAGAAACTCTTCAAAGTGTTAGTGATTTTTAGTGAACACAATAGACAAAAATCACTGTCCCATGAATCTCCCATTGGAGTAATATTTATTGACTAACCAATTAAAGGTATGTGGGAGAATTTTAAGAATGACAAAAGCATGAGTTTTCTCTATCTTAAACTGAAATTGAAGAACAATGCAGTTGGTCGATTTGTTTATATGTAACCAGACAATAGTATTTGTAGAAATAAATATCTGAAAGTAGAATATTGTTTTCTTCTGGTCTGGTTCTCTCTCATGATCTTTACAGTTTACTGGCTTCCCAGGTGGCACTAGTGGTGAGAACCCACCTGCCAGTGCAGGAGAAGTGAGAGACACAGGTTCGATCCCTGGGTCAGGAAGATCCCCTGGAGGAGGAAATGGCAACCCACTCCAGTATTTTTGCCTGGAGAATCCCATGGACAGAGGAGCCTGGCAGGCTATAGTCCATAGGGTCACAAAAAGTCAGGCATGACTGAAGCAACTTAATACACAACCAACTATAGGAGGAGAGAAAACAATCTATTTGGAGAAGGTAGGAATATTAATGAAATTAATTAAAGACTTTAGATTCCATGGGACTGGACATGTATTTATCAGATAATTGTCCAGATTCCTCCTTATGGCCACTGACTGTATTTGAATGATCATGAAAAATAATACTGAGGGTTTGTTGTAGCATTAGCCATATAAATCAGTATGCTATTATTAATTTCTATTTGTTTGTACTGGAGATGTCTCCTTTGGGCAGGATTTTTATATAAATCAAAATATTTGGATTCTATTTTAGAATAACATCCTTGTTATCCAAGTATTCATGATCTTAGTGATCAGTTTCAGGATTATGAAGAACATTTTTCAAAGGTGACTATATAATTACTTTTGCAAGCAAACTGCAAGAGACAGGATATTTAAGTTTCAGAAGAGAATATTGTAAAATACAGTTGCCCTTGAAAAACTGATGCCCTTGAATAGTTTTTCTTTCAAATATGATTCTCCTTACTATGAATCTTTTAAAGATTTTTATTGTGTTATTTAAGGGTAAAGATCTTAATTGTGTTAGCATTTCTTAGCACAAAAACTTGGTCTTTGATAAATTCTTTATTAATTTTGTTTGGACATAGCTGGAATTATAAACTAAATTTATTTAAGATAAGATGAATTAACTTTAATGATGTTTTAATCAAACATTTATCCATTATTTAATCTGAAATTTTGATCCACATTTAAACTTTATTTTAAGCAGTTTCTTCCAAAACATGTTATTAAACAAAAACACCTTTAGTAAGTAAGACACACTAAAAGGCAACATTATAGCATAAATACAGGAACAGTAGTACACTGGACCATACGGAGAGGGAAGAGTGCAAGCAGGATTAAAAGCTTTACGTTCTTTCTTCAGAAAGATAATAGAGGAATCACATCATCTCCCTGTCTGAAAGAAGCTACTATGTGAATAATATGGAATATTTTAAGGGACATGTTTTGATTTTTATAAGCTTGTTATAACTTTCTGATATATGCATACATATATATTTCTGAAGGACCAAACCCAGTGTTAGTGTTAATTTTATCTTCAGCAACCCTGAGAGAGAAGTAATAAAATCACCAATCATTTTTCATTTAGAAAATATTGCAGTGACATCCTTCCACTGCCCTTATCCATGAGTTTACAAATGACCAATATAAAAATAAGAGATGTCTATCTTAAATACTTTTATGTGTGAAAACTTATAATTTGGAGGTAACAAATGTAAATAATTACAGTTTGGTGGTTACAAATACAGATAATTGTATTAAACCACCTATGCCATTTTTCTAGTGTCTTCTTTTAAATTTTCCCTAATTGGATAATGAATATATTGAAGTAAATCAGAAAAAAATTATATTAAGTTTCTAAGTCCTTGTAAGATGCAATATCTCTTCTTAAATTAGTACTCCTGGATGGTAGTAGAAACCTAAAAATGTTACCGGACATAATTCAAGGGAAAACCTACCAATAATGCTGGTAACAGTGGAAACTAAAATCTGACATTTGGACTCCATCCAAATCCAATCAGCAAATGTGATAAAGCTGCCAGATCTCTTTGGTAAAAATAACACAAAAGCAACAATAATAATAGATAGATAAATAGAGTGAAAGGTAAAGGAGATAAAATAGAAAAGGTCACTAATGTAAATATAATACTAGCTAAAGAACAACAAAGAAAATGCATGCTATAAGTATATAATTTCAGCAATAGGCAGTTATTTCAGTTCATCATTATACTATTGAAATAAAAGAATTATTGATTGATTTATCTTAATTCCAAACAATTGATCCTAAAGTCCTATACACTGTATCTATGAAGATAATATACTGCATATAGGAATATAATAATAATATATATAATAGGAAATTATAGGCTTACCTACATAATAAATTACTCCTGAAGTATTTAGAAACACCTTTGAGCTAGACCAGGGATATAAAATCAGTGAAAGAATAGCACAGGCTTGATACATTCCAAGCACTGAATTCTATAATAGACAACCCTTAATTTGAGAAATTCAATATTATAGAAAACTGGATGAGCACTTTCATTAATTTTGATTAGTCTTGATTCTCTTTCATTAATGAATGTGTGACCTGGAAAAAGTCACTTAAACTTAAAAAAAAAAAAAAAGAGGAGGGTCTTAGTTTTTCTGTAAACAAGATGATGGGTCTGGAACTAGTTAACTTCAGAGTCCAAGATTGTGCAATTATAAAGTCATCCACAATTTTGATCTGACACTTTGAACACGGGTGCTGCCATCGTGTGGTGGGTACAGTGATAGTTCTGCATTTTTTAAAAGATGTATATATAGTAGTGGGAAAATCAACAGAGCAAGCTAACTGAAGACAGATGGGCAGTCAAAGAGACACTACCCTATTTAATAAAGATCAGCCACAGAGGAGCAATCAAACAAAATGATGTCTAACCACCTAGCAGCCACAGAAAATGAAGAGGTCAGAGAATAATTCAAAACAGATTGAATTGCCTCACAGAAGATAAAATTAATTTACCTGAAATGCCCCCTCAATAAATGAGTCCCAAAATGATTCAACATGCTAGTATTTATTCTTCTAGACTTAGCAGCAGCAGCAGCAGTGTAGACTTATACCATCACATATTTATTTGATACACACTTTTTTCTAGTTGGTTTTTGAAAATACAGGCAAAAATTCAAAAAGAAAATAGGCCTCCCCAAATGTAATTCATTAAGAAAATGGCTCCAAAAATGTTTTTTATTATTAAAAAAGTCTCAAATTGAATGTGAAATAAATATTTTCATATGTAATACACAGATGCATAATACATGATTTCTGAAATTCTGTTAAAGAGTTGGAAGAATGAAGAAGAAATTTTTTAAATTGTTAATTTTGAAATCATAATATTATGAAAAGTCATATTTAGTTTTACTGTTTTCAAGTATTATTTCCTACAAGAAATGTAGAGAGACATTATACTGAAATATGAACCAGAGCTTACCTCCTGTCTGTACACCAAGAGTTGCAGTCAGCTTAAGTGCACCCTCTAGTACCTCCCATGGAATGTTACCATATGTATTATTCTGTCACTCCAGTTTAGAAATATATATATGTATGTATATATATGTGTGTGTATATATAGAATATTCATGGTCTGCTATGAATTCACAAGGCTATGCTCTCCCATGTTTCATGTGTTATCATTAAATATTTCTTTTAATCAAACCAGTTTGGGGGTATTTGGGATGACAAAACGTCTGATCAAGTGATCACATTTTTCTATGCAGTATGACAGATTAAAGTTGAATCTCTGATTTTAAAAGTTAACCAAAAAAAAAAAAAAAGATTACCCAAAGTTTCATTGACAAAGAACATGGGGCAAATATATATATATATATATATATATATATATATAGTATATATACTGTGGTGTTTCTGATATTTTTGATTTGTATCAACACAGAACTGAATTTTTAAAAAGTGAGAAATCTTCTATATCACTCAGATATTTTAAGTTGTTTGGTTAAAGGAAAGAATTATTAATATAATTATCATTATTATAATTTTTACTATCAATTTATTAAATATTGCTTCAGCATAGTTCCAGGATTAAGCTTTTAAGAAGGCTATCATGGAACAAATATAGGTAGGTTCTTCTTCCAATAACCGCATGAATCTAACAACTACAATTAAATATAGAAAGTGATTATTGCTGTAAAAGGTATATAAATTATGTGCTGTGAGAGTCTAGATATAGGAGAGTTCACTTCTGATTATAAAGATGAAGGAAATGTATGAAACAGGTTCCATCTGAACTGCACCTTTCCAGATGAGTATCATTTAGATAGAGAAAATGACAGGGTCAGAGGAAGGTATAACAAAATTGGAAAGAGACTTGGCTAGAGCTCAGGAGAAGAGAAACCAAATCATAGCGATTCAGAGTGAGTGGTCTGAATGGGCTTCAGTGACGAGTATACAAAGGAAAGTCATGGGAGGTACTTGTGGAAAACAACAGACGATAAAGTAAATAAAACAGATTTGATAAAGCAAACTAAAGAATTTGACTGAAATCATGAGATGTCTTGAAATTATAATCTGGCCTCTAATAGAAAGTCCTTAAGCACTTTATTCATTGCTTTTAGGATTTTCTGTTGGAGGTTTGCAGAAATACAGATTTAGTTCAGTTTAATATAATTGATGGTTTCTTATGTGGGAGCTAATTCAATTAGATAAAATTAGTAAATAGATGTGTTGTTTCAAGTAACTGAAAAGGAACTATTAAAATATTTGGACTCTTAGCACCAGATCATCAAAACTGCATTTCTATATTTTAACCTCATTTTATGCAATATAGATGTAGCCCTGTACAGGGAAGATGTATTCTGCATTATAATTGAATTCATTTTCAGAAACTAACTATGTCAAGCTATCTTTACATATCAGGTTAAAAAAAAAGTACAGTCATGCACAGACATTTTATTAAAATAATGCCAAACATATACATTCATTTGAGTTATTCACCTAAATACCCAAAATTTCTTTAGATTTAACTTTACATGTAATTTCATTTTACAAAAGTGGACTTAGACTTATTCTGAAATTTGTGTATGTTCCCTATATTTAATTTTCTTGTTTAAATATTACTGGTTTGCATTTAAAACATTGGCAATACTTTAATTGGTTTTCCGCATGAAATTTCCATTTGCCTAGGCAATATGAAAAAACTGTTTCCTTAAATTTATTTCTAGCCTTTTTCATTTCCTATGATTATATTGTTTTACATTCTGTTCACATTTCTCAAATATCCCAGAAGAGGACTAGAGCTAGAAATTCATCAGGTAAAAATCAAAGTTTGCCAGAGAAAAGATTAGATATTTTGAAATGTAAATAATAAGACATCTTTGGATATTCTGATGTATTGTGAGATTTGTGAGATTGCTCAGAGATTAAAAAAAAAGTTTTAAATTAGTAAATTGATTTCAAAAATAATGTCTATTAATTAAGGTTTGTCTTTGAAAGTAATATATTGAGATTTTCCAGTTGATGAAATCACTTTCTTACATTCAGTATCATACTAAAAATATTAACAATCTAGTTAGTTAAATCATCTATTGACAATCAAAAAGTGTGATAGCTTTTCCTCGTTTATAATCTGTTGACTTGTCTGACTCACTGTGCAGTTTATTATACAGTTTAATCTACTTTATTGTGTTCATAATTTTATATGTCATATTACCCTTGCATTTTATAACTTTATCTTTTTAAAAAGTCTTTAACACATTAGCCAGATTTCTTCTACATAAGTTAAAGAGAATATCAAACAAGCATTATGATTATTATTCTTTTCCTGGAAATCTAGTCCTATGTGTTACTCTTAATTCACTGGTGACTGGTTACTTAACAGGATTCAGGCACTTTTCTAACTAGCTATTCCCAATTTAATACACACCTGACATACAGCTGACTAATTATCAAATATTTCTTCCTTCTCTATTCTGGAAAAAGAATCCTACTATCACTAAAATAGATGGTATGAACAATTCTGGTGGCTTTAGAGAAACTGATTGTTCAGAAATGGAAAGGAAGAAGTGAGAAAAAAACTTAAAACCTTTGAAAGACTTGATCCTAGCTAATCTGATAGTTTCCTGCCCTCAAATGATTTCCTTCACAGTATCTATGTTTTCTATTTTTTGGAAGGGGTATACCGCTTAAAGCACCGCCAGATTGCCATTGTGCTTTTGTACATTTCTTTAAGAAAAATGTTGATAATATAAGATCATTAAAAGATTATCAACTCTTTATCAAGTGGTGTGGATCCATCCAACTGCTTAAGAAACTCCTGACTAAACAGTAGAAGAGTATTTATGGAGGAGAGAGAATCTAAATAGTTTCGCAGCTTAAAGTACATCTAAAATTAGAAGAGAATCAAGGTGAATTCATTGTCAGGGACCAGATACTCTCGAAGACTGGGAAACAGCCATTGATAATAAAGCCCTGAAGAAGAGGTCTGACGGGTATAGCAAAGAAAATCACAGTACAAAGAAGTGTGCGTTACTGTATTCCAGCTTTATCTCCCTCCTGATTATCATCATTTTATGAGGGAGGCTTTATTGACTCCATTATTTTCAAATGAGGAAACAGACTTCCTAGAGTTACTTCAGCCGGATTGGGAATTCACAACCATATTCTGTGAGATCAGAGCTCACACTCCTAAAACTCTGACCACACAGCAGAAGAAAAATGATAGTTTCAAAAATCTGCCTAGAGCATCTCCCCAACCCCCACAAAAAAGAGGAAACTCTTTCTCTTCATTTCTTTGGCATCAAAATTTCCTCCCAAATCTCTAATCTAGAACTCTGCTAACATTACCAATCACTTATTGCATAATTTATAATACAGATTTATAATTCTTCTATGGGAATATGCATTCTTATGTTCAAAAATCAAACTCATGGGTTATTTAAAACAACTCCCAGTCATAAACTAGGACATGACTAAGGGGAAGTAAATATCTTCAAATTTTAAAACCTGCTGGAGGCAGTTGGTAGAGCTACATACAAATAAGTCCAGAATTTTTAATCATTTCCTGAAATGATCTATTCTATTTTGCACCTTGACTTCTTAAATTATTGGCTATTAACATGGAAAATATTGAAGCAATTTTCATGTATTCTGTCACTTCTATCTACCCAAGTCTTCCTAAAGTCTTTTCTCTATGAAATAGCCACAATTCTTATTTGCTTGCCATATTATGATTGTAATACAGTACAAATAAATCACAACAAATAATAATAATATTTAATTCAGTCTAAAAATCTGATGGTTTATCCCTAGAACTGATTTTGTTTTTCTTTTTTGTCCAACAAAAACAATCAAGGGCTTTAGTGTTGCCACTGAAAGTTATTGGTTAAGGAAAAGAGAACGAAAGCAAGGTTAAGAAATGCAGAATTTTTGCCAGAGCTGTTTCTTTATAATGTAAATGAAGAAAAACGTTTAAGTTGCATTTGGAGATCAGTTGGAGTTTCATTGATTGACTGTGGCGTTGACTCTTCCCACACCATGCAGCCAAGCCCACCAATCACCGGCCTGCAGAAAGCTCCGTGTCCACTGGCTCCTCGGGCAGCAGCTTTGGCAGTGGGTATAGCGTGGACAGTGAAGGAAGCAGCAGCGCTGCAGGGGAGACTAATCTATTTCCTGTTCCAAGGATGTAAGTGGCTCTCTTTTTTTTCCACTACAAAGTTAACAGCATCATGAGTAAGCTTCTCTTACCAATGAAAAGGAAATAACTAGATAATTATCCAAGTCTGAGTCAGTGTCTCTGAAGCACTTCCACTCTTTGCACCAACAGAAAAATAGACCATTCAGGAAAGATTGGATTAATTTAGTGAATTCTAAGGATGAATGCTGGTCACTACCAGGACTACTTAATCAATACATTCAATATTTAATAGAAAACACTGCTAAAATGATAACTTAGATGTCCATGGGGTCACAAAGAGTCAGACATGACTGATCCACTGAACTGGACTGAACTGATGCTGAAGGAAGTTCAGCAGCAGTAGTATGTGGATGCTGTAATCGTATAATGTATAGATTAATTTATTTTGAATCAGGAGACATTTAAATATATATAAAGAGCTCATATATTATATTTGTAATAGAAACACATTGGACTACTAATAACTTTTAAACTATAAATTCTTCTACCATTAAAATGGAATATTTTGAAGTGGAACCATATTTTCTAGAACAAGTAATAAGCCGTATATAGGTCCCCAAATAGATACTCTTAGAATAACGTTCATTTATAAAATGTTAAGCCTCGAGAAAATCATATTGCAAATAAAATGCAAAACTAAAGCAGATTGTGTTTAGAATGTGTTAGAATGGTTTTAGTCATATTGGTGGCAAAATTTAGTAGCATCCAAGATAAATCCAAGATAAATATGTTATCTCTATTCCAATATCAAAATCTAAACTCCCTGACTTTCTCCAATAACTAGTTGATAAGTTTTCAAAAATGCCATTGGGCCACAGCTCCAGGCTCTAGGCCAGGGTGAATCTAGCCCACTGCCTGGTTTTGTAAGGTCTAGGAAGAACTAAAAATGGCTTTTGCATTTTTAAATGTTTCCCAAAAGCCCAGAAGAATAGCATTTTGTGATACATGGTAATTGTGTGAATTTGAAATTTGTGTCCATATGTTAAGTTTTATTGGAATACGGCCCCACCAGCCTGCTTATGTGTAACCTAATATTGTCTGTGCTCTAGGGGCAGAATTGTGTGATTGCAGCAGAGACCATTCAAATCCTTCATTATCTGGCCCTTTACAGAGTGAGTTTGTGAACCACTGCCCTGGGCCTTGTTAAATCTTCTCTGTTGAGTGAAATCCTCTCTGGGAGTGGAACTTTTACTTCTCTTTGTTTTAATGTCAAGGTTTTTTGAAATCTTCCCTTTTGATCCCCAGAAGAGCTCTAATATTTAGATAATGGCTCAAGTTTATAAAAGCAAAATAATAGGGTAAAATAGATTTATACAGTGGAAAAATATGTTTATTTTGTGATTTTCAGGATATGTTTTTCCTTCTTGACTCGATATTGGATTATCTATCCATCTACTCTTTTAAGATGTAGGTTGTGGATTCAATGGACTTATTTGTATTTAATCAGTTCGTTTTTATTGGCAATGATTTCTAAAAGGGGTACAATCTCATAGGTCCACACATTGATGATCCAATTTAACAGAAGAGAATTTCTGCAAAGTCATTGCATACCTGTCTCCAAGCTGTGAATATCGTATGTCAGTAAAGGTTTTGCACCACACATGACTTCCAATTTATCTGTACCTTTCAAGATATATAATTTAACACTGATGACAAAATTTATAACTTCCAGAGCATAAGTACATTATTTCCTCAATATCTGAATGTCTAAAGTGGATTTTTTTTTACCTACAGACCATATTTCAATTTTGTTTTTTCCCATTTTCCTGTTTCTTTTGTAAATCAAAAGCTAGGAAACTATTGTTTTCCCATATGAGCACAAAGAAAGTTCTCTTTTCTAAAGCATTACAGGAGATATGTAAGAATCAGTATTTGGTGGTTCTTTTATCTCCTTTTGTATCTAACAGAATTATTGCTTGGGCTAGCATAAATGTTCAATAACTACTTGGTGATTGTTTAACAAATAAGCATTATCGTTTGTGCAGTCAGAATGTTCCCAGCTGAAGGTTATTTATTGAGAATTCAAAACATTGAATCCTTTATATGACCAACAGTTATATTTCCTTTGTACTTCATTTAGCTTTTGCGGTGCTGCAAGTTTTCTGTATAATCTTAGAAATGCACCTAATATATATTTTGGCTAAATACCAAATGTTAAAATCACTTTTCAATAGAAGCAAGTACTGCAGCTGAATAGCATCATTAAAATATTAAATCTAAACCTCAAGACCAAATAAAAAATTATCCAAAAAATTCTTGTTACAATTACTGAAAATTATACTTATTTTGTTAAAGTCTGGCATAGAATAGAATGGTAATTTTTTAGCACTCTGATCTACTAGATTAGCACTGCTAAAATGTTTCTCACTTTCACCTGAGTATGGCTCAATAACAGGTTGTGGTTTGGCCAGCTCTACTAATACAGGGTACTGCTAAAGGTAAGATTGCTACTGTTAGGCTTTCTCCCTGTGTAATAGTAGCAGATACAGCAAAGTTAATTTTTTTAACTTATCAACTCTTTGTTGTGATCTCACTGAAGTAATTACATAAGCTGAAGTTTTGTACATTGCTTAATCAAGAGTTTTGTACATATTCAGATGCAGACATATATATATATATAATTTCTAACATTTCTAACTTTATCCTTCACAATATCAATTATTAAAAATGTGTGCTTAAAACTTTGACCTAGGATTGTTATACTGGAATAATATACTGGCTTTCAAGGTAGAATAATTGTTGAATTTACATCAGTTCCTCTTTCATTATGTACAGAACCATTTCAGTAAAATGAGAAGAGGATCTTTAGAGCAGTTTTCAAGTAAGATAAAACTGGATTCTTAAGAAATAAGTATGGTTACATTTTCACTGGTTGGGCAAATTAAATATTTTTGTGAGAATAAAAATGAATTGTTAATAAATACTGCCATGTTAGAATTGTTGTCTGGAAAGTATAATATCAAGACATTTCTTTGATCAAGCACCTTTTTCTAAAACACTTAAACCTTTTTAGTCCATCTTTTTAGACCATCTCTTATAATTACATATAAGGGCAATTTCAGAATCTTTTGTATCCCATGTAACTTTTTCTCTGAAGAAACAAGAAGTGCCTATAGTCTTTTGGCAGTTACATTATCAATATTCTGAACTCACAGGGCTCAGAGTCTCCTGAGTTCTTCATCTGTTTGGCCTTCCAAGAAGTTGAAGGCCAAAACTAAAAATGGTTTGCAGCCATTGGTTGAATTCTAAAGCCATTATGTATGCAACTACCTATCAGCACTTTATATATATTGAATATTATGCTGTTTCAGTCACTGTGCTAAGCAGTTATATTCATTTTCCATGTGATTTTCTCACAACCAAAGGGTAACTCGTGTTACTATCCTTAAATTACAAAAGAAGAAATAGTCTTCACAAGATAAGTAGATTTACCTTAAATGACAGCATAAAGTAGTAGAGCCAGAAGTAGAGACCAAGCAGGATGACTTCAAAAGCCAATAAGCTACACTCAGGAAGGATCTGAAAGAAATAAACATCCATATTGTTTCAATATTATTTTAAGTTATTCAATTCAAAATTTCCCTTCTCACCAAAAGATCTATACAACTCATCATAACAAAGTGTAGATCTAAAAAACCCTCCTTCTTGAGTTAAAAATGGTAAGAAAAAAAAAAAAATCCCCATTCCAAAACAAAATTAGAAGATTTCATGATGGTCTGATCTTTGACAAATGAATCCATGAATAGAACACTGAATTTTGAAGTACAATGTTTAGCCTAAATAGGAATAATGAACAAATATCCACTTTAAAATTAACATAATGGGAATCAATTTATTATGTTTATATTTGCCATTCAAGTAATTTGTTGCAGGTCTGAATATATAATGTCACATTCTATTTTTTCAAACTTAGACTTCACGTTTGCATTTAAGATCATAATTGAAGTATATAAACTTTTATTTCCTTTCTAAACAGAGGAAAGATGGGACAGAATGGGCAAGAGCCTATAAAACAGACAGGAGTAGGCATAGGACTAGCAGACACTGAAGGTAAGTTAAAATTTACTATCCTGGATTTTGGTTGAATCTGTTTGCTATACAGATTTGTTTGTTTGTTTGTATGTTTTTGTTTTAATATTAATGTTGAATTCTAAGTACTACTTATTGAACAAGTCAACTTCTTATGAGTTCTGATTTTTTTTGAATCTGTTTTCCTCTTAGTCATTTTTTTCTAATAATGTTTCATCTTCTGTACAGCACTGACTCATAGATTTTAATCCTAGCGTGAGATTAATTCAGTGTGTCAGAATATAAGATCAATCAAAGGTTCTGAAATTCTAAGTTGTAGTGGAAAATAGTAATTTTTGCGAACTATTTCTGCTAATGAATAATTGAATGCTCATAGTTTAAGTAAGTGCACAATGTAAAAAGCAAATAAGCACCATGTATGGCACATGATTAGTATTCTTTAAATTGTAGCTATTATTAAATTAGAAGTAGATATAAGACAAAGCCACTTAGATCTGATCCAAAAGAGTGATATTCCTCCAAATAAAATATGCACTTCTTGGGAGAGCTTATGCAAGACCACTTTAAAGATTTAGATCAAATCAATTAGACTTTCCAATTATACTGGTGTTTCCCCAGCTTACCTTGAAAACTTATAATACACTCAAAATAGACAATTTGGCCCTTTGCCACATTTCTTAAATTTCTAATTGTGTTATTCTTTGCTGGTGGGTATCCATGTACATTACATATAATGACTGACATGACCCATTTATTCTCTGAAACCAGATGTTCACAAGCTTTAGCAGGAGGCGTTAGGATCTCAACTCTGTATGAGGCTTCATATGCCTGGCTGCGTGCATTTAAAGAACAAATAACCCTAATAAATTACTTATTCTCTTAAGTATCTTTGGAAGCCTGAATTTGATCACTCAATTTTCATTTTCAATGGGCCAGCACAAATAAACCTCTACTATTTTCGTAATATGCTAAATTCTACTCACAAGTATTTTCAAATAATTGAGTATGTGAAAGCACATCACCTAAGGATGTCAACCTAAGGATGTGGTGGGGGGGAGGGGGAGGGCAGCGGTTTAGGAAAGAGATCAAGACTTGATTTCATATTGGAAGTTTTATCAAGCATAAGGGTTTATATAGAAATAACGCAAATCTCATTTTAACTGGTATCTCGTCTATTTTATATAGATATCTTTTACATGTAACTGTAACAGTGGTTAATATGAGTCCTTCTTAGGTGTATGAACATATTTTGTCCATGAAGCAAGTGTAGAACAGAAATGACTTCCTGACCAAGAAAAAAAATAGGTCTCGGAACTGGAGTCCTCTGTCTTGCCTTGTTTTCATAAACACACACAAAAAAAGTGTTGTGTTTTGTTTTGTTTAATTATTTTCTCCAAATATTTTCTCCAATAGGAAAAAGAAAATGGAGTAAATGATAGTTATCCCTCCAGGGCTTTGTAGATTAGAATATACAAGTGCTCTATGTAAATTTTTCATTTAATTTCATTTCCTTGTCCAACTGGGTTGTTTAAAAATTAGCTTGCAGAGACAAAAATGCAAAATCATTCTGAAAGACCCCCAACTAGAACAGAGTAGCAGATGTTACTAGAATATCCAAGGAGTCCCTCAGCAAATACTGTTGTTAATGGCACTAGGGTAAGCACTGGGGATGAAGCTTAGATTGTAGCACAATCCATGGTTGTTCAATCCATGGGTATGAGTAACATAAATGTGAACAAAAGGTGTGTCCAAGCCTTTTAAAATGGCAATTTAAATCCCTGACTTTTATTCCTAAACTTGTATTCCAAAATATGTGAGATCAAATTTATAATTTTATTTATTTCTTCTTTAATCATTTGCTTGAATATTCTTTTTCCACATGGAGGATACTAGGTACATAATTATTTCTGTTTTCTTCTAGCTATTTTGTGGTGTGAAAGGTAATATTGAATTAAGTAAAATGTTTTATCCGTGTGATAAGGTGATAAGGTAATAAGCTTTCCTTTCCTAACTAGTATGAAATACCATATCAATCATATTCAGAGTTTTCAAGAATGTTTATGTCTGGTAATGGACTTAACGGAACCTTTTGTTGACCTTTCATCCTATTTGTATCTGTCGGTGCCTGTCTCGTTGTTATTCTTGTTTTATTTTTGGTTTTTCTAAATTAGACTGCTTTTAGCCATTTCTCAGTCTTTAAAAAAGAAAACTCTTTGTTGAGAAGCAAAGGAAGTTGTACATGAATATTTGTTGGAATTATACTATAATTCAGATACTGTTTTGAGGAAATTGACATCTTTACATATAGTATTTTCTTACTCATGAACAAGGTATATATTTTTAAACGTTAATATGAACATAACTATTTTTATATGTATGGTATTAGACACATTACTCAAATTTTCCAAGTCTCTGGTTCCTAGTCTACAAAAGTAAGAATAACAATAGTACCTACCATGAGTGTGTGCTGCCAGGATTGATGGAAATAGTTAAGGTACTTGGTACCGTGACTGGCTTATACTCAGTATATGCTAGCTGTCATTGTCCCTGGGGCTTCTCTGGTAGCTCAGCTGGTAAAGAGTCCGCCTGCAGTGCCCCCTATCATTGCCTGTTATCATGTAAGTGATCACTCCTGGCCTGCTTTTTCCCAAGACTTTTAAACTCATGTTTTCTAAAATGGCTTCTCTTTTTTTCCCTTTGTCATTCCAACAGAAAAGATGTTTTCAGGGTCCTACATTTTCTAGTTTGTTTTGAAAAGTATATTTATCATATATATATATATATAATTTATTACAGTGTTTCAAACCATTTTTCTTCCCAGAATAATTCTCATGTGATCCCTTGTATAGTAATACCTCCTCTCCATGAAGGATGGCTTTCACAGACCTTATTATGCTTTCCTAAATCACCTGAGTTTAAAATTCAGTGGTAATGATTTCTAGTCCTTGATTCCTCACTGGGAATTTAACATATAAAGCATATTCTAAAAACAGTCTATTATTGAAATAAAAAATAATTCAGGGTCTTTACCTGAGACAGATTCATCACCGGAGGTTATTAACTGACCACTAGAAATGAATTAAATTTCTTTAATATTTCTTGACCATTTCTTAGCCATAAGCACAAATCAAAGAATTGGCAATTGCTAAATATAAGCCCAGAACATTTTAGACTTTCTGAAGTTAATATTTGTAATGGCAGTTTTTAATATCTTCTGGAAATGTCTTCATTGCCTAGAAGTCCCTGAAATACTTGCATTGGGAGTTAGTGCTCTGATTTATTTATGAGACAGAGGCATTTGAATCAAAACAAGGACTTTAAAACATAGTAAAGGGTAGTGAATGAATATAAACCAAGAATATTCTCTTAGCATAGATGTGGGAAATTAACAAAAAAGACATATAAATACTACAGATACATAGTTTTACTTTGTTCTAAATGCCTTTAAAATATGAATGCATTTTCTGATTCATTTTCATGAAACAGTGGGGGATATAAATATACAATAATGATTTCCACTTTAAAGCTATAGAAACAGAGACCCAGACAATGGAACTATTCACCAAGAGTCAACTAATTAAATGGCAAAGGTTAAAATCTACTGATATATAATCTAGTATCGCCTGACTTTTGCCAATTGTACTTTCCATCCTTTTTTAATATTAATGGTTAGAGCACTTTTGCATGAAAAATATTTTAAATTTATAAAACTGTCTGCAATTATTGGAAAGGAAAATAATCAACATTGTTGCTGATTATGGCCTGTTAACTAAAATTAATATCAATTACATTATAGGCATTATGCAGCTTATAAAACAACTTTAAATCTTGTTCTATCTGATTTTAAAAATTTCCACAAAGTTACTATACTCAAAACAGCAAGAGATATAAAGCAGATTCCAAATGTTTTTATAAACAACTAGCTTATAGTTGTTTAAAATACATTACATAATACATTAAAATACATAACTATGTATTTTACATAGTTAAAATATATTACATACAAAGGAGGAAGGATAAGCATTCATACAGTGTATCAACAGCAATAATAAACACTTTAAAGAGAGTCATGGGTAATGCCCTTGAAATTCCAAGTAGAACAGAATATAAACTAAAATTCTATCCACAAACTACTCATTAAGTGTAAGGGTTGAATAAAATCAGTTTGGGATGTGTGCTGCTACTGCTGCTAAGTCACTTCAGTGTCTGACTCTGTGCGACCCCAGAGACGGCAGCCCACCAGGCTCCCCCGTCCCTGGGATTCTCCAGGCAAGAACAGTGGAGTGGGTTGCCATTTCCTTCTCCAATGCATGAAAGTGAAAAGAGAAAGTGAAGTCGCTCAGTCGTGTCTGACTCTTAGCGACCCGATGGACTGTAGCCTACCAGGCTCCTCCGTCTGGATGAGGGAAGACTAAATCTTGACAGACCAAAATTTAAATATAAATAAATTATAAAGGCAACACAAAATTACTTTGAGAAATAAGAATGTAAAAGAACCAAAGAAACAGATATAAAGGGTTGACAGTAGATTCTTCTCTGTAACTTTATTAAGGGTTGTGTTAGTTGCTCAGTCATGTCTGACTCTTTGCCATCCCATGGACTTGTAGCCTGCCAGGCTTTCTCTGTCCATGATATTCTCCAGGCAAGAATACTGGAGTGGGTTGCCATTTCCTTCTCCAGGGTTATTAAGGGTTGCTAAGTCACTTCAGTCATGTCCAACTCTGTGTGACCCCATAGACGGCAGCCCACAGGCTCCCCTGTCCCTGGGATTCTCCAGGCAAGAACACTGGAGTGGGTTTCCATTTCCTTCTCCAATGCATCAAGGTGAAAAGTGAAAGGAAAGTCGCTCAGTCATGTCCAACTCTTCGCGACCCCATGGACCGCAGCCTACCAGGCTCGTCTGTCCATGGCGTTTTCCAGGCAAAAGTACTGGAGTGGGGTGCCATTGCCTTCTCTGTATTAAGGGTTAGGGGAAATGAGAAGTTCGGTCAAAGTAAAAAGAGTTGGGCCATGGGAGAATTGATTTTTTATGAAGAAGTCATAAAATTATGTAAAATAATTCAATCTTTTGATATATGAGGAAATTAAAAATTAGGGATAGTGATCAAACCATATTGATAAGTATGAGGAAAAAAATGGTATTGTTTACAATAAATAACTTCCTGAAGTGATTTGAAGTGTTAGTTGCTCAGTCATGTCTGACTCTTTGTGACCCCAGAGATCCAACCCAAGTCTCCTGCATTGCAGACAGGTTTGTTACCGTCTGTACCACCAGGGAATCCTCAAATAACCTCCTTCTATTAGGGCTTCCCAGGCACTAGTGGTAAAGAACCCGAATGCCAGTACAGGAGATATAAGAGAGAAGGGTTCAATCACTGGGTTGGGAAAATCACCTGGAGAAGGAAATGGCAGCCCACTCAAGTATTCTTGACTGCAAAATCCCATCTACAGATGAGCCTGGTGGGCTACAGTCCATGGGGTGGGGTAGAGTCCATGAGTGTGCTACAGTCTATGGGATGGGCTAGAGTCCATGGAGTGGGCTACAGTCTATGGGAATGCAAAGAATCAGACATGACTAAAGCAACCTGGCACAAACTACCCTGAATAGTAATGAATATCCATTCTGCTAAAAGTTATGAGTAATAGTAACTTCCTACTATTAGCCTAAATAGTAATGAATATCCATTCTCTTGAAAGCTTTTAGCAAGAGTTACTACAACTAAGTACTCTATTTTACATACTCACTAAATATATTCTCATAGCACCAATGCTATATAGAGCAAGCTTTTTCACATTTAAGACACCTAACTTTAACTGATACCAATAAAATACAAAATCTCTGTAGACAAAAATGCTGCAGAATTCAAACTACCAAGTAGTTTTAGCATTTTATTCATTTAGCCAGCAAAAAGAAAATTTCAGAGTTTTGGAAAACGCAAAATTCATTGATGATAATTCATTTTTCCACTATTTAGATTATCAGTTACTTTTTCTAATTGAAAAATTCTGATTTATTTGATCCAGAGAGTCATTTGGAAATTTATATAACTTTCTATAGAAAAAAAAAAACACCTATATTTGAGTAAAAAACAAATAGTAGAACTTCCCAAAAATAAAGACTGACACATCACATAAGTAGCCCTTGCTCAACCAAGTGGCACTTTCCCTAAATAAACCAATTTTAAAGATAAAAAAATAACACAGACATGAGATAATATATTCTGAGGAGAGTGCACACTACTTCTTTACTGTTTGACTGTTAGTTTCTAAAAAATCAATATATTCTATTATTTGCTTTGCAACAGTACAATTGTAGGAAAGAAGCATTTGTCTGTTTAAATCTTTTATTTTAAAAAAATGCTTTGCTATCTACCCAAGTCATCTTCTGTATTTGAGTATTTTCTTGCATCAAGCAAATGAAATTTTCGACTGTTATAATCAAAAGCAGATACTTTCTTATCCACTAAATAATATACCATTTTGATTTCTGTTGGAGAAGGCGATGGCACCCCACTCCAGTACTCTTGCCTGGAAAATCCCATGGACAGACGAGCCTGGTGGGCTGCGGTCCATGGGGTCGCATAGAGTCGGACATGACTGAGGGACTTCCCTTTCACTTTTCACTTTCATGCATTGGAGAAGGAAATGGCATCCCACTCCAGTGTTCTTGCCTGGAGAATCCCAGGGATGGGGGACCCTGGTGGGCTGCCATCTATGGGGTCACACAGAGTTGGACACGACTGAAGTGACTTAGCAGTAGCAGTGATTTCTGTAATTTGCATTGCTCCCTAAAGCCCAGACAACTGTCATTGGTGTATGAAGTACTAAATGTGCTTTACCGTGCACATTTTATTATAACATCCTTGCTATTGAATTATATATATATATATATCCATTCTACTTGAAGACTTATCCTCAAAAGCCCTAGCACGTTCTCCTTAACAGCTATAACCACAGCAACATTACAACTGACATTTATTTGTTAAAGGTTTTGCTAGGATCTGTAAAAATCTGGTGGCCTATTTTCATAATAACCCTCTAAAATAGATATTATAATATTTATGATCCCAAGGTCTAGCACAGAGACTTATACAAAATACCTACAAAATAAACATTTTTGAGTCAAGACATTAAAACTCTGAGAGACTGAAGGATAAATCAAACCTAGAAATACACCTGTGAAATTGAAGTTGATATTTATACAAAATATCTTAAAACTTAAGAGAGTCTTAAAATTTAAGATTCTTTTAATTTACCTGCTATACCCAAATGTCTTAAAAAGTAATGTTAGCCCTGTATGTTGATGGACAAGCTTTTAAGAACTTTGCTACCCTGGAACCACAGAAATGATGTTGCTTCAATTAAAAACTAGATTATCTACTTGAAAGTATAATAACTCCTCATTTTTATTGCTTGTGCTTTTTTCACAAAGCCCCATTGACTCAACAGAAGATGGTTAGTGCTCAGTCTCCCCTAGAAAGAATCAGTGCCCTGCAGCAGACAGATATATTCATGTACAGCTGGGCTGAGTTATGACAGAGGTAGATAAATGTCAGTACTGTCACTCTGCTTTAGGTTGAGTAAGAAAAGCCTCCCTGGCAGGGAATACTTTTTTTTTTAGATTCTTCTTGAAATAAAAGTAATGAGTAATCTAATAGGAGGAGTGCTAGTGAGGTTTTTAATAAGAGGGAACTTGCTGTTCAAACCTCTGTAAGGTGAGAGAATGTGAATTCTTGGTGAACCTGTGGGCACTTCTGTGTGACTATAGCAGAGCTCTGTCTTGGAGAGACAAGGCTTGAAAGGTAATCACAGCTCACATAATTTGACAAGTATCAGACGCTGTCAGGAGGGATTTAGACTCTATGCTGTAGACAGGCAGCTGGAAGCAAAGGAAAATTCCATGATCAGATTTGCTGTTCTGAAGGATGGATTACAAGGGATCATGTCTGCAGTCAGGGGACCAGTTAGGAGGCAATTCAGTGGTCCAAGTAAGAAAGGATAAGGACTAGAATACAGACAAAGTCGGCAGTAGGAAAAAAAGAGGATAGACCACTCTGAGACCTCTCTAAAAAGACAAATAGGAATGGATCGTTTTGTTCAAAAAATGATTCAAAATCAAAGTGCAAATAAAACATCTTTGGGCACTAGCATCTTACAGCTACATCACTGTAGCTGTAATGTGATATAGTGATGATCACTATAAGTGATCAGTAGTTAAACATAATTTTGATTTAAAATGAAGAAGTTGAAAAGTGTTAACAGAGGTCAGTGTAAAAAGTGATGAAGGGAAATAATAAAATGCAAACCTACGTTCCACAGAATTTTAAAGAAAGAAATTGGCTGTGCTTTAAAGAGCCAGCTGGTAAGCACTTCAGAGTACATTTTAAAGATGAATTAAAGAGTAAAATGGAGTTTGAATGAGGGAGAACACAAATTTTACTCACTTAACTTTGTCTATATATGGTGACGTTGGTCTCTTGTTCCAAATGTAGAAAGCTTGATGAATCAGATCCTTCTGCATCCTGATGAGTATGTGAGTGTGTGTACAGGACATATACTAAGGAGGAAAGTAATTATCAGTTCAGTTCAGTCACTCAGCCGTGTCTGACTCTGCGACCCCATGGACTGCAGCACGCCAGGCCTCCCTGTCCATTACCAACTCCCCTATGAGTTTACTTAGCTCATATCCATTGAGTCGGTGATGCCATCCAACCATCTCATCCTCTACCTATCCTCTATCTCATCCTCTCATCCTCTTCTCCTCCTGCCTTCAATCTTTCCCAGGATCAGGGTCTTTTCAAATGAGTCAGTTATTCACATGAGGTGGCCAAAGTATTGGAGTTTCACCTTCAGCATCAGTCCTTCCAATGAATATTCATGACTGATTTCCTTTAGGATGGACTGGTTGGATCTCCTAGCAGTCCAAGGGAATCTCACATGTCTTCCCCAACACCACAGTCCAAAAGCATCAATTCTTTGGCACTCAGGTTTCTTTAGTCCAATTCTAACATCTATACATGACTGCTGGAAAAACCATAGCTTTTACTAGATGGACATTAGTCGGCAAAGTAATGTCTCTGCTTTTTAATATGCTGTCTAGGTTGGTCGTATTTTTTCTTCCAAGGAGCAATGGCATCAGTCACCATCTGCAGTGATTTTCAGTTCAGTTCAGTTCAGTCGCTCAGTCGTGTCCAAATCTTTGCAACCCCATGAATTGCAGCATGCCAGGCCTCCCTGTCCATCACCAACTCCGGAGTTTACTCATACTCATGTCCATCGAATCGGTGATGCCATCCAGCCATCTCATCCTCTGTCGTCCCCGTCTCCTCCTGCCCCCAATCCCTCTCAGCATCAGAGTCTTTTCCAATGAGTCAACTCTTCGCATGAGGTGGCCAAAGTATTGGAGTTTCAGCTTTAGCATCAGTCCTTCCAATGAACACCTGGGACTGATCTCCTTTAGGATGGACTGGTTGGATCTCCTTGCAGTCCAAGGGACTCTCAAGAGTCTTCTCCAACACCACAGTTCAAAAGCATCAGTTCTTCAATGCTCAGCTTTCTTCACAGTCCAACTCTCACATCCATACGTGACCACTGGAAAAACCATAGCCTTGACTAGACTGGCCTTTGTTGGCAAAGTAATGTCTCTGCTTTTGAATATGCTATCTAGGTTGGTCATAACTTTCCTTCCAAGGAGTAAGCGTCTTTTAATTTCATGGCTGCAGTCACCATCTGCAGTGATTTTGGAGCCCCCAAAAATAAAGTCTGACTATTTCCACTCTTTCCCCATATATTTGCCATGAAGTGATGGGACCAGATGCGATGATCTTAGTTTTCTGAATGTTGAGTTTTAAGTCAGCTTTTTCACTCTCCTGTTTCAGTTTTATCAAGCAGCTCTTTAGTTCTTCTTTGCTTTCTGCCATAAGGGCGGTATCATCTGCATATCTGAAGTTAGTGATATTTCTCCCGGCAATCTTGATTCCAGCTTATGCTTCATCCAGCCTGGCATTTTGTATGATGTACTCTGCATAGAAGTTAAGTAAATGATGTGACAATAAACAGCCTTGACGTACTCCTTTCCCAATTGGAAACAGTCTGAGGTTCCATGTCCAGTTCTAACTGTTGCTTCTTTACCCCCATACAGATTTCTCAGGAGGTAGGTAAGGTGGTCTGGTATTCCCATCTCTTTAAGAATTCTCCACAGTTTGTTGTGATCCACACATTCAAAGGTTTTGGTATAGTCAATAAAGCAGAAATAGATGTTTTTCTGGAACTATCTCACTTTTTCAGTGATCCAACAGATGTTGGCAGTTTGATCTCTGGTTCTTCTGAGTTTTCTAAAACCAGCTTGAACTTCTGGAATTTCACAGTTCACATACTGTTGAAGGCTGGCTTGGAGAATTTTGAGCATTACTTTGCTATCGTGTGAGATGAGTGCAACTGTGCAGTAGTTTGAACATTTTTTGGCTTTGCCTTTCTTTGGGATTGGAATGAAAACTGACATTATCCAGTCCTCTAGCCACTGTTGACTTTTCCAAACTTGCTGGCGTGTTGAGTGCAGCACTTTCACAGTATCATATTTCAGGATTTGAATAGTTCAGTTGGAATTCCATCACCTCTACTAGCTTTGTTGGTACTGATGGTTCGTAAGGTCCACTTGACTTCACATTCCACGAAGTCTGCCTCTAGGTGAGTGATCACACCATCGTGCTTATCTGGGTCATGAAGATATTTTTTGTATAGTTCTTCTGTGTATTGTTGCCACCTCTTATTAATATCTTCTGCTTCTGTTAGGTCCATACCATTTCTGTCCTTTTTGGTGCTTCCTACATTTTATATTTTAAATTTGGTCTCTTTATTCTTCCAGTTGCTGTCTCATTTCCTTATTTGGGTAATTGCCAAATTCTTGAAGATTTTACCTCTTACGTGTTTTTAAAATGTCTTCCTTCTTTTCTCCCAGTGACTGCCCAATTTTAGGTTTTCATCACATCTCACCCAGAGAAGTTTCTAGTCTCCTAACTGTTCTCTTCACCTACAGTATCATCATCTTCAAGATCACCTTTGATAGCACTAATATGGCTTTTTCACTCTCCAGTGTAAAAGGTCTCTGTGGACCCCTCTTGGCTGCCTGACTCTCATTGCTCATGTGTGCTCAGTTGAGTCCAGCTCTTTTCAGCTCTATGAACTGTACCCCGTCAGAGGATCTCCCCAGACCAAGGAAGGATCAAACCTGTGTTTCCTGCATTGGCCAGTGGATTCTTTATCCCAGAGCCACCTGCCTCTAGAAAGAGTCTATTAATAATACAACAAAATAATAATACAACGAGCCCCTCCTTCGACTTCTGCAGTTTATCTTCTGACATGTCCTAGTGTTTGACTGGATATATTACATCCTTTATATTTACATCCTGTTATATGAAGAACTGATGCTTTTGAACTGTGGTGTTGGAGAAAACTCTTGAGAGTCCCTTGGACTGCAAGGAGATCCAACCAGTGCATCCTAAAGATTAGTCCTGATGTTCATTGGAAGGACTGATGCTAAAGCTGAAACTCTGGTACTTTGGCCACCTCATGCGAAGAGGTGACTCTTTGGAAAAGACCCTGATTCTGGGAGGGATTGGGGGCAGGAGGAGAAGGGGACGACAGAGGATGAGATGGCTGGATGGCATCACTGACTTGTTGGACGTGAGTTTGAGTGAACTCCGGGAGCTGGTGATGGACAGGGAGGCCTAGCAGGCTGCGATTCATGGGGTCGCAAAGAGTCGGACACGACTGAGCGACTGAACTGAATGGCAGTGAGCTGATACTGTATTTGGGCTTCCCATGTAGCACGAGTGGTAAAGAACCTTCCTGCCAGTGCAGGAAACATAAGAGAGGCAGGTTCAATCCCTGGGTCAGGAAAATCCCTTGGAGTAGTGCACAGCAATCCTCTCCAATAATTTTGTCTGGAGAATCCTATGGACAGAGGAGATTGGTGGGCTACAATCCATGGCATTGCAAAGAGTCAGACATGACTAAAGTGACTTAGCATGTACACATACCATATTTATATCTTGTAATACCAAAATTGCTTACATTTGCTCATGCTGTTTACTTACTATGATCACCCCTTCTCAAGTGGCTTTATCTTGGAAAACATATGTTTATCCTTTGAGGCTCAGTCTTCACCTTGACTTTTCTAAGAACGTATGCAAGGAGCAAACTCCACTTGACTCTGTTAGGGAAGTCTTCTTTTTGTACCATCAGCACCACTAAAAGCTTTTTCCTCTGACTCTGTGAACTACCCCCAGGCCCTTATGACAAGGGCTTTTCTCTCCCTTTCTCTCTTTTGCTTAAGTGAGGACCTAGAAATTATTATGGGCTTCCCTGATGGCTCAGACGGTAAAGCATCTGCCTGCAATGCGGGAGACCTGGGTTTGATCCCTGGGTTGGGAAGATCCCCTGGAGAAGGAAATGGCATTCAGACAAGGACAAATGTCATATGATATCACTTAAATGTGTAATCTAAAAAATAATACAAATGAACTTATATACAGAACAGAAATAAAATCAGACATAGAAAACAATTTATGGTTACCAAAGAGGAAAGTCAAGTGGGAGATAAAATAATTAAGAGGTTGGGATTAACATATATACACTATTATATAAAATAGATAAACAAAAGGGATTTACTATACAACATAGGGAACTATATCCAATATCATGTAATAACCTATAATGGCAAATAATCTGAAAAATGTATATATGTGTAACTGAATCACAATATTGATTGTGAATTTTGCACAATATTGTGAATTAGGTGAAGTTCAAGCCAGTGTTCTTGGGGCAAAGCAAGGTAAGACTGATGAAAAGGGGAACTGGAGCAGCAAATATGTACACATAGAGTACAAGTAGGTTGAGAACACAAAGTTGAGGTAGAATTATTGTATATTCGCCAGTTAAGGACAAGGGAGACAAAGGGCTTATGGCAAAAACTGAATGAGAAATGGTTTATAGAATGAACATTAGTTAAATAAAGTGGGGAATCAGTTGAAACTGACAGGAGGATAAAAATTACTGTGTGTTAATAGTGGCAGAATTAATCTAAACACAAACAAAGCTGCTGCTGCTAAGTCACTTCAGTCGTGTCCGACTCTGTGCGACCCCAGAGACGGCAGCCCACCAGGCTCCCCCGTCCCTGGGATTCTCCAGGCAAGAACCCTGGAGGGGGTTGCCATTTCCTTCTCCAGTGCATGAAAGTGAAAAGGGAAAGTGAAGTCGCTCAGTCGTATCCGATTCTTAGCAACCCCATGGACTGCAGCCTACCAGGCTCCTCCACCCATGGGATTTTCCAGGCAAGAGTACTGGAGTGGGGTGCCACTGCCTTCTCCGGCAAACAAAGCAGAAGATATAAATAACCTAGTGGGCCAATGTAAGCATATGACTCTCATAATCAACTGTCATTTAGGTGGTTTTCTCTGGTTTTTGCAGAGGTTACCTGACTGCTTGATCACCATCCACTGCTGTGAGAAACTGGAGATTATTCTACAATGGGATGGCAGCTTCACTCTTACCAACAAAACTGTTTTTCTCATAGGAGCTTCTAGTGTCCCTAACATTATGCTATTATCTGATTTTATATTCTAAAATCATTACATGATGATGTTAAGATTTTTCTGTAAATAGAAAATATACCCACTTCTCCTAAGTGGGTAATCTTCCTGGTTTTAGATCAAAGGTCAAGAGAAGTTTAGATGGGAGGTCTAAACAATGCCTGTCTTCTTAAACTTAATGCATCTCTAGAAAAGAACATTCAGTTCAGTTCAGTTCAGTTCAGTTCCTCAGTCGTGTCCAACTCTTTGTGACCCCATGGACTGCACTACACCAGGCTTCCCTGTCCATCACCAACTCCCGGAGCTTGCTCAAACTCATGTCCACCCAGTCAAAGATGCCATCCAACCATCTTATCCTCTGTCATCTCCTTCTCCTCCTGCCTTGAATCTTTCCCAGCATCAGGGTCTTTTCCAGTGAGGAAAGAACACTGGAGAAGGAAATGGCAACCCACTCCGGTATTTTTGCCTGCAGAATCCCATGGACAGAGGAGCCTGGTGGGCTATGGTTCATGGGGTTGCAAAGAGTCGGACACAACTGAGCAGCTAACACTAATCATACCAGCTCTCCTATTTCATTCCTTTAGGACTTGTTTTCCTGATGCATTTGAGAGGTGTTTCATAACTGCAAATATTTAAAATGTAATGTCCTTTTAGGTTTTCAATTTCTTTTCTCTAACAGCTAATGTTTTTTGTTGTTTTAGTTTGGTTTGTTTGTTTGTTTGGTCTTATACAAGATAATGGATGGGAGGTTTTAATCAAAAGCTGTTTTGTTTTTAAAGAACTCTGGTTATTTTCAGTCACAGTAAAGGGGATGCTAAGGAGCATGTACCATAGGGACCAAAAAATGCCAAAACACTGGAGATCAATCAGAAGAATCTATGTTTTTCTTTCTAAAATGATGTTCTTTCTGGCTTTGTCTCAGAAAGAAAGGCTTTCTTTATGTAAGAAGATGGAAAGAATGTGCGGTTCTGTCCTACTTTCACAAAACTCTTAAATCACATTAGGCCCAAATGCCTGCCTTGCTGTATAAAATATCTCCTTGAATCTGGGTTATTTCAAATAAAGCCCTTAATGAAAGCTTACAGAATGCTTCTGCTCTGAAAAAACATTTAATGAAAACATAACAAAATGCCCCTTTCAGCTGCACTCAGCCTTGAGACATGACCATATACTAGGGTGTCTCTCCATGACTTTGAGTAACACGGGCTTGTATATGCATATAAACAGAGAATGCAATTAATACATTCACAAAAAACATTTATTTGGGGAGAAACCATAGGTTTGAAAAAATCCCAGAAGAATCTCCAAATCTATGGCCTCAGCTTAATTTAATGGGAAGAGCATAGGTTTTACCTCAAGCCTGTTAAGTCACTTTCCAAAGAGCTAAATGAAAATGATACAGGTTTTGTAGGTTTGCTGTAAAGATTAGAAAAAACTTTACAGATTCATCCATTAAACATCCAATATATTCTAGGTATCTTTTCTAGGCTAAAAAGGGTAAATAAGGCACAATCTACACACTTGAAAGCTGGAAGTAGTCTATAGATTTAATATGCCTGAAATAGGAGAGTTATTTAATAAATTGAATACATTGTTGATATACCATTCAAGTAAATTGTAACTCCCTACATGTAACAAATTGAGAAATATATGAGTCACAAATTAATACTTCGGAAAGGAAAGTGAAGTTGCTCAGTCTTGCCCGACTCTTTGCAACCCCATGGACAGTAGCCTGCACCAAGCTCCTCCGTCCATGGGATTTTCAAGGCAAGAGTACTGGAGTGGGTTGCCATTTCCTTCTCCAGGGAATCTTCCCAACCCAGGGATCGAACTCAGGTCTCTCTCATTGTAGACAGACGCTTTACCTTCTGAGCCACCAGGGAAGTGGAAATGGGTGAGCAAATGCTCACCCTGTCTGTACCTAGTCTTTCCAGTACAACTTTCCCACGAATCTTGAGCCATGCCCCGCCAAAAAAAATCCAAACTTTCCTCCCCTCAACATATACACAGTCACAAGAATACACATGAATTTGGCACATCATCACTCATGTAATAGATAATCAGGATTTTGGCAGTAATCTTGGGGTGTCTTGTTGGAAACATCTTTCTTTAGGTATGTGATTTTTGCAAATTAGTCAACCTAAACTTTGCAGTCTCCTTTCTTTAAAGTGAAGTTAGTGATGCCTCTGTCTACTTCAAATGGTTTAGGATAAATGAGACAATGTGACTAAATTTTACATACATTACTTTAAAATTATTCACTTTGTATTGTCATCTAAAATATCATAGTAGTATTTATTCACTTGGTTATAAATGAGTGTATACTTAAACTGTGACAGAGTAGAAAATTATATTTCTTAAAATATATTTAGGATGAGGATTCATTTTGTTTGGAAAACCAACTATACTGAATTTCTTTATAAAGAAATTATTTATATCTCTTCGTGAAGCATTTACAAATCCTGTCTTGGAAATTCTCTAACACTTTGTTAATGGTATGTTTTTGTAAAAAGGACTGGATCCAAGAATTGAGGATCATCTGTTATATACGGAGGTAGAAAAGGAATCAGATAATGGAGCTGCTATGTGGTATCATTTTCATTGGATGAGCAAGCTGATTTATGGAGAGTCAGCTTCATGAGGGCACTTGAAATAGAATTTAATATACTGCTGCTGCCAAGTACTTCAGTCGTGTCCGACTCTGTGCGACCCCATAGATGGCAGCCCACCAGGCTCGCCTGTCCCTGGGATTCTCCAGGCAAGAACACTGGAGTGGGTTGCCATTTCCCTCTCCAATGCATGGAAGTGAAAAGTGAAAGTGAAGTTGCCCAGTCGTGTCTGACTCTTAGCAACACTATGGACTGCAGCCCACCAGGCTCCTCCAACCATGGGATTTTCCAGGCAGGAGTACTGGAGTAGGGTGCCATTGCCTTCTCCGTAATGTACTACAGAAGGAAGAAATTAGTTCCATTTTGCTTCTTCCCCCTTTCAAACATTAAATTACTAGGATACGCCTTTAAAACTATAATTCCTCACTCCTCAGTCCTACATATAAAATGTTCTATGCCTTTGTCCAGAAAACATGTTTCTGAGAACTAAGTTTAAAACAAATGAATGCCTTGAATACAGCGTCTAGAAAATAGTGATTTACTAGGAGATAAAATTCATTACATATAAGATTACCAGACTTGTTAGAAGATCTGTAGCTTTTTCCTGCTACTCAAGGACAAGGTGTAAAGAAAAAGGAAGTGCCAATTTTAGATAATTATTGGGTACCACCGTTAAATTAGTGAGTACCATTTGAACTTTTGGAAGAGAGAGGTATAATTTCAGCATAGAAGTAAAATTTATCATAGACTCTAGGGTAGGGTTGATATACAAGGTTGGCAATTATAGAGGACTATTGAACAGAACAAATTATAGTTAGCTTACTTCCTCTCTCTAACAGGCTCAGCGAAGTAGAAGAAATTTTTTTAAAGAAATTTCCTTTTACAAAGTATTGATTTGTATGACTATGTCAAGACACATATTTTTGTTTTGTTTGCTTGCTTCGAATAGATTGAGCGGTTCGCAGGTATAGATAACACATGCTAGGTCTAAACTGTCAATTACTTCTAGAACTCGTCTTCCTTTGCATTAAATGTTGAGAAATAAGAATTAATGCTTATTGAATAATTACCATTTTAGGCATTATGTTAATTTACCTTTGAGGTGGTAACGTTTTTTTAGCTCATCATTTAGACTTGATACTGATAGGGTAAAAATAAGTGAAATGAAAAGCAATATAATTATACATGAGGTAATATGCACCACTACTTTGGTTATTGACAGGTATTAGCACATTATCAAGATTTTCTGTAATGAGTAGGTTTAGAATCTCCAAGTAAACAGACAAACTTATCTAGGACGGAAGATGTTTAGAAGAGGGCTAGGACTAAATAATCTTTAGATGACATCAGAAAATGTCTAAAAATATATTATTCTATAAAGTGCAAAGTGATATTATAAATAGCCTGTAAATAAGCTTATTACATACTTCTACTTTACGATATGAAGAAATACAAAGCAGAGATATTTGATGACTGGCCTGCCATCTCATGGGGTTAGAAGCCAGAATTCCTAGTATTTAAAATCCATCATAATTTCATATTAAACTTTTCTTAGGTTTGGAATGAGTGATAGGAGCTAAGAAACAAATTATGAGGTGTTAGACAGTCAGAGCTAAATGTGAATCTTGCCTAACACCAATTCATATTGCAGTAGCTGACACCAGTAACCTGAAGCATTGTTATGTGGTATTTACTAATGAAAATTTGCAAATGCAAACACTGCCTCTAAAGAGATTGTTGCCTAAAATGGTCTCCTGTTGGCAAAAGGTGCTCAGATTGCAATATAATGCTTACAATTCTGGGAGAGAGTAAACCTCAGAGTGCACTCTACCCAGTTAAGTGTTAAAAATATGAATAACATAGCTAAAAAATATTTTCTTAATGAATTTACTTATTTGAAATCACTTTGTATATTTAAGCCAGTTATATATAGAATCTCATATAATTAATGAATATTGCTGGACATATTGGACTTCCCTGGGCTGGAAGTATTTACTGCTGCTTTGTCCTTTCATATCAATAATCTGCATAACTGATCTAATGTGTAAAGGAAGACTGTAGCTTCCAGCTATTGTTTAACCAACTAAAATAATTGTTTGCTATGCCTCTTTTCTTTCTAAAGTCCTATGTCCAGGTAAAAATAAAATAGCAAAAGAACTACTGAAAATTCTTTCATTCTGATAATATTTTTTAATATTTTATATGAATATTTCCATAAATGAGCCAATGTTTTTAAAAGTATTATTCATAAGAAAACATAAGGTGTTCATGAGAGAATAGAGACCTGTGCTTAAAACCAGAAGTTTAAAGTTCTGCCTAGCACTTTAACTTTGGCAAGTTACTTAAAATACTCAAGCACTGTTTTCTCATCTGTAAAATGGGGATTACATCAACCTTATTTCTTGTTGTGAAATGATGATTGTATTTTGTTAATTGCAATGTTTTCTTAAAATATACTTTACTAAAAATACAAATTAGTTGGAGATCTAGATATAAGTATGTACATAAATGTTCCATACAGATGCAAAAAACACAGCTTTTCAAAGATAAAATATATGTAAACTCTTCTTTAAGAAAACGGAAAAGTTGAAAGAACACTGCATATCTTAAAGCAGAATACAGCACAAGAGAGTGTGAAAAAAAAAGAAAGCTGTGGAAGATAAAAATAAACCAATTTTACAGTTACACTTTCTTCAGTTAACTAAAGAGATGAAGGGACACACACACAATTTTGTTAAAATTGAATTAAATTATTCCTGTTCTTTGTCAAAAATGATTATATTGTTTTTTAATCTAATAAAAGTAATATAGTAAAAACAAGACTAGCTTAATTTCAATAAGTATTTTAGTCATGTAAAATATTTCAATAAATTTTAGCCATAGTCTATAAAAAATCTCACTAAGTTTAATAAACAAAGTTGAAAATATTAAGAGAGTAAGTATGTATTTTAATACTACATTTCAAATTTAAATTGTATTAACTCTCTGCACAAAGGAAATCAATACTCTTATACTTTTTTCCACTTTCCTCTTCCATTATGTATTGGTCTCCTGGATTTCATCTTCAAATTTTCCATTCATTCCCATTCTTTCTCTCTCTTTCATCTCTTTTTCCTTCACTATTATTACAGGTTCTATATCCTTTACATAGTCTTTGAAATACTTTAGGAACGCAATCTGTTTCTTTTTTGGGGAACTTAGTTTTTCCCCTGGATTTTTAAAAATGCTTTTTCTGTATACTTGAAGTAGTTTAAGTTGGATATATCAGAATATGAATTTAGGATCTCCAGGAAAACACAATAGGCTTTTGACCCAGATGTTCACTCTTCTGTTGTTTCAAGTAAATACATTTATATTTTAAATAGATCTTATTTTCTGTTCTCTTGAATTTAGTTTTTATTTTTTTCTGGAGCAATTAATTATAACAGATCATATTTTTTGGTTCTAACATATCTACCATTATTCTGAAATTTCTTTACTCTTTATTTTTCCCTGTATCATCCTAAGCCTTTCTTCATTCTGTGCCAATAGGATTGATTTCTACCTTATTTCATTTCGTTCCCAGGATGTGTCTAATGTATTAATAGATTTTAAATGGGATTATTTGCATTTACCTCTGTTATCCCCATTTTCACCCCACCTATCATTTTGTCATCTCATTTTTTAGCTATGCCCTCTATATCCCTCTTCTTTCTATTCCCTTTTTTTAGTTGAAATATAGTTGATTTGCATGTTGTGTTATTTTCTGCTGCTGCTGCTGCTGCTAAGTCGCTTCAGTCGTGTCCGACTCTGTGCGACCCCAGAGACGGAAGCCCACCAGGCTCCCCCATCCCTGGGATTCTCCAGGCAAGAACACTGGAGTGGGTTGCCATTTCCTTCTCCAATGCATGAAAGTGAAAAGTGAAAGTGAAGTCACTCAGCCATGCCTGATTCTTAGCGACCCCATGCACTGCAGCCCACCAGGCTTCTCTGTCCATGGGATTTTCCAGGCAAGGGTACTGGAGTGGGGTGCCATTGCCTTCTCTGGTGTTAGTTTCTAGTGTACAGCAAAAGTGATGTATATTTATAGTTTTACATACATATTTCTTTTTCATATTATTTTCCATTACGGTTTATTGTTGTTGTTTAATCTCTAAGTCGTGTCCAAGTCTTTTGTGACCCATGGACTGAAGCCTACCAGCCTTCTCTGTCTAGGGATTTCCCAGGCAAGCATTCTAGAGTGGGTTGCCATTTTTTCCTCCAGGGTTTCTTCTCAACCCAGGGATTGAACCCACATCTCCTGCTTGGCAGGCAGATTCTTTACCACTGAGTCACCTGGGAAGCCCTTATGTTTTATTACAGGTTATTGAGTATAGCTCCTTAAGCTATACGGTAGGACCTTGTTTATTCTTTCATATATAATAGGGTGCGTCTGCTAATCCCAGTCTATCCCCCTCCCATTCCCCTTCCCTTTGGCAACTACAAGTCATTTCTCTATGTCTATGAGTCTGTTTATGTTTCATAAATAAGCTCATTTGTGTCATATTTTAAATTCTGCAAATAAGTGATATCATATGGTAATTGCCTTTCTCATTCTGGCCTTATTTCATATAATAATCTCTAGGCCCTTTGTGTTGCTGCAAAGGACATTATTTCGTTCTTTTCATGACTGAGTAATTGTCCATTATATATATGTTGATCTCATCTTCTTTATCTATTCTTCTGTCCATGGACATTTAAGTTGTTTCCATGTCTTTTGACTCTTGTAAATAGCGCTGATATGAACATTGGGGTGTATGTATCTTTTTGAATCGTAGTTTTGTCCGCAAATATGCCCAAGATGGGATTACCATATCATACAGTAACTCTATTTTTAGTTTTTTGAGGAACCTCTGTACTGCTTTCATAGTGGCCATACCAGTTTACATTCCTACCAACAAAGTAGAAGGGTGTTCTTTTCTTTGCACTTTCTCCAGTATTTGTTATTTGTTGACATTTTAATAGTGGCCTTTCTGTTCAGTGTACTTTTGATTTGCATGTCTTAAATAATTAGCAAGCAGTGTTGAGCATCTTTTCCTGTGTCTATTCAGTTAAGTTCAGTTGCTCAGTCATGTCCTACTCTTTGAGACCCCATGGACTGCAGCACGCCAGGCTTCCCTGTCCATCACCAATTCCCAGAGCTTACTCAAACTAATGTCCATTGAGTCAGTGATGCCATCCACTCATCTCATCCTGTGTCATCCCCTTCTCCTCCTGCTTTCAGTCTTTCCCAGCATCAGGGTCTTTTCCAGTGAGTCAGTTCTTCGCATCAGGTGGCCAAAGTATTGGAGTTTTAGCTGCAGCATCAGTCCTTCCAATGAGTATTTAGGACTGATTTCCTTTAGGATTGACCAGTTTGATATCCTTGCACTCCAAGGGATGCTCAGGAGTCTTCTCCAACACCGCAATTCAAAAGCATGAATTCTTAAGCACTCAGCTTTCTTTATCGTCCAACTCTCATATCCATACATGACTACTGGAAAAACCATAGCTTTGCTAGAAGGACCTTTGTTGGCAGAGTAATATCTCTGCTTTATAATATGCTGTCTAGGTTGACCATAGCTTTTCTTCCAAGGAGCAAACATCTTTTAATTTCACGGCTTCAGTCACCATCTGCAGTGATTTTGGAGCCCCTCAAAAATAAAGTCTGTCACTGTTTCTATTGTTTCCCCATCTATCTGCCATGAAGTGATGGGACCAGATGCCATGATCTTAGTTTTCTGAATGTTGAATTTTAAGACAAATTTTTCACTCTCCTCTTTCACTTTCATCAAGTGGCTCTTTAGTTCTTCACTTTCTGCCATAACGGTGGTGTCATCTGCATATCTGAGGGTATTGATATTTCTCCCAGTAATCTTGATTCCAGCTTGTACTTCATCTAACCTGGCATTTTGCATGATGTACCCTGCATAGAAGTTAAATAAGCAAGGTGACAATAAACAGCCTTGACGTACTCTTTTCCCAATTTGGAAACAGTCTGTTGTTCCATATCCAGTTCTAACTGTTGCTTCTTGACCAGCATACAGATTTCTCAGGAGGTAGGTAAGGTGATCTGGTATTCCCATCTCTTTAGGAATTCACCACAGTTTGTTGTGATCCACACAGTCAAAGGCTTTGGCATAGTCAATAAAGGAGAAGTTGATGTTTTTCTCTTGCTTTTTTAATGATCCAGTGGATGTTGGCAATTTGATCTCTGGTTCCTCTGGCTTTCTAAATCCAGCTTGAACTTCTGGAAGCTCATGGTTCACGTATTGCTGAAGCCTGCCTTGGAGAATTTTGAGCATTACTTGGCAAGCATGTGAGATGAGTACAACTGTGCAGTAGTTTGAACATTTTTTGGCATTGCCTTTCTTTGGGATTGGAATGAAAACTGACCTTTTCCAGCCCTGTGGCCACTGTTGACTTTTCCAAATTTGCTGGCATATTGAGTGCAGCACTTTCATAGCATCATCTTTTAGGATTTGAAATGGCTCAACTGGAATTCCATCACCTCCACTAGCTTTGTTTGTAGGGATGCTTCCTAAGACCCACTTGACTTCCCATTCCAGGATGTCTGGCTCTAGGTGAGTGACACAGCATCATGATTATCTGGATCATGAAGATCTTTTTTGTATGGTTCTTTTATGTATTGTTGCCACTTCTTCTTAGTATCTTCTGCTTCTGTTAGGTCCATACTATTTCTGTCCTTTATTGTGTCCATCTTTGCATGAAATATTCCCTTGGTGTCTCTAATTTTCTTGAAGCAATCTCTAGTCTTTCCCATTCTGTTGTTTTCCTCTATTTCTTTGCATTGATCACTGAGGAAGGCTTTCTTATCTCTCCTTGCTATTCTTTGGAACTCTGCATTCACATGGGTATATCTTTCCTTTTCTCCTTTGCCTTTCACTTCTCTTTTCTCAGCTATTTGTAGGGCCTCCTCGGACAACCATTTTGCCTTTTTGCCTTTCTTTTTCCTGGGAATGGTCTTGATCACTGCCTCCTGTACAATGTCACAAAATTCCATCCGTAGTTCTTCAGGCACTCTATCTATCAGATCTAACTCCTTAAATTTGTTACTTACACTATATAATCATAAGGGATTTGATTTAGGTCATACCTGAATGGTCTAGTGGTTTCCCCTATTTTCTTCAAGTTAAGTCTGAATTTGCAATAAGGATTTCATGATCTGAGCCACAGTCAGCTCCTGATCTTGTTTTTGCTGACTGCATAGAGCTTCTTCATCTTTGGCTGCAAAGAATATAATCAGTCTGATTCTGGTATTGACCATCTGGTGATGTCCATGTGTAGAGTCGTCTCTTGTGTTGTTGGAAGAGGGTGTTTGCTATGATCAGTGTATTCTCTTGGCAAAACTCTGTTAGCCTTTGCCCTGCTTCATTTTGTACTCCAAGGCCAAATTCGCCTGTTACTCCAGGTATCTCCTTTTTTGTTGTTTTGTTTTGTTTTGTTTTTTCCAGGTATCTCTTGACTTCCTACTTTTGCATTCCAGTCTCCTATAATGAAAAGGACATATTTTTTGGGTGTTAGTTCTAAAAGGTATTGTAGGTCCTCATAGAACTCTTCACCTTCGGCTTCTTCAGCATTACTTGTCAGGGCATAGACTTGGATTACTGTGATATTGAATGGTTTGCCTTGAAAATGAGCAGAGATCATTCTGTTGTTTTTGAGATTGCACCCAAATACTGCATTTTGGTTTCTTTTGTTGATTATGAGGACTAGTCCATTTCTCCTAAGGGATTCTTACCCATAGTAGGAGATATAATGGTCTAAGTTAAATTCACCCATTCTAGCCCATTTTAGTTCACTGATTCCTAAAATGTCTATGTTCACTCTTGCCATCTCCTGTTTGACCACTTCCAATTTGCCTTGAATCATGGACCTAACATTTCAGGTTCCTATGTAATATTCTTCTTTATAGCACTGGACTTACTTCCATCACCAGTCATATCCACAGCTGGGTGTTGTTTTTACTTTGGCAAATGTGTCTGTTGGCCATCTGTATGTCTTCTTTGGAGAAATGTCTGCTTATGTCTGCTACTCACTTTCTTATTGGGCTGTTTTGGGCTTTTGTTGTTGTTGAGTTGTATGAGCTATTTGTATATTTTGGAAATTAAACCTTTGTCAGATGTATCCTTTGCAAATATTTTCTCCCAGTCCATAGATTGTCTTTTAATTTTGTTTATGGTTTCATGTGCTGTGCAAAAGCTTGTAAGTGTGGTTAGGTCTCATTTGCTTATTTTTACTTTTATTTTTATTGCCTTGGACACTGTCCTAAGTAAACATTAGTGTTATTTATGTCAGAAAATATTTTGCCTGTGTTCTTTTGTAGGAGTTGTATGGTGTATTTTGAATTTGTTTTTGTGTATGGTATGAGGGTGTGTTCCAACCTCGTTGATTTGCATGTGGCCGTCCAGCTTTCCCAGCAGCACTCCACACAAAAACTACTAGAACTGATAAATGAATTCAGCAAGATAGCTAGATACAAGATTAACATACAGAAATCTGTTGCATTTGTTTATACTAGCAATGAATATCAGAAAGAGAAAGTTTTTTAAAAAGTCTCTTTTAAAGTAGAATAAACCTGTTCAAGGAGATTAAAGGCTTATACTGTAAGAACTATAAAACAGTAATAAAGGAAACTGAAGATAATTCAAAGAAATAGAAAAATATTCTATGCTCTTGGATTGGATGAATTAATATTGTTAAAATGATAATGCTGCCCAAAGCAATCTACTGATTTAATGTGATCTCTATCAAATTACCCATGACATTTTTCACAGAGCTAGAGCAAATAATCCCAAATTTATATGGAACCATAAAACACTCAGAATTGCCAAAGCAATCCTGAGGAAAAAGAACAAAGCTAGAGGCATAACCCTCCTAGACTCCAGACAATATTACAAAGCTACAGTAATCAAAAGAGATTTGATTTGGTATTAGTACCAAAAGAGATTTGATTTGGTATTAGTACCAAAACAGATATTAAGATAAATGGAACAAATAGCCCAAAAATAAACCCACACACCTACAGTCAGTTAATCTACAAAATCTAGCCAAGAATATACAGTGGAGAAAAGACAATGTTCTCTCTACTCTTAATCAGAGCTATGTGCCATGTTGTAGGATAAATATCTTCTCTCGAGTAGGATTAATTTCTATTCTATTAATACAGCTAAAATGGAAGTTTTGGGAAACTAAGAGACCTGGAGGCTGGTCAAAGCAATTTTTACCGCTACTTTGCTCTCTGTTTCAAACAAAATTACAAAACACCCTCACATGTCCTGTCTGTGTGTGTTGTATTCTTTGGTTCAAAGGCTCAAGATGATCTGGCGTTACTGTCCCTCCTATCCACCAAACTACCCCAACCTGTGGAGAGAGTGGACACAGAGGTTTTTGTCACCATCCATGCATTTGATTTCAATGACAAAGGCATTTTGTAGCTATGAAAGGATAAGCATGATTGATAGTGATAACTCATAATTAATGCATGCATCCTTTGAGACTACCTCAGTAGACATGTCTCTTTTTTACTTTTAGTCAGTCAGTCAGTTCAGTTCAGTCGCTCAGTCATGTCCGACTCTTTGTGACCCCATGAATCGCAGTGCGCCAGGCCTCCCTGTCCATCACCATCTCGCAGAGTTCACTCAGACTCACATCCATCGAGTCCGTGATGCCATCCAGCCATCTCATCCTCAGTCGTCCCCTTCTCCTCCTGCCCCCAATCCCTCCCAGCATCAGAGTCTTTTCCAATGAGTCAACTCTTCGCATGAGGTGGCCAAAACAAGAGCTTCACAAGTATCACACTATGAAGCATGTGAATGTAACCTTCCAAGAAAAAAATAGGCAATGTGATGCTCTGAGAACTTTAGTTAACAAGTTTTTAATTCCACCTTTCTTCAGAAGTGAAAACAACAGATTTTATATGCCTGGCAAGTTGGAGTTTCTGAACCTACAAAAGAGGAATACCGCCTATAACTGAATTTTTTCCAGAAAAATTAGTTTTGTTTTGTTTTGTTTTTCCTTTCATCATGCTAATTGATGTGATCAATTCTGACTTCAACTCTTGTTAGCTTCAAATAGTTTGAGTGTTTTCCCTGACTCCCTCCCTATCACTTAGAATATACTTTTTTTTCCCCTCCATCTCAGTTACAGTTTGAGGAATGGAGCAGTATTAGTTCTATCTGATTTCTTTTGGGTTTGGAGGAAAGAAATATAACTGCTTTACAGATAAAGTTATTGCCCTGATTGATAAGATTTTACTCTCTGTCTTGAGATTTGATTGATAAGATTTTGCTCTCTGTCTTTGAGATTCACTTTAAAACGTCCATGGTATAGTCAGCAGCCATTTTCTAAAAAATTACCAAAGTGAGTTTGTCACTTTAAGACAACAATGACAGTAGTTGCTGTCAATGACAAAAATCAACTTTTAAGTAAAAATGAAATTTTCAAAAACTTTTATCTGCTTCCCTGAACTTGACAGCTTTTCATAATTCAGACTTTTTTCATGATATGGGTGGCGATATTAACAAAAGTGTTTTTAATATTGTATGAATTGTGTCAAAGTCTTGAAGACCTATATGACTCAGTAGACCATTATTTTACAAAATAAATAGTATATGATGTTACCAGTTCAGGTAGAGTTAAATGATCCATTCAAGGTGCAAGATAGACTACAGTATCTTAAAGTAAAGGTACAAAAAAAGTTCGTTGATATGGTTTCAGATTCTACATTTCCATTCATCTTTAAAAAAAAAGAAACACTGCTTTTCATGTTTTGGTAGTATCAAAGATTGTCCACAGTTATCTGAAAAGAATGCAAAAATACTCACTCCTTCCTTTTCCAACTATGTATATATGTAAAACAATCATATATTTCAGCTAACACGACATATTGAACTGGATTTAATGTAGAAACAAGTATGAGAATTCAGCCATCCTCTATTAAGACAAGTACTGATGAAATTTGAAAAAAAATATAAAATGGAATGCCTCGCTGTTTTTTTTTTTTTTAATTATGGTTATTTTTCATTAAAATCCCTACATACCGGTATGTTCTTATCATTTTAATGGAACCAATGAATAAATATTTGTAAATATATACTTTTACTTTTTAATTAGAAACTTTAATGTTCTTTGAGAACCAGTGTTTTCTTTTTGTAATATAAAGAAAGCCTGAGATTGAAACATATGAGAACAAATGATCTACATCCATGTTAAAGACCTTCACTGGATTTCAATTGTTCTAAAGATAAAATGCAAATTCTAAACATAGTACCCCTTAACAATATATTATAATTCCATGAATATTTATTTAGTTCCTTGGTCCAGTGATGTTGCCTTTTGTGGACACACTGTTCCTTCTCTTTAGGATGTTCTTCTCCGTCCATATCACCTAGTTAATTCTTTCTTATTCTTCTGGTTTCAGTTCATGAAGTCCTTTCCTAGACTTTCTCATAACCATGCTTTTATGCATCAGAACATCTCTCTTTCTAATTGTATGTTTACTGATGAAATTATTTCACTGAAGTATTTCTTCCCAATATACTGAAAAACCATAAAACCAGTAAGCACGTGTATGTTGGCTTACCATTGTATCCATTCTTCCTAACAGAGTGTTTATCACAAAGTAGAATGGGAAATAAAATATCTGTTGGTGAATGAGTAAGTGAATAAATGTGTGAATCAATAGAGGAAAAAAAAATCCATTGAAATCAACATAGAATTTGATCTAGCATGAATTGCTTCTTCAGTCATGTAAAGATCCAAGATAAATACTAGAGGAAGAATATCTTGAATTCATTTAAATCACTCGTATTTTTCCCTAGTGTAATTTTATTACTATATATTCTTGTTGGCCACTTCTCTTACAAAGAAAATAGAATGGAAGTAGATATAATATACAATGACATTTAGATGTGTTAGCAAGTGTTCCTTTGTAAGCCTGGTAGGTAGTGAGCAACTGTTGGCAGACAGCTTCTTGTATTTCACTTGACTTAATGTTTGCTATAAATTGGAATTCTATTATTTGTATGTATGACTATCTTTCTACAGTCTCCTATTGTCTCATCTATTACCTCTTTTGGGCTAAAAATCTACAGTTGAGTGACACCTACTTACATTTCCCCCATACCTCTCATGTTACTAGCTTATCATTATACTTATCATACCTCATTTTAAGTTTATAATTTATTAGTTTTCCCATGAGACTTTCTACTCCTTAAGGGCTTGGACTGTATTCTGTTCATCTGTGTATCCATAGGATATGATAAGGTGTTTAGCTCTTGATAAACACTCAATAAATGAATGTACAGAAAAATTATTGAATGAACATGTTAATAAATGACATGACGTATTCCTTAACTTTTTAATTAAATCATTCCAGTTAAAACTCAGGTAATGGGAGAAATCAAGATTGCATTGAAGAAAGAAATGAAGACAGATGGGGAACAACTAATAGTTGAAATCCTACAGTGTAGAAATATTACCTACAAATTTAAATCTCCTGATCACTTACCAGGTATCTAATTTTGTGATAATAAGCAATATAATGTGGCTAAGAACTCCTTAGGAGAATGAACTAAATGCCCTAGAAAATGCTAACTAAAATTTGGACTGTGTATCAAATATATCTGAAAAAAAAAATGAAATAAGAATTAACTTATCTTATGTAGAGCAAATTGATATTTTACTGGTTAAAAAGTAGCTTGTTTTCCAACACAAACTTAGAGTGATATATTTATTATACATGTAAGCATTTAAACTGCTAAGAAAATTGGTGTGTTTTAATTAGGTATATTTTAATTGCTCTGTGTTGTCTGAAACAAATTGTTCACAGTCTACTGGCTTTACGTAAAAAGTCTGCTTCCTTTACGTAAGGAAGCTCTCAGTATACAATTATAATGCTAATTGTATAAATGTATTGTTAATGGACACTTAACAAGCTGAATTCTTATTTTCAGATTTATATGTGAAACTATATGTGATGAACATATCTACCCAAAAAAAGGTGATCAAGAAAAAAACAAGAGTATGTAGACATGATCGAGAGCCTTCATTCAATGAAACTTTTAGATTCAGCCTAAGTCCTGCTGGACATTCTCTTCAGGTAACTCATATCGTTCCTATTTTTAAATTTTCACCTATACTATACTTATTTCCTATTTAATTATTCAATATTTATATGCCAATCATATACTATGTGACACTTTACAGGTTAATTTTTAGAGGTAACTTTCCGGGGTCCCTTGAAAATTCCACAACCCATTCACCCCATCCAATTAGCCTCTATCCTACCTACTCAGTTTCATTTATACAGATTTTTTTTTCACACTCACAGCCACTAATCCTCTTTGGGTCTTCATCTTTATTATGCAAATCATTTCAGCAGTATACCTGGCCTACTTGCCATCACTATCTTATGCTTTTAATTCATTTTATCACTCTACTGGCAGAGATATCTTTTAAAAACACCGACTAGATTACCCTCCAATGATTCACTGTTATCCTGACCCATTCAGAATCCTCTAAAGTGAGTTATATTTATTTAATTGTATTCCATTTAATTTCAGCTCTTTGTATACTTTTCCACTCACTCTTTACTTCAGCCACACCAGAATCTTCAAATTCTTGGATTGTTTGCTTGTATTTTTCCTCCCCTTTAGTACTCCCTTCTTCATTTCTCTCCATCTCTTACAATATTCCACATCTTTCAGTGTAAAATCATCTCTTTACTGATGATGTGGTATACTTCATCACATCTTATTCACATGTTTTGCTTATCTTATTAGGCCATTACTCCCAGTTTTGTGCAACCATTCATGTACTTACCTGCCACTGTTTCTGTGCTATCAACTTCTCTGGTGCAAAGCTTGATTTTCATTGCTCTCTGTTCTGCAGCCTAGCACAATGCTTATACACAGTATGCCTTTGGTAGATGTAGAGACAAGGAAGGAGAAAGGAGAAAGAGGAGGGAGGGTAATGATGAAAATGTGGGAAGAGAAGACCATGGTTCTGGTACTTAAGTAAAGGCCTGTGCTGGAGACTAATGTAAGACATATTACAAAGCAAAAACTGCATTGAGAGGATTAACTGACATTAGAGTTGAAGGGAATAATAAGATTAAAAGACACTCTGAAGTCTGTGTGAACAGAGGTGTCAGGCACAGAAGCTGAGTAGTTAAAGGGTTAGAGGGAGAAAAAAATCATGAGTTTGTCTGATATGTGATCAATTTGATGAGGGCAGGTCCAAATGAAATACATAATTAGGCAATTTGAAATCACAAAATCAAAGGCTTGAAAAGATAGAAGAGTAGATTTTGAAGTCAGAAACATAAAAATAAATTTCGGCCAGGAATAAAGATGAATTATCTGAAGGAGACTCCAAAAAGAAAGACAGAGCATAAGAGAATTGTCAAGGATTAATGGCTGTCTCCACCTTGTCTCTACCTTTCTTTCAACTGATCCCTAAAAAAAAAAAAAAGAAAAAAAATTCTTGAGTTTGAGATCCCGTGGAATTTCAACTAATGTAAATTCTACATATGACAAGAAACCACTTTAGAAGAGCTTACTATAGTAAAATCCCCAGTAAATTAAATGGTATTTAAAATCAATGTTATATTCTATCTGCCTTATAAACTCTTATTTATTTACTTACCACTCAAATAATTTTGCATTTGAGTTGGTTTTTCATTAACTAGTAAAGTTCTTTTCTGAAACTTTCTATCAATTTAAGCATAAACTGAATTAGAATTAGCTGATAACACATATCTCATTTAGAATTCTGTCCTTCAGGATAGGTCTCTGCCTTTGGGAAATGTTGATGTGAATTAATTAATATTATGCAGATCTTTTGAGGTCATCTTGGTTATTAGTCTCCTACAAGGATGTCTGCTAATTCCTCTCACGCTCACCCTTTCTTGTCTGTTACTTCTTTGATGTGCAAATGTCCATAAAAGAAGTTGAAAATGTACACACAAATAGATATATAATTTTGACTATTTTTTCTAGATTTTACTTTTTTCCAATGGAGGGAAGTTTATGAAAAAGACCTTGATTGGCGAAGCCTGTATCTGGCTAGACAAAGTGGATCTCAGAAAAAGAATAGTCAACTGGCACAAACTTTTGGTCAGTCCTACTCAAACCCACTGAAGAAATATGTCTGCTCAGGGTATAGAAAGTGCTTTAAATAATCTTAATCACGACTATAGTTGAATGCTATTGGTTCTAAGCTGTCTTCATGGGTAATCGTGAGAAGAGGAACAAAAAGCAAAAGCATACTGAAACCTTTGCACAAGTATGGTTGTGGAACATAGAAAAAAAAACTCAAAAAAAAAAAGTCCATATATTGAAGACAAGAAAAAAAAAGGAGTTCTGAAACCTTGGATTTCTTGTGGCTGTCATGAAAAACAGTGAGAGAAATTTTGATTACTTAATGCAAAACATTTTTGAGTAGAGTTGAGCTATAGCTAACTGAAGGCTGAGACTTAAAGATTCATATGGTTTCTAATGCAAGCAAAAATAATCCTTTATGCAGAAGAGCTTGGTTAAAAGGAAGGAACTGATGTAACAAATCTCAGTTTTCAAAAGTCTTTCTTCTTCATCTTCTCAGATAACTGTTTTGAAATTCTGACATAGGATACACCTACAGTGTGTGTCCAGACTCGAAAGAAGTAAGGAGGACCAGAGATTTAGAAATTATAGCTTTTAGATCATGTTGTATAAGTTTTCTCTGTGTCTAAATGTTATAAGGGTGAACAACACCAATTTTGGAATTCATGTTGTAAAAGCACATTTGTATAGTTTGAAATAATGTATACTGAAAATAATACTAAGTAGAAATGGAATTACATGTATCTAGACGTAAAGCCATGACTGGCTAATGGAAAAGAATATTGTCCCATAAACTGTTGGAACCTTGGTTGAAAACATCAAAATCTCTTAAATAACCCTTAATCCAAGACATTTTCAATCTGCATACCAAAGGACCTAGATTAAATTGACATATTCTAGGAAGCATGATAACTAGTGCTTTGTGAAGTTGCAAATCAATGTACTATCCCACATATTTTCTTTTTCTGGAGTAATAAATGCACAGGGAGAAATTTCTTCCTCTGGCAAACAAATCATACTAATCTGTGACATTGATTAATTGGTGTCATTTCCTGCTCTTCCACAGTTTCTTTTTCCCTTACTATGTTAACTGATTGTAAAATGAAACCCCTGACACCAAATTCAGGTTCTCCCTAGTGCTCTATTTTCCTACTTTAGTGACAGTATCCTAGTAATCAAGTTCATCAGTGTTGGGAAAATATGTGAAAAATCAATGTTATATTAAGGTGAAAGTGTTCTTTGAGCTACTTTAATAATATAGAATAAAAGAACCAACATCTAAGTCATTAAAATGAAACATCCTCTTCCCCATCAACCAACAACATGAACAAGGAAGTTACATGGACTTAGAGGAGATGAACTCAGCTGGGATTCAAAGCCTGGCTTCTGGCCTTGGTTCTGCCACTAACTGTCACCGTGCACATGTCACTTAAACTCAGTTTTCCTCAGTTTCTTATTTGTGGGAAAATATAATTACATATTCCTAACCTTCCTAATGGGATGTTGGGATGATCAAACTAAGTGATCTATGAGAAAAGATGAAAGCACATTTCCAAATATAGTTTTATACACATAAGTGAGGAATAGGCATTATGCAGGTTTTTCCCCAATTTTGTATGTGAAAAAGCATCTTCAAAACCAATGGCAAGCAAAGACATGGATAAAAGCAGTATATTAACTCCAAAACCAATATTTTCTTAAAATATGAACTTATATAAGCTTTCATTTAACCAAAAAAGGTTAAAATTTTTTTAAGTTTAAAAACTTAATAAAAATCATTTACAAATTGGGTTATCATAAATAAAGTATACTGATCTTATCCTATTCCCAAACCCATAAAAATAAATTGCTTCTCTGTGAATTCTGAGTTTAAAAGCTGCTTCTTTATTCAAGGGTGAGGTTCTAGCAGAATTAGAGAAATTTTCTACAAAAATATTGCTCAGATATTGAATTTTCTCATTTTTAAAGAAAAACATACTTGAAATCTGAGAGAAATTGATTAAATTTGACATTAAAAATTAAATAATTTATAATAAACCCCATGTTACATATCTTTATTATATTTATAGAGATATATGAATTCACTCCTTTCCAGCCTAGAAAAGGTAACAGTCACTTTTCTTCCCTCTAGTTTGTAATCTCCCTCCCCTAACAATGCAATTTTATCATTGATTATTGCTGTAAAATGAGCATGCGGTGAGAGAATTACTAAGGATTTGATATTGCTAGAAATTTATTTTTAGAGACAACTAGATCTGCTGATGGTTGCCATGGATATTTCCAGCAGAATTTAGCACTTTAGGGAGCGTATAATCATCACGTAATTGGGGAAGGAAAGGGTTCAGGAAGATCTCCTTCTGACATAAAAAGGCTCTATTGTTTGTCCTTAAAAGGAGACTCTCGCTCCCATGGGTCCTCTTCTGCAACCGCTTACACCCAGAAGTGTGCATGAGAGGTTCATGACCAGTTAGCTTACTTCATTACAGTTGCCATTTCTTTTAAAATACATAAAAGGAGGTGCCACCAAAACAAAGATCATACCTTGGTAGCTATTTGACATGAGAGAGGAGGAGTCTTACCATGACAGGTGCCCCTCTATTCCAAGAACTGGTGATGTGGCCAGGCCAATCGAGAGAGTTCGTGACAGGGCTTCTTTTTGTGCACCAGCATCCCTCTTCAGAGAGTGTAAGATCCTGCCAAGCGTGCCAAGTTTGCAGCTGACCAAACACCTACGTTGTACTGGAATTATTCTATGCAACACTGAACCTTATACAAATGCATTTCTTCTGATATTGATTACCCTTCTTACAACAAAACTGTTTCTTTTTTAATTGCAAATAGGGCTCGGTGTTTTTTACTTTTTTGTATATATCACAGCACATGATTTTCCACTTTTTATTTCATTTATTTTATTGGGATTAGCTTTTTTTATCCTAATAGAGACAAAGTTTGTAATCTCTAAGTAACATGTGATCAGTCCAGTTACAGCACTGATACCTTGAAGAGCATCTTAATTTTTCCCACAATTTCATTGAGTCATCAGACACAAGTTGCTTCTTGGTTTAAAATTTGGTCCCCAAGAAACCATTAGCTGTGAAGCAAAAGCACAGAGTGAATTTTTACACAAGACAGGGATGTCTAGAATGGTCATTACAGACATAGATAATACTAAGAAGTTTGTGTTTCCCTGTTTTACTTGAGGTTAAGGAGACTTTGATGACTCTGAACTCTTTATTTATCATTTCAGTTTAAAAGAAGAGTATCCAAGACTAAGGGGAAGTGATTGTCTTTGCTCCTTAATGTTGCCTATATTGTAATTAATCACATTAATAAATGCATATTTTCAGCATATCAGTGGATTTAATTTTGTGGATCACACACATTAAAATAGTCATACTGTGGGAATATTATAGCTGGTAACCAGCTGATACTGATTCTTATTATAGGAACGGTTGTGATGATCATGGTGATAGAGGTAGTGAACTAGGTTGGTGGTGATGTGAAGTAAAATGAAATTATATACTATATTGTGCCCAATTTATTAGAAATGATTTGATCAGTGTTTCATTTCATTAAGATATCATAAAGATGTTTATAGTATTTTTTTACTTTATTATTTAAATCATAATTAACAATATTTTTAAAAACTTATTTTCATTGCTACAATGTCTAATATTCCAAAAGCAGCCAACTACAGCTATGTATGTGTTTATAACTCTATGTGTGACAGAGTGATTTTCCCTCTTTTTGAGCTTGAGCTGGAAGTAAAAGAAAGCTCAATGAATAATTATGAGCTGTCTCTTTAATAATAACTTGCCTTTGATGTGACACAGAATGAATGAGTGAAACAGATATTCTCATTGAATATGACACACTGATGTTTTCTGTATGTTCCATGTTGTTGTTATTATTAAAGACTCCCTTTAAATAAAAATCATTTAATCAAATGATTCCTTCTCTGATAGGCAGATTGAGAGCATTTTCTTAATTCGTTACCCTGTACATAACTATCCATTTGGTATACTAGTCAAAGTTGAAATATTAATTCCCTGTGGCATTCAGCATGTGAATATGATTCTTGTTTGATTGTGTATGTATATTTGTTGGTGATGTGCTCAGGTGCTCCCACTACCAATTAATGTGTGTGCTGATATCCTATCAAAAACACATCTGATGTTAAAGGAAATAAGTTTCTTGTCTGAAAAGATAAAAACCTAATAAAATTGGTTTAAAAATAAAAAATAGAGTACTTGGAGATATGTCTTGTTTCTAACTACATGTTGCATGCCGTGTTGGTGATTTGCTAATGTGTTATTTTTTCTGTTCTACCCAAATCTCTCAAAAAGCTAATGAACCAACAAAAATTCTTGGGCTAAAGGCTATATAAATTGAACTGAAATACATGAGAATTGTATAGAAATGCTTGTAAATCTGTCTTGAGTTTTACTCTATGTAAAAATATGTCTTGGTTTTGTGATTGTATACAAGATGTATCTTGATAACTTATGCAAATTGTGCTGTATAAAGGCTGTGGCCTCAGCCTTACTAATAAATATTGAAAATATCAACTTTGGCTGTCTGTTTTTATCAACTTGATAAACTGATACTTAACATAGAAATAGAACTTTCTGGAATACTTTTGCTGAAAATTATATGATGAGTTCATTCACTCAGTTTAAAAAGTACGTTTTAAACAGCACAAATACAGAAAACAGAATTAGATGTATAACTTAATAAATTACTATATCAGACACTCTTAAAACAACCACCCAGATCAAGAAATTGAACTTTTAACATATTTGATACATTTTAATTCATTGAACTTGTTATTCTTATTAAGCCTTAAATTTACCCTTTTGAGCCAGTGGGTCCCTCTTTGAGTGGACTTACATATTTGATAACTTTCTTTGTATGGCAAGGACATTTTATATCATTTCTTTAACCTTAAAACATTATAGGAAATCTACTGAACTTGAATTTTTACTTTTATTTTTCTTCCTATTTATCTCTATAAAAATAATTAAATTTAGGAATACATCGAGTTGATTGATCAACTTTTATCTAATGTGCTACCTTCTCAAACGTTCACTAACATCAACAGTAGTATATAATATGTTTATGGTATACTAGAGTATTCTTGGATGAAATATATCTTGGGACTTTTTTTCTAATAATTCCAAATCTAAAAGATTATAATTAGATAAATGATTAATGAGTTTGACTTTTTGACTATGAATTATCTAGGGTTTTAAGAGCTGAAAATCTATAGTCTACAAATTTTGTAGAAAATTCAGCCAAAATAGTTCTCTATTAAAAGTAACAGTAGAACTACAATTGGAAAATGTTGAAATTTTTATTTCTGTTCAACTAACTCCAAATAAACTTTTATTTTAATTTTATTTAATATTATATCTTATTTGTAAAAATTAAGGAATATTTGCATTAATTATGCAGTAAAAAATGACTTTCCAACAATTTGGTACTTTGAAAAGATCAATAAAATTAACAAGCCTTTGGTAATTAAAAGAGAAGTAAGGCCAAACTGCCATTATCAGGTACAAAAAATCAGTTCAGTTCAGTTGCTCAGTCATGTCCAACTCTTTGAGACCCCATGAACTGCAGCATGCCAGGCCTCCCTTGTCTATCACCAGCTCTTGAAACTTACTCAAACTCATCCATCGAGTTAGTGATGCCATCCAACCATCTCATCCTCTGTCATCCCCTTCTTCTCCCACCTTCAATCCCTCCCAGCATCAGGGTCTTTTCTAGTGAGTCGGCTGTTCACATCACAGATGGCCAAAATATTGGAGTTTCAGCTTCAATATCAGTCCTACCAATGAACAGCCAGGACTGATCTCCTTAAGGATGGACTGGTTGGATCTCCTTGCAGTCCAAGGGACTCTCAAGAGTCTTCTCCAATACCACAGTTCAAAAGCACCAATTCTTCAGCACTCAGCTTTCTTTATAGTCCAACTCTCACATCCATACATAACTACTGGAAAAACCTTAGCTTTGACTAGATGGACCTTTGTTGGCAAAGTAATGTCTCTGCTTTTTTAATATGCTATCTAGGTTGGTCATAACTTTTCTTCCAAGGAGCAAGTGTCTTTTCATTTCATGGCTTCAGTCACCATCTGCAGTGATTTTGGAGCCCCCCAAAATAAAGTCTGTCACTATTTTCATTGTTTCCCCATCTATCTGCCATGAAGTGATGGGACCGGATGCCATGATCTTCATTTTCTGAATGTTGAGTTTCAAGCCAACTTTTTCACTCTCATCTCACTTTCATTAAGAGGCTCTTTCAATATCAAAAGTCAAAACTTAACAAACCCAGTCTAGCAATGTATAAAAGTAATAGACTTATGACCTTGTTCAATTATCCCAGTTATGCAAGATTATTTCATATTGGAAAATGAAATAATTAGTGTAAAAATCGTAAGATGGTAGAAAACATTTGATAAAATCCAACATGTGTATTTATAAATTGAACTGAACATAATGAGACAAGTCGACTCATGCAGGAATGGGCACTTCATATCTAACAGATATGAAGGTAGGTAAAGCAGAGCTGCAAAAAACAAAGCCTGAACTTCCCAAGCATATGTCAATTGAATAGCCACTTGGAAAATGTTTTTGAAAAACAAGGTTAATTACAGCACGTGTAGGCTGTTTTGAGTGGAATGATGGGGCAGAACCAGTTTGTTTGCTTGCTTGCTTGTTTATTTATGGCTGTCCTGGATCTCTGTGGCTGTACATAGGCTTTCTCAAGCTGACGCGAGCAGGAGCTACTTTTTTTGCGGTTTGCAGGCTTCTCATTGCAGTAGCTTCTCCCATTGCAGAATGCAGGCTCTAGGAGTGCGGGCTCCAGTAGTTGCAGCTCTCACGGACAGACTCTAGAGCACATGCTCACTAGTTGCGGCACAGGTTGTGGCGACTGTGCTTAGTTGCTCTGTAACTCATGGAATCTTCCCAAACCAGGGATTGAACTTGTGTCCCCTGCATTAAATTCTTAACCCCTGGACCACCAGAGAAGTCCTGAACCAGGTGTGGTTATTTTGTGTGTGTGTGTGTGTGTGTGTGTGTGTATGTGTGTGTGTGTGTTTAATATTTAATTCTTTTTAGACCTCTGGATTGTATCAAACGTAGGCTGGAAACTCTTGGATGAAAATGGACACTGCAAGCCACAGGTAGAATTTCTCCATTTTGGAGCCTAAGCTTTTGAAGTTTTTCAGACTTTCAGCTGATGAAATCAGCCATGCTTACTCAGGTAATTGAGGATAGTCACGTTAAATAGAGTCAGCTGTGTAGAGATGTTAACTATCTCTACAGAATGCCATCACAGAAATGTTCCCAGTCATGTTTGGGTGTGTAACTGGCTGCCACAGCCTAGCTAAGCTGATACAGAAAACTCCTCACCACAGGTATGACGGCGAATTTTTCTTAAGTTTTTTTGTTGCTTGGTTGGTTAGCTGGTCGATCTGGTTTCATTTGGTTTCATTTTTAAGAGGAAAGGGAGTGATTCTCTATACTCCCTCTATATATAGAAAAGAAGGAATGCATGGATTTGAGTATATGATTTGAGAAGATAGAATCTAAAAATTTTCAAAGATTGATTCCCAACCCTAACAACATTAGAATCATCTGAAGAGATTTCAAAAACATAGTCAAGCTCCAACCCAAACTATTTAAACCACCATCTCTGGTGTTTGAGTCTAGGCAGAAGTATTTTTTGAAAACTCCCCAGATGCTATTATCAGTGTGGAGCCAAAGTTTAAAACTACTACCCTAGTGAAATTAAAGAAAAAGAGATCATTACTACAGAAGTAGACAGATTGTAAGTTTGATCGGAAGTGGTGATGTTTCCTCCTGATGGCTGTGTTTTTCTCAGTGAGATAAGAAGTTATCTGCTTAAGAGTGAAGAGGAAATGAATAGAGGTTAAATGTTTGAAGATTAAATGAGGTTTAATATAGTCCTGGAAATGAGTGATAGAGGAAGTAGGCAGGGAGAGAAGGAAACAGTTATATTGAGGGCCCTTTTGAGCTTAGTGACAACCCATAGTGACACCAAACTTCCTTGCCATACAGCTTTCCTCAGTCTTGACTGGGCTTATTTGTAAGAGAATAGACACTGTATATTTTAATTAGATGAATTAAAAGACAGACATGCAAGGGAGTGAAGGTCTCAGGCAAGGTGACTTGAAATGCTAGACCTTATACTGTTAAGGAGGAGAGTAAAAATGAACGTTTGGGTTGGGGAAAAGAAACATGTAAAAAATTAACTAAGAATAATTCTTCCTAGGAAAATAAGCGAAATTTTAGGGGCCCATGAGTAAAGTCTTAGAAGGGGAATAGAATTTGCTAGTTGAACTGAGAGACTAAGTGTTAAGGCTAAGGGAATATTGTAAATAGGTATTGTGAAAACACATTGCTTATTTCAAAAATACTGAGAAACTGTATTTCCCAAGCATAGCTTACACCTGTAAAGAATAGCTGGAAAGAGACTGATGCAGTATTGGAATCAGACTGCATGAGCTGCCATAAATTCTGATTTGGTAATAATGATACTTCTAAAATAAGTATTACGATTCCAGCAGGGCAATATCTGATTCTGCCTTTTATTTACCAATTGAAAATTTTGCAAATAATATATTTCTAAACATATTTTAGTCTCTATACTTCAAAGAATGTTTCAAAAATAAGAGATTACCATTTTATTCAAAAAGTACAGAATTGCACATAAAAGTTTTTTTAAAAAATATAGCTGAACCAGAGATAATAACTGATTATTTTCAAAATTGACCAATTTTCCTTCATTCCCTGTGTAATACTTTATCAAGCTCAAACTGACCTCATGAGGTTCAGATGACATTTCTGCTTTCAATGAAGAAAAGTTTCCTATGTGGGGGCCAGCTTTATTCTCTTGAACTGGAGAATTTAAATTTATGTTCTACCTCTGAAATTCAAGAGGATATTATTGTCAATTGATTAGAGCTTTTGAGTGGTTCCAATATTCCCTTAAAGGGACTATTCACATCTGCTATGGATATTTAAAGGAAAGTCATACACTACTGAATTATTTCTTTTTAATAGTTGACTTGCAGACTAAATTATTGCTGCCTAGAATATTTAATTCAGTTATGCGTCATTACACCCTATCACCTCTTATTTGGAGTCCCATCGTGGCCTCTTTATGGTTTTCCACCTCCTCTCCTTCAAATGGATCCCTGCACAGTCACCTGAGACCTATCTAAAAATCTGTATCTAACTGTAACATGTCCCTTCTGAAACTTCACAGTGGCTCCTATTGCTAAATCATACCAAGAAAATGGACAACATCCTTGACAGCATGTTTTCTTATTATCTTTCCCTCAAAATCAGGTCGTTGAAAAAAACTCATCCTGTTGTTTTTCAGATTCTCTCTCACACTTGACCAATGGCAAATACTTTTTTTCTGGTTCCACCACTTGCACAGGGAATTGTTTTTCTATTGGTGTAAAGTTTCAGTTGTACAAGATAAGTAAATTCTAGAAATCTGCTGCACAGTGTAGTACCTACAGTTAATGATACTGAATTGTGCACTTGAAAATATGAGTGTGTAAAGCTCATGTTAGGTGTTCTTATCTCCTAAAAAGGGAGACATGAGAAAATTTTGGAGGCAATGAATTATGTTTATTACCTTGATTTTGGTGATGGTTTCCATATTTGTATACATCCAAACTCACTGAATCTTATCCATTAAATATGTATTTTTGTATATCAAGATTATATTAAGAAATTAAAATTAAAGTAAGCTCTAAGGAAAGGGAAGTCAGGGGCCTAGAGACAGAAAAGTGAAAGTGAAGTCGCTCAGTCATGTCCAGCTCTTGGCAACCCCATGAACTGTAGCCTACCAGGCTCCTCTGTCTATGGAATTTTCCAGGCAAGAGTGCTGGAGTGGGTTGCCATTGCCTTCTCTGGGGGATCCTCCTGACCCAAGGATCAAATCTGGGTCTCCCGCATTGCAGTCAGACGCTTTACTTTCTGAGCCACCAGGGAAGTTAGAAGCAGCCTGTCTAGAGCTTGGTGGAGATGGATGAAATGTTAAGGCCATTTAGGTTACCTACTCACTGCCCCACCAATTCCTACACACAGAGACACACACAGAGACACACAGATGCACATATATATACACAGACACACAAAGATACACACAGTCACACACTTGCACACAGGTATACATACAAATGCACATACAGAGAGACACAGATACCCACAGAGACACATGTGCAAACAGACATACAGACAGGCATACAGAGACACACAGAAACACATAGACACACACACAGAGATACATGCACACACAGGCACACATACATACACAGAAACACATGCACACAGACACGCTTTCCTTTTCTCTGGAAAGAGAACAGATAAATACCACGTGGACCAAAAGGAGAAACAGTGATAGAGAACTACGTCCCTCTCGGACTTTACAATGAGGAGGGTTAGGAGGGAGGGGATGGCTTGTCAGAAATTGTGGTATGGAAAGCAAGAAGAGGGGAAAGGACTTTGAGGCCCAGATGGTGTTGCTTTAACAGTAAAAGACTTTTATGACTCTCAGTATTTTAAAGAGTAGGAGAGGGAGGAAATCATTTGAATCTTCTTGGCTTTATGTTAGACTTACTTTCTGGTTCTAGCATTCAGTCAAATCTTAGACAAGTAGACCTTTTTTCTTGCAAATGCTCACGCTTACATGAAATATGTTTTGCATAATAAAAAATCTTTTTAAAAACTATTGAATTTGTAATGGAGAAGGAGAAAATTATTCTCAGATAAACTTTTGTCACCCTATGATCTCCAAATTATCACCACAGTGATGAAAATACTTGCATTGATGAGGAATCTGAGAAAGAAAACAAAAAGTTTTTAAAAAATCAGTGTGAAACACTGATTGGCTAGTGCTCCAGAAATAATCTGAAGTTGAGAATCTGAAATGGAAATAATCCTGAAAGTGAGCTATTGAGTCATTAAACTGACCAAAAGCAAATTAAAATTTTAAATGAAATATTAAGTTTAGGATAGAAAAATCTACAATCTCAAGATGGGGCCTGATCATCAAAAAAGAGTGTTCTGGAGTAGAATAGGTTACTTACATTTTACAGAAAATATTTAGCATTAAATATGTAAGAAAAGAGCTGTGATAAATTCATAATTTGGAGAATTTTCGACCTGTCATCACTTTTTGTACAAAGTATTATCACCATTTTCTCAAGCTGCATTTTTAATTCTTCTTTTGAATGAAACAAATGCAGGACTTATTCAGGGCCTTCATTAAGACAGATTAAGAGAGCAGTTGTTTCAAAGAATATGAATTTCATGTACATAATCACAATATTTTCAAATAACACTATTCTAAATACAGGAGACTATATGACTTAGTGGAAAAACACTGGACTCTCAGGATAGCTGGATTCTAACCATAGTTTTATCACTAATTGGTGCCATGACACTGTATCCTTTCTCAAAGCCTTCTTTTCCCTGACTAAAGGGTTCAATGATACATAATCCACAAGGTTCCCCTCAGATGTAACCAAATTGAGAGTACAATTGCATATTAAACAAAACCTTTCTGCTGATTCACTTGCTCCCATTTTATGTAAATCCCCCTCCCAAAATCACTATTATTAGCCACATTTTAAAAGATTTTTATGCAAAGTCTGAGTCAATATCTGAATCTAAATAGGTATAATTAATAAAGTAAGAATTCCCTCCCTGTGGAATTTACTGTGTTTCTGGTCAAATCCTATCTTGCTACATAATTTTGGTATTGGTAATTTTCTGGTAAACCTCATGACTTGTTTGTATAATTATTATAATTCTTGATTTTAGGCACAATAGAAAGAAATTAAAAGACATTAAATCAAAATGGAAGAATTAAAAGACAAAGCAGTGAGCATAAACATTATTTAATCCCTGCTCATGATCAAGAAGGCAGTGGCACCCTACTCCAGTACTCCTGCCTGGAAAATCTCATGGACGGAGGAGCCTGGTGCGCTGCAGTCCATGGGTCGCTAAGAGTTGGACACGACTGAGCGACTTCACTTTCACTTTTCACTTTCATGCACTGGAGAAGGAAATGGCAACCCACTCCAGTGTTCTTGCCTGGAGAATCCCAGGGACAGCGGAGCCTGGTGGGCTGCATAGTCCAGTCTATGGGGTCTCATAGAGTCGAACACGACTGAAGCGACTTAGCAGCAGCAGCATGATCAAGAAATACCAGTGTGGGGACTGTGGCTGTTCCATTCATGTACCCTGAAAGCCAGTTCTGGGATGGTCACTGACAAAGGGACGAATGTTAGTTGGCCAAGTCACTTTGTCTACTTCATTGTTCAGTGCCTCTTTGGTGGATGCTTTCTGTTAGGCATTAACATACTCAAACATTAAGCTTGCAGCAGCCAACTCCCATGTATCCATCCACAGCAATCCCAGACCTTCTGTCTCTGATCTTCTGGTCTTTTCATTTCATACCCCTGACCATTCTACTAGGCCATTAGCAAATGCACAGAAATAAACATGTATTCTCCCTTAAGGTCAATTCTACAAAGAGCGGGTGATCATATTCTCCATTTGCCCCTCCACCCACTGGAAAGATTTTTCTGTCTCCACTATTATCAAGAAACACTGCCATCCTCACATTTATCCAGATTCAGTTTGCACTCCTATACTGAGCCTACCCATTCAGAAATCAAACTTAGGCCTTTCCCTCCTTTTTTCAATTGCTCATAGAAAATTCATCTACAAAGGGTCACTAGTGAATGACATAGAGTCTGGGCCACCTGCTCATGCAGCTTGCCCATACTCTTAATTTCAATCTCAAATGCATCTTTTCTGACCTAAAATGGACACTGCTGAGCCTTCTGCTCTATGATGTTGTGAGTCTAAAGTAACTCATTATGGGCAATTCCCACTTGTTGTCCCTTGGCCAAGTATCATGCCAGAAGATGACTCTCTAATGAAGTGGAATTCTCCACTGCAGATGACATGGTCTTGTTCCAGAACCCCAGTAGCAGGCATTAGGATTCTCTCACTAGGGTTTGCTGTAAACTTGGATTCCATCTTTTCTCACCACTGACACTTCTAACAATATAGAACCTGTTGATGATGTGGCCCAAGTAGTAGGACCACTAGTACCATAGCCCGCAACAGCTTCAGAACCCTTTTCTACTCTGGGACTTTATTCAAAACTGGAAGCCTTCCATATCACTGGACTTAAGGGCTGAAAAAGTATTTCTGTGTGCACAATGTTTTCTAGCCAAACCCCCAGAGTCCTACCATGTGTTGTGGCTTCTTCTCTACTATAGGAATTAGTAATTTTGTCTTTTACCCTTCAGGGGCTATTACAAATACCCCTGACCACTAGACCACTAAATGCTTGACAGAAACAGCTGTTCTTTAAAATGTGTCTTAACAAGGCCTCCAATGTACTAGCTACCAGTTTTTCATCAATGTAATGGCATCAATCCAATAATGTGATAATCTGTGACATGTCCAAATGATTTAGATTCCTTTTGAATATATCATGACAGAGAAGTGGGAGAGGTAATATAATCCTGGGGGAAAACTATAAATATTTTTGTCTATTCCACACAAATTCAGCTTTTCCCTGATCTTTTCTGATCAAAACAAACAAACAAAAAATGTTTTTTAAAGTACATTTGCAAAACCCGTGTCTGTGTACCATGCACCTGAATCCTTATTGGTCAGCATTTATCAACAATACCACGTGTAGCATAGCAACCATGACCAGAGCTGTTACTTGCCTCAGCTTACATGGGCTACAGTCATTCTCCACAATCCATTCATTTTCTGTGAGGGCCAGAATAAAGAAGTTAGGACCAGGCATCCTTTAGCTCTCTAATGTGATGCTAATTTCCACTATCTCTTCCTATTCTCCAGGGATGCTTTGATTTACTATCTTGGCTGGGAGGAGGGAGAAGGAAATAACTTTGGAGTCTTCCACGTGGTCTTTCCAATAAATTCAAGGATTCAAAATGAAGAACACTCCAGCCTCCAACTGGCACCTCAGTTATATATTTGGAGACAGAGAAATGACAGCCAGTTATGTCTGTTGTCGCAGTGGACCCGCTCTGAGCCAGACTTTAGCAGGATTCCATTTATTCCCTGACTCCTGTGGTTCCCACTGTTACTGGAGGCCCATGATGAGACACTGAGTCTCCTAATCAGTGTCAACTGAGACCCTGTAACTTACAATCCTCTGGTTATCTCCCTCTCCCCAGTGCACTAAATCACATGAGTAAATGACTATAAGTCTGTATGGGGAAGGATTAGGGCACTCAGAACAGTGTGCACCTGCTGAGGTGGTACAGACTTGCACATGGTCATCTCTTCAGTCAGAAAGTTCTGGATCTCAGGATTGTTTTAGGTTTGAGAACTGAGCAGAGAATTGTGAGTTTTTATTGAGACAGTAGCCCTCAGCTTCCTGTTCCTCCCTTCTAGCCTGTTTCTGATCATAGATGTCAAACAGCACACTTCTTGGCTATCTATTTTGCGTGTGTTGGTGGCATGTTTTACTAGCAATCTCCATAACTCCCTGAAGGTCCAGCCCCTTTTGTCTATGACTCCAGTCCTATGGACCCCTTCTTTCTGGCAGTTAAGCATCGCCACCTAGGCTCAATTACTTCAGGGCTTGTGATCCTCAGGGATACTGATCAGACCAGCTCTGTGAGCACTCCTCCTAGTTTCTGCCCTGTCGCTCTGGGATGAGCTGCCACTGGACTTCTCATGGATGCTTGCGCCCCTACCAATGCATTCCTGACTGCCCTACTGAATGCTGCATTGCCCTAAATGCTGGGATTCTCTATCGGGCCTTCGGAACTCATAAAAATTCCATCAGGCCCACATTGCTGAGTCGTCATCTTCTTCCTCTACAACCTGTCAGGCAACAGAGGCATTTGCACTTTGTTCAGCGTGAATCATCTTACTCTTAGTTTTTAAGAGTTACTCTTAGCAGTGAGTGTTCCTTTTTCTGGGGCCCTTACCCAGGTGTAAAGTCAAACGTTCCAGGAAAATGCTGCCAAGTCAATATATTGCTTTTGTTCAGTTCTTAGTTCTGGCCCCCTTGATCAAACACCCTCAAAACCTCGCCCTATGGGTATCCCTTGGCTACCACTGAAAGCTTCCTCAGTGCATAATCTCATTCCTTCCTTATCACGTTCACCATGTCTCTCATTAGATGGTGCTAGAATTTAATCATAATCAGCACCCTCGCAGCCAGGATTGGGAGAGGGCAACTTTGGAGAAGGGCGGCTGCTGTCTTGCAGCCTTTTCCTACAGGAGAAGTGTTAGCTCCTTAATAAGGGGGGCAGCCTCCTCCCTCGGCCAATCCCCAGGGCCAGAGGGACCTGAAGAGCTACTCTTCTCAGGGATGTTGTTAAAACAAAAAGTTGCACAAGAAGACTTTGTCCAGGGCTATTGAAATAGAGAAGAGGGATCAGAACTCAGTCTAACATCAGCTCTGTGGAAACAAATGGTAGGAAGGTTTTCAAGTTCTAGGGTGAGCTATGGATGCATGCTGGAGGACGTCAGGGGCACAGGTTGACCAATAGGATGTGTCTAGCACATTTTATTCCTGAGTTCACGTCTGTTTTTCTCTGTTATTAGGCCATCTGTATAACTGGTGCCTATGGAGCTTAGGTTCCTACCCTCCCACAGAGCCTGGGGAATGATGTACTAGCTTTCCCGATGATTAGATTTGAAAAGGATGGCTCCCAGGTCATCCCAGAAAGACCTTCCTGAATTGTAAAGCAGTCAAGAGGTTTGTAAAAGGATTTACATCTGAAAAGGGCAAAAAATATATAATTACACATTTTCTAAAGTGAATGTTCCAAAGAAAGAGAGTTCAGGAGCTTAGAGACAGGAAGAAGTCTATCTAAAGTTTAATTAAGGTGAGAGGAGCATTAAGGCCATCTCGGTCAGCATTTCCAGGATTCAGCTTTTCCCAACCACTGCTCTGACCTTAGGGTATCAGTACTGTCTCTGCTGCACTTTTAAACATCTCTGGAGCTCTGCAGTTCTAAATACAAAATCTGGGTCAACTCTCCTACTGCATCTGCCCTTCCAAAGCAAGAAACAAAGGCCTCTACGTAGACTACCCTAGCAGTCCTCCAACTGTTACACTTTAATTATTTGTTGCTGCTGCTGCTGCTAAGTCGCTTCAGTCATGTCCGACTCTATTAACTGCCCTCAATTTACCATTGTCCTTCTATAAGGCCTCAGTTTAATTTAGTACTAAACAGTCGTTTAAAATGCCTTAATCATCATACCAGCAAGGACAGTCCTCTCCATGGGGACATTTTCCTGGGTTGCCACTCATGAAATCAGCAGTTGGGCTGACACTTGACTGCAAGGACTGTGGTGGCTCACATGGTAGAAAATCTGCCTGCAATGCAGGAGATCCAAGTTCGAGCCCTGGGTGGGGAAGATGCCTTGGAGAAAGAAATGGCAAGCCACTCCAATATTCTTGCCTAGAAAATCCCATGGACAGAGGAGTCTGGTGGGTGCTACAGTTTAGGGGGTCGCAAAGACTTGGACACAACTGAGCGACTAACACTTTCACTTTCATATCTTCTTTGCCTTGCACTTCACTCAGGATGAGGTCTCACTTGCCAACTCCAAACCACATCTCTCCACCTATACCCTCACCGCACACTGTGTACAATTTGTGTCACTTTGGGTCTTCCAAGAAGAAGATATCTGGTGTAGACCCTCGGGCAAGACCGGATGTGCCAGGGATTTGGGGTGTTTACTGTGAAGGATAAGGCAATAGGGAGGAGAAGCAAGCAGGGAAAGCCTTCAGGTTGAGATAGAAGGGTGACAACTATGAAGACAGAGAAGAAAAGGAAGGCTGGGGAAGGAAGAGCGCCTTAGACCAGAGAACAGCTTTGAGAAAAGCTTGGACCAGCTGAGGGTAGGCCCAGTAAACAAGCAGAGACCACAGCCCCTGCATTGTCGGGCAGATTCTTTTCCACTGTACCACCAGGGAACTCCCTGATGTCCTTTTAAAGGAATGAAAAAAATGTTTGAGGCTGGTGTAGACATGCTGTTGGTCCCAGGAGAAGGCAATGGCACCCCACTCCAGTACTCTTGCCTGGAAAATCCCATGGATGGAGAAGACTGGTGGGCTGCAGTCCATGGGGTCGCTGAGAGTTGGACACGACTCAGTGACTTCACTTTCACTTTTCACTTTCATGCATTGGAGAGGGAAATGGCAACCCACTCCAGTGTTCTTGCCTGGAGAATCCCAAGGACAGCGGAGCCTGGTGGGCTTCCGTCTACGGGACTGCACAGAGTGGGACACGACTGAAGCGACTTAGCAGCGGCACACTCTGCGAAGGAATGCTGAGCCACTGCCTCTGCAATTGTTTGGTACTCTCATCAAATGGAAAGAGAAGGCGCATATGCTCCCAAGGAAAAAGTAAAATCCCAGGACCTAGATTCATTCAGATATGTAACTGTGGCCAGGTCACACAAGACAGCTGTTCTCTTGCTCTCTGTATCCCCTGTTTGACCAGTGCCTGCTTTCCCTACACCTTACTCATGAGACGGACATCTTCCACATGCTTGCCTCAGGCTCCCGCTAGCAACTGTCCTTATCAAACAGGTTGTTCGGTTCAGTTCAGTCGCTCAGTCGTGTCTGACTCTTGGAGACCCGAAGAATCACAGCACACCAGGCCGCCCTGTCCATCACCAACCCCCAGAGTTCACTCAAACTCATGTCCATTGAGTCAGTGATGCCATCCAGCCATCTCATCCTCGGTCATCCCTTTCTCCTCCTGCCCCCAATCCCTCCCAGCATCAGGGTCTTTTCCAATGAGTCAACTCTTTGCATGAGGTGGCCAAAGTACTGGAGTTTCAGCTTTAGCATCATTCCCTCCAATGAACACCCAGGATTGATCTCCTTTAGGATGGACTGGTTGGATCTCCTGGTAGCCCAAGGATTATATAATCCTTTATAAGGATTATTAAATCAGCAGTTTCTTATCAAACTGCTGCTTTCCCTAATGGGCCCTCCTGACTTACGCTCCCCTATAATGGGCATGCTCCTCTTCCCCCTGCTACCATGACCTGTGTTGCACATGGTGGGATATAGTTCTAGGAACCTGTTTCAGACTTATGAGCTCCCCCATCCCTTAAACCAGAGGTTCCCAACCTCTAAGATCTAACGCCTGATGATCTGAGGTGATGTAATGATAAGAGAAACAAAGTATACACTAGATATAGTGTGCTTGAATCATCTCGAAACCATCCCCTCACCCGCTTCCATGGAAAAATTGTCTTCTCCAAAACCAGTCCCTGGTGCCAAAAAGGTTGGGGACTGCAGCCCTAAAGGTAGATGTAACAGACATCTCTGTTACAAACTCTGAGCTCTTTCTTCAGTCTTAAAGCTGGGCAAGTGCACGAGTTACAGGCCTGCGAGGTGCAACCCAAAACTAGTTGAGATGGATTTTTTTTTAATTAAGATCTAGGATCTCTGTTGAAACATATCTAGCCTATTGACCTTTCTATTCATATATTTTTCCTATATTTTTGTTCCTTTTTCTATTTGCACAGTGTTGTTTTTCATCATTATCATTAATAGCATTATCAAAGGTCACTGTTAAAAGTTTCATTTGCCTTCAATATGTTGTATCTGAAGCCTCCTATGTATTAATACAACAGGTCTGTTTCAGGGCTAAGGGCCAAATACAAGGTAAAGCCAAAAACTCAAACCCATCTTTTTCAGAAACATCAAAACCAAATGGTGGGATCTTGAGTCAGAAAGTGAGAGAGAGCTAATAGGGACATTTTTCTTCCAGTCATCATGAAATTTAGCCTCACTTGAACCTGGATGTTGGGTGGGGGAGAGGGGGTGGGCTGACCTTACCCACAGAGGGACATTTGCATGGAAACTGCTCTGAGATCAGGAGATTTATAAAGAAATCCTGCTAATGGACATTGGTCCCTACATTCCTTCTCCAGTTTCTTCACATTCCTTGAATATTTTGACATCAGGAATATTTTTAAAATTCAACATATATATTTTAAGATACTTGCCTGAGAAGCAAAGCTTATTATTATTCAGTGATTGGGTTTGTGTCTGTGTTTGTGTATGTGTGGTGTTTAGAATTCATTATTAAGAACTCTTATCAAGCTCTGGGTGCTTTCTCACTGCAGTCACTTTTCCTTCCTAAGATAGGTTGCTAACTTGGCATTAAAAAATATGATTTTCCTCCCTACACATTCTGGACTCAATAAGGCAGGTCATATCCATAAAGGAAGAAACATATCCAAGAATTTAAAAAAAAAAACAATTTAACAAGATAATCATTTTCAGTAAATATTTTAAAACACTTTATTCAATAATTAATCTCTCTGTTGAAAGCCAGCTTCCTGTTTCTCACTGCCATCTTCTAGGGTAAATAGCATGAAGTATATATTTGCTTGCACTGCCAACTACCAGACTGAGCTCACTGCAAAAGGGGGGGGTGGGGGGGGGGGAGCTGAGGTTGAAACAAACTAGAAATTTCAGATCCATCTCTAGATAGATAGATAGACAATAGATTATTAGATAGATAGACAAGTATATAGAAAAGTAGATAGCTAGACAGACAGATAGACAAATGAATAAATAGATATAACAGAAAACTTCCCCTGCTGCAGGCTTTGTGAATTATGCCCTCTGCTGGAGCCCCACAGCTTCGGTTTAAGGATATATGATCAATACTACATGGTTATACTGAGTGCACCAAGGACTTGTTCATCAGTGATGCTCTCACTAATGGAAAAGATGCTCAAAGTGTATGCTCAGCAGTCCCTCAAATGAGAACTTTTTTATTGTGATCTATTTGTGATTTATTTCTTAAATGACTAATGAGACTTAGATTTTTCTGACAGCTTAGTCAGCTTTCTGCTTGCATCATTTATCCTTAATAGCAAAATCTAGATTTAAGGAGCTTTAGTTTTCTCTTCATTTACATGTAGTTACACTGGTAAAAGATATAATCATCCCACACAAATGGACCCTTCTCCACTTCTGCCTCTCAATATTTTGTGGAGATTTTTGTCTTTATGCAAGGAGTGTACCTAGAGGGCATGGGAGGCAGAGGTCCCCTGTTTAAAGAAAATTGCATTTAATGTAATTCAAAATCAATACTTTATACCCTTTAACACCACCAATATGCCACTCAGGCTGTCCTAAAACATCCCCAAAGGAGTTCTGTGGAAAATGGGAAATAGGCTGTTTGCAGTTCAATAAGGACACCACAAATACTATTCCACTGTATTTTAGATCAAAAAAAAAAAAAAAAAGAACACATCTGAAATATCTTTTAGAAAATTTGGATATAATAAGATGTATTTGTTTTCCTTTCCCAACTAACCTAAAGCAATAGCAATGGTAATCATTTATTGAATACTTAGTATGGTATACAAATTATTATCTTTGCAAAACTTCTACAGTGTAGGCATTATAACTGCCATTTTACAATGAGGAAACTGAAACTCAGAAAGACAACATAATCTGAGCAGTGTTGCTGAGGGCAGAGCTAATATTTAAGTCTGTCTAGTCATGTTCCAAAACCTGTCTACAATAAAATAGGAAGACTGTAATTTTCTGATACTCCGGAAAGAGTGAAATGTAGAGAAGATGAAAATTCCCCCCACATGGGAAAACTAGTTTAATTTTAAAAAGAAGCATCATGAACAGAATCAGGCAATTAAGTAAAAGTACTTATTCAAGTACACAAATCACTGTGGTCATTGAAAACATGTCACTGTCATATGAAAGGCAGAGAGAGGAGAGTAGCATTTACAGTAATAGGAGAAAATTTCTGTATCTTTAACATATTTTAAAAGGAAAAGAAGTATGATTCTATAATGATAAAACTAAAGCAACTGTAAGGTTTGTTTCCCTCCTAAGACTTGTCCAAAAGCTGTAGTTAGTATCTTCACTATAGCTAGGTGAGGATACTTAACAGCACCATAACCTAGGTGAAGCTCCACCTAGGTTGGCTAGGCCAGTGGGGCTTACATTATTTCCTTATGTATATATTTAATTTTTAAAGCCTTCTATTTATAAATATGATATAACTTTGTTGCTACATATTCAAGCCATAGAAAAAAGGCACAGCATTTTGTTTTGTTATAGTCTCCCAAATTCTTCTATTTTTACTTCCTTTTCCTTTCCTACCTTTATTTGAGATTGCTATTTACAAAACCTTCTCTAGGGGATCTTCCCAACCCAGGGATCAAACCCAGGTCTCCTGCATTGTGGAGGGACTCTTTTGATCACTTTTTGCTTTTGTACAACATTTCAACTTTGAGCTAATATTTTATCTCTTTTGAGTTCTATTTATTCATTTATGTACTCTTCCCTAATTTAACCCCAATTGCTCCTCCTGTTATATAATAAACTTCTTTTCTCTTCTTACTAAAAAATAACTTTCCTGGGATCTTCCAACTTGCTACACTCTGAACTGATTCCTCTCCAGGCCCACCTCTGGTCCTAGCCACTCTTCACGATCATATTCACTCCCTTTACCTCTCTTTTGTAGGCTCTCCTTGCTTTTGGATCCCATCTTCTGTTTGGGCTGAAGAAAGTATTTATTTTTTGCCTCCTGCTTGGGTGGGAGTATATCTTTTGTCATATTCCTAATAAAGCTTTGTCTGTGGAACTTTTTTTGAGAATTTGCATCATGAATATTCTCTTATTCTGTCATCTTTGCACTTAATAGCTTGGCAACGTATAGAATACTAGATTGGAAATCAGTGCCTTTCAAAACTGTTAAGGTATTTCTCCACTGTCTTCTAGGCTCAGAAATGACTAAAATCATTCAAATTCTTGATCCTGTTTTTGAAACCTAGCTTCCCCCTTGTCAATACTCCTCTCATTTCACAGGAATGTACTTTGATTGACTGTTTCCATCCATTATGTTAGGCACTCTATTGTGAATCCCTTTTGAGTGGGAACTCATGTTCTCTAGATTTGCTAATCTTTTGAAAATTGTTTTATTCATGATTTTATCCTCTCTATGCACTTTTCTTTTTGGAAAATTTTTTCAGCTCTCTTTAACTGCTCCCCCTCCCCACCGCATTTCCAATTTATTGGCTTTTGAGCCCTAATTTATGAGAAAATTGCTGGGCTTCCCTGATAGCTCAACTGGTAAAGAATCTGCCTGCAATGCTGGAGACCCCAGTTCAATTCCTGGGTTGGGAAGATCATGGCGTCACAAAGAGTCCGACATGACTGAGCAACTAAGCACACACACACAAAGCAGAATTGCTAACTATATTCCAAGTCTTGTTTTCAGTTTTTCATTTCTGCTCTCATATTTTCAATTATAAAAATATCTCTTTTAGTCTTTGGATGTTGCTTTTTCAAAGCATTCATTTTAGTTTATGAATGCAATAACTTCTTTTTGCTCCAATGATATTTATGCTATTTTAATGATTTTCTTCTTCTCCCTGCTTAACTTACATTTTCTTTCCTTTTTTCCTACCTGTTTTTTTTTGCTTATGTTTTTGCCTATATTTAAGAGTGGTATATTAAGAACCTAAATGGAAGCTCTGATAGCTGATGGGGCTCTTCAACTCTGCCCTGTATATTTGGCTGGAGCATTTCCTAGTGGAAATTCTGGTGTTGGCATATTTAGAGCTTTCTTCTGGGGCTGCTCAAATTCCCCAGCAAAGATTCCTCTGTCCTGTTTGGAGGGAATGCTTCTGGCTGCTACTTGGGGAAATTGTTTTTTTATCCAGGTTGCTGACATACGTCCAATTCTATGATTTATTATTAAAATTACATTCTCTCACTTGAACATGATTTATTTAAAAGATACTAAGATTACCAGGAGACAGAGATGGCGAACAGCTAAAATTTATCTCAATGGAATTTGTCTTTCTAATGATGTCCTTAATATTTTATTGTTTATGTGTTTATGAAGGCTGATTAGAAGGCTGGAACTTTCACTTTCCTCCCTCCACCCCTCAGCTTCCAAAGTCAGGAGAAAGGATAGGACTGGAGATTGAGTTCAGCCATCAATGGCTAGTGTTTTAATTAGTCATGTCACAAAGCCTCCATAAAAACTCAAAAGCACAGGTTCCAAGAGCTCTCAGGTTGGTGAACACGTGGAGATCTGGGGATAGTGTCTCACCCAAAGAGGGCAGGGACACTCCATGCCCTTTTCCATAACTTGTCCTGGGAATCTCTTTTATCTGACTATTTCTGAATCATATCCTTTTATAGCCAACTCACAACTGGATAAGTTAAAAAGTTTCTCTGAGCTCTGTGAACCACTAAAACAAATTAACCTCAAACCAAGGAGGTTGCTTGTCAATCTATGGCCAATCAGTGAGAAGCACAGATGACAACCTGGGCTTGTGATTCATGTCTGGAGTGTGTGTGTGTGTGTGTGTGTGTGTGTGTGAGAGAGAGAGAGAGAGAGAGAGAGAGAAAGAGAGGAGGTGGGGGCCTGTTGCTGGCCATGCAGTGTGGTAGAACTGACCCATAGCCTGTGGAATCTGGTGCTACTTCCAGGTATGTAGTATCAGAATTGAGGTGAAGTGTAGGACACCCAGTTGGCATTCAGAAAACCGCTTGGTGGTGAGAAACATCCTCTCTCCACTCATTAGAACTAGAGCGTTCAGAATACCAGATAGTGAGTTTCCAAAAATACAGATCTGACACACCCAGATCTTTCACTACGTCCCTGAAATTCACATTTATTTAATAGATCAGGAAGTTTGTCATTGTATAAGGGGAAGGAAAAAAGAGTACAAACCTCACTGAATAGAAGTATTTACTCATATTTAATATTTTTGTTGTTTTAGAATAGACAAAAATCTGTGGCTTCAGATATGGAACAAAAAGGTAGCATGTCTGCTGGTGAATTTAAGAGGCCACCCTATAGATGACTTAAAAATTATGAGATAACCTAATTTTATTTCCAAGTCAAAATCTATAATAATTTTATGAATCTCATAACTAATTAATGGTTTCTCAGGATAGATCCTCAACCACCGTGATAGCTTCTCATATTCCATTCCTATAGTTGGAATACTGTTTTTAATTAGTTTAAATTCTTAGGAAAGTGAATCAGTTTTGTCTAGCTAATCCTAATAAGCCTGTTCACCCAGTTCATTGGTCACCTTCCCTCTGAGCAATGAATTTTGGAGGAAAAACAACCGGGGATGGGCTGCAGTTGAAGGAACAACCTGAAGAAAAACTTTTACCTGGAAGGGAACTCTCATCAATTCCTCCCTAAAGTTAAGATCCAATCATCTTCCATTTTTTGTTTTTTGCTTTTTATTGGAGTATAGTTGATTCACAATGTTGTATTTGTTTCTGCTGTAAAGTGAATCAATTATGCTCATACCTATATCCACTCTTTTTTAGATTCTTTTCCCATTTAGGTCATTACAGAGTAGTGAGTCGAGTTCCTGTGCTACACAGAAGGTCCTTATTAGTTATCTATTTTATACATATGTTTTATATGTAAATCCCAATCTCCCAATGTAGCTCTCCCTCTCTTTGCTACCTGGTAACCATAAGATTGTTTTCTACATCTGTGACTCTCTCTTTTGTAAATAAGCTCATATGTATCATTTTTTTTAGATTCAACCTATGTGATATCACATTTGCTTTTATCTGAGCTATGTCACTTGGTATAATAATCTCTAGGCCCATTCATAGTGCTACAAATAGCATTATTTTGTTCTTTTTATGGCCGAGTAATATTCCATTGAATATATGTGCCATATCTTCTCGGTCAGTAGACATTTAGGTCACTTCCCTATCGTGGCTACTGTAAATAGTGCTGCACTGAAGGTTGGCATAACTGTGTCTTCTTGAATTACAGTTTTCTCTGGGTACATGTCCAGGAGTGGGATTGCTGGATCATATGGTAGCTCTCAGTTCAGTTCAGTTGCTCAGCCATGTCCTAACTTTATGATCCCATGGATTGCAGCATGCCAGGCTTCCCAGTCCATCACCAACTCCCAGAGCTTGGTCAAACTCATGTCCATTGAGTTGGTGATGCCATCCAACCATCTCATACTCTGTCATCCCCTTCTCCTCCTGCCCTCAATCTTTCCCAGCATCAGGGTCTTTTCCAGTTCTTCACATCAGGTGGCTGAAGTATTTAAGTTTCAGTTTCAGCATCAGTCCTTTGGATGAATATCCAGGGTTGATTTCCCATAGGATGGACTGGTTGGATCTTGCAGTCCGAGGGACTCTCAAGAGTCTTCTCCAACTCCACAGTTCAAAAGCATCAATTCTTTGGTGCTCAGCTTTCTTTATAGTCCAACTCTCACATCTATACATGACTACTGGAAAAAACATAGCTTTGACTAGATGGACCTTTGTTGGCAAAGTAATGTCTCTGCTTTTTAATATGCTGCCTAGGTTTGTCATAGTTCTACAAGGTAACCCTACTAGAGGGTTGATAGGAATGTAAATCTGTATAGGCACTGCGGAGAACAGTACGGAGGTTCTCCAAAGCAAACAAAAAACTTTGCCTACTAATTTAAGTAAGTAAGTAAGTGTTAGTTGCCCAGTCATGCCCAACTCTTTGTGACCCCATGGACTGCAGCCCACCAGTCTCTTCTGTCCGTGAGATTTTCCAGGCAAGAATACTGGAGGGGGTTGCCATTTCCTTCTCCAGAGGATCTTCCCGACTGAGGGATCAAACCCAGGTTTCCTGCACTGCAGGCAGGTTCTTTACCAACTGAGCTACAAGGAAAGCAGGGGTGTGACTTTCAATCCCTGGTTGGGGAGCTAAGATCCCATTATACCTCATGGCCAAAAAAAAAAAAAAAAACAAAAACACCAAACAGAAGCAATATTGTAACAAAATTCAATAAAGACTTTAAAAATAGTCCACATTAAAAAAATAATCTTAGAATTGACAGTAACACAATAATAGTAGGAGACTTTAACACCCCACTCACACCAATGGACAGATCATCAAAACAGGAAATTAATAAGGAAACACAAGTCTTAAATGATACATTAAATGAGATGGATCTCATTAATATCTTCAGGACATCCCATACAAATGCAGAAGAATACACCTATTTTTCACATGCACATGGAACATTCTCCAGGATAAACCACATCTTGGGTCACAAATCAAACCTCAGTAAACTTAAGAAAACTGAAATCATATTAAGCATCTTCTCTGACCACAATGCTATGAGACTAGATATCAATTATAGGAAAAAAAACTGTAAGAAACTCAAACACATGGAGATTAAACAACACATTTCTAAATAACCAACGGGTTACTGAAGAAATCAAAATGGAAATCAAAAAATTTCTAGAAACAAATGACAATGCAAACATGACAACTCAAACCTATGGGATGCTGCAAAAGCAATTCTAAGAGGGAAGTTTATTGCAATACAATCCTACCTCAAGAAACAAGAAAAACATTGAATAGACAACCTAACTTTACACCTAAACCAACTGGAAAAAGAAGAAAAAAAAATTAATCGAAGGAAAGAAATCATGAAGATCCAAAAAGAAATGAAAGAAACAATAGTAAAGATTACTAAAACTAAAAGCTGGCTCTTTGAGAAGATAAACAATATTGGCAAGCCTTTAGCCAGACTTATCAAGAAAAAAAGAATCAAATCAACAAAATTAGAAATGAAAAAGGAGAGGTTACAGCAGACACTGAAGAAATACAAAGGATTATAAGAGACTATGATGAACAACTGTATGGCAATAAAATAGATAACCTGGAAGAAATGGACAGATTCTTAGAAAAGTTCAATCTTCCGAGACTGAGCCAGGAAGAAATAGAAATTATGAACCACTCAATTATAAGCACTGAAATTGAAGCTGTGATCAAAAATCCGCCCCCCCCCCAAAAAAAAAAGCCCAGGACCAGATGGCTTCACAGGAGAATTCTATCAAACAATTAGAGAAGAGCTAATGCTTATCCTTCTAAAACTCTTTCAAAAAATTGCAGAGGAGGGAACACTTCCAAATTCATTCTATGAGCCCACCATCATCCTGATACCAAAACCAGACAAAGACAACACAGAAAAAGAAAACTACAGGCCAATATCACTGAAGAACATAGATGCAAAAATCCTCAAAAAAATTTTAGCAAACAGAATTCAGCAACACAACAGAAAGCTCATATACCATGATCAAGTTGGGTTTATTCCAGAGATGCAGGGATTCTTCAATATATGGAAATCAATCAGTGTGATACACCATATTAACAAATTGAAAGATAGAAACCATATGATCATCTCAATAGATGCAAAAAAGCATTTGACAAAATTCAACACCTATTTATGATCAAGACTCTTCAAAAAAAGGACATAGAAGGAACCTACCTCAACATAGTAAAGGCCATAGATGATAAGCCTACAGCAAACATTAGTCTCAATGGTGAAAAGCTGAAAGCATTCCCCCTAAGATCAGGAACAAGCCAAAGGTGTCCACTTTCACCACTGTTATTCAACACAGTTTTGGAAGTCCTAGCTACAGCAGTCAGAGAAGAAAAAGAAATAAAAGGAATCCAGATTAGAAAAGAAGTAAAGCTCTCACTGTTCGCAGATGACATGATACTGTACGTAGAAAACCCTAAAGATAATATCATAAAGTTACTAAAGCTAATCAGTGAATTTAACAAAGTTTCAGGATACAAAATCAATACACAGAAATCACTTGCATTTCTATATACTAACAATGAAAAATCAGAAAGAGCAATTAAGGAATCAATCCTATTCACCATTGCAACAAAAAGAATTAAATACCTAGGAATAAACTTACCTAAGGAGACAAATGATCTGTACACAGAAAATTATAAGACACTAATGAAAGAAATCAAAGATGACATAAACAGATGGAGGGATATTCCATGTTCCTGTGTAGGAAAAATCAATATTGTGAAAAGGACAATATTACCAAATGCAATCTACAGATTCAGTGCAATCCCTATCAAATGACCAATGGCATTTTTCACAGAACTAGAACAAAACATTTCACAATTCATATGGAAACACAAAATACCCCAAATAGCCAAAGAAGTCTTGAGAAAGAAGAATGGAGCTGGAGGAGTCAACCTTCCTGACTTCAGAATATACTACAAAGCTACAATCATCACGACAGTAGGGTACTGGCACAGAAACAGAAATATAGACCAATGGAACAAGATCCAAAGCCTAGAAATAAACCCATATGCCTATGGGTACCTTATTTTTGACAAAGGAGACAAGAATATGCAATGGGGCAAAGACAGCTTCTTCAATAAATGGTGCTGGGAAAACTGGACAGCTACATGTAAAACACTTCCTAACACCATACACAAAAGTGAAAGTGAAGTTGCTCGGTCATGTCCAACTCTTTGCGACACCATGGACTGTAGCCTACCAGGCTCCTCTGTCCATGGAATTTTCCAGGCAAGAATACTGGAGTGGGTTGCCATTTCCTTCTCCAGGAAATTGTCCCAACCCAGGGATCGAACCTGGGTCTCCTGCACTGTAGGCAGATACTTTACTGTCTGAGCCACCAGGGAAGTACACCATACACCAAGACAAACTCAAAATAGATTAAAGACCTAAATGTGAGACTAGAAATTATAAAACTCTTAGAGGAAAACATAGGCAGAACACTTGAAGACATAAATCAAAGCAAGATCCTCTATGACCGACCTCCTAGAGTAATGGAAATAAAAACAAAAGTAAACAATTGGGACCTGATTAAACTTAAAAGCTTTTGCACAGCAAAGGAAACTATAAGCAAGGTGAGAAGACAACCCTCGGAATGGGAGAAATTAATAGCAAATGAAACAACTGACAAAGGATTAATTTCCAAAATATACAAGCAGCAAATACAACTCAATACCAGAAAAACAAACAGCCCAATCAAAAAGTGGGAAAAAGAGCAAAACAGACATTTCTCCAAAGAAGACATACAGATGGCCAACAAACACATGAAAAGGTTCTCAACATTGCTCATTATTAGAGAAATGCAAATCAGAACTACAATAAGATATCACCTCACACTGGTCAGAATGGCCCTCATCGAAAAGTCTACAAACAATAAATGCTGGAGAGGGTGTGGAGGAAATGGAACATTCTTGCACTGTTGGTGGGAATGTAAATTGATAAGCCACTATGAGGGTGGTATGGAGATTCCTTAAAAAACTAGGAATAAAACCACCATATAACCCAGTAATTCCACTCCTAGACATATACCCTGAGGAAACCAAAATTGAAAGAGACACATGTATCCCATTGTTCATTGCAGCACTATTTACAAAAATAGCTAGGACATGGAAGCAACCTAGATGTCCATCGATAGGCGAATGGATAAAGAAGTTGTGGTACACATACACAATGGAATATTACTCAGTTATTAAAAGGAACACATTTGACTCAGTTCTAATGAGGTGGATGAACTTAGAACCTATTATTCAGACTAAAGTGAGTCAGAAAGAAAAAGATAAATACTGTATTCTAACACATATATACAGAATCTAGAAAAATGGTACTGAAGAATTTACTTACAGGGCAACAGTGGAGAAACAGACATAGAGAATAGACTTTATGGACATGGGGAAGGGGGAGGAGAGGGTGAGATGTATGGAAAGAGTAACATGGAAACTTACATTACCATATGTAAGATAGATAGCCAATGGGAATTTGCTGTATGGCTCAGGAAACTCAAACAGGGGCTCTGTATCAACCTAGAGGGAGATGGGAGGGAGTTTCAAAAGGGAGGGGATATATGTATACCTATGGCTGCTTCATGTTGAGGTTTGACAGGAAACATCAAAATTCTGTAAAGCAATTATCCTTCCATAAAAATTAATTTAAAAATAATCTTAGAAAAAAATAATAAAAATAGAGCTTCCATTGCTTTTAGAAGGACCCTACAAAGGCTGATGCAGCTGTGTCCTTGCCTCACCTCTTCTCTCATCACTCTCCCCTCTTTTTCTCTGTTGCAGCCACGCTGACTTTGCACTGTCTCAAATCACCCTTGTTTCCACATTACCCCCACAGCATTTGCCAAGGCTTTTCCCTTTGCCCACCTAATAATCACCCTATAGATTTCATCTCAAATCACATCCTCAGTGTCCTTGAAGAAGTGTACAGAACAATTTACTTTTGGGAATTAGAGCTGCCAATTCAATGCCATATTGTTATAAAACTGTGTGAAACTACTGATGGGATTCAGGAAAAGCTAACCCCAAATATGACACCAGAGCATACCGAATATTTTAAGCTGAAGAAATCAGAGAAATAGCACGTGTAGAGGGGACTCTCTGACCTGACCCTGAAGGAGAAGATAAGACCCTTATGTGAGGGGGGTGCCTTTTCTATACCTAGAGGAAAGGTCCATTCTAGTCTCCAGGATGTGAAGAGAAATTAAACTGAATAGGCTTTGCTTTTCCCCCTAATTTACCGTGTTCAGCTCATACTCCTTTTTGTCCTATCATATTTTTACAAGACTTTCATCTCTACTTCTAACCAAACACTTTCAGATTTTAACCTAAACACTTTCAGGTTTAACTACTTCAGGTTTTTATTTCCTTGTGACATTTCCAGTGTCACATGAAACTTACAATAGACAAATTTACATGCTTTTTTTTTAAAGGTTTGCTTTAAAAAAAAAAAATTATTTGGCTGTGTCAGGTCTCAGTTGCAGCATGCAAGATCTTCCTTGCAGTGTGCAAGATCTTCCTTGCAGTGTGCAGGCTTCCCTCTGGTTGGGGTGTGCTGGCTTAGCTCCCCTACTGCATGGAGGATCGCAATTCCTCAACCAGGAATTGAACCCACATCCCCTGCACTGGTAGGTGGATTCTTAACCACTACACCACTAGAGAAGTCCTGATCTGTATGCTTTTCTCTTGTCAACCTGTCTCTTGTCAGAGGAGTCTCAGTCAAGAACTTAGAAGGGCAGAGGAAACAACAGTTTTTCATCCCTATTTCAGTAACCAGAGGCTTCCTTTGTGACTCAAATGGTAAAGAATCTGCCTACAATGCAGGAGACCTGAGTTTGATCCGTGGGTCAGGAAGATTCCCTGGAGAAGGGAATGGTTACACACTCCAGTATTCTTACCTGGAGAATACCATGGACAGAGGAGCTTGGTGGGCTACAGTCTATGGGGTCGCAAAGAATCGGACACGACTGAGTGACTGACAGTAACCAGGTAAGAGGCTGTCAATATAGGCAAGAATGAGGAAATTTCTAGACAGTGAGAGGGGGTCACACTGTGTTGGGTAGTGATGGTCGAGAAGAGATGAGTTAGTAGCAGGGGGTGATACTACTCTCGAAGGTAACCTCTCCTATCTCCTCAGAGTGGCTACTTACGCACTGAATTGATCCCATATTTTCTTTCTTCTTATCTGAGAAGCTCATTAAAGACCACATTTGTAAGGTTCAACTTGAGCAATATATTTAGATGGCTTAGTGCATTATTATTGACTAATAAGCTTAGTTGAAGACTTGTTGTTGTCATCATTTAGTTGCTAAGTCCTGTCCGACTCTTTTGTGACCCCATGGACTATAGCCCACCAGGTTCTGTCCATGGGATTTCCCAGGCAAGAATACTGCGGTGGGTTGCCATTTCTTCTTCCAGGGAATCTTCCCAACCCAGGAACTGAACCCATGTCTCCTGCACTGGCAAGTGAATTATGTACCCCTGAGCCACCAGGGAAGCCCTGAGGTCTTGTATCATCACATAACCAAGTATAAGAGCTAGGAGTCTTTCATGTTATTTTTAATGTCTGTAATATACTTTTATTTTTTATAGATGTATAGTTAATTTACAGTGTTGTATTAGTTTCATGTGTATAGCAGAATGGTTTGGTTTTATATATACATATATTAATATTGTTTTATATATATTTATAAAAGAATATAATACATATGTCCTTTTTCAGATTATTTTCCATTATAGGTTATTATAAGATATTGAATATAGTACCCTATGCTATACAGTATTTCCTTTTTCATGTTCTTACTAGGTTTAATCTTCCTGTATTTTACTTTTTAAGATGCAGTTTTTAATGAAATATTTTTTCTAATTATGTTATTCTATGAACTGTCACGGTTCTCTAATTCAGAAACGTATATTAGTAAATGTTCCCTTCCTCATCCCTACATTCATGAGTAATGTTCAGTTAATTATTAGCATGCTAAAGTAAATTAAGGAAGCCATTATTGGGTGTATATGTTAACAGAGTGATAATTGGAAGACAGTGGGTGAAAATTAAGTAGGAAATGTCAAGGTGAGTTCGGAGAATTTTCACTAAAGAAAAAAAGAGGAAAATGTTGATCTTACAAGCAATTGCTTATTTTACACAAAATGGCTTTTTTAAAATTAATTTCTTCTAGTCAGAAAAAGTTGCTAAGCAGCAGAAGCTACACTTGAGCTGGTAAAATTGTCACAGGAGTAACAAATTGTGATATGCTTCACATTTGTGGAAGATTAGATAAATGTTTGATTTTTCGAACATTCATTTCAAACAGCAAAAGTAAAATAATCTAAATAAATAAAATCTTAGGAAAGTTGCACTGACATTCTAAATCAATTATCCCATCATTTTGAAAATGGTCAAGATGGGAAGGGGAGGTAGAAAGATAGGTGTGCATGCGTGCTAAGTCGCTTCAGTCATGTCCGACGCTATGTGAACCTATAGACTGTAGCTTGCCAGGCTCCTCTGTCCATGTGATTCTCCAGGCAAGAATACTGGAGTGGGTTGCCATGCCCTTCTCCAGGGGATCTTCTCGACTCAGGGATCAAACCCACGTCGCCTGTATTGGCAGGTGGGTTCTTTACCACTGGACTTCCCTGGTGGCTCAGACGGTAAAGCGCCTGTCTATAATGCGGGAGACCTGGGTTCGCTCCCTGGGTCGGGAAGATCCGCTGGAGAAAAGAATGGCATCCACTCCAGTACTCTTGCCTGGAAAATCCCATGGACGGAGGAGCCTGGTAGGCTACAGTCCATGGGGTAGCAAAGAGTGGGACACGACTGAGCGACTTCACTTTCCTTTCTTTACCACTAGTGCCACCTGGGAAGCCCCAGAAAGATGGGATTCCATGTCAAATTACTCGGAAATATTTTCGTGAGAGGATTTTAAAAGCATACTTAGGGTTTCAGGAATGGCCCTTCTGTGTATAACATGCCTATCTGCGGAGGTTCTGTGGTGAGCATCAGCCGGCTGGCACACTTACCCCTGTTCTACCTATAGTGAGTTCTCTGAGGTGTGGTGGGAGCTGCCTCTAACCTGGACCAGACGCCCGGCGCCGCGACGCTGCTGGCTTTTCACAGCTCAGTTTGTGGCTCTTCACTTTGCTCTGTGGGTCCAGCACAACTTCAGCATCTGACAAGACAGTAAGTTGGCAGCTGCCTATCTCTAAAAGATTTGCAATTTTCAAGTGAGAATTGTGTTTCTCAATTTCACTTTTATGTTTAAGGGTGAGTTTGCTTGTTTGTTCATTTGTCCATTCACATGTTTACATTTGTTGATGAATATTTGTAGAATTACACGTGTTTCCTCACTTTTATAAATAATTTTTTACTCCATGATGACTAAGGTGTGAGCTGGTAAATGGTTGTTTGCTCTACAGTCGTTTTGCCACAAGGTGGTAGTCTAACTCTTTGCAGTTTAAAAAAAAAAATTCAAAAAAAAAGTGTTCAAGATTTATAAAAAGTATGAGTGCAGCTTTTTTTGTTTCACAGTTTAACTTCTGTACAGCTTTAATAACTGTAGAAATTAGATATCTTTTGTGAATAAATTTCTCTTTAATATTATTTGAATTTTCTTAAATGATACATAAATTATAAGAATAGAAATCACTCTGTGATAATGATGATAAAATGCAGTTATAACAGCTAAAATTATCTAAGGCCTTATTTTGTGCTAGGCACCACGTGAGGTGTTTTACATACAGTGACTTAATGCTCACTGTCCTGTCAGTTCAGTTCGGTCACTCAATTGTGTCCGACTCTTTGAGGCCCCATAGACTGCAGCACATCAGGCTTCCTTGTCCATCACCAACTCCTGGCACTTACTCAAACTCATGTCTATTGAGCTGTTTTTGACATCTAATCATCTCATCCTCTGTCATCCCCTTCTCCTCCCACCTTCAGTCTTTGCCAGTCTTTTCGGATGAGTTCTTCACATCAGGTGGCCAAAGTATTGGAGTTTCAGCTTCAGCATCAGTTCTTCCAATGAATATTCAGAACTGATTTTCCTTAGGATGGACTGATTGGATCTCCTTGCTGTCCAAGGGACTCTCACAAGTCTTCTCCAACACCACAGTTCAAAAGCATCAAATTCTTCAGCGCTCAGCTTTCTTTATAGTCCAACTCTCACATCCATACATGACTACTGGAAAAACCATAGCTTTGACTAGATGGACTTTTGTTGGCAAAGTAATGTCTCTGCTTTTTAATGTACTATCTAAGTTGGTCATAACTTTTTTTCCAAGGAGCAAGCATCTTTTAATTTCATGGCTTCAGTTACCATCTGCAGTGATTTTGTAGCCTGAAAAATAAAGTCTGTCACTGTTTCCATTGTTTCCCCATCTATTTGCCATGAAATGATGGGACCAGATGCCATGATCTTAGTTTTCTGAATGCTGAGTTTTAAGCCATCTTTTTCACTCTCTTCTTTCACTTTCATCAAGAGGCTCTTTAGTTCTTCTTCACTTTCTGTCATTAAGTGTGGTGTCATCTGCATATCTGAAGTTATTGATATTTCTCCCGGCAATCTTGACTCCAGCTTGTGTGTCATCCTGTCCAGCATTTCTCATGATGTACTCTGCACATAACTTAAATAAGCTGGGTGACAATATACAGCCTTGACATACTCCTTTCCCGATTTGGAATCAGTCCATGTCCAGTTCTAACTGTTTTGTTCCATGTCCAGTTCTAACTGTTGCTTCTTGACCTGCATATAGATTTCTCAGGAGGCAGATCAGGTGGTCTGGTATTCCCATCTCTTGGAGAATTTTCCACAGTTTGTTGTGATCCACCCAGTCAAAGGCTTTGGCATAGTCATTACTTAGATACAATTACAGTTACCCTCTGCAGATACAAGAACCAACACTTTAGATCAACAGGGATTTTTACTTATCTGATCTTTTAATGCTGTGTCTTTTATTAATTAGGTTTTATATTTGAATTACAGCTATGTTTCATGGGGTAGCAGGATAGTAATCTCTAGGGGGTACATTTTCATAAAAAATAATTTTTCAGAGCCCTAACCTGAGAATTCTAATTCCATTAGTCTAAATGGGACTGAGTAAACTGTCCCTTTTGTTTGTTTACTGTTAAACAAGTTTTAAAACTACTGATTGATAGTTTAACTGCTCTGCTTATAAAGATGCTTAAAATCACCTATTTTCAGCACTGCCTCTTTTACCTCAGGATTTTAAAGTCAAGATTCTAAAATTAAAATGTTCTTTCAGGGTCTTCAGTATTACTTCCACCATGATTTTCAGGATTTGGGCAGATGATAAAGAGGTGAATGCTTTTTCATTTTATTGTAAAAAAAACAAATATGTGGAGAATTTATTTTATGCTCTGTTACAGAAATATCTAAGTAAAATTTAGGCTATACAGTATAGTAAAATGGATATAAAATGCTTTATCAAATTTAAAATATTAAAAATTCTAATGTATATGTTAGTGATACATATAAACTATTAACAATTCAAATATTATATGGCAATAGTAAAATCACTTACAAAATAACTGATCTCAACTCTTTAAAAGGCATGTAATGTTTCACCTCACCAACTTAACCCCCCTGAAACTTAAATATGAACAAAGTACTGAAGTCTAGGGACAACAGCTACCAGAATGTTTTCCTTTATGGCTAAAATGTTTATAGGGCTCTGTGTATTCAGATCCTCTCTCACCCTAGATATCAGATATCAGGATTTTCATTTTTGTATTTTTTTCAAAACACGTTTTGTTTGCTGTAGTTGTTTTGCCTCCAGGTGGTGATATAACCTTCTATCTTAGATTCCTTGACACTCCCAAAACCTAACTGGATTAAAATTGCTTAGAGGAAAAATATCCTATTACCTTTGGAATATTTTAACAAGCTTTAAGCTGTTTAATTAATTATTATGTGTTGTCAATGCACCTATAATTTCGGTTCCTTTTATACCAGTTTGACAAATGATGTTTTCTTAAGATGATAGATCTAGTTTTAAAACTTTCGTGTGCTATACCAAGATCTGCCACTAGATGGCGCTACTCACCAGAAAAACTTAACCTAAATCTGGAACTAGCCAACATTAACGGAGATTCTTTGGAAAATCCCACGGACGGAGGAGCCTGGAAGGCTGCAGTCTATGGGGTGGCTGAGGGTCGGACATGACTGAGCGGCTTCACTTTCATTCACTTTTCACTTTCATGCCTTGGAGAAGGAAATGGCAACCCACTCCAGTGTTCTTGCCTGGAGAATCTCAGGGATGGGGGAGCCTGGTGGGCTGCCGTCTCTGGGGTCGCACAGAGTCGGACACGACTGAAGTGACTTAGCAGCAGCAGCAGGATGGGGTCTCAGGATGTTTCTCATTGCCTTGAACTTTACTTTTAAAACTTGGTAATTTATCTATTTAACGTTTACTCTGAAATTGGATTTTTCAAAGTTGATTTCTTCTTTCTTTTATACTGGTAGCGGCTTTAATCATAAGTGCCTCGGGACTTCTCTGGTGGTCCAGTGGCTAAGACTTTGTACTCCCAATGCAAGGGGCCAGGGTTCCATCCCTGGTCAGGGAACTAGATCCCACCTGCGGCAGCTAAGAGAGGGCCACAACTAAAGATCCCACATGCTGCAGTGAAGATCAGAGATCCCATGTGCTGCAGTTAAGACCCCATGCAGATGAATAAATGAATGAATGAATAAACAAAGAAATAAAATATTTTAAGTAAATAAATAAGGGCCCCATATAAAACATTGATATATATCCATATTCATCAGGGGTATTGGCCTGTAAATTTCTTTCCTTTTAGAGTCCTTATCTGGCTTTAACATCAGGGTAATCCTTGTGTCATAGAATGAGTTTGGAAGTGTTGTCTCCTCTCCTCTTTTTGGTAAGAGAAAGATTGGTATTAATTTTTCTTTAACTATTTGGTAGAATTCACCAGTGAAACCATCTGGATGTGGACTTCTGTTTGGGGAGTGGTGTCTGACTGCTGATTCAATCTCCTTACTAATAATTGGTCTGCTCAGGTTTTCTATTAATTCAGCAATTAATCTTAATAGGTTGTATGTTTCTAGGAATTTATCCATTTCTTCTAGACAGTCCAATTTGTTGGCATATAATTTTTGTAGTAGTCTCCTATAAGACTTTGTATCTCTTTAGTATCAATTGTAACATCTCTTTCATTTCTGTTTATTTATTCAAATCCTCTTTCTTCCTTATGAGTCTGGCTAAAGGTCTATTTTGTTTATCTTTTCAAAGAATCAACTCAGTTTCATTGATCTGTTCTGTTGTCTTTTTAGGCTCAGTTTCATCTATTTCTATCTGATCTTTGTTATTTTCTTCCTTATACTAACTTTGTCTTAGTTTCTCCTTTTTCAAGTTCCTTGAGGTGCAAAGTTAGGTTGTTTTCTTGAGATTGTCTTTTTCCTTCATGTAGGTGTTTATCCTTATAAATTTCCCTCTTAAACTGCTATTGCTGCTTCCAGTAAGTTTTTGGTATATTGTAATTCCACTTTCACTTATCTCAAAATATTTTTTTATTTCTTTTTGACCCACTGGTTGTTCGGTACCATTGTATTTAGTCTCCACATATTTGTGAATTTTCCAGTTCTCTTCTTATAGTTGATTTCTAGTTTCACATCATTACTATTGGGAAAGATGCCTGATACGATTTCAACCTTCTTAAATTCATTAAAAAATGTTTTGTGGCCTAATACATAATCTATACTAGAGACTCTTCCATGTGTAAATTAGAGGTATGAGTATTCTATTGCTTTTGGATGGAATAGTCTGTAAATGTATGTTAAGTCCACCTGGTCTAACATGTTATTTAAGTCTAATGTTTCCTTGTTGATTTTCTGTTTGGATATTATATATCTATCTGTAAGTGAAAGTATGGCATTAAAGTCCCGTACTATTAATGTATTGCTGTCCTTTTCCCCTTTGGTTCATTAATATTATATATTTAGTTGCTCCTTTTAGGGTACATTAATATTTACAAATGTTACATCCTCTTGTTGGATTGACCCCTTTGTCACTTTAAATATATAATGGCCTTCATTGTCTCTTTTATTTTAACGATTTGCTCAAATTTTTTATTTATACATATGTATTTTAATTATAATCATACAATATATTAAATTTTGTATTTTGTTCTTTTTTAATATAAATTTATTTATTTTAATTGGAGGTTAATTACTTTACAATACTGTACTGGTTTTGCCATACATCAGCATGAATCCGCCACGGGTATACACGTGTTCCCCATTCTGAACCCCCCTCCATCCTCCCTCCCCGTACCATCCCTCTGGGTCGTCTCAGTGCACCAGCCCCAAGCATCCAGTATCATGCATCGAACGTGGACTGGCAATTCGTTTCATTTATGATATTATACATGTTTCAGTGCCGTTCTCCCAAATCATCCCACCCTCACCCTCTCCCACAGAGTCCAAAAGACTGTTCTATACATCTGTGTCTCTTTTGCTGTCTCACATACAGGGTTATAGTTACCATCTTTCTAAATTCCATATATATGTGTTAGTATACTGTATTGGTGTTTTTCTTTCTGGCTTACTTCACTCTGTATAATCGGCTCCAGTTTCATCCACCTCATTAGAACTGATTCAAATGTATTCTTTTTAATGTCTGAGGAATATTCCATTGTGTATATGTACCACAGCTTTCTTATCCATTCATCTGCTGAAGGACATCTAGGTTGCTTCCATGTCCTGGCTATTATAAACAGTGCTGTGAAGAACATTGGGGTACATGTGTCTCTTTCAATTCTGGTTTCCTCAGTGTGTATGCCCAGCAGTGGGATTGCTGGGTCATAAGGCAGTTCTATTTCCAGTTTTTTAAGGAATCTCCACACTGTTCTCCATAGTGGCTGTACTAGTTTGCATTCCCAGCAACAGTGTAAGAGGGTTCCCTTTTCTCCACACCCTCTCCAGCATTTATTGCTTGTAGACTTTTGGATCGCAGCCATTCTGACGGGCGTGAAATGCTACCTCATTGTGGTTTTGTCTCTTATTAGGCTTTGTCTTAAAGTCTATCTTGTCTTTTAGAAGTATACTACCTCAGCTCTTGTTTGGTTTCCATTTGGGTGGAGTATCTTTTTTCATCCCTTCACTTTCAGTCTGTGTGTGTCCTTAAAAGTGAAGTGAGTCTCTCATAAGCAACATATAATTGGATCTTGTCCATTCATCTTTTATAACTCCTAATAAGATCAATTTATCATAGAATAACATGTTTAATAATATAAATGCCATTTATTATTAGCATTACTATGAAAAATAAGAAACATCAAAATAATTCCTATATTCATGTGGCTATTGTTATTCATGGAAGTGAATTTTTAAATAGAAAAATTTTATCAGAGAAGTTGTTAACTCTAGAAGCAAACAAGTGAAGAAACCGCTTCTCTTACTGCTTCCATTCCTCTCCCCTTTGCTCACTCTGCTCAAGCCACACTGGCTTTCTTGCAAGTTTTCTAACATGCTGAGAATTATCCTTAAACATTTTTCTGGCTGTTTCTTCTGACAAAAAACTCTCTTATGAGATATGACTTTGTCACCAAACACAAGTTCATGTGTCCAACTCACAGTGAAACCAAACAACTGAAGGTTGGAGTTGGGAGCAGAGAGAAATTCATTGCAGAACCATACAAGGAGATGGGTGGCTCCTGCCCCCAAAACCCCAAACTCCTTGAAGAGTTTCAGTAAAGCATTTTAAGAAGCCAGGTGAAGGAACGATGCCATAGGACATGTGATCAGCTCATGCACAAGTCTCTGACTGATGGATGGTGAGGTAACAAGGCAGTGTCTCAGGGGTTAACACTATGAATTCTTGGGTACCAGAAGGCCTAGGGGCTATGTGCTGACGGTCGTCACATAGTTCACATCTTCCATCTGGTGGGGGTGGGGGAGGGGCAGGGTTTCACACCTATAGAATAACTCAGGGAATGTGCAGCAGGTGCTGTTATCTAGGTGCTTCAGAGAGGAGCTAAAGCAGAAGATACAGTTTGGCAAATTCTATCTTACAGATGGCTGAGCATTTTAATACAGTAACATCTTCCCTCCTATTCTCTTCCACCACCTCATTCTGCTTACCTTTCTCTATTGTCTTCATTTTACATACTGACAGCGACTCCCTCCTTGATGAAACTTGAAACAGGCTCTTCCAGAGAATTCCCTGGCAGTCCACTGGTTGAGACTTCATACTTCCACTGCAAGGAGCACAGGTTCAATCCCTAGTCTGGTATCTAAGATCCTATAAGCCATGTGGTGCAGCCAAACACTAAAAGAAAAAAAAAAAAGCAGACTCTTGTGAACCCTTTTTTGACTAGGCCCTATTTTTCCTTAACTGCCCAATTTTATCAAGAATCCTGCTAAGACAGTTTAGCAAGAATACTCCACCATCAATAACTGATCATCCTCAATATCTGGTCAAATTCCTCATCTTCTACCATCCCCCGGATTATATCTGATATCCATGGCCTGCCTTCAACAAGAATCCTGTCAAGTTGGTTTAGCTAGAAATCCCACTTTATCCCTGATATTTCCTCTTTGTAATTTGCCATCCACTGGCCCTTCTGCCCCACTACTTGGCTATAAATTCCCACTTTCCTTGCAGTACTCAGAATTGTAGCCAGCTTTGTAGTGAGGGATTTTCTTTTCTTCAATTACAATAGTTTCTGAATAAAATCTGTTTTTACTGCTTTAACTACTGTCAAGCTCTTTTTTTCTCTGACAATAGTTTTTATCACATTCTATCAAGCTACATGTTTTATTATTATATGTTTTGGTTTTTTTTGTCTAGCTCTACCTATTACAAATGTAATCTCCACGAGGCAGGGATCTCTTCCCCCCACTACTGATATATCACAAGCACCTATAAAAGTGACTGGCATGTAATAGGCACGTCATCATATCTTTTGAGTTTATTTGATTTGTTGACTGAACTGAATCAACTATTTATTGTATGCCTATGATGATACTCCGGTGGCTCAGAGGGAAAGAATCCACCTGCAGTGCAGAAGATGCGGGTTCAATTCCTGGGCTGGCATTGAGTTAAAGCAGTTGATTGCTTCAAATTTGTGACTTACGCTACGTGTGTCTGTTCTTGGCATTTACTGTGCCTTAAATCAATGGTTAATATAAATCTGAAGTTACTTTTATATTTTGCTTTGTCCCCATAATCAAGATATATAGATTACACTTCATATGCTTGCACTTTCCTGATTAGACTAGGAAGGGAAGAAACTGCCTTTCTATGTTTGGTCAGCAAGTGGAAAAGAAAAATTCCAAAGGAGAGGCAGATAAGGCTTTGGTAAAATGGAAAGCTGTAGAACAGAAAGAGGAGCCCCTGTCTTGAATGAAGGCAGCACTGGTTTGCTATTAGAGGACATAACTCTGATACATTATCACAAGACAATGCATATTGAAAGATTTTTAGTCTTGTTCAGATTTTTTTAAATGAGATTTTAATTGGTAGGAAAAGTCCCACATTGTCAAATAGGCTGTTATTTCAATATGAGAAAATTTTAAGTATAACCATAGGATAGAAGATGTGAGGCCGTTAAATGATAATTCTTTAAAATGCTGCCTCTTGGAGGGATTTTTAATAGTATTCCTCAAAAGAAACAGGACATGCGTGCTCTGCCCAGGGAAAAGTGTACTCACAACTCAGATCTTGAGACCAAGATCCTGCCCCAAAAAAGAACAGATTAAGAACTTTTCCTTTGTGTTCCTAACTGCTACATTTTCATAGGACCCTATGATAAAAGTAGGAAATGAAAGAAGTGGAAAGAGATGTAAATACAAGTTAAATGCTGGGTAACTAGGGTTAGGTCAATCCTCTTTAGCAAGAGAACAGATTCAATCTATGTTAAAAGTGAAATTAAGTCCTATTAAGTGCATCATTACCTACAACTAGCAGTAAGGTTCATGATAGACTGATTTGAAAATCTGAAACCTATAAAATTCCTTGTCCCTCTGCTGAATAATACTGAGGACAAGTAAATGCAATTTAAATATTGGATCCTGGAAATATTTGCTCCTAAAAGATAACAAAGAATAAATTAAAACAGCATAGTTAACAAAACAAAGGCTTTGTTCAAGGCTCATTTTAAGAGCTGTGTCTTTTTGTATGTATCAATCCAAAATCACTATGCCATAAACTCAGCCAAGTCCCAACAAGTTTTTCACCTTGCAAGTTCAGTTCAGTTCAGTTCAGTCGCTCAGTCATGTCCGACTCCTTGCGACCCCATGAATCGCAGCACGCCAGGCCTCCCTGTCCATCACCATCTCCTGGAGTTCACTCACACTCTCGTCCATCGAGTCCGTGATGCCATCCAGCCATCTCATCCTCTGTCATCCCCTTCTCCTCCTGCCCCCAATCCCTACCAGCATCAGAGTCTTTTCCAATGAGTCAACTCTTTGCATGAGGTGGCCAAAGTACTGGAGCTTCAGCTTTAGCATCATTCCTTCCAAAGAAATCCCAGGGTTGATCCCCTTCAGAATGGACTGGTTGGATCTCCTTGCAGTCCAAGGGACTCTCAAGAGTCTTCTCCAACACCACAGTTCAAAAGCATCAATTCTTTGGCGCTCATCCTTCTTCACAGTCCAACTCTCACATCCATACATGACCACAGGAAAAACCATAGCCTTGACCAGACAGACCTTAGTCAGCAAAGTAATGTCTCTGCTTTTGAATATACTATCTAGGTTGGTCATAACTTTTCTTCCAAGGAGTAAGTGTCTCTTAATTTCATGGCTGCAGTCACCATCTGCAGTGATTTTGGAGCCCAAAAGTATAAAGTCTGGCACTGTTTCTACTGTTTCCCCATCTATTTCCCATGAAGTGATTGGACCGGATGCCATGATCTTCGTTTTCTGAATGTTGAGCTTTAAGCCAACTTTTTCTCTCTCCTCTTTCACTTTTATCAAGAGGCTCTTTAGTTCCTCTTCACTCTCTGCCATAAGGGTGGTATCATCTGCATATCTGAGGTTATTGATATTTCTCCCAGCAATCTTGATTCCAGCTTGTCTTTCTTCCAGTCCAGCGTTTCTCATGATGTACTCTGCATATAAGTTAAATAAGCAGGGACAATATACAGCCTTGATGTACTCCTTTTCCTATTTGGAACCAGTCTGTTGTTCCATGTCCAGTTCTAACTGTTGCTTCCTGACCTTCATACAGATTTCTCAAGATGCAGGTTAGGTGTTCTGGTATTCCCATCTCTTTCAGAATTTTCCACAGTTTGTTGTGATCCACACAGTCAAAGGCTTTGGCATAGTCAAGAAAGCAGAAATAGATGTTTTTCTGGAACTCTCTTGCTTTTTCCATGATCAAGCAGATGTTGGCAATTTGATCGCTGGTTCCTCTGCCTTTTCTAAAACCAGCTTGAATATCAGGGAGTTCATGGTTCACGTATTGCTGAAGCCTGGCTTGGAGAATTTTGAGCATTACTTTACTAGCATGTGGGATGAGTGCCATTGTGCGGTAGTTGGAGCATTCTTTTGCATTGCCTTTCTTTGGGATTGGAATGAAAACTGACCTTTTCCTGTGGCCACTGCTGAGTTTTCCAAATGTGCTGGCATATTGAGTGCAGCACTTTCACAGCATCATCTTTCAGGATTTGAAGTAGCTCAACTGGAATTCCATCACCTCCACTAGCTTTGTTCGTAGTCATGCTTTCTAAGGCCCACTTGACTTCACAGTCCAGGATGTCTGGCTCTAGATTAGTGATCACATCATCATGATTATCTGGGTCATGAAGATCTTTTTTGTAGAGTTCTTCCGTGTATTCTTGCCACCTCTTCTTAATATCTTCTGCTTCTGTTAGGTCCAGACCATTTCTCTCCTTTATCGAGCCCATCTTTGCCTGAAATGTTCCCTTGGTATCTCTGATTTTCTTGAAGAGATCTCTAGTCTTTCCCATTCTGTTCTTTTCCTCTATTTCTTTGCATTGATCACTGAGGAGGGCTTTCTTATCTCTTCTTGCTGTTCTTTGGAACTCTGCATTCAGATGCTTATATCTTTCCTTTTCTCCTTTGCTTTTCACTTATCTTCTTTTCACAGGTATTTGAAAGGCCTCCCCAGACAGCCATTTTGTTTTCTTGCATTTCTTTTCCATGGGGATGGTCTTGATCCCTGTCTCCTGTACAGTGTCACGAACCTCATTCCATAGTTCATCAGGCACTCTATCAGATCTAGTCCCTTAAATCTATTTCTCACTTCCACTGTATAATCATAAGGGATTTGATTTAGGTCATACCTGAATGGTCTAGTGGTTTTCCCTACTTTCTTCTATTTAACTCTGAATTTGGTAAGAAGGAGTTCATGATCTGAGCCACAGTCAGCTCCTGGTCTTGTTTTTGTTGACTGCATAGAGCTTCTCCATCTTTGGCTACAAAGAATATAATCAAATTTCGGTGTTGACCCTCTGGGGATGTCCATGTGTAGAGTCTTCTCTTGTGTTGTTGGAAGAGGGTGTTTGCTATGACCAGTGCGTTTTCTTGGCAAAACTCTATTAGTCTTTGCCCTGCTTCATTCCACATTTCAAGGCCAATTTGCCTGTTACTCCAGGTGTTTCTTGTCTTCCTACTTTTGCATTCCAGTCCCCTATAATGAAAAGGACATCTTTTTTGGTGTTAGTTCTAAAAGGTCTTGTAGGTCTTCATAAAACCATTCAACTTCAGCTTCTTCAGTGTTACTGGTTGGGGCATAGACTTGGATAACTGTGATATTGAATGGTTTGCCTTGGAGACGAACAGAGATCATTCTGTCATTTTTGAGATTGCATCCAAGTACTGCATTTTGGACTCTTGTTGACCATGATGGCTACTCCATTTCTTCTGAGGGATTCCTGCCTGCAGTAGATATAATGATCATCTGAGTTAAATTCACCCATTCCAGTCCATTTTAGTTCACTGACTCCTAAAATGTCAATGTTCACCCTTGCCATCTCTTCCAATTTGCCTTGATTCATGGATCTGACATTCCAGGTTCCTATGCAATATTGCTCTTTACAGCATCGGACCTTTCTTCTATCACCAGTCACATCCACAACTAGGTATTGTTTTTGCTTTGGCTCCATCCCTTCATTCTTTCTGGAGTTATTTCTCCACTGATCTTCAGTAGCATATTGAGCACCTAATGACCTGGGGAGTTCCTCTTTTGGTATCCTATCATTTTGCCTTTTCATACTGTTCATGGAATTCTCAAGGCAAGAATACTGAAGTGGCTTGCCACTCCACCTTGCAAGAGCCACTTTAAAATCACATAGCCAAGGCCCTGCTGCTGCTGCTGCTATGTCGCTTCAGTCGTGTCCGACTCTATGCGACCCCACAGATGGCAGCCCACCAGGCTCCCCCATCCCTGGGATTGTCCAGGCAAGAACACTGGAGTGGGTTGCCATCTCCTTCTCCAATGCATGAAAGTGAAAAGTGAAAGTGAAGTCGCTCAGTCGTGTCCAATTCTTAGCAACCCCATAGACTACAGCCTACCAGGCTCCTCCATCCATGGGATTTTCCAGGCAAGAGTACTAGAGTGGGCTGCCATTGCCTTCTCCGCCAAGGCCCTAAAATCTTATAAATTTCTTCCCCCAAGTTTTTCACTTTAAGATACTACTAAGATTCTATCAAGCAGGGGTTCTGCAGTAGGACTACCAAACTTGGTAGTCCTTGTAATTATCAGTAAGTGCCTCTGTTGGTCTTTGGCAGGTCAATGGTCCACTGATAAAAACAGCTCAGTACTGAAAGACAGAGGACAAGTGTCAGTGCTAAATAGCCCAAGACAAACACATCTGTGCTTGAACAAATTTGGGGAGAGTTGTAATCTTTGCAACATGGAAAAATGCACAATGTTTCAATGAGAATGAGTTTGGAATGCTTTATAAAGTTGGGGTTTATATTAGGTGATTCAGGACAGCTTGGAGGAAGTGGATCTTTGCTGTGGATTGAATGTTGTCATGAATTGGAGGCAGTTCTACAACTGGCTATTGCATTACCTAGCCAATGCTGAATAACAAATGGCTACAAACTTAACAGCTGAAAACAGCACACATTTGTCTCATTATTCTGTGAGTCAGGACTCTAGCCACAGACTGGATGGATTCTCTGTTTTAGAATTTTTCACAGGACTATAATCCAGGTGTCAGCTGGGGATATGATCCCACCTCAAGGCCTGATAGGGAGAGGGTCCATTTCCATGCTCCTCCTATGGTTGTTGGTGGGATTCAGCTTTTTGTGGGTTGTTATACACTCATCTACAGCCAGACATCCTGGAATGCGAAGTCAAGGGCCATTGGAAGCATCACTACGAACAAAGCTAGTGGAGGTGGAATTCCAGCTGAGCTATTTCAATTCTTGAAAGATGATGCTGTGAAAGTGCTGCACTCAATATGCCAGCAAATTTGGAAACCTCAGCAGTGGCCACAGGACTGGAAAAGGTCAGTTTTCATTCCAATCCCAAAGAAAGGCAATGCCAAAGATTGTTCAAACTACCACGCAATTGCACTCATCTCACACAATAACAAAGTAACGTTCAAAATTATCCAAGTCAGTCTTCAACAGTACGTGAACCATGAACTTCCAGATGTTCTAGCTGGATTTAGAAAAGGCAGAGGAACCAGAGATCAAATTGCCAACATCCTTTAGATCATAGAGAAAGCAAGAGAGTTCAAGAAAAACATCTATTTCTGCTTTATTGACTATGCCAAAGCCTTTGACTGTGTGGATCACAGTAAACTGTGGAAAATTCTGAAAGAGATGCAAATACCAGACCACCTGACCTGCCTCCTGAGAAATCTGTATGCAGGTCAAGAAGCAACAGTTAGAACTGGACATGGAATAACAGACTGTTTCCAAATCAGGAAAGGAGTATATCAAGGCTGTATATTGTCACGCTGCTTATTTAACTTATATGCAGAGAACATCATGAGGAACGCTGGGCTGGAAGAAGCATAAGCTGGAATCAAGATTGCCAGCAGAAATATCAATAACCTCAGATACGCAGATGACACCATCCTTATGAAAGAAAGCGAAGAAGAACTAAAGAGCCTCTTGATAAAAGTGAAAGAGGAGAGTGAAAAAGCTGGCTTAAAACTCAACATTCCAAAAAATGAAGATCATGGCATCTGATTCCATCACTTCATGGCAAATACATTTGGAAACAATGGAAACAGTGACAGACTTTATTTTCTTGGGCTCCAAAATCACTGCCGATGGTGACTGAAACCATGAAATTAAAAGACGCTTGCTCCTTGGAAGAAAAGTTATGACCAACCTAGACAGCATATTAAGAAGCAGAGCCATTACTTTGCCAACAAAGGTCTGTCTAGTCAAAGCTATGGTTTTTCCAATAGTCATGTGTGGATGTGAGAGTTGGACTTTAAAGAAAGCTGAGCGCTGAGGAATTGATGCTTTTGAACTGTGGTGTTAGAGAAGATTCTTGAGAGTCCCTTGGACAGCAAGGAGATCAGGAAGCTGAAAGTCCAATGCTTCAGCCACCTGATGTGAAGAACTGACTCATTTGAAAAGACCCTGATGCCGGGAAAGATTGAAGGTGGGAGGAGAAGGGGATGACAGAGGATGAAATGGTTGGATGGCATCACTGACTCAATGAACATGAATTTGCCCAAGCTCCAGGAGTTGGTGATGGACAGGAAAGCCTGGCATGCTGCAGTCCATGGGGTCGCAGAGTCGGATACGACTTAATGACTGAATTGACTGATACTTGAGAGCCTCAGTTTCTTCCTGGTTGTCAACTGGAGGCCACCTTAGTTGCTTGCAATGCAGGCTTCTCCATATGGTGACTTACTTCATCAAAGTCAGCAGGGACGGGTGGTAAATAGTCTGCTGGAAAGATGGGGATTTCTACCATCTTATAAAATGTAAGCAATGAAATAAAATCTCATTATCTTTATCATGTTACACTGGTTAAATGAAAGTTAGGGACTCTGCCTACATTCAAGAGAAGAAATACATAAGGGCGAGAACTAGAAGGTAGGATAACTGGGCCATTTTGGAGTGGGCCTGCTATAGGTATTTTAATGAATCTTATCTGGAATGATGGAAGAGTAGAATGTGGCTAAAATTCTGATTAGTATAGAAGCAGCAGTTATTCATGTTACTCAGAAAAGGAGGATATTTGCTCATTTTTGTCCTTTTGATTATGTTCATGTTTTTAATCTGTGTTTAGACATATGTATGAAATGGTCTTATTTTGTCTTCATCCATTATAATAACATATGTTAGTGACATCTTTGTCATTGTCTGATTGGTGTCCTATAAAATTATTTATAATCAGCAGGAGGATACCAAGACATGAGATCAGCAGCTAACAAGACCCGGGTCTAACTGATGGTTCAAGAGCAGCTTCTAGCTGTCAGAGGCCACGTTTCTCTTTCTTATAAGAAATAAGTTAGGACACATAATAGAGAGATAGGAAAGCTGGAAAACAGATGAGAGGGAAAAATATACACAAATAAGATCACAGATGATTTTCTAGATAAGCAAGACTAATTATTTTTTAATGTTTTATTTTTATATCTTACTGAAGTGTAGTTGATTTAAACTGTTGTGTTAATTTCTACTGAACAGCAAAATGATTCAGTTATACATGCATATACTCTTTTTACAAGTTGTTTTCCATTATGATGAATCACAGTATACTGAGCATGGTTCCTTGTGCTATATCGTAGGACTTTGTTGTTTATCCATCCTAAATATATTAGTTTGCATCATCTAATCCCAAATTCCCACTCCTTCCCTCCCCTACCTGCTCCACCTCTTGGCAACCACAAATGTGTTCTTTATATCTGTGTGTCTGTTTCTGTTTTGTAGATATGTTCATTTATGGCAAGACCAAATATTATAGTCACATCTTTAATCAAAATGGATTTGAAAATGATCTCTAAGGACTCATATAAAATGTATAGATGATTATGCATAATTTTACATAAGCTACCATTATAAATGAATATAGTTTTATCCAATCATGTGACTATATACCTTTTAACATTTTTTTTTGCTTGGTTTTCTAAAGTCCTAGACTAAAAGATAATGAGAGATATTTGAAACAAAAGAACTTTAAATTATTAATTATAAGGTTTCTTTTGCCAAAAATTGACATAGCAAGAATTTCAACAGTTTTTTCTTATGTTAGAAAAAATATGAATTTGAAAATAACAGAAATTATAACGATTTAAGTATAATCAAATAAAAATTTAATGATGTCAATGATTATTCCAGGGTTTATGATTGAAGAGGAAAGTGTAAAATGGGGTTAAGCATTCTCCCCTCTTACACTAGAGTCAGATGATAAATTTTGGTTGGTCTGTTACCAAGCACACTTGTATATATGATAAAATGCCCTTGTGGAATCTACAATCAAGCCATCAAACTGTAAAAGCTATTCCCGTGGGGAAACCATGACAAGAGAAGTTAATCATAAGTAGTACCAGCACTATTACCTTATGAAAATGGCCAGGTAATATGTGGTCATGAGGTTCAAAATTGTTCCCCAGTCGATTGCCTTTCCCAAGATACTAGGAGCATTCCTCGTGATATGAAGGCTTTGTTCTTTGTTTTCTATTTGCTCCAGACTTTCTGAGTCGGATTAATCTTTCTATTAAAAAAAAAAAAAAAGTCTGCTTCCCACCCCTGCATATGCTCATTACTCAGAATAGCTTCTTTTTTTCCTGGTTTTTTTTTTTTTTTTTGTCTCATATGCAACACACATCAGCCATTCAAGAATCAAAGGCAGAATGTCAATGAATCTGTTTCTATTCCTGAAGGATCCTCTATTGCCTTGTTACCTGTTTTTCAGATCTCAAGAAAATTGTCCTTAGCATTTCAGCATCGTCCTTAAAAATACCTTTCCTCTTGTCCTCCCATCCCTTGTTGGTACTGTTTTACTGTGATTTGATAGTAACTTACTCCTGCCTGCACTAAGTATGGGCCATATTTTAATCTGAGTTACTGATCTCTCTTTCCTCTCACTAAGAAAACTATCCAAAACTTATAAATAAATTAAAGAAATTGCTGTGTTTTCGTTCGATGTTTTTGCTGAGCATTATCAGGCCAAGCCAAGGATTATCTGATTTCTTAGAGTATGTGCCTTTGTTAAACTTGCTATTTTACTCTTGGTTTAGATAATTTACAACTCCGTAAGGATAGTCATAACTGGTAGGCTTATATGATGCTTGTCCTATACCAATGCACTTTTATTGCCCTATAGGACATTAACCAGGTTTCTACCCAAATAAGTAATCTTATTTAAGCATTAATTTTCTTTAGCTGCTCTGAATACTTCCTTCTTTCTAATTCTTTTTGAACCATCCTTACCATCATGCAAGTTCTATCATTCATTAGTGAATTAAATATTTGACATGTACTCACTTTATGTTCATATGAAAGTTATATATTTAACTTCTTGAAAATTCTACTTTGACACCACTATTCTGTTAGAGTCTGTACTTTAAACCCTTTGTTCACAGCGTTTTGAATATAGCAGATGTTCAGGAAATAGTTATCGAGTATTTGAGGGGAGTATTACAGAAAAAGCAACTGGATTTAGAATAAAAACTTGCTTATATTCAAATGGCTTCTGATGTAATAGTGAAACTGGATTGAAAAACCTCAATTTCTAGTTCAAGGACATTTTTATTGGCACAGGACAGCCTGAATACCATATATAGGACTAGATATTCAAATACTATGGTTATCACATGCCTGGGATAAAATATTCTGTTACCTGAAATAAAACTGAAAAATGGTATAACTCCTTTAAACATTATTATGATATTCAATCACCTTCATGGGTGTCAAAATTATGTATAACTGTAATATAAAGTAGGCAGTTAACATAATAATATCACCCATTGCATATGTAGTGAACAGTTTTACTACTGTAATACCCAGATATTAAAATTTCAATAAGAAAAGGTAATAAATATGAGTTATTTTTAGAAAAAGGAGAACAGGTCAAAAGAGTGCCATATTTTTTCAGTTTTTATGAACCATAATATTTATATTACAGGTTCAAAAATGTGCATTTGTAGAACAAGAGAGAAAATCACACAATCTGGCATAAACTTACACTTATCTTTCAGAGGATAAATTCTAAAAATCTGGCCAAAATAATACCTTTGTTTTGACTTTATAAAAAGAGAGAAGGAGAGGACTTCCCTGGTGGTCCAGTGGCTAAGGATCCACATTTCCCATCCAGGGAGCCTCGGTTCGATCCCGGGTCGGGGAGCTAGATTCCACATGCTGCAACTATAGACCCCACATGCTGCAATGAAGACCCAATGCAGCCAAATCAATCAATAAATATTAAAAATAATTTTTTAAAAAAAGAGAGAGAAGGAGAAAGAAAGGAAACCAAAGTGGTCATGAAAGAGTCTTGGAAAAGCGACTTTTGAAGAACGATCTAGAGTTTCTTAAAATAAACAGACATGCCATCACAATCACAAAAAATATATGTTGTTGACATGTTTGGTGATGACAAAATAAGATACTAAGGAGGTTCCTGTGGACGGAGGAGCCTGGTGGGCTGCCATCTATGGGGCTGCACAGAGTTGGACATAACTGAAGCAACTTAGCATGCATGCATGCAAGGAACAATATTTTCTCTAAATATGTAAGTTTTGAATACATTATATAAGTGTTATACCAGAAATCTTTATGAAAATCTTCTCATACAGAAATTTTAAATGGTGCTGTTTATTTTATGGGTTTTTTTCCCCCTCTAGATGTCCTCATTTGAGAAAATAATTATTCATAATAAAATTAATATGTTTGCATTACTGATTTTCATAGACAGGATTTAATTTGATAGGTCATATCCTCCCGATTCAATTCAAATACTTGATAATTTCCTGTATGTAGATTTTCTACCCTGCCCTGAGAAGAGAGCTGTGACATTAAAGATAGCATTGGCTCTGCCCTCAAGAAGCTTTTATTTTCATAAGGAAAAAATACATAAATAAATAGCAGTTATCATGAAAAGAAAAATGATACAGAAGTTCCCAAACGGAAGACAGTATTTTGCCATGGAGGCAATTATTGTGAAAAGATGATATTTGAACAGGTTTTGAAACAATGGTTATCAATTCTACATTCATTCAACAAACTTTTAGTGATCTTCTACTCCCTTCATGTAAAATGTGTGTGAAACAGAGGTGAAGGACCTTGATCTTGACTTCAGAAGGTATACCATCTAACAGCAGAGATCAGAAATAGCAAACCGAAGTGTCCTGAGTGTTCAGACCAAACACTTTTCTGTGTGCAGGAGACTGGGGAACTCAAGTAGGCAGTCAATTCAACCTGGGTTTGAAGGATGACCAGGAAAGAAACGGATTTAAAAACAGAAATGGAGAGAAAGTTCAGGAATTGAAAATGACTAAAAAATGTTGACACGGGAAAATGGTCATGATATCATAAATGAAAAAAAAAGAGATAGATGGGATGCAAAACATGAACTTTATGTCAACAATGTTAGATCCACAGATGCTTACAAAGAGAAAAAGAGAAAAGCCCATCATGGAAACTAAGCCAAAATGTGAACGTTGGTGCTATATGGGTAATAGGATTATGGGTGGATTTTTCATTTCTTTGCTTATTCTTTTAATTTTCAAATCTGTTACAATGCATCTCTACAGAAGAAAAAAGATAATAGATGTTATTTTTAAAAGTAATCATAACCTCACATCAATCAGAATGACTATCATCCAAAAAATCTATAAATTAAATGAAAGGAAAAAATATGTAAATAAATGCTAAAGAGAATGTGGACAAAAGGAAACCCTCTTGCACCGTTGGTGGAAATGCAAATTGACACAACTGCTATGGAGAACAGAATGAAGTTTCCTTAAGAAACTGGGAATAAAACTACCATTTGACCCAGCAATCCTACTACTGGGCACATACCCTGAGAAAAAAAACATAATTCAAAAAGACACATATACCCCAGTGTTCATTGCAATACTATCTATAATAGGTATGATGTGGAAGCAACCTAGATGTCCATTGAAAGATGAATGGATAAAGAAGTTGTAGTACATATATACAATGGAATATTACTCAGCCATAGAATGAAATGAAATTGGGTTCTTTGTAGCAATGTGGATGAACCTAGAGTCTGTCATACAGAGTGAAGTGAGTCAGAAGGAGAAAAACAAATATTGTATATTAATGCATATGTATACTTTGGCCACCTCATGCATGGAGTTGACTCATTGGAAAAGACTCTGATGCTGTGAGGGATTGGGGGCAGGAGGAGAAGGGGATGACAGACAATGAGATGGCTGGATCGCATCACTGACTCTATGGACGTGAGTCTGAGTGAACTCCGGGAGTTGGTGATGGACAGGGAGGCCTGGAGTGCTGCGATTCATGGGGTCACAAAGAGTCAGACATGACTGAGCGACGGAACTGATGCTTCCTCCGTGGCTCAGCGGTAAAAATCTGCCTGCAATGCAGGAGATGCAGATCTGAAACCTCGATTGGAAAGATCCCCTGGAGGAGGGCATGGCAACCAACTCTAGTATTTTTACCTGGAGAATCCCATGGACAGAGGAGCCTGGTGGGTTAGAGTCCATAGTGTCTCATAGAGTCGGACATAACTGAAGAGACTTAGCAGGCATGCATGCTTGTACATATATGGATTCTAGAAAAAAACAGTACTGGTGAACCTATTTGCAGGGCATGAATAGACATGCAGGTGAAGAGAATGATCTTGTGGACACAGAGCAGGAAGGAGAGGGTGGGATGAACTGAGAGTAGCAACATATATACACTACTATGTGTTAAAATAGATAACTAGTGAGAAGCTGCTATATAGCAGGGATCTCAGCTCTGTGCTCTGTGCTAACCTAGAGAGGTGGGATGAAGGGGTAGCAGGAAGGCTCAAGAGAGAATGTATGAACTTATAGTTGATTCATGTTTTTGTACAGCAGAAACACACAGCATTGTAATTATACTCCACTTAAAAAATTGTTTTAAGAATTGTTCAAAATTAAAAATAAATTTTTAAAAAAGTAATCTTAAGTCTTCTATTGCCTGTGATAGTAGAGGCTGGTTTAAAAGATCTGTGAGAGGGTGTGGTATTGCTTAGATTAGTCTGCAGCAGACTTAACTTCCTGGCTAAGTGAAGTGAAGTGAAGTCGCTCAGTCGTGTCAGACTGTTAGTGACCCCATGGACTGCAGCCTACCAGGCTCCTCCACCCATGGGATTTTCCAGGCAAGAGTACTGGAGTGGGGTGCCATTGCCTTCTCCTGGATAAGTAGTTCTACATTAGTCTCTGAGCTTCCAGGTGCTCTCTGTCAGCATTCAGTGTGGCTGCTAGCCATTCTCCATGAATTAAACAGCTTCTTGTATCTTTTAACTAAATATTGATGAGTCTTGATACTACCCTTGATCTAAGCCAAAAGGCCAAGAAGTGATGAGTCTTAGTGTCTAAAAACAATAAAGGAATATGACACCTGGAAAGAGCTATTCAGGTAAAGAGGCAAATTCAGCCCTCTGTAAACAACTATCAAATCCAGGAATATATGGAAAAAAAAATCTAAACATCCAAGGAGATGGTACAAAGGCCTTATTAAGTCTCTGAAACTTACCTCATTCAGTTTCATACACTTAGAAGTTTATGAGCCTAAAACCATGGGAAACTTCAAGTCCCAGTTTTGCTAAATATTAAAAAGAGAACAGGAAACCTAAATAATCTAAATTTTGAGAAATGTCTAGAAATATTTTATTCTTGAAGCATTCATTTTTGATTTTTAGAAAACTCACTGAAGGGGAATGAGTCATTTTCTGACAATGTTAGAAAGATTGAATTATTGTATATCCAGCAATAATTTAAAGCAATAGCATTCCTTTTATTAATTCTAGTGTTTTTTTGTCACATTTTTAATTTGTTTTCATTTGGGACTGGAACATGGTTTTTAAAAAGCACTAGATGGGTAAGAAATTTTAAAGTTGAAGTAGTTTGAGATACTCTACCCTGGACTATTTTAAGTACCAGCTATGCCTTCTTTTAAAACTTTCCTCATAGGTGTGTGGAAGCTGATTCTGGTCTCTGTGCAGCTCTGCTGAGCAAAAAGCATGGGCAGCTTCTTTCAGGGGTGTTTGGAAAACTGCTCCAAAGAAGGCACCAGGCTGGCTTACATCTCTGGGTAACAAAGCGAAAAGTCTCCCTCCCTAGAGAGCATCCAAGGTATTGAAGACAATGTCCCCCTTTAGAAGGTAGGAGACAGATGCAGGTCTGCCGGTAGCCCCTACACAAGATCAGGATCTCCTTAGTCTCCAGGTTATTTCCTGTCACACATTCTGCCATGAGTATAAAATCTACCTCTGCCTACCTCCGCATTGCCTGGAAGGGATGATGAGACCTGGGAAGGGAACCAAGGGGAGCAGAAGTTTATGCTGCCTGTTGTGTCCTTCAAAATGGACGTGTGAAGCCATGTGGGCTTGTTTTATCCTTAGAAAACAAATATATGAAAGTGTGGTAAGCTGACCAGCCCACTGCTCCTAAAGAACAACTTGAGTGTTTACCAGATTAAAATTTGAGATTGTGAAAAAAATACAGATTTGGGGACATCATTCATGTCACATGCATTAAATTAATGTTTTAACAAACTCTAGAAGTTTTCTATTTAAATACATATTGGCTCAGATGGTAAAGAATCCACCTGCAATTCAGGAGACCCAGGTTGCATCCCTGGGTCAGGAAGATCCCTTGGAGAAAAGAATGGCAACCCACTCCAGTATTCTTGCCTGGAAAATTCTGTGGACAGAGAAACCTGGTGGGCTACATACCACGGGGTCACAAAAAGTAGGACACAGCTAAGCAACTAACACTTTAACTTTTTTCCTCCTTAATTTGCCAAACATTTATTTTAATATTATAATTCCTAAAAATATTTTTGGAGTATCTCTTTTTGAATTATCTTCAACATCTCTCTTTTTTTTTTTTTTGCTTTTTTTTAAATTTTATTTTTTTAATTTAAATTTTATTTTTTTACTTTACAATACTGTATTGGTTTTGCCATACATTGACATGAATCCACCACAGGTGTACATGAGTTCCCAACCCTGAACCCTCCTCCCACCGCCCTCCCCATATCATCTCTCTGGGTCATCCCAGTGCACCAGCCCCAAGCATCCTGTATCCTGTATCAAACCTAGACTAGCGATTCGTTTCTTACATGATAGTATACATGTTTCAATGCCATTCTCCCAAATCATCCCACCCTCTCCCTCTCCCACAGAGTCCAAAAGTCTGTTCTTTACATCTGTGTCTCTTTTGCTGTCTCACATACAGGGTTCTCGTTACCATCTTTCTGAATTCCATATATATGTGTTAGTATACTGTAACGGTGTTTTTCTTTCTGGCTTACTTCACCCTGTATAATCGGCTCCAGTTTCATCCACCTCATTAGAACTGATTCAAATGTATTCTGTTTAATGGCTGAGTAATACTCCATTGTGTATATGTACCACAGCTTTCTTATTTATTCGTCTGCTGATGGACATCTAGGTTGCTTCCATGTCCTGGCTATTATAAACAGTGCTGCGATGAACATTGGGGTACACGTGTCTCTTTCAATTCTGGTTTCCTCGGTGTGTATGCCCAGCAGTGGGTCAACATCTCTTTCTAAAGTGTCCCTGTTATAGTCACATTTTATTTCCCTTATGAACAATATCATTCACTTTGAGTTCATATTTTATTAACCAGATTTATTTTTGAATGGCTTTCCACTTCTGATATTTTCATGTGAGTTTTTTCTAATTAAAAAGAATGCATTTCAGGCTCTAAAGTAATTTCTAAGCAAAGTATTATAAGAGTACTTTATAATTTTTGACCCACTGTGTTAATTGAATTAATAAATGAAAGTTCACAAATATTTTTTAGATGACAACTAAAAATTTATCACCTTTAAGTGAGATTTTAGAGTAAACACAAATGTTATGAAAAGAAACAAACAAAAAACCAAACCCCCATGAAATGTTAAATAGCAATTTTCTTTTATCTTAATCTCCTTGCTTAAATTTAATGTAGAAGAAGTAGAGTTAAGTTGCCTCAAGGCCCTTGTTGTTGTTATTGTTCAGTTGCTCAGTCATGTGTGACTATTTGCAACCCCATGGACAGCAGCATACCAGGCTTCCCTGTCCTTCACCTCTCCTGGAGCTTGCTCAAACTCATGTCCATTGAGTCAGAGATGCCATCCAACCATCTCATCCTCTGCCATCCCTTTCTCCTCCCACCTTTCATCTTTCCCTGCATCATGGTTTTTTTCTAATGAGGTGGCTCTTTGCATTAGGTGGCCAAAGTATTGGAGTTTCAGCTTCAGCATCAGTCTTTCCAATGAATATTCAGGGTTGATTCCCTTCAGGATTGACTGATTTGATCTCCTTGCAGTCCATGGGACTCTCAACAGTCTTCTCCAACACCACAGTTCACAGGCAATTCTTTGGCACTCAGCTTTCTTTATGGTCCAATTCTCACACCCATACACGACTACTGGAAAAACCATAACTTTGACTATGCAGACCTTTGTTGACGAAATAACATGTCTGCTTTTTAATACACTGTCTAGGTTTGTCAGAGCTTTCCTTCCAAGAAGCAAGCATCTTTTAATTTCATGACCGCAGTCACCATCTGCAGTGATTTTGGAGCCTAAGAAAATCAACTCTGTCACTGTTTCCATTGTTTCCCCATCTAGGGACAAAACCAAAATGGATCACTGGCCTTTTAAGAGGATCTCAAGACTAGTCCTACCAAAATGTAAGAATATTAAATACCCTCCTGACAAGAAAGAACTAGCCAGATATTCCAACCCATGCTTGTGCTTCATAATCTGTCCCTATCATCTACATTCCCAAATTTCCCTTAACCTCCTTAATTTTACCATTTTTCAACCCGCCAGTCATTCTACCTCATTAATAAAAGACCCTTACCATACTCTTTCACTCTAATCCTGCTTCTCTCATAATCTCCCATGACCTCAGTCACATGAACGACAAAGCCAGCACTCTATCCTCCTCCTTCCCCTACGTGTTTGCCTTCTCCCCAAAAACACGCCCCTCTGTCTCACCTGTGCCACCCATTCCCACGGTCATGCCTTGTTTCCTGAGGATGCTGGTGGGAAGAAAAGAGTTGCGCCACTAGCCTATGGTCAGTTTCTCTTGCTTTACTGGGGGTATGTGGGAGATGTTATCAGAAAAGAAAGATCTCAGATGGTTTTGTCTAAAGTCAATTAAATATGCTAACACTTGACTAATGATCAAATCACTGTTGTATTCTAGACATAAAATCTTTATCTAATGAAGACTTTTGGCAGAATAAGCTTCAGTCTATGACTTTATAAGGCACAGCTTCCTAGAGAATGTTATATAAACTATGTAACCATGCAGTCACACAAATGGGTATATTTCATAGCCTAAAATGCTTCCTGTTGTGTGAGGTCACCAGCACAACTTGCTCAGACTGTTCATCTGTTACTCTGGGCTGAAAGGCAGATCTGACATGAAGGAAGAAGCTGATGACCCATACTCTGGACACCAGAACGATTTCTGCTTTCCGTGTTCTTCATTATTTATATGAAGCTTAATAGTAAGATACTTAATTTTAGTGAATCTTATTTGGCAAACCAATTCCTTTCTGCTAGTTCAACCAGCAACTACTTCCTCTCATAATTTCATGTTTTGTTTTCTGTCTAGTACCTCCCTTCCTCCCAGTTAAGCTCTGGAAGTAGTTGAGTTTGTATTACTACAGTATTGTATGAAATCACAATACACTGTATTATATCACTAACAAAAAGTTTTTTAGTCTCTCTCTAGGTAAATGTATCTAGTCCTGCTGCTTTAAATAGCATCTACATGCTAATGAATTGCACATTTAAATTTTTAACCCAGACTCTTGCCCTCTACTCTGTATGTCTTACTTGACATGTCTATTTGAATCCTTTGTGGACATCTCAGACTTAGTTGATGCTAAAAAAAAACTCTTAAATTTTCCCATCTCTTCTCTTCCAGTGACCCTCTATCTTAAGGAATGGAGCCATCGATCATTTAATGGTGCAAGCCACAAATATGTAAGCCATTCTTGTTGACTCTGTTTTTCTCAACCTCCCTCCCCGACAGCTAATTTATCAGCAGTTCGTGTTGCTCTACAGCCAAAATGTACCTGGAAGGACTTTCCTGGTTGTCCAGTGGCCAAAACCCCATGCTTGTATTCAGGAGGCTGCAGTTCAGTCTCTGGTGGGGGAACTAGATCTCACATGTACAGCTAAGACCTGACACAGCCAAATACATTAATTAATTAAAAATCAATAAATAAAGCATTGAAAAAACAACAGACAAAAACAAAACAAACTGTACCTGGAATCATTTGGTTATTCTGTCTTTACGGACAGTGTTCTAATTCAAACAACCATCATTTTTAACCGGGACAATTTAATTCCAGGCTGATCTCCTGCTTCCCCTCTTACCTCCTTACGTTTCATTCTTCACACAACACTCAGAGTAAACTCAAATTCTGATCACAATACCTCTCTTACTTAGAAACCCTCAGTGGCTCCCAAACAGTCTAGAATATTAATACAACCCAACTTCCTTATTATAACTTTACCACAATATTTGTGACTGGGCTCCTGCCGTTCCCTCAGATCCCGTCTAGTAAAACGATCCCTCATTCACAACACTTGATTCAAACTGGCTTTGGGGGACTCCCCTGCTGGCTCAGCAGTAAAGTACTTGCCTGCAATGTAGGAGATGCAGGTTCGATCCCTAGGTCAGGAAGGTCCACTGCAGGAGGAAATGGCAACCCCGTCCAGCATTCTTGTCTGGGAAATCCCATGGACAAAGGAGCCTTGAGGGCTACAGTCCACGGGGTCACAAAGAGTCAGACACGACTGAGCAACTGAACGAACGGGCTTTGGGTTACTCAAGCTAGCTAAATACATTTTGGTCTTCATGCAAGCTCTTTAGGTAGTCTACTTTTTAATTTTTCAGCTTCTAGACAAATGGCGTCTCCTTAGAAAAGCTTTCAGTTCTTGCCCGTCTCCAGCATTTCTTCCATCCTTTCCATATGTTATAGACGACTCACTCAGATCACCTGTTTGAATCCTCTTTATTGTTTCGCCTGGTTATGCTCTCTCTACTCCCTACTAGATAGAAACTCCGAGAGGTGAACTATTTTGACTGTTAGGTTCATCACCCTGTCTCTAGGGCCAGGCACATTTCAAACATCTAGTAAAGATTAGCTATTATATTTGCTATTTTAAAACAAGCATTTATTAACGGCCTAGAATATTCTGGGGACTTCAGATATATTATCTCAGATGTCTTTACAACAAATCTATGAGGTATAAGCTTTTTGAGATATACATATTCATATATCCATATCTCTTTATATCTAAATGTGTATCTAAATATAGATATGGACATAAGTTTTTTAGTGGGGAACTGAATTATTCCCAAGGTTTTCTTCACTAATAAGTAATGATATAGTGGAACTGGTGTTCAGTCCTCAAGAGTCCTTGGCCAAATCTACTTTCAGTTGTTGCCTGTAAAATTCTTTATTCCATAATAGTTATTCTTATGTCAATTTATGGTAAGAAATTAAAATAAAACAATACTGGGCTAGATAGACTTTGGTAAGCAACAAATTATTAACAATAGATAATTATATTCTGAGATATAAAATACTATTAAAAATTCTAACCCTTCTAATTATTCATAGATTTACACTAGAAGTATAAGTTGGAATCAAGGGAAATAAAAAATATTCAAAAACTCTATGATGCATGAATATTCTTTTATTAGATTTCAACTCAAGTGTTTTTACAGAGACTGGAAACTTTCACTCAGATTGGAAACATATTCAGGAATTATTTTTTGAGAGCGAAGATTTGCCTCATGAAAGATTTATAAAATTATCATATAAATTAATCTCCTATTTGGGGAATCATTGCATTTAGAACATTAGGGAATGATTACTTTTCTGAGGGAGAATTTGGGACAATTTAGATCTGAATTATAACAATGATACTTAGCTCTGAAATGCTCTTGAATAGTCTCATAGTATTTTCATCTTCTTGTCAATGTCTTGAATAATATTCTATGCTAGCATTCACTCACAAATTGTGAGAAAAACAAAACACCCCAGCACCAATACGAGTATGATCTAGTCGGTGAATATGAATTGAACCCAAACTCATTTTCCAAAGTTCATGCTGGATATTTATTTCATAAACAAAAGGTCAAAAGAAAATTATGTTTAGAATATGAGTAGAAAAATCACAAAAGGAGGTGGTGAAATTTGAATGCCCATTAACTCAGCTATAGCATCAAAGAATATTTAAGTTCAGTTGAAATAGGTAAAGGACATTTTAAGGGTCAAAGAACAAATATATATATGACATGACTTTTAAGAACCGTTATCCCTAAGCTTACTTTGATAGTTTGAAGTTCATTTTGTGTAGCTTCAAAAATAGCAATCTTTAGAAAAGTGATTCATTCAGTTTTTATCTCCATTACATTCCTATTGCAATTTTGCTTTATACCATTCTCACTTACTGCCTGAGCCACTAATGTCGGGCAATTCCCTAAACTCCTACTTTATTATAAATGCCTTCTATGTGACACACACTGTCTATCAACTTTACTGTCCATGGCATTCCTCTTAACATGCAGAAAATGATCAACAACAGCCCTGGACTTCACATTTTCTTTTTACTCAGTTCAGTTCAGTTCAGTCGCTCAGTCGTGTCTGACTCTTTGCGACCCCATGAATTGCAGCACGCCAGGCCTCCCTGTCCATCACCAACTCCTGGAGTTCACTCAGACTCACATCCATCAAGTCGGTGATGCCATCCAGCCATCTCATCCTCTGTCATCCCCTTTTCCTCCTGCTCCCAATTCCTCCCAGCATCAGAGTCTTTTCCAATGAGTCAACTCATCGCATAAGGTGGCCAAAGTACTGGAATTTTAGCTTTAGCATCATTTCTTCCAAAGAAATCCCAGGGGTGATCTCCTTCAGAATGGACTGGTTGGATCTCCTTGCAGTCCATGGGACTCTTAAGAGTCTTCTCCAACACCACAGTTCAAAAGCATGAATTCTTCAGCGCTCAGCTTTCTTCATAGTCCAACACTCGCATCCATACATGACCACTGGAAAAACCGTAGCCTTGACTAGACAGACCTTTGTTGGCAAAGTAATGTCTCTGCTTTTCAATATGCTATCTAGGTTGGTCATAACTTTCCTTCCAAGGAGTAAGTGTCTTAATTTCATGGCTGCAATCACCATCTGCAGTGATTTTGGAGCCCTCCAAAATAAAGTCTGACACTGTTTCCACTGTTTCCCCTTCTATTTGCCATGAAGTGATGGGACCAGATGCCATGATCTTCGTTTTCTGAATGTTGAGCTTTAAGCCAACTTTTTCACTCTTCTCTTTCATTTTCATCAAGAGGCTCTTTAGTTCCTCTTCACTTTCTGCCATAAGGGTGGTGTCATCTGCATATCTGAGGTTACTGATATTTCTCCTGGCAATCTTGATTCCAGCTTATGCTTCTTCCAGCCCAGCGTTCCTCATGATGTTCTCTGCATATAAGTTAAATAAGCAGGGTGACAATATACAGCCTTGATGTACTCCTTTTCCTATTTGGAACCAGTCTGTTGTTCCATATCCAGTTCTAACTATTGCTTCCTGACCTGCATATAGGTTTCTCAAGAGGCAGATCAGGTGGTCTGGTATTCCCATCTATTTCAGAATTTTCCACAGTTTGTTGTGATCCACACAATCAAAGGCTTTGGCATAGTCAATAAAGCGGAAGTAGATGTTTTTCTAGAACTCTCTTGCTTTTTCCATGATCCCGCGGATGTTGGCAATTTGATCTCTGGTTCCTCTGCCTTTTCTAAAACCAGCTTGAACTTCTGAGAGTTCACCGTTCACGTATTGCTGAAGCCTGGCTTGGAAAATTTTGAGCATTACTTTACTAGCATGTGAGATGAGTGCAATTGTGCGGTAGTTTGAGCATTCTTTGGCATTGCCTTTTTTGGGATTGGAATGAAAACTGACATTTTCCAGTCCTGTGGCCACTGATGAGTTTTCCAAACTTGCTGGCATATTTAGTGCAGCACTTTCACAGCATCATCTTTCAGGATTTGAAGTAGCTCAACTGGAATTCCATCACCTCCACTAGCTTTGTTCGTAGTCATGCTTTCTAAGGCCCACTTGACTTCACATTCCAGGATGTCTGGCTCTAGGTGAGTGATCACACCATTGTGATTGTCTTGGCCATGAAGATCTTTTTTGTAGAGTTCTTCTGTGTATTCTTGCCACCTCTTCTTAATATCTCCTGCTTCTGTTAGGTCCATACCATTTCTGTCCTTTATCGAGCCCATCTTTGCAGGAAATGTTCCCTTGCTATCTCCAATTTTCTTGAAGAGATCTCTAGTTTTTCCCATTCTGTTGTTTGCCTCTATTTCTTTGCATTGATCATTGAGGAAGGCTTTCTTATCTCTTCTTGCTATTCTTTGGAACTCTGCATTCAGATGCTTATATCTTTCCTTTTCTCCTTTCTTTTTTGCTTCTCTTCTTTCAACAGCTATTTGTAAGGCCTCCCCAGACAGCCATTTTGCTTTTTTGCATTTCTTTTCCATGGGGATGGTCTTGATCCCTGTCTCCTGTACAGTGTCACAAACCTCCGTCCATAGTTCATCAGGCACTCTGTCTATCAGATCTAGTCCCTTAAATCTATTTCTCACTTCCACTATATAATCATAAGGGATTTGATTTAGGTCATACCTGAATGGTCTAGTGGTTTTCCCTACTTTCTTCAATTTAAGTCTGAATTTGGCAATAAGGTGCTCATGATCTGAGCCACAGTCTAACTACGACCTAATCTCTCAGCCTCAGTGACACAAGTATAAAACTGGGTTAATCCCAGTCAAGAAGATTTGGACTAATAGCTAAATTGAGGTAACGTTTGTATACACACTTTGTACAATACAACATGTTTTGCGAATATAAGGTATTATTTCTGAACTTATTTCACTAAACTCACTATCAGTTCAGTTCAGTTCAGTTGCTCCTTTGTGTCCGATTATTTGTGACCCCATGCAGCACACCAGGCTGTCCATCACCAGCTTCTGGAGCTTGGTTGAAGTAATGTCCATCAAGTCCGTGATGCCATTCAACCATCTCATCCTCTGTCGTCCCCTGCTCCTCCTCCCTTCAGCCTTTCCCAGCATCGTGGTCTTTTCCAGTGAGTCAGTTCTTTCCATCCAAGTATTGGAGCTTCAGCTTCAGTATCATTTGCTTATCAACATGAATTAGAAACAAGAGATTAGATAATTATTCTAGACTTAATTTTGCTTCTATTGCTCAGACAATTATGCAGCATTTTCCCTTTAAAAGGAAATGATGACTCAAGATACTTTGGTTGGATACAATTTTCTATTAACATAGCAAAAGTGATACCCTAATTATAACCAATACTCACCAAGCAGAAATCAATATGAAAATACCTTTATTCCCCATTCAAAAATTGTGAAGCTTCCTTTAACAGTTATATTTCTTGTAAATGATACATCAAATACAGTACACACACAGACACATACATACAGACACACGTCTGTGAGAATTTGGCTACAATGCGTCAACCTCCAAATTTAATTACTTGCCAAAACTTACAAATTTTAAGTCTTTAAAAACTAAGGACAAGTCTTGGACATAGTGACAAATAAGGCTTCCTAAGAGCCACATAAAATGGCAGCCCACTCCAGTGTTCTTGCCTGGAGAATCCCGGGGACGGGGGAGCTGGTGGGCTGTCGTCTATGGGGTCACACAGAGTCAGACATGACCGAAGTGTCTTACCAGCAGCAGCAGCAGCAAGAGCCATACTAAATTGTATAATATAGCGATTATGTAGAGAGAATACTATTCAGTTCAGTTCAGTTCAGTCGCTCAGTCGTGTCCAACTCTTTGCAACCCCACGAATCGCAGCACACCAGGCCTCCCTGTCCATCACCATCTCCCGGAGTTCACTCAGACTCTCCATCGAGTCAGTGATGCCATCCAGCCATCTCATCCTCTGTCGTCCCTTTCTCCTCCTGTCCCCAGTCCCTCCCAGTGTCAGAGTCTTTTCCAATGTGTCAACTCTTTGCATGAGGTGGCCAAAGTACTGGACTTTCAGCTTTAGCATCATTCTTTCCAAAGAAATCCCAGGACCGATCTCCTTTACAATGAACTGGTTGGATCTCCTTGCAGTCCAAGGAACTCTCAAGAGTTCAAAAGCATCAGCTCCTCGACCCTCAGCTTTCTTCACAGTCCAACTCTCATATCCATACATGACTACTGGAAAAACCATATCCTATTACATAGATACAAATAATAATATAGAGCACAGCAGTCATTTTTACTCCAATTTTAGGTAAAGATCTTTTTAAATCTTTATGCTCCAAACTTTGTCTCAAAGAGTCTTTATATGACTAAACTGCATATAATAATTTAATTCAAGTAATATTTATTACATGTCTAAATGGTCTGACACTGATCTAAATGCTAGAAATGCAACAATGAATAAAACACTGAAATAATAACTCCGTTCAGCCCTGAAACTGGTATTAACTATTGATGAGCTACTCTGTGCAGCATAACAAACATATTGTTTTACAACCCATAGGAAGACACCAGGGAGTTATGAACAACTCTAAATGTGTGTATGAGCTGAATGTTCAGCAAAAATCTAAATATCACAATAATAAAAAAAATAACTTGGGGAAAACTTGGTTACTGATCTTTTAAATGATATTTTACCTTGAAAGTGTTAGTTGCACCCACTGCAACCACGTGGACTGGAGCCTGCCAGGCTCCTCAGTCCATGGGATCCTCCAGGCAAGAATACTGAAATGGGTTGCCATCCCCTTCTCCAGGGGATCTTTCTGACCCAGGCATTGAACCCAGGTCTCCTGCATTGCAGGCAGCTTCTTTACTGTCACCAGGGAAGCCCCATTTTACCTTGAGGGTTGTTGGATTTGTAACAGTTCAGTCTAGTCCCCAACTGGAACTACATCATATATCAAAAGGTTCTCTTCCTTGGCAACTTGAGGCTAATTACAGTAACATTACATTTGCTTTACATCCTCCATTGGGATGTAAAAACTGCCACCATTGCTTTCATTGGACATATTCATCTACCATTTTTTCAGTGATTAATTACCCTTTATCTCTTTTTTTATTCTGCAAAGAACAAGCTGTAACTAGAATATAAGCTCATAAAAAAACTTATTTTTTCAAATTAGTGATAATATCAATAGATTAATTCATATATTCTAATGTGTTTGAATATTGCCTTTTCACAAAAGGAAGTAAGTAAAATGATGCCCAGGAAATGGCCTTTGAGCCCTTTTTATAGCCTTTAATGGCTTCCCAAGTGGCGCTAGTGGTAAAGTAGTTGCCTGCTGAGACAGGAGTCGTAAGAGACACGAGTTTGATCCCTGGGTGGGAAAGAGGCCCTGGAGGAAGGCATGGCAACTCACTCCTGGATTCTTGCTTGGAGAATCCCATGAATAGAGTAGCCTGACGGGCTACAGTCCATTGGGTTGCAAAGAGTTGGACATGACTGAAGCAACTTAGCATGCAGACACATAGCCTTTGAGCTTCTCCACAACTTTACATTAAAGATGAATCTGAAAAGAAATGTGATAAAACTTTCTGACTTTCTTCAGGCATGGGAAAGACAACGTTATAGAGCAGATCTATGTCCATATAGACAGGAGCTGAAATTAATGAGTGAGGGTAGCAGAGAACATAGCCTGCAATCCTGTGCATATACTTACTTACACATATAAACTAGAGATCTTATATTCAACCAGTCTGTGAAATCACAAATGAATTAAATGCTTTTCTGGAAACAGAGCTCCAGAAATTCTGACTGCAACTAGCATGATATTTTGCCAAGTTCCCCTCCCTAAGGATTTGTGGAAGTTGCTGAAAAAAGTGAACGTATTCCAAAATGCATCAAGATTGGCATTTACCGGTTCAACCAGCTTCCTGCCTTCTGTCATTTGCTCCACTCCACTGCAAGAATATCTCAAATCTTCCGTAATCCAGGGATCTGCTTTACTCAAGTGATAGTTGTAATCTAATACATCACTTTCCCACAATTTCCCATTACTGCCTACAATCCTATTATGTATTATCTAGTCTTCTACTTTCTGACTTACACTTCATTGATGGGGACTTCCTCACCACTCCCATGAATTTATAAGCATTCCTTCAACTACAACCATATTATTCTTTCCTGTGACAGCAGAGTACATGTTCTTTCATTCAAAGGCTGGTTGCTCTGTATATGTTCATCTCATTTCTTTCCCCATAAATAACTTTGCTTTCTCTTAAACTAACAGATGCTCCTTTGAAAGTCATCTGTCATTTCTAGTCTAGCAGCTTTTAGGATTTTCTATTTTTTTCCAATTTTTTCATGATGTGTCTAACTATAGAATTCCTTTCATTACCTGGATTTGGATTTTTTTTGCTACTTGATAGTGTGAGTTCATTTATCATTAGTACTGGAAAACTCTCAGCTGTTATAATTTAAATGTTGACTAATTCTATTCTTTCTTTTTTCCTTCTGAGATTCTAATTAAACTCATATTTTCTCCTTATATCCTCTATATCACTTCCCCGCGTTTTTGTATTTTCATTCTTGTGTCTGTAAAATGAAAGTCAGTCAGTCGTGTCCGACTCTTTGTGACCCAATGGACTAAGCAGTCCATGGAATTCTTCAGGCCAGAATATTGGAGTGGGTAGCCTTTCCCTTCTCCAGGGGATCTTTCCAACCCAGGAGCCAAACCCAGGTCTCCCTCATTGCAGGTGTATTCTTTATCAACTGAGCCATAAGGGTCTGTACTAAACTCTGAATATTTAACTCTGATATAAGTTTTATTTCACTGATTTTCTCTTTAGCTGTGTCTGATCTGTTATTAAACAAAAGTATTATTTTGCTTATTTATTTGTTTATTTAACTGAAAGTATAGATGCTTTAAAATATTGTATTATTTTCAGGTGCATAACATAGAGACTCAATATTTCAGAGTCCAGTTCAGTTCAGTTGCTCAGTCATGTCCAGCTCTTTGCAACCCCCATGGACCTCAGCACACCAGGCCTCCCTGTCCATCACCACCTCCTGGAGCTTACTCAAATTCATGTCCATCAAGTCGGTGATGCCATCCAACCATCTCATCCTCTGTTGTCCCCTTCTCCTTTCGCCTTCAATCTTTCCCAGCTTCAGGGTCTTTGCAAATGAGTCAGTTCTTTGCATCAGGTGACCAAAGTACTGGAGTTTCAGCTTCAGCATCAGTCCTTGCAATGAATAGTCAGGACTGACTTCCCTTAGGATGGACTGCTTGGATATCCTTGAAGTCCAAGGGACTCTCAAGAGTCTTCTCTAACACCACAGTTCAAAAGTATCAGTTCTTCCACACTCAGCTTTCTTTATAGTCTAACTCTCACATCCATACATGACCACTGGAAAAACCATAGCTTTGACCAGATAGACCTTTGTTGGTAATGTAATGTCTCTGCTTTTTAATATGCTGTCTAGGTTGGTCATAGCTTTTCTTCCAAGGAGCGAGCATCTTCTAATTTCATGGCTTCAGTCACCATCTGCAGTGATTTTGGAGCCCCCCCAAAAAATAAAGTCTGTCACTGTTTCCATTGTTTCCCCAGGTATTTGCCATGAAGTGATGGGACCAGATGCCATGATCTTTGTTTTCTGAATATTGAGCTTTCAGCAAATTTTTTCACTCTCCTCTTTCACTTTCATCAAGAGGCTCTTTAGTTCTTCTTTGCTTTTGGCCATAAGGATGGTTTCATCTGTGTATTCCCACTGGTAACCACTAGTTTCTTTTTTATAGCTGTGAGTCTGTTTGTTTTCTTAAGTACATTCATTTCTTTTCTTTTGAGATTCCATGTGTCAACGATAAGATAGAGTGTTGCCTCTCTGCCTGACTTCTTTTACTCAGCATAATATCCTCTAGAATCACCCGCTTTGCTGAAGGTGGCACTCTCTAGAATCACCCGCTTTGCTGAAGGTGGCACAATTTCATCTGTTCTACACCTAAGTGATATTCCATTGTATATACACGCCACAGCGTCTATACCCACTCACCTGCTGGCAGATATTGTTGTTTCCATCACTTGGATTTTGTCAGTAGTGCTGCAATCAACGTTGGGGTTCCTGTGTGTTTTCCAGTTACAGTTTTCTCCACGTATATGCCCAGGACTGGGACTGCCAGATCATATGGAGCCTCTCCCTTTAGGTTTTTACAGACCCTCGGTGCTGTTCTCCACAGTGACTGTTACCGATTTACAATCCCACCAGTCCTGTAGGAGGTTTCCCTTTTCTCCACACCCTTTCCATCATTTATTGTGTGTGGACTTTTGATGGTCATTCTGATGAAGAAGAGTTGGTACCTTATTGGAGTGTTGATTTTCATTTCTCTAATAGTGAGTAAACACGTATGGATGTGAGAGTTGGATCATAAAGAAGGCTGAGCACCGAGGAATTGGTGCTTTTGAATTACGGTGCTGGAAAAGACTTTTGAGAGTCCCTTGGACTGCAAGAAGATCAAACCAGTCAATCCAAAAGGAAATCAATCCTGAATATTCATTGGAAGGACTCATGCTGAAGCTCCAATAGTTTGGCCACCTAATGTGAAGAGCTGACGCACTGGAAAAGACTGAAGCTGGGAGGGATCGGGGCGGGAGGAAAGGGGGACGACAGAGGATGAGATGGCTGGATGGCATCACCGACTCGATGGACGTAAGTCTGAGTGAACTTCTGGAGATGGTGATGGACAGGGAGGCCTGGCGTGCTGCGATTCATGGGGTCGCAAAGAGTTGGACACGACTGAGCGACTGAACTGAACTGAAGCAACTGAACACGCTCATATGCTCCGGTTTTAAAGTTGTAGTTGTGGGAAACAGCCACAAGGAGGCAGCATTTCTTCAACCCCACTCTGGTTACTGTGATAAACAGAGCCTTAGGGAAAGGCCTGTTCCTGAGCTGTAAATGAGACTGCAGTGCGCCACAACAAATACTCAAGGGCTTCTGTCTCATTACTTCTCCGTTACACTTCACCCCCTAATCCTGAACAAATCACAGTTCCTGCAGGTCTTCTCTGCTGTTCTCTGAAGGTGATGTCCCTGTGTTCAGTTCAGTTCAGTTCAGTCGCTCAGTCGTTTCCGACTCTGTGACCCCATGAATCGCAGCACGCCAGGCCTCCCTGTCCATCACCAACTCCCGGAGTTCACTCAGACTCACGTCCATCGAGTCAGTGATGTCATCCAGGCATCTCATCCTTGGTCGTCCCCTTCTCCTCCTGCCCCCAAGCCCTCCCAGCATCAGAGCCTTTTCTAATGAGTCAACTCTTCGCATGAGGTGGCCAAAGTACTGGAGTTTCAGCTTTAGCATCATTTCTTCCAAAGAAATCCCAGGGCCGATCTCCTTTAAAATGGACTGGTTGGATCTCCTTGCAGTCCAAGGGGCTCTCAAGAGTCTTCTCCAACACCACAGTTCAAATGCATCAATTCTTCGGCGCTCAGCCTTCTTCACAGTCCAACTCTCACATCCATCCATGACTACTGGAAAAACCATAGCCTTGACTAGACGGACCTTTGTTGGCAAAGTAATGTCTCTGCTTTTGAATATGCTATCTAGGTTGGTCATAACTTTTCTTCCAAGGAGTAAGCATCTTTTAATTTCATGGCTGCAATCACTATCTGCAGTGATTTTGGAGCCCCCCAAAATAAAGTCCCTGTGTAGGGCAGCTCAAAGTAGGGGACTAGAGAAAGGAACCCAAGCACCAAGAAATATGGAGATCAGGTTACTTTTCAAAGCCCTTCAGGACCAGAAAGTCTACCATCCTTTGGGTGCATAGGCTTGGATTAGCTATTGGAGGTTCACCTGGATATGGAGATTGCAAGCTTAACGGGCTACAGTCCACAGGGTCACAAAGAGTCAGACATGACTAAAGCAACTTGGCAACCACCTTTCAGAGGGGAGCAGGCACTAACAGTCCACGGGCAGCTCATTTACTGGTACTTCCTTCCGAGCTCCCTCAGCCCCATGACAATTCTGCCTTGGGAAATGAGTACACTCAGGCTCCAGGGATGACAGCCAAGACAGGAGGAAAATAGATAGGCAATTTAAAAGTTTAATCTTTAGTGTATATTACAATATACTTCACTTATGGTACAACATTGTGCATGTTTTACACAATCAGCACACTGATTCAGTTATATGTAGATAACTACTTTTCAGATTATTTCCATATGTGTCATTACTCTGCTGAGTAGGGTTTCCTGTACTTTATAGAAAGTCCTTGTTGATTATCTGTTTTATACACCTGAGTGTGTATGTGTTAATCCGAACCTCCTAAATTATCCAGTGCCCACCAACATTTCCTCTACAGTCACGATGAGTTTATTTTCTAAATCTATGAGTCTGTTTCTGTTTGAAAAATGTAGTTCATTCGTAGTAATTTTTAGTTTCCTTCTATTAGTGATTTGTTATGTCACTGTCTACCTGATCTACTTTACAAAGTATGTTCATCTGCGAGTGGACTTATGTGGTTGCAAATGGCATTATTTCATTCATTTTTATTGCAGGGTAATATTCCCTTCTGTATACGTATCATTCTGCATCTGACCATGGGCAGTTTGGTGTTTCCCTGTATTGGCTATTGTAAACAGCGCTAAAGTGAAACTTGGGGTCCTTTGTCTTAACCAACTGTAGTTTTCTCTGGATGCATCCAAGAGTGGGATGGCCTGATCAGATGGTAGCTCTATTTTTACTTTCTTAAGAAACCTCCATAGTGTTCTTGTAGTCCCTGTTACCAATAAGAAAATCAAGTGAAGTTTCTTCTTATCCACATACTCTCCTGCAGGTTTTCTCTGTAGGCTTTCTTATGGTGGCCTTTCAGCCAGTGACAAGTAACACATCATTGTTGTTTCAATTTGCATTTCTCTACTGCTAAGTGACCTCAAGCATCTTTCAGTGTCCTTTATTTTTTTAACCAGTGTGTGTGAATTTCACCTTTTGCAGGTTGCTTCTTGAAAGTGTGCCCTTTAATGAATTCTGTTTCAATTACCTACTCCCAGGGTATTTAAGGAGTCTTTTACATCCCTACAGGCCTTGTGAATGGAAAATGGCCCAAGGAACTGGTTTTCAAGTTGTAGTTCCAGAAAAATGTCCACAAAGTGGAGGAATTTTTTCAACCCCACTTCCCATCCCTGGGGTAACCAGAGCCTTTGTGAAAGTCCTCTTCCTGGGTTGTAAAGGAGAATGGACTGTGGTAGAATATATACCCCAGATCTTGTGTCTCTTTACTTCTTCCCCATTAAAAGACACCCTATCAACAAGTCCAAGGACTTCCAATGTCCCGAGGGTGCTTTTGGCCATAGGCGCAATGAGTCTAAAGGAGGTGGAGGTGGGACCCCCAACATCAGAGTCATAGGCACCAGGTGCCTATTCAGAGCTCTTTGGGCCTAGAGTGTCCACCATCCTGTGGGTGTACTGTGCTTGGTTTTGCTGCCAGAGATCCTGAATGATCCTGGAGACTGTCATCCATCCAGAGGGGAATAGGCCCTACAGGTCCCATGGGAGCTCATTTGCTAGCACATCCTGCCCTGCTCCCTCAGCACCGTACGTCCTGCCTTGGAAAACAAAGCTGCTCAGGCTCCAAGGATGTGAACAAGCATGAGTTTCTATGGCCCAAGAAGAATAGAGTAGGCATTCCTATTTTTTTTTCATGTAATTTAACTTCATTTTTAAATTATATTCAACTAGAGTTGTTCTATGGTGTTGTGTTTGTTCTAGGATTACAGAAGACTGATTCAGGTATATGGAGACATATTTCTACTGTTTTTTCAGATTCTTTCCCCCTACAGGTTATTACAGTGTTGAGTCGTGTTTTCTGTAGTTTGCAATAGGGCATTCTTGATTATGTATTGTACATAATAGCCTATGTATGTTGATCCAAAACTCCTAATTTCTCCAGACACCCACCTACCTTTCTTTTCTGATCACCATAAATTCCTTTTTTTGAAATCTGTTTGAAAAATGGAGTTCATTTGTACTAAATTTTAATTTCCACCTATCATTGATATCTTACATTATATCTTTCTATACTTGATCTACTTCAGTTAGTATGACCATCAGCAAGTGAATTCATAGGGCTGCAAATGCCATTATTTCATTATTTTTCTGGCCGAGTAATATGCCCTCTGTATACATAATGTGTCTCCTAAATGAATCCAGCTGTGGATATCGTGCTGCTTGCCTATTATGGCTACTATAAATAGGGCCGCAGTGAAGGTTGGCGCCCATGTGACTTTTCCAACTATGGTTTTATTTGGATATATGCCCCAAGCAGGATATCTGGATCATACTTAGCTCTATTTTCAGTTTTTTAAGGAGACTCCATAGTGTTCTCATAGTGCGTGTTACCAATTTCCAGTGCCCCCAAATAGCTTGCCAGGATTCCTTTTCTGTCCACATCCCCTCCTGTAATTTTCTTTCTAGACGCTTTTATCGTGGCCTCTCTGATCAGAGCCAAGGAATACATGGTTCTTGTTTAGATTTGCATTTCCTGGTAGTTCAGACAGCAAACAATCCACATGAAATATAGAAGACCTGAGTTCAAACCCTGGGTCTGGAAGATCCTTTAGAGAAGGTAAAGGCTACCCACTCCAGTATTCTTATCTGGAGAATTCCATGGAATGAGGATCCTGGCACAGTCCATGAGGTAGCAAAGAGTCGGATGTGACTGAGCAACAAACATTTTCCCTTTTGGTGCTAAGCAACCTTAAGCACATTTCTGTGTCCATTTTTTAAAAAACAAGGGTATGTAAATCTTGTTATTTGTATGTGGCTTCTCAAAACAGTACCCTTTAGTGACTTTTGTTTCAATTATCTACCACAGGACAGTTTTCATTCCAATCCCAAAGAAAGGCAATGCCAAAGAATGCTCAAACTACCGCACAATTGCACTCATCTCACACGCTAGTAAAGTAATGCTCAAAATTCTCCAAGCCAGGCTTCAGCAATACGTGAACCGTGAACTTCCAGATGTTCAAGCTGGTTTTAGAAAAGGCAGAGGAACCAGAGATCAAATTGCCAACATCCACTGGATCATGGAAAAAGCAAGAGAGTTCCAGAAAAACATCTTATTTCTGCTTTATTGACTATACCAAAGACTTTGACTATGTGGATCACAATAAACTGTGGAAAATTCTGAAAGAGATGCAAATACCAGACCACCTGCCTCTTGAGAAACCTGCATGCAGGTCAGGAAGCAACAGTTAGAACTGGACATGGAACAACAGACTGGTTCCAAACAGGAAAAGGAGTACGTTAAGGTTGTATATTGTCACCCTGCTTATTTAACTTATATGCAGAGTACATCATGAGAAATGCTGGGCTGGAAGAAGCACAAGCTGGAATCAAGATTGCTGGGAGAAATATCAATAACCTCAGATATGCAGATGACACCACCCTTATGGCAGAAATTGAAGAGGAACTAAAGAGCCTCTTGATGAAAGTGAAAAAGGAGAGAGAAAAAGTTGGCTTAAAGCTCAACATTCAGAAAACGAAGATCATGGCATCTGGTCCCGTCACTCCATGGGAAATAGATGGGGAAACAGTGGAAACAGTGGTTGACTTTATTTTGGGGGGCTCTAAAATCACAGCAGATGGTGACTGCAGCCATGAAATTAAAAGACGCTTACTCCTTGGAAGGAAAGTTATGACCAACCTAGATAGCATATTGAAAAGCAGAGACATTACTTTGCCAACAAAGGTCCATCTAGTCAAGGCTATGGTTTTTCCAGTGGTCATGTATGGATGTGAGAGTTGGACTGTGAAGAGAGCTGATGCTCTCTTCAATGTGAAGAATTGATGCTTTTGAACTGTGGTGTTGGAGAAGACTCTTGAGAGTCCCTTGGATTGCAAGGAGATCCAACCAGTGCATTCTAAAGGAGATCAGTCCTGGGTGTTCTTTGGAAGGACTGATGCTAAAGCTGAAACTCCAGTACTTTGGCCACCTCATGCGAAGAGCTGACTCATTCGAAAAGACTCTGATGCTGGGAGGGATTGGGGGCAGGAGGAAAAGGGGACGACAGAGGATGAGATGGCTCGATGGCATCTCTGACTCGATGGACGTGAGTCTGAGAGAACTCTGGGAGTTGGCGATGGACAGGGAGGCCTGGCGTGCTGCGATTCATGGGGTCGCAAAGAGTCAGACACATCTGAGCGACTGAACTGAACTGAAACACAGGACATTGTTAAAGCTCAGGTATAAACTACATTTTCACAGCTTTTCTGAATTGAAAATGCACCTAGACACCGGTTTCCAAGTTGTAGTCCAGGTATTTCTACAGGAGGGCAGCATTTCTAAAAACCTCCTCCTATAGCAGGGAGACAAGGCCCTGCAGACAATCCCCTTTCTGTGTTGTAAACAAGAGTGGACCATGGGAGAACAGCCCCTCGAAGTCTTTTGGCCCTTTACGTGTTTTCCCTTTAAAAATATACTACTGGTAAGGCCAAGGCATGCAAAAGATATCCAGTGGTTTCTTTGTGTCATAGGTTCAGTGAGTCAAATGAGGAGGCCTGAGGTGGGTCATTTAGCACCAAAAGCCTAAAGACTAGAAGATTTTTCAAAGATCTTAGGGCATCGAGGAACCAGAATCCTTGGGTGCACTAGGCTTTATTAGCTCCCAGACTTTCCCACTGATCCCTTGGAGATTGTCACCTGTCCAGAGGGTTCTAGGCCCAGCAGGTCCCATGGGATCTCTTTAGTAGAATATCTTGCCAAGGTCCCTCAACCCCATGAGAGTCCTGACTAAGGAAACAAGGCGACTCAGTTGCCAGAGATGGCAACGTTTTTTTAATATACTGGACTATAGTTATTTCACCAATTTGGATTTTTGTTTTGTTTTGTTTTTGTATATAGCAGCTTCATTCACTTATATGGAGACAACAGGTAGCATTTTTTAGATTTTTTTCCCCAACTAGAATGGTACTGTGTTAGAGTTGAGTTTCCTGTGGTTTACAGGAGGTCCTTCTTGTTAAGTATTCCAGGTATATGAGTGTGCATGTCAAGAGCAACCTCCCAATTTGTGTGGAACCCAACTGGATTTATTTTGTGCTCACCATGAATTTAATTTCTAATTCAGTGAGTCTCTTGTCTGAAGGATGTACTTCACTGGCACCATATTTAGTTTCTACTTGTCGGTGACCATCTTGGGCATTTGTTTCCTCTGCCTGATGCAAGTCCTTTTGTAGGACCATCTGCATGTGCAGTCATCCTGCAGCACATGTCACTATTTATCCCTCACCATGACCCAGAAGATGCCTTATCTACTGGGGAAACAGTGTTTCCCAATACTTCCTACCATGGACATCCTGGCATGTCTCAGTGAGTGTAATTAAGGCTGCAGCAAAGGTTGGAGTTCGTGCCTTTTCCAACAGTAGTTTTCTCTAAATATATCCTCAAACTTGGGATGCGTTTCGTGTCCTGTGGGATACCCGCAGCGGTCTCATATACACTGTGACCAACTTCCAGTGCCTTGAACACAGAGTCAGAATTCACATTTTCCCACACTCACTCTTGGAATTCTTCATCATAGACAGATTTCCTGTGGCTTCTCTGATCGGTGACAGTTAATACCTGGATTTTGTTTAGATTTGCATGTCTCTACTTGGTTACATGTCTCTACCTGCACTGATCCTGGGGATGTTGTCCCCATGCACCATCCATCCCATGAGATGGGAGGCATAATCGTGCCCAGCTTCCCCAAGCCCAAGCCTTACTTATCTAAGAAAAAATAGGCTTCTAAGTCTACAGGACTCACTCAGGCTTCCAGGTCTCCATCAGAAAACCATGGATTTCCTTATCCGAGGTTTCTTATAGCGGAATTGCTTTATTTCTTTCTTTCTCCTCTTTCATCTAAGTTTTCAATGATATTGTCCATGATGACTTCAACGTGTTGTATTTCTCTTAGGCATAAAAATAGCTGGATTTAGTTATAAGTAATAAACCGGGAGTATTTTTCAGATTCTTAACCCATATACATGGGTTAACCCATATACAAGTACTGTAGTGACTCGAGTTTCCTGTGGTGTACTGTAGGTCCTTCTTGGTCGTCTGCTGTAGCTCTTTGAGTGTGTATGGAAATCCAATCTCCTATCTGCCTTGGCACTCAAGTAGATGACTGTTCTACTCAGCATGAATTTTATTTGTACATCTGTCAGTCTTAGTTTGAAAGAGATACATAATTCTGTCTTGATTTTTTTTTCTTTTTTGAAAAGGACTGTGTGTAAAGTTTACCATTTTAGGGTGCCTTCCTCAAACAGATTGGATTACTGAATGTTGTTTAGACTACATATCAGCAGCTCAAAACTTCAGGACACAAAAATAATTATTTAAATCTTCACAGGCTTTGTGACTAGAGAATGGCTCCAACGCAGCTTTCCAAGTTGTAGTTCCCAACAGTGTCCACAAGGAGGCAGCAGTTCTTCAACCACACTGCCAATCCTGGAAGATGCACTGGAAATCAGAGTGGATGGTGGGATAACAGCCCCCTGAAGTGCTCTGCGGCGCTATGTGTTTTGGGTCCAAGAGCACACTACCGATCAATCCTGGCCGTGGCAAAAGTGCCCGGGGGTTTCTTTCGGTCTTAAGTTCACTGAGGCTCAAGTAGGCGTCTCGAGGTGGGACCCCTAAGAGAAAAAGTCCTCGAGACCAGGTGACTTTTCTAGGTCTTAGGGCGAAAGCACCCGCGATTCCTGGGTACCCAAAGCGTTAGTGGCTGCCTGAGTTCCGCCCCAGGTTGGGAAGAGGTCACCCGTCCGGCTGGCCCTCCACATCTCCTGGAACCTTCTTAGGAGGCACATTCTCTGGCCCAGACCAGTTCTGTCTAGGGAAACAATGCTGCTCCTTTCCCATGCATGGGTATCATCTCGGATATCCTTGGGCCAGGTTTATCCAGGCAGTCTCCATTCTTCTTTTTTTCTTTCTCTTTTTGTCCTTTAAACCACTATTGGGATTATATTGATCACCAGTTATTTCACGATTTTTGGCTTGTTTAGGTGTACAGCAGCCTGATTCAGTAATCTGGTGTTTTTCAGATTCTTTCCCCAGGCAGACATTTACTGTGCGGAGTAGAGGTTCCCATGGTTGACAGAGGTTTGTGGATTCGGTCCTTCAGGTACAGGAGTGTGCATGTCCACCCAGCTTCCTCGTTTATCCTCATTCCCAACCAGATGTCCTCCATGGTCACCGTGAACTTGATTCTCCATCAGTGAGTCTGTGTCTGTTTGAAGGGTGTATTTTATGTGTACCAAATGTTAGGTTCCGCCTCTCAGTGATGACTTTATGTATTGCTTTCTTTCTCTGCCTGATCAACGTCCTTTCCTATGACCTGGTGCAAGTGAAATCAAGTGGCTGCTGGGATCAATATTCCTTTCCATAGATTAGAAGATTCCTCATGTATAGCACGATTTTCCCCGAATTTCATCCCTCCTCTGGATATTCCGGTAGTTTCCAGTTTCGACAATTGGAATAACTTCCACACAGAAGGCTGGAGTCTGTGTGTCTCTTCCGACTAGGGTTTATTCCGAATTTTCAGACTCTGTATGCAGTGATCCTATGTACCAGTCAATTTCGATTCCTACAGAATAACCGTAGTGGTCTCATACAAGCCGGGACCAAGTCCAGTTCCCTGAACTCCAGTCAGGTGTCCCACTCTGAGAATTCTTCAGTGTAGACATATTTCACCTGTCCTCTCTGATCAGTGCCAATTAAACCCTGGTTTTTTTTTTAGATTTGAATGTCTCTACTTGTTAGTGACCCACTGATGCTGGGCATTTGTCCCCCATGCAGAGGGGACCAGGCACTGTCGAAGCCCTGGAGCTTTAAGCGGGCATATCCTGACTAGCATCCTCATCCCCGTGCCGGTCCTGTCTGGGAAAAACAGGCTTCTAAGCCTACAGGGATCCTAAAGGCTTGGATTTCCTCACCCAATTTTTAGGCTAGAAAGGCTCTTTTTTTTTTTGGAGCTTTCACCCCGTTTTTCAATCATATGGTCCTCCAGTGATTAAATTGTTTTATTTCTTGTAGGGGTAACATAGCTGTATTCAGTTATATGTGGTCAACCTGGAGTATCTTTTAGATTTGATTCTGCATAGAATAGTACTATAGAGACTCACCTTTCCTGTGGTTTACAGGTGGTCCTTCCTGACAGTCTGTGGTAGCTGTTTGGGCGTGTATGGGAATATCACCACCTAAGCGGTCTTGACACTCGAACAGATTTCTGGTCGCGTTGAAATTGCTGTATACATCAGGAAGTTGTTTAAAAGAGATAGACCTTTCAGTGTGTCCTTTTTCTTTTTATCATTTTAAGCAAGTGTGTGAAGTTTCCCTTTTCGGGGTGCCTTACTGAATGGGTCCCATTTTCCCAGTGTTGTTTGGATTACCTCCCAGTAGGACATTCCCGCAGGGCACATATTATTAGAAGTGTTCACAGGCTTTGTGAATGGGGAATGCCACTAGGCACTGGAGCATTTCCAAGTTGTAGTTCCCAAGAGTGTCCACACGATGGCAGCATTTCTTCCACCTCACTCATTCCTGGGAGATGCAGAGACGGAGACCATCCTCTTCCTGCGTTGGAAATCAGAGCGGATGATGGGAGAACAGCCCCCTGAAGTGCTCCGCACTTTTATGTGTTTGGGGTCAAAAGAGCACACTATCGATTAACCTAGCAGCGCCAAAGGTGTCCAGGGGTTCCTTTGGGTCTTAAGTGCACTGAAGCTCAGGAAGGCTGCTCAAGGTGGGACCCTTAAGAGAAGAAATCCTTGAGACCAGTTGACTTTCCAGGGTCTTAGGGCGTAGAGTATCCACGATCCCTTTCTTTAGTAGTTGCCGGAAAGTGAAAGCGAAAGTGAAGTCGCTCAGTCGTGTCGGACTCTTTGCGACTCCATGGACTGTAGCCCACCATGCTCCTCCGTCCGTGGGATTCTCCAGGCAAAAATACTGGAGTGGGTTGCCATTTCCTTCTCCAGGGTATCTTCCTGACCCAGGGATCGAATCCAGGTCTCCCGCATTGCAGGCAGACGCTCTAACCTCTGAGCCAAGTTGCCTGAGCTCCTCCCAAGTGGTGGGGAGAGGTCCCGTCCAGCCCGCCCTCCATATCTCCTGGGACCTTCTTAGGTGGCACATCCTCAAGCCCAGACCAGTTCTGTCTAGAGAAACCAGGCTGCTCATTTGACATAGATGGCAATCGTCTCAGATATCCTTAGCCCAGGTTTATCCAGGTGGCCTCCATTTTTCTTGTTTGTTTGTTTTGCTTTTGTCCTTTAACCCACTATTGGGATAATATTGATCATCAGTTGTTTCACCTTTTCTGGTTTGTTTAGCTGTACGGCAGGCCTGTTTCAATAAAATGGATGAATCTTTGGTGTTTTTCAGATTCTTTCCCCAGGCAGGCATTTACTGTGCGGAGTAGAGGTTCCCATGGTTGACAGAGGTTTGTGGATTCGGTCCTTCAGGTACAGGAGTGTGCATGTCCACCCAGCCTCCTCGTTTATCCTCATTCCCAGCCAGATGTCCTCCATGGTCACCGTGAACTTGATTCTCCATCAGTGAGTCTGTTTCTGTTTGAAGGGTGTATTTTATGTGTACCGAATGTTAGGTTCCGCCGCTCAGTGATGACTTCATGTATTGCTTTCTTTCTCTGCCTGATCAACGTCCTTTCCTATGACCTGGTGCAAGTAAAATCAAGTGGCTGCTGCTGTCGATATTCCATTCCTTTCCATGGATCAGAAGATGCTTTACTCTATGGATTACACGTTTTTTTTTTTTCCTCAATTCATGCCACCATGGACATTCTGATGGTTGTGTGTTTTCGACAATTGTAATTACTTCTTCACAGAAGGTTGGAGTCTGTCTTTTTTGACTATGGTTTTCTCCGAATGTTTCCTCAAACTCGGTATGCAGTGATCCTGTGAACCACTCCCTGTTGATGCCTGAGTGTGACCACCCGCAGAGGTCTCATACAACCCGGGACCAAGTCCAGTGTTCTGAACTCCAATCAGGGCTCCCATTTTCCCACACCCCCTCTGCGAATTCCTCATCTTACCCATATTTCACTTGGCCTTTCTGATCGGTGCCAATTAAAACCTGGTTTTTGTTTGTTTGTATGTCTCGAGTTGTTAGTGACCCACTGCTCCTGAGCACATTGTCCCACATGCAGAGGGGACCAGGCACTGTTGATGCCATGGGGCCTTATGTGGGCATATCTTGGCCAGGTTCCTCAGCCTCATGCCAGTTTGTGTAGGAAAAATAGACTTCTAGTTCTGCAGGAATCAGAAAGTGTCTTTTTTCTTGGCTGACTTTTTGGGGTGGAATGTCTCTTTTTTTGTCTGTTTTCACCTAATGTTTACATTATATTGTTCTCCAGTGGTTAAAAGTGTTGCATTACTTTTCAGTATAAAATAGCTGAATTCAGGTATATTTATTCAACCTGAATGTCTTTCAGATTTTACTCCATATTAAATAGTAGCATAGTGACTAGAGTTTCCTGCGGTTTACAGGAGGTTCTTCCTGTTGTCAGCTGTAGCAATTTGAGTTTGTTGGAACTCTCACTTTGTAATTTGTCTTGTCAGTCAAGTGGATTTCTTTTCTGTTCACCAAAATTTGCTTTAGAAATCAATTAGTCTGTTTTTGTTTGCAAGAGATACTACTTTCTGTGTATCCTTTTTTATTTTTTATGCTTTTTTCTGGTCAAGTTTATCTTTCCTGGTGGCTTCCCCAATGCGTACCATTTACTCAGTGTTGTTTGGATTACCTACTCATGGAACAGTCCTTCAGGGCATGTTTTATTTGCATCCCCTCTGCTGAGCATGGAAGAATTGATGCTTTTGAACTGTGCTGTTGGAGAAGACTCTTGAGAGTCCCTTGGACTGCAAGGAGATCCAAGAAGTCAACTGTAAAAGAAATCAGTCCTGAATATCCATTGGAAGGATTGATGGTGTGAAGCTCCAATTCTTTGGCCACCTTGTTGCAAAGAACTGACTCATTTGAAAAGACCCTGATGCTGGGAAAGATGGAAGGAGGGTGAAGGGGACAACAGAGGATGAAATGGGTGGATGTCATCACCGACTCAATGGATATGAGTCTGAGTAAACTTGGGGAGTTGGTGATAGACAGGGAGGCCTGATGTGCTGCAGTCCATGGTGTCGCAAAGAGTCAGACACAACTGAGCAACTGAACTGAACTGAGCTTGGAGTAGTAAATGCCCCGAGGCATTGGTTTCTAAGTTATAGTTCTCAACTATTTCCACTAAGTGGCAGAATTTCTTCACCCACTCAGGGTGTTGGGTAATCTGAACCTTGGTGACAGTTCTTTTCCAGGGTTTTAAATGAGAGTGGAGGGTGAGAGAACAGACACTTGAGATCTTTCGGCTCATTCCTTCTCCCCCCTTAAAGTACACCCTTCTATCAAGTCCAAGACCTGCCAATGATGTCCTGGGGTTTCTTGCCGCCACAGGTTCAGTGAGTCTTAGGAAAGAGCCTGGAGGTGGGACCCCCAGCATCAGGAGTCCTTGGGACCAGGTGACTTTTCAATGCTCTTTGGGCCCCGAGCACCCACCATTCTTTGCCTACATTATGCTTGGTATAACTGCTTTAGGTCCTGAATCATCCTGGAGTGATTGTTGCCCTTTCAGTGAGGACCAGGCACTGCAGGTCCAAGGGGAGCCCTATAAACTGGCACATCCTGCCCATCCCTCAGCCCCATGGCAGTCCTGCCTTGGGAAGCAAGTCTGATTAGTCTCCAGAGTATGAACAAGCCTGGGTTTCCTATGCAGGAAGAATTATTGTAGGCATTCTTTTCGTTGTTGTTTGTTTGTTTTAATTTTGTTGTGAACTTCAATTTTATATTATATTAGAGTATACTTTTTTTTTGGATTATACTTGTTTAGGCTTTTGTGGGTTTTTTTTTTTTTTAGGTGAATAGCAGCTTGATTTATTTATATGGAGACATGCATTTACTATTTTTCATTTTTTTTTCCATGTAGCTTATTCCTATATTGAATAGATTCTTCCAGTGGTTTACAGTAGGTCCTTGTTTATTACCTAGGTTAGGTATATTCATGTGTATTTGTTAGTTGCAACCTCCTTACTTAATATCCTGTCCCCCTTTCTCTGTTGGTCACCCTAAGCCTGTTTTCTAAATCTGTGGGTCTTTTTTGTTTTGCAAATGTAGTTCATTTGTATCAATTTTTATTTTTCACATGTCAGTTATATCATATGGTATTTGTCTTTCTGTAGTTGACTTATTTCACTTACTGTGTTTATCTCTAGGTCATTTATGTTTCTTTTAGTGGGAAAATTTCATTCTTTTTTGTTTTTTAATTTCATTCATTTTTATCACTTTGTAATATACCTCTGTGTGTGTGTATGTGTGTGTATCTAACTTCTTCTTTATCCGTTCATCTTTTGATGTAATCTTAATTTGTTTCCATATATTGGCTGTTGTATATAATGCTGCTATGATCTTTGTTGATCATGTGTTTTTTTCAAATTCTTGTTTTTATTTTCTTCAGTATATAATAAAAAATGGAATTGCTTAACCATGTCATAGTTTTTTGGTTTTTGTTTATTTGTTTGTTTTTTTGTCTTAGTATTCGGAGGAAACTATACTGCTTTTCATAGTGGCTGCATCAATTTACATTCTCAACAAGAGCGTACTAGAGTTCCGTTTCTCCACATTTCGGGAACATTTGTTATTTGTAGACTTTTGATGATAGCCATCTTGACAGGTGTGAGATGACATTTCCTTCTGGTTTTCTTTTGCATTTCTTAGATGGTTAATGATGTTGAACATTCTTTCATGTGCCTGCAGGCAATCTCTGTATCTCCTTTGGAAAAACATCTATTCATGTCTTCAGCTCATTTATAATTAAGGTTTTTTTAAACAGAGATGTATGAGCTTCTCATATATTTTGGATATTAACCCCCAATTGGTCATGTCGTTTGCAAATATTTCCTCCTATTCAATAGGTTGTCTTTTTTTTTTAATTGATGGTTTCATTGCTGTGTAAAAACTTTTCAGTTTAATTATTTATTTTTGCTTCCGTTTCTTTTTTTCAATTAAAAAAAATTTTTTTTTTTAGCTGTGCTGTCTGTTGCTGTGGCTGTGCTTTCTCTAGCTGCGGCCCAGTGGCGGCTTCTCACTGAGGTGGTTTCTTATGCTGCAGAGCTCCAGGCTTCAGTAGTTCCGGTGCACATTCTCAGTCATTGTGGCGCACGCACTTAGTTGCTCAGAAGCCAGCAGGATCTTCCTGGACCAGGAATTGAACCCGTGTTTCCTGCACTGGCTGGTGGAATCTTAACCACTGAATCGCTAGGGAAGCCCTGCTTTGTTTTCCAGTTGTTTTATTTATTCATTTTACCTTAAGAGACTGATCCGTTAGGAGAGCCATGAGCTCTCCCCTGGGCCGTGGGAGCCCTCGCCTCCGTGTGGAACGCTGTTGTGAAGGAAGCAGGGCTAAGGCCGGCCCACGACTCAGTCTGCGGCATACACTGGGAAAGCTGGCCAGGGACTCAGGACCCAGCTTCATCTCTTCTCTTCCCTTCCTATTTGATTCTCTGTGGGTCTTTCTTACAGCCTTGTTTGTTCAAGAGTCCTGCTAGTTGCCAGTTAGTTTTCAGTGAGAATTATTCTACATGTAGATGTATTTTTAATGTATTTGTTGTGGGGGGGAGTTCCATGTCCTCCTACTCTACCATCTTGATCTCCTCCCTAAAATTAAAAAAAAAAAAAGTTTAAAAAAATTTTATAAAATATTTGTTTATTTTTATTCCCATAAATTTTTGGTTCATTTTAAATAATTCTGTGTCACTTTGGTTACTTTCTGTTTCCAGCAGAAATCGTCAAGCCTGTCTATTGCTTCTTTAAATATACTTGACATGATTGTTTGATTTGAATATGATAATCCCAGTATCTTGAGCAATTGAAGGGTTGTTTGTGGTACTGCTGCTATTTTTATTTTTTGATGTTTTTCACTCCTGAGATCTACTTATTTTTTCTGCCTAATTATCTTCGATTTTTTTTTTCCTGTTTTGGTATTATACCTAAAGTGAAAAATTAAAGTGAAATCTGCTGAGTTGTATCTGACTCTTTGTGACCCCATGGACTACGTAATCCATGGAATTCTCCAGGCCAGAATCCTGGAGCGGTTAGCCATTCTCCACTCCAGTGGTTCTTCCTGACCCAGGAATTGAACCAGGGTCTCCTGCATTGCAGGCAGATTCTTTACTAGCTGAGCTACAAGGAAAGCCCCATTGTACCTAAACATTTATTTATAGAAATCATTTGAAGCCTATAATACAGTAAATAAGATAACTTCCCTCATTTGCTTCTGCCAAGTGTGGAAGGTCATCAGTTTAGGACTACTTTAAGATAAAGGTCGCAAATTTTCAAGACATCCTAGGAAATTTCAGGAGACTAATTTAGTCTTATCTGTTCCATACTTAGTTCAGTCTAACCTTTAGAATACCCTATTTCTGGATGTTCTCTTTTTAGACCTTCAGTATCCAGTGTGGTTTTTGTCAGGTTCTTGTGGTTTACTTAGAAATGGATTTCTGTGACCTACTTAATACTGCAATGTTTACTTTATATTACTCAACCACAAAAAGCAGTTAATTATTTTTTAACTAAAAATGAAATTATTTAATCTAATTCAAATACTATTTAGTTTCATTAAAAATAATTTTAATGTAATGGTTCAGAAATTAAACAGTGAATAAACTATTATTCTAAATCCTATTGATAATTAACATGCTGATAAATGTACTTTATGTTTTTAATCCATTTATTAAACATAAATAGCCACCTGTCTGCATTTTTTTTTTTTTTTAGAAAAGAATAGAAGGTGATGAGCATATATAAAGGCTTTAGAAGTATAAATACTGTCTTCTGTTCTGAGGCAAGTACCTCCTGGGAGTATGCTATGATCCCAGTTTCAATTATAAATTTAAAAATCAGAAAAGTAAGTGCTAATACTAAAATATATTATTCTTTGAAACAGTTTATATTCTTGACACAATTTAACTACCAGTGAACAATAAGAAGGTTTTTTTTCTAGTTTTCAACTGTGATGTTTCTAAACTAGGCTACTGAAGAACAGAGATATGGGAAAAAGTAAAGAATGCTGTCTTTAGAAGTATAAGAAGCTGACTAGTGAAGATATCTAATCCAGGAGGACACACCAGGAATCATTAATGTCTTTTCCCTGTTTGGGTCCTAATTCCAGTGTATTTCCACAACAAAGGTGAAGATTTCCAAGACAAGATTCTGTTCAGTTCAGTCACTCAGTCGTGTCCGACTCTTTGTGACCCCATGAATCGCAGCACGCCAGGCCTCCCTGTCCATCACCAACTCACGTCCATTGAGTTCGTGATGCCATCCAGCCATCTCATCCTCTGTTGTCCCCTTCTCCTCCTGCCCCCAATTCCTCCCAGCATCAGAGTCTTTTCCAATAAGTCAACTTTTCACATGAGGTGGCCAAAGTACTGGAGTTTCAGCTTTAGCATCATTCCTTCCAAAGAACACCCAGGGCTGATCTCCTTCAGAATGGACTGGTTGGATCTCCTTGCAGTCCAAGGGACTCTCAACAGTCTTCTCCAACACCACAGTTCAAAAGCATCAATTCTTTGGCACTCAGCCTTCTTCACAGTCCAACTCTCACATCCATACATGACCACAGGAAAGACTATGTCCTTGACTAGACGGACCTTAATCCGCAAAGTAATGTCTCTGCTTTTCAATATGCTACCTAGGTTGGTCATAACTTTTCTTCCAAGGAGTAAGCATCTTTTAATTTCATGGCTGCAGTCACCATGTGCAGTGATTTTGGAGCCCAAAAAATAAAGTCTGACACTGTTTCCACTGTTTTCCCATCTATTTCCCATGAAGTGATGGGACCGGATGCCATGATCTTAGTTTTCTGAATGTTGAGCTTTAAGCCAAGTTTTCCACTCTCCTCCTTCACTTTCATCAAGAGGCTTTTTAGTTCCTCTTCACTTTCTGCCATAAGGGTAGTGTCATCTGCATATCTGAGGCTATTGATATTTCTCCTGGCAATCTTGAGTCCAGCTTGTGCTTCTTCTAGCCCAGCATTTCTCATGATGTACTCTGCATATAAGTTTAATAAGCAGGGTGACAATATACAGCCTTGACATACTCCTTTTCCTATTTGGAACCAGTCTGTTGTTCCATGTCCATTTCTAACTGTTGCTTCCTGACCTGCATACAGATTTCTCAAGAGGCAGGTTAGGTGGTCTGGTATTCCCATCTCTTTCAGATTTTTCCACAGTTTCTTGTGATCCACACAGTCAAAGGCTTTGGCATAGTCAATAAAGCAGAAATAGATGTTTTTCTGGAACTCTCTTGCTTTTTCCATAATCCAGGGGATCAGGACTAAAACAAATGATGTGACTAAATTCATCCTCTTAAAGGTCTGGTCTGTAATATAAATGCAGACAAGCATCCTAACACCTTATCATTCAAAGCATGGTCCATGGCCTGCACCCCACTCCAGTACTCTTGCCTGGAAAATCCCATGGACGGAGGAGCCTGGTGGGCTGCAGTCCATGGCGTTGCTAAGAGTCAGACACGACTGAGCGACTTCAGTTTCACTTTTCACTTTCATGCATTGGAGAAGGAAATGGCAACCCACTCTAGTGTTCTTGCCTGGAGAGTCCCAGGGACGGGGGAGCCTGGTGGGCTGCCGTCTCTGGGGTCGCACAGAGTCGGACACGAATGCAGTGACTTAGCAGCAGTAGCAGCAGACTCTTGGCTCACTCCAGATCTACTGATTCAGAATCTGCAGTTGAACAACACTTCTCAATTGAACAATAACCAAAATAAAGTTTTAGAAACATTGTCTTAAGGACATTTACAATTACTGAGTGAAGCTTTTAATATAGATAGTATATTAATAAATATTATTTTAGTCTAAATAGTGTAATACATTTCAATTAGCTTAATCCTAGTGGTTATAAATGTTACAAAAAAGTAAAAATAGATAAGATGTATGAATGCATATGAAGTGTATAACAAAGAAATTATAATTTATGTGTCTTTTAACTTCATAAAATTAAAAGATATGAGAGATATTTACAAGACAAGCACTCAGGCAAAAACTAAAATAGGAAATATATAACAATAAATAACTATTAACACAGTCCTGACTTGTACAGTATGTTGTACTTTTAAATAGTTACAGAAGAATCCTTTGATCTGCTGATTCAGCTTCCTGGGAATTTTTCATAGCAGAAATATCCAGAGTAAGAAATATGTTACATACACAAAAATAATACCTCAGAATTTTTTTTCTAGTATCAAGCAATTGGAGACAATCTGAGAAGTAAAGGAGTGTTGAAATTATAAGATGTCTGTAGTATAAGATGATGCAAGTTTAGAACACAGAATGTTCATGACTGCTACTGTTTTTCTAAAGACCAAAGTTTGACATTATTACACTTAAGTAAATGCATTCATATGAGTGAGGACTAGAAGATCATTCAGAAAAATGTAAATTGATTCATTAATGTCATGAGATGGTAGTATTTTTCAACTTGTAATAATGATATTGACAAGAGAGAGGGCTATCTTCTGGAATGGCAAATTAAGAGCTCCAGAAAATCTACTCTTCCATTGGAACAGTGAGAACACTGGCCAAAACTGTCAAAAATAAACATTTTTAGAATTCTGGAAATTAATTAAATTTATGCAACAAGCTGAGGACTGTTTATTCAAGAAAAAGAGTTGAAACTTAGTAGGAACAGTGAGTTTTACAGCTTTCAATGTGGCCCAATCCCATCATTTCTCCCTTCCTCTGTGGTAAGCTTGAATATGAAAAGCTACAATAATTGTGAAAATCAGTGGCCTCACAAGCCTTAGAAGAAGCAAACCCATAAGGTTTGGAATGTCTCAAAGTCCCAATCCCCTCAAAATTGTCACTGTTGACATCTCTGGTGGCTTGCTAAACAGCTCCATGTTCTGGGCTTGTTTTCATCTGACCCGACTCTGAGATCCCTCTGCTGAATAGCACTAACCCCAGGACATTGGCAGAAAACAGCCAGTGGCAATTGTTAAACGCTGGCACTACCTGAAGTAGCATTGCAGGTTGGGGCTAATGAGACACAGACCAAAAGACCTTGAAAGTAAAAACTGAGAACTTGGAAGTCCTTAGGGGCTGTGAAAGACTGATTTGTTCCTGGAAATTTCTATGTCCACATCCACAGCTGGGACTGTGTGTATGATGAAAAAAGACCCAAGAAGGGTCTAATCTCTCCCCTCTGGCTGACTATGAGGGCTCCGCATGACTGGAAGTCAAGACTAAGGAGCAGTTGTAAATTGTTTGCTGGAGCTTTAGAAACATACCTACACACACACATACACACACACACACACACACACACACACACACACGCATCCCTTGTAAATTGTTTGCTGGAGCATTAGAAACATACATACACCACCCCCACACACACACACACCCTGGACGAGTGTTGGAGGGATTTGCTCATTCAAATCATTTAGAGGACTCTTGTTCAGTCATTCCTTGATGCTAAGCTAATAACAGAAATTTCAGTGGCCATACATGACAAAGGATATAGACTTTAAAGAATTAATACTGGAAATTTTCTAAGGAAAAGTAAAAACAATGACAACAAGAAGAAATAGCAAAATGACAAACCTGAGTGGGGAGAGGAGGATCTAATTTCCAGATATGGTGCATTATTTTATTTCAGTGTCTGCTTTTAACAAAAACTTCAGATATGTAAAGAATCAGAAAAGTGTGGTCTGTATATCAGAAGAACAACAACAACCAAAAAAGACACACAAAAAACAGCAGCCAAGAGAAGCTATACTCTTTGTGACCCCATGGACTGTAGCCCACCAGGCTCCTCCGTCCATGGGATTCTCCAGGCAAGAATACTGGACTGGGTTGCCATTTCCTTCTTCAGGGGATCTTCCTGACCCAGGGATCAAACCCAGGTCTCCCACATTGCAGGCAGATGCTTTAACCTCTGAGCCACCAGGGAAGCCCCATATCTTAGGAAGCTCAGATGTTGGACTTCCCAGAGAAAGACTTTAACTCAGCTGTTATAAATATGTTGACAGAACACAGGACAAGTCATACAAAGTGCATTTTAATGTACTTTTTATCTGCAAAGAGTACAACATTAACAACCAAAGCACTGGCATTTCAGGATTTTTTTCCTTTTTTCAGAAAAACGAATTGCCTTTTCTCAGATTCAAGAATTGGGCAGCAGCTCACCTAACAACTAAAAGAGCATTCCCATTTCAGGGAATTTCTAATTTAAAAATATTTAACATACTAGGCATGGTAAATGGAAAAGGATATTAGGAAATAATACTCTTGTCTCAGAAAAAATAAATTATGTTCTTATTTAATGGGCATTGTTATTATATGATAGTAACTATTTTAAAAATTGTTAAATTTTTAAAACTTTGCTGACAAAGATCCATATAGTCAATGGTTTTTTCCAGCAGTCATGTACAGACATGAGAGCTGGACCATAAAGAAAGATGAATGCCAAAGGACTAATACTTTTAAACTTTCCTGAACTCTTGAGGGCTCATTGGACATCAAGGAGATCAAACCAGTCAATCCTAAAGGAAATCAACCATGGGTATTCATTGGAAGGACTGATGCTGAAGCTGAAGTGCCAATAATTTAGCCACTTGATCCAAAGAGCCGACTCATTAGAAAAGACCCTGATGCTAGGAAAGATTGAGGGCAGAAAGAGAAGGGAGTGACAGAGGATGAGATGGCTGGATGGCATCATCGACTGGATGGACATGAGTTTGAGCAAATTCAGGAGACAGTTAAGGAGAGGGAAGCCTGGCGTGCTGCAGTCCATGGGGTCACAAAGAGTCGGACATGACTGAGCAACTGCAGAACGACAAATTTTAAAAATCACTGCTTTACATATAGAGCCTTAAGTCCATCAACCTTAGATCACAAAAACTTAAAATCACACTGGAGTTGTTCAACAACTAAGCATGAACGTCAGAACACAGAATGGGCTGCCGTGTAAAGTAGGTCATTTTGTTTTGGTGGTGGTGACGGGAAATATACATGTCTGCTTAACAGTGTTGCTTTGGAAAGGATTCTGGTTGAGAGCAAGAATCCTAATTTCCTTTCCAAAGTGATAAATTGAAGATTCTGTTGTGTCTATACAGAACTGTTGTTTTCCCTAATTTACAAAGTCTCATTTTTATACAAATAAGGTACATTTTGCCTATATATTAATACATGGTGGTATTATTTCCAAGCCTCCTTAAGGAAGATTTTAGAAATAGAAGTATAAGAGGCACACATAACTAATGGAAAAATTAAATAGGAAATGAAAAAGTAAATTTGTATAATTTTTGTTTAACTTAAATATGGGTGGACCTACTTGAGAGGCTAAAATTTTTAAAAGTGACTTAACAAATGCTGACAGGGTGTGGAACAACACAAACTCATACAGTGTTGGTGGGAGTATTAAAATGATATTATTGTTGCTGTCATTCAGGTACCAAGTTGTGTCCAACTCTTCGAGACCCCATCAACTATAGCATTCCAGGCTTCCCTGTCCTTCACCATCTCTCAGAGTTTTCCCAAGTTCATGTCCATTCAATTGGTAATGCCATCCAACCATCTCATCCTCTGTCACCCTCTTCTCCTTCTGCCTTCAATCTTTCCCAGCATCAGGATCTTTTTCAGTGAGTCAGTTCTTCACATCAGGTGGCCAAAGTATTGGAGCTTCAGCTTCAGCATCAGTCCTTCCAATGAATCTTCATGGTTGATTTCCTTTAAGATTGACTGGTTCGATCTCCTTGCTGTCCAAGGGACTCGCAAGAGTCTTCTCCACTACCACAGTTTGAAAACATTAATTCTTCAGTGCTTTGCTTTCTTTATGGTCCAGCTCTCACATCTGTACACAGCCACCAGGAATACCACAGCCTTGACTATATGGACCTTTGTTGGCAAAGCGATGTCTTTGCTCTTTAACACACTGTCTAGGTTTGTCATAGCTTTCCTGCCAAGAAGCAACCATCCAATGGTTTAATACTGCTCTTCTTGGGAACTGGGATGAAGATTGACATTTTCCAGTCCTGTGTCAACTGCTGGGTTTCCCAAATTTGCTGACATGTTGAGCACAGCACTTTAACAGCATAATTTTTTAGGATTTTTAAATAGCTCTGCTGGAATTCTATCACCTCCACTAACTTCATTGGCAGCAGTGCTTCCTAAAGCCCACTTGACTTCACACTCCAGAATGTCTGGCTCTGGGTGAGTGACCACACCATCGTGATAATCCATGTCATAGCTACTTTTAAAATGATCTGGTTAATTCTTACATAGTAATAGTAATTAACCTAGATTTAACCTATAACCCGCAAGCAAAAACATATTCACAGAAAAGTCTTATGCGAAACTGTTCAGGGATTCCTCTGGCAGTCCTGTGGTTAAGATTCTGTGCTTTTATTGCAGTGATCCAGGTTTAATTCAGTCTCTGGCCAGGAACTAAGACTGTGCAAGCTGTGCAGCATGGCCAAGGAAAAAGTGTTCATAGCATCTTTATTCATAACAAAAAACTGCATACATTTCAGTTGGACTGTGCCAAAATCCTACAATGGAATTTACTCAACAATGTATGGCTAATATACAACATGTTGTCATTCAGGCACTAAGCCATGTCTGACTCTTTGTAACCCCATGGACTCCAGCACACCAGGCTTTCCTTTCCTTCACTATCTCCTGGAGTTTGCTCAAACTCATGTCCATTGAGTTCGGTAAGGCCATCCAACAATCTCATCCTCTGTCGTCCTGTTCTCCTCCTGCCCTCAATCATTCCCAGCATCAGGGTCTTTTCCAATGAGTCAGTTCTTCACATCAGTTGGCCAAGGTATTGGAGCTTCAGCTTCAGCATCAGTCCTTGCAATAAATATTCAAGGTAGATTTCCTTTAGGATTAACTGGTTGGATCTCCTTGCAGTCCAAGGGACTCTCAAGAGTCTTCTCCAGCACCACCATTTGAAAAGTATCTATTCTTTGACACTCAGCCTTCTTTATGGTCTAACTCTCACATCCATACATGACTACTGGAAAAAGCTGTACTGCTGGAAATAGGTTTGACTATGTGGCCCTTTGTCGGCAAAGTGATGCTTTTGCTTTTTAATACACTGTCTAGGTTTGTCCTTCCTTTTCTTCCAAAGAGTAAGCATCTTTTAATTTCATGGCTGCAGTCACTGTTCGCAGTGATTCTAAAGCCCTAGAAAATAAAATCTGTCACTGTTTCTACTTTTTCTCCATTTATTTGCCATGAAGTGATGAGACTGGATGCCATGATCTTAGTTTTTTAAATATTGAGTTTTAAGCTGGCTTTTTTGCTCTTCTCTTTCACCCTCATCAAGAGGCTCTTTGGTTCTTCAGTTTCTGCCATAAGGATGGTGTCATCTGCATGTCTGAGGTTATTGATGTTTCTCCTGGAAATCTTGATTCCAGTTTGTGCTTCATAAGCCCAGCGTTTCGTATTATGCACTCTACATAGAAGTTAAATAAACAGGGTGACAGTGTACAGCCTTGTCGTACTCCTTTTCCAATTTTGAACCAGTCTGTTGTTCCATGGCCAACTCTAACTGTTGCTTCTTGACCTGCATACAGGTTTCACAGCAGGCAGGTAGCATAATCAGGTATTCCCATGTTTTTAAGAATTTTCTACAGATGTTCGTTGTGATCCGTGCAGTCACTGGTGGCTCAGAGGGTAAAGAATTCACCTGAAGTGCAGGAGACCCAGTTTCTATCCCTGGGTCAGGAAGATCCCCTGGAGAAGAGAACGGCAATCCACTCTAGTATCCTTGCCTGGAGAATCCCCAGGGACAGAGGAGCCTGGTGGGCTATAGTCCATGGCGTCACAAAGAGTCAGACCTGACTGAATGACTAGCACTTTCACTTTCACGCAGTCAAAGGCTTTAGCATAGTCAGTGAAGCAGCGTAGATTGAAAGAGTAGTTTGAAATTCCTTTTTTTTTTTTCCTGTGATCCAGTGGATGTTGGTAATCTGATTTTTGATTCCTCTGCCATTTCTAAATCCAGTTTCTACCTCTGGAAATTCTCAGTTCACATACTGTTGAAGCCTAGCTTCTCTAGGGTTAGGCAAAAAGGGTCTTTGTTTTACAGTGAAGAGGAAACAGGGCTTCCCAGGTGGCACTCGTAGTGAAGAGACACGGATGTGATCCCCAGGTTGGGAAGATCCCTTGGAGGAGGGCATGGCAACCAACTTCAGTATTCTTGCCTGGAGAGCCCCCAGGGACAGAAGAGCCTGGCAGGCCACAGCCCTTAGAGTCTCAAAAAGTAGGACATGATTGAAGCAGCTTAGCACACTTGCAAGAGACAAGGCTGGAAAGAAGCGGTGTGGGGAAGCAGAGTGGAAAGGTGACTTGGTTGGATTGCACATCAAAGAATGTTTGCCTTGAGGCCAGTGGATACTTAAGACATGTGGTATGCTGCCTGAGGCTGACCATGGATCAAAGTTCAGGTGCATGAAGGGAGAAGAGAGGCTGAAACAGGTTTATCATTTTGTTCCATTCATCAGTGGGGACAAGCAGTTCAGCGAATCATTTCTGAGGGCAAAGAATAGGAATTTGGAGCATCTATATTTGGCTTTGATGTGGGTAAACACTGGAGTACATCCATGAATCTTATCAGAATCATCTGAGGAAGTATGGTTCTCTGCAGTAAGCAGTTTCCTAGATGAAGGAGTCAGGGATTTCTTTAACCAACGCTGTTTTCCAGTATCACAGGGATCCAGTAAAGTGCAGCATTGTCGCAGTTTGTAATTATACCTCCAGTTGTATGACTGTCTGACTTGTGTGTGTCTCACCCATGAAATGATGTTACAGGAAAACACAGGCCGAGTCTGTTTTTGCTGCACACCATGGAAAACTCAGAACTGGGCATTGTGAATACTAAATTGTAGTCATTAGTATACAAAGGAAAAGAAAAACAAATGGATTCACAATAGTCAGTAGAAAGTCTATTTCTCTTTTTCACATCCATTAAATGAAGGATTTATATAGCTATCTTCCTATTCTGAAATATTTCAGTTATGTGAAAACAAGTTGTTTTCACAGACACATAGTACAGGGATAGAACTGATTTAACAAAGCTTTTAGTTGTTGAGGGCAAGGTGCCTTTTCATTTGGTATTTTGTCTTGTGCTTTTGAAGTTCTGTTGAAGTATAATTCATACAAAAAATAATTGCAGAAGAGAAATTTTAATTTGTGAAAAGTATAACATTTTAGTTTAATTGCCTTTCTTCTCCACCTTCCTGAGAAAGAGAATTACCTCTCTCATCGATTCTGAGATTACACCTGCACAGTGTGTTTAATGACTCTTGTGACAGGTTTTCTTCCCTTAGAATTTCACCTCACTTCCATCCATTCTTCTGTTAAGAAATTAGCCAATCCAAAGGCACACTCTACTTCTGATATCCCGCCCTAAGAACTTCAGTGTCCAATGCAGAAAGCAATACAAACTTGCTCTCATTCTCCTGATGAGCTGCCATTTTGAATTGTCAGTATAAGGTGTTCTCTTAGGCAGTAAGTCATTAAAACTCAATTTGTTTTCATAATTACAGGTTACTGTATTCAAGAGGGATTTTCTACAGTTTAATATGATGAAACTGGAAGAAATGTGCCAGAAAAGGAAGCATTTGAAGAAACTTATCATGTAAGTAACCACTCCTTCAGAAGACCCTCTTTGGAGTGGATTGCCATGCCCTCCTCTAAAGGATATTCCTGACCCAGGATTCAAACCCATGTCTCTTACATCTTTGGAGGTAGGGTCAGGTGGAAATTCTCTTTTAGTAAAATAGGGTCTAAGTTATGTGCAAGATGGGAATATCATGTCTAATATAGCAGAGACATTACTTTGCCAGCAAAGATCCATCTAGTCAAGGCTATGGTTTCTCCAGTGGTTATGTATGGATGTGAGAGTTGGACTGTGAAGAAAGCTGAGTGCCAAAGAATTGGTGCTTTTGAACTGTGGTGTTGGAGAAGACTGTTGAGAGTCCCTTGGACTGCAAGGAGATCCAACCAGTCCATTCTGAAGGAGATCAGTCCTGGGTGTTCATTGGAAGGACTGATGCTAAAGCTGAAACTCCAATACTTTGGCCACCTCATGCGAAGAGTTGACTCATTGGAAAAGACTCTGATGCTGGGAGGGATTGGGGGCAGGAGGAGAAGACAGAGGATGAGATGGCTGGAAGGCATCACTGACTCAGTGGACATGATTTGAGTGAACTCCGGGAGTTGGTGATAGACAGGGAGGCCTGGATTCATGGGGTTGCAAAGAGTCGGACACGACTGAGCGACTGAACTGAACTGATAGACAAACTGAGGGTTTCAGAAGGAAAATAATTCTCAAAGTCCAAGATATGTTTACTATTATAGATATAGGTATAGATTATAGATATAGGTATAGATATAGATTATAGATATAGACATTAATTGGAACTTGAGAGTCCAAGGACCCCAAGGTCATTTCGCCCCCTTCCAAGGTGAATATCATCCTTCCTACTTGATATCATTCTTCCTACTCCCCAGGAGAAAAAACTTAAACACAGCAACTTAGAAGGAAAATTTTAAAATACAGGAGGAGGGCTTCCCTGGTGGTCCAGTGGTTAAGAATCTGCCTTCCAATCCACTTCCTGGTCTAGGAAGTTCCCACATGCCGAGAGGCAACTAAGCCCATGCAACACAATGACTCAATCCACTCTCTAGAGCTTGTGCTCCAAATTAGGAGAAGCCACCTCAGTGAAAAGCACACACACCACAGTGAGGAGTAGCCCATGCTTGCCACAAAGAGAAAATGATTGAGCAACAACAGCAACAACTAAAAATTAATTTTAAAAAAGCACACACACAGAAGGGAAACTGGAACTCGGTAATTTTAGTAGAGGAGCAAAGTAATGCTTTCAGAAATATTTTATTTCAAAGAGGAAGGGCAATGAGAAGGAGGTGGCTGGTGAGCCCCTCAAGAGCTTAAAACAGTGCTTCTCAGTGCAAATAAATTACCTAGAGATCTTGTTAAATATGCAGATTCTTGTCCATTAGGCCTTGAGTGGGGCCTTAGATTTTGCATTTCTAACAAGTTTTCACATGATTCTCAAAACTATTGGTCTTTGGTCCACACCGTGAATAAACAAGTCTCCGTGGAATGTCTGAAAGGCACACCAAAGACAGAGATACTCAGTAGTAACAAGGAAATCATACTAGGAAGTGCAGCCCCCGATCATCAACTGAATGGCTAGGCTCTCTCTGTCTGGATTTCTAAAAGGAAGCCTTTGTAAGGATCTTTGCAAATATTCTTCATTGAAACCAAGATGTCTATAGTACCAACATGCATCAAGCAGGTGTGTTTAAGGGCTTCTTCTGAATGAATATTAAAATTTAAATTTCTTTTTTATTCTTTAACCTTCAAGGTGGTTTTTATATTGTCAATGAAAAAGTTTAATCAATAGTTTGAAGAAACTAGTTTCTTTTGTTGTGCAGAAGCTTTTAAGGTTAATTAGGTCCCATTTATTTATTTTTGCTTCTGTTTCCATTGCTATAGGAGTCAGATGAAAAAAGATGTTGAGATTTATGTCAAAGAGTGTTCTGACTATGTTTTCCTCTAGGACTTCTATAGTATCCCATCTTACATTTAGGTCTTCTTACATTTGAAGCTTCTCTGGTGGCTCAGATGGTAAATAATCTGCCTGCAATGCAGGAGACTTGTGTTCAATCGTTGCATTGGGAAGTACTCCCTGGAGAAGGAAATGGTACCCCACTCCAGTATTCTTGCCTGGAGAATCCCTATGGACAGAGGAGCCTGATGAGCTACAGTCTGTGGGGTTGCAAAGAGCTGGAAATGACTGAAGCGACTTGGTATGGCACATTTAGGTCTTTGATATGTTTTTAGTTTATTTTTGTATATGCTTTTAGAGAATGTTCTAATTTCATTTTTTTACTTGTAGCTGTCCAGTTTTCCCAGCACTACTTATTGGAGAATAAGTTTTCTCCATTGCATATTCTTGCCTCCTTAGTCATAGATTAATTGACCATAAGTGTGTAGTTTTATTTCTGGGCTTTCTATTCTGTTCCATTGATCTATGTGTTTGCTTTTGTGCCAGTTTCATACTGTTTTCATGACTGTAACCTTGTAGTATAGTCTGGAGTCAGGGAGCCCAATTGCTCCAGCTCTATTTTTCTGTCTCAAGATCGTTCAGGGTCTTTCATGTTTCCATAAAATTTTTAAGTTATTTGTTCTAATTCTGAGGAAAATGGCGTTGGTAATTTGATAGGGATTGCATTGAATCTATAGACTGCCTTGGATCATATGGTCATTTTAACAGTATTGATTCTTCCTAATCAAGAACATGGTTTATCTTTCCATCTGTGTGTGGGCTTCAATTTCTATCATCAGCATCTTCTAGTTTTTGGAGTACAGGTCTTTTGCCTCCTTAGGTAGGTTCATTTCTAGATATGTTATTCTTTTGCATGCAATAGTAAATGGGATTGTTTTCTTAAGTTTTATTTCTGATATTTCATTTTAGTATATATAAATAAACTGAAAAGCTTTGCACAGCAAAAGAAACAATGAACAAAACAAAAAGACAACTTACAGAATGGGAGAAAATACATGCAAATGATACAACCAACAGGGGTTTAATTTCCAAAATATATGAACAACTTACACAGTTCAATATCAAAAAAACAAACAATCCAGTCAAAAAGGGAGTAGAAGACCTAAGTAGACATTTTCCCAAAGAAGACATACAGATGGCCTATAGGCACATGCAAGATCCTCAACATAGTAATTACTAGAGAAATGCAAGTGAGAGCTACAATGAGCTACCTCTTCAAAGCATTTAGAATGGCTATCAGCAAAAAGTCTACAAGTAGTAAATGCTGGAGAGGGTGTGGAAAAAAGGGCACCTTTCCATGCTGTTGGTGAGAATGCAAATTGTTACAGCCACTTTGGTGAACAGTATAGAGGTTTCCTGAAGTCCCTGGTGGCTCAGACGGTAAAGAATCCACTTGCAATGCAGGAGACCTGGGTTAGATCCCTGGGTCAGGAAGATCCCATGGAGAAGAGAGTGGCTATCCACTCCAGTATTCTTACCTGAAGAATTCCATGGACAGAGGAGCCTAGCAGATTACAGTCCGTGAGAACACAAAGAGTCAGACATGACTGAGTGACTGACACTTTCACTTTTTTTCATAGCTGCTGCTGCTGCTAAGTCACTTCAGTCGTGTCCAACTCTGTTGGGAGAAGGCAATGGCACCCCACTCCAGTACTCTTGCCTATAAAATCCCATGGATGGAGGAGCCTGGTAGACTGCAGTCCATGGGGTTGAGAAGAGTCGGACATGACTGAGCGACTTCACTTTCACTTTTCACTTTCATGCATTGGAGAAGGAAATGGCAACCCACTCCAGTGTTCTTGCCTGGAGAATCCCAGGGACAGAGGAGCCTGGTGGGCTACCATCCATGGGATCGCACAGAGTTTTTTCATAGAGTTTCCTTTAAATAAAAAAAACCTGAAATTACCATATGATCCAGAGATCCCACTTCTGGGTATATATCTGGAGAAAACTATAATTTGAACAGACACATGCACCTCAATGTATATAGAAGCACAGTTTACAAATACTTAGCCAAGACATGGAAGCAACATAAATGTCCATTGACAGAGGAATGAATAAAGATGTGGTGCTTACACGAAGTGGACTATTACTCAGCCATAGAGAAGAATGAAATAATGCCATTTGCAGCAATATGGATAGACCGAGAGATTGTCAAACTGACTGAGCTAAGTCAGACAGAGAAAGACAATGGTATGGTATCACTTATATGTGGAATCTTAAAAAAAGAGAGAGAGAGAGATACAAATGAACTTAATTATAAAGCAGAAATAGACTCACAGACATAGAAACACCTAAAGTTACTAAAGAGGAAAATGTGGGAGGAATAAATTCAGAATTTGGGATTAACAAATATACACTATTATATATAAAATAAACAGACAAGGACCTATGGTATGGCACAAGGGGCTATATTCAGTATCTTGTAATAATCTAATGGAAAAGAATCTAATATACTATAAAAACCTAATATATGTAACATATGTGTATGTATAACTGAATTGCTTTGCTGTATCTTTGCTATACCTAAATCTATACCTTAATACAGTTTTTTTTAAAGAAAGCTCTGAGGTCAAAGCACAGTTATATATATAATTTCTGAGGCATAGGGTTGCTGTCAAATGACATAGTGATAGTTTACGCAAACCAGATCTGCATATACAAAGGCAGTAGTGGGTCATCTTTACAAGACTGAGAAGGAATGTTATCTCCTAAAGAGGTCTGGTTAATGCAAATACACAACGCACACTAAAGAGGAGGGACGAGACCCAAAGGAGCATAGAAAAGATTGTTTAAATTTTTCTTGTCTTGCCATAATATATAAATTTTATTTCACTGATATAAAAATATGATGCTGGTTACAAATTTAAATTCAGTGCTAAAAAAGTTTCTAAAGCAGGACTTTGTCCATCTTTCAATTTAGCCTTGTCAATCTTTTCCGGTGCCTGCTCCTTAATCCCCATAGAGGCTTGAGGCTAAAACTGGGCTTGATAAAGGACAAATGGTATGCACCTAACAGAAGTAGCTGATATTAAAAAGAGGTGGCAAGAATACACAGAACTGTACAAAAAAGATCTTCATGACCAAGATAATCATGATGGTGTGATCACTCACCTTGAGCCAGACATCCTGGAATGTGAAGTCAAGTGGGCCTTAGAAAGCATGACTACGAACAAAGCTAGTGGAGGTGATGGAATTCCAGTGGAGCTGTTTCAAATCCTGAAAGATGATGCTGTGAAAGTGCTGCGCTCGATGTGCCAGCACATTTGGAAAACTCAGCAGTGGCCACAGGACTGGAAAAGGTCAGTTTTCATTCCAATCCCAAAGAAAGGCAATGCCAAAGAATGCTCAAACTACCGCACAATTGCACTCATCTCACACACTAGTAAAGTAATGCTCAAAATTCTCCAAGCCAAGCTTCAGCAATACATGAACCGTGAACTTCCAGATGTTCAAGCTGCTTTTAGAAAAGGCAAAGGAACCAGAGACCAAATTGCCAACATCCACTGGATCATGGAAAAAGCAAGAGAGTTCCAGAAAAACATCTATTTCTGCTTCATTGACTATGCCAAAGCCTTTGACTGTGTGGATCACAATAAACTGTGGAAAATTCTGAGAGAGATGGAAATACCAGACCACCTGACCTGCCTCTTGAGAAACCTATATGCAGATCAGGAAGCAACAGTTAGAACTGGACATGGAACAACAGACTGGTTCCAAATAGGAAAAGGAGAACACAAGGCTGTATATTGTCACCCTGCTTATTAAACTTATATGCAGAGTACATCATGAGAAATGCTGGGCTGGAAGAAGCACAAGCTGGACTCAAGATTGCCGGGAGAAATAGCAGTAACCTCAGATATGCAGATGACACCACCCTTATGGCAGAAAGTGAAGAGGAACGAAAAAGCCTCTTAATTAATGTGAAAGTGGAGAGTGAAAAAGTTGGCTTAAAGCTCAACATTCAGAAAACGAAGATCATGGCATCTGGTCCCATCAATTCAAGGCAGATAGATAGGGAAACAGTAGAAACAGTGTCAGACTTTATTTTGTGGGGCTCCAAAATCAGTGCAGATGGTGATTGCAGCCATGAAATTAAAAGATGCTTACTCCTTGGAAGGAAAGTTATGACCAACCTAGATAGCATATTCAAAAGCAGAGACATTACTTTGCTAACAAAGGTCCATCTAGTCAAGGCTATGGTTTTTCTAGCGGTCATGTATGGATGTGAGAGTTGGACTGTGAAGAAGGCTGAGCATTGAATAATTGATGCTTTTGCACTGTGGTGTTGAAGAAGACTCTTGAGAGTCTCTTGGGCTGCAAGGAGATCCAACCAGTCTATTCTGAAGGAGATCAGCCCTAGGATTTCTTTGGAAGGACTGATGCTAAAGCTGAAACTCCAGTACTTTGGCCACCTCATGCGAAAAGTTGGCTCATTGGAAAAGACTCATGCTGGGAGAGATTGGGGGCAGGAGGAGAAGGGGACGACAGAGGATGAGATGGCTGGATGGCATCACTGACTCAATGGACGTGAGTCTGAGTGAACTCTGGGAGTTGGTGATGGACAGGGAGGCCTGGCAAGCTGCGATTCATGGGGTCGCAAAGAGTTGGACACGACTGAGTGGCTGTACTGAACTGAACTTAACACTGAATGATGGAGAAGTGAAAGACATCTTGTTTCCCGAAGCAGAATGTAAATTAATTCTCAATGGAATCATGGCTTTGAATCTCCAAGTACATTAGAGAATTAGTCATCTCTGTTGTTGTTTTTAGTCGCTAAATTGTGTCCAACTCTTTTGTAACCCCATGAACTGTAGCCTGGCAAGCTCCTCTGTCCCTGGCATTTCCCAGGCAAGGATACTGGAATGGGTTGCTATTTCCTTCTCCAGGGGATCTTCCTGACCCAGGAATCAAACCAGAATCTTCTGCATTGTAGCAGATTCTTTACCACTGAGCCACCAGGGAAGCCCCCAGACTGTCTCTAACGTGAATATTTGAACAATTTTGGAAGTATTTCTCACAATAACTAGCCTATTTATCAGAAATATATTTAATTTTTAATGGGATTTTTAATGTTTACAAGCATTAAAATGTAATTTAAAGTAATTAAAATATAATTTTTATAATACATTTTAAAGTATTTTATAAAAAGCTATTTATAAATAGTGCATGCATTTAACTGTGTAGTAGTTTTCTTGTGGAGGTTGTTTAGAGCATGTAGTTGAAATCAAGCCCTGAGCATAATCAACATGTACCAGTTAAGCTCTCCCTAAACTCAAAGCTAAAGCATACATTTATCCTCATCAAAATAAGAATGATGTTTTAAATTAAACCTCCATCTCCCATTGCTGGAGCAAAAAGATCACTTTATATTCAGTAGAGTCACAGTTTATAACCATTTCCCCAAAATTTATATTTCGTATTCAATATTCCTATGAAACTCTTACACTATTTAGTATATAGTTAGTTGATAGAAAAATTTACTAGAGACCATGTAGAAAATGAATTTCTTATTTTAAACAATTTAAAAAGTATTATTTAAAAAAAATAAAAATAAAAAGTATTATTTGCTTCCCAGTTAATGGTCCTGGAGGAGAATGTATAGTGAAACAACTGTTGCTAAATATTTGACTTTATAATTTTCGATCATTCTCTCTATGGAATTGTTGCAGGAAGGCGGACCCCTTCCAGGGCCCAAAGCTGGGCTGTTGTCTAACACTGGGAAATGAATTGTCCGAGGAGACACATGTGCTGACAAAGCATGAGATTTTCCTGGGAAAGGGCACCTGGGTGGAGAGCAGTAGGGTAAGAGAACCCAGGAGAACTGCTCTGCTGCGTGGCTCACATTGTCAGGTTTTATGGTGATGGGATTAGTTTCTGGGTGGTCTTTGGCCAATCATTCTAATTCAGAGTCTTTCCTGGTGGCGCACACATCGCTCAGCCAACATGGATGCTATCGAGAGGGATTCTGGGAATTGGATGGACACGCGGTGTCTCCTTTAGACCTTTCCCAAACTCCTCCGGTTGGTGGTGGCTTATTAGTTCCGCACTCCTTATCAGGATCTCCTGTCATAAAACAACTCATGCAAATGGTTACTATGGTGCCTGGCCAGGGTGGGCAGTTTCAATCAGTGTGCTTCCCCTAACAGAACTGGGTATCTTTTCTTTTGCTAAGATAGCCATTACCTTAAGTACATTCTTTCAGTCTTTCCTGGTAGCTCAGTGGTAAAGAATCCATCTGCCAATGCAGGAGACACGGGTTTGATCCCTGATCTGAGGAGATCGAACACGCCACAGAGCAGCTAGGCCCGAGCTCCACAACTACTGACCCTGTGCTCTAGAGCCCAGAAGCCACAACTATTGATCCCATATGCCTCAACTGCTGAAGCCCACACACCCTAGAGCCCATGCTCCAGAAGAGAAGCCACCGCAATGAGAAGTCCAGGCACCACAACTAGAGAGAAGCCCTTGCTCTCTGCAACAGAGAAAAGCATGCGCAGCAACAAAGACCCAGGGCAGCCAAAAACAAATTAATAAGTAAATATAAAGTATTTTTTTAATTCTTTCAATTAAGGATTCTATAAAGCACTGAATTTTCATATTTTTAGCATTTTTAAATGAGTTATTAAGTGTGTCTTTTAGCAATGTAGAGACTTCTTTATTCTATTCATGTACATATTTTAGAAGGGAGAAAAGCTCACTTGATTACTGTGCCCTTTCTCTGTTTCAAGGACGAGCTACATCTGATGTATTTCAAAAGATATATAGAACTTTCCATTTTGATTCTAATTACCCCTTTTACAGTGTTTAATGTTGTCACATACAGTGAGGCATAAAGCACTATACACTGAGGATGCAGATGTTAATGACTGCTTCAAAAGACTATAGTTTAGGGAATGTGCAGCATTGCAGACAGAAATGTTTTTTTTCCTATCTCTGGAGGGGTTTTCACTGCAGCAGTACTCAGAGGAACTGCATCTATGACTCTGCTGAGTTTACCTCAAAGACATTTTCTGTTTTATCTCTCTTTATTTGCCAGGTAGCCTTCAAGCTACAAATTTACATGAGAAAACCACAGTGTACTGACTTTTAATTAAAACTTCACCCTAAAAAATGCATTGGGATTGAATTTAAATATTTAATTAAAACACAGCTTTAAAAAGAAAATAAGGAGGGATTTGAGACTAAGTTATCATTTGAGGAAGAGACATCCTAATTTAACCATGACAGGTACGCTGTTGGGTCCCCATCTAAGGGACTCACCTGACCTGTGGACCATTAAATTTGTCTTGCTAATGAGTAGCCCCTAGTGTGTATTTTGTGGGCACTAAAACTCAGGTCTCCCAATGTTGAAATCATCATCCTATCATTCTCCTATACTTTTTATTGTGATGAATGATACTCATATCCCTCTAGTTACCAAAGCTTGAAGCCCTAATTTCTCCCACTCCCTCCCTCTGCTTAATAATCAGTGTCTTTTATGAAGATAACTTGGCACACAGCTCTGCTTATATAGGGACAATGTTAATTGATTGGCTTCAACAGAGTTTCTTTTTCTACATTTTGTGCAAGTGGGGTCAAATTGGTTCTAGAATACAGTTTTAGAAATCAATGAACTTTTTCTCTAGATGTGGCAAGATCATGTGAAAGTCACAGTTGTATTGAATTCAGAATGGTGTAGTTTCCGATGAGGTGTGGCTGTAGCACTCCTTGTCTCTTCCCTGAAAAGTGGGTATGTAGCTTTTTCTACGGAGAAGGCAATGGCACTCCACTCCAGTACTCTTGCCTGGAAAATCCCATGGACCGAGGAGCCTGGTAGGCTGCAGTCCATGGGATCGCGAAGAGTCAGACACGACTGAGCGACTTCCCTTTCACTTCTCACTTTCATGCATTGGAGAAGGAAATGGCAACCCACTCCAGTGTTCTTGCCTGGAGAATCCCAGGGACAGGGGAGCCTGGTGGGCTGCCGTCTCTGGGGTTGCACAGAGTCAGACACGACTGAAGTGACTTAGCAGCAGCAGCAGCTTTTTCTAGGTCCTAATGAGATTTAGCTGCAAAATACTATTCCTGTTTTTAATATTCCCAGATTACTTGAGGAAATGTAAACAAGTCTTTTCTGCTAACAACTGATGCATAGATGATCCTAAATCATAAATGTTAAAGGGATATTTTTCAGTTGTTCATTGTCGTTCAGTGGCTAAGTTGTTTCGACCATTTGTAACACCATGGACTGAAGCATGCCAGGTTCCTCTGTCCTCCACTGTCTCCTAGAGTTTGCTCAAATTTGTGTCCTTTAAATCAGTGATATTATCCTCTGCTGCCGCCTTCTCCTTTGGCCTCAATCTTCCCCAGTATCAGGTTCTTTTCTAATGAGTAAGCTTTTCACATCAGGTGACTAGAGTATCGGTGCTTCAGCTTCAGCATCAGTCCTTCCAATGAATATTCAGGGTTGATTTCCTTTAGGATTGACTGGTTTGATCTCCTTGCTGTCCAAGGTACTCTCAACAGTCTTCTCCAGCACCACAATTCAAAAACATCATTTGTTCAGATGCTGTGTCAAATGGAAAAAAGCCTGGACTTTGGATTGAGTCCTGGCTCCGCCACTGACCAACAGTGTGACCTTAGGCAGATCATTTAACCTCTCTGTATTTCAGTTTCTATGTGTAAAATAATAATAAGAAGAGTTTGCCTTATGAAAACTTTCTGATTGGAATTTTTTCTCTCCAATGGATATCTTGTGTTTTCCTTTTGATTGATAGGAATTTTAAAAATATATTATAAATAGTAATTTTATATGCATTGAGTACATTTTGAGAGATACAGCTGAATACTAACTTCCTTTTACTTCAGGTATTTTCTATAGATAAGAATTATTCTGATCACTTGACACACTATTATGATGTTAATCCGAGAAATTATGTACTACTGCAACCACCTTAAAGACTGTTTCCATTCACTTCCTAAATTCCATGATTTGTTTTTCTAAATGTAGATCTCAAAGTATATAGGTACCTGCAGAAAGACCACACCCAAAACAATCTGCCATATGAAAAAGGAGGTACTTTGCACCATTTTCCCAAAGATTATTTATATTTTTTCTTCTATGTTTAAAACAGTAATAAAGTAACATCTCTTTGGTACAGTGAGAGCTAAAGCTCATTTTCTGCTTTCACTTTAAGGGGGAAATGTCATTCTTTTTTGATTAGGTCATTGATGAGCTTAAAACTCATTGCTAAAAATAAATTTCAATGTTTAATTCACTTATATTCTGAGATCAGCATGTAATGGCTGTCACAAGCATTGGTGTTTTAGGAATTTATAAACCATTTGACATGATGTTGGTGACTTGAAATGCAAATGTTAGGAGTATTTGCATCAAGAATATCAGCAAATGCTACAAATTAGGGTTGGGTTTTGTGCTTCTGCTTTCTTTTTTTTCAGAGAGTTGGCTTTTAAGCATCTGCTAGCACACCACTGATAACATTCTTGCAGCATCCCATGTTTTTCCTACATTGAAACAGAATGACTCTTTCAAATCTACTCAGACATTCAGCACCAAATGTAAATAGATTTATGATAGAAGCCTAGCATCTTCTGTCCTTGGTAGAAAATAGGAACATAAATCCATTCTGCTCAGAATATGTGCAGAGTAAAGACTGTTGCCCTGTCTTCCTTATCCCATCTGTCATCATAGGTAAAATTTCGACTAAATCTTTTGAGGAATCAGGATAGAATATTTATAAAGTCTTATATTACAGGTGAGACTCAGCAATTTCAGTTACAGAAAAACTAGATTTTCATCCAAGAATGTTCTCTAAAGGAAAATGCATAGAAATCACAGGAAACTTTTGAAATTATCTTGACAAATATGCAATTCATAAAAACATTAACTTCTAATCTCATTTAAACTGCCTTTGAGAGAATTATTTGGTCATTTTATTCTGGTGGTAATATTTGGGTTTCACTGAAAAACCTAGACTTGTTTCTCTTTATGTTTGATAATGAGAATTCTCGTTAATAAAAAAAAAAATAAACATATTGGGTAGAGATCAATGAAAATCATACAACTTTCCAGGGTTCCCTACTTAACTGTGAAATTACCTGTCCCAGATGCAGACCAAGAGGTAGATTTGTTATCCCCTTTATAATTCCTTTTAAAGTGTATGAGTGTATTTAGAACATTATCAACAAAAAGCAAAAAATTCTGGTTAACAAATAGCTCAATAAACAGTTTTATCAATATAACATAAGGCAGGATATCTATATGTACTAGTTGAAAGGAAAAAAATTTATCTTAGTCTAATTTGTGGGTATTTATTTAATAATCACAGTGTTTAATGTGGCTTTACTAAGTGTTGTTGGAAGTACTAAGACATAACCACAGACACCTACAAGCGAATCTTTTAATTATTTTCATGCTGGAATGATGCAAAACTAGCAAGCACATCTTAGGCAATTAATCCAAAGACATAACTTAATTGTGCTCCTATTTTTCTTTTCCTATTTTTTCCTTTACTGAGAAAGAAGTCACATGCAATAAAATCTAGCTAAGTAGACAGATCGGTGAGTTTTGGACAGATACGTATTGTCATGTAATCACTATCACAATCAAGATATAGGACATATCCATTGCCATAGAAAGTTACTTTTTATCTTTAGAAGTTAATTCATTGTTTTCTAGAGCAAATGGTCACTTGTTTTCTGAGGTAATTTGCCTTTTCTAAACTTTCAAAGTGAAATTATACAGCATGTATACTTTTGTATATGGCTTCTTTCGCCTAGCATGACGATGTTGCATTATTGTTCTATACATATATCAGGCGTTCATTGTATTCACCTGCTGATGGGCATTTAGTTGTCTGCAGTTTGGGGTTATTATGAATACAAGTGTGCAGCCTTCAGTTGTACATGTGCTTTCATTTCTCCTGGATAAGTAGTTAGGAATTAAATTGCTCGGTTACATACTAAGGGTATGTTTAACTTTACTAGAAACTGCAGAACCATCTTCTAGAGTGGCTGTGCAATTTTCTACTCCCACAAGCAATATATGAAATTTCCGATTACTTCATATTCTTACCAATGCTTAGTATTTTCCAAGTTTTAAATTTTTGATATTCTAGTGGGTATATGGTAACATTTTGTTTTGGCTTAAATTTGCATTTCCCTAATGACTGATGATACTGAGCAGCTTTTCTTATACTTATTGTTTGTCTTTTCTTTTCCCCCTAATTTTCCTTCGGTGTCCATGTCACAGGCTAGTAGTTAGGCCTCTTTCAAATGTAAGTAAATGAAACTCACTGGGTGGTTTTTACTAAAAATGTACTCACAAAGTACCAGAGAAATTAAGAAAAGTTGTGCAATCAAGCCTTGGGTGAAAAAGAATAGGAGGAGTTATCCTTTAGGATAAACATATAACTAGATCCTTTTCTTACAGAGACGACATGTAAATGACTCTGTTCCAATGCCCGCATACATCACGATTCCAAATTTTAGATTTCTGTAAGAATTGTATTGCTCCTATTTGAATTAGGATCTTCTTTAGAAAATTGTATTTCTTAAATGCTTTCCCTTTAAATTATGGGGCGGGGGATGTCACATGTGACATAATTTCCTCTCTTATAGTTTCTTCTGATTACTCTGATCTTTCCTTACAGAATAGCTTATCCTCTAATTCACCTTTATATGGTGATGATAAAGATTCTAAATGCACAGGGCACAAAAGAGGAAAGAAATCTGATTCACACACACCTCTTTGATGATGAAGAGAAGCAGACCATCACGGGGACTGTGCCCAGGTATTGCAAGTGGACACAGAAGGCAGAGTGAATGGTGAACCACAGAACCTGCAGAACTGGGCAGGAAACTTGCTCATGCCAGAGAAGATGGATCGTGGACCCCTGGGCCAGAGACCAGTGCTGAACCCACGGAGGCAAGGATGGCTGGGATGAATGAGAATCTGTAGGTAAGTGATTGGAAGTTGCAAAGCTTCTTGCTTCATATTTCCTTGGTCAGGAATTCTGATGGTGAGAGGAGAGATGGTTGGACTCAAGAAATAAGGGAAGAAAATAACCTCAGTGAGAACAGCTTTAAAAAAGATGGAAAATCTAAACTCACCAGGCAGTGTTGCATAGAGGCTCCAGGAGAGACTGTAGCCCACAACGTTTGTAGTGATCCCTACCTGAATACTTCTTTTTTTTTTTTTCTTTATAAATTTTATTTATTTATTTATTTATTTATTTGATTTTTGGCTCTGCTGGGTCTTTGTTCCTCCTTGGGCTTTTCTGTAGTTGCATAAGCAGGGGCTGCTCTCTCTTTGGCATGAGTGGGCTTTTCATTGCAGTGCCTTCTCATGTTGCAAAGGACAGGCTCTAGGGCGACTTCAGTAGTTGTGGCACATGAGCTCAGTAGCTGCGGTTCCCAGGCTCTAGAGCACAGGATCAATAGTTGTTGTGCTCAGGCTGAGTTGCTCTGGAGCAGGTGGGATCTTCCCAGATGAGGGATCAAACCCGTGTCTCCTGCATTGGCAGGCAGATTCTTTACCACTCAGCCACCAGGGAAGTCCTACCTGCATGCTTTTCTAATTCTCTGTTAAAGCCCAGAAATATGGAATAGGGGGAAAACAGCAGGGAAATTAAATTATTACCAAGACTGAAAAATTTTTAGGAAGTTGTTATAGGAGAGAAAGACTAAGGTGGTCAGTCTACCTTAGTGTTTATTTTGGAAAGGGAAAAATGTGGAGCCTAGCATGTGAAGCTTAATTAACTTGATTGTCTTGGTATTCGCTTTTGCTTGTGTGAAGTCCTTCATATTAAGAAAGGAAAAGGATAGATATCCATGTCACTCGCTAATATTTTATTACATTTCACAGTAGTGTTAGTATTTTGCTGACTATAAATCCCATTTTATTAAATATTTTGTGATGTAACATATTATTGGTAGTCTTAATAATAAGTTCATCAATATAATTAATTTTGGGCACAATTTCTGAAATCTCATATCTTCTTTTGTGAAATATCAAGATATTCATGAGAGTAGCATAAAAAGTAAGCAAGTCAATCATATAACTCATTATGCAGAGTTATAAATAATTCTAGAAAATAACTAGTTTTTCTGAAATGAAAGTCATAAAATTGTTGTTTTTTTAAAATGACCTAACCATTACTTTCTTTCCTATATTCTTATGTGTAAAAATGAATATCTTCAAAGATATAAAGTTTTTTAAATATCCCACTAAGCTTATGTTGAGAAAGTATGACTATATGAGCATCATATTACTGTAGGCATGAGCATGGAGTCAGGTGACCCAGCTCAGGACCCAGCTCTACTGTTTACTACAATATTTGTGTGCTGTCCGAACAGCAATTGAACATAATTATTGTTCAATTTTTTGTTCTTATTTGTAAAAATGGAATGACAACAACAGTACTAACCTCATAGAGTTGTGGGGATTGAAAGCAAAATACTTAAGAGACTGGTGCATAAGAAACTCCATATAAAAGTTTGGAGTTTTGTGTGCAAATTAATTTGATCCACAAGAGTACCACGATGACTCTCAAGATGACCCAGGCATCTCAACTGCCCACTGCGTCAAAGCTACTTTCCATTTCCTACTAGTGTCAACGTGTCCTTGAAAACAATATACACACGCTGCTTCTTCCTTCCCTCTGGATTCCTTTCTTTTCTCCATTGAGAACTTCTGCTTTCCCTGTAAGACTCACTCAGCTTAAAATATCACCTCTGTATTAAGTTTTCTTTAACTACTGCAGGCTCGTGTATAGTCCTTAATATTTTGTAAAAGTTCTCTATTAACGTAACTCACGTTGTCTGGAAAGTTTGGGCACACTTACATTTCTACTTCCTCTACTAACAACTGAGCACTTCCAGCATAGAACTGACATCTTTCTCTCGTTCTTGCTTTAAAACCCAATACTTAATCGACTTCACTGAATCACCTAACCTACTTCAGCTAATACTTACCTACTTCAGCAGATAAAAAATTTGGAGAATCAAGAAATGAAGCAGTCCATCAGCCAATCATGATCCACTTTTGAGAAATGCTTTACTAATGTTTATTGAGTGCTTACAATGTGACATTCCCAGCTGCAAGTACTTATTATATCTTCCCAGTAACAACCTTATGATATGGGGAAACTGAGGGGTAGCTGAAGTAGCAAGCTCAAGTCCACAAGCCACAAATAGTAAAGCTGACCTGTAAGGCCAGGAAGTATGGCTATAGCCTAAGTGATTAAGCTGATGTCATTTTTTATTATATTGGTGATGAACATGAGAGTCATTCATTGATATATAACACATATCCATATAAAATCACAAGTGTATATTTATATCCAGGACATAGTGAAAGATTTCCTCTTTTGTATTTCCTCTTTGTATTTTCTATTTATCACTAGCATTGCATTCCTTAAAAATGAACTTGATTTGATACACTAATGGAAATCTGCCTCACCTAACAGTTAACTACATTTTATTAATTTGCAGTGATGGATTGCTTAGTATATTACATTAACTTGTGTTTGAATGTTCACTTTTTCCAGTGCTTTTGTAATGTCCCTGACATCAATATCCCTGATTTTAAAAATATGAAGGCCTTCCTGCACCTGCACTTTCTTACCCTACATACTATGCATTCTCCCAATCAGTTAACTTCCTGAATAAGACTGACTGAAATATTAATTTAACTAATAATCTAAATGTAAAGAAAACAGTAATCATTGGTCAAAGTCCATTTGTTTTCACAAAAATATGCAGTTAACTACATATGTGGCTGCAAATAAATGTTTAGTCCTGGAAACTTGATCTAAATATATTGTACGGATACCATATTGTGGGGATGAACTCTTCTATTCTTAATAGATTTTAACCAGTTGGCACCCAGTAACCAGTGAGTGAGCTGACACTGACTCACACATTATCGTTTAGTTTTGGTTTTAGGTGAAAGTAAAAGTGTTAGTCACTCAGTCGTGTCTGACTCTTTGTGACCCCATGGACTGTAGCCTACCAGGCTCCTCTGTCCATGGGATTCTCCAGAAAAGAATCCTGGAGTGGGTTGCCATTTCTTTCTCCAGGGGATCTTCCCAACCCAGGGATTGAATCCAGGTCTCCCGCATTGCAAGCAGATTCTTTACCACCACCAGGGAAGAGCCACCAGGGAAGCCCCCAGAAGTACCCTACATGGTCAGAGAAACTTCCCTGGGAATGAATTGTAGAAATAATCCTTGAAAATATCATCTTTAGGTAAATTTGTTTTTAAGTAAATTTGATATATTTGGCAAGATTTAAATTTCAGAATTCAAACAAACTCTGTTTTCTGCTTTCTCTTTTAAAAATCAGATCTGGCCACACTGAGCCCACCATTTTTCATGGCAACAGTTCACTCCTTCTGAGCAGTGACAACCCCTTTAGACCATGACTATGATCTTATTTCCCTCAGTCCTCCCAGTTACTAAGTTCAACCTGGTTCAGGTTCACTTGGCTACATAACCTGCCAAGTTAACTTTGACATTTAATTTTGTGCCCTGTATTCCAAGCTGACTTTCATATAAACACTACTAAACACCAAGGACAATTTGTTATTGTTTACAGTTGTTAACTATAATTGTGCTATTATTCAATAACTCCCTGATCTCTACTTCTTCCTTCTTCAATTTAAGTCTGAATTTGGCAATAAGGAGTTCATGATCTGAGCCACAGTCAGCTCCCGGTCTTGTTTTTGCTGACTGTATAGAGTTTCTCCATCTTTGGCTGCAAAGAATATAATCAATCTGATTTCGGTATTGACCATCTGGTGATGTCCATGTGTGAGTCTTCTCTTGTGTTGTTGGAAGAGGGTGTTTGCTATGACTAGTACGTTTTCTTGGCAAAACTCCATTAGAATTTGCCCTGCTTCATTTTGTACTCCAAGGCCAAATTTGCCCATTACTGCAGGTATTTATTGATTTCCTACTTTTGCATTCCAGTCCCCTATAATGAAAAGGACATCTCTTTTGGGTGTTAGTTCTAGAAGGTCTTGTAGGTCTTCATAGAACCATTCAACTTCAAGTTCTTCAGCATTATTGATCAGGGCATAGACTTGGATTACTGTGACACTGAATGGTTTGTCTTGGAAACAAACAGAGATCATTCTGTCATTTTTGAGACTGCATCCAAGTACTGCATTTTGGACTCTTTTGTTGACTATGATGGCTACTCCATTTCTTCTAAGGAATTCTTGACCACAGTAATAGATATAATGGTCATTTGAGTTAAATTCACCCACTAGCCCATCCTGGTATGACCTAAATCAAATCCCTTATGAATATACCGTGGAAGAGAGAAATAGATTCAAGGGATTAAATCTGATAGACAGAGTGCCTGAAGAACTATGGATGGAGGTTCATGACGTTGTACAGGAGGCAGTGATCAAGATCATCCCCAAGAAAAAGAAATGCAAAAAGCAAAATGGTTGTCTGAGGACGGCTTACAAATAGCTGTGAAAAGAAGGGAAGCTAAAGGCAAGGAGAAAAGGAAAGATATACCCATTGGAATGCAGAGTTCCAAAGAATAGCAAGGAAAGATAAGAAAGCCTTCCTCACATGAAAAGATGCTCAACATCACTCATTATCAGCGAAATGCAAATTAAAACCACAATGAGGTACCACTTCACACCAGTCAGAATGGCTGCGATCCAAAAATCTACAAGCAATAAATGCTGGAGAGGGTGTGGAGAAAAGGGAACCCTCCTACACTGTTGGTGGGAATGCAAACTAGTACAGCCACTATGGAGAACAGTGTGGAGATTCCTTAAAAAATTGCAAATAAAACTACCTTATGACCCAGCAATCCCACTGCTGGGCATACACACCAAGGAAACCAGAATTGAAAGAGACACATGTACCCCAATATTCATCGCAGCACTGTTTATAATAGCCAGGACATGGAAACAACCTAGATGTCCATCAGCAGATGAATGGATAAGAAAGCTGTGGTACATATACACAATGGAGTATTACTCAGCCATTAAAAAGAATTCATTTGAATCAGTTCTGATGAGATGGATGAAACTGGAGCCGATTATACAGAGTGAAGTAAGCCAGAAAGAAAAACACCAATACAGTATACTAACACATATATATGGAATTTAGAAAGATGGCAATGACGACCCTGTATGCAAGACAGGAAAAAAGACACAGCTGTGTATAAAGGACTTTTGGACTCAGAGGGAGAGGGAGAGGGTGGGATGATTTGGGTGAATGGCATTCTATCATGTATACTATCATGTAAGAATTGAATCACCAGTCTATGTCTGACGCAGGATACAGCATGCTTGGGGCTGGTGCATGGGGATGACCCACAGAGATGTTATGGGGAGGGAGGTGGGAGGGGGGTTCATGTTTGGGAACACATGTAAGAATTAAAGATTTTAAAATTAAAAATAAAATAAAATTTTTATTGGAGAATAAAAAAAATTAAAAAAGAAAAGTTTTAAGTATAAAAAAAAAAAAAAGAAAGCCTTCCTCAGTGATCAATGCAAAGAAAGAGGAATACAATAGAATGGGAAAAATTAGAGATCTCTTCAAAAAATTAGAGATATCAACGGAACATTTCATGCAAAGATGAACACAATGAAGGACAGAAATGGTATGGACCTAACAGAAGCAGAAGGTATTAAGAAGAGGCAGCAACAATACACAGAACTATACAAAAAAGATCTCTATGACCCAGATAATCACGATGGTGTGATCACTCACCTAGAGCCAGACATCCTGGAATGGGAAGTCAAGTGGGCCTTAGGAAGCATCACTATGAACAAACGTAGTGGCGGTGATGGAATTCTAGCTGAGCTGTTTCAAATCCTCAAAGATGATGCTGTGAACATGCTGCACTCAATATGCCAGCAAATGTGGAAAACTCAGCAGTGGCCACAGGACTGGAAAAGGTCAGTGTTCATTCCAATCCCAAAGAAAGGCAATGCCAAAAAATGTTCAAACTACTGCACAATTGCACTCATTTCACATGTTAGCAACGTAATGCTCAAAATTCTCCAAGCCAGGCTTCAGCAATACGTGAACTGTTAACTTCCAGATGTTCAAGCTGGATTTAGAAAAGGCAGAAGAAACAGAGATCAAATTTCCAACATCTGTTGGATCATTGAAAAAGCAAGAGAGTTCCAGAAAAACATCTACTTCTGCCTTATTGACTATGCCAAAGCCTTTGACAGTGTGGATCACAAGAAACTGTGGAAAATTCTGAAAGAGATGAGAATACCATACCACCTGACCTGCCTCCTGAAAAGTCTGTATGCAGGTCAAGAAGCAACAGTTAGAACTGGACATGGAACAACAGACTGGTTCCCAATTGGGAAAGGAGTACATCAAGGCTGTATATTGTCACCCTGCTTATTTAACTTCTATGCAGAGTACATCATGTGAAATGCTGGGCTGGATAAAGCACAAGCTGGAATCAAGATTGCCAGGAGAAATATCAATAACCTCAGATATGCAAATGACACCACCCTTATGGCAGAAAGTGAAAAAGGAGCTAAGGAGCCTCTTGAAATTTAAAGAGGAGAGTGAAAAAGTTGGCTTAAAGCTCAACATTCAAAAAACTAATATCATGGCATCCGGTCCCATCATTTCATGGCAAATAGACGGTAAACCAATGGAAACAGTGACATATTTTATTTTGAGGGCCTCTAAAATCACTGCAGATGGTGACTGCCACCATGAAACTAAAAGACACTTGCTCCTTGGAAGAAAAGTTATGACCAACTGAGACACCATATTAAAAAGCAGAGACATTACTTTGCCAGCAAAGGTCCATCTAGTCAAAGCTATGGTTTTTCCAGTAGTCATGTATGGATTTGAGAGTTGGATAATAAAGAAAGCTGAGTGCCAAAGTATTGATGTTTTTGAAATATCATGTTGGAGGAGACACTTGAGAGTCCCTTGGACTGGAAGGAGATCCGACCAGTCCATCCTAAAGGAAATCAGTCCTGAATATTCATTGGAAGGACTGATATTGAAGCTGAAACTCCAATACTTTGGCCACCTGATGCGAAGAGCTGACTCCTTGGAAAAGACCCTGATGCTGGGAAACATTGAAGGCGGGAAGTGGGGATGACAGAGAATGAGATGGTGGATGGCATCACCTGCTTGATGGACATTAGTTTGAGTAAGTTTCAGGAGTTGGTGATGGACGGGGAGGCCTGGCATGCTGCTGTCCATGGGGTGGCAAAGAGTCGTACATGACTGAGTGACTGAACTGAACTGAACTTCTACTTCTTAAACTTTAAAATAAATGGCACAGAAGATGCTAAATGAGCTAAGCTATTTTGACAAGCCCTGCAATATCTGGATTTTCATACCCGAGTCATAGTGCTTAATGAAAGTGACTAGTCATCCTTGACATGCTAAGAACCATGGAAGAATGCAAAGAATAAATTACATGGCCTCCAGTTTGACAGCGTCAATGTATCTTAAGGTTATAGCTTTATAACTTTCAATTTTCAAGTGCAACAAAGAAAATGAAATCATGAATGAAACTTTTATAACAACAGTGAAAGGCGTTTTCTTGATCAAAGGAAGTTTGGAAGTGAGATACAACTGTTAGAGAAAAAAGTTGAAGTCTTGGAAAGTAATTTCTATTACAAAAAGATTTTTTAGCGTACTGAGTCAAAGTTACATTTTTAATTAATAATTTAAACTTCACATAGACTTCATCTATCCTCTCCGCATTCTACCCCACATTAAGTTCCCTTAATAGAAGACGGTCCATTTTCTGAGAAAAAAAATGTAACCGATGTTAATATGAAGATTTTAAGAAATGTAATGGCCTTTAGGAAAGCTGATGTGAGAAGTGGGGGGAAAAATGACAAGACAGGTACAATAGTTTGGACCAGCACCAAGGAAAAGTATAAGTAGGGCTGAATCTGCCCTATAAATTTTCACCAGCATCTTGCAACATTACAACAAGCTATACAACTGGCCTTTTAAAAATATTTTGAAAGCAGTGTTGATTACATGTATGAAGTGTAGTTAGATTTGCAATATGCAATTTTGGGAGTCTGTCTGTAGTCACAGTACCAACCTGATGGTTTAAACTACCCAAGCCATTTATTGGTTAAAACATACTGCACACTTCAGTGAAGGTTATTCCTACCCTTCCCATTATGGTGTTGACCATGTATACACCTGAATCTTGCCTTAAAGATTCTGGGAGAAAACATGGAATAAATATAAATTAGCAGATGTAAAGAATAAAAGACCACATTTTCTCAATGGAGTCCTACAAAATTGAACAAAAATGAAAAAAATATAGAGAGAATGTAGAACTAGTAATTCCTCAACAAAATACATTAGGGAGCTCATAAATATTTTAAGAAATCGTTGTTGAGAGGAGAAAAATTGACCAAAAAACTAAAATATCAAGTGAGCTGCTAAATGATCATTTTCTTGGAGTTTGGCATCTTGTTCTTTCTTTATCTACCTTGTATTTAACACACTCTGATACCAACCACATACTCTCCTTGGAAACAATTTTCTTGAGACTAGCTTAGCCTTTAAAAACATGTGTGTATCTTTTTTTCAAACTACAGAAGAATGTTTAAAGGAGCCCAAATTCTTACCATTTTATTTTTTATTACTGGGTAATAATTGGGTATAAATGACAAATAAAATTGTATACATTTAAAGTATACAATGTGATAAGTTAATACACATATATATTATGCAATGATTGCCAAGGTTAATATAATGAACACATTCTACACCTCATAAAGTTAACTTTTTTTTTTTGATAGTGAGAATGCTTAAGATCTACTCTCAGTAACTTTCAAGTACCATATTCTTACCCTCTTGACTCCTATGACAAGTAATGTAAAGTATTACATAAAGTTAGAAAATTATGTTTTCCAGGAAACTGCAAAACGCTTACCACAGACTCCTCCCCTCAAAACACCCACTATTAACAGTTTCTTATGATTCCTTTGGGCTTCCCTGGTGGTTCAGCAGTAAAGAATCACCTGCAATGCAGGAGATGAGAGTTCAATCCCTGGATAGGGAAGATCCCCTGGAGAAGGAAATGGCAACCCACTCCAGTGTCCTTGCCTGAGAAATCCCATGGATGGAGGAGCCTGGTGGCCTACAGTCCATGGAGTCACAAAAAGAGTCACTCATGACTTAGTGACTTAACAAAAACATGATTCATTTCCCTCAACAAAATATATGTTTATTTACATACTCATAATTAGTTTTGAATTTACTTTCACAAAAAGGATCTTAATATATAATTCTGTATCTTTCTTTTTTCCACTAACATGCATCTTAGAGATCTGTTCACTCTAGAACATATATCAATATTTTATCATTTATCATATGGTAGAGTGTACCATCCTATACATACATTGTAATATATTAATCTGTCCTCTTCTGATAAATAGCATTTTGTCTGTTTTTAGCATTTTGCTCTTATGAAAATTTCTGTACTGAATATCCTTGTACATAAATTTTGACAGGCTTTTGTAAGGATATTAATAGATTAAATTTCAACCAATGGGCTAAAGGTATTTGTATTTTAAATTTTGATAGATGTTGTGAAATTGTCCTCCAGAAAGAATGGAGCAATTTATTACCCTACAACAAAGTATGTGACGGACCATTTATTCACACCCTGGCCACCACTGGAAAAATCAAAGTATTTTAAAGTTTGACAGTGTAATAGCAGAATAATATACTTTTCCACAAGGGCTTCCCTTGCGGCTCAGCTGGTAAAGAATCTGCCGCAATGTGGGAGACCTGGCTTCAATCCCTGGGTTAGGAAAGGCTGGAGAAGGGAAAGGCTACACACCCCAGTATTCTGGCCTGGAGAATTCCATGGACTGTATAGTCCATGGGGTCAAAAAGAATTGTGCATGACCGAGTGACTTCACCAACGAACGAATACTTTTTCATAATTCACATTTTTCCACTGATACTGAAATTGAGCATTTTTTACATGCAATTTATTGTTGTTTATATTTTTGAAAAAATGCCTTGCTCTTTTAAGAACTTAGTTTGTTCATCTTTTCTTACTGATTTGCATAAGTTCTTTATAAATTAAGAAAATTCTATTTGGTTATATACATAAAATGATTTTTACATTGTTATTAATTTTTCAATTTTGGTTGTGAAATCTATTATGTTCCAGAAGTTTTGTTCTTAATTTTATAAGATCAAATTTTTCAATCCTTTAGTTAAAGCTGTTCAAAAAACCTTTCTGTGTGCCAATATTGTGACTAGATTCACTCACACTTTCTTCATTTGTTTTAATAGCCTCATTTCCCCCTGTAATTTCCAATTTTATTTCTATTTTTACTATGGGTAATAAGCAGAAATACATATTCATAATAATTTTGGGTAAAGCAGCTTTTAAAGCACAACCTTATGTATCTAGTAACCTAGCTTTCATTTGTCAATTTTTAAAGATCTTTTAAACATTTTATTTTGTATTGGGATAAGTTGATTAAGAATGTTGTGATAGTTTCAGGTGAACAGTGAAGGGTCTCAACAATATATGTATGTGCACTCCGAAACTCCCCTCCCACCCAGGTTGCCATGAAACGTTAAGCTGAGTTCCACAGTAAGTCCTTTTTGGCTATCCATTTTAAATATAGCTACATGTACATGTCCATTCCAAACTCCTTAACTATCCCTTATCCTTATCCTTCATCTCTATAACTTCATTTTTTTAAATGTTTACTCCTTTGTGCTATTGGAAACATCTTTTTTGATTGTTTGTTCCAATTTGTAGTAGTTTTCATACCACTTCTTGAAGGATACATTTTTTAAACATGTATTTATCTATGGCTGTGCTAGGTCTTTGTTGCTATGGGGCTTTTCTCTAGTTGCCACTAGTGGGGTCTATAGTTGCAGTGTGTCGACTTCTCACTGAGGGGCTTCTCTTGTGTGGAACACGGGCTCCAGGGCATGCGGGCTTCCGTAGTTGTGGAGCATGGGCTGAGTTACTCTGCAGCCTTTGTGATCTTCCCTGATGCTGCCGCTGCTGCTGCTAAATCACTTCAGTCGTGTCCGACTCTATGCAACCCCATAGGCGGCAGCCCACCAGGCTCCCCCATCCCTGGGATTCTCCAGGCAAGAACACTGGAGTGGGTTGCCATTTCCTTCACCAATGCGTGAAAGTGAAGGCGCTCAGTCGTGTCTGACTCCTAGTGACCCCGTGGGCTGCAGCCTACCAGGCTCCTTTGTCCGTGAGATTCTCCAGGCAAGAGTACTGGAGTGGGGTGCCATTGCCTTCTCCGGTGATCTTCCCGGACCAGGGATTAAACCTGTGTCTCCTGCATTGGTAGGAGGATTCTTACCACTGAGTCACCAGGGAAGCCCTGTACTTAAAATTCTGATATGCCACAATTACCATTAATCTAATTGTCTAATCCCCCTAGGTGTTTAGGTCTGTATATTAAAAAAAAAAAAACAACCTCTTTTCTGTTTCATTGCCCTGGCCTTTTATTTTCTCTGCCTTACTACCTTAAGTATGTTCAATAAGAATAGGTACATTTTATTGAGTGACTCTTCTATAAACATGAGTAAATGTTTATTAAGAAACATTTTATTTATTTAATTTTTTAATTATGACACCCTAGAAGTGGGAGGAAGTGGGGTACACCTGACTTTCCCTAAACACCTGTATCCACTACCTCATTGAATTGTTCAATTTGCCACATTGAATTATTTAATTTATTCCTAACCACCATACTTCAATGCAGGCATTAATTATTCAGCATCACAAATGGAAAAAAATAAACTTCAAAAAGGAAAAGTATTTTGCACAAAGTCATAAAACTTATAAGTGGCAAGGCTGAGATTCGAACCTATATATGTCCAACCCCAAATTCCATTCTTTTTCTATGACTCTCCTGTGTTAGATGCATAAAACTACTTGCCAGAGTTAATGACAAACAATGACAGGATCATCCTCCAGTATTAAGCATCACTTAGACAGCAAGATTTTACAGTGAAATAATGATAAATATGAAGGGAGGTAGGAAAAACAGGTATGGAATTAATAACTTTCATAGGGATCAGAGAATGGTTTATTGAGGTTGCTAATGAGGTATGCTTCCCAGGTGGTACTAGTGGTAAAGAATCTGCCTGCCAGTGCAGCAGACATAAGAAACAAGGGTGCCATCCCGTGGCTGGGAAGATCACCTAGAGAAGGAAATGGCAACCCACTACAGTATTCTTGTCTGGAAAACCCCATGGACAGAGGAGCCTGGTGGGCTACATAGTCTGTGGGGTCGCAACAGTCAGACACAACTGAAGCGACTTAGCACATGAGGTATGCAAAGAGACATAGGAGAAAGAAAAAACTGAAAATAGAGTTTGGGTCAGACAGTAGAGAGCTCTGACTACCTGCCTAGAGAGCTTGTGTTATATGTATGATTTTATCAGAGGAACATTTCTCAGTATTTCTCACAGAGCAATTTCTACCAACCAGTGTATTTTTGATTCTTGTTTTAAGAAAAAGAAATGAAAAAGGCAAAATGGTTGTCAGAGGAGGCTTTGCAAATAGCTGTGAAAAGAAGAGAAGCTAAAGGCAAGGAGAAAAGGAAAGATATACCCATTTGAATGCAGAGTTCCAAAGAATAGCAGGGAGAGATGAGAAAGCCTTCCTCAGTGATCAATGCAAAGAAATAGAGGATAACAATAGAATTGGAAAGATTAGAGATCTCTTCAAGAAAATTAGAGATATCAACGGAACATTTCATGCAAAGATGAACACAATGAAGGACAGAAATGGTACGGACATAACAGAAGCAAAAGGTATTAAGAAGAGGCAGCAACAATACACAGAACTATACAAAAAAGATCTCTATGACCCAGATAACCACGATGGTGTGATCACTCACCTAGAGCCAGACATCCTGGAATGGGAAGTCAAATGGGCCCTAGGAAGCATCACTATGAACAAAGGTAGTGGAGGTGATGGAATTCCAGCTGAGCTATTTCAAATCCTGAAAGATGATGCTGTGAACATGCTGCACTCAATATACCAGCACATTTGGAAAACTCAGCAGTGGCCACAGGACTGGAAAAGGTCAGTTTTCATTCCAATCCCAAAGAAAGGCAATGCCAAAGAATGCTCAAACTACCGCACAATTGCACTCATCTCACACACTAGTAAAGTAATACTCAAAATTCTCCAAGCCAGGCTTCATCAGTATGTGAACCATGAACTTCCAGATGTTCAAGCTGGATTTAGAAAAGGCAGAGGAACCAGAGATCAAATTGCTAACATCTGTTGGATCATTGAAAAAGCAAGAGAGTGCCAGAAAAAGATCTACTTCTGCCTTATTGACTATGCCAAAGCCTTTGACTGTGTGGATCATAACAAACTGTGGAAAATTCTGAAAGAGATGGGAATACCATACCCTGACCTGCCTCCTGAGAAGTCTGTATGCAGGTCAAGAAGCAACAGTTAGAACTGGACATGGAACAACAGACTTGTTCCCAATTGGGAAAGGAGTACGTCAAGGCTGTATATTATCACCCTGCTTTTTTAACTTCTATGCAGAGTACATCATGTGAAATCCTGGGCTGGATGAAGCACAAGCTGGAATCAAGATTGCCAGGAGAAATATCAATAACCTCAGATATGTAGATGACACCACCCTTATGGCAGAAAGCGAAGAAGAACTAAGGAGCCTCTTGAAATTTAAAGAGGAGAGTGAAAAAATTGGCTTAAAACTCAACAACATTCAGAAAACTAAGATCATGGCATCCAGTCCCATCATTTCATGGCAAATAGATGGTGACGCAATGGAAACAATGACAGACTTTATTTTGAGGGCCTCTAAAATCACTGCAGATGGTGACTGCAGCCACGAAACTAAAAGATGCTTGCTCCTTGGAAGAAAAGTTATGACCAACCGAGACATCATATTAAAAAGCAGAGAGTGACATTACTTTGCCAACAAAGGTCCATCTAGTCTAAGCTATGGTTTTTCCAGTACTCATGTATGGATGTGAGCGTTGGACTATAAAGAAAGCTGAGCTCAGAAGAATTAATGCTTTTGAACTGTGGTGTTGGAGATGACTCTTGAGAGTCCCTTGGACTACAAGGAGATCCAACTAGTCCATCCTAAAGGAAATCAGTCCTGAATATTCGTTGGAAGGACTGATGCTGAAGCTGAAACTCTAATACTTTGGCCACCTGATGCAAAGAACTGACTCCTTGGAAAAGACCCTGATGCTGGGAAAGATTGAAGGCGGGAGGAGAAAGGGACATCAGAGGATGAGATGGTTGGAGGGCATCACCAATTTGATGGACATGAGTTTGAGTAAACTCTGAGAGTTGATGATGGACAAGGAAGCCTGGTATGCTGCAGTCCATGGGGTTGCAAAGAGTTGGACAGGACTGAGCAACTGAACTGAACTGATGGGAACACAGCCAGCTTCATTTGTTTGCATTGTTTCTGTGACTACTTCTGTGCTACAATGGCTGAATTAAGTAGATGCATAAAACCCCAAAAGTCTGAAAAAAAATTCTGTCCTTTATAGAAAGAACTTGACAACCCTTGTACTAGTGGATTTTCTCAAAACCTCACTATAGCTGCCCTGCGTAAACAGATCAATTTTGTTTGTATGAACAACATGCCAGGTAAGGATTTTGGACATTGATTCAGTATTGGCTACTTGATTCTTCACCTCCTGTCACTGTGTAAAAACACTTGCAGCACTATTAAAACTTGTACTTATTTTGTCATTATCTGATAATACCCCTTGACTCATTTGATGAGTAAATAAAATGAATAAGAGAAAGATCAGAATATAAATTGCAAAATTAGTGAAGATATTTAATAAGGCCTAGATGTGTCATAAAATACCTTAGAAAATGCTGTTTTAAAATCTGCAGTAATGTGAAAATTTTTAGAAATATCCAAGGGGTATATCATGAATAAGAAAAATGTCTAATGTGATAAGGAAATAATACTGTCAATACTATGCAAATTTAAGTTACTCTTGTTCAAAAGAGGAGGAGAAATGGACACTGATGGAACTGATTATTTATTTGAATTTTTGTTACTAAAACACTTGAGCCGGTAGCCAATTAACATAAAGTGCAATTTGTGAGACCAGGAGAGAGAAAATGTCACTAGACTATATCCAAAGTGATTAAATTCCAAGAGCCAACTGACCTCTCAGCAGCCCTTCCTCTTCTGCTCCTTGGCTGGCCACCCCACTCTGTGGTGCTCTAAGCCTTTCCTCCAAATGTCACATTCCTGCTGAATGATCTCTTCCATTTGAACTTGAATTGCTTGTACTGAGCTTGAATTGCTTCTAAATCAATTGTGGATGATTTATAGAAAAATGTGAACATAAAAATTTAGGGGTTGTTTACATTGATATGAAGGACAAATTAATAAGCTTCTAATCAAGGCAGAAAATGACTATCTATAATTATTTACTTGAAGAATTAAGTTTTTCATATCCCAGGGTGACCTATATTTTTATCTGTACCCTAGACCAAGGTTTCTCAGACTTGGCACTCTTGACATTTTGGGCCAAATGGTGTTTTGGTTGTGCGGCTCTTCTGTGTACTGCAGAATGTTTTCCAGATCCCCCAGCCTCTACCCACTGGATGGCAGTAGCAACAGCCTGCCCCTTGCCGGTAGTGACAAAATTAGCCCTGGCTGAGATTCACTGCCCTAGATAAAAATGTGTGAAAAACTGCATGAGAACCTGTACTTTATCATCTAAGTAAGTGTTAGTCACTTAGTTGTGTCCAGCTCTTTGTGACCCCATGGACTGTAGCACACCGTTTTCCTCTATCCATGGAATTCTCCAGGCAAGAGTACTGGAGTAGGTTGCCATTTCCTTCTCCAGGGGATCTTCCCAACCCAGGAATCGAACTGGGGTCTCCTGCATCGCAGGCAGATTCTTTACCATCTGAGTCACCAGGGAAGTCTTAATTTATCATCTAGTTAGTTAGCCATAAAAACCATGATTTAAATAGGCAGACTGCTGCTCTTAGTTCTGCTCTTTTTCTCGAGAATTATATTTATTTATTAATTTTTATGGGGAAGCATTGCATGCATTCTCAGATGTGTCCCACTCTTTGCGACTCCATGGACTGTAGCCTGCCAGGCTCCTCTGTCTATGGGATTCTCCAGGCAAGAATACTGGAGTGGTTTGCCATTTCCTCTTCCAGGGGATCTTCATGACCCAGAGATCGAACCCATGTCACCTGTGACTCCTGCATCGACAAGTGGATTCTTTGCCATTGAGCCACCTTGGAAGCAATACAAAGCCTCAAATGTTTAGTCTTCAGATTAACCTATCTTTGCCACTAGGCTCTGCCATTTATAGCTGTGTGACCTGACAAATTACTTGACCTCTTTTTTTGTTGCCGTTGTTTAGTTGCCAAGTCGTGTTTGACTTCTAGGGGGCATTCAAGTTTCTTCTGAGGAATAATAGTACAATAATAAAGTACAATATTTAGCACTATGCTTGATATATTAAGTGATTAACAATTTGGGGTCATTATGGGTAATTGTAGAGAAGGCAATGGCACCCCACTCCAGTACTCTTGCCTGGAAAATCCCATGGATGGAGAAGCCTGGTGGGCTGCAGTCCATGGGGTCACAACTGAGCAACTTCACTTTCACTTTTCACTTTCCTGCATTGGGGAAGGAAATGGCAGCCCACTCCAGTGTTCTTGCCTGGAGAATCCCAGGGATGGGGGAGCCTGGTGGGCTGCCGTCTATGGGGTCGCACAGAGTCGGACACGACTGAAGCGACTTAGCAGCAGTAGCAGCAGCATTGGTAATTGTATTAAACTGTATTATGATTAAAAATGTTTTTTCCTTTCCTACAAAAAGATTTTATATTTTCATCCTATGGATTTCCTGGATTTGCTTTGGCTAATGAACTGTGAATGAAAGGACCACTTTCTAGAAGAAGCTTTAAGGACCACTGTGAGGTCTAGTGCCTCTACTCTGGCTCACTCCTGAAATCAGCAATGTCTCAGATAAGCTGTTCCTTAAGCCTAGGGCCTGTTCCCCCAGAATGTAGATGAAACAGAGCAGAACATGCCCTGTGATAAACATATAACTTGACCTAGGAATAAAGCTTTGGTTGTCTGGAAGGAATGAGCCCTCTAAGTTGTTTGTTTGTTTGTTTTCAGTTTTTACCTGGAGCCTATTCTGGTGTAAGGTAATTGATAAAGCAATTTATTGAACATATCTTGAACATACATCACATGCCAAGCATTATGTTATAGAAGAGATTAGCAAAACTTTCCATGCTTTCTTAGAACAAAGATTTCAGTGGTAGAGAAGGGGAAAATGGTATTAAACATAAGACACTGAGGTAGAAGTGGTAATAGACAGGGGACAATGAGGATCCTCTTAGAGTTAAAACCCTGAACAGAAGGGCAGAAAAAGAATCAAGCTAAAGGAAGTGAGTGTAAGGCAGGGAAACATGGGAGCATGGGACATTTTCTTTTAATGGTGAAGAGACAGGAAAAGGAGATACTATGGACAATTTAAGGACATACTGATGCACATGTTTTGAAATTCAGGACTCATCTTTTTGGTCAAAGGGAAACCATCAAACATTGCTAATCAGGAAAATGACAATGTCCTAAATTATCCACTTGGTCATTGACTGTGCATACCTATTGCCTCTTTAGAAACCTAGTGCCCTTGAAACATTATTTAAAGACGTTCAGCTGTGTCTGAATGCCTTATTTCTCAGAACAAACTCAAAGAATATTATGTTCTTCTAATAAGCCAACATTCAACTTTTCTAATTGAATGTATTGCTTTGAGAGATTAGTTATGATCCTAAAAGTAGAGTAATCTAGAGAATTCATTTATTGAATATCATTAGCTAGTTATTTCCTTCCTGTTACAATGTAGCCAGTGATGGTGCACTGAAGTAGTATTTCAGGGAGAAAGAAAATAGCAGCAAGAGAAATAATAACCGACAACAACAACAATAAACCTAACATCAGCAGGTCCAAAATAGAAATGGAAAGTTGTCATCGAAAGGGATTCTGGAAATGGGAGATTCATCTTGTCATTATTTGAATTCTTCCTAGTTGAGATTCAGAAGGAATCATTGTCATTTTTTCAATGGTAGATCTATTCCATTGATAATAATGCCCTCCTTTATAGATTTCCTGAAAGCTGTTTCTTGCTATAGAATAAATTCGTAACTGATAAATTAGGATACTCAGCCCTTCCAACAACTGTGTATCACCATTATCATCATCATCATTATTATCATCATCATATCATTATCATCACTGTTATTATATATCAAGTGGTTCTGCTCTCATGACTACCCTCTGAGATACAGTCTCATTAATCATAACTATGACACATGGCCACACTCAACTGTAAAGGGATACAGAGAAAGTGAATTCTTAGTTTTTTAACTTCTATAGCCAGCCCGCCCAATTTTATCGCCCTAAGCCACATGTGATTATTTAAATGTAAATGTAAATTAATTATTTTTATTGGACTATAGTTGATTTACAATGTTGTGTTTCAAGTACAAAGTAAAATGATTCAGTTATATATAATTGAATCATATGTATATATTCTTTTTCAAATCCTTTTCCCATTTGTGTTATCATAGAATATTAAGTAGAGTTTCCTGTGCTTTACAGTAAGTCCTTTTTGGATATCTATTTTATATATAGTAGTGTGTATATGTTAATCCCAAACTCTTCAGATCTATCTCTCCCCCCACCTTTCTCCTTAGGTAACCACAAATATGTTTGCTAAGTCTGTGAGTCCATTTCTCTTTTGTGAGTAAGTTTATTTGAACCATTTTCTTAAGATTCTGCATATAAGTGGGTATGATATGCTATTTGTCTTTATCTTTCTGACTTCACTTAGTATGATAATCTCTAGGACCAGTCTTATTGCTGCAAATAGTTAAAAAATACAATTCACAATTTAGTTCCAAAGTCACAGTGGGCAGATTTCAAGCGCTCAAAGCTATATGTGCATAGTGGCTTCCATAATCCTCTGTGCAGCAGACACAGGACATTTCATCATCACAGAACCTTCTGTGGGAAAGTGCTGCTCTGTAGCATAGACATGCAGTGGGGAAGAAGTTTTGCCAAACTTCCACAGTAGCAACAGTGTTTAACATAGGATCCATGTGCAAGTGTTCTTTTAAAAGATTAATAGTTACTTCTCTATTTTTTTTTGAAGCTCAAATATTGTTATCTCCTCACTAATTAACATACTTTATATTTAGAAGGGGGACGGTAACAAAGAATAAATTAAAAAGTGACTGTTGTCTGAATTTGTCTAAAATCCAGCGGAATCACCTACAAACTTTGATCCCATACTGTGGCTTCAAAATTCAAGTAAAGGCATAGACTAAACAAGACAGCAGCATCTCAGAGATTTAATGCCACTTTCTGTGCCAGCCATTCTATAAAATATTAATGAGGACATTTGTGGTAATAAATGTTAATACATTCTTTTGAACAAGTGAACAATGGCAGATAATTCTTTATAGTGGCATTCAGCAGTAGGAAGAGTTTATTAAAACAATATATTAATTTTAGGAAGCTAAAAATAATGCTTAAATTCATATCCAAAGTTTTTAATAGTTTTCTCTTTTTTTAATTGGAGGAAGGTAATATTTTGCAGCAGAAGTTATATAAAACCAGGAACCAAAATACTGCATTCATAAAGTACCTGACTTTTGCTGTCACTTCTTCATCACAGCATTGCTAGGCTCAGGAAAGAGTATCAAACGTCTTATAAGCCTCCTGTATATGACTGAGAGACACACTAAGCCATCCCTAGTTACTTAATGGACAAGATTTAAAATATAGCATCACTCAATCATGGTGTTTAGAAACAATTCAAGAAACCTCTGATACACTAAAAGCCAACTCTAGCTTTATATATACCAAAGAAAATTCTCATTTGAGAAATAATGGTATGGATACTTTTCCTCTCTCTTGATGTAACAATTGTGGTCTGTGTGGTGTTTGTGATATTTCTTGGACCACTCAAGAATGAGAGCATGATTTTGAAATTTGTTTTTCACTGATGTGTGAATCATGTAACTGTCAACATGCGTATAACTGTCATGATTTCTCCAAAGACTAAATTTGCCTTTTACAAGGCTGACAATTTTGTTTGATGTTTCTATTTATGGTTGTAGTAATGTAAAATTATCTTTTTGGAAATTAGGTAGTGAAAGTCGAGAAGCCCAGAGTAAGAGTCAAAATTCTATGCTAGTGATTTTCATTAAGTAGTAAAGCCATACAAAGAATATTATAAGGCCTCTGCTTTTATATGGCACAATTCATTTATTTAGCAAACATATGTAAAGTACCTTCCTTAGGTGAATCTTTGCAGTGTATGTTTTGAGGGGCCAAAGAAGAGTTAAAAACACATAACAGTTCAATAGTAGGCTTGACATCCCTACAAGAGTTATTTTATTCTAGCAGCATACTGGAATCACCTGGGAAGCTGTGATGACCTGAATGTGTGTTTTCCTTCCAAATTCATATGTTGAAGCTCTATCTCGCAAATGTGATGGTATTCAGAGCTGAGTCTCTGCAAGGTAATTAGGGTTAGATGAAGTCCCATGGCAGGTCCCTCATAATTGGATAGCTGTGCTCATGAAAGGGCTTACCTGGAGGCTCAGTGGTAAAGAGTCCACCTGCCAATGCAGGAGACTCCATTATTCTCCAGTATTCTTGCCGGAAAATTTCCATGGACAGAGGAGCCTGGTGGGCAGTCCATCGGGTCGCAAAAGAGTCAGACATGACTCAGCAACTGAGCACACTCGCAGGCACACCCTCATGAAAAGAGATGCCTGAGCACTTTCTCCCTACCTGCCATGTGCAGAGAGGTCATGTATGCACAAAGCAAGATGGCAACGACTCACAAGCTGAGAAGTGAGGCCTCTGAAGGAAACTTGCTTTGCTAGCAGGTTTACCTGGTACTTCTCAACCTGCTGAATGGTAAGAAAGCTTTGTTATTTAAGCTACTTTGACTATGGTGTTTTGTTATAGCATCCTGAGATAACGAATGCAGATGCTAAGAGAAATTTTAAAAGCCAAACAACAAAATCTCAGGCCCACTGCCACTTCCAGATACTCTAATTGGTCTTGTTCTCAGGGCATTAGTATTTTTTGAAAGCTCTTCAGGTAAATTTACTCTACAGACACGTATAAGAAACACTGTCCTGCAAGGAGTCTAGTGTTGATTTTTTCCACTCGTGCACTCCTGAGGAATGTAACACTGCCCACAGGAGCTTCTCTGTTACTCAGAGTAAGGAGATGGGTGGTACAGATTGCAGTTTCTTAGAGTAATGTGTCTTATTTCTTCACTGTTCCCATTGGGAATCACCCCGTAAGATAAAGTATTAGGGCATATATCAACATAAATCAGTTGTAGGTACAGGTATTTCCCCTCCCTTTTGAACTTCCTTTCCACCTCCCACCCTGTCTATGGCAGAAACCAATATAATACTATAAAGCAATTATCCTCCAATTAAAAATAAATAAATTTAAACAAAAAAGAAGTATTAGAGCAGAATATATGGTCGTTGTTTTCATGAGGCTTTCTGAGAACAGCGTTGTTACTCTGGTGCCCAGGTGAGAACAGTTGGCTTAGTGTTTAATGAGAGGCAGCCTGCCTTCTTCTGCATGAACTCCCTTTACTTCCCTTATGTTCCGAGAACAGGAGAACTGAATATTTGAGGGATGTATGGGATAGCAATGTTGGAGAAAAGTGAGAGTTCTCAGAAGGTGCTCTTTCTCGGCGTGTACATTATTTTCACTTTGGGGAAGTCTCGTGAATCACTGCAAAACTGTGCAGTTCATAGAACGGGAGGTCCTACTATGCAGCTTGGTGTCAAAAGAGGAATTTGGGGCTATTTATGTGGCTAGATTTTTTTCTGTTTATAGTGCTGTAAAGTCTGGGCATACAGGTGTAGTCATTTGTATCTTTGCATGAATTTAAGCTGATGTGCCATTAGTGATACCCATTATTTGGGAATTCAAGTCAAAGTTCCCATTAAAGAAGTTTTAGTGTCGTACCAAAAAGCTGCATAAGAGAATGAGAATTTGCCATTATTTCACTTCCTTCATCCTTTTTCATTCTCTTAATTTGCCTGCTTCTGTCTCAGAACAGGAGAAAAGAAAATAGAAATTGTTTAAGTAATAAGAGCAGGCTTTCCTGGTGGCTCAGATGGTTAAGAATCTGCCTGCAATGAGGGAGACCTGGGTTCGATCTGTGGGCCAGGAAGATCCCCTGGATAAGGAAATGGCAACACACTCCAGTATTCTTGCCTGGAGAATTCCATGGACAGAGAGAGGAGTCTGGCTGAGGGCTACTGTCCTTGGGGTCCCAAAGAGTTGGACATGACTGAGAGACTAACACATGTAATGAGAGTGGACACTTTGATTTCGTTGTGGTGAAGAGAGTTTGATAGTCAGTGAGAAACTGGTAAACAAATTCTTTGGTTAAAATGCAAAGTTTTCTCTTTTAGTCTTTGCTCAGGTCCATACACACATTTGTGTGACTTTCTGTTTGGTTTTGGTCATTCTAAGGAAAACAGACTGAGTCTCACATTTGGGTTAAAGCCAAAATGAAACTGGAGGATATAAAGTGGAATTGAGGGATTCAGAAAGCACAGACATGAAATAAAATACAGATGTTAAGTTCTGATAAATTTATTGAAATTTGGAATGAGAATTTCCTAGGGTATGGAATGTGTTTTTAAGACATTCTTATCTAGATTATATGAGTCATGTGAGTTATACTGTTTCCAGAGGAATATCCTAGTGGGAAAAAAATAAGTTGTCTTTTTTTTTAAAGAACTGGAGTCCTGTTCTGCAAACAAAAATGCCCCTAAAACCCTTAATTGCTATCGAATAATATTGCTTCTTTTATTGGATGAACTCTGACCTCATGTTTGGTATTTTATACACACATGCTTGCTGCAGCTCCCTGTGAAATTTTTGGAATTCAGTCATTTAGGAGACTTTAGGAACCTGCTTAAATCCTTCAAGTCATAGAAGTACTAAAATGTGTTCCCCTTAGTTATGAGATGAACTATCTCCCCAAATCCCTCCTCTTCCTTGAAACAATCAACACGAAAGTCTGCAAGGCAACTTTGCAGCAGTGGTTCTCAGAGGATATAGATGGTGGTGGGTGGATTAGCTGCTGCAGCAACACATAACATTGATTAAAACTGCTAATTACTTGGAATTAGAAGCGCTCTGGGTAGGTCCTGCAGTCAGAGCTTCAACAAGCTTTGCAGGTGATTTGGATGCCAAACTCCAACTAAGAAGCATTGCTTTAAAGTAACATCAGCTGTGGGAAGGTGCAACGGTGGCTGTAGAAATGAAGTATTCACTGGACACCTACAAAATAGAGCAATGATAATAAGCCTGTGAAAACCTTACTTTGTGAAAAGCACTGGGCTTTATAAACGTTGCCCAAGGACAATGTAGCTCAGTGATTAACAGCATAGACTCTGGAACCAGACTTTAAGGCTTGAGTCCCCACCCTTGCCATTTAAGAGCTCTAGGGCTGTAAATAGTTCTTTCAATTCTGTGCCTTAATTTCTTCATCTGCAAAATACCTAACTCAAAGAATTGTCAAGTGGATTAATGTGTTAATATGTGTAAAGCATTTCAGACACATCTGGAAAATAGAGCTCTAAAAGCACTGACTGTCATGTTTATGAATATATACTGTATAATTTTATACTGTATTATTAAGATCTCTTACTCCAACTGTAAATTTTATATTACTCCCCTTTTATACGTGTGGACACTATATCTTCAAGAATTTAAAAAACTTGATGAATTAGGATCCTTTCCATTAAATGTCAGATCTAGCGCTTTTTTAAAAAATGGATTTTACTGAATTGTATAGCTGAAAGTTCTAGAGATAGATCCAGGCAAGGTCTGTATTCATGGAGTTCAAATAATGGTGTCAAGACCTGTGTTATTTCTATATCATTACTTTGGGAGGGCAGCAGTATACCCTGTCTCTGCCTCACCCTTTCTGCTAACTCCTATCTGAAAAGAATGATCAAGTTGGTTCTTGTGACCCACAAGATGGAGGGTGCCCTAGTGGCCTGGTCCATATCACAACTCTAAACCAGTGTCAGCCTGTACTAACGGGAAACAATGGTCAAGGAATCCTAACATATACCAAACACAATCTTCCAATTTAGCTTAGCTTCCCTTGCTATAGAAAACAGGACCTGGTAGCCTTAGAAGAAGATCCCCAAACTCCTGGCCAAGCCCTGCCTGTTTCAGTGTTGCCTCTTTTAACTCTCTGTAACATTCACTCTTGCCCCAGATCCCTTGGGAACAGAATTCTCCGACTTGTGAGGCATTGTACTTCAATCTATGGATCATTTTCCCCGGATTAAAGGACAGCAATCTTGTTACTGAATTTTTTTAGTTTTGTCTTTTGATGAGAGGCTCTTTCTTGCACCATAGCTTTAAAAAGCCCCAGGCTTACCTGGAAAAGTCTGGACGATGCACTTGTTTTGGAGACAAGTACAGTTTAGTTGGCCTGGGTCACGTGGCCATCTTTCCAATTAGGGGTGGTGTCAGACCATCTGATGAATATCCTGTTTCTCCCATAGGAGGGAAAAACTTAGAGTTCCACCACAGAAAGAAGGGGAATCATGGTAGAAATGAAAACAAAGATGTTGCCTACATTTGCCTAGGATCACACAGCTATCCATTGGTGGTTGTTCCTCAGATCTAGGTCTGTTTAACTTGGAAGAAAGTATTGTTGAACAGTTTTAAATATTGGTTCTTAAACGTAAATGTTTGCTCTTCACTGTGTACCAATAAATACCCTAGGCCCTACCTAGGAATGTAAAGATGTATAAGATATATTCCTGCCCTGAAGAGCTTTATTTAATGGTGGAGACAAGCGTACAGTTGACAGTGCCGTGATTAAGGTACTCCGAAAGAGGCATGGAGGCCTCATTAGCAGTGGTTAGAAGTACTTCCTGGATGATCATCAATCACTAACCCACACTTCTAAACTCCAGAATCTCCACCAGGGGAGAGACTGTGTGAACATAACATTTATCTCCTGAAAGGAGAAACTGTGTTCAGTTATTCTAATTTGACTAAAAAAAAAAAAAAAGCCACCTTGATATTTTATGGTCAATTTCAGGAAGTTATTATACTAGATAAACAAAAATAGGAAAAAAAAAACTAAAATGTAAGAAATTATTCTCTACAATGACATTAGAATATTCTCTGAAAGTGAGTATCTTGGTCCTAAACCCCCTCAATTTTTCTACATAATTTTTTAATGCATCATGGAGAGCATAAATTCATTCACAAAGGAATAAAAGCAAGTTCATTTTCCTTTAGCACTTAATGGTGAAATGGTTCATTTAATATAAAAATGACACATTGGGTAAAACTAGCTCTGTCTGGATAAACTAGAAGCTGATGTTGAAGCTACACTGAGCTCCAATCAGAGTTCCACATTTGGCATTAAATGCTGTGCTTGGCTTGCAAGACAGAATGACTAGACTATAGTAGACAACACATTTTTCATTCAACCAAGTTTTGTGAATTTATAGTGAGAAATACAAGATGAATAACCCACAGCACTCCATAGTTAAATCTATGAGTTGAGGATAATGTAGTAGTGATGCTATGTGTCTGATTTGAAATTCAGTGATTCTGGTACAAAGAGAGAAATGAAATCTATTCTTACATTTTATAAAACTATAGTTATTTGTAAGACTATATGCTATAAGTTTTAGGGCTGTTAGCATTGCTCAGCACTTTAGATGTTTAAACTGTTCATAATGGACTCATTCACTGGCCGCCTGGTCTGGAAAATTCTTTAGGAAGAGCAGCACTCCTCTGCTCAATAGCATCCACTTATCAGTGGTCTCATTTTACACAATCTGTTGTGGACATCTGCTAAGGAAATTTTTTGACTAAAATAACAAAAGCTTTTAGAATTCAACTGTGCAAAAAAGAATGCAAGAAATTTGAAAATCAACTCTATATGCTTTGATCATAAACAATAAAAAGTATACTTTCTATTTAGTAAACCTGACAGTCAGGTTTAGTATTTGACAGAATTGGCTGATATATCGAATTAAGTGGATGCTTATTTTTGTAGAATAATTGTCTTCTCTGTTTCAATAGGTTAGATATAGAAAGACATATGGACTGGTTGTGTATCCCCCAAATTCAAATGTTGAAGCCCCCACCTGCAGTCTGGCTGTATTTAGAGTGAGGAAATGAAGATAAATGAGGTCATAAAGGTAGGGCCTGATCTGATAGGGTGGGTGCCCTTGGAAAAACACATCAGAGCTCATATCCTCCGTGCATACTCATAGGAAAGGCCGTAGAATGAGTCTACTGGATGAGACCATAGCGCTCTTCAGCTTTAAACATGCTTTATCCTTCAAGAAAAAGATTGATACAAAGGGGACTGAGAGATCTTAGGGCTACTGCCCCCACCACTTCCTCCAGGGCTTGGGGACAAGGCTGGGTCCTTCATTTCAAGTAGTGGGGCTATACTGAGTGCCCCAGGGCAAGAACTTGGCCCAGTGTGACCAGGGCAGAGCTGCTCCATAGCCAAAGGGGTGATGTGGCCCCCACAGTAGGTCTGGAGAGCAGAACATCAAGCCAGAGGAATATTCTGGTGCCTTAAGAGCTAATGGAATTCAGCTTAGCTAGGTTTTCACCTTGATTGGGATCTATCACCCCATTTTTTCCCTAGGTTTTTCCTTTTGGAATGAGAATGTCCACCATGTGCCTGTCTGTCCTGCCATTGTATCTTGGAAGCATACAGCTTGCCTGGTCTTTACAGGTTCATAGCTGAAAGGCAATTCACCTCAAATTGAATCACACTGGGACTCTTATCCGAATGAATATAGATGATATTTAAATGACACTTTCTGGTGGCTCAGATGGTAAAGCGTCTGCCTGCAACACGGGAAATCTGGGTTCGATCCCTGGATAGGGAAGATCCGCTGGAAAAAGAAATAGCAACCCACTCCAGCATTCTTGCCTGGAAAATTCCACGGACGGAGGAGCCTGGTGGGCTACAGTCTATGGACTCGCAAAGAGTCGGACACGACTGAGCGACTTCATTTCACTTTGGACCTTAGACTTTAAAGTTGATGCAGGAATGACTTTTAAGACTGTTGGGATGGAATGAATGTTTTTTTTGCTTGAGAGAAAAACATGAATTTGGGGGTTGGAGTGAAATGTCATGGACTGAATGTTTGTGTTCCTCCTAAATTTAAATGTTGAAGCCCTAACCTCCAATGTGACTTCAAGTAAATAATTAAGGTTGAATAGGATAATAAAGCTGGGACCTTGATCCAGTGGATTAGTGTCCTTATAAGAAGAGACACTAGAGATTTGGCTGTTTCTGCCTTTGTTCATGCTCAGAGGGAAAGCCACCTAAAGTTTATCTATTTACAAGCCAGGAAGAGGACTCTCACCAGGAGCCAAATCCTGCCAAAACCTTTTTCTTGGACTTTCAAGTCTCCAGAACTTTGAGAAAATAAATTTCAGTTTTTAAACCACCCAGCCTATGAGCTGAAAAAATACAGTAGATAAGATCATGTTCTATATACTACTATTATATATACCTCTTTATATATTAATGGCTATTACAGATCTTATTAAAAATCTATTATTGAATTCATTCAATTGATAATATAAATTACTTTTCCTGATGTACTATTCTAGTAGCCCTTATAAAGTAATATTTACCTAATATAAAATTTCTTCATGCTTTCTACCTTAAGATTCTGTCATCTCTCACTTTATCATCCTATCTAGCAATGAACTATTTCCAATTCCTACTATACATAGTATTTATACCGTCATATGATTGATCATAATGTTCTGTTCATAGAAGATCCTTTTGCTTTTTGTGAAACTAACAGACTTGTAATCGTTCAGTGTTTGAGTTATGTATTACATTGACATTCTTTGTGAAGCCTAACCTTGATAAGCAAAAAAAAAAAAAATCTCTTTCCTCTGAGATACCAATGTATCATGTACATAGTTTAATTAATGTATTTAGACAAATATGTAAGACATATACAAGGAATGGACTGGAAGAGCTTGTCAGTTAGCTCTGTACAATATTTCTTAGATATAATTAAGAGTTTTTCTAAACCTCAAAAGTATAGGATGATGCCATGATCCAGATATCATCCAGAGATGTAATAGCTGATATTAGATTTAGTTGTTGATCACTTCATGGGAAATAGATGGGGAAACAGTGGAAACAGTGTCAGACTTTATTTTGGGGGGCTCCAAAATCACTGCAGATGGTGACTGCAGCCATGAAATTAAAAGACGCTTACTCCTTGGAAGAAAAGTTATAACCAACCTACATAGTATATTCAAAAGCAGAGACATTACTTTGCCAACTAAGGTCCGTCTAGTCAAGGCTATGGTTTTTCCAGTAGTCATATATGGATGTGAGAGTTGGACTGTGAAGAAGGCTGAGCACTGAAGAATTGATGCTTTTGAACTGTGGTATTGGAGAAGACTCTTGAGAGTCCCTCGGACTGCAAGGAGATCCAACCAGTCCATTCTGAAGGAGATCAGCCCTGGGATTTCTTTGGAAGGAATGATGCTAAAGCTGAAACTCCAGTACTTTGGCCACCTCCTGAGAAGAGTTGACTCATTGGAGAAGACTTTGATGCTGGGAGGAATTGGGGGCAGGAGGAGAAGGGGACGACTGAGGATGAGATGGCTGGATGGCATCACTGACTCAATGGACGTGAGTCTGAGTGAACTCTGAGAGTTGGTGATGGTCAGGGAGGCCTGGCGTGCTGCAATTCATGGGGTCGCAAAGAGTTGGACACGACTGAGCGACTGAACTGAACTGAACTGAGTCTAATCCATGCAGATTTAAGTGCGGGCTAGAACTCAGAGTTCAGTAACCCATAGGAGTGACTGGGAGGTCATTAGCATTACTAGATTATAGAACAAAAAGAGTCATAGTTGGATTACTAGTATGAGCTTTAAAAGAGGATGAGGCCAAGAAGATGGGAGAGTAACAGTCTAGAATTAGGAGTGAAAATAGTCCAAATCAGTAGGGGTAACGAGGTGTGTGGAAGCACATCACTAACACCGTCACTTACATCTCCTCAGCCCAAACTAGAAGTCTTAGAGTCATATTTGCCTATTATTTGTCTCCATTTGGTACCATTAGGTCACATCCTGGTTACTATGCTTTTTATATATTTTTCAAATGCTACCATCTTCTTTATTCCCAACACTTTTGCTTATGTTATTAAATTAATATCACTACAGTATTGGATATTGTTTGTCTATCCTCCAAAGATCGACTTCCTTGCCTTCTTTACTGGTCTTGTCCCCAGGGAGGCTATGCCCCCTAGTTTCAGTTGCGTTTGGCTACAGAAAGCCTTAGTAGGAGATTAGAGTTGGGGAAGAATGAGATTGGGGGTATTGAATCTCCTGGTTCCTTCTATGTCTTTAAGGATGCCTGTGTTGTGACAACAGGTCACTGCTCCTTTTCAAACCAGCCACTTTGCATAACTCTTTGCCCAGGTTCCTATAACCTTTCATTCTCCTCATCCTTCTGCTCAAAGTGCTTGTTTCAAGCATCATCCTTCCTGATGCCCCTATGCTCTGCCCATGCCTTTGAAATTACTCCATGTGCACACCCTTCCTGGTTTATCCTAGGCTGAGGGTGCCGTTTGTTGGAATCCTGACAAGTATTAACTCTTCTTTGTTTCCTGTCAGTCCCACTCTCATACTCTTTCTCCAATCTTCTGAACACATTTCAAAAAGGGGTCTGTTCATTCATTCTCCAGACCTGTAGATTCCTCTGCAAGATGAACTTAATTTCTTTGATATGATGTGTAAGACTGTATAAGTGTTAACCTTTCATGAAAAAACCTCACCTCTCACCATACCCACAGAGGGACTCTGCACTCAGGCCACTGTGAACATTCAGACCACATGTGGCTCTTCTTGTCTCTTTGCTTTTGCATAAATTGTGTCCTCTATGAAATACCTATCACCTCCTTAGGTCACATGGAAGCATCTCTATTTATTATGCAGAAATAAATATCATAGATATGGGGGAATGGTAAGTTCCTAACTTATATGAAGCAATGAATGACTGTTCACTATAATCCTCTGGGAAACTGTACCTAATTCTATCATATTCCCAATGATACTGTATTTTCATGATGGTTTGGCAGATTTTCTTAGGCCCATCCACTAGACTCTCTTGGCTTCATTGGGAAAGGAAAGTGGTCTTTCAAAATCTTGATATCTTATTCAGTATCTACCATAGAGCAGATGCTCAATAAAATACATGGAATAAATGTGCTAGCCTGTACATTATTACTCTAGAGATCTCATAGCTAGTTAAAAGGTGAGATGATCCAGTTGTGAAATTTTATTTTATCTATTTATGGCCAGAATGAGTTTATCTGATGCATCTGGCCAGGCAGATGCCCTTCTCCCCTAATTACTCATTCCATACACATCATTGCTAAAATGTCAAACACAAAAATGTTGATATAGGCAGAATATTGTGAAGTATACACTAAAAATTAAAATTCATAATCATTGGCATAAACATCATACCATTTTCCATCAAAAACAAATATTTACTGTATAGTTTACCTACACATTTAATAATTTTCAAAAGAGCAGTGAAAAAATGTTTATACAAGCCTTTTGACTATAATTCAATGGCTGATATATATACATATATATATATGTATAGTGGAGGTACAGTTAAGAAAAATTGAATTTATCCTACTAGAATATAGGTAACAAAATATTATTACATTGGTAATTCAGACCTAATAAGTTAAATGGAGTCCATCTTTCCTAAATCTGTGAGTCCATGCTCCTTTTGGAGAAGGAAATGCAACCACTCCGGTATTGGTGCCTGGGGAACCCCATGAAGGAGGAACCTGGTGGGCTGCAGTCCGTGGGGTTGCAGAAGTCCAACACGACTTAGCAACTGAACAACATGTCCATTTAATGAGCAACCTATAAATAACTGGTAAATAGAATACAATGCAAGCTTCTAGGAGGATTTTTTTAACTCAGCCCTTTGCCACTCTGCTTAGGTTAATAAACAAACTTGATAAACTAAGGGTTGTGTCTTCTTTCTTTGTTTTCCTGCACAGATGAAGCTTTAAAATAAAGTTTCCCACCTTCTGTTAAGCTTTCAGGGTGGCATCTGTGCCTCTGTAACTAAGCAGCTAAGAGGCTGAGGCACATATTTTTCGGATCTGGATTCCTCTGCTGCCTCACTCATGGGAGACACTGTGGCAGCCCTGGCAGCCCTGCTCTGGTGAGGATGAAGGTGAAAGAGTAGCTGTTAGGTGTGTTGAGGTTGATCTAGCGCCAGACCATGGTGGGTCACAGATTTCCTCTCATACGGGGTTTTATGAGACACTGGCCCATGAGGAACAGGAAGAATTTTTCTTCTGAGGAGCAAATTATACTTGAGAGGCCAGAGAATAAAGACTGAAATGTAAATCACAGATTCAGCCCCGAGGATACCTGTTGAAGGAGCAGCGCAGAATTTTTGTCATTATTTGTTCCCTAAGAGCAAACACACTATTAAGAAGAAATTATTAATAAACTTGTTGAGCTTGAACAGAAAAATGTTCAGTCGCATGATCTGGAGTAATTCAAACGACTTCCTGGCACAGGTATATTATAACATATGGAGTAAAAGTTCAGTTTAAAATTTGCTTAAACCAAATTTTCCCAATGAATTAATGATAAACGCATTAGCTGTTTGCCTTTTAAGGACGACCTGAGGATTCCTTGTGAAAAATCATTTATTTGGTAAAACATATATTTGGATCCAGATTATCTGAATACAGATTTCAGTTTTGTTGTTCAGTAACAGTGTTATTTCAGGTGATGTGTATAGACTGTTTTTGCTACTTGGCATACTTAAACTGGTATGAAGGTGGAGATGGAATTACATCATCAGTGGTTTGTGAAGCTATCTAGTCTTACAGTCTACTTGCTGTAAGAAGTAAGTGAAGTATATTTCATCCCTAAGGTAGACCTTCCACAGTAGTACCTCTCCAAAGCAGTAAATCACAGCAATAAAATGGAGACAAAATAGGTTGACTGTATCTTTCTGTCTAATCTGTATCCAATTTATAAGACATTTTTCTTCATAATGGTGGTGGTTTAGTCACTAAGTCATGTCCGACTCTTGTGACTCCATGGACTGTAGCCCACCAGGCTCTTTTGTCCATGGGATTCTCCAAGTAAGAATACTGGAGTGGGTTGCATTTCCTTCTCCAGGGGATCTTCGTGACCCAGGAATTCAACCCAGGTCTCCTGTATTGCAGATAGATGCTTTACCGACTGAGCTACGAAGGAAGCCCTTCTTCATAATAAGTATTGCTTAATACACCGACTCTTTTATATTGAGGTGCCATATATATTGAAAATATGCTCTGTGAGTAAAGTGTCTGCCTACAATGCAGGAGACCCGGGTTCAATTCCTGGGTCAGGAAGATCTCCTGGAGAAGGAAATGGCAACCCACTCCAGTATGCTTGCCTAGAAAATTCCATGGACAGAGGAGCCTGGTAGGGCTACAGTCCATGGGGCCGCAGAGTCAGACATGACTGAGTGACTTCACTTTCCTTTCTTTCTGAGAGTAAAGCTAAGTACACGTTTTGATCCTGGAGATGCCTCAGTTGTTTAATGAGCTGTGGTCAATACCATTATGTATGATTTTGGTTTTATAATATTTCAAAATGTTTCCATGTTAAGAGGCTTATACAATGTTACATTATATTGAGATTCTATGATTATGGACTCATCTCCTTAGATTATTTCCATCTTTTAAAAAAATAGCATAAGTAATGCTATCGTGAGTACCTTTATTCATAAACTTGTTTTTATTTTTACTCAGTACATAAATGCTCAGTAATATTATTGTCATGCATCAAATAATTTTACTTTGCACAGCTACCTTCTTCACATTGCTAGGGCTGAAGTCATCACAGTCCCGTAGCAGTGGTTGGTATGTACAGCTCGGTGCTGTAGCTACGGCAGCATTGGGTCATTCCGAATTTGTTCTTGCTAAATTGTTATGTATAAAAGAGTGCCTTAAGATAGCAAGTCTTTTACTTATATGTTTGGCGATCTTTCCGCACTGGTATTTTCATGGAACATCTAAACTTGTAGACAATTGATTCCAGAGAGATACTCTGTCGCTTCCATCAGATGATTCTCAAACTATGTAAAGAAAAGCTGGTGCTTTCCTCACAAGCATCACTCTACAGGCAGCTGAACAAAGCACTGAACAAAGCAAAACTTCAGAGAACCAAGAAGTGAAACAGTGCCTGATACAGGAGGGTCAAAAATTAAGTGTTAAAGATGAATTCAAAACGTTCGTGAATCCCCCAAATTTGAGTAGACAATGCTATGTGTAGCGTAAGGACATGGAAAAGTTCTTAGCCAAGGCCTTATATGGAGTCAGGGGAAAATGGTCAGGTAGTTCTGTCCTTTCACATACTGTTTGTTTAGGGAGTAAAACTAAAGAAATTCCTCTTCTTGATTTTTAAAAATCAAATTGCCCAGTTGTAGCTTCTTAGATTTCTTCTGTATCACTGGCAATAGCTTATACAAACACACACACACACACATTTCATGTAGCTTTATCCCACTATTAAGTTACTAGGTAAGCTAAATAAATTAGGAATCAATGAATCAAAATAAAAGTTGTAAATCCTGTGCAGATAGCTAGGCTCAGTATAAATAAGTCAATTGAATCAAACTAAAATTTCTGATTATAAATCACATGTGTAGTGGGCTTTCCAAATAACTCATTTTTAAAACTATAATTACTCAGTTGTCAAAAAACAAAATTCTATTGTACTTAGAAAATAAATTATAAGAATGACTCTCAGCCATTGTGCTGGTTAATGTTGAATAATTTTGTTAATCTGAAATTTACTAATTTACAAAGAGTTTTTAAAGATATTTTTAAAAATTTAAGGTATATAGTGATATATATACAGACATATGTATACATTTAAGGAATATGGTACCTATTTATGTACTTTATTTCCCATTGTTAACCAGTAGTTTTATTGATGTTTGAACTTTTTAATATATTATAAAACTCTATCATTCTTTTTGTGAAATACTTGCTTCTTACAAAACACATAGAGGCATGTTTTATGTTTATAATATTCATTTTATACATACATTAAGAATTTTAGGTGCTCAAATTAATTCTTTAATAGTCTAATGTTTGGAGTCATGTTTAGAAAGACCTTCATGCTCATGATTATTTTTTAATCTTTAAAAAAATTTTAGAAGATATTTTTTCCCAGTTAAATCTTTGACTCTTCTGGAATTCTCACAGGCAAAAGGAACATGAAAAAAATCCAGCTTGTTTTATAGCCATTCCCCTTAACCTTTAAAATTTTATACACTTCCTTGAGACCACTTATTGATCAATATTTACTCCACTGATTGGAAATGCCTTATTTGCCACATGCTAATTATTTATGTCTATTTTTTAAAATCTCCATTTCTGACTATGTTTATGCCTCAATATGAAATTGTTTTTTAGTTCATATGGCTTTATGCAATAATAGAATTAGTCTTACTTTTTTCCCATGTGTTCCATATCTTTTATGAAATTTAGTAATCTTCTCTTATCAACTAAAAATTATTTTGGTATTTCATTGGAATTCATTTAAAGAAAATTGGCATTACTTTATAATGAGATTTTCTATTCAAGAATATTCTGTAGAATAATAAGGTATATATTTAGAATAAATCAATATTTATTTCCTCACTTTTAGAAGTTAGGTTTTGCAAAATCTTACAAGTATTATTTCTAGATAATTTAGTTATCTTTTTACTACTGTAAAAAAGTTTTTATTCCAAATATATGGCTATTAATTTTTAATTGTGTAACATGTTACTGGGTTATGTTGTTAAAATACATTTTTTATCAAATGTTTAAGTATAAAATCATATTATTTACAAGTGATAGTTTATATCTTCCTTTACAAAATTTTTTGGGACTCAAACTTTTTGGATCTGTGGATTTATGATTTTCTTCAAAATTTAGAAAATCTGGGCTATTATTTTTAGTTTAGTTTTTTGGTTTTTTTTTTCCTGCATACCACCCTCTACTTTTTTTTCTGGGTTGCCAATCATATGATGTTAAACTGTATGATTATGATATTTTTTCATAGGTCATAGATATTTTTCATTATTTTTCAGTCTTTTTTATTTCTGTGCTGTTAGCAACTCTGCTAAGCTGGAAGAGAGCTGATCTTAGCTACAAGTGTTGAGTAGCTCATGAAAGCAACTAGCCGAAAATAAGGGTTAAGCCTTCAGCACTTACTGTGATGGTGTAAGCAAGAGGATAAACCAGAGAAAGTTTCCACTTCTGTTCATTATCTCCCATAGAATACACCTCTTGGAGGTTAAAGTGGATTGGATCACTGCAGACTTGTTTTCCCACTGTTGACCTACACCCCCACCTCCCTGCGCAACCCAGACAACAAAAGGCCTAGGCAATTTCGTGTTTACTGGGGTAGAAAAGAAGGCAAGAGGGAAGGGCTAGAGGTGGAGAAGGACTGGGTACTGGAGTGGAGGGTGAAATGTCTTCAGTGTTTTCTGCTGTCCTTAAGGCCCAATCTCTCCCCTGACCTGAAAGGAGGACTAAGCAGAAGTACTTGCAGACCTCTGCTCAAGGCCCCAGATAAAGATATCTGAGAGAGAAAGCACCTGGACTAGGAATGCAAATATGCAAACAGCATGGCCAGCCAACTGAGTCCTTGACCTCAACTCTGTTCAGAAACTATGCCCAAGTCTGGTGTGGGAAGGACAGTTTTCCCAATGTGGCTTGTCTCCATAATGGCCTGTGGCCAGACCTGAAAAATTACATGGATTTTTTACCAGGAACCAAGTTCCTCATGTGCTTAGTGTTAAACAGTTGCTATTTCTTCAATTTCACTGATACGTTTTCCTGCACTGTCTAATTCAGTATATTCTTCATTTCAGTGATCGTATCTTTTATTTATACAGATTGCATTGTGTCCTAAAATATCTTTCATTTCACTCATTGTGCTCATGTTTTCCTCTGCTTCCTTGGACGAACACAGCGTTTGTACAATGCTGTTTCAGTGCCCGCCTGTCTGTGTGCCAGATCTACCATCTCTGTTATTTCATAGTTGGTTTCTATTACTGATTTTTTTCTCCTAATTATGGAGTATATTTTACGTTTTCTTCTTTCACCTACCTGGTAATTTTCTTTTACTGGATACTAGATATTGTGTTCTTGATGTTGTGGGTTTTGTTGTTATTATTGATTGCTGACTTTTGTTGTGTTCCTTAAAATAATTTTGCATTTTGTTTCAGGAAGCAGTTACATTAATAAAAACCAGTAGAAATCTTTTCGAGGCTCTCTTTAAGTCTTTATCAGAAGTAAACAAAGAGCCTAGGACTTTTCCTAGGCTGAGTCCTTACCAAGGAAAGAAGAGCAGTCTTTCTCCTGTTGGGCTCTGCTACTGTGACAGGGCATGAGAGCTCCCCTTTCTGGTCTTCCAACTCTATTTAATGGAAGTTTCTGTTTATTCTTTTCTTACATGTGTATTAGTCAGTCAGTTCAGTCGCTCAGTCGTGCCCGACTCTTTGCAACCCCATGAATCGCAGCTCACCAGGCCTCCCTGTCCATCACCAACTCCCGGAGTTCACTCAGACTCATGTCCATCGAGTCAGTGATGCCATCCAGCCATCTCATCCTTTGTCGCCCCCTTCTCCTCCTGCCCCCAATCCCTCCCAGCATCAGAGTCTTTTCCAATGAGTCAACTCTTCACATGAGGTGGCCAAAGTACTGGAGTTTCAGCTTTAGCATCATTCCTTCCAAAGAAATCCCAAGGCTGATCTCCTTCAGAATGGACTGGTTGGATCTCTTTGCAGTCCAAGGGACTCTCAAGAGTCTTCTCCAACACCACAGTTCAAAAGCATCAATTCTTCGGCGCTCAGCTTTCTTTATATTCCAACTCTCACATCCATACATGACCACAGGAAAAACCATAGCCTTGACTACTTTGCCTCAGTTGGCAAAGTAATGTCTCTGCTTTTGGATATGCTATCTAGGTTTGTTATAACTTTTCTTCCAAGGAGTAAGCGTCTTTTAATTTCATGGCTGCAGTCACCATCTGCAGTGATTTTGGAGCCCCCCAGAATATAGTCTGACACTGTTTCCACTGTTTCCCCATCTATTTCCCATGAAGTGATGGGACCGGATGCCATGATCTTTGTTTTCTGAATGTTGAGCTTTAAGCCAAATTTTTCACTCTCCTCTTTCACTTTCATCAAGAGGCTTTTCAGTTCCTCTTCACTTTCTGCCATAAGGGTAGTGTCATCTGCATATCTGAGGCTATTGATATTTCTCCTGGCAATCTTGAGTCTAGCTTGTGCTTCTTCCAGCCCAGCATTTCTCATGATGTACTCTGCATATAAGTTAAATAAGAAAGGTGACAATATACAGCCTTGACGTACTCCTCTTCCTATTTGGAAACAGTCTGTTGTTCCATGTCCTGTTGTAACTGTTGCTTCCTGACCTGCATACAGATTTCTCCAGAGGCAGGTCAGGTGGTCTGGTATTCCCATCTCTTTCAGAATTTTCCACAGTTTGTTATGATCCACACAGTCAAAGCTTTGGCATAGTCAAAGAAGCAGAAATAGATGTTTTTCTGGAACTCTCTTGCTTTTTCCATGATCCAGCAGATGTTGGCAATTTGATCTCTGGTTCCTCTGCCTTTTCTAAAACCAGCTTGGACATCAGGAATTTCACAGTTCACATACTGCTGAAGTCTGGCTTGGAGAATTGTGAGCATTACTTTACTAGCATGTGAGATGAGTACAATTGTGCAGTAGTTTGAGCATTCTTTGGCATTGCCTTTCTTTGGGATTAGAATGAAAACTGACCTTTTCCAGTCCTGTGGCCACTGCTGAGGTTTCCAAATTTGCTGGCATATTGAGGGCAGCACTTTCACAGCATCATCTTTCAGGATTTGAAATAACTCAACTGGAATTCCATCACCTCCACTAGCTTTGTTCGTAGTCATGCTTTTTAAGGCCCACTTGACTTCACATTGCAGGATGTCTGGCTCTAGGTGAGTGATCACACCATCATGATTATCTTGGTCATGAAGATCTTTTTTGTACAGTTCTTCTGTGTATTCTTGCCACCTCTTCTTAATATCTTCTTCTTCTGTTAGGTCCATACCATTTCTGTCCTTTATTGAGCCCATCTTTGCATGAAATGTTCCCTTGGTATCTCTAATTTTCTTGAAGAGATCTCTAGTCTTCCCCATTCTGTTGTTCGCCTCTATTTCTTTGCATTGATCTCTGACGAAGGCTTTCTTATCTCTTCTTGCTATTCTCTGGAATTCTGCATTCAGAAGCTTATATCTTTCCTTTTCTCCTTTGCTTTTTGCCTCTCTTCTTTTCACAGCTATTTGTAAGGCCTCCCCAGACAGCCATTTTGCTTTTTTGCATTTCTTTTCCATGGGGATGGTCTTGATCCCTGTCTCCTGTACAATGTCACAAACCTCATTCCATAGTTCATCAGGCACTCTATCTATCAAATCTAGGCCCTTAAATCTATTTCTCACTTCCGCTGTATAATCATAAGGGATTTGTGTATTAAATGACCACAAACTAAGTGGCTTAAAACAACACACATACACTTATCTTACAGTTTCCATAGGTTAGAAGTCCAGGCATAGCATAATTGAGTCCTCTCGTCAGGGTCTCATAAGCCTGAAATCAGGGTGTTGGTGGAACTAAATTCTTTCCCTGACCTTGGAGTCCTCTTCTAAGCCCTTGTGTCTGTTAACAGAACTCAAGCTCCTGAGGTCTCCGTTTTCTTGTCAACTCTTACCCAGGGGCCTGTCACAGTTATCAGAAGCCACCTGTATTTGCTTGTGTCCCTTGGAACATGGCAACTATGTCTAGGGCAGAATTTTAGAGTCAGGCACATTCAGGACAGGATCCTTTTTGATTAGCTTTGAATCAGCTGATTCGGGACTTTTGTTCTGTCTACAGAATCTCTTCACATTGGTCATATTCTCTGACTAGAAGCAGATTACATCTCAAGCCTCAACTTGAGTGAAGGAAAGTATGCAAGGATATGATTCACTTGGGATAATCCTAGAGTATGTCTTCCACAAGACAGCAAGGGTCAATTTTTCATTATATTTCTTGGTTGGAAGCAGAAATGTAATTTTATTTCATCTTTTCTAGTAAAATCTGCCAGTATAGCCCTCACAATTTTAAATGAGGTTATGATAGACATTCTTCTTCGGTAGCTCATTTTAAAGAAACTTTTTTCAGTATTGCTCATTGAATATTTGTTATGGTATATTAAGAAATTACCTATTTATTTGTTATTAAGGATGCACATTAAATGTTCAGATGCCTTTGCATGTCAATGGAGAAGATTCTATGATTTTTCTCTTGTGGTGAAGCAAATTCACTTTTGTAACATTAGCTTCAGTAGGCTGTATTATTTTTCCTAGTATTATTTAGGTTTTCATTTTTTCATTAATAGATAAAATCAAAATTATTCTCCAGCTTTATTCTTTTTTTTGTAATGTTTTATATATTAAAGCTATGTCTGTTCCTTTATAAGAATTAGGAAGTTTTCCTTTTTTATGCTTTGAAATGGTTTAAACAGTCTATCAAGTTTTTTCCTTAAGTATTTTATAGAATTCAATGTTTAACATTTTGAGAGAATTGGAATTATTTGATTATGTTTTCAGTTTCTTTTATAAAAATTGGTCTGAATTTCTATCTCTTCTGTAGTCAGTTTTATTACTATTTTTCTAGAAAATTATCCTTTCATTTATATTTTCTTTTTTTTCACTTTTTTTTATTTTTTATTTTTTTACTTTACAATAATGTATTGGTTTTGCCATACATTGACATGAATCCACCACAGGTGTACATGACTTCCCAACTCTGAACCCCCCTCCCACCTCCCTCCCCATATCATCTCTCTGGGTCATCCCAGTGCACCAGCCCCAAGCATCCTGTATCCTATATCGAACCTAGACTAGCGATTCATTTCTTATATGACAGTATACATGTTTCGATGCCATTCTCCCAAATCATCCTACCCTCTCCCTCTCCCACAGAGTCCAAAAGTTTGTACTATACATCTGTGTCTCTTTTGCTGTCTCGCATACAGGGTTATCATTACCATCTTTCTAAATTCCATATATATGTGTTAGTATACTGTACTGGTGTTTTTCTTTCTGGCTTACTTCACTCTGTATAATAAGCTCCAGTTTCATCCACCTCATTAGAACTGATTCAAATGTATTCTTTTTAATGGCTGAGTAATACTCCATTGATGTTTTTAGAGAGCTTGGAAAAGTAACAACTTATAGTTAATTCCACTGTATGTTTATATCCATTTTCTTCCTTATTTTGTATATTTGCTTCCTTTTACTTTTAACTAGGTTTGCAAATAATTTTACTGTTCATGAAAAAAGATATTTCCCAGATTATTTCCTATAGATTATCTAATTTCTTATCTTTATGGATTATACACTTTGCTTATTTTGGCTTCTGTTTTTATTAATTTTTCTTTTTAGATATAATGTTTTAATTCATTTATTTAACATTTTCTTCATTAGTTCAGTGACTGTTAGTCTATATCTTTTCTGACAAGCTATGCTATAGTTTCCTATATGCAAAGATTCATATCATTTTTATAGGAAAATTGTAATTTCTTGGTGTTTTTTTTCCTTTTTTGCATAAGAATTATTAGGGAAAGATTTTTATAGTAATAATGTTAAGATCATGGCATCTGGTCCCATCATTTCATGGCAAATAGATGGGGAAATAATGGAAACAGTGAGAGACTTTATTTTTCAGTTCAGTTCAGTCGTTCAGTCGCTCAGTCGTGTCCGACTCTTTGCGACGCCATGAATCGCAGCACTCCAGGCCTCCCTGTCCATTACCATCTCCCGGAGTTCACTCAGACTCACGTCCATCGAGTCCGTGATGCCATCCAGACATCTCATCCTCTGTCGTCCCCTTCTCCTCCTGCCCCCAATCCCTCCCAGCATCAGAGTCTTTTCCAATGAGTCAACTCTTTGCATGAGGTGGCCCAAAGTACTGGAGCTTCAGTTTTAGCATCATTCCTTCCAAAGAAATCCCAGAGTTGATCCCCTTCAGAATGGACTGGTTGGACCTCCTTGCAGTCCAAGGGACTCTCAAGAGTCTTCTCCAACACCACAGTTCAAAAGCATCTATTCTTCAGTGCTCAGCCTTCTTCACAGTCCAACTCTCCCATACATGACCACAGGAAAAACAATAGCCTTGACTAGATGGACCTTAGTCAGCAAAGTAATGTCTCTGCTTTTCAATATGCTATCTAGGTTGGTCATAACTTTTCTTCCAAGGACTAAGCGTCTTTTAATTTCATGGCTGCAGTCACCATCTGCAGTGATTTTGGAGCCCCCCAAAATAAAGTCTGACACTGTTTCCACTGTTTCCCCATCTATTTCCCATGAAGTGATGGGACCAGATGCCATGATCTTCATTTTCTGAATGTTGAGCTTTAAGCCAAATTTTTAACTCTCCTCTTTCACTTTCATCAAGAGGCTTTTTAGCTTCTCTTCACTTTCTGCCATAAGGGTGGTTTCATTTGCATATCTGAGGTTATTGATACTTCTCCTGGCAATCTTGATTCCAGCTTGTGTTTCTTCCAGTCCAGCATTTCTCATGATGTACTCCGCATATAAGTTAAATAAGCAGCAGATGGTGACTGTAAATCCCATGGACAGAGGAGCCTGGTGGGCTACAGTCCATGGGGTAGCCATGAAATTAAAAGACACTTGCTCCTTGGAAGAAAAGTTATGACCAACCAAGACACTATATTAAAAAGCAGAGACATTACTTTGCCAACAAATGTCTGTCTAGTCAAAGCTATGGTTTTTCCAGTAGTCATATATGGATGTGAGAGTTGACTATAAAGAAAACTGAGCACTGAAGAACTGATGCTTTTGAATTGTAATGTTGGAGAAGACTCTTGAGAGTCTCTTGGACTGGAATGAGATCCAACCAGTCCATCCTAAAGGAAATCAGTCCTGAATATTCATTGGAAGGACTGATGGTGAAGCTGAAATTCCAATACTTTGGCCTCCTGATGCAAAGAAATGACTCCTTGGAAAAGACCCTGATACTGGGAAAGATTGAAGGTGGGAGGAGAAGAGGACAGAGGATGAGATGGTTGGATGGCATCACCAGCTTGATGAACATGAGTTTGAATAAGCTCTGGGAGTTTGTGATGGAAAGGGAAGCCTGGCATGCTACAGTCCATTGGGTTGTAAAGAGTCAGACACGACTGAGTGACTGAACTAAACTGAACTGATTAAGAGGATAGAAATGGTTTTTTTTTTAGGGTTTCTTTTTGTAGTTTCTAGTTTAATATCAAATATGATCAATAAACATTCTCTACAGCTTGTAAGCCTTGTAATACATTGATATTCATCTCATGGCCAATGTAGGATCAATATATGTGAATGTTCTATGAGCATTGGCAAACAGAAACTTTTATGCATGTGAGCTTATTCATTCAAGTTTAAGTTTAGAAACAATGACAGTTCAATATGGTACCTAGATAGAGATTTTAAGATATTAAGCTTGAGTGTATAAACTTAGGAATTATGTTTCACTGTTGTTTGTTTCTACTTTCACATGAACAGTCTATAATAGAAGCTTAAACAGTTCAATTTTATAATCTATTATCCATGGTCATAAAATTTAAGAGAGTCCTTCAAGTTGAAAATTTTTCCATAAATCATTCAGCTATAAACTTTGTCAGAAAAAAAAAAAAGAAAATAAAGTCTGTTTAGTTTTTATTTATATTATTTATTTTGAATATATGATTCATTGCACAAATATTAATGCGCTTGATTATGGGGTGCTGCTTCAGACCCCACTGAGGACTTAAGTGTTACTGAGTATTATCAATATTTTACCTTTCAGAAATCCAAGCCATACTAAGTTCCAAAATACATAAGATTCTTGGAATTTCTGAAAAGGTATTGTGGACCTGTCTTTTTGTTAGAATTTTTCTCCATAGAACAAATATATGAGATAGATTTACTTTGTTTCCTTTAACAGTAATAATCTATAGTCTAAGGTAAGATAAATTTTCCAGAGTTTTATAAAATATTCCTCCACTTTTTTAAATGTTCTGTTGTACAAAAATAAGTGCAGTGTAAACAACTATTTCTTCATCAAAAATTAAAAGTAGTGATAAAAACTAAATTTCTTTTTATAGGGGAATAAAGGACTTCCCTGGTAGCTCAGATGGTAAAGCATCTACCTACAATGCTGGAGACCCGGGTTCAATCCCTGGGTCTGGGAGATCTCCTGGAGAAGGAAATGACAACCCACTCCAGTATTCTTGCCTGGAGAATCCCATGGACAGAGGAACCTAGTAGGCTACAGTCCATGGGGTCGCAAAGAGTTGGACGCAACTGAGCAACTTCACTTTCACTTTTGCTTTCAGGGAAATAAAATATTTTTAAGTTTATTATATTCATACAAAATGTTTCAAATTATGAGATGTGTTTAAATGCCCTGTAGAACAAGTTAACACAATGGAATTTCAGATAAAATGAAAGGGACTTAATGATAATTAAGTTCTTAGGGCTTTTCGGACAAACTCCTAAAGATGGAATCCTAGCTAAGTTTATTGGTGAGCCTACTCCATTTTCTTTTCCTGTCTTCCCCAGAATCTGTACACTTAGGGCTTCCCTGGCGGCTCAGTCAGTAAAGAATCTGCCTGCAGTGTGGGAGACCTGGGTTTGATCCCTGGGTTGGGAAGATCCCCTGGAGGAGGGCATGACAACCCATTCTAGTATTCTTGCCTGAAGAATCCCATGGACAGAGGAGCCTGGAGGGCTACAGTCCATGGGGTCGCAGAGGCAGACACGACTGAGTGACTAAGCACACTCAGCACTACAGACAGGTTCACATGAACTGTCTCTACCCTAACCTGCTGTGCTCCAAACTTGTATAATCAGTTCAGTTATTCAAATCGATGCCGACAGTCACTTAAGCACCCAGCACACATCAGGAGTGCTCCTAGGTGCTGAATTCTTGGTGAGGCGGGGTTGGAGGGGGAGTGGGGACCGAGGGAGGGAGAGGAAGAAACAAAAAATATTTAACAGTATTACCATTAGTGATGGTGTAAGGGAAGTTACAAAATGCTGTGGGAACAAACAGAAATGAGTTTGCCCAGAGCATGAAGGAAAGTAGAGATGAGGAAAAATATAGGGAGACATTAGGCACATTAGATATTGGTAGAAATTTTCTAATTAGTTGTAGTAAAGATGTTAATTGAAGAGGAAAGGGTAATCGTGAGGCCCAAAGATATTTAGAGAGAAAAGACGGAGGATAGGTGGGAAGGAAGTTTATGATAACTGTTATAACTGTGAAAGTTTATGATAACTGTGTTATATATCTTGCTAGAGGCTACTAGCTCTTTCCATAACAGTATTGCTAGAAGAGGACTGTGACGCATCATCTTTTCTCCCAAGTCTTGCTGCAGATTCCAAGATGTTATTATCCTGAGTGTATTTTGTAAATTACAGACAATGACACAAATGTTAGCTATTAGCTCCAGTGGGTTCCAAGATTGATCCATGGACTTAAATATGTTACATTATTATCCTAACTTTTAGTGTCCTAAAAGTGATCATGGAATAAAATGAACAGAATGCTGATGGCTGTTGTTTTAAACAGATGTGATAATAGTCAGGAATTTTGGAAAGAAACAATATTGTGCAGAAAAAATATTTTAATCAAATGTCACAAAAGAAGACTTGGAAATTTTATAAAGGAGAAGAGATTATCTGCATTTTAAAATCATATATAGGCAATGTTGTTCTACTAAGAGGCTCATTTGACATTATCAAATTCCTGTGCTTTGTATCTCAGCAGCTTTGTGTTCATTTTATAATTGCAGTTCATATTAACAATGTGTGCTTTATCTTTTTTATCTACACTTCAAGGAGAAAGTTCTTGGATTATATTTTGTCAGATAATGGAAACTACTTAATAACAAATTACAAAAGGAAGAAATGAACATCAGCAATTAATTTTTGCCTCCCTTTGGCTTTTTTGTCTGCTGCTGCTGCTGCTGCTAAGTCGCTTCAGTCGTGTCCGACTCTGTGCGACCCCAGAGACGGCAGCCCACTAGGCTCCCCCGTCCCTGGGATTCTCCAGGCAAGAACACTGGAGTGGGTTGCCATTTCCTTCTCCAATGCATGAAAGTGAAAAGTGAAAGTGAAGTCGCTCAGTTGTGTCCGACTCTGCGACCCCATGGACTGCAGCCTTCCAGGCTAGACTGCAAACCGTATGAAAGCAAGGACTTTCCTTTCAACTTTAAATTCTTAGTGTTAACTAGTATTTGATAGAGAATAAGCATTCAGTAAATATTATTGAATAAGTTAATGAAAGACATTGTATTATAAAAGAAAATATTGATCATTGATTAGTCAACAGAAATGTTCAAACTCAAAAGAATAAAAGACAGGTCAGTTAACTGAATAAGCTGACATTTTTTTATCACATTAACATAATAAAGATGATAATAGCTAGTGAACAGAGAAATTGGTGTATTCAAGTACTACTTATGAAAATTAAATTGAGCTAGATTTTTAAAACATTTTTCTCCTTAAAAATTATTTATATCCTTCTACTCTAAATTATTTTCTTAGGAATCTATCCTAAAGAAATAATCCAAGCTTTTTAAACAGATATATTTATAAACAGATAGTCATTTTAAAAATTATAAAATAATTGAAGCAGCCTGAATGGCATCTAATGGAGAAATGTTGAGGTAAATACTTGTACCCTTTTAGTGTACCATTAGGCAAACATAAAAAAATTATGTTTAGGGATATAGTCATAGAAACATCTTCTCAAAATGTCAGAATTATTGTGATAAAAATCTATAATTTATTGACTTATGTGCATGCAATATGCACAGGAGAAAAAAGTGAAAGAAAATGGTCAATTCGAATTTTGCTTATGATATTACTATGGATTCTGTTATAATATCTTGTAATTTTTCTGGCAGTTACTTACTGACTCTTGCCAATGCAATTTATATGACTTATTATGTATTCACTCATTAATAGTAAACATTCACTATTGTTTCACTATATGCTTGTCAGTCTGCTAGGCACTAAGAACATAAAATTGAATATAATATATTTATGATGCTCATGATCAATAAAATGCCATCTACAGGGAATGTTTTCCCTGAATTTCAGCCTATTATCATCAATCCTGCTAGCCTGTCCAGGTAGTGCATTTGGTCACTAACAAAGCTTCTGTGAGGGGGATATTGCAGTAAGAGAGCTTAAAAGTTTCTGTGGAGGTGGAGGAAAAGTCAAAAGAGGATTTCAACAGATAGCTTTTCCAAAAAACTGGTGATGGGGAAGGGGTGAGAAATTTTTTTAAAATAATAATCTAGGTGTTTCTGTAAAATTATGAAAATGTATAAATTCCAAGTACTTCAGCTTTCTAATAGTATCCTGGCTCGAAGCCTAGACTTGTAATATTAACACAATAGTGTTCTGAAATTTTTCTTTGCACCTGACTTTTCTCTGCTTAATAGTCACAAATGTCACAGATTCTCTCACATGACTCCTTGAATTTAGAAGTGGCAGAATGTTATTGAAATGAAGGTCTGGCAGAAGTGAGAGCAGTGCCTGAATGTCATTTAATAAATTCTAAGGCAGATAAGCTAAATTTGGGAATTGACTGTATTAGCAGCTTAGCGTAATAGGGAAAGACACTGTAGTTGGAATCAGAAGCCTAGTGGTTGAGTTTCTGCTCTCCTGCTGCTCAACATAAGATCTTGGACAAGTCTCTTAAATTGATTTTCCATATTGCTAATTGATGATGAGAAATAGCTTTATTTACCTATCTACCTGTTAAGATCAGTTTAAAGATCAAATGAGAAATGTAAATGAAAACTTTTTTCTCCACTAATGTGGTAGAGGTATATTAATCATTACAAGTGGTAGGTAATAATCCTGATAACATCAAGATACTATATCTGGTTTATGACCCTTATGCCTTTATCTGAAAGAAAAGGGCCCAAGGATATTTTAGCATTCTTTGTCTTCAATTCTTTTTTACCACCTCTAACTTGTTTAAGTCATGTCCAACTCTTTGGGACTATATAGCCCACCAGGCTTCTCTGTCGATGGGATTTTCCAGGCAAGAATACTGGAGTGGGTTGCCATTTTCTTCTCCAGGGGATCTTCCTGACCCTGGGATTGAACTCACGTCTACCTGTGTCTCCTGCATTGCAGGCGGATTCTTACCCACTGAGCCACCTGGGAAGCTCCTAAAATTTTTAGCAAACACTCTAGTTAAGCAACTGTAAGAAGAATTTCGGTAGTTAAGAAGATTGATAATAAGTTGGCTGTGCTACAAGTATGTTCGACTTGCATAGGGGTGACATCTCTTTAGTCCATTTGTACTGTTGTAGCCATTATGTAATAGGTGTTATACTTTCAAATTAATGGACTATTTTTCAAAGGTAGAATAATTGTTACCTATGAGGAAATCATCCAAACATTGTTCTTAAATGTTCAACTGTGTCGAGATTTCACTGACCTTTTGAGTCTGAGGGCATTGTCTTTATAATTTATTCATTTTTTAATTTAAAACTTTATAAATAATTTCATCACATGGAATTTAAATTAGTCGATTTTCATTTCTATTTTTTAATTCTTTTTTACCATTTTTAAAAATCATTTTTTAATTCAATTTTCATTTCTTTTGTATGAAAAACAATTAAACTAAGAGGAACAAATTGAACTTTCTTCTCTTTATGACATCTAATAAAAGGGCATAGATCCGTAGACAAAAGGATGAACCAAATAACAGAGGAATGGTTAATGACATTTATCCCTGCATAAACTCTACATTTAAAATGTCTAAGGGTTTGAATTTGTCAGTAAATCTCTATGGGAAAAAAGCAATTTCAGTATGGCACATCTAATATTTGTATTATATGAGTTGGCACAGAAGTTCTATTGAGATCATTTTTAAAAATCTATCAATTTGTGCATTCCTGGTACAAATTATTTGCCCCAGAAAACACATTCTTCTTTTCTTTTATAAGTTTGACTAAATGGACAGAAAGTACAGTCTGAGGTATATGTGTGTGTGGTATTCATCCAACTTAAATTTTAAAACATGAATTTATTTCTATTTTATGACAGGAAAGAGTAACTCAGGAGAAATGGAAATATATTCAGACCCCATCATTCTGTCCTGCTTTCCCACTGTCCTTTTCCCAAGATATGTACACACCTTAATTGAATTGAATTAGACTCGTTACTGAATGATTCATGGTCCTTACCTGGTCATCTATATATATATAATTTGTACTAAATATTCATTAGTTGCTTTTTATTTTTTTTTAGTACTTAAGAGTCTTGAAAAAATAAACCCATACAAGAACTTGGAAAAGATTTAGAACTGTCAGGGTTTATAAAATTGCCTCTAGCTAACTTAAACAAAGTCATGTGTTTGTTTAAAACACTTCTTCAAAATGCTGTTTGTAGTTCATTACATGCAGGTTTTATTTTGACATTTTATTAATGTAACACTTTTAGTAAGATTATGTTATATAAATATTAACAATAGTGAAAGATCATCTGAATCAGTACAAAATACTTATTGGTACCCACTAATATTCACAAAAGCTTCTTGTTACCTTTAGAAAAGAAGACAAGTTAATTGCAAAATGATAAACACTTCCAATATTCAACACACTTAGAATGCCAACCAAGTTTGGGATATTTGATTTACAAGTTTCATATACAGTTACCCATATTTGTAAAACATTGCCTGCTGAGCAACACAAGAAGTGATTTTATCCGTATACCTACAATAAGAGGTAGCACTGCCAAACAGCTAGTTGTGTCATTTTAGATTCCAGATTAATAGCCAATCTACTGGGAACAGATGTTAAATCCTCATTTATACTGCTATACATGTACATCTATTTCCGGTGGAATGGGTTTCACTCTGATCAATAACTGTAGCAGCCTAGTTTTTCATCTTATTAGAGAGGTCAAAGCAGTGACAGAGGTACATCTGTTTTCATGTCAAATAATGCTGGAGGTAATGAATCCTCTCCAAGCAGATAAACAACACTTCTGCAATAGTCCTTCGGTCTTCTACTACAAAGCTGATTGTGATTAAGCACAGGCACTTGGGGAATTGGAAGTGTGGGCACATCCTAACGCATTTTTTACTCTGAAATTTATTTTCATCTCTGTGGTATTTTCAGTTCTTGAGTAGTGACCTGGTTACATAATATACATCTAAGATGACGCCTGTTATATAATGTCTTTGCATAAGTGGGAAAATGTAGCAGAGAGATGGTTCCAAAATAGAGCCTGTTAAAACTGTTTGCAGTTGCCTACATAACACTGAAACACCTCTGTAAGCTTAGCTAGTACACTTATCATGATAATAGTTAATAAGCCATGCCTAATGAGCACAATGCAAATGTGCGTGTAAATGCATGTTAACCTCCATAGCTTGTTAACACCTGGTGGATGAAAATCTAATATGGTACTCTCTTAAATGCCTAAATGAGATCAACACAAGTCTACAGGGAGGCAAAGCACAAAGAGATGTTCAGACAAATCTAGAAAGTTTCTATATGGAAGTAGAGTTGTTTCCAAAGGAAAAATATGAAAGTGATGTCTTGCTTGATGGACGCAGCACATTGTTTTTGGTGGATTAAGTTACTGCTTTTCATCAAGCCTATTTCCTGTAACAGAATTGGATGTGACGAATAGATTCAGTCACTCTGATTTGTAGTCACTTGCTGAACTGCTAGTATTCATGTTAGCCACCATTTTGATCGAGCAGGTAGCCCTGTCACTGGAGCCCTGTTAGTCATCAGTATCTAGACTGAAAAAATATAGAAAATAGCACCTCACCAAACAGCCATCCTTGGGGACAGAGAATTCTTCAGGCTATAGAACAAGGTGAAATCTTGCCAATTAGCAGAATAATTGGCAACCCGGGGTAGTGGACAGGCTGTGAGCATCTGGGCCGACTAGAGACAAGTAATTGCTATTTGTTGTTCAGGCTGTCCTCTATTCCGACGTTTGGGATTTTTATGAAGTTGTAAAATTTCAAAACTTTAGGCAAACATATTATCAGCTTGCTTTTTCAACTGGAGACTTAAATATTAAACACTAAATGCCAGTATTAAACCACAAATTAAAGGGTATTTTAACATCAAGATTGGGAAGGATGAAACTAAAACTAAAATATATTAAACAGTAATTTTTCAATATAGTTTTCTTAATTTTTTTCAGTACAGAAACTCATTTACTGGCCCCGGATGATGAGCAGACATTTGGGAAACATGATTTCTAAGCACTAGGAAGGCCCTGAAATAAAGATTCTGTTGTTGGCCAGACTCTGGAGACCCAAGACCAGAATGCAGTGTCCAAAGGTCCAAGATAGACAGCGGTGACTTGGTGTCAAAGCTGAGGTTCACAGGCCAACTGCAATCTTGGCTGAAGCACTAGAGGAAACAGGAGCTGGCTAGGTTACTTGAGGTCACACTCAAATTTGAAGGGCAACATATTGAGACCAAACCTCTGGGGCGAGGGTAAAAATCCAGTATAACCATGTAGCTGAGTTCGTACTTCTGGCATGAAAGCAGAAACAAAAGAGAAGCTTAACACTGAATCTCCTCAGTTTCTGAATTAGGAATAGTCCTTAAATTTCTGAGGATGAAAGACACAGTTTCCATTGCTAAGGCTGGAGCTGAATCTTTATGTAGTGGTCATTTCCCCACGTATCCAGGTAAGAAGGTTATGGATTCAGGACTTTTCATGGAGTCACGGTTGAACCACTCCATGGCTTCATGGGAAGCCTCTCTGTAGTCACTTATGTCTCTGGAAAACTTTGTAAAATGTTCATATATAATTTTTCCACCCATGGGACAGTAAAACAAAATACCTATCCTTGTAAGACCGGAAAAGAGATCAGTAGCATGATTCCCATTCTTGGATGAAAACTATATAATAATATTAATGGTATGAGGATTCATCTGCATACAAGTCTTCTTGCATTTGCCAACAATGACTCATTGACTTGTAGTTGGGATAATTAAGCATCAAGTTGATGAAAAGTTACAATCAGTTCAGTTCAGTTCAGTCGCTCAGTCGTGTCGACTCTTTGCAACACCATAAATTGCAGCACGCCAGGCCTCCCTGTCCTTCACCAACTCCTGGAGTTCACTCAGACTCACGTAAATCGAGTTCGTGATCCATCCAGCCATCTCATCCTCTGTCGTCCCCTTCTCCTCCAGCCCTCAATCCCTCCCAGCATCAGAGTCTTTTCCAATGAGTCAACTCTTCGCATAAGGTGGCCAAAGTACTGGAGTTTCAGCTTTAGCATCATTCCTTCCCAGGGCTGATCTCCTTCAGAATGGATTGGTTGGATCTCCTTGCAATCCAAGGGACTCTCAAGAGTCTTCTCCAACAGCACATTTCAAAAGCATCAATTCTTCAGTGCTCAGCTTTCTTCACAGTCCAACTCTCACATCCATACATGACAACAGGCAAAACCATAGCCTTGACTAGATGGACCTTTTTTGGCAAAGTAATGTCTCTGCTTTTCAATGTGCTATCTAGGTTGGTCATAACTTTTCTTCCAAGGAGTAAGCGTCTTTTAATTTCATGGCTGCAATCACCATCTGCACTGATTTTGGAGCCCAAAAAATAAAGTCTGACACTGTTTCCACTGTTTCCCCATCTATTTCCCATGAAGTGATGGGACCGGATGCCATGATCTTCGTTTTCTGAATGTTGAGCTTTAAGCCAACTTTTTCACTCTCCTCTTTCACTTTCATCAAGAGGCTTTTGAGTTCCTGTTCACTTTCTGCCATAAAGGTGGTGTCATCTGCATATCTGAGGTTACTGATATTTCTCCCGGCAATCTTCATTCCAGCTTGTGCTTCTTCCAGTCTAGCGTTTTACGTACTCCTTTTCCTATTTGGAACCAGTCTGTTCCATGTCCAGTTCTAACTGTTACTTCCTGACCTGCATATAGGTTTCTCAAGAGGCAGGTCAAGAGGTCGGGTATTCCCATCTCTTTTGGAATTTTCCACAGTTTATTGTGATCCACACAGTCAAAGGCTTTGGCATAGTCAATAAAGCAGAAATAGATGTTTTTCTGGAACTCTCTTTCTTTTTTGATGATCTGGCAGATGTTGGCAATTTGATCTCTGGTTCCTCTGCCTTTTCTAAAACCAGCTTGAACTGAATTTTTCATACACATCTATAGATAATAATATTGGGTTTCATATTTGTTATTTATTAAATCATATAGCTACAGTGAAAATTGCTGTAACATTTTCTTAACTATTTTAATAATATTCAAATTTTGCTGAAGCATCCTTTAACTCAGAGGTTGGTTGGCAAACCAGAGCCCATAGACTAAAAAACTATTAGCTGATTAAAATAAATAAAAACCGAGATTGCAAAAACCTTAATATAAATAATATTTTATCAAAATTCTGAAAATAATACTAAATATATCTATAGGTATTTAATATCAAATTACTTTTTTTAAGTTACTTTTTAAAAAGGGACATTAATGGAAAAATAATAAAGAGAATGAGATCATATGTTTTATGTCAATATAATGGAAGTAAATTATATTTTTTAGAGAATGAAAGTAAAGCATATGATTTTAAAATCATATTTTTTAAAAACTTAAATATTGAAACTTCCCTGGAAGTCCAGAGGTTAAGACTTTGCCTTCCATTGCAGGGGTTGTGGGTTCTATCCCTAGCTGGGGAGCTAAGATACTACATGCCTTGCAGCAAAAAACCAATGCATAAAATAGAAGCAGTGTTGTAACAAATTCAATAAAGACTTTTAAAATGTTCCACATCAAAAAAAAAGCCCCCCTCAAACAAAAAACAAGCCTTAAGGGAACTTCCCAGTGGTCTAGTGGTTGGAATTCTGCACATTCGATGCAGAGGGAACAGACTGGATCTCTGGCCAGGGAACTAGGATCCCACATGCTGTGGAGTGGGGCCCAAAAAACTTAGAGAAAAAACCTTAAATGTTTGCAAAAGTAAAAGAAAAAACAGCAGTAAGTTGTATAGAAAGACAAATTTTTTGTAGACGTGTAATTCTCAAGTTTATCCACTAATAGGTGCATTTACAGAAACATTAAATCGATGCATCTAGGTTGCTTCCATGTCCTGGCTATTATAAACAGTGCTGCGATGAACATTGGGGTACACGTGTCTCTTTTAATTCTGGTTTCCTCGGTGTGTATGCCCAGTAGTGGGATTGCTGGATCATAAGGCAGTTCTATTTCCAGTTTTTTAAGGAATCTCCACAGTGTTCTCCATAGTGGCTGTACTAGTTTGCATTCCCACCAACAGTGTAAGAGGGTTCCCTTTTCTCCACACCCTCTCCAGTATTTATTGCCTGTAGACTTTTGGATCGCAGCCATTCTGACTGGCATGAAATGGTACCTCATTGTGGTTTTGATTTGCATTTCTCTGATAATGAGTGATGTTGAGCATCTTTTCATGTGTTTGCTAGCCATCTGTATGTCTTCTTTGTAGAAATGTCTGTTTAGTTCTTTGTCCCATTTTTTGATTGGCTTGTTTATTTTTCTGGAATTGAGCTGCAGGAGTTACTTGTATATTTTTTAGATTAGTTGTTTGTCAGTTGCTTCATTTGCTATTATTTTCTCCCATTCTGAAGGCTGTCTATGGATAAGAAGGCTGTGGTACATATACACAATGGAGTATTACTCAGCCATTTAAAAGAATACATTTGAATCAGTTCTAATGAGGTGGATGAAACAGAGTGAAGTAAGCCAGAAAGAAAAACACCAATACAGTATACTAACGCATATATATGGAATTTAGAAAGATGGTAACGATAACCCTGTATGTGAGACACCAAAAGAGACACAGATGTATAGAACAGTCTTTTGGACTCTATAGGAGAGGAAGAGGGTGGGATGATTTGGGAGAATGGCATTGAAACATGTATAATATCATATATGAAATAAATCACCAGTCCAGGTTCAATGCATGATACGGAATGCTTGGGGCTGGTGCATTGGGATGACCCAGAGGGATGGTATGGGGAGGGAGGAGGGAGGGGGGTTCAGGATGGGGAACACATGTACACCCGTGGCGGATTCATGTTGATGTATGCCAAAACCAATACAATATTGTAATTAGCCTCCCATTAAAATAAATAAATTTATATTTTAAAAAAATAAATAAAACACACACATACACAAATCAATGATGCAATAAAGTCATAGAATGATAGAGCACGGCCGATAGGCCAAAATGATAAAGGAGGTATCTTGCCAGCAATTAAAGATGAAAAAATTATTGCTTATTGCCTTCTGTTCTTAAATAATGTGCATGCATATTGAATATTGTATATTTCATTTCTAAACAGTGACATGAAGAAAGATATATTTTGTGCCATGAAGGTAATTACATTCTTGGGAACCGATCAACTAAAGTAACTTTAGTAATAGAATATATGCAAACATTACCTATTTTTCTCCAAAACTCAAGACTGAATCATGACAACAAACCTGTCTTTAAGCTTGAATTTTAAAATCAGAGATCAAGTGATAGGACTGTTCCCTCTAATTTCTCTTTTTTTAAAAAAAAGGATGCGTCCTCATTTCACATAAGTAAATTTTTAAAATGGAAATGGATAGATAAGATTTGATGTCCTTATTAACAGTTTAAACAAACATGTCTAGATACCTAAGTGTCACCCATCTTTTATTATTTTGCTTAGTTATTAGTGACTGCAGCCATGAAATTAAAAGACGCTTACTCCTTGGAAGAAAAGTTATGACCAACCTAGATAGCACATTGAAAAGCAGAGACATTACTTTGCCAACAAAGGTCCATCTAGTCAAGGCTATGGTTTTGCCTGTTGTCATGTATGGATGTGAGAGCTGGACTGTGAAGAAGACTGAGCGCCAAAGAATTGATGCTTTTGTACTGTGGTGTTGGAGAAGACTCTTGAGAGTCCCTTGGACTGCAAGGAGATCCAACCAGTCCATTCTGAAGGAGATCAGCCCTGGGATTTCTTTGGAAGGACTGATGCTAAAGCTGAAACACCAGTACTTTGGCCACCTCCTGTGAAGAGTTGACTCATTGGAAAAGACTTTGATGCTGGGAGGGATTGGGGGCAGGAGGAGAAGGGGACGACCGAGGATGGGATGGCTGGATGGCATCACTGACTCGATGGACATGAGTTTGAGTGAACTCGGGAGTTGGTGATGGACAGGAAGGCCTGGAGTGCTGCGATTCATGGGGTCACAAAGAGTCGACACAACTGAGCGACTGAACTGAACTGAACTGATTACTATTTTATGATACCTCAAGTCTCTTTGTCTGGTCCTCAGAACCACCAATATCATAAAATGGTTAAATGTAGTAAGATGGTTAAAGTTAGTGATGCAGGATCATTCCAATAAGTGGCACAGCCTGGATGCTAATCCAACCCTGCCTGAGTGTGTCGAACAGGAAAGAACTATTCATCACTGTCATATTCTCCTAATATCCTCATCTTCAAGTTGAAGAACCTGAGACATAAGAAGCAATAAATTGTCTCAGATTGCCTGTATTATCCTTCAGCTGTGTTCTCATCAATAGAATCCTGAGATTTAGAAAGTTCTGTACAACTTATACCCAGGAATTTTTATGTAAAAGTTCTATTCTATTGTATATCCTGACATAATATTGCTATGCATTTATGACTAACAAGTGAATACCATTAATTCCATTTCAGTAAAGAATAACATTTTAAAGTCATGAAATATTTCAGTATTATTTCTTGACCTGATGACAATTGTGAGGAAACAGAATTCTTCCTATAAGCTTTAACATTCAACAGCCTTCACATATATATATATATAAAAAATAGTCATGTCTGACTCTCTGCTGCCTCATATATGTGTATATATATATACGTGTCTGACTCTTCTCCTGCCAGCCTCCTCCGTCCATAGAATTTTCCAGGCAAGAATATTCGAATGGGTTGCCATTTCCTATTCCAGGGGATCTTCCTGACCTGAGTCTCCTGTCTCCTGCATTTTCCCACTAGCGCTCTTTCCCACTAGTGCCACCTGGAAAGCCCATAGTTATATTTATTCTTACTTATATATACTTTTTTTAATTGGAGGAAAATTGCTTTGCAGTGTTGTGTAGGTTTCAGGCACACGACAGCATGAATCAGCCATAACTATGCTTATGTCCCCTCCCTCTTGAGCCTCCCTCCCCTGCCTGCATTCCACCCCTCTAGGTCATCAAAAAGCACCAGGCTTAGCATCCTTTTTAAGCTCTTTAACCATCATCCAAAAATTTGAATATCAACTTTATAAAATAATTTTAATATTTATCCCTTTCTCATGCCTGTTACGGAGAAGGCAATGCACCCCACTCCAGTACTCCTACCTGGAAAAATCCCATGGATGGAGGAGCCTGGTAGGCTGCAGTCCATGGGCTCGCTAAGAGTCAGACACAACTGAAGCGACTTAGCAGTAGCAGCATTCCTGTTAACTCTCTACAGAGGCTAGACTTACTATACTGACATAATTTAGTAAAAACTTCCTTTTAAATGATCTAAAGGTAAAACTCAACATATCTGAAAAGTAAGTTTGTTCACCAGTAATAGCCATACCTCAAACCCACCTTGGATGTTGACTTTCCCCTCACATTTTATTAGTATTTTATTACTGTAATCCTAAAATATTCACCCAAATCTCCTCCAAGCCTTCTTCCCCATGAAAATCACTTTATTTCACAGTTTCGATGTTTCAAAAATCCGTTCCAATAATCTATCCTCTTCATACTGGAATTAATTCTCCACACTACTTTCAGATTTCCCATTAATTCTCCACACTACATACACACAGAAACACACAATCTGATTTGAACACATGTGTTTGAAACTCTTTGGGATAGTCCACTGTCTGCAGAACAAAGTTTCAGTTTCTTAGCATTATAGGCTTTTCATGATCTGCTTCCTTTTCTTCACTAATCGTCAGTTTTTCCTTGTCATGCTCCCTGACCTTGGGCCCCAGCCAGCTTCTCAGACCCAGATTTAGTTATGCCATTTATGCTACTCTGCTTTTATCACTTTAGATTTCTTTTTATTTCACCTTTCCCTCTTATTTATCCTTCACATTTTAGGCCTTTCTCTTATGGAGCATTCATTTCTGGACCTGTCTTTGCTCTATTCAAAGTTATTACTTACATAGTTGATTTACAGTGTTGTGTTAATTACTGCTGTACAGCAAACTGACTCAGTTATACATATGTATGCATTATTTTTCATGTTATTTTTCATTATGGTTTATTGAATTTATGATTTTATAACATGCTATAGCATATGTATTTTATTGCAATTTTTTTCTTATCCCTACTAGGCTGTGCATGGCTAGATAACAGAGACTGAGTGAGCCTTATCTTTTTATTCTCAATATCTAACACAGCTAATTACTTAGCAGTAGTTCAAATATATTAGAGAACTAATAGATTTCAATGAATAAAAGCATGAATAAAAATGATTCTTTTTATTGACAGCAAATCATGTCATAACTCCTAATCATACTATTAAGCACTTTAATAGCTCAACACTTACCTGCTCTAGAGTTACTCTACTCTGTGTTCACGCTTCTTATATGATATGCAAACCACGTAAACAATAAATCTCTATTGAATACAGTGTTTCTCTAACTAGCTTATTCTTCTATTTGAAAACTTTAATAATAAGTATATAATTACATATAATTTAATGTATAACCATAATGTACACAATATGAATTTAACACATCAAATTATATATAATAATATATTAATTTATTGATAAAATATTATAAATTGTAAATTGATTATGACATATAATTATAGTGCTTCTTACTAAAATGTTCTCAAAATAGTAAACTATGTATTATCCAAGAAATAATATTTTACATTTGCAAAGTACCTTTAATAGTTGTAATATCCTTCCATATAAATTTGATATATTTTTTAAAATTTGGTATTTGCTAAGACATCTTATCCTCATTTTGTAGAAATTGAAATTGAGCTTTGAATTGCTGAAATAATTTGTTTTATGGTCACAAAGTAAGGAATGAACCTAGGTAGAACAGACAGCTTCTGTTTCCCAGTGCAGTTGTTTTCTACCACATCACACTCACAGAAAAAGAAAATGGGGTAAATACACAACTGCATAATTGTATTTTTCCACTTCCTACTTATAAATGCATACGAGGAAATTAGATTCATTCCAGTTACGTGCTCGGCTGCTAGAAAGTTCCAGTTCTGAAAAGTTGAAGGAGATGACAAAGGTAATTATGTTGCTTATACAACAATTGTTTCTTTCAAAATTCTTCCTAAAGTTAGCTCTACTAGAATTTTTCCACTCAACAACCTCTTGTGACTGTTTACCCGCTGAGCTGTCAAAATTATATCATAATGTAAGGGAGAATTTTTTTATCTTAAAATAAATTTCCTCTAAAAATAAATGCAGCCCTCAAGTTCACCCTGTCCCTAGCCATCTTAGATGAATATGCATTTCCCTGACATCCTAGAAGAGCAAGGGTTGAGGTCTTTCCTGGCACCGACAGTTGTTCCACTAAGTGAAGAAAGAGGGAAAAGGCATAGCTAAATCTCTCATGGTTGTCTTCTAAGCAGACAGTGTGCGTCCACTAAGTTTAACCTCCTTAGCAGAAAGACGTTTCTTTCACAATAGCTATGTGTTAGAAAACACCTACACTGACAGGCAGCTTCCAACTTCACATAAAAACCATATTTGACTTTGCAGCTGATAGAACATTTGGAGTTCTCGTTAAAATAGTTTAAAATTTTTCTGGGCAATATAGAACTTAGGTGGAAAAGACATGCAGTTTTCTTCCCATACCTCAGTAACCTAGAAATGACTGCTCCCCAGTGATCAAAGAAAAAGACCTGTTCTCTTAGAATTTATCAATTCCAATTTATTTGATCCATTTATTTATTCATTCTTTCTTTGAAATTTTTAATTTAAGGATAGTTGATTTGCAATGTTGTGTCAACTACCGCTGTACAGCAAAATGACTCAGTTATACATATGTATACTTTCCTTTTCATATTATTTTCCATTATACTTTATCATGGGCTTTCCAGGTGGTGCCAGTGGTACAGAACCCAGCAGCCAATGCAGGTTAGATGTAAGAGATGTGGGTTTGATCCCTGCATTGGGAAGATCCCCTGGAAGGGGCCACGGCAACCCACTCTAATATTCTTGCCTAGACAGAGGAGCCTGGAGGGATGCAGTCATGGAGTTGCTCAGTTGGACACAACTGAAGTGACTTAGCATGCTTTATCACAGGATACTGAATATAGTTCCCTGTGCTATACAGTAGTACCTTGTCGTTTATCTGTTCTATATATACCAGTTTGCATCTATTAATCCCAAACTCCCACCCCATGCCTCTCCAACACCTCTCCCCCTTGGCAACCACCAGTCTACTCCTATGTCTGTGATTCAGTTACTGTTTCATAGATAGGTTTATTTGTGTTATATTTTAGATTCCACATACTGTATAAGTGATATAATTTGGTATTTGTCTTTTTCTTTATGACTTCATTTAGTTGATGATCTCTAGTTGCATCCATGTTGCTGCAAAGGACATTATTGCATTTTTTTATATAGCCAAGTAGCATTCCATTGTATATACGTACCACATCATAATGCAGTCATTATCGATGGACATACAGGTCATTTCCATTTTTTGGCTGTTATGAATAGTGCTGCTGTGAATGTAAGGATTCATGTGTCTTTTTGAATTACAGTTTTGTCTGGATATATGCCCAGGGTAGGATTGCTGAATCATATGGTATATTTATTCATTCTTTAAACAAAGTTAAGTATCTCCTTTGTGTCAGTAGTTAGGATGGGAACAAATAAAGTACCTAGGTAAAAACAAGTAATGGGATGAATATATCAGGAAGAGCTTTCTGGAAGAGCCAGTGCTTTTGCTGATCGCTAAAAGAGAAAGACAGGAAATTCGCCCAAGCAGAAAGATCAGTATGTGATTAGAACTAAAGACAAGAGAGGACTTGACACATTCATATCTAATTGTGAGTTTAATAACACCAGGGCTTAGTAAGATTCAGCAGAGATGGAGAAAAGAAAACAGATTTCCAATACTATAAAGAGGTAGGATTGATAAAATTCAGTGGTTATATGCTGGGAGTAAATCATGATGTTTGGTTTCCTGAGTTGGGTGATTGGCTGAGTAACTGCGCTACTTCCTGCTTGGAAATAATGTAAGAAGAGGGCAGGGTGGGAGGAGCGGGTGTTGAGCAAGCAGCAGCAGGCTGAGGAATAAGAAGGCAGTTATGAACCAGGCAATGCGGATGTCAAAAGGCAGTAAGACAGGTCCAGAGACATACTTGAACTAGAATTTAGTTTGGCAATTATTGGCATAGAGTTCTTAAATAGAAATTGTTTTGAATCTTATTTAATTATGTATAAAGTTGTGATACATCTATAGTATAACAGGGACTTCCCCAGGTGGCTCAGTGGTAAAGAATCTACCTGCGATGCAGGAGACTTGGGTTCAACACCTGGGTCGAGAAGATCCCCTGCAGAAGGAAGATCGCTTGGAGAAGGAATACTAGATCCCACTCTAGTATTCTTGCCCAGAAAATCCTATAAACAGAGGAGCCTGACAGACTACAGTCCGTGGGGTTGCAAAAGAGTTAGACACTACTTAGCAACTAAAACAACAACCTCAATAGTTTAATAAATCAAATTTTCTATTAATGCAAAGGTAGTGTCCTGCCTGGCCTTTCACTTGAAGTGAAGAGAAAGTCACTTAGTCGTGTTCTGCTCATTGTGACCCCGTGGACTATATCTTCCTGACCCAGGAATCAAACCAGGGTCTCCTGCATTGCAGGCAGATTCTTTACCAACTGAGCTATGAGGGAAGCTCACCTCTACTTATCTAGTTATTTCCTTTATTTCACTCCCAGAAGTAATCTTTTTAAACTCTGGGGTTCTTTTATATATCTAATAACATGCTATACAACCATTTGTTGAATTGTTTTTTCAGTTTTAGGTATTATGTATTGACTTTCTGTTACAAAAGCTGAGAATTTTCCTTTTACATTTTCCCTGTTCATCTTTTTGATAGTTATCAGTTTTCATTTAAAAAAAAAACTTTTTATTGCTATAACTATGGAAATCTTATTCGTAATTAGGCATGTAATACACTATGCTAGTATTTCCTTTCTTGTGCAACTCTTTTCTTCTGCAGGGATTTTATAACTGCCACATTCTTTATTTGCTTAGTTTTCTGTGTACACATTACCACTTCACCTTGAGATATCCGCAGAAGAGTAACATCCTCTCAACGTTGTTAAGCACTCAGCTAAATCTGAGTTTACTGTTTCTACTGTGAAAATCACTGTGGGAATCTTGTATCTTCCTGTTTCAAGATGAACTGGATACTCTCTGGCCTGCTGAAGCTGTCATACTGGGAAGTTCATTAAAGTATCATCCCTGAGAAGAATGTTTTTGGGGTTTTTTTTTTTACTAGTCTTGTTTCATAGACCCCTGCTGTGGTTTAAATTGTGTTCCTCCAAAACTCCTATCTTGAAGCCCTGACCTCTGGTTTCTCAAAATATAGCTGTTATTTAGAGATAGGGCCTGCAGAGAAGTAGTGAAGTGAAAATAAGTTTGTTAAAGTTAACCCTCATCAATCTGACTGGTGTCCTCATCAGAAGAGGACACAAAGATACGGAGACAAGCCAGGGACACCTGTGCACATAAGGAGAGCTATGTGGAGGGGCGGCAACAGGAGAGAGACCTCAGAGGAAGTCAACTCTCTCTCTCTATCTTGGACTTCCAGCTTCCAAGAACTGTGAGAAAATGCATTTTTCTGTTGTTTAAGCTAAACTTCATCTTTTTAGGGCAGTCCCAGTAAACTTATCGCTTGCTGTTGTTTCTGTTGCTAAGTGATATCGGACTCTTGATGACCCCATGGACTGTAGCTGCCAGGATGCTCTGTCCATGGTATTTCTCAGGCAAGAGTACTGGCGTGGGTTGCCATTTCCTTCTCCAGGGGATCTTCCTAACCCAGGATCAAACCTGTGTCTCCTGCATCGGCAGGAGGATTTTTTACCGTTGAGCTACCAGGGAAGCCCCAGTAAACTAATACAACTCCGTATAGTGTTCTTGCTTTCTTGCCTCCCCACCCCACTATTTTTTAGGCAGAGTACATTTTCTAGAATTTTTTGAAATTAAAAAAACAAATAGGGGAAAATTAGGAGTGGGGATGATATTTTGACTTATCTGAAAATACCTGTATATGAAATTTATATAAGTATGATATGTTTTCTGGTTATAGAACTCTAAGTTGATTATTTCTGTCATCTTTTTCATCTCCCCTCCTATTATGAAGATTATACTCTGTGTATCTATTTCAGTATTTACCTACATATGAAACTTAGCATTAGAAAATATATTTATTCCCTCTTCCCACAGACTACTTGACTCCTTCTAAACTTATAATTTATTGTCATATCATTTCACTCTGTCTTTTAATACATTATGGCATTATTTTTTATTGTATGCAGTCAAGGTTTGCTTAAATCACCTGTGTATTTTCTGTATCTTTTTTTTTTAATTTCTTCTTGTTTCCAGAAGCTTCCAAATAGGACCATTTACTTCCTGCCTACAAATTTTGCTTGAAGCTTGAGTTTTGTTGGCTCTATAAATTTATATCTTTCACAAGAGGTGGGGTTTATTATTTTTTCTGTACTTTTTTTCCCTCTCTTGTAGATTCTATTTTAAAGCATACTTTACGAAAGCTATAAAAGAGTCAGTTTAAAAAGTAAGTGCATCTAAAAAGAGAAGTATGTCTGTTACGATAGGCTACATGATGCTGCAATCTGGAACAACCTCCAAATCTTTATGGTCTAAAGTTAACAAAGGTTTAAATTCTCATTCGTGCTCCATTTCCAAACAGGTCATCTGAGGTCTCTACCCGGCATTATTTTCCTCCTGGGACACTAGGAAGCCTTCATCTGGAGTACTTTCTCAATGGTTGTGAAGGGAGAAAGAAAAAGAGGGAGGGGAATTATGTAATTTATTCCTGAATTTTACCTCCCAAAGTAAAATGTGTAATAGTACCCACACATTGGTGGCCAAGGCAAGATATATGACCACTGCCTAAATTTACTGGATCAGAGAACTGCAATTCTGCGTGTTCAGAGCACTGGAAATACTTGATGAAGAGCATTAATAAGAACTGTAAGGAACAATGTAAATCAATTATAAAAATCAGAGCAATAAGAACTTATTGTTGATTTGAGGTAAATTAAAAACGGATAAAATTTTCCTTGGCTAAATTTCCAACAAGCTATTGGAATTGAAAAATATTTAGAATTGCCAAGATTTTAATATTTTCTTCTTAATCCAGTTTACTTGTTACTGATCATAGAGAATCACAATCTGATTTTTTAATTAGGAAAGCACAGTAGAATATTTTCAACCTAAATTCAGTTCAGTTCAGTTCAGTTCAGTCGCTCAGTCGTGTCCGACTCTTTGCGACCCCATGAATCGCAGCACGCCAGGCCTCCCTGTCCATCACCATCTCCCGGAGTGCACTCAGACTCACGTCCATCGAGTCACTGATACCATCTAGCCATCTCGTCCTCTGTCAACCTAAATTAAGACCACATATTTCAAATAAGGGGGAAAAGACTTTAAAGTTATGGCTTTGTATAGCATGAACAGTCTAGACCACATTCACACAGTGAGGAAATCTATTTTATCCTGGTTTACTCACATGGCACAGCAGTAACGCTAATATATGGCATCAAGGTTGTTCCAGACTGCAGCATTTTTCAGGTTCTAAATTTATCAGGTTCATTGAATAGGAGAAGTCTGTCAATACAGAAACAGTAAAGATTGTTAAATACATCACAAAGTGAGTGGTGATGCAGATATTCTTAGCATGTGTATATTGTGATTTATATATTAGCATTTTTTCTCAAAGATCTGAAAGACTTATTACACTTATAGTTAGGGACGAGCCAGAGTATCAGTGTAACTGTAATAATCCATTTGTACGCTAAGGGGCGCCAGGGCCATGTGTTAAACATTTCTAGATTAGAATTAAGAATTTAATGATCAAACCTGCGGTATTATTTCCCCATATAAGCCCCTTTCATTGTGATACTAATGGGGGCCATCATTGTTTAATAAATATTTCTCCCAAACAAAGGTTCATGGTGGTCCTTGAAATTTGACCTTAACTACACTGAAGAAATTGATGTCATTTAATTTCCCTTAATAACAACATCATTAAAGAGCTTTTCCATAAATTCAAGTAGCAACATCTTACTAAGTCTCAGTAAACAAGAAATTCTTTGTCTAAGTTTTGAAAAGCCCTAAATGAGAATAATGAACTATCTATTCAAGTTTGAAGATGGAATAGTCCCATGTGTCTTTCCACTCTGCTTAATAGGAAAAGTCAGGTTCAAAATAATATCGGGGAATTTTTTTTTAAAGAGAGAACCTGCTATAGCTAACTATATAGTGAGATATAGGTGGAGCTCTCAAAATCCTCCTTCTCCTCCACTGCCACCTGCCGACTCTTTTTTTTTTTTTTTTTTTTTACCATAGGATAGTTGGTTTACAATATTATTTTCTGCTCTTTCCAGGAGCATTAGTTGCTTCCAAAAAATGCCAGGTCTTGAGGAACATCACAGTTCACTAGACATTAAGAAAAGATCTACATGTAATAATACTGTTACTCCAAGGAAGAAGGGCCTTTTAGAATCATACAAGAAATCTATAAAGAAAACTCATTTAGTAATAACTTCTTTAGTTAGTCATGTTCACTGTTGCTTTAAATGTTACCTCATGTAATTCTCACAGTAAATCTAAGAGGCAAACATTATACCTGTTTCAAATGTAGGAAAACAAAGCTTGTAGCGGTTAGGTAAACTTGCCCCAAGTTTTACTGGATGTGGATGCTAGAGCCAGGATTTTAATTAAAATCTGATTTCAAGGCTCTTATTTCTGATATGTAATTAGCACTCTAATTGCTGCCAAACTATTATACTGAAAAAAAATTTTTTTCTGTATTTATTATAGTAATAATCTTACCAAATTTTCCTTCAGAGATGTTGCAAAAGTTCATTTCCCTAAAGGAAATGTAACAAGATACTATGGTTTTCATACCTAATCTTGTAAGTAGGTTTACTCTGAATTCATGCGATTTATTTAAAATGACAGTGATTGGGGGTTCCCTGGTGGCTCAGTGGTAAAGAATCCACATGCCGAAGCAGGAGAACAGTTCACTCCCTGATCCCGGGAAATCATGCATGCTGCAGAACAACTAAGCCTGTGCCCCACAACAACTGAGTCTTAGTAGGATTAGTCGCTCAGTTGTGTTCAACTTTGCAACCCCATGGACTATAGCTCACCAGGCTCCTCTGTCCATGGAGTTCTATAGGCAAAAATACTGCAGTGGGTTGCTATTTCCTCCTCCAGGGGATCTACCCAACCATACATAAAGGAGACATAATTAATGTGCATTAGAGGATTCCCCAGGTTAACCTGTCATAGAAAACTGTCTCTTGAGCCTTTAAAGTCTGTGCAGCTACTGAGCCTGTGCTCGACAGCCTGTGAGCCACAACTACTGAGCCCATGTGCACAGGGCCCGTGCTCTGCAAAAAGAGAAGCCACTGAGATGAGAAAGCCCGTACACCGCAGCTGGAGAGTAACGCTGCTCACTGCAGCTGGAGAGTAACCCTGCTCACCGCACCTGCAGAGTAACCCCTGCTCACCGCAGCTACAGAGTAACCCCTGCTCACCGCAGCTGGAGAGTAACCCCTGCTCACCGCAACTACAGAGTAACCCCTGCTCACCACAGCTGGAGAGTAATCCCTGCTCACCACAACCGGAGAGTAACCCCTGCTCACCACAGCTGGAGAGTAACCCTGCTCACCACAACCGGAGAGTAACCCCTGCTCACCGCAACTACAGAGTAACCCCTGCTCACCGCAACCAAAGAAAAGCCTGCACGGCAGTGAAAACCCAGCACAGCCAAAAATAAATAAATTAATTAAATTTTTAAAAGGAAATGGTTAGATACAGGTTTGACGGGCAGATTTTCTTCATAGGAACTGACTTACAGAGTCACTTCACAATTCACATTCAAAATCTGTGAATTTGTATGCTAGTTTGTCTCCAGGGCCTTAAAATGTTGAGAATCTTCCTAAGAGTTAGAGTTCCAGACAAACTGGGACCCTCTTTTCCAAGGGTTTGTCACATCTCTGGATTGTTTCACGTATCAGTGAGACTGAATGTATCAGTGTATGTACACTGTAGTATGTAATAGTTTGTTATCTATTCATCAACAAAACCTTAGTTCTTTAATAAGGCAAAAATCGGTTTATAAATTTAGAACATGGAAGATTTTGAGCTTGTGATAAAAGGAAAGCAAGAGAAGCAAAAAATGTTTAATGTAACGTATAGTTTGACCATTTTATATGTTAATATTAAATAAGATCAAAAGGTTTTTATATTAATTAATTTTAAAAAAGATTCTCTGCACTTTGTTTCTTTAATTTAAAACTGAAACTATATCAAAGAAAAATTTTTTATCACTGGTAGACTGATGGCCAAAAATGCAACTTATGCCTTTAGGGCAATAAATAGTCTAAGGGCATGGATTTTAAAAATATAATGAAAATTGTTACTTTGTTAACAGAGCAGAAGAAAATTTTGGTAGTAGATACTAGAAGTATCTACCAGAAGACACTTACATAAAAGTATGGGATGGCAGTGTAACATATGGGAAAAAATGGAATGAGCAGTATAAACTCATAACCATAGACAGAAGTTTTGGCCTTATGGAAATTATATTCCAGTGCTGCAATAACTAGTAGGCCAAGAGCTGCATCTTTCTTTCTGTACATCTTTCTTCTGACTCTAATTCCTCCAGTGCATTTCTAGTGTCCACTTTTTGGTTCTATCCTATTTTCACCCCTCTAAGGATTCAGTGCTTTTTGGAGGATGACTGGTTACCTGTGCCAGCACGGAAACTATCAGGATAGTGCAATCATTCTCTGAAAGACCCTGCAAAGCTTTCAGGGGCAGTGCTGAAAAGAATCAATGCCTAACTTAAACCAGCTCTTAATGGTCAATTCTGATAACTTGAACAATAAAATAACAGTAAAAATGAAAATGTTGATTACAGTGATGATGAAAATGACAGGTGGAACCTAGTAAATCTATAAAAGGGCCTGAACATACAATACTCAAGAGAAAAGTCATTTCCAAGTGTGTGGGAAGATAATGATCCAGGAAAATTAGGGTGAATAGAACAGGAAATTAGGAGTTTTTTCATTCACTTTAATATGTAGTAAAACAGAGTATTCATTTTTATAGATAATATTATTTTTACATTCTATGTCTGTTTTAGAAGTATAAAAATGTTTGTATCTGTTTAACGGAAGAATGAACACAAAGAACAATGAATAAATCAAATAGTGCATGAAAAGTAGATAATACAAGAAAAATAGGAAGGCGTAATCAATATTAGTTGTCACAAAAAATAATCAAATATAATGAGACTGCAGCCATGAAATTAAAAGACGCTTACTCCTTGGAAGAAAAGTTATGACCAACCTAGATAGTATATTCAAAAGCAGAGACATTACTTTGCCAACTAAGGTCCATCTAGTCAAGGCTATGGTTTTTCCTGTGGTCATGTATGGATGTGAGAGTTGGACTATGAAGAAGGCTGAGCGCCAAAGAACTGATGCTTTTGAACTGTGGTGTTGGAGAAGACTTTTGAGAGTCACTTGGACTACAAGGAGATCCAACCAGTCCATTCTGAAGGAGATCAACCCTGGGATTTCTTTGGAAGGACTGATGCTAAAGCTGAAGCTCCAGTACTTTGGCCACCTCATGGGAAGAGTTGACTCATTGGAAAAGACTCTGATGCTGGGAGGGATTGGGGGCAGGAGGAGAAGGGGATGACAGAGGATGAGATGGCTGGATGGCATCACTGACTTGACGGATGTGAGTCTGAGTGAACTCCGGGAGCTGGTGATGGACAGGGAGGCCTGGCATGCTGCGATTCATGGGGTTGCAAAGAGTCGGACACAACTGAGCGACTGAACTGAAACTGAAATAAAGAGAATTAAAAAAGTGATTGACAGATAGGCATTGTGTATTAACAAATAATATTTCATAGTAACAATAGCCCTTAAAATATTTCAGTGCTTAAAGTATACTAACTCATTCAATCTCTCTAATACCCCTGTGCATGCATGTGTGAGCTCAGTCACTCAGTTGTGTCCAACTCTTTGGAACCCCATGGACTGTAGCTAACCCGGCTCCTCTGTCCATAGAATTTTCTGGAGTGAGCTTGCTGTTTCCTACTCCAAGGGATCTTCCCAATCCAGGGATCGAACTCAAGTATCCTGCATTGGCAGGAGGGTTCTTTACTATTAGCACCACCTGGGAATCCCAGTAGTCCTGTGAGTTAGGTGTTATTAACATTCCTGTCTTACAAGTGGAAACTGAAATGCAGGTCCTGTATTGTGCTCAAGATCACACAATTCATAGCATGCATGGGGCTCTTCAAGTATTACTGAACTCTTCAGAAAGAATCAAAATGATATCACTGAATCTCTAAAAAGTTCTCAAAATACAAATGACAATGATATAGTAGTTCAGTTCAGTTGCTCAGTCTTGTCCAACTCCCTGCCACCCCATGTACTGAAGCACATCAGGCCTCCCTGTGTATTACCAACTCCCAGAGTTCACTCAAACTCATATCCATTTGGAGTCAGTGATGCCATCCAACCATCTCATCCTCTGTCATCCCCTTCTCCTCCCGCCCTGAATCTTTCTCAGCATCCGGGTTTTTTCAAATGAGTCAGCTCTTCGCATAAGGTGGCCAAAGTATTGGAGTTTCAGCTTCAGCATCACTCCTTCCAGTGAATATTCAGGACTGATTTCCTTTAGGATGGACTGGTTGGATCTTCTTTCAGTCCAAGGGATTCTCAAGAGTCTTCTCCAACACCATAGTTCAAAAGCATCAGTTCTCTGGCACTCAGCTTTCTTCACAGTCCAACTCTCACATCCATACACGACCACTGGAAAAACCATAGCCTTGACTAGACGGACTTTTGTTGGCAAAGCAATGTTTCTGCTTTTGAATATGCTGTCTAGGTTGGTCATAACCTTCCTTCCAAGGAGTAAGTGTCTTTTAATTTCATGGCTGCAATCACTATCTGCAGTGATTTTGGAGCACAAAAAAATAAAGTCTGACACTGTTTCCACTATTTCCCCATCTATTTCTCATGAAGTGATGGGACCAGATGTCATGATCTTAGTTTTCTGAATGTTGAGCTTTAAGCCAACTTTTTCACTCTCCACTTTCACTTTCATCAAGAGGTTCTTTAGATCCTCTTCACTTTCTGCCATAAGGGTGGTGTCATCTGCATATCTGAGATTATTGATATTTCTCCCGGCAATCTTGATCCCAGCTTGTGCTTCCTCCAGCCCAGCGTTTCTCATGATGTACTCTGCATATAAGTTAAATAAGCAGGGTGACAATATTCACATACTCCTTTCCTGATTTGAAACCAGTCTGTTGTTCTATGTCCAGTTTTAACTGGACAATGATATAAGGAATATGCAAAAACAGGAAAATAGAACAAAGATGTTTAGTCTGTGGTGCTGTTGATAAAGGTGCATATACATAATCTTAATGAGTTTTGAGGTTTTCTTTGCATGTCTTCCACTTAAGGGGTTTGAAGAGTTAACCATAGCCACATGTTAGTTTAAAAACTAACATCAAATTGACAAATAGTTTAACGCTCAATAAAAAAATATTTTTTTTCAGTTTTAATTTCAGAATGCACCTCTCCATGAATTCCTTCCTATACTTTAAAGTTCCTATGAACATGTACAATGTTATAATTCCACATGGTATTTGTTATTATTATTTAGAAGAGCATCATTTTGTAAAGTCTAGGCTTTGGACTGTCTGGGCTTCCCAGGTAGCTCATAGGTAAATAATCCACCTGCCAATGCAGGAGTAAAAGAGACATGGATTGGGGCTGGGAAAATCCCCTAGAGGAGGAAATATCAAACCACTCCAGTATTCTTACCTGGAAAATCCCATGGAAAGAGGAGCCTGGCGAGCCACAGTCCATGGTGGTCCCAAAAAGTTGGACATGTTTTAGTGACTAAGCATGCATGTGTCTGACTGTCTATTTTTAGAGTTTTCCTAATTCAGACCCCTATCTATGCAGTTAGGTACAATAATTTACTTTTTAATGTTGGTTATTCAAGAGAATTTACTGAAAGTGACTAAAGGGCTCTATGAGATGAAAATCATTTAATCATGTGTGTGTGTGTGTGTGTGTGTGTGCTGATGTGTGTATATATTCATATGGTGGTGATGGTTTAGTTGCCAAGTTGTGTCCATATACATGCATACATATACCTCAAACCAGAAGTGCTTATACATGTGGTTTTAACTTCTGCAAGCTTCTCACAAGGATCTAGTGAAAACCCGAAGCTGTCCAAGCTATCCCTACTCAGATTTCTACCTTCTTTCATCTTTCAGCTCTGCACCACCTCCTGGCCTTTGCAAAGTCCCACGAGGCTCATATCCTGCTCTGTCTGCATTGTTGTCATTGCTGCTTGATGCTGTGGTATTTACTAACAATTGCACAGAGAACTGTTTACAGTTTAGACTTTGTGTACAGAATTTCTATCTATTTTTATCTCTAGCTACGGGAAAATCTGTGCACTCTTAGAATTTAAGGGAGTGTTAACATGGACCCCTGAGACTTTCTTTCTCTAGTTTATTATCAAAGAAATTGTATATATTCTTCATATATTTTTTTAGCTTTGTCTTCTGTTTTTAGCTCTGTTCTGTTTAATTCTGTCTTATCCACTATAGAAATAGAAAGTGTTTTATATAATACTGAGTTTTTAATAGAAAAGTAGCTTCTGGGCATATGTTGATTTTTTTTTAATTTATTCAATATGTAGTATGTTCCAGGCTCTTCTAAGTGCTTTTACAAACATTAAACATTCATTTAATCTTTCAAACAACCCAATAAGACAGTCATTATCATTATCTCCAATTTACAAGAGAGGGAACTAGGGAACAGAGAAATATAAAAATAGAAGTGTGTACTAAATCTAGATCTTCCCAGAAACTATTAGAATATGATTGGTGAAATCATTTCCTAAATGGAAATGGCATGATTGGAACAATCTTAAGGAGCCGCAGTTACAAGTCTATTATTCACCAAGAGAGTATCTCTAGCGCTGTACCACAGTGAATATTTTGTGATAGCTAAAAAATGACAGAGATGGCATCTGAACCCAGGCAGTCTATTTCAGTCCATGTTCTTAAAGTAACATGGAAAGAGTACCTCTCTTCACAGAAATCACTAGATTCCATGATACATTTGCCCCAGAAGTATTACCTCCCAAGTCTCACTGCCCAGTTTCCCAAATGTCACTTTAATTGTAGTCTATTTCATGTCAAAGTCTATGGATGCCTTATTACCCCCATAACAAGTTTAAATAATAAATTCTGATGTAGATAGGGATTAATACTACATTAGAGTGGTGTGTGTGTGCTCAGTCATGTGACTCTTGGCAGTTCCATGGACTGTAGCCCACCAGGCTCTGCTGTCCATAGGAAGGACATGATTAAAATTTGTAGAAAAGATGTGGTGAGTCTACCCTTAACACCAGCATTCTGCCAGTGACCAGTCATCATAGTCCTAGGGGCTGTAGAAGACAAATCAATCAGTATAAGGCACCTAATTCCTTTGTACCAAGTTATACTCAGTGGGGTTTTATGAAATCTTTTGAATCAGATGGGGGAAAAAGTGTTTGTATAAACATTTCTTTTTAGAATACTTAACACCTGATGCTTTATTTTAAACTACTACTTTCTGACTGACCTTTGGTGATTTAAAAAAAAAAAAAATCTGCACTGGGTACTAAATTCTCACACAGGCTATTAGCATTTAATTGCTGAAATAGTCCCTTGAACCCAAATGGCAAAATCAGAACAAGCTTAAGAAGCCTCAGTCGGTAAAGAATCGTCCTGCAATTCAGAATACTAGGGTTCGATCCCTGGGTTGGGAAGATCCCCTGAAGAAGGGAATGGCAACCCACTCAAGTATTCTTGCCTGGAGAAGCCCATGCACAGAGGAGCCTGGAGGGCTACAGTCCATGGGGTTGCAAAGAGTCAGACAGGACTGAGTGACTAACACACACACACACACACACACACACACACGCACACACAGCTGTACTTATGAGGGCATTGTTTAGTAAGAGAGCTTTCCTACTTTATCTTTGCAAAGATTAAGCTGATGTTTTAATTTCCATCATTAGATAAGGATCCTCATTAGATAAGGATCTATCTATAAATCCTATCTTGAGGATTATCACTCAAGATAACAAGAGGGTGGAGTATGGCAGTAAAAATGTGTTGCCTTTTACAGGATAATATTTTCAAGATTTGATTTTATGGTGAGGTATTTTGCTAAATTAGACATACCAAGAGGACATTTCATGCAAAGATGGGCTTGATAAAGGAGAAATTGTATGAACCTAACAGAAGCAGAAGATATTAAGAAGAGGTAGCAAGAATACACAAAACTGTACAAAAAAGATCTTCATGACCAAGATAATCATGATGGTGTGATCACTCACCTAGAGCCAGACATCCTGGAATGTGAAGTCAAGTGGGCCTTAGAAAGCATCACTATGAACAAAGCTAGTGGAGGTGATGGAATTCCAGTGGAGCTATTTCAAATCCTGAAAGATGATGCTGTGAAAGTCCTTCACTCAATATGCCAGCAAATTTGGAAAACTCAGCAGTGGCCACAGGACTGGAAAAGGTCAGTTTTCGTTCCAATCCCAAAGAAAGGCAATGCCAAAGAATGCTCCAACTACCGCACAATTGCACTCATCTCACATGCTAGTAAAGTAATGCTCAAAATTCTCCAAGCCAGGCTTCAGCAATACGTGAACTGTGAACTCCCTGAGGTTCAAGCTGGTTTTAGAAAAGGCAGAGGAACCAGAGATCAAATTGCCAACATCTGCTGGATCATGGAAAAAGCAAGAGAGTTCCAAAAAAACATCTATTTCTGCTTTATTGACCATGCCAAAGCCTTTGACTGTGTGGATCACAATAAACTGTGGAAAAATCTTCAAGAGATGGGAATACCAGACCACCTGACCTGCCTCTTGAGAAATCTATATGCAAGTCAGGAAGCAACAATTAGAACTGGACATGGAACAATGGACTGGTTCCAAATAGGAAAAGGAGTACGTCAAGGCTATATATTGTCACCTTGCTTATTTAACTTATATGCAGAGTATATCATGAGAAATGCTGGACTGGAAGAAGCACAAGCTGGAATCAAGATTGCCAGGAGAAATATCAGTAACCTCAGATATGCAGATGACACCACCCTTATGGCAGAGAGTGAAGAGGAACTAAAGAGCCTCTTGATGAAAGTGAAAGCGGAGAGTGAAAAAGTTGGTTTGAAACTCAACATTCAGAAAACGAAGATCATGGCATCTGATCCCATCACTTCATGAGAAATAGATGGGGAAACAGTGGAAACAGTATCAGACTTTATTTTGGGAGGCTCCAAAATCACTGCAGATGGTGATTGCATCCATAAAGTTAAAAGACGCTTACTCCTTGGAAGAAAAGTTATGACCAACCTAGATAGCATATTGAAAAGCAGAGACATTACTTTGCCAACAAAGATCTGTCTAGTCAAGGCTATTGTTTTTCCAGTGGTCATGTATGGATGTGAGAGTTGGACTATGAAGAAGGCTGAGCACCGAAGAATTGATGCTTTTGAACTGTGGTGTTGGAGAAGACTCTTGAGAGTCCCTTGAACTACAAGAAGATCCAACCAGTCCATCCTAAACGAGATCATACCTGGGTGTTCTTTGGAAGGAATGATGCTAATGCTGAAACTCCAATACTTTGGCCACCTCATGCGAAGAGTTGACTCATTGGAAAAGCCTCTGATGCTGGGAGGGATTGTGGGCAGGAGGAGAAGGGGACGACAGAGGATGAGATGGCTGGATGGCATCACTGACTCAATGGACATGAGTTTGAGTTAACTCTGGGAGTTGGAGATGGACAGGGAGGCCTGGCGTGCTGCGATTCATGGGGTTGCAAATAGTTGGACACGACTGAGCGACTGAACTGAACTCACTGATTTTGCTTAAATAGGAAGACCTGTTTTCTTCTACAGACAGCGCCCAACTCTTTGGACATAATGCCTATGCTAAAGATGTAAGTGAAATTCGGCTCAGTTGTGTCTGACTCTTGTGACCCCATGGATTATACAGTCCATGGAATTCTCTACACCACAATGCTGGAGTGGTAAGCCTTTCCCTTCTCCAGCAGACCTTCCCAACCCAGGGATCAAACTCAGGTCTCCTGCGTTGCATGCAGATTCTTTGCCAGTTGAGCCACAATGGAATCCCAAGAATACTGAAGTGGGTAGCCTATCCCTTCTCCAGCGAATCTTCACAACCCAGGAATTGAACTGGGGTCTCCTGCATTGCAGGTGGATTCTTGACCAACTGAGCTATCAGGGAAGCCCCATAGAGAAGTGATAGAGATCACTTGCCGGGAAGTGATAGAGATACTTTCAAGGGAAAGGAAAGTTTATCGTTTCTGTTCCTGAAAAACTGTGGAAGGAGGAAAGGATAAAAGACTTCCAGAGTAGGTGATATATGATATTTGTCTTTCTCTTACTTCACATAGTATGATCATCTCTAGGTCTATCCACGTCTTTGCAAATGGCCCTATTTTGTTTCTTTTTATGCCTGATTAATATTCCACTGTATATATGTGCCATATCTTTATCCATTTCTCTGTTGATGGGCATTTAGGTTGCTTCCATGCCTTGGCTACTGTAATTAGTGCTGAAATGGCATGCATCTTTTTGAATTAGTTTTCTTTGAAAATATGCTCAGGAGTGGGTTGCAGGATTATATGGTAACTCTAGATTTTTAAGAAACTTCCATACTGTCCTCCATAGTGGCTATAGCAATTTACACGTAGAATCTAAAAAACAATTTAAAAGATACAAGTGAACTAACATTTTTATAAAACAGAAATAGACCTACAGACATAGAAAACAAACTTATGGTTACTAAAGGAGACAGGTGGTGGAGTGATATTGGGATTAACAAATACACACTACTATATATAAAATAGATAACCAATGAGGATCTAGTGTACAATACAGGGAACTAGGCTCAATATTTTGTAATAACCTATAAGGGAAAAGAACCTTAAAAAGTATGTATATTTGTATATGTTATATATAGAGGTGAATCACTGGTGTATACCTGAAATGAACACAACATTGTAAATCAAATATACTTCAACAAAATAAATATATATTCTTTGTAAAAAAAAAAATAGAATACAATAAAATAAAATTTTACCTGCTCTTTAAAAAAAAACAGTTAACAGAGTAGAAGAGGAAATGGTAGGTTTTACTCTTCCAACTGGGACTGGGTCACTAGATAAGGTAAGACAATCACAGTGGACAAGGAGGTTTTCCTACCTTCTTGAGTGTCTAGAAGTTAGTTTTAGATACTAATTTTACTTGAAGTGTTGTGGAGCAGAGACCTAAAGTTTATGAGAAGTAGCAGTTTTAAACGACTTCGATGAGGCTGGCACTTCCTTACTGAGGAGTTCCTGCATCTGACCTCTGTCCACAAGGCCTGAACAGGCTGCAGAGTAACAGCTGCAGGTAGGAGGCGACCCTCCTCTCAGAGTGTAAGATCTGGCTGAAAAAGGATGAGTCCTTCAAGGAAGCCCCAGCTATTTTTTCACGGTTTCACACATTATTGTTGCTGCTTAAAAATCTAAGACGGTGCATTTTATAGCAGTGTCAGTGCAGGGGCCTCTGACAACTATTTAAAATTGTCAGCAACTCCCACCTGCTGCCCATTTCACTTCCAACCACGGTACTCTACGTGGGGTCTGCAAGCGGCAGCTGGGATGCTTAGAAGCCGAGCAGAAATCCTGACTGATTCACAGGGCAGAGGAGTTAAAATAGGACTCCAAGACTTGCTGAGGCTTTGTTCACAACCTAAAAGGCCATCTTGTCCTTTAATAAGAGTAGCATGAAAACAGATCAGCCCTCACAGAGATTATAATTAGAGCCTCAAATTATTCTATGATTTTTCATGTGTAATCTGACATTCAGTTCAAAATGATCTTGTGTTTGAGAAGGTGGCACTTGATAGGAAACCAAGAGAAAAAAATAAAATAGAATCAAAACCCGCATCCCCATAAGTTCAGTCTCTCATCTTCCCTTGCTTTACTTACCTTTTTACCTTTCAATATGCTGTGGGGGTTTTTTGTTGTTGTTTATGGTCTGTCTCACTAGAATACAAGCCTCCTTAAGACACAGATTTGTTTCTGTTTCACTCAGTGTTGCCTGACAAACAATAGGTGCTCGAGAAATTTTGTTGAATGAGAGCGTAGTCGAATTAATTTGCACAACAAATGATTGCTGTGAAATGTTAGCGATTTGAGCTTTTACTTAGAATGGTCACTAAAAGAAAAACTTTATGGAAGTTAGGAAAAAAATCAATAGTTATTTTGGTAAAAAATGAAAAGAAGAATAGGAGGAGGAGGGAGAAAGCAGTGGTGAGCGAGAGGGAAACTGAGGTAACAGGAAGAAGAACTCTATCTCTATGAATGGTAACGTAAGAAAAGTGAAAGAGTGCATGACTGTGAATTCCAAGCAAATATAACAATGTTTTGACAATATCAGGATTGTTATCAATGTTAATAGATTTGAGAAATAATCAGGAAAAAAGAAACATATGCTAATAAAAAAGATGAGAGTCTGCTTATTTTAATGAGCTTAACTGAATCCAAGTCAGTACAACTGTATATTCAACTGTATGGAAAAGTCAGTGAGCCCGTGATGAAATGAATCAGACTGTCTCCTCCTCAGAATCAACTGAACCTATACTGGACTCAGTTTCGATTTCCCATCTAAGGAAGGAATCGAAGCTTTAAATGGTTTACAAAGGTCAAAATATAGGAGAAATTTTTAAAAAGTGAACCCAAAAGGATACTTAAAACAAAAACAAAAACCTTTATTTGAGGAAGGAGAATTTGTTTTCAATATATGGAATATACTAGTTGTGAATGAAACTATTCTTCAGGTACAAATGATAAGTATTTAAGATGATTGAGGAAAGTTGCAGAATCATCCACCATATATTAGAGTAAGGATTAACCATAAATGGATTTCGTGTTTTCTTCTCTCAATTTTGTTTTAAAATCTTTGATTTTATTATGTATACAGTGATTTATTTATGGGCTGTTTTTAAGTACAGAAATTATTAAAATGTTTCCATAAAATAAAGGTTAAAAATTTCCTAAGAACAGACCACAGCTACATATTTTTTATAACCTAGTATATCATGGGGGCTAAGTGGCTGTTGAATCATAGTCAAATTAATAAAACATTAACTATTCAAGCTATAATAACAGTTTCTTGGAGTATTGGTTGAAATGAGAAAAATGACAGTGTAACAGGGAAAGTGTATCAGGGATTAACTGTGATACCTAATTGAATTTTTAATGACAAATCTCATATGGATTTAGACAACCTTAAAATTGCAAGAAAAGCAGAATATGTACCAAACCACTTTTTACAGATCGAAAGCTCTATTGTAGGAAGATTTCTACAGAATTCAATAGTCATGGAAAATTGACATAGACTATAATTAATTATTCATTGGAAAAAAAATCCCTGGGAGAAATAAGCAAAAATCAAATTGTAGACAGAAGAAAATGGGAAGAGGCCAAATAAAATCTGCGCTGTGCCTGTCAGAATGGTCTGCCTTCCTCCTAGTAGACAGAATTAAACATGATGGATGTGAGCTTTCAAATCCACCATGAGCGCTTAAATTTTGTTGTTGTTGTTTTGGTCATTGTTTTCTGAATTTCTCTGCATACAAAACAACTCCAAAAGGTCTTTTTTAAAGCAAAGTATTTTAAATCATGTTTTACAAATTTAGGAGGTGGATGCATTTAATTCTGCTTAGTGGGCTTTTAGTGACTGAATCTGAAAACTCCCAGAGTCTGACCCCTCACCCTTTTTTTGCTCCCCACCTGGTACCATGGCTCTCAAGACTTAAAAGTTACCTGTTTGGTTTAGTACAAAGAATGATCCTGAAGTAGCTGTGAGAAATGGAGTCCCCCGAGGCTGGCTAGATAAAGAAAGTTTTGTGCAAGTAGGATCCAGAGGAGCTGATGTAACAAAAACCAAGGCAGTTTCCTCTCAGCTCAGTTTTACTGAAAACAGAGCAACACAGCAGAGTCAGTTGCCCGTGGCCTGTCTCTTCCTTCGCTGCAAGGAGGAACTTTTCTTTTTCTTTTCACTTTGATTAGAGTGCTGTTGCTTCCAAAAGGAGGGGAAAGTACTACATCAGCTTTTAAATATGGGCTTTCTGTCTTAGCCATGTAAGAGTGTTAGAGACATGAAAGGATTTAAATTAGTGTTAGAGACATGAAAGGATTTAAATTAGTTCTCATCCTCACTATTCCTTACCAGCCTCTGTACTAGGTTGAACCTTTTATGTTTAACCAAGCTCATGGGTAGCTATCCAGCTCAAAATTGGAGATATTGGGTCAGATAACATCTTCCCATATCAGAAATCTTTTTCTATCTTTTTGTCCAGCCTCCTCTTTTATTAACCATTACTTAAAAAAAAAAAATCATCTCTGTGTTTTATAAATCAATACCAAAAAAAAAAAAAAAAAAGAAGAAAGACTGGTTCAAATGTTCACAAAGGGACAGGGGATTCACTAGGTTTCCATTGTGTACATTAAACTCACACAGGTGTAGACATGCATGTGCACAGAGACTGTAATCTTTATGATCATTCTATTTTTTGAAAAAGGCAAGAGAGTTCCAGAGAAACATCTACTTCTGCTTTACTCACTACACCAGAGCCTTTGACTATGGGGATCACAACAAACTAGAAAATCCTTCAAGAGATGGGAATACCACACCACTTTACCTGCCTGTTAAGAAATCCGTATGCAGGTCAAGAAGCAACAGTTAGAACTGGACATGGAACAACAGACTGGTTCCAAACAGGGAAAGGAGTACATCAAGGCTGTATATTGTCACCCTGCTTATTTAACTTCTATGCAGAGTACATCATGTGAAATGCTGGGCTGGAAGAAGAACAAGCTGGAATCAAGATTGCTGGGAGAAAGATCAATAACCTCCGACACACAGATGACCCCACCCTTACGGCAGAAAGCGAAAAGAACTAAAGAGCCTCTTGATGAAAGTAAAAGAGGAGAGTGAAAAAGTTGGCTTAAAACTCAACATTCAGAAAACTTAGATCATAGCATATGGTCCTACCACTTCATGGAAAATAGATGGAGAAACAACGGAAAAAGTGACAAACTTAATTTTTCTGGGCTTCAAAATCACTGCAGATGGTGACTGCAGCCATGAAATTAAAAGATGCTTGCTCCTTGGAAGAAAACCTATGACCAACCTAGACAACATATTAGAAAGCAGAGACATTACTTTGCCAACAAAGATCCATCTAAGTCAAAGCTGTGGTTTTTCCAGTAGTCGTGTATGGATGTGAGAGTTGGACTATAAAGAAAACTGAGCACCAAAGAATTGATGCTTTTGAACTATGGTGTTGGAGAAGACTCTCGAGAGTCCCTTGGACTGCAAGGAGATCCAACCAATACATCCTAAAGGAAACCAGTCCTGAAAATTTTTTGGAAGGACTGATGCTGAAGCTGAAACTCCAATACTTCGGCCACCTGATGCAAACAACTGAGTCATTTGAAAAGATCTTGATACTGGGAAAGATTGAGGGCAGTGGGAGAAGGGGATGACAGAGGATGAGATGCTTGGATGGCATCACTGACTCGATGGACATGAGTTTGAGTAAGCTCCGAGAGTTGGTGATGGACAGGGAATCCTGGCGTGCTGCCGTCCATGGGGTTGCAAAAGTCGGACACAACTGAGCAACTGAACTGAACTGAATATTTAAATAAATCACTTGATATCGGATTTACTGTTCAGTCATTAAGTTGTGTTAAACTCTTTGCGACCTCATGGACTGCAGCATACCAGGCTTTCCTGTCCTTTACTATCTCCTGGAGTTCGCTCAAACTCATGTCCATGAAGTTGGTTGGTGAGGCTGCCTAACCATCTCTGATTTACTTAGCAATAATTTTATCTTTTGGAACTCATAACAAATTAATGGGGGTGGGGATGGTGGAGTACCACAATAATGGGAGTTTTTGTCATGTACTTATGTAGACATAGGCATTAAGCTGAATTTCACTCCAACATAGGAATACTCATTAGTCACTGCAGCCCCTGAAGGTTCCATATGCTCCTGACAGTCCCTCAAGATAGATGTGCTCTGTTCTTTAAGATTGATGGTTATGCCCATGAATCATCACTATATATAATTCACAAACTGGCACTTGCCCTTGTGCTAGAACATTCATTTTTCCCATTCTATCAATGTTTACATCTTATTTTCTTAGAAGTTATACTTATTTTGTCTTAATAAAATAGGTAATGATATATGTTTATGAGCGAAATGTCTTTTAAATTACAATTAATTAAGTATGAGAGGAAATACGATCTCACAGAAATACAGGTATGTTTGAGTTGTTAAGGTTAGATGTTTGGGTAAGCAGAAAAGTTTTGGTGTTTAGAGAAGGCCAAAATTTTTTGAACTTGGAAGTCAAACTAGAGAAGAAAGCATGGCCTCTAGGTCAGCATCAATGCTGTTCCATGTGCCTAGAATGAGGATGAAATGCAAGGAGCAAAACTGATGGTGTCTGAACTGGAGCATGTAAGTGTGGTGGTCTGTACACACAATATAAAGTAGGTGGTGGCTGTTGTTCAGTAGCTCAGTCATGTCTGACTCTTTGTGACTCTATGGACTGCAACTCTCCAAGTTTCCCTGTCCTTAACCACCATCTCCCTTCGTTTGCTCAGACTCATGTCCATTGAGTTGGTGATACCATCTAGCCATCGCATCCTCTGTTGTCCCCTTCTCCTCCTGCCTTCAATCTGTCCCAACATCAGAGTCTTTTCCAATGTGTCAGCTCTTCGCATCAGTTGGCCAAAGTTTTGGAGCTTCAGTTTCAGCATCAGTCCTTCCAATGAATATTCAGAGTTGATTTTCTTTAAGACTGCTTTCTTTGATCTTGCAATCCAAGGGACTCTTCTCCCATACCACAGTTAGAAAGCATCGATTCTTTCTCAGCCTTCTTTGTGAGGGGTGGGGGTTAAGCTGGGAGCTGCCCACAAAGTAGTTTTGGCAGCTACATAAAGTAATTGGACATTCAGAAAGATGAATTCTAATCCTGTAAGCAGATATCACAGTGCTAAGATTAACCTTCAAAGTCACTCCCAGTTTAAACCCTGCCTTTGGCTCCCTAGTGCCTTAGGGATGGAATCTCTTTTTTATCTTGTCATAAAATATCTCTCAGAATCCATCTTGAGCTTCTTTCCCAAATTCCCTCTGTCCTTTCCCATATATCAAATTTCTCATCATCTTCCAGGAAATTTCTGTGATTTTACAAAATTCTCTTATCTCAGGATGCTGTTCCCATTTTTTAATTTAAAAAACAAAACAAGGCAACCTCTCAGACACATTAGATGGAATAAATTTCCTCTTCTCTGTATGCTTTCCATGTCTCTCCAGGTGGATTAATTGCCTCCCTCTACTGTTTCCTTTTGCACTTTATATCTCTCCTTGAGCTCTTACCATGTTGTATGGTAAGTGGATGTTTATAGCTATTTATTGCCCATTAGACCTTAGAAGAATTTAAAGTCTAATGCATCTTAGAAGAACTTAAATTCTATTCTGAGTTCTGAAACACAGTTGCATAAAAGAAGGCAGGCAGATAATGGAGGTGGATTTTTGGAACACTGCAGCAGTTATGACGATAAATGGCAACTCACTAAAAGTGTTGACTGAATAACTGCAGAACACGTGCTGAAAAATGCAGCTAAGTGATCTCAAAACGCAAGTCAGGTAATGTCTCTATTGCCTAATGCCTCAGTGTTTTTCTAGTGTTTTATCCATAGTTTAATCAAGTCCTGCCTGACTTGAAATCTCCTAGCCTTTCCATGCTCACTATATCACATTCCTTCTTACTCTTTCTTCTTGAAGCCTGTCTCTGTTCTTATACCTACAGTGCTGCTACTGTATAGCTTTTTACATGCTTCTCTCCTCTAATAATGCCCACTCATCTGAGTTCTACTGAAAGTTCTTCATCAAAACCACCAAATACCTCTGTATCACTCACCACAATGTAGCACTAGTTATTAATACAATGTATAAGTGATAATCACATTATCTATCTCTGCAGACAGATCCTAGATTTTGAGGAAGCAGTGATCTTTTAACCAGTTATTCTTACTGTATCCCCAGAAATAAGTATAGTGTCAGGGAAGACATAAGTAATATATTTATTTAAATAGACGGTTGAGTAAATAAATGAAAAATACTAAAAATACATGATTAATTTTTAAATGGATGGACAAATGGAGATGAAGATGTCCTCAAAATTCCATTATTCTAATTACACAATGAGAGAATAAGTCTGTGAAAGACGAAACAAAATTGTTTAAGATCTTATTGCACACCTTTAATTTATGCATGGAGTCACTATTTCAATAGCAAAATTATTAAATAATAATATATAAATATATATTAAATGTCCATGTTTATTAACATCAGTATAAATAATTTGATGTCAGAAAGATGGAAAATAGTTTTAAAAGGTTCTTTTTCAATTTCATTAGTGGTGGAGAATAGATAGCTTGGTGAGAAAAGATAACCTTTAGCCCTCAGAGAGGCGCTTCTGCTTCTGCTGCCAGATATTTTCCAGCCAGGGTTTCTCTACATCATTCTATTAGAGATTGATCTTTCCCCTTTTGACTTAACTCTAGAGAGAAGTACTATTTCACTGAGTGCAGTTTTAACCTGAAAACACAAAAATCCATGTATAACAGTCATTCCTTGATGAAAAATAGGAAATAAAAATCAGTAATGATCAAGAAAATCTTTAACTTCTAAAAGACAAGAGAAGTAATCGAAGTGGTAATAGGAAATGACATAAAAAATAGTCTCATTTCTTTCAGCATTTAAATTTGTAATGTTTTTGTTTCTCTCAGCAAAATATTTAAATAATGCTAATTACACTGCTCTTAACACAAACACATTAAAAAAGACATCTGAAATATATTTTCAAATATATGTTATATGCATATATATATTTCAAATATATATGTATAAATGTGTTGTTGAAATACATCTAGAATCAGAGGAGTTCAGTTTAGTTGCTCAGTCGTGTCCGACTTTTTGAGACCCCATGGACTGCAGCACACCAGGCCTCCCTGTCCATAACCAAATCCTGGAGTTTACTCAAACTCATGTCCATTGAGACAGTGATGCCATCCAGCTGTCTCATCCTCTATCATCCCCTTCTCCTGCCCTCAATCTTTCCCAGCAACAAGGTCTTTTCAAATTAGTCAGCTCTTCACATCAGGTGGCCAAAGTATTGGAGTTTCAGCTTCAACATCAGTCCTTCCAATGAACACCCAGGACTGATCTTTAGAATGGGCTGGTTGGATCTCCTTGCAGTCCAAGAGACTCTCAAGACCCTTATCCAACACCACAGTTCAAAAGCATCAATTCTTTGGCGCTCAGCCTTCTTCACAGTCCAACTCTCACATCCATACATGACCACTGGAAAAACCATAGCCTTGACTAGATGGACCTTTGTTGACAAAGTAATGTCTCTGCTTTTCAATATGCTGTCTAGGTTGGTCATAACTTTCCTTCCAAGGAGTAAGCATCTTTTAATTTCATGGCTGCTGTCACCATCTACACTGATTTTGGAGCCCCCAAAATAAAGTCAGCCACTGTTTCCACTGTTTCCCCATCTATTTCCCATGAAGTCATGAGACCAGATGCCATGATCTTAGTTTTCTGAACGTTGAGCTTTAAGCCAACTTTTTCACTCTCCTCTTTCACTTTCATCAAGAGGTTCTTCAATCTTCTTCACTTTCTGCCATAAGTGTGGTGTCATCTACATATCTGAGGTTATTGATATTTCTCCTGGCAATCTTCATTCCAGCTTGTGTTTCTGCCAGTCCAGCATTTCTCATGATGTACTCTGCATAGAAGTTAAATAAGCACGGTGACAATATACAGCCTTGATGTACTCCTTTTCCTATTTGGAACCAGTCTGTTGTTCCATGTCCAGTTTTAACTGTTTCTTCCTGACCTGCATACAGATTTCTCAGGAGGCAGGTCAGGGGGTCTGGTATTCCTATCTCTTTCAGAATTTTCCAGTTTGTGGTGATCCACACAGTCAAGGCTTTGGCATAGTCAATAAAGCAGAAGTAGATGTGTTTTTGGAACTGTCTAGAATTTTTGATAATCTAATGGATGTTGGCAATTTGATCTCTGGTTCCTCTGCCTTTTCTAAATCCAGCTTGAACATCTAAGAGTTCATGGTTCACATACTGCTGAAGTCTGGCTTGGAGAATTTTGAGCATTACTTTGCTAGCTTGTGAGATGAGTGCAATTGTATGGTAGTTTGAGCATTCTTTGGCATTGCCTCTCTTTGGGATTGGAATGAAAACTGACCTTTTCCAGTCCTGTGGCCACTGCTAAGTTTTTTAAATTCGCTGGCATATTCCGTGCAGCACTTTAATAGCATCATCTTTTAGGATTTAAAATAGTTCAATTGGAATTCCATCACCTCCACTAGCTTTGTTCATAGTAATGCTTCCTAAGGCCCACTTGATTTCCCATTCCAGGATGTATGGCTATAGGTGAGTGACTACACCATCATGATTATCTGGGTCATGACAATCTTTTTTGTACAGTTCTTCTGTGTATTCTTGCCACCTCTTCTTAATATCTTCTGCTCCTGTTAGGTCCAGACCATTTCTGTCCTTTATTGAGGCCATCTTTGCATGAAATGTTCCCTTGATATCTCTAATTTTCATGAAGAGATCTCTGATGCTACTGCTGATAAGTCGCTTCAGTCGTGTCTGATTCTGTGTGACCCCATAGATGGCAGCCCACCAGGCTCCCCTGCCCCTGGGATTCTCCAGGCAAGAACACTGGAGTGGGTTGCCATTTCCTTCTCCAATGCATGAAAGTGAAAAGTGAAAGTGAAGTCACTCAGTCATGTCTGACTCTTCACGACCCCATGGACTGTAGCCTGCCAGGCCCCCACGTCCATGGGATTCTCCAGGCAAGAGCACTGGAGTGGGTTGCCATTTCCTTCTCCAATGCATGAAAGTGAAAAGTGAAAGTGAAGTCGCTCAGTCGTGTCCGACTCTTCACGACCCCATGGACTGTAGCCTGCCAGGCCCCCGCATCCATGGGATTCTCCAGGCAAGAGCACTGGAATGGGTTGCCATTGCCTTCTCCAAATTCTCATTCTATTGTTTTCCTCTATTTCTTTGCATTGATCCCTGAGGAAGTCTTTCTTATCTCTCCTTGCTATTCTTTGGAACTCTGCATTCAAATGGGTATATCTTTCCTTTTCTCTTTTGCCTTTCACTTCTCTTCTTTTCAAAGCTATTTGTAAGGCCCCTCAGATAGCCAATTTGCTTTTTTGCATTTATTTTTCTTGGGGATGGTCTTGCTCCCTGTCTGCTGTATGATGTCATGAACCTCCGTCCATAGATTATCAGGCACTCTGTTTAACACATCTAAACCCTTGAATCTATTTCTCACTTCCACTGTATAATTGTAAGGGATTTGATTTAGGTCATACCTGAATGGTCTAGTGGTTTTCCCTACTTTCTTCAATATAAGTCTGAATTTAGCAATAAGGAGTTCATGATCTGAGCCACAGTCAGCTCCCGGTCTTGTTTTTGCTGACTGGATAGAGCTTCTCCATCTTTGCCTGCAAAGAATATAATCAATTTGATTTCACTGTTGACCTTCTGGTTATGTCCATGTGTAGCAATTTCTCCTGTTTTGTTGGAATAGGGTATTTGCTATAGCTGGTGCGTTCTCTTGGCAAAACTCTATTAGCCTTTGCCCTGCTTCATTCTGTACTCCAAGGCCAAAATTGCCTGTTACTCCAGGTGTTTCTTGACTGCTTACTTTTCCATTCCAGTCCCCTATAATGAAAAGGACATCTTTTGGGGGTGTTAGTTCTAAAAGGTCTTGTAGGTCTTCATAGAACTGTTCAACTTCAGCTTCTTCAGCATTACTGGTCAGGACATAGACTTGGATTACCAAGGGTTTATGTCAAGGCTGTATATTGTCACCCTGCTTATTTAACTTATACGCAGAGTACATCATGAGAAACACTGAGCTGGAAGAAGCACAAGCTGGAATCAAGATGGCCAGGAGAAACATCAATAACCTCAGATATGCAGATGACACCACACTTATGGCAGAAAGTGAAAAGGAACTAAAAACCTTTTTGATGAAAGTGAAAGAGGAGAGTGAAAAAGTTGGCTTAAAGCTCAACATTCAGAAAACAAAGATCATGGCATTTGTTCCCAACACTTCATGGGAAATAGATGGGGAAACAGTGGAAACAGTATCAGACTTTATCTTTTTGGGCTCTAAAATCACTGCAGATGGTGATTGCAGCCATAAAGTTAAAAGACGCTTACTCCTTGGAAGAAAAGTTATGACCAACCTAGATAGCGTACTGAAAAGCAGAGATATTACTTTTCCAACAAAGGTCCATCTAGTCAAGGCTATGATTTTTCCAGTGGTCATGTATGGATGTGAGAGTTGGACTGTGAAGAAGGCTGAGTGCCGAAGAATTGATGCTTTTGAACTGTGGTGTTGGAGAAGACTCTTGAGAGTCCCTTGGACTGCAAGGAGATCCAACCAGTCCATTCTGAAGGAGATCAGCCTTGGGATTTCTTTGGAAGGAATGATGCTAAAGCTGAAACTCCAGTACTTTGGCCACCTCATGCGAAGTGTTGACTCATTGGAAAAGACTCTGATGCTGGGAGGGATTGGGGGCAGGAGGAGAAGGGGACGACAGAGGATGAAATGGCTGGATGGCATCACGGACTTGATGGACATGAGTCTAAGTGAACTCTGGGAGTTGGTGATGGACAGGGAGGCCTGGTGTGCTGCGATTCATGGGGTTGCAAAGAGTCGGACACAACTGAGCGACTGAACTGACTGACTGACTGAACTGATATTGAATGATGTGCCTTGGAAATGAACAGAGATCATTCTGTCATTTTTGAGATTACATCCAAGTACTGCATTTCAGACTCTTTTGTTGATTATGATGGCTACTCCACTTCTTCTAAGGGTGTGCCAAGCTGGAGTGGTGGCTTCGAGGTGCTGGAGCGGCTATGAGGAGATACCCCACATCCAAGGACAGCAAAACCCCAGCAAATGGTAGGCCTTGGAGTGATGGCTGTGCAGTGCTGGAGTAGCTGTGAGGAGATACCCCATGCCCATGGGCAAAGGAGAAGCCCCAGCAAGATGGTAGGAGGGGTGAATTTGTGTTTATTATCAAACCTCATTCCTTCCAGAGACACTCAGAGGGCCTAATCAAACCTTGTGGACACCAGGACCCAGGGACCCCACAGAGACTGAGACAGAACTGTGTTAGAGCATCTCCTGTGGAGGTACCAGTCAGCAGTGGACTGCCCCAGGGGCAGGCGCTCTGGGTGCAGCAGACTTGGGTATGGCATAAGCCCTCTTGGAGGAGGTCACCATTAACTCCATCATAAAACTGCCAAAACTTACACAGGACTGGGAAAGAGACTCTTGTAAGGCATAAAGGGATTTGATTTAGGTCATACCTAAATGGTCTAGTGGTTTTTCCCTACTTTCTTCTATTTAACTCTGAATTTGGCAAGAAGGAGTTCATGATCTGAGCCACAGTCAGCTCCTGGTCTTGTTTTTGTTGACTGTATAGAGCTTCTCCATTTTTGGCTGCATAGAATATAATCAATCTGATTTTGGTGTTGACCATCTGGTGATGTCCATGTGTAGAGTGTTCTCTTGTGTTGTTGGAAGAGGGTGTTTGCTATGACCAGTGCATTTTCTTGGCAAAATTCTATTAGTCTTTGCCCTGCTTCATTCCACATTCCAAGGCCAAATTTGCCTGTTACTCCAGGTGTGTCTTGACTTTCTAGTTTTGCATTCCAGTCCCTTATAATGAAAAGGACCATCTTTTTGGGTGTTAGTTCTAAAAGGTCTTGTAGGTCTTCATAAAACCGTTCAACTTCATCTTCTTCAGCGTTACTGGTTGGGGCATAGACTTGGTTACCGTGATATTGAATGGTTTGCCTTGCAAACAAATAGAGATCATTCTGTCGTTTTTGAGATTGCATCCAAGTACTGCATTTTGGACTCTTTTGTTGACCATGATGGCTACTCCATTTCTTCTGAGGGATTCCTCCCCACAGTAGTAGATATAATGGTCATCTGAGTTAAATTCACCCATTCCAGTCCATCTTAGTTTGCTGATTCCTAGAATGTTAACATTCACCCTTGCCATCTCTTGTTTGACCATTTCCAATTTGCCTTGATTCATGGACCTGACATTCCAGGTTCCTATGCAATATTGCTCTTTACAGCATCGGATCTTGCTTCTATCACCAGTCACATCCACAACTGGGTATTGTTTTTGCTTTGGCTCCATCCCTTCATTCTTTCTGGAGTTGTTTCCCCACTGATCTTCAGTAGCATATTGGGCACCTAATGACCTGGGGAGTTCCTCTTTTTGTATCCTATCATTTTTCCTTTCATACTGTTCATGGGGTTCTCAATAGACTTAAGGGACTAGATCTGATAGATAGAGTGCCTGATGAACTATGGAATGAGGTCCGTGACATTGTACAGGAGACAGGGATCAAGACCATCCCCATGGAAAAGAAATGCAAAAAAGCAAAGTGGCTGTCTGGGGAGGCATTACAAATAGCTCTGAAGAGAAGAGACATAAAAAGCAAAGGAGAAAAGGAAAGATATAAGCATCTGAATGCAGAGTTCCAAAGAGTAGCAAGAAGAGATAAGAAAGCCTTCTTCAGCAATCAATGCAAAGAAATAGAGGAGAACAGCAGAATGGGAAAGACTAGAGATCTCTTCAAGAAAATTAGAGATACCAAGGGAACATTTCAAGCAAAGATAGGCTTGATAAAAGAAAGAAATGGTCTGGACCTAACAGAAGCAGAAGATATTAAGAAGAGGTGGCAAGAATACACGGAAGAACTGTACAAAAAAGATCTTCATGATCCAGATAATCATGATGATGTGATCACTAATCTAGAGCCAGACATCCTGGAATGTGAAGTCAAGTGGGCCTTAGAGAGCATCACTATGAACAAAACTAGTGGAGGTGATAGAATTCCATCTTTCAAATCCTGAAAGATGATGCTGTGAAAGTGCTGCACTCAATATGCCAGCACATTTGGAAAACTCAGCTGTGGCCACAGGACTGGAAAAGGTCAGTTTTCATTCCAATCCCAAAGAAAGGCAATGCCAAAGAATGCTCCAACTACCGCACAATTGCACTCATCTCACACGCTAGTAAAGTAATGCTCAAAATTCTCCAAGCCAGGCTTCAGCAATATGTGAACCGTGAACTCCCTGACGTTCAAGCTGGTTTTAGAAAAGGCAGAGGAACCAGAGATCAAATTGCCAACATCTGTTGGATCACTGAAAAAGCAAGAGAGTTCCAGAAAAACATCTATTTCTGCTTTGTTGACTATGCCAAAGCCTTTGACTATGTGGATCACAATAAACTGTGGAAAAATCTTCAAGAGATGGGAATACAAGACCACCTGACCTGTCTCCTGAGAAATCTGTATGCAGGTCAGGAAGCAACAGTTACAACAGGACATGGAACAACAGACTGGTTCCAAATAGGAAAAGGAGTACATCAAGGCTGTATATTGTCACCCTGCTTATTTAACTTATATGCAGAGTACATCACGAGAAATGCTGGACTGGCAGAAACACAAGCTGGAATCAAGATTGCCAGGAGAAATATCAATAACCTCAGATATGCAGATGACACCACCCTTATGGCAGAAAGTGAAGAGGAGCTAAAAAGCCTCTTGATGAAAGTGAAAGAGGAGAATGAAAAAGTTGGCTTAAAGCTCAACATTCAGAAAACTAAGATCATGGCATCCGGTCCCATCACTTCATTGGAAATAGATGCGGAAACAGTGGAAACAGTGTCAGACTTTATTTTGGGGGACTCCAAAATCACTGCAGATGGTGATTGCAGCCATGAAATTAAAAGACACTTACTCCTTGGAAGAAAAGTCACAACCAACCTAGATAGTATATTCAAAAGCAGAGACATTACTTAGCCGACTAAGGTCCGTCTAGTCAAGGCTATGGTTTTTCCAGTGGTCATGTATGGATGTGAGAGTTGGACTGTGAAGAAGGCTGAGTGCCAAAGAATTGATGCTTTTGAACTGTGGTGTTGGAGAAGACTCTTGAGAGTCCCTTGGACTGCAAGGAGATCCAACCAGTCCATTCTGAAGGAGATCAACCCTGGGATTTCTTTGGAAGGAATGATGCTAAAGCTGAAGCTCCAGTACTTTGGCCACCTCATGCGAAGTGTTGACTCATTGGAAAAGACTCTGATGCTGAGAGGGATTGGGGGCAGGAGGAGAAGGGGACGACCGAGGATGAGATGGCTGGATGACATCATGAACTCGATGGACATGAGTCTGAGTGAACTCTGGGAGATGCCTGGTGTGCTGCGATTCATGGGGTCACAAAGAGTCAGACACAACTGAGTGATTGAACTGAACTGAAGGCATAAAGACAACCTTGTGAGCACCAGGACCCAGGAGAAAGGAGCAGAGACCCCACAAGAGACTGACCCAGACTTGCCCAACAGTGTCCAGGAATCTTAAAGGGAGGCATGGGTTTGTGGTGGATTTGCTGCAGGGTTGGGGGCACTTAGTGTAGCAGTGCACGCATTGGATCTTTTGAAGGAGGTTGCCATTATCTCTAGTATTCTTGCCTGGAAAATTGCATAGGTGGAGGAGCCTGGAAGGCTGCAGTCCATGGGGTCATGAAGAGTGACTTCGCATTCACTTTTCATTTTCCTGCATTGGAGAAGGAAATGGCAACCCACTCCAGTGTTCTTGCCTGGAGAATCCCAGGGATGGGGGAGCCTGGTGGGCTGCCGTTTATGGGGTCGCACAGGGTCGGACACGACTGAAGCAACTTAGCAGCAGCAGCAGCAGCCATTATCTTTGGGCTTCCCTGGTGGCTCTGAGGTTAAAGCATCTGCCTGCAATGCAGGAGACCTGGATTCAATCCCTGGGTTGGGAAGATCCCCTGGAGAAGGAAATGGCAACCCATGCCAGTATTCTTGCCTGGAGAATCCCAGGGACAGAGGAGCCTGGTGAGTTATCTTCATTACCTTCACCATAGTTTCAGTTCAGTTCAGTCGCTCAGTCATGTCTAACTCTTTGCAACCCCATGAATCGCAGCACACCAGGCCTCCCTGTCCACCATTACCCGGAGTTCACTCAGACTCACATCCATCGAGTCCATGATGCCATCTAGCCATCTCATCCTTGGTCGTCCCCTTCTCCTTCTGCCCTCAATCTTTCCCAGCATCAGAGTCTTTTCCAATGAATCAACTCTTCACATGAGGTGGCCAAAGTACTGGAGTTTCAGCTTTAGCATCATTCCTTCCAAAGAAATCCCAGGGTTGATCTCCTTCAGAATGGACTGGTTGGATCTCCTTGCAGTCCAAGGGACTCTCAAGAGTCTTCTCCAACACTACAGTTCAAAAGCATCAATTCTTTGGCGCTCAGCCCTCTTCACAGTCCAACTCTCACATCCATACATGACCACTGGAAAAACCATAGCCTGACTAGACGGACCTGAGTAGGCAAAGTAATGTCTCTGCTTTTGAATATGCTATCTAGGTTGGTCGTAACTTTTCTTCCAAGGAGTAAGTGTCTTTTAATTTCATGGCTGCAATCACCATCTGCAGTGATTTTGGAGCCCCCCAAAATAAAGTCTGACACTGTTTCCACTGTTTCCCCATCTATATCCCATGAAGTGATGGGACCGGATGCCATGATCTTAGTTTTCTGAACGTTGAGCTTTAAGCCAACCTTTTTCATTCTCCTCTTTCACTTTCATCAAGAGGCTTTTTAGCTCCTCTTCACTTTCTGCCATAAGGGTGGTGTCATCTGCATATCTGAGGTTATTGATATTTCTCCTGGCAATCTTGATTCCAGCTTGTGTTTCTGCCAGTCCAGCATTTCTCATGATGTACTCTGCATATAAGTTAAATAAGCAGGGTAACAATATACAGCCTTGACGTACTCCTTTTCCTATGTGGAACCAGTCTTTTGTTCCATGTCCTGTTCTAACTGTTGCTTCCTGACCTGCATACAGATTTCTCAGGAGACAGGTCAGGTGGTCTTGTATTCCCATCTCTTGAAGATTTTTCCACAGTTTATTGTGATCCACATAGTCAAAGGCTTTGGCATAGTCAACAAAGCAGAAATAGATGTTTTTCTGGAACTCTCTTGCTTTTTCAGTGATCCAACAGATGTTGGCAATTTGATCTCTGGTTCCTTTGCCTTTTCTAAAACCAGCTTGAACATCAGGGAGTTCACAGTTTACATATTGCTGAAGCCTTGCTTGGAGAATTTTTAACATTACTTTACTAGCATGTGAGATGATGCAATTGTGCGGTAGTTGGAGCATTCTTTGGCATTGCCTTTCTTTGGGATTGGAATGAAAACTGACCTTTTCCAGTCCTGTGGCCACTGCTGAGTTTTCTAAACTTGCTGGCATATTGAGTGTAGGACTTTCACAGCATCATCTTTCAGGATTTGAAACAGCTCCACTGGAATTCCATCACCTCCACTAGCTTTGTTTGTAGTGATGCTTTCTAAGGCCCATTTAACTTCACATTCCAAGATGTCTGTCTCTAGGTGAGTGATCACATCATCATGATTATCTGGGTCGTGAAGATCTTTTTTGTACAGTTCTTCCGTGTATTCTTGCCACCTCTTCTTAATATCTTCTGCTTCTGTTAGGTCCAGACCATTTATGTCCTTTATCGAGCCCATCTTTGCATGAAATGTTCCCTTGCTATCTCCAATTTCCTTGATGAGATCTCTAGTCTTTCCCGTTCTGTTGTTTTCCTCTATTTCTTTGCATTGATCTCTGAAGAAGGCTTTCTTATCTCTTCTTGCTACTCTTTGGAACTCTGCATTCAGATGTTTATATCTTTCCTTTTCTCCTTTGCTTTTTGCCTCTCTTCTTTTCACAGCTATTTGTAAGGCCTCCCTAGACAGCCATTTTGCTTTTTTGCATTTCTTTTCCATGGGGATGGTCTTGATCCCTGTCTCCTGTACAATGTCACGGACCTCATTCCATAGTTCATCAGGCACTCTATCTATCAGATCTAGACCCTTAAATCTATTTCTTACATCCACTGTATAATCATAAGGGATTTGATTTAGGTCATACCTGAACGGTCTAGCGGTTTTCCCTACTTTCTTCAATTTAAGTCTGAATTTGGCAATAAGGATTCATGATCTGAGCCACAGTCAGCTCCTGGTCTTGTTTTTGTTGACTGTATAGAGCTTCTCCATTTTTGGCTGCATAGAATATAATCAATCTGATTTTGGTGTTGACCATCTGGTGATGTCCATGTGTAGAGTGTTCTCTTGTGTTGTTGGAAGAGGGTGTTTGCTATGACCAGTGCATTTTCTTGGCAAAACTCTATTAGTCTTTCCCCTGCTTCATTCCACATTTCAAGGCCAAATTTGCCTGTTACTCCAGGTGTTTCTTGACTTCCTACTTTTGCATTCCAGTCCCCTATAATGAAAAGGACATCTTTTTTGGGTTGGCCCAGGTAAATAACAGGGAGGGAACACAGCTCCATCCATCAACAGATAATTGGATTAAAGATTTACTGAGCATGGCCCTTGGCATAATCCTTTTCCTATTTGAAACCAGTCTGTTGTTCCATGTCCTGTTCTAACTGTTGCTTCCTGACCTGCATACAGATTTCTCAAGAGGCAGGTCAGGTGGTCGGTATTCCCATCTCTTTCAGAATTTTCCACAGTTTATTGTGTTCCACACAGTCAAAGGCTTTAGCATAGTCAAGAAAGCAGAAATAGATGTTTTTCTGGAACTCTCTTGCTTTTTCTATGATATAGCGGATGTTGGCAGTTTGATCTCTGATTCCTCTGCCTTTTCTAAAACCAGCTTAAATATCTGGAAGTTCATGGTTCACATATTGCTGAAACCTGCCTTGGAGAATTTTGAACATTACTAGCGTTGAAATGAGTGCAATTGTGCGGTAGTTTGAGCATTCTTTGGCATTGCCTTTCTTTGGGATTGGAATGAAAACTGACCTTTTCCAGTCCTGTGGCCACTGCTGAGTTTTCCAAATGTGCTGGCATATTGAGTGCAGCACTTTCACAGCATCATCTTTCAGGCTTTGAAAGAGCTCCACTGGAATTCCATCACCTCCACTAGCTTTGTTCATAGTGATGCTTTCTAAGGCCCACTTGACTTCACATTCCAGGATGTCTGTCTCTAGGTGAGTGATCACACCATCGTGATTATCTTGGTCATGAAGATCTTTTTTGTACAGTTCTTCTGTGTATTCTTGCCACCTCTTCTTAATATCTTCTGCTTCTGTTAGGTCCATACCACTTCTGTCCTTTATTGAACCCTTCTTTACATGAAATGTTCCCTTGGTATCTCTAATTTTCTTGAAGAGATCTCTAGTCTTTCTCATTCTGTTGTTTGCCTCTATTTCTTTGCATTGATTGCTGAGGAAGGCTTTCTTATCTCTTCTTGCTATTCTTTGGAACTCTGCATTCAGATGCTTATATCTTTCCTTTTCTCCTTTCCTTTTGCTTCTCTTCTTTTCAGAGCTATTTGTAAGGCCTCCCCAGACAGCCATTTTGCTTTTTTGCATTTCTTTTCCATGGGGATGGTCTTGATCCTTGTCTCCTGTACAGTGTCGTGAACCTCCATCCATAGTTCATCATGCAGTCTATCTATTAGATCTAGTCCCTTAAGTCTATTTCTCACTTCCACTGTATTATCATAAGTGATTTGATTTAAGTCATACCTGAATGGCCTAGTGGTTTTCCCTACTTTCTTCAATTTAAGTCTGAATTTGGCAATAAGGAGTTCATGATCTGAGCCACAGTCAGCTCCTGGTCTTGTTTTTGTTGACTATATAAAGCTTCTCCATATCTGGCTGCAAACAATATAATCAATCTCATTTTGGTGTTGACCATCTGGTGATGTCCATGTGTAGAGTGTTCTCTTGTGTTGTTGGAAGAGGGTGTTTGCTATGACCAGAGCATTCTCTTAGCAAAACTCTGAAACTCCAGTACTTCGGCCACCTCCTGCGAAAAGTTGACTCATTGGAAAAGACTCTGATGCTGGCAGGGGTTGGGGGCAGGAGGAGAAGGGGATGACAGAGGATGAGATGGCTGGATGGCATCACTGACTCAATGGACATGAGTCTGAGTGAAGTCCGGGGGTTGGTGATGGACAGGCAGGCCTGGCATGCTACGATTCATGGGGTTGCAAAGAGTCGGACACGACTGAGCGACTGAACTGAACTGAACTGAACTGGGCATGGCGCCACCCATCAGAACAAGACTCAGTTTCTCCCTCAGTCACTCTCTCCCATCAGGAAGCTTAAGCCTCTTACCCTTCTCCATCAGAGGGCAGACTGACTGAAAACCACAATCACAGAAAACTAACCAATCTGATCACATGGACCACAGCGTTGTATAACTCAACAAACATATGAGCCATGCCATGTAGTGCCACCCAAGATGGATGGGTCATGGCAGAGAGAGCTGACAGAATGTGGTCAGCTGGAGAAGGGAATGGCAAACCACTTCAGTGTTCTTGCCTTGAGAACCCCATGAACAGTATGAAAAGGCAAAAAGATAGGACACTGAAAGATGAACTCCCCGGGTCAGTAGGTGCCCAATATGCTACTGGAGATCAGTGGAGAAATAACTCCAGAAAGAATGAAGAGATGGAGCCAAAGCGAAAACAACACCCAGCTGTGGATGCGACTGGTGATAGAAACAAGGTCCAATGCTGTAAAGAGCAATATTGCATTGGTACTTGGAATGTTAAGTCCATGAATCAAGGCAAATTGGAAGTGGTCAAACAGGAGATGGCGAGAGTGAATGTTGACATTTTAGAAATCAGCAAACTAAAATGGACTGGAATGGGTGAATTTAACTCAGATGACCATTTTCACCATATTTCTCCACAAAAATATTTTGTTTTTCTATTTGGTTTACATGACTGTTCAGTCTGTACTTGGTGACTTAATTTTTCATTGAAATATATTTTAGGTAATCAGCCATATTAACATGTGAGATATATTTCATTCATTTACACAGGCACATAGTATGTCACTATACGCATATGGTATATTGTATTTATTCATTCTCTTGTGGATATTTGTTCTGTTTTCCATGTTAATTTCTTAAGAACAAGGCTCTTATGAGTAGTGTGATTCTTTTAGTGGATATGTGCAAAAGTTTCACTGTAGTATATATCTAGGCAAAATATGGCTAAATGCAAAATTGCTTTTTTAAGTGACTGCACTAATGTATACTTCCAACATCAGTGAATGGGAGTGCTCACTAGGCTTTGGATATTCCCTGATCTTGGTAGCATTAGCAGGCTTTTAAAATTTACCAGCCTAGTTAAAATGGTATTTCATTGTTTATAAGTTTGAGAATGAAATTCAGTGAATTTTAACATATTCACAATTACATCACCATCAACACAACTGAATTTTGGAACATTTTTATCACTCCAGAAAGAACGCATTAGGAGTCACTCTCCATAATCTTCTGCTCAGTCATAGGCAGTGCTTTTTGTCTATATAGATTTGTCTAATCTGAGTATTTCATATAAACGAGAGCATACAATTTGTGATCTTTTATGACTAGCTTCTCTTAGCATAATGTTTTCAAGGATTGTCAGTATTCACATGTATCAGTGTTTCATTTCTTTATATTACTGAATAATAGTTCATTGTATGGATATATTACACTTTGTTTATCCATTCCTCAGTTAATGGACACTTGAGTTTTTCCCATGTTTTGATTCTTATGAATGATATTGCTATGAACATTTGTATACCAGCCTTTATATGGATGTGCATGCATGCTCAGTCGCTTCGATCGTGTCCAACGAGCAACCCTACATGCTGTAGCCTGCCAGACTTCTCTTCCATGGGATTCTCCAGGCAAGAATACTGGAGTGGCTTGCCATGTCCTCCACCAGGAGATTTTCCCCACCCAGGGATGGACACACATTTTCATTTCTCTTAGCTATATATTTAGGAGTGAAATTGCTGGATTATATGGTAACTCTGTTTATTCAACATTTTGAGGAACTACCAAATTGTTTTCCAAAGTAGCTTCACTATTTTACCCCCACCTCTCACCTGCAGTGGTTGAAGACTGATTTCTCTACAACTTCATCAACACTTATTTTCTGTATTTTTGTTTTTAGTCATTCTACTAGATGTGAAGCGGTCTCTCATCATGGTTTTTCTTTGTATTTTCCTAATGGTTCATGTAGATACTCATTTCATTTGCTTATTCACCATTTATATATCATCTTTGAACAGATGTCTATGCAAATTCTTTACCCAAATTTAATTAGACTGTCTTTTTACTATTGAGTTGTAGGTTATTTTTATATGTTCTAGACACAAGTCCCATGCCAGATATATCCTTCAAGTGAGTTCCATTTCAGGTCAAATAATGACAGCACTCCATAGACAGGTATTTTCCAGAGAGATGTAAGGTTACCTAATGACAGTTCTTCAGCCATGAGCCTTCTTGCCAAGCCTCAAATCCAGTCTTCCCCTGTCCAATGACTGCAAGGTTTCTGGTTCTCATAGCTCTGTGGTTTTGAGGCTGATAATTTTCAAGGCTACTGTGGAGCTGTAAAGAAGAGGGCTTATATCCAGAATACATAAATAACCCTCACAACTCAATAATAAGAAACCAAAAACTCGATTTAAAAATTGGCAAGAGACTTAAAGAGATACTCTACAAGAGCAGAAAATATGAATGACAAATTAGAACTTGAAAAGATGCTCAATGGCATTAGCTGTTAGGGAAATGTAAGTTAAAATCTTTAGGAGATAACATGACATACCCACTAGAATGGAAAAGACTCAATACCAACTGCTGGTAAAAATGTAGAACAACAGGAGTTCTTTCACTGTACTGGTGGGAATGAAAAAACAATGGTACAAATATTCTGGAAAACAGGTTTTTTAATTTCTTACAAAACTAAAGAATGTTTTACATGTCCCAGCAGTTCCACTCTAGAAATTAACCCAACAGAAATTAAAACAAAATCCATTAGGTGAATATTCATAGCAGCTTTATTCATAATAACCAAAATCTAGAAACAATTCATATGTCTATCAAAAGGCAAGTGGATTAAATCCATAGAATGTGAGCAGCATTAAAAAGGGAAGAACTGCTAAAAGGTACAATCTGGATGGATTTCAAATGCATTATACTGAAGAAGCCAGACATAAAAGACTGTATACTGCATGATTCTGTTTATATGGCATTCTAGAAAAGGCAAAATAGTAGTAATAGAAAATGGATCAGAGTTTGCCAGAGGCTAGGTGTAAGGGAATGGAACTGCCTGCAGTGAGGCTGAAAGGAACTTTTTGGAGTGATTGAAAGTTTTCAGTATCTCGATTGTGGCGGTGATAACTATGTACATTTATCAAAACTCATTGAATTATGTACTTATGGTGAATTTTGCAGTATGAAAACTATACCTTAATAAACCTGGCAGAAAATATTTACACAGATATTATATTGACCTTTATATTATTATAAATATTAAATATATTTATATTTACATTTAATAGAGACTAGACAAAAATATATATCAATAACACTACATACATAGCAATAGTATCAACAATAGCAAATGTAGAAGGTTTAGAGGAATAAATCCAATAAATTGTGTGAAAACATCACATAGGAAACTTATGAAGCCTTATTAAAATAATTTAGAGAAAATCTTTATAGATGAGGAGAGCCATCATATTCATGAATCAAAAAACTGAATGTTATAAAGATATCAGCTTTCTTCAGATAAGTCATAAATTCAAGTTAAATTCATTCACTCAGCAAATATCTACTGAGTACATATCTTTACTCGGGCAAGATTTATTTTAGGTACTTGAGATGTACCAATGAACAAATTCAAAAATAACCCTGCCAATTTTGAGTTTATAGTCTAGCTGGTGGGAGATGGCTAGGTGAGAGGGAGAAAAAGTAACAATAGGCATATGAATAAATAAACCATGTAGTATCTTAGAAGATGATCCTTTACTGTGAACAGAAAGTAGAGACAAGAAAATGATTTAAAATGTTGGATAAGGGGTTACAGCAATTTTAAGTGAAGTTTTCTTTAAAATCAGATTTATTCTAAAATATGGTGGCTCAGTGGGTAAAGTGTCTGCCTCCAATGCGGGAGACCTGGGTTTGATCCCTGGGTTGGGAAGATCCCCTGGAGTAAGAAATGGCAACCCACTCCAGCACTCTTGCCTGGAAAATCCCATGGACTGAGAAGCCTGGTAGGCTACAGTCCGTGGGGTCACAAAGAGTCGGGCATGACTAAGTGACTTCAATTCAATTCATTCATGCATGTGGAAGAACAAGTGAGCCAAAAACACTAACTCATTACTGAAGAATATATAAATACTAGAGAGAGATTCTCTAAGAGATACTAAGACTATATTAAAGCTGTACTAATAATAGTAGTATCATATTGGTGACTGTTAGACAAACGGAGAGAATAGAGAATTCATAAATAGACCCAAAGAAATATGGAAACCATATAAGCAAAGAAAGGATGGATTATTTAATAAACAATTCTGGAATAGATACCTACTTCACATGTCTCAGAAATAATTTCAAATGAAAAGACTTACAGGACAAAATATTTAAGATGGCAGTATAAGAGAATACCCTCAAGAAATTGTGTTAAGAAAGATGTTCTTAAGCAGAATTTAAAATGGCAAAAATTGCAAACTTTTTAATCAAGATTTAAAAAGGAAACTATACCATATTTAAGAATTTTTCAATTTCAATAAGAATACTTACTGTATTAGTAACCAAAATTTGAGTTAAATCCACAGCATCATTTCATATTCATCAGGTTGACAAAAAGTAGAGACTAACAGTTTCAAATAACAGCAAGGATTTGAAACAAGGATACCATATCTTACTTCCAGGAGTACAGAGAGGTATGACTTCTTTGTAAAGAAACTCATGATGCTTCATAAGATGCTTGCTCCTTGGAAGAAAAGTTATGACCAATCTAGACAGCATATTAAACAGCAGAGACATTACTTTGCCAACAAAGGTCTGTCTATTGAAAGCTATGGTTTTTCCAGTAGTCACGCATGGATGTGAGAGTTGGACTGTAAAGAAGGCTTAGCGCCGAAGAATTGATGCTTATCAACTGTGATGTTGGAGACGATTCTTGAGAGTCCCTTAGACTGCAAGGAGATACAACCTGTCCATCCTAAAGGAGATCAGTCCTGAATGTTCATTGGAAGGACTGATGCTGAAGGTGAAACTCCAACGCTTTGGCCACCTAATGTGAAGAACTGACTCATTTGAAAAGACCCTGATGCTGGGGAAGATTGAAGGTCGGAGGAGAAGGGGACGACAGAGGATGAGATGCTTGGATGGCATCACCAACTCAATGGACATGAGTTTGAGTAAACTCCAGGAGTTGATGATGGACAGGGAGGCCTGGCTTGCTGCAGTCCATGGGGTCGCAAAGACTCAGACACGACTGAGTGACTGGACTGAACTGAATTATGTGATACCATACAGTATTTGTATTTTGACATGTTTCACTTTAGCATAATGCCCTCCAAGTCTATCTGTGTTGTTGAAAATGGAAATTTTTCATTCTTTTTTTAGTTGAATAATATTCCACTGTGCATATATATATATATGTGTACATATATATATATGTTCTTTACTCATTTATCGGTTCTTAGACACAGATTGCCTCTGTAGCTCAGCTATCGTAAATAATGCTGCTATGAATATTGGAATGCATGTTTCACTTTGAATTAGTATTTTTGTTTTGAATAGGAGTGAAATTGCTGGGTCATGTGCTCATTCTGGTTTTAGTTTTTTGAGAAAACTCCACACTGATTCCACAGTGGCTGCACTAATTTGCATTCCCACCGACAGTATACAGAGGTTCCCTCTTTCCACATCCTCACCAACATTTGTTATTAGTATTCTTTTTTATAATAGCCATTCTGACTGGTATGATGTAATATCTCATTGTGGTTTTAATTTGCATTTTTCTGATTAACAGTATTGAGCATCTTTTCATGTGCCTATTGGCCATCTGTATGTCTTCTTTGGAATGATGTCTATTCATACCTTCTGCCCATTTTTCAATTGAGTTTGCTTTTTTTTTTTAATGTTGAGTTGTGCAAACCATTGATTTATTTTGGATATTAATCTCTTATGGGTCATATCATTTACAGATGATTTCTCCCATTCCGTAGGTTGCCTTTTCCATTTCTCATTAGTTTCCTTTGCTGTGCAAAAGTTCTAAGTTTAATTAGATCCCATTTGGTTTTGTTTTATTTTGTTTTGTTTTACTTTAGAAACAAGATCCAGAAACATTACTATGGTTTATGTCAAAGAGAATCTGCCTATGTTTTCTTCTAGGAGTTTTATGGTTTCTGGCCTTAAATTTAAGTCTTTAATCCATTTTGATTTTATTTTTGTATATGTTGTGAGAAAATGTTCTAATTGAATTTTTTACATGTAACTGTCCAGTTTTCTCAGGACCACTTGTTGCATAAACTTTTGTCATCATTATATATTCTTGCCTACTTTGTTGTAGATTAATTTCACAGAAGTAGAACAACTAATTTAAAATTTTGTATGGAAAAACAAACGACCTTAAAAAACTTTATACATTTTTTTTGAGAAAGAAAGACTGAAAGTCACATTCTTCCTGACTTCAGACTGTACTACAAAGCTATAGTAATCAAAACAGTATGGCACTGGCCCAAACACCCACACACACACACTCACGCACGTGTGTGCGCGTGCACACACAGATTTATAGATCAGTAGAACAGAATAGAGAGCCCAGAAACAAACCTATACACTTATGGTCAATTAATCTATGACAAGCCATGCCAGACTGTATATTAGAGAAAAGACAGTATCTTTTAAGTGGTGCTGGGAAAACTGGAAAGCTACATGTTAAAAAATGAAATTAGAACATTTCCTAACACCATATACCAAAGTAAAATGGATTAAATTTTTGCTTATTTTTTTATAGCTAAAAGTTTAATGTTTGCATAGGTATTTTATTGTATTAAAACATTGAACACTCTTTAGTGAAGTGAAGTCACTCAGTCATATCCAACTCTTTGCGACCCTATGGACTCTACCAGGCTTTTCCATCCATGGGATTTTCCAGGCTGGAGTGGGTTATCATTTCCTTCTCCAGGGGATCTTCCCAACCCAGGAATCAAACCCAGGTTTCCCACATTGCAGGCAGACACTTTACCCTGTGAGCCACCAAGGAAGCCCAAACACTCTTTAATTCTATATAAAAAATAATTGCTATTTTAATTCTTAAAAATATTTTTCCTTATTCTTTTAATTCTTAGAAAAATTATAAAGTGTCTCTTTCCTATAATAACTAAACAGAAGTTGATAATAAAGGATGTGTTAGTTATGTGCAGAGTGCTGCCACAAAAAGGACTGAAAAGTAGATTGGCTTATATGGCAAAGATGTTTCTTTCCCTCATGAAAAAATTTGAATTGCCTTTTTTAGGCTGCCAGGAAGTTCTGCAGGGAGTTATTTTTCCCTTGTGGCCATTCAGGGGCTTGAGTTCCTTCCATGCTCTTGCTTCTCCCATTCTGCAGGGCAATCAGGGTTCTCAAACTTTTTGTATTATGGACCTCTTTGGTAATCTCCTAAAGTGTATGGACTTTCTTATCATAAATGCATAAAATAAAATGCATCAGATTAAAAAGGAAACATGCATAAAATAAAATACATCAGATTAAAAGGGAACAAATTACATTAAAACACCATAATCAAAATATATAAATGTATACTTCCTTAAAAGTTTAAATTATGATGTAAAAAGTCTGTATTATGGGTATAAGTACCATAATTTTGAAGCAATTGTGGACATAAGCAATATCTTAAAATATCTGCACTGACTGTAATGATTTGAAGATACCTGTAATTTCTATTTTTGCCGAAGCTGCATGTACTACAGTGTATTGTCTCTGTTTTCAACAGAAGAAAATCTTAAATTAATAAAAATAAGGATAAAAATCTTCACTATCCAAAATCATGAGTACAGCAAGTTCTATCTAGTTTTAGCCCTTAGGTTACAGGTTGAAAGCTCTTTTTCTATGATGTTGATATCATGGTCATGGTCCAGTCTGAGTGGAATTGGCAGGAGAATGTGGGAATCTGAAAACTTAGATCTAGAAGTTGACATATAGTTCTTCCAGCCCACTCCATTTGAGATAAATCAGTCTCTAGAGACCTGGAGAAATATAGACCAGTCATACATCAAGATGAAAGTACAGAATTAGAGGACCACCAGCAGAGTGCCACAAAGGCTGCACTCTTCATCTCCTGTTTCCTTCTCCTTCCCTTTTGGTATTTGTTTTATTTTGTTTAAAGTCAATTAATTTTCTCATATATGTTCATTTTGGGTAGTTCCTCAGTCTTTTAGAAAATCTTCTAATATTAGGATTTTCAAAGGATGTTTTACTTCAAGGTGCATTAAATATATGAAGACATTTTTAGCAACATAATCCAAATGCTGGGCAGATTATTCAGAGATAAGAAAATGCAAATATATTATACATGATCAAGTGTATGATCCAAGTTGGTCTATGTTTCTAAAATTTCATTAAATAAAATAGTTCTTAAAATAAGCATATTATCAGACAGATATGATATTAACTATATAAATGTATTAAATTGTTAAAATTTTCTTATATATTTTTGTGTATGTACATGTACAAATTGCCTTTAATTTTTAAAATTCTAAATCACACAAACTTAGTTTTTTAGACTCATACAAATTAGTCAATAACAAAATAACCTTGTAAACAAACAATATGATTATAAGCTGACTTTCTAAAACTGCCTAAGGAAGAAGGACCAGTTTTGAACAATGAAGGTAACTACCCATCAGATTATTCTGTTGCAATATCTCTGCTATAACCAGTGAGACCCCAATAATTATGCCCTCTTTGCCACCTCATGTGAAGAGTTGACTCATTGGAAAAGACCCTGATGCTGGGAGGGATTGGGGGCAGGAGCAGAAGGGGACGATGGAGGATGAGATGGCCAGATGGCATCACCAACTCGATGGACATGAGTCTGAGTGAACTCCGGGAGTTGGTGATGGACAGGGAGGCCTGGCGTGCTGTGATTCATGGGGTCGCAAGGAGTCGGACACGACTGAGCAACTGAACTGAACTGAGTCCGATGAGAGAAGGGAGAATTCACCTTTATTAACTATTTATTTATAAGAATATTTTAAACTTGAAAAGTTATTAGATCTGAGAACTTTATATCACTTGTAATCACCTCAGATTTTTTTTTTTAAAGGATATAAGATTGAAGATAAAATAGGCTACTGATAGAAGGAAAAATTGCTGCTGGGTAACAGTTCCATGTGGTCCATCTGCATGGGGCCCAGCTTACCTTCATCCAGTGCAGAGATGTATCTATCAGTGCTTATTTTAGTGGTTTATATAGTCCGTCTTTAAAACCACAATTTTTTTTTTATTTAATAGAGAGTGATGAGTGATTTCTTTTAGTAATTATAAATATAATATATTATCTTGAATGTGTTTAATATTGACAATTACATAATTATATCACTGTGTTGCATCAGTGTTGCTTAACCTTTTAGGGGGACCACTTAGATAGCTGGTAAAAAGCTGTGGACTCTTTCCCCCAGGAAAAAAACACATGTGCACAAATAAACACAAATTTCACATAAAGTTTAGGGGTGTTTACTGACACCTTAGTACTCTTCCAGAGACATCTCTAAGATTCAATTCAGGACCTGTTTAAAACCCTGCTTCTACATTTTCATGTAATGGCAAAAGAATCAATAAAAGAGTGGTAAGATCATTTTTCTATAAGTCACTTCTACGGCAGATTTCTTTTTTTCGTTATGCTGGTCTTTTTGCTAGCAAAATCACCTTGGTGATATTTTCTTGTTCATTCTTGATTCTAATGTATTAACTCTTATCTTTCTACTATAATTTAATTCTCACTAGTACAAACTAATGAAAGTAAGCGATGTTGTGAGTCATCTAAAATAATATATTATTCACAAGTTTCAGTTGTTTACATACACTTATTTAAAACAACTTAAGACCCTGATTATATTTTATTTACTTTTAATATAAACTTGTATGCATTTCTCAGTATATATTACCCTAGAAGAGACAGAAATTCAGAAGTTTATTAAATGACAGAGGAAATTTCTCATATATAATAGGATGACCGACTAGGCATTTTCCAGTTGTTCCAGAATTGGTGACTAGAACCCAAAGTTTGCATTTGAAGAGGTACTCGCTTTCTGAAGAGATACTCCAAAAATGGAGTTCAGAATCCTCTCTGTAGGGTTTACCAGGCAGGATAAGAACCAGCCCTGGAAAGCTACAGAGTGGTTAGTATTAATGTAATACTACATTACTACATATTACACTCTGTAATACTACAGAGTGGTTAGTATTAATGCACAGGTGCTGTATTGAATTGGCTTGCTTCAAATCCAGACCTGGCCACACTGTGTATCTATGAGCAAGTTACTTAATCTCCCTTCTCTGCAGCCTCCCCAATAAAATGAGAATAATAATAACTAGAAAATAGTGCTCACAACACTTACACTTAGCAAGGTAAATGCTCAATGTGCTTATACCTAGCAGTTAGTAATACTACTGGATAATTTCTGCACTGCAGTGTCCTCCTTGGCAAATTCCTACTTCATAGGATTATTGTGAAGATTAAATGCCAGCACAGGCATAGATAACAGGAAATTAACTGGGCCTAGATAAGTAATAAATGTGTATTATACACATTTAATAGTTAATACAACCATTCTCCCAGGTGCGTGTACATGTGGGCGGCTGTGTATGTGTGTGGAAAACCTGGAGAAGAGACACGTAGAAGGCATGCGGGTAGCAAGCCCTGTGGAATGGAACTGTTTTCTTTGATGGCATTCTTTCTGTACGAGGAAAGGTGTCTCCTCCACATCCAAAGGAAATTAAGGAGGCTTCATAAGAATCACACAGAGATGAGGGCTCCCTGTTGAAGGAGCAGGGACTCCATTTCCTTCTTAAGTGCCTGTTTAGCAAGACTTACTAACATGCTGTGTTGCCAGTATTCCTTCCTACTCCACTTAATGTCTAACCATCCGTTAGGTATTACCTCCAGTGTCACTTCCATAGGTAGCTTTTCCTATCCCGCAAACCAGATAATATCCCCTATATAGGCACATAGCACTGCTTTTTATAGAACTTATCAGAATTGACACTTTAATATTCATTTAGGTCTACTTAATACTTCTCTACCTTATTAAGGTAAAAAATTTAATATGACAGTGACTACGTATTCATACCTCACTCTAGTGTCTAGCTTGATGACTGGCTTGTGGTTAAACATTTGATAATTTGGGGGTAAATAAATGGATGATATAAATTGGGGGAGAGATTTCTCAATGTTCATTTGAAATTGAATGGTATTGAGTATTGGGTTAACAAGATCCTAAAGAAACACAAATGCTGATGAGTTCAGCTAGGGAAGAATGAGATCGATTCTCGTTAGGTGATCATAGGAGGTTTATCGTATAATGGTGGATTAGAATGAGAATTTGAAGGAAGGTAGATTTATCTATCTTCCTTTATATGATAAACCTCCTATGGTCATCTAACCAGGATTGTGAATAAATGAATCTGGGAATTTTAAAAGGGACTTTATTTTAAAAAAAAGATATATATAGAATTGTGAGAAATTTATCATTATACAGCCCATTTCGTGTAATGTTAAGTACTTAGATTCCCATAAAGAGTGTTAGATATTAAAGCATTTAAGCAGAGAAGAACATGAGAGTATATTCAACAAGGTTGATATAGAAAACCAAAATTACTTTAGGTATTTTGCACAGAAAGCGACTTAACAGAGGATTTGGTAATTGAAAAATTGTTGAAACAGTTTAAGAAGTGAACACCAGCCTCGATCTTCAGAGTTGGCTGCACAATGCTTCTCAAAACCCAAGAAGCTAGTAAGTAGACACTAAGACTCTGCCAGAAAAGTTTTAAAGCTGCTGCCAAACTTTGTATCCATATGACTTTGATTAGTGACATAAACAAACAAACCAGATTAAACATACAAAATGTCTCTATATTAGTCCTGCCTTTCAAATATTACAACATTGCATGTAATAGGCAAAATGTAATTTGCATCAAGAGAACCAGCAGTGGAGCTTCTAGGCTGGTGAACACAGGGATGTGCTGGTGCACCCACCGGGGTCTAAAGCCCCCCACCCACCCGTACTTTGCTTTATGCCTGTGTTCCATTTGGCTTTTCCAGAATTTTTTTTTTTTTAATAGAAGCAGAATCTTGAACTTTATAAGGAAAGCATTGGAGTTTCCCAGTTCCTACCAGGTCTCCTTCCAGATGCAATCAATTGCAATTCTATCATACCTTGATGATGTTTTCCTTGGCCAGAAATGCACCAAGTAAAATTAACATTGAACAACACAGGTTTGAACTGTGCACGTCTACTTATATGTGGATTTCTTTTCCAGTAGTAAATACTATGGTTCAAGGTCTGTGATTGGTTGAATCTTCGGATGGGGACACCATATACACGAGGGGCCAACTATAAGTTATTCCTAGATTTCTGACTGCACAGAGGATGGGCACCCCAAATCTCCTCATTGTTCAAGGGTCAACTGTAGTCTCAAAAATCTAAGCATTCAGAAATTTATGGCAAGAAAGAACCACTTAAAATATTCACTGGATTTCCATGACACATTTGGTAATATTGTGGTAGCTAGCAGAACCATTTTCTGTATTGTCATATGAGTGCTTGCTATCACAGGATGGACTATAATGGAACCTCGTAGAGACATCCTAAAGGGGTAGAGAGATAAGCGACCATTACAGTTGCTCTAATACAGAATTGTTTCTAAATCAGTTTGTCATCTAAGCACTCAGCTGCTCATTATAATATAATTGAAGAAAGGAAATACATTTGAAACCTAAAAAAGAAAGCAAACAAAAAACCAAGCAGCAAAGAAACCAAAGAAATGTAGTCTTGGTCTCTGTGTCTTCAGTCTTGACCTTCGCTTGTTTCCCTCCACACCGTACTTTCTATTGCCATCCAGAGTTTGGGTCAATGCACAGCATCCATTACAAAAAGTTTCTTTTTAAATTGATTCACTGCCAATGTATTAGTTGGCTTGGAGTTAAAAGATTGAAATAGGTGGTGAGGGAGAGAATTCACCAATTACTTACTCTCTGGTACTTTCAAATATGTGGTGCTTTCAAAAATTCAGGCAAAGTAAGAGATAACTTTTTCTTTCAGGGTTAGTATATAATCATTTATTCCCTTTAAAGTATATAATCAATATGTTTAAAAAATCCTTTAGAAACAGAATTTGAACCGTAGCAACATTACAATGTATATCGAGGAACCAAAAGTTCAGTAAATCTTTTGAATTGTTTTCCATGAAAGGACAGAAACATGGACAAAAAAAATGTAATATTGTGCAATGATATGGTATTAGCTTTTAATAAAAGTATTTGATGTAATGACCAAATGTCATTAATTTTTAAATATTAAGGAAATATTGCCTATCGGTATTAGTTTTCCAAGAATAGCATCCACACTTGGTTAATCACCAATAACCCATTCATCTAGTTTATGTATAGCCATGACCAGTCTACAGCCCACATCCCAGCCTACATTTTGCTTTTTACGGTTCTTCCATTTGGAAATGAAAGTTAGGATCCTTGCCAATAACAACCACCTCCAATGTTTTCGATATTGCTACCATCACCCCGGCAACACAGAAGACAGGACATAAATAGTTGCTCTGCCAAACATATCTATTGCCTTGTTATACTTGTGGGAGTTAGAGTTGTCAAGGAAAGTTTATACCAAAGTTAAAAGTAAATTTGGACTTATCAATGGCAAGATTTTTCTAAAAAGTACAGTCTACTATATGTAGATAATTAAGTAAAAGTGTAGATAAAATATAAATGACATGATACAAAAAAAAATTCTATTTTGTTCCCCAGCACTGAGCATTAGTAGATGCTCTATAAATATTTGCTGAATGGACAGATTTCTTCACTGCGTATTCGGATTTCTAAGGTTAAAGCATACCGTTTAACATTATTTATGATTACTTATGTTACTGTAGTCATGTATAGATGTGAGAGTTGGACTGTGAAGAAAGCTAAGCGCCGAAGAATTGATGCCTTTGAACTGTGGTGTTGGAGAAGACTCTTGAGAGTCCCTTGGACTGCAAGGAGATCCAACCAGTCCATTCTAAAGGAGATCAGTCCTGGGTGTTCTTTGGAAGGACTGATGCTAAAGCTGAAACTCCAGTACTTTGGCCACCTCATGCGAAGAGTTGACTCATTGGAAAAGACCCTGATGCTGGGAGGGATTGGGGGCAGGAGGAGAAGGGGACAACTGAGGATGAGATGGCTGGATGGCATCACCGACTCGATGGACGTGAGTCTGAGTGAACTCCAGGAGTTGGTGATGGACAGGGAGGCCTGGCGTGCTGCAATTCATGGGGTCGCAACGAGTCAGACACGACTGAGCAACTGCACTGAACTGATGTTACTGTATTGGTGGCATTAAAACTTTTTTAAAAAAATAATAGTCCAGAATGTTTTTAGGTGACAGAATGGTAAATGCACGTGGAGACTTAATTAACTAATTTCAGTTGAACTATCTGGTATCTATAAAAAGACTTAATATTGTCAGATGTCATCAATGCTCTTGACACTGAATTAGGTGCTTTTTTATACATTTGTGGCATTTCAACCTCCCCAGTGCCACATGTTGTAGGTATTTTGCAGATAAGATCTATACTCTAATCAGTCAGCAGAGTTAAGCAAGATTAACATACCTTGATAGGGGAAGGCAAGGCATGAACCCAGTTTCATCTGGTATCAAAGCCTGCAGTCCTGCTGGAATAGTCCTCTGACTACCTCTCCTGGTATCTCTCCTCCATCTCTCAAGTTGTTTGGACCTTTCTGGAGGTGGTGGTGTTCAGTTGCTACGTCATGTCTGACTCTTTGTGACTCCATGGACTGCAGTACACCATGCTCCTCTATCCTCCGATATCTTCGGGATTTGGCTCAGATTCATGTCCACAGAGTCATGATCCTATTGAACTCTCTCATCCTCTCCTGCCCCCTTCTCCTTTTGCCTTCAGTCTTTCCCAGCATCAGGATCTCTTCCAATGAGTCATCTTTTCACATCAGGTGGACAAAGTATTGGAGCTTCAGCTTCAGCATCAGTCCTTCCAATGATTCAGTGTTGATTTCCTTGAGGATTAACTGGTTTGATCTCCTTGCAGTCCAAGTGACCCTCAAGAGTCTTCTCCATCACCTCCTTTCTGGAGGTAGGAGGCTAATTTAGCAATTAGGATGTTGTGCAAACCTGGGTGTACTTGCTTAGAATCCCTTGTATCATCTCTCTTGAATAGGACCCTTGGCACCTTTTCCATAGCTCAGAAACTTGCCACTTTCAAAAGAGAGGGACTGTGGGAGCAGAGAAATATGGAATATCCCACATGAGTACTGAGGATCTTTTTGAGAGTAGAAAATTAGATACATCACTGACCTCCCAGATGAGGAAATACTTGGCCTGGTAATGAAAACATGAAATTTGGAATCAGAAATTTCAGGTTTGAATCTTAGCCCCAGCACCTACCAATTATTCTCACGTAGAAAAATTGCTTAAAGCCTGTTCCCTCTTATTTGTAAAATGACTTATTACAAACTTTGGCTTTTGAGGCTATTGGGAATTAACTGATAACATATGGAAGCATTTTCTAAAGCATAAAGTGTTGTCCAAATATGTTATTTGTGATAACAGTATAGTTATTATGGTATTAACCCTAGGACAGAACACAGAGTATCTAATCTAACATTGTAATTTTACACAAAAGAAAACTGAGACCTAGAGGAGTGAAATGAGGCAAATCTTCCAAATAAAGGTGGAATAAAAAGAAACTTGAAAATAGACAAAAACCAATATTGCCCAGAATCTATATATTCCAGTATATTGTCTAACCACATATACAAGGTTTTAAGTAGTAATCATTGCTTTCTATATTTAGCTAGTCTGAAGTTTCCTTCAGCAAGCTGGAATCAAGACTGCCGGGAGAAATATCAATAACCTCCGACATGCAGATGGCACCACCCTTATGGCAGAAAGTGAAGAGGAACTCAAAAGCCTCTTGATGAAAGTGAAAGTAGAGAGTGAAAAAGTTGGCTTAAAGCTCAATATTCAGAAAATGAAAATCATGGCATCTGGTCCCATCGCTTCATGGGAAATAGATGGGGAAACAGTGGAAACAGTGTCAGACTTTATTTTTGGGGGCTCCAAAATCACTGTAGATGGTGACTGCAGCCATGAAATTAAACGACGCTTACTCCTTGGAAGAAAAGTTATGACCAACCTAGATAGCATGTTGAAAAGCAGAGACATTACTTTTCCAGCAAAGGTCCATCTAGTCAAGGCTATGGTTTTTCCAGTGGTCATGTATGGATGTGAGAGTTGGACTGTGAAGAAGGCTGAGTGCTGAAGAATTGATGCTTTTGAACTGTGGTGTTGGAGAAGACTCTTGAGAGTCCCTTGGACTGCAAGGAGATCCAACCAGTCCATTCTAAAGGAGATCAACCCTGGGATTTCTTTGGAAGGAATGATGCTAAAGCTGAAACTCCAGTACTTTGGCCACCTCCTGTGAAGAGTTGACTCATTGGAAAAGACCCTGATGCTGGGAGGGATTGCGGGCAGGAGGAGAAGGGGACGACCCAGGATGAGATGGCTGGATGGCATCACTGACTCGATGGACATGAATCTGAGTGAACTCCGGGAGTTGGTGATGGACAGGGAGGCCTGGTGTGCTGCAATTCATGGGGTCGCAAAGAGTCGGACACGACTGAGCGACTGAATGGAAGTTTTCTTAAAAATTGAATAGAAAAAATCTATATATCATTACCACAACTGCTATTTTGTCCAGACAGATAAGTCCAATTTGTAAGATATTTCTCACTCTGTTAGGGACCAAATGATTGTGTCCCTTCAAAATTCCTGATTTGGAGCTCCAACCCCCAATGTGATGGTGTATTTGTAGATGGGGCCTTTGGGAGGTAGTTAGGTTTAGATGTGGTCATGAGGTTGGGTCCCTCATGATGGGGTTTGTGCCTCCCCCTGTCCTGGAGAGTGTGAAGGCAGCTGTGTACACGTAAGGAGAGAACTTCTCCACTGTGCTGGTACCCTGACCTTGGACTTCCTATCCTCCAGAACTGTGAGAGGTAAATGTCTACTGTTTAAACCTCTCATTCTGCGTGTGCTTAGTCACTCAGTCACGTCCAGCTTTTTATGACCCCATGGACTGTAGCCCACCAGGCTCCTCCGTCCATGGGGATTCTCCAGGCAAGAATACTGGAGTGGGTTGCCAAGCCCTCCTCCAGAGGATCTTCCCAACCCAGAGTTCAAACCCAAGTCTCCCACATTGCAAGCAGATTCTTTACCATCTGAGCCACCAGGGAAGCCCAGGAATACTGGAGTGGGTAGCATATCCCTTCGTCAGGGGATCTTCCCGACTCTGGAATCGAATCAGGGTCTCCAGCTTTGCAGGTGGATTTTTTACCAGCTGAGCTACCAGGGAAGATTTCAGGGAAGCTCTCATTCTGTGTTATTTTGTTATAGTAGCCCAAACTGACTAATACACACTTTGCTTCCTCAGATTTCTAAAGTGTTGTCCTAGGGCATAGATCTGTATGCTTTGCTTCTTTGATTCTTATTTAAATAATTTTTTTTCAGTATTTGAAAAGGCTTCTCTGACTTTCACCAATTCTCTAACGGAAAATGATGATCCTCTATTGACCACTTAAAACAGAGAGCTTTACTTCCACCAGGTGGCGCCAAACCATAGCAGGGATGGGAATGAATGGCTTTAGCTTCTGCAGCGGAAGGCTGGAAACGGGCTAGCTTCAGTAGTCAGGCCTGGGCACTTGGGGAAAAAAAAAGCAACCTATGTTTTATTCAGTTGTATTTTTAAGGTAGACTTTTTGGTTATGGTAGGTTTTGCTGTACTTAGAATGAATGCTTCTTCCTCACTGTTTCTAAAGATGTTATTTTCCTTATTAGGGCTGATAAAACTTCCTAACTTTTCAGCTAATGCCAAATTCTTCTAAATGCTAAATTCTTCAACCTGCATGTTCAGATAACTTTTATTGGCCATTAGACTAGTTAAAGTTTATTTTGCATTCTATTTACTTTTCTAAATTTTTAAATAATGATAGCAGTTTTAAAAATTTAAGAAAAATTTAGTGTGATTTCCCCAGTACATCAGCTCACAATGTATTACTATAGCAGTGCCAATCTCTGTCTACATTCAACTTGATGTTGGTTAGCCAAGTGGTGCCATGTTCAGAGTGTTCAAATGGTCAAAGTTCTCCATTGGACAGTATGCTCTAACATTACAAAAAGCTTGGAACATTCAACATTCCCTTTATAACTCTTAAGAATCTACTTCGTGAGATTTTGACTACATAAGACAAATATTTCTAAAGACAAACCACTCCATTCTTCTAACCTCATTTTAAGAGAAAGAGTAGTAATTATCAAAGTCCTGGTAGCATGCCTTTGTTTAAGCATTACCTGTTGACAATATGTAAGGTCATCCCTTGGAACTTCAATTTACATGATAGCCTTCACCACCACTCTTATTGACATTATAGGAATCTGAAATTTATTTATCAAATCTCATATTTTTAATAATTCACTATAAAATTAGTTGAGACTCCAAATAGAATACAGAATTGTTGTGTGTGTGTTTCCACAGTCGAGGCAAACATTTATAAAATATTTTTTAAATGCTGAATTGAAAATGTTATCAGAGAACAATGAACCAAAACCCACTAATTTTACAATGGAAAAGCTGTGATATAGAAAGGACTTCTTGAAAAATTATACACAACTAGGTAAAATTAAAAGGGCCAGAAGCTAATGTTTGTTCATATTGCCTTATATTCTGTGTCTTTAACCAATCATTTTACAGCTCATTTTAACAGGAAACCTTAGGAGATTTAGGAGTCTTCTGGTGCCTAGTGAAAAAATCCATCTGATAGGTTTCTCTGCTGCCTGATTCTGGATTTAATTCATCTCCTTGTCCTCTTTTGGAAGCTGTTATCACAGAGATGACCTTTTTGTTGTATAGTGGTGCTATTGGTAAAGAACCTGCCTGCCAATGCAGGTTAGACATAACAGATGTGGGTTCAACCCCTGGGTCAGAAAGATCCCCTGGAGGAGGGCATGGCAACCCATTCCAGTATTCTTTGGTGAATCCCATGGACAGAGGAGCCTGGGAGGTTGCAGTCCATAGGGTTTCACAGAGTCAGACGCAACTGAAGCAACTTAATGTGAAGCACGGTAGTGTTCAGACCAAAGTCATTGAAATCAGTCCTCATTTTGAATTCCAAATGTTTTACTTGTTATATGCGGAAGTCTCTCAGTCATGTCTGACTCTTTATGACCCCATGAGCTGTACAGTCCATGGAATTCTTCCAGGCTAGAATACTAGAGTGGGTAGCTGTCCCCTTCTCCAGGGAATCTTCCCAACCCAGGGTCTGAACCCAGGTCTCCCGCATTGCGGGCAGTTGTTTATCATCTGAGCCACCAGGGAAGTCCTACTTGTTATGTAATCTTGGGCAAATTAATTAATCTCATATCTAAACTCTCTTTAAAGGGGATTGCCAACTACCTCTTTTATGGAGCTAGTCTGAGGTTGAATCACTTCAATTCAGTTCAATCCAGTAGCTCAGTCGTGTCCGACTCTTTGCGACCCCGTGAATTGCAGCATGACAGGCCTTCCTGTCCATCACCAACTCCCAGAGTTCACTCAAACTCACGTCCATCGAGTCCGTGATGCCATCCAGCCATCTCATCCTCTGTCATCCCCTTCTCCTCCTGCCCCCAATCCCTCCCAGGATCAGGGTGTTCTCCAGTGAGTCAACTCTTCACAGGAGGTGGCCAAAGTACTGGAGTTTCAGCATTAGCATCAGTCCTTCCAAAGAAATCCCAGGGCTGATCTCCTTCAGAATGGACTGGTTGGATCTCCTTGCAGTCCAAGGGACTCTCAAGAGTCTTCTCCAACACCACAATTCAAAAGCATCAATTCTTTGGTGCTCAGCTTTCTTCACAGTCCAACTCTCACATCCATACATGACCACAGGAAATACCATAGCCTGACTAGACGGACCTGAGTCAGCAAAGTAATGTCTCTGCTTTTGAATATACTATCTAGGTTGGTTGTAAATTTTCTTCCAAGGAGTAAGTGTCTTTTAATTTCATGGCTGCAATCACCATCTGCAGTGATTTTGGAGCCCCCCAAAATAAAGTCTGACACTGTTTCTACTGTTTCCCCATCTATTTCCCATGAAGTGATGGGACCAGATACCATGATCTTCGTTTTCTGAATGTTGAGCTTTAAGCCAACCTTTTTCACTCTCCTCTTTCACTTTCATCAAGAGGCTTCTTAGCTCCTCTTCACTTTCTGCCATAAGGGTGGTGTCATCTGCATATCTGAAGTTATTGATATTTCTCCCAGCAATCTTGATTCCAGCTTGTGTTTCTGCCAGTCCAGCATTTCTCATGATGTACTCTGCATATAAGTTAAATAAGCAGAGTGACAATATACAGCCTTGACGTACTCCTTTTCCTATTTGGAACCAGTCTGTTGTTCCATGTCCAGGTCTAACTGTTGCTTCCTGACATGCATATAGGTTTCTCAAGAGGTAGGTCAGGTGGTCTGGTATTCCCATCTCTTTCAGAATTTTCCACAGTTTAATGTGATCCACACAGTCAAAGGCTTTGGCATAGTCAATAAAGCAGAAATAGATGTCCTGGAACTCTCTTGCTTTTTTGATGATCTAGCGGATGTTGGCAATTTGATCTCTGGTTCGTCTGCCTTTTCTAAAACCAACTTGAACATCAGGAATTTCACGGTTCACATATTGCTGAAGCCTGGCTTGGAGAATTTTAAGCATTACTTTACTAGCCTGTGAGATGAATGCAATTGTGCGGTAGTTTGAGCATTCTTTGGGATTGCCTTTCTTTGGGATTGGAATGAAAACTGACCTTTTCCAGTCCTGTGGCCACTGCTGAGGTTTCCAAACTTGCTGGCATATTGAGGGCAGCACTTTCACAGCATCATCTTTCAGGATTTGAAAGAGCTCCACTGGAATTCCATCCCCTCCACTAGCTTTGTTCCTAGTGATGGCTGAATAAGATGCTGCTTTTGATGGAGTCTGAGGAAGCCTTCAGCAGCGTCAGCTGTTACTGTCATCATTGCTGTCCCAGTCGTCCCTGCAGGAGTCACCGCAGTGTAAGTGATTCCAGATGTGTGTATACCAGTTTATAAAATCAGTAGAAGGTGAATACAGGATTTAAGAGTCAATTATAGACCTCAAGTGTTACATCTCTAAATCCTCACTGATGTATGTACAAAGTTGCATTGGATGGTTGAGAGAAGTTTAGCCGGATGGGAATAAAGCAGATAATATTTATCCCAAATAGTTACATCAGTGAGGGTGAAAGTGAATAGCAACTTTATAATTCATGAGACTGTTTAACTCCATGTGGAAAAAAAAAAGCATTATTTTGAAATGTGTTAGTTTCATTATTATCATTGGAGTAAACTAAGAAAATATTTAGGTATTCAAATATAAATTTAAAAATCACCTTAAATTCCACCATGTGAAGAGAACTAGTTTAATATGTGTGTATTCTATAAAATGTAAAGATAACATTCGACATATAATCTTGCATACTTTTTCTATACATCTATAAAGACTTTAAGAGAGTGAGGGAGTAGGCCATATGGCTAACAAGGAGAACAGTGAAGCAATTTTAAAGGCAGAGAAAATAGTAAGTACAAAAGCTCTAAATTGGGAACATGCCTAGTATATTCTAGTAGCACTGAGGTGGGTAATGTAACTAAAATAGATGGATGAAGAGAAAGAGTAAACTAAAAAAAGTAGCTAATTAAAAAGCTAAAGTTGACTGTAGATCAGAGTGGTGGCAATTGGTCTGGGGAAAATGTGATGTATTTGGATATCTGGATATATTTTGAAATTATAGACAAAAAAAATTTTTTTGGTGAATTGTAAATGACGTGAGCTGAAAGAGACCAGTCAAGCACAACTCCAAGTTTTGTGTATGAATAATCAAAAGACTCAGAAGACTGAAGCTGCCAGCTACTAAGATTGGAAAGAACCCAGGAGAAGTTTAGTAGCAAGTGGAGATATGTCAGGGACTCCATCTTGAACATGTTAAGCTTGAGAAGTAGAGCAAAATTCCAAGTGAAGACATGAAGCAGGCAATTGCTTATATTAACCTGGAGTTCAGTGGAGAATTCTGGGCTGGAGATATGAATTGGAGAGCTGTCTGCACCTAGATAGTTTTTAAATCAGAAGAATGGATAAGATCATCTAGGGAGTGTTAAATAGAAGAGTTTAATTATCTGAGCTGTGGGGCACTTCATAGAGTTTATAGGGCCAGCAAAGGAGGTTGAGATGAGTGGTCAGGAAGTTGGGAGAAAATCAGGAAAGTATGTGAAGGCAATATCTTAAGAGAAAAGGAGTGATACAGTATGTAAATTGCTGTCTGTCATTCAAATTGTGCAGCAGTGGATTTAGCAAGGTGGAAGTCATTCACTGTTGTCCTATTCTGTTAGAAAATCCTTTATCATATTTTAGAGTTGTCTTCAAATTTCAAGTACCTCCTCACCCTCAACTAATGACCTGCTGCTTATTCCAATGTAAAAACAGAAGCGAACAGAGGATTTATGCAATCTCACTTATGTCTCTGCCCAGAGAGTGCCTCTCTCTTGTTACACAAAAGACTCTCTGTGCTCTTAACAGTGGCCAACCCATCTACCTGTGCAAGACCCAATCTGTTCTTGACTATCCATGAATATTGTCTCAGCAATACTCCCTTCCAGTATGATTGTTTTCTCCATATTTTATTATTCTCATCAGCATTCATCTTTCTGGAAGTAAGTTTATTGGTCAGGTGAATATGTACTTCTTAAAGGATGCACAGAATCTTTTTTTACTGAAATGGTTTAATAATTATCACTATCCATGTACATTCATATACCCCCTGATCTATAGTTATTTTCTTTGCGTCAGAATCCATCTGTGTTGAGATTTAACTTCCTTTTAAATGTGTTAGGTATAAGGACCTGACTTAGTGTGCACAACATCACAAATATCTGGTGATTGACAGATTCTGATTCCATAGGCCTAGAGAAGAAGACCATCATCATTTTCTAGTTTGAGGAACAGCTACCACACAGCATCAGATCTAACTTTACCGTAATGTATACCTGGAGTGGCCGGAAGTTCCCTGTTACGCAATTCCTTCAGGCAAAGTGTCTTGGATATATTATATCATGGATGAAGAGGTTATTTGCAGTTGTACTGGTGGGGCTGGGTAGTAGAGTTCAAACAGTGATTAATATCTAGTTTCTTTTCTCAAGTTTAAGTTCAATAAGGGTACTAATAGGTAAACAACTTACTTCAATGCAGTGTAATTAATTCTTGTATTATGGGAACACATAGAAGGGATAGTTAACCCAGCTTAGAAGGATACATAAATTTGATTAAAAGAACACTTACATGTTAGATCAGGAACACAGAAAAGGAGCCAGCAGAAAGGAGTTAGGGGAAACCCAAGGACTCTGATGTCATAGAAGCAAAGATACCTTCCTATATTTCTAGACAGCAAAGTGAAGAAACAGAAGCAGAAGGTAGAGAAATAGGAGGATACAATCAACAGTCCAGATTCACAGGAAAAAAAAAAATGGAAACCAAATTTAAAGACAGAGATTTAAACACGTTCATTTCAGAGGTCATAAAAATGCTGATTTAAAAAAAAAAATCACTTTATTAGTCTGCCTGGAGGACTGGGCAGATGTATAGTTATCACTTAATAGACACTTGTTAACCAAGAGTAAATACAGATGGAGGTCAAAAGTGGGGCAGGCAAGCACAGCGCTCCAAAGAGGGTGTGCGGGAAGCGAAATCTGGCATAGTGTTCCAATGGCCAGGTTTCCCAGATGAGATAAAAGTGTTTAAATCTTAAAGTTACAGTACCATTTCTGGCAGTTGCTTGAACTAAAAATAAAACTCGCTTCTCTGCATGATGTCCCAGCGTCTTTAAATGTGAAAGAAATTAGTCAATAACCACACTATTTAATCTACGTAAGTCAAACAATCAAGTCCTTCACTAAATTGAGGGATTATTTTGGCGGCCGCAATCCATCCCATCTATAACCACCCAAAGAATTGATTTTGAATCAAAGGTACTTGAGGCAGATTTTGAAATTTTGAACTGCATTTAGCACTCCAAGATGTCAGAATGTAATGAGCTGAGAATCTAGTTTTTTAGAGTTCTGACAAGGGACATGGCCAGCTTTGGCAGCCACGGGAAGTAGGCTGTTTGCCCAGAGTGTCCAAGGCTTCACCTTTCTGGGCCTGCTTATTGTTCCTTGGCTTCTCTCTCTTCTCTTGCCATTAAAACCATAGGAAAAAAAAAAAAAAAACACCTCAGAGAACATCTCATATCAGTCAGCTATATTTTAATTTGAGTCTAGATACGTGTGTTCTCTATCCCAGGGTTATTTTGCATATAAAGTCTTAGCATAAATTCTTCATTCTCTCCAAAGAATTTCAAAAGTTAGAAAGCAGGAAGACTTGACAGTGGGAGACGATCCTTCCCAAGTTTCTAAGTATGCCAATCCATAGGTTTCAAATCTAGCTACACAAAGAAATTTAATAAAGAAGTCTCTGGAGACCTAGAAATATTGTACCTTAATTATGGTCTGTCTAGTCAAAGCTATGGTTTTTCCAGTAGTCATGTATGCTTGTGAGAGTTGGACTATAAAGAAAGCTGAGTGCCGAAGAATTGATGCTTTTGAACTGTGGTGTTGGAAAAGACTCATGACAGTCCCTTGGACTGCAAGGAGATCCAACCAGTCCATCCTAAAGGAAATCAGTCCTGAATTATTCATTGGAAGGACTGATGCTGAAGCTGAACTGACTCATTAGAAAAGACCCTGATGCTGGGAAAGATTGAAAGCGGGAGGAGAAGGGGATGACAGAGGATGAGATGGTTGGATGGCATCACCAACTCGATGGACATGAGTTTGAGTAAGCTGTGGGGGTTGGTGATACACAGGGAGGCCTGGCGTCCTGCAGTCCATGGGGTTGCAAAGAGTTGGATATGACTGAGCGACTGAACTGAATTGAATCATGGTGACACCTGGCTTCCCAAGTAGTGCTAGCGGTAAAGAAACCCGCCTGCCAATGCAGGAGATGCAAGAGATGCCGGTTCAATCCCTGGGTCAGAAAGATCCCCTGGAGGAGGAAATGGCAACTCACTCCAGTACTCTTGCCTGGAGAATCCCATGGACAGAGGAGCCTGGCAGGCTACAGTCCATAGGGTTGCACAGAGTTGAGTACAACTAAAGCAACTTAGCATGCACGCATGCTGACACCTATTCTTGTTAATCTGCCCCAAATCCACTTAACCTTTCTTGGGAATAGCATCCTTTTTTTCTGTAAGGGATTGTCAATCTCTTACTCTTCTGATTTGTATAGGGTTAATTCCAACTCTGGCTCCCAAAATGAGCCTATGATTTAAATTTAATTAATCAGAGCATCAAATTCTCCCAAGCTCAGTGATTATTTACCATTAGCCTCAAACCAAGAGGCTCTGATGTAAGGAAAACAAAGACACATTAACAACATTCTGAGTGGGACAAACTAGAGCCAGTGAAACTCAATCTTGGGACTTTGCCTGGACTTACAGGGGAAGAAATATCTTTGTTTTCTGAGCCACCAAGTGGAATGCATGTAAGGTGTAACTCCTGCCATTAAGAGAAGCAGCGTGCCTCAGAATGAAGCCTGGAAAGGAAAGTGAGGTCAAGAAAGAGGAGAAAGTGTTTCCAAATCTTGATCATTTCATTTGAGCCCACTAGTCTTTTCAGTTATGTGTGTCAATACTCTTAGTTGGTTTTAGTCATTTACAACTAAATAAAGCATCAAAATATTCCCATTTCTGTTTGATTGGATTTCTTGAACAAGCCCAAGCTAAACCTTTAATGATGTTCCAACTTCTATGCAGAGTACATCATGAGAAACGCTGGACTGGAAGAAACACAAGCTGGAATCAAGATTGCCGGGAGAAATATCAATAACCTCAGATATGCAGATGACACCACCCTTATGGCAGAAAGTGAAGAGGAGCTAAACAGCTTCTTGATGAAAGTGAAAACGGAGAGTGAAAAGGGTGGCTTAAAGCTCAACATTCAGAAAACTAAAATCATGGTATCTGGTCCCATCACTTCATGGGAAATAGATGGGGAAACAGTAGAAACAGTGTCAGACTTTATTTTGGGGGCTCCAAAATCACTGCAGATGGTGACTGCAGCCATGAAATTAAAAGACGCTTATTCCTTGGAAGAAAAGTTATGACCAACCTAGATAGTATATTCAAAAGCAGAGACATTACTTTGTCGATTAAGGTCCGTCTAGTCAAGGCTATGGTTTTTCCAGTGGTCATGTATGGATGTGAGAGTTGGACTGTGAAGAAGGCTGAGCGCCAAAGAATTGATGCTTTTGAACTGTGGTGCTAGAGAAGACTCTTGAAGGTCCCTTGGAGTACAAGGAGATCCAACCAGTTCATTCTGAAGGAGATCAACCCTGGGATTTCTTTGGAAGGAATGATGCTAAAGCTGAAGCTCCAGTACTTTGGCCACCTCATGCAAAGAGTTGACTCATTGGAAAAGACTCTGATGTTGGGAGAGATTGGGGGCAGGAGGAGAAGGGGATGACCCAGGATGAGATGGCTGGATGGCATCACGGACTCGATGGACGTGAGTCTGAGTGAACTCCGGGAGTTGGTGATGGACAGGGAGGCCTGGCGTGCTGCGATTCATGGGGTCGCAAAGAGTTGGACACGACTGAGCGACTGAACTGAACTGAACTGAACTGCTGGGAAAGCTCAGAAGACTTCAGGCTGCTACTCTGACTCCCTTGCTGTCCTGGAATTTCTTCCTGTTAACCCCCTAAAGCCTGATTTATTTTTCACATTTACTTAATAGAAATTTAACTTCCTAATTTCTGTTTAATTAATAGAATTTTAATTTCTTATTTAATAGAAATTTACATAGTCATGGCTACTGTCCTAATTACTTTGCAAATCTCAACTTATTTAATTTGTTCAGCAGTCCCATAACATGGTCACTCTTTCTCCATCCTTATTTTGTAAATGAGGACACTAGGCAAAGATCACACACCTAGGGTGTGGGGGCAAGTGGGGAGCCAAGAACCCATTACTAAAGAGAGCCTAATCCTTAATAAAGCATTACATCACTGTTTCTCAACCCGTGCTCAATACAAGCATCTCAGGAATTTTTAAAAATCTAAAGAATACTGTTTCACAGGTTCCAGCCTAGAGACTTTGATTTAATTGGTCTGTCCAGTAAACAATACTGGACATCAGTATTTTTGAAAGCTTTATAGGTGATTTCTGTGGTTTTTGTTAACAAGCACCTGTTTACCTAAAAGCCTTGAGAATCCAAGAGGGAGCTCATTTCAGATCCTCTGTCTACGTGCTTCTGTATTATGATCACTAGGAAATAATGTTTTAAAGGCTTATAAAGACAACCCATTGTGATATATTATACATTGAAGTTGCAGTGGATATTTACTAAGACTCGGGGGCGGGGCTATGTCTCATGAGACTATGACTATACCTAACGTGGGAAATGGATGGCAGCAAAAGTGAAGGTACTTAAGTTTACATAACAGATGACCCAGCTTTAACCATTTCTTCATGTTTAAACTGTGAGTAAAATGGAAAAGTTTTCCATACATGACTTATACCTGGCCCAGAAAAATTTAATAGCAACAAAATCCTGTTTATTTGCATGTTATCTATCTCAAGGAATATAGACTCTTTCAAACTCGCCACTCTCCTTTTTGTCTGGGCTTTAAAAAGAAGGAAGAAACAATATCTAACTTTCCTTTCCATTTTCTATTACCTTCTTACCATGCTCAACCGCTCAACTACTGTCTAGTGCTTAGGATCACAGATATGCTATGCTTTCTGAGAAATATATGAATAAAAGGAGTAAGATTTTGAAGACATCTTAAATAATGAAGAAAATATTTTGCTTTAAAAAACCTTCAGTTGCATTGCTTCTGATGAATGAACGTTCTTCATGTCTTGGAAAATTTGTGTAGCATAATTAACACTCTCTGCCATCCCTCCATTCCAACTTCCAGTTCAGTTCAGTTCAGTTGCTCAGTTGTGTCTGACTATTTGTGACCCCATGGACTGCAGCACACCAGGCTTCCCTGTCCATCACCATCTCCGCGACCTTACTCAAACTCATGTCCATCGAGTCGATGATGCCGTCCAACCATCTCATCTTCTATCGTCCCCTTCTCCTCCCACCTTCAATGTTTGCCAGCATCAGGGTCTTTTCTAATGAGTCAGTTCTTCGCATCAGGTGGCCAGAGTGTTGGAGTTTCAGCTTCAGCATCAGTCCTTCCAGTGAATAATCAGGACTGATTTCCTTTAGGATGGACTGGTTGGACCTCCTTGCAGTCCAAGGACTTTCAAGAGTCTTCTCCAACTCCACAGTTGAAAGACATCAATTCTCCGGCCCTCAGCTTTCTTTATAGTCCAACTCTCACAACCATACATGACTACTGGAAAAACCATAGCTTTGACTAGACTGACCTTTGTTGACAAAGTAATGTCTCTGCTTTTTAATATGCTATCTAAGTCAGTCATATCTTTTCTTCCAAGGAGCAAGCATCTTTTAGTTTCATGGCTTCAGTCACCATCTGCAGTGATTTTGGGGCCCAAGAAAATAAAGTCTCTCACTGTTTCCATTGTTTCTCCATATATTTGTCATGAAGTGATGGGATCAGATATCATGATCTTCGTTTCCTGAATGTTGAGTTTTAAGCCACAGTTTTCACTCTCCTGTTTCACTTTCATCAAGAGGCTCTTTAGTTCTTCACTTTTTGCCATTAGAATTTGTTATCTGCATATGAAGTTATTGATGTTTCTCCTGGCAATCTTGTTTCCAGCTTGTGCTTCATCCAGCCTGACATTTCTCATGATGTACTCTGCATATAAATATGTATATTTATACAGCCTTGATGTACTTCTTCCCCGTTTTGAAACCAGTCTGTTGTTCCAAGTCCAGTTCTAACTATTGCTTAGTGACCTGCATACAGATTTCTCAGGAGGCAGGTCAGGTGGTCTGGTATTCCCATCTCTTTAAGAGTGTCTTTAAATATTACCTTTCTTATTCAATTTCAGTTAGAGATCCACTTATTCAAGGTAGAGAATAAATACTTAAGCTTGTTTTCTGATTTCCTTTTCCTTGGGGAAATGAGAAGCCATTTTTCTGAAATGTAAAAATATTGTTGAAGATTGTTTTTTTTAGTTAGAGTCTGTGATCAGCAACCTATGTTCATAGTTCAGATATATATAATCCTAGTGTCTAAACAGGGTTCCCAGGTGTCACTAGTGGTAAGGAATCTGCCTGCCAATGCAGGAGACTCAAGAGACATGGGTTTGATCCACTGGCTAGGAGGATCCCCTGGAAGAGGAAATGAGAATCCACTTCAGCATTCTTGCCTAAAGAATCCCATAGACAGAGGAGCCTGGGAGGCTACAGTCCATAGGGTCACAAAGAATTGGAGATGACTAAGTTTCTGAGCAAGTAGTGTATAAATACTTATATTTCTTTTATCATGTTTTTAAGTAAGAGACTTTTTCCTAAATAAAATTTTTAAATTCTTGTAAAGGTTTTGCTGAGCTCCTATGGTCTAATGACACCCTGCCATCCTCACCCAGACTTTCCATAAATCATTTTGTATTTTAAATAAATATTCACACTTAGAGAAATATAACATTATTGGTTCAAGTGGTGAACATAGAAAATGAAATCTTTGCCCATTCTCATTATGTAATGTTATCACAAATATGTAAGCTTTGTTAATTATTCCTTAATCTGAGACTGTTAGTCAGGGAAGGTAAAGTGGCACCCACTCCTTTAAATTAGTAGTAATTGTACACAGAATTCATGCCTGAGAATGCTAACCTGTCCAGGGGAATGGACTGTGTTGTCTTCATGCAGTCTAAAGCAGCCCAAAGATTTGCTGGTATTATTTGTGAAAGATAGAAATATAGTTAATAAATCTATTTATTTATTTAATTTTTAATTTAAAAATAAATTTAATTACATATAATTAAAGAAAGAAATATATGAGAATATGTTTTTTACTAAGAGGAAACATAGGAAAGCATATTCTTTATTACTGAAAGATAGTAGCAGTTTAATAAGTAGCATTTGGCCATCTTTTTGACACAGCACTGGATTCTGAATGAATTGCTTGATTGAATGTTGAGGCTTTTGTTTATGTGTCATGAGAGAGAATTTGGGAACAAGTAGTGTTCAACGATTTTCTCATTTGCACCACCAGCAGGCACATTCAACAATTAGATTGCCATCTACAAAATAGTTTCTCTATTCAATAATGACTCGTTGCTTGTGCTTCCTCTTTAAAAAAAAAACCTTTAAAACACACACACACACACAGAGAGAAATTTCTAGCATTTCTACTGAATGTCCTACTGCTCATCCTTTCTTTCTGAGCCTCCTGCTAAGTTGACAGGGTCATCTGGGTCTGGGGTTTTCATCAATATGTGGTAATAAATACCAAGGGTGTTAATAATTCTAAAAATACAATAGAGTGAGAAAGATATTTTCCTAAACTTCATTTACTAACTCAGTAAATAAAGTCAGCCAGTCCCACATTAAACTGTGAAACATAAAATATGCCATTTTCCCCCTATAGGAAGCCGACTTCTTTGCCAAGCCTCTGTGTGATTCAATAAACATGTATTGACTTTTTAGTATACACAAGGCACTATGCTAAGTGGTTGGAATACAAAAATGGGTAAGATGGATGAGTTGCTGCTATTATAGTGTGTTTCTCAGTAAACTCAGAAAGTTCTTCTCTAAATAGGATAACCATACACTCCAGCATGCTCTGAACACTCCCTGTTTACTCCTGTTGTACCAATACTTATAATTCCCCATTTTACTTTCAGAAAATCTGGTTTAATCCACATGTATATGTATATATTTCCTTTTATCCTTAGTGACATCAGTCATCATTACCAAGAAAGTGATATTGATGCTAAAAAGAGCTTAATATAGGACTCTTTCTTAATAGATATTGATTTGTATCCAACAATGACTTGATGTTAGAAACTAGTTTTTTAATTTTTTCCTTTGAAATTAATCATATATACAATTAGGCAAAAATAGCCTAAATTTTTTTTGTTTACCCTACCACTAGATTTCTTAAATGTTGATATTTTATTAAACCACAGTAAAATGAAAGAAATCAGGAAATTAATATTGATACAATACTATTCATATTTTCTAATCATAGACCTTTTTCAGCTCCCCCACTGATGTCTTTTTTCTGGTCCATGATCTAATTAAGGATCACACATTGAATTTAATTATAATTTCCCTGTAATCTTCTTTAAGTCTGGAATAACTCTTCATTCTTTCTTTTATTTCAAGACCTTTTTTGAAGCATACTGGTAGATTATGTTGGAAATACCCCTCAATTTCACTTTATCTTTCTTTTTTCATGGTTAAACTGAACTATCTTTTTAGCAGTAATACCAGAATATGCTCATTACCTCACATTAGGATATACTCACAGAACTCCTTAAATTATAATACAAAGGCAGATTTTCACTTTTCTCTTTCATAGTGATAGTCTTATTCACATTGCTGCTGCTAAGTCGCTTCAGTCGTATCTGACTCTGTGCGACCCCATAGACGGCAGCCCACCAGGCTCCCCCATCCCTGGGATTCTCCAGGCAAGAACACTGGAGTGGGTTGCCATTTCCTTCTCCAATGCATGAAAGTGAAAAGTAAAAGTGAAGTCGCTCAGTCGTGTCCGACCCCATGGACTGCAGCCTACCAGGCTCCTCCGCCCATGGGATTTTCCAGGCAAGAGTACTGGCGTGGGGTGCCATCTCCTTCTCCGCTTATTCACATTAGACCTTATATAATAAAGTCCTTTATATTATATTTTTTTCTGTTGGTTTTATAAGTCAAAGATTCATACTGATCTCCTTGAAGAGGGTTAACTGCGAGGACAGTTAATCCCCTTACTAATTATTAATAAATTTACCTGCATAACCTAGAGGACCTGGTTCTGATGCTGAAGAAAACTCTACGTGATCCACTTAATCTAAAAATGTCTGAACAGGCAATTGGAGAGGGCGTTTCTTATCCCTTGTCTTCATTCACATGTGACACCGATGAGCGAATGAGTTGAGTTGTTTCAGTATTAGTTGTAAAATACAAATCTTATAAATTTTAAATAATGAAGCAATTTTTAATTCTCTCAAAATGCACAGGCCTCTAATGATTCCATTCTATTTAATTTGTACCAAAAGAGACATTAAAATTGGGGCCATGTGTTCATGGCATGGAATAATCAGATAAGAAAAAATAGTAGGAGGTTCTGGTTTGTCAGAATCTAATTGTGAATCCTTATGAGTACAGAAATTAAGAATTTCCAGATCTTTTTACACTATTTTTTATTTAGCTATAACAATTCAAAGTACTGAAACTTTTGGTTGTATTAAATCCAAGCATGAGCCTATAGACACAGGATGAGAAATATCAGTATAAACAGACATGGCCACTAGTTGCTAGTAGTAACAGTTACTACATTATTTTCTCTTGTAATATATTAAGCATTCTGTCTTTGCTTCCTATTTTCAACACAATTTTAAGTTAGCACACTAAAATAATAGTGAAAATTTTACATTTATAAGTGAATTAAATTCTCTGAAGTTTCATGTCTCATCTGCTAAAATATAGTCATACTTCCTTAGAAGATTTTTTTTAATTAATTTTTACTGAAGTATACTTGCTTTACAATGTTGTGTTAGTGCATCAGTTATAGATATACATATGTCCTCTCTTAGACTTCCTTGCCGTTTGGCTCACCACAGAATACTGAGTTCCCTGGGCTATACAGTAGGTTATTAGTTACCTCTTTTCCCAGGTGGCTCAGTGGTAAAGAATCTATCTGCAATGCAGGAGACCTGGGATTGATCCCTCGGTTGGGAAAATCTCCTGAAGGAGGAAATACTGGAAACCCATTCCAGTATTCTTTTTTTTTAATTAATTAATTTTATTGATTGGAGGATAATTGCTTTACAATATTGTGATGGTTTTTGCCATACATCAACATGAGTCAGCCACATGTATATGTGTGCCCCCCCTTATGCAGAACCCCTCTCCCACCTCCTTTCCCACTCTGCCCCTCGGGGTTGTCCCAGAGCACCAGCTTTGGGTGCCCTGCCTTGTAATGGCCATCTGTTTTACATATGCTAGTAAACATGTTTTAATGCTGTTCTCTCAGATCATCCCATCCTTGCCTTCTCCCACTGAGTCCACAAGTCTGTTCTTTACATCTGTGTCTCCTTCGCTGCCCTGCATGTAGGATCATTGGTACTGTCTTTCTAATTCCATATATATGTGTTAATATACAGTATTTGTCTTTCTCTCCCTGACTCACTTCACCCTGTATAATAGGCTCCAGGTTCATCTACCTCATTAGAACTGACTCAAATGTGTTCTTTTTAGAGCTGAGTAATATCCCATTGTGTATATGTACCACTACTTCCTTATCCATTCGTCTACTGATGAACATCTAGGTTGCTTCCATGTCCTAGCTATTATAAATAGTGCTTCAGTGAACACTGGGGTACATGTGTCTCTTTCAATTCTGGTTTCCTTGTTGTGTATGCCTATGCCCAGCAGTGGGATTGCTGGGTCGTATGGCAATTCTATTTGCAGTTTTTAAAGGAATCTCCACATTGTTCTCCATAGTGGCTGTACCAGTTTTTATTCCCAGGAACAGTGTAAGAGGGTTACTTTTTTCTGCACCCTCTCCACCATTTATTGTTTGTAGACTTTTTGATGGTGGTCATACTGACCAGCATGAGATGATACCTCATTGTGGTTTTGATTTGCATTTTTCTAATAATAAGTGATGTTGAGCATCTTTTCTTTTGTTTATTAGCCAACTGTATGTCTTCTTTGGAGAAATGTCTGTTTAGGTCTTTTGCCCACTTTTTGATTGGGTTGTGTGTTTCTGGCATTGAGGTGCATGAGTTGCTTGTATATTTTGGACATTAATTCTTTGTCAGCTGCTTTGTTTGCTATTATTTTCTCCCATTCTGAGGGCCACGCCTGTATTCTTGCCTGGAGAACTCCATGGACAGAGTTCAGTTGCTATACAGTTCATGGAGTCGCAAAGTATTGGACACGACTAAGCAAGCAACACACACGTATATAGTAGTGTATATATGTCAGTCCCAACCTCCCGATTCAACCCACCCCACCCCTCTTTTCCCTCTTTGTAACCGTAAATTCTCTACATCTGTGTCTCTACTTTTGCTTTTGCAAATAAGTTCATCTGTATCATTTTTCTAGATTCTGCATATAAGCAATATTACATGATATTTTTTTCTTCACTCTGTATGACAGCCTCTAGGTCTATTCACATCTCTGCAAATGGCACTATTTCATTCACTTTTATGGCTAATATTCCATTGTATATATATTCCTCATCTTCTTTATCCATTCATCTGCTGATAGACATTTAGATTGCTTTATGTTTATTACAAATAGTGCTTCAGTGAATATTGGGGTGCATGTATCATTTTGAATTGTGGTTTCCTTGGGGTATACACCCAGGAGTGGGATTGCTGGGTCATATGGGGTTGTTCTATTTTTAGTCCCAGGGACCCTCCATACTGTTCCACATGGTGACTACTTAGTACCAATTTACATTCCCACCAACAGTGTAAGGAGGATTCCCTTTTCTTCAGCATTTATTATTTGAAGATTTTTGGATGACAGTCATTCTGTAGGTCTGTCTTAAGGATAAATGAGAGTGAAGGTTTTTTCCTGGAATTCAACAACGTGTCTAATCAGTAAACATAGCCCTCTTTAAAAAGATAAAAACAGTACTATTCTCTTAGGAATTTAATTTTAAGGGCATCCAACTTTTCATATGCATATTCTCTCATTCATAATGTTTGTTTGTATCTTGGAAAAGAACAGGAAATAAACACTATCTAGATTACCCAAAACATATTTGTTGACCCAATAAGGGTTAATTTAGTATCTTTATTCTATATTAAATTAATCTTATTGCTGTAGCACAAAATTATATATTTAATTGTTGGGGAGGGATTTTGTTGTTTTTATTTTCTTCTATAAGAACTGTACCTATTCAAAAATGTGATAAAGCTAAAAGACTGTTTTAATAACTTATATTTTTAAAGTTTTGAAAGGGAAAATGAGTCAATATCTTTCATCCAAATGTTCATAGACAAATATTAGGATGATCAAAGACTATTTGTGAAGATGTGTTTTTATATGTAAACATATCTTTGAGGGAAAATATATTTAATTTACTAAAGAAAATCATTCAAAATGAAAATTTTGACTTTATGTATTTTTATAGCAGAGTTCCCTCATTACTTAACTTCATTACTTGTAAGGTAAGGGAAAAGAGGAGCACATTGTACATATGGGTGCCGTAGTGAAAAAAGACAGGTTTTTCTGTGTGATTATGTAATTTATATCTGTACTTTGGTCCTTGTATCCCATATGTGCATAGGATGCTGGACTGGAAAAATATTCATAAACTGCCTGAAAAAAATTGTTAAGCCTCTTGTAAAATACAGATCTTATAAATTTTAAAATAAATGTTGAAGCAATTTTAAAATTCTATCAAAATGCAAATAGACAGCCCTCTAATGATTCCCTTCTACTGAATTTGTACCAAGAGAAACATTAAAATTGGAGCCATGTGTTCATGACATGGAATAATCAGATAAGAATAAAATAGTAGGAGGTTCTGGTTTGTCACAACCTAATTATACAACCTTATGAGTACAGAAATTAAGAATTTCCAGACCTTCTTTTTATACTATTTTTAATTTGGCCATAGCAAATCAAATTACTGAAACTTTTGGTTATATTAAATTCAAGCATGAGCCTATAGACACAGCTTGAGAAATGTCATTATAAACAGATATGGCCACCAGTTGCTAGTAGTAACAGTTACTATATTTCGTGTATTTTCTCTTGTGATATGTTAAACCTTCCAACTTTGGTTCCTACTTTCAGCACAACTTTAAATTAGCACACTAAAATAATAGTGAAAACTTTACATTTTTAAGTGATTTAAATTCTCTGAAATTTCATGTCTCATCTGCTGAAATGCAGCCACACTCCCTTTTTTTGAGAATTCAATAAGATAATATATATGAAAAACCTCTCACTTTATCTCATACAGAATAGAAGCTTATTTTTTAGCTATGATAATATTTTATCTTTATTGCTTTCTGATAATTTCACCAGATCCAAATTCATGTTCATTATAACAGACCAGAATATCTTTGACCTTTATCATTCGGATATTTTTTTCCCATTTATTAGAGAGCTCCACATACTATTCTTCACAAATCATTATTTCTGAAGCCATTCTCTGAGGTGTGAGCATCTGCTCGCTGTTAACAGAGGGTGCAGCTGTTGTTCAGAGGCTGCCTGTGTTGTGTTGCCAAGCAACTGCTGCAAACCAAATCCCGGGGCAGGTTGCTTGCCCAGGCGCACCTGCCTGTCGACCCAGCTATTTATTTAATTAAAAATCTGTTCCTGCACAACAGCTTGGCCAGAAAGGCAACAGCAGCAATCGATTACAACTGTATTAAACGACCTACCCATATTGTTTCATTGACTATTCATTGTGAACCTAAGGTGTCTCAGACCACCCTCACTTACTGTTAATGATTTTTCAAAAAGTGTGTAAGAGCAAAGTAGAAATGGATTCTATTTGCACGTCAGAGAAACTGAAACCTATTTGTCAGGCACATCACCTCATGTAATCAAAGGTGCCAAAAATGAAATGTTTCATCAACAAGAGAGCTTCTAAAGAGGCATTACTGCATTTTTATGTAAAATAGAGAGAAAAGATGTAAAATATGTAGTTACTATTAATTTGAAATTTGGAAAGTCAGTGTTTTCAGAGGCCAAGTTTTTTTTTCCTTTCAATTAAAAAAAAAGTCACCTTTAAGTGCATTAGATTTCATTCCTAGATTACACTGCTTTTCTCATTTTACTTTCCTCATTTTCTAAATTGACAGTGGCTCTTTTATGTCAACCGGATGACATTAGAAACAAAACTGTCAAGAATTAATACCAGCCATTAAAATTTCTTTTAAAACCACAGGGAGTCTTGGTAGTACTTATATATATGTCAGACTTGCTCCATCCTTTGAAGTTCATTCCAGCTCCCTTTCCCTCTTAGGAACAACTAGATCTAATAAGGATTTCAAGAGAAAAACATAATAGTTTTGACTGTGATTGCTTTACAGATTTACTTTTAATACTTGTGAAGGAATGACTTAAAAGTGGGACACAAGTAACTAAAATATTCCTAATTTTTATGGCAAATATTAAAGTCAAGAAAGGTCTTTATTAAGAACTCAGTGTTTGTTAAATCACCAAGAGTAGCATAAATTATTATTAAAAAGCCTAGAATTCTCTTTGAGTGATGTATAAATTACATGTGCAAAGGAAGCTTGTTCTCAGAAAAGGTACTAAATATAAGTAATGATAATTTGATGTTAACTGGAGCTCAATTTAAAGAATATAAGAAAGTATTTTTTAATATTGTATGTTTATGTCTTATTTGCATGTGTGTGTCTTATTTTAAAATGAGAGTGTTTTACAGTTAAAACTGGGATAAAAGTATAAAACAGTTCTGCCAACAAACACCAGTAGTCTCCCTTGTTTAATGCATTTTCTATTTTTACTCAGATATGTAGCTCATGGGCTTCTGTTTCAACTCTCTGTTTCAACTCTCTGTTTCTTGTCTATGCCATATTTATATTCTCATTGTTGACATAGAAGTTATATCTATTGGCTGTATAGAAAATGCTTAATCTTACTAATTATGTTATACTCATAAGGTACTGAAATTTCACGATACCTATTTCAAAGCAAATTTCAAAGGAGGATCTCCTATGAACCTACCTGATTCAAATTTTCTTTTTATCTCTGCACAGAGTTTCACCAATTAAATGTCTACTTTTATAAACACTAGAATCTGGCAGCAACACACAGTTCTTCCATGTATGTATATTTACAGTATTTTTTTCTTTTTTCTCTCATTCCTTTTCCTTCTAATGAAATAACACATATACTAAATCTTCTATTGGATGTAATTTAGGGACCTGAAAGTCATTTTGAATCTAAAACAGTTACCATGTTTTTAGTCCAGATTGATTACTTTTAACCACACAAAGAAAACACACACACACACACACACACACACACACACACACAGAAACAGTATTTAATCGGGTGTTTCTTTTTTTTTTTAATCTGAAAACTATTAATTGCACCATCACTGAGTTTAAGATAATACATACATATAAATATGACATTCATATCATGTTCCCAAACTTTACTGTTTTCTTCTGCTTCAGTACACTTATTCAGAATCTACTCATTCTTCAAAGCCTAGCTAAATACCATCTTCTTTGTGAGGACATGTCTTCTCTAGTGTATCATGATTTCCTCTTATACCAGGTAAGTATAATCGTAAGGGATTTGATTTAGGTCATACCTGAATGGTCTAGTGGTTTTCCCTACTTTATTCAATTTGTCTGTATTTAGCAATAAGGAGTTCATGATCTGAGCCACAGTCAGCTCCCAGTCTTGTTCTTGCTGACTGAATAGAGCTTCTCCATCTTTGGCTGCAAAGAATATAATCAGTCTGATTTTGGTATTGACCATCTGGTGATGTCCATGTGTAGAGTCTTCTCTTGTGTTGTTGGAAAAGGGTATTTGCTGTGACCAGTGTGTTCTCTTGGCAAAACTCTACTAGCCTTTGCCCTGCTTCATTTTGTACTCCAAGGCCAAATTGCCTGTTACTCCAGGTATCTCTTGACTTCCTACTTTTGCATTCCAGTCCCCTGTAATGAAAAGGGCATCTTTTGGGGGTGTTAGTTCTAAAACGTCTTGTAGGTCTTACAGAACCGTTCAACTTCAGCTTCTTCAGCATTACTGTTTCAGGGCATAGACTTGGACTACTGTGGTATTGAATGGTTTGCCTAGGAAACGAACAGAGATCACTCTGTCATTTTTGAGATTGTGCCCAAGCACTGCATTTGTTGTACTCTTTTGTTGACTATGATGGCTACTCCATTTCTTCTGAGGGATTCCTGCCCACAGTAGTAGATATAATGGTTATCTGAATTAAATTTGCCCATTCCAGTCCATTTTAGTTCACTGATTGCTAAACTGTTGATGTTCACTCCTGCCATATCCTGTTTGACCACTTCCAATTTACCTTGATTCATGGACCTAACATTCCATGCTGTGTTCCAACAGTAACATGCAATACTGTTCTTTACAACATTGGACTTTACTTCCATCACCAGTCACATCCACAACTGAGCATTGTTTTCACTTAGTCTTAGCTCTTCATTCTTTCTGGAGCTATTTCTCCACTCTTCTCCAGTAGCATATTGGGCACCTACCAACTTGGGGAGTTCACCTTTTAGTATCGTATCTTTTTGCTTTTTCATACTGCTCATGGGGTTCTTAGTATTCTTGGCTCCACGCCTCTATCAGAGGCTCCTAGACACTCACAGACCTCCAGAGTGGCAGCTTCACTATCCTCAGCATGATGGTGGTAGCTGTGACTCTGAGGAGGTCCTGGTACCACATCTAACACATCTCCTTGAACTCCCTTTCCAACCTCCGAGGACCACCTAGCATCCATGCATAAGCCTCTTATCCTTATCCATCAGAGGGCAGCCAAAAAGGAAACCACACGTACATAAAACTAACCAAACCGATCACTTGGATCACAGCCTTGTCTAACTCAATGAAACTATGAGCCATGCCACGCAGGGACAAGTCAGGATGGATTGGTCATGGTGGAGAGTTCTGATAAAACGTGGTCTACTGAAGAATGGAATGGCAAACTACTTCAGTATTCGCACCTCAAATTATATCCTTATTACTAACATAATTCAAGAGACATGGTGTCTCAGAATAAATGATGGAAGAAGTATGTTTTAATATAGGGGACAGAAGTAGTAAACACTAATAAGAATAATTTGGTTGGTCTCAGGATATACGACAATACCTCCAAACCCATAATATTACCAGAATATTGGGAAGCTTTATTTAAAAAATAAAGTTTCCATAGCATCAGTATTTATGTTCTGAATTATAATTAAGATGGCTTCTCAGGTGATTCTAATGACCAGGCAGTTTTGGCAGTTTTTAAAGGTGGAGAGCTAATAGAATGAGGATTAAGATTTTGTTAGCGTGTAGGGATTTGATATCTTATCTCCTACTCCCACATTCTGGAGCCCAAACACTAATACAAAGGGTAAACTTGTATGAGATCTTGGCTAGATATGGGCATCCTTTTGACATAATTTACAAAACATATGTTAACAGGAGAGTAACTGTTCCAGCGTGAGAAGTGTAATTTTTGACACGACCTCTGGTGCTGTGATTCCATGGAGGTTCCTGTTCCTCCAGGCCTCACTATCAAGCCCTTAAGCCCTGTGAGCACTACTCCCTTGTCGCTCTTCCCAGGGGAGAAATGGATCAAGTGGTTATTTATTGCCATCCTAAGCTGAAGGCAGGGCCTTAGGAGATTTATAGGGTAAGAAGTTGATGAAAAGCAAAAAAGAGAGAAGGCAGCTAGTGCATGGAGTTCTCTGCCCTATACAGGCCCACTTCCCAACAGGCACCAGTTGGCTATCTTAGAAAAACAGTTCTCAAATCTCCCACCATGTAAACTCAATAAGGGTTAAATTACACTGTTTGCACCTAAAATTAAAAAGAAAAAGAAAAGAGGAAGTGTAAAGAACAGATTTAATATTTACAGGATTTAAGTATGTACTCAGTGAGCTAACAAGAAAATATTTCACTTATGGAGTATAGCAGCCATTCTTTATACAGTAGCGTTTAGTGTCAGAGATACATAATGATACCGTGTTCTTGTGGGTGTTTATTCTATGTTGCTTTTCCAGAGCTAAGCTCTGTGATAGACTGTATTATCAAAGATGTATAATACGTGATCTCTACTCTCAAGGAACTCAGAGCCCAAGGAAAATCCTATTAGGAAACAAGCAGTTACAGCTTCCTATGTTAAGTATCATGGTGGAGACTGAAGTGACCAGAAAAGCTTGATCTGTGACTTCAATGGAAGGATATACAGGATATTTTCTGATGAATAAGAATAAGGCTATTTCTAGTTAGGGAAGTTGAGGTTGTAAAGATATGAGTGTGTTAAGTAGCATGGTGGTTTATGAGAAGTGAGGAGGAGGCTATATATCAGCTTACAATATAAGGTTTGGGATCACATGGAGATTGGAAATCTTACAGCTGCTACAAACAGTGATACTGCAGCCTTGCCTGACTTTGTTTAGATTTCTGTTTCTTCTGCAGTGAAATGATTATAATAATACCTCTGCCAGTTTTTTAAGTTTCATATTATGTATGTAAAGTGCTTAGCACAGTATGTAGCAGTGCTTAGCAAAGTACAACTTAAATAATAACTTAGTGGTTCAGTATGGTTGGACTAGGAAATACATAGAAATGTATAATGAAATTTCAGTCTTAATTTATACATGACCAGATCAAAAGAGGCCATACAGCATTGCTATAGAAAAATCACTGCACTCTCAAACCATACAAAAGATCTTTTGTCCTTTTATGTCTTGCAATGAAATATAATTGATTTTGAATATTTCCCCTGATATTTAAAAGCAACAAATACCTCAAAGAAAGCAAGCCTCAAAAAAAAAAAAAAACCTAAAACGGATGTCTTTTTTATAATGTTGTAAAGTATATTTATACAAATGACTCAGAGAAATGTATTTGTAAAGAAAATCTGTACTGTTAGACCCCAAGGTAAGTAAACAAGAAAATGGTAATATAACCCCCCCTTCACCATATGTCATTGTGTGCCTAACATAAAAATCAATAAACAGAGAACACATGCAGTTTTTTAGCATTCATGTGATTTGCTCTTGATGCCATTCTTAAAATTCAGAGCAAAACATGACCCAGAATTTCACTTACTTAGATGTCATTTGTATTACCATCGGGACAGGAAGTACACTGGCCTCTGTCGTTTGAAGATGTGACCCTCTCACTCATGTGACATGTAGTTCACTTTAAAATTTCAAACACTGGATCATTAGCTAAACTTGTGCAAGGGCTTCCCTTTCCTTTCACTTCCTGCTGCTTTTGTTCTATTTGTATTGAATCTGTTACTCCCCTCCACCTCAACATGGATGAATATTATGAACAAACATAAATTTAGCAGAAGAAAAAGAATTTTAACCGGAAATATGTATGAGAATTGTTGCCTGTTCAGATTATGGAAGTGTACTAAAATAGGAAAAAAATGTGTTTTACTCCTGCTGCTGCTGCTAAGTCACTTCAGTCGTGTCCGACTCTGTGCGACTCCGTAGACGGCAGCCAATCAGGCTCCCCCGTCCCTGGGATTCTCCAGGCAAGAACACTGGAATGGGTTGCCATTTCCTTCTCCAATGCATGAAAGTGAAAAGAGAAAGTGAAGTCGCTCAGTCGTGTCCGACTCTTAGCAACCCATGGACTGCAGCCTACCAGGCTCCTCCATCCATGGGATTTTCCAGGCAAGAGTACTGGAGTGGGGTGCCACTGCCTTCTCCATTTACTCCTGCTTTGCCCATTACATGAAATTGAGCAGCTGTCTAGGCTATATGGGTTTTAGTTACTACACCTATAGAAGAGGTCACTTAAATAGTTGCACTCTGAAATCTATCTCACTGTGTGTATGTACTCAGCTGCCTTTGACTCTTTGTAGTCTGCCGTGTCCCTCTCCCCATGGAAGTCTCCAGGCACGAATACTGGAGTGGATTGTCATTTCCTATTCCAGAGGACCATCCTGACCTGGGAATCAAACCCATGTCTCTTGCATCTCCGGCATTAGCAGGCTGATTCTTATCCACTGGGCCTCCAGGAAAGTCCTCAGTTTTACAGTTTAAAGCCCTCAGATCCTTGGGCTTTCAGAGTCCTTGATCTGAATTTGTGGATTTTATAAACTATGTACACCTTATATAACCACTGTATCTTTCTTAAGTATACATAATAGTAAAGATATATCTATTTCAAGGTATAGAATTTAATAGTATGGTTAGCTATACCATATACTGTATTATAGTAATAATTTTCCCAGTTATGAAATAACTGATCCAAAAGATTTCAATTTTGAACCCATTTAATAAAAACTCAGTAGAAAGTGCTGCCAGATAATAATAAAATATTTTGTTAATTTATGCACAAAAAAACCAGAACTGGTCTTAACATATATTATAAGTAATACTTACCCTGACTTTTAGCGAAGTTTTCTATGATAGCTGCTGCTGCTGCTGCTGCTGCTAAGTCACTTCAGTTGTGTCCGACTCTGTGTGACCCCATAGACGGCAGCCCACCAGGCTCCCCCCGTCCCTGGGATTTTCCAGGCAAGAGTACTGGAGTGGGGTGCTATTGCCTTCTCCGTCTATGATAGCTAGCAGGTAATATTAAAAAACTGGACTTTTCTCTAGTATCATTGTATTACCGTGTGTGCTGTCAGCTCATACATGACATAAAGTCTAGACAGTAACATCTATGTTGATTGCGTTGATAAAATTCTCTGTAATGCTGTGGAGCTAAAACCAAAGTGGTCATCCAACAAACTTAACAAGGATGGCAAATCATTATCTAAAATCTAATTGAAATTGCGTTAGTTATTTTTTGGTATCAGTACCACTTCTTTAGAGTATGTTTATAAAAAAAGAAGTCACAAGGTATCTTTATTGAGAAATTTTGTTCAGTAATATTTTTTAAGAAATTAATGAATTTGACTAGAAAATGTTCTACCTACAAATGAGCAATGAGAAAAAGGATGCTAGTGTATAGTAGAATTATTGGAATTTAGCTAATTGTTATAATATAAAAATAATTTGCCCAAGAAGACCTATCTAGCCCTGGTATTCTTTATTATAATCCACTTTTAATTAATTCCTTGCAACTCAAGGTATGTTTTTTAGTTTTGTTTTGTTTTGTTTTGTTTTAATGTTGTCATATCAACTGCAGAACCATTCCTTAAATATGGTGGTCAGGAATTTTATTTACAGATCCTATTCACTTTTCTAATTAGCTTGCTTTATAGGCAGAAAATGTGAGGTATTATTTGCCCTGAACAAAATAAAAAGAGTATACTTCTTCTTTTTTTTTTAATTTTTTAATTTTCTTTTCAAATTTTAAACTTTTAATTTTGTATTGGGGTATAGTCAATTAACAATGATGTGGTGATTTCAAGTGAACAGCAAAGGAACTCAGCCATAGGTATATATGTATCCATTCTCCTCCAAATCTCCCTCTCATCCAGGCTGGCTCATAACATTGAGTAGAATTCCACATGCTATACAGTAGGTCCTTGTTGGTTATCTGTTTTGAATACAGCAGTGTATACATGACCTTTCCAAATTCCCTAACTCTCTCTCTCCCCCAGCAACCATAAATTCATTTTTTAAATCTGTGAGTCAAAAAGGGTATATATACTTCTTTTAAAACTGATTCTCCTCCTATGTAGTTGTGTGCTAAGTTGCTTCACTCATATCCCAGTCTTTAAAATCCTTTGAACTGTAGCCTGCCAGGCTCCTCTGTTCATGAGAGTATCAGGGAAGAACACTGGCATGGCTTGCCATTTCCTTCTCTAGGGGATCTTCCTGACCCAGGGACTGAACCCACATCTCTTATGTCTCCTGCATTGACAGGCAGGTTCTTTACCACTAGCGCCATGTGGGAAGCCCTAAGCAGTTAACTATCTGATTAAAACTCTCTCTACAAAGAAAGTGGGTGTTAGGACCTCTGCTCTCATTATATTCCAGAAGTAGCAATTATATCCTCTGTGGTTATTGTGTCCCACCAAGAGAAGTGGCAATTAGTAAAATCATTTATTTTAGGGTGGCTCCTGAGTAGCTGAGAGTGCTTGATTTTATTTGTTGCTTTTCTAGGAATGCCAAGGTCACCTTGTCTTTTAACAAAATAGAGAAAGTTTTCAAGAAGGGAGCCATCAAGACTGTCAAGTACTTCTAGGCACTAAATCAACATAAGAACTAAGAAGTGTTCCTCTGATTAGTGTTGGGGAAATCATTGATTTCCTTGGCAACTGCAATTTCAATGAGATTATTGATAGGAAGAAGCCAGATTGCAATGGGTTGAGAAGTGGGTGGGAGGTAAGAAAGAATTCATTACAAGTGTAGAAAATTCTTTCAACTTATTTTGTTATGAATCATGATGAAGAAGATAGCTGGAGAGGGTTAGGGAACTAAAAGAGAGTTCTTTCATTATTTTCTAAATGGAAACTTTTTAAAATACTAATGGAATAAAGGCAGAAAAAAAAGAAGTTAAACTAGAATAGAGAGGTCAATTTAGCAATTTCCCTGAGAAGGGATAAAAGAGTCTAGGTAGGAAAAATGACATCACTTCCGACTTTAATAGAAACAAAATGTCCAAGTGTTTATTTGGGAACATTTACTAAGCCACTGGCAGAATACTGAGCGGTTTTCTTTCTAACAACTTTTAATCTGACGTAGCAGAGAAGATACCTGTTGAACATAACATAGAAGATGGGAGAAGTAGCATGGTTAAGAGCTCAAAGAAATAAATTTTATTAAAGTGGAGAACTGGGGGAAAAAAAAAGAACTTTATTTTTTGAGGTGGCAATCCTGGGGAGTGTTACATCATAGCCAATATTAACACCTCAACCGGGCGGCGGGGCGGGGGCGGGGGGGGGGGTGGGGGTGGAAATATATATATAGTTAGTTAGTTAGTTAGTTCAGTCACTCAGTCGCGTCCAACTCTTTGCGACCCCGTGAATCGCAGCATGCCAGGCCTCCCTGTCCATCACCAACTCCTTGAGTTCACTCAGATTCATGTCCATCAAGTCCGTGATGCCATCCAGCCACCTCATCCTCTGTTGTCCCCTTCTCCTCCTGCCCCCAATCCCTCCCAGCATCACAGTCTTTTCCAATGAGTCAACTCTTCCCATGAGGTGGCCAAAGTACTGGAGTTTCAGCTTTCGCATCATTCCTTCCAAAGAAATCCCAGGGCTGATCTCCTTCAGAATGGACTGGTTGGATCTCCTTGCAGTCCAAGGGACTCTCAAGAGTCTTCTCCAACACCACAGTTCAAAAACATCAGTTCTTCAGTGCTCAGCTTTCTTCACAGTCCAACTCTGACATCCATACATGACTACTGGAAAAACCATAGCCTTGACTAGACGGACCTTCGTTGGCAAAGTAATGTCTCTGCTTTTGAATATGCTATCTAGGTTGGTCATAATATATATATATATATATATATATATATATATCAAAGCTTAATCTAATTAAATTTCTCTATCATCTCAGGGAAAATATGAGAGATATAGGGATGTGTTCAATGAAACCAGGAAAATGTAATTAGTTAAAACCCATGTATATGTGATCCAACTGCTTCATCAAAAAACAGCAGTTTAAAAGGATAAAGGAACACTTTTTAAAAAAATACACTGAAAAAAAAATGAGCAGTAATGAGGTATTAGGTCATTTAGGATGACTGTTATTTTGTTAGGTATAGAATTAATAGCATATTTATTTAGAGTTGACTATCTGAGAGTATGGAAAAGTATGAGCAATAGGGAATGATGTTTGAGATTTGTTTTTAAATTTGTCAGTGAAAAAAAGCGGTGGTGAGGAGTAGAATTAGAAGAAGCAAGAAGGGCAAAAATGCCAATAATAAGTGTTGATAACTGTGGAGACAGTGATCCTGGGCATCTATTTCAAGATGTTTTGTTGTGAAAACTGAAACTGTGAGGCAGCTGGCAAGGATGTGGGACAAAGCAGATTACTTATTTTAAGATTTTAAGTGGTATTCAAGCATGTTTGCCTGCTGGTGGAACTATCCAGTAGATAGGAAGAAACCACTGATATAAGGAGAAGAGTAATGACGGGCACAAAGTTGCTGAGCTGAGAGGTGATGGCGTCCAGAACTCAAGCAGAGAAGTTAAAGTTCATCTTTAATAAAAGCAAGGAAGTTTCATCCACAGCAACAGTGAAGGTGGTGTGTCTGTGTACCGATGTAGGCAGGTTACTTGTGGGAGGAATTCAGAGTTCCTCAGTGAAGGCTTCTCATTTCACAAGTCACATAAAAGGTGAGAGAGTAAGTAAGATTAAAGAAGCAGTGAGGAACTGGAAGTGTGAAAAGAAAAGAGAAATATGAAATCGTCCTAGAAACCCAGAAAGGGCTTTTTGGTTGGATTCTTCTTCTAAGTAAAAGCATCTGTCTATATATATTTTTTTAATTGGAGGATAATTTCTTTACAAAATTGTGTTGGCTTCTGCCATACAACAATGCTAATCAGCCTTGAGTGTCTGTATATCCCCACCCTTTTGAACTTCTCTTCCACTCCACCCCCTTATCCTACCCCACCCTCCCATCCCATACCTCTAGGTTGTCAGGGAATGCCAAGCTGGGCTCCTTGTATTACTTAGTGGCTTCCTCAGTTCAGTTCAGTTCAGTTGCTCAGTCATGTCTGACTCTTTGCGACCCCACGAATCACAGCACACCAGGCCTCCCTGTCCATCACCAACTCCCGGAGTTCACTCAGACTCACGTCCATCGAGTCCGTGATGCCATTCAGGCATCTCATCCTCTGTCGTCCCCTTCTCCTCCTGCCCCTAATCCCTCCCAGCATCAGAGTCTTTTCCAATGAGTCAACTCTTCACATGAGGTGGCCAAAGTACTGGAGTTTCAGCTTTAGCATCATTCCTTCCAAAGAATACCCAGGGCTGATCTCCTTTAGAATGGACTGGTTGGATCTCCTTGCAGTCCAAGGGACTCTCAAGAGTCTTCTCCTACACCACAGTTCAAAAGCATCAATTCTTTGGCAACTCAGCCTTCTTCGCAGTCCAACTCTCACATCCATACATGACCACAGGAAAAACCATAGCTTTGACTAGACAGACCTTAGTTGGCAAAGTAATGTCTCTGCTTTTGAATATGCTATCTAGGTTGGTCATAACTTTTCTTCCAAGGAGTAAGCGTCTTTTAATTTCATGGCTGCAGTCACCATCTGCAGTGATTTTGGAGGCAAAAAAATAACAAAATCTAACACTGTTTCCCCATCTATTTCCCATGAAGTGATGGGACCGGATGCCATGATCTTCGTTTTCTGAATGTTGAGCTTTAAGCCAACTTTTTCACTCTCCTCTTTCACTTTCATAAAGAGGCTTTTTAGCTCCTCTTCACTTTCTGCCATAAGGGCGGTGTCATCTGCATATCTGAGGTTATTGATATTTCTCCCAGCAATCTTGATCCCAGCTTGTGTTTCTTCCAGTCCGGTGTTTCTCATGATGTAGTCTGCATATAAGTTAAATAAGCAGGATGACAATATACAGCCTTGAAGTACTCCTTTTCCTATTTGGAACCAGCCTGTTGTTCCATGTCCAGTTCTAACTGTTGCTTCCTGACCTGCATACAGATTAGCTATCTATTTTACCCATGGAAGTGTATGTATTGGAGAAGGCAATGGCACCCCACTCCAGTGCTCTTGCCTGGAAAATCCCATGGATGGAGGAGCCTGGTAGGCTGCAGTCCATGGGGTCACTAAGAGTCGGACACGACTGAGCGACTTCACTTTCACTTTTCACTTTCATGAACTGGAGAAGGAAATTGCACCCCACTCCAGTATTCTTGCCTGGAGAATCCCAGGGACAGGGGAGCCTGGTGGGCTGCTGTCTATGGGGTCGCACAGAGTCTGACATGACTGAAGCGACTTAGCAGCAGTATATGTATGTCTGTGCTAATCTCTCAGTTTGTTCCACCCTCTCCTTCCCCTAATGTGTCCACAAGTCCATTCTTTACATCTGTGTCTATTTCTGTCCTGCAAATAGGTTCATTCATGCCATTTTTCTGGACTCATATATATGCTTTAAGTTATGATACTTGTTTTTCTGACTTCACTCTGTATAACAGGCTCTAGGTTCGTGTTTATTTATTAATGAATGCTGTGATGTGGTTCTAAAGGGAATGATACCATGTTTGTTAGATTATTTTCCTGTGAAATTACTTTATCTTGACTTCATCTTATCTTGAGGGAATCTGGGCAGTGAACAATTCTCAATCATACTCTAATGAGTTTACTTACTTGGAGATAATCAAATGAAGAAAAAAAAGGTATTTTTGACAATCCTGCCACAGGGCGCTGTGCCTCTCATCTCAACCCTCAAAACTATCAGCTGTTCAGACAGTGAGATTCCACAGTGGCTTTGTGTAGAAAATGCTATCTAGATGCAACGTCTTTCTTTACCTTCTTTGAAGATGCATCCTTTTAAAGTAGCTGTAGAAGGGGAGGCGTGATTAAAGGGAATACATGGATGACACAATGGAACTTTGTTAGTATATCTGAAACCAGGCTGTGTTCACTCTGCACCACATAGCACATGAAATAATAATAGATTAACCTAGCATCCTGGTGGAAGTGGGGGTCCGAAGGCCAGTTAGACAAAACAAGTTTTTTTCCTAATGTATCAAAACAGTGTAAGTGGCTGTGCTAAATAAATTCATGCTGGTGCACTGCTGTGAAAATTGAATGATTAATAACCTTCAGTATTATTCCTGCTTCATTTAAGACACAGTAGACTAATGATCAGACATCATGCAGCAATACCCTTCTATATGGATATTGTGAATTCCATTTTAATTCTCTGCTTTCTCTGAGACATATATTACTCCAGATTTGCTTTTGCCTTTTCTGAAGATTAATATAAAATGTCTTAGGTCTTAGGCTCGGAAGAAAGTAAGCTTTGAAACTTTAACCTAAAGTGGGCTAGCTGTGTGAAAATGGGTTTCTAATCTGAAATGCTCCCCTAAATTGGAGCTGAATTAATGCAGGAATATATATATTTATTTGTTTCTACCTGTAATTCTTGGTTCCATAGTGACTTGATATGAAGGGTAATTTTAAGGAAAAACTGAACTTAAAAATACTTTATCAAAAATGTAGTGCATTATCATGGGTATTTATGATTTAAAGTTTCTATTAAAAATGAGTACTATTTGAATCTTTTAATTTTACAGTGACTTACATTTACTTATTGATTCTTTCCTTTATGAGGATTCAATAAAAATATGAAGGAATAAAGGATAAATATTAAGACTTGAGGTCCCTTCCTCATCTGGACACATTTTACCTTCTTTGAGGTTTTCTTGATATGAGATGCAACTTAGTTTTTTAATTATATGGTAAAAATTTTATAAAATGCTTCTGTCATATTTCTTAAATTCAATGTGCATATATAATTTAATATTCTATTTACCATCCATTCACTGCAAGAAAATAGTGTGAAACAAAACAATACAATCTTTGCTAATCAGATGGTGCTAGTGGTAAAGACCCCGCCTGCCAATGTGGAAGGCATGAGTGATTCAGGTGTGATCCTCAGGTGGGGAAGATCCTTGGAGGAGTACATGGCAACCCACTCTGGTATTCTTGCCTGGAGAATTTCCTGGACAGAAGAGCCTGGCAGGCTACAGTTCTTAGGGTTCCAAAGAGTCAGACACAACTGAAGCAACCTAGTACACACTCACACAGTCTCCCTATAGGAGAAATCTGCAGTGAATAAACTCGCATATAGATTAATTGTCTCATTTCAAAGTTACTACACGAAAAAGTGGAGTTTTGACATGCCAAATATTTAAAAACTGAAGCTTATAAATGACATTTTATTTAGCATTTTTAATGAAGTAGTATAATCAACACTGTGTAGTCACTACAACACTTGGAGTTAGAAGAATCGTAAAGTATCAGAAGTCAAATCAGTTCATTCAAAACATTGCTAGATAGGACTTTGCATATTGATATAAGATACTTTTCTTCTCGTCATAATTTTAGTTTACAAAAGCATATATTAAGTAAACAGATTGTATCAAAGTTAAATTTCTTGAATTAAGTAGTTGTGGTAGTAAAAGAGAACAGCCCATTTCTTAGGAAAAACTTGCCAAAATACTGAGAGATGATGTGTAGAGTCATGATGTCTGAAAATTATTCTCACTGTGTAAGTGTGTGTGCAGTGCACCTGGGAGTATATGGTGGAGGAGACAGAGGGAGACTGACTGCTGTACCCAAAAGCACCAAACACATGGCACTGACTTCGGGAAAGGCTCGTTAAAGTTGGAAGAGCCTTAAGTTGGAAGATGGTTAGTAAGGGCTTGAAAATGTTAGTGTGAGATGGAGAGAAGGGAATCCTTGTTGTAGTGTAAAGGAAAGTTTGGTAATACTGGCATTTGCAATTAAAAAAATAAATAGAGCGTGTACCTAGTTACTTTGTCAATCTGGCTGCAAAGATTTCCAAGAATGGAGAAAGCAGCAACTGGGTGTTTGTGGCTGCCTTCTATAGGTTGAATGGCGTCCCCATACCCAAAAGATATTTAAAGTACTAACTTCAAATTAGTGAATTTGACCTGATCTGGAAATACAGTGTTTTCAAATGTAATTAAGTTAAATGAGGTTATTAGGGTGGGCCCTAGTCCAATGTGACTGGTGTCCTTGGAAGAAGAGGAGAAACCATAAACACATAGATACCCAAGGAAAACCTTATGTTACAACAGAGGCAAATATTGCAGTGATGTGTTTATCGGCCAAGGAATACCATGGAGGAATACCTGGCAATACCAAGAGCAAAGAGAAAGAAATGGAACAGATTTTCCTGCAGAATCTTTCAAGAGAGCATGATCCCCTACCAACACTTGGTTTTGTACTTTTATCCATCAGAACTGTGAAAGAATAAATTTCTGTTGCCACCCAGTTGGTGGCAATTTATTATGCAGTTCAAGGAAATTAATATACTGTCTGTGATAAATGAATAAAGGGATGGACTAACAAAGAGTCTGTTTGGTTTTAGGGAATCTATAAAATAACATAAAGGAGCGAGGACATTCTGGATTTAAAAATACAACTGTTTCATATCCCCAACCTTTCCCAGAAAAAAAAAAAAATCACAACATAAAACAAGACTTGGGGGCAAAGATCAATCCAGGATACCTACCCCTGGAGAACCTTCTATTTCTGTAAGAGAAAGAACAAGTTGACTGTTTCAGTGAAACAAACTTTCTGAGGTTCTGAAGACGTTTCCTTGTAGTCCGTCTTGATTAAACAATAGATTTCTGGGAACCTTAAGGGCACTGTCCACCAGAAGCTTCACTTTGGATACAAAATAAAGAGAGTCTTATCTAAAGAGATCTGCAGGTATGACTTTTAAATAATAGGTTGAATCCCATTATGATTCATACAAAAGTATGAGCAGAGATATCACAAAGTGAAAACAGCCTTTTGGCTCCTGAACCTTCCAAGGGCAAGTAGAAAATCCAGAAATCTATTCAGTTGCAAGTACAGGCTATTTCTTATCAAAATGACCAGATGACTCAGCCAGTAGAACCAGGCAAGAGCCCAGATGATGGATCCAGGAGTTTTGTAGAATTATTCCCAGGGAATAGGACTAGATTCTAATCAATGGAAACACAAATGCTTAGCTGGCATTGAGGATTGCAGAGGATGAGTAACTTAGTACTAAGATTCTGTTTCCCACTCTCCCCTCCCTTTCAATGGGAGTGTCTGCTGTGATTATTATATCTCAGCTTCACCATTTTATGTTGGGTTTGTAGATAGCAGGTGAATTCTCTCTTTAGTTGATAGGCCTTCAGACTGAAAGCAGTCATGCTCAATATATATCATCCATGTAGCTTCACAGGCACCTGGACTTGAATTAGACAATAGGAGCTTTAGGCTAATGCTGTACTCATGAGACTTTGGGTTCTTGGGATGGTAAAGGTGCTAAGTACATTTTCATGTGAAAGAAATGTAAATAATTTATAGACCTAAGATGGACTATGGCAGACTAATGATGGCCACACACTCTGTTCATTCCAGTAAGAGGTGAAGTTTGTGTACCATCTCCTTGAATGCAGGAAGACTCTGTCTTTGCTCTGGCCAATAGAACATGGCAGAAGTGGTACAGCGCTAGTTTCTGGGCCCAAGCATCAAAAGACTGGAAGACTCTACATCCTATGGACAGTCACCATGCTGTGAGAAACCTAAGAGGTGTTTTTAAGTATAGATTTGGTTATTATTCAGCTATGATAAGACCAGCATTTCAGGAAACAACTACCTCTGGAAAAAAATAGTTTGTTGCTCACAATTCTCAAGAGGAAAGGATGCGCTGTACAATTCAGGGCCACACGGGGATTCACCAGGGTGGGTCAGGAGGCAGAAGGAGTGATGGAAAAGTATCTTAAAATGATGGAATCTTTATTATGATCTCCAGAGGGAAGGCAAGGCAAACAGGGTAAGAAGTTTTAGGATTGGCTAGTTTGAATGATTTCAGCAGGCTTTGTCATCTAGGGACTGTCTTTACTGATCTGGTACTGGTGCTGGGATGATTAGACCAGAGGGAAGACTGCCTCCTGGAGTGTAAGAGCCAGTATAGAAGAGGCAGTAAGAATAAGCGCTCTAGACCAGTCATTTGCATACAAAGGGCATGCTTCCCGTGAGTCATAAGCTGTCTCCCAGAACTGGCCAACCCTGGGAGGGGCAGTCTCTTATCTCCAGTCAACAATGCCTCAGAGGCCAGTATACCAATAATACAGAAAATGTTCTATTTCTCCATCTGTCTGGAAAAGCCTTGTTGTTCAGGAGAATAACTACCATGGCTTCTGGTTCTTTGATGAAACCTCAGAGTTATGGCACGAGCATTTGTTGTCTCCCAGTAAATTGAAGCTTTCTATAAGATTGCTGTGCCTGAGCCAATAAGGAAGGCATATGCAGATTTCTACAGAAATTATGATTCCATAGATGATTTTGAGGAGATGAGGAAGGCTGGTATCCTTCAGAGTTCATAAGTAATTCTGAATGTAAGAATTTCTTTGGGTTGCTTTTGTGGAAGTTTGCCACTGACCTGTGTTCCTGAACCTTGAAACTACGGAACTATGAGTATGTGGGCTAAGGAATAGTTTCTCTTGATAAATAAATGATTAATGATGCTGTGGGAGATGGAGAATACAGAAAATAAGAAAATATAGTTAGTACAGGAGGCAATGTGAGTGGAGCATCTCGAGGGTTCAATTAACTAAAAACTTCAACTGACTTCAGCCATATAAAAGACCTGGAACAAAAACCACCGAGCTGAGCCCAGCAACCCACAGAACAGTGAAAGGTAATAATCAACTGTGTTTTAAGCCCCTAAGTTTTGGGGTATGCAAATTCCAGCAATAGATAACCAAAACAGAATCTGTGTGTGTCTGTGGATATATGTGTGTCTATACACACGCATACATTAACACACACAAATGGGGAAGAGAACAAATGTGGCAAAACAGCAACAGTTTGTCAGTAATCTAGGCAAAGAGTTTAGGTGTATTCTTTGTCATTTCTTTTAACATTTCTGAGGATTTGAATTTTTTTTTTAATTAAAAGTTTGAGGAGGAAAAAAACACATAGAAATACCAAAAAACCATCTTATGTGAAATGTGGACATGAACTCAAATTGTATTAAGAAAGCCAGAAAGAAGAATGAAGACTTTTTGTTAAGTTGATGATCATATAAATAGAAAACCATCCCCATTGTGGGTGAATCCTACATAATCAGAGCCCTAACTTTTCTACTAAACCATAAAAGAGAAAGAAGCTCTGTAAATAAAAGAAATGTTTAAAAACACTGCCAGATCTAAAAATATTCTCACATTAGTTACTTTCAAGATCTGGGAATTATTGTTGTTGTATCCCAGCAAATCTTTGGGGGAAAAAAAGGTGTTATTACATTCCGATAGCTGCAAAATAGACATGCCTCTAGCATTCAAAAAATAAAGATACTTTGTTAGCTCATATAAATGAGAAGTCTAGAGATGGGTAAGGATTCGTATAAAGCTGACCATAATTTCTCAAATACTTTAATAAGGGTCAAGTTTTTCCTGTCACTACCTTCTGCCCTTCTCAGTGCCAGCTTGATGCTAAGCCTGATTCCAATATGGCAGTGCATCCTAGGGCTACCTGCATCCTTATTCATTTAAGAAAGTGCAAGTGTCTTTAAAAATCTAAGATTCACTAAGACCAAATGCTTACTATGCTCATAAGGCACCAGGCCATTTTTATTTCCAGAAGATGGAATGTGATGATCAGCCCTGCCTTGATTATATGGTTTGCTTCATAAGACAGGAGTGATAGGAGCATCTCTCATGCCACCTAAAGGAGACATAGATGTGCTAATAATTCAGAAAGAGAAAATAGATGTTCCATGGGCAGCCAACCAGTAACTACTGCAGCATATAGTCTTTCTCCTGTTCACATCATTTTCTCTTTGTTCAGAGTTTCTTTTTTTTTCTCTCTCTCTCTCTCACACTGTAAAGTGACTACTGGCTGCCAGAGCCGAGTTTAGAATACTTCCTTCAAGAAGATAGCCAGGCTTACATTAGAAAGTTCTTCTCCCAAGGCAAATTTATAGGCACCAAATACTGCCTGGCCTACTCTGAGTCATGTGACCAAATAAATGTGGTCATGGCCTTGAGTCAGTTCCAGTAAGCAGAAGGTATCTGATGCATCTTTCTTTATTTATGGATCATGGATATCACTTTTGGAGAAGACAATGGCACCCCACTCCAGTACTCTTGCCTGGAAAATCCCATGGACAGAGGAGCCTGGTGGGCTGCAGTCCATGGGGTCGCTGAGAGTTGAACATGACTCAGTGACCTCACTTTCACTTTTCACTTTCATGCATTGGAGAAGGAAATAGCAACCCACTCCAGTGTTCTTGCCTGGAGAATCCCAGGGACGGGGGAGCCTGGTGGGCTGCCGTCTATGGGATCGCAGAGTCGGACACGACTGAAGCGACTTAGCAGCAGCAGCAGCAGATGTCACTTTAAAAACGAGGTTCACGGGAGGACTGTGGAGTCAGCCAAAAGTTGTCCACTCCAGGTGTCGTCCTAAACGAGGTATTGGTTGTTGGTTTAATGTCCTGTGATAGCCAGGCTCCGAGACGGCTTCCAGTCCTTCATTCTTGATATTCTCATCCTGTGTAATTCTCTTCCACCATGAATGGTTTGCTCTGTGTGAATGCTGTGAATGTGATGGAATGATATCTAAGGCTAGTTAATAAAAGGTGTTGTAACTTTGGCCTTGTTTTCTTGGATTGCTCACTCTAATCGAAGCCATGTACCATGTCATGAGACCTCTCAAAGAGCCCTAAAGAGAGGCTCAAGTAGACAAAACCCCGGCTTTCTCCAACTGCTAGTCTCATCTGAATAGCCATACTGTTTTGGCAACACGGGGAACAGAATTTTGAACCCTGTTTAAGCTTTCAGATGACTACAGCCTCAAAGAGCATCTTGTTACCATGTCACAAGAGGCTCTGAGGCAGAGCTCCTCTATCTTATCTCTTCTGAATTTTGTATCCACAGAAACTGAGAGTGATATAAAAGTTTATTATTGTCTTAAGCCACTAAATTTTGAGGTAATTTACTATGTAGCAACAGGTGGCTAAAATAGTCTTATATTCTCTATTTTATTAAAGAAAAAATATTTTATTGCTAGGAGTGGGTGTGAGAAAGAGAATTCTGTCCCAGATTAGGCATATTAGGTATTATACTTCATTAACTATTCTGTTAGAAGCAAAGGCAGCTACTGTTAATTTTTTCTAATTAGATAATTACTGATGTATCTTCTACTTTTAAAAATAATTAGTGCACTGTGTGTGTGTGTGTGTATGTAAGCTTATTTGAATGATTTCCCACAACATTATGAACTAGGTTTTAAGGAAAAAACTGAGGCTTAAAGAGGTTTGGGAACCTAGCCAAATTCACCCAGCTAGCAGGCGCCAGCTCAAGGATTCAAGGCCATGATATTTTACTTCATATTTGAGCCCATGCTTTTCATCATTACATTTTATATAAACCTTCTGTTCTTACTCTTGACCCTAATTGCTCATGATGTACTCTGAAATTTGGAATGGTGGTATTCATTTAGGATTTTGTATTACATTCACAGAAATGTTTTCTGTCATATATACTATATTATTTGACATTTGAGTGTCAGAATGTTAAGCTTCATACACAAAATTGAACTATTATGCCTAGATTCTGTACCAGTTACAGTGTGAAAATCACATATTCCATTAAAATATGAAATAATTTATTTTGAAAGTATAGAATCAAACTTTTTGGTTTCCGAATCATTTTAAGAGTATTTCTGAATCAACATATTTTTATGTTTTTAATATTTTTATTGTGAAATAATCACAAAACTTACAAAAGACTAAGATTTTATTATTGTTGAAGTATAGTTGATTTACAGTGTGTTAGTTTCTGGTATATAGCAAAGTGATTCAGATATATATGTATATATATATATATTTCTTATTCTTTTCAATTTTAAGTTGTTACAAAATACTGAATATATTCCTGTGTGTTACACAGTTGGACCTTGTAGTCTATCTGTTTTTACATGTATGTATTAGTATGTATCTATTCATCACAAATTCCTAATTTATTCTTCTCCTCCTTCCCTTTTAGCAACCGTAAGTTAGTTTTCTATGTCTGTGAGTCTTTCTCTGTTTTGTAAATAAGTTCATTTGTATCAGAATTTTGATTCTACATTTAAGTGATGGCCAATGATAGTTATCTTTCTCAGACTAGAAGAGTGAGACTTTATAATGAATGATTAAAGTTTGTCAAACTGATAGCATATCACCCTCAAATACCATATTGTGTAATTCCTATAAACAAAAACATGCCCCCTATCCAAACTAACACATAATCATGTAATCCTTGGATACCATTCAAGTTTTACTAATTGTTCCAAAAATATCTTTTCTACAAAATGGTTCAGTTTGTAACTACTGGCTACACTTAGCTTTCATATCTTTTTAGTCTTCTTCACTCTGGGAGAATTTTTCTATGTTTGCTTGATTTTGGTGATCTTGGTATTGCTGTGAAAGCGTTAGTCTCTCAATCATGTCCAACTCTTTGCAACCCCATGGACTATAGCCCACCAGGCTTATCTGTCCATGAAATTCTCTAGGTAGGAATGCTGAAGTGGGTAGCCATTCCTTCCCCCGGGAATCTTCCCAACCCAGACATCAAACCTAGGTCTCCTGTGTTACAGGCAGATTCTTTACCATCTGAGCCATCAGGGTAGTTTACAATATTTCTTGACTTGAGTGTTCCTTTTTAAATGTGAATTTTTATTTCTTTTTAATTATTTTAAAATATTTAAACCTTTTTCTTGATCTTAAAGATCGTGTAAATTGGGGCTGGGGAGGGAAGTGGGGTGATCAAGTCTAAGGATAATAAATAATCAGTGACTGAAACCATTATCATCCTTTGTTCTGAGCATTCTCTATGCCCTTTCAGATACCCATCTTTTTCATTTAAAACCCAGTCTTTCACTTGAAAGATTTTATTGTATAAAAGTTCCACAGGTAAAAAATTTAGAGGAAAATGAGTATTTGGTCCAAAATAATCAAGATTTTAGGGCTTTTATTTTTCTTTTGTAATGTGTAAAAAATGGGGTAAAAACACATAAAAAGCAGAATTTTAATGCAAAGACATTTTTTGCTATAATCATTGGTTTTAGAGGCATTGTTAGTTTAGTGTGTGTGCAGTTCATTTCCCACGTCTTTCCTCAAATATCTTCTATTTTTATCATGAATTCCCTTTTAATCAACTGTAGGTTATTTAAAATAAATTCTTACAACTTAACGGAAAAAAAATTTGGATTTATCTGATGTTTTCTTATGATTGATTTCATGTATGGATCTTTGACAGCACTGTAACAGAAGTGGCTGCATCCTCCTCTTAGCATCCTTTCAGGTGACAAATGGTTTCAATATTTCCCATTACTGTTGGTGGCTCACTTTGACCCCTTGATAAGGTGATGTCTGCCAGAATTGTCCATTGTCAGGTTACCCTTTCTTTTTAAATTAGTAGATATTTTGTGTGGAAATAGTTTAAGGCCATGTAAATATGTTCTCTGTGTATTTATTAAGTTATTTTGGGTATGGATTCATGGTTGGTAAAGAGTCGACCTATAATTCGGAAGACCCAGGTTTGATCCCTGGTTTGGGAAGATCCCCTGGAGAAGGAAATGGCAACCCACTCTAGTACTCTTGCCTGGAAAATCCCATGGATGGAGGAGCCTAGAAGGCTGCAGTCCACGGGGTCGCAAAGAGTCGGACACGACTGAGCAACTTCACTTTCACTTTCATGGTATAATTCAAAACTATCACTGTTGGATTGTTTATATTCTTTCTGAATATATGAGACCAATGGGAGCCATCCCAAGCCAGCTCTTGTGTCCTCTTTACATGTTCCCATCATTCTTTGAGCAGTGCCTAGTCTCTGGCACAAGATATTCTAGATTTATCTTGTAATTTCCTTGATCAAACATGATATTACCATTTCTTCCAGGAGCCCTGGTTGCTTTTAGTATAAATGGTTTTGAGAAGCCAAATCTGAGCTCTGTTTGCTTATGTTATTCAAATGCCATTAGTTCCAGACAGAGAACAGAGCTACAGAGTATATGCATGTGCGACCCCATAGACGGCAGCCCACCAGGCTCTGCCATCCCTGGGATTCTCCAGGCAAGAACACTGGAGTGGGTTGCCATTTCCTTCTCCAGTGTATACACAAGCACGCACACACAGACACACACACAATGTGCACTCTATTTATTGCTTTGTCTGTCTATGCCTCTATATTGGAAACTCTAGTTCACACTAACACATGCAATTCCAAGTCAACACCACTTTTTCATTTGTTGCCCATCCACACCCCTAACTTTCCTCTAGGATATTGAAAAATGTGGTTCTCATGGTACTTACTATCTTTATTTATTTGACCCCCTGTTCATGACCTATTTCAGAATTTCCCTGCCACCCTTTCCCCACATAGAAGCATCCCTCTTCCTTTTGCATCTAACTCTTCACAGCATTCTCCCTATTTCCCTGGAGTGAATGTCAACTCAACCTGTCTGAGCCTAGTGTACCATTACCCTCCACACCCAGCTTGGGCTGTGACCCCCTACCTTGTTAGGCGACACTCCTATAAAGATGCCATCTTTATTTTGCTCAGTTCTGACACTTCATCCCAGGCCACAGTTCCGTGAAGTGATATCCTCCTTCCCCTGCTTGGGTTCTGACTTCCCACGGTGAGCAACTCCTACAGCTACTTGGATTGACACCCCACTTTGGGACTCTCCCCTTCCCACTCCACTACAGACACCTACTTTTCTCTGCCACACCTAATAGATTTGGGACCAAGTTGTTTAGGAAGGGAAGGGAAAAAAAAAGAGTGGATAACTTTTCAATAACTGATTTCACTTTCCTGTACCAATAGTCTTTCCAATAATTTCAAGTTTAAACTTATTTAATGTATAAATTTTTTAAAAGAGATCTAGTCATTTCAAAATTCTCAGAGGACAGAATAATGAGGACAAAATTCTAAGCCACGGCAGTTACAAATTTTGAAAAACAATTGTCTGATATCACAGTTGTGCACATCTTGTGAGAAAAGGCATTCGCTGGCAATTATTCATAATGTTTTCTACATGAATTGTGAGTTGTTGTTGTTGTTGTTTTTCCTTAGACTATCTTTTTTTCTTAGACTTAGCAAACAGCTTTGGATGATAGAGATTCTTTCAGAACAGAGGACAGTTTTGTTTTCTTTTTGCTACCCAGTGTAATTAAGATGCTTCCCTCTGGGGCAAACACTGAGCAGGTTTGCTTGCAGCGTGTAATAGAAGACTGAGGTTTTCTCTCTTGTAACACAACCCACTGTGTGGTGAGAACCCTTATCGTAACACTTGTAGAGGATGGGAACTTGAGAAATTGACACAAGAAAATGATGATGCTCTAGCTTCTGATGCTGCTGGGGGTAATCCGCTATCCTTTGTCTATAACTTCGCTGTCTTGTGTCTTCTGTCAGCTTCTATGAAACTGTCAGCATTACTTTGAGCTTGCAGAAAGGGTAACATATCCGATATTTTATAGTTATTATAAGAAATGCATTTGACTGCAAATAACAGAAAGTTGAAATATTACTGGCTAAAATAAAAATTTGTTTTTCTAAAATAAATAAATATGTAAATAAAAATCTTGAGATGAGTGGTGCAGTAATAATGCAGTTGCTAAAGAATCATCATGATTTGGATTCTTTCTATTTCTCTGCTTTGTCACCTTTTCAAGCACGGTTTATTCTCAGAGTATAGGCTTCATCTATTTACCAGATAGGAAAATGAGAGAAGAGAAAAAAACAATGGATGGGACCATTAATTTTGCCAGAAAAAAAATTTTTTTTTCTCCTGGGAGCACTAGCCAAGCCAACTTCCACTTACCACTTATTGTCACAGAGACTGCCCTAGGGCCTAAGAGCAAAAGTTTGAGAATATATCTTAGGTCAGCCAAGAAACAGTATCCACCATGAGTGTTATTCTATAATGCTTAGTCTTCTTTGAACACGTTACAAAATTTTCTCATTTCTAGTTCTTTGAATTTGTGTTTTCTCTGACTTACCTTCAATAGGTTTTGCCAAATATCTCTTTTAATTATTATTAGTTTTATTTGAAAAATTTATCTTAGGGGACTTTTGCTTTTGACTTTTGGCTTCCCTGGTGGCTCAGACGGTAAAGCGTCTGCCTGCAATGCGGGAGACCTGGGTTTGATTCCTGGGTCCGATTCCTGGGTCGGGAAGATCCCCTGGATAAGGAAATGGCAATCCACTCCAGCACTTTTGCCTGGAAAATCCCATGGACGGAGGAGCCTGATAAGCTACAGTCCATGGGATCGCAAAGAGTCGGACACGACTGAGCAACTTTACTTTTACCATGAAGTAATAGAAACTGGATTTACTCTCACATCTGAAACAATTGAAAATCAAAGTAAAATATATTAAACAATGATCTTCAGACTTTTGACATCAGACAACACAGGAAGGTGACACTAGAGAGAGGCAATGTCACGTAGTCCAGCAGTTCCTAAAGCAGGGGCATGGTGGCAGCTGCTAGGTTGATTTGCCACAGAAAGGAAGACAGTGAGCCAAAATGGATCTGGACAGTGTGATTCTTATAGCAACAGTAACAAGTTAGAACTGATTTTCCAGAATTCAGTTCCTACAAGCGTTGCCTGTATACCCACTGGTGGTGCGTTACACTAGGGAGAAGTATCTTGAACTTAGGAGACTCCCAATCATATCAGGAAACTCCAAGCAAGCCTGGCCAACCCATGCCCTAGAGGAAGACATTGTATTTATTATCTTGGTCAGATATCTCTCCTCTGCCCCAGAGGGAAAACTATGTTTGTTATACAAACATCTTTGAAAATATAGTCCCGGACAAAAACTGTCACAGAGCATGTAGAAATGCCATGGAGGATTAGCAACAAGGAAAACAAGATGAGCTCTGCAAAAGCTCTAGTTTACTGCCTGGAGAGAATCATCAGGGTGCAGTGCAAGAAGGGGTAACCAGGCAGAGCTTGCTTCTGAGAAGCACTGCCTCTGCTGCTAAGGCGCTTCAGTCATGTTCAAGTCTGTGCGACCCCGTAGACGGCAACCCACCAGCCTCTGCCGTCCCTGGGATTTTCCACGCAAAACACTGGAGTGGGTTCCCATTTCCTTCTCCAGTGCATGAAAGTGAAAGTGAAGTCACCCAGTCGTGTCTGACTCTTCGCGACCCCATGGACTGCAGCCTACCAGGCTCCTGCGTCCATGGGATTTTCGAGGCAAGGGTACTAGAGTAGGTTGCCACTGATGTACATTTATAGACCTATATTTATGGGCTTTTCAGATGGCTCAGTGATAAAGAATCCTCCTGCCAAGCATGAGACATGGTTTCAATCCTTGGGTTAGGAAGATCCCCTAAGAAAGGAAAAGATAACTTGCTCCAGTATTCTTGCCTGGGAAATCTCATGGACAAAAGAGCCTGGTGGGCTACACCCATGGGGTCATAAGAGTCAGACAAAACTTAAGGATTAAACTACCACTGTGGTGAAAGTGCAAGTTACCGGAAAAATGGAGGACTGTTTTATAGATGGAAAAGGAAGTTGAGAAGACCCCATAAACAAAGAGTCCATGACTTTTCATTGGCTGAGTCGTTGCTAGGGAAGGAGTTTTTCTTCTTCCTACTGGGCTCTGCTATTGTAGCCGGGCATGAGAACTCACAGTTCTAGTCCCCTTATTCTTTTAATTTAAGATTTCTGTTTATTAATTTTTTATATCTTTTAGGCCTGCTGTATAACTGTCACCTTAGGACCTGCCTTAACTTCTAGAGCCAGTTTTTTACAGCCAGTTTCTTAACCATTCTTGTTCTTATTCTGTCGCTCAGTCGTGTTGGACTCTTTTCAATCCAACAAACTCCAGCACACTAGGCTTTCCTGTCCTTCACCATCTCCCAGAGCTTGCTCAAACTCACGTCCATTGAGTTGGTGATGCCCTCCAACCACCTCATCCTCTGTTGTCCCCTTTTCCTTCTACCTTCACTCTTTCCCAGCATCAGGGTCTTTTCTAATGAGTCAGTTCTTTGCATTAGGTGGCTAAAGTATTGGAACTTCAGCTTCAGCATCAATCCTAATGAATATTTAGGACTGAATTCCTTTAGGACTGACTGGTTGGATCTCCTTGCAGTCCAAGGGACTCTCAAGAGTCTTCTCCAAAACCACAGTTCAAAAGCATCAATTTTCAGTGCTCAGCCTTCTTAATGATCCAACTCTCACATCCATTATGTGACTGCTGGAAAAACAATAGCTTTAGCTAAACGGATCTTTGTCCACAGAGTAATGTCTCTGCTTTTAAATAGCTGTCTAGGTTGGTCATAACTTTTCTTCCAAGGAACAAGTGTCTTTTAATTTCATGGCTGCAGTCACCATCTGCAGTTATTTTGGAGCCCCCAAAAATAAAGTCTCTCTCACTGCTTCCATTGTTCCCCTATCTATTTCCCATGAAGTGATAGGACCAGATGCCATGATCTAAGTTTTCTGAATGTTGAGTTTTAAGCCAACTTTTTCACTCTCCTCTTTCATTTTCATCAAGAGGCTCTATAGTTTTTGTTTGCTTTCTGCCATAAGGGTGGTGTCATCTGTGTATGGGAGGTTATTGGTATTTCTCCTGGCAATCTTGATTCCAGCTTGCGCTTCTTCCAGCCCAGCATTTCATATGATGTACTCTGCATATAAGTTAAATAAGCAGGGTGACAATATACAGCCTTGACATACTCCTTTCCCATTTTTGGAACCAGTATAGTGAATCCATTATTTTGCCAAAGTATATCCTTTAATTGATCTCTCTTATTCTTATGCTAATGCAGTCTCTCTTGCTCTCTCTCTCTCTCACACACACACCCACAGGCATCAGAGATCTTACCTTTATTCTTAGATCTTTTTTCATTCATCTGCATCAACCCTCTGAGGGAGTATTTGATCTGAACATTTTTTTTTGTCCCTGGTATATGTTTTTTCTTTCATTATTCCCTCTGTTCCCAACAGTTCTGTTTTCTCTAACTTAAACTCAATCTGAATTAAATTTCCTCAGCTATTGAGACATTTAGATTAATCATTTATGTCTTAGAGTTTTCATCACTTTTTTTTTTTGCTCTATATTCTTTTGATCTATAATCAGGGAGAACTTATTTACTCTATTTTCCAAATTTAATATATGATTTATGTTCATCAATTGTACATTTTATTTCCAGAAGGTTTTTTATTTGCTACTTTCCCATAACTTTGATTATTTTTCATAGATGCAATATCTTAGTGAATGTCTTTAAAGACAAGAAACGATTTTTTAAAGTGTTATCTTCAGTTGTGTAAATTAGTTTCCTTCAAGTTAGCCTTTATTTTTCATTTTGATCTTTTACTTTCAAACACCTTGATTATCAGTTCATAATGATATTGTGGACAATATCTTGGTATCAATTCCTAGTTATAAGAAAGAGGAAGGGGCACATTTTATATATTCATATATTATATTGATTGATTCTTTTAAAGATAGTGTCAGGGACCTGGCATTTATGCTATGTGTGCCTTGAATTCCAGGATTAGAAGAAATTTGTGCTGGGATGCCAATAATCATACTTATTTTACTTCCCAGTAGAATTCTATTAAGTTATTTAGAGCACTCTACTCTGTTAGAAGTTGTATTGGGTACTAGCTAACAGCAGGAAGTTTGGGAAAGGAGTGCCAAATGCCTAGAGCTCAGTAATTCATGACATGTCCATGTTCAAATCTGGACTCCCTTCTCTTCACTTCCTCTGTCAGAATTGTACAGTGGATTTCTCTGTCTGTTGGCATGATTTAATCCACTTACTGTTCTAGATATTTGATTAAACCTCTTGTCTGCTCTACTTTCATATAGTAGAATACACTTTTAAGAATTCTATTATTATCATTGTTCTGTTATATGGGGAGAGAGAGGAGTTAAGCATAAGTTTTTAGTCTATCTTGTTGACCCAGAATCATTATGATATTGTTGCTCCATTATTTTTTAAAAGTAATCAAATATTTGATTCAAGGATTTTCCATCTCTAAAAAGAAATAAAAATTTAACAGAAGGTCTCAGTCCTGGTGTCATTTCTGACTCTCACAGGAGATCTTGGCCAGTGAACTTCTATGGACCTCAAACTTAACACCTGTAAAATTGAACATCTAGATCAAGAGAGTTCTAAATTTCTTTCACCTCTAAAACTTTAATACCAAGTGTACTGTAAAATATTTATTAGTTGAAAAAAATTCTTCTGGTTATCATAGAATTCTTTCTTATTGCATATTCTGGGAAGACAAAGCAAGAATTAGAAGATAGTGTTATTAAATAAGAAAATCTCATTCTTCAAGAAAAAAAATCCTTTTTCCATTATAAATTGTATTCTGAGGGGGTAAACCAGCTGGCTTTAAAACAGTAAGGTTTTATTTATAGAATAAAAGAATGACAGCTCAATTCACTTTAAAGAGATGCCACACCAACAGCTTATAAGAAAAGATTCTCTCCTTTGCAAATGTTCATACTGCTCTCTGAATAGTTTTCCAATTATGAAAATTAGAGAGCACCTCCTGTGCAGTGATAGGTTTGCTTTTGTTCACAGCATGTTCACAACACTTTTACAGATTTGGGGTCAGTAGACTGAGATTTTAGATTCGTATTCTTAAAAGATTTATTTTTTAATTCTAGGGAAATGGACAGAGAAAGGCAGTTGTAATATTTTTATGAGCTAAATTATACCATCGTTTGAGGCTGTTTACTTTTATTGGTTCTTACTTTGAGCTCCCTAACTTAATATGAGTTAGTGCCTGCTCTTTAACATGTCATAAAAGTGATAGTATTTGAAAAACCAGTGAAACACATTTTAGTTCTCATTTTACCCTTGGAGCTAAAGTGCTGTTGATTGATGAAGCACTATATGCAATCCACATTAGTAAATTCTGACACAGATAAGTGGAAACTTTTACTCCATGGGCATATAGAATTGGAAGGAGGCATGGATACATCACAAAACATAATTGGCTCTGTTTTAATTGGGGAAAAATTGTGCTTCTTCAGCTTGAGGGTTTTCTTCTGGGAATAAGAAAACCATGGCTCCTTTCTTAACAGTTTTATCCTTAAACACTTTAGCCTCAATTTAAACCACAGAGATGATGATACTAAAATATTTATTAGAAGGAAAGACTTAATTAAACTTCATGAAAATAACAGCTTCATAAATCTGATCCTATGTCATGAAGTTGTGTATTTGACAGAAAACTTGTTTTCATTGTATTGAGTAATTTAACCTATGTTTATATTATGTATATATATTTTTAAATTGTAAATCTATGGGAAGAGAAACAAAATAGTTTCCAGTCATTAAAATTATATAAATTAAGATTATTTGCAGAACTAGGAAAGTTCAGGTAGAACAACCGGATTGAAGGGATCGACATCTTTCGTAAAAGATTTGCTTGTTTCTTTGGATTACATGATGTTTCTAGCTGTCTGTTATTACTAAAGGATGATATGTAGAGAATTATTTTAAATGCCAATTCTCACAGTTGTTATAGGACTAATAAAGAAATCTTGTGTCTTAGTTATGTTTTGAATACTCTTTGTTGACAAATTTAGTCTGTTTTTAATTGCTCTTTTTATTCTAGCCTCCAGTGCCTTTGTTCCTCAGCCTAGCTCGGGCCTTATTTTATTTGTCTGCTTGTGTTTTTGGTGCGTGTGACATTTTTCTCAATATTGTGAGATTCCAGATGTCAGAGATCATATTTTATTAGTTGTGTTGTTCCACTACTTAGATTAGTGCTTGCTAAGGGCTAGCTAGATATTTGTTGAATTTAATACTGGGTTATCTAGATTTTAAAACTAGGTCTTTATAATCATTTTCTCTTTCCTGTAAATTCATAGAGGACTGTAAAAATAATAAGAGAATATTTTACTTTGACCAAGCTGCTGAGAAGTTGCTGTTACTGTTCACTCACTAAGTCATGTCTAGCTCTTTGCCACCCCATGAACTGCACGCTGCACACCAGCCTTCGCTGTCCTCCACCATCTCCCAGAGTTTGCTGAAACTCATGTCCATTGAGTCAGTGATGCCATCCAACCATCTTATCCTCTGTCACTCCCTTCTCCTCTTGCCCTCAATCTTTCCCAGCATCAGGGGCTTTTCCAGTAGGTCAGCTCTTTGCATTGGGTGGCCAAAATATTGGAGCTTTAGCTTCATCCTCGGTCCTTCCAGTGAATATTCAGGGTTGATTTCCTTTAGGAGTGACTGGTTTGATCTCCTTGCTGTCCAAGGGACTCTCAAGGGCCTTTTCCAGCACCACAATTTGAAAACATCAAAAAGTAAGGAACAAAACGAAACAAATTTTTACAAGAGACATATCAGAGTAGATTTTGAGGAATCTAAGCAAATAACGTTTAATAACTACAAGTTGACCCTTACAATACGGGTTTGAACTGCAAGAGTGCACTTATACATGAATATATTTCAACAGTTAAATACTGCAGTGCCACACCTTTCAAAGTTGGTTGACTCTGTAGATGCTGAGGAAATGTGGATACCAGGACCAAGTATAAATTGTAGGCATATTAATCTGTGCACTATTCAAAGGCCAACAAATTTCAACTGTATTGAAAGAAATTTTATTTTTCAGGAGAAGATTCACAAAGAACAAGTTATCATTGCCAAGTGCTTTAATTGCAAAAATTGACAATATTCTTGGTGAAGGTATTGTTTGTAAGATGGATTATTAATAATCTCAAAATACCTGAAGTAAGAGGACCATAATGAAAACATTCATCTTGCCCTAATGAAAACATTCATCATTTTCTTTAAAAATTTTTTCTAACTATAGTATCTTTTAAATTTCCTCTCATGTTCTTCAGTTCTGTGAAGAAAGCAATTTCTGAGATAAGGTGATTTGAAGCAAATAATTATCAGATCAGGCTTTCTAGGTAAGGAATTCGCCTACCAATGCAGGAGACGTGGGTTTAATCCCTGGGTTGGAAAGATCCCCTGGAGAAGGACTTGGTAACCCGCTTAAGTATTCTTGCCTGGGAAAATCCTAAAGACAGAGAAGCCTGACTGGCTACAGTCCAGGGGGTTGCAAAGAGTTGGACACGACTGAGTGACTGAGCAATCACACATATATATACAAAATTATCAGATCATAACTATAGAAAAGAATTATTTAATCAGTGCCTGTTTTAAATCAGCTGAATCCTGGTCTGCTCACACTTGCTGCTACCTTTCTCCATTTTCCTCTCTTTGTCCATGATTTTCGGTCTCTGTTAAAGAGCCTATTCTTACGCTGTTTGAATCTTGTCTTTCACCCACATACATCCTGCTGCTTTGCAGGTAACCATGACAATGTTTCACAGTTCTCAGGTTATATGCCATATAAAATGCAGCCACGCTGTCTTAAATTTATAAGCAAATACACCTTTCCCAATATATGCACATGCACACAAACAAATACCATATTAAATCTGCATGACATTTGGAAACTTTTACAGGACTGAGTATAAAATCAAATGATTTAATGGGTGGAAACAGCTCATGATTCTTTTGTTAGGAACAAACAAAAGGATATTAATCCTTGCTGATATAGAAATTGTAATTTTTTTCTGAATTATTTCCAATACTTTTATATTTTCAGTGTCTGCCTTCTGAGATGTACATCATAAGAAACATTTGTTTAATAAGCACAGTAATGTTGGAGATAGATGTATTTTCTGGTTAAAAAATGTTAATAAATACTAGTTGCTTAATATTTCTAATTAGACAACTGTGGTACAGCATAAATACACTGGTCAAGAAGTGATAAGCTCAAAATTCAGGTTCTGGGAAGCCATAGAAATCACTGGATCGTGTATACTGTATGCTATTTGGGGAAACAATGTATACTATACATTGTATATAGTATACAATGTATGCTATATGGGAAAACAACGGAACAGAGAGAGACTTTATTTTCTTGGGCTCCAAATTCACTGCAGATAGTGACTGAAGCCATGAAATTAAAAGACCCTTGCTCCTTGGAAGAAAAGCTATGACCAATCTAGACAGCATATTAAAAAGCAGAGACATTACTTTGCCAACAAAAGTCCATCTAGTCAAAGCTATGGTTTCTCACATGTATGGATGTGAGATTTGGACTATAAAGAAAGCTGAGCGCTGAAGAACTGATGCTTTTGAACTGTGGTGTTGGAGAAGACTCTTGAGAGTCCCTTGGATTGCAAGGAGATCCAACCAGTCCATCCTAAAGGAAATGAGTCCTGAATATTCATTGGAAGGACTGATGCTGAAGCTGAAACTCCAATACTTTGGCCACCTGATGCGAAGAACTGACTCATTGGAAAAGACCCTGATGCTGGGAAAGATTGAAGGTGGGAGGAAAAGGAGATGACAGAGGATGAGACGGTTGGATGGCATCATCAACTAACAAACATGAGTTTGAGTAAGCTCCAGGGGTTGGTGATGGACACAGAAGCCTGGCATGCTGCAGTCCATGGGGTTGCAAAGAGTTGGACATGACTGAGCAACTGAATTGAACTGGTACTATATGCTAATATTTTGTTTGCCCACGCTTAAAGATCTGATTATCACCTCTTCAAAAATACATCTTCTTTTGAGCTTTGGTGGAAACACTGATCTAGACCCTGAGACTTAAAGAACGATGTTAGATGTTAACCCAGAAGTTGGAAGATTTACAGTTTAGTTGGAGATGTGCCATTCTTTGTAAGCTTTTCTCCTACCTTTTTTCCACTTGTTCAACTAGTATATATTCAGTGATCAGAGGCTGCATCCTCTCTTAGATATGCCCAAGAAAGGAAGGCACAATGCTGGCCTTCAGGAACTTGTATTCTTCATCCTATTCTTCCTCATTCTACTTGCTCCCTTAGCTCATGCTGTAATCTCAGTACTAGCATTAGTATCTTTTTCTTAAACTTCCTCTGTCAATTAATTACATAGCAGATTAAACTCTTAAAAACAAATTTTCTAATATAACAACAACTGTAAAAGTTTCTAACAGGATGAAGTTTGTTATTGAAGGACCAACAAAACCTAGCACTTAGTAAACCCCCTGTTATTCCTTTGTCGTATTTTTACCAACATTTTTCCTTCTACCTAGAAATTCCTAATATTTATAGCTTATCAATATTTCAAGACCAATTTAGGCTACAACTGCTCTTTTAAGTTTTCTCAGACATTCAGAATGACATCATTAATGATAAATAAAGCAATAATAATAAAAATATATAATATTTAGGGAATAGGCCTGTACTTCAGGTAAGCACTATGATCATTACCTTTACACATCTCCTTTAATCTCTGTATGAACTTTTTATCTGCTATAACAAACTGCCACACATTTCCTGTCTTATAAACAATAGAAATTTACCATTGACAGTTCTATAGTTTAGAAGTCTAATGGGTATCATTGACTAAAGCCCAAGGTATGGACAGGGTTGAATTCCTTTGTACTAGCTCTTGGTAGAATATTCCTTGCCTTCTGCAGCTTCTGGAGGAACTATTGTATCATCCTAGCTGTCTTAAGAGTATATGGGTTCTAGGAGAGTGATGGCTAAAAATAAGAGCTCTAGATTCAAAAATCCTGCGTTTGAATCCTAAGACTTCTATAAATTCTTTGTGGCCTTGAGAAGTTGCCTTTACTAATTCTGTGCTTCAGTTTCCTTTTCTTTAAAATAGGGAAAATAGTGGTCCTTATCTCATGGGACAGTTATGAAGATTAAATGACTTAATTCCTGCAAGGACTTGAAGCAATAGAAGGTACATGTCATTTTCTATGAAGAATCCTTGCCAAAAGTTATCTAACTGGAATCCAATCATGTGAAAAGGATCCAGACAAATCCAGAACGAGGGACCTTCTGCAGGCCAATTGACCTGGAATCTTCAGTAAAGCAGTCAGTGTTATGAGAAACAAAGACAAGGCTATCGTTCTAGATAACAGAGACTAGAGAGACAGAACAATATTGTTAACATGTAAACTTTCATGGGATCCTGGATCTGCATGGGGGGGAGCTTTGATAGACATTTTGGAGACAATTAGAGAAAATTTTCATGTGAACTATGTATTAATTACAGGGAATTATTGTTAATTTTTTACAGGTGAAAATGGTGGAATTTTTAAAATTGCTACTGTACCAGATTGCCCAAAACTTGGTTAAAAATAATACATATTCTTTATCTTAAAGAGTTGTAGGTTAGAAGTCCCACATGGGTCTAGCTGAGCTAAAATTGAAGTGTTGACAGAACTACGTTCCTTTCTGGAGGCTCTTTGAGCCTTTAGAGGTCACCAGCATTCAATGGCTGGGGAGCTGTCTTCTTCCATCTTCTAAGTTAGCAAATATTGCATCGCTCTAACTGTTCTTTTTGTAATCGCACCTGCCTCGGACCAAAACAGGAAAGGCTTTGTACCTTTAAGGATCCATGTAATTAGACTGAGCCCGCTCAGATTAACCAGAATAACTCCCCATCCCAAGGTCTTTAATTTAATCACATCTGCAAAGTGTCTTTTTCACTGTTAGGTAATTTATAAATTCTAAGAGTAGAACTTTGGAATGGTGGAGTAGGAGGGAAGCATGATTTTGCCTAACTCAATGGTACTGTGTTACTTAGGAAATTCTTTTTATATTTAGGAAAAACATAGTTAACTAGGAATAAATCTGCAGCTTAAGTATATATATATATGTGTGTATACATTAAAAATATATATGCATATGCACAACCATAAACACACAGGTAACCAAATATAGCAAAATGTTAACAACAGCTGAATCTAGATGGAGGGCTTATGGTTGTTTTTGGTCTGTTCTTTCAACTATTTGGTAGGTTTACAGTTTTTCAAAAGGTAAAAGAGAGGTGTTATCAAACACCTTCAAGTCCTCTGACAATCCAGGACACATTTGACTTAGAGATGATTTTAGAAAAAGGAAAGTGGGGACAATTTAAAAATGGAATATCTCAATAAAAAATCTATAGTAAGAGCCAATTAGAATAATAAAACAGTAATTAGTTAAAAAGATGTTACTCATATTTCTTGGAAAAGGGAGGTGTTCACTAGTTTGTAGGTGACATAGAGACCTTGTTGGATCTGTTTAAATAAAATTACGAAGTGACCTTGTTTTGTTTCAGTGTGGTCTTGTCTGATGTTGATGTTCTATAGGAATGTCTAATATTCAGCAGGACAGCGTGGTCTAGCTGTAAGCACCAGGCCAGTTTCTGACAACAGTAAGTCCCAGCTGTCAATGTCAGACCAGTTTTAGGCTGCCTAGAACTGCTTTTCTCTTCCCTCTTTTTTTTTTTTAAATCAAGGCTCAAAGCATAGTAAGAAGTGAGTTACTTTTCATTCCAGTGGTAAATTTGCAGAATATAGTCTTTAAAAGTGGTAACTAAATGTAGGGTAAATATTTCAAGGAAAGTGAATATTACTGTTACAAATTCATTCATTTGATAAATATATTGAGTATTGAGTATTGAAAGAACTCTCAGTAGCCCAAAAGGGAATAAGTGTATAGTTGCTTATGAGACAATGATTGTCTCTTAAAAAAAACATATATTTTGGTCATATATATAATAAATATTTCTTCTAACTTAGACCATTTATTATAAATATGGGAAAACTATCGGTGTATTTGTTAACTAAATTCTTGTTTAGAGCTGAATTCTAAATAATTATATGTAGTAACTTTAAGAATACTGTCAGAGAATCCTTATGGAATTATTTAGCCTGCTATGTTTGTGACTATGTTTGTGAAAATCAAATATTTACCTCCCACAGAGTTTATCAAGGCTGCTATACACTGAGTTGTCAGTAGAAGTAAATACATGACTGAATTTAAGCAAAGAAATCAGTGTTAAATAATATATGACAAATAGCTGCTCGCCACAAGAATCACCCTGCATGTAGTCTCTAGCAGTGCTCTGCATTCACACTGATATGATAGATGTATGATATAAAACCAGAGCTGTGTCGTATAGTCTTGGGTATTCTTGTATAAAATAAAGATTTCTGCATAATTTTTTTTCCATTAAGTCACAGCAAAATGTGATGGTAGGAACCACTGTTCTTTTTGGTATTGTCATCAGCCTTTTATAGTCAATAAATGCAATCCTCTAAAAGGAAACACAGGGGAAACCAGCCCACTTTAAAGGTGTTGTCACCAAAAGTAATTGATATGCAGAAAGAGAGCTCTTTAAGTCATGTATCTACCCTGTGGGGGTATATTTGAATGAGTACAGATTCTATGAGCTCAAAAACTCCACGTTATCCAAAATGAGTGAAGCAGTTCCTCTTTTTGTTTTATGCACTCTCAGACTTCCAGCTGGATTGGGAGGAAATTAAACTATTTGAGACTTACCTTAACTTAGCTCTCATGTCTTTTGTTCATTTTCTTTTTGAGTTTAGTTTTCTGCTATGGAGCCTGGTGGGCTGCAGTCCATGGGGTCGCTAAGAGTCGGACACAACTGAGTGACTTCACTTTCACTTTTCACTTTCATGCCTTGGAGAAGGAAATGGCAACCCATTCCAGTGTTCTTGCCTGCAGAATCCCAGGGATGCGGAGCCTGGTGGGCTGCTGTCTATGGGGTCGCACAGAGTCGGACACGACTGAAGCGACTTAGCAGCAGCAGCAGCAGCATGGAGTTTTGAAAGTTCCTTGTTATTCTAGATCCTGTTTTTCAGTCATTATGTCTTAGTACTTTTTCTGCCCTGCCCTCTTTTCTACTTTCCTTCCAAGACTCCTGGAATGATAGAAATGTTAGATCTTTTGTTATTATCCCACAAGCTCCCAAGGTGATGTTGATGGGGGCAGCGGGCAGGGTGCGGGGGGGGGGCGGGGGGGGCGGTGTAGTTTTTAAAAATTTTACGTCCCTAGTGGATCAGTAGTAAAGAATCTGCCTGCTAATACAGGAGACACAGGTTCAGTCCCTGAGTTGGGACGATCCACTGGAGAAAGAAATGGCAACCCACTCCAGAATTCTTGCCTGGGAAATCCCTTGGACAGAGGAGCCTGGTGGGCTAGTTCATGGGATCATGAAACAATTGAACACAACTTCAGCAATTGAACAACAAATTGAAGTACAGTTGATTTACAGTGTTGTGTTTCTGCTGTCCAATAGAGTGAGTCAGTTATACATACACATACATCCACTCTTTTTAGATTCTATTCCCATGAAGGTCATTACATAGCATTGAATAGGGTTCCCTGGGCTATTCACAGGGTTCTTATATCTATTCTATATATAGCAATAAGTACATGTCAGACTCAATCTCACAATTTATCCTTCCTGCTCCCCCCACCTTTTACCGCTGGTAACCACAAGTTTGGTTTCTACCTCTGTGACTCCACTTCTGTTTTGCAAGTAGGCTCATTTGTACTGTGTATTTATGTGCCACGTCTTCTTTATCCATTCCTCTGCTGATGGACATTTTGGTTGGTTCCATGTTCTGGCTATTGTAAGTAGTGCTACAATGAATATTGGGTGCATGTATCCTTTCGATTTATGGTTTTCTCTGGATATATGCCCAGGATTGGGATTGCTGGATCATATGGGTTCTATTTTCTTTCTGTTCTTCCAACAGCTAATATATATCATTCCATCTTAGACATCATTGATTCTTTCCTCAATCCTCTCCTGCTTTTGAGTTTTCTCTATGGCAGTTACTGCATGCCATAAAATTTCCATTTGGTTCTTTTTTCCTTTTATTTCTTTGCTGAGACTTTCTTTTCTGAAACTGTCCATTTCTTCATTTGTTTCCAACATTTTTATAATACTGGTTGAAGCATTTTAGAATTCCTTCTTTAAAATCTTACATATTTCTAATGCGTCATTTCAGGGTTTATATTTATTTTCTTTTTAAATTCAAATTGTGATTTTCCTATTTATCAGTATGAGATGTGATGTTAAAAAACTTAAAAGCTGTACATATAAGGTATTAAGTTTATGAGACTCTGGATTTCACACAAATCTCTGCCAAGAAGTTGGCTTTCTCTGGCACTGCTGGAGCAGGGGAAGAAAGAGATGCCCTCCTGTAACTACCAAATAGATGTCCAATTTCCTACTCAGCTTCCAGGGAGACTGGGGAGTGTCTTTTCCTGCTGGGTAGGGGTGAAACTCCAGTTCCCCTCTAGGTCTCTGCTGACACGACCCTGCCTACGAATGCTTCCTGTCTACAGAGTGTGAGTGGGCATCCTGGCCTCCAGTGATATCAGGGGAGAAGAAGTGACTTCAGTATCACTGGGTTTTGGGGAAAGTCCTAATTCTTCACCAATCCTCACCTGCCATTCACCTTGGTAGGGAGGAGAAGGGATGCCTAGCCAAGGCAGGTAGTGGTGGGAGGCCCTCCTCCCCATGGTCTCCATGGATACTGTGGGAAAGGAGTTCTTTATTGCTCAGTGGAGATGAAGTCTTAGCTTCCAACTTCGTCTTCTCTGGCACCATTCCAGAAGTGGGTTGCTGAAATTTGTTACAGTCTAGAGACAACTTTTTTCAATCTTTGCTGGGGTCAGAGGCCAAGTTGGAACCATAGTTTTTTTTCTCTGATGTCTGGCTGGAGTAGTTATTTATTGTTTAAAATATTTCTCTGTGGCTAAGCTGCCCATTTCCTGATCTTTGGGCTGGAGAGCACAAGCTTTTGTTGGAGTTATTTTTGTCTGCCCCTGTTTGTATTTCCAGGTTACCACTTTTCCAGCATGCAGTCTGGGATATATGGGGCTGAAAGAAAACCGATGCTTTTAATATCATGCCTTCTTTTTTCTGGTCCCAAGATACCTAGCTGATCTGCCTCTTCTCTCTACCTTTGAGAATTGCTATTTTTGTTTTATATATAATGTCCATGATTTTTAGTTGTAATTACTGGGAGATAAGAGAAAAAGAATCTACTCCATCCTCCTGTAAGTGGAAATTCAAAAAGAAATTTATTTTTTATATCTAAATGTATAACTTTTATTTATTATCAGTGAGGACAGTGAGACTATTTGATGGACGTCTCAGATGACCTTCAGAATCCAATTTATTTTCATAGTTTTTTTTAGCCTTGTAGTGAGAAAATTCTGTCTGACACAAATAAGGAGTTACCGTAATATCCTTTTTTATTTCTTCTGTGACTCATAGGGCACATCTCACCCATTGCCTGCTTTGGTAAGCAAAGTTAGATTGGCTCACAGTCACACCAGGTTTTTAACATGTGTGTGGCTACATTCGCAGTACAATGTCAGAGTTGAATAGTCATGACAGAAACATTATGGCACATGACACTGAAAATTTTTTCTCTCTGTACCTTTAGAGGAGGAAGTGTGCCAACCCCTGCTTTATGAGTTTCGCTTTACCTTCTCATGATACTAGTATGTTAATCCAACCCAGAAACTGAAATGAGAAGTGTGAAATATTTTCATCACAAAGAAGAACTGCCAACTATCCTCAATAATTCATTATTTGGTTAATAAAGGAGTCTTTAGCCATTTAAACAATCATTTATTGGTGTAATTTTTAGATTAATTTTTGTTAGCGTGGTACATTCAGTATTGTGAGTTAAAGAAAATAATAGATGTATTAACTGGAAAGTCAAATTTTTTTAAGCCCCTTTATTAAAACATGTTGAATCTAAAATTTTAAATTTGTTGAATTGCTGATACTTTTTAATCTCAGTTGGAGCACTGTAGTATTGTGTTCAGACTCTGCAGTACCCAGTGGAGTTTTTCTGAGCATCATGCAAATGAGTGTAACTATACCACGCATGAGACACATGTGAAGGTAAAATAAAGGAAGAGAGCCATGGGAATAAGTGCAAAACCTTTTTCTAAGACTATATAGAAAAGTTGAGTAGTTACAAACTTTTCATGGCTGGAAAAGAGTGAAGGAGGAGACTGAGAGATGGGTTTAGATATGTGACCAGGGGCCAATCATGTCAGACTCCTTCGTCATGTAAAACGTAACTTCTACAATGAGTGAACTAAGGAGCCATTGGAGAGGATACTTTAACTAATGTTTGGAGAATGGGCTGAAAGAAAGTGGAAGAATAGAGGAATACCATTTGGGGGGCCATTGTATAGTCCAGGCAAGAGATATTGGTGATTTGACCTAAGGGGGATAAAATTTTGACTGGTCTTCTTCCCTGGTTCCTGGGGGGCAGACTTTCAATCCTTGGAATTTCCTGAGTGATAGGAATGTCTTTGTTTTCATGTTGGGCCCTGATAATTATGCCAATCAGGTAACTTACAGTAGGCTCCAGCATAGTTTATGCTGGCAAGGTGACTCAGAAAGGTGGCAGTTCAGGCCATAGAGAACAAACCGTGTGATTGGAGGACTGAGGCTTTGAGCCACATATCATTAGCCTGACCCCTAGGGAGGAGAAGGCCCTGGAGAATCAGTTCAGTCATGTGGCGAGTGATTCAATCAATCATACCTATAATGACCCCACTCCACCCCCACACAGACACACACAAGAGCTGGGCACCAAAGCATGGATACAGTGATGTGTACAGAGAGATTTTATGAAAAGAAAACAAATGCTACTTGGGCACTCTTTGGGCAGGTCAGTAAGATGCTGTGATGTTTGGAGAGTCATATTGGCTGACAGTGAAGAATCCGCCGGCAGTGCAGGGAGCCTGGGTTTGATCTCTGAGTCAGGAAGATCCCCTGGAGACGGGAATGGCAATCCACTCCAGTATTCCTGCCTGGAGAATTCCATGGACAGAGGAGTCTGGCAGCCTATGAACCAAGGGGTCGCAAAGAGTCAGACATGACTGAGTGACTAACACTTTGACTTCTTTCACCTTCTTCCTTAAAAGCAAGATGTTATATTTGACAAGTTGTTAGTCATGAAAATAAACATAGAGTTTAAAATATTTTTGTGAATAGAGAAACGTTCCACAATCTTGTGTATCAATATTTGCACTTAGTAAATATTGGAGTGGTTACAGTGTGATCTTGGCTACATTTCTGTATGTTACAGAACCCTGGACTTTTAAAGCATGTGTATTTGCTTTGATAGAAGATTAAATGAGTACTATACTTTCCAATACCTACACTGTCACTTACATTTATAGAACTGGGGACACTCGTGACCTGACAATGCCACAGCTCTAAACAGTTCCATGTGTATATGTCAAATCACAAAGAAATATACTTATATGAAGTGACTGCTTAGAGGGATGTTCAAATAAGTGCATATAGCTTCAAAGGATCTGTAGATCTTAATTTAGACAGAAACTTAGACTCCATTTAGACTTTAAAACTTTAACTGAAACATTCTTGAAGCCATGGGAATAGCATTTGATAAAGAAACACTAGAAATTTGTGATAAAAATTATAGATTTTCAATGTCATGTTAAAGTTACTACTATAAAAGTTAGAACCACGAATTCAGAGCAAAGGACAAGGTTATGATATATATATATATATATATATATATATATATATATATATCATAAAGCTAGATATATATATAAAGCTAGCCCTAAAACATATATATGTATATATTTTATATATTAAATTTAATTAAGCTAAATTAAATCTTTCAGCTATGTTTGTGTATGTAGAATAAAAGAGGTTTTGAGGCACCAGAAAACTCCATTATAGGTAGCAGGAAGGAGTCTTCATCAAATATAGTACTATATTTTAGCAAAAAAAATTCTAGAACACAAGGATACCATGACTATAGTTACAGGAATAAATTTGGGGCAGTAATAGATGTTTTTAATAAAAGAATTGCATGTTGCTTTTGAATTTTTCTCAAACTCTTTCAAAGATTTATATAAAACCAGCCAAATGCTTAATGTTTGTCAACAACTCTATATTGTAAGAAATTCAGCAGTAGTATACAGAGCTCATCTATTATAAGCTATCTGGAGGAATGTGTTCTTTTGTATTTAATACAAATAGTGAAATTAACTGAATGATTCAAATGCCTGGATTCACAGGACTAGTCATTTTTTAAATTACCATCACTCTCTTTTTAGGTCATAAAAGTATATTGAATTACATCAACTAGAGTCATACAAGAGATGTGTACCCAGTCTGAATCTGTAAGCAGATATGAGCTAATTGGCCTAACTGGCTTAGATCCCAGTGTTATTTAAAAGGTATGGAGACTTTCTAAAATAAACCTACTAAAGAAGGTAGGATAATGTTTTATTTTGAACATACATATTTAAATCTCAGGGAGTAAAGCAATTATTTAGGTTTATCTGGACATTGATTATTGCTACTTAAAATCTAGACTAGTATTTAATCTGCAAATGTCAAGGTCCACTGGTGTGGATAAATATGTATATATATATATATGTGTGTGTGTGTGTGTGATAAAGAACTTCTGCATTTAAGAAATTTATGGTACTATGGAAAGTATAAGACATGTTCACATGATATATAATTTATGCAAGACAGTGCAATTACCAAGCAGTTAGGGCATGAGATAAATATCTCTAACCTAAGATGGGCAAATAAAGTTGTTCACAGTAAATGCATGTTGACATACAAAGATATGTCACAGCTGAATATGATAAGGAGAAGGGTGGTATCAGCAAAGGACCAAGCACGGGCTATACGTGTTTGGAATTGGCAAGTTGATATATTTCCCAGGATATTTGAATATATGTGAAAAAGCAGTAAAAGTAAGATTGGGTTTTCTTATGGAGGATATTAAATGCCAGATTGAGAAGTATGGATCTCAAACAGTGTATTAATATTTTCATTTGGGTTCTGAGTCACTACATCCATAAATCAAAACATAAACTTAAGATCTGGATCAGTTAGAAAGTGATGAACTTGTTTAGCTGAAAACAGCAGTTGTTCATTACATGCCTCTTTTCTTTGACCTGAGAAGAGATTTTTGCAAAAGCAAATACGTAAAAAATTTAAACAGTTGGCTAAAGTGATATGAACATCTTTATCAATCTTAATGAATTCATGTCTCTGAAAGAGGATTTCTCACTGTTAAAACATCCCCTGTGATGATGATTCTTTAGTGCTACCCAACAGTATATATAAACAGGCTTTTGTGGTTTTCCTGCCCAGCACCCTTTCCTTTGACTTCACTCCTGTTTTTCATTCTCCATTGTAGGGGATTTGCCAGTGAAAGCGCCCTGACCTTCTCTAACGTTGAGAGAGACACATGACCCAAATGAATCAGATTCCCTGTCCTTGGAACTGAAATCTTGGCAGAGTGCCACCAACTCTGGAACTCTGAGGCAAAATACCCCAATTTGTAGCACCCTAAAAAGATAGTCCATTAGTTTCTGTTACCTAGCCTCCAGGAGCTGTTCTACTTCCTGGGCACTAGGACACTGGCTTTTCAGTTTTCTCATAATATGCTTCCAAGAAATTCATTTTTTTGCCTTTTCCCACAGAGCTTTTGTGGCTTGTAACTCGTGACATTGACTGGTAGCAGGCAATTTCTCATAATAGTTAGGGGATTTCAGCGTGACATGCTATTGTTGATGGGTTATGCTTTGGACCCATTAATGTCTTGTAGGTAAGGTAATGATGTAATTCATGATCTTAATCTGGGACACTTCTGAAAGTCAGAGAGGGCATCATTAAAAATTAGCTATAACCACAGTAAAGACCAAGACATAGGGCTTACTTTTACTTTTAGTATATCTTGTGTAAAAAAAAAAAAAAAAACTTTAGATAATAAGCTCTGGTTTGTATTTAGGTGCCTTTGTTTTAAGAAGTAAGAAAGAATGGGCTTGTCATTGAACAATCATGTCTTTCTACAAAATTTTGAGTGTGCCACTCCTAAGATTCCAGAGTGGTGGTTTGCTATCTTGGGAATTTATTTGACCTTATAGTTCAAGTCTTCTGGATTAAAACATTATTGCTAAGGTTGTTACTGTATGAAGTAATAGAGGTGCAACAAGCAAAACCACCAACAAAAACAAAAAGATCTGGCTGATGCTCTCCAAAACATATTGGCTGTATGAGACAGCCCACACTCAGCCCATATTCTTTTGAATATGCTGCATTCTATATAGGTCAGTAGTACTCTTTGTTTTTTAAGGAACAGAAAAGTTGAAAAAGTCCTTTTAATAGGTAAAATTCTTTTAACCATCCCTACCATATAGGGACTTCCCCTGCTGGCTCAGATGGTAAAGTGTCTGTCTACAATGCGGGAGACCCGGGTTCGATCCCTGGGTTGGGAAGATCCTCTGGAGAAGGAAATGGCAATCCACTCCAGTACTATTGCCTGGAAAATCCCATGAATGGGGAGCCTGGTAGGCTATATCCATGGGGTCGCAAAGAGTCAGACACGACTGAGCAAATTCACTTCACTTCACTTCACCATATATATACATACAAATATACAAATATATATAATATATACACATACATATATGTATACATATACATAAATGCTGATCATAATTTTCACCTACTGAATTACCCAGTTTACACAGATATTGTGAATAAATTATGTGATAATGTAGGGATGTTCATACACCAAAAAAATTCCACAAAAAATCATGAAGAGAATAAAAGTACAGTTTTGTAGTATAAGGATTAATTGTAAATATGACTTGGTAATTCACTTTTTAGCTATTTTCCAACTTTAGGGCTTTTTTTTAACCTAGGAAAGAATTTTTTAAAATGAAGAAAATACAGTTAATTTACTATGTTGCATTGATTTCTGCTGTACAGCAAAGTGGTTCAGTTTTATATACATTTATGTATGTATATATATATATATACATACACACACACACACACACACACACACACACACTCGGTTCCATATTTTTCAGTTATGGTTTACCATAGGATACTGAACATAGTTCTCTGTGCTATGCAGTACGACCTTGTTGTTTATCCATTCCGTATATAATAGCTTATATCTGCTAACCCTAACCTCGTAGTCCATCCCTGCCCCAGTCCCCGCTCCTTGACAGCACAGCCTGTTCCCTGTGTCTGTGAGTCTGTTTCTGTTTCACGGATAGGTCCATTTCTAGGGTATACCATACCATATGGTATTTGTCTCTCTCTTTCTAACTTATTTCAACTAGTATGATCGGCAGTTGCATTCTTGTTGCTGCAAAAGGCATTGTCTTTTTTTTTAATGACTGATGATATTCCATCGTGTGTGCCGCACCCTCTCCATCCATTCCTCTGTTGATGGACATTTAAGTTGTCTCCATGCCTTGGCTGTTGTGAATAGTGCGTCTATGAACATAGGAGTGCATATGCTCTTTTCAAATTATAGTTTTGTCTGGATATATGCCTAGGAGTTAGATTGCAGGATCGTATGGTGATTCTATTTTTAGTTTTCTGAGAAACCTTCATACTGTTCTCCATACTGGCCACACCAACTTATATTCCTATCAACAGTATCCTGTACACCTACCAACCTAAGTGTTCCCTACCTTAGGACTTTTAAGTTCTGCTGCCTGAAAAGCTTGTTTCTCACTTTTTTTCTGATTCTTACCTTTCAGGTTTCAATTTAAATATTATTTCCTCAGCAAAGGCTTACCTACCTGTCCAAATCTAAATCACATACTTCTGATCTTCCTTCATTGTAGAATCTGTAGTCATATCCTTATTTATATTATTATTCTATACATTAGAAGAATAGAGTATACCTGAAAGCAAAGGTCTTGCCTGCTTTGACTCTTATTAGATGTTCATCAAATTTAATGAAACTGCAGCTAATTTCTAAAACTGCTTATTTTTTTCTTGTCATGTCTTGATTCTGTGCCAAGAGCACATAAGCAAAGATTCAATAATGTACAGTCTTCTGTATGATTAAATTTGCTCCAAAAATTATGCATGTAGTTATCAAGTATTATCAACCACAAATTTTGTAGGCAATATTTAATTTCTTTTCAGTCAGAACAGCAAACAAATGATGAGAAAAATTATTAAAATTCAAACTTTATTATGTAATAAATAAAGGTGGGCAAACTTTAGTGTTATTGGGATAATTAAAAACATGAGGAATAGGAACTCCCTGGCAGTTGAGTGGTTAAGACTTTGTCTACCAATGCAGGGGATGTGGGTTTGATTCCTAGTCAGGAAGCTAAGATCTCATATGCCTGGTGATCAAAACATAAAACAGAAACAATATTGTAAAACAAACAATAATGATCCACAAAAAAAAATTTTTTTAATCCAAAAACCATGAAAAATATATTGTGACCTGATAATATTATCAGTGTTGCTATCAAATAATAAAATACTTGAATTCTGAATTCTCCCATAAAGTTATTGGGAGAAAAAAGAGTGCTACTTCACAAATTTAAAAAATCTCCCATAGACCATCATTTTCTCCCTACTGGGTCTTAATGGAAAGTTACTTGCATGGTTTGTTTACAAACATTTTTTACATACATTCAGGGTCACTGAGGGAATCCATAATTCAGATAAGACTATTTCACGTTTGCTTAGTTGACATTTTGATAAAAACACATCATATCAACATAAATGGTTAATCTTAAAGACAGAAACCAAAATAGCACATTTTTTCATCGGCTAGGCATTATATTTGGAGAAGGAAATGGCAACCCACTCCAGTACCCTTGCCTGGAAAATCTGATGGATGGAGAAGCCTGGTAGGCTACAGTCCATGGGGTTGCAAAGAGTCGGACACGACTGAGCGACTTCACTTCACTTCAGCCACTATGTAGAAACTGACATATATTTTAAACTTACAAATTAGATTGCTTAAAGGTGTGCATTTATCCTTCTTTTGTCAACGTAATGGTCTTTTTTTTACCACCTCATGATTTTTAAATTGAGTCAAAGATGAGGAATATCCAGGAGAAAGCCAATTACTTTTTCCTTCCATGAGGATCTTCAGAGCAGATTTTGGAGGTATGGCATACTCAGCAAAAATACTTAATTAGAAAAGAGTGAGTAGATAAACATGACTAAGATAATAAAATAAATTCATTTCCTTTCTATGGCTATAAGAGTAGTATTTTAGCATACACTAAAAAGCTGTTATGCATGAATTTAGAGATGTTATTTAACATTGAACACTTCTTTGCCAAAGACAGCAGAGATTACTGTGAATTGACAAAAAGAGATAACACAGTGTTAGCCTAAGGCCACTAGAGGGTGAAATGAAAAACAGTCACAATTCCATATGAAAACATTTCTGCAAAACAACACTTTATTTAATCAATATATGACCATTTATTCCACCTTAAAGTATTATTTACCTTCACAGAATTTTATCTTAGGAAAATAGTCATACTTTGAGATAATTTATCAACACAGATGATTTAATGTTTTGATTTGAGCCACATAATTGGAAATATAGCTCTCCTTTGTTGTTAGTGTGACATTTTGTTCCTTATTTTGAAAGGGATTTATTTGAAAACGAACCAAAAGCTATGTTTTAGTTATTTTGATCATTTATTACTTAGATAAATCCAATAGAGTCAATTTAATAAGATAAACCAGTAATTACGTTAAACGTTTGAAGGATAACTATGCACTCTGTGGTTGAAGGGAAATCTGGCAATACACTTGTGAAAAATGGTAGATTGGTTGGAATTCATGATAAATCCTAAATGTACTTTATAAGTATCAGAAAGGTTTACAGGCTTCTTCAGAGTGTCTCCACTTTAGTCATAAATTAGATGTTTTAAATTTGACTTGGTTAAGACTCGCGGCCAGGTATCATTTGGTTCTTTTATTTTTAACCTGAAACTGCTGTTGGAAAATCTGTAATCTTCTAGGTATATGCTTCCTTTTCAAATTGTACAAGTATTAATTTCATAGACTTATTACTGTTTTTGGTGATGAACCTGATGACCATGCTGATGACTGGCATTATTGAAGGAGGCAGTGTTTAGAGTCAATAATGATCTCTTTAAATGTACCAAAAACTATCCTGAGTGTGTTAGATGAATTAACTCATCCAGTCCTCAGGACAAACCTACGAGGTAGGTAGTATCGTTGTCTTTGTTCTACAGGTAAACTAAGAAAAAGATTCATTAACTTGCTCAAAATCTCACGCCAGTATATGGTGAGGTCAAGACTTTAACCCAGGAAGTATAGCTGCTCATACACTGATAAATTTGGGGCTTCAATTTTGTTTTTTTTAGTCTCTAGGTCATGTCCAACTCTTTGTGGCCCCATGGACTGTAGCCCACCAGGCTCCTCTGTCCATGGAATTTCCCAAGCAGGGATACTGGAGTATTGCCATTTACTTCTCCAAGGGATCCTCCTGGGCCAGGGATGGAACCCATGTCTCCTGCACTAGCAGGTGATTCTTCACCGCTGAGCCACCAGGGAAGCCCCTTGGCTTCAGTTACTTAGAAGCAGTTAAGTTCTGCTACGTGGAAACAACACAGTGTTAAAAGTCATCAAATCCACATATCTCACCATATAGTCTTAAAGTTTATGCCCATTTTTGCATATTTATTATTCATTTCTATTTCTTAAATTCCTAGGATCATAAAACTTCCCAATGATATGTCATATCTAAAAATCCTATTTTCTGAATTATCAAACCATATAAATTTTTAATTTCATGCCACATCTATACAGTATATATTACTCCATGGTCAGAAGAACTGACTGACATTTTTCATCTGTTTTCATATTTGCTTTAGCTACTCTGTTAAAGCTATATTAGTAAATATTTAATTATATAAGTTACTTAGTGATATTGATTTACATTTATATTTTGATTCGTCACCTGTCTTTTCTTTTTTGTTTAATAGTAAGGTTGATGATGCTAAAAGGTGTTTATATGATAACATGATACTGAGGCAGTTTCCTAGTGTGAAAAAAACAAACACTGGATTAAGTATGAAAGATGTGGATTCTGTTTCTGACTCTGCCACTTAAGTGATATCAAGCAGATGCAACTTTTTGAGCTTCAGTTTCTTGATGTAAAAATAGAAGATAATTCCAACTATGGTAGTCCCATCACAGAGTTTTTAAGAAATAAAACATAACTATATATTAGACAACATTTTTGCAAATTGGAAAAAATGCAATGGTGTGTTTATTATCACTGCTTCAGTAAGTGTTACCTCAAACAAACATATATCAAAAGATTAAAAAGGAGCATGTGACAGCTTACAATAACTATTTGTAATAAATAACTTGCAGTTTAGTTCTGTAAGCTATTAAAATCCATGAAAGAGTACAGAAGGGAATAAGTTTTGAAGAAGGTTGGATTCAGATTATGAAGGGTTTTGAATGTCTAAGACTTTTGTCCTCCATCTAAGAGAAAATCTGACTTACTGAATGCTTTCCCACAGAATAATGTACAATACCTGTAGTTTGAGATTGATTTTACAGAAGTGTTTAGGACAGACTAGCATTACTAGGAGTCGAAAAGGAATAGGCCAATTATAAGAGTAGGTAGGGCTTCCCTGGTAGCTCAGCTGGTAAAGGATCTGCCTGCAGTGCAGGAGACCCTGGTTTGACTCCTGGGTTGGGAAGATCCGCTGGAGGAGGGCAGGGCAACCCACTCCAGTAATCTTGCCTGGAAAATCCTCATGGACAGAGGAGCCTGGCGGGCTACACTTCATGGGGTCGCAAAGAGGCAGACATGACTCAGTGACTAAGAACAGCTCAGCACAGGTATGAGATAAAGAATGCCTGCATGCTTTTGCAAAGACAGTTTAACTTTGAATAATTTGCTTCAAATTTGAAAATTAAGATTACTGTTGTGCTATGCTTAGTCGCTGGAGAAGGCAATGGCACCCCACTCCAGTACTCTTGCCTGGAGAATCCCATGAACAGAGGAGCCTGGTAAGCTGTAGTCCATGGGGTCGCTAAGAGTCAGACACGACTGAGAGACTTCACTTTCACTTTTCACTTACATGTATTGGAGAAGGAAATGGCAACCCACTCCAGTGTTCTTGCCTGAAGAATCCCAGGGATGGGGGAGCCTGGTGGGCTGCCGTCTATGGGGTTGCACAGAGTCGGACACGACTGAAGTGACTTAGCAGCAGCAGCAGCAGCATGCTTATTCTCTCCAACTCTTTGTGACCATGCCCTCCTGTAAGGTTAATAGGTAAGTTTAAATAAAATAGGTAAATTTGCATTTATTGTAGATAAATAAACTTCGAGTTTTTTGAGTTTATCCTTATTTTATCCTTTGAGTTTATTGCAGATAATTTAGGCTTTGAGTCTATTGCAGATAATTTAGGCTTAATTTAAAAGCAAGTTGTCTAGAGCAGATAATTGTCTATTAAGATCCTGGTAAACTATAAGTAGTTTAGCTAAGATAATTTCCTAATTCTCATTTTAGGGAATTCCCTTGATCATTTAATTTTGAAAAAGCCCCTATATTTCCACAGGTGAAATATAACAGTGTTTCATTAAGTGCTATATATTTATCATCTATCAATATTTTAGAAATTGACTAAACATAATTTAATAAGAGATTAACCCTTATTTACTTCAATACAAAAATGGTCCATAATATACAAAATATTAAAAGATGAATATGAATACACATACACACGCAGTCACTTAGTGTTAATGCTGTGGATTTTTTTTCTTTTTCTGGATAGTATAATGGCATCAAACCAACATGAGTGAATCATAGCAACTAGGAAGGGAGTGAGAGTATAAAAACAGTGGTTATGGGTAAAGGTTTTCCTAAAGAAAACCAGAAAAACATTATTAAGGTATTTTCACTTATATTTGATCATAAAGAAATGACAGGCTGGCAGGATTATCTTGGGAGTGAGCCATTGAAATACTATCAAGAAAGCAAGGGACTTTACAAGACAGAATAAGCAAACCTTTCAATTAAGTATACAGTGGCCACAGGACAGAACACTGCACTTTCTGTCATAGCTTTTAAGATGGAAGAATAATGTATGATGAACTTAAAGAGACTCACTTTAACTGATGAATACTTTCTGAGAAATCCATTTTGGTTTGGCTCTTCATGAATAATGAAACTGTTGAAGGAAAGGGGACCCCCTTCCTGGGCCCGAAAGTGGGCTCTTGTCTAACACTCAGAAATGAATTGTCCGAGGAGACACATGTGCTGACAAAGCAAGAGATTTTACTGGAAAGGGTGCCCAGGTGGAGAGGAGTAGGATATGGGAACCCAGAAGAACTGCTCTGTGGCTTGCAGTCTCAGGCTTTATGGTGATAGGATTAGTTTCCGGGTTGTCTTTAGCCAATCATTCTGACTCAGAGTCCTTTCTGGTGATGCATGCCTTGTTTACTTTCATCAAGAGGCTTTTTAGTTCCTCTTCACTTTCTGCCATAAGGGTGGTGTCATCTGCATACCTGAGGTTATTGATATTTCTCCCTGCAATCTTGATTCCAGCTTGTATTTCTTCCAGCCTGGTGTTTCTCATGATGTACTCTGCATATAAGTTAAATAAGCAGGGTGACAATATACAGCCTTGACGTACTTCTTTTCCTATTTGGAACCAGTCTGTTGTTCCATGTCCAGTTTTAACTGTTGCTTCCTGACCTGCATACAGATTTCTCAAGAGGCAAGTTAGGTTGTCTGGTATTCCCATCTCTCTCAGAATTTTCCACAGTTTATTGTGATCCACACAGTCAAAGGCTTTGGCATAGTCAATAAAGCAGAAATAGATGTTTTTCTGGAACTCTCTTGCTTTTTCGATGATCCAGCAGATGTTGGCAATTTGATCTCTGGTTCCTCTGCCTTTTCTAAAACCAGCTTGAACATCAGGGAGTTCACGGTTCACTTATTGCTGAAGCCTGGCTTGGAGAATTTTGAGCATTACTTTACTAGCATGTGAGATGAGTGCAATTGTGCAGTAGTTTGATCATTCTTTTGCATTGCCTTTCTTTGGAATTGGAATGAAAACTGACCTTTTCCAGTCCTGTGGCCACTGCTGAGTTTTCCAAATTTGCTGCCATATTGAGTACAGCACTTTCACAGCATCATCTTCCAGGATTTGAAATAGCTCCACTGGAATTCCATCACCTCCACTAGCTTTGTTCCTAGTGATGCTTTCTAAGGCCCACTTAACTTCACATTCCAAGATGTCTGACTCTAGATTAGTGAAAGAGGAGAGTGAAAAAGGTGGCTTAAAGCTCAACATTCAGAAAACAAAGATCATGGCATCCGGTCCCATCACTTCATGGGAAATAGATGGGGAAACAATAGAAACAGTGTCAGACTTTATTTTGGGGGGCTCCAAAATCACTGCAGATGGTGACTGCAGCCATGAAATTAGAAGACGCTTACTCCTTGGAAGAAAAGTTATGACCAACCTACATTGTATATTCAAAAGCAGAGACATTACTTTGCCGACTAAGGTCTGTCTAGTCAAGGCTATGGTTTTTCCTGTGGTCATGTATGGATGTGAGAGTTGGACTGTGAAGAAGGCTGAGCGCTGAAGAATTGATGCTTTTGAACTGTGGTGTTGGAAAGACTCTTGAGAGTCCCTTGGACTGCAAGGAGATCCAACCAGTCCATTCTGAAGGAGATCAGCCCTGGGATTTCTTTGGAAGGAATGATACTAAAGCTGAAACTCCAGTACTTTGGCCACCTCATGTGAAGAGTTGACTCATTGGAAAAGACTCTGATGCTGGGAGGGACTGGGGGCAGGAGGAGAAGGGGACGACAGAGGATGAGATGGCTGGATGGCATCACGGACTTGATGGATGTGAGTCTGAGGGAACTCCGAAAGATGGTGATGGACAGGGAGGCCTGACATGCTGCGATTCGTGGGGTCGCCAAGAGTTGGACATGACTGAGCGACTGAACTGAACTGAACTGATGCCTTGTTCAGCCAAGATGGATGCTAGCGAGGATTCTGGGAGGTGGTCAGACATGTGGTCTCTCCTTTTGATCTTTCCGGAACTCTTCCGGTCGGTGGTGGCTTATTAGTTCCGTGTTCCTTACCAGGACCGTCTGTCCTAAAACTCCTGCCAATGGTTCCTATGGTGCCTGGCCAGGGTCGGCGGTTTCAGCCAGTTTGCTTCCCCTAACAAAACCACATCTAAGTTTAGCTGTGCTGTGAAACTGAATCTCACTTATTAAATAGTAAGTGACATCTATTGGCAAGTTAAGGAATAAACATGTTGGTATACTCAATCTTGGAATAAACATGATTGATAAACTCAAGCTCTGTTAGATGTACTGTGACTACTTATTCTGCATATTCTTTGAAAGATCAGTTGATTAAGAAATCAGGATGAGTTCAAATATATGTTGGTTTAGATAAGGAAATCTTTGATTACTCATGGTTTCCTAACTATACAAATTTAAATACCTTTAAAAGTCTTATGAAACTAGGAAACACCAGAAGTGGTCTAACTAGCAATAGGATATATTGGTGGTGCTAATTTAAAAGAAAACTGTCTCTGTCATAACAGCTGTTCACTGCTGTGCTCAGACTCTCCATGCTGTTGCTTCTCATTTAAACATGGAAATGACTGATGTCTGTAAAAAATCGTTTTCACTGTTTAGCTGGCAGTGGATAAACCTGCTAGTTACCAGCCAAATATCGAGAACTTGTGAAATAATATTTTTTCTGTTGCTGACTAGATGGGGTAGCTTTACAGCTCCTAGGTACGAGTAAAATTAGAAACTCTTTGGAGTTGATTTAAAATAAAATTCTTAAGGTTGGTTAGAGATAGAAATCAATCATTCTTAAAGTCATGCTGCTCCACAAGCAGAGTCGTAAACAAGAGTACACATAACAGGAAAAAATGATGTGGAAGTTTCGTGATATACTTTTCAGTGGATTCAAGAGGAATTGTAATCAACTTTGGAATGTGAAATAAAAGATTGTTACTGTGCTTAAGAGAAAAATATAAATTTTAAATTAGTATCTACTCTGCAAAAAAAATTAAATGTAGACAAACTAGACCCCATCTAAATTGATTCAGTCTGTTAAAATGTCTTGTAGTGTCTCCACTTGGAAAATAATTCTTACTCTATCTCTATGTAAGCCTAAAAACATGTTGTAAAGGAAAAAAATGTTTGTATATCAAGCACCTAAGTTTTTATCATAAATAATCACAAATTTGGCTTATTCTCTCAACTGACCAGTCCAGGGAACTAATCAAAGGAATAAATGATTGTTGCAATGCCAGTAACATGTCCAACATCCCTTATGTGTTGATCATTTGCTCGTGATTTCTCTGAATTCCTAGCCAGTAGGATTTTTTTTTTAAGTAAGCAAAATTGTGAAATTCCAGATGTTCAGTTCAATCGCTCAGTCATGTCCGACTCTTTGCGACCCCATGAATTGCAGCACGCCAGGCCTCCCTGTCCATCAGCAACTCCCGGAGTTTTCTCAGACTCACGTCCATTGAGTCAGTGATGCCATCCAGCAGATGAGTGGGGTTTTTTGTTTGTTTGTTTGTTTTTTGTTTTAAATAGGATTTGCTGGAAATAGCAGGCCAGTGGAGACTGAGGAGTCTTAACTTTTTCTCTCACTTTTCTGCTGCATTATTTCTCTCTTCAAAATACATTGTTTTTCCAAATGTTCCTTTTTCTTGGCACTGCAGGATTAAGAGGGAAAAGAGGGAACAACCTGTGAAAGGGGAAATTACCTGACAATCAGAAGTCAACTTATTTAAAGAGTTGAGTTAAAACAGTATTTTGGGTTTGCTTTATTTTCTACCTCACTATTATCCCAAATTCCAATTGTGATTGACACCTGAAAGGTAAACAGTTTTAATATAACACAATGTAAAAATATAACACAATATTTTCACTGTATGTGGCTTTAATGATTAGTCACTCATGAAGTGAAGTGAAGTCGCTCAGTTGTGTTCAACTCTTTGTGCCCCATGGACTGTAGCCTACCAGGTTCCTCTGTCCATGGGATTTTCCAGGCAAGAACACTGGGGTGGGTTGCCATTTCCTTCTCTAGGAGATTTTCCCAACCCAGGGATTGAACCCAGGACTCTGGCATTGTAGGCAAATGCTTTACTGTCTAAGCCACCAGGGAAGTCACTCATACACAGTTTGATTTAACACACAGTTGGGACTAATTCTCCATACATCTCTTTGGTTTCTGTACATCTTGACAGATTTTGTTCTGAACTACCTTCCCAGGGATGTCTGAACATACAGGGAATAATCTTCGAAACTGAAGAGTCTCTCTCTGGAGCAAAAGTCTGGTTTATTTACTGTTGCATGCAAATATATATAATGTCTCCTACTGGGGCAAAGGTCGGTCAGATTTAATGTTCATTTTAAAGGACTTGTTCCCTAAGCTCAGGATTCCTCTCAGTAACGTAACCCACAATGTATATGAATAACATTTGTGCTCAGTTGCTCAGCTGTATCTGACTCTTTGCAACCCTATGGACTGTAGCCCTCCAGATTCCTCTGTCCATGGGATTTCCCAGGCAAGAATCCTGGAGTGGGTGTCCATTTCCCACTCCAGGGGATCTTCCCAACCCAGGGTTCCTGCATTGTCAGGTGGACTCTTTACCACTGTACCATCTGGGAAGCCCATGAATAACATCTACCCTGCTTCAATACCCTGCTGAAATTGGGACACAGACACAGATGTCAATACTCTAATATTAGCTCATATAACAAGGAATAAAGTCCTCTGTCTTTGACACAGAAGTCTCATGTCTTTTGTCAGTAACCATGAAACTGTGGCATGCCAACTTGTACGCTTGAAAGTATGATAAAATTTCCAGTCTATTTGATACATATATGTACCGCAGTGATCTAAGCTAAAGGTCTTGAAAACAATGATTTCTTTCTAGCTTTTGATATTTAGTCCCCAATAACTCTCCATTTAAGTTTTTGCTGTATGAAAACTTACAAAAACTCAGCACTATCAAGCTTTAACTAAGTGATTTTAACTGTTATTTCCTCTAGAAAAAGAGCTATTAGTTGCAAACATTTGGTAAAATGAGGTATCTTGAAAAGACACAGGGTGTTATATATTAATAATAGGATTTCTAAAACCCTCTAGAGATTATACCAATGTTCGGGGTTTATATTCTACTTTTTTAAAAATTAGAAATACAAATGAAATTATTATGCTTTGAAGTTAACACATTTGTTTCTGTGAAGGGAAAAAAGTACTGCCATTCTGTGGTAATAAATATTGCTTCAATAATATATGATGATTTATTTTATCCATCCTCACATACTCAGAATAATAAATTACAGAGCTAGAAGAACCTCAGAGAGCATAATTTCTAACTCCTACTTTTGCATATGAAGAAACAAAAACTCAGACATGCTAAGGGACTTGCTTTTGTTGGTTATAATACAGGAATGAACTGAGACTTCTGATTGTCAGGTAATTTCCCCTTTCACAGGTTGTTCCCTCTTTTCCCTCTTAATCCTGCAGTGCCAAGAAAAAGGAACATTTGGAAAAACAATGTATTTTGAAGAGAGAAATAATGCAGCAGAAAAGTGAGAGAAAAAGTTAAGACTCCTCAGTCTCCACTGGCCTGCTATTTCCAGGTTGGTGGAGTTGGTGAGTTGTCAACGTCACCAACAACCTTCATTTTGCTGAATCATCGGTCAGCCCAGATTCCCTCTACTGCACCACTCTTCAGCACTGACAAAGCTGACTACCTCTCAGTCCCGAAGCACTTCCTTCAAAGATATCCAAGATGTTACAATACCTTGATTTTACTCTTACCTTATTGGTAGCTACTGTCTAGGTTACTTTACTAAACTTTATTCATCTGACAAAACTCTACATTTTAGTGTGCCTATCTGCTGATATAAAAAAAGACAATCTAAAAGTTGAGCGTTATGTTTTATTTGGTGGACATTCTGAGGACTTGTAGTCCTGGAAGATAAAACGTTCAGCTTATTCTGAGGGACTGCTCCAAAGAGATAAGGGAGAGGGAGTCAAGATATATAGAATTTTTTGCAAAAAAAAAAAAAGACCAGGTAGCAAGAACATCGAAAGATTACTGTTAATTAAAGCAAACTGGATATCTCAAGTTAAGGACTCTAGTGCTCTTCTATGTATGGGAGGATACAAGATTCTTGGCTCACTGAAATTATTCCTTTCATATGCACTTAAGCTATCTGGGGCAAGTATCCAGTGTTTTCTCATCCTGAGTTTCATCAGGGTGCACCAGCGAGGGTGGTTGCAGTGGCTGACTGCTAGATGGACTTGGCAGTGGGCAGCCCATTTGTGTCCATCCTGGGTTCCATCAGGGTTCACCATCAGGGCAGCTGTAGTGTGATGGCTTGATGGCTGCAACATCCTTTCTTTACTGATATGGCTGGAAATATTTTTCATTTACATGACTTTGGATAAAGTTGTTAGCCCTCTTCTTCATCTAACTTTGTCCTAGGTGATCTCATTCAGTCCCCCAAATTAAAATTGCCAGCTGACAACCCTTTCTAGATATCTAGGCTGTATATCCAACTCTCTCTTTATATTTCTACTAGGATACAACTGGTATGTCAAACTCAGCATATCCAAAAAAGAGTTTTTAATAAACCCCAGCTCTACGGGATCAATTTCTTCTTAATAAATCCCTCCAAATATCAGCTTGTTTGCTCAAGCTCCCACCACACTCAGAAGTTATGTTTGGATTCTCTTTTCCGTATCTTTGACAAATGATCCATTAGTAAATCACATCAGCATCATCCCAACATAAACCTGTCATCTGACTGCTTTTAACCATCTTTCACACACAACTATTATCCTAGCTATTATCATTTCTTGCCTGTTCATTAGCTTCTTAAAATGCTTTTACCCTTGGCTGACTGTAATTCATCCCTATATGGCAACCAGTTTGACACTGGATTAAGTATGAAAGATGTAGATTCTGTTTCTGACTCTGCCAGCAATGCAGGAGACCTGGGTTTGATCCCTGGGTCAGGAAGATCCCCTGGAGTAGGGAATGGCAACCCATTCCAGTATTCTTGTCTGGAGAATTCCATAGTCAGAGAAGTCTGGCAGCCTACAGTGCAGAGGGTCATAAAGAGTCAGATACGACTAACACTTTGACTTTTCACCTTTTTCCTTAAAAGCTAAATGTTACATTTGACAAGATGTTAGTCACAACAATGAAATAAACATAAAGTTTACAATATTTTTGTGGATAGAGGAACCTTCCACAATATTGTGTATCAGTATTCGCACTAAGTAAATGCTGGGGCTGTAACAGTGTGATCCGGCCATTTTAAAATGGCTTAAAATTTTCTCCGGCTTAAAAATCTTACTATGACTTCCAGTTATCAGTAGAAATAAAACCAACTCCTAGTAGCCTCCAAGATCTTGTAGCTTTAGGTAGTGCTTGTTTCTTGGTCCTCTTCTCACGCATTCTCCCTGATATTTTCTGAACTTCAGTCACACTGTCTTTCATATGTTTGTCAAGCACATCAAACTCCCCCATCTTGGGTACATTTCTCTTGGTCTTCACTTTGCCTAGAATACTCTTCCCCTAGATTTCTACATGGCTGTGTCCTCGTCAGTCACATCTTGGTTCGATTTTATCTCAGAGAGATTTCTTGGGGCTCCCACACCTTCCAAACTAGCCATTCACTGTAGCAGACACTCTTATTTGCTTTTTACAAAGTTTTTCTTCTTTGGTACCAGAACCTTCACATTCACTAAAATTGTTAGAACAGAGTTTTCAAGGGAGACTAGACCCTTCCCAATACCAAGGCATGACTCAGTTCTTTTAAAACATAAGCCTATCAAACAATTCACAGGAAGCTCTGGATGGGGCCAAGGAATTGTGCTTCTAGAAAATTGTATCTCTTTTTTTTAAAAAAAGAAGAATGCTCCCTTTACTACCCCAGGATATCTAACATCTGAGACACTCTCAGCTATTTTGAAATCCTGAGGATATCTAGGCAAAAATACTGGCAAACGTGCTGAAAATGGCAAAGAAGAAAGCATTTCTATAAATAATAAGGCAACTGAGCTTTTGAATTAATCATCCTGGAACTTTTCTAGCCCCTGAATTCATATTATGTGAGATAATAAATGTCCTTACTGACCAAAAAAATCTTTTTTCTGGTAACTTGAGACAAGAAACATCCTGACTGCTATATTAGATAGCCCATTGTCCTGTGTTTTCTTCCTAGCACTCAGTGAGGCTAGGGAAATCTTTATCTTATTAATCTTTATTTGTATAGCACGTGGGATAGTGCCTTGACATAGTAGATACTCAGTAAATATTTTTAAATTAAAGAAAAAGAGTAAAACAAAATCAGTGTTCAATGGAACTTATATTAAAAGGAATTTGAAAAAATTTCATACACACTCATGTGATAGATGTAAAATCCTTTAAAATATATTACAGTGCTTTTTTCTTTTACCTTTCTGTCCTCTGTAATCTCCTCATCAGCTATTTTTGTGTGTGCTGGTTAGGGCAGGGAGGGCAAAGGGGGTAAGGAATTAGGGTTGTTAAGGAAAGAGAAAGACATAACTGCTCAGCTTTTAAGACCAAAAGTAGTTTGTGGGGTATTTGTCTTGTTATAAACTGTCTAATCTCCAAGTGTTTTGACAAAGAAAGGGATTTTATATGTTCTTTTCTTAAAAATATTGATTTCATTTATTTATTTGTGTCAGGTTGCAGCATGTGGGATTTATTTAGCTGACCAGGGATCAAACCCAGGCCCCCTAGATTGGGAGCACAGAGTCTAAGCCATAGGACCACCAGGGAAGTCCTGATTTTCTATATTCTTTAAGTGTCCATAAGCATACTAAGATCTCAGCCCTCTCAGCTGGAGTGTTAGAGTTCTTGTGAGATAGAGGAACATCAAGAAAGTGAAGTGGCATTTGTGGAAGAAAATGTTTTAAAGAGGTTTCGAGAGTAGACAGCAAGGAGAAATTACAAGAGAGAAAAAAGAAAAATATTTTCCTATTTTCCATGAGATTGTGTGAGTTTGAAAAACATTGTAGATATATCAAAACAAGTGTCAGAGGAAATGGAAAATATTTGAAATCAATAGCTCAGTTTTCTGGGCAGTCATAGAAAAGGTTGAAAGATAACTGGAGAATTCTCCTATGTGATCCATCCCAAGCATAGAAGGAAAGGAGTTGTCTAGATGGAGGTACCCCAGGGGAATGGAAGGTTGGTGTGAAAGGTAGAAACAGAGGTTTTCCACAAGCAAGCACAAATGCTTGAAATGCAGAGCTTTAGAGAGTGTTAGCAGGGTGCAACAAAGGATCAGAGCCCATCTCACTAGAAACTTGGTGAGACCAACCGACCCACAGTGGAAGCCAATAAGGATCCTCCGAACAGTGTATAAATCTGTGGCTACCTCTTTGCCACAAATGTCTAGCCATAGTCCAAATCTCAAAAATGTCTATCTGTAGTCCAGACCTCACTTTTGAACTTTAAGATGCATACCCAATTGTCTACTCAGCATTTCCATTTGGATGACAATTTGAAATCTTGAAACTAACATGCCCCCTCAAAATTAGCATACCTAGATGGGATGGGGAGGGAGGTGGAAGTGGGGCTTAGGATGGGGAACACATGTACACCCATGGCTGATTCATGTGAATGTATGGCAAAACCACTACAATATTGTAAAGTAATTAGCTTCCAATTAAAATAAATAAATGAATAAATAACTAAATAACTAGCATACCTAGAATGGGAATCATATTCCTTATCCTTGCATTTATTCCTCTTCCTGCTTTTTCTATCTCAATAAATGTTCACCTTACTCACTTGTTTAGTTGAAAGTCTTCAACCTCATTCTTGACTCCACCCTTTAACTAATACTTAATTTCAAGTCCATTACCAGGTTTGACCATCTCTGAATTTAAAGCACACTCAAAATCTGATTGCTTCCCACTCATGTCTTCTGCTCCCATTTGAATCTAAGTCACTATCATCTTTTGCCTAATAATGTCTTAACTGTTTTTTCCTGATGCTAGTTTTGCCTACTTTAAGTCTATTCTGCACGTACACACATCTGTCAACATGATATTTTCAAGATATGTCATATTATGTCTCTTGGCTTAAGCCCTACAATAATTTCACAGTGCGCTCACAATAAAATATCCAAGTCTCTCACTGTGGTCTAGGAGGCTACTCTTCATCTGGTCCTTAGTACATTTCTGATGCACTCACCAGCTACTGCTCACTCTGCTAGAGCCTCACTGACCTCATGATTATTCCTTTGTCAAGACAAGGTATGCCTGCATTAGGGTCTAAGAACCCATTCTATGGGTTTGACATTTAGTGGTCCCTTAGCTTGCTCATTTACTTCACTGAGTTCTTTGATCAAATGTCCTTTCATCAGCAAGCTCCTTTATGACCACTATCAAAGGAAGGCAAACATATATATTTTTACTACCATAACGCCAAAGCTTTCCCTTTACAATTCTTTTCACTGCCAACCAGACTATAGTGTATCAATTGCAAATTGCAATCCTGTTATAGAAAATATAAGACAAACTTAGACAAGGAAAGCTTTTATTACTTAAAATATACCAGTAAGTTATGTAGAGTTCAAATGAAAGAGAAGTCATTTCCAATGAATGAAATGTGAAAAATATTTAGTAGATGGCAAATAAAACAGACCTTGAAGAATTCATACAGTTTATCAAGACCTAGTCAGAACCTAAATATCAATCAGGTCCAAGTAAAGAATCGCAAACATACTTAGAAGTGTTCATGTGTGTCCAGCTTCTAGGATACTAGGTTCTATTATCAAAATATTGGTTTTCATTGGAATTTTAAGATGAGAAAAGGCAAAGTGACAAAGGCTAAAGTCATAAAGTACCAGGTTACCAAGGCAACAATATAGGGATGAAGAAGCAAGAATTTTCTTTGTTTTACAAGACTCTGGAAACTAAAATATGATAGCTTGGGATTTAAGAAAATGTAACAGTTCACTTTATAGGTTTACAAAGGAAAAAAATTAGAGATTTGAGATTGGTTTGAGGCTGACATGCTCAGATTTTGGACTTTTCCTGTTACCCTGCCAGGAAACAGGGCACTATCTAGGATCCAAGGCTAAGTGTTTTGGTCTACTTGGGCTGTGCTATAACCCAAGATTCATATGCTGAAGCCTTAACTCCCCATGTGACTGTGCTGGAGATGGTCTTTAAGGAAGTGACTAAGGTTAAACAAGTTCATAAGGGTAGAGCCCTTATCCAGTAGGAGTGGTGTCCTGGTACCAAGAGGAAGAGACATCAGATCTCTTTCTTTTCCATGAGAGGACATAGCAAGAAGGGAGCCACCTACAAGTTAGGAAGAGAGCTTTTACCAGAACCCAACCATGCTGGCACCCTGATCTTAGACTCCAAGCCTCCAGAACTACAAGAAAGTAAATTTATGTTTTTGAAGCCACCCAATCTATAGTATTTTGTTATGGCTGCCCAACCTGACTAACACATGGTGCCAATCAAAAGTCTGAAATTTCATGATGATCCATATGCCAAAATGAACAGGAAAGTCAAATAAGTGAAAGTCACTCAGTCGTGTCTGACTCCCTGAGACAGCAGGGACTGTAGCCCCGCCAGGCTCCTCTGTATGTGAAATTGTCCAGGCAAGAATGCTGGGTTGGGCTGCCATTTCCTTCACCAGGGGATCTTCCCAACCCAGGGATCAAACCCAGGTCTCCTGCCTCGGAGGCAGATTCTTTATCATCTGAGCCATCAGGGAAGCCCACAAGAGTCGAATAAGAATTCCAATATTACTACATATATTCTTCAGACAAGAGAAATAAGGCAGTTCTGAGAGATCATGGGCCTCCTAAATGGCATTTACCTGCAGTCTTCCTGCTCACTGATAGGACCTGTCCAATGCAGACTGATGGCTCTACTGCGCCAACCTAATCATGACATTGGCTTGCTTCTTCAATAACAGCAAGTCTGTGGCACAAAGTTAATACTGATCCTGGCAAACAATGTCCTTTGTGATCTGGCCCCCAAAGCACTCAGGATTCATTTCCTGCCGTTTCCAGAAACATCCTAATCATCAGCCTAAAGGAACTACCTCATATTTCCCATGTTGCCATGCTGTTCTCACAGCTTTAAGCTTTACACCTTGCCTGAGAAACCTCCTCTTCTTCCCAATCCTCATCCATTTTTAAAACTCTTCATTCTTCATGTTCTGGCTAAAATTTTGCCCTCATTCCTAACCATATAATTGTACCTTTCTTCATTGCATCTTGAGCATTAGTCCTCTATATATAATCAATTGCCATATCTAGGCCATGTCCTTCCCTTTCCTGGACTTACTTAAGAGCCTCAATGTATCACACCATTATTCACTTGATCTGGAAATTCTCTTTTGTGCTTCTCTGTTTGGCTTAAAAATTTTTTGGAAAACCTTCCCAGTTTCTTAAAATTAGCTGGTCTCTCTGTAAATACCCTTCATCACTTGTATCACACCTTGATTGCAATGTTTTTATTTGCTATTTTCCTCAGGCTGGAATAATGAATGAATAGCATCTATTTGCTAACTGAATTGCCTAGTTCAGCAGCCACCAATGACATGTGACTAGTAAACAATTGACATGTAGTTAGTCCAGGTTGTATTATGATGTAAATGTAAAATATGTACTGCATTTTGAACATAGTACCAAAAAGAATGTAAAATATCACAATAAAATTTTTATATTGATTACCTATTAAAATTTTAACATCTCAAATATATTGAGATAAAATATATTATTTAAATTAATTTCACTAATTTTACTCCCTTTAACCTGGCTACTGGAAAATTTTAAATGTTCATATATGCCACTCATTATATTTCCTTTGGATTGCTACTACTGTAGATCGTGGTCTTCAGGAATACAGAAAACATTTTATTGATCATAAATTTATCATATGGCCAAATATGTATTGAAGGAGTCAGCTAATAAATGGCAAGTAATCAGTAGAAAACACCTGCATCCTTTAATTAGCAACAAGTAAACAAATTTGCAGAAGTTGTATGTTACTAATCCAGCAAAGTAATTTTAAATGCATCATGATAATATTTTTATATGCTTTTTATATGCTTATAAAATGAAAGAAATCAGGGAAAAAAAGAAACTACCCTGAAACACTTATGATGGTACAATTCTGACTCTGAAATAAATATACATCCTGACTTTTCTTTAATATATTTTTTAAATTTTTCATTTGAATCTGTGTTTGGGGGGCAAATCTAAATGTGCCTGTCATAGGCAGATGCTTCTGTTCTCTAAGACTAGAGACATAGGAATCAGTAGGTGGTGGTGCAGATGGCAAAGAGAGGGCGGGGTGACATTTCAAACTGTGGGCGGGACTAATGCAAATTTGGCAGCTCAAATGGAATTTTTGTGGGCCTGATCATTTTTGTAAGACTCTTGCTTCCCAAACAGTCTTTGCCTACCCTCACCCCCCAGCATATATATATATATATATATATATATATATATAATAAATATATACGTATGTGTGTGTGTATATATATACTTTTTTTGCTAATGAGATGAGATTTTATACTTCTCTAACATTGGACACTACAGGAATTTCTATGATAAAGAATATTAAATATAGATAAATAGATTTCATTCTTTCTCAAGCATTATTAAGATCATATATACAGATAGTTTCAATAGAAAGTGCAACTTATTTCATCTGAATATTTTAGCCATTGTCACTGGAATTGAAGAGCCATAGAATGCAAATGGTTTGAGAGAAGTCAGCCTTCACACCAAGCTTTGTGGCATGACTCAATACTGTTTCCAAAGTCATGGCAAAAAATTTTCATCTCTATATTCTTAATCCCTAATCTTTTAATAGAGAATGTCCTCCAACTTGACAACATCTTCATATAGCAATGATATGTTTCCAACTGTCTAACCATATCCTGCTGTGTTAAATCTTTTTTTTTTTTTCCTTTATGTGCTTGATCATGGGAGGGCCAATTATCAGTGCAGTTCAGTTCAGTTCAGTCCAGTTCAGTCACTCAGGCGTGTCCGACTCTTTGTGACCCATGAATTGCAGCACGCCAGTCCTCCCTGTCCATCACCAACTCCCAGAGTTCATTCACACTCACGTCCATCGAGTCCATGATGCCATCCAACCATCTCATCCTCGGTCGTCCCCTTCTCCTCCTGCCCCCAATCCCTCCCAGCATCAGAGTCCTTTCCAATGAGTCAACTCTTCGCATGAGGTGGCCAAAGTACTGGAGCTTCAGCTTTAGCATCATTCCTTCCAAAGAAATCCCAGGGTTGATCTCCTTCAGAATGGACTGGTTGGATCTCCTTGCAGTCCAAGGGACTCTCAAGAGTCTTCTCCAACACCACAGTTCAAAAGCATCAGTTCTTCGGCACTCAGCCTTCTTCACAGTCCAACTCTCACATCCATACATGACAACAGGAAAAATCATAGCCTTGACTAGACGGACCTTAGTCGGCAAAGTAATGTCTCTGCTTTTCAATATGCTATCTAGATTGGTCATAACTTTTCTTCCAAGGAGTAAGCGTCTTTTAATTTCATGGCTGCAGTCACCATCTGCAGTGATTTTGGACCCCCCAAAAATAAAGTCTGACACTGTTTCTATTGTTTCTCCGTCTATTTGCCATGAAGTGATGGGACCGGATGCCATGATCTTCGTTTTCTGAATGTTGAACTTTAAGCCAACTTTTTCACTCTCCACTTTCACTTTCATCAAGAGGCTTTTTAGTTCCTCTTCACTTTTTGCCATAAGGGTGGTGTCATCTGCATATCTGAGGTTATTGATATTTCTCCTGGCAATCTTGATTTCAGCTTGTGTTTCTTCCAGTCCAGCGTTTCTCATGATGTACTCTGCATATAAGTTAAATAAACAGGGTGACAATATACAGCCTTGCCGCACTCCTTTTCCTATTTGGAACCAGTCTGTTGGTCCATGTCCAGTTCTAACTGTTGCTTCCTGACCTGCATACAGATTTCTCAAGAGGCAGGTCAGGTGGTCTGGTATTCCCATCTCTCTCAGAATTTTCCACAGTTTATTGTAATCCACACAGTCAAATTATGGTATGGTACAAAAACTAAAAAAGTCTGTTTTTGCAAACTATTATTTCCAATGTTCTCATCTATGTAAAAATATGAGAAGTTTCAAAGATGAAACTTAACTGGCTGTGATAAAACAATACATGTCTTTAAACTTAGCAAAATACTGTAGACCATTAGGTTTTGAATTCTAGGTAAATTTCATTTTAAGCTCTTGCTGTAGCAGGAGAAAAAAAAAAAGATACTATCAAGTGTAAGTGAGGCTCTGGAATATCCCATATTCTTACACATTGTTAGTTGGGTCACAAAGCATGGTAGCTACTGTGAAAATAATTTGACATTGTCTAGTAAAATTGTGCATTCCAAGCTACTCAACAATTCATTCTTAGGATTGTATATTGAAGAAATTCTCAAATACATGAGGCAAGAAACAGGTGCAAAAATGTTCACAGAAACACTGTGAGAATAAAGAATTAGGAGGTATGTAAGGATCTGTCAACAATAAAATAATTCAAAGAATTGTGATAAATTTATGCAATGAAATGTTAACTAGCAATAAAATGAATGCTCTTTAGCTAAACTTAGCATGAATCTTCCTTGGAGTCATGAGATTAAATAGGGAAATAAGATATGGAAGACTAAATACAGTAAAATTTCATTTATATAAAATTTAAATATGTACCATAAAACAATACATTAATTTTAAATAAAGACATAGATAAAGTTACACAAAAATTGGAAGTTTCCTGGTGGTCTAGTAGTTATTAGGACTCAGCTCTATCACTGCCAGGGCCCAGGGTCCATCACTGGCTGGGGAAATAAGATCCTGCAAACTGTGTGGCATGGCCAAATTAAGAAAAAAAAAAAAAAGCTTAGAGAAAAGATTACGGTAAACTAAAAGTTAGATAATTGTGAATTCATGGTAAGTGAGAAGGGTTGATGGAACTAGGATGGGACAAGGAGGGGCTTTCAAGATATTCTGGTAATACTTTGTTTCCTAACCTGAGTGGCAGGAATGGAAGTGTTCAATTTTTATTACTGATTTTAGCTTATAATCCATAATAAATGTTTTACTATTTTGTGCATATCAAATATTAAACTTAAAATAATTTAAAACATGGAGTTATAAAGGAAAAGAAAGAAGTAAGCGAGAGAGGAAGGAAAAAGCATGGACAAATAAAGATAAAATATAATGACCAAGAGAGGAGTAAATTAGTTGAGCAGTCTGAGCAAACAGAAATCCCAAAGGGAAAGTTGAAAATAACAGGAAAATGTTGGTCATGCTGACATATTAACAATAACATTAAAATGATGATGACGATGATGATATGGTAGTTAATGTTTATGGAGTAGTAGTTATTTCCCAGACAGTGTTCTCAGTTTATATACATTAATTCATTTAATCATTTCCAAAACTTCATGGGATAGGTCTACTATTTCCATTTTTCACATTGCTAAACTAAGCAAATAAAATCCAAGTAAACTTGAAAAGGTTTCATGTTGATAAGTGGCAGAAGGGGGATTTTAATCCCATTCCAGATGGGCTGCTTCCTTCTTCTCTGGTTGTTTTAATTGAGGTCTAATTGACATTTAACCTGTCAGTTTCAGGCATATAGTATAATGATTCAATATCTGTATATATTGTAAAATGATCATTACAATAAGTCTAGTTAACCAACCATTTACGAGACATAGTTATAAATTTCTTAACATCATAAAGTCTTCTAGAATCATGGTCTCCAGATGAGTGATTGATTTTTCATAGTCTATCTGGAAACACTTCCATGAACCTCCCTCAGTCTGTCCTAGAATCTACTAGGTCATTTATGGGAACTTTGTTTGGACTAATAGATTTTAGGCAGACTGTGTGAGAGGCTGTAAGATTGAAAGTCTGTTCAAGCTTCTATTTTCACCTTTTAAGATAAAGTTTCCTGCCCTTTCTCAAGAGTAGTCATCTTCATGAGATACTGAGTTTGGAATCTGTAGCGAAGGTATTAGATCACTTATAATAAAGGCATTCTTGTGCATTACTGCATTTCTATTTCAATTCCTTCTTCTGAAACAAAGAGTAAGTCTTATGTGATGTATAGGATTTTCTGTGTGTCACATAATCTTTCATTAAAGATTAAAATTGGATAAAACTATTTCCCATAATTTTATCTCAGTCTTAACTAAAAGCTTACTCAGGATGATGCCAAGCTTAGAGATTAATACCCAGGAACAATTACAAATTATTACAAAGAAGAATGACAAGGTACTATATATTTTTCCAAAATGTCACCATGTGTTGTTAACTGTCTCTTATTTCTTCTATCACTGTGATGACCTTATTCTGTGGAATTATATATGCTTATTAATATTTTATCAGTCTTGTTAGCAGAAGTCATCATAAAATTATATGTGACTCACCAAGTTGGGGAAAAATAATCATAATAATCACTGAAACTAAGTCACCTTCTGTTTATTATTCTATCCTGTGGTTCTACAACCCATCTACAATGGGATTAAAGGCAATGATTATGCCTTTACTAGTCTAACTTCCTCTAGAACCTAAATTCCCTCTTTAGTATTTCCTGAAAAGTGTGAATAAGAATGTGAAGCTCTAAAGAGCAAGATAGAGTAAAAACACCACACAGGCTTTAAGTCAGTGACCTCTGTTTATTTTTAGTTCTGCTATTTGACAGTGTGCCTTGCTAAACAAGTTTCACAATCCCTGTTTCCCTCAACAAATCATTTAGACTTAGTTTCAATTTTCTCACCTGTGTAAGGAAAATAAAGACCTCCTTCATATGGTGGGTGTGAAAATTCAGTGAGACAACATATATATATGTACATATATAGATGAATAGACATAGATACGCAGAGTTGGACGTGACTGAGCGACTGAACTGAACTGAACTGAACATATACATATACATACATATAACACAGTGCATGACTTGAATACTTGCTAGTTTCCTTTGTTGTTGCTGTTCAGTTGCTCAGTCATGTCCGATTTTGCGACCTCATGAACTGCAGCTCTCCAGGCTTCCTTGTTCTTCACTATCTCCCAGAGTTTGCTCAGACTCACGTCCATTGACTCAGTGATACTATCCAACCATCTGTCACTTCCTTCTCCTCCTGCCCTAAATCTTTCCCAGCATCAGGGTCTTTTCCAATGAGTCGGCTCTTCACATCAGGCAGCCAAAGTATTGGAGTTTCAGGCTCAGCATCAATCTTTCCAGTGAATATTCAGGACAGATTTCCCTTAGTTTGGACTGGTTGGATCTCCTTGCAGTCCAAAGGACTTTCAAGATTCTTCTCCAACAGCACAGTTCAAAAAGCATAAGTTCTTTGTTGTTCAGCCTTCTTTATGGTCCAACTCTCACATTCATATATGACTACTGGGAAAACCACAGCTTTGACAATATAGACACTTGTCAGAAAAGTCATGTCTGCTTTTTAATATGCTGTCTAGGTTTGTCATAGCTTTTCTTCAAAGTAGCATGAGTCTTTTAATTTCATGGCTTCAGGCACCATCTACAGTGATTTTGGAGCCCCCCAAAATAGTCTGTCACTGTTTCCACTGTTTCCCTATCTATTTGCCATGAAATGATGGGACTGGATGCCATGATCTTCATTTTTTGTATGTTTAGTTTTAAGCCAGCGTTTTCACTCTCCTCTTTCATCTTCATCAAGAGGCTCTTTAGTTCCTCTTCACTTTCTGTCATAAGGGTAGTGTCATCTGCATATCTGAGGTTATTGATATTTCTTCTGGCAATCTTGATTCTAGCTTGTGCTTCATCCAGCCTTACATTTCACATTGGTGTACTCTGCATATAAGTTAAATAAGCAGGGTGACAATATACAGCCTTGACATACTCCTTTCCCAATTAGGAACCAGTCCATTGATCCATGTCCAGTTCTAACTGTTGCTTATTGACCTGCATACAGGTTTCTCAGGAGGCAGGTCAAGTGGTCTGGTATTCCCATCTCTTGAAGAATTTTCCACAGTTTGTTATGATCCACAGAGTCAAAGGATTTAGCACAGTCAATGAAGCAGAAGATGTTTTTCTGGAATTCTCTTCCTTTTTCTATGATCCAGTGGATGTGGGCAATTTGATCTCTAGTTCCTCTGCCTTTTCTAAATTCAACTTGAACATCGGGAAGTTCTCAGTTCACATACTGTTGTAGCCTGGCTTGGAGAATTTTGATCATTACTTTGCTAGCATGTGAAATGAGTGCAATTGTGCAGTAGTTTGAAAATTCTCAGGCATTGTCCTTCTTTGGGATTGAAATGAAAACTGAAAAGGCAAATAGATTAGTTTCCTTAACTTCCATTAATTCATTTAGATTTTCCCACCATAGTAACTATATGTAACCTCAACATCTCTAAAATTATATAGATAAAAACAAAATAATGAACAAAATATCTTCCAAGGATCTGTGAGCAGTATTACATTGCTAGATCCTCACCTTTGTGAAGTGAAGTTGCTCAGTCGTGTCTGACTCTTTGTGACCCCATGGGCAGTAGCCTGCACCAGGCTCTTCCGTCCATGGGATTTTCTAGGCAAGAGTACTGTAGTGGGTTGCCATTTCCTTCTCCAGGGAATCTTCCTGACCCAGGGATCGAACCCAGGTCTCCCGCATTGTAGACAGATGCTTTATCATCTGAGCCACCAGGGAAGTCCCTAGATCCTCACCTTGGCAGCCTTTAATTTCCCACTGGTTTCATCAGTGATCGCTGGACCCTGTCAGGTAATCTCAGCCTTGCCAGTATCCTAACAACCACTGGTTAGAGGCATTTTTACAACATCTCACTCAATACTTAGAGACTTTGCTTATAGTTGTTCTTTGAAATTGTGCCTAGTTGTTCCCAGTGTGCCTCCATCTTACTTTAATACTTTTTATTCTTAATTCTGGTAACCAGATTTCTGATCTCCCTTATTTATACTTGGCCCTAATCCATTCTCTTTAGAACTGCAAAGGTAAAGCTTTTAATTGTGCATATCTGATCATTCAATTCCCCAATTAAGTCCTTCAGTGACTTTTTATTATACTAAGATAAAATCTAAAACCCTTCAAGATTCTCTATAACTTTTCCTATTTCTTCCTTTTGCAGCCTCATATTGAATCACTCCTTTGTTTATTTATTTACTAACTGAAGACCAACAAGTTTAGCTTTAAAATTTTGTTTCCTTGAATGTGACAAACTCTTTCTGCCTGTTTCATTGAACTGCTTTCAAAAATGTCTCATTGTTTTTTTTTATTTTCAGCAATTTGCTATGTGCCTAAATGTGATTTTCCTTTTAAATATACTAATTGAGTTTCACAGTGCTTCCTAGATAGCTGCTGCTGCTGCTAAGTTGCGTCAGTCCTGTCTGACTCTGTGCGACCCCATAGACAGCAGCCTACCAGGCTCCTCTGTCCCTGGGATTCTCCAGGCAAGAATACTGGAGTGGGTTGCCATTTCCTTCTCCAGTGCGTGAAAGTGAAAAGTGAAAGTGAGGTGCTCAGTCGTGTCCGACCCTCAGCGACCCCATGGACTGCAGCCTACCAGGCTCCTCCCTCCATGAGATTTTCCAGGCAAGAGGACTGGAGTGGGGTGCCATTGCCTTCTCCCCTAGAGAGCTGAGCTGACATCTTTCCACAATTTTAGAAATTCTCAACCATTCTCTGTCCTTTCCATTTCAGACTCCAATTACATGTGTGTTAGACCTTTTTCACTCTGTCTTGCATGTCTATACATATACTTTTCTTTTTAATCTGGATAGTTTAATATAGATAGTTTTGATAAGTCTGTATTCCAATTCCTCAGTTTTGTCTTTTGCATATTTAATACACTGTTAAATGCACCTCTTTTTCAGTTATAAAATTTTCATTTGGTCCTTTTAGTTTTTTATTTTCTAGAAAAAATGTTCTGAATCTTTTTTATTATGCATGGTCTTCTCTGTTTTCTTGAGTATATTAATAATATTTGAATGCTATTATCTGATATATCTACTATTTAGAACGCTGTAAATCTATTTGTATTTTCTTAAATTTTCTAAATGTTTAGTTATGTGATTTGATCTTACAGCATCTCTAGAAAAATGTCTGACTAAATACTGGACATTAGGCATTGAAAAAAATGGAGATTTTAAATTATGTTATCTTCTTTCCTTTTCTAAGAAAATATATTGAGACTGATGATCTCAATATAATCACAGACTTATGGGTTGAAGTTTTGATGGTATTTTGTTGACTTCTGGATTTCTCCTGGAGCTTTAAAATGAATGTTTGAAATCTTTTTCTGGCAGTCTAGAACTCTAATTCTTATCCTCTAGGTACAGTGAAACTATTGCAACCTCTCTTAGGGTTTTCAGAAGCGTTCATCTTAGTTTATTAAACTGATCGTGTGTCAAGCACAATTCTCCAAACGTCTCTTCTTATCAGGATCTTTGATCTTAGCCCCAGAGATCTCCTTACAGCGCCCCCAACCCCCAGCCTTACCAGACTGCTGAGATCTATAGTCATTTCCCTATCCTTCAGTAATCATCTTTTGCCCAAGAAAAGTCCATACTCTTGGACATTTGCTGAGGAATATTAGCTCACCCCTCTTCATTTCCCATTTCTCCAAACTTCTGGTCTCTTTACCATGGTTGGTTTTTAAGATCTTTGGTGCTTTCTGAACATTTTATGTGACTTTTTAAGTTGTTCTTAAAAGAGACTGGTATGCTACAAGCTGCCTCATTCTATCAGAATGGGAAACGTGCCTCCACACCTTCACACAATTATCCTTTCTTTGGGATGTCTCTGATCCACTCTTTACCTAACAGTCATTCTTCTTCTGAGAAGAATGTCTTTCTCTGAGAAATGACTTACCGGTATTAAGTCTTATTGTTGGATTCTCTTATAGTACTTTAGATTTTTCATCTGTAGCACTTCTCAGCTCTTGTAATTGTATGTGTGACTTATTTAATGCTTTTCCTTGACAAAATTGTAAGGTCCAAAAAGGATCCTTGTGCTTTTTTTTTTTTTTTAATGTTTTTTTTCCCCCAGAACCTATTACAGTCCTTGTGTTATCCGGAACTTTCTACCAGTACATATTCAAGTACATCATTCTCCAAAGAATCAACATTTTTGCTTGCTACTTCTCCTCTGAGATGTAGCATAATACCTCAAAACCAGTGGTTTTCCATCCTGGCTGAGGACATCGTCCTAGTTAGCAAAGCTTTTATAAATAAGAAAAACTTTAAAATACTCTTTTTCGAATATGATGAATATGTATTAGTAGCAAAAACAGTTCACTGTCTAACAAAATGCATAGCTCTCCTTTCATAGTATTAAACTGACTTTAGAGAGGCCATGCTATGAAAAGAGACTAGACTTCTTAGCCTATTTGCATCTAGAGAGGATCATGTCTCTCCACTGAAAAGTGAACAGAAATTCTGTGACATGCTCTTATACTAAATCTTTTTAGAAAAAAAAAAAAAGCCTGCCTTCTCCTCTTCATCTCCTGCTGGTGACTGTGAGTTTCAGGGAGGTTGGGACCACAACTTGAAAACATCTAGGTGAATCCCCATATTGTACTGTTAGCAAAGTGAGAAAAACAAGAATGCCCATGTTTTTTTTTTTTGGCGAACCACTGAAACATATGGGGTTATTGGTGAGATAGTGAACATTCTCAAACTAGTGCAATTATGGATTCTTTGAGCTGGGGTGATACCAGAACCAAAGCCTAAAATATGCAACATTGGTTCAGTGGTCAGGAGGTGATCAGCAAAGAAACTGATCTAACAGACTAGGAAAAGAGACACATATTATGCAGATTTCATCAGGGTATCCCTAGCAAAATTTAATAAGGAAACTACATAGCTACCAGACCTATAGTTCTTTCTAGAAAAGAGATAAGGGGAAGGAAAAAACCATATTAAAGATAATGGATGGTTCTTGTGTGACTTAAAGGAATTTGGTAAGAAGAGCTTATGAAAGAACAGAATGAAAAGTTCAGCCCTATGGCAGAGATTAAGAGTATTTCAGTCCAAAGATGTTTATAATCTCATGTGGTCATGTGGTCTTAATGCAACTTATATTAAGGGAAGAGAGAGAGAAATAAAGAGAGAAGGAAGAAAAGAAAAGGACTGAAGCTGATTTGAGTATGATGTCTAAGAACTTTTGAGTATGGTAATGGTAACTTGGGTACTGATGGAACTAATTAGATCTGAAGTCTCTAAATTTTTAGAGAATTTTATTGTTAAGAACAAAACATGAGTTTGGCCTAAAAAAATTTTCTTTGAAGTTTCCGTGACCTGCTAATTTATCGTAATAGGAATTGAGATCCAAAATCTATTGCTGCTATACCAGACCACCTGACCTGCCTCTTGAGAAATCTGTATGCAGGTCAGGAAGCAACAGTTAGAACTGGACATGGAACAACAGACTGGTTCCAAATAGGAAAAGGAGTGCGGCAAGGCTGTATATTGTCACCCTGCTTATTTAACATATATGCAGAGTACATCATGAGAAACGCTGGACTGGAAGAAGCAGAAGCTGGAATCAAGATTGCTGGGAGAAATATCAATAACCTCAGATATGCAGATGACCCCACCCTTATGGCAGAAAATGAAGAACTAAAGAGCCTCTTGATGAAAGTGAAAGAGGAGAGTGAAAAACTTGGCTTAAAACTCAATATTCAGAAAACTTAGATCATGGCATCTGGTCCCATCACTTCATGGCAAATAGATAGGGAAACAATTGAAACAGTGTCAGACTTTATTTTTTTGGGCTCCAAAATCACTGCAGATGGTGAATGCACCATGAAATTAAAAGACGCTTACTCCTTGGAAGGAAACTTATGACCAACCTAGACAGCATGTTAAAAAGCAGAGACATTACTTTGTCCACAAAGGTCCATCTGGTCAAGGCTATGGTTTTTCCAGTGGTCATGTATGGATGTGAGAGTTGGACTACAAAGAAAGCCATGCACCGAAGAATTGATGCTTTTGAACTGTGGTGTTGGAGAAGACTCTTTCGAGTCCCTTGGACTACAAGGAGATCCAACCAGACCATTCTAAAGGAGATTGGTCCTGGGTGTTCATTGGAGTGACTGATGCTGAAGCTGAAACTCAAAAACTTTGGCCACCTGATGTGAAGAGCTGACTCATTTGAAAAGACCCTGATGCTGGGAAAGATTGAGGGCAGAAGGAGAAGGGGACGACAAAGGATGAGATGATTGGATGGCATCACTGACTCAATGGACATGGGTTTGGGTAGACTCCAGCAGTTAGTGATGGATAGGGAGGCCTGGCGTGGTGTATTTTATGGGGTTGCAAAGAGTTGGACGTGACTGAGCGACTGAACTGAACTGATTATAGATTACCACAAATATAGAGACTTAAAACAACACAAATTTATTATCTTAGAGTTTTGGAGGCCAGAAATTCAAAATGACTCTCACTAGACTAAAATAAAATACTGGTAAGCCTAAACTCCTTCTGGGATGCAGTCTGTTTCCATCCCCCAGCCCCCGCTTTCACCATTTAGAGACCCTTGAATTCCTTAGCGCACGTTCTTCTTACATTTTAAAAGCTACTGGTGGATGGTCAAATCTTTCTCATTCTGCATTATTCTGACATTGGCTCTCTTGCGGGAGAGACAGGTCATCAAAATTTGTGCCCCACCTTCTGTTGTATTTATGGGAAGTTACTGCTCTGACAGAGATCTTCATCTGTCAACCTCTGCTTTCATGTAGGCATGGCCGCTGGACCAGTTACCACAAAGGAATGAGAGAAGTAGCTGTTAAGAAGTGGAGATTCCTTATCCAGTCTGCCTTTTTACCTTTGATTGGATGCAAAAGACTCCAGGACTCTGGGTAACAAGAGCTATGAACAGGAAAAACCCTGTTTCCTTTAGTTACCACTAAGTACAATCTGCTTGGTGACAAGCAGGCCTGCAATGGATTACTAAATGAGCAAAAACAAAACAAAAAACCTTGAAGTCCTTAGATGTAAAGTTATATTTCTCACATAAATCAATGTTAACCTAATATAGAATTACCTATATAATTAGTTAGAAAAACAAACAAAAAAACAAAATACACCTTAATCTCATAAACCAAAACATTAACTTAAGAGGATGTTCATTTTCCCCCCATTGAAATACCAAAATTTTACAGAGCATGATTTCATAGATAATTAGTTCTGTGACTATTTTAATGAATGCCAAATATGTGATTATTTAGGTACAAAAATGCCTATTCTGTTGAATATTCCTTTAAAAGTAAGAATAAGATAAAATACATTGATAGAATCTAGCATGATCCCCAATTTATATTCTTAAGGGTCTTAGCTATATTAAGATATATGTGAATATAATCCTATCATATCAACTCCAACATTCTGTGAAAAATTTTGTATTAAAGGAAAACATGTATATGTGTGTGTGTGTATTAACAACAGTATTATTGTTTTATATAAAAGAAGTAAGCAGAACCAAATTTCATAGGTGATAACACTTGGAAATGTTGAGTATATCATAGTAAGAATTAACCTATTCAGTTTTATAAACTACAACTAAAGTAGCCTCAAGATTTCAGGGGCTCAATTTTTTTTATGATATCAAGATACTTTAATAATGTTACTTATAGTTTAATTTAATCCCTAGAATTACCTTGCTGAGTCACATAATGCATATTAAATGTAATAGTGAATAATCAAATAGTTACAATTATAGTGCTGTATTTCTTATAAATTAAAACATATATATATTTTGGTTTTGCAGATGGTTTTCAAAAGTCACAAAATCCAATTTAAACTTCCAAATCTTACAGTAACACAATCCATGTATTTACCAGTGCCAGTCTCCATATCAGTGTGCCTACTTGTTTATTCGTATTGACATAATACAAGTAGGGAACAAACATCTATCTCCAGATGATACACATTTCTTTGGAAAACCTGGGGAACTGAAGGAAGTGGAAGACTGGATTACAGTTCTGTACTTTCTCTATCAAATCCTTTTCATTTCATAACCATATTTTCTTTGGAGCATCCAGATTACTTTTCTGCCCAAGGCATTAAGGACAGTTCCTTTTTTTCTTTTTTTTTAATCCAATAAGGATTTTGTTTTAGTTTTTGCTCTCTGAAAGGATTCTGTGACCTATATGAGGCTCTGCTGCTGCTGCTGCTGCTAAATGGCTTCAGTTGTGTCCGACTCTGTGCGACCCCATAGATGTCAGCCCACCAAGCTCCCCCATCCCTGGGATTCTTCAGGCAAGAACACTGGAGTGGGTTGCCATTTCCTTCTCCAATGCATGAAAGGGAAAAGTGAAAGTGAAGCCGCTCAGTTGTGTCCGACTCTTGCTGACCCCATGAACTGCAGCCTACCAGGCTCCTCCGTCCATGTGATTTTCCAGGCAAGATTACTGGAGTGGGGTGTCATTGCCTTTTCTAGGTCTTATTAAAAAGAATGAAATTGTCCTTTAGGGTCACATAAAGTAGATTTGAGAAACAGCTAATAATAAGACTATGTTTAAAGCACTTTTTGTTAATAATGTTTCTTGTTGATTATTGTTCTTACAAATTTATTTTCATGGTAAATTAAATAAAATATCGTAATCATTTCATTTCAGAGTGAAATGGTTGCAGTGATTTAAATCTGTACTGACTTTCCTTACCAAAACAAAAATAATTTCTCATAGAGCTTGGAAATCTCCTTTCAAGGTGATAACTAGTTCAGCTGATAAAACAGTTTTTGATAAGAACAAATGAATATTTGTTACCTCTCAATGGGAGTGGTATTTCCACCCTAATAGCTGGTGCATTTGAATATACTTCTTAATTAACCTAATGTAATAAATTTGATAACTGTTTTAAGCTAAGTAGGGGAGGGAGGTGGTTTTGAGGGTATATGTTTGGGGAAGAGTGAGGTCTTTGACATATTCCAACTCTCATACTGAAGGGTGACCTTCCAACTTGGCCTCACATGTTGCTAGAGCTATTGTAGGGGCATGCCAATATCAGTTAATTTGAAACATGAAAGGAAGCAGGAGACCTGATGGCAATTTAGCTCAGGAATTGGTATTAAGGGTATCATCTGGTAGTAAAACTCCCTTACTGAATCATCCGTTTCACCAGGTACCAAGATAATCCACCAGTATTGGCAACTCTGCTCTGAGTTGGTTTATCAACTTACAGAATTTGTATTCAGTATGTCATCCCCTTTATTTTTTCCTGAATCACCTCACATCACTTCCCACTTACAAACATTTAATTTATGAGTAAGCAGCAGAATTTCCCTGACCAGCGAGATCACTATCACTTGTGAATTTGTTAGACATGGAGATTCTCAGGCCCCATTCTGGTCTATGGAATAAAAAATTCAGGGCTTGGAAGCATTCATGTTTTAACAGGTCTTCCAGGTGTTTATGAACTGTGGTGTTGGAGAAGACTCTTGAGAGTCTCTTGGACTGCAAGGAGATCCAACCAGTCCATTCTGAAGGAGATCAACCCTGGGATTTCTTTGGAAGGAATGATGCTAAAGCTGAAGCTCCAGTACTTTGGCCACCTCATGCGAAGAGTTGACTCATTGGAAAAGACTCTGATGCTGGGAGGGATTGGGGGCAGGAGGAGAAGGGGACAACCCAGGATGAGATTGCTGGATGGCATCACTGATTCAATGGACACGAGTCTGAGTGAACTCCGGGAGTTGGTGATGGACAGGGAGGCCTGGCGTGCTGCAGTTCATGGGGTCGCAAAGAGTCGGACACGACTGAGCGACTGAACTGAACTGAACCAAGTGTTTATGATGCCTAATCAAATTTGAGAACCATTGATTTGTGTGAATGGTACAGTACCTTCAGTGTTACCACTATAGCTTTCTCCTGTCATTAGGATTTTTTTCTCCGTAACATCTCAGTCCAGCCTCTATCTCAGGAAACTGATTATGGACTGAATATGCCCTTTGAAATTCTTAGGAGGGATAAATCCTCTTCTCTATGAATTCACACCTCCCAGGAATTGATCTTGGCTCTTAGGAGGATATTTAGAAGAAATTTCAGTTATACCAGATTTACTTTAAATATACAGAATACCAAATTTTGATTAGTTTTTCTTGCATGTAATACTTTTGGTTCATTTATCTTCTGTTTTGCTTCTTTCATAATAGAGTGTCTATTTCATAATAGAGTCATAGAGTGTCTTTCACAGCCCAGATACTTAACTAAAGGCAGTATTTTGTATAAAATTTGCAATGTTGTAAATACACATACACACACACATAGATTATATAGCATAAATGAGCCGTAATTCAGGTAAAGTTGATATGCCATTCAGCCATGTAAAATGTACTATTCAGTGCTTTTTAGTATATTTACAAAGGTGGCTGCCATAACCACAATCAATCAAATGTTTTACACAATCTTAGAACATTTCATTACTCCAAAAGAAACCCCATACCAATTTGCAGTCACTCCCCATTTCACCTAACAACCTACTTTAGTCTGAAGTGGCAGTAATGTACTTCCATTATGGAATTGCTTATTTTAGACATGTCATGTATTAATACATAGAATTACATTATTTAGCCTTTTGTGACTGGCTTCTCTCATTTAACATATTTTCAGGGTTTATCCATGTTTAGTATGATCAGTACTTCAGTATTTTTTATTGTCAAATAATATTTCATTGAATGGATATACCACATTTTATGTATCTGTTTTTCAGTTGATTGACATTTGGCTTGTTTCTGCTTTTTGGCTATTATAAATACTGCTGCTCTGAACACTTCAGGTACATGTTTTTCTGCAGACATAAATTTTCATTCCTTTTGGAGAAATACCTGGAAGTTGAGTTGCTGGGCATATGGTAACTCTAAGCTTAACCTTTTCCAAAGCTGTTGCCCATCCATAGTGTAATTTACAATGGTTTTTGACCTAGTATTCTGGATATAAGTTTCAAGTTCTAAAACTTTGTTTTTAGTACCAAAGGGCATGTTGTACTTTGCCTTAAGGCTAGAAAATAAGTGGATCTCTCATCTAATGTATGTATCACCTACACACACACACACATTTCACTCAATTTCTGGGTGGTGAGTAGAAACATATATAAATTTATGAAGCTTATGATTCTGGTCGAAAGTGAAGAGGAGCTAAAGAGCCTCTTGATGAAAGTGAAAAAGGAGAGTGAAAAAGTTGGCTTAAAGCTCAACATTCAGGAAACGAAGATCATGGTATCTGGTCCCATCACTTCATGGGAAATAGATGGGGAAACAGTAGAAACAGTGTCAGACTTCATTTTTTGGGGCTCCAAAATCACTGCAGATGGTAACTGCAGCCATGAAATTAAAAGATGCTTACTCCTTGGAAGAAAAGTTATGACCAACCTAGATAGTATATTCAAAAGCAGAGACATTACTTTGCCGACTAAGGTCCGTCTAGTCAAGGCTATGGTTTTTCCTGTGGTCATGTGTGGATGTGAGAGTTGGACTGTGAAGAAGGCTGAGCGCCGAAGAATTGATGCTTTTGAACTGTGGTGTTGGAGAAGACTCTTGAGAGTCCCTTGGACTGCAAGGAGATCCAACCAGTCCATTCTGAAGGGGATCAACCCTGGGATTTCTTTGGAAGGAATGATGCTAAAGCTGAAGCTCCAGTACTTTGGCCACCTCATGTGAAGAGTTGACTCACTGGAAAAGACTCTGATGCTGGGAGGGATTGGGGGCAGGAGGAGAAGGGGACGACAGAGGATGAGATGGCTGGATGGCATCACAGACTCGATGGACGTGAGTCTGAGTTAACTCCGGGAGATGGTGATGGACAGGGAAGCCTGGTGTGCTGCGATTCATGGAGTCGCAAAGAGTCGGACATGACTGAGCACCTGAACTGAGCTGAACTGAACTGATGATTCCTAGTAGAATATATAGCTCTTAGTAAGTTCTTAATGACGAATAGATGACTGACTGAAAGAATATAATATGAACAAATAAATAAAGACACATCGAAGTTTCTAGTTTATATCAAACAATATACTATGTTCTTTATGTACTCATGTATATATGCTACATGTGTGAAAGGGAAGACATGGCTTTTTTTCTTAATGGGATATAATAAATTACTCTTTATTTTATTTTTGGCTGCACTGGGTCTTTGTTGCTGCACATGGACTTTCTCTAGTTGTGGTGAGTGGGGGTAAATTACTCTTAATGCTATTAATGAGATTAAGTGATGAAAAATCCACATTAATCAACTGGTACTTCCAAGGTTATTAATTTAACTGTATTTGAGGTCTGTTAGACTTTGTGACTAGAAATGGTAATTCTATACACAGCATTTGAAGCTAAGTGGGAATTTAAATACATGCTCAGGTTGCTAACTAAAATTCACATCTCTCTATGAGAAAATGCAACCTGGGTTTCAAAATACTGATATAAATATAATTGTTTGAAACATATTTATAAGTTGGAAATTGACTGTATGTATTTTCAGATTACTATTACTATAATGGTGCTTAGAAAGTATTTTTACTTAAGTTTTTTAAAAATTAATTTATTTTAATTGGAGGCTAATTACAATATTGTAGTGGTTTTTGCCATTTACTTTAAGTTTTTAACAAAACTTCTAAGAGAAAGCACTCAGTACAGTAAGTGTTATGATTTTATTGAGCAATAAAATGACAAATCCTCCACATATGGTAGATTTGAGGATCTCATAGAAATTATCAAAATAAAATGCATTTAGTTATGAATTTTATTGATCTTTTTTCTGGTATTTTCATATTCAGTTTTTAAAGCTTCTTATTTATTTGATCAGGGTGAGATTGTTTCATCTCTATAAAATGTTTCTGCTTTTCTCATCTCCATGAAAAGGCTCAAAAATCAGTACTATGAAGGTGTCCTGGTGTGCTACTGAGGTATTGCTGTTTATGGAAAAACAGTACATAAAGCAATAAACAACTCTAGACTGAGATTCAATGTAGAAGCAGAGCTGATGTATCTGATGAATGCAAGTGCCATTCACAGCCTCATATCCTTCAGTATCATAAATACTATTCTCAATGTAAACATGGTAATACAAAATGAACTGTATATTATATACTTAAATGATAGAAATGAAGAAGCAGGTGCATATGCCAATCTGAATTATAATTTGTTTTTATGACTCTATCAGAGTGAGCTCAAAGTGATTATTTTTATCATTTAAATTTAAATAGAAACTTTTATAGTGATTAGTTGCTTGAGGTGGACTATCTGAAGGATATAGGCTAAGGTTCTATATTTGGAAATACCCTGTTGCTGTTAGCAGTAATTTGTATAACTTAAGTATCAGGGTTGTTAAAATTTGTTTAACATTAATGTTACTTTGATTAACATATGCTACATGTCTACATAGCTAATACTTGCAGATCTCATAAAATACTCTCCTAGTTTAAATATGTAATAACTGATAATTTAAAAATAGAAATGATAGTGAAAACCTTTCTACAAAATGAAAAGCCATTCGACCATACTCTTTATTTTTAAAATTGGGGTATAGTTGCTTTGCAATGTTGTGTTCACTTCTGCTGTACAACAAAGTAAATCAGCTGCATGTATGCATATATCCCCTCCCTCCTGGCCCTCCGTCCCACCCCACGCCCCCATTCCACCCATCTAAGGTCACCACAGAGCACCGAGCTGAGCTCCCTGCGCTATATAGCAGTCTTCCACTGCTATCTGTTTTACAAATGGCAGTGACAGATGTCAGTCCCGGTCTCCCAATTCATTCCACTCCCCTCTCCCCTCTCCCCTCACTGGGTCCACAGTTCGTTATTTACATCTGCATCTCTATTTCTGCCCTGCAAATAGGTTCATCTGTATCATTTTCTCTAGATTCCATATATATTCATTAATATTCAATATTTGTTTTTGTCTTTCTGATTTACTTCATTCTGTATTACAGATACTATGTCCATCCACATCTCTACAAATGACCCAATATCGTTCCTTTTTATTGCTAATATTCCATATCTTTATCCATCCTTGATGGACATTTATGTTACTTCCATGTCCTGGCTATTGCAAATCGTGCTAACAATGGGATGCATGCATTTTTTGAATTATAGTTTTCTTAGAGCATATATGTCCAGGAGTGGGACTGCTTGGTGATTTGCTTTTAGTTTTCTAAGGAATCTCCATACTGTTCTCCATTGTGACTGTACTAATTTATATTACCACCAACAGTGTAGGAGAGTATCCTTTTCTCCAAACCCTCTTCAGCATTTATTGTTTGGAGATTTTTTTGATAATGGTCATTCTGACTCGAGTGAGGTGATATCTCATTATAGCTTTGATCTGCATTTCTCTAATAATTAGAGATGTTGAGCATCTTTTCATGTGCCTTTTGGCCATCTGTATGTCTTCTTTGGGGAAATGCCTATTTAGGTCTTCTGCCCATTTTTTGATTTTTTTTTTTTTTTTTTTGATACTGAGTTTCATGGTCTGTTTGTATATTTTGGAGATCGATCCCTTGTCAGTTGCTTCATTTGCAAATATTGTCTCCCATTTTGAGGGTTGTCTTTTTGTCTCATTTATAGTTTTCTTTGCTGTGCAAAAGTTTTTAACTGGGCCCATTTGTTTATTTACATTACTCTAGGAAGTGGATCAAAAAAGATCTCGCTGTGATTTCTGTCAGAGTGTTCTTCCTATGTTTTCCTCTAGGAGTTTTATAGTATCCGGTTTTACACTTAGGTCTTTAATCCATTTTGAGTTTATTTTGTGTATGGTGTTAGGGAGTGTTCTGATTTATTCTTTTACATATAGCTGTCCAGTTATTCCTACACCACTTATTGAAGAGACTATCTTTTCTCCATTATATATTCTTGCCTCCTTTGTCATAGATTAGGTGACCATAAGTACGTGGGTTTATCTCTTAGTTTTCTATTCTGTTCCATTGATCTGTATTTCTGTTTTTGTTTGTGTGTGTGTGTGTGTGGGACCATATCCTTTAAATGGTGAATTATATGACTTTTAAATTATCAGTAAAGCTACTAAAAAGAACAAAAATTGGGGGAAATAAAGACCTTATCATATATTTCCAGTATCTATTTTTTTTCCAGTCATATTTGCCTACCTAAATTGACCCTTGAAAATCCCTGATTTATTGAGATAATTTTTAACTTAATTAATTTTGGGCTGTGCTGAGTCTTCATTGCCTTCCCCAGGTTTTCTCTGGTTGTGGTGAGCGGGGGTTACTCTCCAGTCGGGCTGCTCATTGCAGTAGTTTCTCCTGTTGCGGAGCACAGGTTCTGTTGGTATGCGATTCTTAACCACTGGACTACCAGGGAAGTCCATAACCTGGCTACTTTTAAAGTAGAAAAAGAAACAAATAGAAAAAGAATTTTTTTTTCATATTTTTGTACATTCATGAAGATGATGTATCATATTTGTTTAGCAATAACAATTTTGGATGATTAAATACTGAAGTCAGTGATTTGCCCTACTCTTCTGTGTCATGAATGCTACGAGTTTATTCTCAGTTTCAGCCTACAAGTTTCTGTCTCTGCTCTACTTCTTTCTTCTTTGCATTGTGTTCATCTGTGTTACAGGAATAAACCCATTCTTCCTTTCACACTGCTCTTCTTCATGCATCCATTTTTCTCTTCCCTGGATAATTTCTCTTTGCATCCCTTAAATTTTTTTCCCACTTTTCTCCTTGTTACTTAAAAAAAAGAAAGTCCCTCTTGTGGTATTGTGTTAAAGACAGTCAACTATTGTATGTGGGGGAAGAAAAAAAGATCAAAAGAAGGGGTGGAGAAGGGGCGGAGTGGGGCTGGTTGGTTGACTTGGGGAAGAAAAGGGGAAAGAATAGCAGAACTTCGTTCTGTTCTTGAACAGGGGTGAATCACGGACATTTGTTAAGGCTTGAATTGAAGTTTTGTCCCCAAGTTGTAACTAAGTTTATGATGACAGTTCATCTTTGATAAGTATTTCCTTGTAATTGAAAGGGAAACATTGTACACATTTTGAGGGGAAAAAAAAAAGAAATTTAAAGGAAATGTATAATCAGTCCAATAAGTAAGAAATCCAAAAGTACTCTCATAATCTTTTGAAAACCATCAGGTCTTGAATATAGAGAATTTTTAGATACTAACAGAGAAAGATATAGAGATGAGTGAAGCTACATAGTCCTCTCAACCAAAACATGCTTGTTTTTAATACAAATGACTACTACTCACATGAATGACATAATTAAAGTATTTCACTCTCAATGGCAGCTAGATTGTGAAATGTTATTAAAATATTATAAAAACAAAGATATTTATTTTGAAGTTATTCATCTGATATTTTAAAATTATGCATTTAACTTACAAAAAATTAATCTGCATGTATTCTGACAGCATTAATTCTATCCATAAAATGAATGAGATCCTGGCAAAAGATAGATTGCTCTCTGTGTAACAGAAAGACTGGCAGTAATGTCCAGGTAATAAATAGGCTCAGCTTGAAACTCAGAATTTAGTTTACCATTTTACTTTGGACTGTCATCACCCAGGTTGGCAAATTTATGAAATCAGTTCTCTTCTAGCTGGTTATGGACATTCTGAGAGTACCATATTCTTTAAGAACAAGCCTTAGAATAAAATCTAAGGAATTTGAATAAGAAAGAAAAATCAATTCATATAAATTCTGGTTGTACACAGTGCAAGCTATCTTTAGTATTGTTCTGTTCTTAGTTTTAGAGGTATAAAATGTTGAAATATTACTGATTTAATTATGAAAAAACAATAGAATATTTGATAGCATATGACAATATCCTTCAGTCTATTAGGCATTACAGTATTTCTTCCCCAAATTACCATAAACCCTATTATATCCCACCACCTTATATATCTTGAAGAAAATAGTTATTATATAAAAATGTTTGCTCTATTGATTTTCCAATGTTTCTTGATACCCAAATTAGTTTATATCTCCCATTTGTAATAAGGGAGTAAAAAAGACATCATATCATTGTTATTTATCAATGGAATATGGGATTTTAACTCCTAAGTTTATCTTCTTTGTACTAACAGTTGGCATTTTAATCACCTAAATCTAAAATATGTGGCTCCAAACTCAAATGATTGGTCTTTTATTTTCTATCCCATGCTTATTTCAGTAGAAATTCCTAGCAACACCCTTTTGTGGTGCTTCTGTGGACACTCATCTAATTAATTATGTTATGTGTACAGAAAGTGAATTTGATCCCTAACATATAAAAATGTTTATAGAAATATGCTGGGTTATAATTGTGTTTTATTATATAAAGTATATTTAAAAACCTAGTGTCAGAAAAATAATATAAAAATGATTTTTCCTTTCTTTCTCATGGAAGGCTACATCCATGAAATTAAAAAACAAAACAAAAAAAGAGCACCTAGAGTTATTAGCTATGATCATTTCAAATGTTACTACCTACTTCTTATTAATCACTTCACATTGTGTTTTTGTTGTTAGTGAATACTTAGATAAATAACTGAATTGTCTACATTCATTTGTAGGCCTAAGTAAATGGATTCTATATACTTTGTGCTATAAATTATAGTTCAAACAACAAACTCCACCTCTATTTATAGAGAAGGAGCTTACTATGAAATCTAGATTTTGGAGTCTGAGTTTTGTTTTTTTTTAATGGAAAGTCATACTGTAGATGCTGACTTTTTCTGAGATGTGTTTGCGTTTAATGGTGGAGGAAGAAGAAGAGAAAAATAAAACAAAAATGAATGAAAAATTCTATGATTAGCAGAGACTGAAAAATAGAATGGCCTAAAGCTATTGCTTGTTGAAGATACAATGGTATTTTAAATACAACAGCTTATTTTTCTATATACTTAAGTTAGCATAAATTTGCTAGCAAGAGACTCCGGTGGACAAATGATAAACTTCCAACAAATACTTTTAACTGTTACTTTGTGTCCATTTTAGAAAAGGTATTTCCTCAAAAGCTTAATGTGGTATCTGTCAACAGGGGTATTATTTAGGCCAAGGAAAAATGTCTTCTAAATATTTGTCCTGATTTTAGGAAATATTTGACCGTATTTGTTCATCTAAGTGTCTATTCCATGTTGCTTTGTATCATGGCCTCTATGTGCTGCTTCAGTTTAAAAGTACTGAATGTGAACGCTGACTTAAAAACCACTACACACTCTCTTAACCATTCTCCTGGGAAATGATGCTTCTGAGTTGCTTTCTTTCGTATTCCCATCTCCTGAAAACATTCCCCAAGGACACAAATAGCGGAAGCTTTCTTTCCATTTGTCTTTAACTTTGCTTTCCTCAGCACATATCTGTACAAGGCAGCATGACAGGACCTCAAATCGGAAGTATTTCTGATGTGATTCTTCCATATATATTGATCTTAGAACCAGGTCTTTTACTCTATTTGCATATAAAAAAGAAGGTCTTTCGTCACAAATTTTCCCTTAGTTTTCTAGAGATATGACAAAAAACTAAAAATTCATCATTTTCTTTAAAACTTTTTGAACTAAGGAGGATTATTTTCCTTTCTAGTGTTTGTACATGAGAGGGGGGAAAGTGAGGGGAAGAGAGGCCATTTTTAGAATTTCTTTGTCCTTTTCTTAATCTCAAATGTTGAAGAAATTAGATTTGACTTACTGAAAAATAAATAATAGAAAGCATGCTCATACATACATAGAAAAATATAGGAACATCCAACAGAAATAGAATTTTATGCTAGCAACACACATAGTATAACCTAACACAAAAAGGCAGAAAGAGGGAACATTGTATGGCTGTCCTATTCATATTGTTCTTTGTTCATTCTTAATAAAAATGAAATTATATGAACAAATTAAACATTTACATATTATAGCAATTGATGGTTAGCTAAAAGTGACAGATTATAAATACGTTATGAGTAAAAACGCTCTGCATGAAAACTTTAAACTTTATTAAAGGAATGATTAAATACAGACATCTAACTTTTCATTAATCTTTACTTTCTTTTTAGAATATTTCCTCCTAAATGAATAGTAGATACTGGTTTCTTACATCTTGCTCACGTAAAGCCCATAATTCAAGTTTTATCATCAATCCTTATGGAATATAAACATTTTATCTTGAATGGCAAATTTTGGTGACTTAGCAAAATTTTATTAAAATTGATAGGCTATGATCTAATCTTCATGAAATTTTCCAAAATAACAGAACCAGACAGAAACTGTACATTATAGAATTGCTATGGTTAATCAATTGACACATAATGCTGTATTGTGAAAATGGCCTTGGTTTAGTTTCTTAGGAAAGAAACAAAAGCCACATTTTGAATATCTTCATTAAAAAGGTTTAGATTGATAAAAAGCAATTAACACAACAGAGGATTAAGCAATGATTTAGGCTTACAGTTGACAATCAACCCCATCAGAAAGAATTGTAGATGTAATATCTTTCTTCAACAGCTTCAGAAATGAGAAAACACGGTGTTTCATCAGAGTGATCCAAAGGAATTGAGATTTGGCTCAAAGGCCAAGGAAGTTAATAATGAAGGCTGACTACCTTCTCGAGAAGTTTATTACATTCTTTTATTCCTTAAGCTCTTTCTCTTAAAGATATAAAATTGGAAATGGTGTGCCATAGTAGGAAGTCTGAAGTCATTATTGAAATAATTATTTCAGAATTTATTAAAATATTTTTCTGCAGTATGGCTATTATACCAACATATCATGTAGACAGTAAGGGGCATCTGATTCTGCCATTCTTAATCCCCATGCTGGGGAAGAAAATTTGCTTTTTAATCATTAAAAATTGGAAGAAAAAAAGATGGACTTTACTATTTAGTTATCTAATTTTGGAGTGGAAAGCTATCTATGGTTATATAAACTATCTTTGTGAGCTGAGTTCTCAGTCCTATTCCATCCCATCTCACTTCATCGCTCATTTGCTTGCTCCTGCGGCCACATTCTTTTGGTTTAGCATATAACAAACTAAGTTAAGTCACGGTGGGGTGCCTTTTGTGAGGTCACTCAGAATAAGAGGAAAGAAACAGAGAGCAAGATAGATACGTACAGAATTAAAGAAAACAAGGCGCGCGCGGACACACACACACACACACACAAACACGAGAGGTTAGGAGGAAGGAAACATCATCACTGGGTCAAGAATCATAAAATCACATCACATTTTAAAATGTTGCTATTAAGTATTAATAGTCTTCTGTTTGAGCAGATTGCTTTTAGAGAGATGGCAAATCAATTCCGAATTAATAAGGGTCTTTCTGTTTTCATAATCTCAAGAAACTAGAGAAGGGCTAATTAAAAATCTCGGTCCTCCCCATAATGACAACTTTTAGGTATATGCAGGATGGTGATTTTTTTTTCCCCCCAATCAGAAATGGTGTCAAAGTGCTCTAATACACTACTAGAGGGGGCTTAATAATTTAAGGTGTTCAGGGAAACCTTTTCATCTGGCGCACCAGCTTCTTCCTGAAGGAAGCCTGTGTGGTCCAAGAGGCCTACGCAAGACCCACCTGTTTTTTCTAATAGAAGGCCTGGGCACGCCTGCCTGCGGATGCAGGTGAAACTAGTCTGTACTGCAGTGCTGTTCTAGCTCTCTCCCTCAATTCCTCCTCCATATTTTAGGCGCGTTTCGCAAACTGCCACCTGTTTCTGCTTACCCTTTTCATGCCTTCATCCAGACCAAGTGAACTTGTTTCGCAGCAACCTTGTCAGGGCAGGGCAGACCACAGGCCAGACCAGGGCATTTGAGGGACTTTTGGAAGTAGCACAATGCTTTTCTCGCGGCACGGTGCTCCTCGGGTATAGAATTTGTCCTTCCACCCCTCGGTCCTACCTAACACATGGCCAGACTAGGACGATTTTACAGCATCGGCCCTTCTCTGATTGTTCTCAGCCCGGACCTTGCCAGGTCTGTCTTGCCTTGCTCTGTCTTGCCAGGTGAGAGGTACCTGGGCGTCGGGCCGCGCTGCCACAGTTGGCACCCAGCCTCGCCCGAGGCTCTAGCCTCTGGCACTCCAGGGCAAATAAATAGTGCCACCTGGTAGGGAGTCAAAAGTGGTGTTTTAAAATGCAAATATAAACCCCTCCTACATTCGTTGTCAAATCACTGCCCCCACGATTTTCAGGCAGGCAGTGGATTCTGCGCCTGAGAGAAGGGCCGGGGGAACACTGCCTGCCTGGGAAAAATAACCCCCGAAGACGCCAGCCAAGTGCTGGCCCGGAGCCCCGGCTCCCTGTGGATACCCACCCAGCGGCTAGCGGTCCCCGGGGAGCTCCGCGGGGCCCGCCCCGCTCTCGTTCCGCACGCCGGGTGGCGGGAGCAAGCCGGCGCCGACTTTGGGAGTTCCTTTCTGCCTTGTATGGAGGGCCGCTCCTGCCCGTCTCCGCCCGAGCGCTCTGACGCCCAGCCCTCCCGCAGTCCACCCCCAGCCACCTCCCTCTGACTTGCCGGGAGAAGCCAGACGAAGCCTCTCTCTCTGCCACAAGTCTCTCCGCCTGCCATTCCCCCATTCCTGCAGCCACCCCCACCCTCCCCAGTGCCGTCACCCCTTCTCCGCCCCCGCCTCCGCCCCCCGCCTTCTCCCCGGCAATCGGGGGAATAAATCAGGGAGGAAACCGAGAGGGAGCGAGAGCGCGCCAGCGCCGGCGGGCTCGCCCAGGTCTGTTTCCAAAGTCGCCCTTGATGGCGGCTGAGGCGAGGCAGCTGCGGCGCGGAGCTGCCGACGCGCGCTAGTGGGTCCGCCCGCCGCCCCTTCCCCCGCGCCGGCCTTGGCCGCTGCGGCACCCCCACGCCTGCCCGCGCCCCAGCCCCAGCCTCGGCCGCGCCGGCTCGCAGACGCCTGTAGTCCGGGCGGACCTTGCTCCTTCTCCTCCCGCGGTTTCCAGCACCGGTCCTTCCCCCGGCTCCGGAGGGAAGCCAGATTGATCTTCGATCGCGAAGATGGCTGCTGGCTGCCTGCTGGCCTTGACTCTGACACTTTTCCAATCTTTGTTGATCGGCCCCTCGTCGGAGGAGCCGTTCCCTTCGGCCGTCACGTAAGTGCTCGGGCCGGGCCAGCAGGGCGGAGAGTGCGGGCCAGGAGGTGCCCTGGAAGTAGGACGGGGGCTCCGTTCCCGAGTTGAGGGGGCTTTTCTGCCCGTGGGGGTGGGGAGCGAGCCGGGCTCGGATCTGGAGAGGCCGAGCGGGAGGTACGCGCGGCTCTTCGCCGGAATGCGCACGGAACCGGCGTCTCGGGATCCTCGGCGGGGCCGGGCTGTCCCAGGAAAGGTCTGCTGGCGACTTGCGGCACCTCAGCCGATCTCTAAAAGGATTCCTTGGACTTAAAAGAGTTTAGCTGCACTGTGGGAAAAAGTTTCCAGCCACATACCCGCTCTCATCAAACCGACTCCAGTAAAAAGTTGTGTTTGGGTAGGGCATTTTGCAAATAAGTAACTGCAGGCTGGCCTGGGTAGCATGGACTTCTCTCGCACTTGGCCTCTGAGATGCTAATTGTTGTGGTATCCAAACTAGTTTAGGTCCCAAATTACTGGGCGCACTTGATAGCCTTTCTGATATGAGGAGTGCTTGCCCCTCGCGGCAGGGGTGCTGTCCACCCCCAGGGGCTCGCAGGAATTGAGACCCTGCCATCCAACCTCCCTCACCCTCTATTTGAAACAGTGTCGGCAGACACGCGGTTCCTGTTGTTAGAATGAATAGAACCCTCTATTCCTTGGGGGGGAGGGACTGAGCGTTTTCCAGAGTCTCCTGCAATTTTTTTTCTTATTTTTAACATTTCTAAAATAGCTTAAGAAAACCTCGCTGCTGTTCTGGAAATAGAGTGTTTGAAGGTAGCTGTATAGTCACACGGCAGGAAGGGAGTGAAAAATAATAATTCTCTCGTGTTGGAGAAAAGAATCAAAGTCAGTGGCACATAAAAATATATACATATTTTTAAATGTGCTGAATAGCCTATTAGGCATTCTGGGAAAGCATTTATTTTGGTTGTTGAAGCTACTTTAAAGCTTGTAAGCGTAGGTAATGGTAAGTGGATGAGTCACTTTAATGCATTTTACATAACAAAAACAAAGCCCAAGGTAGCCTTCCCGGTATTTTTGCTGTTGGGAATTATTTGCTGTCCTTTGTTGGCAGAGTGCTGAAAACTGGAGTTTTTGGTGGATACTGACCTTAAAGCTTCACTAGTTGAAACCCTGCAGTTATTTAAGATTCAGCTTAAAGTATTTATTGCATTAGGTGTCAGTGCAAGAACCCGAAGAATGCTCATCCTAACCTGGAGAAGGGGAGTGTCTAATATTTTTGTCATGATTTACAGTCATGTTCTTTTTTAGATAATCTTCCGTAAAAATAATAGCAGATCCTTTTTGTTATGAAGCAAAAGGGTAAATGCCATCTGTAGATCTTCTTTTAATTGGCAGCATATTCCAAGCGGATATTTTGAAACATGAAAAGAGTAAGAATTACACTAAAGATTAAGAAATTACACTTATATTCTTTTTTAAGTCTTTTTGTAGCTTGGCCTATAAATTGAAAACTGAAGTGAGTCGCTTGCGTTTTGTGTCAAAAAAGTGACCCTTTAAAAAGGAGTCAGTGTGTGTTTACAGATTTTTAAAGTGTTATTTTTAACTGGCAGTTTATCAATATTTTTATCATTTGGAGGAATGCATCATCACACCATAGGGGAAAACTATGACTTTTAAAGATACAACAAAATACAGTCGTTTATTCCTGAACAGACCATGGTAAAATATTAATGTAAAAAATTCTTGTTGTAAGAAGGACAGCTGCAGTAAGTGTTTTCCCAAAATTAAAATAGCTAAATTTTCATGGTCAGAAATTCACTAAAGATAAGAAAGAAAGTGAATAGTTGGCAAAAATAGGAATTAGAAAGCCACAATTTCTTTTCTTTCAAAGGATTTTAAATTTATTTTCTAACAATGAAAATTTGAGATATTTTCAAATAATTTGAAACTAATTATTTGGTAAAAAAAGACTTAAAAGATTTTGTATATATCAGTGTCTTGTAGGAAATACTATTTTTATAAAGCTTCTGCATCTTTAATTATTAATTTGAAAAGTCAGTCATTTCTCCTTATCTTCTGAGGAAGATGTACTTCATGTTAGATTTCTGAATAAACTTTATGAAATTAAAAAAAGTGTAGCATTAATTATATCATGATGCAGTGCCATTTGCTTTTCTTGCACAAAGAGTTCATATGGTGTATTTATGAGGATAAATCTCAATCTTTGGAAAAAATTCCAAGTTCATTAAAAACTCAGTACAAAGATTATAGCATCACTAAAGACAATTATTGTGCTTGTCTATATACATTTTTCATTAGTAAATTCTTTTGGTTTTCTTGATCAGTCTAGTTTCTCCAGAAAACAGTAATGTAATAAATTTTTTAACAGAAGAGGAAGAATATGCCACTAACAGTATAAAATTAATTATGCACTCATTGGAGTGGGATCTGATTTAGTAATACAAAGTTTTTTGTTTTGTTTTTTAGAATTTTTACAATAAAGGGCTTAAATATTATTATAAAAACATAAACATTTTACATATTTTCTTCAGTTTTCTCTGGTTTAACATACATTCTCATATAGCATATTCTGAATTAAAATAGTGATTAAATTGTTCTAAGAATTAACACTAAAATAGCTTTTTTTTTTTTTTCCAGGCAAGGGGAGGAATTTTGATACAGTTCTTTTGCTAGTTTAGGTTTTTCTTTTGGAAATGATTGTTTTAGTAAGGTGTGAAACATAAATATGCCATATGGTTGCAGCCACGTCATGCATATTGGTTTGTATATAAATGGAAAATACATAATTTTCATGTTACAGTATGCACATGTTATATTGATAGTTTAAAATGTAGTTTTCTAAAAGGGAGTTCTCCCTTGTTCTAGAAATAATTTGGCTCATATGTGAAAACACTTCTATTTTAAAACTCAAAGAGTATTATGTATGGTAACCAGTATTGTAATGTTAATTTGAAATTGTCAGTTCTAATTTTAGAATCTATTTACAAATCCAATTTTTTTAAAAGAAACATAGTTATAACTACTGTTCATTTTAAACTTTTACCTCATCATATCAAAATGCCAGTATGTCCATAATAAGTGGCTGAGAGCCCATTGGCATATGGGGATTTTTAATATATTTAAACTATATAATGGGATAAATATATTGGTAAGAGTTACAGGATCTATAGGAAATATGGCATCTCATAAAAGAATAGTACCTTGGGGTTTAACTACTTAGTTTATACATTTTTTATATATTATGAGACAAATTTATATTTAAAGGCTATTAAAAAATATTTTCATTGGATTGGATATCTTTTTCATGTATTAGAAGTGATATAATTATTCTTATTTGGGCTTAGCCATTTTAATTTGCATACTATATATAGAACAAAATGTACCTTATGATAAAATATGAGCTAATATATTAGATTGTAAAATAAAACCTAAAAACGATGAACATTAATAAATCCCTTTCTCAGATCTTTGATTTGTTCTCATCAGCTTCATCACATGACAGTATTTTTCCACAGGTGTGTCTTTAAAGTATGCAACGATAGATACATTTTTCCAGATAAGTTGTAACATATTAAATTTAGTGGGTATATGTGTAGTTGTTTGGATTGGCATTTGAATATACATTAGACAGGTTGAAATGAATATAGTCTAAACATTTTAGAAAGGTACAAGAATCTAAGCTTATTATGGTTTATAAAAGGAAATAAAATGTGCCTTTATTATTTTTCTTTGGCTTTCACCAATTTTAATTTAAAAAAGAAATATAAAATCAGACAGAGACTATAGCAAATTGTTCGTTGTGAAAATAGGTAAAATTTTACCATTCTCTTCCTTCAAAGAAATCTTGCTTTGTAGACAACTTTCCAATGTTTCTCCTACATTGATACGTTGTAAGGTTTGCAGAACATAAATAACACATGCAAATTATGTATTCAGATTTACTGTTTATATTTAAAAGTATATATTCATAAGAAATAACAATGCACTTAGAAATTTTAAAATCAATACAGAAATTATGTCCATCAGTTCAGTTTAGTTCAGTCGCTCAGTCGTGTCCGACTCTTTGTGACCCCATGAATCGCAGCATGCCAGGCCTCCCTGTCCATCACCATCTCCCAGAGTTCACTCAGACTCACGTCCATCGAGTCCTTGATGCCATCCAGCCATCTCATCCTCGGTTGTCCCCTTCTCCTCCTGCCCCCAATCACTGTATTATTTAATTAATGTGTTCTCTGAAGTATCACTATATACAACACATACACAGAAATTTCTTGTTAGTTTTCAGTACTGATGCAAATATCCAAGAAAGTAATCTGTTCTTCTGAATTCATATCTTGCACCTAATGTGTGTCTTCAAGCTGTTGAGAACCTTAAAGTGGAGATTTACGTTAAATTGAAATATTTTAGGCAATTATCCTGTTTATTGATTTCATTTAGTGTATTCCATGTGTGGACATAATCAACCCTCACATGAGCGTATTTGGATGAAAGTTTGGGGAAAAAAAAATCAGAATTTGTTTCAGTATTTCTAAAAAGTAACATTTCATTGCTATTCAGGTGACAGCTTCCATCATTTGTAATAAAAGAACTGTCTGTCATAGGATTTCAAAAAGCATGTAAGTTGCTGATAATGTGTAACTGATCTCTGTTCTCTGACATCTATTGCATGTTTACCTAAGGCACATGCTATGTATCAGGCACTGTGTCACACTGTGCCAGCCAGTCTTTCTTTTCCTGGACTATTTATGCATTGTACTACCACTGTTCCCTAGGCTTTCATATGGTGGCTTTCCAATAAACTTGAAACGGCACCGAGATAGTCACCCATGTAGCTTACATATGGTTTGTTTTCTTCTGTGTGCACAAAACTTGGAAATTACTGTGTCATTATTGTTTACAGAGTTTAAGGAAAAAAAAATGATTGACTTCAGTGTCAATTGAGATGAAAATGGTAGCACTTTGTGAAAAATACTGTATTACCACCTTTTTTTTTTTGAGGGTTTAAAATGTATTAGCATTGCATCATTATATAATTTGTATAGTTTATCTTATTATAATATTGTATTTAATACATAGTATTTTATGTCTGTCTATATCTTTATCTATTTATCTCCATATGTGTGTATACACACCCGCTTTTTTTTTTCTTAATTCTTCAAGTGGCTTATTAGAGTAGAAGAACCTCAGTAAGATAAGTTTATTAACAAAGGTGCATGCTGAAAGCTCCCTGCCAGTCCACACTGTTCATAGGGAGTAAATCTCATTCAGAATAATGTTATAACAGCAGCATCTAAAAATATTTCATGAAGAGAATCAGATGAACGATTCAAAATGTTCAGGTCCTGTTAGACAAGTTATTAACACAATTGATGAGTGACAAAAGAAATGCGGTTTTGAAGATAAGCTTACTGTCTTTTAGACAAAACAAAAGGAGGAAGAGACTATTGCACTTGAACTGTTGAGTGCTTATTAAAAGGTCTTTGCATCTAAGCAATTTTATTTCTACCACTTAGATATAGGATACATGAAATTTTTAAGAATTAAACATTTGGCGCACCATGTTTTAGAGTTGAAGGATAAATGTGCACAGGTTTTAAAATTTTGTTCGTAAAACCTAAACTTTTCTTTCTTATAGGCTTTATGTAATTTGTGGTAATTGAATTCCATTGCTCCTTTAAAATTTGCCATTTACATAGATTCTAACAAGATCTTAAGGAAAAGATTGACATTGTGGCCTCAACAAACTGGCACACTTTTACCGTTAATTTCAATAATACAGAATCAGGCTGTTATGTATGAAGCAATATTTAAAGGTCTCTTTGAATATGAATGTGGGATATTTCTGGCTCAATGTTATTTTAACATTTGCTTCTGCTGATTTTTTTTTTAACCATATGCTTCTGTTGGATTTAAAAAATTAGGATACATTTAAAATTCTATATCATAAATGGAAGAACAACTTAAGCTAGAAATGATAGCAATGGAAAATAATGGTGTTGCCCATTTTAAATGATTCAGACTTGGGAATAATCTGTTTATCTGAAGTTCTTTTCCCTGAGTACTTAAAATTTTATTGCAGTAGTCTCCTGGCAAATTATGAAAAACAATTCCTGTATTCTTTTATTCAGATAATTAGTTGCCAATTTTTCTTTCTCTCTTCCTTACCACCCCCCCAACACAATTAGTATTAGTCATACTTGATTTTTATTTGTACATAATGTCAAATCAATTGGAGAAAAAAGTTTTTGATTTGTTTTCCATCAGGTTACCTGTAACCAGACCTTAAATTTAGGTCCTTCAGACTTGAATTTTCACTCTCTGTTGCAGGGGACTTCCTTTTACTACTAGATTTTTCTCTCTGTAGGGATATTGTTTAGAGGTTTCGATGCATAGATAAATCTGTGATACATTATAAGTACTTTCATCAGAATTGTCAGATGGTTTGGATGATTGTTGCTTTTGACATTTGCCTATATACTCTGGGAATAATTGGAGAAAGAGTGAGAAGAGCTGTGGAGATTGTTCTCTGACTAAGGTACATACTGTCAGGCTATATAAAAGGATTGTCAGACATTAATAATGTTTTATTTTGAGGATCAAAGGAGGAATGACTCAGAAAAATAAATGCACTTAGGCATACAGGGGAAAAAAAAATATGTTTTAAAAAAGTAATCAAAAGGCGTTGTGGTGAATATGCTGTGAGGAATGGTATGTATTTAAGTGGAGGCAGACAAAGGAACCCTTAGATATATGAGGTGTGAAATTACATTAAAGATGCTAAAGGTGGCTGTTGATTATTTTATTTGGTTTTATTTTCTTCTCCCACCCAGCATTTTCCATGTGAGCTTGGTTATCCTGGAAATGCTGTTTACTTCACATATTTGAATATACTGACGTAAATATTCATATATTGGAATTTCACCTGAGAAACCAAAGATGATAAAATTGTCTAGATTTAAAAAAATAGAAGCAATTAAACATTCTTTTATTTTTTAATAGAGCCTTGGGAAAATGGGGTTCATTGGATAAGACATTGGTGTAATACTTTATCAAAAGCTTAAATACTAATAATCAAGAAAATTATCTTAGTAAATTTCTTCCGCTAGATTATAAGAAATGAAATATCTTGAAGGTTATAGGCTTCTAGGTAGTACACTGAAGACTATTTAGACCTCTGATACATAGTACATCTTATATTTTAAGAATAATTTTGATATATGCTGTCTCTTTTAACAACTTCACAGATTTTTGACATCAAATGTAATTTAATTCAACAATCAATGCAGTTACTGTTATCCAGAGCAAATTATGTACTTCACTGAGTTACATGCTGGGAGTCCAGATTGAGGAAGAGCATACCCAAGGAAGACATTCCCAACTCCAGGCTGCCTGTGCAGCAGTGGAATCTAACAGAGCATGACCAGGAAAAACACACAGGGTGGTGAAGAAGTACCCATGGGTTGTTTCACGTCAGGCATGGGACTCCTGGGCGTGAAGAGAGGTTGAGACTGAACCATCAGTCTGAGGCTAGGTTATATAGTTTTTGCATCAGAGTTACCTTCTCACATGACCTGAAGGGGAGTTGGGCAGTGTGGTAGCCCAGCTCTGTTTTCTCAAACAAATTTGGTTTTCATCCTAAGACTCTGTAATTAAAAATAAAAATCATGGGTTTTAAATCATAATATGTGGAGGATGGATTAAAGAGGACCATTATTCAAAGGGACAGTGGGAGCAGTTAGTAGATTCTTGCAGCATCCTAGAGAGAGAGACGCCGAAAGACGAAGAGTGGCAGTGGGAAAGCAAAGCAGGGACGAAACGCAGTGTAGAGGCACATATCCAGGTGCTGTTGGTTACAGGGCTGGGGGAATCGGGACACGCAGTGTAGAGGCACATATCCAGGTGCTGTTGGTTACAGGGCTGGGGGAATCGGGACACGCAGTGTAGAGGCACATATCCAGGTGCTGTTGGTTACAGGGCTGGGGGAATCGGGACACGCAGTGTAGAGGCACATATCCAGGTGCTGTTGGTTACAGGGCTGGGGGAATCGGGACACGCAGTGTAGAGGCACATATCCAGGTGCTGTTGGTTACAGGGCTGGGGGAATCGGGACACGCAGTGTAGAGGCACATATCCAGGTGCTGTTGGTTACAGGGCTGGGGGAATCGGGAAACGCAGTGTAGAGGCACATATCCAGGTGCTGTTGGTTACAGGGCTGGGGGAATCGGGAAACGCAGTGTAGAGGCACATATCCAGGTGCTGTTGGTTATAGGGTTGGGGGAATCAGGAAGAGAGAGTGTTAGAGACGGCTCTAAAGTCTTTATTTGTTAAGTTTTATTCAGTTTTGACTGTGCCGAGTCTTCACTGCTGTCCGCGGGCTCTCTCTAGGTGTGGTGAGTGGGGGCTACTCTCTGTTGCCCTGCGCAGGCTTTGGTCTCAGAGCATGGGCTCTAGGGCACACAGGCTTCAGTAGCTGTGGTGCATGGGTTCTAGAATGTGGGCTCAGCAGTTGTGGCGTGTGGGCTTACTTGCCCCATGGCATGTGGGAATCTTCCTGGACCAGGGACTGAACTTATGTCCCTGGGATTCTTAACCACTGGACCAGCAGAGAAGTCCTCCAAGCTCTTTAAAAGGTAATGAAGAAAGAATAGCAAGTTGATGGTGAGTGAGGTAACATGCTTGCTGTTGGGCATTTTGACATTGAGCCATCTCTAGAGACGACTATTAAGCTCTTAGAAATACCTATCTGAAGGGGATTTGGAGGCAAAATGAGTATCTTTGAAAATGGACCCTTCCATTTACTTAGAAAATACCTATTTAGTATCTTTTATGATATGCACTGGGAGAAGGCGATGGCAAACCACTCCAGTACTCTTGCCTGGAAAATCCCATGGACCGAGGAGCCTGGTGGGCTGCAGTCCATGGGGTCGCGAAGAGTTGGACACAACTGAGTGACTTCACTTTCACTTTTCACTTTCATGCATTGGAGAAGGCAATGGCAACCCACTCCAGTGTTCTTGCCTGGAGAATCCCAGAGATGGGGGAGCCTGGTGGGCTGCCGTCTGTGGGGCCACATAGAGTCAGACACGACTGAAGCGACTTAGCAGCAGCAGCAGCAGCATGATAAGCACTGTGAGTTTCAAAAGATGAATCTTGATCTACAGTTTCATTTTACAGAGAGGTCGACAATGGGCACTTTAAGGAAGTCACCAGACCTTTGCTGACATGACAGCAATTTCAGTAGCATGTTTTGGATGTAAGCATGGCTTCCGTGCCTTGAAGAGTTGGTGTGTGTGAGGTAGTTGCTCAGTCATGTCTGACTCTGTGACCCCATGGACTGTAGCCCTCTAGGCTCCTTTGTCCGTGGGATTTCCTAGGCAAGGCTCCTCTGTCCATTGGATTTCCCAGGCAAGAATACTGGAGTGGGTTGCCTGTTCTTCTCCAGGGGATCTTCCTGACCCAGAGATTGAACCTGGGTCTCCCGCACTGCAGGCAGATTGTTCACCGTCTGAGCCACCAGGGAAGCCGTGAAGAGTGAGCATATGAAGGCAGCAAGTGCAGATTCTTTCAAGGAACTTGGCAGTGTGAGGAAAGGGAGAGTGATAGCAACTTTAGAGGAAGATGGAAGGGATTTGGCTTCCTTTTGTTTTGCTTAAAGAGTAGGAGTTATAATAGGTTACTTGGGATTGCAGGTGGTAGAAAACTACAGGAGTATCTTGAACCAAAAAGAGAAATATTTTTCAAAGGTAGCAAAATTGGATGCTCAGCCATGGGAATCAGCAGAAGGAATATGCCCCCAGTTGCAGAAAGGGGTAGAGTTTTTATCAGGTTCATCTCTTTTTCTAGCCTCTGGTTTTCTTTGACTCGTTACTCTTCCCTTTCCCTGCTAAGGCTTTATCTGCTTCCTGGAGCTCATTTTGTTGAATGGACATTTTTTTTCCCATTGAAACTTTGAACCAGCTTGAGACTAGAATCCTAGTCCAAAACATAGCCTGCTAAAGACGATGTGTTGGTAATCTGAATATGGGTCAGATAGTCATCAATAGCCCATTCATTTGAGATCAGGAGATGGGATTTAAAAAGGTTTTGGTTGCCTCAGTTTGGGTCACTTCTCACATCCTGGTCAAATCTCGTTAGGAGGTATTGCATTGCAACAGGCCAATTGCTAGTACCATGGATAGAGGAAGAGGCAGTTCTTATAAGAAGGCATCTGCTGGATGGGAGAGGTTGTCGAGACAACTAAATAAGTGTTACCAGAGGGAAACTTGAGCATATCAGAGGAGACCAAATGGCAGAGAGATGGAAGGGATGAGAGAGGCCATGATTGATGGGTGAATGTTCTGACCAAGGCAGGTGAGAAAGGGATCAAGACTAAAAACAATGTCTTACAAAGTAACTTTTGAAATATGAAACAGCCCTGAGAATTAAAACAGTTGGTTGGAATATAGGATAGATGCACTTTTAATAAACTGGAGATGTTTTTGGAGGATTGTTCCAAATTATATATTCCATTCTCAAGAAGACATGACATTCAGAAATGTAATAAATGCACATTAGTAATGTTCACATTTTGAGATATACAGACCAGAGTTATTCTTTTCTTGGTAGTAACAAGACTCTAGTATGTCACTGTGTTTCCTTTGGACACAGCAATGTTTGTTTCTTTTTCTTTTCTTTCTTTTTAAAGTAGAGATGATCATCCTGAAGATCCTTGTAGTTTTGCAAAATGTCATTGGTTTTAATAAGTGTATATGCTTATGATAGAAAGATGTTTCATAAACATCAAGGAAGAGGAAACAAACAAACAAAAAAAGCAAATAGTTCTTGTTTGGGGCAATTTACCATTATTCACTTATAGATTTTTTGGCAGATAGGAACAATTTATGGAGAAGGCAAAGGCACCCCACTCCAGTATTCTTGCCTGGAAAATCCCATGGACAGAGGAGCCTGGTGGGCTGCCGTCTATGGGGTTGCACAGGGTCAGACATGACTGAAGCGACTTAGCAGCAGCAGCAGGAACAATTTATAGCTGGTTTACAGCCCTGCTTTGCCTGTGCTTCCCTCCACCTCCCAACCCCATGTCCATTCTTTAGCAGAGGCCGGAAATTTGAATTGAAACAAGATTGTTTTTAAAAAAGTGCATTTGATAACACAGCAAACCACTGATAGAATATTCCAGCAGAGCATGTCCCTGGTCAACCCATGCAGAGGCATCTCAGGTCTCTTGAAGGTCTGAAAAATCACTAGCAACTGCTATCTCAGCAGTTCTCTGAGTTTCTGAGATGACTGAATGAATGGTTAGGATCACAAATGCTGGCAGATCTAAGAATCAGTCTTGATCTCATTGGTCCCACGGCAGTGTGAAAAAACTACCCTTGTGGTCTGTAACAAGAGAAGAGGAGAATCAGGGTGCATATTTATTTCCATTTTGTGACTCTACTCTTTTTTCTCTTCCATAGGTAGTCACAGTTTGCGGGAACTAATTTTGATGTCTCTACCTGCAGAATGGCTGGACACTAATAATTACTCAGAGCTATCTTTCAGTTATTGTGATATTGCTTTCTATAATTTAATTTTTGGGCTCTCGAATGCCAGGCACTGTGAATTAATACTCTGCTTATTTTTTAATCCATCTAACCTTTAAGTGACTCCCCTAAGATAAGTATTATCCCTATTTTATAGGTGGGGAATGTTGTTTTGAGTATGAAGGAGTTTTCTGAGTTTTTTTAGGAATCAAGTTTGACCCCAAGCAGCTTGATTTCAGAGTCCTACGCTTACGCTGCTATACTTTGCTGGCTTTCCCTGGCAGTAACCTGGATGTCTTTGCATCCATTATCTTACCTGTTCAATTTGTGGCTGGCTGCATATTCTAGCAAGGAGGCTAAGGGGGGAAAAGAGTCAGTGTAAAGTAGAGCAGAATTAACAGTAAGTCCAGTTCCTCTATGTGCAGATCAAGGGTAATATTAAGCTAATCTTGAATCATGGTATTCCATTATGGGCATCACATGAGAGGATGTGTTGGGTACCTTGAAGGACCATTTTAGAGCCAGGCTTTATTATTTGTACCACATATTATTTTTTCTGCCTTCAAGAGATCATGAATTGATGCCTGAGGGTTAGTGAGTTAGATTATTATACTAGTACATCATTTGGGTCAACAGAAAAAACTAAAATGAATGAGAAAAGGGATGCTTAGCTGGCCTTAAAAATGTCTCTTCTTACAAGTAGTGTAGCCTTAAATGATAAAGAGGAAATGAGAAGAGATGCAGTGGATTCCAGTGAGGGAAGTGTTTTATCTCAAGGTTCAGGACACAACCTATATCTTAAAAGGGACCGAAAGAAACAGGACCTCAAGGGATTTGATGTGCTTCATCTTGGCATTTCAGCCAGCACCTGTTGTATGAGTTCTGTGCCACAGGAGGTTGAGTCTATTTTTAAACGTCATAATTTTGCCACTGATAACCTCTCATTGTCAAAGACGGAAGTTATCAGCTTCAAGACAGAATATTTGAAAGTGAATAAAGCAGTCTATCTATGATGTTTATAGAAACGATTCCAGACAACCCTGAAAACTGAACGAGCACAGAATAGTAAAATTGAGACCAGTTGCATTTTTAGCAACCAACACAGAAGTCAGAAAAAAAAAAATCTGCCAAGAGCATACTGAAAAAGGCCAATTTTTTTCATCTGACTCATCCAACTGATGATAGTTAAACTCATTGAACCCCACCCCTTCACTTTACAATATAAATGGAGGCTAGCCTTTCACAAATACTTTTCCCATTTTGGTAGAAATAAAACGCTTAAATTTCTGCTGCACATTTTTGATTGATTTATGGAGGGGAGAGATGTTTTAGATGAAACTGTGTTTTAATATAAACGACTAATGAGCACAACTTGAGGATAACCATTGAAACAGTAAGTGTTCCAGTGCCAGGAACCTGCCTTCTTATGGCAGTCTTTTTGACATTTGCTACAGAAAGGAATGTGTAAAATTCTTATGATGTCTGTCACTTTAAAAATACCAACCCTTCTTTACCATTACATTAGAATTGACTTAAATTTGCATCTGTGAAAATGTTAGGAGAGAGAAACAAATGGGCCATGTGAAGCCTCAGGAGGATGGGCACAATGAGGGGTGTGCAGATTGCTCTAAATTAAACATGTAGAAAGCTTGGTTGTCTCTCAAAACACCTGATTTTCCTGTCGATGTAAATGTAGAAACCAGAATCAATTTTCATGAGGTGAAATTTTATTGTGCCTGTGTAGCTCAGTTCCCAGGGGGTTGATCCATGATGTTAAGATCTGCTAGTGAGTAATTGTTTAAAATTTATAGTAATACTTGATGGTAATAAATAAACATAGGGGAATGGTAGCTCATCACAGAGCAAACCATGCATGATAATTAGATGAGGTCATTTATCTCCTTAAGTTATCAGAGGTGATGCGACCTGTCTGTGTGGTGTGTTAAAGCCAGCTGAGACCCTGGGTGTAAATGATCCTGACAGAGGGGCGACTTCAAGGTTGCAAACATCGGATTTAGTCCTATACCTCTGGCTTTTTTTCCCTATAAGTGATTAGGTTGGCTCCTGGGATTTTCTGCTTTTTTAATAAACACAAGGATCTAAAACCTGAGTTCAGAAGGTTGCTCAGAGTCTGTTTTTCAATTTCATTTTTATGTATTTTTCTGTATTTTTCTTCTGTATTGCATTTTAATCTTCTTAATTACAAAGAAATGCATCAACTATATATATAAAAAACTATAAATGTGTATAAACACACATATATACATAGTTTATAAATATTAGATGTTGGTTTTGTGCTGAGTGCCATCGAAGCTGTGTTCTTTGAGGTGACTATTAAGTACTTCTGAGTTCTAGAAAGTGATCATTTGTGGTGTGGTTGTAGCCTTCCTGACCAGGTTTCCTCATCTGAACCACAGAACAGATAATGATTTTAGTGACCATTCCAAAGGTATAGGGTGAAGTTAATAATGGATGCTTTTGAATATTAGGGGTTAATTCCCTCCTGGAATTTGCCTGGTTGGCCAATAGTGTGGGTTCAGAGATCAGCTCTACCATTTGAATAAGTTAACTGTTTCATTGCTAAAAACGGTTGTTGTGAGAATTAAGAATGCTAATTCATATGAAGCATGGCACAAAAAAAGCACTGAAAAATATAATTTGACTAGATGCAAGAGAATTTAGTGGAGTCAGGTGACTTGAGTTCCTTTTTGCCTCCACCAGTATCTTGTAAGGAAGAATTCTTGGCTTTAGCACTTTCTATAATTACTCACTGCCCAATCATTTTTGAACAAGTTGGGTTTAGTTGTCATGCATTGGCATTCACGTGTCTGTTGAGCATAAATGAGATGTTTCTTGGTACCCAAGTATTCCACTACCGGTGAGGATGCTTCTGAAGAGTTCTCACCTCCAGCCCCCACAGTTTAGTTTTCTCTCTAATAATCTTTCTGATAGCAAAAGTGGGAAAATTTGATGTTTTCCTCCTTTTTTAACTCTCTGTGCTATCCCCACTTGTACTTAAGCGTGGTATGGTCTCAGACTCCTTTATTTGATTGAAGGGCCCACAAATGAATATATAAGGAGGTCAGTGACCTTGCATTCTTGTGTGCAGAGAAATAATGTTAGTGGCCTATTGATATATGAGGTTTTGGTTCTGTGAAGGAGGCCCTAGATGTTCTCATTTGATAATATATTTCTAGTAATGGTTGCAAACTGTCTGAAAATGGTAACTTTAAAGTATCAGTAATAATTGTGTGTAACATAGAATAGTGCTTTCTTTTTCTTTACGATGAGCAAAAACCATGTTATCGTATATTACCCATGGAATAAATGAATATTATGAGTGTTTTTAGAAGAGTAGAACTCAATTATATTGTACTGTTTAAAATATCTAATTTTTCAAGAAGAATTAATATTAGGGCTCATTATACATCTTAAAGTTTGAAAGAGGTATGTGTGTAGAATCACATGAAGTATGGCCTTTCCTTGTGCCCAGTTGACCAGCTTTCCTCATAGTAAGGAATGGAGAAGGCAATGACACCCCACTCCAGTACTCTTGCCTGGAAAATCCCATGGACGGAGGGACTTGGTGGGCTACAGTCCATGGAGTCATGAAGAGTTGGACATGACTGAGTGACTTCACTTTCACTTTTCACTTTCATGCATTGGAGAAGGGAATGGCAACCCACTCCAGTGTTCTTGCCTGGAGAATCCCAGGGACGGGGGAGCCTGGTGGGCTGCCGTCTATGGGGTCGCACAAAGTCGGACATGACTGAAGCAACTTAGCAGCAGCAGCATAGTAAGGAAATTCCTAAATGAGAGAAGTTAGAGAAACAGTTAAATCCTCATGATTTATGCAAGAAAGATGTGAATCAGACTATACGAAGGAGATTGAACAGACCATGACCACTGGTTTAAAGTATAGTGAATGAAACAAACCATACAGAATCTTTGTAAAGGCATTTTAGGTGAAGATTGAGAGAGAAAATGAATCCTTTGTTTAGAATTAAGTAATCTAGACTCATGTGTTTATTTTAGTTTGATGTCTTCTGTGCCGTGATTACCACAAGTTCAGTGGTTTCATACAATGGGCATTTCTTTTTTCACCGTTTCCATGGTGATGAGTCTAGCCATGGCTTTGCTTGTTCCTTTCCTCAAAGTCTCACATGGTTGCAATAAGGTGTTGACTGGCTTGCATTCCTTTCCAGGGCTACTCTCTGCTCTTTTTTCAGGCTTTTGTGGTTGTGGATACTTACTTGTGGTTGTGGGACTACCTCCCCACTTCCTGTTTGTTCTCAGGTCTTGGAGGCCACTCACTTCCTTTCCGCAGGGACCTCTCAAAGGTCTTGTCACAACATGGCAATTTACTCTTTCAAGGCCAGCAGTAAGATCTCTGATCAGAAAGGGGTCCCAATCCCTCTTTAAGGACCTTCAATTAGTTAAGTTAGACTATTTGCAATCTTGATTATATCTATAGAATCCCTTCACTTTAGCCATGTAACAATCATGGAAGTGAGAGCCCTTCTTGATCCCAGGTCCCACCCCTACACCAGGAAAGTGGATGACGCGTGCGAACTGTCCCAGAATTCTTCCCTTGAGTTCTATTATTAGACAACTGTCATATAAACACTAAAAGCTAGAAAATGGGAAAACTTACTCCTTTTCACTTAAGATGTTCACGAACTTTGAAGAAGCACTCATAATGATCATCATTTTTGCCTCAGGTGATCTGTGCTTTGCCACATTGGTGCTGATCCATCCCATCAGGAGTCAGGAAAGCAAATCCCAAAAGCTTATTAACTGCTCATTACTAGTGTAGTTAGTTAGCTGAACTTTTCACCCTCTACAAAGAAAATAATTCTCTGTACTGTGGTTTAAGCCAGTTTGCACAATTATTGTTAATACATGTGTGGAAAAACTGTGAGACAGTTCTTTTGTAATGTAAGGATCAAGTTACTTCTAAATTAAGGTTACACTTCATGAAAGCTTAGCTCTCTCCCTAAATTGTGTGCCTTTCCCTGCTTGTATAAATTAGGTGATTCTGTAAACTTAATCAGCATCTAGTTTTGCTTATATGTATTTATGGTATGGTCATGTTTTCTAACTAGTGCCCCAGTTACAGAGTATTAATGCAGGAATGATCATATGTCACTGAAAGCATCCATGTGTGATTTCTCCTCTTCACTGACTAGGTTCAGGTGAATAGCTGCGGCTTCTGCTTTTCAATGAAAGTATTATAAGATACTTCTTCACAGTATCTAAGTACTGGGTTCTCAATAATAAGTTTACCTGGAAAAAAGAAGGCCCCTCTTATCTTGCATGTAGGTGTGCCTTTGCTCTGGACCATGCATGCCTACTGACTTTGTTTTAGAAGTACTGCTGATTGTCTGATTTAGTCAGGATTTGTCTTATTATACCTCCAGCAGTAATTAATTTGCTAACATGACGGGATTCTGGCCAAAGTAATTGTCTCTAATTCAGTGCTTTTCACAGTAACTGTGCTAAAGGAACAGAGTTTGTTTATTTTTTGTAAATTTCATATTCATTGCAAATGTGTATTTTTGTAGCATACAATGAAAATCAGTAGAAAAATAAGATTTAGAGAGGTATGAATCTTTGTTTTTAAACAATTATATTTGGTAGTCATAACATTACTTTTTCAGACTGTTATCAAAGTGTCTAAACACCCTCCATTTCTGTACTTTACCTGAGCTGGATTTGCAGCGTGTAATCTGAGTAACTCTAGTTAAATTGATTTGCCTATTTAAGGTAACTAAATGTTTTCAGTTTAAAGTGGCATAAAAAGAAACAAAACTCCCAAAATTGAAGGATTTCACATTAAAAGATTTTTTTTAAGTGATATGACCTATTTTAATGCTTATCTTTTATTTTGGCTATTAGATAGAAATGGCATTTTTACTCGAAGTCATCGTAATACTTTGGCTTGGAAGGAGCTGCCAGTTTCACATTGTTACATGTTGTAGTTCCTTACCAGAATTTTATGTTCTTCACAAGCAAATTTATTTGACTTTTAATGTGTTTTCTTCAGAACATTTACTGTTTGCCATAGGTATAAACATTTGCTATCAGTAAAGCAAATATTTTGGTACTGTAATGAAGTTAAATGGGCTGCATACCCTTTTTAGGACCATTTCAATAAGCCAGGACTCATGTGAAGATAACTACTATTCCCTTGATGGATTATGGAATTATTTGGATATATTCAAAAACAGAGGGACACAAAATTGTTACTGCACAAAGATTTTATGTCCCAGAATCAAGATGAAAACATCTTAAACATTCCTGAGTTAGGTGAGGTTTTTTTCCTTTCCCCCTTCCTTACCTTGTCTTTAAAAAATTATATGTATTAGGTGTAGTTGGTCTCTGAGGCTGAGGCTATATAAAAATGTCTACCTATTTCTCAGATTTCAATGTCTGCTGAAGTATAAAAGTATAAACGTTTTCACTGTGTTGAATAACATCTAGAATCAAAATGATTCTTGCAAAAGGCAATTAATTTTTTTTTTCAAAGAATACAATGTGCCATTTATCTTTGGTTCAAATGTTTACTTAGTAAGTAATGAGAATTCAAGAGCTTTTTCATTTTGTAGAATTCACTTACTCAATATACCTCTGTGCACTTTAAAGTTGACATGTACATTATAAAGCTTTATTGGACAAGAATATTTTTGCTTTCTGTTGGTTCAGTTAGAGATTTTTCTGACAGTTACCAAAGATGTCCTTAAGTTACATATATGATTTTACCTAACAAAACTGAGGCATATTAAATTATATCAGTAGACTGGCACAATAAGATTAGCTGCTCTTTATTTTCTGTCTTTTCTTGCAGTCCTTCTGAGTAATATCTTTCTCTATACACTTATTCCTGAACAGTTGTCTCAAGGATTTTTATATGAATTTTCCAGACTGCTGAGAAATTAGCTTCCTAAAAAGTCAGAATTATATGTTTTAAGAATGTCTTAAAGGATTCTTACTCTGTTCTTTAGTGGATTACTTAAAACGAATTGAATTACACTAGATCTTTTTATAAAGATGTTGCTTCTTTCAGCTAACTGTTGCGATGTCAGGTCAAGAACAATACCAGTCTTAACAGTGCTAGACAAACTCTTGCTAAACTTCCCAGAATGGTAATCTCTTTTAAATGACTTTCAGGATAAGCTCACAAAAAATACCTTGTTGACAGATTCTTAAAACTTAATGGATTTTGCATAGTAAAAATTGTAGCTGTTTCTGTGTAGTTTGAAGAAAGATTTCTTGAAAAGGATTCAAGAAATTCAGCACATTACAAAGGCCATTGATTTTAAGAAATCAGCTGAAATCTTACCAATGAAATTGTCCAACACCTTGGTAACCATTATAGCTAATTATTGCAATAAAATATCAATTATTACATTTTATGTGCATATCATTTAAAATATCTTGCCAAGATGACCTTCATACATGAATATTTTAATGTAATTTAATATATTTGCAATTTGGCCAAAAATATGGCTAGAAATTTAGAACCAGATGTCATTGCCTTTTAAATGTCACATCTGAAAATAAAGTAGTATCTTCATAATGAGCAGCTTTGGTTAGGGGTTAGTTAGGGCTGTTTCTTAGAGCTGCATGAAACAATAGGTAGGGAAAATATGGTTAAAGACTATATGAACAAGAAAAACAGAACCTTTGCTGCTTAAAATTAAATAAAATTTTTATTTTATTTTTATCTGAGAGGTTATTCTGTTGATCTTAGATGGCCCAGAAATGAAAGTCACTGCCGTATTGTTTCTTTCCCTTGACCATCCTCAGTTTTTAAATTAGATTTCATTTCAGGCACACCTGTGCACACGTGATCTGATTCAGTCTAAGCAGCCCTTCCTCCAGGTGAGCTGCTTAGAACTGACAAGCATCATATTCAGTGGTATGGAGGCAGTCTCCAACTGTGTTGGAATGTGCTTTTGTCTCCATCTGCCTCTTTTTTGCTATTTGTCTGCCACTATATTTCTTCCTTTCTTGATGGAACAGGTGTATACAAGCTCTTTCTTGCTTTTATGCTCCATCCATGATTTTTCATTTGACAGAAGCAAAGTTTTATTTATAGATAAACTTGTTTTAAAACTTGTATTTAAAGTGGTGTGTTTCAACATTTGTTTAGTGATCCTGAAGTTCTAACGGTAGAATCAGAAATGAGGATGGGATTACCTGGTTCTTGTCTTAAGCCAGAGCCTAGAAAAATATAAACTTAACCTTGCACAATTTCTCAATGAAAATAAAAGTTAGGAGAAGATGTGATGAAGTTGAAGTCCTTTTAAAAATGTCCTTTAAAGTTTTATTCCAGTCTTTGTTTTAATAAACTTAATGCCTTTCAGAAAAGAGGGGATATATTTATACATACAGCTGATTCACTTCGCTGTATAGTAGAAACTAACACAGCATTGTAAAGCAACTATACTGCAATAAACACTTAAGAACAAACAAACAAAACCCCAAAATAAAACAGAATGAAAAGTTACTCTTGTATGGAAATTAGAGAAAGTCTCATTCTTGTAGAATTTTCTGTTGTGTGATTCCACATTACTCTGGACTGTATTGAAGAAGATAGCATCTGTCAGTGTGCTCCACAGACCATCTGTATCAGTCATGAATTTACTCAGATTCTAAGGTGGGCCCAGGAACCTGCTTTTTAACAGCCCTGCCAGGTGATGCTTATGAATTTCCATGTTATGGCAACTTTTAAGAGTAACTAGCTGGCAGCTTACTTTGAGAAGTTTGACTTAGATGTGGCAGACCTAGTGTAGGTGAAAACACTTCAGAACATATTTTAAAAACGACACCTTAAGGGCAAATAAAGTACCAGAAACTGGTTAGAAAGGCACTTACTTTCAGGGAAGACTAGAATGAATCAGAGTTTCCAGCATTCAAGTTCAACAGTTTTCATTTTGATAGTTTTGTGATTCTTACCCTTAAAAATATTTTGGCAATGCTGAGTGCATATTTTTTCCTAAGATGTTTGCGTACGAGAACCCACGTTTGTTTATGTTATGATGGTTTCTGGGTTAGAAGATGTTCACATATACAGATTAATCGTAAGAGTTTTCTGTGTTTTTGACATAGCAAAATATTGTATTAAAAATACTAATATGAAAAGAATGTGACAGGAAGTCCACAATATAGTAATTTATGAGCACAGTTTTTTTCACTGTAAATTTATTTTTTGAATGAAATTGGAACTTGCTGACTTAACGCATTACTGACCAGGAAAATTTTTCCAGAAACTTATGCCTGTGACTGGTGATTTGTTATGTGAGTGAATATCGAAACCGCCAATATTCTGGTGCATTTGAGTAAATAGCAACAAGGTATTTTTGCACTTAAGAAACTTACAGCATATCATATCAGTCTTCTTTCCTTCTGTAACACGCAAGAAAACACCTTTTATCCTTCTGGTAATGGCCTCTCTTTCTTTTCAGTTCAGTTCAGTTCAGTCGCTCAGTTGTGTCTACTCTTTGCGACCCCGTGAATCGCAGCACGCCAGGCCTCCCTGTCCATCACCAACTCCCGGAGTTCACTCACACTCACATCCATCGAGTCAGTGATGGCATCCAGCCCATCTCATCCTCTGTTGTCCCCTTCTCCTCCTGCCCCCAGTCCCTCACAGCATCAGAGTCTTTTCCAGTGAATCAACTCTTCGCATGAGGTGGCCAAAGTACTGGAGTTTCAGCTTTAGCATCGTTCCTTCCAAAGAAATCCCAGGGTTGATCTCCTTCAGAATGGACTGGTTGGATCTCCTTGCAGTCCAAGGGACTCTCAAGAGTCTTCTCTAACACCATAGTTCAAAAGCATCAATTCTTCGATGCTCAGCTTTCTTCACAGTCCAACTCTCACATCTACACATGACCACAGGAAAAACCATAGCATTGACTAGACGGACCTTTGTTGGCAAAGTAATGTCTCTGCTTTTGAATATGCTATCTAGGTTGGTCATAACTTTTCTTCCAAGGAGTAAGCGTCTTTTAATTTCATGGCTGCAGTCACCATCTGCAGTGATTTTGGAGCCCCCCAAAATAAAGTCTGACACTGTTTCCTCTGTTTCCCCATCTATTTCCCATGACGTGATGGGACCAGATGCCATGATCTTAGTTTTCTGAATGTTGAGCTTTAAGCCAACTTTTTCATTCTCCTCTTTCACTTTCAGCAAGAGGCTTTTTAGCTCCTCTTCACTTTCTGCCATAAGGGTGGTGTCATCTGCATATCTGAAGTTATTGATATTTCTCCCGGCAATCTTGATTCCAGCTTGTGCTTCTTCCAGTCCAGCGTTTCTCATGACTTACTCTGCATATAAGTTATATAAGCAAGGTGACAATATACAGCCTTGACATACTCCTTTTCCTATTTGGAACCAGTCTGTTGTTCCATGTCCAGTTCTAACTGTTGGTTCCTGACCTGCATATAGGTTTCTCAAGAGGCAGGTCAGGTAGTCTGCTATTCCCATCTCTTGAAGATTTTTCCACAGTTTATTGCGATCCACACAGTCAAAGGCTTTGGCATAGTCATTTAAGCAGAAATAGATGTTTTTCTGGAACTCTCTTGCTTTTTCAGTGATCCAGCAGATGTTGGCAATTTGATCTCTGGTTCCTCTGCCTTTTCTAAAACCAGCTTGAACATCTGGAAGTTCACCATTCATGTATTGCTGAAGCCTGGCTTGCAGAATTTTGAGCATTACTTTACTAGCATGTGAGATGAGTTCAATTGTGCGGTAGTTTGAGCATTCTTTGGCATTGCCTTTCTTTGGGATTGGAATGAAAACTGACCTTTTCCAGTCCTGTGGCCACTGCTGAGTTTTCCAAATGTGCTGGCATATTGAGTGCAGCACTTTCACAGCATCATCTTTCAGGATATGAAAGATTATTATTTAGAAATAATATTGGAAATATTATTATTTAGAAATATCCTAACATTGGAGAAGGAAATGGCAACCCACTCCAGTATTCTTGCCTGCAGAATCCCAGGGACAGAGGAGCCTGATGGGCTGCCGTCTGTGGGGTTGCACAGAGTCGGACACGACTGAAGCGACTTAGCAGGATCAGCAACCCTAACATTAAATCCGTTTTAATGATAATTATGCTGTTTTAGGTTTGTTTACCAGAGGCCATTTATTTAAGTTGATGTTCTAAGATTGAGTTAAAATATGACTGCTTTTTCTTTTTTTTTTTCCAAACTGCTATATTATGTATGTATATGTGCTTTATAAAACTTAGGGATATGAAAGGAGTCCGAAGGTTACAGAGAATGCTTATTAAGCAAAAAGGAAGAGGCAGATGTGTTGTGATATAAAACAATGAAAAATAGATGATTATTTTTCATTCTGTTGGCTCTGTCTTTTCCTGTGCTTCGAGTTCCTTATGTAAGCCTTTTTGTGAAATCCTTGTCTTTCTAAAAGTAATTTGGGATGTGGGGTAGGTAGGGAGAAATAAGAGTGTAAAAGATGCAGAAAACACACAGTAAGTGAAAGTCTTAGAAGCACATATAACTAAGTCCCCTTTAACCCATAGGCGGGCTATCCGAAGGAACTGACGTGGACTCATATTTAATAGTATGGAGGCAGTAACCTACTGTGTTGGAATGTGCCTTTGTGTCTTATCTGCCTCTTTCCCTATCCCTCTACCACTATATTTACTCCTTTCCTGATGGAACAGGTGTACACAAGCTCTTCCTTGGGTTTATGCTCCATCCAACATTTGAGACCTGCCCCCCCCCCCCCCCCCCGCCCCGCGCCTTTAAAAAAATTCCAAGGACCTCTTCTCTCTGAAACATGGGATAAACAGGATCTTCCCATAGAGGTGATTTTAAAGTGAGTCTATTACCAGTGGTATATCCTCATTATGTAGACCGTGTAAATGCAAATCATAGTTTAAGGGAGGAGTTTTCTCTGGTTCTGTTTTGACTTTGTGATTGCAGCTGTCAAACACTGTCAGGTAAAAATCATCTGGGCTTTCTGCTTCTGGAAGTTTTCTCACCAGTGGTTTGCCATAGAGTCCTGGAAAAAGCTGTGAGCGCATGATTTCTTGGGGTTTTCTATATAACTTCAGATACTACCCCTTAGAACTCCTGATACTATTCTAAAGTCTTTGTAGATAGTTATCAGTGGCACTATAAAGAAAGCTGAGCGCCGAAGAATTGATGCTTTTGAACTGTGGTGTTGGAGAAGACTCTTGAGAGTCCCTTAGACTGCAGGGAGAGCCAGCCAGTCCGTCCTGAAGGAGATCAGTTCTGGGTGTTCATTGGAAGGACTAGTGTTGAAGCTGAAACTCCAGTACTTTGGCCACCTGATGCGAAGAGCTGACTCGTTTGAAAAGACCCTGATGCTGGGAAAGATTGAAGGCAGGAGGAGAAGGGGACGACAGAGGATGAGATGGCTTGATGGCATCACTGACTCTATGGACATGAGTTTGGGTGAACTCCGGGGGTTGGTGATGGACAGGGAGGCCTGGCGTGCTGCAGTCCATGGGTTCTCAAAGCGTCAGACACGACTGAGTGACTGAGCTGAACTGTGGCACATAACAAAGTGTGATAAGAAGCTGGACATAGCTAGTGTAGAACTACTCTGAATATATGTGGTATTTTATAATAATGAAGCAAGCATGCTATTTTGCATAATTATGGTTAGTGGAATCCCAGTGTGGTAAATTAAGAAGGGAAGACCATTGGAATAGAAAGATAAAGGTATTTTGAAGGACTTGCACTTGAAGAAGTATAAGGGAGAACTGAATCATAAAGAAATAAGTGATACAGCCAGTGTTAGAGGAAGCTGTGGCCTTATGACTTTCTTCCTACTCTGATTTTTCTGAATACTTTACATTTTGAATTGAAGATTGAAAATCTGCTCAATGTAAAACATAATACAAATTTATCAAAAGCATGTATTCTCCAAAATTGTTGTTGTTGAAAATATGGAAACAAGAACCTCAAACTGCTTAAAGCAGTTATTCTGTAAAGTATATCACAGAGAAGATACTCTAGCATTTTTCAAGATATAGCAATAGATTTCCTCTTTATATTCATTTAGGTACATTTTTGAAAGCGTTTCTCATTCTTTTATCTTTCAATAAGCATGGGTCTGTTTCTGGCCTTAATGATGTGGTGAGTTAAAAGTGGCGTTTTATAAAAACAAAACCAAACCATGAATTGGTTATGAGGTGAAAACTGGAAATTAAGAGGTTTTTGAAGTTGGCATTTGATATTACATGCAGTTCAGTTTTGATTCATTTCTATTTCTTACCAATCTTCATTTCTCCTAAATTCAGACAGTATGATAAAGGCTAGACTATTTTGTTTTAATTTTATAGTATTTTTCTTAGCATTTCATAATAATTTTATAGTATTTGGGAACAATTCAAAATTATAATTTTGACAAGTTAGAAAAATGAAACCAAAGAAGCTTCACTGAAAATAACTATTGAAGTCTATTACAATGTACCTAGGAAAAATAATATTACCACATGGAATTTATTTTTAAAAACCACTAATTTTCCCATACATTGTAAGGCTGGGTTTCTCAGGCTTGGCACCATTGATATTTTGGACTTGATAGTTCTTTCTGACAGTGGTCTGTCACGTGCTTTGTACTTAGCAGCATTGTCGGTCTACCTGTTAGAGGCTAGTGGCAATTCTCCAAGTCATAGTAATAAAAAAAAAACCAACATCTCCAGACATTGTCAGATGTCTTCTTGGATGCGCAATCACTCCTGGTTGAGAACCACTGATCTAGATGGAATCTGCACAATAAATTGGCCCCTGATATGTATTCCTCTTGCCATGATGTCTATTTTTGGCTCACTCCCACAATGCTTAGGTGGTGTTTGCATTTTGCTGACATTTTGTCACACTAGTGAGTTTTATTCATTGATTCCTGATAATAAGTATGCCATTAAAAGGGTAAATTAGCTAATTCAAAATATTTTCTAAATTAAGCTGTTAAATTTAGTGCTTGGTGAAGCAGGAAGTGTAATTATTTAACATATAGTCACATGTGCAAGGGTAAAATTCTCCTGTTCCTGGAGATCTCTGAATTTCCTGAAGGAAAATTTTGTAGTGAAACTTGTCTTTAACAGAAGCATATTGGTGTCTGCTCTTTCCTGCTGAGTCTGGAGCGGAAATGAGACAATCTCTCCTGTCCTTGTGCACACTGAATAAAATGCTTTGTAGATACCAGAAATGCTGGACAGTTGCCAGAGTGGCCTGTGGGCAAAGTGTAATTAGCATGGACATACACGTTCCTTATGGGTATTTGTTTCACCTGAGAAAGTGGCGTAGTAAACTAATGAAGATTCTTCTTGGTTGAAAGTACTCCATTTTTTTCAGGGGAGAACAATTGACAGAGTCCCTGAAAGAGTACAAGTACTGCTGGGACAGAGTCATGGCACTGCTCAGTTCTATTTGTAGGTATACTGTGTAGCGTTCTGTCTTATATGGAGCTTTGAAATTTTATAGTGCTGGTCTGAACTGATCACACACAAAAATATCTTGATGACTATGAAATGAATACCAGGTGTTTCTGCTCATCTACTATTTTCTGTAAATGGAGAATAGCTACATGCTGATTGTTCTCTTTTAGGACAGTGTACTTACAAGAATGGCAACACAAAGTGGTGTAGTATAGAAACAGTAATCCCACTGTAAATCACTGTCTACATTGGTTGGGAGGGAATGCTATTAAATAAGTGAAAATGGAAACCCAGAATCTCTGGTCCAGGATACTCTTTTTTTTTTTTTCTGTTGTTCAGTCAAAAGAAATTTCTTTGCTTCTTTTATTTCTGTTGTTAAAAAAAATACAAATAGTTTACCTTTTTAGTTGATTGGCTTAAATGGGGATAAGACCCCAAAAGAGTCCAAAATGCAGTACTTGGATACCATCTCAAAAACGACAGAATGATCTCTTGTTTGTTTCCAAGGCAAACCATTCAATATCACAGTGATACAAGTCTATGCCCCGGCCAGTAATGCTGAAGAAGCTGAAATTGAACGGTTTTATGAAGACATACAAGACCTTCTAGAACTAACACCCAAAAAAGATTATAGGGGACTGGAATGCAAAAGCAGGAAGTTAAGAGATACCTGGAGTAACAGGCAAATCTGGCCTTGAAGTAGAGAATGAAGCAGGGCAAAGGTTAACAGAGTTTTGCCAAGAGAACACACTGGTCATAGCAAACACCCACTTCCAACAACACAAGAGAAGACTCTACACATGGTCATCACCAGATTGTCAATTGATTATGTTCTTTTCAGCCAAAGATGGAGAAGTTCTGTACAGTCAGCAAAACCAAGACCGGGAGCTGACTGTGGCTCACATCATGAACTCCTTATTGCTAAATTCAGACTTAAATTGAAGAAAGTAGGGAAAAACCACTAGACCATTCAGTTCAGTTCAGTGACTCAGTCGTGTCTGACTCTTTGCGACCCCATGAATCACAGCACGCCAGGCCTCCCTGTCCATCACCAACTACCGGAGTTTACTCAAACTCATGTCCATCAGATGCCATCCAGCCATCTCATCGTTTGTCGTCCCCTTCTCCTCCTGCCTCCAATCCCTCCCAGCATCAGGGTCTTTTCCAATGAGTCCATTCAGGTATGACCTAAATCAAATCCCTTATGATTATATGGTGGAAGTGACAAACAGATTCAAGGAATTGGATCTGATAGACTGAGTGCCTGAAGAACTATGGATGAAGGTTTGTGACATTGTGCAGGAGGCAGGGATCAAGACCATCCCCAAGAAAAAGAAATACAAAAAGGCAAAATGGTTGTTGGAGGAGGCCTTACAAATAGCTATGAAAAGAAGAGAAGTGAAAGGCAAAGGAGAAAAGGAAAGATACACCCATTTGAATGCAGAGTTCCAAAGAATAGCAAGGCAAGGAGAGATAAGAGAGCCTTCCTCAGAGATCAAGACAAAGAAATAGAGGAATACAATAAAATGGGAAAGACTAGAGATCTCTTCAAGAAAATTAGAGCTACCAAGAGAACTTTTCATGCAAAGATGGGCACAATAAAGGATAGAAATGGTATGGACCTAACAGAAGTAGAAGATATTAAGAAGAGGTGGCAACAATAAACAGATCTATACAAAAAGGATCTTCATGATCCAGATAATCACGATGGTGTGATCACTCATCTAGAACCAGATATCCTGGGAATGGGAAGGCCAATGGGCCTTATGAAGCATCACTACAAACAAAGCTAATGGAGGTGATGGAATTCCAGTTGAGCTATTTCAAATGCTAAAAGATGATGCTGTGAAAATGCTGCACTCAATATGCCAGCAAATGTGGAAAACTCAGCAGTGGCCACAGGACTGGAAAAGGTCAGTTTTCATTCCAGTTCCAAAGAAAGGCAATGCCAAAGAATGCTCAAACTACTGCACAATTGCACTCATCTCACATGCTTGTAAAGTAATGCTCAAAATTTTCCAAGCCAGGCTTCAACAGTACATGAACGGTGAACTTCCAGATGTTCAAGCTGGTTTTAGAAAAGGCAGAGGTCAAATTGCCAACATCTTGGATCATAGAAAAAGCAAGAGAGTTCCAGAAGAATATCTACTTCTGCTTTATTGACTACGCCAAAGCCTTTGACTGTGTGGATCACAGCAAATTGTGGAAAATTCTCAAAGAGATGGGAATAGCAGACCACCTGACCTGTCTCCTGAGAAAGCCATGCAGGTCAGGAAGCAACAGTTAGAACTGGACATGGAACAACAGACTATTTCCAAATTGGGAAAGGAGTACGTCAAGGCTGTATATTGTCACCCTGCTTATTTAACTTATATGCAGAGTACATCATGAGAAATACTGGGCTGGATGAAGCCTAAGCTGGAATCAAGATTGCTGGGAGAAATACCAATAACCTCAGATATGCAGATGACACCATCCTTGTGACAGAAAGTGAAGAAGAACTATAGAGCCTTTTGATGAAAGTGAAAGAAGAGAATGAAAAAGTTGGCTTAAAGCTCAACATTCAGAAATCTAAGATCATGGCATCTGGTCGCATCACTTCATGGCAGATAGGTGGGGGAACAGTGGAAACAGTGGTAGACTTTATTTTTTGGGCTCCAAAATCACTGCAGATTGGTGACTCCAGCCGTGAAATTAAAAGACACTTGCTCCTTGGAAGAAAAGTTATAACCAACATAGATGGCATGTTAAAAAGCAGAGACATTACTTTGCCAGCAAAGGTCCGTCTAGTCAAAGCTGTGGTTTTTCCAGTAGTCCTGTATGGATGTGAGAGTTGGACTGTAAAGAAAAATGAGCCCCAAAGAACTGATGCCTTTGAACTGTAATGTTGGAGAAGACCCTCGAGAGTCCCTTGGCCAGCAAGGAGATCCAACTAGTCCATCCTAAAGGAATTCAGTCCTGAATGTTCGTTGGAAGGACTGATGCTGAAGCTGAAACTTCAGTACTTTGGCCACCTGTTGGGAAGAGCTGACTCATTCAAAAAGACCCTGATGCTGGGAAAGATTGAAGGTGGGAGGAAAGGGGATGACAGAGGATGAGATGGTTGGATGGCATCACCTACTCAATGGACTTGAGTTGAGTGAACTTTGGGAGTTGGTGATGGACAGGGAGGCCTGGCATGCTGCAGTCCATGGGGTGGCAAAGAGTTGGACAAGACTGATTGACTGAACTGAACTGAAATAATTCAGAAGTGTTTTCTACTCATATATATTTAGGAGAGGCTAGGAAGATCCCCCTTTTATGTGATTAACAATGTTTCCTTTTCATATTGTCCAATCTCATACTTTTCTCAGGCATATCATTTTATTCACAAAACAAATACATATTATACTCTGATACTATGGAAAATCTAGTGCATTTCCTCACATTTCTCTCTTATAGGTGTTTTCCTTATAGGTATTCCTACGTGAGTAGAATAATCACTGGCTTTGCCATTCTCTACTATAGACTACTAAAGGAAAAGATATCTACCTTCCAGCAGTTTAGTTCAGCCCAGTTCTTTTTCTTACTTATCCTCATGTTGGGCTTGACCAGGACCCATTTGGTTTCTGCTTGTTACCCACCCTGCTTGTTAATACTACAGCTGTCACTTTCAAAGTGTCCAGGTTCAGACACCAAATTATGTAGTCACGTTGTGCTCAGGTTCCATCACCAGTGTGCCTTACCATGCATTCCAGTATATGCTGTCATTAGTAGGAAATTTAGATTGCATATTATTAATGTATATGTAACATATAGTAAAATATTGAGTATTTATAAACTAATAAACATATGTCTGGATTGTAGCTATATGAACTCTAAAAACAAAAACAAAATAGTTGAGACATACTTGTTCTAGCTTCTTCTTGTCCTGAATATATGCTTTCCTTAAATACATCGAGAAGTGGGATATTTATTATGTATCACAGAATATTAATCTTTTAAAAAATATTTTTATTCTGTGTTGGGGTATAGCCAATTAACGGTGTTGTGATAGTTTCAGGTGAACAGCGAAGAGACTCAGCCATGTATACACGTATCCATTCTCCCCTAAACTCCCCTACTATCCAGGCTGTCACTGAACACTGAGCAGAGTTCACTGTGCTATATAGCAGGTTCTTGTTGGCTATCCATTTTTTTTCTTAAGATACATATTTTATTGAAGTATAGTTTTAGGTACACCACAAAATGGTCAGTTATACACATATATTATTTTTGAAATTATTTTCCTTTTAATGTTATTACAAGATACTGACTATAATTCCCTATGCTAACAGTAAACCTGTTCCTTGTTGCATATCTTTTTTTTTTTTTTTAATAAGAATCTAACCTTCTTTTCATACTGAGGCAAACAAGTAGAATCAAAATGTCAAAGTTTTTAGTTAGGCAAAAATTCACAAGTCTTCTAAAGTATATCTACTGTAATCATTATGACGATCTTTTTCTTTTATCTCATTTGTTTCACTTTCTCTATTTCAGTTTCACTGCTCCCATTTCATTTAGTTTATGGTTTCCAATTTCTCCATCTCTCCTTCTTTTTTTCCTTTTGATGTTCTTTCTCAAGTTTTTATCAAGCATAGTAGAAAAGCTTTTGTATATATACTCATACAATATTAAACTTTCTATACAGCTGTGAATTATCAAGCTATGCAAACGATTAATATGAAGAACATTCTTAACTTAGGTATTATGTGTGAGACTGCTTTTGAGTCCCTGCATGGGACACTATCATAGGTTGACTTGTGTCCTCCCAGAATCCCTGTGTTGAAGCTCTAACCACCTTTGCTTCAGAATGTGTCTTTAGTTTATAATGAGGTCTTTGCAGTTGTAATCAGTTTAAATTAGTTCCAGCTGCAGAAAGGTGGGCTGTAGTCTATGACACGTATCCATATAGAAAGAGAAAATTTGGACCCTGATGCAAACATAGGGACAGTGCACATGCTGCCCAAAGCCAAGGACCCACCAGAAACTAGGCGAGGAGCCTGGAACAGTTCCTCCCTAGTGCCTCCAGGGGGAGCGTGGCCCTGCTGACATCTTGATCTTAAACTTCTAACCCTCAGACCTGTAAGGTGGTAGATTTCTGCTCTGCGCCACCCGTTTTGTGGTGCTTTGCTTTATGGCAGCGTCAGTACGGTAGTACAGACATCTGAGATCCTCTGCTGAGGAGGTGAGGATATCACACTGAGTCATTCAGTATCTGGTGGCTCAGACTGTCATCAGATACCATGATTATTTCAGTGGTTTCATTTTAAATGAGACATCATTAAAAATAATTCCTGTAGAACATTTAACTATGAATGCTTCATGTATTTATACTCCCAATATTTTTTTACTGGGTGTGTATATATGTACTTGTTGTCCACTCAGTCGTGTCTGACTCTCTGTGGCTCTGTGGACTGCAGCATGCCAGGCTTCCCTCTCCTTCACCATCTCCTGGAGCTTGATCAAACTCATGTGCATTGAGTTGGTAATGTCATCCAACCATCTCATCCTCTTTCATCTCCTCCTCCTGCCTTCCCTGATCTTTCCCAGCATCAGGGTCTTTTCCAGTGAGTCGACTCCTCCCATCAGGAAGCCAAAGTGTTACAGCTTCAGCTTCAGCATCATGTACTAGCCATACATTTATATGGTTGCCTGCTAACTGGCTTGGCTTTGAGATGTTTTTTCTTTTAAAAATTAAGATTGAACTAATGAAAGATAAAGTGCAATACATTTAAGCTAAGGGAAAATATTCAAAGGCTACTGTTGCATATTCCTAAACAGCCTGTGCACTGGGTAAGAGTTGTGCAAAACCCACCTGACTAGACTAGAAACAAGATGTATGCAGCAACGGAGCTTGTCTTTGAGATCTCAGAGGTAAAAATTCTAGGGAGTTTCATGCAGCTCCTAGACTTCATGCTGAAGGCATTTTTCTGGCCTTCCCTTACAAAGAGAGACTTTTATCTCATATTATTATGCTGGTACTCCTCCCTGGCACAACACCAACAGGTCTGCTCCAGATTTAGGAAAATATGTGATGGATGAATAGGATGATTCTTGCCAGACAGACTTCCCAAGAAATAAACAGAACCCTTAGGCCTTTAAAGATTAGTTTAATTAAAAAAAAAAAAAAAAAAAAAGAGGCCAAATTGGAAAGCTTTTATTTCTTCTCATAAAATAATATGATAATAGTACCTTCTAGTTGGGACATTTTCTGTTAGAAGAGTATGAATTTGTTACTGTGTACACTTTTAGGATGCTGATGATGTGATTATAAGTATAAATGATAGCTAGTGCCAGGATGTTAAACATGCATTTTCCCTGAGGTGTACACTCCCAGCATGTACAGTCTCACAGAATTGGAGGTGGGGCTCACTGTGAACTATCAGTGCTGGTACTGTGTCCACCTTCTTGAAGAAAACATTGTTATAATAAACCTTTTGGACACGTAAACCTCCCTAGAGTGGGTCACAACCACTTGTCTGCGGAATCAATACTGCATGTGTCTTCTTTCAAGATTTGATGCTCTTTGCACCCTGGTCTCCCTGGATAGACGCTTGATATGTACTTCTAACACTCATTGCTACTCTTCCTTACGATAGATAACACTCTATATTTCATTGTTATTATGCTTAGTAGTTCTTTACACTTGTCATTTTTCCTGAAGCTTGTTTGATGTTTCCAGTAACCAGCTCTATAGTATATATGTAGGGTCGGTTGTGACCTAGGCTTTCTTGCTAGCCATGGGCCCATGTTTACAGTGTTTGACACTTCAGTCTCCATTTCCTCATCAGTAAAATGCTTTCAAATGATCTTTCTTACTGAGCTCACTGTGTGGTTGTGACATTCAAATGTGGTGATATTATGGAATACTTTGAACCAGCTGTAGAGCACAATATTGATATGTGACATTAGGCTATTCATTTTGCTCATTTAAGCCAGTGTGTTGGATTTGTATAATATTAAACCCATCATTAAGATTGGTGGTTCTGTTCCTTCCTTTTTCTGTGCTCCTCTTATGTTTGAAAAGCAGAGTTGGCTTCCCAGATGGTGCTAGTGGTAAAGAACCCACCTACCCATGCAGGTAGATGTAAAAGACAAGGGTTCTATTCCTAGGTCAGGAAGATCTCTTGGAGGAGAGAGCACAGCAGCCCACTCTAGTATTCTTGCCTGGAGAATCCCATGGACAGAAGAGCCTGACCAGCAACTTACAGAGATGGGAAGACATCTGAAGAAACAGTCTCAGCCCAGGCCTGAAAGTGCAGACCTGTCACTTATTTGGCTGAGAAATCAGAGCATGAATAGAAATAAACTTGCTGATGACCCATTTTCCTTTGGGCAAATGTTAGATATTATAGAAGGAAAATTAATAAGTCAATGCAATGTTCCTCTTGTACAGACATAAGAATAGTTCTGCAGTCAAAAAAAGTGGTTGAGAAATATCCATCCACTTGAGAAATGCTCAGAGAAGTTATCCAAGAAATACTCATGTAGGCTGTGTAAATCTGTTTAGTTTGTATAACAGATATGCAAACTAATTCAAATAGTATCATTTCCTTTTTAGATACATTGAATATAGTTTAAATACTTTAGCAAACTAAATACCTTACTTTTAGCAAACTTACTTAGTTATACTTACTTAGAAATAAGTATAAACTTCTGGTTTATACTTATATACTTGCTAGTAGTTTATAAGCATTTTGGAGCTTTTTTCCCTCATCATTTTACATCTGAAAGAACTTGGGAAATATTTCAGTTACTTCTCAGTTTAATACAATGTCTTGTTAATCTCAAGGGAGGTATATGATGTTTACTCTAAATGGACTTTCTGAACTTCAAGTATTTTTAATATAGATTTTTGCATAATTTTCCTCTTTTATGCCAATAATTAATGACTTCTGGTCTAAAGAATAAGGTGAGAAGCAACTTAGTATATATACTGTTTAAAAAATAAAGCTAGTTTTCACTAGATTTACAACTGGTTTCTATTTTCTTTGAGAACCAAACCAGAGAAAATGGCTGAAACAGTTAAGATACAGATAGCTTCAGATACAAATACAAAAATGTAACATGTGAACAGTCTCTGGGAAGACAGCTCAAGAGTCCAGTGGTGATGCCTGTGAGATGAACCCAGAATTTTGATCAAAGTTTACTTTTTTAAAATGACTTCTCATGTATTCCATGACACCTTGGTGGGAGGAAACTCAATTACATTGTTTGAGATTTAGGTAAAGTGATAATGATTAATCATGAATCAGGATTTTTCTGGGATCTGTATTAATGGATTGTGTGTGTGTGTGTGTGTGTGTGTGTGTGTGTAGTTTTTGTTTTGGCTTGAGCTTAGGAGTTAAATGTTTTGAGGCACTATCAATTTCTATGAAATAATTTCAACTTTTCATCAAATATAGGCATCTCTAGTATATGCATGTTGTGAGAAATGAACCAAAATGCAAAATTTCCTCTAGCAAAGTTTACCACCCAGGAAAAAAAAAATTCCCCAAGATATTTTTCACTTCTATTATGCTCTTTCTGCCAGAAAAACAGGAAGAGGCAAACCTCTTTAGAAAAAGGGCTTGGAGATTTTGGATTCTTAGATGTAAATAGTATATGCCTACTTAAAAACATCAGCAGCAGTTAAAACAGTATTGCTTCTTGATGGTTCAGTCATCTGCTGCTCATTGACTAGTATCAATAGATTATTGTCACCAGTAACCATCATCTGTAGTATTTATTGAGTGCTAGGGGCCAGACAGTAAGCTAGTGTCCTGATGATACTGTCTTATTTAATTCTGACCGCAACTTAATAAAACAGGGATAGACATTATTTTCATCTTTAATAAATGAAGAAACAGCTGAGGTCTTGGGCAGCCGAATTCTGTGCTTCAGACCAGCAACAGTGGACGCGGGATGCAGCTCTGAGCTGATGCCAGACTTGCTCTCCTCCTCAACATTTTATTACCTTCTCATGCAGAACTATTCTGGACCAAACATTTAAAATAGCATTTAAAATAAGGATGACCTTATTTGGCTCATGAAATATGTTATTAGGAAGTCTGTAATTTTCCTTTCTCTGGGCCAGTGATTTTTCAGTGGAAGACATTTAAATTGCTATTTCTCTGGATGTGTTAATAACTCTTTTAACTCTTGCTTCTTAGACCAAGAGTCCCGGAAAGAATACATAAAATATTAACAGATAAACAGTTTTTCCCCAGAATAATACACGTGAAAGAAATCTTCAAAGTAAGATAGGCAAATGAATATCAAAGATGCTTATTTTAGAGTGTAATCCTACGAGAGAGCAGTCTTGAAAGATTAAAAAAAGATTCTCTTTATGATTATGAATATGAAACAGTTGGAATGAATTCAGTCATGGCAACATAACTGAGGATCATTTCTGAAAGCGAGGGATACAGAAAGTTAACAGACTCATTGCTTGGTGCTGAGGTCACCTGCTTCATAACAGACTAAAATAGAAGAGAACAAGTGTTAGGAATTCATTCTGCCTTCCCAGTGCTTTTGTAGTTTTATTTTTAGAGCTCTGCCAACAGTAGTTGGAGCATTGTTTGCCCTTCTGCGCCTGCTCAGTCAGACTCAGCCTCTCTTGCAGTCTTTGCCTCCCTCGACAGGTGTAAGGGACTTCCTAAATGTTGCAGACCAGTCACCTGTCGTCAGCCACCCTGAGGTAGCTTGCTTCTTCACTCATTGAGCTCGTTAAGAGAGGTAATTTTTATCTGACTGTTAACATGCATTACTTTTTTCTTAAGGCTGAGGTAATCACAATAAAAGAGTGTTGGATAGATAGTGGTGCAAGAGTGGTGGAAAAATACTTAATAAAGAGTATGTGTTTCAAATACTTAAATATTTAAAACCCAGGAAACAATAGTGAGCAGAAGAGATCTTAGTGACTTTCTCAGAAACTGTTAGCAATTCATGTTGTTCATTGAAATTAAGCGTGATTCAGTGGTTTTAAGCACATATGCATATTTGAATTACCTGGGAAGTACCATTATTTAGTTCCTGTCCTAGAGACTATAATACTTGGCTTGGTATTGGTATTAAAAAGATTTTTTCCCCAGATGATTTTATGGTATAGCCAGTGTTGAGGGCTACTGACTTAGAGAACTCAGCAATTAGTTTGCTTTTGCCAACATCTACATCATCTTGGGTACCATACTTCAATATGTCAGTGTCCTGTATTAAGGACTATTAGAAGAAATAACATTTTAAAACTGGAGAGCTGTGTAAGTTGCGTTCAGAATTACATGCGACCATTTATATTTGGCTTGCATGATGTATAGAAAATAACATTTTTAAATGTACTAGCATTAATTAAAAAAGAAAGAGCACAATGGTTTCATTATCTGATCATCTACATATAATGGTCATTCAAATATTTGTTGAATACCTACTATGTAGAAAACACTGATGGAAAGCCTAAAGAATCTGGCATTGTTTTGTTGTGAAAGAATTTGTGATCTGGTGAACTAATAAGTATAACTTGAGAAGTAATTAACATTCCAAAGCTATGTGTGCTTTACCACAGTGTACAGTAGTGCTACAGTGAACGCAGAAAGCGTAACAACTCTGGGCGTATGCTGTCGTGGAGAGGGAGAGAGTTCATAGAAGGTATGACACTTGCAACGTTTTCCAAGTTGCTCGTTTGCAGTCCTCCCCATTACAGCTTTTCTTTTAAAGCCTCAGAGACTGAGAGGGAACTTTTTGTCGGTGGCTTAAAGTTCTGAGATCAGATCACTAATTTAGACCTATCTGTTCTTCCCTTATAGATAATTATTTTCTTACTGAATAACAACATTATCTTGGGCCCACCCTTAATTAGCTGATTACCAGTTGTGTTTACATCTGCTTGGTGCTCGAATATGATGCTTATGTAAGACCAGAGTAGCTTTTGAGCTGGCCGCACAGAATGAACAGAGTTTAGGTGTCAGTAGTAGGAGGTCGAATTCTCTGTTTCAGCTATCAGGAGGAACGTACTAAACAAAGGTTAAGAGTCTATAATCTGATTGAGAAAGAAACACTACTGCAGTAGAAGCCAGAGTTCATACAGTTCTTCCTTCCTGTGCCCTATCTGGTAAGTGTGTTATGATTATTATGTTTTGTTTACAACTTCTGCCAGGTAGTAATTGCTTTTATTTAGGACACTGTGAGGTTTAAAGAGTTTATAATATCGTACATCAGTGAGCCATCAAGTCAAGACTCGCACATAACTCAGTAACCATTCTGATATCAAAAGCAGTGCCTTTCTACTCTGCCGTGTTGCCTTCTAGAAAGGATTAATGAGCAGAGACAGAAGGAAAGTACCAGGGAGAGACTGGGTTGTGGAATGCCTTTGATGGATTTCATCCAGATGGAAGTAGGTAGCCACTGAAAATTTTTGAAGTGGGAATTTGTTTTAGGTATTTTAGGAGGCTTATCTGGCAAGAATGTATAGGTTATATTAGTTCAATAAAAATGCTTATTCATTCAAAACCTGTTCTATTGAATACATATTGTGTTCTACACTGTATGTAGTCTCTGGGAATGGAGTTGCATTAGTGAGTGCTTTTAATCCTGAACTCTCTATATAATATACTGTGCTACACACTTTGGAGAGAAAGAGAACTATGACACAGCATCTACCCTTTACATGTCTTACGATTGAACTAGCCTGTTGGATAATTGGGTCCTTGTTGGTGTTTTTGTGTGCCCAGTTGCAACAATGATGGCTTCTAGGAGAGGAAGGTGAAACAGGGATCACCAGGCTTTTGAAGTGGTCTGGATGGTTTCAATTCAAGCGGTTAAAGAAATGGAAGTATGGAAAGAAGAGATAGCTGTAAGAGTAGGCAGAATTTAGCTACATGATACATATGTGAAAAGTAGGGACAATCAGGCAGTGTCAGTAGGATTGGTCTGGGTAACATTTTAAAATTTCCCCTCTACTCACATAAAGCTGCCAAAATAGAGGAGCAGGCATTTAAAATGTTTCTCTGCTGTCTGCTTTGTTTCTTTGAACCTTTATGTTTTATTTCAAACAAACTTCTTAAAAGTTCTGTCACCATGAATTAATACGCAGCAGGCTGTGACCTCGTGTATCTGTGCTGTGCTCAGTCGTGTCTGACTCTTTGGGAGCTCGTGGACTGTAGCCCGCCAGGCTCCTCAGGCCATGGGATTTCCCAGGCGAGAATGCTGAAATGGGTTGCCATTTCCTACTCCAGGGGACCTTCCTGACCCAGGGACTGAACCCAGGTCTCCTACTTTGCTGGCAGATTCTTCACCACTGTGCCACCAGGGAAGCCCTAGTGTTCCAAATATTATCAATTTTTGACTTTCAGTGTGGAAATAAGTTCATCTTATGTTATATAACTTTCTCTTTATGAAATGTGTGACATGTAAGGCTATGAGAGATACCACTCCTTGCATGTTTCTTTATAGCAAAAGAGAATTCACAGTTTGACATGTTGTGTTAAGAAAGATTATATTAAGCAAGAGAAAATTTATGTATTAAATTGTATAATATTCTTCCTGCAAAGATCTAATAAGTCACTAAATTTGACCAACATGTTTTTTGAACTGTCTTTCTTGGTGGCAGATACTCTTTCAAGAAAAACTATGTAAATACCATTAGGTGTCAATATTATGTCTAGACTACAGAGTAAAATTACTTCATTGTAGCATTAAACCCTCTTCCTGGTCTTCCTTAGTACAAGCTCAGACCTAGTCTGTGTGTAAGTAGAGGCAAGAAACTGGTTGAAACCCTATGGACACCACACCTTATCTATAGCGTAGACATAAAAAACTATCATGTTCATGATAATTATTGCTATTTCTCAACTTTATGTCAGTGTTGGTGTTCTCAATCGATATTTGGACATGTGCCATTCCTTTTTGTTAAAAAGAACCCTGATTCAAAATTCTAGCAGCAAGCTCTTAGTTTTTTTTTTTTGGCCAATGTGGAGATTATCAAGAAAAACTTAGTTAATAAGTATATTAAAATAGCAGTACTTTTCCACTATTTGGGACATACAGGAATGTATATTTTATGGAGGTACAGAAATATGAGACATTTTGCGTATGCATGTTTTATTTATCTAGTGATATGAAAAACTCTCACTGAAGTAAAACTACATTAATAGGGATGTCAAATTCATTTCCCATTGCCTCTTCACATTTCAAATACATTTTCATAGCTCTAGAAAAGTAAGCTCACACACCTAGTGTGCGTGTTCTTTGTGTTCACACTACTTAGGGTGGTAGGCAGGTCCCTCAGAAAAGAACGAAGAATTGGAGACAACTGTCAGGCAGCTATTAAATTAAGCTGTGGTAGAGTTTTCTGTCTGTGCCAATCACATTCTTCAATTTGACAGAATACTTTTACCATTAACATATCTGCCTTATTGGACTCCTTATAATATTTTTAGAGGGGTTCAGTTCAGTTCATTCGCTCAATTGTGTCTGACTCTTTGCGACCCCATTAACTGCAGCACACCAGGCCTCCCTGTTCATCACCAACTCCCAGAGTCTACCCAAACCCATGTCCATTGAGTCGGTGATACCATCCAACTATCTCGTCCTCTGTTGTCTCCTTCTCCTCCTGCCCTCAATCTTTCCCTGCATCAGGGTCTTTTCAAATGAGTCAGCTCTTTGCATCAGGTGGCCAAAGTATTGGAGTTTCAGCTTCAGCATCAGTCTTCCAATGAACATTCAGGACTGATCTCCTTTAGGATGGACTGGTTGGATCTCCTTGCAGTCCAAGGGACTCTCAAGAGTCTTCTCCAACACCACAGTTCAAAAGCATCAATTCTTCAGTGGTCAGCTTTCTTCACAGTCCAACTCTCACATCCATACATGACTACTGGAAAAAACATAGCCTTGACTAGACGGACCTTTGTGGACAAAGTAATGTTTCTGCTTTTTAATATGCTGTCAAGGTTGGTCATAACTTTCCTTCCAAGGAGTAAGCGTCTTTTAATTTCATGGCTGCAATCACTATCTGCAGTGATTTTGGAGCCCCCCAAAATAAAGTCTGACACTGTTTCCACTGTTTCCCCATCTATTTCCCATGAAGTGATGGGACTGGATGCCATGATCTTAGTTTTCTGAATGTTGAGCTTTAAGCCAACTTTTTCACTCTCCTCTTTTACTTTCATCAAGAGGCTCTTTAGTTCTTCTTCACTTTCTGCCATAAGGGTGGTGTCATCTGCATATCTGAGGTTATTGATATTTCTCCTGGCAATAGTAAATAGAATAGGTGATTGTTGACATTAGTTTATATATATATATATATATATATATATGGACCTATCATTTGAAATTGCTTAAACATAACCATTAATTCATTATAATTACTGAAAAAAGTTTAAAACTGATTAGCTGGTGAGGTTGTAAAGAAAGTGGAAAGTCTAAAATTAACCAAGTAGAGATTGGGGAAAAAAGCTTCCAAGATTAAAATAGGTAAGGATTTACAGAAAAGAAAAGCAATGTGTTGAACACTAAAGCTATGATTTCTGAGCTAGGTTTTCTCCAAAATGAGAATTTTTATAAAAGATTTTATGTTTTAGAGTCCTGGAAAAGGAAATGGAAGCCTACTCCAGTGATCTTGCCTGGAGAATCCCATGGACAGAGGAGCTTGGGGGGCTGCAGTCCATGGGGTCACGGAGAGTCAGACACGACTGAGCGACTACACTACATTTTAGAGTAGCTTTATGTTCACAGCAAAATTGAGAAGAGAGTAGTACATTGATTTCCCACATCCCTCCTGGCTCCACATGTGCACAGCCGCAGTGTCTGCATCCTTTTCCTTTTACATAAAGCACAAGAATCCAGACTGTTGCTCAGAGATAGGAACGCTTGAGGATGTGATGCTCTGTGATGTTAGTTTGGGGTGTGTCTTCCAACCAACACCGTTCAAACTCCAGTCCCCACACTTGAAAAATGGTTCCATTTGTACAGACTAGATAATTTGTGCTGTATGATACATGCTGAGCCATGTTCTTTGGAATCCCCTTCTACATTCCACCTACAACATTGCTACTGGCCCACCAGCCACAGTGTGAATTCCTAGACTTCATCCATTATTTTCCTACTGACCAGCTTCTATATTTTATCCAGGTTTTGTTTTTTGGCTTTTTTAGGGGGTGGGCAGGAATGTTGTATTGCCTTTACTGACAAATAATTTCCCCAGTTTTAGAAATATGATTTTGTTCACCTGATCTGTACATCTGAATTTATATGGTGATTTTAAACCTTAATTCTATGTCTTCAGATCATTCTGCTGAATTTTAATATACAATTTTATATTTTAATTTTAATATATTTAAAAGTTATGTGTATTAATGGTCTATTATTTTCATGTTACTATTTCATGTTACTATTTCATGTCATATTTAGACATACATCTTTATTTTTAAATTGAGAACACTTATTGTATTTCAGCATTGGTCATATTTTATATTTGAAATCCCCGTGAACAGTGACATGAAATGACCAGTCAGATAATCATAAAATGGTAAAGAGAAAGTTAATTTTTTTTGGTAATCTTCTACAAAATTTATGATAATACCAATAGAATTTTATTTAACCAGTTTTGAAAGACTATAGCTCCATGAGAGTAACTCTCAAAAACAGCTAAGTCAGGAAAGGAAAGTACCTTGGAAGCTTTGGATTTTTCTATTTAAATCTCCACTCACTGCCTCAAGTAAATATAGATTTAGTATCTGAGTGACAGCAACAAATGCTGAAACCTAACCCTAAATTCTCAGTGCTCCAGTGGACCATATTTGGCAAATCACTGCACTCTCTGGACTTTACTGATCTAGCAAATATCTTTTCTGTTGACACCAGAGGGAGAAACTATATGAGACAGGGCACACAGGCTCCTGGTTTTCTTTTCTGAGTGTAAAATTAGAGGGTGAGAAATAATGAAGTAGTGTTAAAGTTATCTTGTGGTGCAAATGCAGAATTAAAGTTTGGCTTTAATCGAAAGTTCTATGATACATACAAAAGCAAGCATACAGGAAATATAATAAAATTTATTCCCCTATGATTGAACTTGATTTGGAATTTGAGCCTTAAGAATAATGATAGAGAACTTAAGCTAGTTACTTATAACTAACCTCAATCAATTTGAACCCATTTGAACCAGGGCTGGCAGTTTAAGATCCGAGGATGGCTTAGGTAGTTTCTCCGGCTTTGGAAAGGAAGGTTTTGTCTAACATTCTGTGAAGTGGCATGAGTTTGGCCTCTGTCCCTGCTGCAGATGCTTAGATACACATGTCCTCCACATGTCACTGTGTGTCCTCCTAATTGCAACCCCGAGGTTCCTTCAGGTCACTGGCCTCAGCCACCTTCACATCTCTCTTGGCCAGGGTTTTAAGAACTTAGAACTCTCATCCAAGAATTGGACTCTTTTCTTTCATCTTTGTACTTTGGTGTCCTCCTTTGGCTACTGACTCACTGTAGGGGTTGGGAGTGGATGGTAGAGAAAGGGGGAAGAAAGTGAATTCAGTTCACTGCAGTAGGTTTTATCCCTTTAGTGGTTTAGTCACTAAGTTGTGTAAGACTCTTGCCATCCATGGACTGTAGCCTGCCAGGCTCCTCTGTCCGTGGGATTATCCAGGGAAGAATACTGAAGTGGGTTGCCATTTCCTTCTCCAGGGTATCTTCCAGACCCAGAAATTGAACCTGAGTCTCCTGCATTGCAGGCAGATTCTTTACCGACTAAACTATGAGGGAAATCCACTTCCCCTTTTTAATCCCTTTGCACATATTAAAAATTATTCTGTATTTACAGTTTTAATATATTTTCCTCGTAGAGTTGGAATATTTCTATTGTCATTACATTTGGTAAAGGAGTATAGTTGAATATGGGTGATGCTGGAACCTTAATCGATCCTTAAAAAGCCTGTAAATCATAGATAAATAACTTTTTCTTCAATGTGATGTTTGAAAAATATTCTCTCTTCAGTTCAGTTCAGTTGCTCAGTCATGTCCAGTTCTTTGTGACCCCATGGACTGCAGCACGCCAGAATTCCCTGTCCATCACCAACTCCTGGAGCTTACTCAAACTCATGTCCATTGATTTGATGATGCTATCCAAACATCTCATCCTCTGTCATCCCCTTCTCCTCCTTCCTTCAATCTTTCCCAGCATCAGGGTCTTTTCAAATGAATCAGTTCTTTGCATCAGGTGGCCAAAGTATTGGAGCTTCAGCATCATTCCTTCCAATGAATATTCAGGACTGATTTCCTTTAGGATGGGCTGGTTGGATCTCCTTGTTGTCCAAGGGACTCTCAAGAGTCTTCTCCAACACTACAGTTCAAAAGCATCAATTCTTCAGCGCTCAGCTTTCTTTATAGTCCAGTACTCAGATCCATAGGGATGTGAGATTCTCCCTTAAGGAAATGGAATAATAAGAACCACTGTCAGCTTTGGAAGGCAGTTGAGCAGGACACTGGAAATACTTCCTCATCATTCATTCCAGTTTTCCCCCACTCTGTGGCATCTACATAGCTTAGGTCAGCCCTCATTCCATGCTATTCAGTGTAATCCCATCCCTGTGACAGTGATGTGAATGATAAATCTGGTTAGAATGATGTTTAAGACTATTTTCCGTAAGTAAGGAAGAAAATATTTCTCTTCTATGCTGATTTTGTGGTCTGCATAGTAAATGAATGAATGTTTTATATATCTTTTATTTTAATGCCTAACATAAAAGCTAGCATATCTTAGGTACCAAAAAACAGTTGCCTGAATAAATGAATGAGTGATGCTATAAACCTGAAAATTGGAAGAATGTGATTTAAATACAGAAGGTTCAGTTCAGTTCAGTTGAGTCGCTCAGTCGTGTCTGACTCTTTGCGACCCATGAATCGCAGCACGCCAGGCCTCCCTGTTCATCACCATCTCCCGGAGTTCACTCAGAGTCACGTCCATCGAGTCCATGATGCCATCCAGCCATTTCATCCTGGGTTGTCCCCTTCTCCTCCTGCCCCCAATCCCTCCCAGCATCAGAGTCTTTTCCAGTGAGTCAACTCTTCTCATGAGGTGTCGATCATAGTTTAGGTGCATTTAGCTTTAGAGAACATGGATGTGAATTGTAATGGTAGCTCTTCAGTGTCTTATTCTGGGCTTTTTTCTTTTTTTTTTTTGTCTTTTTTTGAGATGGAGGGTGCAAAATAGAAAGAAAAGGTGAGTGGGAGATAGAGCGTTTAGTTTTTACCCATTTACAAATAAAACTGTTATATAAAAGTTTTACTAGTTTATAAAAGGGAATTGTAAACCTAAACTTGTTCTATTATTAAGAGCATTTTTTTTTCTAAATTATTTTACTATCTGGTGGAAAAGTTAAGTTCCTACATAGCTATTTAAAACATAAAGCATTGTTAAATCACAATGGAGACAAACAGAATTGAGTGGAAGCACGAGAGCCTATTCATGTTGATTATGACTTTTATGAGATGGAAAACTTTACTCAATTTCATAATAGTCCAGTAAGATTTTGGTGACTGACCGTATTGGTCTGAGTTGAATGGGTGACTTAATTGTAGAAGGTTCTCTGTTCCAATATCAAAATAACTCCTAGTTGATAATTCAGAACAGAAGGATGAACAAAACAAGGAAGAAGAAAAGAAGCAAAAACGGATGAAAGGGAGGGAGGATAGAAGTAAAGAAGGAAAGAGGCAAACTACTTTGATTTTTCAGTGAAACCTCACTCAGAAATGAGTAAAGCAATTCTAAAATGTTATTTATTTTATTCATTGTGTCTAATAGCATATTGCATCTCTGGGTATAGTACCATAATGTGAATAGATAAGTACACACACATATGTACACATGCATATATTTATGTAATAGTTCAACGCATAGTACATAATAAAGAATTAAAACATACGGACTCTGACTTGAAAACTCCATTGTTGAAAGAAGTGTCTGTAAATGGAATAATGTTTGTACTGTGGCAAAGACAGTTCAACTGTAGGAGTGGAAAATCAGCTGATTCGCTGGACTAAAAATCAAGAGGAGATCTTGATCCTTTTCTCCCAGCTCAGTATTCTTTCTTCTTTACTGTCTGTGAGTCTCTCTCCTAAGTATTTATTAGGTCTGGGGCTCTAAGGCTGCTGAATCTTTCTTTCTTGTACGTTGATAGTTGTGGTTTAACCTGAGTTTCCTATAGACGCAATGTTCAATGGATGACATTAGGTAGAAAAGCAGTTGGAGGCAGCCTGTTCATGAGGCCTGGCCTTGGGCAGCTCTCATCACCTGTCCAATCCTGTCCCTCTGGTGTCTCTTTCACATACTCATGTCTATTGGCTGTTAGTACATTTTATTCCCATCACTAGCCTACTCTTTCCCACTTTTATCACCTAATGAGAAACATCTCATCTTTCAAGACCCTGTTTTGTCTTGAAAGCGAATCTTGACTCCACTACTGCATTACTTTGATAAGTTGTTTAACCTCTGTGTGTCTCATCCATATAAGCCCCTGTCACAGACACAGCAATGCTGATTAAATGAAGTCATATGGGCTTAGTACATTCTATAATATGGCAATATATGTTCAGTACATTTGGCAATCAGAGGAAAATTTGTTGCTGCCTACTATACTCATATTGCCCTTTCATTGTCAGATACCTCATTATAACTACATTATATTGTTATCACTCCTTTGCCTTGTATTTCTTGCACGAGTTTGTGGGCTCCATCAGCATAGATGTTTACATTTTCAAATGCTCAATTCTATGCAAAATGAATATTGTTATTAAGAATGATCACTTATAATCTAAAATACTCCCATAAACACAAATATATAAAGTCTGTAAATATATTCACTATACTTCCCTCATGCCTTTTCTCCTTTGGTAATCATAAGTTTGTCTTCTTTGTCTGGGGGCCTATTTATACTTTGCAAAAAATTTATATCATTTTGTTAGATTCCATGTGCAGTTGATACGATTCCTTCATTTTTGAATACGTAAAGTAGCAGGATAGCTGCCAGGAAAACCAAACTTCAGAACAATAGTGAGTTTAACATAAAAGGTTCTACACAGTGAACACAATTGAAGGGCAGTATTACAAATTGAGGAGGGTAGTTCTTGCCTGGAGAATCCCCTTGGACAGAGGAGCCTGGCTAGCTACAGTCCATGGGGTTGCAAAAGGTCGGACACTACCAAGGGAATAAGAACACATGCACATATTACAAATTGAGGAATAATTATTCAGAAGTAAAGGAGTAGCAGGTACACGGAATCCCTAGGGAAGAGGTATATTGTGTAGCCACTAAGTGGTGAATCAGCCCTGAGAAGTGCTAATATGAAAGAAATATTAGCTGATTTAAGATTATCCAAATATCTTCATCTTTATAAAGACCTAGATTATGGAACTTATATAGTTATACCTAGCACTCTGCATTGCTTAAAAATTGTATAGAACTTGAAAGTGGGAAAGAAAAAACTTGGAGAGTAAGGGAGCAATATGGCAGTTCAGAAGGTAGTATCAACTCAGAAATAATGCTTACTAAAACTTGAGTTTGGGTTAAGGAGTTAAGGGCAGAGTATTTTATTTTGAATTGTACATAGGCAAAGTTTAATAATTACTAAAGTAATAGAGTATATTAGGAAGTCCAAATAATTCTGTAGTTCTGTGAGGAGAGAATGATAAAGAACGCTGCATTCTTTAGTTTGCATAGCATTTTTACATTTATCTTACTTAAGCCTATCAAACAAATGCCAGGAATGTATGTTATGCCCATTATTTATTTATTTATTTATTTTTAAATACATTGATGGAGACTCAGAGTAGTTAGAGTCATCTGCTTGACTCTAATTGCAACTTTCTTTCTGTTATGGAATATTTCTTTAGGCTGAGAAAATGTGCTCTTACTACGAAACACTGACCAAAATGTGAAATGTTGTATTGTAAGTAGAGATAGATATGCATGCTATTCTAACTTCCTTTAGAGTATAAATGAACTCATATAAACTATTAATTGTAATCAACTATTTATATCAATGACTGTTATAATATTCAGTTTAGTTCCTCAAACACTTTTAGAGTTAGTATTTTCACCTTGCCTGCTTTTTGAGTTTTGTGCTTAGAGGTTTTCTTTTTTTTAAAAAAATGTAACTGTATTACAATTGAATTACTCCTTATATAGTATTAAGTGGAAAAATATAAAATCTGAAAAGTAGGGTGCCATGTCCGAGCCCTGGCCAGTGTGCTGTTAAAGTCCAAAGCAGTAAAGTCCATGGTATGAGGAAATGAGTCCCAGAATCAAATTGATAGACATTGCCCTTGTCACTTACCTGGTGTTCATTGCTGGGCAAATATCATTTAAGTTCTCTGTAGCTCAGTTTACTCAGCCAGATTGTGTAATCTATCAGAGTTATATTTTATGTTTTTTGTTCAATATTGTATTCTGAATGTCTAGAGTAGTGTCCTATGTAATAAACATTCAATAAGTATTTTTTAAAATACATTTACAAAGGACTGACTATATTATCTACTCACAGGTTGCTTTGAAAGTAGGCCATTTACCATTTACCATAACTTTTGGCAAATAGGAGATGCCTTCTCTTCTTTCTGCTATGCTTATTATCATCATTATCATTATTAGTGTCTATATTGTGGCTGAGGGTGAAGGAGGTTTAAAAGACAAGACATTGTAAACTGTTCTAAATAAGAGAGCTGGTGTATTGGGTAAGGACTCCATTCTGGTAAACTATCTGGTGATTGATTCTATTTAGTTAAACAGAGAGGAAGGTGATGGCTTTATGTAAGTCCTGACTAATAAAGGTTTCAAGTGGCCTTGACCCTCTTGGTTTCTTCTTCTGTTCTAGTTATCCCTTTTCATCTCCTTTCACAGATAATCAGTCTTTGATTCTTTTACTTCTGATGGTTGGGTTTTATCAAGTATTAGACTTGGAACTTAAACCATTGGTGTCGTGGCTCTATTTTTCTCTTCCCTATCACTTCTTCTTCTCTTCATGCTTTTATAAGCAATAGCTGTAGCTAATTAAATTAGTGACTAGTGTATAGTTTTCTTCTCCCAAATGTAAAATTAATTTGGAAGGTCATGGGTCTAGTCCAATATTATAAGGGCTTAGGAACTTTTTATAATATACTAAATGATAATAGCTTGATATATTTGTCATTTTTTTTGGGAGAAATCTCCTTTTTTAAAATAATAGGAAGTATTCTAGGAAAACAAGCACAAATAAGCCAACAACCAACAAGCAAAACCAAACAAGCCCCTAAAATCCCCCAGATATTTGTTATGCATGTTGCTTTTTTGAGAGTGGTCTCTTATTCCATGTTCTCTATGCAGGATACACTGCTTTCACAAAAGGGTCCGTGAAGCAAACTAGCTGACAAGTGATTGATTACTGATAACCTGACACTCGAGCGCCCTTATCTATCATGATAGATTTCAGCATGGAAAATTTAGTTTTATTTTTTCCCTTCCTTTCTTTCCTTTTTTACTTCCTATCTTCCTTTCTTCTAGTTTTCTTCATCCTCCCTCCCTCCCTTCCTTCTTTCTATTCTTTTAAATTATAAAGAGGATTGAAGGTATTAATGATAAAATCACTAAGTTCTTACTTAAATTCAGGTAGATGTATTCTCTAGAGCAACAGTCCCCAACTTTTTTGACACCAGGGACCAGTTTCTTGGAAGACAATTTTTCCATGGATGGAGTTAGGGAGGGGTCGTTTTCAGATGATTTAAATGCATTACGTTTATTGTACACTTTATTTCTATTACTATTATTACATTAGCTCCACTTCAGATCATCTAACATTGGATCCTGGAGGTTGGGGACCCCTGCTCTAGAGCCCACTTCAAATCCTCTCATCATCCATTTCATCTCAGAGTTAATCAAACCCTCCTCTAGGTCATGTTGCACTTGTACTTGCCTTTATTGATGTACTTACTATACTTAATTTATTTTAATATATTATATTCCCTGTTATCTGAGTAAAAATGAAATCTTTTTTATTGCCATTCCTCATATTGTATACTTGGCACTCACCAAAGGCTCAGTAGATGTTTATGTTTTACTTCTGACCTTTAGCAGAATTTTTTTCACTTCTCATTCTAAGTTTCTGTTCTTTCTGCTGTTTTCCCACTGGTATTGCATTAGGGATGTACAAGATTATCTGTAAATAAAATATGAAAGTTATATGTACACACACACATGTACATATATCAGCAAGTCAGATATCTAGTTATTTTCTGTTTATATGATGATTTTACATTTTAGAATATCAAGAATAATAGTTGTTTACAATTTTTTTTTTAGTCTTTATGTCAGACACAAGTGAAAGTTTTAGTGTAAATGTGCATGTGTGCTAAATTACTTGAGTCATTTCCGACTCTTTGAGACCATATGGACCATAGCCTGCCAGGCTCGTCTGTCCCTGGGATTCTCCAGGTAAGAATATTAGAATGGGTTGCCATGCCCTCTTCCAGGGGATCTTCCTGACCCAGAGATCGAACCTGCCGTCTCTTACATCTCATACTTTGGCAAACGAGGCGGGTTCTTTACCATTAGCACCACACATCGCAACATTTGGTAGCTATGCCTAAGATAGATCATTTATTATCAGGTATTCTGATAAATGGATTTTATGTGTTGGAAAAGTTTTTTCAAGTTTTTATTTTTTATATTAAAATAATTTAAGAATGGACAGAAAGTACATCTTTTTTGGTTGCTTATTACATTGAAATAAAATACTCAAATGATTAAGTTTTTTTTAAAATTTCTTTATTTACTTATTTTTTATATTATATATTTTGACTCTGGTGGGTCTTCTTTGTTGCTGCATGCAACAAAGTTTCTGTAGTTGCCAAGAGTAGGGGCTACTTTTCATCGTGGTGCTCGGGCTTTTCACTGTGGTGGCTTCGCTTGTGAAGCACAGGCTCTAGGCACGTAGACTTCAGTAGTTGAAGCACATGGGCTCAGTAGTTGTGGCTCCTGGGCTCTAAAGAGGAGGCTCAGTAGTTGTGGCGCATGTTCTTAGGTGCCCCGAGGCATGTGGAATCTTCTAGGAAGAAACTGTGTCCTTCTTATTGCAGGGTGGATTCTTAACCACTGGACCATGAGGGAGTCATTAAGTTTTATTTTTAAATCCATTTTCTAATGTAAGTATATATCCTATTAGCCTCTCTTTTTATTTGTCTATATTTTTGTTAATGTAGATACAGTACTATTATTTGAGTTGATTGTATAACGAGCACATCTGTGTAGCATTTAGCTTGGATTATACACATACGTTCCATGTAAGAACATATGCAGCATTATTCTTTCTGTAAGAAATAGCATTTCCCTATTGCATAAAAATAGTGCATCTCCATATATAGGTAAAAATTCTACATGCAGATGCTGTTTCAAGGTGATTCAAGAATTACTGCCCTTTGCTTTTTTTGTAGGCTGTCATTTTATTGTATTTGAATCTTTCACCACTGAGCTTGAAGACTGCTTACAACTTTATATTTACAAAATTCATGAAAATTATTGATAATACAATCAAACTATCACTCCTAGAATATTTATTACTTGGATAGGGGGAACACTATGCTTCAAAATGAAAGATAATAAATTTATTTCCTATCTTTGCTCTTTCCTAATGACTTACAGAGACACTTGAACCTTTACATCTAAGGGGCAATATTTATAATCAGAATTTTTGCACTGACATGAGATAGAACCCAGTGATGATCTTCTTTTTCTCTGAGGTACTTATTGTTAAAAAATATTGTTTTATCTGTTTTCTTAATCATAATAAATTCATTCATTCTCAGCTGATAGTGCTTTAATATGTCACCCCTCACAGGGGCATTCTGAAATAAAAGAACATTTCAGGAAAGGGAGCAAAGTTTGTATAAAACAAGGAATGTCTAATTACAAGTGGGAAGGTAGTTAATCTTTCTAGCTCCATTTAAATGCTGCCATATGGGACTACCAACTTTACCTTCTGTTTGGTTTGAATTTGTACAAGGGAACAAAATAAGTCTTAAGAAAAGAAAAATCTATTGTGTGAAAATATTTAAGGTATTTAAAGGCCAAATATAATATTTTTGTGCTGTAGTCTACCTTAGTCTGCCATAATTTCAGTACTCTTTATGACATGGATAATTAAATTTCATCGTATTTTGAATTTAAACAGATTAGTTTGGATAATCTGAGACTTGAGATTTAGATGAGTGGGAAAAACGTCAAGTGGGTCAGCAGAAGTGGAGATTACACTGTGTAATTTGCTAGTCCTGTTCAATCTAGTGCTAGAAATTGAATAAATTTTCATGGACATAGAAAACATGCAGAGGATATAACTTGTTTCCATCTAGTTATATACATGTGCAGTGAATGTGTTATCTGATTCTAAAACCATCTTTGAATTAGCTTTTTTTTTTTTCACGCTGGTACTCTGTAGTTTCTGAGATATTTCATGATCGTATGAACTGCAAGTGATGCTCAATATTGACAAGTGCAGTACAAACAGCAGATGGTAAGATACTGATGGAGACATTTGTTAATGGGCCAGTAGTCTTCCTTAGAAGTACAGATATTTGGGAGAGTTTTTGGCTTGTTTACCCCACTGCTTTTCTCTACTGAGTACCTGGGAAGGAAGAAAAGAATCCAAAGATTCTTTTGTGTTTCTTCATGGGTAGAAAAGGTGAGTATCGGAATTGCATCAACATTAGGTGAAACCATTGTTAGTAAATGGAGTTGCTACATTATGAAAAAGAATGTATATAAACACCAGCTCTGTCACACACTAGTCGGTAAACTTGGACAGATTTCATAACCCTTCTGAATTTAAGATTCTTTCAATGTATGTTGAAGATCACAATATCTATTTTCTTATGTTTTCCATTTACTAAGATGAAGTAATATATGTATAGAAAATGTACATAGTGTTGCTCCTGGATATTATTACATAACTGGGAACTAAAGAATGTCATGGGAGATCATGGAGTCTACTGGCTTAAAGTATGGGCTTCAGAAAATCAGAAAGATCTGGATTTGAACCCCAGACTTACAGCTTCCTTGCTGTGTGAGCATAAGCAAATTACTTTCTTGGCTTAAGCTTTAATTTGTTTATAAAATGGAGTACTGTTGTTATATGGATAGTGCTACTTATATGCAAATTATTCTAGGAGATTCCCTGGTGGCTCGGATGGTAAAACGTCTGCCTGTAATGTGAGAGACCTGGGTTCAGTCCTTGGGTTGGGAAGATCTCCTGGAGAAGGAAATGGCAATCCACTCCAGTACTCTTGCCTGGAGAATCCCACAGATGGAGGAGCCTGGTAGGCTACAGTCCATGGGGTCGCAAAGAGTCGGACATGACTGAGTGACTTCACTAGCATGAATTAATTGCTTTATAAAGCTTCCCAGGTGGCTTAGTGGTAAAGAACCCATCTACCAGTGCAGGAGACTGAGGTTTCATACCCTGCTGGGGAAGAGCCTCTGGAGAAGGAAATGGCAACCCACTCCAGTATTCTTGCCTGTAAAATCCCATGGACAGAGGAGACTGGAGGACTACAGTCCATAGGGTCACAATGAGTCAGACATGACTGACTGACTGAGCACCCATAAGTGGTAATTACTGTCTCTTTCTCTCTCTCACTTTTTTTTAATCCCCCACAAGTGACCATGCTGTCACCATTTTTTGTTAGTAAAATAATAACTATATGAAGGATTGTTGTAAGTTAAAAGTATTTTTGATAGATCAGAACATGAGCCATAACTAAAAAGATGAAATTATATAGGGTTGAATGTAAAGTCTTACATTTAGTCTTATGAAAAATATTTAAAAATGAAAAATAAGAGAAAAGATGAACTTTGTAAACATTATGTTAAGTGAAATAAACTAGACAAAGAAGACTACATAGTGTATGATTTCATTTGTATAAAGTTTAAAAGAGACAAGTTACAGAGACAAAGTAGATTAGCAACAACTCTGGACTTAGTATGGGGAGGACAGGTAGAAGAAATAGAAAATTGCTTACTAATGGATGCATAGGTTCTTTCAGGGGGTGCAAAAGTGATCTAAAATTACACAGTAGTAATGGTTCCACAATCCTTTGACTTGACTAAAAAAGAATACTAAACTTTACATTTCTAGTGAGAAATTGTATGTAAATTTTATCTCAATGAAGTTCTTGAAAAATGAAACTACATTCAAAATAATTTCTGTGACAAGCATTAAAGTGATAGTTTCACTTTTAGAACTCTGTTAATCCATTCAGTAATTAGCATTTTCTACATTAGAGACATAGTTTTGTATGTATTGTGTTTAAGTGTGTGTGGGAGGTGCTGTCCCATGACTGTAAACATCTCAAGGGGAAAAAAAGATGGGGACCAGGCTTCCTCAGTTCTCTGAAACTGTACACATTCTCAGTTAATCAATCCCTTTTCTAGAAGTGGTATTTTGTACCTCTGCTGTTATTTTATTGTTAATTGGCTGTTTCTTGTTGATGATGTAGTCCTTAAGACCTGCTTTCAGGAATCCCTAAAGAGTCTTTGAAGCTTCAACTCTAATTTACCTCCAGGTTCACACAGTTACCTGAGCCCTGGGAGACTTTCCCAGCAGACTTTTCTGTTACTCAAGAAAACAGGGATATTAGCACACAGGTAAAGACTGGTGACTCTGCTTTCTGATCCAGGCAGGTGAAGACCCCAAAAGAGGAATTGCTCTTTCCAGCCTTCAAAAGGTGCACGCTATACAGGGGCTCACACTTACTTCAAACAAGTCTTTTTTGCTCTTTTTTCCCCTGAGAAGAAAATACTGCTCTAGAGAAGCCAGTGAGCCTCAAGTTTGGTGAACTTTGATGGCCTTGAATGTTGCTTGGCTGCTCTCTGGCCTGTTAGACAACATCCTGTGGCTTATTCCCTCACAAAGCATAGAGCATAGGGCCTCTGACTTCGTGGACTGTATGTGAAATGGAAAATGCTGTGCAAAATGAGCAACCCACCTGAACTGATTTTCACAGTTCTGTGAATTTTGCTCTCAGAACAGAGTACTGTGGTGGCTGGAGCATCTGGAATTCTAATCTATCCTTTAAGAGCTCATCACACCTCCACTTAGGCACTGGTAAAGTAAGCCAACACAAAGCCAAAATATAACCTGCTCGTTTGAATATCAGGTTGTGAGGGGAGTTTTTAATTTCCTTGGTTCTGTCTCGCCACAGCAAAAATTTGAAGCAATGGGTGGACAAGTGTTACAGCTCAGTTTTATTTGGCAAGCAAAGGAAAATTGAGGCATGAGGGCAGGCTGACTCAAAAGACTTGAAGAGAGGAGAGGCCCTAGGCTCAATTTTGGCTCCTGTTTTTACATGTTTTTTTATCCTCCCCCTGAGCCTGCCCTGTGTAAATTGGACTAGCCAGGGGGCTGTTTGTTTCACCTGAGGTTCTCACTCAGGTCCTTGGACCTTCCTTTGTTCTATTTTCACAGGCTTTTCCCTTTCTTTATCTTTTAGGCACCACCATTTTGGACTCCTTTTTCTTATTCTAACTACCTAACATTCCCCCTTCAGGAGACGGGAGGCCCAATTTTTGGGGAATCGGGGTGTCGAGGTCTCTCTGGCTACTTCCTGCAGAACTGGGATGGTGAGGGGCACTGGGCCTCCCTCTCTTGCTAGTCTTAAGCCTCAGAGTCCTCACTGTGGTGTCCATCTAAGGGTGAGTGATATTTTCTGTGGTTGGCTGTAGTTCTATATATCCTTGTTGAACTGGCACTGCATGTTGCAGTTTGTTGACCTGGGCAGAGACAAAACGGGTTAGACAATTGGTAATACATGGAGCAATCATAAGTAGCATCAATATGGTGATAACAAGGATTAGTAGGGGCATTAGCCAACTCCAAATTCCCCCTCGCCAGGAGAAGGATCCCCCAAAGAGAAATTGTAGCCACCCCGAGGACTCTTCAGCTTGTTCTTTGAGGTCCTGTAGGCTTTGGACTGTTTTTCTTGAGGACTGTAAGACTTTCTTTAACTTAGCTGGAGGTATTTACCCAGAAACAACACGTCTCATTCAAGATGGCTCAAGTCCCTCCTTGTTCAGGGATCAGGAGATCTATCTCCTGTCTATTGTGAAGTACAATCCCTGCCAAACTGTGTTGGCTCGTTAGAGCTGTCCTGAGAAATCTTATCCCCAGAAACTTAATTTTGGAGGTGTTCATTAGGACACTCGTCTGTAGTCCAGAGTAGGTATCTGATAGCTCCCAGGGGCTCACAGGTGTATTGAGTGTTCTCTTCTGTTTTCTTCCAAAGCTTGACTCGTGAGTAGTGAATCCAGGAGTTGTGTCCTGGTACCTTGACTGCTGTGGGGATAGAAAGTATTACAGGGTAGGTGCCCTTCCATGTGGGCTGGAGTTGAGCCTCTGGGGACCCATCTTTCCAGACTTTAATTAGAACTTGAGTTCCTGGAGCATATAGTGGTGACTCTTTAGAATCTTTTGGGTGCTGGTTGACACCCAACAAGCATATATCCTGTTGGAATTGCCCAATGGCCATGGCATAAGACCGGAGGGTCTGAGCCTCTGGATCTAGGAAGAGGTCACTGACGTAAACAAAAGATCTCCCATATAGCATCTCATAAGGACAAAGACCAACCTGTTCCTTAGGGGCAATATGGTTTGGAGGAGGGCTATTGGTAAAGCCTTCTTCCATCTGAGAGAGGTCTCTTGGGTTATTATTTTTTATCACTGATTTTAAGAATTGTTTGGCTCTTTCTACTTTTTCTGAAGACTGAGGCCTCCAGGTACAATGGAGATAATAAATAATGCCCAATGCTTTAGAGACCCCTTGAGTGACCTTAGAAGTAAATGATGTCTCATTGTCACTTTGTAATGACTTGGGCAGACCAAATCTTGGAATGATTTCATGGAGCAGTTTTTTTTTTAACCACCTCCTCAGCCTTCTCAGTCTGGGAAAGTCTTCAATCCATCCTGTGAATGTATCTGTCATGACTAATGGGTATTTATATCCTTGAGAAACTGGCATCTGGTGAAGTCCATCTGCCAGTCCTCTCCTGGGTAGGTCCCACGTTGTTGGATGGGCTGGGCTGTCTGGGGTCTTCGAGCTATTTGGAGGTTGTTTAACTGGCAGGTGAAATAGGGGGAGACTGCCTGCCTTATAGTTGTTTGGAGGCCTGTTCCTCTGAAGGACCTTTTTAGTAATCTTTGGAGGGCCTTTTCCCATAAATGAGTGGTGGCATGTAAGGAGTTAGCCAACTTCCATTGGCAGTTCCCAGGCAGAAAAAGGAGTCCCTCCTTTTGGAACCACCCCATAAGATTTTCTTGAAAGTCCTCACTCTTAGATTTAAGAGTCTTACCTTCAGTATATGATGGAGTTTCTGGCAAATTAGTCTGTGGAACTAAGGTGGCAACCCCTATTAGGTCATTGTTCTGTAATGGTGTGCTCTTAGCTGCCTAATAGGCAGTTTAGTTCCTTCGTGCCACTACCTCATGCTCCGTTTTTGGTGTACTTTACAATGGGAGACGGAAACCCTGGGGGGGAGATGGACTGCCTCCAAGACCCTAAGGATGTGGTCAAGTAGCCTCTTTATTTCCAAATAGCAGCATGTGCATGTAGCATCAGAAAGGCAGGCTTGGAGTCAGTGTAAATGGCTACTCTTTTTCCTTTTCCCAGCTCTAAAGGTTGAGTCAGGGCTATGAACTCAGCTAATTGGGTTGAAGTACCTGGTGTCAGTGGCTTAGTCTCTATGGTCTCAAAATTGGAGACTACTGCATACCTAGCTCTTCTTTTTCCATCCAAGACAAAGCTACTTCCATCAGTGTACCACATTTCCTCAGAATTGGTCAGAGGATCTTCTGACAATCCCTCTCGGGGTTTTGTCCAGTGGTCCAAAGTTTCTAGGCAAGAGTGAAAGGGGAGAGAGACCTCAGGTAGGCAGGAGGGTAGCTGGGTTAAGACCCTCACAAGGGGATATAGTCAGGCCTGGATTTTCTTTATTTTTCTTTAAAAAAAAATTAATTTATTTTAACTGGAGGCTAATTACTTAACAATATTTTAGTGGTTTTTGCAATACGCTGTCTCGCATATAGGGTTATCCTTACCATCTTTCTAAATTCCATATATATGCATTAATATACTGTATTGGTGTTTTTCTTTCTGACTTACTTCACTCTGTATAATAAGCTCCAGTTTCATCCACCTCATTAGAATTGATTCAAATGCATTCTTTTCAATAGTTGAGTAATATTCCATTGTGTATATGTACCGCAGCTTTCTTACCCGTTCATCCGCCAATGGACATCTAGGTTGTTTCCACGTCCTAGCTATTGTAAACAGTGGTGCGATGAACATTGGGGTACCCATGGCTCTTTCAGTTCTGGTCTCCTTGGTGTGTATGCCCAGCAGTGGGATTGCTGGGTCATATAGCAGTTCTATTTCCAGTTTTTTAAGAAATTTCCGCACTGTTCTCCATAGTGGCTGTACTAGTTTGCATTCCCACCAACAGTGTAAGAGTGCTCCCTTTTCTCCGCACCCTCTCCAGCATTTATTGTTTGTAGACTTTTTGACAGCAGCCATTCTGACTGGCATGAGATGGCACCTCATTGTGGTTTTGATTTGCATTTCTCTGATAATGAGTGATGTTGAGCATCTTTTCATGTGTGTGTTAGCCATCTGTATGTTTTTTTTGGAAAAATGTCTGTTTAGTTCTTTGGCCCATATTTTGATTGGGTCGTTTATTTTTCTGGAATTGAGCTGTAGGAGTTGCTTGTATATTTTTTAGATTAGTTGTTTGTCAGTTGCTTCATTTGCTATTATTTTCTCCCGTTCTGAAGGCTATATTTTCACCTTGGTTATAGTTTCCTTCATTGTGCAAAAGCTTTTAAGTTTAATTAGGTCCCATTTGTTTATTTTTGCTTTTATTTCCATTTCTCTGGGAGGTGGGTCATGGAGGATCCTGCTGTGTTTTATGTCATAGAGTGTTTTGCCTATGTTTTCCTCTAGGAGTTTTATAGTTTCTGGTCTTACTTTTAGATCTTTAATCCATTTTGAGTTTATTTTTGTGTATGGTGTTAGAAAGTGTTCTAGTTTCATTCTTTTACAAGTGGTTGACCAGTTTTCCCAGCACCACTTGGTGAAGCGATTGTCTTTTCTTCATTGTATATTCTTGCCTCCTTTGTTAAAGATAAGATATCTGTAGGTGTGTGGATTTATCTCTGGGCTTTCTATTTTGTTCCATTGATCTATATGTCTGTCTTTGTGCCAGTACCATACTATCTTGATGACTGTGGCTTTGTAGTAGAGCTTGAAGTCAGGCAGGTAGATTCCTCCAGTTCCATTCTTCTTTCTCAAGATTGCTTTGGCTGTTTGCGGTTTTTTGTATTTCCATACAAATTGTGAAATTATTTGTTCTAGTTCGGTGAAAAATACCATTGGTAGCTTCGTAGGAATTACATTGAATCTGTAGATTGCTCTAGGTAGTATACTCATTTTCACTATATTGATTCTTCCGATCCATGAACATGGTATATTTCTCCGTCTATTAGTGTCCTCTTTGATTTCTTTCATCAGTGTTTTGTAGTTTTCTATATATAGGTCTTTTATTTCTTTAGCTAGATTTATTCCTAAATATTTTATTCTTTTCATTGCAATGGTGAATGGAGTAGTTTCCTTAATTTGTCTTTCTGTTTTCTCATTGTTAGTGTATAGAATGCAAGGGATTTCTGTGTGTTACTTTTATATCCTGCATCTTTACTATGTTCATTGATTAGCTCTAGTAATTTTCTTTAGGGTTTTCTATGTAGAGGATCGTGTTATCTGCAAACAGTGAGAGTTTTACCTCTTCTTTTCCAATCTGGATTACTTTTGTTTCTTTTTCTTCTCTGACTGCTGTGGCTTAAACTTCCAAAACTATGTTGAATAGTAGTGGTGAGAGTGGGTACCCTTGTCTTGTTCCTGACTTTAGAGGAAATATTTTCAATTTTTCACCATGAGGATAATGTTTGTTGTAGGTTTGTCATATATGGCTTTTATTATGTTGAGGTATGTTCCTTCTATGCCTGTTTTCTGGAGGGTTTTTATCATAAATGGATGTTGAATTTTGTCAAAGGCTTTCTCTGCATCTATTGAGATAATCATACGGTTTTTGTCTTTCAATTTGTTAATGTGGTGTATCACATTGATTGTTTTATGAATATTGAAGAATCCTTGCATTCCTGGGATAAAACTCACTTGGTCATGATGTATGATCTTTTTAATATTGTTGTTGGATTCTGTTTGCTAGAATATTGTTAAGGATTTTTGCATCTGTATTCATCACTAATATTGGCCTGTAGTTTTCTTGTTTTGTTTTTTCTTGTTTTGTTTGGATTTTCCATCAGTACTATTTGATATCTGAGGATTCATTGATCAGACATCTATAAATGACCTCTCCCATTCAGGAGTTGTTTCACTTGGTGGCTGGTAAAAATAGTTTGCCCCCAAAAGAGAGTTTTCACACATCTTCTTTCAGGACCGCAATAGCTGCAGGATTTTGAAGGCAGGGAAAGATCACTTCCCAGTGAGGAAGTAGGACTCTCAGGGGCCACCAGAAACTGGTAGGAAAAGATTTGTCCATCCCAGAAACAAAGAAGTGCTTGGGTGAATCTTTTTGTAATTGTTTTTCCTGTAGCACCCAAAATGGTACAGGTTTGGAAGGAGAAGGCTCCAGAGTAGGAGGTCAGGACAGAGTAGGTAGCCCCTGTGTCAGTCAAGAAATTCTCAGACCTACCTGCCACATCCAGTTGCAGCCTTGGCTCCAGCCCCATGATGGTTATTTGTGACAGGCGGGCTGGCTGGAGTGGGCCTCTTCAGTCCCGTTAAACCATTGTGAGGGAAGGCTTGGCACTTGACCTTGAGACTCTTGGGTCCCCAGGGCAGAATGCTGCCCAATGTCCCAATTGATGGCCTTTGTAGCAAGCCATTTTAGGAAACCTGTCACGGTTTGGACACTCTTTGGCCCAGTGTCCCACCTGTCCACAGATTAGGCATTTGCCTCATGCCTTGTTGTTCAAGGACCCAGGGTTTGTTATAGTGCTTCCCTGGAGGGCGACCAGCATCTGGGCATGCCTTTTCTCTTTCCTTCTCTCCCTTTACTGGGCCTTGGCCTCCCTCTCCTGTTCTCTGTTACAAAGGGTATTGGTTGCTGTCTGGACCATCTCATCTAAAGAGGCAGCAGGGTCCTACTGCTATAGCAGCTGTAACTTTATCCTGATGTCTGATTCACATTGGGGCAGGAATTTGTCCTTTAAAATCACCTATCCCTTATAAGAGTCTAAGTCCAGATTGGTAAACTTTTGGAGGGTCTCTTTTAGCCTTTCCAGAAAGGTAATGGGGTTCTTGTTGGGCTCCTGAGTTGTTGCTGAGACCCGGGCATAGCTTATTACTTTTTGCTAGGCTGCTTATAGTCCTTTACACAGATCAGAAAATGATCCCTTTCCTAGATGTGCTCAGGGTCATTATAATTCCAATTAGGATCTAAGGAGGTGACCACAGTTTTTCCTACTGGCTATTTATCACTTGCCATGTGAAGCCCTGTAGCATACCTTCTGGCTTCCTTTAAGACACTAGCATGCTCAGGGTCAGATAAAGTTTGACTAAATATGACCATGATGTCCTTCCAAGTCAAGTCAAAGGCCAAGGTAATGTGTTGGAATATATCTATATATTTGCCTGGGTCATCCATATAGCTTCCCAGGTCTTTAGTTCTAAGAGAGAGAAAGGCTTAGGGACAAGAGTTGGTCCGAATTCTCCCCATTTCAACTAAGGGACAAATTTGAGTTGGCTTTTGTGGAGGGGGTGCTCCTGGATATGGAGGCACATTTGGATACAAGGAAGGAACACCAGGCAACTCAGGAGCCATGGGAGGTGAGCCTTCATGGGGGGCTTCCTTCTCTTGGTTGTCTGTGCCTAATACCATTTGCCTAGTAGGCTCACTTTTAGGGCATATAACAAACCCATACTTAAGACAGAGTTCCTTCATATCTCTTAGCCAGAAGAAAATTTGGACATAGAGGGTCTCTGTCCATTCCCTTGTCTTTTGCAGAATAAGTCTAGCTGCAGGATTGTATTGTAATTTAAATTCCCATCCTCAGGCCAGTGTTCCTTGTCACCCAGAGGTACCACGGCCACACAGCAGTACAAAAGAATTTTAAGCGACTTCTCCTTAGAGTTAGAGGATGAAACAGCTTCCAGTTATCAAGGATGCATCTCAAGGGCGTCTATCTGGAAGTGGATTGGTTATTTACCATGTGAAAGACAGTGATGACAGGGAGGAAATGAAAAAAGAAAAAAACTAATAGTCCTTCTGTTTTTATGGGTGGACTCCTTAGGGGTGAGTCTTTCTGAAGATTGTTCTACCCAATACTGTTGCAACCTGAAAGCCAGCATTCCCGGGTTAGGGTGCAGTTCCACAGGCAGGCTGAGGTGTGACAGTCTCAGAGATTGACTCCCCGGGCAGGTCGAGGCAGGTCAGCCTCCTGAGAATTGGGTCCCTGGGCAGGTCGAGGCATGTCGACCTCCTGGGACCCCCAGACTGGAGTTGGGCATCCCCAGGGTCTCCAGTGTGACCAGTGCTGGGTAGGAGTAAGGGGTTATAATCTTCACTCATTGCTGGTTTGTCCACTGTAGATGTGAATAGATAACCTGATGCAAAACAATCCATATCTGTGCCCTGAGACTTGGAACCTGGTGAAACAGCCATAAGCCTTATCCTCTTATTGCTCTGAGGGACTGTAAGTCACTGACTTCCTCCCCTAGTCCTCCATAAGAACATCTTAGGGTTTTTTAAAGGTAAACATTTCATTGTCATAGACCCACTTTAGGTAATAACAGAGATAATGACAAAGGAGTGGGTGATTTGGTTCTGTTAGGGGCATTCAGTTCAGTTCAGTTCAGTCGCTCAGTTGTGTCCGACTCTTTAATTGCAGCACGCCAGGCCTCCCTGTCCATCACCAACTCCCGGAGTTCACTCAGACTCACATCCATCGAGTCAGTGATGCCATCCAGCCATCTCATCCTCTGTTGTCCCCTTCTCCTCCTGCCCCCAATCCCTCCCAGCATCAGAGTCTTTTCCAATGAGTCAACTCTTCGCATGAGGTGGCCAAAGTACTGGAGTTTCAGCTTCAGCATCATTCCTTCCAAAGAAATCCCAGGGCCGATCTCCTTCAGAATGGATTGGTTGGATCTACTTGCAGTCCAGGGGACTCTCAAGAGTCTTCTCCAGCATCACAGTTCAAAAGCATTAATTCTTTGTCACTCAGCCTTCATCACAGTTCAACTCTCACATCCACATATGACCACTGGAAAAACCGTAGTCTTGACTAGATGGACCTTTATTGGCAAAGTAATGTCTCTGCTTTTGAATATGCTATCTAGGTTGATCATAACTTTTCTTCCAAGGAGTAAGCGTCTTTTAATTTCATGGCTGCAGTCACCATCTGCAGTGATTTTGGAGCCTCAAAAAATAAAGTCTGAATTAGGAATATTTTAATAGATGATATGGAGCAATGTTGCCTACAAGGGGGCCGGGTCCTGGTTGTAGGAGTTAGTAAGTGGCTTAAGAACAGATTGATAAGAGGCAACAGACCAAATGTTCTGTAAAAATGGAGTGGAGATTTGATCCAGGGGTATGTTTGAAACTTTAGGAGAAGAGTGGTAAGGGTTTGGGCCCAAACAGCCTGCAGGGCTAACTCCCAAAGTGGCAAACATTACCCCTAGAAGCCCAATTGCCCTTGAAGGGATGCCACCAACAGACGGAGTTCTAGCAGGCATTGTGTGCCTGTCACCAGACCTAGTGGGTTCACTGAGATGCTGTTGTTACGCATGTTGTAGGAAACATGGAAAATGAAGGCCTGAATATCAAGAGGGATTGAATATTATACAGTATTTCGCTCCCAAGGGCCAGCTGTTTTCTGGTTGTCCCTCCAGAAGATTGTAGAGGCAACATTGTGGGCCCAGATAGGGCTCAGGAAAAGAGCATGAAACAGGAGGGAAGGGGGCAGGGCACAACTTTTGAAAGAATGACATAGCCCAAGGGCAGAACATAAACTGATTAAAATCAAATGGATCTAAGGTGACAAGTCAAATTCAACTAAACCTTGATCCTCAGTGTACAAGCTAAATGACACACCTAGAGGTGTCAGGACAGTTCTAAGGCACTGTCAAAAGTCTGAGGAGTGGGTGGTTCCCCAATTCTTGGAATGATCCTCCAACTCATTAGCATATGAAATCACCCAGTTCAGGAAAACTAACAACACTACATTCCATGGCCTCTGCACTTGCCCTCTGTGATGGCCCACACCCTGTGGAGTGTGCTTCTCTCTAAATCTGAACAAATCTACCTCTTACCTATTGCTCTGTCTCTCACTGAGCTTTTTCAATGAGACATCAAGAACCTGAGATTCATTAGGTCCTGAAAACAGGCACCGTGTGTTTTGGCAGGGCTCAAATCCCAGTTGGACACGAATAAGTGGCTAAGCATAGCACAGAGTCCCTGCCACTTGGGTTTGAATCCCAATCTTAGGTAAACGGTTTCAAACAGAACTTTTAGAAATGGAAAGATGATGACCTACCCTATCAAACAGTGGCATAGATGGAGAGAGGAGCTGAAGGATGGGAGGAAAAAGCAGTGGGAAAAATGTGCCGAGGAATCCCCTTCATAACCTGCCGGAAAATCTGCTAAATACCTGACCTGTGCTCACAGTTTTCATTGGCCTGATTCTTGGCACAAAGAAGATTAAGGAAAGAAGAACCCCCACACCTTGGCAACAGCTACTAAGGCACAGCAGATAGTAGAGCCTTCAGGACACCCTGGGGCACCCACTGCCACTTGCCTGTTCCCAGGGGATTTGAGGAAACAAGAAATGAGAGATTGTAAAGGAATTAAGACTTTGTTAGCCATATGTCCTTCCAGCCATAGGGTGGAGGATTTCCTACTCCAACTGGAGGTCTTCTGGAATCAGACTGAGCTGCATGAGCTTTCTGCTGAGTTTGTTTTTGCTGTCCTGGGTTCTTGCATGCTGAGCTTCTTGTCACTACTGTGCTGGGTTTTCTTCGTGTTCGACAAGTTGGGCTTCTTCTGTGCTTGGCCTCCACCTCACAGTGGCCAACCTGAAGTTGTTTCAGCCAGGTTAAATCCGAGAAACGGCACCATATATGTCGGGAGTGTGTAGCTTCCTTGGTTCTGTCCCGCTGCAGCAAAAATTTGAGGCAACGGACGGAAGAGTGTTACAGCTCAGTTTTATTTGGCAAGCAAAGGAAAATATATCCTTGAGGCAAGAGAGTGGGCTGACCCAAAAGACATGAAGAGATGAGAGGCCCCAGGCTCAATTTTGGCTCCTCTTTTTACATGTTTTTCTCCTTCCCCTGAGTCTGCCCTATATAAACTGGGCTAGCCAAGGGGGCTGTTTGTTTCACCTGAGAACTTCTTTAGAATTTTTATTTGGTGTTGAGGGTGGGGGTTGCTTTCTAGTCTCCTTGAATGGCCCTGAAGTAAATCTTTCTCTGCTCCAAACTCCCAAGGTTTTGGTGTATTTGGCCTCACTCCATGCTGGGCACACGAACTCATGCTAACAGATTGGAACAAAGAATGATTTAAAAGTTGAAGGATGAGAGTGCTTATATGCTTATAGTGAAGTGAGTGAAGTCACTCAGTCGTGTCCGACTCTTTGCGACCCCGTGGACTGTAGCCCACCAGGCTCCTCCGTCCATGGGATTTTCCAGGCATGAATACTGGAGTGGGTTGCCATTTCCTTCTCCAGGGGATTTTCCCAACCCAGGGATCGAACCCAGGTCTCCTGCATTGCAGGCAGACGCTTTAACCTCTGAGCCACCAGGGAAGCCAATATCCAAGGGTTATTTCACAATAACTTCATTAGTATTACTTTTATGGTTGTTTATTATAAAAAAAAAAAAAAGTCTGGGGAAGGGCTAACTGTGGATTCATATACTAGCTCTCAAAGTAGGGGCATTTAATGATTTATAAAGGACATGTGGCCATTGCAAATGATATATTTTTTCAAAGAAGTATCTTTAAGTGCAATAATTAATTACCACATTATTCTTTAACCACCCGATAAATACTTTAAGTTGCTACCACTTTATACACTGTATGTGTATGTGTGTGGAGGGTACTAATCTAATTGCTTTATAATAATTTTAAATTCATCGTTAAAAGGCAAGTTAACATAGTATGTTTTTTATGCTGAAACAATAGTGGATTTAGAGGCTTTGAATAGGTGTAGTAGTGTATTTTATTTCATTCTTCATACCTGCATGTGTATTTCTGCTAAATACTGGTTCTCAGTGGATACTCCCTTGGCTTCAAAAGGTTTTCATTATATTAAAATGTAGTTTGAAACAAGAACTAATTTCTCCCTTCAGTCTCATGTGGAAGTGTATCTCTAATGTATTGTCTTATGTGTTTTTCTTTTTCTCATGATGTACAGTTGCATTTGATATAAAAGTTTCCACTGGAGAATAAAGCACAAAATAAGAAATGGGAATCTGGTTGATTAAAACAGAGGGATATTCAATACTATAGAAATTTTTTCACCTTTGCTGAATGTGTTTATTGCCGTGTTCATTGCCATTTAAACAAGCAGAACCTGCTGCTTACTTAATGGTAGCAAGTGGTCTCTAGGGGACTTTGCAGAAGGTTTCAAGGATACATAGTCATTCCATGAACCAAAAATATTTTGAAATTGCCTGAAAAAGTCTTAGCTCACTTATTTCTAAATGTGTTGGTAGTTCTAAACCTAAATATAAATGCCAGCATGTAGTTAATGTTATATAATGAAAAACAAACTTAAATAAAAAGTCAGAAAGTATAGCCAGTATAGGTGGTATCTTTCTGTAGTGATCCAGAATTTGTAAGTATATTCTTTGGAAAATGAGCATATATTTTATCATAAAAGCAGTAGTTTCCCATCTCAGTTTGTAAAGCCCATTTGAACCAGATGTCCTACACAAAAAAATTATTTCACCATCAGGTCTTTTGCTCATTTACTCACTATGAACATCAGTGGGGGACACATAGGCACTTTGGATGAATGATGAAATTGTGGAGGGCAAAAGAAATATATTTGGAAAAGTCTTTTTCTCTGTTTCTCTGTTTGCCATGGCTAGGGCTTCCAGGCTATGTTGAATAAAAGTGGTAAGAGTGGACATCTTTTTCTTATTCCTGATCTTAGAGGAGACACTTTCAGCTTTTCACTGTTGAGTGTGATGTTAGCTGTGGGTTTGTTATACGTGGCCTTTATTATATTGAGGTATGCTCCCTCTGGATTTCCCAGATGGCTCAGTGGTAAGGATCTACCTGCCAATGCAGGAGACATGCATTCAGTCCCTGCGTCAGGAATATCTGGTGGAAAAAGAAATGGCCACCCACTCCAGTATTCTTGCCTGGAAAATTCCAGGGACAGAGAAGCCTGGAGGGGTACAGTCCATGGGGCTGCAAAGACTGGATACAACTGAGTGGCTGAGCACAGCACTCTGGGTACTCTGCCCATTTTCTATAGAGTTTTTTTTTAATTATAAATGGGTGTTTATGATGTGAATTTTGTCAAAAGCTTTTCAAGCATCTATTGAGATGATCATATAGTTTTTAATTCTTCAATTTGTTGATGTGGTGTACCCCACTGATTGTTTTATGGATATTGAAAAATCCTTGCATCGCTGGGATAAATCTCACTTGATCATGGAGTATGATCCTTTTAATGTATAGTTAGGTTCAGTTTGCCAGTATTTTGTTGATGATTTTGCATCGATGTTCATCAGTGAGAATTGGCCTGAAATTTTCTTTTTTTTTTGTAATATCTTTCTCTGCCTTTCTTCAAAGATTTAATAATCCTCTCATGGTAGGTTTTTGCCCATTCCACTTTGACATTCTAAACTATCTTCCCTTTTCCAGCAGTGGGAGAGAAGACACTCTCCAGCTCTTTGGGCAACAGTAGCAGGAGTGGAAAGGGAAACACAGCAAAGGACAAGCTGAACAAAATGTGATTCTGTGCCTCAGGGAGCTTGCGATCCGGAGGGCAGGCAGGCAGTTCTTTGATTTGTTGTCTTGTGAAATAGCGAAGTTTTGTAGATGTTGAAAAGAGGAGGAGGAAGCTAGTAATGCAGGCAGAAGAGAAAGATTTGCAAAGCCCAGTGTTTCAGTAGAGGATAAAGATGCAGGAGCATTTCAATACATTAATGTGATTTATGTTCCATCTACATGCATTAATTGATTCTTACATCATGCCCCATTTTCCCTTGTGTCTTGCAGTTGAAAACAAGTCCATCTTTGCTTTTTTTTCAGTAGTGAAATATACTTACTTTCTGTTGATTTCCATGCTAACTTTTACTGATTTCAGATTATATGAAAAATCTCTTCCTCAACTAACCAGGCATGTTTATCATTTATACATAAGGCTAACAAATAACTTATGAGGCTGAAACTCCAATACTTTGGTCATCTCATGCGAATAGTTGACTCATTGGAAAAGACCCTGATGCTGGGAGGGTTTGTGGGCAGGAGGAGAAGGGGACGACAGAGGATGAGATGGCTGGATGGCATCACCAACTCGATGCACATGAGTTTGGGTAAACTCCGGGAGTTGGTGATAGACAGGGAGGCCTGGCGTGCTGCAGTTCATGGGGTCACAAAGAATCAGACATGACTGAGCAACTGAACTGAATGAATAACTTTACATTTCTTTTATCTTGAGTATTTGAATGCAGCATTTAATTCATACCATAGAATATAATTCTTTCTAGGGCATAAGTTTCTTTTTTTTTTCTTTTTTCAGTTTGACTGTCAGTTATCTATTTTTTTATTTTTTTCCAAAATATTTTACAACTAATTGTGTTAGTCTGCTTGGGCCGCTATAACAAAATACCATAGATTGGGTGTTAACAACAGACTTTTTTCCTCGTGGTTGTAGAGACTGAGAAGTTCAAGATCAAGGTGATGGCAGATTTGGTTCTTGGCAAGAACCCTCTTCCAGCTTTGCAACCTTTTTGCTGTGTCTTCACATGGCAAGGAGGGAACATTTCTCTCTTCCTCTTCTTGTAAAGCCTTTAATTCCATCATAAAGGCCCTACCTGCATGATCTCATCTAACCTGAATTATTTTCCAAAGATCCCATCTCCAAATTCAGTCAGTCACATTAAGGATTAGGGCTTCACAATTGAGTCCACACCATTGAAATTGAAAACAACAGCAACAACCCTGAGTTTTCTCTAATTGCTGCATTAATTTTCTAATGCTTTTGTCAAGTGAAACTTGAGAAGTGAGAGATTCAAGTGTATACTCTAACTGAAAAGGAGCTATATACTTTTTCTGTATATTTTATTTCATATTTTCAGCACTCACTTGGCTATGCATGGTAAGTATGTATTTCATATAGACTTGCAAATTTTTCCAGAAGCTGCTTTTGGCTTGTTTAGTTTTAAGTAAATCATTTTGTTTTTCAAATATGTAAAAATGACGTGTGCAGAGAGTCGAGTTCAGGTGAAAAACAGAAAGCAATATAAATACTGTGCTTGTTCCTACTCTCAAAGCCTCGGCTCATTCAGCATTTCTTTGAATTTTTCATACATATTTGCTACTAATTTAGTTTGAATGTATGAAGACCAAGGATGCTATTTTTATTAGAATTTCTGAGGACATTGTGTATATCCCTTGTTTCAGTATCACCTTTCTTCTGTGATGCTTCTTTCCCGCATAACTATTATAAATCCTCTTCCTTCCTTCTTGTATTTGCTGCTCTATTTCTCCTTATTGTTTTCTCTTCCCAACAAGGGCCGAATATGAATAATTGAATGGCAAGTAGTTTTTAGTTCAGAGTGTCAGTGTTCTAGCTGGCTGTCTTGCCTACAAACATCCTTGGGATGGAATAATTTAGTCTTAGCACTAATTCTTCTGTTTTGGAAAAGATCAGTGGCCCAAAAATCTCAATAAAAGAAGCTGCAGCACAAGTTCTGTAAACTCTAGTGGAGGAAAAGTCCCTAGTATCAATTATGATCTATTTTCTGGTCAAAACTGTATTCTAACTGACAAATGTGTAAATATCCCTAATGGTTTATTTCTCAATTTCTACTGACTTTTACATTACTAGGTAAACTATCAGTGTGAATCTTTCTTCTACCACTCTGAAACTGATGATTTGGAAGAAATCAGAGTACCATTTTAATAAATGCAGTTAAATAGTGGGAGACCTGTCTTCTTCATATCTCTTAATACCATTATATGTCTTCAGGCAGAAAAGTCTTAGATACACTTACTGTTTTATTTTTGGAACAAACATAATAAATATTTATGAATGCCAGTTATATAATAGATTTGGTATTTTTTCTGTATATCTAAGCATGTCACTTGATTAGTTCTAAGTACCAATAATTTATCTAATCTTTTCAGAAGCCCTGTTTTAGGCTATGTAACATTTACGGTATCACAAAGCATATTATAGAGGAGGTGTTTCCCTTACATTACTTAGACAACCAATGACAAATAGAAGGTCATTTTCTGATTTAAGGGGTCACTTTCCTTTCTTCTGTGGAGGGCCACCATCCCGCCCACTGCCCCTCCCCTAACATTTCTCTGAATAGTCACAGTGAATGGGCCAGCACGCCTCTGTTTAGGCCTCAGGCACTCTTGGTGCAACACTTGAAAAGAGCAGGTGCAGGTCAGAAGTGAATGGGATAGCCCAGAATCACTGCTGGGAAACATGTGCAGGCAAGTCTCAAACTAATCTGGGAATGACTTCAGACAAAGAAAACAAAGGAACACTTTAGGGTCTAAATCACCCACTTGACAGAGGAGGATTCCGGGATGAGAATGCCTATAAGGACTAGTTGCTTCTGTTTTCCTTTCACTCAACTTCTGGTGCATTTAAGAGATGAAAGACAAAACTCTGCTCATCTGAAAGTCAGAAAATTCCCTTACATTTAAATGAATCCTGTATGGGGCTATTCATCATATATATCTTCCTTCTTTCTAGAACTCTGTATGTATACAACTCAGCTTCAATTTAGACTATTGCTGTTACTGTGGCCTTCAAAGTATCTTTATTGAGAAGATGCATTCTTCAAGTTAGTTTATGTCTCTCCCCAATGTATAGTTTGATTAAATATTTCTCTTTTGTGATATAGGCAAAACAAATCTATTTGGAAAAAATTATATCTATTAATGTTTTGTATTTATAGAAATACAAAAATATAAAACTATGATAAAATATGAAAATAATACAAAGTTAAAGACAGGAAAAGAGTAAATATGAATAAGAGGCAAGGATAGTTTGAGTGTAATATGTAAACCACAGGGTATTATGTAGTCTCTAAAAATTCACAAGCCATCAGGGAAGCCCCACATGCTAGTAAGGTAATGCTCAAAATCCTTCAAAACAGGCTTCAACGGTACATGAACTGAGAACTTCCAGATGTACTTTCAGAAGCTGGATTCAGAAAAGGCAGAGGAACCGGAGATCAAATTGCCAGCACCCTTGGAATCATAGAAAAAGCAAGGAAATTCCAAAAAAACATCTGCTTCATTGACTATGCTAAAAAAAACCTTTGACTGTGATCACTGTTGTGGATCACAACAAACTGTAGAAAATTCTTAAAGAGATGGGAATACAAAACCACCTTACCTGTCTCCAAAGAAACCTGTATACAGGTCAAGAAGCAACAGTTAGAGCCAGACATGGAACAACAGACTGGTTCCAAATTGGGAAAGGAGTACTTCAAGGTTGTATATTGTCACTTCCACTTTTTAACTTATATACAGAGTACATCATGCAAAATACCAGGCTGAATGAAGCACAAACTGAAATCATGATTGCAGGGAGAAATATCAACAACCTCAGATATGTAGGTAATGCCACTCTAATGGCAGAAAGCTCAGGAAATAAAGAGCCTCTTGATGAAGTGAAAGAAGAGGGTGAAAAACCTGGCTTAAAAGTCAAAATTCAGAAAACTAAGATCATGGCATCTGGTCCCATGACTTCATGGCCAGTAGATGGAGAAAAAGTAGAAAGTGTGACTGGTTTTATCTCTTGGGCTTCAAAATCACTGCAGATGGTGACTGCAGCCAGGAAATTAAAAGATGCTTGCTGCTTGGAAGAGGCAATGGCAAGCCACTCCAGTACTTTTGCCTAGAAAATCCCATGGACAAAGGAGCCTGGTAGGCTGCAGTCCATGGGGTCGCTGTGAGTTGGACACGACTGAGGGACTTCACTTTCACTTTTCACTTTCACACATTGGAGAAGGAAATGGCAATCCACTCCAGTGCTCTTGCCTGGAGAATCCCAGGGACAGGGATGCTTGGTGGGCTGCTGTCTATGGAGTCGCACAGAGTTGGACACCACTGAAGTGACTTAGCAGCAGCAGACAGTGTATTAAAAAGTAGAGACATTGCGTGGCCAACAAAGGTCCATACAGTCAAAGCTATGGTTTTTCCAGTAGTCATATACAGATGTGAGAGTTGGACCATAAAGAAGGCTGAGTGCTGCAAAATTGATGCTTTCAAACTGTGATGTTGGAGAAGGCTCTTGAGCATCACTTGAACAGTAAGCAGATCAAACCTGTCAATCCTAAAGGAAATGAATCCTGAATATTCATTGTGAAGAACTGATGCTGCAGCTGAAACTCCAGTACTTTGGCTACCTGATGGGTGAGCTAACTCATTGGAAATACCCTGGTGCTGGGAAAGGTGGAAAGCAAGAGGAGAAGGGAGCGGCAGAGGATGAGATGGTTGGATGACATCACTGACACAAATGGACATGAGTTTGAGCAAACTCTGGGAAATAGTGAGGGACAGGGAAGCCTAGCATGCTGCAGTCCATGGGGTTGCAGAGACAGACACAGTTTAGTGACTGAATGACAACAATTCTTGAAATAACCAATAACCGTGGAGTTATTTTTTTTTTTTATTTCTGATACATAGAAACTGTTGACACAAAGTTGATATTATGAGTTATCAGAAAGCACAAGCTAAAGTTGTAGACCTATTTGACTGATACCTTTTTTTTTTTTTTAAGTCAAAGTGAGTTTATTTATAAAGATACACATTTCCACAGGCAGAATGCAGTACCTCTTTGAAGGTGCAAGTGGCTCTGAGATATGAGGTGACTTATACCTTTCTAATTACTCATAAAACTAATTTTTCTATTTAAATTTTTTTATTTAATTTTTTATATTTAAATATTTTATTTATGTTTGAGATTTAAGGTGAACCATGCTGTAATGCCACATGGAAGCATTCTATTTCTTGTGGAATGCAATGGAACACAATTGCAGTTAGAGAACAGAATGTAAATGTAATAAATGCTGACAAATTAAAAGTAATTCTGTAATGGAGAGAATCTGGGTTATGAGTGGGGGTTAGGTGGTAGAGGGATGTGGCGTGGTACTAATTTTTTCACTTCTAATACTTAACATCTGAGTAATATTTCCTAAAGCCTATGGATAGTCCAATAGAGTTTTTTTAAACACTTATTTTTTTGAGGTATAATTGATTTCCAATGTTGTGTTAAATTCTACTGTGCAGCAAAACGATCAGTTATTCATACACAGACATACATTCTTTTTCATATTTTTTCTATTGTGGTTTATCACAGGATATTGAATATAGTTCCCTGTGCTGTACACTAGGGTCTTGTTCTTTAACCACATCTATCTATCTTTCTATCAATGCATGTGCTAATCCTTGAATCCCAATCCATCTCTCCAGTGCCAATAATAATAATACTAATTAGGATATTATTTAATTGTTAAAATGAAAATAATCGAAAAGTTAAAAGTCACATTATGGCAAAAGTTGGAAGAAGAGAGAGAAAAAGATAGATGGGTTTATGGTGGAGGAGAGGAAAGGCATACATGTGAGCTGATTTCAATATAGCTCATTGAAAGAGTGAGTGGTACTCTCTACAGCTGAAAAATCAAGAAATGGAAGTGAAAACAGAATATTTCAAGTTCTGAACATGACCAAAATGAGGCATATAAAGAGAAACTGGAGAAAATAATTGTATTTCCATGGAAAAAACTGGGTAGGGAATGAGAGGAAACATTTGCTTTTAATTTTATAACTTTCCATACAATGTATTACTTTTATATTTTCAAAGAGATGATGAGCAATTCACTGGATATATTATGTGTGAAACTACAGACCACTTTCCTGAGTAGTCAGTAATATTTTAACGTGTCCTAAGATAATACAAAACTTAAAACACATTTTCCTAAATGCAATTTTGAGAGAAATTCAGATAAGTGTAAATAATTACAAAAGCATAATTTTTTTTGGTAAAATCAGTTTATTCAGTTGTTGCACAAAAGAACTGTACAAAAAAGATCTTCAGGACCCAGATAATCATGATGATGTGATCATTCATCTAGAGCCAGACATCCTGGAATGGGAAGTCAAGTGGGCCTTAGAAAGCATCACTATGAACAAAGCTAGTGGAGGTGATGGAATTCCAGTTGAGCTATTTCAAATCCTGAAAGATGCTGCTGTGAAAGTGCTACACTCAATATGCCAGCAAATTTGGAAAACTCAGCAGTGGCCACAGGACTGGAAAAGGTCAGTTTTCATTCCAATCCCAAAGAAAGGCAATGCCAAAGAATGCTCAAACTACTGCACAATTGCACTCATCTCACATGCTAGTAAAGTAATGTTAAAAATTCTCCAAGCCAGGCTTCAGCAATACGTGAACCGTGAACTTCCTGATATCCAGCCTGGTTTTAGAAAAGTCAGAGGAACCAGAGATCAAATTGCCAACATCTACTGGATCATGGAAAAAGCAAGAGAGTTCCAGAAAAACATTTATTTCTGCTTTCTTGACTATGCCAAAGCCTTTGACTGTGGATCACAATAAACTGTGGAAGATTCTGAGAGAGATTGGAATACCAGACCACCTAACCTGCCTCTTGAGAAACCTATATGCAGGTCAGGAAGCAACAGTTAGAACTGGACATGGAATAACAGACTGGTTTCAAAGAGGAAAAGGAGTACGTCAAGGCTGTATATTGTCACCTTGCTTATTTAACTTCTATGCAGAGTACATCATGAGAAATGCTGGACTGGAAGAAACACAAGCTGGAATGAAGATTGCCAGGAGAAATATCAATCACCTCAGATATGCAGATGACACCACCCTTATGGCAGAAAGTGAAGAGGAACTCAAAAGCCTCTTGATGAAAGTGAAAGAGAAGAGTGAAAAAGTTGGCTTAAAGCTCAACATTCAGAAAACGAAGATCATGGCATCTGATCCCATCTCTTCATGGGAAATAGATGGGGAAACAGTGGAAACAGTGTCAGACTTTCTTTTTTTGGACTTCAAAATCACTGCAGATGGTGATTGCAGCCATGAAATTAAAAGACTTTTACTCCTGGAAAGGAAAGTTATGGCCAACCTAGATAGTATATTCAAAATCAGAGACATTACTTTGCCGACTAAGGTCCGTCTAGTCAAGGCTATGGTTTTTCCAGTGGTCATGTATGGATGTGAGAGTTGGACTGTGAAGAAGGCTGAGCGCCAAAGAATTGATGCTTTTGAACTGTGGTGTTGGAGAAGACTCTTGAGAGTCCCTTGAACTGTAAGGAGATCCAACCAGTCCATTCCAAAGGAGATCAGTCCTGGGTTTCTATGGAAGGGATGATGCTAAAGCTGAAACTCCAGTACTTTGGCCATCTCATGCGAAGAGTTGACTCATTGGAAAAGACTCTGATGCTGGGAGGGATTAGGGGCAGGAGGAGAAGGGGATGACAGAGGATGAGATGGCTGGGTGGCATCACTGTGTTGAATGTGAGTCTGAGTGAACTCTGGGAGATGGCAATGGACAGGGAGGCTTGGCGTGCTGCGATTCATGGGGTTGCAAAGAGTCGGACACGACTGAGTGACTGAACTGAAAGAGGTAATTAAGAGTATGATAAAATATAAATTTTAAATTGTAAAAAAGTTATATGCTTTATTATTTTTCAAGATTGTCTTTGAAATGTTTTTCTAGGGAGAGGTGAATATTTAATAACTTTATGAGAAAAACTGTTTTGTAAATTATGCTTCCATGGATTCTTTTGACTCATGCTCTGAAATTCATTATTCAGCAGGCATGGGGCTGGACTAGCAAATGTTTAATTTTTTAAAGTTTTATTTTATATTAATCAACTAACTACCTCCAATATAAAATAAAATTAAAAAAAATTACACATTTGTTGTTCCATCTCCATGCCTGCTAAATAATGAATTTCAGAGCAGGGGCCAAAGGAATCCATGGAAACATAATTCAAAAACCATTTTTCTCATAAAGTTATTATATATTTACTTCTCCCTAGAAAAACATTTTAAAAACTAACTTGATAAATAATGGAAGCATGTAACATTTTTTTTTTCCAATTAAATCAATGTTGTGTTAGTTTCAGGTGTACAGCAATGTGATTCAGTTATGCATATATGTGTATCTATCCTTTTTCAAATTCTTTTCTCATTTAGGTTGTTTAAGAATATTGAGCTGAGGTCTCTGTGCTATGTGGTAGGTCCTTGTTCGTTATCTATCTAAATATAGTAGTGTGTACATGTCGATGGCAAACTCCCAGTTTATCCCGCCCCCCACTCCGCACCACAGCTCTTCTCCCCTGATAACCAAAAGTTTGCCTTCCGTGTCTGTGGGCCTATTTCTATTTTGTAAATAACTTCATTTGTATTTGGTTGTTTGGCTCCACATATATGTGACATCATGTGCTAACTTCCTTCATGTGTTATGATCATCCCCAGGTCCATGCATGTTGTTGCAAATGGCATTATTTCATTCTTTTTAATGGCTCAATAATATTCCCTTGTGTATGTGCAACAAATATGTAACTTTTAAAGGCATCTAATTTATTATAGGAGAAGGCAATGGCAAACCCACTCCTGTACTCTTGCCTGGAAAATCCCATGGACGGAGGAGCCTGGTAGGCTGCAGTCCATGGGGTCGCTAGGAGTCGGACACGACTGAGCGACTTCACTTTCACTTTTCACTTTCATGCATTGGAGAAGGAAATGGCAACCCACTCCAGTATTCTTGCCTGAAGAATCCCAGGGACGGGGGAGCCTGGTGGGCTGCCGTCTGTGGGGTTGCACAGAGTCGGACATGACTGAAGCAACTTAGCACAATTTATTATCATGCAAATGGTTGGAGAAAAAACTTTGAGAAACTGTGAATAAACAGTAACTGGTACAGATCACCAAAAAATAGTATTACTTTCCCTGGTCATCTTTTTCACTCTCATTAAAAAAAAATAGTTTCACAAGTAAAATAAAAATTCTTAGTGTAAGTTTACTGTGTAGTACAGAGTGGAGAAGAACTGGCTTAGGTGCAGCACCTGGGTTTAACATACATGACACGTACACAATCCAGCAGCACCAGTAACCAGCTGACTATAAGCAAAACATCATTCCTGCTGAGACCCAAAACTCTATCCTGGTCAGATGACAATTTGTATGTTGGCTTCAGGTCTCAAATTTGAAATTTTATTTAATAAGCTGATTGACAAATTAGATTATTTTTAAGGAGACTAGGGTGCTCAAGTAGCAGAGAATCATATTCTAATAATTTGGTGTTTTTTTAAACAAACCAAAAGAATTCATGACAGAAGTAGATATAATGAAAACAGAAATTTAGGCTACTGAGTGAAAGTTACTGGGTGGCAGAATATGGTTTCAAAACTCTCAAAAAAGTGAACTTGTCATTAATCATCTTTAATACAATTATAATAATTGCTCTTTATTGAGAACTTGTATATTAAATACTTTTAAATCCCTTTAATCTGTCATTTTTTTAAATCCTTACAACATTCCTAAAAGGTATGGGTAAATAACTCCATCTTACAGGTGAAAAAAATAAACATTCAAGATTATTTGTCCTGCTTATGATCTCACAGGCTGTACATGGCAGGGGATCGAATCTCAGCTCTTCTGAACTTTGAACTCCCAAATAAGAAGATGAAGTCATAGTTTAATATACTCAGGTTACCTATGTTCGGAAGAGGATCCGAGTTAGATAACATTAGTGGTTTTCTTTTCTTTTTTATAATGTTAAGTAAATGTTTAATGATTTTCTTCAATCTTACATTGGAACCAGATTGATATGACCAATAGTCATATCAATAGTTATGTAATAACTATTAATGTAATAATTATATATATAATATATATAATACAATGTATATAATATATAATAACTATGTAATAGTTACAGTTGCCTTATTTAATGATAGAAGGTAGGAAGGTCAGTCCTGTTTGCCACCTAGTAGAGTTTGGATGTTATCATGTTGGGAGTTAAAAAAAAGTATTTTGGTCTTACTCAGTGGTTATACAAAAAAAGATCTAGAAATGCATGAATTCTTGCCAAACTTTTTTTTTTTTTGCTTTTTCAGAGAAGTTTTTTTTATAAAGGCACATAATTCACGGGCAAAAGTATTATCATGCGTGCTCACAAAGTGGTTGATAGCCTCATGCAATGTTTGGAGCTAATGAGTTAGCTGTAAGTAACCTCTGTGTATCTAAAATTCGAGCCCATTATGCTTGAGTACTTGCGGAAACAGAGTTGAAGCACGACAGAAAAAGAAAGCTTGATCCACAGGACTTCTGCTTTCTTTTCCATCCAAATTCTTAGAACCAGGAAGAGAAGGAGAATGATGTAGTCTGAGGTCAGATAATCATGTGGCAAAGAGCAAAGAGTGCAACAGAGAGAGAGATCTTTTCTCTTAAAGAATCCTTGCCCTTTAAAACATAGTGATTGCTGATTATTACTAATAGTAGTCACTGGAGAATCATTATTTCAAGTGTGAAGCAGTGAGATTATGAAATCCTTCTTTTAGGTAGGACAGACTGAGAGGGTGAGATCCCATTCAGAAGGATAGAGAAAAATATTTCAAGCAGTGGAAAGAAAGCAAAAATATTCCCTCACTTGGATTCTTTTGCCTACGTTCTTGACAATTTTGCCAAACTCCCTAAGAATCATACTGGTTGTAGTAACTGTAGATAAGCTCTGGACTGAGACAAGCCAATATGGATAGCTGAATCTGACAGATGGCCACAACCTTGGTCTAGTATAACAATCCTGATCTAAATGAAGAAGAGAATCTGATACCTTCCAAAGCAAATCTGAAGCTTTAATCAATAACTGGAATGTTAGGTTTTGGCAAAAGAAGAGATGTTAGAATTTTGAAAGTGACTACATGACCCAATTAAAAAAGGATCAATTTTTATTAGGAATGGAGCCTGGCAGTTTTGCATAGTAATCTAGAATTTCCTTGACAAAATTTGAGTAATGGATTAGCTCCAGTAGAAACTGGGCAATTTTTTGTGTGTGTGTGTGACTTAAACATGATGCACAAAAAGCTTCAATCAATAATACTTTCGTTGGAGGACAGTTTTTAAGTAGGCAAGCAGTGCGTATATTACTGTCATGTGTATATAATTATCTCAGCATGTGAATGGGTAGAAAACAATATTCAAGTGGCAGAAAGTTAATAACCTTTTATTTCGTTGTTCAGCATTTTCCTCTAAGTTGCGTTGGTTTCGTTTCTGTTTACCCTCATTGCTTGAGATTGCCTTAAAAGTATAAGCCTGACATTGCTCATTACAGCTTACTTTCCCTCAACGGTGAGCTCAATGCTGTTGAAAGCGAAATATTTTACTTATCAGTGTCTAGGAAGGCTAGTTACAAGGAAGAAAATTAATCATCCTAGCTAGTATATGGAAATTCTGTGCATATATAGATTTAAGAGTCTAACCCACATGAATTCTTTTAAATTAGATACAGAAGTATATATTTGGAAAAGAAGTATGAAACTGTTCATTTCAGATGAGAAGATTTTAACCTTTGCTGACATTACTGAACTAAGATACTTGCTGTTTTGGAATATATATTGTTCACTGTTAATAACTGTGACAAGAATATATGGTTCATAATCAAAGGTTATATTTTACCCCGTGGTCATTTCTCTTTGAAGGGGATATTAGCCTTGAATAAGGAAGTCAAGCAAGGACAACATGTACTGGAAATCATGAGTATTATGCTGGCATTGTGAAGTTTCCAGCTGCTTCATGTTTCTTATAGCAGTAGGACAAACTTTAAAGTGGTGCTGTGTGCATTAAAGCTTGTTTCATTGTGAGTTTGTGAATGACAGGTATTTATTGAGTTGCTTAAGACATATAGCAAGATGGAAAAATATTCATTAAAAGCTTCTAGCCCCTTGAAAAATATTTTTAAAGAATTCAGAACTAAATTTGGCAGTGTGTGGGATCCAACTACATTTCTTACCAACCTCCCATGCTGGTGAATTGGACAAAATCAGCTGCACTTTTTTGTTTGTTTTGTTTTGAGTCAAGAAACACAGATTTCCTATATTTTACAAGATGGTAGGGTGCTCAGTTCCCTGAAGATCTCCTTTGTGACATCTATTTTCTGTACCCCAGCTCTGGCTGACACACAAATTCAGTGACATGTGGCCTTGTTCCACTGACGGACAGCCAGTGTGTTTTTAGTCATTAAGCTTGCTCCTGAAGCCAAGAGAGCCCAAGGCAATCACCCGTAACTTGATTTTTCACCCCAGAGACCTCACAGACACGGCATTTGGGGTTGTAGGCAATTAAGACAGTCTAGAGTGAAATCAATAATATTTGGGGGGGCATTAAGTATATTTATAAGCTTTGTGCCACATGTGTTTGTTTCCTGCCCACAAAAATCTGCATCTTTGTGGATGAGAAAGTACACACAGGCAGCTTATTAACTCTATAATAAGAAATTGGAAAGAGAGGAGGGTGGTGCGGTGGAGCTGTAACAACTGGGAATTATTTGTAGGGGAAAAGGCTTGAGCAGAGCACACACTCCCATGTCTCCACACTTCCACACTCCTGTGATCAATATGGCTGGGAATTTAATCGAGTGCTTGAAGTTCCAGTAGGAGAGATTTTGTGATGTGACCAGGGTATCTCTCTGTCACTGAAAATGCTAGGAACAGTTCTGACATGGCATTGCTAGAATCTGAAATGCAAGTAGTCTTTGAAATAAGTGCCTTTATATTCTCTAGTGGCCTGCAATATGACGTAGGGTGATGGGGTGCTAGGTGAGGCTTTTCTGTATTCTGAAGACCCCATTATGGAAGATGGGATATGGCAGAATAGTGGCAAACCTAACTGCTCTGAGTGTGTGTGTGTGTGTGTGTGTGTGTGTGTGTGTGTGTGTTAGGAGCATTCAGTTTGGAGTTGTTTTTCTACCTCTTTTCTGCTCCTTGTTTTTATTTTATATATCTCTGACCCAAACCTTTCATTTGCATTATCCCACAAAACTTAGGTCCAATATGATACTCTTAGGGATAAATCTCTTATATTCCGTCAATTTAATGCCCTTAGCTTGTTGAGGATTAGAATACTGGAATCTGTTTTGTAAATTCTAAAATCCAGCTACATCTTTAAGCCATTATGAAAATGCCTTATTTTCCTCCTTTTTAAATGCTTTTGGTTAAGAGAGACTTTCCTTATGGTAAAGTGAGTTATTTTGGTCAGCAGATACTGTATACATCTCCAAGAGGGCTGTTAATCAGAAGGACAAGAAAACATGATTGTGTTAACTTCCTGGATTCCCTGCTTTGCATGAAGATGTGAGAATTGCCTGGCATATTTCAGAACTTCTGAGCTTCAAAAAACCCTGCAACTGCAGTAATTGTGAATCAGGTTCTTGTGACGAAACAAATGTTTCACAGTTAATTGCCAGGAGATTCACTTATTCTGTATATTGTGTGTATGTTTTTTGTTTTGCTTTGTTGGATGTTTTTGTTTATTGTGCTCTGTTTTTAGTAATTTTTGAAAAACAGCTATTTTATGAAAAGCATTGCTGTATAAGAAATTTGTAGTAAGGTATTCCTGAATCTGAATTATGTTAGCTTTCATTGAGCTTTATTTATTTTTCCATCTAGTTATCTGATCATCGAGTACTGAATGCAGCCACCATAAATTCTCATTTGCAGAGATGGATATAGCAATGACTAAAACATGGAACAAAGCTTAGAAGGAGTGTCTGTGTTTGTCTGTGGGTGGTGTTTGTGTGTGTGCATGTGAGATGTCTTGATCCATTTGTATATTTCTCCGGGGAATTCTCAGGCAATTAAGTCAACCTATTACAAATAGAGCCCTCTCTGTACATTCTGATTTGATAGGAGAATGGGTAATTCCTGTTAATGACTAGTACATCTGTTCAATTATATTGTTTTGTATTGATGCTTAATTAGGTGTCAGGTTGGAGGAGAGGGAGACCGTGAATGCATGATTCCCTTTTAAATGTCAGAGACGCTTCCTAAATTACTTGTCTTTTTAACATACACAGAACACTTTGACAGGCATTATGTTCTTTTGACCTTAAAACATTTACACTGTCTTGGAGAAGTGTAATGTTGCCTAGAAAGTGGGCATATGTATTGGAACTGGTTTACCATGAGTGTCACTCATGTCCAGTTTCATGTGGAGTGACCCTTATCAACCTTTAGCTGGCAACAGAGGGGAGCTTCCCGTGGGTAATACGGTTTTTGTTAAATAGCCTTCTTTTCTCTGGGAGGTTTTCATTAGAAGATATTGCCCCAAATAAAGTTGATGCTGTATTGTTTAAAAGTATAATTTGCTTTTTTTCTAGGTGTGTTTAGATATAAGCAAATGAAAGACCAATTGCATTTTTTTTTTAATGGTAAGATCACACTTAACCTATTTCTAGAATATACATGGACTAATCTGTAGGTTTACTCAGTGAATAATAGTGAGTTTATAAATCTAACTCTTGAGAACAAAACAGGAAAAGATTTGTAGTAGAATGGAGAGTGTCTAAGGAGCTGAGTAGTATTTGTTACATTATCTGGACAGTTACTAGAGTACCACAGTATAAAAGCCTTTTTAGCCAGCTTGTAGGTGTAATTTTCATTTTTTATTGATGTTAGTGGGTGTGTTGAGGCCAAAGATTATTACGCTTTACTTGACAGCTCATGCTGTGTCACAAGGCAATATGATGTGTTCTGATAAAATTATGTATTATGTATGAGATCCTGTAACAATTAAAAAGGGAGAATTGACAGCACAGAAATTAAGTTCTTAAAAATGAATCATGATAGTCAAGGCCTGCTTGACTAGAAGACTGATCTTGTTTAAAGTGTTTGGAGTGTTTTTTTGTGAACTGTGGTTTTCCATAACAAAGGAGAAGGAGGTTAATATGATATTCAGGAAATGAATAAAGAGTTGTTGATTGTAGTGACTTTGGTTAGAAGCCTCTTCCCAAAAGAGTCATGCGCTTTAAGGCAGTCTGGTAATCCAGCAATTCTCAGGTCTGGTCAGTTCTCTGTTTGGTATTGTTCTTACCAGTAAATTTTTTTTCTAAATATATCTTAAGATAGTAAAATATAAGGATATATAAAGGAAACTAGAAGCCATCTCGACTCTGAACACAGTAAAATTTAATCATCCATTGTAGGTTCTTTACAAGTCCTCCCTTTCACAAATTTTATCAATATTTCAGGTTTTTATAGTGCTCAGGAATATTATTTGTAAACTATATTCTAAATTTGGATACGGTTATTTTCTTTTATTGTTTAGGTAAGACTGGAAAATAAAAATTTACTTTGTATCATATATTGCCATAATTTTATACTGAATGACATTTTACCTTACTGAATTTATTTTTTTTTTGGTATCAATTCTGTAAGTTATTGCTTAGAGAACTAATTTGTGCACATCTTAAATGCAGTGAGGAATCTCACACTAATTTCCAGAAGACTGAACAAATTTTTTGAGGAATGATTTGACTCATAATCTTAATCTTTATAGTTTATTTTGTATTAATGCTTATGTTATATATATTTTTGAGAATATCGTCTTAGAATGGAAGTTAAATGTAAGTTAATGCTGTAACTGAGCATACTTTTTATAGTATACAAAAATTTATTCTAATGATAATACAAATCAAATAACTACAGTTTTTAAGCTTCTTATCTTATTAATTTAATATGTAAAATTGGGGACCAGTTTATTTCGTGTTCTTTTTCTAATAATAGAATGTTTATTAAACATAGGAAAAGTACTGAGGGGGATTTTAATAAAAGGATGAAAATGACAAACAGTTGTACAACATTCCAGGCCTGTAGCCTTGTAATGAAATTGCACATTAAGCATCTCCTGGAATTTCATTATAATGAAAGTTATTTTTTAAAATCTTATATAGAACAAGTGATTTTTCAGAGGGACTGTGTATAAAGGGCACAGTAATCCTTATGTGGTAACTTGGAGTTGCAATTACTGGAAGACAGAGGAAGATAGGGTCAGTTTGACCAGGTCGGGGACTACTGCAATAGTCTATGCACTAGATGGAAAAGTCCTTAAAAACAATGGCATTGAGAATGGAAAGGAGGAAGGGATGGCAAAGAGATAATCATTTAGTAGAATTAACATTAATTCATTAAACATGATTCATACTAGCTGTCAAGCTAGTCACTTTGATTGTTGCCATGAAGCCAAGAGTTTAATGGCGAGCTTGTTGACAAATAATTACTATGAAATTTAATACCATTGTAATATTATAAGTGTATGACATCCAGGAGAGATTTGCTGAGAAGTTGGTATTTGAATTTGGCCTAACGAGGAATTTTCCAGGAGAAAGATTTCAAGGAAGAGATGTTTCCAGTAGAGAAATTAGAATGCAGAGAGTTTGTACATTAGGAAAAAAGAGTATGTGATGTTGTTAGTAATGAGCTATACCTAAATTATTTTGACTTTCTGAATTTTTACACAAAATAATGTTTTGTTGAACTCATGTTATTCTGGGGTGAGAATGATAATAATTTATCATTATTTATTACATACAGCAAAAGAGAAAATACTGATAGAAAAAGGATTGTAAATATAGGAGGTGCCAGTTTGTGGAAGCTGCTCATAGAACATTAAAAGGTAAATAAATGGGATGTACCTGGAAATTTCTGGACAGGGAGTGAAATGATAAGTTCTGTTTATTCTGAGTAACAAATTTGTAAGGCTTTAATTTGTTGTTGTTACTATTATTCAATAATAGAATGCCAATCCCAAAGCAACTACCTAGGAAAATGAGACTAGATTAAAGCATTTGTAAAATATGTAAAATAATGCATTCCTTGGAATTAATAGTCTCTAGACATTTAAAATAAAAATGGTATATTAATTTGTTTAAAGTCTAAAAATAGAGATATTTTGTTTTTACTTTAATTTTAGATTCTGCTTTTGACTGAATATGGTATCATTACTTTACTGATTCATAGAACTTAATGAGCTTTTAAAAGTAATATTAGCCATTGACAAAGTCAGACAATATTAAATAGTAATATTTAAATTTTAATACTTAATTATTTAATATTTAAATATTAAATTGTATTTCTACACAATTTGTGTAGGTGCTGTTCTCCAAAGAATCTAAAAATTACACTTGTGTTCTAGTACTTGCAACTTCATAGGGAAAGTATGTATGTATGTATGTGAAAGTCATTCATTTGTGTCCGATTCTGCGACCCCATGGACTGTAGTCTGCCAGGCTCCTCCATTCATGGACTTTTGCAGGCAAGAATACGGGAGTGGGTTTCCATTTCCTTCTCCAGGGGATCTTCCTGACCCAGGGCTTGAACCCAGGTATCCACGTTGTAGGCAGACTTTTTCCCATCTGAGCCACCAGGGAAGCCCTCCTTAGTTCCTTGTGTTGAAGTTTCTGCAAATGATGAGAAACATTCCCACTATCAAAGCAGCTGAAGTTTAGGTAGCTGGGCAGATTGACAGTGGTGTGCAGTGCTGGATCCCACCTGGTGGAGATGGACAGTGTCCAGAAATTGTTACTCTGATTGCATTGCCGTTTCTGATACAATGGCATCATCCCAGTTGGATTGTCTACTTTTTGCTATAGGAAAACAACGATCCTTTCATTTTTCTCATTCAAAACTGACCTGACATAATTTTATGGACATTTTGCATGAAAATTCAGACATTTGAAATGTAAATTTTTTCCATATGACTTTAATAGAAACTTTATGGTCTCTGTGTCAGCCAACATTATGTTTACCTAATCTCCGTTCTATTAATTGTGAGTATACTTAAGAAACAATAAGAGCCTGAAATGGACAGGAGGCAGGACGAAGAGTTGGTTTAGCTAGTATGGTTAGGAATGTGTCCTTGCCCTGGGTTTTAAAGGAATGAGGAGAAATGAGAAGCCATGGAAAGGAAATTTGGTAGGCAGAAGAAAGAGTGGATAAGAACATGCTATTCAGTGATGGTGTCAAATTCTAGAGTGGCAAGTTTGAGATCTAAGTCTCTTATATCTCTGCTATAGCATTGAGCTATCTAAGAGGAGAGTTGGCTTAGGAGTTACTTGGCATTTGGGTTCATTTTCCATTTTGAAGGTCCAAGTGCTAAAGGATCTCCAGTTCATTAGCTAAAAAGTTAGGGAGTAAAACCCCCAGCCAGATTATAAAGCACTATCAAGACTACCTCCCCACAGTCGCTTGACTTCCCAGATCCTGTGTCATCCACTGTGTTCAGTAGAAAATAACATGTATGGTTATGCAAATCAAACAATATGACCTTAGCTCTCCTCTAAATCTCCCTTATTAACCAAACAGAACTCTGAAAGAGAAGGTGAAAGATGGTGGCCAAAAGTGTAGAAGTAGCATATGCAATGGCACTTCAGTATTTAGTGCAATAAAATGAACTTAAGTCTTTCACTGGTATGTTCAGATATCAGTGTAGCTAAGATGTGAAGATGCACAAATTGAGCTCCACTTCTCTGCAGGGAACCAATTTTATGATTGCTGTAAACAAATTATCATTCATTTATTAGTATGTCATTTATCTACACAGCAAAAATCAGTGTTTTTCAAATATTTGTCCACACTGAAAAGATGTATACTTGAATAGCAAAGATGAATGAACATTGTTTTTTCCTAACAATAAATTGAATGTAAACAAGAATTCATATAAATGAACATAGTCTTAAAAATGATTTGATTTCATAATTCCATGAGAAATAGAGCAAAATAATCATATATCACATTATAACCAGATTAAAGGCTATATCAGTTTATAGGACTATTAATTATATATCTCAAAAGTTGCAGTGATTATGTAAATAATATAAATAATGCTTAAAGTTTTTGGTGATAAACCAAAATTTTTCAGAGGTGCAAAAGTAAATTTTCATCTTCTTAGAATTGAGTTGACTTTTAGAAATAGTCAGATTTTTTAATATCCTTTTTTTGGGTATACTCTCCTTCTCACTCTTCCCAAATTCTCTGTGTTCCTATTCCTCATTTCTTCTAGTGATTTCTTTCTTTTCCTTTGAATCCATCGAATCTCTTTCAATTTCTTCTGTTTCATTTTCCTCCATGTAATCCTATCTACTGCTGCTACTGCTGCTGCTAAGTCGCTTCAGTCATGTCCGACTCTGTGCGACCCCATAGACGGCAGCCCACCAGGCTCCCCCGTCCCTGGGATTCTCCAGGCAAGAACACTACCAGGTGACTATGTTATAAATTCAGGGAGAGTTGGTTAATCAGGAGCATGTTATTTCCCTGGGTTTCCCAGTTCTGTGCACACCTGGATTTTTCTAATGAAGAGTAGAAATACTGTGATGGGTGTAATGGAGTCTCTCCCATTAATTCTGTTGCCTGCCCATTCATTGCACACACTTCTCCTCCTGTCAAATTAGAAGAGTGAACGTAGAGAATAAGACCAGCTTGGATGGAAATGAGAACACCTTTACCATAGTCCTGATAAAGGTGTTTCCTTTAGATGGAAAGTATATATACTATTCTTGAATTTATCCAAAGATAGTCCCTTGGCCTTTTTGAAAAATCCAGCAGGAGGAATTGATTGAGAGAGTCAAGAATAAGGTTCTAATTTGAGCTCTGGCATTAACATAAAGATGAGTATATTTACTTATTAAACTTCAGTTGTTCAAAAGAAATAGTAAAACCAAATGAACTTCTCATTGTAGTGACATTCTGCATGATGCACTTTGGGATCTCAGAGTAAGAATTTAAATAGATGTGGTTAGTTGCTTACTCGTGTCTGACTCTTTGAGACCCCTTGGACCACAGCCCACCAGGCTCCTCTGTCCATGGGGATTTTCCAAGCAAGAATACTGGAGTGGGTTGCCATGCCAGGGATTGAACCCAGGTCTTCCACATTGCAGGCTGATTCTTTACTGTCTGAGCCACCAGGGAACCCCAGTATTGGAGTGGATAGCTTATTGCTTCCCTAGGAGATCTTCCTGACACAGGAATCAAACTAGGCTCTTCTTCATTGCAGGCAGATTCTTTACCAGCTGAGTTACCAGGGAAGCCCTTGTAAAGATGGTAGAGGTCTTAAGCAAACCTTCATGACCATGGCCCAGTCAGGGCTTTTAGCAGCTCCCTGTGAATCCACAGATGGACAGGAACACAGGAATTCCATAGATAAGTCCTTAACCACTTTGTGAAATTATTGGATCACTCTTTTGATCCCCAGTCGTGCTCTATTTTTGTCTTTTGCTGTATTATTGTCTCCAGTTGCTATTCTCTTCCTAGAGTCCCTGTTCTCTTTTTACCCAGCTTACTCGAACCTTTATTTCTATGGGCAACTTCTTTGGTTCTTGGCTCCAACTTTCCTTTTGGACACTGGCTGTTAGCTCTTCTTTAACATCTATAATCCAAAGAACATGACTGAAGCCAGGCCCAGTCTACACCTAAACCCAAACCCAGGTTCTAGAACTTACCATTTGACCAGAAAAATATTTCTATTAAACTTATATGGGATGTTCAATAATCATTATTACCCATTTGCCTTTAGTTGCTGATTGTTTTTTCTTTTTTTAATAGGAAGGAGAAGATATAAATTCTCATTTTTTCCTTTACATATATGTATTTTGTTTTCCTTTTTATTTTGTTTAAATCTTATTATAAAGACAAATACAAGTAGAGCAGTCAGATGGCCACAACTGTATTAACTGCATTCATTGTTCTTTTGCTATGCATGTCTGCAGACAATTGTTTTTCTGAAAATTTTATAATTTTATTTGTAAATTTCAAAGTGATGATAAAAATCAAACCATATAGAAACGTATATAAAAGGTATCTTGGATACTTGCCTAATATTTTATAAGATAAATATACCGTGATTTTTTTTCACCAGAAGAACTTTCTAATAGTTCTGCCCTTAAAAAGATTGTCAGTAAGATATAGTAAGCCCCCTTCACACAAACATTCAAGTTGCGAACTTTCAAAGATGCGAGTGTGTATTTACATGTCTAGTCATGTTAGTTCACGTGTCTGGTGTACATTCTCATGTGTGTGCATCCCCTCCCAGTGGCTGTGCTTTTGTGTACTTGGCAGTTCTGTATAGAGTACAGTACTGCAGTATCTTTGTTTCAAGCGTAGGATGTCCAGAAGCAAGCATAAAAGTAGTGATGATATAGCTCATACTGCTAAGAAGTGCCAAGTGATAACACTGGGAACAAGAGTGAACATAATTGAGAGAGTGGAGTGAGGTGAAAAGATGGTAGACATTATTCGTTCTTCTAACATGAATTGTTCAACCATCAGCATGGTTAGGACAAAACCATGGAACATGTGAAGTCTGCTGTGCCAATGATGTCAACTATAATTTTGAAGAAGCATGGAAAAGTGATGGAAGAGATGGAGAAAATTATCAGTGTGTGGATGTAGGATTAGCATCAGTGTCGAGTCCCACACAGCTTACTGCTGATTCAAGAGAAAGCTGAAAACATTTCTGAAGGCTTGAAGAAACACAGCGAAGAAGCAGAGGGTACACCTTTTAATGCCTTCCATGACTGGCTCCTGAGAAATCTGTATGCAGGTCAAGGAGCAACAGTTAGAACTGGACATGGAACAACAGACTGGTTCCAAATCAGGAAAGGAGTACATCAAGGCTGTATATTGTCACCCTTCTTATTTAATTTATATGCAGAGTACATCATAGGAAATGCCAGGCTGGATGAAGCACAAGCTGGAGTCAAGATTTCTGGGAGAAATATCCATAATCTCAGATATGCAGATGATACCAACCTTATGGCAGAAAGTGAAGAAGAACTAAAGAGCCTCTTGATGAAGGTGAAAGAAAGAGGAGAGTGAAAAAGTTGGCTTAAAGCTCAACATTCAGAAAACTAAGATCATGGCATCTGGTCCCGTCACTTCATGGGAAATAGATGGGGAAACAGTGGAAACAGTGTCAGACTTTATTTTTTTGGGCCCCCAAATCACTGCAGATGGTAATTGCAGCCATGAAATTAAAAGACGCTTACCACTTGGAAGAAAAGTTATGACCAACCTAAATAGTATATTGAAAAGCAGTGATATTACTTAGCCAACAAAGGTCCGTCTGGTCAAGGCTATGGTTTTTCCAGTGGTCATGTATGGATGTGAGAGTTGGACTGTGAAGAAAGCTGAGTGCCAAAGAATTGATGCTTTTGAACTGTGGTGTTGGAGAAGACTCTTGAGAGTCCCTTGGACTGCAAAGTGATCCAACCAGTCCATCCTAAAGGAGATCAGTCCTGGGTGTTCGTTGGAAGGACTGATGTTGAAGCTGAAACTCCAATACTTTGGCCACCTGATGCAAAGAACCGACTCATTTGAAAAGACCCTGATTCTGGGAAATATACAAGATAGTAGGAGAAGGGGATTGACAGAGGATGAGATGGTTGGATGACATCACTGACTCAATGGACTGAGCGACTGAACTGAATTGAACTGATGACTGGCTTCAGCAGTTCATGGCTAGAGCCATCTTTCATAACATAAAAGTAAGGGACGAGGCAGCGAGTGCAGATATGGTAATTGCCTGGGAATTTCCTGAACCGATCTGAGAAATTATTGATAAGGAATGTACAGTATTTACCCAAGCAAGATTTTTTTTTCAGCTAGTTAATTTATTTTAATTGGAGGATAATTGCTTTACAGTACTGTGGTGGTTTTTGCCATACATCAACATGAATCAGCCAAGGTTGTACATGTGTCCCCCGCATCCTGAAATCCCCTCCCCCTTCCTCCCCACCCTATCCCTCTGGGTTGTCCCAGAGCACCAGCTTTGAGTGCCCTGCTTCTTGCATCAAACTTGTCCTGGTCATCTATTTTACATATGGTAATATACACGTTTCAATGCTATTCTCTCAAATCATCCCACCCTCTCCGTCTCCCACTTAGTCCCAAAGTCTGTTCTTTGCATCTGTGTCTCTTTTGAGGCCTTGCATATAGGATCATTGTTATCATCTTTCTAAATTCCATATATATGCATTAATATACAGTATTGGTGTTTCTCTTTTTGACTTACTTCACTCGGTATAAATGGCTCCAGGTTCATCCACCTCATTAAAACTGACTCAATGTATTCCTTTTTATAGCTGAGTAATATTCCATTGTATATATGTACTATAACTTCCTTATGCATTCATCTGCCAGTGGACACATAGGTTGCTTCCATGTCCTGGCTATTGTAAACAGTGCTGCAGTGAACACTGGGGTGCATGTGTCTCTTTCAATTCTGGTTTCCTCGGTGTGTATGCCCAGCAGTGGGATTGCTGGGTCATTTGGCAGTTCTGTTTGCAGTTTTTTAAGGAACCTCTACACTGTTCTCTGAACAGTGTTGTACCAGTTTGCATTCCCACCAACAGTGTAAGAGGGTTCCCTTTTCTCCACACCCTCTCCAGCATTTATTGTTTGTAGACTTTTTGATGGCAGCCGTTCTGATCAGTGTGAGATGATATTTCATTGTGATTTTGATTTGCATTTCTCTGATAATGAGTGACGTTGAGCATCTTTTCATGTGTTTATTAACTATCTCTTTGTCTTCTTTGGAGAAATGTTTGTTTAGTTCTTTCATCTACTTTTTGATTGGATTGTTCATTTTCCTGGCATTGAGCTGCATGAGTTGCTTGTGTATATTGGAGATGAATTCTTTGTCAGTTGTTTCATTTGCTATTATTTTCTCACATTCTGAAGGCTGCCTTTTCACTTTGCTCATAGTTTCCTTTGTTATGCAAAAGCTTTTAAGTTGAATAAGGTCCTATTTGTTTATTTTTGTTTTTATTTCCATTACTCTGGGAGGTGGTTCATAGAGGATCTTGCTGTGATTTTTGTCACAGATTGTTCTGCCTATGTTTTCCTCTAAGAGTTTTATAGTTTCTTGTCTTACATCTAGATTTTCAATGCATTTTGAGTTATTCTTATCAAGTTTTTAATGTGGTTGAGATAGGACTGTACTGGAAGAGAATGAATGCTAGGCCAAAGTTACATTAGTAAGAAAGAAAAATTGATGCCACCTTGTAAAGCAGCAAAGGCTAGGCTGACTCTGTTGTTTGGTGGCAGTGCTTCTGGTGATATGAAGCTGAAGCCTCTCTTAGTTTATCATTCAGAGAAGCCAAGAGCCCTTAAAAACATAGCCAAGGGCTCTCCTCCTCTTTTATGGAAGAGTAAGCCTCCAAACATGGGTTACACAGGCCGTTTTCCAGGAGTGGTTTTCCCATTGCTTTATCCCAGATGTAGAAAAATGCTGCTTGGAGAAGGATGTCCCATTCAACATTCTTTTGCTACTCAACAGTGAGTAGCCTGGGCCACCCCCCATAGATGGACAGCTTTCATCCCAATATCAAAGTAGTACATCCATCACCGTACATTACCATGCTATTCAACCAATGGACCAAGGAGTTATAGTGACTTTCAAGAAATACTGTTTACATTACAGTTTTTGTTAGGTGCTAAAGGCAAGTGATGAATCATGAACAAGCCTGTGACAATTTTGGAAGGATTATTACATCTACAAAGCCATAAAACATATTGACTTTGCTTGGCATGTGGTTTTGGCTGTCACCAAGAATGGGATTTGGAAGAACCTTTGCCTGTACTTTGTTCATGATTTTTGTGAATTTGAGAAGTTAGATGAGTAGTTCAGAGAGATATTCAGGAACTTAATGACCCTCATTGAGAAGCTGGAGCTAGATCTGCAAGTGGATAACTTCATGGAAATCCTTGTTCTACACCATGAGGAGCTTACTAACCTGATGGAATTAGAGGCCCAGAGAAAGGATGAAGAGAGGCAAGAGGAAGAAGAACTAACTGAAGAGATTCACGACACAGGAAATGGAAAAGGGATTTTCTTTAGTTGAGGAGGCACTGTTAGTTTTTGAATCACAGGCCCTGAATTTAGAATGGCATGAAGATTGCAGAGGTTATTCAGAATGCAGTCCAATGCTACTGTGTTATGTATGATGAGAAAGAAAGAGCTACTACTCATGCATCGGAGAAGGCAATGGCGACCCACTCCAGTACTCTTGCCTGGAGGATCCCATGGGTGGAGGAGCCTGGTAGGCTGCAGTCCATGGGGTCACTGGGAGTTGGACACGACTGAGCGACTTCACTTTCCCTTTTCACTTTCATGCATTGGAGAAGGAAATGGCAACCCACTCCAGTGTTCTTGCCTGGAGAATCCCAGGGACTGTGGAGCCTGGTGAGCTGCCGTCTCTGGGGTCGCACAGAGTCGAACACGACTGAAGTGACTTAGCAGCAGCAGCAACTCGTACATCACTGGATCACATTTTTCAAGATGGTAGATAGAACTGAATCGCAGGGAACCTGTGCCATCAACATCAGCCATAAGTGAAGTTGCACCTTGCCTGTTGTCTCCTGTTGCTGACGATTCTTAAGCTCTACCATCTCCCATCTCCTCTCTCTCCTCTGTTCAGTAATTCTTCTTGTCTGTTCACTCAGTGCCAGCCCATGTATGCCAGCTGCACTGAACTACTGTAGTTTTCAAGGTACTATACTGTAAGATTAAATATGTTTAATTTTTTCTTTGGTTTTATGTATTATTTGTGTCAAAAGTACTATAAATCTTTTACAGTACTATATCGCCGATTGTGTTAGTTGGGTTCCTTAGGCTAAGTCTGTTAGACATAGGAACAAATTGGACTTATGAACAGGCTCTCGGAAGAGAACTTGTCTGCAGTATGTAGGATACTTACAATAATGAACACCTACTCTGGGAAGTATTTGGGTGAATTGACATGATCATTTTTTAGTGGTAATGATATGAAAATCATCCATTAAGTAGGAAAATGGACTGCAGGCCTGAGGTGTATTCTTCTCCAGTTTTTAGAACTGAAATAATGTTTATTGCTTGAATTAACTGGAAAAATAACTTGAGTTAAAGATTTAGTTGCAAGATGTTCAAAGGTGATATAAATGCCTATGAGGTTACTCTTTCCCTGATGTGGTCAAGAGATAAGAGAGCATGATCTGGAACTTGAGGGCAATATAATATGAATAGTTGAAAAGACAGTTCTCTAGATAGCAAGAGATGTGGCAATGGGCTTTTTCTTTTTTCCTTTTTCTCCCTCTATACTACAGTGACCTAAAAGTGGTATTGTGAATTATAATGGAGCGCCTGAGCTCAAATTCCTTTGTGTTTTCTGAATAGTAATAAGGGTGTCCATTCAGCCTCTCTTTTACAGAAGGAACATTTTCTGGGAAAATATATGGGATGTCAGGCCTGTGGGAGGCTGCTGAGTCACATATGATTCACAGACCTGGCTTCAGAAATCTTTAGATTTTTGTATTACAGTACAGGGTGGTCTGTTTCAAAACTGCTTGTTGAAATCCACATTGAGGTGTCTAAATGGAGCATGAGGAACACTAACAGAGTATTAATGAAAAAAATTAGAAGCAGCTCTTTCGGAATGTTGATTTTTAATTCACTCTGCTGGCTTCTTTGTGATTCCTTCTTGTTTCATGAAGATGATGAGTTCCATGGACGTGCCATCTTACTGTAGACCTCTGGAGCCAAAGTTTCCTCTTTGCATGAGTGCTTATGAAATGCTTCCTCCCTGTTTCTAAAATGGCTGAATGAGATCAGTTTCTCATCTTCCCTTCTGATTGTAGAATGAGTATTTCAAATGTGGAAGACACAAAGTGAAAGTGAGTATTCGTTGCTCAGTTGTGTCTTACTCTTTGCAACCCCAAAGTGTAGCCCACCAGGCTACTCGTCCATGGAATTCTCCAGGCAAGAATACTGGAATAGTTAGGCAGTCCCTTCTCCAGGGGATCATCCCGACCTAGGGATTGAACCCAGGTCTCCCAAATTGCAGGCAGATTCTTGACCGACTGAGCCACCAGGAAAGCCCTGGAAGATACAAAATGAAGTGAAGTCACTCAGTAGTGTCCAACTCTGCAACCCGTGGGCTGTAGCCCACCAAGCTCCTCCATCCATGGGATTCTGCAGGCAAGGATACTGGAGTGGGTTGCCATTTCCTTCTCCAGGGGATCTTCCCGACCCAGGGATTGAACCCAGGTCTTTAACCTCTGCACCACCAGGGAAGCCCTTACAAACATTAGCACAAATAAGACTTTGAAGAGATTAACCATTGTATTTTAAAGTGTTTATATGTATAGAAATAATTTAAATTCAAGTAACCATCTTCTTCACTGTATGATAAGGGAAAATATGCCTAAGACTTTGATTTTTAAAATTTTTTGTTAATGTGAATTATCTGATAATAAAGATTGATTTTAACTAGAAAATTTTTTTTTAGTTTGTATTTAAATTGGACTTCTAAGTAACTATTCATACATAAGTCACGTTTTACAGTGTTTTTTTTTCTTTTTTTTTCCTTTTCTTGGCTTTCATTCATTTTAAAATGTATTTTGGCCTCACTGCACGGCTTATAGGATCTCAGTTCCTTGTGATCCCAGGGGATCACACTGGGGCCACGGCAGTGGCAGTGCCAGTGCCAAATCCTAACCACTGCATCACCAGGGAATTCCATACAATGTTTTTAAAACTTACTAAATGCATGACAAAGAAGCTTCAATTGGATTTCATTATATAAAGTGCAAACTTTTTCCTCTGATATTTTTTCTATTTAATTGCCTGGATTTTGACCCATCTTTCCACATATACTGCATCAAAGGTCATAATCTTACAATGTCGTTGATTAAACAATAGCAATTATGACATTTGGAAAATTAATTATTTGAATAATACATGTTCAAAATTGTGACCAAGGGACTGAAAATGATTTCTTTTCCTATATTCTTTGACATGTATATAAAATTTTCACCAGTGGTTGACAGTCTTTGCAAGGAGTTATTTGATAGTGCCAAAAGTTGTAATTCTTTCACTGTTCCATATGCATAAATTCATTGTTAAATGCAGTTCGCGTTGTTAATTTCACTACGTTAATGGAAGAAAACCTATTTGATTAAAAAAAGTAGTTCAACTTTGTGTTTCAATTGCGCTCAGATCAGGAAGAGCAGCTGGTTGTAATCTCTACCCAAGAAGCAATTTTCTACTTGGAATACTTGTGTGCTCTCAGACCATCAAAGAGGAGTGCCAGGGCAGTGAACATACTACTCAGGCAAAGAGGGTCAAAGAGAACCACATGTCTGTGAGGACAAAAAGGTTGAAAGCAATTAAATTGTAGTGTATTTTCTGAGCTGGGAAGATATGTACTATTTCATATTTGAAAAACAATTTTATTTTTCTAGAATCCTGTGCTTAAATATTCAGGAATAAAAGTGATACCAATGGGCTACTTTTAAAATGTTCCTTCTGATGGTCTTCAGAAAGAAAGTTATTGTTTTTCTAACTTGTGCATTAATAAATAAATTTGCATGAAAATCTTTTTGATTGATAAATTAACTTTGTCCTGGAATAGCTATCAGACAAATAACACTATGAGCTGTCTTTAAATGGAGCATCCTACAAGTTGGTCTGGGCCCAGACTTTTGTATTCTTGCATTTGTTTGCGATCTGAACTTGCAGTGTGAACACAATGAAGGCCAGCTGAGAGAGTCTTGTTTTCCATTCATAGTTGAAGGATGTAATGTTGCTTCTAGAATATTTTATATTTAAAAACACATCAGGGCTGACTCTACATCTGACCTGCTGCTCCATGTCAAATCTTTGTGTGTGTATGTATAATACGAGAGTCTGGCTATGTACCTAAATGCTGAGGAGCCATGATATTATGTTAATGAAAGCAGCAAAATTCATGGTTTTATAAATATAACAACTAATGCTGTTTATTTGATAATATGGATAAAACTTAATCTGAGGAAAAATTGTTACATAAATTGTCACACATTTCTTTTTAGGAAGATGCCTGGGTTTTCTCAGTTATGGTTTTTAAATTGTTATTTTCTAAATACAACTAATTCTTTTTTTACTGTGTAAAAATAAAACTTTGGTAATTGTTATTTCCTCTATTTGTATCAATGAAATACACTTAGAACCTAGGCCTATGGAAGTCTATAAAAGTGAAAACATACGAGTTTTGTAAGTTAGGATGAGAAGAGAATTAGAGAGTGCTGTCTGGTGAGATAAGAGATGAGAACAAGCCACATTTCAAATGATATCGATTAGCATTTATTAAGACGGTAGACTATTGGCTTCTAAGGGTAAATTGCTCAGCTCCGTCACTTACTAATTCTGTGACCATCGACAAGTAATATAACCTCTCTGTGGTTCAGTTTCCTTATCTGTAAAGTGTGATTTGTAGTAGCATCTGCCTCATAGAACTTTTGTGAGAATTAAAGAGTTTGTTCACATAATGTGTGTAGAACAGCTGTTGGCACATAGGTGTGTGCTGGATGTTGTCTGTTGTCTGCGGAGCATTTACTGTCTGTTCAGAAATGTGCTAGATAGTCTCTGAATACAGAACCAGAAGCTGTGACCCATCTACTCAGGGAAGTCAAGCATTGTTGGGGAAAAATCATGCTAACGAAAGACAATATGTCAGTGTGTATGATGTTTCGTAGGACAGGCTATGTCTATTTTGAGGAACTTAGAAAAAAGAAAGCTTCTGAGGGGTTGAGGACTTGCCCAGAAGAAGGAACTGAAGTATCGACTTGAAAAATGATTTTCAGGCACTGAAGAGACTTAAGAGAGATCGTTTGAGGCTAGTGGAAAATGTGATTAAATAACATGACAAAACTGACATGTTTGTGAAACTCTTAAACTGGCCGCACTTCAGATACTGATCTATGAAGGGAAGTAGCTGGGCTGTTTAAGTCAGAATCCGAACATAATAAATATTTAAGGATTTTGCAGTATTGGAAATATTGTGGATGTGCAGTAAATAATTCAGAGAAGAAAGGAAATGAAGATAATTTGATTATGACATTAAATAATCTTTACATGCATGAATTAGGGTAAAATAAAATTTGTGAACTATCTGCAATCCCTAAGAAAAAATATAGATAAACAATGAAAGAGAAGATACTCAAGAAAGTGAATGGAGGTTTTATGATGTGCAATTAGAAATTCAGCTCATTTGGTTCATAGAAACACCAGCAGATTGTGTGGCCATTTGGGACACCTCCCTTGACACCAGGCTGGAGGGACAATGCTGCAGGTTGTAAATAGGGGTGATGTGGAAGCATAAAAAAACAAAGCTCTTCAGGCCTCCAGGGAGCAAATCCCTTGTATGAGAACCCTCTCTCCTCTAGCTAATCCAGGGAACTACACTCACAACCCTGAAGTGTATTGCTTATTTGTTGTCTTGGAAGCTGGCAGCACATTGCTGCAGCTGAGGCAAAAATATTAGCTAAAAAAAGAAACAATGAAAATGCTGGGATAAAACAAAAATCAATCCAAGATGGTGGGAAAGGTAGATCTCATGAAGAAACTTTGGTCTTTGAGAATTATGAGTATATATATTTGTATATATTTGTATTATATATGTAGAGGATATATATTACATATAGTAATATGTATAGTATATATATGTATATATTTGTATTATGAGTGTGTATGAGTATATATATTTGTAAAGCAGATTAAACAGACAGACACGACAGCGAAAAGCAAACAGACAATGAAGGCAGAGGCACACAACAGCATAAGAATCCGTTTTTAGTGGGAAAACCTTTTTGCTTCTATCCTCAAGTACTTTAGTTTTCCACCCTGATTAGCACGATCACATCCTTCTCTGCATTTCTTTCAGGATTGACTCCAGACAAAAATGAAATAGTAAGACATTTCACAAGTCTAAACAGCTTTCTAAAAACAGAGCAGCAGTGTTATTGAAAATGGTTTAAATAGAGGATAATTTCAGGAACTAAGGTTCCTGTCATGACATGCATCTCACAAGCAATTTTATGTTTAATGTAGATACCAAGTGTTCCTTTCACGCACACATACACGCATAGTATTTCATAATACAGTTATCCATGTTATCAGAAATGCATATTTAATAAAATAGTATGTGTAGGCTATTTAAATCTTTGGCTTACTTATGTTATTTTTTATCCAACTATGAGAACACTGTGGGTGTTTTATTATATAACAAAACTGGGAGAAGTTTGGCATTGGTGGGATATTTATAGCAAGTGGAACAGTTTTGAAATATATGGTCTTATTATTTCAAATTTGTGAATAAGCTATATATCAACACAATTGAAACGGTCAGTTTATTAGACCTTGTGATATTTTTATGTTTTCCCAGGCCCACAGGGCAGAATTGTTTCTGATTTCCTTGGGTTAAAAATAAAATTATTTCTGAAAAATATTAGCGTAGGCTGAGAATTGCCTTAGGACAAGGACCCCAGAGAGCATGGGCTTCTCACTCTCCTCTTCCTCTTCTTCCTCTCAATCTCATACTGTACCAGCCCTCTTCTGTTTGCATTTATTTTCTGTGTGTCTCCAATAACTTAAAAAGATTTTTAAAGATTAATTTTTATTGGAGTATAGTTGATTTATAATGTTGTTTTAGTTTTTGCTGTACAGCAAAGTGAATCACTATACATATACATGTATCCACTTCTTTAACGATTCTTTTCCCATATAGATCATACAGAGTACTGAGCAGAGTTCCTGTGCTATTCAGGAGGTTCTTTTTTTTTTTTTTTTTTCAGGAGGTTCTTTTGTAGAAACCAAACTTCTGGTTACCAAGGGGGAAGTGGGGGTTGGGAAGGGGGATAAAGTGGGACATTGAGATTGACATATACACATCAATATCTTCCTTTTTTACTCTTGTCTCTATAATTACTAGTGGGATAATTCAAGATGGATGTAGGGAAAAGATGTCTGTTTCAGTACTCTATTACTAATAGCAGGAAGTTCGCACTTTTTTTTAACTGAGGACTTACTATGTGAGTGTAGGAAGGAAGACAGTCAGCCTCTGTAGGACCTGTTACAACATTTCTTAGCTATCAGTTTGGCTGTATTATTCCAACCAGTAAAAAGGCAAATTCTCTCTGTAACATTTAAAACAATTAAATAGATAACTATACAAACTTGACACTTTGTACTCAACTGCTACACTTTACAATAGATGGAGCAGGGTGTAATTTGTGCTGTTCTGAATTTGATGTTTCTCAAATGCATGCAAAATGAAATGAATTACCATCTCTTTCTTTTTTTTTTTTTTTTTAAATAAAATTTCCTGAACTATGCAATACTCTTTTGAAAGCCATCTGACAGGCAAATGTCATCTCAAAAGGAACAATATTAATTGCATGACTAGTATTTTTTTTCTCAAATTTAGTGAAAACTTGACTATATTATTTGCCTTCAGAATTTGTGCTGTTTGTGTACAATAAAGTGAAGTAGAGGATATAAAAGATTATCTCAACTATTCAATAAAATATTTGCCTCAATTTTTAGCAATCTCTCCAGATTACACTGGATCTGCAGACATCATAAAACAATTGGAAGCATATACTGGTATTTGATTTTGTAATGAGTTATTGTAGAGTTAGAGAAGGATTACAAGACTTAATTTTTTTCTGGTGAAATTTAATATCCAGTTGGAAGATTTAGAATTATAATATAAGGTATATGCATGCTAGAGATTAAAAAAAATTTAAACTGTTAAGTCATATTTTATAATTCTTCTACTTGTTGAAAAGTGTGTGCTTTTTATAGAAACATGGATTCAGCAGATTATGTTTTTCTCATGTGAATTTTGGAGAGAAGAGGGAATTTAGTAAATAAATCACTCTGTATGCATTAAGTAAAGAAATTACAATTATATTTCAATACACTTTTCTATTTATTCAATAAATATATGTGTGCCTGCTATATGCAAGGCAGTATAATATTGATTGAGTGACAAATGAGAATAAAAGTATATCTAATCATGAGAGTCTACAGCAAAAAGAAGCACAAAGCATATTTTTAGTTTGGGAGTTTGTGAAAGGTGATATTAAAGTATTTGTGAAATTTATTCACAATGATGGTAGAGGCTTAATTTCAGGGAGAAGTCATAGAGTAAAAGCAGAATGTGAAAAAGGACAGTCTGCACACCTGGAAATATGGGAGGTTGGTGGAAGTAAACGGCTTAGAAAAGTAGAAGCTAGAAGGCTGAACAGTTAAATTTCGAATTTCTCTAAACTTTGTTTTCTCATCAATGAAACGTGAGCACTGTTTTTCTGGTGACCAAGAGAGAATGGTAAATACTTAGGCAAGAATTTTGGCAGAAAATAAGATCTCAGTGCATTTAGCTATCAAGTGTGTGTTGGAAAAACACTGAGATACAAAGGATTGATTGAAGAAGGGATATGATGATGAAATTGATGGCAGGAACATGGATGACTGAGAATATGGTTGGCCAACAAGTAGAAGGAACATGGGAAGATTAGTGCTATTGGGAGGAAAGATTTTGAGTTCAGTTTTATAGATTTTGGGGGGAAAATGGTGGAAAATCAAAAGGGTGTAATCTGGCAAATAGTTAAGACAGAATTGGAGCTCAAATTACATATGTAAAGGTGGTAATTGAAGTCATGAGATTTTGACTTTTTAGGGTTGTAGAAGCTTGAAAAACAGGGTTTCAAAAAACATTGGAAAATTGGGATACAGGGGTAGCAGAGAGATAGGAAGTAGTTGTGTTCCATTCTGTGGTTGACTGCATACCCAGTCTCTGGAACTTCTCACCGTTTTCCTCTATGAATATCATGCATTCTCACTCTCCTGCTTAGATCATGCTCTAGTGCTATCCTTGTTACCTTGAAGCCTCTGTTAAACCATTTAACACTTGACGCCATGGTTACATTTCTAATAAGCAGAGTAAGTGTGTTCCTGACATCACAATTTGAAAAATCCCATGCATTTTCTCATAGAAACACTATACCTATTAGTCAAGTTCTGTTGTATCTATATAACCAGATCTACATTGATTTAACTTTTTTTGAACTGCTCAGATATTGTAATATGTATTTATTTCTAAGAGAAAGATGTTCAAGCAAACTATTAAGCTTCCTGGGAGCAATATGTTTTATTTCAGTAATTTTAAGAATTTTTTCTTTTAGAAATTATATGTTGTTTCAGGTGACTTAAAGTGAGATATGTGTTCAGGCCACTTTCTTCGTTTAGTCTTCCAACATATTATTTTGTGAGATTATTAGTCTAAAAATGTCCCAAATGATGAGAAATTTGAAATTTGGTAATGTAGTATTTTTACATTTTCCCAGAAATTCTGTAATAGTATTTTTGGTTCCATGAGAAAAGTATTTAAGAAAATAAGCATTGTATATGAATATAATACTGTAACATTTTATTTTATTTTTTTGTAACATTTTAATGACTATTTTTGGTGGTCTTTGTTACTTAGAATTAGTAGAGATCTTAAAATTTCAGGTCCTTCAATTTACTTTTCCTAATCCTTTATTCCCCCATCTGCTGGTATCTGCTGCATAGTCATCTGAATGCCTTTTTTTCTCCCATCTTGCCCTCTTTAGCTTAGTACTGGTAGACAAAGTCAGCTAAGCTGATTAGTACTGCTAAAAACTGATGAACTCCAGTATAGGACTGGTCCTTACTCTCCAGCTGTTGTTCTTTTTAAACCTGCAACTTTTAAACTACCCTACCTTAAAACCTCCTGCCTCTCTCTGAACAGAGGACTGTGTCTCTGTTTCTGTTATTAAAAAGAAAAAAATAGAACTTGTCTCCAGTTTTTTTTTTTTTCCCCTAGTTATTACAGTTATTTCCATTTACTTAAAACCTTTTACATTTTCCCTTCAGTCTCCATGGAAGAAGTAACCCGCCTTCTAGCCATGGATTAAGTTTCTCCTGTGTTCTGCTTATCTCTTCACTCATCCGCCATCTCATCATGTTTGGAATATAGGGGGTGAGCAAGAAAAAGCTGAATGAATTTGGAGTCTTTTGAAACCTTGCCTTGTCAGTAAGTTACATGTTCTCTCCTGAAATCTCTCTCTGATGTCTCCTTTTCTCCTTGCCTTCTCCTGTATGAAACCATGTCTTTGTCTCTTGTGGCAATCTAGTGTTTAAGGCTCTGTGTCCCAATGCAGGAGACATTGGTTCGATCCTTGGTCAGTGAACTGAGATCTCACATGCAGTGTGGCATGGCTGAAAAACAAACAAAAAGAAGCACTAAACTACTTGTTCTCCATGTATTCCTAGGTTCCACAGTGTTCTCTCACTCTCCTCACATTTAAGATTGATAAATTTCTCTCTTCTTATTTGGTAACTCTCTTTGGAGAGTCTCCCCTTCCCTGACTTTTTTTGATACCATTCTTCTTGGATTCCCTTCTCTCTTGCCACTACTTAGATTGCTGTGTCTCCTCTTTCAGTGTTATTTACAGAGTTCTAGCTACCGTGTGTTTTCTTCCCCCTCTAAACTTCTCCTATGGGAATCATGCATTAGTTTACCTTTGTCCTTTGTAACAACCAGATCTTTCAATTCTACGGAAACTTCTGAGAGCTTCAAATCTATGTATATTCAGTTGCTACTGAGTTTCCATACGTCAGTCTCAAAAATGTCTCTACCTCAACTGATAGCAAAAAATCTCATCAATATTCCTCTAACTTGTTCTTCCTCTTGTACTATCATTGTCTAGCTGAGAAATTCCACGACTCATCTGCATTTACTATTTAAATCAAGTAAGACTTGAAATCCTGTTGGCCATCCTTCAGGAATTTGTTGAGCTGGTTTCTTCTACTTTCTCTCTCTCTATTTTTGGACACTCCTATGGCATGGCATGGCTTGGCATGTAGGATCTTAGTTCCCTGACCAGGGGTTGAGCCTGTGCCCCTGCAGTGGAAGTACAGTGTCCCTAACTACTGGACCAGGAAAGCCCCTGCTTGGTCTTCGTTTTGTTTCCCTGTCTACTCTCGCTGATACTGGGCTGTTTTGAATACTACTCATTTCTTATGTCTTGTCTTGGCCTTCCCTCCTCACTTTTTGTTTTCTCTTTGAGCTACCATCCACTCGGCTATCACAGGAATTATAAAATAAAGTCATTATATACTTAATTGATCTTGTTACTTGCTAACTTCACATTTCCATCATCTCTCCTTTATTTTGAGGATACAGTTTAAATGCTTCAGAATGTAATTTAAGACCCTGGGTCTGGCAACTATTTGCTTGAATTTCTTCCCGACCATTCCTGCCTGCTTTCTATAATTTGTTGAGCCAGCCTTGGACTCTGGCTATACAGGCTACTTGTGGTTGCTGACTAGGCCATGGTTTACATTCCCTCTGCCTTTGTTATTACTTCCTTCCCTTCTCTATTTTGTCAAATTCCACTTGTATTTCATATCTTAATTTAAGTAGCTAGTGCAGAAAGCCTCCTCTATCCAGCCTCCCACACAACTGTCTGGTAAACTTTAAGGGACTCTCATGTGGTACTGATGGGATTGAGTATATGCTAACCCAAAATATGGTTACATGGCCTATTGAGTATTTTAAGCTGAAGGTCTTTGGGAAGGACCTCCTGACCTTCCTCTCTGGTGAACGTTGTCTTCCCTGTACTCGGAAGAAAAAGGCATCCTTATCTTTTAAGACGTGGGGCATCAATAGAAATGTGTTGTTTTCCCCAGTTTACTATACTTAGCTGATATTCTTTGTCCCAGCGTATCTTTTTTTTTAATTAATTTTTTTGCCACACTGCTAAGTAGAATCTTAGCTTCCCACATGGCATATCATTGAACCTGGGCCCTAGGCAATGAAAGCGCAGAATCTTAACTATTAGACTGCCAGGGAAATCCATATCTTTCTGCTTTTCATCAAATCTAGCATAAAGATATTATGCATAACCATTTTTTGATTAGGCTTAACTATTTTTTGAGGTGATCTTGCTTTCCTTTTAAAGGTTCTTGTGTCATATAAAACTTAAATTAGATAAATTTGTATGCATTTCACTTATTAATCTCTTTTGTTACAAGGTTCTCAGCCAGGAATTTAGAAAGGTAGAAGAAAAAGATACTTTTTCCCCCCCTACATCACCTTATTCTTTTTCTCTTCTGCCTCTTTCCTGTCAGACTCAGTTTAAAGATCAACCAGATAGTAAGACATGTATCTTTCATTTCTACCCCTCCAGGTTTTAGTATCTTTTCCAACAGTGCTGTGTTACATGGGCAGACAGAGAAGAAACAACACATTCTTCCTCATGGAGTGTTATGTTAGTTTCTTATCATCTTAAAAGGCTATGTCTTCTGTAACTTTCTCTATGGAGACATTTAATAGTGCTTAGTGATTATAGAGTGATCAGCAGCAGCAGCAGCAGCAGCAGCGATTATACAAGGCTTCCCTGATAGCTCAGTTGGTAAAGAATCTGCCTACAAAGCAGGAGACCCCAGTTTGATTTCTGGGTTGGGAAGATCCGCTGGAGAAGGGGTCGTCTACCCACTCCAGTATTCATGGGCTTCCCTTTTGGCTCAGCTGGTAAAGAATCCACCTGAAATGCAGGAGACCTGGTGATTATACATATGTGCTTGACAATTTGCCTGAAAAGAGAAAGACTGATGGAGAATTTGCCCATGTGAATATTTTCCCTTGTGATCAATGAAATCTTCGCTTATATCCTAGCCATTACTATTTTCTCATTCCAGGTTTGAAAAGCAAAGTGCCTATACATTTTAGAAAAGCCAGGTAACATCTTATGTCTATAAAAGATAACCTATAAAATGTTCTTGACAGCTTGTCGGTGGAACAGAGAAGACTGGACGGGCCCTGAATTACTTTTCAGCCAAAACAGGCTCACCCCAGTGAACACTGGCAGTGACAGCAGACTCAGGTGTCAAGATAGAAAGCACGTTTTGGATCAGTTTAGCATAAATCAGAATTCTAGAGTTAAGTTTTTTACATATATAGTCTTTGTCTCTCAGTTTCCCAGCCAAAGACTTGTGTAACACTTCTTACTTTTTTTTTTTCTTTTTTGCTGGGAACACTATTTGTCAAAGTTGGGAATTATATTTGAGAAGAGGTGATTCATTTTCTCTGGGTTTTAGGATTTGTTCAGTAATTGCTTGGAGAAATGAAATAGTTTCTCTGAATTTAGAAGATGATATCTATGTTTTTTTCTCCTACCCATCCGTTACTGTAATTTTTTGTTCTTGATGTAAAAGTGGATGACATTTATACTTACTTAATAGAGTAGCAAGAGTTATTAGCATTTATATTTTTCAAATATATACACCAGCTTGTAAGTAGTACAAAGTATAATGTTATTCTGATAATGTGGTGTGCATCACTTATTTTAATGGTACTATAAACTTTTTCTTAATTTTACACCCTTTTTCCATTTATTTCTTGTTTCTTGATAATCATTTTTAAAATCATACTCATATAGCATAATTCAATAAATATTCTTTCTTATTTTCATTTGTGTGAAATGTACCCATTGTTTTCATGTGTTTCATTTACCACCTATTTTGTTTCACATGTAAATCAAGCCTCTGTGTTTTCTTCTAAGGCATCCCATCCTTTTTCATGATTGATTTTCAATTTTCCTTGTTCTTCTTTAGTTAATCAGCTCGTTATTCTTTTATATGTTCTCCTGTGTATACCTAATTTAAATCCCTTTCCCATGTAGAAGTTAGACTTCTACATTTAAGTTTTAATACTGTTCCATTCAAAATTAGCAGAAAAAAGTTGATGACCTTGTAGTTTTGTCAAAATTTTTGTCTAAGGAGAAGACATGCATGCTAAGTTAAATTCCGGTGATTCCCACTTGTGAAATGGAAAGTGTATTTTCAAAACAGCACTTTTCTACTCCGTTCTAGGAGAAGTGGAAACTAGGGCAGTGAAACCAGTGGACAGGGCTGGGCTTTGAAATAATGAGAACCAGTTCCCTTGACAGAGGCGGTGTAGCCGCCTACCATTTCAGATTCAAATTGTTGGTCAGTCAGAGTAAGACAGTGGTTCAGTGTTACTCTTCATCGCTCTATTTCCTAAGTGAAAATGTGCATAAGTGCCTTTTAGATGCTAATCATGAAGAATGTGATTTTCCTCAGGGGAAATTTTTCTGAAATGTTTGAGAGCCACTCACAAACTTCTGGAGAATAGGGAGAGGGACCAGGATTATTGTTCTTCCACAGAGTCAATCCACTGATGAGCTCATTCTCTAGCATTTTAAAGAATCCATACATTTAGAGTTTCCTGGTAGAATCAGCAGAGATGACATCTGCTCTTAGACATTTTCAAAGCCATGCCCCTTGTCATTCCATTGAGAAGGCTAGTAGTCAGGAGGGGCCAGGCTCAGTTTGGTGTGAATGCTGACTGGACAGAGTCAGTGCTACTGTGGGCAGACCGGCTTCAGTCCTTGAATTAGTTTACTGATAGAAGAATTACCTTTAAAATTTTTTTTAAAAATTGAAATATAGTTGATTTACAGTGTTGTGGTAATTTCTGGTGTATAGCAAAGTGACTCATTTATACGTGTGTGTGTGTGTATATGTATATAAAAATATATGAAAAGGGAAAGTTGCCCAGTCATGTCCAACTCTTTGCGACCCCATGGACTACACAGTCCATGGAATCCTCCAGGCCAGAATACAAGAATACTAGAGTGGGGAGCTAGTCCCTTCTCCAGGGGATCTTCCCAAGCCAGGGATTGAACCCTGGTCTCCCACATTGCAGGCAGATTCTTTACCAGCTAAGCCACCAGGGAAGTGCGCACACACGCACACGCACACACGCACGCACTCGCGCACACACACACACACACGTACGTATATGTATATTCTTTTTTATATTCTTTCATTTTGATTTATCGCAGGGTGTTGAATATAGTTCCTCGTGCTTATAGTAGGGCCTTGTTGCTTATCTGGTCTATATATACCAGTTTACACCTGCCAATCCAAAACGTCCAATACTTCCCTCTCCCTCCCCACTTTCTCCTTCACAACCACAAGTCTATTCTCTATGTCTGTGAGTCTGTTTCTATTTCATAAATAAATTCGTTTGAAAGTTTATGTTCACTCTAAGATGAACATATCTAAGAGTTACATTTAAAATGTGTGAATTATTTGCTATTGCAGTATAATGAAACTAGATCACACTGTCAAAAGAAAAAGGAAAGAAAACACTGTCAGTCAAAAAAAAAAAAAAGGAGGGAATACATTTGGTGCCAGTGAAATCCAAAGAATAGAAGAGATAAGCAACATATAGCTACACATGCCATATATATAGAGAAAGAAAAATTAAAATTAAAATACTGGTAAATCATTACTTCCTATTTTTTATTAGTGTTTTATTTCTATTTGAATGGACAGAAAAGATTACACACTTTTTGCAACATGAGGATGAATAAGTAAAATATATGAAGGATTTCAAATTAATTTATTAGAATGGGGAAAATTGTGTGGTATTTGGTAATCTCTAGTAGCGGGAAAAATACAACCATCAGTTTAGAATTTTTCTAAGATCTCTAGACATCCATACCTCCTATTTTAAGATCTCTGTTACATTAATCTAAAGTATGTACAATTGTCCCTCAAACAACATGGGTTTAAACTTTGTGGGTCTACTTATAGTAGGTTGATTTTCAGTAAATGCACAGTACTACATGATACATCATTAGCTGAATCTGTGGATGTCAACCCATGAATATGAAGGGATGACTGTAAGTCATTTGTGGATTTTCAACTGCTGGGGGCTTGATACTTTTAACCTCCAACATTGTTCAAGGCTCAGCTCTACATGGAAAGGATTTGAACTGGATCCTTCAGCCATGATTTTAACCCTCAAAACCATTTCTTTAGAACTTAAGTCTTGATCCAGTAATTCCAAATCTAAGTCTAGCCAAGGACTACGCTTTTAAGCTTTATGTACTAAGATATTTGTTGCAGTGAAATTTTTAGTGGTTAAAGCTGAAGACATTCTAGCTATATATTTATTTATTTTTTCTAAAAAGGAGTATGGTCAAGCATATTAAGTGATTTAGAGATAATGGAATATTAGGTGGCCATTAAAATGCAGTATTTGTAAAACTTGTAATGACATGGAAGAGTATCACGTGACTGATGTAAAAGATGTGAATTTTACATAATATGTGCTCAACTATACAAAATGCTTTAAAAAGACTGGGAGGGGAGTGAATCAAAATGTTAAGAGTGGCCATCTTTGGGCATTGGAATTATAAGAAATTTTAAAATATTTATTATTTTCTTGAATTTTTCAAATACTCATTTATCACACCCTTAGTATTATATTAAGAAGACTTGGGCTTCCTTGGTAGCTCAGCTGGTAAAGGATCCACCTGTAATTCAGGAGATCCCAGTTCAATTCCTAGGTCAGGAAGATCCCATGGAGAAGGAATAGGCTACCCACGCCAGTATTCTTAAACTTCCCTGGTGGCTCAGATGGTAAAGAGTCCACCTGCAATGTGGGATACTTGGTTTGATCCCTGGGTTGGGAAGATCCTCTGGAGACGGGAACAGCTACCCACTCCAGTATTCTTTCCTGGAGAATTCCATGGCCAGAGGAGCCTGGCAGGCTACAGTCCATGGAGTTGCAAGAGTCAGACATGACAGACTGTTACTTCACTTTAAGAAGACTTATAAGCCAAAAGATAAAGTTTAGTTTAGAATATTCCATTTATTAACTTATTTTAATGGAATTTTCATAAAAATTAAGCATATGTTTATAATTTCTCTCTGTTTGAGTTGTTGATATTTTAGCATCCTAAGAGATTCGCCCTTAAAGGTTCATTGGTCTTATAACTTAAAAGTGGGCCAGGGAGGTATAGGCATAGTAGGACCTAGAAGGGAGGAGAAATATTTAAAAGTAATTTAAGAATTATCTGTGGATAATCTGTACATATCAAATGTCAGTCTATGACCTTACTTAGCCAGAGATTTGATAGAACATTCTTTCCTCTGATTTCTGCAGTATCAAGTCATGGGTGGATAAGATGCAAGAAGACCTCGTCACCCTGGCAAAAACAGCAAGTGGAGTCAATCAGCTTGTCGATGTGAGTAAGGTTCCTCCAAACTTACAAATCATTTCTTTAATTTGAGTGCAATTTTTCTAAGAAACTTTATTTCTATGTTTTAAATAGTACATAATTTTTCATGGGAATATGATAGTGAAATTCTGAGAGAAACTCCTGGTATTGCTATTTATTACCATCCCATAGTCAGTGAGGTGTTTATATACAACCCTCACTTAACATGAGTTCACATGATATATATTCATTCCTGCAATTCAAATCAGGATATCCTGTTTCCTCCATCCTTCAGAGCATATTGGAATCTCACCTGTAGTGGTTACTTTAAGACTTATGATGGATTCTTTTGAATATCCTCAGTGGGAACATATCTTCATTCTTTGGGGGTAGATTTTATTTTCAAAAGTGGCTTCCAGTGTTTACAGCCATGCCTGAAGACGTGAGCGAATCACTGAGATGGGTAATACAGACTTTTGTGCAAGAGAAACAGACCCTTTTGTAAAAGATAGTTTTTCTTATGATTATGAAATGGCTATGAATGTCACTCTAAAGTGATTTTTGAAAATGATAGCAACATATAAATACTCGTGTGGCATCTTAAATAGATCATGTTCCTTGGATAAGAGCATATGCATATAGAAGTTCTATAAGATTTATTAAAAAGTAAATGTAATTTCTTTGGAGTCTCACTACTTCCATTTTAATGTAAGTAATCTAACAATTTGAAAGTATCTCATCTGTGTTCCTAGTGATGCAGTGAGGTCTTTTGTTTTCCAAAAAAAAGTGGTGGGATCAATGAGGTGAAATGGTGTAAAAGTGGTTTCATGTATGATGTGTGAGTATTTTCTTTATATGCGAATATTCCTTTCTGGGGGAAACTAGAATGAATGGTTGGTTACCTTGTGAATTACTAGGAATTCATAAGGAAAACATGCTAAGCATATACTTCAATATATTATTCCAGAATCTCTTTGTAAAACAATTGTAGTTTTCAAACTGAATATGTTGAGTAAACTTAAATATCTGTTAGATGACATAAGAATATGCTTTGAAATGAAAAGTGTTCTTTGTTAATAACAATTATCACACTTAATTCTAATGAATACTTATTGGACACATACTACGTCCCAGGCACTGTGCGCTACCAAGGGTTTATGGAGACACAGTTCCTCTCCTCAGAGAACTTACAACCTAATAATCAAAAATCTCCATTTTTGAAGGTGCAAAGATGCCTGAAAACTATTGTAAGCTGATGTTTGGGAACTGCAGTGATTCTCTGTGGGAGAATAAATTGAAATATGAAAATGTGGAGGGTAATAAGTCAGCCTCTATGAAAGTCATGGTGTTAGTGGAATAAGAAAAAATAAATGAGAATTGACAGATTCTGGTTAAAAATTGCATGACAAACTGAAATTAAAAATAAGCTGCTCTTGGGAGCTCTCCTTCACTCCGGCAGTGTTTCTCCAGCCTCAAAAACCAGCTTCTTGGCTGACCTCTTTTTCACTTCTGGTGTTAATATGTGGACCCTCTCTCACCAAATCTGCAGTTTTTAATGAATCCATAAGGGAAAAAATAAGTGTCATCTCATTTCCATTATGCTTTATGAGGTGTGGGTTACTAAGAAGAGTGTGAATACTGATGAATGAAGAAATGGCCTTGTCTGAATTAGGATAACGAAAGAATTGACAAGATGGAAGAAAATCCTTACAATGTTGCTTTTATAAGACATGTACCTTATTACAGTCACAGGGAAAATACAGATTAAAAAAATTATATGTATGTAACAGGGAGGGAAAGAGCAAACTTTACTATTGGAATTTAAGTATTAGGGGACAAGAAGGTAAATGAATGAGTTTATATGTCTTTTCCCTTTCATCCAGAGAGAAGGTAAATGACGGGGACAAAAGAGGCACATTTCTTTTTGGCCACGAGAACTCAAAGCACAGACTAGCTGAAGGACACCAGAGTTGAGAGTGAGCTTTCTGCTGAGACTGGGGGTGTTAGATGCATGCTGCAGACAAAAGTTGAGTAAATAGAGGAATTTAGCAGGTTTCTGGCTTGAAATTCAATATTTTAAAATGATGGATCTTCCAAAAGTACCAAATTTAGTTTTTACTGACTTCACAGGACACATCTTGCTTTTTACCTGCAGGCTCAACCACAGTGAGTGAACATAGCTAAACAGGATCTTTTTGGAACTTTATGGCATCATGAAATATTAGCTCAGAGAAGACTGATAAATAGTATTGAATAAATGCAGTCCTTTAACTTTTAAAAGTTACAGATTTTGCCAGGTGCCTGCCTGCATGCATGCATGCATGCTAAGTAGCTTCAGTCATGTTTAACTCTTTTGTGAGCCCATGGGCTGTACCCTGCCAGGCTCCTCTGTCCACTGGATTCTCCAGGCCAGAATAATGGACTGGGTTGCCATGCCCATGTCCAGGGGGTCTTTCCAACCCAGGACTGAACCCATGTTTCTTGAGTCTCATGCATTGGCAGCGTTCTTTACCTCTAGTGCCACCTGGGAAGCCCTGATACCTACCTAACTTCTATTAAAGATCACAGTGAATAGGCCTGCATAAAACTGCTAAACCCTGATGCTTTCAACTTCTAAGATATCTTTTATTGGATTTTTCCATTTCCAATACTGTATTGGAAGAATACATAAGTCCTTCAATTGCATATGATTATCCACAAAAGTAGATTAAATAATTGAGGAAAAAATTAGGATAAAGAGATAAATGTATTATACTTTTCCTTAATATAATATTAGGACCTTTTCAATACAACTGAAAGGCTACATTTGTTTTCTTTCTAAATTAGTTCAAGTACTGTCCTAAGCTCTTCTCACCCATTATTTTATTAATCTTTAGGACAACCTTGTGAAAGGAATATCATCATCTTTAATATGCAGGAAGAAATTGTTTGCAAGGTTACAGTTTTTTCCTAGGTTATACAGCTACTAAATGGAATGTAATTCCAACAGTGAAGACAGTCTTGTTATGCTTTAGAATATATGTTAATATTTTACATTTTTATATTGCTACATGTATTTTGAGAAAGTGAGCAGATCCCCAGTTAGGTACAAGGTTAATATGTCTCCTTATTCCACTGCTCTTTTTATAAAAAATATAAAGGAGAAGTCAAAGCTTTGCCACGAAATACCCACTTGTGGACGTTTATATTTGAGATTCTTTAAAAATGAAAAATGTAGAAGGAAATTCTTAGACCAAAACTTACGTGGATAATTTTAAAAACTTTCATTATTGTGGTCTGCATGAAAGTGGCTTTGAAAGAATTGCTAAGAATGGTACAGAAAGTTTTTCTTGTCTTCATGGTCATTCAACTGAAAGAAATATAGTTAATTATGTTTTTATACAGTGTTATAGCATATTCTTTTAAATATCGTTTTAAGACTGTTACACCTCATGGTTCTTTCAGTTAATAGCTTTGTGATCTACCCAAGATGTTTAACCTCATGGAATTGTTGAGATAGTTGACATAATCCATATAAAATATTCATTGATCTGTAATCAGAACTCAATAAATGTCATTCATTTGTTTTATTAAATAAGGATATAATATTGTATTAGTTGGAGATACAGATGGAACTAATGTAGCAAAGAGATAAATTAACCATATATTTTCCTCTCATATAACAGTCTGGAGGTGAGCAATGTAGGGTCAACATAGTGGCTCTGCCATCCTCAGTATATGGCTTCCTTCCTGGGTCCAAGGTGATCCTTCTAGTTGCCCTATTTTCCAGCCTTCATGCAAAGGGAGAGAGACTAGCAAAGCAGGTACACAGTCATATTTGCTTCCATTCCAGTGGTCAGAACTTGCTGTCACGGCCATATCTTACTGAAAAGAAGTTGGAAAAATGAAATCTTTAGCTGAGTGGTCATATACCTCCTCTATAACAGTGGAAGATGAGAACGAAGAGTGGAGGATAACTAGTAGTCTTTCACTGATAATTCTTTCACTGATAATGTATCATTATTTGAAGAACTATATATAAAAATGTATTAAACACCTGCTAATACAAAATGGAATATATATTTAAACATAATTAAGAATAAAATTGTAGATGAAGGAAAAAATAAAGACTCCCAGATTATGAAACAGATGGTATTTTGTTTTCTATAAGATCATTTTATGTAAAAAATAATACAGTCTCAAATTTTATCCTGCACACAACATTACATGGGAACTTTATGCATTTACAAAATTATTTATTACTGACTATACATTTATGAAGAAAGATTTAGCATACTATTATGTCCTCATTTTTTAAAAATTTATTTTAATTGGAGGCTAATTACTTCACAATATTGTGGTGGTTTTTGTCATATATTCACATGAATCAGCCATGGGTGTACATGTGTTCCCCATCCTGAGCCCCCCTCCCTATCCCATCCCTCTGGGTCATCCCAGTGCACCAGTCCTGAGCACCCTGTCTCGTGCATTGAACCTGGACTGGCTATCTATTTCACATATGATAATATACATGTTTCAATGTTATTCTCTCAAATCATCTCACCCTCCCCTTCTCCCACAGATTCCAAGAGTCTGTTCTTTACATCTGCATCTCTTTCACTGTCTCCCATTTAGGGTCATTGTTACCACCTTTCTAAATTCCATATATATGCATTAATATACTGTAATGGTGTTTTTCTTTCTGACTTACTTCATTCTGTATAATAGGCTCTAGTTTCATCCACCTCATTAGAACTGATTCAAACTCATTCTTTTTAATAGCTGAGTAATATTCCATTGTGTATATGTACCACTGCTTTCTTATCCATTTGTCTGCTGATGGACATCTAGGTTGCTTCCAAGTCCTGGCTGTTGTAAAAGTGCTGCGATGAACATTGGGGTGCACATGTCTCCTTCAATTCTGGTTTCCTCGGTGTGCATGCCCAGCAGTGGGATTGCTGGGTAATATGGCAGTTCTATTTCCAGTTTCTTAAGGAATTTCCACACTGTTCTCCCTAGTGGCTGTACTAGTTTGCATTCCCACCAACAGTGTAAGAAGGTTCCCTTTTCTGGTGGAGTCTTTAGGGTTTTTTGTGTAGAGGATCATGTCATCTGCAAACGGGGAGAGTTTTACTTCTTCTTTTCCAATCTGGATTCCTTTGATTTCTTTTTCTTTTTTTATTGCTGTGGCTTAAAGTTCCAAAACTAGGTTGAATAGTAATGGTGAGAGTGGGCACCCTTGTCTTGTTCCTGATTTTAGGGGAAATGCTTTCAATTTTTCACCATTGAGGATAATGTTTGCTTTGGGTTTGTCATATATGGCTTCTATTTTGTTGAGGGATGTTCCTTCTATGCCTGCTTTCTGGAGGGTTTTTATCATAAATGGATGTTGAATTTGTCAAAGGCTTTCTCTGCATCTATTGAGATAATCATGGTTTTTATCTTTCAATTTGTTAATGTGGTGTATCACATTGATTGATTTGTGAATATTGATGAATCCTTGCATCCCTGGGATAAAGCCCACTTGGTCATGATGTATGATCTTTTTAACATGTTGTTGGATTCTGCTAGCTAGCATTTTGTTAAGAATTTTTGCATCTATGTTCATCAGTGATATTGGCCTGTTTTCCTTTTTATCTGGCATTTTTTCTGGGTTTAGTATTAGGGTGATAGTTGCCTCATAAAATGAGTTTCAAAGTTTACCTTACTCTGCAAGAGTTTGAGTAGGATAGGTGTTAGCTGTTCTCTAAATTTTTGGTAGAATTCAGCTGTGAAGCCATCTGGTCCTGGGCTTTTGTTTGTTGGAAGATTTCTGATTACACTTTTGATTTCTGTGCTTGTAATGGGTCTGTTCAGATTTTCTTCTTGGTTCAGTTTGGAAAGTTATACTTTTCTAAGAATTTGTCCATTTTTTCCAAGTTGTCCATTTTATTGGCATAAGGTTGCTGATAGTAGTCTCTTATGATCCTTTGTATTTCTGTGTTGTCTGTTGTGATTTCTCCATTTTCATTTCTAATTTTATTGATTTGATTCTTCTCCCTTTTTTTTTTTGATGAGTCTGGCTAATGGTTTGTCTATTTTATTTATCTTCTCAAAGAACCAGCTTTTAGCTTTGTTGATTTGGGCTATGGTTTCCTTTGTTTCTTTTGGATTTATTTCTGCCCTAATTTTTATGACTTCTTTCCTTTTCTAGTCCTGTGGTGCTTCATTTCTTCTTTTCTAGTTGCTGTAGGTGTAGAGTTAGGTGATTTATTTGATTTCTCTCCTGTTTCTTGAGGTAGGCTTGTATTGCTATGAACCTTCCCCTTAGCACTGCTTTTACTGAATCCCATAGGTTTTGGGTTGTTGTGTTTTCATTTTGATTCATTTCTATGCATATTTTGATTTCTTTTTAGGTTTCTTCTGTGATTTGTTGGTTATTCAGAAGTGTGTTGTTTAGCCTCCATATGTTTGTATTTTTAATATTTTTTTCCTATAGTTGACATCTAATCTTACCACATTGTGATCAGAAAAGATGCTTGAGATGATTTCAGTTTTTTTGAATTTACCAGACTAGATTTATGACCCAGGATGTGATCTATCCTTGATAAGGTTCCATGTGCACTTGAGAAAAAGGTGAAATTCAGGCTTCAGCAATACGTGAACCATGAACTTCCAAATGTTCAAGCTGGTTTTAGAAAAGGCAGAGGAATCAGAGATCATATTGCCAACATCTGCTGGATCATGGAAAAACAAGAGTTCCAGAAAAACATCTATTTCTGCTTTATTGACTATGGCAAGGCCTTTGACTGTGTGGATCACAATAAACTGTGGAACATTCTGAAAGAGATGGGAATAGCAGAGCACTTGACCTGCCTCTTGAGAAACTTGTATGCAGGTCAGGAAGCAGCAGTTAGAACTGGACATGGAACAACAGACTGGTTCCAAATAGGAAAAGGAGTACGTCAAGGCTGTATATTGTCACCCTGTTTATTTAACTTCTATGCAGAGTACATCATGAGAAATGTTGGGCTGGAAGAAGCACAAGCAGGAATCAAGATTTCTGGGAGAAATATCAATAACGTCAGATATGCAGATGACACTACCCTTATGGCAGAAAGTGAAGAGGAACTAAAAAGCCTCTTGATGAAAGTGAAAGAGGAGGAGAGTGAAAAAGTTGGCTTAAAGCTCAATATTCAGGAAACGAAGATCATGGCATCTGGTCCCATCACTTCATGGGAAAGAGATGGTGAAACAGTGGAAACAGTGTCAGACTTTATTTTGGGGGGCTCCAAAATCACTGCAGATGGTGACTGCAGCCATGAAATAAAAGACGCTTACTCCTTGGAAGAAAAGTTATTACCAAACTAGATAGCATATTGAAAAACAGAGATATTACTTTGCCAGCAAAGTTCTGTTTAGTCAAGGCTATGGTTTTTCCTGTGGTCATGTATGGATGTGAGAGTTGGACTGTGAAGAAAGCTGAGTGCCGAAGAATTGATGCTTTTGAACTGTGGTGTTGGAGGAGACTTGAGAGTCCCTTGGACTGCAAGGAGATCCAACCAGTCTATTCTAAAAGAGATCAGCCCTGGGCGTTCTTTGGAAGGAATGATGCTAAAGCTGAAACTCCAGTACTTTGGCCACCTCATGCGAAGAGTTGACTCATTGGAAAATACTCTGATGCTGGGAGGGATTGGGGCAGTAGGAAGAGGGGACGACAGAGGATGAGATGGCTGGATGCCATCACCGACTCGGTGGATGTGAATTTGAGTCAACTCCAGGAGATGGTTATGGACAGGGAGGCCTGGCGTGCTGCGATTCATGGGGTTGCAAAGAGTTGGGCACGACTGAGTGACTGAACTGAACTGAACCGAGGGTGAAATGTCATATAAATATCAATTAGGTGTAACTGGTCCATTGTATCATTTAAAGTTTGTGTTTCCTTGGTATTTCTCTGTTTGGTTGATCTATCCATAGGTGTGAGTGGGGTGTTAAAGTCTCCTACTAATATTGTGTTACTGTTAATGTCCCCTTTCATACTTGTTATCATTTGCCTTACATATTGTGGTGCTCCTAGGTTGGGTGCATATATATTTATAATTGTTATATCTTCTTCTTGGATTGATCTTTGATCATTATGTAGCGTTCTTCTTTGTCTCTTTTCACGGCCTTTATTTCAAAGTCTTTTATCTGATATGGGTATTGCTACTCCTGCTTTCTTTTGGTCTCCATTTGTGTGAAATATGTTTTTCCGGCCCTTGACTTTCAGTCTGTATGTGTCCCTGGGTTTAAGGTCGGTCTCTTGTAGACAGCATACATAGGGGTCTTGTTTTTGTATCCTTTCAGCCAGTCTTTGTCTTTTGGTTGGGGCATTCAGCCCATTTATATTTAAAGTAATTATTGATAAGTATGATCCCGTTGCCATTTACTTTGTTGTTTTGGGTTCGAGTTTATAAACCTTTTCTGTGTTTCCTGTCTAGAGGAGATCCTTTAGCATTTGTTGGAGAGCTGGTTTGGTGGTGCTGAATTCTCTTGAGTTTTTGCTTGTGTGTAAAGCTTTTGATTTCTGCTTCATATCTGAATGAGATCCTTGCTGCATACAGTAATCTGGGTTGTAGGTTTTTCTCTTTCATCACTTTAAGTATGTCCTTCCATTCCCTTCTGGCTTAAAAAATTCTATTGAAAGATCAACTTTATCCCATGTTTCACCTTGGGTTTATCCTGTGTGGGATTCTATGGGTTTCTTGGACTTGGGTGGCTATTTTCTTTGCCATGTTAGGAAGTTTTCAACTATTATCTCCCCACATATTTTCTCATGGCATTTCTTTTTGTCGTCTTCAGGTACTCTTATGGTTAGAATGTTGAGGCCTTTAACATTGTCCCAGAGGTCTCTGAGGTTGTCCTCATTTCTTTTAATGCTTTTTTTTTTCTCTTTGCTTCATTTATTTCCACCATTCTATCTTCTACCTCACTTATCCTGTCTTCTGCCTCAGTTATTCTACTGTTGGTTCCCTCCAGAGTGCTTTTGATCTAAGTTATGGCATTATTCATTATTGATTGACCTTTTAAAATTTCTTCTAGGTCCTTGTTAAATTTTTCTTGCATCTTCTCAATCCTTATCTCCAGGCTATTTATCTGTAACTCCATTTTGTTTTCAAGATTTTGGATCATTTTTACTATTATTCTGAATTCTTTTTCAGGTAGACTCCCTATCTCCTCCTCTTTTGTTTGATTTGGTGGACTTTTATCTTGTTCCCTTACCTGCTGAAACTTTGTCTGCTTTTTCATCTTGTTTATATTGTTGTGTTTGGGGTGGCCTTTCTCTATGCTGTAAGTTTGTGGTTCCTCTTTATTGTGGAGGTTCTTCCCTGTGTGTGGGGTTGGATGTGTGGCTCGTCAAGGTTTCCTGGTTAGGGAAGCTTACGTCCGTTTTCTGGTGGGTAGAGCTATATCTCTTCTCTCTGGAGTGCAATGAAGTGTCCAGTAGTCAGTCTTGAGGTGTCTATGGGTTTGATGTGGCTTTTGGCTGCCTGTATTTTTGTGCTCAGGTTTATGTTCCTGTGTTGTTGGAGAATTAGCTTGCTATGTCTTTCTCTGAAACTTGTTGGCTCTTGGGTGGAGCTTCGTTTCAGTGTAGGTATGGAGGCTTTTAGATGAGCTCTTGTTGATTAATGTTCCCTGGAGTCAGGAGTTTTCTGGTGTTCTCACATTTTGGGCTTAAGCCTCCTACCTCTGGTTTTCAGTCTTAATCTTACAGTAGCCTCAAGACTTCTCCATCCATACAACACAGATCATAAAACATAGGGTAATGGTGAAAAGATTCTCCACAGTGAGGGACCCCCAGAGGGGTTCACAGAGTTACATGAGAAGAGAAGCGGGAGGAGGGAGATAGAGGTGACCAGAAGGAAAAGAGGGGGAATCAAAAGGGGGGAGAGCAATCTACCCAGTAATCAATTCCCTATTTACTCTCCACAGTGTGGAACACTCAGAGAGGTTCACGGAGTTACATAGAGAAGAGAAGAGGGAGGAAGGAGATAGAAGTGACCACGAAGAGAGGAGGGGGAGTCAAAAGGAGAGAGACCAATCTAGCCAGGGACCTGTTCCTTAAGTGTTCTCCACATCCTGGAACACTGAAAAAGATTTACAGGGTTAAGTAGCGAAGAGAAGGGGGAGGGAGGAAATAGAGGTGACCTGGGGGAGAAAAAGAGTCAAAAGGGGAGAGATCAATCAAGCCAGTAATCACACTCCTAAGTAAAAATGGGTACTGAAGATTGGATTCTTAAAAGTACAGAATTGATAACAAATGCCAAAAAGCAAAGATTAAAAGTCTGGAGTTAAGGTTAGACTCTCAAAAATACAGTATTACAAAAACAAAACAAAATCGCAAAAGTTATAAAGTATATATGAAATTTGCTTTAAAAATAGCATCTTTTTTTGGTAAGGTAATAGGTTTTAACAATGAAAATTAAAGGAGTAATAAACTTAAAAATTAAAAAAATTAAAAAAATTCAAGAATCGTAATAGTATAAAATATATCTAGGAATTTCTCTGGAGCTGTTGATTGCAGTGTGAGGTCAGTTCAGTTCCAGATAGTTCCTTGTTCTAGCTTGTACTTCTTCTCAAGGTCTGCAGGTCCCTTCCAATGTAGTCAATGTTACCGGGTTTTAATCTCTTGCACCTGTCACTTCCAAAGCGATTCCCTCTCCTTTGGTTTCCTCTGTTTGCAAGTCTCTTCAGTATCTAACTTCCACCCTGGCACAAGGGGGCAAAGGTGATCATTTATTTAGGCTCATTTGTTCAGTTGTGCTTATTTAACTTATATGCAGAGTACATCATGAGAAACGCTGGACTGGAAGAAACACAAGCTGGAATCAAGATTGCCGGGAGAAATATCAATCACCTCGGATATGCAGATGACACCACCCTTATGGCAGAAAGTGACGAGGAGCTAAAAAGCCCCTTGATGAAAGTGAAAGAGGAGAGTGAAAAAGTTGGCTTAAAGCTCAACAATTAGAAAACGAAGATCATGGCATCCGGTCCCATCACTTCATGGGAAATAGATGAGGAAACAGTGGAAACAGTGTCAGACTTTATTTTTTGGGGCTCCAAAATCACTGCAGATGGTGACTGCAGCCATGAAATAAAAGACGCTTACTCCTTGGAAGAAAAGTTATGACCAACCTAGATAGCATATTCAAAAGCAGAGATATTATTTTGCCAACTAAGGTCCTTCTAGTCAAGGCTATGATTTTTTCAGTAGTCATGTGTGGATGTGAGAGTTGGACTGTGAAGAAAGCTGAGTGCCGAAGAATTGATGCGTCTGAACTGTGGTGTTGGAGAAGACTCTTGAGAGTCCCTTGAACTGCAAGGAGGTCAGCCCTGGGATTTCTTTGGAAGGAATGATGCTAAAGTTGAAACTCCAGTACTTTGGCCACCTCATGTGAAGAGTTGACTCATTGGAAAAGACTCTGATCCTGGGAGGGATTGGGGGCAGGAGGAGAAGGGTTACGACAGAGGATGAGATGGCTAGATGGCATCACTGACTTGATGGACGTGAGTGTGAGTGAACTCCGGGAGTTGGTGATGGACAGGGATACCTGGCGTGCTGCGATTCATGGGGTCGCAGAGTTGGACACGACTGAGCGACTGAGCTGAACTGAACTGTTCAGTTGTGCTGTGGGGAGGGAGGATCACTGCAAACAAATATCACTGGCATGTTTGGGGAGTGCCCACAGTTTCTGGGCGATATTAAGCTTGCCCCCACTCTCAGCGTGTCTGCTTTCCGGGTCTACAGTGCTCAGGCTTCAGGTTGCTCTGCAGGGGATCTGTCTAAAGCGGGCCCTGGGTTGTGTGCACTTCCCAGGCCTAAGCCACTCAGGTTCAGGTTCTCGGGTACTTCACAAAGGCACAAAGTTAGTTGGGTGTGCGTTTTGTGCCCTTTCCAGGTCTGAGCAGCTCAGGTGACCAGGTGCTTGGCGAGTGCGCTCTCCCCAGGTGGGGCAGTGAGTCTTATCACTTCCCCGGTCCAGCTGCTCGGTTTCCGGGTGTGCAGCGGGGGCGACGTCTCAGGTGTGCTGTACGTCTCCTCTGGGGAGCTGATCTCTGGCTGTGACCCTCCTGGTGGATGTCAACCGTCCAGGATCCCAGGAAGACTTGGTTAGCAACTGGGAGCCTGCTGGCAGTTTGGGAGAGGATGCCGTCCTGGGGCCAAGTTTGCCCCCTTGGCTTCTGGCTCTGGCTATTGCCTGCCTGCCTCCCTGCCTCTGGCAGGGCAGGGGCCGGTCCGTAGCTGGCTAGCTCTCCTCTGGTATTCGCTCAGTCCTTTGTTCTGTGAGCAGCCCGGCACTGCCTTAGGTTAGTGCTTTTCACAGGAAAGTTCTCTCTCTCCTCTTTTTTTTTTTTTTCTCTCTCTGGCTATCCCACAATTTGGATTGCTATCTCACGTTAGCTCCTTCAGATTGTCCTCAGGACATTCAGGCCCGGTCCTTACCATAAACAACGCAGCCCGCGCCTCCCTGTTCAGCCCCTGCTTGCTGGTGGCAGACGGGTGTCTGGGCTACTTCTCCACTGGGAGTTGCAGTTAGGTGCGTAATCTGTGGGTTTTATTTATTTATTTTTTCCTCCGGGTGATGTTGCCCTCTGAGATTCCAAAACTTCCCACAGACCCGCTGGTGAGAGGGTTTTCTGGCCTTTGGAAACTTCTCCTCTTTTACGACTCCCTCCCCAGGACTGGTCTCTGTCCCTAACTCTTTTGTCTCCCTTTTTTTATCTTTTATATTTTGTCCTACCTCCTTTAAAAGACAGTGGGCTGCCTTTCTGGGTGCGTGGTGTCCTCTGCCAGCATTCAGAAGTTGTTTTGTGGTATTTGCTCAGTGTTCAAATGATCTTTCGATGAATTTGTGGGGGAGAAAGTGGTCTCCCCATCCTGCTGCTGCTGCTGTTAAGTCCCGTCAGTCCTGTCCAACTCTGTGTGACCCCATAGACAGCAGCCTACAAGGCTCCACTGTCCCTGGGATTCTCCAGGCTCTGCCATTTTCCAGATGTGTATTTTTAAGCACTTTGAATTATAGAATTTTTGAATACATTGTAATACTTTTATTTATTTTCTACTGGTTAAATTTGACATGTAAATATAAGGTATTTATGGCAGAAAGTGAAGAGGAACTAAAAAGCCTCTTGATGAAAGTGAAAGTGGAGAGTGAAAAAGTTGGCTTAAAGCTCAACATTCAGAAAACGAAGATCATGGCATCTGGTGCCATCACTTCATGGAAAATAGACGGGGAAACAGAGGAAACAGTGTCAGACTTTATTTTTTGGGCTCCAAAATCACTGCAGATGGTGATGGCAACCATGAAATTAAAAGACGCTTACTCCTTGGAAGAAAAGTTATGACCAACCTAGACAGCATATTCAAAAGCAGAGACATTACTCTGCCAACTAAGGTCTGTCTGGTCAAGGCTATGGTATTTCCTTTGGTCATGTGTGGATGTGAGAGTTGGACTGTGAAGAAGGCTGAGCGCTGAAGAATTGATGCGTTTGAACTATGGTGTTGGAGAAGACTCTTGAGAGTCCCTTGAACTGCCTGGAGATCAGCCCTGGGATTTCTTTGGAAGGAATGATGCTAAAGCTGAAACTCCAATACTTTGGCCACCTCATGCATAGAGTTGACTCACTGGAAAAGACTGATGCTGGGAGGGATTGGGGGCCGGAGGAGAAGGGGACGACAGAGGATGAGATGGCTGGATGGCATCACTGACTCGATGGACGTGAGTCTGAGTGAACTCTGGGAAATGGTGATGGACAGGGAGGCCTGGCGTGCTGCGATTCATGGGGTTGCAAAGAGTGGGACACCACTGAGCGACTGAACTGAACTGAACTGAACTGAAGGTATTCATTATGTTACTTTGACTCCTTTATATTTTTTAGTATGCTTGCCATTTTAATAATATTTATCATATTATGTACTTATAGGACAGTATTATTATCTTTGGTCAGTAAACCATTCATTAAATCTGTATCATTATTTTAGTACTTGTTATAAGTTTGTACCCTTAGAGACTATTAATCTTTTTCCATTGCCCCCCAGTAACCCCTAGTTTACACTCTCTTGTTGGTTTGGCTCAGATGGTGAAGCGTCTGCCTCAGATACAGGAGACCCGGGTTTGATCCCTGGGTCAGGAAGATCCCCTGGAGAAGGAAATGGCAACCCACTCCAGTATTTATGCCTGGAAAATCCCATAGACTGAGGAGCCTGGTGGGCTACAGTCCATGGGGATGCAAAGAGTCAGACACAACTGAGTGACTTCTGTGTGTGTCTGTGTGTGTGTGTGTTGGTTCTTCTCATGTTTGAATTTTTGGAGATTCCACCTGTGTCCACTGAGTCGGTGATGCCATCCAACCGTCTGTTGTCCCCTTCTCCTCCTGCCTTCAACCTTTCAAGCATCAGGATCTTTACAAATGAGTAAGCTCTTCACATCAAGTGGCCAAAGTATTGGAGTTTCAGCTTCAGCATCAGTCCTTCCAGTGGATGCTGCTGCTGCTGCTAAGTTGCTTCAGTCGTGTCCGACTGTGTGTGACCCCATAGACGGCATCCCACCAGGCTCCCCCGTCCCTGGTTTTCTCCAGGCAAGAACACTGGAGTGGGTTGCCATTTCCTTCTCCAATGCATGAAAGTGAAAAGTGAAAGTGAAGTTGCTCAGTCGTGTCCGACTCCTAGCGACCCCATGGACTGCAGCCTACCAGTTTCCAGGCAAGAGTACTATTCAGTACTGATTTCCTTTAGGATGGACTGGTTGGATCTCCTTATAGTACTTGTCTTTCTCTGGCTTGTATCACTTAATATAATGTGCTCAGGATCCATCCATGTTGTTGAAAATGGCAGAATATCCTCCTTTTTCATGGCTTGAAATACAATATTTTATTGTCTATAGACCACATCTTTTGTATTCACTCATCGGCATTTGGGTTGTTTTTATTTCTTGGCTGTGGTGAATAGTGCTGCAGTATACATGAAGGTACATAGGTCTCATCCACCTTTTGTGTTCTTTACTTTGGGTTTCTTCCCAGAAGTAGAATTGCTGGACCATACAGTAGATCTATTTTTAACTTATTGAGACACTTCCGTCCATATGGTTTTCCATAGTATTTGAACTAACATACTACCCCACGGGTATGAAGATTACCTTTTCACCAATATGTGTCAGGACTTCAGTTCAGTTGCTCAGTTGTGTCCGACTATTTGCGACTGTATGGACTGGAGCATGCCAGGCCTCCTTGTCCATCACCAACTCCCGGAAGTTACTCAGACTCATGTCCTCTGAGTCGGTGCCATCCAACCGTCTGTCGTCCCCTGCTCCTCCTGCCTTCAACCTTTCGCAGCATCAGGGACTTTTCAAATGAGTCAGCTCTTCACATCAGGTGGCCAAAATATTGGAATTTCAGCTTCAGCATCAGTCCTTCCAGTGAATATTCAGGACTGATCTCCTTTAGGATGGACTGGTTGGATCTTACAGTCCAAGGGATTCTCAAGAGTCTTCTCCAACACCACAGTTCAAAAGCTTCAATTCTTTGCCACTCAGCTTTCTTTATAGTCCAACTTTTACATCCATACATGACTACTGGAGAAACCATAGCCTTGACTAGGTGGACCATTGTCGACAAAATAATGTCTCTGCTTTTTAATATGCTGTCTAGGTTGGTCATAACTTTCCTTCCAAGGAGTAAGCGTCTTTTAATTTCATGGCTGCAGTTGCCATCTGCAGTGATTCTGAAGCCCAGCAAAAATAAAGTCTGTCACTTTTTCCCCTGTTTCCCCATCTATTTGCCGTGAAATAGTGGGACCAGATGCCATGATCTTAATTTTCTGAATGTTGAATTTTAAGTCAACTTATTCACTCTCCTCTTTCACTTTCATCAAGAGGCTCTTTAGTTCTTTGGTTTCAGCCATAAAGGTGGTGTCATCTACATCAGTTCAGTTCGGTCGCGTCGCTCAGTCGTGTCTGACTCTTTGCGACCCCATGAATCGCAGCACGCCAGGCCTCCCTGTCTATCACTATCTCCTGGAGTTCACTCAGACTCACGTCCATTGAGTCAGTAATGCCATCCAGCCATCTCATCCTCGGCCGTCCCCTTCTCCTCCGGCCCCCAATCCCTCCCAGCATCAGAGTCTTTTCCAATGAGTCAACTCTTTGCATGAGGTGGCCAAAGTACTGGAGCTTCAGCTTTAGCATCATTCCTTCCAAAGAAATCCCAGGGTTGATCTCCTTCAGAATGGAGTGGATCTCGTCATCTGCATATCTGAGATTATTGGTATTTCTCCCAGCATCTACTTGATGATAGCCATTGTGACTGATATGAAGTGATATCTTATGGTTTTTATTTGCATTCCCTGATGATTAGTGATGTTGGGCATCTTCTCATGTGCCTGTGCTCATTTTGATGACCTCTTTGGGGAAGTTTCTATTTCTGATGCTAATTTGTTTTCATTGGGTCATTTTATTATTATTATTACGTTGTGTTTTTATATATTTTGCTAATTAACTTATTTTGAGACTGCCAATTTTCTCCCATTCTGTAGACTACCTTTTGATTTTGTTAATTGCTTTGTTTTTGCTTTGCAGAAGCTTTTTCGTTTGATACAGTACCATTTGTTGATTTTGCTTTACTTGTTTGTGCTTTTGGCATTGTCCAAAAAGTCACTGCCAAAAGAATATCAGTGAGCTTCTCACCTATGTTTTCTTGTAGGATTTTTATGGTATGAAGTCTTACGTTTGAGTCTTTGAACCATTATGAGTCAATTTTTGCATGTTGTATGTGATGGGTGTCCCATTTATGTATTGGGCTTGTGTTTTTCCAGTTTTACCAGCATTATTCATCAAGGAGGCTATCCTTTCTCCCTTGGGTATTCTTGGCTCTCTTGTTGAATATTAGTTGATTGTATGTGCTGGAATTTTAGGGCTTCCTATTGGCTCAGATGGTAAAGAATCTGCCTGCAGTGCAGGAGACCTATGTTGGATCCCTGGGTTGGGAAGATCACCTGGAAAGGGGAATGGCAACCCACTCCAGTATTCTTGCCTGGAGAATTCCTTGAACAGAGGAGCCTGGTGGGTTACAGTCCATAGGGTCACAAAGAGTAACTCAACTGAATGGTTAACACTAATACTGGAATTCAGTTCTGGGCTCTTTATTCTCTTTCTCTGGTCTGTGTATGTATTTTATGCCAGTTCTGTACTGGTTTTTTTTTTTTTTCCACTACCATGGCTTTGTAGTGTAGTTTGAAAGCAGAAAGTGTGATACTTCTAGTTATGTTCTTTGTTCTCAGAATGGATTTGGCCATTTGAGGTCTTCCGTGATTCCACACACATTTTATGATTGTTTCTTCTGCTTCTGTAAAGAATGCCTTTGGTAATTTGATGGTGATTGTGTTGAATCTAAAGATAACTTTGGGTAGTGTTAAGTTAAAAAATAGTCACAATCTAAAAGTTGAGAGTTATGTTTTATTTAATGGTATTTTTTAGAAATTCAAGACCAGGAGACAGCATCTCAGGTGACCTTGAGAGAACTGTTCTGAGGAGGTGCAGGTAGAATTTAGGTTATAGAAACTTGTAACAAAGCAGGTAGTTTGACCATTAAAAGATTATTGTTAATTAAGGAAAACCAGATATCTCAAGTTAAGGAATTTAGTGCTTTTCTGTTTATGAGAAGACACAAGAGTCTGGGCTTTTTGACATCATTCCTTTCATATGCATCTCATCTAAATAGGGTCAGCATCCTTTGATTTTATTATATCTATCTTTAGTTCCTTGCTTATTGTAAGGAGTGGTGGCAGCTCAATGGCATTGTTCTTCCTGGGCCCAGAAACTCACATTTGAGGGCTGGAATTCCTGATGACTGTGATGTCCTTGTTTATTGATTTGAATACTGTGAAATACTCCATTTCACAGTGCTATAGTCATTTAACAATATTAATTATTCCATGTACACAGGATATCTTTCCATTTATGTCTTTTCTAATTTCTTTCAGTAAAGTGAAGACATTTTATAACTTTTAAACTCATATACAGACACACAAACACAAACATTTTACTATCATGCTGGTGAATGAAGCTGATAATCATATATTAATAAATAGATGACATTTTAAAAATTAAAGTGGTCTTAATATTCTTTGCATATTCTTTGTCTTAATATTTTTGGGAACAAAGTTTATAAAACATTCTCTAGCAACCATTTTTTCATTTAATACTTTAATAACATTCAACATTGTGTAATATATAAATTAATACTATAGTTAATGATAGTATATATTAAAAATTAAAATATTAAATTTAATATTTAAAAATGGTAAAATATTAAATATAATTTAGTAATACTTAATATGTAATAAACTTAATAATGAATTTCATTTGAGAAAACATTTAATGATTAAAGTGTAGCTAAATTTCAACCAATATCTAAATGATCAGATATTCTGAATAAATTGGCTATATAACAATACATTTTGGTTTATTTAAAAGATTTCTAAAAATAAATTGATTAGAAACCATTGTTGATTTTATAAGATGGGATTCTGAATCCACAAAATATTATATTAAAACGAACGCGAAATCTGCTGTCTGTCAGAAATGTTCAGTTGTTGCACTTGACTGCCTCTGCCTGGGGGAAAGCAAACCCCAACAGTAAAGTAAATCACAGTCATCCAGGAGTTTTGTTGTCTCCTTTGTGCAAAGTTTTCTTCACACCTCTACTTTTGCCTTTAGGAGTCCAAGGAAGGGATTGATAGTTACCACTTACACTTGCTTATTTAAAAGTCTTTGTTTACTCACTTTAATCCCTGAGCAGAACACATTTAGTATTAGAAAGCAGGTGTGAAGGGTGCATTTTGGAAGAGGTAGAGTTTCTCCTCATGACAAGGTCTGTCTTTTCTGGCAGGGACTGGGTGGGGATGGGGGATTTGCAGAATCTGGAACAAGATGGGGCACATGATACACTCAGGGTGGGGAATTTAGGGAGGCTCACTCATCCTGAGAGTCTAGAGCTTGTATGATCTTCAGAGTGAGTGAGTGGCTCCTGAAATTTTGTTGCCTCACCCTCGTCCTAGCTCTGGGGCCCAGGAACAGTAAAGGCTAACTTGCTCAGTGTCTTCTGCTCCCCATGGCTCAAAGGAGAGGCGTTTTAGCCTTTGAACATCACAGGAATTCCAGGCTACCTTTTCTTCCCTGTGCATTTCTCCCCAACGTATAATGTTGGTCTTTCTTGCAGCTTTACTTGATGCTTTATAAGCCTCCCAGACTCTTATGTCAATGTAAGGTACAGTGGCTGTTCCTCTAGTGTTAACAATATGTACATTTTGAAATTTTTACCCCATTATCCGACACTCCTCTCTACTTCCCCTCTATTTCTATTCTAATGTGTTGTGTCTTCTTATAATGAACGATGTTAGGGAAATCCAACTTTTTGTTGACAGACACTATTGTGTTCCTCTTGTTATCTAAGAGAGTTGAAATGATGCTTGTCACATTGTTTTTATAAGACATACTTCTTAAAAGTAAATTCTGTCTGGATTTCTAACATGTTAGGCTAGAATGTGCAAACACATTTAAGAAGCTTACTGATTAATTTTTCCTGGAAGTTTATTCTTGAAGTAGACTCAGGCTGCAAAGGCATTGTCATAGAATTTCCTGGCTTTTGATTCACTGTTATGATTTTGTAATTTAAAGTTATGTTGAAATTAATATCTTCATATTTTAATATGCTCTCAAAAATGTAAATATGAAATGTGTCTAAATATTGAACATTCAGAACTCTTAATTAAGTTAGTATTTACATAACTGTTTTAAGTGAAAAATTTATTTTCATTAGTTACTTATGGGATTAACAGACTGATGCTCTGACACTGTGGTCATGTCATCTTTATGTAAATAAAATATTTTCTAGAATCAGAATATAATCAATCATTGGTTATTGTGACTAGGAAATCAGCAAGATGCAGAGGCAACAACAGGATTGGGAAATCTTATTCTCTGCTCTCGGTCTGTTAAGTAGTAGCATGATGCTAGATTTCTCTTTACCTGCTTGTCCAGTGAGGCAGATAGTAATATTCTCCCTTGCTTATAGAAATATTACAGGGGTAAAAGGAAAAATAACATGAGATGTGGAAACAATAGTAGATGTTGTGAAGAAGTTAAATTCTTATTACTTTTAAAAATGTAGCTTTATATTACTTTGTAAAAGCAATATACTTTATATATTTATAATTACTTTATAAAGGCAGTATAATGATTATAAAGGTAATATAATTACTTTTTAAGCAAAGCTATTTATTTTTGTTTCATATGTCCTGGTTTTATGTAGATTTGCCTTATTCCCTCAATGATGACGTGTTGTAATTAAATCAGTTACCATTGCATGTCAGCAACCTGAGATGATTATGATTTTAGGACTGAAACACTTTTTTTCTCTTAGGAGAAAGAACTCTATTTGACTATAGACTATATTATCAGTAGAGATTGTGGACCCCCTTTACCCAACTAAGTATTAGAAATTTTAAAGTAAGACACTATTTTCTTTTTTTAAGACTGTAGTTAATTACCTTCATTTTCAAAGATACAGAATACAGTTAAGGGAATTTCTAATCTTAAAGTGACTTTCAATATTTTATTAACAGATTTTCAAGTACTGTTGTTTCACACACATGAACAGTGAAGGATTATTACAGATGTTTTCTACCTTACAAACCTGTTCCATTGTCAGTCAGTAATTAATACTTTAAATTATGCTGTACTTGAAGGATGAATGATTTGTTATTGTTTCTCCAAATAGCAGTCAAATGATTTGGTAATAATAATTACAGAGAGAGTAATGTATAGTAGCTGTGTTCTTTGCTTGTCTATGAGCTGCACAAAGAGAGGAAAACTAAAAGCTCATAAGTGTTGTAGCCAAGTGTTGGCTTCTTCTCCAGAATGAAGATGAATGGTATAAAAGACAATGATTTACTACTGCACACTGAATATGCAACACAGCTACTTCTGCTACCTTTTTCCCCCTAAAGACGGCTGTCAGTAATGTCTTTATATCCAGAGCAGTGGTTCTCAGCCAGGGGCAGTTTTGTCCCCCAGGAGACATTTGTCAATGCTTGGAAACATTTGTGATTGTCATAGCCAGGGGTGGGGGAGGGGTGAGTGCTATAGGCATCTAGTGTGGAGACTGAGGATGCTACTAAACAGCCCATAATGCACAGGACGCCACCCCGCAACAGACTTATTTAGTAAAAATGTCCAGGGTGCAGTGCTGAGTTTGCAAAAACGCTCTAGAAGAACTGAAGAATTTAAGGCAGGGATAAATCTCCCAGAATTCTTTAAATGAATATAAAGTTGTAAAAATTGGATCTCAGCATCTCTGGCCAGCAGTTTTACTTTCCAAAAGCTGTTCGTTAATAAAGTATTATGTTTAAGGGCAAATTAAACTCTGCTCCTCTTCAAAATTCTTTTGTTGGCAGTGAAATGAATTTAGGTCGTTTAAGGTTAGGGATATTAAAAGAGCCTCTCACTCAGCCTATGGTTAATTATTTTTTAAATTTAGTTTTTATAAAATCTAATATAATCTCTTTTAATTACATATGAATTTTCTGGTCAAAACACATATACCTCCAGACATTCAAAGGGAAACAGAATAGTTTAACAAGTTATTTCTGGAATCAAAAACAAACAGAAGACTAAGTAGGTAGGTTTTATACATATCTTCATATTTTTCTTGTTTTAATTTTAAGTATTCTAAGAGAAACTTAAAACTTACCATATGTGGGTGATGTCTCCAGCCTAAAAGCTGAAGAATTCTTGATCTGGATCTTTTTCATGCTCATCTCAGTCTTTGTTAGAGTTGTTTTCCTTATTCCAGAAACGACCCCTAGTATTTCACTTGTATTTTTTGTTGAAAATAATCACCTATTCGTATGTGTAGTATGGAGATGGTGAACAGGCATATTTGTGGTTGTCACTTATTCTATTCTTTCTTACATTTTTAAATATATTGCTCAAAAGTGTCACCATAAAATTCTTGTTACTAGGAATTAGGGCAAGAAGGAGTGTATGCTGTGGAAGAGTCACTAACTCTGACTTCTTAATATTCTTCCTCAAAGTAATGTCCCAGTTGAAATGTGTTCCTGTCCCAGCTAAGACACTGTGTCGTATCAAATGGAACGAATAGCGGAAGTAGGGAAAATATTATCAAACTCTGGTGTCTGATTGTAGAGCGCCTGTTTGATGTAATTATGACAGGAAAAACATGCACGGTAGAAGTGAGAACACGACATATTGTATATGTGTATTTATGCATATGTGTGTATATGCACATGATTAACATGTGAATATGTTTATGTATACATGTATGTATGAGTATTTGGATCATGTTTATAATAAGCCTATGAATTCTTCCTATGTATGAATTGTTATAATAGGCACTAGACATTCTAGGAATCAGTTTAAAATAGCTTGGACTTGACTACACAGTAAAATACAAACCAATATCCTGAATTTTAAAGCTTTTCCTTATAGTGTTCCAGTTTGCCTTTCAATATTGTCCAATAATTCCTTACATCACATTCATTCGGATATCTTTCTTTCCTATTAATGCATATTTCCTCTAAAACATGGCTGTAATACTATCTTTTGACTGTCACAATCCATGTAATCTTTTCTTTGAATTTTGATAGCCAAATTTTCTGTACCTCTTCAATGGAATTGTAATAATACTCCTCCTCATATTGATCAATACCTTATTTGTGTATTTATTATTAGAATCTAATATCATTTAGGTGTTGTTTTTATTTCATTATATAACTGCAAAACACCTTATGTAGCCTTTTTTGGGGGGGTTCAAAATAGATATGCGTTTTTAAAATATAAGGAAGACTTTGTTAAATAAGCATTCACATGCTAGAAAAGCCTGACATAGTGGCAGTATCAGTGTCCATTCACTGATTCATGTCATCAGTATTTATTGAGTGCCTGCTATATGCCAGGCACTATACTATGTGCTGGGCTGAACCAGTGAACAAAATGGACAATCTGTCCTCTTGATACTAACATTGTGATTAAGAGAAGTAAGAAATACATAATAAACATAATACTTACATGTTCATGATGTTTGCATATGCTCAAAGGAAGCAAAAATACAGAGAACTGAAGCTGTAAAAATTTCAAAGGCAGTATCCTATTTCAGAAAACTAGGTTATCGAAAGAAAAAAGGAACTGTAATTTACTTAAAACGAAGTTGTAGACAATCAAATCTGATTCTTTTAATGATATTAACATATTCTTTCATCTTATGAATGCTTACATCTTCATAATTTTACGCAAATGCTATTGGATTAATATACAGTTGATGTTGGCATTCATTTTTTTTACCCAATTGTTTTAGCTGATGCAACACATTTTAAAAGCTTGACTTTTGTTTGAGATTGCACTATTTGCTTTTTAAATCAAGAGGGAAGAGTTTGAATAGTTTAGGGGGTTAATTAGGAAATCATATTTTTTTTGGCATACTTCACCTTTTAAAATTCAGCTAGTTTTCAATGGAGGAAGGAAGAAGGTTTTGTTTGGTTTTGATAAAATATATTCCAACATCAATTCAGATTTGGTGTCAGTAGTTACTCTTTACCTTAGATGAAGGACTCTTCACATATCTTAATGTCTCTGCTGGCCAGCTTAGATGATGATGAGATTTATAATAGATTTAAAGGAAGACTGTACCTTTGAATTGTAAAAATTTCTCAAGGGAACTTTCATCTTTGAAAGTGACCAAGAAAAACAATTATATCATACTTTTGTTTTACTGCATCTTTTAAGAAACAAGATGTTCTTAAGTTGTTAGGAAACAAGTAATTCAGAAGCCCACAGAACACTATTACAAAGGGAAAAAAAAAAAATCCCAAACTGCAGAATTCAACTAAAAGTAAATGAAATTGATTTTATGATTATCTAAAGCCGTCGAGGGGGTAGTGAACCTCTTTTCCTGCCTGCATCAGTATTGAAGATATATGAATTTAGTCAATAAAGATAGTGAAATTGGAATGATGGTGGGGTGTATATTCTAACTTTTTCTCTTACCCCCACCTTTCATTATTATGAGGTAGAATCACATTTATTCACCTAATTCATATATGTTTTTGTACAGTGTGTGCCATCTATTCTTTATATTTTTAGCTCCTCTTTCTAATATTTCTTTTCAAGCTCCTAAACAATTATGAAGGCTATAATGGGAGTCCTGAGATAGCTTCATTATTTCATAAAGTCTAATGGAAACTGTACAATTTTCACAGTAGAGCTTATTTTTTCATTTCAGTGAAATGAAGACTCTTCATTTCTCTTCAGTGAAGAGAGTCTTATGACTAATGAAATGGACATTCAAAGTGTATTTAATAAACAATGTTAATCGCAACTTAGAAAAATACTTCTTAGCATTTTTAGTTTTTGTAGAGTGAATCACTTGGGGAATTTCTTGTAGAACTACATGTAAAAGAAATATAACGGTACCACATTTAAGCGAACTCAGGAAGAGTCTGGTTTTCAGCAAGAATTGAAGGCGTTTGGAAGATAGTTTGGGCAGTGGGAGGGAAGGTCTAGAGCCAAGACAGCCCCTGAGGCCGAGCATTGTCTCCACTGCTAACTCATTGTGTTCATTTTCTATTGTGAGTGTGACAAATTACTCTAAATTTATTGACATAACACGTTTATTATCTTAACAATGCTGTGGATGAGAAGTCCTTTCCTTGCCTCATGGTCCATTTTCCTCACCCTTCAAAGCCAGCAACACATGATAATTTCTTCTCACGTTATCATCCATTTGCTTTTCTCTTGCATGGTTGCGTTTTCCTCTTCTGTTTTTAAGGATCTTTGTGAACACATTGGACTCTCCAGGACAATCCAGGATAATCTCTTTAAATGCAACTGATTACCAAAACTTCATCTACAAAATTAATTTCTCTTTGCCATGTAACAAAATATTCACAGGTTCTAGAGATAAGGATGTGTTTATCTTTGGGAAGTCATTACTTTACATACCATGCTGCTGCTGCTGCTAAGTCTCTTCAGTCGTGTCTGACTCTGTGCAACCCCATAGACGGCAGCCCACCAGGCTCTGCCATCCCTGGGATTCTCCAGGCAAGAACACTGGAGTGGGTTGCCATTTTCTTCTCCAGTGCATGAAAGTGAAAAGAGAAAGTGGATTTTGGAGCTCAAGAAAATAAAGTCTGTCACTGTTTCCACTGTTTTGCCATCTATTTGCCATGAAGTGATGGGACCAGATGTCATGATCTTCATTTTTTGAATGTTGAGTTTTAAGCCAGCCTTTTCACTCTTCTCTTTCATTTTCATCAAGAGGTTCTTTAGTTCCTCTTCACTTTCTGCCGTAATAGTGGTGTCATCTACATATCTGAGGTTACTGATATTTCTCCCGGCAATCTTGATTCCAGCTTATGTTTCATCCAGCCCAGCATTTCACATGATGTACTCTGCATATAAGTTAAAAAAGCAGGGTGACAATATATAGCCTTGATGTACTCCTTTTCCAGTGTGGTACCAGTCTGTTGTTCCATGTCTGGTTGTAACTGTTGCTTCTTGACCTGGATACAGATTTCTCAGGAGGCAGGCAAGGTGGTGTGGCATTCCCATGTCTTTCAGAATTTTCCATAGTTTATTGTGATCCACACAATCAAAGGCTTTGGCATAGCTGATAAAACAGAAATAGATGTTTTTCTGGAACTCTCTTGCTTTTTCCATGATCCAGCGGATATTGGCTATTTGATCTCTGGTTCCTCTGCCTTTTCTAAAACCAGCTTGAACATCTGAAAGTTCATGGTTCACGTATTGCTGAAGCCTGGCTTGGAGAATTTTGAACATTACTTTACTAGCGAGTGAGATGAGTGCAGTTGTGCAGTAGTTTGAGCATTCTTTGGCATTGCCTTTCTTTGGGATTGGAATGAAAACTGACCTTTTCCAGTCCTGTGGTCACTGCTGAGTTTTCCAAATTTGCTGGCATATTGAGTGCTGCACTTTAATAGCATCATCTTTGAGAATTTGAAATAGCTCCACTGGGATTCTATCACTTCCACTAGCTTTGTTCATAGTGATGCTTCCTAAGGCCCACTTGACTTCTCATTCTAGAATGTTTTGCTCTAGATGAGTGATCACAACATTGTGATTATCTGGGTCATAGAGATCTTTTTTGTATTGTTCTGTGTATTCTTGCCACCTCTTCTTAATATTTTCTGCTTCTGTAGGTCCATACCATTTCTGTCCTTTATTGTGCCCATGTTTGCATGAATTGTTCCCTTTGTATCTCTAATTGTCTTGAAGAGATCTCTGGTCTTTCCCATTCTGTTGTTTTCCTCTATTTCTTTTCATTGATCACTGAGTAAGGCTTTCTTATCTATCCTTGCTACTCTTTGGAACTCTGCATTCAAATGAATATATCTTTCCTTTTCTCCTTTGTTTTTATTTATTTATATTTTTTAGGTCTGATATGTCCTGATGGTATTAGACAGGGGCCAATGGCAAGGTCTTACATTAAAATATTGCTACCCATTTGTAAGGAAACTCCCCTGACTCCTGTTTCATCAGTGACTTCCAAGGGAATACTTCCCTCAGAAAGATGGCAGAGGTCTTGATGGCTTGTCCAGGACAAGTTCCAATGGAGGGAAGTAAATGTACAACTATTGAAGGAGCTATCAAAATGTACATATTTTGATTTACTATGCAGACATTTGACTATGTTCATCTTTAGGGAACTTAACTTACTGCCAACAAAGACTTAACTGAGCTGCCATTCTTTCTCCCAGAATGGGGGAAAAATTATTCTCACAATTTCAAGGTTAGGCTCCTTCAGTTTAAACCAGTCTTTTGTGATCAGTTTTATATTCAGTTAATTCAGAGTTCCAACTCCCTTTCAGTATTCTCTGATTTTCTTGACTTTTCTCCTGGGCCTCTGGGTACAAGGGAAACTGACATGATAAGATATCTGATGTATTTACTGTCTTTTGTTATGTTGACATGAATATTAATGTTATTGGTACTAAGAACATGGTCAATCTTTCCAGATAGTTTTCACCAATATTCTTCAGCTGGACCTCTGCTTCCCACTGGCCATTCAGTCTGCGTTCGGATCCCCTTGAACTCATACCAAGGTCATCTCCTAGAAGAGATTATTATCCTTAATTTCCAGCTTCCTTATTTGTTCATCCCAAGAGGCTTTGCTATGAATATTTCTGCACATCCTGCTGAAATAAAGAGATGTCCCAGATAGAGAGTGGCATTCAGATTCCCTTTGTGTAACTATGATACATTAGGATTTCATTTCCTTCTGCTCTGGGCAGTGGTTTGCTCCTGAGCAATGTGAAATGGGACTTAAAGTGTCTCCATGCTTACATTCTGAAGCCTGACACCCACTGTTCCCAGTAATAAAATGATTAATTGAAAGTCATGGACGATTTTGGCTTCCTGGGTGGCTCAGATGGTAAAGTGTCTGCCAGCAATGTGGGAGATCCAGGTTCGATCCCTGGGTTGGGAAGATCCCCTGGAGAAGGAAACAGCAACCCACTCCAGTACTCTTGCCTGGAAAATTTAATGGACGGAGGAGCCTGGTAGGCTACAGTCCATGGGGTCGCAAAGAGTTGGACAGGACTGAGGGACTAAGCACAGCGCAGCCTACATATGAACCTGCAAGATGAAACTTTCAAAGATGCAAAAGTGCATTCTCATGTTCAGTCACATGAGATTGAATCACCTTAATTCACACGTGTGAAATCCTTCATTCCATGCATGCATCCTGTCTAGGTGTTTGTGCTTTTGTGTACTTTATAGTATAGTACAGTAGTACAGTATCTTTATTTCAAGCCCAGGATACCTGAAAGCAAATGTAAAAGCAGCAGTATGTAGCCCATTGTGTTAGTTGGGTACCTTCGCTAACTTTGTTGGACTTACGAGCTATTTGGACTTATGAACATGCTCTCAGAAGGGAGTTCATTTATATGTAGGGGAATTACTGTATTTCATGGTATAATTCCATGGTATGATACTAATATGATTTCTGAAACATTTCATTAGTTATGTTTATTTAGAGATTGTGTCAGTGAGTGATGTTACTTTTTAGATAATTACAGGTGAGTTATTTTTAAATGTATTATTCTGAAAATTACCGCTGAACCATGGCTTAAAGAGACTCAATAGACATTTTCAGTGAAAAAGGTAGGGAAACCATGGTTTCTGTTTCACAGCAAATCTTGGCCTGTGAGTTTTGTAGTGAAAGAATATTAAAACCAGCTAGTTAAGATGATGAGAAGGAAAGAATGTACAAGATGACAAATATTCTTTTTTTTAAGACTAGTGTCAAGGGTAGCAGTATGAAGGTTTGAACTATAGAAAAAATTAAAAGCATGTTAGTGTTATCAGTCAGGAGGAAAATGATCCTGTCTTGAATTCTCTTTATGTGCTCCATTCTTTCTAGTAGAAGAAACAGAAGCCAGTGTCACATAGCATGTGAGGAGCTGACATGTGATTTGAATGTAGCTCTGTCTGGTGCCAGAAACTCATGTTATTCCCATCATGCTGTTTTTCTGTCAGGAAAGACATTGGATAAAGTGGTAAAGCAGATAATTATTTTTTTATAAAGGAAAAGAAAAAACTAGGAAGAAGAAAAAAAGATGTTTAAGATACTTTAAAATATTCAAGTTAGCATGTTAAATATTATAGAAATGTGGTTTATTTTAGTGGTGGAAGGAATTGTAAATACCTGTAAGTTATGGAAATATAATATCTTAAAAATCCATGTGAAGCCTTCTACTCTCAAAATTGTTCACTAAACATGCACCAGGCTCTCTCTCTTTGAGAGCCATTGCAATATCTCATGCAAAAACAAAAACAAGATTACATTCTTTGAAACCAGAAGCAAAGTCCACTTCTTTTGATGGTGTCTGTTACATGATTCTAATTCATGTTTTATTACAATGAAAACATTTGAAATGTGGTATTATACCTAAAAATGTATGGCCGGGCATTTACATTGGGACTCTAGACTTAAGCTTCCTTGACTTTATTTATTAAAGTTTATTTGCATTCTGGATCTTATTTTTTATTTCCTAAGCTTTTAAAAATTACTGTATAAGTTGAACTTGAGAGAATATTCTCTGTTTGAGAAAAATATATATATACTTGAACTAGTTTTTTCTTATTTATAATTCATTCATCCTTTATAGCATTTAATATGTCTGACATACCTAGATAGTGACTATAATTGCCATTAGCTGTAGTACATAATATGAAGTAGAGACTGTGTCCTGAACTAATCTTTACCAACTTTCAATTCTATTAGAGTCTGAATACCACAGGAAGAAGGTTAGACTTTATACATAAATGAACAATATATTCATGATACAAAGCACACCTGCCTTTCACAGCAATTAGTCATATTGGTTTTTCTGCAAAGAATTAAATATCCTTGATCAATTAAAGTGATTTTGAGTTTTATCTGTTTGTACCTCAAATCAATCTGTTTAGGAGTTCATGTTCCTGGATGAGGTCTTAGGCTGAAACAAAAGAGATAGCTTTGGACTGGAGGGAGTCCTTCATGGATAACCTGGGTCTTTAAAAAGAGGACACAATAATCTGTCCATCAGTAAAAAGTAGAAAAAATCCAGTAATGTGCAGGAATCTTGAATGACATTAACTCTTGGGATTTTATATGACTAAATTTCTGTGCCTTGAATAATTGGGATGAGAACCTACAAGGTCAAAATTCAAAGTGTGAGGAAAAGCCTCATGGTTTAAAAATGACAATTTTAGCAGGAGAAGTTTGATTTAAATCTTCAAAAATATTTATTAAATAATTAATTTTATTATAGTTAATTATTTTAACTTATTAATTAAAATGTTGATATATTTTAAAGCACTTAAAACTGTGAAACTTCATGTGAAACCAACACACTTCAAAAAATAAATGTTAGCCAATGTATATTGCTCCTTTTGAAACCCGTGTTTACCAGCAGCATCCATGGTCAGCTGGGACCAAGCTGTAGAACCTGTTGGTAGTAACCAGAATGCTGGCATTATGCCAGTGAAAAGCAGGGTTGAACTGGTTCCTGCTTGTGCCTGGATTCACTTCTCATAAGACAGTGAAAACCTGCCAATCCCTGGCTTTGAAGATGGTTTAGTCATGCATGTGCAACCCATCTGTTGGATGAATAAGGGATTTCCTTTTCAGCCCAGCCCTTCAGCCACAGACAAGGTCACTGTCTGTACTCCTCCCTGACCCCCCCTCCACTTTTCTTTTAATCTTTATTTCCTGCCAGGAGTATACACGCTTGATAAACCAGGTGCATCTTACGCTACTCTAGGGAAATCCTTCCATAAATACTGATGTGAGCCGGAAATGTAATTGTTTTCTCTTGCTGTCTAGGTTACTTCCAATATAGTCTTATTCAGTGAGTTTTAAAAAAAATTCAGTTTCATAATATAAATGCTTATACTATTACAGCTTCAACCAAATTTTAATGTAGACCTCGGTGACCTTGTTCTTCACTGTGAAATGTGAAGCTCCCTGTGCCACCAGGATGAACCTGAGGAGGGGAAGGTCTTCATTCACTGTGTTTCTCTTTTTGGTTATAAGCCTGCTTAGTAGCATACATCTTAGCTTCAGTGATGCAAAAGGTGCGAGTCTCCCTCAGTGCAGTATCTTATTCACTTGTCCCGACTTTTGTTCAGTGCACACATCCTCCAGTTTTGATGTCCCATGCTTAAATTCTTCTATTTTCTAGAATAACCTCCCTGTTTCTTTAAAATGCTGAAGGCAGTAAATACCAAGTTGCTGGTAAAGAATCTGCCTGCAATGCAGGATACCCCAGTTCAATTCCTGGGTGAGAAAGATACCCTGGAGAAGGGAACAGCTACCTACTCCAGTATTCTGGCCTGGAGAATTCCATGGACTATATAGCCCATGGGGTGGCAAAGTGTTGGACACGACTTTCACTTTCAATTTTTCACTTTGAGGTTGGAGGTACAACTTTAATTTGCAAAATTGCACACACAGATTGTTGTGTTACAAGATGTTTTACAACCTTTTAACATGATATACTGTTTTGGTGAGCTTGTGGTCTTACAGTTAATTGATATTTATATGTATATCAACATATGTAAATGTATATATACGTATATACACACATATATACACATATGTATATGTAAATAAATATATGTATATGTATGTATACATGTATATGTATGTATATGTATATTTTGAACACATTGGAACTCTAAAAAGATCAAGATGAAGCGAGGAACAGATTTGTGTTTCTTATCAGTTGTTTACGGTTTTAAATACGTTCTAATGAGAGGACAGAAACCAAATAAGCAATTATTGTTCTTACTAATTTTATTTCCTCTACATATAGATTTATGAGAAATACCAAGATTTGTATACTGTGGAGCCAAATAATGCACGCCAGCTGGTGGAAATTGCAGCCAGGGATATTGAAAAACTTCTGAGCAACAGATCCAAAGCCCTGGTGGTGAGTTTAAATTGTATCTACTCATTTTATTATTCTATATTACTCATTTATTATTTATCTTTCATGCTTTATTTGGAAGTTTTCTTTAGTATGCTTGTTTTATCTGAGAAACTGTGTTCATCTAATATATGTTCATAAAAGATGAGATCATGGTTTCATTGTGGACTTGAAATAATGCATTAGCTTGTTTCTAATTATTATTTTATTTGTATATATTAGGTGATTTTAATACAGATAATAGTATATTTAATTAGAACATACATCTATTTATACATATGTAAGTAATCATGTGTAATAATCCTGTTTAAACTGATCATACAGTGTAAAATCCTTGAATATTGCAAGCATCATTAAACCTGCCTTTGTAGTTTTTGTCTCATCACCCTGCTTCTATACCAGAGATAGCCAGTACACTAGATATTCGATTACTTGTTTCTTTGCTCTTTAAAAGTAGCTGTACCTCACATAAATGTTTTGCTAAACATGTGTTAGTCATAATGCTGTATGTGGTCTTCAGCCACTTCCTTTCATCCATCAACATGTTTGCATGAGTTTTTTAGGTGTTTGTTCTTAGATTTAATTCATTTTTATTCATGGTAAAATATTATTTTCTGAAGATATATCTTAATTTATTCATTTAATCTCTGCTGGTAAATTATTACTTGGATTGAACCATGAATAGGGTGGCTTCATTTTCTTGAACGAGTTTCTTGGTACATATGTGCAAGAATATGGATCAGTACGTGATAGTAGAATACTACACTACAGGGCATTCATAAAATCAGATTACATAAGTATGACACTGATTTTCCAAAATAGTTCTATCAGTTTAGACCTCTACTACCAGTATTTGAGTCCCCATTGGTCCATACTCTGGCCAATAAGTGGCAATGTCAGAGTTCTTAACTATAGGCAGCTGAGTAGGTGCCGAATGGCATCTCTGCTTATCCCTAATGACATGGTTATCTGTTTTGTATTCTGAATATTCTTATTTCCTCTTCAGTGACATATTTCTTCATATCTTTTACACATTTTAATCATTTAAATTGATTCGTAGATTGTATATTGTTGATGGTAGTTCATTTCAGTTACATGTGATGCAAATCTCTTTTTCCAGTTTGTGACTTGTCTTTTTATTGTCTTTATGGTATATTTTGATCAAATAAGTTCTTAATTTTAATGCTGTCAGAGTCAACTTAAAAAAAATATTTTGAGGTGTATGCTTTGTTTAAAAAATCATTTCCTACCCTGATGTTCTAAATATTTTTGTGTATTTTGTTGTAAAAGATTCCATTGCTTTCATATCTATTTAAGCCACCTGTAGCTAATATCAGTATACAGTTTTAGGTCACAATACAAATGATTTTTTTTTTCTGATCAGTTCTCCTGAGACCATATATTAAATATTTTACCTTCCCTTGATGAAGCCCCATTTATCAAGCTAGTATGCTCAGCTTCTCACCATATTCTTCTTCAAAAGGATCTTGACTAGTCCTGAACTTTCACACATTATTTAAAATTTATATTCAGCATGCAATTATTTGAAACAATCTTTACTGGGATTTTAAATGGTATTCCATTGAATTCCAAATTAAGACAAAATTTGGAAGAATTGATATTATTATGTACTTTGGCCACCTCTTTCAAAGAGTTGACTCATTGGAAAAGACTCTGATGCTGGGAGGGATTAGGGGCAGGAGGAGAAGGGGACGACAGAGGATGAGATGGCTGGATGGCATCACGGACTCGATGGACATGAGTTTGGGTTAACTCCAGGAGGTGGAGATAGACAGGGAGGCCTGGTGTGCTGCAATTCATGGGGTCACAAAGAGTCGGACATGACTGAGCGACTGAACAGAACTGATACCCTCTTTTAAAATATTCTATTACGGTTTATTTCAAGAGATTGGATATATTTTGCTTTGCTCCACAGTAGGACTTGTTTTTTATCCAGTCTAAATGTGGTAGTTTGCATCTACTAACCCCAACCTCCCAGTCCATCCTTCTCCCTACTCCCTTCCCTTGGCTGAACCACAAGTCTGTTCTCGTACATCTGTGAGTGTGTTTCTGTTTTGTAGATAGGTTCATTTGTGTCATGTTTTAGATTCTACGTATAAGTGATAACATGTGGCTTTTATCTTTCTCTTTCTGACTTCACCTAGTATAATAATTTCTAGTTGCATCTATGTTCCTGCATGTGGCATTATTCTGTTGCTTTTGATGACTGAGCAGTATTCCATTACATATATGGTACCACATCATCTTTATCCATTTATCTGTCAATGGATATTTAGGTTGCTTCCATGTCTTGGCTATTGTGAATGGTGGTGCTATGAACATAGGGATGCATGTATCTTTTTGAATTATAGTTTTGTCTGGGTAAATGCCTAGATGTGGGATTGCTGGTAACTCTGTTTTTAGTTTTCTGAGGAATATCCACACTGTTCTCCACATTGGCTACAGTAACATATATTCCCACCAACAGGTATGAGAGTTCCCTTTTTGCTATACTTTCTCCATTATTTGTTTATTTGTAGACTTTTTAATGATGGCCATTTTCACCAGTGTGAGGTGGTACCTCTTTGTAGTTTTCATTTGTGTTTCTCCAATAACTAGCGATTTTGACCATTTTTCCATGAGCCTAATGGCCATCTGTATGTCTTCTTTGGAGAAGTGTCTACAGAGTCCTCTGTGAAGCACCATTTTTAAGAAATGTGTAATGGTAAGGGAAATTTTCATGATTAGAAGATTCATAACATTATCTTCAGGTCTTGTTATATGAATACCTCTTTAAAGCATCATTTATAGATGTAAATATATTTTCATTAAAAGTTTAATAAAAATTACTTTCTTCTTAAGTGATTAATATTCACTAATGACTACTGAAAATGGTTCCATTTATATTGATTTTTCTCAGCTTACATATTTTTTTTGCCCTGGATGTAGGAAGCAGGTAATCTGGTCATCACAGTCCTTAGAAGAAGGTCTTGGAATGCAGTAGGATGTATCTTGCCTTTAACTGGATTAAAATGGAAGCTTAATGAGACTTTATTTTTTATCATTCGGAACTGAAGATCTAGATACCTGGTATATTATTTGAGTCCTGTGGGATCACTGGCTATCTTAAGCACATGATGGGAGAGTACAGAAAGCCTAATGACTAATGAAATGTAGAATTTGTTAGGTTTTATGTGAGGGAGAAAGATTCATGTTTGTTTGCAAACTAAATTTTTTATTTAACTGTTTGAATATATAGAAATAAATACATTATTAGAAATAGAAATATTTTGAGGATAATTAAAAAACAGGTTCTATATTGTGTTGTAAATGAATATAAGATGAATATGAATTCATGAATAAATTCATAATTTATCCATATTCATATTCATAAATTCATTCATGTAAGATGAATATGAATGAATATAATATATTAATATTATATAAGAATATAAGATTATTGTATTATTAATATAAATGTATATTATTAATTTACTTCTACTTTTGTTATAGGCTTATACTCAGGGAGACTTCTGTATTAAAGGAGCTTTAATTTATCTGCATGGGGTACCAATGTAATTGCATAAATAAATACATTGGAAATATATCTTGAATATACAGATTTGAGGTAGATGATCAAATTTAATGCCAATTATACCTTATTGAGTTTTTATCAAGTAATGTTACCTGATTATTTCTCATAATAATGCTGTGCACTATATGCCATTAGTAGTCTCATTTTTCAGTAAGGAAATGGAGTCTTTGAATATTCCTTTAACTTTCTTCCAAAAATGTTTTTAACCAGCAGTGTATTCCAGTGTTTCTCAAACTTTAATGTGCATGTAGTTCACCTCTGGCTCTTGTTAAAATGCAGATTTTTATTTAGTGTGTGTATGTGTATGTGTGTCCGTGAGCTCAGTCATGTCTGACTCTTTGCGGCCCCTGGACTGTACCTTCCAGGTTCCTCTATCCATAGGATTTCCCAGGCAAAAATACTGAAGCAGGTTGGCATTTCCTACTCTAGAGGATCTCCCCAACCTTTGGATCGAACTTGCATCTTTTGCGTCTCCTGCATCGCAGGTGGATTCTTGACCAGTGTGCTACCTGGGAAGCCCCTTTTTATTCAGTAGATCTGGCCAAATATACTGAATTTCTAATTAGCAAACAGGTGATGGTCCTGCTACAAAGACTGTACTTTAAATCAGTTCAGTTCAGTTGCTCAGTTGTGTCTGACTCTGTGACTCCGTGGACTGCAGCACGCCAGGACTCACTGTCCATCAGCAAATCCCGGAGATTGCTCAAACTCATGTTCATTGAGTTGGTGTTGCCACCTAACTGTCTCATCCTCTGTCTTCCCCTTCTCATCCTGCCTTCAGTCTTCCCAAGATTGAATCAGGATCTTTTCCAATGAGTCAATTCTTCGCATAAGGTGACCAAAGTATTAGAGTTTCAGCTTCAGCATCAGTCCTTCTAATGAATATTCAGGACTGATCTCCTTGCAGTCCAAGAGACTCTCAAGAGTCTTCAACAACACAGTTCAAAAGCATCAATTCTTTGGCACTCAGCTTTCTTTATAGTCCAACTCTTACATCCGTACTGGAAAAACCATAGCCTTGACTAGACGAACCTTTGTGGACAAAGTAATGTCTCTGATTTTTAATATGCTATCTAGGTTCATCATAACTTTCCTTCTAAGAAGTAAGTGTCTTAATTTCATGGCTGCAATTACCATCTGCAGTGATTTGGGAGCCCCCCAAAATAAAGTCAGTGACTGTTTCCCCATCTATTTGCCATGAAGTGATGGGACCGGATGCCATGTTCTTCATTTTTTGAACGCTGAGTTTTAAGCCAACTTTTTCACTCTCCTCTTCCACTTTCATCAAGAGGCTCTTTAGTTCTTCTTCACTTTCTGCCATAAGAGTGGTATCATCTGCATATCTGAGGTTATTGATATTTCTCCCGGTTATCTTGATTTCAGCTTGTACTTCAGTCCAGCGTTTCTCATGATGTACTCTGCATATGTTAAATAAGCAGGGTGACAATATACAACCTTGACATACTCCTTTTCCTGTTCTTACCTTGAGAATCCCATGAACAGTGTGAAAAGGCAAAAAGATAGGACACTGAAAGATGAACTCCCCAGGTTGGTAGGTACCTACTATGCTACTTGAGATCAGTGGAGAAATAACTCCAGAAAGAATGAAGAGATGGAGAGAAAGCAAAAACAACACCCAGCTTTGGATGTGACTGGTGATAGAAGCAAGGTCCGATGCTGTAAAGAGCAATATTGCATAAGCCAACTAGAGTGATATAAAAAGATTGCAAGTTTATTTTCTCTCAAAGCAAGAAACCTGGATATAGGTAGCTCAAGAGATTTCCAGAAGTCTCATTCTGTTTCTTCTGCGTTCATCCTACTGGGTTACCCTTGGCCGCAAGGGGAAGTAATAGATGAGTTTTTTTAGCTGGGACACCACGTCTCTCTACAGAATTGTGGTACTTAATTAAAATGTGGATCCAGCCAGCCAGTGTCTGCATCAAATCTTTTCAAGACTGAATGTGAGTTTTAGGGAAGAAAGTCTGGAGAAAATTCATTTTGAAGAAGCTGAGGAGGGGAAGGAAAATGTTGCTTTCTTTGGCTTTTTATATAAAGTCCCATTTTGTAAGAATATTTTATTGAAAATATAATGATTGCATGTGTAGTCAAAGCAGCTTTTTTCTAACAGGGCTTGGCACAGTATGAACAGCAGTAGAATGAAAGGATGATTGAATCCATGTTTTAAGACTCGTAAGAGTAAATTTTTTAAATATCATGGGTACTTGAGAATTAGTCAATGATAGTTGAAATATTTGAAATCATGAACCATGGGTAGATCTGGTAATGGTTAGAAATTGTGAGTTCAAAAGAGTAAACATTGTTATGATAATCTGTAGTGAACAGTGGAGAAAAAGAATTTTTGATAAATAATAGAAATGAAAGAAATTAAGAGTTCTGGGTGATAAGGTTGAGGCATGAGTGAATGAGTGGTTTTCTTTGACGGAGAAGAGTGAAAGTCTCTGGAGTTCTAATAGGAACAAATAAGTAGTTAACACTTATTAAATGTCAGTTATATTCCAAGCAGTTTGCTAGATTCTTTCTATATATTTCGAACACATTGTCCATTAAGCAAAATAGGTATAACTGTTCTCATTTTACAGTTGAAAAGTAAAAACTCAAGGAATTTTGAAAAAAATTTTCAACTTTACACAGCAAAGAATTAATTTCCATACATGTATATGGGAATGTGGCTGGATACAACCATGAGGGTTGTTTTTTTTAACAAAATAAACATAATACATGATGTCATAGTTCTCACTCAGAACATATGATTTTTCTGAAGTAGATGACAGGTTTAAATGGGAAATGCCTGTCTTTCTTGATACCATTTGCTAGCGTGTTAAATGAAAATCTCCAGATACAGCAGCACATTTCCTCTCTCAAGTTATGTACTTTAGCAGCATTTTTATGGATTTTAAATCTCAAGTAATGATAATGATCAAAATTTGGGGTCAGACAGAAGGAATGGGGAAACACTAAGTGCTGTGTTTGGAACCTCTTAAAGTATGCTCAGAAGTAAACAGATCCATATACTCGTAATGGTGCTGCTGCTCACTACCACACTCAGCACTTTAATTTTTATAACGTTCTGTTCTGATTATTTGAAGGTTATTTGTATTATTTAAAGGTTAGCAGCAAGGTGTTTTTTAAACATTTCCTGCTGTTAATTGCTCTCTGCTATACAGTACTTTCTTCCTTGTCCATTCCATGAAATAGTGTTTGCACTGAATTGTCTGAGCAAAGGCACTTTTGGGAAAAAAGCTGCCAAATACACCTTTAAGACAGAGAGTAGAATTAATGGTAAAGTGAAAGTGAAAAGTTTTCTCATGGAAGGTGTTCAGAAAAGGAAAGCTGGGCAACACTGATAGTCTGCTTCTATTAAAAAAAAATGTCTTTTGGAAATATGATTTTCATAGACTTGAGTTGGCTTAATTATTTAGGATCAGAAAGTAATGTTCACACAGCAGTATTATTGTGTTGACAATTTAACAAATGTAATGTATGCTCCGATAGCACTTCATTTGCAAAAATTAGGGGAAGAGGGAGTGTTGGGTTGTTGATCATATGAAAGATAATGAGAATTAGATAGATGAATCTCACACAGGCAGTAACAACTGTGTAATTTGTGGGGTCTTGTCCAAAATGAAAATGTGGGGTGCCTCTTGAAAGAAGTCATTCAGAATTTAGACGGCAGCGCAGAGCTTTAGACTAGTTGTGGGATCCAGCTGGGTGACTGCACAGGTCCCACACCCACGGCGCTGGCCAGCCCTCACACCCAGGTGGTCAGAGTCAGCACTGGAATCGGACCTGGGATTCTTAATCATGCGTGCTGTGCTGTTTCTACAGTGATAATCATTGAACTCCACCTGAAGACTTAGAAGTCTCCGAAAGCTATGATAATTGTAAAAGAATGTCAGAGTAAGATCTGTATTTCATTCCACTTCTGTTCCAGAAAATTACAAACTCAACCCAGCAGAAAAATAGACATGCTCTGATCTAAATGTGCTAGTGAATGATGTTGACAGGGGGAAAATAAATATAGAGAAGCAATGCTAATCCAAGGTTACCATCTTTGATTCACATGATATAATCTGTAAATAAAACTTCATAACATGCTGTACATTTGGAGACAGTCTGATCAAGTAGTCTTTGCTGAAGGAAGGTAAACACTGTTTTTGCTGTTTATAGAGTTCAGCCTTCCATGATGTTCTGATTCTTAACTTTATCTGAGTCCTTACTAACTTTATTTTTTAATCTTTTGATGCTTAGTTTTCCCCTTGCCCTTATTAACCCCTTATCATCCTCCTACAGAAATACATAAACTCTCAACCTTCCTCTGAATTAATTTTCCATCTTTAATGGAAAACAGAAGGCAGCAGAAGCCCTTTGTGAGATATCCAGTGCCATCCAGATTTTTTTTTTTTGTATATACAGGAATTCTTTTAAATCTATTCCAATAATTTTTTTTTATAGCTTGTAAAATCACGAACTACATTTGCAAAGATGAGCTGTCTGTGCTTTGCTTAAAACCCCCGACACAATTTATTGGGAGAATGATGAAATGTCCTATTAATTTAATTAAATTATCATAGAAACATGAAAGTTGAAAGATTTGGGGAATTCAGTTTTCTGGTCCTCTTCTCATAAGTAGGTGAATGTCTAAACCACCAAGTTTGAGAAGATAGCTGTTTCTTCTCTCAGATATTTTTGGTGATGAAGCTTCCACAGTTATTACTTAGCTTAGTATTCAGGAAATTATTTCTAACATGGATGTCCTTGTCTAATTTAAATCTATTTTGTTTTCTGTTCCCTATATACATTAAAATTTGTTTGACTTTCTCCTTACAAGAGTATCTCTGTGTGTGTGTAGGGGGGGAGTGTTGTGGGTGGGAGGACCCATCAGCAGCTCCTCAGAGCTGAGTGTTCCTGGCAGATTCATGTTGATGATTCTCAGTTGCTGAGCAATCTTTATTGCCAGCCATCGTGTTAAATGCTTTACACACGTTCTCAGACAACTCTTAATCTTCAGAACAACTCTAAGAGGTAGGTGTGTTGTGTTGAGGTTGTGTCTAAAGATAGAGGTATTACCTAACAAAATCGAACCATCTCAGGTAGTAGGTAGAAGAGATCTTCAACTCAGGTGTCCCTGATTGCTAAAACCTCTGGTTTTTTTTGACAGTATGCTGTACTCTGTAATCTAATGAACCGTAATTTAACTCCCCTATATAGACACATTTTTGGTTTCTTTTTCATTTCTGTATTCTGGAAATTATCAAATATCCTCCAGCTTTGTTAAAGCATGGAGGATGCAATCGAAGGTGGCGCTTTTATTAAGGAGTAATCTGATTAAGCATAGTATAACAAGTTCGCCATTTTTTTTTTTTTTTCGGTCATGTGATCCAGGTACAGTGAGAACTGCTTTATTCTCTGTGGGTTGTGTGTTAGATGATACCACTCTGAATGTTAGATGATTCTGATATATGTTATGTTGCTAAATTTATCATATATTCTTATAACTAATTTAGACAATATAAAATGAAAAAAAATTCCCTATGAGTTAAAAACAGTACCTTCTATAGTGTGATGACTACCCTTTAAGACTCTTTAAAGTATGTGTGTGTGTATGTGTGTGTGTGTGTTACTTACGAGTGTTTAAAGAAGATTTTTATGTCTGTGGATATTAATATATGTCATTATATAACATATTGCTTCTTATGGCTTTGTATATATGAGTATATTATTTAACCAGTCTTCTATTGATAGTTTCTATATTTTTTATAGAGCCAATATTTAATATTCTTTATGTCATACCTTTGTATATGGGAAAACTGATTATTTGAATTAAGACATATAAATGGAATGATTGAATAAAAAAGCTTATGGGATATTATTTATATTTTTCTTTAAAGGAAATAGAAAGCTTTAATCTTTCCACTGATTTCTTCCCTCCTTTTTCTTTGTTTTTAAATAGCAGAACTTCTGATAGACTTAGGTAGGAGTGACTAGGTTGCATTTGGCCCAGTATAGTCACTTAAATATGTACACAGAACTTAATTTTAAATGATATATATATTTTTAATTATTATAATAATGTCAAAAACTCATACTGTTCTCTACAGATTAGTGCCTTTGTTGTTGGCAACATAATCAGTTCAGAATTAAGAGGCTGTCTGGGGCAAACATCTGTCTTCCAGATTTATTAAAAAAAAAAAATCTGCCTAAGAGTTGCAGTTGCTGATTACACATACCAGCTCATATGCTCTAACTTGAATGCATTATCTCAGCCACAGGCAGAGTGTCAAATGCTGCACTGTGGATATGTGATCCTGTTGCCCACAAACCGTGTATTCTAAGGGCAACTGACACTGTCAAGGCCCAGTTAAGAGCAAAATCCAAGTTATGTCTTGACAGCCAATGTATTCGTTATAGGATTCTGTCTACTCTTTCTCTGGTTAAATTTATTCATTTAGTTCCAGGACTCATTACTCCCCAATTACAGCTACTCCTAGAAATGTTGGTCTATTGTTGCCTGACAAACCAATCACCCCTGATTATTTACACTGCCTTTTATAAAAAATTCTAGGTCAGCCGACTTGAAAGTCCTGTAATAAATAATAATGACTCATTTTCTCCAAGAGGGTTTACAGAGAATTTATTGCCCTATACATCACTGCCTGTACCATTTTTTCCCTAGTGTAGCAACATAATATGACCTCTTAAAAAGCAAAATAATTAAATAAATCATCCAGTATGGTATTTGTGTGCTTTGGATGTTTCTTTAAAATGTGGATGTTCAGTGGTCATTTTTTGCTTGCAGCTAGTTCACAGTAATGGGTTTGAGTCTTGTAGAATATTAGTTCACTTTCATTAAATAATATTGTCTGCATGAACTCTCCCCTCTAAAATAGGTATTTTTTAACTTGAGAGATCAAAATAGATTAATCAAGTGTATAGTTTATGATGCCTTTATTAATAATTATGTTTTGACTAATTATATTATTTGAAATGAAATTGATTCTCACATATTCTCATTAGAGAGTGATGGCATCTTTAGTTTAAGTATTACATTGTTTTTGTAAACAGCATTATATGACATCTTATATTGAGAGATAGTAATAATATTTTACGAAGTGCTTATGATATACTAGGCCCTGTGCTAAGGACTTTATTTGCATTTACTTATTTAATTCTTCAACATGCTTTCACTTCATGTATTATTGTTACTATTTAATAGATATATTTTCCCCAAGGATTTGAAACCAGATGCATTTCATTGCCAAGTTTTATAATTGTGGTTTTCACTTATGACGTGTCAGGCACTCTGCTGAGTATTTTACATGTATTTTCTGTTTCATAACTTCTCTCTTTCTCTTCCCCTCTTCCTCCTCTTTGTCTTCCACTTTTTCTCCTCCTCCTTTGACCTTCAGCTTCTTGTAATGAGCATATAATATGATCAAGTAAGGAAGTATAGAATTAGAAAATTTTTAAGTGTATTATCCAAGGTCATGTCGCTCTAGGTTGGTATTTTTGTTCCGAAATAGGATTATATATTAATGTATTTTATTTTATATAAGATGTGCTGTATAGAAGAAGTAGTGAAAGTGAAAGAGTTGCTCAGTCAGGTCTAATTCTTTGTGAGCCCATGGACTGCGGTCCGCCAGGCTCCTCTATCTATGGGATTCTCTAGGCAAGAATACTGGAGGGGGCTGCCATTTCCTTCTCTAGGGGATCTTCCTGACCCAAGGGTCAAACCCATGTCTCTTGTGTCTCCTGCATTGGAGGCAGATTCTTTACTACTGTGCCACTTGGGAAGCCTCGAGCCTTAATGTTTTTGTCTTGCCTTAAGTATTTACCTAAAAATATGTGGTTGTCTGCTGATGGAGATAGAGCTAATAAGACCCAAAAGTGTTATTATACTCAGTGTAATTCAGTTCAGTTCAGTTCAGTCACTCAGTTGTGTCCGACTCTTCGTGACCCCATGAATCGCAGCACGCCAGGCCTCCCTGTTCATCACTATCTCCCGGAGTTCACTCAGACTCACGTCCATCGAGTCTGTGATGCCATCCAGCCATCTCATCCTCGGTCGTCCCCTTCTCCTCCTGCCCCCAATCCCTCCCAGCATCAGAGTTTTTTCCAATGAATTCCAGTGTAATTACTTGGGCTTATATCTGAAAACCAACAATTTTAGAGTATCTACAAGCCACATGCTGCTGGGACTTTTACTCCAAAAAGTGGGCATATTTTGAGAGTGTTTTAGGGAAACTCTGGTGGTCTACTTGGTGCAGCATATACAGTTGTGGTCTAAAGATAAAAATTAGAAAGGTTCTTGTTTCTAAACCCGAGCTTCAGTACTTTGTGGATATGCACTCTCTTACTGTAACCCATGAAACCAACAACATTGTTTTGTTGCTGTGCTTCTCACTTGTTATTTCAAGGAGTAAATTTTAATATCTCCTAAACATTGGTTAAAGGCAGAGATGCAGAGCTAAGTGGGCTATTTGCATGTCTCAACCTAAGGTATTCTTAAATTAACCAACTTTCAACTATAATGAATAGTGAGAAACTGGATATGAGGTCCCTCTGGCTGTGGACACTTGTCAGCCCATTGATCACTAGGGTTGATTCTGCTGATCTGGTGGACTGAGTGGTATCCCTTCCTCCCTCATTGCTCCAAGTGCATCTCCCCTGAAGCTGCACACGGATAGAAGAGGATGACCTTCTCTGAAAGAGGCAGACATTTCTTTGGTGAAGGTTTCAAGAGTAGCTGCACTCAACTGCTAGAACCTCAAAAGTGCTCTAATGGGGTATTTGTAGGAGAACAGGTAGTCAGCTTCCAGAACTCCAGACACACCCAAATGAGGTGCTGCATGTGGCAGTCAGCATTTCTTAAAATAAAGTTGTGAGAAAGGTAGGGCTATGGTATATATTAAAAAGGCAAAATCACTCCTTTAGAGGGGAGAAAGGGGTATCATGGGAGAAGGAAAGGTAGAACTTGGAGTCCAGCTGAGTTAGTAAAATACAAAGAACCTGGATCAACTCCTAGACTTTTCATTCTTCTTCAAATGTATAGATGTTTAATATATTCACTTTCTGTCATTCCTTTGTCCCCAAATGGTGACTGTGGCCATGAAATTAAAAGAGGCTTGCTCCTTGGAAGAAAAGTTATGACCAACCTAGATGGCATATTAAAAATCAGAGACATTACTTTGTAAACAAAGGTCCATCTAGTCAAAGCTATGGTTTTTCCAGTAGTCATGTATGGGTGTGAGAGTTGGATTTTAAAGAAACCTGAGTGCCAAAGAATTGATGCTTCTGAGCTGTGGTGTTGGAGACGAGTCTTGAGAGTCCCTTGGGCTGCAAGGAGACCCAACCAGTCCATCCTAAAGGAAATGAGTCCTGAATATTCATTGGAAAGACCAATGTTGAAGCTGAAACTTCAACACTTTGGCCACCTGATGGGAAGAACTGACTCATTGGAAAAGACCCTGATGCTGGGAAACACTGAAGGCGGGTGGAGAAGGGGACAACAAAAGATGAGATGGTTGGATGGCATCACCGACTCAATGGACATGGGTTTGAGTAAGATGTGGGAGTTGGTGATGGACAGGGAGGCCTGGCGTGCTGTAGTCTATGGGGTCACAAAGAGTTGGACACAACTGAGTGACTGAACTGAACCATTGCTTTATAATTCAGAAGTGATATTATCAGTTGGGAATTTGGAGGAGGATACTTCTTTCTTTAATTTCAGTGATGCCAAATGTCTGCCTGTCATCTGGCCAGGAAAACCAGGGCTGCTTACTGTTGCTGCAGTTCTGTGATCAAATTTCCCTTCACTAAATGGTGGTGTCTAGTCATTAGCTGACATTTCACACCAGTTGCTCCATTACTGATGGAAGCTAGATCAGCATATCAAGAAGCAGCAAGTGGCACCTAGTGCCTATCTTGAGAAAAGTCCCCAGGTTTGAGTCACCTTGAAGTTCCTCAGCTGCTCTCCCTGAAGAGTCTCAGACACTGATTTGAAACAGCTTTTCTCAGCTTGGTAGAAGGCACACTGAATAAATACTGGAAGGAGGACAGTTTAAAGACTTAAAGGCGGTTCTGTCAAGGCAGGCCATACTTTTGCTCTCAGCTGCACACACACAAGAGAATCAGTCCTGTGATCTGCCAGTGTTTTATTGCCATGTTAAGTAGGCGTCCATTACAGAAGTAGCTGGCAGAAAACATTTTTGTTGTGTTTGTGTGATAATAGTAATTTCCAACCTCTCCATTTAGTGACAGTGTTTAAAAAGGGAAATAATGTTTGCATTTTAAGAAACAGCTCCAAAAGACTCTTGGGAGCTTATAGAAACACCAGTTGTGTGTGTGGTACAGCTGATGGTTAATAGTTGGATAATGTTCAACTGACATTGACCAGTGAAAGACTGGGGTGTGCCAGTGTACCCTTGATGATGTTGGTATACCCTATTTTCGTTCCCTTTGTGGTATTACCTGTTCGAGTATTAGTGAATTAGATTATTTTTGATTTTATATATTAGATCCTGATTCAGTTGTTTTAGCTTTCTGGTCAAAGAAAATCATTCCATTATATTTAGTTCTCATTATCAAAGAGGTTCTCAATAAGTATAATTTAAGGGCATGTTTCTCTTGTGGCTCAGCTGGTAAAGAATCTGCCTGCAATGCGGGAGGCCTGGGTTCAGTCCCTGGGCTAGGAAGATCCTCTGGAGAAGGGAAAGGCTACCCACTCCAGTATTCTGGCTTGGAGAATTCCATGTACTGTATAGCCCAAGGGGTCGCAAAGAGTTGGACATGAATGAGCAACTTTCTTTTCTCTCTCTTTTTTTTTATTTCCTTTTTAAGGAACTGGATTTTTCTCTTTATAAGAAGTTGGGAGTGAGGAAAAAGAATTGAAGTTAGAACCACCAAGACTGAGGATTTTTTTAAATTATTAATACTGAAGTATAGTTGGTCTGGTGGGCTACAGTACATGGGGTCACGAGAGTCTGACATGACTTAGCAACTAAACAACAATAATCGATTTACAGCGAGAGTCTGACATGACTTAGCAACTAAACGACAATAATCGATTTACAGTGTTGTGTTAATTTCTGGTATACAGCAAAGTGATTCAGTTATGTGTATAATGCATTCTTTTTTAAAAAATCCTTTTACATTATGGTTTATCATAGGATATTGAGTATAGTTCTCTTGTCATTTATCCATTCTATATAAAATAGCTTCTATCGGCTAACCCCACCCCCCTAAATCCATCCCTCACTCAACTCTCTACCCCTGGGCAACCACAGATCTGTTCTCTATGTCCTTGTGAGTCAGTTTCATAGATAGTTTCATTTGTGTCATCTTTCAGATGCCACATATAAATGATATCATATTTTTTTCTGACTTACTTTCTCTTTCTGACTTACTTTGCTTAGCATGATAATCTCTGGGTTCATCCATATTGCTGCAGATGGCATTATTTCATTTTTCTTTTCGTGGCTGAGTAGTATTTCTTTGTGTCTATCTACTTTGTCTTCTTTAGCCGTTCATCTGTGGATGGACATTTAGGTTGTTTCTGTGTCCTGGCTATTGTGAATAGTGGTGCTATGGACATAGGGATGCATTTAACTTTTTGAATTATAGTTCTTTTTTTTCCCCCTGGGTATATGCCCAAGAGTGGGATTGCTGAATCATATGGTAAGTCTGTATTTAGTTTTTTTAAGGAATTTGCATGCTGTTCTGCATAGCGGCTGCACCAATTTACATTCCCACCAATGGTGTAGGAGGGTTCCCTTTTCTCCACATCCTTTACAGCATTTGTTATTTGTAGCATTTTTAATTATGGCCATTTTGACCCCTGTGAGGTGATGTCTTATTGTATCTCACTGACTATATTATATAAGAAGATAGTGTGCTGAAAAATCTAGAACAAGGGAAACCAAGCTATTATTCCTTTTTTTCCCTTACAATATAATATGAAGTGGAATGATGAAACAGAGGGTGCTGAAGCCTTTGATAACTATAGTCATATCTGCTTTGAATCATCTCATTATTATGAGTATGGTGAACAAGGTTATCTCTTGCATTTCTGTACCACATTAAAATGTCATTATTACTGCTGCTAGGGTGACTGGACATTTTTTGAGTTGGGAAAGAATGCCTGCTGTTTAAAATCACTAATTAAAATAGGTGAATATTTATTCCTTAACCAAATTTGAACCATATAAATTAACTAAGATTTTTGTATTTTTTAAAGGCAAAAGTGGCATGCAGAGGTTCAAGCATAATTTCTCTCAGGAGCTTTAAGATAGCGCATGTTGTAGTTTCTTACAGTTCTTCCTACATATTGTTGATAGTACTGCGGTTATTTGATATGCTGACTACAGGAATAACTTAGAATGCAAACATTTCCGAAAGTCTCATTATCCTGGTTTTTTGAAAAATTGGACAAAAACAGTATTATCTGGTTTTCTCACATTCTTTAATGAACAGCACATATAACTGACTGGGAGAATAAATGGTTTTAGCATTTTGAAAACAACTACAGGCCTTTAGTGTCTGTAAAAAATAAAACAATGAAGTTACAAATAAAGCTTTTTTCTTCATTTTTTAACAAACCGAAGATGGAAAATATAACAAATAGAAAAAAATCAAGCAAACCGAAGTATTTACCTGTGCACCTCGGCATCCTTTGACCCCTTGAGATTCAGATGTAAAAGAAACCAACCATTATTAATATTGAAAATATGACGTCATAAGTATTATTCCATCTGATTCTTTTAGAAAGCCTGTGCTTTTTCAAAGCAGCATTAGATATAAATAAAAATTGTTGAAAATAATGTACCCTACTTTTCCTTAAAAATATTTAATCTGTTGGTAGAGTCATTGATGTAATATAGTTTTAATTTTTATTTAGTGCTTATTAAGGTACTTTTTTTTTTGGTCTCACAAATAAACATGTTCAAAATAAGAAATATGAGAAATGGAAATACATTAAATCCTGTTATCCAGAGACAACCATGATTTACATTTTTGGTGTTTATTTTTCAACTATTTCTGTATACATATTTAAAAGTTAAAAGTAAAAATACAATGTTCTCTGGACTATTAATGCCAATATATTTTACATGCTTGTGCAGACTCTTGTAAAATATTTCAAATGTATTATCTCATTTAATCTTCATAATTATCATTTTAGAGAGGAGTTACCTCAACTCAGATAAATATATTTTCCAAAATCACAAGAGTAATTAGTAGTAGAGTCAAGATCATTTGAAACTGATAACAACTGATTATCTCACAAGTTATATTGTATCATTTCCCTAGCATATCACCATGCCTACATTTTCCATTATTATTGACTATGTCTTTATAACATGGCTTTTATTACCATCTAAACTATCTTGAACATATAATGCCATTTACTTAACAGTCTTCCATTTTTAGGTTTGACTTCTATTTGTCTGTATATAAATAATGCTGGCATGCATATCCTTGTAGGTAGACATTTCCCAAATTCTGAATTACTTCCTTAAGTGAATTGTAAGAATTTGGTATCATGGAGCTGAGTCTGTACATGTTTCAAGGCTTTTTATTACATTTCCTTAAGCTCTGAAAGTTTCTGCCACATAATCATACAAGGTTAGTTTAATAGGTTAACAAACTTCCTTTAACCTTTCACCTTCCTACCATGTCAATGTTTATGCAGGTATAGGAAAACTTTAATATGTAAATTAAATTGTAGTGATTAAATTTGACTGTTATTTTGTTGTTCAGTCGATCAGTCATGTCTGACTCTTTGCGACCCCATGGACTGCAGCATGCCAGGTTTCCTGTCCTTCATCATCTCCCAGCTCCTGATGGACATTCAAACGCATGTCCATTTAATTGATGATGCCATCAAGCCATCTCATTCTCTGTCATCCTCTTCTCCTGCCTTCAGTCTTCCCCAGCATCAGGGTCTTTTCCAGTGAGTCAGTTCTTCACATCAGGTGGCCAAAGTATTAGAGCTTTAGCTTCTGCATCACTCCTTCCAATGAATATTCAGGGTTGATTTCCTTTAGGACTGACTGCTTTGATCTCCTTGCTGAGCAACTGACTCTCAAGGGTCTTCTCCAGCACATTTCAAAAGCATCACTTCTTCAGCACTCAGCCTTCTTTATGGTCCTCCTCTCACATCCATACATTATTACTGGAAAAACCATCACTTTGACTGTAAGGACCTTTGTTGGCAAAGTGATGTCTCTGTTTTTTATATGCTATCTAGGTTTCTTATGGGTTTTCTTCCAAGGAGCAAGCATCTTTTAATTTCATGGATGCAGTCACTGTTCATATTGGATGTTGTTTGTCAGGTGATTTTTCTTTTATAACATTTAAATTTGGAAGTTGTCATCTATTCTTTATAATCCCTAATGCCAGTCATCCAGATCCTACTTCCTTATCACTATATTGGATTAATTTGGATCTCTTTTCAAGGATGAGATTATAGGGATATATTTTTAATTTTAGAAACTATATTACATATACTTATGATATTTAATGTCATTTTCTGTTTTATTTTTATTCTACTACAAAGACAGATACCTGGACTAGATGTAAATTACCAATATTCTGAATGCCTTCATCTCAGTATGCTAAATATTCTAACTTCAAAAGCCTTCTTTTGGTTGACTCTTAGTTATGGTCCTCTGTTGAAAAGTGTGGTTGCTTGTATTTATACTTAAGAAGATAGGAATAATTACTGCCGCCAAAATGGTATTTTCTGCATACTTATGAAAATGTAGCAAAACACTGGGGCTTTTAATATATATTATGTGTAAAACTCTAATTTTATGAATAACTCAGTGTTTTCAGTTTTGTTTAAGAAAGACAGTATGATCTGCATGTTAAGTCATACAAGAGCTTTCAAATTCTCATCCACTTACATATTAAATATTAGCAAATATTACTTATTTAGATAAAGTTTGTATTCCTATCAATGCCTTTGAGCCTTTATATATCTGGCTTGTTTATTTCTCTTTGGTTTTCTTCATTCTTCTTATCCTTTCACACTGCTTCAGTTCATGGGTCTTTATCTTCATTCCCACCTAAGAATATTTCCATATTCTGTTTCCTCCCTCAACTTAGATCTCATCGGGAAGGTCAGTTGGTCAAAATATCCATGTTTGACTATATTTTTTAAATCATTCTGAATTAGAGACTCCTATATTACCTTTAAAACAGTGATCACAAATTGGTAGTTATTGAAGTTTTTTTTTTTTTTTTTTAAATTGTCTTTCTAAGCAGTAGTGTCCACTAGGGTTCTTTTCAGTTTTTATTAATATTGTATCTGCAGTGCCTCTAATAGTATCTGATGTATGATGAATATTCAGTCAATATTTTCTGAATGTTTAAGTTCCTTCATGATTAAAATATAGTTTTGTTTCCTTAATGATCTCTCTAATATTTTCTGGTTTGCTATAGTCATAATCCTTTAGAGCTATAGAAATGATTTTGAATCATGTTTTATTGCTACTCAAATAATAATAAAACTAAGTTTGAATGAAATAACAGTGAGGAGACTTTGATTTTATATAAGCATATTCCTACTTTTTACATTAAATGATCTTTGCTTTTGTTTCTTACAACATCATGATTTAAAAAAAACAAAAGTAAACAAAAAAGACCAATAAAAGTTCCTACATTATCCTAGCCCCCTAAAAACAAAACAAAACAAAAAAACTACTAAGAGAAGTTTATTGTAAGATGATCTTTCATTTTATCTGTAGTACTTCTTTAATGTTAACCATATGTCTATATAACAAGTGGGTTTTTTTTTCCAATTCATAGGTCAGAAAAAAATAGTTTCGCAGTTACCATTATTTTCCCTTATTAATTTGTGCCTACCATAACTTTCATCATTGTGAAAGACATTTGTAGGGTACTTCAGTTTAAATAAATTCCATAGTGTGATTGAGCTATAAATATGAACTTTAAAATAAAGAGAGAAAACTAGTTCATGAGTTCTAGTCTGTAGTTCTAAAGACAGAAGATAACTGTCATTCAGATGTTAACAGTACTATAGAAGGGAATGCAATAACCTGAATTATGACAACTCTTGAAATATATAGGCATATGAGAAAGGAAGACAATGGAAGCAGAGGATTTCATAATGTGACTCTAATATAGTGTATCTTTTAGTGAAAATTAAAGTTATAGTCCTTTTCTCTAATATTATTTATAGTAAAATCAGAAATAAAAAGATGAGTAGTCTGTGGGAATGTCTACATCTCTGTTAGATTTCAAGTTTATAGAAAATATTTATGTGATACAGATATTTACTGCCATTATTTAATACTAGAGCACTTTAAAAATTCACAATAATTATTATTTAGTAATTATAAGTAATATTTATGGTGCTGCAATGATGGTACATGTTTCTTTGTATTGAATTGAAAATTTGAATAATATTTTCTAATTAGTCATGCATTTTATCATTTTCTTTTAATGTATTTAATGAGGAAAATCTTCTTCTTATTATTAAAGCTCCAATTGTATTCTACTTGATTCTAATTAAAACTGCCCCTTGGCAATAAATTCTGCCTCTGAGATATCCATACTACAAGAGTGATTGTGAAAATTATGTTGAGTCTCATTTGGGAACAAGGTTGTTAGGAAGGTGAATGAAGACATAATTATTTATAAGTTTGCTTATTACTTCTTCTGTTAGATAGTAAAATTCTTTATTATTTGCTTTCAGCACCTTAAATAACACAATCCTTAGAATTTGTGTTGTATAGAATGAACTGAACGATGCTGAAAGACACAGATATTGGTGAAGACCAAGCTAGATTAGGGCTTCCCTGATGGTTTCTTGCCTGTCAAAATCCCATGGACAGAGGAGCTTGGAGAGCTATGGTCTATGGGGTTGTACAGAGAGAAACATGACTGAGGCAATGAACATGCCCTCAAAGCTAGATTAAAAACCTGAAGGTAAATGCAGGAATAAATGTAGCCACAACATTTTAGAAATCTGTTGTTATTATTTTTAATGAGGATCCTACTGATTCTTTAATCATAATGAAACTTCTTTGCATTTTAATTTCCTTTGAGAATGAAAATTGACCTTACTTAAGGTTTTCTAGCACTCCAGTATTCTTGCTGGAGAGGAGCCTGGCTGGCTGCAGTTCATGGGGTCTCAAAGAGTGGACACGACTGAGCGACTAATGATATACACAGAAATTCTGTACATTCCTTCTATTACTGCTTTTATAATAAGATTAGAAGAAATGCACATCTAATTAGACACAGTTACATATGGAAAACCAGTGGTAGATTGTCTTCAACCTTCACCTCTCTAAAGAAAGTATCTTTATTCAGTATTAGCTGTCAGGAGACATTTATGTCACATTATACTATCAAGATTGTTCTTAAACTATTAAATGGGGTAGATAATGCATTTAATGTTATTTTTTTAAGTAAAGTAACATAGTATTCTAGACCCTGAAATATAAAAGAATTTATGCAGATATATAATCTCAATTACATGTAGAAAACCTTTTAACATCCTCAAATCTTATTTATTGAATGTGTTTGTTCAGTCATGTCGGACTCTTTGCAACCCCATGGACTGTAGCCCACCAGGCTCCTCTGTCCATGGAATAGACAGAACACATATATTTGAGGAAAGCTTTGAATATAATGAGAACATCAAAATGAAAAACAGGATAAACAGGAAAAAGACAAAAAAAAAAACAGAGACAACAAAGACAGTGCAGGAAACAAAAGAAAATGTCAATTAAGCAATAATAAATATCCTTAGATAAGAGATCTTTCATTCCTAGAATTAAGACTGGAGTGTTATGTTCAGAGAACATGTAAAAATTTGTAACAGAAACAAAAACATTATGTAGAAGGTAAGGAACGTAAAGTTCAGGACACTTTCTTAGGAAAAAATGCCAAAAGAAATGAGACAGAATCTTAGAAAATTAGTCTAGGAGGTCTGTAGTGAAATAAGAGTTCCAAAAAAGAGAAAATGAAATGGATAGGAAGAAATGCTATGTACATATGTGTATATGTGTATGGTTTTTCTTATGAATTATATATACATTATATATATTCATATATTCATAAATATTTATGTATTTACATTATGTGTGATGGTGAAATGGACCATAGCCCACCAGGCTCCTCCATCCATGGGATTCTTCAGGCAAGAATAGTGGAGTGGGTAGCCATTCCCTTCTCCAGGGGATCTTCCCAAACCAGGGATTGAACCCAGGTCTCCTACATTGAGCTTCCTTGGTGACTCAGATGGTAAAGAATCTGCCTGCAATGTAGGAGATCTAGGATCTATCCCTGGGTTGGGAAGATCTCCCAGAGAAGGGAATGACAACGCACTCCAGTACTTGTGCCTGTAGAATTCCACGTACGGAGGGGCCTGGTGGACGGCAGTCCATGGGATGCAAAGAGTTGGACACAGCTGAGTGACTAACACTTTCTCCTGCAATGCAGGCAGATTACAGTCTGAGCCACCAGGGAAACCCTAATTCCCTGTAACTGATGATCAAGAAACCCAGTTTGATGAGACTCACTAGGTAGTATAAGAAAAAATGTCATTGGCAGGAGGTTTGAGAACATTAGAGATGATAGAGATGATAGTTCTGGCTCAGAGAGAAAAATTAGGGATATTACATTGGAATAATAGTCAAAAGACAATAGACTTTTGAAGAACAACATTGGGAAATGCTTTCAAAATTCTGAGAAATGATAATTTCTGTACAAGATTGCATATCTAGTCAAGTGTGATTGCATATCAATCAAGTGTGAGATAGGGTAAGTAAATTCTTATAAAGTTGTCCTTCCATGCATTCTTTCTCAGGAAGCTACTGCTGTAAATACTCCCAAACAAAATGAGGAAGCAAGGAACAGAAGGAATGCATGGATGTTTTAAAAAAACAAGAAAATGAAAATAGAAAAGGTAGTGAACTACATGTTAACAGAATGGCAGGCCGAGTTTTCAGTTCAAACATGTGCAGGGTGGTGGCGAAGTTCACCATGAGATCTCCAAAGAAAACATGAGTTTTAGATTGCTCAGTGTGTTGATCCTGTTGGAAGGATTGACTTTTCCTTCAGACAACCTGGCAATATGCAACTCCAGGGATATTACAAGGTTGTAAGAGAAACAAACTATTTTCCCAGTACACTACATGGCTTCAGTTCAGTTCAGTCGCTCAGTCGTGTCCGACTCTTGGCGACCCCATGAATCGCAGCACGCCAGGCCTCCCTGTCCATCACCATCTCCTGGAGTTCACTCAGACTCACGTCCATCGAGTCCGTGATGCCATCCAGCCATCTCATCCTCTGTCCTCCCCTTCTCTTCCTGGCCCCCAATCCCTCCCAGGATCAGAGTCTTTTTCAATGAGTCAACTCTTCGCATGAGATGGCCAAAGTACTGGAGTTTCAGCTTCAGCATCATTCCTTCCAAAGAAATCCCAGGGCTGATCTCCTTCAGAATGGACTGGTTGGATCTCCTTGCAGTCCAAGGGACTCTCAAGAGTCTTCTCCAGCACCACAGTTCAAAAGCATCAATTCTTCAGTGCTCAGCCTTCTTCACAGTCCAACTCTCACATCCATACGTGTAGCCTTGACTAGACGGATATTAGTCGGCAAAGTAATGTCTCTGCTTTTGAATATGCTATCTAGGTTGGTCATAACTTTTCTTCCAAGGAGTAAGCGTCTTTTAATTTCATGGCTGCAGTCACCATGTGCAGTGATTTTGGAGCCCCCAAAAATAAAGTCTGACACTGTTTCTACTGTTTCCCAATCTATTTCCCATGAAGTGATGGGACCGGATGCCATGATCTTCGTTTAATGAATGTTGAGCTTTAAGCCAACTTTTTCACTCTCCTCTTTCACTTTCATCAAGAGGCTTTTTAGCTCCTCTTCACGTTCTGCCATAAGGGTGGTATCATCTGCATATCTGAGGTGATTGATATTTCTCCCGGCAATCTTGATTCCAGCTTGTGTTTCTTCCAGTCCAGCGTTTCTCATGATGTACTCTGCATAGAAGTTAAATAAGCAAGGTGATAATATACAGCCTTGACGTACTCCTTTTCCTATTTGGAAGCAGTCTGTTGTTCCATGTCCAGTTCTAACTGTTGCTTCCTGACCTGCATACAGATTTCTCAAGAGGCAGGTCAGGTGGTCTGGTATTCCCATCTCTTTCAGAATTTGCTTTGAGTAATGTCTACATTATAATTGTATCAACACTGAGCATTGAATTATGTAAAAAATCAATTTTACTATACTGGTAAAATTGACAGAGGAAGAAAATGTGTGTGTGTGTGTGTGTGTGTGTGTGTGTGTGTGTATGTATGTATGATAGGGAAAGGGAAGTGACATAAGTCACTGATGACATAATTTTTCATAGGAGGAATTTTATGGATATTAGCATGTCATTTTAAAATAGAGGTACATAACAAAAGAAAGATAATATGATTGAAAATGCTTGACTTGGGGGTTCAACTGTGAGTTGAAAAAGGTGTAACAGGAATTTAAGAAATATTTTTCTTTCAAGAGTTATAATGCTTATTGACATTTAAATGTTTATTTTTGTTATTTTGGCTGTGCTGAGTCTTCTCTAGTTATGGCAAGTGGAGCTACTCTTAAGTTGCGGTTCATAGTCTTCTCATTGCAGTGGCTTCTCTTACTGTTGAGCATGGGCTGTAGGGGACGGGGGCTTCAGTAGTTCTGGCATGTGGGCTCGGTAGCTGTGGCTCCCAGCCTCTATAGAGTTCAGACTCAGGAGTTATGGTGCACAGGCTTTGTTGCTCCATGGCATGAGGGGTCTTCTGGAACCCAAGCATTGAACCCGTGTCTCCTGCATTGCCAGGTGGATTCTTTACCAATTAGCCACCAAGAAAGCCCCTGATTGACTTTTAAATGAAGCATCTGTATTATTCGGGGAATTATTCTGTGCATTTTCTAATTGGAAATAAATATACTGCATTTGTGTTGCTTTTATAAAATTATGTATTACCCCACAAATTTGGCTTGAACACTTGTATCTTTGCAACATGTGTATAGTTTTAGGTACTGTAAACCTGCTGAAAGATATATCTATTTTCGTCTTGAAATCCTGTATTTTTGCATTCAGTAAGAATGAAATAGCAACAGTTTATCACTCTTCTTTCTGTGCCTTAGCACGTAGATATATGAGGCATCCTTTGAGGCTTCCTAGGTGATTCTAGTGGTAAAGAACCCGCTTGCCAACACAGGAGATGTGAGACCTGAGTTCAGTCCCTGGGTCAGGAAGATCCCCTGGAGGAAGGCATGGCAACCCACTCTAGTATTCTTGCCTGGAGAATGCCCTGGACGGAGGAGCCTGGCAGGCTCCAGTCCATGGGATCTTAAGAGTTGTACATGGCTGAAGCGACTTGTCATAGCATAGCATAGTATTTGCATCTTTCTGTGTTATGCTTGCCTCTGTTCTTGAGTCTTCTTTTTATAGATGCTATCTTAGCCTGGATTTTTACTCCTTCATACCTGTTATGTAGCAACAACTTGTGAAATGATTTTCTACTCACCTACTCTTTTCATGCTTTAATTTGTTCTAAAGTACTTACAAGTTAAATTGCAGTAATCACTACAGGGATGCAAGTTCTTTCAGTAAACAAAAAAGAATTAAGGGGAAAATGATGCAAAATACTTTCATTGGAAATTAATTATCTCAGGATAGGCATTTTACGTCACTGTTCCTGGTGCCAGTGATAAGATTATTCACTCAACAATATTTATTGGTTATTGATCAGACACTCTGCTAGCTACTAGGGTTATAAAGATTAGAAAGACAATCCCCTCTCTTTTCAGCCACATTGGTAGAAAGGCAGTTAATATTAGCATTTTCACAGAAATGGCTGGGGTTTCAGAGCCAATAGTTGGCTAAGTATTTGCCAAGAGAGATTCAGGATCATTGAAGTATATTTCAGCTGTGGTAGATTAAATGGTGGTTCTTTTTCTCTCTTATGTTTTTACTCACTGAGAATAATATTTATTTTTTTAATCAAAGGTTTTCAATTATCATAAGTCAAAGTTAAAAATAAATTATGTAGTTGGTTACATTCTTGAGAATGGTGTGCCCTCTTTCTCTCTGTTCATTTCTATTCTCTCTTTTACTTACCTTTTTATTCTGCACCTCTGCACACTTCCATCCACAAACAATTGCAGTTTCAAAATGAATAATTCATCTGATTCATTGTATCCTGAATCGGCATATCTTAAAGCAAATATAATCCTGTGTGTTCATACAGGAAGCCTTTTGTGAAAGAACAAAAGGAGAAAAAAAATGTGAAGTGTCCAAAGATGTTTGTGTTAAATTATTTACATGTTGAGCATTTGATTCTTACAGTCATGCTAGGGGGTATATTTAAATGTGGGGATATATAACTAGATTTCATTGTCCTTTTCTGCATTGAATACATTTAAATAATATCATTTCAGTTCTCACATCACCATAAACAAATAGCATTCATCTTTTCCTTTAGAAAAGACAAATAGATAACTATTTCAGCTGGATCCTATCAAGATGTACAACTGTGCAGAACTAAGTATTTGTGCTGTGTGATCATGGTCCCCTTCTGATGGTAGTGGCTGTTGCAGGCTGGCTACATGGCTGTGATTTATTATTTAACCACAGGCTGTGTTCATTTCAGCAGGGAGCCTGTCTTCCTGCAGCTCCTTTGAGATCTCTCACTGTCATCATACTTTGCACAGTGGCGTGGACATTGTTCATAGTTGCAGATCTCTCAGAACCCTCTCTCCAAGAGGGTTCATTTTCATAACCTCAGCGGAACACACAGAGAACGCAGGCCTGAGCTTACTGATTCTCTGATAACCAGTGTGTTCATAGTAGCATAAAACCATAGGCAGCTGTTTTGGGTCCCAGTTGTCAGGTGGGAAATTACGAAGAGCTTCATGCTGCTCTAAATAATTAAAATTAATACCCGAAGAAAGCCTGCTCAGTTAGCATTAGATTCCTTACAGATATGGAATATTAAACTAGTGTCTGGAAGAGACAGATGTGTATTTATGAGATGCAAATATTTAAGTAGGACTAATTTTTAATCTGCCTAGACTGTTCAACAAAGTTTATCAATTCAGTGGCTTGGTAAAGAAGCTAAGCATTCTAGGTTGTGTGTGTGTGTGCGTGTATTCATTATGTAGGGAGCCTAAGGTTTTGATGTGAACGTTCCTTCTTCTATGTTAACCTTCAAAGCAATTCTCCCTCCCCTCAATTTCTTTAAAATAATTCATAGAATAACTTTTGGAAGACTGGCATGAGACCAAAGGGAACGAGGAAAAAACATTTTTTAAATGAAATACTGAATATCAAAAACAACTTCTAATATTGAAGTGGATGTACAGATGACAACTGCAGAAATGTTTACTGTGACACTCGATGACCTATATAAAATTCTTGGGAATATTGTACCTGAAGCATTCATAATATTTCCTACAGCAGACAGCTTTAGCAGGCACCCAGCATCCAGTGCTCTGCTCCACATATGAGCTGAGAAAAGCATCACACTGTGAAAGTCTGTAGCCAGGGTAAAAGTAAGAATATAAACAAGTTCTATTCTTAGTCTTTGTGTCTCTTGGAGCTATACTCCTTTATAGTAATGTCATTAGATAGTTTATAGTTTGTTTTCTCATTATTTTAATTGTCTGCACCATTTTTAAAAAGGCTTGCCAAAGATATCGTGCCAAAATACATGACATTGAAATCATTAAAGGATTGTATTGTGATATCCCAGATCTGAAAGTAGAAAGTGCCTTTTAATGCTATCATTTGAGGATTTGGGTCAGTACTCCTGGGAGTTCTAAATTTGATATTCATTTTCTTTCTCAAATATAATTTTTTTTTTTTCACTGAAAAGACACTGCATTGAAGCGTATAGGATAGATGTTGTGTATGAGAAAGAAAACTGAAAAACAAACTCAACTGTTCAATGGAAAGTGGTTGGGAAGAGATGTAATGGAATCCAATATGGTTATTTCTCCAGAACATCCCAGCCAAGTGTAGCATCCATTCTTGAGGCCCCTGACCTTACAACTTACTTGGTCTGTCTAAATAAAATTAAAATTTATAAGAAATTGGTTTTTAGAAATAAATGAGAGATTCTCTAGTGTGGAAAAAGACAAGTAAAGAGTCCAGGCTAGACTTCCCATGTGTTAATTGATTTGTATGTTGGTAACCAGACAGTTGGTCTTGAAGCTACTTTCTGGAAATCCATTAAAAAAAATGATGCTAATTGTCACTGCCCTAGGTTGAAGACATAGGTTATTAAAAAAAGAATGTTCAAAAGACAGTGATAAATTGTAAATGAACTGTAAATTAGACCAGCTGATGATTAAAACACGAGGAAATTACTCTTTTAATCTGTGTGTGCTTGTTAAATGGTGCAGGAGGCAGAGAGTGCCTGCCTGCCTTTTCTATACCCTGGACATGCTGTGCTTTTGAAACCTTTAGACAAGTCAAATATGTTCCCAGCAGCCCTTGTAGTCCATTTTATCTTTATAAATGGAAACTCACAGACACACATGCACACGTGGCATGCATACACACACACACACACGTAAGGCAACAAGGTAAAGTAACTTGGTGATAGTTAAAAACCTATTGGGAAAATTTTTTTTAATAAGGCATTTTTCTTTTTGCTTCCTTCTTCCTTTCTTATCAGAACAAACTAAAGCTTTTTAAGGCCAGATGAAGTATTGAGACATGATCTAATCTGCCCTCCTCTGACCAGGCTGTGCTACATCAATAACCAGAGTCAGTTGTCAGAATATGAAAGTAGGGAAACGTAGGGACACTAGAGTTTCTAGGAGTCAAACTAGAAAATTTAAGACTTTGGGAAAAAAAATTTTGATATGTTTCTATAATATTGTGTTTTGTTATCTTAGATTGCAAAAAATTGTAGGATATTTGCCTTTTTTTTTAGAGTGAAATGAGGTTTTTTTTTTTTAATTTTTTGAGTGGAGTATATGTGTGTGTAAGTAAAACTTGATCAAAATTTCCTGTGAGTGACTATAAATCCACTTCTTCCTCTGAAGTATAGGAAGAATATAAGTAGTGTGGGGACTGGCAGAGTCAGGAAGGAGAGGAACAGCCTAGATGCGGCAGAGAAGAGGTAGGAAGAGCAGAGACTCCTGGGAAGTGCCATTCTATCTGGCCCTCACAGTGAAGTTTCTCAGTAGCCAGGATCCATTTTCCCCAAAGTGTTTCCTGTTGCTCTCTGGATGACTAGGCCTACTGCTTGGCACATAGTATCATGAACACTATTAACAGACATAAGAATGCTGTAAGATATTCCCCATAAGACATGGGAGACAAGGAAAAACAGGAGGAAAAGTAGGAAATGATGGTGTGGTTTAAGAAGCATGGAGATCAGTGAAGGAGGAGGGATAAAAAGACAAGACAAAAGGAGAACAGCAAAATACTGTTTTTGGATTATCTTTAAAAATGCTCTCGTCTTCTAAGCAGTAATTTAGTAGACTCTGGCTTTTTTCATCTTTGATCTGCAAATAATGGAATTAATTATTTATTCAAATACTCTTGTAATTTATAAACTATGTTTGTTGAACCTCTTTAACTTATTTAACTCATCATAAAGTGGGAGAGCTTCTTTGTAAACCGTGTTCCGCATAGAGGGTCCTGTGGGCTCCATCCCAAATTCATTAATATGTTGTTGCCAAACTAATGAGGGCACCCTTGTGTTCCAGTTGCCCAAAGAAGTCCCGATTCTGTCTGTAATCCAGTGCATTTATATATATCACTCAATTTTACTTTTTTTGAAAGGGTTCCATTTAAATGATATGTTGTATGGTCTACTTCAAGGAACTCCAAGCCAAAACTGTCATAATATGTCTACAGGCATGTCTCTGAGACTTTCTCATCACCCCCTTATTGGACCTAAGATTTCTTATAAAAATTATGTGACTCTTAAAAGACTGAAATTAATAGATATTTAAAGTTCTTTATAAGTTAAGAGCACATAAGGAAATCACTATTTCAAGAGTAGCTGTTACATACTATGACACTTTGCCATCTACAATTGGTCCTTGTCTAGGACTACAAGATTATCCAGAGCTGGGTTGTGTAGGGGTTTTGAAGGATTTGGGACCTGATCAAGGAAAAAGTCACGACCATGGGAAGCAGCAAAATACAGCAAGCTTTATTGGGTGGCACTTGGACAAGGCTGCATGAAAAGGGGGATCCATAGCATGTGACTGTCCATAAGCTTATGGGACAAGGAGCACCTTCCAAATGGAGTGGGACAAAGGAACTCCTGGAGAAGAGGGGCATCAGAGAGGGATTTCCATATGTGGGTGGTGTTACTTGGCGGTACTGCAGGGAGCCCCCATGTCAGAGAGTAGTGTTGGTGTCTTAAGCTCTGAGCCATGAAGACCTTGCTGCTGCTGCTGCTAAGTCGCTTCAGTCTTGTCCGACTCCGTGCGACCCCACAGACGGCAGCCCACCAGGCTCCCGCGTCCCTGGGATTCTCCAGGCAAGAACACTGGAGTGGGTTGCCATTTCCTTCTCCGATGCATGAAAGTGAAAAGTGAAAGTGAAGTCGCTCAGTCGTGTCCGACTAGTAGTGACCCCATGGACTGCAGCCTACCAGGCTCCTCTGTCCATGGGATTTTCTAGGCAAGAGTACTGGAGTGGGGTGCCATTGCCTTCTCTGATGAAGACCTTAGGGTCTAACAATTAGTTGTTACTAGAACATGTGGGGTAGGATTTTTGAGGGGGTTTGCAAAGGTTTTAAAAGGCTTAAAACATGTTTGGGTTATTTTTTAAATGGTTGTATACATTTTGAGTTTGGTGCTAATGGGCTTTTAAGCTCACAGAACTCAGTCTGCTTGGAAGATATAAGCAACCTAGGGATCAACATATGGAGGTTATCTTTGGCTCATTTCTGTAACTGATCCATGCAGTTTCCCAGAGTCAGCTGAATGAAGGACTGGACTATTCTGGCCCTAATGTATGTGGAGACAATTCAAACAACTTCGATCTTTATTAACCCCCACGGTGAGAGAGAAAATAGCAAATACTTGGACAACTCCGGTGACTTCTTATGTATCAGTTACACCTCTAAAACACTTCTTTCCAAATACATAGCACTGATGCCACCCCTGCTCCCTCTCAGACTCATTGCCATCATGGTTGTTAGTCTTGTGTTTTTCCTGGTACAACTCCTGGCATAACTTAAGATCAGCAAAACTCTGGTTGTTTTATAAATTTAGGTTTATTTAGAGTTTGCCCAAGTATTTACTTAGTTAAATACCTTCTGTCTTTTCTGTAATAGAGGAATAGAGATTTTGCAGTCTCTGGGTGCTTAGAGCTGGCTCAGGCTACAAGAGCACTGGTAACATTAGTAATAATAACCTTTTGCATATGTTTAATGTTTTATATTTCGGTAGTAATTATAATGATACTTCTTGGTAATGTCCTTACATGTATCTCTTCTTCCTTTTTCATTAACCCTTCTTATAATCTTCTAGTATACTCAGACATAGGCACTTTGCTTCAACTCTTAAGTCATGCAAATTACTTTGCCACTTTTTTCTTTGACTTCCAGATATCATCCTCTTTACTTAACTCATTTAAAAAAATCTTTTTTTTTTTTGCTTTTTTAAATAAACAATTTAGAAACTTCCAATATAAGGGGGGAAAAAAATCTTCTTTTCCACCTAAAGATAGCTGGTGTCAGTATTTTTTTATGTTTCATCTAAAGCATGTATCTTGCTGGCAGAGGGGTAAGAGAGAGGATATATATCCATGTGGGAGATTAAAGATTGAATGGGGTAGAGATGAAGATAAGAGTCAGACGTAGAGCTATAGCTAGATATGAGGAGTGGGGAGGGAGAAAGAGAAATGGAAAGAGATTTACATACATATATGGGCTTGAATTTTATGACATACCATACACACACACACACACACACACACACACACGCTATTTTGCAGTTAGCTTTCTTCACTTATCTAGTGGTCCCTCAGTTTCTGCAGGGGATCAGTTCTAAGGCTAGAATAGTTTTCAGGAGAATGTTACTTAGTAATCTATGTAAATCTCAGCTCAATATAATTGAGAATGTTAATAGTTTAAAGTATAATAATTAGTAGTAACTACTAATGGGAAGAGTTAAGGTCCCCATTGTCTTGTGTAGTAGGCATTGAGACTGTTTCTTTAGCAACCAATCTACTCTGTTTCTCTGTGTAACATCCAGTTGGTTTGGTTGACACTGACCAGTCATTCACATGGCACTGTCTCTCTTGAAACAGTGACTGGTTCTTGTAACAACCCGGGGCTCGGTCAATTAACACATGATCCCATCAGTGCAAAGCTCAAATCTCTTCTTCAGTAGTTATGTGAGGAAGAGAACATCTCTCTTTCTGACCTGGAATTTGGTTCTTCTAAGAACATCTCTGATGCTGGGAGGGATTGGGGGCAGGAGGAGAAGGGGACAACAGAGGATGAGATGGCTGGATGGCATCACCGATTCAATGGAAATGAGTTTGAGTGAACTCCTGGAGTTGGTGATGGACCGGGAGGCCTGCTGCAATTCATGGGGTCACAAAGAGTTGGACACAACTGAGCGACTGAACTGAACTGAACTGAAGAACATATGAGGACCCATTGGATGATAAGATCTTGAATCCTTGATGAACATTGACTCATCTTACATCTGGACTTCCTTATGCCACAGTCTAATAAATCCCTTTCTGATGAGGCCAATTTAAGTTTTCAGTTATTTGCACATGAAAGAAAACCCATTTTCTGGGTGGATGTATTTGTGCTGGAGGCCAGCTCCATCAGTCAGGGATTCAACCTGAAGAGATGAACAGTGTCGGCGATGAGACAGCCTCTCAGTTTTTTTGGAGTGCCTATATTTCAAGTTTAAGATTCTCTTTTATACTTTTACAAAAGCATTAGGTCAGAGGTTTGACATTTTCAGTTCCCCTCACCCAGATTTATTATGTCCATAAATCATTGTTGCTCTTCAAACAGAGTTCCTGCTTCAGTGATTCTCTCGGAATCAGCCTTATCATCTATTATCTACTTCCTCTAATGTGTCCTATAGCTAACTTGTGATTACATTATAACTCATGCTACATTCCTCAGTTTATTACTTATCTTCCTAAATCCTGTTTGCCCCTAACATCCTGAGCTCACTATCTCTTAAAAAGGCTTCTAGCTATAGTGTCTCTAAAAATTCTTAACTTCTATAAGCTATAGTAAAATATGCCAACTTTACAAGATTCCTTAAATCTTTGGCTTCTAACTATTTTAATTATTTCTAAGCCCTAAATTTAGTAAACTCCTTTGCCATAAACATTTTGCTCACAAATAGGCTTCAGATAGCAATCCCTCCCATGGCCTCAAGCTGCGGCCTATGTGCTCATCCTGGAACACTCTTTTGTAAAAGTCCTTGAACAAATGTCAGTGATTAACTTTATGAATTATTCTCTGAGCACAACTGCAGAAGGCTTTGTGCCTTCTTATGCTACTCTTAAGAACAATAAGCACCTTAATATTCCTTTTCAGTCAACTCAGCCGAGAAGCGGAAAAAACAAGTCAGAATTACAAGGCCTAACTCCTTCATCCCGTGTCCATGCCTGTGGAATGAGGAGAGGGGGCTGGGGTCGTGCCTCCATTTTGTCAGTAATGCCTAACGTGGCTCCTGACATATTTGTCTTGGAATTAGCACTGAACTGGATTCCAAATCAGAAGCCTAAATTCTTTTCTTAGGTCTTCCATTTACTTGTGGTTTGATCTCATTCAAGTAAGTTATTTTTATGTAAAAAGATATAATGAGATGACATAAAAGGCTCCTTCTGGCTCTAAAATTCTAAAATCCTCTGATCCTAAATTGGTTTCTGAATTAAAAAGTTGGAGGGATAAAGCACAATCAGAATTTTGGTTGATGATGAAGATCATTAACCTCTAAGCTCTTCTGAGAAAACTACAGACCTTGAGGTTAGGGTGGTAGGCCTGTGCACTCTTTGGGGTATATTAAGATGATACAAAGTTGATCTGGCAAGATATTAATACAAACAACAAATGTCATAGAATTCCCTTATTGATTACATGAGCTTTGAGTTTTATTTCTTTGGAATCCTTTGTCTCTGGGATTTTGGACATTGTGATGTCTCAGTACTTTTGTAACTCAAATGTTTCTTTCCCCTGTATATGAATGTGTGGATATGTGTGCAAGTGTATGCACACACACACACACACACAAATGCAAACAGATTTACATATTTTATTTTTTTCAAGTATAGTTAATTTACAATGCTATGTTAATTTCTGGCCTACCTCCTGAGAAATCTGTATGCAGGTCAAGAAGCAACAGTTGGAACTGGACATGGAACAACAGACTGGTTCCAAATCAGGAAAGCAACACATCAAGGCTATATGTTGTCACCCTGCTTATTTAACTTAAATGCAGAGTACATCATGAGAAATGCTGGACTGGATGAAGCACAGCTGGAATCAAGATTCCTGGGAGAAATATCAATAAGCTCAGATATGCAGATGACACCACCCTTATGGCAGACAGTGAAAAACTAATGATGAAAATGGAAGAGGAGAGTGAAAAAGTTGGCTTAAAACTCACCATTCAGAAAACTAAGATCATGGCATCTGGTCCATCACTTCATGGCAAATCGATGGGGAAACAGTGGAAACAGTGACAGACTATTTTGGGGGGCTCCAAAATCACTGCAGATGGTGATTGCAGCCATGAAATTAAAAGACGCTTACTCCTTGGAAGGAAAGTTATGACCAACCTAGACAGCATGTTAAAAATCAGAGACACTACTTTGCCAACAAAGGTCTGTCTAGTCAAACCTATGATTTTTCCAGTAGTCATGTATGGATGTGAGAGTTGAACCATAAAGAAAGCTGAGCACTGAAGAATTTATGCTTTTGAACTGTAGTGTTGGAGAAGACTCGAAAGTCCCTTGGACTGCAAGGAGATCCAACCCGTCCATTCTAAAGGAGATCAGTTCTGGCTTTTCATTGGAGGGACTGATGCTGAAGCTGAAACTCCAATACTTTGGCCACCTGATGGGAAGAACTGACTCAGTTGGAAAGACTCTGATGCTGGGAAAGATTGAAGGTGGGAGGAGAAGGGGATGACAGAGGATGAGATTGTTGGATGGCAGGGAGGCCTGGTGTGTTGCAGTCCATGGAGTTGCAAAGAGTCCCACATGACTGAGCAACTGAACTGAACTGATTAATTTCTGCTGAATATAAAATTAATTCAGTTATACATACATATATATAATTTTCATATTCTTTTCCATTATTGTTTATTACAAGATATTAAATATAGTTCCCTGTGGTATACATTGGACCTCATTGTTTATTATATCTGTATAATATTTTACATCTGTTAATCCTGAACCCCTAGTCCATATTTTGCATATTGAGTAATGCTTTAAATTAGAAATTAGCCAAAACCTAATAATTAAAAATATAATTATAGGTAACATTTATTTTCACTTGTGACTCAAGTTACATTATTTTATTTTAAAATTAATTTATCTTTAATTCCTGACCTTTTTCTAATTCAATGATTTACATTCATTTTAGTAAGTGGATGCCAGGTGTCATGTTTTACTTTTTTAAGCACTGCAACTTTGTTCATAGTGCTTAAAAAGGTATGAAAAAAATGTGTGACTATTACAAGAAATTTTGTTTGTGTTTTTACAGTTATCCAGTACAATTTACTTTTGATATTATCGGCTGTGAATGAGACTACATCCCATGAAAATTATTTGGACTATATTTATTCTTGTCATAAGATACAATCTAATAACAATGTTTTTTTTTTTAGAATTAAATACAAAGCTTCAAGGTATAGATAATAAGCATTTTATATAATAGTTATTTGTTCAGGGAAACCTGACTTTTCCCAAGTCCTATGAACAAACTGATTTTTAAAAGAGCTATTAAAGAAGGCAGTAGGTTATGGAAACCTAAGTTATGGAAAGCCTAAGATGATAGCAACTGTCAAAAGAGGAGATTGGGTATTATTTAAGCAGTTTGTTTAGTTTCAATCTCACGTAGATTTGTCTACATTCAGATGAAAATAAACCTGGAGAAGAGGTATTTATCTCTGTGTTGTTTCTGAGGAAATAGGGAGCATTATTGGCCAGGTATTTTAGTTTCTAAGAAACAATGACTCTTTGGTTGAAAATCAGGTCCTGTATATGAACTGCAAAATATATAGTTTGTTTTCTCGCCTTTTTAGAAATAGTTGTTCATTGGCAATCTGTTTTATTGCTGGAAATGGGCTGATTACAGCCTGGAATAGAAAAGAGGAGCCAAAGGGCCCTGTAATGTTATATTTTTTCCAAAACATACACAATTCAGTTTATTGCTCCTTTTTGAACATGCAGATTCTTCCTGGAATAGGTAAATGAGTCATAAGGGAATTACCTTAATAGCAAGATTCTTTTTTTTTTTTCTCTTCAAATATGAAGATCATGTAATTGCCCACAAAATACAACAAAGTTTTCATGAAAAGGGAAGAAAACTTTGGAGCTGATTTTTCTGCAAAGTTTCTATAAATGGAAATACTGGGACAGGTAGCTAAGGGTTGGTTGGAGGCTTTAAAGTGTGTCAAGAGTTGGAAAGGAAGTCAGCTGGATTTTGCTTAGGTTTCCAGAAACCTTTGAAAATTACTGAGGACCCACTCTTGTGTTTTGTTGACACACAGGACACTTATACATGCTTGCCTTTCAAGTCTTATGCCCTATTTCCCTTCAGTGCCTTTGTTAATATAAATTTTGGATGTTTATTCAAATGAAACTATTCATTTGAATAGACAAATAGCTTATTCAAAGATAACTTTAAACGTTGAGATTAAACTACAATTTTGTACTTTATCATTAATGTTTACTTGAATTGTTATAGCAATCTCTTATGTTTGTAAGTGATACATTACTAAAAGTAGAATGCATGAAAGTTATACATGTTTAGAGAGAAAAGCCCTGCTTTCAAAGAACTAAAAATATATAGAAATTTGTTATGTTCTTTAAAAAAAAAAGATTTATTTTGTTTTTTGGTTGTGGTGGGTCTCTGTTGCTGCACAGGGGCTTTCTCTAGTTGCAGTGAGCAGGAGCTACTTCCTAGTTGCTGTGCATGGGCTTCTCATTGTGGTGTTTTTTCTTGTTGAGGAGCACAGGCCCCGGAACATGTGGCCTAAGTAGCTGTGGCACACAGGCTGAGTTGCTCTGTGGCATGTGAGGTCTTCCTGTACCGAGGATCAAACCAGTGTCCCTTGTGTTGCATGTTGGATTCTTAACTACTGGACCACCTGGGAAACCCCTGGTAGGCCCTTTTTATGATGTAAGCTTCAAGGATAATTCTGAACATTTTGTTTGTATGTATGCATGGGTATATACACACACTAATAGTTCCATATCTCCAGTTAATGTTAGGGATTGGTCAGTTTTGTTAGGTCAAATTCCTATCATTGTCCAAACTCCATTAATGTAATCATATTAATGATTCTTTGCCCAATATCTCCAACATTACTTTTCCAGTCTGCAATCATTGCATAAAATAAAAAAGGGGGGACTGTAGTTGAGAGTTCAAATATAAAGTCCTACTGACACTGCTATGCACACCAATGTGAATATGTTGTTCAATAAAACCATTGGCTCTTAGATAGTAGCACTTTGAATCAGCTCTAAAGGTCAAATGAGTTGATTAAAAAAAAAAAAAAAAGATGGTGTCTGTCTATAACCTATCAAAGTGTCCATTCCTTGAAAGTTGTCTTCATGACATTTTTAAGTTTCAAGTAACAGAGAATGGCAAGCCAATTTAAATAGCAGACGTATTTATTGCATGATTATATTGGATAACTCACAGAAGGACGTTGCATACAGAGCCAGGCCGAGGAGGACACATTTGCCACCACCCCAAACACGGGTACCATGGCTTACACTGCCGCCATCAGCATGGGTCACCTGGGACTCTTGTTGCTGCCTCTGCAACTGGATGTTGCTGCTACAGCCAGGTTGAGTGTGTCAGTGTCCCTGTTTCTCTGGGTGACAAACCTCATTCAAAATCCAGGGCAGATGCATCAGCTTGGCTGAATCAAAGAGGTTGGTCAAAACTCAGGGGCAAAAAAAATAGACAAAATAGGTTTTTGATTTCTGTACTTGATGTGGGCACTGCCTCCCAGCATAATTTATATCTTGAGACATTCTCTAAACATAGAAAGTCAAAAATAAGTAAACTGAGACAGTTTAGCTTGTTGTAAAGTTTAGGTTACTGCAGTTAAGTATCTCTAAACATGCCTCTGTCGAAATAATTTGACATTCAGGTTTCCGTGATTACTTGAATCAGCCTGGGCAAAATAGAATCAACTCATTTCAAGAACATGCTAAAGTAAAACTGCTTATTTGATTGGTTTGCCTGTCAGGAAATTAGAACAGTTAAACAATTACTTAATTGGTATAGATGTAAATGAGATAATGTGAGTGGAGACCTTGGAAGAGCATATCCTTTATGGTGGAATATATATAATAAGTGACAGTTCAGAAGCCCATTATGATCTGCTCAATTTGCTCTTTAAAAATCTATTATGTTTCAGCAGAAAATCAGTAATTACAGTGTCTGTCAAAGGGCAAATGTTATATCTTTTCAAACAATTATTTAGTGCTTAGTGTGTGCATGCCACTGCACTGTTGCTTTGCAAGATACACACTCACAGATACATCGCTTGAGCACTGTTGATCTTTGCCTTCCAGTCTGTATTGCCTTTAATCAGCCTGGCAGGATGAAGTGTTGCTTGTGGAAAGTAATTACAGGCTTTCAATGGAAATGACAGTGTAAAACCAGCTAGATGATATTTGCCACACTGGAGAGTGTATGGGAAGCATATACAAACTGTGTGCTCTCTGCAGAAAGACCCCATCCAGAGATAATGATAGAGCTGCTTTGGCAACTGATCCAGTCAGAGAGCAACCTGATAGGGGATGCTGCCCTCACCTTGGGGGCACAGCTGTGCCATCTATTTAGGAAGATCAGGGAAGTTTAAAGAAAGTGTTAAATAATGAGCACATGCTGCTGGATATGTGGCTCTGAGCTGGACAGAATTTAAAGAAGTATTATAAATGGGGGTAGGGATGCTATTGAAATTTTGATTACTTGGGAAAGCAGTTCAAATGTGGTATTGTTTCCTGGTCTTTTCAGGGAACTAGGTGATAGAGCTAAAGATCTTGTAGGTCTTGGGTAAATTTTAATGTTTAATGAAGTAATAAATTTAAACTGTGACTTAATTGGTAACATCAGACAACTGGCTGCTTGATGAAAAAAGCTTGCATTGTACAGCAGTGTATATATTTCATATAAAACTTACTTAATATTTGCACATGAAATTGGTTCATGAAGAAGTGATTTTCATTCTGTATACTTTTATACTTTTACTGCTGCACACTAGAAGTCACAGCGTGTATGTCCTCGCACGGAATTACATTTGGCTTGTTTTTCATATTCCCTGAAGTTAATGTCATTTTTTAATGGATGCAGGTGTTGCAAGAAGAGGGACCCCTTCCAGGGCTTGAGAATGGGCTCTTGTCTAACACTTGGAAATGAATTGTCCAAGGAGACACATATACTGACAAAGCAAGAGACTATTGGGAAGGGACACCCAGGCAGAGACCAGTAGGGTAAGGGAACCCAGGAGAATTGCTCAGCCATGTGACTCACAGTCCTGGGTTTCATGCTGATGGGATTAGTTTCCAGATTGTCTCTGGCCAATCATTCTGACTCATGGTCCTTCCTGGTGGAACATGCATTGCTCTGCCAGGATGGATTCCTATGAGAAGGATTCTGGGAGGTGGTAGGACACATGGTGTCTTATTTTGACCTTTCCTGAACTCTTATTAGTTCCGTGTTCCTTACCAGGACCTCCTGTCCTAAAACAGCTCATGCAGATGGTTACTATGGTGCCTAGCCAGGGTGGGCAGTTTCAGTCAACGTTTCCTCTAACACAGGGGATAAAATTTATTGGTGATCCCTCATTCAATAATACATAAATATATGTATTCAACAATTTTATTTATTTTTGAGTGCCTAATTTATATCAGGTGTTGATTTATGAGCTAGAAACAGCGAACAGAAACTAATCACCTCCCTCATGGAGCTTATATTCTAGTAGTCTTTGAATGTAGGAATGCAGTTGCATTGAGAGGACTGCCCACATATTGTTACCGATGTAGGTCTTGTGGTCTCCACTTTGCTTAACCCTTTGTTGTCTGTTACAAGCAGTAACAGACTTCAGTGAATGAGAAAACAGTAGAAACGAAGAAGGAAAAAGAGTACAGTCCCTCCACAGAAGCCAAGAGGGGAGACAGCATGAAGACTAGGTGATGGTCAACAAGGTGTTCACTCTAGCCCTCATTCATTAGAAAATATTACTTGAATTGCTGCAATTGGGTAGGCATATTTTTAGGGACTAGGAGTACGGCAGTTACCAAGATGGACAGATTTCCTGCTGTAATCTTATATTTTATAAATTAAAGAAGATAGACCATGAACAAACAAGAAAGTAAAAAAGATTTTTTTTTAATAGTAAAAAGTGCTCTGAAAAAAAAAAAAAAAAGGTTCTGAAGATTGGTAACCAGAGGGACATAATTCTTAATTTGTTGCCTGGGCAGAAAGTGATAGTCAGTAAAGCTCCTCTGTATTGATGTGAGAGGAAAATGCACTGGAAGAAGGAGCCATGCTCAGGAATGAAGGTGCTGCTCCAAGAAGAGGCCAGGGGTGGTAAGTGCAAAAGCCCTGAGGTCCATGGAGCTTTGCGTGGTCCCAGGATAGAAGGGCCAGGATGACTGGAGTTGAATGAACAAGTGTGAGAGTTTCAAAGAGTTCAGAGAGGCAGTCAAGGGTTGGATGACATATGGTATTCGAGAAGAGCACTGACAGTGTGACTTTGCCTTATTCTTTTCTTCACTAGATGAATTACTTTCTCTGTGTATTAGATGTCGTCACTAAGTCACGCCTCAGCACTTGAAGAAGGGGCTGTCAAAGAGTTTGTAGACATTGTTTAAAGTTGCTCAAGAGATTTTATTCTCACTGGCATATTATAGGACATTGACAGTATTACTACAGTTAATACTGGACAACCAGTGCTACCATCTCCCTGTCTGTAGTACAGGTTTTACTCATTAAGGGCTATTTTACATGCTTATCATATATTCTGATTCCTGTGCTGTTGTAATTGTTTATTTTAAAATGTTTGGAATGCTACAAGTTAGGTTATATTCATATTGTTTAGAATACCTGTCATTTAGAGATTGTACTAGGGGAAAAATTCTGTCATACATTTTGATTCATACATTCATTATTTGGATTTCTGCTTAAATGAGTTTTGACTTGAATAAATTTATAATTTGTGTTTGTGTGTACTGTTTGAATTGTTACTCTATATCTACTATCTAGGATTATAAATTCTATTTATTTCAAATAGGTTAAGATAGGAAAGAAGAAAATGATTTAGAGTTTTATACTGTAATTAACTGCATTCCTTTCTCTAGCCAGTTACTTTATTCTGAAACCTGTTTATCTCCTTGGCTCTAACTAATAACTCTCTAAACTTCAGCATTGCTCAGCTTCTAAGTATGGATAATAAATGAGCTTTATATCCACAGCATGCTTGTAATATTAGTTAGCTATTGCTTTCTTAGTGGTGGTGATAGTGGTGATTGCCTGAGGACCAAAATCAGCAGATTGAAAACTAGCAAGCTTGCGTGAAATCTGGCCAATTGGAATGTATTAATTTATGGATGGAAGAAGATACATAAAGTTAGAGTTAAAATCTCCATTTTGATAGAATGAGTATATTTTATGGGATAAAGAATGGAAATAAAATTTGAGAGAAAATCAAGATAATTCATAGACTACAGTATAGGGGAGAAACAAAAGCAAAAAGAAATGACTAGTATTTTGAGATTGAATGATTGGGTGAATAATGGTACTTTTTTGAGTAGTACGAGGAAACTCTAGATGGGAAGCTTGGTTCTAGAGAAAGCAGTGGCTTTACTTCCTGCAGAGGAATTTGAAGTGATCGTAGTCTTTCTTGCTGTAGCTGGTTAACAGCCAGTGAAGTCAGAGGATTGACGCTTCAGAGAAAGGATGATAATAGAGATGTAGTTTTATATGCAGACAGTTGACATGAAAAGCAAGAGCAGAAGGTTGAATCTGTAGTGAAAATATGATATTTATAAAGTAGAAGTAGGGAATAGAGCCAGAGTTGCATAGCAATGAAGAAATAACATGTCCAGTACAGCGAGGGGAGGAGTTTGCAGTTAAGTAAGAAATTCAGTTTAAGTAGGTGATTATGAAACAAAATACAGTTGAGCTACAAATTGTAGATATTAGAGTAATTAGGCAGAGGACATAATGAAAAAAGTAAAAGCATGCGTGAGACCTAAAGAAGCAGTTAGAACGAGTTGAGTAATGGAGACAGTAAGGAAGTCTTTTTTCAAGTTCACCAGAATGGCCAAAATTTTTTAAAAGTTTCATTATGTCAAATTTTTTAGAAGACTCGCTATGCCAAAGATTTTTTAAAGACTCACCATGCCAATTTCTGGAATGTAAATACATTAGATGTAAGGATACCCATTTTTGTAGCAAACTTTGTGGAAAATTTTTTGAGAGTATCTCACCCTAGTAAATCAGTCCTGAATATTCATTGGAAGGATTGATGCTAAAGCTGAAGATCTAGTGCTTTGACCACCTGATGCAAAGAGCCAACTCATTGGTAAGGACCTTGATGTTGGGAAAGATTGAAGGCAGGTGGAGAAGGGGACGACAGAGGAGGAGATGGCTGGATGGCACCACAGACTCAATGGACATGAGTTTGAGCAAGCTCTGGGAATTGGTGGTGGATAGGGAAGCCTGGTGTGCTGAAGTCCATGGGGTTGCAAAGAGTCGGATATAACTGAGTGACTGAACTGAATGCTATGACCAAGCCAATTCTTAGAATATACTCAGGAGAAATGAGTACCTGTGTCTACCAATAGTCATAGAAAATTATTTGTAATAGTTTTTGTCTGAAAACTCAAATGTCCCTCAACAAAAGACATTTTTGGATAAACTTTAGTGAATTCATCCTTGGGAATGTTGCACAGAAATAAAAAGAAAGAAGGACTGTTATACACAACAACAGTTACAAATCTCCCAGTTATAGATAAGAGCCCAGAAAACCAGACCAAAAAAAAAAAAGACTACATACTACACAATTTGATATATGTGAAGTTCAAGAACAAGCAAAACTAATCTGTAGTAACAGGCGTTAGAATGGTGGTTAACTCAGGCATGGGGACAGGGGAGGATAGCTCTTGACTCAAATGAGCATAAATATATGTGAATAAACCTGAAAACGTAAGAAACAATTGGGAAAGTTAGAAATAGCTAAAGAGAACTGGTTAAGAACTTAATTAGCAGAAGCCCAATGATGGATCTTTAATTCAAGATATGGAAACCAGAGAGACAGAATGACTTTTAGAACTGTATAACAACATAAAACAATAACAGTCTCGCTTGCCTACTTTTTATGTCTCTTAGAAGTCCCAGTTTAAGGCTGTGGGCTGGGAAGAATGGAGAATGTAAATGAAGAGGTTAGTTCTTTCCTGCCACTTTCTTCCTGATATCTGGTAGGCCTCAGTCATTTATTTGCTCAGAAAATTTTTAGTAAGTACCTCTTATGTTCTAGACATTGAGCTGAGCTGGGTACTAAGGATATACAATTTAATGATGGTATCTTTGCCTTATGGAACTTACAGTCCATTAGAGGAGGACTGTCAAGTAGACAAAAATAAATTTTTAAAGATTATAGTTGATTTACAATGTTTTATTAATTTCTGTTGTACAGTGAAGTGGTTCTGTTAAACACACACACACATATACACATACACACATTTATATATACACACACACATATATATGTATCCTTTTTTATGTTCTTTCCCACTATGTTTTATTACCAGAATTATTGAATATAGTTCCCTTTGCCATACAGTAGGACCTTGTTTATCCATTGGACAAACAACTTTAATAGATGTACAAATACCATAGAAGTGGGGAGAACAATTCTGACTCCTGAGGTGAAGAAAAAGCTTAAGAGAACTTCAGATGGTACACAATAAGGTTATTGTGCACAAAGGAAATGATGAGATGCGAGACCAGTAAGTCCGTAAAGTGAAGTGAAAGTCACTCAGTCGTGTCTGACTCTGTGTGACCTATGGACTGTTGGGTTTCTCCAGGCCAGAATACTGGAGTGGGTAGCCTTTCCATCCTCCAGGGGATCTTCACAACCCAGGTCTTCTGCATGGGTCTTGCAGGCAGATTCTTTGCCAGCTGGGGAAGCCCAAGAATATTGGAGTGGGGAGCCTGTCCCTCCTCTAGCAGATCTTCCCGATGCAGGAATTGAACCAGGGTCTCCTGCATTGCAGGTGGATTCTTTACCAAATGAGCTATGAGGAAAGCCCATAGAAGCCAGATAATCAATGGGGCTTGTATGGCCTGTGCCCTGGGAAACCTCTACACTTGAAGGTGGACATGTCTGGACTTGAATTTTATGACTTAACCAGTAAGACGGAGAAAATGTTGTCCATTTTAAAGCATTGTGAAAATTATAGGCTTAAATCCATGCTTGCTGTCGTTTTAGTGAAGGTAGTCCTCTCATGACTAATAAAGAAAGAAAATAAGTATTGGTATTATTTAAAATTCATTTTGGCAGCTTTAGCACTGTATGGGCTGGAGGATTTCAAAATCAGATTGGGGAAGACCAGTGCTGTAGAAATCCTGGAAAGTGAAGACATCTTGAAAGAAAGCTGTTCTAATGCAAATGTAGAAGGCCTCCATTGTGGCTCAGATGTTAGAATCTGCCTGGAATGCTGGAGACCCAGGTTTGATCCCTGGGTTGGGAAGATCCCTTGGAGAAGGAAATGGCAATCCATTCCAGTATTCTTGCCTGCAGAATCCCATGGACAGAGGAGCCTGGCGGGGTACAGTCCGTGGGGTCATAAAGAGTCGAACAGGACTGAATGACTGCACTTGGCGGTACGAGATAAAAGAGGAGAACGTGCGCTTCATGATGAGTCTCTGAATGTGACCTTTGAGAAAAAGATGTTTGTGTTTCTGATAATCAGGTGGATGCTGGTCTTTTTCAGCTGGGAGAGTGTACGGGGGCCATCCACTTTTGGTTGCAGACTACTTAAACTTTGTGGCAGTTTTTCATGCCGGTTCATCTTGTGCTGTAATCCTGGCCTGAGGAAACGTCCTCTTTTCAAGTTCCTCTCTTCACTTTCTTATACAGGTCAGGAACTCTGCATTGAAGCTTCCTGACACCCGCTTCTTGTCTTTTCCCTGTTCTAAGGTGTTTAGCAGACTCTTCAGATTTACCATCTTGGAAAGGTTCCTTGTCATAGTGTTCTGTTCACTCTCCTTATTTTATCCTCTTACTTTTTGGCTCAGGATCTCTCCAGTCCTCTTTTCATTCCCACTTTCTCTAAAGCTCCTTTTTGCTTTTCATCCTTTAAGCCGCTGTGCAAGACACCTTGCTCCTTGTGGCAAAACTGGTTTTTCAACTTTTTTGTCCAAACGTGGTCCACATGACTCTAGCCATAACTCTTATTTTTGGGTATGTCTGGTTTTGGTTAAAAAATAGGGTGGAGTGTAGAAAAATCAGGGTGAACCATGTTTGTTTGGAGGGAGAGTGAATAACTGGGTGATGTCCATACAGGGTTGTGATTAAATAAACCCCAAACAGTGTACCTCAGGTTCTCTCCGTATTATCAGTAGGTCATTGGTTGTTTCATCTGTTTTTGTGAAAGAACCATTAGAAGTTAATTTCATATTTATTATATTTTATGAATGCTTTCAACTAAAGTACTTTCTGAGCATTTATAGAAATTATATCTGAAACATTAAATCGTAGCCATCTATGATGAAATTTTTTTATAAGACAGTTTTAACTTTGGTGTAATTATGGTGGTTTATTTCTTTTGATCAATTTCAATCTTTCTCCATTTATGTTTTACTAAAATTAAAACAGCTTCCCTGGTGGCTCAGCTGGTAAAGAATCTGCCTTCAGTGTGGGAGACCTGGGTTCGATCCCTGGTTTGGGAAGATCTCTTGAAGAAGGGAAAGCCTGCCCACTCCAGTATTCTGGCCTAGAGAATTCCACGGACTGTATGATCCATGGGCTCGCAAAGAGTTGAGCACGACTGAATGACTTTCATTAATTAATTCACTAATATTTAAAAAAAAAAACACTAGAAACATAACTTTATGCCCAAACTAGATTTTCCCCTCTGCTTATATAAAACATTGAGGTGACTTAATTTTCCACAAGTAGTAAAAGTTTTTACTTAATAATTTATTGATTTTTCTGTTTTTCAGATAGGCAGCTTGTAGATTCTATATGTATAAAGAAGTTGGCTTTATTGTTTTTTAATTTTTGTTTTATACTGGAGAATATCTTATCAACAATGTTTTGTTAATATCAAGTGTACAAAAAAGTTATTCCGTCATCCAAGTACATGGATCTATTCTTTCTCGGAATCTTTTCTCACTTAGGTTATAGAGCATCAGACAGAATTTCCTGTCCTATACGGTAGGTCCTTGTTAGTTATCTGTTTTAAATATAGCAGTGTGAACAAGTCATTTGTAAACTCCCAATCTATCCCACCTCCCGTTAGCTTTAAAATCTTTACTTTTGTCAAATCCGTAGGAAAATCACAAGTTGTGTTCTTTTCAGGAAAAGCGTGAGCCACTGGTTATACCAAGAACATTATTTAGTACCTGTAGTCAGGAAACTTACAGACTATTGGGAGAAACAGACGAGTGCCAATAATACTAAAGTAAGACCTCAGTACATGTTTAAGTGCTATAATTGAATATCTTAAGATGAATTGTTAGCAAACAAATCATTCTGAGATATTTTCTTGATTTCCATATACCAGCTGGTGCTAGGCCATAAATTAATGTGACACTTAGGGACTGTATCCTGAGCATATCAAAAAGTCATACTTGCTACATAGCAATAAGTAAAAAATTAATCCAAAGAAAAGCCATGTAAAAGAAAAGTATTACACACCGCCTCTCCCATACACTCCCTCACCAGTAACATACAAAAGTGCTTGTTCTCTCCAAGAGAAATGCAAGTCAAAATATTGATCTATCCTTTTTCTCCGTGTGTATTTTAAATATGTTTAATAGTGACGTTTTTGGATTTTAATATTTACCTTGATCTATTTGAGTCTAAATTCATTAATTTTAAAGGTAGCCAGATTCTGTACACATTCATTGGAAGCATCTAGTTGATGAATCTGGTAGAAGAAAATATATTTCAGAAATAGTTTGTCCCATGATTGAAATGTAGATATAGAACAAATCGAATATATCCTGGATGGGTTCTTCTTTAGGATAGTATAGTTCTCCTTACAGTTTATTTGGACAAGGAAAAAGGTCAAACATATTTCTGTTAAGAATTAGTCAAAGACCTTTTCTACCAATAGACAGTGATGGAAAGCTTCAGGCACTGACTTGCTATATTTGGGATTTTATAAGATAGTTCTTATGAGTTGATTTCTACAACTGTTATGATTTATTATATTTTAGATGTAGATGAGAATGAACTCAGATCCATTATCACTGAATGTTCTTCTAAACTAACTTCAGAGTATTTGGAGAAGCATATAATTAATGGCAATCCACTCCAATTTTTTGCCTGGGAAACCCCATAGACAGAGGAACCTGGCGGGCTACAGTCCAAGGGGTCACAAGAGTTGAACACGACTTAGCAACTAAATCACCACCACCACCATACTTACTTAAATCAATGGAAGTACATGTGCATTTTTAACACCAGTGAAGGAGTCTGTCTGCTGATAACTAGTAGCACCTTGCACTTATAAATCTTAAATCAAACCTTGGATTTCACGTAGACAAAGGAGATGTACCTCACTATTATCTAAAGGCCAGGCAATTTCTCTTTCATTTTCGAAACTGGCTTATTGAATGGAAATGCTTTTGTGGCTTTTTAAAGGTAATTGAATAGCTATGGTAAGGCTGTCTCTGTATAATTTCATTAAAAAAACAGTGCATTAGATGCACACACACAAATGAAATACTACCATGTAGATCTAATAGATGGTTTAATGAGGTAGAATGTATTTCCATCTGATTCTTTTAACGTCATATAGACAGAACTAGAACTATTAAAAAATAGCTAACCAAAAATATAAGATTCTGTATTGTCTCTCATTTCTCAGGATCAAATCCTGGATAATGGAGAAGGAAAATAAAGAGAAGAATGATTGAAAAATCAAAAATTTAATATATAAAAAATGGAAAATGAGCTGCAAATAATGGCATGTTGTTGAAGTGTGAGATGCAGTTTTAAGATAAATTTATTCTTGAGACTAGCTATATTATACTCTTACATGGAGCCCAAAAGCCTTTTCCAAATCTTTCATAAGAGCTTACAGTAACAGGCAGATATTCGGAGAAGAAAAGGAACTCAAGGCAGATTAAATTTCTAGATTTATATCTGTACATTGATAAAAGAAGCCAAAAGGACCTATTACAAATGGGATTTGGGGATGTTGTTGAATGAAATCCAAATGTATTCATTGTTAAATAAAGGGATAAAAACACTACAGGCATCAAAAAATGAAAAAAAAAAATCATTAATATGTATTGGTTAGGCTTGGCCCCAGAGATCTTAGATTAAATACTACTAGGTCTGCATTGCTTTAGGAAAAATGTAAGGCAATGTTTAGAAAAAAAAATGATGCAGTGAAATTTAGCATTTCAATTCGAGAAATAGTGCTTTGCTTCTAATGAGCAGATGCTCAACTGTGTATTGAGAGACCTGATGCAATTAAAAGATGTTTTTAGGTGGGAGGAGATCATTCAGGCTTGTATTGCCTGTCAGATCTACCTTGGCCAGCTTTCCACATGACAGATGCAGTTGGATTTTCCTAAGTCTGTTCAGCCAGCCATTAATTTGGCAGCAGTCCTTCTAACAATAACTTGTAAGACCTGGGTTTGGGAGAAGACTTATATGTCCCTTTTTTAATATAACAGAGATCAGATGTGTCACTGCAGTGATAGGAACATGCCTAATAATATAGTGAACCTCAATGGATTTTCAGGACAGAAGAGAGAGATTGAAATTAGACACAGAGGAGAGACCTAATTGGGAGAGGCTGCTGTAATGTAGGTATGTATTTGGATGTCTCTGTGTGTGTGTGTCTATACACACACGTACGTACACACATGTGATAGAGAGAAAGCTCCTTAAAATAAGAGCGAAAATGCTTCTTTAGAGTGAGTTACTCCATCATTAATGTTGAGTCTTGCATCACACTAATTTTAGTTTAAAACATCTTAGGTGAGTAAGCAGGTGCATCTTGAGTAATAAAGTGGAGCTTTGAGACACCAAGTCACAAATTGGATGCAAAATTTGATTCAACTGACATGCTTTCCCTTGTCCATTCTTTTCCTTTACTTTCTTCATTTCTCTTCAGGTCAGAGGCTGGCAGCATAATTAAAATTTGAATTATTTATGAAGAGCCATTAAAGTGGGTGGCTTGCAGATTAGTCAAAGACAGCCGAGCTGACACTAAGCTGTATTTCTTTTACTCTCTCACAGTAAATGATACTGTATGCCTTGAAAATCAGCATTTGAGGTTGAAGCTTTTAAAACAGAAAAACAAAACATTGTGGCTGTTTACACTGAAGCAAACTTAAGTGTATATCTATAATCCTCTTAATGTGCAAAAATATCCTTTGTGTATGCATATATAAATACAAGACATTTCTTGACCAGTCACTCATTAATATTGAATAGAAATAGAATTGCCAAGGGGAAGAGGTTTCTTGTAGATATAAAGATATGACTGGAAGTATAAATGCACACACATGGGTATCATTAAGTGCGCATTTTATATTTGGATAGGGACATTGAAACAGTTCAGAAACATCTGTCACCAGTGTGACGTGTTGAGAAGCAAAGAAATGGAAATGGGTGTCTGTTTTCTCAGAAGCATTAGGATCTGTAAACATAAACATCATTTTTTAAAATCTGCCAATTAGAATGAGTTTATGGGCCTAATGCAATTTTTGAAAACAGTGAGAGCCTACATAATAACGTCAAACTAGAATATTCTCCAAATTAACAGAAAAAAATTCCCATATGATGTGCTTCTTTATAGCTTTATCCTAGTCATGGGGGAAAAGCAGCATATTGTGATATGTTTCATTTGCAGAGATTGAAGCAACCATCTCTGTTTTGTTTACCATACCCATGTAGATTTATTCATACCATTAAGGGGAAAATTAAACATACCTTTGCTTTTCTGGTTTTATTCTTCTTCATGAGAAATGGCCCACCATTTAGTTCTAATAGCATTAAAACTGAAAGAACATTAAATATATTCATATGTTTAGTTTCATTTTTAATGTCTCTTGTAAGACATCTCTAAGCAGAATTTTTTAATGCTCTGTTAAGATAATCACTCTTATCTGATATTTTTTCAGTCATATTCATTTGTAATTTCAGAGTTAATTCTGTGAATAAGATCAATCTCTTTGTTGTTGTTGTTGTTTCTTTTTTAAAGGAAAAATACTAGGGTGTTTTTTTTTTTTTTTTAAACTTAGTAGCAGTGTTTTAAAAATAATAGCATCCAGGTTTAATGATTTAAGCTTAGGCTGTTTGTCTGGAGCCAAATGACCAAAGCATGATGCTTTCTGCAGCGTAAGAGGAACAAATCCCTCTCCCTCTTCTTGTGTTCTTTCTTTTACGTAAGGTTTTGAATCATCTTCAGCAGATTTTTACTTGTAGTTCAGTGAATTACATGATAAAATAATAGTAGCACAGCAACAATAATAATAATGAAAAGCTTATTACTTTTTGTTAGCATAGAAACGTTGCATGGAAAGGATAGGTTGGTCGCCTTCCTCACTAGCACTTGGAATTGACATTACCTCCAAATAAGTGTTCAACAAAGTTTAATTTACTTGAACTCTGTGAGCGCAAAGGTCATTGTAAGAAAAGTACCAGTAAGACCCTGAGCTTTACCAACACCGAAATATCATTTGTCTCAGTTTTTCCACTTACAATGAACGTTGTTTCTATTTCTAATGTCCTTTCTTCCTTATACAGATGTTTATCATCTCTGTGATAAGATGATTTTTTTTATTAGAAATGATTATGTAGAATACTACCTTTACATACAGGTAGAGAGGTTTCAAAAATGCTTAAAAGAGTGTTCCTTTCACCAGTCCTTATCCCATAATTGATTTGTACCAGAAAGGAGACTTCATCAGCCTAAGGGAGGGTTATTAGAATGGAAATACCTTTTTCTTAAATCCTGGGCATACTTTATTTTTTGCCTAAAGCACAAATTAGAATCTGGAGATAAAAAATTAAGAGCCAGTAGTGCAGCACTTGTCAAAGGAAATTGATCCACTGTCCTCAGTCACACCAGTCATGTGGGAAAAAAGAAAAAAGATTAGTCTGAGAAGTTTACAGATAATGAAGTTCTTAGAGTCATACTTGCTGCTAAGGAGAGGAACAGTAATTATACAATGCAGCGATTGCCAAAACGTGTTCCATAGCACCCAGGTTTAGAGAGATTCTAGAAAAATGGGGCCATGATCCATTATATTTTGGACATACTTTGTATATCTTCATAGACTCATGAAACCCTGGGATTAGGGTCGTATATTTCAGAAATTTACTTAAGTTTGTTTAGTCCAGCATTTCATATATATTCAAATGATATCATATGTATATATGTGATATAATGGGCTTCCCTGGTAGTTCAATGGTAAAGAATCCTCCTGCCAACGCAGGAAACGCAAGTTTGATCCCTGGATTGGGAAGATCCCCTGGAGAAAGAAATGGCAATACACTCCAGTAATCTTTGCCTGGGAAATCACATGGGCAGAGAAGCCTAGTGGGCTACAGTCTGTAGGGTCACAAAAGAATTGGACAAAACTGAGCGACTAAACAACAGCAAAGGTCCTACATTTAGGAGACCTATTTAAGTTTATTTAATCCAGTGTTTCATATATATTCAAATGATATCATATGTATGTATGTAATATAGCATCGTGATATTATTTGGCTATTATGGGGGTGAATGTATCTGTATATGTATTTTTATGGGCCAAAAAGCAAAGTAGGGAGAGGTTAAAAAAGTAGCTTAAGGTCACAAAGCTAATAAGTGGTTGAGTTAGCAGACAAACCAATGAATAGGACTTCAGAGTGTGGGCTTTTTAAAATATTTTTGGCTACACTTCATGACATGCAGAATCTTAATTCCTTGATCAGGAACTGAACCCATGCCCGCTGCAGTGAAAGTGCAGACTTAACCACTGGACCCCCAGGGAAGTCTCTCCAGAGTCTAGGCTCATAACCACTGCAGTATGTGGAGAGAAAGGGCTTTGTTGCAGATCCCTGGTCCTCACTTCCCACCTGCATGAGCTTGTGACCCAAGGCAATTCTAGTTTTTCAGTTCTTTATCCTTCTAATATCAGTGTTGCTGGATAGTTGTGATTGTGTCTATTTACTTTTTACCCCCTTTAGCATTTAGAACTGAATTAATGGGTACCTATAAGTATTTAATCAAAAAGTTCTCATTATCTTTTATCTCTTAACTGCTTATTGATTAAACCAAACGTCACACCTCTAGACTTGCTTTCTTGGAACTAAATTTATCAGCTGAATGATTCTCAGAGATATTCTGCTACCAATATGTTATCTTCCAGTAGACATTTATAGGAAAGGACTTATTGTATTTCTCATGTTGTAAAAAGTTCCTAAAATTCTCTAAATAGTTATTCAAATGATATTCACTAGCCATTTGATGATATATATATTCCAGAGAATATAATAATAATAACAGTAGTAATAATATATAATATATTAATATTATTACTATTAATTATATTATAAGAGTCCCTGGTGGCTCAGAAGGGCAAAGCATCTGCCTGCAATGTGGGAGACCCAGGTTCAATCCCTGGGTTGGAAATATTCCCTGGAGAAGGAAATGGCAACCCATTCCGGTACTCTTGCCTGGAAAATCCCATGGATGGAGAAGCCTGGTAGGCTACATTCCATGGGGTTGTAAAGAGTTGGACATGACTGAGCGACTTCACTTTCATATATATTATGTAATAATATATATTATATATAATAATATATATTCCAGAGAATCTTTGGAATCTCAAAATCTGTAGAGTGTTCTGCCATTTCAATTCCTAATTGTTCTCATTTATAAAGGAGGGACACTGATAACTGCCCCAACAAGATTGGAAGGCTGTGATATTAAGTAGCAAAAGAGGCCTTTAGTTAAAGTCAATGACTGAATAATTTGCATTCAAATTTAAGTTGATGGCCTAAATAACTCAAATGTATATCACAGAAAATTGCAAAGAGGTTCACATTAAAGCTTTAGATTGCTTACAATGTGGGAGACCCGGGTTCGATCTCTGGATCAGGAAGATCCTCTGGAGAAGGAAATGCCAACCCAATCCAGTACTCTTGCCTGGAAAATCGCATGGACGGAGTAGCCCGGTAGGCTACAATCATGGGGTCGCAAAGAGTCAGGCACGACTGAGCAACTTCACTTCACATGAATGTTACAAGTGTGTTTATAAAAGTACGCTGATATATCTATAATTTAAAATAAAATTAAAGGCACATTTTGTATTTTAACCTTATCACTACCTAAACTTTTGTGTTGAGGCCAGACATAATGGTCCTTTCTTGGATGGAAGATGACACAATCCTCAAAGGGCCTACAATGCTAAGCATGTCTGTCTGTCTGTCTAATCGTCCATCTATCCATCTATATCTGTCTATATGTATATCACCTAATCATCTACCTTTCTATCTATATCTATCCCAGTGTTTATTCAGGAATAAGTTATAGGATTTTATAATTTGCATAGTAACAGTTTTCTTCTAATAAGCAGGAAACACTTTCAAAAGTATTGGCTTATGTGTTCCTCTGTTGGTTCAGATGAATGATTCAGTATATAGTGAAAAGAGAACAGTGTGTTTGGAAGAGAGGGATGTGATTAATATTTAAATACCTGCAATGGAGCTTTCTCAGTGTTACATTTTATCTTGTCATCTGAAACTGTTTCGAGTGACACTCCAGATTTTAAACTAGAAATTCATTGTTTGTCTGAGTACTACAGGATATGATTTGGGACCCTTAGTTCTATAAACCCTACTGACTCAGTAAAGTTTGCATAGGCTGGTGTAAACTGTACTAGATTTATATGTTTTCAGATTGACCAGGAAATCTTGGATGAAACTCACAGAAGCACTGTTTTTCCTCTTTCTTCATAAGGAGAAAGGAGTAAGTCAATTTGACTGGAGGACTGTAATCTCTAAAGGAATTGGAGAGGGGGATAAGTCATTGTGAGTATATACTCTTCAGAATGGAGAGTATTTGATTTACTTTAGTTGTGAGAGTGGAGGTCAGACTTTCTTCTTCTTTCAGCTCTAATATCTTCAGACTTTATCTCTACCTGTAGCTGTTTCCCTCCAACCCAGAAACATGTACTTTCCTCTGTCAGAAGTTAATGTCATGGCCTGTTTTTAAAACCATTTGCTTCCCATCTCTCCCCAAACTGGGGTTTCCCTCCACAGTCTATGTTCCTATTTTATTTTCAGTCTCTTCCATTTTGCTGTCTCTTGGCTCAAAGCTTACAAGTTTATACCTGTTCTAATCTCTCCCATCTTTTTAAGAGAAATCTACAAACAAAACAGATGTTATTAAAGTTTGTGTTCCTTTTAATTAAAATATTTTTTCTTTACTTTATAGCCAGATTTTACCAGAGCTTTCCAGATTTTTAGATTTCACAGACCAGTATATTCTTTTAAATGTAAGAATTCATCGAAATTACTAACAATTACCATATCTCAAAACTAAGTTTCTTCAAAGAGAGCATCTTATATTAATAACACCATAAAGGAAGAAGGACATATTTAGGTTATTCTATTCTTACAACTTATTTTAGGGTTTACATAGTCCTAGAGTATAGAATTTATGCTCTCATTAATTCATTTCTTTATTGTGATATTGTTGCAATTCAGTGCCTGTATTTAGATTTTAGGCATCACTACATTGGCTTTGAATCAAACAAGGAATGTGATTTAATTCTTTGGATTACGTTGCCAGTTGTAAATGGGAATTATCCCAAGATGCATATGCATTTTCCCTGAAAATAGACAATTGGCACAGAGTGTGTGTTTTCAGTGTCAAGATAGGGGTAATATATATGATTGGTGGTAAAATATAGACTGCCTTGGGCTTGGGGCCAGAATCCTGTCTCGTATTCTATGCCAGTCCCTTCAAGGAGCAGAGCTGACTGGAGCTGATCTGCTCAACTAAAATGCCATATGTAAGATACCATACTGAGTGTCATTAAAGGAGGGAAGAATAAACTATTTTTTGGACTGAAACTCACTGAATTTTTATTTTTCTTTGTAATGAAAAGTATTAAAGGTTAACACGAATACAAATAACAATCTACTATAATCTATCTGGTTAATATGGGGAAATACAGACAAAATACTTCCAAATTGTAATAATTTGAGTTAGATTTGTTCCTCCTATTTCATTGTTGACATCAACCCTAATCAATTATCTGAACTTATTATGGGTAAGATTTTTACATTTTGGAAACTTCCAATATATTAATATATATTATTACCCGTGATGGTAATCGGAGCATCTATTAAGTCAGGTATTTTTTTATGAAGTATGTCTTATTTAAGTTTTTCTGCTTCAAATTTTGAGTGACTTACAGATTCAGATTCCTTCAGTTCTTTGTGCTTTTCTTTTGTCGCAGTATTATCATAACATCTTTTAACGGATGGCTTGATTAAGGGTCTTCATTGTAGGTTATAACTAATTCAAGTTTTCTAAATAGGACAATAAAGTCACTCTGAAAGATTCAAATGTACTTTTAAAGCAGTTCTCATAATTATATATTCTTTATTCTCTTTTTGGTGTATAAAATAGCAGTATATATCTTTATTTCCTTGCATCTATAAATGCATATAATGATTACATGCTCTCCATAATCAGTATTACCATGTGACTAAATTTAATGTGATTATAGCAAAATATATTAGAAAGCAAACACAGTGAATTATGGAAGATGTAGAATAAATTTATATTTTTATATATTCTTATCAGAACTTGGAAGCTGGAATTGAAGCAACTTACAACTTGGAAAGAAGATCAAAATTTGATAGTCAAATTTTAATTGATATACACAGGCACATATACTCAGTGGATGGCTGAAGCATGACTCTTATGAATTCTAAAACCAGAATGCTTCCATAACTTGGCTGAATGTATTCACTTACTTCAAAAATAAAAGTACTAAATTAGTTAACTGACTTACTAATTAAGTTAGCCAGTTAGTTGATCAGTAGTAGTTCAAGTAAAGAAAGAAGGAAGTTTATAAACAAAACCTGTTCCATGTCTAAACATTACCTTTTGAGGGAGACACTTAGCCATTGGTTATGGAACAGAGGAGCCTGGTAGGCTATAGTTCATGGGGTTGCAGGGTGTTGGCCAGGGCTTAGCATGAAACACCATTGCTATTGACATTTAGGTATCATTCTCAAGATTATTCCTAGATACATAATGTATTCTCACCATTCCCCTTAATTATTTAATTAATCTAAGGCCCCTTATTCTTCTTACATGATCAAAAGCTTTTTAGCATTTGGCTTTTTAAGAAGTTTTGCCTGCAGTGAAATTACTGTATAGGTTATGCCAACAGTGGTGATCCAAAAGGTGTTATTTCTTAGAAGTAATTGATGGTTTTATATTATACCACAGTTTTGTGGGGATTCCCAGGTGGTGCTAGTGGTAAAGAATATGCCTGCCAGTGCAGGAGATATGATACGCAGCAGATTCAATCCCTCAGGAAGACATAGCAACCCACTCCAGCATTCTTACCTGCAGAATCTCTTGGACAGAGAAGCCTGGTGGGCTACAGTCCATAGTGTCACACAGAGTTGGACACGACTGAAGTGACTGACCACACATGCACAGTTTTGTGAACCAAGTTAGTTCTTTCCCTTGTGAAGTGTTTATCAGGATCTGTTAATAGGTCAGCTGTATTTCAAACTCAGGATAAATCAGAAAATAAACAGGCAAGTTGCTTGTCCTTGGAAAACTTACACTGTGAAATGGTGAGGTAGACAAGATACATTCTCAGTGAGAAAAACACAATAAAGGAAGTGAACATAATGATATAATACAGAATAACTGGGAGAGAGAGAAGGAGCTTTTTGGAGGAAGTGGAATCTGTAGATGACTTTTAAAAGGAACTAAAGACTCAGAGAATGTATTTAGCAAGTGAGAGAACAGTTTTCCAAGCAGAGAAAACCAAATGTTCTGAGCAGACTAAAGTCTTAATATATAAAGAAAGCTGGAAAAGGTAGGGGTATATAATACTAAGTAGAATCTTATAGATCAGGGAGTTTAGATTTTTCTTCAGATCTACTTCAAGTACACTGATGAAACCAAGATTTTACATATCTGAAGCTGAAAGCCCGATTCTAGAATATCTTCAATTTAAATACAATAAATAGAACCTGTTAAATCTCTTGACTTTTTCTCACAACCTGAGCCTGTAGACTTTTCCTGTATATGTTAGCAACACCATGAATGATAAGCATAACATTACACATATCAACAATGCTATGTAAAATGCCATACTTCTGACCATTATTGTTTTAAATCATAGGACTGATATTATATTGCTAACTTAGAGAATGATATATTATTTAGGCAAAGGGAGACCATGCAACCTAAAGAGACATAAATGCTGCTTTACAGCTAGATCTTAAATACATCCTGCCTTCCGCTACTAGACACATGAAGGGACTTGCCTGGTGGCACAATGGATAAGAATCTGCCTGCCAATGCAGGGGACATGGACTTGATCCCTGGTCCTAGAAGCTTTCATATGCCGTGGAGCAACGAAGCCTGTGTACCGCAGCTACTGAGCCCATGTTCTAGGCTTGCAAGCTGCAACCACTGAAGCCTGCGTGCTTAGAGCCTGTGCTCTACCGAGAAGCTGCTGCAATGAGAACCCTGTACATTGCAACTAGAGAGTACCCCCGGCTCTCGGGAACTAGAGAAAGCCTGCATGTAGCAACAAAGATGCAGTGCTGAGAAAAAGAAGTAATAAATAAATATAATCAATAAATACAGATAGTAGTGTGTACATGTCAATTTTTTAAATAAAAGGCAGACAAAGAATTATAACCGAGTGCCAACAAAAGAAAAGTGAGCCAATAAAAAATGATATACATAAACAAGCAATCATTTATAGCTCCTTTATGGCACAGTTAGCTACAAATTATACTACCTGCACTCCCACTCCCCACCAATTAAGCATATTTCAGGAAAACAGGATATCCATGGAATTTATGCTGAATACTACTAATTTATTTGTTTTATATTCAGTTTTGAATGGAAGGAATAAGAACTAGCCAAGTTGAATTCTAGAGATGGAAGAAGGTGAGAGGAATGAGAATACGATCTTTTTAAGTCCATCAGTTCAGTCGCTCATTTCTGTTCGACTCTTTGGGACCCCATGAATCACAACACGCCGGGCCTCCCTGTCCATTACCAACTCCTGGAGTTCACCCAAATTCATGTCCATTGACTCGGTGATGCCATCCAACCATCTCATCCTCTGTCGTCCCCTTCTCCTCCTGCCCTCAATCTTTCCCAGCATCAGGGTCTTTTCAAATGGGTCAGCTCTTCGCATCAGGTGGCCAAAGTATTGAGTTTCAGCTTCAACATCAGTTCTTCCAATGAACATCCAGGACTGATCTCCTTTAGGATGGACTGGTTGGATCTCCTTGCAGTCCAAGGGACTCTCAAGAGTCTTCTCCAACACCACAGTTCAAAAACATCAATTCTTCAGCGCTCAGCATTCTTTATAGTCCAACTCTCACATCCATACATGACTACTGGAAAAACCCATAGCCTTGACTAGACGGACCTTTGTTGACAAAGTAATGTCTCTGCTTTTGAATATGCTGTCTAGGTTGGTCATAACTTTCCTCCCAAGGAGTAAGCGTCTTTGAATTTCATGGCTGCAATCACCATCTGCAATGACTTTGGAACCCAAAAAATAAAGTCAACCACTGTTTCCCCATCTATTTGCTGTGAAGTGATGGGACCAGATACCATGATCTTCCTTTTCTGAATGTTGAGCTTTAAGCCAACTTTTTCACTCTCCTCTTTCACTTTCATCAAGAGACTCTTTAGTTCTTTTTCACTTTCTGCCATAAGGGTGGTGTCATCTGCATATCTGAGGTTGTTGATATTTCTCCCGACAATCTTGATTCTAGCTTCTGCTTCTTCCAGCCCAGCATTTCTCATGATGTACTCTGCATATATGTTAAATAAGCAGGGTGACAATATACAGCCTTGACATACTCCTTTTCCTATTTGGAACCAGTCTGTTGTTCCATGTCCAGTTCTAACTGTTGCTTCCTGACCTGCATACAGATTTCTCAAGAGGCAGGTCAGGTGGTCTGGTACTCCCATGTCTTTCAGAATTTTCCACAGTTTATTGTGATCCACACAGTCAAAGGCTTTGCCATAGTCAATAAAGCAGAAGTAGATATTTTTCTGAAGCTCTCTTGCTTTTTTGATGATCCAGTAGATGTTGGCAATTTGATCTCTGGTTCCTGTGCTTTTTCTAAAACAAGCTTGAACATCTGGAAGTTCATAGTTTACGTATTGCTGAAGCCTGGCTTGGAGAATTTTGAGCATTACTGTACTACCGTGTGAGATGAGTGCAGTTGTGCAGTAGTTTGAGCATTCTTTGGCATTGCCTTTCTTAGGGATTGGAATTTTAATTCCATAGTGACATATAATTTACTTTTTAATAGTCCCCACTTGATAAGTGGATGTCCCTGGTGGCTTAGACAGTAAAGAATCTGCCTGCAATTTAGGATTTCAGAGTTCAATCTCTGAGTCAGGAAGATATCCTGGAAGGAGGGCATGGCAACCCACTCCAATATTTTTGCCTGGAGAATTCCATGGACAGAGGAGCCTGGCGGACCCACCCCAGTCCATGGGGTCACAAAGTGTTGGACACCACTGAGTGACTAACACACACATTTAGTAAGTAGCAAAGCAAAAATATAATTTGTATATCCTTATTGGTCGATTAAACTAAAGGTTAGATGAATAATATGTTCATGTAGTCAACTTTTGATGTTATTTTGTTTTTTAGTCAGATCAGAAATACTCCCCAAGCACAGATCAGCGGGAGGGTGAAGCTACTCATCAAATTGAGTTGTCAGGGAAGAAGAACATTCCTTTCCAAAAAACCTGCCACTTAAAACAATATTTGACCTCATGTTACTTAGCCATATGGGAATATACTAAATTCAAGGTTCAGTAGCTTCAGGGAATCTGCTCTAAAACCTTGCAAGTGGCTGGAGAATAAACTGTAAGTATATTTTATTTCTAGTATAAAAATCATGTGATAAATACATTATGTGGGACCATAGGATTTATTAAAGGAAAAACACTGGAGAAAGATTTAATATGAAATACATTCACAGCATTAATGTACATTTCTTGTTTGTATACCAGTATTATATGTCCTACGAGATTCTTTTGGTAGTCTTTATTTTGTGTATTAAAATATTTATTGATATATTTCAGATTTTCCTATAAAGTGATGCCATTTTTCAGAGCCAGTACATTGTACATGATACAATATACAAAAACATTTATCATTATGTCCTTGACTAATGTTTTTGTACATTGTATTATTCAAGGAATATATGATGCCATATCTAGAGAGTTTTTCTCTCATTGCAGATCTCCCTTTTTAAAGCACATTTAAGAAGTCTTGCCCTAGTCCTCATCACTACCTCAGTTCATGCGTTTATCATTTCTAATTTGTGTTTCTAAGGGTCCTCTTGCTTTTAATTCCCACTGGCCTTCGATTCACTTCATTTTCCACACCACTGCCAGTCATCCTCTTCAGATTAGAAGAATTCATTTTCCTGTCCCCAATCCATAAGGCTTCCCTGGTGACTCAGTGGTAAAGAACCCGCCTGCCAGTGCCCGAGATGCCCGTTTAATCTCGGTCTGGGTCAGGAAGATCGTCTGGAGGGGGAAACGGCAACCCCCTCCAGTATTCTTGCCTGGGAAATCCCATGGACAGAAGAATCCAGCAGACTATAGTCCATGGAGTCTCAGAAGAGTTGGACGTGACTCAGCAACTAAACAACAGCAGCACCAAATTCCATACTCATTCCTCTTCCCCTTTAGAATGAGATTCTCATTATTTTCAAAGTCAGCCTGAGTCTGTGTTCCAGCACAGCCTCTGCTTCCCCTCTTCTCTGGAGCTTCTCACTCTTAGCCTCCCTGAATGCCTACAGGCTGTGTCCTAACTTTTGAACACCCTTTATTTTATTCTTCAACAGGTGAGCTACTTATCCTTACACAAGTGTTTCCCCACAAAAGCTTTCTAGGTTTTAGTCTCTCTGATATGCACTGCTCCCAACTCATTCTCTCTACTTTCCACAGTTTGTCTCAGTTGAGTGTTTCTTCTTTTGCTTAAACAACTTAGCTCTTACTAATACTGTAGTGACGTTTTCTAGTGCCATGATGCTTCCTATTTTGAAAATCCTTGAATTTAGGAACTCTGTATCTTCGTTGATGAATACAGAGGACATTCAGCCAATATATATTTAATGAGTGTTAATACATGTTTAATTAAGACAGAGAGTAGAACTGATGTAGTTGTGATAAGGTAAGGCAGCCCTGCCACTTTTCAGGTCTTTGCTCCACTGTTACCAGCTATTATGAACAAGTAAGTTACTTAAACTTTCTGTGCTTTACTTTTCTGATTGGAAAATGAATATTACATGGATTTCTAGCTCAAAGCATAGATGCAAGGTCATAAGGCAGTTAGCAAAATGGTTGATATATCATCAGAGCTAAAATGAATGTTAACTGTTATTGGAAAGAAGGGAAGTTTATCAGAATTACAGTATACAGTATCTTTATTTCACCATCCCAAAGCTTGCTCACAATTTCATTTTAAAGTACAAATAAGAATAGGGTATAGCATATTTGGAAAATAGTCATTATTGTAATGTCTAATAAATGAACTGTAGTAGATAAAGATTGATATATTTATATTTTAAGGACATAAATTCAAATAATGAAAAGTAAATGAATCATAGAAATAAAGTATTGATTTGCTAGACTTTTTATCACAAATGTCCTTTGTAGTCCTATGACTGATAAAAAATCTTGACAAAACATTAGCAAAAATAGTTAAATGTCCTTAGGGAGTCAGGCATTTGGCGTCAGGCAGATCTAGGTTTGCATTCCATCTCGTACTCTCTGCATGCTGATTGACTACTTGACATTTCCTAATTCACTTAGGAGTTATTTTAATGAATCTAACGTATGACAAAATTTCATTCTTTTCTGAGACTGAATGCACACACACACACCTGGAGAAGGAACTGGCAACCCACTCCAGTATTCTTGCCTGGAGAATCCCATGAACAGATGAGCCTGGCAGGCTAGCTTCCATGGGGTTGCAAAGAGTCGGGTATGACAGACACCACACACACACACACACACACACACACACACACACACACACACACACAGTCACTCACTCACTCACTCACTCACTCACTCACTCATCTTGTTTATCCATTCATCTGTTGATGGGTACCTAGGTTGCTTCAGTATCTTGACAGTTATAAATAATGCATGTATCTTACTAAATTTGTGTTTTGCTTTTTCAATTATATACCCAGGAGTGGGGTTTCTGGGTCATATGGTAGTTCTGTAGTTTTGTTTTTAGTTTTTTGAGGAACCAATAGTGTATGAGGATTCTGTTTTCTCCACATCATTGCCAACATTTCTTTGTATTATTTTTGATAGTAGCCATTCTGACAGGTGATGTCTCATTGTGGTTTTGATGTTTATTTCCCTGGTGATTTTATTTATTTATTTATTTATTTTTAATGCAGAGGAATTGGGGGGAGATTTAGAGACTGATTTGCTAGTTGGCTACTCACAATTCATTTCCTACCTTTTCCCTTCTCAAGGTTTTCCTATAGTACCCAGTCAAAAGATTTAGGTTGTACTGATCTAGGCCCAGAACCCATCACTTATGAGTAGATTTTGATTGTTTAAACTACCTCTGTTCAGGATTGGAGATCAAATCTTCCCATATCAGTCAGTACAAGATCTGTGCTTGATTATAGAATGTTCTAATAGTTAGGATTCGGAATATTGTTTAATTGTTTTGAGACTATGACCTCAGTTCTCCCACTGGATAAAAATAAGTGTGATTTCAGCAGTTTCTGGTCATTTTGCAGCAATGAGGTTGGCAAAGCTGAAGATGCTGTGCTAAAGCTAACCCTAACAGAGGGAGAAGGTCAAAGCTAAGGGTATGTCTTTTCTTTCTTTAATGTGGCAAAAGTCGTCTTTCATTATCTGATTCTTGCACACTTTTTCAGCCTCATTTCCAGGCTCTTCCCTGCTATATTCTTTAACTTAGTTGCGTGATCTATGGAGAATTTCCAGATTGTCCCATACTCTTGTTGCCATCAAATTCCTTTTTTTCTTCAAGTCCCTTTACCTAAAATCCTTTGTTTAATAATGTTTCTTCAATCCCCAGTTATCATTTAAGACTCAGCTCTAGGGAAACTGTCAGCTATGGTCTGAATGCTTGTAGGCTCCCCCCTCCCCTAACCCCCAGTTCATGTGCTGAAACTTAATACCTAATGTGATAGTTTAGGTGGGGAAAATGGGGAGGTGACGGATGAGGGTGGAGCCTTCATAATGGGATTAGTGCCACTTACAGGTTAAATTACACATTCAGATAGGCTTGAAAAAGATCAGTATGATTTAATTCCAGATTAGTTACTGAAATGTTATTTTTCCACTTCAGATCCTTATTTTTAAACCCCAAGAGACATAAAAGAGGAGAAAGCAAGCTAAGAGGGTTGGCAGTCCTAAACTTGTCCTCTTGGTCAGTGCAGCACATTGTGGCTTCCCTTCTTTTCCAAGCTTGTTGCTTTGGTAGATAAGTGATGGTCTGAGTTATCTGGAACAAGATACTAGGAGCGGGAACCATCCCTGTACCTCATGTGCCCTTGGTGTGACTGTGTCTCTGTGTACGTGTGTGTATTTGTGAGGTAGCAATACGTAGGGGATGAGAATGTAGAATATCTTGATATATAAAACTACCAGGATAAAGTCAAAAGGGCCCCAGAACTCCACCTCCCTCTCTCCCAGCCCTCGTGTCTGTATCACCAGCCAGGGATGGTTTGCCCTCTTCAAAAATCAGTTCAGTTCAGTTCAGTTGCTCAGTCATGTCCGACTCTTTGCGACCCCATGAATTGCAGCGTGCCAGGCCTCCCTGTCCATCACCATCTCCTGGAGTTCACTCAGACTCACGTCCATCGAGTTGGTGATGCCATCCAGCCATCTCATCCTCTGTCTTCCCCTTATCAAAACTGTCTAAATATTCCCTCCAATATGTTTAGATACTTTTATGAAGCAACTGGTAATTGGAGGAGCTTATACGCGTATGTCAACTACCATGTCAGCCGATCAAAGAATAAAGCCGTTTCTGGCAGCCCTGCTCCCTACACTGGCATTCTCCTTGCCCTGCTAACACACACAAATACACATACCCTATAGATCAGACCAGGCTTCAAGCAGAGACTTTGCACAAGTAACATCTGACTTTTAATGAGATGAGGCCACAGACTTTGATATATACACACATAGAATGAACATATTAAAAAAATCTTAAAAAAAAAAAGAATGAATATAAAGCAGTAAGTAACATACTGATAAACTATCATAAGCTAAGCTGAGTCACTTCAGTCATGTCTGACTCTGTGCAACCCCATAGATGGCAGCCCGCCAGGCTCCCCCATCCCTGGGATTCTCCAGGCAAAAACACTAGAGTGGGTTGCCATTTCCTTCTCCAATGCATGAATGTGAAAAGTGAAAGTGAAGTCGCTCAGTCATGTCCGACCCTCAGCGACCCCATGGATTGCAGCCCACCAGGCTCCTCCGTCCATGGGATTTTCCAGGCAAGAGTACTGGAGTGGGGTGCCATTGCCTTCTCCGAAACTGTCATAGAGGGATATTTAAATATAAGAGTCGGACATAGCTGAGCGACTTCACTTATGCTGTGCCAGAAGGTAAAGTTATCAGGGCTTTTATAACTAGCCATCAATATATATTTTATTCTTTAATTTAACAGCCTTTAATAAAATTCTGTATTCTCCTCTGTGAAAGTGAAGACTTGACAACATTTTCTTTGAAGTGAACTTTACAAAACTGAAGGGTTTTTTGATGTGTGTGTGTGTGTGGCTGGATAAAGAATTTTCAACATTTTAAGTAACTGAACATTTAAGAATGCTTGGGTTTTTTACAACATTTGATGTTCCCTTCTATTTGTAGACCAGATATCCTCACCAAGCTTACTCTATATAATGTCTAGTTATTCCATTATAAGAATTTTCTTCCCCCTTGGGAAATACCAAAATGAAGAGTTTAGTATTCTAAAAAAAGTCTATTTTGCATGAATATATAATTATCCAGGGGTTTATTCAAGACAAAAACAAATTATTCATCAGTGCAGACCTGAGCAGTCTGTAAGCTCAAGAGGATTCAGAGAATTTTGTTTCACCTGTGGTGAAGGTGAATAAATAGTTATCATTGACAGTATGAAACCTTGATGTTCCATGGCTGGCCTAAGGTTTGCCTTGGGCATGCTGCCAAGGTTACATATTACATAGTTTTTGTTAGAATCGTTGCTATTCCTGGGTTTAAATGTATGTGCTAGAGGATGCTTTAAGCTTTGTTAGAAAATCAGCTTTAAGCTGTTGCTACATTTTCAATTTTATTATACTTTTCCCAAGTGTGAGAGGCAGTAATGACCATAGGTTTTTTTTCCCAAGTATAATGCATATGATGTTGATGGAAAGCACATTGCCTTTGTCTATAGTAGTGGAATATAGTTAAAATTATACCTTTAAAATAATACTAAACTGCGTTTGTATATGTTAAAGTTGGAAAGTTGATAGTATTAGGAAAATATTTTTATTTATTTTTTCTTCATTTAATTTCATTTTCCTTTTATTTCAACTGATGTGCAGGCATTTGGCCTGTTGTGTTATTTCTGCATGGACTTTAAGCTCAGCTCCTAGTAGTTATTGCTTGATTCAGTTTAGCGTAGGTTAGTGATGGTGGTCTACTGTAGACAACTAAGATTAAAGCTGAATTCCAATTTGTGTCTCAAAAAATGTCTGTGAAGACCATTTTACAAAAGAAATTATGATCAGTAGTTATTTTAGATTTCTTTCTTCCTCAAGCTCGCTCTTTCATCTTATGGGATTGTAGAAACCTCTTTGATAAATAAAAGGATTTGTGTGTAGCTTTGGATACCTCATCCCTTAGTGTCATGAAGGATTTGAACTTAAAGCTAATTAAAATCCTAATAAATGAATATACATATGAAATATTTATCCATTGAGATAAAATGGCAGTTCCAGTAACAAGAGTGTATTTTGTTTCTATGAAATGTTTTCCCTCGAGAGGCTCAATGCCTTTGAAAAAGTAACAAAACCCACAAATTATCTTGCTGATGTGCACATTAATGAATGAAGGAAAATACTTTTCCCTCTCATTTACAGATACAAATCAAGGTGAAATATGAAAGGCTTACACCTCTAAATTAGTCTGTCAAAGAACAGTGAGTTCAGTCCTGAAAATTCTTGTCTTTTGTCTTTATTCCCTTCTTGAAACCAGCATGAAATTTCTGGTCACCTTTGAAAATGGGAATTTTGATATTTAAATGCAAGAACCACAAATCATACTTTTAAAAACTCAAAAGCCTGAGTGAAAATGTAAATAATTCTGTGATTTCACTACTGAAGGCTATGTAGAATCAAGATTAAGGTTTGGGGATACAGAGTCCTCCTATGTGGGTTTTCTTCTGGCTGCACGCATGTAGTATATGGGGTGAGAGTGGGTAAAGAGACATACCTTTTGGTGCCTCAGCTTTCTCACCTCTGCAGGGGAATCTTGATACATTGTTCCTGGATTTATTGTGAGCATTGGATGAGATATTGTATGAAATACACCATATCTGCTTGGCAGATAGCAAGTACTCATTAACAATTGGCTATTTTAATAATACTTTGATAGTAATAACTGACAATAGCAAGTAAATATTTGTATAGCTAATTTGTTCTAATTGGGAATTTTACTTCCCTATTTCAGGAAAAGATGAAGCAATCATATGTCAAGCTTTTTTTAAAAAAAATGTTTACAAAGCATGAAACCCACTGTAGGATTGAATTTTTAAATGATCTATAACTAAAATCAGCCAGGACGCTTCTCTTTGGGAGAATATGAATAAAATGTGTTCTTTAGTGGTGCTTGTGGAAGATGGGATGGTGGAGGGGATGATGGGGTGCAAGATGGGGCAGACTTGAAATAAACAAGAAGTCAATGGTTTAGTTCCATATACCATATTTAAAGGTTTGGTTTCAGTATAAAACAGAAGTCAGAACAGCAGTTTAAAATGTTTTCCTGCAAAATTTTAAATAGATATTTAATTAACAAAATATTTTGGTATCCTAACAGTCCAGAGTTAAATATACAAATTTTTGATGCTTTAAAGATTTTCTTGAACGTTTAATTTGTGATTTTAAAAGAAGACTGACTTTCATAATATGATGAACTGTTTCCTAACTGTGACACTAATTGTGGTTTTAAGGCACAATCTTAATAAGATATGAACAGAATATATTTTTCTTGCTTTTGCAAAGTATTTTTTAAAATAAATTCGGAATGAGCCAATTAAAAAAAATTGCTTTATAATGTATGGATGTGTAAATCCAAAACAAACAAACAAAAATGAATGCAGTGAGTTCATTTACCACAGAAAAAATTTATATTTTATATCATGAAAATCTCTTCCTTGTTACTTGATTTACTGAGTAAGATCTTTTGCATTTAAGAAAGCCATGTTCTTTCAGTGACTACTACTACAAAAAATTTAATGTCAGTTTAGGGTATGAGGGTGAAAAAGTAGACTTTATTTAAAAAGATGCAACCTAGAAAATCTTACCAGGAGAAATGAATATAAAATACTTAAGATCCACAAATAAAACTATTTGTCTAACAGAAAAGTGAAATAGTTTTAGTGAATTTGAATATGAGTAAATAACGTTTGACATTATGAGAATTGCTTGTAATAGCTATGTCTATCGTTAACTATACTTTAAATTTCTAGAGTTTTACATCTTAGAATGTTCACTTTTAAAGATAATAATATTTCAGATAGATTAGATAATTCTGATTATTTTAGTTTAGTGTATCATATGCTACTTTCTGATATTATTTTTTTTGGCAATAAAATTCACTTGTTACTTCAAGAATGTTTATATGCACATAATATTAATTAATCCATAATTAATCCCTAGGTCACATACTGAATAAGTTTGTCTTATTCAAGCCTCATAGCAGACTTTGGATGACAGATTTATCCTCTTTATAAAGGTGAAGAGAGTGAGGAAGATTTTTAAGAATAATCTTAGAAGCTTATATTTGAGATTAAATGTACTTGAGGAGATATGAGCATAATTCTGCTCTTACAGCTCAGGATGTTGTATTTTTTCCTGTACTAAGATTTTTAGTAGACCAATACTATGCATAGTTAGTCAGTTTTACTCCTAGAGAAATTAAAAATAGTAGCATGTATTTCTCCTATTAGCGTAATTCTCCTATTATTTTTAAATTTAATTTCATTTTTTTCTTCTAGAAACTTGCCACTGTATATAAGTTCATACTGTTGATACAGCAATGTTAGCACTAAACAGGAATTATTTCACTTATGTGTACTTGGGCCCAGCAGTATCTCTTCTGACCTGGTCTCCCCACCTCTCCTTACACACACACACTCTCTCTCTCTCACACACATACACACAGGCACACACATATACACTCTCTCTCCCCAGTGATCTCTCAGTCTCTCAATTCTAGAATGATTAGGAGATTAACATCTAAAAGGTGACATTGTGTTGGTATAAGTAGAACTCTTGGGAACACTTTTCCCATGAGTTCCCAAATTGATCCCACAGAGATGAAGTGAGTATTCCCAGGGTTGCTGAAGTTTCCTTGTGGGGTATTGGCCTGTCTTCAGCTATCTGACCTTAAGCAGGTTGAAAAGCATTTCCCTGGAGCTTAAGAAGTCCCTGAATTAATTCAAAATATAGTCTAGATTAGCATGATTCTTTCTGAAGCTACTTCCTAGTGTTGAGAGCAAAATATAGAATAAAAAGTATTTAGGTCAAATTTTGAAATATAGAAACATAGTTTATTTTTAATAAGTAAGCATTCATTAATCTAATTAATAAAGCTTATAAAGATGTCTGATTCATAATTGAGCTATTACTACTGAGAAAATCTAAAAAATTATTTTCAGTATATATTTGAGTTGCATCAGTCCTACTGTAGGCTTCCCTGGTGGCTCAGACGGTAAAGCGTCTGTCTGCAATGCAGGAGACCTGGGTTGGGAAGATCCCCTGGAGAAGGAAATGGCAGCCCACTCCAGTATTCTTGCCTGGAAAATCCCATGGATGGCAGAACCTGGTAGGCTACTGTCCATGGGGTCGTAAAGAGTTGGACACGACTGAGCAACTTCACTTCACTCCAGTCCTACCATACAACTGATAGCGTTGGAATACTGATCCAATAACCAAATTAAAGATGTTTTTAGGACTGCTTTAGATTCTTTGGTTTGCATACTAGTAATTCAACTGCAGTTTTTAACTGATTCTATAACGATAATCTAAAACACCTTTTATGCAAAACCTTAAAGGTGACTTTTACGTAAAATTTAGGAAGAGTACTTTATTAAATAGAAAAATTATTAAGATACTTGAATTAATTAGCATATAAGGCCACAAAAAAATAAAGATACACGATTTGTGAGAATTCTTTGATGCATTGACACTGCCAGATCTATAATATACTTGCTGCTCAACTCTGAGATTTTAAAGATCATTGTATTAATATGTTTTGTATTGTCATGAAAGGGTAATATTTTTTCTAAACTCAGTTTTGTATGAAATTATTAGCTCAGGAATGAAATTCAAATTCTCTTGAAGTTTATTGTAAATTAGGAGATGGGGAAGGAATATAACATATATTGAGAGCCTGTTGTTTTACAGATTCCATTTGATTTAATAACCACAGTAAACTTATGATGTCAGCAATGTTGTTATAGTTTTCTAGAGGAGGAAACAGAGGCTTATTAACTAATTTGTCTGAGTGATACAACTGGTAGATGGGTGAGGGTGAGGGGAGGGATTTAAATTTGAATCTGTATGACTCCAAAGATGAGGATCTTTTTTCTATTCCATACGTTCCACAGAGTCTTAAACTGTAGTTCGTGTTCATTGCTCAGTCCTAGCTACATTTTTGATATTCCTATTCTTAGTTAAACATGTAACATTTACATTTGTTCTCACTTTTTAACAGTTAACGTCTTTATCTTTTTTACTACGGACTGTGGAAAGAGTTTGAGCAGTGTGGCTGAGATCTTGTACATACGTCAAGACACTGGGAACTGTTCCATGGTGTTGGTGTGTGTGTGTGTGTGTGTGTGTGTGTGTGTGTGTGTGTGATTGCGCGCGTGCGTGCACACGTGCATGTGTGCGTGCATGTTTATACATCATAAGCAGATAGACAAGTTCAAGTAGACCTTGTGGACAGGTTAAATACTTCAACAGGCCTTCCTGCCTTGGATAAAATCATTTGCTAGGCAGGAATAGGCAATTTTTTTTTTCAGCATTTATTAAGCTTCTAATATAATTTAAAATGAGGCAAATGATTTAGATTTCTCTTCTATGGAAAAGCCTTGGCACTGGCTTCAACAATATAAATTATAATATCTTTATTGTGGATATTGGGAATATGACTCTTCTTTTGTTTTTGTGAAAAGCTTTTTAAAATGTGCCTTAAAGAAAAATTATTAATTTACTGGAAGAAAGTACCAGATGATGCAATTATTTTTAGCTGCTACTGCTGTAATTACTAACGAAGAAAAACTTGGAGAAAATGAGGGGGGGGGTATCACTATCGTAGCATTTTTTTGTTTATTTGTTTGCTTCTTTTGATTTTTGGAGGGGATGTGGCCTATTGAATAGTTTAACATTATCAGTTCATTGAATCATGATTGAGTGGAACTTAAATTTTCATTCCCTTATGGTGTTTTTATATAGGCCTGATCTTTTTTTGGAGCATACTCTGAATTTATCACATATGGCCCACATATAGGTTTATTTGACCAACTTATTGTCATTAGAGGCAGTAAGATGTAGCTTTCTGCTTAGCATACTCTTTCGTGTCTTTTATTCTCCTGTGATGATAGTATTTCTAAATTAATATTCTGTTGCTCTTAAAGAAATGAGAGAAAAAGGGGTAAAGAGATGGATTCAACTAAAATACTGCTGTAAAAATGAACACAGGTTACTAGAGCTTCTGTTGGGTTGCTATTATTGATATCTTTTTATCAGTTTAATGTATCAATTCCTAACATATTGTAAGGAGCCTCTTAAGGATTATTACTTAGTGATATTTTAGTTTTCTCATAATGTCCTTATTCTAATACATCATCTACTGAGTAATTTTCTTTAACTCTATAAAGGTTTGTTTCCCATCTGTTTTGTGTTGGATATTGTAATGAGTTCTGGAAATAATGAGATGAATGAGTTTGTTGTGGTTGTCCTCAAGCAACATCTAGTCTGTCCATAAAGACAGATCCATCAGAGTCAACTACATGTGTGTTATTAAGCAATGACAGTTTTCGATTCAGCGAGCATTTAATGAGTGTCTGTCCTGTGACTGGCATAGTGATAGCCTTGAAGATACAAATGTGTCTAAGTCTGCTGCTGCTAAGTCGCTTCATTTGTGTCCGACTCTTAGCGACCCCATGGAGTGCAGCCCACCAGGCATCTCTGTCCATGGGATTTTTCCAGGCAAGAGTACTGGAATGGGGTGACATTGCCTTCTCCGTGTCTAAGTCTAAACTGTACATTTAAAAAACTCAGAGACTTCTGGTAAGTGGAGGTGTAAGTATATGGTTTGTTTTGACTATGGCTCTTAGAATTACTTTCATGATTTTGGGAAGTACAGAGAAAGGAGTGGTTACTTGTGTTGGGCTAGGATTAAGAACGGTATTGCTACTACCTGATTTAGGGATTGCTGAAGCGAAAATATGCTTGCCAGCAACTACAAAATAGTAATTTGATGGGACTAAAGAAACACCATGGTAGAGAGAAATCTTTTTCTTCTGTTCTTTCGTTAGCAACACAGACTGTCATGTTAAAGAATTTGGAATTTTTCTTGAAAATGACATGCAGCTATAAAGAGACTTTAAATGGACTACATTGTTTTCTTAAAACAACAACAAACACTCCAGGAGTCCAAACAGGAAAGGACTAAGGCCAGAGGCCAGACGATTTCTCATTAACAAGATATTTCACTGCTAAGGACCCATGGCCGGCTGGCTGTTTGTTCACAGTTGGCAGGCTGTTTGTTCAACTGAATTTCTTCAAGTACCTTTAATTTCCTGGGCTCTGTGAATATAAGGAGACCATGACATAGTCCTTCCCATAGGCATTTTTTTTGGCAGATGAGTGTACCTCTGCCTCAAGGTTGTTAGAGATGATCTTTAGCTATGTTGGACTTATTAAAGACCTTTCTTCAATTTTTCTTCCATACACTTTTTCAATTAAATTAAGCTTCATTGAGAGTTTCCTAGGTTCATATCTAATGGATGTCTAAAAATTGCATTTCTTATTCCTAATGATGAGCAGACTATAAAAGACAGAATATAGAAAAAGTGAAATATATATCAAAGTGTTGTGTGCCTATGAATTTGGTTCCTCAGCAGAATCTCATGTTTACCATAGATATATAATGATTAATAAAAAAGAAAACCATTTCAATGAATTTTTGATTTCCTAGCAGGTTTTGTTTTTATTTTCCTAATTCGTTATGGGAGAGATATTTTGATGGGAAGAATAGTTTGCAAAGACTTTGGAAATCACCCTTAGAGGTGGGACTAATGTGTCCATACCTGGCCTCTAGTTATATGTTCATAAACTCCTGATGGTTTTAGCTCTTGACCTGTAGTCCATGTTATTTTCAAAGTCTTAGGATCCTTAAGCATTTTCAAGTCCAGTGACTTTGGTCTTTGAAGTTTTCTCTTAAGACCTGATCTGCTTTCTCAACATCACTAATCAAAATTAGTGGAATGAAAATTAAAACAACAGTTAGACACCAACTCACATCTGTCATAATGTGTGTTATTAAAAAGACAAGAAATAGAAAATGTTGGTGAGGATGTGGAGAAAAGGAAACCTCTTGCACAGTTGGTGGGAAAGTGGTGTAGCCACTGTAAGAAATAGTATGGAGATTGCTCAAAAAGTTCAAAATACAGCTATTAATACCATGTGATCCAGTGATTCTGCTAATGGGTGTTTATCTGAGGAACAAATGCACTAATTAGAAAAGATACATGTGCCACTGTGTTCATTGCAGCATATTCACAGTAGCCAAGGGATGGAAGCAGCCTAAGACAAATGGAAAAGGACGTGGTATCTATGTGCAGTGGGATATATCTCAGCCATTACAGAAGAATGAGATCTTGGCATTAGGAACAGCATGAATAGACCTAGAGGGTATTGAACTAAGTGAAATAAGTCAGAAAAAGAAAGACAAATACTGTATGATTTCACTTACATATGATATAAAAAAATAACAAATGAACAAACAAAATAGAAACAGTTATAGATACAGAGAGCAAACAGGTAGTTGCTAGAGGGGAGGAAATAAATAGACAAGGGAGGTTAAAAGGTACAAACTTATAACTGCAAAATAAACAAGTGACATGTATGATATGTCTAGTGTGGGAAATACAGTCAGTAACTATGTAATATCTTTGTATTGTAACAGGTCATAACTAGACTTACTGTGGTGATCATTTTGAAATGTATAGAAATATCAAATCACTATCCTGTACAACAAGAGCTAACATAGTGTTGCAGGGCAATTGTACTTCAAAACAAAGAAACTCATAGAAAAAAATATTAGGTTTGTGGTTACTAGAGGCAAGAGGGGGAGGGAGAGGTAATTGGATAGAGGCAGTCAAAAGGTACAAACTTCCAGTTAATGTAAGTAAGTGCTAAGGATGTAATGTACAACACAATTAATATAGTTAACATTGTTGTTAAAGGGCAAATCCTAAGGATTCTCATCACAAGGAAAATATTTTTTTTTCTGTTTCTCTTACTTTGTATCTGGGGCTTTTATGGTGGCTCAGTGGTAAAGAACCCGCCTGCCAATGCAGGAGATGCAGGTTTGATCCCTGGGTTGGGGAGATGCCCTGGAGAAGGAAATGGTAACTCACTCTAGTGGTCTTGCCTGGGAAATCCCATGGACAGAGGAGCCTGACGAGCTACAGTCCACGTGGTCACAAAATAGTTGGACATGACTTAGCAACTATACAGCAAGAAATTTTGTATCTATAAGAAAGACAGAGGAACCAGAGATCAAATTGCCAGCATCTGCTGGGTCATCGAACAAGCAAAAGAGTTCCAGAATAACATCTACTTCTGCTTCATTTACTACGCCAATGCCTTTGACTGTGTGGATCACAACAAACTGTGGAAAATTCTGAAAGAGATGGGAATACCAGACCACCTGACCTGCCTCCTGAGAAATCTGTATGCAGATCAAGAAGCTTAGGAGGTAATATGAATTAAGTAAGAAAACATAAATCTGAATAAAGACTTTCACAAGAATTTCTTTTTTAAAAAAAGAAGCAACAGTTAGAACTGAATGTGGAACAACAGACTGGTTCCAAATCGGAAAGGAATATGTGAAGGCTGTATATTGTCACCTTGCTTATTTAACTTATGTGAAGAGTACATCATGCGAAACACTGGGCTGGATGAAGCACAACCTGGAATCAAGATTGCTGGGAGAAATATCAATAACCTCAGATACACAGATGACACCACCCTTATGGCAGAAAGCAAAGAAGAACTAAAGAGCTTATTGACTCTTGATGAAAGTGCAAGAGGAGAGTGAAAAACTTGGCTGAAAACTCAACATTCAGAAAACTAAGATCATGGCATCCGGTCCCATCACTTCATGGCAAATGGATGGGGAAACAATGAAAACAGTGACATACTTTATTTTTTGGGCTCCAAAATCACTGCATATGGTGACTGCAGCCATGGAATTAAAAGCCACTTGCTCCTTGGAAGAAAATCTATGGCCAACCTAAATAGCATATTGAAAAGCAGAGACTACTTTGCCAACAAAGGTCTGTCTAGTCAAGGCTGTGATTTTTCCAGTAGTCATGTATGGATGTGAGAGTTGGACTATAAAGAAAGCTGAGCACCAAAGAATTGATGCTTTTGAACTGTGATGTTAGAGAAGACCCTTGAGAGTCCCTTGGACAGCAAGGAGATCCAACCAGTCCATCCTAAAGGAAATCAGTCCTGAATATTCAGTGGAAGGACTGTGACTGAAGCTGAAACTCCAATACTTTGGCCACCTCATGTGAAGAACTGACTCATTTGAAAAGACCCTGATGTTGGGAAGAATTGAAGGCAGGAAGAGAAGGGGATGACAGAGGATGAGAAGGTTGAATGGCATCACCAACGCGATGTGGATAAGTTTGAATAGGCTCTGGGAGTTGGTGATGGACAAGGAAGTCTGGCTTGTTACAGTCCCACGGGGTCGCAAAGAGTCTGACACAACTGAGCTACTGAACTGAACTGATAAGAAATGATGGCTGTTCACTGAACTTATTGTGGTAATCATGTCTTGATGTATTTAAGTGGTCATTATGCTGTACACCCTAAATGTACATAGTGCTTTATGTCAATTATATCTCAATAAAACTGGAAGAAGAAAAAGAAGACTGGATCTGTTCTGATCATGGCGGGTTTGACTGATTAATAGTTCCAGCATGCATTTGGGAATGCTCACTGGTGTGATGTGATTTTTCTTCTCTCCTTTTAGACTATGTTTAAGTGAGTTTTGGTGATAATAAAAACTTACTCAAAAGGTTAGCATAAGCCTACCTGCTACACATTTGTGGTTGAATGCTGGACTTTTGGACAGATAATCCCGAATCCTTATTAATATTCTTGTTTCCAGTGTGAATTTGTTGTGTGATTTCACTTTCCTCACCCCCCAAAACAAGATAGTATCTATACTGTCTAAAATGTAGGACGGTAGAGAAGCTGATGGCAGATTACGTAGGAGATAGTGTGTGGAAAGAATTGCTGTTGCTGTATAACACTAAATACCTGAGAACAGCAGTGATGCTGGGTGATGCTTGTATCATCGTAAGTCCGGTTCATGTTTCCTTAGTTTTCAAATTGACATCTCCAGCCAATTTTAAATTGGTTTCCATGTAAGCCACTGGTTGGACCAATTGCTTTGACTTTGGAAAGAAATTCCATTAGAGATCAGAATATTTAAGTGAGGGTAATACCTGCTCACGATTTAGTTGTAAAATTAGAAGTACTTAATTGCATAGGGTTTGACACAACCTATTCATAACTGAGAGTCACAGTAGAAAAAATATCAGGAGACATGAGGAGAAAAAAAAACTCTAAAAAGTCATACAGAAAGATACGTTTGTATGTATATGTCTGATGTTTTGCCAAAAACACATACAACTCTGATGTGTTGAGTAATTATTCACTGAAGTAGTTTTAGAGGTTCTAGTTATTAAATTTTCTGTTTAATTCCTAACATTACCCCCAATTTTAAGACTGTAAAGGGAAGGGACTTTTATTATTGAGATTTATTGAGTAGGAAAATAAGAACTTTAGTTTTAGATTTAGGATAGTGTGATTCTGTGTTTCTTTGTAATTTAAAAAAGTGTTCGATAAGTTTTCAGCTGTTAGACACTTTAGAATATATTTATGGTAAGCACAGTGTTATAGAATTAATGTGACAAATTTCAATTCTACAGGTGCTCGTATATGATTTAGGTGAACCCATTAAAATAAAGACTATTTAAATTTATAATTATAGTTAAAATACCTAGTTAGAAATGTAAGTGGATTCCACCATTGCTGAGGAAACAGATTTCCTTTTACAAGTTCTAGCCAACTGGGTTATTTGTAATTTTGTTTCACTCTTCAATATAAAACTTTAGAATTCAGATTAAAAATAACCTGCAGTAGATGGCAAATTAGTTTTATGTCATGGAACTCTGCCATTACTGAGGAAACATTGTTAAGAACATAAGTCAAATAGAACTTAAAAATAATAACATTTTTCTTCTGCTTCTGTTATATTGTCAAGTTGGATACTTTTAGAAAAAGCTGATATGTAGGCAACACTACTGAAAGGGAGGAGAAGAAGGCTTCTGATAACTTTATTTGAATTCCTCTTTATAACTTAAATCAGTGAAGAAAATGGCTTCCTCGGAGTCAATTTTTCTGGTATATAATTGCTTAGTGTAGAGATTAAATTATGAGTGTCACATTTAATTTAAAACCAAAGAGAGAAATAGCATTATCACCGAGCGTGTGCTCTTTTGTGAATGTCAAGTGCAACTTGTTGAAGGTCTTTTGAAAAACATGAAGACTTTGTGCATTAGTTATGCGTGCGTGGAGCCCCTACCGGTTTGGCATACAGATGCCAAGTACACTATTGATCTGCACTGTTTTTAATGCAGGTTGGCTCTTGGAATGATGCTGTCTCTATTTTCCATTCGAGCCGAATGAGCCTGTGCTTTGGAATGGATCCAAAGCCCCAGAAAGTTTGCTTAGAGACAGCATTCTTGCCTAGGAAGTCGGTGTTCACTTTCCGTAAGTTTGTGGTTTACCTAGTAACAGCAGAGTTTCTAGAGAGGACTTTTCTCTTGATGCTGCATTTTTCTCCTCAAATCTTGGTTTTCCTTAGGAAGCAGGTGTCTTCTTGTTAGTACAGTGCTACACAACTGAGAATGTTAACAGTTGTTAGCCTGCTTGTTTCTGTTCTCTTCTTAGCTTTTCCATAAGTTTTTGGGAGTGTTAGTAGGGTTCATTCACGGAAAGTTCTTACTTAGTTCCTAGCACAAGTCAGTCATCAGTAGGGCTGGTGGGGAGTGTATTTTCATTAGAGAGATGAGGGGAATGAGACGCAGAAATATCATCTCCTTAGTCTAGAGACATCATTGGGCCTCCTACACAGTGGCGTTTTAGGAATACACACAGGTCATTCTTGTTTCTTTAATTGCTTGTCATGCCTCGATCGCTCCAAAGTTAAAAGTCCAACCACCAGAGTCACTGGACAGTCAGTGTTTCTTGGCATCTTAGGCAAAATCTGTGAGAATGAATAAAAAAGATAAAATTAGAAGAATCATCAGTAGATCTTTTATCAGTGTTCTTCTGATTAATCTTTGGTTATTCAGCTATTTCTATCATTGTCGTCATCATCATCATCATCATCACTTTTCACTTCTCTGGTTGAGCAGAATTTAAAGTGATGTGTGAGAGTAGATGGAGTTTCTGGCAAAGGATCATTGGCAATAGCAAATTCATAATGTTGCCAGTGCGTGGAAGGAAGCATCCCTGTCTTTTTAATCCAAGTCCATTTACCTTTGGTGGTTATGCTGGATAACCTGGCCCAAGGCACCAGCTAAAGGGCTAAAATATAATCGGTTTAGTTCCACTTTACTTTTAGCACTGGCTCAACTGTTCTCTCAGGAGACGAGCATTATATCATTTTTATCTGCAGAGAGGAGTTGATTTTTGCTGATTGCACCACAGAGAATATTTGAGCAAAATGTTTAGTAGCTTAATATAGCTCACCAGTCCATCTGTTTTGTAAGTAATTTTAATTAAAAGGAAGAGGGACAGAATTAAAGCATACCATTGTTAGACATTACTTTCATCTTTTAGTTTGCTTGTTTAGCCTGGTGAACATGTTTTAGTAATTTTACTCATTCCCAAGTTTCTACTCTGCTCACTGCATTGGATATTGGGTAGAGTTTAATATTTGCCGTGTGATATGTTGCAGCAGTTAAATAGTAACAGTTTTATTTTCTCAAAGACCATCATATTTAATACTAATTTTATTTAAAGTAAAACTGTATTATGAGCCCAGAGGCAAGGGGATATGCCTGTTTAGGAGAGAGAAGTAAGAAAAAGTTTTTCTCTTCAAATAATAGTATATATGGAACAAAGCAAGGTAATTTGTATTCATTTTCACTTTCAAAAATCATACTTTGCATTAATAAATGTTTCTTAAACGACTTAAATTTTCATTGATTGATTGACTCCCCTTTCAGTTTTCTCTGGGTTGTCTGAAAAATTCAAAGAAGATTATTATGGCCCCCTTGTGGTGAAATAATGTAAAATTTTTCAATATCGAAAAATAGCTATCTTTTTCTAAAAAAAAACAAAAATTCTTGAAAAACTTTTGATGGATAATAAAGACACAAATTCATTGAACATATATTTAACTAACATATGGCCAGATATTTAATTTTTATATATTAATAGTACAAATAAATATGTTTATATATAAGTGTTAATTGTTAATGCTTATGTGAATGTAATATCTGGATAATTACATTCCTTATACCACCTTCTGTGATATTTTAGTGTAGGTATATTAATAAGGTAGTTTAAAAAGATGTCTCACATGATGAATCTGCCAGCTATATATTATTTAATACTTAAAAACAATAAAATAATAGGATGTGAAACAGCGTATGTATATGCTTTTGGTAATTAAGTCTTAACATTTTAATTAAAAGAATTATCTAATTTCTCATATAATCCTATTTTATCATTGATTAGAAAAAGCATTTTGAACCATTTCTAAGAAAATAAACATTAAGAAAAGTAAATTTTTGAAGTTTTTTCTCCTGTGTTCAGTGTATGCTTTATGTTTTACAAAAGGATTCAAGAGGTTAACATCAGGAGGCATCTTAATATATTCATTATTTATCTTAACATATCATCTTAATATATACATTATTTTAATATATCTTAATGCATATTTCAATTAATAATTAATTGTAAATGGAACAAGCAGTTGTTCTTATCACAGTGTAATGAGGCTTTAAATTATTTATACTGAAAACATTTACTGATATGAAGAGTTTGTGTCCTACCTTTTGGAAATGACTATACATAGAAAAAATTATCTAGATTTGGGCCAACTGCTCTCTAAAATAGATGTGAAAGGTTATGTAAGATTGTTACATGTATAAATCTTTCTACTTAAAATATGAAAACAGATGGTAGTGAACTAAGCAGGAATAAATCATGTTATGCAAATATACTACTATCTCTGAGTTGTTTTAGTGAAACATAATCTTTTTGGTTTTGGTGTGATTGTAAGAGTGGAAGGGAAAAATAGAACCTGCAAATGTGTAGTATGCGCCAATGATAGACTTTCAGAGGCTGTCCTGATCAGTGCCAATTTGATATTACTATTTTCATCAAGTCTGCTTTACTTGATCTCAGGGGATAAATTTCTGTCTTCAGTGAAGAAATGAAAGAGCTAGCAGAAATTAAATGGATACTTCAATAAAGGTCACAAAGAATTTATCAGAGCTTTGCTAGATTAAAAAATGTCTGTGAAGGCAAAACTAATCTCTGGTGTTAGAGCACAGGGGACATTTCTGAGATGCTGGTGATTTGGTTTTGATGTGAATGCATCATGAGTACTTCCTTGTTCAAATCATTTTACTTGATACACTTTCCTGTATGGATACTATTTTTCAACAGTAAACTAACTTAAAAAGGGAAAAAAAAATATTTGTGAGCACCTGAAGAAAATTCTGGAAATGTTTGTGTTCTAAAATATTGATATGTTAGGGATAAAATGTTTTCTGGAACATACTTTTATGATGAATTTAGTTTAAGATGCTTTAGAATTAGTTCTTTCATCTAAGATAAATTTTATGAAAGGTTTATTTTCTATAAGTAGCTGAAAGTCAGGAAAGAAAAAGTTTTCGTCTAAATGTCGTCTAAATTAATTGCTTCCATATTGTAAGAAATTACCTACCTGATTTAAAATATTTCAGGATTTCTGCTTGAAAGCAATCCTGAAGCATATATATTAGTTTTAGTGTTTTCCGTGTGTATTTGTGATGTTATAATAGAAACCAAGTGCATTACCCTGAATTTTGTACAAGTGAGAACAGTTACAATATGCTTTGCAGCTTTTGATAACACATGAGAAAGTCTATAACATAAGGTCTGGTACATGATATGTTTTCAATAAAAGTTGGTATATTCTTTTTTTTTCCCCTATGGATATCTTATCTCAATATACAGTTAGAAGTGTGTGGATTATCTGATTTGCTGGCAACACAAAGAGGGGACATGTTACTTTAAAACATATATCACTTTATGAAAGCATTAGCCAGATGAAAAATCCTTATGTTGCAGATGATATGTATCATTGTGATGTGAACTGGGGCTAAATGATTGTGGTATCCTAATTTGAGGTGCTACTTTATTTTAAATTTTAACATTAGGACAATTTAAATTTGTAATACTGGCAAAAGTATTTTAGAAATAAAAAATGTATTTTCTTTGGCCTCATATTCCTGTTGCTGGGTATTTGTCCTCAAGAAATAGTTTATAAAGTAGGAAAAGGGCTAGAAAGCACAAACACAGAATAGTAGAAAGTTGTTCAAATTTTAAATATCACTCAATAATAGAATATTTATAATTTTAACTTTTTTAGTGAGTAGCGTATTTTATATTTTACAAAAAAATACTATATGATGTTTGTTTCAATATAGACAGCGTGTCATGGGGTAAAGGAAAAGTTTAAAAGTGTATGCACATGTACATCATGATTTATTAGAACTGTACAACTGAATAAAGACTATAAGCATTAGGAAAAGTACAAACATCTCTTGGGCTAAAGTGGTGGAATTAGGGGTGATAATGTTCCTTTATCATTGTTATTTTCATTCTTTTCACTTGGGCACGATCGGGTGGAGAGCGAGAGTACATAATAAACTTCAGAGCACTTGCTTTTTAATTAGACCAATGACATTTTTCTTGTCACACTGGTATCTATTTATCTTACAGTGTAGTTTTAGTTTTTGGTGGTAGTATATTGAAATCTTACAAAATTGAAGTTTTTTGCTACAGGGTTCTTTCTCTGGTTCTCCCCAAAACATGTTATTGGCAATCTGACCTAACCATCTCTTGAGGTGAAGTGAAGTGAAGTCACTCAGTCCTGTCCAACTGTTTGCGACGCCATGGACTGTAGCCTGCCAGAGTCCTCCGTCTTTGGGATTTTCCAGGCAAGAATACTGGAGTGGGTTGCCATTTCCTTCTCCAGGCGATCTTCCCAACCCAGGGATCGAATCCTGGTTTCCCGCATTGCAGGCAGACTCCTTACCCTCTGAGCTATCATCTCTTAGCAAATGTAAAAGATTAATGCCAGTTATTTAATAGACAAAGTTAATGTGGCAACAAATGTGAATCGAAGCTTCCAGGTTTGGTGGCTAACTTGCATTTCTGACTTCTCCTTCTTGTGCCCGGTTCTAGCTACATTGACATTAAGCAGAATCTCCCTCCATCCAGCCTTGGGGTTGGAGAGCTCTTACACATATCAAAGGTGAGCAGTCTATGTAACCAGAGTGGTAAAATGCAAACAATTAATTTTCTTCTTCTTTTGGTTCAAGTCCTTTCCAGTCTTCCGCTGTGGCAGGGTCTCTGCATTTTGCATTGCGGCCTGAAGCACAACAACAAAAGGCAAGCTGGGGAGGCAGATTTAAGTAATTTTATCAAGTGTCCTACCTCTTCATTAAAAGAACATTTCAAGGGGAACATTTGCTGATGTTTCTTTTTGAGGATTCATGTATTTTATAAGCATTGAACCAGAGCCTTCTATGTGTTGGAAGTATAAATGTAGGAATATAAAGATGAATCTGACCTGGTCCCTACCTCAAGTAGCTTATATAAGGGAGAAGTTTGTCCTGCTTAATTTTAAGATTCTCTAAAATGGAAGCAACTTCTTTTCTTTTTATACTATATAAAAAGTAAGCCAAGGATGCTTTTATTATACTGGTATTCTTGGATAAATTTATTTCCAGTAGATGTAAATTATTTTATTTCACAAAAGCTAGTCTGTATATTTCTAGAAGTAAAACTGGCATACTATCTGCAGTGTTTTTCTTTCTCCTTTTTTTTCAGAAGTAAAAGTTTAAAGCAGTCTTTTCAAATAACAATAGCATGATAGAGAATACAAGGTTGGGGTTTTATCAATTCAGACACTAAATTTCTTCCTTTAGTTTTAATTGCGAGCCAGTACATGGTTTCCATGATTTATTTTTTAGAGACCAACTTTTATATCTATCAAAGTGAGACATATGTATACACTATAATCTTGCAGCTCTTAGATACATTTCTTGATAGAAATATGTAGGTTCCCACAAGACATACACTGCAATATTTATTGTTGTTCAGCCACTAAGTCATGTCTGACTGTTTGCGATCCCGTGGACTGCAGCACACCAGGCTTCCCTGTCTTTCACTTATACGAATATAAGAATGTAACAGTGCAAGAATGTTCATAGCAGTGCTATTTTTAAAAATTTTTTATTGAAGTATAGTTGATTTACAATGTGGTTTTTAATTTCTGCTGTAGAGCAAAGTGACTCAGTTATACATGTATACGTAGATTCTTTTTTTTTTAATTTTTATTTTTACTTTATTTTACTTTACAATACTGTATTGATTTTGCCATACATTGACATGAATCCGCCATGGGTGTACATGAGTTCCCAATCCTGAACCCCCCTCCCACCTTCCACCCCATATCATCTCTCTGGATCATCCCCGTGCACCAGCCCCAAGCTTCCTGTATCCTGCATTGAACAAAGACTGGCGATTCATCTCTTACATGATAGGATAAATGTTTCAGTGTCATTCTCCCAAATCAAAAAATATGGAACGCTTCACGAATTTGCGTGTCATCCTTGCGCAGGGGCCATGCTAATCTTCCCTGTATCGTTCCAATTTTAGTATATGTGCTGCCGAAGCGAGCACTACATAGATTCTTTTTCATATTCTTTTCCATTATGGTTTATCACAGGGTAGTGAAAATAGTGCTCTGTGCTCTACAGTAGGACTGTTGTTTATCCATCCTATATCTAATAGTTTGCATGTGCTAATCCCAAACTTCCAATCCTTCCCTTCCTCACACTTCTCCTCCTTGGCAACCAAAAGCCTGTTTTCTAGATCTCTGAGTCTGTTTCTTTTTTTTTCCTTTCATAGATATGTTCGTTCGTGTTGTATGTTAGATTCCACATATAAGTGGTACTATTTAGTATTTGTCTTCCCCTGTCTGATTTACTTTGCTGCTAAGTCACTTCAGTCGTGTCCGACTCTGTGCGACCCCATAGATGGCAGCCCACCAGGCTCCCCCGTCCCTGGGATTCTCTAGGCAAGAACACTGGAGTGGGTTGCCATTTCCTTCTCCAATGCATGACAGTGAAGTCGCTCAGTACTTTACTGTTAAAGTAATCTCTAGGTCCATCCATGTTGCTGCAGATGGTGTTATTTTATTCTTTTCAATGGAGGAGTAATATTCCATTGTATATATGTACCACGTCTTCCTTATCCATTTATCTGTCAATGGACATTTAGGTGTTTCCATGTCTTGGCTATTGTAAATAGTGATCAGCACTATTTTTAGTAGCACCAAACTGGAAGCTACTCAAATGTCCATCGACAGTAAAAACAGAAGCATAAACTGTGGTACATTTATGACATGGGAATATGATATGGCAGTGAAAATATGCTATAATAAGGACAAAACTGAAACATAGCCTTGAGTGAAGAAAGCTGGACACCACAAGTGGATACTTTTCCCTAATTCCATCCATATCAATAAAATATCAAGCAAGCCAAGCTGCACTGGGATTAGCAGTTAGCATGGAAGCTACTCTGGGGGAAACTCTAGTGCCTGGAAGGGAGTGCAAAGGAGGGTATTTGGGGGCTGCTCAGAACGTGGAGTGTTTTCACCTCAGAGCTCATTACACAGGTGTGTTTGTTATTGTTGTTCAGTTGGTAAGTTAGTTGCTGACTCTGGAACCCCATGAACTGTAGCATGCCAGGCTTTCCTGTCTTTCACCTACTCCTGAAGTTTGCTCACACCCTTGTCTATTGATTCAGTGATGCTATCTAACCATCTCATCCTCTGTCGCACCCTTCTCCTCTTCCCTCAGTCCTTTCCAGTATCAGGGTCTTTTCTGATGAATTGGCTTTTTGGATCAGGTGGCCAAAGTATTGGAGCTTCAGTGTCAGTCCTTCCAATGAATATTTAGGGTTTATTTCTTTTAGGATTGATTGACTGTTTTGATCTCCTTGCAGTCTAAGGAACTCTCAAGAGTCTTCTCCAATACCACAATTCAAAGGCATCAATTCTTCAGTGTTCAGCTGTCTTTATGGTCCAACTCTCACATCCATACTTGACTACTAGAAAAACCATAGCTTTGGTTTATAAAAATTCATTGAGTTTTATGCTTCGGAGATATGACTTTCTGCGTGTATGTTGTCCTTCCACGCAGAGTTTAAATGAATGGATAGAAAAATGTAACAGGAAATCGAGCTGTGTTCCTAGCCTTTATGCTACTCATCCACTGAACTCTGGAAGTAAATGAAGACCTTGCCTGTTAGAAAAGACAGAGGCTGTCTATTCTGAGCTTTATATGGCAGCCACCATCACTTGTACTTGGCCTAGATACAGGGGCAAGAAGAGGAGTGGGGCAGCATTACAAAAAAGAGTGGAAGGGCTTAGAGTGTTCTGTGATAGGAAGATGTTGGCAAGGGGAAGCTACGGAGGACTGTCCAGATGTGGGGCATCTTATGTGATTGGTTGGGCACACCAATGGCTTTCTTTGGTTGATCCTGAGTTGCAATACAGGGCAAGAGTATAGAGATGCTGGCAGAACTTTGACCAAGTTCTGACAGTGCTGAGCAAGTTGCTGCAGAATTGTAGTGTGGTTTCCCAAGTTGGTTGCTTCAGAAGTTGTGAGTCAGAGCTCTGTTGTCATACAGGGTCTGAGAGGGTCTCATCAAAGAAGGAGCCATGTGCAAGTGGAATCATTACACACAGGGTGAAAGAAAGTGATCTGCTCTTCCAGAGCCTCACAGTTGGTGCACTTTGGATCTAAGCCTTAGTTACTTGTATTTGTGGGGCTAGATGTTTTCCTCAAAGTAGTTAGACTGTGAGAAAACAACCACCGAGTAATCTAAGTCCATACACACTGAACTAATTTAAGAAATTTCTAATGGAAAGACTATTTATGTAAACTGGCAGACATATCTTCTTAAGCAATTGGTCATCCCTTTTTTTGATGATGAATTAGTTCAGAGAGTCGTTAGATGCTACAAAAAGGGAAAAAAAAAAAAAAAAAAAACAGCAGCAGCAGCATCCAGGATTCCCAGTGATGATATATTTTGAATGGTGGTTTTTAATCTCTCTGATAGCAGAATCAAGAGGGAGCTTTGAAAACTGTCATGTTCCTGGTCATACCAGCAGAGAAATACCAGTGCAGCTGATAGTGTGTGGGACTCAGGTATTACTATTTTTTTTAAAAGATCCCTTTTTGTTTTTAGTGTGGCTAGTATTGACCACTAAACCACCTGTTTAGAGCAAAGGTTGCAAAATTAATAATTTGTTGCTGTTGTTCAGTTGCTAAGTCATGTCTGACTCTTTGCAACTCCATGGACTGCAGCACACTGTGCTTCCCTGTCCTTCACTCTCTCACAGAGTTTGCTCAAACTCATGTCCATTGAGTTGGTGATCAGTAGATTGCCATTCAACCATCTTATCCTCTGTTGTCCCCTTCCCCTCCTGCCCTCAGTCCTTCCCAGTATCAGGGTCTTTTCCAGTGAGTTAGCTCTTTGCATCAGATGACCAAAGTATTAGAGCTTCATCATCAGTCCTTCCAGTGATTATTCAGGGTTGATTTCCTTTAGTATTGACTGGTTTGATCTCCTTGCTGTCCCAGGAACACTCAAGAGTCTTCTCCAACACCATAGTTTGAAAGCAGCAGTTCTTCAGTGCACAGCCTTTTTTATGGTCCACCTCTCACATTTGTACCTGACTTTTCGAAAAAACTTAGCTCTCACTGTATGGACCTTTGTTGAAAGTGATGTCTCTGCTTTCTAATATGCTGTCTAGGACTCCCCTGGTGGCTCAGACAGTAAAAGCGTCTGCTTACAATGTGGGAGACCTGGGTTCGATCCCTGGCTTGGGAAGATACTCTGGAGAAGGCGATGGCACCTCACTCCAGTACTCTTGCCTGGAAAATCCCATGGACAGAGGAGCCTGGTAGGCTACAGTCCATGGGGTCACAAAGAGTCGGACATGACTGAGCGACTTCACTCACTTCACTAGGTTTGTCATAGATTTTCTTCCAAGGAGGAAATGTCTTTTGATTTCATGGCTACAGTCAGAGTCCACAGTGATTTTAGAGCCCAAGGAAATGAAATCTGTCACTGTTTCCATTTTTTCCCCTCATTTGTTTGCCATGAAGTGACAGGACTGGATACCATGATCTTAGTATTTTGAATGTTGTTTTAAGCCACCTTTTTCATGCTCCTCTTTCATCATCGTTCAGAGACTCTTTAGTTCCTCTTCACTTTCTGCCATTAAGGTGGTATCATCTGCATATCTGAGGTTATTGATATATCTTCTAGCAGTCTTTATTTCAGCTCATCCAGCCCAGGATTTCACATGATGTACTGGGGGCTTCCCTGGTGGCTCAGATGATGAAAGAATCTGCCTGTAGGGTGAGAGACCCAGGTCTTATCCCTGGGTTGGGAAGATCCCCTGGAGAAGGAACAGGGTACCCACTCTAATAGTCTTGCCTGGAGAATTCCATGGACAGGGGAGCCTAGCAGGCTATGAAGTCCATGAGGTCAGAGAGTCAGACATGACTGAGCAACTAACACACTCTACATATAAGTTAAATAAGCAGGGTGATATTATACAGCCTTGTCGTACTCCTTTCCCAAGTTGGAACCAGTCTGTTCCATCTCCAGTTTTAAATGTTGCTTCTTAACTTGCATACACAGATTTTTCAGGAGGCAAGTAAAGCGATCTGGTATTCCCATCTCTAAGAATTTTCCACTGTTGGTTGCGATCCACAACTCTTAAGTCTAAGGCTTTAGAGTAGTCAGTGAAGCAGAAGTAGATGTGTTTTTCTGCAAATCCCTTGCCTTCTCTATGATCCAACGGATGTTGGCAATTTGATCTCTGGCTCCTCTGCCTTTTCTAAATCCAGCTTGAATATCTGGAGGTTCTCAGTTCACGTACTGTTGGAGCCCCGTTTAGAGAATGTTGACATTACTTTGCTAGTGTGAGATGAGTACAGTTGTGCAATAGTTTAAATATTCTTTTGCATTGCCTTTCTTTAGGATTGGAATGAAAACTAACCTTCCAGTCCTGTGACCACTGCTGAGTTTTCCAAATTTGCTGGCATATTGAGTGCAGCATTTTCACAGCATCATCTTTTAGGATTTGAAATAGTTCAGCTGGAATTCCATCACCTCCACTAGCTTTGTTCATAGTAAATGCTTTCTAAGGCCCACTTGACTTTGCATTCCAGAGTGTCTGGTTCTGGGTGTGTCATAGTAATTCCTGGTTTTCTATCCAGTGTTTTACATACACTCTTTTATTAAATTATCACCAGCATCCATTAAGATAGTTGTTGTTACCTTGTTTTTCAAGATGTGGGAACTGAAATTCATAGTAACTAAATAATTTGCCTGTAGCAATTAAATAATTAATGTGAAGTCACAAAACTATAGGTACATGAGCCCTTATTTATAGAGAGCTATTTACTGAACTCTCGTAACCCAGTATTAAACACAGTGCAATTGACATTTCACTGTGTTTAATCTTGGGTGCTGGGAAGTTTAATATAATAGCTTATTCATTTGTATATATTCATCTATATAGTTTCTCTGTAAAAATTTTAAAAGTATTCTAAACTCTAGCCCTCAAAATTTCAGATAAAGAATTATGAAACAGGAATAAGAACAGAATCAGATCTAATCAGATCCAGAGGAATCCCTCATAATCCTAGGCCATATACTGCTATCATGTGATGTTTTTATTAAGTTGTGTTATCTAATACATTTTCTTCATCATTTTAGGAACATGTTTATCTAGAGAACCCAAACCAGTCCCTATTACTGATAGGCCTATAATTTCTGGTTCAGAAGAGATCTTAATAGCTTTCTAAACCAATAACCAGTCAGATACTTGATGCAATTTAATCTTTTCAGGACTCAAAACCTATCCTAGAGCCTTTGCCAGAATCAATAGCAAACTCTCAACTTTGTAGTTTATACAATTTATTTTCTCATACTTTTGGAGATCAGTTGCACTTGTCTATCTCAGCGTTTAAAGACCTTTTCCTGTTCTTTGTGAGCCATGTAAGACGATGATGTATTTTTGGCTGGGTCATTTTTAACTTTTTCCAACCTTTCAAACCAAAGGTCCTGAGCTCTTTGCTGCCACAAAGGTGGGGGAGGGACACTATTTTATCATTTTTTCAACTCTTTATATCCTAGAGACTGTATGTAGCTCTAGAGCAACATCTTTCAATTTTATTAATCTGTATTCAAGTTTTTTTTTTAAGGCAGTTTTAATTTTTAGCATGAAATTTCGGGAGCAAATCATTCCAAAGTGGTCTAAAATTTTTCATTGTCCTTGTGCAGATAAGAATTGTAATATTTTATGTGTTTTATAGAATGCAAAGGGAAAACCTCCTAAAATAGTTTTTATACTACAAGTTAAACTGAGCACGGCATCTGGCTCAAGTGATTCTTCATTTAGAAGGACTAAATGAAGGACTAAAAGATCAGTATATAAACATACAATTTGGAAGTTAAATGAGAAGTGCAGAATAACAGTTAAGATAGTTTCTCTGTCTAATATTATAGGAGCAAGCCCCTGAATCTCATATTTCTTCTTCCTTTAGGATATTCTTTTCTTTTTTTTGGTCTATTGCTACTGCTTAGTCATTTCAGTTGTGTCCGATGAATCTGTTCTGATTTCTAATATGATGGATAATTGAAGGTATCCTTTCCTTATCTGTACTCAGAAAGCCTGTTCCATTGTCCCTGTAGCTCAGCTGTTTTTTAATCGATCCCTCTGAAGAGATCATATGCTAGCAGAATGACAGAATGTCTCAGAGTCTGCACACTTGTCTGGGAACTAAGTCAGTTCTTCCCTTTCTCCAAAAGAATGTGTAATAGGAAAAGCCTTTGACCCAGAAAGGAGGTCTAGGTAATAATCCTTCACCTCATTTAAAATGCACTTCAGTAGCCTTCCTTTCAATCTCTTGTGAGGACAAATGAGAAAATATGTGTGAAATGCCCAGCAGAGTGTGCGTCAGCTCTCAGTAAATGGTGGTTGGTGAGTTGTGGAGGCCATTGTTGGCATGTTGGTGACGGCATTTTGAGCTGTTCATATTTCTTAAATCAATGAGAATCAGTGAGTCTTTGGTGTAAGAAAGTCAGTTGGCCCTAAATGGACTCTTATTCACCTGTACTTTTCAAAAGATGTCTAAGAAGGACTGACCACCTAGTAAACCAACTAAACAACTACTTAGGACATGACTTTTTAAATATAATTATATATTTTGTATTAAAACAACACTAAAGTAGAATTATGATGGATCTTTTAACATGTGTTTTGCATTTGGGAATTGGTTTCATTTTAAATGATGAATAAACTATTATCTTTATAGCACTTAATTTCTCTACAAACCTTAGGCCTATTTCAAGTCTGTATCTGCATGGAGAGCCATGATAAATATGCATGGGTGCTCAGTTAAACGGGTCATTGTCAGCCATTTCAGAAATACACTTACGTTGATAGGAAATAGGATCAGAAGGACTATCTCTGTCTATTCAACACACTGATAAATTAGCAATTTAAAAACTGTGTTCTGGTAGAGGATGAGCTGATATTCCTTTATGTAGGTTGACTTAAACCCAAACAGAAATCTTGGTTGCAAGTCTTATAAAGCTTCTCTTCCGTATATTTGTATATGCATGTGTATGCATGTAAAATACACCTATATCAAAGAGCACCTATTTTTCATGATTATATTGAGTAGGCTATTTTTTCTTAAACTCTGTTAAGTCATGGATTCCCTTGAAAAATTGGTGTAAGATGTGGAAGTTTTTACAGAAAAATTGACATATAAATGCCTACACAAAATACTGTGGGCATTTTCTAGACATTGATGAATTTAAATCTGGTAGGCGTTTCATGAATCTCAAAATCAGCACCATTCTTCATTGAACTTTGAGTCAGGCAGAAAATCTAAGTGATTACATAAATTTTATAGTGAGCTTATTGAAGTACAGAGTAGGTAAGCCAGTCAGCTACCTTTTGTAAAGAACAAAAAGCCTAGTTCTTAATTCTTATATTAGCATTCTATTCTCCTCTATTTCCTAGCTGTATCCATAGTGATTTAATTCCATAATTGGCAGAGCCTGTAGAATAGGTTCTATGTTGTATAACATAACTACTTCTGGTCATAATTCTTACTGCTCCCTGCATTAATTTCTGTCAACTTATTTTTCTACATTTGAACAATTCTCTCAGCAAAGTAGCAGAGTCACTTAGACAAAAATTAATCTATAAATTAGAATACAACAAAAGTCAAGAGAGAATGATTTTTTTATAGTTCTATGTATTAACTTGTCATCATGAATTTGAAAGTGAATATATTTTTACATTGGACAGTCTTATCAAGCATAAATTTTGTCTCATTAATGATCTAAGTTTGTTTTCCAACAGTGAGACATTCCAACTTAGTTTTGAATTTCACATCCAAACAGGAGCAGAATTTCATCTGTCACTGCACGTTGTAGCTTTGCTGAGAGGAAGACCCAGATGCCATGTGGAGAGAAATGTGGCCGGGGGATGAGTAAACAGCCACTGCATGATTGATGAACAGGAGCAGTTCATACAGTTTCTGTTGAGACAGAGAACTACATCTCCTCAGACCTCTGTGAACTATCAAGTGTGGGCTGACTGAGAAATAGGTCCTGTCTTATTTCCTACCCTTCCCAACATGACAGGAAAAAATGCTCCTTGAATTGCAACAAATCATTTGACACATAAAACAGTAGACCAAAATGATTTTATGAACCCTACAAGAAAATGAATGTTATAGGACTTAAAATATTTCGGTTGTGAAGTTCTTCTTGGGAATTAGTGTGTTGAATCAGGTAGACTCTGGACCCAGAATCTCTGAGTTAAAAATCAGATTCCTTCCTTTGCTGTGTAACCTTGAGCTAATTATTTAGCTTTTTGAACCTCAGTTTTTTCATCTGGGACAATGATTATTCCTACAGTATCAGTTTTGTGTGAGGAACAAATTAGTTAATGCCTGATGTATGGTAAATAAGCTTTCAATGAATACTAGCTATTCTTATTTTTAAATTAAAGGTCATGCAACCTAAAGGGGTGGGATGGGATGAGGAGGGACGGGAGGAAAGTTCAAGAGAGTGGGGACATGAATATACTTACGACAGATTCACATTTTTGTATGACAGAAAGCAATACAACATAATAAAGCAATTATCCTCCAAGTTAAAAAATACAAAAAAACCCTGTAATAATAGCTAAATAAAAAATTAAGTTCATGAGAAGTGTTTTTCCATAATTTTACAATTCTGCATGTATCTGAAATTTTTAAGAATTATTATTAATTGTATATTCATTCACTTAGTAGATACTTTTGAGGGGCCTCCAAGTAGCAGAAACTGTTCTTGATCTTCAGCAGGTAGGACTGGATGAAACAGAGTGACAGAGTGGAGTTGAAGGAGGTTGCTAGGAAGGGGTGATGATAAGGGAACATTTGAGTAGACCGTTGAAGTAAAGTGAGGGAAGTGAAAGGAAGAGAATTCCAGGCAGTGGATCTTTAGATGTAATAAGTCTCCAAGGCCAGGGTGTGCCTAGTCTCTTTACAGAACCAGAAGGCAGCCAGCAAAGTCATGTTAGGAATATCTCCATGGGAGATGAGGTTGGTAGTGGGAGTGCAATGCACATTGCTTCGGATCTTTCATAATAGGTACAAGAAAGGGAAGCCATTGGATGATTTTGAGCAAGAGAGTAACATCAGATTTATATTTTAAGAAGGATCACTGCATGTGTTGGGAATGGGGGACAGATGTGGAATCGGAAAAATCAAATAGGAGCAGTTGAAGTTGTTTAAGTAGAAATGATGGTGTTTTGGACAAGCCTGATGGCAGTGAAGGTTTTTTTATTTTTTTTAATTTTTTTTTAAGGCTCAGTAATGTGTTAAATACCTACTGTGCATGGGATGCTTTCCATGTATATTGTCTAATCCATACAACAACCCTGTCAGTACCATTCAGAGGTATGATTTGCCCACAAGGTCCTTCAGCTGAAGTACAAGTATAGCACGATGCTCACTATGTTCCCCTATTTCTACATTTAGATATAAAGGAGAAAAGAAAAATGACAAGTACTGCGCATTGATCACGTTGCCTGGCTAAGTAACCTTTTCGTGTGTACCGTAGATATTTTCAGTAGTGGATACTTTGAGGAAAGGTTGTAAGGCTGACAGATTGAAGAGAATGGAGAACGTTGTACAGTGGGTTTTGGAGTTTTTAATGTTTAGAGATCCAGCACATTGAAAGTAAAATCCTATTTTTGGAATAAGCTGAGTGACAATGTAGCATTTTAGATAAAACACTAGAAGCAGAATACAAAGAAGAAGCTAGGAAGAATAAAAAATCCTGAAAAAACTTTCAAATTTTAATGGGATATTTATTTAATGAGTAAATAATCATTACACTTGTTTAGTATCTAGTCTGTGGCAATTAGAAACTTGACATTTAATACAAAGAGTAAGACATGCTATCTGCCCTCAAGAGCTTAGCTGTACACTAAATGATAATAGCTTAAAAGAAACCATAAAGTGTTCTCTAGAAAGTAGAAGGGCTTCCCTGGTGTCTCAGATACTGAAGAATCTGCTGGCAATGTAAGAGACCTGGGTTCTATCCCTGGGTCAGAAGATCCCCTGGAGATGGGAATGGCAGCCTGCTCCAGTATTCTTGCCTGGAGACTTCCATAGACAAAGGAGCCTGGCAGGCTACAGTCCGTGAGATCACAGAGTCCAACACAACGGAGCAACTAACGGTTTCACTTTCCAGAAATCAGTAAGCAGGTGTTTGTCTTCAAGATGGCAGGGAAGTTGTCACAGTGGAGAAAGTAGTTTTGATAAATAATCTCTTCTGTTAGATCGGACCCAGTGGAAAAGTTCACTTGGTTCATGCAATAAAAATGTTCATTTTTCAGTATAGAAAGTCATACAACTTCATCCATAGGTCTCTATCACTATAGTTAATATATCTGTAGCCTAGAATAGCTTTTTCTCGCCACCCAGATCTCAACTGACCATGAAAGATTAGCTTCTGATAATGACTCTTATAAGTTATTGTTGTTTTTCAATTTGAACTTCATCTTGGGACTGCCTTTTTCTATTCTGGGGCCAGCAGCAACTCTCTTTTTTCCATCCACTGCTCCTTTACTGGGGCTTCCCTGATAGCTCAGCTGGTCAAGAATCTGCCTGCAATGCAGGAGACCCCGGTTCAATTTCTGGGTCAGGAAGATCCACTGGAGAAGGGATAGGCTACCGACTCCAGTATTTTTGAGCTTCCGTGGTGGCTTAGCTGGTAAAGAATCCACCTACAATGCACGAGATCTGGTTCAGTCCCTGGCTGGGGAGCCGTGGTGAAGGCAACAGCTACCCCCTCCAGTATTCTGCCCGGAGAATTCCATGGACTGTACAGTGCACGGGGTCGCAAAGAGTCAGACACGACTGAGCGACTTTCAGTTTCCTCCTTTATTAATTATTTGGCTCATATTAGGGTGATATTCTACTAGCATCTAAAGAAATGGGTCCTGATTTTGAAGAGGGGCGGTGATTCCTCATATAGTGGTAAAAACAATTGGTATTATAGAGAGATTGAAAGAAAACCCTTATTTTTATTAGAGCCAGCAGGCCTTTCATTACTCAAAATTGTTCAGCTCTTTTGACTATAAGGATTTTTCTTTGTATCAAAATCATGGTATTGACTTTAAAAGCACCGTTATAGAAATTATTCTGTAACTTGTCTGGCAGTCATTTTGATGTGCTATTAGCATTTGTAAATAGTTTAATATAATTCTAACAGTGAGCCGATTTAACAACAAATAGTTGTTTCACCCTGAGGTTGGAAATCTAAGACCATGTCCTAGCTCTGGTAGGAATTCCAAGAATCTATTGTAGACAAAGTGTTAGGAGTAAGTCATGTGTAATATGCAAACTCGAAGTGTAATGTTTATTTGGCATGTGTATAATGTGAAAGTATTTCAGAAGTTGTCTGTATTAAACATTCAGAATCATTGATTCTTAAAGTGTGGCTGAGGCTCATCTGGGACTCTACAGAACCCTTTGAGAGGGAGTGCAAGTTACACATTATTCATGAGTAAAAAAATTATACTTCACATGTAAAATATACCAATAATCCATTTCAGTGTAATACAGAAGGAAATGTTCATTGATAGGCTTTCAGATTTTTCATTGCACTAACCTTTAAGAAATTTTAGAAATTTCTATTTGTTGAGTTATGATGTGGTATCACAAAAATTTATCCACAGTTCTCTATAAACACTCTAAAATATTCCTTTATTTTCACACTATGTATCTTTGCTACTCTTCTCATTGTTTTCTAAAAACAATCTGTTTATTTTCATGAAACTATGTTATTTAATCATATAATATAAGGATTATTATTTTTACTAAAATAATCAGTAGGTTATAATTGAAAGACTCTTAGTTTAATTGCTAATAGAATAAGTCCTAACAGATATAACTCACATACCCAGAACCTTTTGGAGTCCTCAGTAATTTTAAAGAGTATTAACACATCATGAGATTGAATGTTTATTGTGACTTCCAGCCTTCCAGACTTAACTTCTGTTGCTTAAGCCACCTAGTCCACAGTAATTTTTATAGCAACCCAAAGTGAGATGCTTATAAAAGTTTTTTACTAATGGTTGTGACTTCTGCCATTCTCAGAAGCCATGCTTACTTCTTTTGAAGAACAAACCAATAAATAAATCTGCAGTAATCTTTATATCATTAAAAGGGAACTTATCCTTTCATAAAGATTCTACGTATGAAAATCAATTGTCAACATTGTAGACTTTTCCTATGTCTAAAATATTTTGTATGGGTATTCTATTTTTGGTAAGTACCTTTTATATTGATATTTCAATGTTCTCATCAAAATAAGATAAAATTAAGCATAAAACATAGATGAGAATGTTGTTCAGGTATTTTTGTAACTAAAATGTAGTTTTAATTTTAGGATCAAGTTTGTACTTTTTATTTAAGTATGACTAGATTTAAAGTTACCCTGTGAACTTTTCTAACAGTTTTCTTATTTATAAAAAGTTACAGCAGGGGAACTATGAAAATATATCTTTTTTATTCAAAGAAAATAGCTTTCCTTTAAGATATTCCTAAAATGTTAAAATATAAGGTCACTTATACTTCTGGTTATAATTCTTTATTTAAAAATAAATGCAACAGATATTAGTCTTTTAATTGTTAGTATTACATATAAACAGCAAAAATAATCATGAAAAGCTTATGATTTTCTGTTACTATTGGAAGCATAAAATTCCAGAGGTAGAATCATGATACCGTTATATACATGACAAAGAAACTGAAAAAAATAATTACATGTTTTCTCCAGGTTTTAAGAAAAGCTATATAAAATAATTTTTATGAAGTATGCACTACATGGCTGTTAGTAATAAAACAATGAAATTCTTACTAAACCATACATGTTTTACCTATACTGCTTGTATCCATATGGTTATAGGTTGTCTAGTTCTCTCATAAGTCTTTGTTGTCCTAAAACCATTTATATTTTTTAGATAAGTATATATTAGGTAAATCACTGACACAGTTGTAGATTCCTTAGGGGATCTTACACTGTTGTTTTACAAGTGAACAAGTTTTTGAAACATCTTTTTTGATCCATATTTTCAATTTAAAATCAATTTTAGCACCACAGAAGAGAAACAAAGCTGTCCTGAAGTGGAGGATCCCGTGAAGGCCATTTAGGGAAAGCTTGCCTACCCTGATTCCTTTCTCCACAACTACAGGCTAATTTCTGTATTCTGATTATTTTAAAATGTTAAAAAAAAAAAAAAAAAGCTGTATGTCTCAGGAAACTCAAACAGGGTCTTTGTATCAACCTAGAGGGGTGGGATGGGGAGGAAGATAGGAGGGAGGTTCAAAAGGGAGGGTTTATATGTATACCTATGGCTGATTTGTGTTGAACTTTGACAGAAAACAATAAAATTTTGTAAAGCAATTATCCTTCAACTAAAAATAAATTAAAAAAAACACACAGTCCAAAGTATCTAACTGTTCAAAATTTTATTTGGCTCATATCATAAGCCACTTGCTGGAGAGTTCTTAAGAAAAATATTCTACAGATATTCTAACAGAACAAAATTCTAACAGAAGGCAGTAAATATATGAAACTCAGGTGGACCTGTATTGTGTCTGGTTCTCAGCTGCTATAGAGAAAATGAAGCTTTGCATCAGTATCAGAAGTTGGACCTTCCTTCTCTGATCAGTTCTTTCTTGGTGATTAATAAATTTGTAATTAAAAAAAATTATAAATTTGCAATGCAGAAAAAGCCTCCACTCCTATTGTATAATAGGGCATCTTTGGAAATATTATCAAGTAGAAAACAATTTGGGGTAAAGACTTGCAGATAACTTAAATGCCCATCAATAGAGCAATGGATTAAGAAAATGTGATACATATTACTCAGGCATTAAAAAATAATGAAATAATGCCATTTGCAGCAACATGGATAGAATTCATACTGAGTGAAGTAAGTCAGACAGAGAAGGAGAAATATTCTATGACATCCCATATATGTGGAATCTAAAAAGAAATACAAGTAAACTTACTTGTGAAACAGAAAGAGGCTCAGAGACTTAAAAAATGAACTTACGGTTGATGGGAGGAAGGTATAGTTAGGGATTTTGGGAAGGTCCTGTACACACTACTGTATTTAAAATGGATAACCAGTAAGGACCTATTGTATAGCGCATGGAACTCTGCTCAATTTTATGTGCCAGCCTGGATGGAAGGGGATTTGGGGGAGAATGGATACATGTATATGTATGACTGAGTTCCTTTGCTGCTCACCTGAAACTACCACAACATTGTTAACTTGATATAACCCAATACAAAATAAAGTTTAGAGTTTTTGGGAAAAAATACTTGCAGATAACCTCGCCATTTCCTGGAGAAGAAGCATATTGCAGGCTTAATAATTCTAGGTCTGAGCTGCGTTACTCGCTCAGTTGTGTTCAACTCTAGATCTAGGTCTAGAGAAAATTTTCTCTATTTTAAGATCAGTATTTACTAACTGTGAACTTCAGTAAGTGAGCCTCCTTAAGCATCAGCTTTCTTATCTCTTAGGTGTGGATAAAAGTAGTACTGTCTATTAAGAGTTTATCTGAGGATTAAATAATAGTCTCGGTAAAGCTGTAGCATAATATCTCCCACATTAGAAAAAACAATGTGTGTTAGCTCGATTGAGGTTGATTATGATGATGGTGTCAAAAATGATGAAGAAAGAAATGGACAAATGTTCAAAATGAAATGTTAGTGATATTTTGCTCCTGAAACTATTCTGCATTTTAATATCCTTAAATTTATTTTTCCTTTCTTTTCATTTGAAATTAATGAGATAGACATATGGTTATGTACCAGCCTCATAAAATATTTCCATAATAAAAATATTAGTTTGTATGTGTGTGAAACTTCACCATGACTGATAGTAGATCTTGCTTGTGGCAGTGATAGAATAGCTGCCATAAAATGACTGCAATTTTATCTTTACCTAAAATGAAATTTCCTTTCTCTCTTTAATTTTGTTTAAATTTTTAGTTGACTTTGGAAATGCATCAGATTTATTTGACCTGGCTTTGACATTTATGTCTTTATATCTTTTTCCTGATATTAAAACAAAAACAAACAAGCACAGGATGTAACAGACATCAGCATAACATAAGGCACGAGTCTTGATTTCTAGCTGTTCTGGTTATCCTCTTGTGTTATATCTCATAGCTTCAGGGTACTGCCATGTTGTGTGTGTGACTTGTAATTAACTCAAAGTGTATTGTTTAAAGAGTTCAGAAAAAAAGATTGTTGAGAGGAACAAATTGACTCACAGGAATCTCTCACATGCTAGGCCAGTCAGACAGGTGATAGCTTCTGTCATTACTAGAGATGGTCAAAGACATTATAAAGAAAAAGAAAGTAGCACTTTTAAAGTAGGTGACTGCAAAGTAATTCTCCACTGGTGTGACATAAAAAGGATATCATATATTGTGATTTAAAGTGTCTTCAACCTCATCTTTTAGAAAAAGATGTGTATTCCTTGAATCTCTTTTTCTTCCCTCCCTCCATTTCTTCTTTCTTTCCTATTTTTGTTTTTCTTTTTCAAGTATTTCAGCCATGAAACTTTTAATGATATTCATTTAAGTTTATAGCTAGTGTGAAGATCAAGAGGTTTTAAATTTACAATTATTTTTTGATTGTTCATTAGTGTATTCACTGGTTTTTTGGTTGCTTATTTATGGAGTTTTCTTTGACATTTGGGACATCGTTTCTTTTTGTACTTTACTTTTGTATCCTTTGAACTCTAGTTATTTAATTTTGCTAGAAATCTGATATTTGGGTAACTGAAATACTTGATAAAATAAAACCATTGTTAAGAGTAAAGTGTCTCATGATGATGCTTTAAGTTCCAGAATATTCCATAGAAGTAAGAATATGTCAGCAGTTTAATTTTTAGAAAAGGAAAGTTTGGAATGTTTATTATGAAATATCTCATGAATATGTAGCAAATCAAATTGATTTTGATAAACTTCTTCATATTCTACTGTTACTTCTCTTCTAGAAAATTTTACTTTGTGTGGTGAGAAATTAAAAGAATATAAGAAATATACTGGAAATGCATCAGATTTATTTGACCTGAAACAAATGTATTTGGAAACAAAAAAAGTGGTATGAATATTAGGAGAATGAAAGAAAGAAAAAGAACCCATTACTTTTAAAATAGGGTAGAACAAATTCAGTACAGCAGTGCTTTGTAAGGACAAGCCTATGTTCAAGATCAGAAAATAGTTTGCAGATGTTTGTTCTGATGGGCCCTCACTTCTGGTTTCTTACGACCCTTCAATGGATTATTCCAAACATGGGAATGAGTTGGTTCTAGACTGACATGTTGTTTATAAAAAGCACCCTCACCCACAGCATTCATTTGAGATGCCTTAGAAAGCTTTTTTTTTTAATTTAAAATTATTTATTTTAATTGGATGCTAATTACTTTACAATATTGTATTGATTTTGCCATACATCAACATGAATCCACCACAGGTGTACACGTGTTCCCCATCCTGAACCCCCCTCCTACCTCCCTCCCCGTACCATCCCTCTGGGTCTCCATATATAACTTTTTAGGATAAAGAAGTCCAGTTATTTGAAGGCCACAGTGTAACATCTCTTAATGCTGAGGACAGCACATACTGGAAAATGAAGAGGCACAGTTTTATAATTAAATAGTATGGCCAAGGAATCTGTGATAAAGGAAAAAAAAAGTAATGTATTAAGCAAAAAAAAAAAAAAGAAAAACAACCCACAAACCCGCAATTTGAGGTAAAATGGTTTTTGACTAGTTAATCAAAGGTACAATCAGAATTTATTTTGCATATTTTTTATGTCTGATTAAATTGGACTATATAAAGTGTTTATTTTGCACAGAATTTTTCATGACTATTAGAGTAAATCTGATTATTAAGAAAAAGATGCAAAGATGTTAGTAGGACTAATCAGAAAAACATTATTTTTAACTGAAGCAAATTTTGAATTTTAGTGCTTAAGAAAATGATTGCTGTCAAGGAAATTTTGGCATAAAAGACTAACTCATGATGAAGAAAAAATAATTAAAAGACTATGGCATAGGAGTTTAAAAGAGTATTAATTGGATAATATTATTTTACATGCCTTATATATCAGAACATACTGAATAAATGAAATGGTTTAACAGGGGAAGTTTTTAAAAAACAGTTATAAAGGAGATCATACATAAATTGATTTAGACTTTATGTGTTATATAGTATCACTTATTGCTAAATCATTCTGAGAAACTAATATTCCCTTTTATGAAATGTGAAATAGAAGTGTGAGGCTCAGATTCTGGATGTTTTTGGAGCAAAATTTTAACCTCTCTTACTTGCTACAATGGTTCAAGTATATGGCTAACTTCTTTCTATAAAGTTTCTTTTAATTGTTCTTGGAATTATTAACTTCAGTGATTTCTTTCTGATACTTCTGGAAAGGAAGAGACTATTGATAAAGGTGGAATGACATATTCTGTGAAGAATTAATGGTTAAACCCTTTGGAAATTTATAAATGCTTCTTAGGGTACCAGAATATTTTCTTCATTTTCACAGCTACTCAGAGCTTTGATAGTTGAGGTTGTCAACCAGAGAAAACCACTCAGGTTGTGCCCCTTCCTTAGAAAAGACCTACAGTGAATGGCTGGTTAATCAGAGGTTAAATATAGATTGAAAGAGGCAAGCTATAAACTGATTTCTTTTATAAGTTGAAGAGCATTATATCACCAATAAGGGGTAGTAACAAATCATAGAGATAGACATCCTGGAATGAGAAGTCAAGTGGGCCTTAGGAAGCATCACTATGAACAAAGCTAGTGAAGGTGATGGAATTTCAGTTGAGCTATTTCAAATCCTGAAAGATGATGCTGTAAAAGTGCTGCACTCAATGCCAATAAATTTGGAAAACTCAGCAGTGGCTACAGGACTGGAAAAGGTCAGTTTTCATTCCAATCCCAAAGAAAGGGAATGCCAAAGAATGTTCAAGAAGAATGTTCAAGCTGCTGCACAATTGCACTCATCTCACATGCTAGCAAAGTAATGCTCAAAATTCTCCAAGCCAGGCTTCAGCAATATGTGAACCGTGAACTTCCAGATGTGCAAACTGGATTTAGAAAAGGCAGAGGAACCAGAGATCAAATTACCAACACCTGCTGGATCATCGAAAAAGCAAGAGGATTCCAGAAAAACATCTATTTCTGCTTTGACTATGCCAGAGCCTTTGACTGTGTGGATCACAATAAACTGTCAAAAATTCTTCAAGAGATAGGAATACCAGACCACCTGACCTCACTCCTGAAAAACATGTATTCAGGTCAGGAAGCAACAGTTAGAAGTGGACATGGAACAACAGACTGGTTCCAAATAGGAAAAGGAGTACGTCAAGGCTGTATATTGTCACCTTGCTTATTTAACTTATATGCAGAGTACATCATGAGAAATGCTGGGCTGGAAGAAGCACAAGCTGGAATCAAGATTGCTGGGAGAAATATCAGTAACCTCAGATATGCAGATGATACCACCCTTATGGCAGAAAGTGAAGAAGAACTAAAGAGCCTCTTGATGAAAGTAAAAGAGGAGAGTGAAAAAGTTGGCTTCAAGCTCAACATTCAGAAAACTAAGATCATGGCATCTGGTCCCATCACTTCATGGCAAATACATGGGAAACATTGGAAACAGTGACAGACTTTATTTTGGGGGGCTTCAAACTCACAGCAGACGGTGACTGCAGCCATGAAATTAAGACACTTGCTCCTTTAAAGAAAACCTATGACCAACATAGTCAGCATATTAAAATGCAGAGACATTACTTTGCCAGCAAAGGTCCATCTAGGAAAAGCTATGGTTTTTCCAGTAGTCATTTATGGATGTGAGAGTTGGACTGTAAAGGAAGCTGTACTCCAAAGAATTGATACTTTTGAACTGTGGTGTTGGAGAAGACTCTTGAGAGTCTCTTGGACTGCAAGGAGATCTAACCAGTCCATCCTTAAGGAAATCAGTCCTGAATATTCATTGGAAGGACTGATGCTGAAGCTGAAACTCCAATACTTTGGCCACCTGATGGGAAGAACTGACTCATTGGAAAAGACCCTGATGCTGGGAGAGATTGAAGGCGGAAGGAGAAGGGGATGACAGAGGATGAGATGGCTGGATGGCATCACCAACTCGATGGACAGGAGTTTGAGTCAGCTCTGGGAGCTGGTGATGGACAGGGAAGTCTAGCATGCTGCAGTCCATGGGGTTGCAAAGAGTCGGACACGACTGAATGACTGAACTGAACAAACAAATCAAAGAAGGCTTTTTCCGAGGAGTTATATTAGTTTACCTTTCAACTGATAGCAGGGCATTCTAGGGATACAGAATAGCATAAGTATTTGGAGGTTAAACTAAAAAGCATGGGTCCTATATGGAACTTCCAGAAGTTCATCATGACCGATCAACAGATACAAGTAAGAATGTTATTGAGACATGGAAATGGACAAAAGCCAGACAATGACACTTCTTGCGTGTCAGTAAAGGGGAGTATACTTTACCAGTAAGCAGTGTTCTGCCACGGAGAAGGCAATGGCACCCCACTCCAGTACTCTTGCCTGGAAAATCCCATGGATGGAGGAGCCTGGTGGGCTGCAGTCCATGGGGTCACACAGAGTCGGACACAACTGAAGTGACTTAGCAGTTATCAGGGTACTGCCATAATCAAGTTTGTGTTTTAGGCGTGTATTCCTTTCTAATTTGAATTATAGTTAGGTTTTGTTTTAGATTTTTTTGGCTATTAATGAGCTTGGATTTTGAATCTATGAAGTGGTTTGGGGTGAGAGAGAGAGCAGAGAGTTTATAGAAGTACAGCCATTTAGGAGGGAGTACTGAGTTTCTTGAGTACAGTTTGGAGATATACATTTTCAGGTTATATGAGCCAGGTGTATACAGCCAGGGATATGTCCTCTAACCTGCCAGCCTAAACGGGACTGGCCCTTCTCTAGAGTGCGTCTCTCTTGGAGTGTGTGTAAATGTTCTTTTGTTTTGTTTTTAAGGAACTCTCTGCAGTTTATCATGATATATATTTATTTTTAGAAAGACAGTCTAGAAGATTGAGAACTAGGATATTATACTCATATTTTGTTTTCAGTCCCGAATCTACCACATACTTATTTTGAGACCAAAAATCTATCAAAATCATAATTGATTTCTTTATTTATGAGAATGACCATGACTTATTAGGTCAGAATATTTCATTGCAATGTGACAAAAACTCATGTTTCAATATAAAATTATATTTGCATAATAACTTTGAATTGTCCCTATTGAGACAACATGCAGAGGCAATGTTGAATCCAGGGGTTCAAGTGACACCATCCAAACTTTAGCTCTAGTCTACTCTGTAAAGGTTTCCTTCCTAGGCTGACTTTCTCCGTGTTTAGCCTAGGATGGCACCCACTCAATGATAGTCTTATGTATTACAAATTTAGCCTTACCAGAAAAATATGAAGTGCTTCTTCTCTGATGGTTCAGTATAAATCTTGGTATTTGAATTCCAAATAAATGAATCATTTTTTAAAATCTTAGGTTAAAGATTGCATGGAATGCACTTATATTAAGAAACAATTTCTCTGTATATATGAAATTCAACTGGAATTGGATATCCTGTATTTTTATTTGCTAAATGTGATAACCCTTCTTAGAAACCTATCAGTTTCTGAACCCATATCTCTGTTCAGGGTGATAGAGTGTTGATTAGGCCTGGGTATGTACTTTCTTTAACTAAACTCTCCCACCTTAAAGCAAATGGATTGAGAAAGGGAGAAAGATAATTTTATTATAAAAATTGAAGTGCTAGTAGTATTCTGTGCATATAGAAAACCAAAAAATATACACAAATAAAAATGTTTTAGAGAAATGATGTCTAATAGGACTCCCGAGGAGTTTCCATCATAAATAATCCTTTTAAAGCTGTTAGCACAGTGCCTGGCACATAGAAAATCTTAGTGCTTTCCACTGTACATACTATTAGTGTTCTAGTAATTCTAATACCTAAGTATTGACTGCAGTCATTCAGCAAATATGTATTGAGCACGTCAGTACTGTTTCAGTTGTCATGCTTTATCTGAATAGGAATAAAAGACATAATAGGAAAGTGATGTGATAATTCTGGTGAACATGTTTGTTCCTTTGACTTCCCCTCCACTCCCCCACCCCCACCCCCACCCCCACCCCTACCCCCAGTGAAAATTTTCCTAGGAACAGAGAGGAATTACTAGCTGAGGGGGAATGAATGTTCTGAAATCTTCAGTTACTTGTGTTGAACTGTCAGTTATAGCTCTACAATTTCTATGTTCCAAAGTCAGAGGCTATTTGTCTCCCACTACCCACAGGTTCAGCCCTAGTTCCAAAAACCAGACCATCCAGATAGCTAAACTCTTGATCTAGTTCACAGCTCATATAACCCCTTACTAGTGAAGTCACATGGAAGGTTAAAAATTAGCTTCTATAGTTATCTGGCCTGAGAGAGACATTCTCACCTTCCACCCCAACACCAAAGTCCCAGTTTAGAGACGATTCATGGGACTTGAAACTTCAGCGTTGTTACTCTTTTTCCAGAGCTACTTACTCTTCTCTGATGACTTCTTTCAGTATATCTTTAACCTTCTGAGGTCAATTTGTCCTTCATGTAGCAGGTATAATAAACAGTAGATAGAAATTTACTTAGGAAAGCCTTATCAGAATAAACCTCATATTAGAGAAAACCAGAGTCTTAAAGTTGCTCAAATGACTGTTTTGAAGTGGAAATATAATCTCCAGCCATCCCAGTTGACCACATTGATTTGCTTTCCTTAATCCAGAGGTTCAAAGAATTATTCTCCTCACTTTCAGTTCTTTCTAGTTCTTTTATTTAGAAGACTGAAGAGAAATTAATGAGGATTGCAATTTTTAAAATAAAATAGGAACTTCAAGGAAGGTTAGTCATATTGATATTTAGCTTTGTCTGTTTAAGAAACAAGTTCAGCTAAAATTCTCCATAACAGGGATCTGAGTGGACCCACAGTAGGGAGTTTCATTCACACTTTAACTGTGTGTACAGATAGGAAATGGATGTCCCTCATAGCTCAGTCAGTAAAGAATCTGTCTGCAATGAAGGAGACCCAGGTTCGATTCCTGGGTTGGGAAGATCCCCTAGAGAAGTAAATGGCAACCCACTCCAGTATTCTTGCCTGGAAAATCCCCTGGACTGAGGAGCCTGGAGGACTGCAGTCCACAGGGTTGCAAGAGTTGGACACGACTTAGCGACTAAACCACCACATGTAGGAAGGCAGCCAAAAGGGTATCCTAAATTGCTTCACACATCTCTCTAAAGGAGACTAAAGTTTATCTCTTACAGGTCAATCGGGAAATATCTAATGTTTAGACAACAGTCATTGTCTTAACCTAATATTCTGTTGATGCCAAAACTTTCCAGTCCCATCAAATACTACTTTATCCCTGTAGTTAAATATTTACAAAACTGGTAATCACTCAACTTCTTTGAAAGTCAACAGTCTATCGATTCATACTTTCCATTAATGTAAAATACTGTCTCTTTTTGTGTCTAAGACTGATTCTGTTGCACATCTTCAGTCTTGTGGACCTAGATTTTAGTAGTGTTTTGCCACATATCCAAATACATCCTCAACACTCATGGTTTAACCATACATTTCATTTGACTGACTGGTGTCCCTTGCCTCCACACCACTGACTGTATTACACAGAGGCTCATCTACTCTTTGAAGATAAGAAATTCATTGGCTTGCATAACACTTCAGATGGCTGCTAGTTCAACACTAATTTTGACAAAAATACTATGAAATCATATAAAACATAGCTCCAAGAGCCACAAAGAAAATTAAGCTCATAAGGCTAAAATTATGTTCTCCATAGCAAATAATCATGATGGTGTGATCACTCACCTAGATGCAGACATCCTGGAATGTGAACTCAAGTGAGCCTTAGGAAGCATCACTATGAGCAAAGCTAGTGGAGGTGATGGAATTCCAGTTGAGCTCTTTCAAATCCTAAACAATGATGCCTTGAAAGTGCTGCACTTCAATATGCCAGAACATTTGGAAAACTCAGCAGTGACCACAGGACTGGAAAAGGTCAGTTTTCATTCCAATCCCAAAGAAAGGCAATGCCAAAGAATGCCCAAACTACTGCGCAATTGCACTCATCTCACACGCTAGTAAAGTAATGCTCAAAATTCTCCAAGCCAGGCTTCAGCAGTACGTGAACTGTGAACTTCCAGATGTTTAAGCTGGTTTTAGAAAAGGCAGAGGAACCAGCGATCAAATTGCCAACATCCGTTGGGTCATTGAAAAAGCAAGAGAGTTCAAGAAAAAACATTCTATTTCTGCTTTCTTGAATATGCCAAAGCCTTTGACTGTGTGGATCACAATAAACTGTGGAAAATTCTGAGAGAGATGGGAATACCAGACCACTTGACCTGCCTCTTGAGAAATCTGTATGCAGGTCAAGAAGCAACAGTTAGAACTGGACATGGAACAAAAGACTGGTTCCAAATAGGAAAGGGAGTAAGTCAAGGTTGTATATTATCACCCTGCTTATTTAACTTCTATGCAGAGTACATTATGATAAATGCTGGGCTGGATGAAGCACAAGCTGGAATCAAGATTGCCAGGAGAAATACCAATAACCTCAGATACGCAGATGACACCACCCTTCTGGCAGAAAGTGAAGAGGAACTAAAGAACATCTTGATGAAAGTGAAAGAGGAGAGTGAAAAAGTTGGCTTAAAGCTCAACATTCAGAAAATGAAGATCCTAGGATGCAGTCCCATCACTTCATGGCAAATAGATGGGGAAACAGAGGAAACAGTGGCTGATTTTGTTTTTCTGGGCTCCAAAATCACTGCAGATGGTGATTGCAGTCATGAAATTAAAAGACAGTTCCTTCTTGGAAGGAATGTTATGACCAACCTAGACAACATATTGAAAAGCAGAGACATTACTTTGCCAACAAAAGTCCATCTAGTCAAGGCTATGGTTTTTCCAGTAGTCATTTATGGATGTGAGAGTTGGACTATAAAGAAAGCTGAGCACTGAAGAATTGATGCTTTTGAACTGTGGTTTTGGAGAAGAGTATTGAGAGTCCTTTGGACTGCATGGAATTACAACCAGTCCATCCTAAAGGACATCAGTCCTAGTTGTTCATTGGAAGGACTGATATTGAAGCTGAAACTCCAATACTTTGGCCACCTGATGCGAAGAGCTGACTCATTTGAAAAGACCCTGATACTGGGAAAGATTGAAGGCAGTAGGAGAAGGGGACGACAGAAGATGAGATGGTTGGATGGCATCACCGACTCAATGGAGATGAGTTTGGGTGAACTCCGGGAGTTGGTGATAGCCAGGGAAGCCTTGCGTGCTGTGGTCCATGGGGTTGCAAAAAGTTGGACACGACTGAGTGACTAAACTGTACTGAACTGAAAGCAAATAATAATGAAAATTTCTGATTGGATTTGTAAATTGATAAATAGAATAATCATGACAGAACTAGCTGTCACTTACACAACGTAATTTAGAGAATCCTTTTATAAACATACAGGGCAACATATAAAAACATATTAGTGTGTCAGTTTTCCTTCCAGTGTTTGGAAATATTACCTTGCTAGAGGTATGCACAGAGAAGGCAATGGTACCCCACTCCAGTACTCTTGCCAGGAAAATCCCATGGACAGAGGAGCCTGGCAGGCTGCAGTCCATGGGGTTGCTGAGGGTTGGACACGACTGAGCAACTTCACTTTCACTTTTTACTTTCATGCATTGGAGAAGGAAATGGCAACCCACTCCAGTGTTCTTGCCTGGAGAATCCCAGGGACGGGGAAGCCTGGTAGGCTACTGTCCATGGGATCGCACAGAGTCGGACACGAATGAAGTGACTTAGCAGCAGCAGCAGCAGCAGAGGCATGCAATTTAGAAAGTGAATTTCAAAAAAAAAAGACAGTGAATTTCATCATACTCTGGTATTTATGCTTTGCTTATCTAATATTTTGATAATGTAACTGTATTTATGTTGAAGAGTAAACCTATGTGGAACGTTGTCTTTACTTTGACTGTATCTCATTGCTGTAATTATAATTCTGTGAAAGAATAGTTTTGCATTGTTTGACCAAGTGTCTCAATTTATCCTGTTAATATTATTAGGACCTAATACCAGTGATGATGTCCGTTTATTCACTGCTCAGCATGTGATGAACATTAGTTAATTCTCCCAGGCTGTGAAAGAGCCCTTGCTACTCACGTGTTCATGGAAGAGCACACAGAATTTTATTTTGGTTAGGGAAGCCTTGAGATATGCTGGGAGAAAAGGCCTGTCGATAAGCTGACAGGGGAAGGAATCAAAGAGAGGCTGCTAAAACATAGGCCAGGAGAGACTAATTCCTTCATCTCTTAATCTCTTTTGAATTCCTTAATTCCTTCAAAATAAAGGAATATTTTCCTCTGAGGTGGAAGAAGAGGAGAGGGTTGTAGCAAATATCAATAAATTGAAAGGCAAACATTAACGCGAGTTTGGTTGACTGTGATTATGTACTGTCTTAGATTTTGGCAACTCTAACAAAATACCATAGACTGGGTGACTAATAAGCAACAGAAATTAATTGTTCATGATTCTGGAGCCTGGAAGTGTGAGATCATGGTGCCAGCCTGCTGAGGTTCTGGTGAGATCTCTCTTCTGGGTTGCCAAGTGCCACATTCTTTTCTCCTCACACAGTGAAAATGGGAGAGGACGAGAAGCAGCTCCTTAGGGGTCTCTCCTTTTTATAAGAGCAGAAATGCCATTCTTGAGGATTCCACCTTCCTGACCTGATTACCCTACTAACACACTGAACTGCAAACACCTTACATTGTTGGTGAGGATTTCAACATGAATTTGGGGGGGACATGGGCATGCACTATAACATGTACCAGTTTGGAAATGTTGTAGATGCAGAAAAGATAGCAGATTGTGCTGATCCAAGACTATGAAGTTTTATGCAAGTTAGGACAGAAAGGCAAAAGAACGTTCCAAACTGAGCGTTAACTAATTATTTGGTTTTCAAATCAATCATTAGATGTAGAACAACTGTGTGTGCCTCACACCATTATAGAATATTCTCTGCTCTAAGAATCTCACAGTCCCATCTAGAAGGCAATACAGGCAATGGTGGATGTTAGAGTTAGTTTACATGGCCAGTGTTCAGAGTGATGTCAAAGAAATGTTAAGCTCAAAAATTCTCTTTAAATCTAGATCTCCCCTTCATTGTAGGACACAGGATAATATTGCATTTTTAAAAAATCTGCAAACTGTGAGTTATCATTCATTGTAAAACCAATCCAGATTTTATAGATATCAATTAAAATGGACAAAAAATGTGTCTCTCCAAGGCAATAAATAGATGTGGAATACTTATATTAGAATTGAAACTTCAAACTATTGCAAATTTAACATAATCTTAAAGAGACCCATTCTGAACTTAATACACAAAAAATGAATCCATTATTAATTACTTTCTCAATGCATCAGTACATGAAAACTTGTACAGTTCATGCCATTCAGTAGGCATGGTTCTTGGGGATCATCATTTTATTTACATTAGCTTCTGTGAAAAAAATAGATTTCATGTTTGATAAATTTTAACGAAATGACTGCTGATTTCATAGAATTCTGGTGCATAAGGTCATTTGCTTTATAGATGTCAATTCTCTTTTTAAAAAATTGTTAAGTTCACAATTAACATGATTTAATACTTATACTTACCTTGAGGATATTTTTAGATTGTGTTGTAAATGTTGGTCTGCAGGTACCAAAAATATGCCTTAATTTGTTCATTATAGAAGCTCAGAGGCAAGGTTTGTTTGATTCGTACTGTGCAAAAATGTGGCACTGGCTATATAAAGAGCAATTTGGCAACAGCAAACCATTTCACAACATCCATTATTTCAGAAATAATGCCTGTTTTATTTCGTTGACTGTAAGAAAGAATTAGAACTTTTCTGGCATATGTACAGAAATGAGCTCATTAGCGTTGGAATATCTTCTTATAACTGTTGGGAACAAGAAAAGAAAAACCAATCTGTTTGTTCCTTATTTCATATTCATGAAGCTGCTCAGAGGCAGTTTGATTGACACCGCTGGTATATGTTTTCTGCTCTCTTTAGATCAGGCTGAGGGTTTTGCTTCACCTATCACTCACTTTCACTTAGCTACCAAGGTCTATTGTGGCTTTCTAAAATTGTGTTGTGATGAATTGCCCATTTGGGAATTTTTAGGACATCTTAATCCCAGCCTGACAGAAATCCCTTCGATAAATAATCTACCAACCCCTTCTGCCAAATACAAGTGGATCAGTGGACATAGATTTATGGCAGCTTTCACAAATGAAAAGTAGTGGCAGGGAGTGTATGCTTAGCATACTTAGAATCCATGAATGGTCTCTGTTTCCCAGTTTAATTTTCCCCAGATACATTTGGTTGAAATGTGTCCTGCAGGATTGTCTTTAAAGCTCTGTGTGTGTGTGATGAGTGCACGTGCATGCCCCTGTGTGTCTGAATGTGCAGCTGCTTCATTGATTAAAAATACGGGAAATTATTTATAAAGCAATCACTGGAGATCATTTTTATTTATAATTTGGGATTTTCTTGGGTAAATATATAACTAATAGAATCTGAATGATAAGAATAGGTCACTCATTTTCAGGAATTAAATTTTCTTCAAAGAAAGTAGTTTTTATTGAAAAGCACATGAAGTTACTTGTGGATGCTTGTGGATGAGTTAATCTGATTATTTGAATCTGAGCTGTTTGGATTTATGCCATGTGATATAGAAATAGCACAGAAAAAATTGTTGGGTAGATTAAATACTTATAATATTTTTAGTGTAAATTCTATTATTTATGATAAATTATTAAAAATATCAAACCATTAATGCTATAGAATAAGCTTATGTCATAGAATAGACTCTAAATACTATTTCATGTGTATTATATACATCATATAATATGTTTTATTTATTGAACATTTAAAAAGTGAGAAGTAATTTTAGGGAACAAATCTGATAATTAGTCTTTTTTTTTTTTAGTATTTCTTGCGTTATCACAGTTAGACTGTGAATTTTGTCACTCTATTACAGAAGCACCAATCTTTCTATAAAGTGACAGCCACCTTTTCTCACCCTTAAGGCATATGGCACAAGTTCACAGCAAGTTAGAATGTTACATATTACTTTTTCCCATTTAAACTTAGACAGCTTTATAAGCTCCTTATGAGGCTGAGAGTTTTCTTCAGTAATGAAGAAAAGAGAGGGTTGTGTGCACGTGCACACACATGATCCCGTCTGATGGTGTACTGTGTGTTTGTTTGTTTGTTTCCTTTTCTTTTTTTTGGTATATATTTGTAAAAATACTGAGGGCAAAAAAATAAAAACAAGAACTATGGACTGGAAAAGTCTGTAATTTACTAAATCCATAGAAGTAAGTTAATATGGACATATTGTTGTTAAAAAAAAAAAAAAAAACTGGATTTTTTTCAGAACAAATCCCAAAGAGGTTCTTGAATCCCTGCTAAGTACCAGCTTCTTTTCCTTTGCCAACAGAGCTACCTGCAGGTGACCGCAGCCACATTCAGGCTGTAACACAAGGTCAGGAGCGAAATTGCTTCTGGCTTGGATAACTGAAAAAAATCAGAGCCTTCAAATTAGTATTTGTGTTCAAATTAGACAGTAATACCGGTAATACATTATTTTTTTTTTCTTCTTCTTCAAATCTTTCTTAATGAACCCTGAAAAGTATCACACAGGATAATTGTTAAATGAAGCCAAATGTTTCAATTTTGTGTGGCACTGACATTATGCAGAGCTTTTTCAGGTTATTGTCACCTTACAAGGATTTTTGTAAGGCTTGAGGGCGACTCTTGTTGACTCCACATCACAAAAGAATAAACCAAGGCACAGAGAGTGGTAATTTACCTAAGATCACAGAGCTGCTAGGATCAGGTTTACTGAATTCTGTCTGTTTCATTTAGAGCCTTTTGATCATGCTTTCAACCAGGGGTTGATGTAATACCCCTCCTATCACACTTTCTCCCTCTGCTTTCCCAGCAAGAGACTTTTTGTGTGGGACTGTTTTGATTATCATACTAGAACAGCTGCTGGTGTGTAGTGGGCAGGGCCAAGGATAGTTCCCCACAACCAGGACTTTTTCTACCTAGACATTCTGTAATGCCTCTCTTGAGAAACATTTACAGTCATGCACATGCCGGGAAAGTGGTTCTTATCATTTCATATGAATTTTTAAATTCCTGTTTTCATGTGTTTAATAAATAAGTCTAAGATTGTATGGTTAAAAAATTTTATTCTCTAAAGAATGTTATAAATAGAACTAGTAAAATAACAAATGAGTAATTATAATTCCTCATTCCTCTTTTGACATTTAGGTATAATACATACACATAAAAACATATCTGTATCTTTCTATACATTTTAATATACTCCATTTGTTATTCTTCCAAATTAGAAATATTGTTAGGACAGGAATTTTTACCCTCTTTTAAATTTGCTATCCCGTTATTATACTACATTACCAAATGCTGTGGTTTGCTCCTGCTGTTCTGAGACTGAGAGGGAAGGTGATAAGCCTCGGCCTTTGCCTAAAGGAGCAACAGAAACTGTCCTGTTAACAATTACATTTGTACTTTTTTTGGCATGCATTTAACATTTGATTTGAAGGGTGCTAATTATTTTATTTTCTAAGTATCTAATTTGGTTTATGTAATGTTAATAGTGGTAGTATTGTTACCATTTGACAAATTAGGAAATAAAATATATATGGTTGTTACTTCTAAGAAGTTATCACAATCAAGATAAATGTTTAATTTTATGGTTATTGTAGACTTACATCCTCTATCTTCCTCATTCATCAAAGGGATAAAAAAATTGGTACATTTTTGATAGTTTATTATGTAATAGCATAGTTTTTGAATAAAAAATATATATAATACAGACATCTGCCAATAAATAACAGTATATATGGCTTGTATGGAATTAATTAACTCTTATTGTTTTAAAATATGCGTTCAGAAGCAACAGGTTAGGATTTAGTTAATAAAGTTAAAAAGAACCGATAAAATTCTCATTCATATTTTATTAAATACATATTTTAAGGTCATGATTAATAGAAGTTCAATATGCCTCAGAAACAAAGTTTTCTTTGGACATTAATGGGAAATTTCCATTTTGAAGCACATTATTGGTGCTTGTATCTTTCTTTTAATTAGATGATTTTTAAAATAAAAATGTTTCATATTTTCTATCAAATTGAAGAAGATTAGAAAAGGCATGTATAATATTGAAATTACTGTAGGGAATTGGTTAAATTTGATTTAGTCTTTTTTATGGGGACTGTTTCAGAGTTCAACATAGCTCTATGGTTTTTGTGGTTAAACCTCTTAATACTTCAAGGCATCAACAATTACATATTATATGAGTTGAATTTATATTTGTGTAGATCTGTTTTTAAAAATCAGATTTTTAAAGGAAACCTTGTTATTTGAAATGACATATAATATAAAAATAATTGCGACTACCTGCATTCTTCTAGTAACATAGAAAAATATTTGGGTTTTAATCATTTCTGACTTGAAAATTAGTTGGTGTTTCTTAAGAAGAAACTATTTTCTTATTTCACTTGTCTTCTTCCACTTGTGGAAAGACATAGTCATGCTATCCTAGTTATTATTGCAATTGCTTATAGAGAACAAACTGCCCAGAAATTAACATCAGAATTTCCCTGAGGGGTATTACAGTGAGCAGACTTAAAGGATAAATTACTTGAGGGGGAAACTTAAAATAGCAGAGATCCGTGTATTCTATTAAATTATGAGTGACAAAGTAAGCAACGTACAATTCCAAGAGGTTAGAAAATGGAATACTGTGGAATAAATTTATTAACCTGTATAAGTCTGTTTTGATAAATTGTTGGTGGCTGCTTTTTATCGTAGATTCTTAAGATTTTCATTGTAATAGTATTTTCCCACTTACAGGGAATAAGAGATCACTTAGTTCGGAACAATAGTTAGCTGGAAGGAAGTAAAAATTTAATATGTATTCTTCTCCATTCTAGTAGAAATGGTGTGTGTGTGTGTGTGTGTAATTAATTTGTAGTATTGTATTAGTTTCCAGTGCACAACAAAGTGGTTTAGTTATGTGGGTGTATGTATGTGTGTTTAACTGTATATACTTTTTCAGATTTCTTTCCATTAAAGGTTATTACATGCTATTGAGTATAGTTCCCTGGGCTGTACGGTAGGTCTTTGTTGCTTACCTGGTTTCTATATAGTTGTGTATGTTAATCTCAAACTCCTAATTTATCTCTCCCTTGTCCCTTGTATCCCTTTTGATAACTGTAAGTTTATTCTATGTCTGAGTCCAGTGGAAGCAGTCTTGATAAGCTAAGAGTTCTATCAAGTCTTATAAATAAGCATTTACTATACATATTTTTATATATCCACACTGTAAATATGCATAAATATAGTTTAATAATTATATACACACATATAACTGAACCACTTTGCTGCACACTGGAAACTAATAACATTGTAAACTAAACTTCAGTTTAAAATTAAAGACCAATTCTATTAGAGTGGAGAAGAATATCAACTAAATCTTTAATTTAAAAAAAAATATATATGCATGTATGTATCGGAGAAGACAATGGCACCCCACTCCAGTACTCTTGCCTGGAAAATCCCATGGACAGAGGAGCCTGGTAGGCTGCAGTCCATGGGGTTGCTAAGAGTTGGACACAACTGAGGACTTCACTTTCACTTTTCACTTTCATGCATTGGAGAAAGTAATGGCAACCCACTCCACTGTTCTTGCCTGGAGAATCCCAGGGACGGGGGAGCCTGGTGGGCTGCCATCTATGGGGTTGCACAGAGTCAGACACGACTGAAGCGACTTAGCAGCAGCAGCAGCAGCACGTATGTATATATGTAGAGAGAATAGCTTCCCAGGTGGGGCAGTGATAAAGAATCCACCTTCCAATACAATGGATGCAAGAGACATGTGTTTGATACCTGGGTCGGGAAGATCCCCTGGAGGAGTAAATGGCAATCCATTCCAGTCTTCTTTCCTGGAGCATTCTATGGACAGAGAAACCTGGCGGGCTACAGTCCATGGGGTTGCAAAGAGTCATACGTGACTGAGTATGTACACACACACACACACATTTACACACATATAATTGTCTTAGGTCTCAGGCCTCTAGGGAAAAATCTGTGAATTTCTATATTGGTCAGATTATTCAGACACATAATATATTGTTTGAAGTATTTTTGTGAGTAATAACATAATCTCTAGTGATTAAAACAAATGTGATTAGAACTATGAGACACAAAATGCAAAAAATACACTTGAATTCCCTCAAGTGACCAGATTCTCCTTAGAGGTTTTGCTCCCCTTCCCTCCTTCATGCATTCTTCAACCAATGATTATTGCACATGGGAAGACAGAAGGGCAACCCCATCCCTAATGGGAGACCAGTTTCGTGGTGTGGTTCATACTAAAGTGTTTGCCATGGGATCCAGTTTACAATTTTCTGTCCAGTATATTAGAAAATTATATGCCTGTCAGTTCTCATCTTTGCAGTAGCATGCCTTACATATATATTCTGATTTATGGTTTACAAAGTTGTAACACATACATGATTCTAAATATTTCTAGTGATTTTCAATTATAAAACTCAGTTTATTTTAGCAATGTATTCTGAAGCACCTAAGACATCAGATATTATTCAGAGAACCATAGATAGGGTAAAATGAAAAATATCCTATTTCCAGTCACCTCATAAATTACTCTTAAATTTTAGATTTTCTCTTTGAACATTCCTAACTTTTATATCCTGCCACAGGACAGTGTTTTAAATTAAATGATGTTTAGTAAAGATTTATTGGCATACAAGTTTTAATCTCTAATGAAATAATCTATTTTCTTATGTGTTATAATAAAGTTATTTATGTGATAGTTAAATGCTTAATTAATTAGCCACAATTTTTCCTTGACTGTTTTAATCTAGTACTGAGGTTTTCTACAGTTTCTACAATGAATATTACAATTCATTAAGACAAGGATATCTTTCCTTAAAAAAATTATACAGTAAATTTATTTATTCTCATGTAATGCTGTCACTCAAATCACCAAAAGAAATACATTATTTCATCTCTGTACTTCTTTCCTCCCATTCTAACATATTTTCCTTGATTTTCAAACTCCTGACATCTTTTCATTCAGATATGAAATACAGGATGTCAGGTGGGAACATCCTCAATTTCTTTGTCCAGCCTTTTCTCACATGTAGCCATATTCATCCATATCCTTTATTTCTTATCCAGGGAAATAATACTCTACTTTACCCAAGTCTAATAATCTTTTATTATTTGTATCTCTTTCTACGTTTTCAAGGACTTTACTCCCCTCCATCAACTATTGCTGTTTTCTGCTGTTCTTTCTTTAAAGGGGGGGAGAAAATACAGACCAACTAAGGCCGTAAAAAAAACAAAAAACCCAATAGCAGCAGTAGTTCTAGGATCTCCGTATCCCAATCCTCTCAATTCTGTCTCCTTCAGTTCAGTTCAGACACTCAGTCGGCTCCGACTCTTTGCGACCCCATGGACTGCAGCACGCCAGGCTTCCCTGTCCATCACCAACTCCTGGACCTTACTCAAACTCATATCCATTGAGTCGGTGATGCCATCCAACCAGCTCATCCTGTTGTTCCCTTCTCACCCCACCTTCAATCTTTCCCAGCTCAAGGTCTTTTCTAATGAGTCTGTTCTTCCCATCAAGTGGCTAAAGTATTGGAGTTTTAGCTTCAGCATCAGTCCTTCCAATGAATATTCAGGAGTGATTTCCTTTAGGATGGACTGGTTGGATATACTTGCTGTCTAAGGGCCCCTCAAGAGTCTTCTCCAACATCACAGTTCAAAAGCATCAATTCTTTGGTGCTCACCTTTCTTTATGGATGTGTCCAACTCTCACATCCATTCGTGACTACTGTAAAAACCATAGCTTTGACTAGACAGACCTTTGTTGGCAAAGTAATGTCTGTGCTTTTTAATATGCTGTCTAGGTTGGTCAAAAGTTTTCTTCCAAGTAACAAGCGTCTTTTAATTAAATGGCTGCAGTCACCACTGCCATGAGTTTGGAGCCCAAAAGATAAAGTCTGCCACTCTTTGCACTGTTTCCCATCTATTTGCCATGAAGTGATGGGACCAGATGCCATGGTCTTAGTTTTCTGAATGTTCAGTTTGAAGCAAACTTTTTCATCCTCTTCTTTCATTTTCATCAAGAAGCCCTTTAGTTCTTCACTTTCTGCCTTGAGTGTGGTGTCATCTGCATATCTGAGGCTATTGATAGTTCTCCCAGCAATCTTGATTCCAGCTTGTGCTTCATCCAGCCCGATGTTTCTCATGGTGTACTCTGCATAGAAGTTAAATAAGCAGGGTGACAGTATACAACCTTGACATACTCCTTTCCCCATTTCTGTTGTTCCATGTCCAGTTCTAACTATTGCTTTCTGACCTGCATACAGATTTCTCAGGAGGCAGGTCAGGTGATCTACATGCTGGCATTTTCCACAGTTTGCTGTGATCTACATGGTCAAAGGCTTTTGCATAGTCAGTAAAGCAGAAGTAGATGTTTTTCTGGAACTCTGTTGCTTTTTCGATGATCCTACGGATGTTGATAATTTGATCTCTGGTTCCTCTGCCTTTTCTAAATCCAGCTTGAACATCTGAAAGTTCACGTTTCACATACTGTTGAAGCCTGGCTTGGAGAATTTTGAGCATTACCATGCTCTTGTGTGAAATGAGTCCAATTGTGCAATAGTTTGGTCATTCTTTGGCATTTCCTTTCTTTGAAATTGGAATAAAAACTGGGCTTTTCCATTCTTGTGGCCACTGCTGAGTTTTCCAGATTTGCTGGCAGCACTTTCACAGCATCATCTTTAGGATTTGAAATAGCTCAACTGGAATTCAATCACCTTCACTAGCTTTGTTTGTAGTGATGCTTCCTAAGGCCCACTTGACTTGGCTTTCCAGGATTTCTGGCTCTAGGTGAGTGATCACAAATCGTAATTATTTGGGTCATGAAAATAATTTTTGTATAGTTCTTCTGTATATTCTTGCCCCCTCTTCTTAATATCTTCTGCTTCTGTTAGGTCAGGACCATTTCTGCCTTTATTTTGCCCACCTTTGCATGAAATGTTCCCTTGGTATCTCTAATTTTCTTGAAGAGATCTCTAGTCTTTCCCATTCTGTAGTTTTCCTCTATTTGCATTGATCACTAAGGAAGGCTTTCTGATCTCTCCTTGTTATTCTTTGGAACTCTGCATTCATATGGGCATATCTTTCCTTTTCTCCTTTGCCTTTCACTTCTCTTCTTTTCACAGCTACTTGCATGGCCTCCTCAATCATTTTGGCTTTTTGCATTTCTTTTTCTTAGGGATGGTCTTGATCCCTGCCTCCTGTACGTCTCAAACCTCTATTCGTAGTTCTTCAAGCACTCTGTCTGTCAGTTCTAATCCCTTGAATCTACTTGTCACTTCCACTGAATCTTTCTTACATCACCATTCCTCATACCCTTGGGTTTAATCTTGTTTCCCATTGTTGTCGCCCTACTGTATTAGTGTGATAGGTACCTAACAGAAATCTCTACCTCAGATATATCTCTCCTATCTATCTTTCCAAACATCCATCATAGAATTCTTTAGTGGCATTGCATTTTGATATGTTCTAAACCTCATATCATATAAAACTGATTGTTGACATGAGAGTCTTCTCATCTGGAAATTTTGCCTAGGCTCCAAAGCTGAGGATTATGAGTGTAAAGTATCCCTGTTCTAAAGAGAGTTATTAGCCTGTGTATGTTACATTTGAAAACAGTGGTTCCGAAATCTATTTCTAGCTTTTGCTAGTGTCCCTCCTTGAGATAGATAATAAAAAGTGAAGAGTATACCTGGAGTGAGTCAATAAGTCCCCAGCTAAAAGAGCCTGACTTGAATCATCAGAATCTACATTGGATGGAGAAACTTACATGCCATTCCAGAGGTGGGAATCACCATTCCTATGTGATCACATTGAGAGATCTTCAGGGAGAGAATTTCTGTAGAATGGTTAAGATTTCCTGGGAAACGGATTTAGCACTGGTATTCCTTCAAACCCACACACAGCAAATTATAACTCTTCAGCCGAAGGGGACCCTTTCTGCCATCATTCTCCTTCTTCCCCTGAGCCAAACTGTTAAGGGTTGCATCAAGTGTAGGAGGTAGTGTCTTAGAGTCTGGTGTATAAATAGTGTTAGTTATTCTGTAGATCTTTCAACCTGAATCAGGACAAAAGGGTACAATGTTCAGTCTGATAAAGATTTCACTAGGCAAGAGGTTTTTTGCTTCTTAAGATCTGAAATTACAGAATCAGAGGGGATAATATTCTGACTTAGGGAAAGGAGATTTGACCTTGCAAGGAAGGAAGGCAGTCACTTGCACCTTAGCATCCTAGAGACCTTTAAAAATAATCCAGTTCTGATAGCAGGCAAAATCTTTAGATATTTGTTCCCTATTTATCTAGCAGTCCTTCAAAAACCAAATTCTTTATCTTATCAAAACACTTTGAACACCCTTCATCATCATCTTCCTTACTCAGTTAATTCCCATTTGATGTTAAGACAATTCAGGAATCACCTTCTCAAGGGCACTTCCCCTAATGTCACACCCCACCTCGTTTTACATTAGCTGTTCCCATTTATATTTTTCTGGCACCTTACTTACTCCCATCCAATCACTCATCAACCTGGATAATGGTGGTTTTGTCTTTCTCCCTTATGAGACTATGCAGTTCTATAATGCACGAACTCTCTTTGGTATTTACATCCCTGACACCAATTGTAGTGTCTTTTTTTTTGTAAATGAAAATTAATTGTTAATGGGAGTTTTGAATTGAGATATATTATAAATCTGCAGAATTACGTGGAAATACATAGAGTCTAGTTCAGTAATTGGAACATTTAAAAATTGTGAAGCAAAAACATTCTCTGCTGAAGATGAGTAAAATTCAAAAAGTTACCTTTGTATTACTTCTTGTGTTGCTGCTCTCCCTACCTCTCACCCTCATGCTGTCTCATTCTCTGCTTGTGCTGAGAGATGGAAAACTACAGTACTGCTCACCTTCCATCTGTCAAGCACTTTCACTGCGTCTTATCTCGTTATACACTCCAGATACACTAGAGAGTTGCTTTTCATTATAGGTTTGCAGCCCTTTCTTACAGAGAATATTATTCTCTTTTTACTCTATTTCTTTGCCTTGATATGACCTTTGCCAAACATTGTTATTATGTCTTTTCCCCAAATCTGATCTCAACATGTTTTTGAAATTAATTTTCTATTAAAAATGCCATAATATATATCAAATAAAAATATCACATAATTTTATTTGCCTCATCTTCCCATTAGAAGATTTCTGATGTTTCTGCTTTAACTTTAGCTTACTAGCTGCAATTAATTTAAAAAAAAACAGACTTAAGGAAACATGGATATGAGATCCATCATGTAAATACCTCACCTATTGAATGTTTTTTCCACATGCAGAAACACCTATGCATTCAAATCAATGCAGAAACACCTATGCATGCAAATCATTTTAGGATTATTATTTTTTTTTAGCTGTTCCAGTATGGGAAGTAGAAACATGTTTGCCTAATCCTGTGTGAACTTGAGAAAGTTTATTTACTTGGTATTTGCTATTTTTGTACAAAACATAATTACATTTGTCATCTTGAAGGACAGAGTTGTGGCAGTCACAGGAGCCTTTGTGCCCTGACGTGACTCCCAGAAGCACTCAGGGAGGCAGACCCAACTGGAGGTTGCTTGTGATAGCAAATACCCAGGTCCTCTGAGCAGCTCATGGAAGAACACCAGAGACTCTGCTAATGACTGGTACCAACCTCTGCTCTCAGCAACGGCTTTGAAATCCTGCTGGTTGGTTAGTTTTAGAGATTTAATTCAACACAAAATTTGTTATTTAAGGGGATTTGCTACCAGAGCAGCAATGTAGTCTCCTCATTTTGATGCCAAATTATTATAATGATAGCCCAGCCCAATCTGAAAGCAGTTAGTTGTACAAATGTGACTTAAAAAAAAAAAAAAAAACTTATAAAATAAAAGCAATAAAACATGCATAAATATAAGGAATACTTGCAAAGCATTTATACATGTTAGTGTGTGTATATATATATATTCTTAGATTTTATTTACAAACATCAAATGAACTTTTTGGTTTTAAAGCAGCTAATCAAAGATAAAGTTAAACATAATAAATATCATAAATAAATTTGTTTTTAGTATTAATAATATGTACTGTTCCCATGTTAAATTTTAGGTGAAGTTGAAAGGGTAAATACTCAGGCATTCTCCAAGGTTTCTAAAACATTGCTAAAATGATTTTAAAAACTCTTAACTATGAAATGCAGTGTATTAATTTTAATACTCATTTCAGTGTAGTATGCATTTCTGTATATTACGATGTGTTCAGGTATAGTACATGTTTTGTGAAGATTCATTGTTTTAATGTACTATAGAAATTAGACTTTTCATTTTGTCCATGCTGAATCTTTATTAGACTTAAAAATGCTCCTACAAACCCACACATCTCAAAAAATTTGGCAAACTACAGTGAAGCAATTTTTGTTAATTCCAAACACTGCTAAAATTTCCCAGATATTTGTCAGTTTGCCTGGATCTATTTTGGACACAAATGTTAAAAGAAATTAATTTTCTATTGTCATATGGCCATTAGTCATCAAAAAAACTCAATAATGTATAAATGTGTATTGTTTGAAATCACTTCAGAAAAATTTCCAGCTGTCTACCATTCATACTATTCGAACACTTCTCTTACCTGTTTGGCCTTGTTTGATATTTTGAATTATAAGGAGTTAGAGGCTTTTCTACTTAATGCTGTTCTCTATCCAAATCTAGCTATAAAGCTTCAGGATAAAATTTGTATACCCTTGAGATCAGCGTATCACTCACCAATATAGTTGGGCAGAAGAAACATCACACAAAAGGGATTAGGAATTAGATTAGAAATGTAGTTCCAGTTTATCTATCGATTCAGAGGTAAACTTGATAACTTTAATGGAATAAGAAAATTATGACTAAAATATCATTAATCAACTAGTATTTTTTATAGAGGTCAGGATTTTAGATGTCCTTATATGGTTGTGTGTGTGTATGTGTGTGTGCTTGCACATGCATGTGCACACACAGTATTTCATTCCGATGTTTAAATAAATTTTTTTAAAAGGGAATGACTGTTCAAGTTACTAGCATTCGAAAATCTTATGTAGAAAATGCAGAGCCAATGGAGCATACTGAATAAAAGAAATAAGAAGACCTATCAGGGCCTCTGCCAAAGGGAGATTATTTGAAACTTACACCACCGTTATTTCAGCTTGTGACCTATACATTTTGGAATCAGTTTTGAATCATCTTGGATGCTGACATTCTATTTTCTTTACTGGTTCTGTTGATCCTTGTACATAAGAAATAGATATTTCTCAAAGATTAACTCTCAACTCTCTTTGCCTTTCTCTATATAGTCTCCTTGTAGGATCACATTTAATATTTTCACAGAGAAGATAGCTGTCAGTCAATACTTCTGCATTTTTAAGCTGTTGTTCCTCATTCCAAAACATTAAAACCTTACTCAGATTTCCAGATTCCACATATATCTCAAAATCCCAAACTCCCAAGCCAAATAGATACTGTTTCCCTCAGAAAGTCCGTCTTCAAGATTTTGTGCCTTTAAAAGTAACAATGTTACTTTTGCGTTCAAATTCTACTTCCACGGTTTTAGCCTTTTTCTTACATACCTTATTGGCCCCAAAGAAGCTTAACTATGTTTCTTCAATTTCCCAAAGTGATCATGTGTGCCATGCTGAAGATTTCAGGGGAAAGTTATAGTAAGGGATTAACTCTGCCTCAAAAGTCATGCTAAATTGAAAATTAAGCTTCTCAATTGTTTAAAATTTTTTTGACTGTCCCCAATTGAGAAATTGTCCCTAGTCTCTCATTCTATCTGCTCTACATATACATACAACCTTGAAGTGTCTTCTTTCCTTCCTAATACCCTCCAGGATTTCCTTCCTCACCTACCTGCCTCAGAACTGTAATTTCGTTTTACCTACAGAGAATTCTGGTTTTCTTAGCTTGATTCCCAAACTTGTGTATGTAAAGCCAACCAGATGCACAGCAGAACAAAATGCATTTCTTTTTCATAGGATTTAGTCTCCTTAGGAAAAATTCCTTTTTTCTAGGAATAATTTTTTGTGCTGCCAGCCACACTTATTCTGCTTCTTCCCTATGCAGTCCCCATATTCCATTTTGATTTAGAAATTGAAATTAACTTTTTTCAGTCTTCTCTCCTATGAAGCAAACACTATCAGGACCGTTATTTCTTAAAAAAATATTCTCCATTTTTAAAGATTGTATTTGATAGTAAATGAAACTTATATATATATATATATATATATGTGTGTTTATATTTCCTGTTCCATAACAGACCTCAGGCCTGCTGGGAAAAGGTTTTTACACTTTGAACATAGTGATAATAATACCGTTGATGGAGTTACTGTGAGATTATCTAGCGCAATACCTGACACTCAGCACTAGGTGATTAAAAGTCACATTCTCATTTTTTCTTTGGAACCCCAGTGTTGATTAAGTGACTTTAGGATACTCCATTAATCATCCCATTAAACTTTTTTTCCTTTTTTCTTTCTGTACATTAAACTGTGAAATTCTTCAGGGCAAGAACTGTATCTTGGTGCTTAAAGATATGTACATATATCTCACAGAACAAAGTGGATTTGGGTAAAGAAGACTCACACTTTCTTACCTACATGGATTTCTGAACATACAACTTCAAGAAGTTCTTTGAAGTATATGGTGAGATTGTTTTGGAGAGTTGTGGGGCTTAAGCTCTCAGTAAGTAGTGATAATTTTTCTGTGGGTTTCTAAGATGAATGTGAGTCTAAATTGAGAGAAAATCATATTTGACTAAAGTTGTTTATTGCAGCCTGTCCTTTGAAATATATTCATTAATACTGTGATTCAGCTTTTTCATTTTCTTTACTTTTCTTTGTCCTTGTCTTTGATTAGCTGCTCTCAAATGCCCATTTATGCTTGAAGATTATTATACAGGCACACATTCACACACACTCACACATATGTATGCTCCATTAACAAGAGAAAAGGAAATTAGTTGGGTTTATTCATGCTTTGATGTTTTACATTTTTTCTTTGATTTTAAATGATATGGAATACTTTTAAAGTCAAAATTTTCCTGGATAGAAGGTGGAAATGAGTGGAAAGAAAAACCAAAAGTTTTGTACAGGATAATATTCAAAGCAGCTTGCCTGTGTTCTTTGAGTTTGAAGGTGGTGATTAGGTTTTCAGATTTAGAAAAGTGTGAGACAACTAATTAAACACCTTTTTGTTGAAACGCAGCTCAATAAATTCAGATTGCTTTGGGAAGCTCTCAAAGCTTTTATCAGAAAACTAATACTGCAGAAGTCTTCTAAATTAATAGCTTTTGAAAAGTTATTTCCCAGGCTGGAAATAGATTATAAAGATATTTAAATAAATATGCCTACTAGGATATCCTTACATTGACTAGATGCAAAAATATGTCTTAAAATGTATGAAATATACAGTCAGTAAAAGTGTAAGTATATATTTCCTAGTAGTAGTTAAGGTGAATTAACTTAAAAGGTAACTTCTTGACCCCTTAGCTCTCTGATATTTGTTTACAAATCTTTAGTAATTATATATGAAGGGGGTCATATGGAGATCTGGATGAAGAAAGAAAAGCAAATCTCTATAGATACTTGGTTTATTGAGTTGTGCATAAAACCTTGATCTTCTTTATAAAGCATATGTTTATTATTGCCCTCATTTAGCAATATACTTACTAAATGTGAGTATATTTACACTATATATAGTGGAACAGATTTTGTAATTTTGTGGTATCATTCGATAGCATACCTTCCTTTCTAACAAAAATCCTTCTGGGTTGCTTTATTCAGTGCCCAGACGGAAGGGTCTTTATCTAATTTGTTTTGTTATTCCTTTGTGAGAGGAATAGCCTCTAAAATCCTTTCCAGTCTTTAATAACATAAGATTTTATGGCTTGATTTTTTATCATAATGCCAAGAGGACATGGTGATGGGTTTAGGATGTTGGAGGATTCCCTTATTCAATTGAAAATAGTCCAGGGTACTAGAAGAGAATATTTAATAAGATGATATTACAATTTGAAGAGAGCAGGAGATTGCAGTTAGATAATGAGCAATAGTGGTGTAAACAAATCCACACACTATTGGGTTGATTAAATTTACCTTTCTGGGAATTGAATATATGGTGGTCTTTTATAATACAAATGAGATTTGAGGAAAGTTAATGAAGCTGAATCCTCATTAGGTGGCCATGCATTTCTGCCTTTTTGATTGAAAGCAAAGGATTGCTATTGTCTTTTAGTAATTAATCTCCTTTGTGTCATAGAACACATTTTTTATTTAAAACAATTTATTCAAAGTTAATACAATTATGGATATGAAGCAATTAAACATTGGCTCACATTCAGGATAAAGAAAAACTAATCGATAAGCTGAATTTTCCATGCATAGAACAAGAGCAGTACTATATTACTGTGGAGATAATTCTGTGAATGTGAATAGCAATATTATCTTGGCTTCTAAGGTTTTTACTTTTAAAGTTATAAAATTTTGCTTTTCTGACTCTATCATTTAATAAAGAGCCCAAAAATGGCAATTTCCTGTAGTTGGACACTACACTACTTGATTTCATATTCTGTAACAGAATTTTTTTTTCAAGGTAAGGCAGGTTCAGGTAATAATAAATAATAAATTCATTTTAAATTGCTTATCTTTGAAACGTATCTGTGATAAAATTTATGGTTCCCATCATTTCACTAACTTACTGTAAATTTTCAATTCATAACTTAAAAGTAATTTAAATTCTAAAGAAAAATCACATCTGAATTTTTTATAGCCATTTAAAAACATTCTATAGAAAAGGGAGGAACAGGGATGGCATTTTAATTTTTTAAATTTTTATTTATTTTTATTATAATCTTTTATTTTTTACTGGGTATAGCCAATTAAAGCAATGTTGTGATAGTTGCAGGTAAACAGCAAAGGGACTCAGCCACATGTATACATGTGTCCATCCTCCCCCATATCCCCCCCCTTCCAGGCTGAGAAATGGCTTTTTTTTTTTTCCAGATTAGTAGTGGATGATTCTGATATGGTAAAAAATAAAGACTAATAAATTGGATATTTTGCCAATTTGATTGATTTACACATCACAGTGATTTTCCAAATCCTTAGAGGAAAAATTACACACGTGGGGGAGGAGCACACAGCATGCAGTTTCATCTGCCGCACAGTGTGATACATTCACCACTCATGCATTAGCAAAAGCAGAAAATAAAAGGAGTATTTCCGTAGCAACATTCTCAAAACACAAAATTTTCCTGCTGTCTAAGATCAGATTTTTTTTTTCTCTTCTGAGCCAACAACCCACCCACCAAATTGGCAACCTGTGAGTTAATTAAACTCAAAGGTAGATTATTTAAAAGTAAAAAAAAAAAAAAATTAAGATAACATAGCAGGAATGATAGTTTACAAGCACTCAGAGAGTAGCCTGAGGTAAAGGAAGCAAGTCTCCTTTGACAGAAGAATCAAACGGAGAGTGGTTGGAGAAGGAGAGCTGAAGTCGGCAAATCATTATTGTAAAATTAAAAGGATAGAGGGTGCTGAAGCAGCTGTCATCTGACAGGATCTTGGGTGCACTGCAGTTTATTTAGACTACTGTGATATATAACTGTTTGATTATACTTCAATAAAATGAAAAAGCTCCTTGTTCCTGTTCTTAATTTCTAAAAGCTTTTGTTGACAAGGATATTTTTCACTGCTATGTTTGTTTAGCAAAAATCTTATCTAATGCCCAAATAATTCATCAAAAGGGTACTATTATCTCTTTTACAGATGAAGAAACAGAAGTGCAGAGAAATTAAATAACTTGGCCCATATTTTCAAAGTCAATACTTTTTTTTTATGGTTTCCTGAATTTTTCTTGAACAAGCCCTGCACAAAATTTTTTTTTAATGTTTTTGACCTTTGGCATATTTTATTTTTAAATTTAATTTTATTTTTAATTTATTTTAATTGGAGGCTAACTACTTTACAGTATTGTGGTGGTTTGTAAACTAACCTCAAAATTAAGTTCAGAATAGCTGAATACTTTCTGTAATATCTTTGGTTACTATGTAATATTATGAAACGACTGCATTTACTGTTACTTTAAATTTTTGTGCAGTAGCTACCCTCTCTAGTTATTTGTTCAAGGAGCAGCTTAGGGCAATGGCAGATAATGAATTTCTTTTTGTCTGTGAGTTGATTTAGAGGGTTAATAATTCAGGTTGTTTTAAAACTCTTTAATTATGACAAGGGAAATACAGTTATAGACGCTTTATTGGTTATAATTGCTGAAAGATGTTATATCTGAAAATAAATGATCCTTTACTAATAGGATAAACATTTTAAGTTTTCAGTATCAGTTCAGTTCAGTCACTCAGTCATGTCCAACTCTTTGTGAGCCCATGAAATGCAGCACGCCAGGCCTCCCTGTCCATCACCCACTACCGGAGTTTACTCAAACTCATGTCCATTGAGTCAGTGATGCCATCCAGCCATCTCATCCTCTGTCGTCCCCTTCTCCTCCTGCCCCCAATCCCTCCCAGCATCAGAATCTTTTCCAATGAGTCAACTCTTCACATGAGGTGGCCAAAGTACTGGAGTTTCAGCTTTAGCATCATTCCTTCCAAAGAACACCCAGGGTCGATCTCCTTCAGAATGGACTGGTTGGATCTCCTTGCACTCCAAGGGACCCTCAAGAGTCTTCTCCAACACCACAGTTCAAAAGCATCAATTCTTCGGCACTCAGCTTTCTTTACAGTCCAACTCTCACATCTATACATGACCACAGGAAAAACCATAGCCTTGACTAGACGGACCTTTGTTGCCAAAGTAATGTCTCTGCTTCTGAATATACTGTCTAGGTTGGTCATAACTTTCCTTCCAAGGAGTAAGCGTCTTTCAATTTCATGGCTGTAATCATCATCTGCAGTGATTTGGAGCTCCCAAAAATAAAGTCTGACACTGTTTCCACTGTTTCCCCATCTATTTCCCATGATGGGACCAGATGCCATGATCTTAGTTTTTTGAATGTTGAGCTTTAAGCCAGCTTTTTCACTCTCCTCTTTGACTTTCATCAAGAGGCTTTTTAGTTCCTCTTCACTTTCTGCCATAAGGGTGGTGTCATCTGCATATCTGAGGTTATTGATACTTCTCCTGGCAATCTTGATTCCAGCTTGTGCTTCTTCCAGCCCAGCATTCCTCATGATGTATTCTGCATATAGGTTAAATAAGCAGGGTGACAATATACAGCCTTGATGTACTCCTTTTCCTATTTGGAACCAGGCTGTTGTTCCATGTCCAGTTCTAACTGTTGCTTCCTAACCTGCATATAGGTTTCTCAAGAGGCAGGTCAGGTAGTCTGTTATTCACATCTCTGTCTTTATTTTCTACAGTTTCTTGTGATCCACACAGTCAAAGGCTTTGGCATAGTCAATAAAGCAGAGATAGATTGTTTTTCTGAAACTCTTGCTTTTTCCATGATTCAGTTTTCAGTATAGGATATCACAAAAAATTTAGTAGATTTTTCAGTCCACCCTTCTTGATAGAGCTTCCCTAGTGACTCAACTGGAAAGAATCCAACTGCAATACGGAAGACCTCGGATGGATTCCTGGGTCGGGAAAATCCCCTGGAGAAGTGATAGGCTACCCACTGCAGTATTCTTGGGCTTCCCTTGTGGTCAGCTTGTAAAGAATCCACCTGCAATGAAGGACACCTGGGTTTGATCCATGAGTTGGGAAGATCCCCTGGAGAAGGGAACAGCTACCCACTCCAGTATTCTGGCCTGGAGAGTTCCATGGACTACCGGTATAGTCCATGGGGCCACAAAGAGTCGGACTCACGACTGACCAACTTTCACTTCTTGATAATTTTTTTCCCACTTAATATCAGTTTATTGCTAAATATATAAACTTAAATGTATGCATATATAAAACTAAAAGTACATTATAAACATATAATCTTTGACCAGGTGTATTTATTTCTATTCCTGCTTCTAGTTATGGTCTTTGAAGAGAGTTAAAGCCTTTAGATTCACCTTCTGTTTTTTTCTTAAAAACAAACAAAAAGGTCAAAATAAAGTGTCAAGAAATAATTTCAAAGGTACTTCTTACCTATTATACTACATCTTTTAAAAATTATATCAATTTGCATCATGTTCAATTAAATAGTAGTTTTGTTATTTTCATGAACTAGTAAAACTCAGTGAACTTTGGTGCATTCCTAGATTTGTAGGAAGGCCGAGCCTCACACAAAGCATAAGACTGTGAAAAGTGGTCTTTGCACATCTTTTCCTTCTTAAAGTGGTTATATACTTCACCAGTTCTTTTATATTACCTGCTTCCTACAAAATTTGATCCCTTTTTTAGAAGTACCACCTTTTCCTCCATTCTCACTTGTCTATACTTCTGTGGTTTATGCTGTGTTTGCCAACCAACATATAAAAACCAAAATGAAGCCCTGTAGCCTACAAAAGTACCTGCAAATTGTGAGTGATGGGCTTAAAAGAACGAAGAAAGTTTAGCCCATTCAGTGTCCTGTATAGACAGTGAAGGGAAATGGGAAGGGAAGGATGCAAGAAGTAAGGGAAGAAAGAAGAAGAGAACTGTGAGTTATAAATTAAGGCAATGTGTTTTGATAATATATTCAAAGAAAAATAGTAAGACAATTTTAGGCATTTATAAAGTTTAATTTTATTAATTTCAATTCATAACATTTTAGTATATTTTATTGAAGAATCAAAGATACTTCTCCAGTTTGTAATATACATTTAACAGTCTGTTCTGTAACATTATGCAGTTGTTTTACATATTTTTCAAACTGGCAAGTATTATTTTCAGTATTTTAATGCTTTGAAATTAAAGTTAATAATCTCAGATACAAAGTTCATAAACTGTATTAATCAGTAAAAGTAAGGCTCTAAATTACAAGTAGACTTCTGAATTGTTACCTTGTGATTGGGGTTAATCAAATCAGGGATTTTTGCCTCATGTATTCATCTCTCGTATATCTGATTTACAAGGTTTATTATTTTTAAAAAACACTTTAGAACAAATAGTTTATCTTTGTTTTATTTCTTACAGCTTTTAGAGCTTACTGTTAAGATAATAGACACTTCAGTAGAACAGTGCTATGACCTTTTCTTTTAGAACAGTGCTTCTCAAACTTTAGTTCACATAAGAATCACAAGGAGGGTCCTAAGATGGCAGAGGAATAGGACAGGGAAACCACTTTCTCCCCCACAAATTCATCAAAAGATCATTTGAATGCTGAGCACCTTCCACAGAACAACTTCTCAATGCTGGCAGAGGACACCAGGCACCCAGAAAGGCAGCCCATTCTTTTTGAAAGGAGGTAGGACAAAAAGAGAGACAAAAGAGTCAGAGATGGAGACCTGTCCTGGGGAGGGAGTAGTGAAGGCGGAGCAGTTTCCAAACAGCAGGAAACCCTCTCACCAGTGGGTCTGTGGGGGCATTTTGGAATCTCAGAGGGCAACATAACTGCGGGGGGTGGGGGGGGGCAGTGGGAAACCACAGAATACGTACCTAACCACAACTCCCAGCAAAGAAATAGCCCAGACACTCGCGTCCCTCATCAGCCAGTGTGCAGGGGCTGGACAGGGAGGTGTTGGTTGATTATCTCAATAGATGCAGAGAAAGCCTTTGACAAAATTCAACATCCATTTATGATAAAAAAAAAAAAAAAACCCTCCAGAAAGCAGGCATAGAAGGAACATACCTCAACATAATAAAAGCCATATATGATAAACCCACAGCAAACATTATCCTCAATGGGAAAAATTGAAAGCATTTACCCTAAAGTCAGGAACAACACAAGGGTGCCCACTCTCACCACTACTATTCAACATAGTTTTGGAAGTTTTGGCCACAGCATTCAGAGAAGAAAAAAAAAATAAAAGGAATCCAGATTGCAAAAGAAGTGTAACTCTCAGTGTCTGCGGATGACATGATCCTCTACATAGAAAACCCTAAAGATACCACCAAAAAATTACTAGAGCTAATCAATGAATATAGTAAAGTTGCAGGATATAAAATTAACACACAGAAATCCCTTGCATTCCTATACACTAACAGTGAGAAAACACAAATTAAGGGAACAATTCCCTTCATTATTGCAGTGAAAAGTATAAAACACTTAGGAATAAATATACCTATATTTAGAAAACTATGAAACACTGATTAAAGAAATCAAAGGTGACACAAATAGTTGGAGAAATATACCATATTCATGGATCAGAATGTTCAATATAGTGAAAATGAGTATACTACCCAAAGCAATCTATAGATTCAATGCAATTGCTATCAAGCTATCAGGAGTATTTTTCCAAGAACTAGAACAAATAATTTCACAATTTGTATGGAAATACAAAAAAACCTTGAATAGGCAAAGCAATCTTAAGAAAGAAGAATGGAACTGGAGGAATCAACCTGCTTGACTTAAGACTATACTACAAAACCACAGTCATCAAGCAAGTATTATACAAAGACAGAAATAGAGATCAATGGAGCAAAATGGAAAGCCCAGAGATAAATCCATACACCTATGGACACCTTATCTTTGACAAAGGAGGCAAGAATATACAATGGAAAAAATAACAATGTCTTTAACAAGTGATGTTGGGAAAACTGGTCAACCACTTGTAAAAGAATGAAACTCAAACACTTTCTAACACCATCGCTTCAGTTGTGTCCGACTCTTTGCAACCCCATGAATCGAAGCATGCCAGGCCTCCCTGTCCATCACCAACTTCCAGAGTTCAGCCAAACGCATGTCCATCCAGTCGGTGATGCCATCCAGCCATCTCATCCTCTGTCGTTCCCTTCTCCTCCTGCCCCCAATCACTCCCAGCATCAGGGTCTTTTCCAGTGAGTCAGTTCTTTGCATCAGGTGGCCAGAGTATTGGAGTTTCAGCCTCAGCATCAGTCCTTCTAGTGAACACCCAGGACTGGTCTCCTGTAGGATGGACTGGATGGATCTCCTTGCAGTCCAAGGGACTCTCAAGAGTCTTCTCCAACACCACAGTTCAAAAGCATCAGTTCTTCAGTGCTCAGCTTTCTTCACAGTCCAACTGTCACATCCATACATGACCACTGGAAAAACCATAGCCTTGACTAGACAAACCTTTGTTGGCAAAGTAAGTCTCTGCTTTTCAATATGCTATCTAGGTAGACAAACTCAAAATGGATTAAAGATCTAAATTTAAGTCCAGAAACTATACCGCTCCTAGAGGAAAACATAGGCAAAACACTTCTGACATAAACACGTCAGGATCCTCTATGACCCACCTCCCAGAGTAATGGAAATAAAAGTAAAAATAAACAAATGGGACCTAATTAAACTTAAAGGCTTTTGCACAATGAAGGAAACTATAAGCAAGGTGAAAAGACAAGCTTCAGAATGGGAGAAAATGATATCAAATGAAGCAATTGACAAAAAATTAATATCAAAAATATACAAGCAGGTCATGTAGTTCAGTACCAGAAAAATAAATGACCCAATCAAAAAATTTGCCAAAGAACTAAACAGACGTTTTCCCAAAGAAGACATGCAGATGGCTAACAAACACATGAAAAGATGTTCAACGTCACTGATTATCAGAGAAATGCAAATTAAAACCACAATGAGATACCATCTCATGCTGGTCAGAATGGCTGCTATCAGAAAGTCTACAAACAGTAAATGCTGGAGAGGGTGTGGAGAAAAGGGAACCCTCTTACACTGTTGGTGGGAATGCAAACTAGTAAAGCCACTATCGAGAACAGTGTGGAGATTCCTTAAAAAACTGGAATAGAACTGCCATATGACCCAGCAATCCCACTGCTGGGCATAAACACCGAGGAAACCAGAATTGAAAGAGACATAGGTACCCCAATGTTCATTGCAGCACTGTTTATAATAGCCAGGACATGGAAGCAACCTAGATGTCCATCTGCAGATGAATAGATAAGAAATCTGTGGTACATATACACAATGGAGTATTACTCAGCCATTAAAAAGAATACATTTGAATCAGTTCTAATGAGGTGGATGAAACTGGAGCCTATTATACAGAGTGAAATATGTCAGAAAGAAAAACACTGATATGGCATATTAATGCATTTATATGGAATTTAGAAAGATGTTAACGATGACCCTATATGTGAGAGCAAAAGAAACACAGAGATAAAGAACAGAAGTTTGGACTCTGTTGGAGAAGGTGAGGGTGGAATGATTAGAAAGAATAGCATTGAAACATGTATATTATCATATGTGAAATAGATTGCCAGTCCAGGTTCGATGCATAAGACAGGGCACTCAGAGCTGGTGCATTGGGACAACCCTGAGGGATGGGAAGGGGAGGGAGTTGGGAGTGGAGTTCAGGATGGGGGACACATGTACACCCATGCTGATTCATGTCAATGTAGGCTATTCTTTCAAATCATTTCACCCTTCGTACACCCGTGGCGGATTTGTGTTGATATATGGTGAAAGTTACAAATTTGGAAAGTAATTATCCTCCAATTAAAATAAATAAATAAATTAAAAAAAAAAAAGAATCACAGGGAGGTCTTGGTAAAATACAGATCGATAGAGCTTCTGATTCAACAGGGCTGAGATGGGATCTAACAGTATGGGTATTTGAACTATTCCCCGGTGACTCTGCCCCCGCTGATCTAGGAATAATTTGAAAGGGGTGCAAAATGCACGCTCAGGAAATAACTGAAGAGAAAATAAAGATGACATCAGTTATATGATGGTAAAAGTTTGAAGATAGGAAGATGGACGAGTGAGCATTTTCACAGAAGCAGACTCAATCAGATATGGTGTGTGGAGAAGTGAGAAGGGTCTGAGATTTTACTCTTTATGCACGCTAACAAGCTAGCCATACCATTTCCTAGGTTCAGGAGACTCCCTGAATCATATACAATGGACTTGGCAACTCCCAGCACGGGAGGTCCCACAGGTAACTCCTTACCATCAAGTCCAGGGCAGGCCATTTCTGAGTCGCCCAGATAGATTCTGCCTATGCTGTGAACTTGTGTCACAGTTGAGGAGCCCTGAGCTTGGGAAATGTCCCTCTTTTAAATGGAGTCTGCCCAAGTTTTGCCCCATGGGATTATTTATGTTTGCCTGTTCATTTCAGTTCAGTCGCTCAGTTGTGTCTGACTCTTTGCAACCCCATGAATCGCAGCACGCCAGACATCCCTGTTCATCACCAACTCCCGGAGTTCACTCAGACTCATGTCCATCAAGTCCGTGATGCCATCCAGCCATCTCATCCTTGGTCGTCCCCTTCTCCTCCTGCCCCCAATCCCTCCCAGCATTAGAGTTTTTTCCAATGAGTCAACTTTTCTCATGAGGTGGCCAAAGTACTGGAGTTTCAGCTTTAGCATCATTACCTGAGGAAGAGATAAATCTGTCTTCTGCTCTGCAGGGAGACACTCTGTCTTCCAACGCTGTTTGTTACACAAACATTCTTGAGAAGATAATTTAGAGCAGAATCTCTACTTCTGTTCACAGTATGTGCATAAGCATGAGAGAATCTCCCAAATCGTGATTGGATATAGAATTAGTTCATAGGGAACAGTGATGACATATTTAAGATTGTTTAAAAATCAAAAGGAGTAGCTGTGATTCAGGCAGCCAAAGTGGACCTGGTGGCCATTAGGGATATATGTCTTGGGGTTCTGAATCAGCATTTGTATTCAACATTTGAAGAATAAGGCAACTGATTATAAATCGGTTTTAGAGTCTCAGAGTGGAATTAGAATTACATGGATAAGTTTGGATCCATATCACATTCATAGCCAAATTCTACTAAATTTTAAGGATCATGTGGTGGGTGATGAATTGATCCAGCAGGTTTTAAGAATTAGATAGTGATGTATTGATCTAGGAATATGCTTCCCTTGTAGGAACGAGTTTTGTGACCTCCTGAAGTATCATGATAATGAATGATAATAATGTAGTGAACCTATTTATGAATCCTGATACAACTGAGATAAAATCTTGACAGTACTTAAAAGTGACTATTTATACATTTCCACACACAGTAATTGAGTAATCTGTTCCCTGCTACACATGGCATGAAATGTTGGCTGTGTACAGACGTGAAAGAAATGTGTCCTGTGCCTAATGAACTTGCAGTTAGTGTTTTATTGAAAGTCTGAGAGAGAGAGAGAGAGAGAGAGAGAGAGGAGAAGGAAAAAGGGAATTAGGGAATAGGAGGGAGAGAGGAAAGGTATGGAGAGAGTTAAGTATGTGATGGGAGTCAGGATAGTGTAAGGCTAGGGAACTAGTGGGTTATTTTTGTTTGTCTCTCAACTTGTGCTACTGTTTCAAACAGTGTTTTTCAAAGTGATTAAATTCACATGTCTAGTATAGCTAAAATATTCCCCTCTAGAGCATGGGTTCCCAACCTCCAGGATCTAATGCCTGATGATTTAAGATGATTTAAGGTGGAGGTAATGTAATAATAATAGAAATAAATTGCACAATAAATGTAATGTGATTGAATCATCCTGAACTCCCCACCCCCACACTGTTAGAGTTTGTGAAAAATTGTCCTCCACAAAACCGGTCCCTGATGCCAAGAAGGTTGGGTACTGCTGTTCTAGAGGAGCCTTTTCAAGGTTTAGTCTGTGGAAAAGGTGTTCACTATGAAACAATGTAGATTTCTGGGAATGATACCTGAATCAGAATCTTCAAATGGTTGTGGAGTTGAGTGGGTTTGTATGTGGTCTAGGTGATCTGAACAGGTTCACCTGGTGATTATTTTCAGATATCAAAGTGTATCAAAGAGGTATGTATCAGGTGTGCATCAGCTCTTTCAGGTATCACAGAGCTGATGTAGAAATTACTTTCTGTTCAACAGCTTTTTATTTTAGTGTTTGTGCTGCAGAGCCAAAAAAAAAAAAAGAAGATAGTGATAATTGCCAGTTGTGTATTATTTACTTTCACTATTGCTAAAAGGAGTTTTGCTATTCTTACCAGATGACATCTCCTTTACCCTGGCTTATATATTCCAAGAGTCTGCCAATTTATTTGGAGCTAATTGCCTTTTGGAATATTAGACTTGAAGCTTTGTAGTTAATTTCAGAAGCATTTCCTGAATATGTTATATCCTGGCTGAAATCTATACAATAAGATCCAGAAGCCATGTTCCAAAAGATTTAATTTTCACTGGGCCACAAATAAAAGAATAAATAATGACTGGCTTGATTTCAGCAACTTTTATTTATATGTTTTGCATATATGATACTCTCTTAAATCTTACACTAGAAAGGAAAAATAGAGTTCATATACTGATCTGCTCTTGTTTCTAATTTCATTTATTAGAAGATAAAATGAAATAAGACTGAAGAACTCATTTTACTGACTACTGTGTAAAACTGCTATATTCCCTAAATTGTGTTTGCTTTTGGTAAACTCTGTAGTTCCACAGATAAGAGCTTTTTTTACAGATCAAAATACAGTGAAAACTTAGGGACCATTAAGATGTTTTCATTCATTTCACTCATATATGTACACATTGAAGTGGTTATCAGTGATTATAGTGCTAATATACTGTGTCCTATGTAGTTGTGTTTGTAAGATTCAAAGGGAAGTAAAACTTTATTGAGTTTATAATATGGTAGATATTGAAATATCAATAGAAAATATATAAAGTAGGTATTGTTGGGAAATGCTGAAAAAATGTTTAGTCCATTTCCTGTGATTCCATAGTGAGTGAACAGCAGCACCAGAATTGGAAACTGGATCTGTTTGATTCAAAAGTGCATGCTTATTTTAACAATTTTTAAATTGTTTAATTATTTAACTTATTTTCACACTAGGGCTTCCCTGATGGCTCACACTTTAAAGCATCTGCCTGCAATGCAGGAGACCCAGGTTTGATCCCTGGGTCAGGAAGGTCCCCTGGAGAAGGAAATGGCTACCCAGTAGCCATTCTCCAGTATTATTGCCTGGAGAATTCCACAGGTAGAGGAGCCTGGTGGACTGCAGTCCATGGGGTCACAAAGAGTCAAACACGACTGAGCAACTAACACTGTCACTATCCAGAGTTATCAATGGCGCCTGTACACTTTTCTTCAGAACACAGAAGTCTGTTCTTTTACTTGTTTGCTGTTTTCAGTAGATGTGGTTAGATCATTCAAATGGTTATCCTGATTCTTTAGGTATCTTAAGAACATTGGATGAAAATAGGGAAAACTTATCAACAGAGGCATAGTACAATAATTTGCTCATTCTTATAGTTTGTTGGCTATTTGAACATTGATTATATTATACTTGCATCTTTTACCAGTCTATTGTAGAGAACTAGTATTTACTTATTAGAAAGAAAAATCTTGACATACACTAACCAAAGAAATAGTTTTGAATTAGTTATTTATTTGAATGCTATTTCAGTTCTTGATATTATTAACACTGAGTATCAACATTATTGGATTCTAGCAGAAATACCATTTGATCCCTGAAGATTTCCTTTCAAAGCTATCAAAGGAAAATTCTTTGTAATTAAATGTTTCAGAGAACTTTATCTTTCATATGCAATTAGCATACAGTCTAGGAAGTAAATTTTTTACAGGTTTGGAAAATATTCCCAAGAAAAAATATCTTTAGATATTTTTAAGGAGAATGATAGAATTATTTCTTCTTATGCTGTATAATTATACTGCTTTTATTAAACTTGCACATCACTTGATAGAATGCAGTGCTAGTGGAAAAGATAAAGATATGACAAAAAGGTGAAGGTTGAGAATGAATAGACCTTCAAGGGAGCTGATCTTTCTCTGATCTGATAAAACCTCTCCCATTATCTGTTTCTTTCTTTTCTTTTTTTCCTTGCAGATCACTGCATATCAAAAGCTTTCTCCCTGATTAGCAACATTCTCTCTGGATTTGAGGGCAAGACCAAAGAAAAAGATAGTATCCAAACTGACATATGACATTCTGTGCTGTTTTTCTTGTAGTCTTTAGCAAATTCTAAAAAGTACTGGGCATTTTCCATCAACCTTAAATAGTTTTCTGCCTGTGTTTTGTTTTGTTTGTTTGTTTTTTAAATTTTGATCCTGCTATGTGTCTGGGTATATCCTATGAATGCCAAGTGATATTAACACTTTGATAGGTTTAGTGGGAAGTAAAGATTGGTCTTGTGGAATAAGAATAAGCTGTGGAGTTGGAAGGCTTAGGTTCAAGTCCATTTTGTTAAACTTGCTCTTAAAATATATCTTTAAAATGATTTTTTATTTTACATGCTCAAACCGACGGGTAGGTAGGGATGTATATATTATTAGTACTTTAATGACATGGTATCTATACTTATCATTCCATACCCAAAGGACTTTTAAATCCATATGTGCTATTTTACTTATAATAAAGCCATTTAATGAAATTTTCTGGCTTATCTTAATATGACAGAATCTTCAGTTTTTTTCTTGCAGGTATTTATGCTGATCTCGGTTTTTTGTTTCTATCTGGTGCTACATCTGGTTTTAGTGTTTGATACTGTATTATAAATTAAATGAGAGGTGATACATTTTCTTTCTCTGAAGTAAGTTATTGTTCAGTTCAGTTCAGTCACTCAGTCATGTCTGACTTTGCAACCCAATGGGATGCAGCACGCCAGGCTTCTCTGTCCATCACCAACTCCCAGAGCTTACTCAAACTCATGTTCATTGAGTCAGTGATGCCATCTAATCATCTCATCATCTGTCATCCCCTTATCCTCCCACCTTCATTCATTCCTAGCATCAGAGTCTTTTCCAATGAGTCAGTTGTTTGCATTCAGGTGGCCAAAGTATTGGAGATTCAGCTTCAGCATCAGTCCTTCCAATGAATATTCAGGACTGATTTCCTTTAGGATGGACTGGTTGGATCTCCTTGCAGTCCGAGGGACTCTCAAGAGTCTTCTCCAACACCATAGTTCAAAAGCATCAATTTTTTGGCGCTGAGGTTTGTTAATAGTCCAACTCTCACATCCATACATGACTACTAGAAAAATGAAAGCTTTGACTAGGTGGACCTTTGTTGGCTAATAATGTCTCTGCTTTTTAATATGCTGTCTAAGTTGGTCATAACTTTTCTTCCAAGGAGCAAGAGGGGTTTTAATTTCATGGCTGCAGTCACCATTTGCAGTGATTTGGGAGCCCAGAAAAATAAAGTCTGTTGCTGTTTCCATTGTTTCCCCATCTCTTTGCCATGAAGTGATGGGACCATATGCCATGATCTTACTTTCTGAATGTTGAGTTTTAAGCCAATGTTTTCACTCTCTTCTTTCACTTTGATCAAGAGGCTCTTTAGTTTTTCTTCACTTTCTGCCATAAGCGTGGTGTCATCTGCATATCTGAGGTTATTGATCTTTCTCACGGCAATCTGGATTCCAGTTTAATTCCAGCTTGATTCCAGCATTTCTCATGATGTACTCTGCGTAAAAGTTAAATAAGTGGGATGACAATATACAGTGCTTTTGAAAGTACTCTTTTCCCAGTCTTTTGTTCCATGTCCAGTTCTAACTATACCTTCTTGACCTGAATACAGATTTCTCAGGAGGCAGGTCAGGTCATCTGGTATTCCCATCTCTTGCAGAATATTCCACTGTTTATTGTGATCCACACAGTCAAAGTCAATAAAGTAGAAGTAGATGTATTTCTGGAACTCTCTCGCTTTTTTGATGATCCAATGGATGTTGGCAACTTGATCTTTGATTGAACAAATTATTGTTACAGGGTCTATATATATAGGCAACTATGAAAGCAGAGATTTCCTACTAAGCAAACATTCACATTTTATTAGGTAGGAATTTTATCAGTCTTAACACAATTTCCCCATGGCATTTAATGGTAGATCATTGGCTTTAAAATATAAAATGTCACTTTACCAGAATAAAAGCTAATTAGGGACTTGCAGTATCCAGAAGATGTCTGTTTTCTGTGAGTCATGACTAGCTGGTTTTTTGCCACAAGAAAGGGCACCATCAGCAACTATTTGTTTCAATTCCCAAGATAGGCTAAGTAGCTAAAGTTCTGTATTTTGCTTTCTCATGAAAAATGCTAGGTAAAAAAATTATTTTATTAATTTCTTTGTGAAAAAAGAAGATAGTAGTAGTGCATTTTCATAATATATCTCTTGATTTCCAAGCCAAGGATATAAAATTCAGCAAGTTTTCAGCTCCCAACTAACATTTTAAAATACTTTTTTGCTTCTACAAAAATACAGGTCTTTAGGCTTCTAAAGCTATTTCACAATCTTGCAATAAATGGCATTTACTTCATAAAATTAGTGTATATATATACATATATATATAATTCTCACATATATATACATATATATATATATGAAAGATTATTTGGACTCTCTGCCCTCTAAGAGAATTGTCTTATAGTTTGACCGTTGTTCATCCCTGTTTCGTTTTTTTCTAGAAATAATTAGCTGATGATTACTATCACTATGGCTTATTAAACATGGATTATGTTCACATTATGAACCATGTGATTCTGAGTTAGATCAGAGTACAGACCAGCATGGTCGAGTGAGACCTGGTGCCTTGAAAACCATGTATGGTCCTGTGGGTGAATGTCCCCCAAGGTGTTTTGTTGGATTTGCAGCCTCCTCGTGTGTGTCTTACAAGGAAAAAACCTTACTATCCCTCTTCAAGAAATTTTAGAGTTCTAATATTTCTTACCCTAAAAATTACATAACTTATTTATATTCTATCCAGTATTTTGTTTAAATTCACAAAATGCTTAAGTTTATTATTGGCCCCATTTGTATGAGTAATTTAGTTCTTATATGGATTGTTAAAAATGGGGGAAGACATACATTCTGAATTTTCTAAAGTATATGCATTTTTTCCCTCATTCTGTCTTTTCTTTTTTCTATCTTTCCTAGTAAAGTTTTCTTATAAAGAACTTGCTTCCAATTCCATTTCTTTTACCATTTTTTTTTCATTTTTCAAGCAACATTTTAATACTGTATGTGACTTTCTAAATGTATTGTGATGCAGTGTGACTTTCTGAAATGAATACACTTTTCCCATGATTTTGCTCTGTTTAGGAGTTTGGCTTTATTAGGTAAAAAGAACCTTTTTTGGGTTACTCTCCCTGGTACAATTTCTAACATTTATTAGATTCTCTTACATTACATCACTCCCTAGTAGTTGATAAACCGGAACCATTGTCATTTAAGCACACTGGGGAATTTTTCTTTTAAAGTGATTCAGTGGGCTTTCCTGATAGCTCAGTTGATAAAAATCCACCTGCAATGCAGGAGAACTTGGTTGGTTTCCTGGGTTGGAAAGATCCGCTGGAGAAAGAATAGGCTACCCACTCCAGTATTCTTGGGCTTCTCTGTGGCTCAGCTGGTAAAGAATCTGCCTGCAATGCAGGAGACATGGGTTCAATTCCAAAATGAAGGAAAAAAATTTATCTGCAAAAAAGCATTAGCAGGCTGACAATAGGTATTTCATCTCCAACTAAACCTAATGAAATAACTTTTTAAAAGAGCTAAAGGTAAATAAGTCAGGCTAGAATTCTCTAATGACTTTGGAGTACAGGAAAGAAGGGGAAATAAAGCCATTTTTGAGTATGTGGATTGATAGTTTGCTCCTCAAAGGTATCTGAATAAACTCTTAAGAATGTATTTCAGCAAGGAGAAAATTACTAGAATTTTGTCTTTTTTGGTTAAAAAAAGAAAGCCAAAACTGCTAGTAAGAAGGTGTGTGCATAAAATTTAGCCCATATTTATTGATTTCCTAATGTCATTTCTTTCCAATATATGTTATAAAGGTATTCATTAAAAGCAAGATTTTACTAAGATTAGTATATTCTAGTGATCAGAGCTTTTCTCTTAAATACTTGTTAGTCATTGATAGATGGGTAGCATCTCACTACTGCAGACGCAGAGGTAGTGAACTTCATGGTACTCAGGAGTACTTGCTATTTGCATTTCTGAAGGGTAAACACATATATATCAACGTTAGTAAATTAGGTTATTAAATCATTTATAATTGATGAATCACAAATAAGGAACGTTTCTTTTATGTCTTAATAATTGATTTGAAACCCCAAGCATTATATAACAATTATATAATCATGTGGTCATTTGAATTCTAAGAATCTTGTTTCCTTTGCAGCGTCTAGCTTTGGAAGCAGAAAAAGTTCAAGCAGCCCACCAGTGGAGAGAGGATTTCGCAGTAAGCACCCTTTTTAACTACTTGAATTAATATTTACATTAATGTCTTGTGTTTTGATAACTAATGGTTGCATTTAAAATATATTTTTAGTGATGGGCTGTGGGACAAAAAAACAGTTCACTATACTTCATTTAAAAAAATACCTTCAAATATTCTCCCATACTCCAAAGTATTTATAAAATTAATAACAGAAAAAATAACATTAAGCTGTAACATTTAAATAATCTTTGCATGTATTATGAAGATATAGTAGTTGAAAACAAGTGGCATTTTCTAAGACGTGACATGCATAATGTAATCACTTTGGTGGGCAATACAATTGAAGTTAGAATAAATGTATTAAGATTTCTTTAATTTATTCCACATTAGCTAGACATTATCATTTGTCTGCTCTGGCTTGCTTTTACAAATATCAGATGATACTAACTTTTGTCTAAGTTTTTTAATCAACTGGTTTTGTTCTTCAGGAGTCATTGGGGTGAATTATATACAAATCTCAGAAATTCTTGTAATGAATTTCCTTCTTCCGACCCTTCCTCCTTCCCTCTTTTGTTTCTTCCGTCTCTCTCTCCCTTCTTCCTTCCCTTTTGCCTTCACTTCCTTCCTCCCACCTCTAGCTGTGTCTTATCTTCATATGTCCTTGAAGAAGTCTGACCTTAATAGTTAAAAGACTTCTGTTACATATTTAAGTTGTTTCAATTATAGTGAATATCTCTTTAGTTTCTGATTAAAGAACAATTCCAGACAACTCATTTGGGGAATGTTAACTGTGTCCTCCCCACATTTAAAGTATCTCACTCTAATATGATTACAGTAAGAAGGACAGCTTGAATATACTGTCCATTTGTCTTTGAAAAACAAAAATCTCAGATTTCAAGGTGAGAAAGTTGTGCTTCAGTTTAGCACTAAACTTGTTTAGTGCTTAGGAATTGAGGTTTAAGATTTAGAAATTAGCACTTTTACTTTGCGTTTCTGTGATTATATTGTATATCAAAGGAAAATGTAGTAAATGGCACTTCATTTACTTATAGGGTAATAGTTAAATAGTCTTTCGTGTTTATTAGTTCTGATATTTACTTTTACTCTCTTTTCTACTAATTTATATTTCTTAAGTAAACTCGTAGTCTACTCAGTTGAGACTCTGATTACTGCCAGTTTAGTTCTTTCATTTGGATTGATCATATTGCTTGATTTATTGGAATCATGTAGATACTGGCTTCATCCACAATTGTTTATTATAGGTGCACAGGTCAATATGGCATCCATAAAATATATATAAAGAAAAAATTAATGATTAATGCAATCTTTTTCAATATAGAGGAGAAATTTTAAACTCATCCAGTGAAGATTTTACAGGGCAGTTTCTTGCTGTTACATGAAAGGAAAATAAACTTGCATTTGTTTGGTGTGGCTTGAATAAACCAAAATAGCCAAATATTCTTTTAATGAACTGATAATTAATGCTATTTATTTTTCCTCCCCTCTTAGAAGTGGCATAGTAAAAGAATAATAGTTGTAAAGTTAGATTTTGTAGTCTGCCTAGTCTTGATATAGTAAGTTGGTGCTGTTTTAGTTTTAATCATGAGTAATTCTGAGAATCTAAAAATTGTAAGTTCATTCAAATCAGATTGCATAGTGTATAGATTAGACTGCTTTTCTCAAAAGCTTCTCTTGCATTAAAGGAATTTGGTAATATTTCAGTCATTTATTAGTGGTATGTCTTTTCAAATTTTCTAGGGAGAAATGCTGTATAAAAATTACTACAAGTAGGAATGTAGTATATAAAATTTCCTTTCCCATGAAACTCATTAACACTAAATTAACATTATGGCAATGATTTATTTTTCCTTATAGAAGTAATGTGTGACCATTGTAGATGACATGAAATCTTAATAGATGACATGAAAACTCTAAATGTGTGCTAGCCATTACTTTTTTATTTAATCTAAACCATCATCGATTGTATTGTACTTTACCATTTATGTATAGCTAAGAAGGAAAAAAAAATAAACCAATCAAATTATGATACATCAACAATTTCAATCAGTATTTATACTTTTCAGATATCAAAATGTGTAAAAATCCACCTTGAAATATAGCTTTCTAAAATCTACTCTCTCAGTGCCTGTATCCATGCAGAAGTATGGCTAGGAGAAGTCATGCAAGAGAACAAGTCAGTTACACAATGACAGTAATGCCATCACTAGATCTTCTATTGTTAAATAGAAAGAAAATGATTTACCCAGATTTAGGAGTTCCTAGCAAATAGTCATCACTGTGTCAGAGAATTTTGAACAAATTCAGTTCTAAATTTCCCTCTAAATTACTTCCCAATTTATTCAAGATCTATGAACATAGTGATTGACATTAAAAGAGACCATTAAAGGGAAAATAAATTAGTGCGCTTTAGAGCCCTGTCAACTCATTTCCTGAGTACCCTTCTTGATGAACTATAAATGGTGTTCACAGCACACATATCTGTCACAATTTGCATGTTGAGAATTGATATTTTCCATGTAAGTCTTTACAGGTGCCCTTCCCTTTGAAATAACACAGGTGAGGGACTGTTGAGACAATAGTGATCTTATCTTTGAAGAATAGAACCTGGATGAAGATTGCCTTCAGATTCAAATAAATAAATATTGCAAAAATAGGAGATCCTTTTCCTCCTTTTTGTTTCTTTTCTTCTCTGATAAACTAGACGATGCTACAGTTCATTTATATACATTAAGGTTAAACAAATCCTTCAAGACTGTGAAAAAAATCAAGTTCACTTTCATGAGTGGTTGGAAATTAGAAATCGATATTAAATCTCTCTTTATTTTGTGAACACAGACAAAACAACTGCAAATTTTATCAATTTCTTAACCAAACATTTAAAAATGTTTAATTTGAAGTTAAATGCTTCCATACTCCGAAAGATCCTTCTTTTAAACTTTATAAGCCTTTTATCTTTTAAGGGATTTAACTATTTGCATCAGTGCAATATTTCTTTAATGCCACCCTTTAATAATTTAACACTAGGATGATTTGAAGGCAGAAATAATTTACTAAAAGGTACATTAACATTTCAAAAAGAAATATAATATGCCAGTTCTTCCCTCCAGTATAAGTAGGGTGGTTTCATTAACATTACTTAGGCAAAATGTTGATTAACATTCTGTAGTCTGTACTGTAGAGAAATCTCAGGAACAACAAGAACAAAAGGCGAAGCACTAAAATGCTGGCAACAAGAAAGGGCTCGTGTAATTCACACTGTCCCTCAGCTCCACTCAATTCCCAGTTGGATGTACAATTGAGGGAACAAAAGGCGTACACTCTAAATGGATTAAGATTTATGCGGTCATGCATTTACAAGTTCAAACCAATATTTGTAAATAAGCTGTGTCTACCAGCTTCCTTTCAGGTCTGCATACAATTTACTGGCATTAAAGGGGACTTTTTATGTCAAGTATGATGGGGCAAATTATTTTATTAAGGGCAGGTGAGAGAAGGAAAAAGGAGCTTGGAAAATTAATTGTTCCGCATTAAATAATTGCTTTTATTTCTACTGAACAGATCTTTTCCAGTTGCTTCTGAAATCTCATTTGATTGCATTGCAATGGTTGGTTAACTAAAGCAATTTTGTTTCCAACTAAGCCTGCAATATTAATTGTACTTACACATGTATAAACATAAGGGGTACCTAATTTGTATTTTAATAAGTGGGATCTTTATGTATGGCTTACTAGCATCAGCTTGCTACTGTGAAGGCTGAGTACAGACAGGCTAAATTGGCCAGTAAATAAAACATTTGACGAGCCTCCTTTTAGCTCTAGCTTCACAGAGAAACTAAATTAGACAGTAGAAATTTTTCTAGTAAAGTTGAATGCTATTGAGTGTTAATCAGGCTAATTTAGTTTTAGTTTTATATATATATATTTTTAAATTACCTTACTCTAATATTTTCAAATGTTGCTTTAAAAGTTGTACTGTGTAGAATTTCGGTTTATATGAGTTAAATTAATAGGCACTGGCATTATATATTTATTATTTCATCTATCCTTAGCATTTCATGAAATAGCCTTACCTCTATTGATTGCAGCACAAACAGTTGTGAATATGGGAACTATGAAATCATACTATATTTATTTTGGTTACAGGTATAAGAGAAACACTTTTCTAAATTTGTACATGTGCTGGATATGAAAGTGCTGACTTTCTAGGAATGAAAAATGGTGGACAAAGTGGCATTTTGTCTTAATGAAAGAATGAATGAATTTAATAGATTATTAAGATACTTTACTCTGTAGCTGGATTTAGTCTTTGTTAGTTTCTGCCTTTGGTAGAGTCGTTCTTTTGGAATCAAGAGCTCTCATATTTCAGTGTATTTTTGCAACACTTCATACTTAGGGAAGTAATCAGTTTTTTACTACTGCTTTCTTGAGTCTTATCAATTTTCTCCTCATCATCAAGACAGATGAAAAGGAGCCACAATGCAAAACTGATTTACCCCCATATTGTGGGAAACCAATTTAATAGAAAAGATCCAGACAAATATGTGTTGTCTGACTCTTTTTGTTTGTGCATGCACATAAAAGCCCATGGTAAAATGACTGTAAGACACCAGAGTAGAAAATAACAACCAGGGGCTTTAAATGATTCATTATCCTGATAACCCCTTTTTTTCCTTATATTGAAAAGAGAAGCAACATATTTACTCATTATTTACCTAGCCAATACTGTTTAAAAAAATTTTTTTTAATATATTCTAGTAATTATTCTGCCCTCACTATTATTTCTTTTGAAGCCAAAGTGACATGATAGTATAAGATGATACAGTAGAACTCCTGCAGGTAAAGCATCATGACAATATGTGCTGGAATAATGCAAGTGTCCCTCCTCTCAGGAAGATAGAGAGGACTTTGGGAAATGGGTAGGTGGATGGAGTCCTATGTATTTTCCAAGGCTAATCTGCTGCTTGTGTATCCCAGGATTGAGCTGATTTTACATTACTACATTAAGGAGAGATTCCTGGAATTACTGCCATGTTCTAAAAATTATAATCATGAAGAACACACAAAATCATCCTCATTGATACTTAAGTTAGAGTCAGTTATTATCATCGGCAGATATTAAATTGTAGTTGTCACAAGAGAGCTTTTGAATGTACCTGTTTCATTAACTTCTTTATAAGTTGAGCTGCATTTTATTACAGTTTTTGGATGCCCCTTATTTGCATTAAGGTGAGGTTTACTATCTTAATTTCTCAATCACAAAAGAAATAAAAAGATGAAGAAAAATGTATCAGCATTACAAATCAATGTAGAGTCTACAAAGATTTGCTCTATAAACTTTTATCCGATTCATTTTCTTACTTAAAAAACTGCAGTTACTTTCCATTTTCAATAAATGGTATACCAGGCCTTTCATGATCTTGCCCCATTTTATCTTTAGTAAATTTTTCATTGCAACATTTCCCCAGTAGTTATTACCCTTTCCCTGAAATTCTGAGTCCTAAGCAGAGTAAACTACTTGATGTTTTCCTTAGACAGTATTTCCTTCCTCTTCTCACCTTTTGAAAATTTCTGCCTAGAATCTTTCATCTCTGCCCAGTTTCCTTTTGGTTTTGATCCACCAATCTTGGATTCATTGTTTGTTTTATATGGTCCTCTAATGCTGAGTATGTATTCATATTCAGGTATATATTCCCTATATAATTTTCCTTTTACCACATTTTTTCAGCACTGAAATGTAAACTTCTTGGGGATAAAAAAGTTTTGACTAAAGCATAACCAAAATAACTATAGTCTAGTACGTAATAGACAGTAGTCTATGAATAAGTAATTAAAAAAAAATACTGAGATACCTATTTTTTACTCTAATCATTTATTGTCAATTTTGCTGGAGAAATAATTTTTAAAGTTTGTTGAAACTGCACATTTTTAATGTCTGAATATGTTTGCCCACAGCTGTGGTATAGTTACATAACACTGGGCTTGGAGGTATGCAAATCTCCTTTAAGTATTGGCTTTCCCACTAACTTGCAATGCAGTTTCGGAAAAATAGCAATCTTTTGATATTAATTTTTTTTTTTATATAGAAACTCTTGGTCCTGTTGTCTCCACTGGCATAATTATTTTTGTGAGATGCTCTGTGTCCTCCCTAGCTCCATAACAAAGAAGCTATTTACTAGAAACCTTGAGATACATCTCAGGTGCTCACATCCAGGCTGGTGCAAGACCTGTGATGGCTGTTTGCCTAGTTCAGTGAGCATCTCCCAGCTGCGTTGACTCTGGTACTCGAGCTCTTTTCATTGCTCTAATGAAAGAAATACCATTCTGCTCACGCTGCTATCAACTAGTGCATCCCTAACCGTAAAGCCCTTTGAACTGCAGTATTCGGGTATTCTGTGCAGAAAGAGGGTAAATGACCTTATTCCTAACCATAGACAGTTTTTAAAACCTAGATAAATAATATTTTAATCTACCGTTTTAAAAAGTCAAAGTTCATACAAAACATCCACTGTAAACAAAATAAGTGGAATTACGTACTATTTGTCTTTGTGTCTTCTTTATTTCACTCAGTGCAATGTCCTTGAAATCCATCCATGTTGTATTCATTGTAGAATCTTTACTTTGTGCCTGTGTGTGTGTGCATTTAGTCGTGTCCAACTCTTTGCAACCCCATGGACTGTAGCCCCCCAGACTCCTATGTCCATGGAGTTCTCCAGGCAAGAATACTGGAGAGGGTTGCCATTTCCTTCTCCAGAGATCTTCCTGATCCAGGGATCGAATTCATGTGTCTTGTGTCTTTTACATTGGCAGGCAGATTCTTTACCAGCTGAGCTGTCGGTGAAGCCCTTTACTTTTTAGAGAGGCTGAATAGTAATATATTCTATTTATATACCATAATTTTTTCATCCATTCATCTGTCAATGGATGTTTTGATAGTTTCCACATCTTCAGTTCAGCTCAGTCACTCAGTCGTGTCTGACTCTTTGGGACCCCATGGACTGCAGCACGCCAGGCTTCCTTGTCCATCACCAACTCCTGGAGCTTACTGAAACTCATGTCCATTGAGTCGGTGATGCCATCCAACTATCTCATCCTCTGTTGTCCCTTCTCCTCCTGCCATTCCCAAGATCAGGGTCTTTCCCAATGAGTCAGTTCTTCATATCTGGTGGCCAAAGTACTGGAGTTTCAGCTTCAGCATCCGTCCTTACAATGAACACCCAGGATTGATCTCCTTCAGAATGGACTGGTTGGATCTCCTTGCAGTCCAAGGGACTCTCAAGAGTCTTCTCCAAAACCACAGTTCAAAAGCATCAATTCTTTGGCGCTCAGCCCAACTGTCACATCCATACATGGCTACGTGAAAAGCTATAGCTTTGACTAGATGGACCTTTGTTGGCAAAGCAATGTCTCTGCTTTTTAGTATGCTGTCTAAGTTGGTCATAGACAGAGTGCCTGAAGAACGATGGACTGAGGTTCGTGACATTGTACAGGAGGCAGTGATCAAGACCATCCCCCCAAAAAAAGAAATGCAAAAAGACAAAATAGTTATCTGAGGAGGCCTTACAAATAGCTGAGAAAAACAAAGGAAGCTAAAGGCAAAGGAGAAAAGGAAAGATACACCCATTTAAATGCAGAGTTTTAAAGAATAACAAGGAGAGATAAGAATGCCTTTCTCAGTGATCACTGCAAAGAAATAGAGGAAAACTGCAGAGTAGGAAAGACTGGAGATCTATTCAAGAAAATCAGAGGTACCAAGGGAACATTTCATGCAAAGATGGGCACAAGAAAGGACAGACATGGTATGGACCTAACAGAGCAGATATTAAGAAGTGGTAAGAATACAGAGAGAAACTATACAGAAAAGATCATGACCAGATAACCACGGCGGTGTAATCACTCACCTAGTGCCAGACATCCTGGAGTGCAAGCAAAGTCAAGTGGCCCTTAGGAAGCATCACTACAAACAAATTTCTAAATTTCCATATCTTAGCTATTTTAAATAAGGGTACAATGAAAATGAAAGTGTTATTATTTCTTCTAGATCTTGATTTTAATTCTTTTGGACACATAGCTGGAAATGGGATTGCTGGATTAAATGATAGTTCTGTTTTTTGTTTTTAATTTTTTTTTAGAAACGATACTGTTTTGTGTAATGATTGCACCATTTTGAATTCTCACCAGTAGTTTGCAAGGGTTCCAGTTTCTCTACATCCTCACCAATGCTTGTTGGTTATCTAATGCATTAAAGACTTAACGGTAAAAATCTAAAACTGTTTAAGACACTTAAACATAGCAGAAAAGTTTCATGACATTATTCTTGGCAGTGATTTGATGGAGTGACACCATAAGCATAGGCAACAAAGCCCAAAATAGGCAAATGAGACTACACAGAACTAAAAAGCTTCTGCACAGCAAAGGGAACAATCAACACAGTGAAAAAAAAGCAGCCTATGAATGGGAGAAAATATTTGCAAACCATATATCTGATAAGAGGTTTATCTCCAAAATATGTAAGAAGCCCATACAACCCATTAACAGAAATGACAACCTGAGGCCTTTCTCATCATCAGACTGTGGAGCTAATTCTCATATTCCATTTATTGAAAGTGAAAGTCACTCAGTCATGTCTGTCTCTTTGCAATCCCATGGACTGTAGCCTGCCAGGCTCCTCTGTCGGTGGAGTTCTCCAGGCCAAAATTCTAAAGTGAGTAGCTGTTCCCTTCTCCAGGGAATCTTCCCAACTCAGGAAGCAAACCCAGGTCTCCCTCATTGCAGGCAAATTCTTTATCGTCTGAGCCACCAGGAAAGCCCATTTATTTAATTCTTCTCTCAAATAGGGCAGAAACACCTTTCCATAGGAGTCTTTGAGGAGACTTAACCTTATCCTCATCTTATAAATATCCCTGTAAACTCTTCTTTATGTTTTTCTCCTTTTGTAGAAAACAGTCCTCCTCTACCAAATGAATGTATGAAAATAGATTTCTGATAATTTTTCAGCTTTCTTCCTATTCTGAATGTCCTCTATTTTTAAATAAATTCATATTTCCAAAAAGCTCTTTGAAATTAGATGAGATAATTTATGGGACTATGCTTAGCACTTTGGAAGGTCTCAAAAATGGTAATTTTAATAGAGGAGGCACTATCCCATTCAAGCCTTATTCTTTTTAAGAAGTTCTCATTGCTTCTTAATGATTAAGTGTGGCTGGGCATATCTGCTCAAGAAGGAAAATATGTATTGCCCTTAATAGGCAGTAGATGATTGCTTATTAAATTGACTTAAGTCCATTTTACCTATATTACATTTATGAAAAATCAGTGCATTTGGAAGTGACAGGTACTCAGCATGAGACTAAGAAATTTTTTTTTGTTCTTACTGATATTTGTCTTTATGATTGTATGAAATTCTAGTTTATTCACTACCTAAAATAGCCCCGGTAGACCTTAGTAGAATTTTTTAAAAAGTTGTGTCTAAAGATATTCTTAGGAAGTACAGAGATTAATACATATTTCTATTTACTGTAGATACTTTATGATCGACCCTAGGGTAGTAACTCTATTCTCAGAGATAAGTTTTATATTGAGAATAGCATTAGATGTAGGAGAAAGAAGTGGCAACCCACTCCAGTATTCTTGCTGGAGAATCCCAGGGACAGAGGAGCATGGTGGGCTGCCGTCTATGGGGTTGCACAGAGTCGGACAGGACAGAAGCGGCTTAGCAGCAGCAGCATTAGATGTTGGAATAGTTCACTTTAATGGCATTATAGATATGCTAATATTTCGACATATTGCCATGGGAAAGAGAAGGCTTTAGGAATTGAAGAACTGGAGTAGAGAGCTTTTGTTCCTGAAGGACTGGCACTACAGTGATGAAATTTGGAGCTTTTTTATAAAGAAGCAAAGCGATAAGATGCAAGCAATTAATACACAGTCATGGGATTTAGTCACTAGTAGGATACATTTTGACTTTGGGAGTCACCTAGAAAATGACCATGAGAACTGTGTTTCAATGGAGGGATTATATGTGTTGAGAATACATGAAAACTGTTGAAACGTGGGTCTGGATAATGTTGAGAGTATGGATGTTGCAATGAGAAGTCTATCGAGTAAGTCTCTTAAGTAGACAGAAGGCATTTTAAAAAGGTCTTTGAATTAAACTTATAAGTTTAAAAGGAAAGACAACGAAACCTAGAGAATATTGATCCACATGATTGAAAAAATATTAACTGGACTTTAGTGCTGGATTTGATTATATATAGGAAAATACTATGAAAATTTAGAGAAATTATTATTTCCATTCATGCAAATCAGCTTTCTCCTTTACAGTTCATGCTTGTGTCGTCTTTTAACCTTACAAGCCAGCTTGTCAATGGATTTTATTCCTCATGCTATTCAAAGATGTCCACATTTTTGTTTGTTTGTTTTACTTTCTCATCAACATAACAAACTGGTTCCCATTTATCATTAAAAAAAGTCACCTCTTTTAGTTTTGCCACATATCTTTTGTCATAGTCTTCAAGTCTCGGAAAAAAAAAAAAGAAAAAAAAATAGACTGGCTCCACCTTTTCGTTTTCGTCTTCATCCAGTGGCCGGCCAGCTCCAGTCTAGCAACAGAGTTCATCCATCGTGAGAATGTTCTCAGTGGTCACACTTACCTCAGCTCGTCAAACCTAATGAACTTTTTAATTTATCTCTGTACTTGGTGCTTTCCTATCATTTTAGTGTACCACTTCTTACTTATTCTTTCATCAAGGACACGTTTCTTCTGTTAGTTTTCAGGAAACTCCATTTTTCTGGTTTTCCTATTTTCTCACCATTTATTCCTTCTTAATCTCCTTTTTTAGTACTTCTTTCTGTACGGTAGCTCTAATTTTAGGGAACACTTTAAATTTAGGGAACAGTCTTAGAACTGTTCTAAGTTTAAGGAACAGTCTTAACCTGCTTGTTTTAATGCCCATATTTTCTCCCAGGACATTGCATCCATTTTGTTGAAATTATATAGAATTCTACCCAAATCTCTTTTCTGAGCTCTCAGCTCATTTATGCAACTGATCATTTGCTGATTCCATTTAAATGCCTCACTTGCATGGCACTAACATGCCCAGAAGAGCTGTTGTTTCCATCCTACTTCCCCCACCAACCCACCACCACCACCCAGTATCCTGATCATCTGTTAATTTCTCCACCTCAGATGAGATCAAGTTCTCATCTAGCCAAAATTAAGTCTTAATCCTTTATTTCAGGACTTCCCAGGTGGTGCCTGTCAATGCAGGAGACACAAGAGAAACAGATTCGGTTGCTGGATCAGAAAGATCCCTTAGAGTAGGAAATGGCAACCCACGCCATTATTTATGTCTGGAAATTCCCATGGACTAAGGAGACTGGTGGGCTGCAGTCCATGGGGTTGCAAAGAGTGGGACACGACCGAGCAACTGAGCACAGGCACACACTCACAGTCCTTTGTTTCTCCCTCTGCCATAACCGCTCACATACTGTGATTCGTGTGTAAATTCTGTTCCGAGTCCATGTATATCATGCAACCATTCATTTGTTCTTTACAAACACCATGTTTATTTGAATTACTGGGATCCCACAGGCAGAATAATCTTGAAATTATTAATCAAATTATGAATCAGAAGTCTACTCTACTGTCCTGGGGAAATCCACAGGTTTGTTTTACAGAATTTTAGTGGCCCAGCATATACATAATTAAATAAGATTTTAGATTGTCAGTTCAATAGAAGAGAATGAGATTTTTTAAAAGAATTAACACAATTTTATAAGATGGTGGGAAATGAAGCTTTATATATCCTTCTGATACAAACATTTTAGACACCAAAGAAGATGATCAAGATGTACAAATTTTAAACTAATAAGTCAGGCAAATATCAAAACAGAGTAGTTTAAATAACACAAAGCTGAATGTAGAAAGTAATAACTGCTTTTCTCAAACTACCTGTGAAAAATGTGTATGTAGCAGTAACAACAGTAAAATCCAGGCAGCACAGGTAAAAAAAGAGGGGAAAAAAGCCAAACGTTACTTCTAGCCAAAATTAATGATACAAAATATGAAGTTTTGTATGGATTTGGTTGTAAAATAGCAATTACTAAGTGCCTACTTCTGCTTTGTTAGAAGACATTATGGTCTGAGAGAGAAGGTAATCAAGAGAGCTTGTAATTGCTGGATGTAAGAATCAGCTCTCATGGAAACTGTAGTGTTGTGTGCCATATATTATATGTTAATTAAATTATTAGATTCAAAAATTATAAAAGTAGAAAAAGCTACTTTGTTATAATGTTTCGCCAGTGTGTGTACAGCTCTCCTAGGGATCCTTAAGAATCAAATGGAATCCTTTTTTTGTTTTCCAAAGTCTTTTATTACGTTCTCACCATAAGGTTCTCCGTGACATCCTGTGAGGTAAGGTCAACACATTGAGAACCCTTCGGCAGTGAGCCGGTGTGAATAACTAGAATGTGATTTCTCTCTCATGGGTCTTAAAACTGAAGAAAGCTTGGCAGACACTAACTGGAAGTCTTACTAATTATGGAAATAAATATAATTAGTCTAAATGCAGTTCTAAAGGTTGGAAAAAAGGGACTAAATGGTAAATAGACCTGAGGTAGAAAAAAAATTATAATAAGCAAGTAGAGCTCAAAAAATCTGAGTAGTATTGCTGCTCAGTTACTCAGTCATGGCCAACTCTTGGGACCCCATGGGTTGCAACCCAGCAACCTCCTCTGCCCATGGAATTTTCCAGACAAGCATACTAGAGCAGGTTGCCATTTCCCACTCCTCGAAACCATGTCTCTTGCATCCCCTGCATTGACAGGCAGATTCTTTACTGCGGCGCCACCTGGGAAGTTTGGGAAGTTGGGTTTAGTTAATAACAAAATAGCAATAACAGTAATAATCAGGGCTATGCAATCACTTTTTCCCTAAAGTTACAATACCTTAATTGTTTTTGTAAAAGTTTTAGTATCATTATTTAAAAATTAAAATAATTACAAAAGAAAACTTAAAATCTTGCCTAAACTCCATAGCAAGGTTTATTCCTTGTTTACATTGTCTTATCATGTTCAGTTTATCTGTTTATACTTTTTTCATGTATTTTTTCATGATATACATACAAAATTCATTGATATAGTCAATATAACAGAGTGTACAGACTTATAATCAGAGAGTATGCTCTATTTGAATAGATTAGCATGTTCGTGTGTTCTCTCACTTTCTTCATACATCCCCCAATCTCCTTAAACTATTACTTTTAAGATTCATCTTACTTCTATTACCACAGTGTTTAATACTGCTTCTATAACTTGATGGATTAAATGCTATCAGTATAACTTTTATCATAATTCTCCCATTACTGCCCTTATTTTTTGCTCTTTAAATTCATAATTTGATTGAATGCATTTTGTTTGAAGTAGTTGGATCGAGACGAGCTATGAGATTCCTTAATTCCTGAGTTCTTGTGTGATTGAGAATATCTGAGCATTTCATTTTGGGCTTGAAACCCTTGACCAAGTATGCATTTTCTCCCACTCCAAATTTTGGGACATTGCTTTACAGTCTTCTGTCAGTTTTCATGGCCATCAAGAACTCTTAAGGGGCTTCCCTGGTGATTCTGACAGTAAAGAATCTGCCTGCAGTTTGGGAGACCAGGATTCAGTCCCTTGGTCGGGAAGATCCCATGGAGAAGGAAATGGCAACCCACTCCAATATTCTTGCCTGAAGAATTCCATGGACAGCCAAGCTGCAATCCATGCGGTCACAAATAGTCAGACACAACTGAGCAACTAAATCACACACACAGACACACACACACACACACACACGCACACACATACAACCTACCTACCTACCAAAAGCTATTCTGACTTTAGCCCCTGGTTTCCATCCTTAATTGATTTGATTCTTTTCACTGATTCTGTAATGATATGTTCTTTGTTTTTGAGGTTGAACAAGGAATGATACATCTGATTGTTGATTGTTTGATGTCTTCTTATTAAAATAGTAATTTCATTTCAGAGATGTTTATGTTTACTTTCAGCATAGTTTTGAATATTTCTGTGTGTAATTTTTCATGGTTTTTCAAGAATATTGTTTAAAGTTGGATCTCTATTTCTGTTTTCTATAACTGTATATTCCCTGTTACAGTTTTTAAAAAATATATTTTTATTCAATTGCATTTCACTTGATATGATTTTCTGAAGCCTGTCTAGAATGATGGTCTTTTCACCTGCATCTGTGCTTTTGTTGATTCCTTGTGTCTTTTTTCACTAAATAATCTTTTTTTGTGTCTCCCACTTTTCTCTGTGTTCTGGCAGCTTCTTTCCCAACTTATATTGGTTTATAAACTAATATTTTGAACTCCTGTATCTTTTATTTTATTTTACCCCCTTGCCTTCTCCCTCCACCCTTTAATTTAACGAATTGATCTACAGTTTCTCTGACCCTCTAAAGAGTCATGGATCTTAATTCTTTTATTTTAGAATTTCATGTTAAGTTAGTTTTCCTATCTTCCCTCCCTTTTCCAAAATGGCTATGTGCAGGTTCCAGAATCTTCGCATTAAATACTGATTTGATAGAAGTTGATGAAAGTTTTTTTAAAAAAAGAGAACCAAATATAGTTTAGAGATAGCTTAGGCCTTCTCCTCATAGGACTTTTCCACTAAGATGAACAGTCTTAGCTGTGTTCCTTTGTACGTTTTCAGCCAGTTGTTAACATTCAAGAAGTCTGTAAGACATGGTAAAAACAATTAAGTCATGGCTTTTCTTGAAGCAGTATGATGATTGTCATTTCTCTTTCTTATCAGGATTTATTTTCTTTTACGCTTTTTAGTGAGAACTTGGTATTATTAATCACATTTTCAAAGTCAAAATAGGGAATGTCTGACTTATGTTTTCCTGCAGATATTAATATGTATATGTAATTATCTACTTGATACCAGCTGGATATCATAAATTCCACTTTTAAATACATTATTAGAAAATATGAAGAAAAGAAAATATAATGTAAACCATTATGAAGATAGAGAAATCAGAAATACTCAATAGAAATCCTACAGTTACTTTTTGTACATTAGAATTATTGATTCTCTGCTTATAATGTGCTTCTTGTTTCATTCAATAGGTTATTTTGTTGCATAACATTCAGTCTAAAATTATTTTTTGAGCCATGAAACAATTCAAAACCTATGATATTAGAAGTGGTAAATAATAATAAATGCTGACCAGGGTCCCAGAAATATTTAGTTTGGTTGTTTCCTATTATGTGAATTTTAGCTAACTAATCCCAGGGACAGGGAGCCTGGTGGGCTGCCGTCTACGGGGTCGCACAGAGTCGGACACGACTGAAGCAACTTAGCAGCAGCAGCAGCAATGCCGTCTGTGGGGTTGCACAGAGTCGGACACGACTGAAGTCACTTAACAGTAACAGTAATGCCTAAACCACAGTTTTTTTTTTTTAACAATAAAAAGGGGATAATATTGGAAATGTTAGCACAGAATTTTGATACTTAATGAAAATTATGCATGGAAGCCTTCATGCAGGTCTTTGAAAAGTAGATTTAAGCATTTGAGATAACTGAAATTTGCTTAGCAATCCAATTTAGTTTTCTTTAAAAACATGACATATATTTATATTTATTTTTATTTTTATTTTAAATTTAAATTTATATTTATATTTAAAAACATGACTTGGTTTCAAGTGGACAGCATCCTGCTATCATGAAACATCCTTCACATGCACATAATTAGTCCATTTAATTGAGATCAATTATGCTTGCAAATGTGTTGTTTCTCTTTAAACATGGTTGTAAAGATTAAAAAAATAGTCAATAAGGCAAACAGTACAGAATCAACATATCCAAGTTGATAAATGTTTCTTTGTTCTGAGGGGTTTTGGTTGCGAAATAAAGAACATGCAGTATACTCAGGAGAGAATAGATTACAGAATTTAAGTTGTAATAAATCTAAAAAAATATGTTTGACTGCTAAATTCTTTTTCATCATATTTGTGCTGAGTGAAAATGACCACATCGTATATTCATCGTATATTAAGTCCATTTCTTTGACTAGAAGGGAAATGAAACTATGTGACAGAGAATATCAGTGTTTCTGTTATTTTAGTGTCATAGATGTTAATCTTAAGGCTTCCCAGAAGTGTCTAACTTCTACAGGTTTTTCTCTGAAATTCTGATTCAGAAAGTCATTCATTTGATGACCTAGATTTTAATCTCTGGTTTCTTCTATATTACAGGATTTTAGTTTTAAATTTTGGTTTAAAACTGAATGAGCTACCAGCTTGGAGTAGCAAGGACAAGTGGTGGGAAACATGAATAATTTTAATCTTTAAATGAGTTATACACCATTTTCATCAAACTCTATTTTCTCATCTGAACGGCCAAAGAATAAGCACCAAGAGTTGTGGAACTATAGAATGCTGGATTGTCTGGCATCTGAGTCTTTGTCTGGCTTACTTGCTCTTGTTTCCTTTCTCAGTGAAATGTCAAGGGTATTTCATTGATGATTATGAATTGTCTTGAGTCATGCTATGTGACTCAGAAAAATATAGCAATGACAAGAAAGGCCAAGGTCTTGCTACAAAAGCACTGCTCGGCCATGTTGAAAGCTTTGTGAATTCAGAATGAAGATGGGCAATTGTACTATAATTCAGAGCTCTGCTTGAGTGCCAAGGAATCATATCTTTCAATAGCTTTCAAGTTCTTCAGGAGATGTAAAATTCAAGGTTACTGTTGAGCAAATTAAATTCATCAAATACTTAGACTTCAAAGGTATAAACATCTATTGTATGGTTTGAGAGAAAGTCTGTTGAATCATGTTGGTACTAGTCAATTTGCTAATACAGAAACTATACAATGTAAGAAACTTTCACAACTGATTATAAAGTGCAAGCATATTTTCATCAGAAAGTGAAGTTTCCTTAGCTTTCCTTCCACTCCCCCTCTCCATCTGATTACAAAAGGAGAAAGAAAAAATATTCTAAGTGATTAGCTGTGAGGACTAAAGTTAAAGTGTGTCTGCTCAGTCATGTTTGACTCTGCGAGCCCATGGACTGTAGCCTGGCAGGCTCCTCTGTCCGTGAAATTTTCCAGGCAAGAGTACTGGAGTAGGTTTGCCATTTCCTCACCTAGGGAGTTTTCCTGACCCAGGCAAATTCTTTACTGCTGTGCTACCTGGGAAGCCTTTTAGTGATGAATAGTTTGGTTATTATCTGTTACTTGAGATTATATACATGAATGTTTTTCTTTTTTCTTTGAGAAATATGACTTTATTTACTCTTTTACTAAAAATCATGGTTCTTTTTCAATTATACTTTTTCAGAGGGGCAGTTAATATAAATGTGAAATGTATATGATATATATTCATTACATATATATAATTTTTCTTAAAAATGTAATATATGTATGTATGTTACATATATATCCATTATATATATATATATATGTAATATTTTCTTAAGAAAAAATAGGGTGGCTATGTTATTTATTTGGGACTATAAAGGACAAGTTGATTACCCAGAAAAATTGGGCAAACTGTTGCCTGAGTTGCTAGTAGATTGATCTCCGAGCTTCTCCCTTGTTAAAAACTGAGGTATGGCAGGAGCTTAACTGCTCTCAAGCTTCCTGGCAGCTTCATTTGTACCAGTTTGATGACAGGCAGATTCCTGCTGGGACACCTGATCCCAAAAGTAAATAGAAACCAAAAGTAAAGAGATGACAACAAAATAGGCCACTAAATAGGCTTTATTGGCATTGATTGTCACTAAATTTAAAAGCAAGTTTTATTGAATTAAAGCAAATGTGTGGGCAATTAACTTGTCTGCATAGTGTGTCAACACATTTTGAGTAAAATTATTTTTTATCATCTTTCCAATAGGTATTTGTAATGATATCTTGGCATACATTTAAAATTTAAATCTTACATATTAGCACCAAGTCTTTAATGATGCAAAATTCATTTGTTTCTAAACTTGACTTTTTTTTAAGTGAATTGAAATGTTTTAAGAATTAGATGAGGGAGCAAATAAAATATTGCAATACATGATACTGATAGGATATAGGCAAATATGCCATGCTGGATATGTTCCTATCCAAATATAATTATATCTTGCTTCCGTATTTCTGTTTCTCCTTAACTTTTAGCTGTCTGTTTAGGCTGCCCTCTAGTGAAATGAACATTAATGAAAACAGTAATGAAGACAGTCTTTGAGCTGGTGAAACCTTATTTTCTGTACCCTTTCCCCCTTTGTCATTTTCCTCTTTATGTCATCTGCATTATATCAATAATTTGGCTTGTTAGCGATAATCAGTGAGGGAGAGTTGAAGAAGCACAAAGACCAATTTAAAGAAAAGTCTAGCTTTGTGAAGCTGATTTCCTTTTGCTAATGGGAAAAATACCATTTCAGAAGCTCACTGGAAGGGAACATTGTTATTCAGAAATTGAGAGATTTAGCCTTTGATATTTCCATATTAAAGATGCTTGTTTGGTTCATTATATTTATTAAACATTCACAGGTTTAAAATATATAGCATATGATGTGAAATTAGTAAGTGAAAGAAGAATGTTCTTTTGCTCCAGAGGAAAATATGGAATCTTTAACATTCAGATGAATTCCAGTTCTGTTTGCTTCTTACTAAGTAACTTTGAGAAATTGGCTTACCTTCCCAAACCTCCATTTTCTCATCTGCAAATTATAATAATACACATATTTTAATATTTGAGATGAGCACTGCATGAGATAGTGTGTTTACAGACTGAATTATCAGTAAAATGACATAATGTTATCATTATTATTGTTCCTAACCTGTTTTACAAAAGACAGCTCTATAAAGATTAACTGGGATTTATTCTTTGAATCATATTTTATACCTCCTTAAATTCAGTGCAAGTCTTTTCAGCGTTTATGTGAGCATGCATATATGTTTTATGTATTATGTTGTTCTTCTACTGGAATTAGACATGAGTGCTGATAATCTCAGATTCTCGGGTTTTCCTTTGTATACACACAAAACTCACACATTTCTTAAGAAAACCTTTCACTTAATGTTTTGTGCTGACAAATGTAAAAACAATCTTGAAAGAATGATATTAGATCGTTGTCTGTTGTCTTTCTATGCAAATATGTTAATACTTACTATGGATGGAAGTTATGGGAACAGAGAGGGAGGAAGACAGAGAGTGGCTATTTAAAGAATTTTTTTGTGTTTGATCAGAAAACACCTTTGAAGATCTCTGCCCACTGTATTTTTTAGTGTCTGTCATGCTTTGGTGACAGGGAGAACCAAAAGGATTGGTGGGAGCAGAATGGACAGTACTTAGGCATCACTTAAAATAGTTTGCAGGTTCTACCAAGATGTCAGAATTTTGTACTTTGATAACAGGAATGTCCTCTTGTCTGGGAAAGTTATACCATTTGACCTAGTGTGGGAGGATCAAATAAACTATAGTTGCAATGTAAGTGTGTATGTACCTGACTTGTCATGTCAGGGATATCAGTTTAGGTGACCTGTGCAATCATAGATATGACACCCTTCAAAATTTAACATACTGCTACTAAGTTACCAATATAAACATTTTGATGATTCCTTAGTATATTTCAAAATGAGAACTAAATGAACAATATCAGGTAAATATATGTGTAAAATTGACAATACCATTGAAGCATACAGTACATTTGATTAAGCATTTATTCCAACTTTGCAAAGCAAATATCCCTTGGCCTTTATGGGTAGTTAAGTTTTCTAAAGACTGGAGCAGTTTGTAATTTTGATATCACTCCTTTGAGATTGTTGTTCCAAATTTCATATCAAAGCTAATGTTTAATGATACAGCATCCTTCTCCCCTCTAAAAATTCCTGCAACAACATTTAATTTTTAAAGTGTTGATAATAATATAAAATATACTTAAATTATATAATACTATATTGTAAATTAGGGTTGCCAGGTTTAGCACATTAAAAAAAAAAAAACAGCATGCCCAGTTATATTTGAATTTCAGATTACTAACATATATCTCTTACTATAAGTGTGGAACATATTTTTACTAAAAAATATTGTCTGAAATTCAAATTTGATTGATTATCCTCTGTTTTATCTTGAAAATTGTATTTTAAATACTTATTAAGCTCTTAAATGAAAATCCTTAGCTCAAGCTTTCATCAACTTTCTATGCTTATGTCTGTTTTTGCATAGTCTCTGAAAGATTTCTAAATGATACTATTTCAATCATATAACTAACTTTTATATCATTTATTTGGTGACTGGGAAGGACATTATGTATGTTAGTATTTATCAGCTTGGTTAATCATTTTTAGCTTTGTCTTGTATTCTGCTGATATATAGTTGACAAATTTACCTTTAAAATATGAAATATAGAAGATAATTTCACTTGATCTGCTTTCAGTTTACTTACTTCTCTTGGGTGTTTCTAGAAGAGCTATTTTTAACAAATAATCAATGAAAGATGCCAAAATATGCAACAGATTGGAGGAAAAAACACAGCCTTCTAATTTTTTTAGGGAGGAAATTGTGTCTGTAAAGGTTAATTGGCTGCTAATATATTCTATTCCTACTTCTCACCTAGATAGTAACTTTGAAATTTCTTTCTTCTTTAAATGTAAAATATTTTTCATACTGAGTTTCTTATGTGCTAGGAGAGAAGTGATTCTGATCAAAAGATGAGTATGTCTGTGTGTTCCTTTGTTCAGTAACACATCTGGAAGCATAGTTTAAAGTGTAGACAACTCTGTAATTGGCTTGCTTTTTTACAAGATTTCTGTTCTCCACTAAAGTGACACCAGCCTCTTGTGGTTAAAATAACTTCAATTAGTCAAGTACTTAAGCTGATCAATCTCTCTTTTCCCTCAGTTTCTTGTTTAAAAACTGTCTAAGTATTATTATTGAAAAGAAAAGCTATGATAAACCTAGACAGTGTATTAAAAAACAAAGACATTACTTTGTCAACAAAGGTCCATTTAGTCAAAGCTGTGGTTTTTCCAGTAGTCATATATGGATGTGAGAGCTGGACCATAAAGAAGGCTGAGTGCTGAATAACTGATGCTTTTGATATGTGGTGCTGGAGAAGACTCTTGGGAGTCGCTTGGACAGCAAGAAGATCAAACCAGTGATCTATCTCAAAGAACACTAACCCTGAACATTCACTGAAATTTCTGAAGCTCTAACAGTTCGTCTACCTGATGCAAACAGCCGACTCATTGAAAAAGACCCTGATACTGGGAAAGATTGAAGGCAAAAGAAGAGGGCAGCAGAAGATGAGATGTTTGGATAGCATCACTGATTCAATGGACATGAACTTGGGAAAACTCTGGGAGATAGTGAGGGACAGGGAGGCCTGATATGCTGCAGTTCTGCGGGTCTCAAAAAGTTAGACACGACAGTGACTGAACAACAGCAGCAACAAAAATCATTATTTATGTTTAGGTTAGGAAATATTTATTTCCATTTCAACCTTCTCTTAGTCTGCTCTGTTTATATTATCACATCTCTAAAACAAATATTTTTTGGTTACTTAAGTAATGGCATTGATTATAATTGTATAAAATAGTCCTAAAATAATTTGAATACTACAAATTAGTAGTATATATTATCTATGTACATCTTAAAATTTCAAAGTTATGTCAGAACTTAAATTTATTATTGCAACCCTTTGAAGTTGGAGTTCTTTGCCTAGCTAATAAATGAGATGACAAAACAACTTTGGCTGTATCGATTTACTTGTTTGCTGCCACAGACTAAGAATTGAACAAAGGAATAGAATTCTAAAAGTGCTTTTTAGATGCTTTCGATTTGTGGTGCCGGAGAAGACTCTTGGGAGTCCGTTGGACAGCAAGGAGATGAAACCAGTCAATCTAAAGAACATCATATTTGAGGAACCGAGCATGGTCCACAGAATTCCTTTTCCCTGTCCGTCCTTTAAAAATTTTGAACAACAGATGAAATGCATTATACTCCTTAGGACCATGTTGAGTCTTCTGGATTACTTGAGAATCTTTTGGATTGTGACTTTTATAAGTTAACATTTTAACAATCATACATGTTTTAATTAGAGCTAAGTTATATCTGAATCAGTGAACAGTTTGAATTTAAAAAGCTCTTTGAATTATGACTTAATTAAATGTAATTACTAAAACTAGGCTAATGAAGTATATGCGACTAGGAAGTTGATGTTTCCAAAGCAGTTATATATTATTCAGATGGAATGGATTGCTTCGAAATGTCAGAAATTATTTCATTTATTTCTTCTGCAATAACCTTTCTTTTCTGTACGGTGAGCAAAATTATTTTCACAGAAAGGTAGCTCAAATTATTTAAGCTGTAATTTATCCCCTAGAAAAACACTGATTTCTACTCCAGTTAAATAAAACTGAATGGCATGCCATTATATTAATGAAAGGTTGCAGCAGCTGATCTAGAGCAGTTCCTTTCTACCATAATGAAGAGAGTGCCAGAATAGGTGTGCTAGGAGGCAAGGGGTTGATTTAAGCTAGTTTGGGGATGCTTCTATCTCAAAACATCCATCTTCAGAAACAGTTACTGATTTTCAGAGATGAGTGAATATACTTTGACTTGACGTTTCAAGACATAAAGAAAAATAACAGTATAGAACCTTCTTATGCTTTTACATGTTTCTACAGAAATATGTCAGAGACATTTCCAGTGTGGCGGGGACCGGGGCGGAGGGGAGGGGAAGTAGGGGAGAAATAGCTTTGTCTTTGTTTTAAAGAATTGAAAGACAATTGAGATTTGTTTTATGCTCAAATGAGAGGAGAAGCAAACCTATCAAAGCCTCATTGAGCAAAATAGATGGCAGACAGCTACTGGGTCTTGTGTAATCTAAAGAAAAATAGTTACTTAGTGGACACATCAAAATATACAGATGGAAGAATTCTAGAGACCACGGCTGTCCAGTGACTCATTTAAAATTGAAAAATGGAAGCCTCAGGAAGTCACAATGCCAGCTGCTGCTGCTACTGCTGCAAAGTCACTTCAGTCATGTCCGACTCTGTGTGACCCCATAGATGGCAGCCCACCAGGCTCCCCTGTCTCCGGGATTCTCCAGGCAAGAACACTGGAGTGGGTTGCCATTTCCTTCTCCAGTGCATGAAAGTGAAAAGTGAAAGGGAAGTCGCTCAGTTGTATGCGACTCTTAGCGACCCCATGGACTGCAGCCTACCAGGCTCCTTCGCTAGTCAGTATTTAAAATCGTTTGTTGATTTAGCCACGTGCTCAGTAAATATTTCTGATATACTCACTATGTGCAGTGGTAGATGTTGGTTTCCTGCCCACAGCTCTTCAGAGCATACACACAGTTGTCTAGCTTCCTACTCTAAGCATCCATAGATGTTTGCTTGAGGGCTTTCTATGGAGTCAGGAATTCACAGAATTCATCACTTTCAACCAGTGATGACTGGTGTGGGTGAATACTAGCAATCTTCTCACTCTTTGGATGTAACAATGTTGAGCCATGTTTGAGAGCGTCCTAGCATTCTTGGAGGAACTTGGTTGGCTGTCTGCTCTCTGAAAGTGAAAGTGGAGTCGCTCAGTCGTGCCCGACTCTTTGCGACCCCATGGATAGTAGCCTGCACCAAGCTCCTCAGTCCATGGGATTTTCAAGGCAAGAGTACTGGAGTGGGTTGCCATTTCCTTCTCCAGGGAATCTTCCCAACCCAGGGATCGAACCTAGGTCTCTCACATTGTAGACAGATGCTTTACCGTCTGAGCCACCAGGGAAGTCCTGGTGTCTGCTCTCCAGCATGCCTTGTTTTGAATTGCTTTACCACCATGTCTTACTTCTCCACCACCATGTCTTACTTCCTCACTTTCCTAGCAGTATTTTCTGGGATCACCTCCCTAATTAAACCTAGTCTCAGTGTCTACTCACACAGTGCTAGAAACCTCTTGTTAAAGACCTCATCTGTAGAGGGTAAAGATATTGAGCAGAGGAGGACAGGCTTGTTCAAGGGTCACCTAACTGTGATGGACCTCCAGCCACATGTGGAGTGCAAAATTGATGAAGACTGTCACCTCACAGGGCTCAGGCTGCGAAAGGGGTGTACTGATCTTTGGATCAGACTTGCACTCATTAACTCCATGGAACAGCCAGTATGATAACTACTGTTGTTCTCCCTGATTTATAGAGGATAAAAATATCAGATGGTACTGTGAGAAACATTAACAGGGATACCTAACTTTGATTTGAATTAGAAAAGCTGGGGAAGTTGTCTGCAACAAAGAAAACTTCCTGGCTATAATTTAGGTGTGGAAAGAATTTATTCCAGAATCTCAGTTAGGAATGGTGGCACATTCTGGTCTGCTCCAGAATTTCTCCCCAAGGACCCCGACCAGTTTTTGTGAAAACCTTATATACCCTAAGTACGTGCCCAAACCCACCTCCCCAAATTCCCTGAAACTAGTCTGAACAAAGAAAAAGAAAGATACAATCAGAGTTAACCCGTGATTCATATGCTTTAAGCCTAGGTAGTTGCTGCTAAGTTGCTTCAGTTGTGTCTGACTGTGTGAGACCCCATAGACGGCAGCCCACCAGGCTCCCCCATCCCTGGGATTCTCCAGGCAAGAAGACTGGAGTGGGTTGCCATTTCCTTCTCCAATGCATGAAAGTGAAAAGTGAAAGTGAAGTTGCTCAGTCGTGCCCGACTCTAGCGACCTCATGGACTGCAGCCTTCCAGGCTCCTTCGTCCATGGGATTTTCCAGGCAAGAGTACTGGAGTGGGGTGCCATTGCCTTCTCTGAAGCCTAGGTAGTTAGCAGTGGACAATTACCAATAAGCCTGTGGTCATACCCCAATAAGCATAATAGAATTTATGACTCAATTCAGTCCCACAGATAATTAGGGTATTCTTTTAGGTGTCAGAGAGTCTAGGTTCGAGCCCTGGGGCTCTTCCATCCGGGGGGTCTGCTTGTCCAGTTGGTATGTCATTTCCATAGATATTGGGCTTACAGCTCAAAGTCCATAGTCCAGCCCAAGATGGAGTCCTGCTTTCAAGATGGAGCCTGTTCTGTTTCCGTCTTCGGTACTAACTTTGGAAAAATTAACACATATTTACTGCTAGGACATCATATGCTGTTAAGATCAAGTGCTTTGAACTTTTTGGTCATGAGTCAAGAAAATCTGTGAGTTGTGTAAATCAGTAGGGAGAAGTATAGAAACTGGAATATTTTGGTGGATTAAATTTTAATGTTTTAGTTGATGATATCCCAAGCTTCAGTTGAATCATAGATTAAAGGAAATTAAAGCTAGGTCGTCAGCATTTTAGATGTGTTTGTTCAGTTCTGGTCTGAATTTCCTGGGATATTTGGTAGTTGAAAATTACATTTATCTTATTATATTCTACTTTGACTTTTATCCTATAGTTTAAATAATGTATTTATTGATGTCCTTTGGAACACTAAAAAAGATTACAAGCAGATTCTTATTAAAATTTACCAGATGAAGAAATAAGTTGCTGCGCTTAATCTTTAATAGGAATTGATTTCCTCGGAAGTTCAAAAACATGAAACTCTTGAAATCACAGTCCACTTGGAATTCCACCTTGATTTCTTATAAGAGTGAAAGTGGTCTCTATTTTAACTCATTTGAGGCATTTTAGAAGTTACATACTTTACTCTGATGCAGTGTATGTGCCTATGTTTATGCAAGCATTTATGGGTATGTGCATTTTGTTGTTATTTTTACTCCAGGATTTCTAATAGTTCTTTATAAGCTTGTGATAGTCATTTATCCATTATCTGTCTGTTCAATGGCAGTTCATACATTTCAGATTGTAGCATTGAATATACACATACCATTATCTCAAATCAAAACAACTTAACTTTCCTGCTTTAAAACACTGCATTTTTAATGTAGATGAAATGAGCATTTACATAGAAAAAGAAGAAAAAGAAATGCAAAAAAGCAAAATTGCTGTCTGAGGAGGGCTTACAAATAGCCCTGAAAAGAAGAGAAGCAAAAAGCAATGGAGAAAAGGAAAGATAGACCCATTTAAATGCAGAGTTCCAAAGAATAGCAAGGAGAGATAAGAAAGCCTTCCTAAGGGATCAACGCATGAAATAGAGGAAAACAACAGAGTATGAAAGGCTAGAGATCTCTTCAAGAAAATTAGAGATACCAAGGGAACACTTCATGCAAAGATGGGCACAGTAAAGGAGAGAAATGGTATGGACCTAACAGAAGCAGAAGATCTTAAGAAGAGGTGGCAAGAATACACAGAACTGTACAAAACAGATCTTCATGACCCAATTAATCCCGATGATGTGATCACTCACCTAGAGCCAGACATCCTGGAATGTGAAGTCAAGTGGACCTTAGGAAGCATCACTATGAACAAAGCTAGTGGAGGTGATGGAATTCCAGTTGAACTATTTCAAATCCTAAAAGATGATGCTGTGAAAGTGCTGCACTCAATATGCCAGCAAATTTGGAATACTCAGCATGGCCACAGTACTGGAAAAGGTCAGTTTTCATTCCAATCCCAAAGAAAGGCATTGCCAAAGAATGCTCAAACTGCCGCACAATTGCACTCATCTTACATGCTAGCACAGAGAAGGCAATGGCACCCCACTCCAGTACTCTTGCCTGGAAAATCCCATGGACGGAGGAGCCTGGAAGGCTGTGGTCCATGGGGTCGCTGAGGGTCGGACACTACTGCGCAACTTCACTTTCACTTTTCACTTTCATGCATTGGAGAAGGAAATGGCAACCCACTCCAGTCTTCTTGCCTGGAGAATCCCAGGGACAGGGGAGCCTGGTGGGCTGCCGGCTTTGGGGTTGCACAGAGTCAGACATGACTGATGTGACTTAGCTGCAGCAGCAGCAGCACATGCTAGCAAAGGAATGCTCAAAATTTTCCAAGATAGTCTTGAACAGCACTTGAACCCTAAACTTCCAGATGTTCAAGCTGGCTTTAGAAAAGGCAGAGGAACCAGAGATCAAATTTCTGGCATCCTCTGGATCGTCGACAAAGTAAGAGAGTTCCAGAAAAACCTGTATTTCTGCTTTATTGACTATGCCAAAGCCTTTGACTATGTGGATCACAATAAACTGTGGAAAATTCTGAAAGAGATGGGAATACCAGAACACCTGACCTGCCTCTTGAGAAACCTATATGCAGGTCAGGAAGCAACAGTTAGAACTGGACATGGAACAACAGACTGGTTCCAAACAGGAAAAAGAGTAAGTCAAGGCTGTATATTGTCACCCTGCTTATTTAACTTCTATGCAGAATACAGCATGAGAAACACTAGGCTGGATGAAGCACAAGCTGCAATCATGATTGCTGAGAGAAATATCAATAACCTCAAATATGCAGATGATACCACCTTTATGGCAGAAAGTGAAGGAGAACTAAAGAGCCTCCTGATGAAAGTAAAAGAGGAGAGTAAAAAAGTTGGCTTAAGGCTCCACATTCAGAAACCTAAGATTATGACATCTGGTCCCATTACTTCATGGCAAATAGATGGAGAAACAATGGAAACAGTAACAGATTTTATTTTGAGGGGCTCCAAAATCACTGCAGATGGTGACTACAGCCATGAAATTAAAAGACGCTTACTCCTTGGTAGAAAAGTTATGACCTGCCTAAATACCATATTATAAAGCAGAGACTTTACTTTGCCAACAAAGGTCCGTCTAGTTAAGGCTATTGTTTTTCCAGTAGTCATGTATGAATGTGAGAGTTGTATTATAAAGAAAGCTGAGCACCAAAGAATTGATGCTTTTGGACTGTGGTATTGGAGAAGACTCTTGAGAGTCCCTTAAACTACAAGGAGATCCAACCAGTCCATCCTGAATGAAATCAGTCCTCAATGTTCATTAGAGGGACTGATGCTGAGGCTGAAACTCCAATACTTTGGCCTCCTGATTTGAAGAACTGACTCATTTGAAAAGACCCTGTTGCTGGGAAAGATTGAAGGCGGGAGGAGAAGGGGACGATAGAGGATGAGATGTTTGGATGGCATCAGTGACTCAGTGGACATGAGTTTGGGTAAACTTTGGGCATTGGTGAAGGACAGGGAGGCTTGGTGTGCTGCAGCCCATGGAGTCACAAAGAGTTGGACACAACTGAGTGACTGAAGTGAACTGAGCTGAATGAACATTTCCTTTGGTGAACATTATGTGCTTTTTTCCATCTAGGATGGAGTTCCAATCGTGTCGTGAGCCTCATAATAAATGTTGCTTGGGGTGTGAGTACTGGAACATACTAGTAATTAGGTCATTAAACAGGGTAAGACACCTGAAGTTATTCTCTTTTTCTTAGGTGGGTCTTAGATGACTGTGCTTGTTGATTTGTTCATGGAGTAGGCCAGGTCTTATGTAATACTTCAAGTTACAGGCATCATAGTGACAAGGTAAAACCGTACTGCAAATATGCAATCTAATGGCAGTTACCTGACAAATAAATGTGAAATGGTGCTTAGTAAAAAAAAACAGAAGCAAACTTTCTTTTAAAAAAGGCCAAAATTAGTTTCTAGTTTTTTTGAGTAAGCTAAAGAAATTAGTATTAAATTCTGTTCACATTTTAAAGCAAATGATAAGCAAAGTTAAAAGAACAAATGACAGCTAAATGTGCTTTAATGATTATTAAATAGTCTATTAATATGTGGATGTTGCATATATAAAGGACTCACTGTCCCTAAGAAGTAGGTCATTCTGCATTCCCATATAGCAGGACATGAGAGGAGTAAGTATTCGATTAGGGATAAGAGGACCTCTGTTATACTGGGTTTTAGTACTCTTAGTTTTGGTTTTCTGTTACAAAATTGAGATTGATAGTATCTTACTCACTGTTTAATCTTAACAATTACATTCTCTAAAAAGCACATGTTCTTAGGCTTCTAGCATAGAACTTGGAATGTGTACAAAGCTCAATATATATTTATTCTTCCGAATGAATGTTGAGAGTTCAGAGGACTAGATAATTTGTTTCTTCATTACAGTCATTGAACAGCATCTTTGCAATAGTACGCTACTTTTGTCTCTTTGATAGGAACTGTGGTATTCAAGCATATAATCAAAATTTATATAGTCATTTCATATTGTATCATGCAACTAGTTTCTAAAGGCTAGTGAGTTGATGTAAAGAAATTGGTAAACTTTTTTTTAAAGATAATTTGCTGATCTACTTCTCACAAAATATTAACTTGACACTAAGAGATTTTTTTACCTTTGTTCATTAGAGAAATGTTTGAAAAATATTAATGGTTTTTCTTCATGTATGAGCTAAGAAAATTTTCATCTCTTGGCTGCTTCATTTTTTGCTTTAATCTTCTGCTAGAATTTTAACTTCTAGACCAAAAAAGAAGTTTTATGCCATAAGACTTCGGGATTTTTATCTCATAAATATTTGCAAACTACTGAACGTAATTAAAGAGAAGATGGACACACAGGAAAGACAAGGGATGAAGGAATGGTATCTTTCTGGATGCAGGAGGGGCTCACATCCAGGACATGGAGAGGGGAGTTCATTCTAGAAGAGTTATAGTCTCATAAGGCCACCAACAGAAATTAAAATTCAAGCAAATACTATTGCCTGTTAGTAACAGGAAATTTGAACGAAAAAGCACATTGTATTTGTATTGGTGCTATCAGTTGTAGTAGTTAGAAAACACATTCTAAAAAGCTTAAGGAAAAAAATATTGACTATAATTAAGAAGCCAACAGAAAGATGTAGCCTCTGGCACATAAAGGCTGAGGCTTTAAGCATTACAGCATTTGCAGCCATAACTACTCTTAAGGAATTGTATTTTTATGAAAAAGGAATAGGGAGATGAGATTCTATTTTTGGATAGATTTAGGCACCTATTGATTTCTGTGGTCAGAGAAATAAGGTGGTATGATTTGCCAGCTATCAGAATCATGTGATTGAAAGAAACAAACAAAAATTATAGACCTAAGCAAACCCACACGTCTACTATAGTTTTTCAAACAAAGACCCACCAACTTTCTTGATGTGAGGACAGCATGTATAATTTTTGCTGGCAAGATTCCACAGTTTAGGTGTTAGGATTAACAAGCAAATGTTGGGTTTAATACAAAGTTGGAGTTTTTCTAGACAGCAGTAGATGAGGATGGATGTTTAAAGGAGATGTGGGATTAGAAAGAGTACGCTTACAATCACAGAGAAGGTTGGATCATAGGAACACAATAAATGGACAGATTGCATATTGTTATTGTTCAAGTTGCTAAGTTGTCTGACTCTTTGCAACCCGGTGAACTACAGCTGGCCAGGCTTTCCTGTCCTTCACCATCTCCTGGAGTTTGCTCAGACTCATGTACATTGAGTTGATGATGCCATCCACCCATCTCATCCTCTGTTGTCCTCTTCTCATTTTGCCTTCAGTCCTTCTCAGCATCAAGGTCTTACTCTTTGCATCAGATGGTCAGATTATTAGAGCTTCAGCATCAGTCCTTCGAATGAATATTCAGGATTGTGAGAACTAACAACTACCCTTTGTAGTAGACTTGTTATTATTCAGTAGCTCAGTTGTGTCCAATTCTTTTGACCCCATGGATGGCACACTTTCTTATAAATCACCTCATTAATCAGATTAAAGGGGGCTTCCCTGGTGGCTCAGATGGTAAAGCGTCTCTGGCTGTAATGCGGGAGACCTGGGTCCGATTCCTGTGTCGGGAAGATTCCCTAGAGAAGGAAATAGCAATCCACTCCAGCACTCTTGCCTGGAAAATCCCATGGACAGAGGAGCCTGATAGGCTACAGACAACACACTTTCTTATAAATCCCGTCATTTATCAGATTAAAAATAAAAATAACAGCTAGTAATACCATTCTGCTATATGGAATCTTTGAAGAAGGGGCTTTACATGAGTTAAATAGACTCATAGCATACTATGTGATCTAAGAACATAAAGTTGTAAACATTTACTTTCATTCATATGTAATTACCAGATAAAGCTAATAGGTAAATTCTATGGATATTCCTGATTTTTATGTTTCAATTTGTAAAGCAATAGCTGATCATTTGTAGGGGGTCCATACAGGCACTCTGCTCAGCACTTGATGTCAATTCTTTATTGTCTCTTATACATAATGTGAATCAGTGTAGGATTATCACATGCTTTCAATCTAGTGATCTGGGAACAGATCTCTATATGGACCTGTGCCCATGTTTTTCTTTTTTTCTTTTCATAAACAACATTTTCATCATTCCAAACCCCAAACAGATATAATGGCATTTAAAACAAAAACAAAACTTTTTTTTAAGAACCACTGTCTTTAGTGCTTCAAGCTACGTTTAGCTATCTTTGGAAACTTCACTTACATTCACACCACCTCCCAAACACACATGAAGATACACAAAATTATACACATTCTGCGTTCCCCCTCACCAAAACATCTTCCTAAGTTGTTTTATTCACACAGCGCTATAATCAGTGCTGCTGGTTATCCCGTCTCATGCACCATGGTTGATTTGGGCACAGTCAATAGTAGTGATGTGTCTGGTTGTATGCATGCCTGCGAAGTCCCTTCAGTCATGATGGACTCTTTGTGACCCTATAGACTGTAGCCCACCAGACTTCTCTGTCCCTGGGATTCTCCAGGCAAGAATTTTGCAGTGGGTTGCTAAGCCCTCCTCCAGGGTTTCTTCCGGACCCAGGGATCAAACCCATGTCTCTTATGTCTGCTTCACTGGCAGGCTGGTTCTGGTTACCAGGTCAAATTGTTACTATGATATGTTAATCAAAAAATTTTGAAATTTAAATGATTTGAACTAAATAGTGTTTTTTTTTTGGCAAGAATCATTAACACAACTGCTTTGGAACGCAGAGTATCCTTTATGTTCAGCTTTCCTGGTAGCTCAGTGGTAAAGAATTCGCCTGCAATGCAGGAGATGCAGGAGGAGTGGGTTCTGTCCCTGGATCTGGAAGATCCCCTGGAGGAGGAAATGGCAAACCATTCTAATATTCTTGCCTGAAGAACCCCATGGACAGAGGAGCCTGGTGGGCTATAGTCCATAGGGTCACAAAGAGACATTACTGAGCATAGCGCGCGCGCGCACACACACACACACACACACACACACACACACACACACACACACACACACACACACACATCCTTAATGTTTATCCTATAGACTTCATATTTGGAAATAAAGAAAGATAAAATGAAAATGAGTTGTTTTTTTTTTTTAAGTGATTTAGCAGGCAATAGAGTTGCCCCAAAATTTTCATGCTGTGGATCATATATAGAGTCAAGTATATAACCCAGAAAATAAAGTTAGTAACTTGGACAGGAAGTTAATATCTATTTGAGTTTTAAATGTGTCATATATTTCAGATATTGGCTATAAAATCCTAACATTTGGTTCGAACACTTAAATCTTATCCTTGGCAACATCTTATTCCCAGATGGAAGCTTTGTGCTTATGGTTCAGGTTTTTAACATGAACTATTCATCAGAGGCTGCATTTTATAGGCAAGTAGCATGCAACGTACTGTCATTCACAGTATGTTTTTATGATGGAATGGTCTATCTTGTCCAGATTGAATTTTTGACTCCCAGTAGACACTAGGAAACTAAAGTCATTTATCTGTCTGCTTGCTAGGGGATATTTAAATTTCAGTAAACAGCAGTATTGTATTAGCATGAACCATTTTGGTAAATTTGTTTCAAGGAGATAATAAATAACTAAACTACTTGGTTAAAAATCAGAAACAATTTGTTCCTGTCATCTGGTGGTGCTTAAATTAGGAAAAATAGCTCTCTAAAGGTGTAACTAATCTATGAATCTAGTTTGAGGCTTTATCCTATCAGATTTCACATAATGCACTGAAATCCACAGATATCCCCCGTGGTGTAAAATATCTTCTAAGATGATGTTATTTAATAATTTGCATGAAAATGTCCAGCTAGAAGGATAGCAGGGAAAGAAGATGATTCAATTCTATGATCTGTGCCAGTGATAATTAGTTTATATACTATAGTTTTGCAGTCTTAAATGATACTGATATAACTGTGTACCTTCTGGAAAAGAGACTGAAAGAATTTTGAGTGATATGATAGGTAAACGATTTAGGAAGAACCATACACACACATGTGCAAACACGCATGCTTGAGTTGATCAACAGAGGAGGAATGTCTCAAATATCTGAAATTCTTAACTCTCACCTGTTTTAATATCTAGGAAGGTTTTGTGTTATATGGTCACACCATCCATGTATGATAAGACATATTCTTCAGTTATAGCAGATTGAAGCAGCTGGCCCAGCTGCCTCCACATCTTGTCACATGTGAATCAGGAGAACCAGAACTTGACTCTTAGGTCAGGGTTAATAGTCTTCATCTTTGTTTCCCCACCATTTAGCACAGAGTGACGTCAGAAGGGTACTGTTGAATGAGTGGAGTGTGTGGCTTCATCTCCTGGTCATGAGATCTCCATATCTTCCTGTACAAAGTCTAGGTGAGATGGAGGCAGAAGCAGGGTAAAGGGAGAAGGAAGTCAGCTGATTGATACTCTTGCCTCTCCTGCAGTTTCCCCCACACAGACCATTAACTATTAGCTGTTTGTAAACAGTATCTTTTTTTCTTTTAGCATAGAGTTCATTTTAACCAAAATTTATCCCTATGTAAACATCAGGACATAGAAGTAGGCCTGATTCACTGTGAATTGTCCTTTATTCCTGGAAATTGTCCTTTAACCCAATCTTCTAAAGATTGTTTCTGGATTTATTCTGGTGATTCAGTGATTTATGTGATTTGATTTCAGACTGATTTAGTTTAATGTAGCGGCACACATCTGAAAAAAAAAATATATATATTTATATACACACACACACATATATATAATAGCAGAGCTAATATGTACCTCTATGAGGCAGAAGTCATGGCTCTAAATGAATATGATAAGAAAGAGAATTAAGATTATCATTATTATTAAAATTATGATTTTTCTCATCTATATTCAAAATTATTTTTGAACCACAATTTTACATAATTCTGAAATTATATAAACAAAAGCCACAATAAAGCAAATCACTGCAATTTTCCACAAGAAATTATGATGAATTGTGATATAAAATGTATTTATATAGTTACACAATTTAAAGGTCACATGGATATTTGCCATTTATTTTAGCATCATGCTGCCATGTAGGTGGACTAGGTTGACAGATTAAATACAGAGTTACAGTTTTCCCAAATCCTGATGCCCTATGGTGATTTATCTTTACTAATGTTGATCAATTGAGCCTCTCTATTAGATAAAATAAGGGAATAATGCAGTGTTCATGCTATCAAAATGGCACCCTACTCCAGTACTCTTGCCTGGAAAATCCCATGACTGGACGAACCTGGTGGCTGCAGTCCATGGGGTCGCTAAGAGTCGGACACAACTGAGCGACTTCACTTTCACTTTTAACTTTCATGCATTGGAGAAGGAAATGGCAGCCCACTCCACTGTTCTTGGCTGGAGAATCCCAGGGACGGGGGAGCCTGGTGGGCTGCCATCTCTGGGGTCGCACAGAGTCGGACACAACTGAAGTGACTTAGCAGCAGCATGCTATCAATGCAGAGTCTGAGGTTTAAGAAAGGAAAGTGTACTTTTAAAGGTTAAAGAAAATCTTCTGAGCCAAAAGCAATGTCATGTTTATTGAAGAGAAGAAATTTTGTTTTAATACAGTAGACATAATCAGTTGCACATTCCACTCAGGTCTGTGTTCTCTTATTGAAATATGACAGCCTGTCTAAGCATATGTGTTTGATTAAGAACTTCCGAGATACATTGTTGTCATAAAAAAAAAGACACATTTGTTTTTCTTTGTGTTTATATTTTGACCAGCAATCTTGATTCCAGCTTGAGCTTCATCCAGTCCAGCATTTCTCTTGATGTATTCTGCATATAAGTTAAATAAGCAGGGTGATAATATACAGCCTTGATATACTCCTTTTCCTATTTTGAAAAGATCCTGATGCTGGGACAGATTGAAGGTGGGAGGAGAAGGGGACGACAGAGGATGAGATGGTTGGATGGCATGGCATCACCAACTCAATGGACATGGGTTTGAGTAAACTCTGGGCGTTGGTGATAGACATGGAGGCCTGGCGTGCTGCAGTCCTTGGGGTTGCAAAGAGTTGGACACGATTGGATTACTGAACTGAACTGAACTGGTATTTTGACCATGTTAGACTTGGGCTTTGTATAAAGAAAGAGCTCCTTAAATGTAGAAATATAAAATACCTATTTACAAGAAGTACTGATGTTTAGCATGTGGTATTACTTTATGCCTAATATATTTTGTTTTCAGTTTGCTTAAAAAATTTTTTTAAAAAGGCCAGGTTTGGCATTATATGTCTTCTGATTTCAGGAAAATTGTCTGTAAATCCATACATAAAAGTTACATACAGTTAGCAATACACATTTTTAATAACAATTTTAGCAGCAATATAGAGCTTCTAAAAGAAAGGGCAAGTGGTGAGGTTTTATATAAAGTATAATACAGTAACAAAGGAAAAATACTGAAATTCTCAAAAAGATTTTTCTCTATTTTAATTTTTATTTCAACTTCAGCCACAGTCTATCTTAATAGAGTCAAATACTTAGCTTGAGTTAAAACTAGTGTTTCTTTATCACACCTTACCCTCTTCTAACACTGTGTGTGATACTCTTCATCTTATATATAATAAGTAAATTCTCTTTGTTGCTGTGACCGCGTGTCACACATAAGAAAAGATTTTAAGTAATCATTTTAGTCCATTAGCTCTGGTTCCATGGACTAAGTGTAATCCTAGATAAATGAATTATTTTATATAGTTATCTGAACATTTTGTTTTACCTAAAAATAGAGGTAGGTATCTTTACCTTTGTGTCTTTCTTGGCACAGATATATTTACAAATAGGTGTTGAATGAGTGTTGAAAGGGTGCTACTGAACCGCGTGAAATTTAATGCTGTTTTTCCTTGTTTTCCACATGTTCCAATTTGGTAAATGTAAGTAATCAGTTGGCAAACATAATATCTAAAATGAAGTAAACTTATTCAGTGTTTTAACTTTTGATAGAATCCACAATCTAAATTGAAAATTGTCTCCTAAGTATAAATTACAGGGTTTCATGAAGGATCAATAAACTAGTAATTGGATCTGAGGCTCAGGAGATTTCCAAAGATTCTCTTGATTTATGTATGTGATGAGTTCTGATTTGTATTTTACCTTTGTTACGAACCTAATACTATAAGTAAGAAATGTTCCATGATATAGAAGTTTTATGTGTGTGAAAATTCTCTAGCTACTTATTCTTTTTAAACAAACTACTATTAAATGGTAATTTAAAAAATGTTAATGATGCTAAATGAAATTAAAACTCCCAAGTTTCATTCAGTATTACAAATCATATATTCTTATATTTATTTATATAGTGTTCGGTTGGTTATTTGGTCTTCAGAGAGATCTGTATTTTATAAGTCTTCATTATCACAATGTTTCTCAAATAAAAAGGCAGAATCTGTGACCCTGCCCAAATCAAAACAAAACAAGATCTCAATCTTTTCTTCTTTTGGAGATTATAATGTGCATTCATACACTGAAGCTGTATGAATTCCTACTGAAAAGAGACAATTTTAACTTTATCATTTATTTTGAAATCATGACCATAGAATAGTTTTGCCTATAAAAAATCTATTACATCTTTAAGAACTAATAATTTTCTTTAGAACATACTTTAAGAAGCACTAATGTAGTCTATTTTCCCCAAGTAATTAAACAAAATTTTATCAATTGTGTTTTTGTTAATAAACTTTTGGATTGTCTTTGTTTATAAATGTTTAAGAGACAGAGAAAAGTACACTTTTACATGATACTCAAAATACAAAAGACATGCAGAAGATGAAGAATACACATCTTCAATCAGTTCAGGAAAATAAATAAAAATGAAATCAGTATATATGTATTATTTTTAAATTGCATAGAACTAACCTTGTAGATAGGAAAAACAAGAATGTAAAATTCCTTGATAGTTGTTTTATCCACTTTCCTTTCCATTTTTCCTCTGTAACACAATTTATGTCCATAATTTACACTTATGCTGACATATTCAGCAACGTTGATAGCTAGTGAAAATGTCCACACACATTCATTCTTGAAAAGTTAACACTCATTTGCTACTTTAGTAGAATATGAGACCATTAGAGTGTTGGATTATCTGCTATTTTTGCTGTCTAAATTCACAGACAATCTTGATTCCTTATCTGAGTCTCCTGAAGAAATTCCTGCCAATATCATGCAGTTACACTTTCTTCAAAGAATAATTTCAACACTTGATATATATTTTTTAAACATCATGGTTTTAGCCAAATTTTAACAAGCCAGTTATTCACTTGTCTAGAATTATCCTATCATTTCATGATTTAGGTGAAAGAGACAGAGAGAGAGAGTGTGTGTGTATATGTATAAATTATTGTGTTAAGGATTTTTCCGTTTTTTCTTGACAAATTGACCTCAGATTTGCACTGAGATATTTTGCCCTATTGCAAGACATGATTTTCTAATGTCACTGATATAGTGTTTTAATATGTTCTTGTAGAAAATATTGGCTAATATTTATGCATCTTTGTGGAATATATCATAAAAGGATTACTTTGTGAGGCTTATTATTTCATATGTGAATAAAATATATTTAATGTTTGAGCCAATATGTTTTTATGTTTTTAATCAAATCAATAAAGCATTCCTTTTTCCTTTCTTCATAGAGCAATGAAGTTGTCTACTACAATGCAAAGGATGATCTTGATGTGAGTATTAAAAAAGTTTTACATTACATTACAGGCTAAACTTGACTAGGGTGAATGGCTTTCTAAACAAGCTGACCATGTTGTACATTTAGTTGGATTCATGTTCCCATCCAGCCTTAAAATTGTAGTGCTTATAGGCATTAACACATTCAAACTGTTTTTCTCTCATCTTAGACATGCCACAGTTAATTCTGTTACCCAAAAATTTCATTTTAGTTCTACATATTCTTGAAATCCTGCTAACTTCATCAGGTTTGCTGGAGTTGGGCCATTTCACGTAAAATTTTTAAGAATTTGTAAGGAATTGTAAGATAATATATTTTACAATTCACTATAACTATTTTGGGGTAGTTTTAAGTGCTCTAGACATGTTAATAGTATTGCTCTTCTAAACCCTTAGATGGTGAATGATAAATGAACTGTTTTATGATTGGCATATTGGTTCACCTATTACAGAGAGACTGAAATATGCTAACCTGAAAAGGCTAAAGCAAAACAAAAGATTATTCCTCTCTAATGGCACTTTCTGTGTGCAAGGCCTAATAGAGCGACTCTCTATAATCCAAGCCCTGCAAATCTTTCTCTCATGATTTTTTCCTTTCCTCAAAATTGCTTTTCCATTTTATGGTCCAAAGTGGATGCTGCAATATCCACAATGATATTTGCATTCTGTACATCAGAAAGGAGTCAGATGGCACTGAAGGTCATACTCTGGAAATTACAGAAGACACATCTGTCTGCACCTGTTGTCTCCTACTTAATTACTAGTGTTACCTAGTTGCCAGAAGATGTGCAGTGTAATTCCCCATCCTCCTCCCACCTCCCCATGAGCATGTTGGCAAATAAAATATAAGGTTCCATTACCAAAGAAAGAATAGAGAGAATACTAGTTGGGAGTTAGTTAGTAGTTTCTATACTTAACTTCAATTTGCTCTTCCTGGCATATTGAAGTTAGTACCCACATCTACCCCTTCAATTGAGTGACTTCTATCAGTTCAGTTCAGTTCAGTCACTCAGTCGTGTCTGACTCTTTGCGACCCCATGAATTGTAGCACACCTGGCCTCCCTGTCCATCACCAGCTCCCAGAGTTCACCCAAACACATGTCCATTGAATCGGTGATGCCATCCAGCCATCTCATCCTCTGTCATCCCCTTCTCCTCCTGACCCCAATCTCTCCCAGCATCAGGGTCTTTTCCAATGAGTGAACTCTTCGCTGAGGTGGCCAAAGTATTGGAGTCTAAGCTTCAGCATCATTCCTTCCAATGAACACCCAGGACTGATCTCCTTTAGGATGGACTTATTGGATATTCTTGCAGGCCAAGGGACTCTCAAGAGTCTTCTCCTACACCACAGTAAACTTATATTAATATAGTCAAATTCTTCAACTTGAAATGGAGCAAAAAATTCTCATTTATAGTAAAATGACTATAACATTTTATGCTGTGTTTAGTATTATTTAGTTCTTAATGCATATGTTTTGATCACTGTGACCAAAATGTTTTCTGCAATAGGAATATATAGTCTTTATTTTTAATTAATTTTTTATTGAAGGATAATTGCTTTACAGAATTTTGCTATTTCTGTTAAACCTCAACATGAATCAGCCATAGGTGTACATATATCCCCTCCCTTTTGAACCTCCCTCCCCATCCCACCCCTCTAGGTTGATACAGAGCCCCTTTTTGAGTTTCCTGAGCCATATAGCAAATTCCCATAGGTTATCTATTTTATACATGGTAATGTAAGTTTCCATGTTACTCTTTCCATACATCTCACCCTCTCCTTCCCTCTCCCCATGGCCATAAGTCTTTTCTCTATGGTTGTTTCTCCATTGTTGCCTTGTAAATAAATTCTTCAGTACCATTTTTCTAGATTCTGTATATATGCATTAGAATATGGTATTTATCTTTCTCTTTCTGACTCACTTCACTCTGTATAATAGGTTCTAAGTTCATCCACCTCATTAGAACTAACTCAAATGTGTTCCTCTTTAAGGCTGAGTAATACTCCATTGTGTATATGTACCTCAACTTCCTTATCCATTCATCTGTCGACGGACATTCTAGGTTGCTTCCATGTTCTAACTGTTGTAAATAGTGCTACAGTGAACAATGGGACACACATTTCTCTTTCAATTTTGGTTTCCTCAGGGTATATGCCTAGGAGTGGGATTGCTGGGTTATATGGTGATTTTATTCCTAGTTTTTTAAGAAAATGAAAGACAGTTAAGAAGTGTAAGTAAATACTGAAGTAAATATTCACTTTAGGACTTATAGTGTTTATAGCTTTTTTCCCCTTAAGTTTATTGCTTATCAGATGAATTTGGACCTATATAGATGATGAAATTAATTCAATCTCACCAAACATTTTGCAATATATGGTTGGATTTAGTTGGTTCTTATACTCCAACTTTATATACGTAATGATATTTTTATTTATCAAGTGTTTGTACATTTGTACATAAGTACATTATATTTCTGCATTTGTACATTATGTGTGTACATAATGCCATTTCGTTTTAATTTGAATTGGCTTACTCTCACTGTTATTTATTTCACTTTTCTGTTTACCAATTTAGAGCTTCCCTGGTAGCTCAGTTGCTTGCAGTGCAGGAGACCCAGGTTCAAGCTTTGGGTTGGGAAGATCCCCTGGAGAAGGAAATGGTAACCCACTCTAGGTCCTTGCCTGGAAAATCCCACGGACAGAGGAGCCTGGCAGGCTGCAGTCCATGGGGTCACAAAGAGTTGGGCACGGCTGAGAGACTAACATACCAATTTAGTTGTATATTTTTATTGCTCAAAGTCCACAAAGCCATATTCATTATGAAAAATCGGCAACTAGAGATTATATGATGTGAGCTTATAATCTCATACATCAATATCTAATAGCTAATGAACACAGGAACTAATTGGAATGCTAAATATTGAAATAGAGTTATCAATTAATAAATTTGTCCTCATATGTTTGAATGGGATATAAATATCTGAGTTCTAAATAAATTTTCTATTCTCTAGAATAGTTATGTATTTAACCTGTGAGTGGACTTTGAAACCAAGGGGCTGAAGTCTTGCCAGTAATGTGAAGCTGTAGAAAATAGGTAGGCCAGATTTAACCGTAGACGTATTTTGATATGCTGACACAAAAGCCAAGGACTTTGATTGCCTTTGGATGTCATACATTTTCCAGCTTGCCCCAATTCCACTCTCTTTGTTGTCTTATTCTCTGTCTATATCGCGCATCTACACACATAAAAAATAATGTAGAATTGCCTTAACATAATACAGGGATAGACTCCTCAGCACACCAACATTTAAGGAACGGTCTTGAAGGCAGGGTAGGGTGTGTAGAATAAGAGTAGATGGAAATGAGGAAACAGTAGCTTTCATAATAGAAGTAAGTCATATGTAAAAGCCCAAAGCTTTAGTTGATGTTGAGTTAAAGACTAGTTGTTCCTATTTTTCTTCCTTGTTTATTTGTCCATCACCAAGTTAAGATTTGAATATAAAGAATGATATATTCAAATGTAATCTATTGATTTTGTTCATTATAATGATGCTACATGGCCTCACTTACAGGTAAAGCATGCATTTAAAGGTGATCAGTTATCTTTTTGGAGTGTAACTTTCCATTAGCTACATCTGAATTCGTTTGTGGAGAGCTGTCATGTTGTAAGCTTTTCAAGGACTTTGATATAAGACAGTTCCTCAGGGGCATTTTATAATCTCCACGCTACTCTAGATCAATGCTATTTATATTCACCTTCTGGGTATAAAAATAAAAACTTAGTGACAGCCAGATTTAGCTAAAGTGGTGACTGAAATAAGGGCAAAAGTAATGTCCCTTAGGATTGTTTAATATTACATAAAAACTATGACTGTAGTCATTCACATGGATTTTTGCTTTGGAACTTCAAAATGTATTACTGGGCTAAAGTATTTGGTTATTTGGTTAGCCACAATTCTCCTGGTAGACATAAGGTACCTAAGGTACATAGCTATGCTGTATCTAGTATTTGCTTAAATATTTTAAGATAAAATAGAGATGATATTTCACTTCTAAATTCTTCCATATGAAACTGTTTTCCCCAATTAATAACAATACATACGTGTATAATTACTATGTATCAGTACATTGTTATATGGAGGAAATAGAGTATGATACTGAAGAGGTTGTATTCCAGAGTTCCACTGCAAGCATTTGAATCCCAGATGTGCCATTTTCTAGCCTGGTGATTTGGCAGTCACCTAGCCTCTGTTTTTTCCCCCTTGGCCTGAAAAATAAAGGTAATAGTTATACCTACCTCATATAGTTACTGTGAAAATTAAATTAGTTAATGCATATAAAGCATTTAGAACATTCCCTGTCTTACAGTAGGCAATCTAGAAATATTAGTGAGTGTAATTTTTTAAATGAATAATTATTAATATTATTACAATGCATTTAATATTGATTTGAAGTGATTTTAGTTCCACATGGGGACACATTTATGCATGTGGGTGTGTTAACAATAATTAAAGAGTACTAATTTGAGTTATTTTATTGTTAAGAATACCCTTATATTTGTGTGAAAAACTTAAGAAAATGCTTAACAAAATAAAAATTGAAATAGAATCTTCTAAAACACATTTAGAAACACATGTGAGCAGAAATTTGTTGTAAAATCCTTGTGAGTGGTATATATCCAGATTAGAAAAGATAATTAAATGTCTAAATAAAATGGAAAATAGCTAACAATTCAACAGTTAGTTATGAAATTCCACATTCAGGTTCTCCTTAGTTTTGATGGGTGGAGATACCACTATACCAATGAGGAACTGCCTTCTCCTTAGTTTTGAAATTTATTTAGGTTCTTGTTTAGGTTTTTAGAGACATCTGTCCCAATAAATCCTTAACTTTCCTAAAGGTTTAGCGAAGTAGATTCTGCAGAAGGTTTGAGTTGTGCTAGCATGCAGCACTATTTTCTTAATTCCCAGAGCAAGCAAAGAGAAAGCAGATCATTGCAAACCCTTATTAACCTAATTCTAAGATCTATGTTTTGGACTGAAATCCAAATGAAATAAATTCAACCCACAATTCCCATGTCGATAAATTAGGTTGATTTATTTGCTACATTTTATTTTATTGATTACATTAAAAATGTGACCTGTCTGGGACATTTGGCTAGTCTGCTGAATTCCCTTGCATATTTATTTTGCTATTTATTTTCTTACTGGCCTTGTCTACATTAAAATTAATCCCGACATAATGCCCTTTCTAAATGTCTTTTTAAAAGGCCAATCATTCATTTTATTTTATAGAAATATCAGTCTGCTTCTAGAATGAACCAAAAGCAGTATGTATCAAACAGTGATAAATATGTTCTAATTATTAAAGAAGGAATCAAAGTCTAGGTTTCTCTCTCTCTCTCTTTTTAAAATTATCTAATAGTATGTGGCCTTTATTTGAGGCTCTGCTAATGATTATTGTTGAATCCTCATAGGAGATAGTATAGAGATAGAATATTAATTGCTTCAGTAAAATAAATGGTATAATCAGAGTTGCCTTTTTTGTGTGTGAATCTAAAATAAATGGTTTGAATATTTTCAATGCTCTTTGTTTGGATTAGATTATAATAATAGTTATAATTGTATTGTAAAATATATATTATAATAGTCGCTCAAACTTATGTTAGCTTAATGGACTTCCCAAGTGGTGTTAGTGGTAAAGAATCCGCCTGCCAGTGCAAGAAGCATAAGAAACTGAGTTTCATCCCTGGGTTGGGAAGATCCCCTGGGGAAGGCATGGCACCTCTCTCTAGTGTTCTTGCCTGGAGAATCCCATGGACAGAACAGCCTGGTGGCCTACAGTCCATAGGGTTGCAAAGAGTGGGCATGACTGAAGTGACTTAACATGCATGCACATACTTACTCTAAACTAGGAAATAAATGCTTTGTAGGTAATGTTATCATTCACACTCATCTTTTGTGGCACATACTGTTATTTAAATAATTTTCAGAAAAGTCAAGTAAAATTTAGTGAGCTTAAGTGACTTGTCCTCTGTCACAGATGTGTATTTGGAAGAGCAGAGGATTGAATGGAGTGCAGTCAGAGTGATCCACAGCCGGAGCCGTGTGTCACTGGGCTGTGCTGCCCTGCATATGCCATGGGCATCCGTGGTGCACAGGAAGGACCCTGTGATGGAACGGTTATAAATCAAGATTTTTCCATTAAAATTTTTGAAGGTGGTTTTGATTTAAATTTTTAATTTATTATACCTATCCATCATTCTTTCCATATTTAATTTTGATGTATATGGCTTCTATTTATCCAGCCAGCTTCATCCTTGACTGTTGTTAACAGTGACTTGCAAGTAGGTAAAATAAAATCTCTGTGATTAAAAAAGATGGTTAGACTTTAAATCAGAAATCTTCACTGATCTGATCCATCATTCCTGGTGATATTTACCATGAACCCCTTAAAATTAATGCATGCACCTTTGTGTGAAATATAGCCTTATTAGAATTCATGGGACAGGGAACTGTTAAAACTGATAATAAGGAAGATTATTTCAGATTCTGTTTCCTGTAGAAATAGTGCCATGTGTTTTGGGGGCCTTCTTCCAAAAATTGAGTCTGTTTTAATTTTTTTGTAATGCTTTGTACACTTTTGCATGTGCTGCTTTTGCAAGGATAGTAAAAACATTGGTCCTAAGCTGCTTTGGAGTGGTGGCATGCATAATTCTCTTTTAGATTCCACATGTAATTCTTCCTTTACAGAGGGTAGTGTATGGTGTATTTATTTAGAACTCACTGAATTAAGTTTGGAAAATTTGGTGGTATTATGTGGGCATTATCTACTCACCCTATGTATAACATTGGGTAAACAAGTATGGGGACTGGATTGTTTTGAATGATCTCTTCAACCTTTTCTTGCATATACGTATCAGTTTAAAAAGATCACCTATTTACTTATAAATTAGATGTAAACACACGCACGCACACACACAAACACACCTGAAATGATATGCTGAGAAACCTCCCAAGAGATTTCCAAATTTTTAAGAAAAGTGAAGTTTTATGAAGTGTCAGTTGAAGTGGTGTTTCACAATAAGAATTGCCAGAAAAAAGCAAAAAGTTTTATCTAGATACTTACTTGCTAAATGCCTTTGATTATGATGACTTTCTATTACCACTGGAAATACCTCAGCAGGCCAGATGAACACAGGGATTTGTTACCAATATAGTACTAAGAAATCTAAACCCATATTTATAATAATCTTCTTGATGAGGTTAGCTTTTCTGACTAGTTTCAGTTCAGTTCAGTTCAGTCCAGTCGCTCAGTCATGTCCGACTCTTTGCGACCCTATGAATCGCAGCACGCCAGGCCTCCCTGTCACTGGTTGAACTAATTGAATCACCTTTTGTGTCTGGTAATGAAGTACAGTAAGAAGAGCTAGTGCTGGCAATGGAAGCATCATCTCCGTCATTCCCTTTTTGTTCAGTGCAACTTCCATTACTAAAATTTCAACTTCAATCACTATTAATTACAGACATCTTTTAAAGCTGGTAGAACATATGAGTAGGTTGAAGCTAAGAAAATAGTAAGTAAATTTACACATCAGTTCAATGCAGTCACTCAGTTATGTCCGACTCTTTGCTACCCCACAGACTGCAGCATACCAGGCCTCCCTTTCCATGACCAACTCCCGGAACTTACTCAAACTCATGTCCATTGATTTGATGATGCTATCCAAACATTTCATCCTCTGTCATCCCCTTCTCCTCCTGCCTTCAATCTTTCCCAGCATCAGGGGCTTTTCAAATGAGTCAGTTTAACACATCAGGTGGCCAAAGTATTGGAGTTCCAGCTCCAACATAGTGCTTCCAATGAATATTCAGGATCGATTTCCTTTAGTATGGACTGGTTGGATCTCCTTGCAGTACAAGGGACTCTCAAGAGTCTTCTCCAATGCCACAGTTCAAAAGCATCAATTCTTCAGTGCTCAGCTTTCTTTATAGTCCAACTCTCACATCCATAAATGACTACTGGGGAAACCATAGCCTTAACTGCTGCTGCTGCTGCTAAGTCGCTTCAGTCGTGTCCGACTCTGTATGACCCCATAGACAACAGCCCACCAAGCTCCCCCGTCCCTGGGATTCTCCAGGCAAGAATACTGGAGTGGGTTGCCATCTCCTTCTCCAATGCATGAAAGTGAAAAGTGAAAGTGAAGTCACTCAATCATGTCCAACTCTTCGCAACCCCATGGACTGTAGCCTACCAGGCTCCTCCATCCAGGTGATTTTCCAGGCAAGAGTACTGAAGTGGGCTGCCATTGCCATCTCCTATAGCCTTGACTAGATGGACCTTTGTTGGCAAAGTAATGTCTCTGCTTTCAAATATGCTGTCTAGGTTGGTCATAACTTTTCTTCCAAGGAGTAAGCATCTGCTAATTTCATGGCTACAGTCACCATCTGCCGTGATTTTGAAGCCCCTCAAAATAAAGTCTGCCACTTTTTCCACTGTTTCCCCATCTATTTGCCATGAAGGGATGGGACCAGATGCCATGAATTCTATCCAAATTCTGTCCATATTAAGATATAGCCTAAGGTTATATCTTAGGATATGACTTAAATTTTGTGTGTTAATGAATGTTTGACAGACCTTAATGTGCAATTCCGTAGAGTCAGTCACATCTACATTGCTCTGAAGGTGATAAATATGATGTAATGCTTCCATGATTTTATGGGCAGTAATTTAGATGGGAAAATCTCCAAGAGTGTTGAAGAATAATCTGATACTATTAAAAAAGACCTGGAAACAGTGTACCAGGCAATGGGAACAACAAGCACAAGGGCCTTAAACCAGGAAGAGCAGGATGTGTGTAAGGAGCAGAAAAATAGGCCCGTGCAGCAAGAACATGAACAACAAGGAGGACAGGGCAGGAGACGTGAATGAAGAGTGAGGCCAGAAGTAGATCGTTCAGTCTTGTGAGCCATTGAGAGGTTTTCATTTCTTTATAAATATAGTAGGGTTTTGGTTTCCTGGAGTCTGGGCTCTTTGTACATTAGTTGTAAGGTGTTAGTCTTTGCCTCAGATGTCAAGGATAAAAAATTGATCCTTTTATTCTACCAATTTTTTTAAACTTCTTTTGCCCTGACAGTATTTTTTTTTTAAGTATGTCTGTCTGTCATAATCTTTACAATATAGAAATTTGCTTTTAATTTTTTTAGAAATAGATTGGCCTCATTTAAATCTTTCATAATGCAATGTGTATATACCACTACATGCTTTCCAGTGGGAGTGTTATTTGACCTTTTAGACTATTTGAAATCACATAGTGCTTTTCATATGCAAGAAATCATTTCACAGTCCCTTTGTAGAGAAAATACCCTCTCTGTCACTCCCTAAAATTTAGGTTACATATTTATATATAGAATAGATATGTATATGTTTTTAGAGTATTCCATTCCTTTCTAACGGTGGTAATTTGCAAATTTATACTGCTCACAGAGTTTACATCAGCTTCCAGCTCTTGTCATAACACTCACCTGCACTATGGTTGTGATGGCGTTCATGCTCACTGTGTGCTAGGTCCTGGATGGGTGATTGACGAGCATTCATCCAGCATGCAAACTATCAATAAAAATTCATCAACTTCACTTTGAGAATATCCTCAGATCCTGTATTCCTACTTAATGTTATCGGCTTCCCTAGTGGCTCAGATGGTAAAGAATCCACCTGCATTGCGGGAGACCTGGGCTTGATCCTTGGGTTGGGTAGATCCCCTGGAGGAGGGCTTGGCAACCCACTCCAGTATTCTTGCCTGGAGAATTCCCTTGGGCAGAGGAGCCTAATGGGCTACAGTCCTGGGGTCATAAAGAGCTGGACATGACTGAGCGACTAAGCACAAACGTTATCATTGTAATTTTCATCAGCAACCTCAGTATATTTTATTTGAAGAATGCCTATTTTTGCTCTTAAAATTTAATATGCAAGTTACTACAGTGATCACTATCCCTTTTTGACATTTTAGTTCAATTTTATGTTTCATATTCATATTTATCTTTGAATCATTTCATCATATTTAGAAAATGTATGTATTTTTTGCTTTAATATCCCCTATGTGTTTTTAAACTTTTCCTCTGTGTTATTGTACAGTTTCAGTTGCTTACTGTTTTCCCTGCCACCAAAGTCAGGTTATTTCAGACTGTTTCTTCTTTCTATTTTATTTATGGTAATTGTAGTAGAAGAACACGTGGAGACTTAACAGTGCATCTAATTTTAAGAAATAGAATTATTCATTCAAGTTTCTTCTGACCACTAATGTTATATGTATCTTTTATATTAACTGTGAAACATTCTTTTCTTAGTATATTGAGTAAATTGCCTCTGAGGAATCCATGTTATAGTTTTTCCATAGAGTAAATCGAAGGAGTTAAAAATTTTAACTACTTGACGACCTGGAGAAATCTTCTGAATTTAGAAGAAAACTTTTATTTCTTCATCAGCCATGATTAGCTGAACTCATCTTTTTTTTTTTTTTTTCCTGTGGATAATATGCTATTCATTTCTCTATAATTTTTTTTTGTTTTCTTATTGTTGTGATTCAATAGAGCATATGTACAAATATATCAAAATCCTTAGTATCATTTTCGTGTCATATATTCAGTGTCATCCAACTCATATTTCCATTTCACTTCTACTCATTTACGCAGTGCATCTTTGAGTCATAGTGTCCTCAAGGAGAAAAATAGCAGCTTAAACCAATTAACTCAGGAGACTGGATGGTGTTCGTATTGCACCATAACTGAATTCATTATTTACAGTTCAGCGTGGCCTAACACCCTGACCAGAAAAATTATAACTGGCTGAAGGTTCAGCATCTTTTTCTCTCTATTCATTATTCATTAACTGGGCATGGGCAGCTGCAGCTGCCCTGATGAATCTCCACTGCTTATTGATGCAAGTGATTTACTGAAAGGGAGGCTTTCCTATATATCAGTCAGAACTGGTAACCAGCCTCCATGCTTAGATTCCAGTGGTAAATAGTGGTTACAGACCCAGTCTTATCTTTTAATCCATAGAGCTGATAACATGTCAGTATAGAGCAGCCTTTTAGTCTTGGTGTCCCATGAAAGTCTACTGTAAATATCATACGTCTATGATTATTATTTTCACTAGGTGATAATATACCTAGAGGCACATTATGTATCCAAAATTTTATTTGATACTGGGAATACAACAGACAAAAAATTTCAAGAATCAAAAGTATCTATATTGTAAAAGTGGCAAGGCCCTGTTGTAAATAATATCTATTAAGTAGATATTGTAAAAAAGAAAAGGATGTACTTGGGGGTGGAAGTTTTAAAATATACACATATAGACTTTGGAGACTTTTATACAAGTCTATAGTCTTTGGTTTTTGAAGAACTTGCTTCAGTACACAAGAACCCATTCATTTAATCCCTTCACTGCTGCTGCTGCTGCTGTCGCTTCAGTCGTGTCCGACTCTGTGCGACCCCATAGACGGCAGCCCACCAGGCTCCCCCATCCTTGGGATTTTCCAGGCAACAACACTGGAGTGGGTTGCCATTTCCTTCTCCAATGCATAAAAGTGAAAAGAGAAAGTGAAGTCGTTCAGTCGTGTCCCACTCTTCGCGACCCCATGGACTGCATGCAGCCTACCAGGCTCCTCCGTCCATGGGATTTTCCAGGCAAGAGTACTGGAGTGGGGTGCCATTGTCTTCTCCAACCCCTTCACTAGTGAGATGAAAATAACCATTGTGATACCTCTATGGAGAGTCTCCGCTCTTATTTAGTGTTAACTCATTTTCTCTTGGCTTCCCTCATAGCTCAGTTGGTAAAGAATCCACCTGCAATGCAGAAGACCCTGGTTGGATTCCTGGGTCGGGAAGATCTGCTGGAGAAGGGATAGGCTACCCACTCCAGTATTCTTGGGCTTCCCTTGTGGCTCAGCTGGTAAAGAATCCGTCTGCAATGAGGGAGACCTGGGTTTGATCCCTGGGTTGGGAAGATCCCCTGGAAAAAGGGAAAGGCTAGCAACTCCAGTATTCTGGCCTGGAGAACCCCGGGGACTATACAGTCCATGGGGTCTCAAAGAGTCAGACACGACTGAGCGGCTTTCAGTTTCACCTTCACTTGCTTTCATTTTCTTTTGGTTTTAGGGACACAAAAAATGACAGAGGGCAGGAGAAGGTAAACTTAGCCATAATGTGATTGTGAACGAAGTTTTTCAGTGTACATGTTTAGTTTGTATTGTGCATAGTGATTAAGCTAGTTTCTACTGCAATTTATGTGAAATATATAAACTTTAAATTTCTGAATGATCTGCTGTTGTTAGAAATAGTTTTAACATTAAAAGATAATAAAATTAAAAAAAAACAAATTTTTATTATAAAAATCAATTATTAGTGTTTCATTTAAAAAATATATTAAATATGCAAAATTATTTTGTGTGTGTCATAGAGTTTTCATTATGACTTTCCAAATTAATTTTAGTAGTATGTACTGCTTGTAAAACTGAATGACCCACCCAGCACCGGATGGTACCTCTGTCTCTTGAGTGATCCAATCTGTTATTTAATAACTGAAGTTACATTTAGATGATTAGCCCGAGGAACATGCTTCTCATGTTTCACTTATGTGTTTTAGCAAATTTGAGTACATTTTTGAATTTACCTCCTTAATGTCTCTGTATGCATTTATATAGGGTAGTCTGGAGAATCTAGATTTGTTTTAGGAGAAAAATGTTGAAAAGAGACACTTTTAACTTAATTTTTTTAATATATGATCTGGTAAACAAGGAAATCTTAATTCCAGGGGGAAAATTTATTTGAAATTTTTAACTAACACATTAAACAATATGTATTAAGTAGCTTTTCTTCACATTCTTTTTCTTAGCCAATTCCTTTGTGTCCAGTATTTGCTGTATATTAAGTATACTATATAATTACATAGTATACCAAGAAAAGTAAAGATGGATTATGATATCAGAACAGTAATTTCATACGTTTAACCAAATGAGTTGTATTTTAGAAAGTTTAATATTTTCATGAACTTATTGCAGTTTATGGAAACTGTAATAAAGGGGGACCATGGACAACAGCAATATAATTTTTTCTTAATATATTAAGCAGCTGCACAGTAAAACTAGACTTGATACATGAATATGTAAGTTGAGAAGTACACTATTTTCAGTTATTCTTCAAAGCCCTCTATATGGTGATTTATTTAATTTCTTTATTGGCTGTGCATGTAGCCCACCGGATCTTATTTCCTCAACCAAGGATTGAACCAAGTACCAGTAGTTGAAGCATTGAGTCTAACCACTGGACCACCTGGGAATTCCCTGCATGGAAGTTTAAAAGTGCAAATATTTTATTAAAATGCATTTTTAAAAAAAAATTATTTTTACTTTATTTTGTTTTACAATACTGTATTGGTTTTGCCAAACATTGACATGAATCAGTCATGGGTGTACATGAGTTCCCAATCCTGAACCCCCCCCCCCCGACCTCCCACCCTGTATCATCTCTCTGGATCATCCCCGTGCACCAGCCCCAAGCATCCTGTATCCTGTATCAAACATAGACTGGCAGTTCATATCTTACCTGATAGTATACATGTTTCAATGCCATTCTCCCAAATCTCAAAAATATACAAGCAACTTACGCAGCTCAAGTCCAGAAAAATAAATGACCCAATCAAAAAAATGGGCCAAAGAACTAAATAGACATTTCTCCAAAGAAGACATATGGATGGCTAACAAACACATGAAAAGATGCTCAATGTCACTCATTATCAGAGAAATGCAAATCAAAACCACAATGAGGTACCATTTCACACAAGTCAGAATGGCTGCGATCCAAAAGTCTACAAGCAATAAATGCTGGAGAGGGCATGGAGAAAAGGGAACCCTCTTACACTGTTGGTGGGAATGCAAACTAGTACAGCCACTATGGAGAACAGTGTGGAGATTCCTTATAAAACTGCAAATAGAACTACCTTATGACCCAGCAATCCCACTACTGGGCATACACACCAAGGAAACCAGTATTACAATGCATTTAAAGCACAATTTTTTAAGTGTGAGAGGATTCAGAGGAAATAGAAGCAACTTTCACCTTAGTAAGATAATTGTATAATGCTTAATAGTACTCTAGAAAGAACATAATATTTTAGTTACAAGTATAATACATGTTTATTGTATTATATTGGAAACAACGAGAAAGCACAAGGATGAATACCATTAAAACTATAAAACTAATGAAAGTGCTGATAATGTTACCTATATACACTCATCCTTTCATTTTTCTTTTCCTCTCATCCCTCTAAAAATATAGGCTATTTTTTCTCTTCCTATTCTGTGCTTAACATCTACTTTTAAACCTAAAAACATTTAAAAACAAATACAGCATATATATAATTCCTGATGTAATTACTCTTTTATATTACTTAACAACATTAAATTGTATTTGTCATAATAGATTATTGTGACCATTTTACTATTGTTGCATGTTTGTTTCAAGATTTGAATATTAAATGACATTTCTATAAGAATTATCATTAAATCCTCTCTCCTCCACTCTACCAATAAATATTTCTTGAGTGAATGAATGAAATATTTGCATTTATCCACATATTCCTAATCTTAATTCAGATATATACTTCACTAGTTATCTTTTATCTATCACCTGATCTTTCTACTTTTCATACATCTAAAATTTTATCAAGATATAAATGGGATTTCTGGGAAAAATGTATTTATAAAAACTAACAATATTTTCTGAAATTGTAGAAATGGAACTGTAATTTTTCCATAACTGAAAATAGCTTTATAGTTTCTTTAGTTTGCTAAGTCACTTCAGTTGTGTCCAACTCTGTGCGACCCCATAGACGGCAGCCCACCAGGCTCCCGTCCCTGGGATTCTCCAGGCAAGAACACTGGAGTGGGCTGCCATTTCCTTCTCCAGTGCATGAAAGTGGAAAGTGAAAGTGAAGTCACTGAGTCATGTCCAACTCTCAGAGACCCCATGGACTGTAGCCTACCAGGCTCCTCCGTCCATGGGATTTTCCAGGCAAGAGTACTGGAGTGGGGTGTCATTGCCTTCTCCGATCTTTAGTTTGAGTGTTCTTAATTTAGGTAGGAGAGGATATTAGAATTAACTGAGAGTTTCTTTCCAAAAACATCCTCCTCACTGTGATTTGCTGCTTATTGGTGGGGGAAGAAGTTTCCCAGGTGACTCTGATATGCCCCAGGGAATAGGTATCACACCTAATAGGTAGCCCAGCATCATTCCTAAGTCAGAAAGCTGAAGTCTAAGAAACAGTCCAAGACATTATTAAATACAACTGAGGAGAACCAACTCTTCTGATATCTTTACTTTCTACCAAGCCTTTCTGTGGTTTTTTTTGTAAGTATGTGGTTTGTAATAGGTTTTATATGAAAACAAACAATCGGCATCACATAAACTTGAGAACACTGAGGGTAAATGTTATTTTCTTTAGTGGAGCTTATCTCAGAGTTTTGATGTGCCAATGTGCTTTGTTATTTCCTTAATGTAAGAGTAGAAGAGTATTACTACCTCAACTTATTTTAAGTTGCATCCAACCCTTATAGAATCTGCAGGGACTGTTTTCTCTTCAAATATCCTTTGACAAATATTACTGGCCATATTGCTGTGTGCATGCATCTGTTATTCAGTAATAATAACCCTCTGCCCTGTGGAAGGTAGAAAAATTGAGACATCCGTTAATATGCTTATTACTAGTCAATTCTAATTTTTTAATGAAAAAAATTGTGTGTCTAATTTATTAATAGTTTAAAGCAGGGAACTTGGAGTTTTAATGTGTACCACAATCACCTGAGAGGGTTTGTTGAATTAATGAATTGCTGGTCCCCTTCCTGACATTGGAGCTTCCCTTGTAGCTCAGTCAGTGAAGAATCTGCCTGCAATGCAGGAGACCTGGGTTCAGTCCTTGGGTTGGGAAGATCCCCTGGAGAAGGAAATGGCAACCCACTCCAGTATCATTGCCTGGAAAATCTCATGGACAGAGGAGCCTGGTGGGCTGCAGTCCATGGGGTTGCAAAGAGTCAGGTACGATTGAGTGACTAACGCTTTCCTGACATTTCTGATTGACTGGGCCTAGGGTGGAACCTCTGACTTGCATTCTAAAATGCTTCAGTGGTTGGTGATATTGCTTCTTCAAGGACTAAACTGTTAGAAGCCTCTGCTTTAAAATAAATATTGAGGATTTTTATGAATTCAGAATGTTTGCAGTGGGGAAGCATAATTACATCATTTATTTGGTGAGACCCTCTTTACATTCATATTATTAATGGAAGTAGTTTATTTTAATGTTCCATCCTCTTATTCAAGTCAGTTGTGCCCATAGATAATCATAGAATAGAGGATGAATTTTAAATTATAAGAAAATTCATGACTGAATCCAGGACCAAATGCCAGTTATTATTTTTATTCTTTCCTTTATTAATAGTTGGAATTATGGTAGATATGTTAAGTGTTTTGTTCTGTGGTGTTTCTTTGCCTTATCATTCTTTCTTTTTCTTATCCTTAACATTGCACATACCTAACCTTTGTTTTAGAAAATAATATGGATTAGTAATTTCTGCTTATGGGCTTTTTGTCAAATTTTAGACTTTTAGCACTACTGTTTCATTATTTTGTATATTCAGTTTGTTACTAGAGGGGCAATTATATCTTTGTTTCTTTCACATGGATTAAAAATAATGATCCTTCTTTAACTCTGCTTATCGATGACAAATTTTACAGTCGGAATATCATATACCCAGATGTGCACACATACACACAGAGCCATATCTAACTAAACCATAGTGCGGTAGTGTGAAGTCATTCAGTCGTGTCTGACTCTTTGTGACCCCATGGACTGCAGCCTACCAGGCTCCTCTGTCCATGGCATTTTCCAGGCAATAGTCCTGGAGTGGATTGCCATTTCCTTCTCCAGGGGATCTTCCCAACCCAGGGATTGAACCTGGGTCTCCCAAATTGTAGACAGACGCTTTACCATCTGAGCCACCAGGGAAGTCAAATATAGTCCTTCTCCTTATTATAGAGAATGTATTTTCATGTTTTCTTTCAACATTGTTTCATTTGAAAAATAATTTAGTCATGACCTGTTAAATTGATTTCATTACATAATAATGAGTTGGACTTGCAGCTTTAGAAATCATTGATTTTTTTTAAAGCCCTTTTGCTAATATTTGTGTCTAAGTAATCTTTCCCATGCTGCAGCTTCCCTAAGAAGTGTGTGTGTGTGTGTGTGAGAGAGAGAGAGAGAGAGTATTAAAATATCTTGGGATACTAATGGGTTATCTGGTTGTCTAAATTTTCAGAGCCATCTAGAAAGTTGGACACTATCACATGTTTGTAAAGTTTGATTTTGCCACATCCTACCACCCTTATGAGATTGTCCACTTAAGTTCTTTCTCTGGTTTATCAGTTGTACTACTGCAGTGTGCTGTAAAATAGTCAGATGTTGTGGTTCTTTTTTCAGTTTTGTTTTGTGGAAATTACTTTAGGAAAGTGGAATACATTTAGGGATATGTGTTTTGGATAAATGAGTGAGATTCTTAGTTACTTGCCAGAGGAGAAACTAAATTACTTTGCCAGGGTAATTTAATAATCAGAAGCATAGTTCAAGTAGGTAGAAAATTAATCTTCAACCTTATACTCTGTGGAATTTTCTTGAATCAATATTGATTGAATCTTTGCTCCTACCTCAGGAGACAACTTGGTTGAAGTTAAGATTCAATTGTACTTAGAGTTACAATAGATCTCTTCTTTCAGAGCATTTGTACTTTCCTTTTTTAAAGCAAAAATTGATACACATGGAAAACATGCAAAAATCAAGGGAATATGACAAAATAATCCTTCACCGCTATCATTTTTTGTGTTCATGTGTAAGATTAGTTATCAAACCAAGAATTATATAAAGTTGTAGCATAAGTTGTGCATTTATTTCAAGGGGGAACTTTTCATTTTGGTGTATTCTATTCTTTAACATTTTAATAAGTGCTGTACATGGGAAAGCTCTGGTCCTCTCAGGATGTTCCTGGGTGACTCCAATTTTTAGGAAATTAGGAGAGAAATTAGGTTATAATGTGAATCCTATCATGAAGATACAACGTGAATGTTAGTGGCTGAATGGAAATTTGTGGTGTCTGATATTATCATGGGAATATTTTAAAATATTCTTACAAGAATATGCATTTGGAAATGAAGAAGTGAATGTGAGAATATCTGTGTTAGGATACATTGTAATATTCTCTTTATTGTCTGTCTTTTCTTTATAGCCAGAAAAGAATGATAGTGAACCAGGCAGCCAGAGGATAAAACCTGTTTTTATCGATGATGCTAATTTTGGGCGACAAATATCCTATCAGCACGCAGCTGTTCATATTCCCACTGACATCTATGAGGGCTGTAAGTAAAAGGATGTGCACAACTCTTGGAATACCATGTTTTTAATCTATCTTATGTATTTTATTTTTAAAAAAGAAAAAAGGGAGCAAATTTGATGCTCTCATTTACATGTTATTTAAGAGTCTATGGTAAACTCTGATTTATGCAAAAGAAGAAACCTAGTTTCCATGAGTAGTATATTGTCATCAGGCCTCACTATGTGAATAATTGCGGGAGAGCCTGTAGCCGTGGAGGTGTCCTACTCTTTTAACAAATAATTCTGCCTTTCCAGTTGGTATCAATAACTTCGAAAGTAATACATGCATTTATAAAAAATTAAAACTATGTACCATTAGTGCACACAAATATTTTTACAAAGACACCAAACTGGTAAAGAAAGAGCAATGTCCATTGTAGACTCTCCAGTTCTTACCACAGCTTACTGTATTTTACCTGTCTGTCTCTCTCTCTGATCTCTGCCTTACCCTACAATGTAAAGATACCTCCCTCTTAGTTTATTGTGAACTCAAGGTAGAAAAGGGTTGGGTAAAGGAATAAATGAAGGCAATGGCACCCCACTCCAGCACTCTTGCCTGGAGAATCCCATGGATGGAGGAGCCTGGTAGGCTGCAGTCCATGGGGTCGCTGAGGGTCGGACATGACTGAGCGACTTCACTTTCACTTTTTACTTTCATGCATTGGAGAAGGAAATGGCAACCCACTCCAGTCTTCTTGCCTGGAGAATCCCAGGGACGGGGGAGCCTGGTGGGCCACCATATATGGGATCGCACAGAGTCGGACACGACTGAAGTGACTTAGCAGTAGCTTAGCAGCATAAAGAAAAAGAGGAACTTCAAATTGAGTGAGAAGGCTTCACTGCAAGGAAGGGAGGAGAGTAGTTTTTAGGAAGATACAGAGGAGGAAGCTTATGGCAGTGATATTCCCTGGACACCCTATGTGCTAATAAGGGCAGAGCCTGACAGTTCTAACTAGGAATTCTCCTAAAGGCAACGTAATTGCATAGGAAGATGAGCTGTGACCCAGAAAGCAGAGTCTTTGCCCAATCACAGCTCTGGTTTTAGATGTTATCCTTTTCTAACCAGTTCCTACCCTTCCTGCTTATACCCTTCCTTTCACATAAGTAAATGGTAAGGAGAAAGAACCACTTGAGATTTTTAAAAGTGTGTTTCTAATAGTCCCCTTAATTAAAAACACTGCAAAGTGTATTGAGTGTCCAGAGTATATACATAATTGTCTGGATTCTGGATACAGACACCCTAGGTTAAGTTAAATTTCAAACCTAAATTTTAACAGTATTTCCTTGGGCAAATTTATTAACTTTCTGAGCAAGCATTTTTTGCACCTGTAAAATGGGGATAAAATTACTAGCCCAGAGGTTCATTTGAGAATAAAGTAAGTTAATATACTTGAGTTTCCACAATAGTGCCAAACTCAAAGTAAGCATTATATAAATGTTTGCTGTTATGACTAATTACAAATGAAGTTTATTAAGTAGTAGTGTTAGTCGATCAGTCATGTCCAACTCTTTGCGATCCCACAGACTGTAGCCCACCAGGCTCCTCTGTCCATGGGATTCTCCAGGCAAGAATACTGGAGGGCATTGCCATTTTCTTCTCCAGGGGATTTTCCCGAACTGGGGATCGAACCTGGGTCTCCTGCATTGCAGGCAGGTTTTTTCCTGTTTGAGCTACAGGGAAGACTAAAGTTTGTTTAGACGAAAAGTACAGAACAAATACAAGAAATTAGCTTTTGTTTTTTGGATTCACTCTGAGATTGTTGCTTAAAAGGGAATTTTTATGTACATGCCTGACTAATTTCATAATATAAATCTCATCTTCTGTTTTATTTTATTCATTCATTTTGTTTCACCTTTTTAATATTTTTAAAAGTACATGTTTTCATCATGTCATTTCTTTAAAGATATTAAACATATGATTTTGCTGTATGATAGGAACAGTATGGTGTATGTAAGTAGTTAACATAATTTCATTTCTTTACAACTTAACCCTATTGATTCTAAGTCCTTTTAGAAATTACTTGGATCCAGGTTTGATTTTCATTTTTTTTTTTTTTTTTACTTTGCTACATTCTTTTTTTGAAAGTATTTTTGATGTTTGCTGTTAAATTTTGTAACTTACAGCAACATCAGATAATACTGAGCTGTGTGGTTGTGTTTCTCATTTTTTAAAAAATAATGTTTCATCCACTTTATTTCTATTAGAAATTATCACCTGTTTTTTTTTGGGGGGGTATGTCAGCAAGATATAATCTTATTACTCTAAAATTATATTTTTCTTTTGAATTCACTTTAGAAGAACAGACTGGTTGGATATAAAATTTCTAAGTCAAAGCATTTGTATGTCACTACTCTGTGGTCATCACATCGCTGTTATCTGGTCTGTATCACTATGTTGAACAAACATGAGGCCAGCTTGAGTGTTTTTAATTTGTTAGCAGACTTTCATGATCGTATTTCTGTTTTGTTGCTAATAGTGATTATCCAGATATTCTCAAACTTCCCATTAAATTCTTGAGAAGGATAACAGAACTTTGTCCAGGGAGAAATTTCCCTCTTCCCCAGTTCTTCTTGAGTTATTTCGGCTGGTCTAAAATTGACAGAAGACAGATTAATAGATTAATTTAAAATCAGTTTGCATATATGAGTGCTAGTAGTAAAGAATATGCCTGCCAATGCAGGAGACACAAGAGACATGAGTTTGATGCCTGGGTTGGGAAGATCACCTGGAGTAGGAAATGGGTGCTCCAGTATTCTAGCTGGAGAATCCCAGGGGCAGAGGAGCTTGGCAGGATATAGTCCATGGGGCTGTAAAGAGTCAGACACGACAGATCAGAGTAGAGCAAGTCCTAGAAATGGTATCCTCACAGTGTCCAAAGCAGGCCAATTACATATCATTTTTAGACAAACAAACAATATGTGAAGAGATAAGACAGCTTGTGTTTGGCGTAGCTGACTAACGAAGTAACAACATATGTTTGTACAGCTTGCTTAGCTTTGAATTCCTTACCTCTGCTGATAGGAGTGCATACCTTCACGTGGAAGATGTATTTCCTACTTTTAGAGGGTAAGAGAGACATGGTTATATTTTTTTATGTTTTATTTTCCATTGGCTGTTTCTCACATAACTCTTAATTCAGAATAATCAATATGCCACTGAGGCATATCTTGGAGCAGCCTACTCTGGGCCACAGCAACCTCACACATTTTAAAAACAAATTTCTTTTTCTAAAAGCTGTGTCACCACAGTAGAAGAAATTTGAATATTGCATGCATGTTTAAAATAGAAAATAAAGGTGTCAAACAATAACACCTCCTGAAGCTAATCATGACTAACAGTTTGGGGCATAGTCTTAGAAAATATGTATTTAAATGCAAACAAAAACTAATGAAATAATCCAAATGGGATTTTTCATATTGCTTTTCACCTTGCTTCCCCACCAACCTATTCTGCTTGCCTTGCTTATAGTAGAGAGATTTGTTGTTGTTAAACTATTAAAAGGCTGAAAATAGAGAGGAGAAAGGTATCTCTTTAGGAATAGGTTATCCAGGGAATAGAAAAGCAAAATAACTTTGATTAACTTTTCAATGAAGTGATATTGAATAAATAGTGAAAAATGCATTTTTCCCTAGGTAATTAGAACCTAAAATCATTAGAACCTAATTCACCAGTCTAGTAAATTATACACCAGTAAATTATAGTGTCTCATTTTATTACTGTAACTTTGTTAAAAATTTTTGAAGAGGAAACTCAAGCTGAGTCTTTAATGAAAGTCCACACCACTGATAAAAAATGGAGTCGTTTCATATAAATTCTAATTTTAAACTTTATACTTTACAGTACTGTAATAGATAAAATTCTAATGTTTTCTTTCGACTTAATTTTGACTCATATTACTTGCAAGCCAAGATCTAACTCCACAGAAGTCAGTAAAATACTGATTTTGCATGAGAATCTTCATTTTCTTATTTCTTTTGCTCTTTTTTTTTTTTTTTTCATTGAAGTCACATTCATTAATGTCTTCATCTATTTTATGCTGGAACAAACATAAAATTGACACATAAAGTAAATCCAAGTATCCTTTCTTCATATTGATGTCACATAGTATAGGTATCTTTTAAAATCCTACAGAAGAGTTTTGACTTTTTGTAAATGTTTCTAATTTAGAATAAACTGTTAGTGGATATTTACAAAGGATGATTTTAATAGTGTCAGAGGCTAAAAAAGTAAAAAAATATTACTTTGATTACTTTGAGAATCAGGAAGGTAGGATATTGAAATAGATATTTTCAGAAATTGTAAGAAATTTTGGTATATGGCATAATTTAAAAAAAGAAAAAGAAGCTCTGTCTTTGGATTGTGTATGTAGTCCTATTTATCTTGAAGAAATATTGGCTTCACCTTTTTTGCTGAAGTCTCATCAGTAAGACCCTGACCTTGCCTGGCCTGCACTGCTCTGAAATTCATATCCGGTGTTATGAGCTATGTGAGTAAATGACACAGGAGTAAAATCAGAAATGTCAACAAGATCCTGAAAATTTAATAATTACTGGCATTTTTCATGCAGTTCATCAAAACATATCAGATGTACAGAATCATTCTAGATTCTGAATTTAATAAATGGGAAAGCATACTTTAATTGAAGGCTTAACTGAAGGGAACAGCCTCTTCTTTCATTCAAAGACAGTTTGTGTCCCTGAATTCTCATAAGATATCTTGTGTTCTAATTTTCCAAAGGTGATTACTTTTGAAATTCCCTTGAATTCAATATGATTGCTTTTGCTCCATGATATATTTAAACTTTTCAAATAGTGTATATAATTAAAATATTGTCTGAAAGCTTTTAATTTTGAGGATTTTACTGGTTCATACTTTTATTTTAGAGGGCACTCAAACTACACTTAATTTTTTAATCATTTATCTGTTTCAGTATAAAAATAGTGAACTTGATAGAAAGGGCTGAATATTCTGACAATTTGTTTTAATCACAGAGCTTTATTAATGTGTTAATTATTTTAATTCAAGTATAGGGAATGCTTTTATAGAATATTTTGGTCATTTGTCATTAGAAATTTATGTTAATATTTATTTGTAGAATTATTATAGTTGTAAAAAATATACATTACTAAGAGAAAACAGTAGGGAACTCCAACTTACGTAACTTTCAGGTACTAGATACTTTTGTCCTTATACTACCTTTTGAGGTAAACTAGGCAATTTATAATTTCTATTTTAGAAATTTAAAAATGAACATACTTCTGTCACAGAGGTACACTGATTTTCATTGAGGAAGATGGGAGAATTCTCTGGATTATATTAATATCCTTGGAGGTCTCATATACTTTAACAATTTATAAATTAAATGATCTATAATCACTAATACTGTGTTCTAATTTATCTTTTCTTACATTGAAATATAGTTTGCATACAGCATTACATAAATTTCACATGTACAGCATAGTGGTTCACAATTTTTTAAAGGTTATATTCTGTTTATAGGTACTATAAAATATTACCTATATTCCCTATGCTGTTCAATATATCCTTGTAGCTTATTTATTTTATAAATATTAGTTTGTATCTCTTAATCCCCTACTCCTATCTTGCCTCTCTTAATGTTCATTTGTTTTGTCATAGAAAATGTAACTACTGTATGTAAAATTATGTTAGTGTAAAAATTACAGAAGAGAAAGCTGCTAGGCTTTTGCTGATTGTGTGGTAGTCTTTCATAAGCAACTGGTCTATTTCAGGACATGTGCACTATTTAATTAGAGAGTGCTAATAGTTTACTTTTGCTGTTTTAAAAATCTGTTTATGATGGAATTATAGCAGTGAACAAACAGATTGAAAAATCCCTGTACTCAGGGAGCTTCCATTGTGATGGAGATAGGGCATAAAATAAACAAACAGTTAAATGATGGGGTATATTGTAACATAATAAAAGCTTGAGATAAACATAAAATAAGGGAGGGTTATACGCAGTTCCTGGGCTTCCCTATTCCCTGGTAGCTCAGCTGATTAAGAATCCGCCCATAATATAGGAGACCCCATTTCGATTCCTGAGTCAGGAAGTTCCCCCGGAGAAGGGATAGGCTACCCACTCCAGTATTCTTTGGCTTGCCTGGTGACCCAGTTAAGAATCTGCCTGCAATGTGGAGACCTGGATTTGATTCCTGGGTTGGGGAGATCCCCTGGAGGAGGGCTGGCAACCCACTCCAGTATTCTTGCCTGGAGAATCCCCATGGACAGAGAAGCCTGGCGGGCTATAGTCCATGGTGGTGAAAAGAACTGGACATGACTGAGCAACTAAGCACAGCACAGCACAGGCAGTTCCTGGGTTAGGAGCTGGGGAGTTGATATTTAAAACATGAAGATAGGGAAGACTTTGTGGATAAGATAACATAGTCTGTAGTTGGTAAGCATGAGAGTTGAAGTTCTCTAGATACTGTTGCAGGCAGAGGGAAGAGAAAGCACCACGATCTTGAGCCTGGTAGGTTCATAAAGAGCCTAAAGACCAGAGTGGGCATAGCTGAGGTAGCAGGTGGGAAGGAGCAGGTGTAGCAGCAGAGGCCTCCTTGTATACAGCCTTGTGGATAATTGCAAAATACTTTGATTTTCATTTTGAGATTGTTTTAGTCTATTTGAACTGCTCTAACAAAATGCTGTAGACAGAGTGGCTTATATAATAGAGATTTATTTTTATAGTTTTGGGCACTGGAAGTCCAACCTGCTGACAGGTTTGATTTCTGGTGAGGTACGGAGAGCTTCCTGCTTTATAGATGGCCACCATCTTGCCGTGTGCTCAGATGACTACTTCTTTGTGCACATACAGAGAGAGTGAGATCTGATATTTTTTCCTCTTTTTATATGACAGCAATCTGATTATGAAGGTGAGACACTAATTCCACTACAAATGTTCTACCCTCATAACCTCATCTATGCCTAATTACTCCCAGAGGCCCCACTTACTAATACTGTTGCATTGTAGATTAGGTGTTCAACATACAGGTTCTGAGAAAACATAAAGATTAAGTCCATACAGAGAGGGAACTCTGAGTTGTTTTTTGAATGAGGAATTACACTTTCATAAAAAGGTAGATGCTGGATAGTTGGTTGAGAACAGACATAAAAGGCAAGAATTGAGGAGGAATGATGGGACCTTGGACCAAGATTGTAGCTCAAAAAAGTATACCTATTAAAATATGTGGATTTTTATTTACAGGGTAGCAAAGGAGAAATGGACATAAAGAATAGACTTACAGATGGGGAGTGGGGAGGAGAGGATGAGATGTATGGAAAGAGGAATATGGAAACTTACATTACCATATGTAAAATAAATAGCCGACTGGAATTTGCTGTAAGGCTCAGGAAACTCAAACAGGGGTTGTGTATCAACCTAGAGGGGTGGGTTTGGGAGGGAGGTTCAAAAGGGAGGGGATAAATGTATACCTATGGCTGCTTCATGTTGAGGTTTGACAGAAAAGAGCAAAATTCTGTAAAGCAATTATCGTTCAATTAAAAAATAAGTTAATTTTTAAAAATTGTGTAAATCCATTTTTGAGATATACATTTTTCCTTCTTATTTTATATGATGGAGACATTCTATTCAATTAACTTAATTATCTCAAAATAGTGTGACAAACAAATTTTATCCTCATAAATAAACATTATAAAAGCACTTTTAGTTGAGAACTAATAAACTAAGATAAATTTCCTGAGATCTTTAAAGAGTATTGAATTAATTCAAGTTCAGTAGAATATCAAAAGACCTTTTTTCTGTGTCTTTCTTCACAACTTTTAAATTTTCTTTTGAAGATAAATTCCATGCAAGTTACTTTCCTCCTCATCATTCAGTGTTACAAGTTAGAAACGGGATAGTAATCCTACAGAAAAACAGAGGGAAAATATATAGACATATTTCATTTTGCCTGTTTACATAAATCCTTACATATCCTTATACTGGTGCAAACCGCTGAGCGTTTTTCAGGCTTGCCTGGTGTATTTCCTGTGATAGGCTTCTGGTTTGGGATTCACATCTCAGTACTGGCAAGTTTTGAACTTCATAACTGTTGATGTATAGGTATGTGCATGGTAGTGTTTTAGCTGTTGTTTTCTGTACAAAACAAATGATCTTGAATTAATGCATGATCTATTTCCTTGAAGTAAAATGTTAATAGGGTTGTTCCACTTCCAGAATCTTGATTGGAATAACGTATGTGTTCCTGTTAAACATCTTAGGATCTTTACAATTGCTTTTGAGGCAAATATAACATTAAAATGCTTATTTTTCTCACTATAAAATAAATATATGATGATTTTATGAAATACAAACTAGTGTAAAGGAAAATATGTAAAATTACACTGATACAGATACTGTATGTCTGTATATGTGTTCATTAAACGTACTAGTAGCAAATATATAATTACTAAGTAAATATACTGAAACACTACAAAATTTATACCTGACCTATTACCTACTAAGCAAATATACTAAAACCCTACAAAGTTTATACCTGAACTTTTGCCTTATCAGAAAGTATTATTATATATTTAATAATTTTTATCATGGGATATAAGTAAATCTGTATTTCTCATTATCACCTTAAAATAAAATAAGAACTGATATTACAGTTCTGATGAGATGGATGAAACTGGAGCCGATTATACAGAGTGAAGTAAGCCAGAAAGAAAAACACCAATACAGTATACTAACACATATATATGGAATTTAGAAAGATAGAAATAACGACCCTGTATGCAAGACAGGAAAAAAGACACAGCAGTGTATAATGGACTTTTGGACTCAGAGGGAGAGGGAGAGGGTGGGATGATTTGGGAGAATGGCATTCTATCATGTATACTAACATGTAAGAATTGAATCGCCAGTCTATGTCTGACGCAGGATACAGCATGCTTGGGGCTGGTGCATGGGGATGACCCACAGAGATGTTATGGGGAGGGAGGTGGGAGGGGGGTTCATGTTTGGGAACACATGTAAGAATTAAAGATTTTAAAATAAAAATAAAAATAAAAATAAAACAAAAATAAAATATCTTGGAAAAAAAATAAAATAAAATAAGAACTGATATTAAAAGGACAAAACTATTGATAACTTTTCTTGACATGACAGGTAAGTACCAGATTAGATTATACCTTCAATGAATTAGTTCCTTTCTAATTCCAATTTTTCAATGACACTATTATCTTTTAATTAATATTTTAGAGATATATGCAGAATATTGATAATATATTGAAATAGTTTACTGCCTTTTTCTTTCAGCATTAATGTCCTATGTTTTTTCAACACTAGGTTCCATTGCTATGTAAAATAAAATACTAGGGCACTGTGAAGTGTAGCAGCAGTTTGTCTGAGGGACGGTAAGAAACATGTTTAGAAATTACCCTGATTTTCCCACATGCTAGATCTTTCACAACATATACTGTAAAGTTTTCCCTTTTACCTGATTAGCTGAATTTAGTGATTATGCTTAACTGAACTTTGTTTGATAAATATATACATTTAAAATTTCAAGTAGCAAAATGTGTTTAAGTATACTTTAGCAATGAAATCACAAGCTTTAAAAAGAGATTGTCAAGGCTGTTGGAAAATGAGAGAAAAATATTTAAAGTAAGAAGTATAACCCCAGAAAATGGAGATTAAAACCATGAAAGGGCATTAGGGGCAACTTTACAGTAAAGTGCTATAATGTGTAAGAAGAGTGGATGAATTATTATAAAATAAAGTCAGATCAACTCAATAATATGTCAGTAATCATAAAATAAATTGGAAACACATTCAAATTTATGGCCAAAGAAAGTACTCATGTTGAGTCATTTCTATAAAATTTTCAAATTAATACTTGCAAGTTTTGAATTTTTTTCTAGAAATGTGAAAAGTTAATTAACTCATATCACTTCATTTTAAAAAAAAGATGTAGCACAAAAAAAGAAATATAAGACAGTTTTACTTTATGAATAATAGTGAAAAATTCAACATGAAAACATTGCCAAGCAGAATAGCAATGAAAGAATAATGCCTGGAAACAAATCAACTGACTCGATAATTGAGTATTTTAGATGTCTAATAATGCTTTTATATTCTGTATCAGTTGATGCAGATTAAGCATTTACCTATTTTTTTTCAGTTTGAAATATAATTGGCATACAGAACTATATAATTTTAATGTGTAAAATATAATTTGACTTACATATATCATGAAATGATTGGCACAGAAGATTTAGTGAGCATCTCATATAATTTAGCATTAAAGAAATGGAAAAAATTTACATTCATTTTTAATTGAAGTCATTTTAATTAAAATCTTATCAAAATACTCCTACCACTGATAAAAAACGCTCTGATGACTAAGGAGAGCTGAGACAGTCCCACTACTTCTATACCTGTTTGTTTTCAGAGTATTTGTTGTCTGTGCTTTTATTTATTACAAATATGATTTAGGTTTAATATACAATAATATAAATTGTTTTCTGTTATTTTTTTTTCAGCAGATATTTACCAAAAACAAAGTTTTTGAAATTCTGGGTGATACATCAGTTCATGCTATAGAGTTGTGTGTTTAAAGACTAAAAAAGTGAATGACTTTAAAATATTATCATGGTTATCATATGAACAAAGTAGCTTTTCTTTTTTCTTTAAACATGCTATTTAAATCATAAAGCCACGATCCTAAGCCATGAAATCAGAAATCTGGTAAGGGCCAAAAAACAGGACACTTTTAAGAAATACCATTGATTCTCTAACGAAATGATCATCTTGTGGGTGTGGGTGTGTGTGTGTCTGTGTGTGTTTAAGGTTTAGTTTAATTAACTAGCATCACTCCTCATTTAGAGCATAGCAGTGAAATAGTAGAAACGTGAGAAGACATGAGGTACTAATAAAATTTTAGGATAGGATAATTTGATCATGCTTAATAAGTATGAGACAAAGAGAAGAAATTCCACTTCTGAGGGAAAGTTTGCACTTCATTTCATTGTTTTTCTCTAATGATGTTTCTATAATACATTCATCTTATAAATGCAATATAGTATTCATTTTCTGATGGGAAAATGTTGACCAAAAGTAAACCCAAATGCCAAAGAATATAGTATTCTTCTGATCTTATAGATACTAGCCCTTTAATTCATTCAGGATTATAGAATAACAGACCAATTAGCAATAACAGTTTTATGGATCTTTTAAATTGCTGTGGACTGAATTGTGTCCCACATGGATTCACATGTTGGAGTCCTAACCCTCAGCAGTGACTGACTATATTTGGATAGGATCTTTAGGGGACAGTCAAGGTTAAATGAGGTCATTAGGATGGGGCCCTAATCTGGTAGGATTGGTGGTCTTATAAGAAGAGTTATTCCTGCACAGGAAAGGCCATGTGAGGAGACAGCAGGAAAGGCAGCAATCTGCAAGCCTGAAAGAGAGTTCTCACCAGGAACTAAATTGGCACTCACCTTGATCTTGGACTTGTCAGCCTCTAGAACTCAGAGAAAATACCTAGTCTGTGTTATTTTATTAATGCAACCCAAGCTGGCTAAGACACAGTTTTGTTTCCAGGGAAAAATTGGAATAGGCTTAAACTCAAGTTTATATGTGTGTGTGTATATATATATATATAAACAGTATTGGAGACGTCTCTTGAGAGTCCCTTGGACTGCATGGAGATACAGCCAGTCAATCCTAAAGGAAATCAGGCCTGAATATTCATTGCAAGGACTGATGCTGAAGCTGAAACTCCAATACTTTGGTCACCTGATACGAAGAACCAACTCATTGGAAAAGACCCCGATAAATGATAAAAGACCTCTGGGAAAGATTGAAGGCAGGAGAAGAGGAGGATGACAGAGGATAAGATAGTTGGATGGCATCACCGACATGATGGACATGAGTTTGAGCAAGCTCTGGGAGTTGGTGATGGACAGGGAGGCCTGGCGTGCTGCAGTCCATGAGGTCTCAAAGTGTTGGACACGACTGTGTGACTAAACTGAACTGGTATATAATGAGCTGAAAATTTAGGTTGGTTATGTCATACTTCTAAACATACATTAGAGTATAAAGTATTTGGCTGTTTAAATTTGGATTTGCAAAACTATTTTTGGCATTTTAATTTAGAATCTTATTTTCTGTACTTCCCCTTTGAAGTGCTGTGGAAATCAGTTAATGCTTGCCAAGTCAATAGGTGAATAGACTTACCTGTTTATTGGAGAGACAGTTAATTGTAATTCTTATTTTCTGTACTTCCCCTTTGAAGGGCTGTGGAAATCAGTTAATGCTTGCCAACTCAATAGGTGAATAGACTTACCTGTTTATTGGAGAGACAGTTAATTGTAATTCTAGGTATATATAGCAGTAATAATTAGATTGTTTTCTTGAAACATTCCCTAAGTTTATAGGTCCATCAGCTCTGCCGATACAGAGCCTAAAATTTATAGTTACTGAAGTGTGGTTATGTTTTGTTATTTTTTAAGAGAGGCCAAAAGAATATTGTAACAACTTGACTGACTGTCCATTCATTTGATCATGTGTCGTGTGTCCAAAATGGTGCCAGAGTCACTCTGACAAAGTTTTTTCTTGTCTGTGCAGAAATGTTGTCCTGTGTACGTTACAAAGTGATTATAATACTCTCCCCTGGTTGAATTTATGAAGCATTCTAGTCTCTTATTTGAAATTTGAAGGATATTTCAAACCACAATTATATTTAAGATCTATAAAAAAAAAAACCTAGATCTTATTGAAAATAAAGTGGTACATTAGTTAGCCCTTGTGATAGCTTCTACTGCAAGATCGACTCAGTTCTTGCATATAAACACCTATCATGGTGATTGTATCCATCTTCTGTATCATGTATTTACACTGTTCATTCAACCATGCCATGTTTTCTCAATTCTGTTATAGGTAATGAAATAAACAGGATTCTTAATTGGGGTAATGGTTTGCTGGCCAAACAAATTTGGGAAATGTTGTATAGCTTCCTCTTTGGAGATTCCTAGTACTTATTAATCTTTAAAAGTGCAAAGAAATTATGCTAGAAATAAATAAAATTCAAGTCATTTTACTGATTTTTTCATATTTCTATTACAGTGTAACATTAACATACTATAAGCATATATTTCATTTAATTCAAATAATAACACTACCCCAAAATTTTTATATTATTGGCAAGTGCCACAATACTTTTGATAAAATTTACAATTCATTTTGAGTCACCTTGTCCAACTGTGCCAGGCATTTTCTTGTAAAGATTTAATTTTATTTTGTTAGACTCACACTTTTTCAGTAAATGACTGGATAAAGATGACTTTCCTGATAACAGATAATAAGATGGTCTCAGTCACGTTTAGACATAAATACAGTATGCTGCTAAGTCACTTCAGTCATGTCCGACTCTGCAACCCCATAGATGGCAGCCCACCAGCCTCCCCCATCCCTGAGATTCTCTAGGCAAGAATACTGGAGTGGGTTGCCATTTCCTTCTCCAGTGCAGGAAAGTGAAAAGTGAAAGTGAAGTTGCTTAGTCGTGTCCGACTCTTCACGACCCCATGGACTGCAGCCCTCCAGGCTCCTCTGTCCATGGGGTTTTCCAGGCAAGAGTACTGGAGTGGCATGCCATCACCTTCTCCAAATATAAAAAGCAAAAACACAGTCTCAATTCCAAATTTGATTTATTATTAACCCCTACTGCCCTACCACCCTGCACCCTAGGTTAGGGCTCATGGAAGCCGACAGTGGAAAAGAGGCAGAAGGGATGGGGTACTTCCTAGCTGTATGTAGTTTGTCTCCACCAGGTAGAAGTGCTAAGGGCAAGGGAGGACAGAGAATGGTTGATATCTGGCTGGCTGACTTTGCCAAGGCTAGGTAGATGTAGTTATGTAGTAAATAATTTAAACTAACTTTTTTTCTTGGGGAGAAATTGTATGGGTTATTTAGAAATTTCTTATGTGGGCATCCTCTCCGTAGTTCCTTTGAACCAGCAGACACATATCTCTATACCATGTGAAGATGCTCTGCCACTTGTTTCTGTGGCTTTGGGGGTCATTTTGGATTTGTCTCCTCAATACTATAAGAGAATAGTGCATTCTTCATGCTGCATGACAGCCTTGGCAGATGCTACCCAATCAGCCAAAATCTGGACATAAAATGTTGCATCATTCTTAATATTTTACAGCATGTTTTTTACTATTTTTCTTTGCAAAGTTTCTCTTATATTGTTGCATATTTGGATAGATATTTAAGAAAGGGCCACTGGAAAGTCTTTTATTCCTAGGAACCTCATGAAGATTGTTTGGTGAGTCCAGAAAAGTATTTCAAGAATCTCTGTCAACATACATGGTTACTCTTGGTATTGCATCAGTGTTATCTAATAATATTAGTGTCCATGTAGAAATCACTTAGGTCCCAGCACTCTGTAACTCACTAAAGAAAAATGGCAGATCTTTCTGTAACTTCTTGGAACTGGAATATATTTCTCAGTGTTGTTGCTAAGAAAGGGGGCCCTCAGATATTGTATAATATGATTATTAAAGTTCCTTAGTTTCTATTCATTTTTCATATTTTATCAGAAGTTTTGAAAATTTTTTCTGTTAATTTTATAAAATCTGTTACTGAACAGAGATATTCAGGGACTTGTTAAAGGTCAAATTATGCTGTTTTTTAAAAAAATTGTTTAGAGGAGAATACAAATAAAAATCCATTGTCTCATTGTTTATAAAAAGATATTTAAAAGGGAACATGGAAGACATCAAAAAGGACATGTGCACAATTGAGAATCTCTATAAATTGATAGCTGGAGATCAGACATTTACTTGGCTAGCTTTTTATGATGGCTATAACAAGTGACAGGCCATTCAAAGGCTGAAGAAGAAAGATAATGAAATATTAAATTAGAACAGCTTCCAAAACAGACTGACAGTACTGTTCGCAGCAAATTAAAAAGGGATTGACAACTGAAGAGAAAATAGAGGTCTGGAATTCGAGATGAGAATTTTTTAATCATCTGGCATTTTGCTTCATGGATAAGATCTTACTCAGATTTCTCCCTAGAGATAAAGAGGCATTTAAAAGATATTTCTAAAATCCAATTATTCAAAGAGAAAGATTCTAAATGGGTTTAAAGATTTCAAAGCTATTTTGTCACAAGATACAAGATCAGGTTTTTAAAGTATGGAGCTATGAGTTATGCTTGCATTGAGATGGAATTTAGTCAGTATTTTTGTAATTAGAGCAAATCAAGTCATATACAATTTTACCCTAATGAATAATACATGACAAAAAATACTGCAGTCCTTGCTGGTTATTTCAGTCTTACATAAAAATCATTTTGTTTTTAATTGTTTCTTGCAAATGATAGCAACTAGAAGCTGTGAGGAAGTTCATGGTGGGGCCTTTTTTATCTTACATTCATCCATACTAGAACATGACTGAGGAAAGGCTCATTACTATCCTGCCAGATCTGTGAAGCCCAGTTGTTGTTTCTGTACTTTCTGTACTTTTTTATATGATTGTTGGTAGTCACTGCCCATTATATAAAAAAACACATCAGCATTATTATTAGGTATAGAGTGTAAGTCCCCAGGAGAATTGGCAAAAAGACTTCATTTTTGAAAGAAATGAATGTATAAGAATGGTCTCTTTCAAACTGAAAATGACTTCTCTATTTAATCTTCATCTGTTTTAAGCCACAGGGTTTCTTTGACTCATAGAAAAACATATTTATTCCAGAACAATGAAATTCTTTTATCCTCTTCAACTATCAGTGTTGATACGTCAGTGAATATTTAGATAAACAGCTTTTTAGCAGTACATGACAAAGTTGCCATTTGTCAAACTAATCTAATATATACCTTACTTACCTCAAAGGACTGTTATGAAAATTTTAAAAACATGTAAAATAACTAGAACACTCCTTGATGAATGTTAAACTAAAATCTGTCTCATATATCAGCAAGTTTTATTTTCCTGAGAAGCTGTTCAGTTCAGTTCAGTTGCTCAGTCATGTCTGACTCTTTGCTAGCTTCAGCATCAGTCCTTCCAAAGACTATTCAGGACTAGTTTCCTTTAAGATTGACTGGTTTGATCTCCTTGCAGTCTTTTAATATAAATCACTTTTATCTAAGTCTAATGAGAATATTGTCATCTACTAGAAGTTCTTAGCATAGCACTGAGAACATGTACACATTTTTTCACTGACTGAGTTAAGAAAGATGAATGTTTTAATAAATATTGATAAATTATGGAATTTTTAAAATGCAATTTAAGTAATTCAGAAATATTTGATAATGATTAGTTTTCTTCATAGTTCTTTTTTCAGATATGGTTCTATGTTCTTTGTTCCCTACTTTCTTCAATTTTAGTGTAAATTTGGCAATAAGGAGTTCATGATCTGAGCCACAGTCAGCTCCTGGTCTTGTTTTTGCTGACTGTATAGAGTTCTCCATCTTTGGCTGCAAAGAATATAATCAGTATGATTTTGGTGTTGACCATCTGGTGGTGTCCATGAGTAGAGTCTTCTCTTGTGTTATTGGAAGAGGATGTTTGCTATGACCAGTGCGTTCTCTTGGCAAAACTCTATTAGCCTTTGCCCTGCTTCATTTCGTATTCCAAGGCCAAATTTGCCTGTTACTCCAGCTGTTTCTTGACTTCCTACTTTTGCATTCTAGTCCCCTATAATGAAAAGAACATCTTTTTTGAGTGTTAGTTCTAGAAGGTCTTGTAGGTCTTCATAGCACCGTTCAGCTTCTTCAGCGTTACTGCTTAGGGCATAGACGTGGATAACTGTGATATTGAATGGTTTGCCTTGGAGACGAACAGAGATCATTCTTTCATTCCGAGTACTGCATTTCGGACTCTTTTGTTGACCATGATGGCTACTCCATTTCTTCTAAGGGATTCCTGCCCACAGTAGTAGATATAATGGTCATCTGAGTTAAATTCACCCATTCCAGTCCATTTTAGTTGGCTGATTCCTAGAATGTTGATGTTCACTCTTGCCTTCTCGTTTGACCACTTCCAATTTGCCTTGATTCATGGACCTGACATTCCAGGTTCCTATGCAATATTGCTCTTTACAGCATCAGACCTTGTTTCTATCACCAGTCACATCCACAGCTGGGTATTGTTTTTGCTTTGGCTCCATCCCTTCATTCTTTCTGGAGTTATTTCTCCACTGATTTCCAGTAACATATTGGGCAGTTACCGACCTGGGGAGTCCTCTTTCAGTAGGCTATCCTTTTGCCTTTTCATACTGTTCATGGGGTTCTCAAAGCAAGAATACTGAAGTGGTTTGCTATTCCTTTCTCCAGTGGACCACATTCTGTCAGACCTCTCCACCATGACCCGTCCGTCTTGGGTGGCCCCACACAGCATGGCTCAGTTGCATTGAGTTAGACAAGGCTGTGGTCTGTGTGATCAGATTGGCTAGTTTTCTGTGATTAAGGTTTCAGTGTGTCTGCCCTCTGATGCCCTCTTGCAACACCTACCGTCTTACTTGGGTTTCTCTTGCCTTGGTTGTGGGGTATCTCTTCACGGCTGCTCCAGCGAAGCACAGCCGCTGCTCCTTACCTTGGACAAGGGGTATCTCCTCAGGGCCGGCCCTCCTGACCTTGAACGTGGAGTGGCTCCCTTCGGCCCTCCTGTGCCCGTGCAGCTGCAGCTCCTTGGATGTGGGGTTGCTCCTCTCAGCCACCGCCCCTGACCTCGGGCCTGTGGTATCTATCTTCTCTTGGCCGCTGCCCCTGACCTCAGGCATGTGGTAGCTACTCTAGGCCACTGTCCCTGACCTTGGGCGTGGGGTAGCTTGTCTTGGACGCTGCCCCTGACCTCAGATGTGGGGTAGCTCCTCTCTTAAATTGAAGGAAGTAGGAAAACCACTAGACCATTCAAGTATGACCGAAATCAAATCCCTTATGATTATACAGTGGAAGGAAGAAATAGATTTAAGGGACTAGGTCTGATAGACAGAGTGCCTAATGAACTATGGACGGAGGTTCATGACATTGTACAGGAGATAGGGATCAAGACCATCCCCAAGAAAAGAAATGCAAAAAAAGCAAAATGGCTGTCTGAGGACGCCTTACAAATAGCTGTGAAAAGAAGAGAAGCGAAAAGTGAAGGAGGAAAAGAAAGATATCAGCATCTGAATGCAGAGTTCTAAAGAATAGCAAGGAGAGAGAAGAAAGTCTTCCTCAGCAATCAATGCAAAGAAATAGAGGAAAACAACAGAATGGGAAAGACTAGAGATGTCTTTAAGAAAATTAGAGATAGCAAGGGAACATTTCATGCGAAGATGAGCTCGATAAAGGATAGAAATGGTATGGACCTAACAGAAGCAGAAGATATTAAGAAGAGGTGGCAAGAATACACAGAAAACTGTACAAAAAAGATCTTCATGACCCAGATAATTGCGATGGTGTGATCACTCACCTAGAGTCAGATATCCTGGAATGTGAAGTCAAGTGGGCCTTAGAAAGCATCATGATGAAAAAGCTAGTGGAGGTGATGGAATTCCAGTTGAGCTATTTCAAATCCTGAAAGATGATGCTGTGAAAGTGCTGCACTCAATATGCCAGCAAATGTGGAAAACTCAGCAGTGGCCACAGGACTGGAAAAGGTCAGTTTTCATTCCCATCCCAAAGAAAAGCAATGCCAAAGAATGCTCAAACTACCACACAATTGCAGTTATCTCACACGCTAAAAAAAAAAAAAAAATGCTCAAAATTCTCTAAGCCAGGCTTCAGCAATATGTGAACCATGAACTTCCAGATGTTCAAGCTGGTTTTAGAAAAGGCAGAGGAACCAGAGATCAAATTGCCAGTACCTGGTGGATCATCAAAAAGCAAGAGAGTTCCAGAATAATGTCTATTTCTGCTTTATTGACTATGCCAAAGCCTTTGACTCTGTGGATCACAATAAACTGTGGAAAATTCTGAAAGAGATGGGAATACCAGACCACCTGACCTGCCTCTTGAGAAACCTCTATGCATGTCAAGAAGCAATAGTTAGAACTGGACATGGAACAGACTGGTTCCAAAAAGGAAAAGGAGTATGTCAAGGCTGTATATTGTCACCCTGCTTATTTAACTTCTGTGCAAAGTACATCATGAGAAACGCTGGGCTGGAAGAAGCACAAGCTGGAATCAAGATTGCCAGGAGAAACATCAATAACCTCAGATATGCAGATGACACCACCCTTATGGTAGAAAATGAAGAGGAACTAAAAAGCCTCTTGATGAAAGTGAAAGAGGAGAGTGAAATAGTTGGCCTAAAGCTCAACATTCAGAAAACGAAGATCATGGCATCTGGCCCTATCATTTCCTGGCAAATAGATGGGGAAACAGTGGAAACAGTGTCTGACTTTATATTTTTGGGGCTCCAAAATCACTGCAGATGGTGATTGCGGCCATGAAATTAAAAGACACTTACTCCTTGGAAGGAAAAAATGACCAACCTAAATAGCATATTCAAGAGCAGAGACATTACTTTGCCAACAAAGGTCCATCTAGTCAAGGCTATGGTTTTTCCAGTGGTCATGTATGGATGTGAGAGTTGGACTGCGAAGAAAGCTAAGCACCGAAGAATTCATGCTTTTGAACTGTGTTGTTGGAGAAGACTCTTTAGCGTCCCTTGGACTGCAAGGAGATGCAAGCCGTCCATTCTAAAGGAGATCAGTCCTGGGTGTTCATTGGAAGGACTGATGCTAAAGCTGAATCTCCAGTACTTTGGCCACCTCATGTGAAGAGTTGACTCATTGGAAAAGACCCTGATGCTGGAAGGGATTGGGGACAAGAGGAGAAGGGGACGACGGAGGATGAGATGGCTGGATGGCATCACTGACTCGATGGACGTGAGTTTAAGTAAACTCCAGGAGTTGGTGATGGACGGAGAGGCCTGGGGTACTGTGATTCATGGGGTCACAAAGAGTCGGACACGACTGAGCGACTAAACTGAACTGATACATAAAGTAAGGCTCCTGGATGATTGAAGCTCATGTGTATTTTAGTGTATTATAATATCATACTAGACTATATATAGTATAAATTATATATAGTAAACATTAAGAATTAGGTACAAAAACTAGTTATTAGAGCTGTATGTCACATAGTAGCATAATCATCATCATTTTACCTTTCAAGAATTTCAATAAGTGGCCAACCTATTCTCAGTGCTTGGTCAAATCCAGTGTTTTATTAGGTTGCTCCTCTTGTGTTCTTCTACATAAAGTCATTATTAAATGAAAAGCCATTACAGTCTAGTTTATAGGTTTTTTTAATGAAATTAAAAATCATCATTCACCAATACACCTTCCTCAGTGTGCCGTGCTACATGACAAGGTCGAGTATAGACGGCATTGCTTCACTGCAGTTCTGAGTCTCTCTTTTGGACATGTAGGAGAATTACACCTCTTCCCACCTGCGCCAGGGTGGAGGTACGTGGCTAGTGCTAGCCAGTGGGTTATGATGGAAGTGTTATCTGTGACGTTCAAGTTGGTGAATTTAAAATTGCCGGAAGTAGACTCTTGAACTCTGTTCCTGCCCCAGGATCAGATGGGTAGAACCACGTGGAAGGAACTTCTGTCAGTCTACATCCCTAGGGTGAATGGGCACATACTAGAGACTACCCCCTCTTCAATACCTGGATTCCACCAGCAGTAAGCTCTGGGTTTGTAGGATGAGACGAATGAAACAAGATAGACAAATGACAGAGAAATGAAACAAAAGATAGACAAATGAACTACTTGGATATTTAATCCACTGAAATTATATGTCTTTAAATACACACATACATGCTAACATAGCAAATAATTTTCTCATAGTTTTATCTAATTAATTTTCCTAAAATATCATTCTTCATCTAATTATCTTTACATCATCATTCTGTTTACAAAATGACTAATCTCACTTTCTCAGTTTCTCAGGATTTTTCCCCCAAATGTTTAAAAACTGAAAATTTCAATCTATAACTTTGTCTCCAAAATAAATGTTAAGAGTTACTATTTGCTAAGTGTTAAAGCCCTCATCAAACAGATTTATATTGAGCTAGGAAATAAATGTCAGTTCCATTCTCTTATTCTTAATGTTTCATTTTTTTCCTCTTGAATCAGATTTTAAAACTATGCCAGTTTAGGGAAAATAAAAACTCACTGCTTATTCTCTTAGGAGGTTGGATGATAGATTCATTTCAGACTCTGACAATTTAAAATCTACATTTGTGCTCATTTCCAAGTCAGCAAACTAGTACAAAAATACATAAATTGTACATGTTGAAAAAATACTATCTCCAAACTTATTAGTTTGTTTTATAAAACTCAACAGTAAACTATTATCCACAATATGTGATCTTAACTGCCTTCCCACTGAATTATACTGCTTATAATAATATATGGGAAAATAAAATTGACAACATGTATTCTGTAATCACTAGGCTATAGTACATATTCAAATGAAGAGACTTGAATTTAACCTGGGTTAGTAGGCTATAAAGTATATCCATAAATATGTTTGCTGTATATATATAAACATGTATGTATAAATATATACATAAATAATATGTAAATGATACATACTTATATATACAAAAATATAAAATGTGCATATTGTACAAATGTATAAATTTTAAAAACATAACATTTTTGCATTACAGTTGTCCATATATTAAAATACCATTACTGTAAGTATGACATTGCTATACTGACCTTAGTTTAAATATTTTCCATTAATTCTTATGAAGCATAAAATTTTAATGAAATTGCAGGTTTGCAATCAAGGAGCAATATTATATACCTTTCTGATTTTCAGCTTAACAATAAGGTACATTTTATAAGAAATTTTATTTTGGAACATTTAGATTTTTGTTTGTCTTAGGAGTTCAGTGTCTCATTTGACATTTTCTGTTTTTAATGGGTTGAATTTCTGTGCAAATAATGTAGAAGTTGTGGCCCATCATCTGATCTCTCTCAGTTAGATTTTGGCCAGACTTACTTCCGACCTTTTATAGTAGTAAGGGACTGGCAGATCTTCACAGTGAAAGTTAAGAATTCTGTTCTGACTGCGACATTGTTAATCTCCAACTGTAGAATCACTTGGTGACAGTGAGTGGCGCATGCGCATAGTTGTTTTCCTCTTTTGATTTTCATGTTTTGTTAGTGTATCGTTACCAGAAATTTAATCTTTTTATATAATATATAAGAATCCTCCATGTGAAGGAGTAGATAAAGGAATATTGCACTTATACATTTATCATGTTTGCATCTCCTTTGTGTTTGGTATACATAGTAAGGTCTAGATTTCAGTATAAAATAGTACCAAGTAATGTGTTTCAATTCAAAAATTTATCTAAAAGCTCATGATCTTGAGTATGATTTATACATACCAAAAATCACATTTACAGTTTCTCTACATTTCAAAAATACAAGCTACATTTCAAAAACTATAATTGTGAACTCTTAGAAAATGACATTAAAGCATTTGCCAGAAAAAGTGTAAGAAGTTTAAAGAATCAGTCTTGATCCAAAATACAAACAGCAGTTTGAAAAAAAAAATCTTTGTGTGAAAATTTTTCTGAAAATTCAAAATTTAAGATACTATTTCAAGTCTCCACGTAATCCCCGTATTACTTGGCATACATGCACATATGTATATGCCTCATGTATGTATATTGTTCAAGCATAGAACTCTTCCCAGTAAACTGTTCATTGAATCAAATTTCAGATAATAATACCTTAAGCTAGGAAAAAGGGTATGCTTCCAGTCTGTATTTTGATGTGGATAGCATAAGTTTCAAATTGTTCTGAGCTAACGGAAAAAAGAAAATTGTTGACAAATGACAATAACAAACAATGATTGCGTGTTTCAGGTAAGTTTTCATTTTAATGAATACAGCTTTATACTCCAGAAAAACCTGATAATACCTGTGAAAGGTTAACTTTAATAAAAGATACTAAATTCTGGACAATAAGATGAGGTTTTTTAATGATTTTTTTTTTAAGTAAATTTCCTGTGAAATAGTAAGATGGGTTCCAACACTAGGCATAACTTTGGAAGAGAGGAAATAAATGTGCACTCAGGAAAAGTCAGAATATTACAAAGAAAAATTCAGAGTGTTACAAAGAAACAGTAAATCCAGTCTCAATCTCAGTATATTTGCACTTTTTAAAGCCATAAAAAGTTTGTTTATCTTCTCTAAAAATATTTATATTCAGTTTTGGCAGTGTCTAGAAGAGCTGTTATATAAATGCTTCTAAATGAATTATGTTATTGGTTATGTATATCATAAGCATGTATACGTGCTAGGTTACTTCAGTCGTGTCCAACTCTGTATGACCTTATAGACCATAACCCACCCGGGTCCTCTGTCCATGGGATTCTCCAGGCAACAATACTAGAGTGAGTTGCCATGCCCTCCTCCAGGGGATCTTCCCCACCCAGGGGTCAAACCCAGTCTCTTATGTCTCCTGCGTTGGCAATTGAGTTCTTTACCACTGATGCCACCCAGGAAGCCCATCATAAGCATGTATCATTTTAAACAGAGATCTAAATTATATGATCTGGTGCCCGTAGTGATTCACACACACACACACACACACATACACACCCGCACACTGCTACCTTCTTGTCTAAGAAGATATTGCTACCTTGTTTAAAGGTATGTCATTTTAAAAATAGAAAAAAATATGGAAATAAACAACAAAATGCACAAACTTTTGCTTTTAAACAAAAAATGTTGGACATGTCACATTTAGGAATAGCATGTAAAGGGACAAGACAGGGAGAAACTGATACTTAAGTAGAATACATAAGAAAAAATTACAGTAGAAAACAAAATCAAAAAGCTTCACTTGAGATTTATTTAATAGGCCAGAGAACCTGACAAATAATGTAAAATATCCTGGCTTCTATCAGTCTGATGTGAAACACAAAGTGACAAGGAAGTAAAGGCTTGTTTCAAAATCACGAAAAAGATTAATGTCAAGGAAACTACAGTTTGGGTAGGAATAGTAAAATCATTTAAATAAATTTTTCATGTTTATATTAGAAAATGGTAGCTATGTTTTTAAAATTAAATGGAATTTATTACCCTCTTTACACTTGCCTAATTTGATGTTTTATGAAATAGAAGGTTTGAAGTCTTCATCTGTATGTAACCTTGTGATATTAAATTTTACCAAAAGGTCAATTGAAGTTTTGTTTTTAGAAATAAATATCTGAGATGCTGTTAAGTAATTAAATCTTGTCACTCTTGTGTATCAGATAAATGAGGGTGGTTGGCACTTGTTCATTTAGAGCTACTGATGCAGGTTTAAATCCTTTCCGAAAGTCAAAGGCACAGGCAATTTGCAGAAGAGAGTCACACAATGACGATAAGAAAAGCGTGGTCGGCAATTTGAAGTGTCTTTATAATACATACACGACTCCTGTGGTAGAACTTTATGGTCTTATAAGACCATGTAATCACCAAGTTTCAGTCTTGGGGGGCTCTGTGTAAGTGTGGAGGCACAATAGACTGCCTTATTCTAACCGAGCATAAGGGGAGTTGCTTATTCTTCAAGTACACAGCAAGCATAAAGTGCTCTACATACAAGAGTTTCAGGCATTGTATCCCTGGGTACTTCATTTAAGTCAATAACTCTTTTAAAAAGGCAAAATTCAAAACAGTGCATTAGAAGATAATGGGTTTTTATTGGTTCCAATATCTTTTCATATTATTTCTTCTTCATGGACTGAGTTGGGCACAGATACACTGAATGTGTGCAGTTGAATTCAGTGCAGTTGTTTTAATGCAGATGTAAAAATTATATTCAAAAGGCATATTTTGTGTCTTTTGAGAAATGAAAACAATAGGTATGTATCACAGCACACTATGCCCTGGTTATTTTTCATGGGAAACGGTGACTTGTTTATGAGTGTTAGGTCCATGTTATTTCCTTTTGGCAATCTCTGTCAGCTAGGTAAAGCTTCCTTAGTACTTAAGGATCTGTAGCACTTACTAATATCAGTAACCGTGAACATCCTTCAAACAGTTTTGACTGTCACTGAAACAGTGACTTCCAAATCTGATTCTTCCATATGGAGCCGTGGCTAAGCTGCAGATTCATTTCTCTGATTGCCTTTTGGATAACCATTTTCAGTGAATTAAAAGGCACCTCACATCATGACATCAGTGTCTCCAAATATGCCCCTCCTCCAATGTTCATATCTTTGTTAATAGTATCAGCCAGGTCCAAGCAGAAAACCAGGGCTCTTCCTTCCTCCTGCCCACCATCTGTCACTAGGGTCTGTGGATTATTTAATCTTCTTCCACTCCCCATGTCCAGCACTGATTTTTTAGTTCCATCCATTGTCATTACTGTCCAGCCTAACCGTACTAGCTTTTTGTCTTCTCCCCATTCATATGTGGCTTTTCCCCAGTCCACTTTCAATCTTCTTCCATGCTGGCTTCTTGAAACCTCAAGTACAAATATGATTATTTTGTATTTTAGCTTTTATGACTCTGTAATTCTCAGAATGCAATTATTTTTGTTTAGTATCTGTATCATTATAACAGGATGTCTGTATTCTTAGCTTTGCTGCTTTGGGCCATCAGTTTAGTTGCTCAGTCATGTCCAGCTCTTTGCTACCCCATGGACTGCAGCATGCCAGGCTTCCCCCATATTCTTCTTTTATTCAACCGTTGTGAAGCATGTAGAGCTCCTGAAATGCCTTATACTTTTTTTTGGTTTCAGCCTCTGTTTTCTGCATAAGGCATTCACTGAATCAGTCACCCACTTCACTACTCTTCTTTAAAACTGTACCATTCCTCCTGGAAGTCTTTTTTGACCACCAACCTTTTGACTCTCAAAACATTTACTCACCTCCTGAGAGGGCAGTACTGTTGTTAATAGGGTGTATGATACAAAAGCAAAATTGAATGTAAGACACTGTGTCTCTTTCTCCATTAGATATAGAGCAAACTGAGAAGAATGGTCACAACTAACTTTAATTCTGAGAGCAGAGTCAAGGGTTATTATTGTACTTTGAGGGACTGAATACAATGCTGGAATTAGACCTCGAGAATTCAGTCTATTACAGTAAGAAGACCCAAACCATTTTTAATGCCACAGTATTCCTTTTGTGCCATGTATTTTTGTTTGGATGTTTTGGTGTTGCAGTAAAATTGTGTGAGATTTATCCTTGAAATACTGCACTAGATCCTAAAGCTTCCTATTAATAAAGTGAACAGTGGGAAAGGAGGTCTGGAGATGGGGTAGAAGGATCCATAAAGACCACCTTTTATGGAGACTTAACTGTAGACTTTTCATTCAGGAAGTCATTTGCCGTGTAGAACACCATGGCAGTGGCCATAGGAAAAAATGGCTGAACACAAGGTGAAATTGGAGGCAGGGAGACTAAAGGTTGTTGTGAGAGACATAAGTGAGTTTGGCCTTGGAGTGAGAGAAGATTGAGAGATACACAGATCTAGAAGCAGTGTGACCTGGTCATTTACTATCTCTTATGATATTTCATCAGATTAAAAACCTTTAAGCCACTTGTAAAAGTTTATGTGTAGACTGTTTGTTTAGATCAGGTATTGAATCCTTTATAATATTTTTTTCTTACTTTATAAAAAGGTTTACTTGTTCTTTTGAGCATTTTTCTTTAGGCAAAAGACCAAATAAATGAATACAGGGTAATAACTTAAGAATTCATTTGATGCCATTGAGGAGACATATGAATCTACTTTCCTAGTTACACTAAATGATTATTTTATGAGGAATCCTTTACAGTAGTTTAAAGCTATGTAAGAATAACTTGAATTTATTCAACCAATTTGACTGATACATGAAAACTTTTGTGGGATATTAAGTTATGAATGAAAAGTAAAAATTCATGAATTATTAGAATAGAAAAAGAATTATTTCTTAAGGTATTTGTTGAACTGGCAGTAGCTAGGACTGATAAATATTGTTAATATAAATTTGACATCAATTACTATAACAAATACATTAAAATCTGAACAAGTAATGCTTACTATGTTATAAGCATCCTGAAAACTGATACAGTTAATATATTTTTTCTTTTTATATGTAGATGTCTATCTTTATAAATGATAAAATAAGTTATGAGTGCTCCGTATGCATGTATGCTTATTTGCATATGGCAATTCTTTATTTGTATTTCAACTAGAGTTACAGGATATAACCTCATTTTGTCTTAGATACAGAATCAGATTTCATCCATACCTTTATGGAACATGACTCAGTAAGTAGCAATCTGTAGTACAAAAGATTTATTTTTTGTTTAATTTCACTCTGAAGCAGTGCATGGTGTTTAAGCGATTGTTCTTCTTAATTATAGCAATCTACTATGTGCTGTATTTCAGTGCATCTAATCTTTCCATCATAAAATCACCAGGCAACTCTTTGTTCTGAAACTAGTTGACACAAACTCTTAAGTACTAAGCAGTCTGTGCCTCATTGACAGTATCACCCTTGCCCCCAGGAGCCTTGTTATCCTTCTCCAACCATACCTCATTAGTCAGCTCCAATGCTTTTTGATCCTTCTCTGTGAATTCAGTAGACCAGATTTGTATGTAGACACTAAATTCCCTATGCAGTTAGGCAGTCTCAGAGCAAAGGCAAGAGATTTCCCATATCTAATTTAGTCTGCAATTCTTGGCCAGAGTTTCCTCTCTGCCTTAAAAGAACTGTGTACCCATCATTCTGTGTGTGTGTGCTTGTGTGTGTGTGTGTGTGTGTGTGTATGCCTGTGTTGTGTCTGGTATGTATATTAGGTCTTATATAATTTAATATCTCCTTGCAGAGTTTTAATGTTTTCATGTTGTATTCACCAGTATGTATTCACCAGTTGTATTCACAGTCACCACTGTGGTTTATTTTCAAGAGCCCTGGGAACATTCCATATGAAAAAACTATCTTCACTGAAATTATACAGTACATTACATACTATCATTACAGAGATTTTTCTTTTTCATTTTTGCCTTCTCTTGTAACAATGTAAGTGGTTTGGGAAGGGTAACAAGCTGTTTTCTTCTTGAGATTTATAACAGGAAAATTAAGTAGTATTTCTGGACATTAATTTAGGGCCAAAGAAAGAACGAAGATTCTTTGAGGAAAAGAGAGGATGTTAGAGTTTTATCACTCATCCTAGCATTTTAGCAGCATGGTCAGAATGGCTCCATAAATATATATTTTTAAAAAATCTTTTAAATGCTTAGTATTAAAAGGTAAATAAGAAAATAATGATACAGGCAGATAGCATTTATTGTGCAGTTAGTAAGTGACAAAAGTGTTCTTAAGTACATGTAATCCTCGGCACAGATATGTGAGGCAAACACTATTGTCATCCCCATTGTGCAGGCAAGGAAAATGAGGTTTAGAGAGGAGAAAATGCTTTCCCAAGGTCAAATGGATACTTCACAGAGACTCAGCCTTTCGGTGGGAGGGCAGTAAGTAACAATATTCTTTGCTCATACTGCATACGTACATATGTGCTCTGTTCAGTCACTCAGTCATGTCCAGCTCTTTGCGACCTCATGGACTGTAGCCTGCCAGGCTTCTCTTTCCATGGAGATTCTCCAGGCAAGAATACTATAGTGGGTTGCCATTTCCTCCTCCTGGGGATCTTCCCAACCCAGGGATCAAACCCTGGTCGCCTAGATTACAGGCCGGTTCAACATTTGAGCCACCAGGGAAGCCATATGTATACGGAACTCTAAAACGCCGATTTATTTAAAGGAAAAAGCATCATCAGCAAAATAAGGAGGCATCTGAAAACAGCACCTCAGTTTGAAGTTCTTTATATTTGATCCTAATTGTGCATTTATTCTTAAATGGCTGAGACTTCACCTCTGTGTTCTCATAGTTTCTGATTTCTTTTTTAAACTTACATATTTTATTTCCCTTTTTAAAGTTTAAATTTTAAAAAGGTTTAAAACATTTTTGTCTGTTTTTTTGTTGGTTCAGAATGTAGCAAGCTGTATTTACTAAATATTGCTCTAATGCATAAAATGGATATTTAACAATCTTTCCAAAAATTTTAGTTATAAATAGTCACATTTATGATGAAAATGACTTTTTGAAATAGTGTCAATGGAGGAAATTGTGCTGTCTTCCTCAGGTAATTTCTGTAACATTCCAACTTTATGTTTACAAATTATGCAGTATTTCCAAAATGTAAAATTATAGTATTTCACTATATGATTCCAGTGAAGAGTATCTCATGATGTGACAGGTTTTAAATAAATTAGAGGGTGGACATAAGGAATGTAGTTTTATTGAAAAATAGAGGTATATTTAAGTTGCTATATCTGAAAGAAGTTATTGTTCAAGTAAAAGAAAATAACTGACAAACTTTTATGTCAAGATGTAAAAAGGACCTGTTCTCTATGTGACATCTAAAGGAGATGTGCATCTTACAAATATTTATTCCAGGTAAGGAAAGGACTATAATAATATCATGCACCCTGACATCCTTTTATTGGTAGACTTATTTGACATTCATGTTAACTCTGTCTGGCACCCTTAATGTGTTTATTTGTATTTTTTTTTTAGATGAAAGGACAACAGAAGTATAAGACATTAAATGACTAGTTTGAAGTTGAGGCTGTGCCCATGAGAGAGAAACTTAAAATGCTTGCAAGATAAACATTTTGCCTCCTAATCTTATGACATTCTTGTGCATAATGCTTCTACCCCTTCAAGAAAAATTTTGCAAGTAATTATCATTTTATTAAAAATGACATTAAAAATCCTCAATTAACAAACCCACTAGGTCTGAATGTCTTCTATTCCCCTTGCATTATTCTTATTTTCTTTTATAAAAGTGGTTTCTCCTGAGCTCCTTCTATGTGCAATTTGCACGTTTTTTTTTAAAGTAGAGCAGCTGTGTTCTGGGTATTAGCCAGGTGCTCAGTCTATGGGAAATGAGACATTGGGAGCAAGACCAGAAATCTCAGCAATACAGGGGTTAGAGAATAGACAAGGACAAGAACCTTTTAATATTTGTACCAAATTAACGGTAGGAATAAGGCTTATCTCCTCATTAGGGCCCACAGTGGGAGGTGTGTGGTGGTGCCTGAGATATGATTAGAGAGATTAGATTTGGTCTTCCCATCTCCCTGTACTTTATTAATATTTCATTTACACTGGCATTAGATTAGATTCCTTTAGCCAAATCCACCAAAAAGATTCGTTCATTTTAATATTTATGAACACTGCTTGTTCCTTAAAGTGGATTTTTTTTGTTTGTGTGCTTAATTGGATCAGTGGGTTTCTTCTTATTAACATTTTTCTTTTTTGAGATCAAGGTTGATGAATTAAATTAGTGATATCTGGCTCAGCTCTTGGACTAAATGCAACTCCTTTAATGATTGTGTTATATACTATGGGATAAAATGAACATTTGCTATAAAGATAAAATTAAATTTAGTTTAGAATCATACAATGTTGAATCATTTTTTTTAAAAAGCAAAACTCATAATATTTTATGAATATCTAAGAACAGGAAGAGAGAAGGATAACATTTTTGGGGGAAGAGTGTAGCAGTAAGTACTTGACCTCTTATTAATTTATTCATTTTATTGTTTAGTTGGTGTATTTATTTTTAATTAATTTTTATTTGAGTATAGTTGCTTTACAACATTGTATTAGTTTCTACTGTACAGCAAAATGAATCATCCATACATAGTCATATATCCCCTCCCTTTGTGGTGTTGGAGAAGATTCTTGAGAGTCCCTTGGACTGCAGGGAAATCCAACCAGTCCATTCTAAAAGAGATCAGTCCTGGGTGTTCTTTGGAAGGAATGATGCTAAAGCTGAAACTCCAGTACTTTGGCCACCTCATGCGAAGAGTTGACTCATTGGAAAAGACTCTGATGCTGGGAAGGATTGGGGGCAGGAGGAGAAGGAGACAACCGAGGATGAGATGGCTGGATGTCATCACCAACTCGATGGACGTGAGTTTGAGTGAACTCCGGGAGTTGGTGATGGACAGGGAGGCCTGGCGTGCTGCAATTCATGGGGTCGCAAAGAGTCAGACACGATTCAGTGACTGAACTGAAGTGAGCTTTGCCTTCCTTCCCATTCAGGTCACCACAGTGTGTTAAGTAGTAGATTCCTTGTACTATAGAGTATGTTCTCATAAGTTAACTTCTTATACATAGTATCGATAGGGTATATATGTCAACCTGGATCTCCCAATTCGTCCCACCCCATCTTTCCCCCTTGGTATTCATATATTTGTTCTATATGTCCTTGTGCCTATTTATTCTTTGCAAATAAGATCACCTATATAATTTTTCTGGATTACCAATATGTGTATTAATATACAATATTTGTTCTGTCTTTCTGACTTACTTTACTCTATGATTTTCATTCCTTTTGTGGCTGTATAATATTTCATTCAATGGCACTAAAAACATAGCTTTGAAATCCTTACTTATCTCTTCAACTTATGAGAATAGTGTGTTAGAATTTCTGGGACTGAAATGGAAATTTCTCAACCCAAAGAGAGTCAAAATACAGCCTGAAGTATTGACATAATTTAGTGTAAAACAATAATATTTTTAAATGTATCAGCTTTCATTTGAAGAACTTTTCTTGTGGCTTTTTGTGGACAGAATTTGTTGGGAATATTGCTTTAAACAAAGTGAATTGATTTTGTTTATATTTGTACTTGAGCAAAGTTTCCTAACTTGTGCCCTACCGACATTTTGAGCTGGGTGATTCATTGTTGTGGAGATTGTCCTGTGCATTGTAGGATATTTAGAGTGTCTTGGGTTTCTACCTACCAAATGCCGATAGAACTCCTAGTAGTCTTTCTTTTCTATTATTTCGGTCCTGCTTTGTAGCATGTGGGATCTTAGTTCCCTGACCAGGGATAAAACCCTTGCCCCTTGCATTGGAAGCTCAGAATCTTAAATCCTGGACCTCCAGTGAAGTCCTGCCTCCTACTAGTGTTTTTGTGTTTTTTCCTTTATTTTTCATTGAAGGATACTTGCTTTGCAATGTTGTGCTGGTTTCTGCCATACATCAGCATAAATCAGCCATAGGTATACATATGTCCCCTCCCTCTTTGAAACTCCCTTGCACCCATTACCCCATCCTACCCTTCCAAGTTGTCACAGAGCATCAGGTTGAGCTCCTTGCATCATACAGCAAATTCTCACTGGCTATATATTTTGCACATGGTAATGTATATGCTTCAATGCTACTCTCAATTGTCCCAGTCTTGTCTTCCCTTTTGTGTATGCAAGTCTCTTGCGTCTTGCTTCTGTTCTTGGTCTCTTTTGCTGCTCTATGAATAGATTCATCCGTACCATTTTTCTAGATTCCATATATATGTGTTAATATATGATATTTGTTTTTCTCTTTCTTACTTATTTAACTTGTAAAACAGCCTCTGGTTTCATCCACCTCACTAGAATTGACTCAAATGTGTTCCTTTATTATGGCTGAGCAACATTCCATTGTATATATGTACCAAAATGTCTTTATCTGTTCACCTGTTAGTGGACGTCTAGATTGTTTCCATGTCCTGGCTATTGTAAATAGTGCTGCAATGAACACTGGGGTACATGTATCCTTTAGAATTGTGGTTTTCTCAGGGTGTATGCCCAGTAGTGGGTTTGCTGAGTCATATGGTGGATTTACTCTTAGTTTTTTAAGAAATCTCCAGACTATTCTCCCTAGTGGCTGTATCAATTTACATTCTCACCAGCAGTGCAAGAGAGTTTATTTTTTCCACATCCTCTCCAGCATTTATTGTTTGTATATTTTTGATAATGGCCATTCTGACCAGTGTGAAGTTATATCTCATTGTAGTTTTGATTTACATTTTTCTCATAATAAGCAATGTTGAGCATTTTCTCATGAATTTATTAGGTATCAGTATGTCTTCTTTGGAGTGATGTCTGTTGGAGCTAATCAGTGAATCTAGTAAAGTCAAAGGATACAAAATCAATACACAGAAATTTCTTGCATTCCTATACACTTAACAATGAAAAATCAGAAAGAGAAATTAAGCAAGCAATCCCATTCACTATTGTAACAAAAAGAATGAAATATCCAAGAATAAACTTACCTAAGGAATCAAGAGAGCTGTATACAGAAAACTATAAGACACTGATGAGTGAAATCTAAGGTGACATAAACAGATGGAGAGAGATGGCATGTTCTTGGATTGAAAGAATCAATATTGTAAAAATGACTATACTGCCTAAAGCAATCTACAGATTCAGTGCAATCCCTATCAAATTACCAATGGCATTTTTTACAGAACTATTATAGAACAAAAATTTTCACCATGTGGAAACACAAAAGACCTCAAATAGCCAAAGCAATGTTAAGAAGGAAGAATGGAGCTGGAGGAATCAACCATCCTAACTTCAGACTATACTACCTGTCTTGACCATCAAAAATGTCTGTAGATATTGCTGAAAGGAACAATCTCAATTGATTGAGAAACAGTATTTACAAATGCATAGGTGATTTTTATTTTTTCAGATTTGAAATTCTAAATTAGAGCTATATAAATAATGAGAGCTAGAAATAAACAGCTCATAAACAGTGAGGATGTTGATATGTGACTTATTTGGGTGCTGTGTCTATGCCTGTGTATGAATTTTGGTAAATTACTCTTTCTAGATTTTATTTTTATCATCTAAAAAAGAGTAATATTTTTAGGTTGCTGCAAAAGTAATTGTGATTTTGCATTTTTGAATTTTTCCACTTGATATTGGAATACATTCTTATATAAGTGTGATTGTTATACATCATCTTAATGTACATTTCTCACTGTATTTTTTTGGTAATTACTTATTACTTGTTGATTATTTTACATTTCTTTTATACTTTAGAAATGATATTTGACAAAAAGCAAATTTGAGCAATTTTTGTATTTGAGTTCAAAATGGGTTGTAAAGCAGGTCAGACAGCTCACAACATCAACAACACATTTGACCCAGGAACTGCTAATGAATGTACAGTGCAGTGATGGCTCAAGAAGTTTTGCAAAGCACATGAGAGCCTTGAATGTGAGGAGCATTGTGGCCAGCCATAGGAAGTCAATAATGACCAGTTGAGAGCAGTCATTGAAGCTGATCCTCTTACAACTGCATGAGCTTTGGCCAACAACTCAACGTCGACCATTCTACAGTCATTAGGCATATGAAGTAAATTGGAAAGGTGAAAAAGCTCAATAAGTGGGTGCCTCATGAGCTGACTGAAAGTCAAAAAAATTGTTATTTTGAAATGTCCTCTTCTCTTATTCTGTGCAACAACAATAAACTGTATCTTGCTCAGATTGTGACACATGATGAAAAGTGGGTTTTATAAGACAATCAGCAATGACCAGCTTAGTGGCCTGTGATGAAGCTCCAAAGCACTTTCCAAAGCCAAACTTACACCAAAAAAAAGGTCATGGTCACTGTTCGGTGGTCTACTACTAGTCTGGTCCACTGCAGTTTTCTGAATCCCAGAGAAACCATTACATCTGAGAAGTATGCTCAGCAAATCAATGTGATGCACCAAAAATGGCAACTCCTGCAGCTGGCATTGGTCAGCAGAAAGGGCCTAGTTCTTTTCCATGATAGCACTTGACCACACATTGCTCAACCAGTTGCTTCAAAAACTGAATGAATTGACTACAAAGTTTTGCCAATTCTGCCATATTCACCTGACCTCTCACAAACTTATTCAATCATCTCCAGAACTTTTTGCAGGGAGAATGCTTCCATAAGCAGAAGGAGGCAGACAGTACTTTCCAAGAGTTCATCAAATCCTGAAGCACAAATTTTTGTGCTACAGGAAAAAACAAACTTATTTTTCATTGACAAAAATGTGTTGATTGTTAATGGTTCCTATTTTGATTAATGAAGATATGTTTGAGACTAGTTCAGTTCAGTTTAGTTGCTCAGTCTTGTCCGACTCTTGGCGACTCCATGAACCACACCACGCCAGGCCTCCCTGTCCATCACCAACTCCCGGAGTCCACCCAAACCCACGTCCATTGTGTCTGTGATGGCATCCAACCATCTCATCCTCTGTCGTCCCTTTCTGCTCCAGCCATCAATCTTTCCCAGCAACAGAGTCTTTTCAAATGAGTCAGCTCTTCACATCAGGTGGCCGAAGTACTGGAGTTTCAGCTTTAGCATCATTCCTTCCAGTGAACACCCAGGACTGATCTCCTTTAGAATGGACTGGTTGGATCTCCTTGCAGTCCAAGGGACTCTCAAGAGTCTTCTCCAACACCACAGTTCAAAAGCATTCATTCTTCTGTGCTCAGCTTTCTGTATAGTCTAACTCTCACATCCATACATGACCACTGGAAAAACCATAGCCTTGACTAGACAGACAAAAGTTGACAAAGCAATGTCTCTGCTTTTTAATATGCTGTCTACGTTGGTCACAACTTTCCTTACAAGAAGTAAGCGTCTTTTAATTTCATGGCTGCAATCACCATCTGCAGTGATTTTGGAGCCCAGGAAAACAAAATCAGCCACTGTTTCCTCTGTTTCCCCATCTATTTCCCATGAAGTGATGGCACCAGATGCCATGATCTTCATTTTCTGAATGTTGAGCTTTAAGCCAACTTTTTCACTCTCCTCTTTCACTTTCATCAAGAGGCTTTTTAGTTCTTCTTCACTTTCTGCCATAAGGGTGGTGTCATCTGCATATCTGAGGTCATTGATACTTCTCCCGGCAATCTTGATTCCAGCTTTGCTTCCTCCAGCCCAGCATTTCTCATGATGTACTCTACATATAAGTTAAATAAGCAGGGTGACAATGTACAGCCTTGACATACTCCTTTTCCTACTTGGAACTAGTCTGTTGTTCCATGTCCACTTCTTACTGTTGCTTCCTGACCTGCATATAGGTTTCTCAAGAGGCTGGTCAGGTGGTCTGGTATTCCTATCTCTTTCATTGTGGAAAATAAATAGATGTTTTTCTGGAACTCTCTTGCTTTTTCAGTGATTCAGTGGATGTTGGCAATTTGATCTCTGGTTCCTCTGCCTTTTCTAAAACCAGCTTGAACATCTGGAAGTTCACGATTCACGTATTGCTGAAGCCTAGCTTGGAGAATTTTAAGCATCACTTTATTAGTGTGTGAGATGAGTGCAATTGTGCAGTAGTTTGAGCATTCTTTGTCATTGCCTTTCTTTGGGATTGGAATGAAAACTGACCTTTTCCAGTCCTGTGGCCACTGCTGAGTTTTCCAGGAGCCTAGTTATGATGATTTAAAATTCATGGTCTGAAACCACAATTACTTTTGTACCAACCTAATAGTGTCTTGTTTTAAGTGTCATTTTTTAGTAAAATGTGATAGTGGATAGAAAATAGTTAACTAATCTGCTTGCTCTTAATACAATATTACCGACTGTTACTATCAGTGGAAATAGTTTAAATAATACATGCTAATTTTATATTAATGCAAGTCTATGAGAATGGTATGATTAAATGGCAATAGTGTAGTAAACATTTTGGACAGTTCCCTGTTTTAAATTATGTAATTGTATCATATTTAGTGTTGTTAAAAATAATTGTTACTATCCATTCCCTTATATAACTTTAAGATTTTCAAGTCTTAGGAAAGACCTGCCAAAATATTTTATGTTTTATAAAGTATATTTGTGATGCATATTTATCAAAGTTATTTTATATTTTCAGTAAATCATAAAAATTGTTTCTCTTCTTTTTTCTAGCATATTTCTGCTTCATTTCAAAGCTATAGTTGATAGTATAAATAATCTTAAGGTTTTTCAAATAGTTATATAGTGCCTTCAACACATGGTGAGGCCCAGAACCCTGAATAAGTCAACAAAATAAATTCAGACTTAAGTGGCAGCAGTAGTGGAGTACTTCTTGGCTGAAGTTCGCAGGAGAAAATTGGATTCTGAACTTGTTAATGATTCCACATTCATGTCATAAACAAGATACAGCTGTGTCACGTATTTTAGAAGAATTAGCAGCAAATGAAAGGTCCTTTTCTTATGCTGTTACAAATTAGATTTTTCTTTCTTCCCTTGAGAAGCCAAACTGAACAAAAGAATCCTCTACAAGAGAGAATTGCTGAACACCAAGGCCATGTTTTTGAAAACTAAATATAAGAAGAATAGAAAGAAATATATGCTTGGCGCTCTGAATCAATTAGCAGTAAAATCCTTTTATACCATTCAGATTAGAGGCCCCAAAGTCAAGGTTTGCTTTCCCAGCATTCATTGAGTTTTTAATAAACTTAGCCTTGAATATCTATGAAAGATGTTTTCACAAACTCTAATTTTCAAAGATTAAAATCTTAATTTCTAAAAAGTTGACAGAAAATCAGTACTCATGTTACTCCTAAGGAAGCCATAAGACAGTTAGCTAATAAGTTCATTAGTAATTGATAGCAGGTTCAAGGCTAGATCACAATTGGCCAGTATGTCTTACACAGTGAAAAATACATAAGCCACTCATGTACTTTTGTGTACACCCATGTACTCCATTCAAGCAAGAAATTAGAAATTTGAATGTGTGAATATAAAACATTACTACTGCTTTAGGAGGCAGATAAGAAAGGTGTGGGTGCATACAGAATACAATATATTAAATAAGGCCATACATATCCAGTATAATTGAGAATTAAAATGCGATATAATTTTAAAGACTGCCAAATGATTTATGGAAAACCAATCAGAACTATTCCCTATGTTCTTGAGTTATCTGTCCAAATAGAAAGCTAAGTTTTATTTGTGGACAAGAAGTATTTCAAGGCCTTTTAGAAAAAGCACTTATTCTGGAGTTATTACAGAAAATATTGGTGAGCTACTAGTTTATATCAATATTTATGCAATTAAAGAAAATCCTTTGTATCTTGGTTTCTTGCTCAGGATATTTATATAAAGATCATGCTTTATAGAAAAAAATAATTGCATTTGAAAAGTTTCAGCATTGCTAGTGTTCTGCATTAGTTTTATTATGCCATCATTTGCAAATGACCCAGTTACTTCAGTATTGTTTTTCCTTACTTATGCTGATAACATAGAATTGGGGAAATGTTGGGCACTTCAGTAATTTCTAGATTAAGTATTTAGTTTTTACAAAGTTAAGAAGGTAAAAATCTACTTATTATAGAATGCCAAAGTAATGTATGTTTATTGTGTTATTTGCTCAGTTTTGTTCAACTCTCTGTGACCCCATGGACTGTAGCCGGCCAGGCTCCTCTGTCCATGGGATTTCCCAGGCAAGAATACTGGAGTGGGTTGCCATTTCCTTCTACCTTAGATGGATATAAAGGAGGATTCATACTTATTTGTTTGCTTCTATATTTTACATGTCTCCTTTTACATTTTTAACTGGTTTCCAGTATAATTTGAAGAAAAATATTTCCTACTGCAGCAATTTATTTTCGTGTTTTAAGGAATTTGAACAGTATAATTAAAAGAATTATTCTCAGTCTAAAATTCTCTGCCTCAGGACTGAATATCTGTAGTCTCCCCATAGTATAAATTCTTTCAAATAGAATTGCTGGATTAATGACTGCATTTTGATAGACAACTTTTGTGAAACTCTCTTCTGCACTAATTTTGTACTCCCATGGCAAATCCTTTGAATTTTTTTCTTGTGGTAGATATTCAAATAAAAATTGTGGCTACAAGAATAATTATTGCACTCTAGTCTTTATAAATACACAACAACAAATGCAGCTCTCTTGCTACACATCGTCAAGTTTTATAAACTTTGCGCATTGCCATGTCTTTCATTCTGAGTAAATCACTTCAGGTGTCTATTCTGAAAAAGCTTTATGTACTTTGCTCATTTGCATATGAACAGCTTTTGTGGAAATCATTTTGCAGTGTCTTATCTGAAAAAGAATTTTCAAACATATAAACTACTATTTTAAAACAGATCACCATGATGATAGCATTTGAGTTTGACTTTTTGCCCCATTACATAAAAGTATAATTCATTGTCAGTGTATAAGAGCCTAATACTTAGTAGTTGTTAGATAATAAAACTGAGTAAGACTCTGAAAACAAAGAAAAATTTATTAAAAATAATTAGATCTCAGTTGTTGCTTAATGTGAATTAAAGAACCAAGGAAACTGAAGAGACAGACTTCATTAATCCCCAATCTATTCTAAGTATCTGGAACATAAATAAACATGATTATTTTGTTGAGTAGAATATAACTGTATAATTCATGAATGCTTAAAAAGAAAGGTAGAGGATGTCCCTCTTTTTCTGTGCTGTTTTGTGTAGTACCATAAATATTCATGGATGGTGAGTATCAGGTTAGGTTATCTATGTGAATATAAATTTTCGTATAACTGGTCACTCAGTGTTCATTGGATCATGCTTTTGAATTTGAATTCACTAGTATCTCAGATGTGCTATGGATCTGACCCAACTCATGAATATTTACACACACAACTGATCTTTCTGAAGGTAATCACATCCATAAAGATGGGAAACTCATTAGTTTCCAATAATGAGAAATGCATTAGGATGCTGGTCCCAGAACAATTTGCAGTATGCTTGTTTTCATTTTTTGGGTGAATGATAAAACCTTAAAATACAAACACATATGCTGTACATCTTTCTTGAAAGAAGCTCTTTGTTCTTTTATCTTCAAAACATCTTGCATATGTTTTAACCATGATTGTATTTGTTTCTTTTACTTACTGTGGTCACAGAAATGAATGGAAAAAAGCAGTATTTCTAGTCATTATCCCAAGCTAATGTCCATTATTTAGGTTTGGACATATATTCTCAAATGCAAGCTTTCCCAATCTGCTAATCTGCTGGGGGCATGATGCATATTTTACATATATTAAGGCCCTCCAAGAAAGATGAGATTATCTCATATGTCATCTTTTTTGTGTAAAGGGAAAATAATATTCTAAGCCGATTAAATTTTTATCATGTTAGACATAGGGTGCTATGATCATGGACAGCCATAATTATAAACTATACTTAGCCCTGTTATATGCTGTATTATAATTGTTCCTCTTTCATTATAATGACTGGCATATGTTTGTGATACCTATGCAGGATCAGTCAGTCAGTATAAGTAGGTATCAAAATCAATGACCTGTCCCTTGTTAGCACTACACTCTAATTGTTAGTTGAACTAACCAGAAAAAAGAAAATTATTATTCATAAAGCTAGTGATAAGGTATCAGCTACACCTTACTTCTATTACTGATGTTGTCAAGCCTCTGAATGAGTTTTTCTTTATGAACAAGTATGCATTTTTGTTGTTACAGAAATACAGTTAATTAGCTATGCTCAATGACAGACATCTGTTTTTTTTTAATTCAAGTAACAGATTAAACCATGTTAGTATATCATAGAGAATCATCAATAGTTGAGGAAAGTAGTCATCAAATTCTGTCCTAAGGTGCCCTGTAGGTTTCTTTAGAACTGCCTCAATTGGAAGAATGCTTCCCACCACCTCTCAGCCAGCAGAGCTTGACTATTGCCTGTTTTAAATTGTATATGTCACAGGGGTTCTCACTAGAAAGTAATTTTGCTCCCCAGGGCTTATGTGGTGATATCTAAAGACAGTTTTGCATATCACAACTGGGAACATGGACTGACTTCTAGGGTGTAGAGGCCAGAGATGCTTGTTAACATCTACAAAGCACAAAACAACTCTCACTACAAAAAAGTCACCCAGCCCCTAAATGTCAGTAGGGCCACCATCATATAAACATTTGTTTGAAGAAATGATTCCATGTCTAAACTTTTTGATTACCACCAGATCAGAGTGCTTTTATAGATAAAGCAATGAAATATATATAACATTACTATGCACATGTATGAAAACAGGCTCAGTTACTAATTACAAATTTGAATTGATTGATTTTTCCGTTCTTTCACTTTTGGTAGCAACAATTGTATTAAATGAACTCAACTGGACAAGTGCCTTAGATGAAGTTTTCAAGAAAAATCGAGAAGAAGATCCTTCATTATTGTGGCAGGTATTTGGCAGTGCCACAGGCCTGGCCCGGTATTATCCAGGTAAGTACTTAGTGATTCAATAGATATCAAGTAAAATTGTAAATACTGGACTGGTTTTTCTTGACAACACTCTGTTACCTTCTCCTATTAGGTAAAAGATGGTTATTACATGGCTTTTGTAAGAAAAGCCATTTCTCCTCACATGGCTCTTTAACTACCAAAATCACTTTAAGTCAAAATACCTGAGAAGTAGCTGGAACCATTGTCATGTGAAATCAGGCAGGGCCGTTGAGACTGTGAGCAGGTATCTGTGACCTGGAACAGGAGGTTGTCATGAATCCTAAAACAGTTCTAAGAATCCAACTGCATAGCATGGACCAAGCTGCGAATCACATTAGAGAACTGAATAGAAATTTTAGAAACTAATTGAAAGATCTCTTTCCAGATTTTAAGTCTGTGTGTTTACATGAAAGTTATTGATGCTTTTCTTTAATCAGTAGATGTGGATTTGTTAAAATGAGAATATATTTTAAAAATTAACATGAATAAATCCTTGTGTAATGTCCTTTATTCTTATATAAAAGTTTAAGAGGAAATAAATTTATAATGAAAATGAAAGATTAATCACTAGTACATACTGAGACTCTATTGAAAAGACTTTAAGTGAAATGTGTGTTGGTATTTTTAACTTTTCCACCTTTCCAAGCAAGCTGACAAGCACATATGCATTTTCTTTCTCAAAGTGAGACAGAGTTATGGGATGCATACTAGGTCATTAGGCTTTAAAAAACATAGCATATATGAGAGTTTATTTAGACTTGCATTTTTTAAACATTTAACATTAGAGTTGTTAACAATAAAAAGTCACAACAGTGAAAAGGGGGTGAAATAGAGATTAGATAATGTATGTCTTTGTGAATAAAAATATGTGGGCATCATCAAACTAAATAGCTCTAAAATTAGGTGAAGATATATAACTTCTTGCAATAAGTGCCAGATAGTAAGATCATTGACAATTACTTTTTGCAAAAATCCAGTGGGCTAGGAAAGGCGTACTGGTATTTCATTGTTGAAAAAAATTCATGTACACTACCAAAATGTAAACATTAATACCAGATGTTGGGGGGATATCACATAACTTGCTATAATAGATGAATTTTCTACTTGGAAATACTGTTCAGTATAATACAAAACTTATTCTAAAATACTCTTACATTACTAATATGTTCAATATCATATATCAGGAATTTGAAAACTTTCATATGTGATATAAAGAAAAAGGCATTTATTGCTCATGTCATAGTAAGCCTAATATAATAAACCTTAATATTATGGCAGGTCTTATAAAATTTATAATTTATAATTAGTATACAATAATACCAGTACATGACTATAATTATTTATATTTATCAATAACTTACAGCATTATGTAGCTTTAAACTGTATTAACTCAATACAAAATTCCATTTATGAGCAGCTGAGGATAGGAGGAAAAAGATAAGCAAGAGAAAATATGATAATAATGAGAAACCTAGAGCCCAGAACTACAGGGAAGTTGACAATGCTGCAAAAGAAAGAACAGACAGTATTATAAGAGAGGAATAGGAAGGAGAATGGAAGGAAAGATTGTATAAGAAAGAGAGAGAGAACACTGGGGTCAAGAGGTGGGAGGAAAGATAGATCCTACTATGTACATTTTTCCAAGATGAGTCTTTTTACAAGTAGTTAACTTTTAAGCATACCAATAAATTTTCTTTTAAATGCTAATTGAGGGATTATGGCTTTAATTTTTTTTTTTAAGCCTAATCATATACTTCCTAACATATTGACATTTGTCCACTTTCACCTTGGAAAAACTCCATAAAGATTTAGTTTAGCTGAATCCATATGGTTCCCCTAGAATGTTAGTTGTGGAAGTAACCCTGGGCTTTCCTATAATGCCATGCTTTTTAAGATTTAACTCAACAAATCATCTCTGAGTCTCATAATGGCTCTCTTGATTGCTATGGAATACACTCGATGAAATTTCATTGAGTTTTATTTAGTGAGTACGTTGCTGAGGTGCTCTTTTATTAAAAAAAATTTTTGACATATGAAAAGCTGTACCTAGTTAATATATATAACAAGATGAATTTGGAGATAAGTATACATTGGTGATACCATCACCACAATCAGTGTCATCAACCTATTTATCATCTGGAAAAGTTTCCTCCTACTCTCTTATTTGTTAGTATATTTTGTGTTGTAAAAACACTTAATATAAGATCTGTCCTGCATGGAGGGAGGAATGAGCAGCCAAGATGACTGTTCTCTTGTTCTCTGTCCATCCCCACTCATCTAGTCCCTGCTTCAGCTACAATCTATTCACCTGACTGACCTTCACTCTTAATAATAGGTAGAACCTAATTAATAAATGCCTGCATACTTGCTCCCAGACCCAGCTTGTGGTTATTCTAAGCTTTATATCAGCTTTATGTACTTGATAGCTTATCAAAGAACAGTGAGGGGCATGCTCTCTGCTGCTTTCACTGGGAACCTATGAGCTAAGCTGAGATCGGTGTCAGTCCTCCCTATAACTGGAAACTTCCCCTCCTTCCTTCCCTCATTCCCTCCCCACTTTCCACTTCCAGCTATGAGTGGGCTATATTTCAGCCCACCAGCAACCACACATGGTGGAGTATTGGTTCAGGACCTTGCTTCAGACCCATAAGATCCCACAGTCCTTTAAACCATTGATGTCTCTGTCACTATATCCAGGCTCTTTAGCCTTAAAGCTGCAGGCCTGTGGAACACAGCCCAACATACCCTCTTAGCAAAACTTTAAGTGTACCATAGTGTATTGTTACCTTCTGGTTCTATGCTATACCGAAGATCTCCAGGGCTTAGTGGTCTTGTATAACTGAAACTTTGTAAACTCTTTAACTGATACTTCCCCACTTGTACTTTGCCCTGGCAACCACCATTCTACTTCCCTTCTATAGGGTCGATTATTTTAGATTCCCCACGTAAGTGATATATCATGAGGGGCCAGTGTAATTTCCTCGGGTCTGTCTCATTGCAGCAAAAATTTGACATGACGGACCTAGTGTTACCTCTCTGTTACAGCTCAGTTTTATTTGGCAAGCAAAGGAAAATACATCCCCGTGGCACGAGGGTGGTTGACCCAAAAGAAGAGAAGGCTCAATCTTGGCTTCTCTTTTTATGTGGTTTCTCTCCTCCCCCTGAGCCTTCCCTATGTAAACTGGGCTAGCCAGGCTGTTTGTTTCACCTGAGGTTCTCAGTATGGTCCTGGGATTTTCTTTTGTTCCATTTTTACAGGCTTTTCCTTTCTTTTTCTTTTAGCCACCCACCATTTTGGGCTCCTTTTTCCTATTCTAACTACCTAGCCATATAGTACTTGTCCTTCTGTGCCTGCTTATTTTGTTTAGCATAATATCCCTCAGGTTCATTGATGTTGTCACAGATGGCAGGATTTTTGTCTTTTTTGAGGCTAAATGAGTTGCTCTTCATGATAATAATGCTCTAATAGAATCAAATGTCTTTAGTAAAGACACTAAGACATTATTATAATTTAAAAGTGGACCTCTATATTTCTGTGTATGCTAAGGCATGCTTTTAACACATTTTACATGTCTTTAGGTTTAAAGAGTCTTTTAAAATGAAGGATTTTTAAAAATCTCTCAGTAAGCCATACTTTCCTCTCTGATTTTAGTCTTTCCATTTTGATACTGAACAAAATAATGTGGAACAGCTCATCCCTGATTACTGTCTGTTAAAACGAAGGTCAAAATAGCCTTTAATTATTGTTAATTATCTTACTTGTGAGTTGAAATAGAATACATATTACCTAATTGGATTTTACATGTCAAGATTTGGACCTCAGGCTAGGATCTCCCGACTAACTGTGAGAAACTAGATGGGTCTTCTAAATTTTCTGAGTCTTAGTCATCAAATCTAAAAATAAATATGAGCACTAATGTTTCCATTTTAGAGTTCCCTGGTTGCCTAGTGGTTAGGACACTGAGCCACTGGATAGCCCAGGTTTGATCCCTGGTTGGGAAACTGAAACCTTGGGGCTTTCCAGGTGTCTCAGTGGTAAAAAATCCGCCTTCTTTGAAGGCAGGGATGGTAACCCACTCCAGTAATTTTGCCTGGGAAATCCCATGGATGGAGGAACCTGGTGGGCTACAGCTCATGGGGTCATGAAAGTCAGACATGAATTGGTGACTAAAGAACAACAACAGCAAATGTTTCGATTTATCCCCTGAGAGTTGTGATGGATGGGATAATATAATGAAAAGTACTCGCAGTAACTCCACATGGTGGAGTTGGTCAGAGATGTAGGTTTTAACCTATGACCTTAGTTAAGTCACTTCTCAAGAATGCCCAGTTAAATTTCAGTTTCAGATAACAAAGGATTTTTCAGCGTAAGTATATGATGTTTGAGAAATATTCACTCTTAAAAAGTATTTAGTATTTACTCTAAAAATTTTTTTAATTAAAATTGAAATTTAATTGGATGTCCCTAATTTCCTTTTCGTAAATTTATTAATCCTATCTCTCGGGCATTGAGTTTATGAGAAAATATGAGAAATAAACTTTCCTGTTACCTCATGGCATTGTGAGGATCCAAGAATCTATTTCATGTATTAATATAAATGCAGAATTTGTGCTTTTTCTTCTTTTTTTAATTCTACAAACTACCTTTAAAGCCTTTTTTGCCATATTATTGTAAATGAGTTTGTAGAAACTACAATCCTCTAACTCACAATATAAGATCTAAAATAAAATGTGTTCTTGGGAAATAGTAAGATGCTGCTTAAAGCAGAGCTAATAGTGTGAGTGGGTTAACCAGGTATATAACCTGATAGCCAGTATTTAAGTTGCACTGCCATATCTTGATATCATGGTACCCTTGGGGAAATATTCAGACTTGAGCTGTTAAACAAAAAGGATAAAGTAGAATTAAGAGGAGAAAAAAATTAAATGCTTCTTATTTGCTAAGACATTTAGGAAAAAGCCAGTGATGATTAGCCATTCTGCTGATTTCCATTTTTCAGGTTATTTAAACTGCATGGGGGCACTACTGCCTCCAGAGCTGACATAATATAAGGGCTCCTCTGCAGAGCCAATTCTGGATAGCAGTTTGATATGACTGGGGATGGATTTGACCTCTAACATCTGTCCTTAGAGTGAATATCAGTAATTTGTCTGTTTTCTAATTTTGGTTGATATGTATGGAAATATGGTATAAAGATTGTTGTATGTCTTTTTCTTCTTTTTTTCCCCTTTTCTCCTTCTTTTCCTCTTCCTTCTCCACCTCTCCTTTTTCTCCTCTCTCCTCTCCAACTTAGAAGATAGGTAAGCTGTGTAATAATAAAAGGAGGAACATTGTATTGCAAGGAGTTCTTGATTCATATTGAAACTTTCAATGGCTAAGTCATATCTCTGAACCTATTTCTTAACCAGTAACTTGGGATGATTGAAGAAGGTGATTTCCAACACAGGCACTACCTTTATTTACTTATGCATTTAGACCTCATTTGCTACACCACAGTCTTTGTTTTATAGGATAAACTAGAGGTACTTGCCCTAGTCATACTGCATGTCATGGCAGAGTTGAAGCTGGAACCCATATCTGATGACATCTTGTTGAATATGTGCTGACTGGACAATCAGTTTAATTTATGAGTGCTTTCTCAATTCCTGGGTTTGGAAGATCTGCTGGAGAAGGGAAAGGCTACCACTCCAGTATTATGGCCTGGAGAATTCCATGGTCTATAGTCCATGGGGTTGCAAAGAAGCAGACATGACTGAGTGACTTTCACTTCACTTCCTTTAGAAGCCCTTAATTGATTTATATAAATTAATCTTAATGTTATTAAAACTGCTTTCAAGAGCTATCAACTATTTGAATTTTTATGCATCATAAAAACTATAGGCATAGACAACACATTTCATCTATTAGTGTCTCTTGAAATTGTACCAATTACTGCGATAATTGGGACTGTAATTAGAAGTTACTGGCTTGTCAGAATGCCAATATAGACAGCACTTATTCTTTTTTGGTAATTAGTTCCACTTATAAAAAAAGGATAAAATTTAAATCTCTTAAACTTCATGTTTCATTTTTAGTTAATCATTTAATTAAATGTCTTATTAAACATTTGTTTTTTCTTCATCCTCTTTCAAATATTTATTTCAAAAACATGGGTTTACTGAATAGGAAGCTAGTATATGTTGCTGCTACTGCTGCTAAGTCGCCTCAGTCATGTCCGACTCTGTGCGACCCCATAGACGGCAGCCTACCAGGCTCCCCCATCCCTGGGATTCTCCAGGCAAGAACACTGGAGTGGGTTGCCATTTCCTTCTCCAGTGCATGAAAGTGAAAAGTGAAAGTGAAAGCGCTCAATCGTGTTTGACTCTGTGCGACCCCATAGATGGCAGCCCACCAGGCTCCCCCATCCATGGGATTTTCCAGGCAAGAGTACTGGAGTGGGGTGCCATTGCCTTCTCCGGGTATATGTTGAATTAGTGTTAAATATTTCTTATGGAGACACTTCCTTGTTCTTGGATCTGCTAGGATTCTGCTAAAATAAAATGTGAAGGAACCTGTGTGCAGAGTATATAGAGGGGCATATTTTGCCATGTGTGTAGCCAGTTATTCTTAAGCTGCTTAACTCTTTTTGAAAAATACCTTTAAAATGTTTTAAACAGCAAATAACAGATGACAGAGCAGTCCAAAGAATACCTTTTTAGTTATTTATAAAGGGAGCATTTGCTAGATTGTTGGTTAATTTGAAGAAAACATAATAGCAATGGAGCCTCAGCATTTCGAGGTATTTATTTATAAAAGAGTAACTGCTTTCAGTGATCAGTTTTCTTAAAAAAGAAAAAAGACTGATTTTTTTTACTTTGATATTTGTGAATGGATATGAAGTTTAACTATAAATATGTTTAATTATATTTGTTGAATGCTATATGAATACACTTTAAGTTGAAATGATTACCTTATTGCTTTTTTATACTAATAATGATTAGAGTCGAAGCATCACTTAGGAATAAAACTAGCTACCAGTTACAGGAAATCCAAAACGATGGTGATTTCAACACTATAGAGGTTTATTTCTTACTCAGTCAAAGAATATCAGTTATAGACCAGGGCTGATAAGGAAGCCTCACATACAAGGGTTTACACTCCTGTCTTGCTAAATCGCTTTAGTTGTGTCCAGCTCTGTGCGACCCCATAGACAGCAGCCTACTAGGCACCTCCATACCTGGGATTCTCCACGCAAGAACACTGGAGTGGGTTGCCATTTCCTTCTCCAATGCATGAAAGTGAAAAGTGAAAGTGAAGTCACTCAGTCATGTCCGACTCTTCGCGACCCCATGGACTGCAGCCTTCCAGGCACCTCCATCCATGAGAATTTCCAGGCAAGAGTAATGGAGTGGGTTGCCCTTGCCTTCTCCATCTTATTTCTCTGACATTCTCTGAGTATATATTCTGCAGTGTCCACCATTGTTACTTGTTTTTTTTTTTCTTATGGGACAAATAATAGTATTCCCTCTCTTTCTAAGGCACTTTCTGGAAATCACACAAAACCTTTCCTCTTATGCAACATTGGCCAAAGTTTACTGGTCTCATGGTCATAGTTTACCTTCAATTTATATTGTAAATTATACAATTTGCTTTTCTGTGTACGATTGATCAGTTGTATTACTTGCAAAAACAACATATAAATATATATAAATATATACAAATATATATATATATATATATATATATATATATATATATATGCAGCCATGAAATTAAAAGACGCTTACTCCTTGGAAGAAAAGTTATGACCAACCTAGATAGCATATTCAAAAGCAGAGACATTCCTTTGCGGACTAAGGTTCGTCTAGTCAAGGCTATGGTTTTTCCAGTGGTCATGTATGGATGTGAGAGTTGGACTGTGAAGAAGGCTGAGCACCGAAGAATTGATGCTTTTGAAGTGTGGTGTTGGAGAAGACTCTTGAGAGTCCCTCGGACTGCAAGGAGATCCAACCAGTCCATTCTGAAGGAGATCGGCCCTGGGATTTCTTTGGAAGGAATGATGCTGAAGCTGAAACTCCAGTACTTTGGCCACCTCATGCGAAGAGTTGACTCATTGGAAAAGACTCTGATGCTGGGAGGGATTGGGGGCAGGAGCAGAAGGGGACGACAGAGGATGAGATGGCTGGATGGCATCACCGACTCGATGGACGTGAGTCTGAGTGAACTCTGGGAGTTGATGATGGACAGGGAGGCCTGGCATGCTGCAATTCATGGGGTCACAAAGAGTCAGACACGACTGAGTGACTGAACTGAACTGAACTGATAAATGCACACACATACACACAAAATAATATATTATTGAAATTCTCACAGGATCCCAATTTATAGAGGTAATTCTGTAACCTCATTTTTGTTTTCTTTTATATGACCCCATCTCTTAGCCACGTCTGTCTTTTTTTTCACTTATAAGGGTGGAAGAGTTGTTAACTTTGCAGTCAACTATGGGTCCAGTTATTTCACAAGTGAGAGCAGTTAAGTAAGATCCTGATATGAAAATGGGATGTGCTTATAATTTGATGGAGGATAAAATTGTATGTAAAATGTTTGCATCTGTCTGTGTCTGTGCTAAGTTGCTTTAGTCGTGTCCAGCTCTGTGCAACCCTATGGACGGTAGCCCACCAGGCTACTCTGTCCACGGCATTCTCCAGGCAAGAATACTGGAGTGGGTTGCCATTTCCTTCTCCAGGCGAACTTCCAGACCCAGGAAAAATTAAACTTCCTCTCTTAGGTCTCCTGCATGGGCAGGCAGGTTCTTTAACACTATCACCACCTGGAAGCCCTAAATATATGCATAAGTATTGTTAACAATCTTTAGCTCTTTTAAAGTCCTAAAGTAGCTCATTTTACTCCTTTCTCTTTGATACATTGCTAAATTTGCAATCCATTTTTAGATACATAGGGCCATCTTTGATGTGCAGCTCTTGTTGTGTTCAGTATATTCTATTAAGAAAAATTTAAAATCCTTGTCAAAATTCAGACAACTTTTTAAGCACTTCTCTCAGATACACCAAATATAAAATTTGTAAGAAATACATCCTTTAGCCCCTTTTTCTAAAAAGATTATTGAGTTATAAAAATCAGAATCTTTTTCCTATAGAATCACAATTTACTTTTGTATCACTATTACCACCTAACTGGATTTATTTGCTTACAAAAGTAGAAACTTTTTTCTCTGTCAGAGTTCAGTTTTTCTCTGTGTAGCATATATCTGAAATTATTTTCCAGTAAAATTCTCTTCATGTTTTACTTAATAGAACTTGTTGTGTGCAAGTTTATTTTTGCACTGGAGCTAATAATAACATATGGACCATCTAAATGATTAAGTCTGTGTGTACCATTTACTTTATTGAATATTTCATTTAATCTCACAGCTTTTCCTTGTTATCTGCTACTTCTGCTGACAAGTAATTCTTGTTAAATGGAAATGTTTTACATGGGCTGTCTGATATATGCAGAATTACCAGCAAATTGCTTTGTAAGAAGTGCTTTAATTTTTAAAACTTATGATGATTTATCCTTGGCTGTAATACCTTCAGTTCAGTTCAGTTCAGTCGCTCAGTCGTGTCTGACTCTTTGCCACTGCATGAATTGCAGCACGCCAGGCCTCCCTGTCCATCACCAACTCCCGGAGTTCACTCAGACTCAAGTCCATCGAGTCGGTGATACCATCCAGCCATCTCATCCTCTGTCATCCCCTCTCCTCCTACCCCCAATCCCTCCCAACATCTTATATCTGTATGAATTTCCAATGTTTATTTATCTAAATTAGAAAAGTGTTCTGGACATAAGACCATACCGACGTCAAAGGTACTCTCAAACCAATACAATACTGTCATTGAACATCAAGTCTAATTTCTTAGAAACAATATTAAAATCTGAAAAGAATTTGATTAAATATGTCAATATACTCAAGTGTAGGTTGGAAGGAGGAAAACATAAGAACTAGCAAAACTGCTGTTTCTGAAGGAACTGAGGTTCCTAAGGATTCAGGAACCAATAGGAGAGAATTTTGCTCTGAAGACGCTCACAGCTAGATGAGACAGGAAATGTCTTAAACTCATTAACATGCAATGCAAAGAGACATCTAGTATATTTATTAAAAAGTTATCTGGAGCTAACTTAGATTATCAGTTCTTTAGTAAAATGCAGCTGTCTGGGATTGTTCGCTAAATGACATCTGGCTCACTTAATGTGGCTTCAGGCCATCCAAAGAATCTAACCTAGTCTACATTTTGAGTTTTACCTCTTACTGTACAGTTAAACTTTCTCCATGTACTCCAAATTGTTCTTACCCCCTTAGTATTTAGTTGGTTTTATTTTTTACAACCTGCCCCATTGTTCCTATCCCTATATGCTTTGATCCCAGAGCCCCATTTCCAGTCATATACAACTTATCTGTAATTCCAAATAAAATACATTTGGCTTTCCCCAGAGAAGTCTTTCTTTGTTTTATTCTCTCAGAGAACTTGGTTTTTTAATGTAGATTACAACAGCTATCAAATTTTATCTTTCTTCAGAATTTATTTGCAGATGCCCTTTTAAAAAAAGCATGGCAATGTAAGTAACTGCAGGTAAACTGTGTGTGTGTGTATGTGTGTGTGTGTGAGACAGAGAGAAAGAGAAAGAAAGAGAGATCCAAGCAATAGAATGACAGTTGGCTTTTACAGGCATTTTTTAGTATGAGAAAACTTACTTTTTTTGTCTTTCCATGAGACTAAAAATATGAAGTCTTTTTGAATTTTAAAAATGCGTTTTAACTTGTTAATTGTACATGCAATTAGATGTCATTCAAAATGGTGTTACCAGAGAATCAGCCTTCAGTTCATCATTTTGTACTTTATTACTTCCTAGCAGAAATGAAAAACTCATACTCTTATTTTTAAGCATATTTACTAGAAAATGGCTCAACAGTGTGCATACTTGCTCAAGAATATTTCAGTATTCTGAGTTAACATATAGCTGAGTGAGTGAGTGAGTGAGTGAGTGAAGTCACTCAGTCGTGTCCAACTCTTTGCGACCCTATGGACTGTAGTCTATCAGGCTCCTCCATCCACAGGATTTTCCAGACAATAGTACTGGAGTGAGTTGCCATTTCCTTCTCCAAACATATAGGTAAACACTTCAAATTAGTGGTTTGATCACTGACATAGCACACCCTAAATGTCATGTAAAGTAGAAATGCCATCCAGTAGATTTAGTCAGAGATACACCCACAGTTCATTTTTTATCAGGATAAAAAAAACAAGTGATCATTATCACCATTAATGATGGCCTTCAGAAATGAGATGCCCACATAGTAGGCTTTCATTTCTACTTCTTTTTCCTGCCATTCCAAAATCTTACTGGAAAGCCAAAAGAACTTTTAAAATGAGCAACATTTCACTTTTTGCAAGGTTTGTAGAAACTCTGATTTTCTTTTACACAGCGTTCATTGAACCTCATTATGAAACTGATTATTCCAGGGATTTGCAATATATGGTTATTATCTTTTTTTACTATTTGACCTTCCTTCTTTCTGAGCCTATATAAATAATATACCATATAAGTACCACAAGGGGATTTTACAATCAACTAATTAGTATCACAGAAGAAAGTACATTATTTAATTTTAACATAATGTAAACTTTGGCAGGGATTAAAGAGGAATTGGCTATAAGTAGAGATAAGTCTAAATAATACAGGAATTCCAGATATAATATTGTATAACTACCACCCACAAGGCAGAAATAGGTAACCAAAGGAAGAGACTTTGGTCCCCAAGTGCCCCTGGACTGTGATGAGGTACAGAGGAGGTACTGCCATGTCACAGAGTTTGCTGGAAGTTCACCCTCTGAGTTGCAGATGTCTCATCAGCGGAGTTCAAAATGGACTGGTTGGATCTCCTTGCAGTCGAAGCAACTCTCAAGAGTCTTCTCCAACACCACAGTTCAAATGCATCAATTCTTCGGTGCTCAGCCTTCTTCACAGTCCAACTCTCACATCCATACATGTCTACTGGAAAAACCATAGCCTTGACTAGACGGACCTTTGTGGACAAAGTAATGTCTCTGATTTTGAATATGCTATCTGGGTTGGTCATAACTTTCCTTCCAAGGAGTAAGCGTCTTTTAATTTCATGGCTGCAATCACCATCTGCAGTGATTTTGGAGCCCCCAAAAATAAAGTCTGACACTGTTTCCAGTGTTTCCCCATCTATTTCCCATGAAGTGATGAGACCAGATGCCATGATCTTTGTTTTCTGAATGTTGAGCTTTAAGCCAACTAAATTATCTTAGTCAGCTAATAAACATGATTCTCAGAAAAGTTCTACATAATTTTCATCATTTCTCAATAAAGGGCAAAATACATTGAGAGACGTACATCATATAAAGTATTATTGGGAATTTTCCCAAGAGTTACATGTCTAAGTGTGTTCAAGAAGAAGAGGACTTCAACATAAAATTATCATCCAATTCATAAGCACTTATTGTTCTCCATTGGGTCAAAGGGGTGTGTGTGTATGTGTAAAGCTTTGTAAAGTGTTTTAATTGAAGTAAGTTTATAGTTAATTGGAATAGTATAAAATAATTACAGTTTAAAAGCAGTTAAACACACTTTTTTCTATTTATTGCAAAATGATAAAGACTCTGAAACATCTTCTGTTAGTTAATAGAAGATTCTCAAATCTGCACTTGAATTATTTCACATCATTCAAATAAATATCAGGAAAAGTTTTTTTTCAGTGCAGTTATGTTAATTATAGTTTAGATTTTAAGTTATAATTTTAAATGAACTAGCCATTATCAAATATGCCACTCTAATGGCAGAAAGTGAAGAGGAACTAAAGAGCCTCTTGATGATGGTGATAAAGAAGAGTGGAAAAGATGGCTTAAAACTCAACATTCAAAAAGCAAAGATCATGGCGTCCAGTCCTATCACTTCATGGCAAATATATGGGGAAAAAGTAGAAGCAGTGACAGATTTTATTTTCTTGGGCTGAAAAATCACTGTGCAGAGTGACCTCAGGCATGAAATTAAAAGCCACTTGCTCCTTGGAAGGAAAGTTATGACAGATTTATACAGCGTATTAAAAAGCAAACATATCACTTTGCCAACAAAGGTCCATATAGTCCATATAGTCATAGCTATGGTTTTTCCAGTAGTTATGTATGGATGAGAGAGCTGGACCATGAAAGATGAGCTCTAAAGAATTGATACTTTGGAACTGTGGTGCTGGAAAAGATTCTTGAGAATCCCTTGGACAGCCAGGAGATCAAACCAGTCAATCCTAAAGGAAATAATCCCTGAATATTCATTGGAAGGACTGGTGCCAAAGCTCCAATACTTAGTCCATCACATGTGAAGAACTGACTCATTGGAAAAGAACCTGATGTTGGGAAAAACTGAGGGCTTTCCAGCCTTTCTCTTGCTGGAAAGACATGAGTTTGAGCAAACTCAAGGAGATAGTAAAGGACAGGGAAGTCTGGTGTGCTGCAGTCCATGGGGTCACAAAGAATTGGACACAACTGAGTGACTGAACAACACAAAGGACTGAATCTGAAGTTCAGTACTTTGGCTACCTAATTGGAAGAGCCAACTCATCATAGAAGACCCTGATGCTGGGAAAGATTGAGGGCAGGAGGAGAAGGGGGTGACAGAGAATGAGATGGTTGGATAGCATCACTGACTCAATGGACATGAGTTTGAGAAACTCTGGGGGACAGTGAAGGACCGGGAAACCAGGCATGCTGCAGTTCCTAGGGTTGCAAAGAGTTGGACATGAATTAATGACTGAACAGCACAACATCAAGGTTGAAAAATTATGCTGTTATGTGATAACAATCCAAGAAAAACAGTCTTTTTATAGACCAAAATAGTATAACATTGAATGAAAATAAAAGGATCAAATAATGTAAAGTACAATTTTCATTAGTGGCAAATAAATTTTCTGTTAAATTTTTCTGTTAGTAGAGAGGAAAGAAAATGTATATTTTCTGGACACTTGGTGAAATATACTCATGGGCACTCTGAACATCCTTATGCCTTCAGTTTATTTCTGAAATAATATGAAAAAAAATGACTTAAGCCACTTTCTTCTGTATTGCTATGTTGTTTTCCATTTAAAAAAGAAAAAGATTAAAGGCGTAAAACTCTGGCATCTCCCAGTTTAACATTGCTGTGGATAGGTGGAATGTGTCCTTAGTGCTTTGTAACTTTTAAAAATATTACTTTCCCAGATAACATCTAATATTTTGGTTTTAATTCTCTATTTTAAATTGAACTTCTCTTGTTCTAATTCTTTCTCTCTTTTTTTAAAGCTTCTCCATGGGTTGATAACAGTAGAACTCCAAACAAGATTGACCTTTATGATGTACGCAGGAGACCATGGTAAGAATGTTTGGATAATAATGAAAAGATGAAAAAGACAAAATAGGTTTTCTTTCTTTTTTTTTTTTTTTTGGTGTAAAAGTTGGAGGGACTCGTTCTATTATTAGTGGTAATCTTGTCTGATTATTATAGAGCTCTAGTGTTTTTTTTTTTCTTCTATACATATGCATTTTGTATACACTTCTACTTTTAAAACTAAAGTTAAATGAAAATGATGAGTTCAGTGGATACTGACAATGAATATTGTTGAACTGATTGATCAAATGCATTTGATGTGGGCTTCCATTAAGTTTTTAGTTAATGTCATCTCTAAATCTCTTTTAGCTTTTAGGGATTTCTGTTGAAATACTCCCAATTCCTTGTAGTAGGGCTCTAACAAAGTGTCCAGATAGAGTAGAAGAGTTTGCCTCTGGCAGTGAATTAATGAGAACTAGCCCCAGGGAAAGAGCTGCCTCTAGTTAAGGACATATTGCTTAGGTTTCATTTTTCCAAACAGAAAGTTTAAGTGTTCCATCTAAAGAAAATCATCCTAATATATAAGTAGAAGAATACGAAAAAAGTCATAATTACACTCATTGGGAAATAATTGTTAAACTTCTTTATTTAATTGATTTTTTTAATGTATGTAATGTGAGGCTACATATATTTTAATGGCCATGCATGTTATTATACAGTATATTGCTTTGTAAGCTACTATTTCATATCAATACCTTTGAGTACCTTTTCATAAGGAACACACAACATCATTTTATTTTATTTTATTTTATTTTTTAATTTTTTTTTTAAATTTTAAAATCTTTAATTCTTACATGTGTTCCCAAACATGAACCCCCCTCCCACCTCCCTCCCCATAACATCTCAGTGGGTCATCCCCATGCACCAACCCCAAGGATGCTGTATCCTGCGTCAGACATAGACTGGCGATTCAATTCTTACATGATAGTATACATGATAGAATGCCGTTCTCCAAAATCATCCCACCCTCACACAACATCATTTTAAAAGAATGACTAAATGGTAAATAATTATAAAAATCTTCTATTAATGGACATATCAGATATTTCTCACTTTTTGTTCAGTTCAGTTCAGTCTCTCAGTCGTGTCTGACTCTTTGCAACCCCATGAATTACAGCACGCCAGGCCTCCCTGTCCATCACAAACTCCTGGAGTTCACTCAGACTCACGTCCATCGAGTCCGTGATGCCATCCAGCCATCTCATCCTCTGTCGTCCCCTTCTCCTCCTGCCCCCAATCCCTCCCAGCATCAGAGTCTTTTCCAATGAGTCAACTCTTTGCATGAAGTGGCCAAAGTATTGGAGTTTCAGCTTCAGCATCATTCCTTCCAAAGAAATCCCAGGGCTGATCTCCTTCAGAATGGACTGGTTTGATCTCCTTGCAGTCCAAGGGACTCTCAAGAGTCTTCTCCAACATCACAGTTCAAAAGCATCAATTCTTTGGCACTCAGCCTTCTTCACAGTCCAACTCTCACGTTCATACATGACCACTGGAAAAACCATAGCCTTGACTAGATGGACCTTTGTTGGCAAAGTAATGTCTCAGTTTTGAATATACTATCTAGGTTGTTCCTAACTTTTATTCCATGGAGTAAGCATCTTTTAATTTCATGGCTGCAGTCACCATCTGCAGTGATTTTGGAGCTCAAGAAAATAAAGTCTGACACTGTTTCCACTGTTTCCCCATCTATTTCCCATGACATGATGGGACAAGATGCCATGATCTTCGTTTTCTGAATGTTGACCTTTAAGCCAACTTTTCACTCTCCCCTTTCACTTTCATCAAGAGGCTTTTTAGCTCCTCTTCACTTTCTGCCATAGGGTGGTGTCATCTGCATATCTGAGGTTATTGATGTTTCTCCTGGCAATCTTGATTCCAGCTTGTGTTTCATCCAGCTCGACGTTTCACATGATATACTATGCATAGAAGTTAAATAGGCAGTGTGACAATATACAGCCTTGACATACTCCTTTTCCTATTTGGAACCAATCTGCTGTTCCATGTCCAGTTCTAACTGTTGCTTCCTGACATGCGTATAGGTTTCTCACGAGGCAGGTCAGGTGGTCTGGTAGTCCCATCTCTTTCAGAATTTTCCACAGTTTATTATGATCCACACAGTCAAAGGCTTTGGCATAGTCAAAAAGCAGAAACAGATGTTTTTCTGGAACTCCCTTGCTTTTTCCATGATCCAGCGGATGTTGGTAATTTGATCTCTGGTTCCTCTGCCTTTTCTAAAACCAGCTTGAACATCTGGAATTTCGCAGTTTACATATTGCTGAAGCCTGGCTTGGAGAATTTTGAGCATTACTTTACTAACATGTAAGATGAGTGCAATTGTGCAGTAGTTTGAGCATTCTTTGGCATTGCCTTTCTATGGGATTGGAATGAAAACTGACCTTTTCCAGTCCTGTGGCCACTGCTGAGTTTTCCAAATTCGCTGGCATATTGAGTGCGGCACTTTCACAGCATCATCTTTCAGGATTTGAAATAGCTCAACTGGAATTCCATCACCTCCACTAGCTTTATTCGTAGTGATGCTTTCTAAGGCTCACTTGACTTCACATCCCAGGATGTCTGGCTCTAGGTGAGTGATCACACCATCATGATTATCTTGGTCGTGAAGATCATTTTTGTACTGTTCTTCTGTGTATTCTTGCCACCTCTTCTTAATATCTTCTGCTTCTGTTAGGTCCATACCATTTCTATCCTTTATCGAGCCCATCTTTGCATGAAATGTTCCCTTGGTATCTCTAATTTTCTTGAAGTGATCTCTTGTCTTTCCCATTCTGTTGTTTGCCTCTATTTCTTTGCATTGATCGCTGAGGAAGGCTTCTTATCTCTTCTTGCTATTCTTTGGAACTCTGCATTCAGATGCTTTCATCTTTCCTTTTCTCCTTTGCTTTTCACTTCTCTTCTTTTCACAGCTATTTGTAAGGCATCCTCAGAAAGCCATTTTGCTTTTTTTCCATTTCTTTTCCATGGGGATGGTCTTGATCCCTGTCTCCTGTACAATGTCACGAACCTCTGTCGATAGTTCATCAGACACTCTGTCTATCAGATCTAGTCCCTTAAATCTATTTCTCACTTCCACTGTATAATCATAAGGGATTTGATTTAGGTCATACCTGAATGGTCTAGTAGTTTTCCCTACTTTCTTCAATTTGAGTCTGAATTTGGCAATAAGGAGCTTATGATCTGAGCCACAGTCAGCTCCCGGTCTTGTTTTTGCTGACTGTATAGAGCTTTTCCATCTTTGGCTGCAAAGAATATAATCAGTCTGATTTCGGTGTTGACCATCTGGTGATGTCCATGTGTAGAGTCTTCTCTTGTGTTGTTGGAAGAGGGTGTTTGCTATGACCAGTGCATTTTCTGGCAAAACTCTATTTTCTTTGCCCTGCTTCATTCCGTACTCCAAAGCCAAATTTGCCTGTTACTCCAGGTGTTTCTTGACTTCCTACTTTGGCATTCCAGTCCCTTATAAAGAAAAGGACATCTTTTTTGGGTGTTATTTCTAAAAGGTCTTGTAGGTCTTCATGGAACCTTTCAACTTGAGCTTCTTCAGCGTTACTGGTTGGGGCATAGACTTGGATTACGGTGATATTGAATGGTTTGTCTTTGAAATGAACAGAGATCATTCTTTCATTTTTGAGATTGCATCCAAGTACTGCATTTCGGACTCTTTTGTTGACCATGATGGCTACTCCATTTCTTCTAAGGGATTCCCGCCCGCAGTAGTAGATATAATGGTCATCTGAGTTAAATTCACCCATTCCAGTCTATTTTAGTTGGCTGATTCCTAGAATGTGGACGTTCACTCTTGCCGTCTCCTGTTTGACCAATTCCAATTTGCCTTGATTCATGGACCTGACATTCCAGGTTCCTATGCAATATTGCTCTTTACAGCATCGGACCTTGCTTCTGTCACCAGTCACATCCACACCTGGGTATTGTTTTTGCTTTGGCTCCATCCCTTCATTCTTCTAGAGTTATTTCTCCACTGATCTCCAGTAGCATATTGGGCACCTACTGCACTGGACAGTTCCTCTTTCAGTATCCTATCATTTTGCCTTTTCATACTGTTCATGGGGTTCTCAAGGCAAGAATACTGAAGTGGTTTGCCATTCCTTTCTCCAGTGGACCACATTGTGTCAGACCTCCTGACCATGCCCGCCCGTCTTGGGTGGCCCCACAGGGCATGGCTTATTTTCACTGAGCTAGACAAGGCTGTGGTCCTAGTGTGATTAGATTGACTAGTTTTCTGTGATTATGTTTTCAGTGTGTCTGCCCTCTGATGCCCTCTTGCAACACCTGCCATCTTACTTGGGTTTCTCTTACCTTGGACATGGTGTTAGGATTCAGACAAATTCTAAGACATATAATGGTCCATTCAAAGAAATATATTTAAAGCTTTTTAAATGCTCTGTTAAATGTCCTAGTAGTAATTTACATTAATACCAGCCATGTATAATATTACCAGATGCTATTCATCCACATATTATTCTTGTTAATATTTCTCCAGGTTAGTGGCTACGGAGCCATATGTTGCTGAATGGAGGCGAACTCTCTGCCATCATGTGATTTAGGTTCAGGAACCAGTTGTTTTGGCAGAAAATTAGAAATTAGGTCCTAACTAGAAGAGACAGATGAAATTCCTTCCTCTCATTTCCCCATGGAGACGCGTGCCAGGACCATTTGTCAATATGCTAGACATGATCTAGATGATTTGCCTTTCATTGAAATAACCCAGCAACCCTACCCTTTTACCTTCTGACAGAGAAGCAAACTTGAATGCAACTAAAAATTATTTTCCATGACTATTTAATCCTGAATAGTTACTAACTGTGCTGAATGTTGTCTGAAAGCTAATTGGCAAGTTATCTGGCAAGCTTCTGAGAAGTTAGATTTAGAGTGATGGACAATAAGTAGAACACTGAGTTCAGACTCAGGTCTTTTTGTTAGGGAAGGCAGGCCCCTAGTTCCCATCAGTCTACAGCCAGGCACGATGTGCTTTGGGGATTATTTACCTTTAATTAACTTTATGTCTACAGTGACTAAGCTATTCTCCTAGATTTCTTTTCATACACAGAGTTTCTGAATCTGTAGGATTGGGGCTTAGTGTGATAATCAACATTTTGTACTGACTATCCAGGTGACTTTTAGATACTGTAAAGTTTGAAAACCACTACTTGAAACTCTTAGAAATAACATTATATATTGCTCTGTTTCTAATTACTTTGTTGTCTCTTTGTATTTCCCTTAATTTGATACTGCTTTTTCACTTTCCTAGACTACCTGTTTATTTTTGTGGGAATTTTGTGTGTGTATTTAAATTAATGACATAATCTTATTATTTATTTTTGTTATTATTCCTTAGAGTGAATTTTGAAAACTGTGGTCAGCAAAATGGAATTTAGGATAACTTTTTTCCACCCTTAGGGAAATACTCTTCCAGAAGTTAATTTCTTATACTCCTAGTATTAAAGCACATCTCTTTTTCCTTTGTTATAAATACCTTTGAAACATACTTTAAATATTATACCTCTGATATCTCTATTATGTTAAATATTGTGTTTTTAAGTTGATGTTGCAGAATCATGAATTAAATAGTATTATCTACCCAGATAGGAAGGACATAGGGTCATGCTTGGAAAATGTCTCAGAGATCAGTAAATAGCAATTCAACAAATATCAGTGTTTGAGATTTTACAAGAGAAAAAAAAAATACTCATATGAGTGTATTTGTTTCAGGTACATCCAAGGAGCTGCATCTCCTAAAGACATGCTTATTCTGGTTGATGTGTAAGTAGTTAAACATTACATTATTTTTTATATACTGAGAATATAGGAAGGGTTTCTGGTAGTAGTAATAGTTTAAGACTAGAAATAGGTGGGGAAGAAAAAAACCAATTATAATTATTATGACTTTGTCTATATGCAGACAAAGAAATCAAATTAAGACAATAACAAAACAAACAAAAATTCTCTTGTTGAAAATGAGAGGAATCTTTGTCAGAATTAAAAATTATGACTTTGTTCTGAAGTCTAAGCTTTTTGAAAAATTATTAATATGCTTCCAGCTTTTTGCTTGTTAAACAGTATTAAAGTACATGGTTGCTGAAACCAATCAGTTTCTGCTACCAAAAATGTAGAATTGTTTAGATGGCACTTAGTCACTATTGATCCAAATATCTTTTAGGGATTGGTCACAAAATAGATTACTACTAGATATATTACATGTCCATACTGGAACTTTCTCAAGGGAAATGCTGAAATACAAGAAAAAAATTCATTAGTTTTTATATTGGTTATTTATTTGTCACATTGTTTCAAGTTAAGTATGTGTGTATAATCTTCCAATAAGATTGAAATTGAAATTTGAAACTGTGGAACATACAGTAGAAGACAGTATCCTGCCATGAAGATTCAGTTTTTAAGAGCAATACTACAGAATTAAAAACATGAGGTATAAAAGCTTTTATTATTTTCCCTGAGAGAAAAAGATTATATCCTCATCTGTTCTTACTTCCCTGGTGGTGCAAAAAGAATTTGCTTGCAGTGCAGGAGACTTGAGTTCAATCCCTGCATCAGGAAGACCCCCTGGAGAAGGGAATGGCAACCCACTCCAATATTCTTGCCTGGAGAATTCCATGGACAGAGTATCCTGGCAGGTACAGTCCATGGAGTTAGAGAGATTTGGACATGACTGAGCAACTAACACTTTCACTTTCATCTGTTCTTTGCCACTGGAGGTAACAAATTTTCATGTTTTATAGGCAACTAAATTCATTTCACAGGATATTGTCAGCATTTGAAAATTTTTCCATTATAACCTGAAGTAAACAAGTTTAAAATCTTATAATCTTGCCTGAGAAAGAGACGATAAATGAAGTCAACAAATATAACTTAAATTTAAATTTCATTTCATTTGTTAAAATGAGTTTAAACTTCATCTTTTTAAATTAAATTATTGTAGATTTTGTACATTTGCTAATCCTTGATAGTCTTCTGGAAATATAAACCTAAATGGGAATGCAATATGTTGTAATCCTATCGGATACATGCTAATGTCCAGGCATAATTTCTTATATTAAAATATTTAGAATGCATAAAGTCTACTGAAGTTAAAAATAAATGTGCATGAGGTTGTAATTTCAAAAAATTATTTCAACTTAACTAAACTGAAAGTATCTTATATACAATGTGATGATATAGAGACAAAGATTATTAAGACACGGTTCCTACTCTCAAAGATGATTCAAATGTATTAGTGAAATGAAACCATATTCACAAATAACTTAAAACAATTATAGAAAGTGCGAGATATAAAGTATGACACAGCACTGAAGGAATACATAGGTGAGAGAGCACATTTCAATTTGAAGTGTCAGGAAAGATTTCATTAAGGAGATAAAATTAGAATAGAATCCTTATAGCTAAGATTTAACAAGGCAGGCATGGAAGGGAGAGAAAAGAGAGTGGAGTTTCAGGTGGGAGAACTGATAGAAGCAAAGGGGCATTGTTGAGAACATATAGAGGGACTGTATAGAAGGTGGAGGTAGGAGAGAGAGAAGACAATGAAACTTTCTGAATGCAGGCTTTTAAGATTCTTGGATGTTTTGTAGGTAACTATTTTGTAGGTAGGGCTTCCCTGATGGCTCAGTGGTAAAGAATCTGCCTGCTCTCAGGAGACACAGGTTCACTTCCTGGGTCGGGAAGAATTCCCTGGAGAAGGAAATAGCAACCCACTCCAGTATTCTTGCCTGGGAAATCCCATGTACAGAGATCCTACGGGCTACAGTCCATAGGGTTGGAGAGTTGCCAGATATGACTTAGTGATTAAACAGCAACATTTTATAGGTAACAGAGGTGGATGAAGATATGCTGCCAGAATTTTCACTTTTTAGCACGGGGCAGGCAATGGCACCCCACTCCAGTACTCTTGCCTGGAAAATCCCATGGACGGAGGAGCCTGGTGGGCTGCAGTCCATGGGGTCGCTAAGAGTCAGACACGACTGAGCGACTTCACTTTCACTTTTTACTTTCATGCACTGGAGAAGGCAATGGCACCCCACTCCAGTACTCTTGCCTGGAGAATCCCAGGGACAGGGGAGCCTGGTTGGGCTGCTGTCTATGGGGTCGCACAGAGTTGGACACGACTGAAGTGACTTAGCAGCAGCAGCAGCAGCAGCACAGGGTAGAGAAGGAACTAAGAGATGAATGGTTGTTACTCTGGCTCTGGATCTTGAGGTGGTAAACACATAAGCTAGAATGGAAAGAGGATGGAGGGAATACTGTGAAGTACAATGAATAACAGAGGTTGTCTGAATGGGAAGCAAAGTTGAGAGGGAGAATGAAATTGAATGACTGAGATCTAATGTGGTTGATATCAAGGGCATATGTAGGAAAGAAAAATAAGTTTTGGGACTAATGTTTCATTTTGGACATTGAACCCATAGTCATTTAACAGCTAGAAAAATAAAACTGGGGAAAAGTTAGGAGCTACAAAAGTGAATACAAAAGATACAAAAGTGAAAGTTAATTGCCCAGTGGCTAGAAAAGATTGAAGGCAAAAGGAGAAGGGGGCAGCAGACGATGAGATGGTTAGATAGCATCGCCAGTTCAATTGACATGAATCTGAGGAAACTCCAGGAAGATAGTGAAAGATAGGGAAGCCTGGCATGCTGTATTCCATGGGGTCGCAAAGAGTTGGACATGACTTAGTAAATGAAAAACAGCAACAAATTGCCTGGAGATGCACCACACAAATAGGTGAGGTCATCCAGGATCATAAAATATATAAAGACAAGATAAATGATGACCAAATCCCTGAGAATATCTACTTTAGGAATAAAACAAGGCATTGTCTTTACAAATCTATTATCAAATTCTTATGCTGCTATATAATAATTGTTTAATCAAGTCAAATAGTGGGCTCTTAGAGCAATGACTACATTATATTAACCTCTGTAGCCCTCACTTCTAAATTGGCTAATAGAGCTGATATTCAGTATATATTTCTCAAAAAAGTGAATATTCAATGAGTATCTGTAGTTTCTTAAAATTATCACTTGAAATGTAATTTTCATCCTTGTAATTAGAAATAAATACATTCTGATGCTTGTAGCAAAGAAAGACCAAATTTCTTGTAATTTATTTCTGCTGCTGCTGCTAAGTCACTTCAGTTGTGTCCGAGTCTGTGCGACCCCGTAGACAGTAGCCTACCAGGCTTCACTGTCCCTGGGATTCTCCAGGCAAGAACACTGGAGTGGGTTGCCATTTCCTTCTCCAGTGCATGAAACTGAAAGGGAAGTTGCTCAGTCGTGTCTGACTCTTAGCGACCCCATGGACTGCAGCCAACCAGGCTCCTCCACCCATGGGATTTCCCAGGCAAGAGTACTGGAGTGGGATGCCATTGCCTTCTCCGAATTTATTTCTACTTGCTATCCAAAATAGGACTTTTTCTAGTACTGATATTTCAAAGACAAAATTATGTTAATATTATATAGTGTCAGTGCATAAGTTGCATTTCCTTAGGGTGTCTCATGTTGACTAAATGCATAATCATTAACATATGTGGATCCGTTTTTTGTTTTAAAATAGGAGCGGGAGTGTTAGTGGATTGACACTTAAACTGATCCGAACGTCTGTCTCCGAAATGTTGGAAACCCTCTCAGATGACGATTTTGTGAATGTAGCTTCAGTAAGTATATGATGATTGCATTTTTGTTGAGTTAAATCTAGAATTTTTATCTCTCTCTGATTTTAAGTGTCTGATTGTGTTTTGTCATAGATAGGCTGAGATATTTCTGGTCCTATTACAAGACTGTCTTACTAAGCTATTCTCTCTTGTTACTCATTCTCCTATACTTTCACACCAAGGTCCTTTCTCAGTGTTTGTGCCCATGAGACAAATGATTAAAGCAATGAATATGAAGGGAAAACATTATATATATATTCTCCTTAACTCAGAGGAGCTTAAAAAGCTGACATGCACCCCTGTACTCATTGATGTCATTTTAACTCCCAATAAATATTGACTTTGCAGTATAATTGTATGACTCTTTTCTGTTCATTATAATTCTCAACTTTCACACTGGACATATGTCCATAATGTAGTATATTTTTAAAGTTTATTTTTTATTATTATTAACATGAGAACTAATAGATATTTGAATGTGCTTTCTTAAAAGTCTTATTTTCAGGAACCATTTTAGACCTTCCTCTCAGAAGTAGAGAGCTTTGAATTCTGAAGCAAATAAAGCAGGACAGAATGAATGTTATTGTATCTCATTTTAATTCATAGTATTTTGGCAGAAAATTTCATGACTGTGCACTGGTTGATTTAATTTCATGTTTGAAATGGTTGTATTCTTAGAGGTGAAAGTAAAAGAAGAAGTAAGTGTGGTGAGGTCATTTTGTATTGAACATAAGAGAATGGCTCTGCCTCTGAAACCACGTGGGAGGAAGTTAAAGCAGGTGGTTTACAGTCAGTTTACTCCCTTCACTGGAAGGGCACCCACTGGAAGAAAAACGTAGTCAGAGGAACGGAGTTAATCTCGTCAACCAGAGCCTCAAGTAGCTAGATAAATTGTTTACTAAGGGGAAGACAAATTACTTTGAAAGTGCTTTTAGCGGAATATCCCTAGCTAAGGGTAACATAGGGCTTCCCTTGTGACTCAGCTGGTAAAGAATCTGCCTGCAACGTGGGAGACCTGAGTTCAATCCCTAGGTTGGGAAGATCCCCTGGAGAAGGGAAAGGCTACCTATCCAGTATTCTGGCCTGGGCAATTCCAAAGAGGGGTGCAAAGAGTCAGACGCAACCGAGAGACTTTCACACACAAGGGTAACATAAATAGAACTCAAGATCAGTGTGGCAAGATGGCTTTAAAAATACCTAGTAGATAGGATAACACTCTGGGTAATAAACTGGAAATATTTCATGATTTAAATACTCCCACTATACAAGGAACCCTGCAAACCTCTTTTGAGACTTATTTCATCTGGCCCCAGAAGAGTGTCTTCAATACAGTAAAAGAGGATCTGGTCTATTAGTTTTCTAAGGCTACTTAACCAGAATGATGCAGACTGGGTGGCTTAAACTGAAGAAGTTTTTCTCTCACAGTTCTAGAGAGTGGAAGTCCAAGGCTGTGGTGCCAGCAGGGTCAGTTTCTCCTGAGGCCACTTTCTTGGCTTGCAAGCTGCTGCCCTCTTGCTGCCACTTCCTTTGGTCATCCCTCTGTGCAGACTGATTTCTTCTCCTTCTTATAAGGACACCAATGATATTGGTGTCAGATGCTCTTACCCTGATGGTCTCATTTTTTTTTCCATGTGTCCCCTCCCTCTTTTTTAAAAATTTATCTCTTCTTTAACTGAAGGATGATTGCTTTACAGAATTTTGTTGTTTTTTGTCACCTCATTAAAAAAAAATTACCTATGTTTGCTATTACATTTGGAGATAGTAGGATTAGGACTTCAACATAGGAATTTGAGGGGGAGACAGTTCAGCTCGTAACACCTAGGAACTGCCCTCCATGCCCAGTTCTTTCTATGTTTTATCTGAGCTTTTAGCCGTCCTTTAGCTTATCCAAGAAAGTATTATTCATTCAGTCATGTCCAACTCTTTGAGACCCCATGGACTGTAGCCTGCTAGGGTTCTCTGTCCATAGACTTCTCCAGGCAAGAATGCTGGAATCACTATTCCCTTCTCCAGAGGACCTTCCCAACCTAGGAATCGAAACCAGGTTTCCTGCATTGTAGGCAGATTCTTTACCTTCTGAGTGACCAGGGAAACCCTAGCTTGTTTATATCCTTGATATTATTAGTAAAGTTTGATACTGCATAAGAGCTCTGATTAATGTTAGTCTGATTTTACAACCTGACTCTGTGTGTTAACTCATAACATATTCAACAAAATGTGTATGAGTAAAATGTAATGGTCAGTCTCTGAAATAAATTGATTAGAGAAGGTAATAAATTAGTTTAATTTATACATAAGCATATTTATTATAACTGCATTGGAAAGGTTGTTAACAAAATGTTATGTTTGGCATAGCAAAAGAGGAAATTGTAAAAACATTAAATTCAGTACAGATTTGGCATATCAAATGAAATTTATATAAAACCAGCTGCCATTAAACATGATTAATGTCTCACTATGGCTTATTCCTGACTCTTACTCATGGATTCCAGTGTAAATGGATTTATTTGTGACATGATCCCAAGAAACACAACCAATTAAAGGAAGTGAGACAAGGAAAGGAAGGAAACCAATTAAAGAAATTAAAAGGAACTCAATCCTGCTGAGGAACTCTAGAAGCTGTGTAGTATATGAACTGTTATTCTGCCTCGAGGTCATGTGAACTGGGGTTTGTGAAGTGTGGGTCATGTGACGTGTGTACCAGCATTCCATATGGGTGGAGATAATAGACTCCAGTCACAGAGGGAGAACTGAAACAGAGAGTTGCAGGTAGCTAGAAACCTGTCCAGAATCCACTGTATCCAGTTAATAGTCCTTAAAGATGGCATCTAACATGTCATTCAAGACCAGTGTTTCCTCATTGATTTCTTTTATGTGGATGGTCTAGCCATTAATGAAAGCAGGGTCTTCAAGTCCCCCACTATTACTGCATTACAGTCATCTTTCCTTTTGTGTCTGCTGATATTTGCTTTATGTGTTTAGGTGTTCCTATATCGTGTGCATAGTTATTTACAAGGGCTATATTCTCATGTTGAATTGATCCTTTTACCGTTTAAAAGTTCCTGACAAGTTAACCATTGTCTTTTTATGAGTGGATACGGTCTTGTGCCAGGACATCAGTGGACTTCATGCCATCGTACAAAGTATAAACTGCATCTTGATAGACAGCATTTTAATTCAAAGACTGAAATCTCCAAGTTGGAGCTTTCACATACAAGAGACTATCCCAATGTTTTTTTTTGTTTGTTTCAGACTGGCAGTTCCCAAGTGATGCATTATATCATAGACCCAGTGGATTCTGTGGTCATTTGTTTATTGTTGGACCTCCTTTACCATAAAATAGATTGCTTTATTTGAGGCGAGGTTATGCAACATTCTATAATGATAACCCTTCATGATAAATCAGACAGTACAGAGGATTATCTTAGTGGATGAGGAAATGTAAACAGGAAGAGGGACACTTAACTGAAATATGTATCAATAACAAGTAAAACAAAATTGACCTTACCCCATTCCAGAATTATAAATAAAGACTGGTTATAACCTGTTTGATATCAAGTTGTTAAATGTCTTTTTGAAGAGTGATACTGTATTGAATTCTCACCATTGGATAATTTCCAGTGGGCTGGCCATTCACCATTGGCAATAGGTATACATGCTAGGTGAGAAAGAGCCTATATTTTTAGGTCCACATAAATTCCCTCTCTCTGCTACCTGGTTATGGAATTTATTTGTGGTTCGTACATACAAGGGCTGGATGACTTCCCGCGGACAAATCCTCCTACCCACCCCATTATTTAGTACCTCCTCTGTAGTGAATGTTGTCCAGCAGTGATTGACTTCAAACAGATGTCTGCACATTTGATGCCTGCTCCCATAGATTCACCCTTCTGCTTCTTCTCCAGAACTCTTTGTCTGGGGAAGGTCTTCCAGTCTTGATTCTTCAAGGGCATTGGCCAACCAGCCAAGCCATTTGCCACTGTGCAAGAGTCCATGTGTTTTTTAATCTGTCTGCTTACTCCTCCTTCACACCAAGTTAATGCCCAGGTGGTTTTTGCCTCAAAATCCATCAACATCCATTCCCTGGCATGTTCTCCACTATCTGCTGATTCATATTAAGCAAATATTGGGTCTCTTTTGCTGCGTATTTTCTTCTGGTAACCTGGAACAGAGACTATTTTTCCAGGTAAGCCATGTTGAGACCTGGTCTGTTTGTTGCCTAGAACCATGAGGAAGATGAGCTCAGATATTGAGGACAGCAGGCTTCATCATGTACGGTCTCTAGCATGGAAAAACTACTACGCTCTAAGGGGAAGAGGTTACTTCTGCCTATTCAGAGGGTATAGGGGAACCTGGAAGTTCAGTGTTCTCAGTCTTATTCATTGGATGTCCCCATTTTCCTTTGAAATATTTCATGAGGTGGGATCCAAGTACAAATGGCTTGTATGGAAAGTAATTCTGGGAAAGATTTAGACAAATGTAAGAAGTAAAACCAAAAAAGAAGAGAACTAACACAGAATGGACTACCAAATAAGTTACCACTCAGAGTGAGTAGAGCTGCTCCTTGGAAATTCTGAGAACCAATGTAGATTGCGTGAATTGAAATTATTCTTTTTTTCCAAGTGGACGATATGTTAGAGCATTTGAAGTTAATGATGGCTCCCAAGGAATGTTAATTTCCTAGTGTTCCCACGCCACCTTGGGCACAAGCGGAAGGCTCCCAGAAACCTTGTGCAGTTAAATTTGGGATGACATGTGTGGAAATATGGGTGGGGCACCAGTAGCATCTATTTAAGTTGAAACTGAACAATACTTTTAAAAGTATGTTTTAAAAGACTTCCTGACTAAACAATAGAGATGAATTTGAATGAATTTTATGCTTTCAACATTTAGCCAGCAACTAATGATTCTTTCCTAACTAAAATAAAGAACTTAGATGGAATTGAGATTGACCTTTGCTTTTCCTGAAAATATAGTTGTCAAATGTGTGTTTCTTTAAAGAGAGTTGTTAACTAAGTTCTTTTGAAACAAAATTGCAAGATGTTTCTTTGTGATCTCTGTGAATCAGGTTAATACAGACTTTACTGATGCATTGATAGCTCTCTGACAGCTCACAGTAAATCCTTGCTGGGGCATGCTCACATGATGTAGCTTGAATATGTGACTGAAAGCATGTAAGTAAAGTAAATATGTTGCTTTTAAAAAGAACTCTGCATGCATTTGATATGGAAGTAATGTATCTCAATATCTCAGGTTAAAATTATGGAAATATCTCAGTTACATATTCAAAATTAGGGAGAAGAGTGATATTAAAAGATGTACAATTCGTGCAAGTTCTAAGGTAAATATTGCAAAAAATATTTGAAAGATGAAGTCATAGTGATTTCACACTCTGCTCCTAGAGAAATTTATTAGTGGTCTTAGTTGCTAGTATAATGGCTTGTTTGGTTGAGATTCATTAGTATAATTTCTTTATTTTAGTGATTTATGGCTGTTATTTACCATAAGGAGATACTTTTGTCAACTATACTCTGATTTTTTATTAATTATATATTTTTGTTTGCTTTTGTTATCTGAGAAAAATGATTAGTACATTTTCAGAATTGAAAAGTCACTAAATGATAATAACATATTATTCCAGACATAAATTTGTTCTTCAGAAAATAAATACAAACAAGATCTAAAGTAGATATTTATCACTGTTTACCTAGTTTATGTATTAATCCTTAATTTCATCATATCATAGTGAATTATTAGAGTTAATTTTTCTTAACACTGCTCATGATGTGCAGGGAGTGGTCTACATGTTTTTAATAGTTACTCATTTTTTCTCTACAACAACCTTGTAAGGGAGATAATATTACCGACATAAACTTTATAAAAGAAAGGAAAGTGAAGTTGCTCAGTCGTGTCCGACTCTTTGCGACCCCTGGACTGTAACCTATCAGTCTCCTCTGTCCATGGGATTTTCCAGGCAATAGTACTGGAGTGGATTGCCATTTCCTTCTCCAGCGGATCTTCCCTACCCAGGGATCGAACCCCGGTCTCCCACATTGTAGACAGACGCTTTACTGTCTGAGCCACCAGGGAAGTCCTTTATAAACTTTATAAAGAAATAGAAAGTGTAGTTTGCTATTTCCAGTGTATTCTCTTGGCAAAACTCTGTTGGCCTTTTCCCTGCTTCATTTTGTACTCCAAGGCCAAATTTGCCTGTTACTCCAGGTATCTCTTGACTTCCTATTTTTGCATTCCAGTCCCCTATAATGAAAAAGGTATCCTTTTTGGGTGTTAGTTCTAGACGGTCTTGTAGGTCTTCATGGAACCATTCAGCTTCTTCAGCATTACTGGTTGGGACATAGGCTTGGATTACTGCAATATTGAATGATTTGCCTTGGAAGTGAAGAGAGATCATTCTGTCAGGGGAATTTGTAATTTCCTTGGTTCTGTCTTGTTGCAACAAAACTTTGAAGCAATGGACAGAGTGTTACAGCCCTCAGATGGACCAGTGTTACAGCTCTGTGTTACAACTCCATTTTATTTAGAAAGTAAAGGAAAATACATTCTCGAGGCATGAGGGCATGCTAACCCAAAAGATGCAAAGAGAAGACAGTCCCCTGGCTCAATTTTGGCTCTTCTTTTTATATGTTTTTTTTTTTTTTTCTTTTCCCCCAAGCCTGCCCTATGTAAATTGGGCTAGCCAGGAGGGCTGTTTGTTTTACCTGAGGTCCTCACTCTGGTCCTCAGACCTTACTTTGTACTATTTTTTGCGGGCTTTTCCCTTCTTTGTCTTTTAGCCACCACCATTTTGGACTCCTTTTTCCTATTCTAATGACCTAACAATTCTGTCTTTTTGAGATTGCATCCAAGTACTGCATTTCAGACTCTTGTTGACTATGAGGGCTACTCCATTTCTTCTAAGGGATTCTTGCCCACAGTAGTAGATAAAATGGTCATATGAGTTAAATTCACCCATTCCAGCCCATTTTAGTTCACTGATACCTAAAATGTTGATGTTCACTCTTGCCTTCTCCTGTTTGACCACTTCCAATTTACCTTGATTCATAGACCTAACATTCCAGGTTCCTATCCAATATTGTTCTTTACAGCATTGGACTTTACTTGCATCACCAGTCACATCCACAACTGGGCGTTGTTTTTGCTTTGGCTCCATCTCTTCATTCTTTCTGGAGTTATTTTTCCACTGTTCTCCAAGTGCATGTTGGGCACCTACAGAGCTGGGGAGTTCATCTTTCAGTGTCATATCTTTTTGCCTTTTCATACTGTTCATGGGGGTTCTCAAGGCAAGGATACTGAAGTGGTATGCGACTCCCTTCTCCAGTGGACCACATTTTGTCAGAACTCTCCACCATGACCTATCTGTCTTGGGTGGCCCTGCACGGCCTGGCTCATAGTTTCATTGGGTTAGACAAGGCTGTGGTCCATGTGATCAGACTGTTTAATTTTCTGTGACTGTGGTTTTCATTCTGTCTGCCCTCTGAGGAATAAGGATAAGAGGCTTATGGAAGCTTCCTGATGGGAGATACTGACTGAAGGGGAAGCTGGATCTTGTTCTGATGGGCAGCACCATGCTTGCTAAATCTGTAATCCAGTTCTCTGTTGATGGGTGGGGCTGTGTTCCCTCCCTGTTGTTTGACCTGAGGCCAAACTATGGTAGAGGTAATGAAAGTAATGGCTACCTCCTTCAAAAGGTCCATACACAGACTCTCTGCCCCCGACCCTGCAGCAGGCCACTGCCAACCCACACTGCCGCTGAGACCCCTGGACACTCATAGGCCAGTCTGGGTCAGCCTCTTGTTGGGTCACTGCTCCTTTCTTCTGTGTTCTGGTACACAGAGTTTTGTTTGTGCTCTCCAAGAGTCTGTTTCCCCAGTCCTGTGTAAATTCTGGTGGCTCCATGGTGGGGAGTGGCAACCTCCGCCAAGAGGGCTTATGCCACACCAGGTCTGCTACACCCAGAGCCCCAGCCCCTGTGGCAGGCCACTGCTGACCCTTACCTCTGCAGGAGACACTCAAAACACTCAAAAGCAAGTCTGGCTCAGTCTCTATGGGGTCTCCTGGTGCTCATAAGTTTTTATGTGTAGTAGCTTTTCTAAGGGAGAAGCCAGGATTAGAGCATATCCATCTTCATTTATTAGTGTAGGTTTAGCCACAAAGTTATGTGACTGGCTCCTGAAGGAAATTGTAAAATAAGTTTACTAATTTTAGTGCATATCTGATGTATTTAAGTAAAATTCCAAACTATTAGAATTCTTAGAAATTCAAAAGTAAAGTATGATTAGGTTATGAAAATGAGGAGAAATGCTTCTTTTAAGCCTAAATTTATTATTAACTTTTGAAGAAGAAAATTATGCTTTGATAGAGGAATTCTTTTAAGAAATCTGCTTCAGTTTACTTGAAAAAGCATATATGAATTGGATTATTATAATTACAAATAAATACTTAGACATTGTATCTGGATTATGCATTTTGCTTAGGTATCTTTTTATAAATGTGTTTACTTCCTTTATCATATGTCCTCTTGTTTCAGTCAAACTACCTAGATTGTTATTTGCATTTGTATAATATTTAATGTCAAAATTATCAACCTCATAATTTAAAAGAAATTCTTCAGTTTTATTAGTTAGGTGAAAATAAAATACCTGAAAGCAATACATATAAAGAGATTTAATTCTCATGCAACATTTGGGTCAAAGGAAAATAAAATCCAATTTCTGTCTTTAACAGATAGGCCTTTCTCATTAAATAGAAATGTAACAATCTAATGATATAGGGATTCAACAGGAAATAAAACCTACTAACATAGTTATAATCTCCTGGACTGTGTGTGTGTGTAGGCACACAGATGTGCCTGTATATGTTTTTCTTTCTGAAACTATTTGAAAGTCTAAGAAATAGATACTACAACTTTTAGCTTTTGTAACTTCAGGGAGGCATAATAACAAGGCACTGAGGAAACATGGTAGTGATTCTGTAACTTTGACAATAATCTTCCCACAAAGCCTGCATGCATTTCTATTCATCCTCATACCTAAGATCATGTCTGCCATCCAGAGTTAAGATGCAATCTGTATGAACGCTTTCCCAGCGTTGCCTAGAACCACCAGACAGAAAAATCAAGCAGCTTCTCACCTTCAGGCTTATATATCTGAGTTTCTTTTCTTTGAGACCGGTAATTTTTGTGCTTCAATCACGCATAGGATGTCAAAACAAATATTGCATCATTTCCTAGTGTTTCTGTAATCTCCAGGGCTGTTCTTTGTTACAGAAAGGAAGCCTGCTGTTAGGCAAAGCTTTAATGCACGCATAATGTAGCTGTTTTCCCACTAATCCAGTTATATGCTTTGATAGAAGTAAGTGGTAGATGATAAGAGCAGCAATTCAATCACAGCATGTTCTGATTTACAGGCAAAATTTCAAATGTTGACACAAAGAGGGGAATTTGTTTATGAAAGTGAGCAAGTTTGACATTTTAGGAGTAAAATACTGCAAGCCAGTGAAGGATGAAAAGAAGATGTAAGCTGATGGTGGACAATAGGTAAAAATTAACAACTGAAGAAGATGGTCTTGTGTTTCAAAAAAAAAAAACCACATATCTTTTTATTTAAGAACTAGATTGAAATGTTATTTATGATATAGTAAATCTGTGAGTCAGTTTTCATGTAGGAAGCTTTTCTAATTTATGGTCATTATAAAACGCTATCTCAATGTTAATTTATGATTTAGTAAATCTTTGAGTCAGTTTTCTTATAGAAAGCCCTCCTAATTTATGGTCATTATAAAATGCTATCTTTGATTACTCTGATTACTTATCTTTGATTACTCAAATGCTTACTTCGATTACTTTGATCAAAAGAATAATTAAAATATAGTTCCTTATATTTGCTATTAGTTTTACAAGATAGCCTTTTAAAAATAAATAAGTAAACTCTACTCTGCCCAGTTGTAGTCATGAAGCAGTAGGCCTAGAGGTGACAGTCTGTAAACGCCAGGGCAAAATAAGATGTGCGACCCCAATGCCTTAAGGAGGCTGGGAAGGGATGATCGTGATGAAAGGATCTGGTAATAGTAGTCAGGCTCACCTCTGGTTAAGTGTCCTCTGTCCTAACCTTCTCAAAATCCTGCCTCTTAGATGGACTCACAAAATTGCATAGAGGTAATACAGTTGGCTTCCCTGGTATCTCAGCTGGTAAAGAATCTGTCAACAATGCAGGAGACCCAGCTTTGATCCTTGGGCTTAGAAGATCCCCTGGAGAAAGAAATAGCAATGCACTCCAGTATTCTTGCTTGAGAAACCCCATAGACAAAGGAGCCTGGTGGGCTATAGTCCATGGTGTCACAGAGTCAGACACGACTTAGTGACTTCACCACCACCATGTGAGCTTATACAGTCAACCTAGGGCCTGAGAGATTAGCTCTTTTCCTTCTCTTTGAAATGGACAGAATCATATTTAACTTGCCACCCTTTGTTGAGAGCCAAATGGAATAACATATAAAGTGCTCTTTTAATTGTAAACATTTTTCTGGTTATTATTTTTGTTTTCTACCAACCATTAGCAGACAGTTCTTTGTGAATATGTCACATTTCTTCAAGTCTGAGCATTAATAAATTTGCTCAGATTTATATACATTATTGGATAAGTACATATAGAGAGGTCTCCCTCCTCAGTAGAGATTTACAATGCCTAGTAATTAAGATATTGTCAATCTGTGGAAAGGAGGGATGAGTCAGCTGTCAGCAGCCCCTAAAGAAAATCAGGACTTCCTCATCTTGCGATCCCTTGCCTGAAACACACCTACTGCTTATGCGTGACCCCTGGCCCTCTTCCCATTCCTCTGTGGGGATTTAAGATGGCACTCTGGCTATTGGTACTGCGATTGGTATTGCTGTGAGTAATAAGCAGCAGTCTTTGCTCTCTGACTCAAAAAGCTTCCATTTTTCTGTCGATATCTGTGAAACTATAGGAGGATTACTCGTTAACTTGCAAGAAGGATAAAATCTCAGAAACTTCCCAGTTCTTGGCTTGACAGTTTAACACCAGCTAATGTCAGAGTGGGGGTTTGTTTAAATATCAGATCACAGTGTATATGCAAGAAAGACATGATTTGGACTGTTCACTTTCCTATGTGATTTAAATTTCAGGTTTTTTTCTAAAATATCCTTGAGTGTTCCTAGACAAGGGCATGCTTTTCTTAGACAGGAACTTTCCTTCTCTGCATATGACAGTGAGCACATTTGTTGGTTATGGCACAAAATTTAAATTTAAAAGTGATTTCTCCACCCTTGCAAAACAAGCTCTGTTTGCCAGGATTCAAGTATAATAAAAGACGTTTAGTATGCCAATACAATTATATGACAAGTGAATTTTAGGAGAGTGATTTCATTTCATGTCTTATGAAATAGTCATCCGTCTAGGAAAACTTGATGTTGATTCATATCTCCTTTATGTCAGTGAACAAGAATATTGTCGTTTATGCCCTTCCTATTTAAAGTGAGGTCTCTGGCCAAGCAGCCTGAGCAGCACCTGCAGCCTGTAAGAAATGCAGAATCTCAAACTCCACCCCAGACTTAAGGAGCCAGAATCTGCATTTAGCTAGTCTCTCAGGTGATTATTAAGCAATGAGTAAATCAGGATACTTTAGGGAGGTACTGTGAGCGAAGTCATTAGACTTCACTATTGAGGCACCTGTCTGGGCCTTGTTATGACTAATCATGCTTATCATTGTCTTAGAATTTGACATCTTTGTAATTAGAATTACTAGTACTATGGAAATTTGTGAATATTTTATTTTATAGCCATTTGCTTTTTGGAGGAAAGTATTAAAAAAGAGCAGAAAGAAGGAGTAGAATTATGTTCATTAAAGGAACGAAAGTTTTCTCTCTTTTATATACTTGTACTTTTAAGGGAAAAAAGAAATCTGAATCACTGTGCTGTACACTTGAATACAAGTAAGTACAAGTAAGTACTTGTACTAAGTACTTGTACAATATTGTACTAAGACAATATTGTAAATCAAATATATATCAATTTTTGATACTTACTGATTGATTGCTTTACAGTGTTGGTTTGATTTCTGTCATACATCAACATGAATTATCCATAGGTATATGTCCCCTCCCTGTTGAATCTTTCTCCCACCTCCTGCCCATTCCCCCCATCTAGGTTAGTACAGAGCCTCAGTTTGAGGCTCCATGAGTCATACAGCAAATTCCGATTGGCCCTCTATTTACATATGTTAGTGCATATGCATCCTTGCTGCTCTCCATTCATCTCACCCTCTCCCTCATCTCCTCTACCCTTGTCCATAAGTCAGTTCTCTATGCCTGCATCTCCACTGCTGCTCTTGAAGCAGGTTCATCAGTACCATCCTTCTAGATTCCATGTGCAGTGCTATGCTTGGTGGCCCAGTCATATCTGACTCTTGCAACCCCATAGACTGTGGCCTGCCAGGCTCCTCTGTCCATGGGATTCTCCAGGCAAGAATGTTGGAGTGGGTTGCCATTCCCTTCTCCATCTAGATTCCATATATATGTGTTAATATACAATATTTGTTTTTATCACTTCATTCTGTATAATGGGCTCTGTGTTCATTGACCTCATTAGATCTGACTCAAATGCATTCCTTTTAGTGGCTGCATAGTGTTCCATTTTATTTATGTACTGCAGCTTCCTTACCCATTCATCTGTTGACTGGCAACTAGGTTGCTTTCTTGTCCTGGCTATTATAAATAGTACTGCAATGAACATCAGGATACATGTCATTTTCAGTTCTGGTTTCTTCAGGGTATATGCTTAGAAATGGTATTGCTGGGTCATATGGTGGTTTTATTCCTGGTTTTTAAGGAATCTCCATCTTCCATAGTGGCTGTATCAATTTGCATCCCCACCAGCAGTGTAGGCGGGTTCCCTTTGCTCCACACCCTCTCCAGTATTTGTTGTTGGTGTATTTTTTTTTTTTTTATGGCCATTCTTTCTGGTGGAGGTGATATCTCATTGTAGTTCTGATTAGCATTTCTCTAATAATGAGTGATGTTGAGCATTTCTTCATGTGTTTATTAGCCAGTTGTATGCCTTCTTTAGAGAAGTGTGTGTTTAGGTCTTTTGCCCACTTTTTGATTGGGTTGTTTGTTTTTCTGATATTGAGTTGTATGAGCTTTTGTATACTTTGGAAATTAAAAGTTTGCTTGTAAAGCAAAAGAAAAAATGAGTGCTTCTTACAATTTTCTTCATTTAAAAGACATAAAAATTATAGGCTGTGCAGAAAAGACTGATATAAAGGATAAATTTAGGAATGATAATAACAGGGCAAGTAATCAAGGTTATTTAGTTTTTAAAAAGAGAGAATACCAGAGGATAATTTAATTGCTTTGCAAGTATAAGGAAAGTTTTTAAGAAGGTGTTGACAGTATGATAACTATATTTTCCATTAGTTACATGATGAACTAAAGATAGTTTTAGGTAATTAGAAATTAGTTGTATTTGCAGTTTGAAATAGCAAAGGAAGGTGAGGCAGAGAGGCAGAGGAAGTACTTTTTTTTTAATTGAACTGTAGTTTTTTTTAAAAACTATGAGATTTATTGACTTGTTTGTTGAGGCCAGAAGAATTACGAAAAGACTTCACATCCAGTAAGAACAGATCAGCATTTATGAGTACAGTTTTCAAAGTTCAGCTGTACTGCAGAGATATTGCAGGTTCAGTTCCAGGCACCACAATAAAGCAAGTTTCACAAATGTTTTTAGTTACCCAATACATATGAAAGTTATGTTTTCACTATACTATGGTCTATCAAGAATGCAATAGCATTATATCTAGCAAAACCAAAATACATACTGTAATTAAAAAATACTTTAATGCTAAAATATGTTAATCATCATCTGACCCTTCAGTAAGTTTTAAACTTTTGCTGATGAAGGGTGTTTCCTTGATGCTGACTATTGGTTGCCTGATCAGGGTGGTGATTGCTGAAAGTTGGGGTAGCTGGCAATTTCTTAAAATAAGACAAGAGTAAAGTTTGCTAGAGGAAAAATTTCTGCATAGATGTCAGAATTTTATAGTAAATTTGAATCAGTGATGAAATAATTTTGTGTTGCGTCATCCTGATTCATTGTTAGTAAACGCATGAGGTGTTCTTTCTCATTGTGTTCTTCAGGCAAATCCAACCATCGTCACAAAAGTTCTTTTTTCAACTAGGTAAGATGTTCCAGGTAATCAGCTTCGTGACCACTAAAATATTAAGCATACTGATCAGCTCTGCATCATGTGTTGGTGAAGATAAAGTGGTAATTTGAGTGAGAACACTTGATACGTGATCATTTGGTCATTTCAGTAAAGCTTCACCTGAGAGCTGGCACTCAAATTTCCACAGGGCTATGAAAATATACTTGTGTTAAGAATAATACTGATATGATTATTGTATCTCGAGAATGTTGGGGAGACAGCTGTCCATATTTCTAGTTGGGTGAGTGTTCTGGAATCAGAATTGTACACTGGTTACTTATAAAGCTGTTTGAGAAAATACAAATATCAAGGAGAGATGAGCAAGGAAGCTAAATACAAATTAATTCTAGAGCAAAAGAGTAGCATATGCTTGCTTGAAATTCTTCTAAATGCCTGTAATTAGAGAGGTTTAAAAGTTTTCTGTCCCAAAATGTAAATTGAATATATTAAAAAAGATACTTGAAACTTATTCAGAAATTCATTCAACATTTTGAAAAAATTTAATAGACTGAATTTTGAGCATGTCATGATTCAAGTTTAATGGAAATATTTGAAAATGACAGCATTTATCAAAAATTTTGATGGCCAATGATTTATAATTAGAGGTAAACATAAATTTTGCCTTAATCTTCTCAATATTTTCATATGCTATTGATGCCATTTTCTTTTGGTTATACAAAATTTATTATTCATATTCATTTATGTAACTTTTCCCTAATTGATAAAATTAATAGATATAAATGATATGATTTTAGAATTTCAGTGGCTTTCCAAGAGATCTACCAAAGCGTTTTACTTCAGAAAAGAAAAACCTGAAATTCAGAGGGGACAATTAAATAAACCTTGACCTTAGGTGCTTATAACAGGCAGAGTGAGTGAGTGATAGTCACTCAGTCGTGTCCCACTCTTTCCAACCCCACGCATGGATTTTACCCTGCCAGGTTCCTCTGTACATGGACTTTTCCAGGCAAGAATACTGGATTGGGTTGCCATTTCCTTCTCCAGTAACAGTCAGGGCCTGGACTAAACCTGATTTCCTAAGTTGAACTTAAAAATGGTAAATTAAAAAAATATATATATTTTTCTGTAAGTCAAGGAAACTAAATGAGCAGCCATTATTTGGGGACAGCAACATCAATTTAAGAACAGCTGCTGCTGCTGCTAAGTTGCTTCAGTCGTGTCCGACTCTGTGCGACCCCATAGACGGCAACGCATGAGGCTCCCCCGTCCCTGGGATTCTCCAGGCAAGAACACCGGAGTGGGTTGCCATTTTCTTCTCCAAGGCATGAAAGTGAAAAGTGAAAGTGAAGTCGCTCAGTCACGTCCGACTCTTAGCGACCCCATGGACTGCGGCCCACCAGGCTCCTCCGTCCATGGGATTTTCCAGGCAAGAGTGCTGAAGTGGGGTGCCATTGCCTTCTCTGAACCTAAGAACAGGAGTATTCAAGTCCAGAGTGCTGTTAGCAAAGATTTTTGTGACACCTCTGACCAAGGGAGGGTGACTACACTTTCTGATTTTTGCTAAACAGAGATTAATAATAGAAATTAAAAAGCACATTCACAATATTAGCCAAATCTGTGCATTAACTTAAATTACTTTTAATAATATATTTAGGGTATGCATTTTACTCTATTTTTATTGAAGTATCATTGATTTAAAATTATGTCCCAATTTCCGGTATATAGGATAGTGAGTCAGTATTTTTTGCAGACTGAATAGATACTTTACAGATACTTCATTAAAAGTTATTACAAGATAATCCCTGTGCTTTACAATATAGCCCTGGTGCTTGTCTATTTTATTCACTGTAGTATGTGTATCTTAATCCCATACCCCTAGCTTGTCCCTCCCCCTCCATCTTCCCAAGGTAACCACTAGTTTTTTTTCTATATCTGTAATTCTGTTTTACTATATACAGTTTTTATTGTTTAGATTCCACATAAAAGTGATATGTGTTAAAGGTCTCTCTGACTTATATCATTACACATAGTATTCTCTAGGTTCATCTTCATTGTTGTAAGTGGCAGATTTTTATCATTTGTAATGACTGAATAATATCCCACTGCATGTATCCCACATCTTCTTCATATATTTGCCCATTGATGGGCACTTGGATTGCTATGCTAAGCAGTGCTACTGTGAACATTGAGGTGCATGTATCAGTTAGAATTAGTGTTTCTGTTTTTGCTGGATGTAAACCTAGGAGTAGAATTACTGAATCATATGGTAGATCCGTTTTTAGTTTTTTGAGGAATCTCCATACTGTTTTCCATAGTGGCCACACCAATTTATACCCCCAGCATTGAATGTTACATTGACTGTGGGTTTGTCATAAATAGCCTTTATTAAGTTGAGGTATGTTCCTTCTGTACCCACTTTGATGAGAGTTTTTATCATGAATGGATGATGGATTTTGTCAAAGGCTTTTTCTGCATCTATTGAGATGGTCGTGTGGTTTTTGTCTTTGTTTTGTCAATGTGGTATGTCAAATTGTTTTCAATATGGTGAGCCATCTTTGTACCTTAGAATAAATCTAATTTGATCATGGTGTATGATCCTTTCTGTGTATTCTTGGATTAAATGTATATTTAAAGTAATTATTGGTAGGTTTATACTTATTGCTGTTTTATTGTTTTCTGATTGTTTTTGTAGTTCTTTTTTGTCCATTTCTTTCTGTTTTCATTTCTTCCCTTTGGATTGCTAAGTTTCTTTCTTATGCTTGTGTTCCTTTTTTTAAAAAAATTCTGCATCTATTGGTTTTTGATTTGTGATTATTATGGGGTTCATATATGTTGACTTATAACTGTATCTAATTGTTTTCAACTGATTGTCATTTAAGTTCAAACACATTCTGAAAGATCTGTATTTTATTCCTGTCCCCTACATTTTGTGTTTTTGATGTCATATTTTCATGTTTATCCCATTTTCATGTTTATCCCATAGCTATGATTGTTTTAGGGGCTTCCCAGGTGGCGCTAGTGGTACAGAACCTGCCTGCCAGTGCAGGAGACATAAGAGACATGGATTTTATCCCTGGGTCAGGGAGATCCCCAGGAGGAGGGCATGGGAATCCACTCCAATATTCTTGCCTGGAGAATCCCCATGGAGAGAGAAGCCTGGCGGGCTACAATGCATAGGGCCATAAAGAGTTGGACACAACTGAAGCAACTCAGTATGCACGCACGTTTGCTTTTACAGTTTTTTGTCTTTTAATCTTTATATTGGCATATGTAAGTGGTTGATCCTTAGTAGTTTCAATATATTTGCATTTCCTAGTAGGATTTTTCCTTTCGTATAGATTTTTACTTCTTTTTCATTTAGAGAAGACCCTTTGACATTTCTTTCAGGCTGTGTTTAGTATTGATGGTCTCTTACTTTTTGCTTGTCTGAGAAATTCTTTGTCTCTGCTTCTATTTGAAATTATAATCTTGGGTAGAGTATCGTAGGTTGCAGATTTTTTCCTTTAAGGACTTTGAATGTATCATGCCCTCTCTTTTAGCCAGAGGGACCTATTCTTGCCAGCCATAGCTCCCTCAAATACATTTTAAATGCCCTTTTCTCTCTCTTCTCCTTTGGGACCTCTATAATGCAAATATTGGTATACTTATTGTTGTTCCAAAGAGCTGTTCAAACTGTTTTCATTTTTGAAATTCTTCTTTTTGCTCTTCTAAAGGATGGTTTTCATTATTCAGTCTTCCAGACCACTTATGCATTCTTCTGTATCACTTAGTCTCCCATGCATTCCTTACGGTATTGGTTTTCCTTTTTGTCTTTTTCTAGTTGTTGTATTCTTTATTTCTGTTTGGGTCTTTATATTATTTTCTAGACTCTCAAATTTTTCAGTGTATTCATCTATTGTTTTCCTTAATAAATTAACATTTTTATTACCAATGCTTTGAATTCTTGATCTCGTAAATTGTTTCATTACTTCTTTTCTTTTCAGGGGTTTTCTCTTGCTTTTCCAGTTGAGAGCAGTTCCTCTGCCTTATAATTTGCTTAAACTCCTCTGTCTCTGTGAATTTAGGGGAAACAGTTACCTATTGCAGTCTTAAATGTGTGTTCTTCTGTGGGTGCAGTCTGTCCCTATACAGACTGCGTGTGCTCATTTGCCCTCTCGTGGGAGAGCTGGTTTGATGTGAATGCAAGTGGCATCTTTTTTCAGGATATGCTGACACCTGTCACCTTGGTAGAGGAGGGGCTGCACACAGAGGAGCTAAAGCTGGAGCTGGATGTGAGGCAAGACTTCCCCTCTGCTCTGTGAACATCACTGCCCTATTGGATGTGGGGTCTGATCCCACCTTGTGGAGGAGAAGCCTTTATGGTCAGGCCTGAGTTGGTTCTGTTCTCTTGAAGTCTGTGTTTTCCCCTCTCCCCAGGATGGGATCCTTGCCTCAGAGAAGGAGGGGTGCTCAAGCTAGGGCGCACCTGAGTGACCTCTTGGCTTATCTCGTCTGCAGACAGAGATCTGAGTTGTTTCCAATGAGCTGCTTCTTCAGGCACCTGCCCTTGTTTTCTGCTCAGACACAGCCTTGGCTGCAAGTCCCTTTTGTCCCTCAAAGCTGATCACAACCCCGAGACTTTGCTGCCCCACTCTGTTTAGAGACACATCTCAGGGCAGACAGGGCCCTTCTGGACTCTCCGAGTTTACTGGGGCATGAGGTGTGATGGAGATGGAGCAGCTGTCATCAGAAACCCAGGCTTCTTCTGAGGCACTGCGTGAGTGACGGCAGTGGCTGCTGCCAGTCCACCAGGGCTCTGGCTGGGGACAGAGTAACCTTTGTATCCCTGGGCTGAGTCTGGTCGGTTGTGACCACCCTGAATCCACCACCCAGCGTGACAGAGTGAGTGGGGCCAGAGCGTCCTCTCAGCTTGGACTGAGGTGAGCAGCAGGGTGCTTGTGGGAAACCAGCAGCCACTAGAGAAGTCTCTCTCCACCTTCTCCACCTGATTTAGGGGCAGGCTAGCTCATGCATGCCCCCCAAGTGGGGTCCAGGCCTCTCACAGCCCTCCTGTTCATTCCAGAAGCCTTCCAGCCAGCAAAAGGGTCTCATCTTCCCTGAGTACGCTGCCAGTATCAGGCCTCCCAGGCTATGGCTCTCCCCGTTCACTCCCCAGGAGGCTCTCCGCCTGTGTAATCTCCCTTTCCCTTTGCCTTCCGAGGGGCATGGGTCCCTATCCATTACTTGTCTTCCCTTCCTACCCATTTTCCAGTCAGTTGCAGTGAGAACCGTTCTACGCATAGATATTTTTTATGTGTTTGTCAGGGGAGGTGAAATCCACGTCCAGGTCTTACTCTGTGACCTTGATCGATGCCTTGCATTTTAAGACAGAGAGACGAGTATCTGAAATATATGCATACATATCTTGAAGTTGATGGAGAATTCTTCCTGGATTGAAAAGTTGATTCTTGTGTAGATACCAATTTGTTCCAAAATTATTGCTAAATGTGGTTTTAATTTGTCAGAAGATAATTCTGAAGTTCAGTGAAAAATGTAGCATGACAAAGTATGGCAGCTTATCCTCCTGGTATAAACTGAAAGTGACGAGGCACCACAGAGAAAGTCTCAAGTGTTGGAGTTTGAAGTAGAGTTCTGACCTTGGTTTCTCCATAACTCTGAGCACTTTCTTTGACACTCTAAGCCTCATTTCCTCAACTGCACAGTGGAAACCATGATACAGCTAAGACCTTAAGCTTGGTAAAGGTTATGTGAATTAACATATGTGACAGGTTTTGATTGGCACAGTTGTGCTTCTCAGTACATGTTAGCTAATATATTAATTATTACTAATAAAAAGCTAAAAGCCAGTAAAATGAAAATAGTAAAGGAATACATTTACAGTTATTAAAGGAAATGTATCTATAATCTTTATTATACAGGGTGGGTCAGGAATGAAAAATTATTCAATAAAAGGGAGATTGACTATGTGAAAAAGCACTTTAATCTAATTGTAACTTCATAATATTGGGGTAATAATGTCTACCATGACTGAACACCAAAATGTAAATTGAGCAAATAAAGCATCAAATATTAATAGAGAGTGCAGACATGTGTTTACCTTAATAGTAGATGGTTTTCTAAGCATAAAACTATTTTAAGAAGTCATAAAATCCAGGTTCAAAATTTAAAATTGGAAGGTAAACAACAAACTGGAAAAAGTAGAACTTACTATCCACAGGTTTATGTCAACTAATTTATGAAAAAAGTTTCACTTCACTTGCCATCAACAAATTGTAGTAATAATTGAATATTGAAATATTCTTTTGAATTGCAATCTAGCAAGTAAAAATGTTGTGTTTGTGAGAGTGAAGTCAGACTATTATACATATATTTAAATTGGCACAATATATCTGAAAAGTAATTTGACAGTATATAAAAACTTAAAATCATTCTTGACTAGGAGTACGTACATATGCAGTTCAGTTCAGTTGCTCAGTCGTGTCCAACTCTTTGAGACCCAATGAACCACAGCACGCCAGGCCTCCCTGTCCATCACCAACTCCCGGAGTTCACCCAAACCCATGTCCATTGAGTCGGTGATGCCATCCAACCATCTCATTCTCTGTCGTACCCTTCTCCTCCTGCCCTCAATCTTTCCCAGCATCAGGGTCTTTTCAAATGAGTCAGCTCTTCGCATCAGGTGGCCAAAGTACTGGAGTTTCAGCTTCAACATCAGTCCTTCCAATAAACATCCAGGACTGATCTCCTTTAGAATGGATTGGTTGGATCTCCTTGTAGTCCAAGGGACTCTCAAGAGCCTTCTCCAGCACCACAGTTCAGAAGCATCAATTCTTCGGCGCTCAGCTCTCTTCACACTCCAACTCTCACATCCATACATGACTACTGGAAAAAACATAGCCTTGACTAGACGGATCTTTGTTGACAAAGTAATGTCTCTGCTTTTTAATATGCTGTCTAGGTTGGTGATAACTTTCCTTCCAAGGAGTAAGTGTCTTTTAATTTTGTGGCTGCAATCACCATCTGCAGTGATTTTGGAGCCGAAAAACATAAAGTCAGCTACTGTTTCCATTGTTTCCCCATCTGTTTGCCATGAGGTGATGGGACCAGATGCCATGATCTTCATGTTTTGAATGATGAGTTTTAAGCCAACTTTTTCACTCTCTCTCTCTTTCATCAAGAGGCTCTTCAGTTCTTCTTTACTTTCTGTCATAAGGATGGTGTCATCTGCATATTTGAGGTTATTGATATTTCTCCCAGCAATCTTGATTCCAGCTTGTGTTTCTTCCAGTGCAGCGTTTCTCATGATGTACTCTGCATAGAAGTTAAATAAGCAGGGTAACAATATACAGCCTTAACATACTCCTTTTTCTACTCGGAACTAGTCTGTTGTTTCATGTCCAGTTCTAACTGTTGCTTCCTGACCTGCATACAGGTTTCTCAAGAGGCAGGTCAGGTGGTTGGTATTCCCATCTCTTTCAGAATTTTCCACAGTTTATTATGATCCACACAGTCAAAGGCTTTGGCATAGTCAAGAAAGCAGAAATAGATGTCTTTCTGAAACACCCTTGCTTTATTGATGATCCAGCAGAAGTTGGCAATTTGATCTCTGGTTCCTCTGCCTTTTCTAAAACCAGCTTGAACATCTGGTAGTTCACAGTTCACATACTGCTGAAGCCTGGCTTGGAGAATTTGAGCATTACTTTACTAGACTTCCCTGGTGGCTCAGTTGGTAAAGCGTCTGTCTACAATGTGGGAGACCTGGGTTCGATCCCTGGGTCGGGAAGTTCCCTGGAGAAAGAAATGGAAACCCACTCCAGTAATCTTGCCTAGAAAATCCCATGGATGGAGGAGCCTGGTGTCCATGGGGTCACAAAGAGTCGGACACGACTGAGCGACTTCACTTTCACTTTACTAAGTACACATGCATATGGGCAAGTGCTATGAGCTAGGATTTTAGGATAACCATGTTGTTTCTTTATAATATTTACTTGTTTCCTACAAAAACTGGAAAAATCAAAATAAAGGGAAAATATTTTGGTAGGAATAAAGCAACCTAGACTTTAAAGATCACAGCCGCTGTTCAATTTGCTTTACTTTTCCTGCATCGCCATCTGGTGTCCAGAATGTGGATAGCTTCTGATACCATAAACTACTGCCTGATGTGCAAAATTTTATGCAGTTTATTTAACTTAGATACTCCATCTAAATCATTTTATATAACATAAATTTGTTATATAAACTATTTATAGTAGTCAACTATATACAGTATTTTACACCTATTTTCTAGTTTTAAAAAATACCCATGTTCCAAGGCAGGCCAGTCTGAATTTGATTTGTTTTTGCTGACTATCTACACAGTGTGAGCCCACAATTTTATACTATATTACTTCTTCATGGCAAAAGAAGAAAGAATTTGAAATACAGAGGTGAAGTAATTAAAGGCATACTGAGTGATCGACAGTGATTTAATAGGTCACATTTTCTCTGCAGTTCGAAGTAGAAGAATATCAGTTTTGGGTTTATTTTCCCTTTGCTTCTTCAGCATTGCAGAGGAAAACTGCTTGAGCCCACCAACCTCTTCAGGGTGAGCTTTTGTTCTCCGTGAAGGTTATTATAGGTGCCATTCCTCAACAGGGTTGCTTTCTAGGAATTTGATGCTTCTTTGATTTGTGTGTATCAGGCAATGCCAGCCTTTCAGTGTTCCAGTGAGCCGTAGAGCCTCCTCTCTCAGAAATATTTTGTGGTGTTTTTTTTTTTTCTTATTCAGCATAGGATATCAAAACAAAAAATAGACACTGCCTTTACAAAACCAAGGGTTTAAAATATTTCACTTGAGAAATTAACAGTTTGTTTGGGCCCTAAAGTATTTTTTAATTTGGTGTGTGTACTTGACTGTGATATTTAATAGGAAAGTTCATTGAAAGCATTAACATTTACTGTTCCTGGTTATGCTCAGAGACTGTTTCAATCACTAAACTAATGTTTGAGGGACACTTGTATCATTACACTAATGAACTTTATGTAAAGCTCACTAAACCTGATATTGCTTATATGAATCTGTCTCGTGAATATAGGAATCCATTCTTATTTCATCGTGTGGAGTATACTAATGGTTTTACTAAAATACTTTTTAAAACCATAGAGTTGCAGTTGATTTAAAATATACTGTGTGTTGGGCTCCATGCTGGGTGTTCTGCATACATCTTCATTTGGATATTTTAGTAGTATCTGTTTGGGCAAAGTATATTTACAGATGTACACATTCAATAAGATATCGGGAACTAAAATACAGTTCCTACACTTAGAAGCCTTTAGCTCAATAATTGCTTGAGGTTTGTGCCCTGTTTTCTAATTTTCTTAAAGTCCACATATTCATTCAGTAAATATTGTGTTTATGTTTATTGTATACCAACTATATGCATACCTATTACTATGTCAATTACAGTGGTAGGATGGATGTTTTCTTTGACCGTGGCTTTTAATCCAGTTGACAGTTTAATCAGAATACCATACAAAGAAATATAGAATTATAAACATGATGTATTCCATATAAAAGATATTTTTAGGCCTATGAGAACTTTTAATGGGGATGATTTGACCTAGTCAAGGAAGATCATGAAAGCCTTTTATAAGGAGAGGCTGTTGAGGTAAGTGGACAAGCAAGTGAAGAAAAGAGTGGAAGGAGCAGGGTATATGAAAGAGGAGAACAAAAGAATGCTGAGTTCTAGGGCAGAGACACATCCCGCCTGATTTCTACCCCAGATACATACGTTAACCCACACACCTTCCTGTCTCAGTGTGCTAAGCAGATTTTCTGAGCACTTTTAGGAAGGAACCTACTTGGTTGAATTTTCTGGGATCAGGAAAGGAACGAGTTTGATGTTAATTTGGATTTGAGTCTCTGTAAGGTTAATGGCAACCCACTCCAGTACTCTTGCCTGGAAAATCCTGTGGAAGGAAGAGCCTCGTAGGCTGCAGTCCATGGGGTTGCGAAGAGTCAGACACAACTGAGTGACTTCACTTTTGCTTTTATGCATTGGAGAAGGAAATGGCAACCCACTCCAGAGTTCTTGCCTGGAGAATCCCAGGGACAGGGGAGCCTGATGGGCTGCCGTCTATGGGGTCACACAGAGTCGGACACAACTGAAGCAACTTAGCAGCAGCAGCGGGGTTAGTAAGGGCTTTCCTGATAGCTGAGGTGGTAAAGAATCTGCCTGCAATGAAGAGAGACCTGGATTTGATCCCTGGGTCAAGAAGATCCCCTGGAAAAGGAAATGGGAACCCATTCCAGTATTCATGCTTGGAGAATTCCATGGACAGAGGAGCCTGGCAAGGCTACAGTCCATGGGTCGCAAAGAGTCAGACACAACTGAGCAACTAACACACTTTTTAGGGTTAGTCAAGTGTACATATGTTATAAATATTTTCTTAAAAGATGGCAAAAGCATAACTCCTTAAGTATATTTTCAATCACCGTACAGTATTTCAAAGCTTTATGAGTGATAGTTGTTCAGTTGTAAAGTTGTTAAGTCTAAAGAAGGTTGTGCAGTTTCAGTTCATGAAAGTAAATCTGTTACTCTTTTTCTGTTCTAAAAGCAAGTAAGCCGAAGATATCTGTGAAATATATACTTACCTAAGCTGGAACTTTTCACATTTCTCATCTCTTTCTTTGAGAATAAAATTTGCCATAGGGACTTACACTTTGTAAGTTATTCTTTTCTCTGCATTATTTATGCATTTTTAATTGTGGTATTTCTGTTATACATCACTGAATTTGTATTTAATGAATCAAATTTACATTTAATCAGTTTGTGTTGAAGTGACTTAATGAGATACTTTGCTTTTCTGTGTTAAAAGCAGGTCAAGGTCAACTGACTCAGGGCAATACATTATTCAATGTTCATTTTTTACATAACTTGTAACTTTATCAAGTTTTATGATTTAACTAAATCACATAATAACATTCCCTGTAATAATGTCTAATTATTCTTTAAGGTCAGACATTTTACTATTAATGTATTGGCAATCTATTGTTTATGTTTGCTTTATTTTGTTTCACTTTTACTTTCTAACATGGGAATTCTCACATTCTTCTACTTTCAAAACAGAATGTGTAGATTAAGATTGTGTCAAATTTTCAAATAATGTGAGAAAAAAGGCAGTGCATTTCAGATCTGAAGATAATATTCAGGGACTTCCTTGTTGGTCCAGTGTCTAAGGCTCCACTTTTCCCTGCAGGGGGCACAGGTTTGATACCTGGTCAGGGAACTAAGATCCCACATGCTCTATGGCACAGACAAAATAATAATAATAAAAGATACAGAATTTTCAATGTTTGAATTTATTAAAAACAGAAAACAAGTATATCAGAGCTTTGTTCTCATATATATGATGTACCTGAACATAGCGTTCAAAGCAAAACTGAGTATTTATCTGTGTAGGACATTTTTGTTGTTGTTCAGTCACTCAGTCGTGGCCAACTCTTTGGGACCCCATAAGCATGCCAGGCTTCCCTGTCCTTCACCATCTCCTGGAGCTTGCTCAAACTCATGTCCATTGAGTCATCCTCTGTCGTCCCCTTCTCCTCCTGCCTTCAATCTTTCCCAGCATCAGGGTCTTTTCTAATGAGGACTTTTTACTTCCTGTTTTATCTATACTCCCTCCAAACCTTCCACCTCTGCCTTTACCCTGATGGCCTTGCCTTGTCGTCCATTTGAGACAAAAGCCACAAGCAATAGTGTCATCTTCCCACATCACATTTCCATACACCCAATGTCTGTATTCAGCCCTCAGTCTTCTTTCCTGGAACAATGAAGTGAACACTATACATGGTTTCTTAAGGGGTTGTTTCCTCTACAAGCCATCCGTATCCCATCCTTCCCCGTCTTCGCAAGAGCTTTGGTTTTCACCTCTGTTCTGTTTCCCACATCATTTTCTTCCTTTTCTCTTAATATAAATCCTCTCTTGCTCTGATGACCCTTCGCTTTGAAGACTTCCCTTGACCCTAGTTTGTCTCTGTAGGGACCGCCCTTTTCCTTCTCTGCCTCCCAGCCGAGGTGCTCTGAACACTTGCCTCTGCAAGGCTAATCCTTCCCACCGTTGTTCAGTGCATTCCATCGTTCCAGTTATGTTCCACCCCGCCTGCAGATGCTGCCTGTGTGACTGGATGAGTTCAGTGGGCTCCTTTAAGTCCTCGTCTTTTCTGTCTCTGTACCACGATGTGTTCTACTTGAGATCGTTGGTTTCCTTTTCTCCCCTCCCGTCATCTAAGACAGTCCCATCTCCTGATTTCCTTCCTGCCTCCATGGGAACTTACTCCTACTCAGTTTTCTCAAGGACTCCTCCTCTGCTTCACTTTTATTCACATGGTTTTAAACCAAATTTTTCTGCTGAAGCTTTCCATTTTTTTTTAATCAAGACTTCTTTTGAGCCTGTTGCTTTTAACATGATGATTTCTTGACATTTTCATTTGTGTATCTCACATATTGAAATCTCACCCGCACTTGAACTCTCTGCCTCTCTTCTCTAATCCTCTAGTGTCCCTGAACCCATCCCTTCTCCGTCCACCCAGACACCCATGTCAGAAACCTGGCAGTCATTCAAGACACCACTCTTTTCTTACTGTCCACCACCACTGCCTAGTGATTCTGTCTCCAAAATAAGTTTTGGATCCCTCTCTTTGACCACTTCCATGAATAACAAAATCCCTTGGTCTCCTAAAGCTAAGTTACTGCAGTAGCCTTCTCCTTATTTTTCGTCCTTTACATTTTCCTCACCTTAAAACTACTTCCCAAACAGCAACTAGGGTGAGCTATTTAAGTTCTAGGTTAAATTATTTTACATTTGGCTTAAAACCTTTTGTGACTGGCTGTTCAATAGAAAATATGTTCCTAATTGTTCAGCATTTCCATCAGACACTGCACAGTCCATCCCTGCCTCCTGCCTGAGGTCATTTTTATATGACTGAGCTAAATCTCCATTTTCATGTTTCCCTAAGAGGGTTTTTGTTTTGTTTTTCTTTTTTTTTTTTGCTTTCTTTCTCTCTGTCACCTAAGGGCCTTTTTGCATGTGTTCTATTTGTCTAGAATGTTCTTCTCTACTGTCTTCAAGGAAACATTTCTTTGGAATCACAGGAAATGCCATTTCTTGGGGAAACTTACCTCCCACTGCTCACAGTCTGAATTAGAACCCATTATCTCTTAGAGCTTAATATTATATGGCTTTACAGAACACATCATGACTTGTTGTAATATTTTGAGAGGTGCTGCATGGGTGCTTAAAATCCCAGACTCCTGCCACAGTGCTGGCTTGAATCCTGATTCTCTATTTCCTGTGTGAGTATGGGCAAGTCTTTTAACTATGCTTAAGGTTTCTCATGGATAATAATAACTTAATTGTAGATCACATTTTAAAAGCAGAAATGCTTAATATTTGTAGAGAAAATAGTCAATGCAGCACAAAGCAAACCTTGTGTATGTGTGTGGATAATTTACCTCATGTCTGAAGGCACAGGGCTCTCGGCTGGCACACACAGTCCGGGACGTACAGCAGGCTGCCAGTGAATGTTCACTTCATAGAGTGATGAGTTGTACAGTTCATCATGTTAGTGTTCAGGGAGGACCTTCAGAGAAAAAAAGAATGATAGTTGTAAGAATATATAATCACTATGTAAAATTTATGTTTTGGCTTATGATCCACTTTTTTTTAATTTATTTTTTAATTGGAGGGTAACTGCTTTATAGTATTGTGTTGGTTCTGCAGTACAACACAGATCAGCCATAATTATATATGTGTGTGTGTGTGTGTGTGTGTGTGTGTGTGTGTGAAGTCACTCAGTCATGTCCAGCTCTTTGTGACCCCATGGACTGTAGCCCACCAGGCTCCTCTGTCCATGGGATTCTCCAGGCAAGAATACTGGAGTGGGTTTATATATATATATATATATATCCCTTCTCTCTTGAGTCTCCCTCTCCCCCTCCCACACCTATGTTTCTGATCTGAGGATATCTTCAATATTTGATCTGTCTAGTCCCTTTTAGCAAGAATGTTTTTATTATTATTATTATTCTATTCCAGATGTGACAGTCTAGCCCCAAGAGCCTAAGGGGCTTGTACACACAGCAGAGGTAATAAATGATAGGATGATCCCCCTCACAGCAGCTCCCTGGTCTTCTTGCTGAAATCTTATTGTTTCTATCTTTTTGGAAATATCCTGTGAACTGTATGAATACTTTGTATATGGTTGGTGAAATTACTGTGGTGATATTTCTTAAAATTTCAGTTTGAGGCAGATATGTTAGAGCCTGTTTTCTCCTCCTGCAGCCTCTTTGGACTTCAGGCCATTATTGCTCACAGCAATAACTCTGTGGAGACCTGCTAGCCCGTTCTCTTGCTCCATGATTCAACTGTTTTCCTTGTATAACCTCTAGAGTGATAGTGCTGAAAGGCCACTTTTGTTCTTGATTCTTTCAGATTACGTTCCTGTTTTAACTCTCATGGTGAGACTACCATCAAATTTCAAATATATTAAACCTCCGTTCCTATCATTCCATGTACTGTATTTCCATTAAGCTTTTCCTTACACAAGGCAAGTAAAATGCTCAGTTTCTGCTTGTATTCTCTGCAGGCATCATCATATCATTTCTGGATTCTGAATTTATTTCATTGTTTGTTGAGGTATTTTTTTTTTTTAATCTAAATGCTCATAAAATTTGAGAGCTGGAAGGGACCTCACATAACTCAAATCCCAAATTTATCATCAGGGAAACCAAGCTAGCTTCAGGAATGTAACTGAGAGGCTTAATTACTGTTATAGTAGGAATTGGGGCTTAGATGAAATTACTGTTTGATCTTTAGTGCACCTTTGTTACCAGTCTGCTCACTTTTCTTTCTGAAAGAGAAAGCAGTGTGTTAGGATTGAGAAGTATAACATGAATTCAGTGAAAATTACATGATTGATTTTAATGTTCATATTTACCTTTTTACCTTTTGCAGTTTAACAGCAATGCCCAGGATGTAAGCTGTTTTCAGCACCTCGTCCAAGCAAATGTGAGAAATAAGAAAGTGTTGAAAGATGCCGTGAATAATATCACAGCAAAAGGAATCACAGATTATAAGAAGGGATTTAGTTTTGCTTTTGAACAGCTGCTTAATGTAAGTATCAATGCTGTCCCCTTTGTCTTTTATTATTGAGTTATAGAATCTGAATTTCAGTATCCTGGTAGTTACAGCTCTGTAGGATTAGGTAATAGTGCTATTTTTCATTCATTTAGAAAGTGTATATATCCAGGCTTTAAAAATCTTTTGAGCTTTTAAAAAAATTTTTTAATACAAAATTCAAATGTAGATTTTTTTCTTTTATATCTTTTATCCCATCTTTTTTCCCAAACTATATTTAAAAAACACATTTGTTGAATTATTTAATTTTGAATAAGCACTGGAAACTTAGTTGACACATTTAGAATATCATTTATTTTTTCTTATCTCAATTAGTACTATATTTATTTGGAAACTTGTGCTTTCAATCATCAAATGGTTTCTGATTAAATATTTTAGTTTTAGTTTTAAACATCCATTTTTGAGTCTTTTAGGTTGTTCCTAAATGTATAGAAAGGTCCAAATGGTAAAATCAAAGTGGACAGAAGGATAAATCTCAGAGCAGAGATTCCTTCCCAAGTGAAAATTCCTTTGAATGAGTCATTGATGTCTATAGTTAGTCTTTTATACTCTCCACACCTACTCCCTACCCCATATCATAACAATGTTATAACATGAATCTCATACTGCAGACTAATATTTTCAAATGGCCATGCTGTCTGTTTCATTTCGAACTATTTGAAAGCAGGAGCTATCATTCAGATTTATATCTCTCATAAAGCAATATTACTGCAGTGGTTGAGAATACAGATTTAACCTCTATCTGCCTTGGTTCCCTCACTGGGGTTGTAGAAGGAATGTCCATAGAATCTGCAGATATAGCCAACCACATGAGTGTGTAGTTATTGGGTTGATGAAGAATTAATACATAAAGAGCATGATGCTGGTACAGAATCAGCTTATAATTCCTATCAAATTTTCTAAGTCATTGAATAAGCTCTTATATTTAGTCTTTTCTGCAAATTTGATTTTGTTATCTCCTATGAGTATCTTCTAAACAGTTTTCAAGGTCTCTGATTGGATGATGACTCATTCATTTGTTCGTTCAGCCAATATTTACCCAATGCCTCACAATTTCCTGTCATAGCACATTGATGAAATTGTAGAAATAAACAAGACAGACCATTTGCTCTCAAGAAAGTTGAGCATAACTTGCTAAGTCATCATTTCTCATATAACATGTAGTGCTGTTACAGGGTATTCATGGTGTGTTTGCTCAGGGTATCTCAGGGAAGTGGCTCAACTTACCCAAAGAAGTCAGAAAGTTGTTGCTTTTCCTTGAAAATGGGATTGTGAAGAATGAGTAGAGTCTAGATAGATAATGAGGGGGGCGGGAAATCATTTCAGATTAAAAGAACACCAGAGATTAAAAAATGATAGAAGCATGAAGGGTTGTGCACATTGAAAGAATTGCAGGTTTGTTGACATGGCTGGGCCATAAGCAGTAAAGGAGAAATGATGAGAATGGAAAGGCCATGAGCTATCCTTAAGTGAGATATGTAAGAGCAAATGGAAAGTGTGCGGTAGGAGAATGATATGGTCTGATGAGTGTTCTAAGTTAAGAAACTGTTGTAGAAATCCTGGTGTTGGATTAGAAGTGATGTTAAGGTGAGGGACCAAGTAACTATTGGAGTGGTAGGAGGGGTTGCTGAGAAAGGAGTGGGGGTTACTCCAAGTTCTCTGAACTGGAAAAGAAGGTGGAGGGTGGCCTAGGAGTCTACATTAAAGGAATGTGAGTGTAGAATTTTTGATTATTTGGAGTTTGAAGTAACATTTTTCTTAGGTACAATTAGATAAGCAAGTAAATAGTAGAAAAGCAAAGAAATTCAGCACTGCAGTTTTCAGGGGAAATTGTCTTTGTTAAAATTCATGTGATTATTAAATGATGTATGTGCATTAATAAAAATGAAAACTCAAAACTTTTGAAATTCAGGCACAGGTAATTACTAAAATAGGATATATCCTTTCTGCAGTAAAGGAATGTGAGGGCTTTTCATAACTTCTTTTTCTCTTGAGTCAATAATCAAGTTTTCTAGAGCTTAGCATTTTAATTATCCTTAGTGTTGTCAATTGGCCTCATTCATTCCCTCATATTCAAGTTTTTGTTGTGAAATGATGAGGAGGCATCTCAAGCCTGATGTACTACTTCACAGGCAGTTACAATACGGGGGCCAGGTTAACTCCCACATTCATTATTAGTTACTTATAAAATATGGTCTAACCTCTGTTGGCCTCTCCTACTGCCTTTGTAAGTTGTAGATGATTTTTAACATGTCCTCAGCTATTCCTGTAGTAAATCTCATATGTTTTGCTTTCCACATGTCTCTTAGGCATTAAAATTCTTCATTTAAAAATAATTTTCCCAAATGCACAGCATGCCTTGTTGAGCTGAAGCATGTTTTGTCTTTTTCTTACACACAATACCATTCCTTGTCTTCTGTTTGTCCTGGCACGGTTTACCCTTAAGATCCCTGAATCAAGTGTCCAATAGAATTAGACATTGATTTGAATTAGTCTTCAGTTAGCATTTCATAAAATATTGACAAATATATGAGATGGATTTTTCAAAAAAAGTTTTGAGTGTGTATATAATAGATGCTGTGCTGCATAGCTACAGAGATACAGCAAAGTGTGCTATGAAATACCACACTAAAGTAAATTACCAACCCTAGCCATTGTATTTTTATTGACGTAATCAAGTTTTTCCTTACCTTAATTCCTTCCAAGCCAATTTTGTATAATTGTTGTGACAGTGTGATTCTTTAGATAGTTGCAGATCCAGTGAGAATTTGCTGAGGTAGACTATTCTACCACAAGTCCTGAGAAGTCTACTTAGAAAAAAAAATGTTGAAAACAAAACATTTCTTCATTTCTCCTTTTGTGAGTGTACTAAAAATGAACAGCAAGATGCAGTGTGCTAACTTTGATATTTATATTCCATAATAATAATACTCCCACTATTTTAAAAAATGAAACCAAGTCCTGTGCTAAAAACTGTCACTTTTTTGAGATGGTCTTTTAAGTAAATATTATTTTGCCCATTTATATATGCAGATAGAAAAGATAAGTCATCAGAAAATTTAGTTTTCGATTCAGGGATTTCAACACCTTTCACAGAAGTATATTGATGATAAAATATGTAACTATTTTATGGTCAAATTTTCAGATAATTACCTTCTAAGATAAGAATGGTTTTTGAATGTGATAAATAGAATTAGTCACTACTTGAGTTTTCACAGTGCTTAGTTAAAAGCTTTAACTGCCACTCGGCTAATGGCCTAGTCAGTGGAGTGAGAATAAATGAAACAGGATTTTTTCGTCAGGTAAAACAACATATTGTCCTTATTACTTTTTCCAACAGGAAATGTGATTTACCTTTTTTGAAAAATAGAAATAAGGACCTTCTATAAACTCAAATACTATTGGAGAATTAGTGATGTTTAGACTGTGTTGTCGGAGAAGGCAATGACACCCACTCCAGTACTCTTTCCTGGAAAATCCCATGGATGGAGGAGCCTGGTGGGCTGCAGTCCATGGGGTCGCTACGAGTCTGACACGACTGAGCAACTTCACTTTCACTTTTCACTTTCATGCACTGGAGAAGGAAATGGCAACCCACTCCAGTGTTCTTGCCTGGAGAATCACAGGGATGGCAGAGCCTGATGGGCTGCCTCTCTGGGGTCGCACAGAGTCGGACACGACCGAAGCGACTTTGCAGCAGCAGCAGCAGCAGTCCAGTAAAACCATAATCACATGTGGATGTTGAGTGCTTGCAATGTGCATAGTCTGAACTGAAATGTGTTATAAGAATACACTGAGATTTTAGAATTTACTATGAAAGAAAAAGTATATATTTTCTCAATTTTTATATTGTTTTGATGTTAAATTGACTATTTTTGATGACTGAGTTAAATAAAATCTATTATTAGAATTTCAGATATTTCTTATTACATTTTTTAATGTGGCCATTAGAGCGATAAAATTACAAATTGCTTCAGATTTTATCACCTTTAAATATCACTAAACTAGAGGGCTGACATTTTCAAAGAAGCTGAGCAGTCATTAATTAGTGTGACTTTTTTTTTTCTTCTCAGCAATTTTGCAAACATATTTTACAACATTAGAAAGGCTGAGATTATAATTTCAGGCCTCAAAGAAGCTCAGCTTTGTATATTTCATGTGGCCCTTTGATGCTAATCCATTGTTTTCCTAAGTCCAGCTCTTTGAGGGACCTTAAAGAAAATGTAAGAGAGGATTTAACATTGGAATTGAGCCTTTCAGAATTAGAACATATGTGGCAGGTTGAGAGCAGATAAGACAATATTCTGAAAATAGCTGTCGACATTTACCAAAATATGAAAGAGCACTGTGTGTTGGGATCAGCATTACAGTTTCAGAAATGTAAACTGAATAAAGTAGGAGGAAGGAGGAGTAAAGAGATGAACAAATATTCGTAAATGGATTGATAATATACATGAAAGGATATGTATGTTTTATTAATATTATTTTTTGTTTCTGCTATATATTATAGAGGTATAGAATTGATACCATGTCCATTAATCACTTTAAAACCCATGTATTAATTAACCCCTGAGAGGTTATTACGTATAAGGCATTCGTTCAGACAAGGAAACTATTGAACAAAAAAGACAAAACTTTATACCCTTTTGGCACTTAATATTTTATTGGGGGAAGTCAATAATAAAAAACAAATTACATACTGCACATAAACAAATGCGAAATGCTGTAAAGAGTACAGCTTGGGAGGGCAGATTGCAGTTTAAAATGCAGTTGTTAGGAAAGTCCTCAAAGGCTAGGTAACATTTGATCAGACACCCAAAGAAAGGGAGAGCGGTGGGTGTTGAAAATGAGGCAGAGCCTGCGTAGGGAGGCACAGGCCTGGCTTGATCCAGGAACCTGTTCCTAGAATTGACTATTGAACAGATACTTCAGTCATCACTTGCAATCTGCACACACTTTCCATTTTGCTTTTATACTCCCTCCCTTTTACTATGAATGATATACAATTTTATTGATGTATTTTACAGTATAATGTGTCTAGAGCCAACTGCAATAAGATTATCATGTTGTTCACGGATGGAGGAGAAGAGAGAGCTCAGGAGATATTTACCAGATACAACAAAGACAAAAAGGTGAGTGTAATTTTTCTGATATTTTAAATTTAATATTAATTTAGGTGGTTTTAAGAGAGTACGGCAAGAGTGGTAAGGGAAGATGTTTTTGGTTAAAACATTAGTGTGCTGACTATAAAGACATACAGCTCATGCATTATATGCCAATCACTGAATTAAATGTCAAATATCTTTTGTGAAATTCACAAGTACTTTATGACTAATTTATTAATAAAATAATTTGAACCTATATAGAGGCCTGTATAGAGGCCTATATAGAATATATTTGTTTCTTTGATTGTTTTACTGCAGAGAGAAGTATTGTACAAAGGCCTGTTTTGAAAGTTCACCAGTGTAGCTGAACCTACTGATACTGTGGAAGATATCAAATGTAACTATTTTTTCTATCACTCCTACTGTCAGCTTAATTTTCTGATACTCTCCATATTTTATGAGAACAATGATTCTCAACTTCATTTCCTTAAATGCCAAGAATCCATAAATAAGTAACGAAAAATTGTAGCTTACTTCTTATGCTTTCAGAACTTCAACAGAAATTATATATTTCACAAGGCACCCTTCAGGGTAAAATGCCCATCAACTTTGCTTTTAATTAGAACTCTCATCATTGACTCATCATTAATGCTAAAAAATTGTTTTATGTGTGTGTGAAGGATTAAAAAGAAGGAAAAATGTAAATTAATACATTTAAGTAAATATATATAAGTTATATATATATTGGCAGGCAAAATACTGTGGATAATAGGGTAGAGTATTGATGAAAATTTTTGAAACACTTCAAAATACCAGTAATTTCAAAGAGTTGACAACATACATATGTATAACTTTGAATTGTTTACAAAATGTTTTAATACTCAACTCTTTGAAACTGCATATGCTATTAAAGTATAATGTCATATGACATAAGTTTAATGTAAGGGTTAAGTTTTTTTAAACATCTACTGACTTTGATTATATAGAAGAGCCATTCCTTTTGAAAAAGTTGATAAATGGACTGAACTGTTAATAGCCTATAAATATTTTGAGTGGTATCTTGTTATTGTGAATATTTGTTTCAGAAATATCATCAGAATGAAAAGTAATGGGAAAATACAGATGCATTAAGATATAATGTAGCTTTCTTACTTTGTTTAGTAACTACTACTCATTGTTCAAAATTCAGGGCAGTCGCCACCCCTGGAAGATGTCCTGACATCCTTTGGCCCCCACTTCATGGTTGTCCAGGTGCTTGTGCTCTGATCCCACAGCACAGTTTGTCTGACCCTCCCTGTCTCTTCACACTGACGCTACCCATGAGATCTTTTCTCTGGTCACCCTCTGGATGACAAGGTCCCACATGACTAGGCCTCTGTGTTGTTTAACTATGAACCCTTAGCATCCTACAAGAAGGACGGATTCAGAGTTAATTCTCAATACATGGCAATAAATAAAACTTGAGAGTGTCTAACAAAAGTTGGAAGCATGATTTCTATTATAGAACAAATTCATAATCATAAAAAATAATCTGGGTTAAAGAATATTTCACTTATTTAAATATTCTCAGTTACATAAAATTGCCATGTTTTGAAGAATTCAAATGTAATAAAATAAATTTAATCTAAATTCATTTCTATTAATATAATACATTTATTTCAGTATTATTCTAATCATACACTGATAATTTGGAAAGGACTTTTTAGCATCTTCTTGTCATAAGTTTATTTTATTATCTTATGACAGAGGTGCATAAGTACAAGCCCCAGTGCTTTTCATTTTTTAATGAATATAAATTTAGTTAAATCGCCTTTTCTTTAATTTTGATATCATCCAAACTAACAAGCAGGAATCATTCAGCTCTGAATATTTTTCTTCAAAAAGGAAGAGTTTCTTAAATATGGAAATGAATATTGCATTCTGTATTGCAGTTTGTGCCAGAGATATATTTTAATTTCAGAGTACAAAAAAGTTTAACAAGTTTAAGTAAAAGAATTTAAATGTATAAAAAGAGAAAAACAATCAACTTGTTATTTATTTTTTTCCTCTCTGAAAACTCTTTTTGTGTGCAGAAGTAACATTATTGTCTTGGAGGCATATCATAATTTTCATTTTTTCCATAAAAGAGATTTTATGTCATAAGGAAAACAACTGTATCCTACCCTCCATTTTCACAAATTGTCTAGTTGATTGAATAAGTGAAAAAGTTACTAGTTGAAAGCCATTTTTCTATGTATATATCCAAAAAATGTCCAATCTAAATATTACTATCTTGAAACACTGCTTCTCATCTCCTTCACCTTTTATAGGAACTCCACGTTTTAAACAAAATCATTTTGTGACATTCTAAACCACATAAGAAATGATTCATATCACATTCACTTCTTTAAAACTTATGAATCTAATCTGTACTCAACAGTCTTGCTGTTTGCCTATTAATAATATCTCTCTGCTGTAAGGACACACACTTCTCCTAAGGACATAGAATTTTTGTGAATTCCAAAGAAACTTGGAAAATTAAGTAGTCAGTGCTTTCTATGATTTTTAAAATAAATGTATAGTTAGCTAAGAAAAATTAAGATGTCCTTGGAATTAGAAACTACATTTTTTTTTAATGGGAGTCTAATTTAGGGGCTGTAGCAAAGTTCTGTGATATACACTCTTATACATGTATACATATTTACATACACAGGCATATGAACACACATTTATATCTGTTTTAAATGGACATTGATTCTGTCAATCATATCTCTGGAAACAAGGGACCATGTGTGGAACTTTGGCTTAGCTCTCTTATGTAAAGTGCTATGAATAAATTTCAACCACTGACAACCGGTTAAAAAGTGATCAAGGAATGAGGAAATAGAAATCTGAACATAAACTATTTTTTTTTCTAAAATCTTTGCAAATTTGCTAAGAAAAATTAGGAAAATTTAAGACAGTCAACTCTGGGTAAAGTTTTGCACACATTCGTGTGCATACATACATTTTTTTTAACAGTGAAAGAGCTAAGTCATTATTTTAACTTAAGGTTAGTAAAGGGATATCCAGACAGAGAAAGCTTATAGATACAAAACACAGAAAGGATAAATGATGGAGATCCTTGAGAGAGAAGGGATTGAGAAATACAGAGCACAGATTTCTGAATTTGACAATTAGGAATTATATTTCTTAAAACATTGTTGTGCCATATTCATTGCACTTTGCTTCCAAGTTCAGTGGCTTTTTAATATTTTCTAATGTGGAAAACTATGTTAGACAAAAAATTTGTCTCTTGGTATTTGCATGTTCTTATCCACTAACAGTGATGATAGCAGACGATTTTTAAGTCACTTATGTTTTTGAGTGTGTTTGTATTTTGTCAAGACAACATTACACAGTTAATTGTTTATGCCAAGGGTGTATGTATGCAACTAGTGTGTATAAGAGAGATTTTTCCATCATCTTCAATATGTCTTCAAATGGTTTGGGATGAACTGTCAAACCCTTTCTCACTTTCCCTGCTTATTCTGACTTCTCTACCTTCCACTCATCCACCCAGTGTGAGAGATTTGCTACCCTCAGACATGTGGATGCATGGAAGATCCTTGTCTATCTGTGTCATCTAAGGATGTGTATGACCATTTATTTACCTGTAAAATTCATATTTATTATGCAATAAATTTATCAACTCAGAACTTAACTAGCTACATTTTCTTTCAAATGGCCAATGTGTAAAACTGAAATTTGATAGGTAGTAAAATAAAAACTTTCAGTACATGTAAAATTCTATATTCAACTATAATTTTACTTTAAAACATGCCCCTTAAGATAGACATTCACTTGTAGCTTAAAAATATTGAAATTGCAAAGTCACAAAATTTGGAGAGGTTTTAAAGAAAAAAAATCGGAAAACCTGTTTTTGAATCCTACTTTCTCCCCAGGCCTCTTGCCTGGCATGAATGTGACTGAATGCTTCATTTAAACCCATTTGTCATTCAGATGACATTAGAAATCATTCAGAGCAACCCAGATAGGTGTGATGAGGTCCACCCATAGAGCTGATGAATGAGCCTGCAGATACAGAGCACAATTTAATGAGGCCAAAAGGTTTGAGAATTAGAACAAAATGTTTGGGTTCTTTTGAAATGTATTACTCTTGGGAATTAATCTACCTGATTATAGATAGGTACAGCTTAAAATGGAGTCCATGTTAATCTCCTCACACAGCTGTTCCACATTAAAATGCATTCACTTTGTAATCTTTACCTGCAACTCTGCCATTCCTTAGGGCTCAACCATGTGTATGAGACTGCCTTAAAAATGGAGCCAAAACCAAAATGAACTTTATCATAGATTCCAAACAAATGAACAAAGGAAACTGACACCAGACACAGAGTTGAAAGATAATTCCCAGGTCTAGCAAAAGTAAAGATAACTTAATTTTCTGTAGATTAGCAAAGAGATTGGTTAGCAGTATACACTTAAGATTGTCTAGCCAGCTATAAAATTGTTCTTGGATTCTTAGGTTAATTCTCAGAATTAATCAAAAATAAAAAGACATTCAAAAATCTATAAAATGAAAATTTCAAAATAGCTAGTAAACTAAATGAGAAGAATAAATGAAAAAATGCATATGATAGATGTGGAATAATTTTGTAAAATAAAGAATGCATAGCTAAAAAATTATAATTGCCTGACAATAGATGCTTTATTTTTTAGATTCTTTCAAAAATGATTGGCAGTCTATTTTTTGTCAGATCCAGAAGAGAAATAATCTGTAGCCTACAAAAATCGAAAGCAAATCACAAATGGCTAAATCTGTATATAAAAATATATATATTTTCACTTTTATACAGTAAAAGTGAAAACTACTTTTTCAACACATGGTAGGAAAAATAATTCATGGGAAATAATTCATTGCCTTCTTGGTAGTCTCTGCCTAACTTCTCCATCAGACAAGAATGAAGCCTTTGGAAGGAACGTTCAAACCTCTGATAATAGAGGATATTCAGACTTGTGGGGATATTTAATACTGTTTAGAAATGCGCTGCTTTTAAAAATTTTCTTGTAATTTGGCACTTTCAACCATTTCCAAAGGATTTTCAGTTTTAGAATGGGAACTATAGCCGTGTTCATAAAAACCAAATGTATTACTTGTGCTAGAGTTAAGGTATAACTAAAAACAATAATTTTAAGTAATATTGGCCCTGCCAATAGATGATCAACTTAAAATTCATATCGTGTGCATCTGTGTAGTGTCCTTCTCTGACAGATTTGTTTACATTTGTGTTCTTTGAATGAAATTAGTATTGATAATTCATTACCTAAACTAAGGAACAGTTTCTTTGGGTCTGAGTATTAACTACTTCCATACATTTTACAGAGTCCTTAATTTGATGGCTAGAACAAATCCATTGAAAAGTGAGAATAAGTATTACATTAAACAAAGTATATTAGGCCATAGAGTGCCACAAATACACTTGAAATAATTTCTAGGTAGAATTGTGCCACCTAAAATTGGGATTGCCTTTTATTGATGTGAAATCACAATACCAGGAAGGGCATTCTGTTCTGTTTTTCCTGAGGCTGTCTTCTCAGATTGAAAGCTCTGCTTGCCATGTAGCTCCACACAGAGATCTTCCCTGCTCAGATTTTCTAGAGTGGTCCCCCTTTTCCTACACACTTCATTATTCTCTATTTCAGTACCATCTTTCCTCTTTGTTTTCTTTCTCCCAGATTACCATTTTTAAAAAATTATTTTAATTATGTACTTATTTACATTATCTTGAACTCTCTTCTGTTAAAAGCTCTAAGAGGTAGGGGTTGTATCAGCTTGTAAACCTACCATTGACTCCTTAGAGGCTAAGAAGGACTTGATGCACAGTGGTTGCTGAGTAATTACTGAAGATGCCCAACATAAATGAATAAATACAAATATGCAATTAATAATCTCCTATAGTAAACTAAGTCTAGTCAAGACTATGGTTTTTCCCGTGGACATGTATGGATGTGAGAGTTGGACTGTGAAGAAAGCTGAGTGCCGAAGAATTGATGCTTTTGAACTGTGGTGCTGGAGAAGACTCTTGAGAGTCCCTTGGACTGGAAGGGGATCCAACCAGTCCATTCTAAAGGAGATCAGTCCTGGGTGTTCATTGGAAGGACTGATGCTAATGCTGAAACTCCAATACTTTGGCCACCTCATGCGAAGAGTTGACTCATTGGAAAAGACCCTGATGCTGGGAGGGATTGAGGGCAGGAGCAGAAGGGGACGACAGAGGATGAGATGGCTGGATGGCATCACCGACTCGATGGACGTGAGTCTGAGTGAACTCTGGGAGTTGGTGATGGACAGGGAGGCCTGGCGTGCTGCGATTCATGGGGTCACAGAGTTGGACACAACTGAGCGACTGAAGTGAACCGATAGTAAACTATATATAAAACATTCATATATGATACTCAATAGCTTTGACCCTTTACAAGAAAATAATTTAAAATTATATGTTTTCCTTATAAGTGGGATGTTGTTGTTGTTGTTGTTCAGTTGCTGAGTTGTATCCAGCTCTTTGAAACCCCATGGACTGCAGTGTGCCAAGTTTCCCTGTCCTTCACCATCTCCTGGAGTTTGCTCAAACTCGTGTCCATTGAGTCAGTGATGCCATCCAGTCATCTCATCCTCTGTCATCCCCTTCTCCTCCTGCCTTCAATCTTTCCCAGCATCGGGGTCTTTTCCAATAAGTTGGCTCTTCTTATCAGGGTGGCCAAAGTATTGGAGCTTCATCTTCAGCATCAGCCTTTCCAATGAATAATATTTGGGGTTTATTTCCTTTAGGATTTACTGGTTTGATCTCCTTGCAGTCCAGTGGACTCTCGAGAGTCTTCAAAACCAAGCATCAGTTCTTTGGCACTCAGCCTTCTTTATGGTACAAATCTCACATCCATACATGACTGCTGAAAACACCAGACTTTGACTAGATGGACCTTTGTTGGGAAAGTAATGTCTTTTTGTTAATATGCTGCTAGGTTTGTCATAGCTTTTCCTCCAAGGAGCAAGTGTCTTTTAATTTTATGGCTACAGTCAACATCTGCAGTGATTTTGGAGCCCAACAAACTAAAGTCTGTCATTGTTTCCATAGCTTCCCTATCTATTTGCCATGAAGTGATGAGACCATATGCCATGATCTTAGTTGAATTTCAAGCCAGCTTTTCACTCTCCTCTTTCACTTTTATCAAGAGGCTCTTTAGATCTTTGCTTTCTGCCATAAGGGTGATATCATCTTTATATCTGAGGATATTGCTATTTCTCCCCACAATCTTGATTCCGGCTTGTGCTTCATTCAGCCCAGCATTTCACATGATGTACTCTGCATAGAATTTAAATAAGCAGGGTGACAATATACAGCCTTGACATACTTCTTTCTCGATTTTGAACCAGTCCATTGTTCCATGACTGGTTCTTCTTTACCTGCATACAGGTTTCTCAGGAGGCAGGTAAGGTGGTCTGGTATTCCCATCTCTTTAAGAATTTTCTACAGTTCATTGTGATCGACAAAGTCAAAGGCATTAGCATAGTCAATGAAGCAGGAGTAGATGTTTTTCTGGAATTCTCTAGCTTTTTCTATGATCCCACAGATGTTGCAATTTGATCTCTGTTTCCTCTGCCTTTTCTGAATCCATCTTGTACATCTGGAAGTTCTCGGTTCACTTACTGTTGAAGCCTCGCTTTGGAGGACAGAACATTACCTTGCTAGCATGTGAAATGAGTGCAGTTGTGCAGTAGTTTGAACATTCTTTGAACCCATGAACAGTATGAGAAGGCGAAAGTGGAATGTAGAGTAAAATTAATGTTCCACCCTTGCATATGCCATTGTAAGAATTAGGGGGACTTAAGTTCATATAAAAAACAATTATATTGATGCCACCTCTCCTTTCATACTGATCAGTCCAACACATAGTTTTTCATGAGTATTCTCATTCTTTGTGTCAGTGAAGTATTTAGCGTTACCCCAGAGGAACATCTGAAATAACTATATCACTTATGTTGTGACCTCTCAGCTGACAATCATCTCTGCAGAGCTAAATTGCTTAGAAATGAAATGTATCCATAGCTTCTTCCTCTGTTATCAAATCCTGTCAGTGCATGCAGATAGAAGGGGAACCTGAACTTACTCCCTTATAATCTTAATATGCAAGGATGATTTATTGTAATTGTTAACATTTTTAAACACGAACATAATCCCAAGGGCATGTATCTTTGTTATATACCCACATGCAAGACATGTAAGAGAGAGATCAGCTAGGTCTTTAAGATCATGTAAGCAAAAACTATTGCATTTCCTTTTCCTTTTTAAAGTTTTGCTCGGTGTGATTTACTGAAACAAACTCACTGGTCACTTACTAAATTTGTTCCTTTGTCAGGCCCTGGGAAATGCCATACAGGCATATCTTATATGGACACAGCGGCATTTAGACAGTATCTTTTTCTTTGGAGTTTAATATTAAATGCAGTAGAGCAAATGAAATTTGTCCCTCTGAAAAGGTATTATTTCAAGTTATGTTCTTTTTGAGGCATGAAACTGGAAAATGATACCTTATTGAATTCTGATAGTTTGACTATAGAAGACATTGTAGTCATCATCATCATGGTGTCATCTTTATTACTGTAACTAATATTTATTGTGCTTATAATTTTCCATATAATACAAAAGCTTTTCATGTATCACTTCATTCACAGTTGTAATAGCCATATGATAAAAAGGTTTTTATCACCATCAACATCGTCCCCATTTTGGAAATAAGAAAACCAAAATTTGAGAAGTTAACGAGCTTGCTGAAAGCTATACAGCTACTAAGTGGCAAAATCAATCATTTAAATGTTCAGCAGTCCAAATTTCATAACCTGATGTGGAGTGTGCTGGTTAGTCCTGTATCTCTCTCTCCAGGGCAGCCTTGGGGCCATGCCAGTCATCCTTTGCCCACCCAGCATCCTTCCTTCTAGTAGGATAGCAAGACTTCACCACTAAGGAACATGCTTCTCACAGCTTTAAGAAGCTAAAATGGATTAAACCTAAGCCATCAAATCTTTGCAGACTTACAAGAACCTTTCAGATCACTGGGCTTTATAAAATAAATTAAGTGTGAAAGGTACATTTGGACATTTTTATTTATTTCATAATGCTATAAGCCTAGAGATGTGGGTTATTTTAAACTCTGTGGATCCTGGTATACTTGTGAATTATGAAAACTACCGTAGAATTTTCTCCTAAAATATTCAGTCCAATCTAGTATTTTTATAGGCTTATTGCCAAAAATTTTAGTACACATAGTAAATTAATAAAACCCGTTTCTGACATCATTTTTCTAACAAGATTCGATAGCTGAAGTTTTTATTTTAGTTTTATTGGCTTTCTTTCTTCATAGTCTCATTTCCATTATTCCCTGGAGATTTGCCTATTGTAAATTAAACTTGAACTCTGGGTAACTGATAATTGTTGAGGTGACAGTTTCCAGTAACTGGGTTCTGCTGGGAAACAAGAAATTCCTATGACTTTTAAAATAGGTTGACCCTGTGGTTTTGGAAAAATCTTAATTGAAGACAAGTATTTTTGTCTTCAACAAACAAGACAAAATAAAAAGCAGAGTAACAGAAGTCTAGAACTAAAGGATACATCAGTAGTGTATTTTAAGAAGCAAATCAGTGACCCAATTTGCTGGTAATTAAAAGTTTTCTCTGGTCAAATAGGCCAGGCTTAACATGTAAATTATAATTCAAATTTACATTTTGGAATTATAATTTTCTGTTCAGAGAAAAAATGATTTTTGGACCAAGTGAAGGCCAAATTATATAAATTGCAACTAATAATAGAGGCTGATTTTTAGTTAAGTTTAATTTTATTAAACTTGTTCTCAAATTGCAGTTTATTTTGTGAATATTCTTATATAACTAAACATGAGTCAATTATTTTTTTTCCTCTAGGAATAATATAGCATATAAATGATATGTGTATTATACATACTTTAACTTGCCTGAAGAAATTTGTTCATCTTCATTTGTCAAAAGACTATGTAACAACAGCAAAAAAAAGATTATTAATTTGCCGTGATATAAGTGTAATGAAACAACCCATAATTATGAATGCAAGGCTCCTATCACTCTGGTTTTGGCTCTACTCTGTTATAATGAACTAATTTATATATCAGATGATATCAAAATGTGTCTTATATCCCTCTGGGAAAACATTAAGACCACTCATTTAGCTATTGAATTTTTTTTCATTTAATAAATATTTATTTTCATATCTATATAAAGTACTGTAATAGATACAATAGTGCAATCCTAAAACTGTTTTAACCCAGTCCAATGTTTATTCAATTTCTAACTTCCCATATTATTTCTGTTAGAAATCTGGGCTCCAGCAATGTGAAAAATATTTTTGAAAGCCATCTATAGCTATGTATGTTTCATATATGACCCTCACAGAAGTGAACATTCTAAAACATAGCCTATCTAACATCAGCCAGTTCAGGATCATTTAGCAAATTTTCTAGGAATATTACACTTAGAACAGTGAGTCTTCAGTACGTACTTGTTCTATGGATCTAGTGTTGTGATTATAAATGTACTACTAGGCATAAGCAAAGGAATTTTTTCTCAACAAAAGCTGACTTTGCTTTCATGGAGGCCTGATTAAAAGTAATTTACTTAATGGAGACTTTAGATGAAATATTTAGCTTCTATGGCTGCACATTAAGTGTTTCAAGGTTTTGTGTTTTTTTTTTAATGTCATTTTATTTGTTTCTCTGTAAGACCACGTAAAGAAAAGACTTCTGAAAATACACATCTTTGAGAATGTAATTTACCTTAATCTCTAAATTGTGCCTATTTCAAGGAATCACTTTATTATTTTATTTCCCCAAATTTATAGCTAAAGAAGAATGGTACACTTAAAGAAGAGAAAAACATCAGACTGAGGAAGGGGACAGCAAACACCTCTGTAAACTTGGCATTGGAGTTCATTAACTCTTCCACAGGGTGGCAGTCATATAGTGTGGAATAGGAGAATGAAAGTAAAACTCCCAAGTGGAAAGTTAGAGTTCAAAAATTATTTTTTAAACTTCATCAATTCATTGTATATATGTACTATGAAATGTTGAGTATCACACCTGATTATGAAATCAATCTAGTTAAAATCTTATTACATAATTCAAATGTTTAAAGCAAAGACGAAAGCGTGGTACAGCACCTGGGATTAAAGTATAATATTCATGTGTATCTTTTCATTGTCATAGAAAGAATTAAAAATTTATATTTGATTTATATTAAACTTTTTATATTTGATATGGTTTATATTAAACTGTTCTCAATCAAATATATATATATATTTATCAAGTCATTTTAGAAAATTATAAGGTAATCTATAAAATCATTATTTACATGCATATGTTTTGTGTGTATGTATATCTACCAAGAGACAAAATAAGTACTTTAGATATACTAGAAACATTTTATAATTATTGTAATGGTAAGACAGTTGCTGAAACTATAGAAAAGATGAATTTGTAATTTTTAAGATTTTAGTAACCATTGGGAGGATGTTTTCAGAAAAATGTCTTTAAAAAGATCTATCACAAGGCAAATATAATTTGCAAAGTGAGTTAAAAATTATACATTTGTAATATGGGAATGATTCAATCAGTTCAGTTCAGTTGCTCAGTCGTGTCCAACTCTTTGAGACCCAGTGAACCGCAGCACGCCAGGCCTCCCTGTCCATCACCAACTCCTGGAGTTTACCCAAACTCATGTCCATTGAGTCGGTGATGCCATCCAACCGTCTCATCCTCTGTCGTCCCCTTCTCTACCTGCCCTCAATCTTTCCCAGCATCAGGGTCTTTTCAAATCAGTTAATGCATCCTACCTATATTCAAATAGACAAGGAAGGACCTCTGAGATAAATGAATAAAGATAGAGAAGAAAAAGTAAAAAGAAAAAAAGTGTGTATTAAACTTTTATTAAATTATAATTAATTATGACAATGTCCACTTTGACACCCACCTCTGATTCTAAATTCTTTAATTTGAACAATATCTGAGGTTTCCATGTAGGCCAACAATTAGGGTCAGACAAAACTTCTGTAGTAAAACAAATAAAGCAATATGTTTTGTTGTTGTTTTTTACTAGTATATTTTTTTGCCTGTGTTGTGTTTATTTGGACTATTTGAATAACATCAGTCAAAATATTCACATGGTATATGTCTGTTTATGTCTAGCCTCTATGTTATTAGAAATGCTTGATTTCTAAGGATCTAGATATGTAATAATAATTCATTTAGTCTTATTCATTTATGTCCTTGTACTGGAAAGTACTTTATGGAAACCATTTTACTGGAATACTGTTGTGGTAAGAGAAACAACAGACAAAGCAGTGCTTTAAATTGAAAATTTGAGACATGCTTTCAGATGTTAATCATGAAAGTGATCCCCAGGTGCTTTCTAGAACATCTGGATTGTTTCCGTGTCCTGAATTCTCATGACAATTGTTTAAGGTATGGCAATTAAATTGAATTATCAGTAGGGTGGCCAACCCATTCATAAAAATAATCCATTTAGGAGTAATTTTAACTCTGTTAAGTAGTAACACTCCACTAAAATGCATATCCCCCAAAATGACCAATTGAAGATTTTACGAAATGAAACTAGATTTTTGTATTTTGAAGGATTAAGGGAGAGAGGGTAGTAAGTAACACCAACTTGGGTAGCAAGAGAGGGTAACACCAACTTCTGTTAAGCTAGAACCAGTCACCTGTCTTTACAGTTTGGGGGGATTAAAACTCTGATGTATTCACCTAATGGCTTCTTGCATAACTAGCCAAGGCATACCTGGATGAGTGGCTTGAGTGAAACTTTACAAGTGAAACAACACCCTCCCCAGTGTACTTTCTGGGGCGAGGGTTGTTATGATGTGATCTCTGTGTGGCCAAGACCAGCAAAAGAACAGAGACCAGATGTAGAATCTCTTGAGATTTGTGCTCTGCAGTCATATGTGAAAGATGAAACAGATGAAACAATTAGAAAATGTCAATTCAAACAGTCAATCGACATGAATTAGGGAAAAGCTCTTAACATAGTTCAAACCAGACAGACCATGAATTCATGGAAAAGTGCTTTTCTGCATGTTTATCTTTAGAAAAAGCTAAACTGTTGAACTTAGAGTACTGGTTTTCTCTAATTACTAAATTGGTAAAAATCAGTGTAAGTAACCATTTTATTAAATATTTGTTGACCTCATTGAATTTATTTTCTATACTTTTGTACTATTTAAATTCAGTGCCTTCCAATGAATATATAAATTACAATAATTAAACAGTATCACAATTACATTTTAAAATATTTGCATATTAGAAGCAGTCAATATTTTAATTCTTCTAAAAAATGCTCAGAGCTTAAAATATTTATTTATATGTTCCAATCATCTTTATAGAAAGTAAGTCATATGACTAACATCATACTCATACATGTGCATATTAAATATTTTCATGATGTGAAAAGTAGTGAAACCATCATTAAGTATAATGCTCTAAGCAACTAAACGTAGAGTGACCTCCTTTCTATATAGATTTTTGTAACCTTGTACCTATTAAGTAGGATTTTTTTTTTTTTGCAGTGACTAGATAGATATGTGAATAGTATGTTTTAACTAGGTGAGACAGCTGATGTTGAGTTGAATCTGAAAGATGCCATTTCTACAAATGAAACCTTAGTCATGATCCTGCCACAGAATTGGGATATGATGCAGAGTACCTGAGTACTAACTTAAATTTAGTAACTAAAGTCTATATTTAGAGTAGATTATGTAGTTTCTCTCTGATGCCTTCCAAGTGATTTAGAAGCCTCAATTTTCTTGTCACATAAATTAACTGAAAAACATGCTTTTATTTATCTTTTATTTTAGCTCTTTTGTTTTGCCTTTCAATTAAATTTTATGCAGCCTAACAGATACCCATTTTTAAATTCATCAGGTCCGTGTATTCACATTTTCAGTTGGTCAACATAATTATGACAGAGGACCTATTCAATGGATGGCCTGTGAAAATAAAGGTAACAAGCCTGTTTACATGACCACATTTTAGTATAAGAAGATGGATTTAGTAGTTGTTACTTCTACATATTATCATTTAAAATACTCTAAAGTTGTAGCTAATTTTTAAATCGAGGCAAGAATAAGATATGTTTTCTCTAGAGAAAACACACAAGAAATGTTGACATCAGTGTTACATTACATTATAGTATTGCTTTGACATTATAGTGTTATATTTTATTGAATTATACTGATTCTGATTCTGATCAAATATAACTTTCCATGAAGAATTAAGAATCAAATAATATCTGAATTGTATAAAACTTAGATATCAGAAAGTATAACATTATATGGTACTTTTTTCCTGAGTGGCTAAATTATTTTTTAAATGTCTTATACATTCCTAGATAATTCAGACTTTGTATATGAACCTATATTTCATTTATACTCAGAAAAAAAATGTTGTTTGAACAATGCCACATGACAATAGCAAGAGCCTAGATTTATTCTCAAAGTTATATTTTGGCAGATATAATATAAAATTATTAGATACCCATCACTGTATACTTTTAATTATTTCTCCAATGAAAACAATATTTGTTGATAATAGGTTTCTACTGCTTTCTAGAAAAATGACATTTATTTTATACAATATAAGAAATGTAGTGAAGTTTCTGATAAAGCTTGTGTATTTGCTATGAGTTTACGTTAATCACACATTTTCCAAACTGATCAGCAGTATTGATATTTTAGTGTTTGCTGAATTAGAAGTACTCAGTTTCTCCTAGAAAGCCATGAAATAGTTCTGTGTATTTTACTATATCATAATATGTAAACATATAAATCTGTTGTGTATATATGTGTATATTTCAGGTTATTATTATGAAATTCCTTCCATTGGAGCAATAAGAATCAATACTCAGGTATGGTTTTTTTTAAACTTGTTTAAAGTGTCTTTTCAAACTAAGATATTTCTCTGCTCCTTTAAATATGCTCAATATGAAGAAAATAGGTGAAAATGAATAAATGATTGATGTATTATATGAATAAATAACTCATACTATTACATTTGTAATGAGTATCATGGTAATGTATTGGTTTTATTTCATTAAAGTTCCAAGTGTTTTTAAATATCTGAAACTCAGACAAAGATGTATAATTATGTTTGTCTTCTCCTATTTTAAAAACATCATAGAAAATAAAATCATCTACTAACAATCTCATCATATAATTTCAACTTGTTTCTATAGCAAATCATTTAACTGAGTTTCCCCAAATTATAGGTTCAACACAGAAAATTAAACAATAATTATTTGCAACTTACAACAAGGAGATGGTTTTTCTACAGCCATTCAGTTGAAAACATACTTGTTAAATAGGTAGATTGAACCAATAAGTTAATTTAAATGTAAATTTAAATATTCATAAATTGCTGTTTAAAATCATTTATTCAGTTTTAAACATAACTGAAAGTCTACAGAATAGACTAAGTCAAAATTTAGCCCAAATAACATGGCTTTTGTGGAAATGAATACTGAATATGTTGAGTTTTGAAATGAAACAGCAGCTGCATTCAAGTCTGATGTCTAGTTTTGGCACAGTATTTCATTTATTTTTGATATGTTTAAATGTAGTTTTGAATTTCAGCCAAACAATCTGTGATATGAAAACAAGTATGTGGCTGCTTTATTATTTCAAATTTGTGCAGTTCCATCCAGTAAATCACAGAGCCTTAAATAGTTTAGATTAACATAAAACAATTCACAGGGAACTTATTTCACTTATCCTTGGCTGTACCTCAGAAAGAGAATGTTTTGTTAGGAGGAAAAAAAAAAAAACTGTGGTAGATACATTGTATAAATAATACAAGTCAAATATTGTTAATTCTGAGTATGCAGACATACCATTTATGGAGTACCCAGAGTAGAAATTGAATGATTATATGCTTAACACTCAATAATTTTAATTCTATCTTCATTTTTACTCTAGGTAAGTTTTTCTCTGTGGAGTTGTTGTTGTTGTTGTTGTTTTTTAAAGAACTGCATTCCTAGTTATTAACCACTTAAATTTTTTAATGTGTTTTTATATAGGAATATTTGGATGTTCTGGGAAGACCAATGGTTTTAGCTGGAGACAAAGCTAAGCAAGTCCAGTGGACAAACGTATACCTGGATGCACTGGTAAGCTAGGCTGTTCAGCCAAAAACTGTTATAACAAAAGCACACAGCTAACTTCTGTTTCTCTCTAGCTTCCATTCTCTTTTTCTCTTCATGAAACCTTTTCAGAATTCCTTCTATCGCACCTTGTTTGCTAGAATTTACATAATTTACTTAAAAATCTAGACTTGTGTGCAACAGAGAACCAGAGATATAAAGTGTTATTTTTCATTTGTCGTTGAGGATATAGAGTTTCAAACCTCGAATCTTGAATTTAAGATCGTTCTAGTAACTTTGTGAAGTTTTATGTAAAAAAAAAATCCTAAACTCACATGAATTAGTAGATTTTGAACAAGAATTGTGAAGAAAGTATTTTTAAAGTAGATTTCAGCTAGCAGAAGCTTGAAGCTCAGATGGTAAAGAAACTGTCTGCAGTGCTGGAGACCCAGATTCGATCCCTGGGTTGGGAAGATCGCCTGGAGGAGGGCATGGCAACCACTCCAGTATTCTTGCCTGGAGAATCTCCACAGGATCGCAAAGACTCAGACTATGACTGAGCAACTAACACTTTCACACTTTGAGCTAGCAGGAGTCTGTCTGCTGTCTCCTCCATATTTGAGATAGCCTCCATATCTTAAACCAGACTCAACAAAACTCAGAAGTACTTGCAATTAGATAAACAAATATCTTACCCACCCTGGAACAATCACAAACCTAATCACCTCTTCACATTATAATTTCTTGCTTTAGAGTCAACCCCAAATATTTATGGAAATAGCCCATTGAAGTGATACAGTCTGGTGTGAAATAACAAATAAAAACATGTTCAGTTTTCCACTGGACCGTGGGAATTGTAGTATAGGCATGCCATCATATTTCAGAGCAGTGGTTCTTTCTCAACTGGGGGCAATTTTGCCCCTCAGATCACTTGGAGATATCTATAGGCATTATTGATTGCCATGACTGGGATAGAGTTTGCTCTGGCATCCAGTGAATAGGTGTCAGGGATGCTGTTAGACGTTCCCACAATGTACAAGAGAATCACACACATCCCCAATACACACACGCACGCACACACATACACACAAAACAAAGAATTATTCAGCTCAAAATGTCAATAGGGCTGATATTGAGAAATCATATTTTAGTATAACTTTTTCTTTCCTAATATGAAAGTTATAAATAGTAGTAAGATTTATTCATATGCCTAACTTAATTAGAGAAGACTTAATTAACAATTTTGCTAGTGTAACATCAGAGAGACTTAAAATACTAAGCTCTGAAAAATAGATGCTGATTCAGTAACCCCTTTTCCTACTTGGAGTTTAATTATATGCTGATACTACTTTCCTAAATACAGTGATGAACCCACAGGGAAGAATGCAATCTATTTAGAAAGAATTACTTATCATTTGGTTCTTGTAAAATAAACATATACAGGAAGTTTAGGAGAAAAACAGTCACTATTAGCAGCAGCCTTGCACGCTAAGAACGATAAAATGAAGCTTGCTTACCTCAAGCCCTTGCTAAAATTACTGTCCAGTGTTCCTTCTTGACATCACATATTTATTTAAGGTCACATGGTCATCTGAAGCTGTGGTCAAAATGTTTCATGCATTCAAATCCATCACAGGACAGAGTATGATAGGAAGAGTCAATAATTATTCCCTCTTGTATTTCCTATGAACCAGAAGTTCATTAACCAGCATGTCTGCATTGTTGGTAAGGTTCTTGCAGATAGCATAAATGACTTTAGGAAGTGATTTTAGTTCTGAATCTGCTGTTCTGCTAGCTGAGACTAAATGTAAAAAAAAAAAAAAAAAAAAAAAAGAACAAAATGAGACACATTAATTGACTGGTCAGTGGATACATAGTACATTCTTCTAACTTAAGACTCAAACATGACCCATTTTTATTTCCAATTACTTGTTTATAGTCTGCACATAACACATTCAAAAAATAATCTGGTCAGATTCACAGTTATTTTTTTAAAGAGAGGTAAAATATTGCAAGACAAAATATAATAGACATAATGAGAAAAATGAAAAGAAATCTAAAAATCAGAAGAAAGAGGCCACATATTTGGTGAGAGAATAAGGTTAAAAAGATGGTGTTTTAGCTAAATATATGAGTCTACATAAGATTTCTACAATTGGTGATGTATAGCAGTATGAAAATTGGACAAGTGCTATGTATATTGAAAGGATGATACTTTGGTCACTTTTGCAGATAATGGAAGATCAGACTAGAACCAAGACTGGGACTGTATTGTGGAGGGTTCATTTTATTTGGGAGATAAAGTACGATTCTTTAGATGAAAAGAATTGCACTCGAAAATAAATATCAAATAAATTCCAAGAGAGCATATATCTTGTTTTATTTCTCTTCTTAGTTCTCTAGAAACTTGCACAGTGCCTTGGAATTGAGTGCAGTTTATATCTATAAGTTTGTCTAATATGTTAGAAGCCTTGTATCTCCTTTGGGAGCACATATTACCATATTTAGAAAAAATTTATGGTATTCTGTGTCAGTGTGAAAGCGATGCAAAGAAAAAGATTGCTTCTATTTATGCCATGTTAGTTAGTTAGTTCAGTCGCTCAGCCGTGTCTGAATCTTTGCGACCCCATGAATTGCAGCACGCCAGGCTTCCCTGTCCATCACCAACTCCCAGAGTTCACTCAAACTCACGTCCATTGAGTCGGTGATGCCATCCAGCCATCTCATCCTCTGTCGTCCCCTTCTTCTCCTGCCCCCAATCCCTCCCAGCATCAGAGTCTTTTCCAATGAGTCAACTCTTCGCACGAGGTGGCCAAAGTACTGGAGTTTCAGCTTTAGCATCAGTCCTTCCAAAGAACACCCAGGACTGATCTCCTTTGGAATGGACTGGTTGGATCTCCTTGCAGTCCAAGGGACTCTCAAGAGTCTTCTCCAACACCACAGTTCAAAAGCATCAATTCTTCGGCGCTCAGCCTTCTTCACAGTCCAACTCTCACATCCATACATGACCACTGGAAAAACCATAGCCTTGACTAGACGGACCTTTGTTGGCAAAGTAATGTCTCTGCTTTTGAATATGCTGTCTAGGTTGGTCATAACTTTCCTTCCAAGGAGTAAGCGTCTTTTAATTTCATGGCTGCAGTCACTGTCTGCAGTGATTTTGGAGCCCCTAAAAATAAAGTCTGAAACTGTTTCCACTGTTTCCCCATCTATTTCCCATGAAGTGATGGGACCAGATGCCATGAGCTTAGTTTTCTGAATGTTGAACTTTAAGCCATGTTACCATTCCTAAAACTGTGCATATACTCAATATATACACAGTTGGTCCTCCATATCTGTGTCCTGTGTCTATAGGTAAAACCATTGCAGATTTAAAATATTTAGGAAAAAGATTCAGAAGTTCTAAAAGCAAAACTTGATTTTGCCAGGCACTGGCATAATGTTTACATAACGTTTACGTTGTATTTACAACTGTTTATGTGGTATTTGCATTGTAAGGGGCTTTCCTGATGTCTCAGATGGTAAAGAATCTGCCTGCAATACAGGAGACCCAGTTCGATCCCTGGGTCAGGAAAATCCCTTGGAGAAGGAAGTGGCAGCCCACTCCAATATTCTTGCCTGGAGAATTTCATGGACTGAGGAGCCTAGTAGGCTACAGTCCATAGCGTTGCAAAGAATCAGACATGACTGAGCGACTTCCACTTTACTTTACCTTTTTGCATTGTAAAAGGTATTGTAAGTTATATAGAGATGATTTGCAGTCTGGAAGAATGAGCATGAGTTATATTTAAATAGTACCCAGTTTATATAAGGGACTTGAATATCCATGGATTTTGGTGTCTTTTGGATACTAGGTTTATAAATTATCTATAATCTGACACTGTTGAGGTGGAAAGTTTTCATTGCAGATATTAATTCACATATTCAATTAAGGATGTTTTCATGGTCAAATTTTCTTCCTTAATACTAAATACAAAGTCAACATACCTATCATGCAGCCAACTATGTGTCGTCATTTCCTTAATTTTCTTGGTCCCAAATAATTTGATACCTTGTTCTGCTGAAAGTGTATGATTGTCCTTTCCCACTAATTCAGTTTCTACTGTTTTTGAGCTTCCCATGTGTATAATTAATAATAAACCATGGCCTAAACCATTTTCTTTATGACTGTGCTGTTTCTATAATTAGAACAAGAGTCAATAGATTTGGATTTGGGATCATTATTCACAAAAAGATTACTAATAATTTCTCAGTAAATTCAGAATTTTCAACAATAATTTTTAAATTATTTTAAAGAGCAATTTTGTTAAAAATGTTCTGACATGAAATATTTGTAACAGAAATATAATTGTTGCAGATGGCAAGCATAAAATGCAACCTCTGACCTGAAAATCAGTTTTTTCCAACTAATCTCTGTGTATTCATGTAACATATGAAATTATCTACATGCTGATTAATTCTGTGTGATTATTTTTACTCTACTAAACTGCTTCATGACTAGACTTTCATATTTGATTATTGCACCTGTATGCATCATTTCAGTTTGTCAAAACGTTCATTTTGGAGAGCATATAGAAGCAATGTTGCTTCTTTTGAACATCCTAATGCTTACCTAGAGTATCCTAGAAATGTATTATCAGTAGCATGTTTTTTCTGTTTATAATATTATTTTGCTACACATTTGTGATTTAGCCTGAAGCGTTTGGCTTAGGGCATGAAAAAATTCAAGAATGGAGCTGAAAAAAAAAAGAAAAGTTAAATCATTTGAAACAATATTTTAATATCACTCTGTTCATAGTGGCCTCTGATATTAGGTGGACTCGCTATGAAAAAAAAGAGTGGATGGACAGGGTTACTACAAGGTTTAGTGTAATTTGACTTTTAAAGTTATTGCAGTGCTCTCTTGAGAGTATTATTTTAGATGTTGCATGCTTAAAGAACTGACTAATAGATACTACTAATTTCTAAGACATTTATTTCATTGACCTTTAAATAAGCTTTCAAAATCAATTTCTAATTTTTATGACTGTTTATAAAGCAACTAAAATACAGTGTCAGATATTCAAAAACTAATGCATAATGACAAAGTTTAAATTGTTATTTGAATTTGACTTTTTTCTGTGAATCTATTTTTAGGAACTGGGACTTGTCATTACTGGAACTCTTCCGGTCTTCAACATAACCGGCCAAAATGAAAATAAGACAAACTTAAAGGTTAAAAGTTAATTGATAAAATTAATAATAATAAATGATAAACTGTGACGTTGAAGCTTATTGTGGATAAGATATTTCCATAAGGAAATACATAGAACGTAACTGTCTCATGAGGCTGAAAGTAAAAGTCAGCAGCTGTCTATGTGATAACCACCTGGGAAAAAGGAAATGCAGGACAAGTTCTCAGTTCCCCCAGAGACAAGATTCAACTTAACTCCATTTAACTGTGACTTGACAAGAACACAAGTTCAGGGTCTGGGAGTAATTATTGCTTGGACCAGAAAGTTCATTTGGGTTTCCCGTAAGATGTTACAGAATACATGATTAAAGGGCAGTGCTACTTTGTGCACATTTTTAAATGCATCTAAGATACCCATGGAGTTCAGGAAAAAAAAAAAATCCAAAGCAAAAAAAAATAACATGGTAATGTTTGTATCAGATATATATAGGTACCTTTTTAGGATCGCTCATCCTCCAAGTCCCATACAACAGATTATTTTTTTTAATTATCATGTAACTTAAGGATATGATTTAAATGAATAGTTCTCTTTCTGTTTTTCTCTTTTTTAAGATTGAGGGGAAAATGCTTAATGAGTCTCATAAAAATACTTATTTCTATAGCACTGGCATTGTCAATGCTACCAACCTAAAGTTCTACAAATGTTGAAAAATATGTATCTTGTGCTTGTTAAATTATCTCATTTTAAAAAATACTTTTTATTTAAAGTAGGTTTGCATTCCTTTGTCTTAGCTTGCATTAGAAGGAATTTAAAAATCTAGGAGAATTAAGATTTTTAAATACTAAATACTGATTTTATATTTTGGCTGACATTCCTGATTTGAGGGAAATTTATTTCTAGTTTATAATATAATGAATGTTGCACTTAAGCATTATTTGTTCACTTATTATAAATTCAGTTGAACTCCTTATTTTAATAATGTGGCCATAGAAACAATTGGTTATTCCTCTTTGGGGGCCCATTACCATTCTTAAATATCTGCTGGTTCTAATTATCGTAACTCATGAAGGGAGTAATTCTCTTAACTCCTCATACAGACTGTGTAAGGGATTGCTTAAATCTGGGGAACATGCTCTGAGTTGGCTCTGGGTTGGTTCATGGGAAAACAGCGTAGTTGTTGACCTAACTTTCTCATTCTGTGTGTACCTACACAGGGTTTACAATGTGCTTATACTAACAATTGATTGGATTTAATGACTTTCTGTGTAACATTTTATTTTATAATTTATGTAACTATATTTAAAACAGATTCATGATTCCAAATTTTAACACCATTTCCATCCTTATGTCCCATAAAAGACTATGATAACAATTTACCACATGGATTCTTTGATTTGCAGCTAAAACTGTGATGCCCATTGTTTGGTATTTAGAAGTTAACAGCAAGCAGAAATAGTGTTGTGAGAATTTCCATTTTATTACACATAAGATCACATACTTTTCACATATACACTAGTATTATCAGCAGCAAAAATATATGTTTTTTTTATTTGGTATTGTCTAATTAACTTTTAAGTGGTGATTTCTGAATTATATTATAGCACAAAGTCAGTTTATACTCACAAATATACATACAACCCCCACTTAACAGCTGTTGACTGTACAGTATCAATTAAACTATGGGGTAATTAGTACAAAAAGCAACAAATTTAAAATTTCATATATTTTTTTTGTATTTTAGCTGAAATAATCAAGATTTCACTTTTAACCTAATAACAATACAGTTGAAGGAAAAGAAAAATCACAGCTGAGAATCACTGCAAACTGATACATTAAGTGCCTCACCCTTACACATAAAAATATACATATATTTAATCTAATGTGAAATGCAAGCATTGTTGAGCAAAAGGATGAATGTATGTTATAATTTTGTATAGAAATGTGTCAATTTTTGGTATAAAAACACTGCCTTTTTGCTTATTATAGAATCAGCTGATTCTTGGTGTGATGGGAGTTGATGTGTCTTTGGAAGATATTAAAAGGCTAACACCACGTTTTACAGTAAGATGCAATTTTCTCTTTTGATATCTTTTTTATTTTAAAACTGTACTAATTTAGCTTGTCTTTAAAGCATTAAGAAATTCTCAAAAATTGTGCATTTATCTTTGCAAAGCTACTAAATATTTAAAAGAATTCTTAAAAGAATGTTATAATATCATGTTACCTTTCTTTATGCTTTAAAATATGTATTTAAGAATTTATTAATATTATTTTTCAGTTGTGCCCCAACGGCTATTATTTTGCAATTGATCCTAATGGTTATGTTTTATTACATCCAAATCTTCAGCCAAAGGTATGTCTATAATTTGTTTACAGTGATAATGTTCTGTAAAATTAATGATTAATGTTCTTAATTAGGTTCATCATTCTTTATTCACTATATAGCACTAAGTATAAAAAAGCATTTTATGTGTAATGTTAATACATGACAAAGCCACAGTTACGCGAAGATGTGAAAGCAGTTTTCATTTTCGCTTACCAGCTTAGCTCTGCAATATTCCTATCCAGTACCCAGCTAACCAGTAGTCCTGTCTCTGAGGCAGTCATTATCACCTCCTGGCCTGAGCTTCCACATCCTCCTTGGTGTTTTCATTAGGCTGTAAGGCAGTAAAGGCGGTTGCCTGGATGCGTGTAAACCTGATAGCATTATTCATGTTCCTCTCTGCAGAGGCCATTTCTCTCTCTCTTTGTTTCTGGTAATTCTCTCTCCTTTCCATCTCCCAGACTTATAAAGATATGTATGAAATGAGTAAGTAAAACTCAGTGAGATGGACTTCGTAACTGGGAAGGGTTTATTAATCAGTGAGTTATATGAAAGTTATAAAATTCCATACATTAAAGATTTTATCCAAATCTTTATTCCTATTTTCCCAGGGTATAAAATACTTTCCTAAATATCTCATCCAATTCATTTTGCTTTTCATTAATAGCTTCCCAGGTAAAGCACTTATGTATCTATATGTAAAGCTGGCAAAACCTTATTTGTTTTTAATTTATAAGCAGCTTCAAGTTATTATTTAACTTTGAAGATAATATTAAAGATACTTTAAACCATGCTTCAGGGAAATCTATGCAGACTTCTGCATACTATTTCCTTCTCCCCAGGCATAGATATTTAATGTTAGAGATATTTTAGGATATCAAGTAGGGTCATTAAAAATTATTCAAAAAGTAATAATTAAGAACCATTAATATTGAATATTAAAACATATTTATTGTTATAACTAATGTCTGCATTTTATTTCTCACTCTGAAAATTACTTCCATACAAAATCCATCATTATCTAAATATTTCCTAATTATTTGTAGCTACTGATCACACCGAATTGTTTTTAAAGTTGTTACTTTAATGTAAATATGAGATAAGCATTTCACATGTTATCATTAGTCTGTCACAGCTCTTTAAAAACATGTCAAGTTTCTTATAATAGAGTTTTTTATGATTGGCTAACATTATGATTTTTTTTTAATTGAAAATTTTTATCTTTCTGAATCTTAAGATTTGTAAAAACTTTATAGTGTTATTTTGTATTATGTTGTATAGCCAATATATTTAAATTATATTCCCATAAGTAACATGATTTAAATGCTATAATAATATAATGTGCTGAAGAGTGTGAAGGACCCCTACTTTTATGTCACTGGACATTTTATGATTGTGAGTCTAAACTCCTTCCCCAGAGGAACTAAAATATATCATAGACAAAATAATAAAGAATAAGAATAATGAATATATGTAAATATAAAAATCCATCATTTAGAGGTAATTATTTGAAAAGTTTTTCCCCTTTTCTACATTCTTATACTAATAACCAGTATTTATGTGGAAAATATTTTATTACTATTTGAATGCTTTAAACATGTTTCTGGCTCATATTTGGAATAATTAATTTACTAAAATTTTGAAAGCTATAAACAAAATATAAGTTATTTATAAATTCATAGTAAAGGCCAAATGGGTTGATTTTTCTTCAGGATTATGTTATTTTTCATATTTTTATATAGGAAATTGTTAAAAGAATAGTTTTAGAGAACCATTTAAAATGTTTGAACTATCAGAATATTTTTTCTGAAGTTCATGCTTTTGAATTAAATATGCTTATTCTTAACAGGTTAGATATTATAATTTCTTTTTGTGGGTGATGTTACTAGTTATACAGATAGATACAAGAACCTGATAAAGGATAATACAGTGTAATACAGTTGTTTAGAAACTGATAAATACAAAGGACCAATATGGTTAGAGTAGCATGCCAGCTAAATTAATCTTTTTCATTCAAAATTCACCAGTGAAAATATAGAAAAATAATACCATGTTCCATAGTACCCATTATTTTTTAGCAAGATCAACATTTAATCTTACGCAGACATTCTTTGCTGAATGCCTTGTGTTTCCTCCTGAAACTATAATCTTAATTCAAATTATTTGAGTACAATTCTGAAGATTTTAGAAGGCAGAAAAAGTATCCTAAAGCCAAGAATAATGGAAAATAAAATAGCTGTGAATCTTTTGCATATCTAATTTTCTAAGGAATCAATACTTATCTTCTCAAAGTGACTCTTCAGAGTCTCCACCATGACTATATTTTGACAAATGCTGAATTATGTATCCTCCTTTATTCCAAAATAGAATTTAGAATTCCTCCATTTTGTTTCATTGACATAACCACATTAGCTATACTTACTAGATATCTCATTTTTTATCAGTCTTAAGAAATATTTATTGTATAGGAAATTGTGAATAATTTACATTTTAGAAGTCAATATTTAAAATAAACCTACAGTGTTATGATTGAATTCACCATTTGTTCCATAGGTACAATATTTGATGTCACTAACAAAGGCCCAGATTTGAGGGTTTTTGTTTGTTTTTGCCATTCCATGCAGCATGCAGGATCTTAGTTCCCCGACTAGGGGGAACTTCTATTGCCTCTGCAAGTAGAAGCATTGAGTCTTAACCACAGAACCACCAGGAAAGTCCACCAAGGCCACAAGTTTAAGCGTTTAAGATTAAAACTTTTCAATATCCTGTAATATTTATATTTTAACATATATGAATCATATACATTCTAAAATATTCCTCTTTTGTGCTTTTGTTTGTTTGTTTTATTTTTAAAACAGTATAGAGAATTCCCTGGCGGTCCAATAGTTAGGACATGATGTTTTCACTGCCGTAGGCTTGGGTTCAATCCTTGATCAGGGAACTAAGATCCTGCAAGCCAGGCAGCATGTGAAAATAAAATAAAATAAATCAGCATAAAAATTGTCTGAGAGAAAGCATCTTTCTCCTTTCCTACTTTATTACTTTTTTTTTAGGAATAAAAGGAAAATATTAGTAATTTTGCTTTAAACAATGTTAAGTAATTTTACTAGCTTTACATATTTTTTCACTAAAAATATTTTTGAACTTGAGTTTATTAAGTCATCATGAACTTCATGATACCTGTTTCTGACTGAGGAAATATCTGACCAAAACTGATGATAAGGTAGAAGCTTTACCCAGGTTGATATATAGTATGATGAATTACCATCTTTCTGTTGCTTCAGCCTATTGGAATAGGTATACCAACAATTAATTTAAGAAAAAGGAGACCCAATGTTCAGGTAACTGAAGTTAGCAGTGCCTTCAAATTTGCTAAATCAGAGTTGCGATCAAGCTTCTTTTCCTAAAAGCATATGATTAATGCCGCCTTTCTTGATAGCAAGCTTCCAGAGCATGAGATGGAGATGAGCATCATTTCTCAATAAATTGGAGCAAAAATGTTATTAATGATGGCAGAGGGTATGCATTTGCTGACTAAAGACTGCTAGCAAATTATGTAACACTGATAATCAAGTAATCACAAAATTAAAATTAGGTTTGTTATTAAATATTATTGTGAAATCAGTGTCAAATCCATGTAATCCTAACAATTGGTTGTAAAATTAACTTCTAAGTGGAAATAAAAATACAATTCTGATGTCTAATTTCTCTGAATCACACAATTTAAGCAATTATTCAGGGTGATCTGTAAAAGTATGTTTTCGGGTTAGCAGTTAGAGAAAGTTCACGTCACCTAATTTAAAATGTCCAAAATTGCAAATTAATATTGTCTGGAAAACTCATTTGCAAAATCTATCCTCTGGTGGGAAAATAACTTAAAATATTAACACTAAAAATAATAATCATGAAAGGATTCTTCCTATAGTTCAGTAAAGTTTAGTAAGAACATTTCAAAATTTTGAAGAAAGTTCAGTATGACTTAAGGTTTCATATATAAGCCTATTTCTTTTTTAAAAATGGTGATATTGTAGTGGAGAGGTAGTGTGATATTAATGGATTGCTACACTATGAATTTGTAGAACTGAACTCCAGTTTGTTCTACTTATAACCAACACTGTCTCCTTGAGTAGTGCACTAAACCCCATGGTACTTCAGTTTCTTCATCTGAAAAGTAGGAAGATGAAACTAATAATTATTTCCTATCCTACATAGGATATTCTGAGGAAGTTAAATATAGATATAAATCCCCAGCTCCATCTCCTGAAAATTCTGACTTAATTTGGCCAGGGATAGGCCCTAGGCTTATGAATAGCTTTAAAGATTCCCAAGGAATTCTAAAGAACTGAGCCTTTGGATTAATAAAAACTTCAGTTCCCTTCTAGCTCTAAAATTCTGTGACAATCTGACTTTCATGTTGCTATGTCAATCTTCATATCTTTTATGTTCCTCTACAGTTAAAATTTGTCTTTTCTTGATTTATTAAATTGTTTTATGTTACTCCTCTTGCATGTTTCTTTTTGTGTATTACCTTAAATTATACTCGTTGCAGTCATGTGCATTTTAGTGAATTTTTAGTTTTGTGATATTTTCAAATATTGCATGTAAATATTGTGATATTATTTAAAAAAAACCTGGAAAATGGTTCATTTTTGTTTTAAGGAAACTTCAAATGGCAAACTAGCAACCACACAAGACTTCTAAATTTAGAAAATATTTTTTAAACTATGTAGTATTTTTAATAATGCTGTTAATTATTTCAACTTAAAATTTAAGAATATTACATTCTACCTTTTATTTTAGTTCCACAAATAGTATTAATCATTTTATTAGTTGATATTTAAATTTTTCAAGTGAGGATTGTTGGATATTTAAAACATTTTAAAATATTTAAAAAATGAAAGTATTGGGAACGCAGGGACTGGATTCAGTTCTCTTGCGTCTCTTGGTACTTTTCAATGAGTCTGCTTTTGAATTTTTCTTTCACTTTACTTGTGATGAGTCTTTTAAAAACTGGTCAGCCAGATTGCCATATACAAAGTACAAGTGATGCATTGACATTTTTCTTTTATGATTTCCTTTTCCTCTCTGTGTCTTTATATGTTGGATTGGGACATGATCTTCATATTGCCAATTCTTCCTGATAATGCCTCCTCCATGCATGCTGTTTGGGTCTGGTCATGCTATGCATTATCCATTGCATGTAAGATGATATTCTTATTTATGTTTATATTTTATCATTTTATTTTGACTTTGTTTTGCAGTGAGTTAAAATTGTCATGCTGATAGAGTGTTTGTGTAAAGATAATTTATTTCATATGACTTTAAGTAAGGAATTTAGAATAACTGTCAACTTTAGAGTCTCCTTTTGATAGAAATGTGCTCAATTTCATACTTTAAGCAAAGGACTAGAATTATTTTCAATGCTGATTTTTATTTTCTTCTTCAGAAACATGTTACTTTTCAAAAGAGTATTTACTTCCAAACCAGTAAAATGCTGCCTAAAAAAAATCAGTATTTTAACCTGTTGAACAATCCAATACTTATTTTCAATAGTCTAGAACCTTCTGAATTTAGATATCAGTTTCATAAGCAGTGAATTATTTTTTAATAGATGTGCCAGGCACAGTTTTTTTTTCTTTTTTTTTCCTTTAGGAATTCCCATTCATTAAAACCCATGGAAATTATATATTTTTCATTATTTCAATGGAATTACTCCCTAAAGGCATTTCTGTCATTATTATAAAATATGTTATGTATATTGTGTTATTCAGCATTTGATATAAATATTTAATTTTAATACATTTCATTTTTGACATTGTCTTTCGTAGTCAGCAGTTGTAAAACAGTGTTCAAAATAATGGTGATTCAAATATATTTTGGAAGAGCCTGTGAGGCTGTAATTTTTTAACTTCCAGTGACCTTGCACTAATATGGCATAATTTGTGTTTATTACTTCTATCTAATTAGTTATAACATATTGATGGTATCTAATTTAGTAAACATTAAAATCCAGTTTCTAAATTTTTAAAGTTGTAAAATTATAGACATGTATTATGATTTTATGTTCTAGTGAACTTTGAAATTCTACTACGACATGTTGCATTACTAGTGTTACAAGAGAATAGTATATGTTTGTTTATCAAATATTTTGATGTCCTTACTTTATGATTAAGAAAATTTTTAAATGTCACATGGTCATTTCACATCCTGATTAAAGAAAAAAAAGCTGTAAGTGGATCTTTAGAAGTCATATTCCCACAGGATTTGTGATTATAAATGTCCCACCTAATACAGGACTCAAAATATAAGTATCTTCAGTTGGCGATAATCAGAATTTGCCACAATTAAGGCTCAAATTCCTAGCCTACTTATTATTACTTTAAAATATATATGAAAGAATCTACATTTATACAGTTATTTAGTCAGCTTTTCATATATCTTAGGTAAGTAACTTTATGGAATTAATTCTATTATTTAAATATCCCTTGAATTATTCTCTATACAGCATTTTACAATGTCCTATATGCTTAATTATTCTCTGTGTAGAACCCCAAATCTCAGGAGCCAGTAACTTTGGATTTCCTTGATGCAGAATTAGAGAATGATATTAAAGTGGAGGTAAGTGCAGTTGGCCTGAACAACACCTTCCCATCAGATGCTGGGATTCTTCTAGTCCACAGGATTTGTTGAGCATTTTCATTGTGTTGGTTCTCTCCTTGGACTATATGCACAAAGATTAGGCTCTCTCATCCAAAAGATCATATGAAAAGGAATAAATATTTAAAATTGGGTGTGACCTTAGTTTTTTCTTTCTTTCTCCTTCTACAGGTAGAGTTGTGTATTTCAATACAAATATAACTTGTAAATTTCAGTTGAAAAAACACAGGGAGGAGGATGTTGCCATAGAATTGAAAGAAAATTTTCAGAGAATTTAACCACTCAATAAGCAACATGAGGAAAGAAGCTGCCATGTTTTTCTTACTACTCTATTGTCAGAAAATTTCTGTTTTCTTTCAAAACCAACATTGCATGCCACTTCCTCTGAGGGGACGTTCCATAATAATGAAGTAAAAAGTGAAAGTGTTAGTCGCTCAGTTGTGTCCAACTCTTTCAACCCTATGAACTATCTGCTCTGTCCGTGGGATTCTCCAGGCAAGAATACTGGAATGGGTTATCATTTCCTTCTCCAGGGCATCTTCCCAACCCAAGGATAGAACCCAGGTCTCCTGCATTGCAGGCAGATTCTCTATCATCTGAGCTACCAGGGAAGCCCTCCATAATAATAAAGATAATTATTAATAATAACACTTATTGAGTATGTGATATGTGTCAGTCATGGCTTTTCAAGAGCTTCTGAAATAGGTTCATTGTTTTTGTTGTTATTACTACTATTACTGTTATTATTATGTCTGTTGTACTGATCTATTTGAGGTACAAGAGGTTACATAACTTATCTCCAGTTACTCAGCTATTTATAGTAAGTAGCAGAACCAGAATTTGAACCTGGCTTTCATGTGCCAGAGCAGAGATTTCTAAGATTCTTTCAAGTGGATTAACTCTGTCTCTTATCTATTCAAAGACTCTCATATTTCTTTTACAGTTGGTCACACATTTGTACTTGCTTTCCACATTTTACACATTTACTCCCTCAGTGTAGAACGATAAAGTCTATTTATTGTAATTACCTTAGACTGAGGCATAGTGCTGGGATATTTTAAGTAAGCAATGAATATCTGTTGTAAAGTGTTCTGACAGGATAACCCAAAATAACAATAATGCAGTAACTTTTAAGAGAATATTTCCACACTTGGTTGGTCTGTTGAGTGTCTGCATAAAGTAACTGTTTCAATTTCCCTTAGATTCGAAATAAAATGATAGATGGAGAAAGCGGAGAAAAAACATTCAAGACTCTGGTTAAATCTCAAGATGAGGTAAGAATTAAGCCAGATTTATTCTTAAATAAAATGTAGATATTAATAATAATAATTGACATTAGTGGTCAGTCTGATCTAGTAAAACAATATTTATTTATCAAACAGAGATATTTCTAGTGAACAGATCTATTTAAAGCATTCCTTGCTGGAGGGATATTTTCAGTAAGATTTTTAAATCTGAAACTTTCATAAAATAATGTTGCTATGGTTTCTTAATGTATTGTTACATCACTAATAATATATTCTTGAAAATTACATTTTTTAAAATTTTATTGAAGTATAGTTGATTTACAATATGTTTCAAGTATATAGCATAGTGTTTCAGCTATACATACATATACATACATATATGTTATTTTTAGATACTTTTCCTTTTAGGTTATTACATAATATTGAATATAGTTCCCTGTGCTCTACAGAAGGTCCTTGTTGGGTTTCAAAAATTGAATTTTATGTCTCCATTTTTTCTATCACAATACGAAATAGAACACACAGTATAATGTCCTGCCGTGTTCTTTTAGGCCATTTTAGTCATACGATTTGAAGTCAGTACTTAATAGCTGTATGTTTTCTATGGCTTGTGCACGCAGATGTTCTAATTGTTGAGTTCCATATATTAATTTTTTTGTTTCTTATTTACTTGTTTCTGGCTGGGTTTATTTTCTTTTATTCTTTCTGCATGATTGCCCTGCATTTAAATCTGAAATTAAATCGAGAAAACATAGCTACCACCGTAAAATCACTGGTACAGCTATGTAATGCTTGTATTGTTTTATAATGACATTGGGAAATTCCTTGTGTATTGAAAGGTGTCTCTCCATTATCAGTCACATGGGGATATGTGTTTGTATATTTGGGTATTTGAAAAATACATAGAACCCACAAGCTTTTGAGCCTAGAAATTTAATTTAAACTTTTATGTATAATTTATGTCTTATTTCCTCATAATCTCATCCATTTTAAGTGTAACAATTCTCCTGAGTTTGTTAAATCCATTTTAAGTGTAACAAATCTGAATCTGAATCAGCAGAATTTTTTCCCTAAGATGAAGCCAGGATCCAAACATAGTCCTTCATTAGCACCTGCCCTTTGTCACTTTAATCAGGAGTCCCTGTTACCAGAACACAAGGGGGTACACATCAGTGTCAGTATTGAAATTTGAAATGTTTTGTTGAAATGTCAACCTTCACTTTTCTGAAAAAAGAGGTAAACCATTGAGCAATTCTGCCAACTTCTCTCTGTTGATCTGCCAAAAAGAACTCTTTGACCTGTACCTTCTTTTTTTCAACTTATAAATCAATTTTGTTTCTATTGTCACTTTTTAATTTTTTCCTCCAACTTACTGTAAATTCTTTTTTTTTTTTACCAATATCCCCCCATAGACTTTTCATATTAATTACCTTGAAGAAACTGGTGTCTTGTGTCTTTATTTCTCTAACTTGATACTGTTTTTGTTATTCTTTTTTTTTTATATATAACTTGTGGAACAATACTAGTTTGCCCTAGTTTTTTAGGAGTAGTAGTAAATATATAAACATTTTTTTATAATTCTTTTAGGAATTTTCTGAGTCCAGAAACTTCCTGTGCACTTCCTGTCCTCTCTCCCCCATCTTCCACACACATAAATAAAGCCATGGGGATATTTGATGTATAAAACAACATTGTGTAGTTGTTATAAAATAAACTTGGAATCATGCATTTTCCTTCATCCTGCCAGTTAAAGTCCTCTTGAAGATTCATTTTCCAAATCAGTAAATTGTGGAAAAGAAGAGTATTTCATTTACTCCAGGGGCTTGATTAAATGAGACAAGGAGTGTAAAATGTTTTGTATATTACCTAATATCAAGTAATAACTTTAGTGAATATTATTGTTCTGCTGAGGATGATGACACTGGAGATAATTGAAAATATTTAAAAAATGCATATGTATCATCACTAAATCTAACGGAAGAAGGAATGATAATTTATTTACTACCCTTCAATAGCTACATAAGAAAGATTCAATATCTATGAAGTCATTTAGCTCTTTCTTCCTTTCCCTGGTTGATATAGTTGTTTTTCTCCATCACTAATATTAAGTAATTAGTATCTAAGATAAATACTGTAATAATAGCTTAATAAAAACTGCTGCTGCTGATCCTGCTGTTTAGTCGCTCAGTTGTGTCTAATTCTTTGCAAACGTATGGACTGTAGTCTGCCAGGCTCCTCTGTCCACAGGATTCTCCAGGCAAGAGTTACTGGAGTGGGTGGTCATTTCCTTCTCTAGGGTATCTTCCTGAGCCAGGGATGGAACCTGTGTCTCCTGCTTGGCAGGCAGATGTTTACCACGGAGCTTCATGGGAAGCCCTTAATCAGAAGAGTAATATGCTAATCATATATTTGGATCTAGACACTGCATTAAATTCCTGATACTACCAATTTATCTTTAACGTACTCTACTATGGAAATACCTGAGTGTTATGTAATATTTCAGTCATGTTTCATTATTAAAATTTATTTTTTAAGAAATGTTCTTAGTTTTCACGTTAATAATTTGGCATAAATTACTGATTTTAAATTAAGATTTTCCACTTAAATGTCCTTAAAATTTATCATGTGGGTACTTTTTTTCCTAAAACTTTGCTTTACACACACATATAACAAAATAAATAATTGTAGAGTGGAATAGATCAGACATTTGTGAAGAAGGGTATTGAATCACCACTGAATTTATAAGTAGAGCCTAATGTTCTGCTGTTCTTATAAATTAATATATAAAAAGTGATCATAATCAAGTTCAACTCTTTTTTAGAGATACATTGACAAAGGAAACAGGACATATACATGGACTCCTGTCAATGGCACAGATTACAGGTAATTAGCCATATTTATATGTGTGCTTGTAAAAAAAATACTCAGTTCAGTGTCTTTTACCTATTTTTAGTATCTGTTTTTCCAGTGGATGAATATTGTTTTTGTATATTCTCAAGCTGTTCTCAATGTAATTAAAATAGAAATATTATCCTTTCCAACATTAAAATGCACTAAAGTTATACATTATTATTTTCAAAATGGGTAAGATGGGGGAAAGCTAGAAATATAAAATTTAGAAATGAAAATTTGTATGATATATTTGATATTTTGTATATTTATGTTAGTAAAAGTTGACAAAATCCCCTTACTTTTTAGTCATGACCTCCACTGACTTCTTCATTTAAATTGTTATATAGTTTACAGTACTTAAATTTAGATTGCAAATTAACTTAAATCTTCTCACATCATCATATAATCTGATACAAAATGCTCAACTGATATAATATAACCCCATGAGTAGAAATTCTGTAACATACTGATTCTTCCAGTTGACTGGACTTTGAAAAACTGGACAGACTAATACCCTAAAATTTCTTGGAAATTCTTCATTCTTCAACACTTGCTGAGCATTTTCTTTGCTTGCTCTAACTTTAAAGTCACCTCTTTCCCTGTGGTCCTGCTTTCTCCAGCCTCGTAATACTGAAGCTGATACGATTATGTCCTGCTTATTCATTCTCTCTTCCTCCTCCTTCACATCCCCACCTTTGGATTTCATGTCACCAGACAATACCGCCTACCATTCCTCCCTTTAAATGGTCATCCCCTTCTCATTTCACGGATTTTGATTCCTGGCCTGGTTGCCACCCTGTCCTCCATTCACATGGATCACTGTTTCTCAAACTATTTGGGACATACCCACAGTTATATTAAAAAAAAAAAAAAGTTTACTAAAATAAACACTAAAAGATGAAAAGTCAAGTGGACAAGAATTTTTATTGGATTTCGTAGACATAAAATTAGTCTGTCAGATTACTATAAAAATTTCTAAATGCTTACTCTCATTTTCTGTACTTAACTAATCATGACCTGCTAATGGGTAGTTTGCAAATGGGCCAGGTTCCCTGGACATACTTTAAATACCACTGGCATAGATGATTTTTCTGGTGCCTGGACTCTCGGTTTTTCTGTCTCCTTCTCTCTGATGATCTTGTCAATACCCAGTCTTAGCTATCTGCTTCAAAGTCATGTCCTGCAACTCTTTAACATTCAGACTGCAAGTCCTTCATAGTCTTAATTTGAGGTGTTTTTTTTTTAATCCAACTGTCAGATGACTACATTTTAGCTTTCCATCCCCTCCTTCTGATAGCCCAACTGCAGCAATTCTTTGACTTAGTTGAGACCTGAAATTCATCAACTCCTGAGACCTTTCATTGTCCTTGCCTTCCTCATGTGCGTGTACCCGTTATTTCAGCACAAATTCATTGGATCTTATTACGTTCTCTCTCTTATATTAATGCCATCAACTCGTAATCAAGTATAGCAAAGAGTAGTTTGACCAATTTCAATCCTAGTTAAATTATTACCAGTACCACACAGCATCTGCACAGCTACAGATGGGGAAAATAAAATATTCCTTGACTGATAATGTCTAAAACCTCTCAACCTCAAGTAGACTTCAGGGGTGCCTGCTGATCTCAATAGTCCAATAAATTTAGGAGGCTTCTAGATGACTTTTGATAGCTTCACTCCTCAAACCCATCTCTTTCCCATCCATTTTCTCTGTTGATCTGAACCTCTATTTTTCTCAGTGAAATAGGAAGCAATCAAGAGACCTTCTCCCACCATAGAACATAACTACTTGCATCTGTTTCTCCATCTCCTATCTCTATTTCTTTTCACAACACAAGGGTCATATTTCACAAGAGTCGTAGTATTAATACTTAAGTTATCTTGTTTCATTTATCTATCTACAATACTCCAATAATTTGCTGTCTTAGTGTCTATAAAATGTAAGGTTTGCCACAGCCATTAGAAGCCTTACAGCATGTGACTTCATTTACCATCAGTTCTCTGAAGTTGTCGTCTCAGATTCTTCCCTGAACCACCTTCGTCTCCATCCTCCTTGCTGCTCCTCATAAACCTGGAGCCACTCTGCCTCAGGACCTTTGCACCTAACTTATTTCTCTGAGGATGTAAAGTGCCTCATCATTTCACATTATATATATATGTATGTACACATATATACTTCCCTGGGGGCTCAGACGGTTAAGCATCTGTCTACAGTGTGGGAGACCCGGGTTCGATCCCTGGGTCAGGAAGATCCCCTGGAGAAGGAAATGGAAATCCACTCCAGTACTATTGCCTGGAAAATCCCATGGGCAGAGGAGCCTGGTAGGCTACAGTCCATGGGGTCACAAAGAGTCGGACACGACTGAGCAACTTCACTTCACTTCACTTCACACATATATATGAACCATATATAAAGAAATTTATTTCTACTGTTTATTGTTTGTCTCCCCCTCACTATTAAGTTCTAAGAAAGCAACATTCTAAGACTGTTAAACTCCGAGATTATAAGATTGTTGCCTGCTTCATTTACTTTTGAATCCTCAGATTATAAGGCAGGGGCACACAGTAGACATTCTATATATCTTTAGACAGTTAAGTAGATTTTCAACTTGTTTCTTTCTGTCAAATTCAAATAATAGTGTCCAAACTTCCATTGAAATATTCAAATATGAAGGATTCTTTGACTACATATTAATGTATGATTAATATGTAGCCTAATTAATAGGCTGTGGCAGACTCAACCATTCATTTCCTAATAAAACCAAACTATATTCCTCCTGCCTCTGCTTCAGAGCATACACCTAACTTTGCTGGAGAATCTAGAGTGCTGGGATTCTCTTAAAGCTGTAATATTATCATAGGGGACCATTGCCTTTTGTGTTGCTAGGATGGCATGCAGACTCAATCTAGAAGAGGAGCCCACGGATAGTAAGTCATGATACATCACTACATGCCAATATTTCTCCACTGTTTTAGTTTTCCACATAATTTTGAATCCACTGAAAAATACCAGTATGACTCTTTTACTTGTATGTATCTCTTGATTTCTCTCATTGCTATTAGGCATTTCTTTATACATATGCCATCTTTATGTATCAGTATATACATAGGTCATTTTTTTCCCTTCCTCTTCCATGGGTATTGCCAGCTTGATGTTTTTGGATAAACTTGATAAACGGTGTAATAGCCAAGAGGAAATCTGGGAGTCCTGTCTCTATAGAGATGACTTCATGATAGGAATGTGCTCTTTGCCTCTGTTGGTTAGACAAATAAATTCCAAGTTAGAAAAACGGTTTCTTTTTGACCCTGACAGTGAGTCATTCTGATGGTTGGTCCTACTGCTGTCATAATTACACCCTGGGGGAATTTTAAATTATTATCCTTAAATGTTTTTAATAATCTCACAAATGTCTCTGATATTCCTCCCCTTCCCCTCCCACCCCCAGTCGTAACTCAGGTAACCAGATTAATGTTCTTTTCTTCAGTTCTGAGCATTTCTCTCCTTGTTCACAGAACTTTAGTCTCTTCCCATTTTCATTCGAGTTCAGACTTACAAGCTTGAAATTGACATCGCGCGTCTCTAGCCTAACCTTTCTGCCCTGTCATTTACCACACCGTCCTCTCCACAGTAACTGCTGTTCTCTGAACAAGCCTCAATTTCATCATCTATGCATGTTTTCTTCACACATTCCCTTCACAAATCTATAACTTTGGGACAGATTAAATTTATTTTCATTGTAAGTACTCCCTTGAATCTCTGTACAAAGAAATTCACAAATAACAAAGTAGAACAAAACATTACATCTAAATTGAAAGAAATGGAAGTGTTTTTATGTAATGTATGAGCTATCAAATTTTACTTAGTGATTTCTGTTTCCTTAAGCTTTGATATAACAATATATTTTGAAGTATAGAAATTATTTGAATAGAATATTTTCTTTTTGATGAAGAGTGATTTTATGGTGATATAAATGATGGAATAGAAAAGCATGTTATATTCCATTTAACTAAGTTAACCATGTTTATGGGAGTTGCAAAAATATTGCTTGGGCTGTACCATCCATCTGGTGGCCACTGCCTTTATTAGATTTTAATCCCTTGGAGAAAATAAAGCAGCCTTAGTCAGTTGGTTTTATATGGAGAAAGACAACAAAGACTGCATATGGCAGCATCATTGACTTGGAATGTTGATTAAAGATCTTATCTGCTATAGGTTTAAAAAATAACTATTGCCTTAAGATAAAAAATCATTATGTGTAATTACATGTTTCTAGAAAATATAGATATTATTAATAATAGCAACTTGAGACTTGCAGGCCAATAAAATGTATATATGATATGTCAATTTTAAAATTTCTATTGTGTTCCTCATGGGTTTCCACACTAATTTTTATGGTACGTGAGCTGTAACCCAAGCTTGCAGTGTGACACTGTAGCAGCCACATGATATATTGTTATCAGTTTTAATTTGAAGTTTCTCGTAGTAATAAATGCTGATGGGGCATTAAAATGTCCTAATTTCCCTTGAGAGGAATTTGTGGGAGACAATCTTCAAATGCTCAGTAATTCTGTGCTACATTTTATAAATGGCAAGTGAATCATGAAAGGTCATCTTACTTTCAGACTAATTGCACTGTTTTGTTTTTTTTTAATCTCTTCTACCTTAAAGGAAGTTACCTTTAAAATGAATGTAGAGATTTTCATTAGATCTACATAACATTTTGTTTCTCTGACCTTTACCCATAAGGGAAGTCTATGAATTACTTAATGATGGAGAAAGATTTGGGAATTGGAGGTAACAAGCATCCAATTATTTTGCTATCTTGACTGCATAATTAAATTGTAGCAAATCAGCCCTTGCTTTTTTCCTCTTCATGGAATGAATTTTTAACATATATTCATAAGAAGAAAAACCTGGAATTTTATATTTTGTCCTGTTCAATATTGTTCATTAAAGATGCATAATGGGATTACAGTTTGGACATCTGTATTCAGAACCTGGGAAACATGAGGCTTGAGTGATGTAAAAGATGATCTTCTACAAATACCTAGAAATCTCAGAAGCCTAGAAATGGACACATTTTTCTGTGTATTGCTAAATTAGGGGTTAGTAAAAATGTAAAAAAAAAAAAAACATTGTAAAAATGAATCTTAACAACTCAGTTGGTCACTTTAATCAAGCATCACTTTTTTAAAATTTTAAAATAATAGTTTAATTGGGAATCTTAAGAGATTACCTCATTTTTGGTATTAGTTTCCTTCTGTATTCAAAGGATAGCAAAGGTTATTTGCAACTATAAGTATGGATAAGGAATAATTATGTTCTGCACATGTTATCAGCCATTGTGAGAGTAGAAGAATTGCATGTATGCAATTGTTATGGGAAACTGCATAATATTATGATTTTTTTTAACAATTCTTATGTGTATGTTCATTAATTGGCATCTTCAAAATGAGTAGGGTTACCTGCCTGTCTGTTTTTTCATTTGTACAGTCATTAAGACAAGGTTGGATGACAGGCTTGACAGTCTTTGTGTCTAAAATGTTCTGAATCTTGCTTAAGACTTGCACTGGAGATTTCCTTCAATGTGTACATCTACCATAAGACTAAAGTAACCCTGTGGCTCTTGTAAACTATAAAAATCACAATGTTTCTCCTATTGTACCTATAACAATCTACCAAATGATATGGGATATCCACATTTAATGAACTTGAAACAAATACAGTTACACTGTTGGATAAGAACCAATGGGATGAGCAAAGGAATCTGAATTTCCCCTTCAAAAGACACAGGGGAAATTGCAAAGAGACAAGTTCTATAATAGTAGGTATTTAATCCTTCAAAAGAAAATATTTCAAATGATTGTATGCATTGTATAATACTAATAATACTTCTTATGTTTGTTATTGTTAATAGTGTACATTTGCTAGCAAGCACTGTAACCAACATGTCCCTACTATTCTTATATTTTTTTTTCACAAAGTATTTCAATATACTTTTCTTGAAATATAGTATCCATGATATTTTCTTCAGCTAATTTATGGGCACCCTTAGTAGCTAATTTTCCTTGTGTCTATTCTGATTCCCTACAATGTAGAGTACTGGATAACTCTGGATGGCAAAACAAATTAAGTGCCTTATTTGCTGAAAGCATTTTCCTGTCAAAGTAATGTCTTTTCCTTCCCATGAGGAAGATCTTTGGATTTCCCGTGAACTTGATGTGTCTTTTTTTTTTTTAAGTTATGTTTCATTTTTGTTTGTTTGTGTTTATGCTTCTCTTGTTTCTATTGCAGTTTGGCCTTGGTATTACCAACCTACAGTTTTTACTATATAAAAGCCAAAATAGAAGAGACAATAACTCAGGCCAGATGTAAGTACTGTGAAAGTGACTTCAGGGTCTATTTGTTATCTCCTAGTACCAGAGGTTTAAATACGTCTAGACTTTTGAATACCCAAGGCTTCTACCTTTTAGTAGGTGTTATTACCAAATCAACAGCAATGATTCTAACCCATTCCAAACATGCAAGGAACAAGAAATATTCTACATGGATAGAATATGAGCGGGTACTCCAGCCTCACTGGCAGTCCCCACCACTCTCCCCTGCCTTGCTCTGTGCTCATAGAATCATTGCAGTGCTGTTGTCCTCTGTTGCTGTTGTTTTAAGGGTCTGCTAACTGGCGCAACATGTTTCGCATAGTCTCTACTCATGGCACTCTGCTAGTAAAGTTCCTTTTTTTTTGTTTCTTTCTTTTCTTCTTGTTTTTGCATTCAGCAAAAATGATATACTCCACATCTGCGACATTGTTTGAATAAACTGCACTGGTCTTTGGCTTTGGTTTAGCAATTAACTCCCTTCTAATTATCCAAATTAATGTCTTCAGTAACCTAAATGGATTCGTTTTTTTTACAACATCATTTGGAATGTGGAGTAATTATTAACACTAGCGCATATTTCAAGTCATTATTAATCTTTATTTTGTTTTGGGTGACTAGATTTAGCAAGGTGAAATGACCATCATATCCTTTACATATCACTCAAGTATTCCTGACCACCGAAATTTTTCCTGTTATGATAAAGTAAAAAATGTATGTGTATATATGTATGTATACACTTTTTATATCTGACCTTACATAAACTGCAGTTTCTGTTGTTTCTATGTCAGTTCTTTTTTTGCTCTCCACAGTCCTAGTTCTCATTGTAAATTGTGGTAATTTAGACATTTGTATTTCTACTTTCACTTGATAGATATGATGGTCTTTTAACAACCACTGACTTTGCATGAGCTAGTTTGTCACTTGATAAATGAGGGGATGACTAGTGGGTCTTTGATGATTGGTAAATGCTTCCGTGTATAGGCTAGCATCATTGGGATTGCACTTGAATTAGCCACTTTGCAAAATAGACCCTTGAAATAACCACAGTACAGAGAGGGTGCTCTAGTGGTAATTGACAGGACATACTTTCCAGTCTTCAAAAATATGTGTCTTTTTTTTCCAGAACTACAGCTGTACATAAATAAACCTTTGATCTATGCACAATATTTTTATTCAAGAAAGTCATTGAATAAAATATTGTTTGTGACCCCCTTTGCTTTACCCTCTTTTTTTTTGTTTCCCTGCTTTCTCTTTCTGATGGATTTTCACAGCCAAAAAGGGCAGAATGAAGGGCAAGTATTTTCTTGTTGCTCAATTTCTTTTTCTTTAGTACACTTGACATTTCCACTGATATTTCCATTCCTATTGGATATTATCCTCTGTGCTTCTCATTTGCTAGATTTTCCTCCATGATCACTCAGACCTTAGTAGCAGAAAAGGGGGAAAGAATAAGCTGTGTTTTCATATAGAACCTGTTCTACTTTCTGTTTTTTTTCCTAAACTTGGATACTTGTGTGTTTATCCTTCCACTTACTAATTCATACTAATATGACGAATGCCGTTAATTCAGGGCATTAATGGGTTTATTGTAATAATTTTATTATAATATTGGTAAAATATTATATTGATATTTTAAATCAATACTTCTGGTGTAACGCTGACCTAAGTCGTTTTTTAAAGGATATCTTGGTTACAGCAGGGTTAGTTAATAAATGGGAAAATTATAGACCTAGCATTATCTTTGATATGACCATTGTAATCCATGTTATGAAATTAAAATTGATTTTATTACTGTGAAGTATTGGGGGATCTCTATGTGTTTCAATTTAGGATGAAAGTCTATGTTTTTCCTTATTCGGTTATGTTTCTAATGACTTATTGACATCAAATATCAGGATGCATATTCCAATTCTTATCTAACCCTATAATATTATGTTTTCAGATTCAGAAACTCTGAAACCGGATAATTTTGAAGAATCTGGCTATACATTCATAGCACCAAGGTGGGTTTTGTTTTGTTTTCTTTTTTAAGGCTCATTGTGGATGTATAGGCGTTCAGGAATAGGTCAGAGTTGGGAGTCAAGACTGCTCTGGGTTATGCCATGTCAAATAATGGAACCAAAGGAAACAATAAGTTTAAAACTGAAGGAGAATTCTGTTCATTCATTCATTCACCCATTCAGGTACTTAGCAGCTGCCTTGTGCTAAACAGTGTGCCGACTTGGGGATCAGGTGGTGTCTAGGACAGATGGAGGTTCTGTTTTTGTTGGAGCCAACAGTGTATTCAACAAAAATGAAGAGTTGTGTATTTGCATTTGTGACTGTTTATCCACATACAGCTCTGTATCCATAAACACATACAGATGGATATGTATAGATATATACCTGTATGTGTGTGTATACACACAAGAATGTGTATACCTCAGAGCACGACTAACGTCATTATTGATCTAACACAAATTTGGGGGAAATTCATTTTAATATAGTGAGATTTTCTGACATAATTTTAAGATGCGCATTCTTTTTCCTCCTTCACAATTTTACTTCTCTTTCATATAATCCCCCTTCCCTACCTCTGTGCGTCTTCATCTCTACTCCTATCTTCATATAATTATTCGGGTCTCCATTCATGAATCCAAGATTATTCTTTATTTCTATTTCTTTCCTTAGTTTTTGACTCCCGGTCTCTAGCAGACACATGTAATAGTACACATCAACATAATTTCTATTACCCTAGGCTAAATTATTGAATAAAATACATTAAGAAGCTTGTAGTATTCACTTCTCTCATTTTTTCCTTCTTAAAGAAATTCCTTACAGAAGGTTCCTAAAAATTGGTCTCAGTTATTCTTTCATTTTATTTCTGCATAAGCATATCTGAATTTTCTCTTCTTCTTGAAAATAAGGAATATATATATATATATATATGCACACACATATATATAAAACTTTTTCAGAAATCTGTGTTAAAAAGGAAATTCCTGCTTTGTAAGTGACTGCCCTGGAGCAGCTTCCTTGCTTGGATTTCCTTCAATGTGGACACTGCTAATCCCATCTCTTTCGACACTTGCCTCCTCCTCTTGCTTGTTGACACACTTTTCCAGGTTTCTCCCTCCCTGCCCAGCTGCATGCTCAGTCTATTCCACGAGCTTCCCTTCTTGTGCACATCACTCACATGAGCTGCTGGCCTAGACCCTCTTATCTTCGTATTGTACATCGATAGATATACCACAGATTCTCAAGTATTCTATGCTTTGGTTTGGCCGGACAGCTGCCACGTCTCCAGGATGATCATATCATCCAGAAACACAATAGATATAACATATAGTTTACTAACCTTACGTTCGATCAAACAGTATACCTATTCCTAGGCTTCATGTATACCCTACCTATTTCAGCATGAGACGTTCATGTTTGTGGAACCTGATGGGGATCTCTCTTCAGGGTGCTTCAAATTCATTATCTCCTGAACGTTTGTCTTCTTCTGGGGGAGCTCTTCTTTCCATGTTGCCTCAGCAACAAAAATACTGTCCTCCCTAAATGCCATTCTTAAAAGCTGATGGACATAAAGAAAGGGAGCAAAGATGTCTAACTTCTGGTCAATCAATAAGCCTTGCCAAGCAGGATTTATCTTAGGAGTATCCAGTATGTCTGTCAGATTCTGCTGCTTTCGTTCAGGCCAGTGTCTTCTCTCACCTAAACTAGTAAGGCTGCCTCCTAACTGATCTCCCTGCCTCCAGTATCTCTTCCTTACTTCCTATTTCTGTCTCCTTTCTGTAACTAGAGGGAATTTCTAAACTTTCAATAAAGTTTTGGTTCTCATCTGCTAAATATTAGCCAGTGGCTTAGCACTGTCCTCATGATGATCTGTTCTGCAAAGGATGGCTTTCAAACATTCTGTCGCTAGATACCAGTTTACCAGTGTGGTACTCTATGCTCTAAATCAGGGGCTGACAAACTGGCCTGGAGACTGGCTGCCTGTTTTAAACGTGAAATTTTACTGGAACATAGCCATGGCCAGTTGTTGAGGTGCTGTCTCTGTTTGTGATTTGGACCTTTTCAGCCCACAGAACCTGAATCATTCACTCTCCTACCCTTTAAGAAGCAATCTACCAACCTCTACTTTAAAGTCCAGCCACACTAAACTTTTCTTAGTTCCTAAATGCGATTTATCCTGCTTATATTAACCTGCTATTCTGGATTGAACACACCTACCACCAGTCCTTTCCAGACTCAACTTCACAGCTCCTCCACCTGGGAATTTCTTTCCTATCCTCGCTGGATTAGACATCCTTGCTGACTGCCTCACAGAGTCCTATATTTCCCATACTAGAGCACTGGCCACATTTCATTTACTTTCCCCAACAGAGACATGATGACATCTCTTTGGCTTACCATTCAATATTCAATATCACACCTGCTGCCTGGCACACAGTAGGGGCTTCATAAATATATGGTGACTGGAGAACCTATAAATACATGAAAAGTATTTTTAAAATCATGTTAATAATGCCTGCAATCTTATAAACAATTTTTTGCTACAAGTAACTTTGAACAACTAAACTGCTGAAACTAGTTGGAGGTGAAGAGCAGAATATTATTGTATAGCACAGAGATGAAATGGCATTGAGATACTGAGTGTGCTCTGTTGATGAGACTCTCCCTCCCATCTCAGATCAGTGATTTTCTGTGGGTAGCTTCTTGACTCATTTCTCTTAATTTTTAAATAGCAGACCATGCAGATTGGCTTTTTCAACTTCACTCTTAACAAGGTAGAAAGCATGGTAAATGTCCAAGTTCTCCTAGAGAGGATGAATATATCTCTCAATCCCAATTTGTAGGCAATCGATTTTGTTTAACTCAGCAACGATTAGCATATGGACCTCTACTGCAGCCTTAAGTATGTTCAGCATCATGGCTGGAAGAGTGGAATCTGCCTGTAAATTTAGGGAAGGAGTAAATACCAGAGAAAGAAAGACACATTGTAGCTTGTAGGATAAATCAATGAGTGTCTCCCTCAGTTAACATATTAAGCCTTTTACATGCCATGATTACATTTACCCCTCAGAAGAATATAATATTTGAGAGGTGGCAAATAATATGGGATTTGAATCCATTTCATTGCTACTCTAAGGTATAAATATCTACACTGAATATGAAAATACTTCAGTTCAGTCACTCAGTCGTGTCCGACTCTTTGCGACCCCATGAATCACAGCACGCCAGGCCTCCCTGTTCATCACCATCTCCCGGAGTTCACTCAGACTCACGTCCATCGAGTCAGTGATGCCATCCAGCCATCTCATCCTTTGTTGTCCCCTTCTCCTCCTGCCCCCAATCCCTCCCAGCATCAGAGTCTTTTCCAATGAGTCAACTCTTCGCATGAGGTGGCCGAAGTACTGGAGTTTCAGCTTTAGCATCATTCCTTCCAAAGAAATCCCAGGGCTGATCTCCTTCAGAATGGACTGGTTGGATCTCCTTGCAATCCGAGGGACTCTCAAGAGTGGGAATTTCAAAAGAACATCCAATACACCTGAGCAAATATTTTTGTAGGGAACATTTCCTAGGAAAGTGGGCATTGAATGTATAATCAAAGATTTGTGGAAAATAAACTGATAAAAATTAAGAAAAAGAAAAAAAAATTGGTGAGGAAAGACAGACATTTATGTTACCCAGGATATCAGGCATATGTTTTTGTCACTGTTATTATTGGGGAACAGTGAAGCAAATTAGAGCAACACTATCAGAGTCTGTTTCCCAGATATTATTGTCATAGCTGTTACTCAGATTTCCGGCATCTTAGTTTCTTTACTAGCAAAATAGTGCTAACAATTATACCTGTCTTATAGAGTTTTTATAAGCTTTAAATTAGATAATACCACATGTAATATATACTTGTAAGTATATTACTTAAGTAATATATATTTAATGTAGTTCTTGGTAAGAGATGAGCTCTAAATAAATATTAGTTATTATTTATGGTTCTAGTAGTGGTAGGAGGAGGAGGGAGTGCTATTTAACAAAGAATGTTAAAAAGCAGTTATTTTAAAATAATTTAAAGGCAAAAGCTTGCAAATTTTAGAGGTAGAACCATTTCTGTTAATTCGTAAATAATTATACTATTTGATCCTAATTAGTACTCAGTTTTAACATTTCCTTCAGTCTTAAGACTACTGGAAAGGAAAGCATTGAGAATACAGATGCATGTAGCATTCAGTTCAGTTCAGTTCAGTCGCTCAGTCATGTCCGACTTTTGCGACCCCATGAATCACAGCACGCCAGGCCTCCCTGTCCATCACCATCTCCCGAAGTTCACTCAGACTCATGTCCATCGAGTCCGTGATGCCATCCAGCCATCTCATCCTCTGTCGTCCCCTTCTCCTCCTGCCCCCAATTCCTCCCAGCATCAGAGTCTTTTCCAATGAGTCAACTCTTCGCATGAGTTGGCCAAAGTACTGGAGCTTCAGCTTTACATCATTCCTTCCAAAGAAATCCCAGGGTTGATCTCTTTCAGAATGGACTGGTTGGATCTCCTTGTAGTCCAAGGGACTCTCAAGAGTCTTCTCCAACAGCACAGTTCAAAAGCATCAATTTTTCGGTGCTGAGCCTTCTTCACAGTTCAACTCTCACATCCATACATGACCACTGGAAAAACCATAGCCTTGACTAGACGGACCTTAGTTGGCAAAGTAATGTCTCTGCTTTTGAATATGCTATCTAGGTTGGTCATAAGTTTTCTTCCAAGGAGGAAGCATCTTTTAGTTTCATGGCTGCAGTCACCATCTGCAGTGATTTTGGAGCCCCAAAAAATAAAGTCTGACACTGTTTCCACTGTTTCCCCACCTATTTCCCATGAAGTGATGGGACCAGATGCCATGATCTTCGATTTCTGAATGTTGAGCTTGAAGCCAACTTTTTCACTCTCCTCTTTCACTTTCATCAAGAGGCTTTTTAGCTCCTCTTCACTTTCTGCCGTAAGGATGGTGTCATCTGCATATCTGAGGTCATTGATATTTCTCCCGGCAATCTTGATTCCAGCTTGTGTTTCTTCCAGCCCAGCGTTTCTCATGATGTACTCTGCATATAAGTTAAATAAGCAGGGAGACAATATACAGCCTTGACGTACTCCTTTTCCTGTTTGGAACCAGTCTGTTGTTCCATGTCCAGTTCTAACTGTTGCTTCCTGACCTGCATACAGATTTCTCAAGAGACAGGTCAGGTGGTCTGGTATTCCCATCTCTTTCAGAATTTCCCACAGTTTATTGTGATCCACACAGTCAAAGGCTTTGGCATAGTCAGTAAAGCAGAAATAGATGCTTGCTTTTTCCATGATCCAGCGGATGTTGGCAATTTGATGTCTGGTTCCTCTGCCTTTTCTAAAACCAGCTTGAACATCAGGGAGTTCACGGTTCATGTATTGCTGAGCATTATTCCTCCATTTATGAGAATTACATGAATTAATTTTTGTATCTTTCTGGGATAATCATAAATAAGAAAGCACTTCAAAGATATGTTGGAATGAGAAATAAAAGTATGTGATCCCCAGTAGTTAAAGACTAATTTGTGATGTAAGACCTATGTAAGTGAAATAGAATGAGAACAAGCAGTATTTTAGAAATAATTTGGCAAATTTCTAATACCAAAGATCTTGTAGTTTCAAAGTAATTTAAGTTACAAATTTCGTTTGGTCGGAAACACAAAGTGAGCAAATGAGATTATATAGCTTTCAGATCATAAAGGTATTTTCAGGAAATGCAAATTGATCAAAACCCATCCAGAGGTTTCTCCATCTTGCTACTTAATCTTTTTTAGAAGAAAAAAAAAAATCCTCAGAAAAATCATGATCCAAAGTGTGTAAACCAGGTCTCTCATAGGAAAACAGAGCATCATAGAACGTTTACCAGCAAGTTTTCCAACTCATCCTGAGGGGAAGTCAGCAATTGTGGTAACCACAGAATGTTGCCTGTCACAGACTTGCCTCAGGTGATTCCTCTGGAACAAGAAGTAGTGATTATCTTCAGTTGTCAAGCTCCCAGCCATGTGCTAAACAATCGTTAGGCTAACAGGCAACTGACGTTGGTGCTGTCTGTTTAGCCACACATTCACACCTCAGATATTTAAGTCAGGCTATTGCTGCTTATTGCCTACTGCCTGGTAGGTGACTTTCTATTGTCCAGGATCATTCTTATTACTGGACAACTCATTCTTCTGACACAGTCAACACTTTGTTTTATCACATTTCTGTTAATTTTTTTTTTTCCTTCTGCTCCTATCCTAATTCAGCTTCTCTCCTTAATGACAGCTCCAACACTTTCACTGCTTTGCCATTAGAATACATCAACAAGTCAATAATATCTTGAGACTAGTTCAAAATTGGGTATAACCCAGCCAGTGAGGATAAAAACAAAAGCAAAACATTATGACATTGTCTAAATTAATTGCTCAGAACAGCCTTCTGTTGATAGAGGTCGAAGCTGCTTTTGGTTTGAAGCTTTGTAAGTATAAAAATTCATGAAGTAAAAGTTTAAAGCACATTGTATATTGTGTTAAAACACTAATTTGGGATCTGAAGACTGGCTTCACCTCTGGGCTTGACCATTTGCCAGTTAGGTGCCTTTGGATAAATCTTTTTACATCTTTACATCTCAGTTTCCTCACCATTGAAATATTAAATTATCTCCTGGTAAAGTTATTTTTAGAATTAAATGAGCAAATAATTTTAGAAATGCCTTTTAAATAATAACATGGAATTTTAAATGATTTTTATTAATAATTATTTTATTTAGTCTTTCTACAACATTTGACTTAATCCTTCTAAAATCTTGCCATCAGCTTCTAATTCTGTGAGATGCTACTTCAATCTATTGGCCTTTTGACTTTCAGGCTAGTGTTATTTCCCAAAAAGCATAACACTGTGGGAAGAAGTCGATTTTAGCTCTGTCAAAAACTGAGTATTAATTATGAAAACTTTTTAAACCTTGCCTCCAAACTAAAATTTTCAGTGAACCAAGAAGTTAGGACATTCTGTTGCTCTCTGCTCCCTGAGGCTTTGTGTTTTAAATCATGGGCTTGCATCTGAAAATGTTTCCTTTTTAATTGCATGTTTGTCTTGAATATTTGATTGTTTAGCCTGTTAGTTGTATTAACCTAGTTATTATGAATGCAGCGTTCTTATATTTATGGGACCTTACATTTAATCTGAGTTTTCAAAGTGCTTAGGACAGCAGTTTTCAAAGTATGAAGCCCAAACAATGGTTTCCAAACATTTTTTCCAAGGATTCACAAGGACAAAGCTGTTTTCCTAACAGTGCTAAATGGCATTTGTCTTCTTCATCATATTGATATTTCCGGTGCTGTGACAGCACAAAAGCAATGGTGAGCTGTTACCGCATTGGGAATCGAGGCAATTGTACTAAAGTGCACTGGTAGTCACTTAATCTTCAATGCAAGACACCCACATTGGGAAAAAAGCCAGTGTCACTTTAAAATATCCTTGAGCATGTATCTTTTAATACTCTGAATAAAGAAAATGGAAATTTACTGTATACTAGAGTAACTTGGCTGTCTCCAAAAAAAAAGAAAGAAAGAAAAGCACTTGTGATTGTTTGAATTGAGAGCTAAAATAGGAGTGTCTTGATTTTTTTCATGAAATGTTTTATTAGAAAGAAGGAATGACAGATGAAGTATGGTTATTCAGACTTGGGATGGCATTTTCTCAAAAATCCATTAAGTGAGCCTTTTACTTTGAAGAATACGACTGAAAGTAATTGTTCTCAGTGACAAAATCTGAGCTTTAAAACAGAAGTTAGAATTTTAGTAAAGTTATTACTATAAGCAGGACTGCTTTGCAGTAGTTATAGACTTATCTAATGAGATCAGTGATAGAATTTATGAATGTGAATTTTCAGTATAGTATAATGAAATGTGTCATTGTTTGAAAGATCTACATAATTCACATTTTCCAAATAACCAATTTATGATGTGAGAAAATCATGGGTGGGTGAAAGAGTCACTCAAAATGTAAGATGGTGCATTGAATTGTAATGTAACAGTGTAGAGAAGTTCATTGGTATTGTTTCAGATTCTGTATCACAAATGACAAAGCAAGAAATTACAAATATTCAAGTTTTAGTGTTATTTTAAAGCATAGTGATGTTATCTGAGAAGACAATTAAAATAATTCTCTCTTTTCCAACTGATTATTTTTATGAGGACTGATGTTTTTCATGTGCCAAAACAATCTTGCAGTCGATTGAATGCAGAGGCACGTTTGTCTTCTATTAAGTCAGGAGTTACAGAAATTTGCAAATAAGCGCATCAATGACACTTGTTTCTTCTAGATTATTTTCTGAAAATTCAATAATTTCTCATAAAAGTGCTATCATGTATTGGGTTTATTGAGATATTTAATAAATACATTTTAATTTCTTTATATTAATTTTTAAATTTCTTGATGTTAATTTCTAAATGTAAATTACTAACCTACAACAATCAATAATAGCTCAATCAGCAAAGAATCTGCCTGCAGTGCAGGAGACCTGGATTTGATTCTTGGGTTGGGAAGATCCCCTGGAGAAGGAAGTGGCAACCCACTCCAGTATTCTTGACTGGAGAATCCCGTGGACAGAGGAGCCTGGAGGGGTACAGTCCCTGGCATTGCAAGAGTCAGACATGGTTTAGTGACTTAACCACCAACCCACAGGAATAACGGAAGTTAATTTTTATTGAGCACCTTTTGGTCCAGAGGTCAAGAGCTTAATATATATTGTCTAGAACCTTTAGCACTTAATGAAAAAATATTGTTCTGTTATAGAGATGAGATGGAGATAACAATTCAACAACTTACAAAATCATGCACTAACTAAAAAAATAAAAATAAAAAAATTATTTCCACTACCTATGATTGCTATGAACATTTTTTTTAAAGTTTTGAGTTTAACACCTAATATCCTAAAATATGTTTTTCAGAGATTACTGCAATGACCTTAAAATATCAGATAACAACACCGAATTTCTTTTAAATTTTAATGAGTTTATTGATAGAAAAACTCCAAACAACCCATCATGTAAGTATGCATTTATATGCAATCATTGTTTCACTGTGTTTATATTCAAAGTGGTCAAATCTTGGTTCAGTTCAGTTTGTTGCTATGCTGGTTTATTTACTTTTTGTATTTTTAATGGTAAAATGAAACAATTTGACTCAATTTTTTGCATATATTAAAGAAATTTCATACTGTTATTAAGTAAACTTTAATTTTCAAAGCCAGGTATTAAATACTTGCAGATGGTCACCTGTAAATAAGATAGGCTTACCTTTACTCCTCTCAAATTTGAGTAATTTAATTTGGAATGATCTTCTGAAGGTTTTTTTCATTGCATTGTTCTTGCTATGTAGAGGAAAACACAACACAATTTTATCAAGTTATTTATATCCTCCAATTCATATAATGAGTTTTAATATTGATAGTATAAACACAAAACTAAATAAAGATATAACACCTAATAATTTTCTCTCCTTGATATTCTATTTTTATCACAATTAACATTAATCTTAAAAAGTATGGATCTATAACTCTCCATTTTATGAAGTAAATCAAGTTGAAATAGATAAATTTTACTAGTTAGTTTTTAACCATTTTATTTGTCTTTTAGATAAATTTGCATCATTTTGCTATGAAACCTCATAGAGATTTATGGATTCTTGGCTCTTAAAACATTTCAAAATCTTAACTATTCTTTTTTTCCTAAAAATACCCTAGTTATTAAAAGGTAGTATCAGCAGAAAATGCAGAGATCATAGGAAATAAGAGGAAGAACCATTTTTAGGCTTAGAACATAATGAAAATATAAAAGAAATTATGAAATTACTTGCAACATTGATTTATATATATTATAGATTAAAATAATGGTCTCCTTTCCTAGAGTGAATTGAAATGAAGTCTATGAAATTATGATGCTTTGAAATCCCTATTTTTTGATGACATTTAGAAAATAACTTAGCCCATTTACAATTGGCTTTTCCACTTTTAATTATGTCCATAACCTGAAAACTGGGAGAAAGAGGAACACACATGAAAATGCAGATAACTAATAAGGGTACATTTATAAATTCATAGAAATATTACCCACTCTAAATTGCTTTGGAAATTTAAAAAATACATTTGTTTCATTATTATCCTAATTAAACTATGTGGATATAATTAAGCCTCTCCTTTTTCTGTGTTAGGCAACACAGACTTGATTAATAGAGTCTTGCTGGATGCAGGCTTTACAAATGAACTTGTCCAAAATTACTGGAGTAAGCAGAAAAACATGTAAGTATTTGTTCTTATTAATAAAAAGATAAATATTCTGTATTTCAGTTTAGCAACTCTGGGAAATTTGGGGGAAATTGGCCTCATAGATTTAAAGTTTATTATCTTTAATAACAATTTCTCAAGAAAACCATTTTGCAGTTGTTGAATTTTTAGTATTGGATGTGTGTCTGAGCTAACATCAGCCATTACTCAGCTTTACGTATTTACACACCTCACTGTGAATAACCAAATTAAACTGATGTGCTTGCATGTGTCTCAGTGTTTGAGGTAAAATAGGATCTCTAGAGAACGTTCAGTTAGCTTTCTTTTTTTTTAATTTATGTATTTTTTTTTACTTTACAATTTTGTGTTGGTTTTGCCATACTTCAACATAAATCTGCCACGGGTGTACATGTGTTCCCAATCCTGAACCCCCCTCCCACCTCCCTCCCCATACCATCTCTCTGGGTCATCCCAGTGCACCAGCCCCAAGCATCCTGTATCCTGCATCGAACCTAGACTGGCGATTCATTTCTTATATGATATTATACATGTTTCAATAGTACTTCCCTGCACCCAGTCACGGAGAAGGCAGTGGCAACCCACTCCAGTACTCTTGCTGGGAAAATCCCATGGGCGGAGGAGCCTGGTAGCCTGCAGTCCGTGGAGTCGAGAAGAGTCCAACATGACTGAGCAACTGCACTTTCACTTTTCACTTTCATGCATTGGAGAAGGACATGGCAACCCACTCCAGTGTTCTTGCCTGGAGAATCCCAGGGATGGCGGAGCCTGGTGGGCTGCCGTCTATGGGGTCACACAGAGTCGGACACGACTGAAGCAACTTAGCAGCAGCAGCAGAACATCCAGTCAAGAAATTGAGAAATCTGATGATTGTTCTGTTCCAGTCTCTTCTCCACTCCATTTCTAATCAGCCACCAAATGATAAATATTTTTTTCTAAAAAAGTTTTCCTCTCTTCTTCATTCTCAAGGTTCTAATGTTTTTCCATTTCTAGGACATCACAGCCGGTGATTTTTCTGCCTTTAGTGCTTCTGATTTCTCTGCCCATAGCCCGTCCCCATCTATTCTCCATGTAACACAGACTTGCCAGAGTCTCACTTTTAAAACAGAGTCCTAATTTCAGGATAAAGGTGAAGCAGGCTCTCCAGCTTGGATTTCAGGATCATAGATGAGCTGACCATTCTTCAGAAGCTTATACTTGAAATGTTACTTCCTATTGTTTCTCAGCTCGTGCCTTACGTTTCTGTGCACCAAACGCTACGACTCTCCACTAACTTCCCCTCACATGTACTCTTTGCTTTACATGGGGTGTCTTCCTGTCATCTCTGTTAAGTCCCATTTTGTCTTCAAAATGTTACTATATCATTGTTTCTTATAAAATGTCTTCCTCGAAGATCCTCTCTTTAACTATTTCTTAGATATTTTAACTGTTAAACTGTAGTGTGCATCTATTGATATATTTACCTTGGCTTGCTTTGTCTTCAGTTCAGTCCAGTTGCTCAATTGTGTCTGACTCTTTGTGACCCCATGAACCACAGCATGCCAGGCCTCCCTGTCTATCACCAACTCCCAGAGTCCACCCAAACCCATGTCCATTGAGTCAGTGATGCCATCCAATCATCTCATCCTCAGTTGTCCCCTTCTCCTCCTACCCTCCATCTTTCTTTCCCAGCATCAGGGTCTTTTCAAATGAGTCAGCTCTTCACATCAGGTGGCCAAAGTACTGGAGTTTCAGCTTTGTCTTAGGAACCCATTTTATTTCTCTTTGTACCACCATCTAAATATCGTACAAAGACTCAGTTGAACAAAACTTTCCTTCTTCTGTTTCAGCAAGGGAGTGAAAGCACGATTTGTTGTGACTGATGGTGGGATTACCAGAGTTTATCCGAAAGAGTAAGTTCAAATAACATCTGTAAAAGTTAGTACATTACAGAGGACTACTCCAAGGATCTGTGCATTACTTTACTAGGAAGCTATTCTACAGAGAAACTGATCACTATTAAATTAGAGTTTATTTAAAGTACTTAATTGTTAAAAAACTCCATTCTTGAAAAACATGCTATGATTCTTCAATTGTATTTTCCCTTGTCACCTATATTACAGAATTTAAGAAGTTTTAAAAGAGATTTTTCTCTTTGTAGACATAACTAACCTGGTTAAATGAACATAATGTTATTATGAATATGACTATTGGCAATATTTGCATAGCACTTCATTATTTTCACTCATGTATGGATTTTATCTGTGTTTATCTTCAGAAGAGTCCATAAAGTGGGCTCTGTAGGCTTTTTAATATTAATTGACTTACTAAATGATTTGTCCATAATTACCTGGCTAGTAAACGTCAGAGTAAAACTTGGAGTCAGCTTTTTCTGCTCCTTAATTTAACTCTGTGCTGATCTATTGCTTAGTAATGAATGTCATTTACACCATTAATTACCACTAACTTCCTTACATGTACCAGAGATGCAGACATATCTGTAAAGTTCAGTGATGTCCACAAATGGAAAAGTAAGTTATCAAATAGATTAAAGAATAAAAATGATGAGCCACTTCCTCCTTAGGGCTGGAGAAAATTGGCAAGAAAACCCAGAAACATATGAGGACAGCTTCTATAAAAGAAGTCTAGATAACGATAACTATGTTTTCACTGCTCCCTACTTTAACAGTAAGTACTACTTTACAATTCATTCATCTCAATTCCCCTTTTTAAAATAAATTATTGTTACTACCTGCTTTCCAGCCAAACAATATATTTTATGATAGTTGCTCGGATCAGTCATTATTAATTATGAACCATATGCATGACACTGGAAAGACTGAAGTATCCGTTTAGTTGAAGAAGTAAAATGCATCTGCAGGAAATCAGCCAACCAGTAATGTGAATACAGCATATCTACAGACATGCACGGTACAGTGAAACAGATGTAGATGATCCCGAATTTCACAAACTGCAAATACACTGAAGAATGTTTAGTGAATTTTTAAAAATGTAATTTATCAGTTTACTCTGCTTTAGTCAGTATCAGTTGCATACTATTTGTACAAATTATTACTAGTCTATATTTTAAAAATATTCTATTGGGTTGTTTCCCTAAAACTTTGTATTTTAATCCATCAGCCTTTCTAGAGGGTGGGCTTATTACCATCATTTTTACAAATGGAGAAACTGAAGTTCAGGGAATTTCAGTTTTTTCCAGGGACATGTATCTTTTACAGCAGTTTCATGCATCTAAGATCAGTCTTTCTGCTTCGCCACAGCAGCCGCCTCAATATTTTAGCAGGTTTCATAAACCAGAGATTTGGTGTGCGTCCTTTAACTTGTGACAGTGATGCAGCCAAGCTAATAAGTCCCATTCCAAAGTCAATTAATGCAGCCAATTCATGGACACTCCAGTTAGCCTGGTACAAAAAGGAAGAAAAGGGAAGAGGAGACCATCCACTCCTTGATAACATATCTATGCTAGAATATTTAAGCAAAATACTGTTTTCCTATATATATTTAAAGAAATAAAGAAATATAATATTATTTGATTTAGCTAGAGCGGTTTGTTTTCCTTTTTTTTTTTTCTTTTAGAAAGTGGACCTGGTGCTTATGAATCAGGCATTATGGTAAGCAAAGCTGTAGAAATTTACATCCAAGGAAAACTTCTTAAACCTGCAGGTAAGTATATATACTATCCACATACACAGGACTGAAATTAAATGTGACCTACTATTTCTAATATCAACTAGCAGTACTTATCAGGAAGGCTATCAATAAGCTTCAACCAAAATACAGTCAAAGACAGGCAAGTGTGAAAAAGAAAATGAGACACAGTTACCTATGAGATTGGGGATAAAATTAAATTGATACTATAAAGAGTTGACAACTTTTTCGAAGAAGTATGTTTATGTTTATACACGGTTGACACAAATTTATGGAGTCAATTTTATACTATATATCAAAATTCTAAATGTTTGACTGATGTAGCAATCTCACTAGAAATCTAACCTATAGAGTATTTCAAATATACAAAAGTAGAGGGAATTCCTTGGCAGTCCGTTGGTTAGGACTTCACGCTTCCACTGCACAGGGCACGGGTCCGATCCCTGGCTGGGAAACTAAGATCTCACATGCCATGTAGCAGAGTAATATCGCCAAGGATGTAAATGTTTATGATATTTTAAACATAAAAAGTTGTTTCCATCATTGAGAAAGATATATTATGTCATATCTATATTATATATCTTTTAAAAAGTAGGGATCTTTTTTAAAAGCTTAGAATAAAGAATATGGAATTTTTGGTAAACTAAGTCAAGCAAATGCAAAAGTTCTTAAAACTGAGCATCTGTGGGAGTTAGAAGTCGGCTAGAGTAAACAGATAAATAAAAGTTAAGGAAAAAAAGTATTATGTAAATCAGTGTTGTTTGAATTCTATAAAGGGTGTAGAAAGACCAGATTGAAAAAGCTGATAAATCCTTTTCTGCTCCTGAGGGCAGTTTTAGCCCTCAGTGGTTCAACTACATAGATTCACTGTCACTCATGCAGTGACCAACGCATTCGCTCCTTCCTCCATTCACACAGGTGCTTATTTACTCATCTAGCCTTACTTACTCTTTCAGTCTCTCATTCATGTGCCCTTTCCTACCCACTCACCTGCTCATTTCTCCACACTTTAGCAAACATTCCTTCAGCAACTACTGCGTGCACTGGTTAGGTTAGGGAAGCCCCTTCAAGCTCACCCTGCAAATGACTTCATATTTATAAACCTATTCCTGACACTATCGATTTTTTAAGCTTATTGTATTAATTGGAAAGGTTGTAGAAAATAAACTATGAATATAAAGAAGTTTATGTAATAGCTTAAGAGCTATTAAACATTAGGTTTCCCTAATGCCCCAGATGATAAAGCATCTGCCCACAATGCAGGTAGATCTGGGTTCGATCCCTGGGTTGGGAAGATCCCCTACAGAAGGAAATGGCAACCCACTCCAGTACCCTTGCCTGGAAAATCTCATGGACAGGGGAGCCTGGTAGGCCTACAGTTCATGGGGTCGCAAAGAGTCAGACACAACTGAGCGACTTCACTTAAGGGCTATTAATATTACTTGATGAAAACATCAAGAAACATATCTCTAATTTTAAAATTATATTCAATTTAATGCTATTTTATAAATTACCTAAATTATCATTAGCAAAATATATATCTAGCTAATTAAATGTGTAACCTTTTACATGAATTTGAATTAGCATTCTCAGTGTATCTGCAATTAAATGGATATTCTTTTTTTTAAGAAACTTACATTTGCTTCCCTCAGTTCAGTTCAGTTCAGTTCAGTCTCTCAGTCATGTCCTACTCTTTGCAACCCCATGAATTGCAGCACGCCAGGCCTCCCTGTCCATCACCTACCCCCGGAGTTCACTCAGACTCACGTCCATCGAGTCAGTGATGCCATCCAGCCATCTCATCCTCTGTCGGCCCCTTCTCCCTCTGCCCCCAATCCCTCCCAGCATCAGAGTCTTTTCCAATGAGTCAACTCTTCGCACGAGGTGGCCAAAGTACTGGATTTTCAGCTTTAGCATCATTCCTTCCAAAGAAATCCCAGGGCTCATCTCCTTCAGAATGGACTGGTTGGATCTCCTTGCAGTCCAAGGACTCTCAAGAGTCTTCTCCAACACCACAGTTCAAAGGCATCAATTCTTCAGTGCTCAGCCTTCTTCACAGTCCAACTCTAACATCCACACATGACCACTGGAAAAACCATAGCCTTGAGTAGATGGACCTTAGTCGGCAAAGTAATGTCTCTGCTTTTGAATATGCTATCTAGGTTGGTCGTAACTTTTCTTCCAAGGAGTGTCTTTTAATTTCATGGCTGCAGTCACCATCTGCAGTGATTTTGGAGCCCAAAAAAATTAAGTCTGACACTGTTTCCCCATCTATTTGCCATGAAGTGATGGGACCGGATGCCATGATCTTTGTTTTCTGAATGTTGAGTTTTAAGCCAACTTTTTCACTCTCCACTTTCACTTTCATCAAGAGGCTTTTTAGTTCCTCTTCACTTTCTGCCATAAGGGTGGTGTCATCTGCATATCTGAGGTTATTGATATTTCTCCCGGCAATCTTGATTCTAGCTTGTGTTTCTTCCAGTCCAGCGTTTCTCATGATGTACTGCACATATAAGTTAAATAAGCAGGGTGACAATATACAGCCTTGACGTACTCCTTTTCCTATTTGAAACCAGTCTGTTGTTCCATGTCCAGTTCTAACTGTTGCTTTCTGACCTGCATACAGATTTCTCAAGAGGCCCATCAGGTGGTCTGGTATTCCCATCTCTTTCAGAGTTTTCCACAGTTTATTGTGATCCACACAGTCAAAGGCCCTGGCATAGTCAAGAAACCAGAAATAGATGTTTTTCTGAAGCTCTCTTGCTTTTTCCATGATCCAGCGGATGTTGGGAATTTGATCTCTGGTTCCTCTGCCTTTTCTAAAACCAGCTTGTACATCAGGAAGTTCACAGTTCACGTATTGCTGAAGCCTGGCTTGGAGAATTTTGAGCATTACTTTACTAGCATGTGAGATGAGTGCAATTGTGCGGTAGTTTGAGCATTCTTTGGCATTGCCTTTCTTTGGGATTGGAATGAAAACTGACCTTTTCCAGTCCTGTGGCCACTGCTGAGTTTTCCAAACTTGCTGGCATATTGAGTACAGCACTTTCACAGCATCATCTTTCAGGATTTGAAAGAGCTCAACTGGAATTCCATCACCTCCACTAGCTTTGTTCATAGTGATGCTTTCTAAGGCCCACTTGACTTCACATTCCAAGATGTCTGGCTCTAGATGAGTTATCACACCATCGTGATTATCCGGGTCATGAAGATATTTTTGTACAGTTCTTCTGTGTATTCTTGCCACCTCTTAATATATTCTGCTTCTGTTAGGTCATACCATTTCTGTCCTTTATCGAGCCCACCTTTGCATGAAATGTTCCCTTGATATCTCTAATTTTCTTGAAAAGATCTCTAGTCTTTCCCATTCTGTTCTTTTCCTCATTTCTTTGTATTGATCACTGAAGAAGGCTTTCTTATCTCTTCTTGCTATTCTTTGGAACTCTGCATTCAGATGCTTATATCTTTCCTTTTCTCCTTTGCTTTTCACTTCTCTTCTTTTCACAACTATATGTAAACTATTTGCCTCCTTAGAAATTTTCAAATGTGAGAGGAAAGATAAGTGACAATTATGGCTACATTTCTTAAAAATTTTGTGTTAATTTTTCTTTTCATGGTTTTTCAGTTGTTGGAATTAAAATTGATGTAAATTCCTGGATAGAGAATTTCACCAAAACATCAATCAGGGATCCGGTAAGATATATTTTTTTTAATTCCTATGCTACATTTACTAGTTTCAAAAAATCAAATACAGTGGCAAAATCAACTTTTAATGCTACTACACTGAAGCATAGTTATGAATTCCTGTTTTTTTCAGAGATTTTCTTTGTTTAGTCAACCAATAATAAAAATTTTATCAATGTAAGAATTTAAAATGCCCATTTAAATATTTATTGATATTCTCTAATTTATAAAGGTAAAACTAATCATTAGACTATCATTTAATCTTTTATACTAGCTAATTATTATAATATGGTAATAATTAAATGATATAATTAAAATCCAGTTATTAAGAAAATGTGAGGTGACAATTGTACTTTCTGTCTTTCAGTGTGCAGGTCCAGTTTGTGACTGTAAAAGAAACAGTGATGTAAGAAAACTCTTTAAAACGGAATCTTTAAATACAACTTTTTGTGTTACTCTTTCTAAGACTAATGGTAAAAAAAAAAAATGCAGGAAGTTTTCATCAGATACCAAAATAATATTGTATGGAACTGTGAACTTATTCACTGATGAGAATTTGAATTATATGCTTTTAATTCCTAAATTTAAACTTTAGAAACATTTAAAAATATTCATTTAAAAGCTGTATCAATATGAACTATATTCTCTGTGGACCCAATTGTGTTAGATTCTTTTGCATATATTTATTTCAGCTTTGTTTCTGACCATGGTTTCTAACTGAAGCATACTTATTATCAATGTAGTCTTCCCTCATCTTTTGCATTTTATCTGAGTATTTTTGTGCTGTATTTATAGTGGTGAGAAAGTTTCTTTTAACTGAACCTTAGAATTATAAAAAACGTTTAACTTGCCTGGATTGGATTCTATCACTTCCATTTTTGTTTGAGCAATTGAAAAAGCTAATATGAACCTTTTGTTTACAGTTTAAGATGTCCTACGAATGATACTAGATCAGTTATGCCTGGAGAAGGAAATGGCAACCCACTCCAGTATTCTTGCCTGGAAAATCCCATGGACAGCAGAGCATGGTAGGCCACTGTCCATGGGGTCACAAAGAGTCGGACACGACTGAGCAACTTCACTTCACTTCTTCATACTTAATAAGAATTCCCCTATTTTCTTTGAGTCCTCGTATGTATGTCTAAATGTTTACAAGGGAAGCAGGAGTTTCGTATTGTTTTATCACTGCTAAATCTTGAGAAGCCATAAGCCAGTAATTTTAATTATTGTAACATTCATTTTACATAGACCATGTATCAGCTGTTTTTAGAGCAAAGGTTTTAGCAAGCTTCTTCCATATTAGGAAAACAGAATGTATTATGTCCTGAATTCTGAAAACAATGCTTTTAATTGTAATTTCATATGGTAAAACTATTAAATTGATTCATGTATTTAAGCATAATTTAAACTGGGAACATTTTAGGATATATGATTATTTTTCCTTAAAGGCATTTTTTTCTCTTGATTCTTGCTTTTACATCCCAAATTACCCAAATATTTTTAATATAAAACAATTACAAATAACCTCATGGTGCTGCTTTTTCTTTTTAAGTCTGTGATGGATAGTGCCCCAAATGGATTTTTTAAAATGTCTTTCTTGTCAAAATCTTAAGTATGTGTTTAAATAATAATAATTTTTAAAAATGATACATTATTAAATATTTGATTTATCCAGTTTCCTGGTTCATTAAGATGACCACAGAGTGACAAAAGGATTTTTTCTGATTTGTTCTTATGTATTGTTCAGACTGAGTTGACAATTTTAATGGCTGGATGGTGGTGGAATTTCAAGCCCTGATGGTTTGATAGCAATCTATGCATACCCTTATTTCATCAGAATCTCCTGAGCACATACCTTCAAGATAAGATATAGTTATTTAAGCTTTTCTCCTATTTTTATTGTTATAATCGTCTACATAAAATGGAGACATAATGTAACTTAACCTTCCTTAAAAATGTATTAACTGCTATTTTTATTTTGATAGGTAATGGATTGTGTTATTCTAGATGATGGTGGGTTCCTTTTGATGGCAAATCATGATGATTATACTAACCAGGTATGTACCTAAAGTGGGAAGGGGTAGAGTTTCCAAGGTGTGTTTCCTTGATCAACATTATGAAACTCCTCCAAACCACTATAAAAATTGATAACCAAAGTGTTTAATGTAATATAAACCATAAAAAAATACATCCTTAAAATAGTTTTCCTTTTACTTGTTAGTCAGTTTTACTTTCTGGTACTGTTTCTGTTAAAACTTATTTGCTAAAGATTTTAACATGGTATGAACTCTTTTATTTTTGATTTCTCAGGAATTTAGAAAATTTTCACATATTAGTCTGTTGATAATATGAGTCTTAATACAAACTGCTTTGAAACAGATGAAGATTCTAACACCAAATTTGCCAATTGTCAGTGTAGGCTCTTTGGTTCATAGAGGATTTTAAACAAAGTAGAATTAATTGCCAAATAATTCCACTTCTGAATTGATATATCTGGCTTCTCTTTAAAAAACAAACAAAAAAATCTCTCAGTCCTGGACTGTTTTCTTAAATGACATTATTTATGGATTGGAAGTGATGAGTTTGAGGTTGTCCCTATCAGTTCAGTTCAGTTCAGTCTCTCAGTCGTGTCCGACTCTTTGCGACCCCATGAATTGCAGCACGCCAGGCCTCCCTGTCCATCACCATCTCCCGGAGTTCACTCAGACTCACGTCCATCGAGTCAGTGATGCCATCCAGCCATCTCATCCTCTGTCGGCCCCTTCTCCCCCTGCCCCCAATCCCTCCCAGCATCAGAGTCTTTTCCAGTGAGTCAACTCTTCCCATGAGGTGGCCAAAGTACTGGAGTTTCAGCCTTAGCATCATTCCTTCCAAAGAAATCCCAGGGCTCATCTCCTTCAGAATGGACTGGTTGGATCTCCTTGCAGTCCAAGGGACTCTCAAGAGTCTTCTCCAACACCACACTTCAAAAGCATCAGTTCTCCGGCACTCAGCTTTCTCCACAGTCCAACTCTCACATCCAAACATGACCACTGGAAAAACCATAGCCTTGACTAGACGGACCTTAGTCGGCAAAGTAATGTCTCTGCTTTTGAATATGCTATCTAGGTTGTCCCTATAGATGGGACTTAATCCAATTCATCACAGTCCTCGCAAGTTTCTTTTTCTAATTTCACCATTTATCTCATTTGATTGTGACTTAGTGCATAGTAAACTGTCCATTTCTTACACAGATAGCATTGGGAGCCATTCAGTAATGAGAACACCTAATCTCATGGGAGTTCTTTCAAAGTGTCATATACTCATTTATTACTTGCTTTTGTTTTTAAGCTCCTCAGTGGTTTTATTTCAGTTTCTTTGCATCATTTCTTTTCTTTGTACTGATTCAAGTGTTAATAAAGTTTCAAATGTAAGCCAAATAATATTTTTTTCTGTTCCAGATTGGAAGGTTTTTTGGAGAGATTGATCCAAGTTTGATGAGACACCTGGTTAATATATCAGTTTATGCTTATAACAAGTCTTACGATTATCAGTCGGTGTGTGAGCCAGGAGCTGCACCAAAACAAGGAGCAGGGCATCGCTCAGCATACGTGGTCAGTAATATCCACTCAGCTTCCCATTGTGTCAGAGGGACACTCCGTGCGCATTAGTGTAATACTCTCTTATCCTGTTTTATAGCCATCGATAGCCGACATATTACACATTGGCTGGTGGGCCACTGCTGCTGCCTGGTAAGTCCACATTTTAGTTTTATTGGTAATGAGAAAAAAGTGTTGTAACATAGGAAATAATTTGATGAAAATGCAGACATGTAGATAATTATTATGGCAACTACATTATTTCCTACAGCACACATTGTTAATAGTCATAAGTATGCTTTTCTTAAATGATCAGTGTAAAACCATTACAGTTATTCAGCTTTTTCTGTGAAAATAGTTATATTATGCAAACTTCTGCCTCTTCAGGGGATTCTTTTATCTATGGATCTGTTGAAATTCTTTTCACTGGTATTTTGTGTTTATATTGTACTCAGTCCTTAAATTTTAGGCATCACATTGATCTACAAAAATTTACTAGTTATTGTCTTAAATACCCATGTTAAATATCTTCATCCATCAGATTCATGATATGATGACTTCTCTTTCTACTTCTTCACTCTTCATACAAAGGCTGGCCTCATTTTAGAGGCCTCATATTCCTGAAATGGATCTAATTCTTTCTTTTCACTGGTTCTATCCTTCCTCCCATTTCCCCTCTACCTATATCCTGCCACCAATGAAAAGAAGACTTTTAAATTGCTTATTGAGGCACTGTGGAAAGTCTGGAAGATCAAATTTGTCATTGTTTGGGTCTGGTCAGTCAAGTAACTAATCCTCCTGTTATGTCTGGGTCCATTCCCTCCCTTCCTCCCTGTTTCTCTTTTGTATCGTTACCCTGCTGTATTGTGTAAGTTTTGTTCCATGTAGATTAATACATAATGTTCACTTGATTTTGAGGCTTTCCCAGCTAAAATTAAATGATTATGCCATTTTATTAAAGTAGCAAAGATTTTGGATAAGAAAGCTTTGGTACATGTACACAATGGAGTATTACTCAGCCGTTAAAAAGAATTCATTTGAATCAGTTCTGATGAGATGGATGAAACTGGAGCCGATTATACAGAGTGAAGTAAGCCAGAAAGAAAAACACCAATACAGTATACTAACACATATATATGGAATTTAGAAAGATGGCAATGATGACCCTGTATGCAAGACAGGAAAAAAGACACAGCTGTGTATAACGGACTTTTGGACTCAGAGAGAGAGGGAGAGGGCGGGATGATTTGGGAGAATGGCATTCTATCATGTATACTATCATGTAAGAATTGAATCGCCAGTCTATGTCTGACGCAGGATACAGCATGCTTGGGGCTGGTGCATGGGGATCACCCACAGAGATGTTATGGGGAGGGAGGTGGGAGGGGGTTTCATGTTTGGGAACACATGTAAGAATTAAAGATTTTAAAATTTAATTAAAATAAATAAATAAATAAATAAATAAAATAAAATAAAAAAAAATAAAGTAGCAAAGATTTTAGATTAAAAATCTGATTTCTTAAAAATTATGAAGAATGGAAAAATGATACTTTCTGTTGTAAAATGCTATTTAGATAGGCTTTACAAAGGTTTTCTACATCTCATAGTCATCCTGAAATATTTGATTGTTTTTATGCTATTTTCTGGCCAGAAAATCCCTCCTCCTCAACTTCCCCTTCCCTTCTCCCCACTTTTAACTAAACTCAGTTCCAGATGAATTTTTACCAGTATTTGGCTCAATTGTCATTTATTGTAAAACTGAAATGTGCCATATGTCCTATATTAAATAGGTATATTTTATTTCATGAATCCCACATTATGGATTTTATTTTATGCTGCCTTAAATAAATAGTTGTTAATAAACCCATGGTACACAGTCATTTTTGTTTTGTGGTGTTTTTTCCCTACCATACAGCTTCAGTATCTAAAATACGGATAAAATCTTGAATGTCAGAACTATGCACTAAAATGATGACATTCTCCCTGGAGTTATCAGTTCTCCTCACTCAGATTTTATATTAGGTATCTTCACACTTTATGCGTCCTTCACAGGGTCCTGAGGATAGCTGACTTCATGACTTCTTTTACAGAAAGAAATTTACAATGTCTTATATAATTTAAAAAACACTTCTATAAAAATGCTTGCAAATTCTCAGTTTTTCCAGAAAGATGAAAAAAGGAATATGTTTATGTGTACATGCAAAAATACTCTGGTTTTTATGATATAATTTATAAAATAAAACACCTAGCTTTTTATCAATAGTTTTTTTGTATTTAAAATTTAGGTCTATTCTACAGCAGTTTCTCTTGAGTTTGACCTTTCCACGACTTCTTGAGGCAGGTATGTAAATAGCTCAGATGCTATCATAATAACTTAAAATTTTCTTTTTGGGTGTGCTGAGTTCAAATTCAGAGAGAGAGAGAAAGTGTGTGTGTGAGAGAGAGAGAGATTGACCATTTAACACTTTTGTAGGTTACATTCTTTTTGTCACAACTTTCCTAATGCCTTAGAAACATTCCTAGGTCACATTGATTTCTGTTTTGTAGCTGTTATATATTCAAATTGATTTATTCTAATGATAGTTATTGGGTACCTTTAGGCGCTGCCACTATACCAAATGGAGGAACTAGCCAATTATGGTGCCTGCCCTTATACTGATTGATTTGTTTTGCTCTTTGAGAAATGGAGGCTCTGGGAGACCCCTAATAATAATGGTCTTTGTTTTCCCCACAGTTGAGATGGAAGATGATGACTTTACGGCCTCTCTGTCAAAGCAGAGTTGCATTACTGAACAAACTCAGTATTTTTTCGATAATGATAGTAAATCATTTAGTGGTGTATTAGATTGTGGAAACTGTTCCAGGTAATTCGTTTCTTCAATTCTGGACTAGTCTTGTTTCGCTAAGAAATTGTACTCACTTTTATAATCATTACAGAAAATAACAGCGATTGTCATTTGAGTGTGAGAGATGAGTAACTACTTTACATTGAAAACATCACAGATCTTCAGTTTCTCTGAAGGTTTTTAACGTTAATTCTGACTTCAGTAAGTTGTAATTCCTTCAACTGATTTTAGTAATTGTGTAATAAAGAAAATTATACCCACTTTTAGGCAGAATATAAAGGAATTTGTATTTTGTCTAAAAGAATCCATATTAAATTTTTTCTAATGTAGAGATAGTTTCAGAAATGATATTAATTTTGATGAGATTAGAATTATACTTACTAAACAGGTTAACAGACATATCCTTGGGTAGGAAATTGTTTTAGTTGTTGTATTCACTTATCTTTGATTTGAAACTGAAAAAATTAAGAACATATTTCCTGAAGTCAAAATCAAGTGTTGGTCATCACTGTCCATAAAACACTTTGAAAAATTTTTGGAAGAAATGGAAAATTTTATTTTATTTGTATCAAGAGAAAGAACGAATGGCAGGGTGGAGATTTTTGAAGTTTTAAGAGGAAAGGGATAATCTATGTCACAGTATCCCTGAGAACAGAGCAGGAAGGCAGAGTTGGAATACTTTGTTTTTAGTAACTGAGGACAGCTTATTCTAGAAGAAATGTTAACAGAGAGAAGAGGAAACATGAGGAGGTGAGGTAATCTGAGCAGGTGACAGGGCAGGAACAGTTGGTCGCTAGGGAATTTGGAAAAGAAGTTTAAAACAGGCCTTTTTTTTCTTTTTAAGTATTTTCAGGAAGGGGTTAACTGCAACGAGCACAAATTTTTAATCGATGTGGTCAGTATACTTTTATGACTTACTTTATTAAACCTCCATGTCCTAGGAGGAGGTGGAGGGTATGCAGAGGAGAGGAAAGGGGTGGAGTCAGGCATGTAATCAGCAAAAAGTAGACCATCATGTTTAGAGATTAGCATATCAGGACCTCACTTTCAGAAAATAGAACTGTGGCAAGTTAAGTGGATTTATCAGTTTAGAGTCTTCCGTCTTTCATTAATTGATGTCCAAGAGTAGCAATGTATACTTTAAAAATGACTAAGTTAAACTGTAATGTAAAGACCAGTATAATAAGTTGAACCACGGTTACTTTTGATTTGCTCTATGCTTGTGTCCCAACTTAAATAGGTTAAGAAAAAAGAAAACCTCACTTCCTTGAAAAATCAATTACTCTTTAACAACAGACCTACATTTTTATTGTGAAAGGTAACAGCTTAAGATATGGGGGAAAAAAACACTACATGGAATTCAAAGCCCTTAATTCTGTCTAGACCTGTGTTGTCCTAATTCAGTAGTAACCAGCTACAGATGGCAATTTCTGTTATCTAGTCATTAGTCATTGCAACTAATTAATATTACAGTTTTGTACCTCAGTAACACTAGTCACCATTTCGGGTGCTCAACATAGCATCCTGTGGCAGGCGTTTGTCTACCATATTGGTTAAAGTGGACAGCATTTCTGTCTTCACAGAAAGTTTGTTTAATAGCCTGATCTAGACTTCAGCCTATCATGAGCTTGGGCAAATGCTGAGTCATTTTACATTCCTAGTTTCCTTCACTGTAAAATAAGGCACCTCTGGGACATTTTCAGTGATAAATACCACACTTCCTTAAACATGTAAAATAAAACATTTCTTACAACTCTAAACAACAGAGTGGTACTTATTTTGCATTGAGGTTTATCGCTTAAGAAACATCTCCTGTTGGAATTTTTTTAGTATTTATTTGAGAGATAATATGTCCATGTTAATCCTTCTCTTCAGAAATCATTCTCATTCAGTTTTACTGTTTGTGCATGTGATGCTTTATTTCTAAAGTCTTATTTTCTTTCTTTTTAATACGTAACAGTCTTTGAAAACTATTTTTTTCTCAAATGACATTTCCTCTAATCTTTTATGTATTCTCCAGAATCTTCCATGTAGAAAAACTTATGAACACCAATTTAATATTCATAATGGTTGAGAGCAAAGGAACTTGTCCCTGTGACACACGGTTGCTCATACAAGCAGAACAGACTTGTATCCTTTCACATTGGAGAGGTTGGGAATGAAAATTCCATCTTAAAGCCATGCATTTTTAACCACATCACATTGCTCGTGCCCAGAAAGAGAAAAATACCGCAGAGTGCTGAGATCACCTCACAGAGCCGGCATGGACCCTTCACACAAAATTTCATTTGGATGCCAAGACTCATGATGCTACACGTGCACTCAGAGAAGGCGAGAGGCTTCTTACTTGCACAGTGAGTCTTTGTGGAGAGAGCAGTGCAGATTCCCGAGGACCTCTGAAAATGGCTAGAGAGCATCAGGGAATACCTGGCTTGGGGTTGGTGGTAGTTGGGAGGATGCTGGGTTTCTGCCAGTGCTCCCTGGGGCTTGTTGGCCCAAACTTCCACACGGTGCCAGATGAGGGAGTACTGTCTTCCCCGTCAGCTCGCCCAGGTATAGGACAGAAGGGAAAAAGGGTCTGCTGTGCCTTGAAAGCTGTCAACAGCCAGTCATCATTAAAGGAGTTGAATGCGGTCTGTACCCACAAGAGAATACTATTCAGCCTTTCAGAGAAGGTAAGCCCTGTCATACGCTACAGCTGCAGTGGCAGCAGTGCTAAAACTACTTCTGCGGGCAAATATGCTAAGTAACAGTGCAGTGACTCACCAAGCATCACAGGCCGAGTTTTGGTAGACTGCCTCTGGCTTTGCTGTTTCTGGGAAGACAGCCCTCCCATATGTTATGTTTGGAATGGACGTTTATTACTAGAATTAGTTTCTGTTGCTGTCTTGCTGTATAGGAGGCACCAAGGTCCTCCGTTATGGTCTTATGTGAACGACTCCGTCTTACAGGTGCATCATTTGCACATTTCAGCCGCTTATATTCTACAAATATTTACCGAGTGCTTTCTCGTGCCAGCAACCATGCTGTGTACAGCACAGAAAAAAAGTTGATTTCTTCACACAGTCCCTAGGCTAACAAAAGAAAATGTGTGGCTGTTTAGTTCCTTAAATCCTATAGTAGTGTATGGTACTAGAATAAGGTCATAGGTTTCTCCTGCTTGCTTTGAGAAATAAATATATGGCATTGTACTTTTTCAGTTCTGTGGGGGGGAACAAGTAACTTTATATCCCTTAACAAGTCTTTTTAGCTGACGGTCCAGATCCTTGTGATATGGTGAAGCAACCCAGATACCGAAAAGGGCCTGATGTCTGCTTTGATAACAATGCTTTGGTAAGTGTGTCCAAAGAATTTCAGGGGACAAATTACAGCTTTAATTCCAACATAATGTCTTAACCATAGTATTTCTCATTAACATGACATACTTGCTGGTATATAGATTTTTCATTTCAGTATTTTTTCATGGTTAGCATAAGCTTAACAGTTGCTTCTTCTATCTATCTGTCCTTTCCACAGAAATTGCACTTTCAAACACAATGCCAGTTTACTAATGTTCCAAGATCATAAATCTAATGATTTTAAAGGCTTTCTAATAAATAGTAACTGACAGTAAATATTACTAATAGTATATGAGTTGCCTACCTTCATTTATATTCCAATCTTGAAGATGTTTTTATTATAGTATTTTATTAATTTGTTTAGTCTTCATTCAGTATATTTAAAAACTTGTTAAATCGCTGTTGTCCCCTTATTTTGTAATTCTACTTTTTTACTTGGTTTCTAATTCTATCACCTATTAGCTTTGTATTATTTTTCTTAATTACTTTTTATATTGTTTGAAATTAGACTAGGTTAGTAACACAGGATTAAGTTGACAAAATTTTACACACCATATTTAATGTATGTTATCTGAGATGAGCAGTCCTTTTCCTATAGGTTAGCTGTCTTCCTTTCATAAGCACTATTCAGACTACTGTATATATAAGTAGCTTTATACTTTTCAAATTAATTTTTTAATAAGCTTTATTCTGAATCAAACCCCATATTTAAGGTGCTCACTACTTATACAAACTAAACTTCTTTAATATTTCTCAGTTCTCCAGTCTTCATGTCTCTTTGCATGAAGGTTTGCAAACAAAGCATTATCATCTTAGGAAATGCTTATTCTAAAAATATGTCAAATCATTTATTCAGTAATATGCATTTCTAGAAGTTATTTATTTAGAACTGATTTACCTATTGTGTTGCTGAGGGTCGGACACAACTGAGTGACTTCACTTTCACTTTTCACTTTCTTGCATTGGAGAAGGAAATGGCAACCCACTCCAGTGTTCTTGCCTGGAGAATCCCAGGGACGGGGGAGCCTGGTGGGCTGCCGTCTATGGGGTTGCACAGAGTCGGACACGACTGTAGTGACTTAGCAGCAGCAGCAGCAGTACCTATTGTGTGCTTATTTACTCAAATACACATAACCACATTTGTTTCAGAAAAGATTAAGAATTTCTATAGATACATATTATGTAAGTAGATAATACAGATTAAAAGCAGAATAGAGAAGTAAAATTAGTGATGGGGAATAAGGGTAAAAACGCAAAATGTTTTAGCCACTAAATCCTTTTACCTCCATAAGGACTGTTGATCAGTTCCTCTTTGAAGGGGAAAACTGATTCAAAGTTAGAGCTATTTGACTTTTTCCTCTTTTACAGTGAGGCTTAAGTAAGACCCAGATTTAAGGACTCTTTTGTTCTGCCTACTCTACCTTAAGGAGTTTTGCTGCATCAGATTATTCCCCAAAGAATGTTATTTTTGGACCCAAGGCTAGTGTCACTCATTAGGGAAAATTCACTTGTCAACTATTTGTCACCAAAGACATTAAATTTACTCAGGTGCACTTCCAAGATCATATAAAAACCTATCACCCAAAATATTTTCACCGTCAGAAACTATTTTTTGATCACGACAAAAAGGAGATTTTACAAAGACAGAAATTTCCAATATTAAAGTTCCTATAAATTGTAAAATGGATTGTGTGTGAAAGTACAACTCTTGCTCAGTAGCTTAATGTGCTAATAATGCCTTGTGTTTTTTTAGCCACTGGAATATTTTGGTAATGCTTATTTGCAATGGTCACTGTGAATCTGCTCTGCATGGAGGCTCACATAAACTGCTAACTGCCAGCAAACTGCATGAAATCTCATCTTGTATGTCTTCTTTTCTGTGTTTTCTTTCCTTTTCCTGTACTTGCTACTTTGCCCGTTATTAATAGGATCAACTTATGTGCACAACGAGTCGTGCCTGTACCATGATGTCAGCTCCTATCTTCATTTTACTGCAAGTTTTCATGTGGTGTGGATGGTCAGTCACTTTCTCTAATTTTTCTTTGTTTTTGTGTTTGGCTTGAAATTTAAAAAAGTAATCCATCTAAATCAACTACAATAAATAAATGTCTGGAAGCCAGGTTATTAAAATGCCAGTAGTAATGTTGTTTTGTAAATAACAATGTTCAAATATTACACGTTTCTAATCCTGAATAGAGCATATCACTTTCCTATATTTAGTTAAAAATCAGTAAGGTCTCTTACAGGAAGATCCCCTGGAGAAGGGAATGGCACCCCACTCCAGTATTCTTACCTGGAAATGTTTAAGATTTTACTAAAGGTTAAGTCAATGTGGAAAAAAAATATACATTCATCCCGATGTCTTACTTAAGAGAAATACGCTAAGGACAATTATTAGAGATGGTCATAAGTTTTGTTTCAAAAGTTGCTAACAAAATTAATGAAATATTTCAGTTTTATCAAGCATTATTCAGTACTTTCTAAGCTCACTATCCTAATTTTTCCCCTCCTATGTAAATGGATATTGTCTAAACAGCATTTCTTTAGATATTGATGTTCTTAGTGAAATAGTTTAGTATCACTAAGTGTTTCTAATTTCTCAGTTAATTTTACTTAATATTATTTACATTATCTAGGCTAGGATTATCATTATTTGTTATTTTCTGACGAATTTCTGAATACATACTCAGTCCGACTGAATAGATATTTGAGGGCCTGAGTTTATAGTTGGAGTTCCATTACAGTCTCTTTTCTTCTTTGATGTTTTGGAATCCTGACTGTTGTAACCAGACAGCATTTGTTAGGTTCTTTCTTCATTGCTGTCCAGGTAGTCTTTGGTTAGGAAACCACTAGATGGAGATGTGGCCATTACTGAAGAGTGAGCTCATCAGGAGAGAAAAGTGGAATGGCAGAGGGAGTGTCAGAATGTTCTGGGATAATGAAATAATGCTTTTGAAGATTTAAGTGGTAAAGAAAAACAAAGCAAATCAATAACATGTACTATTGAGGAAGTTTATTATTTTATGCAAACATAATTGGTAAATACATGTTATTGAGAACATGAAAAATGAATATGTAGAATAAATATGTGTGTATTCATACACATACATTAAACCTACCTCATGATTAAATGTGGTAAGTGTATTAAGGTGCTATGTAGGAAATGATTTGTTAGGGATCTTATTCCTATTAAGAGAGTTATGTGTGGCATCTACCTGCGTAAATAATTTTAAATATGTATTTTCTTTGAAGCTGCTGTGGGCAATGTAAGTATGCTGCTGCAAAGTCGCTTCAGTCGTGTCCGACTGTGCGACTGCATAGACGGCAGCCCACCAGGCTCCCCCGTCCCTGGGATTCTCCAGGCAAGAACACTGGAGTGGGTTGCTATTTCCTTCTCCAATGCATGAAAGTGAAAAGTGAAACTAAAGTCATTCAGTCATGTCTGACTCTCTGTGACCCCATGGACTGCAGCCTACCAAGCTCCTCCATCCATGGGATTTTCCAGTCAAGTGTACTGGAGTAGGGTGCCATTGCCTTCTCTGTAAGTATAGACCTATCTAAATTCCAGAGTTAGCTCTTATTTAGTGGATGCTTTTTACCAATGATTTGAGCTCTTAACTCCCTGGAGGAGGAAATGGGAAGCCACTCCAGTTTTCTTGCCAGGAAAATCCCATGGACAGAGGAGCCTGGCAGGCTTCAGTCCATAGTGTCACACACTACTGAATATACACACACACTGAGCTCTTACTCTTTGCAATTAGTCAGTCATCCCAGGTTCTGGGTGGGGAAAGGAAGGAAGAGTAAGAGTTAAGGAATACTTGTCTAACAAGGGGAAAATAAAGAGGTTTTTACTTACTGGTATATCTGGTCTGAAAAAGTAAGCCTCAGGGCAAGAACATGGTTTAGATGTTTTTTTCCTTGAGTAGTAATGGGACAGAAAAAAAAAGAATGAGGGATTCTTAGTTGTTATCTTTACTAAGAGTATTTTGAGACAGGTCCCTAGAAGGACATTAAAATTATTCTTTTGTATCTTAAAATATATGTAAATAATTTTGGCACACTATTCCTTTACTGTTTAAAGCTGAAACAAGGTACCAGTCTGTCTGTTATCTACTCCACTAACCTTTAAAAATCAGACTGATTTATCTGGTTATGGTGTTAGTGGGATTTCAGTCTCTCTAAGATAGGAGGAAAAAGTGCTGAGGTTTCTCCACATCTATGCATTTGTGATTTTAGAATGTTTTTAGACTGTATCTCATAATTAATATAATTATATATATATATATATATATATTTCATATAATAATTTCAAGTCTTGGTATACGTGGTTGCCCATGCAAAACATTTGAGAAAACATGATCAGGAAACTGAAGGGATAGATTTTTCAGTGTGGATCAACACGCAGACTTCAGGGACTCCAAATAAGTTATCTGAACTACCACCTCCCAGACTGAAACAGACATATCTCATCATCACACAGAGGAAATTAACCGCCCCCCCAAAAAAAAACATTGGAAATATAAAAATAAAAACAATGGCAGCAGAGCCAGAAAGAATATTTTTCTTTCCATAACATTTCTAGAACATACAGATGCATTTTGTGTTAATACAGCAACAGGTCTTGTATGTTTGCTAATTTTGCATTCTATCAAATTAATACGTAACCAGAACTGGGAAGCTCTGCTAGTGAAGTGACAATTAAGCCTTTAAGTTGGTATTTTATGTTTGCAGTGTTCCTAATTAATCAATCAACCACTGCTTTATTTGAGTACGAGTACTCATTTATCAAGTACTTGTAGTACACCTACTATGTGTCAGGCCACTATTATATGCCTGAGATTATTAAGATACATTTATACTAAAATGTAAATTTTTATCTCAAATTCACATGTAATTCAGCATCCTGTTTTTTTCACCTGGTTAATCTACCTAGAGGGAAGGGTATTTGAACAAAGAGAAGAGGAAATGCAAAGGTTCTAAGATAACAAATACCCTTACCTGTTGCAGAGAAAGTTAGTGGTATTGGAGCAATGTGAAGCCGGGAGGAACAGAGGAGGATGAGGATGGAGAGGCAGCCAAGCTGCACATCACAGAAGGCTTTGTAGGCCTTTAGAAGAAATTTGGATTTTGTTCTGAGAAATTTCAAGCAGAGCATGAAAGGATTTGGTTTTAAGAAGGCTGCTTTTTGGAGAGAAAATTGTTAATGAGCAAGACTAGAAGCAGTGAGTCAAAGGAGGCAGCTTTTCTAAGAGGGTAGGCCAGAAGTAATAGTGACCTGGACATGACATAGTAAGTAGTAGGTCTGGGGATATATTTTGAAACTAGAGTTAAGAGGACAGGCTGATAGATTAGATTTGAAAAAAGGAAGACTCACAGACGATGTGTTGTCTTTGACCTGCTTCATTACTCCTAGCAATATCATTCAGAAAAACAATATTTAGGGGCAAGTTTAAGATATTTCTGAGAATCAAAAGAAGTGATTGTGCTTAATGCATGTGGAGCTCAGAGGCGTATTTAGGGGTAAAGGTTCAGAAGCGTGAGTTATTGAGTTTCTGGTCCAAGATGGTGACAGAGTAGACTTAAAACTCACCTTAACCCACAGACCTAACAAACCTACAGCTATAAAAAGAGCAATATCCCCTGAGAGAACTGTAGAAAGTAGATGAGCAACTCTTATGCACTGAGTGAGTGTAATACACATCCAAATGAGTAGGAAAAGCTGAGGAACATTGTCTGCATAAACCACACACTTGGCATGGCAACATACAATTAGAAAGGAACTCACAGCTTCCAGCTTCCACCTGAGCAGTGCAGGGTTTAGGTTGAACATCTAACATCCCAATTTTTTTTTTTAATTTTTAAAATTGTTATTTTTAACTGGAGGATAATTGCTTTATAGTGTTGTTAGTTTCACCTGTGCAACAACATGAATCAGCTGTAAATACACGTGTATCCCCTCCTCCCTCTGAGCCTCACTCCCCGCTGCCCCCATCTCACCCATCTAGTCATCACAGAGCACCGAGCTGAGCTCCCTGGGTGCTACAGCAGCTTCCCATCAGTTATCTGTTTTACACATAATAGTGTATATGTGTCAGTGCTTCTCTCTCGGTTCACCACCCTCTCTTTCCTCAGTTGTATCCTCAAATCATTCTGCATCTCTATTTCTGCTCTGAAAACAGGTTCATTGGTACCCTTTTTATAGATTCCTTATATATGCATCAATATAAGATAATAGTTTTCCTCTTTCTGATTTACTTTACTTGGTTTTCTTTTTATGGCTAAGCGATGGAATCATTGTATATATGTACAACAACTTCTCTGCACCCCAACTTTTAAGACTCTATCCTGAGGGATGGGCCTGCAAAATTTCTAGCTCTGAAAGCCTAATAGGGCTTGTGTCCATAAGACCGACCGGACTACAAATACAAAGAAACAATTTTTAACAGATTTGCAAGGACTCCCTGTGGCTATCCTTCCAAAGCTCAGAAGAGGGAGCAGAGAGAAATGCACTTCTCCCAACCTTTCCCTTAGGGAGGCTATTTGCATACTTTAAAAGATTGCCTGCAAGTAAGGCTTCTAATTTAGGTCACATTTAGGGACTTGCCTCAAGACTCCCTGGAGACAGGCAAAGGGGTAGACTATGCCCACTGATCCTCTGACTCACTCCAGGTCAGTGATAGCTTCCTAAAAGAAGCTTGTGATCCCATCTGGCACCTTGGCTTTTGAGGTAGCTTCCCAAAGGACACACCCTTTTGCCACTTGGCTCTGAGAGCGAGCAGGGCTGGCGTTCTCATCCATCAAAGGACCTAGAACCATACCAAACAAATAGTTCTCAAATGCCTGTCCCCTCAGAATTCACCACAGAGGAAGCAGACAGAAATGCCATCCCACAGTCTTTCCCTGAAAGAGGTGTTTTGCATACTTTCAAAGCTGCTGCCTGAGGATCCAGCCTCCAATCAGCCTGTTTCTGAGTGTTGACCGAGATCTTCCCCACTGGGACACTGACAGATGTTAGCACACCCTCAACTACTAGGATCCAAAGGGAAACCACAACACAGGTTGTCAAGGAAAGTGAAGAAACAGAAAAATATGTTTTAAAAGAAAAAGAACTCCACAAACAGACCTTAATGATACAGAGTGACTGACATGAGGAAGAGTTCAAAATATGGTCATAGAGGTGGTCACCATGTCAGGAAAAGAATGCACGAACTGAGAATTTCAGCAGAGAATATACAAGAAAGTATCAAACAAATGTCACAGAGCTGGCAAATACAGTAACTATACTGAAAAGGCCAATAGAGAGGGGTTCAAATAGCAGACTAAATGAAGTGGAAGAAAGTATCAGTAAACTCACAAGCAGAGCAGTGATTCATTCCATCAGGAACCAAACGAATAAAGAAAGTGAAGATAGCTAAAGCAACTTACGAGACATCATCAAGTAATTCACATTCTAGTGTCCCAGAAGGAAAAGAAAGGCAGACACGGGTAGAAAACTGTTTGAAGAAATAATGATTGAAAACTTTCCTAACCTGAGAAAAGAAACAGCTGTCCAAATCTAGGAAGCGTAGAGAGTTACAGATAAGAGGTACCCGAACCAAGTAAGGAAGTAAGGAAACCAAGTAAGGAAGAGGAAATACCTCCAAATGACAGGTAAAACTGTCATTATTAGCGCATGCTACGATTCTATATATAAAAACTACCCCAAACTACCCCAAAAAATGTCACTAATCAACAATTTTATTAAATTTCAGGGTCTAAAGCCAACATACAAAAATCAATTGTATTTCTGTACAGTAAAGATGCAGCATCGAAAACTGTCACATTCACAACGCCATCAAAACAATGAAATATCTGGGAATAACTTTAACCAACAAAATGAAAGTTCTCCACTAAATTAAAACCACAAACCTTTCCTGAAAGAAATTGAGGCCAACACAAATAGATGGAAAAACATCCCATGTTAATTGACCATAAGAATTGATATTGGTATAATATCTATACTGCTCAGAGTCAACGGTAGATTCAACACAATCTCCATCAAAATACCAATGGTATTCTTTACAGAAACAGAAAAAAAAAATCTCAAAATTTATATGAAGTGACAAAGTCTGCAAATAGTCAAAGCATTTCTCAGAAAAAATAACAAAGCCAGAGGTATCATGTCCTGTTTTTGACTGTACTGCAAAGCTACAGTAATAATAAATTATTTTAAAAGGTATGGTAGTGGCATAAAAATGGACAGAGACCAACAGAACAGAGCCCAGAATTAAATCCCTGCATACACTGTCAACTAATACTTGATAATGGAGCCAAGAACACCCGATGGGAAATAATATCCTCTTTAACAAATGATGATGGGGAGGTGGGATAAACACATGCAGAACAATGAAATTAGACTCCTATCTTACACCATTCACAAAAATTAACTCAAAATGGACAACAGATTTAAATATAAAGCCTAATAACTATAAAACTTAGTAGAAACATAGGAAGCACCTCAACATTGTTATTGGCAATGATTTTTGGATGTAACACCAAAAGTACATACAGTAAAAGCAAAAATAAGCAAATGGGACTACATCAAACTCGAATGCTTCTCCACAGCAAAAACAACTGACCAGATGAAAAAGCAACAGATTTCAAGAAAAAATTTGCAAACCATGTATCAGATAAAGGGTTTTATATCCAAAAATGTATAATAAACTCATCAAACTCAAAAACAAAATAATCCAATTAACAAACAGGCAGAAAAACTAAATAGACCTTTCTTCAAGGAAACACAAGCTACAGTGACCTGTCACCTCACACTTGTTGGAATGGATATCATCATGAAGATGAGAGACAACAGGTATTGGTGAGATACAAATAAAAAGGAACATTTATATTCTGTTGGTTGAAATGTAAATTGGTGCTACCAATATGGAGCTTCCTCAAATAAAAATAAATCTACCATTATGATCCATCAATTCTGTTTCTGGGTATATATGCAAAAGACATGAAAACAGGATTTTGAGGCAATAACCATACTCCACATTCATTGTAGCATTATTCCCAATGGTCAAGAAGATATGGAGACAACCTAGATGTCTGTAAACCAGTGAACAGATAAACAAGAGGTGGAATTTATGCTTATGTGTGCATATAGGCACAGAATATAATATTTTTCAGCCATGAGAAAGTGCAAACTGCCATTTGCAACAACATGGGTGGACTTGGGGCATATTATGCTAAATAAGGACGACAAGTACTGTGTGTAAAATCTAAAAAGCCAAACTCATAAAAACAGAGAATAAGTGGTGGTTACCATGGAATAGGAGGTAGGGGATAAGACAGATGTTGTTCAAGGGTGCAATCTTAGAACAAGTAGTAAATAAGCTCTAGAGAGCTAATGCAGTACACTGCATATGGAAAACTACTATAGTCATCAAACTTGCTAAGAGACTAATAAATGAATTATTCCAACTACTAAAAAAAAAGACATTTATGTAATACAGTAGGTGCTAATTATCACTACAATGGCAATTATATTACAGTACATAAATTATCAAATTAACATGTACACCTTAAATTTACACAGTGTTTTATTTCAAATATATTTTAATTAATGTGTCTTTGTATGGGTCTCTAAATTATCAAGAGTAAATCTATGACAACAAAGAAGAAAAGACAGCCTCTTCAACAAGTGGTGCTAGGAACACCAGGCCGCTACCTGTGAAAGAAAGACACTAGAACATTCTTGAAGACCACAAACAAAAATAGACTCAAAATGGAGTAAAGACCTGATTGTAAAACCGGATACTATGAAACTTAGAGGAAACACAGGCAGAATACTCTGGCATGAATCACAACACTATCTTTTTGGATCGGCCTCCTAGAGTAATGAAAATGAACACAAAGAAATGGAACCTAATTAAACTCAAGAGTTTTTTCACAGCAAAGGAAATCATAAACAAAATGAAAAGACAGTCCACACAATGGGAGAAAATACCTGCAATGAATCAACTGGCAAGGGATTACTCTCCAGAACATGCAAATAGCTCATGCAGCTCCATATCAATAAACAATCCAATCAAAAATGGGCAGAAGATCTAAATTTCTCCACAGACATACAGATGATATGTGGGATCTAAAAATATGGTACAAATGAACCTATTTACAAAGCAAAAGTAGAGTTATAGATATAGAAAACAAACTTATGGTTATTAAGGGGGAAAGGGGGGGCAGGAGGGGTGAATTGGGAGATTGGGAATGACATAGAGACTGCTGTACATAAAATAATTTATACTTGTTAAAATTATATAATTACATAAATTATTTATCATAATTTATAAAAACCTATTGGCACAGTGAACTCTTTTCAATAATCTGTAATGACCTACATGGCAAAAGAATCTATCTATCTATACACACACATATAACTGATTCACTTTGCTATATAGAGAAAACCAACAATGTTGCGAATCAACTATACACTAATAAAAATTAATTATAAATAAGTAAAACATACATCGCCAAAAGCACATGAAAAGATGCTCGTCACTAATTACTAGAGAAATTGAAATCAGAGCTATAATGAGGTGTGTCACCTTGCGCCAATCAGAACAACTGTCATAAAATGTCCACAAACGATAAACACTGGGTCCACAGGAAAGGGAAGCTTCCTACATTGTTGCTGGGAATGTAGCCACTATGGAGAACAATATGCAGGTTCCTTAAAAGCTAAAAACAGAGTTACCATATGATCTAGCACTCCCACTCTTGGGGGTGTATCTGGAGAAAACTGTAATTGGAAAAGAGACATACACCCCAGTGTTCATCACAGCACTATCTACAATAGACAGAACAGGAAAGCAACCTACATGTCAATCATCAGAGGAATAGATAGAGAAACTGTGGTACCTATATGCAGCAGAATATTATTTGGCCATTAAAGAACAAAATATTGCTATTTGCAGCAATGTCATCGATGGATTTAGAGATTATCACACTAAGTGAAGTAAGTGACAGACAAAGACAAATAGCATATGATATCACTTATATGTGGAATTTAAAAATATGGTATACAAATGAACTTATTTACAAAACAGAAACAGATTCACAGACTTCAAAAACAAACTTATGGTTACCAGAAGGGAAATGTCAGGGGAGGTACACACTTTGGGGTTGGGACTAACATATACACACTAATGTACCTACAATAGATAATCAACAAAGATCTACTGTAAACCACAGGAAATGCCACTCAACACTCTATAATAAACTATACAAGAAAATAATCCCAAAAAGTAGATACATGTCTACGTGTAAATGAATCACTTTGCAGTACACCTGAAACTGACATGAGAATGTGTATCAACTATATTCTAATATAAAATAAATATTTAAAAATTTTAAAGTAAATGATAGGAGAGAATCTTAAAAACAGCAAGAAAAACAACTTGTTACAAACAAAGAGACCTTTAAGGCTACCAGTATCTTTCCACCAAAATGTGTGAGCCTGATGTGAGTGGCATGATGTATGTAAAGTACTGAGAAAAAAACCTACCAACCAAAAATATTCTTATCTAGTAAAACTGTCCCTCCAGTTCGAAGGATAAATAAAGAGTTGTAGACAAGCGGATACTGGAGTTCATTACCACTAGACTGACCTTACGAGAAATGTTAAAGGCACTCCTTTAAACTGAAACAAAACAGCACTAATTAGTAACAGGAAAACGTATCAAAGTATAAATCTCACTGGTAAAAATAGATAGTTAGATTCAGAATAATCTAATATTGTAATGACAGTGGGTTAATCACATAAACTAATATAGTAAAAATAACTGTCATACAATAATCAATGTTTACACAGACTAAAATATGTAAATTGTGCAATCAAAAGCATAGAACATGGAGAAAAGAGTAGAGTTTTAGAATACATTTGAACTTAAGTCTCAAAATAAGTCAGTAAGATGTTATAACTTATTGTATATATAGCACTAAATATTATGAGGTTTAAATAAATATGTTATATTTATAACAGTTATAATAACTATAGAGTCCCATTTCAACTTTACAGACATTCACAGACTGAAATGGAATAAAATATTCCATACAAATAGAAACCAGAAGAAAGCTGGATAGGTATATACGTAGACAAAATAGTCTTTAATACAAAAACTGTAGTAAGAGACGACATGATCATTACATAATAATAAAGGAGTCAATCTAACAAAAGGATATAAATATTTTGTAAATATTTATGCACCCAACATAGGAGCACATAAATATATAAAGCAAATATTAACAGACAAAGAAATAATAATACAATTTAAAATTGCAAAAAATCCAACAGCCTAAAAGAAATTGATAATTTTTCAAAAACATACAACATATCAAGACCCATTCATGGAGAAAGAGAAAATCTAAACAGGCCAGTTACTAGTAAGAAGATTGAATCAGTTATCAAAAGCCTTCCAACAGAGTCCACAACCAGATGGCCTCACTTGTGAATTCTACCACACATTCAAAGAACAATTAATACCTGTCCCTTCTAAACTCCCAAAAAATAAAGAGAGAAATGAATACTTCCTAATTCACTTTTACAAAGTCAGTCTTATTACCATGATACCAAAACTCGACAAGGGCACTACAAGAAAATTGCAAGTCAATATCCTTGATAAAAATGGATGAAAAAATCCTCAACATTATCAAATTAATTCAGCAATACTTTAAAAAGGTCATACACCATGATCAAGTGGGATTTATTCCTGGAATGCAATGATTGTTCACAAACCACAAAATCGACTGATGTGATACACACATTAACAAAATGAAGGCTAAAAATCATGATCATCTTAACCTGTAGAAAAAGCATTCAGCAAGAATCCAACAGCCGTTTATGATAACTCTCAAAACAGTGGATATAAAGGGGATGTGTATCAACATAACAAAATATATGATAAGACCACAGCTAACACACTCAGTGAAAGCTGAAAGCTTTTCCTTCTAAGATCAGGAACAAGATATGGATGCCCACTCTTACCACTTTTATTCAACATATTGCCGAAAGTGCTAGCCAGAGCAAATAGGCATGACGAAATAAAAGACATCCAAATTGAAAAGGAAGAATTAAAACTGCCTTTATTTACAGACTACATGATATTATATATAGAAGGTCTTAAAGACTCAACCAAGAAACTGAGTTAATAAATTCAGTAAAAATGCAAAATATAAAATTAATGTACAAAGAACATTTATATTTCTGTATAATAATGAACTCCCAGAGAAATTAAGAAAGTAATTCCACTTACAATTCCATCAAAATAAATAAGTAAAAATAATTTTAACCAATGAAGTGAAAGACCTATGTATTGAAAACTATAAGGCAGAGATGAAAGAAATAAATGGAAGATATTCAGAGCTCATAGATTAGAAGAATTGTTAAAACGTCCATACCACCCAAAGTAATTCACAGATTCCATGCAATCACCATCAAAATTTCAATGACATTTTTCACAGAAGTAGAACAATACTAAAATATATATATGAAACGACAGAAGACCCAAATATCCAAAGCAAAAAGTTGGATGCATGATACATCTTGATTTGAAACTATATTAAACACCTGCAGTAACAGGAAAACTGAACAGCCATATGCAGAAGAATGAAACTGGACCACTGTCTTAACACCATACACAAAAATCAACTCAAAATGGATTAATGACTTGAAGACCTGAACCCATAATAAATCTAGGAGAAAACACAGGGAGTAATCTCCTTGGCACTGGTTTTGGTAATGACTGTTTGGACTTGTCACCATGGAAAAGCAAAGGCAACAACAAAAATGTGGGATAACATCAAACTTAAAATTTTCTGCACAGCAAAGGAAAACAAAAAAATTAGAAGGCAGCCCATAGAATGGGAGGGAATGTTTGCAAATCGTGTACATGATAAGGGGCCAGGATCCAAAATTTAGAAAGAACTCGTATAACTCAATATCAAAGAAATATCTGATTTTAAAATTAGCAAAGGATCTCGATAAGCATTTTTACAAAGAAGATATACAGATGACCAATAGTACATGAAAAGATACTTAATGTCACTAAACAGAACAATACAAGTCAAAACCATGAGTATCCCCTCACACCTGTTCGAATGGCTATTATCAACATGACGAGATAAATGCTGGCAAGGCTGTGGAGCATCTTTACACATTGTTGGTGGGAGTGTGATTTGGTGCAGCCACTATGGAAAACAATATTGAGGTTCCTTAAAAATTTAAAAATGTAATTACTATACGATCCAGGAATCCCACCTCTGAGATGTGGAAAACAAAATGTTCTTTAATGGATTATTTTTCTTCAGATTTACCTTTAACAGACTTCTACTGCTTTAAAATACAATTCAAGAAGAAATTATATATGCTCGGTGACAGGCACTCTATTAGACCCTACTGAGGAAAAAGAGCCATTGTTTTAGTGTCTGGGAGCTCAGAGTCTTTGTAAAAATATTCTGACTATAAAACCTATTTTCTTTCATAAACTGTTATTCTGATTATTGGAAGATGAACCTTGGATTAGTGAATTGTTAAAAGATTTTTAGGAAAACAATGAGATAAGGGATTTTCTTATGGAGTTTTTTTTTTTAATTGAAGTATAATTGACCTATAATATTAAAGTTCCAGGTATAAAATATAGTGATTCACAATTTTTAAAGGTTTTTATCCCGTTTATAGTTATAAAATATTGCTACATTCCCCATGTTGTATAATATATCCTTGTAACTTATATTTTACCTCTTAAGATAGGAAGTTTTTTTTCAATGCAATTCATAAAGGAATCAGAGGATACAAAAAATATTACAGAATACAGAAGCTAGGAATAAAAGTAATTTTGTGTTACCAAGGAATCTAGTGATCCACCAGTAGACAGTAGGGGGTCCAAATGAGCAAATTGGCAGCTTATGTTTCGTGGTTCTCTAAACAGAACAAATCTCTCTTGCTAGCTTAGCTCTTTATTTTGGATATACGTTTTCAAAGTGTCCTTCCTTGAGGGTTCAACTATATTACTGTTCATTGAATTCTCGATGAAGATCCAGATGCTACATGTACAACCTTTGAAGCTGGATATGGAAAATAAACGCTTATTTTTCAAATGTATTTATTCTACCAGTCTCAAACTTTGCTTTATAGAGCATAATTGCTAATATTTTAATTCTTTGGAATTATAAAACAGACTTACATTTTTATATCTTATATTTATAAATATATAAGGATGCATGACACTGTGAAAGTAAGGGTTTTCTTTTACTTTAGAAATTGGTGTGTATCACTCACCTCAGCATTTATTATTAAAGCATTTCCTTTAATAATCATCTGACTCTACAACTAAAAATGTAAAGCATTCTTCAAATGGTACTGGGAAAATTGATTAATCCAAAATTGTTGAATAGTCAAATATAAGACAATGTAATGTATATGGATTCAAAGCAAAGCAGCATTATAAGGTGAGTTCAGAAGTGGACTAAACATAGGGTACTTGGAAAATGTCTTACTAAAGATTTTTCAGGAATTTTCTTTTCCCTTTTCTTTCCAACAGGAGGATTATACCGACTGTGGTGGTGTCTCTGGATTAAACCCCTCCCTGTGGTCCATCATCGGCATCCAGTGTGTACTACTTTGGCTTTTATCTGGCAGCAGACACCACCAGTTATGACCTTCTCAAACCAAATCTGCAGATTAAACTCCAGACTCTGCTGAAACAGGAGCCCTCAACTGTATTAAAATAGGGTCAACTGTGAACTCAGCAGACCACTCGCTGGGCCCACCCCATGGCATCCATCTAAGACGCAGACTCATAAGACACCCACTGGCTGCATGTCAGGGTGTCAGGTCGTTCAACTTGTGTGAATGCTGCATCATCCATGTATAACATCGAAGCAAAATTCTATACATGCTGTATTGGAAAATTTGAAAATTTGTTGTTGCATTGTTGGTGATTACATGTTACAGGGCTCCCCACACAGTTGTTTATGGATCATGCAAATTGTCTTAATTTTGACTTGCTGCAATCCTTGTTCTTTTACCAAGAAAATCTCTTGGGGAAAAAGAGTTGCTTTTTTTTTTCCTTCACTTATTCTTCTGTTAAAAATTATTTCCTGCTTTGAGTAGTTATTATTGGAAATATATAGAGAGAGACAGAGGGAGAAAGAATTAACATTGGTATAATCTGACAAAATAGAAATAATGGCTTATTTTCTACCAAAAAAAAAAAATGCCATAAATAAAATGCCTTATGAAGAATGGCTTCTCTGCCAGAAATATAACACAAATGATGGCCAAGTTTTGGTGGGTATAATGAATTGGTTGTTTGAAAATAATAACTAAGAAATTAAATTAAAGGTGCTGGAGGGTAGAATTAATATGCGACATATTTCCTCATAAATGTGAGCCCTTAATAAATGCTTCGATGTAATGTCCTTTTTGTTCACAGTACAGTTCCGTAGTGCTAGCCAGATACTTCAAAATGCTCTAAGAAAAGCTTGTTGGGGGGAGGGGAAATGTTTTTTCTTGTGATAAATGAACTTTGGTTTCCAAGGGTATTTTGCATGATGCTGCTGCTATTTTAACTTTCGGTTTGTTTCTCTCTTAACTGTAGAGTATAGTCCATTGAAAAGTTACCTGAGTGACATTATTGTTATGTAAGAATCTGAACCTTGCAGTGTAATGCACTTAAGTCATCTTTTAAAATGTCTTTAAACTACTCTGAATATACTGTGCAATGTAAATGCTGAATGATTGGATTAGGTAAATGGTGAAATGGGAATTAATGGATTTTATACAGATTCGTGCTTTTGCCTGAAAACCTATGTACAGATATTTTAAGTACATAAATCAGATTTGACACATTTATTTTTTGAAGAGTACATATATGTTCTCAGTGAAGAGACATCCTAGGTTTCCTCTCTGTTCGCTGGAATAGTAGCACGTACAATCCCAAATTCGCTGCTGCTTTTGTTGCCTCCGTTTTGAATGATATGAGCACTTGACCAAAATTTCCATACAGTTTGATGAGGGTTTTACAATAATCTGAACAAATAGGAAACCTTGAATCTCTATGTATGCACATGAATACTTGATTGTGAATAATCAAAATTGTTTTTATACAACCTCATTAGTGAAAATGGTTAGTGTATTAAATCAGATATTTCATTATAGAGTAATATGGTAGAATTTATTTATGCTTTTAAAGATTATTTTCAGGGTTAAACAGTATTTGAAGAAAGGATAAAAACAATGAATGTGTAACAATTATAGGGAATAATTCTGCTGAAGGCTGGAAGTATGCAGATATATGTTCTTTTTTCAAACATACCAGAAACTGGTATGTGTCTATGCTGGAAATTTTCTTATATATCATTTTTAAGTAAAAATCTTACTAACATTATCCAGTATGCTTTAATATGCTTCATATATCAAAGATATAACCAGTTCTTTAGCATAGTTTAAAAGATATATGTTTTGTTTTTAGCTTTGCACACATTTGTAATTCCCTTCACCACTAATATACCCTAGGTACCACTTGTGTACATTTCCTCATTTAAAATATTTTTTTATTTAAAAATGGGGCTAGGGGAAAATGGAATCACTTTGCCAACTATTGTTCTAAGAGTTGACATCAGTTACCATTTCTAATACATTGTTGTGATTTTGTAGTCTCATTTGTAACTGGTATTGACATTTTAGAAAACACCAAAGTGATTTAAAAAAATATGGAACTTCTCACTCTAGCAACAATATGTTTAAATCATGTTGTTTGTTAATTAAATATTTAAAACTTGTTAACTTTTGCTAGACTATTTTAAATCATGAAAGTGTTGAGAAGGGGATATTCAAATATAGTTATGTTAGCTTGTGTACATAAACGACGCACATTAAAACAAGCAAATTGCTTCCAGCATACAACAGACTACCTTAAAATTATCTTTAAAATCTATTAAATATATTTTCATGGCTAATGCCACCGAAGTGTTTTCATCAACTACATTGTTGTGTTCATCACAGTGAAACTTGGCATCTCCTGGCAGGGTCCTATTTGATTTCATTTGCCATCAAAATATATTCATGTACATGAGTCTTGCCATGATCCTTTATTTTCTGTTATAAATTAAACATATATTATGACAGCCACATATATGTTAATGAATTGGGTAAGAACATGCTCTCTGACTAAAAATTGTTTAGTCTTCATGATTTTGAAAAACCATAACACTCATCCCATCCAATTGTTATTTTTACTTTACAGTTTTTCTGAGTTTTGATTGTTGGACAATAACTTAAATCACAGCCTGTTATAATATTAATTTTCAAAGACTAAGTAGTACAAGAGATCAAGAAAAAAGCTTTTAAACTCCTTTTTCTTACCTAATTTTTTGCTATGCTCATGCAGCTGTGTAGTTTTCACTAAAATAAAATCAAAATAAGTCTTGTATTGGTGTTAAATAACAGGAATGGATTTTGCATTAATGATTTGTTTATATTTTCTTCATTTGAACAACCAGCATTACTGCCAAACACTAATCGTGGTCCATATTTGTAACAGGTTTTTAACATGACATAGTTAGCAAGTTTGACTGAAGAGATTTTTAGGTCCTGGGTCTAATAAGATTTTAGTATGATCTTTTTTCATGTTTCTAATGCTTGAGGCATTATTGCTTAACTTGGAAAAATCTAGACAGTGTTGCTGCCATTTGTAAGTTTTCCTATAATATTCCTTTTATTAACTTTAAAACTGGCCTTACTGGGTTCAAATAGGCAGTATCCCTTTTAAGTGACCTTTGCAACCCAAGTGTTACTTGCTTATTTGATGCTCTTTTGTATTTTACATCTCATTTAAATCTTTCTCTCCACCAAAGCTTAAATTCTATGTCTTAATTTAAACTCTGAACTATTCCATTAATCATGTTAGTTGACATTAAAGTGTCTAGAGGTACAGAGGCTGACCTAGGGAAGCAAAATGGATGTTGTGACTCAGAACCTGTGTTGTTTTCCCATAGCATAGAATGTTAATACTGCTATTATTCCATGTACATTTCTGTAAAGAACAAATCAATAAAGCAAAAGTATGAAGTTTCTTGATTTCTTGAAAAAAGTTCCAGAATGTTAAAGTCTTAGAAAACCTTTACCAACAGTTTCATCTACTTTATTTCTAATTCACAAGATTAACTCAAAGAAATTCTGAGACTAATGGGATACTGTCTTGAAAAGATGCCAATTAAGTCTACCGTGTGACCTGACAGAGCGGTCTTTTGTGTTGTGCTGTATGTTGTTGGACCATTACTATTAGGGATACTTTTATTGAAACGCTCAATGTGCATCCATGAAAAAGGCCAAGTGGCTTTGTGAACAAAAGATACTTTCTCCCCTTTATTATGTTCTCTTGACACTTTTGTGGAAATTAGCCTGATAAAAACATTTTTGTAAAAATTTGTATATTACTGTTATAAAAATATTTATAATCCCAGAAAATGTTGTGTTAAATCTTGTGCAAAAGCAGTATATTCAGAATAAAAGTTTATCATTTAAAGTCACCAGCTTTGATTATTTAATTATTTAAAATTCAGTTCAAAGAACCAGAGGTCTCTGTCATACATGCAGTTTTAAGAAAACAGGCTTTCCAGTGGAGAGAATTCTAGATTGTGTAAATAAAGTCGGGCATTACAAAAGTGCTTTTACAGTTTCAATCTCAACTCACAAATTTAATTGCAACCCCTTTGCATAACTCTGACCCTTCTCACATGTGCTTCTGCCATCAAGGTAGTTAGGAACTTATTAAAACAAACTTTTGACTTATGTAAGAAATTTTTTTCTATACAAAAATAATGTCTCCATGCTTCTTTAAAGACTTTGGGAAAATAGTTTGAAAGAAACAAGTGAAATATATGAAATGCACGTAACTGTTATAATGTGATTAACACAACTATCTCTCCTAGCTGATAGCTATGTTATAGCAAATAAAAGCTGGCACAGTGAAGTATAATATACAGAATTTTTTAACTTGTATATGCCTTTTACATTTAGACCAGCTTACCACCTGCCCTCCTATGCTCACGTATTAAGTAATGAGCCTGGTGGTCTGTAGAATCTAATATAATGTAAGCCTATTTTTCATTTTGGGAACTCTAAAAAAGAGAGCAAGAACACCTACACAGGAAAGAAATGTAGTATGTGGGCTACCAATGATGGTGATTACTGGAAAATCTGACTCCTTGTTTCTGATCAAGGCATTTTAACAGGGAAACTACTAAAAAGGGTAAGGTGAATAACATTTGCTTCTTGAACATCTGGCTTCATTCTGAACCAATTTATCCCCTCAATCAATCCTCTTACTCCCTGCTACCCTCGTTTCCTCTATCAATCATCTTGATCCCATCCCCACCTCTTCCCTAGGGACCATGCCTCATCAGTTCTTTCTCAAGCATATTCAGTCTCCCTTTTCTACAGACTTTCTTCCCTCTACCTCCAAACACATTCAGAACACCTCCACTTAAGACACGACTCAGTACTAAACAACAATTTAAGACAGTAAAATCAACTATCCATTGCTGCACAGTTGCCCCATTACTTCCTCAAGTGAAGAAGTGAAGTGAAGTCGCTCAGTCATGTCCGACTCTTTGCAACCCCTTGGACGGTAGCCTACCAGGCTTCTCCCTCCATAGGATTCTCCAGACAAGAGTACTGGAGTGGGTTGCCATTTCCTTCTCCAGGGGATCTCCCTGACCCAGGGATCGAACCTGGGTCTCCCTCATTGTAGGCAGATGCTTTAACCTCTGAGCCACCAGGGAAGCCCATACTTCCTCAAGTATAACCCTAAAAATGTGTGTGTATTTTAACATTTATTCTTTGCAATATCTCAATGAGGCCTTAGAATTTTAGATATGAAAAGCTTGTTATCTCTGACCTTTTGGGTTACCGCTGAAAATTTTAAGTTCCTTGTATGAAGATCTGATAACTTCAAGGTCTTGGGCACTTCTTGATTTTCAAATTCTTTATATCTTAAAGTTGGGTTATTAGTCACAAAGCATCAATACATTTTTCTATAAATTGGTATATAATCAACAATATATAATAATATTTTTATTTAATAGATTATTTTAAATAAGCATATTTTTAAAAATTTAACATTACTATGTAACTGGAAAGCCAATATAATTTGCTATAATTAGTAATCATGTCACATGTTCATATCTATTGTAAAGAAATTTTAAAAAAACATACACCAGTGTCAAGTGTGCTAGATTTAACATTTCTTCAACTCATTTATTGTAATGATAAATTAGGCAGTTTCTCTATTGCTGCCATGAATGTTTTCAAGATTAAATCTGGACTCGGTCATCTGACTATACATTGTAAGTAGTAGTGGATTAAAATATATTTACCAAAATGCATACTCGTGAAAAGTTTTTCAAAGTTTGAGTTTTCTTGGATGCATGGGTTTAGTTTTTCAAAACTACTTTATCATAGTAGTTTTTTAGTATCTCAGGACCCTAACATGTCTTTAAAGTTTACTTGTAAAACATATTCACTGATATAAGGACAAAATAAAATGTACCAAGGTTAGAGTAACAATAGCAATTTTCTATATTGAGAAGGACTGTTTTCTCAAACTGTTTAAGAAAAAATGACCTTTTGTGAAATTCTGGGATAGCTGATAACTATTGTAAATAGTGAAACTGTTAATAAACTTTAGTTAGATATCATTTTATCTGCACTCTAATCCCTCCTTTTTTAATTGCAAAATTATACTGCTCTGTAAAATTCCTAAATCTGATAGATACTGACCTAGTCCTTATCATGAGAGCAGTGTGCCAAGTAGTAACAGCAATCTGCTGTTTAGATTTGGCTTCTGACTTTACTACTTACTAGCTGTGTAACCCTATGCAAATTATGTGACGTTTCCAAGCTTCAGTTTCCTTATCCTTAAAAAAGTAATAGTAACTGCACAGTAGGATGGTAATGATGACTAAATGATATAATTAATATATAGGGCCCAGACTGTCAGCTCTCAACAACGGTCTCCATGATTATTACGTATTGTTACCACAATCATCTTCCCAGCCAGCATCATCATTTTGACCTAGAGCTTTTCAGATCCTAATTAACTGCATCTTTGGTCACTTAAAGATATTTACTGATTCTCTATTCAACTGAAGTGTTAGAAGTAGAGCCTTATTTAAAATAAAAAGCAGCACCTTCCTTAATGGAACTGCTGGGTAGGAATATTGAAAATTTAACAAGAATTTATGATAAAGTGCTATAAGAAATGATTGCTCCCACATTTATTTCTTACAGAAATAAGAAATGAATTATTTCTCTGATATAAGACATAATATATATATTGTGGGAGCTTACAATACGATAACCTAGCTAGACTGAGTGGCCAGAGGAGGTTGCCACGATACTGAGTTAAGGGAAAGAGGCAGCAATACAGTTACAAGACTGGAGAGTGTGTGAAAGCTGAGGGGTGCGTGCAAGAACCTGGAGGGAGCTGATTATGAGTTCAGTGTGGCTTGGGGGTAGGGTGATACATAGCTAAAGATGAAGTGGAAGATGATGCTGAAGATAAAAAGGGCCATAGCCTGGAGCCCCCTCCAGATGACATGGGGTTAGGTAACTGGAAGCTGCTGAAGGTTTTTAAGCAGAAAACAGTTTGATGAGATTGGCATTTCAGGGAAAACACTGGATGAAATATGGGTTATTGGTAGAAAGAACCTACGGGAAAGATTCCTACAGGAAAGAGCCAATTAAGAGGCTATTGTCAAGATGAGAAACGTGTTGATTGGCATATAGGAAGCTAGATAAAAAAAGCGGACTGATTTTAGAAGTATTCAGAAGGGAAACGGGAAAGAATTTCATGATTTCCTTGTACTAAAAAAGAAAGGACAAAATGTACAGTTACTCCCAGGTTTTTGAAGTTTAATATTGTGTGGAATGATACAGTCCCCCAAGTTAGGAAAGAGTGGAGGGTACTAGAAATAGGGACAGGTGGGACAAGTCCAGAGGAGAAAATGAGGGCTTCCTCTCCAGAAATATTGTCAGTGGTCTTTTGCAAGGTGCTGAGGATACAAAGATGATACATTCTCCAATGCCTGGAATGTAGACTCCAGAATAATGATTCTTAACATGGACTTACTTAGAAACCCTTATTGGAGGCTGTATTAGTTCGTTTTCTTTAAAATATTGACTCAGGATCGACTCTAATTCAGAATCTCAGGTTATTTCTAGTGTGCAGTCACCATTAACTACCTGGGGGCATGTTAAATGACAGGTGTGACAATTCTGGTGCAGATTATCTGAATTAGACTTTTCAAAACCAATATGTTACTGGCTCAATTTTAAATTAACCCCCTTTTTGAGCACTTTTTTGGCAACATACCCAATGATTCCAACTCAATTGCAATTTTTCTGAGGACTATACTTTTTAATGTTTTATTTTCTCTTCTAATCCAGATTCTATAGCTGTACATAGCTGATAACCAATAAAGTTTTCATTGATTATGGTTGATAAGACCACCATTAAGATGATTTCTACCAGAGGAAATTCTATTCCTATTAGTCATATTGATGATATCAAATGACTCAGAGTTGAACCACAGACTTCTATAAATATTATCAGTCAATAAGGTTCATTCTTACGGAAATGATACTGCAAATCAGAATAAAATTAGGAAATAATATAACAATCTGGTTTCTATAGATACTGTATTTAATTAAATGATGTCTTCCCTAATAAAAAGCTAACCAAAACTTTCAAAAATCCACTAAAAATATGTGCTTCAGATTGATGTCAGACTGCCCCATTCATCTATTCCACAGAACCTCAAAGAGCTCTAACTGAAGCAAGACCATTAGGTACATAATAGAGATGCCAGGCTCTACAGTTAGACTACCTGGGTCCACATCCCAGCTCCCCAACATGTGCATATTATATAACACCTCTAACTGTTACATATCAGTCTTATTTATACTATTGACTCCACAAATATTTGTGTATAAAATTAATAGTCACCATCTAATTGCTGTCCAGCCTCTGCTTCTTGTTTCAGAAGCTCAATCATTCTGATGCTGATGATTTCAGGAGTGCCTAGAGAAACTTGGCATTAAGAGGATTTCTAAGGTGTATGGGATACTGCCAGAACTTCAGATTTTTTACTTGCTGGACAGTATGGATACAATGATGACGTTGATGAGAAATACAAACAGCAAAAGCTATAGAAGAAGGTGGGGAGAAAATTCATCCAAAAATTCACATAGATAAACATATTATTACTAACTCTAAAAAATCATTGCAATAAAAGATTTTGGTAATAAGAGACAAATAGCAAACTAGAGAACAGGGCCAGATGGAAAATGAATTGAGTTTAGTTACAGGGCTGGGAAGAAGGAAGATCCAAACTGTCCTGGGTATTTGATCCAAATCTCAAAAACAACTGCACCAATGTCTCGGATGACTATAGATGCAACAATTCCAAAAAAATATTAGGAAACTAAGAACACATTAAAAGGATAATACACTGTGACAAAGTGGTTATTTTTGTTGGGATACAAGGACAGTTAAATATGTTAATCAAGAAATATATCACATTAATAGAATAAAATATAAAAATCACATTATTATCTCCATATATGTAGAAAAAGTCATTTGACAACAATACAACACCCATTAATGATAAAAATACTTGTCCTATTGGCCCACACTCCCGCCACACACTCCCCAGCCTGAGATGTTCCCCCATGCGTGTGGGTGGAGGCTGGGCGCTGAAGCTTAGCCTTTGGAGATGAGACCCAGGGAAAGGACTCAGGTTGGCTGCACAGAGGCAGGCTGACGAGGCTGCAGTGTTTCAATGAAGGTGCAGTTAGAAGGGGTCTGTGCCCGCACAGAGAGGCAAGGTGCCCTTGTTGCGGGGGAGGGGAGGGAGGGTGGGCATGAGGAGAGGGCAAGACCACCCTAGGAGCTTCTTTCCCTGCGTGTGTGCTCTCAAGAAACAGGACACTACCTACAGAAGCTCCGGGGAGCGGGTACAGGCAACTGCCTCTGTTAGGGAACCTATGAACAACAGCGAGGTCTGACCCTGCTGTCCTGGGATAGCTCAAGCAGTGCCGCCACTAACACTGTGTAGGCCTTCTGGGGAGCAAGAACTGGCTGCCACACCTGCACAACCCATATCAGAGGAATAGTGGCCGGGACACACCGAGGAAAGAGTCAGCAAGCATCCAGAGTAAAAGCAGCTGCTCGATTCCAGACAAGGTAGCAGATTAGAAGGGCTTGAGCTTACCTCCTTTCACAAAATCAGCAAAATCACAACTAATGCTGAACAACCATACATAAAAAAACTTTAAACAAACAAACAAACTTGGAATCAACCAAAAATATTTTACATCCAAAGGCAAAGAAGAAGCCACAATGAGACAACAGTAGTGGCGAGCGTTTTCATGTAATCAAGTCCCATAAGCCACTGGGTGGACAATGCAGAAATTGGAAAATGATGATATCATAGAGGTTCTCCCACCAGAGTGAGAATTCTGAGCCACACATCAGTCTCCCCAGCCTGGGTGTCTGGCACTGGGAGGAGAAGATCCCAGAATACTTGGTTTTAAGGACCAGCAGGGCTTGAGTGCAGGAATTTCAAAAGGACTGGGAGAAACAGATTCTACTCTTGAAGGGCACACAGGAAAATTCATATGCACTGGGACCCAGCACAAAGTAGTGACTCCATAGGCTACTGAGTTAGACTTACCTCAGGGTCCTGGAGCATCTCCTGGGGAGGTCATAGTTGGCTATGGCTCATTGAAGGGCCAAGGACACTGGTGGCAGAGGCCCCAGGAAATAGTGATATGCTTGAGTTCACCTGAAGGTCTCCATTTTGGCACAAAGACCAGGTGCCATCTAACAGCCTGCAGGCTCCAGCACTGGAATGCCTCAAAGAAAAGAATCTGAAAGAGAAAAGATACATGTATCTGTTTTACTGAATAACTTAGCTGTAAGCCTTAAACCAACAGAATACTGTACATCAACTGTATTCTAATAAAATTAAAAATAAAAAATTTTAAAAGGCAAATTATAACTAATTATTACTAGATATAAAATTTATACATGTAATGTTAAGATTAAAACAGAATGTGAAAGGTGAAATCTAGAATGTGCAAATTTGTAGTAATTAAAAATATATTTCAGTCACTTTGTTAGCTTTATCATATGTTTAACAAGTACTTCCAGAGTAGTTCTATATAATGGATTCAACATTATAATGAAACGGGTCACAAAGAACAATGCTCCCCCACTCAATAGATCTGATCTTGACTGAAATTCTAATATGTGTGTGGTTTAATTTGAAAGAACATTATTCTATCCTAATTTATAATCCACAAATTAGCATTGTGATATATTAAATTACTACTATAAATTATGTCCAATATATTGAACAAGAATTCTAAAATTTAGTGAATGACAAAATCAACCAGAAATCATTTAAACACATTCCAGTAAAATGTCAATTAGAAATTAAAATTAAATAAAAGGAGCAGAAAAATTAAGAAAACAATTCCATCTACCACTACATCAAAAAAAACCAAAATACTTAGGAACATATCCAATTAAAGAGATAAAATACTTGTACTCACAAAACTCTAAGACATGAATTTAAAAAAAAACAGCTATATATAATGCAAACATGAGAAAATATACTCTTTTATAAAATGGAAGACTATTGTTTAAATGACCATACTATACAAAGAAATCTAGAGATTCAATGCAATTCCTATCAAAATACCAATGGAATTTTTCACAGAGCTAGGAAAAATAATTCCAAAATTTATATGGAAACACAAAACACCTTGAATAGCCAAAACAATCTGGAGAAGGAAAAATAAAGTGAGAGGATTACACTCCATGATGTCAAACTCTACTACAAAGCTACAGTATTCAAAACAGTACTTGGCACAAAAGTACAGACACATAGATTAATGGAACTAATTAGAGATACCAGAAGCAAACTCACATTTATGGGGAAAACTAATCTATGATAAAGAGGGCAAGAATATACAATGGGGAAAAGACTCTTCAACAAATGGCAATGGGAAAATTGAACAGCTACATTCAAAAGAATCACACTGGACTGCTCTATCACACCATGCACAAAATAAATTCACAAATGAAGCCATAAAACTCCTAGAAAAAAATGGCAGTACAATTTTTGCTGTTGGTCCTCACAATATTTTTTTATATGTCTCCCAGCACAGGTAAAACAAAAGCAAAAATAAGCAAATAGGATTACATCAAACTATGAGTCGGACATGACTGAGCAACTTCACTTTCACTTTTCACTTTCATGCATTGGAGAAGGAAATGGCAACCCACTCCAGTGTTCTTGCCTGGAGAATCCCAGGGATGGGGGAGGCTGGTGGGCTGCCATCTATCGGGTCGCACAGAGTCGGACACGACTGAAGCGACTTAGCAGCAGCAGCAGCAGCATGCAGCTTTTGCACAGAGAAATAAGTTATCAACAAATGAATCAGCTACAGAATGGGAGAAGATATTTGTAAATGATGTGAGTTATAAGGGATTAACATCCAAAAGATACAAAGAACTTATACAACACAACATCAACAAAATGAACAGTCTGATTCAAAAATGGGCAGAGGCTCTGAATAGATATTTGGTCATCAGCAAATAAAAAAGTTTTCAACATCACTAATCATCAAGGAAATGCAAATCGAGACCACAGTGAAGGGACTTCCCTGGTTGTCAAGTGGTTAAAACTTCGTTTTCCAGTTCAGGGGGCAGTGGGTTTAATTCCTAGTCAGGGAGCTAAGATCCACATACCTCATGGCCAAAAAACCAAAACATAAAACAGAAGCAGTATTATAACAATTTCAACAAAAACTTTAAAAAATGGTCCACATTTTAAAAAATCTTTAAGGAAAACACAATGAGATATCACTTCACACTGTCAGAATAATGATTATTAAAAAGACATAAAATAACAAGTGTTGGTAATTATATGAAAAAATGGAAATTTCATGCTAAGGGATTGTGGGTGTGTAAGTTGGTGCATGGTTCCCCTACGTGAATCAAAACTTGTGGCAAAGGGGCTTGCATAGCTCAATGAAGCAATAAGCCGCTCATGGAGAGCCACCCAAGATAGACAGATCACAGGGAAGAAACGTGGTTCACTGGAGGAGGAAATGACAAATCACTTCAGTATTACTGCCGCAAGAATGCCAGGAAGAATAAAAATGAGACAAAAAAAAAAAGACACTGGAAGATGAGCCCAGCAGGTTGGAAAGTATCCAATACACTACTGGGGAAGAGCAGAGGGCAATTACTAATAGCTCCAGAAAGAATGAAGTGGCTGGGCCAAAGAAGACATGACAGTTAGTTGTGGATGTGTCTGGTGGTGAAAGTAGTCTGAAGCTGTAAAGAACCGCATTGCACAGGAACCTGGAATGTCAGGTCCATGAATCAAGATGAACTGGACATGGTCAAGCAGGAGATGGCAAAAGTGAACGTCAACAACTTAGGAATCAGTGAACTAAAATGGACAGGAATGGGCAAATTTAATTCAGATGACCATTATATCTACTACTGTGGGCAAGAATCCCTTAGAAGAAATGAGGTAGCCTGCATAGTCAACAAGAGTCCAAAATGCAGTACTTGGGTGCAATCTCAAAAATGACAGAATGATCTCAGTTTGTTTCCAAGGCAAAAAATTCAACATTACAGTAATCCAAGTCTATGCCTCTACCTCTAATGCTGAAGAATCTGAAGATGACTGGTGCTATGAAACTTCAAGACCTAGAACTAACACCATAAAAAGATGTCCTTTTCATCATAGAGGATTGGAATGGAAAAGTAGGAAGTCAAGAGATATCTGGAGTAACAGGCAAGTTTGGTCTTGGAGTACAAAATGAAGCAGGACAAAGGCTAACAGAGTTCTGTCAAGAGAACACACTGGTTATAGCAAGCACCCCTGACCAAGAACACAAGAGATTAAAAAAAAAAAGGACACAAGAGATGACTCTACACATCGACATCACCAGATAGTCAATACCAAAATCAGATTGATATATTCTTTGCAGCCAAAGATGGAGAGGCTCGATACAGTCAGCAAAAACAAGATCTGGAACTGACTGTGACTCAATCAGCTCCTTATTACAAAATTCAGGCTTAAATTCAAGAAAGTAGGGAAAACCACTAGGCCACTCAGTTCAGTTCAGTTCAGTCGCTCAGTCGTGTCTGACTGTTTGTGACCCCATGAATCGCAGCACGCCAGGCCTCCCTGTCCATCACCAACTCCTGGAGTTCACTCAGACTCAACGTCCATCGAGTCAATGATGCCATCCAGCCATCTCATCCTCTGTCGTCGCCTTCTCCTTCTGCCCCCAATCCCTCCCAGCGTCAGAGTCTTTTCCAATGAGTCAACTCTTCGCATGAGGTGGCCAAAGTACTGGAGTTTCAGCTTTAGCATCATTCCTTCCAAAGAAACCCCAGGGTTGATCTCCTTCAGAATGGACTGGTTGGATCTCCTTGCAGTCCAAGGGACTCTCAAGAGTCTCCTCCAACACCACAGTTTAAAAGCATCAGTTCTTCGACACTCAGCCTTCTTCACAGTCCAACTCTCTCATCCATACATGACTACTGGAAAAACCATAGCCTTGACTAGACGGACCTTAGTCGGCAAAGTAATGTCTCTGCTTTTGAATATACTATCTAGGTTTGTCATAACTTTCCTTCCAAGGAGTAAGCGTCTTTTAATTTCATGGCTGCAGTCACCATCTGCAGTGATTTTGGAGCCCAAAAAAATTAAGTCTGACACTGTTTCCACTGTTTCCCCATCTATTTCCCATGAAGTGATGGGACCAGATGCCATGATCTTCGATTTCTGAATGTTGAGCTTGAAGCCAACTTTTTCACTCTCCTCTTTCACTTTCATCAAGAGGCTTTTTAGTTCCTCTTCACTTTCTGCCATAAGGGTGGTGTCATCTGCATATCTGAGGTTACTGATATTTCTCCCGGCAATCTTGATTCCAGCTTGTGTTTCTTCCAGTCCAGTGTTTCTCATGATGTACTCTGCATAGAAGTTAAATAAGCAAGGTGGCAATATACAGCCTTGACGTACTCCTGTTCCTATTTGGAACCAGTCTGTTGTTCCATGTCCAGTTCTAACCGTTGCTTCCTGACCTGCATACAGATTTCTCAAGAGGCATCAGAGCTTTTATGGTTATACAGTGGAAGTGATGAATAGATTCAAGAGAATAGATCTGGTAGACAGAGTGCCTGAAGAACCACGGACAGAGGTTTGTAACATTGTATGGGAGGCTGTGACTGATACAGTCCTAAAGAAAAAGAAATGCAAGATGGCAAAGTGGTTGTCTAGCAGGCTTTACAAGTAACTGAGAAAAGAAGAGAAGTGAAAGGCAAGGGAGATATATCCAACTGAATGCAGAGTTCCAGAGAACAGCAAGGAAATGGAAAATGCAAAGAAGTAGAGGAAAACAATAGAATTGGAAAGACTAGAGATCTCTTCAAGATGGAGATATCAGGTGAAAATTTCATGCAAAGATGGGCATGATAAAGGACAGAAACGGTAGGGACCTAACAAAAGCAGAAGAGATTAAGAAGAAGTGGCAAGAATGCACAGAAGAACTATACTAAAAAGGTCTTATGACCCAGATAACCATGATGGTGTGGTCATGTGCCTAGAACCAGACATCTTAGAGTTCAAAGTCAAGCAGGCCTTAGGAAGCATTACTATGAGCAAAGCTAGTGTAGGTGATGGAATTCCAGCTGAGCTATTTCAAATCCTAAAAGATAATGCTGTTAATGTGCTGCATTCAATACGTCAGCAAATTTGGGAAACTCAGCAGTGGAAAAGGTCAGTTTTCATTTCAACCCCAAGAGAGGCAATGCCAAAGAATGTTCAAACTACAAAACAATCGCGCTCATTTCACATGCTAGCAAAGGTAATGCTCAAAATCCTTTAAGCTATGCTTAGCTATGTGTGAATCAAGAATTTCCAGATGTACAAGAAGAGTTTAGAAAAGGCAGAGGAACCAGAGATCAAACTGTCAACATTTGTTGGATCATGGATAAAGCAACAGAATTACAGAAAAACATCTATTTCTGCTTCCTTGACTTCACTAAACATTTGTGTAGGCATGCATGCTAAGTCACTTCAGTTGTGCTTGACTCTTTTGCAAGCCCATGGACTGTAGTCTGCCAGGCTCCTCTGTCCATGGGATTCTCCAGGCAAGAATACTGGAGTGGGTTACCATGCCCTCCTCCAGGGGAGTCTTTCCAACCCAGGGATCAAACACATGTCTCTTATGTCTCCTGTATTGGCAGGTGAGTTCTTTACCACTAGTGCCAACTGGGAATGTGTAGATCACAAAAAACTGTGGAAAATTCTTAAAGAGATGGGAATACCAGACCACCTTACCTGTCTCCTGAGAAACTTATATGTAGGTAAGAAGCAACAGTTAGATTGGGACATGGTATAACTGACTGGTTCAAGATTGAGAAAGGAGTACTACAAGGCTGTATTTGTCACCCTATTTATTTAACTTATATGCAGAGTACATCATGATAAATGCTGGACCAGATGAATCACAAGCTGGAATCAAAATTGGTAGGAGGGAGAAATATAACAACCTCAGATATGGAGATGATGCCACTCTAATGGCAGAAAGCAAAAAGGAATTAAAGAGCCTCCTGCTGAAGGTGAAAAAAAAAGAGTGAAAAAACTGTCTTGAAACTCAACATTAAAAAACTAAGATCATGGCATCTGTTTCCATCTCTTCATGGTAAATACAAGGGGAAAAACTGGAAGCAGAGACAATTTTCATTTTCTTGGGCTCAAAAAATCACAGCAGACAGTGACTGCATCCATGGAATTAAAAGATGCTTGGTCCTTGGAAGGAAAGCTATGACAAATCTAGACAGTGCATTAAAAAGCAGAGACATTAATTTGTCAACAAAGGTCCATATAGTCAAACTATGGTTTTTCCAGTAGTCATGTACAGATGTAAGAGTTTGACTATAAAGAAGGCTGAGTGCTAAAGAATTGATGCTTTCAAACTGTGGTGCTGGAGAAGACTCTTGAGAGTCCCTTGGACTGCAAGGAGGTCAGAAGCGTTAATCATAAAGGAAATCAACCCTGAATAGCCACTGGAAAGACTGATGCTGAAGCTAAAGCTCCAATACTTTGGCCACTTGATGCAAAGAGCTGACTCATTGGAAAAGACCCTGATACTGGGAAAGATTGAAGGAAAAATTAGAAGTGGGTGACAGAGAGTATATAGCATCGTCGACTCACTGGACATGAACCTGAGCAAACTCTGGGAGAAAGTGGAGGACAGAGAAGCCTGTTGTGCTATAGTCAATGGGGTCACAAAGAATTGGACATGACTTAGTGACTGAACAAGAACAACCATAACTAGTTATTAAAGTATTATGCACAATTGTCAAGGTATGGAGTAATCTAAGTGCCCATCAATACATGAGTGGGTAAAGAAGATGTGGTTTCTATGTACAAAAGTATATTACTTAATCATGGAAAAGAACCAGATCTTGTCACTCATGACAACATGGATGGATCTAAAGGGTATTATGCTGCTAACTGCTAAGTCGCTTCAGTCGTGTCCAACTCTGTGCAAGCCCAGAGATGGCAGCCCACCAGGCTCCCCTATCCCTGGGATTCTCCAGGCAAGAACAGTCGAGTGGGTTGCCATGTCCTTCTCCAATGCATGAAAGTGAAAAGTGAAAGTGAAGTCGCTCAGTCGTGTCCAACTCTTTGCGACCCCATGGACTGCAGCCCACCAGGCTCCTCCATCCATGGGATTTTCCAGGCAAGAGTACTGGAGTGGGAAAGGGTATTATGCTAAGTGAAATAAATCAAAGAAAGAAAAATAGTGCATAATTTCACTTATATGTGAAATCTACATAAACAAATGAATCAGCATAATACAGAAACAGAGTTATAGTTACAGAAAGAAACAGGTGATTACCTGAAGGTACAGTGGTGGGTAGAAGAAAGAAATAGGTAAAGAAATTTAAGATGTACAAACTACCAGTTGCAAAATAAATGAATTTCAGGTATAATATGTACAGTAATGGGAGTATAGTTCAGAACTATTTAACAGGTTTATATGGTGACATCATAACTACACTTAGTGTGATGATTGTTTTGAAATGTACAAGACTATCAAATCACTATGTTGTGTGTCAGTAACTAACACAGTATTGTAGGTCAACTATACTTAAAAAATAAGTATAGTAGGTCAACTATACTTAAAACAAACAAATAATCTCAAAAAGAGTTCAGATTTGTGGTTACCAGAAAGGGTGACAGTAGATGGGAATTGGATAAAGTCAGTCAAAATATACAAACTTCCAATTATAAACTAAATAAGTACTAGGAATATAATGTACAACATGATAAAAATAACTAATGCTGTTCAGTGTTAAATATGAATGATACTGAAAGAAAATCCTAAGATTCTTACCAGATGAAAGTTTTTTTCTATTTCTTTAATTGTACTATGAGATGATGAATATTCACTAAACTTACTGTGATAATTACTTCATGATATATGTAAGTCAAATCATTAAGTTATACATCCTAAACTTATACAAGCTCTATGTCAATTACATCTCAATAAATCAGAAGGGAAAAAGAACACATGAACAGGTGTCTAAGGCCTAACTGTTTCCACTGTTTCCCCACACTTCATGGGAAATAGATGGGGAAACAGTAGAAACAGTTAGGCCTTAGACACCTGTTCATGTGTTCTTTTTCCCTTCCAGTTTATTGAGATGTAATTGACATAGAGCTTGTATAAGTTTAGGATGTATAACTTAATGATTTGACTTACATATATCATGAAGTAATTATCACAGTAAGTTTAGTGAATATTCATCATCTCATAGTACAATTAAAGAAATAGGAAAAAAACTTTCATCTGGTAAGAATCTTAGGATTTTCTCTCAGTATCATTTATATTTAACACTGAATAGTGTTAGTGTGTCAGACTTTATTTTGGGGGGCTCCAAAATCACTGCAGATGGTGACTGCAGCCATGAAATTAAAAGACACTTACTCCTTGGAAGAAAAGTTATGACCAACCTAGATAGCATATTCAAAAGCAGAGACATTACTTTGACGACTAAGGTCCATCTAGTCAAGGCTATGGTTTTTCCTGTGGTCGTGTATGGATGTGAGAGTTGGACTGTGAATAAGGTTGAGCGCCAAAGAACTGATGCTTTTGAACTGTGGTGTTGGAGAAGACTCTTGAGAGTCCCTTGGACTACAAGGAGATCCAACCAGTCCATTCTGAAGATCAGCCCTGGGTGTTCTTTGGAAGGAATGATGCTAAAGCTGAAACTCCAGTACTTTGGCCACCTCATGTGAAGAGTTGACTCATTGGAAAAGACTCTGATGCTGGGAGGGATTGGGGGCAGGAGGAGAAGGGGATGACCGAGGATGAGATGGCTGGATGGCATCACTGCCTCCATGGACGTGAATCTGAGTGAACTCCAGGAGTTGGTGATGGACAGGGAGGCCTGGTGTGCTGTGATTCATGGGGTCGCAAAGAGTCAGACACGACTGAGCGACTGAACTGAACTGAACTGAATTGAAGGCCTAACTAAGTTGTCTGAATATTAAGTGCCAGGTTGACCTCTGAACCTGAAATGGCCCAACAGGAACTTCTCCTCCCTGCTTCTGTGGATAAGATGTCTCTTTATCAAATATATAAGGAACAGTTTCTGCTGATACCCTTGTAACAAATTGAAGTTCACTGTTAGCACTTGTAATTATTCAAGGAAGTCTCCATTGGACTCAGATACAGTTTTACCTTTCTGATGCTCGAAAGCCTCCCTAGTGTCTGGTGGCTCATTCTGTTCTCAAGCGCAACTCCCGGTGGACCCTTAGTGTGCACTGTGTCCTCCTACCAAAGACTATGTGTGTATGTGACTAGTCAAATATTGTCAGTCTCATCTTCCCAGTGTTGGAGGTTGTGTACAGACATCCCTATTGCTCTAGGCTGGTGAATTCCTCTCATCAGTGTGGTAAAAAGGCAGCAATTAAACAATCAAGTAGATGAAACAAAGGATTCTTCAGATTTTAGTCAGCCTTTGTTTCTTGAAGAAAAAAGAACCCTAATGGAAACAAGTGGACTGACTTGAACCAAGCATGATTCCAGACACATGATGGAAGCATTCACTAAGTAAGGGAAGTCGGGAGAGGGACTGGACTGGAGGAGAAACCACGAGTTCAACTGGCAAGATTTGGTTATATGTGTGTGCCATGAAATAACGAGGTATCATGTAGCTGTAGGATAAGAGTCTACATCTCAGCAGGAAAATGCATAGAAAAAAATACAGATGTGAGGGTTCCATTTATAAATATCACTTGAAGTCATCAGTTTACATGTAGAAGGCTAGGCAAATTTAAAAAATTGCAATAAACATGTATTTATTGCAATGAATCCTTTGACTTTACTATTCATGCCAATTTATTCAAATTTCTTATAAAGGTAGATTTTAAAGAATCATACTGATGTTTTAAAGAAAAGTATTAATATCCATGGGAATGTCCATAATTTCTAGCTTTTTAGGGAAATTTTATAGAGAAGCTATGTATGAGGTCTTAGATCATATAAGAATTAAACACTAAATATTGAGAAGGATTTTTCATAAATTCCTATGAAGGAATTGAACATGTCCCACACTTGGCTTAAATGAACTTATGGCAGCAGCAGCGAAAAAAAAAAAAAAAAAGAATATAGAAAGAGAAGCAAAGGACTAGGTGGGAAAAGAAGAGGAGGAACATTCATCTCAAATATGCCTTCTCCCATATAGACTTTCTTGCATAACAGGAAAAGGAATTTATTCCTATTAAGTAATTTTTCTACTTGTTTTGTTATCTTAAAAAAAAAAAAACACTGTATAGTTGTATTTATTTATCATCATTCCCTAATAAATCCTGAGATCTTCCAAACAAGGGCCAGTTATCTTTGAAATCTCACTATGACATCAAAGATGAAAAGTTTGATATCTGTCCCATAAATCTAGTAAGAAGAGACCTACAATATAGTTTTGATATGTAAAAAGAGATGATTGGAAAGCACTTGGTCTATTTTTCCTCATATATTTAGGTGTGTCCCAATGAAAGACTTTAGTCTTTCAAGGCCAAACTATAAACTATTAAGGAAAAACACTATTTAGCTTCAGATTGAGATGCCAGATAACACATAGAGTTTGCTTCACATTGCAGTGAGATTCTTCTGGGAAATATGGGAAGAATTACAAGGAAGAAAAAAGTATAACACCCAGGAGAATAGGAGGCAGGGTGGAGAATTGCTGACCGATGAAAAAATATCAACACTTTTGTTGAAGTAGGAGAGAAGATGCGACCAAGCATAGGCTAGAAGGAAGGGGGGGAGGGAGGAGCAAGTTTTCACAGAGAGTCTCTCTAAAACTCTCATCTGAGAGTGAGGCGGTATGCTTAAGCATGGAAATGGAAAACAGAGCTGAAATTCACTGTAAGTGTCAGTATGGAATAACTGTCCACAGAAGGTCATTCACCTTTCTTCAGTGTTGAACACGCAAATCACTAGCAATCCATGTTCACTCCCAAGCACTGGTCCAGATGTTTGCAGAGGTCTGTGTGATCCGAGAAGGCAATGGCACCCCACTCCAGTACTCTTGCCTGGAAAATCCCATGGGCAGAGGAGCCTGGTGGGCTGCAGTCCATGGGGTCGTGAAGAGTCCGACACAACTGAGCGACTTCACTTTCACTTTTCACTTTCATGCACTGGAGAAGGACATGGCAACCCACTCCACTGTTCTTGCCTGGAGAATCCCAGGGATAGGGGAGCCTGGTGGGCTGCCATCTATGGGATCGCACAGAGTCGGACACAACTGAAGCAACTTAGCAACAGCAGCAGTAGCAGCAGTGTGATTGGTTATGATGTACGAACAACCAGAGAATGACAAGTCTTTGGCAGGCCAGATCATTTAATTATTACCCTTCGAGAGCTCTCTTTCCATCAATGACAGGCCAGCAACACTGGCAGCTTTATCAGCCTACACCCAGAGCAAAGAGATATAGACAAAGATCTCTGCAGTTCTTAAAGTCACTGAGTTTATTGGCTTTTTTGTTATCTTAGCAAGATCTAATCTTTTCTTATTTTGTCTTTCATCTTATCTCTAAGTTGGTGTAGGGGGAATAGAAAATCTAAGCCTTTTCTGTGGCTGTTGGTACTCCAGTATTTATCCCTTATTGATCTAGAATTAGGAAACTCACACAAAGGAGAGGAGAGAAACAGATCTGAGAGGAGATACAATTTTTTGAATGAAAGAGTGCATCACTTTAAGTGGCCTACACTTAGACATATTTTCATTGCACTTCAGAAAAATAAAAGATATTAATGGCTTCTAAAGACAGATTTTAAAAAGTTACTCAAAACGCAATGAGAGAAATATAGATGTGCCAATAGGCACATGAAAAAATGGGCAACATCACTAATTATTTGAGAAATGCAAATCAAAACTACAATGAGATATACCTCACACCTGTCAAGATGACTATCACCCAAAAGTATACAAATGATAAATGCTGGAGAGGGTTTGGAGAAAAGGGAACGCTCCCACACTGTTGGTGGGAATGTAAACTGGTACAGCCATTATGGAGAACAATATGAAGGTTCTTCAAAAAACTAAAATTAGAACTGTTATTATCTAACAATCTCATTCATGAGCATATATCCAGAGAAACCATAATTTGAAAAGATGCATGCACCCTAATATTCATTGCAGCACAACTGACAATAGTCAAGACATAGTCCATTGACATATGAATGGATAAATAAGCTGCGGTATATGGAATGCATGGAACACAACATGCAGAACACAATGGAATTCTGTGCAGTTATAAGAAAGAATGAATTTTCCATATGCAGCTCTTTGGATGGAACTAAAGATTATCATAATAAGTGAAGTAAGTCAGACAGAGAAAGACAGTATCATATGAAAGCATTTATATGCAGAATCTTGAAAAACAGATGCAAATGAACTTATTTACAAAACAGACTCAATGTCTTCAAAAAACAGTCTTATGTTTACCAAAGAGTAAACAAGGGGTTAAAGGGAAGAATAAATTAGGAAGTTGGTATTAATATACATATACTATTATATGTGAAATAGATTATCAATAAGAATCTATTGTATAGCACAGATAATTCTACTAAATATTCTGTAGAATGGGTATATAGATATGTGTATATGTACAACTGAATCACTTAGCTGTATATCTGAAACTAAAACATTGTATATCAGCTATACTGCAATATCTAACAAAAATTAGTTCAAATAATACTTTACTATGACTGATATGGTATACAAACGTAAAGGTCAAATTTTAAAGAGAATATTGAAAAATTAGGTGGGAGGGGGGTTCATGTTTGGGAACACATGTAAGAATTAAAGATTTTAAAATTAAAAAATATATATAAAATTTAAAAAAAAAGAGATAATTGACTACACTGAAAAAAAAAGAAAAATGAAATCTAGAATGTTCATATTTATAGCAACTAAAATATATATTTCAGTTTTGTTACCATTATCAAATGTTTAAATAGTACATGCACAGTAGTACTAGTTATGTAACAAATTCAAAATTATAATTAAAAGGGTCATGGAGAACAATGCTTCCCCACTCAATAGATCTGATCTTGACTGAAATTCTAACAGGTATGTGCTCTAATCTGAACAAATATTATTCTATCCTAATTTACAGTGCTTGATTTATCATATTTTTATGATTTTTATATTAAATTAGCCTTTTAAATGATATCCCGTATAGTAAACAAATAAAATTCTAAAATTTAGTAAAGGACATAATCAGCCTGAACTGATTTCTAACACACTACAGTAAAATGTGGACTGTAAATTAGAAATAAAGAAAATAATTAAGAATTCCTACCTACCATCGCATCATAAAAACTTGTAATTCCTGGGAATGAATCTAACAAAGGGCTAAAAGACTTGTACGCAAAAAGCTCTAAGACATGACAAGGAAAAAAAAAAAACTGCCTATGGCACAAACAGGGAAAAAACATAGTCTGTTCATAAGTTAGAGAATATTATTTAAATGACCATGAAAACCAAAGCAATCTACAGATTTAATGACATTCCTATCAAAATATAAATGGCATTTTTCAAAGAGCTGGAACCAAAAAATTCCAAAATTAACTGGAAAGACAAAAATCCCTGCATAGCACAAACAACCATGAGATGATTAGTCAATGCTAAATATAGCATACTCCCTGACTTCACACAATAATACAAAGGTACAAAAAAAAAGACATAGAACAATGCAATAAAACAGATTTCCCACAAATGAACCCACACTTAAATGAAAATTCATCTGTGACAAAGAGGACAAGAATATACAGTTGGGAAAAGATAGAGTCTTCAGCAAATGGTAGTGGGAAAACTGGACAGCTACACACAAGTGAGTGAAACCGGACTGTCTACCACACCATGCACAAAAATAAATTCAAAATGGAGCCGTGAAACTCCTAGAAAAAAATGGCACTACACTTTTTTCCACTGGTCCTCACAATATTCTTTTTTGATGTAGCTCCTTGCACAGGTGAAACAAAACTAAAAATAAATAGGATTACATCAAACTATGAAGATTTTACACAGGGAAATAAGTCATCAACAAAACAAAAGGACCAGCTGTAGATTGGGAGAAGATATTTGCAAATTCTGTGACTTAAAAGGGGTTAATATCCAAAAGATACAAAAAACTCATACAACTCAACATCAACAGAACCTGGTTAAAAAGTGGGCAGAGGATCTAAATAGATATTTTCCCTGAAATGTATCCAGTGGTCATCACACAAATGAAAAGATTTTCAACATTCCAAGTCATCAGGGAAATACAAATCAAAACCACAGGGAGATATCACCTCATGCCTGTCAGAATAACTACTACCAAATACAGCAAATAACAAGTGTTGGCAAAAATATAAAGAAAAGGTACCTTCACTCTGGAACATTTGCTGCTACTGCTGCTCTAAGTTGCATCAGTCATGTCTGACTCTCTGCGACCCCATAGACTAGGCTCCACCGTCCCTGGGATTCTCCAGGCAAGAACACTGGAGTGGGTTGCCATTTCCTTCTCCACTGGAACATTTGAGGGTATGTAAATTGGCGTAGCCAATATGGAAAATAGTATGGAGATTCCTCAATTAAAAATGGAGCTACCATATAACCATAGGCAATGCTACTCCCAGGTATATATCAGAAGAAAGCCAAAACACTAAGTAGAAAACATATATGCACCCCTATGTTCATTGCAGCCTTATTTACAATCATCAAGATATGGAAGCAACCTAAGTGCTCAACAATAAATGAAAGGGTAAAAACGACATGCTCTATATATACAATGGAATATTACTTAGCCACAAAGAAAGAGCTAGATCTTGCAATTCATGACAATGTGAATGGAACTATATGGTATTATGCTATGTGAAATAAATAAGACAAAGAAAGACAAATTATGCATGATTTTACCTAGATGTGAAATCTACATAAACAAACCAAACGAGTGTATAAAACAGAAACAGAGTCATAGTTACAGAAAAAAAAACAAAAACAAAACAAAACAGGTGACTGCTAGAGGAAATGATGTTGAGGGAAGGAAAGAAATAGGTAAAGAAGTTTAAGATGTACAAATTTCCAGTTGCAAAATAAATGAGTCAAAATAAATGAGTGATGGAAATATAGTCTAGAACTATATAAATGTTTGTATTATAACATATCCTAACTAAGGCTTCCCCAGGAGGTACAGTGGTAAAGAATCTGTCTGCCAGTGAAGGTGGCACTAGAAACACAGGTCTGATCCTTGGGTCGAAAAGCTCCACTGGAGCAAGAAATGGCAACCCACTCTGGTATTCTTGCCTGGGAAATTCCATGGACAAAAAAGCCTGATGGGCCACAGTCCATGGGGTTGCAGAGTCGGACATGACTGAGCATAGCAGCACACACACGTATAACTAGACTTACTGCAGTGATCATTCTGAAATGCATAAAAATATCAAGTCATATATTCTGTGTTTGGAACTAACACAGTGTTGTAGGCCAATTATGTTCCAAAAATGAATGAACAAACTATTTCCTAGAAAAAGTGATAAGATTTGTGTTGAACAGAAAGGGGGGTTTTGCAAGGAATTGGATGAAGGCAGTCAAAATGTACAAATTTCCAGTAATAAGACACATAAGTCCTACAACATGATAAAAATAACTAACACTGCCCTGTGTTGTATATGAATGTTATTAAGAGTGAATCCTAAGGCCTTTCATCAACCAAAGAAACTTTATTTTTTTTTACCTGTATCTATGAGATGATATTCACTAAACTTACTGTGATAATCACTTCTTGATGTATGTAAGTCAAATCCTTAAGTATACCTTCAGTTTAGTTCAGTTCAGTCGCTCAGCCGTGTCCAACTCTTTGCGACCCCAAGAATCGCAGCATGGCAGGCCTCCCTGTTCATCCCGGAGTTCACTCAGACTCACGTCCATCGAGTCTGTGACGCCATCCAGCCGTCTCATCCTCTGCCGTCCCCTTCTCCTCCTGTCCCCAATCCCTCCCAGCATCAGAGTCTTGTACAATGAGTCAACTCTTCACATGAGGTGGCCAAAGTACTGGAGTTTCAGCTTTAGCATCATTCCTTCCAAAGAAATCCCAGGGCTGATCTCCCTCAGAATGGACTGGTTGGATCTCCTTGCAGTCCAAGGGACTCTCGAGAGTCTTCTCCAACACCACAGTTCAAAAGCATCAATTCTTCGGTGCTGAGCCTTCTTCACAGTCCAACTCTCACATCCATACATGACTACTGGAAAAACCATAGCCTTGACTAGATGGACCTTAGTCGGCAAAGTAATGTCTCTGCTTTTGAATATACTATCTAGGTTGGTCATAACTTTTCCTCCAAGGAGTAAGCATCTTTTAATTTCATGGCTGCAATTACCATCTGCAGTGATTTTGGAGCCCCCCAAAATAAAGTCTGACACTGTTTCCACTGTTTCCCCAAATGCCTTAAACTTATACAAGCTATGTGTCAATTATATCTCAATACAACTGGAAGAAAAAAATAGCACAACTCTTAATATTTGTGTAGGGCCTAACTACAATTCTCTGAATATTAAGTACTCCATCGACATCTGAAACTGGGATGTCCTAACTGCAAGTTCCCTTTCCCACTCTGTTCCTGTGAATAAGATATTTCGTCATCAACTGTGCCAGGGACAGTTTATGCTTATAACTTTGTCACAAGTTTCAGTTTCCTGCTAATACATGGAATTATTCAAGGAAGCCAATCATAATCACTCGATGAACCCAGAGGACATTTCACCCCTCTGATACTGCAAAGCTCCCCCAGGGCCTGGTGGTTCGTGCTGTTTCCAAGTGCAGCCACCAGGAGCACTTTTAGTGAGTACCGAGTCCTCCTACCCCAGGCTGTGGGTGTATGTGATTATCCAACTGCTATCAGTCTCATCAGTCCAGTATTGGATATTGTGTTCAGACACCCCTAAAACTCCAGCATGGGAATTCATCTCATCAGTGTAAAAAGCAACAATTACAATAACCACAAAGATATAATTATAAATACTTTAAGTTTTTGTTTTATGAATCTAACCCTAACTGAAACAAATGCAACTAACTGAAGCACAATGAACCAAGTATATGTTAGCTGTAGGATATGAGTCTACATTTCAGCAGGAAAATTCATAGGAAAGTAGACATATGTGGAGTGTCAGTATATAAACAGCATTTGACGTCACTAGTTTTGATGTGGAAGCTCAGGCAAATAAAAAGAAAATTTGGCAACAAAACATGTATTTATTCTAATGAATCATTTGACTAAACTTTCTTTTGTGGAAATCTTATACATAAAAATTTGTTAAAAATTTTAGATTTTGAAACCATGTAACAAATGTTTCAAAGAAAAGTGTTAATTTGCAAATAATTTCTTACATTTTAATTAAGTTTGACAACAAATGTATATCTGAGGTCTTAGATCATAGTTGAAACACACTGTAAGTATTTAGTAGGAATATTCTCAAATTCTGATAAAGGAATTGAATGTGCTCCACACTTAGCTTAAATAAATTTACGAGACAGCAAAAAAAAACAAACAAAAAAAACCACCACCAAAAACCTAGAATATGGAAAGAGAAGTAAATGTCTGGGTGATTAAAGAAGAGGAGGAATACTCATTTCAAATACTCCTTCTCCTCTGTACAATTTTCTTGCATTTAACAGGTGAAACTAATTTATTTGTCTTCTGTAATTCCCTAGTTGTTTTGTTAAAAAAAAAAGACTGTGTATTTTTATTTATGTGTCTTCCCACCCTGACACCCTGATAAGTCCTGAGCATCCACAAAATAAGGGCCAGTTATCTATGTAATCCCACTCTGACAGGAAGATTAAAAGTCTGATATTTGTCCAATAAATCTAGTAAGAACACATCTATAATATACTTCTGATGTATAAAAAGAGGCTATCTCAAAGCACTCTTATTTTTCCATATATGTGTGTGTGTGTGTCTCAGAGAAAGAATAAAACACGAAGCAGTTTAAGATGTCAGTTCATCCATAGAGTTTGCAGCCCTTCTCTGTCAGATTCCTCTGGAATAGATACAATGAATTATGAGGAAGAAAACAGTAGAACCCCAAGGAGAACAGCTGACTGATCAATGTGAAAGATGAACTTCTGATGAAGAGAAGGAGAAGCTGCTCCCAAGCATAGGCTAGAAGGAAGAAAGAAGGAGCAAGTCTTCACAGAGAAACTGTCAGAAGCTGTCATCTCAGACTGAAGATGTATGCTTAAAGCACAGAAATGACAAACAGAGCTGAAGTGTTAGTACAAAATAACTGTCCTTTGATGACAATTCACCTTTCTCTGAACTTGAACAAACAAATCACAAGGAATTAAAATGGTCCTGAAGGAAATGACAATCCACTCCAGTACTATGGCCTGGAAAATTCCATGGACAGAGGAGTCTGGTGGGCTACAGTCCATGGGGTCACAAAGAGCTGGACACGACTGAGTGACTTCACTTGTTGCTTGTACAGGACCATGTGATTAGTTACAATGAATGAACAATCAAGAGAAATGCTATGTGTCTTCTGTGGGCTAAATCATTTAACTATTACCCTGCCAGAGCACTCTTTCTATCAATTACAGGCCAGCAACACTGAGATGCTGATGGCTTTATCAGCCTACCCCCAGAGTGAAGAAATGAAGAAAAGAGAACCCAGTCTCTACTGTGGTTAAAGTGACTAAGGTTCTGCCTTATTTGTTATCTTAGCAAATTTTATTCTACTCTTATTTTGCCTGTCATTTTATGTAAAAATTGGAGGAGGGAGAGTGGAAAATACAGGTGTCTAGGTTGCACATTTGTACCACAGGATTTACCCCTTATTATTCCGTTATTTGGAGGTTCACACAAAATATAGAAGCATGATGACTAGGAGAAAAACAGACTTGACAGGAGACACAACTTTTAAAATGAAAGTTCATTAAATGATCATCACTGTAATTTTAAAAGGCTCACATTTAGACATATTTTCACTAAACTTCAGAAAAACAAAGGAGAAGATATTAAAAGCTTCTCAAGACATTTGTTTAAAAGCTACTCAGAAAGCAATGAGAGACATATAGATGGCCAAGAGGTATACAAAAAGATGACCAACTTTGCTAATTATTAGAGAAATGCAAATCCAAACTACAATGTGGTATTACATCACACTGGTCAGAATGGCTATCATGAAAATGCCTACAAACTATAAATGATGGAAAGTGTGTGGAGAAAAGGAACGCTCCTACACTGTTGATGGGAATGTGAAGTGGAATAGTCAGTATGAAGGACAGTGTGGAGGTTCCTTAAGAAATAGGGATGCCACATGATCCAGTAATCTCACTCCTGGCCATATATTAGGAGAAAAACATAATTTGAAAAGATATATACACTCCAATGTTTGCTGCAATACCATTGACAATAGTCAAGAGCTTGAAGCAACCTAAAAGTCCATCAACAGAGGGATGGATAAAGAAGATATGGTACCTATATTCAAATGACAACTACTCAGCATCTGAAAGAATGAAATAATGTCGTTTGTATCAATATGGATGGACTTAACAATGACCATACTAAATGAAGTCAGTAAGACATAGAAAGATAAATATCACATGACATCCCTTATCTGTGAATCTTAAAAGAAAAGATACAAATGAACTTAATTTACAAAACAGAAACAGGCTCAGACATTAAAACAATCCATGGTTACCAAAGGGGAAGCTTGGAGGAGAAAGAGGGATAAATTAGGAGATTGGTATAAACATATAAACATGACCGTATATGAAATATATAATCAACAAGGATCTACTGTACAGTACAAGCAACTCTACTCAATTTTCTTCAGTAAACTATATGGGAAAAGAATCTAAAAAGAATGAATGCATGTATTTGTGTAACTGAATACTTAACTATATATCTGAAACTAATATCACAAGGTAAATCAACTATACTTTAATATAAAGTATTAAAGAAAAAAGAAAAATGAAATTTATATAAAATAAATTCATTTTTATATAAAATGAAAATTAAATAATAGAAAAAGTTTTCCATTACTATTGTAAATGATGTCCAATACACTGAATAAAGAAAATTCCAAAATTTACTGAATGACATAATCACCCAGAATTTTGTTGAAGCTTTTCCATTATTAAATGAGTGTTATAAGTTAAAAATTAAAAAAAAGAAAGAAAAATTAAGGAAACAATGCCTTGTACCATCAGCCTAAAACAAACAAACAAAACACCGAGGGATAATCAAACCAAAGAGGTTATAAGACTTGTATTCCAAGAACTCTAGAATGCTAATGAAAGGATATCTATACAACACAAATATGGAAAAATAAACTGTGTTCCTAAATTGAAAGAATATCATTTAAATGACCATACTACCCAAGGCAATGTACAGATTCAATGAAATTCCTATCAAAATATTAGGACATTTTTCAAAGAATTCCAAAATTTTATGGAAACACAAAAGACAAAACTGGTGCACTGGGATGACCCAGAGGGATGGTACGGGAAGGGAGGAGGGAAGGGGGTTCAGGATGGGGAACACGTGTATACTTGTGGCAGATTCATGTTGATGTATGGCAAAACCAATACAATATTGTAAAGTAATTAACCTCCAATTAAAATAAATAAATTTAAATTAAAAAATACAATTTTGAGAAGTAAATCAAAGTTGGAAGTACTACACTCCATGATTTCAAACTATAATGTAAAAATAGAGTAATCAAAACAGTCCTGGGCATGAAAATCAAACACACAGATTAATGGGACAAAATAGTAATTATAGAAATGAACTCACATTTATGTAGAAAATTAATCTATGACAAAGAAGGCAAGAATATACAATGGGGAAAAGACAGACTCTTCAGCCAATGGCAGTGGGAAAACAGGAGAGCGACATGCAGAACAATCAGACTGGACTACTCTGTCACACTATGAACAAAATGAAATGCAGAACGAAGCCACTAAACTTCTAGGAGGAAACTGGCAATACATATTTTGACACTGGTTCTCACAGTATTTTCATTTTTTTGCTATGTCTCCTTGCACAGGTGAAACAAGAGCAAAAATAAGCAAACAGGATTACATCAAAATATAAGGCCTTTGCACAGAGAACTAAACTGTTGATAAAACAAAAGGACCAGTAACTGATTGGGAGAAAATATTTTTAAGCGATGTGACTTACATGAAATTAATACCCAAAATATACAAACAACACTTTAAAATCCACACTAGTGAAACAGAAAACCTGATTTAAAAAATGGGTATAGAATCTGAATAGACATTTTTCTAACAAAGATGGTCATCAGTCAAATGAAAAGATTTTCAACATCCCTAATTATCAGGAAGATGCAAATCAAAACCACAATGGAATATCACTTCACACCTGTCAGAATAATTATTGTCAAAAAGGCAACGAATAGCAAGTGCTGGTAAGGATATGAAGAAAGGGAACCTCTGTGCTGGAGGATTGGGGGGTATGTAAATTGATGAAGCCAGTATGTAAAATAGTGGGGAGATTACTCAAACCATTAAAAAGGGAACTGCATATGAACATAGGAAATTCCTCTCCTGGCTCTATCAGAAGAAAGCCAAAGCACTGAGGAGAAAAGATATATGCACCCCTATGTTCACTGCAGCCTTATTTACAATTGTCAAAATATGGAAGCAACCTAAGTACCCATCAGTAAATGAATGGGTAAAGATAGTATACTTAGCCATGAAAAAGAATGAAAGCTTGCCACTCACAAAAACATGGTTGAATCCAAAGGGTATTCTATTAAGTGAAAAAAGTCAAAGAGAGACAAATAGCATGATTTCACTTATATGTGAAATATAAATCAGCAAAATAAATGAATAAACATAAATCAGAAACAGAATCATAAAGAGAACAAACAGAGGAGAGGCTGGTACAGAAGGAAAAGAAGTACATAAATATTAAGAGGTACAAACTTCCAATTGCAAAATAAATGAGTTACAGGTATGAAATGTACAGTGATGAAAATATAGTTAAACTATAAAACAGGTTTATATGGTGATGTATCATAATGAGACTTATTGTGATGATTGTTTTGGAAGATACAGAAATATTAAATCACTACGTTCTGTATCAGGAACTACCACAGTGTGAAGATAAAGTATACTTCAAAAATAAATGAACAAACAATCTCATGGGAAAAAGACTAGATTTGTAGTTATCAGAAAGGAGGTGTGGGTAGGAATTGGCTGAAGGAAGTCAAATGTACAAACTTCCTGTTATAACATACATAAGTCCCAATGATGTAATCTATTTATACAATATGATAAATATATTGTATAAATATAACTAATATTGCCCTATGTTACATCTGAATATTTTAAAGAGAGTAGATCCTTAGGGCTCTCATTAGGCAAAGAAATTTTTTTCCCTGAATTTCTTTAATTTTGTATCTATATGAGGTGATGGATATTCACTAAACTTATGTGACTATCACTTCATAATATATGTAAGTCAGATCATTAACCTATACATCATCAGTTCAGTTGCTCAGTCGTGTCCAACTCTTTGAGACCCCATGAATAGCAGCACGAGAGGCCTCCCTGTCCATCACCAACTCCCGGAGTTCACCCAAACTCACGTGCATCGAGTCGGTGATGCCATCCAGCCATCTTATCCTCTGTCATCCCCTTCTCCTCCTGCCACCAATTCCTCCCAGCATCAGGGTATTTTCCAATGAGTCAACTTTTCACATGAGGTGGCCAAAGTATTAGAGTTTCAGCTTCAGCATCAGTCCTTCCAATGAACACCCAGGACTGGTCTCCTTTAGGATGGACTGGTCGGATCTCCTTGCAGTCCAAGGGACTCTCAAGAGTCTTCTGCAATACCACAGTTCGAAAGCATCAATTCTTTGGTGCTCAGCTTTCTTCACTGTCCAGCTTTCACATCTATACATGACTACTGGAAAAACCATAGCCTTGACTAGATGGACATTTGTTGGCAAATTAATGTCTCTGCTTTTCAATATGCTATCTAGGTTGGTCATAACTCTCCTTCCAAGGAGTAAGCGTCTTTTAATTTCATGGCTGCAATCACCATCTGCAGTGATTTTGGAGCCCAAAAAAATAAAGTCTGACACTGTTCCCACTGTTTACCAATCTACTTCCCATGAAGTGATGGGACCACATGCCATGATCTTCGTTTTCTGAATGTTTAACTTTAACTTTTTCACTCTCCTCTTTCACTTTCATCAAGGGGCTTTTTAGTTCCTCTTCACTTTCTGCCATAAGGGTGGTGTCATCTGCATATCTGAGGTTACTGATATTTCTCCTAGCAATCTTGATCCCAGTTTGTGCTTCTTCCAGCCCAGCATTTCTCATGATGTACTCTGCATATAAGTTAAATAAGCAGGGTGACAATATACAGCCTTGACGTACTCCTTTTCCTATTTGAAACCAGTCTGTTGTTCCACATCCAGTTCTGTTGCTTCCTGACCTGCATACAGATTTCTCTTCCCTTTCAGAATTTTTCACAGTTTATTGTGATCCACACAGTCAAAGGCTTTGGCATAGTCAATAAAGCAGAAATAAATATTTTTCTGGAACTCTCTTGCTTTTTCCATGATTCAGCAGATGTTGGCAATTTGATCTCTGGTTCCTCTGCCTTTTCTAAAACCAACTTGAACATCTGGAAATTCACAGTTCACTTATTCCTGAAGCCTGGCTTGGAAAATTTTGAGCATTACTTTACTAGCGTGTAAGATGAGTGCAATTATGCAGTAGTTTGAGCATTGTTTGGTATTGCCTTTCTTTGGGATTGGAATGAAAACTGACCTTTTCCAGTCCTGTGGCACCTGCTGAGGTTTCCAAATTTGCTGGTGTAGTGAGTGCAGCACTTTCAAAGCATCATCTTTCAGGATTTGAAATAGCTCAACTGGATTCCATCACCTCCATTAGCTTTGTCGGTAGTAGGTCAGGGGCAGCGGCTGAGCTGAGGTACCCCATGCCCGAGGTCAGGGGCAGCGACTGAGAAGAGCAACCCCAAGTCCAAGGAGTGGCAGCTGTGCGGGTGCGGGAAGGCCGAGAGGAGCTACTCCATTTTCAAGGTCAGGAGAGGCGATCTCCTCCAAGGTAAGGAGCAGCAGCTGCGCTTTGCTGGAGCAGCCATGAAGAGATACCCCATGTCCAAGGTAAGAGAAACCCAAGTAAGACGGTAGGTGTTGCGAGAGGCATCAGAGGGCAGACACACTGAAACCATAATCACAGAAAGCTAGCCAATCTGATCACAAGGAGCACAGCCTCGTCTAACTCAGTGAAACTAAGCCATGTCACGTGGGGCCACCCAAGACGGATGGGTCATGGTGGAGAGGTCTGATAGAATATGGTCCACTGGAGAAGGCAATGGGAAACCACTTCAGCATTCTTGCCTTGAGAACCCCGTGAACAGTATGAAAAGGCTATACATCATCAATTTATACAAATTCTATGTCAATTATATCTCAATAATACCGGAAGAAAAAAGAACACAAAATAAAGGCCTAACTAAAACTGTCTGAATATTAAGTGCCAGGTTGACATCTGAAACTGGAATGGCCCAACGGGAACTTCTCCTCCCAACTCTGCTCCTGTGGATAAGATGTCTCTTTATCAAATATACAAGGAACAGTTTCTGCTGTTACCCTTGTAACAAGTTTCAGTTCACTGTTAACACATGGAAATTTTCAAGGAAGCCAATCACATTCTCTATTGGATTTAGAGCTTTTATCTTCCTGATACCCCAAAGCCTCCTTTAATGTCTGGTGGCACACTGTCTTTTCAAGTGTAATCCCCAGGTGGACTCCTGGTGTGTACTGTGTCCTGCTAACCCAGGCTGTGGGTTCAGTTCAGTTCAGTTCAGTCGCTCAGTCATGTCCCACTCTCTGCGACCCCATGAATCGCAGCACGCCAGGCCTCCCTGTCCATCACCAACTCCCGGAGTTCACTCAGACTCACGTCCATCGAGTCCGTGATGCCATCCAGCCATCTCATCCTCGGTCGCCCCTTCTCCTCCTGCCCCTAATCCCTCCCAGCATCAGAGTCTTTTCCAATGAGTCAACTCTTCGCATGAGGTGGCCAAAGTACTGGAGCTTCAGCTTTAGCATCATTCCTTCCAAAGAACACCCAGGGCTGCTCTCCACAGGTACACGTGACTAATCAGCTGAACTGCTGTCATCTCATCTGCCCAGAGTTGGCGGTTGTGTACAGACATCCCTATAACTCTAGGCTGGTGAACTCCTCTCTCACCAGTATGTCAGAAAGACAGTGATTAAATAATAAAGAATTCTTCAGATTTTAGTCAGCCTTTGTTTCTTGAAGCAAAAGAACCCTAATGGAAACAAATGGAGTAAGCTGAACCATGATTCTAGACACATGATGGAACCATTCACTAAGTAAGGGAAGTCAGGAGAGGGACTGGACTGGAGGAGAAACCGTGAGTTCAATTGGCAAGGTTTCGTTATATGTGCCTAAGAGATAACAAGGTATCATGTAGCTGTAGGATAAGAGTCAGCAGGAAAATGCAAGGGGAAAATATAATTTTTTTATATTTTATAAAATATATTTTTAATATTATAAATAGGGGTCCATTTATAAATACCACTTGAAGCCATCAGTTTACATGTGGAAAGCCAGGCAAATAAAAAGATATTTGGCCATAAACATGTATTTATTCTAATGAATACTTTCACTTTAAACTATAGTTTGTGCCAATCTTATTTATTTAAATTTCTTACAAAGATAGAATTTTAAAGGATCTAATGGATGTTTTAAAGAAAGGTGCTAATTTTCACAGGTATGTTTGTAATTTCTCATTGTTTAGGTAAATATTATAGAGAAGCTATGTCTGAGGTCTTAGATTAAATGAGAAGTAAACACTAAATACTGAGTAGGATTTTTTGTTAATTCCGATGAAGAAATTGAATGTGTCCCATACTTGGCTTAAATGAACTTATAGCAGTGGAAAAATCCAGGATATGGAAAGAGAAATAAAGGACTGGGTGGGAAAAGAAGGGGAGGAATATTCATTTCAAATATTACTTCTCCTATGCAGCCTCTTGGCTCAGAGTGTAAAGAGTCTGCCCACAATGCAGGAGACCTGGGTTCGATACCTGGGTGGGGAAGGTTCCCTGGAGAAGGTACTCTTGCCTGGAAAATCCCATGGATGGAGAAGCCTGGTAGGCTACAGTCCATAGGGTCAAAAAGAGTTGGACACGACTGAGCACCTTCACTTCACTCACATGCAGCCTCTCATTCATTTAACAGGAAAAGGAATTTATATATTCTCTAATTTCCTAGTTGTTTTGTTATTTTAAAATAATAACACTGTATGTTTGTGTTTATTTCTCATCCTTCTGTGATAAATTCTGAGCTCTTCCAAACAAGAACGGGTTATTTTTGTAATCTCATTGTGACAGCAATTAAAAGCCTGATATTTGTCCCATAAATCTAGTAAGAACAATTCATAACATAATTTTGATATGTAAAAAGAGGTGATCATAAAGCATTCGATGTATTTTTTCTCATACATTTAGGTGTGTTTCAGTGAAAGAATAAAACCTGAGGCTGAACAGAGAGGGGAAATTGCTATTCAGCTTCAGATTGAGATGCCAGATAATACATAATGAAGTTGCTCAGTCATGTCTGACTCTTTGTGACCCCTTGGACTGTAGCCTACCAGGCTCCTCTGTCCATGGAATTTTCCAGGCAAGAATATTAGAGTGGGTTGCCATTTCCTTCTCCAGGGGATCTTCCCAACCCAGGGATCGAACCCGGGTCTCCCACATTGCAGACAGATGCTTTGCTCCAAGTCTCAGTGAAAGTCCTCTGAAAAACACAGAATTCCAGAGGTGTGGCAGTATTACTGACCAATAAGAAATATCAACACTTTCGTTGAAGTGGAATAGAAGATGTAACCGAGCATAGGCTAGAAGGAAGAAGGAAGGACCAAGTTTTCACGGAGCATCTCTCCAGAGCTCTCACCTGACAGTGAGGCAGTATGCTAAAGCGTGGAAATGGAAAACAGAGCTGAAGTTCACTGCAAGTGTCAGTATGGAATAACTGTCCTTAGCTCATTCGTCTTTCTTCAAAGTTGAACACTCAAATCACCAGCAATCCATGTTCACTCCCAAGAACTGGTCCAGACGTTTGCACAGGACCATGTGATTGGTTATGAGGTATGAACAATCAGAAAAATGACATGAGTACTTTGGCAGGCTGGATCATAATTACTACCCTTCCAGACTCTCTTTCCATCAATTACAGAAGAGCAACATTGAAATGTTGGTGGCTTTATCAGCCTACACCTAGAGCAAAGATATGTGGACAGAGATCTCAGTCTCTGCTATCTTATCTTAAAGTCACCAAGATTATTGGCTTGCTGGCTATCTCAGCAAAATCTAATCTTTCCTTAATTTGCCTGTCTTATCTATAAGTTGGGGTGGTGGGAGTGGGAAATCCAAGCCTTTTCTGTGGATATTGGTACCCCAGCATTTATCCGTTATAATTCTAGTATTTGGAAATTCATACGAATGAGAGGAGAAAAACAAATTTGACAGGAGATACATGTTTAGACTGAAGAGTTTATCAAATATTCATCACTGTAAATGCTTCAAACCTAGATGTATTTTGATTACACTTTAGAAGAATAAAGAGAAGATATTAAAATCATCTAAAGACAATTTAAAAAGTCATTCAAAAAGCAGTGAGAGACATACAGATGACACACATGAAAAGATGGGCAGCATCACTGATTATTAGATGAAATGCAAATCAAAACTACAATGAAATATCACCTCATACAAGTCTGTATGGCTCTCACCAAAATGTTTACAAACAAGAAATGCTGGAGAGGGTGTGGGGAGGAGACTCCTCCTACACTGTTGGTGGGAATGTAAGTTGGTAAACCACTATGGAGAACAATATGGAGGTTCTTTAAAAAAACTAAAACTAGAACTATCACATGATCCAACTGTCCCACTTCTGGGCATATATCTAGAGAAAATCCTAATTCAAAAAGATGAACGCACTTCAGTATTCACTGCAGTGCTATTGACAGTAGCCTAGACCTGAAAACAGCCTAAATGTCCATCAACAGAGGACTGGGTAAAGAAGATGTGGTACGTATATACAGTGGATTACTTCACAGTCATAAAAAAATGAAATAATGCCATTTGTAGTAACATGGATGGACATAGAGATTATCATACTAAGTGAAGTAGGTCAGAGGAAGATGAATATGTGATATAGCTTATACGTGGTATATAAAAAATGATATCAAGGTACTCACTTACAAAGCATAAACAGATTCTCAGACTTTTAAAACAATCTTATAGTTATCAAAGAGGAAACATGTCAGGGAGTGATAAAATTAGGCTTTGGGGATTAACATACATACACAACTATATATGAAACAGATAATCAAAAGGGTTCTAGGTATAGCACTGGGAAATAAATTCAATACTCTGTAGTCATCTACATGGGAAACAGTCTGAAAAGAATATATATAAATATATATATATATATAACCCTACTCCAGTACTCTTGCCTGGAAAATCCCATGGACGGAGGAGCCTGGTGGGCTGCCATCCATGGGGTCATGAAGAATCGGACACGACTGAGCGATTTCACTTTCACTTTTCACCTTCATGCATCGGAGAAGGAAATGGCAACCCACTCCAGTGTTCTTGCCTGGAAAATCCCAGGGACAGGGGAGCCTGGTGGGCTGCCGTCTCTGGGGTGGCACAGAGTCGGACACGACTGAAGCAACTTAGTAGCAGTAGCAGCAGCATACATGAATAACTGAATTACTTAGTGGTACACATGAAACTAATACCACATTGTAAATCAACTATACAGAAAAAAATCAGAAATTGCAAATTATACTCTAAAATTATAATTTTGAGTGAGTAAGTGAAGTCACTCAGTCGTGTCTGACTCTCTGCGACCCCGCGGACTGTAGCCCACCAGGCTCCTCCGTCCATGGGATTCTCCAGGCAAGAATACGGGAGTAGGTTGCCATTTCCTTCTTCCCAACCCAGGGATCAAACCCAGGTCTCCCGCATTGCGGGCAGACTCTTTAACCTCTGAGCCACCAGGGAAGCCCAAGGAGTAGTCTAAAATTATAGGATATAAAATTCACACATGTATGTATGAAGATTTAAAAAGAATGTGGAAAGTGAAATGTAGAATGTACAAATTTGTAGTGATTAAAAATATATTTCAGTCATTTTTAAAATTTTTTATTGAAGGATAATTGCTTTACAGAATTTTGTTGTTTTCTGTCAAACCTCAACATGAATCAGCCATAGGTAAACATATATCCCCTTCCTTTTGAACCTCCCTCCCATATCCCTTTCCATCCCACCCCTCTAGGTTGATAGAAAGCCCCTGTTTGAGTTTCCTGAGCCATACAGCAATTTCCCCATGGCTATCTATTTTACATATGGTAATGTAAGTTTCCATGTTACTCTTTCCATACATCTCACCCTCTCCTCCCTTTTCCCCATGTCTATATGTCTATTCTCTATTCCTGTTTTTCCATTGCTGCCCTGTAAATAAATACTTCAGTACCATTTTTCTAGATTCCATACATATGTGTTAAATATGATATTTATCTTTCTCTTTCTGACTCACTTCGCTCTGTGTAATAGGTTCATCCACCTCATCAGAACTGACTCAAATGCATTCCTTTTTATGGCCAAGTAATATTCCATTGTGTATATGTACCATAACTTCTTTATCCATTCATCTGCTGATGGACATCTAGGTTGCTTCCATGTTCTAGCTATTGTAAACAGTGCTGCAGTGAACAATGGGACACGTGTGCCTTTTTCAATTTTGGTTTCCTCAGGGTATATGCCTAGGAGTGGGATTGCTGGGTCATATGGTGGCTTTATTCCTAGCTTTTAAAGGAATCTCTATACTGTCTTCCATAGTGGCTGTATCAGTTTACATTCCCACCAACAGTGCAATAGTATTTGCTTTTCTCCACACCTTTTCCAGCATTTATTGTTAGCAGACTTTTTGATGATGGCCATTCTGATTTGGGACTTCCCTTGCAGCTCAGTCAGTAAAGAATCTGCCTGCAGTGCCAAAGACCCGATTTCAATCCCTGGGTTGGGAAGATCCCCTGGAGAAGAAATGGCAACCCACTCTAGTATCCTTGCCTGGAAAATCTCATGGACAAAGGAGCCTGGTGGGCTGCAGTTCATGGTGTCGCAAAGAGTCAGGCACGACTGAGCGACTAACACTTACTTATTCTGAATTGTGTGAGGTGATATCTCATTGTGGTTTTCATTTGCATTTCTCTAATAAGTGATGGTAGGCATCTTTTCCTGTGTTTGTTAGCCATCTGTATGTCTTTGGAGAAATGTCTGTTTAGGTCTTTTCCTACTTTTGGTTTGGGTTGTTTGTTTTTCTGGCATTGAGTTGTATGAGCTGCTTGTATATTTTGGAAATTAATCTTTTGTCAGTTGTTTCATTTGTTATCATTCTCTCCCATTCTGAGGGTTGCTTATAGTTTCCTTTGCTGTGCAAAAGCTTGTACGTTTAATCAGGTCCCACTTGTTTACTTGGTTTTTATTTCCATTACGCTAGGAGGTGGGTCATAGAAGATCTTGCTTTGTTTTATGTCATCTAGCGTTCTGCCTATGTTTTCCTCTAAGAGTTTTATAGTTTCTGGTCTTACATTTAGGTCTTTAACCCATTTTGAGTTTATCTCTGTGTATAGTGTAGGAAGTGTTCTAATTCATTCATTTACATGTAACTGTCCAGTTTTCCCAGCACCATTTATTGAAGAGGCTGTCTTTGCTCCATTGTATAGTCTTGCCTCCTTTGTCAAAATAAGGTATCCACGGTACCCAAGATGCATGGGTTTATTTCTGGGCTTTCTGTCTTGTTCCATTAGTCTATATTTCTGTTTTTGTGCCAGTACCATATTGTCTTGATGACTGTAGCTTACTAATATAATCTGAAGTCAAGAAGGTTGATTCCTCCAGCTCCATTCTTTTCTTGACTGGCTATTCAGGGTCTTTTGTGTTTCCATATGAATTGTGAAATTTTTTGTTCTAGCTCTGTGAAAAATGCCATTGGTCATTTGATAGGGATTGCATTGAATCTTTAGATTGCATTTGGTAGTATAGTCATTTTCATAATATTGATTCTTCCTACCCAGGAACATGGACTATCTCTCCATCTGTTTAGGTTGTCTTTGATTTCTTTTATTAGTGTCTTATAATTTTTCACCTTTATCAAACATTTAGCAAGTACTTCCACAGTAGTACCAGAATTATAATTAAAAGAGTCATGAAGAACAATGTTCAACCACTCAATAGATCAGATCTTACTGAATTCTAACATGTATGTGTTCTCATCTGACCAAATGCTATTCTACCCTAATTTATAATCTTCAAATTAGCATTTTTGTAATTTTCATATTAAATTACTATTGCATATGGTTCTGAAGTTCAGTGAATGACAGAATTAACCAGAACTTATTTCTAATATATTACAATAAAATGTGGATCAATATGAAGAACAAATAAAAAGAAAGAAAATAATCCCATTTACCATGACATCATAAAGAACCTAGGAATTAATCTAAGTAAGGAGGTAGAAGATTTGCATTCCAAAAGCACTAACACATAAATGAAAGAAATTGCATATAAAATAAAAATGGAAAAAATATAGTACATTCATGGATTGGAAGAATATTGTTAAAATGACCATACCTGCCCAGGTAATGCAATTCTTATCAAAATACCAATGGCCTTTTTCACAAAGCTAGGAAAAATAATTCCAAAATTAGTACAGAAACACAAAAGACTCTGAATAGCCAAAATAATCTGGAGAAGGGAAAAACCAAGGTGGAGGTAGCAGACTTCCTGGTTTCAAACTGTAATACAAAGCTCCAGTAACCAAAACTATAGCAGCACACACAAAAAGCACACATAAACGGAATCAAATAGAGATTCCAGAAACGAACTCACACTTATATAGAAAACTAATCTACGACAAAGAAGGAAGAACATAGGGGGAAAAAAGAGACTTTTTAACAAATGGCAGTGGGAAAACTAGACAGCCACATGCAAAAGAGTCAAACTGGACTGCTCTGTCACACTATGCATAAAAATAAATTCAACTGAAACCATAAAGTTTCTAGGAGAAAACTGGCAATACGTTTCTACACTGTTTGACAATGACCCCCATGGTATTTATCTTTTTTTTTTGGATTATGTCTCTTCACACAGGTGAAACAAAAACAAACATAAATAGGATTACATCAACCTGTAATGCCTTTGCACAGTGAAGTAAACTATCAACAAAAGGACCAGCTACTGAATGGGAAAATATAGTTTTATATGATGAGACTTATGTGGGGTTAATATTGAAAATACACAAACAAATCCTTCAACTCCACATCAAGAAAACAAACAACCTAATTAAATAAAAAGTAGAGAATCTGAATAGATATTTTCACTGCAAAGACATACAGATGGTCATCAGCCCAATGAAAAGATTTGCAATATCACTGATCATCAGGAAAATGCAAATGAAAACTACAATGAGATATTACCTCACTCCTGTTAGAATTTAACTATTATCAAAAAGTCGACAAATATCAAGTATTGGCAAGGGTATGGAGAAAGGGAACTTTTGTGCTGGAGCCTTTTGATGGTATACAAATTGGTGCAGACAGTATGGAAAAAGTACGGAGAATCCTCCAACAATTGAAAAGGGAACTACCTTATAACTTAGCAATTCCACTCCTGGGTGTATTTCAGAAGAAAAGCAAAATACTAAGTAGAAAAGATATGCGCATCACTATATTCATAGCAGTAGTATTTACAATGATCAAGATATGGAAGCACTGTAAGTGCCAATCAAATATACAATAGAGGAAAGACAGTCTCTTCAATAAATGATGCTGGGAAAACTGGACAGCTACATGTAAAAAAAAATTCAATTAGAACACTCTAACACCATACATAAACTCAAAGTGGATTAAAGACATAAATCGAGACTGGACACTATAAAACTCTTAGAGGAAACCATAGAACACTATCTGACCTAAATTGCAGCAATATCTTTTATGAGCTGCCTCTCACAGTAATGGAGATAAAAACAAAAATAAACAAAAGGGTTCTAAAGTAAACTCAAAAGCTTTTACACAGCAAAAAAGCCACAAACAAAACAAAAAGACAACCCACAGAATGGGAGAACATATTTGCAAATGATGTGACCGACGGCATTAGTCTCCAAAACTCACAAACAACTCGCACAGCTTAACATCATAAATACAAGGAACCAAATCAAATACAGGGTAGAAAATCTAAACAGACATTTCTCCAAAGAATCCACACAAATGGCAAGAGGCACATGAAAAACTGTTCAGCATCACTAATTATTCAGTTCAGTTCAGTTGCTCAGTCGTGTCCGACTCTTTGTGAAAGTGAGGTCGCTCAGTCTTGTCCGACTCTGTGACCCCACGGACTGTAGCCTACCAGACTCCTCTGTCCATGGGATTTTCCAGGCAAGAGTACTGGAGTGGGTTGCCATTTCCTTCTCCAGGGGATCTTCCCGACCCAGGGATTGAACCCAAGTCTCTCGCATTGTACACAGACGCTTTACCATCTGAGCCACCAGGGAAGTCCGACTCTTTGCAACCCCATGAATCACAGCACGCCAGGACACCCTGTCCATCACCAACTCCCAGAGTTCACTCAGACTCACGTCCATGAGTCAGTGATGCCATCCAGCCATCTCATCCTCAGTCATCCCCTTCTCCTCCTGCCCCTAATCCCTCCCAGCATCAGGGTCTTTTCCAATGAGTCAACTCTTCAAATGAGGTGGCCAAAGTACTGGAGTTTCAGCTTTAGCATCATTCTCTCCAAAGAAATCCCAGGGCTGATCTCCTTCAGAATGGACTGGTTGGATCTTCTTGCAGTCCAAGGGACTCTCAAGAGTCTTCTCCAACACCACAGTTCAAAAGCATCAATTCTTTGGCGCTCAGCCTTCTTCACAGTCCAACTCTCACATCCATACATGACCACTGGAAAAACCATAGCCTTGACTAGACGGACCTTTGTTGGCAAAGTAATGTCTCTGCTTTTCAATATGCTATTTAGGTTGGTCATAACTTTTCTTCCAAGGAGTAAGTGTCTTTTAATTTCATGGCTGCAATCACCATCTGCAGTGATTTTCGAGCCCCCAAAAATAAAGTCTGACACTGTTTCCACTGTTTCCCCATCTATTTCCCATGAAGTGACGGGACCAGATGCTGTGATTTTAGTTTTCTGAATGTTGAGCTTGAAGCCAACTTTTTCACTCTCCTCTTTCACTTTCATCAAGAGACTTTTTAGTTCCTCTTCACTTTCTGCCATAAGGGTGGTGTCATCTGCATATCCGAGGTTATTGATATTTCTCCCAGCCATCTTGATTCTGGCTTGTGCTTCTTCCAGTCCAGCATTTCTCATGATGTACTCTGCATAGAAGTTAAATAAGCAGGGTGACAATATACAGCCTTGACGTACTCCTTTTCCTATTTGGAACCAGTCTGTTGTTCCATGTCCAGTTCTAACTGTTGCTTCCTGACCTGCATATAGGTTTCTCAACTAATTATTAGAGAAATACAAACCAAAAGTACAATAAGATATCACCTCACACCAGTTAGAATGGCTATCATCAAAAAATCCACAATAATTGCTAGAGAGGATGTGGAGAGAAGGAATGCTCTTACACTGCTGGGGTAAAGTACACTGGAATAGCCACTCTGGAGGAGAGTATAGAGGCTCCTTAAAACACTAAAAAGAGAGCTACAATATGATCCTGCAATCCTACTTCTGTGCATATGTCTGGAGAAAAACATGGTCCAAAAGGATGCATGCACCCTTCACTGCAGCACTGTTTTCAGTAGCCCGGACATGGAAACAATGTAAGTATCTGTTGCTAGATGAGTGGATAAGCAAAATGTGTTGTGTGTGTGTACACACATACACACACAATGGAGTATTACTCAACCATTAAATAGAATGAAATAATGCCATTTGGGGCAACATGGATGGACCTAGAGATTGTCATACTGAGTGAAGACAGAGCAAGACAAATATCTTAAGATATCATGTATATGGAGTCTAAAAAAAGTGGTATATATGAACTTATTTACAAAACAGAAACAGACTCAGAGACTTAGAGAATGAATTTATGGTTACCAAGGGAAAAGGGTAATGGGGGGAGGGTTAGATAGGGAGTTTGGGGTTGACATACACACACAGTTATATTTAAAATTGATAACCAACTAGGACCTATTGTATAGCACAGGGAACTCTGCTCAATATTATATAACAACCTGAAGAGGGAAAAAAATGGAAAAGTAATAGATAAACACATAGGTATAACTAAATCACTTTGCTGTATTCCTGAAAATAAAACAACACTGCAAATGAACTATCATATAAAATAAAAATTAAATTTAAAAAAGAAAAAGTATAACACTAAGAAAACAAGAGTAGAGTGAGCACCACTGACCAAGAAGTAAGATCAACACTTTTGTTGAAGAGGGAGAGAAGCTGCAAGTGAAAGGAGGGAAACAAGAAGGAGGGAGCAAGTTTTCATACAGAAACTATCAGAAGCTCTCACATTAGAGTGCGGAGTTGTGCTAAAACATAAAATTTTAAAATAGGGTTTAAATTCAGTGAAATTGTCAGTTTTGAATAATGACCTTCCTTTAATCTTGAACACACAAATTACAAACAATACATATTCATTCCCAAGCAAATTCACTGTTGGTTGTGCAGGACCATGTGACTAATTACGACCAATGAACTATCAGAGATAGTGCTATGTGTCCATTTGAGGACAAGATCATTTAGTCGTTACCCTTGCAGTACTCTGTATCCATCAATCACAGGCAAGCAACATTGAGATGTTGGTGGCTTTATCAGCCTACACCCAGAGTGAAGAGATGTGGAACAAAGGTACCAGTCTCTACTGTTGCTAACGTCACTAAGATTTTTGATTTGTTTGCTACCTCAGCAAAATCTAAACTAATTTTATCTTGCCTATTGTATTATCCAAACATTGGTGGTGGGGGAGGGTGAATCCAAGTCTTTTATTGTGGATATTTTACCCTGGAATTTGGCCCTTATCATTCCCATTTCTGGAGGCTCACACAAAATAGAGAGAAAAGATGGAGAGGAGACTCATGAGTGCTTGCCAAGTTGCTTCAGTCATATCCGACTCTATACAACCCTATGGACTGTAGCCTGCCAGGCTCCTCTGTCCATGAGAATCTCCAGGCAAGGGGTTCTTCCTGACCCAAGGGATCAAACCCACATCTCTTAAGTTTTCTGGATTGGCAGGAGGGTTCTTTACCACTTGTGCCATCTTTCCAGAAATAAAGGGGTTCATCGGATGCCCATCTCTTTAAAAGACTCACACATAAAAATAAAGGAGAATATATTAAAAGTTTCTAAAGACACTTTTTTTAAAGCCACTCAGAAAGCAATGAGAAAATGCCTGTCATGAGTCTGAGTGATAGTATCTACGCAATGAGGTCTAGAGTCAGGAGCTGAAGTTTACTAACCACGTGACTGGGGCAACTTATTTAACTTTAACTTATTCAGCTTACTTGTGTTTAAGTTACTTGGACTATAAAATGGAGAGAGTAATAGTTTCTATCGTTTATGAGTGAGAATTTAAAGTGATTAGTGCAGTGCTTAGACCTAATAAGTTGTTAGTAAGTGTTGACTATAATAATTTTCAGACTAAAAAAGCAATTCTCAATGTGAGAAGAGAGTAGGGCAATTAACTCAGAGCTTATAATATGCTTTAAATGATTACAGTTATGAAATGAACATAATTGCAGTGTCCATTTAGAGTATCCATATTTCTTTCAAACTGAAATTTGTTTTTAGCTCATGAATCCCAAATAGTGTTTGGCAGTAGAAATTACTATATGGCCATTCACACAGTAACTCAGATATTTAGGGTTTTTAAGCTTGGGCTCTTGACACTCTTATCTTGCTTCTCTTGTTAATAGAAGGGATTAGTGGGAACAGGAGGTACCTAGGAGAGTTATGTCTGCTGCAAGTGCTGATGTCTATCCTTGATAGCCTCCCATGCCTGGCCTAGGATGTTGGTGACTATCTCCATTGCAATAATTGGTTCCCAGATGGAATAACTTACGGTCTCTAATTTCATAAGAAAAATACACTATTTTTTTCTGAATTGGAGCTTTTTGGTTCTCCTGTCAATCTGGGTTCCATCTTAGTCTTTGTTGCAAAGACTAATGTTCTAAACTCAGCCATCTCCCAGTACAGCCCGGACTATCTTTGTATAGCCTCAGCTACAAGATCCTTTTACCTCATTCCACCATGAATTCTCAGCAGGCATGCTGGTTCAAAATGCCAACTACATTTTGCATTACACTCAGAAATTTCCCAGTCTTCTTCAAGTTGGTGACAGCCACGAATATCTAAGTTGCAACTATGCTTTGACACTAAGTTGCAAGCATGCTTTTATGTACTGGGTACATACTAAAGGGTGTGTAAATCAATTATGTGACTGGTATGAAGATGCTAACTAGAATTAGAGATGAAAGAAATTAAAGTTTTGCACAGAATCAATGAAAGAAAGAAAGATTTATTTATAAAAATCAATTAAAATTAAATTTAGACTAGCATATAGTTTTAGGCATTTCCGTTGAGAAGAAACTTTTATTCTAAGCTTAATCTTTTCCAAAGATTTTGATCCCATTTCTTAATCATATGTGGTGGGTACAATTTTACTCTCCATCATTTAGACAAATGCCATGATCAGTGAATGGATAAGAATAAGACTTCAGCTTTTAATGTAACCTGATACTTAGAGAATGTGATCTAAGGCTCTGTTTTGATCTTTAAAATTTATAAATGTCTCTGGGATTCACATATAAAGCCACTTGAATGTGGTTTTCTATGATTACAATGTAAAGTTTGATTTTTTTTTCATTTTAATACACCTGTATTTGATAACATAACTTTTAAACACAACAATTGCTATTATTTCTTGTAGGACAAATAGATACTTTTTTAAGTTTTTACTGGTCAAAGGGCAAACTCTATAATGTAATGTACATGTCTAGTATGACAGCTTTATTTACATAAATATCATCCTTAAGAATGGTTTTAAAGACGAATATCAATGACAAAATATTAAACAGGGAAAAAAGATATGAACATTATGACTTCTTATAAGATACATCAGTAACCAATGATTTAAGTCACATTCTTGCTATTTTATTTCAAGATTCTTTAGTATTAGAGTGTGAAAAGTAATTTGTATTATCAATTTTTAAAAAACATAGTTGTGAGGACCTATGCCTTTGAAAAAAAAAAGATATAATTTCTCATCAACTGATCATGCCTTTTTATAACATCTAAGTTCAAGGAAATGTGGAATGAAATGTGATAAAGGGTCAATATACATTACATATTACATTACCAATGTCTATCTTCAATAAAAACTTCATCCAGCTTCTGTACCATGTGGTATACGAGTTAGACTCACTTTAATTGACTCCAGATGTTAGTTACTATGTGGAATAATGAATCATGATCTTTTCAGCATTGTCTAAAATGAGATATGTGTACAAAGGGAGAAAATGTGTAAAAAAAATACATAATCACTAATCTATATTTATTGAGTGTACTAGACCCAAATGTGGGAAAAGAGGGAGAATCTAGAATATGGCAAAGTAAATAATGAGCTAAATTAAAGGCATTCAGGCATAATGCAAAAACAGATGTCTAGAAGTCAGTACACCTGGTTATAGGCCTTACTGCTAACTTCTCATGTAAGCTACACTTAAGTGTAAATTATGCTGGCTCCCTACAGCCTAGGTTACATATGGAGAGAGGAAACAGTTTACCAGATTTCAATAGTCTGACAGGTGAGCCAGGGTAACAAAAGAGCATCTACCAGGGAAATAATACACAGAACAGTGGTTTAAAAAAAATAAATTGATAAACCCAGGCTTATCTAAGGCCCTAGTCCCCTGTAGGTGTCCAAGTAGTGATAGAATGTCATTTAGACAGAGAAGATGGGCAGATCATATATTACAGTCAAGTAGGATCATAGGATCATAGTTCTCATTACAGTCAAATAGGATCACAGTTCTCAAACTACTACATGGTTGTTGAGTCCACTCCAGATTATTGAAATTGGATGTTTAAGGCTGAAATCCAGACATCTGAGGTTGGAACAGAGACATGTATACAATTTTTTATGCTCCACAGATAATTTTAATATGCATTCAAGGTTGGGAACTAATGGATTACATGGTCATTTTAAAGTTTTGTCCTTGAAGTGGCAGGTCACAGGACAATGGACTGGGGTTCAGTCCGCTCAGTGAAGTCAAGCTCCAGTAATAGGAGTAAAGAACAAAGGGTAGGCAGAGCTATCACTCCAGGATTAACATCACTGACCAGTGGAACCAGTAACTGGTAGCACATTTGAGATGACCACACTTAGCCCTCATTACTAAAGAAAGACCACAGACAGAGAGGTGATGGCCAGTGTAGATTGAAGAAGCCCTATTTGGCTTTGCAGGTGGCAGGAGTATTAAAGAACCACCTGCCAATGAAGGAGATGCAAGAGATGCGGGTTTGATCCCTGGGTTGGGAAGATCCCCTGCAGTATGAAATGGCAAACCTGCTCTAGTATCCTTGTCTGGAAAACTCCATGGACAGAGGAGACTGGCAGGTTACAGGCCATGCGCCACAAGAGTCAGACATGACTGAGTGACTAAGCGCTATATACACTATCGGCATTAGAAGCTGCTTAAGAGAAAAAGGCAACCAATGATGCTGGATAAACCAAAAGAAAAAGTGAAAGCCAGATGCTACTTCTGCTGTGATCACTACATCAGCAATATGAGGCTGACGAATCATTGTTTGCAACATTCAGTGTCCCCATCAGTCATCTGTTCCACTGCAGAAGCATCTCACAAAATACCACCCTGTTAGTTACATTCTCATTTACTCTGTTTATCAGGACTTCAAAACATTCTTTCACAAAAAACTGAAAAATGACCTAATGAAATTATGACATTTTAGCTCAAGTTATCTTGAATACTTCTATATAAATAATGCAACAAGAAAGAAAAAAGTAAATGAGTTTAAAAATTGGAAAGGAGAAGATAAAATTATTAATTTTTGAAGAAATGGTAATAGTTAAACTCTAGAGAATAACACAAATACTAAATTATATAATATATTTACAGGTACAAAATTAATATACAATATTAGGAGTCTTCCTCAATAAAACAATACACTGGAAGGTAGGAATAAAAAGATTAAATATCTAGGGGAAAAAGATAATAGGAAATGTGGAAAAACATGTTTAAAAATAAATGCTACAAAAGAACTTAAATGAATAATTAGAAAAGTGTGTTTTGAGCATGATTAGAAAATCTGTAATAAAGACATGTTATCCCTAAATTAATTTTTTAAAATAGCACAAAAAATATAGTAGGAATTCATTTTTTAAACATGTTAATTTTAAAGTTCATAAGGACAATGATATCTGTAATAATATTAATTTTTCATAAGCTAAAAAATGAAAATTACTTTAATAATCATATTTTGGTTGTCTAGAAAAGACTACATCAAGGAAAAGGAAAGACTGAAAACATGGGGCATCCCAGGTGACAAAGTGGTAAAGAATCTGCCTGCGACACAGATGCACGAGAGGCAGGTTTCATCTGTGGCTCAGGAACATCCCCTGGAGAAGGAAAGGGCCATCTGCTCCAGTATTCTTGTCTGGAAAATCCCATGGACAGTGAAGCCTGGTGGGCTACAGTCCATAGGGTTGCAAAGAGTCAGATGTGACTGAGCGTAGCAGAGACAGCATGAAAAAAAATGGGATTTTTGCCCAGGCAGGAATTATTTTCTGGATAAAGGCACTGACTAGTAGTCATTCCATCACAGATGAATCACAGACAGAAGTCTGACCACTTCCTCCTCAGAAATCCATATATAAAAACTAGGCTTTCAAGGATCATTTGATATAGGAGGCATTTATGTAGTTCATCAGTTTCATTCTTTTTACTAAATCTGATAAAACATTGCACTTCCTTAGAACACGACATAACAGTGGTAGTCTTCTGATCTGACGCACATTTTTCATCTTTGAGTTTTTCCTAAGACCTTCCTCCTATCTCCTAAAGTTTACCCCACCTTGACCTCATTTCTTCCTCCATCAGTTTTCCAAATCATATATTTCCTTCCTGTAGATTCTAAGATAAACAAGACTTGAATCCATTCTATTTAACTGTAACTGAAACTATTAAAAATTCCTATATTTGCTGTAATGAAGATAAGAACACTGTTGCTTGTCTTTACATACTGATTCAATGAACTTTGATGACATCACTATTTATTGAATCTTAATGTCCTTATCACAATCAAATAAATTATGACATGTTTTATTGGAAAATAATCTCAATAACCTCAGATATGCAGATGACACCACCCTTATGGCAGAAAGTGAAGAGGAGCTAAAAAGCCTCTTGATGAAAGTGAAAGAGGAGAGTGAAAAAGTTGGCTTAAAGCTCAACATTCAGAAAATGAAGATCATGGCATCCAGTCCCATCACTTCATGGGAAATAGATGGGGAAACGGTGGAAACAGTGTCAGACTTTATTTTTTGGGGCTCCAAAATCACTGCATATGGTGACTGCAGCCATGAGACTAAAAGACACTTACTCCTTGGAAGAAAAGTTATGACCAACCTAGATAGTATATTCAAAAGCAGAGACATTACTTTGCCGACTAAGGTCCGTCTAGTCAAGGCTATGGTTTTCCTGTGGTCATGTATGGATGTGAGAGTTGGACTGTGAAGAAGGCTGAGCGCCAAAGAATTGATGCTTTTGAACTGTGGTGGTGGAGAAGACTCTTCAGAGTCCCTTGGACTGCAAGGAGATCCAACCAGTCCATTCTGAAGGAGATCGGCCCTGGGATTTCTTTGGAAGGAATGATGCTAAAGCTGAAGCTCCAGTACTTTGGCCACCTCATGCGAAGAGTTGACTCATTGGAAAAGAGTCTGATGCTGGGAGGGATTAGGGGCAGGAGGAGAAGGGGAGGACAGAGGATGAGATGGCTGGATAGCATCACAGACTCGATGGACGTGAGTCTGAGTGAACTCCGGGAGATGGTGATGGACAGGGAGGCGTGGCGTGCTGCAATTCATGGGGTTGCAAAGAGTCGGACACGACTGAGCGACTGAACTAACTAACTAATCTGATTTCAGAGTTTCAAAAATTATTAGCTTGTGAAGAGTTAATTGTGTGCTGCATGCTACATGGATTTATTCCATACTTTTAGATCCATTATTAATTTATTCAAACACTGACTAGTTTACAGTTTCATAATTCACTGTATTACTTCAGATGCATGGTATATTAATGAGTTTTGAGGGAAACATTTAGAACAGCAATATTTTAAGTCAGGAAATGAAAACACAATATTTTTTGTTAAAAATATATATCTAGTTGACATTTTTTTTTTCTGATGTTCATCCATATGGTTGAGACACAAGTATGCTTTATAAGACTGATGGGACATGGTACTACATTTTAGTTTAAAAGTTGTTTTTTCTGTGAGTACAAACTGCATATATATCCATACAGGGGTGACACAAAGATTATGCTTTACAAAGAGGTTCTTTTATATTTTTTAGTTTATCTATATCATTATTGATAGTTATAGTAAAGAAAATATATTAAACATTTCTTTTCTCTAAGTGAACTGTCACCCCATAGTGTTCATTTAAAAAGGATAGATTTCTATTCATCTGAAGCATAGAATTTGGCTTCAGGCCCCTGAAACAGTTTGAAAAATGACATTCAAGATGTGTAAATTAACAAAACACCTGTATTCATCTTTGTTTCAGAAGTTTTTCATTTTACACCCTTTGAGCAATACAGTTCATTTATCACTGAAGTGCATTTTATGATATAATTTAGAAAAGGCATGTGGTTTCAAATGAATTTTATAAATGGCATTAAGATCATATGAAAAGGTTTTTACACCTCTGGAATATTTTTGCCACAATGTACACAGAGTTTGGGCTTCCCTGGTAGCTCAGGTGGTAAAGAGTCTGCCTGAAATGCAGAGTCCCCTGGCTTGATTCCTGAGTCAGGAAGATCTGCTGGAGGAGGGCATGGCAATTCACTCCAGTATTCTTGCCTGGAGAAACCCCACGGAGAGAGAAGCCTGGAGGGCTACAGTCTCTAGTGTGACAGAGAGCTGTGTTAGGTAGTTAGAATAGGAAAATGGAGTCCAAAATGTCAATGGCTAAAAGACAAAGAAAGGAAAAAGCCTGTGAAAATGGAACAAAAGAAAATCCAAGCACCAAAGTGAGGACCTCAGGTGAAACAAACAGCCCTTCTAGATGGCCCAATTTGCAAAGGGCAGGCTCAAGGTGGGGGAGAGGAGACAATTGTATAAAATGACGAAGCCAAGAGGGATTGAGGTTTCTCCTTTGGGGTCGGCCCACCCTCACACCTTGAGGGTGTACTTTGCTTGCCACCGAATAAAACTCTGAGCTGTAACTGAGCTGTAACACTGGTCCACCATTTCAAATCTTTGCTGTGGCGAGACAGAACCGAGGAAATTACACACCCCCCCGACATATCTGGTGCCATGTCTTGGATTTAGCTTAGCTGAAACAACCTCGGCTTGGCCCTAGCGAGGCAGAGACCAAGCACAGAAGCCCAACTCAGTGAAAGCTCACGCTGTGGAAGCTGGACATGAAGGAAACCCAAGTGCAGTGGAAGTGACAAGAAGCCCAGGGTGCTGGAAACCGGGACAACGAAAACAAACTCGGCAGAAAGCTCACACTGCTCAGTCTCAGATTCCAGAAGACCTCTGGTTAAGGTAGGAGGTCCTCATCCCTATGGCTGGAAGGACATATGGCTAACAGTCTCTTGTTTCTTGTTTCCTCAAATCTCCTTTGAACAGGTGAGTGGCAGTGTGTGCAATTGAGGGACTCTGGCAGGGACTGCTCCCTAGTGTGTCCCAAAGCCTCCATTATTAGCTGCACCCTAGTAACTGTTGCCCAAGTGGGTTCTTCTCTCCTTAACCTCCTTTGTGCTAAGGATCAGGCCAATGAATATTGTGGGCACAGGTCAGGCATTTTGTAGTTTTTCCAGCAAGTAGTGAAATGGATTCCTTGGCACGTTTTTCTCACTGCCTTTTCCTCCCGTCCTTCAGCTCCTCTCTGCATCTATGCCACTGTTTACAATGTATTGGGCAGCTCATCATCTTTCCATTTCCAAAAGTTGTATTTGAAACTGTTTACCTAAGATTAGGACTCAAACCCATGTGGCAGGGACTTTATGCTGTGCTTAGTCAGACTTAAGTCCAGTCAAAACCCACAGAGTGTGGTTTCAGGACCTAATGAAACTCAGGTTCTTGAGGTCTCATTGCAGAAAAATTCAGTGAGAGACACAGTGATAGGTAAGAGGTAGATTTGTTTGGATTCAGAGAGAAGCACAGTCCACAGAGCATGTGCCATCACAGAGGGTATATCCAGAAGCCATGAAATGTGTGGTTGGTTTTTGTGAGCTGGATGATTTTATATGTTAATGAGTGGGAGGATCATTCCAACAGTTGGGGAACCACCCACTCCTTGGTCTTTTGATAGTGCTTTGAAATTTTCATGTCACCTCTTGGTATGTCATTTAGCTTGCAGATTGAGGACCAAGATTTTGTTGAATTTGACTTGTCTGCCATCTTGGACTTATTTGATTTTAATAGATTTATGTTATTTGGTTGGGCTAATGCCATTCTTTCAAAAGTTGTGCCCGCCCCCTTCCCTCCTGTTTCATGCTCTTTTTGCGAGCCCCGTCTGGGGCCACAGTGTTGTCTCTACAATCTTCTAGAGGGACAACCAGAAGATAGCTGGCCCTTGGAAGGGAAATACTGTAAAATATCCAATCCTGCTAGATATTCAGGCTTTCATCTTCTATGTTTCCTACAACATGTGTGTCAACAGTATCTCTTAGTGAACCCACTAGGGTGGGTGACAAGAACACAATGCCTGCTAGAAGCCAATCTGTTGGTAGCATCCCTTCAAGGGCAATTGGGCTTCCAGGGACAATGTTTGCCATTTTGGGGGTTAGCTCAGCAGGCCATTTGGGCCCAAACCCTTACCACCCTTCTCCTAAAGTTAAAAACATATGCCCTGGATCAAATCTACACTCCACTTTTATGGAACATCTGGTCTGTTGTCTCTCATCAATTTGTTCTTAAGCCGCTTACTAACTCCTACAACCAAGACCCTGCCCCCTTGTAGGCAACACTGCTCCATCCCGCTTATTATTAAAATACTCTTAAAGCCCCTAACAGGACCAAATAACCCACGCCTTTGTCATTACTTCAGTTATTATCTAGGGTGGGTCTATAATAATGAAATTTTACCATTGGAAATCCCCTAAACTGCTCTTATGGAGGACTAGGGGAGGAAATCAGTGACTTATATTACCTCAGAGCTATAAGAGGATACAGTTATTTCACCAGGTTCCCAGTCTCAATGCACAGGCTTGGCTTGCTTTACATCATGATATCTATTCCCATCCATGGTGGACAAACCAGCAATGAATTAAGATTACAACCCCTTAATCCTACCCAGCACTAGTCATACCAGAGAACTTGGGGATGCCCAACTCTAGCCTGGGGGTCCTGGGAAGTCAACCTGCCTAGGGATCCAGTCCCTGGGAGGTCATCACACCTCAACCTGCTTGGGGATCCTCCAGCCTGGGGTCCCAGAAGGTTGACCTGCCTAGGGATTTGGTCTCCAGGAGGTTGTCATGCCTCAACCTACTCAAGGATCCACCAGTCCAGGGGTCCCAGAAGGTTGACCTGCCTAGGGATTTGGTCTCCAGGAGGTTGACATGCCTCAACCTGCTCAGGGATCCACCAGTCCAGGGGTCCCAGAAGGTTGACCTGCCTAGGGATTTGGTCTCCAGGAGGATGTCATGCCTCAATCTGCTCAGGGATCCACCAGTCCAGGGGTCACAGGAAGTTGACATGCCTCGACCTGCCAAAGGACCCAACTCTCAGGAGGCTGACATGCCTCATCTTGCCTGGGGATTATATCTCCAGGAGGTTGTCACACCTCAACCTGCCTGGGGATCTGTACCCTGACCCAGTGACGCCTAGCTCTCAGGTTGCAACAGTAGTGGGCAGGATAAGCTTCAGAAAGACTCACCTCTAAGGAAGTCTACCCATGGAAATGGAAGGAAGAATATTAGTTGAGAGATTGTGCCTGGTCTCAGGAATAACTCAGGAGTCCTATGAGAACTCTATTGCCTTTCTGGAAAAGCTAAAAGAGGCCCTCCAAAAGTTTACCAATATGAACTTAGACTCTTACAAGGGGCAGGTGATTTTAAAGGACAAATTCCTGTCCTAATGTGCATCAGATATCAGGATAAAGTTACAACAGTTACAGCAGCAGGACCCTGCTGCCTGTCTAGATCAAATGGTCCAGACACCCTCTCTTTTGCAACAGAGCAGGAGAGGGAGGCCAAGGCCCAGGAAAGGGAGAGAAGGAGAGAGACAAAGCATTCCCAGATGCTGGCTGCCCTCCAGGGAAGTCCAATGGCAAAACCCTAGTTCTTGAAGGACAAGGCACAAGGAAAATGCTTAATCTGTATACAGGTGGGACATTGGGCCAAAGAGTGTCCAAACCATGATAAGTCTCCTAAAATGGCTTGCTACTAATGCCATCAATTGGGACACTGGGTGGGACTATGCCCTTGGGACCCAAGAGCCTCAAGGTCAAGTGCCAAGCCTTCCCGCACGATGGTTCAACAGGACTGAAGCAGCCCACTCCAGCCAGTTTATTTGTCATAGATAACCAATGCCCAATGCCTTTTGCCATCCCAGCTCAGCAGGAAGAAGCCAGAGAGACTTCAACGCCCCTATTCCCAAAGAATTGGGCCTGAGCCTCCCTGGCCTCCCATCTCTTGAGGGGGGAATGTTAGGTAGTTCACATGCTAGTAAGGTAATGCTCAAAATTCTCCAAGCCAGGCTTCAGCAATATGTGAACCATGAACTTCCTGATGTTCAAGCTGGTTTTAGAAAAGAGAGAGGAACCAGAGATCAAATTGCCAACAACCGCTGGATCATGGAAAAAGCAAGAGAGTTCCAGAAAAACATCTATTTCTGCTTTCTTGACTATGCCAAAGCCTTTGACTGTGTGAATCACAATAAACTCTGGAAAATTCTGAAAGAGATGGGAATACCAGACCACCTGACCTGCCTCTTGAGAAATCTGTATGCAGGTCAGGAAGCAACAGTTAGAACTGGACATGGAACAATAGATTGGTTCCAAATAGGAAAAGGAGTACATCAAGGCTGTATATTGTCACCCTGCTTATTTAACTTATATGCAGAGTACATCATGAGAAATGCTGGACTGGAAGAAACACAAGCTGGAATCAAGATTGCTGGGAGAAATATCAATAACCTCGGATATGCAGATGACACCACCCTTACAGCAGAAAGTGAAGAGGAGCTAAAAAGCCTCTTGATGAAAGTGAAAGAGGAGAGTGAAAAAGTTGGCTTAAAACTCAACATTCAGAAAATGAAGATCATGGCATCCAGTCCCATCACTTCATGGGAATAGATGTGGAAACAGTGGCAGACTTTATTTTGGGGGGCTCCAAAATCACTGCAGATGGTGATTGCAGCCATGAAATTAAAAGATGCTTACTCCTTGGAAGAAAAGTTATGACCAACCTAGATAGCATATTCAAAAGCAGAGACATTACTTTGCCGACTAAGGTCCGTCTAGTCAAGGCTATGGTTTTCCTGTGGTCATGTATGGATGTGAGAGTTGTGAAGAAGGCTGAGCGCCAAAGAATTGATGCATTTGAACTGTGGTGTTGGAGAAGACTCTTGAGAGTCCCCTGGACTACAAGGAGATCCAACCAGTCCATTCTGAAGGAGATCAACCCTGGGGTTCCTTTGGAAGGAATGATGCTGAAGCTGAAACTCCAGTACTTTGGCCACCTCATGCGAAGAGTTGACTCATTGGAAAAGACTCTGATGCCAGGAGCGATTGGGGGCAGGAGGAGAAGGGGACGACAGAGGATGAGATGGCTGGATGGAATCACAGACTCGAAGGATGTGAGTCTGAGTGAACTCCAGGAGTTGGTGATGGACAGGGAGGCCTGGCATGCTGTGATTCACGGGGTCGCAAAGAGTCAGACACGACTGAGCGACTGAACTGAACTGAACTAGAATATAAAAAATGAGTCCAAAATGGCAGTGGCTAGAAGACAAAGAAAGGAAAAAGCCTGCGAAAATGGAACAAAAGAAAATCCGAGGACCAGAGTGAGAAGCTCAGGTGAAACAAACAGCCCTCCTAGCTCATCCAATTTGCATAGGGCAGGCTCAGTGTCGGGGGAGGAGACAAGTGTATAAAAGGAGGAAGCCGAGATGGATTAATGCCTCCCCTTGGGGTTGGTCCACTCTCATGCCTTGAGGGTGTACTTTCCTTGGCTTGCTGAATAAAACTGAGCTGTAACAGAGCTGTATCACTGGTCCACCATTTCAAATCTTTTCTGCAGCAAGACAGACCCAAGGAAATTACACACTCTCCTGACAATTGGATATGGCTGAGTGACTAACCACAGCACATACAGTTTATCTGAAGATGGCAAATTATTATTTTTAACTTATTAACTGAAGATTTATTTCATGCCCAATATCAGGAAAGTGCCATGAAAAAGAGAAACAGAAGAGAGAAGGAGTGGGGTGTGGGAGAAACTAAAAAGTAACCTATTAGGTTAATGGTGTCGATGAGATCAAACAAATTAGGTATAAGACAGCAAACGACTGACCTTAATGACTGTGACTTCAATGAAGTGTGTTAAGGACAGAAACAACCTTGATGAATTAAACAGGAATTGAGATAATGGCATTAAAAGCACGTTATGTTACTAGTGAGCCAATGTGTTTTTCAGAGAATAACTGTAAAAAGATATAGGGCAAGGCTGGGTTTGTTTTGCTTCTTGAAACAAATATGCATTCTAACCCTCTTCCAAATTTTCATTTGAATTGAAAAATCTGTAGGATTAAAACAGCCTCTAAAGAATCTGAGACATTACTTTGCCGACTAAGGTCCGTCTACTCAAGGCTATGGTTTTCCAGTGGTCATGTATGGATGTGAGAGTTGGACTGTGAAGAAGGCTGAGCACCGAAGAATTGATGCATTTGAACTGTGGTGTTGGAGAAGACTCTTGAGGGTCTCTTGGACTGCAAGGAGATCCAACCAGTCCATTCTGAAGGAGATCAACCCTGGGATTTCTTTGGAAGGAATGATGCTAAAGCTGAAGCTCCAGTACTTTGGCCACCTCATGCGAAGAGTTGACTCATTGGAAAAGACTCTGATGCTGGGAGAGATTGGGGGCAGGAGGAGAAGGGGAGGACAGAGGATGAGATGGCTGGATAGCATCACAGACTCGATGGACGTGAGTCTGAGTGAACTCCGGGAGATGGTGATGGACAGAGAGGCCTGGCGTGCTGCGATTCATGGGGTCGCAAAGAGTCAGACACGACTGAGCGACTGAACTGAACTGAACTGAACTGAAAGAATCTGAGGAAACTTAAATGAGGCAATTGTCATCACTAATTTGTAGTATGAAATTGACAGGAACCCTTTATTTTTTTAATTTTGCAATAGAAAATCTTTTTATTCAATCTCAATAGTCTCATAACGATGACAGTAAGGTCTGAATTATTTGTTGTAACCATACATTATTCTATCATCCTGCTTCAAACAGATTTTCTTAGTGTAACTACTGATCTCTTCTTGATACTGTTTGTAACCTTTCAAAATAAAATACTAAGCCAATGGAAACAAATTTTTAATTAGAATGAAAATTCACTATAAGTGTATTAAACATGAAACTAACATATCATCAACTCTTTTCAGACATAAAATTCTAGCAAGCTTGAGAGATTTACTTTTCTTTCAGTAGCATATGTCATGCAATACAAGTCTTAACATGTGGGAGATAGCTTTTTGATTGCAAATGTTAGTACAGAAAAATTTTATAGTATTTTAAGATTAATATTTTTCAATGTACAGGATTAAATACATGTACTATGCCTTAAAAATTGTTTGACCTTAAGTTAGTACTTGGATCTCCATTATCTCTAAGTCATTAAAAAAGTAATAATAATTATATAAATTGCAAATGCTTGCATTATGATATTAATACAAACATGGATATATTTTAAGATAAGCTATGGGATTTATTAATGCCATGCCAGCCTGTCACTTTAGTTGTGTCTGTCTCTTTGTGACCCTATAGACTATAGCCCACCAGGGTCCTCTGTCCATGGGATTTGCTAGGCAAGAATAGAATACTGGAGTGGTCCTCTGTCCATGGGATTTGCTAGGCAAGAATAGAATACTGGAGTGGGTTGCCATGCCCTCCTCCAGGGGATTTACTGATCTAGGGTTTTAACCTGCTTCTCTTATGTCTGCTGCACTGGCAGGCAGATTCTTTATCACTAGTGCCACCTGAGACTATTAATAAAACATATTGGGGCTGGTGCACGGGGATGATCCAGAGAGATGATATGGGGTGGGAGGGGGAGTTCAGGATTGGGAACTCATGTACACCCGTGGCTGATTCATGTCAATGTATGGCAAAACCAATACAGTATTGTAAAGCAAAATAAAGTAAAAATAAAAATTAAAGAAACAAAAACATATCACTTCTCCCAGTGTTTCTAGGATGACCTCAGTGAAAAGAAAGTGGGCTTCCCTTAAATACATAAAAAATTCATCAAAATATGGAACAACTCCTCCAGAACAACTTCTAAAGGATAGCAAAAGACACAAAGACTCCAAAATGACAAGCTAATCTCTTTGGATTGAGGTAGGATAACGATAAAGACATTAATAATTAAAAAAAAAAAAAAGAGGACTTCAGGACAGGAGCTTGTGCCCCAAGAGAAGGAGGGAGTCAGGAAGGAGGAAAAGTTTTCCATGTACTAGGAAACTCCCTCATAAGTGGGACCAAGGGCGAGCTGTGGAACCTCAAAGTGGCATGCAACAGTGGGGACTCAAAAGGCAAAATACAGAGAAAGCTGCAGAATACCACTTCTCAGCCCATAAGCAGCTCACAAGCCTCAGCCCAGACCAGAGGGTGGGTGTGGGGAGCTGAGAGAAGTGGCTAGCAAGCTTAGGCCTGCAGCAAAGGGTGGGACCAGGGGTGGAGGCTCCAGCAAAGATTCCAGGAAGAGGTAGGGGGCAGGTTGCCCTGAAGTTGTGCTGAGAGAGCTGCTTCAACATGGCTGCAGAAATACACATGACTACCACTGCCAAAGCTCAGAGGGGTGCCAGAGGCAGTGAACAATACAACACTGATGTAGTCCTAATCCCAGAGGTTGCAGCTACCACCAGGCTGTGAGCAGGTACAGGTTACTGCCCACACCTTGCTGGGAGTTTAAGTAGCTGAGCTCTTTCTAGGGACCCACGACCTGGGGCCTTTTCCTCTGGGAGAAATCACAACCTGACCCAGACTGTAAGAGCTCTAGCAGGTCTCTATTGCCCCAGGTGCTCCCCGGTACATCCCAGTTGTGGCCTCCATATCCTCCCTTCTCCCCATCCCAAGACAGCTAGCGGGGCTTAATGAACTTTGGCCTTTGCACAGTTGGGGAACACACTGTGGACTCTAGGGGGAACTGTGAATCTTAGGAGCAACTACAAGCTGGAATAAGATCAGATCTGAAACTGAACTGACCCCATGCTCCCACAACAGGTCCAGAGACCTTCCTAGCAATATTAGAGGACTTTGGTGTAAGCCTCTGGGTGTTCTGGGCTGCTGAGTATTGCCTTCATGTAGAGTATTAGGGACTTGTATTTTGTGCTGTGTGGCTTGTGAGGTCTTAGAGTTTCAGTGGGCTTTGAACCTGAACTCCTCAGGTGAGAAGCCCATGACTTTGAACCACTAGAGAATTCCTGACACCAGGGAACATTAATAGACAAAAGCCCTCCAAAAAACCTCTATGGCAATACCAAAAGCAAGACCACCCAAAGGTCAGCCAGCACCAGTGCCCAGATAGCCCCATGCCAATCCTTCAACAAAATAGAAACACAATGCTACACACTAGCAGACAGGCTGCCCAAAGCCATACCAATCCTACAGACACCCTAAAACCTACTATGGACACAGTGCTGCCCTTCAGAGAAATGAGATCCAGCCCCATTGACTAGAACACTGGTAGAAGTCCCCCAAACCAGGAAATCATCAGAGGGTATTAGTACAACCCCACCCGCAGGGGGCAGACCCCACAACTAAGAACTATAACCTTGGGAGATTTTATCTTTTTTAAAAAATCACACTGTTCATTCCCCTTACATACTTCTACCTCTATGTTGGCCTGCGATGCTGTAGATTTTACCTTTTTAAAAATAATTAAACATCTTCTTCTTCTTTTTTCAAGTTTTTTGTCCTGTTTGACTGTTTTTCTTATTGCCCTTCTCCTGTTGTAGTTATTCCTTACTATACATATATAAAATCATTTATATAGACTTCTATTTAGCTTTGCTTTTCTATTTTTTTCTTGTCATCCTTCCCTTGCTTTCTTCTTCTTTCTTTACCCTTTGCTTTCTTTTCTTTCACTCTCTCTTTTTTCATCATGTTTGTTAATTTGCTGTGTTTTCTTTGCTTTATTCCCCAGTTGGCACTCTGCTTTGGCTCAGTTTCCTGGTTTAAGTTTTGGTTAGCTCTGTGTTTAACTGGTTGATATCATTTTTGCTTTCCTTGCTCATCAAATCAATCTCTTGTACTTTCTGTTCTTTGGAATATTTTGGTTATATTTATGTGTATATACCATTGTTTTTGTATTTATATGTCTGATCTTGTATTTACCATTTGTCTGGGTTCATCCTTTGTTTCTTGTTATGTTTTGCTTTTTGTCTTCATGTGTTTGTTTTAATCCCCTTTAATACCGTAGTGAATGACTGTGGAGTCTTGGTCTCCTGACCAGAGTTTGGGCCTGAGCCATTGAAGTGGGAGCACTGAGTCCAGGACCACAGAATGCCAGAGAACTCCTAATTCCAGGGAGTATTAATGAGTGACAACTTCCACAAAGGCCTACACTTGTAAACAAAGCATGGTATCACCCAGCTGCTGACAGCACCTAGTGCAGGATGCCTCACCCAAACAACAAGCAAGGCAAAAGCACAAGACCAGTCATCAGCAGACAGAATTCCTACAGACATTCCAAAACATACCACCTCACACAGCCCTGCCCCTCAGAGGGAAAAAAGAAAATACCTCCTCCCACTGGAACACAGTCAAAAGTCACCCCCCAAAGGAAATCAATACAAACCACTTTGTGGTGGGTAAGGACCAAAATGCAGAAATCAAAAGGAAGAAGGAATAGACCAACCCCAAAGCCTGGGAAAGGAAGACCTCAAATGGAGTAAGTTTGGAAAAAAGAAAAGACAGAGAAATATAGTGCAAATGGAGGACAAGGTAGAAACTCACAAGACCAAATAGATGAAGAGGAAATAGGCAAACTACCTGAAAAAGAATTCAGAGTAATGATAGTAAAAATGTTCCAAAGCCTTGAAAATAGAGTGGAGAAAATGCAAGCACCAATGAACACAATTAACATGGACCTAGACGAAATAAATAGAGACAAATAATACAATGACCAAAATTAAAAATACTCTAGAAGAAACCAATAGTATAATAAGTGAGGCAGAAGAATGAAAAAGTGAACTGGAGGATAGAAAGGTGGAAAACTGCTGACAAGCAGAATAAAGCAAAAAGAATGAAAAGAACTTAGAATAGCCTCAGAGACTTCTGAGACAATATTAAACACACCAACATTTGAATTATAGGAGTCCCAGAGGAAGAAGAGAAAAATAGAGGGTCTGAAAAAAATGTTTGAAGAGATTATAGTTGGAAATTTTCCCAACATGGGAAAGGAAACAGTCAATCAAGCCCAAGAAGTGTAGAGCCCCATATAGGATAAATCCAAGGATAAACACGTTAAGACACATACTAATCAAGCTAATAGAGATTGAACACTAAGAAAGAATATTAAAAGGAGCAAGAGAAAAGCAATGAGTAACATGCAAAGAAATAGAGGAAAACAATAGAATGGGAAAGACTAGAGATCTCTTCAAGAAAATTAGAGATATCAAGGGAACATTTCATGCAAAGAGGGGCTCGATAAAGGACAGAAATGGTATGGACCTAACAGAAGCAGAAGATATTAAGAAGACGTGGCAAGAATACATGGAAGAACTGTACAAAAAAGATCTTCACGACCCAGATAATCATGATGATGTGATCACTCATCTAGAGCCAGACATTTTGGAATGTGAAGTCAAGTGGGCCTTAGAAAGTATCACTACGAACAAAGCTAGTGGAGGTGATGGAATTCCAGTGGAGCTGTTTCAAATCCTGAAAGATGATGCTGTGAAAGTGCTGTACTCAATATGCCAGCAAGTTTGGAAAACTCAGCAGTGGCCACAGGACTGGAAAAGGTCAGTTTTCATTCCAATCCCAAAGAAAGGCAATGCCAAAGAATGCTCAAACTACCACACAATTGCACTCATTTCACATGCTAGTAAAGTAATGCTCAAAATTCTCCAAGTCAGGCTTCAGCAATACATGAACCGTGAACTCCCTGAGGTTCAAGCTGGTTTTAGAAAAGGCAGAGGAACCAGAGATGAAATTGCCAACATCTGCTGGATCATGGAAAAAGCAAGAGAGTTCCAGAAAAACATCTATTTCTGCTTTCTTGACTATGCCAAAGCCTTTGACTGTGTGGATCACAATAAACTGTGGAAAATTCTGAGAGAGATGGGAATACCAGACCACCTGACCTGCCTCTTGAGAAATCTGTATGCAGGTCAGGAAGCAACAGTTAGAACTGGACATGGAACAACAGACTGGTTCCAAATAGGAAAAGGAGTACATCAAGGCTGTATATTGTCACCCTGCTTATTTACCTTCTATGCAGAGTACATCATGAGAAACACTGGACTGGAAGAAACGCAAGCTGGAATCAAGATTGCTGGGAGAAATATCAATAACCTCAGATATGCAAATGACACCACCCTTATGGCAGAAAGTGAAGAGGAACTAAAAAGCCTCTTGATGAAAGTGAAAGAGGAGAGTGAAAAAGTTGGCTTAAAGCTCAACATTCAGAAAACAAAGATCATGGCATCTGGTCCCATCACTTCATGGGAAATAGATGGGGAAACAGTAGAAACAGTGTCGACTTTATTTTTGGGGGCTCCAAAATCACTGCAGATGGTGATTGCAGCCATGAAATTAAAAGACACATACTCCTTGGAAGGAAAGTTATGACCAACCTAGATAGTATATTCAAAAGCAGAGACATTATTTTGCTGACTAAGGTCCCTCTAGTCAAGGCTATGGTTTTTCCTGTGGTCATGTATGGATGTGAGAGTTGGACTGTGAAGAAGGCTGAGCGCCGAAAAATTGATGCTTTTGAACTGTGGTGTTGGAGAAGACTCTTGAGAGTCCCTTGGACTGCAAGGAGATCCAACCAGTCCATTCTGAAGGAGATCAACCCTGGGATTTCTTTGGATGGAATGATGCTAAAGGTGAAGCTCCAGTACTTTGGCCACCTCATGCGAAGAGTTGACTCATTGGAAAAGACTCTGATGCTGGGAGAGATTGGGGGCAGGAGGAGAAGGGGACGACCGAGGATGAGATGGCTGGATGGCATCACGGACTCGATGGACTTGAGTCTGAGTGAACTCCGGGAGTTGGTGATGGACAGGGAGGCCTGGCATGCTGCGATTCATGAGGTCGCAAAGAGTCAGACACAACTGAGAGACTGAACTGAACTGAACACACAAGGAAAAACCCATACTATTAACAACTGATCTTTCAGCAGAAACTCTGCCGGCCAGAAGGGAATGGCAGGATATATTTAAAGTACTGAAAGAAAACAAAAAAAATCTACAACCAAGATGACTCTACACGGCAAGCATCTCATTCAAAATTAATGGAGAAATCAAAAGCTTTAGAGACAAGCAAAAGTTAAAAGAATTTAGCACTGCCAAATCAGCTTTACAACAGATGTTAAAGGTTAAAGAGACTTATACAGACAGGAAACACAAGAGAAGGAAAGACATACAAAAACAAACCTGAAACAATTAAGAAAATGCCAATAAAAGCATATATATCAATAATTACTTTAATTGCAAATGGACTGAATGCTCCAATGAAAAGACACATACTATTTGAATGGAAATACCAGCCATACTCCTTATGTAGGAGCACCTCACTACATAAGAAAGTGAAAATGAAAGTGAAGTCGCTCAGTCATGTCTGACTCTTTGCGACCCCATGGACTGTAGCCTACCACACTTCTCTGTCCATGGGATTTTCCAGGCAAGAGTACTGGAGTGGGTTGCCATTTCCTTCCCCAGAGGATCTTCCCAACCCAGGGATCGAGCCTGGGTCTCCCACATTGTAGGCAGATGCTTTACCATCTGAGCCACCAGGGAAGTCAAACACGAAAAGAGTATGGAACTTTAACACCCCACCATAGACAGATCATCAAAACAGAAATTTAATAAGGAATGCAAATCTTAAATGAATTATTAGACCAAATGGACCTAATTGACCTCTTCAGTACTTTATATCCAAATGCAGAATACACTTTCTTCCCAAGGGCACATGGAACATATCCAGACCACATCTTGGGTACAAATCAAGCCTCAGTGTATTTAAGAAAATTGAAATTGTATAAAGATATTTTCTGACAGCAATACTATAAGACTAGATATAAATTACAGGGGAAAAAAACTGTAAAAAACACAAGCACATGGAAATTAAGCAATTCATTTCTAAGTATTGAACAGGTTACTGAAGAAATAAGAAGGGAAATTTTTAAAAAATTCCTAGAAACATGACAGTGAAAGCATGATGACTCAAAACCTATGGAATACAGCAAAAACATTTCTAAGAAGGAAGTTTATAGCAATACAATCCTACTTCAAGAAACAAGATAAACATCTAATGGACAACCTAAGTCTACACATAAAACAACTGGAAAAAGAAGAACCAAAACCCCATAAAGTTAGCAGAAGGAAATAAATCATAAAGATCAGACAGAAATAACTGAAAAAGAAATGAAGGAAACAATAGTGAAGATTAATAAAACTAAAAGCTGCTCTTTGAGAAGATAAACAAGATCGACAAACTGTTAGCCAGACTCAAGAAAAAAAGGGAGAAAAATCAAGTCGACAAAGTTAGGAATGAAAAAGGAGAGATTAAAACAGACAATGTAGAAATACAAAGGATCATAAGAGACTACTATGAGCAACTATAGGCTAATAAGATGGACAACCTAGAGCTGATGGACAGATTCTTAGAAAAGTTCAAGCTTACAAGCCTATACCAGAAAGAAATAGAAGTTATGAACAAGTCTATTACAATGACTGAAATAGAAACTGTGATTTAAAAATCACCTGAAAAACAAAAAGGCCAGGGCCAGATGACTTCACAGGTGAACTCTATCAAACATTTAGAGAAGAGCTAATGCCTATCGTTCTGAAATTCTTGCAAAAAAAATTGCAGAGGAAGGAACACTTCCAAACTTATTCTACAAGACCATCATCACCCTGAACCAAAACCAGACAAAGACATCACACAAAAAAGAAAATTACAGGCGTACATCACTGATGAACAGAGATCCAAAACTTCTCAACAAAATTCTAGCAAACAGAATTCAACAATGCATTAAAAAGATCATATACCATGATCAATTTGAGTTTATCCCAGGGAGGCAAGGGTTCTTCAGTATAAGCAAATCAATAAATGTGATCCACCATATTAACAAATTGAACAATCAAAACCATATGATAATCTCAATAGATGCAGAAAAAGCTGCCAATAAAATTCAAAACTCAATAATTATAAAAATTCTCTAAAAAATGAACATAGAAGAAAATGATCACAAGATAATAAAGGCCATATACAACAAACCCACAGCAAACATTATTGTCAATGGTGAAAAACTGAAAGCTTTCTCTCTAAGATTAGGAAAAAGACAAGGGCACCCACTCTTGCCACTATTAATCGACATAGGTTTGGAACTCCTAGCTACAGCAAAAGAAATAAAAGGAATGCAGACTGCAAAAGAAGTAGAACTCTCACTATTTGCAGATGACATGATACTGTTATGTAGAAAACCCTAAAGATACTATCAGAAAATTACTAGAGCTAATCGGTGAATTTAGTAAAGTTGTAGGATACAAAATCAATACAAAGAAATCATTTGCATTCCTATATACTAACAACAAAAAATCAGTAATAGAAATTAAGGAATCAATCACATTTACCATTGCAATAAAAGAATGAAATACCTAGAATAAATCTACCTAAGGAGACAAAAGAGCTGTATACAGAAAATTAAAAGACACTGATGAAAGAAATCAAAGACAACATAAACAGGCAGAGAGATATACAATGCTCCTGAATTGGAAGAATCAATATTGTGAAAATGACTATACTACCAAATGCAATCTGCAGATTCAGTGCAATTTCTATCAAATTATGAACGGCATTTTTCACAGAAGAAGAACAAAAATTTTCACAATTTGGGTGGAAACAAAAAAGACCAAAAATAGCCAGAGGAATCCTGAGAAAGAAGAATGGAATTGGAGGAACCAACCTACCTGATTTCAGACTATACTACAAAGCTACAGTTATCAAGACAGTATGGTACTGTCACAAAAACAGAAATACAAACCAATGAAACAAGATAGAAAGCCCAGAGATAAACCCACAAACCTATGGGCACCTTATCTTTGACAAAGGAGCAAGAATATACAATGGGGCAAAGATAGTCTCAATAGTGATGGTGGGAGAATCAGACAGCGACATGTAAAAGAATAAAATTAGAACACTTCTTAACATCATACACAAAGATAAAATGGTTTAAAGAACTAAATGTAAGATCAGAAACTATAAAACTCTTAGAAGAAAACATAGGAAGAACACTATATGACATAAACCATAGCAAGATCTCTATGACCCATATCCTAAAATAATGGAAATAAAAGCAAAAATAAACAAGTGGGGACTAACTAAACTTAAAAAGCTTTTGCATGGCAAAGGAAACTATAATCAAGGTGAAAAGACAGCTCTCAGAATGGGAGAAAATAACAGTAAATGAAGCAACTGACAAAGGACTAATTTCCAAAATATACAAGCAGCTCATGCAACCCAATACCAGAAAAAACAAACAACCCAATCAATAAGTGGGTAGAAGATGTAAAGAGACATTTCTCCAAAGAAGACATATACATGGCTAATAAACACATGAAAAGATGCTCAATATCACGCATTATTAGAGAAATGCAAGTCAAAATGCATTGAGATATCACCTCATAGTGGTCAGAATGGTCAGCAAGAAATCCATAAACAAGTGCTGGAGAGGTGTGGAGAAAAGGGAACCGTTTTGTGCTGCTGATGGGAAAGTAAACTGATACAGCCACTACGGAAGACAGTATGGAGATTCCTTTAAAAATTAGGAATAAAACCACCATTGTTGTTGTTGTTGTTCAGTCACCCAGTCATGTCTGACTGTTTGTGACCCCCTGGATTGCAGCACCCCAGACCTCCCTGTCCCTCACCATTTCCCAGAGTTTGCCCAAGTTCATGTTCATTGTCTCAGTGATCTTAGTTTTTTTTTAAAATATTTAGTTTTAACCTTGTTCTTTCACTCTCCTCTTTCACTGTCATCAAGAGGCTTTTTAGTTCCTCTTTGTTTTCTGCCATTAGAGTGGTATCATTCACATATCTGAGGCTGTTGATGTTTCTCCCATCTATCTTGATTCCGGCTTGTAACTCATCCAGCCTGGCATTTCTCATGATGTTCTCAGAGTATAGGTTAAACAAACAGGGTGATGGCAGGCAGCCCTGTCATACTCCTTTCTCAATCTTGAACCAACCAATTGTTCCACACAGGGTTCTAACTGCTGCTTCTTGACCCACACACAGGTTTTTCAGGAGACAGGTAAGATGTTCTGGTGATTCCATCTCTCCAGGAGCTTTCCACGGTTTGTCATGATCTACATAGTCAAAGGCTTTAGCGCAGTTGATGAAACACAGATAGATGTTTTTCTGAAATCCCCTTGCTTTCTCTGCTGCTGCCAAGTGGCTTCAGTCGTGTCCAAATCTGTGCAACCCCACAGACAGCAGCCCACCAGGCTCCCCCATCCCTGGGATTTTCCAGGCAAGAACACTGGAGTGGGTTGCCATTTTCTTCTCCAATGCATGAAAGTGAAAAGTGAAAGTGAAGTCACTCAGTTGTGTCCGACTCTTCGCAACCCCATGGACTGCAGCCTACCAGGCTCCTCCACCCATGGGATTTTCCAGGCAAGAGTACTGGAGTGGGGTGCCATTGCCTTCTCTACAATCTAGCAAATGTTGGCAATTTGATCTCTAGTTCCTCTTCCTTTTCTGAACCCAGCTTGGACAGCTGGAAGTTCTTGATTCGCATAATGCTGAAGCCCAGCATGCAAGATTTTAAGCATGACTTTCCTAGCATGGAAGATGAGTACAATTGTCCAATGGTTAGCACATTCTTTGGAACTACCCTTCTTGGGAGTTGGGATGAGAATTGACCTTTTCCAGTCTGGAAAAGACTGCTGGGTCTTCCAGACTTGCTGACATAATGAATTCAAAACTTTGATGCCATCCTCCTTTAGGGAGGGCAATAATCCCATAGAATAAATGGAATAACCCTCATAATCAACAAAAGAGTCCAAAATACAGTACTGGGTACAACCCAAAAATGACGCAATGATCTCTGTTCGCTTCCAAGGGAAGCCATTCAACATCACAGTAATCCAAGTTTATGCCCCTACCACTGATACCAAAGAAGCTGAAATTGATCAGTTCTATGAAGACCTAGAAGAAATCCTAGAACTAACACCTAAAAAGATGCTCTATTCATCATCAGGGATTGGAATGCAAAAGTAGGAAGTCAATATATACCTGGAATAACAGGCAAATTTGGACTTGGAGAACAAGATGAAGCATGGCACAGGCTAACTGAATTCTGCCAAGAGAATGCACTGGTCATAGCAAACACTCTTGTCCAAGAACACAAGAGATGACTCTACATATGGATATCACTAAATAGTCAATGCCAAAATCAGATTGATTATATTCTTTGCAGCTGAAGTTGGAGAAGCTCTATACAGTCAGCAAAAACAAGACCTTGAACTGACTATAGCTCAGATCGTCAGCTTCTTATTGCAAAATTCTGGCTTAAACTAAAGAAAACCAGGAAAAACACTAGACCAGCCAGGTATGAGTTAAATCAAATCCCACGTGAATTCACAGTAGCGGTAATAAATAGATTCAAGGGATTAGATCTAGACAACAGTGTGTCTGAAGAGCTAGGACCGAGGTCTGTAACATTGTACAGGAGGCAGCAAACAAAACCATTTCAAAAAAAGAAAAAAGAAAAGCAAGAGGACAAAGTGGTTATTTGAGTGGGCTTTACAAACAGTGGAAGAACAAAGAGAAGACAAAAACAAGGGAGAGAGGGAAAGGTACATTCAATTAAATGTAGTTTCAAAGGATAGCTAGAAGAGACAAGGCCTTCTTCAGTGAACAGTGTTTAATAAAACCACCATACGACCCAGCCATATCACTTCTAGGTATATACCCTGAGGGAACCAAAACTGAAAAAGACACATGTACCTCAAAATTCATGGCAGCACTATTTATAATAGCAAGAACATGGAAGCAACCTAGATGTCCATCGATAGATGAATGGATAAAGAAGCTGTGGTACATATACGCAATGGAATACTGCTACTGCTACTGCTACGTCACTTCAGTCGTGTTCGACTCTGTGTGACCCCATAGACGGCAGCCCACCAGGCTCCCCCGTCCCTGGGATTCTCCAGGCAAGAGCACTGGAATACTGCTGCTGCCGCTAAGTCACTTCAGTCATGTCCGACTCTGTGCAACCCCACAGATGGCAGCCCACCAGGCTCCGCCGTCCCTGGGACTCTCCAGGCAAGAACACTGGAGTGGGTTGCCATTTCCTTCTCCACTCAGCTATAAAAAGGAATACATCTGAGTCAGTTCTAATGAGGTGGATGAACCTAGAGCCTATTATACAGAGTGAAGTAAGTAAGAAAGAGAAAAACAAATGTCATATATTAACACATATATATGGAATCTAGAAAGATGATACTGATGAATCTATTTGCAGGGCAGCAGTGGAGACACAGACCTAGAGAACAGACTTATGGACAAGGGCAGGGTGGAAGAAGGAAACAGTGAGATGAATGGAGAGAGAAGCATGGAAGCATATACACTACTGTATGTAAAATAGATAGCCAATGAAAATTTACTGTATGACTCAGGGAACTTAAACTTGGGCTCTGTAACAACCAAGATGGGTGGGAAAGGGTACAAGACAGAAGGGAGATTCAAGAGGGAGGGGACATACGTACACCTATGGCTAACTCACGTTGTCGTATAGCAGAAATCAAGCCAATATTGTAAAGCAATTACCCTTCAATTAAAAATGAATACATTTTTAAAAGTTTTATAAAAGCATTATGCATTCATGACACAAACCAAGATATGTTGTGCAAAGACCTTCTTAAACAAAACATGTGTAAGAACTTAAAATTTTGCAATATGCTATTCATTATGAGTACACAGCAATTTTTACATAGTTCCATGCACCAGGACAATTTTGTTTGAGTTACTAATTTTTCAAAGGGGAGCTGCATATCTTTGTTAGCTTTATTTAGTTTCATTTTGCCTTGTTTTGCAGGGCAAGACAATTCTAGATTTTTCTTATCCTTTTTACTGAAATGTAGTTGATTTACCCAGTTTCTTCTACAGCTTGCTTACTATCCAGTAAAACTAGAATTACTACCATAGTCATTTATGGTAATTGTCATTAATTAACATTTGGTTTTTGTGAAGTGTAACCAGAAAGTAGGTAGTATACAATATACTATATAAAACATTACTATAAAGGTAGTACTTTTAAAACACTTTCTTTGTGAAATATTATAGTCAAATTTTATGACTACTCCATGAACTCTGCAAAAGAAGATAATTTCATCATTTTTATAGCACAAAGTTTGATGTATATAAATTAGATCTTTCTTAATTATATTGGCCTATATCTTTAATTATCTTCCTGCTTTATTAGAGAAAAATATAAATTAAAACCTTGTATCTCTCCATAAATCACACTGTCTTATTAGGTGAAGCCTACATTCTACCTAGGGATTCTAACCAGGAAGAAAAGCAAGGAGACAAACTAACCAATATCATGAATCAAATGGAGATAAAACTACTGATTAAAAGAATAATAAAAAATGCTACCCCTCCCCCAAAAAACCTTTGCCCATAACCTAGATGAAACAACTTCCTTAAAAGACACAGAACACCTAAAATCGAAGAAATAGGTAAACCAAATAGTCCTATGTCTGTTAAAGATCCTCTCCACTTATAGGCCCACTAAATTTACAAATATCTACAGAGGAGTCAAGGCTATGGTTTTTCCAGTGGTCATGTATGGATGTGAGAGTTGGACTGTGAAGAAGGCTGAGTGCCGAAGAACTGAGGCTTTTGAACTGTGGTGTTGGAGAAGATTCTTGAGAATCCCTTGGACTGCAAGTCCAACCATTCCATTCTGAAGGAGATCAGCCCTGGGTGTTCTTTGGAAGGAATGATGCTAAAGCTGAAACTCCAGTACTTTGGCCACCTCATGCGAAGAGTTGACGCATTGGAAAAGACTCTGATGCTGGGAGGGATTGGGGGCAGGAGGAGAAGGGGATGACAGAGGATGAGATGGCTGGATGGCATCACTGACTCGATGGACGTGAGTCTGAGTGAACTCCGGGAGTTGGTGATGGACAGGGAGTCCTGGCGTGCTGCGATTCATGGGGTCACAAAGAGTCAGACACGACTGAGCAACTGAACTGAACTGAACAGAGCATTTATTAAGAAAGACTAAAATCTAGCAGAAAATATCTTCTACAAATAAATGAGTAAAAAACAATTACAATGAGATGAGGCAGGGCAAAGTCATGGTATAGTCAAGATCCTTATTACAAATGAGAAAATAATTACAATTACAGAGGTTTCCCTTAAAAAGCAATGGTTCTGAGACAAATGTCAGGTTTCCCAGACCAAGGGTTCTGTAACAGAAAGATAAGCCCCAAGAATGATTAGCTTTGAAGCCCAGCAGGGCTTACATTTGAGAGGTGCAGAGTGCTGTGGGAAATAGACTCCACTTCTAAGAGGCACATACAACATCTCATAAGCTCCAGGTCCCAGGGAAGAAACAATAATTTGAAAAGAGCCTAGGTCAGACCTACTTGCTGATGTCAGAGAGTGTCCTGGAGAAGGAGGAAGCAACTAGAACTTGCCCTAATGACATAGACACTGGCTGGTGCCATTTCTGGAAGCTCTTTCTATCATGTGGATACTAGTGATGTCAAGTGCCATTTGGAATCTTGCTTCTAGCATATTTAGCACTAGGAACCAGTCCCGAATACCAGTCTGTTGGCATCGGTACTGGGAAGCCTCAGGTCGTGCATCTAGCTAAACAGGGACACAGCCATCAGCAGAAAGGCTGCCCTGACTCAGCCAACTTGGGACATAGCCCTGTCCAACAGAAGGCCCAAGACCCTGTTCTAAATCAGAGGGCCTAAGGCCCTATCACAAAACCAGAGGGCTGGCTCTAGCCCTGTGACCATTCTCACGCACTGGTGAGCTGGTACCAGCCCGAGGATACCTAAGCCAGCACGTGGACACCAGTCCCAAGACCAGTGAAGTCTCACAGCTTTCAATAGCAGGCCACAAAACAAGTTGCAATAAGTTTAAGAAACCTGAACCCTTATAAAGCATCTTATGTATCCATAAAACTACTGGACTTATAGTTTATAGAAATAAACTATAAGAAAAAACTGCAAAAAACAAAAACATGGCCAAACAATATGATACTAAACAATCAATGGGTCAATGAACATATCAAAGAGAAAATAAAATAATATCTGGAGAAAAATGAAAACAAAACCGCAAAGACCCAAAATCTATGGGATGCATAAAAGCAATTGTAAGAGAGAAGTTTATACCAATACAAGCTCAATGAGGAAACAAGAAAAATTTCAAAGAAACAACTTACACTTATTCCTAAAGGAACTATAAAAAGGATGAAATCCAAAGTTAGTAGAAGGAAAGAATCATAAAAAAGAGCAGACATAAATGATATAGATACTAAAAAAACAAGCAACAGTAAGAAAGATCAATGAAAGTAAGAGCTGGCTCTCTGGAAGGATAAACTTGATAAACCTCTGACCAGATTCACCAAGGCGGGGAGGCGGGGGCGGGAACCCAAATCAATGAAGTCAGTAATGGAAAGGGGGAATCATCAGCCAATACCACAGAAATACGAAGAATCACAAGAGGTTATAATCAACTGTACACCAGTGAACGGACAGCTTAGAAGAAATGGACAATTATTAGACATTTACACTTTCGTAAAACTGAAGCGGGAACATATAGACTATGTCTTCTGTTTCCTAGAGCAAACCAACTGCCAGTAATGAAGCTGAATCAGTAATAATAATTTTTAAAACTCCAAAAAACAAACATCCAGAACCAGATGGCTTCATAGATGAATTCTACCAAACATTTAGAGAAGAATTAATATATTTTTATTGTTACTGTTCAGTTGCTAAGTCGTGTCTGACTCTTTGCCAATCCATGAACTGCGGCATGCCAGTTCTCCTTCTTTCACTGTCTCCCAGAGTTTGCTCAGATTCATGTCTGTTGAGTTGGTGATGCTATCTAACCATCTCATCCTTTGCTGCCCTCTTATCCTTTTGCCTTCATTCTTTCCCATCATCAGAGTTTTTTCCTGTGAGTTTGCTCTTTGCATCAGGTGGCTGAAGTATTGGAGCTATAGCATCAGTTCAGTTCAGTTGCTCAGTCGTGCCCGACTCTTTGCGACCCCATACACTGCAGCATGCCAGGCCTTCCTGTTCATCACCTAACTCCCGAAGTTTACTCAAATTCATGTCCATTGAGTTGGTGATGCCATCCAACCATCTCATCCTCTGTCATCCCCTTCTCCTCCTGCCTTCAATCTTTCCCAGCATCACGGTCTTTTCAAATGAGTCCATTCTTAGCATCAAATGGCCAAAGTATTGGAGTTTCAGCTTCAGCATCAGCCCTGCCAATGAATATTAAGGACTGATTTCCTTTAGCATGGACTGGTTGGCTCTCCTTGTACTCCAAGGGACTCTCAAGAATCTTCTCCAACACCATAATTCAAAAGCATCAATTCTTTGGTGCTCAGCTTTCTTTATAGTCCACCTCTTACATCCATACATGACTACTGGTAAAACCATAACCTTGACTAGACAGACCTTTGTTGGCAAAATGATGTCTCTGCTTTTTAATACGCTGTCTAGGTTAGTCATAACTGTTCATTCAGGGAGTAAGCATCTTTTAATTTCATGACTGCAGTCATCATCCGCAGTGATTTTGGAGCCCCTCAAAATAAAGTTTGCCACTGTTTCCAATGTTTCTCCATCTATTTGCCATGAAGGGGTGGGAATGGATGCCATAATCTTTGTTTTCTGAATGCTGCACTTTAAGCCAACTTTTTCACTCTTCTTTTTCACTTTTATCAAGAGGCTCCTAGTTCTTCACTTTCTGCTGTAAGGGTGAACTATGGAATGGGGTTCATGCATTGTACAGGAGACAGGGAGCAAGACCATCTCCCAGAAAAAGAAATGCAAAAAACCAAAATGGCTGTCTGAGAAGGCCTTACAAATATATGTGAAAAGAAGAGAAGCGAAAAGCAAAGGAGAAAAGGAAAGATATACTCTTTTGAATGCAGAGTTCCAAAAAAAACAGGAAGAAGAGATAAGGAAGCCTTCCTCAGTGATCAGTGCAAAGAAATAGAGGGAAACAATAGAATGGGAAGAACTAGAGATCTCTTCAAGAAAATTAGAGATACCAAGGAAATGTTTCATGCAAAGATTGGCTCAATAAAGGACAGAAATTGTATGGACCTAACAGAAGCAGAAGATATTAAGGAGCTGCTACTGCTGCTAAGTCATATCACTCATGTCTGACTCTGTGTGAACCCATAGATGGCAGCCCACCAGGTTCCCCGTCCCTGGGATTCTCCAGGCAAGAACAGTCGAGTGGGTTGCCATTTCCTACTCCAATGCATAAAAGTGAAAAGTGAAAGTGAAGTTGCTCAGTCGTGTCTGACTCTCAGCAACCCCATGGACTGCAGCCTACCAGGCTCCTCTGTTGATGGGATTTTCCAGGCAAGAGTACTGGAGTGGGGTGCCATTGCCTTCTCCAATATTAAGGAGATATGGAAACAATACACAGAACTGTACAAAAAAGATTTTCACGACCCAGATAATCACGAAGGTATCATCAGTCACCTAGAACCAGACATCCTGGAATGTGAAGTCAAGTGGGCCTTAGGAAACATCACTACAAACAAAGCTAGTGGAGGTGATGGAATTCCAGTTGAACTATTTCAAATCCTGAAAGATGATGCTGTGAGAGTGCTACACTCAATATGCCAGCAATTTTGAAAACTCATCAGTGGCCACGGGACCGGAAAAGGTCAGTTTTCATTCCAATCCCAAAGAAAGGGAATGCCAAACAATGCTCAAACTACTGCACAATTGCACTCATCTCACATACTAGCAAAGTAATACTCAAAATTCTCCAATCCAGGTTTCAAAAGTACATGAACTGTGAACTTTCAGATGTTCAAGCTGGTTTTAGAAAAGACAGAGGAACCAGAGATCAAATTGCCAACATCCACTGGATCATTGAAAAAGGAAGAGAGTTCCAGAAAAACATCTATTTCTGCTTTATTGACTATGCCAAAACCTTTGACTGTGTGGATCACAACAAAGTGTGGGAAATTCTTAAAGAGATGGGAATACCAGGCCACCTGACCTGCTTCTTGAGAAATCTGTATGCAGGTCAGGAAGCAACAGTTAGAACTGGACATGGGACACAGACTGGTTCCAAATAGGAAAAGGGGTACATCAAGGCTGTATATTGTCACCCTGCTTATTTAACTTATATGCAGAGTACATCATGAGAAATGCTGTGCTGGAAGAAGCACAAGCTGGAATCAAGATTACCAGGAGAAATATCAATATTGTATATATATTTTATTATTATAAAACTGTAATATAATATATATAATAAAACATAATATAATAAAACTAGAAGTCAGTAACAGCTAAAAACAGGAAAATTCATATTCACATCTAAACAAAACAAGACATACTTGAACAACCACTGAAGAGGAAATAAAAGGGAATTTAGGGCATCTCTGGTAGTCTAGTCTTTAAAAATCCACTTTGCAACGCAGAGGGCACCAGTCTGATCCTGGTCTGGGGGAATCCCACATGTCATGGGACAATGGAGCCCAAGTTTCACAGTTACTGAGCCTGTGCTCTGGAGCTCACAAGCCACACTACTGAGTCCACGTGCAGCAGCTAATGAAGTTCACACACCCTAGAGTCCATGCTCCACAGCAAGAGGAGTAACCACAATGAGAAGCCCGTGCACCACAACTGGAGAGTAACCCCTGCTCTGCACAACTGGAGGAAGCCTGAATGTAGGAACAAAGACAGAGCACAGCCACAAAACAACCAAATACAAGTTTTAAGAAACAGAATTTAAAAATATCTCAAGGCAGACAAAAAGAAAAATGTGATATCCTAAAGGCTATGCTGCTGTGCTCAATCACTCAGTCATGTCTGATGATTTGTGGCCACATGGACTATAGCCCACCAGCTGTCCATTGAATTGTTTAGGCAAGAATACTGGAGCAGGTTGCCATTTCCTACTCCAAGGGATCTTCCCAACTCAGGGATCAAATCCATGTTTCTTGTGTCTCCTGCATTGGCAGGCAGATTCTTTACCACTAGCACCACTTGAGAAGCTTCCCTAAAACCTATGAGATAAAGCAAAACCAAATATAAGAGGGAAGTTTACAGTGATACTTGTCTATATTAAAAAGATCAAAAACTCTTAATAAGTAACTGAACTTTATATCTCATAAAACTAGAATAAAAAGGACAAACTAAGCTCAAAGTTAGCAGAAGGAAAGAAATAATAAAGATTATAGCAGAAACAAGTCAAATACAGAATAGCACCACCAAGATAAGAAAACAAATCAATAAAACTAGGTTGGTTTTTAAAATGATAATACAGCAAGTTAGTAGTATAGTCCATTATCGAGCCCATCCTTGCATGAAATGTTCCCTTGGTATCTCTAATTTTCTTGAAGAGATCTCTAGTCTTTCCCATTCTGTTGTTTTCCTCTTTCTTTGCATGGATCGCTGAGGAACGCTTTTGTATCTCTCCTTGCTATTCTTTGGAACTCTGCATTCAGATGCTTACACCTTTCCTTTTCTCCTTTGCTTTTCGCTTCTCTTCTTTTTTTTTTCTTAATACTTTAAATTTTTATTTTTACTTTATTTTACTTTACAATACTGTATTGGTTTTGCCATACATTGACATGAATCCACCACGGGTGTACATGCGATCCCAAACATGAACCCCCCTCCCACCTCCCTCCCCACAACATCCCTCTGGGTCATCCCCATGCACCAGCCCCAAGCATGCTGTATCCTGCATCGGACATAGACTGGTGATCCAATTCTTACATGATAGTATACATGTTTCAATGCCATTCTCCCAAATCATCCCACCCTCTCCCTCTCCCTCTGAGTCCAAAAGTCCGCTATACACATCTGTGTCTTTTTTGCTGTCTTGCATACGGGGTCATCATTGCCATCTTTCTAAATTCCGTATATATGTGTTAGTATACTGTATTGGTGTTTTTCTTTCTGGCTTACTTCATTCTGTATAATCGGCTCCAGTTTCATCCATCTCAACAGAACTGATTCAAATGTATTCTTTTTAATGGCTGAGTAATACTCCATTGTGTATATGTACCACAGCTTTCTTATCCATTCATCTGCTGATGGACATCTAGGTTGTTTCCATGTCCTGGCTATTATAAACAGTGCTGTGATGAACATTGGGGTACATGTGTCTCTTTCAATTCTGGTTTCCTTGGTGTGTATGCCCAGAAGTGGGATTGCTGGGTCATATGGCAGTTCTATTTGCAATTTTTTAAGGAATCTCCACACTGTTTTCCATAGTGGCTGTACCAGTTTGCATTCCCACCAACAGTGTAGGAGGGTTCCCTTTTCTCCACACCCTCTCCAGCATTTATTGCTTGCAGATTTTTGGATCGCAGAAATTCTGACTGGTGTGAAGTGGTACCTCATTGTGGTTTTGATTTGCATTTCTCTAATAACGAGTGATGTTGAGCATCTTTTCATGTGTTTGTTAGCCATCCGTATGTCTTCTTTGGAGAAATGACTATTTAGTTCTTTGGCCCATTTTTTGCTTGGGTCGTTTATTTTTCTGGAATTGAGTTGCATAAGTTGCTTGTATATTTTTGAGATTAGTTGTTTGTCAGTTGTTTCATTTGCTATTATTTTCTCCCATTCAGAAGGCTGTCTTTTCACCTTGCTTATATTTTCCTTTGTTGTGCAGAAGATTTTAATTTTAATTAGATCCCACTTGTTTATTTTTGCTTTTATTTCCAGAATTCTGGGAGGTGGATCATAGAGGATCCTGCTGTGATTTATGTCAGAGAGTGTTTTGCCTATGTTCTCCTCTAGGAGTTTTATAGTTTCTGGTCTTACATTTAGATCTTTAATCCATTTTGAGTTTATTTTTGTGTGCGGAGTTAGAAAGTGATCTAGTTTCATTCTTTTACAAGTGGTTGACCAGTTTTCCCAGCATCACTTGTTAAAGAGATTGTCTTTACTCCATTGTATATTCTTGCCTCCTTTGTCAAAGATAAGGTGTCCATATGTGTGTGGATTTATCTCTGGGCTTTCTATTTTGTTCCATTGAACTATATTTCTGTCTTTGTGCCAGTACCATACTGTCTTGATGACTGTGGCTTTGTAGTAGAGCCTGAAGTCAGGCAAGTTAATTCCTCCAGTTCCATTTTTCTTTCTCAAGATTGCTTTGGCTATTCGATGTTTTTTGTATTTCCATACAAATCTTGAAATTATTCGTTCTAGTTCTGTGAAAAATATCGCTGGTAGCTTGATAGGGATTGCATTGAATTTGTAAATTGCTTTGGGTAGTATACTCATTTTCACTATATTGATTCTTCCGATCCATGAACATGGTATATTTCTCCATCTATTAGTGTCCTCTTTGATTTCTTTCATCAGTGTTTTATAGTTTTCTATATATAGGCCCTTAGTTTCTTTAGGTAGATATATTCCTAAGTATTTTATTCTTTTCGTTGCAATGGTGAATGGAATTGTTTCCTTAATTTCTTTTTCTACTTTCTCATTATTAGTGTATAGGAATGCGAGGGATTTCTGTTTGTTGATTTTATATCCTGCAACTTTACTATATTCATTGATTAGCTCTAGTAATTTTCTGGTGGTGTCTTTAGGGTTTTCTATGTAGAGGATCATGTCATCTGCAAACAATGAGAGTTTTACTTCTTTTCCAATTTGGATTCCTTTTGTTTCTTTTTCTGCTCTGATTGCTGTGGCCAAAACTTCCAGAACTATGTTGAATAGTAGCGGTGAAAGTGGGCACCCTTGTTTCGCAGCTATTTGTAAGGCCTCCTCAGACGGCCATTTTGCTTTTTTTGCATTTCTTTTCCATGGGGATGGTCTTGATCCCTGTCTCCTGTATAATGTCATGAACCTCCGTCCATAGTTCATCAGGCACTCTATCAGATCTAGGCCCTTAAATCTATTTCTCACTTCCACTGTATAATCATAAGGGATTTGATTTAGGTCATACTTGAATGGTCCAGTGGTTTTCCTTACTTTCTTCAATTTAAGTCTTAATTTGGCAATAAGGAGTTCATGATCTGAGCCACAGTCAGCTCCTGGTCTTGTTTTTGCTGACTGTATAGAACTTCTCCATCTTTGGCTGCAAAGAATATAATCAATCTGATTTCAGTGTTGACCATGCGGTGATGTCCATGTGTAGAGTCTTCTTTTGTGTTGTTGGAAGAGGATGTTTGCTATGACCAGTGTGTTCTCTTGGCAAAACTCTATTAGCCTTTGCCCTGCTTCATTCCGTATTCCAAGGCCAAATTTTCCTATTACCTCCAGTGTGTCTTGACTTCCTACTTTTGCATTCCAGTCCCCTATAATGGAAAGGACTTCCTTTTGGGGTGTTAGATCTAAAAGATCTTGTAGGTCTTCATAGAACCATTCAACTTCAGCTTCTTTAGCATTATTGGTTGGGGCATAACTTGGATTATGGCGATATTGAAAGGTTTGCCTTGGAAACGAATAGAGATCATTCTGTTGTTTTTGAGATTGCATCCAAGTACTGAATTTCGGACTCTTTTGTTGACCATGATGGCTTCTCCATTTCTTCTAAGGGATTCTTGCCCACAGTAGTAGACATAATGGTCATCTGAGTAAAATGCACCCATTCCAGTCCATTTTAGTTCACTGATTCCTAGAATGTCAACGTTCACTCTTGCCATCTCCTGTTTGACCGCTTCCAATTTGCCTTGATTCATGAACCTAACATTCCAGGTCCCTATGCAATATTGCTCTTTACAGCATCAGACCTTGCTTGAGAAGATATTAAGAAGAGGTAGCAAGAATACACAGGAGAACTGTACGAAAAAGAGCTTCATGACCCAGATAATCATGATGGTATCATCACTCTCCTAGATCCAGATTCTGGAATGTGAAGTCAAGTGGGCCTTAGAAAACATCACTATGAGCAGTAGTTTAGTTGCTAACTCTATTAGCAAAGGCTAATGGAGTTTTGCTAGTGGAGGTGATGGAATTCCAGTTGAGCTCTTTCAAATACTGAAAGATGATGCTGTGAAAGTGCTGCACTCAATATGCCAGCAAATGTGGAAAACTCAGCAGTGGCCACGGGACTGGAAAAGGCCAGTTTTCATTCCAATCCTAAAGAAAGGCAATGCCAAACAATGCTCAAACTACCGCACAATTGCACTCATCTCACACACTAGTAAAGTAATGCTCAAAATTCTCCAAGCCAGGCTTCAGGAATACGTGAACCGTGAACTTCCTGATGTTCAAGCTGGTTTTCGAAAAGGCAGAGGAACAAGATATCAAATTGCCAACATCTGCTGGATCATGGAAAAAGCAAGAGAGTTCCAGAAAAACATCTATTTCTGATTTCTTGACTATGCCAAAGCCTTTGACTGTGTGGATCACAATAAACTGTGGAAGATTCTAAAAGAGATGGGAATACCAGACCACCTAACCTGCCTCTTGAGAAACCTATATGCTGGTCAGGAAGCAACAGTTAGAACTGGACATGGAACAACAGACTCTTTCCAAATAGAAAAAGGAGTACGTCAAGGCTGTATATTGCCATCCTGCTTATTTAACTTATATGCAGAGTACATCATGAGAAATGCTGGGCTGGAAGAAGCACAAGCTGGAATCAACATTGCCAGGAGAAATATCAATAACCTCAGATATGCAGATGACACCACCCTTATGGCAGAAAGTGAAGAGGAACTCAAAAGCCTCTTGATGAAAGTGAAAGAGGAAAGCGAAAAAGTTGTCTTAAAGCTCAACATTCAGAAAACGAAGATCATGGCATCTTGTCCGATCACTTCATGGGAAATAGATGGGGAAACAGCGGAAACAGTGTCAGACTTTATTTTTTGGGCTCCACAATCACTGCAGATGGTGATTTCAGCCATGAAATTAAAAGACAGTTACTCCTTGGAAGGAAAGTTATGAGTAACCTAGACAGCATATTCAAAAGCTGAGACATTACTTTGTCAACAAAGGTCTAGCTAGTAGGCTCTGGTTTTTCCTGTGGTCATGTATGGATGTGAGAGTTGGACTATAAAGAAAGCTGAGCACAGAAGAATTGATGCTTTTTAACTGTGGTGTTGAGAGTTCCATGGACTCAAGCTCTTGAGAGTCAAATGGAATGCAAGGAGGTCCAGACAGTCCATCCTAAAGGAGATCAGTCCTAGGTGTTCATTGGAAGGACTGATGCTAAAGCTGAAACTCCAATACTTTGGTCACCTCAAGCAAAGAGTCGACTCATTGGAAAATACCCTGATGATGGGTGGGATTGGGGGCAGGAGGAGAAGGGGACGACAGAGGATGAGATGGCTGTATGGCATCACCAACTTGATGCACATGAGTTTGGGTGAACTCCGGGAGTTGGTGATGGACAGGGAGGCCTGGCATGCTGTGATTCATGGGGTCGCATAGAGTCAGACACAACCTAGCGACTGAACTGAACTGACTGAACTGAGTAGTTTAGTTGGTAAGTTGTGTCTGCCCCTTGCAAACCCATGGACAGTAGCCTGCCAGGCTCCTCTTTCCATGATAACCTCCTGGCAAGAATACTGGCGTTGGTTGCCATTTCCTTCTCCAGGGAATAGAGCTAAGATGCTGTCCATTTAAGTAAGTAGGAAAGAAGATTCAATAAATAAAATCAGAAATGAATGGGAGACACTGCAATGGATTTCATGAAAATAAAAAAAGAACATAAGAAATTATTATGGATAATTATATACCAACAAATTGGATAACTTAGAATCAGTTCATTTCAGTTCAGTTGCTCAGTCATGTCCTACTCTTTGTGACCCCATGAATCGCAGCACATCAGGCCTCCCTGTCCATCATCAACTCCTGGAGTTCGCTCAGACTCATGTCCATCGAGTCGGTGATGCCATCCAGCCATCTCATCCTCTGTTGTCCCCTTCTTCTCCTGCCCCCAATCCCTCCCAGCATCAAAATATTTTCCAATGAGTCAACTCTTCGCATGAGGTGGCCAAAGTACTGGAGTTTCAACTACCATCATTCCTTCCAAAGAAATCCCAGGGCTGATCTCCTTCAGAATGGACTGGTTGGATCTCCTTGCAGTCCAAGGGACTCTCAAGAGTCTTCTCCAACATCACAGTTCAAAAGCATCAATTCTTCGGTGCTCAGCTCTCTTCACACTCCAACTCACATCCATACATGACCACAGGAAAAACCATAGCTTTGACTAGACGGACCTTTGTTGGCAAAGTAATGTCTCTGCTTTTCAATATGCTATCTAGATTGGTCATAACTTTTCTTCCAAGGAGTAATCATCTCTTAATTTCATGGCTGCAGTCACCATCTGCAGTTATTTTGGAGCCCCCAAAAATAAAGTCTGATGCTGTTTCCACTGTTTCCCCATCTATTTCCCATGAAGTGATGGGACAGGTTGCCATGATCTTCATTTTCTGAATCTTGAGCCTTAAGCCAACTTTTTCACTCTCCACTTTGAAAAAATTTCTAGAAGCATACAACCTACAAAAGTTGAATCACGAAGAAATATAAAGCCTGAGGGTATCAGAGGAAAAAAAACAGGGGGATGGAGATTAAATAAGTAATACAAAATCTTTAAAGAAAAGCACATGACATGATGGCTGTATGTCTGCATTCTATTAAACATTCACAGAATTAATACCATTCTTTACTGAACTTAAAAAAAGAGGAAACACTTCCAAAGTTATTTTATGAGGACAATATCATCATCCTGATACCAAAACAAAGAAGACACTATAAGAAAACTATATGCAAATATCTCTGATGAACACAGATGCAAACATCCTTAATAAACTACTAACAAAGCAAATTCAACAGCACATTAAAAGCATTCTGCATCATGATCAAGTGGGACTTATCCCATCGATGTAGGAATGGCTCAACATATGAAAAGCAATTAATATGGTACATAAAATACATAAAAAAATAAATGAAAACACTGGATATTTTGAACAGATGAAGAAAAATATCAACTGACAAAGTTTATGATCCATTCATGGAAAAAAACTCTCCACAAAATAGCAAGATAATGATTATACTTCAACATAATAAAGGTCCTAATAAAAAGTCCCCAGGCAATATCAGAATTAATAAAGTGGTGGTGGGGGTCAGGGGGAGATGGAAAGTCTCCTTTTAAATATCTGGTACAAAGCAGGGATAGACATTCTTGCCACTCATATTCAACAAAGTACTGGAAATTCTATTCAGTGCAATTAGATAAGAAATAAAAGACAACACAAAAAGAAAAAGTAAACAAAAAATTACTTCTGCTTGCAGATGACATGATCATATGCATAGAAAACACTCAGCAACAATAAAAAAATAGATTAGAACTAATAAATTCAGCAAAGCTGTAGGATACAAATTTGGAACACAGAAATCAATTATGTTTATATACACAACCAACAAACCATTCTACAGAGAAATTAAGTAAATGATCCCATTCACAATTGTAATGAAAAATAATACTTAAGAAAAAAGAAAAAAGTGAAAGACTTGCACACTTACAATGATTAAATACTGATGAAGGAATTAAAGAAGGCACAAACAAATGGGGAAAAATATCTCAAGTTCATGAACTGGAAGAATCAATACTGTTAAAGTGTTCATACCACACCAAGTTCTACTATCAAAATCTCAATTACATTTTTTACACAAATAGAAAAAATTCTAAAATTCATGAAGAATAATAAAAAATTTCAAATCGCCAAAGCAATCTTGACAAAGAACAAAGTTAGAGGTAGCACACTTCCTGATTCCAAAATGTATTTATAAAGCTGTCAAAACTGTATGTCAGGTATGAAACATATAGACCCGTGGAACAAAATACAGAGTTCAGACATAAATCCCCACACCTATATTCAACAGATCTTTGAATAGGCTGCTGAGAACACACAATGGTGGAAGGGATATTATATTCAAGAAATTCTGGTAGAAAAATTAGATATCCACATGCAGAGAAATATCATTGAACCCTTAACTCACACCACACAAAAAAATCAACTCCAAATGGATTAAGGGAATAAATATAAGGCCAAAACCATAAAAATACTAGATAAAACCTAGATAAAAAGCTGCTTGATGTTTGTCTAGGCAATTAATTTCTAAATATGACATCAAAAGTACAGATAACAAAATCAAAATAGACAAATCATAGTATAGCCATCTAGAATGCTTCTGCACTGAAAAAAAAAAACTATCAGCAAAGCAAAAAGACAACCTACAGAATGGGTAAAAATACTTGCAAACTGTATATCTAAAAAATAATTATAAAATATATAAAATATAAATATACACAAGAAATCCATTCAACTCATAATCAAGTACTATACAATACAGTTTTTAAAAGGGCAAAGGGGATTTCTGCTTCAGTAGTGTGCCATCGGAGTCTCTTGAAGTAATCTCCTCCCATGGGCATACCAAATACACAGCTATATACACAATTCTCCCTGAAAAAGACCTAAAAAAAGAGAGAACGAAGGGTTTGGATCTATATGTGGTGCTCCAAGTTTTAGGATTCTTACCCAGAGACAATTCTCCAAATCAAATACCTAAGAAAGCCCACAGGGTTTGCACCCATTAGAGTCACAAAGATATAGAGAATTAAGAAACAGTCTTGAGTTCTAGTTCAAGATGCTGGAGTAGAAGGACATGTGCTCATCTCCTTCTGTGAGAACACCAAAATAGTAACTAGCTGTTGAACAATCACTGACAGGAGGATGCTGGAACCCAGCAAAAAATGATACCCCACATCCAAAGACAAAGAAGAAAGGTGCAGCATGATGGTAGGAGGGGCTAAATCATAATAAAATCAAATGCCATACCCACTGGGTGGATGACCCTCAAACTGGAGGAAAATAATACCAAAGAAGTTTTCCCACTGTTGTGAAGGATCAGGCTTCCCAGGCTGGGGATCTGACAAAAGACCTGGGGATCCCCAGGGAATCTGGCTTTGAGGGCCAGCAGGATTTGATTATATAACTTCCAGAGAACTGAGGGAAACAGACACTCCAGTCTTGGAAGGCACAACAAAATTTTGTGTGCACCAAGACCCAGAGGAGAGGAGCAGTGACCCCTAGCCACTGCAGGACACTGGCCAAAACTACCTGCTAGTGTTGGAGGGCCTCCTGGGGAGGTGTGAGTTGGCAATGACTCACCACTGGAACAGGGGCGCTGAAAGACCCGAGGCCTGGGTCCTCTCAGGCCAAACAACTACCAGGGAAGAAGTGCAATGCCAACCATCAGCAGATAATTGGATTAAAGCTTTACTGAGCGAGGCCCTGCCCACCAGACCAAGACTCAGTCCCTCCCATCAAGAAGCTTACAAAAGCTTCTTAGCCTCATCCATCAGAGGAAAAACAAACAGAGATGAATAATACACTAGAAGGAATTAATATCAGAATAACTGAGGCAGAAAGGATAAATGACCTGGAGGACAGAATGGTAGAAATCACTGCCACAGAATAGAATACAGAAAAAAAAGAATGAAAAGAAATGAAGACAGCTTAAGAGACCTCTGGGACAACATTAAACGTGCCAATATTTGCATTATAGGTGTTCCAGAAGAATAGAGAGAGAAAGGACCTGAGAAAATATTTGAAGAGATAATAGGTGAAAACTTCCCAAACATGGGAAAGGAAATAGTCAACCAAGTCCAGGAAGCACAGAAAGTCCCAGGCAGGATAAACCCAAGGAGGAACACACCAAGACACACTGTAATCAAACTGACAAAAATTAAAGACAAAGTGTTAAAAGCAACAAGGGAAAAACAATAAATAGCATACAAAGGGAACTCCTATCAGGCTATCAGCTGATTTCTCAACAGAAACTCTACAAACCAGAAGGGGATAGCATTATATATTTAAAGTAATGAAAGGGAAGAACCTACAGCCAAGAATATCTACCCAGCAAGATTCTCTTTCAGATTTGATGGAGAAATCAAAAGCTTTCCAGACAAGCAAAAGTTAAAAGAAGTCAGCAGCACCAAACCAGCTTTACAACAGATGCTAGAGAAACTTCTCTAGGAAGGAAACACAAGAGAAAGAAAAGACCTACAGAAAATAAACCCAAAACAAGAAAATAGTAATAAGATCATGCATATTGATAATTAACTTAAATGTAAATGTAAATGCACCAACCAGAAGACATAGACTGATGGGGTGGATGAAAACATGTGTATGCATGCACTTCCACTTACCACATTACTCTGCTTGACTCTCTCCCCACCAAATTGTATGCAATTATTTTATGTTGTTAAGTTAATCATGTGCCTATTATGGCTTCCAACAGTAATCATCTTTTATTTTTTTGTCTAGCTATTGATTGTGAAAACTGATAAACACCTTTTACTATTGTGATTATGTAATTATTACTCAGTACTGTTGTATCATGATTGGTCAACAAAAAATGATAGAGCTCCATATCACCAAAAGTAGGATCTAATAGAAAAACCTGTAATCACTGTTTAAAATCTAGATGCATATAGAATTATACTGAAATTTTTTTGAAAAATACAAATGCTCAGGTATTGCTTTTTTTTTTTCCAGAGCTCCAGATATATTTCTAAGGAGCAACCATGTTTAAAAATAACAGGACTATCTGATGATATTTTCTTTTATATCATTTGTTTCACTTTTTCTGTTTCATATTCAGTGCTCCCACTTCATTTAATTTATGTTCTCCAATTTCTCCATCTTTTTTTTTTTTATGTTCTCTCTCAAGCCTTTGAGAGTTGGACTATAAAGAGGGCTGAGCACAAAGGAATTGATGCTTTTGAACTGTGGTGTTGGAGAAGACTCTTGAGAGTCCCTTGGACTGCAAGGAGATCCAACCAGTCCATCCTAAGGGTAATTGGTCCTGGGTGTTCACTGGAAGGACTGATGTTAAAGCTGAAACTCCAGTATTTGGCCACCTGATGTGAAGAGCTGACTCATTTGAAAATACCCTGATGTTGGGAAAGATTGAAAGCAGGAGGAGAAGGGGATGACAGAGGATGAGATGGTTAGATGGCATCACCAGCTCAATGGACATGAGTCTGAGTAAACTGGGAGTTGGTGATGGACAGGGAGGCCTGGCATGCTGCAGTTCATGGGGCTGCAAAGAGTCAGACATGACTGAGCAACTGAACTGAATTCAAGCCTTCATTAAGTGTAGTAGAAAAGCTTTTGTACACATATACATATAAATATGTATAATACATATTTTTTAAAAAACTTATGAATTTTTGCCTAACTAAAAAAAATTATGACATTTTGATTTCACTTGTTTGACTTAGTATGAATAGAATGTGAGATGTCTAATTAATAAATAGATATGCAAAAAGCAACAGGTTTATTGTATAGCATAGGGAATTAGAGTCACTATCTTATAAAAACTTATGATGAAAAATCATTTCAAAAATTATATGTGTGTTTGTATAACTGGATCACCTTGCTATGTACCTGAAACATTGTAAGTCAACTATACTTCAATAAAATATATACATTAAAAAAAAATAGTCTTAACAGGCTCATGGGAACTCATTATGGCCCAGTGCTGAGGCAATAGACAAAAATGAAGCCTGAAGGTCTAATTTAACACACATACAGGGTCTGACTGCAATCCTCTCCAGAGACTGATGAGGCCAGCAGACAACATTTTGATGTTTTCCCTTTGCCTTGAATCAGCAGATTGGTGTCTCCATTAAAGGAGTTGGTTCACATGTTTGGCACCCCAGCTACTGTAGTTGTCACTTAGGGGATTTGTGATTGATAGTCTGGATATGGTAACCAGTGAGTCTTGTATTCACAAGTTCATTGGGTTGGTAGTGAAAAATAGGTTTTTTGTTTGTTTGCTTTTTGGCTGTTTTCCCAGATCTCAGTGCAAAATAGGAAGAGATAAAAATACCTATCTCCTCTAAAAGAAGCATATTTGCCTACTTAAAATCTTCTGCCCAGTGTTCAGGTTCTAATCTACCTGCATTTAGGTGCTAAGATCTTCTGAACTACTGGACATCACTAAGAAAAAAGGTAGCTGCTTGGGCAATCACAAAAGTTTGAGAAACAATTAAGAGCTAAGTCAGGATTGAACAGCAAAATTCATCTCCCCAAACAAGACTAACTGGGAAAGATGGCTATTTAATAAATGTATTGAAACCTGTCTGAGTCAGGATAATAAAAATACATTAACAAAAAACAAAGGATTATGTTTCAAATTGAAAAAAAAAGATAAAACTTATGAAAAAGACCTTAACAAATGAGAGAAGAGAGATTCACTGATAAAGAGCTCAAAATAAGGGTCCCAGACATGCCTACTGATGCCAGAACAATGCAAGAACAAAGTGAGAATCTCAATAAAGAGATAGAAAATATAAGAAAATACCAAACAGAAACCACAGAGCCAGAGCCGAAGAATACAATAATCACACTGAAAAATTCAAGAAGGGTTTAACAGCAAACTAGATGGAGCATAAGAAACAATCAACAAATGATGAAGGGCAGTGAGATTCCTACAATCATGAGGGGAGGAAAGAAATTTAAAAAAAAAAGAAAGATAGTTTAAGAGACTTATGAAAGTGAAAGTCGCTCAGTCGTCTCCAACTCTTTGCCACCCCATGGATTATACAGTCCATAGAATTCTCCAGGCCAGAATATTGGAGTGGGTAGCTGTTCCCTTCTCCAGGGGATCTTCCCAAACTAGGGATTGAACCCAGATCTCCCACACTGCAGGTGAATTCTTTACCAGCTGAGCCACCAGGGACATATGGGACAATATAAAACAGACCAATATTCACTGTATAGGGATCCCAGAATGAGAAGAGAGACAGAAAACAGCAGTTTCTTTAGGAAATGGTGGCTGAAAACTTTTCTAGTTGAGGAAAGAAATAAAATATCTAGATCCAGAAAGCTGGAGTTTCAGAGAGGAGGAATCTAAAGAGACTGACATGAAGACACAGTATAATTTCATTGTCAAAAATAAAGATAAGGAGAAATATCTTAAAAGCAGCAAGAGAAAAACAACTTGTTATACACAGTGAAACCCCCTAAGGGTATCAGCAGACTTTTCAGTGTAAACACTGCAACACAGAAGGGAGGAGCCAAATACAATAGACTTGCTCAAAGAAAAAAAAACAACAAACTGCTAGCCAAGAATCAGTTCAATTCAGTTCAGTCACTCAGTCGTCTCCCACTCTTTGTGACCCATGGGCTGCAGTATGACTGGTTTCCCTGTCCTTCACCAATGCCCGGAGCTTACTCAAACCCATGTCCATCAAGTCAGTGATGTCATCCAACCATCTCATCCTCTGTTGTCCCCTTCTCCTCCTGCCTTAAATCTTTCCCAGCATCAGGGTCTTTTCCAATGAGTCAGTTCTTCACATCAAGAGGCCAAAGTATTGGAGTTTCAGCTTCAGCATCAGTCCTTGCAGTGAATATTCAGGACTGATTTTCTTTAGGATGGACTGGTTGGATCTCCTTGCAGTTCAGCGGACTCTCAAGAGTCTTCTCCAACACCACAGTTCAAAGCATCATTTCTTCAGCTGTCAGCTTTCGTTACAGTCTAACTCTCACATTCATACATGACCACTGGAAAAACCATAGCTTTGACTAGACAGACCTTTGTTGACAAAGCAACGTCTCTGCTTTTTATATGCCATCTAGGTTGGTCATGGCTTTTCTTCCAAGGAGGAAGCATCTTTTAATTTTGTGGCTGCAGTCACCATCTGCAGTGATTTTGGAGCCCAAGAAAATAAAGTCTGTCACCGTTTCCATTGTTTCCCCATCTATTTGCCATAAAGTGATGGGACTGGATGCCATAATCGTAGTTTTCTCAATGTTGAGTTTTAAGCCAAGTTTTCACTCTCCTCTTTCACTCTCATCAAAAGGCTCTTTAGTTCTTCACTTTTTGCCATAAGGGTGGTGTCATCCATGCATCTGAGGTTATTGATATTTCTTCCAGCAATCGGATTCCAGTTTGTGCTTCATCTAGCCTGGCATTTCACATGATGTACTCTGCATATAAGTTATATAAGCAAGGTGACAATATACAACTTTGATGTGCTCCTTTTCCAATTTGGAACCAGTCTGTTCCATGTCTGGTTCTAACTGATGCTTCTTGACTTGCATACAGGTCTCTCAGGAGGCAGGTAAGGTGATTTTGTATTCCCATCTCTTTAAGAATTTTCCAGTTTGTTGTGATCAAAACAGTCAAAGGCTTTGGCATAGTCAATAAACCAGAAGTAGATGATTTTCTGGAATTCTCTTGCTTTTTTGACGATCCTGCAGATGTTGGCAATTTGATCTCTGGTTCCTCTGCCTTTTCTAAAACCAGCTTGAACATCTGGAAATTCACAGTTCACATACTGTTAAAGCATAGCTTGGAGAATTTTGAGCATTGCTATGCTAGTGTGTGAGATGAGTGCAATTGTGTGGTAGTTTAAACATTCTTTGACATTGCATTTCTTTGGGATTGGAATGAAAACTGACCTTTTCCAGTTCTGTGGCCACTGCTGAGTTTTCCAAACAACTTATATGCAGAGTACATTATGACACATGCTGGACTGCATGAGGCACAAGCTGGAATCAAGATTGCCAGGAGAGATATCAATAACTTCAAATATGCAGATGACACCACACTTACAGCAGAAAACAAAAACTAAAGAGCCTCTTGATGAAAGTGAAAAAGGAGAGTGAAAAACTTGGCTTCAAACTCAGCATTCAGAAAACTAAGATCATGGCATCTGGTCCCATCACTTCATGGCAAATAGATGGGGGAAACAATGGAAAACAGTGATTTTATTTTGGGGGGCTACAAAATCACTGAAGATGGTGACTGCAGCTGCGAAATAAAAAGACATTTGGGCATTGAAAGAAAAGTTGTGACCCACCTAGATAGCACGTTAAAAAGCAGAGACATTGTTTTGCCAGCAAAGGTTCATCTAGTCAAAGCTATGGTTTTTCCAGTAGTCATGTATGGATGTGAGAGGTGGACTATAAAGGAAGCTGAGCACTGAAGAATTGATGCTTTTGAACTGTGGTGTTGGAGAAGATTCTTGAGAGTCCCTTGGACTGCAAGGAGATCCAACCAGTCCATCCTAAAGGAAATCAGTCCTGAATATTCATTGGAAGGACTGATGCTGAAGCTGAAACTCCAGTACTTTACTTGGCCACCTGAAGTGATGAACTGACTCATTGGAAAAGACCTTGATGCTGGGAAAGATTGAAGGCAGGAGGAGAAGGGGACGACAGAGAATAAGGTGGTTGGATGGCATCACCGACTCAATAGACATGAGTTTGAGTAAGCTCCAGGAGCTGGTGACAGGGAAGCCTGGCATGCTGCAGTCCATGAGGTTGCAGAGTCAGACACGACCTAGCAACTGAACTGCACTGAGTGCAACACTTTCACAGCATCATCTTTTAGGATTTGAAATAGCTCAACTGGAATTCCATCACCTCCACTAACTTTGTTCATAGTAATGATAAAATGTGGCTCAGTGGAGAAGGGAATGGCATACCACGCAGTATTCTTGCCTTGAGAACCCTATGAACAGTATGAAAAGGCAAAAAGATAGGACACTGAAAGATGAACTCCCCAGGTTGGTAGGTGCCCAATATGCTACTGGAGAAGAGTGGAGAAATAACTCCAGAAAGAATGAAGAGATGGAGCTATGAAAACAAAGTGAAAACAAAGCCAAGCTGCAGATGTGATTGGTGATGGAAGTAAAGTCTGATGCTATAAAGAACAATATTGCATAGGAACCTGGAATGTTAGGTCCATGAATTAAGGTAAACTGGAAGTGGTTAAACAAGAGATGGCAAGAGTTAACATCAAAATTTTAGAATGAGTGAAATAAAGTGGACTGGAATGGGTGAATTTAACTCAGATGACCATTATATCTACCACTGTGGGAAAGAATCACTTAGAATAAATAGGGTAGCCATCATAGTCAACAAAAGAGTCTGAAATGCAGTTCTTGGGTGCAATCTCAAAAATGACAGAATGATTTGTGTTTGTTTCCAAGGCAAACCATACAATATCACAGTAATCCAAGTCTATGGTCTGACCAGTAATGCTGAAGAAGCTGAAGTTGAACGGTTCTATGAAGACCCTCAAGATCTTCTAGAACTAACACCCAAAAAAGATGTCCTTTTCATTATAGGGGACTGGAAAAAGTAGGAAGTCAAGAAATACTGGAGTAACAGGCAAATTTGGCCTTGGATTATGGAATGAAGCAGAACAAAGGCTAACAGAGCTTTGCCAAGAGAACACACTGGTCACAGCATACACCCTCTTCCAACAACACAAGAGACAACTTTACACATGGACATCACCAGATGGTCAATACTGAAATCAGACTGATTATATTCTTTGCAGCCAAAGATGGAGAAGCTCTACACAGTCAGCAAAAACAAGACCAGGAGTTGACTGTGGGTCAAATCATTGCCAAATTCAGACTTAAATTGAAGAAAGTAGGGAAAACTGCTAGACCATTTAGGTATTACCTACATCAAATCCCTTATGATTATACAGTGGAAGTGATAAATAGATTCAAGGGATTAGATCTGATAGAGTTCCTGAAGAAATATGGATTGAGGTTCATGACATTGTATAGGAGGCAGTGATCAAGACCATCCCCAAGATAAAGAAAGCAAGAAAGCAAAATGGCTGTCTGTGGAGGCCTTACAAATAGCTAAGAAAAGAAGAAAAGAGAAAGGGAAAGGAGAAAAGGAAAGATATACCTATTTGAATGCAGAGTTCCAAAAAATAGCAAGGAGAGATAAGAAAGCCTTCTTGAGTGATCAGTGCAAAGAAATAGAGGAAAACAAAAGAATGGGGAATACTAGAGACATCTTCAAGAAGGTTAGAACTTCAAGAAGGTTAGAACTCATCCATGTGAGTTCTGCCAGTGGCACCAGACCTGGCCCCACCCAACAGCCTGCAGTTTCCAGTGCTGGAATGCCTCAGGCCAAACAACCAAAAAATTGAGAACCCAGTCCCACCCATAAGCACACAAGCTGCCTAAGGTCAAGCTGACCCTACAACTGCTTTTAAACAAACCCTTTGACATGGCCCTGCCCACCTAGGGAGAAAACCCACTTCACACCAGTGGGCAAGAACCAGTCCCTCCCATCAGGATGCCTGCACAAGCCCTTGGATCAACTTCACCTGTCAGATAGACATCAGATCTCACAAGATTTATAATCCTGCAGTCTGAGGAACAGAGACCACAAACACAGAATGTTAGACAAAATGAGAAGAGAGAAAACTATATTCCAGATAAGGAGTAAGATAAAACCCAAGAAAAACAACAAAGTGAAGTGAAGACAGGCAGTCTACCTGAAACAAATTCATGGTAATGACAATAAAGATGAACCAAGATCTTATTAGAAAGCTGGTGGCATAGACCAAGAGGAAAGTTCAGTTCAGTTCAGTTCAGTCACTCAGTCATGTCGGACTCTTTGCGACCCCATGAATCGCAGCACGCCAGCCCTCCCTGTCCATCACCAACTCCCGGAGTTCACTCAGACTTGCATCCATCGAGTCAGTGATGCCATCCAGCCATCTCATCCTCTGTCATCCCCTTCTTCTCCTGCCCCCAATCCCTCCCAGCATCAGAGTCTTTTCCAATGAGTCAACTCTTTGCATGAGGTGGCCAAAGTACTGGAGTTTCAGCTTTAGCATCAGTCCTTCCAAAGAAATCCCAGGGCTGATCTCCTTCAGAATGGAATGGTTGGATCTCCTTGCAGTCCAAGGGACTCTCAAGAGTCTTCTCCAACACCACAGTTCAAAAGCATCAATTCTTCGGCGCTCAGCTTTCTTCATAGTCCAACTCTCACATCCATACGTGACCACTGGAAAAACCATAGCCTTGACTAGACGGACATTAGTCAGCAAAGTAATGTCTCTGCTTTTGAATATGCTATCTAGGTTGGTCATAACTTTTCTTCCAAGGAGTAAGCGTCTTTTAATTTCATGGCTGCAATCACCATCTGCAGTGATTTTGGAGCCCCCCCAAAATAAAGTCTGACACTGTTTCCACTGTTGCCCCATCTATTTCCCATGGAGTGATGGGACCAGATGCCATGATCTTTAATAAAAAGCTACACACTTAAAGAACTAAAGAACAGAGATGAATAATACAATAACTGAAATAAAAAAATACTAGAAGGAATCAACAGAATAAAGGAGGCAGAAAGAATGGATAAGTGAGCTGAAGACAGAATTATGGAAATCATTCCTGCAGAGCAAAGGAAAAAGAATGAAAAGAAATTAGGACAGTCTCAGAAACCTCTGGGACAACATTAAATGCACCAGCATTCACATTATAGAGGTCCTGGAAAAAGAAAAAAGAAAAAGGCCTGAGAAAATATTTGAAGACTTTCCTAACATGGAAAAGAAACACATTCATTCAGATCAAAGAAGCTCAGCAGTCTCATACAGGATAAATCCAAGGAACAACACACAAAGACACATATTAATCAAATTGAGAAAAATTAAATACAAATAGAAAACATTAAAAGTAACAAAGGAAAAGGAACAAATGACAGACAAGAAAATCCCCATATGGTTATCAGCTGATTTTCCAGTAGACACTCTACAGGCCAGAAGGAAGTGGCATGATATATTTAAAGTGATAGAAGGGAACAACCTACAACCATGACTATTCTACTCAGCAAGCCTTTTGTTGAGTTTTGAGAGAGAAATCATAAGATTTACAGACAAATAAAAGCTAAGCGAATTCAACACCACCAAACCAGCTTTACAAGTGTTAAACGAACTTCATTAGATGAAAAACAAATGACCACAACTATAAACAAGAAAATTATGAATGGAAAAGCTCACCAGTAAAACCAAACATACAGTAAAGGAAGGTAATCATCCACATACAAGTATGACACCAAAATCAGCAATGGTGAGAAAAAGAGAAACTTCTAACGTACAATATTGGAAATGCATTTTTAAATTAAGAAACCAGGAACTTAAAACAATGTGTATATATAGACTGCTATATCAGAGCATCATGGTAAATGCAAATTGCAATTCAACAGTGGATACACAAAAAAGGAACAGCAACCCAAACAACACTAAAGTTAGAGATCAAATCACAGGAGAAGAGAACAAAAGCAGAAAGAAGAAAAAAGACTTACAAACACAAATCCAAAACAATTTAAAAAATGGAAATAGGTACATACATATTGATAATTACCTAAATGTAAATTAATTGAATGCTTTAACCAAGAGACATAGATTGGCTGAATGGATATGAAAATAAGACCTGTATATATGCAGTCTTCAAGTGACCACTTCAGATTTAGGGATATATATAGACTGAAAGTAAGGGGATGGAAAAAGTTATTCTATGCAAGTAAAATCAAAAGAAAGCTGGAGTAACAGTACTCATATTGGACAAAATACTGTTACTACATAATTATCAAGGGATCAATCCAAGAAAAGAAAACAATCTTAAATATATATATGCACCCAATGTAGGAGCACCCTAATATATAAGGCAAATGTTAACAGCCATTAAAGGAAAAATTGATAGTAACACAATAATAGTGGATAAACTTAACACCCCACTTTCATCAGTGGACAGACCATCCAGACAGAATATCAATAAGGAAACAAAGGCCTTAAAAGACACATTAGTCCCAGTGGATTTAATTGATATTTATACAGCATTCCATCCAAAACCAGGGGAATACACATTCTCCAAGATAGATCATAAGCTGGGCCACAAAACAGACCTCAGTATATTTACCATATTAAGCATCTTCTCTGACTACAACACTGTGAGATTAGAAATCAACAAAACACAAACACATGGAGGCTAAACAATACATTACTAATTGATCATTGAAGAAATCAAAGAGGAAATAAAAATTTCCTAGGGACAAATGAAAATGAAACCATGACAATCCACAGCATATGGGACACCACAAAAATAATTCTAAGAGGGAAGTTTATAACAATACAGTGTTTCCTCAGGACACAAGGAAAATCTCAAATAATTTGCCTAATCTTACACGTAGAGCAACCAGAGAAAGAACAAACAAAACCAGAAGTTACCAGAAGGAAATAAATCACAAAGATCAAAACTGAAATAAATGAAATAGAGACTAAGAATACAATAGAAAAGATCAATGAAACTAAAAGCTGGTTCTTTGAAAAGATGAACAAAATTGATAAAGCTTTAGCTATATTCATTGGGAAAAAAAGGAGTGAGCTCAAATTAGTAAAATTGGAAATTAAAAAGATGTTAAAATAGACACCACAGAAATACAAAAGATCACAAGATTTCTATGAGCAACTATATACCAATAAAATGGACAACCTAGAAGTAATGGACAAATTCTTAGAGAGGTACCTAAGAGGTACCTTCTAAGACTAAACCAAGAAGAGAAAGAAAATATGAACGGACCAATCACAAGTATTGAAATTGAAAGTGCAATTTGAAAATTTCTATTAAAAAAAGTCTAGGACTACATGGCTTCACAACTGAATTCTATCAAACATTTAAAGAGTCAACACCCATTCTTCTGCAATTCTTCCAAAAACAGAAGAAGGAACTCTCCCAAACTTATGAGGCCACCATCATCCTGATTTCAAAAGCAGACAAAGATACCACAAAAAAAAAATAAAATCACAGGCTCATATCACTGATGAACAGAGTTGCAAAAATTCTCAACAAAATACTAGCAAATTGAATCAACTATACATTAAAAGGATCATGCACCGTGATCAAGTGGGATTTATCCAGGATTGTAAGGATTTTTCAGTATCCCCAAATGAACCCATGTGATACATCACATCAACAAGTTGAAGAATAAAAACCGTATGATCATCTCAACAGAGGCAGAGAAGGCTTTTGACAAAATTCAACATCAATTTATGATAAAAAACTCTCCAGAAAGTGCATAAAGAGGATCTTCTTCAACATAACATAGGCCGTATGTGACAAACTGACAGCAAACATCATTCTCAGTGGTGAAAAATTGAAAGCATTTCCTCTAAGATCAGGAACAAGACAAGGATGGCCACTCTACAACTTTTATTAAACTTCTCTGAAGTCCTAGGCAAGGCAATCAGAGAAGAAAAAGAAATGCAAGGAATCCCCATTGGAAATGAAGAAGTAAAACTGTCACTGTTTGCAGATGACATGAGACTGTACATATTAATAGAAAATCCTCAAGATGCTACCAGAAAACCACTAGGAGACATGCAGAGAGATGAACAATATCATGTGAAAAGATGTTTAACATTGCTAATTATTATAGAAATGTAAATCAAGACTTCAAAGAGCTCCCTGTGTCACAAAACAAATTTCCACTTGCTATCTACTTTACATATAGTAATGTATATGTTTCCATGTTACTCTCAACTCATCCCACCCTCTCCTTCCCTCACTGTGTTTGCAAGTCTGTTCTCTACATCTGCGTCTCCATTACTGCCCTGCAAATTGGTTCATCATTACCATCTTTCTAGATTTCATGCATATAGGGTGAGATGGGGTGAGAGAAGGCAGGAGGGGTGCAGGAGGGGTGCAGGAGGGGTTCAGGAGGGAGGGAAATGTGTATACCTGTGGCTGAATCATGTTGATGTATGGCAGAAACCAAGACAATATTGTAAAGCAATTATTCTCGTTTTTAAAAAAAGACCATCATCAATATGTCTACAAATAACAAATGTTGGAGAGGGGATAGACAAAAGGAAACCCTCCTACACTGTTTGTAGGAATGTAAATTGGTACAACCAGTATGGAGAACAGCATGGGGATTCTTTTAAAAACTAAAAATCAAGCTATCATTTGATCCAGCAATCCCTTTCCTGGACAAGTATCTGGAAGAAACCTTGATTCAAAGAAGCACATGCATTCCAGTGTTCATTGCAGCACTATTTATAAGAGCTAAGACATGGAATCAACCTAAATGTCCATCTCCAGATGAGTAGATAAAAGAGATGTAATACATATATACAATGTAATATTACTCAGCCATAAAAGAGAATGCAATAATGCCATTTGCAGAAACATGCATGGACCTAGAGATGATCATAAGTGAAGTATGTCAGACAAAGACAAATAGCATATGATTTCATTTACATGTGGAATCTAAAAAGCATGATATAAATGAACTTATTTACAAAGCAGATACCTAGACTTTGACAATAAACTTATGGTCACCAATGTGGAAAGGTGGAGGGAGGTGTAAATTGAGGTTGGGATTAGCATATACTCATTCAGTTCAGTTCAGTTCAGTTCAGTCGCTCAGTCGTGTCCGACTTTGCGACCCCATGAATTGTTACTATATATATAATTAATAATCAACAAGGACCTACTATATAGTACAGGGAACTCTATTCAATATTCTTTAATAAACTATATGGGAAAATAATCTGAAAAAGAATGGATATATGCATATGTAAAACTGAATCACTTTGCCTTGCACCTGAAACTCATAGAACATTGTAATATCAAATAAAAATTACTTGATATTATACTATACTATCAAATAAAAATTAAATTTAAAAAGAGAAAATAATAAGCCAATATGCCCAATGATCACAGATGCAAATATTCTCAACAAAATATTAGCAAACCAAGTTTAATAATACTCTAAAAGGTTCATATAACATTATTGAGAATAACACATTTCAGACATGCAAGCATGGTTTATTTTTCATAATCAATTACTGTGATATACAATATTAACAAATTGAAGGGTAAGAATTATATAATCTGATTAGATGCAAAGCACTTGACTTAATTCAATATCAATCTATGATTAAAAAAGTATAATAAAGTGAGTATACAGGTAATGTACCTCAACATAATGAGCATATGTGACAAGCCTATGGCTAACATCATATTCAATGATGAAAATTGAAAGCTTTCCCTCTAAAATCCTCAACAAGACAGGGATCCTTACCATTTTTGCCTTTACTCAATATTATACTAGAAATCCTAGCCAGAGCAATTAGGCAAAATAAAAAAATAAAATACATTCAAATGATAATAAAAGTAAACTTTTTGCAGATAACAAGCTATTACATATTGAAAATCATTAGAACTCTACTGAAAAGCTGTTAGAACTAATAAATTTAGTAAAGGTGTCAGATATATAAAATGAATACACAAAAGTATATTGCATTTTATACACTAACAATGAGGTATTAGTAACATAAATTAAGAAAATAATCCCATTTATAATTCTCCAAAGAAGACATACAGATGGCTAACAAACACATGAAAAGATGCTCAACATCACTCATTATTAGAGAAATGCAAATCAAAACCACAATGAGGTGCCACTTCACACCAGTCAGACTGTCTGCAATCCAAAAATCTGCAAGAAATAGATGCTGGAGAGGGTGTGGAGAAAAGGGAACCCTCCTACACTGTTGGTGAGAATGCAAACTAGTACAGCCACTCTGGAGAACAGTGTGGAGATTCCTTAAAAAATTGCAAATAGAACTGCCTTATGACCCAGCAATCCCACTGCTGGGCATACACACTGAGGAAACCAGAATTGAAAGAGACACATGTACCCCAATGTTCATTGCAGCACTGTTTATAATAGCCAGGACATGGAAACAACCTAGATATCCATCAGCAGATAAATGGATAAGAAAGCTGTGGTACATATACACAATGGAGTATTACTCAGCCATCAAAAAGAATACATTTGAATCAGTTCTGATGAGTTGGATGAAACTGGAGCCGATTATACAGAGTGAAGTAAGCCAGAAAGAAAAACACCAATACAGTATACTAACACATATATATGAAATTTAGAAAGATGGCAATGATGACCCTGTATGCAAGACAGCAAAAAAGATGTGTATAGCGGACTTTTGGACTCAGAGGGAGAGGGAGAGGGTGGGATGATTTGGGAGAATGGCATTGAAACATGTATACTATCATGTAAGAATCGAATCGCCAGTCTATGTCCGATGCAGGATACAGCATGCTTGGGGCTGGTGCATGGGGATGACCCAGAGGGATGTTATGGGGAGGGAGGGGGGAAGGAGGTTCATGTTTGGGAACGCATGTACACCCATGGTGGATTCATGTCAATGTATGGGAAAACCAATACAGTATTGTAAAGTAAAATAAAGTAAAAATAAAAATTAAAAAAAAAAAGAATACAAACACAACCATATAAAATCTATGGAATGCAGTGAAGTAATAGCCATACATGCCCTTCTCATAAAACAAACAAAAAACCTTTTTATAAACAATCTAACCTATCACTGAAAAGAATTAGAAAAAGAAGAACAAAATCTAAGGTCAGTAGAAGAAAATAATAAAGATCAGAGAGGATATGTATAAAATAGAGATACACAAAACAATAGAAAAAAAAATCAATAAAATCAAGAGCTGATTCTTTGAAAAGGGAAAGAAATCTGACCAGGGGAAAGAAATCCTTTGGCCAGGGTTATCAAGAAGTAAAGAGAGAGGACCCAAGTAAAATGAAAAATGAGAAGTAAAAATTGATACTGCAGAAATAGTACAAAATATAAGAGAATAGTATGAATAATTATATGCCAATAAATTTGACAAACTAGAAGAAATGGACACATTTCTAGAAACATGCTGTCCACCAAAATTGAATTAGGAAGAAATAGATAATTTGAACAGACAGATCACTAGAAGTGGAATGAAATATGTATTTTTAAGGGAAAATCTCCATAAAAATATGGAATAAAAAAACTGGAGCATTCAGTACCAGATGGCTTCACAGGTGAATTCTACCAACCTTACAAAAAGAACATATACTGATCCTTCTCAAAATCTTCCAAAGATTGAAGAGGGAAGGGCACTCCCAAAGACATTCTATGAAGCTATTATCACACTGATACCAAAACCAGACAAAGACATTACCAAAAAAAAAAAAATTAGAGGCCAATTTCTTTGACAAGTATAGATATAAGAAGTCTCAGTAAAATACTAGCAAACCAAATTCAGCAACACACAGAAAAGATCATGTACCACCACCAAGCTGAATTCATCCTATGGTCACAAGGATGGTTCAATATATATAAATCAGTGTGATACATCAACAGAGGGAAAGACAAAAAAACATATCATTTCAATAGTGCAGAAAAAAGCAGTTGATAAAATTTAATATCCAATTTTATCCATTCATGATAAAATCTCTTATTGAAGTGGCTATTGAGGGAATATATCTCACCATAATAAAAGCCAGAGATTGTTATACTAAGTGAAATAACTCAGATAAAGAATGATATTGTTTTTATGTGGAATCTAAAATATGACACAAATAAACTTATTTATGAGACAGAAAAAGACTCAAGAGACATAGAGAACAAACTTGTAGTTGCCAAAGGGCAAAGGATGTGGATGAGAGATTGGCTGGGAGTTTGGGATTAGAAGAGGCAAACTATTATATAGAGAATGGATAAACAACAACATCCTATTGCACAGCACAGGGAACTACATTCAGTATCCTGTGACAAACCATACAGAATATGAAAAATAATATAAAAGAGAGCTTATACATATATATGTATAACTGAATTACTTTGCTGTACAGTAGAAATTAACACATTGTAAGTTGACTATGTCTAAGTAGCCATGGCTGAGTGGTTAAGGCTATGGACTAGAAACCCATTGGGGTTTCCTTGCATAGGTTCGAATCCTGCTGACTATACATCTTTCCTATTGAGACTTAAGCAGCTAGGAAAAAATGCTGTTGCCCTAAAGAAAGAAACTGGATTGATCTCCAAACTGGCTCTTTATGTTTGAAAGGCCCCAAGCATGCAGACTGTACCCCAAACAGCATGGAATCTTTTTGTTTTTGTTTTGGCTTCCCAGATGGCTTAGTGGTAAAGAATCTGTTTGCAATACAGGAAATGCAGATTTGATCCCTGGGTGGGAAAGATCCCCTGGAGAAGGAAATGGCACTGCAGTCCAGTATTCTTGTCTGGAAAATCCCATGAACAGAGGAGCCTGGCAGGCTACAGTCCATTTGGTCACAAAAGAGTCACACATGACTCAGTGACTAAAAAACAAAAGCAACAAATCAACTGTATGTCAATAAAATAAATTTTAAAAAGGAATAAAAAATGCTAGGATTAAATGTAACCAACGAGGTAAAAAACCTGTAACCTTAAAGACTGAAGAACAGATGCAATCTAAAGATTCAATGTAACCCCTAACAAAATTCCAATGGCATTTTTCACAGAAATAGAAATAAAATCCTATACTTTTTTTGAAGCACAAAAGACTAGAATCACCAAATCAATCCTGAGAAAACTAATAAAGTTAGATGCACCACATTCCCTGATTTTAAACTATACCACAAAGCAACAGCAATAAAAACAGTATGACTCTGTCATAAAAACAGACACATAGGTTTCCAGATTGGATCTGGACAAAGACTGAAGTCTCCAGGAGGGATGGACCCAGCATCTCCTGAGGCCAGAGAGTGCCTGCAAGCTCAGGGCTTAGCAGAACACAGGCAAAAGTCGCCACTAACAAGAAATCAGCATGAACCACTCAGCCAACCTTTCCCTCCAAGGGCAAAAACCAAAAGGAAGAAGGAACGCAACCCTAAAGCCTGGGAAAAGGAGACCTCAAGTAGAGAAAGTTAGGAAAAAAAATGATGAAAAGTCAGCAAAATGCAGCACAAATAAAGGAGGAAGGTAGAAACTAACAAGACCAAGTAAGCAAAGAAGAAATAAGCAATCTATCTGAAAGAGAATTCATAATACGGATAGTAAAGATGCTCTGAAAACTTGAAAACAGAATGGAGAAAATGCAAGAAACACAGCTAATACAATCACCAATGACACAGAAGAAATAAATAAAAGGGGATGAATAATAAAATTACTGAAATTAAAAATATTCTAGAAGGAACCAATAGCAGAATAACTGAGGCAGAGAAATGGATAATGAACTGGAAGATAGAATGGTGGAAATAATTGCTGAAGAGCAGAATAAAGGGAAAAGAATGAAAAGAATTGAGGGTAGCCTCAGAGACTTTGGGACAATATTAAATGCACCAACATTCAGGTTATAGTGGTTCCAGGGGAAGAAGAAAAAAAAGGAAAGGCCCTGGGAAAATTTTGGAAGAAATTATAGTTGAAAACTTCTCAAACATGGGAAAGGAAATAGTCAATCAAGTCCAAAAAGCACAGAGAGTCCCTTACAGGATAAACCCAAGATGAAACACATTGAGACACATATTAATCAAGCTAACAGATATTAAGCACAAAGAAAGAATTTTAAAAGCAGCAAGGGAAAAGTAATAAATAACGTACAAGGGAAAACCCATACAATTAACAGCAGATCTTTCAGCAAACTCTGCAGGCCAGAAGGGAATGGCAGGATATATTTAAAGTACTGAAAGAGAAAAACCTACAGCCAAGTTTACTACACCAGCAAAGATCTCATTCAACTCTCCGTCAACTTTTGATGGAGAAATCAAATGTTTCGTAGACAAGCGGAAGTTAAGAGAATATAATGCCACCAAACCAGCCTTGCAACAAATACTGAAGGGACTTACATAGCCAGTAAACACAAGAGAAAGGAAAGACCTATAAAAACAAGCCCAAGATAATCAAGAAAATGCCAATAGGAATGTATGTATCAATAATTACCTAAAATGTAAAGAGATTAAATGCACCAACCAAAAGATACAGACTGAATGGATACAAAAACAAGATCTATATACTCACTGATTGCAAGAGACCCACTTTAGACCTGGAGACACATACAGACTGAGTGAAAGGATGGAAAAAGATATTCCATGTGAATGGAAACCAAAAGAAAGCCAGACTGGCAATCCTTATTTCAGACAAAATAGACTTTAAAATAAGTAATATTGTGAGAGACAAAGAAAGACAGTACATAATAACCAAGGGGTCAATCCAAGAAGATGATATAACAAGTGTAAATATGTATGTACCCAACATAGGAGCACCTCAATACATAAGGCAAACACTAACAGACATAATAGTAACATAATAATAGTCGGGGACTTTAACACCCCCCATATACCAATGACAGATCATCAAAACAGAAAATTAATAAGGAACAAAAATCTTAAATAAACTATCAGACCAAATGGACCTAACTGATAGCTTCAGGACTTTCTCTCCAAATGCAGAAGAGTACACTTTCTTCTCAACTGCACATGGAACATTCTTGAGGATGTACCACATCTCGGGCCACAAATCAAGACTCAGTAATTTAAGAAAATTGAATTTGTATCAAGTATCTTCTCTAACCACAATGCTATGAGAGTAGGTATCAACTACAGGGAACAAAATTGCATTAAAAATGCAAACTCATTAAAGAATACATTAGTAAATAAAGAAGAGGCTACTGGAGAAATAAGAAGGGAAATCAAAAGATTCCCAGAAACAAATGACAGTGAAAACATGACAACCTAAAACCTATAGCAGTAGCAGTGTTAGTCACTCAGTCATGTCTGACTCTTTGCGACCCCATGAACTATAGCCCGCCAGGCTCCTCTATCCATGGGATTCTCCAGGCAAGAATACTGGAATGGCTTGTCACTCCCTTCTCCAGAGGATCTTTCTGACCCAGGGATTGAACCCAGGTCTCCTGCCTTGCAAGTAGATTCTTTACCATGTAAGCTACAGGGAAGATACTAAAACCTATGGGATTCAGCAAAAGCAGTTCTAAGAGGGAAGGTTATAATGATACCATTATACCTCAAGAAACAAGGAAAACATCAATAGACAACCTAACTCTACATCTAAAGCAGCTGGAAAAAGAACTAAAAACCCCTGAAGTCAGCAGAAGGAAAGACATCATGAACACCAGAGCAGAAATAAGTGAAAAAGAAATGAAGGAAACAATAACAAAGATTAATAAAACTAAGAGATGGTTCTTTGAGAAGATAAAATTGACAAATCACTAGCCAGACTCATCAAGAAGAAAAGGGAGAAAAATCGAATCAAGAAAATTAGAAATGAAAAAGGAAAGGTTACAACAGACAACACAGAGATACAAAGGATCATAAGAGAATATTATGAGCAGCTATATGCTATAAAATGGACAACCTAAAGAAAATGGACAGATTATTAGAAAAGTTCAACCTCTCAAAACTGAACCAGGAAGAAACAGAAATTATGAAACCCAATTACAAAAACACTAAAATCGAAACAGTGATCAAAAATCTCAAAAAACAAAAAGTCTAGGGCCAGATGGCTTCACAGGGAAATTCTATCAAACATTTAGAGAAGAGTTAATGCCTATTTTTCTGAAACTCTTCCAAAAAAATTGCAGAGAAAGGAACACTTCCAAATTCATTCTATGAGGCCACAATCATCCTGATACTCAAACCAGGCAAAGACAAAGCAAAACAAAGACATTATAGGCCAGTAAACAATGGAAACAGTGACAGACTTCACTTTCTGGAGCTCCAAAATCTCTGCAGATGGTGACTGCAGCCATGAAATTAAAAGACACTTGCTCCTTGGGAAAAAAACGCTATTACCAACCTAGATAGCATGTTAAAAAGCAGAGACATTACTTTACTGACAAAGGTCCATCTACTCAAAGCTATGATTATTCCAGTATTCCATGTATGGATGTGAGAATTGGACCATAAAGAAAGCTGAGCGCTGAAGAATTGATGCTTTTGAACTGTGGTGTTGGAGAAGACTCTTGAGAGTCCATTGGACTGCAAGGAGATCAAACCAGTCAGTCCTAGAGGAAATCAGTACTGAATATTCATTTGAAGGGCTGAAGCTGAAGCTCCAATACTTTGGCCACCTGATGCAAAGAACTGACTCCTTGGAAAAGACCCTGATGCTGGGAAAGACTGAAGGCAGGAAAAAAGGGGATGACAGAGGATGAGCTGGTTGGATGGTATTACCGACTCAATAGACATGAGTTTGAGCAGGCTCCAGGAGTTGGTGAAGGTCAGGGAAGCCTGGTGTGCTGCAGTCCATGGGATCACAAAGAGTCAGACATGACTGAGTGAACTGAACTGACTGATCACTGATGAACATATATGCAAAAATCCTCAACAAAATGCTAGCAAACAATGCACCAACACATTGAAATGCTCATACGCAATGATCAAGTTGGGTTTATTTCAGGGATGCAAGGATTCTTCGACATACACAAATCAATCAATGTGATATGCCATATTAACAAATGGAAAGATAAAAACCATATGATCATCTCAATAGATGCAGAAAAACTTTCAACAAAATTCAGCATCCATTTATGATTTAAAAAATAAGCTTCAACAAATGGGCATAGAAGGAACATGCCTTAACATAGTAAATGCCATATATGATAAACCCACAGCAAACATTACACTCAAAGATGAAAAACTAAAAGCACTCTAAGGTCAGGAACAAGACAAGGGTGTCCACTCTCACCACTATTTTTCAACATAGCTTTGGAATTCCTAGCTATGGCAATACACAGAAATCACTTGCCTTTCTATATAAGAACAATGAAAAATCAGAAAGAGAAATTAAGCAATCAATCCTATTCACCATTCCAACAAAAAGAATAAAATATCTAGGAATAAACCTACCTAAGGAGACAAAAGACCTGTATACAGAAAATTATAAGACACTGATGAAAGAAATCAAAGACAACATAAACAGATGGAGAGGCATTCCATGTTCCTGAGTAGGAAGAATCAATATTGTGAAAGTCACTATATTGCCAAATGCAACCTACAGATTCAATGCAATCCCAATCAAATTACCAATGGCATTTTTCACAGAACTAGAACAAAAAATTTCACAATTCATATGGAAATGCAAAAGACCCCAAATAGCCAAAGCAGTCTTAAGAAAGAAGTTGGAGTTGGAGGAACCAACCTTCCTGACTTCAGACTATACTACAAACCTAGTCATCAAGACAGTATGGTATTAGCACAAAACCAGGAATATAGACAAATGGAACAAAATAGAGAAACCAGAGATAAATCCACACACCCATGGGTAACCTTATTTTTGAAAAAGGAGACAAGAATGTACAATGGGGCAAAGACAGCCTCTTCAATAAGTGGTGCTGGTAAAACTTTACCATAAACAAAGATAAAATCAAAATGGATTAAAGACCTAAATGTAAGACCAGGAACTATTAAACTCTTAGAGGAAAACATAGGCAGAACACTTGATGATATAAATCAAAGCAAGATCTTCTATGACCCACCTCCTAGAGTAATGGGAATAAAAACAGAAATAAACAAATGGAACCTAATTAAACTTAAAAGCTTTTGCACAGCAAGGAAACTACAAAGAAGGTGAAAAGACAATCTTCAGAATAGGAGAAAATAATACCAAAGGAAATAACTGACAAATAATTAATTTCCAAAATATACAAGCAACTCATACAACTCAATACCAGAAAAACAAGCAACCCAATAAAAAAGTGGTAAAAAAGACCTAAAAGGACTTTTCTCCACAGAAGACATAGAGATAGCTAACAAGCACATGAAAAGCTGCTCAACATCACTCATTATTAGAGAAATGCAAACCAAAACTATGAAATACCACTTTACACCAGTCAGAATGGCCATCATCAAAGAGTCTATAAACAATAAATGCTGGGGAGGGTATGGAGAAAAAGGAATGCTTTTGGATTCCTGGTGGGAATATAAACTGATTCAGTCACTATGGAATATGATACGGAGATTCCTTTAAAAACTAGGAACAAAACCACCATATGACCTAGAAATCATATTCATAGGCATATACCCAGAGGAAACCAAAATTTAAAAAGACACACGTACCCCAATGTTCATGGCAGCACTATTTACAATAGCTAGAACATGGAAGCAGCCTAGATGTCCATAGACATGACATCTATGAATAAAGAATTTGTGGTACATATATACAATGGAATACTACTCAGTCATAAAAAGGAACACATTTGAATCAGTTCTAATGAGGTGAATGTACCTAGAGCCTATTATACAGAGTGAAGTAAGTCATAAAGAGAAATATAAATATTGTGTACTGACACATATATATGCAATCTAAAAAGATGGTACTAATGAATTTATTTTCAGGGCAGCAATGAAGAAACAGACATAGAGAACAGACCTATAGACACAGGGGGAAGGGAGGAGGGAGAAGGTGAGATGTATGGAGAGAGTAACATCCAAAATCACAGCAGATGGTGACTGCAGCCATGAAATTAAAAGACGCTTACTCCTTGGAAGAATAGTTATGACCAACCTAGATAGCATAGTCAAAAGCAGTTATTACTTTGCCGACAAAGGTCCGTCTACTCAAGGCTATGGTTTTTCCAGCGGTCATGTATGGATGTGAGAGTTGGACTGTGAAGAAGGCTGAGCGCTGAAGAATTGATGCTTTTGAACTGTGGTGTTGGAGAAGACTCTTGAGAGTCCCTTGGACTGCAAGGAGATCCAACCAGTCCATTCTGAAGGAGATCAGCCCTGGGTGTTCTTTGGAAGGAATGATGCTAAAGCTGAAACTCCAGTACTTTGGCCATTTCATGTGAAGAGTTGACTCATTGGAAAAGACTCTGATGCTGGGAGGGTTTGGGGGCAGGAGAAGAAGGGGACGACAGAGGATGAGATGGCTGGATGGCATCACTGACTCGATGGATGTGAGTCTGGAGTGAATTCTGGGAGTTGGTGATGGACAGGGAGGCCTGGCATGCTGCGATTCATGGGGTCGCAAAGAGTTGGACACAACTGAGTGACTGAACTGAACTGAACATGGAAATTTACAATACCATATGTAAAATAGATAGCCAATAATACATTGGCCACCTAATGCAAAGAACTGACTCATTTGAAAAAACCCTGATGGTGGGAAAGATTGAAGGCAGGAGGAGAATGGGATGACAGAGGATGAGATGGTTGGATGGCATCACCAACTCAATGGACATGAGTTTGAGTGAACTCCAGGAGTCGGTGATGACCAGGAAGGCCTGGCATGCTGCAGTCCACTGGATCGCAAAGAGTCAGACACGATTGAGTGACTGAGCTGAACTGAATGGGAATTTGCTGTGTGATTCAGGGGACTCAAACAGGGGCTCTGTGATAGTCTGGAAGGGTGGACTGGGGAGGGAGATGTGAGGGGGGTTGGGAGGGAGGGGACATAGGTGTACCTATGGCTGGTTCTTGATGTATGACAGAAAACCACAAAATTTTGTAAAGCATTAAAAAAAAAAAGATATAGATCAATAGAGGAGAATAGAGAGCCCAGAAATAAACTCGGATGTGTGTGATCAGTTAATTTACAAGAAAGGTAGCAAGAAAATAAAATGGGAAAGGACAGTCTCTCCAGTAAACGGTGTTGGAAAGAATGGACAGTCACAAAAGATGCAAAAAGAGTGAAACAAATGCAGAAGACTGAAATTGGCCCATTATCTATCATATACACAAAAATCCACTCAAAACACATTAAAAACTGAATGCAAGACCTGAAACCATTAAACTTCTAGATGAAGACACAGTAGTATTCTCCTTGACATTGGTGCAGGCAATGATTATTTAGATTTGACACCAAAAACAAAGCAAGTTAAGCAAAAATAAAGTGGGACTACGTCGAACTAAAAGCTTAAACAGCAAAAGAAACCATTAACAAAACAAACCTATTCTATTAAATGGGTGAAAATACATTCAAGTCATATATCTGATAAAGGGTAGATATCCAAAATATATTTTTAAAAACTCATACAATTTTACAGCAAAAACAAACAAACAAACAAACAATCTGATTGTCAGCACAGGGCATAGAGTGTAGGGGAAATGAATAAAATTGGATCTAAAAGTTACAAACTAAAAAAAAAAGAGAAAATGCAACAACAATTCATAACAGCAACAACTCTTAACAAACTACTAACAAGGAAATTTGCACAATATGATAAAAGGTATCTCTGAATAACCTAAAGGAAACATTATACATAGTGGTGAAATTCCAAGTACTTTCCTCCTAAGATAAGAAGCAACATAAGGATATTCTCTCTTATGTAAAACATTTATTATTCATTAATAAGATTTTTAAAATAATCTTTTAACAACTAAAATACTGGTAGCAGTGTAAAAATTTATATTTTAGGTGGTAAATAGGGTAGACAGCATACAAATTAAGTAGATTAAAAAAATCTAAGAATTTTTTTCAGTGTAGTGTTATAATGAAGTGTAAATGGACAAGTAGGTTACACTTAAGAAAAAAAATACACATAGTGAGAACAGAGAAAAAAGGAATCAGTGTGTGAGAATTCTTGATAAAGTAACAAAATTATATATGATATAAAAATGCATTAACAACAAAACAAAATATGTAATGAACTCTATACTTAAAAAGACACTTAGTTATTCAGAAAATGAACAGGCTTTCTTATGTTGTGAAAATTTAGCAAATACATTTTAAATTAAAGCAATATAATAAAAATTTTTATATCATTCTGCAATGTACATTTAAAGGAGAATAAAAATTATTCAAAATTGAACAAAAATCAAACTGGAACTGAAGTTGATGATTCAGAACATGAAATCATATAAACACTGCAGTTCTAAAATTAAATGTCGAATAAAATTTTCATCTGTAGTTGGAATTTTTTATGTTTGAAATTGTAGTAAGTTTCTCTCAGATATGAAAATGGCTCAAAAAGATTTAACACATATTCTCAACATATAAAAAATATTTTAAAACAGGAAAATAAAGGCACTAGCAGTTAGATATTGAAGCATTTAAGCACATAGTGTTCTGAATAATTTTAATAAATATGATTGCAAAGTGGGAGGCCAACTACAAAAATAATCCTTCAGACTTCATAGATATTCAAAAGTATAGTACTTAACAAACAGAATCTAAAAGCAAAAAATACATTCAATAGAGGAAATAACTATTTGGCTCCAATTTTAAATGTTTTTAAGTATTTATATACTATGTTTGGGGTTTCCCAGCTGGCTCAGCGGTAAAGAACCCACCTGCAATGCCGGAAATGCATGGCTTCGATTCCTGGGTCAGGGAGATTCCCTGGAGGAGGGCATTGCAACCCACTCCAGGATTCTTGCCTGAAGAATTCCATGTACAGAGGAGCCTGGCGGGCTACAGTCCACAGGGTCGCAATGAGTTGGACATGACTGAAGCGACTTAGCATCCACACATACTATGTTTATAAAGTAGTTAGTTTTTAATATAATATGGAAGCTACTCATCAAATTGAGTTGTAAGGGAAGAAGAGCATTCCTTTCCCAAAAAACCCTGTCACTTAAGAAAATATTTTGACTTCATGTTTCTTAGCCATATGGGAATAGATTAAATTCAAGGTTCAGTAGCTTCAGGGAATCTGCTCTAAAACCTTGCAAGTGTCTGGAGAATAAACAGAAAGTTTATTTTACTCTAGTATAAAAGACATATGATAAAGATATATTATGTAGGACCATAGGATTTATTAAAGGAAAAACACTGGAGAAGGATTTAATATGAACTATACTGACAACATTAATGCACACTTCTTTTGTATACTAGTATTAGATGTCATACCTGATTCTTTTTGGTAGTCTTTGTTTTGTATATTAAAATATTCATTGATATATTTCAGGTTTTTTTATAAAGTGATGCCATTTTTCAGAGCCAGTACTTTTTATCATTATGTCCTTTTCTAATGTTTTCGGACATTATATCCTGCACAGAATATACAATGCCTTACTTAGAGAGTTCCTTTTCATTCATTGCAGATCTCCCTTTTTATTTTTATTTATTTTTTTTTTCTTTTTTTTTTTTTTTACTGTTTTATTTATTTATTTATTTATTTTTATTTTATTAAATTTTAAAATCTTTAATTCTTACATGTGTTCCCAAACATGAAACCCCCTCCCACCTCCCTCCCCATAACATCTCTGTGGGTGATCCCCATGCACCAGCCCCAAGCATGCTGTATCCTGCGTCAGACATAGACTGGCGATTCAATTCTTACATGATAGTATACATGATAGAATGCCATTCTCCCAAATCATCCCGCCCTCTCCCTCTCTCTCTGAGTCCAAAAGTCCGTTATACACAGCTGTGTCTTTTTTCCTGTCTTGCATACAGGGTCGTCATTGCCATCTTTCTAAATTCCATATATATGTGTTAGTATACTGTATTGGTGTTTTTCTTTCTGGCTTACTTCACTCTGTATAATCGGCTCCAGTTTCATCCATCTCATCAGAACTGATTCAAATGAATTCTTTTTAACGGCTGAGTAATACTCCATTGTGTACATGTACCAAAGCTTTCTTATCCATTCATCTGCTGATGGACATCTAGGTTGTTTCCATGTCCTGGCTATTATAAACAGTGCTGCGATGAACATTGGGGTACATGTGTCTCTTTCAATTCTGGTTTCCTCGGTGTGTATACCCAGCAGTGGGATTGCTGGGTCATAAGGTAGTTCTATTTGCAATTTTTTTAAGGAATCTCCACACTGTTCTCCATAGTGGCTGTACTAGTTTGCATTCCCACCAACAGTGTAGGAGGGTTCCCTTTTCTCCACACCCTCTCCAGCATTTGTTGCTTGCAGATTTTTGGATCGCAGCCATTCTGACTGGTGTGAAGTGGTACCTCATTGTGGTTTTGATTTGCATTTCTCTGATAATGAGTGATGTTGAGCATCTTTTCATGTGTTTGTTAGCCATCCGTATGTCTTCTTTGGAGAAATGTCTATTTAGTTCTTTGGCCCATTTTTTGATTGGGTCGTTTATTTTTCTGGAATTGAGCTGCATAAGTTGCTTGTATATTTTTGAGATTAGTTGTTTGTCAGTTGCTTCATTTGCTATTATTTTCTCCCATTCAGAAGGCTGTCTTTTCACCTTGCGTATATTTTCCTTTGTTGTGCAGAAGCTTTTAATTTTAATTAGATCCCATTTGTTTATTTTTGCTTTTATTTCCAGAATTCTGGGAGGTGGATCATAGAGGATCCTGCTGTGATTTATGTCTGAGAGTGTTTTGCCTATATTCTCCTCTAGGAGTTTTATAGTTTCTGGTCTTACATTTAGATCTTTAATCCATTTTGAGTTTATTTTTGTGTGCGGTGTTAGAAAGTGATCTAGTTTCATTCTTTTACAAGTGGTTGACCAGTTTTCCCAGCACCACTTGTTAAAGAGATTGTCTTTACTCCATTGTATATTCTTGCCTCCTTTGTCAAAGATAAGGTGTCCATATGTGTGTGGATTTATCTCTGGGCTTTCTATTTTGTTCCATTGATCTATATGTCTGTCTTTGTGCCAGTACCATACTGTTTTGATGACTGTGGCTTTGTAGTAGAGCCTGAAGTCAGGCAAGTTGATTCCTCCAGTTCCATTCTTCTTTCTCAAGATTGCTTTGGCTATTCGAGGTTTTTTGTATTTCCATACAAATCTTGAAATTATTCGTTCTAGTTCTGTGAAAAATATGGCTGGTAGCTTGATAGGGATTGCGTTGAATTTGTAAATTGCTTTGGGTAGTATACTCATTTTCACTATATTGATTCTTCCAATCCATGAACATGGTATATTTCTCCATCTATTAGTGTCCTCTTTGATTTCTTTCATCAGTGTTTTATAGTTTTCTATATATAGGTCTTTAGTTTCTTTGGGTAGATATATTCCTAAGTATTTTATTCTTTTCGTTGCAATGGTGAATGGAATTGTTTCCTTAATTTCTTTTTCTACTTTCTCATTATTAGTGTACAGGAATGCAAGGGATTTCTGTGTGTTGATTTTATATCCTGCAACTTTACTATATTCATTGATGAGCTCTAGTAATTTTCTGGTGGAGTCTTTAGGGTTTTCCATGTAGAGGATCATGTCATCTGCAAACAGTGAGAGTTTTACTTCTTCTTTTCCAATTTGGATTCCTTTTATTTCTTTTTCTGCTCTGATTGCTGTGGCCAAAACTTCCAGAACTATGTTGAATAGTAGCGGTGAAAGTGGACACCCTTGTCTTGTTCCTGACTTTAGGGGAAATGCTTTCAATTTTTCACCATTAAGGATAATGTTTGCTGTGGGTTTGTCATATATAGCTTTTATTATGTTGAGGTATGTTCCTTCTATTCCTGCTTTCTGGAGAGTTTTTATCATAAATGGATGTTGAATTTTGTCAAAGGCCTTCTCTGCATCTATTGAGATAATCATATGGTTTTTATTTTTCAATTTGTTAATGTGGTGAATTACATTGATTGATTTGCGGATATTGAAGAATCCTTGCATCCCTGGGATAAAGCCCACTTGGTCATGGTGTATGATCTTTTTAATATGTTGTTGGATTCTGATTGCTAGAATTTTGTTGAGGATTTTTGCATCTATGTTCATCAGTGATATTGGCCTGTAGTTTTCTTTTTTTGTGACATCTTTGTCAGGTTTTGGTATTAGGGTGATGGTGGCCTCATAGAATGAGTTTGGAAGTTTACCTTCCTCTGCAATTTTCTGGAAGAGTTTGAGTAGGATAGGTGTTAGCTCTTCTCGAAATTTTTGGTAGAATTCAGCTGTGAAGCCGTCTGGACCTGGGCTTTTGTTTGCTGGAAGATTTCTGATTACAGTTTCAATTTCCGTGCTGGTGATGGGTCTGTTAAGATTTTCTATTTCTTCCTGGTTCAGTTTTGGAAAATTGTACTTTTCTAAGAATTTGTCTATTTCTTCCACATTATCCATTTTATTGGCATACAACTGCTGATAGTAGTCTCTTATGATCTTTTGTATTTCTGTGTCATCTGTTGTGATCTCTCCATTTTCATTTCTAATTTTATTGATTTGATTTTTCTCTCTTTGCTTCTTGATGAGTCTGGCTAGTGGTTTGTCAATTTTATTTATCCTTTCAAAGAACCAGCTTTTGGCCTTGTTGATTTTTGCTATGGTCTCTTTTGTTTCTTTAGCATTTATTTCTGCCCTAATTTTTAAGATTTCTTTCCTTCTACTAACTCTGGGGTTCTCCAATTCTTCCTTTTCTAGTTGCTTTAGTTGTAGAGTTAGGTTATTTATTTGACTTTTTTCTTGTTTCTTGAGGTATGCCTGTATTGCTATGAACTTTCCTCTTAGCACTGCTTTTATAGTGTCCCACAGGTTTTGGGTTGTTGTGTTTTCATTTTCATTAGTTTCTATGCATATTTTGATTTCTTTTTTGATTTCTTCTGTGATTTGTTGGTTATTCAGAAGTGTGTTGTTCAACCTCCATATGTTGGAATTTTTAGTAGTTTTTCTCCTGTAATTGAGATCTAATCTTAATGCATTATGGTCAGAAAAGATGCTTGGAATGATTTCGATTTTTTTGAATTTATCAAGTTTAGATTTATGGCCCAGGATGTGATCTATCCTGGAGAAGGTTCCATGAGCACTTGAAAAAAAGGTGAAATTCATTGTTTTGGGGTGAAATGTCCTATAGATATCAATTAGGTCTAATTGATCTAATGTATCATTTAAAGTTTGCGTTTCTTTGTTAATTTTCTGTTTAGTTGATCTGTCCATAGGTGTGAGTGGGGTATTAAAGTCTCCCATTATTATTGTGTTATTGTTGATTTCCCCTTTCATACTTGTTAGCATTTGTCTTACATATTGCGGTGCTCCTATATTGGGTGCATATATATTTATAATTGTTATATCTTCTTCTTGGATTGATCCTTTGATCATTATGTAGTGGCCTTCTTTGTCTCTTTTCACAGCCTTTGCTTTAAAGTCTATTTTATCAGATATGAGTATTGCCACTCCTGCTTTCTTTTGGTCTCTATTTGCGTGGTATATCTTATTCCAGCCCTTCACTTTCAGTCTATATGTGTCCCTTGTTTTGAGGTGGGTCTCTTGTAAGCAGCATATAGAGGGGTCTTGTTTTTGTATCCATTCGGCCAGTCTTTGCCTTTTGGTTGGGGCGTTCAACCCATTTACGTTTAAGGTAATTATTGATAAGTATGATCCCGTTACCATTTACTTTATTGTTTTGGGTTCGGGTTTATACACCCTTTTCGGTTTCCTGTCTAGAGAATATCCTTTAGAATTTGTTGGAGAGCTGGTTTGGTGGTGCTGAATTCTCTCAGCTTTTGCTTGTCTGTAAAGCTTTTGATTTCTCCTTCGTATTTGAATGTGATCCTTGCTGGGTACAGTAATCTGGGCTGTAGGTTATTGTCTTTCATCACTTTAAGTATGTCTTGCCATTCCCTCCTGGCCTGAAGAGTTTCTATTGAAAGATCAGCTGTTATCCTTATGGGAATCCCCTTGTGTGTTATTTGTTGTTTTTCCCTTGCTGCTTTTAATATTTGTTCTTTGTGTTTGACCTTTGTTAATTTAATTAATATGTGTCTTGGGGTGTTTCGCCTTGGGTTTATCCTATTTGGAACTCTCTGTGTTTCTTGGACTTGGGTGATTATTTCCTTCCCCATTTTAGGGAAGTTTTCAACTATTATCTCCTCAAGGATTTTCTCATGATCTTTCTTTTTGTCTTCTTCTTCTGGGACTCCTATAATTCGAATGTTGGAGCGTTTCATATTGTCCTGGAGGTCTCTGAGATTGTCCTCGTTTCTTTTAATTCGTATTTCTTGTTTCCTCTCTGATTCATTTATTTCTACCATTCTATCTTCTATTTCACTAATCCTATCTTCTGCCTCCGTTATTCTACTATTTGTTGCCTCCAGAGTGTTTCTGATCTCATTTATTGCGTTATTCATTATATTTTGACTCTTTTTTATTTCTTCTAGGTCCTTGTTAAACCTTTCTTGCATCTTCTCAATCCTTGTCTCTAGGCTATTTATCTGTGATTCCATTTTGATTTCAAGATTTTGGATCATTTTCACTATCAATATTCGGAATTCCTTCTCAGGTAGATTCCCTACTTCTTCCTCTTTTGTTTGGTTTGGTGGGCAACTCTCCTGTTCCTTTACCTGCTGAGTATTCCTCTGTCTCTTCATCTTGGTTATATTGCTGCGTTTGGGGTGGTCTTTTTATATTCTGGTGATTTGTGGAGTTCTCTTTATTATGGAGCTTCCTCACTGTGGGTGGGGTTCTATCAGTGGCTTGTCCAGGTTTCCTGGTTAGGGAGGCTTGTGTTGGAGTTCTGGTGGGTGGAGCTGGGTTTCTTCTCTCTGGAGTGCAGTGGAGTGACCAGTGATGGGTTATGAGACATCAAAGGTTTTGGAATAATTTTGAGCTGCCTGTATATTCAAGCTCAGGGGAGTGTTCCTGTGTTGCTGGAGAATTTGAGTGATATGTCTTGTTTTGGAACTTGTTGGCCCTTGGGTGGAGCTTGGTTTCAGTGTAAGTATGAAGGCATTTGATGAGCTCCTATTGCTTAATGTTCCCTGAATTCAAGAGTTCTCTAATGTTTTCAGGTTTTGTATTTAAGCCTCCTGCTTCTGGTCTTCAGTTTTTACAGTAGCCTCTAGACTTCTCCATCTATACAGCACCGATGATAAAACATCTAGGTTAAAGATGAAAAGTTTCTCCACATTGAGGGACACTCAGAGAGGTTCACTGAGTTACAAGGAGAAGAGAAGATGGAGGGGGTAGTTAGAGGTAACTGGAATGAGATGCGGTGAGATCAAAAGAGGAGAGAGCAAGCTAGGCAGTAGTCACTTCCTTATGTGCGCTCTATAGTCTGGCCCGCTCAGGTATTTACGGAGTTATACAGGGAAGAGGAGAGGGAGGAAGTAGACAGAGGTGACCAGGAGGATAAGAGAGAGGAATGAGAAGGAGAGAGACAAATCCTGCCAGTAACCAGTTCCTTAGGTGTTCTCCACTGTCTGGAACACTCAGAGATTCACAGAGTTGGATAGAGAAGAGATGGGGGAGAAAAGAGACAGAGGCCACCTGGTGGAGAAAAAGGAGAGTCCATAGGAGAAGAGAGTGGTCAAGCCAGTAATCTCGCTCTCAGGTAAACTTGGGTAGTGAAGTTTGGGTTTTTAAATGAACATAATTGACAACAAAAACCTAAGAGCAAAGGTTAAAAATCTAGAGTAGAGGTTGGATTTTCAAAAATACAATATTAAAGAAAAGAAGCAGAAGGAAAAAGCAGGAAAGAAAGAAAGAAAAAAAACCAAGAATTATTAAAAAAAAACAAGCAAACAAAACAAAACAAAACAAACAAACAAACAAAAACCCCACCAACAACCATCCAAAGGCTATATATGGTGTTTGCCTTAAAAAAAAAAAAAAAAGTCTTTTTTTTTAAAAATAGTAATAATAGGTTATAGTAATAAAAATTAGAGGAGAAATAGAAGACTTAACAATTAAAAAAAAAAGGTTAAAAAAAAAAAAGAGAAAAAAAAAAAAAAAGGAATGATTTTTAAAATAGTAAAAATATATCTGGCTCTTCTCTGATGTTTTGGGCCGTGTGGGATCACTTCCAAGGTGGTTCCCTCTGTTTAACTTCTTCCGTTTGCTGGTTTTTCAGGCTCACTAGTTCAGTCGCGCTGTGGGGAGGGGGAATGCCGCAAACTAATAGCGCTGTCGTGTGCTCACAGTGTCACAGCCCCGCTTGACCTGTCCCTTCTCGCGGCGCACAAACCGCTCCGGCTCTACGATGCACAGCCGGGAACCGTCTGGGGCTGGCCCTAGGCTGCGTGCACTTCCCAGTCCAAGCCGCTCATGTTTGGCGCTCAGGCAGCCCTCAGAGGCACAGATTCGGCTGGGACTGCGCTTTGTGCCCTTCCCAGGTCCAAGTAGCTCAGGAGTTTGGCGAGCGTGATCACCGCGGCTTCTCACCTTTTCTGTCGCTGCTGCTCAACTTTCTGGGTGGACCTCCGGCGTCCCCCGTGAGGCAGATTGTGACTGTCCAGCACCCCCAGAAGTCTTAGCAAAGAAGCCCGCTTGCAGTTAGGTAAGTAAAGTCTCTCCGGGTCTGCAATTGCCCCTTTCCAGTCCTTACGGCTCTGGCTGCCTGTCCCCGGCTGGGGATGGTCTGCAGCCGGCTTTTTCCGTTCCGTCCTTTGTTCTGTGCTCGGTCCTGGCGGCGTCTTATGTTCGAGCTTTTCGTGCTGTAGCTATCCCACAGTCTGGTTTGCTAGCGCAAGTTAGATCGTTCTGGTTGCGCGTGGGGCGTTCCTGCCCAATTCTTATAAAGCACTGCAGCCCGTGCCTCCCGCGCGTCCCTGCCCTGCCCCCACTTCCCAATGGTGGATGCAGGCGTCTGTGCTGCTTTTCCGCTGGGGGAGTTACTGTTGGGCTTGTAATCTCTTGGTTTTAATTATTTCTTTATTTTTCCTTCCTGTTATGTTGCCCTCTGGGTTTCCAAGACTCGCCACAGACTCGGCAGGGAGAGTGTTTCCTGGTGTTTGGAAACCTCTCTTCTTAAAATTCCCTTCCCGGGACGGGCTTCCCTTCCCGGGACGGGCTTCCCTTCCCGGGACGGAGTTCCCTCCCCACCTCCTTTGTCTCCTTTTTCGTCGTTTATATTTTTTCCTACCTGTTTTTGAAGACAATGGTCTGCTTTTCTGGTTGCCTGCTGTCCTCTGCCAGCCTACAGAGGTTGTTTTGTGGAGTTTGCTCAGTGTTGAAATGTTCTTTTGAGGAATTTGTGAGGGAGAAAGTGGTCTTCCCGTCCTATTCCTCCGCCATCTTTATGCTCCTCAACTCTATGTTTTCCAGATCTCCCTTTTTAAAGCACATTTAAGAAGTCTTGCCCTGGTTCTCATCACTACCTCTATCATTTCTGACTTGTGTTTCTAAGTATCCTCTTGCTTTAGATTCCCACTGCCCTTTGATTCACTTCATTTTCCATACTAGGGTCACTAAGAGTCGGACACAAATGAGCAACTTCACTTTCACTTTTCATGTTCATGCATTGAAGAAGGAAATGGCAACCCTCTCCAGTGTTCTTGCCTGGAGAATTCCAGGGACGGGGGAGCCTGGTGGGCTGCTGTCTATGGGGTTGCACAGAGTCGGACAGGACTGAAGCAACTTAGCAGCAGCAGCAGCAGCCAGTAATCCTTTTCAGATTTAAAAAATTCATTTTCCTACCCCAAATTACATAAGGCTTCCCTGGTGACTCAGTGTTAAAAAACCTCCCTGCCAATTCCTGAGACACAGGTTTAGTCCCTGGGACTGGAAGATCCTCTGGAGAAGGAAATGGTAACCCACTCCAGTATTCTTGCCTGGGAAATTCCATGGACAGAGAAGCGTGGCAGACTACAGTTCATGGGGTTGCAAAAGAGTTGGACATGACTCTGTAACTAATCAACAGCAGCCTTAAATTCCATACTCATTTCTCTTCCCCTTCAGGATGTAATTCTCATTATTTTCAAAGTAAGACTGAGTCTGTGTTCCAGCACAGCCTCTGCTTCCCCTCTTCCTTCTCTAGAGGGGCTTACGCTTAGCTCCCCTGAATGGCTACACACCGTGTCCTGACCTTCAACACCCTTCATTATATTCTTCAACAGGTGAACTACTCATCCTTACACCTGGTTTCTCCACAAAACCTTTCCAGATTTTAGTCTCTGTGATATGCACAGCTCCCAATTCATTCTCCTACCTTCCACAGTTTGTCTCTGAGTTTAATGTTTCTTCTTTTGTTTAAATCTAGCTCTTATTACACAGAAATGACATTTTCTAATGCTGTTGTGCTTCCTTTTTCGTCACCCCTTGAGTCTAGGAATTCTGTATCTCCATTGATGAGTACAGAGGGCATTCAGTAAATATATATTTAATGAGTGAGTTAATAGCTATTTAATTAAGACAGAGAGTAGGGCTAATGTAGTTGGGATAAGCTCAGGCAGCCCTGCCACTTTTCAAATCCTTGCTCCACGACTTACCAGCTATTATGAACAAGTAAGTTACTTAAAACTCTCTGTGCTTTACTTTTCTCACTGCAAAATGAATGCTACATGAATTACTAGTTCAGAGCACAGATTCATGGGCTACATAAGGCAGTTAGCAAAATGCTTGATGTATCATCACTGCTCAGATGATTGTTAACTGTTATTGCAAAGGAGGGAAGTTAATCAGAATTACAGTAAACAGTATCTTTATTTGACTATCTTAAAGCTTGCTCAAAGTCTCATTTTATTGTACAAACAAGAATAGGGTAGAACATATTTGAAAAATAGTCATTATTGTAATTTCTAATAAATGAACTATAATAGATAAAAGAGAACAATGTGATATACTTATATTCTAAAGGACATAAAGTCAAATAATGAAAAGTAAATGAATCATAGAAGTAAAGTGATAATTTGCTAGACCTTTTATCACACATGTCCTTTGTAGTTCTATGACTGACAAAAAATGTTGACAGAATACTGACAAAAATCAATAGCAGTCCTTAGGAAACCAAGCATTTGGCATCAGGCAGACCTAGGTTTGCATCCCATCTCCTGCTCTCTCCATGTTGATTGACTACTTGAAATTTCCTAATTCACTCAGGAGTTATTTTAATGAATCTAGAGTATGATTACATTTCATCCTTTCTCATGATTGAATATTTATGTACCTGGAGAAGGAACTGGCAACCCAGTCCAGTATTCTTCCCTGGAGAATCCCATGGACAGATGGGCCTGGCAGGCTAGAGTCCATGGGGTCGCAGAGTCGGACATGATTGAGTGACTAACACACGCATAGAAGTCAGATTTGTCATTGCTCATCAAAAAAAAAAAAAAAAAGAGGGAAATTTTAAATTCATACAGGTAGAATGTATAGATTGCTAAATACTGAAAAAAATATAACAATAAAAGAAGCAACCTATAAAAAAGTGACTCAAAACTTTTAAGACTGAAGAAATCTATAAAACTTCCTTTTCTGCTTATTCTAATATGTATAAACACTTGTAGTAAAAAATTTACTTAAGATTGCATTAGAAATTAATTTTCATTTCACAATGAAAATTTTAAAAATCATATTTTAAAAATTAAGGTCTTTCTCCAATAATTTTGCTACAAAGCCTACAGCCCTTTTTCTTAAAAATGGCACTAAGTTCAGTTTGTGCAAATCAGTTTAATTCTGTTCCAAGTAACTCTCAATATGAAGACTGCCATTGTGGGTATGAATAATAATTTGATTTAGTGAGTTGTCTTTCATATGGTAATGCACATGCTATTGTTGACAAGCAATTAATTTCGACCGTTTTCTATTTAAAAGAAAACTGCAGAAAATCCACACCCGTAAAAGTATGTGTTAGCAAACAGAAACTGAATTCTCATAGCAACTTCTCCAGGTAAGGGCGGCTTATGTTAAGGAAACCCAGAAATCTCTGACATTTCTTTGAAATCATGTCAAATCTTTTCTTTCATCTTCAAGGCTGACATCATCTTTGGCAAGGTACACCTTACTGATGTTGTCTCTATCAGGCAAGAAGTGAATAAAGAAATCCACATTTCAATTCTGAGGTTGTCTGAGCAGCAGTTATCATCAAAAGAAGGCTGCAGGGTTCCCAGGTGCCTTCAGATTCTTGCTGTTAGTGAAATTGATATATAGACTCCTGACTCTGTTCTGCAGAAATAGTTCCAGCATTGGAAAGTTCATATACTGTTGATCTCCCATCTCCTCCTCGAGTGGCAACTTATATAAATAAACTAAATACTTTAGGAGAGTCCATAATATTGCCTCTAAGGCCAAGGCAAAAATATCCACCAAAAAAAACCCATGTTAAGTGAAATCAGTTCAGAAAATGGAGAATTTCCTTTGAATTCTGTGAACCCTTAATGGGAAAAGAAACTGACCTCAAGGAGTTTAGTAGGGGGAGGGAGAGAAGCAATACCCCATTTTTCTGGGAAGTATCCTGGGATAGATTATAGAATAGACATTTACCTATGTTTACCAGTCTTGGTGTTTTCTGGCAATACTCTCAGCTATTTAGCAAGGGTACCTTTCTGATAAAATACCTTGCTTCCAAACTACAGCTACAGTCTCAGCTTTTATCTCCTTTATGCAAAGATGAGACAGATCTAATATATCCTCTGCCCCATGGTGCATTCGTGAAATTTCATATTATGTTGTGGGGAAAGGAGGTGAAAATGTTACTATTCTGGGGTAAATACTACATAGCAGAGTTGATACAGAGATGCCTAAAGTTTTCCCATCTTTACCCATCACAACCCAATTTTATTTTAATTTTATGCCTTTGCCCATATGAACTTTATTTAGTAAGTGACAGAGAACTGTCCCTTTAAAGTTCTGTAGGATTCTTCTTGGAATGAGTCATTTTAGAAACTTGTCCATGAGAAGGATTTAAAAAAAAGAAAATTGCCTTTATGTCTCTATGCTGTCTTTGATGGCTCTTCCTTTCTTAAGACCTTCCTAGAGTTCAGAAAAATTAGATTAAAATATTCCACTACTTTAAACAAAGGCCCCAGAACTCTTGCCTTGGTAGACTTTTTTCTGGATTTCAAATTACAACATGAAGCATGTTTCCCAGTTATTTCAAAAATATATAACAAGGATTTTATCGTGCCAGACTTGATTAGAGAAATCACCACTGAGAAAATGTTCTGCCTTATTTTTTCCTCACAAGAGAAATCAGATTATTTTGAACAGATTTCCAAAACTTAAGAAACATTCAATCAGTCAATTCAAAATCAACATGAAATTGTACTCACAGGAGCTTCCATTTTTGGTGAACTCATGGTGAGAGGTGGTAAAAGATAAGAGAAGAGGTTAGGTTTGCGGGGAAGGGGAAATTTTAGTTGGATCTTTAAAACAAAACAACAAAAAAACTTAGGACAATTATTATTAGGACCTAAAAAATACCCTCCTAAAATCTTTTGGGAGGGATAATAATTATAAGCTAACTATTTCTGTGTCTTTATAATCACCCTGTGGCTGGAGTACGTTCAACAACAGGAAAATCTCACTAAATTTCTGCTCAGGGAGATGGCTCAAGTTGTTCAGGCTATCATTGAAGACAAATCAGAGTCAAAATTTTATTTTTATCTCATCCAAATTTCCCGTAAAATGTGTTGCCTTCCTGGCTCTTCTTCCCTTTTTCCCTTCTTGTCTTCAAATTAAGATTTTTACAATGTATATATCTTTTCAAATTAATGTTTTTGTTTCATTTATATGTACATATCCAGGACTTAAATTTCTGAATCACATGGTAGTTATATTTTTATACAGGGATAGTTGATTTGAAATCATATATATAAAGTAATGCAACATTACTTAGCCATAAAAAAGAATGAAATTCTGACATTTGCTACAACATTGATGAACCTAGAGGGTATTATGCTTAGTGAAGTTTGAGAATTGTATGTTATCACTCATATGTGGAATAAAAAAAAAAAGAAGAAGCCAATGAGAATAACAAAACAGAAACAGACTCACAGATACAGAGAACAAAGTAATGGTTACCAGTGTGGGAAGGGACGGGGGAGGGGAAAAATGGGGGTAAGGGATTAAGATGGATAAACTATTATGTATAAAATAAGATACAGGGATATATTATACAGCACAGAGAATACAGTCAATAATTTATAATAATTTTAGATGAAGTATAATCCACAAAATATTGAATTAGTATTTCTATCCCCAAAATCAATATAGTATTATAAATCAGCTATACTTGAGTTAATAAAAAAGGATGGACTAGAGCTATATTCAACAACATGAGTGAATCTTCCAAACAAAATGCTGAGTGAAAGAAGCCAAATTCAAAAGATTACACATAGTATAATTGCATTAATAAAAAATTCAAAATACAGATACTATGGTAGTCTATTATTTAGAGATGCACGCCAATGAAGAAATAGTAAAAAAAAAAAGAATTTAAGAAAAGCTCAGAAAAGCAGTTACTTTGACAGGATTTGTAGCAGTTTATAAGTTTCTTTGGGTGCTGTAGTTGTGGTGGTTGCGTATGGGTTGTTTTGTGATAATTCATTTATGCTTTGCACTTTCCTGGGCATGCGCTATATTTCATAATAAAAAGTTTAAAATACTTACTTGGAAAATGATTTTTATGTGTAAAAGGTGTCAAAAGAAAATTCAGGATATGGCTATTTTATTGGATGAAAGACAAATTGTTCTTGAACAAGGAGGTTTCAAAATCAAAACTGGAAAGAAGTTTGTTTCAGGAAGGTTACAGTAAGGCTTATGGAGTATAAAAACTGGAAGTTCATAGAACTTAATTCTCATTGGTTTGGCCAAGCAGTTTACTTAGGTCATTACTGATTGGCTACAATGTGCTGAGTCATCCTGACAAGGAAACTTCACTTATAGTTTAAAGGGTAGTTCAGGAAACAGATTTTTATGAGTTTTGCTAAACTAGGAGTAATTTAAGAATTTATTTCAATCTTGATATATTTCTATATAGGAACTGGTAGATTCTTGATTTAAGGAAAAAGCCTACTCTTCTTCTCCTGAGCTACCTGTTGACCTGAATTATAGTTCCCTTGGTAATATGGCTCCCAAAGTGTAATGTATTTCTTAAAGTTACACAATAAATTTAGAGTTGTCAGAGATTCCCTTGGTCTAGAGAAACATCTCCATTGATAGAAACTGATTCCTGAAAACAAGTTAACATATGGCTGCCTGTTTAGGCAGGACTTACACCCAGAGAACTCATGACTGGCAGCTGTTTCTGATACATTGTTGCTGGTAACCTCCAACTCCACTCTTTTTTCATGGACTAACGGCATTACTGGAACAGTTGATGTCTCAGAAGCTTCTCTACATACTGGGGAGTGAAGATGGCATGCAGCTTGGTGAGGTTGCAAAGGGGTGGCCCTCTGCCAGCATTTCTAATTCTACCTACCTCATCAACCATTGGAGAAGAAAATGGCAACCCCACTCCAGTATTCTTGGCTGGGAAATCCCATGGACAGAGGAGCCTGGCAGGCTACAGTCCAAGGGGTCACAAAGAGTCAGACACAATGTAAGCAACTAAACAATATCAACCCTTGGTCTTGGTTTTGCCTTATTGCCTGATTACCTAATCTAGGTTTAACTAGTTATATACAGTTGCCTGTATATAAAGGCAAGTAAATGGACCATAAACCATTCACAGGTAGGCCTCCAAATTTTAATCTATATGTGTAATTTATGTTTGTTTCCATTGAAGATACTTGCTCTTATGTTGATGTTTGTCATGTTGACTTTTAACAGAACAGATTGTAAAATATGATACAGAGCAGATTATAATTTAGAGGTTAAGATAGGTAGCACCATAAATAACTCAGAGCCAGACCTATATAGTATTTATTTGGGATATCAAATACTTTTGTCTGGTGCACAGGAGAAAAAAGAAGTTACGTCAAAGAAAACAGATCTCTTAAGCAACCACACAGTTCTACAGAATGACTGACTAAATAGTGCAATATTTGTGGGCTGTTTTTCATAACATATATTCAGCAATGTGCTGTTTATAAGTCAGTATTTGCTTCTTAACCTTTCCAAGCTGGAGAAAAAAGCAAGTCTAATCTATATATTCTAATCTCCTTCTTTTGAAAATGAGTCTACTCACAGCCAAAGAGAATGCCCAAACTTGTTGCTTTCTTGGTCAGCCCAGGCAGACTGCCAATTATGAAACCATGGAAATGTGGGGGAAAAAAATCTAGATATTCATCCCCAAAGCCGAAATTGCTAGCATATCTGAGGCATCTGTATTGGTGGTAACTGTCAAACTTTGCATTGCAAAACTCAAAGCCAGAACCTGAGTGGGATATTAAATATGAGGATTCTGTTCTCAAGCACTGTAAAAGGCAAAAAAGGAAACTAAAAGCCCTAAGGCAAATATATCGCACTGACATTTGAAACTCTTACAATAGATTTTATTTATTATGCTTTTAAAAACAAAGAACTAGAAATACACATTCCATTTTGCAAGGTGAGATACAGTCTCTGTATGACAATAAAAATGTAAAAATAAGGTATTTTATGTATTGAAATCCCAATGAATTTGGAATTTGCAAATGATCTCTTTCAGAGGACCTCAGGACAATAGTTTAAAAAGCTCTGGTGACTATATAATGATTCATATCCAGAAAGTGCTTGAAAATTGTTAAACACTGATGGTTTGTAATGCAAGTTGAAATAGTCCATACTGAAATGACCTCTGGTGAATTGAACTGGGGCTGAAAAAACTGTTTTGCCAGGGATCATGTTAAGTGAGTGCTAGCAAGCAGAGAGACAGGTGTTTCCTGTTCCCAACCACATGGCATAACCATATAGATTAGCTGCAGGGAATCTAGCCAGAGTATTTTTTTAAAACCTAATTCAATTTACCACCACTCACATGGAAATTGGTTTAGGTTTAAATTATATTCTGCATAATTTGGGACTCATAATTAAGATTTATATGCTTTTCTATATTCCTAATATAGAAATACAATGTAATATCCCAGAGTCATAAATGCTAATAACAGGATGTACTCTTGAACTATCTCATCCAAACTCTGTTAATATAGGTATTCTGTCTATTACTGTCTTGGAAGGTAGGGTACCACCCTTTGCGTGAACACTTGCAGTGTAGGGAAGGGAGGAGGAAAAAGTCAAGAATGACTGAGACAAAACTGGTTGTTTTTTTTAGGTACCTCTGAGGCTGTTTAATGCTGACTGTTTAGATGTTTAAACTAGAGATAAATAGTAAGTGCTGCATATGCAAAGTGGGAAAACATCATATTTGCACATCTTACTTAGACATATATTAAATATATTAATGTCAACTTGGACTACCACACAATACTGCTTTTACATTCCTCAAAGAATTTTATTATATCCAGCAGAATACTAAATTGGAAGGGATGATTTCTAGGGATAACACTAACAAGGACATGAAGTGATTATTCTCCACATGTCTGTCATACTCCTTCCCCTGAATATACCCATCCAATATACTATGGGATGTTGGGCACTGCAGAGTCTTTAAAGAAGAGAATTTCCAGATTCAGTATCATTGCCCTGCAATGTACTATAGTAAATCATCTGATTAGTTATTGAAGAGTGAGAGAATGAAAGAGGCTGAGTCATGTGGCACCTCATTGGCTTATAGAGGAGGGAGTCTTGGGATGTCGCTGAGGAGAGAATGACAGGGAATTTCTAAAATAGTATGTGCTAAGAGTTGAAAACTTTGTGGAAGTGATGGGGCCCCAAAACAGCAGATCCCCCCCATATTCTCTTATTAAAAACTAAAAAAATAGTTATAATGCTTTATTATTTATGGTACTATGAAGGTTCTAAAAAAGATGTATAGATCTCATGCATAAATCGATTCTAGTGGTGGGACAGCACAGGCAGGGTCCTAGTTTGTGGAAGTCGAAGAACCATGAGTCAACTCCCAGCACCACTACTTAAGCCCTAGAACTTTGGATAATTTATTTAACTTCTTTGTGCCTCAATTTCTTCATGTACAAAACAGAGATAATAATCTATACTAAATAGACTTAAGAGTGAAAGTGAAGTTGCTCAGTCGTGTCCGACTCTTTGCGACTCCATGGACTGTAGCCCACCAGCCTCCTCAGTCCATGGAATTCTCCAGGCAAGAGTGCTGGAGTGGATTACCATTGCCTTCTCCAGGGGATCTTCCTGACCCGGGGATCGAACCTGGGTCTCCCTCATTGCAGGCAGATGCTTTACTGTCTGAGCTACAGCAAATAAAACAAACAAACAAAAAAATAGGCTTGAGGTGATGAGTAAATAGGTAAACTCTGGCACAGAGCTTTCATTTGGTAAATATATTATTTTTCACTTTTGTAAAAATATTCTTAAATGTCATTACGGGTGCTCTGTGTTTTTTTGTTTTCACCTATAAGGGAACACACACTCCCGGCTCTCTGCTTTGTGTGCAGCTCTGGCTATGACCCTAAAGATGGTATTTTGGTAAAATTGCAGAAATTTCTTTCTTTCCTCTTTTCTCTCTCTCTCTCCACTTTGCCCATCAGCCTCTGCTTCCCCCTCCTTCTTTTTGCTGAGTCCTCAGTTTTGTGGGACCTCACAGTTGTGCACTGAGGATCTGCCCACACAGGTAGTAATTTCCTGGGCTGCAAGCTGAAAGCACAAAGGCTTGCATGTGGTGGCTGGGTCTTCCTCTGCTCTGGACAGATGAGAGCATAATTTTGGCCAAAAGGCAAGGGGATGGGAAAGGGAGAGATTTCTCAAAGCAGTGCTTTGCTGATGTCTTTCAAAAGGGAAAAAAAAAAAAAAAAGATTATACTTCTAGGTTAAAAAGTAAGGCTAAACCACAGTTATGTAATTTTGAAAGATTCCTAAATCTGTATTGGCTCATTTTAAAAACATTAAACTTCAAAGAAATAACAAAGAATTTCTCCTGACCTCATACTACATATATTCCATTAAAAATTCAATTTGTAAGACATATTTCAAATAGTTATTCTCAAGAGACTATGCCTCAGTGAAGACCAGACACATGGAATATTTCAACTGTGTGTGGTTCTTCTTCATTTTTTCCCCCTTTTTCTTCACATACAGGATAGACCTTCTAGATGAATAAAGATATGGTGTGTGTATTTTCCAGGACCAAATTATCTTTGGGTTGTGATCAAGCATGAGAAATTTCCACCCTGAGGAAAAATATTTGAAGGGTGCAAAATGAATGTAAGTTCATGGGTAAAACTACTTTTCTACTGTAAACATACTGTGTTCCAAATATATTTTCAATAGAAAACACCTAGGAATTTCTAACTTATGTAATCTCTGGGGGCATATAGATTGGTGGTCTTCATAAAAATTTCAGGGTGGCAGAATGTTTAGAGATTTTCCTGTTCAAATTTCCCAATCTGCAGATAAATAAACAAACACCTAAATTATTTCAAGGAGAGAATGCATTCTAACTTTGTGATAGAAAATAGCTTTGTGTTTGAATGCTAACTAAAGCCAATTGCTAGTGCTTGTGTGCAAATTTCTTTTGAGAAAGACTGAGAGTTAAGTTCAGATTTGGCTGGAAAGGGTGCTAGAAAGGGTCTATTAGCATCTGCCCCAGACTTGAGATCAGTTATAAGAAAGCAGGAATGTCATGTGGTTGCTGACAGTAGCTATTGGCTAGCAACAGCAGAGCCTTTAAAATCAGTTAAGGTCTGGCAGTGGGTTGTGGCGTTACTTCTGCTTGTTAGGTAGATTTGTTTCTTAACATTTCTGCACTTCTGTTTCCTTATTGATCAAGTGGGAATTAATTATTTATTGGGAAGAGATTTATTGATATAATCAGAGCTTTATCTACAGTTTCAGATTTGCTTTTTAGAATGGAGAAGGAAATGGCAACCCACTCCAGTACCCTTGCCTGGAGAATCCCATGGACCGAGGAGCTTGGGCTACAGTCCATGGGTCGCAAAGAGTCGGACATGACTGAGCAACTTCACTTTCACTTTTTAAAATGAATGATGCTATCTTTCATATTGACTGATCTCTTATCCAGTTTGGATTTGGTAGCCCAAGACTGATTGTGAAAAGAAAATGGAGGGAAGCTATGAAAAATTTGGTATGACCAAACATAGTGAGAAAATGAAGAGCATTGAGCGAAAGTCATGTGGAAGGAAAACCTGAGGAATATCACTATATATGAATGTTCATAATGCTTATAAGAAATCTGAAGAGCCATATAAAAGTCACCTCTGTGGAGATTCTCCCAAGGACAGGGTGGAGAAATCATGGGTGGACAACATCCAGCCTATCAGAGATCATGGTGGGTATATTTTGTGCTGCAGATACAAGACTTCCACAAGACCAGGAAACTTGTGTCTCTGAGTAAGAAAACTTGAAAGACTGTAGGTAAGCTGGGACCAGGGTAACAAGCATGACAGTATAAGCTTTCCTGTCAATAGCTTGGATCATCTGAAACAAAATAGTGGCATTAAAATAAAAACTTCTCTGCTTTTAAGCTATAGAAAAAAATTGAAAATACTTATCTGTAGGTTTATAGGTAAAATATGGACTTTTCTGCCTTTTCATGCCTTTTCTGCCATGCGTATGACAAAAAGTGCAACACCAAAGAAAAGTCTTTTAACATTCTGCAACTAGTATGAGTACCATCTTCGTGGGTATCTTCAGTAACACCCATAGTTTTCAATAGATCTTGGGTTTTCAATAATGAAAATTGTTTCAGTGGTCAGTTTATACCTGATCCTGTTTTCCTGATTCTAAAATGCAGTATTAGAGAAGGAAATGACAACCCACTCCAGTATTCTTGCCTGGATAATCCCATGGGCAGAGGACTCGGGTGGGCTACAGTCCATGGGATCACAAAGAGCTGGATACATGATTAGTGACTAAACAGCAAAAAACTGTGGAACAAGAACTGGATTGTCAAAAGGAGCTGCTGTGAGAATTGTGAAGATGGAGATTTTGTAGAATGACTAAAGGCAAAGAAAAATCCATGGTTGGCAGAGAGGTGTGATTGTATCCACTAGACCTGGGGAGAGAGTGAAATGAGGGCAGGTCGTGATAACATTACTAGGACTGTTCAAGGCCAAAAAGTTCCACAAGAAAGGCAGGACAATTTTTAGAGCTGAAGAGAACATTTGAAATATTACTGCCTGTTTTAAACACACTTGTATAAAACACGTTTGTTCATGTTTGACTTGGCAGGTGAAATTGATGTCTTTATGCGTCATGTGAGACTTTCTCTTCGAACCTACATAAATATTTAAAACTAATAATAATAAATACTTAGTAAGTTCCTACTCTATGCTAGTCACTGATAAGTTTGTTTACCTACTTTTAATGATTAGGAAAAATATATTTATGATACCTGAGAGGGTAACTCCTTGCTGAAGGGTAGTTATTATTTTTCCCACATCCACACTGTTAGGAAGGGATAGAGTATGAGCTAGTATCAAGCCTGTGCTCTTTTTTCTATTATACTAGGGTTGAATTTCTGAAAGCCAGTTATATTATCTTAATAGTCTCCTGATGGATGAATCATTTTTATCTCTTATTTATTATGCACCCCCGAACAATTCATTACTTATTTTCCTAATAAAACTTACATTTATAGATGTTACTGTCTTCATTACTTGATAGAAGATTGAGGGAAGTTAGATACTAATGGCAGAAACTCATGTTTGTTATGAGAGTAGGAAACACACACAAACACATCTGGAAACATATTGTCAAATATATATATTTTTAATGTAGGCCATTATCTGGTAAAAATTATGTAGTATCTATCATTTGTATTGTCTCATATATAATGGCCTACATTAAACTTTCAAAAGATGTCATTAGTCTTGAAATTCCTTTTATAAATGATTTAGGGGGTCAACAATGGACTGGCTCAAGATTGGAAAAGGAGTACGTCAAGACTGTATATATTCTCATCCCACTTATTCAATTTATATGCAGAGTACATCATGTGAAATGCCAGGCTGGATAAAGCTCAAGCTGGAATCAAGATAGCCAGGAGAAATATCAATAACAGATATGTAGATGACACCACCCCAATGGCATAAAGTGAAGAGGAGTTCTAGAGCCTCTTTAAGAAAGTGAAAGAGTAGAGTGAAAGTTCAGTTCAGTTGCTCAGTCGTGTCTGACTCTGTGACCCTACAGACAGCAGCATGCCATCCATCACCAGCTCCCGGGGCTTGCCCAAACTCAGGTCCATCGGGTCGGTGATGCCATCCAAAAATCTCATCTTCTGTTGCCTCCTTCTCCTCCTGCTGTCAATCTTTCCCAGCATCAGGGTTTTGTCTAAGGAGTCAGTTCACATCAGGTGGCCAAAGTATTGGAGCTTCAGCTTCAGCATCAGTCCTTCCAATGAATACTCAGGACTGATTTCCTTTAGGATGAACTGGTTGGATCTCCTTGCAGTCCAAGGGACTCTCAAGCATCTTTTCCAACACCACAGTTAAAAAGTATCAATTTGACAGCACTCAGCTTTCTTTATAGTCCAACTCTCACATCCATACATGACTACTGGAAAAATCATAGCTTTGACTAGACAGAAAAAACTAAGATCATGGCAACCAGTCCCATCACTTCATGGCAAATAGATGGGGAAAAAATGGAAACAGTGACAGACTTTACTTTCTTGGGCTCTAAAATCACTATGAAGTGTGACTGCAGCCATGAAAGTAAAAGATGTTTGCTCCTTGGTAGAAAAGCTATGACAAACTTAGAGAGTGTATTAAAAAGCAGACACATCACTTTGCCGACAAAGATCTCTTTGTCAAAGATCTCATAGTCAAAGCTATGGTTTCTCCAGTAATGTATGGAAATGAGACTTGGACCATAAGGAAGGCTGGGCACCAAAGAATTAATGCTTTCAAACTGTAGTGCTGGAGAAGACTTTTGAGAGAAAAGAGATCAATCAAGTCAGTCCTAAAAGAAATAATTCCTGAATATTCATTGGAAGGACTGATGCTGAAGCCCCAATACTTTGGCCACCTGATATGAAGAGCTGACTCACTGGAAAAGACCCTGATGCTGGGAAAGGTTGAGGGCAGGAGGCGAAGGGGATAACAGAGGATAAGATAGCGGAATGGCATCACTGACTCAATGGACATGAATTTGAGCAAACTCTGGGAGATAGTGAAGGACATAGAAGCCTGGTGTGCTGCAGTCCATGGGGTTGCAAAGAGTTGGACATGACCAAGCAACTGAACAACAACAGGGCATCAAGTTATGATGATGAATGGTAACTAGAATTTGGTGATGACACTTTGTAATGAATATATATGTCAAATTATAACATTGACACCAGAAACTTATATAATGTTATATACCAATTTTACCTCAATTAAAAATATTACACTAAACATTCTATCACTGCAATGTGCTTGTAAATGAAAAAAATCAGTCATTGTACTGTGAGTGGAAGATCTGGTTAGTGTGTCCAATAATTGGATGGAATGGATACTCAGAGTAAGGGAAGATTTTAAATAGAAAAGATTTATACTTTACTGTTCAAATCCTATTGAGCTTAATTAGGTCTCATTTGTTTATTCCTGTTTTGTATTTCCATTATTCTAGAAGATGGATCAAAAAAGATATTGCTGCAATTTACATCAAAGAGTGTTCTTATGTTTTCCTCAATTGTTTTATGTTTTTCCACTAATTGTTTTATCATTTATAGAATCATGCCTCATACTTAGACCCTTTAATCCATTTTGAGTTTATTTTTGTGTACAGTGTTAAGAAGTGTTCTGGCTTCATTCTTTTACATGCAGGTGTCCAGTTTTCCTGGCATCATTTATTGAAGAGACTGTCTTTTTCTCCAGTGTAAAGTCTTGCTTCCTTTATTGTAGCGTGATTACCACAGATGTGTGTGTTTGCAAAATGAAAAGACAATCCAAAGAATGGGAGAAAATATTTGCAAATTAGGCGACTGGCAAGGGATTAATCTCCAAAATATGCAAACCGCTCATGCAGCTCAATATAAAACAAAACAAAAAAAACTTAAAAAACAGGCAGAAGATCTAAATAGACATATCTCCAAAGAAGGTATTACAGATGGCCAATAGGCACATGAAAAGATGCTCAACATGGCTAATTATTAGAGAAATGCAAATCAATGTCACCTCACCCCAGTCAGAATGTCGATCATGCCAAAGTCTACAAATAACAAATGCTAGAGAGGATGTGGAGAAAAGGAAATCCTCTGACTGTTGATGGGAATGGAAGTTGGTACAGCCACTAAGGAGGAGCATATGGAGATTTTTTTTTTAAGATTTATTTTTGGCTGTGCTGGATCTTTGTTGCTATATGAGGGCTTTCTCTAGTTGCAGAGAGCAGGGCTACTCTTTGTTGTGGTATCTTCTTTTGTTTTGGAGTATGGGCTCTGGGCACACGGGCTTCAGTAGTTGAGGTGCACAGGCTTAACTGCTCTGCCATATATGAAACCTTCCCAGAGCAGGGATCAAATGTGTGTCACCTGCATTGACAGGCAGATTCTTAACCACTGGACACCAGGGAAGCCCTGGAAGTTCTTGAAAAACTAAAAATAGAGCTACCGTATGATCTAACAATCACACTCCTACGCCTATATTTGGAGAAAACAATGGTTTGAAAGGATACACGCACCCCAGTGTTCACTGCTGGGAAAGACTGAGGGCATGATGAGAAGGGGGCGACAGAGGATGAGATGGTTGGATGGCATCACTGACTCAATGGACATGAGTTTGAGCACACTCTGGGAGATAGTGAAGGACAGGGTAGCCTGATGTGCTGTAGTACATGGGGTTACAGAGTTGGACACAACTGAGTGACTGAACAACAACAATGTTCACTGCAGCATGACTGGCAACAGTCAAGACCCGGAAGCAATGTAAATGTCCATCAACAGAGGAAGAGATAAAGATGTGGTATATGCATACAATGGAATATTACTCAGCCATTAAAAAGAAAAATGGGAAAAAATTGCCATTTGCAGCAACATGAATGGACCTGGAGATTATCGTACTAAGTAAAATAGGTCAGACAGAGAAAGCTAAATATCATATTATATCATTAATGTGCAGAATCTAAAAAATAATGCAAATAAACTTGTCTAAAAAATAGAAATTCACATATTTAGAAAACAAAGTTTTGTTTACCAAAGGGGAAAGGTCAGGGGAGGGACAAATTAGGATAACCAGCAAAGACCTAATGTATAACACAGGGGACTGTGCTAAATATTCTGTAATAGTATAAATGAGAAAATACTTTAAAAATTGATATGTATATATGTACATATGTATGTATGTACTTTGCCATACACCTGAAACTAACACATTGTAAATCAACTATACTTCAATATGACATAAAATATTTTTAAGAAGATTTAAAGTTTGTATTATATTCCCATAGTTTTGTATTGTCAAAAAAACTTGTTTCATACTGGAAGAGCAAACATCATTTTACCCTGGAAGGCAAGTGGATATTCTTGAGGAAGACAGCATACAAATCCTGTATAATAATATCCATTTAGGGGGATATTGTTCTAAGGTTCTTACATATACATATTTATATATAATATGGGATAAAAACTATCCCATATGTACTACTGTTATCAAATTACTTTCAGAAAATAATCATATATGATGATCAAAAGTAAAATGTGCTGATATTACAATTTCCTCAGTGAAAGCTGTCATGAGCAAACCTTGTTAATCTCACTGGTCACTTAATGGACATTTATAGGAATTTTTCTTAGTTTTTTTTTTTTTTTAAACTATGCATAAACTCTCTTTGGGTAGGTAAGAGTAAAAAAACTAATGTGAACTGGATGAGAAAGACAAAAAAAGAAGTAGAGCATCTTCCTCACACACATGAAAGGAAGCTAGACACGTGCGCATGAGCGCTCAGGCACTCAGTCGTGTCTGCCTCTGTGGGACCCCATGGACTGCAGCCCACCAGGCTCCTCTGTCCATGAGACTCTCCAGGCAAGAATACCGGAGTGTGTTGCCATGCCCTCCTCCAGGGGATCTTCCCAGTCCAGGGATCAAACCCACATCTCCTGTGTCTCCTGCACTGCAGGTGGATTCTTTACTCAGTCAGATATAGTCTTACATATGCCATCTGTCTGTATTATTTAGTTTTATGATGATGATTTTTTAAAATCAGAAATTACTATATGACCTTTTAAAACTGAAAATAAAGGAAGAGAATAATCATCCAAATTCCACCACTCCGAATAGTTATAAATATTTCCCTTTGTTGTTTTCCATCAATGGGACTGCGTAGAGTACGTGTCAAATTTTCACTTAATATTGTATCATGAGCATTATCCTAACTCCTAAAATTGTGTGAAAATGTATATTTATAACAGATGAAAGTTAGTCATTCTTCTATTGTTAGACCTAGAGTTGATTTCTAGGTTTTGTTTTTATTTTTTATTAATATCAATCTATTTGCAATAAACATCTCTCTACATCAAATTGTATATATGTATATTGTTGATAATTCACTTATAATAAATTCCTTGTAGAAAAATCATAGGGTCCTAAATGATGGTCATTTCTAAGGCTTTTGATACGTTCAGTTTTTGTGTGGTCAACTGCTAGAATGAGATTTGCTTTAATTGTATTTCCTTTTAGTTTGTTTTCATAATTTAAACTTAAAAACCATATAGATTTTGCTGCTATTATTACTTTGTAGGAGATAAGACTCCATCTTGGATTTCCTAAAATATCACATACTACAATTTATTTTTAAAATGTACTTTATAGGTAAGATACTGCTGTATAAGAGCCATACAATATTGAGATTCTGAATACTTTAGTATATTTTGCTGATATCTAGTATCCAAAAAGCTCTTGTGGGAATAATTCTCTCAATTTATTAGAGGAAGCAGAGAGGCAAGTTCATTTCTAGAAGATCTGTTCAGGGATGTAAAGGTCTAGTGTGGAATGAACAAATATTTGTTGAAGTTTGTAAATAAAGAGTTGAACTGAATGTTATATAAAACATATGAATGAAAAGCTCTCCCAGGATGGCTTCTGGATCACCATGAATTTTCTTATTATGAAATAAAAAGATTATTTCTTTTTATTTTATAAAATAAAATAAGATTTTTCTTTTTATTTCTTAATAAAACATATTTTTCTTATTAAGAAAAAATATGCCTATAGATTACAACATTTATTGAAACATTTGAATTTAAAGGATCAGAAGTTGATCCAATTGAACTAATCAGAAGTTGGCCTGATCCAATGGAGGCATGAAACCCTATTTGCCACTTTTTATTTTCCCATTAAAGGTCTGTTACCTGTTCTGTCCTCTAGTATTGATTCATAAAATTGACACTATACCCCTTATCTGTACATTTAAGGAAATCACACTTGGTGGCTTTGTTGTCTGTGCAAATTCAGAAGTTACCGAAAAATCATATAACACATAATTAGATTGGGCTTCTCTGGGCTCAGTGGTAAAGAATCCACCTGCCAGTCCAGAAAACACGGGTTTGAACTGTCAGGAAAATCACCTGGAGAATGAAACAGCAATCTACCCCAGTATTCTTGAGTGGGAAATCCCATGGATAGGGGAGTCTGGCAGACTACAGTCCATGGCATTACAAAGAGCAGGACACAATTTAAGCAACTAAACAACAACAATTAGGATTACATTATAGCAAACACTCAGAAGAGACTTGGGTTACAATTTCCTGAGTCTCCAAAATAAACGTCTTTTGTTGTCTTGCTGCTTAATCAATTCATCTTTTTTTCGATCTTTATTCTCAAGAGAACGCTTAAACCCTGCAAATTCTTAAGCATTAACCATGACTATAGGGTAAAGTATACATTGGAATAAACTTTTAATAAAATCTTACAGGCACATTTGGGCAGTTCATTTTAGATACATTCCAAAAAGAATGAATATTTTTATGTGTGCAATTCCAGATAATATCACCATACACATCATCCCTGAGAGGTTAGGATTTATGCTGATTTTATTATAGTCATAATGAATTTATTATATTGTTACTAGAACTGACACAGGGCAATTTAATAGTCTGAGCAAAGTGTATTTTAAAACAACAACAAAAATGATTCTATTTGATGAAGGTTAAATTAATTGCTCATAGCAAAATATTACAAGAGGCTTTCCCTCTGTCATTATTTGTTATAAGGCTTTTATTCAAACAGCTCTTTAGTGTGACTGAGCTGGATGTTGACTAGAGTAATGGTAACATGCCTATAAATAATTGAGATACTATAGGAGAAGGGGACGACAGAGGATGAGATGGTTGGACGGCATCACCAACTCAGTGGACATGAGTTTGAACAAGCTCCGGGAGATGGTGAAGGACAGGGAAGCCTGGTGTGCTGCAGCCCTGGGGGTTGCAAGGAGTCAGACATGACTGAGCAACTGAACAACAACATTATGTGTCAAACTGCTCACAATTAAAATTAACAAAAAATCTGTATGTTCAACATTAGCAGCCCATTTCTCCTATTGGGAAATTGTGCATAAAACAGTTAAGTAATAGGCCTAAATCCCAAGGCTTACAAGTAAAAGAATTAGGATTTCAAACCCAGATTTGAATAACTCAAAAGTCCTGCTCTTTTCTGCTATGATGCATCATCTTTACTTGATGAAAAGGATCCAGGCAATGTTGAGTCAGAAATTAGTTCAGATGACACAGGTAACATCAGTGCTTATGTGAGGAGAAAAATCATGTATATTCTATGTGAACTTAATGCATTCCAGCAGCTAGAAAGTCACATCATAATTCTGTGAGACTCTAGATCTAAAGTGTAGAGCAATTCTTGCATCTGTGTCTGTTATGAAATCACAGAGCAGATGAGCCCTAGGGCTAGCATCTTCACTCTCTGTATATAATAATACAGTTAAAGAATATTGGTCCAAAATTTTTCTATACACAAAATAATCTATATGTAACACTAGCTCTGTGATTCCTCTCTCAATTCTTTATAGAAAGATTTTTTCTCTTGTTATGTCTTTTGTTTCATATTGTTAAACTCTTACAGTATAGTAATATATAAAACAACTTGAATAAGCACTGACTTGATCTTAGAAACATGATTTATATCTAAGAAGTTGCCTTATCATGGCTGGTGGCTTATAGCAATCACAAAATTTTTCAAAATCAGATTACTAGTACACTCCTAGTTTAAAGACAAGACAAAAATTTAGCCTAACAAATACACATAACATGGTTTAGTGGTATAGACACAGGCTTAGTATTCTCAGTCTGAGTTGAATTGCCTTAACTTTTATTTTTTTACTTTTTAAATATTTCTACATTTATTTTATTAAAAATATAAACATAACAAATATTGTAAATGACCAAAAATTATAATATGCCATGTATAAAGTTTCCCCCTCAACACTTTCAGCCTCCAGCCCCAATGGTATCTTACGATATAAACTATTTTTAATTTGTTCTTATAATGCACTGAGGCAAATTCCAAGTATTTATGTATCTTTATTTTCTTTAACAGCATCATAAACTTTCATAGGGTTAAAGTATACTAATTTTCAAAAAAAGTATTTTGTTATGAATAATGATGTTGGTTAGAAATTTTATTAGTTACAAAGACAGAAATCAATTGTTAATAGCTTAATCAATAATAAGCAATGTATTGGACATATATTGTGGTAGCACAGAGACCTGAAAGAAAAGCTAAGCACCCAAATCTTAGAAAAGACAGCTTCAAAATTAGACCAGTTCAAATCACACAACAACCTCCTGTAAGATTTTGTCTGACGCTGGTTTCTATTTCTTCCTGTTGGTTGCCTTTATTATCTGAACCATAGATGGACTTCTCTACAAGATGGGGGTTGACGTAGCCATCTACAACTCTGTACCCAAATACTTTCAAAATCGCTTAAAAAGCACCTTTCAAAACCATCTGCCTTTCAAAAGGGCCGATTTGGGGCACTTTTTGACATGAACCACTATGGCTAGGAGAATAAAATATCATTTATGATACAGCTGGAGTTCCTGCTCTGTCTCCAGTGCCTTACAATTCTCAACAAGTATTTATGGAATTACCATCCCAAAGACAACTTTGTTAAAATAGTAACATTGAAAAAAGCCCAAGTACTTAAGAAACATCTTGTGTTGATAAACTGGAATTACTGTATTTTATGTATATATATAAATTTTCTCTGTAGTCACAATGAATTAAAATGTATTAGATGATTTTTACTAATTCTGACAAGATTATTCCTACATAATCACTAAATCCACCATTTAATCAATCTGTTGTTGCTATTTGAGATTAACTAAGAGAGAGATGACTACATGCCTAGTTTGAGTATATGAGAATGTCATCTCCTCAATTTGATTTGAAGCAATGAATAAACTTTTTTTCTTGAAAATTAATGGTTTAAAATCTTTAATCTATCCTTCCTTCCAGCAATACTCATTGAAATTATACCCAGTGTGAGGCCCTGGTCCAGGTCCTAGAAACAGAGCTGTTTATAAGACAAATCTTTGTTATCATTGGGCTTATAATTAGATGAGTAATAAATCCAAAAAAAATGCAAATCAAAACAGATGTTGAAAAAGTTATTAAGAAAGCACAGCTATTAGGATAAACCAAGAGAGTAATGACACATAAGATGCTGATATTTTAGACATGGTGCCCAGATTAGCCTGTTCTCTGAGTGTTTTTTGAGCAAGCCCTAAATGAGGGAGAAGCTCTGTGCAAGTAACTCAGGACGGAGAGAATTACATGCATAAGGATCTAAGGAAAGGATCCAGTGTCCAGAAATCTCCAAGATAGCTATAGAGGCTTGAGGAGGCCTGAGAGTGGTAGGAGATGCGGTCGGATCATATAAATCTTTATAGACTATGTAAGAAGTAAAACAATTTACTTTTGTTTTAAATTATCTCTGGAACTGCCCCATGTCTATTAAGACTACTGTTAGGTGAGCAGGTCTGCAGAGTGAAGTGGGGGACTCCAACAACTGTAATTATTAATATAATAATTTTTGCCTAGTTGTGCTAGCAACTTTTATTTGATGACTTCAAATAAACTAAATTTTCCACAAAAAATTTAAATTTGATTGCATCAAATCAGTTTCATGTTTTAGATGGGGGATTCACTAAGCATTGGGAATAAAAATACAGAACATATTTAAGCAACTTCCAAGAAGATAGGGGAGACAAATAAAATGACTAATAGATGGGGATGCTATGGTGTGACAAGAAGACCATCTAAACCAGTCCATAAAAAGACAGGGGGGTCTCACAAGGCTTATTGAAAGGTAATTTTTAAATTATTCTAAAAATTGGTGCAGACAAAACATGTACAAAGACTGGAGGCAAGGAGGGGGAGTGTGATCAATTCAGGAAATAAATGGTCAAGGAAATCAGCATGACTGAGACAAAAGACAGAGAGGATTGTTTCATTGTTGGTTTGTTTGCTCATTGGGATTTGGTTTCTAGAGGTAGAGTTTGGGAGGCTGGGAAAAATAAGGAGCAAAGATAAGCACAGGTCAGTTTGAGAGACATGAAGAAAGAATTATTAATACTTGATCAAATTCAACAGTTGGGAAATGCCATCAGGCAGGTTACTAAAAAGACTATACAGAGAGAGATTAAAAAGATACCGAGTCATCAAAAATCCATCACTCTAAGTCCCTTCCAGGGAATTTTTGTAATCTAACACCCTTATGGAAGAAAGTGAGGAGGAACTAAAAAGCCTCTTGACGAAAGTAAACAGAGGAGAGTAAAAACTTGGCTTGAAGCTCAACATTCAGAAAACAAAGATCATGGCATCTGCTTCCATCAGTTCAGTCGCTCAGTCATGTTCGACTCTTCGCGACGCCATGAATCGCAGCACGCCAGGCCTCCCTGTCCATTACCAACTCCCAGAGTTCACTCAGACTCACGTCCATCAAGACCGTGATGCCGTCCAGCCATCTCATCCTCTGTCGTCCCCTTCTCCTCCTGCCCCCAATCCCTCCCAGCATCAGAGTCTTTTCCAATGAGCCAACTCTCTGCATGAGGTGGCCAAAGTACTGGAGTTTCAGCTTTAGCATCCTTCCTTCCAAAGAAATCTCAGGGTTGATCTCCTTCAGAATGGACTGATTGGATCTCCTTGCAGTCCAAGGGACTCTCAAGAGTCTTCTCCAACACCACAGTTCAAAAGCATCAGTTCTTCAGTACTCAGCCTTCTTCACAGTCCAACTCTCACATCCATACATGATCACTGGAAAAACCATAGCCTTGACTAGATGGACCTTAGTTGGCAAAGTAATGTCTCTGCTTTTGAATATGTTATCAAGGTTGGTCATAACTTTTCTTCCAAGAAGTAAGCATCTTTTAATTTCATGGCTGCAATCACCACCTGCAGTGATTTTGAAGCCCCAAAAAATAAAGTCTGACGCTGTTTCCCCATCTATTTCCCATGAAGTGGTGGGATCAGATGCCATGATCTTCGTTTTCTGAATGTTGAGCTTTAAGCCAACTTTTTCACTTTCCTCCTTCACTTTCATCAAGAGGCTTTTTAGCTCCTCTTCACTTTCTGCCATAAGGGTTGTGTCATCTGCATATCTGAGGTTATTGATATTTCTCCCAGCAATCTTGATTCCAGCTTGTGTTTCTTCCAGTCCAGCGTTTCTCATGATGTTCTCTGCACAGAAGTTAAATAAGCAGGGTGACAATATACAGCCTTGACGTACTCCTTTTCCTATTTGGAACCAGTCTGTTGTTCCATGTCCAGTTCTAACTGTTGCTTCCTGACCTGCATACAGACTTCTCAAGAGGCGGGTCTGGTGGTCTGGTATTCCCATCTCTCTCAGAATTTTCCACAGTTTATTGTGATCCACACAGTCAAAGGCTTTGGCATAGTCAATAAAGCAGAAATAGATGTTTTTCTGGAACTCTCTTGCTTTTTCCATGATCCAGTGGATGTTGGCAATTTGATCTCTGGTTCTTCTGTCTTTTCTAAAACCAGCTTGAACATCAGGGAGTTCATGGTTCACATATTGCTGAAGCCTGGCTTGGAGAATTTTGAGCATTACTTTACTAGCATGTGAGATGAGTGCAATTGTGCGGTAGTTGGAGCATTCTTTTGCATTGCCTTTCTTTGGGATTGGAATGAAAACTGGCCTTTATCAGTCCTGTGGCCACTGCTGAGTTTTCCAAATTTGCTGGCATATTGAGTGCAGCACTTTCACAGCATCATCTTTCAGGATTTGAAACAGCTCAACCAGAATTCCATCACCTCCACTAGCTTTGTTCATAGTGATGCTTTCTAAGGCCCACTTGACTTCACTTTCCATGATGTCTGGCTCTAGATGAGTGATCACATCATCATGATTATCTGGGTCATGAAGCTCTTTTTTGTACAGTTCTTCTGTGTATTCTTGCCACCTCTTCTTAATATCTTCTGCTTCTGTTAGGTCCATACCATTCCTGTCCTTTATTGAACCCATTTTTGCATAAAATGTTCCCTTGGTATCTCTAATTTTCTTGAAGAGATCTCTAGTCTTTCCCATTCTGTTGTTTTCCTCTATTTCTTTGCATTGATCGCTGAAGAAGGCTTTCTTATCTCTTCTTGCTATTCTTTGGAACTCTGTATTCAGATGCTTATATCTTTCCTTTTCTCCTTTGCTTTTCACCTCTCTTCTTTTCAGAGCTATTTGTAAGGCCTCCTCAGACAGCCATTTTGCTTTTTTGCATTTCTTTTCCATGGGGATGGTCTTGATCCCTGTCTCCTGTACAATGTCACGAACCTTATTCCATAGTTTATCAGGCACTCTATCTATCAGATCTAGGCCCTTAAATCTATTTCTCATTTCCACTGCTTCCATCACTTCAAGGGAATAGATGCAGAAACAGTGGAAACGGTGTCAGACTTTATTTTGGGGGGCTCCAAACTCACTGCAGATGGTGATTGCAGGCATGAAATTAAAAGACGCTTACTCCTTGGAAGAAAAGTTATGACCAACCTAGATAGAGTATTCAAAAGCAGAGACATTACTTTGCCAACAAAGGTCCATCTAGTTAAGGCTATGGTTTTTCCAGTGGTCATATATGGATGTGAGAATTGGACTATGAAGAAAGCTGAGCGCCAAAGAATTGATGCTTTTGAACTGTGGTGTTGGATAAGACTCTTGAGAGTCCCTTGGACTGCAAGGAGATCAGCCCTGGGATTTCTTTGGAAGGAATGATGCTAAAGCTGAAACTTCAGTAGTTTGGCCACCTCATAGGAAGAATTGACTCATTGGAAAAGACTCTGATGGTGGCAGGGATTGGAGGCAGGAGGAGAAGGGGACAACAGAGGATGAGATGGTTGGATGTCATCACCAACTCGATGCACATGAGTTTGGGTGAACTCCAGGAGTTGGTGATGGACAGGGAGGCCTGGTGTGCTGCGATTCATGGGGTCTCAAAGAATTGGACACGACTGAGTGAATGAACTGAACTGAACTGAAGTCATGGTGTGAAAAATCAAAGTTGCTCTGTTATGTCCAACTCTTTGTGACCCCATGGACTGTATAGCTTGCCATGCTCCTCTATCCATAGAATTCTCCAGAGAAGAATACAGGAATGTGTAGCCATTCCAGTCTCTAGGGGATCTTCCCAACCAAGAGATCAAACCTGTGTCTCCTACACTGTAGGCAGATTCTTTACCATCTGAGTCACCAGGGAAGTACAAGTCATGGTGCACATATGCACAAGTTAATTAGATTGCCCACCATGGGGTCATTATTAGAAAGACATGAATTAATATAATTTCATTTATGAAAGGCATCATTATTCTGAAGCCCTAATTAAATACTACACTATTGGAAACATTGGAATGGTGATATTTTACTCTTATTACTATTATTTCAGACATTCAGATATGATTTTTTCTATGACCTTTGCCCTTGTCAGGTTTACATTTGAAATTGTAACGATTAAGACACAGTCTTTCAGTTGCCTATCATTAAAACAGTTCTCTAAAGGAATAATTTCCAGAGGAAAATGAATACATCAAAGCTTGCACTGAAAGGAATCAAAGGCAACATTCTGTTCCTTTGCATTTTTTCTTAATGCATCTGTGTTTGAGAAGGAGTATCTGTTCAGTCATGTTTAACTTCATTAAATTATCTCTGCATAAAAACTTATTAAAGTTCTTTTTGTAAGTTTCAATAAATCCTTTTTAAAAATATAGAGTCTTGACTATCTTAACAATTCACTGATACTGTTTGTTTTTATCTTATGCAAATGGTAGGATCAGTTATAGCAATAATTTCAGATTCTTTTAAATAAACATCAGATTCTAATTACTGTAAACTGAAACACTTCTAAGAAAACAGTTTAATTTATGCAATTTAAAAAACCCTACAGCTATACTTGTGAGACACATGATTGCTTTGACGCCAGTGACCTAACCACATGTACTATTTTTCTCTTGCAACATTTTTTAAAGTGTCCTTGACATTATATTTTATGATCTTTGACGTCTTAGCTATTCCCCAGAAATGCTTTCATTTTCTAATATAAATATATTATTTACATGGAAAAAAGACGGATGATTCTAAACATTGAGTAGATATTATTAAAAAATTAGTTTTTGGTTTATATAGCTTCTTACACTGTGTTATGAAAATAAAGCATGAAAACGTGTGTATTCGATGCAGGATACAGGATGCTTGGAGCTGGTGCACTGGGATAACCCAGAGGGATGGTAAGGGGAGGGAGGTGGGAGGGGGGTTCAGGAGTGGGAACTTATGTACACCCTTGGTGGATTCATGTTGATGTATAGCAAAACCAATACAGTATTATAAAGTTAAAAATAAAATAAAATAAAATAAAATGAATAAATTGTGAAAATTTCAACTAGTTTGCTATTTAGATCAGCGCGGTCCCCAACCTCTGGGATGTCAGCTGGTACCTGCTGTCAGATCAGTGATGGCATTATATTAGAAATAAAGTGCACAATGAGCTTCAAAACCATCCCCCAAATCCCTGGTCTGTGGGAAAATTGTCTTCCACGAAATCAGTCCCTGGTGCCAAAATTGTTGGGGACTGCTGACCTAGAGAATATTTATACAGCAACAATAAAACAATATGTAACATATCTTAAAAGAAACAAAAATATATCAGAAAGAACATACACCCCAATGTTCAGAGCAACACTATTTACAGCAGCCAAGACATGGAAGCAACATGTGTCCATCAATAGATGAATAAAGATGTGGCTAACACATACTCACACACACACACTGGAGTGCTAATCAGTCATAAAAGTAATGAAGTCTTGCCATTTTCAGCAGTTTGTATGGACTTGGGGAGCACTGTGTTAAGTGAAATAAGTCAGAGAAAGTGTATAATGTCAATTATATGTGAAATATAAAAGATGGAACTAGTGAGTAAAACAAAAAAGAAACAGACTCACAAATATAGAAAACAAGCAAGTGATTACCAGTGGAGAGAGGGGCAAAATAAGGGTAGGAGAAGAAAAGGATTGTTTCAGAATTATATGAAATCATGCATGTGAAAGTTTTGAAAATTGTATAGCACTACAGAATTTGTCATTTAATAGGAAAAGCAATATTGTAGCATATTTTATATTTTATAAGATAAAGCAGATAGACAAAATATTGAGTTTCTTCAGAAGGGTTAACGGATGAATTGATGATAAAAATGAGTATTCTGTTTTCCTTCAAAACAATTCAAAGTTCATCTCAATTCATTGTGAGTCTGTTCTTCTCACTGGGCAGACAAAACAGTTGTAGACATTCCTCTTATTTCGCTCACACTCTTTATGCAAACCGTAAGTAAATATGGTTAGTTTTACTTCCAAAATACACTGAGAATATGACTACTTCTCATTACCTCCACAGCTATCACTCTGATCCAAGCCACAGTCATCTCTAGCCTGAATTATTTTAAGATTATTGCAACTATCTCTGCTACATGTGCCCCTCCAGTCTGTTCACAGCACAGCAGACAGCATGATCCTGTTCAATAACTCATCTTTTACTCTTGAACCTCCCAATGGCACCCCATGTTACAGAGGGAAATCCAAATTCCCTACAACAAATGTTAAGTTCATCCAAGCGCCTCTCTTCCTAATCTCATTTCTTACAGATCTTCTCCTTGCCTATACCGCTTCATCAAAACTTGCCTCTTTGCTGCTTCTTAAGCAAGGAAAATGGTCATACTCTTGCCTCAGGGCCTTAGTGTTTCTCTCATCTCAATACAGAACACTCTTTCCAAACATATTCATATTGCTAGCTCCCTCTTAAAATATTTTTGCAAATCTTACCTTCCCATACCCCTGTCAGACCTTCCATGTCGGCCGGCGTCCTGGCAGAAATGAGCTGGTAGCTCAAATTTGTGACCATCAGGGATTATTCGCAAAAGCTGTGTAAAGGTTTAAGCAAACTAAACTACAAAATGATGGTGAAGCAGCCAAAAATTAGCAACAGCTGTAAGCCATTACCATCCCTAGGTAAAAGCTCCAAGGACAGAGACTCTTCTCTGACAGTAGTAAGAGCTGTAACATTAAGAGGCAAGTTACCTGACAGAAGCTGGCACCTGTAAACACAAAAACAGAGGCGCTAACAAACTATATACTTCATCAGGGAGAGGATAAGAGGAAGTAAATATGCTGATCTCTCACTGTCTCTTTCTGCTCATCCTATGACCGGTGGGGCCTTACATTCGCTGTATTTCAATAAAAGCCAAAGAGTGAGGAAATCTTGGATAGATACTCTAAGAGCGCAGAGTGGGGGCAAAGAGAGGGACTAGATCTGATGGTAAAATGACAAATAATCACAGGTGTTCATCCCTTCCCCACTCCTAAAATCTACTGTTTCTCAAAAAAATAATAACCTTACCGACAAAATATTTTACATGCCACAAAATTGACATTTTGAAAGTCAGTTCCCACCAAGAAAGATAAGTAGAAGTAATTGGCTTGCACCTGGAAAAATCAGAAGTCTGTGCTCACTGCTTACCTCAGGGTTATGCCAGCTCGTCTCTCTGTTGTATTATAGTCCAGAGGAACCACAGTCATCTTCCTGGCTCATTATAACGACATCCTACCAGACTACCAGAGTGTACCTAATGTGCTTGCATGTCACATCCAGCAAGCAAATCTTCCATCTTTCCAGGTGCAAGTCAGCTCCTTCTCTTTGTTGGCGAGAACTGAAAAGAAAGCGATGTCTCATCAATAGCTGTATATCAGGTACCAAGAACTGATTTGCTGCAATTATATCAAGAAAAGCAACTATGATTAGCCCAAGCTACTGACCATCCTCAAGAAAATCCGGTCATTATTCAAGAAATATTTGGTTTTATAATGGCTAAAGAGACAAGCTAAACAGGGATCTGTGAGGAACTACAAACCATGCATTTTTCAAGACCTTAATGATGGTGCTAATTTGTGTAATTCTCCTGGAGATGCAATGTTGCTTTGAATGTACCATTTTGGGTGTACAGCAACACTTATAGAGGCTTCCACTGGACTTTTTTTTTTTTGTATCATAATAGCCCTTACTCCATGGTCAGGTAATTAATGTGGGGTGTTTGGCCCGTTGCTAATTAGTATATGCATTCTTACTGAGTGTGCTTGGACTAGACAAATAACCACAGGATGGATTACTGGTTTCACTGTGAGACAGATCGAGATCAAGACTCTATCACTGTACTTTGATAAAGCTCCACTCTAAGCTGTAGCTATAGTGGGATTTTGGAGTTATAGGGATTAGCTTTAGTGAAGAGCCTCTGTGTAAGTCTAACAGCCTTCTGAAAACACTGCATTTTCTTCTCTGGTATAGAGTTCTACCACCCCCTCCCTCCATTTGGAGAAGACTGAAAGAAAGAATCATGGTATAACTTGTGGTCACATTGCAGTGTCCTTTTTCAAATACTTATGATCTATTGCCTTCAACAGTTTAGGCCTATTTCTGGCACATTTGACCAGGAGTTGTGCATTAAAATTAAACTCAGATATTTCATTTCCATCATTATCTCTGGTCTACAGAAGACCGCCATCCCACAGCTTTCACTAATGCTTTGGGAAAGAGCAGAACTTCTGGGTTTCCAAGAAGACAGGATGTGGCTGAGCAACTTACGCAAGGAGCACATGTAGATCCACTCCAGCATCCCTTAGGCTTTCCCGCTCATTCCTTTGGCATGCCAGGTAGTGTTGTCATTTCAGTTTCGTTGATAGTACTTCACCACAGAGTTCAGTTTTCACTTGGTTAATGAATCAAGCCACTGTTAACCCTGCTACCAAGTGTTTAAGCTAACATGTAAGATGCATCCCAGTTTCCCTAAGTTCAGCCAAAATCAATAGATCAATATTTTATCCTACTTTTCCCTATACTCTTGTAAATAATTTTCACTTATATTGCCTGATCTCTGGATTATGCTAGGTCTTGACTATATACTGGGGCTTTCAGTATCTCTCTCTGTTTTCATGTTTTTAAGTTATTCAGAAATGACTAGCTCATCCCACAGTTCTTCGTCATCATTATCACAATGACCAAAGGCTTTACTATTACAAGATTTGCAGATGCCTTATTCTCCACCAGTGTTCCATCCCATGTCACTACCAGTGGTAATCTGAGTAATGCTAATACAATGCAAGCCACAGATTGTGTCCCATTTATTCCTACAAGGAGATTCTTGGTTTGCATCTTTCAGTATATGAGCAATAGTTCCAAATCTAATGTAGAAGGTCTATTTGGGGTGGCCAAAATTTGCTAAAAATTATAATATTAGAAATTAGCCAAGCAGGACACAATATACTCAAAACAGTATTTCAACAGTTTAGTGGAGAAACAATTTAGGTAGATGTAAGGACAATAAAGAGAAGCAATGCATGTGTGCAAAGTCACTTTGGTCGTTCCTGACTCTTTGCAACCCTAGGTACTATAACCTGCCAGGCTTCTCTGTCCATGGGATTTTCCAAGCAAGAATACTGGAGTGGGTTGCCATGCCCTCTTCCAGGGAATCTTCCTGTCCCAGGAATCAAACCCACATCTCCTGTGGCTTCTGCATTGCAGGTAGATTCCTTACCATTGAGCCACCAGGGGAAACCCAAAGCGAAGCAATAGCAGATGGCATTGCTATTGCATTGCTATTACCCAGAAAGACTCACTGATGAGAATCCCTTAAAATACCTAGGCTTGACAGAGAGAGGTAGGAAACTACTAAGAGAAACTTGAGAGCTACTCCATAGTATACAAGTTTCCCAACAGTAACCATGGTTAGGTTAGTGCACCAAAGAGATGAAACATGGTGGCTGGTTGGGGGAGTAAATAATCAGACTTCTCTCACTTCATATCTCCTACTGGTAACTTCTTTGCTCAAATTCAACTAGAAATCCAGAGGACAAGAGAACTGGATGATACATACAGTCATAGTGATCATTTTTCTGGGGCACAAGACAGGACACAGAAGTGTGAAGAATGGATCTAAATAGTCAAAAGGGGTGTAACTACCATCCTTTCTGAACTCTGAGTTCCCTATTAAAATCAGCACACTCCCTCCTTAATTTTTCCCAAATAACACTGTCATATTTAATAAACTACCATTTACTTACCTATTTTGCTTATTATTTGTCTCTTCTACTATAATGAGAGCTTCATGAATTTCCCTGTTTTGCACTATTCTCAGTGCCTAGAGTGGCCACAGGACTGGAAAAGGTCAGTTTTCATTCTAGTCCCAAAGAAAGGCAATGCCAAAGAATATTCAAACTACCATACAATTGCACTCATCTCACACGTGAGTGGGCTTCCCTGGTGGCTCAGATAGAAAAAAGTGTGCCTGCAATGCAGGAGACCTGGGTTCGATCCCTGGGTTGGGAAGATGCCCTTGGAGAAGGAAATGGCAACCCACTCCAATACTCTTGCATGGAAAATCCCAAGGATGGAGGAGCCTGGTAGGCTACAGTCCATAGGGTTGCAAAAAGTCAGACAAGACTGAATGACTTCACTTCATACCATAGTAAAATAATGCTCAAAATTCTCCAAGCCAGGCTTCAACAGTACGTGAATCATGAACCACCAGTTCTTCAAGCTGGTTTTAGAAAAGGTAGAAGAACCAGAGAACAAATTGCCAACATCTGGTGGATCATGGAAAGAGCAAGAGAGTTTCAGAAAAACATCTATTTCTGCTTTCTTGACTGTGCCAAAGCCTTTGACTGTGTGGATCACAGTAAACTGTGGGAAATTCTGAAAGAGATGGGAATACCAGATCACCTGATCTGCCTCTTGAGAAATTTGTATGCAGGTCAGGAAGCAACAGCTAGAACTGGACATGGAAAAAGAGACTGGTTTCAAATAGGAAAGGGTGTATGTCAAGCCTGTATATTGCTCAGTTCAGTTCAGTTCAGTCACTCAGTCGTGTCCGACTCTTTGCGACCCCATGAATTGCAGCACGCCAGGCCTCCCTGTCCAACAACCAGAGTTCACTCAAACTCACGTCCATCGAGTCGGTGATACCATCCAGCCATCTCATCCTCTGTTGTTCCCTTCTCCTCCTGCCCCCAATCCCTTCCAGCATCAGAGTCTTTTCCAATGTGTCAACTCTTCGCATGAGTTGGCCAAAGTACTGGAGTTTCAGCTTTATCCTGCTTATTTAACTTATATGCAGAGTACATCATGAGAAATGCTGGGCTGGATGAAGAACAAGCTGGAATCAAGATTGCCAGAAGAAATATCAATAACCTCAGATATGCAGAGGACACCACATTTATGGCAGGAAGTGAAGAAGAACTAAAGAGCCTCTTGATGAAAGTGAAAGGGGAGAGTGAAAAGTTGGCTTAAAGCTCAACATTCAGAAAACTAAGAACATGGCATCCAGTCCCTTCACTTCATGGCAAATAGATGGGAAAACAGTGGAAACAGTGTCAGACTTTATTTTTGGGGGGCTCCAAAATCACTGCAGATGGTGACAGCAGCCATGAAATTAAAATATGCTTACTCCTTGGAAGTGAAGTATGACCAACCTAGATGGTATATTCAAAAGCAGAGATATTCCTTTCAAACAAAGGTCCATCTAGTCAAGGCTATGGTTTTTCCAGTAGTCATATATGGATGTGAGAGTTGGGCTATAAAGAAAGCAGAGTGCTGAAGAATTGATGCTGGGGTGTTGGAGAAGACTCTTGAGAGTCCCTTGAAATGCAAGGAGATCCAACCAGTCCATCCTAAAGGAAATCAGTCCTGAGTGTTCACTGGAAGGACTGATGTTGAAGCTGAAACTCCAATCCTTTGGCCACCTGATGTGACAAGCTGACACATTTGAAAAGACCCTGATGCTGGGAAAGATTGAAGGTGGGAGGAGAAGGGGATGCCAGAGGATGAGATAGGTGGATGGCATCACCAACTCAACAGACATGAGTTTGAGTGAACTCCAGAAGTTGGTGATGGGTAGCGAGGCCTGGCATGCTGCAGTCCATGGGGTCACAAAGAGTCAGACACAACTGAGCAACTGAACTGAACAGTGCCTAGAGTAGGGCTTGGTACATAATAGGCATCCCATGGATATTTTTTGGATGATATTCTTAGGCACAGCACAGCTCAATTACTCAAAAATTGTCCAAGGGCTAAAGGGAGACCCTGTACATATATTCTGCTGTAATTACAATGACCACTTTACAATCTAATATTAAAATAAAAATATTTTCACAATATATTTAAACAATTTTTAACAATTATGTACCCATTTTTTGACTCTTGTTTTAAGACTTATTAGAAAGTTAGTATGTTAAGATCTTTAAAAAGCCAATGACCATACAGAACAATCCAAATTAGTGGGCCAGATGGCTGAAGAATTGAATATACTGCCTTCCCATTTTATTTTGCTATTATCCATCATCTCATGGCTATTGTATAGTCTTAGTTAAAATAAAGAAGCAAAAATATCCTTACATTTGATTGTTCACATACAACTAGCAACTTCTTGGTGTGTACTGTCACACTCTACATAAAAACAGGTTCATTGAAATATATATTCTTGATAATCTTTAGTAATCAAAACTTACTTTTTAATTCTCTTTAGTAAATAATATAGTAGAGATAATTTCCCATATCAATAAACCTGTATCTACATTATTTTTTGATTAACTTCTATAAAGGGTTATATTTATAGATATTTAGTTTTAAATTGGAGAAGGCAATGGCAACCCACTCCAGTACCCTTGCCTGGAAAATTCCATGGATGGAGGAGCCTGGTAGGCTGTGGTCCATGGAGTCACTAAGAGTTGGACATGACTGAGTGTCTTCACTTTGACTTTTCACTTTCACGCATCGGAGAAGGAAATGGCAACCCACTCCAGTGTTCTTGCCTGGAGAATCCCAGGGATGGGGGAGCCTGGTGGGCTGCCATCTATGGGGTCGCACAGAGTTGGACACGACTGAAGTGACGCAGCAGCAGCAGCAGCAGCAGCAGCAGCAGCATCCTTCTATTACCTTGGGGTGAATCCCAGAAGCAAAATTCTTAGGTGGGCCTGGTCAACAGAGACAGCAGTTTCCCTCTAGAAACTGGATACCAATTCACAAATCCTAGAAAAACACATGAGAACGTATATTTCTTCATGTACTGGCCAACATTCAGGACAGTCATTTTTGTTGGTTTTACAATTGATGTAAGAAAAATAGCCAGGCATGTTTTACATAATTTTCTTACTGATAATTGCTTGTAGTTAAAAAAAATCTAATGTTAAGAATAAGCACATAACAGATTAAGAAATAGTGGCACCTCAGTGCAATCACGTATCTCTGCAACATCCTCATATGACTTCAGTTCACTAAAATATTATATATACACATCCGAAAACTTTTATCATCCATGAGGATTTTAGAGGAAGACTGAAGTCAAATAGAGTCCAAGATGTTTCAGTTATCCTCTGTTACTGATATATCAAGTATATCAACAATTCAGTCTCATCCCCTTGGATGCCATCAAGACACATATTTACAACAGAGATATTATTGGGCCATAGCTTATTCTTCCCTTCAAGTTTCTCTACCTCCTGACTTTTTCTTGGTGCTTTTCTTGACTTCAATTTTCAACTTAAAATTTATGATCTCTTGTCTAATTTCTATCTTTTCAGTTCATCACTTTATATTATTTTCATATTCTGAAAGGTTATTTTCAAAGTTAATCTAACTGTTTTGTGCAGTGTTCTAAATGTCAAGTGGTTGTTCCTGATGAGATTGTAAATTCCTACATCACAGACCAATAGAGTGGATGGACCGATTAAGTCTCCATAGAGCTCCACACCGGAGAAGGCAATTCCAAACCACTCCAGTACCCTAGCCTGGAAAATTCCATGGATGGAGGAGCCTGGTGGGCTGCAGTCCATGGGGTCGCTACGAGTCAGACACAACTGAGTGACTTCACTTTCACTTTTCACTTTCATACACTGGAGAAGGAAATGGCAACCCACTCCAATGTTCTTGCCTGGAGAATCCCAGGGACGGGGGAGCCTGGTGGGCTGCCGTCTATGGGGTCACACAGAGTCGAACACGACTGAAGTGACTTAGCAGCAGCAGCAGAGCTCAACACACATTGGGCTTTAAAGTATTATAAGCATGTGCTCATTTCTGAATTTTAGAGTCTGCTTGGTAGGATATACCTTTTATTAAAGCAAGGATAACACAACAAGATTGGAAATCCTCTGTTACATTGAAATAATGTGAAAATTTCCGGTGTATCTTAGCCAATCAGTCATTCAGTTTCTGAGTTCTGGATTATTATGTCTTTCTTTTTCCATTTCTTTCCTTGTAGGGTTACTTTGCTACCTTTTTATTGATGGTTCTCTGCCATATTTGTGAAATAGCATAACTTCTCAGCATGTTTTATAGTGTTGTGTAACTTGCTAAATGTATGAGAGATTTTTGTAGCATTCTTATTTTTTTAAGTAGCTGTTTTGCAAAATCATTTTCTATTTACCTCAGCAGGTCTGTGATCACACCAGCAGAGTATTATTTCAGCAGGATAAGAAAAACGATAACAATGTTGATCTAAAGGGTTTGAGGAAAGATGTGATTACAATTCAGAAAAACAAAAGACAAAAAAAGCAGATAAACAGATATAATCTATTATAACTGCAGACTGAGAGGTCACTACAGCTGGAATGAGCACAGAATAGGTGGGTTTTGAAATAATATTGTTTTATTTTTTTTCCTGATTTGTAAAAGTAACACATGGGTATGACTATTAGAGAAATTTTTTTTTAAAAAAAGAAGATAAATATGTTAAAAAAACCCAGTAGCATCTAGAAAAATACATTTTGACAAACGCATACCTCAAAAAACTGTGGTACATAATTTTAACATTATTTTATTGATATTTTACTATCAACTAAAAATTATTTAATATAAAGTCTTTGCTACTGCTACTAAGTCACTCGGTCATGTCCGACTCTTTGGGACCCCATGGACTGTAGCCCTCCAGGCTCCTTTGTCCATGGGGATTCTCCAGGCAAGAATACTGGAGTGAGTTGTATGCCCTCCTACAGGAGATCTTCTTAACCCAGGAATTAAACTGGGGTCTCCAGCATTGCAGGCAGATACTTTACCAACTGAGCTACCAGGGAAGCCCATAAAGGCTTTATTATAATGTAAATAATATGTACTTAAATTTTTATCATAAATGAAGCCTTTATAGCTTTGTACTTTTTTTTTTTTTTTTACATACTTCCACCTATTTTCTGGAGAAGGCAATGGCACCCCACTCCAGTACTCTTGCCTGGAAAATCCCATGGATGGAGGAGTCTGATAGGCTGTAGTCCACGGGGTCGCTGAGGGTTGGACATGACTGAGAGACTTCACTTTCACTTTTCACTTTCATGCATTGGAGAAGGAAATGGCAACCCACTCCAGTGTTCTTGCCTGGAGGATCTCAGGGACGGGGGAGCCTGGTGGGCTGCCGTCTATGGGATCGCACAGAGTCGGACATGACTGAAGCGACTTAGCAGCAGCAGCAACTATTTTCTAGAGAATACATTTCTCAAAGTGAAATCATTGTGCCAAAAATATGAACATTTTACATCTCAATAATTACTGCTAATTTTCCTCCAGAAATGTTGCCAAATCTTTGATAGCACATTATGAAATGTCTGTTTCTTTAAATCATCACAGCATGTATATATCTGCCATGGGTTGAATTGTGTCCCAGAAAGACATGTTGAAGCTTTAATCCCAGGTACCTGTGAATGTGACCTTATTTGGAAATAAAACCTTTGCAGATTAATGAATTTAAGATGAGGTCATACTGGATTAAAGTGGGCCCTAAAGCCAATGATTCATTTCTTAATAAGGAGAGGGAGCTTTGGAGATACAGAAATACAGAGGATAGCAGGGTATAAGGTCCTCTTAAGTCAGAGCAAAGATTGGAGCTGGGCTACCACAAATGAAGGAATGATAGGGATAGCTAGGAGCCACCAGAAACTAGAAGAGGCAAGAAAGGATTTTCCCCTACAGTCATTCAAGGGATCATGGCCCTGCCAACAACTTGATTTTGGACTCCTAAACTAAGCCTCCAAATTTCTGTAGTTTTAAGCCAACCAGTTGGTGGCAATTTGTTACAGCAGCCTTGGAAAAGTAATACAGTAAATACCTAAAAAGAAATGTCTACAGTTATATAGGCTTTTAAAGATGTATGTCTCTCAATACTAGTGAGGAGAAGCCATTTTCCTTACATTTGTGGTAGAGTAGCTGTTGTCTTGGAAGAGGCAATGGCACCCCACTCCAGTACTCTTGCCTGGAAAATCTCAAGGACAGAGGAGCCTGGTAGGCTGCAGTTCATGGGGTCGCGAAGAGTAGGACACGACTGAGCGACTTCACTTTGACTTTTCACTTTCATGCACTGGAGAAGGAAATGGCAGCCCACTCCAGTGTTCTTGCCTGGAGAATCTCAGGGATGGGGGAGCCTGGTGGGCTGCCGTCTATGGGGTTGCACAGAGTCGGACACGACTGAAGCGCCTTAGCAGCAGCAGCAGCAGCAGCAGCAGCAGCAGCAGCTGTTGTCTGGCACGTCTGCTTTGACAGATGGATCTGAGGGTCTGTTGTGACAGACCTCTTATTTCCTGGTTCTTCTTTATGGCAGATATTTTCTAACTGTGGCTTTCTAATTTTTATTTGTGAGGTTCCCCCATCACAATCCCACCCCTCCACCAAAGGATGCCATGTGCACAGCACTATGTAAAAGCTTGGAATTCTTACTTTGTATGAAAGACTGTTCTCAGCACCAAAATCCTGACATAGGCAAAATTTCTCTGTTGCGACCCTGGGACAAGGAGAATTATTTTTTCTAGGCCCTCTTCTTTGTCTTAAGTGGACAAACGTTGTGAATTCCAGATGTATTTCTAAGTCTTATTTCCAACTCTACACTTAATTCAGATTCAATAGCACTTTTTCTCTTGTTAATTTTATAAAACTGCAGCTCTCTAGATGTGGATTCTATATTGGGGCCTAATTCTCCTGCTGAAGCACGAACTAGTGAATTTTCCATTTGCCTTGACATTCCCTCTTTATTCCTGGAATGAAATGAAGCTTCAAATTTCCTACTGAAAGCTTCAAGTTTCATTATCTTTACAGTTCAGCTATGCTAAAAAAACAAAACAAAACTGAACCATTTATAGTGGTTACTCCTTGTTAATGTTTTTAGCTAGTTTGGCTCATGTTTATATCTTAAGCAAAATGTGGTGGTGGGAGAGAAAGAGGCAAGGGGAAAGTTACTGAGGCAAAAGCTATGAGATGCATAAATATGATGTTACTACAGTGAGATGGAAGACATTAAACCCAGGCTAGAAGTATTACTCAAGTTAATTAATGCATGTGATTGTAATGTATAACCATCCAAATTCAATGGTTTAACACGATGAAGGTTTATTTCTTGCTCATATAATAAAAAAGATAATATTCTGAGCAAGTGGTGACTCAGGGGCCCAGGTTCTTTCACCTTGTGATCCTGCTGTCTTGATCACATGGCCTCCAAGATCACTACTGAAATAGGTGGAGTGAGGATAAACACAAAGGCCTAAAAGAGGCCACAGCCAATGCAAGAGAAGCCAGTCACTTGGTCCAAACTTAATTTGAAGGGATCTTGGAAATATAAGCTTCCTAGATTCCTAGGAAGAGAAGTAGATATGAGTAATCAGGCTGTGTGCCAATAGGTGAAGTGAGGAAGATCCCCAGGAGATGCTAAGAAAGTGTCTATGTCATTATATTTACAGGTTCTCTAAGAGTTCGATAGCCAAATATAGTAAAATTCCTTAAATCTGTGCACTGAAAGGAATGCAGGAAATTAAGAGTTCACAAATGGCGTATATTCAGGAAAAAACAACCACCAAATATATCTCATTTTTGATCTTGTCTTGTTGAAAGGAAAACTAAGATCACGGAAAAAAACGTAATTCTCTTTAAGTAATGCAGATTTATGAAACAATGGATGACTAGTGTAATTTTATATTGCCGTTTCTTAAGGGAGCTAAATATTACACTGCTGCAAGTTATTGATGTTTCTTCTAAAGCTTTTAGAGTTCTATTCTGTTCTTATCTTTTTAAGTATCATTCAAATTTATACACACATGCGTTTAACCTGAAAACGAAGCTTCCTGGCCAAGGCTAGTTTGTAAAATGCTTCCTATTATTTAATATTGAAACTTTTATGTACCGAAGTTTTTGTGACTGAACTATGGAAACCAGAAAACCCACTAATCTAGAGTTTTCTCGTGTCCTCTTAGTCATTCCCTACAACTCAGCTTATTCCAATTGCTAATTAGCTCTGCAATTTCCTCATTAGACTTAAAGCTTACTCAGAGGCCCACATCTGGATTGAAAAGATGAGTCCTGTACTCTCTCCTCTGCACTTTTATTTGCAGATTGACATACTATTTTAAAATGAACTGATATCCTGATCAGTAACATTACCCCCTACTCAAAGTAATATGATTCCTTGAGGATTGCAGCTGTTGGGTTTTCCTCCACCAAATCAGGCTACCTTCAATAGGAAGGCCAGTCAAAATCAAACCTATGTGGATCATATCCATTTGGATAACAGAATTGGGTCTGCTGGGCATCTTCTTTAATCAAAGAGATTCTCTAGGTCAGATCTCCAAACTGGTTTAATACAAAGTTCTGACAATACTGGCATTATCTTTTCTTAAGTACGGTAGCTAAGACTTTTTTCTTCAAGTTCACTTATAAAGTTTCATAGCTCATAATACATCTTCATTTCTCAAAACTGAGTACCTATAGACCCAGCAATAACACTGAGTACTATAAAGAGAAACATGAGTAAGAATGATGTCTTATTCTGAGATATTCATAATCTAATCAGAGTGATAGATATGTAAATATATGTATCGTTGTTGTTTAGTCCCTAAGCCACGTTCAACTCCTCTGCAACCCCATAGATTCCTCTGTCTATGGGATTTCCTGGGCAAGAATATTGGCGTGGGCTGTCATTTCCTTCTCCAGGGTATATTCCCAGTCTGGGGATTGAGTCTGAGTTTCCTGCATTGTAGGCAGATTCTTTACCACTGAGCCACCAGGGAAGCTCAAATATATATATAATACAACAAAATTGCTACAGTGACTATTTGAAGAAAGTGCTAGCAATCTGTTAAGGAATAAAAAGCAATCAAATATTAAGGAATATATCAAATTAATGAATATTTCAATATCTTCTTCTCTCTTTACAAGGACATTTGAGAATGCTTCTTCATTTGTGGCCACTATATTTTACCCACATTTCAACGTGGCTTTCAGTCTGCAATCGTACTCTCAGAGTCTAAATGCTCTAGCTCAAGTTTCTTATAATACACTGAGGGACAGGACCTGTTGGGTAGCTGAGGCGCTGGAGGATGGTGACATTACAGTAAACTTGTTTGGAGGCGGGAAGCCTAACATAAGGCAACAGTTAGTGTGAGGATGGGCAGTGAGAACGAGCCAGGGACTTGTAAGAAGCTGCCTACTATTCAGGAAAGTTAAGAAGTTGAAAGACTCTGCTCCTGAGTGAATCGATAAGTTGCCTTTCACAGGCTATGTGCTTCCTAATGCTTTCTGTTCTTCATGGTAAACTTACGTTGATGGGCTCTGCTGTTTATCATTTGCTCCTTCTGGCTGGGTGGTAACTCAGTTGCAGAAGGGATAGCATGACCTCTGAGTTTGTTTGGCAGTTGAGTCTCATTTTCTAATCTAGCTCTACTGGAAATAAAGAGAAAATTTGAAGTTCCATCTGATCCTTGTATCTATTTCTCAATTGGTTTAGTATACACTTGGCATGCTGGGTCAGAAAACTTGAGAAACAGTCAAGAAACCTAGCATTTTGGGTCCAATTAATTGTATAGGGAGATGGCAGCTTTTTATTAATGAGGCCAGGTGACTTAAATCTTGTCATGAGGCAGAGAACTCAAGTTCTGAGATAACACATGGGCATTGTTCTAAGCCATTAATTTGGTTATTTATTTATTTTTTTCTGAAGCAAAAGAAAGACAAAACAGGTGGAGTGAATGGAAGAGAAAGGGTTATGAATCCAAGAAAGACAACAAGGTAAAAACTACCTTATCCTCAATGTTCTAAGTCTTAAATGAAGGGCGGAATGGGATTCATGGTTGCTCTTTTATGGTGCTTCATGTGGTGTGCTAAGTTACTCTGACCCTTTTCAACCCCATGGACTATAGCCTGCTAGGTTCCTCTGTCCATGAGATTCTCCAGCAAGAAGGCTAGAGTGGGTTGCCATGCCTTCCTCCAAGGGATCTTCCTGACCCAGGGATTGAACCCACCCATCTTATGTTTCCTGCATTGGCAGATGGGTTCTTTACCGCTAGTCCCTCCTGGGAAGCTCACTGTGCTTCATACCATTTATGAAATATTTAATACTTGTTTCTCTTGTATGCATCTCATATTACCTAGAAACAGTTTAAATCTCTTGTGCTGTTTCATTCATGGTTTTGTGGCAAAAGCAAGTTATAATAAATCACAAATGTTTTCAACTGAAACTTTCCCTTCATGAAGAAGATACACAATGCATAATGTATTTTCATGAAGGACAGGAAGGAGTGAGGTTCTCATTCAGGCTTTTTGATTCATGTTGGTTCCATGCTAACATTAGAAATATTAAAAATTTGCTTCCCCATCACATTAATGAAATTTTAAAAACCCATGGATAAATCTTTGCTTTATTTTTTGTCCTCTACATGATTCACATTACATGAATTGTGGTATTAAAAGAGAAGTTAGATGCCGTTTAGCACACATATTTATTGAGCACCTCCCAGGTGCCTGGCTTTCTGCATTTGGTGGTGCCTGCGCGTATTTAACAGTCTGTAATCACAACTGAAGGGTGTGTTTTCTTTAATTTGTAATCTTGCATACTATACTAGTTTCCTGCTGCTGCTGCTGCTGCTAAGTCGCTTCAGTCGTGTCCGACTCTGTGCAACGCCATAGACGGCAGCCCACCAGGCTCCCCCGTCCCTGGGATTCTCCAGGCAAGAACACTGGAGTGGGTTGCCATTTCCTTCTCCCATGCGTGAAAGTGAAAAGTGAAAGTGAAGTCGTTCAGTTGTGTCCAACTCTTAGTGACCCCATGGACTGCAGCCTACCAGGCTCCTCCGTCCATGGGATTTTCCAGGCAAGAGTACTGGAGTGGGGTGCCATCGCCTTCTCCGATTAGTTTCCTAGGGCTATCAAAATAAACTGGGCTCCCCAGGTGGCGTTATGGTAAAGAACTCACCTGCTAAGAGATGCGGGTTTGATCCCTAGGTTGGGAAGATCTGGAGCAAATGACAACCTGGAGGAGGAAATGACATCCTGCTCCAGTATTCCTGCCTGGGAAATTCCAAGGACAGAGGAGCCTGGCAGGCTACTTTCCATGGGACTGCAGAGTGGAACATGACTGACCACAGCACAGCACCTACAGCCAAAATACATGACCATAAAGTAGGTGGCTTGTAACAACAGCATGTATATTTTCACAGTTTCAGAGGTCAGAAGTGAAACTGAGGTATCAGCAGACCCAAGTTCCCTGAAAAGGCTCTAGGGGACAATCCTCCTATGCCTTTTCTAGCTTCTGATGCCACTGACATTCCTTCATTTGTAGCTTCAATTGAACCATGATTTTTGACTCTATCTTCACCTGGCTTTTCTCCTTCTCCCTGTATGTCTTTCCTTTGTGTGTCTCTTCTAAGAACACTTATCACTGGATTTAGGACTCATCCTGATAAATGCATAATCATTTAATTTTGACCATCCTTATTTTAGTAGACTTTTTATTTCAAAGAAGATCACATTCTCTGGCTCTGGGATTAGGATAGAATCATATCTTTTGACTGCCACCATGTAACTCACTATAATTCTAGTCTAGAATTCACAGCATTGAAATGTTAATGATAATAAATCTTCATTAGAATGACATGACTCCTTATACTACTTTGTTAATAAGTAGTATAATACTTATATTTGTAAAATATCTAAGTAGTAAATGAGAATTTCCTTCAATAAAATTTAAAATGATTAAAGCAAGAATGTGGTTCTATGCTTTGTTTTAAATTTAATGTATTTTAAATTTTATTTATGATCTTTTGACCCCTAATAAAAAATTCATCATTCTAGAGAGTTATTCTCCACTAGGGATTGGACCAAAAAAAAAACACACCAAACATATTTTCTGAGGAAAGGGCTTACCAATATCAAGGTTGTAGATGGAAAAATTATTCTGGGATTTATGAAAAACAATGGTATACCTACTGCCTTTATAACCCACAGTAGATATCAAAACTGAAAAATTAGTCACACCTTGGAGGGATAGGGAGGAAGAATTATAGGTTTAAAATGAAACAAATGAATAACTTCTGATCAATAATTACACCATCAGTAACCTCATAGAGTTCGTATCTATTAAATATATTCTTCCGTCACATTGACTTAGCACTAAGACCAAATACTTATGCTAATCATACTGCAAAACTGTGCAATAATCTTTGGGCTATAATGATGACAGTTGGTTAGACTTACACCTTAAAATTGCTGTCTGCTTGTATAATCTAGTGATCATAGGCTTACATAGTCCTTATGATATGTCTGTTCAATTCCTTTGCAAAATTTTCTTAAAAATACTATTCCTAAATCTTAGTTTTAAAACATCAAGAATATATTATATATTTTCCTTCCTGTATTGAGAGCTTCATAAAACTTAGAAAACATACTTCACCTATTAGAAAAAGCAAAGAGCAATACCATTTTGCCTCACATCAGTGGTAATGTATTTCCTTCAAGACTCATATGTACCTAAATGCTATGTCATAATTTTTGTCTCTTTTATTGTATTACATCTCCCTCTCTCTTTCCCTATCCTTTAAAATAATGCTTATGACAAATGCTAAATACATTTTGGCCAATTTTTTCCTTCTATTATAAGAACATACTTTTATTTCAGGGGCTACTCCAAATAGCAATTCATATCAGGAGATATGTACACAAAGGAAAAAAAATGTAACAATGAAATACAAAATAAAATACAATTAAAAATGTAAGATACAAACAGTTTGAATCGTAGTGTGAGACTTTTGATGTACTTGAATGCTCAGGTTTGATTAACATGTCAGGCAAACTGAAGGGTTGACCTGTTATTTAGAGCAGGGATCAAGAAGCACCCAGGCGAAGGAGAATGACTCTTAGTTCAGAAGTTTAGGTCAAGTGTCTTTTCCTATACTACATTATTCGTATTTATGTCATCATGATGAATGCAATGTAACCTAACACTAATACTGTCTAAATCCAGCTGAAAAGTGGGCAGTCGTATCACAATCTATTTGTTTTTTCAGCCTACCACTTGACAGTATGACAAAAGTCAAGGGTTATCATCAACGGTCAGTAACATCCTATAATTCCATGTGAGCTACGGAGGGCTTTTTGTACATTTCAAAAAAAAAAGCAAATATATCCCCAAACTGTAAAACCTGAAGCATTTTCTTCTTGAGACTTAATCTGGACATATTTTACTTCCTTTCATATATCGTTAGTGTAAGCTTAAAATTAGACGAAAATACTTGTGGATGCTAAATTTTTTGCCATAAACTTAAGAACACAAGGTTAAAAAAAAGTGATAACCTGTGTGGTTTCTAAATGTATCCTTTGCACATAAATCAAACCGTATGCAAATAATCATTAAAGTAGAAAAATGCCATGAATTCTGTTCATGCATATTAATAAATTCAGCTGAAATGCACATGCTTTGTAATTTGTAATGTTATTTATTTTTAAAAATGACATTGTTAGTATAACCTTTTCCTTTTTAACAGAAGGTGACTCCTTTTCAATAGTCTCATCATCAAGATTATATGATAAGTCAGAACAAGTTCTGAGGTTAAACCAGAGGGCTTTTTCCCCTCAGTTTTCATGAATCAGAATGTTGTCTCCATTGCTTTTTTTAATCACACACAATAAAAACAATAAAATTCAAAGGCAATAAGCAGGGTGTTATTTGCTCTTTTGAGCAAGCTTACAGTGCTTCAGGTTTTCTGAAATGCCTACATGGTGCGCTAGCTAGTTTTGAAAAGATACTATGATTTATGGCTTCTCATGTTTACACTGGGTCTATATTTAATTACCAGTATCTGGATGTCAGTAAGTCATATATTTTTAAAGGATAAAACCAAACAAATCTAGGCTTCTTTAAGACATTTGTAAGAGTAGGTCTAATTAAAGCACATCCGTTACCAAAGTCACTTTACATTACTCTGAAGTACAATACCTCCTTATCATAAAAATTCATTTGGAGTCAAAAATTTGCCTTCATCACAACAATGATCTAACAATGAATTAAATGAAAAATAATTACTAAGATTAAGAGCAATCTTTTTCTGATAATTATAATGAAAACCTAACCAATAAGGAAGGCTGCCAAAATTAGATTTAAGTGGAACAAATGCATGTATACTTTTTTTATCTTGAGATAAATTTATTTATTTTGAGATTTCTTGAAAACTGCCTTCTATCAATTATGTGGGATTTAGTTAAGCTAAATGAAGTTCAATGTTATATTTGCATTTCCCTCTGATTCTCATAGAGCATATCTTGTTACTTAGAAAGGTTTTCCATAAGGGTGGGCTTGCAAAAGTTTGGAAAAGTATTCACATTTTTATAGTCATAGAAAATTTGTCATATGGCCAACATTTAGCATATTTTCTTTACTCTGATATAACTTTATCCTGAAATTGCCTTCTTCCTTCCTGTTTTATCATATATAGATTTGCTTCATCCAACTATACAGAGTTTATACAACTATACATACAACTCTACAGTAAATCCACTAGGCTTTTGAATCTTTGAGCCTCAAAAAAGTATTGTTCTTACTCATATTTACTGAAAAATCAGTTCATTCTTATATAATATATTCTATTTGCATACAATTTTCCTTTATTTGTATGTACGCAAAGAGTTGACTCATTGGAAAAGACTCTGATGCTGGGAGGGATTGGGGGCAGGAGGAGAAGGGGATGACCGAGGATGAGATGGCTGGATGGCATCACGGACTCGATGGATGTGAATCTGAGTGAGCTCCAGGAGTTGGTGATGGACAGGGAGGCCTGGAGTGCTGCAGTTCACTGGGTCTCAAAGAGTCGGACACGACTGAGCAACTGAACTGAACTGAACTGAACTGATGGACAGGGAGGGGGAATAAACCTACTTGCTATTAGGAGGGTGCTCCAGAATCAAGCATTTTCTTCACCTTTCAGGAAACTTTGGTCATCTTGGCAGTCACTGATGCTGTGGACATACAGGCAAGGCAGCTGCTTACTTGAGAGCTGGGCTTTCCAGAGATTAGAAATAAGAAATAATGCACAAAAAAGTGTAGTTCAATCAGTTAATCTTATTGGCTATTTTTGTATTTTGAATGGAATAGTAAAATGAAACCCATGTATGTATATTCTAATTTCAGTAATATATCTAATTATCTCATCTACTGCATCCCTCCAAATTATTTTCATGTGAATCTGAGACATTATATTATTTCATCTATACATATATCAATAAATTTATAAAAGACACATATTCTTTAAACAAAAACATAACCATAATATAGTTATGAAAACTAAAAGTGAATAACAGTTCCTTACACTGCAGAATATTCTTATATAAGTTTTAGATGCTTGGGCCACTATTGATTCAGGTGCTATGCTAACTTCTCTATTTGAAACAGAATTTGGTTTTCTGAATAACACTTTGTAGTAGGTATTATTATTATGTCATTTTTTCACATTGAAACCTACATGAAATTAATTTCCCAAGGTACTGGTGGCAGAACAGGTTCAATTCCTGGCAACTTGTTCCAGTACCTTCTTACCTACATCCATACAATTCAGTTTATTTCAGAGTAGAAGAATATGAGCAGCAGAATTATACCCAAATACATATATCACTTTTTCATAAAATTCCACATGTATTTGAAAATACATAAAAACATATTTTCTTTCTTGTATCCTAAAATATCTATTTTTTTCCTTTCTTTCCTTTCTTTTCCTCTTTTTGATTGATAGTAAACATACTTGAGTATTATTCATAAATCAGAAATGCCTGTCCTATGTTCTATAAAAATATTCTATATTCTTAATAATGAATATACTAGACGTTTCTGTTTTATTTTCTATTAAATAGTTTATGTATTTTTGTTGTTGTTGTTTGGTCACTAAGTTGTGTCCTACCTGCTCTTTGCAACCCCACGCACTGCAGCTCACCAAGCGTCCCTGTTCTTCACTATACTATGCTCAAATTATGTCCACTGGGTCAGTGACGTTATCTAACCATCTCATCCTCTGCCACCCTCTTCTCCTTTTGCTTTCAGTCTTTCCCAGCATCAGGGTCTTTTCCAGTGAATCGGCTCTTCACATCAGGTGGCCAAAATATTGGAGCATCAGTTTCAGCATCAGTCCTTCCAGGAAATATTCAGAGTTGATTTCCTTTAGGATTGACTGGTTTTATCTCCTTGTAGTCCAAGGGGCTTTCAGGAGTCTTCTCCAGCACCACAATTGAAAAGCATCAGTTCTTCAGTGCTCAACATTCTTAGTGGTCCAACTCTCATAACTGTACATGACGACTGGAAAAACGATAGCTTTGACTATATGGACCTTTGTCAGAAAATAATGTCTTTGCTTTTTAATATGTTGTCTACATTTGTCATAGCTTTCTTCCCAAGGAGCAAGTGTCTTTTAATTTCATGTCTGTGGTCATCATCCATAGCAATTTTGGAGCCCAAGAAAAGAAATTCTGTCACTGCCTCTACTTTTCCCCATCCATTTGCCATGCAGTGATGGGACTGGATGCTATAACTTAGCATTTGCATACCTTAGCATATAAATGCTTTTTTCATTTACCTAAAATATTTCAGAAAGCAAGAGTATTAGAGAATATTTAAAATATATTTTGATATGCAATTCTACATTTTCAATTTTAAAGTAGGTTCCATAGTTGACCTCTGCATGATAAAAAATAAAAAGCTTAACAGTTTTAGGACCCTGAAACTATAGGAACTATAAAATAGGGAAAACACTAAAATCAGGGACTTGGCATATACAGAATGAGCATTGGCTGCAACAAAAGAAACTCACAGATGTATTGGTTAGAACTAAACTGTGACTGAACCTTGTTTGAGGTTTATATGTGGTTGTGAGCACTCCTGGAAAGTTGACTACAACTGTTCTTTTTATTTTCATCGTGTGCTTCCCACTGCCTTGAGATGTGAGAGTAAAAATTGGTGAAATTAACCACCTCTGGGAAATTATTCCTACATATGGACTCCTTACTTCAGTTATTAGGGTAATCTACTATGTGGAAGATATTCTACCAAGCTTTGCAATGGATGTAAGGTGAATAAAGTTCTGTATCCTCCAATGGAGAGACTGAAATTCTCTATAGAGAAATCTTACCAGTTTCCTTTCAGTAAAGAGTGGAGACTCAGAGCCTTTGCACACGCAGTCCCCTCTGTCTTGCTGTGCTTAGTTGCTCAGTCATGTCCAACTGTTTGCAACCCCATGGACAGTAGCCCATCAGGCTCCTCTGTCCTTGGGGATTGTCCAAGCAAGAATACTGGAGTGAGTTGCCATGCCCTCCTCCAGGGGGTCTTCCCAACCCAGGGATTGATCCTAGGTCTCCCTCATTGCAGGCAGATTCTTTACCATCTGAGCTACCAGGGAAGCCCAAGAGTACTGGATTGAGTAGCCTATCCCTTCTCCAGGGGATCTTCCTGACCCAGGAATTGAACCAGGGTCTCCTGAATTGCAGAGGGATTCTTTACCAGCTGAGGTACCAGGGAAGCCGCTCCCTCTGTCTTACATCACTTCATTCCCTCATCTTTTCTTGTAACTAGGATCTCAGTTCAAAATCACTTCATTGAGAAACCTCTGCCTCCCAAACAGTAGAGAAAAACTCTTTCCTATAGCACTATGTACCTTTTGTTTCAAGGTTTTGTTTATAATTTTATAGGCATTTCTGTTTTACTTATGTTTGTTTTCTGTCAATTGCCTATAAGCTCCACAATAGTCTGTTTATATTCTTTATTATAGGGTCAATATTTAACAGATATCCAGTAAGAACTCAATATTAATGTGGAATAGCCAGAACTTACTTTTCTTATTTCCTTTCTTCTTCCTTTCTCTTTCTTTCTTTTTCCTTCTCCATATCCTTCCCTCTTTTCTCTATCTCTTCCACAGCTCCCTCACCCTAAGAGATCAATGAGAGATATTCATTCCTATAGTCTGCAAGTTATTCCAAAAGCCTACCTATGAGGCTGTAATGGTGTGATTCTTAACTATGGCTGCATATTAGAATCACCTGGGGAGTTTTCAATAAATACCCATGCCTAGGCCCACCACAGACCAATTAAATCAGCATTTCTGGAGGTGGGACTCGGGCAGCATTTTTTAAAAGCTCCCTAGGTGATTCTAATGTATAGCCAGGGTTGTGAAACACACTCTAATGGATGAAATCGGAATACCCAAATGTTCGTGAACTATATGAGCCATTATTTTCGGCCTAGGAAATTTCTAATTCTAATTAAATTATCCTTACTCATTCACTCATTCACATATGTATACATTCAAAATTTATAATTTTATACCAAATGTTATTAAATCCTATATTTGCTGTACTAACAATAAATAGTGTATTTATTACTAGAACCAAAGATTTCTACTAGGAGTTGTGAAAGGCTATACAATGTGGCTAGATGCTTTCCAGAGTCTGATAATTTGAATGAACTCTTTCCTCATTTTGCTGATATCACGGGTTTTTAAAATTTAACCCCATACTTTTCTCTTTGCTTATCCTTTTACTGTACATATTTCTTGAGTATACAGTAGACTTTCACACTGATTGCGCATATGTGATAATGTAGTCATTGTTTTTGCAAGAAAACCTGTGACCCTCTTCTGTGAAATAGGCACATCCATGCAAAAAACAAAATTCTTTGCTCTAAAAACTGAAGGGTAGACTTTCTGATAGCTATGGCCTCTAGGAGACAGTGGTTAGAGATGCTGCAAAAAGAGAAGCTGAAGAGGTGTTGCGGGTGGGCAGGAAAGGCAGAAATATTTAAAAAGAGACATGGTGAAATCAGGAAGCTTTTTCTTCAAAGGGCAGTTACTGCTGGAGCAACTGAATCATCCTCCCAGTATTGTCTGTCCTAGTTACAGTGAACAGGAAGTGAAAGTTCAGTGTTGGTTACTGTCAATTACCATCCACATAAACAGACACAGGAAGATCAAGTCATGTTACTTAGCCTTATTGCCCTTGGATGTTTTGATAAACATGTTAGCTATTTACTCAATATAAATACTAAACTGACATACCCCAAGGCAAAATTTTATAGTTTTTCTTTTGAATTTCTGTCTTTTAAAAGCATTCTCTTTCCCCACACATTTTCTTCTGAATTCATCAGAGCCCTTTGCCTCTCCTTACCTTCTGCTTATGGCAGGGAAGGTCTCATCATCCAGGCCCCTCATAAAGGTAAACTTGGTGCCAGGGAGTAATCCCCTTGGGTCACTAATGTATATTCACACATCTGAGAATGCTGTTAAGAAGCTTCTGAAGTGGAATGCGATTCCAGCCACAGCAGTTACATACTGCTCATATTTCCTAGTTTAGACTCCAGGGAGTTCAACCACTGCCTATTAGCAAGCTGGCGATGGAAGGAAGTGCTGTAAATCTCACAGCAATGATAAAGCTGAAGCTCCTGGAAGAAGTGGGAAAGAGTGAATTGCAATTAAAAAACAGAACCGTGAACCTTGGCCTTCTAAAAGAACACCCACAGTAAGTTAATGAAGAACACGAGAGGATAAACTAAACTGTAAACATTTCTTATATCTCTTTTCAGTTATCATCTGGGTTGCAAGCAGAATGAAAGAGGAAACTAAACATCAAGAATCCAAATTAGTCTGTAAGATACATCTACTTCTCAAACAAATACCATATCACTTTGAACTTTTTAGACTATTTGGTTTACATATAATTTGGCCACTCCTGTTAAGAAAGAGGCAAAGAGTTTACAGCTCCTATTACATGTGTGCGTGTTAGTTGCTCGGTCATGTCTGACCCTTTGGACTGTAGCCCTCCAGACTCCTCTGTCCCTGGGGATTCTCCAGGCATGAACACGAGAGTGAATTGCCATTCCCTTCTCCAGGGGATCTTTCTGACCCAGGATCAAACCCAGGTCTTCTGCATTGCAGGCTGACTCTTTACCATCCATCCACCATACTTTCACTCCTTTTATGTTCTCTACATTTTTAATGGTGAGTAAGAGAGTTTTTTTTTTTTTTTTTACTTTATTTTACTTTTATAATACTGTGTTGGTTTTGCCATACATTGACATGAATCCACCACGGGTGTACATGCGTTCCCAAATATGAACCCCCCTCCCACCTCCCTCCCCATAACATCTCTCTGGGTCATCCCCATGCACCAGCCCCAAGCATGCTATATCCTGCATTGGACATAGACTGGCAATTCGATTCTTACATGATAGTATACATGTTTCAATGCCATTCTCCCAAAACATCCCACCCTCTCCCTCTCCCTCTGAGTCCAAAAGTCTGCTATACACATCTGTGTCCTTTTTTGCTGTCTTGCATACAGGGTCATCATTGCCATCTTTCTAAATTCCATATATATGTGTTAGTATACTGTATTGGTGTTTTTCTTTCTGGCTTACTTCACTCTGTATAATCAGCTCCAGTTTCATCCATCTCATCAGAACTGATTAAAATGAATTCTTTTTAACGGCTGAGTAATACTCCATTGTGTATATGTACCACAGCTTTCTTATCCATTCATCTGCTGATGGACATCTAGGTTGTTTCCATGTCCTGGCTATTATAAACAGTGCTGCGATGAACATTGGGGTACATGTGTCTCTTTCAATTCTGATTTCCTCGGTGTGTATGCCCAGCAGTGGGATTGCTGGGTCATAAGGCAGTTCTATTCACACACATATGGACACCTTATCTTTGACAAAGAAGGCAAGAATATACAATGGAGTAAAGACAATCTCTTTAACAAGTGGTGCTGGGAAAACTGGTCAACCACTTGTAAAAGAATGAAACTAGATCACTTCTAACACCGCACACAAAAATAAACTCAAAATGGATTAAAGATCTAAATGTAAGACCAGAAACTATAAAACTCCTAGAGGAGAACATAAGCAAAACACTCTCCGACATAAATCACAGCAGGATCCTCTATGACCCACCCCCCAGAATTCTGGAAATAAAAGCAAAAATAAACAAATGGGATCTAATTAAAATTAAAAGCTTCTGCACAACAAAGGAAACTATAAGCAAGGTAAAAAGACAGCCTTCTGAATGGGAGAAAATAATAGCAAATGAAGCAACTGAAAAACAAGTAAGAGAGTTTTTAAATGTTTTTATAGGATTTCTGAATGTCATGGGACCATGACATTTTTCAGCCATGGATGAAAATGATGGCTTCTTTTTCAGCTTCAGCTTTCAGTGTCATTTGATGGTCCTGAGCTCCCCTGTCAAGTGAGGCCTGTGTGTCACTGTGTGCTTGATGACACCGTGATAACCAAATCTTGATATTTTACTTACAAAACCACCATTTGGAGTGTATTTGTTGGCCTAATTTTCTTTACCCTTTGCACTCACCTGTTTTCTTTACCCTTTGCACTCCATTCTTTATCCTTTATCTCCCCTCCCCCCAAGGCAATTCATCTTTTTCTTCCTCCCCTGTTCCTCTTCCTCACCCTAGTTTCTCTCCCTCCCCACTCTTCTCAAATTAAGGTCTAACTGACTGACAATATTTTATTAGTCTTCAAGTGTACACCATAGCAAGACAATATTTTTGTACATGACATGGGTACCATTAAAAAACACTTAAAAATAAATAGCTCTCCAAATACAAGTTGATCTTAATTGTTATAGGAAAATGTACTAAATCTCATGCATAGAGAGTTTACTAAATGTAGTAGGTTGTATATTAAGCTTTACAACAATTTAAGAGGTTTTACTTCTGTCCTCACTAGACAGCTATGGACACTGATATTGAGAAAGATTATGTAGTTCAATGGTGAGTTCAGTGGTAAATCCACAAACACAAAATAACAAACTAGGAATGGGGGCCCAATTCTGTCTGATTCCACTGATTCCAGAGTTCATGTGTTTAATTTCACCTGATGTTTCCTACTGTGAATCTAACTAGGATCTATTTGAGGAAGGTGGAGATAGGAATTTAAAGACCTACAAGGAAGTATCAAATCACAAACACTTTAACTAGAAATGTTGGACTTTTAAAATGGCATTATGGTGCCATCATCTCTTGCCATTGTTTAAACATAGCAAATTAAAATTTTGGAATATGAGATATGGTCAGTTTCCTGACCATACTCTGTATAATGGCTTCATTGATTAATAACTAGTCAGAAATCTACCATGTGTGGAATGAAGGGAGGGCATTTTGATACTTAGGCTGAAGGATAGGGAGAGGGAGATGTAATATAATTTAAAAAAGATGTAAGAATGATGAAGAAGGATACCTAGTTTACACTTTCCATGGTGATTTTACATATATTACCTTGTTTTACATTCATGGTTTGAGGAGTATGATCCACTCTCTATAAAGTCATGGGACACTTCAAAATAAAGAAAAACAAAAATTGCCATATATCACAACACTGTACAGCATTATTATCCTTTTGCTTGACCTAAAAGAGGTATGACATTTTTAAGTATTTTGGTTTTTTTAATTGTTAATGTCTCACAGTACCATTGCCAAGTCAAAATGATACCTATGTACCTTATTGTCAAATGTACCCAAAACAATAACACTAGATGAGATAGGACCATCCTAAGTATAGCTATCAATAGTCCATTTTGAAATGGGAGAAAAATAGAACTATAAATTTTTGAATATGTTTGTAAATCATTCTCTCTAAGGTGTATAATCATTTTTACAGTTTAAATATCTTGACTTTGTATGGCATTGATAACAGGTGAAAGGTTAATCTGTAAAATTCACAGTTCACCAAGAACTTAGGAAGTACCAATGAAGAACACATTTTTAACATGTGGAAGACCCTACTTACTAAACATAATCATTTTGTTTTCCTGCAAATACATTTAGCATTGCATTGCAAATGAGCTTACAACATTTTTTGACCAAATCTTCTGAGTCATTGGCTTTAAGTAGAATACTTGACTGCTCCTTTCTATATAATGGAAATTCCAATTCCATTGCCAGCAATCAAGATAACTTTGGGAAAATTTGAGGAAACATATTTTATAATGTAAACACTGACTTTATTTTCTTGGGCTCCAAAATCATTGCAGATGGTGACTGCAGCCATGAAATTAAAAGACACTTTTAATTTGCTTCTTCAAAGAAAAGCTATGAGAAACCTAGACAGTGTATTAAAAAGCAGACACATCACTTTGCTGACAAAGGTCCATCTATCAAAGCTATGTTTTTTCCAGTAGTCATGTATGGATGTGAGAGTTGGATGATAAAGAAGGCTGAGTGCCAAAGAATTGATACTTTTGAACTGTGATGTTGGAGAAGACTCTTGAGAGTCCCTTGGACTGCAAGGAGATCAAACCAGTCAATCCTAAAGGAAATCAACTCTGAATATTCATTGGAAGGATTGATGTTGAAGCTGAAGCTCCAATATTTTGGCCATCCAATGCAAAGAGCCAACTTATTGGAAAAGACCCTGATGCTGGGAAAGATTGAAGGCAGGAGAAGGAGACAACAGAGGACGAGATGGTTGGATGGCATCACCGACTCGATGCACATGAGTTTGACAAACTCTGGGAGATGGTGAAGGACAGGGCAAAGACTGAAGGACTGGACAACAACAACAACAACAAATTTTACAATTACAACTTTTATTTACTCTGTCTCAAAAAACCAGTGAGGACAGATGAACTTCCCAAATAGTCTAGATTCTGCGTAAGTTAAATATATGCAATTTCATTTCTCAATTTTAAATGACACCTTAGAATTAGAGAAAAGGAATGAAACCAGAAAGTTTTTCAGAGAGAACTTTTTAAAGACATTGTTTTATATTGGCATATAGCTGATTTAAAATGTTGTGATAGTTTCTGGAGAACAGCGAAGGGACTCATCCATATGTGTACATGTATACATTCTCCCCCCAAATCCCCTACCAAGAGCTTTTTATTAATTAGACCAAAAATAAAGTTTAGATAGATTTTAGTGGGTTCCTTGAGACCAACTCCTGTAAGTACATAAAATGCTCAGAAAACCTCAAAACCTCCAATTGTCAATACTATGTGCACCACATTTGTGTATATTCACTAGTTTTCTGTAAATGAATTGTTCAATGTGTATACCACATGATATTAGTTGATTTTGTTGTTGTTCAGTCTCTCAGTCATGTCCGACTCTTTGTGACCCCATGAACTGCAGCATGCCAGGCTTCCCTGTCCTCCACTAGTTGGTTGATATATTTAATAACAGTACCAAAGAGCCATGTCAGATAACACTAGTGGTAAAGCTTTGCAGACTCTGGAGCCAGTGTGTCCAGACTGCCTAAGTTCATATCTAGGATTTATGTAGTCCTTAACTTTTATAATTTAGCTTTATCTATAAAAGTTTGCCAATAGTACTTACTCCATAGATTCAGTGAGCTTCCCTGGTGGCTCAGATGGTGAACAATCTGGATTGAAGGAGTTGATGTCTGTAAAGTGCTGTAACAGTGCCTGGCACCCAAGAGGGACCATGTAAGTGTCGTGTGTTGTTCTCTCCCCCTTTATCTTGTTTATAGATATATTTCTCATATCTGGACAGCTTTTATTTTCTGAAAGGTTAATAAAATTTAGGGGTAAATGTGGAACCTTTACAATATATTTACTAGAAAAACTGGTAGTTACCCTCATGTTCCTTAGAATTTAGTCAGTAAAATGGGAAAAAATAGAACTTATGAATATATGATTAAATTTGAAAGGATTGAAAATGAGTAAATACACAACTAATAATCACAAGCTGTGATAAATGATATGAAATAGCAGTGAAGAATCAATGGCAAAACAAATTGATTGCCTCCTGGAGTTGACTAAAACAGCCAAGGGGACTTAATGGAAAGAAACAAAGCATGCTCATTTTTAAGTATTTTCATGAAATAAAATTAAATAATATTGCTAAGAGTTTAAAATTTAAACATACATGCATACATACTAAGAAGAATCCTATCGAACTTAATGCCCATTTAAATCTATTTTCCATTGCAACACACTTGGATATTCATTAAATACATACAATTTAGATCTTACTTTTCCACTTGTTATTTTTGTTAAATATGCTCTGTCAAGTTCCTATAAAGGTTCATAATTACTTTTTAATGGATGCACAATTTCACATCAAATAGCATATTCTCTTATTGTTGTACACGTATGCTATTTTAAATATTTAACAGTTATAAATCATTAATTATAGTTTATAAATAAACTAGTTCTGTAGATTTTTCTTATTTTGAATTATTTTCTTTGGATTTACTAGAATAAGTGAGATTATTGGGTCCAAATATATGACTTTCCTGATCCAACTTTTCTTTCAAAATTAATCTTATGTTAATGTTTTGTAATTATAAAAGTAATATTTGATCTGTGTGAAAACTTCAAGCAGTACAAAAATATATGAGGTAAAAATCAAAAATTTAAAATTTTTTATCTTGCAGAGATCATTTTAATTATTAGGCTTATATTCTTCCAGACTTGGTCTTAATATTTTGGGATTATACTGCATAGTGTAGACACAAACTGAATATAGTAACCTGCTTTATATTACTTGATGTCTTATGAACATCTATTTATTACTTCTAGTCATAATTCAGAATATTTAATGACTGTATAATAAATATTTTCCTGCATGGTTTTGCTTATATTTTTTTTTGTGTGTGTGAATAATCCACCACTGTTGATCATTCAGGTTGTTTCCAAGTTATTATTACTATACTCAAAGGATCAAACATATATCATATTTTTGTACTTGTCAAAATATTTCCATTTAATAAATTCCTAGAAGTTAATTTGGTGAGTCGAAATTGCTGTGCACTTAATCTGCCTGCAATGCAGGAGACCTGGGTTCAATCCCCAGATTCGGAAGATCTCTTGGAGAAGGGTAAGGCTACCCACTTCAGTATTCTGGCCTGGAGAATTCCATGAGTTGTATAGCCCATGGGGTCACAAAGAGTTGGACATGGCTGAGTGACTTTCACTTCACTATAATTTAAGGTCCTTTACCAAACTGCCCATCAGAAATATACTTATCTCTATCCAGTGTTTGGAGCCTCCTTCTCAATAGGTTTTTCAATCACTTTCAATTTGACTAGCTGTTTAAAATTGCAGTTCTTGGATTACTAAGGAAAAGTACATATTCACTTGTCAAATGAATTTCCAATCTTCATTTGTGGTAACTTTTGCTGTGTAATAACTTTTATTATTATGTTTTATGTAAACAAATATATCTGTTCTTTCCCTATGATGTTTGTTCAAAGCTTCTTTTTTCTAAACCTAGACCCTCCCTACACCAAGGTGATGAAAATAGTCTCTTAAATGTTCCTTAAATTTTTATGGTTCTATACTTTAGATTTACACCTTTAATTAAACTGGACCATGTGAGTGTGTGTTTATAATATGTGGGGGTATAACTTGTTTGAATAACTTTTTACTAGTTTTCAATTAAAATTTTATCATTTATGAAGTGATTGCCAGAATTTCTTCTATATTTGTTCATGTATGTGTTTATTTTTATTCCTTCCTACAACAAACAGAGCTTATTTGTTCTGCCTTTTTTTTTTTTAAACTGATGGGATGATCCACTGAACTATAGCTGTAAAGTTGTCCTATTTTCTTGTTTTTCAAATAAATTAATTGAGCCACACCCTTACAGTGGAATAATGATCTTTACCGATTGAGTTTCTCAATCCAGGAGCAACCCACACCTAATTGCTCATGTGTTCTTTTCTTTTGTGATTGAACTTTTCTTTCTTTTGGTCCTTTATGCCTAGTTTTTTAGTTCTTTGGTTGACAGCAATAAAACTACTCTAACAAACCATTTCAAGTCAACTGAACCTTTATAGGGTAAAAACAAACAAATAAAAATAATGGATTCAGACAAAGCAGATGGCCTGCTGGGGACCCACACAGTAGCATGTAATGGACATCTCCAGATCCCCACCACAGAGTGAGGAGTTTGCTGTACAGAAAAGGAGGAAGAGACAGTGGGCAGCCAAAAGCTAAAGTAGACTCTATTTTAAGCTTATTATCATTATTACTAGAGTGAAGAATAACAGTTTTAATTTGATGACTAGTTGATTATTTCTGGTATTAAATTATTTTTTAATCTTGCTTTAAGAAAATTTTCTATATTTTCAGTAATTTGATTATTTTTCATTTTTATTGAATTCTGTAAGCATTCAAAATATATAATCATTACTTTCTCTATTCCACTTGAAAAATTATTATTAGATCTTTTCTTATGTAATTATAATATAGAGAATAATCTGACATGGTGATGTATGTCAGGCTTTTCTTTTTCCTAATTCTATTAGAAATAACTTTAGTAGTTTACTGTTGAATAAGATTTTAAAAAAAATTATACTTTTTACCAAGTTAAGAAAGTTTCTTTCATTCACTAGAATAGGATTATAATTTTTTATATGGATTGGCTATTAAATTTTTTGAATATTATTTGGGATATGTTGAAATGTAGATTTTCTCCATTATTTTTGATATTAAATATTGCCAGATTTGATTTTGTTGAATCAGCCATGCACTTCTGAAATAAAGCCTTCTCTGTCATGTGTATTACTTTAATAAAAACATAGGCCTTGTTCATATTTTATTGGTATACCTGCATCAACCATTGGAAGCAAGCTTTATTAATAATTTTATCACAACTATCTTTGATAGTTTTCAAATTTCTTTTCCCTTCAAATATAAACCAAGAATAAGCTTTTTGCATTTTGCAACTTTTTTTTCTATTCCAGAATTTCTCAACTTTGGCACTCTTGACATTTTGGGTTAATAATTTGTTGCCGTAAGGCAATCCTGTATACTGTAGGATGTTTAACAATATTTTGACCTATTCCTTTTCCTACTGGAATATGACCATCTTCAAGAAAAAGAAATATAAAAAGGCAAAATGGTTGTCTGAAGAGGCTTTACCAATAGCTGAGAAAAGAAAGGAAGCTAAAGGCAAAGGAGAAAAGGAAAGATATACCCATCTGAATGTAGAGTTTCAAAGAATAACAAGGAGAGATAAGAAAGCCTTCCTCAGTGATCAATGCAAAGAAATACAGGAAAAGAATAAAATGGGAAAGACTAGACATCTCTTCAAGAAAATTAATGATACCAAGGGAAATTTTCATGCAAAGATGGGCACAATAAATGACAGAAATGGTATGGACCTAAGAGAAGCAGAAGATATTAAAAAGAGGTGGCAACAGTACACTGAAGAACTATACGAAAAAGATCTTCATGACCCAGATAAACACGATGGTGTGATCACTCACCTCTAGGCAGACATCCTGGAATGTGAAGTTAAGTGGGTCTTAGGAAACATCACTATGAACCAAGCTAGTGGAGGTGATGGAATTCCAGTTGAGCTATTTCAAATCCTGAAAGATGATGCTGTGAAAGTGTTGCACTCAATATGGCAGCAAATTTGGAAAACTCAGCAGTGGCCACAGGACTGGAAAAGGTCAGTTTTCATTCCAATCCCAAAGAAAGGCAATGCCAAAGAATGCTCAAACTACCGCACAATTGCACTCATCTCACACGCTAGTAAAGTAATGCTTAAAATTCTCCAACCAGGCTTAAACGCTAAGTGAACCATGAATTTCCAGATGTTCAACCTGGATTTAGAAAAGGTAGTGGATCAAAGATCAAATTGCCAACATCTGCTGGATCATTGAAAAAGCAAGAGAGTTCCAGAAAAACATCTATTTCTGTTTAATTGACTATGCCAAGGCCTTGACTGTGTGGATCACAATAAACTGTGGAAAATTCTGAAAGAGATGGGGAATACCAGACCACCTGATCTGCTTCCTGAAAAATCTATATGCAGGTCAAGGAGCAACAGTTAGACTGGACGTGGAACAGACTGGGTCCAGGCTGTATATTGTCACCCTGCTTACTTAACTTATATGCAGAGTACATCATGTGAAATGCTGGACTGGATGAAGCACAAGTTGGAATCAAGATTGCCAGGAGAAATATCAATAACCTCAGATATGCAGGTGACAGTACACTTATGGCAGAAAGCGAAGAAGAACTAAAGAGCCTCTTGATGAAAGAGAACAGTGAAAAGTTGGCTTAAAACTCATCATTCAAAACATGAAGATCATGGCATCTGGTCCCATCAGTTCATGGCAAATAGATGGAAAACAATGGAAACAGTGACAGACTATTTTCTTGGGCTCCAACATCACTGCAGATGGTGACTGCAGCCATGAAATCAAAAGATACTTACTTCTTGGAAGAAAAGATATGACCAACCTAGACAAGGTATTAAAAAGCAGAGACATTACATAGCCAACAAAGGTCCATCTAGTCAAAGCTATGGTTTTTCCTGTAGCCATGTATGGATGTGAGTACTGGTCTATAAAGAAAGCTGAGCACAGAAAAATTGATGTTTTTGAACTGTGGTGTTGGAGAAGACTCGTGACAGTCCCTTGGACTGCAAGGAGATCAAACCAGTCCGTCCTAAAGGAAAACAGTCCTGAATATACATTGGAAGGATTAATGCTGAAGCTGAAACTGCAATACTTTGGCCACCTGATGCAAAAAGCTGACTCATTTGAAAAGACCCTGATGCTGGAAAAGACTGAAGGCAGGAGAAGAAGGGGATAACAGGGGATGAGATGGTTGGATGTCATCACCAACTCGATAGACATGAGTATGGACAAACTCCCGGAGTTGGTGATGGAGTTGGTGATGGACAGGGAAGCCTGTTGTGCTGTAGTCCATGGGGCTGCAAAGAGTTGGACATGACTGAGTGACTGAACTGAACTGACTTATTCCTACTAGAGGCCAATAGGATACTCTCCTTACACCAGTCCCTTTCCCAGTTGTGACAATCAAAAATGTTGCCCAAAATGATGAATGTCTCCTGGCAAAAAAATTGTTCCCTGGTTGAAATCCACTGGTGTATGCTTTGGAAATTTTTAATGTTTGTGAAACTTCTCTGTGAATCATTTGAATTTGGTACCTCATGTGGAGTTGTATGGAGTTTGGAGGGAGCTGTTCAGTTTTTAAAAATATTATCTTTCCAGTTAGGTAGTTAATGTCACAATTTAACCAAGTTCTGGAAAGTGAAAGAGGAGAGTGAAAAAGTTGGCTTCAAGCTCAACATTCAGAAAACGAAGATCATGGCATCTGGTCCCATCACTTCATGGGAGATAGATGGGGAAACAGTGGAAACAGTGTCAGACTTTATTTTTGGGGGCTCCACAATCACTGCAGATGGTGACTGCAGCCATGAAATTAAAAGACGCTTCCTCCTTGGAAGAAAACTTATGACCAACCTAGATAGCATATTCAAAAGCAGAGACATTACTTTGCCGGCTAAGGTCCGTCTAGTCAAGGCTATGGTGTTTCCTGTGGTCATGTATGGATGTGAGAGTTGGAGCGTGAAGAAAGCTGAACGCCAAAGAATTGATGCGTTTGAACTGTGGTGTTGGAGAAGACTCTTGAGAGTCCCCTGGATTGCAAAGAGATCCAACCAGTCCATTCTGAAGATCAGCCCTGGGATTTCTTTGGAAGGAATGATGCTAAAGCTGAAGCTCCAGTACTTTGGCCACCTCATGTGAAGAGTTGACTCATTGGAAAAGACCCTGATGCTGGGAGGGATTGGGGGCAGGAGGAGAAGGGGACGACAGAGGATGAGATGGCTGGATGGCATCACTGACTCAATGGGCGTGAGTCTGGGTGAATTCTGAGAGTTGGTGTAGGACAGGGAGGCCTGGCATGCTGCGATTCATGGGGTTGCAAAGAGCTGGACACGACTGAGCGACTGAGCTGAACTGTGATGTCTCCCGTAGACGTCTCTCGGATGATTCTTTCTTCTGCATGCTCCTCTTTCTCATCTGCACGCTTTTCTTGAGCAAGTACTTCATTCCCTATGGTGCCACTCCATGCCTGTTTTACTAATGAACTCCAAATCTTTTTCTCCTCTCTAGAGTTTCTAGAGCTCCAGATTAATATATCTATCTATGCTTTCTGCATCCCTGCCTGGATATCCCACTGGTACCTGACGCACCACACATCTCCAATATCATTTACTGTGGTAGTTGCCTCTTCCTAAGTTCCATCCTCTGTTAGCTGCAGTGCTGCACATACTCCCTCACACACAACACACTCTGCTCCCCTTCTTTAAAATTCACTTCGAATTAGCCCAAGTTCTGCAAATTCTACACTCAAATATTTACTTATATCTCTTATATCAGATACCTACTATTTCTACCTGAAATATTTGTATTTTACCAATGAATAAGAAATTTTAACTACAAATTTTAAATGCTAGAATACACATTTATTTGTTGAATATTTTCCAACTACTAACAACATCAATGTTATAGTAGCAAGAAGGGATGGGCTAAAACTCATAGATTTACTAATGAGTAAATCAAGGAATGTATTAACTCAGAGAATTGTCTATATAAAAGAGCTGCAAGTCTCTACACTTGCCTTGTTCAAAGTTTGCATTAGTTACTTAGTAGATATAAGGGGATAATCATAATTTTTTTCAGAAGCTTTAAAACTAGAATCCATATGTGTAACTTACGGTTGAAAAGGTGTTTAAACATGAAATGAAATGATGTATCTAACTAGGCAAATGTAGTAGGGACACTAATGAAGTTCTATGTTTGTTGTTTAGTTGCTAAGTTGTGTCAAGCTATTTCGACCCCATGAACTGTAGCCTGCCAGGCTCCTCTGTCCATTGTATTTCCCAGATAAGACTATTGGAGTGTGTTGCCATTTCCTTCTCCAGGGGATCTTCCCAACCCAGGGATAGATCCTGGGTCTCTTATGTCTCCTGCATTGGCAGGTGGGTTCGTTACCACTAGCAATGCCTGGGAAGCTCAGGGTCTTCTTTGTACTAAGTCACGTCAGTCGTGTCTGACTCTTTGTGACCCTTTGGACTACAGCCTGCCAGGCTCCTCTGTCCATGGGATTCTCCAGGCACGTATACTAGAGTGGGTTGCCATGACTTCCTTCAGGGGATCTCCCCAACAAAGGGACTGAACCTGTATCTCTTATGTTTCCTGCACTGGCAAGCGGGTTCTTTACCACTAGCAGCACCTGGGTTTTCTATACTGAGGTTCAAAAAGTAAACTATAACTTACAGTTTATTGCTAAAACAAGCAACATGGAGCAACCAAAAGGAAAGAACAAACAGAAAACATGAACACTGTAAAGGCCCTTTATGAATGTTTTGGGACTATAACTCTATGCTAATTTAAAAATGGTCACATACTTACATCATTAATTATATGGGTAGTAAATAAATACTAAGACTAAAAATAATTCAAACTGTCACACAACACTCAGTTAACTACTATTTACATTTTAAAAGATAAAAGTAGCTATGACTTATCAGTGCTTAGCAGATCATGTAGATCACCAGGAGTGGGGCCTGAGTCTGGCCCTGTGTTCTCATGGAGTTGACACTAAGGGATCCAGGGCCTAAGCGGAAGCACACAAATCAGTACAACAGGTAGTACAATAACAGTTACAAATGAGGATGCTAGGATCGCAGGGAATCACTACAGCCATATTCTCTGTGAGATACAAGCAACTTACCATTTGTCTAAATTCAGTGATAGCATCAGTTAATGTGCTAGGGCTTAGGGTCCAGGCACATGTTTTGGAATGGCAAGGTTCCAAGGCAGGAGCTTCTGCACAAGTAAGTATGCAGTGACTCAGTAATTAGAATAGAGATTCAAGTGAGAATAAGGTAAAAGCTGAGTTATTTGAACATGGCTGTGGGTCATTGCAGGGGTGACTTCTGTCTAGTCTGATAGTTAGCTAGAGCTCCAAGTATTCCTCTAGAATGTAAGGAAGTACTGAGTCTGGGGCTGGTTTGCAAGGAATTCCAGCTGCATAGAGAGTACTGCTTCAGCCTGGGGAATTTTACTTGACTGTGAATTCAATACAAGCTAATTTTAGATACCTAGGAATATAATGTTGGAGAAGGCAATGGCACCCCACTCCAGTACTCTTGCCTGGAAAATCCCATGGACGGAGGAGCTTGGAAGGCTGCAGTCCATGGGGTGGCTGAGGGTCGGACACAACTGACCAAATTCACTTTCATGCGTTGGAGAAGGAAATGGAGACCCACTCCAGTGTTCTTGCCTGGAGAATCCCAGGGATGGGGGAGCATGGTGGGCTGCCGTCTATGGGGTTGCACAGACCCGGACACGGCTGAAGTGACTTAGCCGCAGCAGCAGGAATATAATGCAGTTGTCATACAAGAATATAACATCATGATCAATAAGAGTGGTCTAAAAAGTTCTGTATTGTGCTTGGTTCTGGATGTAAAGTTTTATGAGGGCTCAGTTCAGTTCAGTCGCTCAGTCGTGTCCGACTCTTTGCAACCCCATGAATCGCAGCATGCCAGGCCTCCCTGTCCATCCCCATCTCCCGGAGTTCACTCAGACTCACGTCCATCTAGTCCGTGATGCCATCTAGCCATCTCATCCTCTGTCGTCCGCTTCTCCTCCTGCCCCCAATCCTTCCCAGCATCAGAGTCTTTTCCAATGAGTCAACTCTTAGCATGAGGTGGCCAAAGTACTGGAGTTTCAGCTTTAGCATCATTCCTTCCAAAGAAATTCCAGGGGTGATCTCCTTCAGAATGGACTGGTTGGATCTCCTTGCAGTCCAAGGGACTCTCAAGAGTCTTCTCCAACACCACAGTTCAAAAGTATCAATTCTTCGGTGCTCAGCTTTCTTCACAGTCCAACTCTCACATCCATACATGACCACAGGAAACACCATAGCCTTGACTAGGCAGACCTTAGTCGGCAAAGTAATGTCTCTGCTTTTGAATATGCTAGGTTGGTCATAACTTTCCTTCCAAGGAGTAAGCGTCTTTTAATTTCATGGCTGAAATCACCATCTGCAGTGATTTTGGAGCCCCCCAAAATAAAGTCTGATGCTGTTTCCACTGTTTCCCCATCTATTTCCCATGAAGTGATGGGACCAGATGCCATGATCTTCGTTTTCTGAATGTTGAGCGTTAAGCCAACTTTTTCACTCTCCTCTTTCACTTTCATCAAGGGGCTTTTTAGCTTCTCTTCACTTTCTGCCATAAGGGTGGTGTCATCTGTATATCTGAGGTTATTGATATTTCTCCCGTAGTCTTGATTCCAGCTTGTGTTTCTTCCAGTCCAGTGTTTCTCATGATGTACTCTGCATATAAGTTAAATAAGCAGGGTGACAATATACAGTCTTGACGTACTCCTTTTCCTGTTTGGAACCAGTCTGTTGTTCCATGTCCAGTTCTAACTGTTGCTTCCTGACCTGCATACAGATTTCTCAAGAGGCAGGTTAGGTGGTCTGGTATTCCCATCTCTTTCAGAATTTTCCACAGTTTATTGTGATCCACACAGTCAAAGGCTTTGGCATAGTCAAGAAAGCAGAAATAGATGTTTTTCTGGAACTCTCTTGCTTTTTCCATGATCCAGTGGATGTTGGCAATTTGATCTCTGGTTCCTCTGCCTTTTCTAAAACCAGTTTGAACATCAGGGAGTTCACAGTTCACGTATTGCTGAAGCCTGGCTTGGAGAATTTTGAGCATTACTTTACTAGCGTGTGAGATGAGTGCGAGTGTGTGGTAGTTTGAGCATTCTTTGGCATTGCCTTTCTTTGGGATTGGAATAAAAACTGACCTTTTCCAGTCCTGTGGCCACTGCTGAGGTTTCCAAATTTGCTGGCATATTGAGTGCAGCACTTTCACAGCATCATCTTTCAGGATTTGAAACAGCTCCACTGGAATTCCATCACCTCCACTAGCTTTGTTCATAGTGATGCTCTCTAAGGCCCACTTGACTTCACATTCCAAGATGTCTGGCTGTAGATGAGTGATCACATCATCACGATTATCCAGGTCGTGAAGATCTTTTTGTACTGTTCTGTGTATTCTTGCCACCTCTTCTTAATGTCTTCTGCTTCTGTTAGGTCCATACCATTTCTGTCCTTTATCGAGCCCATCTTTGCATGAAATGTTCCCTTGGTATCTCTAATTTTCTTGAAGAGATCTCTAGTCTTTCCCATTCTGTTGTTTTCCTCTATTTCTTTGCATTGATCACTGAAGAAGGCTTTCTTATCTCTTCTTGCTGTTCTTTGGAACTCTGCATTCAGATGCTTATAACTTTCCCTTTTCCTTGGCTTTTCACAGCTATTTGTAAGGCCTCCCCAGACAGCCATTTAGCTTTTTGGCATTTCTTTTCCATGGGGATGGTCTTGATCCCTGTCTCCTGTACAATGTCATGAACCTCCATCCATAGTTCATCAGGCACTCCATCTATCAGATCTAGGCCCTTAAATCAATTTCTCACTTCCACTGTATAATCATAAGGGATTTGATTTAGCTCATACCTGAATGGTCTAGCGGTTTTCCTTACTTTTTTCAATTTGAGTTGAATTTGGCAATAAGGAGTTTATGATCTGAGCCATAGTCAGCTCCTGGTTTGTTTTTGTTGACTGTATAGAGCTAGAGACATAAAGTTTAGGAACAATTTTAATTGCTTAAGGTGCCAGGTATGTATTGTAAAGAAGTTAAGTGGACCTAGAACTGAAAGAAAGAAGAAAGGAAGGCAGGAAGGGAGAAAGGCAGGAAGGAGGAAAAAGGGTGGAGAGGAACAAAGAGAGGAGCAAGATGTTAAATGGCAACTGCCGTTTGGCCACCCAGGAAATTAGAACAGGCAAAGCATATGGCAAACTGGGCAGTGCTTGACCCGTTAAGGGGCTACCACTCCAAGGGTCTTTGATCTTGGGATCTTCAAGTACTTACCAAAATGTGAGATATATTTATTAGTGTCTATTATCTTCTGATTTTTAATTTTGGCAGGTAATTTTTTTAGCTATGTAATGGGCCAAGAAAAATATTCTGCACACATGGGACTGTTCCTCAGGGTAGCCTCTAGAAGAATGCAAGTTGTGACTTTTCTCCCCACAAAGGACAAACACCATAATGTTTAGTCCAGACAAGTCATAAGACATACTTCAAATATGTCCAGGGCTACTGTGTGGAAAATGTAATGGTTATTTGAGAAACAGGATTAAGACTAATGAGGCAGCTTTTCATACAATGTAATAAAGGACTTTCTAATGATTAGAGCTGTTCTGGCACAGAATAGTCAGAGCATCTTCTTGTTTAAGACATGCTGCACCTGGTGGATAAATATTAATTGAAGGAATAAATAAACCTTTGAATTGGGTTGGGAGATAAGATTTGGATGCCTCTCTAGGACATAGGTGGAGAAGGCAATGGCACTCCACGCCAGTACTCTTGCCTGGAAAATCCCGTGGGTGGAGGAGCCTGGTAGGCTGCAGTCCATTTGGTTGCAGAGAGTCAGACATGACTGAGTGACTTCACTTTCGCTTTTCACTTTCATGCATTGGAGAAGGAAATGGCAACCCACTCCAGTATTCTTGCCTGAAGGATCCCAGAAACAGAGGAGCCTAGTGGGCTGCCATCTATGGGGTTGCACAGAGTCGGACATGACTGAAGCAACTTAGCAGCAGCAGCAGCAGCTAGGACATAGGAAGATATCCTATGTATTGACAATACATATACCTTTAAGTTGGTTGATGATAGTACTCTCAGGAATGTAAAAAAATTAAGACTTCTTTGGATATGTATTCTCCATTTTTACCCTTTATTTAACGTGGCAAACAGATTTACTACTTTCAAACATATTTCTTACATTGATACAAATTTTAAGAAAAGTATTATTTTTTTGCTTTTCTTTTATCATTTAATTATGAATTTGTTCCTTGATCTTTTAAAGATGGCTCACAAATAAGAAGCATCATGAACTGTGTGGAAATTATAAGATTTGAAAGGTGATGGAAATGGGTTAACATTGTGAGTCCTCTTGATGTTATTTAACTAATTTCTATGAGTCTTAGTTTTCTCATATACAAAATATTTAGTTTGCTTTCGCAAACTATATTTAATTTTCACATCTGTAATAGAATACCAGTATTTGCTACAGGGTTGAAGGAATCATGGTAGCTAAACCATGTCAAATGATCGATCCATATTTGCCTACAGTTTGCAATACACATTTACAACTAACCCAGATTCATGTGCAAATACTATATTTCCCAGTGGGTAATGCAAGAACCTGTGCTGAGTGCTGAGCTTAGTTGCTCAGTCATGTCCGACTCTTTGTGACCCCATGGACTGTAGCTCACCAGGCTCCTCTGTCCATGGGGATTCTCCAGGCAGGATTACTGGAGTCGGGATTACTGGAGCCTTCCTCCAGGGGATCTTCCCAACACAGAAATAGAACCTGGGTTTGTTTCCAACCTAGGAATCGAATCAGGATCTCCTCCATTGCAGGCACATTCTGGTTCTGATATGTGCCTGATATCAGGCACATTCTGATAACCAGCTGAGTTATTAAGGGAAGCCCCAGTGCAAGTACCTATAACAGAATATTCCCTTCCCTTAAGCCATGGTTATCATCCATTTCACCTATCCACAAGCTATAATCACCAAATAAGTTGTCATCATTATTTTGAACAAACTGTTATCTATTAGATCAATTAGGAATAGAAAAATAAGGTATTTTACCTTTGGTTATCCTTCTCTCATACTCTTCCTTTCTTCATGTAGACTTGAGTTTCTGATCTGTATAATTTGCCTTGTTTTCGAAGAACTTCTTTTAATATTTCTTGCAAGGCAAATCCAGGGGCAACAGTCTCTCAATTTTTGTTTGTTTGAGAAAGTATTTCTGCTTCACTTTTTTCTAAATATAAAAATGCAATGTTTTCAAAGACCTTATTTTTTAGCAGTTATAGGTTCAAAGCAAAACTGAGGTGAAGGTACAGACATCTCCCAAATACTTTCTGTTCACACGGGCACCATCTCCCCCACTATCAATATCTCCTGCTAGAGTGGTATGCTTGTTATAATGGTGAACCAACACAGACTCATCATAATCGCCGAAGTACTCTCCTTTCCTTTGAAGGATAATTTTGTTGGATTCAGAATTTTAGGTTGGTATTTTTCCCCTCTCTTAACACCTTAAATATTCCATTCCATTTCTCATCTTGCTTGCATAGTTTCTGAAGAGAATTCCAATGCAGGTCTTATCTCTCTTTCTCTGTAGATAATGCAGTTTTCTCCTCTTTGGGCTTCTATCAAGTTTTACTGTTTTTGATTTTTTTAATTTGAATATGATGAGCTCAGGTATAGAATTTCTGGTATTTTTCCTGTGTGGTGTTTCTTGAGCTTCCCCTGTATCTGTGATTTGGTGACTATCATTAATTTAGGAAAATTCTCAGCCATTTTTTTTTTCCAAAATTTTCTTCTACTTTTTCTTTCTTCTTCTTTTGGTATTCCCATTATACATATGTTACAATTTTTATAATCATTCATCAGTTGTTGGATAGTCTGTTCCATCATTTTCTTTTTTTTTTTCTTTTTGGTTTTCAAATTCTGATTCTTTTTTTTTAATAATGACCTTGTTTGCAAGTGATTTTCCAGAAGATGGATGTTAACTTAATTTGGGAATTGTATATCCAAAAGGCAAATTCAAATCATAAGTAAAATGCACAAGCACCTAAATAAATAGCTCAAAAAAACCAGTGGAAATTATCTTGGGAAAGACTTACTGGGAGTTGAAGAAGCAATGTTGATCTATGAGAGCTGCTTAGCTGAGAGGTTCTGATGAGGATCTCTCATGAAGTTGCAGGAAAGATGACTGCTGGGGCCACAATCTTTGAAGCCTTGCCTGGGGCTAGATTTTTTTTTTTAATCTTTTTTTATTAGTCAGTTTTGGAGGTTTCTGTTGACATATCTTTAAACACTGATTCTTTCCACAGCTATGTACAATCTTCCGATGAGATTGCCACCAAAGACATTCTTTTTCCTGTTCATCTTGTGATCACAATTTCCTTTTGGTTTTTTCTTAGAAGTTTTATCTCTTGGCTTACAGTACCTATTTGGTCCTGCATGTTGTCCACTTTTTCAGCCCTTAGAATATTAATCATCGTTATTTAAAATTCCTAGTGTGACAATTTAAAAATCTCCATTATATCTGGCTTTGGTTCTGACACTTACTTTGCCTCTCAGAGTGTATTTTTATCTTTACCAGGCCTTCTGATTTTCTTGTTGAAAGCTAGACATGACTGTCAGGCAAAAGAAATGAGGTAGCTCGACTTTTAGTATGAGATTTTATATCTTTCTGTCCAGGGCTTAGGTTGTGTGTATGCTTGCTGTATCCATAGTTTCAGAGACTAACATCTCATTTACTGTCTATGTTTTTGCCTCTCCTGTGATTCTGGGTTTTCCTGCTACTGCTGCTGCTGCTAAGTCGCTTCAGTCATGTCCAACTCTGTGCGATCCCATAGACGGCAGCCCACCAGGCTCCCCCGTCCCTGGGATTCTCCAGGCAAGAACACTGGAGTGGGCTGCCATTTCCTTCACCAATGCATGAAAATGAAAAGTGAAAGTGAAGTCGCTCAGTCGTGTCCGACTAGTATCGACCCCATGGACTGCAGCCTACCAGGCTCCTAGAGACTTCTTAATAGTGTCTGAGGTTTCAACTTCTTTTAGTTGTATTCTTGCTACTATACAGGAGCCCTGTTGATATGGTGGTAAGGTGTAGGGGAAGAAAAGTTACCTATAGTACCATAATTAAGTCTCTCTCTTTTTTTTTTAAGTGAGTCTCAGTTGAATATTTCCCTTCTCTAATGTCAAAGGCTATATGAAACTTGAGTTGGGTATTTTCCTCTAGGTGGGTAGCCTCTGATAGGACCTCAATCAATTAGGCTTTGGTAAATAGTTTCCTTGGGGCCAGGAACAGAGAACTCTGAAAATATATTAGAAAGATTACTTTTTCCTGCCACCTGCTGTAAACATGAAGTAATTTTTCTCAAATCTTCACAGAATTTGATAGGGTAACTGGGAGTAAAAATCATGAAAGCGTGCCCCTCTCCCACCAAGAATGTGCCACTTCTGATTTTTTTTAAATGAAGATTAGTTTCTATTTATTTATTTTAGTTAGTATATATATATATATATATATATATATATATATATATTTTGCTGTGCTGGGTCTTTGTTGCTACATGCGGGCTTTCTCTAGTTGAGGCGAGTGGGGCTTGCTCTGCCATGGTGCACGGGCTTCTCATTTTGCTGGCTTCTTTAGTTGAAAAGCTCAAGACTCTCGGCATGCAGGCTTCAGTAACCGCGGACATGGGCTCTAGAATGCAGGTTGTCTTTGATGGTGCACAGACTTAGTTGTTCCAAGGCCTGTGTGTTCTTCCCAGATCAGGGATGGAACCAGTGTCCTCTGCATTGCAAGGTGGACTCTTAACCACTGGACCACCAGGGAAGCCCCCAACTCTGAGTTTTTAAATCTCACTGTGCCTCCAGCAATTCTTTAATCATAGCTTAGAGTCTTCCTATTGATACTAGCTCCATTACAGATTCTGCTCCAGTGAGTCTGCTTCAGGTCAAGTAGTGATTCTCTGTATCTGCCTGTCTGTCTTTCTAGTGGTCAGAGTAACAGAGCTACGGCCTTAGTTCTCTGATGTATCTAAGATTTCTTGATTTTCAGCTTGTTTAGCATTTCTCATGCCTGGATGCGAATGATGACTACCAAGTGGTTGCCATGTTGCATCAGAAATCAAAATTCAACTGGCCCATATTAAATACTCAACAAGTATTGTATCTCTTATCTATTTTATATTTTTCTTTTTACCTTTACCATATATATAATTATTTTGTTATTGAGGGTTTACCATTTTGTTTCTTTAAATAAAATTATTCTATTTTGCATAACTTTCTAAAATATAAAATTAGAAAAGTCATAATTAGGTGCATTTTTGCCTCACATGTTTTAAAATGTGCACTTTGTCACTGTTACATTTAAAATGGATAATCAAAAAGGACCTACTATATAGCACATAGACCTCTGATCAGTGTTATGTGGCAGTCTGGATGGGAGGGGAATTTTGGGGGGAATGGATACATGTACCCCTTTGCCCTTTACCTGAAACTACTGCAACATTATTAATCAGCTATATTCCAATATAAAATAAAAAGGTTTCTTTAAAAATGTGTACTTTGTTATTAAAATAATAAAGTGAAAATAGATGTGCATGTTGTTTGTGTGGGAATTATTGGTCTTCACTGTGTAGTAAAGTGTCTCATTATTTGAATAACACTATTAGCATAATCAGTGTCTGTATAATGTAAGTCAGAAGCTAGAATGCAGTATACAAAAGCTACTATTTCATGATGGAAAATTCCTTGGTGGAAAAGGAACAGCATTGCAGCCCAAAACACAGGTATATACTCAGACTCATTCCCCCCCACCAAACACACATAACTGGAGGAGTGCAAGAGAATTATTTTTGTTTTGCTTGTACTTCCTATTTATTTTTCATGAGTCAGCTGTCTATAATTTGTGACGTAACTTTACTTTTCATCTTGGGGTTGTGTTTCCTAATTTTCTTATATTATCAAAGTCTACTTTCTCAGTTCAGTGTTAAGAGGAAAAAAAAAATCCTTAAATCTCACGGTGAGAAGCAGCAGATGCTGCATTCTTTGCTAAACCTATTCTTCTCTTGAGGGGTAGCAGATTCTGTCTCAGATCTCATGATATCTCATTTCTGCCTAATCAATAAACATGGCTTCTATTGATATGTGTGTTCCAATAAAACCAGATCATAGTGTGCACACTCAGGAATGCCATCATATGTCAAGTATCCTTAGCACAGAATTATGCCTGGAGTGATAGCTCTACTAAGCTGACACACTAACTTTCTTCACCATCAAACCTTTCTTCTCATTTGCAAGCATCCATTTCACTAATAGAAGCCTGCCATGTTTAAGTATCTTATCTGACCTCTTACTGTTCATTGAAATGGTGTGAACTTGTTTCCTAAAAAACCTATGCTGGTCTTATTCAAACCGGTATGGTGAAAATATGCTCTCTCTTTAAATTCCATACACGTCCTAAAAATAAATTGTCCTTCTTATTTTGGGGCTGTCAGTTATGTTTAAAGAATGTAGTAGGAAAGCAGGCTGTGCTAATCCAAAGTACCCTTCCTGGGGGAAAGTCTTCTGAGGCATCTGTTCTAAAACCAAGAGAACGTTTGAAGGCTTTACATCTGAGTTTTTAGACAGCTGTGCTAATTTAACTAAAAGAGTTACAGGAGGGGATGGAGGGGAAAGTCTGTAAAGTGTTTGGTTGACATTTGAAAAAGAAATTGGATATTTTAGCTTCATACACTGTTAGCTTCATAACAGTGTATGACATAAATTGTGATACTGTTCCCAGATTCAATAGGGATAGATATAAGAATTGTAAAGCATATTTCTAGATTTTTCAGGAGCAAATGCACTCAAATACACATAGTAATTTGCATATTTAGGTGTACATATGTATATACTGGTGTGGACAACATAAAGTTATTCAATAATAGTTATTCATGCATGTGCTACACACACATGCTAAATGTAGCCACTTGATATATTTTGATTGAGAATTCACCTTGAAAAATAAAGGTTATGGGTAAGTTAACATTTAACTAAGTAAATAAAACCAAAAGGTGAGTTTTCAAAATTAAAATATCTCAATAAAAAGTGAATAATTCAGATAGTTATTATATAGATGGCTATAAAAAATTTTTATGATCACAAAATTGGTATATAAATAAACTGCTTGTTTTATGTCTTCAAAAAAATGGAATGTGAGGATAGACCATATGGAATGTAATTAATCTTCTTAATGTTTAGAACAGAGGAATGAATAAATTTTAGAAAGAGAGAAAAGAGGAAGCAGGAGTAGCGAGAGCAGGAAAGAGAAAAGCCTACAATTCATAAAAAGAGGAAGAATTTCTGAGACTGTTTTGCGATTGAATCAATTGACCCCCACTTCTTGGTTGGACTAGATGAGCCATTGTTTTCCCACTGCTTTCTTCAGTTGAACAATTATTATTTTTACCTGGGGTTTTGCCACTTTGCTCCTGTGACAAGTAGAAAAAGGGATTCAAAGTCCTGGGGGAGGCAAGCTATGATTTTACCAAGGCCAGCCCTAGGGTTAAGGAGCAACGGAATGGAACAAAAATAATCTGTACTCAAGGGGGGTATCACTATTGCCATCTTGTCTTTATTAAAAATACATGCTAATAAACTGAATCAACTAGCCAGAGGTATATATTTTACTTTGTTTTCTTTTAAGTCTTTTTAATATAAAGCTGGAATTTAAGCAACACATTCACAGTACAGAATGAGGATTGATTTGACAGGAAGAAAAACTTACCCTAATATGGAACCAACAAGATACCTAATCTGATAATATAGTATAAGAACTTTTATAAAAGGGCTAGATATATATAAAATAATAGATATTGTAAGAAGTACATAATGCCAAAATGCCAGCAAAATATCAGCAAAAGTATCCAATCTGGGTACTTTGACCTTGTGGACAATACTCTCATCTACTTTTCCTGATAGATATTTGACTTGCAAGTATATATGTCAGAATATTGCATGACATCTATGCAAATAAGAAAGGCAGAATTGACATTCATTGACAGCTTTCTTACGTAAAATTAAAACCAAACAACAACTCTACCTGATTAGTATCGTTATTCCCAATTTTCTGCAGGGGAACCTGCTGACTTCCAGGGCAGCTAGAATCCAAGGTCGGCACCATATGGTTGCACATTTTTACTTCTACTGCAGCAGGTGAGAAATACTGTTCAATACATTAGCAATAAAAACAATATATTTGGTATTCATTCTATACAAATACAAAAAAGAAAAGTAAACATACAAAGAAGGTTTGGAAAGGATCTCTATTGTTTGTGGGAGTCCAGATTAGCCAAATACGTCCAATAAATTCTTCTAAAAAGGCTGCTCATAGCCACAGACATAGGTCACTTTATCAGACAATTACTTGACTGTCCAACAAAACCACCTTCTTAAACATTCCAATATGTTGTTAAGAAAAAGATATGAAGTGTGATGTTAAGTATTAAAGTACTTAAAAGCATGCCTGCACTTCTTTGGTGAATGGACGTGTCATTAATGAACGTATATAAACTTCAGTAAATAAGAGCAGAGTGTGCGAGGAGAGATTTACTTCAAGTGAAATCCTCTGCCCTCAAAGGGTTAAATGTTAACAAAGTTAAAAAGCAGAAATCAGGCTCCTATTAGTCTTGAACACTAATCTTGTTGACGGCTGAAGTGTTTCCTTATTTTATCCATATTTATTATATTGAAGGTGGGTTATATGGTGGTGACTAATGACCAAACATCTGGACCTAGTGACCCTTAAAATCCTCCAGCCATTGCTGTTCACAATTAAATACCACATGAACTAAAATGATATTTTGGCTTGACCAGGACAAATTAGTGTGGCAAGGCTAAAGAAATAGCCTTGTCTTTAGTTGTAGAAATCACAGGGAATAGAAATATTAAAATTTTAAAAAATAAAAATAAAAATTTTAAAAAATAAAAATAAAAATTTTCATAAAATTTGCATATCTCATCATCAATATGGAGCTACAAAAGATAAAAATGAATATATTCAGAAGAAAATGAGTATTCTGGTGGACTGATCATAGTTGATATGAAGAACATTTGTTTCAGAAGTTTTACCTACCTCCCAGAATTTTGATTGAGCTGTGGAAAATGGGATTACTTCAAGCTAAATAATTGGCAAACCTCATTTCCAGAATAATTAATTTTATCTGCAGACAGATGGCTAAAGAGAAGAAAAGGCAAATGTCATCATCATCATAAGAATTATTCACTGAAGATGAATGAGTTTGTCTTCTTACAGGTAGAAGGGCAGGGAGGAAACAACAATAAAGATGAAATTTTCCAGACAGAAACACAAGAGAGAAAGTAACTTACACGAGAATCTCTGAGGTTGTGTAAGAACCCAATGGAAGGGCCTCACAGGAAGCTCTATTTGAGCTCTACAAAATTTGTCTAGTTTTCTCCCCTCTGGCTAAGAAAGGATGTGGAGAGCTACTGAGGCAAGTTTGGCAGAAGTGCAGAACTCAGCTCCTCTGATTGAGTCCTTGAGAGATGGAGTCTTCATAATTCGACTTCAACATTCAAATGTATCTCCTGTTGCATTAGGAGAAACTTGTAAGAGAACAAATGTACCAATCATATCAACACATAGCCTCTCCTGATGAATCCATGCCTCCTATCTAAAATAAGAGCACAAGAATACAGACAGAACACAAAGCAAAAATAAATCAGCCCTCAGATTTCATGCTAGTCACCAAAAGAATTCAGATAAGAAAGTAAAAGAATCACGGGGAATTATATCAACTATATCTGAAGAAAAATATTCAGATATAACTACCCACGCTGAATATGAGAAAGATGGAAAGAAAAACACTGACCACTATGGAAAAAAAATACCACCACGATTTTAAGAAGATTAAATGCAATACAAGCTTAAAAACACTTCTTATTGAATTTACACAAATACTGAAAAAGATTTTCTTAAAAAATGCTTTCAAATTTAGATGAAATGCTAAGAAAGATGAAACCAATAAAACAAAAATTAAATCAAGATTAAGATAATGAAACCTCAGGCAGATATATGTTGAAATGGTGGAATTAGGAAAACAAATTGAGAATCAAAACATATCATTACAGAATGAACAAATAAGTGACTATTAGCAAAAAATAAATATGCATATCTAAAACCTAAAATAATGACATAAAAAAGACATAGAAAGTAGTTAGCAAAAGTATTAGTCACTCAGCTATGTCCAACTCTTTGCAACCCCATGGACTATAGCCTGCCAGGCTCCTCTGTCCAAGGGATTTCCCAGGCAACAATACTTGAGTGGGTAGCCATTCCCTTCTCCAAGGGATCTTCTTGACCCAGGGATTGAATCTGGGTCTTCAGCTTTGCAGGCAGATTCTTTGCTGTCTGAGCCACCAGGGAAGCCTGGAAAAAAAACAACAACAACAATACACAGCTAAAGATAGTTTATATTGGGCACAGAATTAAAACTAAACTTCTAGGAGATGTCCCTAATGTTACTGAACTAGAGAATGAATCGTTTAATATAGTTGACCCTTGATAATATAGATTTGAATTGAAAAGTCTACTTACACTTATTCACAGACTTTTTTTCAATGGTAAATACTATAGTACTGTAGTTGGTTGAATCGTCAAATGGATACAGAAGGCTGCCTAAGTTACACACAGATTTTTTAATATGCAGAAGGTCAGTGCTCTTTATCTACATATTGTTCAAGGGTCAACTATTTATCAAACAAGAATGGCAGATTTTCAAAGACAAATCTATAGAAACAGGACAAATAAGAGCATAACTCAAAAAAGTCCTATAATCCCAGATAAAACAGGTAGATAAACAAAATATTATAAATGTACATAGTTGTAAATAAGATTGATCCAAATATATGTATGAAAAAATATTGTGGCACTAAAGTAAGACTTCTTGTTATTTTATAACATTTCCAAAAAATAATATATTTTGGGTAACATTCTCATATATATATGAATATATTTGTGTTTATGAATATACTTAATATTCAGAATAGATAGAAAATATCCAAAATGAAATCACCACATACACAAAATATATGATAAGAGCTAAACTTAGGTCTTAGATGAAAAATTTAGAGCTTTACAGATTAATGCTACTTAATTTGATATATAATAATGCAGATTAAATTAAACATTTAATACAACAAAATAGATCACAAAATAAACCTAACAGAAGATTAATAAAGGGAACAAATAGAGTTAAAAGCAGTAATACGTTAATTAACAAATAGAAAAAATACAGTGAAGAACCAAATTTTTTAGATAAAATAATTTATATAAAGAAACAAAACATAGTTACACAATCATAAAACCTGGAAAGTAAAAAGGCACAGACACAGAGGTAAACAATTTTTAGTGCCCTATTTTGCAAAAGTAAAGGTAAATGAATGTAGAAACAGGAAAAATGGAAGATTTTCTGCAAAAAAAAGCCAAAGTACATAATTAACTTGCAGAAGGAAACGGCAACCCACTCCAATACTCTTGCCTGGAGAATTCCACGGACAGAGGAGCCTGAGTCAGACACTACTGAGCGACTAACACTACTACATAATTAACTAAAAAACAAAAGCAAAATAACACCACCAAAGTGATCCTAGAAAAGAGAACACTGAGCAAACAATTAACCATGGAAACAAACTGCCATGGGTATACTCCTTGCAGTGTCATCTTAGATAATTTCCCAGGTAACTTTTCTTTTTCAATCCTTGAAGGAATAGACAATGCTGATAGTTAGTGTGTTCCATAACATGGAGACAAGTAAGTATAATAACATAACTCTGAACATAAATCCACATACAGATCTTTAAAAATTTACAGAAAATTAATGCATGAGAATGCCTTATATAATCTCTCCTGTTGTCTAGTATCAGTTTTCAAGTAACGAAATTACTCCCTTTAAGTCATCTGTCCTACCCTCATGAGTGTAAGGTACAGCAGCAGTTTAGAAGCTCTAATTATTTTTCACAGCCCATACCATTTCTCCCATCACAAGCTCACAAGCCGGCTCAGATTTGTATAGCATCAAAAGAAAAATGAATCCCAATAGTCCTTCCCTCTAGTGGTTTGCATTTGGAGATTACACACACACATCACTGCATATGAATATGTGAAACTGATGATTATTGCATCAAGTTCAAGTCAGTAAGTCAAATCAACAATACCTATTCCTCTCTAAGTAGTTTACAACCTGTAGAGAACCAATTGGAGAACATTTAAAAAGAATGCTTGGGGCTGGTGCATGGGGATGACCCACAGAGATGTTATGGGGAGGGAGGTGGGAGGGGGGTTCATGTTTGGGAACACATGTAAGAATTAAAGATTTTAAAATTAAAAAAAAAAAAGAGGGGGAAAAAAAAAAAGAATGTATCCTCAAAGGGTATTTTTTTTACAGTAGAGACTATAAATGACATGTAAATTGAGATAAGAGAAATATCAGATTATCTACAAAGGTCAATATCTTTATTAAAAGGAAATAATGAATTCCTAAAATGTTAAATCCCTATCCCAAAATAACTCTATTTTGATCAGGTAGTAAATCACACATGGAGATAACAATGCGGTAAAAAAACTGAAACTATTCATGGGAAATAATCTCCAGTTTTTGAAATGCAGTTATATTTTCTCAATAAATGAGTCAAGCAGACACCATTTGTTGATAAGCATCATATGGGAGAACGGAGTGGTTTGCCATGGTCAGAAAGTAAATCAATCATAGGTTTGAAAATAGAATCCACATGTGCAGACTTGCAGAGCTGGTTGAGCCACTGGCCAACACTCTCTCATCACACTATATTAGCTCCATTTCTGTCCAGGAGAAGATCGTTAATGGTGAGTCTGATTAAACCATGAAACTCAATCCCAAGGGGACTGACAGAGATGCCATCTCATGTGTCATTTAAAGTAACTTTAGGACCTGGATGATGTCATTTGGTGTTAAGAAGTAAATAAAGGGCTTGATTACCCTGAGATATTTACTAAATCTATCAAACTTGAGTAAGCCACTTTAGGGATGTTTTTTTCTGGAATCAGACATCACTGTCACCCAGCACCATGCAGTACAATAGTTTGAAGATAATTTTTACTCAGGAATGGTTTTTAGAGAAGGGCACCAAATTGTTGGTGTGCTGGAACTACAACAAAAATATGTGTTCTCCTGTATTCCTAGGATACACTTCACTTATGTCTTTCTTTCATTCATCCATTCATTTCTTCATTTCTTAAATGTAGATAAACCGAATACTCACTTTGTCCAAGTCCTGTCATAGAATAGAAGAGGCAATTTCTACATCACAGTGTAGCGAGAGACACAGACATGATGTAATAGTGCAGACTCTTCTGGTTGCAGATGATGAAAACTCAGCCTAAACTAGCTGAGAGTAATGTCCATTAGCAAGCATACCTGGAATATCCAGGGGGTACAAATGGCTTCAGCCAAAGCTAAATCCTGGCACTAAAATAGCATTTTACTGTTCATTCTCTTCCTTTTGACTTCTTGATTGTTCTTTACTTTTTAATAACTTCACTCTCAGGCATGCTTCCAATAAGTGGGGGAAAATCCAACCCTCAAATTTACATGGTGCCTAGCAATTGCAATCTCAGAAAAGAGGCCTTTCTTTTCAAGTGTCAATATCAGTTTTAAACTGTCATCTGGCTCTTACCACTTGGGTCATTTGTTCTTCCTCAGTTAAGCGTTGTGGCCAGAGGAATTTTGTATTGTAATTAGCTTGTGTGTCTATCCTGTGAGCAGGAAGGTGGAATCAGTTCAGCCCAAACTGTAGTGACCAAAATGAGGAGAAATAATTTTCCAAAAAGTATTTAAGAAGGTAAAATATGTTTGTGATGAATATTTTAAGGATATGCTATATAACTTAGGTATTATTATAGAAATAGAGAAGAGCTTAATCAGAGCACAAAGGAATTGGTGTCAGGAATTCTAGAGGGATGGGAGGGGTCAAGAAAGGCTTAAGAGATTAGGTAAATTTAGGCCTGAGTTTTAAAATATAAAGATGTTTAATTTTTATACCATTGTAGTAAGACATGCAAGAAGTGATAGCAAGAAGACAGACCTTGAGTGGAAAGTAAAGAAGCCTTAAACAGCCTGGGAAGGTATTTGTTACAAACTGAAGACAACAAAAACTGGTAAAGTTTTAATCCACAGGCAGACTGATCAGTTCAACTCAGTTCAGTTGCTCAGTCATGTCCAATTCTTTGCAACCCCATGGACTGCAGTATGCCAGGCCTCCCTGTCCATCACCAACTCCCGGAGTCTACTCAAACTCATCTCCATTGAGTCAGTGATGCCATCCAACTATCTCATCTCATCCTCTGTAATCCCCTTCTCCTCCTGCCTTAAAACTTTCCCAGCAACAGGGACTTTTCCAATGAGTCAGTTCTTCACATCAGGTGGCCAAAGCATTGGAGTTTCAGGTTCAGCATCAGTCCTTTCAATGAATATTCAGGACTGAATTCCTTGGTAGTAGTTATTCAATAAAGGTTTGTTGAGTGAATAAAAGTTAACCAATTTTCAAATCAAGTATGAAATTATGGAGGAGATAGAATGAACATTTGCCAATTATGATGCTATTTTTTGCAAAATTAAAGATGAGGACTTTGGAAGAATTTGAGGTTTAATGACATTATTTTAATTTCTGGACAAGCTGCTAGAAGAAAATGTGAATAAGCTAATCTCTTTGTTATATATTCAGCATCCAGCAGGACATGTAGATATAGTCTTCTGCTTGAAAGAAAAAAATCGTTTTAGATGACACAGAATGCTAGTGAAATCTAGAGGCCACCCAATGTCTAAACGTTTATTTCCTTTTCCTACTGAGTTAATTTTTAGCCCAATTAGGACTTTTCCAATGTTCTAAAATCTTTTGACATTATTCTCTTACTGTCTTCTCTCTTCTCATTATCTTCCAACATTTTTCACTTCTCTGTCAAGTCACCTAGCTCATGACTTAGGAGAGATATTCTTCCAATAATGAAGACTATGTTATGCTCCCTGAAGGCAGCTAGGGGTGCCTTACCTGTCATTGCTGGAAGAGGTTTAAAATATTTCATATATTTACAATTGGAGCATTGCAAAAGCTAAGTAAACTTTGCCTTTGCTGGTATAGTCCTCCTATTACCAAAGATATCCTCTGCCCTAATCTTAACACCCAGAGAAGGCAATGGCAACCCACTCCAGTACTCTTGCCTGGAAAATCCCATGGGCGGAGGAGCCTGGTGGGCTGCAGTCCATGGGGTCGCGAAGAGTCAGACTCGACTGAACGACACTTTCACTTTTCACTTTCATGCACTGGAGAAGGACATGGCAACCCACTCCAGTGTTCTTGCCTGGAGAATCCCAGGGACAGGGGAGCCTGGTGGGCTGCCATCTATGGGGTCTCACAGAGTCGGACATGACTGAAGTAACTTAGCAGCAATCTTAACACCATGAGTGAAGAAGGGAAAGAACAAAAATGAGGAGGGAAGTATACTGACCTCCTGAATTTCAAAGTTAAGAATGTTTTAAAAGAATCATCAAAAAAGCAAGAGAGTTCCAGAAAAACATCTATTTCTGCTTTCTTGACTATGACAAAGCTTTTGACTGTGTGGATCACAATAAACTGTGGAAGATTCTGAAAGGGATGAGAATACCAGACCACCTGACCTGCCTCTTGAGAAACCTATATGCAGATCAGAAAGCAACAGTTAGAACTGGACATGGAACAACAGACTAGTTCTAAATAGGAAAAGGAGTACGTCAAGGCTGTATATTGTCACCCTGCTTATTTAACTTATATGTGGAGTACACCATGAGAAACGCTGGGCTGGAAGAAGCACAAGCTGGAATCAACATTGCCGGGAGAAATATCAATCACCTCAGATATGCAGATGACACCACCCTTATGGCAGAAAGTGAAGAAGAACTAAAAAGCCTCTTGATGAAAGTGAAAGAGGAGAGTGAAAAAGTTGGCTTAAAGCTCAACATTCAGAAAACTAAGATCATGGCATCTGGTCCCGTCACTTCATGGGAAATAGATGGGGAAACAGTGGAAACAGTGTCAGACTTTATTTTGGGGGGCTCCAAAATCACTGCAGATGGTAACTGCAGCCATGAAATTAAAAGACGCTTACTCCTTGGAAGGAAAGTTATGACCAACCTAGATAGCATATTCAAAAGCAGAGACATTACTTTGCCAACAAAGGTCTGTCTAGTCAAGGCTATGGTTTTTCCAGTGGTATATGGATGTGAGAGTTGGACTGTGAAGAAGGCTGAGCACCGAAGAATTGATGCTTTTGAACTGTGGTGTTGGAGAAGACTCTTGGGAGTCCCTTGGACTGCAAGGAGATCCAACCAGTCCATCCTAAATGAGATCAGTCCTGGGTGTTCATTGGAAGGACTGATGCTTAAGCTGAAACTCCAATACTTCGGCTACCTGATGTGAAGAGCTGGCTCATTAGAAAAGACCCTGATGCTGGGAGGGATTGGGGGCAGGAGGAGAAGGGGATGACAGAGGATGAGATGGCTGGATGGCATCACCAACTCGATGGACATGAGTCTGACTGAATTCCGGGAGTTGGTGATGGACAGGGAGGCCTGGCATGCTGCAGTTCATGGGGTTGCAAAGAGTTGGACATGACTGAGCGACTGAACTGACTGACTGATGGTGAATTAAAAGTGTATCCAATATTTATTAGCCCTTTCTTATTCCATCATATGTGTGCATATTCTCCTAATAAAAATTACTAGTTAATTAGTTAGTTCAGTCGCTCAGTCGCATCTGACTCTTTGCGACCCCATAAATCGCAGCACGCCAGGCATCCCTGTCTATCACCAACTCCCAGATTTCACCTAAACTAATGTCCATCGAATCAGTGATGCCATCCAGCCATCTCATCCTCTGTCATCCCCTTCTTGTCCTGCCCCCAATCCCTCCCAGCATCACAGTCCTTTCCAATGAGTCAACTCTTCACATGAAGTGGCCAAAGTATTTCAGCTTTAGCATCAGTCTTTCCAGTTAAGACCCAGGACTGATCACCTTTAGAATGGACTGGTTGGATCTCCTTGCCGTCAATGGGACTACATATTATTAAATCCCATAATAAAAATTTACTTAAGAAATTTTCCTTGATATTAGACCATCTTCCAATATTCTATTAAAGTCAAGGTTTGCTCATTAGTAGAACTGAAATATTTTCTCACTGAACCTATGAGTAGAATGAAGAAAGGGACAACATAAATAAATATATAAAATTTCAGAATCTTTTGTCTGAATCTGGCAAATGCATTGTTAGACATTTCTCAAATATCAAGTCTGAGAAAAAGAAAACAGTTAGAGGACAGCAATTGTTTGGATTTGCAATATTCTTTGTGACTTGAAGTTTAAAACTAAGTACAAGGAAATATGCCTAGTGGTTATGGCACTGAGATTTAAATTAACCCAAAATATATTTGATTTCTAGTCTCACCACATTTTTCTACTAGTTTTACTTTGGGCAAATCAGTTAAATTTTCTGAAATTCATTTTCATTATTAGTAAAATAGGAGTAAGTTATGAGGACAATTGTGAACCTTAAATAAGAAAATATGTGTGAACTAATTAGGTCTTATACATAATAAATTGGTGCTCCATAAATTTAACTATTATCTGAGAAGTCTGCCTTTGAGCAAACAGAATAGATCCCAGGTGATACCAAAATCAAAGGGAGGTAACAATGTATATAAACAAAGAGGGTGTTGGTTTTAAAAACAGTTACTCAGCCATAGACATTTTGAGAAGGAATTTCGCTGGCAGTGCTCATTTACTTACAGCCAGGGGACAGGAGAAAAGGGTATGAGCTGTTTAGCCAGAAGGCTGGTATATGTTGGATGTGGAGGTCAGCACATTTGATTGACATAGAGCGAGTCCGGGGCACGCTGGATGATCTCTACATCACACGCAAAGTGGTGTCAAAACTGAGCTACTTTCAAAGCACAATTCCCATCCCCCTCCCCATGGTCTCCAGGGAATGGTTAGACAATCTAGATTTTTTAGCAAGCTCTTTAGCTTATGATCCAGATGCTGTCAATGTAATTCTCTCTGTTCTGATTTTGTGCTTCACCCTGAATTTTGGTTTGGATCCCAATGCTAGTCTCTCAAATACAGAAAATGAGCTGGTCACATGGGCAAAGTTTTCAATTTCCCATACAACTGTATTTCTTGCTGTAGCTTGATAATTGTCATTCTGGTTTACCCAGAGTTTACAGTGAACAAGATTAATATATTTGCTTTCAACCACTTCTGATGTGGTGATTAAAATTTCTACACTTTTTAATTATGAAGATTGTATAACTCCCTTAGGGAACTGTCAAACTGTGAGGCCTTTTAGAAAGTCACTTAGCTGGCTGAACCCAATCTCACCGTCATTGCCTTATCCCCAAAGATCAGAAGTGTGGGCCATAGTGACTCCATGTCCTGTGTTTACAGACACGTACTTTCCGTTAGTGTTGTTAAGAGTCACTCAATATTAGGGTCTGCTGGCCTGACCTATTCATTCAGTGTCTGGTTTTCTTCACAAAGTATTGTACAGGAATTTCAGAAATGAAGACTCTTGGATGGAGACTACAGAATTTGCTGCCTTTTCTTTGTCTCTAAAGTAGGCTTTGTGTGGTGCCAAGCAGTCTGCTGAGAAGTGGAACTTCATTTCACATGGTTAACTTTGCTGTATCAGGTCTTGGTGATTTGGTCAGTCTCCATGTATGTATTGCCTTACTTATGGAAAAAAAAGAGGAATTTTTCTCTCATTTGCTTAAAAAAAAAATGAACTCAAGACCATTAAATAATGCTTAAAAATAATCCTGCTGCCTCAGCAAGCAATCCCCATGTTGTCAGCACAAGACTCTGGTGGACCACATGACGATGTAGGCTGGTGGGGAGTTCAGAGTCTTTCACTGACCACTGTAAGCAAGGCTTGTAGTCTTTCTTCATTCCAGATCCCTAAGAGACGAAGGTTTCTTCTGAAGACAGTATCACGTGCTTCTCTTTTCATCTGTAAAGGGCCATTGCTCTAATATTTAGTTAAAACCAAACTCTTCTAAGCATGGTGATGCCAACTCTGGAAAGTATCAAAACGTTAAGATTATACCACTATAAATATATTTGTGTCACAAACTCTTGCCAAGTTCCCTAAATTAACTTTGGTGTTTCTGGTATGACCACATAAGTAACTTCACTTCCCCCACTTGGTGCTGATGACTGATGGGATCGTTATAGATGAAACTTAAAAAAAAAATCTAAGAAAGTTTTTCTCATGAGCATGTAAGGTGTCTCATAGCAGGCTGCCAATAACCCCAAAGCAGCATAGCAAAGAGGCATTCAAGCTGGGCTTCTAAGATTTCGTTTCCTTTTAAAACTTGTTTTAATGCTCAGTTTAATGTTTTGGGAAGTGTCTCAAACAGAATGCCTTTCCCTTGGATTTGAGCTCCTCTAAGTGAGACCTGAGTGGAGATTGTTATAAACCACCTGATAGGAGGCTGAGACGATGCCTCTGCAGCTGTGCCATCCAGGATAGAGAGCAGACTTTGTCCCCACTGCATTCTCTTGAGTGGTGAGTGGGAGAGTAACATATTCGAGGTCCAAGGAGAATATGGCCTCATCTCTCTTGCAATTCATGTTAGTATGCACCGAGCTTGTATTTATAAGCTGCGGTTTTGTTAGAAGACAATGAACAGAGGCTTTTCAGAACAGCGCCATTGTATCTTTCAGCCTCAAGAAGGAGAGTGGTGTGTGTGTGCATGTATGTATGTGTGCTGTGTGTACACAAGCTCATGCCCTTAACCTCTGTTCCCAGAACAGTGCCAATCGTGGTGGGGTGCTTAACAGTTTTATTAGGTTTTATGTTGTCTCTGTAAGGGTTGCCTCATTGATTGTTCCTAACAGCCTAGAAAGAAAAGCCTGATTAGCCCTATTGCATAGAAAAGGCAAAGGGGAATGAAATGACTTGTCCTGGAAGCTGAGCTGATATTTGACTAACTCTGTCTTATTTCAATGTTTAGATACATTTGATGTTATCTCTGGGTATGGTAAAGACCAAGCCTCTGAAACTAAAAAATATTTTATGAAAAGAATTCTACATGCCAAACTCTGGAATAAAGGAAACCGAATCTTTTCCATTGAAGGTTGCTGGTGCCAGGGGATATAGCAGAATTCTTGAGAACGATTTGTACAGTATCTTTATGATAGGAATCACAACACAAAACACGAGAGTTTCCCTCAGAATGTCAGTTAATAGAGAAAAATATCACTGATTTTCAGATGAATAAACATACTGTTTTACATTTCATTGATGAAACATGGAAACGCCTGTAGAAAGTTCATAAGTTTATCAAATTGAGGAAATTTTTCTTATAATGGAAAATATACATATATTATATTGCTCTATTTAAAATATTTACTTAAATTTTAATTGAATACAGATGCAATTTATAATTTCACTTGCATAAAATAAGCTTAGTGCCCAAATGGATTAATATATAAGGAAAGAAAAGAGATGTGTTTGTAATATGCAAGTTATAAATCTTTAAAGCTATTTCTAGTATGAGGTTATTTTTTGTTAAAATTTTTATTTAATCTTCATGATTCTAATAATCAATAAAGACTAAAGCTAAATTAAAATATATATTCACAAATTTATTTGCAATAGCATTATGAGCATCATCAGTGTTTGTTTTCTGTTTTATCTGTGAAAGTAGGCACCTGGATGATTCCCTCTGTACCTGTTTTCCTGACACTGCCTTGATGATGAGCCTTAAATGTTATTTAGATACAGTGTAGGAGGCAACTGGGAGAGGAAAATTCTGCCAGTGGCAAACTGTCAGTGGGTCAGGACTGCTTCATCTTTCAATAGCACATGTGTCTGTCTACTTGTTTGAAGTTCTAAACATCTATTAATACTATTTTTATCCAACTTTCCTTTGTCTTAAAATGCAACCTTTTTCTCTATTTGAAAAGGATATTTAAATCTTCATAAAATCAAGAGTTTTGAATTAAACATAATTCAAAGATGTTTAATTCATTATACAACTTGTTTTTAAAATTTCATTATGCAATCTATTACTGATGTCATCCCATATTGCAAAACATTTGTGATTCTCTCATTAAAAAGCAATAAAAAATAGAACTTCAAAGCTATCTCCAAATACTAATGGTTAACAAATGTTCTAAGTATATTACTTACTTTAAAGGTCACAAGAGCCCAGTGAGATGAATATTACCATCTCAAATTTACATTGAGGGGACTAAATTTCAGAGATGACATACATTTAAAAAGACTGAAATCAGTGTGATTTGCCTAAGGCCCCTGAGGTAGAATTGGGATAAGATTAAAAAAAAAAAATTGGTTCAGGGAATTCCCTGGCGGTCCAATGGTTAGGACTCAGTGCTATCATTTACATAAGAGTGGGTTTGATCCTTTGTCAGGAAAATAATATTCTGCAAGCGGCTTGGCATGACCAAAAATTTAAATAAATAAAGATTTTAGTTCAGGGCTTTTTTCATACAAAAATATAGAGACATTTCCAAATATTTCATTAAAAAATCAAGAAATCAGAAATTATCATTGACTGAATCTCACTTAGAGATTGAAACATTATAACAAACACATTATGAACAGAACAATGGAAAATAGAATTCCCAAGGCTTAAATGTTAAGAAATCTTTGAAAATGCATTGTGTACAGTGACAGGAAAGGAAGAGGAATATAAAATCTTTATCTTCAGTGACATAAAAAGTAACTTCTTTATATAATAGTGAATTTTGAGGTCAAGAAGGTCACCATTGTGATGGCACAACAGTGTAAAGGCAGAAAACTGTCTCATTTCTTACTGTTCTATCCCTTTTATGTCCTGCTAGATGCTGAGAGATGGTGATAAACAACACTTACCCCAACAGTTCTGGAAAGGGCTCCAGGTAGAGGCCGGAGGAGACACAGCAGAATTCAAGTATCAGAAGTTCAGTCAGTTCAATCGCTCAGTCATGTCCAACTCTTTGCAGCCCCATGGACTGCAGCACACCAGGCCTCCCTGTCAATCACCAACTCCCGGAGTTTAATAAAATTCATGTCCATTGAGTCAGTGATGCTATCCAACCATCTCATCCTCTGTGGTCCCCTTCTCCTACCTCCTTCAATCTTCCCCAGCATCAGGATCTTTTCAAGTGAGTCAGTTCTTCACATCAGGTGGCCAAAGTATTGGAGATTCAGCTTCAGCATCAGTCCTTCCAATGAATATTCAGGACTGATCTCCTTTAGGATGGACTGGTTGGATCTCCTTGCTGTCCAAGACACTCTCAAGAGTCTTCTCCAATACCACAGTTCAAAAGCATCAGTTCTTCAGTGCTCAGCTTTCTTTATAGTCCAGCTCTCACAGCCATACATGACTACTGGAAAAACCATAGCTTTGACTAGATGGACCTTTGTTGACAAAGTAATGTCTCTGCTTTTTAAAATGCTGTCTACGTTGGTCAAAGCTTTTCTTCCAAGGAGCAAGTGTCTTTTAATTTCATGGCTGCAGTCATCATCTGCAGTGATTCTGGAGCCCAATAAAGTCTCTCACTGTTTCCACTGTTTCCCCATCTATTTCCCATGAAGTGATGGGACCAGATGTCATGATCTTAGTTTCGTGAATGTTGAGTTTTAAGCCAACTTTTTCACTCTTTTCTTTCACTTTCATCAAGAGGCTCTTTAGTTCTTTGCTTTCTGCCATAAGTGTGGTGTCATCTGCATATCTGAGGTTATTGATATTTCTGCTGGCAATCTTGATTCCAGCTTGTGCTTCCTCCAGCCCAGTGTTTGGTATGATGTACTCTGCATGTAAGTTAAATAAGCAGGGTGACAATATACAGCCTTGACTATCAGAAGTTAGGGACCAAGAAATAGGAGTGAAGCATTCTAGCTCATTTTGGAGAAGGAAATGGCAACCCACTCCAGTATTCTTGCCTGGAAAACTCCATGGAAAGAGAAACCTTGTGGGCTACAATCCAAGGGGTCCAAAGAGTTGGGCACAACTTAGTGACTTTCACTTCACGTCACTAGAACATTTGCTGGTGATTAAAAATAACTCTGTTTTCTTCTTTTCCTATGTTATGCTCTCCTTCTCAACTTCACTCTTGGCTTCTTTTTTGTCCTCTTTCCTTTTCATGTCCTCTCTGCTGCAGCAGGAGAGCTGTAGAATACTCTGGTTACTAACGACCTAATGACATCTGGAGCACAGGACACTCTTCTCAGTCTTCCCTTCTCCTCAACTGTCAGGGCAGCCATGTCCCACTGCTCCCATCGGCTTCTAGAATGAGATAAGCAGAAAGAAATGGTGTTAGACAGTTGTGGTGGGTTGCAGAACACTTATTAGACATCAGTCGGGTCATGTTCCCCATCATATGGGTAAGGTGAGTGTTAAACTTTACAATAACACATAGGGTAAGCCCGTTGCCTGGCTACTTGAGGTAGCTATCAGTAAGTAGCCAACACAGATGTGTGTAGTAGTCAGAAATTAATTGCCATATATATTTTATATCTTATGCAAATATCTTTATATCACTAAGAGATAAGAACAAAATCAAATACACACACAGGCACCAAAGAAAAAAAAATCATAAGAATTTTTTTACTTATTGGCTAACTCTTAACCAGACGCAAGAGACATGGGATTGATCCATGGGTTGGAAATATCCCTTGGAGTAGGAAAGGACAATCTACTCCAATATTGTTGCTTGGAATATTCCATGGATCAAGGAGCCTGGTGGGCAACAGTCAATGGGGTTGCAAAGAGGCATGACTGAACACAACACAGCACAGCAATTGATTAACTAGGGATTTTTTAAAAAAGTAAATATAAAGCATTTTTAGATTAAAAAAAATATGTCCTTTTGATATATGTTCTTAGAAAGGCCAAGGTTATTATCTCCGACATCCAGATAAGGAGACTGATAGGCAAACTGGCTGCAGCACTTATCTGGGGTTGCAGATAGTAAGTTTGAATAAATAGGATTTCCTAATATAGCATTTTGTTTTTACTTATACCAGAATGGAAATTAATTTGTTTCCTAATTTCCTGTTTACTAATTTCTATGGTATGCACCTGAGTGTCATAGAAACAGTTATATCTCAAGAGATATATAAACACTTTTATCTCAAGAGATATATATCAAAACTTTCAGCAGCTCTCCTGAGTCATATTTCCAACCACTTTTAGGGTATTGCCACTGAACTGCTTGCCACTGCATTAAGTTTATCAAGTCCTAACTGCATCATATCTCTCACAGATACTAATATTCTTCTAGTCATCTGAACGAGGCTGGAAATTTTGGAGACATCTTTTACTCATTCTGCTCCTTCATCATCTAATTACGATCTGTCCCCAAGAGTTATCATACCTTCATCTTTGCCTCCCCTGCTGGATTCCCTCAGCTACCTCACTACTAAGGGTTTTCATCACCTCAGGCTTAAATTACTGAAAGAGCCTTCAGGATGACTCCCTGGCCCACACTCCATCATTTGCCACCCTGGCCTCAGATCAGTGGCCCGTCAATATGCACAGCCACTAGCTAGTCTAAACACTTCTTCTGGGATTTGGGACCTTTCTAATCTAAGTTTATTTTCTAGGAAAGTCTTAACCTTTACTCTCAGCTCAAGGGAAGCCATTTTCCATACCTTCTCCTGCACAAAGTCACCTTCTTTCTCCTTCAAAACGTTAGCCTGAATACTTTATCTTTCTTCCTTCTTATCTCTCTTTTATTAAAACTGTAACCACACTTGGAGGGCCACCTCAAAATCATTTCCCCCCATCTTCTATGATCAAGGAAGTTCATAATGATGTTTCCATTTTCTGAATTCACACGATTCTCATCAGTATCATTTGCTTTGGTCCTTCATTGTGCTCTAATGGATATGGTGTGTTTATTTTACCAAAGAGACTATATATACTTATTGTGTAGAACTAATGTTAATTGTACTTTTCATAGCACCAAAACAATTCAAGTCACATAAAAGTGATATTATACTAATTGGCTAATTCACTGCGGCTGCTGCTCCTAAGTCGCTTCAGTCCTGTCCAACTCTGTGCGACCCCATGGACCGCAGCCTACCAGGCTCCTCCATCCATGGGATTTTCCAGGCACGAGTACTGGAGTAGGGTGCCATTGCCTTCTCCAGGCTAATTCACTAAACATACATTATTATTTTTTATAAGCAGGTAGGAAAAGCTGGCAAGGTATACCTCAGTATCAAATATCTCAAAGAGGTCAGTGACTTCTTTAGATTTTACAAGTCTAACCATTTTGACTTTATTTATATACCTATCATGAGGCAGCTACTCTGAATATTCTGCTGACAAGTGAAGTATCAGAATAAGGTGCATCGTTTATTTCATGGACCAGAGATTTACAGGCAGAATTACATATTGACATTCTTCACTATTACAAAATGTAACCAATGTCTGAGATGTATCCTCTTTCTAATTGTCTTTCCCTATTGAAATATCAAAATGGATGTGCATCTGAACACATATACATGGCCTGAATTTCTGCATTTTTTTCATGTCAGCAGTATATTGTCACGAATTAAAAAACTGGAAGATACACAGCTCCTGGCTAGGTATTCTTGGACTTAAATAGAAAAATATCTAAACTAAGTCTTTGCCACTCTTGCCACTTATTCAAAATCTTTGTAAGAAAAGGCAGAAAAGAAACAAATTGTTCTAGTAAAATGAAACTGTGCATAAAATCCCCAGCAGTTCAAAACTTGGCTTTCTGGACTTTTTCACGAATTACAACTGCAAGTTTAACAGCCGGCCTTTGGGACTTCAGTGCACCAGGTAGGGGATATTGTTCCATAGAATAATTGCTCTCTGAGGAAAAGGCATTTCGGTGACTTTCATGTTATAAGGCAGCACGAGCCAGTGGGTCATTAATCATTAGTGAGTGTCACTGAGGAGTTTAAATATGAAGAACAGGATCCAATGACATTAAATATCAGAGGAGAAAAGGATCTTGCAAATTTTCATGATAATCTGTCTTACTGATACTAAAGTTTCATAACTATACCTGTAAGCAAATTTCAGATTTAAAGGAAATCTGATAAAATAAACCTAAAGACTAATTTATTACACTGAATAAAAATTTATATCTTCCCCTTTGATTCTTTCGGGCTATGTATAGGAGAGCAGCAGAGTAGATGAAAATGCTTTAGAGTCTGAAATAAAAGATAAGTACCATCTCTATTTTTGATTTATTTTTTAAACATAAAGGGAGCAACTTGGAATACAAGGCAAACCTTTGTTGAAATTTAAAGTAAGTTAAAAAAAAAACTTAAAAATAAGGTAAAGAAGTACTAATAGCAGAAAAAAGACATTATTATTTTCCTCAAAATCCTAGCTTAAAGAAAACCACTATAGTCATGAACTAGTTCTGGTCCTAAAGTTCCTAGTGGCTAGGCAAAAAAGAGGAATAGAATAAACCATCTCATGGGAAGCATGAGATAGAATGCCAGGAAAGCAAATTTTCTCCTACCACTAATTTTCAGGAGTTTATCTCATAAGTGACACTCTCCATCATTGATTCAGTTAGTCTTCAGCTTCAAACAGCAGAAACCACCTCTGGGTAACTTGAGGAATTCTCTAAAAGATATGATGCAGCTTGCAGACTCAAAGGGACAGTAGAAAAAAACAGACCTGGATCCAAGAGGAAGCAAACTTCTAAGAGTCTCAACAGCTGGACCGATATGACAGCCACTCTCAGGCAGTAACAGTTCAGTAAGTACCACTTTCCTGCTCTCCCTGAGTCTGTTACTATAACAAGGTGACTCCTGTCTCAATAGCAGAAACTATTTGACAGTTTCTCCCAGGCACTATCGCTCTAATGAATGAGTCCAACTTTTCCATTACGTTTGCCTTTATAACAGGCATTTAATTGTGGCAGTCACTCGAACGCTGTAACTGCTTTCCTTCTCTCGCCATCAATGTCAACCTCCACCCCATCCCATTATGCCAGTAGCTAGTAGCTCTGTCAGGTCAAGATAAATATGGTTAAGCAAATTATTCTGAGGGGAGAGGGAATACTGCACTGAAATGAGAGTGAAATTTAATAATCTGATAAGACTACAGGTCATTGCTCCCAGAGACAGAAGTTTTCAGGAGAAAATGAAACACTTTAAAGGGGAATCTTGGTCTTGTTCCTCCTCACCCCTACCCGCTGGCCAGAGTGCAAAAGGAAAAAGTGGGAGGGAGTAAACCTATCGCCTTCTGGGAAGGAAAGATATAAGGCTGCACCCACAAAAGCAAAAAAGCATATTGGATATTTTTTCTTAATGGCTTCATATGGGTAAGGAGCTCAGGATAAAGTCCCATATGGGAATGGCTGGCTGAGTTTGGTGACATACAATCACTTGCAACTGCTATATGGAAAGAGTGAAGAAGGCTCTGAAGTAAGGAGCTTTCAGGGACCACACTGGCTTCCCTAGTGGGAAAGAAGGTGCTGAATTTACAGTCTCCTCAAGCCACACAAAGCGTGGGAGTGGAAATTCCCCAACAGAAAATCAGTATTGTCTTTACAAAGGGGAAATGGATTGCTAGGCAATCAATCCAAACGTATCACTGTTCGTCATGCGTGGCAGTGGCAAGAACCACAGCGATAGTAGCTCACCCGACACTCGGTAAGGGCCTGTTGTCTGTCTGACACTGAGATGCTTTACCTTTGTTCATCCTCACAATCTCCCCGTGAGATGGGATACCAATTGATGACTGTAATTTCAATAAATAAGTTGCCAGAGACACTCAGATGATAAGGGATGGTGTTAGGATTCAAATCCTACTTCTGGATTCATGCTATTAATCCCTATGGACACCATCAATAGCTGTTTTAAAATAGATGCAGAAAGTGCTTCCATACAGCTGCTTCTCATAAAAATAAATATAAAATCAGAGATCTTTGAAAATAATGTGTGTACTCAAATGTATTCTAAAAATATATGTTAAATATATTATTTTTAAAATTCTGTAGTATCAAGTTCATACCAAAAATAAGGCTCTGTAAATGATGCTACAGATGAAAGTCAGTATTATTCTAGAAAAATAATTTTTTATATGGTAGAGAGTTTAAAATAGCTTTCTCTGAAAACATCTTTCTAATCTAAATAGAGTAATTTAATTGTTTTTGCTACTTGCATATTTTTAAAAGCAAAACCAGTAATATATACATTGTCAATAATTTAATAAAAATTCACAAATTCCCTACTTTCAAAGAAAAAGCTCCTAGTCATTGATGCCCAAATCCTCTATCAGTCCCATTCCCTAGATGAAAACAGTAGGTGTCATTTTTAAAAACACTCTTGTTCACAATAAAACAGGCAGACTCCGTGATGGCTGTGGGATTTCTATCTCAGAATTAGAGCCAGAGAAACCTATTAATTGAAATTTTATATCACCAAATCTTAAACATATCTTTCATTTTTCTCCCAAACAATGGTAATCAAATTATTAGAGTGGCAAGGATAAGGAGTTGAAGAAAGATAGCCCTCTACTTTTCCCAAATTCTGTCACTGCTCTGTATTCTTAGTTTCATAAAAAATAATGATTTTTTTAACTTTGTCAACATTCATACCCATGGTTGGTGGATTTGATAATTCTGAAACTTCTTTGTCTCTTTCTTTCAGGGGAAACACACACAAACATAGACTCATCAGATTCATATGGACATATGTACTTCCCACAAGTCATAAATAGTTTGGGCATTAATTGTATAATAAAGTCATTCTAGTGACAATAGTTTTATGGCTCAGTTCAGTTCAGTCACTCATGTCTGACTCTTTGTGACCCGATGGACGGCAGCACAGCAGGCTTCCCTGTCCATCACCAACTCCCAGAGCTTGCTCAAAGTTACGTCCATCAGGTCTGTGATGTCATCCAACCATCTCATCCTCTGTCATCCCCTTCTCCTCCAGCCTTCAATCTTTCTCAGCGTCAGGGTCTTTTCAAATGAGTCAGTTCTTCACATCAGGTGGCTAAAGTATTGGAATTTCAGCTTCAACATTAGTCCTTCCAATGAACATTTAGGACTGATTTCCTTTATTTATTTATTTATTTTTTGGTCGCTGAAGTCTGTTTATTTATTTATTTATTTTTATTTTTTTTAAATTTTTTTTTAAATTTTAAAATCTTTAATTCTTACATGTGTTCCCAAACATGAACCCCCCTCCCACCTCCCTCCCCATAACATCTCAGTGGGTCATCCCCATGCACCAACCCCAAGCATGCTGTATCCTGCGTCAGACATAGACTGGTGATTCAATTCTTACATGATAGTATACATGATAGAATGCCATTCTCCAAAATCATCCCACCCTCTCCCTCTCCCTCTGAGTCCAAAAGTCCGTTATACACAGCTGTGTCTTTTTTCCTGTCTTGCATACAGGGTCGTCATTGCCATCTTTCTAAATTCCATATATATGTGTTAGTATACTGTATTGGTGTTTTTCTTTCTGGCTTACTTCACTCTGTATAATCGGCTCCAGTTTCATCCATCTCATCAGAACTGATTCAAATGTATTATTTTTAACGGCTGAGTAATACTCCATTGTGTATATGTACCACAGCTTTCTTATCCATTCATCTGCTGATGGACATCTAGGTTGTTTCCATGTCCTGGCTATTATAAACAGTGCTGCGATGAACATTGGGGTACTTGTGTCTCTTTCAATTCTGGTTTCCTCGGTGTGTATGCCCAGCAGTGGGATTGCTGGGTCATAAGGTAGTTCTATTTGCAATTTTTTAAGGAATCTCCACACTGTTCTCCATAGTGGCTGTACTAGTTTGCATTCCCACCAACAGTGTAGGAGGGTTCCCTTTTCTCCACACCCTCTCCAGCATTTATTGCTTGCAGATTTTTGGATCGCAGCCATTCTGACTGGTGTGAAGTGGTACCTCATTGTGGTTTTGATTTGCATTTCTCTGATAATGGTGATGTTGAGCATCTTTTCATGTGTTTGTTAGCCATCTGTATGTCTTCTTTGGAGAAATGTCTATTTAGTTCTTTGGCCCATTTTTTGATTGGGTCATTTATTTTTCTGGAATTGAGCTGCATAAGTTGCTTGTATATTTTTGAGATTAGTTGTTTGTCAGTTGCTTCATTTGCTATTATTTTCTCCCATTCAGAAGGCTGTCTTTTCACCTTGCTTATAGTTTCCTTTGTTGTACAGAAGCTTTTAATTTTAATTAGATCCCATTTGTTTATTTTTGCTTTTATTTGATTTCCTTTATGATGGACTGGTTTGATCTCCTTGCTGTCCAAGGGACTCTCAAGAGTCTTCTCCAACAGCACAATCATTCTGTGGTGCTCAGCTTTCTTTATGGTCCAACTCTCACATCCATACATGACTATTGGAAAAACCACCGCTTTGAAGAGATGGACCTTCGTTGACATAGTAATGTCTCCGCTTCCTTTTTTTTTTTTTTAAGTTCTACCAGTTTATTGCTACCAACCCATATCCCTCCAGGGACTCCCTGGTGACTGAGATGGTAAAGCGTCTGCCTAAAATGCAGGAGACCCGGGTTCAATCCCTGGGTTGGGAAGATCCTCTGGAGAAGGAAATGGCAACCCACCCCAGTATTCTTGCCTGGAAAATCCCATGGATGGAGGAGCCTGGTAGACTACAGTCCATGGGGTCACAAAGAGCTGGACACGACTGAGGGACTTCAGTTTCAGTTTCATATCCCTTCACCATCCTCATGCATACGTGCTTAGTCATGGAACCCCATGGACTTCAGTCTGCCAGGCTCCTCTGTCCGTGGACTTTTCCAGACAAGAATATTGAAATGGGTTGCCATTTCCTTTTCCAGTGTCTCTGTATTTTAATATGTTGTCGAGGTTTGTCATAGCTTTTCTTCCAAAGAGCAAGCGTCTTTTAATTTCATGGCTGCAATCAACATCTGCAGTGCTTTTGGAGCCCAAGATAATAAAGTATGTCACTGTTTCCATTGTTTTCCGTCTATCTGCCGTGAAGTGATGGGACTGGATGCCATGGTTTTAGTTTTTGAATGTTGAGTTTTAAGCCGGCTTTTTCATGCTCCTCTTTAACTTTCACAAGTGGCTCTTTAGTTCCTCTTCACTTCTATCAAAAGGGTGATATCATCTGCATATCCAGAGAAGGCAATGGCAATCCACTCCAGTGTTCTTCCCTGAAAAATCCCAGGGATGGAGGAGCCTGGTGGGCTGCGGTCTATGGGGTCTCACAGATTCAGACATGACTGAAGCGACTTAGCAGCAACAGCATCATTTGCATAACAGAGGTTATGATATATCTCCTTGCAATCTTGATTCCAGCTTGTGCTTCATCCAACCCAGGATTTTGCATGATGTACTCTGCATATAAGTTAAATAAGCAGGGTGACCATATACAGCCTTGATGTACTCCTTTCCCAATTTGGACCCAGTCTGTTGTTCCATGTCCAGTTCTAACTGTTGCTTCTTGACCTGCATACAGATTTCTCAGGAGGCAATTTTATGGTAACGCTTCTCATTTTAATTTAGTCTTTTTTAAAATTTGAGAGCCTATTTATTTCTGCTTTATTGACTATGCCAAAGCCTTTGACTGAATGGATCACAATAAACTGTGGAAAATTCTGAAAGAGATGGGAATACCAGACCACCTAACCTCCCTCTTGAGAAACCTGTATGCAGGTCAGGAAGCAACAGTTACAACTGGACATGGGACAACAGATTGGTTCCAAATAGGAAAAGGAGTATGTCAAAACTGTATACTGTCACCCTACTTATTTAACTTATATGCAGAGTACATCATGAGAAATGCTGGGCTGAAAGAAGCACAAGCTGGAATCAAGATTGCTGGGAGAAATATCAATAACCTCAGATATGCAGATGACACAACCCTTATGGCAGAAAGTGAAGAAGAGCTAAAGAGCCTCTTGATGAAAGTGAAAGAGCAGAGTGAAAAAGTTGGCTTAAAGCTCAACATTCAGAAAACTAAAATCATGGCATCCGGTCCTATCAGTTCATGGGAAATAGATGGGGAAACAGTGGCTGACTTTGTTTTTCTCGGCTCCAAAATCACTGCAGGTAATGATCACAGCCATGAAATTAAAAGACGCTTACTCCTTGGAAGGAAAGTTATGACCAACCTAGATAGCATATTCAAAAGCAGAGACATTACTTTGTCAACAAAGGTGCAGCTAGTCAAGGCTATGGTTTTTCCAGTGGTCATGTATGGATGTGAGAGTTGGACTATAAAGAAAGCTGAGTACAGAAGAATTGGAGAGTTGGAGAAGACTCTTGAGAGTCCCTTGGACTGTAAGGAGATCCAACCAGTCCATTCTAAAGGAGATCAGTCCTGGGTGTTCATTGGAAGGACTGATGTTGAAGCTGAAACTCAATACTTTGGCCACCTGATGCAAAAAGCTGACTCATTGGAAAAGACCCTGATGCTGGGAGGGACTGGGGGCAGGAGGAGAAGGGGTCAACAGAGGATGAGATGGTTGGATGGTATCACCGACCTGATGGACATGGGTTTGGGTAGACTCCGGGAGTTGGTGATGGACAGGGAGGCCTGGCATGCTGCGGTTCATGGGGTTGCAAAGAGTTGGACACGACTGAGCGACTGAACTGAACTGATTTATAAAAATGTGTGCTCAGAAATTAAATGAGGAAATATGACTTTTATATGTAATGATGTCCAATTATATTCTATATTAGATAATATACTAATATATACAATATATTAGATTATATATACTATGTATGCTCTATATTACATTATTAATGCAAAATCATATTTTATTTTGCTACAAATTCAAGTTGTGTTTTTGTCACATAGATTGAAATGATACAGTGAATTTTTATTCTTTTGAATACTTTTTGAGAAAATTACTGGTGGAAATTACTACTGGAAAAATTGCACTTTGGGGTATTTTTCAAATTTTAAAATTACCAACACTTTGAATATGATATGGGTGACAGTGAGACAATTAAAATGTAACTTGATTTTATTAATTTTTCTCAGTATCGATAGGATTTTCTGAACATTTCTAACTCTTATTAATGTACCAGCTCTTTCTATAATTAAAAAGATAGAGGTTGAAATACCCACATATGTGTGTATGGGACACACAGGCCTTAACATTTTCTCAAGTTCACAATAAAAACTAAAGAATTTTATCTTAAAGTCCTCTATGCCTGAACCAACTTCATATAATGAGAGAGTCCTTTAGGTACTCAAACAGCATTTCTTCCATTAAGTCAGCTGTAAAATTTTCTACTGTTTAACTCTTGAAATGAATCATTTATTAAATGTTTGATGATAAGATTATAAGAAGATCATCAAAGAAGATGGATTTTTCTGGGAAAATAATTTATATAGTTGTATTCTGCTACATGCGGGAAAGATAAAGATGGGTTTGTTTTCATTTGTACCTTGGTGTGACCCTAGCTTGAAAGGTGATTTTATCAGTATTCCACTTAATTAGAAATTTGCTCCAGGGAGAAATTGAATGTCCCAAGAACAAACTTTAAGTCCCTGCAGAAGGGGATGGCTCCTTGCCTGAGCACTTTTAAGACAGAGCAAAGCCCTTGTCTGTGTACACAGGAATACCAAGAGCATTTTTAATCTTTTCATTTTAAAAACACTGGACAAGCAACCAAAGAGGTTTGAAGAGTCATAGAAAAGAAGCAGGACAAGGCAAACAATGAGAATAAAACTGACCCAAGAAGGAAGAGCAGACTTAGGATCAGGAACACAATCATATAATTTGCAGGGCCCAGTGAAAAAAAATTGGGGGCCCTTTGTTCAAAATTTATTAAAGATTCCAAATGGCTATAGCAGAGCATGAAGCCAAGGGACATCTTCTAAGACAGGGCTCTATGATATGCACAGTTGTATACCCATGAAGCAGGCCCTCCTTGTTTAAAACACAGAAACGACTTGAATAAATCTTTATGTCCTACCCTCAGAGAGATTTGAAATGATAATCAGTTCCACAAACCAACAGTAAGACATAATAAAGGGAAAAAAAAAGATGGGAGACAAGAAAGAACTCATGAAGTTTAAATATATTTAGAGATGAACCAAGGAGATGTTTAAATACATTTAGAGATACAGCAAGGAGAGATAAGAAAGGCTTCTTCAGTGATCAATGCAAAGAAATAGAGGAAAACAAGGAAATGGGAAAGACTGAAGATCTCTTCAAGAAGATTAGAGAAACCAAGGAACTTTTCATGCAAAGTTAGGCACAAAAAGAACAGAAATTGTATGGACCTAACAGAAGCAGAAGATATTAAGAAGAGGTGGCAAGAATACACAGAAGAACTATACAAAAAAGATCTTTAAGTCCCAGATAATCATGGTGGTGTGATCACTCACGTAAAGCCAGACGTTCTGGAATGTAAAGTCGAGTGGGCCTTAAGAAGCATCACTATGAACAAAGCTAGTGGAGGAGATGGAAATCCAGTTAAGCTATTTCAAATCCGAAAAGATGATGCTGTGAAAGTGTTGCACTCAATATGCCAGCAAATTTGGAAAACTCAGCAGAGGGCACAGGACTGGAAAAAGTCAGTTTTCATTCCAATCCCAAAGAAAGGCAATGCCAAAGAATGTTCAAACTACCACACAATTGACCTCATCTCACATGCTGGCAAAGTAATACTCAAAATTCTCCAAGCCAGGCTCCAAAAGTACATGAACTGTGAACTTGCAGATGTTCAACCTGGATCTAGAAAAGGCAGAGGAACCAGAGATCAAATTGCCAACATCTGTTGGATCATCAAAAATGCAAAAGAGTTCCAGAAAAATATCTACTTCTGCTTTATTGATTATGGCAAAGCCTTTGACTGTGTAGATCACAACAAACTGTGGAAAATTCCTAAAGAGATGGTATTACCAGACCCCCTGACCTGCCTCCTGATCTGTATGCAGGTCAAGAAGCAACAGTTAGAACTGGAAATGGAACAACAAACTGGGTCCAAATTGGGAAGGGAGTATGTCAATATTGTATGTTTTCACCCTGCTTATTTAACTTATATGCAGAGTACATCATGTGAAATGCTGGGCTGGATGAAGCACAAACTGGAATCAAGATTGCCAGGAAAAATACCAATAACCTCAGATATGCAGATGACACCACCCTTATGGCAGAAAGTGAAATGGAAATGGAACTAAAGAGCTCCTTGATAAAAGTGAAAGAGGATAGTGAAGAAGCTGGAAAAAATGCAACATTCAAAAAACTAAAATCATGGCATGGAGTCCCAACACTTCATGGCAAATAGTTGGGGAAACAATGGAAACAGTGAGAGACTTTATTTGGCTCCAAAATCAAGATGGTGACTGCAGCCATGAAATTAAAAGATACTTGCTTGCTCCTTGGAAGAAAAGCTATGACCAACCTAGACAGCATATTAAAAAGCAGAGACATTACATTGCCAACAAAGGTCTGTCTAGTCAAAGCTATGGTTTATCCAGTAGTCATGTATGGATGTGAGAGCTGGACTATCAAGAAAGCTGAGCACTGAAGAATTGATGCTTTTGAATTGTGTTGTTGGAGGAGAGTCTTGAGAGTCCCCTGGACTGCAGGCAGATCCAACCAGTCCATCCTAAAGGAAATCAGTCCTGAATATTTATTGGTAGGACTGATGTTGAAGCTGTAATTTCAATACTTTGGCCTCCTGATGTGAAAAACTGACTCATTAGAAAAGGCTCTGATGCTGGGAAAGATCGAAGGCAGGAGGAGGAAGGGATGGCAGAGGATGAGATGGTTGGATAGCATCACTGACTCGACAGATGTGAGTTTGAGCAGGCTCCAGGCATTGGTGATGGATAGGGAAGCCTGGCGTGCTGCAGTCCATGGGGTCACAAAGAGGTGGAAACGACTGAGCAACTGAACTCAACTGAGAGATGCACCAAAGTTTTCCTTCACTTTTTATTTGGCCTACTTCTGCTAATTGGCTTTGGTTTCAACTTCACTTTTTGGAAAGTCAAAAAGGTGAATTTTTCCTTGTCATTTTGGCATTTCTCAGCTTGTATATGAAAAGCTGATTTCCCAGGTGGCTGAGGGATAAAGAATCTGCCTGCCAATGCAGGAGATGCAGGTTAATCCCTGGGTTGAGAAGATACACTGGAGGAGAAAATGGCAACCCACTGCAGTATTCTTGCCTGGAGAATCCCATAGACATGGAGTATGGCCAGCTACAGTTCCTGGTGTCACAGAGTCAGACACAACTGAGCAACTGAGCATGCGTGCATACGAAAAGTAACTGAGTTCCCATGAACTCTAATTGGCATATCAATGCCACTAAAAGTAACAGGCCCTCCAGTTCAGATTTATTTTTCACATGTATTTACTTCCTTTGGAGTAAAAGATTCTTGTGTATTTCATATGTTGAATTCTATTAGTAATTTAAGTATAACTATGTATTTATTATTACAAGTGTAAAAATGCCATAATATTTAATGATGCCTGTATAAATGTGCATTTTTCATGAGAAATGTAGTTAACTTTCAAACAGTTAAAGTGAGAAGTAAATCAGCAACCAATTTGAATACTGAACAGAAGTTCTTAACCTGAATATGGAAATCAGTGTCATAGTATATAATGTGAATGCTATAAGTATTACAAACACTCTTATCTATTTATCTTATTGGAAGTGTACAACAATCCTTTGAGATAAGTAGAGATCATCACGCACATTAGACATCTGAGAGCACGGAGGCTCGGAGTGGATTTTGCCAAGGTCACCCATGCTGAAAATGGAGGCAAACAACCAATCCAGATTTCATACCACATGTCTTTTCAGGATAACTATGGATGACTCCTCTTTCACTTTCATCAAGAGGCTCTTCAGCTCTTCTTCACTTTCTGCCATAAGGGTGGTGTCATCTGCATATCTGAGGTTATTGATATTTCTCCCAGCAATCTTGATTTCCAGCTTGTGCTTTCTCCAGCCCAGCATCTCTCATGATATACTCTGCATATAAATTAAATAAGCAGGGTGACAATATACAGCCTTGACATACTCCTTTTCCTATTTGGAACCAGTCTGTTGTTCCATGTCCAGTTCTAACTGTTGCTTCCTGACCTGCATAGGTTTTTCAAGAGGCAGGTTAGGTGGTCTGGTATTCCCATCTCTTTCAGAATTTTCCACTATTGAGGCTGAAACTCCAATACTTTGGCCACCTGATGTGAAGAGCTGACTCACTGGAAAAGACTTTCATGCTGGGAAAGATTGAGGGCAGGAGGAGAAGGGGACGACAGAGAATGAGATGGTTGGATGGCACCATTGACTCGACGGACATGGGTTTGTGTGGACTCTGTGAGTTGGTGATGGACAGGGAGGCCTCGTGTGCTGTGGTTCTTGGGGTCGCAAAGAGCTGGACACGACTGAGCGACTGAACTGAACTGATGGATGACTCATATCAAATATTTTTTGAAATAAATGGAAAAAATTACTTAAAAGTGTAGTCATTGTTAAGGATTCATTGGATCAGACTCTTTTTTAAAAAAAACTCTGAAAAAATTCCTGAAAAGATTGTTTCAAACTGGGTTCCACAGTACATTAAGATGGTAAGATGGTTGGGATCAGAGTACGTACGTTATGCTCGAAGCTGGAAGAATGCCAAAGTACCATCTCCCCTTCAATTAGAGAAGATGGAGCTTTAGTTTTCTTAGATAGCAGGCATATGAGTAAGATATCTTTTGAAGTAAGGATTGATGACTAAACAAAAAATAAAATAAAATAAGATGATAAAAAGCCAGTGAGACATTGACCTGCATTACTGTTACTAAAACAATGTGTTCAGTGTTTTATCTACGGCCCAACATATAGCAAGTGAATAACTGAAAATTTACCTCTTGTCTAGCAATCCCCTCCATATAGATCTGTACGGATAGCACACTGCCTATGATTTAATTTTGAACTTCTTTTAGATATTATTTTCTAAAACATGAACCATGAACATGGGCTTGGGTATAACAGCATTAAAAAAAATTATATGTGAGTATTTCAGTCTTTTCCTGACATCATTTCCACAATTCCTATTGTTATGAGTTCTCAATAATTCCACTTTCTTTCATACATAAATACCATGATCACAATTCTCTGGAAAAAAAGCCCAATTTTATATATATAGTCAGCCATGCATAAAGCCAGATTTACTTACAAGAGCATAAATCATGCATTTGCACCTGCATAAGAAATCCTGCACTGTACAAATTATTTGCTTTTGCCAAGATGATATTAAATAGAGCCAAACCTAGCACAACTGGCGTTTTCTATTCCTGTCCTCTGTCTGAAGTTTCTCCCATGCTTTGCCGGACTTATGTCCTCTAATCACATGAAGAGCACAGGCTATCATTTATTAAACTCCTCTTCTGCATCAGGCATTTTACACATGCTATTTGCGAATCTCAGCACAACTCTGCAAGACAGTTATTAGTTTCCATATTTTTCAGATGAGAAAAGTGTGGTTCAGGAAACCGAAGAGAGTCACAGTGATAATCGCTGTGGTTTCATAGCTACTTTTTCACGTCACCTTCTACAAGATTTTCTTTCTAGTCTTTGAAGGGAAATTGAGTATAAAATTTGATATACTCCTTTGTAGCCTAAGCTTACTTTGGAAATTAACTTATATATGAAGGAGTTGCTGAAAACTGTTTATACTCAAACTTGATATCTTTCCTGACTTTCTGATACTTTTCAAGATCAAATTTCCAGGAGTAAAATTTGTCAAGAGTATGTTACAATTTCATGATCAGAAAGTAACATTTTCTAACATTTTTACTTTGCAAAATAATGTTTTTTTCTTTTCATTTCCCTTTGTAAAAGTATCAGTTGTAGATATTGCTGAGTTCATTCCCATTATTCACTTTATTATCAGTGACATTGTTTCAAGTTCTTCAAATGTTTGCTTCCTTTCCCACTTTGAAGATCTGCACTTCAGTCAAATTGTTCACATTTTTAGTGTCAACTTTCTCAATTTTGTTTATTTTGAATATATTATATATATAAATAAAGAATGATTTTAATGCAACAGTATTTAAGGTTTCAGGATTTAGTGGTGTTATGAGCTATGTTTCAGTATTTAATATTCACATAGAAGAAATAAATGAAAGATCCACTTTTCCATAGATAAACCAGCCAAGGGAAAAAGAGAGCTGGAGGGCATAAGAGAGTGGTCACTGGGGAGATGGTGCTGCAAGGCTATAAGGAAAATTTAAATGACTGAAATAATCAATAACTTACTTATTCTCGGGATGATTATATAATAATTTATTTATTATGGACAAATCTATTTTTGTCTTATAAATTAATACTTCATGTCCATTTCCATTTTTATTTTATTTTGCTTTTTTTAGTTGGTGTATGGTTCTGTAACATGCTTTCTTAAGCAACAGAGGTTAAAAAAAGAAAAAATATCACAAGAATTCTATTGGTCTTATTATGCACGGATGGATAGCATCACAACTCAAAGGGTACATAGTCATGTTCCTCCCTATTTCAGTTTATGGGCTTTGTTCCAATTAGTCAACACAAAACTAAAATAATTCTTTAAAGTATGTGTAAGTCTTAAATGTTTCATGATCATATTTGTTTTTTTAATAAGGATAAAATAAACAGGTTACTTCTTTTTATCAGAAATTCACACTCTTTTCTCTACTCCATTAAAAAAAAAAATCTCGAAAACTTCTTTCCACAAGAATTTATTTAAATTTGTCACCTAATTTTATGTGCGTCCATTTTAACCTCTAGTTAAATATGCACACGTTTGGTCAATTACAGATATACATGCAGAATATTTTATGAGAGACACTATGGAATTGTAAAAAGGTGTTCTGGTCTTTGAATCAGGAAAACAGATCTCTAGCTTGTGTTTGCCAGTAACTGTCAGTGCACACTCAGCAAATCACTTCAGTGATCTGGGCTTTAGTTTCCTGATCTACAAAGTGCAATGGTTAATTTACAAATATATTGTCAATATTCTAATGAGTCTATTCTTTCTCCCCACCTCACTAAAAAATCACAATGATGGAGAATGATGAGAAAGACTTCGAACTATAACGTTTTATTTATTTCCTTTAAACATATTTAAATAGAAATAAAACCATTTTCATAGTCTTCAGAAGGCTCTCTCTCAGATCTATCTATAAATTTTAAGCATTGAATAAAATTCACTGTGTATGTGTGTGTTCTTTGGTAGACTGGTAACTATTAACTTAATGTGACATTTCCTTCTTATTTTTCCTTTCAGAGAAAAGAAATCAAATTCAGAATTAAACATTATAACCCTTATTATTTCATTCTTTGCAACTGCATAAAATGGTTTACAAATGAGATTAGTATGTATTTGAGAGAAAAATTTGCAGGTTAACCTTCTTGATATTGGTTAATTGCAACCTTCTGTGAGTCTATGGTAACCTTATTTCCAGGGTTAGAGCCAGTTTTTTGCATTAGTTCTTCCAAAGGGACCACATGTCAAATATCCTTGGAACAGGGTACAATTTAAATTACTGGTGGTCTACTAGTTATTTTCGGTCTAGGAGAACAAACACCAGATGTATTATAGACAGACTTTAAAGGGCATTATAAAGAGAAATTGGCTGGGGTGGTGTTGTGGGGGAATGATCCATTTCTCAAACTGTGGGATCCAGCCACTGTTGCTCTGCACAGTAATCTCATTCTAGAAGAATTCAATTCATATTCATCATCATGTTCTTTGAAATGAATCCATGAATGAAGATTCTGTGCATAGAGCAACCTTATACAAGCAAGACATAACTCACTCCTGATCTCTAGCAAGTGGCTTGGAATTTGCATGCCTGAATTAAAGAGAGGAATTGATGATGTACAGTGTGTCAAATCTTATTTAAGGTTACTTGGTAGTGTCCTGTGGTTTTGTTTGAAAATCAAAATATTTACTAGTTCAAGAAACAGTTTAGGAAAAGTATGTATAAAATTAATTGGCTTATTAAAGATGAAATAATTTTAAATCCCAAACCACTTTTCTTCTCTGTAGAGCAAGTTTTTCCTGGGGATATTGCCGATATTTTCAGTTTCTCTTACAACCCCCTCTCCATTTACCTTCCCTGATCTCCAACTATACACGGCTTTGGGGGTGACACTGACACTCAGCATAACTATTAAACATGACTTTGTTAACTGCTCAGTGAGGCCTGGTGTGAATTGAGTGGCCCCCATCGCCAGCTGTGCAAAGCCTTTGATCTTTATTTACATTTTTATTTCACATATTGGCAATAGAGGTGGAGATTTTCTAACCAGCACTGGTAAATGGATTTAAAATTCTATACAAATATTCTTTTTAGCCATTATCTAACTAGTTAGAATCTATTAGAAACCTTTTCAACATAGGGTTATAACACAATGAAGAAAATAACTACTACTTATTTTCCCAAATATAAAGAAATATACACACTACATTTTAAGGTAAACATATTTCTTATTGAGCCTTGACTGTTTTCTAACCTATACCTACATTTGCATCAGGAGTAAGTTAAAGTTCTTACCATTTATACCAGCTCAAGAACATCAATGGACAATGTGCATTATAGAATTCACCTGAAAATATTTGCATTCTTTGTAACAATGAAATACAATTCCTTAAGGTATTATTAGGGAGATAAAGATCAATTGGGGAATTTTATTACAATATCTAAGTATTTGTAAATACATACATTTTAAAGTTCTTTTAAATCAGAAGTAGGGATTATAAAAAGAATCTTAGAGGCATGAGTAAATATACCAGGATTTAAATCTGGAAATTTTAAACATTCTTATGCATTTTGAATTAACAAAGCATATTTTTTACTTGCAATCAAAATGTACAGGCAAATTTGTATATCTATCTCTATCTTCAGTTCAGTTCAGTCTCTCAGTCGTGTCTGACTCTTTGTGACTCCATGAACCACAGCACACCAGGCCTCCCTGTCCATCACCAACTCATGGAGTCCACTCAAACTCATGTCTATCGAGTCGGTGATGCCATCCAACCATCTCACCCTCAGTTGTCCCCTTCTCCTCCTGCCCTCAATCTTTCCCAGCATCAGGGTCTTTTCCAATGAGTCAGCTCTTCGCATCAGGTGGCCAAAGTATTGGAGTTTCAGCTTTAGCATCATTCCTACCAATGTATATTCAGGACTGATTTCCTTTAGGATGGACTGGTTGGATCTCCTTGCAATCCAAGGGACTCTCAAGAGTTTACTCCAACACTACAGTTCAAAAGCATCAATTCTTTGGCACTCAGCTTTCTTTATAGTCCAACTCTCACATCCATACAAGACTACTTGAAGAATCATAGCTTTGACTAGATGGACCTTTGACTAGATGGACCTTTTTTGGGACTTCCCTTGTGGCTCAGCTGGTAAAGAATCCACCCATAATGAGGGAGACCTGGGTTTGATCCCTGGGTTGGGAAGATCCTCCGGAGAAAGGAAAGGCTACTCATTCCAGTATTCTGGCCTGGAGAATTCCATATGCTTTTCAATATTCAATCTCTGTCTTTTATGGGATCAAATAATTACATGAAGCCAAAGAATATTTAGAAGTAATGATATCATTCTGTTAGACATAAATCACATTTCAGAAGAAATAATCTACAATGTTTAACCTGTTTCTTAATGAAAATATATTTTAGAAATGAGATATTTAATGTAGAATTACTTATAATAAATCTAGAAACACCCAAGTCTACAATAACCCTGTTGGTCATCTAATGGCATATTCTGAATGATTTAATCTAAAGTAATTGATACCCTGAAGATTCTTGTATGCACCAGGACCTAAGGACCCCACAGAGACTGAGACAGAACTGTGTTTGAGCAAGTCCTGTGGAGGTACGGGTCAGCAGTGGACTGCCACAGGGGCAGAGGCTCTGGGTGCAGCAAACTTGGGTTGGCATAAGCCCTCCTGGAGGAGTCACCAATAACCGCACCATAGAGCTGCCAGAACTTACACAGGACTGGGAGATAGACTCTTGGAAGACACAACAGAACCTTGTGTGCACCAGCACCCAGGAATAAGGAGCAGTGACCCCACAGGAGACTGACCCAGACTTGCCCGTGAGTGTTGAGGATTCTCCAGGGTAGGCGTGGGTCGGTGGTGGCCTGCTGCAGGGTTGGGGGCACTGAGTGCAGGAGGTCGCCATTATCTTCATTACCTCCACCAAGTTTGGCTCAGGTAAAGAGCAGGGAGGGGACAAAGTTCCACCCATCAATAGAAAATTGGATTAAAGCTTTACTGAGCATGGCCACCAGAACAAGATCCAGTTTCACCCTCAGTCAGTCTCTCTCAGCAGGAAGGTTCCATTAGCTTCTTATCCTTCTGCATCAGAGGGCAGGCAGACTGAAAACCACAATCATAGAAAACTAACCAATCTAATCACATGGATAACAGCCTTGTCTAACTCAATGAAACTATAAGCCATACTGTGTAGGGCTACCCAAGATGGACAGGTCATGGGGGAGAGTTTGACAAAATGTGGTCCACTGGAGAAGGGAATGGCAAACCACTTCAGTATTCTTGCCTTGAGAATCCCATGAACAGTATGAAAAGGCAAAAAGATAGGACAGTGAAAGATGAGCTCTCCAGGTCAGTAGGTGCCCAATATGCTACTGGAGAAGAGTGAAAAATAACTCCAGAAAGAATGAAGAGATGGAGCCAAAGCAAAAACAATGCCAGTTGTGCATGTGACTGGTGATGGAAGTAAGGTCTGATGCTGTAAAGAGCAATATTGCATAGGAACCTGGAATGTTAGGTCCATCAATCAAGGCAAATTGGAAGTCGTCAAACAGGAGATGGCAAGAGTGAATGTTGACATTTTAGGAATCAGGGAAATAAAATGGACTGGAATGGGGGAATTTAACTCAGATGACCATTACATCTACTATTGTGGGCAAGAATCCCTTAGAAGAAATGGAGCCATCGTTGTCAAGAAAAGAGTACTGCAAGAAATACAGTACTTGGATGCAATTTCAAAGACGACAGAATGATCTCTGTTCATTTCCAAGGTAAACCATTCAATATCATGGTAAACCAAGTCTATGCCTTGACAAGTAATGCTGAAGAAGCTGAAGTTGAATGGTTCTATGAAGACTTACAAGACATTTTAAAACTAACAACCCCAAATGATGTCCTTTTCTTTATAGGGGACTGGAATGCAAAAGTAGGAAGTAAAGAAACACCTAGAGTAACAGGCAAATTTGGCCTTGGAGTACAAAATTAAGCATGGCAAAGGCTAATAGAGTCTTGCCAAGAGAATGCACTGGTCATAGCAAACATCCTCTTCCAACAATACAAAAGAAGACTCTACACATGGACATCACCAGATGGTCAATGCTGAAATCAGATTGATCATATTCTTTGCAGCTGAAGATGGAGAAGCTCTATACAGTCAGCAAAAACAAGATTGGGAACTGACTATGGCTCAGATCATGAACTCCTTATTGCCAAAATCAGATTTTAATTGAAGAAAACAGGTAAAACCACCAGACCAGGTATGACCTAAAGCAAATCCCTTACAATTATACAGTGGAAGTGAGAAACAGATTTAAGGGACTAGATCTGATAGACAGAGTGCCTGAAGAACTATGGATGGAGGTTCATGACGTTGTACAGGAAACAGGGATCAAGAGCATCCCCAAGAAAAAGAAATGCAAAAAAGCAAAATGGCTGCCTGAGAAGCCCTTACAAATACCTGTGAAAAGAAGAGAAGTGAAAAGGAAAGACATTCCCACTTGAATGCAGAGTTCCAAAGAATAGCAAGGAGAGATAAGAAAGCCTTCTTTCTGTGATCAATGCAAAGAAATAGAGGAAAACAATAGAATGGGAAAGACTAGAGATCTCTTCAAGAAAATTAGAGATACCAAGGGAAAATTTCATGTAAAGGTGGGCACAATGAAGAACAGAAATTGTATGGACCCAGCAGAAGCAGGTGGCAAGAACACACAGAAGACTTATATAAAAAAGATCTTCATGACCCAGATAATCACAATGTTGTAATAACTCACGTAGAGCCAGACATCATGGAATGTGAAGTCAAGTGAACCTTAGGAAGCAACACTATGAACAAAGCTAGTGGAGGTGATGGAATTCCAGTTGAGCCATTTGAAATCCTGAAAGATGATGCCGTGAAAGTGCTGCACTCAATATGCCAGCAAATTTGGAAAACTCAGCAGTGACCACAGGACTGCAAAAAGTCAGCTTTCATACCAATCCCAAAGAAAGGCAACGCCAAAGAATGCTCAATTGCACTCATCTCACATGCTAGTAATGTTCAAAATTCTCCAAGCCAGGCTTCAACAATACATGAACCATGAACTTCCAGATGGCCAAGCTGGATTTTAAAAAGGCAGAGGAACCAGGGATCAAATTGCCAACATCCACTGGATCGTCAAAAAAGCAAGAGAATCCAAAAAAAAAAAAAAAAAAATCTGTTTTTTGACTATGCCAAAGCCTTTGACTACGTGGATCACAATAAACTGTGGAAAATTCTGAAAGAGATGGGAATACTAGACAACCTGACCTGCCTCCTGAGAAATCTGTATACGGGTCAAGAATCAACAGTTAGAACTGGACATGGAACAACAGATTGGTTCCAAATAGGAAAAGGAGTACGTCAAGGCTGCATATTGTCACCCTGCTTATTTAACATATGCAGAGTACATCATGAGAAATGCTGGGCTAGATGAAGCACAAGCTGGACTCAAGATTGCCGGGAGAAATATCAGTAACCTCAGATATGCAGATGACACCACCCTCATGGCAGAAAGTGAAGAGGAACTCAAAAGCCTCTTGATGAAAGTGAAAGAGGAGAGTGAAAAAGTTGGCTTGAAGCTCAACATTCAGAAAACTAAGATCACAGCATCTGGTCCCATCACTTCATGGCAAATATATTGGGAAACAGTGGAAACAGTGGCATAGTTTATTTTTCTGGGCTCTAAAATCACTGCAGATGGTGATTGCAGCCATGAAATTAAAAGATGCTTACTCTTTGGAAGGATAGCTATAACCAACCTAGACAGCATATTAAAAAGCAGAGACATTACTTTGCCGACAAAGGTCTATTTAGTCAAGGCTATGGTTTTTCCAGTAGTCATGTATGTATGGAGAAGGCAATGGCAACCCACTCCAGCACTCTTGCCTGGAAAATCCCATGGACGGAGGAGCCTGGTAGGCTGCAGTCCATGGGGTCGCTAAGAGTTGGACACCACTGAGGGACTTCACTTTCACTTTTCACTTTCATGCATTGGAGAAGGAAATGGCAACCCACTCCAGTGTTCTTGCCTGGGGAATCCCAGGCATGGGGGAGCCTGGTGGGTTGCCATCTATGTGGTCGCACAGAGTCAGACACGACTGAAGCCACTTAGCAGCAGCATGTATGTATGTGAGAGTTGGACTATAAAGAAAGCTGAGTACAGAAGAATTGATGCTTTTGAAGTGGGGTTTTGGAGAAGACTCTTGAGAGTCCCTTGGACTGCAAGAAGATACAACCAGTCCATCCTAAAGGAATCAGTCCTGAGTATTCATTGGAAGGATTGATGTTGAAGCTGAAACTCCAAAAGTTTGACCACTTAATGAGAAGAGCTTCATTTGTGAAGACCCTGATGCTGGAAAAGATTGAGGGCAGGAGGAGAAGGGGACGACAGAGGATGAGATGGCTGGATGGCATATCTGATTCAATGCTTGAGTTTGAGTGGACTCCTGGAGTTAGTGATGGACAAGGAGGCCTGGTGTGCTGCAGTGTATGGGGTCGCAAAGTGTCAGACACTACTGAGCAACTGAACTGAACTGATGTGAAAGATTCTGGAGGCTTAAGAGGTGTTAACTTTTTGTCTTTTGAAAGAGTACCATATGACATTTCCATTAGCAGTTTAAGAGGATGAGCACTGTTTACTGTAATGTGGACTTAAAGCTCTCTCAAAAAAGAAGGGGTTTGTTCAAATATAATTGACAAATCTTGGGGATGGTTTTCCAATAGGAACTTTTTCAATGGTCATTTCTTCTCTTGCTGTTACTCTTTAGTGCCAACACTAAACATCTGAATTTGTAAAATCTGATTGTCTGAATTTTTATTTTTGTTGTTTCACATATTATTTGTAAGATATACATATATATAATTACCCCCATATGAAAACAATGAAATTAAACCCAAAATATTGTCTCCAAGCAGACTGTGGACAAACCATGAATAAATGGGACACTGGTTTATGGGCTCGCTGGAACTGGCACAGGCGTTCAACAAACTTCTGAATTCAAGAAAGTAATTTAGCAGCTCTACTGACCTATGCCTCAGAATTAGTAAGAAACTTTAAAACACATACTCTTCTGTATTCACAAAATATTTAGCATTTGTTCTTTCAACACTCATATTTTGTTCCTCTAGTATGTGCTTCAAACTAAAAATACACGATGTTAACATGTATTTTTAGCTTTCAAGGAGCTCTGAGCTTGCTTTCAAGGAGCTAAGAGCCAAAAGTGAGGGAGAAGTCATGTGATAAATATTTTATTCAGTTAATGTACAAATCAAGAGGAAGGAACTACTTTTTGTCTGGTGAAGACAGAGAAGATAATTCAGTAAGGGTGTTGGATTATAAGATGGAATGATGAATGGTCATGAGGTAGATAAACTGGGACAAGTGTGTTCCAAGTAGAGGGGGTCCTCTGTGGGTATTTTGGGGTTAAGTGCACAGGACATTTATAAAGCTTGCCAATAGTTCTGTTGAGCTTTGACATTTCCTTGAGTGGAGAAATTTGCCAATAGATGAAACTGGAGATTTTGACTGGAACTGGGTTGGGTTCACCACCAAGTGTACATGTGAATGTAACAGCCAGCTACACTTTGAGAGCTGAATTAAGAGACAGACCACCACCAAGATTGCAGGCTGGCCACTGGTGATACATACATGGAGTTGATAAGAATAGCACTGAAAAGGCTTTGAAACAGAAGATGACATTGAAGCCATACTCATTGAAAGCTGATCATGACTTGTGGTCTATTAAAGCTAAAATAACAACATTCACATCAGTTTCTCTGGCAAATAAATGTCATGACCATATTTTGAGATCATTCTGGTGTAGAATAAATTTGAGATAGATAATGGAGACACTGGAGAAATTTAGAATATTATTAGAGTAGTACAAGGAAAAAAGTGATAAGAATGTAAATAAGTAGAAAAAAAAGTAATAAAGGTTACTTGAAAAATATGGGCGAACAGGTAGATAGCAGGGACTTATTTAATACAAAAAGGTTAAACAAAGCAGAAAAAATTAAAATAATTGCTGTTTCTTCCTTAAAAAAATTTCCACTACTGAAGATAAAATGGAAAGGTATTAAGGGTGTTTAGAGAAGACAAACGGAGAAGGCAATGGCGCCCCACTCCAGTGCTCTTGCCTGGGAAATCCCATGGATGGAGGAGCCTGGTGGGCTGCAGTCCATGGGGTCGCTAAGAGTCGGACACGACTGAGCCACTTCACTTTCACCTTTCACTTTCATGCATTGGAGAAGGAAATGGCAACCCACTCCAGTGTTCTTGCCTGGAGAATCCCAGGGACAGCAGAGCCTGGTGGGCTGCCGTCTGTGGGGTCGCACAGAGTCGGACACGTCTGAAGCGACTTAGCAGTAGCAGCAGCAGCAGAGAAGACAATGAAGTCACTTTCGGATATTAGAAGGACTTTCAAAATGTTCACATAGATGGTGCTCAGTAATTACCAGCTCAAATCTAGATCTCAGGGAGGGGCAGAAATGTGACATGACAGTATTGTAGTCATTGGGCTGTACAGAAAGCAAGAACAACAAACAAAAAGAGACGCGAATTAGAATAATATTAATAATAAATGAATAAATACCATCTCTCTTAGATTAAGTTCCACAGAGACTGACTCCGAAACAAGGATACACGTATGAGTGATTTATGAAGGAGTCACCCCAGGTAATGTGGGAAAGGAGGGGAGAGGCAAACAGGGAAGGGGAAGAAGCCAAACCAAGGAGCATCTCAGGCAAATCCTCCAGAGGGTAGCTTCATCATGACGCTGTAGAGGAACTCAGAAGTTTAAGACTTGTCTCAGTGTTATGCCTCCAGGCAAGGGCACTTTGGAAACTTTCCGGATTGCTTACCATTTAGAGATAACAATTTCTAAGTCCTTGTAGTCACCCTCAGATGAAGAGTTACAGATGCTGGACATTGATAGTGAAATTACACAGTGGATGGGTGGATGAGAAGGGACATGCTGAGTGGGAGGACAACATCATCCTAACTATCTAAACCCAGTAGTTAACTATCATTTGTTTCTAGAATATTAGGCACAATTGATGTGAGAAGGAAACATTAAGTGGCTGGACAACAGGAGTGGAAATGAAGAGATTTAGGACTCATCTCAGTTTGGTGCAATGGGATTTTTCAAGTTCCTTGACCTCTTTATACTACAGTTTTCAAATCTGTTAAATGGACACAATGACATTTGCCTTGCTGCTTGGGAAGTAATTTGATGTAATTTAAAAAAAGAAAGCAAGTAAAATTTCAAACTGGAGCTGAAGAATCTTTTTCAAAAATTTCTGTTTTGGAATGTTACAACTATTAAAAAATAATCTTTAATAAACTACATATAAAAATGGCAAGTGTTATGATCCAGACCTCTCTCTATTATACTACCAATTAAAGAATGATTTAAGGACAGAAGAGAAATCAGTTTTATCAGAAATGATTAAAATGTTTCTCTTGAAAATCAACTTCTATTGCTCAAATTCAGAAGAAAGGAAACTTCTGCCATCAACAGCTAAGAACTTGGCAAAAACAAATGTACTGTTCTGTTCTGTTCTCCTTGTTAAAACTTTTTTTCACAGTTAGGTTTTTCTATTCACCCATCTTCTGTGAATAGATATTATCCAAATTTACAGGCACTAATAGTTACATGAGTTTAGGACATTTGTTTAACATCTGTGTCTCAGTTTACTCATCTACAAAATGGGAGATAATACATATTCCATTAGTATCAGTGGGTAAAGTGCTTTGAGCAATTTCCAGCACAGAAAGACATAAAAAGAGCTCTGTAGTTGCTGGATGGTATATATATACATATATATATAATATTAATTTATATATATTTATTATATGTAAATATATAAAGGCTACCCACTTCAGTATTTTGGCCTAGAGAATTCCATGGACTGTATAGAGTCCATGAGTCAGACAGACTGAGTGACTTTCACTTGTCATATATTTGTATGTTATATACATATATATTTATTATATATACATGTCACAGGGTCATATATGCATATATACATACAAGTTAATGTATATAGTGCTTCCCTGGTGAATCGTCGGTAAAGAATTCACCTGCAATGCAGGAGACCTTCTGCAATGCAAGAAACACAAAAGGTGTTGGTTCGATCACTGGGTTGGCAAGGTCCCCTCGAGTGGGAAATGGCAACCCACTCATTCTTGCCTGGAAAATTCCATGGACAGAGGAGCCTGGCAGTCTACAGTTCACGGGGTCACAGAGTCAGACACAACTGATGTGACTGGGCACTCACACACTATAGGCATATATCATAAAACATAAATAATTTTTTGCATACCAGAGGATTATAACTGCTAGAGCCATAGAGAGTATTCAACAACATGTTAAGTGAGTGGTTGAATTCTGTCCTGATTCTTTGGCTTATAAATATAGGGAGAATAACTGAAATTATTAAAAATAAAAATTAAAAATACTATCTCTTTTATTCTGCCCCCATTAATGTCCATTATATACTGAGTCTGGGGAAATTACTTAAGAGCACAAATGTATTCAGTGAATTAAATTCAACATTCAAAGAACTAAGATCATGGCATCTGGTCCCATCACTTCATGGCAAATAGATGGGGAAACAATGGAAACAGTGACAGACTTTATTTTATTGGGCTCCCAAATCACTGCAGATTGTGATTGCAACTATGAAATTAAAAGATGCTTGCTCCTTGGAAGAAAAGCTATCACCAACCTAGACCGCATATTAAAAAGTAGAGACATTACTTTGCCAACAAAAAGATATGGTTTTTCCAGCAGTCATGTATGGATGTGAGAGTTGGACCATAAAGAAAGCTGAGTGCTGAAGAATTGATGCTTGTGAACTGTGCTGTTGGAGAAGACTCTTGGCAGTCCCTTGGACTGCAAGGAGATCAAAGCAGCCAGTCCTAAAGGAAATCAGTCCTGCATATTCTTTGGAAGGACTGATGCTGAAGCTGAAACTCCAGTACTTTGGCTACCTGATGTGAAGAGCTGACTCATTTGAAAAGACCCTGATGCTGGGAAAGATTGAAGGCAGGAGAAGAAGGAGACACAGAGGATGAGATGGTTGGATGGCAACACCGACTCGATAGACATGAGTTTGAGCAGGCTCCAGAAGTTGGTGATGGACAGGGAGGCCTGGCATGCTGCAGTCCATGGGTTTGCAAAGAGCAGGACAGGACTGAGTGACTGAACTAACTGACTGATTGATGCAATTTATAGCTTATTTACTTTAAAATTTGCTTTTTAATCCTATATGTATGCCACATATAGGATAACATAATTAAAATTTCAGTTATTTATAAAGTAGCTTTTTTCACACATAAGATGGTGTTGGACCAATAAATAAGGTATTTAGCTAACAAGATTTCTGAGAGAATGTCAACTGAATTATAAAAATGTATAAGATTAAATAATTTACTTAAACATGATTTAAAAGATATATCCTTTTAAGGTGCTTCATTGTATTTGCTTTTTGTGGAATACTTCATTTTGTAAATGCCATATTGCTTTCTGTTTGGTATATGTAAAATTTTGCTTAGCACAAATGGTTCAGTACTTTCTTACAATTAAAAAGCATTCAGCAGAACTGGTGGTCCAGTTCCTTCACTGAGTGTAGTTGGTTATCTGATTCTCTAAAAACATCCAAGTTCCACATTTGGTTCTAGGCCGATTAAACTCTGCCACCTATAATTACTTTAAAAAGTCCACCAAGGACCTTAGAGAATGATTAATTGTAAAATGGAATGGAATACCTGAGAGTTGGATTAAATACTGTTGATATTCAGTCTATGATAAGAAAACGATTGCATCATGGACAAAGCTGTGGTGAGGAAGGCAGCTGAGCCACATCGCTTCCTGCTCTACCAGCGTGACCATGGGTGATCAGGGGTTTCAAAGCCAGTGCTCTTTGTATTAATGGATTATTCCTCTACATCACCAGTCTCACTGTTTAGCCTAACATACTTTCTGCTTAGCCAGTTCCATTCAGGATTTTCTAGTTCCTTCCCATTTGGCTGTAGCAATGCGTTTTTGTGAATGGGTGACATTCTGAAAAGTTTCCATTTTTCTCTTTGGGAAAGAATGTGGAAATTAGACCCATTCTAATTTTTATTCAACAGAATTCCATTTAGTTGGATTGATTTTCCTGAGAAAATAATCTTAATGCTGATAATAACAATAGTAATTGAAATGTACTGAGTATGTAGTACCTGCAAGGCACTATGCTAAACACTGCACACTTATTATTGTAACACTTAAAACAACCATAAAAATTAAATGCTGGTATTATCACCATTTTATAGATGAAGAAAATGAAGCATAGAGAGGTAAGTAGCTTACTTACAGGGCCGGGGCAATTAAGTGGTAGAGCCAGGATTCTAGCATTTGCAAGCTGACTCCAAGACTGGGCACTCGTGATAAGTTTTTTAAAAGATATACATAATTATCTCATGACCTTCTTGGGACTTACCAGAATTCATGCATTGAGTAAGTAATAAAAAAAAGTATACAATTAAGTCCTATGCGTTGAATAGTTACCACGGGCAAATGAGGCAAATCAAAAGGTAAATGGGAATCTGGGAATCTTCAGGAAAGATGGTCAGGTTTTTGAGTTTTTAGAAAATTAAAAAGAAAAAAAAAAGAATTGAAGGTGGGAGCACTTAATGGAAAACAAGTTAGAGGGCAAAGGGGAAAAGGAGGAAGCATTTCAAAGACATCAAGAAAAGAGCCTTGTTCCTTCCGAAGGGTCAAAGTATCAAGAGCAGAAAGATGCATCAATGCTCTTCTAGCCTAGTGGCTTCCAAGTGCTCTCCTGAACTCTAAAATTCCTGGAGTCAAGTAATGCCATGCCTGCTTCAGCTGAAGTTGCTCTGCACCTATTTTCACTATTTGTATATACATGTACTTTCCAGCAGACAGTTAGCAAGTAATCCTTACAGCTTGCCTCTTTGCCCTAATCACTTTATTTGAAAAGTTAATAGCCACACTGACTGCTTATGTCTGTTTTTAGGTTTACAGTTCACATGAATAGCTTTCATGGCATCATATACTTTCATCTTGCTTACAATCTGGAACACAGTAGATGTTCAGTAAATGAATTTTAAAAGAACAATAAAGAAAGAAAAAGGAAAAGGAAATCTGTCATAGGTATATCAGGAACTCCTGCTTGCTTATTCCCCAAGAACAAGATTTTAAACTTTTGAAAGTTTATTTTCCACTATTGGCTCTCTTCTGCCAGATTAGATCTGAAAATAAAGAATGTAGAGACTGGGTCCCTTTTTCCCTGTTTGTAATTATTTCCTCCAATCAGGAGGTAGTTTCAAGGGTGGCCAACACTGTCAATCACTCTCTACCCTCCTTTGAAACTCCTTGATTATGGGAAAGGGCTTTGCATGTAATCACTTCAATTACTTGGTAAAACTTCCTGTGTTCCATCTGCTGTGTTTTGAATTTATTTAAAGAGGCTTTGCACTTTTTCCTTACATTCTTTAAAAAAAAAAAAAAATATATATATATATATATTTGGAAGGAATAGAACAAAATGGCCTTTAAGGATGACCATACTTCTAGTCGTCCAAATTAGCTTATCCAGCCTGGAGAGTCCCCAGAGTTGGAGCAGACAATTGGATGCCAGAGGCATCAGAATGAGGGGCTTTTAGCAGAGGGTTAATCTGAAACTGCAGATTCCAGGGAGATTGCAAGCTGGGAACTTGGTAGCAAGCTGTTGCATTTGAAACCATTCATTTTGTCAGAAATTCCTCTGGCATGAAGTTCTGGGGTTACTTTATGGGCGATACACTTCTTTGGCCTTGAACTTGGTTTAAAAAAAAATCAAAAACAAAACAAAACCAAAACCAAATAAAGCAACCACAGCAAAAGACCCTCTTTGCTGGACCTCCCAGTGCAGGGAATGATAGCTTCAAAAAGAGATTCTCTCTTGATCTTTGAGGGCTATGACCTGCTTTATGATATTATAGTCACTCTGTTGGCAAAATCTGCAGAGTAAGCTGCCAGGCTCCTGATCACAGGGGGTGGTGTGGGGTTTACAGGACTAGGCAAGGACTCTCTTCTCAATTGGCTCAATGACTGCAATCCTTTCAGAATAACCAGTCACTCAAACCACACAGTGCCAGGGGTCACAGATTTCCCCATGTGAATCTCTGCACTCTTAGAAACTCAATCATGGGAAGTATGATGAAGTTTCATATGTAGTAATATATCCCCATCTTATTGGAAACTTACTCAAGACTATATTAGCATCACTTGAAAATAAATACATTTTAAGCACCTACCATGTTCTAGGAACTATGTTAGAAACTAGGCATGGGTGATACTGAGGTGAATAGACCTGGCTTCGACCCACTCAGGAGTCACAGTTAAATGGAGAAGTTTCTCCTGATGGAGATTGGAACCCTCCTTCTATCTTGCACGGACTTAGGCCTTCATTCCCAAGGGACTATTTCTGGTAGAGGGAAATCAAAGGATACTTGAACTGTCACAGCTCTTCTCAATGACTGTTTTCATCTCCTGTAATCAATTCTACTCAAATCTCCAGGCTGTATGCTCCAATGTAATAATTTCCACTTGCTAGATAAGAGAGGTAAAGACAGAAGGATTCTGAATTTTTCACTTAGCCAAAGATTAGAGAAAAATTCAACTGGGAGAGATGAGGATTTGAATCAGATAGTAACATTAGGACAGTAGAGCAAGAAAAAAATAAAAAAGAAAACAACAAAGTATTTGACAAAATATTTTATACCATCAATAAAGTAGTTTCTTAAATCATTCAGTTCCACAATCAAAAGGGACAGGGAAGTTTGCTTCAGTTCAGTTCAGTTCCTCAGTCGTGTCCGACTCTTTGCGACCCCATGAATCACAGCACGCCAGGCTTCCCTGTCCATCACCATCTCCTGAGTTCACTCAAACTCACGTCCATCGAGTCAGTCGGTGATGCCATCCAGCCATCTCATCCTCTGTCGTCCCCTTCTCCTACTGCCCCCAATCCCTCCCAGCATCAGAGGCTTTTCCAATGAGTCTGCTCTTCGCATAAGGTGGCCAAAGTGCTGGAGTTTCAGCTTTAGCATCATTCCTTCCAAAGAAATCCCAGGGCTGATCTCCTTTAGAATGGGCTGGTTGGATCTCCTTGCAGTCCAAGGGGCTCTCAGGAGTCTTATCCAACACTGCAGTTCAAAAGCATCAATTCTTCGGCGCTCAGCTTTCTTCACAGTCCAAATCTCACATCCATACATGACCACTGGAAAAACCATAGCCTTGACTAGACAGACCTTTGTTGGCAAAGTAATGTCTCTGGTTTTGAATATGCTATGTAGGTTGGTCATAACTTTTCTTCCAAGGAATAAGCATCTTTTAATTTCATGGCTGCAATCACTGTCTGCAGTGATTTTGGAGACCCCAAAAATAAAGTCTGACACTGTTTCCACTGTTTCCCCATCTATTTGCCATGAACTGATGGGACCACATGCCATGAGCTTTGTTTCCTGAATGTTAAGCTTTAAGCCAACTTTTTCACTCTCCTTTTTCAGTTTCATCAAGAGGCTTTTCAGTTTCTCTTCGCTTTCTGCCATAAGGGTGGTGTCTTCTGCATACCTGAGGTTATTGATATTTCTCCCAGCAATCTTGATTCCAGCTTGTGCTTCTTCTAGCCCGGCGTTTCTTATGATGTACTCTGCATATAAGTTAAATAAGCAGGTGACAATATACAGCCTTGACGTACTTCTTTTCCTACTTGGAACCAGTCTGTTATTCCACGTCCAGTTCTAACTGTTGCTTCCTGACCTGCATATAGGTTTCTTAAGAGGCAGATCAGGTGGTCTTGTATTCCCATCTCTTGAAGATTTTTCCACAGTTTACTGAGATCCACACAAAGGCTTTGGCATAGTCAATAAAGCAGAAATAGATGTTTTTCTGGAACTCTCTTGCTTTTTTGATGATCCAACGGATGTTGGCAATTTGATCCCTGGTTCCTCTGCCTTTTCTAAAACCAGCTTGAACATCTGGAAGTTCATGGTTCACCTATTGCTGAAGCCTGGCTTGGAGAATTTTGAGCATTACTTTACTAGCATGTGAGATGAGTGCAATTGTGCAGTAGTTTGAGCATTTTTTGGCATTGCCTTTCTTTGGGATTGGAATGAAAACTGACCTTTTCCAGTCCTGTGGCCACTGCTGAGTTTTCCAAATTTGCTGGCATATTGAGTATAGCACTTTCACAGCATCATCTTTCAGGATTTGAAACAGCTCCACTGGAATTCCATCACCTCTCCTATCTTCGTTCGTAGTGATGCTTTGTAAGGCCCGCTTAACTTCACATTCCAGGATGTTTGGCTCTAGATTAGTGATCACACCACCATGATTATCTTGGTCATAAAGATCTTTTTTGTACAGTTCTTCTGTGTATTCTTGCCACCTCTTCTTAATATCTTCTGCTTCTGTTAGGTCCAGACCATTTCTGTCCTTTATCGAGCCCATCTTTGCATGAAATGTTCCCTTGGTATCTGTAATTTTCTTGAAGTGATCTCTAGTCCTTCCCATCCTGTTGTTTTCCTCTGTTTCTTTGCATTGATTGCTGAGGAAGGGTTTCATATCTCTCCTTGCTATTCTTTGGAACTCTGCATTCAGATGGTTATATCTTTCCTTTTCTCCTTTGCTTTTCACTTCTCTTCTTTTCACAGCTATTTGTAAGGCCTCCCCAGACAGCCATTTTGCTTTTTTGCATTTGTTTTCATGGGGATGGTCTTGATCCTTGTCTCCTGTACAATGTTACGAACCTCCATCCATAGTTCATCAGGCACTCTATCTATCCGATCTAGTCCCTTAAATCTATTTCTCACTTCCACTGTATAATCATAAGGGATTTGATTTAGGTCATACTTGAATGGTCTAGTGGTTTTCCCTACTTTCTTCAATTTAAGTTTGAATTTGGCAATAAGGAGCTCATGATCTGAGCCACAGTCAGCTCCTGGTCTTGTTTTTGTTGACTGTATAGAGCTTCTCCAACTTTGGCTGCAAAGAATATAATCAATCTGATTTTGGTGTTGACCATCTGGTGATGTCCATGTGTAGCGTCTTCTCTTGTGTTGTTGGAAGAGGGTGTTTGCTATAACCAGTGTGTTCTCCTGGCAAAATTCTATTAGCCTTTGCCGTGCTTCATTCCGTATTCCATGGCCAAATTTGCCTGTTACTCCAGATGTTTCCTGACTTCCTACTTTTGCATTCCAGTCCCCTATAATGAAAAGGACATCTTTTTTGGGTGTTAGTTATAAAAGGTCTTGTAGGTCTTCATAGAACTGTTCAACTTCAGCTTCTTCAGCATTACTGGTTGGGGCATAGACTTGAATTACTGTTGTATTGAATGGTTTCCCTTGGAAACAAACAGAGATCATTCTGTCATTTTTGAGATTGCATCCAAGTACTGCATTTCGGACTCTTTTGTTGACCATGATGGCTACTCCATTTCTTCTGAGGGATTCCTGCCCACAGTAGTAGATATAATGGTCATCTGAGTTAAATTCACCCATTCCAGTCCATTTTAGTTTGCTGATTCCTAGAATGTCAATGTTCAGTCTTGCCATCTTCCATTTGACTACTTTTAATTTGCCTTGATTCATGGACCTAACATTCCAGGTTCCTATGCAATATTGCTCTTTACAGCATCAGACTTTGCTTTCATCACCAGGCACATCCACAACTGGGTGTTGTTTTTGCTTTGGCTCCATCTGTTCATTCTTTCTGGAGTTATTTCTCCACTGATCTCCAGTAGCATATTGGGCATCTACCAACCTGGGGAGTTTCTCTTTCAGTATCCTATCCTTTTGCCTTTTCATACTGTTCATGGGGTTCTCAAGGCAAGAATACTGAAGTAGTTTGCCATTCCCTTCTCCAGTGGACTACATTCTGTCAGACCTCTCCACCATGACCAGCCCGTCTTGGGTGGCCCCACAGGGCATGGCTTAGTTTCATTGAGTTAGACAAGGCTGTGGTCCTAGTGTGATTAGATTGACTAGTTTTCTGTGATTATGGTTTCAGTGTGTCTGCCCTATGATACCTCTTGCAACACCTACCATCTTACTTGGGTTTCTCCTACCTTGGGCGTGGGGTATCTCTTCACGGCTGCTCCAGCAAAGTGCAGCCGCTGCTCCTTACCTTAGATGAGGGGTATCTCCTCACTGCCACCCGTCCTTACCTTGAATGTGGAATAGCTCCTCTAGGCCCTCCTGCACCTGTGCAGCCACCGCTCCTTGGACGTGGGGTTGCTCCTCTCAGTCATGTCTGACTCTTTGCGACCCCATGGACAGTAGCCTACCACACTTCTCTGTCCATGGGATTTTCCAGGCAAGAGTACTGGTGTGGGTTGCCATTTCCTTCTCCAGGATATCTTCCCAACCCAGCGATCAAACCTGGGTCTCCTGCATCACAGGCAGACGCTTTACCGTCTGACCCCCAGGGAAGCTGGTGGAAGTTTGCTTGTTAAGTTTTTGGTGTGATACATTCCCCTATCCTTTACAAAATTCTTGTGAAGCAAGTACACCATATCTACTTTATGACTTCTCTAAGATAAGGAAACTGAGATTAAAGTAAGTTGTCACATAAAGAGGGTGTGGAGAAAAGGGAACTCTCCTACACCTTTTGTGGGAATATTAACCTATACATCCACTATGGAGAATAGTATGGAGATTCCTCAAAAAGACTAAAAATAGAGCTACCATAGGATTCAGCAATCCCTCTCCTGGGCATATATCCAGAGAAAACTATAATTTGGAAATATACAAGCACCCCAATGTTCATTGCACACTATTTCCAATAGCCAGGACATGGATGCAATCTAAAAGTTCAACAAAAGAGGAATGGAATAAAATGATGCAGTGCACACATACAATGGGATATTACTCAGCCATAAAAGAATAAATAATGCCATTTATACCAACAAAGATGGACACAGAGACTGTCATACTGAGTGAAGTAAGGCAGACAGAGAAAGGAAAACACCAAATGATATCATTTAAATGTGTAATCTTAGAGCTAAAATCTAAACTTATCTACAAAACAGAAATGGAGTTACAGATATAGACAATAAACTTATAGTTACTGGCGGGGGGTGGTGGTAAGCGGAGGGATAAACTGGAGGATTGGGATTGACACATACACACTGCTGCTGCTGCTAAGTCACTTCAGTCGTGTCCGACTCTGTGTGACCCCATAGACGGCAGCCCACCAGGCTCCCCCATCGCTGGGATTCTCCAGGCAAGAACACTGGAGTGGGTTGCCATTTCCTTCTCCAATGCATGAAAGTGAAAAGTGAAAGTGAAGTCGCTCAGTCGTGTCCGACTCTTAGCGACCCCATGGACTACAGTCTACCAGGCTCCTCCGTCCATGGGATTTTCCAGGCAAGAGTACTGGAGTGCAGTGCCATTGCTTCACACATACACACTACTGTATATAAAATAGAGAACTAATAAGGACCTCCTGTATAGCACAGATAACTTTACTCAATACTTTGTTATGGCCTATTCTTAAAAAGAATCTAAAAAATAATGGATATACTTATATGTATAACTGACATAACATTATAAATCAACTATACTTCAATAAGAAAAAAATTAAAAAGTAAGTTACTACAAAAAAGCAAAAAAAAATACTAAGTTAGTACATTTCTGAGGTCATAGCTAATAAGTGATGAGCTACATTTTAAATTTGTTTGCCTCTTTCCATGTTATTTCCTCTAGAAGTATATACAGTTATTACCTTTGCTTTACAGAAGAAACTTTGTTTTAAGAAAGTCATGGAATTAGTCTAGGCTGATGCCTGCAGGAAAGTAAGAAGAAAGAGATGGGAGAACATGACCAAACAATATTGACTGATGATTTCTGAAAAGAAAGGAAGTGGGTGTCAGCTAACTCAAGATTCTGAAAGTGTATTAGTTGCTCAGTCATGTCAGACTGTTTGCAATCCCATGGATTGTAGCCTGCCAGGCTCCTCTGTCCACGGGATTCTCCAGGCAAGAATACTAGAGTGGGTTGCCATTCCCTTCTCCAGGGAATCTTCCCAACCCAGGGACTGAACCCAGGTCTCCCACATTGTGGACAGATTCTTTACCATCTGAGCCACAAGGGAAGCCCCAAGATTCTGAACTTGATACCAAAAATGGTAACATCACCAAAAAATATTTTAAAGGTAAAGGGTTAGCAAGTTTAAAAAGGAAGTTAATAACGTGGTCTGCTAAGCTGACTCTGAGTTGACATCCAAATATTTATTGAGATGACCAGTAGGTAACTAAAGATAATTAAGAGGGTAGGTCACATGACAAGCTTACTCTGGAAATACAACTTTAAATTATACCTCCTATTTCCTTTAGATATTCTAGTCTTAACTCTCTTGTTACCTCTCCCACTTAGTCTTCCTTAATTCAATCTACATTTCTACCTATTTGTCGCTGTTCTATGTTCTCATAACACTTATTATTTCTGAAATAGCCTTAATCATTTTTTAATTTACTTGTTTGCTGTGTTTTCCCATTAAAATATATCCAGGTGACCAGGGGCCTTTGCTTATCTTGTTTACCAGTGTATCTTCAGAGCCTAGAACTTTTATGGAAGAAAGTAGACAATGAATACATTTTTATACAAAAAAAATGTGAAAGAAGGAATAACTGCAAATAATTAAGCTGAAATGTATGTGTGTCTCTGAGTTAAATACTGAGGATTCATAATTTAGTGAGGCTTATTACTTGGTGTTAAGGAGATAAGCCATGACTGTAAAACACTTCTCTATGAGAATGTATTAAGCTATAAAGACAAAATGAAAGACTTAACTCTGGAGAGCAGCCCAAGGTATGGTGTCTGAGACAAAACTGATGCAAGGGAAAAGAAAATGAAAAACACATAATACGAATCTGATAAAATAATATAAAAACCAAAAGAGAAAATTCACTGTGGTGAATATTTGTGATAATAGGATAACAAATTAAATTGTATTCACTGATTAACTTCAGAGATAGGAAAATATGTAGGGCCTAGTTAGATGCTAACTTATTAACTCTACCGTTCCGTCTTTCAGTCTTATTCAAAGATAAGTAATACTGGATTAGTCAAAAAGTTCATTCAGGTTTTTCCATAACATCCTACAGAAAAACTCTTGGCCAACCCAATACATTAAAAATGTATAGTAATTTGGTTTTTTGCTCCGAACATTCCTGAAATGTTTCAGTGGTGATATCTGCAATACAAATTTGTATGTGGTTTTGGATCACATTTACATAGTATAGTAAGTATTTAATAACAATAGAAAACAGTTGCTACATCTGAACAGTTAAATGGAATTATCCTTCTCTACATCAGAACACATTATTTGGCCTGTTACATATCATCATTTTCCTCTGAAATCAGTGGCCCTATTTTGAGATAAGTGTAACATTAGTGCTGGTTCAATAGCTGGACAAGATTAGCAACAATGAAAACAGTATTTCTCTTGGCAGAAAATTAAAATTATATTTTAATTACTACCACTAAAATTTTTATTTTAGTTAGGGTTATACTCAATTTGTAGCTCATGGGGTATCGTGTACTTAATAGTTTAGTCTCCAAATTTGTTTGAGTTTTGACTATTTTATCTTGCATGTTTTTGTTATTATGATATATTCAATGGGAAGTGAAAAAAAATTGAGGCTCTTTGTTTTTATTTCAAGAATTAAAACAAAACAAAGAATCTATAAAACAATTCTATTTTTTCAAAAGTCATTTTCCTTTCTGTCATTAACAATCACTTATAGGTCCATCTAGAAGGTTCACATTCTCTATTATATAACTATATCTTATATACACTTTTAACCATAGCAGCAGAAAATTAGGTTAATCATGAACACAGTTAATGTACCACATCAGTAAGGCCTTGGGTAACTTTTATCCTATTGACAACAATTCATTCTTAAATATTTTGACTCACTTTTAAATTTTAAAATGGATTTGTCTTTTAAAAATACTATACTTCCAGATCTTTAATGAATAGCTATCAAAATCTTTGTAAATAAAAGCAACACAGTAATTTCTCTGCACACATTTAAAATATTTATATATGTGCATTCATGTTTCATTAATATTTTCTTGTTTTCTTAATAAAGAATGGTAATTTAGATGCATTTTTTTCTATAAATATTAAAAAATACTTCTTATCCATTATTTCATTGTTTCTTTTGAAAAAGCCACAGCCTAATATTCCCTGCCTAAAGTCCAGTAATACAAGGGTGATCAAAGTTCTATATACCCAGGTTCTATATAAATTCAAGTTTTAGGTGAAAACAAATATAAGAGATCACTGTATGTGACAGAATCATCTAGTTAAAATGCTTATATTCATCTTTCTCACTCATTTTCATGACACATTTACTTCAGTAAATTTTGATTACATTTGCCAGAATGAGTAGAATTCAGGTTGCAGCAAATCTATTTTAGAACTTTATTTCAAAAAAAAAAAAGCAAAAGGAATGGTAAGCATATAATAGATAAATACTAAAGGAACTCATTATTTCATCATTTAGTTTCAACCTGCTTTGCTCTGCTGCTTTGCTTTCAAGAGGTTATTTTTCTTACTCATTTTAAACTTTAATCTGCAATATAATTTTTTTCTCCTGCAGGCATTCTGCCAAACCTCACTAATAAATTTAGTGAGGTCTGACAAGTCTGTTTATATTTTTGTGAACTATGAAGATCAGGAGTTCCTAGAGTAGATGGGAAAGAGTGTAAGGTGTCATTTAGTTAATTTAAAACACATTATTGGACAGTTATTCCTGATCCTAATGGTATCATAATTAAATTTTATTTCAGTTAAAAAGCAGGATATTTAGTTTTAAATGTGAGTAAATATTTCAAAGGCTTTTCTTTGTGATTTATGAATAGTTTTTGCAGGGTTGTTTCAATTTTTATGTTTCCAACAGCTTTCACTTAATAACATGCATTTTTCTCCTATTATAGTGAATTTTAATTTTGAAAAAAAGATAAACATTCTATTACCAAATATTTATCTGTATATATTAAATAATCAAATCATATGTAAATATACAGGCTGACATAACCTTATAAGCATGAGTTAAATAATGGATTACATGGGAAAATAACAGTTTAAAATTTATGAGGATTTATTATGTGGGAATAGCTTTACTACATCATTTTAATGCTCCTATAAACATATTTATGTACATTTTATACTTAAGATGTATTTGTAATTGTTCTTAAGTATCCATGAAGTATGTGAATATTCACAAAACTGCTTGAAAAGTGGCGCTGAGTGGACACTGAGAGATCACAGTGAACATAATGTGGGGAAGCAACATTTGCACCTGGATTGAAATGGTTTGCTTTGATCCCCACAGTAGTATCTATCTCTCGCAATTGTTATAAGGATTAAGTTGTATGGTGTTAAACAAAATTATTTGCCAGTTCCGCTGCTGCTGCTGCTAAGTTACTTCAGCCGTGTCCGACTTTATGTGACGCCATAGATGGCAGCCCACCAGGCTCCCCCGACCCTGGGATTCTCCAGGCAAGAACACTGGAGTGGGTTGCCATTTCCTTCTCCAATGCATGAAAGTGAAAAGTGAAAGTGAAGTTGCTCAGTCATGTCCAACTCTTAGCGACCCCGTGGACTGCAGCCTACCAGGCTCCTCCATCCATGGGATTTTCCAGGCAAGAGTACTAGAGTGGGGTGCCATTGCCTTCTCCATTTCCCAGTTCTAGACATATAATAATCTGTCAATAGATGCATTATAAGAATTAAATCCAATTACATCTCTTTAGCTTTTAATTCACGGTAGAGTTAATCTGTGTTTCAATCTGTGTGGATTGGATCATATTTATGGCATTTCTTTCTTCTCTGGACTTAGTGACTTAACAGGGCAGTTGAATTTAAGAAAAAGCTGAAGTGAATGTTTGAAAGGACTGGAATGAGGTGTACCACTTAAGCAGTACACATCTTTGTGTGTTTGAAAGGGAGTGGTCTTACTTAATTTTTTGACTCTAGGAGGCAGTTCACTTCTGTTCAGTTCAGTCGCTCAGTCATGTCTGACTCTTTGTGACCCCATGAATCGCAGCATGCCAAGCCTCCCTGTCCATCACCAACTCCTGGAGTCCACCCAAACCCATGTCCATCGAGCCAGTGATGCCATCCAGCCATCTCATCCTCTGTCGTCCTCTGCTCCTCCTGCCCCCAATACTTCCCAGCATTAGGGTCTTTTCAAATGAGTCAACTCTTAGCATGAGGTGGCCAAAGTATTGGAGTTTCAGCTTCAACATCAGTCCTTCCAATGAACACCCAGGACTTATCTCCTTTAGGATGGACAGGTTGGATCTCCTTGAAGTCCAAGAGACTCTCAAGAGTCTTCTCCAACACCACAGTTCAAAAGCATCAATTCTTCGGGGCTCAGCTTTCTTCACAGTCCAACTCTCACATCCATACATGACCACAGGAAAAACCATAGCCTTGACTAGATGGACCTTTGTTGGCAAAGTAATGCCTCTACTTTTGAATATGCTATCTAGGTTGGTCATAACTTTTCTTCCAAGGAGTAAGCGTCTTTTAATTTCATGACTGCAATTACCATCTGCAGTGATTTTGGAGCCCAGAAAAATAAAGTTTGACACTATTTCTACTGTTTCCCCTTCTATTTCCCATGAAGTGATGGAACCGGATGCCATGATCTTAGTTTTCTGAATGTTGAGCGTTAAGCCAACTTTTTCACTCTCCTTTTTCACTTTCATCAAGAGGCTTTTAGTTTCTCTTCACTTTCTGCCATAAGGGTGGTGTCATCTGCATATCTGAGGTTATTGATGTTTCTCCTGGCAATCTTGATTCTAGCTTGTGCTTCCTCCAGCCCAGTGTTTCTCATATGTACTCTGCATATAAGTTAAATAAGCAGGGTGACAATATACAGCCTTGACGTACTCCTTTTCCTATTTGGAACCAGTCTGTTATTCCATGTCCAATTCTAACTGTTGCTTTCTGACCTGCATGCAGGTTTCTCAAGAGACAGGTCAGATGGTCTGGTATTCCCATGTCTTTAAGACTTTTCCACAGTTTATTGTGATCCACACAGTCAAAGGCTTTAGCATAGTCAATAAAGCAGAAATAGATGTTTTTCTGGAACTCTCTTGCTTTTTCCATAATCCAGCGGATGTTGGCAATTTAATCTCTGGTTCCTCTGCCTTTTCTAAAACCAGCTTGAACATCTGGAAGTTCACGGTTCACCTATTGCTGAGCCTGGCTTGGAGAATTTTGAGCATTACTTAACTAGCGTGTGAGATGAGTACAATTGTGCGGTAGTTGGAGCATTCTTTGGCATTGCCTTTCTTTGGGATTGGAATGAAAACTGACCTTTTCCAGTCCTGTGACCACTGCTGAGTTTTCCAAATTTGCTGGCATATTGAGTGCAGCACTTTCACAGCATCATCTTTCAGGATTTGAAATAGCTCCACTGAAATTCCATCACCTCCACTAGCTTTGTTCATAGTGATGCTTTCTAAGGCCCACTTGACTTCACATTCAGGATGTCTGGCTCTAGGTGAGTGATCACACCACCATGATTATCTGGTCATGAAGATCTTTTTTGTACAGTTCTTCTGTGTATTCTTGCCACCTCTTCTTAATATCTTCTGCCTTGGTAGACTTCAGATCAAGATGAAGAGAATTATCTAACAGCACAAATGCTAAACAACAGAAAGAGCTACTTAAAATGATGGCAGATTTCTAGTCTTCAAAGAAATAAGAGTGTATGACTAATGACTACTAGTTCACATGTCATTTGCAAGAATGGGCACCTAGGATTTTGGAATCAATATTTTATTTCAAAAGCTGTGAAAACTAACCACTAAAAGAGTTCAGGAAAAAAAAAAAAAAGGAAAGTTATATAGATGTATACAGGAGTGAGGCAGTCCTGACTAATGATTAAGAGAAGTGACTAATCCATACTGTCACCTACCAGATGGGGATATCAGTTATATTAATAGACAGGTTTCTCCTTAGTTTCCAGCCTTAATTCAAATTCAAATGAGAGGAAACTCTTAATCCTCTGGTCTTAGGCTACTGTGCAGTATTTTACTCTATTTTTTTTTTGGGGGGGCGGGGGGACAGGCTAGCAATATAGACTTCAGAAGCAGAATGCTTTGGTACCATTGTATATTTGCCATACACTACTAGTATATAGCAAAACTCAGAACCTCATCTATAAAGTGGAGATAACAATAGTACCTATCCCTATCTCTGCTGTGATGATTTTTTAAAAAGATATTTAAAAAGTATAATATATTGATTATGTATTAAATAGCGCTCCCATAAATGTTTACTATTATTTATGATCTGGAGTTAATGCATTTAAATTATTTGCTGCAAAATCAATAAGGGAGATAACCTAATGATTTCCCAGGCACATTTCTTAAATTAGTGAAAACAGTATTTCTAGTTATTTTTAAATTAGAAAATACGGTAACAATAATAAGGCTGGTAAGGAATGATCATCATCGCCAAAATCTATGATAAGTGAGAAAGAAACAAAGAAAATAAACCTAGTTCTACTTGTTTACTCAACAGTTTAAAAATTACAAGAAATGTAATTAAAAGAATGGAAACACAATATTAAATATAAAAATACATGAAATAATTCAGCATGTCTCTAGTGGTTCTCTCAGGTTATCCTTGTTAGGCTTATTGGTAGATAATTCATCCTTTGGAAGGGATCATGTCTCCTATTCCTTTGTATGATCTCACATTTGTTAGTACATTGGGCACTCAATGACTATTAATGTCATTTCCCAGCAGGTGCAAGAATTGGAGTAGGTTTTAATAAATGATTTATGTTAGTAATAAGATGTGTAAATACAACAGTCATCCAAGAAAAGTAAATGGGCCAATGAGGTTGGGGGATAAAAGTACTTTCAATTACCCACTTTACACCCACAGGTCTTAGATTATGTGGCCAGAATTTTTAGCAAAACCCACCTGTGTTTGACAGACTTCGTGTAATTCCTATAACTGTTTTTCTGCTCCTTTGAAATAAATTATTTGACTTTTTCTTTGCACTGCTACATCAATTTTTCGTTACTTTTTGCACAAGATCTTTGGATTTACATCCCAGAGGAGGCTCTGGGAAGTCTTAGGGTATCAGATAAACTTGGACTGGAGGAGTGCCAGACATATTAAAGAATCTACAACAAGGATAAGACTAGTCATAAAATCCTCCTTCCTTAGGAATCTGAATAGATAAAGGAAAAGACAGTTTTGCAACTTCCCCTTTCAAAGATACAGATCTCTGTCTTTCAAAACAGCACTATTGTTTGCTAATCTTCCTGCAATGTCAAGTGTGACTTTTTCTGTCTTTTTTTTCCTTTCTCCTGATTACTTGAGTAAACAGCACATTGCAAAATATTTCTCTCAGAGAGCAAGTAGTGCATCATTGCAAAGGGCAAGGCAGAAACCACAATGAGGTTAAGATTGCCATCACAAACTGGTTAGTACAAACTTTTTTTTTTTCTAACTTCCTTATTATATCATTTAATCAAAACATTTTGAATACTTACCAAGTGAAAATACTAAGTCAAAGCATCTCTTCAAATTACCTTTCCAAAGGTAACTTGGAAAAATAATAAGGAAATGTAAAGCTCAACTCCTACCTTTAAAGACTTTACAAACTACTCAGGGAGGTTCAGTTCAGTTCATTTCAGTTCAGTCGCTCAGTCGTGTCCGACTCTTTGCGACCCCATGAATTGCAGCACGCCAGGCCTCCCTGTCCATCACCAACTCCCGGAGGTCACTCAGATTCATGTCCATCGAGTCAGTGATGCCATCCAGCCGTCTCATCCTCTGTCGTCCCCTTCTCCTCCTGCCCCAGTTTCCCAGTACCAAAGTCTTTTCCAATGAGTCAACTTTTCGCATGAGGTAGCCAAAGTACTGGAGCTTCAGCTTTAGCATCATTCCTTCCAAAGAAATCCCAGGGCTGATCTCCTTCAGAATGGACTGGTTGGATCTCCTTGCAGTCCAAGGGACTCTCAAGAGTCTTCTCCAGCACCACAGTTCAAAAGCATCAATTCTTCGGCACTCAGCTTTCTTTATAGTCCAACTCTCACATCCATACATGACTACTGGAAAAACCATAGTTTGACTAGACAGACCTTTGTTGGCAAGGTAATGTCTGCTTTTTAATAAGCTGTCTAGGTTTGTCATAAGTTTTCTTCCAAAGAGCAAGTGTCTTTTAATTTCATGGTTGCAGTCACCATCTGCAATGATTTTGGAGCCCCCCAAAATAAAGTCTGTCACTGTTTCCACTGTTTCCCCATCTATTTGCCATAAGTAATGGGACCAGATGCCATGATCTTAGTTTTCTGAATGCTGAGCTTTAAACCAACTTTTTAACTCTCTCCTTCACTTTCATCAAGAGGCTTTTTAGTTCTTCTTCGCTTTCTGCCATAAGGGTGGTGTCATCTGCATATCTGAGGTTACTGACATTTCTCCCGGCAATCTTGATTCAGGCTTGTGCTTCATCCAGCCCAGCATTTCTCATGATGTACTCTGTATATATCAAAATTCTCCAAGCCAGGCTTCAGCTGTATGTGAACTGAACTTCCAGATGTTCAAGCTGGTTTTAGAAAAGGCAGAGGAACCAGAGATCAAATTGCCAACATCCGCTGGATCATAGAAAAGCAAGAGAGTTCCAGAAAAACATCTATTTCTGCTTTCTTGACTATGCCAAAGCCTTTGATTGTGTGGATCACAATAAACTGTTGAAAGTTCTGAAAAATATGGGAATACCCAACCACCTGACCCACCTCTTGAGAAACCTATATGCAGGTCAGGAAGCAATAGTTAGAACTGGACATGGAACAACAGACTGGTTTCAAATAGGAAAAGGAGTACGTCAAGGCTGCATATTGTCACCCTGCTTATTTAACTTATATGCAGAGTACATCATAAGAAACGCTGGACTGTAAGAAGCACAAGCTGGAATCAAGATTGCCGGGAGAAATATCAATAGCCTCAGATATGCAGCTGACACCACCCTTATGGCAGAAAGTGAGGGGGAACTAAAAAACCTCTTGATGAAAGTGAAAGAGGAGAGTGAAAAAGTGAGAGTAACTGTAGACCTATAAATATACCATTGGATTTAATTTTAATTTTGTTCAATTATCAAAAATAATGTTGATGCATGTAATAGTTTCTAAGTTTTGCTATTACAGATTATGTACTATTAAGATAGCATTTATTCGAGCTGAAATCAATCTCAATAGAGTATCAGTGGATATAAATCTTGTGTTTTTGTCATCAATCAATGTCTAAAGATGTATGTCAGATAATAGGGGATCTTTCAGTATTCTACAAAAGCAGAACTTTGCTTTCAGGTTAAATTTCTTTTCTGTAAAATGACAGACTTTGGTTTACTTCAAAATCTAGCAATTTACCAAATAGTAACCTGACTTTCCTTAAAGGAGCTTATGGTAGTTTTGGCCAATATAAATTTTTTTTTTAATGTAGTCATGTGTATTTGTGTGCCTAAGTGCATAAAATTAGATGGTGAATTTACTACTATTTGTCATGCTGTTTGAAGAAAAATTTCAAAATTTTTTTGATATGTTAGGTAAAAATTCATAAAGCTTATTCAGAATCTAAATAGCTTTTGTTAGTCACTCACTAGGATATTTCAGACATTGTTGTGGGCTCTCAAAAACCATTGTCCTTCTGCTTCCCGTAAAATTATGGGAGTAAAATCTTCGAGCGAGGAATGAGACAGGAGGGAAGTCAGCATGGCACAACTATTAGCCATTGAGGATATGACAAAAACTGATTAGAATCAACCAGGCCCAAGATGGTGGTAGATCTGACTTCCAGTAGAACTTCAGCCTCATTCTAATCTATAAGTATGCTAAATGACACACCCACAGGCAGCAGGACAGTTTTAAGGCTGACCATAAAAGGCCAAAAAGTGAGCAGTGATTCAATTCCTGGAAATCTCCTCCCCTTCCCCCAGATAGTTGGAATAATCCTCCCACTCATTAGCCTATGAAATTACTCAGCCCATAAAAACTAATCACCCTATGTCTCAGGCCTCTCACCCTCTGTGATGGCCCATACACTGTCTATGAAGTGTGCATCTTCCTGAATAAATTTGTTTTCACTTAAAAAAAAATTATTACAACCCTTACTATAATCACTTTGCCAATGAATAAAATGAATTAATTTTTTCCAGGTTTCTTCAGTAAGTTAGATAATTAGGACTTGAATTAGCTGGTGTTGACTTTGTACTATTGACATACATTAAGAAAGAATTAAATAAATCTGTAACAAGAAATGGTAAATTGTAGGGCATTAAAGTTATATATTGTATAGAAATCCTGAATTAAAAATTAAGCAAGACACAGTTTTTTTTTTTTTTTTTTTTTTTAAGTTATCAGATGATGCAGAATAACCATAATGTGAAAGAGTACTTTAAAGAGCCAGGAAGTTGTTTCTGGGGAAAAACACAGGAAAAAAAAAAAAAGAAAAAAAAACCCCAACAAAATTGACAAATATCCAAAACCTAAAACCTGAAAAATAAAATATTTAAACATACGAAATGTTAAAATAAATATATTGTTTGGGGAGGGTAGATGGAATAAAGAAAATATTTTATTTATTTTTAAAAGGTTACTCATAAAAAATAAAAATTTAAAATAACTACAATCTAGTGTTCTCCATTATGGGTGTTCTGCTAAATGTCATCACCTATTCAATATTTGAGGTAGAATTCTGTTTTAGAGTTTCAGGGTGACATTTAGTTCACTCTAGAATTATTTTTTCTCCCTTCATTCAGTATTAGATTAAAACATCCAGTAACATTCTTTATCTGTTCTTTAAGCCTGGCATTTTACATAAGTTTGCTATTTCCCCCAAACATTGCTGTGAATTGAAAAAAGCATGTAAGTTTTAGCAAGATTAAACAAGTAAAGAATATAGATAGTTTTAGGAACCATAAATTGAATTGCCTCCACATATTCATTCAACATTCTGATGGATTTGGTAGTCCCTTGGCTCTATAAAATCTGTAGGGGTCCAAATACTGCCAAACTCGAGAGAGGCAAATCAGCCAAGGACCCTACCATGTAGAGAAAGAAGTCCCAGGTTCATAGATTAGGAATTTAAGGGTAAGCTTATTTAACAACCTAAACTGTATTGCCTTAGAACTAAATTAGATAGAAATTCAGTCATTAAAAAAAATTACCAGTAGTATGTTATATGGGACTATGCTACTATAGCATTAGTTAGATATCTCTTTAAGTAATTCATAAGTAGAGTCAATAGATCAGATGAGCTATGTACAGTATAAGCAAACAAGCACCCCTATCCATCTGCCCACATACACATTCACACAAAAGCAGTACTCAGCTGGGTGAAGACTTTTTCTCTCTAGTTTGAAATGTAATTCCTTGTATGGAGTGCCATCTGGTAAATGGAGTTGCCCTCAGTTATCCCCAAGACCACAATAAACATGCAACGCGTACATATAATAAAAAAGGAAACCTCAGTTTTATTACGTGGCTTTTAAGATGTAAAATAAATGGATTAAACAGTTGCTTTGCAAAATACCTCATTGTGAATATTTCAGTTTTCTTACACTATGATTTAATCATTGTTGGGTTCTAAATTCAGAGAAAAGACACGGATTCCCTAAATTCATACATTTTACTAATATACTAGTGTCCAACATCCCAGGTGTGGAATGCTTAGGGTTTATAAGTTTGGGGGCACTCCCAGATTTAACAAAGCAGCCAACAGCTGGGAATACATAAAAGCTGGCGTCTAAGCACAAGGTGATGAGTGTTAGTTAACTAGGCCCCCTAGATTCAAAGAATGGCCCCTTGTGGCTCAGAAAACCAAACTGAAAATGCAACATCATAGAGTTTAGTTTTAGCTCAGATTTCCTGGTGTTCTCAATGCCTATCTTCTCTTTACTCCCCAAAGACAAGGAACAGCTCTAATCATATGACTATCCTTTGATTTTAGAATTTTTTTAATCCACTGTGCTATTGCTTTATAGACATTAATGAACTTCACAAAGAAAAGTAATGTATGACACATTTTTAGAGGAAAAAAAAATAACACTGCTTTTTTACACACTTGACAATTCCTACCTGTGACGATGTTATTGTCATTTTTCTGGATGTTGCCTTGTGGTTGGTCTTACCACAAATTTGGCAACAGATTTCCTGGGAGGGAGGCAAAAATCGGGGTGAGGGTTGAGTGTATGATTTGATTGAATAATCATTAATCATTTTCGTGGTTAAGCAATATTGAATCAATTTAAAGCACTTTACATTACATCTATAATGTATCATTAAGTCCTGCCAGTCATTTTCAATTAGGTCAATAAAAAAAATGTAATAGACAAAAACTTGCCACTTTCTCAGTATGTGTGGATTGTATCACATTCCATAGTAGACAGGTGTCTTGTTAAAAATATACCTAATTTTAAAAGTTTTTCTCATGACAAATTGTTCTGTGTGTGTGTCTGTCCTGCGTGCCTGACATATTCTCCAAACAATGAGCTAGAGAGCTGTCTTCTGTCATAGCTATTTTATGTTCAAAGGATAAAGTAACTGGAGTCCTGTTATACTTGTTCCAACAATATAAAATACTAATAGAAAGTGGGAGGCTTTCAAAGTATCAATAAATGTCACCAACATACAGATTATTTTTTAGTATTCTATTTTTCTTCCATCTTTAACAGTCGTTGTTTACTCTACCCTTCTGTTTGAGCCTATAATCACATTTAAATGACATCTTAGACTAGATCAACATTATCTAATAGAACTTTCTGCATTGATGGAAATATTCTATATCTGCATTGTTCGTGATGCGAGCCACAAAAATTTGACTGCTAAGCATTTGAAACATAGCTAATGCAACTTTGAAAGTTTAGTATTAATTTTACTTAATATAAGTTTTTACATAGCAACATACGGCTTTGCCCCCAATGCTGAGAGCACAGGGTAAGGTAAGGTTTTTATGTGGTCATTGTATCCTGTCTTGGAGAAATTTTCAAATAAATATGCCATCATGCCTACTTTTATCATGTTCTTTTCTGATTCTGCTTCCCTTATTTATAAATGTTTTAAATCTGGTCCAAAGTTTTAGTTGCACTAGTACTCAGTGTTAGACTGAGTACTTTAGACATTAGTATTGAGTCGGAATACTGAGACTTTAGTACATTAGACATGAGACTCAGTACTCAGACTAAGTACTGAGACTTTAGTACATTAGACATACCTTTAAATTTGTTTTCTGAAAAGCAATTACCCAATAATCATTTTCTATCCCTTAGAACATATACTCCTTTTTCATTAGGAACTACTGGTAAAGATATCTGTGTCTTAGCCTGTTTGAGTTGCTATATAAAGACTGGGTGGTTGATAGAGCAGAAATTTATTTCCCACAGTCCTGGAGGCTGGAATTTCAAGATCAGGGCACCAGCAGATTGGTGTCTAGTGAAGGCCTGCTTTCTGGTCCATAGATGGTGCCTCTTATTGTGTGTCCTCACATGGTGGAAGGGGAAAGGGAGCTCTTTTGTACTTTGATAAAGACACTAATCCCATTCCCAAAGCACCTCCCAAAGACTTTGCCTCCTAATACTATCATTTTGGGGGTTATAATTTCCATATTCAAATTTGGGGGGGGAGCAAAAACATTCAGATAGTAGCACTTTGAATATAAGTGAAGGCAAATTGATATCTTGATCAGTATTTTATGTACATGTTCTGTGTTATCGAAAGGAAATCAATACAACTCATAATGAAGTTTATAATATTTCCTATATTATAGGTAGTCAACATGATTATCAGTGGTGAGGCCTACATTTGAAAAATTACCACTTAGAAGGTAGAACCTATAAGAGGGGGAAAGAATGAGAAGATATGGTTGTATGGGAAAGATAAGCCATCTCAAAGATTACATAGGAACTTTTTTCTTACGTGGAAAGATCAGAATTGTATAAAAGTATAATGAAGCATTAAATAGAACAGTCAAATTTTAAAACTAGGAAGAAGATTGCTAATCTTTCAATCTGGATCTCTGTCCCTGTGGTATACTATTTGATAGCAGTGACTTGATATCTAGGCAGCTATGGCTTAGAATCACAAGTTATTAGCAGTTTAACAAATGCAAGTTACTCATCATCTCTAAATCTCAGTTTTTTAATATGTAAATCAGAGAGACAGTAATAACAAATACATCTTACATAGTTTCTGTACAGGAGTGGGTGGGTGAGATAATACATTTGAAATGTTGAGCAAAGTACTGCTACATAGTGTCCCATTTTAGTGGTAAGGAAGCTGAGTTTTAGGGAGATTAATTAACTTTCTTAATTAGTAACTCTAGGGAAATTAAAATGGATGAAATCTTGTTCAGGCTTCAGATGCAGGAGAGCAGGCCTCTGACCTTGCTTCTGACCTGCTTGGACACTGCCCTGATTCCATGCCTGCCCATAAGCGCAGCTAGTCAGGTGGCACTTTAGATAAGAAAAGGAATGTCTTAGAATTCTTGAGCCCTGGAGGTCTGGCCAACCTTGCCTGGAGTTTAACAAAATCCCATGACTCACAAGAAAAAACAAAGAGCACTGTACAAATGTTAAAGGAAAAGCAGAGCTGCGTTTTTGCATGCACACTGATGATATCAGTTTGCAGTTTAGGATTATAAGCTAGAACCACCCCCAAACTGCAATCTGAAGTTTCGCCAGTGGAGCGGGATGCACTGCATGGGACCTTTTCCCCACTGAGACTCCAGATTGCTGTTACTTGAGACTTCCCAGCATGCTGTTCAAGGCTGGATGCGGACTGGTCCAACTTGGTGATGTATGTGCTGTTACTTGTCTTTATTGTTTCTATTTCTCTTTTCTTTTAAAGACTGTATATTGAAATTAAGTTAAATAATCCTCTATTAAATATTGAAATTGTGTGTAACAAGTGATTTCTTATGTTCATGAATCCTTTGAATCTGAAACAAAAGTAAAACTTTTGGCAAAACATAAATTATCACTGTGAGCAGGATTTGTGAAACAAAATGCCACTCTAATAGGAAAGAGGCTAAAATTAATGAAGTTTTCATTCCCGAACGGGAAGATTTCCCTTAGTGCTCATTAACTACTGAATAGGGCCCCCCCACTGGATTGTGTGAAAATTGGGACTCTGAATTAAAGCAGGCTGAACATGGCACCCCACTCCAGTACTCTTGCCTGGAAAATCCCATGGACGGAAGAGCCTGGAAGGCTGCAGTCCATGGGGTCGCTGAGGGTCGGACACGACTGAGCGACTTCACTTTCACTTTTTACTTTCACGCATTGGGGAAGGAAATGGCAACCTACTCCAGTGTTCTTGCCTAGAGAATCCCAGGGACGGGGAGCCTGATGGGCTGCCATCTATGGGGTCACACAGAGTCGGACACGACTGAAGGGACTTAGCAGCAGCAGCAGCAGAACATTTTGAAGTTATTGTATGCTTGGGGTGTGCATCAATTTAGAAAGGACAAGAATGTGTCTCTTAGTCAACTGTAAGGTACATGAAACCAAAACTTAAAATTGTTTGAGGAGAAGTCACAATTGCAGAAATAATTATGTGATTTGCTAAGACAATTATCCATGTCAAAATTATATTTTAGCTGACCTAGTCTCCAGATTTCGGTTGGCAGCTGAAAAAGCTGCCATAAAATTTATGTAAGCTAAATATCAAAACTGGCACAATGAGGCTAACATAAAAGAAAGTTCATCTGGTAATACCTAAAGCAGGGGTAGACTGGTACCCTGATACTTGGGATGGGAGATTAATCCTTCCAAAATTCAGGGATCCACCCAGACTATAAAGTTTTGGGAAATATAATGGGCTAAAGAACATAGAAATGTAAAGGGCAATTGGTTTCTGGCAACAGCATATTCCATATTTGGGCCAGATATTGAACCCATTTTACAAAGGAACTTGCTGTGAAGAAACTTTTAAGGAAAGAAAATGTAAATGAGAGAAGAGGTGTAGGAATAATTATGCTTTATGAATTTCTACCTAAAATAGTTTCTCCAGGTTTTGATGATCTGCATTTCTAGAGTTGTACTAAATTAAGTTAAATGATGGAAGTTTAAATAATTAGGCCATTTTCAAATAAAATAAGATGCTGAAACAATAATTACTAAACATTGGCTTTTTTTTTTTTAAACAGAGAAACAAAACACTTAGAACTATTATTGGATATGTTTGGTATCATCCTGAGATATTCTTTATAAGAAAGCAAAAAAGTTTTAGAAATTATCACTGGTATTTATGTTCACCTTTCAGAAGAATGCTAATATAAAGGACAGTTTACAATTGCTTAAGGAAAGTAGATGTATGTTTTCAGAAGTCATGAGGAATGGAATTGCATTTTATTAAGGAACAAGAAAGTAGATCTGACTTACACGTGTCTGTTTCTGAATGGGAAAATAAAGTGATGACTATACAGTGATTAGAGAGGTTTGTGAAAAGTGGATCCTGAGAGAAGAGTTCTATGCATGGCTCAAGTTTTCTGGGGATGTTGAACTGCCTTTGACAACAGATATTAACTTTCTTTACCTCTTATGTGATATGTTCTGTATTAGCTTCTTAAATCTTTATTTGTTAATTTGTCTAAGTGAATAGCATTGTTTCATAGTGACCTATGATCTCATCTGCCAGTGTTCTAAACCTTTCACTCATTTTGACAGAATTTTCTAAAATCAAATTTCAATTAATTTCTTTTGACCTCTAGTTAACTTTGTGGTGCCTCAGAGGGCCCTCAAACCATCCCAAAGAAAGATATTAAACTAATTAGGTTCATTTGGTATGCTAAAGTTACATGGGAAATACTGTCAAATAAGTCATAAATCTTCTCAGTAAGGTTATATTGTATGGTAAACGTTACTAATACAGATATTCTAGAAATTATATAGAATTCATAAAGTTCTGATAGGTCCTGGTAAAATGTTGTCAGTCATAATTCTAGTTATTACATTGAACTGTTACACGTCACCTCAGTGACCAAGTTACTTTGTCATGTGGATATAATCAGGCTTTAAATGTACCTTCTTAAGCCTTTCGTCATCAGCAGCTATAGTTTCACTCTGATGCCTTTGCCCAAAAAAAAAAAAAATTGCTATCACCTCTTCAAAATTTACAGAAAGGACCTTCTAAATCTAAGATAATTAAGATTACCTAGATAAACAAATTTTGTTATTAACAATAAGCTGGTATCTGACTGGAATTAGCTTTTCTCTCTGGGTTAAAAGAACAGTTTTCTTGATATTCTTTGACAAAAGTTGAAGCAAGATCTTGTATGACCTACCTCCTAGAGTAATGGAAATAAAAGCAAAAATAAACAAAAGGGACCTAGTTAAACTTAAAAGCTTTTGCACAGCCAAGGAAACCATAAACAAGATGAAAAGACAACCCCCAGAACGGGATACGATACTTCAAAATGAAGGAACTGACAAAGGATTAATCTCCAAAATATTCAAGCAGCTCATGCAGCTCAGTATCAGAAAAATAAACAACCAAATTAAAAAAACAGGTAGACTGAAACAGACCTTTCCCCAAAGAAGACATACAGATGGCCAATAAACACATGAAAAGATGCCCAACATCGCTATCAGAGAAATGCAAATAAAAATAACAATGAGGTCTCACCTCACACCAGTCAGAATGGCCATCGTCAAAAAATCTACAAGCAATAAATGCTGGAGAGGATGTGGAGAAAAGGGAACCATCTCGCACAGGTGGTGGGAATGTAAACTGACACAGCCACTGTGGAGAACAGTGTGCAGATTTCTTTACAAACTAAGAATAAAGTTACCATGATGAAGTGAAGTGAAGTGTTAGTCACCCAGTCATGTCTGACTCCTTGTGAACCCCTGGACTTTATTCTGCCAGGCTCCTCGGTCCATGGGATTTCCCAAGTAGGAATACTACAGTGGGTAGCCATTCCTTCTCCAAGGGATCTTCCCGACCTAGGGATCCAATCTGGGTCTCTCTTGCATTGCAGACAGATTCTTTAACATCCGAGCCATCAGGTAAGTCTAAAGCTACCGTCACTTCAGTTCAGTCACTCAGTTGTGTCTTTGCGACCCCATGAATCGCAGCACGCCAGGCCTCCCTGTCCATCACCAACTCCTGGAGTTCACTCAGACTCACTTCCATCGAGTTGGTGATGCCATCCAGCCATCTCATCCTCTGTCATCCCCTTCTCCTCCTGCCCCCAATCCCTCCCAGCATCAGAGTCTTTTCCAATGAGTCAACTCTTCGCATGAGGTGGCCAAAGTACTGGAGTTTCAGCTTTAGCATCGTAATTTCCCAAGAAATCCCAGGGCTGATCTCCTTCAGAATGGACTGGTTGGATCTCCTTGCAGTCCAAGGGACTCTCAAGAGTCTTCTCCAACACCACAGTTCAAAAGCATCAATTCTTCGGCGCTCAGCCTTCTTCACAGTCCAACTCTCACATCCATACATGACCACTGGAAAAACCATAGCCTTGACTAGACGGACCTTAGTCAGCAAAGTAATGTCTCTGCTTTTGAATATGCTATCTAGGTTGGTCATAACTTTTCTTTCAAGGAGGAAGCGTCTTTTAATTTCATGGCTGCAGTCACCATCTGCAGTGATTTTGGAGCCAAAAAAAATAAAGTCTGACACTGTTTCCACTGTTTCCCCATCTATTTGCCATGAAGTGATGAGACCGGATGCCATGATCTTCGTTTTCTGAATGTTGAGCTTTAAGCCAACTGTTTCACTTTCTTCTTTCACTTTCATCAAGAGGCTTTTTAGTTCCTCTTCACTTTCTGCCATAAGGGTGGTGTCATCTGCATATCTGAGGTTATTGATATTTCTCCAAGCAATCTTGATTCCAGCTTGTGCTTCTTCCAGTCCAGCATTTCTCATGATGTACTCTGCATAGAAGTTAAATAAGCAGGGTGACCATATATAGCCTTGACATACTCCTTTTCCTATTTGAAACCAATCTGTTGTTCCATGTCCAGTCCTAACTGTTGCTTCCTGACCTGCATACAGAGTTCTCAAGAGGCAGGTCAGGTGGTCTGGTATTCCCATCTCTTTCAGAATTTTCCACAGTTTATTGTGATCCACACAGTCAAAGGCTTTGGCATAGTCAAGAAAGCAGAAATAGATGCTTTTCTGGAACTCTGTTGCTTTTTTGATGATTCAGCAGATGTTTGCAATTTCATCTCTGGTTTCTCTGCCTTTTCTAAAACCAGCTTGAACATCTGGAAGTTCATGGTTCACGTATTGCTGAAGTCTGGCTTGGAGAATTTTGAACATTACTTTACTAGCATGTGAGATGAGTGCAATTGTGCGGTAGTTTGAGCATTCTTTGTCGTTGCCTTTCTTTAGGATTGGAATGAAAACTGACCTTAGACTTGTGGCCGCTGCTGAGTTTTCCACATTTGCTGGCATATTGAGTACAGCACTTTCACAGTATCATCTTTCAGGATTTGAAATAGCTCAACTGGAATTCCATCACCTCCACTAGCTTTGTTTGTAGTGATGCTTTCTAAGGCCCACTTGACTTCACATTCCAGGATGTCTGGCTCTAGATGAGTGATCACACCATCATGATTATCTGGGTCGTGAAGATCTTTTTTGTACCATGTGACCCACCAATGTCACTACTGGACATATAGCTTGAAAAAAACATAATTAAATAGACATCTATATCCCAATGTTCATTGCAGCACTATTTATAATAGCCAGTACATGGAAGCGACGTAGATGCCCCTCGACAGATGAATGGATAAAGAAGTTGTGGTACATACATACAATGGAATATTACTCAGTATAAAAAGGAACAAATTTGAGTCAGTTCTAGTGAGGAAGATGGACCTAGAGTCTGTTTTACAGAGTGAAATAAGTCAGAAGAGAAAAACAAATATCATATATAGACACAGGTATTTGGAATGTAGAAAAATGGTACTGATGAACTTATTTGCAGGCCAGGGAAAGAGACACAGACAGAGAGAACAGACTTGTGGACACAGTAGGGAAAGGAGAGGGTGGGAAGAATTGAGAGAGTAGTATTAAAACATATACATGTACATATGTAAAATAGCCAGCAAGTGAGAAGTTGCTGTGTAAAACAGGGAGCTCAGCCTGGTGCTCTGTGTGTGTGGATGGGGTGGGAGGCATGTGAGGGAAGTTCAAGAGGGAGGGGACATATGTATACTTATGGCTGTTTCACATATTGTTCGGCAGAAACCAACACAACATTGTAAAGCAATTATCCTCCACATTAAAAAAAAAAAGAGAGAGAGAGAGAGAGAGAGAACAAAGTGTTCTTGCAATGTGGCTATTGATAATAGACAACGTGAATTTCTTTGCCTTTAAGTTATTTATATTTGTTTTTCAAATCTGTTGTTACTTTGGTAAAGTAAATATTATTTCACAATGATCTATGAAGATTGTGACATAGATAAAGCTCATTTTCCTTCTACAAAAATTAACCACTCATTGTCAGACTTTTGCTATCCTGATGTCCTTAGAATATGGCAACAGTCTACTCCTAAATCAAGGAGTTTAAAATGGATAAACAATAGCTGTAAATCAAACAGTTGGAGCCTTATCTGGTAGTTCAGTGGTAGAGAATCTGCCTGTCAGTGGAGGAGACACGGGCTTGATCCCTGGTTCAGGAAGATCCCACGCGCCATGGAGCAACTAAGCCTGTGCACCACAACTGAGCTTGTGCTGGACAGCCCAGGAGCCACAGTTACTGAGCCCACAAGCCACGACCACTAAAGCCGGTGCACCTAGAGCCCATGCTCCATGACAAGAGAAGCCACCGCGATGAGAGGCATGCTGAGCACTGCAACCGGAGGGCAGTCCCCACTCACTGCAACTGGAAAAAATCCAGGGCAGCAACACGGAGCCAGAACAGCCAGACGTAAAAATACCTAATCAAATAACAAAAGACAAAACAGTAAGTGCTATGGGAAATCCAAGAGAGTCACTTGTTTCTTCCTGGCTCCTTCAAAACCTTCACTTTTTATTTTATAAAACCTTCCCTGACTGCAGGGTTAATGCCCCACCCCCTCCCCCCCACCACCACAATTATGTATTTTACTAAATATTAAATTCTAGCTTTACTAACTGAAATTTATGTTGACCAAGACTCACTTCTCAAATAGTTACTGACTGTTATGTTTTATTGCTAAAAAGTTTAATTGAATTATTCTAAAGCTTATCTCAGCAATCTATCTTTGGAGGGAGATCGGATACCCCAAGAACTATAGCCAGGGGACATAAAATTACATGTATTTATCAATGAACTATATGCTAATTGAAGCTTATGGCATAAACAGCATGGCAAATGAGTGCCTTTGGGCTTCTGGAGTAGGAAATTTCCAGAGGCTGTGAGAAATTACATTACCTTTGAAAAACAGCTATTGGTTTATTATCGGGCTTTGATTCATATGAAACAATTGACTATAGATCATACTGTAATATTAAGACATCAAGTGCCAATCATGCAATGGGTACAAAGTTTACCCCAAACTCACAGTGTTGGGTAAGTTCAGGAGTCCAGCATAATAAAATGGAAATGGTATATTCATGAGCAAGGCATATCTGTGCCATATGGGGTCACTGCCTTGAATGAAGAGATTTCTGAAATTCCTATTGAAGGCCATGAGCTAGAGGCTATAGTTACACATGAGAACTGAGCTGTCTGTAAAATGGGAAAGCCTTTGACTCTTTAACTGCACACACGATTCACTGATGGATCAGCTAAATATATAAGAAAGCGGTAGCATATAACTCGGTTACTACTAAATTGCTGACATATGCTGAGGAGGGTAAAAGTAGCCAATTTGCCTAGTTATATGCTGTTTATCAGGTAGTACAAGATAATTTAACTGAATGCTGTATATACACAGATTTTTTATCAGTAGTCAGTGGATCAGCCACCTTGATTCCCCTATGGGTAAAAAGTAACTGGCAAATACCTCTGAAGAGTATGGAAAAAGGAAATATGGTCTGATGTTTGGGAAATTGTTTAAACTACTAATGTTTCAGTCTTTAATTTTGATGCTCACAGTGTTCCAAATTTTATGGAACAATGGTATATCTCTATTATAGATGAACAAACCCAAATCCAAGCAGTAGAAGTCTATTCAGACTCCAGAGAGTTAAATACTTTGACTTTGTGGGCACACCAATAATATGGCCATCTGAGAGAAAAAGCAACATACAGGTAGGCTCAGGATCAAGATTTCCTTAACTATGGATCTCATTAAATCTGTTTCTTTACAATGTCTAATTTGTCAACATAGCAAGCTTGGAAGTTTTCTACAATTAGTCAAAGGAAAATTGGTATGTGGCAAGCTGCCTGGGAAAATATGGTAAATTGACTATATTGGTCCATTAATTCTGACATAAAGGATGCCAATAAGTGTGTACTCCTGTGGACACCTATTCTCAATATTTAGTGGCTATTCTTCTTGGGAAAGCCAATCAGACTATAACTATTAAAACATTGGAGATAATTAATCTATATTATGGTGTTGCACTTCAAATTCAGAGTGACAATGGGTGACATTTTAAAGGTAAATTAATATAAAAATTTGCCCAGGAACATAATATACAATGGGTCTTTCATATTCTTTATCATTCTCAAGCTGCAGTTTGACTGATAGAATGAATGGTATGCTTAAACAGCAATTAATTAAATTTGGAGATGGCTCTTATAAGAACTGGAGGGCTAACTTAAATATGGGGCTTCCCAGGTGGCGCTGGTGATAAAGAACCCACTTGCCAATGCAGATGATGCAAGAGACGTGGGTTCAATCCCTGGGTCAGAAAGATCCCCTGGAGAAGGGCAAGGCAACCCAATCCAGTATTCTTGCCTGGAGAATCCCATGAACAGAGGAGCCTGGTGGGCTCTGATCGTGAGGGTTGCAAAGAGTTGGATACAACTGAAGTGACTTAGCATGCACACACACAACTTAAATAATGCTCTCAATATTTTAAATACTAAACCTATAGGAGAATCAGAAACACCTTTGATGAGAATGAGTATTTCAAACTTCAGTTCCGTTCAGTCACTCAGTCATGTCTGACTCTTTGCGACCCCATGAATCGCAGCACACCAGGCCTCCCTGTCCATCATCAACTCCCGGAGGTCACTCAGATTCATGTCCATCGAGTCAGTGATGCCATCCAGCCATCTCATCCTCTGTCGTCCCCTTCTCCTCCTGCCCCCAATCCCTCCCAGCATCAGAGTCTTTTCCAATGAGTCAACACTTTGCATGAGGTGGCCAAAGTACTGGAGTTTCAGTGTTAGCATCATTCCTTCCAAAGAAATCCCAGGGCTGATTTCCTTCAGAATGGACTGGTTGGATCTCCTTGCAGTCCAAGGGACTCTCAAGAGTCTTCTCCAACACCACAGTTCAAACGCATCAATTCATTGGCGCTCAGCCTTCTTCACAGTCCAACTCTCACATCCATACATGACCACTGGAAAAACCATAGCCTCGACTAGCCAGACCTTAGCCGGCAAAGTAATGTCTCTGCTTTTGAATATGCTATCTAGGTTGGTCATAAATTTTCTTCCAAGGAGTAAGCGTCTTTTAATTTCATGGCTGCAGTCACCATCTGCAGTGATTTTGGAGCCCCCAAAAATAAAGTCTGACACTGTTTCTACTGTTTCCCCATCTATTTCCCATGAAGTGATGGGACCAGATGCCATGATCTTAGTTTTCTGAATGTTGAGCTTTAAGCCAACTTTTTCACTCTCCTCTTTCACTTTCATCAAGAGGCTTTTTAGTTCCTCTTCACTTTCTGCCATAAGGGTGGTGTCATCTGCATATCTGAGGTTATTGATATTTCTCCCGGCATTTAAAAATTACCAACTCATAAAATAGACTTCCATCCTGAAACAATTGAGTATTGGAAAATTAGCCCATGAGTTTTTATTCTCATGAATAGATTATTCTTGGAAGCCTGGCTATAATGCAGCTTGTCCTTCATGCTTCAACCTTCAAGGATATGCTACAGTTAAAGGAAAAATATGAAGAAAGCTAGTGGTGAATCTTCAGCTGGAGAAAGCTGAGCCAGACCAGAACTCAGGATAACTTCATCTTCCCAAAAGAATTTATAGCCAGTCTTTTCTTAACTTTACCTTTCCATAGACAAAATGTATCTGTCTGCTAGATTACACCAGAGAAGGCAATGGTACCCCACCCCAGTACTCTTGCCTGGAAAATCCCATGGACGGAGGAGCCTGGTGAGCTGCAGTCCATGGGGTCGCTGAGGGTGGGACATGACTGAACGACTTCACTTTTACTTTTTACTTTCATGCATTGGAGAAGGCAATGGCAACCCACTCCAGGGTTCTTGCCTGGAGAATCCCAGGGATGCGGGAGCCTGGTGGGCTGCCATCTCTGGGGTCGCACAGTCGGACACGACTGAAGTGACTTAGCAGCAGCAGCAGCTAGATTTCACAGCTCTGGTAAAGATACAGCTCAAGCCTTGAACAAGTATTATGTGACAATTTCCTGTGTCACTGTAATCGTCGCAACAACTTACTGATAGACTGTGACAAGGGTAATGAGGGACCACTATGTGGACCAACTTCTTGCACTTGGGGAACTCCACATTGGAGAACCCATCAACTATTGTGAATGAATTGTTTTCCCTAAAACCTATGATATGTTTTTTTTAAGTAGCCCCTGAATTAGTATGTATTGTAACTGATGATGTAAACACTACGTCTATATATCTGTTAGGAAGCCCTTTCCAGATGTCTAATGTGTTGATCATTTATATTGGAAGGGGACCATCTATTACTTTCTCTCCATGAAAATTCAGGTGTTATTGACTCAAATGTCCATGTCACCAACTCAATGGACATGAGTTTGAGCAAGCTCTGGGAGTTTGGCATGCTGTAGTCCATGGGGTCACAAAGAGTCAGACACAACTGAGCGACTGAACTGAGCTGAATTGACTCAAATGCTATTTCCTACTTTGTCTGTTGCTAATATTAGCTTTTCCTTAGCACCCTATGTAAGATTTTGCAAAGAACTAAAGTATTACAAAATTTCATAGAAAAAAGGAATCGTTCCTTGATAGAACATTCTGTTGTTACTGCTATTACAGCCAATAAGTTAATTGAAATAGGAGTTAATGTACTAAATCTTACTTCTAATTCATGGTGAAACTTTTTCTTTACAACATCCCCTACCACTCAGAAATGGTTTCTATATTGTTTAACCCCTTGCTTGTTTCTTTAATTATCTTGTTTCTTTTAGGCTGTTTGGAATTGTTATTTGACCTACAGAATTAACAAGATTGCACGTGTTATATTGCCTTATTCCTGTTCTTCAACCTCAACAATTCTGCGGCTGACTGTAAGGAAAATTAAAATGGAGGAAGTCTTGTTCAGGTTTCAGAAGCAGAAGAGCCCGTCTACTGATCTTGCTTCTGATCTGCCTGGACACTGCCCAGATTCCATGCCTGCCCACAAGCACAGCTAGTCAGGTGGCACTTTAGATAAGAAAGGGAGTGGGTCTTGGAATTCTTGAGCCCCTAGAGGTCTGGCCAACCATGCCTGGAGTTAACGAAATCCTGTGACTCACAAGATAAAACAAACAACACTGTAAAAATGTTACAGTAAAACCAGAGCTGCATTTTTGCATGCACGGTGATGATGATATCCGTTTGAGGCCTAGGATTATATGTGGGAACCCCCAAAACTGCAATTTGAAGTCTCACCCATGGAGCGGATGCACTGCATCAGACCTTTTCCCAACTGGGGCTCCAGACTGCTGTTCCTTGGGAATTCCCAGCATACGCTGTTCAAGTCTGGATGTTGACTGACCCAATTTGGTGATGCACATGTTGTTACACTCCATTGTGTCTGTTTCATTTTTCTTTTAATGGTCGTATATTGAAATTAAATAATCCCCTACTAAATACTGAAATTGTTTATTTGTGTGTAATGAGTGTTGTTTTTTTTTTCAATTAGTCCTTGGAAACTGAAATGAAAGTAAAACTTTTGGCAAGATAGTAACTGGGATTTGAAACCAGGTGTAGGACTAAACTGAGTCTACAAAGTAGTAGTAGCAAACAGAATGTCACAATATCTGTGCCCATTACTTAATAAATGAGATGGGCTGTCCACGAATGTAGAGCTCTTTAGTGGTCTACAGAGCACAAAGTCCTATCAGTTTTGCTCTAATGTAAATGAACTCAAACATCACTTGTGATTGAGAAACGAGGCTTTTGAAGACAGGGATATTTTTGAACGGAGTGGAGGGGATCAAGTACAGGCTTTTAAAAAACATTAGCGGTGTACTTGTACTTTTTTTTTCCAATCAATCTAGTTTGTGTGGAATACTAGAATTAAACTTAAACTTATGAAAGATTCAAAATGATATTATTTAGGCAATGAGGTCCATCTTGTATTTAAGGAATTATATAAGTTGAAGCATTTAAAATATTGTCTTCATAAAATTTTCTGTCTTATCAAACAATTTTCACACTTTTGGGCGTTTATACAATTTAAAAACTAAGGAGTATAAAGGAAGAGCAGAGCATGGGAGAAATACGATTATGACTTGAAAAAATAATGAGAATCTTTATCAAGACAAAGTAAAATAATAGCATGTTTCATTACTTTGTGTATTTCATCATACTTTTGGGAGATTTAAAATTATTTATACTTTCATTTATTTTGTAAATTATTGTTAAGCACCTCCTATATGTTTGGTATCAGGATAATTTTAGTGATTAACATCTTGTTCTTATGAGGTTTACAGAAATTTATCCCATCCTATGTGTTGTGATCAACAATGTTCAGCTCTCTCACCTGAATCTTATTCCTTTGGGATCTAGAGCAAGTTATTTAAGAATAAAAATAATTTACTTAAGCTGTTTCAACTATATATGGGGATTATTTTTTTAATGTAGGTTTATTGTAAGGATTAGTAAGAATCTGTTTAAGAGTATTTGATACAATGCTTCAGTTCAGTTCAGTCGCTCAGTCATGTCCAACTCTTTGCTACCCCATGAATCGCAGCACGCTAGGCCTCCCTGCCCATCACCAACTCCTGGAGTTCATTCAGATTCACGTCCATCGAGTCAGTGATGCCATCCAGCCATCTCATCCTCTGTCGTCCCCTTCTCCTCCTGCCCCTAATCCCTCCCAGCATCAAAGTCTTTTCCAATGAGTCAACTCTTCGCATGAGGTGGCCAAAGTACTGGAGTTTCAGCTTTAGCATCATTCCTTCCAAAGAAATCCCAGGGCTGATCTCCTTCAATGCTTAGCATACACCAAAAATTCAATGCATATTAGTTGTCATTTCAATATAGATAAACCAAATAACCGGTCAAAATAGAAATATAAATAATAATTCTAAATAAATTATATTTAATGTGGCAAGAAAAACTGTGAAAATGTGTAACCTGTTAAATAAGATTGTTCAATTTCTTTTTGGTGCCCTAAGTTTCTTATCCAGGATAGATTTTGCCCCAAGCTATAATGATAATTGAAATTATGCTTATAGCCCTGATTCTGCTTTCTCTGAGAGAGAGAAAACAAATAGGAAGACTGGTCCTTCATTGTTTACCTACAGAATTTACTTATCAAAAAAATCTAGTTTCTTTAAAAGGAGCCTGAATCCCTAGCCAAGCACAGGAGTTACCATGGGGCAAATCAGGATCATGGTCACACAGTAACATACTGAAATTGAGAATTTGCAAGAAGTGTAATAGAAAGCATGTGGGCTTCCCTGGTGGCTCAGACCATAAACAATCTGCCTTCAAATGGAGGACACCCTGGTTTGATCCCTGGGTTGGGAAGACCCCTTGGGGAAAGAAATGGCAACCCACTCGAGTAGTCTTGCCTGGAAAATCCCATGGACAGAGAAGCCTGGTGGGCCCCAGTCATGGGGTTGCTAAGAGTTGGACTAAAAAGTAAAGTAAAATGAGTACTTAGGACATTAGGAAAGGTTGAGAAATTATTTGTGTGTTTGCTTGGTTTTGTTTTTATATGGAGAAAATGAGAAAAGAAAAGGATTAAAAATAGGAAAAGGTAAGATGAAGTGGATTCCTCAAGACTAGTTCTCTTAATAGCTAGCCCTTCCCTGGTGGCTCAGAGGTTAAAGCGTCTGCCTTCAATGCAGGAGACCCAGGTTCAATCACTGGGCTCAATAGCTGGGTTGGGAAGATCCCCTGGAGAAGGAAATGGCAACCCACTCCAGTATTCTTGCCTGGAGAATCCCATGAACAGAGGAGCCTGGTGGGCTACAGTCCAAGGGGTCAAAGAGTCAGACATGACTGAGTGACTTCACTTTCACTTTCTAGCTCTTCCTCAGGTTCAAGTCCTTTCAGGAGGTGGGGGTGGGCTGAACTGAAGGATGAGGAATGAGAGCTGTGGAGGAAAGACTGTTTGGAAGATGGCTTTAATTATGCCCACTACCATCTCTGGACAGCTCCAGAGACAGACCACATTATGCCCATTTTCCCTTCCTCTGTAGACAGAGACATTGTTCTTATTTGTATCCACTTCAGAAACACATGGGGCAACTGTACCCCCAAATTAATTAAAAATAACACAAGCTATTACCTAAAATAATCAAAGCACTACCTCAAGGTGCAAAGACAAACCTCTATATCCCAAGTGTCCGCCCCTTATCTTCTCCCCTCCTTCCCAGTGCAAGCCCTTCATCCCCTCCACTTTGAGGGAGGCTGGGATGGAGCTAGAAAAGAGGAAGGGAGGAGAGGCGGAACATGGAATCCATGCCACATTTATCTGCCAGGGAGAGGCAGTGGATAATCTCAATGTTTTAGACATTTTAAGAAGAGGACATGACCAAATTTTATCACAGTCCCCAAATCAGACAAGTTTATGTGCTTTTGGTACCTTTGCTGTAACTGGGGAGCTTAGCTGAGCTTCTGAACAAAGTTACCTGCTCTGAGCCCATTGAAGAGGGGCAATTTTTCTGCCTGACAATCGTGGGTGTTTTTGTTTTGTTGGTTCATTTATTTTTACCCCACAGTATCATACTCTGTTCTCATGGCACTTCTTTCTACCTGGGCTTGGACCTGCTGCCGTCTGCCTCCCAAGCTCTTTCCCGGGCTCTAACACCCTAGGGAAACTGCGTCAGTGTTTGGAATCCCTAGATTGCTCTAGCAGTGCAACTAGACAGATTAGCAGTTGAAGCACATTTAACAGAAAGGCAGCGCTTTGCTTTCTTCTTATGCTGCTTCCCCTTCCTCTTTTCCCAAATAGATATGTAAACACATGTATTTTCCTGTTTAAACTTAGCGAATTGGTCCTCTGCCTGTGCCTTGATTTAGCTATTGGACTGAGCCTTGCTCCTCCCTTCCTTACTCGGATAGGAGCCACTGGGATCTGGAGCTCCAACTTCCAAATTGCAGCTGGCCTCAGGCCAGGTGACCTTTTCTTTGTAAGTTTCTTTCCTAAGCAGAGTGGGGGTGGGGGTGGGGAGCTGGGATCTGTTTGGTGGTGTGGTGGGCGAAGGGGGGGGGGCGGGGGGGGTTAGTGAGGAAAGGAGGGGGGGGTGGGAGAGAGTAAAGGGCTGTTGTTAAACAGTTTCTTACCGTAAGAGGGAGTTCAGACCTAGATCTTTCCAGTTAATCACACAACAAACTTAGCTCATCGCAATAAAAAGCAGCTCAGAGCCGACGGGCTCTTTTAGGCTCTGAGTCGGAACAGGATTCTTTCACCCAGGCATCTGCTCCAGTGGGATCCGCCAGCACACCCAGCAGGACCATGTGGGTGATCAGACTTCTGCCAGTGCTGCTGCTGCAGCACGTCCTCCTACACCTCCTCTTGCTTCCCATCGCCATCCCCTATGCAGGTTAGTTTTCTCCTTTAATAGTATTATTCAACTCTCTCTTGCTAACCTTTGCTTTCCCTAACTCCCTTTGCCTACTCCCAGCATCCTTCCTTAACTCAGCTTGTGGAAAGGTGTTTTTAGAACCTCTCATTTAGCTTTCTTTTGACATTCGTTTGCTGTTTGAAAAGCATTTAAAATGATAATTAGCATCCCCCCTGTTGTTTCCACCCATCTCCCCATTGATCCAGCCCCATCTCACTTAGCCTGGTAGTCCTGGATGGTGGAATGGGAAAGGAGTGCTAACACCGGCTTGGAGAAGTTTAAAGCTGAACAGAGGGTCTGATCTGAACGGGGACAGTGATGGTCAGTACAGCAGGGACACAATTTTTTTTTTTTAAGAGACAATTTTCCACGACAGTCCGCTATCTCGCCTCACTCAGTCAACATTCAGGGCCAAATTATGACTTAATACAGGTTTTCATTTGGAGAAGGCAGATTAAACTCTGAGTATATGCATGTTATAAAAATGAAAGAGAAAGCCTCTCTTCTAAGGTCTTATTCTTTCTGAGTATGGAAGCCTGCCCTTTGGACACTGCAGTGCAAGGGAGGCCAAAATTGTGTGACTTGATTACAGCTGCAGAACTGCTCCTTTTGGTGTCCTGCTTTCTCCCCAGGATTTACAGGTTGGGAAGGAGTTGCTTGGGAGCTCATATTGCCTGGAAGTTTAGACTTTCATTTGCTGCTTTGGGAAGTTTTCTGTTGTTATCAGGGCAAGAGGAAACATCTGTATTTGGTTGTATTATCACTGTCGTGGCTGGGATGCCAACAGGAGAGGGTAGTGAGCATCAGAGGTAGGCACAGGGGAGTAAAGGAATAGAACAAATGCCCAGACGGTAGACATGGTTTTTAAAAAAATAATACAAGACAGAGGACTGGCTATATTTTTTGAGATAAGTCAAATATGAAATTTATCAGCCCTCTGATCTAGTTTTCAATGTAATCCAAAGGGTGAAAACACCAAGAATTTGCAAATGACAAGAAAAGTCATTCAGTCCCACCTGGCTTTCTTTGATTTTGTGACGTGATCTTTTTGGAAAACAACACTGTGTGGAAAGGGTCAGTTTGAAAATATTTATGTTAGATTTCTAAAGAGATGGAAAAAAGTATCAACCTAGCAGGTTACCACCCTTGAGATGTGTCGTGTTAAAATTAATTCTTATATGACATTGCTGGTTTGGGGGATTTTAGCCTAAATTGAAATGATGGCTAACATTTTGAGGATTTTTGTTTCTAAGATTAAAATGTTGATGGGCTGAAGTAGAATATGGTTACCTGGAGTCATCTGTGCTAATACATGGGGATTGCGGTGTGGGAAACCCAAACAGTAGATCAACCATAGGCAATGTCTATTAGCTTTTGGCATGCATTTTGAAACTTTGGCAGGAGATCTACATTTGTAATTATATTTCACTTTGGCTAGTGTTGAAATGACTGCATTTCCTGAATATAGGGAGAATGGAACCCAAGAGAATGCTGCAAGCAAGAAGAAGTCACTTGGGAATTACAGATAATAGAATAATTCCTAGAGTGGATAATGTTAAAATTGTTATCAAAAGGAGGATGTGCCTTTGTCAAGTTTATTTTGATAGTTTTTAGAAAAACATAACATTCTTCAAAGTATAAAACATGGCTAGCCCTCTTAGAACATACAAAGAAAGTCTGTTCTTTTTTATAACATCTAACATGGAACATTGAGAACTTTGTTATTGCTGTTACTTGCTTAGGTTATACTTTTTTGATTTATCTGATGAGTCTGCAATTTTACATACTGTGAGATAACACAATATTTAAAACAAAGTGGGTATTATAATGAGGTGATAACCAGTTATGAGCAGAATGTATTATGGAGATATTTTTAGAAAAGTTTAAAAAAAACTTGAAGAAATATTGATTGTTATAGACCCAAGCCATCTTTATAAGAAACTAGTCCACATAGGATTATCCTCCATCATCCCACCTGCACTGGATACAAATATCCAATTCCCTCTAACAACAACAAAGGAACATTAAAGGAGCCCCTGTTGTCAAGGAGTCTGTGCAAGATTTACAGACGCACAAATGACACGAAGACTTACATTTGCTGAGCTACTGTTATGGACCTGGTTCTAAAACAAAGCTTGTTTAATTCTAATAAGATTGGCATTGTTGGATTGACTCATTTTACATAAAGCAACTGAACTTAAAATCTTCACTATTCTGTCTTATTATCTTAGATAATGGATAGAACTGAGATTCTTACTTAAATCTACATGAATGAAATATGCAATGTGCATTTTTCCTTTTATTTATATTGAAAACAGCAGCAGTGAAATCAATCAAAACTTACTTAAAAAATCTATTTTAGTTAGTAATACAAGGATGATGCTGTGTTAGAAGTAGTATTATGTTATGGTTGAGAGTTCCTGTCTAGCTTAGAAGATCAAATAAGGTTTAGGGGGTATGTAGTACCCAAGTGGAGTATGAAAATATAGGTAGTAGTATGCTCAGTATTTAAGTCAGGGAAACATAAAGTGGCTGAAGGTACTGAAATGAGTAAGTATAACAAAGGATAAGTAATCATGTAGGGGTGGTGTACTGAGTGCCTGAGGAGGAAGAGTATGACCTGGGTTTGGAAAAATAAGACAGACTAGCATGTATATGAGCTTCCCAGGTGGCACAGTGGTAAAGCATCCGCCTGCCAATGCAAGAGACAAAAAAGATGCAGATTCGATCCCTGGGTTGGGAAGGTCCCCTGGAGGAGAAGGAAATGGCAACCCACTCCAGTATCCCTACCTTGAACATCCCATGAACAGAGGAACCTGGTGGACTCGAGCCCATGGGGCCACAAAGTCAGACACGACTGAGCGTGGTGCATACGTATGCTTGAACATCACACTAAATTACATTATTTTAGACATTATGGATCACAGCCAGATGGTTTTGAGTTCACAAGATACATGGATGAAGTGTGGTTGCTTTGGTTGGGGTGTGGAGGAGAGCTGTAGAAAGAAACAGACAATGAAGCAAGAGACCAGGAAGAGGCTGAAGGAGGAAGTGGAATGAAGTAGAAGGAGGGAGATGCCTAGGGAGGGTCCTAAACTCATACTGAACATCATTTCATTTGTAAATATTTTTGGAAGAGATAAGTATGCTGCTTCTCAAATACTAACATTTGACTGAAATCTGATTTGATCCTTTTTTGAGATCTTTACTTGTGATATTGTTCACTTCTCTAAAGAAGGGGAGAAAATTGTCTGCTTATGAATGCAAGTCCTAGATAACAGCAATGAAGAGTTGGACTTGTTTTTATGATTTTTGCCTCTGGGAAGTAAATTTCCAGTCACCACCATTCCCTTCCATTAATTATTTGTGTACTTTCATCTTAACATCTTGCCACTTCAAGCTGTTAATCACTAATCACGTGGGTAGGTTTCTCAGAATATGTGGAGCCAGATTCCTGCTTCTTTCCACACCCTGCAAATCCTTTCCTTTGCATGATTTTCCTTTGAAGTCAATGGTTAGTCCATACAGAGAAGAAATATATGAGGTACTGAGAGAAATGAGTGTGAGGCCTGGGGACCAGAGGGAGAAATGTGTCTTTCTTCAAGCACCTTGGTACATTTGACCCTACTTTCTGTTTGTAGGTTTTCACTAAGATCCTAATGATTTCAGTTCTAAAACTGGGACTTAAGTTTCTTTAGGAAATATAGCTTTGAGAATGTTTTCCCATACTGAGGGAAGAGGGAAAAGGAGTTGCAGTTTAAAATACAGGAAAGCATGACAAAGTTGCAGTGATCTCTTACCCTTTGATTTCATCTCAGTATTTTGTTTATAAACTTCAACTAACAGTCATGCACAAAAAAATAGTAGGGAAAATCTGATCCAAAGATATTTTTGAGTTTCCTCCAAAATTAAGTTTGTGTTTTAACTGTTTTTAGCAAAACAAGCATCAGTTGTTAATCCATATGGAAGAGAAAGTTGAAAGTATTTTTAGCAAAGGAATTTATTTTCAGATGCTGTTTTTGAATGACTCCTGTTTTGAATTTTTCTTTTATTGAAGAAGGAATTAATTTTATAGGTGTGTGGATTACATGATGTACAACTAGCTTGAACTTTGCAGTTTTGAGTAATCATTTACTGACCTAGTAGAGATGACTGAATTATAAGGGAAAGTTTCTAAGTCATTAGAAATAAAGAGTAAAAAGGGAATCCTAGTATCTGGTTCTGATTGGCTCTGATTAGCTTTGTAACCCCAGACAAGCTTTTCTCTCCTATTTATTATCTAGTAAAGGGAAATTATAGATTTATTTGTTTTTCAGGATACTTTTTGATCTTTAGATGAAAGGTAGTGATCGAAAGTTTGTCAGCAAGAGTAGACTATTTTTATGAGGTACAGCCACACATTAACACATTTCTATAGGTCAACTGAGGATCTGAAGAATTAAACGCAACCAACGATCCCACAGAAACCCCTTTTCTCTACAGTCATCCTCAATGCCTTCCTTCTGTTGTCTGGTTCTGAGAAAACAAAACAGAGCACTGACCAGGGGTGCTATTTTTTGTAATTAGTAAAATGTATATCTGAACTCAGTGTTTGTCTTAGACTTTTTAAATTTAGTTTTACATTCTTCTCTCACACTTAAACATATGTTTTAAATGCAATATACATTAGGCCAATTTAAGTTCTGTACTTTTAGTTAATTTAATTGATTATACATATGTATATATATTACATATTTTTTCCATTTTGGTAATAGTTTTTTGAATATATTTTTTGCATTTATTACTATTTGTCACTAAGAAATATTCCAATTTATACAGAAATTCAGATGATTTTTATGAAATCATCTGAAGAAATGGTGCACCTATGAAACAGTGCACTAAGGTCAAAAGAAGGAAAAACTCTTAGTGGTGAAACTTAGCTCCCATTAACATGGTCATGTGGCAGAAATCAAAATTTGAAAAGAATAATACCACTTCTTAGCTTGGGAGAATAACAGTTTCTTCTCTTATGCCAGAAATTAAAGGATGAAATTTCAAAAACAAAAGTAAAATTTTGCATATTCATAATGTTTCATAATCCAAATTGATTTCCAAATGATTATAGTTTAAATCACCCCTTTTAATTCAACTATAACTTTTATTTTGCATCAATAGATTGAATAATGGGATATTAGCATTTAAGGTAATAAAACAAAGTCACTTGGCAAGTCAATAAGAATGCCAGAATTATCATCAGTCTGCCAACATTATGCAAGGCATTTGGTCCACACTCAATGAATAACATGTTGATAGATTATTTGGTTGACTGAGTTTCTATGTTAAAATGTCTTCTAAATTATATCTCTTCTACCATAGCCATTTCATCTTGTAGGGCAAAGAAAAGAAAATAAAATGTAAGCATTATTATAGAAATTAGTTCCAGTCTTTTGGGGATTGTATTTTGGGGTTTTACAGAGAACCAGAAATTCAGAGGAATTCATGTTTTCTCCTGTTTATTGTGGACTTCATGTTAGGATGGATATTAGTGAGCAGTATTTGCATGTTTAATAAAACAACTGGAGCTAGTAGTTGCTGGCAAGCTTCAGAGTATGATGCTATTCTTGTTATCTCACTCTGTTAAGCCGTATTTCCCAATTTTCTGCACAAAAATTGTCATCCTCTTTTCTCGACACATTTCACCATGTTTAAAGACCGGAAATGATTTCTTGTTCTGACATGCAAGTTATTTCTCTATTGATAGCTTTAACCAAATCCTCAGAAACTATTTACAAGCCATATTTTTGTATACTCTCTTAGCAAATCTTAGCGGAAGATGGCATTGTAAGTATTTAGGAGTTCTGGGGTTCTGAATCCAGGCAGCTGGATTTTGAATCAGATCTTCTAAGTTGTCAGTTTTCCCCTGTATCTTGGTTTCTTTATCTTAAAAATTTATTGCTACCTTTGCTATAAGGGTATTCAAAAGTTGGACAGGCAGGGAAAGGACACAGTTATGTCCATCCTTTATAAAATGGCTACAGTCTCTTAGACAATTTGATCCTCATTGTGAAAGAGATCATCATTAGAGATCAGGTAACTCTGGATAAATTAAGAATGAAGAAGTAAGTTCTTCATATTCCAAAATTATTCAAAGATTAAGTCTTTTGGGATGTTTTGGCTCTGCTCTTTAGGTTTTTAGTAGGAGGCTTCATGTATCTAGGGGCCTGGTAGAATACTCTGATGAAGAAAAATGATATTGTTTCATTAAAGGATGAAGTTTTACATTCATTTGATTTATAGCATTTGGCTTGATTTCAAAACAAGCAGTTCAGCGATACTAAGAAATAGTGCCCCCGATCACAGAAAACACTTATGTAAGAAATGAGAAAGACTAAAATATGAATAGAATGAAATATTTTAAAGAGCAAATCAAGTATTTATCCAGTGTACCATTTTTAAGAAGTTTCTCACCTGTCATTGAATTGGCTTATCTAATTAGTATTAATACTATAAGTTACATAAGATCAATTGTAGAAGGAAATGACAAATTAAATTATAGAACATAATATGATATGATATGCCTGGCGCTTGCTTTCATACTGTTTGGAGAATATCATGTTACTTATTTCTTAAGAGTGAACTGTGTCCTAATTTTTAAAAGCATCCTTCATTTGAAAGAATGTAGATAAGTGACTCTGTATGAGAAGTTATTTTTTCTTCACAATTAAGTATTCCTTTCTTGCTCTTAATTATCTGAGAGTATCATTCCCCACATCATTCTACCTCCAAGCCCTGGAGGTCTGGTATGTTGTCAAATCACTATCTTGTAGATGATTCTTAAAGGATGTTTTACTATATGACCCTTAAAATATTTTCCCCTATGTTTAAAAAAATTATTATTATTAATAGAAGGACAGAAGAAAAGAAGAAACACACTTCATGAATTCAAAAGGTCAGCAAAGACTACTCTAATTAAAGAGGACCCATTACTGAAGATAAAAACAAAAAAAATGAACACTGCAGACCAATGTGCCAATAGATGTATTAGGAATAAAGGACTTCCATTCACTTGCAAGTAAGTTGCTTCATTTTGTTCTTAGAATAATTTTCCAAATATAGAATGTGCTCATTATCATCATCAGTTTTGTATTCAATGGGATGTGCTCTTAAAATTATAAGCTTGATTTTAGTTTTCACTCGTTATAACAGAAGGCTTAGCTCTCACTTGATGGGAATATGTGTAAGGGAGAACACATGAACCACAAGATTGTTTAGAATTCACAGTGGTTTTAGTTATGGAATGTGTATTTTCTCATTTTAGTTCCTAAAATTCAATTAGATTAACTTTTTATTGCTAATATTTTAAAATATTCTGTTCAGAGTACACTTTTTCTTTTTTTTTCTCACAAGAGGAGTGGAGGAATTTTCAGAATATAAATTGGGCAACAGTCAAAACTTACTGCAACTTATTGTCTTTAGGGCTAGAAATAAAAAGTGTTGATATAATTAGATAAAAACATAGGGGTATTGGTGTTAGCAGCAAAAGCTTCAACAGCTTCTTAAAATAGTTAGGAGGTTGTGTAATGAAGTTTTAGATGAAAAGTGATGGAGCAATTCAAAGAGGCATGAGGGGACTCAAATGGGGAGTTTTCTTATTTTTTGAAAGTTCTTCTGCACCTTCCAGGAAAATTCCTTACCACTTTGTCAGTACTCTCAGAGCATAAAACTTGGAGTTTGGGGCCATGAAGGTGACAATTTCATCTGAATAGTCTTCCAAATTGCCCGAAGAAAATTCATGTCCTAGTTCTTGAAAAAACATTCCCTCCTCTCACTTTGCACTGTTTTATTCCCTATTTCATTCCATTTCAGTAGCATTGCACACGGCCGCCTGTCACTTTTGAAGTCTACTCTATTACATTTGGATTGTGACACATGATGTGAACACAGATTTTAGGAATGTCACGGCCAGAATTCCTATATTCAAATTGCCTTTCTCAGAGAAATAAGTGTTATGGGTCTGAGGAGATAGGACATGGTCAGAGGAAGTCTTCCATAGATTTAGTGGGAAGACAGACTATCTGTTTTCTTTTCATTTATATCTCCTCTAGAAGTATTCTTATAGCCAAATTGCCACTTACAGGGAGATATTTCCTGGCACGGGGAGTGGCGAATTAACTTTGCAAATAATTCCTATGATAATTTCATCTTTCTCTGACTTTCCTAGAAAAGTCTTGAGATTTAAAAAAAAATAGAGAAAATTACTTTCAATCAGCATCTCAGCTGTGTAGATTTATGGAGATGTTCTTCTGGTGATTGAGGAGGTTGGATTTATTGTGTTTTTCCCTCTCAGGGTTAGAAGGGCAGGGCAAAGGGATTGGGGGAAGAACCACATCTCACTGTTGATTTTTAACTTTGAATCTGAAAATGCACTCTCCTGGGTCCACAAGTAAGGAAAGTATTGCCAAGCCTCAGTTTTTACACTAGTCAGCCCTCGGCTAGAAAAAACAAAACAGACTTCCCTTTGTTTTATTTAGGAGAAACGAAAATGCTTTTGTTGTGTTGGAGAAGACATGTGACCTGATTAATAAATCTCTACATAGCCCATGTATATGAGGTTTCACACTTTTCTACCATATTCTGGTTGAGTTATATTAAGTCACCAAATTTAAGCCAACCTGTGCAGAAAACCACTTTTGGTAATACCAGTGTGCAGCCAAAGTTTTCTGCTCAGAACTGCTGTCACCCTTCACACTTGTCTATCCTAAATATATGTAGGCTTCCCAGGTAGCACTAGTGGAAAAAAACCTAGCTGCCAGTGCAGGAGAAATAAGAGACATGGGTTTAACCCCTAGTTTGGAAGGATCCCCTGGAAGAGGGCAGGACAACCTGCTCCAGTGTTCTTGCCTGAAGAATGCCATGGGCATAGGAGCTTGGCAGGATACAGCCCATTAGGTCACAAAGAGTTGGACACAAGTGACTTAGTATGCACTTCAACAATATGTGAATTGTGAACTTCCAGATGTTCAAGCTGGTTTTAGAAAAGACAGAGGAACCAGAGTTCAAATTGCCAACATCTGCTGAATCATAAAAAATGCAAACAACTATTTCTGCTTTATTGACTATGCCAAAGCCTTTGACTGTGTGGATCACAACAAACTGTGGAAAATTCTGAAAGAGATGAGAATACCAGACCACCTGACCTGCCTCCAGAGAAATCTGTATGCGGGTCAGGAAGCAACAGTTAGAACTGGACATGGAACAACAGACTGGTTCCAAATAGGAAGAAGAGTACATCAAGGCTGGATATTGTCACCCTGCTTATTTAACTTATATGCAGAATACATCATGAGAAATGCTGGGCTGGAAGAAGCACAAGCTGGAATCAAGATTGCCGGGAGAAACATCAATAACCTCAGATATGAAGATGACACCACCCTTATGGCAGAAAGTGAAGAACTAAAGAGCCTCTTGATGAAAGTGAAAGAAGAGAGTGAAAAAGTTGGCTTAAAGCTCAACATTCAGAAAACTAAAATCATGGCATCTGGTCCCATCAATTCATGGGAAATAGATGGGGAAACAATGGAAACAGTGGCTGAGTTTGGTTTTCTGGGCTCCAAAATCACTGTAGGTGATGACTGCAGCCATGAAATTAAAAGACGCTTACTCTTTGGAAGGAAAGTTATGACCAACCTAGGCAGCATATAAAAAAGCAGAGACATCACTTTTCCAACAAAGGTCTGTCTAGTCAAGGCTATGGTTTTTCCAGTAGTCATGCATGGATGTGAGTGTTGTACTATAAAGAAAGCTGAGCGCAGAAGAATTGATGCTTTTGAACTGTGGTTTTGAAGACTCTTGAGAGTCCCTTGGACTGCAAGGAGATCCAACCAGTCCATCCTAAAGGAGATCAGTCCTGAGTGTTTATTGTAAGGACTGATGTTGAAGCTGACATTCCAATACTTTGGTCACTTGGTGCGAAGAACTGACTCATTTGAAAAGACCCTGATGCTGGGAAAGAATGAAGGTGGGAGGAGAAGGGGACGACAGAAGATGAGATGGTTGGATGGTATCACCGACTCAATGGACATGAGTTTGGGTAAACTTAGACAGGGAGGCCTGGCATGCTGCAGTCCATTGGGTCGCAAAGAGTTGGATACGACTAAGCAATTGAACTGAACTGATATATATATATACACACACACATGTGCGCACACATGCGTGCACACACACACACACACCTATTTAAGTAATATATTTAGTAATTCCATTCAGAATTGAATGGACATACTGTAATACTCTAAAAGTAAGTTCTTCATGAATTGAAGATCTTTTTGCAGCTTGTAACATGAACTAGAATCATTAAAAAACAATGGCAATTACACAAAAACGTTTGGAAAATGCCAACAATGCTGTGTGAAAGCATCTGTGATTCAGTGGGCATGAGATGGAAGTCTCAAACACTGTTTCCTCTTGAGGAAGTGTCAACAATACTGATTTTATAGAGACTGAAAATATTTTTTTTTGCTGTACGAGAAAGATGACCAGAATGCCTGATTCTAAGCTTTTCAGAAAATTTACGTTCAAGAACTGACTTAAGAGATGAAAATTTCTAACTATGACTGGGTAAATGGTATTAAAAGTGCACTCCTGCCATAAACAACTCAACAAAATGAATTCTTGAAAGGAAGATGGTAGTTAAAAATATGACTAAGATAAAGACTCCAAAAATCAAACTTAAAAGAAGATATGCAATTCATGGAATTTGTTAGCTTGGATCCAGTCCATATAGAGGTGTAAGATGATATGAGCAAAAACAGTTTTCTAAGAGTGTATGAATTACCATGGATTGTGAGAAAATGGTGAATGAAATAAGCAATCTTACATGTTCTTGATGGGGTTCAGTGAGTCACCTGCCATGTTATTGACAGAAAAGACATATGTACGTGTGGTACATTTTCATTTTAAGGTGAAGTTAAGTGGCAGGTATTTGATTCTATAATTTTAAGATTTCCTTTTAGGTATTTGTTTAGTTTTTTATCTTCATGTGTATTCTTTATCTAATTATTACACTTTCAAAGTCATTTAACATTCTTTCCCTAACACCCTACAATAGGGAAATGTAACACGTATTGCATAAGTTTACTGTATTCCAGATGTAAATGAAAATCTATCATTAGTCAGTTTTTCTCTTATTATTTCTTATCAGTTGCAACAATATATTTTTATGTTTGTTTTCTAATGCTATTACAGGTATAAAATGTTCTTGTAGGTGGATATTTGAAAACGTCTACATGTAAACCAAAGCTCACAGTTTATATATATAATTTTTGAAGTTATTTAGCTATAGACTAAAATGTACTATGTAAAAATATAATAATAGATAAAATATTTTAAATAATTTTATAGCATCTTTAAAAAATTTGTTTTATAAAAGTTATTTCCCTTCATTTAAAATTATTTAAAAGCTGTTGAAATGTTAAGAAATAAGTGACTAACTTGAACTATCTAGAACTGCAAGAAAATTGAGGTTTCAAAATATATGGCCTGGGAGTGAAAAATCTTTATTTATTCTCAGAAAATCTGTGTATTTCTCTTAATTTGATGCTTATACATGGTGGCATTTATAGTTAGCATGAACATGGTAAGAAGGAGTTTTAATATTATTTCTTAATGGAAATAAAATAAATCAGAGTTCTAACTTTATTTTTTGTATTGTAAAACATGGTAACACTTAATGTGTTGAAAATTTTAAGTACTTTACTATTCTCAGTTAAGAGATTTTTGTATTTATCATTCTTCTTTAGAAACATTTTTTTTTAGAAACACATTTTTTAGTGAGCAACAAAAATCCAGTATAATAGTTAGCTGTAGGAATGATTATTTTAAGAGTTAACACATTTTAGTTATTTTTGTCAAAATGATATATCAGAAGCATATTCTCTATTATATTAATAGTTTCTTAAAAATTAAAAATGCTTATGCAAGCAAATCTATTTAGGAAACATTGACTTATATAAAGCCAACTAATAGTGGGATTTTCATAGCCTTTAATAAGTTTCAATGCTTTATAACTCAACAAGAAAGGATATATATGTAAAATTTCCCAAACATTTGATTTCAGATCCTTCTTTGCTAGCAGGATCTCTTGGGGTTGTGATTTGTCTATTGCATTTTAGGACATGTCAGTTTAGAATATGCTTTTTATAATTATAAACTTTGGAAATTAATCATGATATTTCAAATATAATCATTTATATATAACCACAAAAAAAACCTTCCAACTTTCTGTGTACTTACAAAAATAATAAAATCTTCATAAATAAGCCAAGTAATTGTGTTGTATATTGATTGTGCTTGTTGAAGCCCTCATTTTTCTACATTTCATGTAGAATAACATGGCACCATTTCAAATTTTACTCTATCTTGTATTTAAATCTACAGCTATAAAAATTTAATTTTGTTTTGTCTCATTTTGCTATCAAAATTGTAGGTTCAAATATCCTCGTTTCTGTATACGTAATAATTCATCGTTTTTACATTATCTTCCTTGGTTAAACCATGTACCTATTCTTTAAAAGCTGTATAAATAGTAGTATTCCTTCTTTTCATTCAGATATTTTTTTCAGGGCCTTTGTTTTTGATAAAGCAAGAAAACGATGCCTCTGGTTCCCTTTCAATAGCATGTCAAGTGGAGTAAAAAAGGAGTTTGGCCATGAATTTGACCTCTATGAAAACAAAGGTAACTGGCTTTTCTCTAAATATTTCATAATGAAATGAAGTATAAAGTATATGTAATTACCTGCCACAGTGCTCTTTCTAACTGATTTTTCCATCATATCCTGATCTGTTATGCAGTCGATTCATCCATTAAGCCAGATGACACTAACGTCTTGACTGTTTTCAGTGTGGCCCTTTAAAAAGAGCTTTTCCCAAATTTTCCATAATTAGATTACCCCCTCTCTCTTTGTTTATTTCTAGTAGCATCTCCTGGGACTGATATTCTCCACATTCACTTTAGAATATGCCACTTTAAGTCATCAGTTTAAGATGCTTTATATATTTGTATTAGTTTAAGACATTATATATATATATAAATATATAAATGTGTATTTATACAGTATTCTAAATTTTAACAACTTTTTTCTAATAACTAAATTTTAATCTATGGATAATTAATCTAAGTTATACTTATGATGGCTGGTAATAATAAAATGTGGAGGTTTTGAAAACGTAATTTGATCTATTGCTAGTTATATACTTAAAAAAAATCTTTAAAAGAATTGAGACCATATTATTTGTTAATTTGTCTATGCTGATAGTTTGATACTGTATTCTCAAGGTATTTACTTTGCTCAAAAGCAGATTTATATCAATAAAATAATCTCTCATCACACAAAATAATAATCATGAATTATGTTTTTGATAATACTATGTGTCTCAATTTTAATGTTTTGTTATATTTTCATAAATTTAGTTATTTAGTAATACACATAGACATTTCTTTGTTAATAGGGAAAATGCTTAGATTACATTAAAATTAATTCATGTTAGAAAATAAGATGATCTCTATACACCTCAATAATTCTATAAATCCTAAACATGATTCATAATCTTGTGTAAAACCATCTTCAATCTTCTGGGTTGCTAATTGAATATACTGTCATTTGATAGGAATATACAGCTTGTTTTTATTTGATTGTCCTATAATTTAGCAGCCAATCTGTTAGAAAAAATATGGAAAATAATAATCAGCATAATGTAATTGTCACATACACACACATACACAAAAACCCACACAATTTTACTGATATAAAGACAGTAAATAGCATTGGCATATATACACTACCATGTGTAAGCTAGATAGCTAGTTGGAAGCTGCTGCATAGTACAGGGAGTCCAACCTGGTGCTCTGTGGCGACCTATATACACTTATGGCTCATTTGCGTTGTTGCATGGCAGAAACCAACACAACTTTGTAAAACAATTATCTTCTAATTAAAAAAAATGAATCAGATCATTTATAACAAAATGATCAGTTATTTCTATTACCTCAACGTAACTGCTTGAATTCAAATAGGCTTACAAATTTTTATTTTTAATATTTTCTTAAAATGGGCTCTGCACTTAAGCGAATAATTGTGCCAAATTAAATTTGCCTCGTCAATTGAGTATGTAGAATAATCTGCATTAAACAGGTAGACTAATCTCTAGAGTTTCCCAGATATACACTCAGAAAGTTAAAACTTCTCAATGGTTTGTTGTTTGTTTGTTTTGGATTACTCTAAATGCATTATTTTGAAAATATTAATTGAAGTTTTAGGCAAGAAATTTCAGTATTTGTGGTGGTTTATAAGCATTAATTACTTAAAGATTCAAATGGAATTTTATATGTTTATATTTAATATATATAGCATATATTACACCTGGTTATAACATTTTTCTCTGCTTTCTTTTAATAGACTACATTAGAAACTGTATCATTGGTAAAGGTGGTAGCTACAAGGGAACGGTATCCATCACTAAAAGTGGCATCAAATGCCAGCCCTGGAATTCCATGATACCACACGAACACAGGTAAGTCGAGCACGAAGAAAAGAGGACAGAGCCTTTCTTGGACGGGTCTGTTAGCAGGCCCAGGTTAGTCCTTCAGATTAATCCTACAGCTCTGTAATAGTTTAGCCAACTTTGCTGAAGTGTTTTAGTCTAAGGCTTATCTGAATTAATAACTGATATTTAGCCAAAGAATAAAAAATATATATCATTAAGATGTAGCCTAACATTATTTTTACCACAAAACCTCAATTTATAGATATTGGTGTTTGGGAAGAAATAATAAAAAAGTAATAAAAACTTTTTTCCTTCTCTTTGCCTGTGAGAAGGCACAGCACTCTGCAGCTGGAGTGGAGAGGTTGCCTGTGCTAAGTTGGAGATGGAGAAATTCTGATCTTCCCCAGGAGCCAAATGTTGTTTAACCATGGTGGTTCTCAAACTCGGCTGCACATTAAAATCGCTAAAAGCCCTTAATGAATCCTACCACTTGGGTGTCAATAAAGACTGATTAAATCAGAATCTTTGGGGAGAAATAACCCAGCCACCAGTTTTTCTTTAGAGCTTTGCTAAAAATTAGTGTCTCAGATGACCAACTTTCCCTTTTCACCTAGCACCTAATGACTGGAGAAAACTTCTTATTTCTTGGAAATTAAATGTCTATAGTTAAGAGAAGGATTGTGTTCATTATAACAGATGAATGCTATTTAAAGTTGAATAAATATCCATGAGAGTTTTAAACATCATGGAGGAGAAACAGATATCTACTCATTAGAGAGCTATATATAGCCAAAGTTTCTCAAGACTTATTTTGGAAATAATTTTAACAGGAACTAGTTTAAAATAGCTCTAGCTGGTTATTGGATGCACTGGAAGATATAGATTACCATGTGCCAAGTACCTTGTTAAACAGTATACCTAGGTTATCTCATTTAATCCTCTCAAGAACCACCTGTGTGCTCAGTCACTAAGTCGTGTCTGACTCTTTGCGGCCCTATAGACTGTAGCCTGCCACACTCCTCAGCCCATGGAATTTTCTAGGCAAGAATACTGGAGTGGGTTACCATTTCCTACTCCAGGGGATCTTCCCAATCCAGGGACCGAACCCATGTCTCTTGTGTCTCCTGCATTGACATCACTAGCACCACCTAGGAAGCCCCCAAGAACCACATAGTAGGTGATTTTATTAGTTTTATTTTTTATATGGTGAAACTGAATGGCAAAGATCTTAGTAAGTTTTCAAAGTCACACACAGCTAGCAAGTGGTATATCCAGAATCTGAGGCCTGCCAGTGCCACTCTAAAACCTGTGCTTTTAACAACTTTAGGGCCTTAAATACTCAGCAAATCAGAAGGATACATACTGTGACTTCTTTTTTCAATAGTGGTGATTTACTTGCCTTGATGAACCCACTTTGTTCATTTTCATTCATTTGGTGGGGAATAACCATGCAAGATGATTTACTTCAGTAAACAGAGACAGAGTTCATCGGTCCACATATAAAGAAAAAGGGTTGGTTGGTCTACACTGGGATGAAATCGTTGATGCTGGTCTAGTTAAAGCCAACCAGCAAGCGTCCAAGTGAATCAGCTTTACAGTGTTTGTATAACAGAAAGCAACTAATTATTTTTGTCAAATTCATTACTTATAATTATGCATGAATACCTCCAAAAATAGTTTTATCATTATAGTACAAAGCAAACAATATAATTGGTTTTGTCCTCTTATAGGATTTGCATGGTGCCAGTCCCTGCATAGTGAGGAAAACATTTTGCTTAAATAGATGGATCTAAGAATTTCATGAACAAAGGAATAGTGTTTGAAATCAATCCTACTGTAGTCAAGGAGAGTGCACTGGACTGACCCAGCAAAGGTCTTATTTCAACCCAAATTCTCTGTGATTGTGATTCTCTGCTATAGGAAGGAGTACATGTGAAATAGATCTCCCTGGGAACTAGCTTCCCAGTCCAATCAGCTATTTTATCAACAAACATTTCCTTATGGTACAGAGCTTTAAGGAAGAGAAGACTTCATAGGTTAATCAATTTTCTGTATTTAATGGGAGCAACACATTTTCATCAATTAGTGGCTCTTTGGAATATCTAAATGATAGGTTAACACTTTTAAAGTGATAACTTAAGATTAATTGTATGTAAAGTGGAAAAATAAATATATATCTATATATGTCTCTGTCTAGAAGGGTGATTTATTGTGGACTCCCTAAATTGAAATATTTTACAAGTGGCTTAATGGGAAGATGATGATAGATGATGAAATTAGTATAGAAGCTTAACTAGAAAATCAGGTGACCTGATATCTCCATCTGTATCCTTCACTGGCCACCCAGCATTCATTAAAGAAGCAGATGATGGAATGGATCAAGTTGCCTATAAACAGAGTTCAGATTAAAAGAAAAGAAAATGTGGCTAGCACCCAGAAGATCGAATTTATATTTCCAAGTATATTTGGATATAAATCAATTTTACATATTCTTTCACTTATCTCTCTAAAAATAAGCTTTGTTCACAAGGACAAAGAACCAAAAATAGTATGCATGTGAGTAAAATTTTATTACAGAGCTTATTGCCTGGCACAGGGCATGGGTGTAATAGATTTTCATAAATATGTGCTGAATGAACACATAAGAACAAAGAACAGGGTTAGGCTTCATCACTTGGTCAAGTAAGATATGTTAAAGAAAAGCACAGAACACTAAAGAATGCCAGTTAATTTGGGTAAAAGTTATATATACCAAAGGATGAAGAGATGACGCAGACTGCTGTTTACCCTGCGTGTCCTAAAGAGGAGTTTGATATGCACTGATACAGAATTGTGGAAAGTAGCACATATTTTTCTCTTGTTCATTTTTATTAACTCTGTTGGGAAAACTTTATTCTTTTACCCATACCTATTTTAGATTTTCACTCTATCTCTCTCCCTTCCTACTTGCATCTTTCCTACTAAACTGTTGACTTACGCATTCATTACTTCTTCACAGCTTCTTTTTCACTTTACAAATCTACTGGAAAGGTGTATGTTTGTGTATGTGTAGTGTATATGTATATGTGTTTTGTGTGTGTGTGTAACAAAAAAATCTCTAAAACTTCAGGTATTTTATATGTGTGCATTAAATCGTCTAGGTTTTTAAACTTCATACATAAAATGATAAAAATAAAGGACCTTATAACAATCTAATTCACTCCATTCATTTTGTAAGTCAAGTTGAAAACCCAAAAAGCAAGTAAATTGCCTAAGGACTAGTGTTGTATACCAGTCAAGTGAAATGTATAGGGCAACTATGTAGGTTTTCATGATTAACAATAACCTATTCTTATTACTATAGTAAGCCAAACTTTTAAGAAAGAGTTATAGGGGGGTTTTCTAAGGTAGATTTGGTTAAAGCAATGCTTTATGAAAAAAATATAAAGTAAAATTCAGTTTTGATTCTATCAGAGAAATGAGTATTTCATTATAAATTTACTATGGAAAATTGGATAACTGGCAAGAATGAAAGGAAAATACATTTCATGCAATGGCACAAAGATTATCTTAATTTATTCTGGAATAATAGAGCTAAAACTAAGACAAAAGATGCCATTGTTTTCTTTGAAAATTAAATACTGTTAAGAACTGTAAAGTCATGATAAACTTTAATTATAATTTGTATCAATCATAAGACCAAATTTTAATTATTATTCTCCAGTATTTAAAATGCTAGTGAAATAAGAATTAAACTATTTTGACATTTCATAATGTTAATGATACTTAATTCATATCTTGAAATTGTTTAGTTAGTAGTAAGTCTCTTAGACTATTTTTGACCAATAATTTACATTTTCTGAGGACTTTATTGTATTTCATGTCCATGTCCAAATTAAATGATTTCTTTGCAAAATGTTGCTTGGTACCCAAGGCATGTTCCTATTTATTATGTGCTACAGCATAATGAAAAATCATTATTTCTTAACTAAAAGTTTAAGTGCATAGGAAACATATTTGAATAGCATTTACTGACAGACTAAAAGCTTTGGATTTGACTGTAGTTTAAGTACCATTTAGAACTCAGAGATCAGTAAAAGTAGAAATTAAGCTTTATGGAAAACATTGTACTGAATATTGAAAATACAGTTGGATTTTCCAAAAAAGTGCTTACTAATGTTACCTGCAGATATTTTTACTTATGCTATTTATATGCGCAGTCTAGGAGACACATGCAGTATCACTGAGGCCAAGGTCACAAGCAGTACAAAAGAATAAAAAGAGCTTTGGAGTTTTCTGCTTTTATGTTGAAATACTTTATGCTGATAACAAAATTATAACTAGGGCATTAGAAATTTTAAACAAAGGTACTGTATTTCAGTCTATGGCCAAATACTATGAACTAAGCCTGAAAGCACCACGCTCCAGTCACAGTGAAAACTTCAAAAATTTTTAAAGAGAATAGCATTTCTGTCTTTTACTATGACATCTAATAACTAAGTGGAGTGTGCTTAATAATAGGTAGCATTTATTAAGTCTCAGTTACTCTTGTCTCTTTGAACTTCTCAAAACAACTGCATGAGGTGTAAGATGTTACAAGTTATAGTTATACTCAGTGTACAGGTAAGCTAACAGGCTGAAAGAGGCTACATTGCCCACTGGGGTCTCCAGTTAGTAAGATAGAGCTGAAATTTGAGTCCGGGTTTAGTTTGAGTCTAAAATCTTTGTTTCTGTTACTTCATCAATTTGTTTATCAATTGTGAAGAAAAGGGGAGGGGTATTATTCATAAGAAAATATATAAAAAAACAAGTAATTATCTCAGATAAACAATGTAATAGTGAGATGTCAATGCCTAGTGCAGCGTTTCTACAGTTCTCTCCTCAGGGGCTCTCCTCTATCATTTGCTACCTTTGAGTGGAACTTTGAAACTATGGTTCAATTAGGTTCTAGAATGATTAGCAAATTCAGACATGAATGATTCTTATTGGTGCAGAATACGAGAATTCAGTTAGGTAAATGCCTATAAAATTTAAAGTATTTTAAGAATGGATGGAAGTGATCGAATTAAAGTTAATATATATGGCTGAGATAGAGTAAAGAATTTCTCCACTTTCAGGAAAATATATCCACTAGTTAGTAAAATTAATAGGCCCCCCAAAGTTGCATGCTCTTATACTGTAATGATTATCATTTTAAAACTAGCTTTTTGCCTTCGAGCTATCGGGGTAAAGACCTACAGGAAAACTACTGTCGAAATCCTCGAGGGGAAGAAGGGGGACCTTGGTGTTTCACAAGCAATCCAGAGGTACGCTACGAAGTCTGTGACATTCCTCAGTGTTCAGAAGGTAAATGACCTGAATGCCATGTGGGGCACTCTGTTCCCCCTTTGTGTAAAACTGCAGCTCACATTAAAGGTTAACAGAATTGAATTAAATCACAATGAATATGCTGTCCATTCAAACGCAACTGTAGATCATTATTTGAGCATTTTTACAGGATGTTTTAAAAGTTAAAAACTGATTATCATCAAATTAATGCAAAGTAATGGAGGGAGTTAGTTTGAATTTCAAAGGAGCCTGAGGTATCTCACTGGGTAGAGTAAAATTTGGGCTTCCTCCTCAACTGTTTTGAGCTCATATACCTCAGTCTACTCCCTCAGTCTACTCACTGAAAAGGAGCCAAATGACACTTAGCCCTTTATTTGTAACACTAATTCTATACATTTAGAACCTGCTTCTGCAGATGTTTTGTCAAGTCTATATTGAAGTGGTGTGGCAAGGGTATATAGAACCAGAAGAGAATAAAGAAGGGGGTAACTGAAATTTTGAATGCCCTGTATGTGTTTTGGTGAATATGTGTCTAGAACCAAATTTGACACGTAGTCCAATTTGACACATAGTCTGGAACTAAGTATCTATAGATTCCAGCTGTCTTGAAGGCAGCCACTCCACATCTGCGTATTCATCTCCTCTCACAGCATGAAAGGGCACTATCCTTACTTTTCCAGTGGAAAATGAATGACTGAAGAGAAGGAAAAGTAACCATTTCAGCATTGTACGTGGTTTTATTAGTTTCTGGCTACATAATAGCTGGCTTTTTAGTTGTGTCAGAAACTAAAATTCTAAAAATCAAAATGAAACATGGATTAAATTCTGATAAAAATTTGGTAGGGTTTTGAAGTACTTGGGGTGGGGGTTACTGCTGGAATGCTGTCCAATTTTTATAGTAAGATATCTTGCTTGTTTGTTATTAACCAAATATCGTTGAACTATTTCTTCCATAATATTAATTAAATATTAGGTTGATATTTATCACGTTAAAAGGCCGTTGTTAGCTAATTGTCACAGAGAAGTCGAATTTGTTTTTTGTTGTTAGTTAGTTTAAAATTCTTGAATGAATGTGCTAGAGCCAGTCCCAACTCTGTTTGTAAATTCTTACTTTCCATTCCATATCATATTCTGTTCACTATAACTTCTTCATTGTTTTCTTTTCTTTTAAAAATAATAAACTGATCTGTGATAACGTTATGAATAAGTCTGTTTTGTATGAATAAGTCTGTATTTAATACCTGTCTTAACGTTTGCACATGGAAGAAAACCCTACTTTTAGGGATTTCTCCGCTATCACAGTTTCTTAAGGTTGGAAATGATTGGCAAAGAGTTTTATTTATTGGTTTTGTTTGACCTGGGACAGTGTTTTCAAGGAAAGGCAAACTGGTCAAACTTTAAACAGTTAAGCATTTTTTCTGTGTGCCTAGTCTGTGGGAATGTGATTTTTCAACCCCTGGTGTATAAGAAGAACCTTCATTGAAATATATTCACATAGCAAAAAATAAGTGTGCTAAATAAATGACTGGGAAAATTTCTGGTCATTCTTATTAGGGTATACATCTCAAATGTTTTTTTTTAATGATATGAGATTATCACACCTCCCTTAGAAAAGGACATTGTTCAGTAGCACAAATGGCACTTGATGCTGTTGGTCACCGTGGCATCAAAGATTGCAGATATACTTTTTCTGGAAACTACTCAGTAGTCTGACAGTACTTGCAAAACTCTCCTGTGAGAGAAGTAAACCAGCACCTGTCCTGGGGGCTAAATATATATCAGGGACTGTGAATTGAGCTTTGATATTTAAGCTCATACTAAAATGAGCAATGTTTTAGAAGGATTTTAATAAAGAAGATCTAAAATAAGAAGAAGCATAGTCAAACATTGATAGAGAAAGAGTTATTTACAAAATGGATAATACAAAATATACAAAATAATGTATATATGATGCAAATTTCTATTAAAATATAAATATAAGGGAAAAAGCCACAAAATTCACAATGTTTAAATAGTATGGGTGAGACATTTTAATATATGGATATTGCAAATGTCAAGTTCCAAAGGTTATTTATATGAATGAAACATTGAAGATGCCATCATTTTGTATATTTTAAAATTAAAGTACCTGTAAACAACTTTGGACTATTTGGAAAAGGACAAGTAAAACAGTATATATTTTTTGAAATCTTTCTATATATTTTTTGAAATCTTTCTAACTATATTAAAATATTTGCTTTAAATAATTATCTGAAATTTTGAAATTTTGGTTCATAAAAATATATCTTATATTTAAAGATTGAAGTTATTTTCTTATAAGTTAAACCTTTGAAGTATATTAAGCATTCCAAAAGAAAATGAATACTCATTTACACATTTAAAACCTTACATAACTATGTAAAGAAAATACTACCATTAATGTTTAATTCAAAGATTATGGAAAATTGAGGTATATGAAATCTGACTTTTTGCTTTAACATTTGCTTGGGATTTAAAATAAAGCAATCATTTGTCATTGAAACAGGTTTTTTAAATGATAAATATTCAAGTAAATGCATTTTATTATTCTAAAATTATATAATTATATTTTTAAATACTTACAAATAAAATACCAAATAATTCTGCCATAACTTTAAATGTGTAATTCCTGTGTGGCAAAAGACTTATAAAAACAAAGATTTAAATAAAACTATTATTTATAAATGGGGGTTCATATTTTAAACATTCTGTTTTGCTGAAGTAATCACCAGCTTGGATTTATCTGAGAGATACTTTCAAAACAGTTGTTTCAGTCTGTAAACTCAGATCACTTGTGACTTTATGACTGAGAAAAATGGAACAGAGCAATTTTTGAGTTTAGTTGGTTAGTATACCAGAAAGGTGTTAAATTAATCTTACTTATGATTAATGTGTAGCGTGTGTACTTTTCTATTATCAATTAGGGCAGAACTATAATTAAAAAAAGATATTCTACTTATGAATAGAGATTTTGTTTGAATTTATGAGAACTGGGACATAATTTTTTTTTTTTTTAATTTTAAGGGGAGAGCTTTCTGGAATGGTTAAGTAATACATTAGCCGTAACAGAGAGAGTCAAAAGAGCATAGAACAGGAGATGCAATGCTTACCTTCTTGAACTATTATCTAGTTAATGCTTTCAGCTGAGTCCTTAGATGGACTTGGTTTACACCTGGATGGCTTGACTATGAGCTGGGAAAACTTAGAAGAGTCTTAGAATTCTCGAAGATTGAGAAGTAAATATGAGATCAAAATTTGCCTTTCTCAAAGTAATTTTTATGACTAACCTGATGGTTGGATGCAAAGGAAGAACCACACATTTTTCATCCTTGGATAAGAGAGCCAATCTCATTTCTTGTAACCTCCAATAGGTGAGAAACCAACAGAACAACTGGCTGCTGTAAAAAGAGGGAAGAGGGTAATGAGGACAATATTAAAAAAAGACAGGGAGACTGACCTTCTAAAAGTTTTGCTTTTAGTCTGTCTTAAAGTATGGCCAGTTAGAATGGGTAGGAAACAAGTTAAATATATAGGATGGACAGGCAATTAGGCGAATGGAAAGAGCACTGGACTGTGGGTGTGACCTGTGCTCTAGTTACAGATCTGGCATTTTCTGTTTTAGGTAAGTTCCTTAAAACTTTTGTGAGCTTTGCTCTCCTCACTGCAGGGATCAAATGATTTCTTACATGTTCAAAATACTGAATGATCAAAGAATATGTAACTATATTTTTAGCATCTCAGTCCTCACAGGATATATTTAAATTCCCACCCCAACAACAACTTTCATTGCCTTCCAGAACTGAGCATTATTCATGCTAAGTTTTATTATTTTTTCAACTTCATTAGGTTTGCACCTGCATGCATAACTCTCCTTTCACTATACTATAAACATAGCATACTAGTTCATTTTTGGGGCACCATTTAGGTTATTTTGCTCCCTTTATAGTTTATCCACATATCATCCATTCTTCAGGGTCTAAGGAAAATCCATTCTCTCCTAAAAGCCATTACGGCCAAACACTAAGAACTTTCAGAATTGAACAGATTATCTACAAACTTGCCACTTAATGTGAGATCCAAGAACCAGAAGCATCAGCATCCACTGGGAGCTTGCTAGTAATGCCCCAACCCTGATTCACTGAGTCAGAACTTGTCCTTTATTGGACAAGATCTCAAAGTAACGTTTATGCATATTAAAGTCTGGAGAAGCTCTGATCTACCACTCATGCTGGAAAGTGGTCATCGTATAGAATCACCTGTTTCATTTGTGTAGCTATTTCCCTTTAGAAATTTAAAACTTCTAAAGTTTCAGGAGAAACATTCTTTTAATAATGCCCCACAACAATTTCCCCCAAAATAATTATATTCGCTCTAATTTGAAAAGGATATATTCTTATAAACTGCATTTTCTGATGGACACAAATAGGTGTATTCTGATTCTTAAGTACTATTAAAGATTAGAAATTGTACATGTGTATATTTATTCCTCATCTGTGATTGTAGGATTTTATTACATGCTTCCATTCAATACAAAGGAGCAGACAACAATGATCGATGATACGTGAACCTATCAAACCTTACCTTCTTTTCAAAATGGAGACTAAGTAAGCTTGTAATCCTGTTCAGATGGAAAGCTGAAATGTGATGATATGTAACCTATGTGGATTTGATCTTTGCCAACCAGAGCACTTTTATCTACATGCTCTTGGACCCCCTTAGGGGTTTACCGACTGTTGTCTGGGGGAGCTCAGTATCAAATGAGAGAAAGCTGAATCTGTCTCTTGTCTTACTTCATAGATTAACCTACATGCAAAGAAGTATATAGATCAGGCCAAATGGTTTCATGTTTTAGAGATTTAATTGTTAATGTCTTATTAGATCATAAAAATCAAAGTTTCAAAAGTGATGATTCTAATAGTATATCCCAAATTACTATAAATACTCATTAGCCTAGATCCCAGTGGATAAAATGAAACCCTGATATCTTTTCCCACTTCAGCTAATGTTAGATGATCAGTAATCACAAGATACAAATGATGTGTTTGGGGAAGTTTGCCGGATTCGTAGGAAAGCCAAGCAATGATTTATTCCACAGGCTGACTGCTGTGCTACATCAAATCAACCTGCCCATTTGAGAAGTCTCTTTTTCAGCTAGTTGATATGATTCAGACTTTTCAGTGTGGCTTAAGGTGCCAGCCAGAAAACTATTAATTAACCTCACAGAATCACCAGTGATATTTAGCATAGTTAGATCAGTTTATAGATTTTTAAAAACAGTGAGTACAAGAAGTTGAATAGTAGGTCATATCCTAAGCTTTAGATACAAATGTAAGTCTGCTCAGGTATTCGATATGGATGCTCACTAATAGAAAGGGACTGTGAATTTTCTTTTAAAATATTTGTATTCTTTAAATAGTACTAGATTACTGTTTGAAGCTGGTCTCTCAAATCTGTGTGGTCCTGATCTTTGCATTAACTGTAGCAGTATGATGTGTACTCATTCTAAATGGTGCATTTTCTGTGTATGTACTGGAGGGTGAGTTGAAAGAGGAGCACTATTATGTTGACAGTACAGATATTGAGATCCCGGGCATTATAGACCAACAAAGGGAAAATTCCCAAGGACTCTTCAGTTTCTAGGTAACTTTCAGATATTTATCAAAAATTAGGAAGGTAGTATCTTGACCCTATGGTAATTTTGTATGACACTAACTACAAAAATTCCATTTAAAGTGTGTGAAAAGTTCTGTAGGGAGTATTTTATGCCACTGTTAATGGACATTAAGCCCTAACTTAAAGTTAAAATAGTATATAAGTTTTCCTGAAAATACCCTTGCTGTATAGGTGATTTACTGTTCTTTAAATGGAACAGTGGTGCTCTTGATTTTGCTGTCAGAAGCAATTAATATGCCATGCTTTGATTTTATTAGTTGAATGCATGACCTGCAATGGGGAAAGTTACCGAGGTCCCATGGATCACACAGAAACAGGCAAGATTTGTCAGCGCTGGGATCATCAGACACCACACCGGCACAAATTCTTGCCAGAAAGGTAAAATACCACCAAATCACATTCCCAAGTGATCCTCTTTACAAACTGTAATTTGTCCCATGACAAATTACATGGAAACTCTCTATAATGTTTTCCTGATAGTCTTGGCACAAAGGGGTTTATGATGAGGTACATGAGAGTGCTGACTACAGCGTCAACTGGTCTTGGCTGATTAGGTTGAGAGTCCCTGAAATCAGGATGCTCCTGAACACAGGAGCATCAGTGGGTACAAAAGGAAAACACTAACAGATGCTTCCTCTTTCTCTTCCATGGAAGCAAAAAAGATAAAAGTGCATTCAATAATAACCACTGTGACATGTCCAAGCTGGGGAGGATGGCATTGTTGTTAACCAAAAGCCAATCTCCTCCTTGTGCCATACCTTCCTGTGACTCAGGTAAAGTGGGGTCATTGTATGACACCGTGTCACAGGCTAAAGGTGGAATAAACTATTCCTTGGCTGCTTTCTTATGGTAGATTTTTAAATTGCCTATCTGGAAGTCAGGCAACCAAGTTTACTTTTCTCCTCAGGAGAACGTGTTGAGTTTAAAAATTATATGTATTTTGGTCTATAAATTTAACAGGCAACGTTTTAGTTGAAAATTTCCCCCTTTTTTATTATAAAGAATAAAAATAAAAATAAATGCAGAAGAAGGTCTTTCTCCCCCTTTCTCTGGAAATTGCCAAATGGTGTTTTTTCTTTCTTTTTTCTCTTTTTTGCTTGTTGTTCTTTTAGATGAAATTAAAACTGCTTTATTTTAAAGTGCATCTCTCATCTTTCAAGTGAGATCAGAAGGGATATGGTAGTAATTAAAAGCAAACCACCAATTCAGGACCCTGTTAATTTAAAGGGAGGTGGGTATAGAGAAAGTGGTGTGATGGAGTTTGTCTTTTACTCTGGTGGAGGTGAGGGCATGACCTAGAAAGCTCTAGCTCCAAAATTGAGCTATCATTAGTAACATAGCTATTGAAACCTAACTTTCAGTTTGAACTTTAAGCCTGCTCTAGAAGAGGACCTGTTTTCTTAATAAAGAATCTACACAAGGTCAACATGTATGTAATTCTGTCCTTAATTGGGCTTGTGAGAAAGGGATTCAGTTTGAGACCTCAACTGGTGGACAGGTGCCAAATGGACCTAACTTATTACTGAAGGAGATGGTACTCTAGCCTTAGTACTATATGCAGATTCATAGACTCAGCAGTCAATGATTAGCAGTCCTTGTAAGGCAAAACATAGAAAAATCCCTTCTTTCACCAGTTAATAGTATCCAAGCTAAGTCAAAAGTTATTTTGTGAGCTGAGGGCTGGGTAATGTTCCAGGAAGATTTACATGACACTTTTCTTGGTGTGGTTTGCAGATATCCCGACAAGGGCTTTGATGATAATTATTGCCGCAATCCTGATGGCAAGCCGAGGCCATGGTGCTATACTCTTGACCCTGACACCCCCTGGGAGTACTGTGCAATTAAAATGTGCGGTAAGTTAGGGTCTAATTTATTGCTTCCTTTTCCTCTCACAGACTGGATCTAAGCAGGCGATTATTAGTGAGACAGGTTAACAACTATTTGATACTTTAATGCATATAGGTTTTAACGATATAAGAATGTGTTACATAAACTTATCCAATCTTTTGCATTTTCAGAGAGCCATTATTTTGAGATACACATGCAAGTGTCAAATACACACAAAACAAACTCATGGTAAAGGCCTACACATTCTCATGTTATCAAGGGAAAGGAAGAAAAGAAAAAAGCAGAATGAGAAAAAGATAAGGGATTATGTGCAGTATCATAATGTCATTAGGGCTGTAAGAGTGAGGACCTTAGACTCTTACCTACCAATCCTGTATCCTTTCCCTAACCTATCCTCCCAGACATAACATGAGCAGTCAACTGACTACGGACCTCTTCTGGTGAATGACAGAGGCGGCAACGCAGAAAACTGAGTCTAATAGAAGATTCTTACAGACATCTTTAATCTTTAGTAGCTAATTCTCACCGCTTTGGCTGTCCTTGTACACAGCCTGCATTCTCTTTCACCTTGTATTTTAGCTGTCCTATAGCCCTTCTACATCCTGGCCTTTACCCTACTCTCCTGAGTTTATGATAAAGGCTTCTTTTCTTACTTGCTTTGTGATATCTCTTTAAATATGTACACTTGGTCCTCTCCTTCATGGTTAACTCACACATTTTTATTCTTCTCTAAAGTTATCATGGATAATAATTAGATGTAGATAATGCTTTTACTTCTGTGTATAAGAAGTCTTATTTTTTTCAACAAGATCCTAAAATGCTTTCAAATTAGCAGAATTGCAAAAATTTAGTAAGTGTTATCATGTTATAAATTGTCTTGCTAATATAAAAATGTGTATAAGGAGAGAAAAATAGAAAGACAGATAATCAGGTGCCAGCACACCAAATGATAAATATACAATTACTAGGCTATGCTTAGGGGTTTGCATATTTCCTTAGATTGGCATGATGAGACTTTCTTTGAACAAAACTTATTCAGTATTATCTACACTGTGATACTGCCAAGGTAAATATCTCTCCACTTAAAGCTGCTAATAAAAAGAAATGTTTTGGACAACTCAAATAAAACCCATAGAAAAGAGACATGTCTGTCATATGTGAAATAACTGCAGAATCTGGAAGGCTCTCAGTGTTCCAAGGAAACTGAACCATCTGTTTGGTCCTTTAAAATAAAGGATGATTTTTGTGACAGTGTTTCTCTGTATAGACTGGGTTAGTGCAACTCATTGACTTTTTAAATGTTATTAATCTGTTCATTATCTAGACCAAGCAGGTACAATAAACCAATAGTTTCCCTTCCTTTTGTGTGTGTGTGTGTTTTAGGCACTCATAAATTGTCTCTGGAATAAGACCAGTAGTAACACACACACATAAACACACACACACACATGCATATTGACTGGCACATTCACCTTTCAACTGGCATGCACAAGACTGGCTATTTTTAAAAGACATTGGGAGAGGAAAAAAAATACAATGAATATGACACTTCTGTTAGGTAGATTTTTTTTTTTTCTTTTCTGTCCAGAGTTGACTATTTATACAACATGCAACAATTCTGATGGATTTGTTAAACAGAGGGTGGTGTTTATAGGATACTAATTCTAAGAAAATGGTGGTAGAATTTGTGAACCAACCCTCTATACATTTGGGCCTTGAACAACATGATGATTAGGTGGCACTGACTCTCCTGGCTCCCCTTGTATCTGTGAATTCAACCAACTGTGGGATCTTGTAGTACTAATAGGTAATAGCATCTACTGTAACAGCATATAAATGGACCTATGCAGTTCAGATCCATGCTGTTCAAGGATCAATTGTAGTTAAGATAAAATTATTTTAACGTTTGGGAATATTTTTAAAATATTTTAAGTTTTAGTTTGTAAACTTATATAGAGAGACTATACTTTTATCAAAATTAGTGAAATAAAGTGGCATTTAGGAATTTTGGAAAATGTAACAGATTACTTTCTTCCAGATATTTTGTCTTATACATATAGTAAAGCCTATGATGAAAAATTAAGAAATTTGGTAATGGTTTCAATTGTGTACTAATTTTCTATTTCTGTATAAGAAATTATCAGAAACTATCAAATTATCAGAAACTTGGTAGCTTAAAATAACACATATGTATTATCTCAGGTTTTCTGTGGGACAGGAGTTAAGGCATAAATCAGGTGTGTTCTCTGCTTAGGATCTCACAAGGCCACAATCCTGGTGCCCACCAGACATACTGTCTCATCTAAGATTGAGTGTTCCCATTCCAGTTCAGTTTCTTGTGGTTGTAGTGCTAAGGTGCTCAGCTCTTAGAAACTGCCTGATGTTTCCTCCCACATGGCCCTCTTCATAATACGGAGGTTTACTTCTTCAAGGCCAATAGCATAGCTTTCTGTTACTTTGAACCTCTGATGTCTGCACCCTCTTTCATTTCTTTACTAAGTTTTTTTTCAAAGTTATTAAAATTTTATAAGCCAGCTTTCTCCAAGATTCTGCACTAGGGATGAATTTCAAAAGGACCTGTTAGGAAATTATATCTTTTAGTGCTTCTAGATAATTTCTTTCATCTTAACACAGAGTTGTGAAAGGCAAAAATAACGGTGTTTTATTTTTCCTGGGAAAATGGTATATCTTTATTGGGGACAATGATTGAAAAATAACTGGCCAGTTTTTGCCTTCACTCTGTGTATGATTTGATACAGAAAGCTCTGCACCCTTTTAAAGAGCTCACCTGATTAGGTCATCCACCCAAGGAAGTCTTCCTTTAATTAAAGTCAACTGATTGGGAACTTTAATTACATCTAAAAAAGTCTCCTCACTTTTGTTGTACAACATAGACTAATTACAGGAGTGGCTTTCCCAAGTGGCTATTCACAAGTTATACCCATACTAAAGGGGAGGGGATTATAGAACATACATCAATGGGCAGAAATCTTAAGGGCTGTATTAGAATCCTGTATACCACACACATGTTTATATGCACTGGCTGCAAAAGAATATTGGTTTATTATGTATTACTTATATCATTTGATTCTTGGGTTATCTCTCTGGCTATCTCTGGTTATCTCTCAGTCTCAACTGCTTGAATTTATTCTGAGCTTTCAATATGTTTGAAGAAAAGAATAGAGTTTATGATTGTGTCATTTGTCTTCTCTGAAGTTGAAGGCAGATTTTGAAACTCTTATTTTATTATATAACAACTGTATAAGAAAATTATAACTGCTATTATTTATTTAACATCTACTGAAAGGTGCTTTCCATCTATTAATAATAATCCCTATCTCAAAATGGCTGTGATTAGGTAGGCCAGTGATGAAAGGTGTGCAAAGACATGATCAGTGGTGCAGACTGCAATATTCATGACATGGTAATTAGGTTGATATAGATAAGGATGTGATAAAGACAGAGAAATGGAAGGAGATGAGAAAATTAGATTAATGTGAGGCAGATTAAGTAGAATCTAAGAGTATCCCAGCTAGTTGCCATGAGAAACACTGAAAAATTAAGCAGGGAGAATGATCTTATCTCGTTCATCATCTAGGACAGTAGCTTCCAAATCAGTGTGCATGAAACCCGGGGGAACAAAAAGCCCATCCTAGGGATTTAAGGGCATGAATAGGTTAAAAGCCTCAAATTTCAGCTCCTCTTTTTCCATATGAATTCTTTCTCAAAATCTTTTGCTTGAGGTGCGTGGGTTGCTAAGGAATCAATCAAATTCAATATCCGATCTGTCCACTGACAACTGCCTCTTGCTACTCTACTCAAAAAAGGTAAACTGTCAATCCTACCTGAATATTAATGGGGTATATTGTCCTGGGTGTAAAAGTCTTGGGGACACTAAACAAAGAGACCTTTGAAAATACTATGTATTTTTGCTGTTTATCATTTACATACTGCTAATAATTATATAACTATATCCATAACAGATAATACCAAAGAATATCACAATAATACTAAAGAACTGCTCACACTGTTGTGAAAGTTCTAGGCCCCACATCAGACTTCGCAACCTTGGGATCTGGCAAAGCGACTCCCCAGGGAATCTGACTTTGAAAGACAGTGGGTTTGATTCCAGAACTCCCACAAGACTGGGGGAAACAGAGACTCTTGGAGGGCACAAAATCTTGTGCACACCAGGACCCAGGGGAAAAGAGCAGTGACCCTACTAGAGACTGAGCCAAACCTGCCTGTGTGTGTTGGAGGGTCTCTTGGAGAGGTGTGGGTTCAAAGTGGCCTGCTGCGGGGACAGGGGCACAGGAAGCAACAGTTCTGGGAGGCATGTGTTGGGTATAAGTCCTTTTTGGAGGTTGCCAGTAGCCCTGCCATAGAGCCTATACACTCTAGGACTCACCTTAGGCCAAACAACTAACAAGGTGGGAGCACAGCCCTGCCATCAAAAGACAGTTTGACTAAAGATTTACTGAGCATGGCCTTGCCCACCAGAACAAGACTCTGTTTTCCCCACACCAAGTCCCTCCCATCAGGAAATTTACATAAGCCTCTTATTCTCGGAGAAGGCAATGGCACCCCACTCCAGTACTCTTGCCTGGAAGATCCGATGGGTGGAGGAGCCTGGTAGGCTGCAGTCCATGGGGTCCCGAAGAGTCGGACACGACTGAGCAACTTCACTTTCACTTTTCACTTTCATTCATTGGAGAAGGAAATGGCAACCCACTCCAGTGTTCTTGCCTAGAGAATCCCAGGGACAGGGGAGCCTGGTGGGCTGCCGTCTCTGGGGTCGCACAGAGTCGGACATGACTGAAGTGACTTAGCAGCTTATTCTCATCCATCAGAAGGCAGACAGAAGAAGTAAGAACTTTAATTTCACAGCCTCCAGAACAAAAACCACAATCACAGAAAGCTAATCAAAATGACCGTATGGATCACAGGCTTGTGTAACTCAGTGAAGCTATGAGCCATGGCGTACAAGGCCACCCAAGATGGATGGGCTATGGTGGAGGGTTCTGACAAAATGTGGTTCACTGGAGCAGGGAATGGCAAACCATTTCAGTATTCTTGCCTCAAGAATCCCATGGACAGTATGAAAAGGCAAAAAAGATATGACACCAGAAGATGATCCCCCTAAGTCAGTAGGTGTCCAATATGTTAATGGGGAAGAGTGGAGAAATTCCTCCAGAAAAAATGAAGAGGCTGGACCAAAGCAGAAACAACACTCAGCTGTGGATGTGCCTGATGGTGAAAGTAAAGTCTGATGCTGTACTATTTCATAGGAATGTATGGGACACATATTCATAGAACAATATTTCATAGGAAGTGGAATGTTAGGTCCATGGATCTAGGTAAATTGGAAGTGGTCAAGCAGGAGATGGCAAGAGTGAGCATCAACATTTTAGGAATCAGTGGACTAAAATGGACAAGAATGGGCAAATTTAATTCAGATGACATTATATCTACTACAGCAGGCAAGAATCTGTTAGAAGAAATGGAGTAGCCCTCATAGTCAACAAGAGTCTGAAATGCAGTACTTGGGTGCAACCTCAAAAACAACAAAATGATCTTGGTTTGTTTCCAAGGCAAAATTTTCAAGTCATAGTAATTCGAGTCTATGCCCCAACCATTGATGCCAAGGAAGTGGAAGATGACCAGTTCTGTGAAGGCCTACAACAGTTCCTAGAACTAACACCAGGAAAAAAAAAAAATGTCCTTTTCATCACAGGGGATTGGAAAGCAAAAGTAGGAAGTCAAGAGATACCTGGAATAATAGGCAAGTTTGACCTTGGAGTACACAGTGAAGAAAGGCAAAGGATAACAGAGTTTTGCCAAGAGAACATGCTGGTCATAGCAAACAACAACACAAGAGACGACTCTACAGAGTCATCACCACCAGGCATCACCAGTAGACATCACCAGATGGTCAGTACTGAAATCAGAGAGATTACGTTCTTTGAAGCCAAAGATAGAGAGAAACTCTATACAGTTAGCAAAAGCAAGACCTGGAGCTGACTATGGCTCAGATCATGAACTCTTTATTGCAAACAGCAGGCTTAAAATGAATAACGTAGGGAAAACCACTTTCAGATATGACCTAAATCAAATCACTTATGATCATACAGTGAAGGTGACAAGTAGATTCAAGGGATTAGATCTGGTAGACAGAGTCCCTGAGAACTATGGACAGAGGTTTATAACATCGTATGGGAATTGATAACCAAAACCATCCCCCAGAAAAATAAATGCAAGAAGGTAAGGTTTTTGTCTGAGGAGGGCTTATGAATAGCTGAGAAAAGAAGAGAAGTGAAAGTAAAAGGAGAAAGGGAAAGATATACCAACTGAATGAGAGTTCCAGAGAATAGAAAGTAGAGATAAGAAAGCCTTAAGTGAACAATACAAAGAAATAGAGGTGGGGGGCGGGGGCGGGGGCGGTGTGGAAACAGAGTGGGAAAGACTAGAGATCTCTTCAAGAAAATTAGAGATACCAAGGGAGCATTTCATGCAAAGATGAGCACAATAAAGGACAGAAACAGTAAGGACCTAACAGAAGCAGAAGACATTAAGAAGAGGTGGCAAGAATACACAGAAGAACTAAACAAAGAAGGTCTTAATGACCCAGATAGCCAGGATGATTTGGTCACTCACCTAGAGCCAGATATCCTGGAGTGTGAAGTCAAGTGGGTCTTAGGAAGCATTACTATGAACAAAACTAGTGGAGGTGATGGAATTCCTGCTGAGCTATTTCAAATCCTGAAAGATGCAGCTGTTAAAGTTCACCCAATATGCCAGCAAATTTGGAAAACTCAGCAATGGCCACTGGACTAGAAAATGTCAGTTTCATTCCAATCCCAAAGAAAAGCAATGCTAAAGTATGTTTCAACTACCATATAATTGTACTCATTTCACATACTAGCAAAGTAATGCTCAAAATCCTTCAGGCTATGCTTCAACAGTACATGAACCAAAAATTTCCACATGTTCAAGCTGGATTTAGAAAAGGCATAGTAACCAGAGATCAAATTGCCAGCATCTGCTGGATCATAAAAAGATCAGAGATTCCAAAAAAAAAAATCTTCATCTGCTTCATTGACTATGCTAAAATCTTTATGTGGATAACAACAAACTGTGGAAAATTCTTAAAGAGATGAGAATACCAGACCACCTTATCTACCTCCTGAGAAACCTGTGTGCAGGTCAAGAAGCAGCAGTTAGAACCAGACACACTGAACAATGGACTGGTTCGAAACTGGGAAAGGAGTAGGTCAATGCTATATATTGTCACCTTGCTTATTTAACTTCTATGTAGAGTACATAATGGGAAATGCTGGGCTGAATGAATCACAAGCTGTAATCAGAACTGTCAGGGGATATGCAGACGATACCACTAATGGCAGAGAACAAAGGGGAACTAAAGAGCCTCTTGATGAGGGTGAAAAAGAACAGTGAAAAAAGTGGCTTACATTTAAATGTTCAAAAAACTAAGATCATGGCATCCAGTTCAATGACTTCATGGCACTGAGAGATTTTATGTTTTGGGGTTTTAAAATCACTGCAGACAGTGACTGCAGACATGAAATTAAAAGATGCTTGTTCCTTGGAAGAAAAGCCATGACAAACCTAGACAGTGTATTAAAAAGCAGAGACATCACTCTGCTGACATAGGTCCGTATAGTCAAAGCTATGGTGTTTTCAGTAGTCATTTATGGATGTGAGAGTTGGACCATCATGAAGGCTGAGTGCTAAAAAATCAATGCTTTTAAATTGTGGTGCTGGAGAAGACTCTTGAGAATGCTTGGACAGCTGGGTGATCAAACCAGTCAATCCTAAAGGAAAACAACACTGATTATTCATTGGAATGGTTGACGCTGAAGCTGGAGCTCCAATACTTTGGCCACCTGATGTGAAAAGCCAACTCACTGGGAAATACCCTGATGCTGGGAAAGACTGAGGGCAGTAGGAGAAGGCAGCAGCATAGGATGAGATGGTTAGATAACATCATGGACTCAGTGGACTTGACTTTGAGCCAACATCGAGAGATAGTGAAGGACAAGGAAGCCTGGCGTGCTGCAGTCCATGGAGTTGCAGAGTCAAACAGAGCTCATCAACTGTACAACAATCCATAATGCACATAATAGGCCTGCAATGCAGGAGATGTGGGCTCTATCCCTGGGTCGAGAAGATCCCCTGGAGAAGTAAACTGCAACCCACTCCAGTATTCTTGCCTGGAGAATCCCATGGACACAGGTATCTGGTGGGCTACAGTTCATGCTGTTACAAAAGTGTTGGACATGACTTAGCATTTAAACAGCAAGGACAATTCCTAATATGCACACATATATATGTGTGTAGTATTTGTACATTTGTGCCTGTGCATGTGTTTGGTGTGTATTTGTGTCAGAATTTTGTAGTCACAAGAGATTTTTAAATGATTTAAATATATAAAAATCTTTCAGCAAAGTATGAGAAATGAGCAATAAAAGACTCTCCAACATAAAATAAAATACATTACACTAAAGTAACATCCTGTGGTTAAAGTGGAATGGAAAATGATTCGAGGAGAAAAAGAACTTGATAATGTACATTTTATCGAGAAAAAGGTAGATATAAATCTCTGTGGTATTTAGAGAACCTTAAATCCATTCGAAAGAGTGATATAAAATTTTTTGTTTTAAAATTGTCAATAGTTAAAACATGCTAGAAATCACATCTTTTGTAGCTATTTAAACAGCATAAAAATGTAGATGGCAAGTTAAAAACATGAGAGGGAATAGAAGTAATTTTTCATAATAATTTTAGTAACAAGAGCAAAAACAAAAAACAAAAAACCCCAACATTTGAAGACTACTGGTCCATTCTAAAGGAGATCAGTCCTGGGTGTTCTTTGGAAGGACTGATGCTAAAGCTGAAACTCCAATACTTTGACCACCTCATGCGAAGAGTTGACTCATTGGAAAAGACTCTGATGCTGGGAGGGATTGGGGTCAGGAGGAGAAAGGGACAACAGAGGATGAGATGGCTGGATGGCATCACTGACTCGAGGGACATAAGTTTGGGTGAATTCCAGGAGCTGGTGATGGGCAGGGAGGCCTGGTGTGCTGCAATTCATGGGGTTGCAAAGAGTTGGACACAACTGAGCGACTGAATTGAACTGATCCATAAGAATTAGTATATATTCTGGGTGGTTAGCATAGTGTTGCAGAGAAGGCACTGGCAACCCACTCCAGTACTCTTGCCTGGCAAATGCCATGGAAGGAGGAGCCTGGTAGGCTGCAGTCCATGGGGTCGCTGAAGAGACAGACATGATTGAGCAACTTCACTTTCACTTTTCACTTTCATGCATTGGAGAAAAGGGCAACCCACTCCAGTATTCTTGCCTGGAGAATCCTAGGGACGGGGGAGCCTGGTGGGCTGCCGTCTCTGGGGTCGCACAGAGTCGGACACGACTGAAGTGACTTAGCAACAGCAGCAGCAGCAGCAGCATAGTGTTGAATAAGGAGGCAGGTGCATCTCATAAGAGCCTATTTTAACAGTAAAGTAAGAAAGAGAATGTGAACTAAGGCAGTAAACAGTGACAATAACAAGGTGAAGAAGGATGTGAACAATATTAAAGAGTTCAAATATATAATGATGATATAAAGTGTCCCATTTATAATGACAAGTTAGATGAACTTGGAAATGAGGTAGGGAAAAGGTAAAGTCTAAAGTTTTTTTTCTTCCTAAGTTGATTAAATGATGCATATTTAAGAGGAATAAATTTGAGGAGAAAGATATTAAGTTTGGTTCTGTTTATATTGAGATGCAGGTGCTTCATGTCAGTGCTCAAAGCATATTTAAGTTCAGTCTTCCATGAATGTCATGCAACATCAGAAGTGAATAGTGAAAGCAAAAGCCTTGGACATAGCAGCACTCCCAGGAAGCATAAAAAGAACTTGCTGCTGCTGCTGCTGCTAAGTCGCTTCAGTCGTGTCTGACTCTGTGCGACCCCAGAGACTGCAGCCAACCAGGCTCCCCTGTCCCTGGGATTCTCCAGGCAAGAACACTGGAGTGGGTTGCCATTTCCTTCTCCAATGCATGAAAGTGAAAAGTGAAAGTGAAGTCGTTCAGTCGTGTCTGACTGTTAGCGACCCCATGGACTGCAGCCCACCAGACTCCTCCATCCATGGGATTTTCCAGGCAAGAGCACTGCAGTGGGGTGCCACTGTAGAGAGAGCATAAAGAGAGGTATTTGCCTCTTTTCTATAGAATACATTAAACAAATATTTACTGAGTAGCTCTTATATGTCATTTTTTTAGATTCTGGGGATAGAGAAGTGAACAAAACAGGGCAAAATCTATGATAAAATTGCAATTTCATAATTGTATCATAAACTACTAAAGTAAAAGATGACATGCCTTGACAATGGGGTTTTTACGCCAGAGCCAAAGTTCTGAACACTGCTCTCAGTTCCTTTTATTTGTGAAAAAGCTGAATGAACTATGAGTTTATAATTCTCACTTTGCTTCTGAGTTTCTCATCTTGAAATCAGTGCATCACGGAAAGTTCCTCACCTGACAAATGTGTACCAGGCTGTTCTGGGACAGGCCCTTTCAGTCCTCCTTCACACCATATTCTTCAAAAGGTGATGTCTCCCCAGATGACAGAGCTTACACACACTCTGCTATATAATTTTAACAGACCTCCAAGAGTACAGAATTTTAAAAGACTGCAAACATGTAATAAGATTGGAGGTCCCATGTAGTGCTTAAATGAAGCACTTATTATTTAATGGTTTTTCCCTATAACAATAACTCTGTATTCTGAGTAAGAGTTTGTTTTATGTATTAGTTCATGCCATCTATGGGGTCGCACAGAGTCGGACACTACTGAAGCGACTTAGCAGCAGCAGCAGCAGCAGCAGCATGCTTTTCAGAGAGAAATAAACTATTTGTTAGGACTAATTGTGCTTTTCTGAAGTGAACTTTAGTAGCTCTTTGGCAACTGGAAAACTAACTTGTGGTTTATGTGCCTGATGTTGTGGCTGATGTCCCTTAGGTATCCCATTGATTATTTAAATCAATTAAACTGAGGATATCTTTACACATTATTGAGACACCAAATGGTCTGTTTGAGTTATATGAGTCAATATCTAATGTATTAGAAATTAAAACATAAATTAAAAACCTTTATTAGTTGATTAGACATAATAAGCTCATTCAGTGTTAATAAATATAACATTTTAAAGGAAAAATAACTTTTTTTTTCAGAAAAATAGAACAGTGATAATGGTTTAGATTTTTTTTTTTTTTGGTAAATTTCTTTAATGTTACCTTAATTGTAAGAAGATAGCTGAGTGTCTTCTGCATTCAGTCTTTGCTTCTGCATTCAGTCTTTCGGGATATCATACATCAAAGTGCACCTGGATATACCACTGTAAAAAGGACAAGTGGCATTTTAGCATTGTTATGAAAACAGTTTTGACTTCCTAGATTCCTGCAAAGATCTCCGGAATGCCAGGTATTCCTCTGAGAACTTTTTTTGCTCCATGTCAGATATGTAAGGTTGATGTCCCATAAAAATACTCTAATTAGGATATACTTGTTGTACATCTGTTCCCACCCTTCATCACCAGCAACTGGCCTTCTTGGAGACTTCCATCATTTATTTTCTTTTTCTCAGGTTTTCTTCATTTATCCTGTAGGGTGATCTAATCTGCTTTGTATGCTCTCTTTTGCATGACTGATACCACCATTTACACAGTTTAAAATCCAAAAGCTTAAAATAATCCTAAACATGCTCTTTCCTTCATGTCTCACATTTGCTACATCATTAAGGCCTGTAAATTTTATTTTCTATGTAGCTCTCAAATCTCCATTTCACTTCATCACTTTTATCTAAGAATTACTGTTGAACTTTCTTGAATATTCAGATGGACTTCTGAGTAGAGCTATATCCATGTTCACAAGCTTTTCCCCTCCAACTCCTTCTCCACTTGGCAAATAGACTATTAAAAAAACATCTGAATATATCATTCCCTATGCCTAGCACATCACACACACACACCAGTTTAAAACTCTGCAGTCACTGCCTTTGATCTTCGGACAAAGACAAAACGAAACCGTCTTTTACTTCTCCACCCGACTCTCCAGCCTCGTATACACGTCTCTCCGTGCTCTCTGTTCCAGCCAGATATGTTCCTTCCTATACCTCATATCTTCCGTATTCTCATTATAGTTCCTTCAACCCCTGCCATCTCCTCTGCCTTAAAAAATGTTCTCTTCCTTCCTAACCTAATTGACAGCTACCCATTGTACAAATTTCAAGTCAGTTATCATTTCTTCATTTGACTTCCCAGACTGGGTCAAATTCCTTACTGTATATTTATAGCAACATAAATCTCTCCTTCTGTGTACTTCTCAGAGTTTGGTTTCCACATTTATTTCTGAAGCTATTTGGTTAATAGCTCTCTCTATCAAAATTTTTAAGCTCCAAAAGAGTAAGGACCGTGTTTTTTTTTTTTGTATCCCAGAGACTTACCACATTGCCTTGCACGTGACAGGAGTTCAAGTCTTTGTTGAGTGAATGACTGTTCCTTTCCTAATCAGTGGTAGTTTTTCATTTTCTTTTAATGTCTCTTGGAATTTATTCTATGCATTTTGATTTTCATGTAAAAAACCGGCTTTCCCCAAACATTTCCTATTAGGAAGATTTGCTTCTTACCTTCTTCCTATCATTTCAACTCTGTCAGATTTCATGCTTCCCTGAGCTAGTTTTGGTCCTTTGCTGCTTGTCTTGATGGGTTTTCCTTCAATAAAATAAACAAAGCTTGTGACGTCCTCCTTATTTTTTCGCCTCCTTTTTCTTTTCTCTCTTATTTTTTCAACTTCTGATATATAAGTGTCCAGAGCCATTTTATATTTTTAAGAGCTTTACTGAGCTATAACTGATGTTTAAAAATATCACATATTCAATGAACACAGTCTGATAGCTTTGAACATATGCCTATGAATCTATCTCTACAATCAAGATAATAACCATATTAATTACCTTCAGAAGTTTCCTCCTGACTTCCCTTGCCTTTTTGTGTGTGTATTTGGTAAGAACACAACTTGAGGTGTACTCTCTTAACAGTTGTTTAGTATATAACAGTATTGCCAAGTATAGTTGCTCTGTCATACCTTAGATCTCTAAAACGTGCTCATCTTGCATAACTGAAACTTCATACTTGTTGAACAACTCCCCACTGCAGAAGTGTGGCCTATGCAGGTCTCTAATAGCTAAGATTTCTATCAAAATTATCATATGGGTTGACTTGTGTTCATCTACTCAAAATTCATACACTGAAGTCTAAACCCTTATTGTATTTGGAGTTGGGTTCTTAGGAGACAATTAAGGATGATGAAGTATGATGAAGTCCTATCCTAAAACAATAGGACTTGTGGCCTTAAAAGTAGAGGATGGGCATAATCTCTCTCTCTCTACAATATGGGGACATACCAAAAGGGTATGTCTATACCTACATCTACAAGCCAGGAATAGAACTCTCACCAGGAATCACTGGTTACCACCTTAATCTTGGACTTTATAGCTGCCAGAGTTATAAGAAAATATATTACTGTTGATTAAGCTATCTAGTTTTATTTTGTTCTGGTGACTTGAGAAGATATGTTGCCCTTGGTACTAAATTAGAAGAATCCTTTCTCCTAGTAACCAATGTACATTGGCATCATCTTAAAGGAAGGAATATATAACCTGTTAAAATTCAATGTCTTTGTGTGTTGGGAATCTGACTTTAGTAAATCATTTTCTTTCTTAAAGAAAGCTAATTATTTGTCTAAATTGTATTAATTAATTCAAGGCCAGAACAGAGATTCATAGAAATATAGTCCTCTCATTGCATTCAGTGTCAGGAAAAAATTGCTATCAATATCCTTTCTCAAGGGAAAGATCTTGTAATGGAGGTCTTTTCCAAGTCATCTTCTAAGGAATAAGAGAATAAAATTGAAGACCTTTCATGAAAGTCTTGTCTCCTGAGCATTTTACAACAGAAAAGAATTGGAAAAAGTCCAGGGAAAAGTTTCAGACATGAATTCCAGGTTCACATGGAAAGAAAACATGGAAGCAATTTGAGGTTTGTGTTTTGGAGATCTTTATACTATTCTCTCATGACAGTTTAGAACAAGGAGCTCTTTAAATTTACATTGAGCCTTATCCTGCCCTTTGTGGCCCAAAGAGCAGAAGTCTGATGATGGGAGAGTAGCTTTACACATTGTTCTAAATATCCAGGGACCATCATAAAGTAAATCCTACATTTCAATTGCTCTTCAGTAGCTGGGAATAAGAAGTAGGTTGGGTTGAATTATTCTAAGAATAATCAGGTATTTAGCCAATGGCTTATGAAGCAACTTGTTCTTAGCTATAGGCAAAAGAACAGCAATAGCTTGTCACCACTAAGAAATCCAAATTTTCTGGAGGGCTAAGGGGACTGTAAATGTAGATTTACTAATTGTCCATGTAAAAGTTATGGAGCCCTGGATGTGGCTTTCTGTCATGTACGTGTGTAACTCACATTCTCCATTGCCTTTCACAGACCTCTGTCAGGGCCTCGTGGTCTCTCCGCAAGGACTCGGCTAGCCTTTAACAGAGAAAAAGGGTCAATTTATTATACATTGTCTTGGAGGCAAGAGGGTTTTCCTAGCAATTACATAACAATTAATGTTAATTCTCTCAAAAAATCTATTCAGACCTTAAAATTCTCTACCAAATAGTATAATAAGATCACAGCACATCCATACCAGCAAAGTGAAATTAATGTTCCAAGAGACACCCATTGTATTTGATCACGTTCTAACAAGACAGTGACATTTTTCAATAGCACTTTTTTTTTTTCTTAAAGCATTTCCAAATAGAAAACTTTGTGTCAGTCATCAAAGAAAAACATTCCTTCACTCATAGGCCACTGAGGATCATACAGATATCTTTGCATCTGCTTCCAAAGGGTGACCACTACTTACAACCCTGGCAAAATGTTTTATTTGTTAGAAACTCTCAGAAGAGTTCCTGGTATTTTCGGTGTAAGCCTGGTAGACATACTTGCAGAAAAATTTGTGGATTTTGAGATGGAATATTTTAAAAACATGTTGCTTTGGCTAAACTTGATAATCTTCAGCTGATACTGGGGATGTTTCAGTGCTTCTTTAACACTTTGTTAGGCCACTGGAGACTCTTCAGAGCCTTCCCTTATTCAGGTCTAATGTTTAAGTATTAAGTCCAAAAGAATAGATTTCCCAACATTTAACAGCCCTTTCAAATCAAATAGCATGAAACATTTGTTTTGTTTTTGCTCCAAGTTTTGATGTTTATATAGTAGGACAGCTGAGGGAGTCTATTTTATTGCAGACCAGGACTAATTCCTTTTGTTTGAATCATAAGTATTCATGTAGGCGGCAGAGATCAAACATTTATATCAGTTAAATGGTCTATGGACAACTCATTCATTGTCAACCTCAGATAATATTTATTAAATAGCTGCATAAAGTCTCACAATAACTGTTACTAATTAACAAAAACTATGTAGTTACCTTGTTGTACTAATATATCTTTTTTTGCTTATATTATTTATTCTATACATCGCCATCAAATTATGTAGCTTTGTTTATGGGGCCTCTTCTAGCAGCTGAAATGGATAAATACTGACTTCAGAGGGTACTTTTTAAGTAAATAAAAATACTATATAAATATTGATAGTTTGTAGTTAAATCATAAGTAATATTTCTACTGAATTAAAACACCACAATAAGTAAAATCATCAAGTTGTTTCAGGTTTCAGGTTACATATTTCAAAGTTCAGTTCAGTTCAGTTCAGTTGCTCAGTTGTGTCCGACTCTTTGCAACCCCATGAATTGCAGCATGTCAGGCCTCCCTGTCCATCAACAACTCCCGGAGTTCACTCAAACTCATGTCCATCGAGTCAGTGATGCCATCCAGCCATCCCATCCTCTGTCGTCCCCTTCTCCTCCTGCTCCCAATCCCTCCCAGCATCAGGGTCTTTTCCAATGAGTCAACTCTTCCCATGAGGTGGCCAAAGTGTTGGAGTTTCAGCTTTAGCATCAGTCCTTCCAATGAACACCCAGGACTGATCTTTAGAATGCAAGTTACAGGTGCTTATTAAAAGAGTCAAAAACAATAATATTATTTAGATTCTTTACATCTTGATAGGGCCAGACTTATTTCAGGCTGCTATAAGAGAATACCATAGACTTGGTAGATTCTAACAACAGAAATACATTTCCCATAGATCTGGATGCTGAAAGTCCAAGGTCAAGGTTGCCAGCAGGTTTGGCATATAGAGGGGCTGATTCCTGGTTCATAGATGGCTAACTCTTCCCTGTGTCTTCATATGGTAGAAGAAGCACGGGAGCTCTGCAGGGTCCTCTTTTATAACCCCATTTATGAGGGCTCTGTTGTTACAACCTAAACATTTGCCAAAGGCCCCACTGTCTAATACCATAACATGGGGATTAGGATATGGACATATGAATTTGAGGAAGACACAAATATTCAGTTTATAATAAGACCTAATGAGATTATATTTATTCTGTACAATATTGTATTTTTACTAATATGCAAAAATTCTTTGTCTTCTATAAATTTTTATAATTTCAAAATTGGAAATTGTTCAATAATCCTCCAAATTAGAATCTGTTCAAAAATCCAATTATTTAATCCAAATCCAAAAATTTAGTTTTTATCTAACCATTTTACTTTACACTCTCTTTTAGTGAATAATAGTGACTCCTTAAAATAAGTTTATATCATTTTTAAAATATAATAATAAAAGTTCAGAAAAAAATATTTAGCATAATTGTTCAAATGAGGATTTTATGATAGTTACTTTTAAAGTGAAAACAAATTCTGTAAAACTTTCTGGGAACCTCAGCAGTTGAGGTGCAAGGTCAGTAAAACAATTCATTTCTCTGAACTTGACACTGAACTTTTAATGCCTTAATCAGCAAAGAAGTATTTTCCTCAATATTCTTATACAGGTAGTCTTTTCTTTGACTTAGAGTTTTTGTAATGTAGATATTTCTTTTCACCAGGACTCCAAAAATTTGAAAACTTAACCTCAAATTAGAAAAATATTTATCTTTTACTAGCTTTAAAATTTTATCATTCCTCTTTTTACATTGTTTAGGTTGATGTCTAGACAATTATAGTGGGGTACAAGGAGTAGAGTGTGTTCACCTCTGATGAGCGTGCAAGGCCCATTGTCTAGCCAAAGGCGGCCCTGGCTGACTGGATTCTTCAGTTGCAAGTTCATAGTGCCAAAATGATACTGAGAAGGATGGATCACTAACACTCAAAACAAAACACACACACATAACTAGGAAAGTAAGAGAGCTGTAGTACCCAAGTCAGGCAACGAAGTCCATGAGAGTAGCGGAAGTGTTTTTGCTCTGCCTGCCCCAACTCTGACCTTCTTGCCATTGTCAGTAATCTGAGACCTGACTGAGGTCACAAGTTTACTGCCCAGGAGCTTGTGTCCAAGAAGTGGGGGATGAAAAGTTTTCTTCTTAAAATGTTAAGCTAATGAAGTGACAGATTCCTGGGGACATTCCTTTTGTCTTTTTTCACATCATAGTTTTATAATTAGATGTATATGTCAGTACCTGTTTTAGAGTTGTCACCCTTTAAAGACTTCCCGCACATACCCAATCTCCTCAAGTCATTTAACAATCCACTCAAATTATCAGAAAAAATAGCTTAGCAGCATTTGTTTTAATGAAATATAGTTCTAACCCTCAGAATCTATGAAATTTAATTTATTTTCTATTTCCTCAAAGAACTTCAGGTAGTATTAAAATCATAATGAACTTGAATAGTACGAACTTCTATACAGATAATTTCTCAGTTCCAAATTTTTGTTCTTCCTGAACCAATGAAGTGAAGTGAAAGTTGCTCAGTTGTGTCTAACTCTTTGCAACCATGGACTATACAGTCCATGGAATTCTCCAGGCCAGAATACTGGAGTGGGTAGCCTTTCCCTTCTCCAGGAGCTCTTCCCAACCCAGGCATCAAACTGGGGTCTCCTGCATTGCAGCCAGATTCTTCACCAACTGAGCTATGAGGGAAGCCCTCTGAATCAATATACATTGCCAATATCAACAGATACTAATTTCTAAGTCATCCACTCTCAATGTCCATTTTACGGGTCAATCTGTGGACATTTTCTCATGTCCATTTGGATTTCTTTTTAATTTAGGATGTTTCTAAGCTGCATTTCTATTCCCTAAAGCAGATACTTAAGAAATAACACATTTTAAGATGAGCTGAAGAAGTTTTTTAAAAGAAAAATTACTAAATAAGCAGTTTGTGAAAATCTGTGTTTAAAATATTCCAGTGGTTGAGATGGTCATTAATTAATCTTTATTTTTCACAAAGCTTCATAGAACAACTCCAAACTTAGGCTCTACTACCTTTGCAAGGAACCCGATGAAATAAAGCATTCAGCCACATAAGGTAATAATTATTTGCAAGAAAGAAAGAAATTCAAAATGACGCTAAAGAGTCACTTTAAAAGTATTTACACTGTTAAATATGGTACATTTTTATACACATCCCTAGCCTCTGAAGACATGTCTAATTCTGACCTCTCCTTTGGAGAAATGATACATCAAATTCCAGAATAGATGAATAAAAGACATTTATTCACTTTTTAAACTATCCTAGAGGGTGTCAACTTGAGTTTTATCCAGAGGCATCTTGAATAACCATTTAGGTTAAAGGTAACTGGTGAGTTTACATGGAAACATAAACATTTTCATGCATGTTTTGAGAAGATATATGAATTTTAGTTGCTTCAGAATGCTTTGAGTTATATTTTGTACAAGTGAGTATATTTTAAGACAAAGAGAGACCTCAAGTTTTATAAGTTTAATTTTGTACTTTAAATATTTTCTTACTGAGATTTTCAGGATCTTTATCAGGTATGGTAAGCACTGAAATTGGACAAACAAAAAGGCAAGAAATAAATCTGCTTAGGGGCAAGTAATATTTTTAAAATGTCAACAAGTTAAGTCCACCATTTTAATTCCTCCTTTTGGTTGAATTAGAGAGTAATAATGATTAACTGAATGTTTTATTTCATTCAATTATTGTAAAAACTTATGTGACAGAAAATCCTACAAATAAAATGCAAGTGAACTCTAAGAGTTAGATGACAAATTAAATTATTTTATTTAAATTTATATTTCTTTTTACCAATAGCCCACAGTACTATGAATGACACAGATGTCCCTATGCAAACAACTGAATGCATTCAAGGTCAAGGAGAAGGTTACCGGGGCACCATCAATACCATTTGGAATGGAATTCCCTGTCAGCGTTGGGATTCCCAGTATCCTCACCAGCATGACATTACTCCTGAAAATTTCAAGTGCAAGTGAGTAAATTAGGGAAATATTATAAATTTCAGTAGGCAGAATGGTTGATTTTTACTAATTTCTATGTTAGTGATCCTTAATCTTTAGTGTGCCTAGGGAAAATTTAGCAATTAAAAGGCAGATACATCCACCCCAAATTTTTGATTCTTCAGGTCTGAAATTTGGACCGCAAATAATACATTTTAGCAACTACTCTTGCTGATTCTGAATCAGATGGTTGGTTGATGTACCATCCATGCTTTGGGAAACACATCTTTAGGTTTCTGATCACAGCTTTGTTCTTGCAGGTCTATTTAATGAACAAATTAGTGGTAACGATAACCAGGAAACTTTCAAACTAGTGCTTCCTTAAATTTTCATATTAACTTTAGGGGAGATTATAAGGCATACCTTGACTTAAGTCAACATTGTAAACTGATGAGTTTTCAGCCTTGAAAAAAAATTTATAGTTTTATATGAAATTTTTTTATTGTTTCAAAATTTTATTTAACAAGTAGAGAAGTAAAGCAATTGTATAAATGAATCAAGCTGAAGAAACTGCCCTTGAATATCAGTTATATACTTGTTATGTTCTTCCCCATGGCTGCTTTTCTTCACCACTTGAATTTTGTTGGACAGCCACAATGCCATGTGTTTTTAAATTGTCCACCTTGTTATTAGGAACATAAAATGATTGCTTTCAAAATTTATAACACACATGTCATTCATAGTGGCTTTGCTGAAATAGCACCTATAAATAACATATATTGGCTTTATGTAACTGACTTCTAATAAGAGGGCTTAACATTTCAAGATGGAGAACTATGAACATTAGTTGGCCCATTCACTGGAGAGAGGATATAGTTTATGGTTTTTTATATGATTTAAAATTTTTTAACCAATTCAGAGTTCTTTGCTTAGATACTAAATATTCACCTGTTGTATTTTTTAAATTATTTTATAATAAATGAATTGTTCCCACTCTGTTTATTTCCCTCATTTTCTTCACAGCAATTCACTCTATTTTTGACCCATGTGTTTCACACCTCAGAAATAAACATAAAAGTAGAGAGAACAAAGAAAATGAGAAAAGAATAGTTAAGAGAGACAAAGAAGACAGTATCAGTGCCATGCACACTTCTGGTTAACTTCTAATGACTGGTAATACTCAAGATTGTATATGTGAACCAAATTAAACTCATCTGTAAGAAAAAGAAAATCATTATAGAAATTGAATCCACACGTTTCACAATAAAAAATGATCAAAAGTTTAGTTGCTATATATTATTGGAATTTAAACTATTCTTTTTTGGGGGAAGGCTTCCCTTGTAGCTCAGTGGGTAAAGACTCTGCCTGCCTTGCAGGAGACCCGGGTTCGATCCCTGGGTTGGGAGGATCCCCTGAAGAAGGAAATGGCAACCCACTTCATTACTCTTGCCTGGAGAATCACGGGCTACAGTCCATGGGGTTGCAAGAGTCAAACACAACTTAGTGACTAAACCACCACAACCACCAAGCTATTCTTTCTTAATTGGTTATTTGGTCAAGATAAACATAAATATGAAAAAACAAAAAGTGAGTTGTGTTATTAAACACATAAAATCTGATGTATGATTTTGCTCAGAGTATCGATGCATTTACTATTTGTGGGCTAGCAGAGAATGGAGTACTGGGCAGGTGTCTCTGGTTGTACCAAACACTGTTTGCCCCAGTACTGAGATTCCTTACAAATGACAATTTTTAAAGCACTATAACTAAAAAAATACTGCCTGTGATGATGTACATGAATCATACAATCATTAATTTGTTTTAATCATTGTAACTGATTCTTCAAGTGAGGTGAATACTTAGAAAAAAATATTTGAGCAAACCTTGACTTTCTGGTTTAATCTAGATTAATGAGGTGCTTCTAGATATAGATTATAAAAGGGGAACTTTAAGTTTTTTGATAGCCTTAGATATATGTTTTACCATTATCTTGCCTTAAATTACAACTCAAAAGTTAACTAAGCAATTATTCATTTAAAATTGCAAATTTCTGTACATTTTATATAAAATTCAGTGCACATATACTGTACTGACATAATCTTTTAAAATGTGAGTATAAACTAGTTAGAAGAAAAGATTTTCTTCATCTCCCCAGTTAATTTTATGATTTTATAAGAAGAGTAAAGGTTTAAATGTGGGTTATAAATAAGAACATTTGCTATGGAATGGTCAAATCTATTGGCACTCACCGTTCTTACAACCTTAAATAACATAGTTTATGTCAGGACCTATTTTGGCTTGATAAACTATTACTTGTTGATTTTATAACCAAACTCAAGCTTTTTTAAAAAATGGTTTTCAGTTTCTAATGGTCAACTGATTAGTATTAAATGTGTAGTATTTTTAATTGGGCCTAAGTGAAATAGCACACCTTCCTATAGAATGGATGCTAATTTTGTTAAATTATTAGAGAGATCTATGGAAAGAAAGTACACACTTTCTTCAAATTAGAGAGCACTATCAGGGGAACAAATCATGAACTCCCATTTTATTTAATGTGAACTTTGTATTAAGGTAAAGTCCTTCTACATACAGATAATATTACTTTAGACTTTTTCCTTATCACAAGCTACAAATGTCTAACTATATCACTGAGGAAAGGAAGTACATGTGCTATGTTGACAACTTTTTCTATAGGTAGGTTTTCTATATTGTAATTAAGCCTTAATTTTACAGAAATATAAAATTTCAGGTAATATCTCTAAATCAAGAAAGAACTACTTTGTAATTAAAAGAAATCTATGTGGTGAACTAAATAAATCAAAGAAATACAGAATTTAAAGAATAAATATGTTTTTCATGGCAAATGTTTGAACAGGTAGAACTTCATTTTTAAACAAGAGTAATTAAAGACTGTTAATTATAATAGTCTTTCTTCTGCAAAGAGAACGTTGTTTCTACATTATCTATGATCCATGAACATACAGTGAGTAACAGACCAGACTTTAAAAATTATAACAGTTGAGAGTCCAAGTCTTAAAAATGAGTGAGAATAATGAAGTGGTACTATTTTTCTTTTTCATGAAGCAGTAGTATTTGTGTGAAACTCCAGGTCTGTGGAAGTAAAAGAATTCTGACATCTGACAGCATTTATTTCAGTAATGTGGGCAGTGTCAGCTGTGTATACTGAATTCTGAATTGTTAAAACTATCCCAAATCTAAAATGTAGAGTTCTATTTATAGAATGCATACATTCTGGGATCCTAGAAATGTAATAACACTGACTTCACCAATGTAAGAAACCCTGGCAATTCACATTAACATGCTTATTCTCAATAGGGACCTAAGAGAAAATTATTGCCGAAATCCAGATGGGGCTGAGTCACCGTGGTGTTTTACCACTGATCCAAACATCCGAGTTGGCTACTGCTCCCAAATTCCAAAATGTGACGTGTCAAGTGGAAAAGGTAATAGCTGACATTTTGCAGTGTGGGCATGATTAAACTCAGTGGAAATGCCTAAAGGGAGTATACATTTTATAGGAGATGAGCTATTTCTTATTGCATGTTAGCAAACAAAATCACAAAAGTCCAAAGTTTGATTTCTTTTTTAAATTAATTTGCTCAATATCCATTTATTTATGTGACTGTGTACTAGTGCCAGGGACAGTTTTAGGCACTGTGGATATACCAGTAAAGAAAATTCTCTGGCCCCATGGAACTAATGTCCAGCAAACAAAAAACAAGCAAAATTAAAATGGAGGTGGGGATAGTAAGCTAATTTGTGTAAGTGCTAGAGAGATAAATGTCCCAGAGTTAGAGGAGGAGGTTGCTATTTCACATTTTAATGGTCTGAGAATATCTTACATATAAGGTAACAGTTAAGCAGGACCTGAAAGAGTGGGAGAGCAGCATGTACCATGTGCATAATTGTAAAGAGCATTCTGGGGAGAGGAAGTTGCAGATGAAAATGAGATGAGATGGGAAAGTGCTTGAAAAGTTAAAAGAAAGAAACAGCACATCATTGTGGCTGTTACAGAATGAGCAAGGTAGAGAGTAGCAGAAGATGAGGTTAGAGAGCAGCTGAGCTAAACCTGCATAGGTCTTGTACAAACTGGAAGGATTTACACTGCTATTCTGAAAGAGAAGAGACTGCTGTAGGATTCTGAGAAGGGAAATTAAATGATCTGTTTGATTTCAATTCTAACTGGATGACTCTGGCTGCATTATGAAAAATAGTCAGAGCTCCTGACAAGGGCCAAAACAAGGGGATCAGTTGAATGATTGTTTTGGTAATCTAGGCAAGAAGCGAGAGTGATGTGGACAGGAGTGTTAGCAGTAGAGATGATATGCAACAGTGGGCTTTGAGATAAATCACCATTGTACTTGGAAACACAGACAACCATTGCAAATAATTGTTTCAGGGAGCAGTGGTTAAGAAAAGTCACATTGAAACAGGTTTAAAACATCATTTGTCAAGCAATAATAATAATGTTGGCCTCTGGGCATTTATTGGTATAGAATGAATTGGGAGTTATGATTTTTAATAATCATATTCTTTCACATAAATTTACTTTTGATGGTCATGGCCATGGTCAGTTCTAAATCATTCTAAGAAGTCCAAACCAAATTTAAAGCTTTGTTTCATGGATTTATTGCCCTATACATACTTCTTCCATCCCCTGACTTTCTCTCAGTGCCATTTTTCGTGAACAACTCCGAAAACAGTGGTAGAGGAAAGAAGGGGTGAGTCCCTTTTCAATCAGTTTCACTCTTCCTGGGCAGACTTTAAAGGTCAGTTGGAAATAAAGTTGAAAACAATGATTAAAGAAGGTTTGGTACCAGCTGGATCTATTTTGTCCCTGCTTTATTCATTTAAACAATTACTGCTAATTTCTGAGTGATAGAGGCAAATGAGAATAATTGTTTTATAAGCTTCTGGTGTGTATCAAGATGCTTTTATGTACAGATATATCACTTATCAAAGGATCAGGTAATAGAATATAAAAGAATCTAGACTTTTGGTTTTGAAAGCAACGTTGATGTTATTGCTTATATAGTAAACCTACACATTAATAGATGAAGAAATTAGTTTTGTGGAATTCAAGTAGCTTGCCTAAATTTTCAAAGTAACACAACTAGGATTTATATGATTCTCCTTGAAATGACCTTTCTATTACCCCCATGCTTTCTGCTTTTCATTAATATTTTAACAATATATTATAATCTTTTTATTTAGCAATATACCTGATATACAACAATCTGCAGGGTCTTGTGGAGCAATTTGTAGTGATACAGTTAGCCTACAGAGTTGTGAAATTTTATCAGACAGTTATATCATTGTATAATACTGCCAAGCTAATAGTATGCATTGTTACATATATGATATGTATGTATGGAGAGACACACACATAAACATACCTATCCAACCCTCCCCCACCCACACACATGAAGGATGGTGCCCTTATCCCTCTGTATATAACAGGAAACACAAATTTTACATACAGGTTGATGAGTTAAAAACTTTTGCTCAAATCTTGCAGCATCTGAATTAGCATATATATAAAAGCTTTTCCATTTGGATATTAAATAACTTAAAAAAATCAAAATTGTAGAATTTCTTTAAAAATACTGATGAAACACTGTATTAGATTATATCAGGTACATTTAAAGTAGAAAACAAACAATTCACAGCTTTAAATATTTATATCAAGAATATATGATAGAATGAGGAAGGCGCTCATTCGTGTCTGACTCTTTGCGACCCCATGGACTGCAGTCTACCAGGCTCCTCCGTCCATGGGATTCTCCAGGCAAGAGTAATGGAGTGGGTTGCCTTTTCCTTCTCCAAATATATGAAAAAGACAGGGAAATGACATTTCCCACTCAAAGAAGTATAAAAAAATAAATAAATAAACCAAAAGCAACAGAAGAAGGGAAACAACCAGGACAAAAGCTGACATTATAAAAGTAAAGAAAAAATAGTAGAACTAATGAATAAAGCTAAATGATGCTTCTTTGAAAAAATTAACAAAATGAACAACCATTAGCCAACTGATTCAAGAGAGATGATAAATATATAAAATAATAATTAGGTGAAGATAACCAATGAACTGGAAAATTAGAAAACATGAGATTATTTTATACAACCTCATATGAAAACTGAAAATGAAAATAAAATGGATAATACACTAGGAAAATTCAAGTTAGTTGAATTGACCCTGTTCAGTTCAGTTCAGTCACTCTGTCATGTCTGAATATTTGAGACCCCATGAATCGCAGCACGCCAGGCCTCCCTGTCCATCACCAACTCCTGGAGTCCACTCAGACTCATGTTCATTGAGTCAGTGATGCCATCCGACCATCTAATCCTCTGTCATCCCCTTCTCCTCCTGCCCTCAATCCCTCCCAGCATCAGAGTATTTTCCAATGAGTCAACTCTTCACATGAGGTGGCCAAAATACTGGAGTTTCAGCTTTAGCATCATTCCTTCCAAAGAAATCCCAGGGCTGATCTCCTTCAGAATGGACTGGTTGGATCTCCTTGCAGTCCAAGGGACTCTCAAGAGTCTTCTCCAACACCACAGTTCAAAAGCATCAATTCCTCAGTGCTCAGCCGTCTTCACAGTCCAACTCTCACATCCATACATGACCACAGGAAAAACCACAGCCTTGACTAGATGGACCTTAGTCGGCAAAGTAATGTCTCTGCTTTTGAATATGCTATCTAGGTTGGTCATAACTTTTCTTCCAAGGAGTAAGCGTCTTCCAATTTCATGGCTGCAGTCACCATCTGCAGTGATTTTGGAGCCCCAAAAAATAAAGTCTGACACTGTTTCCACTGTTTCCCCTTCTATTTCCCATGGAGTGATGGAACCGGATGCCATGATCTACGTTTTCTGAATGCTGAGCTTTAAGCCAACTTTTTCACTCTCCTCTTTCACTTTCATCAAGAGGCTTTTTAGTTCCTCTTCACTTTCTGCCATAAGGGTGGTGTTATCTGCATATCTGAGGTTATTGATATTTCTCCCAGCAATCTTGATTCCAGCTTGCGTTTCTTCCAGTCCAGCATTTCTCATGATGTACTCTGCATAGAAGTCAAATAAGCAGGGTGACAATATACAGCCTTGACGTACTCCTTTTCCTATTTGGAACCAGTCTGTTGTCCATGTCCAGTTCTAACTGTTGCTTCCTGACCTGCATACAGATTTCTTAAGAGGCAGGTTAGGTAGTCTGGTATTCCCATCTCTTTCAGAATTTTCCACAATTTATTGTGATCCACACAGTCAAAGGCTTAGGCATAGTCAATAAAGCAGAAATAGATGTTTTTCTGGAACTCTCTTGCCTTTTTGATGATCCAGCGGATGTTGGCAATTTGATCCCTGGTTCCTCTGCCTTTTCTAAAACTAGCTTGAACATCAGGGAGTTCACGGTTCACGTATTGCTGAAGCCTGGCTTGGAGAATTTTGAGCATTACTTTACTAGCATGTGAGATGAGTGCAACTGTGCGGTAGTTTGAGCATTCTTTGGCATTGCCTTTCTTTGGAACTGGAATGAAAACTGACCTTTTTCAGTCCTCTGGCCACTGCTGAGTTTTCCAAATTTGCTGGCATATTGAGTGCAGCCCTTTCACAGCATCATCTTTCAGGATTTGAAACAGCTCAACTGGAATTCCATCACCTCCACTAGCTTTGTTTGTAGTTATGCTTCCTAAGGCCCATTTGACTTCACATTTCAAGATGTCTGGCTCTTGATTAGTAATCAGATCATCATGAATATCTGGGTTGTGAAGATCTTTTTTGTACAGTTCTTCTGTGTATTCTTGCCACCTATTCTTAATATCTTTTGCTTCTGTTAGGTCCAGACCATTTCTGTCCTTTATCGAGCTTATCTTTGCATGAAATGTTCCCTTGGTATCTCTAATTTTCTTGAAGAGATCTCTAGTCTTTCCCATTCTGTTGTTTTCCTCTATTTCTTTGCATTGATTGCTGAAGAAGGCTTTCTTATCTCTTCTTGCTATTCTTTGGAACTCTGCATTCAGATGCTTATATCTTTCCTTTTCTCCTTTGCTTTTCACCTCTCTTCTTTTCACAGCTATTTGTAAGGCCTCCCCAGATAGCTATTTTGCTTTTTTGCATTTCTTTTCCATGGGGATGGTCTTGATACCTGTCTCCTGTACAATGTCATGAACCTCATTCCATAGTTCATCAGGCACTCTATCTATCAGATCTAGGCCCTTAAATCTATTTCTTACTTCCACTGTATAATCATAAGGGATTTGATTTAGGTCATACCTGAGTGGTCTAGCGGTTTTCCCTACTTTCTTCAATTTGAGTCCGAATTTGGTAATAAGGAGTTCATGATCTGAGCCACAGTCAGCTCCTGGTCTTGTTTTTGTTGACTGTATAGAGCTTCTCCATCTTTGGCTGCAAAGAATATAATCAATCTGATTTTGGTGTTGACCATCTGGTGATGTCCATGTGTAGAGTCTTCTCGTGTGTTGTTGGAAGAGGGTGTTTGCTATGACCAGTGCATTTTCTTGGCAAAACTCTATTAGTCTTTGCCCTGCTTCATTCTGCATTCCAAGGTCAAATTTGCCTGTTACTCCAGGTGTTTCTTGACTTCCTACTTTTGCATTCCAGTCCCCTATAATGAAAAGGACATCTTTTTTGGGTGTTAGTTCTAAAAGGTCTTGTAGGTCTTCATAAAACCATTCAACTTCAGCTTCTTCAGCGTTACTGCTTGGGGCATAGACTTGGATAACTGTGATATTGAATGGTTTGCCTTGGAAACGAACAGAGATCATTCTGTCGTTTTTTAGACTGCATCCAAGTGCTGCATTTCGGACTCTTTTGTTGACCATGATGGCTACTCCATTTCTTCTGAGGGATTCCTGCCCGCAGTAGTAGGTATAATGATCATCTGAGTTAAATTCACCCATTCCAGTCCATTTTAGTTTACTGATTCCTAGAATGTCAACGTTCACCCTTGCCATCTCTTGTTTGACCACTTCCAATTTGCCTTGATTCATGGACATGATATTCCAGGTTCCTATGCAATATTGCTCTTTACAGCATCGGATCTTGCTTCTATCACCAGTTACATCCACAACTGGGTATTGTTTTTGCTTTGGCTCCATCCCTTCATTCTTTCTGGAGTTATTTCTTCACTGATCTCCAGTAGCATATTGGGCACCTAATGACTTGGGGAGTTCCTCTTTTGGTATCCTATCATTTTGCCTTTTCATACTGTTCATGTTAGAGAAAGAAAATTTAGACTCATTCCTATAGAAGAAACATGGAAATTTATAATAAATGTTTCCACCAACACCACATCATGCCTTGATGAATTCACAAATCAAGTGATCATAATGTTACATTAATTGTCCTATAGCTTAACAAATGTAATAAAAATTTCAAATTATTTCTGGATGAAATTATAATATTGAATCTTAAATATGATAAAAGTATCAGAGAAGAAAACTATACATTCATATCATTTGTAAATATTAATGTAAAATCTTAAATTTGAATGAACAATTTAATAAAGAAATTAAGAAAACAATACATAATGATTGAATATAGTCTGAGTACAAAAATGGTTCAGTTTTAGAAACCCATTAATATAATTCACCTTAGTTGTAAGAAAAGCAACCATATAACAAAGCTCAACAGATTCTGTAATTATGTGACAAAATTCATGCATTCTTCATAAAAATACTCAAGAATATTCGGTATACACACTAACTTATACACCCACATATCTGCATCTATATATTTATCTATCTATGTATAGATAGATAGATCTGTATATATACCTGTATCTAGATTTATATCTCTATCTCTATATATATAGCATCCTCAGCCATGTTCACCTCTTTGCGATCCCATGGACTATCGCTTGCCAGGCTTCTCTGTTCATTGGATTTCCCAGGCAAGAATACTGGAATTAGTTGCTATTTCTCTTTCCAGGATATATTCTCAAACCGGGGATGGGACCCATATCTCCTGCATTGGCAGGTGGATTCTTTACTACTGAGACTCCAGGGAAGGACAGTATCTCCCTTACTATTTAATATTATAAATATTTTAACATTATATTTTCTTTGACATTGCTATGTTGACATTTTATACAATTAGATAAGACGGCATATTTACTGATTGAGTAAAAAGGCAAAAGATCTTTGTACAAATTATATAATTGTAATATTCTTGGAAATCTGAATTCAAATAGTAAAAAATAAATCACTAAGGTAGCATGATATGTGATTGATATACAAATATTAATAGCATTCACATATGGGTTTGAAGATATAATTAAAGAGAAAACTACATCTGTAATAGGAAACAAAACGGATGAAAACTTAGGAGTAAACTTAGGAAAGATGTGCAAATCTATGTAATTAAATTTCAGATTACTACTGAAAGTCCCAAATTATATTTTAACATGCAGAAAAAATCACTTGCTCTTGATATAAGATCTCAACATCACAAATACATCAGTTTCACCTAAGCTAATTTGTAAATTTAATGTGATATTAATAAATAGATTACCATTTTTTATATCAAACAAATGCATTCTAAATCTTTCCTAGAAGAATAAACATATAACTATAATAAGGAAAATGTGAAAAAGAAGTGATTAGAGGTAAAAATTTTATCAGATACTAAAACATTTTTAAAAAGTTTATAATTTTAAAAATGTAGTTCTACCACAAGAATAAACTGACAATTAGAACAGAACACAGGATCTAAAAATAGACTCCTTACTGAGATTATATTTAAAATGTGGCACAATATGTCACTGGGTAAAAATTAAAAAATAATAGTGGATCAATAAAGTTCTATTTGGAAAAATAATAAAATTAATCTATGCTTTGCACCATACCTGAAAATAAACCTCAAATGGATAACAGATATGAGCATAAAAATGGAAACCATATAGATACTAGGAGTGAACTTGGAAAAATACCTTTATTTCTTAGATGTAGCAATATGGTTTCTAATTAACACTCAAATTCTAAAGGCAATAAAAGAAAAAAAATAAGCTACAAAAGGTGTCATGACAAAAACATAATCAAACCTATATATTTAATTTCAAAAGACAAATGACAAATTTGGAAACAAGTTTTAAAATGTATATCACAGATAAAGAGAAATATTTTTAATATATAAAAGCTATGACTGAAAAATATAGGACCAAAAAATTAAATAATGGACAAAACATATGAACATAAAGACTTCTTTAGAGAACATGAAAAGTATGCTTAAAGTCACATGTAACAAGAAAAAATTAAAATATAAGTAGAGATTTTTCATAATATGGGACTTCTATTTTTCACATATAAATTCACAAAAATTCAAAATCTAGTCAACACTATCTTTTGGCAAAACTGTATGGGAATATGAACTCTCACACTTTGTTCTTGGGAATGAAAAATGGTAAAATCCTTATGGAATGAAATATTACAATAATTAAATTACATATGCATCCATCTTTTCACCTAACAATACACTATCTGAATATATAGCTCCAATAATATGGAAACTCATATGCACGAGTTTTTGAGTTCAGCATTTTTAATGTTAGCAAAACAACACAAATCTACCCTGGCAAAATCACACAATGGAACACTGTGGATTTGCAAAAAGAATGATAAAGTTTTTTTGAATTAATATGAAGTGATTTTCAAGTATATTAGTAATGAAAAAAGGCACTAAAATATATATTTGGCATTCTATTAATAAAAGGTATTTACTCCTAGTAATAAAAAATGGGATATAATATTACATGTATAGAACACATACATATAATTTATATATTCATATTACATATGTATATATGTATGTATGTTTGGTATGTATCTTTGGCCAGGAAAGTAAAAACAAAGAAACATAAGCACCATAAACAAGAAACTAATGAAATTGGTTACTCTAATGGTGGGTAGTAGTGAGTACAAATATGACACAGAAGCAAGAGGGAAAATGAGAACAGTCTGAATACATACTCTCATATACCAATACTAATGTTTTAATAGTGTTTTAAATGTTCAGAAAGTAATCTCAAGAAAGATGTGGGGGAAAGCACAGAAGTATGCCTATCTGTGTATCAAAGAGATACCATTACTACAGAATTTGGAAAATAAATTTCAAAATTATTTTTAAACACATTTTTTTAAAAATATAGCCTCATTGAAATACATTTAAAAGTAGATAACTATAAATGTGTTTTGAACTTTAAAGTATAAATTTGTTGTTAGGATGTAGCAGATTTGACATTATTTTGTGTGCACTAGAGAACTGAGAAAGAGAAAAAACACATACATGTACCTACAGTCAGTGTTCTTACTATGGGAGAAAGGAAATACACCATTAAAATAGAGAAGAGGAAAAATTCTTGTACTAGACTGGAGTTAGAAGTGATCAGTTATTCATGAACACACACACACAGAGCTTGGCTCTATCAAATGAAAGGGACTAAAAAGATGGTACCAAATAGCAATGAGCACACCTGTTTCTTGTCCTCTTACTTTTCATCATTAACAATGACTGTCTGGTGAAATTGAAGAATCCATGCCTAGGGCAAGAAAAGCACAAAGTAAGGCTGGAGTATCTTTTGCCAGCAAGCTAGCAAGTGCTCAAAAATTCACGTCTCCCTCTCAAATACTTATAACCTAGATCTAATCATGAAGAAAATATCAGACAAACCCAACTGATGGACATTTTATAACATGCCAGTTCTCATTAAAACTGTTAGGATCATCAAAAAAGAAAGTCTGAAAAAACTGTTACATCTAGAAAAGCCTAAAAAGCAAGACAGTTAAATGTAATGTGGTATCATCCTAGAACACAAAAAGTACTCTAGGTAAAAACTATGAATAAATTGGAACAAAATAGTCTTCAGTTAGTAGTAATGTTGAATAGTGGTGTTAAATCCATCATACCAATATAAGATAGTAGGGGAAACTATATGGTGTATTAGAACTTTGTACAAACTTACACGTTTTTTTGGAAATTAAAAGCTATTCTAGAATATAGTTTACTAAGAAAAAAAAAAACCTAGCTTATAGCTCATCCTCTTTCTCTAATACAGAAAAGATAGGTGTAAAATGAAAAATGTATTAAAGAGCAGTACCATATACTGCATTGCACAATTGTTTTCTTCAGTGAGAGCTTACTTAAATAATTTACTATTTAACAGCCAAAGGTTTAAGATTTCATAATAAAGGAAAAAATAGAATTGTCAGAGGAAAGTATTTTAACTGATACATTCTGCATATATACAAGAATTAGATTTTACAAAAGTATGCTTTCTGAAAACAATTTTATTGTGTATTGTAATGATTGCTATATTATTTGTATCAAATCCTATCTCATTTGAATTTGTATATTTAAGTTTAAATCATGAATACCAAAACACAACTATTGAATATACTTACTGTATATTTTATATATATATATATACTTTAGTAAATTAATTTATATAGTTGACTAAATTAATATACTTTACTAAAATATATTTCTGGAATGCGGGAGACCCGGGTTCGATCCCTGGGTCAGGAAGATCCCCTGGAGAAGGAAATGGCAACCCACTCCAGTACTCTTGCCTGGAGAATCCCAAGGATGGAGGAGCCTGGTAGGCTACAGTCCATGGGGTCGCAAAGAGTCGACACAACTGAGTGACTTCACTCACTCACAAATTATATTTACTTTAGTAAATATAAATATATACTTTACTAAGTTAATTCCTGGACAATTTATTTAAAATTTTTATTAAGCTTTCTACCTATTATTTTAGGGTTTCCCTGATAGCTCAGCTAGTAAAGATTTTGCCTGCCATGCAGGAGACTCTGGTTCGATTCCTGGGTCAGGAAGATCCCCTGGAGAAAAGATGGGTACCCACTTCAGTATTCTTGGGCTTCCCTGGTGGCTCAGATAGTAAATAATCTGCCTGCAATGTGGGAGACCTGGGTTGGATCCCTGGGTTGGAAAGGGCCCCTGGAGGAGGGCATGACAACCCACTCCAGTATTCTTGCCTGGAGAATCCACATGGACAGAGGCTCCTAGTGGGCTACAGTCCATGGGGTCACAAAAAGTCGGACATGACTGAACCACTAAGCACAGAACACCTATTATTTATTCTAATCACATAGCATATTTAAAACCAATGATAATATTCTTTGGCTTACCAAATTTAAAAGAAAATAATCTTAATGTTGATGTACATTTCTAGGTAACATTTTATAGTCTTTTATAATATTTATTCACATAAAAATCAGGACTTTTAGTTACTTTTAAAATATGCAAGATTATTTAAGAATATGTAGTGCTTTTTTTCAAATGTAGAAATTGCTACATATATATTAGAAAGAACTTAACTTCTTTTTCTTAATTGTAAAGTTAAGAATATGGTCACTCCTATCAATGTTTAACAGAATGCAAATTGCTCAGTTGAAAAGAAGTGAAAAAATCACATGGGGCATGATATAAGGCACAGGAATCATTTTAACATGGCTTCCATTGGCTAAATTTGTAACAACTTGAGCATTAAAATGAACAACAGGAATAGATTATATATCATGTTGAATAAAAAGAGAATCCATGAGTCCCTCTTTACATTACTACTTCTACTAGCAGTTCTGCCAATACCGTTGCTAGTACTGCTACTAGAAGTATTTAGTAATACTTAAATGAAGGGAGTTGGCGGAAAAAGTAAAACTCTGTGTTAGAGAAGAACACCAAGAAAGAAAGAAACATAAGAAAGAAAGATAATATTTTAAAACCAACATAGTAATAACTGATTCATGCAGTATTAATCAAAGTATTCCTAAGCCATTTTTAAAAAATTTGTTTGGGAATAGGATGTTGACAGTCTCAAAGTTCTCAAACCTTTTTATTTGCTTGTTTTTATTATATATGAAGCAAAGTTTTTCCTTTTTATAACCAGGTTATCAAACTCATCACCAATAACTGAAAAAACTGACATCATGTGTCACATGAAATAATGCTATAAATGCAACAAAATATCACCTTATATAATATTTCTGTATTTAACTTGATTTCATTCATGAGGATAATCAGACAGAGTTAAATTAAAGAGTGTTTGTGAGACAGCTGGCTTGGATGACCCAGAATGTCAACCTCATGTAAGACAAAAATCACAATTCAACAAATGTGACTGGTACATGAGTAGTCATTTTATCTCTTGTGACTCTTTTGTGGAGTAAAATTTTTCCATTGGAAAATATATATTAAAGAAAGGCAATGCAAAAGAATGTTCGAACTCTGTACAATCGCACTCATTTCACATGCTAGAAAGGTAATGCTCAAAGTCCTTTAAGCTAGACTTCAACAGTATGTGAACCAAGAAATTCCAGATGTAGAAGCTGGGTGTAGAAAAATCAGAGGAACTAGAGATCAGATTGCAAATATCTGTTGGATCTCAGAGAAAATAATAGAATTCCAAAAAAAAATCTGCTTCATTGACTGTACTAGAGCCTTTGACCATGTGGATCACAACAAACGCAGAAAATCCTTAAAGAGATGGGAATACCAAACCACCTTTCCTGCCTCCAGAGAAACCTGTAAGCAGGTCAAGAAGCAACAGTTAGAACTGGAGATAGAACAATGGACTGGTTTGAAATTGGGAAAGGAGTACATCAAGGCTATATGTTGTCACCCTGCTTATTTGACTTATGTGTAGAGTATAACATGTGGAATGCTAGGCTGGATGACTTATAAGTTGGAATCAAGATTGTCAGGAGAAATATCAACAACCTCAGATATACAGATCATACCACTCTAATGGCAGAAAGGGAAGAGGAACTAAAGAGCCTCTTGATGTGGTTGAAAGAAGAGAGTGAAAAAGCTGGCTTCAAACTCACATGCAAAAAACTAAGATCATAGCATCTGGTCCCATCACTTCATGGCAAATAGATGCAAAGAAAGTGGAAACAGTGACAGGTTTTATTTTCTTGGGCTCCAAAATCACTGCAGATGGTGACTGCAACCATGAAATTAAAAGATGCTTGCTTGCTCCTTGGAAGAAAAGGTATGACAAACCTAGACAGCATATTAAGAAGCAGAGACATCACTTTGCTGACAAAGGTCCCTCTAGTCAAAGCTGTGGTTATTCCAGCAGTCATGTATGGATGTGAGAAAGAAGGCTAAGTGGCCAAGAATTGATGCTTTTGAACTGTGGTGTTGGATAAGACTCTTGAGAGTCCCTTGGACTGCAAGGAGATCAAACCAGTCAATTCTAAAGGAAATCAACCCTGAATATTCATTGGATGGACTGATACAGAAGCTGAAACTCCCAACACTTTGGCCACATGATGCAAAGAACCTACTCATTGGAAAAGACCCTGATGCTGGAAAAGATTAAGAGCAGGAGGAATATGGGGCAACAGAGGATGAGATGGTTGGATGGCATCACTGACTCAATGGACATGAGTTTGAGCAAACTCTGGGAGATAGTGAAGGACAGGGAACCCCAGTACGCTGTAGTTCATGGGGTTGCAAAAAGTTGGTCACGACTGAGCAAATAAACAGGACCAAGTTTTTCTCTCTTTGATGTTCCTAAGAGGCACTTATTTAATTTTTCTTTGGATTTTTTTTTAAATTTGTAATTTGATGTACAAATTTTCATTTTAATGAAGAAGGAATCTGGCTAAAAAAATATTTTATTAGAGATAGTTAAGTCCCTTTGGTTTGCACATATTTCAGTGTGTTGCTTTCATTTTTATGTTGATTTTCATGAATTCATATGTTTGTAAAAATGTATTTTTTTCTATACTCCCTAGTATTCATTAGTTTTCATATATTTTATGTTTAGATTGTTATCGTGGGAATGGCAAAAATTATATGGGCAGTTTATCCAAAACACGATCTGGACTAACATGTTCGATGTGGGATAAGAACATGGAAGACTTGCACCGGTATGCAAATTTGTTTCTTTAAATATACAGTATGTGGTGATAGCAGCAGATAGATGTATGGAGATACATTGGTATTTCTTTCTATTCATTTATATATCTTAGTAACCTAATAGAAACATTAGATTGATTATTCAATGTAACTCAATATAACATTTTCTCCCTATGTGGCGAACAATTCAAACCAGCAAATATTTATTGAGCATTTACTGTGTGTTCTGGTCTATAAAAGGTGCCTTGGGGACATTAACAAAAAGTAGACATATGTTTTGGCTTCACCTTTAAGCAGGATATGTTCATATTGAGAAAACAATTATACAACTTGATAAGACATGAATAAATGTCAAATCTAGTGTTTCATATAGTACATTACATGATATTTTCATAATTATTTATTAATAGTAGTTTATAAAATTGATGTTATCATCTTCATGAACTTAGATACCTTAAAATTCCACTTTACTAAAAACCTATTGAGATATGTTTCCTTGTATACCTTTACTTTGACACACTGTTTTTCTATAATTGATGGAATAGATTTGGAATTGAAAACCCATATATTTCAGACAATGAGATTTTGACATTGAACATATTCACAAAAAAGCAGTTACCTTCCACTTATCTTTCCCCAGCAAATCACTAGTGTGTTTGAAATAATAAAAGAAATATGAGACATATTTATCACATAGAAGAGATTTTTATTGAATATCCCAGAATATATGCAAAAGGATTAAGAGGAAAAAAGGTAGTGTCATTTAATAAAGTATCTACAACATGGTTGCTTTATATGAGTTGTTATCACATTTGACCATCATAATTATATACCGAAGACAGTTCTATGTGTGTGTATAAGAATTGAAGGATCTAGAGAAGGTGAGTTATTTTGCTCCCGGTTCCACTTTAAAGTTCTTATTCTGTTTCAAAATTTACTCACTAGTGGATTATACAGTTTTGATTGATTTACTGTCACGAACAGTGATAGTTCTAAAGCAGTGTTCTCTAACATAAATATGCAATTCAAATATGTAAGCCGCACTTGCACTTTTAAGTTTTATAGTAGCCTGTCACTGTTTGCATTGTTTCCCCCTCTATTTGACATGAACTGATGAGACCAGATGCCATGATCTTAGTTTTTTGTATGTTGAGTTTTAAGCCAGTGATTTCACTCTCCTCTTTCACCTTCAATAAGAGGCTCTTTAGCGCCTGTTCATTTTCTGCCATTAAGGTGGCATCATCTGTATACCTGAGGTTATTGTTATTTCTTCTGGCAATCCTGATCCCAGCTTGTGCTTCATCCAGCCTGGCATTCTGCATGAGGTACTCTGGGTGTGAGTTAAGTAAGCAGGGTGACAATATACTGCCTTGATGTCCTCCTTTCCCATTTTGAACCAGTCTGTTGTTCCATGCCTGGTTCTAACTGTTGCTTTCTGACCTGCATACAAGTTTTCTCTGGAGGCAAGTAAGGTGGTCTGGTATTCCATGTCTTTAAAAATTTTCCACAGCTTGTTGTGATCTGCACAGTCAAAGGTTTTAGTGCAGTCAATGATGCAGAAGTAGATGTTTTTCTGGACCTCCCTTGCTTTTTCTATGATACAACATATGTTGGCAATTTGATTTCTGGTTCCTCTGTCTTTTCTAAACCCAGCTCCTACATCTGGAAGTTCTTGATTCACTTATTACAGCAGCCTAGTTTGAAGGATTTTGAGCATTATCTTACTATCATGTGAAATGGGAGCAGTTGTGGGATAGTTTCAACATTCTTTGGCATTGACCTTCTTAAAGATTGGAATGAAAACTGAACTTTCCAGACTTGTGGCCACTGCTGAGTTTTCCAAATTTGCTGGCACGTTGAGTGAAGCACTTTCACAGCATCATCTTTTAGGATTTGAAATAGCTCAGCTAGAATTCCATCACCTCCACTAGCTTTGTTTGTACTTATGCTTCCTGTGATCCACTTGACTTCACATTCTGGCTCTAGGTGAGTGATCATACCATTGTGGTTATCCAGGTGACTAAGACCTTTTTTGTACAGTTCTTCTGTGTATTCTTGCCACCTCTTCTTAATATCTTCTGCTTCTATTAGGTCCATACCATTTCTGTCCTTTATTGTGTCCATTTTGCATGAAATATTCCCTTGGTATCTTTAATTTTCTCAAAGACATTTCTAGTCTTTCCCATTCTATTGTTTTTTCTCTATTTATTTGCATTGTTCACTTAAGAAGGGTTTCTCGTCTCTCCTTGCTATTCTTTGGAACCCCGGATTCAGATGGGTACATCTTTCCTTTTCTCCCTTGCCTTCCATTTCTCTTCTTTTCTCAGCTATTTGTTAAGGTCTCCTCAGACAACCATTTTGTTTTGTTGCATCTTTTTCTTGGGGATGGATTTGGTCACCATCTCCTGTTACAAACCTCTACCCATAGATCTAATCTTTTTATTTGTCACTTCCACTGTATAATCAATCATAAGGAATTTGACTTGTCATATCCGAATGGCCTAGTGATTTTCCCTACTTTCTTCAATTCAAGTCTGAATTTTGCACTGAGTTCAGGATCTGAGCCACAGTCAGCTCCCAGTCTTGTTTTTACTGACTGTATAGAGCTTCTCCATCTTTGGCTGCAAAGGATGTAATCAATCTGATTTTAAATAATAGGTTTATATTATCCAGCATTTCTAAAGCTTTTCATTTCATATATGTATTCAATATAAAATTACTAATGAGATATTTTACATTTTATATTCAAGCTTCAAAATTTGGTGTGTATTTATAATTACAGCACCTTTCAGTTTGGAGGTCACATACTACTTTGTCTGTTGCCACATTTGGCTAGTAGTTACTCTATTGGAAATTGCAGTTTTAGGAATTCAAAATTAAGTAGAATTCTGCCATCATGGATCTTACTCTCTAGTATGGAATGGCTGAAAACAGCAAAGCCAATGCCATATTTAAAAAAGTCCATTGTTGTTGTTATTCACTCAGTTGTGTCCGACTCTTTGCGACCACATGGACTGCAGCATGCTAGGCTTCCCTGTCTATCACCAACTCCCGAAGCATGCTCAGACTCATGTCCATCAAGTCAGTGATGCCATCCAACCTTTTCATCCTCTGTTGTCCCCTTCTCCTCCTGCCTTCAGTCTTTCCCAGCATCAGGGTCTTTACCAATGAGTCAGTTCTTCATATCAGGTGGCTAAAGTATTGGAGTTTCAGCTTCAGCATCAGTCGTTCCAATGAATATTCAGGACTGATTTCCTTTAGGATTGTCTAGTTTGATCTCCTTGCAGTCCAAGGGACTCTCAAGAGTCTTATCCAACACCACAGTTCAAAAGCATCAATTCTTCGGTGCTCAGCTTTTTTATCATCCAAATCTCATATCCATACATGACCACTGGAAAAACCATAGCTTTGACTAGATGGACCTTTGTTAGAAAACTGATGTCTCTGTTTTAAATATGCTATCTAGGTTTGTCATGGCTTTTCTCTCAAGGAGCAAGCAAGCATCTTTTAATTTCATGGCTGCAGTCACCATCTGCAGTTATTTTGGAGCCCAAGAAAATGAAGTCTGTCACTGTTTCCATTGTTTCCCCTTCTATTTGCCATGAAGTGATGGGACTGGTTGCCATGATCTTAGTTTTTTGCATGTGAGTTTTAAGCCAGCTTTTTTACTCCTCTTTCACTTTCATCAAGAGGCTCTTTAGTTCCTCTTCACTTTCTGCCATAATGGTGGTGTCATCTGCATATCTGAGGTGATTGATATTTCTCCCAGCAATCTTGATTCCAGCTTGTGCTCCATTCAGCCCGGCATTTCACATGCTTGTAAGAAATAACTGTAACCAACTCTGCCTTCAGTAATTCCAGCTTTAGATGCTTGACAGTTTTATGGTGAAAGTAGTTATGCTACAGAAATCTGCAAGGACAGCAAATAAAGACTCCTTCCATACACAGTTCAAAGTTCAGTTGCTAAATATTTACCAACATATCACTGGAAATTTATGACATATTTATTCAGGAACTACAATGATTATAATTTTAAATTCACTGTGTTTTGATTTGCCTTTGGGAATAGTTAAAAGTCATTTGGAAAGAACTTGTAGGCTATTGATGAATGAGTAAGTTGCATGGTACCATTTTGGTTTAAGAACAAATCTGTGACTGGGTGAAGAGGTAACACGATGTGATGATTTTGAACGAATACTCTGGAAAATGCTACATGTTCAAACACCTGATCTACAGCTGAAAAAATATGTGACCCTAGACGAATTAATTGTTCTCTGTGGATTTCAATTTCCTCAAATACAAAGTTGCATAATCTTAGAGCCTGTCTCATCAGGTTGGCCTAAGTAAGTATGCAAGTCTACATAGTAGAATCTGTTACATGCAGGTCTTTCTTGTTGGTCCAAAAAGTGAACCTGAGTTTGGAAAGACAGTCCAAGTCTCTATGTTGAAGTTCTTCCCAAATTTTAAAAATGACACATTAATTAAATTCAAGCATGATGGTAATTAATGTTGATGTGATATGAGTGGGCAGGCTTCCCTGGTGGCTCAAATGGTAAAGAATCCATCTGCAATGCGGGAGACCTGGGTTGAATCCCTAGGTTGGGAAGATCCCCTGGAGGAGGGAATGGCAACCCACTTCAGTATTCTTGCCTGGAGAATCCCCAAGGACAGAGGAGCCTGGTGGGCTGCAGTCTATGGAGTCACAAAGAGTCTGGCATGACTGAGAGACTAAGCACAGAACACATATGAGTGGGCATGATCTAATAAAATAATATACAGCATTTTTTTGCTTTTCTTTTGTACTAAATTTAGTTAAGATGTAAAATGGGATAGCCTGAAATATTACTCAGTTATCTTTCAAAAACTATATCTTAAATGACAAGTGAAATTTTCAAATTTAATAAGTTTATTAGCACACTGTGTTTTCAGTGTATCTTCCTGTATGTTGTCATAGCAGTGTTGCTAGTGAAGCTTGTTTGCATGTTTCTGAAACATGAAAAAATAAATATTTTTGCAATAGCTTATATTTTTATACATTTTATAACTTAGATCTTTATCATCTGTTTCTTTCTTGCATGGTGCATTGTTACCTTCCCAGTATAATTATTTAATAGAAACAATGTAATAATTTTTTAATCATTTTATCTATGCTAATTATTCAGCCTTATTCCTCAGTTAAAGAACATGCTTCCAAACTGCAAGAACAACAACAAAGTCTCAAAAAATAAAAAAGAAAAATTCACAGCAGGTAGTTTATGTTGTGCCTGTAATGAAAATTATGTGCTAGGGTTGTATCTTCTTGTTTTGTTTCTCTTGGACAAGATGCGTGCTTCTTGTGATGTTCCCAGTTTGCTGTTTATGCAGGCATATCTTCTGGGAACCAGATGCTACTAAGCTGAATAAGAATTACTGTCGGAATCCTGATGACGATGCCCATGGTCCCTGGTGTTACACAGGGAATCCTCTCATTCCTTGGGATTATTGCCCTATTTCTCGTTGTAAGTACATTTTGTGATCTTTTTCAGATGAATTATTTTAAATATACTGCATGCCCTAAAATGATAATTCAATCAGAGGTGGAAGTAATACAAGAGGGCTAGAGTTGATCCCCAAATAAGGATGCACTCCAGACAGCAATGCATATACACACAATTTCATCTCTCCTCTAGACAAAGAGACATTTTGCTGACCTTTTAAAAGAGATTTTTCCTCCCTCAAAAGATTCCTATTTGGAATCCAGAAGCAATACATGGCCATGGTTCTGACTGCGCTAGAAAGACTGAGTTGCTCCACCATCAATAAACTTGATATTAGCAATATATATTGATTCAGGAGGGCTTCCCTCATAGCTCAGTTGGTAAAGACTCGGCCTGCAATGCAGGAGACACCCCGGTTCAATTCCTGGGTCAGGAAGATCCACTCGAGAAGGGATGGGCTACCATTTCCAGTCTTCCTGGGGCTTTCCTGATAGCTCAGTTGGTAAAGCATCTGCCTGCAATGCAGGAGGCCCCAGTTCAATTCCTGGGTGGGAAAGATCTGCTGCAGAAGGGAAAAGGCACTCCAGTATTCTGGCCTGGGTCACAAAGAGTTGGACAGGACTGAGCGACTTTCACTTTTGGGGTTTTCCTATTAGCCCAGATGGTAAAGATTTTCTGCCTGCAATGCAGGAGACCCTGGTTCAATCCCTGGGTCAGGAAGATCCCCTGGAGAAGGAAATGGCAACCCACTCCAGTATTCTTATCTGGAAAATCCCATGGACGGAGGCCCCTGGATACACTCCATGGTTACACCCCATGGGGTCACAAAGAGTCAGACACGACTCAGCAACTAACACACACACAGGCTCTAGAGCACAAGCACAATAGTTGTGGCACACAGGCCTAGTTGCTCCTTGCCACATGGGATCTCCCCAGATCAGGGATTGAACCTGTGTTTCCTGCACGGGCAGACAAGTTCTTTACTACTGAGCTACTAGGGAAGTCCTAATTTAAAAAAATTTAAAACATATGTTCAACTAACATTTTTAAACTAAAAATTAGTAATGTGGTATTGAAAGACTTGGGGGCGTTACTAGCATTTGATTAAATGCTATTTCAGATAACATTTATTTCAATGCATTCTGAACATTAATTTCAGCAAATATTTTGCTGTCATTGTTCTACCTATATTTATAACCAGGATTTATTTACATTTATCACTAGTGAAAGGCTAAAAATATTTTATCTTCAGAAGATTTGAGTTCTTATCTATTTAACTTCAGAGATTGTATATATCATTTTCACACTGTACATTTGCATTAATTACAAAACATGCAAAGGTTTGTATTTCTTTTTTCTGTATTCCTTTAAAAAAATATTTACAAAATGATATGTTATATATTTCAAGATTATCAAGAGGCAAAAGTAAAACTGTAGAAATGTTCATATTTGTCTATACATGAACACACACTATATCTTAGTATTAAATAGAGATATATCTACTTATATAGTATCTAAGTATTAATTAGATATATATTTAAATATCTAAGTATTAAGAGAATACAGTGGTTTAGAGTTGCAACTCTGACTTCCTAGGTGAAAACTGTAGTTCTAACACTTGAAGTGCCTTGGGTAAATTCCTTCCACTTCAGTTTGCATTTACTTATTCATTTATTAATAATTTTAAATTGAGCTGCTACTGTTTGCAAAGCCCTATATAACATTTTAGGTATAGAAAATATAAACAGTGTCTCCTGTACTTAAATCATTTTCAATGTAGAGAAGAGACAGGTACATACCTAATAACAAATACAGTCATTTAAACACATACATATTAATATTAAAATATATAATGAAATGGGAATACAAATGTCAGCCTGGAAAATATGCATTGTTCATAAAGTTTTGAATTTGAGTTGAAACTTTAAGGATCTATTAAAAGAAAGTTTTCTTTATGCTTTCACTGCTGCTGCTGCTGCTGCTGCTGCTAAGTCGCTTCAGTCGTGTCCGACTCTGTGCGACACCATAGACGGCAGCCCACCAGTCTCCGCCATCCCTGGGATTCTCCAGGCAAGAACACTGGAGTGGGTTGCCATTTCCTTTTCCAATGCATGAGAGTGAAAAGTGAAAGTGAAGTCACTCAGTCGTGTCCAACTCTCAGAACCCCATGGATTGCAGCCCACCAGGCTCCTCCATCCATGGGAATTTCCAGGCAAGAGTACTGGAGTGAGGTGCCATTGCTGAGGCCATATATCAACACACAGACATATATATCTCTACTGTTCCACAGGAAAAACCTTTATCATTGACAAGTTTTCCTTCTTCAAAGTTAAACTGAGTCAATATAAACAAGATTTGTATCATATATAGTTGTTGATATTTGAGTACTATGGTAGAGATATGAAGGAAAAGTAAAAGAGGAGATGTGAAAATAGTATTTTAAAAGGGAAAAGGGAAAGTAAAAGGGAAAAGGCCTTGAAAGCTGAAGAAACTAGCAATGCTTTTTAAAAATTTGAAATCTAACAAACTACCCGTAATATTTAGAAATCTGACTTTAAGTGGTTTTGCAGCTTTTCTAAATATTGGCTTCCAGAAAAAAAAAAAATATATATATAATTATTAAAGCCTCTAAATTATAATATCTAAACATTTTAAAAATTTTAAATATTTTAGTGAGGCACAATAACAAACTGAATACTTTGCAGGACTATTAACTTGATGCTTAGAAATAGGAAACTTGATATGCAATTAACAATACAATGAATATGCAGTGAATCACAGTGCCTCGAAAGTTTTTAATTTCGGAGATTAAACTTTTGTTTTAAGAACTATAGTTTTATGTTTTGTTTTTTTAAGTGCCCTTTAGGCTCTATCCCAAATATTATCTTATTAAACATTTATTTAAAAAAAAGAATACAATGAATAGTCTAGTCTTTTCTCACCACAACAATATAAGAAATAAATAGCTTTTCAGTTTGGAATTTTTAGAAATGAGGTGGAAAAACCAATATCCTTGATGTTTTAATGACCACATTTATACTATGAACTAAAACAATTACTTCAGCTGACTCTCAGACAAAACTCTCCCTCGGGATAAACTAAAAGGAAAAGGAAATGATGAAATTTATAGTTCACCTTTATGCTCATTCACTTAAAATATCTAGATCTGGAAAATGAACATAAACAAAAACGGTTTAGCATGTGTTAATTTTCTCAAAATTCCCCATAAATGAAAATCAAGTTTGCATCTATTACAAAGGAATCTATATGCCATTTTTGTTTTGTTGCTGGTTTATTTGAGCTCAGGGCACTTCTAGGGACTAACAACCAGCTGGGTCTAAACAATGCCTGACTAAACTCTATGTCATCAATTCTAAACAGTCACACATTAAAATCCAGGAAATGTCTTGGGTCTCATTCATTACTACTTAAGTATTTTTAAATTCTAGAATCTTCCAAGCCAATCTCTTTGCAGCAGTTAAACCCCACTCAGTAGAGAGGTTATAAAAAAGAATTAAGTATGAAGTGTTAGCCATAATGTATTTGCAGTTTCCAGTACTCTTTTTTTTTATACTTTTCCCTTTACAACTGAGAAAAACCAATCTCCGAAATATTCTGACAAAACATAATTATATTTTGTTATTCCTCTTTTTCCATGAGTGAGGTTGATTTCTATATTATCAAATTATCAAAAAAATGTTTTCTGAAACATAGGGGAAGATTCAGTTATCCTTAATCATATAAAAGATAAAAGTAATTTTCAGCAAAAATGTAAATGGGCCAAAATTACAGTAAAGCTATATAGTTTATATGAATGGCCCAAAGAAACAATAATAAGCAGTGAAATGTTCATTGTGTACAGTTTGGCATGTTGGGAGAATGAGACAGCTCCTCGGTGCCAGCAGTGTAATTCAAACTGCCAACATCATCAAACCACATTCCTGAGAGTCTTCAAAAATCATAAAACAGGGCTTTCCTCACATCACCCACTACCATACTTTCAACTTTGTCTAGTAAAAGTGATACAGAATTATTCAAAAAGGTACTATTACATTATTTTTTGAATAAATGTAAATAATTGTCTTAAATTATCAAGTCATGGATATTTGGGTTTCAATACCAAATGATGTACTATTGAATAGTATATTTACTTTTATATAACAGAAATATGTATGCATGAATTATGTATACATGTATATATTTGCTTTTACAGGTGAGGGGGATACCACACCTACAATAGTCAATTTAGACCGTAAGTAATCCTTCAAAAGAGTTGATTATATCTTAGTACCTATGTGTCATAAATGATGTCATTATTTACTTCCTATAAATATCATTATATAAACTTCCATCATAAAAATAAAATGTTTTATTTGAACACTTTTTCCTGTGTGAATGTATAAAGGTATTACGAAGACAACTGCATGCTAAATATCAAAATTCATTGCTCTGTTAGAAAATGTTATATTAAACTTTGAAAAAGTATGTATAGTGCTTTTACCTTGGGACAGAATATATCCAGTGGACTTTCACCATCCTTTAAATTAAATCAGGATGCTAAAGTTAGAAAGAATGAAACCAGAAGGCTGGAAAGTTATGCACTGTCTTTATCCTGCTCTATCTTTAAAGCTCTTTGCATTTTCTGTGAGGCAAAAGATGACACAATGTGAAAGGTTTAGTTAATCCTCAGTTTAGGAAAATCTAAACTGCATTTAGGAGCTGCTTGTATCACACATTTCTTGGGCTGAAGGAAGTTACTCAAATGTTTTGGTTTGAGAGACCACCTGCTATGTCCCAGGCTGAAGAAGCAAATGGAAATCTATTTTAGACCATGGACAAGAGTGGATAGGATAAAGCAAAGAACACTGGCGAGGGTCAGGAAAAAGTTTACTTCAAAGAGTCTGTGTTATATCATTTGGATATAATGACTTAAACATAAGTATGTCATTTGGATAAAATTTCAATTAAGATCACTTTGGTTAACACGTTGCAAAACAGTTCTACATTCTTACTATACAAATTCAGAAGTAATAAATCAAATATATATATATTTTCCCCCACTGAGGCGTTCCACTGATATTTAGGAAAAAAGTCACTGTAAATAGCATCATTCTGTTGTGTTGAGGTTGGTAAGGAAAATACAATTGCTGTTAGACCTGAAGAACTTGTACATAGAGAGCAAAGTCATTGTCACTATGATGTCAGTTCTGCTGACCTTGAGTTGATTACTTTTTCTCTGTTATCTATCTACTTAGATGAGGCGAGCAAACATTTTGGGTCTGATTTGGCACTGTAGTCACACTATTTACCTTTGATTTTTTCCAAAATGTTCTTCTGACACAATTACAGTGGTTACATTTGTGTAGTTACCGTCAACGCTTAAGAGAACTGAGAGGCACAGGTTGTTTCAAAATGTTTTGTCAAAATGTTGTTTGGTCCTCTTTTTAGATCCTGTAATATCTTGCGCCAAAACAAAACAATTGCGAGTTGTAAATGGAATTCCAACACGAACAAATGTAGGATGGATGGTTAGTTTGAAATACAGGTAATTATTAATAGACACAAATCATACATATTTGGATTATTTGCAAATAGTTATATTCCCAGCAGTATGGCCATATGCAGCCATGAGGTTGTGCCCTGCACAAGGCACCCATGTGAGGGGGACACAAGAAGGACTAATCACATTCTGCTTGCCAAACATCCCTGGATTTTGCAGTTTGTGCCTCCAGAGATAGTGCTGTTTTAAATGTTTACAAAAGTCCCATATGTGTTGGCATTGTCCCTGATGTGACATTTTAGTTCTTGTTAAGCAAAAGACAACTATACAGGAAACCTACTTATACCTTGATATAACCATGGTAGTTGTAATACTCATGTTAATTTCCCAATTAAGATATTATGAGATTATTTTCTAACATGTTTATGCACAATCATAGTAAAACATTTATATTTGATTTTAATTTCTGACTTTTTCATTATCATTCTAATTAAAAATGGCAATAATTTAAAATACTGGAATATTCTTTCATTAAGAAAAATATAAAATACTGATGGTTGAACAGTCTTGAGATTATAGTATTTGATATGATGACATGTCTATTGCTTAGTGTAAAAATCAATGCCATGTTCTATGTAAAATAGGTTTTCAAAATATATTATTATACAAAATTAAGGTTATTTAAGAAGTAAATACTGAAAATAGGAGCTAGCTTTAAAACCTGATCTTAGAACTTTCTATATACTACACATATTATACTGTATGGTAATCAGAATGTTAAAATTTATTCTTTCTATATCTATCTCTATTGGAATGTCATCATGCAACATACCCCAAAGTGCACCCGAATTTTAGCCGCATTTTCCCTTGTTTTCAAGACGCTCCATGTTTCTCCCTCTGGCCTTTGTGCTGTTTGTTGGTGCTTTCTTCCTCCATATTTTATGCCTACAAAATTTTTATTCTTTAAATACAAACTGGAATATCTCCTTTTTTTTTTTTTTTCTAAACCTTCCCTGTTTTTTTAACTCTAGCCTCCTAGAATTTAGGAATAAAATTCATTTTTACTATAAGTAAATCACAGTGACATTAAAGTAGAATAGAGACAACTTGAAACTGGCTATTTTTCTTTCAGTGAATAAGTCAGTTCTTAATAAGCATGAGGTTTATATTTTTTAGACACCAAGTAGAAAATGACCTAGAGTTCCCTCAGTGTGTCTTTCTTTCAAGGAGTAACTCATCAATTTTTATAAAGCTTTATGCTGATAATTGTAGGGTAGTAACTAAAATAGAATTATGAAACTCACCAGAATATTAAAGTTAATCATGCAATGTGAAGACATAATGAAGGCTGTAAAATTTGAGGGTGGTATTTTCTTTACTGTAGAAAAATTCCCAATAATCGACATCTTTGAGCTAATTAGAGGATCTCTGCAAATCTCATTACTCCAGAAGAAAAGGCAAATACTTCTGAATTTATTCTTACTCATAGGAGACTTCCTTTTGAAGTCACCATCTTTGGAGAAGTAGGTGAAACTGTTTTTCACCAGATCAGTGTAGTATAAACTTTTTTTAAAAAGTACTCTTTTCCTTTTAAATCTAAGTTCTTAGTAACAACAGCTGTTTATCTATTCTTCCAAAACTCATACAGAGGAATAGAAACTAAAACTCTCTATATATTCTTATCCTCCTGTGTGGTATAGGCCGTAAATAAATGTCTTAGTCTGGGAATATTATTCTATTACTCTCTCAAGCACTGAACATCTGTACTCTTTGGAAATGTAAATTGTGAGTAGTTGTACTTTTTCCCATGTGTTTGCCAAAAAAGAATGCATTTACAGATTTTGGATATCATCAAATAAATATTCTAGTATTTATTATTCTTTACAAATATATTATAATTTCCTAGATGATATATCTTGAAAAACTGTTTTAATTTGATAAGTAAAATGTTATATTGTTGATATTAATCTGGACAAACAAATTTACTCAGTTATATCCTAAGTTAACATATCAGAACTAAATAATGGTAATGAAAGAAGCAAATAGTGCATAAATATTATATATGGTTACCACAAGATGGTTTTCAGAATTTAAATAAAAACTCCAATTTGTCATTTTCATAATCAAACACTGAATTTAAATTAGGTCTAAATATCCTATATTTATAGCACATACTTTCTCTTATAAGGATAGACTACACACATGTGAACATGTGTTTGGTAATGGATCACTAAAGTTGATTATATAAAATTATAATCACATTATGAAAAGCCAGTTCTAATGCTACATCATCAAGTATCATCCTTCTGATAAAAAATACTCATTTTATTCTATTTGGGTTAATATCTACAGTTTCCTCTCAATGTGTTTATGCTTAACAAATGGAGCCATAGGTTTTGCATTAATTGGCAAGCACTCTTTCTGTACAGATGTTACTTGTTTTTCTTTCCTCTTTCTTTTAGAAATAAACATATCTGCGGAGGATCATTGATAAAGGAAAGTTGGATTCTTACTGCAAGACAGTGTTTCCCTTCTCGGTAAAGTGAAACCAATATTTGTTTTAAGCATTTAAAAATATGTATGGCTTCCCCCTAGATTCCCCCTAGAATGTATATTCATTTAACAGACATTCACCAGCATAGGGTGAACAAATTAATTTATTTTTATTTTAGATTTAGCTTATGAAACTGACTTAATTAATACTTATTTATGAGTACTACTTCTGTCTACCTCTTTCCACGATTAGCACTACTCTCATTTGGGAGAAAATTTTGCTAGAATTATGTTAATAATTTTTACCCTAGCCTCCTTCTTGAATTCTATATTTCTAAATAGAAATTCTTTTTCTGAATTAGCAACAAACTTCTTTCAGTCCTCACTTCTTTCTTATGTAGAGCCAGCCTCAGAATAATACTGAGAATGATTTTCAGAGTAAATTAGCCTAAGGAAAAGATAAGGAGATAGCATTTGTTAGCTTACTTCTTGATTCTCATTAAGATTATACTGATTTTGTTACTATAAATTTTCAGTTCAGTTCAGTTCAGTTCACTCAGTCGTGTCCGACTCATAAGCCAAACATATATACCTTTGAGATAAAAAGGAAAACTTGCAATAAATTATAATTCTTGTAATATGCTTTACCTGAGAATTTTTCATAAATGATCTACTCTCTAGCAAGAATAAGCAAGTTGAAAAAATAGCCATTTAGAATTTCAGCAATTTAAAGGCTCTTCTTGCTTATATGTTCTTGTAGTATTCAGAATCTTCCAATAAAAAAAATGTGTTGCTCTTTATTATACTTTGAACTTTAAATTTAGGTTATTTATCTGCCCCTGTAAGCTAATATAACAATACATATAAATAATATTGCATAATTTAAAGTTATATTTTAATTTTTTACTTAGAAACAAAGACTTGAAAGATTATGAAGCTTGGCTTGGAATTCATGATGTCCATGGGAGAGGAGACGAGAAACGCAAACAGGTTCTAAATGTTACCCAACTGGTATATGGGCCTGAAGGATCAGATCTGGTATTACTGAAGCTTGCTAGGTTAGTTCTGTTAGATAGTTTCATATTTTTAACATACACTTGAATGGTTGAAACCTTTTCTTCAACTCTGCGGTTATTCTTTCTCTCTCATGTAAACATATCATAAAGCATATGTCACATGTCATATATGTGTGTATATGCATACAGAGGCAAAGAGAGTGGCATTTTCAAATTGTTCGTATGGGAATAAATGAAACTGGGCCAACAATATGGTTATCCTGGTCTAAAACCAAGCTTAGTGAGCAATTATATGGTAACTTTTAACAGGTAAAATAATGATTTTAAAATAGCAATGACCATTTACTCTTAAATATTTTCAAATAAATATTCATTTCTCTACTACCTACTTGAAGCAAAATTGTTTATTCTTTCTAAATGAAGTATTTAAACTTTCATACTACATTTTAATATGTTTATTTTGTGCTGAATCCAGTCAAAGGTGCTTACCATCATATTTTCTTTTTTCAGGCCTGCTATTTTGGATGATTTTGTTAGTACAATTGATTTACCTAATTATGGGTGCACAATTCCTGAAAAAACCACTTGCAGTGTTTATGGCTGGGGCTACACTGGATGTAAGCTATTTTAAAAAATATAAAGCAATATCATATTTATTTTACAAAAATATTTTTAATTGTTTATTTTTTCACTTTACCCTATGCTCATTAACCATACATATTTTGCACCATTCCAGTGATCAACTCAGATGGCCTACTACGAGTAGCACATCTCTATATAATGGGGAATGAGAAATGCAGCCAATATCATCAAGGGAAGGTGACTCTGAATGAGTCTGAAATATGTGCTGGAGCTGAAAATATTGTATCAGGACCATGTGAGGTAAAAAAGGGGGATTTAAAAATAAGTAACATGTGATAGATAGCATATTTTTTCCTGTATATAATTTTTTTTCCATTTTTCTCAAATAAGAATCATTGTACATCTGCCTATCGTAAGAGAGAGGAATTGGAAAATAGAACCTTTATCATTCTTGTATATCTCTTTTAGCTAAACTGTGAACAATCCATGTTTCATTAGCAGCAAACTAAGATGCCATTCATCTCTCAAATAGCAAGAAATTAATACAGCCAAAACTCTAAGAGAAAGCTGTTCAAATTAGAAGTGTCCAACGTGCCGTTTGATACCATAGCTTGCATTTTTTAAAATGTTTTTCTAAATTTATCTCATCTTCCCAAATTGTAACTTAACTCTATTAATTTTAGTCAGAGATCCATGCTTGGTTTTAAACCTTTAAATGTGTTTTTGGTTAAGCCAGTGTGTGTGTGTGTGTGTGTGTGTGTGTGTGTGTGTGTGTGCGTGTGTGTGTTCGTGTACGCTTCTATTTTAAAAAACCAGAAGGTCAAAGTTTGTGACTTTAAGAGTTTGGACATTTTCATTTCTTAGGCAACTGTTCCTTCTACTTGGCAGTGTTCCTATCCCTATTTTACATAAACAAGCTGTTAAACTGCTATTTTAGATGTATTTTCAATTCAAGAGACAAGTTCTCCAACCCTGAGAACTCTGGAATTATAAAATACTACGTGTAGTAAAATATGGTATAAGTTCAGTAATAGTGAAATATCTTTTGAGTTTTAGGAAAATGCCCTATTTATGGAGCATAAATTTATATTGAAGTACATATGTTATGTATATATTGTTTTGAGATTTCATCTTTGAAAATAAAATAAAACATTTTTAAGTTAAAAAAAAGTTTAAATTGCTTGAAAATAATATGATTAGAAACTGATTATGTGTTTATAACCACTTTGGAATTTGGTGTTTTTTGTTCCAGTAAATCTAACATCACTAAGCCTATTATAACAAATGAAAATTTACTAGGAATATTTTTTATCTATTTGTTTATTTATTCCCCAAAGAGCTCTATAAATACAAAAATGTTGAGCTAAATCAAGTCTTTGAGATAGTTAGGAAGTTTATACTTATTCAAGTCCTACTGCCAATATTACTTTGACAACTGCTCTTCTGGATAGCCTATAATCTGGTTTATCATCTATTTACTCTTACATTCCTAACTTTAGCACTGAAAAATTTATCATATTATCACATATTTGCTATTTTTTATCTATTTACTTCAAACTGATTCAGCCACTTCTTAAAAATGCTTAATTTTTTTACATCACTGTTATTTGAAATGATAATTTAATCACCAAACCACTGAAATCTAAACGCTTGAAAAAGAGATCTCTTAAACATTTGTAGGATAGCAATAGCATCACATATAGTGAAAGTCTCTAAAAATGTAATTGACTTGAACAATTTGTATCAGTGAACACTGGTACATTAATTTAAAAACCAGATAAATTCATGTGGCAGAGTTTAATTAAGTCTTTAAAAAAATCACTGGAATATAGTTGCTTTATAATGTTGTGTTAATTTCTGCTGTACAGCAGTGTCAACCAGTTATATGTATGTGTATATATCCCCTTTTATTTTTAATTAAAAAATTAACCCCTACTCTTTATTGAATAGTTTAGTTTCTAATCGTTTGCTACTATTAGCAGAGCTATCCCTCTTGGCTCAGATGGTAAAGAATCTACCTATGTTTAAGGAGACCTGGGTTCGATCCCTGCATTGGGAAGATCCCCTGGAGGAGGACATGGCAACCCACTCCAGTATTCTTGCCTGGAGAATCCCCATGGACAGAGGAGCCTGGTGGGCTACACTCCTTGGGGTTGCAAAGAGTTGGACACGACTAAGAGACTAAGCACACAGCATAACTGATATTCCTATAGAGAAATCTTTTTGCATGTGTCTGAATCATAAGTTCTTTAAGGATAGATTCTTAACATGGAATGACAACATTAAAGCAAATTTAGATAATTTACACATTCTGTCAAATTGCCCTCAAAAGTTTATATCAATTATTCTTCTAGAAACACTATATGAAAAAGAAATCCCCTTTTCCCATTGCTAAGACTCAGTATCGAAAATTTTCAATATTTTGGTACAAATGAAGAAGTGAAAGTGTTAGTCCGACTCTTTATGACCCCATGGACTGTAGCCCTCTGTCTATGGAATTCTCCAGGCAAGAATACTGGAGTAGGTAGCCATTTCCTCTCCAGGGCATCTTCCTGATCCAGGGATCAAATCCAGAACTCCTGCATTGCAGGCAGATTCCTTACTGTCTGAGCTCCAGGGAAGCCAGTTCAAAATTTATCTCATTTTTGTTTAATCAGATTTTATTGCTCACACATTTAAGCATCTGTTCCTGTTTTCATCATACTTTCTAATTACTTTTTCATTCATTTTCAAATTTATCTGTTAAGTCATTTGTCTTTTTCAAATTGATTTGTAGGAGTTTCAAATGTTCTTTCAATCTGTGGCTTTATTTGAACATTGTTTATGATGAATTTTGGCATTCAGAAGACTTTCACTTCATTGCACTATTTTGTGTGTTATTTATTCATTTATTTTTAATTGAAGGATAATTGCCTTACAATGTTGTGGTTTCTACTGTACAACATGAATCAGCTATAAGTATACATATATCTCCACCCACCCCTCCCCATCCCACTCCTCTAGGTAATCACAGAGCGCCAAGCTAAGTTCCCTATGCTCGACAGCGGCTTCCCACTAGCTATCTCTCTTACACATGTAGGGTGTGTATGTCAACTCTGCTCTTTCAGTTTGTCCCATCCTCTCTTTCCCCTGCTGTGTCCACAAGTCCCTTCTGGACATCTGTATCAAGTCTCTTTGAATAAACTATTTTCCTTAGTATTTTATCTTCTATGTCACCCCCCCCCCTTGATTTTATCTATCATAGAATGTTTCCACTCGGATTACAGAATTAAATTTTGCAGTAGTTTAGTTTATCTCATCACTGTTGGGAGAAAATGAAGATAGTCCCAAGCATTCTTCTAGATACAAAGATGCCAAAAGTCAGTCACTACAATCCCAGGAGGCTACATGGCACAAAAAAGTGATGCAGCACATTTTAATGATGACATATAACAATGCATATAAACATAAGGTCTATATTAAAAAAATATACATGCAAATCCTTTTCTCAACCTACTCATCTTTCATCTATCACTTATGAAGACATGATTATACAACAGAGTTACCATACAAGCTTTCCACAAAGACTAAGAAGAATATAAATATAACTAACTCTGTTAACTACTAATACTAACAGTAAGTGCAGGAATATTCCTTCTTTAGGCCCAGAAAAGCAATTTCTAAACAGTAAATAGAATTATTTTACTACCTACAAGTTTTTGTTTAACTTGTTAAAATCATTTTGGGGGCAGGGTTGAGGGAAGGGAAGAAATTAGATAAAAGTTAATGTGGCTTAATCATTTAAACTGTATGATTACAGGTGAGGTTTTCTTGATACTGTATTTGTCTATAGTTTCCATTTTTTCTATATTGAACATACTCGGAACACCAGAAGAAAACCAGAATGAATATAAAATTTACTTTCTTAAAAAGCTATCAGTGGTTATGTATTAATTAGTCTGCATGGAACAAAAGCAAAAACCACTTTAAAACATGAGTGACTATTTTAGAAAAGACAAATCATTCTTAAATGATTACTACACATGATAGAACACCTTTGAACCTTTGTACTTATCTCAGTCTTGAGTTGTCTAATAGAAAGACAGCCAATGGTTTAGTACATCAATTGAATGTCTTCATATTTTAGTTGAGGTTATTCTCTTTTTTACATATATATATATATATTTGAGATATTAATTGATATATGAAGTTAATGATTTGTTAATTTTTATTTCTAAAATAATACTTTGTTGTTATTATTGCGTGTCTTCTTCCTAGGGAGATTATGGTGGCCCACTTGTTTGTGAACAACATAAAATGAGAATGGTTCTTGGTGTCATTGTTCCTGGTCGTGGCTGTGCCATTCCAAATCGTCCTGGTATTTTTGTCCGAGTGGCATATTATGCAAAATGGATACACAAAATTATATTAACGTATAAGGCACCACAGTCGTAGCTGGTATAACTGTCTGAAGCTTCCAATAACACAGGTCTCTTTTACATGAAGATTTTGGAGTACATGGAATTAAAATGTAACTTAAAAATCCTGAGACAACTACTTGAGTGTCATGTTTGTTAAGATACTCATTAATATTTATGGGCGTTTGCTGTCGTTGTCAGTGTTATTTTGTAAATGTTGAAATGAATTAAGGTACATGCAAGTGTAGTAACATATCTCCTGAAGATACTTGAATGAACTAAAAAATGCAAAGGTATAATTGCTGGATGCTAAAGATATAATGGAAAAAATCAATTAATTTCTCTCAGCTGCTTTCCAAGGTTAGTTTCATAATAATAAATAAACCATAAGTTAAACATTATTTCAACCTCACAAAAACAATTTACATCTTGTGTCCTTAAACTGTAACTCTATATTAAATTATATTACCTTTAATATGCTATACATTATAGTTCAGTCATTCCTCCTCGTCGTGTATCCTGTAATACTGGTACATATACTTTTTTACAAAAACATATACCTATATGCAAATACATGGGTACACATGTGCATACACTACAGTTCAAACGGTGGTGTATCTAATGTAATCCCTAAAGATTCCGAAATTGTATTTTATAGTTTTTCCTTAAGAAAAATATAGGAAATTTTTCTAAAGACTAGTAGGAATATTAAGGAAAAGTGCAAGATAGAAGTGACTAGATCCTCCTCCATATAATCTGCAGATGACCTCTACTCCTTGGCAATTGAGGTGTGGTCATGACACACAAAGCTAAGTAACACCTAACCTAGGTGCTTACATATATTTATTTTCCAAGTTATTTTAGATAGTTCCTAATTCTTAAAGGGAATAGGCTATTTGTTTATTAGTATTCTTTCTTTCAAATTTAGGGACACTTATTTATGCAAGGTATTTTTAGATCTTTTTTCCTAAAGTAGTTAAAAAAGTGAGAGATAACTAATTGAAATTTGAAAGTGTTTTGGTCCTTAAGATATATTTAAGGATGTTAAGTCTAAGACTTGCTGCTGTGATTGGCTTCTTTCTCATCTTCTTTAACTTAAAAACAAATATTTAAGAGGAAAATTCCCATGTCTCTAAAATTTGTAAATAGCCTTTCACCAAATTATGCATTAAAATATATAATGAAGAAAGAAATAAAAATAACTTTGTCTATCTGGAGGTCTTTTAGTCTAATAAAACTTTACAGTAAAGGAAAAAATGTAACAGGAAAGGAACTAGTTTCTCTAAACTCTGTATTCGATTATTTTTCAAAGTACAGTTAAATCTGCTGAATGAGGTATTTTATCAAAATACCTTTGTTTTATCTTAGTTAATTTTACATAGATCTTTCCTAATGCATGGGAAATTTCAGGTTTTGTATTCTGTATGATAATAACCAGACCATATTTATTACTATATTAGTCATGATTAGCTAAAGATCATGTATTTGTCAAGAAATGAGATAACAAAGAGTAATTATTATATGTTCTGAAGTTTCACAAAATATTCCTGTATAAAAATTCTTTAAAAAATAATTATTTGATTAGTTTGAATCTAGTATGTCCATTTCTCTAACTTTTGGATGATCTCAATTAAGGCCAGGGATCCAAATGACGCTCTAAAAATTGCAGAAGACACTGTTCAATCTTGAATAAAATGGTTTTAATTTTACTCAAGAACTTAGTTCAGATTATGGGCGGCAAATCCAAAATTATTTTATTTTTTGTAATAATATATGTGCTGGTATCAAGAAACAGTGAAAGTGAAGAGAAATCCACCAAGTTGCTAGTCCATATCAGTGTATCTGATTGTATTTTTCTGTCCCTTACATAATATACCATTATAATCAAACAGAAATTTCCAAGGTAAATTGTCTAGATATTAAAGTATTTTTCAGTTTCTCTTGCTAAATGACAAAATTTTATTGTCACATATTAATGATATTTGTAAAACACTTACTAAATTGCAATTCTTTTAAATACTCACATTTAAAAATATTTCTTTTATGTCTTTTCCTCTAAATTTCCACTGAGGGATAGAGATGACATAGATAACAAAATGAAGCTAACTTTATAGACATTTTGAACTCAGAGTTTTCCATTTTATTAAAGGATAAAACAAGACCACCAATAACTATCAGACATGTGTAAAAAGCAGTCCTTTCTTTGGGAGTTTCCTTTTTATAGGAGATTGATGGAATAGATACAAAAGCAAGATGAACAAGACCCATGTTATTTTAGGTGGTGCAATGGGGAATAACCGTGTCATTTTTCTCTGGTGAAAAATACTATTTCCTGGGCATTCTTTTTTCTTAATAAAAAATAAAAAATCCAATTTATGGAAAAATCCATTTCATTTGAGTCATGGAAAAAAGAATCTTTAAATTAGAAGTTTTCAATGATATTTTTATTTTGGCTGTTTGAATAATGGTTATGTGCTGTTATAATTGTGGACATTTTCTTATGTCTACCAGGAATAGTAATGTAAAATTAAAATATTTGTCATAATGCCTCTGCCGTGCAGAAGGAATGATAATCCTTTTGTGTACTTCTTTAATTTTATTGTAAAATGTGTAATGACTGTTACCTATCTGCTGTGGGCAGGTCCTCAGTAAAATGGTTTATATTGAGTGAATCTCTAGTATTAACAGGCTCTTGCTTGCTATCTAAGTGTTTCAAACTATGGGAAATGTGAGACACTGTAGGGCAAGAAAAATAACAATAATGACATGTGATAACAAAATTATATTTCACTTATTCCTGTGAATATTTCTTGTTGGTACCAATGGTACTGTAGAAAGTGAATGTTATAGCCACAACATTCTCTTGAAAAAAACACTGTCAAGAAATAAGAAATTGCTGTCAGGAATTTTCTTGCTTTTTCTAAACATTTATAAAAAAATACTGGCTTTGCAATATAGGGATCATGCAGTGAAGAATTTTAATAAACTCACACTAAAAATATTTTAAATTGACATAAGTCCAAAAAAGAACTACTTTCAATCAATTATATCCCATATTTATAGACAAACTCATTTGAGAAATGAAGTTAATTTGAATGAGATATAATCTTTATGTGAATAAATTATGTTTCATAATAAAATCCTAAAGAACTTATCTTTCAATATTCAACTGAATTTTGAACTAAGAATTTGCTAATATAAAAAAAGTTAAAATTCTCTAGACCCTATAAATATTGACAGTGTGATTTTCAGTAGGTTCACTTCCATTTGCACAGAAAGTTTCTGTCTTTAGGAAACTGAAAATGGAATACTGTGGATGTTATTACTGTTTGTCTTGTATGTAAATAGGAAATAGATAAGCTGCCTATTGAGTGGTATAGCTGGATGCTTACCCAAAGGGGAACACTGTGGTTATGACATGTATATAAATTTTCTGTAGTTAATAAAGTTGTTATTTTTATAACCATGCTTATTATTATTAATAAAATATTTTATCAAAATGCTCTCCTCATTTTAGTTATATAAGTGGACATATTTGAATCTGCTCTGGGGTTAATGCAGAAAACAAACAACAGTGATCTCATTGACAGCAATTATAGATGCTTAATTGCAAGAAAGATCATATAACTTGTGTATAGAACTAAGACAAAAGCTTTTATTCTGTTACAACTTCTATCTATGGTAATATCAGTGATCTTCAGTAAACTGTAAATTTCTATGGACTTCAATTTCTTCCACTGCAAAATATAATTATTCATTCTTCATATTTGCTAGAGTGATGCCATGATACAAGTTGTCATGAATGATCGTCTGAATTCCTTTACCATGTTACTATGTATTACAAAGGGTATTATAAGTCAATTAATCACTTTAGAATTTATCTTCAATGTACACATTAAATTCAGAATAAATAGGAATCAAATTCACTCTTTTCATTTAAATTGGAGGCAAAATGGGAAGAACTAATTATCAGTTGATCTAACCAAAAAGAGTTCTATAACACCACTGACTATTTCAAGTTATATTATACTATCTCTCCCTCAAAAAGGTTGCTCTACCAATTTTTCTGGCATAAATACCCATCTCAAGTGATGATTAATATATCTAATTTTAGAGCCCATTATAAAATATTTAATCTTTTTAATGGTTATGATCCAAGTAGAATATATGTATTCACTCATTTGTGGTGTCAATAAGAACATTTCAACGGTATATATTGTTAATATTTCTAATTTTTTAAATTTTTTCTCACTCTTTTCTAAAATTCCATTTCATCCTAAACCTATATTGTGTTATTTTAAGTAGAATAGTCCAGGAAAGCTCCTTTGAGAGATGGTATTATAATAGGATACTCAGTGAAGTGAGAGAGCAAGTGAGAAAGTTGTGATAATATCTGGGGTCTGAGAAGGAAAACTTGGATTTTGCTGGCTTCTTAATATAATGTATTTATTTACTCTTACAAATTATAATGCTTTAATTAGTCACCACTTGTCAGTGTCCTGAATAGAATCACCTTGGTTTGCAGTTCCTCAGTGTTTTAATCCAGGAGTTTTATTTCCATTCTATTCCATTAGAACTTCCCCGGGTGGCTCAGATGGTAAAGCATCTGCCTACAATGCGGGAGATCCAGGTTCAATCCCTGGGTTGGGAAGATGCTCTGGAGAAGGTAGTGGCAACCCACTCCAGTATTCTTGCCTGGAAAATCCATGGATGGAGTAGCGTGGTCGGTGCAAAGAGTCGGACATGACTGAGCGACTTCACTTTCTTTCTTTCATTCCATTATTACCGTGCACAGGCACCATCCTTAATCTACACAGCCCTAGACGTGCTTTCCATATCATTTCACCAAGTTACACCACTTTCATGTATAACTTATATTAAAAGTCTTATTTTAGCCAGTACAAATTTTTCTTTTGGCTCATGAATTTGCAAATATCTCAATTGCATGTATTTTTTGAGAAAGCTATTTTTAAAAGTATTAATAACTTTAAGATAAAACTATATTTAAGGTAATTGGGAAACATTTTATAGTACTATGAAGAACGGGCTTCCCAGGTGGCTCAGTGAGTAAAGAACCCGCCTACAATGCAGGAGACGCAGGAGATGTGGGTTCAGTGGCAGGCTACAATCCATAGGATCCCAGAGTCGGGCACGACTGAAGCGACTTGAGCATGCACGCACAAACGCACTCTGAAGAGCAAGTTTGTTTTTTTTTTCTTCCTCATGGTGTCTTTATCTGGTCACAGAATGACTTCAGATGTGTTCCTTCCCTTTCAATTTTTGGGAATAATTTAAGCAGGGTAAGTGTTAACTGTTGGAATGTTTGGTAGACTTCACCAGCGAAGCCATCTTGTCTTAGACTTTTCTTTGTTCAGATGTTGATTTTTATTACTGATTCATAGTCATTACTGGTAACTGATCTGTACATATTTTCTATTTCTTCCTGATTCAGTCTTGTGAGATTGTCTGTTTCTCTGAATTTATCCATTTTTTTAGGTTGTGCATTTTGGGGGGCATATGATTGTTCATAGTAATCTCTTACTGTTTGTATTTCTGTGGTATTTATGGTAACTTTTCCTTTTTTATTTCTGATTTTATTGATTTGGAAAAATCATTATGTTTCTCTTCATGAATCTTGTTATTCATTGTCCAGTCGCTGAGTTGGGTCCGACTCTTTGCGACCCCATGTACTGCAGCACTCCAGGCTTCCTTGTCCTTCACTGTCTCCTGGAGTTCGCTGAAACTAATGTCCACTGAGTCAGTGATGCCATCCAACCATCTTATTCTCTGTCAACACCTTCACTTCCTGCCCTCAGTTTTCCCAGGATCATGGTTTCTTCAAATGAGTCAGCTCTTCCCATCAGGTGGCCAAAGTACTGGAGCTTCAGCATCAGTCTTTCCAAAGAATATTCAGAGTTTATTTCCTTTAGGATTGATTGGTTTGATATCCTTGCTGTCCAAGGGACTCTTAAGAGTCTTCTCCAGAACCACAGTTTGAAAACAATTCTCCGGCACTCAGCCCTCTTTATAGTCCAACGTTCACATCCATACATGACTATTGGAAAAACCATAGCTTTGACTATATGGACCTTTGTTGGCAAAGTGATGTCTCTGCTTTTAATATGCTATCTAGGTTTGACACAGCTTTTCTTCCAAAGCACAAGCATCTTTTAATTTTGTGGCTGTAGTCACCATTTGCAGTGATTTTGGAGCCCAAGGAAATAAAATGTCACTGTTTCCACTTTGCCCCCATCTATTTGCCATGAAGTGAAGTGATGAAGCTAGCTGAAGATGTATCAGTTTTATTTAACTTTTCAAACAACCAGCTCTTAGCTTCATTGACTTTTTCTATTATTTCTTGTTGTGTTGTTTTCAAGTAATTTATTATTTTTTTTCAAAGGGTAATTGCTTTACAGAATTTTGCTGTTTCCTGTCAGACCTCCACATGCATCAGCCATAAGTATACATATATCCCCTCCCTTTTGAACCTCCCTCCCATCTCCCTCCCATCCCACCCCTCTAGGTTGATACTGAGCCCCTGTTTGAGGTTCCTGAGCCATGGGCTATCTGTGCTACATATGGTAATATAAGTTTCCATTACTCCTCCCACACATCTCACCCTCTTCTCCCCTCACTTTTCCCCTTAGGGAAATTCCCTTTATGCTCTGGTAAAGTCAGTGCTGCTGAATTCTTTTAACTTTTGATTGCTTGTAATCCTCTTATTTCTTCTTCAAATCTAAATGACAGCTTTGCTGAGTAGAGTATTCTTGGTTTTAGATTTGTCCCTTCATCAGTTTAAATGTATTTTGGCACTCTCTCCCGGCCTGCAGTATTTCTGTTAGAAAGTCCCTGGACACCTTCTGCTTTGTTTTCACTGTGCATCCTACCTCCACTCAGTTTAAATTCCTTGAAGGCATCGGCAATATCTTGTCATTAATATTTGTATATCCTTTATATGTTTTCACATGATAATACCCCAATCATAGAATTATTAATATTTTATAGTCCATTCTCATTTTGAAGGCTTACCAGCATCATCCAGAGACTTAAAGTGTTTATACAAATTGTGCAACTCACACTGAAGGTTAAGAATTTGGGGTTTTATATTTAATTGCATTATTAATTTGAATTAGTAATTGGGGCTATTTTAAAATGTTTATGGTATTTCACACACTAGAACATGCAACTAGAAAAGAGAGGAAATATTAACTTTAAGAGTTTTACATTTAAATTTATAAATGTAGTTATTAAAATGAAAATGGAAAAGAGATTTTAGTTTACTGATGGACACTGATATTTACTTCATACAACCTAATATAATTTAGATTAGGTTGGTAAACATTTTCTGGTCTGATTTTGTGTGTGTGGGCTGGGGGGGATGTTCATGTCATATCTTTTAGGGGAAAGGGATTATGTCAGTTATTGCAAAAATATTCTGAGTCAAGAATAGTCCACTTATGACTTATGTTAAAATATGCCATCTGCTGTGCATTGAAAGTTTCACAATATTGTTACTCAGTTAGCAAAAGATCCTCATTTGATGAATTTTCTTAACTGATAGAAATCTCAGATAAAATGTTGCAATAAAATTAAACAGAAAAGGCAGATATGAGTTTTAGTGGGTTTTTTTCCATATATTTTAATGCTTTACAAAATATTGTCTAGTTTTCATATATCTTATTTTTCATGTGGCTAAACTAAAATTCAGTGAAAGTATGGAATATATGACTATACCCTAAACCTTTATTTTCTATAAAATAATAATAATAAAATATTTAATAAGTAGAAATTGGACACCATGGAGTGTTAAAAGTTGATAAAGTCTTTTCAAAATAGAGAAGGTACAGTTCAGTCGCTCGGTCATGTCCGACTCTTGATGATCCCATACACTGCAGCACGCCAGGCCTCCCTGTCCATCACCAACTCCCGGAGTTTACTCAAATTCATGTCCATTGAGCTGTTGATGCCATTCAACCATCTCATCCTCTGTTGTCCCTTTCTCCTCCTGCCTTCAATCTTTCCCAGCATCAGGGTCTTTTCAAATGAGTCACTTCTTCGCATTAGGTGGTCAAAGTACTGGAGTTCCAGCTTCAGCATCAGTCCTTCCAATGAATATTCAGGACTGATTTCCTTTAGGATGGACTGGTTGGATCTCCTAGCACTCCAAGGGATTCTCAAGAGTCTTCTCCAACAACACAATTCAAAAGCATCAATTCTTCTGTGCTCAGCTTTCTTTAAAACCATATTGACTAGATGGACCTTTGTTGGCAGAATAATGTCTCTGCTTTTTATATGCTGTCTAGGTTGGTCATAATTTTTCTTCCAAGGAGTAACCATCTTTTAATTTTATGGCTGCAATCACCATCTGCAGTGATTTTGGAGCCCCCCCCCAAAAAAAGTTTGTCACTGTTTCCACTGTTTCCCCATCTCTTTGCCATGAAGTGATGGGACAAGATGCCATGATCTTCGTTTTCTGAATGTTGAGTTTTAAGCCAACTTTTTCATTCCCCTCTTTCACTTTCATCAAGAGTCTCTTTAGTTCTTCACTTTCTGCCATAAGGGTGGTGTCATCTGCATATCTGAGATTATTGATATTTCTCCCAGCAATCTTGATTCTAGCTTGTGTTTTATCCAGTCCAGCATTTCTCATGATGTATTTGCATATAAGTTAAATAAGCAGGGTGACAATATACAGCCTCGAGGTACTATTTTCCTGGCTTGGAACCAGTCTGTTGTTCCATGTCCAGTTCTAATTGTTGCTTCTTGACCTGCATACATATTTCTCAAGAGGCAGGTCAGGTGGTCTGGTATTCCCATCTCTTTCAGAATTTTCCAGTTTGTTGTGATCCACACAGTCAAAGGCTTTGGCACAGTCAATAAAGTAGAAGCAGAAGATTTTTTTTGTATAGTTCTTCCATGTATTCTTACCACCTCTTCTTCATATCTTCTGCTTCTGTTAGGTCCATACCATTTCTGTCCTTTATTGTGCCCATCTTTGCATGAAATTTTCCCTTGGTATCTCTAATTTTCTTATGAGATCTCTAGTTTTTCTCATTCTATTATTTTCCTCTATTTCTTTGCATTGATCACTGAGAAAGGCTTTTTTATATCTCCTTGCTATTTTTTGGAACTCTGCATTCAAATAGATATATCTTTCCTTTTCTCCTTTGCTTTTCACTTGTCTTCTTTTCACATCTACTTGTAAGGCCTCCTCAGACAACCATTTTGTTTTGTTAAATTTCTTTCTCTTGGGGATGGTCTTGATCCCTGCCTCCTCATTTTTGTACAATGTACAAATGTCACAAACCTCCTACCATAGTTCTTTAGGCACTCTGTCTATCAGAAAAGGTACACACATGATTTAACATATTCTTTGGTTGTTCAAAGTGTCATTCCGAGAGGAAATAAATGCTTAGATATTTGTGATTAAGAATGTAAGAATTTTGGGAAAATAAGATTAATATTTATGCCAGTTTAAGTATCATGTAGGGCTCCATAATTCTGAAGACTATAAAAAACAAAAATGAATAAGAAATCTCAGAACCTCTTACTATGGACACTTCTTAAAATAGGAAATGTTTCCTCATTGACTTAGGTAAGTTCACCCAGACTAGTCTGTCATGGACCACCATTCTATAGGATACTAAAAGCTGTGCTGAGAACAAAGTGTTTGGGGCTTGAATAAGTTTTAGAGATGCTCGGATGCTTTAAATAGGTCACTTAGCTGCACAGTTGTCAAGGGCCTTCAGATGTTCATATGTGTTTTGAAGCTACACAAAGGAGTATGGTATAGCATGTTTTTCAAATTTACTGTACTACAAAAACCTCCTTACAATTATGAAGATGATATTTATACCTCTTGCATTAAAGTTCTGATAAATGAAGTATAGGAAAAGATTTACATGTTTCTGAACTAGAGGAAGTAGTAACTATACAGTATGAGTTTTCTATTGTCTTTAATAATCTACAGTAATGTCTGTCTCCCAAAAAACATCTCTCAGCAATCTTTCCATTTGGCATATTTTTCCAGATCAATCTCTCTCTCTCTCTTCTTTTTTTTTTTTACATGATTTTCCCTTTTGTACTTAATTTGAGTAAAATTTAGACACTTAGGGGGAGTTTAGGAAAATACTTATTGGTATATGTGTACCACTTACCTGATCTTTCATATCATTAATATGAAAGCAAAACTGATAACACAAAAATTATAAGATAACATTTTACCACCCAAAACTAAAAATAGAAAAAAAGAAAATAGCCCATTCCCCCCTCCCCCCCCCATTTTACTAGTGCTCACAGTATCCTCTTATCTGCTGAAATTGTTTGGAAGTGAGGAAACCAAGAGGGAAAAAAGACAAGAAAAGATTATAAAAAGAAAAGAAAGAGAAAAAGGAAAAAAAAATCTGGAAGGGAGCTGGGAAAGTTTTCTGGAGGTTGTTTACATGTCCCTGGAAGTAAAGTCAACAAAATCATGTAAAGCATTTTTCTTTATTAGTCTGTTTCCTTCTTTGTCACAGTCATTTGTATTTCTAAATCCACTTGTAAAAACTAAATATAAGGAGTGACCCTAAAGTTAGCAAATATAGAGTATGAGTATAGATCGTCTCTATTCACTGTCAGTGTTCCATTTTTATTCTTTCCTCTTCTCCATTCCTTTTTTGCTTGCTGCCTCCCTCAATTACATCATACCCATGATCCAATAAGGAAAAATTAAAATTCTCAATATATTAATATTGCTCTGTAGAATATTATAACACCCTTCTCACCTTCAAGGGCTTTAGTATCTTTCCTCTGCCATAGCAAATAGATGAAATGGCTGGAACTCCAGAGACTGCACAACAGTGAAGAACTGAGGTATCAAATGGAGGCACAAAGGCAAAAGTTAGCTGCCCACTTGACAGCACTACTTGGATGCACCCTCATCATCTAAACTGAATGACTCCAAAACTAAAGACTGCTCCCTCCTTTCCCCTCAATCTTTTTTTCAAAAGGCACACCAATCTGGCTTGCCCAAATCACAATCCAGAGACTCCTTTATTCCTATTGGCCTACTATGTCTATATGAACTGTCCATGACTATTTAACTCATCCACCATCCACTCTTTTCTCTTTGCTCACTATATTTCAGCTACATCAGATTCTTTCCATGTGGGAGTATGTTAAACTCTTTACTTCCTCAAAGTCTTTGTATCAGCTATTCTTTCTGCCTGGAATTACCTTCCACCCACCAGTTTTTCCCTGACTAATGCTTACTTCATCCTTCAACTTAAATGTCACAAGTTGTCCCCACACCAGTGCTCCCAACCCAGTTACACATCTCAAAGTATGATGCACTTTTATTTTAGAACATTTATCTCCATTAATTAAATTGTTATTTGCATAGTCTCTCCTCCTATATTGTAAGCTCCCTGAGAATGTGGGCTAAAAGTAAATTCTTCACACATTTATCTTCAGTACCAACCAAGTATTACATGATAATATTTTAAAACAAATGTATCAGTAATTATCTGCTTGCAGGATATTTTATTTTTCAATCAATTCCAGTTTCACAAATTCTAAATTTTGTTTGCTATTAAAATAATAACACTTCCAAATTTCTTCAGTAGTCGTGTTAAGGAGGAGGTTTCTATCAGCCTCTGTGACATACTTCTATTTCATGTCAGCTCATATTTATTGATCACCTACTGTGATGGAACTAGGTGCTGGAAATATAATAGTGAATAAATAAAATTTGGCTTCTACTTTAATTATAAATACAGACAAGTCTGGGAGACAAGCATAAGATAAAGACCTGAAAGTGTTAATTGAGAAGTGTGAATAACTTCAGAAGGATATGATAAGATTTCACTGAGCTTTTTGTTCATCTTCCCTTAATCTTTCTGTACTGTTGTAGTCTAAAATCCTGACAATTTGAATACTAGTTTTATTCTATTTTTTGAACATTTCCTTCATTGCATTACTAATTATTTAACTAAGTATAGAGTTTCTTTTTTTTTTCCATCTTCTCCCTTATTAATCAGTTTTCCAGGATACCAATCTTTTAAATTCTGCACCCTTTTCCTTACATTTACAAGAATCTTCTGACATTTTTAGTAGATTCAAAGAGGTTTATGCATTTATTATCAAGGGAATAATGTAACGTCTCAAAGGGAGAGAACACCAACAAGTTTTAGAGATGAAATTATAAAGGTTTCTTCAGATCCTGTTCCATGTAGTGAATGTCTGGCTGTCACTCAAAGAACCACAAACATCTTTTCCTCTGGGCAGAGAGCGCCTGCCCACACCCACTGCACCCCTAGGCTAGTCCCCACTCTGCCTTAAAAAAAATAAGAAAGAAAGAAAAGAAAATGTATAAAGGTTTCCTTTGCTAGTGCAAGACTGATAAGTTTATCATGATAACTTTTAAATTATATTTGAAGATGATTTAATTACAATAGATAACATCCATTCAGCACTTTTTATTTGTCAGACTCTGCTTTATCTCATTTAATCAGCATCGCAATGTTACATAGGCAGGTTCTGTAACTATAATTGGCCTTCCCTGGTGGCTCAGAGGGTAAAGCGTCTGCCTGCAATGCAGGAGATCTGGGTTTGATCCCTCAGTCAGGAAGACCCCTGGAGAAGGAAATGGCAATCCACTCCAGTATTCTTGCCTGGAGAATTCCATGGATGGAGGAGCCTGGTAGGCTATAGTCCACGGGGTCGCAAAGAGTCGGACGTGACTGAGCAACTTCACTTTCATAACTATATTAATTTTAGAAAAAAAGAGATGTTCAAATAACTTGTAAAAAGAACATAGGAGCAGATTTTCAATATTAATTCTGCTTAATTCTTCCCTTCTAGCCTATCTAATGTATATTTAATTATTTTGTAGCAAAGTAGGGCAAAGGGGGAAACTTATTTAAACAAGAAAACACTGCCATCATCTGGACAGGATATGAGCAAAAAGCTATTCCAGGGACAGCTGCTTTCAGCCGGCCTTCCCCAAAGTTCTGTGAGTCATCATCAGCTAAAAGAGCATGACCTTCTCACCTTTAAATATAAATGACTAAAAGATGAGTTACTTGTATTCCTACTTATGATGGAGTTGAAGGCCAGAGGGGTGAGGAGCTAGTTCCACAGAGGAAGTTTCTTTACCTTTGATGGGAGAGTTAGGTAATAGCTCTTGGGAGAAGACTCTTGAGAGTCCCTTGGATTACAAGGAGATCCAACCAGTCCATTCTAAAGGAGATCAGCCCTGGGATTTCTTTGGAAGGAATGATGCTAAAGCTGAAACTCCAGTACTTTGGCCACCTCATGCGAAGAGTTGACTCACTGGAAAAGACTCTGATGCTGGGAGGGATTGGGGGCAGGAGGAGAAGGGGACGACTGAGGATGAGATGGCTGGATGGCATCACAGACTCGATGGACGTGAGTCTGAGTGAACTCCGGGAGTTGGCGATGGCAGGGAGGCCTGGCATGCTGCGATTCATGGGGTAGCAAAGAGTCGGACACAACTGAGTGACTGAACTGAACTGATTGATTGACAAAAAAATACAACAGACTTGTGAGACAAGTAATAAAAATCATAGAGAAACATGTGGTGGTAAGAATTCAAAAGGGCTCCAATGGGGGGAAAAAAACTCAGAATTTATTCTAAAGCAAAGTTGTAATGGTGCTTGCCCTGTAATTGCAGATACCAGAATGTACTATATGAAAGAGGGAGAAAGCTCCAAAGGAAATTATAATCTTTTACAAATGGTCACTGCAGTCCTTGAAAAAACCTGATTTACACATTTTTTTGTTTTTCACTATATTACATGGAATCAAGGGCTTGCAAGGTGGTGCTAGTGGTAAAGAACCTGTCCGCCAATGCAGGAGACATGGGTTCAATCTCTGGGTGGGAGATCCCCTGAAGAAGTGCATGGCAGCCCACTCCAGTATTCTCGCCTGGAGAATCCAATGGACAGAGGAGGCTGGCGGGCTACCATTCACAGGGTTGAAAAGAGTCAGACAAGACTGAAATGACAGCACGCATGTGGAATCAAAGACTTTCACAGTTGCAAAGCTATACTAAAAGTCACATTTGCAAATTACAGAGGAAAAAGCAAGAAAAACAGAATGACTTATCTGTTATGTCATAGCTAGACATAACTATGACATAGCTAGAGGCAGAGCCAGTTCCAGAAACAAAATCTACTCCTTTATAAAATTCAAAACTTTGGTTTTATTATTTACTTATTTTGAACCAAGATCATAAAATATGTAATACTGAAATTTAGTCAAAACCTCAAAAGAACTATAGTTTAAAAAATAGTAATTTAAAAAGAAGGGTTAATAAAAACTTAAAATGCTGCCCAGACAAAAGTGAAGTTCAATTTATTTTACAGCCTAAAGGAATCTGGCCTAATTCCTGGCATAGAGGCCCAATCCCAGGTAGAGATCCAGCAAACTCCTACTAAGGAATAAGCCAAGGTGGGTGTCATCTGGCTTCCTTCCCTATCTCAGTCTGTGATCTGATCCCATCTCTGACTGGGAACAAGCCTTCTAAGGACAAGCGGGGGTGGGGTGGGGGGAGGAGTGGGGATGTGTTAGTTTTTTGGCAGAAACAGAGTTGAAATGCAGAAGAAGCAAAAACATACGCTAACAAGCAGTAGCGTAAAATGAAATGATGTGCATAGGACTGTCCTTCCCTACCCCTGGGTAAATAAATCTACTGGGGCTAACCAATTCAGAAACTGGCAAGAGTTCTTCACCCAGAGATTTTATTTTTAAAAGCAGTTTTAAAAAGTTTGGTTTTGTTTGCAGATTAGAATTACTTTCAGTTCCTCATGTGGAGTCAGTGGTGTTCTGTGGTTGTGCAACCTGTAAGGAGATGAGTTTAAAACTCCAGCTTTAAATTTCCCAAATACAAGGTCATACATTGAGATTAAAGGCTTATTGAAATAGTACTTATAGTTCTCAATATTATACACATGATTTATATATTGCTCAGCTACCTTAATTCACCAGTTTGATTTTTCAAACTCTGTCTCTACCTCCAGAGCATTCTCAGGATGTTCATCTGTCTGAAAACATACCCAAAGCCTACTTTAGTGATCCTGTCTGGGAACCGTGCAGTCTCATTCCTTGATATTATAGTCCTGAAGGCGGAAGGAGTAGTGTTGGCAAATGTGGCCCCTGGATCATTCCAAGTTTTATCACTTAAGTATATGGTCAATGATGTCCAGTGGATAAGCTTGATTTTGTGGGGTTTTTTGGTAATAGTAACAGTAAGCTAAAAATAAATGTTATTTTTATTAACCTCATAATAATGTGGCATACGTTTTAGTCAACTGATTTTTTTTTCTTACAGTGCTATGAAGTAAAGTGAAAGAAAGTGAAGTCACTCAGTCGTGTCTTTGCAACCCCATGGACTATAGCCTGCCAGGCTCCTTTGTTCATGGAATTTTCCAGGCAAGAATACTGGAGTGGGTTGCCATGCTATGCTTTGAGTTTAATGTATCTAGAGTCCAAAATGCTCTTCTGAGGTTTACTCAAAAAGACAAAACTGTACCAAACCCAGAATTTGTTATTTCCCACTGAACCTGACTTTCCGCCAATATTTTCTATTTCAGTCATGGCAGTACCATCTGCAAGCCCACCAAACAAGAGCACTGGCTTCTTACAGTGACAGCCCTGTTCATACCATTCTTCTCCCTGCTCCCTGCAGCTCAGATCTCCAGGTGTGCTGATTTTGACAGCTAATTATGTCTTGAAAAGGCTCATTCCTCTTCCGTTTTACCTCTTTTCCCCTAGTTGAAGCCCTCATTATTTCCCTCCACTGCCTCAGTATCGTAAAAGGCTAAATACAAATTGGTTCTCCCTTAAACCATCCTCTTCCATACTGCTAGAGAGATCCTTTTAAAAGGCACACATGACAAGGGCAGATCATAAATATGACTCTGCATCTGCCAGGATGCAGACACCAACCTTCTCAGTGACCTCAGAGCTCACTCCATACCTCTTCCCTCCTTGTTAACTCTGCTTCATGCAAACAGATGTCACGGTAGCTGCTTGAAAAAATGGTGATTTGTTTTACCATTTGTTTCTTTTTATTTGTTCCTCTGTTTCTTCCCTCAATAACTTTTTCATGGTCTTCTGTCTTCCTGACATAGTTCTGCCTACCATCTCTATTAGTTGCTAACTTCATAAGTTTTTGACCCTAGGTGTAACCTTCTCTTGTCCTTTATCCTGACCAGCTGACTGGCTGGATCCCACTTTCTTGTTCAGTTTTGCCAGACCTGTTGTCTGGGAGCAAAACACTGCTCTAGATCAATTCCATCTGTTTTTAGATGAATATCCTTAAAGAAGCTACTTTCCCTGGGGCAACACAATCTCTGTTCTGTGGTTGTTATGTGGGACTAATCCTTTGGAGTTGAACAACAGTCACATGTAAAACTCCTGTGATGTTATTCTCACAGTTGATCCCTCTTCCTTGGAGCTTCTGCTTCCACATCAAGTGTCACCGAATACGTTCAGGACTGCAGGGGGAGCGGGTGTTTATCAATGAACCACAGATTCTGATATTTTGCTTTCCCTTCTATGAAATGGAATTTAGAAAATTACACACATGAATGATTTAAAAAATAATTATGACCTTGGGTTTATTTTAATTTTAGATTTTAAGTTAATCAATAGTAGTTTGGATCCCCTTAAGTCTTCAGTTAATTATCAGTACTTAAATTTCCATCTATACTTTTGTAGGTTTTTGTTGTTGTTGTTATAGTTTGTAATATTAACTATTCTGACAGTAATATAAACAAAAGTCCCACAGTGGTGGGTTTTTCAGTTAAAATTAGGTTTGGCTACAATTGACAAAAATTCAAAATAATAATTTTATTCCTGTTTCATATAAAAACATCTGGAGGTAGGAGTCCAGGGTTGGCATGGTAAATCAAGGAATCTATTTTATTGCTGCATTATTTTCAGTACTCAGTGCTTTTTCAGGTCCAAAGTAGTTGCTCAGAGTTCTATCATTGTCTGTTTTCCAGACAGCAGGAAAAAGAAAGGAAGGCTAGAAGGACATCCTCCATTTGAGACCACTTCCCAGGAGTCACCAGGCCATAACTTAGTCTCATGGACAAACTTTAGCTGAAAGAGTTGGTAGACTCTTGGGCTCCATATGCCCAAGTAAATATTGTGGATGCTATTTTTAAGGAAGAAGTGGAGAATGAATTTGGGGGAATGTTATTAAGAGCAAACTATGTGATGGGAAGATTTATTTATTTAAAGAAAACATTTAAATTTTTTACGTGACTACTTAAAAAGCCAGGCTTCAGCAATATATGAACCGTGAACTTCCAGATGTTCAAGCTGGTTTTAGAAAAGGCAGAGGAACCAGAGATCAAATTGCCAACATCCGCTGGATCATGGAAAAAGCAAGAGAGTTCCAGAAAAATATCTATTTCTGCTTTCTTGACTATGCCAAAGCCTTTAACTGTGTGGATCACAATAAACTGGAAAATTCTGAAAGAGATGGGAATACCAGACCACCTGACCTGTCTCTTGAGAAACCTGTATGAAGGTCAGGAAGCAACAGTTAGAACTGGACATGGAACAATAGACTGGTTCCAAATAGGAAAAGGAGTACATCAAGGCTGTACATGGTCACCCTGCTTATTTAACTTCTATGCAGAGTACATCATGAGAAACGCTGGGCTGGAAAAAGCACAAGCTGGAATCAAGATTGCCAGGAGAAATATCAATAACCTCAGATATGCAGATGACACCACCCTTATGGCAGAAAGTGAAGAGGAACTAAGGAGCCTCTTGATGAAAGTGAAAGAGGAGACTGGAAAAGTTGGCTTAAAGCTCAACATTCAGAAAACGAAGATCATGGCATCTGGTCCCATCACTTCATGGGAAATAGATGGGGAAACAGTGGAAACAGTGTCAGACTTTATTTTTTGGGCTCCAAAATCACTGGAGATGGTGATGGCAGCCATGAAATTGGAAGATACTTACTCCTTGGAAGGAAAGTTATGACCAACCTAGAAAGCATATTCAAAAGCAGAGACATTACTTTGTCAACAAAGGTCTGTCTAGTCAAGGCTATGGTTTTTCCAGTGCTCATGTATGGATGTGAGAGTTGGACTGTGAAGAAAGGTGAGCGCCGAAGAATTTATGCTTTTGAACTGTGGTGTTGGAGAAGACTCTTGAGAGTCCCTTGGACTGCAAGGAGATCCAACCAGTCTATTCTAAAGGAGATCAGCCCTGGGTGTTATTTGGAAGGAATGAGTGCTTTGGCCACCTGATGCAAAGAGTTGACTCATTGGAAAAGACTCTGATGCTGGGAGGGATTGGGGGCAGGAGGAGAAGGGGACATCAGAGGATGAGATGGCTGGATGGCATCACTGACTTGATGGATGTGAGTTGGTGATGAACAGGGAGGCCTGTCATGCTGCAATTTATGGGGTCACAAAGAGTCGGACACGACTGAGCTAGTGAACTGAACTTAACATATAGCTCTCTCTTCCTTGTGTAATGGGGCTTAGAGGAAAAGGGTGGAAAGATAACAAGTCAATATTATTATACAGGTAACACTAGTGGTAAAGAACCCTCCTGTCAATGCACGAGACATAAGAAACACAGGTTAAATCCCTGTGTCAGGTAGATCCCCTGGAGGAGGACATGGCTACCCACTCCAGTGTTCTTGCCTGGAAAATCCCATGGACAGAGGGGCTTGGCAGGCTACAGTCCATGGGGTTGCAAAGAGTTGGACACAACTGAAGCAACTTAGCAGGCATGCACATACTTAGAGGAAGTAGTGACATAATTATGTAACTCATCTAGTAATAATAACATTTTCTTTAAATGACAGGATCAGGCTATATAAAGGGACAATCAGGTATTTGTAAGGGGTTCAAATTAGTACTCCATGTTATTTAGACTGAGAATGGGAATAGACGCTGAGGAAAATTCACATCCCCTCACATCTCCTTTTATATTCATTCTTTTACTGTTTTCATCTGATCACAGTCCTGCAATTTCACTTTTTAAAACAGTTTAATTTTCACTATGTATACTTCTATTGTAATCAATTTTGTGGGGAAGAATCTACAGTGTACAATTGTTGGTATTTTGATAGAGGTTGCATTCAATCTGTAGATTGTCTTGAGTGGTATGGTCATTTTAACAGTATGGATTCTTCCAATCCATGAATACATACATCTTTTCATCTGCTTGTGCTGTCTTCAGTTTCTTTCATCAGAGTCATAGTTTTCAGAGTACAGGTCTTTTGCCTCCTTAGTTAGGTTTATTCCTAGGTAGTTCATGATATTTAATGTGATGGTAAATGGGATTGCTTCTTTAATTTCTTTTTCTGATCTTTCGTTGTTAGTGTATAGAAATGAAACAGATTTATGTGTATTGATTTTGTATCCTTCAGTTTTATCAAACTCTTTAATGAGCTGTGGTAGTTTTCTGGTGGTGTCTTTACAATTTTCTATGTGTAGTTCATGTCATCTGCAAACAGTGACAGTTTTATTTCTTTCTTTCCAACTTGGATTCCTTTTAGTTATTTTTCTTCTCTGCTATTTCCAGGACTCCTGAAACTATGTAGAATAAAAGTGGTGAGAGTGGGCATCCTTGTCCTGTTCCTAATCTAAGAGGAAATGCTTTCAGCTTTTCACTGTTGAGTATTATGTTAAATGTGGGTTTGTCATATATGACCTGTATTTTGTTAAGGTATGTTCCCTCTGTGCCTGATAAACAATATCTTGTTTAAATTAGAAAGACAAAACTGTTTTTATCATCTTGTCATGAGTATTCAGGCAAACTCATGTGATTCCATTGTATATTGAATAATTATGAAAAAGTTGGATTTTATGCAGAAGAGAAAGTGGAATAATGCTTTTTATGCATGCTCCATTTAAATAAACATAACTATATTCTCATGATAAAACATGTAAATTAAAAATATTACCAAAGCCTGATAGTCTACAGGAATTTCTTATGTGGAGTCTATGTACTTATGAGGAAGAAAGTTTTATTCTACAATGCCAAATTCCTCATTAATGTGTATATCCAATGCAATGCCTACTTTTTCATTATCAAATAGACATTTGATTTGAAAAATATTTATGATTTGGTAATCTACTTGAAAGAAGTGATGTGCTATATACCTAAAATATAAAGTATATTTATTAAAAATTAAACAGCTAGTATTTATTATTTCTTATATGACAGACACTAGAGTAAGAAATGAATATAGATTTCTAACTTAATACTTTAAAATATCTGTATATCTTCATTTTACTTGAAAGTTAATGGAATATTAGAAAGTAGGTATGGTTGGTAGTTATTCAATGTTCACATCCAATTTGTGCTTTTTAACCACAGATTTTTTTCATCTTCCTCTACCATGACATGCACTTTATTCTCATTATTTCAGAATACCAGGATGAAATAGCTAAAACATCTATTTTGACAGATATACTAGTGTTGTTGCTGTATTTCTATGGTCTGTCTTCCTGGTTTTTAAGTACATATGTCAAGGCAATTATTTTTTGCTTGTTGATACTCATGAAAATTTCTTGAAGCAGTACAATAAGCCTTTTATTTAAGAATGTGAAACTAGGCCCTGCTCTAAGTTACAACATTTGTTAATTAATTTAACTTGCACATATTTATTGAACAGATGTCACGTGTTGGGCACTTTTCTAAGCACTGGGAACATAGCAATGAATGATCCAGGCATAAACAAGTAAACAGATTTTTAAAATATAAAAATGTTTTCAGAACTTTTAAATAAAAGAGTAGGAAGATAAGAAGAACACTCTGTGGTATTAGATCTATAATCAGGGAAGACCTCTTTCTTCATGAAGATCATATCTGAGTAGAGAAAGAGGATATAGGGAGAAAAACAATGTACTCCACAGGGAGAGAAGAGAAAATAAAAGACATGAGACATCAAATTCTTGTAGAATGAGAGCAGCAAGAAAGCCTGAGTGTCTAGAAGAGGATTTGGAGAATAGTGAAAGATGAGGTTTGGATGCAGAAAGGAGACAGATCATCTATAGCTTTGTAGGCCATGGTGAGGGGGTTGAGCTTATTCTAAATGTAATAGGAAGCTCCACCTAGTCAGCTTGATGGAAAAGCCTCAGTCTGGACTCCTTCCAGTCATCACTGTAGAAAGGACTTTAAGCTGCTGCCTACAGGCAACACATTTCACTTCTGGATTCAGTTCATTGATGATAGCATGTCATGTGGCTGAACCCGTGTCTATGAGACAGATGGTGTAATCCTTCCCCACGGAGTGTGAATGAATGTTTATGAATAAAAACGTAATGCATCACAATAGATGCCACTTTGAGGGTCTTCTGCCCTCCCCACCAAATAAATCTCAAATATGCATATAATTTAAATCACACTGTTTTAAGTAAATTTTCTAAATTTTGCAAAAAAAAAAAGAAAGAAAGAAAGAAAAAAGAAACCTACCAAAGTTCCAGCTATTTCAGAAACAACATATCCATCAAACACACAGGTCAAAGTTTCTATTTGTCTAAAACTCTAGAAAGATAATTGCTGGACTATTGAGATAATTATTTTAGAAGCTCTTCACATATAATCAAGTTGTCTTCAAATTAGGTAGGGTGAATTTAAACTTCCATCGACAGCATATGAAAACGTAAGTGTCACTCAAGTATAATTAGTAGTTTGTTTTCTAGCTTCATGTATTTTCATTTCTTCACACAGCACAGTAGGAACACTTTCTTCTACTTTGATTTCTGAAAGGAGCTAGACCAACCTTTTGGCATCAGGGAACGGTTTCCTGGAAGACAATTTTTTCCACAAATGGGAGGTGGGGGGAAGGGGTGACAAGTGATGGTTTTGGGATGATTCAAGTGCTTACATTTATTGTGCACTTTATTTCTATTGCCATTGCATCAGCTCGACCTCAGATCACCAGGCATTAGATCCCAGAGACTGGGGACTCCTGAGCTAGAGTTTGAATGCCCCTGCAGCTCCTTATTTCCTAAGATGTCCCTTCTCATGCTCTTTCCACTAGCATATGAGGGATGAAACAAACAAACAAACAAACAAACTTTGTTTTGAAAACCACTTAAGATATTCATTTTGTTTATTGCCATGACATAACCTAGCCTATCTTGACTGATAGGATTATGCATCTGAGGATTATAACTAGGATACACTAAGACCCCCTACTTGGAGGTTGATCAACAACAGCATACAATAAGCATTAAGATTCAATGACAGAACCTTCCCTGATGGTACAGTGGATAAGAATCCACCTGCCAATTCAGGGGACATGGGTTTGACCCCTGGTCCAGGAAGATTTCACATGCTGTGAAGCAACTAAAGCCCATGAGCTTCAATTACTGAGCCTGTGTGCTGCAAACACTGAAGCCCATGTGCCTAAAGCCTGTGCTCCACAATAGAGAAGCCACCACAATGAGCAGCTCATCTACTGCAACAAAGAGTAGCCCCACTCACCGAAACTAGAGAAAGCCCCTGCACACCAACAAAGACCAAGCACAGCCAAAAATATAAATAATAATTAAATTTTAAAAAGAGACCCCCTGTTCTCCACTTATCCACTCGCCCTATCTTTAAAAAAAAAAAAATTCCAGGATAATTTTGTCAATTATACCTCCATAAAACTGGAAAAAAAGAAAAAGAAAAGATTCTATGGAATGAGAAAACAAATGATGATTTTCATGTATGAAGACAAAATTAAAATTCATCTAGGCAGATACTCTAAATAAAGAGGTGTTGACTTAGAGGTGACCTGTTTCTCATAGGCCATTCTGGTTTGCACCAGGGCAAGTGGTGTCAGGAAGTCATTTTTATTCATATTATTATTGATTCTTGATAGTATGGCCAAGAAGGCTAACTCACCTAGTCTAAGGAAATTATTATACATACATGCATATATATACATGCATATGTGTGTGTATATATGTGTGTATATATATATACATATATATATATATAGACAGAGAGAGAGAGAAAGCATGTAAATATCTTTAGCATAGCAATTTTACAATATTTAAACTCTGAAGGACCCTAAATGGCCAGCTTTAGAATGATGAAATGTATAATACAAACTCATAGATATATTTTGCTGCTATTAAAATGCACTACATTGCTGAGGTTACATGTAAAATGCTTGTGCTTGTGAAGTCTATATATAGTATAGTAAAAGTAAAAAATGAAAGAGAAAACTATGGGATGGCAAGAAACCAAAATAGTGACAACTATAGGCAAAGGATGAGGGAAAAAGAAGGGATTTCAAATTAGTCTTGCTACTTTGTACATCGTTTACTACTTTATAGTATATGCATGCATCCACATTTTAAAAAGGAAGAAATAGGGGTTATAGGATTTGGAAAGTTGAGTGTTATGCTGAGTGTTATATCTTAGGAAGACAAGATTCAATTGAGGGTGAAAAGAAATTAAATATTATATACTGAATTAGCAGGTAACTTTAGTTTGTGTTTTTCCAGATGTTCCCTCTCAGCCTTGGGCTTTCTAAGCAGAAAAACATAGTATATACAAATGCAAAATGTTCATAAAGTAAGTGTTTTAAAGAGAAAATCATAGTTCTCATCTACAAGAAAAATAGCATTTTCCCCTTTAACATTGCCAACATTCTTTAGTGCAACTCATAATGAGACTCTTCATGACTCCATATTAATCCACTTCATAATCTTATACCATCAATTTATCATTTGAAAATGATGAAAACTTTAACTCTAGCTGAGTCTCCAAAGACATATCTTGTGTCACTGTAGGTGCCATTTGCTAAAGTTTAATTTCATGCTATTTATCACCTCAGTCCCTGACCCTTTCTGCCTCTAATTTAGTGTAGAAAAAGGGGGAGATTTATCTTTACTTACTTAATTGTAAGCCTCACAGATTTCCTCTGCTGTCCTTGTGAGGCAGCAGTGTTAGTAATTAGTAACCAACCATAAAGGAGTGGAGACAAGGCTCCCCATGTCTCTTCAATGGAATTTCTCAATGTCAGCCTTATCACTGAGATAAAGCCACCACTTCCCCTTTGCATTTTTGTGAGCTGGATCCCTTTGTAAAAGGAAATGGTGTTTTGTTCTTTAATGCTATCTTTGGTGTATTATCTTCAGTTCAGTTCAGTCCTGTCCTAATCTGCGACCCTATAGACTGTAGTACACAAGGCTTCCCTGTCCATCACCAACTCTCAGAGCTTACTCAAACTCATGTCTATCAAGTCGGTGATACCATCCAACCATCTCATCCTCTGTCGTCCCCTTCTCCTCCTGCCTTCAATCTTTCCCAGCATCAGGGTCTTTACAAATAAGTCAGTTCTTCGCACCAGGTGGCCAAAGAAATAGAGTTTGAGCTTCAGCATCAGTCATTCCAATGAAAAATCAGGACTGATTTCCTTTAGGATGGATTGGCTGGATCTCCTTGCAGTCCAAGGGGCTTTCGAGTCTTCTACAACACCATGGTTCAAAAGCATCAATTCTTCTGTGCTCAGCTTTCTTTATAGTCAAACTCTCACATCCATACATGACTACTGGAAAAACCATAGCTTTGACTAGATGATGCAGCGGATGTTGGCAATTTGATCTCTGGTTCCTCTGCCTTTTCTAAAACCAGCTTGAACATCAGGGAGTTCACGGTTCACATATTGCTGAAGCCTGGCTTGGAGAATTTTGAGCATTACTTTGCTAGCATGTGAGATGAGTGCAATTGTGCGGTAGTTTGAGCATTCTTCGGCATTGTATTTCTTTGGAATTGGAATGAAAACTGACCTTTTCCAGTCCTGTGGCTACTGCTGAGTTTTCCAAATTTGCTGGCATATTGAGTGCAGCCCTTTCACAGCATCATCTTTCAGGATTTGAAACAGCTCAACTGGAATTCCATCACCTCCACTAGCTTTGTTCGTAGTGATGCTTTCTAAGGCTCACTTGACTTCACATTCCAAGATGTCTGGCTCTAGACTAGTGATCACAGCATCATGATTATCTGGGTCGTGAAGATCTTTTTTGTACAGTTCTTCTGTGTATTTTTGCCATCTCTTCTTAATATCTTCTGCTTCTGTTAGGTCCAGACCATTTCTGTCCTTTATCGAGCCCATTTTTGCATGAAATGTTCTTTGGTATCTCTGATTTTCTTGAAGAGATCTCTAGTTTTTCCCATTCTGTTGTTTTCCTCTATTTCTTTGCCTTGATTGCTGAAGAAGGCTTTCTTATCTCTTCTTGCTATTCTTTGGAACTCTGCATTCAGATGCTTATATCTGTCCTTTTCTCCTTTGCTTTTCGCCCCTCTTCTTTTCACAGTTATTTGTAAAGCCTCCTCAGACAGCCATTTTTCTTTTTTTCATTTCTTTTCCATGGGGATGGTCTTGATCCCTGACTCCTGTACAATGTCACGAACCTCATTCCATAGTTCATCAGGCACTCTATCTATCAGATCAAGGCCCTTAAATCTATTTCTCACTTCCACTGTATAATCATAAGGGATTTGATTTAGGTCATACCTGAATGGTCTAGCGGTTTTCCCTACTTTCTTCAATTTGAGTCTCAATTTGGTAATAAGGAGTTCATGATCTGAGCCACAGTCAGCTCCCAGTCTTGTTTTTGTTGACTGTATAGAGCTTCTCCATCTTTGGCTGCAAAGAATATAATCAAGCTGATTTTGGTGTTGACCATCTGGTAATGTCCATGTGTAGAGTCTTCTTTTGTGTTGTTGGAAGTGGGTGTTTGCTATGACCAGTGCATTTTCTTGGCAAAACTCTATTAGTCTTTGCCCTGCTTCATTCCGCATTCCAAGGCCAAATTTGCCTGTTACTCCAGGTGTTTCTTGACTTCCTACTTTTGCATTCCCGTCCCCTATAATGAAAAGGACATCTTTTTTGGGTGTTAGTTCTAAAAGGTCTTGTAGATCTTCATAAAACGGTTCATCTTCAATTTCTTCAGCATTACTGGTTGGGGCATAGACTTGGATAACTGTGATATTGAATGGTTTGCCTTGGAGACGAACAGAGATCATTCTGTCGTTTTTGAGATTGCATCCAAGTGCTGCATTTCGGACTCTTTTGTTGACCATGATGGCTACTCCATTTCTGCTGAGGGATTCCTGCCTGCAGTAGTAGATATAATGGTCATCTGAGTTAAATTCACCCATTCCAGTCCATTTTAGTTTGCTGATTCCTAGAATGTCGACGTTCACCCTTGCCATCTCTCCTTTGACCACTTCCAATTTGCCTTGATTCATGGACCTGACATTCCAGGTTCCTATGCAATATTGCTCTTTACAGCATCAGATCTTACTTCTATCACCAGTCACATCCACAACTGGATATAGTTTTTGCTTTGGCTCCATCCCTTCATTGTTTCTGGAGTTATTTCTCCACTGATCTCCAGTAGCATATTGGACACCTAATGACCTGGGCAGTTCCTCTTTTGGTATCCTATCATTTTGCCTTTTCATAGTGTTCATGGGGTTCTCAAGGCAAGAATACTGAAGTGGCTTGCCATTCCCTTGTCCAGTGGACCACATCCTGTCAGTGGACCACATCCCTGATGTTCAAGCTGGTTTTAGAAAAGGCAGAGGAACCAGAGATCAAATTGCCAACATCCACTGGATCATGGAAAAAGCAAGAGAGTTCCAGAAAAACATCTATTTCTGCTTTATTGACTATGCCAAAGCCTTTGACTGTGTGGATCACAATAAACTGTGGAATATTCTGAAAGAGATGGGAACACCAGACCACCTAACCTGCCTCTTGAGAAATCTGTATGCAGGTCAGGAAGCAACAGTTAGAACTGGACATGGAACAACAGACTGGTTCCAAATAGGAAAAGGAATACATCAAAGCTGTATATTGTCACCCTGCTTATTTAACTTATATGCAGAGTACATCATGAGAAACACTGGACTGGAAGAAACACAAGCTGGAATCAAGATTGCCAGGAGAAATATCAATAACCTCAGATATGCAGATGAAAGTGAAGAGGAGCAGAAAGTGAAGAGGAGCTAAAAAGCCTCTTGATGAAAGTGAAAGAGGAGAGCAAAAAAGTTGGCTTAAAGCTCAACATTCAGAAAACGAAGATCATGGCATCTGGTCCTATCAATTCATGGGAAATAGATGGGGAAACAGTGGAAACAGTGTCAGACTTTACTTTTCTGGGCTCCAAATCACTGCAGATGATGACTGCAGCCATGAAATTATAAGATGCTCACTCATTTGAAGAAAAGTTATGACCAACCTAGATAGCATATTCAAAAGCAGAGACATTACCCTGCCGACTAAGGTCCGTCTGGTCAAGGCTATGGTTTTTCCTGTGGTCATGTATGGATGTGAGAGTTGGACTGTGAAGAAAGCTGAGTGACGAAGAATTGATGCTTTTGAACTGTGGTGTTGAGAAGACTCTTGAGAGTCCCTTGGACTGCAAGGAGATCCAACCAGTCCATTCTGAAGGAGATCAACCCTGGCATTTCTTGGGAAGGAATGATGCTAAAGCTGAAGCTCCAGTACTTTGGCCACCTCATGTGAAGAGTTGACTCATTGGAAAGGACTCTGATGCTGGGAGGGATTGTGGGCAGGAGGAGAAGGGGACGACCAAGGATGAGATGGCTGGATGGCATCACTGACACGATAGACATCTGAGTGAACTCCGGGAGATGGTGATGGACATGGAGGCCTGGCATCTGCGATTCATGGGGTCGCAAGAGTCAGACACGACTGAGCAACTGAACTGAACTGAACTGACTAGATGAACCTTTGTTGGCAAAGTAGTATGTCTGCTTTTTAGTATGCTGTCTAGGTTGGTCATAGCTTTTTTTCCAAGAAGCAAGCATCTTTTAATTTCACAGCTGCAGTCACCATCTGCAGTGATTTTGGAGCCCCCCAAATAAAGTCTCTTATTGTTTCCCCATCTATTTGCCATGAAATGCTGGGACTGGATGTCATGATCTTAGTTTTCTGAATGTTGAGTTTTAAGCCAACTTTTTCACTCTCCTCTTTCACTTTCATCAAGAGGCTCTTTAGTTCTTCTTTGCTTTCTGCCATAAGGGTATTATCTTAGTGTAAATTTGTGTTTGTGTGTGTGTGTGTGTGCACATTTGTATTACCAAGTTTTGTATTCATAAAATAATCATACATGCCTGCAACAAAAGCAAAAGATGCAGAACAATCTAAAAATATAAGGTAAAACTGAAAGTGACACAGCATCATAGAAATTATATAACATTTTGGCATATATGTTTTAAATTATATCTATTTATATTACATACACACACACACACACATATATATATATATATATACTTTTGTGTGCTCAAGACTATAGGGTAGTACATCTTCCCGTGATCACATTTATAAACAATTTCTTTCTCTCATACCTGAAATCATTCTATATTTTAGCTTGTACATTGTTGTTAGCATTTCACTTAAAAACTATTACTTTTTTGTTGAATGGATATCACATAACTTTGTCATGGTCATTTTTTCTTTTTAATCACACTACTCAGTCCCCAAGATTTCCTTATGGTACCTTCAAAATGAATTATTATTTTTTCTTTTTCTCATGAATAACACCATGAAAAATCTCTATTTCAGTTTAAAAAGAAAGAAAAGGGAAATAAAACATTGTGCTTTACATATGCCAGCATTTATACTAGGAACTTTAACTGTATAAATTATTTTTTATCTTCATAGCAACCCTGCAAATAAAAGCCATTGGTGATAAAATATTTATTGAACATCTACCATGTACCTGATACTCTGTGATTTCCAGCTATCATGCAAGTTAAATATATAATCATCATTTTACAAAAGGGAGGGAAAACTGGTTATACATTTTAAAAAGTAAAGGTGATAAATGACTGTGATAGTATATGAACATGTCTGTATAAATACATAGCCTTTAATCTGTCCATTAAGCCATTTAATGTCACTTATTTAAATGTTCATAATAAATAACATTTGTTTTACACTGCTCCACATTTTATCTTTGAAAATAAAGTTTAATAATCATACTTAAAAACTTTCAATGGCTTCAAATTCTCTAAAGGATCTAGGCTTAAATTAACAACAATATTAAAAAGCCATTCAAACTCTTTTTGTCCCCTGCTTCAGGAAGATCCACTGGAGAAGGGATAGGCTACCCACTCCAGTATTCTTGGGCTTTCCTTGTGGCTCAGCTGGTAAAGATTCCACCTGCAATGCGGGAGACCTGGATTTGATCCCTTGGTTGGGAAGTTGCCCTGGAGATGGGAAAGGCTGCCCACTCTAGTATTCTGGACTGGAGAACTCCATGGACTGTATAGGCCATGGGGTCACAGAGTCAGATATGAGTGAGTGACTTTCACTTCACTTCACTTCCCTATACCATAATCAAACAGAACTAACTTTCACTCACTAAACATGACATACTGTTTTATAACTTTGCATATGTTTTCTCACATGTTATCTCAACTCATTCCTACAAATGGTGAACTTAAATTCATATTTCACATGCCACTGAATTGTCACCACCTCAGGGATGTTTTCCCAGACTTCTTCAGGAAATGAAAAAAAATAATTTCCTACTATGAACCTCTGAAACAATTTTTAGATGTCTACCATAGTGCATATCATAAGATAGTACGACTATGCTTTTATTTTCACCAGAACACAAACTTTTGGAAAGTAGGATCATTGTTTGAGGCTACTGTTTGTCTTCCCAACAGTCTAGTCCATTGGTTAAAATAGTGCTCAAGAAATGAGAGCTAAATAAATCCCATGAAATAATTATTTTAAGGTTATATACCAATTCTGACAACAGACTAAGAAATCACTGAATCTATAAGAAGACTATTGATTAAAGGTAAATCTGCATCTTTTGTGGGGCTGTATGTCTGTACCATGTAGATAACATTCAGTCAGTTCAGTCACTCAGTTGTGTCCGACTCTCTGTGACTTCATGGACTACAAAACGCCAGGCCTCCCTGTCCATCACCAACTCCCAGAGCTTACTCAAACTCATGTCTATCAAGTTGGTGATGCCATCCAACCATCTCATCCTCTGTCGTCCCCTTCTCCTCCCACCCTCAATCTTTCCCAGCATCAGGGTCTTTTCAAATGAGTTAGTTCTTCGCATCAGGTGGCCAAAGTACTGGAGTTTCAGATTCAACATCAGTCCTTCCTTCCAATGAATATTCAGGACTTATTTCCTTTAGGATGGACTGGTTGGATCTCCTTGCAGTCCAAGAGACTCTCAAGAGTCTTCTCCAACACCACAGTTCAAAAGCATCAATTCTTCGGCGCTCAGCTTTCTTTATAGTCCAACTCTCACATCCATACATGACCACTGGAAAAACCATTGATGATACTAATCATGGTGTAAAACATCACTTTTGCAGCCTATTTTACTCCAGAATTGATAATGAAAAAGGTCAGAACACAGTACAGACATCTCTTTTATAAGATGACTCAAAGAAGCCAAAAGATATTGCCAGAGTACTACAATCTTAAGTCCCAATCATGTATAATGTTTTTCTGACCACAGGAAGAAGAACTAAGGAAAGACTCCCCTGGCCTCCTTTTAAAGGTACCAGAAGCGTTTCATGATAGCTGTACCTTCTTCATTTCTAATTATCTAGTTCTAGTGAAACCAACATTGGGACGTGAGGGTAGTGTCTCTTTCATCAGATTTTACTGATATTTCAGTGGCTTTTGATTCATTTTTATAATCAGCTTCTTCTTATGATTTTAGAAACAGTGTAAATATAGGAAACTCATTTCAATAATATCCTATATTTGAAGGTTGTTTTCCTCATCTGAGCAAATTTACTGGTTGAACACATATTTATACTGTCATAAAATTCTTTTCCAAAGAGGTATTGATTTTTATAAACTGAAACTCAATACTTTACTAAAACTAAGATAACTCTTAAGTGAGAGAATTCCAACAAAATAGTGATTAATTGCATTATTGTAGCGTTTAAACTTCCTACCTTTGATTATTCCATAATGTACTAGAAAACAGCTACTGTATTTAAGCATAGTATTGACTTTATTTCAATGATGAATTAAGCCAAGTAGATGCATACATGATGATAACACAGAGAAGTTAATTTGAAAAAACAAAGCTTTGAACACAATCTGGCAGAAACTGAAGATATTTGTGCAAAGACCCCCTACTATTCTATTAGTAACAGGAGACTAGCATTGGGAACAATATGTTTATCCTTTTCTCATGTCATGCCTGCTTCTGTTAAGCCCATTCTTAGTGTTTCCTCAAGGAAGAGATAGTTGCTGATCTCTGCTCAGAGCTCAAGTATATTATAATCCATAATAACCAGCAAATAGAGTCATAAGGAACTTAATATGTCGTTGCCATTGTTTGGGCTTCCCTTGTGGCTCATCTGGTAAAGAATCCACCTGCAATGTGGGAGACCTGGGTTCGATCCCTCGGTTGGGAAGATACCCTGGAGAAGGGAAAGAGGTGTGCCCACTCCAGTATTCTGGCCTGGAGAATTCCATGGACTATAGAGTCCATGGCATCGCAAAGAGTCGGACATGATTGAGGGACTTTCATTTTCACTTTGCCATTGTTCAATTCTTTTATCTTCCAGTCCTGGGATTTCTTTGGAAGGAATGATGCTAAAGCTGAAACTCCAGTACTTTGGCCACCTCATGTGAAGAGTTGACTCATTGCAAAAGACTCTGATGCTGGGAGGGATTGGGGGCAGGAGGAGAAGGGGACGATAGAGGATGAGATGTCTGGATGGCATCACTGACTCGATGGACGTAAGTCTGAGTGAACTCCAGGAGCTGGTGATGGGGAGGGAGGCCTGGCGTGCTGTGATTCATGGGGTCGCAAAGAGTCGGACACGACTGAGCAACTGAACTGAACTAAACTGAAATGGGTAAATTCCAGCTAATACTTTCAGCTCCTATTCTCCACCTCTGACTAGAATATTTTTACTTTGGTTATATCATGACTTAATTTCTTCAGATCTTTGTCAAAGAGCAAAGCTCTCACTGAGACCTTCCCTCCATAAAATGGAAATGATAATGGCATTCTTATAGGGTAAACTGCTTACAGTTGTGTTCAGTTCAGTCGCTCAGTCAAGTCCAACTCTATGCGACCCCATGAATTGCAGCACGCTAGGCCTCCCTGTCCATCACCTACTCCCAGAGTTCACTCAAACTCATGTCCATTGAGTCGGCAATGCCATCCAGCCATCTCATCCTCTGTTGTCCCCATCTCCTCCTGCCCCCAATCCCTCCCAGCATCAGAGTCTTTCGCAATGAGTCAACTCTTCACATGAGGTGGCCAAAGTACTGGAGTTTCAGCTTCAGCATCAGTCCTTCCAAAGTACACCCAGGACTGATCTCCTTTACAATGGACTGGTTGGATCTCCTTGCAGTCCAAGGGACTCTCAAGAGTCTTCTCTAACACCACAGTCCAAAACCACCAATTCTTTGGCACTCAGCTTTCTTCACAGTCCAACTCTCACATCCATACACGACCACTGGAAAATCCATAGCCTTGACTACATAGACCTTAATTGGCAAAGTAATGTCTCTACTTTTGAATATGCTATCTAGGTTGGTCATAACTTTTTCTCCATGGAGTAAGCATCTTTTAATTTCATGGTTGCAATCACCATTAGCCTTGATTTTGGAGCCCCCCCAAACAAACTCAGCCACTGTTTCCACTGTTTCCCCATCTATTTGCCATGAAGTGATGGGACCAGATGCCATGATCTTCGTTTTCTGAATGTTGAGCTTTAAGCCAACTTTTTCACTCTCCTCTTTCACTTTCATCAAGAGGCTTTTTAGTTCCTCTTCACTTTCTGCCATAAGGGTGGTGTCATCTGCATATCTGAGGTGATTGATATTTCTCCTGGCAATCTTGATTCCAGCTTGTGCTTCTTCCAGCCCAGCATTTCTCATGATGTATTCTGCATATAAGTTAAAGAGGCAAGGTGACAATATCCAGCCTTGACGTACTCCTCTTCCTATTTAGAACCAGTCTGTTGTTCCATGCCCAGTTCTAACTGTTGCTTCCTGACCTGCATATAGGTTTCTCAAGAGGCAGGTCAGGTGGTCTGGTATTCCCATCTCTTTCAGAATTTTCCAGTTTATTGTGATCCACACAGTCAAAGGCTTTGGCATAGTCAATATAGCAGAAATAGATGTTTTTCTGGAACTCTCTTTCCTTTTCCATGATCCAGCAGATGTTGGCAATTTGATCTCTGGTTTTTCTGCCTTTTCTAAAACCAGCTTGAACATCTGGAAGTTCATGGTTCACGTGTTGCTGAAGCCTGGCTTGGAGAATTTTGAGTGCAATTGTGCAGTAGTTTGGGCATTCTTTGGCATTGTCTTTCTTTGGAATTAGAATGAAAACTGACCTTTTCCAGTTCTGTGGCCACTGCTGAGTTTTCCAAATTTGCTGGCATATTGAGTGCAGCACTTTCACAGCATCATCCTTCAGGATTTGAAAGAGCTCAACTGGAATTCCATCACCTCCACTAGCTTTGTTTGTAGGATGTCCGGCTCTAGGTGAGGGATCACACCATTGTGACTATCTGGGTCATGAAGATCTTTTTTGTACAGTTTTCATATATTAATTGTTTAATATAAGATTAGATAATATTCCCACCATCATCCAATCAGTTACTAGGTCTTGACAAATCTTTTCTCTTGGTATCTCTTAACTCTATTTTCTCCTTTGTATTACCCCTGAATGACAGAGTATTATTTTCCAAATTGTACACATGCCACTAGCAGTACAGAAGATTAGTTTAGATTGCTGCTGCTGCTAAGTTGCTTCAGTCGTGTCCGACTCATAGGAATAAATTTTTAAAAGGAGCCATTATTTATTTTATTTTAGGATATGTAAATTTTATTTCTGAATCAATAGGTTTGAATTTTAAAGCAAGTTGATATAAAAGTAAGGATTAAGTAAAAGACATATAGGCCATACATTTAAATGCAAAAAAAATCTTGAAGACTTTTATGGGAATAACTGATATTTGAAAAGTATGTTACCTGGACTGTCTTTATACCCTAGCCTTATCCCTACTTTTTTTCTGTCTCCATACTGTCCCCTGAGTTATCTTTCTAAATAAAAATCTGATCCTATAGCCCTTTGCCTTAAGCATCATCCACCCTTAAGCTTCTTTATAGGACAAATCCCAATCTTCGGAATATACAGAGGTCTTCATCATCTGGACCTTGTTTTTGTTCCTGACTTCATTGATTGCAACTTCCATAGCACAATTTATGCTCCAGCAATATCAAGGTGATGAAATTCCTTGATCATATTCCATATAACTTTATAACACTTTGCATTTAGGCAAACTGTTGTGTTTTTGTTGTTTGGTTTTTGTTTGTTTTGTTTTGCTTGAGTACTCATTTATTTGCTTATCCAAATGGAGAATTTACTTCATGCCAGTACCACAGTGTCCTTATTACTGTAGTTTTTAATAATTTTGAAATTGGGAGTCAGCTGTTTTCTGCCTTGCTTTTTTTGCTATTCTTGGTCCTTTATATTTTTATATAAATTTGAGGATTAGAAATTTATCAATTTCTGGGGAATAAAACCTGCTGGAAATTTAATAAATTTAATAAAGTTGTACTCAATCTGTATTTTATGTGATTTTTCTTCTTTAGGTTGTAATATATAATATGGTAGATTACATTGACTGATTTTTCAATGTTGAAGTAGTTTTGTATCACTGAAATAAACTTCATTTGGTCATGAGGTATAATTATTTTATGTCGCTGGGTTCCATTTGTTAATATTTTGTTGAAAATTTTTACATCTATATTTATAAGGAATATTCATTTCTTGTTTTAATAATATGTTTTTAATGGCTTAAGTATCAGTATCTTGTTTTAATAATATATTTTTAATGTCTTAAGTAATATATTTTTAATATATTTTAAGGCCTCCTAGAATTGAAGAGTGTTGCTTTTTCCTCTATTTTCTGAAAAAAATTTTGAAGTGTTGATATTATGTATTCTATAAATGTAATTAATCAATTAATCCATGAAATTCTGGGCTTTTTTGTGGGGCAAGACTTAAATTTACGAATTGCTTACTATTACTATGGGATATAAAATAGTGCAGTCATGTGAGAGCTGTGCCCGGGTCTCAGGTCTCAGTCAACTGTCTTGGGAAGACACGAGGGTAGGAATGGAAGACCAGGAAACAAAAATTCAAGCTTTACTAAGATATCACTATATACCCACTAAAATGGCTACAGTATAAAAGAAGGGAAATAGCTTGGGATTTTCAGTGTTGGAAAGGGTATAGAGTAACTAGAACCTGCATCTGTGCTGGGGGGAGTGTATGTTGGTGTGGCCCCTTTGGAAAACTAGTTTTATAAAATAAGCTGAGCATATTGATACCCTGTGACTTGGCAGTTCAACTCCTAGATATACACTTAATAGAAATTCATAGACATGTTCACCAATAGATGAGTACTAAAATATTTATAGCAGCACTATCCATAATAACCCCGAGTTGCAGGTCATTGGATGCAAAATACCTTTGCTATGCTTACTCTTTTCCTCGACTACCCTTATCTGGTCTGCTTCTTTATTCTGCTCTTAAATTATAAGTCACCCAGTTTTTCTAGACATAAATTCTAGCATCATTCCTAACAATGCCCACTTTGTCCCAAACCATATCCAACGGCATAAAAATTTTGTTCATTACTCATTAATTTTTAATGTTAATGTCTTGTGCATTCCACAGGATTTTTGGCTTGCACTCTCATCTCGATATCAAAATGCCTTCTTAAGCTCTTGTATCAGAATCTCAAATCCAGGTAACTTACTTTAAAAAGTGGGGAGGGTGGCGTGGGATTTGTTGGCTTATTGTACCAACTATGAACTGCCACAATAATGCTGCATCAGAAAATAAAACAAAATCTCTGTGAAATATAATACTAAAATTTACTTTGTTCTGTAAGTCTGTGAATTAGGTGAGCAGCCTGTGGACTGGACTGGTTTGAATAACCGTGGCTGGGCTAGTTTATGTGTCTGAGGAAGACTGACAGGTCGCCTGCCCAGTGTTTGGGCTGACTTAACTTTCTCTATATGGTTTCTCAACTTTCAGCATGTTGCCCTCAGTTCATTCTTATGGCAGTGGCAGGGTTTCTAAAGAACAAATTGTCTTAGGCTTTCTGAGGCCCAGGCTCATAACTGGAACATAGGCACTTCCGCCTCATTTTGTTGCCCAAGGCAAGTCACAGCTATGCCAGATTTAAGGCATGGAGAAACAGATGCTACATTTTGAAGGAAGGAGATGAAAATTCACACTGCAAAGGGCACAGGTAAAGAGAGAGAGGAAGACATGGTGCCATTTTCACATTCAATATACTATACTCATACAAACAAAATTTAGAAATGGGATGAAGCTATTTTCACAGAAGATTAGATGTAAGGATAGAACTCTTTTCTCTGTTCAGCTGTAATCTGTAATTTTCAGGCAGCTAGCATATACTCTTCTCTGTTCCTTTCACTGTGGTCATGGATAAATGGTTATTATTTATCATTAACCCAGTCAAGATAAGGTAGGATGCTCTTTCCGTCTACATTCAGAAAAAAAAAAAAAAAGGGAAAGTGCATTTACTAAAAGGGGGAGGAACAGTGATGGGAAGGCAAAATTAACGTGACTCTGGTCTTAAGCAATTTAGTTCCTTCACATTCTTATACTATACAGCATCAGTGGAGTTTTTCTCTATTAACATGTCATCATGTTACTTCCCAGCTTAAATTCACTGCCTGAAGTTAAATATAAGCCTTTTAGTATGACATGATGTGCTTGTCCTTTCGCTTTTCACTTTCATGCATTGGAGAAGGAAATGGCAACCCACTCCAGTGTTCTTGCCTGGAGAATCCCAGAGACGGAGGAGCCTGGTGGGCTGCCACTTATGGGGTTGCACAGAGTCGGACATGACTGAAGCAACTTAGCAGCAGCAGCAGCAGATGTGCTTGTCAATGTGCTGCAAACATACCTCTATAGTCTTTTTTACCTGCTTCTTCTTTCCTTGGTTACTCAAAGATATAGCCATAGTGACCCATTTGCCATGACAAAAATGTATGATGCACTTTTGCCAAAGTTTTAACTATATTTTCTTGATTATTTGGCCCAAATCTGTATCTCCTCCATGTTTTCTATCAGTCCATTTCAGCACCTAGTAATGTGTGATCAAGTCATACTGTATTTCTGTCCCTAAACCCCTGATATTTTATGATCCAGTGCCTTTACTTAAATAGTATGCCCCTTAAATAGTATTTCTCTCCCTTTCTCATTCTCCGGCATAAACTTGATTATTCTTCAAACCCTAGGTCCAATATTTTCCTCTCCATGAATCTTGCTTTATCAATAAATTAATTATTCATTATTCCCCCATAATCCCTATCATACTACATTATGAGTATTTGTATTTTTTCCAGCACTTCTCCCTCTGAAATTCTTTTATTTCTTGTCTTTTAATCCTCTGTGTTAGCATCATGCCTAGACTATACTACCTACACAGTAATTCCTGATAATTATTTTGTTTTTAGTAATTAGTGCCGCTGCTCCTGCTGCTGCTAATTTGCTTCAGTCCTGTCCGACTCTGTGCGACCCCATAGATGGCAGCCCACCAGGCTCCCCCGTCCCTGGGATTCTTCAGGCAAGAACACTGGAGTGGGTTGCCATTGCCTTCTCCAATGCATGAAAGTGAAAACTGAAAGTGAAGTCGTTCAGTCATGTCCAACTCTTCGCGACCCCATGGACTGCAACCCACCAAGCTCCTCCGCCCATGGGATTTTCCAGGCAAGAGTACTGGAGTGGGGTGCCATTGCTTTCTCCCATAGTAATTAGTAATCTTCAATAATTTAAGTGCACATAAATGTTGGAGGCTGAATTGAAAAAGGATACTATGTAGTCATGAAAAATATTTGCTAATCTCCTTGAATAGAAAAATCACTGTTTCAATTCTGAACACTAGAATAAAAATAAGTGATTATTTTGAACATTCAGTCTTCTCCAAAACCTTTAAAACACCTAAAACTAGTGGAGTTCAAAACTCACTTATCAACTTTATCTTTGAAATTTCATTATTGTATTAGATATGAATTATTCTCTCCTCCCATACAAAAACTGTGTCACTATCTTTTGACATTAAATATCCAATATTTCTTCCTTGGTCAAATTCGAATGTATCCTCTGTCTAAGCAGAGATAGATGCATTTTTACTTTGTTCTGCAAAACCATATGCACTAGTGATAAATGAGCAGTGTCTGTGGTTACAGTTGTTCTTATCTCTTTTGAAGCAGAAAATCTGGCAGTCTCTTATCTAAACTTTAACAAGTGGAGATAAACCTTGATAGAAAAATGTTTCTGGACTGCCATCACTTTTAACAAGAGTAAACTATTTAAACTAAAAGCAGCTGTTTGTTTCCAAAAAATAAATCTAAAAGTAGAATTCTCTCCAAAGAATGGCATATAATTCAATGTAGCTTTCAATCAAGCACAAATGCAACTGTCCTGCACATTTATCTGTTATAAATACAAAGCCATTTTATAAATTAAGTTCTTTTGGCTTTGAACTAAGCTGGCTATTTTATAATGTCCAGTCTGTGCCATTAATATTATCAAGGAAGTAGTGTTAATGTTGTAGTACAAGCTATTAAGCTTATAAACACCTATATTTTATTTTCTAACAATTGGTAAATCTATTTGCTAGATTTTAACTTATGTCTCATCAGCTGGGAATTCCCCTTCTAATGGAGGAAGGTAGTTTAAGATCAGCGTTCCTATTCCCTTTCAGAAGGGACTATAGAAAGAAAAAGAACTTCATGGAAGAAGAAAAAAAGATAAATCCTAACAGTGGAGAAGGCAGTAAATAAACAACTATTTCTGTATAATGAGGGACAGACGTGTACATTTTAAATCTGAAAATCGTCACCCCAGTTAGTTGCCTTCCTTGCTCCAATTAGCTCAGGGCTCTGATGTGCCTGATCTAACTGCTGACACAAATTGTTTTTTTTTTTTTTTTTCTTTCTTTAATGCTTATTCTTTGGCATATGTAGGTACAATTTTTTCTCTTGCACAAATACTAGGCTGATACATAATAAAGTGTAGTGTATTTTCAAGTTATTTCATTAACATAACTTTCAAATTTCTTCCCCTCTTCTTCCCTTCCTTTTATTCCTTTCTTTTTTTCCTTTTTGTTCATCAGAGCAAAAGTGAACATTACCACAGTTGAGCAAAACATATTTTTCTTTATAAATAAATTAATATAAGATATATGCATATACATTTTAAATAAATCATATTAAGATCAAATGGCTAATTAAGCTAAATTCCCTTAGACTATAATATATGCCTCTGTGAATCTAAGTATCAAGGAATCATTGTCCTGTCGTTTTGCAGAACGGAAGTCACCAAGTTTGACTTCCAAAATACTGTAGTACTTTCTAATTCCTTTCAACTTTGGCTTAAAGAAAGACGTTTTATCTGTAATTAAATTTAAAGTTTTCTTTAGAATTAGTGTGAAATTTTGTCAGAAATTTGGAATGCAAGGATTTTGCACTGTAAAGCTCAACATTCAGAAAGCTAAGATCATGGCAGCTGGTCCCATCACTTCATGGGAAACAGATGGGGAAACAGTGGAAACAGTGGCTGACTTTATTTTGGGCGGGGGGCTCCAAAATCACTGCAGATGGTGATTGCAGCCATGAAATTACAAGACGCTTACTCCTTGGAAGGAAAGTTATGACCAACCTAGATAGCACATTCAAAAGCAGAGACATTACTTTGTCAACAAAGGTCCGTCTAGTCAAGGCTATGGTTTTTCCCGTGGTCATGTATGAATGTGAGAGTTGGATGATGAAGAAGGCTGAGCGCCGAAGAATTGATGCTTTTGAACTGTGGTGTTGGAGAAGACTCTTGAGAGTCCCTTGGACTGCAAGGAGATCCAACCAGTCCATTATAAAGGAGATCAGTCCTGGGTGTTCTTTGGAAGGACTGATGCTGAGGCTGAAACTCCAATACTTGGGCCACCTGATGCGAAGAGTTGACTCATTGGAAAAGACCCTGATGCTGGGAGGGATTGGGGGTAGGAGGAAAAGGGGATGACAGAGGATGAGATGTCTGGATGGCATCACTGACGCAATGGACATGAGTTTGGCTGGAGTCTGGGAGTTGGTGATGGACAGGGAGGCCTGGCGTGCTGGAATTTATGGGGTCACAGAGAGTCGGACATGACTGAGCGACTGAACTGACTGACTAACTGATATGAACAAATAATTTCTACTCTAGGGATTTTTTTGGGTAAATTCAGCTGTCTTATTATTAATCAATCTCTTTCATAGTTGATGTTGAGATTAAAGTTATCAGTTTGGTTTATCTCTATCCATTGGGAGAACTACAATCTTTGAATAAAAGTTTGTGTCTGATATCATATTTTAGTTGTGTTCCCAGTTTTCATAGAAGGAAATATATAATAGAGGAATTCAAGTAATACTACTACTTAAAAATTATGAAATATTTTTCTTGGCACAACCATGCATTTCATAGCTATGATTCTCCAACTCAAATGATTAGTGACAACAGATAGCAGTGAAGGGGTAAGACACTTCTGTTTCAGTTGGATTGGGTGGAGGTAATTGAAAGTTTTACTGGAAGACAAGTAAATTTATTTAAGAAAAAGAAAGCCAGAATCATTTCTTAAAGAGAAGTCTTTAAGACTTACTGTCAACAAAACTGACCTGTTAATTTTCTTCATTAAATTGTAGCATTCTCCCTTCTCCCAAAAGGACTTTATTTTTCTTAACATCCTGCCTCCACACTTTGAATAATCACACTCTCTGAAGGTACTAAGTATATACCAATTCCAATTACTTCATTACAAAATAGAGATCTTCAAAGAGGAAAATTGCTAGTGAGTTATAATGGTAAAGTACATATAGTTTTAAAAAAGTTTTATCCGTCCTAATGGATTGATCTACTTTCTTTCAGTCCTTCACACCAGTTAGAAGTTAAGGTTTGTAGAACAACATACTTTAGGGCTGACAAAGGTTCATGTAGTCAAAGCTATGGTTTTTCCAGTAGTCATGTACAGATGTGAGAGTTGGACCTTAAAGAAGGCTGAGTGCTGAAGAATTGATGCTTCAAATTGTGGTGCTGGAGAAGACTCTTGAGAGTCCCTTGGACAGCAAGGAGATCAAATCAGTCAATCCTAAAGGAAGTCAATGCTGAATATTCATTGGAAGGACTGATACTGAAGCTGAAGCTCCAATACTTTGGCCACCAAATGCAATGAGCTAGCTCATTGGAAAAGACTCTGATGCTGGGAAAGATTGAGGGCAGGTGGAGAAGGGGCCGACAGCAGATGAGACAGTTGGATGGCATCATCAACTAAATGGACATGAGTTTGAGCAAATTCTGGGAGATAGTGAAGGACAGGGAACCTGGCGAGCTGCAGTTCATGGGGTTGCAAAGAGTCAGACACGACTTAGTGACTGAGCAACAGTGAACAACAACCACATAAAGCCCTGTGTTTAAAGCAAAATTACTCTTGGAAACATTCCAAGCTAATCGCTGTCTTCTGCTTAATTATAATTCCCCTATCTCTTGAACTAGTTTCTAGAGTTAGCTAACAGCACAGTTTATCAAGATGGTTCTTTAAGCATTGATTCTAATTTTCTCATTTTTTTTTCTGGACTATTTTTACTTATTCTTTCAAGTTTTACTAGTTACCTTTAATGTTTACATTACCATATCACCTATATTCAGATATTAATCCAACTTTAAATTGTCAAATGATTGTTTCCTCATATATTTTTACTATTTAATCTATTATCATTACTATATCTATCAGTGAATTGAATAAGTACCTTAACTCTATGAAAATATGAAAAGGACAAAACTTCACCTTCATACTTAGTGCATTTTTGTAGTGGATTTGTGTTGAAATTGGGTTTCATGACTGATTCATGCCTAGAAAAGCATCTCAGCATCAATGAAAAATGGTCTCTGTTCCATATGTATTCTCCAACATTTAAAGCAGTAGACTTAAATGATAGTATCAGACTTTTACTTCAGTTTTACAGTTTATTATGCTCTACTACTACTACTACTACTACTACTAAGTCGCTTCAGTCATGTCCGACTCTGTGCGACTCCATAGATGGCAGCCCACCAGGCTTTGCTATCCCTGGGATTCTCCAGGCAAGAACACTGGAGTGGGTTGCCATTTCCTTCTCCAAGCATGAAAGTGAAAAGTCAAAGTGAAGTCTCTCAGTCGTCTCCAACTCTTAGCGACCACACGGACTATAGCCCACCAGCCTCCTCCGTCCATAGGATTTTCCAGGCAAGAGCACTGGAGTAGGGTGTCATTGCCTTCTCCATATTATGCTCTAGTATAATCCTTTATACAATTTAGACATTCCGGCTGCGACAGACCACGCAGAAGCGTGGTCGAGAGGAGCTACCTCTCACCCAAGGTCAGGGGCAGTGACCAGGAGGGCCAGGCTGTGACAGTGCAGAAGCGGTCGAGAGGAGCTACCCCACATCCAAGGTCAGGGGCAGTGGCTGAGACAAGCTACCCCACGTCCGAGGTCAGGGGCAGCGGCCTAGAAAAGCAACCCCATGTCCAAGAAATGGCTGCATGGGTGCAGGAGGGTGGAGAGGAGATACACCACGTTCAAAGTCAGGAGGGGCGGCCCTGAGGAGTCAACCCTTCTCCAAGGTAAGGAGCAGCAGCTTCGCTTTGCTGGTGCATCCGTGAAGAGATAACCCACGACCAAGGTAAGAGAAACTCAAGTAAGATGGTAGGTGTTGCCAGAGGGCATCAGAGGGTAGACACACTGAAACCATAATCACAGAGAACTAGCCAATCTGATCACATGGACCACACACTTGTCTAACTCAGTGAAACTAAACCATGCTGTGTGGGGCCACCCAGGACGGACAGTTCATGGTGGAGAGGTCTGACAGAATGTGGTCCACTGAAGAAGGGAATGGCAAACCACTTCAGTTTTCTTGCCTTGAGAACCCCATGAACAGTATGAAAAGGCAAAATGATAGGATACTGAAAGAGGAACTCCCCAGGTCAGTAGGTGCCCAATATGCTACTGGAGATCAGTGGAGAAATAACTCCAGAAAGAATGAAGGGATGGAGCCAAAGCAAAAACAATACCCAGCTGTGGATGTGACTGGTGATAGAAGCAAGGTCCAATGCTGTAAAGAGCAATATTGCATAGGAACCTGGAATGTCAGGTCCATGAATCAAGGCAAATTGGAAGTGGTCAAACAGGAGATGGCAAGAGTGAACGTTGACATTCTAGGAATCAGCGAACCAAAATGGACTGGAATGGGTGAATTTAACTCAGATGACCATTACATCTACTACATTACTATATCTACTACTATATCTACATTATATCTACTGGGCAGGAATCCTTTAGAAGAAATGGAGTAGCCATCATGGTCAACAAAAGAGTCCGAAATGCAGTACTTGGATGCTATCTCAAAATGAGAGAATGATCTCTGTTCATTTCCAAGGCAAACCATTCAATATCATGGTAATCCAAGCCTATGCTCCAACCAGTAATGCTGAAGAAATTGAAGTTGAACAGTTCTATGAAGACCTACAAGACCTTTTAGAACTAACACCCCAAAAAGATGTCCTTTTCATTATAGGGGACTGGAATGCAAAAGTAGGAAGTCAAGAAACACCTGGAGTAACAGGCAAATTTGGCCTTGGAATGTGGAATGAAGCAGGGCAAAGGCTAAAGGAGTTTTGCCAAAAGAACACACTGGTCATAGTAAACACCTTCTTCCAACAACAAAAGAGAAGACTCTACACATGGACATCACCAGATGGTCAACACCAAAATCAGATTGATTATATTCTTTGCAGCCAAAGATGGAGAAGTTCTATACAGTCAGCAAAAACAAGACCAGGAGCTGACTGTGGCTCAGATCATGAACTCCTTATTGCCATTGAAGAAAGTAGGGAAAACCACTAGACCATTCAAGTATGACCTAAATCAAATCCCTTATGATTATACAGTGGAACTGAGAAATAGATTTAAGGGACTAGACCTGATAGACAGAGTGCCTGATGAACTATGGACGGAGGTTCATGACATTGTACAGGAGACAGGGATCAAGACCATCCCCATGGAAAAGAAATGCAAAAAAGAAAAATGGCTGTCTGAGGAGGTCTTACAAATAGCTGTGAAAAGAAGAGAAGTGAAAAGCAAAGGAGAAAAGGAAAGATGTCTTTTTCATTAAAGGAGAAAAGGAAAAATGTCCTTTTCATTATAGGGGTTTGGAATACAAAAGTAGGACGTCAAGAAACATCTGAAGGCAGAGTTCCAAAGAATAGCAAAGAGATATAAGAAAGCCTTCTTCAGTGATCAATGCAAAGTAATAGAGGATAACAACAGAATGGGAAAAACTAGAGATCTCTTCAAGAAAATCAGAGATACCAAGGGAACATTTCATGCAAAGATGGGCTCGATAAAGGACAGAAATGGTCTGGACCTAACAGAAGCATAAGATATTAAGAAGAGATGGCAAGAATACACAGAAGAACTGTAGAAAAAAGATCTTCATGACCCAGATAATCACGATGGTGTGATCATTCAGCTAGAGCCAGACATCCTGGAATGTGAAGTCAAGTGGGAATTAGGAAGCATCACTACGAACAAAGCTAGTGGAGGTGATGGAATTCCAGTGGAGCTGTTTCAAATCCTGAAAGATGATGCTGTGAAAGTGCTGCACTCAATACGCTAGCAAACTTGGAAAACTCAGAAGTGGCCACAGGACTGAAAAAGGTCAGTTTTCATTCCAATTCCAAAGAAAGACAATGCCAAAGAATGCTCAAACTACCACACAATTGCAGTCATCTCACATGCTAGTAAAGTAATGCTCAAAATTCAAGCCAGGCTTCAGCAATATGTGAACCATGAACTTCCAGATGTTCAACCTGGTTTTAGAAAAGGCAGAGGAACCAGACATCAAATTGCCAACATCCACTGGATCATGGAAAAAGCAAGAGAGTTCCAGAAAAACATCTATTTCTGCTTTCTTGACTATGCCAAAGCCTTTGACTGTGTGGATCACAATAAACTGTGGAAAATTCTGAGAGAGATGGGAATACCAGACCACCTGACCTGCCTCTTGAGAAACCTGTATGCAGGTCAGGATGCAACAGTTAGAACTGGACATGGAACAACAGAATGGTTCCAAATAGGAAAAGGAGTACGTCAAGGCTGTATATTGTCACCCTGCTTATTTAAATTATATGCAGAATACATCATGAGAAACGCTGGACTGGAAGAAGCACAAGCTGGAATCAAGATTGCCAGGAGAAATATCAATAATCCTGGAATGATGCTAAACTGAACCTCCAGTACTTTGGCCACCTCATGCGAAGAGTTGACTCATTGGAAAAGACTGATGCTGGCAGGGATTGGGGGCAGGAGGAGAAGGGGGCGACAGAGGATGAGATCGCTGGATGGCATCACCGACTCATTGGACATGAGTTTGTGTAAACTCTGGGAGTTGGTGATGGACAGGGAGGCTAGGTGTGCTGCAATTCATAGGGTCGCAAAGAGTCAGACACGACTGAGCTACTGAACTGAACTGAACACTTGGTGGGAATGAAACAGTCACCATGGAGAACAGTATGGAGGTTCCTTAAAAAACCTAAAAATAGAATTAACATATGACTATGCAATTCCTCTTCTGAGCATATCTTCAGAGAAAACTATAGTTTAAGAAGACACATGCACCCCAGTGTTCATAGCAGCACTGTTTACAATAGCCAAGACATAGAAGTAACCTAAATGTTGATGGATATTTGAATGGATAAAGAAGATGTGGTACACACACAAACACAGGCATACACAATGGACAATTACTCAGCCATAAAAAGAATGAAATAATGTCATTTGCATAATATGGATGGACCTAAGAGATTATCATACTAAATGAAGTAAGCCAGGCAGAGAAAGACAAATATCATATGATATCATTTACATGTAGAATATAAAAAATACATATATACAAAGGAACTTATCTACAAAACAGAAAGACTCACAGACATAGAAAACAAATTTATGGCTACCAAAGAGGAAAGGGGTGGGTAGAAATAAATTAGAAGGTTGGGATTAACCTTTCAACCAACAAGGACCTAATAATGTACAGCACTGGGGTCTACACTCAATATTTTGAATAATCTGTAAGGGGAAAGAAGCTGAAAAAGAACACATACACACACACAAATATACGTGTACATAACTGAAGCACTGTGTTGTACATCTGAAACTAACAGTATACTGTAAATCTACTATATTTCAATAAAAGAATTACACTGAATAAGTTAGACAGGTAAAAAAAAAATACATTGGTAAAAAATAAATACTTCCGTGTAATATATACCACAATTACTAATGGAATTCATAATTACCAATGTGCAAAATGTTAGCTTCTATTTTAAAGAGTCTTTGTCTCAAAAGTTAAACTTTATAATAACTGCTGATTTTTTGATGATAATTAATATTTGTCAAAATAGAGAGTAGTTGTCTTTGTCAATGTATTTATTATCCAAAGATTTTTTTAATAGGAAAAATATCAGTGTGGCCTGTTTAGAGTTTAATTTGTGGTGTTAAAGTCACATAAATATTTATCAAAAAGAAACTTGAAGTCTCTTATGGTTTACATCTGCTACTGAAGAGCTGCAAGTTACACATCATATGTCTTTTCTTGACAAACAGCATGTCAGAAAGGAATGTTTAAAAAAATGAAAAAGAAAAAAATGTAAACTTCTATCAAGCATATTAAAATCATGGGTACATAATAATATAATTATGTCTCATTAAAGGATTCTGGAAAAATGTCTGGAACACATATGGAATAAGAGAGCTGTTAGGTTGCTTTTTAAAGGTGAAACAGATTTATAATATCTCTATTATAATCCCCATGTATAAATATCAGGGATTTCTCAGAGTAATTAATATTCATGACATTAAAAAGAAAACAAGTATGTCTTGCTTTGAAAAACATGAGACTCTGCATATTAATTTTAAAATGACTCAAATTATAAGAGTAAGTACTTTGGCCACCTCATGCGAAGAGTTGACTCATTGGAAAAGACCCCATTGCTGGGAGGGATTGGGGGCAGGAGGAGAAGGGGACAACAGAGGATGAGATGGCTGGATGGCATCACCGACTTGATGGACATGAGTTTGGGTAAACTCCGGGAGTTGGTGATGGACAGGGAGGCCTGGTGTGCTGCGATTCATGGGGTCACAAAGAGTTGGACATGAATGAGCGACTGAACTGAACTGATAAGAGTGAGTAAGATGTGTTATTTTATGCAAGACTGAAGGATGTCTTAAATAAATCCAAATGAAAATGGAAAAATATTAAAAGATTACAGTTATTTTCAGCATAGACATACAAAAAAAGTTAATTGTTTCTTCTTATAAATTGGATTCCTTAACATCCTTTTACAACAATCTTATTCCTTAACATCCTTTTACAACCATAAAGAAAAAATGAATTAAAAAAACAGAATGAATTACAAAATAAAATACAACTTCAAAAGCAATTGTGCCTTAGAAATCTATTTACAATCATTACAAACATAATATTTATATGGCCTCTCTTTCTGAATCTGTGTCTCTCTTTGCCTCTCTCTGTCTTTTGCTTCCTCTCTATCCAGACTCTGCTGTGTCCCAAAAGTATTTAAGATCCCTTATATGGAAATACATGAAATTCACCAAGAGCACTGTCATGGTCTAACCAGGAATACAGAAACTGCTCTAACTGTGTTTTAAACAGTTAGTTTAATGACAGAAATTATTTACCCAGGGGTTATTAAACTAGTGAGAGTCCAAATAGGGGACACTAGGCAACAGAAATTCACTAGGCAACAGAGAATTTATCAACAACAGGAAGTAGCTACCATCTTCAGGTGAAGGGACAGGGAAATAAAGCTGCATTAGGGATGTAAGGACTAGAGTCTCCTCATAGGAACTAGACCCACTGCAGGTCTGTCTGACAGGAAGCAGCCAGGCCCACGTGGAGGAAGTAGTTACTGACCGCAATCCTGCAGAGAAAGAGCTAAGAAGTACTGTGGCTTCTGCCATCCTGTGGACTCCATCCTCTCTTCCAAAAGAGCCTCCAATAGAATGGCATTGAAACATGTATACTATCATGTAAGAATCGAATCGCCAGTCTATGTCCAATGCAGGATACAGCATGATTGGGGCTGGTGCACGGTGATGACCCAGAGAGATGTTATGGGGAGGGAGGTAGGAAGGGGGTTCATGTTTGGGAACGCATGTACACCCGTGGTGGATTCATGTCAATGTATGGCAAAACAAATACAGTATTGTAAAGTAAAATAAAGTAAAAATAAATTAAAAAAAAAAAAAGAGCCTCCAATAGGCAGAAAATAGTAGGAACCCATCTGAGGGAAGCTGGGAAGTGTAGGCTACAGGGGTCAGCCTCGCTGTGAAGAATAGACTAGGACAAGGTAATAATTGATACATGTGAAGTCCCCATGAAGGGTATATTCAACTTCTAGCAGCTAGCTCTGGCTAGAGTTACTCCCTTTCTTTAAGAGAAACAGGGTGTAATCTACTGGATGAGTTCTTGGAAGGACTGTGGTTAAATCCAGATCCAGAAGTTAAAGGTCACTCCACACTGCCTGTCTGTATCACACCACACGTTCCACTGGGATTCCCTTTTCATCCAGGTTGGGCTCCGGGAATTACTGGCTTTCCAAGGTCCCTCTGCAACAAGAGGGAAGAGGGCAAGGCACAATCTTTAAAAGAATGACATAGCTATTGGATATGACAAAAACTGGTTCGGTTTGGTTCAGTTCAGTCACTCAGTTGTGTCTGACTCTATGTGACCCCATGAACTGCAGCATGCCAGGCCTCCCTGTCCAACACCAACTGCCAAAGTCTACCCAAACCCATGTCCATTGAGTTGGTGATGCCATGCAAACAGCTCATCCTCTGTCCTCCCCTTCTCTTCCCGCCCTCAAAATTTCCCAGCATCAGGGTCTTTTCAAATGAGTCAGCTCTTTGCATCAGGTGGCCCAAGTACTGGAGTTTCAGATTCAATATCAGACCTTCCAATGAACACCTAGGACTGATCTCCTTTAGGATGGACTGGTTGGATCTCCTTGCAGTTCAAAGGGCTCTCAAGAGTCTTCTCCAACACCACAAGTCTAAAGCATCAATTCTTTGGGACTCAGCTTTCTTCACAGTCCAACTCTCACATCCATACATGACTACTGGAAAAACCATAGCCTTGACTAGATGGACCTTTGTTGGCAAAGTAATGTCTCTGCTTTTGAATATGCTATCTAGGTTGGTCATAACTTTCCTTCCAAGAGTAAGCGTCTTTTACTTTCATGACTGTAATCACCATCTGCAGTGATTTTGGAGCCCCTAAAAAGAAAGTCTGCCACTGTTTCCCCATCTGTTTCCCATGAAGTGATGGGACCAGATGCCATGATCTTAGTTTTCTGAATGTTGAGCTTTAATCCAGCTTTTTCACTCTCCTCTTTCACTTTCATCAAGAGGTTCTTTAGTTCCTCTTCACTTTCTGCCATAAGGGGGGTGTCATCTGCATATCTGAGGTTACTGATATTTCTCCCAGCAATCTTGATTCCAGCTTGTGCTTCTTCCAGCCCAGCGTTTCTCATGATGTACTCTTCATATAAGTCAAATAAGCAGGATGACAATATACAGCCTTGGCGTACTCCTTTTCCTATTTGGAACCAGTCTGTTCTTCCATGTCCAGTTCTAACTGTTGCTTCCTGACCTGCATACAGATTTCTCAAGAGGCAAGTCAGGTGGTCTGGTATTCCCATCTCTTTCAGAATTTTCCACAGTTTATTGTGATCCAGACAGTCAAAGGCTTTGGCATAGTCAAGAAAGCAGAAATAGATGTTTTTCTGGAAATCTCTTGCTTTTTCCATGATCCAGTGGATGTTGGCAATTTGATCTGAGGTTCCTCTGCCTTTTCTAAAACCAGTTTGAACATCTGAAAGTTCACAGATCACGTATTGCTAAAGCCTGACTTTGAAGAATTTTGAGCATTACTTTATTTTTTTGGGCTCCAAAATCTCTGCAGATGGTGACTGCAGCCATGAAATTAAAATACGCTTGCTCCTCAGAAGAAAAGTTATGACCAACCTAGATAGTATATTCAAAAGCAGAGACATTACTTTGCCAACAAAGGTCCGTCTAGTCAAGGCTATGGTTCTTCTAGAGGTCATATATGGATGTGAGAGTTGAACTATGAAGAAAGCTGAGTCCCGACGAATTGATGCTTTTGAACTGTGGTGTTGGAGAAGACTCTTGAGAGTCCCTTGGACTGCAAGGAGATCCAACCAGTCCATTCTGAAGGAGATCAGCCCTGGGATTTCTTTGGAGGGAATGATGCTGAAGCTGAAACTCCAGTACTTTGGTCACCTCACGTGAGGAATTGACTCATTGGAAAAGATTCTGATGCTGGGAGAGATTGGGGGCAGGAGGAGAAGGGGACGGCAGAGGATGAGATGGCTGGATGGCATCACTGACTCGATGGACGTAAGTCTGAGTGAACTCCGGGAGTTGGTGATGGACAGGGAGGCCTGGCGTGCTGCGATTCATGGGGTCGCAAGGAGTCGGACACGACTGAGCGACTGAACTGAACTTACTAGCATGTGAAAGTGAAAGTGAAGTTGCTCAGTCGTGTCCGACTCTTTGCGACCCCATAAACTGTAGCCCACCAGGCTTCTCTGTCCATGGGATTCTCCAGGCAAGAATACTGGAGTGGGTTGCCATTTCCTTCTCCAGGGGATCTTCCCGGAGATGAGTGCAATTGTGCGGTAGTTTGAGCATTCTTTGGCTAGAACTACTAGATCCAAGACAGCAGAAGATTTGACTTCCAACAGACCTTGAACTTCGTTATATGCTCATTGCAATATTTCAGCATTCTAAATGACACACCCACCTGAATTGTGACAGTTCTGAGATAAAACCATTAAAAAAAAAAAGTGAGGTGTACCCCAATTCCTGGAAATCCCTGCCTTTCCCCAGAAATCCCTGCCCCTCCCCAGAAATATTTGGAATACTCCTCCTAGTCATTAGCCTATGAGATTACCCAGCCTGTAAAAACTAAGCACCCCTTATTTGAGGCCTTCTCATCTTCTGAGATGGCCCACACTCTGTGGTGTGTGTTTCAACTAAGGCCATTCTTCCTTTTTGAGATGGGCCACATTCTGCCTATGGAATGTGTATCTCTCTAGATAAATCCAATTCTTACCTATCACTGTGTCTCTCACTGAATTCTCTCTGTGATAAGACATAAAGAACCTGAGTTACATTAAGTCCTGAGACCAGGGATGTGATCTCAATTAAAAGACGCCATGGATTCAAGTCCCAATCTGGTTTAGACTGAGTTCATGTCCTAATCTGAGGTGCACCATTTCATCTCTGAACCTCCTCTTCTCTCCAGGCCCTACTCCCCAGCTGCTATTTCAGGCGGCTTTCTGCTAGGCCATAGTTTTCATCATAATTGGGGCTGGTGATTTCTATGAGTACCACTACTAAGATGGAGAAGACATCTGTGATATCTCTCCCTGAAGAGGGCTAGCCTATCTGACCCAGAGGTGGGGGGAAAAACAGAAAGCAGTGCATTAGAGAAATTTCAAAGGAAGAAATGATAGGAACATAACACTGAGCAAAGATGAGGTTAGCATAATTTACTGTGTGTGCTAAGTCGCTTCAGTTGTGTCCAACTCTGTGCACCCTATGGACTGCAGAGGAGTCCTCCAGGCTCCTCTGTCCAAGAGGATTCCCCAGGAAAGAATACTGGAATGGGTTGATATTTTCTTCTCCAGGGCATCTTCCTAACCCAGGGATTGACCTGCACCTCTTATGTCCCCTGCATTGGCAGGAGGGTACTAGGGCCACCTGGGAAGCCCTAATTTAGTGTGAGTACCTGACAATCAGGTTTTTGATTGTAATGTAAATGACTGACATCAAGCTTTTGATTGCTGAGACATCCATTTCAAAGACATTCATCTCAAATAAACACACTGCCAGCTATACAACTAAATAAAGATGCAGGCCACTCTGCCCATGAAGTTACTTTTAGAAAGCCCTGAGTGACCTAGATTACTGACCTCTTGAGGGAGCACTCTTTTCTATTCCCATGCTCTCATTCCTACTCTTATGTTTTAAATTAACTAGTAAAGAATAAACCCACAAAATCCTGGAGACCCCACCCATGACCCCAACAAAGGCAGAACCCCATGTTTTTGCTTTCTCTCTGTCTTTCTGTTTGACTTAGCTGTGTGGCCCTGGGCATATTGTGTACCCTCCAGGACCTGTGAGTAATAAAACTTGTTTTTCAAAATTTCCTGATAGTTGTTGCTGAGGTGCATCCTGCAGTCATAATAAGAATCAGAAGGGCTGTTCCAACCACAACATTGGCTCCTTCTGGAGAAATGTTTATGGCACATCACCGCAAGTAGTTCAGTCCCATGTGGGGCCCCAGGCAATACTAGCTGATAGCTGAAACCCAGCTAAAGCATATACGGAAGTGCCATAAAATTTTAGTAAATTATAAATGGAGGCAGCCATTTAAAAAATCTTCCTTACCAACAAATCTAAGAGTAATGTACAGGTATCCATATAGTTTACAGAGACAAAAATTACTCAGAAGAGGCAGACCTTTCTTGATGCCAAAACAAAAAATGAGTTTGTTCTAAGTGTTGTACAAAAAAGAGTTTAAAGTAATGAATACTGTCCTCAAAATCCTTGTAGAATGAATTTCATTCTTCATGATTTTTAGAAATCTAAAAGAATACTACTGAACAAGAAACGGTAGGGGTTCAGAACAAGGTTTCCCCCAAATGTATCACATATGCAAGAAGATTATTTTGAGCTAAAGACAATCTAGATACAGGTTCAAGAAAAACTACTGCCTATCTCTTAACTACCTAGAAGAAATAAAATTGAGGATTTTTCCAAGAAAAATAATTATTACTAGAGATAAATTTTATCTAAGTGGTTCCATCTATATGGCAGGGCAAAGATCTAATTACCAAACATCTGCTCTTCTTATCATTTTGTGAATGACCCTCTTGTCCTTGAAATCCCTGGGCTCCTATCCCATTCCTTAGATAAGAATGTCATATATAAATATAAATATATATATATATATATATATATATAATTTTATCTTTCTGTCTCTGAACTTCTCATGTATGTTAGATTCTCATATGTACAAAATTAAGTTTAATTCTTTACTGTTAATTTGTCTCTGTTGCTAAGTCACTTCAGTCGTGTCCGACTCTGTGCGACCCCGTAGATGGCAACCCACCAGGCTCCCCTGTACCTGGGATTCTCCAGGCAAGAACACTGGAGTGGGCTGCCATTGCCTTCTCATGTCAGTTTAATTCTTAGGCCAGCCATAAGAACCTAGAAGGGTAGAGAAAAGTTTTATTTTTCTCCTTCCTGACAATTTTGGTACCTAACGTGGGCATTCACTGGCTGGAAAACTGCTTTCTCCCAGAAACTATGGCAGATGAATAGATTCTGGGACATCTGACAACAGCAGGCATAATAAGGTGACATTTCTTCCCATATCAGTTTCCCAGATTTCAGCCTGCTGTAGGGTATGTTAGAAGTGAAAGTGGTAAGAATTGTCTTTTTTTCCCCCCTGATCCCCTCTCTCTTTTCTAAATTAAGATTAGCAAGTTTCCCTGGTGAATCAGTGGTAAAGAATCCACCTGTCAATGCAGGAGACACAGGTTTAATCCCTGGTCGAAGAAGATCCCACTTGCCTCGGAGCAACTAAGCCCGTGTAACACAACTATTGAGCCAGTGCTCTATATCCTGGGAGTTGCAACTACTGAGCCTGTTGCGCTGCTTGCTGCAACTAGAGAAAAGCCCATGTTAAAAAAAAAAAAAAAAAAAGAAGGAAAAAAAAAAAAGCACACACAGCCAAAATAAATAAATTCAGATTAGCAAGAGAAAGTATACATGGAGCTAGTTCTTTGGGCTAAAAGGACCCTAGAAAATATTTGGATGTTATATTCTGGCTTTCTGTTGATCTTGTTCCTGCCAGAGATGGTCACTGTTTTCTCTCTGATCACTGCCAGTCAGAGGATACATATGCACCTAGTGGGCAGCTGAGTAGTCTGTGGATCTAAAGAAATGGATAACTTGTGGGTTGGTAAGTCACTCTGTTCTGTTCAATAGGTGGGAAAACATGGGATTATCTGCTGCTTAAAAACAGAGCCCCTCATAGTTACTGCCTTTACTTTCTTAGGTTTTACTCTGAGAGTGAACTTCCTGGATCTTATAAGGGCTGCAATATTTCCGCTCTTTTATAGTACAGCACTTACCTACATGGTTTAGCCACAAAAAGGCTTATTGGACTGAGCTGCTGTTGAGATTAACAGATACTACTCATCATAATGGCCACATAACGGATTATTTGAATTGGTTAAATTAAAAACAAATATTGATAGCTCTAATATTGGTATAAAGGCTAGATGTTCAGTTCAGTTCAGTCGCTCAGTCGTGTCCGACTCTTTGCGATCCCATGAATCGCAGCATGCCAGGCCTCCCTGTCCATCACCAACTCCCGGAGTTCACTCAGACTCACGTCCATCGAGTCAGTGATGCCATCCAGCCATCTCGTCCTCTGTCGTCCCCTTCTCCTCCTGCCTCCAATCCCTCCCAGCATCAGAGTTTTTTCCAATGAGTCAACTCTTCACATGAGGTGACCAAAGTACTGGAGTTTCAGCTTTAGCATCAGTCCTTCCAAAGAAATCCCAGGGTTGATCTCCTTCAGAATGGACTGGTTGGATCTCCTTGCAGTCCAAGGGACTCTCAAGAGTCTTCTCCAACACCACAGTTCAAACGCATCAATTCTTTGGCGCTCAGCCTTCTTCACAGTCCAACTCTCACATCCATATATGACCACAGGAAAAACCATAGCCTTGACTAGACGGACCTTAGTCGGCAACGTAATGTCTCTGCTTTTGAGTATGCTATCTAGGTTGATCATAACTTTTCTTCCAAGGAGTAAGCCTCCTTTAATTTCATGGCTGCAGTCACCATCTGCAGTGATTTTGGAGCCCCCAAAATAAAGTCTGACACTGTTTCCACTGTTTCCCCATCTATTTCCCATGAAGTGATGGGACCGGATGCCATGATCTTCGTTTTCTGAATGTTGAGCTTTAGGCCAATTTTTTCGCTCTCCTCTTTCACTTTCATCAAGAGGCTTTTTAGCTCCTCTTCACTTTCTGTCATAAGGGTGGTGTCGTCTGCATATCTGAGGTTACTGATATTTCTCCCAGCAATCTTGATTCCAGCTTGTGTTTTAGGACTCCTTTACTAAGATTGAAGATAGACAGTAGAACAAAAATCAAAATCCACTAACATCCCTTTCTGTTTGCCTTCAAACACTTGAAAATATTTGTAAAAACAAACAAAACAGGGCATTGGAAGTACAGCTGGTCCTGCACGTCAGAAACAATTTTTTTCTTAAACCCAGGGACAATCCTTAAAAAAAATTTCTTTTTTTAAACAGATTACCTCCTGAGATTAATGGATAAATAAAAAAAGATCAAAGAAATGAGATGAATGAAATGAACACTGATGAGATTAAAATAAAAGTTTTAATACAGAACTACAAAAGGCTGGGTGGGCCAAAGTGGCTCAACTTTAGTAGGATGGTTAATTAAGTTAACTGAGCGACTTCACTTTCACTAATTAAGTTAAAAGAGCCAGGATCCTTTGGCCTGACTCTTCACTGGGGATGCAAAGCCTTTTGCACAAGAGTGGGTAAAATGGGCAGGCGAGAGAAAGGAGAAATTTCCAGGACCCTTTGATATGGGAATCCCATGAACTGTGGTACCAAAACTCATTGGTGAAGCTGATTCATGCTAAAATTAGGTTGAAAGAATATATAATAGAAATATAAGTGCTGACAAAATTATGTCAATTTTACCTGAATGTTTTATGGGATAGATATGTATATCTGACTGAATACTTTCTCCTGAACAATACTGCACAACCAAAAGTTATTTTTGAAGTCCTATTGGGGGCTACAGTTAGAAATGTAAGAGTTGATAGAATTAAGCCAAAAAGTTTATAGGAGAGTTGGTATATTTGAACAGTCTTTATATAAAAGGTTGCATTTCTGGTATCTGATTCTATTACGGGGATGGATATTGTATTTCACTGGGGAATGTCTCCCCTACCTAGAATATAAAACAGAAGACATGCACATCTACTCTTCAAGCAATTTTAATTGGACATGTTAAAGGAAACAAAAATATTACCTGAGCAGAACATAAAAACATTATGGTTTGCATCTAGGAAACCTTCGTGATATAAAAAAGCAAATTGAGGATAATGTAGTTGGACAGCTGGATCAATCCATGATGCCATTTAAACCATATCTTACAAATATTTGCAAAACCAGAAACGTAGCTCAAGAGGTAGTTCAGATTCTACCCATTCCTTTTCATTAACCCTCAAACCTCCCCCTTTTATCTCAAAAGGCTTCTAACCTCTCCAGGAACACTGATCTAGACCATCTTCAATTACTAAGACTGAAAAACAAACAAACGAACAAAGCAAGGGGTCTTTTTAAATATATGAACTGCTATAGAAGCACCCTTACTGAAAAATCTAGCTCAAGGAAAAATTTTAAACAAAAAAATTATAAGACCTCTGCTTTTATTTGTCTGTATGTTCATGTGTGTCTATATATACATGTCTTGTAAACATGTGGGTTTTTAAAAAATATCTCTTGATGGTATTGATAAAATTATTTTGTAAAAGTGTTCTATTTAATTGTTTTAACAAACAAGCCCTATATAAATCGAGTATGTGTGTGTGTATATATATATGTATATATGTACATATGTATATATGTATATACACAAATGGGCTTCTCTTGTGGCTCAGCTGGTAAAGAATCTGCCTGTAGTGTGGGAGACTGAGGTTTGATCCCTGGGTTGGGATGATCCCCTGGAGAATGGAAAGGCTACCTCTCCAGTATTCTGGCCTGGAGAATTCCATGGACTGTATAGTCCATGGGGTCACAAAGAGTCAGACACAACTGAGTGACTTTCATATATATATATACTCTCAAAATATAATAAAATTTGACTCACATATTTTTCAGGTTCTTATGTTTTAGGATTAACCTTCAGTAAATAAAAGACAATTTAAGGTTGTTGGTTTATGTAAAACAAATATGTCATTAGACTTGTCACCATTAAGTATAAAACTTTTATTCTACCTAGGTTTACTTAAAGTCAAATAGGCTCTGTAACAAAAATTGTCAGCCAGAAAAATAATTTAGGATGATGACTGAAGATGTCTAAACCCAAATAAAGACTTTTTTTTGTAGGTAATTTTAGCATAGTTGTCAAGAACATATGAATAAAATAAATGTCAGTATCACAAGCTTTCTCCTGGAATCAAGATTGCCAGAAGAAATATCAACCTCAGATATGTAGATGACACCACCCTTATGGCAGAAAGTGAAGAAGAGCTAAAGAGCCTCTTGGTGAAAGCTAAAGAAGAGAGTGAAAAAGTTGGCTTAAAGCTCAACATTCAGAAAACTAAGATCATGGTATCTGGTCCCATCACTTCGTGGGAAACAGATGGGGAAACAGTGGAAACAGTGGCTGACTTTATGTTTTTGGGCTCCAAAATCACTGCAGATGGTGACTGCAGCCATGAAATTAAAAGACGCTTACTCCTTGGAAGGAAAGTTATGACCAACCTAGATAGTATATTCAAAAGCAGAGACATTACTTTGTCAACAAAGGTCTGTCTAGTTAAGGCTATGGTTTTTCCAGTAGTCATGTATGGATGTGAGAGTTGGACTATAAAGAAAGTTGAGTGCCGAAGAATTGATGCTTTTGAACTGTGGTGCTGGAGGAGACTCTTGAGAGTCCTTTGGACTGCAAGGAGATCCAACCAGTCCATCCTAAAGGAGATCAGTCCTGGGTGTTCATTGGAAGGACTGATGTTGAAGCTGAAACTCCAATACTTGGGCCACCTGATGCAAAGAGCTGACTCATTAGAAAAGACCCTGATGCTGGGAAAGATTGAGGGCAGGAGGAGAAGGGGACGACAGATGATATGTTTGGATGGTATCACTGACTCAATGGGCATGGGTTTGGGTGGACTCAGGAATTGATGATGGACAGGGAGGCCTGGTGTGCTGCTGTTCATGGAGTTGCAAAGAGTTGGACACGACTGAGCAACTGAACTGAACTGAACTGATTACAGTTTTTAGGTGAATTTTTTAGCAATAATCGTTTTATGTTGTTTAGTCACTAAGTCATGTCCTTCTCTTTTGTGACTCCATGGACTGTAATCCCCCAGACTCCTCTGTCCATGGGATTTACTAGGCAAGAATACTGGTGTGGGTTGCTATTTCCTTCTTCAGTGAACTTTCATGACTCCAGTATTCTTGCCTGGAAAATTCCATGGTCAAAAGAGCCTGATGGGCTACAGTTCATGGGGTCGAAAAAGTTGGATACGACTTAACAGCTAAACCACCCAGGGGACTGAACCCATGTCTGCTGCTCTGCAGGCAGATTATTTACTGCTGAGTCACCAAGGAAGCCTAATTGTTTTCTGAGCTATTTACTTAAAAGAGTTTCCTGAATCTCTGGTAATTAGAGTTTTGCTAAATTAAGTTAATGATTAATTAAATGAAATTCATTGAATATTTAGATCATTCCCAAATGAGATACTGAAACAATTAATTATTGAACATAGGCTTCTTTTTACACAGAAACTAAAGATATTCAGAACTATTAGTAAACATGTTTGGTGCCACACTGAGAAGTTTTCTATGAGCAAGCATGTATTTTTAGAAATTAGAAAAATATTTTTTGCCAGTCTACAGAATGCTATAATGTAAAATGCAATTCATAATTGCCTAGTTCTTGATTTTCACTAGAAACTATAACTTTCTAAGGGTAAAAAAGGAGAGGGCGACCTCTGTATGCAAGAAAGTAAGATGGATGTCTTGGTAAAACAACATTTATGAAAAAGGAGTCTTTGAAAATAAATTTTGTGTGTTGTAAGGACTGGGATTGGGGGCAGGAGGAGAATGGGACGACCGAGGATGAGATGGCTGGATGGCATCATGGACTCGATGGACGTGAGTCTGAGTGAACTCCAGGAGATGGTGATGGACAGGGAGGCCTGGCGTGCTGCAATTCATGGGGTCGCCAAGAGTCGGACACGACTGAGCGACTGAACTGAACTGAACTGAAGGACTGGATAATACTGGAATGAATTTAACCAAGCAAATTAGCTTTAATATCAAGAGTAAACTGGCACAAAATTGGAATTTGGTTTTCTCTCTGTTAGAAAACAAAGTTGCTTTATTTTTACCTACTAGTCTGCTCTTGATAATAGAAGATTATGAAAGGTTTTCCTTTAGTATTAAGTAATCCAACTAGAAAAAATATATATTTTGTCTTCTGAAAACAAACACTTATGTTCTGTGTTGTCTTTGAATACTTAAGTAAATCTAGTCTGCTCTATATTAAAAGAGCTAAGTCATGCTCAGAACCGTATAAACTTCTGTATTTGCCTTTAACTGTCATTTTGGTTAAATGGCTAACTAAGCATTGTTTCACACTGACCTATGATCCTATCTGACAAAGTGTTTTAAAACCTTTTGGATATTTTTGACAAACTTCCCAAAGTCAAATTGTAAATGAAGTCTTTTTGATTTAGAACTAACTTTGAGATATGAGATACTTCAGGAAGTCTTTGACATATCTTAAAAAATGTGTTATCATTCCTTATAAAAATATAGGTATTATATTAACTAGATATATTAGATATGTTTAGTTACATGGGAAATATTTTCAAATAAGAAATAATGTTATGCAGCAAGATGGATGACCCTAGAGATTCTTATATTGAGAGACGTAAGTCAGAGAAAGACAAATATCATATGATATCATGTATAGTCTAAAAAAAGGGCTACAAATGAACTTATCTACAAAATAGAAAGAGCTAATATAAAAAACAAACTTATGGCTACCAGGGCTAAGAGAGGGAAGGACCAGTTGGAAGAATGGGATCGACACATGCACATAACTAAGGACCTACTCCATAGCAGAAGGAACTCGATACTCTGTAATGACATATATGGGATAAGAAGCTAAAGAAGAGAGGCTACATGTACAGACTGCTATACACCTGAAGCTAACACAACACTGTAAATTATATCCCAGTAAAATTAAAAAAAAATAATGTTACAGCTTCTTAATTGTGTCTGTATCAGTTCAGTTCAGTTCAGTTCAGTCGCTCAGTCATGTCCGACTCTTCGTGACCCCATGAATTGCAGCATGCCAGGCCTCCCTGTCCATCACCAACTCCTGGAGTTCACTCAGACTCACGACCATCGAGTCTGTGATGCCATCCAGCCATCTCATCCTTGGTCGTCCCCTTCTCCTCTTGCCCCCAATCCCTCCCAGCATCAGTTTTTTCCAATGAGTCAACTCTTCACATGAGGTGGCCAAAGTACTGGAGTTTCAGCTTTAGCATCATTCCTTCCAAAGAAATCCCAGGGCTGATCTTCAGAATGGACTGGTTGGATCTCCTTGCAGTCCATGGGACTCTCAAGAGTCTTTTCCAAAGTATACGTTATCAAGTTTTTCAGAAATTGTGTGAAATTCTTGGAAGTTTGATGTGTCCTGACATAAAATGTTATCTATCATCAAAATTGGGACAAACCCTAAGAAGGATTGAATCTGTGTATCAGTAAAATACACTAGATGACTTGCATGTAAAGGCAGTAGCAGCAGAATCTGTAAAGATTGTGTCACATGTGAATGAAGTCCATTCCACTTCTGCAAAAAAACAAATTGACCCCTCATTGTCAGACTTTGGTCAAACTGATATTTTTGTAACAGGACATCAGTCTGCTCCTGAATCAGAGAAATTGCTGAGATAGTCAATTCCTAGAGAGGTTGATCGGAGAAGGCAATGGCACCCCACTCCAGTACTCTTGCCTGGATAATCCCATGGGCGGAGGAGCCTGGTAGGCTGCAATCCATGGGGTCTCGAAGAGTCAGACACGACTGAGCGACTTCACTTTCACTTTTCACTTTCATGCATTGGAGAAGGAAATGGCAACCCACTCCAGTGTTCTTGCCTGAGAATCCCAGAGACGGAGGAGCCTGGTGGGCTTCCGTCTATGGGGTCGCACAGAGTCGGACACGACTGAAGCGACTTAGCAGCAGCAGCAGCAGCAGAGAGGTTGATAGAAGTCTAGGGTTCCTGAGGAGGAGAAAGGGGTCTGGAGGCCTTAAGAAGGGGAAAAGGGTCTGGGGCTCTCAAGAAGAAAAGGACAAACATTCTTTCCTACATTGCTTTGTCTTAGTCAACATAACAATGTATCTTGCTCCAGGACATGTTTCTCCTTAACAAGAACCTTCTGACTAATCCTGTCATTTTAAAATGTATATTATGGGATTGGGTCTGGTGAGATCTTACTATTGTTCATTCTAATCTTGTTAATTTCAGATGTTTGTTGTGGGAGTGGGTCTGGGGCACTCTCCATCCCCTTTCTGATGTCTCTGTCAGAAGCTTTCTCTGTCCCTTTTCTTACTTTAATAAAACTCCGCTACGCAAAGGCTCTTGAGTGATCAAGCCTGGTCCCTGATCCCGAAGCTAAATCTTCTTCGGAGATCACAAATCCGACATTGTTAACTGTAAACTGTCATTATGATGGGTAAATAATAGCTATAAATTAAACAGTATTATAGGCATTCCTAGAAGGCCACTGATCCTGCTTAGCTTCCTGGTGAACCTCATTTTTTTGGCATTCCTCCATCAACCATAGTGCATTTGGATGCATGTGTTCAGTTGCTCAGTCATGTCCAACTCTTTGTGACCCCATGGACTGTAGCCTGCCAGGCTCCTCTGTCCATGGGATTGTCCAGGCAAGAACACTGGAGTAGGTTGCCATTTCTTCCTCCAGATGATCTTTCCCACACAGGTATCGAAACCATGACTTTTGTATCTCCTGCATTTCAGGTGGATTCTTTACCACTGAGCCACTAGGGAAGCATCTAAGAAACTCAAATTGTAAATGTGTGCATGACAAGTTGCTTTAGTCATGTTCGACTCTTTGCGACCCCATGGACTATAGCACACCAAACTCATCTGTTCATGGGATTCTCCAGGCAAGAATTCTGGAGTGGGTTGCCGTTCCCTTCTCCAGGGGATCTTCCCAACCCAGGGATTGAACCCAGGTCTCTTGCATCTCCTGCATTGGCAGATGGTTGTTTTTGTTTTTTTTTTTTTTACCACAAATGCCACCTAACCGAAACTGTAAGTGGACATTGCTGGAAAGATTTCTATAAAATTATGAAAACTGTCTACCAGCAATCTCTGACCTATCAAGGCCATAACCCTGGAAAAATATTTATGTCATCAAAGGCCCCAGACCTCCTCTCTCTGGGTCCTTTGAACATCTGCAGCTGAACCTCATTCAACTTTCACTTAGTATAGGTTATTAAAATCTTCTTGTTAATTGTATGTATGTTTTCCTGATGGGTTGAAGCATTGTTCTGCTGTCTTGTAAACTTCTTGGAATTATCACTGTCCTCTATCATTTTCAATAATCAGACAAGGTCAACAGAATTAATGGAAAAACTGGACTCAAGCAAACAAGAATAAATTATATGGAACTGAATGAACTAATGAATATGATTATACTTTTTGACTTCATCTAAAATACTGGATTAGACAAAAAGTTCATTTGGGTTTTTCCCTAACACCATACAATCCAATATTCAGTTCAGTTCAGTTCAGTTCATTTCAGTCGCTCAGTCATGTCCGACTCTTTGCGATCCCATGAATCGCAGCACACCAGGGCTCCCTGTCCATCACCAATTCCCAGAGTTCACTCAAACTCGTGTCCATTGAGTTGGTGATGCCATCCAGCCATCTCATCCTCTGTCGTCCCCTTCTCCTCCTGCCCCTAATCCCTCCCAGCATCAGGGTCTTTTCCAATGAGTCAACTCTTTGCATGAGGTGGCCTAAGTATTGGAGTTTCAGCTTCAGTATCAGTTCTTCCAATGAACACCCAGGACTGATCTCCTTTAGGACGGACCGGTTGGATGTCCTTGCAGTCCAAGGGACTCTCAAGAGTCTTCTCCAACACCACAGTTCAAAAGCATCAATTCTTCGGCACTCAGCTTTCTTCACAGTCCAACTCTCACATCCATACATGATCACTGGAAAAACCATAGCCTTGACTAGACGGACCTTTGTCGGCAAAGTAATGTCTCTGCTTTTGAATATGCTATCTAGGTTGGTCATAACGTTTCTTCCAAGGAGTAAGTGTCTTTTAATTTCATGGCTGCAGTCACCATCTGCAGTGATTTTGGAGCCCCCCAAAATAAAGTCTGACTCTGTTTCCACTGTTTCCCCATCTATTTCCCATGAAGTGATGACACCACCCTTATGGCAGAAAGTGAAGAGGAACCAAAACGCCTCTTGATGACAGTGAAAGAGGAGAGTGAAAAGGTTGGCTTCAAGCTCAACAATCCAATATTAATATTTTAAAAATCTTTTGTTTTCCAGATATGAGGTTTTTTTCCCCAAGCTACACATAACTTACAGTAATTTGGTAAATTATACCATCATGTGCATACATTCTAAATCACTTCAGTGGTGTCCAACTCTTTTTGACTCCATCGACTGCAGCCTGCCAGGACCTTCTGTCCATGGGATTCTCCAGGCAAGAATACTGGAGTGGGTTGCCATGCCCTCCTCCAGGGCATCTTTCCAACCCAGGGATTGAACCCAGGTCTCTTACATCTCCTGCATTGGCAGGTGGGTTCTTTACCACTAGTGCCACCTGGGAAGCCCTTATACCTTTATAAGCAGTGTTGAAATACTCATCTTTTTCTCTTTACCTGATCTGTTTAGAATTTGGAAACTCTTAGTATTGTTATTATGATGGCTATATAGTTATTTGCTTAAGCTCAATAAAAATCTGTTCTCTTTATAATAGGACACAATTAGAAATACTGGTTTAATACCAAGGTCTTAGCTGGAATGTCATATTAGGAATATGCATAAAATCCGATATGACCAGTCAGCTTTAAGAAACTAAGACTGACTTTATGGAGCCAATCAAGCCCCTCAGGGAAAGAGCCTGGTACTTTGCTTATACGGTTCTCAGCAGCCTTACCATGTGAATAATAAAAGTCATTTCCTGGCAGGTGCTGGAACCTCAAGATATTTTGATGATCTCAAAAAGAGAGGAATTCACTCAAATATTTTTGTAAGATATTACAGAAAAACCTGAACAAACTTTCTGGTCAACCCAATGTATAAGTATTACAGGTGAAGTTTGATAGCAAGTTTTTGGCTTAGCTTTCCTGGCTTTGAGAAGCTTTTAAATATTTAGTGAGAGATTCCTTAGGAAAAGTTCCAGCAGAGCAAATTTTTAAAAACTTATATAATCAGTTCCTATTCTTGTTACATCTTTGTAAATAATCATGACAAGTTTATTAAAACCAGACTTATTTAGCAAATAGTCTTAATCTTAATTTGGCTATCTTTGATAGAAAAAAGGGTCATTTTATAGAGAAATAATTAACTTCAGTAATACGTATCTGTGGATATTAGGTAAATTAACTTCAGTAATTCAGATTTGTGAATATTAGATTCTAGAGCTGTCCATTGTCTTTTAAACTTTCTACTTGTAAACTGGATAAGATCTTGAATTCTAGTTTCCTTCAATATCTGGCTATGACTCTCCAGACTAATGTTCCCAGGTTTTCTCCTATCCTTCTTAGATGGAGAACTAAAGCTGTCCCTTTTCTGAAGCTATGAAAACTGAAGTTGGATAACTTGATATAAGTTTCAGAAAAATAACCTTATGTATGGACAACTTCATACCTGTTTATATGGGCTGATCAGAAAGATCACCGAAGACATACAAACCACAACCTAGGAAAACCTGCAAATTGTCACTGCCTGCTTTTTGCTCAGCCTGAGAATGCTTTGAGACTGTCATCTATAATTCTTATTGACTGGGTAGTTTCAGAACTCAAAAACTGGGATTATAGTTTACTCTAATCACTAACTATTGTTTTCTTTTGTTTTCATAGAAATACCCTTGGTAAATACCTGATTACCTGCACTACAGGCCTAGCTTTGTAAGTGCACCTGTATCACTACTTACTGAAATGAGATAGAACTATTTTACTAAACTGACTTGCTTTCAGAACTAAGAGACTATTTTAATGAAAAAGAGGACTCTGCTTATCCATTCTCCTCTTCAGAGTCCCCAGGAATTGCCAGGCCAGAATAGTGGAGTGGTAGCCATTTTGTTCTCCAGGGGAATTTCCCAACCCAGGAATCAAACACAGGTCTCCCACACTGCAGGTAGATTCTTTACTGTCTGAACCACCAGGGAAGACCTCATAGTCACCATTCAGCTTTTTATATGTGAAACTTTCAGAGAAGTTTTGGAAGAGGAACTGTAGGGCTCAGAAAGAGCTTCCTTAAAGTGATCCACTTTTGCATGAGGATTATTTTGAGCCAAAGACAATCTAGAGGTTCAAGAGAAATTACTGCCCCTTCCTTAACTGCCTAGGTGACTGTAAATTAGGGATTTTTTTTACATACAAAGAGTTATTCCTGGACCTGGTGATAAATTAATGGTCCCATCTACATTGCAGGGTAAATATCTTATTACCAAACACCTGTCTTTCATTTTTTTTTTTTATCTTCAGTAATTCTATGTTTATTTTTATTTTTTTTTTATTAAATTTTAAAATCTTTAATTCTTACATGTGTTCCCAAACATGAAACCCCCTCCCACCTCCCTCCCCATAACATCTCTGTGGGTGATCCCCATGCACCAGCCCCAAGCATGCTGTATCCTGCGTCAGACATAGACTGGCGATTCAATTCTTACATGATAGTATACATGATAGAATGCCATTCTCCCAAATCATCACCTGTCTTTCAAATTCCTGTGACTGACCTTCCTATCTTTGGAAGACCCATGTCCTTTTCCCATTCCTTAGCTTTGGATGGCATGCAAACTTCATTTACCTTTCTGTCCCTGAATCTCTCATGTATGTGGAATTCTCTTACATATTAAGTTAAATGTGATTTTCTCTTGTTTCATGCAAAGATGGGCTCAATAAAGGACAGAAATGGTATGGACCTAACAGAATCAGACGATATTAAGAAAAGGTGGCAAGAATACACTGAAGAACTGTACAAAAAAGATCTTCATGACCTGGATAATCACGATGGTGTGATCACTCATCTAGAGCCAGACATCCTGGAATGTGAAGTCAAGTGAGCCTTAGAAAGCATCACTACGAACAAAGCTAGTGGAGGTGATGGAATTCCAGTTGAGGTGTTTCAAATCCTGAAAGATGATGCTGTGAAAGTGCTGCACTGAATATGCCAGCAAATTTGGAAAACTCAGCAGTGGCCACAGGACTGGAAAAGTCAGTTTTCATTCCAATTCCAAAGAAAGGCAATGCCAAAGAATGCTTAAACTACTGCACAATTGCACTCATCTCACATGCTAGCAAAGTAATGCTCAAAATTCTCCAAGCCAGGCTTCAGCAATACGTGAACCATGAACTCCCTGATGTTCAAGCTGGTTTTAGAAAAGGCAGAGGAACCAGACATCAAATTGCCAACATCTGCTGGATCATAGAAAAAGCAAGAGAGTTCCAGAAAAACATCTATTTCTGCTTTCTTGACTATGCCAAAGCCTTTGACTGTGTGGATCACAATAAACTCTGGAAAATTCTGAAAGAGATGGGAATACCAGACCACCTGACCTGTTTCTTGAGAAACCTGTATGCAGGTCAGGAAGCAACAGTTAGAACTGGACAAGGAACAACAGACTGGTTCCAAATAGGAAAAGGAGTACGTCAAGGCTGTATATTGTCACCCTGCTTATTTAACTTCTATGCAGAGTACATCATGAGAAACGCTGGACTGGAAGAAACACAAGCTGGAATCAAGATTGCCGGGAGAAATATCAATAACCTCAGATATGCAGATGACACCACCCTTATGGCAGAAAGTGAAGGGGAACTCAAGAGCCTCTTGATGAAAGTGAAAGAGGAGAGTAAAAAAGTTGGCTTAAAGCTCAACATTCAGAAAACGAAGATCATGGCATCCGGTCCCATCACTTCATGTGAAATAGATGGGGAAACAGTAGAAACAGTGTCAGACTTTATTTTTTTTGCCTCCAAAATCACTGCAGATGGTGACTGCAGCCACGAAATTAAAAGACGCTTACTCCTTGGAAGGAAAGTTATGACCAACCTAGGTAGCATATTCAAAAGCAGAGATATTACTTTGCCAACTAAGGTCCATCTAGTCAAGGCTATGGTTTTTCCTGTGGTCATGTATGGATGTGAGAGCTGGACTGTGAAGAAGGCTGAGCACCGAAGAATTTATGCTTTTGAACTGTGGTGTTGGAGATGACTCTTGAGAGTTTCTTGGACTGCAAGGAGATCCAACCAGTCCATTCTGAAGAAGATCAGCCCTGGGATTTCTTTAGAAGGAATGATGCTAAAGCTGAAACTCCAGTACTTTGGCCACCTCATGTGAAGAGTTGACTCATTGGAAAAGACTCTGATGCTGGGAGGGATTGGGGGCAGGGGGAGAAGGGGACGACAGAGGATGAGATGGCTGGATGGCATCACTGACTCGATGGATGTGAATCTGAGTGAACTCCGGGAGTTGCTGATGGACAAGGAGGCCTGGCGTCCTGAGATTCTTGGGGTCAGGAAGAGTCAGACACGACCGAGTGACTGAACTGAACTGAACCTGTCTCATGTCAATTTGACCCTTAGACCAGCCAGAAGAACTGAAAAGGGTAAAGGAAAGTTTTAAAAAATCATTTCCGAGGAATCATTTCCAAGAGGAAAATGCACCCAATATAATCAGATAGACTATTCTCTGGACTTCCCTGGTTGGTGGTTACTGGTAAAGAATCCACCTGCAATGCAGAAGCTGCAGGAGACATAGTTTAGAGCACTGTGTCAAAGATCCCCTGTAGGAGGGCATGGCAACCCTGTCCAATATTATTTCCTGGAGAACCCCATGGACAGAGGAGCCTGGTGGGCTATAGTTCATAGGATTGCAAAGAATTGTACACAACTGAAGTGACTGAAGAATTGATGCTTTTGAACTGTGGTGCTGGAGAAGACTCTTGAGAGTGCCTGGGACAGCAAGGAGAGCCAACCAGTCCATCCTAAAGGAAATCAGTTCAGAATATTCATTGAAAGGACTGGTGCTGAAGCTGAAGCTCCAATACTTTGGCCACCTAATGTAAAGAACAGAGTCACTGGGAAAGACCATGATGCTGGGAAAGATTGAAGGCAGGAAAAGAAGGGGATGACAGACGATGAGATGGTTGGATGGCATCACCAACTTGATGGACATGAGTTTGAGCAAGCTCCAAGAGTTGGTGATGGACAGGGAAGCATGGCGTGCTGCAATCCTGGGGGTCACAAACAGTCAGATCGACTGAGTGACTGAACTGAGAAAGGTATAAACTCAGTATAAGTTTAATTAATTATATTGAATTATTAATTAAATATTAAGTGACTGAGCATGCAGCCTATTCTCTGGTCATCCAGATTCTAGATTAGTCCAGTGACTGACTTAGAAAAGGGATTCTGATGAAAATTTATCAGCCACTGTTCAATAATGAACTTTTGATAAACATTAAGTGAAAGAAATTTAAGATTAAATTCAGAGTATTTTTGTAGAGCTATTTAGTTTTGTCAGTTTACTCCGGAGATTTTGTGCTTTAGTAAGCAATTGCCCTGGATTAACAGCCAGTCATGTGTGTGTGTGCTAAGACTCTTCAGTACTGTCCCATTCTTTGTGACCCTATGGACTGTAGCCTTCCAGGCTCCTAGGTGCTTGGGATCCAGGCAAGAATACTGGAGTGGGTTGCCATGTCCTCCTCCAGGGGATCTTTTTAACCCAGGAATAGAACCCGAGTCTCTTATACCTCCTGCACTGGCAGATGGGTTATTTATCACTAGGGCCATCTGGGAAGAGCCATTCACATATTATGGAATTACAATACAGCAGAACATGATAGCTTGAAGTGGGAAAGTTACATATGATTAATGGTTTACCTACATTGCTATGCTAAAAAGTTCAAGGTATTAGTAGCTAATAACAATTTCATTCCTATTTAGAATATTATTTAATATATTCAGAATATTATTTATCTTCTAAATAATATATATTTAGAATATTATTTAGAATAATAAAATTATCCAAATTTAGTGTGAGATGTCATTAACTCAGTAATCCTTCATTTTCCTCTCTTTATTAATTAGCTGAAATGTGCCCTTTTTTTCCTATGACTTTTTTTTCTTTTCTTTTTTCCAGAGTTTTCAAGTAATTAGTGGGTGGACCAGAGCTACAAAACCCTTTAGTGTCTAATACTATAAACATTTGGCTTCATTATATTATTGCTGATAGTTACATATCATAACTAAAGTCTGCTAGGACACAAGATAAGTCACAAATTAATAAAAAGGAACTTGAAAGTCCAATCCAAATATATAGAGTCTTCTTTTGGATATAGTAAGAGTAAAATAAATTCACTTATAATTACTGTTCTCTACACACTATATGACTCTCTTAGACAATATTATTTGTCAGCCCTCACAAAATCCATTATGTATTTGGTGTTATATATAAAAACTCTTGCATCCTACTTTTTACCAAGAATGTAAAAAAGTCTGATAAAACATATCTGAACATTCTATTACTGTGGGAATATCTCTTGTTCCCTAGAAAATAACAATCCATTCCTCTTTGCAGAATCATGCCAAATTCAATAACTATGTAGATCAAGTAACTATTGAGAAATACAAGAATTATCTTAGAATACTATTACTTAATATTAGAAAAAATAATATTTTTAAAAAGAGATAGCAGAAGTTCAGGGATTTATAATATTAAACAAAACCAGCTTTGACTTTTCTTTCACGACCCATAAGTGACCTTGTCTACATGCCTTTCAAGCAAGAGGCAGCAGAGGCCTAAGGTTCAGAACCCTGACTCAGATGCCCATCTGCTGGTGCTGAATCTGGCTTGGTTACTTACTAGCTGTGCAACTTGGGAAATTTACTTTATTTCTATTGCCCCAGTTTTTTTTAACTGCAAAATAGAGGCTATATTAGAAGCTTATTTATTAGTTCTTACTAGGTATTACAAATAGTGAATATTTGTAAATTGCTTTAAACATTGCCCAGCACACAGTAAGTACCACTAAATGGCTGTTAAATTAAAGCCTTCAGCATATTTATTTTTAAAAATGAACAGTAAAACTATCTGCTTGTTTATGGTGTATAAACTTATAATATTTTGTATGTAAGGTTAAGGACTATTTTACAATGTTTTCGTACTCATATTAATCAACCACTGACCTATAGGTGCTTCCCTGTGAGCAACACAACTTATCAGATGAAAGCAAAATTGTATTCTTTACCCCGTTTAATTATTCTTACTACCGAATTCTGCTAGAGCCAAAAAAAAAGAATCAAAATAGTAGATGTTTGAAGCTCTTTGTATGCATACAATTAGGAAAAAAATATGTGTCTCAAGACAAAAACACAGCTGAAGTTAGGTTATGGTTAAACGCCTGAAATATAAACATTTTTGAAGGACTTAAATAAATTCTACATCTGTCTGGCCATTTATTATTCATCCTACTTCCTAGGGGGAATACTGCAAATAACAAAGCATATGTTGATTTGGGATCATTTCAACAAATACTCTTTTGTATGCAAATATTTATCTTAAATTCCTTAAAGCTACTAATGAAGGCAAAGACTTTAAACAGACAATAGAATATTGCAAACCCTGGGATACTGAGGGCCTAGATTCTTGAAGTTAAACTGAAATTTCTCATTGTGTTATAGTCAAGAAATTATTACGTTGTTTAAATCTTGTTAAAGTATGCATGTGCTACTTTATAGGCAAGGAAAAAAAAAACTCTACAGAAAGAGTCAAACAGAAGTTAAACATGCACTCCTATTGAAACAGTTGTAGTAGAGCTATAATTTTTACTGCACTAAATGCTTCCCACATATTATCTTATTTAATCTCAGTTCAGTTCAGTTCAGTTGCTCAGTCGTGTCTGACTCTGTGACCACATGAACAGCAGCACACCAGGCCTCCCTGTCCATCACCATCTCCTGGAGTTTATCCAAACTCATATCCATTGAGTCAGTGATGCCATCCAACCATCTCATCCTCTGTCGTCCCCTTCTCCTGCCTTCAATCTTTCCCAGCATGAGGGTCTTTTCTAATGAGTCAGCTCTTTGCATCAGGTGGCCAAAGTATTGGAGTTTCAGCTTCAACATCAGTCCTTCCAATGAACACCCAGGACCAATTTCCTTTAGGATGGATGGTTGGATCTCCTTGCAGTCCAAAGGACTCTCAAGAGTCTTCTCCAACACCACAGTTCAAAAGCATCAATTCTTTGGCACTCAGCTTTCTTTATAGTCCAACTCTCATATCCATACATGACCACTGGAAAAACCATAGCCTTGACTAGATGGACCTTTGTTGGCAAAGTTGTCTCTACGTTTTAATATGCTATCTAGGTTGGTCATAACTTTCCTTCCAAGGAGTAAACATCTTTTAGTTTCATGGCTGCAATCACCATCTGCAGTGATTTTGGAGCCCCTAAAAAGAAAGTCGTCACTGTTTCCACTGTTTCCCCATCTATTTGCCATGAAGTGATGGGACCAGATGCCATGATCTTAGTTTTCTGAATGTTGAGCTTTAAGCCAACTTTTCCAGTCTCCTCTTTCACTTTCATCAAGAGGCTTTTGAGTTCCCCTTCACTTTCTGCCATAAGGGTGGTGTCATCTGCATATCTGAGGTTATTGATATTTCTCCCGGCAATCTTGATTCCAGCTTGTGTTTCTTCCAGTCCAGCGTTTCTCATGATGTACTCTGCATAGAAGTTAAATAAGCAGGGTGACAATATACAGCCTTGACGTACTCCTTTTCCTATTTGGAACCAGTCTGTTGTTCCTTGTCCAGTTCTAACTGTTGCTTCCTGACCTGCATACAGGTTTCTCAAGAGGCAGGTCAGGTGGTCTGGTATTCTCATCTCTTTCAGAATTTTCCAGTTTATTGTGATCCACACAGTCAAAGTCTTTGGCATAGTCAATAAAGCAGAAATAGATGTTTTTCTGGAACTCTCTTGCTTTTTCTATGATCCAGCGGATGTTGGCATTTTGATCTCTGGTTCCTCTGCCTTTTCTAAAACCAGCTTGAACATCAGGGAGTTCACGGTTCATGTATTGCTGAAGCCTGGCTTGGAGAATTTTGAGGATTACTTTACTAGCATGTGAGATGAGTGCAACTGTGCAGTAGTTTGAGCATTCTTTGGCATTGCCTTTCTTTGGGATTGTAATGAAAACTGTCCTTTTCCAGTCCTGTGGCCACTGCTGAGTTTTCCCAATTTGCTAACATATTGAGTGCAGCACTTTTACAGCATCAATTTTTAGTATTTGAAATAGCTCATCTGTAATTCTATTACCTCCATTAGCTTTGTTCATAGTGATACTTCCTAAGGCCCACTTGACTTTGCATTCTAGGATGTCTGGCTCTAGGTGAGTGATCACACTATTGTGATTATCTTGACTATTTTGTGTATTCTTGCCACCTCTTCTTAATATCTTCTGCTTCTGTCAGGTCCATACCATTTTTGTCCTTCATTGAGCCCATCTTTGCATGAAATGTTCCCTTGTTATCTCTAAGTGTCTTGAAGAGATCTCTAGTCTTTCCCATTCTATTGTTTTCCTCTATTTCTTTGCATTGATCACTGAGGAAGGTTTTTTTTTTCTCTCCTTCCTGTTCTTTGGAACTCTGCATTCAAATGGGTATATCTTTCTTTTTCTCCCTTGCTTTTTACTTCTCTTCTTCTCACAGCAATTTGTAAGGCTTCCTCAGACAGCCATTTTGCTTTTTTGCAAATAATAAAAAAATTAGTTCGTTGACTCTCCAAACCATTCACTGTCCAAATAAATCTTTTCATCTTTAAATTCTTCTTGATTTGGAAAAATGACACCCAGAAGATATTCTCCTGTCAAAACTACCCAGGCCTGGAATCAATCTGTCTCTTTCCATTTCTGTCCTCTATGTTTAATGTGTCTCTTTTTGTGGACCTTCCCTTAGAGGTCTAATTTTACACATTCCTTAGGCACAGGCAGTATCTGTAGCTCCTCTTTTGATATCCTGAAAATCAATTATTAAAGCCTGAATATTTTATTTCAATATTTCCAGTCATCCCTTCTCAAGTCAGTGGATTGTTTTTTATGATTGTGTAGCCTAGAGTTTCAATCTTTAAGGAGACAGCTTCCAAACTATTCTTACTATGGAAACTTAAGAAGCATTTCTCAATTATTTTTTTGAATCTTAACTTGCTTTGAAAGAATGATCCAATCTATTCTTCCAGAATTTGCTCCACTGGAGACTCAATATGAATTGGTAACAGCTAATACATTTCCCTCCTTTATATATCTCTTTATGAGTAATTATATCTGAAGGCATTAACTTTTCCTTTTAATATTATCATTTTTCCAAAATATATCTCTAAATATTGGATTGATCTTTTCCAAAACTGTATCTTTCTTCTTCCAGTTGAATCATATCTTCCTTCCTGCTCCTCCTTTCCATCTTCCATCCCTTCCTTCCTTCTCTTATTTGTTCTCTCTTTCTCTTATTCATCTACTACTCCTTTTCATTTGAGCATCTTTTGCAAATCACCATGTTTTCTCTTTGAGGAAACCTGATTGCTAGGCAGTGTTTTATCAAAGCCCTATTTAATTACCCATCTATGTGTATGATTGAGTAATTTTAACCAACATTTGATTTTTGATTTTAACCAAAAAAATTGTATATTTCCTTTATAATATATATCTACATTCCTTTTACTTGTTCATGGAGGAAAGCTATAATGTTCCTCTGGGTGAATTTGAGACTTAAGAGTCCTAGATTCCTGATTCAAAGAAATAAAAATATATCCTAAGCTCTTGGGTTGTTGTTGTTCAGTCACCAAGTCATGTCCGACTCTGTGACTCCATGGACTGCACCGTGCCAGGCTTCCCTGTCCTTCACCATCTCTGGAGTTTGCCCAAATTCATGTCAAATGAATTCAAGATGACAAGTATAATGTTTCTCTGGGGTGAATTTGAGACTTAAAAGTCCTTGATTCCTGATTCAAAGAAATAGAAATATATCCCACATTCTTGGATTGTTGTTGTTCAGTTACCAAGTCATGTCCGACTCTGAGACTCCATGGACTGCAGCATGCCAGGCTTCCCTGTCCTTCACCATCTCTGGAGTCTACCCAAGTTCATGACAATTGAATCAGTGATGAAATCCAGCCATCTCATCCTCTTGGATTAGAAGAATTAATAGTTGCTAACACTGCCATAATATTTACTGATTTAATGTGATCCACAGGCAATGCATGGGACACAAGAGATGCCAGTTCAATCCCTGGATATAGACGATCCCCTGGAGGAGGAAATGGCAACCCACTCTAGTGTTCTTGCTAGGAAAATCTCATGACAGCTGAGCCTGGTGGTCTACAGTTCATAGTGTCAAAAAGCGTTGGACACAACTGAGTGATTAAACACACACACACTATCAAAAAACCATAAGCTTTTCACAGAATCAAAGCAAATAATCCTAAAATTTATATGGAACCATAAAAGACCCAGAACTGCCAAAACAATCCTGAAGAAAAAGAAAAAAGCAGGAGGAATAACCTTCCTAGACTTCAGAAAAACCTACAAAGCTATAGTAATCAAAATAGTGTGTTATTCACACAAAAACAGACATATTGACCAATGGAATAGCTCAGAAATAAAATTACACATATATGATCAATTAGTCTGCAACAAAATAGGAAAGAATATACAATGCAGAAAAGATAATATCTTCAAGAAGTGGTACTGGGAAAGTCTGACAGCTGTGTATAAATCAATAAAGTTAGAACACACCCTTACGCCATACAGAAAATGAACTCAAAATGAATTCAAGACAAGTACAAGACAATGACACCATAAAACTCTTCAAAGAGAATATAGACAAAATATTATCTGACATATCATACCAATGTTTCTTAGGTCAGTCTTCTAAGGCAATGGGAATAAAAATAAAAGATAAACAAATAGGACCTAATCAAACTTACAAGCTTTTATATAGCAAAGGAAATCATTGTTGTTGTTTTTCAGTTGCTGAGTCAGGTCCAGCTCTTTGTGACCCCCATGAAATGCAGCTCACCAGGATTCCCTGTCCTTCATTATCTCTCGGAATTTGCTCAAATTCATGTCCATTGAGTCTAAGATGCCATCTAACAATCTCATCCTCTGTCGTCCCCTTTTCCTCCTGCTCTGAATCTTTCTCAGCATCAGGGTCTTTTCCAGTGAGTCAGCTCTTTACATCAGGCCAAATTATTGGAGCTTCAGCTTTAGCATCAGTACTTCTGATTAATATTCAGGGTTGATTTCCTTTGGGATTGACTGTTCATCTTGCTGTCCAATGGACTCAAGAGTCTTCTCCACCACTGCACTTCAAAAGCATCAATTCTTTGGTGCTCAACCTTTTTTATGTTCCAACTCTCACATCTATACCTAACTACTGGAAAAGCCATAGCTTTGACTAGAGGGAACTTTGTTGGCAAAATGGGTTATCTGCTTTTTAATATGCTGTCTAGGTTTGTCATAGCTTTTCTTCCAAGCAGCAAGCATCTTTTAATTTCATAGTTGCAGTCACTGTTCACAGTGATTTTGGAGCCCAAGAAAATAAAGACTGTCACTTCTTCCATTGTTGCCCCATTAATTTGCCGTGAATTGATGGAACAAGATGCCGTAATCTTAATTTTTTGAATGTTGAGTTTTAAGTCAACTTTTCCACTCTCCTCTTTCACCTTTATCAAGGGTCTCTTTAGTTCCTCTTAGCTAGACTGGAAGAAGTCAGTTTTTGTTCCAATACCAAAGAAAGGCAAGGTCAAAGAATGCTCAAACTACCACACAGTTACACTCATCTCACATGCTAGTAAAGTAATGCTTGAAATTCTCAAAGCCAGGCTTCAACAGTACGTGAACCATGAATGTTCAGATGTTCAAGCTGGATTTATAAAAGGCAGGGGAACCAGAGATCAAATTGCCAATATTCATTGAATCATCGAAAAAGCAAGACAATTCCAGAAAAACATCTATTTCGGCTTTATTGACTATGTCAAAGCCTTTGACTGTGTAGATCACAATAAACTGTGGGAAATACTTAAAGAGATAGGAATGCCAGACCACCTAACCTCCCTCTTGAGAAATCTGTATGTAGGTCAGGAAGCAACAGTTAGAACTGGACACAGAACAACAGTCTGGTTCCAAATAGGAAAAGGAGTACGTCGAGGCTGTATATTGTCACCCTCATCACCCTGCTTATTTAACTTCTATGCAGAGTACATCATGAGAAACGCTGGGCTGGATGAAGCACGAGCTGGAATCAAGATTGCTGGGAGAAATATCAATAACCTCAGATATGCAGATGAAACCACCCTTATGACTGAAAGCATGGAAGAAGTAAAGACCCTCTTAATGAAAGCGAAAGAGGAGAGTGAAAAAGTTGGCTTAAAACTGAACTTGTCATGGTGTCTTGTCCCATCACTTCATGGCAAATAGATGAGGAAACATTGGAAACAGTGATGACTTTCTTTTTTGGGGGCTTCAAAATCACTGCAGATGGTGCTTACAGCCATGAAATTAAAAGACGCTTGCTCCTTGGAGGAAAAGGTATGACCAACCTAGACAGCATATTAAAAGGCAGAGACATTACTTTACCAACAAAGGTCCATCTAGTCAAGGCTATGGTTTTTCCAGTAGTCATGTATGGATGTGAGAGTTGGACTATGAGGAAGGCTGAGCACTGAAGAACTGATACTTTTGAACTGTGTTGTTGGAGAAGACTCTTGAGGTCCCTTGGACTGCAAGGAGATCCAACCAGTCCACCCTAAAGGAAATCAGTTCTGAATATTCATTGGAGGGACTGATGCTGAAGCTAAAACTCCAGTACTTTGGCCACCTGATGCAAAGAACTGACTCATTCATAAAGACCCTGATGCTGGGAAAGAGTGAAGGTGAGAGAAGGGAAAGACTGATGATGAGATGGTTGGATAGCATCACAAACTCAATGGACATGAGTTTGAGTAAACTCTGGGAGTTGGTAATGGACAGGGAGGCCTGGCATGTTTCAATCCAAGGGGGTCGCAAAGAGTCAGACATGACTGGACTGAACTGAGCTGCACTGCTTTCTGCCATCGAGGTGGTATTATTTGCATATCTGAGGTTATTGATATTTCTCCTGGAAATCTTGATTCTATCTTGTGATTCATTCAGCCTGGGATTTTGCATGATGCACTCTGCACATATGTTAGATAAGTGGAGTGAAAATATACAACCTTGATGTCCTCCTTTTCACTCCTTTTGAACCAGTCCATTGTTCCATGTCCAGTTCTAACTATTGTTTCTTGAACTGCATACAGGTTTCTCAGGAGGTTGGTAAGGTGGTCTGGCATTTCAATCACTTCAAGAATTTTCCATAGTTTGTTATGATCCACATAGTCAAAGTTACTTAAACGTAGTCAATGAACCAGAAGTGGATGTTTTTCTGGAATTCTCTTGCTTTTTCTATGATCTAACAGATGATAATTTGATTTCTGGTTTCTCTGCCTTTTCTAAATCCTACTTGTCTATCTGGAAATTCTTAATTCACCTATTGTTGAAGCCTAGCTTGAAGGATTTTGAGCATTACATTGCTAGCAAGTGAAATGAGCACAATTGTATGGTAGTTTGAACCTTCTTTGGCATTGCCCTTCCTTGAGTTTGGGATGATAACTGACCTTTTCCAGTCCCATGACCATTGCTGAGTTTTCTAAATTTTCTGGCAAATCTGCCAGCACTTTAACAGCATCATATTTTAGGATTTAAAATTTTAGGATTTCCATGGTGGTCAAGTAGTTAAGGGGCTTCCCTTGTTGCTCAGCTGGTAAAGAATCTGCCTGCAATGGGGGAGACCTGGGTTTGACCCCTGGGTTGGGAAGATCTCCTGGAGAAGGGACAGTCTACCCATTCCAGTATTCTGGCCGAGAGAATTCCATGTGGTGTATAGTCCATGGGGTCACAAAGAGTCCGACACAACTGAGCAACTTTCACTTTTACTTTCCAGTGGTTAAGACTCCGAGCTTCCAATGGAATGCTCCTCAGCCATAAGAATTGTGAAAGAATGCCATTTGCAGTAACACACATGGACCTGAAGATTACACTAAGTGAATAAGTCAAAAAGACAAATACTGTATGATATAATTTATATGTGGGATCTAAAATATGATACAGAGGAACTTATGTACAAAATAGAAACAGACTCTAGACAGAGATTAGACTTGTTGTTGCCAAGGGGGAGAGCTGGTGGAGGGGGGATGGATTGGAAATTTCAGATTAGCAGATACAAACTAGTTTATATAGAATGGATAAACAACAAGGTCTTACTATATAGCACAGGGAACCATAGTCAACATCCAGTGGTAAACCATAATGGAAAATAAAATGAAAAAGATTGTATGCATATGTATAACTGAGTCACTTTTTTGCACACTAGAAATTAACACAACATAGTAAGTCAACTATATTTCAATAAATTAAAAAACATTTTAAGTCTCTAATTTCAAAGCAGTTATCAGAATTTATGTAATAAACAAATTCAAGAAAAATTTAAGACCATAAGGTGGATAATGAACCTTAAAATCCTGTGGACAGTCACATGCATCTAAGGGTTTAGCTCCTGCACTTCCAGATTAAAATGCAGAATGGAATTTGGAGAAACTTAGTCTAGCATTCGGAGAAGGCAATGGCACCCCACTCCAGTACTCTTGCCTGGAAAATCCCATGGACGGAGGAGCCTGGTAGGCTGAAGGCCATGGGGTCTCGAAGAGTCAGACACGACTGAGCGACTTCACTTTCACTTTTCACTTTCATGCATTGGAGAAGGAAATGGCAACCCACTCCAGTGTTCTTTCCTGGAGACTCCCAGGGACGGGGGAGCCTAGTGGGCTTCCGTCTATGGGGGTCGCACAGAGTCAGACACGACTGAAGCGACTTAGCAGCAGCAGCAACATTGCCTGACAAGTATGGCACTAACAATTGAAACTGGAACTTCACACACAGTGTCCTATAGCTCATATGGAAATTAGGTGTAACCTAATAGCCTGATCTGCACAGCCCAGAGACATGGTATTGCTTTTGTTTTTAACTCAGTGTTAACTGCAATGGGTGGGAGTGGTTCCAGGGGATGGCACTTTTTGTTTCCTATCACAAGAGTCCTTATTCCATAGGCTTGGAAACAAATATGGAGATTCTGTTAGTTATCACATATATTTATTACCACTGTACAGTCTGTATAATTAATTTTCCTAAGTAATATAAAGGTTAAATGTTGAGAAATTGTAAATATCTTACTGACATGCTGTATATATTATCACTTTTTAAGGTTATTCTCTGTTGTTCAGTCACCCAGTCATGTCTGACTCTGCAACCCCGTGGACTGCGGCACACCAGGCTTCACTGTTTCTCACCGTCTCCCAAAGTTTGCCCAGGTTCATGTCCATTGCATTGGTGATGCCATCCAGCCATCTCATCCTCTGATGCCCTCTTCTCCTTCTGCTCTCAATCTTTCCCAGCAGTTATTTACAAATATGTAATCAATACATAACACCATAGAAATACATTTGATTTTCATATTAATCTTTATCTTGAACCTTTCCAATTTATTTATTTTAGTAGTAAAATTACCTTACTTATTTTTTACTGGCTAAGATTTTCAGAACAATGATAAGTAGAAATGATGATAAAGCATATTCTTGCCTTATTTATAAATTGGAGTGTGAGGGATATTTCCAGTATTTCAAAAATATAGATGTCTTCTTTTCAAAAAAATTAAGTATGCATGCTTTCTGGTATTTACGGGAGTATAGTTGCTTTACAATGCTGTCTTAGTTTCTGCTGTACAGCAAAATGAATCAGTTGTGCTCTCTCTTTTTTAGATTTCTTTCCCATTTCGATCACCACAAAGCACTGAGTAGAGTTCCCTTTGCTATACAGTAAGTACTCATTAATTATCTATTTTATGTATTGTACTGGTACTGTAAATAGTGATGGAAGGAACATTGGAGTGTCTGTATCTATTCGAAATTATGGTTTTCTCCAGATAAATGCCCAGGGTTGGAATTGCTCGGTCATGTGGTGTACATTTTCTGAAGGTTTTTGTATTGCAGATGTTTTATCTCACATTAAAAATATATTCTTTAATTGATTGTTTCTGAATATTCAGAAATTTTCATATATATATATATCTGGATTCAATTAGCAAATATTTATTTTGACATTTGTGATGTTGCTTATGAGAAACACTGACTCATAACCTCCCTTTCTCGTGATGTATTTCTTGTCAGGGTTTTGTATCATGCTTATGCTCATGTCATGAAGAATAATAGTTTCCCCTCTTTTTACATTCTTTGAAAAGTTTACATAATATTTTTGTCATCTTGTTCCTATTGCTTTCTTGTTTAATTCAATTAGTTTACAAATATATTCTCTATTATTTTTATCCTTAGAAATGTATTCAGACTTGCTTCCAGCATTTTGGTAAATGTTCCATCTGCCCTCGAAAATAGCCATTTTGCTGCAATTATTGGACATGGTAACCTATACATGTTAATTAGAGGTAGTTTGTTAATGGTGTTATTCAAATCTATATCTTCTATATCTTGTACTAGTTATTTGAAATATTTATTAAAAATTTCCTCAATAATTGTTGACTTTTCTATGTTTCTATAATTACACAGATTTTTGTTTATATAATTTGTAACTATGTTATCAGATATAAGCACATTTAGAATTTCCTATCGTCTCGATAGACTGACTCTTTTATCACAGTTAAATATCTATTTCATCTCCAGTAATGTTTCTTGCCAGAGTCTTTGTCTGTTATTGTATGGCTATCCAAGCTTTTAGTAGTTGCGGGTAGTGTTCACACAATAAACTTTTAAATATAAAAAAATTTAATATTTCTACATCATTAGATTTCACACACATCTTCTTAAGCAGTACATAATTGTTGATTTGTTAATGAAATCTGGCAATCTTTTCTTTTCTTAGTACTTTTTAATCTATTTACTTGTAATCAGTGATACACTTAGTTTTACAGCTAATGGTTTTATATTCATTTTACTATATCTTTTTGCCTTTCTTCATCTTTTATTAACAATTTTCTTCTAATTATCATGATACTCTCTCAACTTCTTTATGGTTACTTTGGAGATAGCAATATACATCCTTGGCTTCCTGTAGTGTAATGTACATTAGTATTTTCACCATTTCTAAGACAGTTCAGGGATCTTAGATTAGTAAGATCTTCTTTTACTTCTCTTTGTGCTTTTTTCTAATATATTGACTCATAATATTTTACACAATCAATATAAATTCACATTTGCCTATTTATTTCCTCATTCTGATGTTCTTCTTCCTTTGCAAATATTATGCTTTTGTTATAGGTAATTTTCCCTCTACTTGAAGAGCTCCTTTAGAAGTGTGTGCATGCTCAGTCATGTCTGACTCTTTGCAACCCCATGGACTATAGCTCACTGTGCTCCTCTGTCCACAGGATTATCCCGGGTAGAATACTGGAGTGGGTTGCCTCCTTCAAGGGATCTTTCTGACTCAGAGATCGAACCTGGGGCTCCTGCGGCTCTTGCATTGGCAGGAAGATTCTTTACCACTGGGCCACCTGGGAAGCCTCTGCTTAAACTAAATTCTCTGTTTCGTTTTTCCCCTGAAAACATCTTTCATTTGCTTTCAACCTTTTATCATGAGGTACTTTTTTTTTTTTTTTAGTACCACAGGGATGGAGACAAATAACTATTTTTCAAAGAGAAAAATACCTTCATTAAATTTTTACAAATTATTTTTTAGTTATAGAATCTTACTTTTTATTGTTTTTTCTTTTTTCAGATATTTACCCAGAAGTAGAAGTGCTAAGTCATATGATAACTCTATTTTTAGTCTTTCTTGAGAAAGCTCCATACTGTTTTTCAGTGTCGGCCTAATGTATATTCCCACCAATAGTGTATACAAGCATTCCCTTTTCTCCACATCCTTACCAATATTTGTTATTTGTGTTCTTTTTGATGATAGCCATTCTGACAGGTGTGAGATGATATCTCATTGTGGTTCTGATTTGCATTTCCCTGATAATTAGTAATGTGTATCTTTTCATGTACCTGTTGATCATCTGCATTTCCTTGTAGTGAAGAAGTCTATTCAGTTGTTCTTCTGCTTATTTTTTAATTTGGTTGCTTATTTTTTTGACATTGAGTTGTATGACCTGTTCATATATGTTGGATATTACTCAGTCACACCTTTTGCATATATTTTCTCTCATTCAGGAGTTTGTCTTTTCATTTTGTTGATGGTTTACTTTGCTGTGCAAAAGTTTTTAAGTTTAACTAGGTCTCATTCATTTATTTTTGCTTTTATTTCCTTTACTTTAGGAGATGGATCCAAAAATATTGCTGTGATTTACATCAGGAATGTTCCACTTCTATTTTCCTCTAGCAGTTTGATAGTACCCAGTCTTACATCTGGGTCTTCAATCCATTTTCAGTTTATTTTTGTATATGATGTTAGAGATTGTTCTGATTTCATTCTTTTACATGCAACTGTCCGGTTTTTCCAGCATTACTTATTGAAGAAACTGTCTTCATTGTATCTTCTTGCCTCCTTTGTCCTAGATTCACTGACCATAAGTGTGTGAATTTGGACTCTGTATTCTGTTTCATTGATCTATGTGTCTGTTTTTGTGCCAGTATTATGCTGTTCTGATGACTTCACCTATGTAGTGTAGTCTGAAGTCAGGGAGAGTCATTTCTCTAGCTCTGTTCTACTTTCTCAAGATTGTTTTGCCTATTTGGAGTCTATTGTGCTTCCATACAAATTTAGAAAATTTTTTTCTGGTTCAGTGAAAAGTTTCATTAGTATTTTGATAGGGATTGCAATGAATCTGTAGATTGCTTTCGGTAGTATGGTCATTTCAGCAATATTAATTCTTCCAGTATAAGAACATGGTATATCTTTCCATCTGCATTGTCTTCAGTTTCTTTCATCAGTGTTTTGCATTCTTCAGAGTTTAGGGCTTTTGCCTCCTTGGGTAGCTATATTTGTAGACATTTTATTCTCTTTGATGCAGTGGTAAATGGGATTCTTTCCTTAATTTCTGATACTTCATTGTGTACACAAATGCAACAGATTTCTGTATATTAATTGTATATCCTGAAATTTTACCAAATTCATTGATAAGCTCAAATAATTTACTGGTGGCATCCGTAGGATATATATTTTTTAAATGTATAATGTTACCTGCAAACAGTGACAGGTCTTTACTTCTAATTTACATCTAATTTAAAAAGATACCTGCACCCCAATATTCATAGTAGCATTATTTATAATTACCAAAATATGGAAGCAACCTAAGTGTCCAGCAGAAAAAAAAGGATAAAGAAGATGTGGTTTATATAGAAAGTGGAATACTATTCAACTATACAAAGCACAAAATTTTACCATTTGCAGCATCATGGATAGACTGGAGGGCATTATACTAAGTGAAACAAGTCAGACAGAGAAGGACACAAACTGTATGATATCATTTATATGTGGAATCTAAAGAATACACAAAAATGAGTGAATACAACAGAAAAAGAAGGACCATGTTACAGTGAAAGTTGTGCTTAGTTTTTCAGATTCTTCTTCTTAACTTGGCTTCTTGGTCACTTACTTTATGCAATAGAAGGATTAGGAAATACTCCAGAAAAAGCATGGCACAATTCCACACTCATTTCCCTATAGTTTTGTTTTGTGATCTCAGCCCTTTAGTTGTAACTTGTAGTTATAATTTGTAGAAACAATTTGTAATCTTCAACTCCATTGTTTTGTCTACCCACTTTCTTCAGTTTAACAAAAGCACTTAGCTACTGATCAGCCTGTATAAGTTACATATCAGCCTGCTTAAGTTATACATATGCTAACACCCTGGGTTTAAAATCAGTGAAGAATTTAGGACTTATCTTTATGTCTTAACAACCTAGTTCCTCAAGTCCTGTCTGCCTTCAGGTGCTTTTCTAATGCCTCTCAATAGCTATTAAAAAAAAATGTTTATAGCTTTTATATTTATTCACTGCAGGAGAATCTGTCTTTTAAAAACAACTCAATCAGAGTTGAAAGAATAAGACAAAAGAATACACTGATCTGTGTTTCGTTTCCAGGGCTCTACCAGCAAAAAATGTGACTGAATACTATACAGTCACACTGTATATATATCAACACTATGAAGTTATTATGAAAACTGAATGAATTTAAATAATAGTAAAGTTAAAACAATATCTACACAAAGCACTCAAAAAATAGGTTAACAAGTTTTAAGTTCTGCATAGTATAACCCCTGCCTTCATCTTCATATTCATCTCACAAGCTATCCCAGATGCCTGCCTTCCAACCAAGCTTTAATTCCAGTCTTGGTGGGGGTGGTTTAGTCCCTAAGTTGTGTCTGGCCCTTGTGACCCTATGGGCTGTGGCCCACCAGGCTCCTCCGTCCATGGGATTTCCCAGGTAAGAATACTGGAGTGGGTTGCCACTTCCTTCACCAAACTCCAGCCTTACTGGTTTTTTTTATAGTTTTGTGAATACCATGAGATCATTATTCCCTAGACTTCACATCTACTGATTTCTGCCTTCTCTTCTAGAGCGTGGCTTTATTTTCTGATTTCAAGCGAGTTTAAGCTTCTAATGAATTGTTATCATTAGAAATATTTGATTATAATGATTTCAAATAAGTACTGTAGACTTGACTGTTCTCTAAGTTGAAGGTCTCATACTGGGATCTTTGTACATATTTTCCTCATTTTTCAGTCACAAGAGCATATAAGTAATATACAGCACATATTAGCTACCCAGAACTTTTTGTTAAATTATGCTAGAACAATGAAAGGAATCCTGGACCCTCCAAAATGATAAAAATCGACTCATATAGGAGGAAATGGAATGATTGGAGAGAGCTGATAATTATGTATTTGGGGAAATTGAGCTTGAGGATCTGGTGAGACAACTGTGAATTGCTCAGGAGAGAAGAGACATTTTCTGCTGTAAAGACAATTCTAACAGTAAGTTCCAGAAATAGAAAACTGAATAGCTGGGATTAATACCAAGGCAAATCTAGCTAAAATAAATATCAAGCACAATTTTGTCAAGTATGAACTATACCTAATATGGGTATTTTGTTTAACATAGTTAACAGAATACTTTTTTTTTTTTTCCTTTTGGGACATCTTTTGAGAATCCTTTATGTAGTCAGTTTTTTTCTTGTCTGTTTCCCTTTTTACCTGCCAGCAATCCACAAAGATATTTTTAACCATATTAAGCCAATCTCTTTCTCCCCAGAGGCCTAAAACCATAAGAAACCACAAATAGGCATGTATATATTTGAAGCTGAAGGTTTGCCAAAGAAAAGTATTCCTGCCAAATCAAACTTGAGACTCTAATGCTTTCACACTTAAAACATTGCAGTTTCATGGTAATGCAACGTCCAAGAAAGCCACAACATTAAAAAAATTTTCAACACTTCATGATGTGAAAGGATAAATAAATAAAACATAACATTTTGATTAAACTGGAAATCAAATAAAATAAAGGTACATTTTCTTCTTCTTACTAATTTTTTAATACAGAAATTTAATATATTTTTAAGTCTAAGTAAAACTAAGATGTAAAACATTATAAACAAAATATATTTTAAAATGATAAATGTTAAAGTTAAATATGTATAAGAAATATTGTAAAGATTCTTTAAAGAGAACCTGATCTCAAAGTGAAAAATAAACTTTGCTTTTGTGAAACTGCAATGTATAACAAATTTTCTACAGTCTGTTTTTGCTTAATAGTAAATAAGGACTTTCCCAATTTTTAAAGATATTTGTAGTGTTTACAAGTCTTCTGTTTTCAATGAATAGAATTAAAATTATATAGAGACTCCTTTTGACTGTTGTCTTTTTTAACAGTGTTTAGTAAATATAAAAATGTAGGGTCATAATACAATTTATTAGTTCATTAATCACATACTGTATGCCTATATTCTAGGCTTCCCTGGTGGCTAAGACAGTAAAGAATTTTCTTGCAAGACCTGGGTTTGATCTCTGGATCAAGAAGATCCAGAAGAAGGAGAAGGGAATGGCTACCCACTCCAGTATTCTTGCCTGGAGAATCCCATAGACAGAGGAGTCTGGTGGGCTACAGTCCATGGGGTCACAAAGAGTAGGACACGACAGAGTGACTAAGCATGCATACAAACACATGCCAATATTCTAAACACAAGTGCATTAACTCATTTATTTTCAGAACAATATTCTGTAAGTACTATTATCAAATCTATCAAACAGATGACAAACAACAGCATGAGACTCTGAACCAGTTTCCAAATCTACAGTTTTCAAGTGGCACAATTGAGATTTGAACCTTGAGAAGCCTGTTTTGTGCTTGATGATAAATAGGCTGCCTAGAATTTTTTACCACCTGTTTCCCTCTCAATCTAAACCAATTTGGCTTTCATTACAGTAAAACTATCTTTGGTAGGGTCATCAAGTCTTTCCTAATTGCCAAACCTCTTGGATGCCTCTCTGAATTTAACTTCTTTACTACAATTAAGATCATTATCTAGTTTTTTGTTGAAATTCTTTCCTGTTCAGCGTCCATGAAAACACCCTATGTTTCCTTCTTAACATTCTGGCCACTTAAAAAAAAAAAAAATTGCTTCTTTCACATACTTTTCCATATCATGCAACCTCTTAGTTGTGTTTTATTTTTGTTTTGTTTTTGAACTCAGCCCTCAGCGAGTTGTCATTAATTTCATTGAAAAACTAATTCACATGCCTAAGTATTTTCTGGAAATCTATGCCTGGATATCTTATAGGCAACTAAAACTCAACATGGTTAAGCAGTATAGAATGCACTATCTCAAAATATGCCATTCTGGCATATTGACTATTTTGAGTCAAATGTAGTTGAAAAGCATCAGATGCAAGAATGACATTCTGACTTTCCTTCTTTTTCTTAAAAGTAGATGAAATTGTTATGTAAAAGTGTCCTCTCTATATCAGAAGGAAAGAAACATTTTCATCACCAAGGATGGGAGGTAAAAAACAAGAAAAAATTTCACAAACCTTATTAAACTAATCTTTATCCTCCTGGTGACTTCTCCATCCATTAACTCCCCCAGCCTAAGTCCCTTTGCCTTGTCACATTTTCACAGATTACTACTTTTTGTCCAACTCAGTGTAAGCTTTTAATTCTGCTTTTTTAAATCTTCATATTTCTGGTAAAGGTTCCCAGGTATGTGTTAAAAAAAAAAAAAAACTTGAATGGTTTTTTTCTGTAAATCTGTCTTATGTCAGTTTATTTTTAAGCACTAAGAGAGTAAAGAAAAAAAATGTCCTCCCCTACACTGACTAAACTTAATTCTGCAGTTTTTCTTCTAGAAATTGGCTCCTTATAAAGAGGGATACACATGGCACATCTCTCACACATAAAGTCAGCCTTGATTCTTCCTTTTTATTTATCTTTCACTGAATCAGTCATCAGGTCCACCATTTCACACTGAGCCACTGCCACTTCCTTGCTATAGATAGGCCTTACAATTTTTTACCAGGATTAGCGTTATACTTGTTTCTCACCACACCTCTCTCCCCTACCACATAAAGAGAGTGATCATTATAAAACCAAACTACAGTCGTATCACTTGGCAGCATAAAATCTGTAATGCTCTTGTCTCATCATAGATTCTTCCAGGTTAAAATTTCTAAGCCTGGAGTCAATCTGATATAACCTTTTCCTACTCTTCCTATATCATATCTCTTTCCTATTTATATGTTACCTGTGAATCTTTCACATACAGATCCACAATATTCACAGATTCCATATTTGAGAATCTGTCTAGTTGCTATAATTTATTTGTAACCACAAAATCAGTACTCACAGATCTTTCACAATCATTCATGCTATTTGAGTTCCCCAATGTACAAATTCTCAGTGACGGTCAAAAAGGTGATGCACTGCCTTGTTTTAGCTCAGTTACTATAAAAATGTGTTCCCTTCACCATCTCATTAGTGCTGTGTTGTCCACATTTTTTTGCTTTTTTTGGTGGTGAATTTGCTGTTTAAAATGGACCCCAAGCATAGTGCTAAAGTGGTATCTAGTATTCCTAAGTGCAAGTAGGCTATTATGTGCCTTACAGAGAAAATGTATCTGTAACTTAGAAAAGTTACTTTTAAAATAAATAATAGTGCTGTTGGCTTTGAGTTCAATGTTAATGAAACAACAATGCACGTTAAATACTGTGTCTTTAAACAAAAATACACATAAAACAAGGACACATAATTTTAACTATATTCATCAATAGTATTATTTTTAAACATAGATAAAGCAATAAATTATGTTAATATTATCAATTAAGATTTCAGCACAAAAGAGATGTTGCATAAAATCAAATGATATAAAAAATATTTATGGTTTTATAAATTATTTTGGAATATCAGAAAGATTCAATACTTTATTTTTATATTTCTAAAACAAATAACTACTTTCAAACTCCATTCATTGAAAAAGCATAGAAAAATAACAACCTAGTCTAAAAACATAGATGATTCAATAGTAATTAGCACCACTAACACCCAGATTTGGATCTCTAATTATGATGTCCCACTAAAAGGAACCAAAACTCTTAAAGAAATGGTTGGTTACAAGTCTAGAGCAAGAAAAGTACAAGACGGTCCTGGAACATCTTGTGTCAGAAACAAAGGACGCTATCAAGTATCACTGGAATCCAGTAACATTCCAAACAAAACTAACTAAAAAAACTAGGAAACCACTGAATGTGTTCCCACTGCTTAATATTAGGAAAACTATAGTGTCAAAGAAAACAGTAACTGCAATGACTGAAGCCACAAGTTATATTAAAGTTCATGAGTATATATGTATATTTAAAATCTTACTGCTTATCTTTACCGTTGGTGATTTGCTAGGGCACACACTCTTTATTCTAAACCAGGGGGTGGCAAATTTCCTGTAAAAGCCCACAAAGTAGATATTTTCGAATTTAGGGTCTACATCCTGTCTCTGTTTCTTCTCCCACTCCTACTCCTTCTCCTTCTTCTTTTCCTCCTCCTTCTTCTTCAACAAGTCTACTTAATGTTGCATGTTCTTCTTTATTCTTATTAATATCCAGTGGAAAATGTACAAAACAATTTTAGCTTATGGGCCACACAAAAAGAGGCATGGGCCATATACAGTACATAGACTATAGTTACCAACACCACTTCTAAAGAAAGTCAAGATAAATATGACAAATTTTATCTAGATTTCTTGTAGAAACTGTACTTTACCTTAACCAAATAGTTAATGAGAAAATTTTCTTTATCAAAGTCCAGCTAATGATCTCAGAAATAATGATAGAAGTAATGATAGAATTTTAAAAAGCCTTCATTTGTATACCATGATAAAATAATAGATCTAAGCAATGATCATTACACTAAAACAGAGTTGAGTAAATACACAGCTTAAGTTAGCATCACTTTGATCCACTGGATCCCAAACTTTGTCACACAGTAGCATTACCTGGTGAATTCTAAAAACCACTGAGGATTCTCAGCCATGGATATGCAGATTTAATTGGCATGGCTTGCACCATGGTCTAGTTTCCCAAATCCTCTGATCATTCTTAACATCATCAAAAATGGAACAACTAGGTATTGTGTACTTTGTGATGAGATATAACAGGAAATGTATAGCACTGCCAAAATACACAGTACTGCTACATACACATCATATGAAAAAAATCGTAGATCTAAACAATGCTATTTAAAAGCAGTGGTCATTATAAGATGAGAACATTTTTTTTTTCTTTTCCATTCACTGATTCCATTCAAATTTTAAGTCGACAATAAATCTATAATTTGGTGAAATTAAATTTTTTTAACTCCATTATATGTTGCTGCTGCTGCTGCTAAGTCGCTTCAGTTGTGTCCGACTCTGTGCAATCCCATAGACGGCAGCCTACCAGTCTCCTCTGTCCATGGGATTTTCCAGGCAAGCGTACTGGAGTGGGGTGCCATTGCCTTCTCCACTTAGTGCTTAGTGCAGGTCAAATACCTGACAATACTAGGGAGGTCCATGCATTCTTTGCACAGAAAACATAAATATGTACTATTTTTACATATAATAGTATGTAAAGTATATAAAGTATAATAGTATTTCTTACTGAACCTAAGAAATCAAAGTTGAAAATACTCTTCTAGATGCAGGAGAGACAATAATTTTTGAAGAAGGAAATTATAACAATCAGATATCACTTTTAGTGTGTAAGAAAATGATGCAAGATAGTTGTTTACATCTAAATTTTCTTGTAATATTTTCTTGTCTCTGAAATTTTTAAATTGATCTATCTGAATGACCATTCATATAGCCATTAAGAAGGCTGACAGCCGAAGGATTGATGCTTTTGAACTGTGGTGGTGGAGAAGACTCTTGAGAGTCCCTAGAACAGCAAGAAGATCCAACCAGTCAATCCAAAATGAAATCAACCCTGAATATTCATTGAAAGGACTGATGTTGAAGCTGAAGCTCCAATATTTTGGCCACCTGACACGAAGAGCCAACTCAATGGAAAAGATCTTGATGATGGTAAAGATTGAAGGCAGGAGGTGAAGGGGATGACAGAGGATGAGATGGTTGGATGGCATCTCCAACTCAATGGACATCAGTTTGAGCAAGCTCTAGGAGATGGTGAAGGACAGGGAAGCCTGGCATGCTGTAGTCCATGGGGTTGCAGAGTCGGACATGACTGAGTGACTGAGCAACAATAATCTGAATGATTCTTAAAAACTGATAAAATTTCATGTTTTCTTTTAGAGGAGATTCTCTTTACCATACATTTAATCCTTTTTAAACCAGGTATTATTTTAGCTTTAAATGTATTTAATATGCTCTGAATTAAAAATTTCACTTTGAACTTTTATATTTTATAATTTAATATCTATAAAAGGATTCCTGTATAAAATAATATTTTTATTGAGGATATCTTATAAATCATGCAATCTTTATCTTTTGAGATTGAGTCTTTCAAAATAAAATATTGTATAGTGAAATGGTCACTCACACTGCTCTCTCATTACTATTTGTTCTTTGATTTTGAGAACAAACTTATTCTTTTAGGAATAAGATGAGGTAAGGTAATTATTGCTATGCTTCCTGTTTTTTCTGTTTCATTTACTTTAGCTACAATATTCTTTCTTCCATTTCTCCTGTAATTCAATTCCATTTGTTTTACATTTTCAAGCATTTTCTCAGAATTTTCAGATTGCTTAGGGTTCCCTTTTAGGTTTTCTAAGCCATTACATTATGGCCCATTTCATATACAGTTAGCCTTTGGATAGATGGAATAGGCTGAATTTGTATACTGAATTTAACATCGTCAGTCAATTTCTAATTAACAATGCACAATACTGTGTTTCTTTACCATTCCTATCTTCTGCTAGATTCCTTGTCATACTTTTCATTGCCTTCTTTAATCCATCTACTCAGATCTGTTCTCCTCAACCCCTACAAGCTCACATCCTATTTTTTTTCAAGAAATTATGAACAATCACAAAGAACCAAACTTCACTTTCATCCTACAGGTCAATTTATCTACATTACCCTATGGTTATATTTTCTCTCTCTCCTCAATACTTGAGAGGTCTTCCCCTTCTTCTCCAGAAGGAGACCAGTTCCCGCTTCTGGGCTCCTGATTCCATCTCATCTCTTCTTAAGAAGCACCACACCAATGCTTATCCGCATTGGTGCTCCTCTCTATCAGCTGCATTGTTCAAATTCCTCCTATTCTAAATAACTTTGTATCTGTTCTTCAGTTTTAAGATCGTTTCAAACAAAATTCTTTCTGCTTGTTCAATCATTCTTTCCCTTGCTCTCTGCCCTTCTCTCATCCACTCTCCCTTTTCAGAGGAGTTCTTTTGAGTGAAATCTACAAGTCATCCTTCCCATTCATCATTTTGACAATCTTTCTACTGATTTTGTCTTCTTCTTTTTGTTGTTCAGTCGCTAAGTCATGTCTGACTCTCTGTGACCCCATGAACTGAAGCAGCTAGGCTTCTCTATCCTTCACTATCTTGGGGAGTTTGCTCAAATTCATGTCCATTGAATGCTATCTAACCATTTCATCCCCTGCCACCCCTTTCTCCTCCTACCCTCAGTCTTTGCCAGCAATGTTGTCTTTTCCAATGAGTAGGCTCTTTGATCAGGTGGTCAAAGTATTGGAACTTCAGTTTCAGCATCAGTCCTTCCAATGAATATTCAGGTGGATTTCCTTTAAGATTGACTGGTTAGATCTCCTTGCTGTCCAAGGGACTCTCAAGAGTTTTATCTGGTACCACAATTTGAAAGCATCAATTCTTCGGTGCTCAGCCTTCTTTATTTTGTCTTTTATATTTTTAAATCATATTTTACCATCCTCCATTGTCTTTCTAAGACTTCTTAAATAGTGCCTTTTTTTTTTAAAGTGTGCTGTATTCTTAAAAATGTATGCTGTTTTCTATGCCAGATATTTGCTTCTTGACCTGATCTCTATTCTAAACTTTAGAAAAATATTTATACAAATTACCTGGTGAATAACTACTTGGATGTTTCACATGTGACCCAAACTCAAATAAATCATTCACTACTGTCTCCTTGCTCTCAGTCAATGTCCCAGTGTTCTTTCTGCATTTCTCATATTACTTAATAACACCTCCATCTATATAATACCCAAGATAGGAATTTGTGGAGCCTGTCAGGCTAGCCACAACTACCATTTCATCATTTACATACAATTTAAAAAGTGGTTCCTAGACTGGCGTGGTGGTGCTGTGGTTGAGAATCCTCCTGTCAATGCAGGGGAGATGGGTTCAACCACTGGTCTGGGGAGAATCCACATGCTGTGGAACATCTAAGTCCATGCACCACAACTACTGAACCAGTCTGCTGCAACTACTGAAGCCCTCATACCTAGAGCCTGTGCTCCACAAGAAGCTACCACAACAAGAAGAGTAACTCCAACTCTCTGCGACTAGAAAGAAAGAAAGAAAGAAAGAAAGAAAGAAAGAAAGTGAAGTCACTCATTCGTGTCTGACTCTTTGCAACCCCATGGACTGTAGCCTACCGTGCTTCTCTATCCATGGGATTTTCCAGGCAAGAGTATTGGAGTGGGTTGCCATTTCCTTCTCCAGAGCATCTTCCCAACCCAGGGATTGAACCCAGTTCTCCCACCTTGTAGGCAGATGCTTTACCGTCTGAGCCACTAGGGTAGTCCTTGCCACGGCTAGAAAACCCGAGCACAAAAAAAGGTGGTCTGCCTTTCTTCCATTTGTGTTTATGTTGACTTAGCTTGGACCTTTATTACTTATCACTTGAGTAACTACAACAGAGTTCCATGTGATTTGTGTATTGGATGTTACCCCTCAAAACTTTGCAACACACTCAAATCAATGAGTCTAAAACACACATCTGATTATATCATGCTTGAAAAAAGTCATCACCTAACAACTTCTATTCAAGGCGCATCATCTGTCATGACCTTCTTCATATTTTATTCATTATTTGAACTGACTTCCTCTTTCCTTTTTTACACACACACACACACACACACACACAAACACACAGAGATGGAGAACAGAAGGTACTATATCATTACATACTGCTGTCTGTCCATATCGTTCCTCTCCCGGGACAGACTTTCTTTCATTTCTTGGTTAGAATACATAATGCATTTAGACTTGACTCTCATATTACTTACTGAGGGAGGAGTTTTCTAATTGTTTTTAGACTTAATCCCTCACCTAAATTACTATAATAGATTTAAATGATTTTTGCCTCTTCATTTCCCCATGAAATTATAATTCCCTTTGGGAGGGGATGGTATCATGTTCATCTTCCCTTCCTTAAGTGCTTGGTTCATTAGTGAGGTAGGTGGTGGGTCCTTAATAATTGTGGGCATTTTGAATTGAACAAATATACGTACTACATGTTGCCTTGGGGAAAAATGCATAATTGAAGTGCTTTAATGCTTAAAATTTTTAAAATGGTATGAAAAATGGAATAACCTTTACACTTTTTAGTTCTTTCTTTCTTTGATTACAGACATTTTAATAATAGTATATTATTTGTGTTACAGTGTAATACTGTAGTATTAAAAATAAGGTGAAACTGGAGTCTGCCAAATATTATTTATCAATCTATATATTTAAATATAGTACTTTCAAAAGATAAAATTAGTAAATGTTCCACTTTAAAAAATTTGACACAACAAATTTAACAAAATACAAACTATTAATAATAATTTTGATATAAATCAAGGGTTTGAGAGTTTACCTACCATAAAGATATTATCTCAGAAAACTTTGTTATTTTGGCTATTACTTGAAATCTGTGAAATCTTTGTTATTTTGGCTATTACTTGAAATGGAGTATATTATATGGTGTTGTTGTTGTTTTTTTGCTTTTCTTTTTAAATTTTTCTAAATCAATGAATTAACTATTTTTCATAAATGGTGTTGGCTGCTTCAACTAAGGTACTTTTCAAATCTGGGCTCTGATATTCCACAAAGTTAAACACTATAATTATCCAACTGAAACATTATCTCTTGAAATGCTTAAAGACATAAATCCCTCTGCCTACTCGCAGTGTTCTATTCGTGGATCTCTGCACAAACTGGACTGTGTCTTCCCAGGATGACCCCATGGCCTGATAGACACCAGAGAGCGTTAGACCATTCCCTTGCTAGATTGACATGTATATTAGGAGAAGAGACTCTTTAATCTATAACTCTACAGTATATCACATTTCCATTTATATTGTGTCACTACATTTTATTAACGCTTCCTGATATGTTCAAATAAGTTATGCTCTCATGCCAAAAATGACTGTACTGTCTCTGTTTTTACTGGTTTACCATTTTCTCTGGGGAACTGACTAAGAGGCATACTTTTGAGATTGCTGTGAAAGTGAAAGTTAATACTGGATCCTGAGAGAAAAAGTTGAAAGTTTGGGGAAAAAAAAGAAAAGTTTTGTTTCCCTATTTTTATTTTTTACCTCTAGTTCTTTAATCTTACTGTTCAAGTTCTTATACATTAAAAATGAAATATGATATATGACCTTTATAAGTGTGTCCAAATCAGGAGACTCAAGTGAAGAGTCACTTACATCCAGAGAGAATTAGTTCATCCAAAGGATAAATTTGTTGAAATGTGGTTATATGAAAGTAGACAGGGTTTTGGCTAAGGAAATGTCTTCTTGAATACTATTTTTCATATGTTTTAGTCTATGGATTATTTTGGGGACACCAAAGATATCAAAAATGGGCTGACTTATTGAATAATGTTTTCGTCAAGTACAGTCAAGCTCGTTTCTACTTCTCTAAGAGTGTAATTCTAGCAACTACTAGAATAATAGATTAATATAGAATAATAACTCTATGAATAAAGATTTACCATCTTTAAACAACTTCTGGTGATTGTGATGCATTTATGATAATTAGAAAGCCACCAACTTTGGCACTAGACAGACTTGTTTTTGCCCTCTGATTTTATCATTGATTGTTATATAAAAGCCTCTTTGATAACAACAACAACAAAAAATCACCTATCTTATAAAAATCAACACTTCCTGTACATAGTAGGAGATAGCAAATATTTGTTCTCCATTCTTTCTAACATTTCATCTTTCTTTTTGTTCTCCAAAACCTCAGCTCCTTCTCCTTGACATCTTTGGACTAGGACCTAAAAATCTAGGCAGATATTTCTGAGTTCCTTTGGTAATTTTTGATTGTATTGAGATAACATCTTCACTGCTGGTAATCATCTTGAGTGAGTTTATCCAACCAGTCTGAAATTGAATTACAAAAAACTGTTTGATTGCTTTATTTTATTAATTCAGATAACAGAATGGTTAAAGGAAAGCCAAACAATTACCTCATTAAAAATCATGAGAACTTTGGTAAATACTTTTTTACTCTCCATCTCTGTTTAAATATGGGAAAGAGGAGTAATGAAGAGAAAATAAAGTTGATGTTTCTAAACTTAAAAGTAAAGATTCTATTCATTTCCAGATTCATTTACCCTATCACATAAAATCATTACTGCCAATAAAATATTTTTATGTTTTGATAAAGTGTTTTTTTTTTAATACAATGTGAAATGAGCTCAATTCTCATGTGAGCTCATTTCACAAGCTGGCAAGGTAATACTCAAAATTGTTCAAGTTAGGTTTCAACAAGAAGCCTATGAATCAAGAACTTCCAGATGTACAAGCTGGATTTAGAAAAGGCAGAGGAGCCAGAGATCAAATTGCCAACATCCATTGGATCATAGAGAAAGCAAGGAAATTCCAGAAAAACATCTGCTTCATTGACTACACTAAAGCCTTTGATTTAGTGGAAAAAAGCTGTGGAAAATTCTTAAAGAGATGGAAATACCAGACTACATTACCTGTCTCCTGAGAAACTTATATGCAAGTCAAGAAGGAACAGTTAGGACTGGACATGCAAGAATGGACTGGTTCAAAATTGAGAAAGGAGCTCATTAAGGCTGTGTATTGTCACTCTGGTTATTTAACTTATATGCAGAGTGACGTGAAGTTGCTCAGTTGTGTCCAACTCTTTGCAACCCCCATGAACTGGGGCCTACTAGGATCCTCTGTCCATGAGATTTTCCAGGCAAGAGTACTGGAGTGGGTTGCCATTTCCTTCTCCAGGGGATCTTCGCTACCCAGGGATTGAACTCAGGTCTCCCGCATTGTAGGCAGATGCTTTACCATCTGAGCCAACAGGGAATATGCAGAATACATCATGTGAAATGATGAGCTGGATGAATCACAAGCTGGAATCAAAGTTGCCAACAGAAACATCCACAAGCTCAGATATGCAGATGATACCACTCTAATGGCAGAAAGTGAAGGAACTAAAAAGCCTCTTGATGAGAGTGAGAGAGGAAAGTGAAAAAGGTGGCTTAAAACTCAACATTCAAAAAGCTAAGATTATGGCATCTGGTCCCAACACTTCATGGTAAATAGATGGGGAAAAAGTGGAAACAGTAACAGATTTCCCCCCCCTCCCCCGCCCTTGGGCTCCAAAATCACTGCATACAGTGATTGTAGTCATAAAATTAAAAGATACTTGCTCCTTGGAAGGAAAGTTAAGACAAACCTAGACAGCGTATTCAAAAGCAGAGACATCACTTTACCAACAAAGGTCCCTATATTCAAATCTATGGTTTTTCCAGTAGTCAAGTAGTCAGGAACAAATGTGAGAATTGGACCATAAAGAAGGCTGAGCACCAAAGAACTGATACTTTTGAACTGGGGTGGTGGAAAAGACTCTTGAGAGTTCCTTGGAAAGCAGAGATCAAACCAGTGAATCCTAAAGGAAATCAACCCTAAATATTCTTTGAAGAAATGGTCCTGAACCTGAAGTTAAAATACTTTGGTCACCTAAGGCGAAGAGCTGACTTATTGGAGAAGACCCTGATAATGGGAAAGATTGAGAGCAGGAGGAGAAGGAGATGACAGAGGAAAAGATGTTTGGATGGCATCACCGTGTCAATAGAGATGAATCTGAGCAAACTCCACAAGATAGTGAAGGACAGGGAGACTTGCTGTGCTGCAGCTCATGGGGTCGCAAAAAGTGGGACATGGCTTAGGGACTGAATAACAATTAAATACAGTATACAGATATAAAAGTACACATGTCATAAGTGTACAGAGCAGATCATCACATCACAAACAGATACATATCCATCAATGTATTAAAATTGAAAATAAAACATAAAATATTTAATATAGCATTAATAAAATCATTAAAGGTAATATAAATAGTGCAAAATAACTATATTTTTATGTAAAATAACTATCTTTTTCTAAACAAAAATATAGGAAGTGTGTCACTGTTTCACATCTTCCAAAATTCCTTAATAAGTGTATCAGTAGAGGCAAGTTAGATTTTTATATCAGTTTCTGCATTTTTTTTGCTATATGCTATTCAGTTGAATATTTTGAAGGACATGTAATTTCACGCAAGTATGTACTTGAAAAGGAAAGGATGTTTAAATATCTTTTTCAGTAATTGTGCATATATTTAACTTTGACACAACAGAAAAGCTCTACAAGTGGTAATTTCTTAAAGGTATATTAGAGTGTGGAACTGAAACTCTCACCCTCAGACCCCCCATTCTTCCACCCCTGTGCTTGTGCACAGTCGCTCAGTCATGTCCGACTCTTTGCAGCCCCATGGACTGTAGCCCGCCAGACTCATCTGTCCACGGAATTCTTCAGGCAAGAATACTGGAGTGAGTTGCCATGCCCTCCTCCAGGGATCTTCCCAACCCAGGGACTGAACCCAGATATCCTGCATTGTGGTCAGATTCTTTACCATCTGAATCACCAGGGAAGACCCCAAGAATACTGGAGTGGGTAGCCTATCCCTTCTCCAGGGGATCTCATCACCCAGGAATTGAACTGGGGTCTCCTGCATTGCAGGTAGATTCTTTAGCAGCTGAGCTTTCAGGGAAGCCCCTTCCACCCCTAGATACAACAAATACTTTACTTTTGCCACTTTATACTAATTTTGCCTGGTTTCAGACTTCATGTAAGTGGAATCTGATTCTGAATACTTGAGAGAGTACAGAAGCGAAGATCAAATAACATCATAGCATTATTATGAAAACAGTTTTGCCTTTGTAAAACACCTGCAAGAACCTCAGGGCCCATTAGGGTTTCCCCAACTACCCTCTGAGAACAACTGTATTGTAAAATATTTCATTATGTGAATACATATAATTTATTAATATTTTCTATTAATTAACAGATTTTTAGGTTGTTTATTGAAAATATTACCCTTCCCCCTGCTGTTCTTCTGTCTACTTTTGTTTTATTTGCATCTATTTCTGGGTTCTATAATACTGCATTGTCTTAGCTATCTAATATTTTAACAAGATAACAAAATATTACTTATTACAGCTTTATAGTAACACTAGATATAATGTAGACTAAATCCTCTAATTTCCTTCCTTTAATATTTTTTCTTTACTTTTGACTTTTTGCAGTTCAATATCCCTGTGATTTGTCATTTTCTCTATGGACTCTTATGAAACATTGGTTAGATTCATTCTAGGTACCTTATGCTTTTTGTTGTAATGGTTAATAAACCTTTAAACATTTTTTTCAGCATCTAATTGTGTTGGTTTATGTAAATACATTAACTTTTCCACAGTGCAAACTCACTCAATTTATGTATTTATTTGAATAATTCAGTATAGATTATCTCATGCAAATTCATGCCATCTGAAATAACAATTATATTTCTTTTTGATTATTTATTTTATTTGATATATTGCAGTGGATAGAAACCACCTCAAGAAAAATGTTAAATAGAAGCAATGATATGATATAGTATTGCTTCATTCCCAAGGGAGGCTTCCCTGATAGCTCAGTTGGTAAAGAAACCGCTTGCAATGTGGAAGACCCCAGTTCGATTCCTCGGTCAGGAAGATCCCCTGGAGAAGGAATAGGCTACGCACTGCAGTATTCTTGGGCTTCCCTTGTGGCTCAGCTGGTAAAGAATCCACCTGCAATGTTGGAAGCCTCGGTTTGATCCCTGGGTTGAGAAGATTGAGAAGGGAAAGGCTATCCATTCCAGTACTCTGACCTGGAGAATTCCCAAACTCAAACAGAAAGATTTCATTGTTAATAATTTAGTAAGTAATTAATTAAAATTCATCATCAGGTATATGTTTGGCATGGAGTTTTGAAGAAAGTTCCTTTATTTTTCTGGTTTACATTATTATGAAATGAATGAATATTATCAATTCCTTTTTTGCACATAAAATATGAACTTTCTTTTTGTATCTGTGTAATACAGTAAATTATATTAATGAACTTTAAAAATAAACTTGTATTCCTAGGATAAATCCAAATTGATTGTGGTTTCATACACATACATAAGTGTGCATGCACACACACACACACAATTAATTTAATTTGAATTGCCAATGTTACATTAAGATTTTTAAAACCTATGTTTATGAGAGAGATTGACTGGAACTTGCATTTTCTTACATTGTCTTTGTCAGGTTTGGTATTAAGATAGTCTTAAACCAAGCTATTATGTGTTACTCTTATTTTTGTTGAGAGTGTGTAAATTGGAATTTATTTTGTTGGAGGTGGAGTAATTTCTTATTCAGTATCTTTAATGATTAAAGAGTACAAAATGTTTATGTCATTTTTGTTTAATTAATAAGGTAAAACATATACATAATAAAATGTCTATATCTTTAGTGTTAAGTTCCTTGAATTTTAATAACATTATATACCCAACTTTGTATTCCTTTGTGTCCTTTCCTAGCAATCCCTGATAACTCCTACTTCCTTCCTGGGATACAACAAATTTCTTATTTCTGTCTCCTTGGATTAACTTTACCTGTTCTAGGACTTTATATAAATGGAATGATATAGAATATATCCTTTGACCTTTGCCTTCTTTCTCGTAATGTAATGTCATTCAAATGCATCCATGTTACTGAATATATGAGTAGTTTATTCCTTCTTTAGCACATAGTCTTATTCCACTATATGAATATGTCACAATTTATCTGTTATCTAATAATGGACATTTAGGTTCTTCCCAGTTTATGGCTATCATGAATAAGACCATTATTACCTTTTATAAAAGGTGTTTGTGTGGAAATATATTTTTGTTGGGTAAATACCCAGGAAAGGATTGTTGGGTCATTGGCAAATGTGTGCTTAACTTAATTGCTATTGTTGTTCAGTTGGTAAGTTGTGTCCTACTCTCTGCGACCACATGGACTGTATCCATGCGGTTCCCCAGGCAAGAATCCTGGAGTGGGTTGTCATTTCATTCTCCAGTGGATCTTCCTGGGTCAGGGATTGAACCGGTGTTTCCTGCATTGGCAGGGGGATTCTTTACCACTCTGCCACCAGAAAATTCCATGTGCTTAAGTTTATAGGAAGCTGCAGATCAGGCTTTCAAAGATGTTTCAAATTTAACTCCCACACGAGGTATGTATGCTCTAGCAGCTTCACATCTTCCATCATTTGGAAATGTCAGATTTCTTTATTGTTTTGGATTTTTGGGGGGGAGGGGCTTTTCAATGTGTTAAATAGAATCTCATTGTGTTTTTAATTTACATCTACCTGATACCTAAATTGTTATCACACTTTTTAATGAATTTTTGGCCACTCAAAAATCTTTTATAAAGTGTGTATTCAAGACTTCTACCAATTTTAGATGTGCTTCTTGTCTTTTTTTATTACTTACTATTAGCATTTATGATGTATTGTTCTTAAAATTTCTTTGAAAGATTAACATATAATGAACATTTTCTAATGACATATCTTGTCAACTCACTTCTTAATGGTATCTGTTCATGAATAGAAATTTGTAATTTTGATGAAGTTAAAATTTTTTCATTGTTGTGTTTCTGTAACCTATAAAAATGTCTACAAAAAATCCATGAAGTTATTTTCTTGCATTTTCTTTTAGAAGCTTCATGGATATATATCTCTGATTTAGAAGTATATTTTAAAAATACAATAATTGCATTTTACTGTAGTGTCCAATATTCTTATTAAGAAGTTACTGATTAGACTTTTGGTTGCTCTTTTGAGGATAATATGTCTTTTTTTCTGATTGCTTAAAATTTTTCTCTTTGTATCTAGGTTTTAAGTTAATGTATGTGAGTTTTATGTAATGAAATTAGATATGATTTTCTTTATAGTTACTTTATTTGGGTTGATGTAGTACAGGTTCAATCTGTGGCTTGTTATCTTTTTTCTTCTTTGGAATATTCTTGGCCATTATCTCTTGCAATACTGTTTCTTTACAATTCTATCCTTTCTCCTCCTTTGTAAAAACAATTACACATATAGTATTATTTTTAAAAACTCTCTTCTATATTTTTTTTTCACATGTAATTTCCATGCTTACATTCATCTGTGACTATAGGATGGATATATTCTTCTGCTTTTTCTTCCCATTCACTCAGTCTCTTCAACTTTATATAATCTCATCTATCAATTTCTTAATTTAAGTTATTCATTTTTTCAATTTTTAATTTTGCAGTGAGTTCATTTTTTATGTTTCCTATTTTGTGATTATATCTTCTATTTAGCAAAATTTTTCAAATCTGGGCCTTAGACCTTGTGAAATCTGGTAAATTTCTATTGCATTATACTCTGACTCCTGTCATGTAGTTTAAGGGTCTTATCTGAAAACTTGCTAAATTTACTAGTATCTTCTTATTTAGAAGGTCTAAATTCTACTGAAAGAAATGCTTAGCTATTCAGCTTCTCACTTTTAGCTTTCAGAATAAAAATTTGCTGTGAGGAGAGGAGAAAATTCTTGTTATTCTTATTTTCTATTCTGTATTATACCTTGAAATTCTAGTTCTCCAATGCCTCAATAAGACATTTCAACTATAAAACTGGTGTGAAACAGTTACTTTTGTCCAAAATTTATTTTTCAAAATTTCTATTTTTTCAATTGTCAATATAATATAAAATAACTTACTGTTGAATAACTTAGTATGAGAAAAGAAAATATACTTTAATTGTTGGAAAAATTAATAAAAATAAAAGGCAATATCTTTTGCAAACTTTTGAAGTTTTAAAGTTAATTTGTTCTCTGATAAATTTGTCAGTCTATACAACTTATAATTTATATGATTCTATTTAAGTTACTTTTATTCTAGATATTCACATTTTCATCAATTTAGAATTAAAAAATGTATTTCATAACCCATTCCAACCAAATGCAAACTAAATATCCACCTTAAAATGGATATTTATACAAGAAATCTATATTAGAGTCTATATATGAAGCAAATTCAGAATTAATATACAGAACTTTTAAAAATATTTATTTCATATTACCAAAGATAACAGTCATTGTTATTTGCTTATTATTTATATATTATTATGTTTGCTTTAGAACAGAGTCCCAGATTCTGTGATAATTCTCTTATGGAGAGGTGGATTCTAAATTTTTCTTTTGTGTCTGTTTTTCCTGATCCATAAGAATATAACAGAAATATAATTCTATGAGATTTTCCAAGTTTGGTAATAAAAGACTACATGGTTTTCACCTCTTGCTGCAACACTCACTCTTAGAAACACGTATTCACATAAGAAATCTGACTACCCGGAAAAGTCCATGACATGAATAAGCCAAACCAAAGGGAGAAGTCTGTTCAACACTTTCAGCTAAGCCTATGCACTGGGTCTTCCCAGTCCAGGAGCCAGATAACTGAGCGAAGAAGCCTCCAAATCATTTCAACCTCCAGCCATTTGAGTTACTGCCAGTTGTTCTGGCTTTTCCAGTTGAGATTAAAAATATTATGACTCAGGGGCAAGCTATCCTCACCCCATTCTATTTTAAATCTTAACCCATGATACCATAAGCAAAATAAAATGATTGTGTTTTGGTGATTTGACATTTAAAAGGTAGATAACCAGACCATAATTTGGGCACAGAGCCAAAAATTTGGAGAGTTTCATAAACCTATGACATGCTGATTTAGGGAGTAAACATATGGACTCCCACCAGTCCTTAAAGAGCCTGTCTATGGAAGATTGAAAGAAACTGAGGAAAATGTTATTGGAAGCTCAAGGAAAAAAAAAATTCTTTTCTTTGACAGTCTTTCTAGCCTGTAAATGGAACTCAAAGTAAGAAAGGATTGAAAAAATAAATAAATAAAATAAAAGCTGGAGTATTGTCGAAAAAAACATGGCCTCAGAGTAGAAATGAAGGCAACGTTTGAGAGAAAAATTCTTCGTTGAGGTCCAGAGAGATTTAAGGTGCTTTCTTGTAGATGTTTCAGAAAGTCATAAGGTCTTCTAACAATCTTAGAGTTAGACTTTGCAGATACTGTTAGAGTAAGAGTTCTAAGGGCTTTTCATACAGCAGTCTCAAAGTTATGAAACCTAAAATAGTGAAAGACTTAAGTGGAAGATGTTTGGAGTTACAAGTTTTGTCTAAGGGACTGAATTATGAATCATGCATTAAAGAGATGTTTTTAAAGGAATTACACCAGTCTGCCCTGAGGGGATAAATACAATATAAAAGAAATTGTGTTCTTTATATGCTTATAATGCTGTGAGTATCAAACTCAAATGTGAACACAAACAAGGCAGAGCCACATGCTGCAGAGAATTACTTTCAGGAAAAAAGACTGAGCCCAAATTAAGTAAGTGGTTGGTGTGCATGCCTGGCTTATGAAAGTACTATGAACTAACAACTGTGTACCTCCTCTTTTCCTCTACTTTTTGAGATACAGATTATGTAAAACATTATTTTAGTTTCAAAGGTAAAACATAATGATTTGATATATGTATATATTACAAAATGATCACATACATCAAGGATATAAGCTCCTGTGTATTTAGAGGCAAAGGATATAAGAAAAGATATGATGAATATGCTAAGATTACTACTAATTGGCTGATGGGCTTACTAATTTATTCTTATTTTGTCCAAAGTTTAATTTGCACAGATTTAGGCATTAATCACCAATTAATGAGATGAGTCATAAAATAAGTCTATTGTTTATCTACTCAATTATCATTTTGAGGTTTTTTTTTTAATTTCATTTATTAGGAACTACTTTATATGTTTTAGATCATGGCTCCTGACACATTGAATTTTAAGTAATTCTTTGTGCTGAAAGTAATAGGGACTTTGATTTTCTGTAGATTCCAATATATTTGTTAAAGATTTATTAAATGAATTAAAAAAATGTTCTTTGATTTAATGACCATGCTTTTTGTGTTCTAACATTGAGTTGCTATAAGAAGTTTTAACTTCCTCAAGATTATTCAATTTTATTGAATCAAGATCTTCTAAATTGCTTGCTCAGTCTTAGTCACCATTTATCAGATGCAGAACCTATCAATTTCACATAGGCCCATACGACCATTTATGAAAGGAAACTATTGTTTATGAATTAATCACTGTAGTCTTTTGGTATCATATATTTCAATATGGCTTTCTAAATTTAGTGTAAAAGAAAATGATGTCACAAGTATACTCTGATTGGAAATTCCTAAAATCAAGTTATTTTCATTTTCATGGAGCATGGAAGATTGACTTTCAACATCTGTGTTCTTTGGAGATTACCGTAGCACAGATACTCATTAAAGTGTCATTTACCTTCGCTCTCACTACATTTGTAACATTAAAGTACCAACTGGGTCTTTTTGAATTTTTGATTTTAAAAGGGTACACATACATTTTTATGAATAAATGAAAGTTATATAAATAGATTCAGAAACCCTAAAATCTATCTTAATTTATTCTTAGTACACATGAAATATAGAACACAAACATTCTATGAAAAAAATTAATTCACAGGACACTAACTTTATAAGTTCCAAGAATATTATAATAATTATAACAACATAATGTTAATAACTATACAATATAAAAAGAGGTCAATTGTGACATCAAAGCATAAAAGGGATGGGTTTGATTCCTGGGTTAGGAAGATCTCCTGGAGAAGGGAATGGCTATCCACTCCAGTGTTCTTGCCTGGAGAATTCCATGGGTAGAGGAGCCTGGCTGGCTACAGTCCACGGGGTTACAAAGGGTTGGACATGACTGAGTGACTAACACTTTCACTATATATAAATAGTTACTCTAAACTCTAAATGTAAATGGATTGAATTCTCCAATCAAAGGCACAGAATCACTGGATTTTTTTTTTTTTTAAAGCAAGATTCAACTACATTCGACCTACGGGAGACTAACTTCAGCCTGAAGACACACATAGGCCCAAAGTGAGGAGATGGAAAAAGATATTCCATGCAACTGAGAGAAAACAGTGCAGGTGAATTCTATCAAATATTTAGAGAAGCACTAATGCTCATTCTTCTCAAACTCTTCCAAAAAATAGCAGAGGAAGGAACACTTCCAAACTCATTCTACATGTCTACCATCACTCTGATACCAAAACCAGATAAAAACATCACAAAAAAGAAAATCACAGGCTAAGATCATTGATGAGCATAAATGAAAATATCCTCAACAAAATTCTAGCAAACAGAATCCAGCAACGCATTAAAATGATCACATACCATTACCAAGTCAGGTTTATGTCCAGGATGCAAGGATTCGTCAATGCATGCAAATCAATCAATGTTACATACCATAGTAACAAACTGAAAGATAAAAATTATATGATTATCTGAATAGATGCAGAAAAAGCTTTCAAGAAGATTCAGCATACATTTATGATAAAAAAAACTCTTCAAAAATATGCATAGAAGGAACCTACCTCAGCATAATAAAGGCCATATATGATAAACCCATGAGAAACATTATTCTCGATGGTGAAAAACTGAAAGCATTTCCTGTAAGGTCAGGAACAAGACAGGGTGCCCACTCTTGCCACTATTATTCAACATAGTTTTGGAATTCCTAGCCACAGCAATCAGAAAAGAAAAAGAAATTAAAAAAAAAAAAAAAAGAAATCCAGGTTGGAAGAGAAGAAGTAAAATACTCACTGTTTGCAGATGAATGATACTATACATAGAAAACAGTATTATATACTTGAAAACTGCTAAGATGGTATATTTAAAATTTCTCACCACACAAAATAAATGATAGGAGGTGTTAGCTAACTCCATAGTGATACCTGGCTTGTAATATATGAGTGTATCAAGCCAACACATTGTATAACTTACACAATTTTATGTTAATAAAATTGGAGAAAGATGAGCTGGGTTTAATATAAAAATGTGTATGCTAATCTAGATAGCATATTGAAAAGCAGAGACATTACTTTGCCAACAAAGGTCCGTCTAGTCAAGGCTATGGTTTTTCCAGTGGTCATATATAGATGTGAGAGCTGGACTGTGAAGAAGGCTGAGTGCTGAAGAATCAATGCTTTTGAACTGTGGTGGTGGAGAAGACTCCTGAGAGTCCCAGGAGATCCAACCAGTCCATTCTAAAGGAGATCAGCCCTGGGTGTTCTTTGGAAGGAATGATGCTAAAGCTGAAATTCTAGTACTTTGGCCACCTCATGTGAAGAGTTGACTCATTGGAAAAGATCCTGATGCTGGGAGGGACTGGGGGCAGGAGGAGAAGGGGACGACAGAGGATGAGATGGCTGGATGGCATCACCAACTCAATGGACATGAGTTTGAGTGAACTCTGGGAGTTGCTGATGGACAGGGAGGCCTGGCGAGCTGCGATTCATGGGGTCGCAAAGAGTCGGACACAACTGACCGATTGAACTAAACTGAACTGAACTGAATACATATGAAATTTTAGACAGAAGTATTCTGAACAGTATTTTAAAATAGACAAAGGTATTAAGTCATCATATCATAAAACACAAAAAACTGTGCTTGAACCCAAGATAGGTATTCCAGCAGTGATCAACAAATTAAAAAGAAGGGATGATATTTCATGATAATATGCAATGTTCCTAATCAAGAGGGCTTTTATAACATTAAAACAGTACAACTTTCAGAAAAAAATATAGAGATGTAGCAAATCTTAATTAAATGTAGTGTAAAATTATCTATTCAGTTTGAGCTATTCTTTTATTCTTTCATTAAAACTCCCATACACACACACACACACACACACACACACACACGTATATATGGCTGCCCAGGTGGAGACAGTGGTAAAACACCCACCTGCCAGTGCAGGAGATGTAAGAGATATGTGTTTGATCCCTGGGTTGGAACAATTCTCCTGCAGGAGGGCATGGCAACCCACTCCAGTATTCTTGCGTGGAGAATCCCTATGGACAGAACAGCATGGTAAGCGATAGTCCATAGGGTCACACAGAGTCTGACACAACTGAATTGACAGCCCATACACTAGCATATATGCTTGACTGAGGTAATAGTAAAGTGGTCATGTTTTCTATTTATCATTTAAATTGCAAATAAAACAGAATACTGCTATTAAGGAAAAATATAAGTGGAGAACTGTTGTTTACCCTTTTCTAGACAACACAAAAGTATTTCTAAACATACATTTCACTCTACTGCTAAAAACTGCCTTTAATCCATATTTTTTTCCAGCCAATAGCCAGTTCCAATAAGTCATTTAGATAATCTATAACTATTTCACATTCTCAGGACAATGTCCAGCTCTATGATATGGAAAAATGAATTTTTACCCCAGTGATATCAAACTGGGAGGGCCACTGGATCGGTTTTGGAACAGGGTCAAGATCTCAGTGTTCTTTCCCTCAACTGAATTCTAGAAGAGCCCCAGATTTTCCCTAACATGTAGCCATTGAGAGACCAATATCCTGTAAATGAAGCTGAGTGATCATATGGCAAAAACTTAAGCAATTAACATACAATGGTATTTTTACCATATAGACTGGTATTTTTAGAAACATGACCTTTTTTTGAATAATGAATTTCATTGGATAATCAGGGAGAGAAGAGAATAATAAAAATATATCTAACATATAAAAATTAATGTTACCTGGAAGAAAATGCTGTATAACATAAATACAAATAGTTTCCCCAAAGAATGATATTTTAAATGAAACCATTTGAAAGTGGAAAGGCATGGGGGAAGAAACAAATAATGTTTGCTTGTTTTTTTAATAATTGTTTTTGTATCAATTTAATGAGTAAAGTAAAAAATCAATGTTAATTTTATATTGTAATTTCATTTAACAGTTTTCTTTTTTAAAATAACATTTATATATCACAGTGCTCAGACTATGGAGGTATATTGTGGATGACAGAGATACACTCTTTCAATGGAAATATAATAATTATAATTTTGCTACCTAAAAGAATATTTAGACTTACTTTTACTCATTTAGATACCAAAGACAGGGAATACAATCTTAAATATCTTCCTGTCTTTCAGGAAACTCCTCACAAATCATAGGTTAAAAGCAATGTTAAGAATAATTTGGTTAAAGAAAATACTATATGACTTAAAATAAAACTAGGTTCTTAAAACTAAACTATACTTTTGCCAAGATTATTTTTTACTTTGTCACATACACAGTAGTCTGTTTTTGAAAAAAATAAGAAAACTTTTTCTGTTATTTTTTAGTGATATTTAAAATTTATGTTATTTTTCAGCCTGCCAATTGCAAATAAAATTTGATTAAAAGTTTATTACACACCTTTTGATAAGACATTCTGAAATACGTATTTGCAGTAGCCATTGATGGCACACTCAGAAGCTATGCTGTCATTCCAAATAGATCTGTCTAACTTATCACTTAAAAGTAAGGTTGTTCCCTTTAGATCAAACACATGCAAGGTTTAAGACTTATGGTACAAATTAGAGGAAGGGAAATGTTCTTTAAAAAGCCAACTGTTTAAAATGCAAAATTGTCTTTTAAAAATTCTCCTTATGGAAATACAAGCTTTCACTGAAGTTTTGTCTACACTGGTAATCTTTGTCTATGATATTTGCCAGTGTTCACTGTCTATCCCCACTGGAAACAAAGAAAATGGATGCTTTCCATCTGTAGCAAAATAGAGTCAAAACAAACGTATTTAAATTGGAAACATTTGTGGGTAAAAGAGCTATTCTCCATAAAAACATCTGGTTGTACTTTTAAGTCATTGCCAAATAAACGCATGCTGGAAAATCTATTTTATGCCACACATGGTCACCCATGTAGATGTAGCTTAAAACTGTTTTTGTTTGAGGTCAGCACCCTATTTTAAGAAGGAAAGTACAGATTTGTAAGTGTGCAGTGAATTTTTTTTTTTTAACAATACTACTGGAATGGCCATGAAGTTTGAATATGTCTATTTTTTTCCCAGACAGACAGTGCTTTTGAGAGTTCTCAGGTAGACAATGCAAAGATTGAAATAATGATGGTTGGGGGACAGATCAAATAGCTACTTATTTGTAGACAAAGACTGCTTGTGGTTTCTGGTTTCAGATAGTTTTTTTTTTTTTTTTCACATTGACACAGAGAGATAATCAACTAAAAGGATGTGAAGAGAGAGAATCTCAGACTGTTTGATTGACTAAGTTTGTTATTGTGCATGCATGCTTAGTTGCTCAGTCATGTTCAACCTTTGTGATCCCATGAAATGCAGCCCACCAGGCCCCTCTTTCCATGGGATTCTCCAGCAAAGAATCCTGGAGTGGGTTACCATTTCATTCTTCAGGGGATCTTCCTGACCCAGGGATTGATCTTGGATCTCCTGCTTTGCAGGTGGATTCTTTACCATCTGTGCCACCAGGGAAGACCATTTGTTAGCGTAGGTAACCCATAACAATGGCTTAACAGAGTAGAAGTTTCTTTCTCTCTCAAGTTTAATGCCGATGTTTCTGGTTGGTGGGCAGCTTTCTATACTGTCTTTTAGATCTAGGTTCTTTCAGGCAGATGGTGCTTCTAATCTGTAGGGCTCAAAGACTACTGAAGGTTTTTCTACTTGAGTAATCAAAGAATTTAAAAATTATGCTGGATATTTTCACATGCTAGGTCTGAAGCTGTGTACTACACTTCCTTCCACATCTTATTGGCCATGCCTAGTGGAAGGAAGTCTCAAAGTTGTCATCTACCTGTGTAGCAAGACATACGGTATACAGGTTTTGGTAAATGCAAAGTTGTCTCTGCTGTACTCAGAAATGGAGTTAAACAGAAAGCTCTTGAAATATTAAAAGAAAGCATTTTAAGTTTCATTATATCTCATGCACATATCAGAACAGGGTCACTGAACTTTGTCTCTCCTTTTCACAAAGAATATCAGCTACCTATAAATTAACCCTCAAATGTGCTTCTGAAAATGTGTCACAGGCATACATGAACACATCCACTACTGCCACACCACTTTTTATCTGCTTAGCAACTGCTGTGTTTCACTATTTTCAAACATCATGTACCCCTTACTGCTACATCTGCCACCATCTACTGATGGTCATCTGCCACCATCTACTGATGGCCACACCACTTTTTATCTGCTTAGCAACTGCTGTGTTCTACTATTTTCAAACATCATGTACCCCTTACTGCTACGTCTGCCACCATCTACTGATGGTCATTTTCTAGATTGTGCTGTGTCTCAACGACTATGCACATTTAAAGACAAGACAGCATAGACCTTTGTGATGTCAAATTCATACAATGTTCAGTTGCAAAATGAAAAAAAGGCTGTAAGAGGTGTACACACTTGTAAGGAAGAAAAAATTTTACTCTAGTGTTTTAGAGTCTCTGTCTAGGTCTTGGGATTAAATAGACATAAAACAGATCAATAAGATGAAAGCATATACATTTTTACATGTATATGGAAGCTTCCACAGGAAAATACTAAAAAAGCCAATAGACCCAAGTGTTTATAAATGGTATACTAGATTGTTAAAAAAAGTAATGACTGTGGAAAAATAACAAAAATATATGCGAAGACTAAAGGAAGGTAAAAGCAATTTAGCATTGTTTTGTTTTTTATTTTTTAGGATTTTTTTTTCTTTTTTAAATTTTTTACTTTACAATACTGTATTGGTTTTGCCATACATTGACATGACTCCACCACGGGTGTACATAAGTTCCCACTCCTGAACGCCCCTCCCACCTCCCTCCCCATACCATCCCTCTGGGTTATCCCAGTGCACCAGCCCCAAGCATCCTGTATCCTGCATCGAACATAGACTGGCAATTCGATTCTTATATGATATTATACATGTTTCAATGCCATTCTCCCAAATCATCCCGCCCTCTTCCTCTCCCAGAGTCAAAAAGTCTGTTCTGTACATTTGCGTCTCTTTTGCTGTCTCGCAACGGGGTTATTGTTACCATCTTTCTAAATTCCATATATATGTGTTAGTATACTGTATTGGTGTTTTTCTTTCTGGCTTACTTCACTCTGCATAATCAGCTCCAGTTTCATCCACTTCATTAGAACTGATTCAAATGTATTCTTTTTGATCGCTGAGTAATACTCCATTGTGTATATGTACCACAGCTTTCTTATCCATTCATCTGCTGATGGACATCTAGGTTGCTTTCATGTCCTGGCTATTATAAAAGCAATTTAGCATTGTTTAGTCATATAATTTTCTCTTGGCTTCCCCTCTCTGATGATAAGCTTTCTTTCCTCTTGGTATAGGGAAGAAATCTTTCACATGAGAGTTTTATCTTTTCATATTTTTCTGTTCTTTTTTCCCCCTCTCTAAAATGTCTATCATTCTCTTTTTACTGAGAATAGTGGTGTTCAATTTAGAAAAATTCCCAACTTTTAAAAAGTATAATAAAACCCACTGAATCCCAGGGTCAAATTCATGGACTAGTGGTGAATGAGAGAATCTGTATGTAAGAATAGAGGGACAGGAATTATATGTGTCAGACTAGAAGGGGCAGCTACCATCTAACTTGAGCCAATAGTTGTCATAATGGAAAGCATACAATCTATTGCCAAATTTTATGATTTTCCAAGGATGTTAGGAATTTGGATTTTTTATGTGCAATCTCTAGATTTTTAATTATTGTCATTTTATGCACTTTAAAAAACTGAGTTTCTAATATGAGTGAGGTCCATTTGACCCTCTAGTTATATTTATAGATGTGAAATAAAGAGACTGCCCTCTCCATAGTTGGTTGTGTTCCAGATTTAATAATCACTATATATTTATGGCTTTACTCATTCATTCAGTTTGTACATTCATTCACTATTCCATTATTCAACAAGTTTTGTACTATGTGCAATACACACTCTACTAAGTCAAAAATAAATCATCCTCATCCTGAAGGTGTCATAACAAGTATGTCTTGTTAGAGACATACTAACAACCAGTTAAAATCCCTTTTTATAAGTGCATTAATGATAAAAGGAGTGGTAACTCTCTGAGGATGACATTTAATGATAAGTGGGAGTTTGCCAGGGAGAAAAGGCATGGAAAAAAACATTATAGAAAGTCTGCATGCACGCTCATTTACTTCAGTCATGTCTGGCTATTTGCAACTCTATGGACTGTAGCCTACCAGGCTCCTCTGTCCATGGGATTCTCCAGGCAAGAAAACTGGAGTGGGTTGCCATGTTCAGAAAGCCTAGGTGATTTAAAACAGCAGAATACAGTTGTTCTGAAGAAGTTCTATATGGCATGAGCAGAAGATGCTGTTGGGAGTGGTAGAAACCAAAAAATATAGATTTGTGAGAATAAACAAAACCTGACACAGTATTTATAATATTGCTAAATATTATCACTGATCTTTATCATTAAAACTATATTCATTGGCATATTATTTGATTACAAAACTGAGTCACAGAAAATAACTACTTGTGATATAGGAATTTGATAATTCATATAGCAAATATAAATTTTGCTTTACTAAAAGATGAGCATTTATTACATTTTTATTTTGTCTAGAGATTACTTCTTATCTCAAGAAAGTAAAACAAGTGACAAGTAAAACTGCTATGTTAAATTTAAATCTGAAAGAATAAGGATTAAGTGACAATGTTTTTTTGGGGAAAATGATCATGTCATTTAAATGTGTGTGATGGCCAAAGCAAAAAACACTGAGCATGGTTAAAGACATCTTCTTTACCTTAAATGTATGAACTTCCTCAACTTCAACAAAAAGACTTTGCACCTTAAAATTTTTGTGGCGAATGAAGAAAGCAAATATTTCAAAACTATAATTTCAAGTTCAGCTCCTTTCAAGAAACAAAATGGAAAATCAGCTAAAAGACGTGTGGCTTTCTAGAACAATCTATAATATTGATGAAAAAATAAAATTATGACATGATAATAACCTGCTAATTTCACAGTTAATTAATGTGTGTTCCATTAATGTTTGCTCCTTGGAAGAAAAGCTCTGACCAACCTAGACAGCATATTAAAACACAGAGACATTACTTTGCCAACAAAGGTCCATCTAGTCAAAGTTATGGTTTTTCCAGTAGTCATGTATGGATGTGAGAGTCAGTCTATAAAGAAATCTGAGCACTGAAGAATTGATGCTTTTGAACTGTGGTGTTGGAGAAGACTCTTGAGAGTCCCTTGGACTGCAAGGAGATCCAACCAATCCATCCTAAAGGAAATCAGTCCTGGGTGTTCATTGGAAGGACTGATGCTGAAGCTGAAACTCCAATACTTTGGCCACCTCATAGGAAGAACTGACTCATTGGAAAAGAGCCTGATGCTGGGAAAGATAGAGGGCAGGAGGAGAAGGGGATGACAGAGGATGAGATGGTTGGATGGCATCATCGACTCTATGGACATGAGTCTGAGTAAACTCTGGGAGTTGGTGATGGACAGGAAGGCCTGGCGTGCTGCTGTCTATGGGGTCACAAAGAGTCGGACATGACTGAGTGGCTGAATTGAACTGAACATGCCAGATACAATAATTAACAGAACCTATAACATGATTATTATACTCATTTTATGAAAAATACCCAGGAAACTTAAACAGAGTGCTTCCCAAAATAATATAATAGAGATTATGGGATAAAAAATAGGCTTTGTGGCTATGCAGTTAGTGTTCCAACTCAAGTTACTCTGAATATAACTATTAACACTCATGTTGTTCTCCAATATAAAAGAATATAAACAAAAGTTACTAGAGAATAAAATAGCTTGTCTTCTTTTATTGTTATTTAGTCACTGATGTCTGACTCTGTGACCCCAAGAACTGCAGGATGCCAGGCTTCTCTGTCCTTTACTGTCTCCCAGAGTTTGCTCAAACTCATGTCCATTGAGTCAGTGATGCCCCACAGCCACCTCACCCTCAGCCACCCCCTCCTCTTGCCCTTAATCTTTCCCAGAATCAGGGTCTTTTCCAATGAGTAGGTTCTTTGTATCAGGTGGCCGAAGTATTGGAACTTCAGCAGCAGTTCTTCCAATCAATATTCAGGACTGATTTCTTTTAGGATTGACTGGTTGACCTCCTTGCTGTCCAAGGGACTCTCAAGAGTCTTCTCCAGCACCAGTTTGAAAGCATCACTTCTTAAATGTTCAGCCTTTATGGTCTGGCTCTCACATCCATACATGATGACTGGAAAAAATCAGCTTACGGACCTTTCTCAGCAAAGTGATGTCTCTGTTTTTGAATACACTATCTATGTTTTTCATGATTTTCTTCCAAGGAGTAGGTGTCTTTTAATTTCATGGCTCAAGTCCCCATCCACAGTGATTTTAGAGTCCAAGAAAATAAAGTCTGTCACTGTTTTCATTTTCCCCCATCTATTTGCCATGAAGTGATGGGACCTCATGCCATAATCCTGGTTTTCTGATTATTAATTAAGTATAATATATATCACAATATAATTGCATTCTACTTGGAACCAATCAACCTTCCTTTGCAAGTATTAATAAAGTTCAGGATATCACATTTCAGAAATATTCAGACATGTCTTTGGAAAAAATAACTACATTTTGGAGAACACTTAAGATTATATTACCTTAAAAAATGACAGGTCTAGTGATGTTTAAAGTACAAAATAGGACCATTGAATACTTAAGGAAAATATTGACATTCCTTTTCAAATTAATCAAGCAATAAAAAGAAAGTAAACAAAGTTCATTTAATGGAGCTCCAGAGAACAAATTTGGGATGGTGGGTGGAAGATAAAGAAGTTATGGAGATGAAGACTTTTAATATCCTATGATCTGAGAAATGTCATATGTATGTCTTATATATAATAATAATTTCTAAACTCTGTGAGGAAGATTTCATTTTAAAGAGGAAAAAAGTGAGGGTGTTTGGGGAAGTTATAAAAAAGAGAACTATTAAGTGGTAAGCGGCCTGCCGGTTCTCTTCCAAATTAAACCCTGTATATAAATAGAGTTCTCCAAGAATGGAGTGAAACATTCAACATATCCTTTGTGATCTTGGTTCTTTTAGGTGCAAAAAGAGATTCTGGAAGTCAAGATTGTATTCTCTCCAGTTCCAGAAAAAATTGCCCCATGTTATTCTATTAGATTCATCACTTATTTAGATTGCTTTCATATGTTCAGTTCATATATTTAAAGTATAATAATAAATTTTTTATCACTACTTTAGGAAATAGAGGGATTAGTGTAATTAACTTTGATTATTTAAGACTGTTTAAATCTCAGCAAAATGTTTTCCAGTTTTTATTTTGGGACAGATTGATTAGGCATGACCCATATACTGGTTGATAACTTTAAGACTTCAAAGCCTGCCTACTCCCAACTATATAAACAATGAAACTTTCAAAGGAACATTTTAAGGAAGCAAAAGAGAAAGAAAGAAAAAAAAAAACTTATTTGTCCTTGCTTTTTTTCTCTTCATTCTCTACTCATTATCATAAAGATTCTATTCAGGAAAAACAAAACCCAAACCAGAGTGCCTGTTATCTGTACCCCTTTTCTACAAGAGTTAAATTAGCAATTAAAAAAAAAAAGACTAACATATTTTTGGGGATTTAAGAATAGAAGGGAATTTAAAACCCACCAACTAACCAAATAACAGGCAAATACCAGAATGTTTCTTTTAGTCTTACTAAAATAAATTATATGATCCTACATAAACAGATCAACAAGATAAAGACTACTACTGTGTAAAACCTGTATCTGTCAGTTTGATATCCTATATCAGAGAATTTATGTATTAAGGGGATTGCTCCAGTTATAAGATTAAATAGGACCTGGTAATCCAATTATAAACTCTCATTTCCTCCAAGGATTACTTAAGCTTTTAGTTAAAAAGAGTTTGAGTTACTCACGAAAGGTCTGTAGTTTTCAGACACGCAAGCAGTGACTCACAGGATGAGTAACAAGCAGACCAGTCCTCTTTATTCTTCCTCCACCGCCCTCAGTCCTCCCCTGCTTAGCCAAACACACAGATTAATTAACTGCTTTCAGCATGCCCGTCTGCCGCTTATTTTAGTTCTTGTCTTTCAAAGATGCTTTTAAAAAACTACAGTTTTTTCACACAGTAAACTATATTTTAGGAGTTGACTGACAGATACTCACTGAGAGATATAAATATTATATAAGCACATAAATTTATATTTATCTATCTATACATCTATCCAGGTCCTGGGAGGAAATATGAAATCTGTACTAGAGGCATTCTAAAGTTCACTTCAATATAGTAAACCAAATCCTTTTACTTTTCTCTGAATCAGTTTTCATAATAGGCTGAATTCAGAAAGAACTCAATGAGAAAATTTTGTCCATAGTTTGTCCCTTACAGTAATTATTTCAAATAATCCTCAATCCTAGTGTTCTTCCTGTTATTGAGATGACTCCTTGATGAACAGAGAGAAAAAAATCCCTGACCTCATGTAGTTTACATTGCAGTGAGTGGAAATGGACAATTGATAATATAAACAACTGCACATGTTAAAGGATGATTACTATATAAAACAATAAGACAGGGGAAGGGGAGAATGAAGAATTGCTATTTATGCCTGAAGTTTACCAACTTTAAAAAGAAAATGATAATTGAGCAAAAACTTGAAGGAGATAATAGATCGAGACATGTGAACACCCAGTGGGAGAATGTTCCAGGCAGAGAGAATGGTCATTTCAAAGGCAGCACTCTGTTAGGATGCGCTTGCCAGAGAGTTTTGGACTTTAATATAAGATTCTGTAAGAATATACATTCTTAAGACACAAAGGAAGTACATTCTTATGATATAATTTAATCCATAATATCATAGTTGACACAAGAGTCTTTTGTTCATTCATTTATTTAAAAGCCCAAAAGATAAGCAATAAGCCTTTCATTGTCCTGAGCACTGGAAACACAAACACGAGTTAGACAATGAGGAAGCACTCATGGAAGCACATCTTTAAACTTTATAAGCACCATAACAGAACGTGTGCAAAACTCTTTTAGATGATAGCAAGTTGGATGACTAACCATCCTGGGAAAATCATGAATTTCTTCACTGAGGAAGTGATATTTGATTTGCTTGCTGAAGAATGAGTAAGCTTTTACAAGGACTAAAGCAGGAACAGGCTTTTCTGGGCACAGAATCATATCTGGAAAAACAGAGGTTTTGAAGATAATATGAAAATGCCTTGATTTTACTAGATATGTGCTACATGAGAGGGTGAAAGGAGAAATGAGCAAAATGTGAAATATTGTCTGCTCAGTTGTTTGGACTCTGGTGAATGTTTCAGTAGAAAACTAACATAATCAGGTTTATAAATTAGAACTGTTTGATGGTGGATGTGGAGGATGAATTGTACTATTCAAGCAACTTTCTACATTTGCCAGCTGTTTATAAGAGATCCCTGTAGATACATGTATAGAGATGCTTCAGTTCTTTAGGGAAGGCTTTATAACATTACATAGGAATCTTACTGCAAGAGTTGATGTTGAACAGAACTTCAGAATAGGATAGATTACTTCTGAAAATATTCAAATCACAGTCCCAGGGAGTGTACAATGTGAGGGTCTACACGACTCTGTTCTAGATTTTGAGCTAATAGTGAGGTATCCTAAGTAACTTTAAAGCAATATAAAATATTTGTTGAGTGCTTCTCATATATCCTGTACTGTACTGTGCTTTTTCCTTTTATGGGTTACCTCATATACTCTCCATAATAGCTCTGAGGTAGTTACGTAATTTTCCACGTATTATAAATGAGGGAAATGATGAGTAGGAAGGTTAAATAACATCCTTGGATGTAAAACTTCTATTGGAATTAGGTACCTTTTGATTGCAAGTGCTTTGCTCTACTACTTCCTGGAAAATCTGGCCTCTACTGTATAAGAATCTCTAGCAGTTTGCCATTAAGGGATAATACACATTGGAAACATTTCCTTTCTATAGATTTTGAACTTGCTCTGTTGTATGCACTGAGATCTGTTTGAGTGATTAGAAAGATATACTGAGGTTTATCATGGTAAGAACTTGTGAAAGGTATGAGATTTTGCTATACCTCCAAGCAGAGAGGTTTGCTTCTCCTAGCTTCATGTTTGCTGCTGTGAGAACCATGATTGCTCACAGTAGAAGATATGAGTTTCTTGGGTCAGAGACCAAAGAAATTGTTACTCAAGGGAACTATAGATGCCAGAGTGTCAGCATTCACACTGGATCTTAAGTCCTGAATTTCAAAGAGCGATTCAAAGAAGCCGTGTGATGCCTGATATATTGCCACAAGTTGGGTTATGAGAGAGGACCTCTGAGTTTAGGGATCTCAGATTTTTTCTAAGGATTATTAACATCTGCATGACTTTTGCATTGGAGAGAGACTTTATTATACTAGACAGTAAACAAACTAATCCCTTATTTTAGATATATACCATTTCATTCTTTCAAAATTGTTCCCTACGCGGAAATCCTTAAAGATAGTCTAGAACAAAGGTGGTCAAGTTCTGAGTTTAAAAGATAAACAGAAATGTAAGAAACCCATGGAGAATAGTCTCCTAGGATCTCACTCAAAAGGCAGCTGTGCTGGAGTATATGTCTGGAAGTCTAATCAACCACCATTTCTACCTTACATACTTGGAATCCCATGGCACCTTTGGGACGCAAACATTTCCTAAAAAATTTCCCTGGTAGCTCAGCTGATTAAGAATCTGCCTTAATGCAGGAGACCGTGGTTTGATCCCTGGGTTGGGAAGATCCCTGGAGGAGATCATGGCAACTACTCCAGTATTCTTGCCTGAAGAATCCCCATGAACAGGGGAGGCTGGTGGGCTACTGTCCAGGGGGTTGCAGAGTTGGACATGACTGACTGAAGTGATTTAGCACACACAGCCCAAACCAAGTTCAGTTCCACTGCCAGAGTTATAAAGAAACTTGTTGATTTCAATTCATTATTAATAAGGCTGTATGGAATTTATTTTTAATCTAATATAGAAAACACTCATTCCTTGGTAGACTTTGACATCATCATTAAAGGATAATGTGCTTGAAAGAATTTTTCTAGCACTGTGAGTGGTTGAATCATATATAACCTTGTTTGTTCTTGGTCATAGTCACTGTTGGCAAAATAATCTAAATTTTAAAGCACTTCTAATATAGATGATCCTGATTCTCTCAGAGTCATGAATGAAAATGTGAAATTTTTCTTTTAACTACCAAATACAATTTAATTTTTCCAGTCAATAGATCAAGAAATTATTTCAATTTGTAAAGCCTGTAACCTAAGATGGATTCTCACAACAGGCTATTGACACAAAAACTGAAGATCAGGCAATTTAGTTATCTGATTTTTGGATAAAATATGAGTTAAAGCATGAATGGAAAATCATGAGAGCATCCAGGAAAGAAGGAATAGCAAAGAATATGCATGTAATGTGGCAAAACATTCACCACACTTGCAAATTACTGCAGGATTCCAATCAAAAATAGATGAAGTTAACAGAAAAATTAAAGACTGTTGAAATATTGATGCTGCCACCTTTTGAGAAACTCTATAGATATGAAGCCAGAGGAACACAGTGAAGGTGACCTATCACCATAAATGAAGAAAAAAATTGTGCCAAAAGGATGAAACTGTCCCAGAGGTATTGACATTGTCGAAAACTTCACATTAAAGCAAATCTCAAAGACATTGGAAGTACATAGGATAAAGTATGGGAGGCTGATCCAATCTGGAAAGAAATAGAACAATTTGCCATGGCAGAGAAAAGATTTCTATTCTGTATCTTAAATTATATGATAAGAAGAAAGCAAGTGTACTATTCAAACTAACCTGGATATATTTTTTTTTCTTTTACAAAGAAAACATTTCTATTCTCATTTAAAATACAGTGAATCAAACAAATATCCATCAATTTAAATTAACTATCTATATATGTGTGTACATATAAAATGGTTTATAATATTAATATATATTCTACACACCAGAGATTATTCTATAAGTATAAAGAATAAGCATCTTTCTATATTCCTGACAACTTATTTTGGATACTCATTATATCTCACATGCTACTGCTAAGTCACTTCAGTCGTGTCCGATTCTGTGTGACCCCATAGACGGCAGCCCACCAGGCTCCCCCATCCCTGGGACTCTCCAGGCAAGAACACTGGAGTGGGTTGCCATTTCCTTCTCCAATGCATGAAAGTGAAAAGTGAAAGGGAAGTCGCTCGGTCACGTCCGACTCTTTGCGACCCCATGGACTGCAGCCTACCAGGCTCCTCCATCCATGGAATTTTCCACGCAAGAGTACCGGAGTGGGGTGCCATTGCCTTCTCACATAGAAAGTTATAATAGACTTTTTACCATTGTATCCTCATCTTTCTCACATTGCTAGTCAACACTTAGTGTCCCTTATATGAATATTTCTAAAATGCATCTGTAGTCATGCCACAGCTTATTTGTTATACAAAAATATTTTCCAGCGTCCTAATTTTGCTCATACTGCCTTCACCACAAATATCTCATTCTCTTCTTTTCTTCTTCCCTTTATTATATGAATGCAAAAACTAGCAAATATTTACTGGTGAAATATTTCATATAAATGAAGTAAATTAAGATAACATTCTCTTAGGTGTACTCTCACACACATGGAAAAATGGAAAATAACTTACTGTACTTCCATAAGGAAACATCAGAACTTCTATTTACTATTAAATCTGAAATATAAAAGAGAGGCAAAGTTTTAATATTTATTTAGGCAGTGGTATTCTTATGGATCCTCATGTCAAACAGTCACAAGAAACATGAAGGCCAGAGTAGGAAGGATATTGTACAAAGGATATCTGCTCACATCTGGCATGTTGCAATCATTTGCACATCATGTAAATATGACTGAAGTGATTTTATGCATTATACCATTTTGCTTAAATTAAATCTCCCTTTACTAATTAAAAAATAAATTTAAATTCAATGAAATAAGAATGAAGCAAAACATAGGGGGAACAGGAACTGACACTGGATATGCATGCTCGCTGCTGGTGTTCAGTTCAGTCGCTCAGTCATGTCCAGCTCCTCATGACCCCAGGAACTGCAGCACGCCAGGCCTCCCTGTCTATCACCAACTCCCGGAGTCCACCCAAACCCATGTCCATTGAGTCGGTGATGCCTCCAACCATCTTATCCTCTGTTGTCCTCTTCTCCTCATGCCCTCAATCTTTCCCAGCATCAGGGTCTTTTCAAATTAATCAGCTCTTCACATTAGGTGGCCCAAGTATTGGAGTTTCAGCTTCAACATCAGTCCTTCCAAGGAACACTCAGGACTGATCTCCTTTAGAATGGACTGGTTGGAATCTCCTTGCAGTCCAAGGGACTCTCAAGAGTCTTCTCCAACAACACAGTTCAAAAGCATCAATTCTTCGGTACTCAGCTTTCTTCACAGTCCAACTCTCACATCCATACATGATCACTGGAAAAACCATAGCCTTGACTAGACGGACGTTTGTTGACAAAGTAATGTCTCTGGGTTTTAATATGCTGTCTAGGCTGGTCATAACTTTCCTTCCAAGGAGTAAGCATCTTTTAATTTCATGGCTGCAATCACCATCTGCAGTGATTTTGGAGCCCTCAAAAAGAAAGTCTGACACTGTTTCTACTGTTTCCCCATCTATTTCCCATGAAGTGATGGGACCGGATGCCATGATCTTTGTTTTCTGAATGTTGAGCTTTAAGCCAACTTTTTCACTCTCCTCTTTCACTTTCATCAAGAGGCTTTTTAGTTCTTCACTTTCTGCCATAAGGGTGGTGTCATCTGCATATCTGAGGTTATTGATATTTCTCTTGGCAATCTCGATTCCAGCTTGTGCTTCTTCCAGCCCAGCGTTTCTCATGATGTACTCTGCATATAAGTTAAATAAGCAGGGTGACAATATCCAGCCTTGACATACTCCTTTTCCTATTTGGAACCAGTCTGTTGTTCCACGTCCAGTTCTAACTGTTGCTTCAGTTCTAACTGTTGCTTCCTAACATTGCATACAGGTTTCTCAAGAGGCAGGTCAGGTGGTCTGATATTCCCTCTCTTTCAGAATTTTCCACAGTTTATTGTGATCCACACAGTCAAAGTCTTTGGCATAGCCAGTAAAGCAGAAGTAGATGTTTTTCTGGAACTCTTTTGGTTTTTTGATGATCCAGTGGATGTTGGCAATTTGATCTCTTGTTCCTCTGCCTTTTTAAAAACTAGCTTGAATATCTGGAAGTTCACGATGGTTTACTTAACTTGATGGTTGTTAAAGATGGAAAAGATGCTGCAGATGCCTCACAAATATGTGTAGCCTTGCAAATATGTGTAGAACTAAATGGATGTAGTTAAAATATCATGAAGTCATCTTTTAGTTTTATCTGCCAGTTGCCAAAAGTATTGAATATTGATAGCATAAAATATTCTTAATCTTTAATGCAAATCTGATTGTATTTCAAACTAATAGAACAGTACTGCATTTTACACTTTAATCAATTAGTTTAAAATGTGCTGAGTTTTTCAGGTGAAATAGTTTAAAACTGATTAGAAAATTCTGTTTTCCTGTACAAGTGGGCTGACATAAGAACTTTTGTAGGTGGCATGCTTTCAGTGATTTGAATCACAGAATGACGGAAACATTTACAAACACATCTTCATAGCTTGAATTTTTTCAGAAGTAGTTGCTTTCTTATTCATCACCAAATGCCACATTTATCTTTAAGGGATTGATAGAATATGTCAAGCCTGTATATTGTCACTCTGGTCATTTAACTTATATGCAGAGTACATCATACAAAATGCTGGGCTGGATGACCCACAAGCTGGAAGCAAGATTGCCAGGAAAAATAAACAGATATACAGATGATGCCACTTTAATGGCAGAAAGTGAAGATGAACTTAAGGACCTCAATGAAGGTGAAAGAGGAGAGTGAAAAAACTCCTTAAAACTCAACATTCATGAAAGAAGATCATGGTTTCTGGTCTTATCACTTCATGGCAAATTTACACAGGAAAAGTGGAAAGTGTCAGATTTCATATTTTGTGCTCCAAAATCACTGTGGACAGTGACTGCAGCCACAGATTAAAAGACACTTGCTCCTTGGAAGAAAAGCTATGACAAACCAAGACACTGTATTAAAAAGCAGAGACATCACTTTGTGACCAAGGTCTATCTAGTCAAGGCTATGGTTTTTCCAGTGGTCATGTATGGATATAAGAGTTAGACTATAAAGAAAGCTGAGCACTGAAGAGTTGATGCTTTTGAGCTGTGGTGTTGGAGAAGACTTTTGAGAGTTGCTTGGACTGCAAGGAGTTCCAACCAGTCCATCCTAAAGGAGATCAGTCCTGGGTGTTCCTTGGAAGGACTGATGTTGAAGCTGAAACTCCAGTACTTTGGCCACCTGATATGAAGAGCTACTCATTAGAAAAGACCCTGATGCTGGGAAAGATTGAGGGCAGGAGGAGAAGGGGACAATGGAGGATAAGATGGCTGGATGGCATCACCGTCTCGATGGACACGAGTTTGAGTGAACTCTGGGAGTTGATGATGGACAGGGAGGCCTGGCGTGCTGCAGTTCATGGAGTCACAAAGAGTTAGACATGACTGAGCAACTGAACTGAAGTTAAATATAAATTGAACATTGACCCTGGCTCTGAATATATCATAAAATGCAAAAATTGGATTGTCAATAATAATGAAGCATATTCATTTGCTCTCACTTTTCAGTATTATTAAATAACAATCAACATTATATTTATACAGTTTATATAAAATAAAATTAAGAGTTTAACATGTCGAATGTATCTTGTGTGATTAATAAGTTTAAAGAAATATTATTTGATTTCTCTAGGTGATTCTTTACCACATTATGAATATTATTAATAAAATCATAAAAAGTAATTTATGTTATTTACAATATTTTAAAGAGAGAAAAGCTTTTCATTGTAACATATTCATTTCATTTTGCATTACAGTAATATTTATGATCATTACAACACATTATGTAGAACACTATATGGAAATCTTCATTATATTATATTATATCATTATATAATTATATATCATTATATTATGTCATTCTTTTAAATTTATTCTAATTTTATTTATATTTTATAGCACATTATATATTATGCCATGTTTGATATAAATACTTTATAAATATATAAAAGTACATATATCTATAGATACCCACTGAAACCATTTTACTAGAATGAGCAAAAGACTCTGATGCTTAGCAGTCTCATTTTGTAGAAGTCAGCTCCTCCTTGAAGCTTTCTTCTTTTTCCCCTTTTTGGAAGTGTCTCCTCTGTCTCCTGAATTTTGATACTATTTTACTGAAACATATCACCCACTCTGCTGTGGTGCAGCAATTTTAACCCTCCATTATCTTTCCTAGGTAACAGGAAACCAAAGAATGGTTCTTGCTCATCTCTGGAGCTCCTCAGACATCAACAGGTACTGAGTCCATTGATAGTGCCTCTCAGAAATATATGCGGACTGAATTTGTCTTAGGGTATGAAAATATATACGGAGTCTTGTTAGAAATAACGCTTTATCCAATTGTAGAGCATTTTCTCCTAGGTAAAGAGAGATTAAATTGCAAATCACTTGGGCTGCTTGACAAAAGACCTCCTTAGGATACCTCACCTCAAGTTCGAATCCTTGTAATTTAAGTTGATGTGACACAATGATCTTGGTTTTGCTGATGATATTCTCATTGATACATATGGGAAACAGAACCAGAAGCTGAAATATGACCTGCGTGCTTAACCACTCAGTTACACAGAATAACATTATTGGTTTCAATGTTGAGTGATAACTTATTAACGTTTTGGTTTAAATTCTAGTAAAGACCGAATCTGTATAAATAGACAAAGCCAGGCATTTGTTAGTGGGTACTGCTATGGGCATTAGGGAAGCAGGTCTAGATATGAACACCTTTAAGAATTTATTAATGTGCACAGGTTTGTTCAACTTCTGATGTTTCCTTAGCTCTTAAGAAAGTTAAGGTTAAATGTTAGTTAAGGAATTTGAATCCTTTTTGAGATCCTTTTCAATCACTGAATATTATTTTTTCTTACTCTCTCACTCTGTCTCTTCTTGTGTGTGTATGTTTGTGTATTTAAATGAAAAAGAAAACTCAGGACTTATTCTTTGATTATTTCAAACAAGACTCTACTTTTGGTATTATTTTTTACCTTTAGAGTCCTCTTTTCCCTAGAGTAATTTGCTATATAAAAACTCTATTATATAACAAAATTTATATAAAATATTTAATTTAACTGTTTTAATATTGCACTATTTTAAATATCATTTATATTGCCTTTTAGTCACACTACATACTCTGGAAGTGAGTTACAGGATATGGCTATTTCTGCTTTTTGCTCTAGAGGTGCAGCATAACACAATTTACAATGAGTCACAACTTAAGCAAAAACAGAGCCTCTTTTTTCCTAACAGAAATAAAAGCAATAAAAAATAACTAAATAAATTAATGCAGAAAGGATGTTTCACTGATTTTTTTCAACTAGCATTTTAAAATAAAATACAACAAATGTTTACATGAAAAATATAGCTTTTTCAAATATGCAAAATGATTTGATAGAAAAGATAAATAAGCTAAAGGAGGGAATTAACAAAACTGGCTTTTAACAGAAATAACCATTCTATATTACAGTTTCTAATGAAGGTCTAAAATAAAATTGTAGTAAAGCTGGTATCTCAAATTTTTCATAGTTTTGCTCCGCGTAGTATACCACAGAAGAACAATATTGAAATGGGTTAAAAGAAAAAAAAAATTTGACTTAATTTTAGATTAAACTTTTTTCAAAATTACAATTTTATTTGTAAATGTAATTTATAGGGACAAATATGTGAAATAATTACTGATAAAGCTGTTAATTTTAATATGTTTCATTTTATTTAAAATCTGTGTTTCCCTTTAGTGTTCTCACATACTGCAGCAGAAATTCAGTTCTTAATTAACCCAGTGTATTTGCCTGAAAACATGCTTCCTGGGACACAACTAAGTAGAGCTTATGACAAGGATGTAGCTGGAAATGCAGATATCTATTACTTTCTGAGTAAAACAAAGGATTTTACCATCGACACAAGTAAAGAATTTCAGCATTATTTATTTATTTTAGGCTTTTAAGATTCAGAGTTTAAATAAAAATATTTAATTAAACCTAAGTGATAGATTTCTTGATTAAAACCTGCTGCAGATAGTTAAATAAACAAAATTCCCTGAGAAGCTTCTTGTTACTGTCCTGATTCACAATTCCAGTGTTGCCACAAACATTTTCAAAAGAAATAAAAACTTTAGTTATTAAATTGTCGTGAGAGTCATCCTATGCTTTTCAGAGAAAAAGTGTTCTTTGAGTAATAAGAAAAATCATTCAGAATATATATTTTGCATTAATTTCAAGAAAATAATTAAAAAAAATTCTGGCCAAGTGAATTGAAAAGTTTCTTAAAAGGAAGAATTAATTAATGAGTCAGTTAAGACAGGAAATACATGTTGTGCCTTGTGTTGCCCATAGTACCCTGAGCCAAAGTGGTGGCCTACACAGTAGGTCCTCAATAAGTTCAAAGAAAAAGAGAATGGTGTCTCTCAGTTAAAATCCAAATTAAAAAAACCCTTTGCTTTCACAATCATAATTCAAACAGGATCGGTCATAAATACAAATGCTATTTCTGAATTCCTCCGAAATAGGGTCCACTTGTTTTCTTACCAGGTTGCTCTTTACTCAGCTTATGATTTTTCTGCTGCTGCTGCTGCTGCGCCACTCAGTCGTGTCCGACTCTGTGCAACCCCATAGATGGCAGCCCACCAGGCTCCCCCGTCCCTGGGATTCTCCAGGCAAGAACACTGGAGTGGGTTGCCATTTTTTTCTCCAGTGCATGAAAGTGAAAAGTGAAAGTGAAGTCGCTCAGTCGTATCCAACTCCTAGCGACCCCATGGACTGCAGCCTAGCTAAGTGCAATTAACTATGTACTAATTCTAAACTGAGACCTAAAATAGCATAGTTGTTTTCTACATTTCAAACAGTGGCAATATTGTGTATATATTTGTGTGGTATGGTCAGGAAATGTTAAAATATTGCTAGACATGATTTTTATAAATTTAAGAAAAAAGTTTTGAAAACAGGAATAGACAGTTTTTTGTCTCACTCACTGCATAACTTCACTTCACTCGACAATGAGGCTTGTGGGTCAATACAGTACCACACTTTGATAATAAGCCTAGCCTCTTTCTGCAGAAGTCAATACTAAATTATGTTGACTTGCCTTCTCACTTCTCAATAACTGAGATTTTGCTCAAAATCTCCAAATTTTGAATAATATCTAAATAATCCTAGACCCTCCACTTCTCTCCTACAAGGTATAAGATACTGGATGACTTCCTTTGGTGGGAGAGCTCTGATTCCTTATAGTCAGACTATAATAATGCCCACCTCCTTAGGCTTCCTGATTACCTGCCTCTCGATCCTAAAGTATTTTCTTTTTTTGATTGACCTTTGCTGGGAGTGACATCACAAAACTTGGCTAGAATCCCAGAAGAATTCCTCATCGTCTTTATCCATCGTCAATATGGAAATATCTGAACCTAATTATATGAAAAATGTGTATCCACTTAAATTCCCTATTTCTCATATCCCTGCTATCCTTGTAAATTGCCTAAGATAAACAAATATATGTTTGTCCTCTTTTCTTTTTTCTATTTTCATCTCCACACAACTCCAGGCTTCGTCTCCCCTAATCTAACCTCACATTCTTCTTACATTCTCACACCTTTCATTCATGGGTTTAAAATCCCCATTATGCAGCAAACAAACAAACAAATAAGTCACTTTCTTTTCAACTTATTTTGTGACATTTCTCTACCTCTTGCTTTAACTGAACTTTGTTTATTTGTAGGACAATCGCAGCATGCCTCAAGCTGATGTTATTCATTCACCCACACATCTCATACCTCTGGTTCACGAAGTGGGAATTCAGCATTCTTCTCATTCTCCAAGCTGAGTCCTACGAGTACTCCAATTCTCTCTGGAAATTCCCTTGCTCATTTGGAGCTCAGGACATTTGGCTCCTTACCAAGTATACTAATCACTCTCCCTCAAGCCTTGGGGACTTGAATACATCACTCTGTTCCTCCCAATAACAAGTCCTGCCACTGTCTCTTAGGTTACTTCAATATTCACATTATGGCCCAGCCAGCACTCCACAAGCACAACCCCTCTATATTCTCTAGTGTAAATCTTGGAGACTTTAAATTTACTTCCATCCACACCCTCCCATGGCTGCAGCCAGCGCTTCTTTCAGCAACCAGAACAATTCCACTTCTGCACTCTTGATCTTGGACATCTCACTCTGATGTTCTTTTCACCTCTTTTTCTCAGTTATCCTTACTACTGCACTGTCTCATCAGCATCACCAAGGGTACACATCCACTGATTTATTTTCTTTCAACTATTCACCTCTTTACTTCTCTATATAGCATTAGAACCCGTCTTTCAGCCTCTCCATGATAATATCCTTAGACAACTTGCCTTCTTGTTATTCTATTCCTTTACCCAGGAAAACTCAACATGAGATCAATCCAATAGCTTATATTTCCCACTACACTTGGGCTGATGCGTATTGTTAGAATAACATAAGACAGCATATTAACTTTAACTTTCACTTGACTCATCCTTTATAATAATCCTTCAAAATTCCTTTAGTCAAATTTTCTTTCATGCCAACTTGGCTATTTAAAATGTTCTCCAGTCTCATCTCAAATCTTCTAGTCAGTTAAATGTTTTGTCTTATCAGATAAATTCAACTTATGTATTTGGGGGAAAATAAATGTTCTTGCCTGGAGAATCCCAGGGACGGGGGAGCCTCGTGGGTTTCCGTCTGTGGGGTTGCACAGAGTTGGACACGACTGAAGTGACTTAGCAGCAAAAGCAATGAAGAAGGAATATTCTTCTATTGATACGTGTAGACAGATGGTTCTTTCTGATCTACTTCTTTTTGCTCTCTTTTCATAAAGGAAGATGCAAACTTGCTTTCACGTACTTCCATTCGGTTCAATTTCATCCTGAATTTGACTTTTTTTACCCTCTTCAGACATCTTGCTATACAGTTGATACCCTTTTTCTTATATTTTTCCTTCTTTTCTGTTGGTTCCCTTCTATTAGGTTTACAGTAGTCTCTTACACTCCCCACCCATGTTAATAAAATCCACTCCTGACTGCTGTCTCTTTCCTTTGTCTTCCTTTTGACCTTTTAGAAAGTGTCTCACTCCTCTTCCAACTGCCCTAACATCTTTAAACAATTCTCTACAGCACTTTTACCACTCCAGCCCCTCCATTTATTCTTGAACGAAGTTCAGCGTACATTTTGATGAATCATGCCACTGAGACATGTCACCATATGTACCAATCCTGCGTATTGTTAAACTCAGTACTGTATTTTGGCCCTCACCTCACAGAATCTCCCTTTAGCATCTGGAACATTGAGTAGCATTCTATTCTTTTGAAACACTTTCATCCTTTGGTTCCTATGACACTACATTCTGCTGGTGGTTTTCCCGCATCCGTGTGATCCTCCTTTTGATTGTCCTGCCTTTCCAACTCTTCCTCTATGTTCTTTTTTTTGACACATATTTTTCTTCTATTTATTTTGTCCATGTATGTGTGTTTCAAGGCTATCTAAGGTTTTCTTTTCTTTAAACTCTTCTTATTCTCTCGCTTCATATTCTGAAAAATCTCATCTATCTCTTGACTACAATTACAACATATATTCTGATGATCCTTAAGTATATATACAAACTCAAACATTCTGACTAGAATTCAGACTAATATATTTACTTTACTGAAATAGTTACCAAGTGAAGTGAAGTCACTCAGTTGTGTCTGACTCTTGCGACCCCATGGACTGTAGCCTACCATGCTCCTCCATCCACGGGATATTCAAGGCAAGAGTACTGGAGTGGATTGCCATTTCCTTCTCCAGAGGACCTTCTGACCCAGGGATCGAACCCCGGTCTCCTGCATTGTAGGCAGACACTTTACTGTCTGAGCCACAAGTTAAATTTAGTTATTCTAACCTGCACTGTTTTTTACCCACTAAACTACTTTAAATTTTGTGTAAAAGTAACCTAGGGAGCAGAAGCAGTCAATGAGGCAAAGAATTCTGAAACCTCTATCATCTACTATTTTGCAGGACATCACAAACACCTTTATATGTAATAAATTTGTTGCCATCTACCTTTCAAAAAACTGTGTGATAGGCATGACTTATTGACTCATTTTGCCACACCTTCCAACTCTGATTATCACTAAAATCTCTGGATTTTTAAACCTGGTATATGCATCCAAATCCCATTATCACTATTTGAAGTTACTTCCCATTAACTTTTCTCCACATTTTTGCATCTACCTCCTCATTGTCTTCTTATCTCCAGACCAATTCAACAATTTTCCCTTCACTGAGTTGGTAAGCTTCCGTCCAGTTCAGTTCAGTCGCTCAGTCATGTCCGGCTCTTTGAGACCCCATAAATTGCAGCACGCCAGGCCTCCCTGTCCATCATCAACTCCCAGAGTTCACTCAAACTCACGTCCATTGAGTCCGTGATGCCATCCAGCCATCTCATCCTCGGTCGTCCCCTTCTCCTCCTGCCCCCAATCCCTCCCAGCATCAGAGTCTTTTCCAATGAGTCAACTCTTCACATGAGGTGGCCAAAGTACTGGAGTTTCAGCTTCAGCATCATTCCTTCCAAAGAAAGCCCAGGGCTGATCTCCTTCAGAATGGACTGGCTGGATCTCCTTGCAGTCCAAGGGACTCTCAAGAGTCTTCTCCAACACCACAGTTCAAAAGAATCAATTCTTCGGTGCTCAGCCTTCTTCACAGTCCAACTCTCACATCCATACATGATCACTGGAAAAACCATAGCCTTGACTAGACAAACCTTTGCTGGCAAAGTAATGTCTCTGCTTTTGAATATGCTATCTAGGTTGGTCATAACTTTCCTTCCAAGGAGTAAGCATCTTTTAATTTCATGGCTTTAATTTCACCATCTGCAGTGATTTTGGAGCCCCCAAAAATAAAGTCTGACACTGTTTCCACTGTTTCCCCATCTATTTCCCATGAAGTGATGGGACCAGATGCCATGATCTTCATTTTCTGAATGTTGAGCTTTAAGCCAATTTTTTCACTCTTCTCTTTCACTTTCATCAAGAGGCTTTTTAGTTCCTTTTCACTTTCTGCCATAAGGGTGGTATCATCTGCATATCTGAGATTATTGATATTTCTTCCAGCAATCTTGATTCCAGCTTGTGCTTTTTCCAGCCCAGCGTTTCTCATGATGTACTCTGCATATAAGTTAAATAAGCAGGGGACAATATCCAGCCTTGACATACTCCTTTTCCTATTTGGAACCAGTCTGTTGTTCCATGTCCAGTTCTAACTGTTGCCTCCTGACTTGCATATAGGTTTCTCACAAGGCAGGTCAGGTGGTCTGGTATTCTCATCTCTTTCAGAATTTTCCACAGTTTATTGTGATCCACACAGTCAAAGGCTTCGGCATAGTAAGGTACCAATAGATCAACAGCACTGATTATTTGTTATCTATCATTTACCATTTATCAATGCTATTCCACTTACAATCTTTGACAGTTCTATTCCTTCAAGGTAAGACCCAAACTCATTAAATTGACATATAAATCTCTTTAAGATGTGTTTCTTGTTTATTTCTCCATATTCAAATGAGTCACTCTCCATTACATGCTATATATTTCCAAGGAAGGGGAGCCTGGTGGGCTACAGTCCATGGGGTTGCAAACAGTTGGACAGGACTGAGCACACACATACACATATGTGCAGCATTTCATAAGGCAAAAACTGTCTTCTGCCTGTGTGCTTTTACATATATCATGTCTTTTTCCTTCTTCATTTCACTTCATGTGACCAACCTCTTCACATTTTTCAGGCACTAGTTAAGAAATAATTCCCTGCAGGAAGAAATTTCAGTATACATCCTGATCCCATTTCATAGAATGACCTTCTTATGTATTTTTACATGAATTTAGTTCAGTTCAGTAACTCAGTCTTGTCTGACTCTTTGTGACCCCATGGACTGCAGCACACCAGGATTCCCTGTTCATCACCAAATCCCAGAGCTTACTCAAACTCATGTCCATCACATCAGTGGTGCCATCCAACCGTCTCATCCTCTGTCATCTGCTTCTCCTCCCTCCAATCTTTCCCAGCATCAGGGTCTTTTCCAATGAGTCAGCTCTTCCCATCAGGTGGCCGAAGTAATGGAGTTTCAGCTTCAGCATCAGTCCCTCCAATGAATATTCAGGGCTGATTTCCTTTAGGATGGACTGGTTGGATCCTCTTGCAGTCCAAGGGACTCTCAAGAGTCTTCTCCAACACCACAGTTCAAAAGCATCAATTCTTTGGTGCTCAGCTTTCTAAATAGTCCAACTCTCACATCCATACATGACCACTGGAAAAACCATAGCCTTTACTAGATAAACTTTAGCTGGCAAGGTAATATCTCTGCTTTTTAGTATGCTCCTGGGAAGGTCATAGCTTTTCTTCCAAGGAGTAAGCATCTCTTGCTGCAGTCACCATCTGCAGTGATTTTAGAGCCTCTAAAAATAAACTGAGCCACTGTTTCCATTGTTTCTCCATCTATTCGCATGAAGTAATGGGACCAGTTGCCATGATCTTAGTTTTCTGAATGTTGAGATTTAAGCCAGCTTTTTCACTCTCCTCTTTCACTTTCATCAAGAGGCTCTTTAGTTCTTCTTCACTTTCTACCATAAGAGTGGTGTCATCTGCATATCTGAGGTTATTGAAATTTCTCCTGGCAGTCTTGATTCCAGCTTGTGCTTCATCCAGCCTGGGATTCCATATGATGTACTCTGCATATAAGTTAAACAAGCTGGGTGACAATATATGGCCTTAATGTACTCCTTTCCTGATATGGAACCAGTCAGCTGTTCCATGTCCAGTTCTAACTGTTGCTCCTTGACCTGCATACAGATTTCTCAGGAGGCAGGTCAGGTGGTCTGGTATTCCCATCTCTTGAAGAATTTTCCGCAGTTCATTGTGATCTACACAGTCAAAGGCTTTGGTGTAGTCAATAAAGCAGAAGTAGATGTTTTTTTCTGGAACTCTCTTACCTTTTCTATGATCCAGCGTATGTTGGCAATTTGATCTCTTGTTTCTCTGCCTTTTCTAAATCCAGCTTAAACATCAGGAAGTTCATGGTTCACATACTGTTGAAGACTAGCTTGGATAATTTTGAGCTTTAGTTTGCTAGCGTGTAAGGTGAGTGCAATCGTGTGGTAGTCTGAGTATTCTTTGGTATTGCCTTTCTTTGGGATTGGAATGAATACTGACCTTTTCTAGTTCTGTGGCCACTGATGTGTTTTCCAAATTTATGGACATATTGAGTGCAGCACTTTCACAGCATATTCTTTTAGGATTTGAAATAGCTCAACTGTAATTCTATTACCTCCACTAGCTTTGTTCATAGTGGTACTTCCTAAGGCCCACTGACTTCACATTCCAGGATGTCTGGCTCTAGGTGAGTGATCACACCATTGTGATTATCTGGGTCATGAAGATCTTTGTTTTATAGTTCTTCTCGGTATTGTTGCCACCTTTTCTTAATATCTTTTGCTTCTGTTAGGGCCATAACATTTCTCTCCTTTATTGTGCCCATCTTTGCATGAAAAGTTCCCTTAATATCTCTAATTTCCTTGACGAGATCTCTAGTCTTTCCCATCCTATTGTTTTCCTCTCTTTCTTCACACTGATCACTGAGGAAGACTTTCTTATCTCTCTTTGCTATCACTTGCAGCAATTTTTCTTCTCTGGTTCAATCTCTTGAGCACAAGACCTATGCCTGATTCCATTTTCCCTCTCCTAATTTTGTATCTCTATATATGTTCCTACATCAATAGACACTTGGTTGTATTTCTAATTCTTAATCCAACTCTGTATGCCTCGTATTTCAATTGTCTGCTGCTGCAATAATAAATCACTAAAAAATATGGTTGCTTAAAACAACACTGTTGTATTTCTCAAAATTCTGTGGGTTGGCTGAATGATTCATCTGCTATTTTTGCCTAGTTTGCTCTTATGTCTGAATTCCAAGGGTATGTTCACATCTATTCAAAAAGAAAAACCAGCTTATCCTCTGAAACCGAGTCTAACCATGAGTTCCTAGATGAGTGCAACCAATTAACTTGAACCGAAAATTGACATATTGTCAATACTGATACTGGAACTCTTACTCCTTTATAGTCTTCATGCCAAAATAAGGAGGGAAAAAATCTTTCTTGAGCTGGAGATTTCAAGGAGAATTAGAAAATTATTCAGTTAAGTTTCACTTCTATTAATATGGCTGTAAGATACTTTTTGGTAAACATTATAATAAATAACCATGCAATGGTTAAATCTATTAACATTCCCTGTAGGTTTCATCTACCAGCACACTTTGAAATTGTTTATTGTCCTTTTTGGAAGGGATATGTAACATCTACTTCAATTTGAAGGAAGCTCTACATTGGGTTATTACTATTTCTTTTTGTGATCTAATTGTAATTGACATATCATTCCATAAAATGAAACAAAACCTTGAAAGAAATTAATTTGTTACAGAATAGTTTTGTTTATATTAAATTAATTAGCTTTGATCTGTTAGTACATACTTTTAAAAAGTGTTGCCTATCACTAATCGTGACTTTTCCAAATTTAAGAATACTATTTCTACCTTTAATTCAATAGCCTTAGTGATTCAGGGCTTTCTAAGAATATCCAAAACATATCACTCCCTTTAAAAGATACTCTTTGTTACAAATGATGACATTTCCATAAAATGACCAGATTTAATGGGACTAATCTAGCTCACATTAACAAAACTGTTAAAAAAATATCATTTTTATTGGTGTTTGTGTCTTTTTTTCCCTTCATCCATACATTATGTTTTCGTCTTAACTTAAAACAGCTAATTATTTTACACACAAGTTTTAGACTGGCCCAGCAGGGAATTAGTTGTAGCTGTACTTAGTAACATATAAAATACCTTTACAGTAGCAATATGCTTTCTCTGACAACAAAGATATCTTCTTGATAAAGACGGTGCCAAATTATACCAAATCTATTTTATGATTTAGGTAAACTCATAATAACTAATGATGTTGGATATAAAAAACACAAAATAGGTTTTTTCCTGCTAACAATAAATAGACATATATTACAATCACATTATGTTCTCCATGACTTATGGTCCCTGTAAGCTTTGGAATAATTTTCAATGAAATTGCTTGGCAGCAAAGTATAGCTTAATAAAAAATAAAAGTTTGAACTGTGAAACAATTTGAAAAGAAAATAACTCTTTTTTGAAAAGAAAATAATTTCTTTAAAAAGAAATTAGTGTTTTCTATTTTTTCACATTTTAAATCTTTTCCTTGTGAGGTAGTGAAAAAATAAAAATTGGGACTACTTTCCCTCCTGCTTTTTTCTTTTCTTTCAATTACAGATTCATGCCATGCTTATTAATTGTGTGACTTTGGGTACATGATGTTTATTTCCCAGTTAAGTTCTTTATAAAAGAATTAAAATATATAGTTCTAAAATCTTTCAAAATTCAGAAAATGTTTCTATATACTTATGGTTATAGAAACATATTTTCTGAATTAATTATAATTTATGAATTATACCTTAATTAGATTCTGGTATAATCACATCTACAAAAATCTTTAATTATGAAACTGATCTCAGAAGGTTTCTACTAATAGTTGTTACTGGAGGTCTCTTCGGACATGTTTTGACCATTAATATTACTGATGTTCCAGAAACTTCAGACTGTACTGTTGATCCCCAGTTTTCTTCAAGTACAAGTATGATACCAGGTTTTCTTATAGTTTACTTTCACAGGTATCTATAATGAAAGATGCCAGGCATGTTTCCCTGATTGGATATGTTCAGTGATTTTTTTATAATGCATATAATGTGTGTTTATATAAATACACAAAAATCAGGTGCAGATATTCAAATAAATAAGAAAACATATAACCTCTCAATGGAACAGTCTGGAAAAAATGTTTTTCATGTAGAAATTTTCACTTTGCATTAGAGGTTAGAAAGCAAATGCATTAAAACAACAATAGAGATTCTTTTTAAAAATTGTTGTTGTTGTTCAGTGCTCACTCGTGTCCAACTCTGTGACTGCATGGACCCCCCACGTCATATTTCATTGTCCTTCACCATCTCCAGGAGCTTGTTCAAAGTCATGTCCGTTGAGTTGGTGACGTCATCCAAACATCTTATCCTCTGTCATCCCCATCTCCTCTTGTCTTCGATCTTTCCCAGCATCAGGGTCTTTTCTTATGAGTTAGGTCTTTGCATCTGGTATTGGAGCCTCAGCTGCAGCAGCAGTCCTTCTAATGAATATTCAGGGTTATTTCCTTTAGGATACACAGGTTTGATCTTGCAGTCTGAGGGACTCTCAAGAGTCTTCCCCAATACCACAGCCCAAAAGGATCAATTCTTCAGTGCTCAGCCTTTTTTATGGTCCAACACTCACATCTATATATGGCTACAAGGAAAAACTAAAGCATTGACTACACGGATGTTTGTCAGCATATAATGTCTCTGTTTTTTAATATGCTAAGTTTGTCATAGCTTTTCTTCCAAGGAGCAAGCATCCTTTAATGTCATGGCTGCAGTCATCATCTGCAGTGATTTTAGAGCCCAAGAAAAACAAAATCTGTCACTGTTTCCATTATTTCCCCATCTATTTGCCATGAAATGATGGGACTTAATACCATGATCTCCGTTTTTTCAATATTGAGTTTTAAGCCAGCTTTTTCACTGTCCTCTTTCACCTTCTTCAAGAGGCTCTTAGTCCCTCTTCACTTTCTGCCATAAAGGTGGTATCATCTGCATATCTGAGGTTATTGATATTTCTCCCCAAAATCTTGATTTCACTTGAGCTTCATCCAGCTCAGCATTTAGCATGATGTACTCTGCATATAAGATAAATAAGCAAGGTGACAGTACACAGCCTTGACGTCCTTTCCCAATTTGGAAGCAGTCTGTTGTTACATGTCAGTTCTAACTGCTGCTTTGTGACCTTCATACGGGTTTCTCAAGAGGAGGTAAAGTGAAAGTGAAAGTTGCTCAGTCGTGTCCAACTCTTTGTGACCGCATGGAATATACAGTCCATGAAGTTCTCCAGGCCAGAATATTGGAGTGGGTAGCTGTTCCCTTCTCCAAGTTATCTTCCCAACCCAGGGATCAAGCTCAAGTCTCCCACAATGCAGGCATATTCTTTACCAGCTGAGCCACCATGGAAGAGGTCTGATAATCCTGTCTCTTTAAGAATTGTCCACAGTTTGTTGAGATCCACACAGTAAAGGCTTTAGTGAGGAAAATGAAACAGAAGTAGACGTATTTTCTGGAATTCTTTTGCTTTTCTAAAGATCCAGTGGAGGTTGACAATTTAATCGCTGGTTCCTCTGCTTTTTCTAAATTCAGCTTGAACATCTAGAAGTTCTCTGTTCAGTACTGTTGAAGCCTAGCTTGAAGAATTTTGAGCACTATCTTGCTAGCATGTGAAAAGAGTACAATTGTGCTATAGTTTGTACATTTTTGGCTTTGCCCTTCTTTGGGATTGGAATGAAAACTGACCTTTTCCCGTCCTGTGGCCCCTGCTGCTGAGTTTTCCAAATTTGCTGGCATATTGAATGCAGCACTTTCACAGCATCAACGTTTAGGATTTGAAGTAGCTCAGCTGGAATTCCATCACCTCCACTTGCTTTGTTTGTAGTGATGCTTCCTAAGGCCCACTTGACTTTGCATTCCAGGATGTCTGCCTCTAGGTGAGTGATCTTACCATCATGGTTACCTGGGTCATTAAGATCTTTTTTTTAAAAAATAGGTCATCTATGTATCGTTGCCACCTCTTCTGGATGTTTTCTGCTTCTTTTAGGTCCACATCATTTCTGTCCTTTATTGGGCCCATCTTTGCATGACATTTTCCCTTGGTATCTCTAATTTTCTTGAAGAGATTTCTAGTCTTTCCCATTCTATTGTGTCCCTCTATTTCTTCACAATGTTTGTTTCGGGAGGCTTTTGTGTCTCTCCTTGCTATTCTTTGGAAGTCTCCATTTAGTTGGGTGCATCTTTCCCTTTCTCCTTTACCTCTCACGCCTCTTCTTTTCTCAGCTATTTGTAAGGCCTTCTCAGACAACCACTTTGCCTTCTGGCATTTCTTTTTTTGGGGTAACGGTTTTGGTCGCCGTGTCTTGTACGTGTACCTTTCTCTCTGTAGTTCTTCAGGCACTCTATCTATCAAATCTAATCCCTTGAATCTGTTTTCACTTTCACCATATAATATGAGGGATTTGGTTTAGGTCATACTTATATGGTCAAGCGGTTTTCCCTACTTTCTTCAATTTAAGAAATTTAAACTTGAATTTTGGAATAAGGAATTCATGATCTGAGCCACAGTCAGCTCCTAGTCTTGTTTTTGCTGACTGTATAGAACTTCTCCATTTTTGTGTGTAAATAATATAATCAATCTACCTTTGGTATTGACCATCTAGTGACGTCCATGTGTAGATTTGTCTCTTGTTGAAAGAGGGTGTATGCTGTGAGTTGTGCGTTCTCCTGGCAAAACTCTGTTAGCCTTCACTCTGCTTCAATTTGTAATCCAAGGCCAAACTTGCTGTTATTCCAGGTATCTCTAGACTTCCTACTTTTGCATTCCAGTCCCCTATGATGAAAAGGATATTTTTTTGGTGTCAGTTCTAGAAGGTCTTGTTGTTGTCCAGTCACTCAGTCATGTCTGACTCTTTGTGACCCTATGGATTGCAGCACCCAGGCCTCCCTGTCCTTCACCATCTCCCGCAACTTGTTCAACCTCATGTCCATTGAGTTGGTGATGCCATCCGACCATCTTGTCCTCCCTTGTCCCCTTCTCCTCCTGCCTTCAATCTTTCCCAGCCTCGGGGTCTTTTCTAATGAGTTGGCTGTTTGCATCAGGTGGCCAAATATCGGAGTTTCTGATTCAGCATCAACAAATATTCCAACAAATATTCAGTATTAATTTCCTTTCGGATTGACTGCTTTGACCTCCTGGCAGCCCAATGGACTCTCAAGAGTCTTCTCCAATACCACAGTTCAAAAGCATTTATTCTTGGGCATTCAGCATTCTTTATAGTCCAACTCTCACATCTATACATGATTACTAGAAAAATATAGCTTTGACTAGACAGATCTTAGTCAATAAAGCAATGTTTCTGCTTTTTAATATGCTGTCTAGTTTTGTCATAGCTTTTCTTCCAAGGAGCAAGTGTCTTCTATCTTATGCCTGCAGTTACCATCTGCAGTGATTTTGGAGTCCAAGAAATTAAAGTCTGTCACTGTTTCCATTATTCCCCATCTATTTCCCATGAAGTGATGGGACCAGATCACATAGTCTTAGTTTTTGAATGTTGAGTTTTAAGGCAGCTTTTTCACTCTCCTCTTTCACTTTCATCGAGAGGTTCTTTATTTCTTCTTCGCTTTCTGCCATAAGGATGGTGTCATCTGCATATCTGTGGTTATTGATATTTCTCCCAGCAATCTTGATTCCAGCCTTTCTAGCTCTGTGGCCACTGCTGAGTTTTCCAAATTTGCTGGTATATTGAGTGCAGCACTTTCAGAGCATCATCTTTTAGGATTTGAAATAGCTCAGCTGGAATTCCATCACATCCTCTAGCCTTGTTCATAGTGATGCTTCCCAAGACCCATTTGACTTTGCACTCCAAGATGTCTGGCTTTAGATGAGTGATCACATCATCCTGCTTATCGGTGTAATTAAGATTTTTTTGTATAGTTCTTCTGTGTATTGTTGCCACCTCTTCTTAATGTCTTCTGCTTCTGTTAGGTCCATACCATTTCTGTCCTTTATTGTGCCCATCTTTGCATGAAATGTTCCCTTGATATCTCTAATTTTCTTGTAGGTCTTCGTGAAACTGTTCCATTTCAGCTTCTTTAGCATTACTGGTTGGGGCATAGATTTGGGTTTCTTTGATTGTAAATGGTTTGCCTTGGAAACCAATCAAGATCATTCTGTCATTTTTTGAGATTGCACCCTAGCACTGCATTTTGGACTCTTTTGTTGACTTTGAGGGCTACTTCATTTCCTCTAAGGGATTCTTGCCCACAGTAGCATATACAATGGTCATCTGAATTAAATTTGCTTATTCCCATATATTTCAGTTCAATGATTCCTAAAATGTTGATGTTCACTCTTGCTATCTCCTGTTTGGTCAATTCCAGTTTACTTTGATTCATGGACTTAACATTCTAGGTTACTGTCCATAATTGTTTTTTAAAGTATTGGGCTTTACTTTCACCACCAGACACATCCACATCTGGGCATTGTTTCTGCTTTGACTCAGCCTCTCCATTCTTTCTGGAGCTATTTCTCTGCTCTTCTTCAGCAGCATATCGGGTTCCTACTGACTTGTGGAGTTCATCTTTCTGTGACATATCTTTTTGCCTTTTCATACTGTTTATGGGGTTCTCAAGGCAAGAATGCAATGTGGTTTTCTGTTCCCGTATCCAGTGGACCACCCTTTATCAGAACTCTCCACCATGACTGTCCATCTTGGGTGGCTTGGAAATTTATATTATTTATTTTTTTAATTGGCAGATAATCACTTTACAATATTGTGTTTGTTTCTGCTGTACAACAATGTGAATCAGCCATAAGTATATATATCCACTCCCTCTTGAGCTCTTTCCCACAATCCCTGTAGGTGCAATAGAGATTCTTTAAAAGACTTACATCAAGAAGAGCATGGCAGGAGAGAAAAAATATATATAAAGGGTCTTGACAACTTAATACATAAATTTAAACCCTTGTTTGTGAAAATGCTTCAGAGTAATTTATTTTTACTGCTCTTAATGTTCAAAGGATATTTTCATATTATGAAAGCCCATAATGTATGTGTGTGTGCGCGTGTGAGTGCATTTGTGTGTAGGCATTGATCAAGCCAGACTTTCAGGGAAGCTTCCTCTAAGGAACTGATAATTTCCTTTAGATCAAAACTCTGATGTCAGTAAATAAACAAGATAGGGAAGAGTATCTTTGTGTAGAAGGAACTACATGTAAAAAGCCTTGAGACAGTACAGAACAAGGTAAGAACTGAAAATGTAGTGGCAGAAAATGAGACATCACTAAGTAATATGATGCAAAATGAATACTGAAAGGTAATACAGGTATTTTAAGAATGTTGATCTTTCCCCTAAAGGTAGCAGGAATTCTTTGAAATATTATAAGCAGATAGGTGTTTTTAAAAGATCCATCTGTTTGAGGGGAGAGGAAGATTTGAAGGTGACAAAGGTTGAATAGGTATCAGTAGATGCTGTGAAGGATAAGATAGTAAATAAGCTGGGTTTTGAAGTCTAAAAGGCAAAATAAAAAATATTATTTATGTTGTGCTTATGTAACAACGAAGGAAACAAATCTGTATAAATTCTTATTAAGAAATAAAATTTTAAAATATAATAATACTAACAATTGGTTACAATTTTTAACACAAATATGCTACTGAATGTATTCACTTTTGGAAGGAAAGGTTCCCTTTTAATTGTTAAAGGGGTTTAATAAGCCAACATCAGTGAATAGTTCTCCTTGCTTGGATGACAAATGAGCCACTCGGAATCTTATTTTGGTGGCAGCTTCATTTTTATTTCTGCGAATAAAAGCTGTCATGATGAGATATTTTGTTACATATTTACCATTTTTTCTGACCACTGTTTTTATGTCAAATGAGAATATAGAGGTGAGTACTTAGACTTATACTTCTTTAATACATTGCATTTTTTTTATCAGTATCAGTTCAGTTCAGTTACTCAGTCAGTCGTGTCCAATTCTTTGCGACCCCATGAATTGCAGTATGCCAGGCCTCCCTGTCCATCAACTCCCGGAGTTCACTCAGGCTCATGTCCATCGAGTCAGTGATGCCATCCAGCCATCTCATCCTCTGTCGTCCCCTTCTCTTCCTGCCCCCAGGAAGCATCAGAGACTTTTCCAATGAGTCAACTCTTCGCATCAGGTGGCCAAATTATTGGAGTTTTAGCTTTAGTATCAGCCCTTCCAATGAACACCCAGGACTGATCTCCTTTAGAATGGACTGGTTGGATCTCCTTGCAGTCCAAGGGACTCTCAAGAGTCTTCTCCAACACCACAGTTCAAAAGCATCAGTTCTTTGGTGCTCAGCTTTCTTCACAGTCCAACTCTCATATCCATACATGACTACTGGAAAAACCATAGCCTTGACTAGACGGACCTTTGTTGGCAAAGTAATGTCTCTGCTTTTGAATATGCTATCTAGGTTGTTCATAACTTTCCTTCCAAGGAGTAAGTGTCTTTTAATTTCATGGCTGCAGTCACCATCTGCAGTGATTTTGGAGCCCCAAAAAATAAAGTCTGACACTGTTTCCACTGTTTCCCCATCTATTTGCCATGAAGTGATGGAACAAGATGCCATGATCTTCATTTTCTGAATGTTGGTTGAGCTTTAAGCCAACTTTTTCACTCTCCTCTTTCACTTTTATCAAGAGGCTTCTTAGTTCCTCTTCACTTTCTGCCATAAGGGTGCTGTCATCTGCATATCTGAGGTGATTGATATTTCTCCCAGCAATCTTGATTCCAGCTTGTGCTTCTTCCAGCCCAGTGTTTCTTATAATGTACTCTGCATATAAGTTAAATAAACAGGGTGACAATATACAGCCTTGATGTACTCCTTTTCCTATTTGGAACCAGTCTGTTCTAACTGACTGGTCCAGTCTAACTGTTGCTTCCTGACATGCATACATGTTTCTCAAGAGGCAGGTCAGGTGGTCTGGTATTCCCATCTCTCTAAGAATTTTCCACAGTTTATTGTGATCTACATAGTCAAAGGCTTTGGTATAGTCAATAAAGCAGAAGTAGATGTTTTTCTGGAACACTCTTGCATTTTTGATGATCCAGTGGATGTTGGCAATTTGATCTCTTGTTCCTCTGTTGTTTCTAAAACGAGCTTGAACATCTGGAAGTTCATGGTTCACGTATTGCTGAAGCAGAACACTTTGTATAAGAAGCACAATGCTTTGCCACATCCATTGTGCCTTGAAAGTAATCCACACTCCCTCATACCTTTAAAGTGTGGCATTCAAAGTCCACATTTCTATTCTTCTTTTATTTAGCCATAATGGGTAGGCATGGTAACAAAAAAATAACATGGTACTCGGAATGCTATTGTGACTGGATTACTGCGATTTATACTGTGTGAAGTGATGAGAGCATCATTTATGCTCTATATTTATGTTATCAAATCTACCAGCATAGCAAAAGTGCAGCAAGAGACACTACATAACCAAGTGAGTGTGTATGTGTTCTGTTGAAAGTGAAAGTAAAAGTTACTCAGTCTTGTCCAACTCTTTCCGATCCCATGGACTATACAGTCCGTGGAATTCTCCAAGCCAGAATACTGGAGTGGGGCCTTTCCCTTCTCCAGGGAATCTTCCCAACTCAGGGATTGAACCCAGGTCTTCCACATTGTGGGCAGATTCTTTACCAGCTGAGCCACAAGGGAAGCCCAAGAATACATATGTTCTGTTAATGCTTGATAAACACTGAAATTGGACTTTCAGTGCCACAAATATTACTCTTTCTTTTGATTTTTTAAAACTACTTAAATATGAAGAAAACATTATTTGCTCAGAAGGCCATACAGAAATAGGCAACAGTGTAGATTTGACTTATCAGCAGTAGTTTGAAGACCCATGGAGAACAGGGAGGAAGTCCAGTTATCAGGTTGTTTCAGACTAGAGATGGTATAATTTGACCAAGGAAGGTGATGGAGATAAAAAGATAGTCTTGAGATAGGTTAAGGGTAAATAAACAATTTATTTACCAGTCAATATATCTGGTACTGAATTAAATATAAACGAAGTGAAGAGGACTCTGAGGTTTATGATTTGAATAAGTGGCTTGGAGATTCTCAGTTAAATTAGAAAAATCTAGAAATAGATCAAATTCGGGGAGAAAAATTATGAGTTCACTTTTGAACATTTTGCTTAATTATGCCTTTGTTGTATCAAAGGATAGATTTAAGTAAGCAGTGAAGCTCACAGGTCTTGCCTAGGGCTATAAATGTTTTGTAATTGAAAACATGAACTGGGATAAAATTACTTAGCTAGAGAGTAAAGAATTAGAAGAAAGTAAGGCATAGGGCCAAACCTTAAGAAACTCCTACACTTAAAGACGTGGGGGAGAAGCTTAGCTTGCCAAGGAGAGTAAGGAGCAGCTAACGTGGTAGTAGAAAAAAGAGAAAGTTGTGCCCTGAATGGCAAAGGGAGAGGTTCTTGAAAGAGAGTGCCCTCGGTTAGCAGACTTGAATTCTACAGTCGAGTAAGATAGTCTTAAAATGTTCGTCGCACTTATTTAGTGATATGGGGATAATGAAATGTAATGAATCTAGTGAGAAATATTGTATTGGTGTTTTAGAGGAAGAAACCAGAATGGAGCAGAATTAGGAGTGAGGTTGTGAAAACTGAAACCATGTTTTAGAAACCTGCATATGAAACTGCAGAGAAGTCAGTGGCAGAACTATTTGGATAAAAGCTTTGTCTGGGGTATTTGGTTTTAAAAGACGATGCTTGGGTAAATTTATAAAGAACTGGGGAGAATCCACTTGACTTGGTGCTTGAAGATATATGAAAAAGTAAAAGACAGGTGGGATCAAAGCCCAGGTGTAATTAATCAATCATTAATCCCAAGTGACACTAGTGGCAAAGGGAACTCTCCTGCCAATGCAGAAAACGCGAGACAAAATCCCTAGGTTGGCAAAATCCCCTGGAGGAGGAAATGGCAACCCACTCCAGTATTTTTGCCTGGAAATCCCATGGACAGAGGAGACTGATGGGTCATGGTTCTAGGGTCACAAAGAGTGGCACGACTGAGAGGCTAAGCACAGCACACATACAAATGGACATGATCTTATAAAATAATATAAGCATTTTTGCTTTTCTTTTTTACTACTACTATTTATGTTTTCTATTCATTTTCATATTTCATAATTCAAAATGCCTTGAAGCTTTGACTTTTCTTTTTTCAGAATGTCCTTACAACTCTAATCACTGGAAATCAATGAGTGAATTCAAGGTACCACTTCATTTGATCATGTGCCTGACAGAAATTTTCTTTATCAATCCAATTAAAATGCAGTATTTTGGAAACACATTACTATCCCTTAATTTAGAACCCCTCTTATATCAATGGACAGATCTACCAGACAGAAAGTCAATAAGAAAACACCAGCCTTAAATGACACATTTGACAAAATAAACTTAACAGATACATACAGAACATTCTATATGAAAGAGGCTGAATACACATATATTCAGAATACTCTATCCAAAAGAAGCAGAATACACATTCTTTTCAAATGCACATGGAACATACTCCAGAAGAGATCATAATCTAGGAAGCAAAACAAATCTCAATACATTTAAGAAGACTACCGTACTATCAAGCATCTTTTCTGACCAAAATACTATGAGACTAGAAATAAATTATATGTTTTTAAAAAACTTGCAAAACACAAACATATAGGCTAAACAACATGTTACTAAAAAACACTCAATGGATAACTGAACACATCAAAAGAAGAATTTTAAAAATGCCATTTCAGAAATGCAAATGAAAACATAGCAAACCAAAATCTCTGGGCTGCAGCACAAAGGTAGTTCTAAGAGGGATGTTTATATGATGCAAGCCTAACTCAGGAAACAAGAAGAATCTCAAATAAACAACCTAAACCTACACATAAAGGGATGAGAAAAATAAGAACAAACAAAACTCAGAGTGAGTGCTGTGTGGTGCTTAGCTGCTCAGGTGTGCCTGACTCTTTGCAACCCTATGGACAGTAGCCCGCCAGGCTCCTCTGTCCTTGGGGATTCTCCAGGCAAGAATACTGGAATGGGTTGCCATGCCCTTCTCCGGGGGATCCTCCCAATCTAGGGATTGAACCCAGCTCTCTGGCATGGCAGGTGGATTCTTTGCCATCTGAGCCACCAGGGAAGCCCAAGAAAACTGCAGTGAGTAGCCTATCCCTTCTCCAGGGGATCTTTCCAACCCAGGAATCAAATTAAGGTCTCCTGCAGTGTAGGTGGATTCTTTATCAGTTGAGTTATTAGGGAAGCCTGAATAAGAGGAAAAAAATAATCAAGATGAGAGCAACAATATATAAAAATAGAGACTAAAAACACTGGAAAAGATTAATAAAACTAAGAGAGATTGTTTGAAAACATAAATGAAATAGATAAACCTTAACCCAGACTCATCAAGAAAAACAGAGATGACACAAATTAATCAAATCAGAAATTTTAAAAAAGCTATAACCAACACCACAGAAATGAAAAGAATCATAAAGGATTACTGTAAACAATTATAGGCCAATAAAATGGAAAACATAGAGAATCACACACAATGATCAAGTGGGATTTATCCAAGATATGGAAGGGTTTTTCTCAATATCCACAAATCTATCAATGGTACACCACGTTAATTGAGAAGTGAATAAATTGAAGAATTAAAATCCTATGATCATCTCAATGATACAGAAAAAGATCTGACAAAGTTCAACATCCATTTTTGATAAAAAAAACTCAATAAAGTGAGTATACAATATAATAAAGGTCATACATAATAAGTCCACAGTTAAAATTATATTTAGGGCTCAAAGGCCAAAAGGGTTTCCTCTAAGATCAAGAAAAAGACAAGGATGCCCATTCTTTTATTCAAAATAGCACTGGAAGTGGCAGATACAGCAATCAAACAAGAAAAAGAAATAAAAGTAATCTACACTAGAAAGGAAAAAGTAAAATTGTCACTGTTCACAGATGACATGATATTAAACATAGAAAATTCTCACAATGCCACCAAGAAACTACCCAAGCTCGTCAATGAATCCATTGACATAAAGCTTCAGGATACACAATCAATATACTGAAATCTGTTGCATTTCTATATACTAAAAATGAACCATTACAAAAATAAATTAAGAAAACAATCACATTTACTACTGTGTCAAGAGAAACAAATACACAGGAATAAAACTAACTAAAGAAGGAAAAGACCTGTACTCAAAAAACTGTAAGAAACTGATAAAAGAAACTAAAAATAATACAAATAGACACACTGTGCACATGAAGTGCAAGAATTAATATTATAAAAATGATCATACTATCCAAGGAAATCTATGGATTAGATGCAATTCTTATTGAAATATCAATAGCATTTTTTCACAGAACTAGAAAAAAATAATATAAAAATGCGTTTGGAAACGCAAATGACACTAAACAGTGAAACAATCTTGAGGAAAAAGAAAAAGCTGGAAGTATCACGGTCCTTTACTTCAAACAGTCCTACAAAGCTATAGTCATCAAAATAGTATGGTGCTAGCACAGACTTAGAAACATAGATTAATAAACAGAATAGAGAGCCCAGAATTAACCCAAACTTATATAGTCAGCTAATCTATGACAAAGGAGATAAGAATATACAATGAGGAAAAGACAGTCTCTTCAATAAATAGTGTTGGGAAAACTAGATAGTTACATAAAAAAGAATCAAACTGGACTACTTTCTCACAACATGTACAAAAATAAACTGTAAGTAAATTGAAGACTTAAATGTAAGATCTGAAATCATAAAATATCTAGAAGAAAACATAAGAGATATGCTCTCTGACATGAATCTTAAGAATATTTTTTGATATGCTTCCTCAGGGGAAATAAAAGTCAAAATAAGCAAATTAGACTCCAACAAACTTGAAACTATTGCAAGTGAAGCAAACTATCAACAAAATGAAATGCGAACTAAATGAGAGAATATATTGGGAAGTGGTATATCTCATAAGAGATTAAAATTCAAAATATACAAAGAACTCATAGAACTCAACATCAAAAAAAATAAAAAAAAAACACACATCCTTATTTAAAAGTGGCAGAGGATTTGAATAAACACTTATCCAAAGTAGACATACACATGAAAAATAGGCACATGGGAAGATGCTGAGCATAACTAAACTTCAGGGAAATGAGACTGTGGATAAAGGGAACCCTGGTACACCATTGGTAGGAATGGAAGTTTTTACAGCCACTATGGAAAACAGTACGGAAATTCCTCAAAAATTTAAAAATAGAACCACCATATAATCCAACAATTTCACTCCTGGGTATTTATCCAAAGGAAACAAAAACATTAATTAGAAAGGATATATGTACCTCTGTGTTCATTGGAGCATTATTAATATTTATTATGGCAAAGATATGGAAACAAACCATCAATTAATGAATGGATAAGGAAGTTGTTGTCTATAAATGTACAACAGAATATGATTCAGGCATGAAAAAATAAATCTTGCTGTCTGTGACAAGTGGACCTAGACTATATTATGCTAAATAAGTCAGAGAAAGGCAAATATTGTATGATATCACTTGTATGTGGAATATAAAAAACAAAACAAATGAATAAACAAATCAGAAATAGTTATAAATATGGAGACAAACAGGTGGTTGCCAAAGAGGGAAGAAAGAAATAGATGAGGGAAATTAAGAGGTACACATTTCAGATTGCAAAATAAATGACTCACAGGTATGAAACACAGTGTGAGAAATATAGTCAATAATTATCCAACATCTCTGTATGGTAAGATTTATCATGGTTATCATTTCAAAGTGTATAGAAATGCCAAATCATTATGTTGATTAACAGGAACAAACATAGTGTCATAGGTCAATTGTATTTCAAAAAACTCACAAATAAGAGATTAGATTTGTGGTTATCAGAGGTGGGGTTGGAGGGAGGGAAAATTGGATGGAGACAGTCAAAAGGTACAAAACTCCAGTTATAATTTCTAGGGATGTACATTACAACATGAACACATAATTAACACTGCTGCCTATTATATATGAAAGTTGTTTTGAATTCTCATGACAATTAAAAAATTTTTTAAAAATTTCGCATCTATATGAAATGATGAATGTTCAGTATACTTATTGTAATAATCTTTTTATGATGTATGTAAGTTAGATCATCACTCAGTACACCTTAAGCTTATACAGTGCTATGTATCAACTATATTGGATAATGAAATATATAGCATTTTGGAAACATGGATCATATTTTTCTCTGAAGAATCATGAATGTAAATTATAATTTTTTATGAAAATATTAAAGAAATTTTAAATTTACCATTTTGAAGTTTGGACCACATAAGCCAAAATCTATTATTTATTTAATTAAACTGTCTTATTGCATATCTTGAAAGTTAATTATAAAAATATAAGGATATTTTTACACACATTTTTACTATACTGTGCTCAAATATCACATTCATTTTCTTAAAAACTGTAGATTATACCATATTGATTACATTTAGAAATGTAATATTTATTATTTTGACTCAAAAGCATTCTTCTTTCTAATTTTCACAATTAAAGTTCTCTGATACCATGTGCTATTAATTTTCAAAACAAAATTGTACACACATACAAACACAAAAACATACACATGTTCACAGGCAGTCTTTCAAACAAAATTTGGAGAAGAGTTAACACCTATCCTTCTCAAACTATTCCAAACAATCGTAGAGGAAGGAACACTCCCAAGCTCATTCTACAAGGCCACCATAACCTCAATATCAAAACCCATCAAAGATATCACAACACCAAAAAAGAAAATTACAAGCCAATATCACTGATAAACATAAGTGCAAACAACAACAACAACAACAACAACAAAAACTCAACAAAATGCTAGGAAACCAAATTAAACAACTCATTAAAAAGATGATACAACAATATACTTAAATCAGGAAATGTGATACACATTAACAAATTGAAGAATAAAAACCAAACGACCATCTCAATAGATGTAGAAAAAGTTTTTAGCAAAACTCACCATCCATTAGTGATAAAACAAAATCTCTCCAGAAAGTGGGCATTACAGAGAATATACCTCAACATAATAAAGGCAATATATGACAAATCCATATAAAATATCATTCTCAATGGTGAATAATGAAAGGATTTCCTCTAAGATCAGGAATAAGACAAGTATATCCATTCCAATTTTATTCGGTATGGTTTTAGAAGTTCTAGTCATGGTAATCAGAGAAGAAAAAGAAATTAAAGGACTCTAAATTGGAAGAAGAAAAACTGTTTTACATATAAGCTTTCCCGGTTGACTCAGCAGTAAAGAATCTGCCTTCCAATGTAGGAGACTTTGGTTATCCTTGGGTCTGGAAGATCCCCTAGAGTATGAAATGGCAACCTGCTCCAGTATTTTTGTCTGGAAAATTTCATGGACAGAGGAATCTGATAGTCTACAGTTCATGAGTCCATGAGGTTGCAAAGAGTTGGACACAACTGAACAACTGAGCGTGCGCACACACACACACACACACACACACACACACATAACTGATTCATTTTGGTATATAGCAGAAAGGAACACAACATTGTAAATAAATTATACTCCAATAAACTAATCTAAAAATATATACAAGTTCAATAACGATATTGGTTATGGATGTGAACAACTAGAATCCCTTCATTGTTTTGTTTTGTTTTTTCACCTTTCTCTCTTGATCAATGTGTTAAGACTCTACATAATCTTTCCCAAGATCCCCTGGGCTCTCAGCCTCCTTCTCTGTCATACTGAGGGCACTTGTGTCCTTACTGTTTCTGTTCCTAGTGCTGGCTCTGCCCAGGATATGAGGTTCAGGACATGAGGCGGTGAAGTGTGCACTCAAGGATTACAGATTAGGGTGGTAGATAAAGGAGACTTCAGGTTATTTAGAAGTTGTTGATTCAGATTTGAAAAGCTGTACAAGTATTTTGTCTAGTCTGAGAACTTAATGGCTCTTTAGAAACTATGCCAAGTTTAATTTTCCAGGGCAATTTTTCCAAAGGTATTGAAAATTTTAGAGCACATCCTATTGATTTGCAATAATGTTTTTCTACCAAGAAGAAAAGCAAACATCAACTGTATAAAGGTCAAAGAGAAATGAAATAAGATGGACAGTGAGTATGATTGGCTCTATCTATATCGACTTTTGATGACATTTTGGAAAACAAAATTGATGTTCATAGCGGGCAGAAGCTCTAGTAGACTGGACTAAAGACTGAGCGGGAGGTGAAGAAATACACGAAATTCTAGCAGAGAGACAGGGGCATCGCTAAAGTGAGTTTACAATTAGGCTGCTTTTTTTAAAGGAAGAGATTTGAGTATGTTTAAGTGGTAATACAAAGTAGATAGTAGTGAGGGAGTATTTGAAAGAGGGATATAGAGTTAAGTTCCTGAGAAATAAGAAGGGGAATATACCTTCCAGTGGACAGGGATTATCATTAATGACAAGCAGTTCTATCCTTTTACTATAAAAGAAAGGGAAATGATGCAGATGTAAGTGGGACCACAGATCTTATGAGAAAAAGTAAGCTATCACTAGTCTAACAGTTTCTCTTTACTCTGTGTTGTAAGAAGAGAGCTTGTCTTTGGGAAGTAGGACAGACAGGAAATAAGAGGTTTGAGGCAAAAGGCTAAAATTTGAAGTAATTTTTCTAGAAAGATGAATATAAATAGAATAGGACTTGCTTAACAGCAATGAGAGGCCAATGCACTTATTTATATATTAATTTTCTTTTCAATAAATAGTTCAGGCCTATACATATGGTGTGTTACAGAATCTGACTTTTGTCTAAATGTTGGAAAATTAAAAAAAAAAACAACTTTTAAGTGCAAATTTCTGATTGAGATAGTGTGTAGATGCCAGTATATCTTGTTGTTATTTAGTCACTAAGTTGTATCTGATTTTTTGGACCCCATGGATTATAACCTGCCAGGCTCCTCTGTCCATGGCAGTTCCCAGACAAGAATACTGGAAAGAGTTGCTGTTGCCTTTTCCAGGGGATCTTCTGAAGCCAGGGATCAAACTCGTGCCTCCTGCATTGGCAAACAGATTCTTTATCGCTGAGCCATTAGGGAAGCCCCCAGCATATCTCTAGTGCACATTTTACTTCATTCACTGTTCTGTTTAAAAATATTTATATTTTAAAATCAGTTTTGTTTTTATTATTACTTGCCTTTAAGAAAAAAATTGGGGGATATGAAAGTTGCTTTTTTCTTAGGCCTGTAGTTTGCTTTGTTTTTTCTCTTACCAGAAACTTTTCTGTATCATCCTTTGCTAGACACAAGCCTCATGGTGGGATGAACACCTGTGATATTATTTTCCAGGATTTGTTAAATTTTTTCATTTCTTTCTTTTTTTTAAAAAAAATATGAAGTTTGGTCACATTCTATCTCCTGGTTCCTCTGAGGACAAATTTCTTCCTTATTACTGTATTGCTTTTGGAGAAATTATTTGCTACATGCTTTAAGACAGCTACCACTATTTTATTATCTCAGTTTCACCTACCCTGGCATTTCCTAGTCACTCACTTTAAATGTAATTATATTAGAAAATGGTGAGGGAGAGGGAAGCCTGGTGTGTTGCAGCACTTAGGGTTGAAAAGAGCTGGACACGACTTGTTGACTGAACAACAACATTAGAAAAACAAGGATAATTAAGTTTAGTTGGCCAACCTGTTAAAATGTACTATGATGTATAAATTTAGTTCAAAAACAGGTGTGTAAGAAACAGAAAAGTTGCAAATGTCTTACATTTTGTGTTAAATTCTATTCCAAACTTCTACTCTAGGAATTGTAATAAAACACACACAGAAACACATATGAGACACACAAGACACCAGAAAATAAATAAATAAAACAACTAACCTGCGTCTTTCCTGAAGTCACTCTACCCATGTTACATTGTAGTTTCTGGGCTTTTTTTTTTCAACCCAATTGGTCAAGGTTTTGGGGAAATTTTAGGTGGTGTGTGAGAGTTGGAGGTCAACCACAACCATGACAAATGTCCACAAACATATTTCTGTAAGAAAGAGTTCCTCCACACATACCTCCGTCAGTTCTAGAAACTGGAATACAAAAATCTTTAATAGAAAACCTGGCTGGCTTCTCATGGTGTAATCTGTCAGTATACATGTCATGTTCTTTTTGTTTAAGCTATAGTTGCCACAGACAGTGCTAGGAAGTAAGGAAATGGAGCAAGAAAGATGGCAGGAAGCTAAAGGGAAAAATACAAAAATAAGAAAAAATAGATCTCTATCTTAAAATTTTAACCCAGCCCTACCGTACAATCTAAAATTAATCTTGTTCTGTTTTTACTATATAAAGATCTAATGAAAGCATCCTATATGTTAATTTTTGATACATGTTGGTTTTTGTTTCACAGCCACCTTAGAAATTGATGACAACTGTTCATATATCAGTCCATTTATAGAGTGACAGCCACAGATGAGGAGTCTTCAAATGGTGAGAAACTGATGGTAGGTGGTGATCATTGGGTGAAAAACATATATGCACTTAGAATGGCAAAACACATAGGTAGCCAATGAAAGGGAGAAGGCAATGGCACCCCACTCCAGTACTCTTGCCTGGAAAATCCCATGGACAGAGGGGTCTGGTGGGCTGCAGTCCATGGGGTCGCTAAGAGTCAGACACGACTGAGCGACTTCACTTTCACTTTTCACTTTCATGCATTGCAGAAGGAAATGGCAACCCACTCCAGTATTCTTGCCTGGAGAATCCCAGGGACAGAGGAGCCTGGTAGGCTCCCGTCTATGGGGTTGCACAGAGTTGGACACGACTGAAGCAACTTAGCAGCAGCAGCAGCAGCCAATGAAAGATGGGATATAAGCCTAATATATAAATTTGAAGCTAATGTTGCAGGAAAGAACAATTTCTGTTATTTCCATGAGAAAAATCAGGAATGCATTGTTGGGAACTTTTCTGAGCACAGTGCTATGCTTTGAAGATATTTTTCAAGATTGGTTAATATATTTAATTTGATAATTAAAAAAGAGCACAATAAATTTTGGAAATACTCTATCACAATATTCACATTAATGCTGGAAATAACATTTTTATAAGAAGAATTTTTCTTGATGAAAATAAGAAAATTATACAGCTTCTAATAGAGGTGGACAGCTGCAAGAAAGATGTCAACACTGAGCTGAAACTGGCCCTTTGCCTTTGGGATTCTATTCAGAACTGTTTCATTTTTCTAGTTATTCCAATGTCACATGTGAATGTGATTATATTTTTGATCTTTCATTGTCCTAATTACTAGATATCTGACTATAAGAAACTTGAATTTCTCATAATTGACTCATGGTTATAAAGTCTCTTAGAGATTTGGCAAAATAAAAAGAACCTACAAATCTTTAAATGGAGACTTTAGTGGTACATTGGACTACAAAAGTCAGCATGCTTGTTCTGCAACTGTTCTTTTTAAACATGTATTGAAAGAGTTTTCTTCCAATTTAGTAATTCATAGTATGAAGTGATGGAGCACTGAATGCGGGTGAACTAATGGTGCTTCAGGTGACCTGAGTCAAGTTAGGACTTTACCACCAACTAGCGCTTTAATCCTGGGGAAGTCACTTAATCCCTTGTTCCGTTGATTTCCAGTTAACCTCCAGTGATACAGGGCTGTCGTCACCCAAGGTTCTCAAAAGCTCTGCTTAAAAATAGTTTGCTGTAGACCAGCCAGTATAAAATTAATATTAAACTCTTAAGAAATATGAGACTTTTCCTATTTGATAATATCTTTCCAATAGGTTAAAAAATAGCCTATGATCCAGTTGAAAATAGTTATTACCAATTGTGTCATTTGCAAGAACAGAGCTCAGCAGGTGTATTTTAAAATTTAGTGTTTGGATAGATAGAGTTACATTGTTAAAGTCTAGATCCTATCACATTTTAAAAACATATGGTTATAATTGAACTTTTCTTTAACCAAATTTAACCTAATTTCAAATATTTTTTCAGACACTTTTAAGAAAGATTTATCTACTCTCACCTCTTGTCAAACATGGTGGCAAATAAATAAAAAGTGCAATCAAGAAGTAAGATAAATTATAAACTGTATTCAACTGTATTAGTATTTGAAATTAGTTTATATCATTATAATTCTTATTTTGTTTCTAAGAAGTCAAACAGTGACAATGAGCTTATTTTGTACATTCTTGCAGAGGTATATTAACTTGCAAAATCAGATATTATTTTTGGAATTCTCGTAAAGAAATATGTATAGTGTTATGTAGCTCTATAAAAATAAATCTTTTGGTTGGGTTAATGAACTAAACAACACTTAGTTTTCTTGTATTCTTCATCAGTATATTTCAATGGTTTTAATACAGAGAGAAATTAATGTGAAAAAAATAACTTTCTATTACTATATATTTGCACCATTGTTGTATCTTAGTGATCTTCCAAATACCTTTTCATTTCAGTGTGATTAATGTATTATTTTGTTTATCTAGTACTCCATTGAGACAAAGTTATCTGGACCAAAGCAAGGAGCAAATTCTTTTGGAATGGATTCTATAATTGGCATTGTTAGTGTGAGAGGCAATGATCCCTTGGACTTTGATTCTGGATACCATGTAATTAATATATTTATTATTCTGCAGAGTGACAAGATTATTTGTAACTCTGAACTCTGCCTGAAAAATTAAACACACTATTATTTTAAAGGAAGAGTAATAGTATGTGATCCACTAATAAGGATTATGCAGCTAACCAAATATCAAGATCCAGTCTTTGCAGATTTCAAAGCATAGAGGTCATGTCTTAATTTTTTTGAGATCTAGCTAAAGAAGTTTCATATGAAAGACTTTAAATAACTTTCTAATTAGGTAAAGTTAAATCAATACACTAACATTTATTCTGAACATCACTGATGGAAAAAAAAATTAAAAGTCAAGTTTCTTATTGAACATTCATATCCTGTCCCACTTAGAATGGCGAAACACACAGGTAGCCCAAGGAAAGGTGAGGTATTAACTTTATAGATGAATCTGCACTAAGATGGTAGGAAAGAAGGGAAAAAATCTTATATGTCCATGAGAAAAATAAGGAAAGCATTGTTGGGGAGTAGAGAATGATGTATTAGTAGGAACAATTGATTGGAAAGGAAAGAGCTAGATGGCTATTGTGATACCCTGTGCACACAGAAATGGAGTGTGAAATTTGAGAAATAAGGGATAAATTATTATTATTGGCATTGGTAAAACATTTTCATTTTCAGAAATTCCCCACATGTATTATTTAAATAATGTGGTTGAGAAAATAGTCATAGAAAGCAAATGCAAGAATTTATAGAAAAAAATAGTGAACTTGCTGCTGAATAGATATTTAGGAGAAAGTGAAAGTGAAGTCGCTCAGTCCTGTCCGACTCTTTGGGACCCCATGGACTGTAGCCTATCAGACTCCTCTGTCCATGGGATTTTCCAGGCAAGAGTGCTGGAGTGGATTGCCATTTCCTTCTCCAGGGGATCTTCCTGACCCAGGAATCGAATCCTGGTCTTCCGCATTGCAGGCAGACGCTTTACAGTCTGAGCCACCAAGGAAGCCCATATTTAGGAGAAGGAGGTATTAATAACAAGATCATCGCAACCTTCTAGCCCAAAGAATACAAAGGGTAGAAGAAAGCCAATGATTTCCATTTAAATTTGGAAATGTTAAATGTCACAGTAGGATGGAGAAGCCGATGATACCTATGTTTTAAGTGATTTTAGTGTTAGGACTACTATATGAGGTTAAAATTAGGTGAGAAAAATGAAGGTTGTACATACGAGCTACATAGATATTAAGCAGTTGAGCTCCATACTTGTGCTCATTCCCTACCTTACTCCCCTTGCTTGCCTTGACTCACATATTCAACCAAACCTCTAGTAAGTCCTTTAAGACCTACCTCATCTTTCTACTACGTAACTAACCAATTAATTTTATGACATTTTGTATGTTAGTACCTATCCAAGAGATTTAAGAACAATCATTGACAACTCCAAACTCAGCACAGGCTCTTGTACATGTAAGGGCTCATTTAATGTTTGCTTAAGATAAGTATAATAGATGCCTTATTGCCTCAGGAGTGTTCTTTTGAAAAGAGAATGTATGTCTGAACAAATAATGTCTAAAGGGTAAGATGTGTGACAGGATAGTGAGGAAAATATTTGAGATCTGATGCATTCTTAGAAGTTATCTCCTGTTCTTGATCCCAAAGGTAACTCATAGTTCTGTTTCCAGGAGTTAGAATTAAACAACTTGCTCTGTGAATATTTTAAGTGCATTGTACTTTTAGTTAATAACTGACTCCGTGATTCATTCATTATCTTTTTTGTTCAATTTCGTCTATATCTAGGCATACATCTAAGCTACACATTTGAGTGAGGCTTAATGGCATATGAAATGAAGCTATTTTGAAATATACAATTAATCAAATTAACTGAGAAAGCACGTGTATTTCTTTTAATCGCCTAGGAGAAAAATAAGTCTATATCTATAACATAGAATACTATAACAAAAACCTAACAGGAGACATACTATAAAGATATATATGTATTACTAAATAGTATAACCTTTTTTAAACTCTTTTCCAGGTTTTCCAGCTCAAACTGAGAGAAAAATATTCAACAGGTCTGTTCTGTCAAGAGACATTGATTATCACAATTAGAAACATAAATGATGAGAAACCTCAATTTGAGTAAGCATATTTATTTTAAAGTGTAACCATAAGAGAATACCTAAGTAAACTTTTCACATATATTATAAATGATAATAATAAAGATTATGTAACTACATAGAAATAAATTATAGGGTTATATTAAAATATATTACTAATATATTAAAATATAAAAATATAGAGTTATATTTATATATATTAAAATATATTAAATAAAATATATTACTAGATTATAGTAAAATATATTACTATATACAAATTTGATATATGTAGCAATATAAACTAAAATACATTTTATAAAATATTGGAAAATAAATATAGACGTGAACAATATTATAATATGGTGAAAGCACTTTTGTGTCTTTCAGTTTTCTTCTGTAAAAGTTTTGTAATGTTGTCTTGTTGTTATATATTAATTTTAAATTATAGGACAAGTATACCTTAAAATGTAGTTTTAAATGTTTAATTTAAGCTACTTAACTTCCGTACTCTGAGGTATCATTGTAGCTTTCAAAAACATTTTCAGATTGTGAATGACTGTTAGATGTTTTTCTTTACATCAAAGCGTTGTAACCAAATATATTACTACAATCTAACCAAAATACTTCTTAGGTTGATGAAGAGGAAAAAAAACATTGTAATATTCAAATTATTTTACTTCTACCCCTAAGTTATATCTCTACAGATGACTAAGAAGAGTTACATTGCCTCAGTCCTCAAATTCATTTTTATATTATCTGAATAATAAAAGCAAATATGGAGCTTTTATTTCTTAGCTTTTCTCTTATTTCTGGGGATAGTTACCCTACCTGCCTACCTACATTTGGGCTAGAGGTGTTATCAATTTTTAAAATAATTTTTGTCACCTGCATGCTTTTTATAAGCATAAATTTATTTTACTTGCTTAGTAGATTTCAATGCTAGATATTATAAACAATATCAAAATTATGAAAATATTGGTATGGCCACAAAATATTGTTTTCATTTCTTAAGAGACATAGTATATTAAGTCACAATTAATGAAACAGAAAAGAAAATGATTCAAAGTGGTACAGCATGTAGATATTGCGAGTTATATTATACTATGGTAAAAGGAAAAAGCACATTGTAAAGGAGAAACCACATTAGATTGTGGTGGTCAAGAAAGTTGCTCAGAGGAATGGGCTCACCCACTCACCTCCCTTTTCCTTTAATCCCACTAAACTTCTCTTCTGACCCCAGATTTAGCCTTTCCTTTCCTTTAAAATATGCAGCAAAGTTATAGTTTCTATTACACAGTTCTGTAGTTATTTATATACATGTTCACCACTAGCAATGAGATCTAATAAGCAGAAACCAGCTTATTATGTGTATAAACTGGAATAATATACTGTAGGTTACTGATAAATGTCTGATGCTTGAATGGAAGTTTTAATAAGAAAGAAATTTAAGTTTCAGAAATGTTCTAGAAACTGATCAGGGATTTGAAATATACTTTAAATAGATGAACAATAAATTCAAAATAAATGTCCTGATAACTTGCTTTAATAAGTTATGACTTTGGAATTCAACATACCAGATAAGAAGATGAAGATGAAAATATTTAATCCCTTATGTTCAGTTGCCAACTGTCCCATACATGTGATATTTGGAATATAGAGGTGCACTATTTCACTCCGTCAGCTTTATTTCTTTGATGTCATGATTATCTTTGCCATCTGTCATGATTCCAGAGACTAAATGATTAAAAATTATTGCTTATGCAAAGATTACACAACTTACTGCCAGAAACGGATTTTCTTAATATTTGATTACCTTTGGAACTCAAATTCTTGACATGATAAACATAGCACTACTACAAATCCAAAAGATTCTTTGCAAGTTATCAGAACTAGGCAGGTAGGTGTATACAGCTTTGCATTTGCAACATCTTTTGATCACCATATTTGTAAACCATTTCTTCTGAATTCTATTAATGTGACTGGAAAAAAACCTTGTTGGAGAAATTATAGCAAGAGTAAAAGCAACAGATCGAGATGAAGGCAACAGCGTCACTTACTCCTTTAGAACACAGCAGGAAAAGTTTGTTTTGGACTCTTTTTTTAAGTTTTAAATACATACTTTTAGCTTTCTTTCTTTAAGCATTCACTATCTAATCTCTGCATTTCCTTTAGAAATTGGCCTAGTAAAACTACTCTTTCCAAATTAGATTAAATATGGAGAAGGAAACACCAAAAATGTGTGGTATTTCACAGTTGCTATTTTCCTACTTGTAAAAATGACCTTGTGAAATAATAACTGTCCTAATAACTTATTTTTATAACTGGCTATTGGCTTACAGAAGCAATCAATACAATATTTCTGTGAAATCTCTGTAGACTATAGGACAGATAAGTCATATCTAATTCCTTAATTTTTCTTGAGAAAATCAGAACTTTTCCTTAACAATTATATTTTGAATACTTGATTATGGATATATTCCAATATATGTGGACAGAATGACCACTCCAAGATACTGCTTTCTTATGGCTTGTCACAGTATTTGATTTAACTGTCCAGCATTCAACCAGAGGAAAAAAAACACCACCAGCAGCAGCACTCTCAGAGTTTCTTAAGCAAGACTGTGTAAGACTGTTCTCTCTGTCTGATTCAGGGAGCTTGAGGTTCACAAGAACAGAAATCAGGAGTGAAGATGGATATAAAGTATAGATTAAGGGTAGACTGGAACACACAGCAGATGTAGAAACAAAGTTATTGTTCAGTTCAGTCGCTCAGTCGTGTCTGACCCTGTGCGACCATATGAATTGCAGCACGCCAGGCCTCCCTGTCCATCACCAACTCCCGGAGTTCACTCAGACTCGCGTCCATCGATTCAGTGATGCCATCCAGCCATCTCATCCTCGGTCGTCCCCTTCCCCTCCTGCCCCCAATCCCTCCCAGCATCAAAGTCTTCTCCAATGAGTCAACTCTTCGCATGAGGTGGCCAAAGTACTGGAGTTTCAGCTTTAGAATCATTCCTTCCAAAGAAATCCCTGGGTTGATCTCCTTTAGAATGGACTGGTTGGCTCTCCTTGCAGTCCAAGGGACTCTCAAGAGTCTTCTCCAACACCACAGCTCAAAAGCATCAATTCTTCTGCGCTCAGCCTTCTTCACAGTCCAACTCTCACATCCATACATGACCACAGGAAAAATCATAGCCTTGACTAGATGGACCTTTGTTGGCAAAGTAATGTCTCTGCTTTTGAATATGCGGTCTAGGTTGGTCATAACTTTCCTTCCAAGGAGTAAGCATCTTTTAATTTCATGGCTGCAATCACCATCTGCAGTGATTTTGGAGCCCCCCAAAAGTTATTGTTATCAAGGGGTAAAGGGAAAAGGGATAAACTGGGAGACTGGGATTGACATATAAACACTATTAAATATAAAACAGATAACTAACAAGGACCTACTACAGAACAGGGAATACTACTCAATACTCTGTACTGGCCTATATGGGGAAAATCTTAGAAAGATGGATATATGTATATGTATAACTGATTTACTTTTCTGTACGCCTGAAACTAATAAAAAATTAGAAGTCAATTATACTCTCATAAAAATTTTTAAAAAAGGAATAAGTTAAGTGAGATGGCAAAAACAATACATGATTAGGATTTTAACATAGTTTTTTCAGGCTTAAAAATACTGATAAATTTTTATTATTATAACTAAAATAAAATATTATAATCTAGTATTTTAAAGTACATATGCTACCTATGCTTGGTAAATCCATAAATCACAATTTAGAGATTTGGATAACAATATGATAAAATCATTTTTAATATTAAATTATATTTTAAGGGTAAGTATAAAGCAAGTGAGCATTCTTAAACAAATATTTTCATTGAATATAGAACTGCTAAACATCACTTTTTTTATTCACTAAAAGTAAATCCCATGGACGGAGCAGCCTGGAAGGCTGCGGTCCATGGAGTCGCGAAGAGTCGGACACGACTGAGCGACTTCTCTTTCACTTTTCACTTTCATGCACTGGAGAAGGAAATGGCAACCCACTCCAGTGTTCTTGCCTGGAGAATCCCAGGGACAGGGCAGCCGTCTATGGGGTCACAGAGAGTCGGACACGACTGAAGTGACTTAGCAGCAGCATACACTATTAAATGAATTAAAGTACTATCAATATGAATAAATTGACATGTGCTTAATTATTTGAGTTTGATAATTTTTCTTTATTTCTTTTCATTAGTCACAGGCATAATTACTCTTCTTCAGCCTTTGAATCTTGACAACCCAGATAATCCTAAAACCTACTCTTTGGAAACTGAGGCCATAGATAATGCAAATAATACCAGTACTTATTTGTTTTCAGTTTTTGTGGAGGATATAGATGATCCTATTGTCTGTGACCCAAGTTTTTCAACAGGAGCAGGTATACTACAAGTCTATTTTATTGATAACATCCATGAAATGAAAGAGAAAAAAGAAAAAAATTAGAGTTGGTGTGATTTAAAATAACATTCAAATAATTGTTTCTTTATGTGGCAGATTGGACATAGGAATAGTTACAAACTTATTTTAAGTTTATCATAACATATGAGTTAACAGGCAGCTTCAAAATATTAAGACATGTGAAAATCTAAATTATAAAATATAACTTCCATCTTCTAAATTGACCAAGGCTTAAGATAATTGTGGGGAAAGGCAGTGCTGAGTAAGGTATAAACAAATTAACACAATGCAATACTATTCAGACATAAAAAAATGGATTTTTACATTTGGCAGCAATATGGATAGACTTGCAGGGCATTGTGTTAGGTGAAATAAGTCAGACCAAAAAAGACAAACATTGTATAATATGACTCAATGTGGAACTGGAAAAAATACAGCAAACTAATGAATATAACAACAAAAAAAGCAGACTCACAGATCTAGAGAACAAACTAGTGTCTACCAGTGGGAAGAGTGCAGTTAGAGAGGAGACAATCTAAAGGGGAGGGATTTAGGGGAACAAATCAGTAGGTGTAAAAGGAGCCATAAGAATACATTATGCAACATGGAGAATATAGCAAATATTTTATAATAACTATACATGAAGTGCATGCATGCGTGTTCAGTAGCTCAGTTGTGTCCAACTCTTTGTGACCCCAGGGACTGTAGCCCACCATAATTCTCTGTCCATGGAATTTTCCAGGCAAGAATACTGGAGTGTGGGTTTCCATTTCCTACTTCAAGGGATCTTCCTGACCCAGGGATCAAACCCACATCTCCTGTCTCTTGCACTGGCAGGTGGATTCTTTACCACTGAGCCACCTGGGAAGACTATGAATCACTATATTATATACCTGTAACATATAATACTATACATCAACCATATTCAATAAAAAAGAAATAGCACTTCATAAAGCAAAATTTTGAATAGCAATCTAAAATACTGTTTCATTTCAGTTCAGTCACTCAGTCATGTCTGACTCTGCGACCCCATGAATCACAGCACACCAGGCCTCCCTGTCCGTTACCAACTCCTGGAGTTCATTCAAACTCATGTTCATTAAGTCAGTGATGCCATCCAGCCATCTCATCCTCTGTCGTCCCCTTCTCCTCCTGCCCCCAACCCCTCCCAGCATCAGGGTCTTTTCCAATAAGTCAACTCTTTGCATGAGGTGGCCAAAGTATTGTTTAGTAACTGCTTATAAAGAGTATTAAAATTATTATTTTCATTTCATTATTTTTGTTTCTTGGTTTGTTTTTACAGAATTAGACATGTATTCAAGGTTTATGAGCAAAACTTACAGTAACATAATATTTTAATATTTATTTTTTAATCCTCAAACATGTATAAAGTGTTTCAGATTCTTTCTAAGCCACACAAAGCATAATATCCCAAATACAAAGATGTGGCAACATGTAAAATAAAATGAAAGCATGTGTTTAAGAGGGGTTTCTCTGGTGGCTCAGCAGTGAAGAATCAGCCTACAATGCAGGGGATGTGGGTTTGGTCCCTGAGTTGGGAATATCCCTTGGAGAAGGGAATGGCAAACCGCTCTATTAAGTGATTAGCATGTTATTAAGTGAAATCGTTCAGTCGTGTCTGACTCTTTCCATCCCCATGGACAGTGGAGCCTGCACCAGGCTCCTCCGTCCATGGGATTTTCTAGGCAAGAGTACTGGAGTGGGTTGCCATTTTCTTCTCCAGGGAATCTTCCAGACCCAGGGATTGAACCCAGGTCTCCCGCATTGATAGACGCTTTACCGTCTGAGCCACCAGGGAAGTCCAAACCACTCTATTATTGCCTGGTAAATCCCATAGACAGAGGAACATGGTGGGATACAGTTCAGGGGTCGCAAAAGAGTTGGACATGAGTTAGTGACTAAAAAATGGCAACATTTGAAAGAAACAAAATGTCAAACAACAGAAAATTGGTTAAAAGATAGTATATTCATTTGATGAAATGTTACCTAGCAATTAAAAATTTTTACAAAAAATAAAAAGCATGAGATGAAATAAACTGTAAAAGTTTTCTTAATTATGTTGAATACAATGCTATATGCTATTAGCCAATAATTGTAAATATCATTTTATATATATGATCTTATTTATCTCTATTTTTGTATAGTTACAAAAACTATTCTTTATTTCATAAATGTTTTTAAAAATATTATCTATGGCTAATTTTTAAAATGTTTCTCAAGTTAAAACTCTAGCCATGGTTATAAATTTCAACTTCTTGTATAATCACCATCATACTCCTAATAGTTTGTAGCTATCTCAACTGATATTCTTGCTCCAAAAAGAGTACTTGCTTAAAATAGGTTTTCAATTATATAACTGCAATAGAATAGATATTTAAAGTAATATATGAAGGAACCCTTCAGTATGAGTAAAATAGATGTTCCTGAAAAGTTTGGTATAAGTTAAAATTTTGTCAAGTGTATTTCATCTTAAAAATTTCAGCCATTAAAAAACATTCATAATATGTTAATGAAAATCAGTATACTGTCATGCGTAAGCAAATGAATTATGTTTTCAATAGCACCAAACAAATCACAACTTCACATACTGTTTTCTGACTTTATCATGATTTGTGTTCATGTTTTTCATAAAGACCTCCTGAAAATAAAACTTTTAAACATTTAAATGCATTAATACCTGAAACTTTGTAGATAGTAGGATCTCAGAAAATCCAAGTTGGCTTGGTTTGAATTTGGTTTGGTCAATTCAACTCCTTAATTACATCTGTTGTGCCAGTTACTCTCTCCATTCTTTTCCTTCATGTATCTTTAATCTTACTTGCTTACTTAACTATCATAGTCGAACCCTCTCTCCTCTTTCTGTCTTTTCTGTTCTGACTCCTTTTTTTTCTCTAGCTGTTTCTATTAGGAAAAACTATCCAATTAACTAGGAAACAATTATTCTGGTATGTTATAAATCTATCTGAAATAAGAATTTGTGTTAAAGGAACTTGTTCATAGATGCTAAACCTAAGAAAGAAAAACCTCCTAGTAGGCCTTGACAATGAATCATCTTATAGGCCTGGTGTTTATAAAAACTTTATCTTTTGGATCACTTTGAGACAATCAAACTGATGTTCTTCATAATTTACTCTTCTGGTCTCCCCGAAATCATGGAAAGCTTTAAAAAGATACACATGGATCACAAGGAGGTCATTCTGACCCAATTTCTCCCACAGACTTGGCTGAACCAGCATAAACTGCTTCGGCAGGATCAAGATCAAGGTTATTTTCTCTTCCATCATGTGGGTTCATGGACCTTGTGACAGAGAAGTAGTAGAAAATAATATTCTACCTTTTATCTAAAATAGTGTAAATCTGCAGCTCTCTGTGAGATTTCTTAAGATAAGGTATCCAATGGCCCTAATTAACTAGAGCAAACCACTAAATTAGGGAATCCGTTTTTATGTCGAGTTTGAAACTGAGTTCAAAAGAAGCAAGACCTGTTCACATAACAATTGTTCCATTACATTCTTAGAAATAGTCAAATTACATGAGGCCTTTTCAGGACTTCCTAGTCTAGTTTATAGACTATATTCAATATTCAAGTGAACAGAAAGCAGAAATAATTTTAAAAGAGTATCATTTGTAGAATCATACAATAGGTGAAAAAAATTCCTTAATGTGTGTGTGTTTGTATAATTTGGTTTTGAGGTGAGACAGAATCACAATTGGTAAATAAGATAAGAAGGAAGATAAGAAAGAAAGATAAGAAGCAGTGATTGAAGAAAGGAAAGTAACTTATTGATCACTTGTGAGATGCATTATGTATAATATTTAATCCTCAGAACCACTCTAAGGTTGATAATATGTCTTATCCTATTATATAGATAAGAATATTGATGGATCAGAAATTCAACACTATTTTTTCCTGACTCCACAGCTTTTGCTCTATTTCTTGTACATTATTGTGGAAAGAGATAAAAGACCAATTATCAAACAAAGCAATCAGAGTTGAAAGCATATCTTAATGGTCACTGACTTTGTGCCAGACATTGAGCAATTACAGCCTATTCCACACACTAGCTCAAAATTTAAATGTAGAAATATGAAACTGGTATTTTTATGTTGGTTTTCTTAAAATGAATGTTAGTTGAAAAATTATTTGTAATCTTTTTTCTCTGAAATAAATATCATTAAGAAAACTACCATAGGGAGAAATTCTTACAGCATGACAATTTATGGAACCATTATGAAACAAAATGCGGTGAAAGAATGTTTGAATTTAAATTACTGCTCATGGTTTATATAATTTTATAGATGTTTCCATGTCTGTTCCTGAAAATGTTCCTGCATCTGCTTTTATATATATGATTCTTGCAAGAGATCCACATCCAGGACAAGAAGTTGAGGTAAGCATTTCATTATTATCTATTAATTTTTTCCAACTTTCACTTTTAAAAAGTGGTCAAATATTCAATGAGCAAAAAATTATTCCATCAGACTTTGAATTAATGTCATCTTTATATCTTATGGTAGTCAATGAAGTGAAAGAAAGAATTTAAACCTTTGAATAAGTACATTCTAAAAGTGGTGACTTGAAAATGAAAGTAATAGACCTTGTAAGATACTCTAAAAGGTATTTAGAACCAGAGCATACATTTATTTGATGATGTTTATACAGCTGAGAGAGTATCCTTTGATGTTTTTTACCTTTTATTCATCCTAGATGAGGCATAATTTCTTTACTACACATATAATTCGAATAAATGATATGTTATTGGATTGGCCAACATGTCTGTTAGGGATTTTCTGTACAATGCCGTGGAAAAACATGAATGAACTTACTGGGATTTTTGTTTGCTTGTTTGTTTTGCTTTTGCTTTTTCACTTCGACGGGTTTTGGTAGCTGCATGCTGGCTTTCTTGAGTAGTGGCGAGAAGGGGAGATCTCTGGTTGTGGTAGTGTGCTTCTCACTGTGGTGGCTTCTCCTGTTGCAGAGCCCGGGTCCCAGGTCGTGCACACTTTAGTAGTTGCTGCTCACGAGCTCTAGAGCGTGAGCTCAGTAGGTGTGGCACATGGGCTTAGTTGCCCCCTGGCATGTGAAATCTGCCTGGACCAGGGATCAAACTTGTACCCCCTGCCTTGGCAGGCAGATTCTTAACCACTGGATCACCAGAGAGGTTCCCAAATGGACTTTTTGGACAACCCAATATACCTTCATATAATTTCTAGTTACAAAAATAAACAATAATAGTGATTTAATGAATAATAAATGACAAAATAATTACAGATTAAGAGGCAGTAAAGAAGAAGAAATTCAGGATAATTAGTCTAGATTTTCTCAGGAATTTTTTATGGTATACATATGAATGATATTCTAATTGCAAGAAAAAAACTTATTTTTTGATTATAGAATTATAAATCATATTAGTACAATGAACTATTCTGCTCTAATTCTCTTTAGGGCTAACTGCATTTTTTCCATTTGCTCATGTTTACTCTAGCAACTGGCTTCTAAACATCGTTTGGAGAATAAAGCTGAAGCGATAGCTTAGGGGGCATTGTTGGAAAATTTAGTCTGTATACAATTTTTCTAGTGATATGATTACAGTGATGCATTGATCAATAGTGCTAATTTCATTTTTTTGCTCATGTGAATTTTAGATTGAGGAAAGAAAATAACACAGGAAAAACATCATTTCTTATTTACTCAATTCAAAAGCTCCATTTATGTGGATATGTAAATGCTTGTGGGAGGATAGGGTCAGGATATGTGGATTATTTAGGGTGTGTAGATATATATGGGGATTTAGGCCAGGATTACATCCATATAGGAAAAGGATGGGGTTTCTATGTAAATACCAATTATAATTTTATGTGTTTAATGTATATATTTCATAACTAAATATTATATGAATTATATTGTAAAAGTCACTGGGAAAGAAAAACAAAGACTTGGAAAATAAATTTTAAAACAAATCCCAAAGTATAATAATATGGGGAGAAACAGGCAAATGAGATTTTCCCATAAGAACATTTAATGGATTTTAGTCTAACATAAGCCAACTTTGGTTGTTCACTTATAGACAAATAAAAATCAGTTAGTATGCCCATCAAAATGACTGTGATGTCTTTTTGGAAATGGCATTGGAAATGTCTCCCAGGTCTTATTGTTTTTCTTTGGACCAAAAAATAGATGTAAATTTTTTAAAAATATGATATCTTTACAAAATCCTTAAAAAAAATCTTTAATATTCATCTCGAAACTGAGTCAATTTATAAGTGGTGATAACAATTGTGAGGAACGTGATGATGCCCATAAAAATTTCTGTCCAAAGCAATATTTTATTGTGCTATACAGAAAATCAGTACAGAGATGATATCTAATGTATTTTTCCAAATAATTCAGTGCATGTATATAAGAAGGAATGGCTTGTTTATATATTAGAAAAATCTGTAAATGCAAGACTAGAAATAAACTAATTATAAAACCAATAATGGATGTTTACCAAAAATGTTCTAATATTTAAATATAAAAATCTTGGGGAAAAAAACCCCTAAAATGCTGAAAAAAATTCAGATTGCTTTTGAAGTCTGGAAAAGAAAGTTTAGTTTTTATTTTATGGGCACTGTCTTCACAAAATTAATTTTGGTTTAGTTAGGTTGCCAAATAATTGCATCAAAACTGTCAGTTCAAAATTCATGCTTTTTCAATAATATATTAATCATTATTTTGTGTGTGCTTTCTTAAAGATTTTAATATCAAATTCTTCAGTTTATGCCACTGTCTACTTTGCTTTGGAGTCCCATAATGGTGCCATATCTAAAACCATGAAATCTCTTTTGGATTATGAAGCAAATCCTAAAGTAAGAATATATATGAAACAATATTAAAATAATAAAGAAGTTTAAATGCCCTACAATATGAATAACTTTCAATATTTTTAATAAGAATAACTTGTGAAAACATACATCAAATTCATGTAAATTATATTTTAATATTCACATACATCAAGCAAAATTTCACTTTAAGAAAATAAATTTAGATGTTTATTTGATTTATTGTACTTTTTCCATTAAACTTTTAAAAAATAATATTTCATTTTTGTATTTGCTTCTTTAAATGGATAGAAAAGATAGAGAAGGGATTATCTCCATATTGAAGAGCATAAAAAAGTTGGAGAAGGGACTCCCTCCATATTCAAAAGCATAAAGCTTAAGCAATGTTCTAGGTAATTAAATAAAATTGCCCTTTTTTACAGTCATGATTTATCTGGAATGTTGCCTTTATCCTTGGCTTTACTTGACTATAGAAATCTGCCCTAAGTCTTTTTTCCCCCCAATGTCCTGGTCAAATTTCAAATTTGCAAATATTTGGAAAGAAGAGAGAGGTATAAAGGAATGGAAAAACATAACAAATAACTTTTCCTATAAAGTCATTCTGGGAAATGGGACCACTTAAATTTCAAATGTTTACCAGTGTCTTTAAACATTTCTCAAAATTTCCAGTAGTAGACTTATCAGGCACATTTTCAAAAAAACAGCATATTATCTAAAATAAGCCTTTATAAGCTGCAATTTTTTTTTGTAAATTGCAAATATTTTGACTAGGATTTTCTCACTGTGTGACAGAGGAAAAAAATAAAGCAGCAACTGGTGCTCTAAGACAATTGCCTAATAGTCTCTAACATTACTTTTAAATTTGGTATTGTAGGATCATCTCTCATATATTCAACTTTGTTGTTTTCTAGTCACTTCGAAACAAAGTGCTTCAGTTCTATTTGCTTCTTCACTCTTCATATGATGTTCAAAATTAACTTTAGGAAAAAAGCCTGATTCACATTTTTATTTTAATTGATAAATTAGACTGAAGAAAATATTCTTATCATTCATAAAGCAGGATGATTTATTAACTTATTCAGAACTTAATTCCTTCCCTATATTTTATATTTTTCTCCACAAAACAATTTGTTTTTACACATTATATTAATATTTATGACCTTCCTAGGCAACTTGACTTTTGTTGCTAAATATTCATCCCCTAACTGTTCTTCAAGGTTATGGAGGAAATTTGATTTTTATACCTTGATATTTAATAGCAGCTTTGCTAACTCCTTGTATTAATTCAGAGAATTTCCATATGATCTTTCATTTTCTATGTGTCAACATTCATAGTTAAAATAACTGTCAAGAATGACATTGTTTTTCTCTTTAATTCTTTCTTATAGCTTTTTATTTATATCATGGTGATGGTGGTTTAGTTGCTAAGCCGTGTCCCTTTCTTGCAACCCCATGGACTGTAGACCACCAGGTTCCTCTGTCCTTGGGATTCTCCAGACAGGAATACTGGAGAGGGTTACCATTTCCTTCTTCAGGAAATTTTCCAGACTCAGGGATCAAATCCTTGTTTCCTGAGTTGGCAGCTGGGTTTTTTACTGATTAAGCCACAAGACTTATTTTTTTTGATGAGGACTTCCAGAACAATGTTTACTAGAAGTGGTAATAGGAGGCATTGTTGTTTTGTCATGATTTTAAAAGGTATTGCTTAAAGGTTTCAAATAATGGTATTTCTTATAAGGCTATATCAGATTTTTTTTAATAAGACAAGTATTTTTTAAAATTTTTAGTTTGTTAAGGGCTTCTATCAGGAAGTTGATCTTGAATTTTATTATATTTTTCTCCATTTGCTTAGAAAATTATATGGTTCTTTTCTTAATTTATTAAACTTCCACGTTACTTTAATACATTTTATGCTACTATATCGTATTTGTATTGCTGGGATCTATCCTACCCCATATAAAGTAGTTTTCAGCATAGGTTACTTTATTCAGTTTGCTAATGTTTTAATTTAATATAGGGAATGCAAACCTAGATGTTCTCTTTTCCATGTAGACTAAAGTTCAAGGCAGTTTTTTCTCTCATTTTTTCCCCCAACATATGAGCTCATGTTTACAAGAGCTTCTACACGTTTACACATTTAAACAGTATTGACCAAATGTCTCTCCAAAAGGATATACCTTTTGGCATTGCTGGGACATCACTGACTTTATATGTAAATTTAATTTGCTCCTTGGAAGAAAAGCTATGATCAACCTAGATAGCATATTAAAAAGTAGAGACATTACTTTGCCAACAAAGGTCTATCTAGTCAAAGCTAAGGTTTTTCCAGTGGTCATGTATGGATGTGAGAGTTGGACTATAAAGAAAGCTGAAAACTGAAGAATTGATGCTTTTGAACTGTGGTGTTGGAGAAGACTCTTGAGAGTCCCTTGGACTGCAAGGAGATCCAACCAGTCCATCCTAAAGGAGATCAGTCCTGAATATCCATTGGAAGGACTGATGCTGAAGCTGAAACTCCATACTTTGGCCACCTGATGCAAAGAACTGACACTAGAAGAGACCCTGATGCTGGGAAAGATTGAAAACGGGAGGAGAAGGGGATGATAGAGGATGAGATGGTTGGACGGCATCACTGACTCGATGGACATGAGTTTGAGTAAGCTCTGGAAGTTGGTGATGGGTAGGGAATCCTGGTGTGCTGCAGTCCATGGGGTCACAAAGAGTTGGACATGACTGAGTGACTGAACTGAATTGAACTGAATAGCCTGGCTATTCCTGAATCAAATGTGTTGTAAATCTTAACTTTTATTAATCTCTCTCTCTCTCTTTTTCTTTTTCTTCTATAATTTAATTTCAGTGGTATTCTGAAAGGATTATGACAAATGATTTTACTCTGTCCACCAATCTTCTCTTAAAAAAAAAAAAAGCCTTCATTTCATAAACTTTCCTCTTCCTTTGATCTATATATTTAGTCCTCCCCATTAGAATGTGACTTCCTCCATAGTGAGGTTATTTCTAATTTAGTTCCTATCTCTGATGTACTGGCTTCCCAGGTGGCACTAACGGTAAAGAACCCGCCTGCCAGTGCAGGAGACTTAAGAGGCACGGTTCAATTCCAGGGTCAGGAAGATCCCCTGAAAGAAATGGCAACCCATTCTAGCGTTATTGTCTGGAGAATCCCATGGACAGAGGAACCTGGTAAGCTATTTTCCATAGGGTCACAAAGAGCTGGATGTGTCTGAAGTGACTTTGCACACTGGTGCACTGCACCGTTGCATCATATAATCAGTCCTCAAGAAATATTTATTGAATGAAAGCATGAACTCTCTCTCCTAATTTCAAGGGTTCATATATTTTGTTAAAACTTAAAATAATGGGAAACAATAAATTCATTAGGTTGAAATCATTTTTGAATTGCCAAGTATTGTACTGGAACACTTACCCTGATTTTCAAGACATCACATGTTTATTTTTTTCCTAGAGCAGCAAAATACTTGCATTAGGTTGAGTATGTGTTAGGCACCAGTAAGGTGCTTCACAAATTATAACTTAATGCTTATGAAAGCCTTGTAAGGGATACCATTTTAACCTCCATTTTTATGGATGAAGACACTAAGTCCAAATAAACAAGTAGCCTACTCAAGATCATTCAGCTGGTAAATGGATGAATAATGATTTCAACACAAGCAGCCTAACTTTAGCATGGGTTCTTCACCATTTTGCTATCTTGCCACTATTGGCTTCTCATCTCTTCTAAAAAGATGTTACTATCCTCCCTCATACTTTGATGCTCTGTTGTAATCTCTGTATATGCAGAAGCTGTGTGTGCTGCTTATTTTAAACATCAGTGTTTGGTACTTAACTGATGTACTGAGGATGAATGAACAAGTGACTGAATGATTATTCAGAAGAGCTGTGCTGTCATAGGGAATCCCACTTTTTCAGACAGTTTCAATGAACAGAAAATTGACATATTTGAGGATAAACTTTTCATTTTAAATCACCCATTTCACTTGTTTAGGCAGTTTTTACATTTTTTGAATAATAATTTACTTTAGTGGTAATATGTTTTTGGTCAAGCCACAGTTTTGTTACATATTCCTTGTAATCTTCAGGTTTTTTTTTTCATTTGTTTGAAATATTCCTGAAATAGAGGGCTCAATAAGGTATGCTGCTGCAGCTGCTGAGTTGCTTCAGTCATGTCTGACTCCTAGCAACCTCATGGACTGCAACCCACCAGGCTCCCCCGTCCCTGGGATTCTCCAGGCAAGAACACTGGAGTGGGTTGCCATTTCCTTCTCCAATGCATGAAAGTGAAAAGTGAAAGTGAAGTCACTCAGTCATGTCTGACTCCTAGTGACCCCATGGACTGTAGCCTGCCAGGCTCCTCCGTCCATGGGATTTGCCAAGCAAGAGTACTGGAGTGGGTTGCCATTGCCTTCTCTGCAATAAGGTATACCCTTCTATAATTAAAAGCACTTAGATTTGTTTTGGAGAAGGCAGTGGCACCCCCACTCCAGTACTCTTGCCTGGAAAGTCCCATGGATGGAAGAGCCTGGTGGGCTGCAGTCCATGCTAGGGGTCGGACACGACTGAGCGACTTCCCTTTCACTTTTCACTTTCATGCATTGGAGAAGGAAATGGCAACCCACCCCAGTGTTCTTGCCTGGAGAATCCCAGGGACGGGGGAGCCTGGTGGGCTGCCATCTATGGGGTTGCACAGAGTCGGACACGACTGAAGTGACTTATCAGCAGCAGATTTGTTTTTCTACATATTCTGCCTATAAATTATATAATTAAGTTTGATAAAACAAAAATTAAAATCATTTTTTGACTTCATCAGGCTTTTAACTACCACCCGATTAGATCATATTTTTAATTATTATGAAATTTGAATATCAACTTTTTATATGAAATTTTACAACTTTTTAATGGGGTTTCTAAAATATGCATTTTCACTTTTTTTTTTCCAAAAAATAAGATAGCTGTTTAGCTTCACATAGTTTTTTCCTAAATACTGAAACTTAGTTATTCTTTTAGTTTGCTATTTCAACAAATTTGACTATGTTACCTTAAATGTAGCATACCAAACCTAAAGTTTAAAAACACTGTCAAAATTCTGTAACAATTGGTAGTAACTTAAACACAGAAATCTATATGAGGGTACAAAAGATACTCCTTTTGACAAACTATCTTTATTTATTTTTGTTTTCTTTAGGAATGGACCTACATTCTTATGTAGCAATTTTTAAAGCACTTTTCAGTTGTATATAAAAAGTGCTCTTTTGTGTAGGGAAATTGCATATTTTAAGGATTCAAAAAAACCATATTCTGTCACGTATTATTTATTTTAGCATTTCCAAATAGTGTTTGCTGTTAAAAACATAGAGAACCTGTCCCTGGATTCATGCATCGGCACCATCATTTTAAACATCAGGAATGTTAATGATGAGAGTCCTATTCTTACATGAATAATGACTAATCTAAATATTTAGATTTTACAACTGAAACTTTTTTATAATGGAGTAAATATCAGAGTTTTGCTATTATTTCCATTGTCATTTTTTAAACAAATATTCAAAGTAACCCAGAAGCAAACCTCTATCAGTCCTATACAGTAACTCTTTTTACACACAGTGAAGGTAAACCTTATTCAATTTTATGCTTGAAACCACAGAAGAGAGTCAATTTTTATGGAATAAGAATTCAAGGCTTTCAATTTTACTGTTAAGTAATATATTGTAAATATTTTAATAAGTAATAAGTAAAATATTGTAGACATGCACATGGATACACTCATAATGAAGAGAATTAGGAACTTGCTCTGGATTAGGTTTTGGCTTACAGGAATATTGTGGCCAGTTTGATCTTCTATCCAGACCACTAAAACTTTCTGCATATCAAAAATAAAGCTGTTTCACTTATTATCACTAGTGATTCACTAGAGCAGCACTTTTAATTTTCTTTAAAAACTTTTCCCTTGCATTCAGAACTTGGATAACTTTGGCACAAGAGGCCTAGCTTTCAGCCTATTTTGGCTTTGTACATGTATTTCTCACTAAGCTTAATCATTTCTAGCTTTTGATTTAAATTGAGAGAGATGCCATTTGTTCATATGCATATTTAGACACTACTACTACTAGGGTAATTAACATTGTTGTGTCTTAGGGAATAGGATGGACAAGGAGAAAAGAGACAAAGGAATGCCAATCAGTGGAGCAGTCAGAAAACACACCATATTTATCCACTAAGTCCACTGTCTCATATTGGCATAGTTTGTGGTGTCCCAAAACAATTATAATAGTAATATCAAAATCACTGATCACAGATCATCATAACAAATATAAATATAATAATAATAATGATTTAAAAAGAAATATTATGAGGATTTCCAAAATGTGATGTGAAAGTGAAAGTCACTCAGTTGTGTCCGACTCTTTACAACCACATGAACTGTACAGTCCATGGAATTCTCCAGGCCAGAATACTGGAGTGGGTAGCCTTTCCCTTCTCCAGGGGTACTTCCCAACCCAAGGATTAAACCCAGGTCTCCTTCATTGCAGGCAGATTCCTTACCAGATGAAACACAAGGAAAGCCCAAGAATACTGGAGTGGGTAGCCTATCCCTTCTCTAGCAGAACTTCCCAACCCAGGATTCGAACCAGGGTCTTCTGCATTGCAGGCAGACTCTTTACCAACTGAGCTATCAGAGAAGCCCAAATGTGATACAGAAACATGAAATGAGCAAATGCCAGAAACTTTCAATTTGTAAGAAAATGCAATATCTGCAAAATGGTTTAAAGTAAATGCAATAAATGGGGTATGCCTAAATATGAAATGAAACAGTGATTTCCAAAGTGTTTGTAGTAATTTTGTCATTTGGAATAACAGAAAGGTATAATTTATCGGTCACTAGAGGGACTAGAGAAAGGGCATAGATAGGAGAAAACTTTCAACCGCACCTTATAATACTTAAACATTCCCTAATACATGTAGTAATTTACAAACAAAAAGAATTTTGAAGCCAGGGACTTGAGACTCTTACAAAATAAGCATGATTTAAAATATTTGTTGTGTGACAGATGAAAAGAGACATTTGTCTGCACCAAGTGATAAAAAAATCCCTTTTGTCCCACAGATATATACCAGATGCATCTATAAATATTTATGAAAATCTGCCTGTTGGAACAAGCTAGTGAAGCCGACAGTAACTGATAGAGACATAGGGGACTTGGTACATTATGAATTTATAGGTATACAAAGAGAATTTTCAATAAATGAAGGTATAATAATTTTTGTTGCTAATCATTTTATAGAGTACATAATAAAATGTGTCGCAAAGAGTCAGACACACTGGGCAACTTTCACTTTCACTATACATTCTCATAAGCACTTTGCATATATGATAACTTCTTTGTTTACTGTCCTAATTCTCATCTAACATATGATGCATGGAGAGAAATCTGAATTTATCCAAGCTCATGCAGCTAATTTGCATATCAGAACCTGCATCTGAATTCAGTCTGCTTGAATATAAGACCTATAACTCTAAGTACATTCTATATGACTGCAAGTTAAGAATTCATGCCTTTCAAAACACTCTCTGACAAAAAACACACCAGGATCCTCTATGACCCACCTCCTAGACTAATGGAAAAAAAAGCAAAAATAAACAAATAGGATCTAATTAAACTTAAAAGCTTTTGCACAATGAAGGAAATTATAAGCTAGGTGAAAAGACAGCCTTCAGAATGGAAGAAAATAATAGCAAATGAAGCAATGGACAAAGAATTAATCTCAATAATATACAAGCAGCTCATGTAGCTCAATTCCAGAAAAATAAATGACCAATCAAAAACTGAGCCAAAAACTAAACAGACATTTCTTCAAAAAAGGCATACAGATGGCTAACAAACACATGAAAAGGTGCTCAACATCACTCATTATCAAAGAAATGTAAATCAAAACCACAATGAGGTACCATCTCACGCCAGTCAGAATGGCTGCTATCAAAAAGTCTACAAATAATAAATGCTGGAGAGGGTGCAAAGAAAAGGGAACCCGCTTACACTGTTGGTGGGAATGCAAACTAGTACAGTCACTATGGAGAACAGTGTGGAGATTCCTTAAAAAACTGGAAATAGAATTGCCATACAACCCAGTAATCCCACTGCTGGGCATACACACCAAGGACACCAGAATTGAAAGAGACACATGTACCCCAATGTTGATTGCAGCATTGTTTACAATAGCTAGGACTTGGAAACAACCTAGATGTCCATAGACAGACAAATGGATAAGAAAGCTGTGGCACATTTACACAATGGAATATTACTCAGCTATTAAAAAGAATGCATTTGAATCAGTTCTAATGAGGTGGATGAAACTGGCCTATTATACAGTGAAGTAAGGCAGAAAGAAAAACACCAATACAGTATATTAACTCATATATATGGAATTTAGAAAGATGGTAACGATGACCCTATATGTGAGACAGCAAAAGAGACACAGATGTATAGAACAGACTTTTGGACTCTGTGGGAGAAGACAAGGGTGTGATGATTTGAGAGAACAGCATTGAAACATGTATATTACCATATGTGAAACGGATTGCCAGTCCAGGTTCAATGCATGAGACAGGGCGCTCAGGGCCGGTGCACTGGGACGACCCTGAGGGATGGGATGGGGAGGGAGGGAGGAGGGGGTTTCAGGATGGGGGACACATGTATACCCATGGCTGATATACACCAATGTATGGCAAAACCACTTCAATATTGTAAGGTAATTAGCCTCCAATTAAAATAAATTAATTAATTTACAAAAAAAAAAGAACTCATGCCTTTAACAATTTAGGCATAAAAAAGGGCTGGGAGAAAGAAATGTTTTTTCATTTCTTAAAAGGTATTGTACATTTGGTATGCATAAAAAGAGCACTATTAAAAACATAGTGTCTGTCATATTGGTGAAGAGTCCCGCCTAGGGAGTGGAATCTGAGAGGTGAGCAGGGGACATGGAAGGGAGGGGCCACCTACGGCAAGCCAGAGCTAGCCCAGGGAGAAGCTGTCCAAGCCAGGAGTGATGGGAAGGCAGTGGCAGCAGAAATGGATTCATTATATAGAGTCCGATTGTAGGAAAACCTACGCGTTAAACATAGATTAAGGCTGGTGTCTCCTGTCAGACATGTGCGTTACAAAAGCAGAGAATGAGAAAACTATAATGAACAAGATGAGGATAAATGAAAATTGAAGGTGTTAGTGTAATCATGTTTTTCATTATATGTTTAGATACAAGAAGTGTGCATGTGTGTGTGTGTATATATAGTTACATAAATACTGATATAACTGTACACACAGGCACACCTATACACGGATACACTTCTTAGTTATGTTTACTAAAAGAGTGAAAGAACTTAGGAGGATGATACCTCAGTAGCAATGAGCACACTGAGTACTCAGATACTGACTTCTACATACCATTTTTCCTTATAAGAGCTCCTTAGAGAAACAACTCATTTTGAATTTGATAGGAGTTAAAATATAAGATGAACTTGGAAATATTTGGTTGTGACAGAAAGCAAAAACATGCTCAAAGAATACTGAGGGTATGTTACACACACACACACACACACATACACACACACACACACTCAGAAATTAGCTTGAACTGGCACCCAAATCTTATCACGGGCAGACATCAGGAAATTCAATTTTAGGATAATTCTCAAAATTACCAACCTTTAATCTTCAAAATGGTCTTGAGAAGATTTAAGAATTTTGAGATTGAGGGAGACTAAAAGAACGTGACAACCCACTCTTTCTGCTATAAACATATTATTGAGATAATCACTAAAACTTGAAAGGAAATCTCAGTATTATGTATGTTGATGTTAACTTCTGGATTTAGTTATTTTTATTGTGATAATGTTGGGGGATGCTCTTAGCAAATATACCTTAAAGTATTTGGAGGTGATGAAACATCAGGCCAGCAAATTATTCTCAAATGGATTAGGAAAAAAAATTCCTACATGTTCATAATTATTTCAAATATTTAACTCTTATAAAGACTAAAAACAGAAATAAAGAAAGAAAAATGGGTATTGAAGACAGGCAGAAAAGGGGCAACGGGTTTAAATCATACTATAAAAATTCCAGAAAAACCACATAAAAGCAGTAGAGCAGAATACTGAAAAGTCACACTCAAGAAAATATTTCCAAGATAAAAGCAGTTTTGAAGCCACACAGTTAAAAAAGGTTTCTAGGTTTCTGAAAGACAAATACAGAGTGACTGAATCTGAAAATTTTTTCTAGTAAACCATTAGATATTAATGAGAGAAGAAAAGAAATATTTGAGACTCTACACAATAAGGTTAAGTTACATGTAAGAGAGTGATAATTAAAACGTTAAGAAGACTTTATCACAAGACTTTTCCCACATTTAATGGAGTATCATATTTAGCAAACTTGAGGATACAAACTGTGACTTTACAAATTTATACAAATGAAAATGACCTCATAGATAAAGAAAGCAAATAAAATTTTAGGAACATGGAAGCACTCAGGAAATATTATTCCTATGAGTTCTTCCTGAGGAATTTGCTAGAGAATGAACTCTAGATAATCAAAATAACTGGAGAATTATCAATAGAAGAAATGATGGTGAAAGACAAATACAAAAATAAAACACTTTTTATTTACTTTTTATTGTTTTATTTACTTTTTATTTACTACACATAAAGACTGCATTAGCTGAAAATATAAATAAATTATAAAGCAATTATTAATTAAAATATTACCAGTTTTTACTTTTGCTGATTTTTGTTATTGCTTAGGTATTTTCCTTGGCACACACATCCTTAACCTAACTCTACTCTGCCTGAAGCCAGAAGAACTAAAACTATGAATCAGTAGGGAAAAAAAATTGGAACAGAGGCGCAATGAGGGGAAACTAGTATATATTAAAACATGTTATAACGCCTCTAAATCACAAAGGTGTGATAGTGATAAATGACTATTCATATAGATATATGGAACATAATATATAATCTTGATATGACATACTCGATAATCTTGATAAGAGTAAGAATACGTTCATGAACACTTAAAAGTGAAGAAAAGATAGACACTTTAAAACTATGCAATAACAGGATAGCAATAGGAAAAATAAAACATTTTTGTACTGTGGAGCATAGCTGCAACTAAAAATCCAGAAACTACATGGGAATAAATTCATGAATGTGACAAAATCATGATATAATCACCATCATCACCACAACTGCAACAATAACAATAACATTTTTATAACAAACAAACAAAATCACCATAATAAAAGTAAAAATACAAGTGAGAAAATGGGAAAATATTTGCATATTAGAAATTAAAATAATCATATATGAAAGTGAACTAAGATTAGAATCAACAACTTAGAGGAGCTGCAAAATATGCTCTATTTTATCCATAATAAAATTGAAAATTAAAACAATACTACATATATTTTGTAACCTGTAAGATTACCAAAATTTCATGTTTGACAATATCTTCTTTTGGTAATGCTATATAAAACAGGCCTGTATAACTATTGGTGAGGATGAAAAATACAACCCTTGCTGCTGCTAAGTTGCTTCAGGAGTGTCCGACTCTGTGTGACCCCATAGACGGCAGCCCACTAGGCTCCTCTGTCTCTGGGATTCTCCAGGCAAGAATACTGGAGTGGGGTGCCATTGCCTTCTCTAATGCATGAAAGTGAAAAGCGAAAGTGAAGTCGCTCAGTCGTGCCAACTCTTAGCAACCCCATGGACTGAAGCCTACCAGGCTCCTTCGTCCATGGGACTTTCCAGGCAAGAGTACTGGAGTGGGGTGCCATTGCCTTCTCCGACTACAACCCTTACTGAGATAAATATGGTAGAATCTAGGAAAACTGCATATGCATTTACACCTTAATGCCACAATCTTACTTCTAGAAAATATCTCAAAGTACACTGGCAAAAACATAAAAAAAAGATGTATGCAGAGGCTATTCTTTGCATCATTATTTAACAGCAAGATTGAGAATATCCATAGGGTAGTGACTGTATAAACTGATAACAGACAATGGAATATGTCTATAGAAATAAGGACTCTATATATTATTTATATTATATATGTATATAAATATCTCAGAGTAATGATCTCTGAGATACTATATTAGAGGGGGAAAGGTGGAAAAAAGTATGCACAGTGTGTTACTATTAAACTTATCAAGGAAAGAATATACAACTAGATAACAAAATTTTTTTAATTTGAAGACTTTTATAGAATAGAGAGTTGAGAGACATATCAACTAATTAAAAAGTGTGAACTTAGACAATGATTTGAAAAGCAATAAAACTCCATAAGACAATCAAAAAATGTTATAATTACTGAATATATGATGACACTAAGGATTTAAAGTGATTCCCTAGGTATGCTAATTATATCATAGTTATATTTTAAAACAGCAGTCCTTTGCCTTTAAGAATAGATATATAATATTTACAAATAAAATAACATATAGTTTGGGATTTTCTTCAAAATAATTCAAGTAGGAGATAAAGTAGGCAACACTGTAGATGAAATAAAATTGGCCATAAATTTGTAATTGCCAAAGCTAGTGACATGTACATAAGAGTTTATTGCATTATTCTCTCATGGGGTTGCAAAGAGTCTGAGATGTCTGAGTGACTGAACTGAACTGAACTTGGATTTAATATATGTGAATTTTTAACGAAAATGTTTTATTCAGGAAGATATATGCCCTATCATAATAAAAGTAAATATACTTTCAAATGCAATAAACTGCATCGGTAAAACAACACAATTTAAAAATTGGATGGAAGGCTGACACTCCAAAGTGAGCAAGTAAGTGCCTTTACAGGATGCCTGGGCATTTCTCCCTCCATGCTCTTCCATACTGGGCTCTGGGGCAGAGGATGTATTTCACACATATCTATAGATTTGGTGTGTCTGTGAGAGAACTGACTTCCTCCAGAGTCACCACTTGAAGTAACTTATTATAGATTCTTCAGTTCCATTATTTATATTTGCCCTTCTGCATCTAGATACTACCCTATATCATCCACTTTTTATGATAAATGGTGCTTAGAACTTGTTACCATCAAATGTTGTAAAATAAAATATGTATCCCAGTCATCTAAAGTTAATACAGATGCATGCACTGCTGCGCTGAGTGCCCCCAACCATGGAGCAGGCCACCGCTGATCCACGCCTCTGCCGGAGACCTCTGGACATTCACAAGTTAACTCTGTATATCAAGCCCTGAGCCTTTGGAGTGGGAGCACTGACTCCAAGACTCTAGACTACCAGAGAACTAAACCTCAGTTCAGTTCAGTTCAGTTCAGTCACTCAGTCATGTCCCACTCTTTGCAACCCCATGAATCGCAGCACGCCAGGCCTCCCTGTCCATCACCAACTCCCAGAGTTCATTCAGACTCATGTCCATCGAGTCGGTGATGTCATCCAGCCATCTCATCCTCTGTCATCCCCTTCTCCTCCTGCCCCCAACCCCTCCCAGCATCAGAGTCTTTTCCAATGAGTCAACTCTTCACATGAGGTGGCCAAAGGACTGGAGTCTCAGCTTTAGCATCATTCCTTCCAAAGAACACCCAGGACTGATCTCCTTCAGAATTGATTGGTTGGATCTCCTTGCAGTCCAAGGGACTCTCAAGAGTCTTCTCCAACACCACAGTTCAAAAGCATCAGTTCTTCAGCGCTCAGCCTTCTTCACAGTCCAACTCTCACATCCATACATGAGCACTGGAAAAACCATAGCCTTGACTAGACGGACCTTAGTCGGAAAAGTAATGTCTCTGCTTTAGAATATGCTATCTAGGTTGGTCATAACTTTTCTTTCAAGGAGTAAGTGTCTTTTAATTTCATGGCTGCGATCACCAGGGAGTATTAAATAGTGAGAACTCACACAAAGGAAGCCACTTGAATACAAGACCTGGGCATCACCCAATCACTAGTAGCACCCTGTGCAGGATGCCTCATTTAAACAACAAACAAAACAAAAATACAAACCCAATCATCAGCAGACAGGATTACCACCTCACTCAGCCTTGCCCATCAGAAGAAAAACAAACAAAAACTCAGCATAAATCTCACCCTACATGAAGCTTACACAAACCACTGGACCAACCGTAAGAGGACAGAAACCAAAAGGAAGAAAGAATTCAGCCTTGAAGCCTGGGAAAAGAAGACCTCAAACACAATTAGCTAAAAAAAAAGAAAAAAGAAAAGGCAGAGAAATACTACACAAATGAAGGAACAAACTGGAAACATAGAAATCCAAATAATTACAGAGGAAATAGGCAAATTACCTGAAAAAGAAATCAGAATAATGAGAGTAAAGGTGATCAAAAACCTTGAAAACAAAATGGAGAAAATGCAAGACTCAATTAACAAAGACCTAGAAGAATTAGAGAATAAACACACAGAGACAAACAACACAATTAGTGAAATTAAAAATACTCTAGAAGGAATCAATAGCAGACTGTCTGAAGCAGAAGAATGAATTAGTGAGCTGGAAGATAAAATGGTGGAAATAACTTCTGAAGAGCAGAATAAAAAGGATGAAAGAACTGAGGATAGTCTCAGAGACCTCTGGGATAATATCAAACACACCAACATTCCAAGTATAGGGGTCCCAGAAGAAGAAGAGAAAAAGAAATGGTATGAGAAAATTTTTGAAGAGATTACTGTTGAAAAGTTCCCCAACATGGAAAAGGAAATAGTCAGTCAAGTGCATGAGGCACAAAGAGTTCCATACAGGATAAACCCAAGGAGAAACACACCAAGACACATACTAATCAAACTAACAAAGACTAAACGCAAAGAAAGAATGTTAAAAGCAGCAAGGGAGAAGCAACTGGCAACAAACAAGGGAAACCCCATATGCTTAAGAGCTGATCTTTCAGCAGAAATTCTCCAAGCCAGAAAGGAATGGCAGGATATACTTAACTTACTGAAAGGGAAAAATCTACAACCAAGATTACTGTACCTGGCAAGGATCTCCTTCAAAATCGATGGAGAAAAAAAATTTTTCAGACAAGCAAAAGTTAAGAGAATTCATCACCACCAAATCAGCTTTACAACAAATGTTAAAGGGACTTATTTAGTCAAGAAATACAAGAAAAGAAAAACATCTATAGAATCAACACCAAACAATTTAAAAAATGGCAATGGGAACATCTATATCAATAATTACTTTAAATGTAAATAGATTAAATGCTCCAACCAAAAGACACAGACTGGTTGAATGGATACAAAACAAGACCCATGTATATGCTGTCTACAGGAACCCACTTCAGACCTCAAGATCCATATAGACTGAAAATAAAAGGATGGAAAAATATATTCTATGCAAATGGGAAGCAGAAGAAACCTGGAGTTGCAATCCTCATATCAGACAAAATAGACCTTAAAATAAAGATGATTACAAGAGATAAGGAAGGACGCTGCTTAATGATCAAGGGATCAGTCCAAGAGGAAGACATAACAATTGTAAATATCTATGCATTCAACACAGGAGCACCTCAATACATAAGACAAACACTAACAGACATAAAAGGAGAAACTGACAGTAACACAATAATAGTAGGAGACTTTAACACCCCACTCACACCAATGGACAGATCATCAAAACAGAAAACTAACAAGGAAACACATCTTAAATGATACATTAGATGAAATGGACCTCATTGATATCTTCAGGACATTCCATCCAAATGCAGATGAATACATTTTCTTCTCAAGTGCACATGGAACATTCTCCAGGATAGGCCACACCTGGGTCACAAATCAAACCTCAGGAAATTTAAGAAAATTGAAACCATATCAAGCATCTTCTCTGACCGCAATGCTATAAGACTAGATATCAATTATAAGAAGAAGAAAAAAAAAACTGTTAGAAACACAGACAAATGGAGATTAAACAACACACTTCTAAATAACCACTTCCATGGTGGCTCAGATGGTAAAGCGTCTGCCTACAACGCAGGAGACCTGGGTTTGATCCTCGGGTGGGGATGATCCTCTGGAGAAGGAAATGGCAAATCACTAGTAGTCTTGCCTAGAAAGTCACATGGATGGAGGAGCCTGGTAGGCTACAGTCCATAGCGTTGCAAAGAGTCAGACACAACTGAGCAACTTCACTTTCACTTTTCTAAATAACCAACAGCTTACTGAAGAAACCAAAAGTGATATAAAAAAATTTTTCTAGAAACAAATGACAATGAAAACATGAGAACTCAAAACCTGTGGGATGCAGTTCTAAGAGGGAAGTTTATAGCAATACAATCCTACCTCAAGAAACAAGAAAAACACTGCAAAGACAACCTAACTTTATACCTAAAACAACTGGAAAAAGAACAACAACAACAACAAAAAAACACACAAAACGAGTAGAAAGAAAGAAATCATAAAGATCTTAGCAGAAATAAATGAAAAAGAAATGAAAGAAGCAATAATAAAGATTAATAACACTAAAAGCTGGTTCTTTGAGAAGATAAACAAAATTGACAAGCCTTTAGCCAGATTCATCAAGGAAAAAAGAGAGAAGAATCAATTCAACAAAATTAGAAATGAAAAAGGAGAGGTTACAACAGACAATGCAGAAACACAAAGGATTATAAGAGACTATTGGGGAGCCTGGTGGGCTGCCGTCTGTGGGGTCACACAGAGTTGAACACGACTGAAGTGACTTAGCAGCAGCAGCAGCAGCACCAGCAGCAGCAGCAGCATGAACAACAATATAGCAATAAAATGGATAACTTGGATGAAATGGACAGATTCTTAGAAAAGTTTAATCTTCCAAGACTGAACCAGAAAGAAATAGAAATTATGAACAACTCACTTACAAGCACTGAAATTGAAGCTGTGATAAAAAATCTCCCAAAAAACAAAAGCCTGGACCAGATGGCTTCATAGGAGAATTCTATCAAACATTTAGAGAAGAGTTAATGCCTATTCTTTTGAAACTCTCTCAAAAAATTTTAGAGGAAGGAACACTTCCAAACTCATTCTATGAGGCCACCATCACCCTGATACCAAAACCAGACAAAGACAACACAGAAAAAGAAAACTATAGGCCAATAGCACTGATGAACATAGATGCAAAAGTCCTCAACAAAATTTTAGCAAACAGAATTCAACAACACATTAAAAAGCTCATACACCATGATCAAGTTGGGTTTATTCCAGGGATGCAAGGATTCTTCAATATATGCAAATAAATCAATGTGATACCATGTTAACAAATTGAAAGATTAAAAACCATATGATAATCTCAATAGATGCAGAAAAAGCCTTTGACAAAATTCAATCATAACCCATTTATGATTAAAACTCTTTAAAAATGGCATAGAGGGAAACTACCTCAACATAGTAAAGGCCATATATGATAAGCCTACAGCAAACATTATTCTCAATGGTGAAAAACTGAAAGCATTCCCCTAAGATTAGGAACAAGACAAGGGTGTTCACTTTCACCACCATAAATCAACATAGTTCTGGAAGTCCTAACTATAGCAATCAGAGAAGAAAAAGAAATAAAAGGAATTCAGATCAGAAAAGAAGAAGTAAAGCTCTCACTGTTTGCAGATGACATGATACGTACACAGAAAGTCCTAAAGATAGTATCAGAAAATTACTAGAGCTAATCATTGAATTTAGCAAAGTTTCAGGATACAAAATCAATATACACAAATCATTCTCATTTCTATACACTAACACTGAAAAATCAGAGAGAGAAATTAAGGAATCAATCCCATTCACTATTGCAACAAAAAGAATGAAATATTTAGGAATAAACTTACCTAAGGAGTCAAAAGAACTGTACACAGAAAATTATAAGACATTAATGAAATAAATCAAAGACTACATAAACAGATAAAGAGATATTTCATGTTCCTCGGTAGGAATAATAAATATTGTGAAAATGACTGTACTACCAAACACAATCTACAGATTCAGTGTGATCCCTATTAAGTTACCAATGGCATTTTTCACAGAACTAGAACAAAACATATGGAAACACAAAAGACCCTGAACAGTCAAAGCAGTCTTGAGAAAGAAGAATGGAGCTGGAGGAATCAACCTTCCTGAATTCAGATAATACTACAAAGCTACAGTCACCAAGACAGTATGGTACTGGCAGAAAAACAGAAATATAGACCAACAGAACAAGATAGAAAGCCTAGAAATAAACCCATGCACCTATGGGTACCTTATTTTTGACGAAGGAGGAAAGAATATACAATGGGGCAAAGAAAGCCTCTTAAATAAATGGTTCTGGGAAAACTGGACAGCTTCATGTAAAAAAGAATGAGATTAGAACACTTCCTAACACCATACACAAAGATAAACTCAAAATGAATTAAAGACTTAAATGTAAGACCATAAACTATAAAGCTCTTAGAGGAAAACTTAGACAGAACACTCCATGATGTAAATCAAAGCAAGATCCTCGATGACCCACTTCCTAGAGTAATGGAAATAAAAACAAAAGTAAATATGTGGGATCTGATTAAACTTAAAAGCTTTTGAACAGCAAAGGAAACTATAAGCAAGGTGAAAAGACAGCCCTCCAAATGGGAGAAAATAATAGCAAATGAAATAACTGTCAAAGGATTAATTGCCAAAATATACAAGCAGCTCATACAACTCAATACCAGAAAAACAAACAACCCAATCAAAAAATGTGCCAAAGACCTAAACAGACATTTCTCCAAAGAATACACACAGATGGCTAACAAACACATGAAAAGATGCTCAACACCACTCATTATTGCTACTGCTGCTGCTGCTAAGTTGCTTCAGTCATGCTGACTCTGTGCAGCCCCATAGATGGCAGCTCACCAGACTCCCCCGTCCCTGGGATTCTCCAGGCAAGAAGACTGGAGTGGGTTGCCATTCCCTTCTCCAATGCATGAAAGTGAAAAGTGAAAGTGAAGTCGCTCAGTCGTGTCTGACTCTTAGCGACCCCATGGACTGCAGCCTACCAGGCTCCTCTGTCCACAGGATTTTCCAGGCAAGAATACTGGAGTGGGTAGCCAGTGCCTTCTCCTCCAGTCATTATTAGAGAAATGCAAATCAAAACTATAATGAGATTTCACCTCACACCAGTCAAAATGGCCATCATCAAAAATTCTACAAACAATAAATGCTGGAGAGGGTGTGGAGAAAGGGAATGCTCTTGCACTGTTGGTTGGAATGTAAATTGATACAGCCACTATGGAAAATGGTATGGAGACACCTTAAAAATAGGAATAAAGCCACCATATGACCCAGCAATCCTACTCCTAGGCATAAATGCTGAGGAAACCAAAATTGAAAAAGACACATGTATCCCATTGTTCACTGCGGCACTATGTACAATAGCTAGAACATGGATGCAACCTAGATGTCCATGGACAGATGAATGGATAAAGAAATTGTGGCAAACATGCACAAGGGAATATTCAGTTCAGTTCAGTTGCTCAGTTGTGTCCGACTCTTTGCGACTCCATGAATCACAGCATGCCAAGCCTCCCTGTCCATCACCAATTCCTGGAGTTCACTCAGACTCACATCCATCGAGTCGGTGATGCCATCCAGCCATCTCATCCTCTGTCGTCCCCTTCTCCTCCTGCCCATAATCCCTCCCAGTATCAAAGTCTTTTCCAACAAGTCAACTCTTTGCATGAGGTGGCCAAAGTACTGGAGTTTCAGCTTTAGCATCATTCCTTTCAAAGAAATCCCAGGGCTGATCTCCTTCAGAATGGACAGGTTGGATCTCCTTGCAGTCCAAGGGACTCTTACGAGTCTTCTCCAACACCACAGTTCAAAAGCATCAATTCCTTGGCACTCAGCTTTCTTCACAGTCCAACTCTCACATCCATACATGACCACTGGAAAAACCATAGTCTGGACTAGACAGACCTTAGTCGGCAAAGTAATGTCTCTGCTTTTGAATATGCTGTCTAGGTTAGTCATAACTTTTCTTCCAAGGAGTGTCTTTTAATTTCATGGCTGCAATCACGATCTGCAGTGATTTTGGAGCCCCCAAAATAAATCTGACACTGTTTCCACTGTTTCCCCATCTATTTCCCATGAAGTGATGGGACTGGATGCCATGAGCTTCGTTTTCTGAATGTTGAGCTTTAAGCCATCGTTTTCACTCTACTCTTTCACTTTCATCAAGAGGCTTTTTAGTTCCTCTTCACTTTCTGCCATAAGGGTGGTGTCATCTGCATATCTGAGGTTATTGATATTTCTCCCGGCAATCTTGATTCCAGCTTGTGTTTCTTCCAGTCCAGTGTTTCTCATGATGTACTCTGCATATAATTTAAATAAGCAGGGTGACAATATACAGCCTTGACGTACTCCTTTTCCTATTTGGAACCAGTCTGTTGTTCCATGTCCAGTTCTAACTGTTGCTTCCTGACCTGCATACAGATTTCTCAAGAGGCAGGTCAGGTGGTCTGGTATTCTCATCTCTAAAAATTTTCCACAGTTTATTGTGAATGGAATATTACTCAGCCATCAAAAGAATGCATTTGAGTCAGTTCTGTTGAGGTGGATGAATCTAGAACCTATTATACAGAGTGAAGTGAGTCAGAAAGAGAAAGGTAAATATCATATTCTAATGCATGTAGATGGATCTAGAAAAATGGTACTGAATATTTTATTTACAGCAGTGGAGAAACAGACGTAGAGAATAAATTTACGGACATAGGGAGAGGGAAAGAGAGGGTGAGATGCCTGGAAAGAGTAACAGTGAAACTTACACTAACATACGTAAAATAGATAACCAACAGGAATTTCCAACGGGAAACTCAAACAGGAGTTCTGTATCAATCTAGAGGGGTGGGATGGGGCAGGAGATGGGAGGTAGGCTCAGAAGGGAGAGAATATATGTGTACCTATGGCTGATTCATGCTGAGGTTTGACAGAAAACAACAAAATTCTATAAAGCAATTATTCTTCAAAAAATTAACAACAACAATGAGAATCCAAAAACAAGCAAATAAATTTAATACAACTTGGCAACTATCCAACATGGGTTAGCGCATTGTAACTTCTCAAATTCAGTAGAGCTGGCCATTTAGAAAACCAGTATCTAAAAAATTATAAAAGTAGGAAGAATACTTCAAGCATATACAATATATGTTCAAGCTGGATTTAGGAAAGGTAGAGGAACCAGTGATCAAATGCCAACATCCACTGGATCATAGATAAAGCAAGAGAGTTCCAGAAAAACATCTTCCTCTTCTTCATTGACTACGCCAAAGTTTTGACTGTGTGGATCACAACAAACTGTGGGAAATTCTTCAAACGATAGGAATACCAGACCACCTTACCTGCCTCCTGAGAAACCTGTATGAAAGTCAAGAAGCAACACTTAGAACCAGACATGTATAACAGACTGGTTCCAAATTGGGAAAGGAGTATGTCAAGGCTGTATATTGTCACCCTGCTTATTTAGCTTAAATGCAGAATACATCATGTGAAATGCTGGGTTGATTGAATCACAAGCTGGAATCAAGATTGCCAGGAGAAATACCAATAACCTCAGATATGCAGATGACACCACCTTTATGGCAGAAAGCAAAGAGTAACTAAGGAGCCTCCTGATGAAAGTGAAAGATGAGAGTGAAAAAGCTGGCTTAAAACTCAACATTCAAAGAACCAAGATCATGGTATCCGGTCTCCTCAGTTCATGGCAAATAGATGGGGAAATTGGAAGACTATGTCACTAATGTGCTTCATGAAAAGAATTCCTATTAAAAGGCATGAAAGTATTACAGAAGTCTAGTGAATAAACAGTTTTTGTTAACTACATTTTCTAGCATACTTTTAGGAGTTGCATTTACCAAGCCTCCTCAAATCTTTTCAACGTGCTCATTTTGAAAGTTTTTCTATTTCTAAATCCATCGTTATAAAATATCTATATATTTGAAAATCTTTTTTAAAAATTCAATTTTCCTCCCATGCAATAAATTCTAAATACATTAAAGCCTTGAAATAAATTTGGTACTTGTGAGAAAAATAAATAAATAAAAGTGGATGGGATACAGTAAAATTATTAAGAATTTCTTTTACTGTTTTCACTCCACTTCATTATACTACTGTTACTTCAAAAATCAATTTCTAGTTTGTAAACTTTTTGCCAGAAATATATTTTATTAAAAACCTGAGATGAAAAGAATAAACAATAATTCTGTGGACTCTCCAACTGTAGTTTGCTTTCATTTCCCTTTATAGCTAGTAGTTTACTGATTCTTACTGGAAAAATATTAGACTTTTTGGTTTCTAAAACATTCTATCAACAAATTTGACAACTCACTTTTTATTCCATCAAATTTTCAAACTTAAAGTACTTTAAGTAATTAAAATGAGAAATATTCTCTTAAAAATACATATCTGTTTCTATTGGTCAGGATATTTAACACTAGTTTCTGTAATACCAGTAACAATTTTTTTTTTTTTAATCAGTGGCTAAATTCATTCAGCATTTCTTTGCCCCTTATGCAAACAGTAATAAAGGCTGATTGGCTCTAGGGCATTGCACTCCTTTTTCTATGCTGGGGCTCAGGGATCCTGGCTTATTGAGTCCTGGACTTCTGTCCTGGTCCTATTATGCCTTTTGCTTCCAACCACTTGGACAGGGAGATCATGTGGAATGTACCCAACATATTAATCACTTTGCCTAGACTGAACACAGCCTTTCAACTTATATTTCATTTTTAAGCACATCCTTTCTTCCTCCTGACCCCCATAGCCAACAGCAGGAGCTGTTGGAAAACTGGGACACAGCAAGCAGCATAAATGGAATCGCCAGTCTATGTCTGACACAGGATACAGCATGCTTGGGGCTGGTGCATGGGGATGACCCAGAGGGATGTTCTGGGGAGGGAGGTGGGAGGGGGGTTCATGTTTGGGAACGCATGTACACCCGTGGTGGATTCATGTCAATGTATGGCAAAACCAATACAGTATTGCAAAGTAAAATAAAGTAAAAATAAAAATTAAAAAAAAATAAATAAAAGGGAAGACCGAGACAGTAAAAAAAAAAAAAAAAGAATATAGATAAAAATTAGCAGTCCCTGCTAACCATTAAGTAAATTTAATAGACAGTAACAGGACTACTACAGCTTGAATTGTGCCTAGAGCGATCAAAGCAATATTAATTTTCAAGTCTAATATGAATTTTAGGAAATTTCTTTAAAAAGACAGATTTAAATACCAAGAACACAAAGAAAATAATACTGCAAGAAAGGCAAAAAGTCAAAGGTTCATTCTTCCCTTCAGTCTTTTTAATTGTCATTTAACTACTTTAGTTCTCAATGTCCTAGTTTTAAAAATGGGGAAAATGATAACTTAGGTGCCTAAGCTGAAACTCCAGTACTTTGGCCACCTCATGTGAAGAGTTGACTCATTGGAAAAGACTGATGCTGGGAGGGATTGAGGGCAGGAGAAGAAGGGGACGACCGAGGATGAGATGGTTGGATGGCATCATTGACTCGATGAACGTGAGTCTGAGTGAACTCCGAGAGTTGGTGATGGACAGGGAGGCCGGGCGTGCTGCGATTCATGGGGTCGCAAAGAGTCGGACACGACTGAGCGACTGAACTGAACTGAATCGAACCGAACTATGTGCCTAAAGGCAAGAGTATGGAGCAAGTAATTTCAGATCAGTTTTAGCTCTAAGATGCATAAATAAAAAATTTATGAAGCTGAGGTACTACTGTCATTTCTTCAATGATAATATATATGTGTATGTTACTAAAGTTGCTGCTTATTAATCCAACATAATAGCTGTTCATTTTTCCTAGGCCTTAAAGCAAGAATGACAAATATTTTTTAAATCTTTAACAATTGTTCCCCAACATTATGACTTTATTATTGGCAAAGTTATCTAAAAGAATATATTTTTAAAATACTTGAAATTAAATATTATCATTTGCATAAATCTAAATTAACATGCTATATCACATTTTTTCTCATATTTTACTTATTACAGAATTGAACTTCTTGGAAATATTCCAGCTGAAACTCTTAGTCTCTTTAACTTGTACAGATAAGGACAAAACTGTCCCAGATAACAAAATAACTTATTATTTGATTACAGATACTTTCTCAAATGAAACCTTTATCCTCACAATCAACTGAAAGTTGGTATTCTAAAAATTCTCTCTTATTGTGGCCCTGTGACTGAACTAAGAAAAACATTTTATTTTTATTATTGTAAAATTCTTAATGAACTACAGTAGTTCAAATAGCTGATGGCAGAATCTGTTCCTGTATTTTCAACTGAACCTTAAATTGCCAACAAAATATTTAGTTTAGGATGAATGCTGGAATGCAATTTAGATCTTGGGAATTGAACTAAGAAGTTTATAAATTTCCTAGAACAAATGGTTCTGTAATAAAGTAATGGCTATTCTTTTGGAATGGTTAAAGTTACCATAATTGCCATAAATAAATATATTAAACAACTATTGAGCATTATATAAAATAGAATATACATATTTTATTACTACAGCTAAGAAATACAATAGCTTAAATATTTTAACAATTCAGTAAATCTAAACTTTATATTTTAAACAATTTTTTGAGACAAAAGTCAGGCTATAAATTGCTATATTCATATATATTTAATAGAATTGATAGGGTTGGTTAAGCATTGTGTTCATCCAGGACTTGCGGGTAATGTGTGGATATCACTATGATTAAAAAAATTGCTCATTTGAAAAATTGGCTAAGACACTGGATATGGTCTGAATATGTAAGACATAGATAGGTAATATGTAGTTCTTTGGCTTTGATTTGATACAATCTCTTGCAGTTGGACTCCTATCCAAGCCCCACATGGCACTTAATACTAACTCTAATACCCTTTTATTTGCTGCCTCACTCTGTAATAGAGGTGCACAGAATCACTTCCACAACATTAAACACTGTCTGTCAGCTCTTTTAGTCCTGCTATACACAGTTTGTACCATTAGAAAATACTCCCCAGCACTTTGTTACCCACAAACTTTTGCACAGTCTTCATAGCTTTGTTTAGGCATTTATTTTAAGAAGACTTCCCTGGTATTTATTCTCTCTATTGTCTGTATTGGGTGATACTTTGCATTCTCACAGCATTTTGTATATCTCCCATGAAATTCCTAATCACATCTCTTTATCCCCAAATAAACAGGGAAAGAAAAAGTGTCTGTTATTAAACTAGTGCCTGGCACATATTCAGTACTTCTTTGATATATGTTAATTAATAACTGAATTAATGAGTTATAAGTGAACAAAATTAAACTGAAAAAAGTTTGTAAGCCATTGAAAGGATTTAGTAACAAATTACTCCCAAATGCACCAATACTACATTTTCACAATTTTTTGCAACTAGAAGTTATTGTTAATATGACTAGAATGTGAAAACAGATTTCATAACCTACATATACTAATTTGTACCTGATAAAGATGAAAAATAATGTAATATCAAAATATTCCTCATTAGGAGTATTAAGATCATAGCACTGTATAACATTTCCTTGAAAATATAGTAAATAAAATAAGCTCATAATATATATGAACAAACAACAGCAGATTGTTGGACTCTACCTACTCTAATTTTGACAAAACCCATAAAACCTGCCACATAAATTTCCTAGAAGCAAAATCACTGAATCAGGTTACCCATGATGACTTTTCCTACATTTTCCTGTAAATTATTGAATGTTGAACTCACTGGTATATAGTACACCTCCCTTTTCTTTTCTAAAAACATTATTATATTCGAGTGAGAACAAGAGGGTATTTTTTCAAAAGGTTATTAAGTTCAAAAAGTTATTAAAATGGCAACATTCTTATCTTGCTACAGCAGACAAGTCAAAAGAAGCCAGATGATAGAAGAAAAGACACTGACATAATTTTAATGCTTAATGAATAAAAACTTTATTAGAGAACATAGAACACAAATTTGGCTTTTCAAAAATGTCTTAATTTTAAACCCACAAAGGGACATAATTAAGATTCTAACTTTAAAAAATAAAATTGATTTGTTCCAAGATGGCTATACATTTGCAGTGTATTTTATTAAGTGGAGAAAAAAACAGTCATAGCATTCCCTCAAAACTGCGATTTATAATATGTATTGAGTTTTACGTTAAAATAATGAATAAATCTCTCATAGACTAGTAGATACCATTAACTCTAAATTTATCTTAAATCATTGAATAGTGATGTTCACCAGGGTACTGGTGATAGCTATGTGAATTTAATATTGAATAATGAATTATTATATAATTAATTCAAACTACTTCATGTGTAATATATTTAAATTATTAATAAAATAATAAAAAATGTTTCTTTATATTAGTATTGCTAATCATAAATTTTATTAGGTCATTTCTCCTTAATGAGTATTCCTAAAATGTCATCCTCAAATATTTTATTAGTCAATTCATTTTTAATTATTAAAAATGAATTTTTATATTTTAATTATTTTATGATGTAATATTTGGTATTTACAAGATAACATATCTTCAAACTATGACACATAACTCTCCTCCCTAATAGGTGTTGGCTGTTTGTTGAGGAAAGACCCTTAATGCATCACGCATGCCCTGCACATCCCTCTCAGGAGAGTAAAGTGAAAAACAGATTATGTGAGATGTTTGACCTCTCACACAGAGTAGATCTCAAATTCTGTTTTTGCATTTCAAAACTTAAAATTTAAAGCTTGCTTCTGAGAGATTTTTCTTGCTAATACTAACTCATCATTAATTCACTTCTTAAAATGAACTCTGTTAAAATATTTACAGAAAATGATATATTTTCCAGAGTGAAGAGTCATTTGTGTGTTGTATCTATCTGTCTTCTGTCTACCTACCTACCTAGTTGCTATAATGTTCTCTTACATGCTTTAGTATCCCATTGTGTGACTATAACCATTTTCCCATTGGAATTTGGATTTCTTCCTGGATTTCACTTAAGGTTGCAATAAATATTCTTTTATGTTTTTCATGGTGCCTACACACAACACATTTGGAAGAGCATCTACTTAAGGACAGACTTAATATTGCCATATTGTATGTAAATGCTCACTTACATGATGTAGTGTGAAATTATTTTCCAAACTGGTTGTATCACATTATACTCTCACCAGCAATGTATAAGGATTTTCTTGATCAATATCCTTCTCATAATGCATAGTTTAACAGGTACTCTTGCATAGTTTAACATATTTTTTGCCTGATTAGCCATGAGACTAAACATTTCTTCATCTATTAATCAATTGAGTGAAAAAACTTGAAATACTTGTGTTTCCTTTGTGTGATACACAAAGTATATATTTATCCATGCTTATTTTGTTTACCTTACTGAGTCAAACAATACATTCTGGAAAATATCTCATTTCCTGTAAATATTTTAACAAGAGGATTTTCATATATGTTTTCTAAATACAGGAGAACTGATTTTGTGGCTTGAAGTGAAGTAGGGATTTCACTGATTTTTTTTCACCACTTGTAATACCAACTTGCAGTGATATTTCTACAGTCACCTGCACTGCCAACTTGGACACAGATAGACTTTTCATGTATTTTTGTGCACCTGTTATTTTCTTATTTTTTGTTGTATTTCTTTTCAGTGCTCAATTTATTACTATTTTTAATATTATTTTAATGTAAATATGATGAAAAAAGCACACAGCAAATTAACAGGAGCATTACCTTTGTGGATTATTAACTTCTTAACTAATAGTCTGGTTCAGTGCTCGTCACATCACCTCTCTTTACCTACTTAGAATATAGACTACAGAATTTTATCATTGAAAAGTAGTTTAGAAAACACGTAATATTATAATTTATTCATGCAGAAACATTTTTTCCCAATTTAACAATTCATTCACAGTACTTGGTTTCTATAATTCTTAGAGCATTGTAAGAACATCTTAGAATCCTAAGAAAACAATGCTTTTCACGTATGCTTTTCTGCTCCAACTTATCACCTCATTGCTACTCATAACTCTCCTCCCTAATAGGTGTTGGCTGTTTGTTGAGAAAAGACCCTTAAATGCATCACGCATGCCCTGCACATCTCCTCTCAGGAGAGTAAAGTGAAAAACAGATTATGTGAGATGTTTGACCTCTCTCTCAGAGTAGATCTCAAATTCTGTTTTTGCATTTCAAAACTTACATTTTAAAGCTTGCTTCTGAGAGATTATTCTTGTTAATACTAACTCATCGTTAATTCACTTTTTAAGAGTGCAAATAAATTTATGACAACTACATTTTACGAACCCTAATTACACATCAGAGCAGTTATTTATGAAGAGGATGTATGAAATAGGAAGAATACAATGTATGGCAAATGAATCAGCATGAATAAATGCATATCAAATATAGAAGCCTAATTTTGCTATCAGTATACTTTCACAGTATGAAATGATTACAAACTGTCAGAATATACAGTAATATAATCTTAGGCTTTGTAATAAATTTATAGATTTTGTATTATAAAGCTTTGCTTGCCAGTATGGAAGCTATCAGTTACTTGTGCTTTTGAACACCTACAACATGGCTTGTCTGAACTGAGATATGATACAAGTATGAAGTAAACAATGAATTTCAGAGAATTAATACAAACAAATACATATTTGTGCTAAACATCCCATTAATAAATTTTCATTGTTATTACAAGTTGAAATGATAGTATTTAGACATTTTTATTAAATAAAATAAGTTGTTAAAGAAAATTTTTTCCTGTTTCTTCTTACTTTTTAAAAATGTGCCTATTAGAATATTCAGTGCAATGTCAAAAAGGAAAGATGGCATGGGACATCCTTGCCTAGTACCTAGTGGGAAAGCTATGAGTTTTTCACTACTACGTATGATGTTAGATGTAATTCTTTGCATATATTCTTTATCAAGCTGAGGAAGTTTTCCTCTAATTCTGGTGTACTGCGAGCTTTTATTATGAATCTGATTTTCTAATCTTTCCTTTTTAGCCTGTCGATGTGATAGACACATGGCTTCTAGAAAACTTAAAATTACATATATGATTCACATTCAGTTCAGTTCAGTCCCTCAGTTCAGTTCAGTTTAGTTGCTCCGGTGTGTCTGACACCTCCCGACCTCATGAACCGCAGCACGCCAGGCATCCCTGTCCAACACCAACTCCCAGAGTCCACCCAAACCCATGTCCATTGACTGGTGATGCCATCCAAACATCTCATCCTCTGTCATCCCCTTCTTCTCCTGCCCTCAATCTTTCCCAGCATCAGGGTCTTTTCCAATGAGTCAACTCTGCATCAGGTGGCCAAAGATTTGGAGTTTCACCTTCAACATCAGTCCTTCCAATGAACACTGAGGACTGATCTCCTTTAGCATGGACTGGTTGGAACTCCTTGCAGTCCAAGGGACTCTTAAGAGTCTTCTCCAACACTACAGTTCAAAAGCATCAATTCTTCAGCATTCAGCTTTCTTTACAGTCCAACTCACATCCATACATGACCACTGGAAAAACCATAGCCTTGACTAGATGGACCTTTGTTGGCAAAGTAATGTCTCTGCTTTTTAATATGCTGTCTAGGATGGTCATAACTTTCCTTCCAAGGAGTAAGCATCTTTTAATTTCATGGCTGCAGTCACCATCTGCAGTGATTCTGGAGCCCAAAAAAATAAAGTCAGCCACTGATTCCACTGTTTCCCCATCTATTTGCCATGAAGTGATGGGACCAGATACCATGATCTTTGTTTTCTGAATGTTGAGCTTTAAGCCAACTTTTTCACTCTCCTCTTTCACTTTCATCAAGAGGCTCTTTAGTTCCTCTTCACTTTATGCCATAAGGGTGGTGTCATCTATGTGTATTAGGTTACTGATATTTCTCCTAGCAATCTTGATTCCAGCTTGTGCTTCCTCCAGCCCAGCATTTGTCATGATGTACTCTGCATAGAAGTTAAATAAACAGGGTGACAATATACAGCCTTGACATACTCCTTTTCGTATTTGGAACCAGTCTGTTGTTCCATGTCCAGTTCTAACTGTTGCTTCCTGACCTGCATACAGATTTCTCAAGAGGCAGGTTAGGTGGTCTGGTATTCCCATCTCTTTCAGAATTTTCCACAGTTTATTGTGATCCACACAGTCAAAGGCTTTGGCATAGTCAATAAAGCAGAAATAGATGTTTTTCTGGAACTCTCTTGCTTTTTCGATGATCCAGCAGATGTTGGCAATTTGATCTCTGGTTCCTCTGCCTTTTCTAAAACCAGCTTGAACATCTGGAAGTTCACAGTTCACATATTGCTGAAGCCTGGCCTGGAGAATTTTAAGCATTACGTTACTAGAGTGTGAGATGAGTGCAACTGTGTGGTATTTTGAGCATTCTTTGGCATTGCCTTTCTTTGGAATTGGAATGGCAACTGACCTTTTCCAGTCCTGTGGCCACTGCTGAGTTTTCCAAATTTGCTGACATATTGAGTGCAGCACTTTCGTGTCCAACTCTTTGCAACCCTGTGGACTGCAGCACGCCAAGCCTCCCTGTCCATCACCACTCCCAGAGTTTGCTCAAACTCATGTCCATTGAGTCGGTGAAGCCATCCAACCATCTCATCCTCTGTCATCTGCTTTTCCTCCCACCCTCAATCTTCCTCAACCTCAGAGTCTTTTCTAGTGAGTCAGTTCTTTGCATCAGGTGGCCAAAGTACTGGAATTTCAGCTTCAGCATCAGTCCTTCCAATGAATATTCAGGACTGATCTCCTTTAGGATTGAATGGTTGGATGTCCTTGCAGTCCAAGGGACTCTCAAGAGTCTTCTCCAACACCACAGTTCAAAAGCATCAATTCGTTGATGCTCAGCTTTCTTTATAGTCCAAATGTCACATCCATATATGACTTCTGGAAAGACCATAGTTTTGACTAGACAGACCTCTCTTGGTAAAGTAATGTATCTGCTTTTTAGTATGCTGTCCTGGTTGGTCATAGCTTTTCTTCCAAGGAGCAAGCTTCTTTTAATTTCATGGCTGCAGTCACCATCTGTAGTGATTTTGGAGCCACAAAAAATAAAGTCTGTCACTGTTTCCACTGTTTCCCCATCTGTTTGCCATGAAGTGATGGGACCAGATGCCATGATCTTCGTTTTCTGAATGTTGAGCTTTAAGCCAACTTTTTCACTCTCCTCTTTCACTTTTATCAAGAGGCTCTTTAGTTCTTCACTTTCTGCCATAAGGGTGGTGTCATCTACATATCTGAGGTTATGATATTTCTCCTGGCAATCTTGATTCAAGCTTGTGCTTCCTCTAGCCCAGCATTTCTCATGATGTACTCTGCATATGGGTTAAATAAGCAGTGTGACAATATACAGCTTTGATATACTCTTTTTCCTATTTGGAATCAGTCTGTTATTTCATGTCCAGTTCTAACTGTTGCTTCCTGACCTGCATACAGATTTCTCAGGAGGCAGGTCAGGTGGTCTGGTAGTCCCATCTCTTTCAGCATTTTCCATAGTCTGTTGTGATCCAATGATTTACTTACTATCAAATATATCCCCGTTGAATACCATTGCTAAAGAATGTTATTTTCAGTTATTTTTTATTACCAAAGGTTTCACAAGTCTTAGATTCATGTAAGTGACAAAATGGTGTTTACTTTAAATAATATCAACGTGATTATTTTTCATCTGCAGATTGGATCTACACTTCTAGAGTATAATAATGCTATTTTTGCAGAAATGCAATTCAAATATACATTATTTGTGAGAGTATTTGTTGAAGGAAGTCCTGTAGTCTCAAGTTACTAGTTTGACAAATTAAATGTTTTGGTTAAATAAAATATAAATATAACAAGTAATTTAAGAAATTAGAAATTTATTATACTTTTAAATATTCAGATGATCCGGTATAATAAAGTATACAAATTATTACTTATATTAATTTATTTAGTGCATGAGTTCAGTTCAGTTTAGTCGCTCAGTCCTATCCAACTCTTTGCGACCCCATGAATCGCAACACATCTTCCGGAGTTCACTCAGACTCACATTCATGGAGTCCGTGATGCCACCCAGCCATCTCATCCTGGGTCGTCCACTTCTCCTGCCCCCAATCCCTCCCAGCATCAGAGTCTTTTCCAATGAGTCAACTCTTCACATGAGGTGGCCAGAGTACTGGAGTTTCAGCTTTAGCATCATTCCTTCCAAAGAAATCCCAGGACTGATCTCCTTCAGAATGGACTGGTTGGACCTCCTTGCAGTCCAAGGGACTCTCAAGAGTCTTCTCCAACACCACAGTTCAAAAGCATCAGTTCTTCGGCGCTCAGCCTTCTTCACAGTCCAACTCTCACATCCATACATGACCACAGGAAAAACCATAGCCTTGACTAGACAGACCTTAGTCGGCAAAGTAATGTCTCTGCTTTTGAATATGCTATCTAGGTTGGTTGTAACTTTTCTTCCAAGGAGTAAGCATCTTTTAATTTCATGGCTGCAGTCACCATCTGCAGTGATTCTGGAGCCCCCCAAAATAAATCTGACACTGTTTCCACTGTTTCCCCATCTATTTCCCATGAAGTGATGGGTCCAGATGCCATGATCTTCGTTTTCTGAATGTTGAGCTTTAGGCCAACTTTTTCGCTCTCCTCTTTCACTTTCATCAAGAGGCTTTTGAGTTCCTCTTCACTTTCTGCCATAAGGGTGGTGTCATCTATGTGTATTAGGTTACTGATATTTCTCCCAGCAATCTTGATTCCAGCTTGTGCTTCTTCCAGCCCAGCATTTGTCATGATGTACTCTGCATAGAAGTTAAATAAGCAGGGTGACAATATACAGCCTTGACAACTCCTTTTCGTATTTGGAACCAGTCTGTTGTTCCATGTCCAGTTCTAACTGTTGCTTCCTGACCTGCATACAGATTTCTCAAGAGGCAGGTCAGGTGGTCTGGTATTCCCATCTCTTTCAGAATTTTCCACAGCTTATTGTGATCCACACAGTCAAAGGCTTTGGCATAGTCATATACACTGCTATTTAAATAAGAATGTCCAAATAAAAATTGGAACATAGGTGAGCTAATGATGTCCAAATGCTATTACAGCATTTTTCAGCTATTTAAAGGTAATGTCAAAGTTGAACTTTTCTGAAATGTTTGTTGTTTAAAGGACATCTCAGGGAATTAATTTATTTTTCCTTAGAGAAAATATTAATATTAACATTCATAGAAATTGCATATCCTTCAACTTCTTTATTATATTGTCCTGCTGAAGTATTATAATCATATTTCAATTAGAAATTGAATTGCTTTTGGAAACTATAATGTTTAAATCACAATAGTACCATAATGTATATATATATATATTATAAAATGTGATTGTTTTGACAGGCATTTAAAGTCAGTTAATAGAGTGTCTTCATCCTAAACTTATTTTCAAATGTTTAATAAGTTAAAAGGTAATAATTTAATAACTAAAACAATAATATAGATAGATGTATATAATTTATATACTTATATAATATTCAATGTTAATAAAAAAGAAAAGAAAATATGAGAATTATGGAAGGCACATGATCACCTTAGTTACATCTTTATGTACTTGTTTCTTCATAACAACTATTACAGTTATTATAAGTGTGAGTTGCATAAATGAATTAAATCCAGTTGGAACTACATTGGCATTTACCTTTACTATATTTGAAGACAGTCCAGTTGATACTCCAGTTGGAAAACTTACATTGACAAATGGAGGCTGGCTGTTTAATAATATAAAATATACAATTGGTAGAGGAAATTTAGGATCACCTCCCAAATTTTACATTGAACCATACACAAGTACTGTAAAAATGCTGGTATCATAACAAAAATAAAGAACTCATATATGCTCATTTAAAATGTATTTTACTGAGAAACAGTTGTTAGTGGAAATCCTTTTTTTTTTTAAACAGCTTTCTCCTTAACTATAAATGTTCATCTTGGTTTGTTAGCTGTATCCATAAAAACAGGAAATGCACCAAAGTTTTAATCTTTGGTATACACACCTTCAGAACGCCTATGCCCATGTATGTCATCCATGTGTCTAAGAATGGTGAGTGAATTAATGTCTACAATGGTTTTGCTGTTGGATATACATGCTGGGACTATGAAAGTTGATTTGTATTAATTCATTCCCATTTGTTATTATAATGATTAGTTCATTCATATAGTTTATAATTTAGCATAAATTGACACTTAGTGATCCTGGATAATCATTCTCCTTTCATTTTTCTGTCAGGAATGATAAAGCTATTGGATCCACTGGACAGGGAATCTGAAACACAGTACAAGATAGATGTGAGAATAAGAAACTTGGGTAATGACGCTGTTCCTGACCCCCTCAGACAGAGAAACAGTACTACGCAGGTGACTGTCAATGTTGGGTAAGAATGAATCATTACTTGTAATAGTGTTATCCCTTAGGAGACATATTCTTGGGAACTAAAAATGAGAAAATTATGAATGATTAAATTCAGTCCCCTCAGTATGGACCCAGAGAGTGATACATGGGTTCAAAAACGGTAACACACAATGAGAAAACTGTCATTATATACAAACTAACTTGTGTGAATTCTGAATCTGATGGTCTCATAAATCTGAGACAATCAGATGTCTTCCATGATGGCTCAGCCAGTAAAGAGTCTTCCTGCAATGCGGGAGACCTGTGTTCAACCCCTGGGTTGGGAAGATTCCCTGAAGGAAATGGCAATCTACTCCAGTATCCTTGCCTGGAGAATTCCATGGACAGAGGAGCCTGGTGGGCTACAGTCCATGGGGTTACAAAGAGTTGGACACGACTGAGTGACTAACACATGCCCACAAATATGAACTTTTATTTAGAGTGCCTGATACCTAAAGTTGTTATGTAAGAAGTTGTTGGAAGAATCATCCCCTTGTCACACATAGTTTCATAAAGAAACACACATATATTCTAGAGTTTCAGGAGGTCACTCTGTTTGATATTAAATAAAAGCAAACTCTGTTTCTATGCTCATTTGGTTGCCCTATCCCTCTCTAGTTTTCACCTAAGCAATATTTTAATATTTTCCATAGTGAAGATTCTGAGAGATTAGAAGTTCACAAACATGAACCATAGAGGCAAGAACTTCCAACTTATAAATAAATACTATTTAAATATTCATAGTAAAAACATTTTGACTTGGTTTAAGACATATCAATACAATTCTGTACTTCTAATATTGGTAGGACTGTACACTACTTATATTGGTAGGACTATGCAAAAGGAGAAATTCTCTTTTATAGATAGTACTAAATTTTCTTTATATTTTGACTTTATTTGTGCCCTCTCTTGCTACATGAAAGCAGTAAGAATTGTAACAGGAGATCCTATGAAGAAGGCAATGAATTTAATGAGATGATTTAAAACCACAAACACTGCTTAGAGTCTATGCATACCTCTACACAGCAGACATTTTCACATGTGTTCTTGGTGAGCTAAAATCCTTACTGGAGCCCATGACTCAGTGTCACAATCCCCACTATAGGATCATTATGTCTGGAAAGCATGATAAACCAGGCCAAAAATCTTTGTGGAGAAAAATTTAATGAAGTAATTTGAGTGGTTTCAGCCATGACTCAGAGGATGTCATAAGCTAATAAACCTGCTGTCTTTCTGTAAGCTTTCAGTAATATACTCCAAGTGCACTTTAAATTACACGTTTCAATAGATGTCCTTTGCATTTGTGTTTCTAAAACTGATTGTTTCCACTTTTATTTTGTTTGCTAATTCTTATATTTGGATTGGTATAGAACAAAATATCTTTGTTCTTCAGCTTTAAAAGCATTCACATTTCTTGTGGGGCTAGGAAGATTCACTTAGGAATGAATATCTGGTTTCTTGGCACTGGGAAAAATGCTATACATTTCCCACTATCAAATAGTATGGTAAACTTTTGCCTAAGATGAATTCAAATACCCTTCCTCTAAAGAAAGGGTACTTCCAACCAAACTTTGAGTAGAGGGTATAAAAATGTTTTACTCAGAAAAATAAACTGAGGCCAAATCTCTGTAAAATGTAATTATTTTTATACTACAGTTTGTAGTATAGACTGAAAGACTGAAGCTCATACGAAAGATGAGCACACATAACAATACTACTTAAATTAAAATTAGATGAATAAATCTAAATTTTATCTGTAAAAACAAACAAGAAAAATTTGTATCTTTTATAAAATGAACGATGAATATTTTTATGTACTGAATGCTTGTGTCCCACCAAAATTCATATGTTGTAGCCCTAATCTCCCCTCTGTGACACATTTGAGAATGAGACCTTTTAGATTAGCCATGAGGATGAGGCCCTGGTCTGATGACATTATTTTTTTATTAGAAGAGATATCTGAGAGCTTATTTTCCCTCCCTGCCATGTAAGGATATGGCAAGGAGTGCCGGGGTCCAGCTCCAGCAGCCAGGGAATCAGCTTGAAGGGATGAGCAGTGTCGGTGGAGAATGATGCAGCCTCTGACTCAAGTTGAGGGACTGCATGTTTATTTCAAGCATCAGGTCTTCTATTATACTTTTTCAAAAGCATTAGGTCAGAGGTTTTACATTTTCAGCTCCCCCTCACCCAGATTTATTGACTCCATAAATCATCGTCGCCCTTCAACCAGAGTTACGTTGTAACTCATGCTTATGTCTGGGCTGCATATCACATCCCTCAGTTTATTTTTTATTTTTCTAAATCCTGCTTGCCCCTAGTATCCTAAGCTCACTATCTCCTAAAAAGGCTTCTGCTGCTGCTGCTGCTGCTGCTGCTAAGTCGCTTCAGTCGTGTCCAACTCTGTGAGACCCCATAGAGAGCAGCCCACAAGGCTCCCCCATCCCTGGAATTCTCCAGGCAAGAACACTGGAGTGGGTTGCCATTTCCTTCTCCAATGCATGAAAGTGAAAAGTGAAAGTGAAGTCGTTCAGTCGTGTCCAACTCTTCGAGACCCCATGGACTGCAGCCTACCAGGCTCCTCCGTCCATGGGATTTTCCAGGCAAAAAGGCTTCTAGCTATTCTTAATTATTCCTAAACCCTAAGCTCAGCATACTTCCTTTGCCATGAACATTCCGCTCACACACAGGTCTCAGATAACAATCCTTCCTATGGCCTCAAGCTGCAGCCTACGTGCTCATCCTGGAACATTCTTTGTAAAGATCCTTGAACAAATGTCAATGGTTACTTTATAGATTATTTTCTGGGCACAACTGCAGAAGGCTTTGTGCTTTCTCATGCTTTTCTCGAGAACAATAAACACCTTAACATTCTTTCCAGCCAACTCAACTGAAGAAAGAAAAGAACAAGTCAGAATCACAAGACCTAACTCCTTCATCCCGGGACAGTGCCTGCGGAATGAAGAGGGGGTTGGGGCCATGCCTCCATTTTGTCAGTAATGCCTAACGTGGCTCCCGACAAAGGAGGTGACTATCTGCAAGCCAGAAAGTGCTCTCACAAGATACTAAAACCTGCTTGCCTTTGATTTTAGACTTTCTAGCTTCTACTATTTAAGCAACTCAGACTATAGAATTTTGTTATGATATCCCAAGCACACTAAAGCAAATCTAATTTGTTTAAAGAAACACAAAGATGTTATAAACTATAACATTAAAAAATATATTCCCAGTAAATAATAGATACATAGCTATATCTATGTAACATACTGGGAAATGTGGGATCCAAGATATAAGAGAGTAGGTTAATGATAAATTCTTATATGAACTGTGTTAGAATAACTAACAAAAAAGTTTTGGCAAAAATGAATGCTATTTCTTATTTTAAATAGGAATCTTAGAGAAATAAATGCAAAATAATAAGCTATAAATAAATAAATATATATATGTATGGAGAAAATTAAGTAAGCATTTACAAAATCTTGAACTTGAGGAAGGGGTTCTACTAAGTACTATAACAAGGAGGCAGCATCTAGGACAATATAGCTAGACCTAACTACAAGACATGAAAACTGCTTGCATTTCAAACCAGCAGAAAGCAAACTGAAAGGCAAACAGAAAGTTGACCAAAATACATTCATACCATTTATAACAGAATTTAGAATATTTATATCTTTAGTCAATAAGAAAATCTTATTCATCAGTTCAGTTCAGTCACTCAGTTGTGTCCGACTCTTTGCGACCCCATGAATCGCAGCATGCCAGGCCTCCCTATCCATCACCAACTCCCGGAGTTCACCCAGACTCACGTCCATCGAGTCAGTGATGCCATCCAGGCATCTCATCCTCTGTTGTCCCCTTCTCCTCCTGCCCCCAGTCCCTCCCAGCATCAGAGTCTTTTCCAATGAGTCAACTCTTCGCATGAGGTGGCCAAAGTACTGGAGTTTCAGCTTTAGTATCATTCCCTCCAAAGAAATCCCAGGGCTGATCTCCTTCAGAATGGACTGGTTGGATCTCCTTATCTTTAGTCAATAAGATTATTATAATCATAAGAAAAGCAACTTTATTAAGTAAACTAAAGAATGAATTTTTTTTGAAAACTAACGTACTTCTGCATATTAAATTAGCAAAGAGAGAATAAGTAGATGATATTTTGTGTTGGAAATAATATAAGAAATAGAAAACTCATTTCTCTGGGAATTTAAATTGGCACAATTTTTCTGAAGCATTTTTTGGGCATGCATATAAATTCACATTTCGAATGTGAAGAGGCTGATATTCACAGAGGTTAATAAACCTCAGACTAGCATGGCTATCAAAAGAAGAGTCAGTCCTTAAACTTTTAATCATTCAACTCTTCAAGTATTTCTTCAAAAGCATCAATACAAAGACTATACATATTTGCAATTCCTGTAATGGAAAATTATTTCACATCATAGCATAAATGTCATTTTTAAATGGTATTTTATTTGAAAATATGCCATAGATATATTTCCATGTCATTAAATATTCTTCTTGCCATCATATCTATGTCATTTTAAAATTTTAATAGAAATAATTTTAGTACAGAGTACTTATCTTTGTTTCTAAAATTGTTAAAAAAAGAAAAAGACAATCAAAAACACTCCCCAGTGAAATGCCCTAAAAGCTTGTAAACAATCTCCTGCTATATCTTCCAAGATAAACCAGTTTCCAAACATGCCAAACTTTTGTAGTGAGATGAATTTTATAGACATCATCAGCTATTGCCAGATTCAAATTTATTGTTGTCAGCTGATTAGTTCATCTGCTGATTAGTTCCTTTTTTTCTGGAATAATTAACTTCTTGGGTCATATGATTCTAAGAGAACTCATAAATTATGATAATAAACAGCATCATGAGGATAAATTGGCTTGTTGGAAAGTGCTATGTTCCATAGAAGTAAAAGCTGTAGAGACATGCTTTTACTTTGACAAAATTGAGCCCCAAATTTTTAGGACCATTTTAGAAAGAAGTGAAGAACTCATCTCATTCTCATCCTATAGAGAATTATTATCTGTTTCATAGAAAGATAAATCCTAAGCACGATGCCTCCCAAGGAAATTAGAAAATCTCTCTAGGTTACAGGCATTACCTAATGACATCTACTGTTATCCAGCAGATGAATATCTACTATTGTCCATAAAAAGCAGAGGGATTACTTTGCCAACAAAGGTATGTATAGTCAAAGCAATGGTTTTTCCAGTATTCATGTATAGATGTGAGAGTTAGACCATAAAGAAGGCTGAGCACCAAAGAATTAATGCTTTCAAACTGTGGTGTTGAAGAAGACTCTTGAGAGTCCCTTGGACTGTAAGATCAAACCAATCAATCCTAAATGAAATCAGTCCTGAATATTCATTAGTAGGACTGATGCTGAAGCTTCAATACTTTGGCCACCTGATGTGAAGAACTGACTCATTTGAAAAGACCTTCATGCTAGGAAATATTGAAAGTAGGAGCAGAAGGGGACGGCAGAGGACAAGATGGTTGGATAGCATCACTGACTCAGTGGACATGAGTTTGAACAAGCTCTGTGTGATGGTGAAGGAAAGGGAAGCCTGGCGTGCTGCAGTCCATGGAGTTGCAAAGAGTCAGACACTACTGAGCAACTGAACAACACATACACTATAACATATGCTTCCAGGCTTCTAAATTTTGTTCTCAATTTAATATGTCCTGTACTTTATTCTGTATCTATTACTATTCTACATGTCCTTCAAATTCCAGTATTTTACTTATAGAAGGCTTACTTTTTAAATGAAATGCAAGTATTGTGTGAATTGGTATGTCAGGTCTATACACAAAGTTGAACTCATTTCTCTGCTCTCTAAGAGTTTGTAGCCAGGACCAGTTATTCTTAGCTAGGGTGCACATAGCTCACTAAGGTACCGTCATGAAAGATGTTCCTTCCAGGACTGTGACATCTACAGATTTGTTCAGAATGCAAATTACAGAAAATACAAATTAATCCATAAAAGAAAAAATTGATGCTGCTTCTTGCTGCTATTCAGTCTAGGAGTTCCCTGATCAGTAGGATTCCAATCTATAGAGTTTACAATTTATTTTTATTTCACCTGTAAGATAACGGAAAAACCCGCAAAGAATCCCCTGGCACAAAATGACTTGACATGTGTGATAAAATTTAATACATAAGTCTTTAAGCTAGAAGACTGACCTCCAAAGAAATTAAGGGAAATTTTTGGAAGCAAAAAATGAAGAAGCTATTCAAAGCTGGCAGTTGTCCTGGAACCATTTTATTCTCTATAAAGAAAACAGCTACTTGGACAGGAAATAAAATTTGGTGACAAGGCAGAGAATTAGAATCCCTTATAGCAATGGAACATTTAAAATGGTCAAAAATGAAAGAACATTTTAATATACTGGCCCACAGAAGGGAACAATGCTTGCTCATCTAGACCTGGGCTTAAATTAAGTGGAAAAACATGCTCCCGAAATTCAAAGCAAATTTATTCTGTTTGAATTATGCACACTGTTCAGTTCAGGTCAGTCGCTCAGTCGTGTCCGACTCTTTGCGACTCCATGAATCGCAGCACGCCAGGCCTCCCTGTCCATCACCAACTCCTGGAGTTCACTCAGATTCACGTCCATTGAGTCAGTGATGCCATCCAGCAATCTCATCCTGGGTTGTTCCCTTCTCCTCCTGCCCCCAATCCCTCCCAGCATCAGAGTCTTTTCCAATGAGTCAACTCTTCGCATGAGGTGGCCAAAGGACTGGAGTTTCAGCTTCAGCATCATTCCTTCCAAAGAAATCCCAGGGCTGATCTCCTTCAGCATGGACTGGTTGGATCTCCTTGCAGTCCAAGGGACTCTCAAGAGTCTTCTCCAACACCACAATTCAAAAGAATCAATTCTTCGGTGCTCAGCTTTCGACACAGTCCAACTCTCACATCCATACATGACCACAGGAAAAACCATAGCCTTGACTAGACGGATCTTTGTTGGCAAAGTAATGTCTCTGCTTTTGAATATGCTATCTAGGTTGGTCATAACTTTTCTTCCAAGGAGTAAGCTCTTTTAATTTCATGGCTGCAGTCACCATCTGCAGTGATTTTGGAGCCCAAAAAATAAAGTCTGAGACTGTTTCCACTGTTTCCCCATCTATTTGCCATGAAGTGATGGGACCAGACACCATGATCTTTGTTTTCTGAATGTTGAGCTTTAAGCCAACTTTTTCACTCCCTTCTTTCACTTTCATCAAGAGGCTTTTTAGTTCCTCTTCACTTTCTGCCATAAGGGTGGTGTCAGATATCAGAAAACCCAAGACTAGACATTAGCAGAAAAAGTGGTCCTGAAAGTTTTGTTTTCAGGAATTTCTGGCAGAAAGAGAATCAAAATTTCTTAAGAGAGGCCTAACCTACACCTGAACTGTAAAAAAATCTTACAGATAAAACTTGGTTAAATATGAGCTTAGAATGTACAATCTAAAACTCTTTAGAAAAAGGTCACAATATGTAGAGTACTCATTTCACCAGTGCACAGTATTTCATGCCCAGTTCACTAGCTGGAATGTAAGCTGGAATGATGGGAGCCTGGGTGCCCTGTACAGCCAGCACACCTCTATGAGGTAACTCCATGACCAGGGATGGTTTGCTTCCTTGTGTTATAGAGTCTATTTCTGACTTATGTACAGGTGATGATCTGACAATGCTGTTTTGCTTTATATTAGTTAGCTAATGGTTACATCATCTGGTTACTAATTATTAACACATTGTACAATGTGTCATTATCGGTGGGAGCCCCAGCTCGAGTTTGGTAATAAATCTCTCTCCCTTTTGCATCAGATATAGGCTCCCTGGTGGTCACTGGGAGATTTCGCGACTTGGGCATAACATTTGGGGGCTCCTCCGGGATCTCCCACCGGCTCCACGGGAAGACTGATCTGGAGAGTCATCTGCAGCCGGTGTTGGCGAGCCGGCACACTGACCGCAGGCGGCTGCGAGCCAGCACACTGAGCACAGGTGGCTGCGAGCCAGAGCACTGAGCACGGCCTACCCCACGACCGAGGTCAGGGGCAGTGGCCTAGAGTGCCAGGCTGTGATGGTGCAGGAAAGGCCGAGAGGAGCTGCCCTGCGTCTGAGGTCAGTGGCGACTGGGAGGAGTTACCCCACGTCCGAGGTCAGGGGCGGCAGCCGAGAGGAGCTACCCTGCATCCGAGGTCAGTGGCGGCTGGGAGGAGACACCCCACGTCCCAGGTCAGCGGCGGCCAGGAGAAGCCACCTTGCGCCCGAGGCCAGGGGTGGTGACCCTGAGGAGCCACCCCAAGCCCGAGGCCAGGGCCGGCAGCCAGGAGGAGCAACTTGAGGAGTGGTAGCTGCGCAGGCTCAGGAGGGCCTAGAGGAGCTATCCCATGTTGAAGGTCAGGAACGGCGGCGGTAAGGAGATATCCCTTATCCAAGGTAAGGAGCAGCAGCTGTGCTTTGCTGGAGCAGCCGTAAAGAGATACCCCACGCCCAAGGCAAGAGAAACCCAAGTAAGATGGTAAGTGTTGCAAGAGGGCATCAGAGGGCAGACACACTGAAACCATACTGACAGAAAACTAGTCAATCTAATCACACTAGGACCACAGCCTTGTCTAACTCAATGAAACCAAGTCATGCCTGCAGGGCAACCCAAGACAGGCAGGTTATGGTGGAGAGGTCTGACAGAATGTGGTCCACTGGAGAAGGGAATGGCAAGCCACTTCAGTATTCTTGCCTTGAGAACACCATGAACACTATGAAAAGGCAAAATGATAGGATACCAAAAGAGGAACTGCCCAGGTCATTAGGTGCCCAGTATGCTACTGGAGATCAGTGGAAAAATAACTCCAGAAAGAATGAAGGGATGGAGCCAAAGCAAAAACAATATCCAGTTGTGGATGGGACTGGTGATAGAAGCAAGATCCAATGCTGTAAACAGCAATATTGCATAGGAACCTGGAATGTCAGGTCCATGAATCAAGGCAAGTTGGAAGTGGTCAAACAAGAGATGGCAAGGGTGAACATCGACATTCTAGGAATCAGTGAACTAAAATGGACTGGAATGGGTGAATTTAGCTCAGATGACCATTATACATACTACTGTGGGCAGGAATCCCTCAGAAGAAATGGAGTAGCCATCATGGTCCACAAAAGAGTCCAAAATGCAGTACTTGGATGCAATCTCAAAAATGACAGAATGATCTCTGTTCATCTCCAAGGCAAACCATTCAATATCACAGTTATCCAAGTCTATACCCCAACCAGTAACACTGAAGAAACTGAAGTTGAATGGTTCTATGAAGACCTACAAGACCTTTTAGAACTAACACCCCAAAAAGATGTCCTTTTCATTATAGAGGACTGGAATGCTAAAGTAGGAAGTCAAGAAACACCTGGAGTAACAGGCAAATTTGGCCTTGGAATGCGGAATGAAGCAGGGCAAAGACTAATAGAGTTTTGCCAAGAAAATGCACTGGTCATAGCAAACACCCTCTTCCAACAACACACGAGAAGACTCTACACATGGACATCACCAGATGGTAAACACCAAAATCAGATTGATTATATTCTGTGCAGCCAAAGATGGAGAAGCTCTATACAGTCAACAAAAACAAGACCAGGAGCTGACTGTGGCTCAGATCATGAACTCCTTACTACCAAATTCAGACTCAAATTGAAGAAAGTAGGGAAACCGCTAGATCATTCAGGTATGACCTAAATCAAATCCCTTATGATTATTCAGCGGAAGTGAGAAATAGATTTAAGGGCCTCGATCTGATAGATAGAGTGCCTGATGAACTATGGAATGAGGTTTGTGACATTGTACAGGAGACAGGGATCAAGACCATCCCCATGGAAAAGAAATGCAAAAAAGCAAAATGGCTGTCTGGGGAGGCCTTACAAATAGCTGTGAAAAGAAGAGAAGCAAAAAGCAAAGGAGAAAAGGAAAGATATAAGCATCTGAATACAGAGTTCCAAAGAATAGCAAGAAGAGATAAAAAAGCCTTCTTCAGTGATCAATGCAAAGAAATAGAGGAAAACAACAGAACGGGAAAGACCAGAGATCTCTTCAAGAAAATCAGAGATACCAAGGGGACATTTCATGCAAAGATGGGCTCGATAAAGGGCAGAAATGGTGTGGACCTAACAGAAGCAGAAGATATTAAGAAGAGGTGGCAAGAATACACAGAAGAATTGTACAAAAAAGATCTTCACAACCCAGATAATCATGATGATGTGACCACTAATCTAGAGCCAGACATCTTGGAATGTGAAGTCAAGTGGGCCTTAGAAAGCATCACTATGAACAAAGCTAGTGGAGGTGATGGAATTCCAGTGGAGCTGTTTCAAATCCTGAAAGATGATGCTGTGAAAGTGCTGCACTCAATATGCCAGCAAGTTTGGAATACTCAGCCGTGGCCACAGGACTGGAAAAGGTCAGTTTTCATTCCAATCCCAAAGAAAGGCAATGCCAAAGAATGCTCAAACTACCGCACAATTGCACTCATCTCACATGCTAGTAAAGTAATGCTCAAAATTCTCCAAGCCAGGCTTCAGCAATACGTGAACTGTGAACTCCCTGATGTTCAAGCAGCTTTTAGAAAAGGCAGAGGAACCAGAGATCAAATTGCCAACATCTGCTGGATCATGGAAAAAAGCAAGAGAGTTCCAGAAAAATATCTATTTCTGCTTTACTGACTATGCCAAAGCCTTTGACTGTGTGGATCACAATAAACTGTGGAAAATTCTAAAAGAGATGGGAATACCAGACCACCTGACCTGTCTCTTGAGAAATCTGTATGCAGGTCAGGAAGCAACAGTTAGAACTGGACATGGAACAACAGACTGGTTCCAAATAGGAAAAGGAGTATGTCAAGGATGTATATTGCCACCCTGCTTATTTAACTTCTATGCAAAGTACATCATGAGAAACACTGGACTGGAAGAAGCACAAGCTGGAATCAAGATTGCCAGGAGAAATATCAATCACCTCAGATATGCAGATGACACCACCCTTATGGCAGAAAGTGAAGAGGAGCTAAAAAGCCTCTTGATGAAAGTGAAAGTGGAGAGTGAAAAAGTTGGCTTAAAGCTCAACACATTCAGAAAATGAAGATCATGGCATCCGGTCCCATCACTTCATGGGAAATAGATGAGGAAACAGTAGAAACAGTGTCAGACTTTATTTTTTTGGGCTCCAAAATCACTGCAGATGGTGATTGCAGCCATGAAATTAAAAGACGCTTACTCCTTGGAAGAAAAGTTATGACCAACCTAGATAGTATATTCAAAAGCAGACACATTACTTTGCCGACTAAGGTCTGTCTAGTCAAGGCTATGGTTTTTCCTGTAGTAATGTATGGATGTGAGAGTTGGACTGTGAAGAAGGGTAGTGCCAAATTATTTTTGCTTTTGAACTGTGGTGTTGGAGAAGACTCTTGAGAGTCCCTTGGACTGCAAGGAGATCCAACCAGTCCATTCTGAAGGAGATCAGCCCTGGGATTTCTTTGGAAGGACTGATGCTAAAGCTGAAACTCCAGTACTTTGGCCACCTCATGCGAAGAGTTGACTCATTGGAAAAGACTCTGATGCTGGGAGGGATTGGGGGCAGGAGGAGAAGGGGATGACCAAGGATGAGATGTCTGGATGGCATCATGGACTCCACGGACCTGAGTCTGAGTGAACTCCGGGAGTTGGTGATGGACAGGGAGGCCTGGCGTGCTGCGATTCATGGGGTCGCCAAGAGTCGGACATGACTGAGTGACTGAGCTGAACATGTTTACTTCATACTGAATCTGTATACCAAATCTAGGTAACATTGGAATATTTGGAGATGTCTTTTGTGGAAGGAACATACGTGGAAAATAACATATTGGTTCTTTGTTTTGTTTTCACTATATTCTTATTAGATCATTTATATGATAAAAACAGAATTTCGTGACTATAATGTTTACATGGTACCTGGCCTCTAATCACCCACGTGTTCTGAACATTTTAACAAAGCAGACAGTAGTAAAAAATTTAAATATGCTCCTGACATTTAGAAGGGCACTATTTTATTACAATGATGAAGCTGGAGGTCATTTAGTAATGTCCTGACTGAGAAGTTATTATAAACTTCTAACCAAGTTGCAGTTTTATGTGACAAGGAGTCTCAAGTAGTACCTAAAAATCTAGGAAATCATACAAGTAAACTAATATTAGAAAACTGAAGAATGGTGTTAAGACTAGATATACCAAAGAAGTTTCAACAAATCTTCTCATCAAATGGTAATTTATGAGCTAGAACATATCTGAAACAAGTTTTTGAAAGATAGAAAAGCTAGTCCTTTCAGGTGAATATGACCTGCCTGAGTGGTAGCTTCAGTCAACTGTTAGTTTGTGCTTTGTATCAATTAGAAAGTGACCACAGAAGAAATAATATAGCTAAAAGGAAATGTGCTTTTATCTAGTCATAGTCAAAATGTTTGCACCTATAACACTCAAAGTAAGTAAATCAATATTCACAAACAATACTCCTGCTTGGATCTGAGGTGCAACAAACCAGGAATTTTTTTACTTATGTAAAAAAAAAAAGAATAGTAAAAACAATTTTGTAGCATGATCATACATTGTCTATTGCACCGTTGTGTACTCGCTGACAAGAATGTGCCTACAAAACTGAACGCTGTTTTGTCTCCTGCAAAGCGCATGATATATTTCCTCAGAGAATCGATTCTAAATCATCACTGTCTCTTCTTCATGATTCTTTTGAAGAAACTATTACCAAGCACATTCCCTGTCTTTCCAAATCAGAGTACAGTGGCTCTCCCCTGGCCAGATGCTTACTTCATTTCTAGAACATGTAAATATATAAGCTGTTTTCTTTACCACTAAAATAGTAATAGTGGAATACATACAGATTAATCTTTGTCCTTCCCTGAATATGATTATAAGACTATTCAAACTTTTAGAACCTATTCCAGTTCTAAAGGAATTAGAATGCAAGAGCATGGAAATGGCCACATTTAATTTATCTGGTTTTATAAATAAACTGTCTACTGGTTAGGCAAATTTTACTAACTTTTATAACAGAAAGGTGTTAGAAAAAACAGAAATAATCACTTGGGATGACAAGGCATTACCAAGAGTTGATTGCTTCTCCATGGCTATTTTTCTCTTGGAGAGCTCTTGATCCCAAAGAAATATATTGGACCTGTATATCTTTTTAACCTGAATGTCTATTAACCACAGGAGCCAGAAACTATATTCATATGTATTTAAAGATGACAGTGTTTCCAAATATTTTTATGCCATTCCATGGTGTTTAAGCTGTGTTTGTGAACTTGGACGTGTTATTGAATTTATTGAGCAAGTTGCTGAAACCTTGCTTAGTCATTAAAATATGAAAATAACATTGCCTATCCCAGAAGGCAGAGATGAGATTTTAGAAAGTATTTATAATGCACTGACTGTCTTGTAGTAAGCAACATATGAGTGTTGGGTAAACAAATAAACTAGAAGCACTTTCACAGCTGGGGAAAAAGGGATGGAGATTATTGTTGTATTGAGTCTATATATTTGATTAAGTTTGGATTTTTATCATTTAACCATTAAACAAAGGCCAGAAACCATTTAAATATGATGAATAAGCACTTCAAAATGTTATTTTTTGTAGATTATAGAACAATGCTACAGCATGAAAGTCACTAAGCTTGCATATTTTAAAAAGCATAATGCTTCTTGCATTATTTATATTATGAAACTGAAACTGTAAATCAATTTCTTTCATGTACTAAATATGACATGGTTTAAAGAACTTTAATATATAGCATAAAGAACTAACTTACTACAGATTTTATTTATAAGATGTATGAGATCACATTTTGAGAAAAATTTTAAACAATTCAAGCTGAAGGAAACAAAAGGGAAAAAAACATTGTGTTAGAGTTTTCTAGAGAAGTATATATCTCTATATCTATCATGTATTTATTCATCCATCTATTTTCTATATAAAGAGATTTATTATAAGGAACTGGTTCACATGATCACGGAGGATGTAGAGTTCCATGTTCTGTTGTCTACAAACTGGAGACTCAGGAAAACTGAGTGTAGTTCCAGTCTGAGTTTGAAGGTCTGAAAACCAAGAGCACCAATATACAGGTCCCAGTCTTAGCGCAGGAGAGGAAACATGTCCCAGCTTATCAGTTAGGCAAAGACAGCAAGTTCTCTTTCCTCTACTCAGCTCTATGCATTGGATGATGCTCACTCACTCACACTGGGGAAGGCTTTACTCAGTCTCACAATTTACATCCTAATCTCATCCAGAAACACACACAAATATCTGGACATCCCATTACCCAGTCAGATTGACACTTAAAATTAACCATCTCATCCACACAATTATAGTAAATCTCTGAACTCTTACACTGTTGGTAGGAATGCAAACTAGTACAGCCACTATGGAGAACAGTGTGGAGATTCCTTAAAAACCTGTAAATAGAACTGCCTTATGACCCAGCAATCCCACTGCTGGGCATACACACCGAGGAAACCAGAATTGAAAGAGACAAGTGTACCCCAATGTTCATCGCAGCACTGTTTATAATAGCCAGGACATGGAAGCAACCTAGATGTCCATCAGCAGACGAATGGATAAGAAAGCTGTGGTACATATACACAATGGAGTATTACTCAGCCATTATAAAGAATACATTTGAATCAGTTCTAATGAGGTGGATGAAACTGGAACCTATTATACAGAGTGAAGTAAGCCAGAAAGAGAAACACCAATACAGTATACTAATGCATATATGTGGAATTTAGAAAGATGGTAACAATAACCCTGTATGCGTGACAGCAAAAGAGACACAGATGTATAGAACACTCTGTTGGACTCTGTGGGAGAGGGAGAGGGTGGGATGATTTGGGAGAATGGCATTGAAACATTTATAATATCATATGAAATGAATTGCCAGTCCAGGTTCGACGCAGGATACAGGATGCTTGGGGCTGGTGCACTGGGATGACCCAGAGGGATGGTACAGGGAGGAAGGAGGGAGGGGGTTCAGGATGGGGAACACATGTACACCCGTGGTGGATTCATGTTGATGTATGGCCAAACCAATATAATATTGTAAAGTAATTAACCTCCAATTAAAATAAATAAATTTATATTAAAAAAAGAAAAAAATCAATTATACTTCCTTAGTGTTCCAAAGTTTTATATCTATATTTTGTCACTTAAGTCTTTGTGACTTAGTAAAAACTTTATTTTTTAATTCTATTAACTTGTTAAGTATTTGAATTTTAAATTCTTTCTTGTGTGTGTATTATTCTTTCTTGTCTGTATATTAGATGCTTAGTTGTGTCCTATTCTTTGTGACTCTGTGGACTGTATCCTGCCAGGTTCCTCTGTCCATGCATTCTCCAAGCAACAATGCTGGCATGGATTTCCATTTCATTCTCTAGGGGATCTTCCTGAGCCAGGGGTCAAAACTGGGTTTCCTGCATTGGAAGGCAGATTCTTTATGAACTGAGCCACCAGGAAAGCCCTTCTTCTTCTTCTTTTTTCTTTTTTTCTATGCATTTAAGCAGAATGTCAACAAAGGTCTGTCTAGTCAAGGTTATGGATGTGAGAGTTGAACTGTAAAGAAAGCTGAGCACTGAAGAATTGATGCTTTTGAACTGTGGTGTTGGAGAAGACTCTTGAGAGTCCCTTGGACTGCAAGGAGATCCAACCAGTCCATCCTAAAGGAGATCAGTCCTGGGTGTCCACTGGAAGGACTGATGTTAAAGCTGAAACTCCAATACTTTGGCCACCTGATGCGAAGTGCTGACTCATTTGAAAAGACCCTGATACTAGGAAAGATTGAGGGCAGGAGGAGAAGGGGACGACAGAGGATGAGATTGTTGGATGGCATCACTGACTCAATGGACATGAGTTTGGGTAACTCCAGGAGTTGGTGATGGACAGGGAGGCCTGGTGTGCTGCAGTTCATGGGGTCACAAAAGAGTTCGACATGACTGGGCGACTGAACTGAAGCATAATGTTTCATTAATTATTTACTGAATATGTATATGACAAATTCAATAGGAATTCTGAATGGAGGTGGGTGGGAAGAGCCTAAGTACTTACTGTCATTGAGTATGAGAATTTGAGGGCTGGAGAAAACCTAAGAAAAACCTAGTATTTTTTCTTCTCTCATTTTATACAAGAAAGACTTACCTTATTGAAGCTGAAAAGCATTGTGATTATCAAAGATTCCCCAAGTGTGTAGTTTGTGGTTGAGGTAATGGCAGACACATTGCTTTTGCTCACCAGATCCTGTTCGGTTTTCTGAGTACACAGGAAGACTACATTTTCTGGCTACTTTTCAGAGAGATTACTGCCATATGATTTGTATGTAGGCTGAACCCCTTCTCCAAGCTCGGCTGTGAAAACTCCAATATGATTAACCATTTTCCCTTTGCAAGGTGATTTTCAAAACCCATCTTTTAAATATGAAACAAAAAATTACAAGGTGGAAGTCACTGCATGAAAAAGAGCCTGCAAGAAGACCCACTTAAAATGCTCGATTGTAACATGGGCAAAAATTAACCTTATTCATGTTAAGTCAAGCAGATTTCATGCTGTAATTGTTACTGCAGCATAGTCTAGCCTGCTGTGCTTTATGCAGAATTTTTCTGGATTACAGTTGGATTTTCCCAAATAGTTAGAATTCTCACAAATTCTTTCCATCTCTACGTTCCTGTGGCTTTGAGAGTAACCAACAAACTTTTTATAACATAAAGACACACTTCCATGGTTTTTTTAGGTTATACAAGTACATAAAAATCTACATAAGAAACTTTTTCTCAGAAAAGTCATCAATATAAATGTTTTTCAGCAAATTTTATGTAAAGTATATGCTTAACTAATAGCTTCATAATTTTTCCAGTGTTAGTGAATGATAAAGAGAAACTCAGTAGTTTCTGGATTAAATTTAATAATTATTTCAGCAATAATTATTTCAGTTTCAATAATAAAAATAAATTTAATAAAAATAACAACAAAAATAAATCTTTCAAAATCACAAAGATTGAGATAAATATTTGTGAAATTTATTGACTATGCCAAAGCCTTTGACTGTGTAGATCACAATAAACTGTGGAAAATTCTGAAAGAGATGGGAATACCAGACCACCTGATCTGCCTCTTGAGAAATCTGTATGCATGTCAGGAAGCAACAGTTAGAACTGGACGTCAAACAACTGGTTCCAAATAGGAAAAAGAGTACATAAAGGCTGTATATTGTCACCCTGCTTATTTAAATTATATGCAGAGTACATCATGAGAAATGCTGGACTGGAAGAAACACAAGCTGGAATCAAGATTGCCGAGAGAAATATCAATAACCTCAGATATGCAGATGACACCACCCTTATGGCAGAAAGTGAAGAGGAACTAAAGAGTCTCTTGATGAAAGTGAAAGAGGAGAGTGAAAAAGTTGGCTTAAAGCTCAACATTCAGAAAACGAAGATCATGGCATCTGGTCCCATCACTTCATGGGAAATAGATGGGGAAACAGTAGAAACAGTGTTAGACTTTATTTTTTTGGGCTCCAAAATCACTGCAGATGGTGACTGCAGCCATGAAATTAGAAGACGTTTACTCCTTGGAAGAAAAGTTATGACCAACCTAGATAGTATATTCAAAAGCAGACACATTACTTTGCCGACTAAGGTCTGTCTAGTCAAGGCTATGGTTTTTCCAGTGGTCATGTATGGATGCGAGAGTTGGACTGTGAAGAAGGCTGAGTGCCGAAGAATTGATGCTTTTGAACTGTGGTTGGAGAAGACTCTTGAGAGTCCCTTGGACTGCAAGGAGATCCAACCAGTCCATTCTGAAGGAGATCAGCCCTGGGATTTCTTTGGAAGGAATGATGCTGAAGCTGAAACTCCAGTACTTTGGCCACCTCATGCGAAGAGTTGACTCATTGGAAAAGACTCTGATGCTGGGAGAGATTGGGGGCAGGAGGAGAAGGGGATGACAGAGGATGAGATGTCTGGATGGCATCACTGACTCAATGGATGTGAGTCTGAGTGAACTCCGGGACAGCGAGGCCTGGCGTGCTGCGATTCATGGGGTCGCCAAGAGTCGGACACGACTGAGTGACTGAACTGAACTGAACTGAAAATGTATTACTGATATTGGGATTTTTATTCCAATATTATATGATTTATGGAGTCAACTTCTTGAGATGAACATTGTCTCTAATTTGCTCTCATCTTTTATTTTTACTAGAATGTAACTGTCCTGAGAGCAATTACTTGATGTTTTGTACGATATATATACATATATATGTATATGTAAAACAAGAAACCAGTTTATTTCTGGGAAAACAATTTTTTGAGAGAGAGAATTTGGCAATTACTTTAGACAAAAATCATAAAACACATAAAAGTGAATATAAAATGACATTTCCTGTCTTGCCAATTTAAAAGTCTTCCCTAAGTATTACATGGTCAAGAAGAGGAGAAATAAACTGCTTGACCTGTTTCTGACAATATGCTATTATGATAAATGAAAGATCTTTTATGTAATTTACATTTTAGGGTAAGTGATAACAAGTAGGCTTCCCAGGTGGCACTAGTGGTAAAGAATTGCACCTGCCAATGCAGGAGACACAAGAGACTCAGTTGGATCCCTGGGTCAGAAAGATCCCCTGGAGGAGGAAGTGGCAACCCACTCTAGTATTCTTGCTTAGAGAATCCCATGGACAGAGGAGGCTACAGTCTAAAGGGTCTCAGACACAACTGAAATGACTGAGCACACACACAAGCATATATGACCCATTTTAAATGAAAACTTGTATATTTATTTCCTCATTAAAAATTTTATGTTATCAATAATTTAGATACATTAACTTGAAAATGGTTTTAATTATGTTAAATTACATTGTGATCTTGGGGATGAGATTTATACTCTATATTAACCTTTCCCAATAACTCTGTAAACATTTCTGCAAATGTAAGCAATGTGTGTGTCCTATTAGATTTAAACACTGAATATACATGGTCACTGCTATTAGTTTTCTACGACTGTCACAATCAAGTACACAGACTAGGTGGCTTAAAGCAACAAGTATACTCTCTCTGAATGCTCTAGGGGATAGTCTGTTCCATGCCTTTCTTTTGGCTTCTGCTGTCAATAGCAATCCTTGTCCTTTCTTAGCCTGTAACTACATTTCTACAATCTATATCTTCATCCTAATATATGGTTCTGCTTATGTGTCTCTTTTCTGTGTTTCTTCTCCTCTTCTTCCTACAATACCACACTGTATTAAGTTCTTGCTCTTCTCCAGCATAACTTCATCTTTACTTGATTACATTTGAAAGACTCTATTTCCAAAAATACATCAGATTCACAGATATCTGGGGAAAAGTATCTGACCATATATTTGGGGGGCTGCACAATTCAACCCATAACAGTCATACATATCATCTTAGTCAATTCTATTTTGAGAAGGATGTTTAAAATCATAGATAGGATCATGGTATTAGATAAACTTGTTAGTAATCACATTTTGCCTTTATGAACTATACACCTTAAGAGACTTACTTAACTCTGTAGGCCTCAGTTTCTTCACAAGGAACATGTGCTACATTAGTACACACGTAAAAGATTTTAGGAGTGATTATATCCAGGAGAGTGCCAGAGATATGGTGAATGCAAAGTAAATTTCAGTGTCTGTTCTTCCTATTACTACAACTACTTGAGTTTTGAACAAGTTTCATGGAATGGTTCCATAGAGGGATTGAAATTCTCTCTACCTTTTACAATATCATGTTCATTTACCAGTTAATATGATAAACAAACATCTTGGTAAAGGCTATTTGAAAAATTTGGCCAGAATTCAATAACAATGATCAGTTTAGAACTAAAGAAAATGTGATATAGAAAGATGAATGGATAGATAGAGGTACATATAAGAAAATATAGAATCAGTAACAGCAAACATTTTTTATGCTCTGCTCAAATTCATGGGGGTATTAATAGGCTAAAATGCAGTTTGAATCTGTGAGGGGGTTGAAAGTATAATTACAGTATTCAGAATGACATCAGATGTTATTTTTAGGGATTTTGCTGCTGAAATTATTAGCACTGAACCCTACAAACAAAATGTTTTGGTTGGAGGACTCAATATTGTCAAGATGTCAGTTCTTCCCAACTTGATTTATAGATTCAGTGCAATCCAAACCAAAATCCCAGAAAGTTGTTTTATGAATATGAACAATGTGAATCCTAAAGTTTATATGGAGAGCTAAAAGACTTAGAATAGCCAACATAATATTAGAGGATAAGGACAACATTTGAGGACTGTTATCACTGGCTTCCAATAAAGCTATAGTAAGTGAGATAGTATGATATTGGTGAAAAAAGAGACAAATTGATCAACAGAACAAAACAGAGAGGTCAGGAATCGACCTATGTAAACCTTTGGACTGATCTTTGATAAAGACTACTGGACATCTACATGCAAAGAAAAGAATCTAGACACAGATCTTACACTTTTCATGAAAAGTAACTTAAAATGAATCTAAACAAAAAACTCTATAAAACTTCTAGTAGATAATAAAGAAGAAAGGCTGAGTGACCTTGAGTATGGTGATGACTTTTAGATATAACATAAGACAGGATACACAGAAGAAATATAGAAAGTTGTACTTAATTAAAATTAGAAATATCTGCTCTGCAAAAGACAATGTCAAGGAAATAAAAAGATAAGTTACAGACTGGAAGAATCTCTTTGAAAATGATATATCCAATAGAGAACTGTTATATCATGTGTCTAAATAGCTCTTAAAACTCAGCAAGAAGAAACCAAACACCCTAATTTTAAAATGGTCAGAAGACTTGAACAAACACCTCACTGAAGAAGATATACAGATAGCAAGTAAGCATATGAAAACATGTTCAGCATGGTATCATTATGGAATATCAAATTAAAATAACACTGAGATACCACTACACACCAAGTAGAATGGTCAAAATCCAAAACTCTAACATGACAAATACTGGCAAGGATGTGGAGCGATGGGAACTCTCATTCACTGCTGGCAGGGAAGCAAAATGGTACAAACACTTTGGAACACAGTTTGACATTCAACATATAGCACAAAACTTAGATATACTCTTATGGTACAGTTGAACAATCATTCTCCTTGGCTTACCTGTGCTGTGCTTAGTCGTTCAGTCATGTCCAACTCTTTGTGACCCCATGGAGTGTAGCCCACCAGGCTCCTCTGTCCATGTGGATTATCCAGGCAAGAATACTGGAGTGGGTTGCCATGCCCTTCTCAGGAGCAGAAAACATCTCCACATGAAAACCTGCAAATGGATGTTTCAGTTCAGTTGCTCAGTCATGTCCGACTATTTATGACCCCATGCACTGCAGCCCACCAGTCTTTCCTGTCTATCACCAACTCCTGGAGCATGCTCAAACTCACGTCCATTGAGTCAGTGATGTCATACAACTATCTCATTCTCTGTGGTCCCTTCTCATCCTGCCTTCAATCTTTCCCAGTCTTTCAATAAATTAGTTCTTCGCATCAGGTGGCCAAAGTATTGGAATTTCAGCTTCAGAATCAGTCCTTCCAATGCATATTCAGGACTGATTTCTTTTAGGATTGATTGGTTTGATCTCCTTGCAGTCCAAGGGACTCTCAAGAGTCTTCTCCAATACCACATTTCAAAAGCATCAATTATTCAGCGCTCAGCTTTCTTTATAGGCCAACTCTCACATGACTCATACATGACTACTGGGAAAACCATAGCTTTGACTAGATGGACCTTTGTCAGCAAAGTAGTATCTCTGCTTTTTAATATTTTGTCTAGGTTTATCATAGCATTACTTCCAAGGAGCAAGAGTCTTTCAATTTCATGGCTGCAGTCACCATCTGCAGTGATTCCAGAGCTAAAGAAAATAAAGTCTGTCACTGTTTCCATTGTTTCCCCGTCTATTTGCCATGAAGTGATGAGACTGGATGCCATGATCTTAGTTTTCTGAATGTTGAGTTTTAAGGCTGCTCTTTCACTCTCCTCTTTCACTTTCATCAAGAGGCTCTTGAGTTCTTCTTCACTTTCTGTCATAAGGGTCATGTCATCTGCATATCTGAGGTTATTGATATTTCTCCTGGAAATCTTGATTCCAGCTTGTGCTTCTTCCAGCCCAGCATTTCTCATGATGCACTCTGCATATAAGTTAAATAATCAGGGTGACAATATACAGCCTTCAGTACTCCTTTCTCAATTTGGAACCAGTTTGTTGTTCCATGTCCAGTTCTAACTGTTGCTTCCTGACCTGTATGCAGATTTCTCAGGAGGCAGGTCAGGTTGGCTGGTATTTCCATCTCTTGAAGAATTTTCCACAGTCTTTTGTGATCCACATAGTCAAAGGCTTTGTCATAGTCAATAGAGCAGAAGTATATGTTTTTCTGGAACTCTCTTGATTTTTCAATGATCCAACAGATGTTGGCCATTTGATCTCTGGTTCCTCTGCCTTTTCTAAATCCCAATTGAACATCTGGAAGTTTATGGTTCATGTACTGTTGAAACCTGGCTTGGAGAATTTTGAGCATTACTTTGCTAGTGTGTGAGATGAGCACAGTTGTGTGGTAGTTTGAACATTCTTTGGCATTTCCTTTCTTTGGGATTAGAATGAAAACTGGCCTTTTCCAGTCCTGTGGCCACTGCTGTTTTCCAAATTTGCTGGTATATTGAGTGCAGCACTTTAACAGCATCATCTTTTAGCATTTGAATAATTCAACTGGAAAATAGTAGCTTTAGTCATAATTGTCAAAGCTTGAAGCAACCAAGATATGCCTCAATATGTGAATAGATAAATAAATTGTGGAATATCCAGATGATGGAATACTGTTCAGCACTAAAAGAAGTGAGCTATTGAACGAAAAGACATAGAGTAAACTTAAATGCATATTACTGAGTGAGAGAAGCCAGTATGAAAAGGCTACATACCATACAATTCCAACTACTTGACATTCTGGGAAAGGCAAAATACAGATAGAGGAAAAGTATCTGTGGTTGTCAAGGTTTATAGTGGGAAGAGATGAATAGATACAGAGCATTTGGGCGGTCAGAAAAATTATTCTGTATGATAATACATAAGGAATATTTATCATTATACTTTTTGCATACTCATAAAATGTACAACACTAACAGTAAACCCTAATGTAAATTATGAACTTAGGGTGATAATGATGTGTCATTATATATGTGCCTTGAATGTGATAGATGTATAGCTCTGATACAAGGTGTTAATTGAAAGGGTTATGTGGGAACTCTATACCTTGCTCTGTATTTTGCCATAAACCTAAACTTCTCTAAACTGTGGTTTCAATCACTTTATAGTTGCGTCTGACTCTTTCAACCCTATGGATTATAGCCCACTGGCTCCTCTATCTATGGGATTTCCCTGGCAAGTATAGTGAAATGGCTTGCCATTTCCTTCTCAAGGGGTCTTTCTGACCCAGGGATGAACCCATGTCTCTTATGTCTCCAACACTGGCAGGTGGTTTGTTTTTTTTTGTTTTTTTTTGTTTTTTTTTTGCTACCAGTGCCACCTCTCTAAACCTTCAGTTCAGTTCAGTTCAGTTCAGTCACTCAGTCATGTCCAACTCTTTGGCACACCATGGACTGCAGCACGCCAGGCTTCCCTGTCCATCACCAATTCCCAGAGCTTACTCAAACTCATGTCCATTGAGTTGGTGATGCCTTCCAACTATCTCATCCTCTGTCATCCCCTTCTCCTTCTGCCTTCAATCTTTCCCAGCATCAGGGTCTTTTCAAATGAGTCAGTTCTTTGCATCGGGTGGCCAAAGTATTTTAAGTCTTAAGACTTAATAAATCTAAACCTGAATTTAAATGAGTCTAACTCTAAACTTTAAAGTTTATTAATTAAAAAAAAATTGTTCACAGGTGAAAGTGTGACTTACTTCCAAAGAATAGTTGTAGAAACAGTTGTACTTTTTTCTAAAATAAGAGGAAGGAACAAACATATGATGACTGTTGTGAGGATTCATGGTCTATAATGGAAAAATTAACCTAGGCTCTTTGTAAATCCTTATGTAAGAAATCAAAGTTGGACACAGAATTTATGTCGTTTGTAAGTATTTATTTCTTTATTTGGGTTTTTAACAGTATTAAGCTCATGGATGCTAGAGACAGCTCACACTGGTTCACAAGAGTGCATTGTTAAGAGTCTCTTCCCAACTCTGCCTTCAGTAATGTCTTTCAGGTCACCTAACATCAGTTATGGTGGGAGTATTCATACCTTGGAATATGGAAAATTCTATGAATCAGAGTTTTAGTCCTTTGGGGAGGAATGTAGAGTCAACTGTTAAACAGCAGGGCATCAGTAAGATCTTTGAAACCTCAGATTGACCAGAACTTCTTTCTTCTCAATCCATTTTCAGTGTGTAGCAGAGGCCATGACTCATTATTAGAATTTGAAAAATATAGGTTGAACTGATGAAGGCATTTGAAAATGATTTGCAGTGATGTTATGATCAAAGCCAATTGAGAGAATTTAGGTGGAAATATAGTGAGAAATTGGTGAAGGCGATGGCACCCCACTCCAGTACTCTTGCCTGGAAAATCCCAGGGACAGAGGAGCCTGGTGGGCTGCAGTCCATGGGGTCATGAAGAGTCGAACACGACTGAGCGACTTCACTTTGACTTTTCACTTTCATGCACTGGAGAAGGAAATGGCAACCCGCTCCAGTGTTCTTGCCTGGAGAATCCCAGGTACGGGGGAGCCTGGTGGGCTGCCGTCTATGGGGTCGCACAGAGTTGGACACGACTGAAGCGACTTAGCAGCAGCAACATAGTGAGAAATAAAGTTGAAATGAATTTGCTAAGGCATCTCTCTCAGATAGTAAGAAAAAAAAGAATGCATTTTCATGTCAATATATGGCAAAACTAATACAATATTGTAAAGTAATTAGCCTCCAATTAAAATAAATAAATTTATATTTAAAAATAAAGAAAGAAAAACCATGAAAAAAATAGAATTAAAATAGGAAACTCAATATCCTCATTATAGCGGATGGCAGAGATACAAGAATAAATAAAGTTTTACATGTGGAAGAGAGTGAGACAAAGCCTTCATTTTTAGAAGAGTTCTGGGGCAAAAATCCAAAAGGCAAAATACAGATTAATAAATTGGTGTGTAGAAATGGAGGCATTAAAGAGCACTGTTCCCTTTGGAGAACCTGTTCTCTTCAGACTTTGGTTTGCTCCTACAGGTAGGTGCCTTGTTTCCTTGTAGAAAGCACAAGCTTCTCTGAGCGATATGTGCCTAACTTGTGAAACAGGTGTGATGAAATAGAAAGTCTGATTATGCTGGTAGAGAGAAAGGAAAAAATCCAAGGTATACAGTAGATAGATTATTTAAATAGGGAGAATATTCAAATGGAGAGGATATGAGGATATTATAGACTGAAATGGGAAAAGGAAAAAAAGGAGGAGTATTAGTACGACAATTTTTAAAAAAATCATTACTTTCAGGCAATAAGAATAGTTAACTTTTACTAAGGATAACATAGGTGTTTTTCTAAATGTTTTATGTGCAATATATATTTTAATTTTCACAAAATCTAAAAGTTAGGCAGTTTTTATTCCTATTTTTACAAGGAACTGAGAGATTTCTTATGCTGGAACCTGCCACAGATACAGAATTTTACCCAAAATTCTGACTCCTGATTGTGTAGGCTGGTAGACAGAAGCCTATAACTAGAGACCTGTTTGATAACTTATCCAACTCATTTACTACTTTGCTCTCTATTTCCTTATTCCACAAACAGGCACAATGTTTTCTTTCCCATCTAAATTCTAGGGCTATTCTGAAATTTTACTTTATGAAAATTAAACTATGACAGATATGCAGAATATTTCTCATAAAAGATAGACAAAAGGACATAAGAATGTTAAGAGGATGAAAATTAAGTGGTTTAATCTTGAATGTCCTTGATTACTTCATTAATGTAGATGGGGTCATATACTAAAAAGGAAGAGCTATAGCATTGGAAGTGTAAGAGACAGAAAAAAGATCTGGACAAGTTAATACTGGATGACCCCCAGTAGTTTTACTATTTTTACTCTAGTTTGATAATGGGACATTTGCCAGACCATAACAAAGGAAATTCCAGATTATGATTTAGCAGATACTCTATGCTGGCTTCAGTGCCATTTTGCCTTCTAGTTAGTCTGTCAACATTCATACCATCTTCTATTAGTGTGTCAGACATACAATTCCACTCACTATGGAAACAGATTTCTCACGAGAATTTGAACATTAGGATGACAACAACTTTGGACACGTTTACCCACACAGAGTTTTCCTTTCTGAGTTTTTGCTTTTGCTTCACTGGCTGAAATAAGAAAATGCAGAAATAAAGCTGGAAGAGTTTGGAGGTTTATTTTTGCTCTTTGTTTGAACCAGAATATGAGTTTGCTTCTATTTTCAGTGCTATTGTTGTTTAGTCCAAACGATTTCACTTTCCTTTTTACAATGCAGCAAATCTTAACAGCATAATGAAAGTATGGGTGGGAAACATTATTATTACATCTTTTGCTATTTTGGCTCAAAGAATCAGTGTGGAAAAAAAAGGCAAGGGGAAAATTATGACTATGCCCACCCATAATTGGAAAACCATCCCTAGTTTTTACAGTAATTAAAGTCCAGTTTCTGGCTGGAGGCTGTATGTGTATAAACCCCAGAGATAACATAAAAATGGCTTTATGGGCATCCTCTGAGAGAGAGATGTTCAATCAGATTCCAAGAACTCAAGAAAATGTGTTTTACAAGAAAGAAAGCCAAAATACAAACTTGCCTGTAAGAACTACAATTACCATATGGAAAATTGATCCCATAAACTAAGAAGTAAACAATAAAGGAATATCTTTTGAATCCCACTATGCCAGTTAAGTGATATAGTCCTGCTTTTCATCCTAATTAAAAAATATGATTAGTTAAAGGGGATCATTTGATTAGTAATTCAAGTGTCATTTCTTTCTATCTTAGCAAACCTGCTACAGTCTGATACATTTTGTAAAAATAACCCATTTTTCCAAGGGAGAGATATGATTACTGTCATTGATTTCCTGTACTATAAGTTATTTTGGGTTACTGTTTATGTTTTCTTTCAAGAAAAGGTGTATCTTGTTTAAGTTGAAAGGAGTCTCCCGATAAATAGGGAGAAAATAAATCATCTCTGCAGTTTGGGTATTTATTTATTCATTTTATTTGCTTATAATTAGTAAGGCAGAGTAGAGTTCAATGCTGAGAGTATAAACTACAATTAGCATAAACTCCATCCTTATATAAAACATTTTACATGATTTTTACTATTAATTCCAAATGAAACAGGAAATGATGCAAAAATAATGGTATTTTATCAAATTTTATATTTTTTATAAGGCCTTATACTTTCCTTGTGGTTTATAATATTTAAAATTTACTTTAGTCAATTTAAGAATACTTACTTTAATTGTTCCTTCTAGTTAATTACCATTTGCTGGAGGATTACTTCTATTTGTGTTTTATTATTTTGCATCATGCACTAATCTTTTTGCAGGGATTTTGTTTTTTGATAGAAAGTCACTGACTGTCTTGTAAAATTATCTCTCTAGAACAGATTTGCCTTTATTTCTGCTCTGCACTCTCTAAATATCGTGTGTTCTGGATCCAGTTTTTTATTAATCTTAGCAGGATTTCCCACAGTAGGGTAAATTTGAACTCCCTACCAGAACAAATATGGTGTTGTGGCATTTATTTGTTCCAAAAAAACTTCGTTTTTCCCTTTCAGATCCCTAGGGAGGAAAAAGGTTTTTTGCTGTGGATAGAATGTATGTATTCCAACTACCAGCTTTCATGAGTTCTGACTCTGCACAGAATTTTCACTTTCAACTCTGCCTCAGATAGTCTCGGATGTATTCTTCCATCCCCACTGTGCAGACATTAACTTCAAGATTCTTACTATTTAGATCTTATGCAAATCTGATGATCCTCCAGGATCAGGGCAGAATGAGTTTGTATCCTTATTGCTCTGCCTTTTAGTTTCCTTTCCATTGGATAGCATTTAGGGACTTCCTTCTATTTCTAAATTCAATTCAGTAGGCTCAAATTCGGCATTTTAGTCAGTTTGCAGTAGAAGATATTCCTCTTACTTTCTAGACATCTGAAAGGACCTTTGCATTTATTTTATAAAATAGGACATTAGGTGCAGACTTGGATACTTTTGTAATCCATGGTTCATAACTCATACCATTGTTCTTCTGCAGCCTGCTTTTACTTACCTTTTTGAATAATTAGTATGTTCAAGACTATCACTAAATAATACTTAAGATCTTGATGATAAGGTAGAATAGTGGGCAAAGTGAACTATTTTGAATGAGCAGTAAAAATGAATAATTCACAGTAAGACCCTGTCATATACATGAATTTTAACAATAAGCTGTTAAGTGTTAATAAGCTCCAAAAGTGGATACCACTATTATGCTCACTTTTGGGCTTCCCTGGTGGCATAGACAGAAAATAATCTGTCTGGAATGTGGGAGACCTGGGTTCAATCCCTGGGTTGGGAAGATCCCTTGGAGGAGGGCATGACAAACCACTCAAATATTCTTGCCTTGAGAATCCCTATGGATACAGGAGCTTGGTGGCCTATAGTCCATGGGGTCGCACAGAACTGGACACAACTGAGTGACTAAACACAGCACAGAGCACAGCACATGCTCACTTTCAAAAGTCATGAGAGCAAAACAAAGCAAGATATTATTGACTACTAATTGCAGGATGAAGTTTGCCTTTGGTGATATCTGGAAACTTCTGTAAGAATAGGGTGGTATGAGTAGGAAACACTACATGGTTAGATGCAGATTTTTTTTTTTCCAACTCAAAATAACATTATGTAATGTGGTGTTTCAAAGAATAGCAAAGAGAGATAAGACAGCCTTCCTAAATGAACAATGCAAAGAAGTAGAGGAAAACAATAGAATGGGAAAGACTAGAGATCTCTTCAAGAAAATTAGAGATACCAAGGGAATATTTCATGCAAAGCTGGGCAAAATAAAAAACAGAAACAGTATGGATCTAACAGAAGCAGAAGATATTAAGAAGAGGTGGCAAGAATTCACAGAAGAACTATACAAAAAAAAAAAAAAAAAAGATCTTAATGACCCAGATGACCAAGATTGTGTGATCACTCAGCTAGAGTCAGACATCATGGAGTGGGAAGTCAAGAGGGCCTTAGGAAACATCACTATGAACAAAACTAGCAGAGGTGATGGAATTCCCATTGAGCTATTTCAAATCCTAAAAGATAATCCTGTGAAAGTGCTGCACTCAACATGCCAGCAAATTTGGAAAACAGCAATGGCCACAGGACTCCAAAATGTAGGTTTTCATTCTAATCCTAAAGAAGGGCAATGGCAAAGATTGTTTAAACTACCACACAATTGTACTCATTTCACATGCAAGCAAAGTCACACCCAAAATTCTCCAAGCTAGGCTTCAACAGTACATGAACCGAGAACTTCCAGATGTTCGAGTTGGATTTAGAAAAGGGAGAAGAACCAGAGATCAAATTGCCAACATCTGTTGAATCACAGAAAAAGCAAGGGGAATTCAGAAAAACATCTTTTTTGCTTCATTGACTATGATAAAGCCTTTGACTGTGTGATCACAACAAACTGTGGAAGATTCTTAAAGAGATGGGAATATCAGATCACCTTACCTGTCTGCTGAGAAACCTGTATGCAGGTCAGGAAGCAACAGCGAGAACCAGACATGGAAAATGGCCTGGTTCCATATTGGGAAAGGAGTACTGAAGGCTGTATATTGTCACCCTGCTTATTTAACTTCTATGCAGAGTACATCATGTGAAATGCTGGGCTGAAGGAAGCACAAGCTGGAATCAAGATTTCCAGGAGAAATATCAATAACCTCAGATATGCAGATGACACCACCCTTATGGCAGAAAGCGAAGAAGAACTAAAGCGCCTCTTGTTGAAGGTGAAAGAGGAGAATGGAAAAGCTGGCTTAAAACTCAACTTTAAAAAAAAACAACAACTAAGATTATGGTATCCAATCCCACCACTTCATTGCAAATAAACAGCATGTGTGGCAACTAATGTGAAATCAAGCTTTATGAGAAAGGTGAAGAAAATATGACTTTATAGAGAAAAGATAAATACAGTAAGTCCCCTATACATGAACCTTTCAGTTGGGGACTTTCAAAGATGCAAACATGAGTTTGTATGTGTAATCACATAAGTTAGTTCACATGTCTGGCATATGTTGTCATGTGCATAGATCTTCTACAAAATTTTTTGTGCATTTTACTGTACAATGTGTTTATTTCACACCCAGGATGTCCTAAAGCAAGCACAAAAGCAGCAGTGATATAGCTCGTAATGCTAAGCGATGCCAGCTGTTGTACTGTACTGCGGTATAGGCTAAATTTGTTGGACTTAATGATTTCAGAGGGGAACTTAGTCACCAAAGACTTGATTATTTTCTCTTCTCTCTAGAAAAAAAAAAGGTGAGAATAACAATTTTTTTTTCTGTTACAGTAAGTCCCCTACATATGAATATCTGGGAAATTTACAATTGCTAAGTGGACAAAGAGTGCCCTGGAATTGATTGTAAATTAATTTACTCTCTCTAACTTTCAGAATATTCTCCCTGACTGCTCCCTAGCCTGGGAGTTCTGAAGAATAGACCAGTTATCAAGGTATTTTCTAAGTAGCAGGTTAACTTCTTTTTTAATAATTTTATTTATTTATTTAGGCTGTGCTGGGTCTTCAAGGGTATGCAGGCTTTTCTCTAGTTGCAGGGATCAGGGGTTACTCTCTAATTGCAGTGTGTGAGCTTCTCTTGTTGTGGAGCACAGGCTTTAGTATGTGCAGGTTTAAGCAGTTGCAGCTCATGGGCTCAGTTGGGTTTCCTAGGTAGTGCAATGGTAAAGAATCTTCCTGTCAATGCAGGAGAGACCCAGGTTTAATACCTGGGTCAGGAAGATACCCTAGGAGAGGAAATGGCAACCTACTCCAGTATCTTGCCTGTCCATGCACAGAGGAGCCTGGCGGGCCTCAGTCCATGGGGTGGCAGAATCGGACACAGCTGAATATGCACGCATATGGGCTCAGTAATTGCAGCTCCTACACACTAGAGCACAGGCTCAGTAGTTGTGGTGTATGGGCCTAGGTGCCCTGTGGAATGTGGGATCCTCCCAGACCAGGGGTCAAACCCATGCCACCCACATGGCAGATGGATTCTTTACCACTGAGCCACCAGGGAAGCTTCTAGATTAACTCAAGATGGTGTAGTCCCCTTTCTTCCTACTCCTTGCTAAGTACAACTATAAACCTTGGAAATAACATGAGACACAATCAAAGAAGAGTTCTCAAAGGTTCTAAGAAGAAGATGAACTTGTTTACAACACCAGGACTTGAGGAACTATCTAGCGGCCACCCAGCAGAAGAGAGTGACCCAGATCCGTTATTTCTTGAACTTCAACCTAACAACAGAAGGAAGGTCAGGTAGGCTTATTCTGCCCTAGGGTGGAATAGGACTCTGACAGTATCAGGGAAGCCCAACAGCGCTGAGAATGGGTCAGGATCTCTGCCAACAATAAGCAACTACTGGAAATGCCCTCTTATTGGTTGTATCAGCAAATGCTCACTCATTAGACTTTTTTCCTCTATGGGATACTTGGTTTTAACTCATAAGTGAATAATCTTCCCATAAAGTAACACTGAAATGAAACTGAGAATGCATTCTTTCAAAAAGAGTTGCCTTTTTACCTCTGCTTTGAGAAAGACTCACTACCTGCTAAAAACTACTACAGTCTCCTTCATGCAGCTTGTCTTAACATAAATAGCTTAGTTTCAGCTTTCCTGGTTTCAAATACGAGTCTCAGGATCACATACCAAAATGGTCACTGTCAGATTTAGCATTTACTTACAAAGTTGAATTCCAGTTTATCTCTCTTTATCATAAAATATTAATTCTTTAAAGGACATCAATGCATTAATCATCATATTTTATCTATGTTGGCACAAAAGTAATTACCTTTTCGGACCCTGAATTTTAAATTATAACTAGGCTCAAACACATCTTTATTAATCAAAATAGGAAACATTAAAATCAACATATTTTTGTCAACAAGAAATGTTTGTTATTCCTATAGCATAAAAAAACAGGCTTTGCGATTTGACAAACTCTTGGAAAGCATTTTCTGTGTCTTGCTGGTTGTGGAAACATTTTCCTTGAAAAAAGTTGAGATACTTGAAGAAATGGTAGTCAGTTGGCAAAAGGTCAGGTGAATATGACTAATTAGGCAAAATTTCATAGCCCAATTTGTTCAACTTTTGAAGCATTGATTGTGCAACATGTTGAGCATTGTTGGAGAGAAGACTTGGGCCCTTTTTGTTGACAAATGCCTAGTGCAGGCCTTGCATTTTTTGGTGCATCTCATCGATCTGCTGAGCATACATCTCATATGCAATTGTATCACCGGGATTCAGAAAACTGTAGTGGATAAGAAGGGTAGCAGACCACCAAACAGAAATAAGTTTTTTGGTGCAAGTTTGGCTTTGGGAAGTGCTTTGGGGCCTCTTCTCAATCCAAACATTGAGCTGGTCTACACTGGATGTTGTATAAAATCCACTTTTCATCGCACATTACAAACCAGTTAATGGTTCATTGTTACACAGAATAAGAGAAGACAACACTTCAAAACGACAATTTGTTTGATTTTTGGTCAGCTCTTGAGGCACCCACTTATCAAACTTTTACACCTTTCCAATTTGATTCAAATGTCAAATGACTGTAGAATGGTTGACATTGAGTGCTTAGGCAACTTCTCCTATAGTCTTAAGAGGATCAGCTTTGATGATTTTTCTTTATTTGTCATTGTCAACTTTCAATGACCAGGCACTACACTCCTAATTTTCAAGGCTGTCCTCTCCTTTGCAAAACTTGAGCCACCACTGCACTGTATTCATTAGCAGTTCCTGGGCCAAATATTTTGTTGATGCTGCAAGTTGTCTCTGCTGCTTTATGACCCATTTTGAACTTGAATAAGAATATTTCTCCAATTTGTTTTTTGTCTAACATCATTTCCTCAGTCTAAAATACCTATAAAATAAAAGCAAGTCATAAATCATTAGCAAAATCATAAGAAGTAATGCACATTAAAATGATGTGCAACAAACCACATTTAAGAATGTATTCCAACATACAAAAGCAAAGTTCAACAATGCAAAGCCACAATTATTTTTACCCCAAACTAATAGAATCTATTTATTTGTAGAAGCACAGACCTTCAGAGAAACTACAGAGCAGCTGCTCAAGTAGACTTCTTGATTCAGTTCAGTTCAGTTCATTCGCTCATGTCCGACTCTTTGCTACCCCATGGACTGCAGCATGCCTGGCTTCCCTGTCCATCACCAACTCCCAAAGCTTACTCAAACTCATGTCCATCAAGTTGGTGATGTCATACAACTGTCTCATGCTCTGTCATTCACTTCTTCTTCTGCCTTCATTCTTTCCCAGCATCAAGGTATTTTCCAATAAGTCAGTTCTTTGTATCAGATGGCCAAAATATTGGAGTTTCAGCATCAGTATCAGTCCTCCCAATGAATATTCAGGGTTGATTTCCTTTCGGATTGACTAATTTGATCTCCTTGCAGTCCAAGGGACTCTCAAGAGTCTTCTCCAACACCACAGTTCAAAAGCGTCAATTCTTCGACACTCTGCTTTCTTTATGGGCCAACTCTCACATCTATACATGACTACTGGAAAAACCACAGTGTTGACTAGATGGGCCTTTGTCAGGAAAGTAATGTCTCTGCTTTTTAATATTCTGTCTAGGTTTGTCATAGCATTACTTCCAAAGAGCAAGAGTCTTTTAATTTCATGGCTGCAGTCACGATCTGCAGTGATTCTGGAGCCCAAGAAAATAAAGTCTGTCACTGTTTCCATCGTTTCCCCATCTATTTGCCATGAAGTGATGGGACCGGTTGCCATGATATTCGTTTTCTGAATGTTGAGTTTTAAGCCTGCTTTTTCACTCTCCTCTTTCACTTTCATCAAGAGGCTCTTGAGGTCTTCTTCACTTTCTGCCATAAGGGTCATGTCATCTGCATATCTGAGGTTACTGATATTTCTCCTGGAAATCTTGATCCCAGCTTGTGCTTCATCCAGCCCAGCATTTTGCAAGATGCACTCTGCATATAAGTTAAATAATCAGGGTGACAATATATGGCCTTCAGTACTCCTTTCCCAATATGGAATTGGTCTGTTTTTCCATGTCTGGTTCTAACTGTTGCTTCTTGACCTGCATACAAATTTCTCAGGAGGTAGGTAAAGTGGTTTGGTATTCTCATTTCTTGAAGAATTTTCCACAGTCTGTTGTGATCCGCACAGTCAAAGGCTTTGGCGAAATCAATTAAGCAGAGGTAGATATTTTTCTGGAATTCCTTTGTTTTTTTTTAATGATCCAATGGATGTTGGCAATTTGATCTCTGTTCTTCTGCCTTTTTAAAATCCAGCTTGAACACCTGGAATTTCACAGTTCACATACTGTTGAAGCCTGAGTTAGAGAATTTTGAGCATTATCAGGGTTTCCCTGATAGCTCAGTTGGTAAAGAATCCACCTGCAATACAGGAGACCCCAGTTTGATTCCTGGGTTGGGAAGATCCCCTGGAGAAGGGAAAGGCTGCCCACTCCAGTATTGCCTGTTGACTTTTTTATTACTTAAGTGCAATTAATATATGCTGGTGATTCTGTAAAAACTTGAAGGCTAAGAATTATTATGCAGTCAAGGCACTGAAGCATATTTCAGGGTAAAATTTTTGCATTTTGATTAAAATGTTTAAGAGCTATTCATCACTGTCATCAATTTTAAATTGATGAGGGTCATCATTTATTTTTCTCCTGAGTTTCCATTTGAGATTTTTAAACATCATTTAAAAATATAATGATATTCAACTTGAAGAGTATTTTGATGCATGTTCCAGATGATTATTTTTTAAACAGCTACCTAAATATTCTGCCATATAGATAAAAACTATTTTATTTTTAATTAAAGTTAGTAAAAATTAGAAGCTAAATTCAAGTGCATAAATTTGTGGGAACAACAAATAATTCACTCTACTGAAACCTGATTTATCCTAAATGAAAGGTTTCATATTAGTAACAGTGCAGCTAATATGGGCTCTAATGGTGGCTCATATGGTAAAGCATCTGCCTGCAATGCAGGAGACCTGGTTCAATCTCTGGATTGGGAAGATTCCCTGGAGAAGAGAATGGCAACCCACTCCAGTATTCTTGCCTGGAGAATTGCATGGACAGAGGAGCTTGGTGGGTCGCAAAGAGTTGGATACCACTGAGTGACTAACACACACTAACTCACTTATCCTGGAGAAGGGAACAGTTACTCACTCCAGTATTCTGGCCTGGAGAATTCCATGGACTATAGTCCATGGAATGTCAAAGATTCAGACACGACTGAGTGACTTTCCCTTTCCTTGCTAATATAGTTCTTCTTGATTTAGCTTAATATGCCACATTCAATCTTAACTTGTATTCATATAAAATTACTGTTCTTGTTTAGTTGCTAATTTGCGCCTGACTCTTTGCCATCCCATGGACTGTGGCCCACCAGGCTTCTCTGGTCATCTGGTTTTCCAGGCAAGAATACTGGAGTAGGGTGCCATTTCCTGCTCCAGGGAATGTTCCCAACTCAGGAAACGAAATCTTGTCTCCTGCACTGTAGGCAGATTCTTTACCACTGAGTCACCAGGGAAGCTCAGGGTATAAAAATGTCAACCATTATAATAGCATTAGAAAAAACAAACCCATAAAGCATTCACAAAATGTAGCTTATACTGAAATTTTTGTCACTTCACAAAAGATGTGCACATAAACAATAAATAGAAAGCCTTAGTCCTAAAATTCAATTGAGAAAGTGAAAAATCTTAGTAATATGTAACTATGTTTTGAATCTAGAACCCTATTGACTCAGAATTTTTCATCAAATTCTCAACCATATTTTCTAGAATTTATCAATTCATTGCATCAGTGGTCTCATGCATACTGTATACCACAATCTCACAAGCAGCTTGTTCAAAACAGGGATTCATGGAATTCACAAAAGACACACAGGTAGAATTTCTAAACATGGAACTGAACAAATTTAGTTTTTAATATTTTCAGGTAATTCTAGAATAAACAATTTGAGAACTCTAAACTAGATGATCTCTAACTTAATTCTTACATTCAAATTCTATGATAAAACTTGGATTCCTGCATTAATCAATAATTAGACATATATTTATTTTTTATTTATTTTTAATTGGAGGATAACTGTTTTACAATATTGTTATTTCTTTCATATATCAACATGTATCAGCCATAGGTATATATATGCCCCTCCCTCTTGAAAACCCCTCTCATGTCTCACCCTCTCCTACCCCTCTAGGTTATCACAGAACACTGAATTTGAGCTCCCAGCATCATACAGTACACTTCCACTGGCACAGTAATGTACAGGCTTCAATGCTACTCTCAATCCACCCCTCCCTCTCCTTGCCCTGCTGCGCTGTGTCTGCTTTCTACATCTGTGTCTCCACTGCAGTCCTAGAGAGAGGTTAGTCAATAAATACCATCTTTCTAGATTCCATATATATGCATTAATCTATGATTTTTGTCTGTCTCTTTCTGACTTGCTTCACTCTGTATAATAGGCTGCAAGGTCATCCACTTTAACTGAGTTAAATACATTCCTTTTTCTGGCTGAGTTACATTCCATTGTGTTTATGTTTCACAAATTCTTTATCCATTCATCTGTCAATGGACATATACATTGCTTCAATGTCCTAGCTATTGTAAATAGTGCTGTGATGAACATCGGGGTGCATATCGATAATGGGTTCCTCAGAGTATATGGCCAGTAGTGGGATTGGTGGGTCATAAGGCAGTTTTATTCCTAGTTTTTTAAGGATTCCCCATACTATTCTCCATAGTGGCTGTATCAATTTGCATTCCCACCAACAGTGTAAGAGGGCTCACTTTCTCCAAAGCCTCTTCAACATTTTTTGTTTTGTAGATTTTTTGACAATGGCCATTCTGACCAGTGTGAAGTGATATCTCATTGTAGTTTTGATTTGCATTTCTCAAATAACAAGTGATGCTGAGCATTTTTTCATGTGTTTATTAGCCATCTAAGAAATGTCTATTCCCATTTTTTGATTGGGTCGTTATTTGTAGTATTGAGCTGAATGAGATGCTCTTATATTTTGGAGATTAATTATTTGCCAGTTTTTTCATTGGCATTATTTTCTCCCATTCTGAGGGTTGTCTTTTCATCTTGTTTACAGTCTCCTTTGGTGTGCAAAAGCTTTTAAGTTTAATTAGGCCCCATTTATTTATTTTTGTTTTTATTTCCATTACTTTAGGAGGTGGGTCATAATAGAAGGAAAGGACTCATAAAGATCAGAGCAGAAACAGATGAAAATGAAATAAAGGAGACAATAGCAAAGATCAATAAAACTAAGAGCTGGTTCTTTGAGAAGATAAACAATAAAGTCTCCAAATCACAATTATGGAGAGGATTACTAATCAGACAGCCCATTCACAATGGCAAAACAAAGCAAAGAAACTATAGGCATGACTTGGAGATATTTTGGGTTTAGTTTCAGATATTGGCAATAAAGGGCATATTGCAATAAATTGAATTGCATGAAGTTGTTAAGTTTCTCACTACACATATAAATTATGTTAACAATATATTGTAGTTTATTAATTATGCAATAGCACAGCTTAAAAAAATGATGTACATCCTTAATTAGAAAATACTTTATTGCTAAGAACTGCTAACCTACCACTGAGCTTTCAGCAGGTCATAAATTTTGTGTTTTTTTTGCAGTAGTAACATCAAAATCACTGATCACAAACCTCTGTAATGAATATAATAATAAAAAAGTTGGATATATTGTGGAAATTACCAAAACATAACACAGATACTAGAATTGAACAAATGTTGTTAGAAAAATGGTGCCAATAGACTTGCTAGATGCGATGTTGCTATACACTTTAATTTGTAAAAAAATACAGTATACATGAAGCACAATAAAACAACATGCCTATATTTTTTTCTGGCCTATTATAAATTTCTGAACTATGTTCTTCCCCTTCTTCCTGTAAGAATTCTTCTCTAACTACTATCTCCCTGTCTTTTAAAAGTCTGTAACAGTACCTCATAATTTAGCATACTTGTTTCCTATAGATTTCATGTAAAACCATTTTATCTTATAGCTAGATTCTTTGGATTAAGGGCTAATGTCATATATTATTATGTTTTCACACAATTAGTAGAATGATATTTAAAAGTATATAAATGTGAGTTTCAGTGGATAATCCTATGGTTGGTTTCATATGTATAATTATGTACAAGCAATGCAGAAATTATATTTCAATTTATTTTTTTAATTTATGGACAGCACACTATAATACACACACAAAAATCACATTGTTATTGTCCAGTTTAGGAGCTTGGGAGTTAGGTCATTTAATCTACTGCATACAACTATACCTCATATGGCTTCTGGAATCTCTTTCCTTTCCACATCTTGGTTATGTTATTTTCCAGAGATTATGGCTTCATTCTGATAGGTATAGTAAGTGTAATATTATAGTTTGTTCTGAGAAACAAGATCTTTATCCATGCCTTTTCACAAAAACATTTCCACTACTTAGCTTTACCATGTCTTTAAAATATAGGTTAGTGTTTTGGAGGTTTTTTAAAATTAGAATTTATTAGCCACACACACACACACACACACACACACACACACAAACATGTGTGTATATATATATATATATACACACACATATATATGTATACATATGGTATAGTTATATGCAGGAGATCAAAAAACCTAATTCTCAAGCTCCTAAACTGTTCAATAACAATGTAATTTTTTGTTTTGTTTGTTTATTGTAGCATGCTCTCCATATATTTTATGTATTTATGTATATATATATATATGTCCCTCCTTTAGGTTTTTTAACACATTAATTTGAATTGTTTTAAATAATAAGGCTTTTGCACCATAAGTACAAATTTAGTCAGGGAGATGACCTGAGTGGTTAGAAAAAGGTTTGAGTAACTACATTCTAAAAGTTTGGCTCACCTAGAAAAAATGGAAATAAAAACAAAACAAGTGGGAAAGCTAAAAAGTTTTTTCACCACAAAGGAAACTGTAAACAAAGTGAAAAGACAACCCTCAGAATAGGAGAAAATAATAGCACATGAAAATAACAAAGGATTAATCACCAAAATATACAATCAGCTCATACAGCTCAAAACCAGAAAAACAAGCAACCCAATCAAAAAGTGGTCAGAAGCCCTAAACAGACGTTTCTCCAAAGAAGATATACAGATGGCTAATAAACATATTAAAGATGCTCAAAGTCACTCATTATTTGAGAAGCGCAAATCAAAACTACAATGAAATATCACTTCACACTGGTCAGAATGGCCATTGTCAAAAAATCTACAAGCAATAAATGCTGGAAAGGCTTTGGATAAAGGGAACCCCCTTGCAAGTGTTGGTGGTAATGCAAATTGATATCATCACTATAGAGAATAGTATGGAGATTCCTTTAAAAACTAGGAAAAGAACTGCCATATGATCCACCAGTCGCACTACTGGGCACATACTCTGAGGAAACCATAATCGAAAAAGACACATGCACCCCAGTGTTCATCACAGCACTATTTACCATAGCTACAACATGGAAGCAATGTATATGTCCACTGACAGATGAATGGATAAAGAATTTGTGGTACATATAGACAATGGTATGTGACTCAGCCATAAAAAGGGATGCATTTTGACTGACTTTTAATAGGGTGGATGAACCTACAGCCTAGTGTACAGAGTGAAGTAAGTCAGAAAGAGAATGAAAACACATGTTAATGCATATATATGGCATCTGGAAAGATGGCATTTACTGATGAACTTCTCTCTCGGACAGCAATGGAGACACAGAGGTAGATGGCAGACATACGGGGCAAGAAGAGGGAGGGATAGATTGAGAGTAGCACTGAAACATATACATTACCATATGTAAAACAGACAGTCAACAGAAATTTCCTGTATGACACAGGGAACTCAAATCCAGTGCCCTGTGACAACTAGAGGGATGGGATGGAGTGGGAAGTGAGAGGGAGGTAAAAGAGGGAGGGGATACATGTATACTTATGGCTGATTCATGTTGATTTATGGCAGAAACTAATGCAATATTGTTAAGCAATAACCCTCCAATTAAAAATAAAATAACTAAAATAAATATAAAAGTTCAACTCAGAATTTTCTGTATAGCCAAGTTGATGACTTTTAATATAGACAATCTGTAAGTTTCTTCTTTCAAAATCAATGAAATATTTTGGGTTTCCATTAACTGATAACTGCACATATATTCATTTTTAGGGCTTCCCTTGTGGCTCAGATGGTAAAGAATCTGTCTGCAATACAGGAGACCTAGGTTTGCCCTGTGTGGGAAGATACCCTGGAAAAGGGAATGCCAACCCACTCTAGTATTCTTGCCTGAAGAATTCCATGGACAGAGGAGATGCCAGGCTACCGGCCATGGGATTGCAAAGAGCTGGACATGACTGAGCGACTACCACTAACTTACATAGTCAAATCCTAATTTTCTAGAGGTTTTCTTTCCCAATTATTCAAAATGCCAACAAGTCACAAATATTTCTATGAGATTGGGCTTTAATTTCTGAACTGTATTGCCTCCATATCTCTTCTATGAAGTGTTTCCAACGATTACCACAATGTCTTCTAAACTTTAATAATAACACATGGTTTAGCATAGTTTTTCTCTTCATGTTTCACAGTTTTAACCTAATAGAAATAAGCTCCTTGAGTTTAGGCACTATGCCATAGACTAATTTTGATTATTAAAGTTATATTTAAAACTAAAACATTAAATCACTATATAACAGAAATTGGCTAGTTTAAGGAATAATTTCAACAAGAATGGAAAAAGACTAGTTTATGTTAACTAAAATTTTAAAGAATGCTTAAACTCAAATAAGAAATATATAAATGCAAGAATTATTATATTTGTAATATTTATAAGGTATAATTGTCCTTCACTTTTGAAGATGGATATGTTCTTGACAGGTATTATGTAAAGTAGAATTAATGAAATACAGCATGATTTATCACTAGAACTGATCATTTTGTAAACTGGAAAATTTGCAAATAGCTTTGCCTCACTTGATAAATACAGAATTCTATTTTTTGGTGGGGGGGGGGTTGGAACTGAGGTGGTGGGTATAAATGTTTAAACACCAAAATGAAAACTTAAAGAACTTGTCACAAACTTGCATTGTAGGATTACAGTTTGTGGAATTACCAAAAAGTCTTTGCTATTTCCTATTATCATAATTTATTTAATCTATCTGTGAGGAGAAAGATTTTAAAAACATTGGATAATATAAAACCTCATTTGTCTCTCTGTGAATTTCATGAACATTCATATAAAGAGTTGGCTATTATTTTTAATTAAATATTAAAACCTCATATCTGATTTAAACATTTCTGTGAGAGACTGTCCTGTCTAAAGACACTGGGGCTTACAATTTCCTCTTGCAGAATAATTAGTTTCATTATTACATATGTAGTACTCTGTTCTGTATAATAAGAATCAGTGTACAGTACTCATGCTAGCATAGCATTTTACTATCAGAAAATTTGCTTAATTTAAATTTCCATTTGACATTTTTCAATTAATTCCTATTTATATTAAGAATGCTTCATAACTGAATAAATGATCCACTAATTAACTTTTATTTTAACAATTGATACATTTTCTACACTTAAAAGAATATTACACGTCCAGAATATAAAATAAAAAATAATATTATGAAGAATTGTAATTTCTACATTAACAATAGTTTCATAACTATCAAATATAAAAATATAGGTAGCTTTGCTTTCTTCACTAACTAGAAATTGAAAATGATCTTTACTTAAAGATAATCTTAATTTATTTAACTTTAATTGGGAACAGCCTTGAAGGAACTTCCTAGATAAATTGACTATGTTTTTAATTACTGAAATTTTGTTAATAAATTTATATAATAAAATTCTATGGTATGAACAATAGTGTTACAAATTATGTTAGCTTGCCTTATTATTTGCATTTTTATATTGCAAGTAACAATAAAAGTCAAATATTACCCATACTTTTTTTCTTAGTGAAAAGAATTGTTCAGCCATTACCATTCCACAAGTTTAATAATTCTAAACCTTTGAAATGTACAAACAGCTAAAACTTAGTTTTTCTCTCTCTTGTAGAATTTGTATTGAAAAAATTTCCATAATCTGATAACTGTATTCTAATATTTTAATTAGAAACATTCAGAGCAGTAAATGTGTTACATTATCCCATAATTGGAGACTCAGTCAGGATAATAATGGTCTTTGGCCAAAATTATTCTGACAAGCAACACTGGCATTATATATTAAATGTCAGGCCATAGAAACAGCACCCCAGAAATAGGAGCTGATGATTCAAGCTTGGCAGAGTATCCTGTACTCAATGTTAAGAACTAGCTGAAAGGCTTGTCACAATAATGTTGGAGAAAAAAGAATTCTTCCTTCCAACATGTTTCTCAATGGAGATATCAAAATGACTGCTGAAAATTACAGGTCTAGAAAATAAGGTCAAGTGATGAATTTGGAAGCCACCAATAAATAAAAGCCACAAACTACATATATATATATTTTTATGAAAGCTTTTAAACCGTTTCTAGCTGAGACTGTCTGTGAATCCTAAATCCTCTATCCTTCTTAGTAATGCTTTCACTGTTTAGGTTTGTTAATTTCTCACGAAAGTTATGAGGAGGATTGACTTTTAAAGGTAACAAACGTCACGGTAAAATTAAAGAATAATGTCAACACATTTAATTAACTCATGCCCTTTTCATTTGATCTTGTCCTTAGTAACCATAAAGTGCTTTTTCTTTATAAGTTCTGGTTGTCTCTGCATAATTTCACAGTATCCTTACAGTGAAGGTACTAAGCTAAAACATTCAGAATAAAACCATCAGGGTTTTTAACAGGTATGCTTTATAATGAGATATTTTAAAGTAATATATTTTCCTATATAATTTTTATGAAAGAGCTACTGCATATTCAAATCAATATTATTAGAAGTCAAGTATATCTATTTTCATAAATGCTGCTCCTGCTGCTAAGTCACTACAGTTGTGTCTGACTCTGTGCAACCCCATAGATGGCAGCCCACCAATCTCCCCCGCCCCTGGGATTCTCCAGGCAAGAACACTGGAGTGGGTTGCCATTTCCTTCTCCAATGTATGAAAGTGAAAAGCGAAAGTGAAGTCGCTCAGTCGTGTCCGACTTTTAGCGACCCCATGGACTGCAGCCTACCAGGCTCCTCCGTCCATGGGATTTTCCAGGCAAGAGTACTGGAGTGGATTTTCACAAATGAGTAACGTGAAAATAGAAGAAAAGGTAAATGAATGAATGAGTCCAATAGGAAAGATAACAGGAATTTTCCGTGAAGAGAGCATACTGTGCAAAGTTCTAGAGGTGAGGAACTCCAGTTTTGAGCATTTAAATCACCTTAACTATTCATAAATCATAGAATCTGAGCCACTGGATATACACACGCAGAAGTGGGTATGTGTTTAGCAATATATTTCTACATAAATATGCTACATATTGATTTATGTATATGCATTAAATTATCTATAGAATAATTGAGCAGTCTCACTTTCAAAAGGAAAAAAAGCTATATAGATCACTTGGTCCAGATAATGGTTCCCTGAAGGAATATCTTCATTTACCAAAAGATAGGTTAGTAAGCATCCATTACATGGAAGGAATATCATCTTCTTAGTATGGATCTTAAAGCTAATATGAAATTAGAATAAAATACACACACCACTGTATTAGAAATGACTGAGTGGAGTTCAGTGTCCCTGAGTATTAACATGATATTTCTGTTACCAAAAAGAAACAAGTTTTTCTGAATCATTTATTATACTCCAGGAGAAAATCAGACTATAAGAACATACAATAAAATAAAAAATGGTATGGAAAAAGTTTATTTTGGCATAATTTCCACCTACTTCTTACTATGTGTATTTAGTATCCATTTCTGCAATGTTTTTTTTGGTGTGTGTGCTTCCAATATGATTTCTATAACTAGCCTTTTAAAGGCATTTTTTTCCAAATATATCTGTATCAGTACAGTTCAGTTGAGTTCAGTCGCTCAGTTGTGTCCGATTCTTTGTGACCCCATGGACTGCAGAACGCCAGGCCTCCCTGTCTATCACCAACTCCTGGAGTTCATTCAAACTCACGTCCATCAAGTCAGTGATGCCATCCAGCCATCTCATCCTCGGTCGTCCCCTTCTCCTACTGCCCCCAATCCCTCCCAGCATCAAAGTCTTTTCCAATGAGGCAACTCTTTGCATCAATCAGGTGGCCAAAGTACTGAAGTTTCAGCTTTAGCATCATTCTTTCCAAAGAAATCCCAGGGCTGATCTCCTTTAGAATGGATGGGTTGGCTTTCCTTGCAGTCCAAGGGACTCTCAAGAGTCTTCTCCAACACCACAGTTCAAAAGCATCAATTCTTCGGCACTCAGCCTTCTTCACAGTCCAACTCTCACATCCGTATATGACCACTGGAAAAACCATAGCTTTGACTAGACAGACCTTTGTTGGCAAAATAGTCTCTGCTGTTGAATATGCTATCTAGGTTGGTCATAACTTTTCTTCCAAGGAGTAAGCATCTTTTAATTTCATGGCTGCAGTCACCATCTGCAGTGATTCTGAAGCCCAAAAATAAAGTCTGACACTGTTTCCACTGTTTCCCCATCTATTTCACATGAAGTGATGGGACCAGATGCCATGATCTTCGTTTTCTGAATGTTGGGCTTTAGGCCAACTTTTTCACTCTCCTCTTTCACTTTCATCAAGAGGCTTTTGAGTTCCTCTTCACTTTCTGCCATAAGGGTGGCGTCATCTGCATATCTGAGGTGATTGATATTTTTCCTGGTGATCTTGATTCCAGCTTGTGCTTTTTCCAGCCCACCATTTCTCATGATGTACTTTGCATATAAGTTAAATAAGCAGGGTGACAATATACAGCCTTGACGGACTCCTTTTCCTATTTGGAACCAGTCTGTTGTACCATGTCTAGTTCTAACTGTTGCTTCCTGACCTGCATATAGGTTTCTCAAGAGGCAGGTCAGGTGGTCTGGTATTCTCATCTCTTTCAGAATTTTCCAGTTTATTGTGATCCACACAGTCAAAGGCTTTGGTCTAGTCAATAAAGCAGAAATAGATATTTTCCTGGAACTCTCTTGCTTTTTCAATGATCTAGTGGATGTTGGCAATTTGATCTCTGGTTCCTCTGCCTTTTTGTAAAAGCAGCTTGAACATCAGGGAGTTCACAGTTCACATATTGCTGAAGCCTGGCTTGGAGAATTTTGAGCATTACTTTACTAGCATGTGAGATGAGTGCAATTGTGTGGTAGTTTGAGCATTCTTTGGCATTGCCTTTCTTTGAGATTGGAATGAAAACTGACCTTTTCCAGTCCTGTGGCCACTTCTGAGTTTTCCACATTTGCTGGCATATTGAGTGAAGCACTTTCACAGCATCATCTTTCAGAATTTGAAATAGCTCAACTGGAATTCCATCACCTCCACTAGCTTTGTTCATAGTGATGCTTTCTAAGGCCCACTTGACTTCACATTCCACGATGTCTGGCTCTAGGTGAGTGATCATACCATCGTGATTATCTTGGTCGTGAAGATCTTTTTTTTTTTACAGTTCTTCTGTGTATTCTTGCCACCTCTTCTTAAAGTCTTCTGCTTTTGTTAGGTCCATAACATTTCTGTCCTTTATTGAGCCCATCTTTGCGTGAAATGTTCCCTTGGTATCTCTAATTTTCTTGAAGAGATCTCTAGTCTTTCCCATTCTGTTGTTATCCTCTATTTCTTTGCACTGATCTCTGAGGAAGGCTTTCTTATCTCTTCTTGCTATTCTTTGGAACTCTGCATTCAGATGCTTGTACCTTTCCTTTTCTCCTTTGCTTTTCGCTTCTCTTCTTTTCACAGCTATTTTCAAGGCCTCCCCAGACAGCCATTTTGCTTTTTTGCATTTCTTTTCCATGGGGATAGTCTTGATCCCTGTCTCCTATACAATGTCACGAACCTCATTCCATAGTTCATCAGGCACTCTATCTATCAAATCTAGCCCCTTAAATCTATTTCTCACTTCCACTGTATAATCATAAGGGATTTGATTTAAGTCATACCTGAATGGTGTAGTGGTTTTCCCTACTTTCTTCAATTTAAGTTTGAATTTGGCAATAAGGAGCTCATGATCTGAGCCACAGTCAGCTCCTGGTCTTGTTTTTGCTGATTGTATAGAGCTCTCCATCTTTGGCTGCAAAGAATATAATCAAGCTGATTTCGGGGTTGACCATCTGGTGATGTCCATGTGTAGAGTCTTCTCTTGTGTTGTTGGAAGAGGGTGTTTTCTATGACCAGTGTATTCTCTTGGCAAAAGTCTATTAGCCTTCGGCCTGCTTCATTCCATATTCCAAGGCCAAATTTGCCTCGTACTCCAGGTGTTTCTTGACTTCCTACTTTTGCATTCCAGTCCCCTATAATGAAAAGGACATCTTTTGGGTGTTAGTTCTAAAAGGTCTTGTAGGTCTTCATAGAACCATTCAACTTCAGCTTCTTCAGCATTACTGGTTGGGGCATAGATTTGGATTACTGTGATATTGAGTTGTTTCCCTTGGAAATGAACAAAGATCATTCTGTCATTTTGAGATTGCATCCAAGTACTGCATTTCAGACTCTTTTGTTGACTATGATGGCTACTCCATTTCTTGTGAGGGATTCCTGCCCACAGTAGTAGGTATAATGGTCATCTGAGTTAAATTCACCCATTCCAGTCCATTTTAGTTCACTGATTACTAGAATGTTGACGTTCACTCTTGTCATCTCCTGTTTGACCACTTCCAATTTACCTTGATTCATGGACCTAACATTCCAGGTTCCTATGCAATATTGCTCTTTATAGCTTCAGACCTTGCATCTAACACAGTCACATCCACAGCTGGGTATTGTTTTTGCTTTGGCTCCATCCCTTCATTCTTTCTAGAGTTATTTCTCCACTGATCTCCAGTAGCATATTGGGCACCTACTGACCTGGGGAGTTCCTCTTTCAGTATCCTATCATTTTGTCTTTTCATACTGTTCTTGGCAAAGAGGAGTAACCCCACATCCAGGGAGCCTTGGCTGCATGGGTGCAGGAGGACCTTAGAGGAGTGACTCCATGTTCAAGGTCAGGAGGGGCGGCGGTGAGGAGATACCCCTCGTCCAAAAAAGGAGCAGTGGCTGCACTTTGCTGGAGCAGCCGTGAAGAGATACCCCATGTCCAAGGTAAGAGAAACCCAAGTAAGATGGCAGGTGTTGCAAGAGGGCATCAGAGAGCAGACACACTGAAACCATAATCACAGAAAACTAGTCAATCTAATCACACTGGGACCACAGCCTTTTCTAACTCAGAGAAACTAAGCCATGCCCGTGCAGCCACCCAAGACAGGCAGGTTATAGTGAAGAGGTCCACTGGAGAAGGGAATGGCAAACCACTTCAGTATTCTTGCTTTGAGAACCCCATGAACAGTATGAACAGTATGTATCTGTATACCTATTATTTTTCCTTTCCATAAAAATGGAAAAAAATAACAGATAAAAATGAAAAGTTAGGTCGAGTACTAGGCAATGACTTTTCTTTTCATCAATTCAGTTCAGTCCAGTCGCTCAGTCATTCTGACTCTTTGTGACCCCATGGACTGCAGGACGCCAGGCCTCCCTGTCCATTACCAACTCCCGAAGTTCACCCAAGCTCATGTCCATTGAGTCGGTGATGCCATCCAACCATCTCATCCCTCTGTCATCCCCTTCTCATCCCGCCTTCAATCTTTCTCAGCATCAGGGTCTTTTCAAATGAGTCAGCTCATCTCATGAGATGGCCAAAGTATTGGAGTTTCAGCTTCAACATCAGTCCTTCCAATGAACACCCAGGACCGATCTCCTTTAGGATGGACTGGTTGGATCTCCTTGTAGTCCAAGGGACTCTCAAAGTCTTATTCAATACCACAGTTCAAAAGCATCAAATTCGGTGCTCAGCTTTCTTTATAGTCCAACTCTCACATCCATACATGACTACTGAAAAACCGTAGCTTTGACTAGATGAACCTTTACTGGCAAAGTAACATCTCTGCTTTTTAATATGCTGTCTAGGTTGGTCATAACTTTCCTTCCAAGGAGTAAGCATCTTTTAATTTCATGGCTGCAGTCACCATCTGCAATGATTTTGGAGCCCCCAAAATAAAGTCAGCCACTTTTTCCACTGTTTCCCCATCTACATAGACACCTATATTTGTATTAAGGTGTGTTTTATAGGTAATTTTCAGTTTAAATTGTTTAAAATGTGTTTGTCTAAAGAAAAATAGTATTTGAATAGCCAAACCTATTTGGGATTTTATATAAATTTCAGATCCCTTGTGGCTCAGCTGGTAAAAATCTGCTTGCAATGCCAGAGACCTGGGTTTGATCCCTGGGTTGGGAAGATCCCCTGGAGAAGGGAAAGGCTGCCCACTCCAGTTTTATGGCCTGGAGAATTCCATGCACTGTATAGTCCATGGGGTCACAAAGAGTCGGACATGATTGAGCGACTTTCACTTCACTTCACTTCAGATCATATATGAAGAAGTTTAAAGCATAAAATACATAATTTCTTAGGTCCAGAAATGCTTTAAGAGTGCATTTGAACCAAATCAGCATTAAAAAAATAAAGGAATGTCCCCTTTTAATGAATTAAAATCACTCAGAATATCTTTTAAAGAGTACAAGGGATGGAATATATGTATATATATAGCTGATTCACATCACTGTACAACAGAAACTAATACAACATTGTAAAGCTATTATACTTTAATAAAATGAAAAGAACTCAAAACAGAGTAGGCTAGTGTCAGAGTAGTGTAAACTGATCTGATTAAGTAGAAAGCAGTCTTAAATAGACAGTATAGCACATAGGTTAAAATCTTATTTTTGAATTCTGATACTTGCCACTTTATAGCTGTCTGAGCTATTTCATCACTTTCCAGCTTCTGTTTTAGAATAACAATACTGCACTTTCATTGGGTTGTTGAATATATACTAATGTAGGTAAATTAGAGTCTATCACATATTATGCATTCAATAAATATTAGCTGTAGTTATTATGAAAGCAGTTAGAGAGAAATTGTGAAAGAATAAATAATATCTTTCCTGTTTTTGAACTATGTGTGGAAGGAGACTAATGATTCATTTTCAGATAAATATGGTTATAACAGCTTTAATCTTAAAGAAATTAGTATTTAATTAGTGAGACAGCATTTAAATATTAGCAAGTGCAGTGGGCAGCCTAACAAACCAAACTGCACTGTATTGGAGAGAAAGACAGAAAAGACTGGATTTGCTCTGTACTCTCAGGTGGCCTCTAAGGAACTGACTGTTAAAGGTAAAGGAGTCCAAGAATAGCCAAGAAATATTACTAAAGGCAGAAAGGAGAGCCTAGATAAAATTAGACACTTCATTTTCCTAAATCAAGGACATAAATTGGTTTCATTTCACATTCTGTTCTGATGAATTGATAGTGTCTTCACTGAGGACTACTTTAATAATATCTCTGAGGTCATGTTTATATTCTTTGGGATAGTGAATAGAACGACAATATCTGTTATAAGAAAGAAAGTGAAGTCGCCCAGTCGTGTACGACTCTTAGCGACGCCATGGACTGCAGCCCACCAGGCTCCTCCGTCCATGGGATTTTCCAGGCAAGAGTTCTGGAGTAGGTTGCCACTGCCTTCTCCAATTATAAGAAAGAAGGAGGTTGTAATAATGGCAAGTAGTTTATCAGATACTTTCTATCCTAGATTATTGAGTCAAAGAACTTTAGAATTTAAACATTCCCAGAGATAATATAGTTCTTTTTTCAGTCTCATTGCTGGAATCTCCACATGTTTCAACTTTAAGCCACATGCTCTACTAGATTTTGAGTTTCTTCCGAAGAGAAGCTAGAAATAGTAGGTTGAATGTACAGACAAAAAACCCTTGAGATCAATAAAAATGAATATTTCTACTAAGTAACACTTCCCAATGATGAAATATGCTTCCTTTTATACAGTGAGTATCCCTTTTGAGGAAATGTTGAATATAAGACGATGATATATGAAAGAAAGTGAAAATGTTAGTCGCTTAGTCGTGTCTGACTCTTTGCAACCCCATGGACTGTAGCCCACCAGGCTCCTCTGTCCTTGGGATTCTCCAGGAAAGAATACTGGAGTGGGTTGCCATTTCCCCCTCCAGGGGATTTTCCTGACCCAGAGATCAAATTTGCATCTCTTATTCTCCTGCTCTGGCAAGCAGATTCTTTACCACTTGCGCCACCTGATGACATATAGCATCTGGACTAAAGGGAAGTAATTATAGAGTATATAACAAATTTGTTTGATTATAAAACTTAATAATCGCATGACTGTCATGAGTTCTTGTCCCAGAAATATTATGTAGCTTATAGACATTTATTAAAAATTGATTCCTTGCTCATAAATTAAGACAAGGCAATAAACTATATTGATGGGTAACATCAAAACAAATTTTGCATGATGAAACACTTAAATATAGTCTTCAAATGTAAAATGAGTAAGATAGATTGTAAAAGTATACCTGAGAAATATTGTGAAGATGAAAATAATGGATAATAAAAATTGAACAAGTGATTGATTACATATGGCAAGATTTTTAAGACACAATCTAAAACAGATAATATTCTTGTGTTATAGAGTATGAATGATGAACGTCTTTTGGAAACTCTGATTTACTCCACTACTAATATTCCTTTTATTCATCTCAACTGTTCAGACAAAGATTCTCCACAGGGACAGCTGAGCTATTCAATCGTAGAAGGTAAGACATAATTTGAAATAATTCACTTTTATGCTCTTTTAAAAGATATCCTATATGAGATATTTTATAGCTGTTGAAAACATATTATCATGGAAGATATTTTTAAATAAGAACTTCAACAAGACAATAGAAATGAAATAATATGCAATGTAGTCTTATTTCTGTTTTATTACCTAATCATTTTCAGGAAATACAAACAATAAGTTCACACTTTGGAGACTAGGCGTTGATCCTCCTTATCTGGCTACCACTCAGAATTTCCAGAATGATGTATCTCAAGGGATTCAAGATCCTATGACGTTCCAGCTACTTATTGAAGTTACTGATGAATTAGGTGGGAATAAAACTAGTCAGCTGTCAGCCACTACAACAGTCATAATTCATGCGTTTCCTTGGACCACAACAGAGCCAACTTCTTCCACAAAAACAACTACAAGTACAGTAAGTACTTAGTAACGAAATATAATTCTAAAGTAGTTGAATTAGTCATAAGCATAGAACTATTTGGAACTCTTATAGGAGTTATCTTTATATTTTGGCAATAAAAGGCATCAATAAAAGTTACTTTAATACATTAAAATTTCCATCATTAAAATAATGAAAAAATATTATAGAAGTTAGTCTTTTTCAATCAGGGTAAATATATCAATGTTGATAATTTTTTAGGCCCTTTTGCTATTTTTCAGTTTTGATTCTTAGTAATTCTATTGATTCCCATCACAGTACACTTTTCTATAATTAGCTGAATATTCCTGAAGATTTTCTTACGCACAAGCACCATATAAGGTTTTAAAAACAAATATTTGACAAACTTCTTTCCTTAAACGTATACAGTCCCACTAGAAAAGAAGATAAGTACTTAGAACAACTTAAATAAATACTAGTCAGTGTCAAATGATAGTGTAATTGTTACAACTTTGAGGTTGAAAAGCAGGTAAATTTAGTTGGGCTGAGGTAGGCAGTAAATCGTCTATAAAGAGAGGAAGAAAGCAATAATGCAGTTCTTTAAACACAGATTTTTTCCATGTAAATATAAAAAAAATGCTTTTCAGAGAAAAGGTGTAGAACTATACTAGAAAGAATAGAATGTATTCTGGGGAATGTTGAGAAGATAGTGAAGCTGAAGTATAGTTTTAATGTTAGGAAAAATGAAGTTCTTGGTACACTTGTAATATATTTGAGCATAGACATACCTTATATGTGAAAAAAAATTTGGATGATTACTGAAGGCAGGAAGTTGTAACATTTTCCAAGCAGGAAAGAGAGACTTACAATACCTCATAAACTTTGCTAATATAAACACAAAGAGAAATATCAATGAGGGGACGGGATTGATTTGTATGGATTTGTTTGATTTCAAACAATTGGTATTTAAACAGTAAAGTACTTATTGACATCCATGCCCTCAGTAACATCATTATGGTGCTTTTTATATGGCTCTTCACATAACTGAGTTAGCACTATGAAAGCTATTTGAATTAAAATAGACATTTTGAAAACGTTATATAAAGTTGCTTCCATTGTTTGACTTCACAGTCAAGAGGGCTTCCCTGGCGGCTCAGAGGTTAAAGCGTCTGCCTGCAATGTGGGAGACCTGGGTTCAATCCCTGGGTCGGGAAGATCCCCTGGAGAAGGAAATGGCAACCCACTCCAGTATTCTTACCTGAAGAATCCCATGGATGGAGGAGCCTGGTAGGCTGCAGTCCATGGGGTTGCAAAGAGTCGGACACAACTGAGCGACTTCACTTCCACTTTCAAGAAGTTTTACATTAGCTATATACAATCATCATAAGAGAATCTGAATATTATTAATTCAAAAAGTCAAATTGGATTAAAGTGGTGTGGACTGCTAATCCTTCCAAGTGCCCAGCAGAAGGAAATTAAAAGACTCCCTGTGGGATGGTAATAGTAACCTAAGTGAAAGTCGCTCAGTCGTGTCCAACTCTTTGTGACCCCATGGACTGTACAGCCCATGGAATTCTCTAGGCCAGAATACTGGAGTGGGTAGCCTTTCCCTTCTTCAGGGGATTTTCCCAACCCAGGGATGGAACCCAGGTCTCCCGCATTGCAGGCAGATTCTTTATCAGCTGAGCCACAAGGGAAGCCCATAGTAACCTAGACATCCAATTATTTCTAACAATTTTCTAATCCAGCAAGCACCACGTGATTAAATACAATGTGAGAAAATAAGATACCATAACCAAGAAGCAGCAAAACCACAAAAAGCAGAAACATGGAAACTACAGCAATTTTTAAGTATAAAATGTAAAATAATTATGAGATATAAACCAAGTTTGAAATCTGGTTAGAGTACTGGATACTATGGATTTCCCAGGTGCTGCTAGTGATAAAGAATCTGCCTGCCAATGCAGGAGATGTAAGAGTTGCAGGTTCGATCCCTGGTTCAGGAAGATCCTCTGGAGAGGGGCATGTCAATCACTCCAGTATTCTTGCCTGGTGAATTCCACAGACAGAGGAACCCATGGACAGAGGAGCAGGCTAGAGTCCATAGGGTCACAAAGAGTCTGAGACAACTGAAGTGACTTAGCAAGTATGCACAGTGAATACTATAAAAGTAACATGGAATATATGAAAATATACCAAATATATCTAGAAATTAAAAACACAACAATTGAAACTAAAACTTGACCATACTGACTTACAAAATATGTAAACACTACACTCAAAGATTAATGAAAATATACCTTTCCCCCAACATATGTGAACATTTACAAAATTTGATTATCTATTAGGGGCTATTAAGCAAGTCTCAACAGATTTCAGTGGGTTGAAAACATTCTGATGAAAACATGCTGAATATTATCTGTAATCATATATCAATAATCACGCTAGAGATCAAAACAAATAATTATTTAGAATATTCCCTATATCTTTAGCAGTTAAAGGAATAGAGAATATTTTTTAATAATGAAACCATGAAATGCAGTTAAAATGAAATTGAAGGCTATATAATCTCCCCTAAGTACCATTTTTAACAGTATCTCACAAATTTTAATATGTAGTATTTTTGTAATTGTTCATTTAAAATTATTACCTAATTCCTCAAAATTTATTCTTTCCCCCTGTATGTTATTTAAAACTACATTTCATTTGAAGTCAGAAAAATAATTAGAAAGTAAACATATAAAAGTAAAACCCATAGTCAGTAACTTGAAAATAATACTAAAGTCTACATTACTCTGAGTAAGCTGATAAAGATGAGTTAATGCACATTTTACTATTGTGAGGAATGAAAAAGGAACATCATTAGGTCCTGCAATGCTTCAAAAATTAAAAAAACAGAGAATCCCAAGAGAGCATTGTATTACAGGCTTCCCAGGTGGTTGCTAGTATTAAAGAACCCATCTACTGATGCAGAAGACAAACAGACGTAGGTTCCATCCCTTGGTCAGGAAGATCCCTTGGAGAAGGACATGGCAGCCCACTCCAGTATTCTTGCCTGGAGAATCCCATGGACAGAGGAGCCTGGCGGGCTACAGTCCATAGGCTTGCAAAGAATTGGACACAACTGAAGTGACTTAGCATGGGTGCAAGAGAGTATTATGACAACTTTGTCAATATATTCAATGTAGGAAAATCAAGGTGTGAGCATTTTCTGTGCCCCAAATTAAGACTTAATATAAAATACAATAATTAAAACAGTGTAGCATGGGTACATGAAAGACAGAGAGACAAGAGAACACAATAAAGAGTCCAGCCAATATCCACAACTTATGGATCTATATGACTTACGTTAACAGTGGCAATATACCGCCATGGTGAAAAGATGACAGTTTCAAAAAATAACATTGGGCAACTGGTATGCCAATTAAACATCAAAATAAATAAAGTAAACTTTATAAAAAAAAGAGATGATCTTAACAATTTGGGGGTAGGGAAATATTTCTCAAATAACACAAAAAATAACCATAAGGAAAATTTTTGGAAAACTGAATATATTATCTTAAGAACTTTGTATTATGGAGGAAATGATAGGATATTTGATTATGCGATATTTTGCTTCAGAATAATTCAATGGAGAAGACTGAGTGTAAGTAAGTTTAAACAAAACTGGGCACAAGTTGATAATTATTAAGATTGTGTTACAGGTATCTGGAGAGTTATTCGACTACTATTTTATACATTTACATATATGTAGGCATCACAAAAGTTAGTTGTAAAATAGCAAAAAGGGAAATAATCTGAGAAGCCTATGTTATTTTGTCAAGTGATAAGCATTTAATACTGTAAATTTTCCCCCAAATAACCTCACAAATTAAATATCCTCAGTTTGGCGCTTCATTAAAACTGCTTTGTAGCTTTTAAACATGTGTTTTATAGTCGAATGCTATAATTTATTATTTTGGGCATGAATATGCTCCTGGTAAATTAGTAAACTCAATCAACTAGTTCTTAGCCCCTCCTCCACCCCAGGATACATGGCCATAGAACTTTCTTTCACATTCCACAAATATATATTCAAATCATTTTATAAATCAGGTAAATATTATCTAAGACTAAGCTATAACATCAGTAATTTTAAGATAGTATACCAACATGTAAAACAAGTAAAGTATATTGCTTTTCATTTTTGGCTCAGCATGAATCTCACCTACCTATTCTGAGTCAGTCTCTTGATAAATCTTGCTCCTTTACGAGAGATTAGTTTTAGCTTGTACCATGGTGGAAAAAAAAAGTCTAACCTACATTAACACACAGACTTCTACCATCCAAATTCATGATTAATAAAGAAAATTACTAATATAAAGAAAATGAAAACACTAATTGAAAAAGATGTATGCACCTTATGTTCACTGCAGCATATTCACAATGGCCGAGATATGAAAGCAGCCTATGCGACCATCAGTAGATGAATGGACAAGGACTATGTGGTATATAATGGAATACTGGCTTCCCAGGTCGCTCAGTGGTAAAGAATCTGCCTGCAATGCAGAAGACCGGGCTTTGACCCTTGAGTCAGGAAGATCCCCTAGAGAAGGAAATGGCAACGCATTCCGGTATTCTTTCCTGGGAAATCTCATGAACAGAGGAGCCTACGGGTTACAATCCATGGGGTAGCAAAAAGAGTCAGATATGACAGCGACTAAACAACCACATACTAGAATATTATTAGTCATTTAAAAAAATGATGAAATCTTACCATTTGCAACTATATGGTGGACCTAGAGAGCAAATAAGTGAGATAAGTCAGACAGAGAAAGATAAATACTGTATGATTCCACTTATGTGTGAAACCTAAAAAACAAAATGAACAAACAAAACAGAAACAGACTTTTAGATACGTAGAACAAACAAGTCATAGCTAGAAGGGAGGGAGATGGGGTAAAGAAAGAAATAGATGAGGTAGATTAAGTGGCACTAATTTCCAGTTGCAAATAAATAAGTCACAGGTATGAAATGTAAAGTGTGGGAAATATAGTCAATAATTATGTAACATCTTTGTACAGTGGCAGATCATAACTAGACTTATCATGGTGATCATTTTGAAATGTACAGAAGTATTGAATCACTGCACTGTGTAACAAGCTAACATGGTGTTATAAGTCAATCATACCCTAAAAACAAAGAAACGGACTCAGAAAAAGATCAGATTTTGTGGTTATCACAGGTAGTTGGATGAATGTAGTCAAAAGGTACAAACTTTCATTTATAAGAAAAATAAGTACTAAGAATGTAATGTACAACATGATAAATACACTTAACATTGCTGTATGTTATATATGAAAGTTAAGAGAGAAAATCCTGTTTTCTTAATAAGAAAATTCTTCTCTGTTTAACTTTGTATCTATGTAAGATAATGGATATTCACCAAATTTATTGTAATAATCATCTTATGATGTATATAAATCAAATCATTATGTCATGTACTTATCCAATGTTGTAATATCAATTACATCTCAATAAATCTGAAAGAAAAAAAAAGCAAAATCCAGCAAATGAGAAGGCTTATAATAAAACATAATATACAGAATAAAAAAATTATCCAGCAACATGTAAAAGATTTTTTAGATTTGTAGTTGAGTAGTATCATAATCCTCATAAATCTTTTGGCAAACTATATTGGGCTGTTAAAAGAAGCAAATCAAGTAATTCTGCCTGGAAATGGTTCACAATCTGTGACTTATGAATTTACTCCCCAAGACTGTGGCAAATGGTCTTTGCTATGATCCATAAGCCATATCAGCTTTTATATTTACACATGCACTTATATAATACACACATCTCTACAGGGAGATATATGTCCCTCTCTTTGCAAAAAGTATTACCAAACCAGAAGTAACTTCAGAAATCCCATAGCTTAATTCATTCATTGTGTGGGAGTGATACCCACACAGGTTGTAATATCCATTTATTCATTTTCTTGAGAGTGAGCAAACAGACACACAAAACACAAAATGTATTAATGACTAACTGTTCTTTATATTTAATTATGCTCCAATACTTTGGCTAACTGATGCGCAGAGCTGACTCACTGGAAAATACCCTGATGCTGGGAAAGCTTGAAGGCAGGAGAAGGGGATGACAGAGGATGAGATGGTTGGATGGCATCACCGACCCAATGGACATGAGTTTGGGTAAACTCGGAGTTGATGATGGACAAGGAGGCCTGGCATGCTGTGGTCCATGGGGCTGCGGAGTTGGACATGACTAAGCAACTGAACTGAACTGATGTTATAAAATTACCCAGTAAAGATCACCTGTGTCTCCAGATAGCCATTTATCAACTGCACGGCCAAGCCTCATGTAGGTTGTTAGAGTACAAAGTTGAGTAAGTCAGAGAAAAACTTTCTAGTTATAAATAATAGAATATCCAACTTGAAATGGCTTAAATAAGATAGACTCAGATTCAGAAAACCAGTGGACTAATAAGGCAAAAGTGTGAAGATCTCTGTGTACCTTCCTAAGGAATATGAATTTTATCCTCCAGAGAGGGAGGATCTAAAGAGAAACTGCAGGAGAAAGATGATAGGATCAGATATATCTGATATGTATGAGTTATTTTAGAATAAGTGTGGAGAAAAAACCAAGGTATTGGTGAAAACACAAAGACTGGTGAACGAAGTGCCCGTGAAACCAATTTGGATTTTACTTCCTTCTAGATAAGAGAGTTAGACCCTAAAATCAGGCAGTGGTACTATATGTGGAGATACAGTGCTGATCTGAAATACACACAAATAATAAAATTCACCATTTACTGTATTTGACATTTTTTTGTGTTACAATATGTCATGGGAAATACAATTTCTCATTAAGATTTAGACACTATTACTAGACTGTAGTTTTTTTTTTTTAATAATAAGAGAGATCTTTCCATTTAGAATGTTGAATGAGATGAAAAATTAAAAAACATTTCTAAATGGTTAGAATATGCTGCCAGAATTTTATCTGCTTCTAAGATAAAACTATAAAGTCTCATTACAAAAATAAAACATTCTTAAAGCCAAATTGTTAACAATGTGTGTGTATGAGTTATAAAAAAATTAAGGCCTATGATGAAAAAACTCAAAGTAATTAAAAATTAACTCAACTATATAATAAACACTGTAGGAAATATCTTCAGCATGAAATAACCTATAAATGCAGATTATTTTTAACGATAGCAAGAAAAACTCTTCTATGCTCTTGAAAAAATATATATAGGGCATCTCACAAATTGTAACCTAGTTTAGGCATTCAATAAGGCCTTTGCATCTTTTATGATGCAGAGTATGGCACTTGATAAGTAACAGGACAAGGACATATGTTATACAAAAGGTATATGAAAGTTCTTAATTGAGGGAGGGGGACTCATGACCAGCTGCAACTCTGATGAAAGTTATAGTCTCTCTCTCTCTTTAGAAAAATGTAAACATGTACACATGTTGATGTACATACACTTTTATATTCGATTTTGGAGGCTTGTAAAACTCATTCATATAATCCAGATTAAGAAACTTACATGGAAAACAAGGGCTTATTACTTCTCAATTTGTATAAAAAGAGAAAAATGCTTCCATGAGCAAAGTATATTTCCATTCTAATAAACAAAGCAATGTAAGTCACTAAAATAACTATAGAGAAAATTTTACACAAGATATTCCCTAAGTATGTTAATACTTGGCATATTCCTTTAGACATTACAATAAGTAAAATAATATTTTAAAGCTTAGAAAGATATAAAAAACACTTTTATCTCTAATGTAGAATGTAATCAAAGAAGCTAAAAATAAATAAGCTTAACTTTAAATGAAGAAAAAAAAAGAGAACTATTGCAAACTGTCCCGTGATCAACCTTTGTCTTTGAACCCATATCTATTTATTCAGAGGTCCCTCTCAGGGCAGGGAGAGAGAAACTAAGTCACGTTTCATGAATTGAATTAAACTTGTCCAATTCAAGTCTAGATTGGCTAGAGAGACAGTGAGGTAACTGGCTAGACACCATTTCCTGCAAATATAATCCCCAAAGAATTATGAATCAAAATTCCTGAAACGATCTGCATGCAGCAAATTGAGTTCATAATAAAAAGCCCAGCATCAATTTTCAAAATATAGAAGACAGTAAAACTTTAAATCATACTAATTTGAAACTATGTTTTTAAATTCTGATTTGCATAAATAGTGCATGGTTAAAGAATAGAAAGTAGGATGTCTTTATAAGTAACTGTCCAGTCTTTCTATCAGTCAACTCATCCTAGTAGCCCATCCATGTTTCATGATGTGTATCAGCATAATGAAAAGATGTTGAATCCATCAATGAGGAATTGAAAAAAAGGCATTAGATACATGGAGTGAGTAAATTAAAACTATTCAGTTTCTTTCACTTAATCTGAATTTTATAGACTCAATTTATGGATATTATTGTTGCTTAGAGTCATATGCTTAGAGATGAGGTGTTATGTCTTTATAACCTCACATATTTCTACACAATTGTGCTCACCACAGAGGCATATTACTTTCCCAAGACTGATTTTGACTTATCAAGGACCAATCCTTCACTAGCACATACCTCATAAAATAATTTACAACCCAATATGTCTGAAATTTTGTTTTCAGTGATAATTTGAAAGAGCAGTGTGCTGGAGTTGGCTTATTTAAGTTAATGACAGCTTCTTGTTAAATATTCATAAATTCTGTAGGCCAGTTGTTAAGCCAGCTTGAAATCAGTCACAGTGGGAATACTAACACTGCAAAATTGGTATATGTGATATAGTAGGATCTAGCTTTTCTTCATATCTTCCTTCTTCTCTTCCTTCCTTCCTTTACATTTTTTTTTAAGAGTTAGTTGGCCAGGAGGGCTGGAAGAAGCACAAGCTGGAATCAGGATTACTGGGAGAAATATCAATAACCTCAGATATGCAGATGACACCACCCTTATGGCAGAAAGTGAAGAGGAACTAAAAAGCCTCTTGATGAAAGTGAAAGAGGAGAGTGAAAAAGTTGGCTTAAAGCTCAATATTCAAAAAACTAAGATCATGGCATCTGGTCCCATCACTTCATAGCAAATAGATGGAGAAACAGTGGAAACAGTGTCAGACTCTATTTTTCTGGGCTCCAAAACCACTGCAGATGGTGACTGCAGCCATGAAATTAAAAGACGTTTACTCCTTAGAAGGAAAGTTATGACCAACCTAGAGAGCATATTCAAAAGCAGACATTACTTTGCCAACAAAGGTCTGTGTAGTCAAGGCTATGGTTTTCCCAGTGGTCATGTATGGATGTAAGAGTTGGACTGTGAAGAGAGCTGAGCACTGAAGAATTGATGCTTTTGAACTGTGGTGTTGGAGAAGACTCTTGAGAGTCCCTTGGACTGCAAGGAGATCCAACCCGTCCATTCTAAAGGAGATTAGTCCTGGGTGTTCTTTGGAAGGAATGATGCTAAAGCTGAAACTCCAGTACTTTGGCCACCTCATGAGAAGAGTTGACTTATTGGAAAAAACTCTGATGCTGGGAGGGTTTGGGGGCAGGAGGAGAAGGGGACGACAGAGGATGAGATGGCTGGATGGCATCACCAACTCGATGGACATGAGTTTGAGTGAACTCCGGGAGTTGGTGATGGACAGGAAGGCCTGGCGTGCTGTGATTCATAGGGTCTCAAAGAGTCGGACATGACTGAGTGACTGAAATGAACTGAACTGAACTGAACTGATACTACTGGATATGTTCATCTTATACTTCACCAGATTTAGGAAAGAAGAAATTTAAAGTAGGCAGGAAGAAAATTTTAGAGCAATTAGCAAATACATATGTATGATAAGCAAAAATTTAGCCATCAGAAAATTGCTTTTTTAACAAGAGCAAATAGCTAATTTGCTTTGTTTTCTGACTTCTCATTTCAAGGCACAATATAGAATTAAAGCCATATTTTTTAATTAGGTCAGATTATCCATGAAAGCCACTAGTACTTTCTGCGGACTTGAGTCTAGTCTTCACTTTTTATATCCATCAAAATTACAGAAAAATTTAGGGAAATATATCACTTGTTGCGACCTATGTTTTAACAGCCATTCTGCCTTATATGTCTAGGAATTGGGATTCACTGTGGTATTTTTATCATCACTCAACATCTCTCATCTCTCTAAACTAAATGAATTAAATCTCTCTTGTTATGCATTGTCTCTTTCTAATATGAAGGAATAATGATGCAGTAGCAGTGGTTAATGATTGTCACTAATTGATAAATAAGTGGTAGAATTACATTAATTATTTTATAAATATATTAATTGGCTGAAAACACAGAAAATAATTGTTTGAAAACATTAGTCTTAAGTGATGGGAGATATGGTTATCAAACCTGTTAAAGGGGACTAGAATATGTCACTCCAAAATATGCTTCTTTAGCGTAAGACCCATTTTTGCCTGATTTTTTTTAAGAAACAGCAGAAACAGGGAAAGCTCTGAAAACAGAATGCCATTCTTTTGTAAGAGATATTTACAGCTGTAAGAGAAATTTCCATCTGTAAAGGCGTCTCCCTCTCTGTACGTAGAGGAGGATGACCAAATATCTAGAAACTTGGCAGTGGAGAAGGCAAGCACCTAAATCTACATAGTAACCTTACCCTTGTTTACTGTGCCATTTTGGTTAGCCTCCTGCAACTGGCTTCCCCACCCCAAAACCTTCTTTTGTCTTTAGCTGAAGATAGTACTTAAGATTGGAGAAGGAAATGGCAACCCACTGCAGTATTCTTGCCTGGAGAATCCTGTGGACAGAGGAGCCTAGTGGGCTGCTGTCCACGCTGTCGCACAGAGTCGGACATGACTGAAGTGACTTAACATGCATGCATGCATTGGAGAAGGAAATGGCAACCCACTCCACAGTGTTCTTGCCTGGAGAATCCCAGGGACAGAGGAGCCTGGTAGGCTGCCGTCTATGGGGTCGCACAGAGTCGGACACGACTGAAGGGACTTAGCAGCAGCAGCAGCAGCAGCAGTACTTAAGATGGCAGCTTGGCCCATTTCAGAGAGTAATTCAGTTTTCCTGGGTATCTCCCAGGTATACAGGAGGGATACATGTTACTAAACTTCTGTTTGTTTTCCTGTTAACTTGTCTTTTATTATTATAGGGGTGTCTCAGATAAAAACCTAGAAGGGTAAAGGGAAAATTAGTTTTCTTGCAGTTCACACAAAGGAAAAAGAAAAATGTCCATGTTTTCTTTATAGTACTGATTTTTTAAAAAATGATAGTACTTACTAACTTTTGTAGTACTTTTTGGCAAATGGGTAAAAACACTTTCTTTTTAAATTACCAATGTTTTGCCACTAAAAATTACTTATTTTCTTTGGAAGTCTGGTCTATATGCAGCTTAAAGTATTTAGGCACATCATAAGAAGCAACTATTGTATAAATGTGACTCATAAGTTCTTATTGGCATAATTTTAAAACCTCTTCTTGATGAAAGTTAAGTGAAATATTAATAATTTTAAAGTCAGCAGAAATATACAAATTGTACTTTAATAGGTTATAGCCTTGCACATCTGCTTTGCCTCTAATACCCACTGACAAAAGATTTCATGATGGGGAAAATTATTATTATTGTCTTTTCTGTAATATATAACAAATTAAGTAATTAAGGTTATGAATCAAACCAAATTAACTGCACACAGCTGTAAGAAGCTTAGTACGTGACCAAATAACAGATGGGAAATTCTTTTGTTTTCACTGGTGATTTACCTAATGGTGAGATAAATGTCTGATGACATACATAGTCCAGTATCTTGTCAACCGTTACCATGTTTTTCCTCAATCCTCATGTCTGTGACAGAGAAGGGTAATGGCTCAACTGTTCAACTATAAGACTATCTTCATGGTTTCTGCTTAAGGAAGCCCATAAACAATAAAGAAGTTTCAATCCATATTTAAAATGTAAATATAAAAAGGGGATACTTTGCACAATAATATATATATATGATCTAAAATGATTTCCAGAAATTTTAGGATACCACAAATTAATAAAATTTTAACAATTCTTTCTTATGAGAAAATAGTATCATTAATATATTAAGAAAACTTCCTACCTACTCTAAATTTATTTTTATAAATGTAGATAAATGTATGTCTATCTACATGTAAAATTTTCACATGGTTAAAGAAACATTAATATGATTTAATCAAATTCAAAATTTCAATTACTTTTATCCATATCACATGGGAGAAAACTGAGATTCCAAGTATTTAAATAAACTTCCCCCAATCCAAGATCTAGTAAGTGACAGAACCAAGAAAACTGGAAAAAGAAAAATGGCTATGCTCTGAGCAACCTTGTGACCAGTATGATGAGTTAGAGAAAAGCTCAAAATTAAGAGATTTACAGGAGTCATATAATGTAAAAACTTATAAGCCACAAAAACATTTAGATTTATTTCCAATTAATCAAATGACACGTCATTATGACAAGTTTTGAAAAGGAAGAGTAAGCAAATATATGGTAGTACAGACAATGACATTGATTCTGACGCGGAGAATACGCAAAATTCCAAGAAGAAACATCTGAATTGTATGTGGGACTTTATGGAAAGAATGAGAAGCAAAGATTTTTAGAATTGGTAGAAATAGAGGAATATAGGTTGTGAGAGTATATGGCCTGCTCCTAAAAGAAGAAAAGCCAAGTGTGTCTAGAATATGTGAGAAGGGTTGGTGAGAGGTAAGCCCAGGAAAGTAGATATTAAGTAGACAGATAATGTCTGGAGTCAATGCTATGGATTTGGGGCTTTGTTTTATAGACAACACAAAGCCAATTCAGATTTCTGAGAAGTGCAAATGAATAACTTCAGGATGAAAACTATACCAATAGAGTGGAGGGCAGAATGGGGAAGAGGAAAAGATGGGGAAAGCAAGCCAGTTAAGTTGCTAAAGCAAGAAGTAGAGGAAGAGTGAATGTCCCAGTCTGCATGGTTATTAGTGCTCCAAAAAGTTAAAAAAAAAAAGAAAGAAAACAGAAGGCAATAATGTAGTAAACTGTGGGAGCATCGAAGTATCAAATTCTAAGCCTCAGACTTTTTTTTTATTTATTGTTTTGAATCACCAACTAAAACAGTATATAATTGAGAGAGGCAAGTCTTCAAATAACACACATTTAACTATGTACCATGTGTGTAAGGATTACTAAAGGAATTAGAAAAGCTTTTCGTATTGTACAAAGGAAAAGGATCAAAGATACAAGAGACATGAAAGATCTTGTAATGAACATACTATATAAATATAACCCATTGATATTATACTCAACCCTTATAGAAAGACTATGTCACTTTACATAGTCCTTGAAAAGTAATAACGTAGCCCATCTTACTTCAAAATATTTTTTAAATGCCACTTTATTTTTTAATAAAAACTTCATATTTGATCTGTATGCATGAGAGAAGGAAGGAAAAAAGACAGGATAAAGAAGCTGGAAAATCTACACTTGTTAGTCAGACAAATCAAATACAGAAAGTGAAGATGATCCTTTCATCTAACCTCTAAGCAATTTTCAAATACCTTTAATTGAATTTATACTAATGACTTTTCTGTGGAAAAAAACTGTAATTACTTTTATGTGACGCAGGAATTGAATTTTTTCCCAAATCTCCCACAATGTTCTCATTTTCTTAGAAGGTAGTATTGCCAACTAGAAAGAACAGGGCCTTTAGCAATATACAAATCTAGATAAGCAAGATGGAGACAAAGGAGCTCCTTACAGAGAAGATGGAGGAGACAAAGCTCAGACTCACTGAAAGACTGCAAGAAACCAAAGGAAAGAGTTCTCTTAAGAAAAAAAGTGGAATAGGGTGTCTTATATACCAGGTTTAGGCAGTTCTTGCACTTGAACCTTAAGAGACTATGGACAAAGGTACATGCTCTTGATTTTGTTTTTTTTTTTTTTTTTTTGGTTAGCAGCCTAAACATAGATTTACTGAGCATGGCCCTGCCCATCGGAACAAGACCCAGTTTCCCCCTCCGTCAATCTCTTCCATCAGAAAGCTTCCATAAGCCTCTTATCCTTCTCCTCAGAGGGCAGACAGAATGAAAACCACAATCACAGAAAACTAACCAATCTAATCACATGGACAACAGCCTTGTCTAACTTAGTGAAACTATGATCTATTCTGTGTAGGGCCACCAAAGACGCATGGGTCATGGTGGAGAATTTGGACAAAACATGGTCCACGGGAGAAGGGAATGGCAAACCACTTCAGTATTCTTGCCTTGAAGATCCCATGAACAGTATGAAAAGGCAAAAAGATAGGACAGTGAAAGATGACCTCCCCAGGTCAGTAGGTGCCCAATATGCTACTGGAAATCAGTGGAGAAATAACTCCAGAAAGAATGAAGAGATAGAGTCAAAGCAAAACAATGCTCAGTTGCAGATATCACTGGTGATGGAAGTAAAGTCGGATGCTGTAAAGAGCAGTATTGCATAGGAACCTGGAATGTCAGGTCCATGAGTCAAGGCAAATTGGAAGTGGTCAAACAGCAGATAGCAACAGTAAACGTCGACATTTTAGGAATCAACAAACTAAAATGGACTGGAATGGGTGAATTTAACTCAGATGACCATCGTATCCACCACTGTGGGCAAGAATCCCTTAGAAGAAATGGAATAGCCATCATGGTCAACAAAAGAGTCCAAAATGCAGCACTTGGATGCAGTCTTAAAAGTGACAAAATGATCTCTGCTCGTTTCCAAGGCAAACCATTCAATATCACAGTACCCCAAGTCTATGCCCTGACCAATAATGCTGAAGAAGCTTAAGTTGAATAGTCCTACGAAGACCTAAAAGACCTTCTAGAACTAACACCCCCCAAAAATATCCTTTTCATTATAGCAGACTGGAATGCAAAAGTTGGAAGTCAAGAAATACCTGGCTTAATAGGCATACTTGGCCTCGGAATACAGAATGAAGCAGGGCAAAGGCTAACAGAATTTTGCCAAGAGAACACACTGGTCATAGCAAACATTCTCTTCCAACAACATAAGAGAAGACTGTACACATGGACATCACCAGATGGTCAATACTGAAATCCAATTGATTATATTCTTTGCAGTTAAGCTCTAGACAGCCAGAAAAAAAGCAAGACCAAGAGCTGACTGTGGCTCAGATCATGAACTCCTTATTGGAAAATTCAGATTTAAATTGAAGAAAGTAGGGAAAACCATTAGACCATTCAGGTATGACCTAAATCAACTCCCTTACAATTGTACAGTGGAAGTGACAGATTCAAGGGAATAGACCTGATAGAGTGCCTGAAGAACTATGGACAGAGGTTTGTGACATTGTACAGGAGGCAGTGATCAAGATGACCCCCAAGAAAAACAAATGCAAAAAGGAATAACTGTTGTCTGAGGAGGCTTTAAAAATGACTGTGAAAAGAAGAGAAGTGAAAGGCAAAGGAGAAAAGGAAAGATATATCCATTTGAATGCAGAGTTCCAAAAAATAGCAAGGAGAGGTGAGAAAGTCTTCCTCAGTGATCAATGCAAAGAAAGAGAGAAAAACAATAGAATAGGAAAGACTAGAGATCTCTTCAAGAAAATTAGAGATACCAAGGGAACATTTCATGCAAAAATAGGCACAATAAAGGACAGAAATGGTGTGGACCTTCTGAAGCAGAAGATTATGAAGAGGTGGCAAGAATACACAGAAGAACTGTACAAAAAAAATCTTCACGACCCAGATAGTCACGATGGTGTGATCACTCTCCTAGAGCCAGACATCCTGGAATGTGAAGTCAAGTGGGCCTTAGGAAGCATCACTATGAACAAAGCTAGAGGAGGTAATGGAATTCCAGTTGAGCTATTTCAAATTCTAAAAGATGATGCCATGCAAGTGTTGCACTCAATATGCCAGCAAATTTGGAAAACTCAGTGGTGGCCACAGGACTGAAAAAGGGCAGTTTTAATTAAAATCCCAAAGAGAAGTAAAGCCAAAGAATGTTCAGACTACTGCACAATTACACTCATCTCAAACGCTAGCAATGTAATGCTCAAAATTCTCCAAGCCAGGCTTCAACAGTACATGAACTGTGAACTTCCAGATGTTCAAACTGGATTTAGAAAAGGCAGAGGAACCAGAGATCGAATTGTTATCATCCGTTGGATCATTGAAAAAGCAAGAAGGTTCCAGAAAAACATCTACTTCTGCTTTATTGACTATGACAAAGCCTTTGACTCTGTGGATCACAACGAACTGGAAAATTCTTCAAGAGATGGGAATACCAGAATACCTGACCAGCTTCCTGAGAAATCTGTATGCAGGTCAGGAAGCAACAGTTAGAATTGGACATGGTACAACAGACTGGCTCCAAATTGGGAAATGTAAGTGAAAGTCATTCAGTCGTGTCCGACTCTTTGCGACCCCATGGACTATACAGTCCATGGAATTTTCCAGGCCAGAATACTGGATTAGATAGCCATTCCCTTCTCTAGGGGTTCTTTCCAACCCAGGGATCGAACCGAGGTGTCCTGCACTGCAGGCAGATTCTTTACCATCTGAACCACCAGGGACACCGATTGTATATTGTCACCCTGCTATTTAACTTATATGCAGAGTACAAAGAACCTATATGCAGAGTACATGAGAAATGCTGGCTTGGATGAAGCACAAGCTGGAATCAACATTGCTGGGAGAAATATCAATAACCTAAGATAATCAGATGACACCACACTTATGGCAGAAAGCAAAGAAGAACTAAAGAGAGTCTTGATGTAAGTGAAAGAGGAAATTGAAAAAATTGGCTTAAAACTCATTCAGAAAACAGATTGTGGCGTCTGGTCCCATCACTTCATGGCAAATTGATGGGGAAAGAATGGAAAGAGTGATAGACTTTGTTTTGGGGAGGGGGGCTCCAAAATCACTGCAGATGGTGATTGCAGCCATGAAATAAAGACGCTTGCACCTCGGAAGAAAAGTTATGACCAACCTAGACAGCATATTAAAAAGAAGAAGCATTACTTTGCCAACAAAGGTCCATCTAGTCAAGGCTATGTTTTTTCCAGTAATCATATATGGATGTGAGAGTTAGACTATAAAGAAAGCTGAGCACTGAAGAATTGATGGTTTTGAATTGTGGTGTTGGAGAAGACTCTTGAGGGTCCCTTGGACAGCAAGGTGATCCAACCAGTCCATCCTCAAGGAAATCAGTCCTGAACATTCACTGGAAGGACTGATGCTGAAGTTGAAACACCAATACTTTGGCCTCCTGATGTGAAGAGCTGACTCACTGGAAAAGACTCTGATTATGGGAAAGATTGAAGGTGAGAGGTGAAGGGGACGACAGGATGAGCTGGTTGGATGGCATCACTGACTCAATGGACATGAGTTTGAGTATGCCCTGGGAGTTGGTGATGGACCAGGAAGCCTGGTGTGCTGCAGTTCATGGGGTTGCAAAGTGTCGGACACAACTGAGTGACTGAACTATCTGCCACTTAGTTATGTGGAACTCAATTTTTCTTTGTGTAAGCTGGAAGTAGCAGACACTTTTCTTTTGGTACTGGCTTTAAAAGAAACCGAAATAATGTAGCTAAAGGCCATCAGTCATGGCACACAGTGGATTGGATGCTAAATAAATGATAGGTCTATCCTTTTCAGGTTTAATGTTTTCTATTTCCTTTGTGTGGCTGTTCTGATGCACGGTACGTGAAACATAATTAGCAGTCAATAAATATTTTAGAGAGAGAGAGGCTGGGAGGGTTGGATAAAAAAAGAAAAAGCAAGCAAGCTAGCTAACTTAACAGGTTTAGGCTTGGAACATTCTTTTCAAATGTGTTTTGTTCAGTTCTGTTCAGTCGCTCAGTCATGTCTGATTCTTTGTGACCCTGTGGGACTGCAGCATGCCAGGCTTCCCTGTCCATCACCAACTCCTGGAGCTTCCTAAAACTCAATGTGGTTGGTAGGAATATATATCTTAATGAGCTAAAAGTAGAGCTAGATAATAACCAACTTAGCATATTTTTGGTCTGTTTACTACTTGGAAATACAGTATATTACTTATTTAAGAAAACTGCTGCTGCTGCTAAGTCGCTTCAACAACTACCAAAATTCAACAAAGTAAACAGGATTACTCTTCCTGACTTACATAAGTAGTGCTGTCTCTGTTGATGGATACTTGTTTTCAAAGTTCAGTTTTCTTTGTTTTTCATTTGTTTCCCCTGACTTTGTTGCCTAAGAAATGACACACTTACTGCCTATGTTCACAAAACTAATCCTATCCTATGCTGCCATCTGCTGGGAATATTATGAGCTTTGTTTGACATCAAACTTTATATTACTCACTTCTTGAATGGCAACATTTGATGAGAATTTATCTGAGAAAAATATCTTTTTGTGCTTTTCTGATAGGGAACAAGAAAAGGAAACAACATATTCTTAAGGTGGTTAGGTATATAATACTTTACTCTGTAAATAACTTGCTGATCCACCGAGTCATTTAGCCAAAATTAATTAATATCTTTTCTGGGCCAGGAATTCTGTACAATCCATATCAATATATAGCAAGTAATAGTTCTTATGTAACAGGAATTTATTTCCCAGTAGAAGAGTCATGATAAAGGAAATAAATGTAGTAATTTATTCTATTTATTACAGTGGATATATGAACAAAGAGGCGTGGGAAATGTTTACCCAGAAATCAGGCTTGCAAAGGCAGTATAATCCCATTAAGTGAACAGGTATTCACCAGGAGTGTACCATGACAAAGAACAGGATTTCAGTCAGTGGCACTACTATAAACAAAGATACCCGTTTTAAAGAAAGATATTTGTTTACTGGTTGGTGGGGAAAGGGGTGTTCGTTTATTATGCCTTGCTGTGTTTGTGTTTTTTATTTTCAAGTCAGTATCAGCATATTATTTTAATATCATAAAAAGAAACAATGAAATGTGCAAAGCACTTTACTCAGTGTATATTGTTCTGCATTTTTGTGTACCACACTGCTATTAATATTTATTATATTTCTCAGATTACTACTTCTGTCTTAATAAAGATTTTATGTTATTGGAGCCTGGATATCTGCATACCTGCGGTGTTAACTCTAACAGGATTTCTGTTTCCGATGTGTCTCTATGCTATGGCATGGTGCATCATCAAAGAGTAAGATTTGGATTGCTCTTTCTATTTAAATTTGCTGATTGCTCAAAAAGACTATCAAGAATGTCTTAAAGAGGTCATGGTGGAAGTGAAGGGAAGAGTTTGGGGAAAATGTAGTGAGCATCTATTACTTTTATGCATTTCATACATTATCCCTGCTGATAATCACACAAAAGGTGAAAGATATACAACAGCATCACTGTTTTAGATTTAGAATGCCAAGGAATGCTCAAACTACCACACAATTGCACTCATCTCACATGCTAGTAAAGTAATGATCAAAATTCTCCAAGCCAGGCTTCATCAACACGTGAACTGTGAACTTCCAGATGTTCAAGCTGGTTTTAGAAAAGACAGAGGAACCAGAGATCAAATTGCCAAATCCGCTGGAGCATCGAAAAAGCAAGAAAGTTCCAGAAAAACATCTATTTCTGCTTTATTGACTATGCCAAAGACTTTGTGTGGATCACAATAAACTGTGGAAAATGCTGAAAGAGATGGGAATACCAGACCACCTGACCTGCCTCTTGAGAAACAGGTCAGGAAACCACATTTAGAACTGGACATGGAACAACAGACTGGTTCCAAACAGGAAAAGGAGTATGTCAAGGCTGTATTATTTAACGTATATGCAGAGTACATCATGAGAAACGCTGGGCTGGAGGAAGCACAAACTGGAATCAAGATTGCCGGGAGAAATAACAATAACCTCAGATATGCAAATGACACCACCTTTACGCAGAAAGTGAAGAAGAACTAAAGAGCCTCTTGATGAAAGTGAAAGAGGAGAATGAAAAAGTTGACTTAAAGCTCAACATTCAGAAAACTAAGATCATGGCATCTAGTCCCATCACTTCGTGGCAAATAGATGGGGAAACAGTGGAAACAGTGTCAGACTTTATTTTTTGGGGCTCCAAAATCACTGTAGATGGTGATCACAGCAATGAAATTAAAAGATGCTTACTCCTTGGAAGGAAAGTTATGACCAACCTAGAAAGCATATTCAAAAGCAGAGACATTACTTTGTCAACAAAGGTCCATCTAGTTAAGGCTATAGTTTTTCCAGTAGTCATGTATGGATGTGAGAGTTGGATTATAAAGAAAGCTGAGCACCGAAGAATTGATGCTTTTGAATTGTGGTGTTGGAGAAGACTCTTGAGAATCCCTTGGACAGCAAGGAGATCCAACCAGTCCATCCTAAAGGAGATCAGTCTTGGATGTTCACTGGAAGGACTGATGTTGAAGCTGAAACTCTAATACTTAGGCCACCTGATGAGAAGAGCTGACTCATTTGAAAAGACCCTGATGCTGGGAAAGATTGAAGGTGAGAGGAGAAGGGGACGACAGAGGATGTGATGGTTGGATGGCATCACCAACTCAATGAACATGAGTTTGGGTAGGCTCCAGGAGTTGATGATGGACAGGGAGGCCTGGTGTGCTGCAGTTTATGGGGTCGCAGAGTCAGACATGACTGAGTGACTGAACTGGACTGATAAGATGCTAACAAAGATCTTCTGGTTCCAAAAATAATACTCTTTTCCTTAAGGCATCAATCAAACTATTCAAACTAAAAGCCATTTGTCTGAAAAAACAGTAAACTTAGAAAGTGTAATAAGTGGGCTTAAAAGTGTTCTCCATCCATTTCCCTCTATATAATAGATTTCTGATCTGAAATCCTCTATCATATGAAAGGAAGTGAAGATGTGCTATCAACAAGAGGAGAATGACCAAGTATATTGCTACAACATAGTATCTTTTAAACTAGAAACATCTCTCCAAGTATTACAGTATCATCTACATATTCACAGTTTTTTTTTTCCCCATCACTGCAGAAATGGCAAAGGAATATGAAATATCATTAGCATCTAAGGAAGTTATACTTTCTAATGGAAATTTTAAAAGAATGGTTTAAGGAGATTATTTTCAGTTTCATATACAAAAGGAATACTTATAGTCATTTTGTTTACATTACACTGTGTGTGTGTCTGCATGTACATGCATGCATGCACAGTGGTAACTGAGAAGCTCAATGCTGTTTAATTAATATCAAAGCAGATAATTGATTTTGATAATCTGACAACTTTGATTACAAAATAGGCACTCAGTTTGGTTTTTTTTCTTTTTTCTTGTTCTCTTATCTATAGTATTTCTGCCTGTTTGAAATTCTTTCCCTACTGTTACAAACATCAACAGACCCAACCTGATTTCACTACCAAGGAATATGGGCAAGTACCAAGGTAAAAGTCAACTTGGTGCCTTAAAAAATAAATTTTAGGCTTTAAGATTTGCATTCTTTATGCTTCATTAAGCTTCAAGTCTAGAGCATAAAATAGTGATGTGCATTTTAATGGTAATTTCACCTATAAATATTTTATCAAAATATTTTTAAAGGAGCTCTATATTCAGTTAATGGTATTCCTGACTACCTAATAATATTGCAGGCATAAGGACAAGCAGAAAAAAAAAATCAGATTTACAGGTAAATACTAAGATCTACTACAGGCATTCTAAATTGCCAATTACATAATATTATAACTATTTTCAACTGAACTTGGTTGTTTAATGCTTAGGAGCCATAAATGCCACAGAAATTTAAAAATATATACTTTTTTCAAGAATGTAAGATGTTATATATAAATGTTTGTCTTAGAAAAGTATCAAGATCCATTCATCTCTCTCTGGAATAAGAGATGCTGTCTGAAACTATTATTAATAATTAAACTTTCATTAATCTTTATGCAAATGATTATAAATGTGTTTATAATATTTATAAATGATTATAAATATTATAAAACATAAATGATTATTATTTATTACACATGAGACATTATCAAGGGCCAATTAAAGTCTTATTTAAATATAACATTATATAGTGCTTGACTGCTACTGCTACTGCTGCTAAGTCACTTCAGTCATGTCTGACTCTGTGCGACCCCATAGATGGCAGCCCACTAGGCTCCCCCATCCCTGGGATTCTCCAGGCAAGAACACTGGAGTGGGTTGCCATTTCCTTCTCCAATGCATGAAAGTGAAAAGTGAAAGTGAAGTCGTCACTCAGTCGTGCTCGAGTCTTCGTGACCCCATGGACTGCAGCCTACCAGGCTCCTGCGTCCATGGGATTTTCCAGGCAAGAGTACTGGAGTGGGGTGCCATTGCCTTCTCCATAGTGCTTGACTACTAATTTATCAATGTAAACTAATGATGTTGTTAAAGTGCTGTACTCAATATACTGGCAAATTTGGAAAACAGCAGTGGCCACAGGACTGGAAAAGGTCAGTTTTCATTCCAATCCCAAAGAAAGGTGATGCCAGAGAATGTTCAGACTACCACACAATTGCACTCATCTCACACACTAGCAAAATAACATACAAAATTCTCCAAGTGAGGCTTCAACAGTATGTGAACCAAGAACTTCCAGATGTTCAAGTTGGATTTAGAAAAGGCAGAGGAACCAGAGATTAAACTGCCAACATCTTTGGATCATAGAAAAACCAAGAGAATTCCAGAAAAATATCTACTTCTGCTTCATTGACTACCCTAAAGCCTTTGACTGTGTGTATCACAACAAACTGTGAAAAATTCTGAAAGAGATGAGAATACTAGACCACCTTACCTGCCTCCTGAGAAACCTGTATGCACATCAAGAAGCAACAGTTAGAACTGGACATGGAACAGTGGACTGGTTCCAAATTGGGAAAGGGATATATTGGTTGTATATTGTCACCTTGCTTATTTAACTTATATGCAGAGTAAATCATGCAAAATGCTGGACTGGATGAAGTACAATCTGGAATCAAGAAATAGCAATAACCTCAGATACACAGATGACATCACCTTTATGGCAGAAAGAGAAGAGGAACTAAAGAGCCTCTTGATGAAAGTGAAAGAGGAGTGTGAAAAAGCCTGCTTAAAATGCAACATTTAAAAAATACAAGAAGATCATGGCATTTGGTCCTATCACTTCATGGCAAACAAATGGGGAAACAATGGGAACAGTGTCAGACTTTATTTTCGTGGGCTCCAAAATCACTGCAGATGGTGACTGCAGCTATGGAATTAAAAGATGCTTGCTCCTTGGAAGGAAAGCAATGACAAAATTAGACAATATATTAAAAAGTAGAGACATTACTTTGTCCACAAAAGTCTGTATAATCAAAGATATGGTTTTTCCAGTAGTCATGTATGGATGTGAGAGTTGGACTATAAGGAGATCTCAGCACTGAAAAAATGATGCTTTTGAACTGCGGTGTTGGAGAAGACTCTTGAGAGTACCTTGGACTGAAAGGAGATCCAATCAGTCCATCCTAAAGAGATCAGTCCTGATCATTCATTGGAAGAACTGAAGGTGAAGCTGAAATTTTAATACTTTGGCCACCTAATGTGAAGAACTGACTCAGTGGAAAAGACCCTGATGCTGGGAAAGTTTGAAGGTGGGAGGAGAAGGGGAAAACAGAAGATGAGATGGTCGGATAGCATCACCAACTCAATGAACATGAGTTTGCGCAAGCTCCGGGATTTGGTGATGGACAGGGAAGCCTGGTGTGCTACATTCCATGTGGTTGAAAGAATCAGACATGACTGAGAGACTGAACTGAACTGATGAATTACTTATTAGTTATGCATATAAGCACTAAAAATATATATGCTGCTGCTGCTAAGTCGCTTCAGTCGTGTCCAACTCTGTGCGACCCCATAGACGGCAGACCCCCAGGCTCCCCCGTCCCTGGGATTCTCCAGGCAAGAACACTGGAGTGGGTTGCCGTTTCCTTCTCCAATGCATGAAAGTGAAAAGTGAAAGTGAAGTCGCTCAGTCATGTCCGACTCCCAGTGACCCATGGACTGCAGCCTACCAGGCTCCTCCGTCCATGGGACTTTCCAGGCAAGAGTACTGGAGTAGGTTGCCATTTCCTGATCTATCCTATGAAAACAAATATTCCCATTATTTCTTTAATGTATTTTATAGGCATGGAAAGTTATTGAATAATGATCCCAAACCAAACGCAAAGGCAGACCTGCTGCCTGGAAATCATCAGGTAAAGGCAAAGAGAAACACCATATCATAGATATTATAATAGCTACATTTTCATTTTGAATAGCATCCACACAATAAAAAGTACTTGAAAATAAATTACAGTGAATGGTATCTCATAAAGAGTAATGAAAGAGTTTATGGAAATAGACATTGAAGGAAAAACAAGCTAACACTCAATTTCAAGTTACTGACATTCTTGATATAGTGATAAGGAAAATAATATTCTAATGCTGATATATCTATGGAAGAATAAATTGACTGTGTATGTTGGTGAGGTGGCTTTCAAATTTCTATTTCTCTTTCTTTGTTTCTTTTCTAAAGTCTTCCCTTCAAAAAAAGTTAAATTATGTTACACAGATAATTTGGGGAGGTATAGCTAAGGATATCTTATACTACTCACATATTCAAACAAATATATGCCACAGGACAAACTGTTTTATAGTGGTTCTTCCATTACAATATTCATTTAGCATATATTTATTTCAAATTGGAGGTAAAACATTAAAACTAAAGAATAAGGTTTTGCTGAATTACAGAACCAATTTTTATGTAAAATTATATTTGGCTCAATGACTTGGATAAATTAAGATACTTTCCAGTTAACCAAAGCAATTTCCACTTAAATTAGTGTAATAAATGGGATTTATTCAATGGTCATTTATGGAATGCTTAACTGCAGCTTACTTGGAAGAATTTAAAGAAGTATAAAACATGGTCTTCATTCACCAAGAACCTGTTCCATATGGGGAAAAATATGAGTAAAATATTTTAGGGGATAATGTATGGCAGTTTATTAATTCCTGCCAACATGCATATAATTGAGGCATTAGTAAAGAATCGGCCTGCCAGTGCAGGAGAAACAAGACTCAGGTTCAGTCACTGGGCTGGGAAGGCCCCCTAGAGTAGGAAATGGCAACCAGTCCAGTATCTCATCTGGAAAATTTCATGGACAGAGACCCTGGTGGGCTACAGTCCATGGGTATGCACAGAGTCAGACACAGCTGAGCTACTGAGCACACGTATAACATGCATATAATAAGCTTCATAGGTATTCAGAGAATAGTGAGGTCTTTGTGAGCTACACCAGTCAGAGGAAAAGCTGTAGAAGAATTACCACTGGGATTCACATGAAGAATATGCATCATTTCATAGACGAAGAACAGTGGAGAGGAGGTTGCACTTGACATTAAGTATGGTGGTGAGGCGAGGCGAAGTCGCTCAGTCATGTCCGACTCTTTGCGACCCCGTGGACTGTAGCCCACCAGGCTCCTACGTCCATGGGATTCTCCAGGCAAGAATACTGGAGTGGGTTGCCATTTCCTTCTCCAGGGGATCTTCCCGACCCAGGGATCGAACCCAGGTCTCCCGCAATGGAGGCAGACGCTTTAACCTCTGAGGCACCAGGGAAGCCCTATTAAGTATGATGCTACAAACTAAAAGTCTTTTCACAAGCTTTCTCTCCAACTGAACCAGCTTTCCCTTTTTTGCCTTTCTGATACTTTGGAACTAGACTCAGATACCCTCACTGCCACCCTCTTCATCACATTACATAGTAAAAGTTAGATGCATCTATAGAAACTTAAGAATCAGACATGACAGCAGGTGAACAACATAGAAACCTATGTATACATACATCATCATAGCATTTTTGACACTGTATTAAAATGCATGTGTCAGTCTCTTTCACCATGGTACTCCTCTCACCTCCTTGAATGAACTGAATATATACTCCTCTCACCTTCTTGAATGAATTGAATATATATATATATTTACCTTTAAGAACACTATTGTGGATGTTATTTTGGCAAACACATTGTAATAATATTTCAGAGCCTGTTCTTTTTTGGTGTATGTCTCTTTTCTCTCACAAATTGCTGCCCTTTTAGGTGTATATCACCATATTTAAGGGCTTCCCTAATGGCTCAGGCAGTAAAGCATCTACCTGCAAAGCAGGAGACCTGGGTTTGATCCCTGGGTTGGGAAGATCTCCTTAAGAAAGAAATGGCAATCCACTCCAGTACTCTTGCCTGGAAAATCCCATGGATGGAGAAGCCTGGTAGGCTGCAGTCCACGGGGTTGCAAAGAGTCGGACATGACTGAGCGACTTCACTTTCACCATATTTTAACAGGAATTAATTGTTGTTACTGTTATCCTCAAATTCATCAATGACTTTATTGTTTTTTTTTCCAGCACTGTTCCAAGTGTATTTCATGGCATATTGAACTTCCACAAAAATGATCCACCACCAATGTCATGCCTGATCAGTTCTTTTAACTCCTCTACCCCTACTCTTTGTCCTTATTCCAGATAACCACTCTAATGGTTACCTTCAGAACTTTGTCATCATTAATAATTGTAACACATTAGGAAATCTAGATGACAACTAACCCCGCTCTGGTCTTTACACAGCTTAATCAAAAATATTTAGGTATTTCCCTATTTATCTAAAATCTCCCATGCTGATGGCCCTAGTACTTTTTCTTTATTTATTACTACTCTCAAACATTATTTTTCTTCATATGTGACTTGGATCCATTGTCCAGAATTATTGCTCTTTTTGTAAACACTTAACATTTGCTTCCTTCAAACTTACTTAGGGGAAAAAAAAACAAACTTCACTTCTGATTAAATCCAATTATTGTCTGCTCTATAACTACCTAAACAGCACTATGCTCCTATAGAAAACAATAAAACTATGCATTCTGGACTCCAGATTTATGATCATAATCTTAAATGGTAGCTCAATACAGTCATAATTGTCTATGTATTCCTAATAAATTCACTTTACCATTTCCAGTGATGACAGTTTCAGAGCTTTCCTGCTTTCTCAAACCTCCAATACTTGCATCTCTTTTCACAATGAACTGTGAAATTTCATCACATTTCATAAACAAAAAAAGACACTATTATATTTGCAAACTCTCTCAGACTTCCAGAACCAACCCCACAAACCTGCCTGCATCAGTACTACACAACCTGACTTCTTTCCAGTCCACAAATCTCCCTGCTCCTCTCTAAGGCCAATCCTTCCACATATGTTTTCAGTACCTGTGACTCCAATGTTCTCATGAGAAAAAATTTTCCCTCTTTTACTTTCTTACTTTACACCTCCCTCCATCTCTTCCTCTTAGATCATTCACATTGCCTGACATGACTTACAATATTCTACTTTCAAAATGCTTCCCTTGACTCCATTTTCCCTTGAGTAACCACTTCATTTCTCTTATTGATAATAAGACCATTGAAAGAGTTATTTATTTTGGCTATGTACAATTTCTTGCTGCCAAATATCTATTCCTTCATCCTAAAGGTTTCTTTTCTAACATTCCATCGAAACAGCACCTATCAATGTCTTCAATGACCTACAGTTAGAGGAGATGTGGCCTAACTGTGATTTTTCTATTGCTCTCTGTTTGTTTTCCTATTTTTCTATTGCTTTTGTTAAGGAGTCAGTAGAAAGGCAACAGTACTCATTCTTTCTAGCTGTCCTGGAGACAGCGTATTAGTGACCAGTGCCTTGGATACACCTGAGTAAAGCTTTAATATCAACAAGCAAAATGCTATGACTATGAGGAAATGTTCAGCATAAGTATTTGCTTAATACATAATATTAGGAGTAAATAAGACAATCATTTTAATCAGTTAGATTTTTTGTTGAATAAATGACCCTAGTATAGTGATTTTGTGAATGACAAAGTAGTTATCCTATAAGGAATTATAATGATCACTGGTAATAACATCTATCTATCTATATATTTATATGAATATAAATTTAGCATTGAATAATAATTGTAAATTTACTTTCTTCCATGCATCAGTACTTCATGATGGACATGCAATTGATCCAGGTAAGAAGCAGAATACGATATTAATGTTCCTACATTCTAAAAGCACAAAAGTGTTCTAAAAGCATAAAATGTTTCACAATATTGAGGAGAAGCATTATGGAATGATTAATTATTACACTGTCAAGTTTTAATTATGCAAATTATGATTAAATTAAGGGAATTATAAATGCTTGTTTCTGTTTAAAGATCCAAGTACATTATAATAAGTGGTCCACTATTCAAATATTCATTATTTTAATTTTTCTTAATTATAATTATAATAAAGAATTTATAAAAATTCTTATTTTTCTTAAATATATATAACCCCATCCAAAGTAGGTTCAAATGCCTTCTTTTAACCCCCATTAATCTCCATTATTACTTGAAAATTTTTAACCACTTTTTGTTTACCAAGGCAGTAGATTACTAATTGGCCTCATTGTTTCTTTCCTACATTTCTTTCATATCTTCACATACTGCTTCCCTTGCTACTATATAATGACATAAACTATTTATGAACAACATTGTGTAAGCATGCACTAAGTGCCAGGCCTGGTACATAATAGTAACCTATAAAGAAACCTGTAAATTTAATCGATAAAGAAATAAAGACCTGGGGCCAATTTCACATTGCCAAGATTTCAAATTCTTATATAATAAAAGCGATCATGATCTTCACTATCCCTAAAGATGTAGAATCTCAGGTATATATCACTAATTCTGGGATTATAGCAACACTTGTAGCTCACTAAGTCTGTTATGCCCTTATTCTTTCGCATGGGACTTGACTGAATATATTCAGTTTATACACCTCTCTGCTTTACACCCTTTTTGACCCTCTTCACCATTCTTCAACAACTAGTTGCAAAGCAAGATAACTCAGGCATCACATTCCCTGGATAAATTTTCTTGAATGGAAGTTTCATTTACTCCTAAAACATCTATTATCATCTATTATCATATATCATTGATCTCTCTCTCTTTTTCTTACCACACACTTCTTGGAGGAGCTAGAAATATTAATTCAGTGTTTATCTCCAGTGCCAATAAAATACCAGGCACTCAAATTATCTTTGCTTAACAGAAGGTTTAGTGCTGGTAACCTTTCAGAAGGTAAATACCATGCAATGATAATGGAAATGAGTGATCAGGCATAAAATATTCCCTCCAGAGATTTTTCTAACAGATGTGGGAAAAAGAGATGGGACAGTAGAGCAAGATAAATAAATTCAAGTGACAGTTACAAAATACTTTTATTCTAGAATAGAGGAGACTTGTGTACATTGGTATCTCTTTCACGTGTGTGTCGTGTGTGTGTGTGTGTAATGATAAGTTAAAGGGAAAATTGTACTAGAATCATAGATGGAATAAATAAAAGATGATATTTTTTCAGGTATTAAAGACATAGATGGAAGAATATAGGTTAGGGTAGTGATAGTAGTGAAGTCGCTCGGTCGTGTCCGACTCTTTGCGACCCCATGGACTGTAGCCTACAAGGTTCCTCCATCCATGGGATTTTCCAGGCAAGAATACTGGAGTGGGTTGCCATTTTCTTCTCCAGGAGATCCTCCCGACCCAGGAATTGAATCCAGGTCTCCCGCATTGTAGGCAGATGCTTTACCATCTGAACTAAAGAGGTAAATTAGTCATAGCATCATTTAATTTCAATATAATATTGGGGAAACCACTCGGTCTATCTGAACCTGAGTTTCCTCATCTGTAAATATCAGTCTTATGTTAAACATGCTGATGTCCATATCCTACTCAAAGAAACTGTCCTTCACCAGGACTGAAGTGTGTTAAAACCCTATATGTCCCTTAGACGATTATAATGTGTAACCAGGGTTAAGAAGTACTGCCCTATGAAGAGAGATTGACACTTAATATCTTTCTTGTTCAAATACTGACTACTGGCTTATGAATAGAGTCAGCATATCCCATCAGAAGGTACAAGTGAGTAGAACTCTGAAGGGTGAAGGTGAAAGAAGTGAAACAGGATCTAACAATAAGAAAGAGAGAAGCAACGGTAAGAATAAGTTGTTTGTTCCTTGGATGCTAACTATATTTGAAGAGAAGCATCAGAAAATTGGTATGTAGGTGGAGAGAAGCATTACATTGACTGAGTTTGGGATAAAATGTAAATAAAACAAAAAATGAAACAATAAAGCATATCTACTACTTATCTTATTCATTACATACTTTGAATATGACATGTATAATTAAAGGTATCATGTTAATTTTAAATTTAACTGACAAATAAATCTAGATTTGGCATCATGTGTCCCACAGAAAATTTGTCAAAATAACAATTTCAGGTTTCCATTAAAAATTCATTAAGTGTATTCAGGAGAAATGTTTTCCAAGTTTTTCAAATCAGAAGATTATCTACCAAACTTATTTAGGCCCCACATTGCCTAAATAAATATCTTTACAAGAGGGGACTTGGAATTGTATATTTCTAACCAGTGTTCTTGCCTGGAGAATCCCAGGGACGGGAGAGCCTGGTGGGCTGCCATCTATGGGGTCGCACAGAGTCGGACACAACTGAAGCAACTTAGCAGTAGCAGCAGCAACAAATATTTGGAATTATTGTAATGAATGGAATAGTTAGGAAATTTGTTATTCAGTCACTAAGGCAGAATAATTGCCTAATTTCTTGATGCACATATCATATTAATTATATATAGCTAATATACCACATGAGTCACCATTATAGCACAAAAGCCAACTTTAAACTCAATTTAAGGAAGTAAACAACAGTTTTCTTTGAAATTTCTACATAATATACAAGCATGATGGAACTAATTTAGTGCTAAGAGCTTATAATGAAGAAAAGCAGGTCTTACCTGGTCCCATGGCGCCCAGCACTCATCTCAGTCTCGGTCTCTAGTGGTAACCACAATTTCATTATAATAACTCAATCCTAAAACTTAATAAGCTATAAGCCATGCTATATGGTGATTATATCAATACCTTTACCGGAAAGCCAAATAATATACAATGATGTAATTTTGTTACATTGTTATTCTCCAAACCTTTTTCATTATGTGATACTATAAGGAAATAAACATAGAGCAACAACTCCAATAAATGTTTTTTACATATTTTACATGGATTTCTGTGCGGTACTGTACTATATGTGCATCAAAAATATAGAAAAAAATATTTTAAAATAAGAAAAAAATCTAACAAACGTTGTGCAGTCACTGGACTGTCTTGCGTAACCCCTGGCATGGGTTTCCCGAGCCTTGGAGCCATTACTCTACAGATCCCATGCTGCATGAAGGAGGCCATTACATATCATCTAAGTCAAATCACTATTTTTCCTACTTTCTATCCATTTCTATAATAAAGGCGTGTTTTAGTGTGCTTCACATTTGAACCATGACGTAATGAGAAAGCTTTTGCTTTTGCCAGGGATTCTAATTAACTTTTATTTCTTTACTGACCAAAAAACAACATGTTTTAATTTCTCACATTAATTTTATTTCTAGTTGTGCCTGTTATATAGAATCCAATCCCAAAACAACTTTTTTCCCCCAAATATTTCCTTTCCAAAATTATCCACCTATCTCCCTCTGTAAACTGGAACAATTATTGCAATAATCTTGTTTCCATAATGATATTTTCCTTCACTGTAATTAGAACAGTAATTATGCTGTCTTATTAAAGACTGATGGTTATTTCACTTATGTTTATAACTGTACATGTGTGTGTACATTTTTGTATTGAACAAAGCAGCTTCTGAATCGATTTTTCATAACTAGTGAAGTGATTGCCCTCACCCAGTGGGGGCCAACTCACCCATACAATCCTTACTTTAGTTAGACAACAAATCATTCATCTTTGAATTTGTTCACCATGGCCTCTCTTATATAATTCCATGCCTTTGTGAACAGCTGTGACATTTATGAGGGAAAAAATTAATGAAAGTGAAGGGGTATGTTAAGTATACCATATTTGCTATTAAAATGTATCATTTTATGACCATTTCAAGAGGAAGGAAAAAGAATGATTCCCAATACTAAATGCCAGGGTACACTCTACAAAGACATGGACAATATTCTTGCCTGGAAAATCCCATGAACAGAGGAGACTGGCAGGCTTCTCTCTACAGGATTACAAAGAGTTGGAGCACAGCCATGGACAGTTGGACCATGTGTTTACTTTGCACCACTTTAAAGATTTCACTTCTTTCAATGAGAAATTTCTTCATTGTCTTGGGAGATGGAGTCAATGGATGTTAGCGGCGGTTGAAAAAATAATTTCTCAAAAAGATAAGAAAGCTTTAAAGAATATGGAGTGGCTATGGAGAAGGCAATGGCACCCCACACCAGTACTCTTGCCTGGAAAATCCCATGGACAGAGGAGCCTGGTAGGCTGCAGCCCATGGGGTTGCTAAGAGTCGGACACAACTGACCAACTTCACTTTCACTTTTCACTTTCATGCATTGGAGAAGGAAATGGCAACCCACTCCAGTGTTCTTGCCTGGAGAGTCCCAGTGACGGCGGAGCCTGATGGGCTGCCATCTATGGGGTCGCACAGAGTCGGACACGACTGAAGCAACTTAGCAGCAGCAGCAGGATGTCAGGTTTATTAGAAGAGAGTCGGGGAAATTCATTAGTGTAGTGGGGAGATAAGCATTTTTCACCATACATACTAATCCAAACCCCTACCTCCTCTCTTTGTTCATAAGTTGTAAAGAACCTGAGATCTTGTTAAGTATTGATGTACCAGGTGTCACGCATACACAGATCCCGGATCAATGGTTAATTACAGAAGGTATCTCCTCCAAAACCTGAGCTTGATAAAATATTTACATGTCTATTACTTTTATTGGCCAAATCTACATTTCTATCTTTTAACAGTCACTAAAGCTTTTATAAATATTTAACAAAGTATTTTTCCCCTTCTTTTCAGTGACAGAAATGTAGTATCTATTCAACAGTCAGACAGATGTCAAGATGCTGAACAATTAAAAAAAGAAAGTGATTCCAGTGGAAAACATTTGACTTTCACCAGCATAAAGGTCATCATATCATCATGTCATTTGCTACATTTGAAAAGGTCTTCTAAAAATGCAGCTTTAACAATAAAACAATGTTTATTTTTTATCAACATAACTGTCATATTTTTATAGATCTGATTTTTAATGTTTCAATTATGCTAAACTTTATGTGCTATAGATACGTTAGTTTTTTAGCTAAAACATTTATAATAGACTAATCAGGAAGAGAAAATAAATTGAAGATTCCAACTGTACTCAGATTGTGATTGTATTTCAAAAATGAACATTAAATGAAGACATTTAAAAATAGAATGCATTCATCTGAAATTATTTATTAAGTAAATAATATATCATGAAATCAGACTGAACTCTATATTAGACTACTCTGAAACTGGATTTTATTTTCTTTTCCAAAGGACAAGATCAAAAATCTAAGTGGTAAACAATTTCATCCTTTTTTGATGATGAACTTGTCTGATAAATTTTGAGACAAAACATATGCTAAGTATCCTAATATACTTCAAATACTAATATACTAATATAATATATTAGTATACTTTGTGGTAGAGCTCTACCACAAAATTAGTGGTATTTTATGAGAGTAGCAATACTGAAAGGAAAAAAAAAAAAAAAGCAAGTTTGCACTTGCATAGGTTTTTCCTATGTCAGACAGTTCTTGGGTCAGATTCCCTGAAAAACAATTCTCAAGTAGAAATCTGTTTGCAAGAGGTTCACTGCAGGAGTGCTTTGGGGAATAACACCTAAAGCAACGAGGAAAGAAGTAGAATTATGATACGCTTCAACAGAGGACTTCTCAGAGGTTCCAGCCTAGACTGAGAGGAATCCAGAATAGGGAGTAAGGAAGGGAGTGATGAAATAACAGTTGTGACCTTCAGACCAACTCTTGCAACAGAAATCCCTTTCCTGCTTGCATCCGTATACTCAGCTAACTCATCAGTGAAGTAAACTCAGTCTTTCTGCCCCTCCAACCCATCCTGCCTCAGATGTGAGCAGAGGGAGCAGTGTCTGGAACAATAGTGAAAGACAAGAAGGTCTGGGCCACCAGATCAAGCAGCTAACTTTTGTCCTCTGGTTCTGTGCATGCCTGATCATAGATGTTCTTAAGTTTTACCCTGAATTGTTGTTGGTTCCACTCAGCTTTTAACTTGATTGGTCTGAGAGAACTTAGCTCATGATGGCCAGCTGTAGCCCCATAGTCACTTAGTATTCCATGATCAGACGTTGAAATTATCTCTTGTTCACCAAGAGCTGTTTTTCTGAATGGGGTGGGGGTGGGGTGGGGTGGGGTGGGGGTGGGAGTGGTTTCTCCCACAGATGAAATGGCTTTGCCATTAAACACTATGGGTTTACATTCTCATTCTTTTACTGAGGTTTTGCACAAATTCTACATGATGCTTTCCTCACCGCCGACTCCTTTTGTATTACAGATTCAAGCTAGGTCACCTAGCACAGAGGCAGGGCTGCTTATCCTACAGCCAATACCTGCTGCAGAGCCCTTACTTACTCTTAGTCTCACTTGTATTTGTTAGCTTTTACTGTTACATAGCAAATAGATCAGTGTGAGAAGTACAAAGTGAAACAATTTTCCTGTACTTTAGTGGGAATGTCTCAGTTACACCAAAACATGAGAAGTCTAAAAACAAAAATTACTAAGGTAGCCTGCCCCTGAGTCTTTGTAAGATTCACTCCCCATCCTCTGATGTTCATGTGTCTTACCAAGGCTTCCAACTTTCTTACATTTTTTGTTCATCTATGTAATTAATATGATGATATAGACATAATGGAACACTGTGATCCTATGTCCAGACAATCTTGGACCCTTTGGACAATATTATGACAGAAAGTGAGAGAATAACCTTAACCTGAACAAGACAACATGAGCTCGGTCGCTTCAGTCTTGTCCAGGTCTTTGCCACCCCATGCAGCCTGCCAGGCTTCTCTGTCCATGAGATTTTTCAGGCAAGAATACTGGAGGGGGTTGCCATTCTCTTCCTCCAGGGAGTCTTCCAAACCCAGGGATCTCCTGTACTGCAGGTGGATTCTTTACCACCGAACCATCAAGGAAGCCCAAACAAGACAATAAATATTAATGCATATTATTGTCTATTCCATGAAGGTAAACTCATTTCTCATATGGATAAAAATTTATCCACTAAATAAATGTCCTTACATAATTTAACTGAGACTATGCTGATATGCTGTAGTAGTTACTAAATCCAAATCAACAGCTAAAACTGAAGATACTTCTTGATTGAGTTTGAGAGCATCCTCTAATCAACAGGAAGCCATATAATTTTATCAAGGAAGGACCTATGAACTAAATGAGGCTTGTATGGGAACCACCACCATCATTCATATATTTAAGGGTAGCACTAATCCGTGTTATGTTCTACCTACTCCTAGATTATTTGTTTTCTTAGTTACCACCTTTGCCAGGGAAAGGGCAATTTCAGAGACTAACATTTGGCCTTTGCAACAGGCCAAGGAACTAATGTAGTTTTTCCAACAGCCAAATATATCCAGTGTGGAAATAGATCATCATGGAAATTCTAACAAAGTGGGAGTGAGATGACTAGACCAAAAGTGAGGGAGACTTGAGCTAGGACTTCATTTATCTCACCTGGCCTCTGTAAGCCCTAAAGCTGATGTTTCAGATCCTAGTAATTAATTTTAACTTAAAGTCTGTATTTGGCTGTTATCAAAATACCTGATTTCCCTTTTTTACACTGATAACCTGCAAAAGAAAATGATCTAAGTTTTCTTTGGAGAAAGACCTGTTGGGGAATTATTGCCATGTATCCATTCTGTAGTATTATTTTTTTCCACTTCCCCACGAGGATGCAGCCACTCCTTCAGATAATGGGCTCTGGATCTTCAGAATACCTCAGCTCTGAGTACTGGGCATGGGCTCATAACTTCTTATTGAAATGGTGGCCCAAAATTTCCAGATCATGAATGCTTTAATTCTTCCAATTGTACAAATTGTGAAATACACAAATTAGCTGTCCATATATCTTACATATGGAATAATGTGTCATAATAACCACCTCTATAACACTCTGTAAGCCAGGCCTTAGCAGCTGCTACTCTGACCATGTTGCTCATTACAGTGTTTCTTATATCTGGCTCTTAAGTGCACACATTTCTTCATATTGATATCCTATTACCTCCATTACAATGCGAAGTCATGTCTGACTCTTTGAGACCTCATGGACTGTAGCCCACCAAGCTCCTCTGTCCCTGGGATTCTCCAAGCACGAATACTGGAGTGGGGTGCTATTTCCTCCTCCAGGGGATCTTCCTGGACCAGGGATCGAATTCGCATCTCTTAAGTCTCCTGCATTGACAGTCGGCTTCTTCACCACTAGTGCCACCTGGGAAATCCCTGCATCACAGTAAAAGTGCTGAATTCTGTAATGAAACTCCTACTGTCAGATCAGCCTATAAAAAACAGGCACCGCTGAGGTTCTCAAAGGGATGTCGTCTCACCAACAGATACATTATTGACTGATAAATGCAGGGCTCTCTGGGATCTCCTGTGGGTAATAGCTGGGCGTTTTCTGCCCTTGTATAACACCTCCTCTAGAATGCCACTTGGTCCCTTCCTGAACCAAGAAAGTTATACAATTTTTACTTCATTTAGTATGGCTCTTTATTTTTCTAAGCTTCCAACAGCATACTAACCCTGTTTCCTGTGGTCCTTGCCAGGCTCTCAATCACCACTGCCATATCAGTGAATTATCCCTTAATAATTGTATGTTCCAGGGCTCTAGATTCATCAACATCAGCACCCTCAGGATGGCGTGTCATGTACACTTGGCAGCTTCTGATGGCGTGTACTAGCTAGGTGCTACAGTCTGATTATCTGTGTCTTCTCAAAATTAACAAAGTATTTTGTTATCATCTCATTAAGAGTGGACTAAGATACCAAGTTCTGCAGCTTCTCTGGGATACAATCATTTTCCTTCCCCGGCAGAATTAGTACTTGCTCAGTTGAGTTATGTTTTGATTTGACAGTATTTATTGGTCTGGTAGTTAGCTGAGGCAGTGGGGACTGATGCTAAATGACCTGCAAGTTAAATTGCAAGATGTTGTCTTCAAGCCAATGTGGAGTGCTTATTTTTTACAGGGAGGAATGGGCCACTGCTATCGGCCTGGAGGAGACCTTGTTTCAAGTTCATCAATGTTATCATCCCAGATGTATTGATTTCAAGTTTTACTTTTTTTCCCAGTCAAGGTGCTGACCTTGGTGGATCAGACCTGCATGGATTGAGAATTAAAATTTCACTGTAGTTCCACTACCTTGATAAATATACTCTGGGCCTGATCCTGGTTTTATCGACCTCTGGTTGCTAAATATGACAGGTGGGAAGTTTCAAATGGTGTCCCATCCGTACTTCAATAAAGTACCAAGCTCTGGGTACAATATTTCTTCTTTTTTATTCTTTCAAGATGGGTGAGAATTATCTTAATTGTTTCTTGTATATGCTAATACTTATTATTAAGGGAAGTTCCTCTAAGATTTTGGGTTTTATGGGCATGGCAACCCAGTTAAGTATTCTTGCCTGGAGAATTCCATGGACAAAGGGGCCTGGTGGCCTACAGTCCATAGGGCCACAAAGAGTCAGACACGACTGAAGCGACTTAGCATGCAGGCACACACATGGCTATTTCCTAAATAGAGACAGTCACTTCATTCAGAGTAAATAATCATCAAAAGATTTCCTGGTAATTATTACCCAAATGATAATCTTTTAATATGATTATTTCAAAAAAAGTAAAGCTTCCCTTTATCTCTTGTAGTATCTGATCAGACATGTGATTTATTTTTCAAGACTGCATCCAAATTAGTCTCTTCATATTGAAAATGTTTGAGGGTTTCCCCTCAAGGAAGTATCAAGAGGGAACACCATTTTTTCCCTACATATTTCATACATTAAACAATATCTATATAAAAACCTCTATTTTAACTTGATATAGAAATAATCATGTGATATTAATTATTAAATAATTGCACCATATTTTAGTATTTTTAAAAATATTTAAAAGTTTGTTAATCTAAAACAACATCTCAAAATGATCAAGGATGAAAGAGAAGATAGTTGGGAAAGTGTAGTAGATACTACAGGGAAACAAGTCATGTTAAATCTAAACTTCGTGTAGTTGGTGAGATCCACAGCTAACATCCGCCATCTAGTGGCAATAAAGTAAATTGCACATAAATTCTTGATTATAGTTTTCATTTCTCAGTATGTATAACAGGATTCAGTTGTTTTTGCTTATATGTCATTCTGTGGGGAGAGAAAAGCAAAAAAATGTCTCCTAAAGCTCTTAAAAAGCACTGTCCTATGGGTAAAATGTTATAAGAAAGTTATGATTATCATGTAATTAAATCATAATGTAAATTACTGAAGCCTGAATCCTCACTCAAGAAACACAGCTCCATGATTATCAAACCAGAACCCTTTTCCTCCTATAGCATACTAATACAAATATGTTTTTAAGATGATATAGTAAATAAACTGTGAAAATTTTAGAAAAATATCTAGAAACTAGTTCAGTTTTCACACTATAGTTTTTCTTAAAAAATACAAAATTAAAAAGCTTTTGAGTTTCATCTTCATGGAATTTCTGGCCATATCTTTCTTTACAACCTGTACACCTGTCTTGTCTAACATATATCACATCTTTGAATTAAAGCATTGACCATTCCCACTCCTCATGCCTCACATTTGAGATGGAAAATTTTTGTGACAGAATGGAAGCCTTCACAAACTTGCACCTGTGCTCTGAAACAAGGATCTAATATGTGATGATTCTACTTTTTGCCTTGTGGCCAGGTGAACTAAGAAAATGGCTGGCTCTATAAGAAGAAAATCACCTCTGCAGAGAAATAATAAAAGATTAAAGATGATGTTATACCTCCAAAATAATGCTGGAGGGAAAGTTATTTCCAAATAAATTTTAAGAACCAGACATTTCTGTAGACTGGTACTGAAGACACTGAATTGCATTTTAACGGGTAAAGGGAGGTATGCTTATTTTGTAACAGTTACTTTACATTGGAATTGGAACTGGAATTCTGTTCTTCCTATTCTGCATGTGTCATGCAGAACTATACAATCAGAAGTGATTAGGATGTAACAGACTTTCAGTGATTGCTAACTATGATCATATGTAAATGACAGTATCAGAGAGCACAGCATTTTGGGAAAAGTAGAACAGACTTTTACCCTAAACTCAAATGAGCTTGTACAAAAAGAGTTAACAATAACAAAAACAAAACAACAACAAAAGAAACACATCTTGATTTGAATATGAATTTATTATTATATTGATTTGTAAATATAGAACATAAGAATAGAAGAGAATATTTTATTATTTGGATATTTAAAAAATCATAGCTAAAAACATAAAAGTCCTAACATTTTAGTAAATGCAAGATTATTTTTTTTAAGTTTATCTTCATTAAAAATTGACATATGGGTTGCTTCCAGGTTTTGCAATCACGAATGAAGCAACTGAAAATATATGAGTGCAGGCTTTTGTGTGACTATACTAAATTGTACCCCAATTTCACCACAACTCAAAAAATAACTGCTTATATATACTACTTTTTCTTACACAATAAATTATGAAGGTTTAATAAAGGCAGTCTTTATATACAAAAATACTTATAAAAAATTCAAAGGAGGAATGTTATACTGAATTGTTTCAAGGTTGTTTTCAATGAAATAATATAAAATTGGTATGATTTTTTTTATGATGAGTTCTTGTGTCAGAATAAATATTAAGATAAATATATTATAAACTGTCTTTTTAAAAGAGGATATCAATGTTTCATCTACTTAGTCTCTAAGGCATCTTCAAAAAACCTCAGAGCTCAGTGTAAATAAAACTTGTCCCTTCATGGTTACTGCTTTGTCAACTTTAAGAGAGGTATATGCTTGGAAACATTTAAAACTTCCCTCTTCAAAATAATAAAAGTCTACAAATTAATCAGTCATTTGATTTAAAACATTGAAAGCCTCTATTATCTTGCTCCTTGGAAATTTAGGGGTTTGGGGGGAGGTTGTGGTTGGCACTACCCCCATCCATATTTGAATCTCACTACAGTGAAGAACTGAGTTTACCATACATTTTGCTTCATGAAAATTATAACCATATAATTTAAAGGTCTGCATTAGGCCTTTTCCTTACTTTATATCATTTAATTTCCCCATATTACCCATGCCTTCTCTCATTCTTCTTACTAAAATAGTGGCCAACTGTAATGTGTTTAATATAAGTATTCAAATTGAAAAATGCACAATGATATTTTATACATATATTTTAATTTCCATAAATGAAATTATACTATGAATCTCATTCTGTTATTTTAAACTTACAATTATTTTCTTAAGAACTATGAATAATGCTTCATATATATATATCCACACTGAAGCTTTTAATATTTTATCTAAATAATATTCTTTCTCATGCAGTCAGCAAATGCAATTACATATTTGTTTAGTGATAGACAGCTATGTTGCCTAGAATTACCACATAAACTATGGAAAAATATGTCTTGATATATATCCCTTAATGCATCTGTGCAAGAGTGTGTCTAGGTAAGATGTATGTCAGGAGAGATATTAAAGGAGCTTGAGGTATAAACAACTTTAATTTCACTTCATAGTTCAAGATTGCACTCTAGCTTTCCAAGTTTTTGCTTCCATTTCACACCATCATAAATGCTGGCTTATCCAGAACTGTATCCCTTGCCTCTAAAATGGATATTAAGTAATGCCTCATTTAAATTTTTTTTTTTTATTACTAAAGAAGTTGGACATCTCTAAAGATGACTATACCTATTGGCAAGTCTTATTTCTTCTTCAGTGAAGTATATACATCTTTTGACAGCCCTGTGAACATTTGTAAAATTTATCTTTAAAAGAAAGTATTGTGTATTTTTTTGATGTAGTCAAATATACTAAGTTTTTTCATTTTATGGTTTGTAGTTTCTGATACGTCTAAGAAATACTTCTTATTTATTCATTTTACCTTATATGTAATTTTCTTGCTTAGTTTTTAAACAATCTAGGAATTACTTTTCAAAAGTAAGAGGAAACAATTTTATTTCTCACCATATTGCAAACTAGTTTTCTCAAAGTCACTTTTTGTACTGAATTTAACTTTTTCATGCTGATTTGCACAGATTGTATACTAAATTCACATTTTCACTGCTGGCTCAAAGTTCAGCACCTGAGAGTTTCAGGGACTTCAGCTTTTAGTGTCATGCTGTTCTTGTTGGCCCCAGCTCCCTACTCTTTTCTCCCTTTATCAACATATGGTTGATTAAAAAACTCTGAGAGAACCTTCTCTTTCACAGAAAACATATTCTTCACAGGACATGCTCTTGAGCCACTGTTCCTAGTCAACCATAATACCTCAAGAGAGGAAACCAATGACTTAAAAAAAAAAAAAAAATCCCCATGAATCATATTACTCGGTAGTTTTCCATCAGTGTGATTTAGTTTACTGCCCAAAAGGTATACTTAATTTCCCAGAAGGGTGAATACCATGGTAGAACAAAGAAGTACTTATTCAACTATGATTTTTTAATCTGATTTCTGAAAACATAAGATAAAATGATTTCTTTTTTAAGATAAAAGTGCTTTACCTGTTAAGACTTGGGTTTATGTCAAAAGTTAAGCCTAGAAACAATTAAGTTCACACTGTAAAGTCTTAAAAGAGATACAGAATATAGTATAAGGGAAGTCTCACCATATAAAGACTCACCATAGGGGTTTTATTATTGTTTACTATTATTGACAATGATTACACCAAGGAATACATGGGCCAAAAAGGAACTAACATTCCATTGCTAATCTTCCCTACATACAAATTCTATCTGCAGGGGCTCAGGATTTGTTGTTAAACTTAACTTGGATCTTATTAAATTCATTAAATTAAGTCACAGGGGAAGAATCACTGAGTGCCAGTGTTAATTGCCATATATGATTTATCCAAGATCATTTCAGTCTAAAAGAGTAGCTACCCTCTCTTATAAAACCAAGATTCCACTGGGGTCAGGCTGGTTATCCCATTTCCATTTGATAAGCAAGGCTTGCTACGACCTTTTTTTATTAGTCATGGAGTTTGATATTAAATATCCTAAAATGGAGGATACCAGTTTATCTGGGAGACTAAAAACTGCCAAGTTTCAGGTGCTCAGCTTGAGCTAGAGAAAACTCCCTACCCCATGTCCTCCAATCCCTTTTAGAAGGAATTTATTTGCTGCGGGCAGATGGTACGCTTGTGCTAGGAATTTACTTTTTCTGCTACAATCACTGCCCTCTGACTCATCATTAAAGCTATGATTTCCCATCTCCTCCTGATTCTATATTGTTTTGCTAAATCACACACAAGAGGAGATAGGGGTTGCTTCTCCGTATCAGGCAGTGGCTGAAAGGAAGAATTCACTCTAGTCTTTGGGAGCATTAGGTAGAAACAAAGAGAATTTGAATGAAATATGGCCTTTCATTAATAATAATATATCAATATCAGTTTATTAGTTATGACAAATATACAATATAAGATGTCAAGAACAGGGAAAACTTGAGTTGAGGGTATCTGATCTGATCTATCTTTATAACTTTGTAAATATAAAACCATATAAAATAAAAGTTCTTTTAAAAAATGTTTCTGAGGTATGTTTCTGCATTTATAAAAATTTGAAATGGATTAATTTTGTAAAAAATGATGTATACATGTGGTATATAATTATAATATTATAAATGAGATGATACTATTTACAAATTACTCTGTCACCTATGAAAATGCAAGACCAATTTTCTATTGATTTATGTATACCTCACTGACTTACAAAAAGCTTCTGGAGAATCATTAACCATTTCCAAAAAGGTGTACATAAATCATTGTCTGTATAGGTTGGTGCAAAAGTAATAGTGATTTTGGATCCTGAGTTTTATTTTTTTACTGAAAATCTTTTTTCAAAATTAATTTACTTTTTAATTGAAGGATAATCATTTTACAGAATTTTGTTGTTTTCTGTCAAACATCAACATGAATCAGCCATATGGACCTTGAAGTTTAAATAATTATAACTAGGCTCAAATACATCTTTATTAATCAAAGTAGGAACCATTACAATCAACACATTTTTGCCAATTGGAAGGTTTTATTCCTGTAGCGAAAGAATTCTGTGCCTCAGGGTTCAGTGAACTCTTAAAAAGCATTTCCTCTATCCTGCTGTTTGTGGAAGAATTTTCCCTGCCAAAAGAGTCAGGATGCTTGAAAAAGTGACAGTCACTTGGCAAGAGGTCAAGTGAATATAACAGATGAGGCAAAACTTCGTTGCCCAATTCATTCAACTTTTGAAGTGTTGGTTGTGCGCTATGCAGATGGGTGTTGTTGCAGAGAAGAATCGGGTCCATTCTGTTGGCCAATGCTGGCTGCAGGCATTGCAGTTTTTGGTGCATCTCATTGATTTGCTGATAATACATCCTAGAAGTAATGGATTCACAACGATTCAGAAACCAGTAGTGGATCAGACCAGCAAAGAGCGACCATGACCTACTTTTTGTTGCAAGGTTGGTTTTGGGAAGTGCTTTGGAGCTTCTGCTCAGTCCAGTGACATAGCTGGTCACTGCTCTTTGTCGTATAAATTCCCCTTTTTGTTGCATACCACAATTCAATCGAGAAATGTTTCATTGTTGCTGCATATATTAAGAGAAGACGACACTTCAAAACAATGATTTCTTTTTGATTTGCAGTCAGCTCATGAAGCATCCACTTATTGAGCTTTTTCACTTTCCAGCTTGCTTTAAATACCAAACAACTGTAGAATGGTCAATGTTGAGTTCTTGGGCAACTTCTCGTGTCGCTGTAAGAGCATCAGCATTGATGATGCTCTCAGTTGGTGGCTGTCAACTTCTGATGGCCAGCAACTATGCTCATCCTCTTCAAAGCTTCCATCTCCTTTGCAAAACTTCTTGAACCACCACTGCGCTGTATGTTCACTAGCAGTTCCTGGGCCAAAGGCGTTGCAGATGTTGCAAGTTGTCTCTGCTGCTTTACTCAAAATCCATTTTGAACTCATTATCAGAGAAATGCAAATCAAAACCACAATGAGGTACCATTCCACGCTAGTCAGAATGGCTGCAATCCAAAAGTCTACAAGCAATAAATGCTGGAGAGGGTGTGGAGAAAAGGGAACCCTCTTACACTGTTGGTGGGAACGCAAACTAGTACAGCCACTATGGAGAACAGTGTGGAGATTCCTTTAAAAATTGCAAATAGAACTGCCTTATGACCCAGCAATCCCACTGCTGGGCATACACACCAAGGAAACCAGAATTGAAAGAGACACGTGTACCCAAATGTTCATCACAGCACTGTTTATAATAGCCAGGACGTGGAAGCAACCGAGATGCCCATCAGCAGACGAATGGATAAGAAAGTTGTGGTACATATACTCAATGGAGTATTACTCAGCCATTAAAAAGAATACATTTGAATCAGTTCTAATGAGGTGGATGAAACTGAAGCCGATTATATAGAGTGAAGTAAGCCAGAAAGAAAGACACCAATACAGTATACTAACACATATACATGGAATTTAGAAAGATGGTAATGATAACCCTGTATGCAAGATAGCAAAAGAGACACAGATGTATAGAACAGTCTTTTGGACTCAGAGGGAGAGGGAGAGGGTGGGATGATTTGGGAGAATGGCATTGAAACAAGTATAATGTCATATATGAAACAAATTGCCAGTCCATGCTCGATGCATGATATTGATGCTTGGGGCTGGTGCACTGAGACGACCCAGAGGGATGGTACAGGGAGGGAGACGGGAGGGGGGTTCAGGATGGGGAACACGTGTATACCTGTGGCGGATTCATGTTGATGTATGGCAAAACCAATACAATATTGTAAAGTAATTAATCTCCAATTAAAATAAATAAAGTTATATTAAAGAAAACTAGAAAAGGAAAAAAAAAAATCAAAGCCTAGGTGTGATCAAGTTCATCTAAGTTGCAGATATGGCACCATAAATCACTCCTACTACTAAACTATAAGATGAGGAAATAGAAATTAATCAGGAGATTGCAAATCCAGTTGCAACAGTAATGTTTTAAAAACACTAAAAGCAAAACTTGAGAAGCAATCCTGCAGCTGATCTCTAAATTTGGTAATGTAGAAGAACTAAAGGCTCTGAACAAACATATCCATTTATTTATGGATTACTTAATTAATATGAATTCATTAATAAACATTAATTATTTAAGGGTGATATTGGCCAGTATGAAAAGAAGAAAAAAAAAATGAAAAGGATAACTAACATTTAATTTATAGCAGAGACAGAAGTGATCTGCTCTTCTTAGACTAAATACTCTAACCATCCTTTGCAGCATCATTTGATGACTACAGAGTTTAAGTATATGGAAATTGGTAATGTTAGTACTACAGGGGATAAGTAGCAAATGCTATAAAAGACGGAATGTGAAGACAGAGATTCCATTACACATAGAGGGAGCATTTATAAGAAAAGATTTACCTCTTTCAAAGATGATGATTTATCATCCCCATGAAGAACTCTATTCATTCATGTCAAACAATGAAGAGTTTGGAAGTTAAGCTTAGCTTTTTTAGAAGCCATGTGGATGGTATTGAAATTTGATTTATATCAAACATTGCTATGATATATGAAGTCTCATTTGACTTTGTTCTTGGAATTTCTGTGAATTTTTAAAAAGTAATTGTGGCTATAGCACCTATTATAGAAATTAAAAACATCACAATGCATTTCATCCTCAGAATCTGAAGTGTATTGGTAGCACATTCTGTGATATCTTAGGAGAATTATTTTTACAGAAACATTTATCTACCCACAATATTTGCAATATATTTGCATTTCTCTCTCTTAAAGGAAAAAGAATGGCTGAGTGTTCCATTGTATGTGGTAGTATATTTTGCTGGTTAGAAAGACAATGCATATGATTTTCTTAAAAAAAATTTATAGCATTATTTTTGCTGCATTTAATTTCTAATAGTTTCTAATTTTTTTCCAATTTTTTTAACTTTCATTTTTTTCATGTAACATTGGTGAAGAATCAAGGAATATAGTCAAAAAAGCTGTAATAAATGTCAATTTTGATCCCTCCAGCTGCCCCCCGATAAAATCAAAGCCTGTGTTTTTGTATGTCAACTTCTTTGGCTATTCATCTGTGATAATTTAATAAGCCAAGGACAGATATCAAGTTTATTAATTTTCATACATTATAAACATTAAGTGTGAACATGCCCCAAGGGAATAACAAAGCATCAGGAGTTTCTGAGGAGGAACCACCACACGAAATGATCTATGGTTTCAGGAGGTTAAACAGTATTTTGGTATTTTGTTTGTATTTCAGTCTCTAAAACAATGCTTCTTTACAGCCATCTGTACATGAGAACGGGCCTCACAAACCTCCAACTGTGGGAGCTTATTTGACCTAGGGCTCAGTGTCTGTACTCTGGAATCTGCCAGTGAGTATGTGTGTGCTCAGGGCACACTTTGCAGGAACTGCTCCCAGCCAAGACTGAAGGCAGCAGGGGCCCTGAGAGACCAGGGGCCCCTCCTCACTCCTGGTAGAAAAGGGACTCACTGGACCAGTGAAGAACTGACTCATTGGAAAGTACCCTGGTGCTGGGAAAGACTGAGGTCAGGAGGAGAAGGGGACAACAGAAGATGAGATTGTTAGATGGCATTACCAACTCGATGGACATGAATTTTAGCAAACTCTGGGAGCTGGTGATGGATAGGGAAGCCTGGTGTGCTGCAGTCCACTGGGTCGCAAAGAGTCGGACATGACTGAGTAACTGAACTGAACTGAACTGAACTGGACCAGAAACTTGGCTCACGGCTACCCCAAGATTTTGTTGAACTTTCCTTCAACTGCATAGCATGTGACTTTATAATTTATAACAGTGAGAGAATATTTTTTCTTTCAATGTATGATTTTAGCCAATCAATATTTGTGTGCATGCTCAGTCACTCAGTTGTATCTGAACTTTTGCAACCACATGGACTGTAGCCCTCCTTCTGCCCCCTTTTTTTGCATTATCCTTGCATGTATATTTTGATAACTGAGTGGTTTGTATGTTCATTTTAGTAGTTACATTACAACTACAAGGTATAATGTACTTAAATTTCTATGTATTTATACATTAATGGTTGACTCCGTACTATTAGCAATGATGAAACTAATCCATTCTACTTTCCCCTCTCTTTTTCCTCATCTGTACCTTCCCATTTTAGTTAATTATGTTGACATTTTTTTTTTGGTTATCTACATAATTTCTATCATTTGATAAATATATATATATATATATGTATGTATATATAATTGGTATTTACTCCCTACAATCAAACATAAGGGAAACAACTTCCATATAATACTTTCACTTTCCCTTCCTTCTTTTCTTATTTATGTCATTTCTATATAATCAGGGCTTATAATATTTTCAGTTTGTTCTATTTTGGAACCCACAGTTATGTTAGGCTAATTACTATAGTTAAAATACATAAATTCTTCTGCTCAAAATGTAGTAGCCAGGACTGGTTTTACACACCTGCATTAAAAAAACAAAATTAAAAGAAACAAGACAAAATATATGATGCAATTGTTGTCTGACACATTGGACAACAGGCAGCACAGAACAGTGATGCCTGAGGGAAGGGAAACAAGAAATTAGCCCTTTGATAGATTGTCAGCTCATTGTCTGCAATTTCAGATCACAGCACTAAGAGGTAGAACTCAGACAAAGCCTGGTGATTGGAGTTAAATGGATGAGACAGAGTTGAAATTCAGGAAGCTCAAGTTGCTAAGAATTCACAGGCAAGAGAATCAAAAGGAGAGGACAACAAGGAAAACGCCTAGCTGAACAACCCTTTCTGAGATTAATTCAATATAGAATAATATATTCAGTCAAAGAGTCCTTCAAGCTCATTAAACTACTGTATAATTTTATTAGAATGTAATATAATGACAGTTTGAAAATGCAAGAGCATTTTTATCAGATTTAAAATTTAATTTTCTTCCTTTTCTTTATGTAATGTTTTACTGAATGGCTCTAATAGGACAGCAGCAATCATAGAAAGAGATTATCTCTTCCAGGGGAATAAAAAGATAGAAACAAGGCAACCATGTGGTTCTGACAGGTAACGGTAGAAAGAAGGCGATGCACATGATAGCCAGATGTGGCAGCAATGTGTCAAAAAGTCATAGCATCTGTGCTAACAGCCTACTGTTCTAGAGCAGATGACAGTTTAAGGTTAGATCATATAAGGAAGTTTGTTCAAACCTATGACGCTAACAAAAAATGACTACAACTTCACTAGAGTACGCACTTTGACATACTCATTTTGACACAAGAAAGGATGCCAATGGAAAGATTCTGATAGAAGTGAGCTATGTAGATTTCTCTTACAAAGCATTAGTAATGAGATCATTTTTTAACAAAATGAATGCTTGAGACCTTAATCATATTTAGTATCTTTTGTATATTATTCCAATAATTAATTAAATAAAGATATTTTCAAAACAGTTAAAAGCTATTCAGGTAATTATAATCAAATTAAAAAAAATTTCATTTCTTATCCTGGGCTGAAATTTGGAAGAAATTCAAATTATGTTCAATTTATTTTTCTAATTCACATTTTGTTTGGAATACTTAATTATTCTATAAATCAGATGTGAGCAGAAAAACAAATAATGAAAAGAGTTTCTTTTGAATGCCACTGGATACTTCATGTACTTTGCCACTTAATTTTCTCAGTAGCTATGAGAAATAGGTAACATTATCTTCACTTCTTAAATTAAAAATGAAATAAAAAAACCTCTAAATTTTAGAAAAGATCAAGTAGCTTACTTGCCTAAAACTACAAAGTGAGTTAGAGGTTAGAAAGAAAACATAAATCTAGATTTGAAATGTAGGATGCTTAACATAAATGAGAAAGGCTAATCAAAAAATCTGAGAGTTTGAAGGAGTGAAGCAGTGACCACTCCAAAAGAAGCGGAGATCCAGAGTGCATCCAGACTGAACACCTACTAGATTAGGATACGAAAGTTGTGGGTAACGTGCCAAAGAAGTTCATGTAGCGTTTGAGGGCAGAAGCAGGAGTTCAAGTCAAAAGTAAAGAAGAGAAGAAAAAAAACCAAAAACAAAACAAATCTGAGAGTAGATAGCTGCCTTTAAAAGCTGGGTTCAAAATGGGAGAAAAATATATGATTGGCATTCAAATCATGAGTAGGTTCAGAGAAAAGTAGTTCTAGGTTTGGCTATGGATGATTTATTTATTTCTAAAAACTGAGATAGGAGGGACTTAAACACGTCTATGTAAAACTTTGGAAAAGACTAATCAATATGCAGAATTTAAAAGAAAGCTCTGGATCAAGGTTGTACTAAAAGAAACATTTGTTTTCTAAGTATAAAGTGTTTTTAGGGAGTTCAGCTTTCAGGTCAACAGGCTTACTGGTAAAGAGAAAAATAAATATTGATAGTGCAAATTTTTATATGGCCGTTGAAACTCTTATAAGAAAGTGATTGGGTCAGCTAAGATAACATGGAAACATGGTGTGCTTAGGAATATTTAGGTAACAACAAAATGCATGTGAGTACAAGAAAGAGGAGTACAGAAGAGAGAAGGAATGACTGGCACGGTGAGGGCAGAGACTGTACAGCAGGGCGTTTCTGAGGAATAAGCTAACCTTCAACTAGAAACACAGAGCCCATCCTGACACGGGAGTTGGTGACCACAAGGAGGGCTAGAAACCCTAAATTAGAAGAGGAGGCATAGAGAGATGGTGGAAAGTTAAAGCTTCTGTGGACAAGATTCATGGGGAATTCAGGCACGTGATGAAATTTGTAAAACAACTACTCATGCATAAGAAAGTGAAAGTGAAGTCACTCAGTCGTGTCCGACTCTTCGCAACCCCATGGACTGTAGCCTACCAGGCTCCTCTCTCCATAGGATTCTCCCGGCAAGAGTACTAGAGTGGGTTGCCATTTCCTTCTCCAGGGGATCTTCCCGATCCAGGGATCACACCCACGTCTCCTGCATTCCAGGCAGACGCTTTAACCTCTGAGCCACCAGGGAAGCACTCATCCATAAGGGAAAAATATGAAGACTTGGAAAAGTCAGAGAACATACTCAACTTATATCTAGGATTCATATTCAGGTCTGCTTAGCTACAATAAACTTGTTCTTTCAGCCACAGCATGTCAACCTGCCATCATGGATAATGCAATACTTCACATATGTGTCAGAAACTGCATATGAGATGCATTATTCCCCTTTGAATGGTCTAGTCATCCTCACACCAAGAACTAAAAAAAAAAAAAAAGACGCATTATTTCATTTTCTCCGTAAGCACACTGAGAGTCAAAGTCTATTAAGCCTTCTGCCTCCAGAAATACTACTACCAATAATATTACACATACACATAATCCACTTTTACACTTGAAAATGAGTACTTTGTCCATATAAAAGTAAACTAACTCCTTGGTTAGAAACTTAAGAGTCTTTATACATCGTCACTTTTTTTCTCCCTACTTTCTGACACTAACACTATACTTCAGCTTCTCTGATTTTCATACAGAAATTATATTACATATAAATACCTGTCCATATCTTGCTTAATCCTTTTTTTGTTCCCATGGCATATTTTCTTCTATTTTTGCCTTGAAGCTATTATTGGTCCTCTAAAAATGTTTAGATCATTTAATGCTAGAATCCTTCTTCATTATATCTTTGAGTTACTCTCTAACTTGGAAAGCATGGCTTATAATGCAATGAAAAACATGCAGAATATACATTGACTTGGGTTTCCCTGATGGCTCAGCAGTAAAGAATTTACCTGCAATGTAGGAGACACAGGTTCAATCACTGGGTCAGGAAGCCATCCTGGAGGAGGAAGTGGCAACCCACTCCAGTATTCTTTCCAAAAAAAGCCCATAGACAGAGGATCCTGGTGGGCTACAGTCCAAAAGGTGGCAAAGAGCCAGACATGACTGAGTACATGCACATATATTGACTTAGGAAAGAAAAATGTGCATGTATCTGTATAAAATTATGTAATAAATGTATAATTGTGATATCTTTTTAAAACTACATTTTATACTTGAGGATGCTCTGATAAATAGACCGCTAAGTTTCTTGATTTACCCTTAATTTTTTGGATTAGAAAACCTTTAAAAAATATCTAGATTTAAGACTACATATGTTATTGAGAATATTAAACTTACAATGGTGCATTTAATGAGATTCTGACTTTTATCCTTCAAAGACTGAAATCTTAATACATTCACATGATTTATAAGAAGTGATATGCAATAATAAGATGGAGCAGCAGGTGGAAGTCTAGGATAGGAGGTGTGCATTTGGAGCACAGAGGAAATGGGATTAACAACAACAACAAAAAAAACAGGAACTCTAGACAAAGCAAGGGAATACAAGGAAAACTAGTGATGGAGAAGAAATGGTGGCAGATTTGCAAGTGTCTTATCTAAAGTCAAGAGTGACATGATCATCTTTGGCGAGCAGAACAGGATTGGCAGCTAGGAGTAACTCACCAGTTTTTGAGGCTGTAATAATACTTTGAAGAGACCCATGAATGACAGTCAGTATCAGAGTTCAAGCAGGTAACTTAAATGAGTGAAACAGGGCTGGTTAGAACTATGGAAAACTGAGAGCACACACTATATCTAAGGAAAATATCATCTACTCAGTTTCAGAAGCAAGTGCTGCTGCCGCTGCTGCTGCTAAGTCACTTCAGTCGTTTCCGACTCTGTGCGACCCCATACAGGGCAACCCACCAGGCTCTGCTGTCCCTGGGATTTTCCAGACAAGAACACTGGAGTGGGTTGCCATTGCCTTCTCCAGTGCATGAAAGTGAAAAGTCAAAGTGAAGTCGCTCAGTTGTGTCCGACTCAGCAACCCCATGGACTATAGCCTACGAGGCTCCTCCGTCCATGGGATTTCCCAGGCAAGAGTACTGGAGTGGATTTTCACAAATGAGTAACGTGAAAATAGAAGAAAAGGTAAATGAATGAGTCCTGTAATTTTATGATTTGTTGACTAATTTATCATTTTAACTACAGTATCTGGTTTGAACAGATTTTGCCTGTGCACATGATCTGTCCCAAAGACAATTATTTTGTCTTCCCTTGACTCGGCTAGGGCAAGTAGTGATGACAGAAAGGTAGCAGTGGATTCCAGGAAACACAAGGAAGCAGACTGGATAGGAATTAATAACTATAATATACATACACAGAAATATCTATTTACAGAAGCAAAAATAAACAATAAAATAACAAAAATAAAACAAAAAATAGTAAAATATTTTATACATGTATAAAGACAATGCAATTGTTTGCCTATCTTCTTATTCCATCTTTACATAATCCCTAATTTGTTTCAAGTCATATGTTAAAAAAGAATGCAAAGGTTTTTTTTGAAATTGTCAGTTTCTGTCTTCATTCCATTTATTTCCCATGCATATGCTAGTTCATTTTAAAATTAACACATTCCTTGACCATCTAAAGATAAATAAGAAAATCCCTTTTCCTACCTGATTATATCCCACAGAAACAAACACAACTAACAACTTGATTTATATTTGTTCAAATTCTCTTCTGTAAATGTATAACTCCTTAAATATATAATTATATATTACACTGTTTTATGGATCATTTAATCCTTTTTTTCACTTACTTTTTTTTTTCTTCTAGTTTTGAGACATAACTGATACACAATACTATGCTAGCTCCTACTATATAACAACGATTCAATATTTCTAAACATTTCAGATTAAGTCTAGTTATGATATAGTAACCATACAAAGATATTACATAGTTATTGACTGTATTCCCCACACTGTACATTTCATATCCCAGACTCATTTATGCTGAAACTGGGAGTTTATAGCTCTTAATCTGCTTCACCTATTTCTTTTCTCTCCCTGATCCCCTCCTTTCTCTGGCAGCCACCTGTTTACCCTCTGTATCCAGGTGACTCTGTTTCTCTTTTTTATGCTTGCTCATTTGTTTTGTTTTTTGGATTTCACATACAAATGAAATCATATAATATTTGCCATTCTGTTTCTGGTTTATTTCATTTAGCATAATACCATCTAGGTCCCTCCATGTTGTTGCAAATGGCAAGATTTCATTCTTTTTCATGGCTTAACAATATTCCATTGTGTGTGTGTGTACTGACATGTAAAAACATATCTAAAACAGTGAATAAATTGGTTTCAGAAATAAAGTACTTTATTAAATGGCAGGGAAGTTACCCTGTGTAAAAGTAAAGCTATGTTTCACTCTGGAAAATCCTGAAAAATAAATACAAGTTCAAAATGTTAGCAGGCAAAATAAACAGAGAAATAAGTACATTTTTAAAATATTGCTAAATATTCAAGTTGATTGATTTAAATATTTCTCCAAAGTGGGGTACAAGTAAACATGTTCCAAACAACTCAAATCCTAATTAGAAACCACTGACATTCCTCCTGGTATTTTGATGCCCATTTCCTTACCACCATTATTAAATAGCTGCTGCTGCTGCTGCTAAGTCACTTCAGTCGTGTCCGACTCTGTACGACCCCATAGATGGCAGCCCATCAGGCTCCCTCGTCCCTGGGATTCTCCAAGCAAGAACTCTGGAGTGGGTTGCCATTGCCTTCTCCAATGCATGAAAGTGAAAAGTGAAAGTGAAGTCACTCAGTCGTGTCTGACTCTTTGTGACACCGTGGACTGCAGCCTACCAGGCTCCTCCGTCCATGGGATTTTCCAGGCAAGAGTACTGGAGTAGGGTGCCATTGCCTTGGTAAACCAGAATTCCTCACAGGAAAAAGGCAACAAAGAATTTACAAAACATGGTGACCACTAGGGGGCATGTTTTATTTTCTTATCAGAGAGATGGCACTAAATTCTGTTTTTATAATTTTAAGCAGTCCCAGTAACAGGTGGGGAGAAGGCGATGGCACCCCACTCCAGGACTCTCGCCTGGAAAATCCCATGAATGCAGGAGCCTGGTGGGCTGCAGTCCTTGGGGTCGCCCAGAGTCGGACACGACTGAAGTGACTTAGCAGCAGCAACAGATGACAAGCTTTGAAATTAGTTAACAGTTACAAAAATAGCTCAAAATTTATTTTTATCATTATAAGAAGAATACATGCTTTCTATAAACAATTATAAATTGTTAAGTTAGTATAAATTATAGAGACAAAATCATAAGGAATTCTGTTAATACTTGGCAAATTCTGTCAAGTGGCATACAAAATTATTTTCATATTGCACATATATATTTCCAACATGAGTATTTTTTACACTACTTTCATACACTTAATTTCCTATTATAAGCATTTCCACCACATTACTATATTTGGTTAATATAGTAATATTAAATTTCTTATATTCCATCTTATATTTATAATTATGGAGTGCTTAAACTTTCCTTTACTATTGAATATTTAGGCTGTCTCAGATTTTCCATGAACATAACCCATACCCTGAAAAGTGCATTAGTAAAAGCATAAGTGTAGGCAGACCTGGATCATGTCTCAACTATGCCATTTCCTACTTGAACTGTGGGGTTAGTCATTAATACTTCTAACCTTCCGGGTATTTTATTTTTCTTTTTCATTCTTAAAATGATGGATAATAAATAGTGTCTAATGGCAACTGCTTTTAGGACTAAGTGACTTAAAAGCCATAGAAAAGCATGAGGTCGATATATATAAAGTATTAAAGACATGCTAGTTTATATTAGAATTTAATCCCAGGTGGCACGAGAGGTAAAGAACTCCCTGTCAATGCAGGAGACATGAGACCTGGGTTCGACCCCTGGGTCAGGAAGATCCCCTGGAGGAGAGCATGACAACCCATTCTAGTATTTTTTCATGGAGAATCCCATGGACAGAGGAGACTGGCAGACTATGGTCCACAGACTTGCAGAGTCAGACATGACTGAAGTGACTTAGCACATACTCACTGCTATGATTTTTGTACACGAATATTCATTCATGTGCTCATTCAAAAGTCAGTGACCCTTACTTCCAAATTACTTTCCAAAATAGTCCAATTTATAATCATTAAATTTACTTTTAAGTGTTAGGTTTCTTTATCAATACTAAAACTGTAAATAACTCATTGAGAAAATAACATGGTTTTGAGGGCCGTTGGAATTCACATCCTCTTTAGATGCAAAAACTATGCCCATGCATCAGAAAACATTATGTGTATTTGATTTTGATTTCTTTTTTTTTTCAAAATGAGATAGTCTGAGTTTCATCAGATCGGTGAGCATTTTATGTGCGTATATCTATGTCCTATTTTCTTAAGGAAGGGAAACAATAGTACTTGTAAATCACAGGAAGCTCTGTATCTCAACAAAGGTAAAGAACCGCAAGTATAAACATTGCTGTTGCTGTGCAGTCACCCAGTCATGTCTGATTCTTGTTGACCCCACGGACTGTAGTATGGCAGGCCTCCCTTTCCCCCACCATCTCCCAAAGTTGGCCCAGGTTCATGTCCATTGCATCAATGATGCCATCCAGCCTTCTCCTCCTCTGACACCCTCTTTTCCTTCTGCCCTCAATCTTTCCCATCATCAGGGTCTTTTCCAATGTGTCGGTTGTTTGCATCAGGTGAAAAAAAATATTGGAGCTTCTGTTTCAGCATCAGTCCTTCCAATGAGTATTCAGGGTTGATTTCCCTTAAGATTGACTGGTTTGATCTCTTTTGATCTCTAAACACAACCTTCCTCAAATATGGGACCTGCTCATCTGCTTAAAGAGCTTCAAGCAGATTTTGTCTTCTTTCTCCGGGACAGGTATCTTATTTAGTGTAAATACATAGAATATTTCATCCTATTTCCTTTGGCTTATATTGTCTATAATCTTTGTTAAAAACTCAAAGTAAAGAGTCAAAGAATCTACTCAGTAATATTCGGATAATGACTATATTATCATTTGGAAGCTCACTTTCAGTTCAGTTCAGTTCAGTTCAGTCGCTCAGTCATGTCCGACTCTTTGTGACTCCATGAATCACAGCACACCAGGCCTCCCTGTCCATAACCAACTCCTGGAGTTTACCCAAACTCATTTCTATCGAGTCGGTGATGCCATCCAGCCATCTCATCCTCTGTCGCCCCCTTCTCCTCTTGCCCCCAATTCCTCCCAGAATCAGGGTCTTTTCCAATGAGTCAACTTGTTGCATGAGGTGGCCAAAGTATTGGAGTTTCAGCTTCAGCATCAGTCCTTCCAATGAACACCTAGGACTGATCTCCTTTAGGATGGACTGGTTGGATCTCCTTGCAATGCATTCATTAATAAATGTAATAAAAATTCATTCAGTTTAGACACATGTCTGAATTTTTTTTTTGCCTTTTGACTAATTACATATAATTAGAGACACTGAAATACAGAGAATGACACAGTTTACATGTATCTTGCCCTTTTGAGGCGGCTGCATACATGTGTGCGTGCTAAGTCGCTTTAGTCATGCCTGACTCTGTGACCCTATGGATATAGCCCACGAGACTCCTCTGTCCGTGGGATTCTCCAGGCAAGAATACTGGAGTGGGTTGCCATGCCCTCCTTCAGGGATTTTCCCAACCCAGGAACTGAACCCACATCTCTAGCACCTTCTGCATTGGCAAGAAGGTTTTTTTTTACCACTAGTGCCATATGGGAAGCCCTTTAAGGGGGCTGCCAACTATATATTTGGAAAGTTCTAATCAAGAACCAATTAATTTTAGGTACAAGTATATTTAATATTCTATTTGTCTGTACATCCATATGGCCAGAAAGCAGAAAGCCTTGAAAGCTGAATATCCTGGGGGCAGTTAGGATACTAAAGATCAACTAGTAAATAAAAACAAATAAATCTAAATAAGTTACTCTTACCTTTGGGTTTTGGATTAAAACAAACAAACACACACAATCCTCAAATAGGTGAGCTTTTCACTAAGTTACTTGCATAAAATCTTCTAGAGGTTTGATTACTTTCAAGAGAAAGATGTGGTCTCCTCAAAATGACTTTCCTTACCCTTCCCTCTCCCAGGGGCTTTCTGGATTTTAGATAAGAATGTCAGCTATGTTAATGTGAAAGCTGCTTATAAACAGGATCAGATTAAAGGTCTAAATGCAAATAGCTATTGAAAAGTAAGCTGCTGGACATTTACTCTGCTTATCTATTTCAACTAAGACTTGGGCAAGCATCACTGGTAAGAGAAAGTAGACTCTTATCTATTCCATTTAGAGTTCTTGTTGAATTTTATTACTTGTTTCCAATCTTATTTAGTTGATATTATAAAGATACAGTCCAGGGAAAAGATTGTAAGCGAAAAGTAAAACACGCAAATAAGGAGAGACTTATGGAAAGCTAGATGGGAGACCATTTATTGCTCCCGAATTTCAGCTCACTAGCAATTTGAAAAGAAAATCATGAAATAATAGAATGAGAGACATTTCCAGGAAATCAGTGACAAGTTGCTCATTTCTAGAACCACCTCCACCAAGCTGAAAATTTGGAGAGCAAACACTGACTCACCAGACAGTGACTTGGAAGCGAACTTTTGAATAGAAATTTAATATAATTTGGAACAAAAAACACAAAAAGTTCCACCCTAACTTATTTGATAAGATAATTTGTTAATTTAAATAAAAATGGGCCACCATATTACTAGTGAATTACAGAGTGAGAGTCTCTCCAGGGTCTCAGATTCCTTCTATTTCTTTACATTTATAACTGAAGAAAGTGTCTTATGAAATATGCTGAGTAAGTCAGGTTTCCTGCCCTTTTGACAATATCAGAGTACTGCCTTGTATGTGAACCCAAGGGAAGGTGAAACAAGACTTCCACTCAGGATTTTACCACAGCTTCTCCTATTTTAAAAGTAACAATTTTTTCTCCCCCTAAGCGATGTTCCTTTACTAATGAGCAGAGGTTACCACAGGGCCTTGGAAATGAATCACATAAATATAAGTAGATACTTGCTCAAAATGATATTATTAAACTAGCCCTACAGTAGCTTTAAAGCCCTCCTAAACTCTGAGCTTTTTTATGCATAAAGACCACTACTGTTTTGTTTATTTATTCTCAGTGCTAGGGATATTCAACAAATATTTGTTAAATGAATAACTAAATCTTCACAGATGCAAAATACACAGACCCTGTCCAGGGTGAATAATCACATTTGTCTCTTAATTTTAACTGGTTAAAAACTAGTGACCACGTGCTTCTATTAAATTATTCCTATCATGTTTACATGCTTTCATAGTTTCATATATTTATATCATCATAATAGCTTGGTAAATTTTCCCCATCCAACTTGATCCAATAAAAATAGTCTTTTAAGATCCAGTAAAAATACTCTTTTAATTTAATTCTTAAATGTTACCTAGAACATTTAATTGTTCATGTTCTAGGTAACAATTACAGATAATATGATTTTTCAACATAATTCAACTATTTTATTTTTCCTTTATTCTCTTCATTAGAACAATGTCAACACACATACACACACATACAAAGAGACACACATTTTGAAGAAATATTTAAGATTAATTCTACCCTGCATTCAGGGAAACAGAAGCAATGAATGAATATTTGCATACACATTGATTTGAGGTTTTCTAATAAATATGAACTTCCTGATGTTCAAGCTGGTTTTAGAAAAGGCAGAGGAACCAGAGATTAAATTGCCAACATCCGCTGGATCATGGAGAAAGCAAGAGAGTTCCAGAAAAACATCTATTTCTGCTTTATTGACTATGCCACAGCCTTTGACTGTGTGGATCACAAAAAATGGTGGAAAATTCTGAAAGAGATGGGAATACCAGACCACCTGACCTGCCTCTTGAGAAACCTATATGCAGATCAGGAAGCAACAGTTAGAACTGGACATGGAACAACAGATTGGTTTCAAATAGGAAAAGGAGTACGTCAAGGGTGTATACGTCACCCTGCTTATTTAACTTCTATGCAGAGTACATTATGAGAAACGCTGGGCTGGATGGGGCACAAGCTGGAATCAAGATTGCTGGGAGAAATATCAATAACCTCAGATATGCAGATGACACCACCCTTATGGCAGAAAGTGAAGAAGAACTAAAGAGTCTCTGATGAAAGTGAAAGAGGAGAATGAAAAAGTTGGCTTAAACTCAGAAACATTCAGAAAATGAAGATCATGGCATCCGGTCCCATCACTTCATGGGAAATAGATGGGGAAACAGTGGAAACAGTGTCAGACTTTATTTTTGGGGGCTCCAAAATCACTGCAGATGGTGACTGCAGCCATGAAATTAAAAGACGCTTACTCCTTGGAAGAAAAGTTATGACCAACCTAGATAGCATATTCAAAAGCAGAGACATTACTTTGCCGACTAAGGTCCGTCTAGTCAAGGCTATGGTTTTTCCTGTGGTCACGTATGGATGTGAGAGTTGGACTGTGGAGAAAGCTGAGCACCAAAGAATTCAAGCTTTTGAACTGTGGTGTTGGAGAAGACTCTTGAGAGTCCCTTGGACTGCAAGGAGATCCAACCAGTCCATTCTGAAGGAGATCAACCCTGGGATTTCTTTGGAAGGAAGGATGCTAAAGCTGAAACTCCAGTCCTTTGGCCACCTCATGCGAAGAGTTGACTCATTGGAAAAGACTCTGATGCTGGGAGGGATTGGGGGCAGGAGAAGGGGACGACAGACGATGAGATGGCTGGATGGCATCACTGACTCGATGGAGGTGAGTCTGAGTGAACTCCGGGAGTTGGTGATGGACAGGGAAGCCTGGCATGCTGCATTTCATGGGGCTGAAAGAATTGGGCATGACTGATTGACTGAATTGAACTGAAGGAAGGGCCAATATTCATATTCAGACAGTTCTTGCCTTTGGATTTTATCACATGGTGAAGCATAAGTAAACAGGATTAGGGTACATCATCTTCACTGAGTAAAACTCATGATTATTGGGATGGAATTGGGCAAGGCTTGGAACATAAGTACTAAGCCACATTTACTTAAAGAATGTAAATTATTACATGCTTCCATAACACTATTTACAATTTAAATAATTATCAGTCTTTCATTCTGTTGTAGAAAAAATTAAATATAAAATAGAAAGTTTTCAATTGCTAAGAGATTTGTGTGGTTTTTCACAGTTAGAAATATAATAGAATATTTAAAAATATAAAACCTCCTTTAATTCTACATGTAAACATATATGAAGCATTCCAATTCAGATGCTATTTTCAGATATGCAAACTTATTTTCCATATTTGGAAAAAAACATTGTGTATGTGGAAAATTTTCAATTGCTAAGTGATTTGCAAGGTCTTGCAGGCTTAGAATTATAGCAGAATATTTAAAAATGCAAAACCTCCTTTAATTTAACATGTAAACATATGAAGCATTCCAATTCAGATATTGATTTCAGAGATGAAAAATTATTTTCCAGATTTGAAAAAACATTGTGTATACAGTTTATCAGATCAATCATGGTTGTATATTGCTACTGCTACTGCTAAGTCACTTCAGTCGTGTCTGACTCTGTGCGACCCCATAGACAGCAGCCCACCAGGCTCCCCTGTTCCTGGGATTCTCCAGGCAAGAACACTGGAGGGGGTTGCCGTTTCCTTCTCCAATGCATGAAAGTATGTCAGGGTCCAATTCTATGATTTAAAACAAAATGTTTTCTAGATGTCAGAGATATTTTATTTTCTGTAGAGAGGCCAGACCTATAGATTTATTGGAATAATGAGTTTCATTTTATTATCGCATCATTATTCTCCAAAATCACCATGAAGTCCTTATAATGTACTTCTACACATTCCAACAAGAATTAGCCCCAGTAAAGAGGTTTCTTTTCTTTGGGGATTTAATCATTGTATAGCTAAGAAAAGTGCACGTTCTTATACAAGTCATTCTAAGAGTCTCCAAATGATGATTTCCCCTCACCCCCCAAGTTAGGCTGCTTTTCTCAGTCTTTAAATTAACATCTTTAAAAAGTTATTCTATATTTAGACAAAGATTGAATATGTTTTTTATATCTCATAAATCTCTTTTTAGAAGATATTTTTGCTTATATTTTTAAGAGTCATTTTAGACTTACAACAAAATTTTAAAAGTACAGTGATTTTCCCAATACTCCCTTCCCCTATGCATGCATAATTCCCCCATTACCAATATTCCTCACAAAACTGGTATACTTGTTACAACTGATGAACCTACATGAATACATCATAATCATCCAAAGTCCATACTTTACTTTAGGGTTAACTTTTGATGATGAACATTCTATGGGTTTGATCAAATGAATAGTGACATGTATCCACCATCGTAGCATCATACAGAATACGTTCACCGAACTAAAAATCCTCTCTACTCTGCTTATTCATCCCTTTCCTCTACCAATTCCTATGTGTGGCAACTACTGAATTTTTTACTGTCTCCATGGTTTCGCCTTTTACAGAATATCATATAGTTGGAATCCTACAACAGGTAGCCTTCCAGATTGGCTTCTTTCACCCATTAATATGCATTTAAATTTCCTCCACGTCTTTCTATGGTTTGATAGCTCATTTATATTTAGCAATGAATAATATTCCATTCAGTTTATGTATCCATTCACCTACTGTAGGACATGTTTGTTGCTTCCAAGTTTTGGCAATGAATGAATAAAGTTACTGTAAACATCTGTGTACAGATTCTGGGTTTTGTTCTGTTTTGTTTTAAACAGAAATATTTGTACTCATCCTTAAGAATATAACAAATTAATATATATTAACAATAGATTCAACCAATCTTTAAGTATAAAGGGCCAAATATGAGAATCTTTCCACCCTCCATCTGTCCCCTATCCTTAGTTTCACAGCACTAAAGTTAACTACTCTTAACATTTGCATTATATATGACCCAAACATGAGTAAAGATAGGGCAGTTCAAGAACAAATGAGAAAAAAGTACTGAGATCTTAGGAATTGTTTTCAATGTGTAAAATAATTATATTTAAACAGTTTGAATTAAAGAACAATACCTAAAATGTCCAGGTATATTACATAGCTAGATCTACTCTATTAGTACTCTAGTTTACACAGGTATGTCCTAGAAAATATGTGAGTTTTAAAGATTTATCATCTGGACATATGTAGTTTGCCTAATGTAGTTTCTCTATATACGTTCTAAAAGAATACTTAATGAGAAAATAAGATCATAGACTTTTCTTAGCAAAACATAACTGGGGTCAGCTTCATTTTTTAAATAACTAACTTACAAGTTTAAAATAGATGACACTAACATATTTTTTTTTAAAGATTCTCATTCTTCCTAACTTTTTAAAAACTAAAACTATAACTCAAGATAATGTTTTCAGGAAACCAAGGGTCATCAACAAAATATATATATTTTTAAATCACCTTCTATAATTTGGTAATATTGAAGATTAATGCTCATTTTTAAAGTTAAGTATTAAACATTTGAGTAATGTTTTAAAAGAAGAAGAGATGAAAATAACTATATGTTTTTTGATAGTTAATGATGGAATAGACTCACAAGTTTCCTTTTCTCTTGGAATCTATTTATTTTGCTTTAACTGAAACATTCCCTCCCTGACTTATCAGTTCATGGGTTCTTAATAACTCCAACAACTTTCCAGGCCTGAAGAGAATTCTTAGTTCTTATTCTACAGTTCACCTCATCATTTGCTAACCATATTTCAACAAGCTACTGTATGACTTTTCATCTCCTGCTTCAAAATTTTCTGTGGTTTCCCTTCTTTCCTTGTAGAAGTTTTACAAATAAATCTTCAGGGTATTAAAGCATAATGTCTTCTTTCGAAACCTCAGAAAAATAGTTATATACAGTAAAGGATTGACTTTCTTGCTACATTTGGGAAGAAAATATCAAATAAAGGAGAACATTTTAGCCACAGAAAAGTAAATTTAGCTTAAGAAAAAATATTTAAGGTGGAGAGTCTGTTTAATTTCAGAAGTTAAGAAAAACATGTCAAAAATAAAAGTCTAACAAGAAAACATTAATTATATTTGTTTCATAATGACTCCAAGTATATTATTGAACATATATAATTATCCAAATAAAGTGTTTCAAGCTATTCTTTTTCATAAATGCAGGAAAAAAAAATGATTTTCCAAAAGTAATGAGATGTCTATGGTGATCTTCATAACCCCAGCTGTTTTACCTCTTGACCTCACAACATGCTTCACTCTCATCCACAGGCATTCTCTTTGTACCTCAAATATGCCAGCTACTCTCAGGAGCTTTAGGCACTCCTGTATCCTTCTCCTGTGACTTTCCTTCCCCAAGTAACTGAATATCTACACTGGTGACATCTCACTATTCAGGATTTAGCTCAAATTTCATTTCCTGACTACATTCTTTAATTAGCTTCACTAACATTGATTGGCTTTCTATAATTTTACTCTGTGTTTTACTGTTTTAATAGCAATTGCTATTTTCTAGATAGCTATTTCTAAATAGCAATCTAAATTTCCTAAAATTTTCATGATCATTTGATTGTCTTTTGCCTGTATTCTCTCTAGAGTTAACCTTTATGTTAGTGGGATCTTCTTATCATGTTCCCTTTCTATAGGCCAATTCCAGAAAACCACATGTCACATAATAGCTATTGAATAAATATTTTAATAATTATTTAATTTCATTAATGGTTCTATCAACTCCCCTTGACTGGGCATGGATGATTGAGCATTTTGCAAATAGAAGGACTTTATTTTCTTGGAGTGCAATTATCTTTTCAATGTTAGCATCTCCAGTAAGTTAAGTATTTAATTTGAGTAAAGTACCTAGGTTGAATTTCCATTATGGGAAATCAGTGCCTTCTACTGATTGTCTTTTCAATATTATTGTAAAGTCATCTCACAAAGTAAACCTAAATTAATTCACTAATTCAATAAATATATATTTTTCTCATACCTATTATATGCCTACAAAGCTCTAGGGACTGGGATATATCATTGGACATAATAACAACAATACAATATTCTTGTTTCATGGACCTACTATTTTAGAAGGAAGAGACAAATAATTAAATGAAAGATAATACATTCATAAATGTTAAGAGTGTATAGAAAGGTGACATGTAGAAGCAAATGAGTGTGATAAATAGTTTCAGGGTCAGGACAGGCTGAAATTTTAAAGAGAATGTTCAAACCAGGTCTTATAAAGGTGAGAGACACATATAGAGATTCCGGACAGAAAGAATTGCCAATATATAGGTCTTAAAGTAGGGGAAAATGCCTGGGCATGTGGAGAAACAGCAAAGAAGATTAGTTTGACTAGAGTTGCATCAGTGAGGTGAAGAGATGAGTAGGAGGCAAGGGGTGTGTGTGTGTGAGAGAGACTAGATGATATAGGACACTGTCAGCTACTGTAAGAACTCTAACAGATCTTATTGAGAGTGAAATGGGATGTCTCAGTCACCACCATGGGATTCAAGCCCAGGAAACTAGAAGGCAATCAGTGCACCATACATAAACAAGAGGACTGGAAGAGCAAATGACCTAGCCACACCTGAAGGGGGACGGAAATGGCAGATCCTGGACACGACACTCAAAGGCAGATGGTCCAAGCAGATTTTAAAAAAATGGGGCTAGTCAGCACCATTTAACCCTTAGTTGGCACTCCAATTGACCCTTGATAATCCCCACTGACACTGGATATAGGGGGAAAGCCTATAGAATTCCTAGTCGATACTGATGCCATTTACTCAGTACTGAACACCAGTTCAGGCGAACTTGATCACAAGACTTGTAAAGCTATGGGTGTATCAAGGAACGCCCAAGGACGGGCATTCATAGATCCATTAGGCCTACCTGACCAGGGCCTTTTTAGACTATGTCAATCAGCCTATAACTTCACTTTTTCTGTAAAGAAACCCACTGGGGAGTACCCAAACGCACAACAAAAACAACACTTCTAGACAGTCCTGCTCTAAGGATTTAAAAATTCTCCCACCAGATTCTGAAAAACTTTAGTTAAAGACCTAATCCTCCTCTAGTATGTAGACAACACTCTGATAATCAGACTACTAAGGAGGCCTCTGACAAAAACAATGTAACCACCCTTAATCATTTAACTAATAAAGGATATAAGGTGTCCAAGAAAAAGGCCCAAATATCATAAACTAGGATGACCTATCTAGGCTTCATTCTCACATAAAGCCAGAGAAGCTTACACCAGAAAAGGAAAGAAGCCACTTGCAGCCTTGCCTTTCTAAAACTAGAAGACAGCTTAGGAGATTCCTCGGACTGGCTGAGTTTTGCTGCATCTGAATTCCTGATGCCTAATAGCTAGATCTCTACATGAAAAGTTGAAAGGGAAGAATGATGATCTTGTGAATGAAATTTAGATATTAAGCAGCCTTTAAAACATTGAAAAAACAATGTCTTCAGGCTCCTATCCTGGTCCTCCCAGATTTAGCTAAATCCTTTGACCTTTACATTCATGAGAGAAGGGAAATCAGCCTCAAAAACTGGGACCACTTTTCCTGGTGGTTGCTTCTTCTCTATAAACAATTAGATCAAACTGCTAGGGATGGCCTCCTTGCCTACAGGCAGTAGCGGCTATTACAACCCTGCTGAAGGAAGATGAAAAGTCAATGATCAGTCAGTCAATTACGATATGGACTCCACAGTAGGTTCCGGTGTAAAAAGTTCTAAATGGATGGCTATTCCCCAGAAGGTCCATTCAAGGTCAGGTTATGCTTTTCGACAACCCAGTGGCTACCATAAAAACCTGTCACACACAAAATCAGGCCACCCTACTACCCAGAGAAACAGGGACCCTGAAGTATGACTTTCTAGGAACCATAGGCACATCTATTACAGATGTCTTGACTTGACCAAGGAAGTGAGTCATTCCTAAACACTGAAGAGGAATGGTTCACAGAGGGGAGAAGTTTCATGAGAGCGGGGAAAAAGCCTGGTGCAATACACAGTGACCTCCCAAATACAAGTCATAAAAGCAAGAACCCTATTCTCAGGGACTTCTGCATAGAAAGTAGAGCTGATAGCCATCACCTGAGCCTTAGTGCCTGCGATAGAGAGTATCTTAAATGTTTATATGGATTCCCCAAATGTGTATGACATCATACATGTGTGTAAGTGCATGCTAAGTCACTTCAGTCGTGTCTGATTCTATGTGACTCCATGGACTATAAGCCTGCCAGGCTCCTCTGTCCATGGGATTCTCCAAGCAAGAATACTAGAATGAGTTGCCATGCTCTCTTCCAGGTGATATTCCTGACCCATGAACGCATCTCCTGCATTGAAGGTGGATTCTTTCCTGCTGAGCCACTGGGGAAGCCCATAGTTACTTTGGAAAATTAACAGATGAAACCCAGCTTAAAGCATAATGAAGCTCTTAGAAGCAGTTCAGCTTCCAAAAAAGGTGGCACTGATTCCTTGTAGGATTCACCAAAAAGGGGGATCAGAGATAACCAAAGAAAACAACAGACAGATGTAACTGCTAAAAGGGCCACCTTGAGCCAGTGACCTGGCAACTAGTCCTCCTCACACCTTAAAGGCAAGGTCCATCCAATTACTCTCCAATCTGCACAAAGGGATAATTAGATAAAATCACCAAATTGGGCTTCAATCTAGGAAGCCAGGGTGTCTAGTTAATGAATATGGGCCATACTTCTTTCCCTAAACTGCAGCTTGTCAAGCCATCAGGGAGGCCCAATAAGTGAGGAAAGTTCTCAAGGAATATGATGACTAGGTACTGCCCATACCCATCAACCTGGGCCTCCACCCCTTCCAGCCAGGAGATGGGGTGCACCTAAAAAACCTGGAAAAAAAGCAACCCACAAAGTCAGCTCACCCCTAAGTGGAACAGATCCCATTTAGTGATCCTAACCATCAATTCTTCTCCAGAGTTGCAGGGGTGCTCACACTGGATTTAAGAGGGCCCCCAAGCCCCAACCTCCCAAGAGACAACCTTTGGTAATGAATTCCCTTGACTAATCATGTGATTCTCTCTCTTCTTCAGGCTTCTCTTCTGAAAAACAACCAAAATGTAACCAGGGATATTCAAGTCACAGCAGTGACCTCAACCTCAGGACACACTTGCCTACAGACAATAAACCTAGATACCTTCATTTTCAGAAATCTGACATGTGATCATTATTCCCTTGATAATATTTGGGCATGCATCTTAAATTGTCTGGTGTCCTTTGTCTCAAAAAGGTTAGACAAATTGTAGTTGCTGAGGGGTACAGTTAGGGCTGAGTCCTGGTGACCATCAAACCCATCTAAGAACAGCTGGAAAAAGTTCTCCTCTACTTGGGTTATGATGATGCCAACACTTAGCCAGAAGATGTTATAGACATCCAAACTGTGCCCCTTGGTGCCCCTCAAGAATGAGGAGTGCATGTCCATTCTCTGTGTCTGCATCTCTATTCCAGCCTGGGAATAGGTTCATTGGGAGGGAGGCTTCAGAGAAAGGGGTAGGTATATGTATACCTACAGCTGATTCACATTGTTGTACAGCACAAATGAATACAAGGTTGCAAAGCAATTATACTCCAATTAAAAAAGAAAAAGAAAAGAATATGACACTCTAGAGCCCAGAAGCCGAAACTGCTGAAGCCCGAGCTCTGCAACAAGAGAAGCCACTGCAATAAGCAGCCCGTGCACCCTGCTCACCACAACTAGAGAAAAGTTTGCACAGCAACGAAGACCCAGGGCAGCCAAAAATAAATGCATAAATATCTTAAAAATTCCAGGGGAACAAAACCAGAGTCTGGGTAATAGAATTAAGCCTAACCTTTTTTCCTTTGTGCTTAGTCTAGTTTGACTTGCTCACAGAGTGCCCCACATAGAGAACTGTAATCTGGCACTTCAGAGCCAAGTTCCTGGAGAGAAACGGCTGTGGTAACTACACCCCAGCTCTTCCAGCTGTATGAATAAGCTCCGTGGAGGACCCTCAATTCAAGATGTGCGGGCAGGCCGTGTGCAGAGACGCTGCGTGGGGCACTGCAATCTACAGCCTCAGCCTACAGCAGAGATGCGCCTGCCCCGCCCCTGTGGGAACTCTGGTCCCTCCTGCTGACCTGTCCCTTTAAAGCAGCCCTGCCCAGGACTAGTGTTGGTTGCTCAGTCGTGTCTGATTCTTTGCCAATTCATGGACTGAACCCCATAGTCTCCTCTGTCCATGGGATTCTCCAGGCAGGAATACTGGAATAGGTTGCCATTCCCTTCTCCAGGAGATCTTCCTGACCCAGGGATTAAACCTGTCTCTCCCGCATTGCAGGCAGATTCTTTATCATCTAGCCACCAGGGAGGCCCCTGCCCAGGACTAGAGATGCAGACGCAGAGACACTTGTGGACACAGTGGGGAAGGAGAAGGTGGACAAATTGAGAGTAGCACTGAAACATACACATTACCATATGGAAAATACCTAGTGGGAAGTTGCTTGTATAACACATGGAGCTCAACCTGGTGCTCTGTAACATCCTAGAGAAGTGGGATGGGGTGAGGGGTGGGAAGGAGGTTCAAGAGGGAGGGGATATATGTATACTTATCAGTGATTCACATTGTTGTATGGGAGAAATCAACACATTGTAAAGCAATTACTTTCCAATTAAAAATTAAAAAAAAATAAAAGCAGTGTTGCCCCCAGTCTCTCTGGATAGCATGAAGCTCTAGATATTACATCTCTCAAAGAAAAAACCTTCCCTTTGCTTCTGAGCTGATCTGGGTCATGATCTATTGGCTTGAAAGACAATAGGGAAGAAGGTCCCTTACTGGGGAATGACTCAGGAGGGTTAGTAATGGAAACAGGGAGACCATTTAGGAGCATGTTTACAGTAATTCTGGAGAAAGATGGCTATGGCTCAGATCACAGTGTTTTGATCAATCCTAACAAACTTAATATAAGCAAGGTACTGTTTGAGGCACTTTGTTCTTAAGAAGAAATGCCAAGAATTAGTAACTAATTTGGTGGGTGTAGTAGGAGATGGAGGTAGTGTATTGATTGATGAACAGCATTCATTCCCATGAAGAAAATTTTGGCATAGCAATATGTTGGAAATAAAAGAGAGAGAAAGTAAGTGCAAGCAGGACAGAAAGTTATATAAGCCCTTTCCCCACGATTCTACTCGTCTCACTTGCCGCTATCAGATAAATTTTCCTCAAGTACAATTCTGGTTATATCTACTTTCTTCTCGAGGAATATGTAGGACCTTTTATAATCCATAAAACAAAGGCCAATTTTGTTGAACTAGAACCCACAGCTTTGGGTTAAACAATCTTTCTATATTATTTCTTCTACTTTTTTTCCTCATATCTCATGATTCTGTGAAAAGCAATAATCTCTTTCCTTTTACAAATCCCAAGACTTTCTATTTCAATATATTTTTGTCTAAATAGAAACCTTTCTTGTGACCTTCCTCCTTATTGTTTATCCTGTTTCAGGCCCATCTTAAGTGGCACCTCCTTCTTGAAGCCTTCTATGATTACCTTCATGTGTTTACCTACCACCTTATTTTAAGTAAAATTGTTTAATGGCTCCTTATTATTTTTCAGATTGTAGTATCAATATTCACTCAGTGTGCTTAATTTAATTATATGTAGGAATTTTAAACAAGCAAAAGGATGCAATTTTATTCTACCCAGAAGAAATCTTATAAATTTGAACATATGATAAAATGAAATTCTATGAAATTAAACTAAGATGAAATATGTTACATGTTTAAGATCACACAGCTAGTACATGATGGCAGTGGGGATTTTATTATTATATTACCATATCACTATACTATTTATAACATTACTTGGTGATCTGAAAATAGTTTCTCAAGACTGAAATTTTCTTTGTATATAGGAGTAGAAGGGGATAAGGCTGGGGATATAGGACCAAAGCTACAAGTAACTTAGTGAAGTTACTCAGTCGTGTCCGACTCTTTGTGACCCCATGGACAGTAGCCTACCATGCTCCTCTGCCCATAGGATTTTCCAGGCAAGAGTAGTGGAGTGGGCTGCCATTTCCTTCTCCAGGGGACCTTTCCAACCCAGGGACTGAACCTGGGTCTCCCACATTGCAGACAGATGGATGCTTTACCATCTGAGCCACCAGGGTAGCCCAGACAAGTAACTTAAATGCCACAGATTGTTTAGATTTTATCCTGAAGTAAGATGGGTAGAAATGGAAGGGTAACATAAAAGCTCTTCCTGTGTCTGTCTGGCTTGTGCCCTGCACAAGGCCTCATGACTCCATGGATATCATTTTATTAGGCATGTTCACACCCTAGACATGTCCTACCTCTGTGAGAGCTTAGGAGTCAGCAGGAATAGTGCTAGCCCTCACAATGAGAGATAACCCTACACTCTATAGCCTTATGCTGTACATGCTGTCAGGCACACACTCGGAAAAGCATGGACACATAGCCTCATTGGCACAATCAGTGATATCAGATACTCCACGTCTGGGCCATCCTTTGAATGTCTCCATGGTTCCTTTTATTTCTTCCTGCTGTAAATATGGTGTTATGTGGGATGGAAGTAGGATGTGGAGTGTGCTTGTTGCTGATAGTATGTGTGATTCTTCAAGTGAGAGGCATTGTGAGCAGGCAAGTCTGGGCACACGTGGAAATATGGGCCCTGAGAAGCTTCCCAGCAGCAGGATATTATACTGTGCAATAATATTCTAAGTTTAATTAATATAAGCATATATATATTTGCATTTATTTGCCTATACTTGAGAAAGGAGAGCTTTCTTTAATTCTCACAAAGGCACCAAATGGACTAGTTTTCAGGTAACATAATCAGAGGCTAACTCTATTTAGGTCTTTTAACACCTTCCACAAATATGTGTTAAGTGCTTGCTTTGAGTTCAAACAATAAACTTAGAGATGGTGTGAAAGATGGAGTATGTGGAGTTTACAACATTCAGCAAGAGAAGGTAAAAGGATATCACAGAGTATAGGTGACAAAACATGGGAATAAAGAAGAGGGTCAGATTCCCTAGATATCTCAGGGCTAAATTTGACAGACTCTGATGGTTATATTGATTAAACATGTGGTTAGGAAAGGGTACAGAGAAACTGCAGATATGCAGATGACACCACTCTTATGGCAGAAAATGAAGAACTAAAGAGCCTCTTGATGAAAGTGAAAGAGGAGAGTGAAAAAGTTGGCTTAAAGCTCAAAAAACAAAGATCAGAAATGAAGATCATGGCATCTGGTCCTATCACTTCATGGCAAATAGATGGGGAAACAGTGGGAACAGTGTCAGGCTTTATTTTTCTGGGCTCCAAAATCACTGCAGATGGTGACTGCAGCCATGAAATTAAAGGATGCTTACTCCTTGGAAGGAAAGTTATGACCAACCTAGATAGCATATTCAAAAGCAGAGACATTACTTTGTCAACAAAGGTCCGTCTAGTCAAGGCTATGGTTTTTCCAGTGGTCATGTATGGATGTGAGAGTTGGACTATAAAGCTGAGCACTGAAGAATTGATGCTTTTGAACTGTGGTGTTGGAGACAACTCTTGAGAGTCCCTTGGACTGCAAGGAGATCCCACCAGTCCATCCTAAAGGAGATCAGTCCTGGGTGTTCATTGGAAGGAATGATGCTGAAGCTGAAACTCCAATACTTTGGCCACCTGATGCGAAGAGCTGACTCACTGGAAAAGACCTTGATGCTGGGATGGATTGGGAGCAGGAGGAGAAGGGGATGACAGAGGATGAGATAGTTGGATGGTATCACCGACTCAATGGACATGGGTTTGGGTGGACTCCCGGAGTTGATGGACAGGGAGGCCTGGCATGCTATGGTTCATGGGGTTGCAAAGAGTCAAACATGACCAAGCAACTGAACTGAACAGCGAAAGCAGGGGATTAAAAAGAGAGAAGTTAAGGATCTCTAAAATTTTAATTTCCTATCTGCAGTCTTTGGGGAGATGACAGCAAAATAAAAAAAAGCAGGTTTGATGGGCAAATAGATACCATGATTCACTTTTAGACATACTGCACTTATACGTATGGATTATGTATGTACAGGAGAATATGTGTGTTTCTATGTACAAAGAGAGAGCTCTGTCTGAATTAACCATTATACTTTGTATATAAAAACTACTAAATACTGCCAAATTAATGAAGTATCATGATGTTTTATATTATATGTTGCTATGAATATTTTCTGAACACCTGTTTAAGCAAGGGACTATATTTCACTCTAGGAGCTGCAAAAAATAATCAAATTTCATTTGAGAAGAAAGTGAAAAGTTAAAAATCACAAAATAGTGGTAGTAACAGCAACAAAAATACTTCTAAGACATACTGAGCATTTGTTATGTTCAAGATACTTGGCAAGCAATACATAAAATTATATAAATTTTCTTTGATTTTCACAAATCATTTTACAGATAAAGACATTAAGGTACAAAGAAGTTTGAAAACCTTACCAAGGTCACTAAGTTTAAATAGAACTGAGTTTTAAATGGAAATTAACTTCTGAACCCTGGCTCTTAAACTTTAACATATATCATTGTACATATAACAAAAAGAAACATTGGAATGTTTGCCAAATCAATGATAAATAGCATAAATGTTATTTTTTTACTTTTAATTTTTTAATGTTTCTAATCTTTTCTAAAAAAAAAAAAAAACCCTGTATTTTATATTGAAATAGAGTTGATTAACAATGCTGTGTTAGTTTCAGGTGTACAGTAAAGTGATTCAGTTATACATACACATGTATCTATTCTTTTAAAAATTATTTTCCCATTTAGATTATTTCAACCTATTGAGCAGAGTTCCCTGTGCCATATATAGTAGGTACTTGTTGGTTATCTATTTTAAATATAGCGGTGTGTACATGTCAATCCCAAACTTCTAATCTATCCCTCCCCCTCACCTTTCTCTCCTGGTAACCATCAATTCATTCTATAAGTCTGTGAGTCTGTTTCTATTTTGTAAATAAGTTCATTTGTATCATTTTTTCCTAAATTCCTCATATAAGAAATATCACATGATATTTGTCTTTCTCTGACTTATTTCACTAAGTATGATCATCTCTAGGTCCATCCATGTTGCTGCAAAAGGAATTGTTTCATTATTTTTAATGAATAATATTCCACTGTATATATGTGCCACACTTTATCTATTTGTCTGTTGATGGATATTTAGGGTACTTCCATGTCTTGGCTATTGTAAACAGTGCTACACTGCGGCACATGCATCCTTTCAAACCATGTTTTTCTCCAAATATACACCCAGGAGTAGGATTGCTAGATCATAGGGAATTTTTTAGATTTTTAAAGAACCCCCATATTGTTCTCCATAGGGACTAGACTAATGTACATTCCCATTAATAGTGCAGGAGTGTTCCCTTTTCTCTGAACCCTCTTCAGCATCTATTGTTTGTAGCAGTTTTGATGACAACCATTCTGACTGGTGTGAGATGAAATGACGCTGCAGTTTTGATTGGTGTTTCTCTAATCATTAGTGATATGGAGCATCTTTTCAGGTGCTTCTTGGTCATGTGTACATATTAATATAAATGTTATTATGTTAGAGGAAGGAGATGAGTGGGAGATAATCTAGATAGATTTCTTAGGATACAAGGTACATGAAAGTTCAGTTTTTTATAGAACTGGTCATATTGACGCTGCATTCCAAACTAAGGAATATGACAAAAACAGAGCTATGAATTCCAAGTTAGATATGGATAAAAGAATAGAGCTTTTGTCATTGTCAAAGTTGCCAATTTGGTTGGCATTAGTTGAACATAAATTGTTACAAGTAGTTTGAGGCCCATAATAAAGAGCTTTGTATTTCATGATAAGAGATTAGATTTTATCCTGTGAGCACAGTGGAAATAATAAAAGTTTTAGCAAGCAAATGACAAATGGATGCAGTGTTTTAGAAATCTGCCAACAATGCAGGAGATGATGGGAAAAGAAGAAGAGCTGCTAAGGCCAGGAAAGCTATACCAATGACACAGGAATTTATTGATTATAGATGTAATATCACTATGGTTAAAGAGAAATGGACAATGAAATGCAAGACTAGGAAAAAGAAACAATGAGACTGGTGACTTCATGGAGGTGTTAAAAGTATACAGGAAATGGAAACAAAGCAGGAGAAAGGAGTCTAAAAATGCTAGAAAGTCTGTAGAATTGAATATTATAGAAAGAGTAAAAAAAAAGATGAAATAAAGGATAATTTTGAAAGAATCAATTTTACAATTTTACATGATGGAAAGATATCTGGGGATATATATATATAAAATATACACACATATAAATTTACATATTACATTTACATGTTACATTTACATTTATATATATACATTTATACACACACACAGACACATAGAGCTCTAACTTCTCATCTCAATAATCCCTCACCCCATTCTTAGAAAATAGCCATACGTCTTTATTTGCAGACCTAATCGTCAAAAGGAAGCCTCCTAATTGCTTGGAACCTATCTCACAAACTGATATGCAAGCATAACTCTCCTTTTCTCCTTGTCTGGAAAATCTTTCCTACCTTATCTATAGCCTGTGTTTCGGGCTGTATTTTCCAGAGGCTTCACTCCATAGATTTTCTTTTCTTTCTGCGGTTTTCAATCTCTCCCTTTCCTTTTTCTACCTCCCATTTATATTTCAACAGACACAAACTATTTCCATATTAGGATAAACAGCATGAAATAAATCCAGATACCTAACCTTGATCTACCACGCCCTCATGAAACCCTTCCCCTTTCAGTACAAGTCTGTTGGGTTCTTTTATTTAAAACAGCTTTTGATGATGCAGTCGCAGGAGTGGATACACTGAGTGAAGAAAGCTATAAGGACTCTACACTTCTCGTGCAGTTGTCATGTGATAATCTGACACTAAGGACTTCAGACACGCAGGGTGATGGTGGAGAGCAGAATAAAGAAGCACTGCAGGATGCGGAAGCGAAAATCAGTGAGATACAAAAGCCAACAACAGAAACCATCTCTGACCACCCTAGACCTTCCCATCTCACCCCTCTTGGAAATTCCCCCATTGTCACTGAGAACCACCAAATCTGACTTTTACATTTGGTCTCAGTATTTAAGTTCCTTCCCTGTGGGGTTTTTTGCTTTTTCTTTTTTTAAACAGTTTTCGAAAGTTCTTAAAGGCAAGAGTGAATGTCTGGATTTTACTGGTCCCAGCTTTTAGGTTCTTTAAGAACACTAACAGGACTGCATAGAGGTTTTTGCAGCACCACTGTACAGTCTACCAGATGTGGCAAATCACCGTTAGAAATGGAATTACATTTGAAAATCATTAGAATGTTACGTCATGCAAGCATCTAAGAGAGAGGCTAATCACACTATAGAGGTGTATGTGGTATTATTTTCCCTTTTTCTAATTGTTTAAAGTGATTTTTATACCAATGTTTAAAATTAATTGGATGTTAGCTTGAGGTGGTAAAAGGTTGTTTGGGGAATTTGTTGTAATGGCTTTGCTGTAAAAAAAAAGTGTTTCAAACTCTGCTGAAATGTTGCTGAAAAGCATGGTGCTGGTAACAGCTCAACAATCTGTGGCTGTTCATTCTTGTCTACTTTTCCTGTCCCTCTGAAACAGGTTAGCATTGAAGGTGGAATGGAAAAGCCTGCATGCGTGTTCAATTCCTTGTTTCTTCTCCTTCCCTCTCCCCCTGGGCTCTGCCTCTCCCCTCCTTCACTGACTCAATCTCTTTTATTCAGTATGTGTAACTTGAAGCTAATTCTGTATCTGACTGGAGCCACAGATACAGAATCTGTATTGTTCTTACTGAAACACAGCAAGTATTAACATTAAGCTTGAGTAAAACAAACCTAAATTAAAAATGACAAAAAAAAGCCTAAACACTTACTGTTCAAGGTGAACACATTTTACCTACCTTCAGCTTACTTATATTTATATCACCATTTATATTTCCCTGTCATAATACCTCTGAAACTGCCCTCCACAAAGTATCACATTATTGACTTACTCCTAAATGTGTTCAGTTCAGTTCAATCGCTCAGTCATGTTGGACTCTTTGCAACCCCATGGACTACAGAATGCCAGGCTTCCCTATCCATTATCACTCCTGGAGTTTGATCAAACTCATGTCCATCAAATCAATGATGCCATCTAACCATCTCATCCTCTGTCATCCCCTTCTCCTCCTGCCTTCAGTCTTTCCCAGCATCTGGGTCTTTTCTAATGAGTCAGTTCTTCACATCAGGTGGCCAAAGTATCAGAGCTTCAGCTTCAGCATCAGTCCTTCCAATGCATATGCAAGACTGATCTCCTTTAGAATGGACTGGTTGGATCTCCTTGCAGTCCAAGGGACTCTCAAGAGTCTGCTCCAACACTACAGTTCAAAAGCATCAATTCTTCAGTGCTCAGCTTTCTTTATGGTCCAACTCACACCCATACATGACTACTGGAAAAATCATAGCTTTGACTAGATGGACCTTTGTTGGTAATGTCTCTTCTTTTTAAAATGTTGTCTAGGTTTGTCATAGCTTTTGTCCTAAAAGTATGGAAGACTTTTAGACCATATTTCATTTGCTTTCTTAGTAAGATTTGATACTATCGACCTGCTTTTCTTTTGTGAAGGAGTTTCATTTTAATCTTGTAAAAACACAATTGCCTGAATCCTATTCTATGTTGTTTACCCCTTGGTCTCTTTTTAAATCTGTGCCTTAAAAGTTTGTGATGCTGGGGGCATAGTCCTTGCACCCATCTTTTCTAAATCTCCCCTTATTATCTTGTCTATTATTAAATCTCCCCTTATTATCTTGTCTATTCCTTTGCTTTTGCTTACCATCTGTATGTTGAGGAATCCAATAGTATATTTTTCTATCCCCTTTCCTTCACCTAAATTCCAGAATCACATATGCTCACTAATTTCATGAAAACAAGTTTTGGGTTTTCTAATAGGCATCATATTCCAACTTGTTTCATAGAAATAAGTTCTGGATTTTCCTATAGGTATCACATTTGCCCAAGTCAAAAATGTTTACCCCCTGTGGCTCAGCTGGTAAAGAATCTGCCTGCAACCTGGGAGACTTAGGTTTGATCCCTGGGTTGGGAAGATCCCCTGGAGAAGGGAAAGGCTACTCACTCCAGTATTCTGGCCTGAAGAATTCCATGAACTGCCTATAGGGTCACAAAGAGTCAGACACGACTGAGTGACTTTCACTTCACTTCACTTCACACTATATCAATTAATCATTGAGTCTTGCTTTAAGAATATTATATATCCAGGTAATTTGGAATATAAATAATTTCTATGAAGCTTCAAAATGTAATTTTAAAACTGCTGGCAATTTTTTTGGACACAGCAATTGTCCAAAATTTGTCCAAATTTTGGAGTTTCAATCTGTTTTGGAAAAATCCCTAGAATTATTCTTTTATTATATAAATACAAAGTGATTTCTCATACATTGTTCTTGGGAAAAAACTTTGAATTTTCTACTGATCTCTTAAGTAGTGACTATAACTTAAAACACGGGAGTGCTTTTTTAGTAGAACTGTTTCCTTGAAGAGTGACAGAAATATTTATTATTTTGGGTTTATGGGATTTTCCCCCTTTTATTCTAAATATATATGTTGACAGTACTATCTCTGAAGAGTATTATTCATGGAAGCATTGAGGGGTGGGTGACAGTGTATGTGTGTTTGTTTGCATGTGTGGTTGGGGTAAATGGACACATCAGTCCCTGTAAGTATATCACGGTAAAGAGTTACCTAGAGGAGATAGGAAGCAGAGATGAAAGACAGTAGGAAAAAGGTAGAGAAATATCTTCACCCCATGTAGTTGACATGATCCTAAATGAAAGGGCCATATTCCCTTTCTAGACTGAAATTTGTCATGTCCCTTTATTCTACATGGAGTAAAGTTCTTTGCTTAAGAGGTCCCACATCCTTGTGATTTTACCAATAAATATTTTCTCTTCCTATCTTGGTCAGTTTAAAGTGCTTTAACAGAATAATATAGACTGAGTGGTTTAGATAAGAAAAATTTATTTTTCACAGTTTCAAAGGCTGGAAGACTGAGATCAGGGTGTCAATATGGACCTGTTCTTGGTGAGGGCCCACCTTCTGATTCACAGGCAACTACCTTCTCCCTGTATCCTGACGTGACAGAGAGAAAATGTTCTGGTTTCTTCATTTCTTTGTAAGGGCACTGATCCCATCATGGGGTCTCTATACTTTTGACATAAACATTATTTCTCAAAGACCCTACCTCCAAATACTAACACACTGGGGATTAAGGTTTTAGCATATACATTTGGGGAAGACACAAACATTCAGTCTATAGCAGCTACTATTTTTAATGGCTATACTACGATCAGAAAAAAAGCAAAACAAAAAACTTTTGTTGATTAGGACATCTTTTCCTTAAACATTTTAATCATTGATGAAGTTTTATTGAGATTTTCACTCAATTGTCCTGGAAATGTAATCAATGGACAGGAGAGCTCAGTTCCAATACAGGCTCTGTTACTAAGCAGAGCCACTGCGTAAGTCATTTAGTTTTCTGATGCTTTAGTTTCCTCTTTTAAAAATAAGGATATTTAGCTGGATGGTTTCTAAAAAATTCTTCATTTATAAAGTTCTGATTATATGATTGAAAAATGTAGCATGTACCACGCAATGGTTGTTAAAATATTTTATCAGTGCAGTTACTTTACTTTAAAGCTCCCCAAAATAGACACTTTTAGCAATAAGCATTTCAAAAATCATTTTTAAGACAACAATATTTTTAAAATATTTTTTAAAAGGATCTTAAAGAGTAAAGAGAAAGCTGTTTTTTAATTTTTTTTCAAACTTACACTAATTGCTGGAAACTCTCCTTACACCAAAAAAGCCAGGAGTCCTGCAGGCTATACTATTAGTCCAATCTGTGCTGTTAAATAATCCCATAAGCACAGTGCTGATAGGGGGTCTGTATGCCTCTTTGTGATGTGGCACTGGAAATCTTATAGGATTCTAAGAATGAGAAATAATTGCCTTTTAATGCCAGTGCAGTCTTTAGCAGGAATGCCAAGGAGAGAAAACAGCACACAGCAATTTGCTAAGGATGAATATCCTCTCAGACAGGGGCATATGATCACTTGAGCTTTTCTTCCACCAAGATGATTTCCAGCCAAAGCATAAAGTCCCCTCTAAATATTGCTGAATGATGTTAAGTCAACAATTCAGACTTACACCAGAAATATATGCTGCTGCTGCTGCTAAGTCGCTTCAGTCGTGTCCGACTCTGTGCAACCCCATAGATGGCAGCCCACCAGGCTCCCCCATCCCTGGGATTCTCCAGGCAAGAACACTGGAGTGGGTTGCCATGTCCTTCTCCAATGCATGAAAGTGAAAAGTGAAAGTGAAGTCGCTCAGTCATGTCTGACCCTCAGCGATGAGATCTAAATTAATAATATATTTTTCTACTGCATGCATTCTCATACTGTGCATCAAAGACAGTTTCCTAACTGAAAGGCTATATGTTGTAGGCTTACAGACTATAAACTGAACAATAAACAAATCCACACATTTTCTTCTCATAAGCCACCTTTCTCCCCCTAAGATACCCCAGTCATGTTTTCCAAAACATATTTTATAAACATTTCACAATCAAAGCTGACAAAGATATTAACATGCCTTAGTGGCTATGCTCAAGGCTTTCACGTGAATAAGTAGACTATACAAAAATCAAGTGAAAGCTGAGATGTCAGCATTAATCTAAACTGTCCACTTTGTCAGTAAAAGTCTTTGCTCTAGGTTGGTGGGGTATAGTAGCTCATAAAAGGCAAGGAACATTAAAAAAAAATACAAACTCCATGTTTACATATGCATTAAAAAAAACTAGGAAATCTCTGATGATATACAAGGTATACAAGATGAAGGAGTATTTAGCATAAGTATGCAGGGCTGGGAATAGGATAAGCATAGTAAAGTACTCAACTTGGGTGCAAAATTTAAGAGAATAGCAAAACCTTCAATAATCAAGGTATATCTAATGTGATATTTTTAAAATAACAATGCCCAAATTCCATGATACAATCTAAAAAATTAAATAAAAACAATGTGTTACAGATTTTTTCACTTTCAGTTCAGTCTCTAGTATGGTTTGGCTTTTTTCTTGTTAGACTTTGAAGCTTAAAAAAATTCTGAATTTAAGATAAAAGCTTCAGTGTAACATTCTAGTATTGCTCTATTTTGGCACTAAACACATTTTGCAGATGTAGATTAGAGTCTGCCTCACTTACGTTCTAAACGTATTCCTTATGTCTCTTCAAGTGTATGCTAAGATCTTCAAGGCAAGAATCATGTCTTCTATTTCATATGCTGTGTTACACATGCAATGACTGCATGATTAATCCTTATTAATAAACTGGTTGGATTAAATGTTTGCTGATAATATAGCTTTCCCATTAATTCTTAAGCTCTCTTTTCAATATACCAAAATAAATACAGAACAAAATAGATGTACTTTGAGGGATAAGAATTTATATTATGATATATGTTTTGAATATTTTGAAATGTATTATGTTTCATCCTTTTTTCAAAAGAATATAAGTTGGCTGTCAAATTATATAAAAGTACATCAAAGCTGCATATTGTCACCTTGCTTATTTAACTTATATGCAGAGTATATCATGTGAAATGCTGGGCTGGATGAAGCATAAGCTGGAATCAAAATTGCCAGGAGAAATATCAATAACCTCAGATATGCAGATGACACCACCCTTAAGGTAGAAAGCAAAGAATTATTGAGCCTCTTGATGAAAGTGAGGAGGAGAGTGAAAGAGTTGGCTTAAAGCTCAACATTCAGAAAACTAAGATCATGGCATCTGGTTCCATCACTTCATGGCCAATAAATGGGGAAACAATGGTAACTTAGAGATTTTATTTTTCTGGGCTCCAAAATCACTGCAGATGGTGACTGCAGCCATGAAATTAAAAGACGCTTGCTCCTTGGAAGGAAAGTTATGATCATCTTAGAGCATTAAAAAGCAGAGACATTACTTTACCAACAAAGGTTCATCTAGTCAAAGCTATGGTTTTTCCAGTATCATGTATGGATGTGAGAGCTGGACTATAAAGAAAGCTGAGCGCCAAAAACATTGATGCTTTTGAACTGCGGTGTTGGATCCGACTCTTGAGAGTCCCTTGGATTGCAAGGAGATCCAACCAGTCCATCCTAAAGGAAATCAGTCCTGAATATTCATTGTAAGGACTGATGTTGAAGCTGAAACTCTAATACTTTCAATACTTTGGCCACCTGATGTGAAGAACGGACTCATCAGAAAAGACCCTGAGGTTGGGAAAGACTGAAGGCAGGAAGAGAAGGGGATAACAGAGGATGAGATGGTTGGATGGCATCACTGACTCGATGGATATGAGTTTGAGGAAGCTCTGGGAGTTAGTGGTGGACAGGGAAGCCTGGCATGCTGCAGTCCATGGGATCCAAACAGTCAGACATGACTGAGCGACTGAACTTACTGACTGTACTTTTGTGGAAATAACAAGGAAAAGATTCTATTTCCAATTTATCAATGTAACCGAGATAGATTATTTTTTGAAAAAGTGGTTTACTGGGAAGTATAAAAAAAGCAGATAGTGAGATAACAGAAAAATAAGCTATGAAGTGTTTAACTTACATATTTCTAATGGTAGTTTCTTTTTAATAGAAAATAAAAATATGGTTAGCCTAAAAATATAGGTTAAGTATGTTTTAATTTGTATCAAATGTAAATCAATGTAAGAGAACAATGAAACTTCTAAAAATCAGATATGGACTATGTCAGTCAGTCAGTCAATCATTTGACTATCCTTTCATTTCCTTTTGCCAATTAATTTTTCTCATGTTTTACTTATATATAATTATAACTATGACAGAATCAGTAAGACTTTGTTTACAAAGAAACATCTATTGTTTTTGGAACATGCAGGAGAGATTTCCTACTTAAAGTTTTCTATCATTGGAGATACCTTATATACCTAGCCTCTGCCAAATAGGTACTCTGCCTTTACACTGATGTTCATAAATTGCCTTAAGTCCTTTTATTTTTTTTGGTATATAGTTTTCCATAGCACATATTCTAGTGTATCCATATGATGGCTTAATTCTGATTTGAATCGTGTCCCCAAAATTTGTATATTGAAGAGCTAATCCCCAGTATCTCAGAATGCGGTGTTAGTTGGCAATAGTGTTTTTATAGAGAGGATTCAGCTAAAATAAGGTCATTGCTCAGTTCAGTTCAGTCACTCAGTCATGTCCGACTTTTTGCAACCCCATGGACTGCAGCACACCAGGCTCCCCATTCCATCACCAACTCCCAGAGCTTGCTCAAACTCATGTCCGTTGAGTCGGTGATGCCATCCAACCATTTCAGCCTCTGTTGTCTCCTTCTCCTCCTGCCTTCCTTCTTTCCCAGCATCAGGGTCTTTTCCAGTGAGTCAGCTCTTCTCATCAGGTGGCCAAAGTACTGGAGCTTTAGCTTCAGCATCTGTCTTTCCAAGGAATATTCAGGACTGATTTCCTTTAGGATGGACTGGTTGGATCTCCTTGTAGTCCAAGGGACTCTCAAGAGTCTTCTCCAACTCCACAGTTCAAAGCATCATTTCTTCAGTGTTCAGTTTTCTTTATGGTCCAACTGTCACATCCATACATTACTACTGGAAAAACCATAGCTTTGACTAAATGGACCTTTGTTAGCAAGGTAATGTCTCTGCTTTTTAATATGTTGTCTAGGTAATTGAGATGGACTCTAATCCAGTACAACATGTCCTCATAAAAAAAGGGAACTTTGGAGACAGACTCACGCAGGAAGAATGTCATGTGGAGATGAAGGCAGAGATAAGAGTAATGCTTCTACAAACCCTTCTACAAGCCAAGGAATGCCAAAGAGAGCCAGCAAATCAGCAGGAACCAGAGAGGCAGGGGGTGGGTTCCTTCCTCACAATCCTCATAAGGAGTCAACTCTGCTGACACTTTGATCCTTGGACTTCTAGCCTCCAGAACTGTGAGGCAATACATAATTGTTGTGTAAGACACCCAGTTTATGTTGCTTAATTACCACACCATAGCAAACTATACAGTGACAAAATCAACATTTAATTTAGATTTCAAACAACTGAAATTTTAAGAAGTGCATAATCAATTGGCTTGGAAAAAATTACAATTTTTAAAAGAGATGACTTTGTATGTTGGCTTTATCTCTTACCTTTTCATACAACAGATAAATACCTATATGTCATTGATTTAATAGGCAGGTGCATGAGTGCTAAGTTGCTTCAGTCGTGTCCAACTCTTTGTGACCCTATGGACTGTAGCTGCCAGGTTCTTCTGTCCATGGAATTTTCCAGGAAAGACTACTGGAGTGGGTTGTCATTTCCTCCTCCAGGGGATCTTCCCAACCCAAGAATTGGACCTGCATCTCAGGTACTTCCTGCATTGGCAGGTGAATTTTTTTTTTTTTTTTTACCACTAATGCCACATGGGAAACCCCCAGATTAAGCACAGAGGAAAGAATGATGTTTATATTTAGTATGTAATCAGAAAAGTAAAGTCGTATGAGGACAGAGACTAAATAAAGTTTGAAGGATGAATTGTATTTTTTGCTTGGACAAGCGTGCAACTGACATTTCAGACAAGGTAACATGGCCTAATAGAGGCAATAAACATATTTAGAGGACTCAAAGTAGTTTGGTAAGGCCATGGCAAAAACTGCATTCATGGAGGAAACGGGTTAATCCATAGGTGGTGATGAGAATCATTCTGTATAAGAAGTAACTGGGCTTCTCAGCTGGCACAGTGGTAAAGAATCTGCCTGCCAATACAGGAGATGCAAGAGGTGCAGGTTTGATTCCTGGGTCAGGAAGATCTCCTGGAGGAGGAAATGGCAACGCGTTCCCGTATTTTTGACTTGAAAATCCATGGACAGAGGAGTAGTCTGGCAGGCTACAGTCCAGGGGATCGCAAACAGTGGGACACAACTGAGGGACTGAGCACACCAGAAGTCACTAAAAGAAAGATACTAGGGATGGTATAAATACAATTTTCACTTAAAAAAAAAAAAAAAACTCTAATGGAGGGTTAGAGGACAGTTGCATAGAGTGGCTGCTGCTGCTTAGTCACATCAGCTGTGTTAGACTTTGTGCGACTCCACCCCATGACTGTATAGCCTGCCAGGCTCCTCTCTCCATGGGATTCTCCAGGCAAGAATACTGGAGTGGGTTGCCATTCTCTTCCTCATGCATAGAATGGAGGTACCAGTAATTATTTTTGCAATTACGATCATCTCATATGCCCACTAGGATGTGCCCTATACAGCTCTAGGGACACCATTCTCAAACTCCACTGGTAGTCTGCATCCTACAAGCAATTTATGAGTAGGGACACTGAGGCCCTACACTGATATTCTAAGGATGCACGGTGAAATGTTAAGAAATAAAACTGAAATAAAATAGAGAACTATTGGATACTGGAGTAAAGGTAGAAGAAGGAGTCTAAGTGATTTTACATGTTTTGTCTTTAATTGCTAACAGTACTCCAATAAGACAGCAAATGTAGTAAAAACAAAACAAAACAAACTGCAGTTTTGATTGCAGTCTGCAGAAGACAAAAATATTCTGTTAGTTTCTTTTTCCCCCAATAATCATAGGTTAATATTTAAATGGAAATGTTTAAAAAACAACATTGTGTTCAAACTGATTTTGAATTTAAATAGTATTCCATTTGTAAAAGGATCCTGGCATATGGCATGCAACTGTCAGCTCTAAAATGTTTTTACCATTGGCCCTCATCTCTTCCCCAAATGTTGGACTATTTAACTATTTAGAACAAAGGAAAATGGAGTTAAGAGGCCTAGTTAACAAATTTCTGATTTCAAACATTTCATAAATCAAAGCTAATACATTTCACTATAAAGGTCCATTCCATAGCTAACTGACTTTATACTACCAGTGAAAATTTAGCTGCTGACATGTTTTTAAAACATTTTATTCAATTAATCCATCCTAAGTACTCTTTTATTGAAAGAATAAATAAAAGGGATAGTGAGATAGTTGGATATAGAGCAACACTATAGTTATAAATAAATATCAGTACAATAGCCAAGAGCTTCTATATACCCTAAGTCAGTGAAATTGCAATGTATGGCCATATTTTTAAAAAGGGATTGCATATTTTTAGGCATGTCATATGCAATATTCTTTGCTCCTTTGGGGTCTGTGAATATTCATGAGGGGTCCATGTGTATCTAATATACAGTATTCTGGAAGATAGTATGTTCAGTTTATCTGGATGGTCGCTAATTTCAGTACATTTTTGCAAATCATAGTATTGCAAATAATAGCATTTGCAAATTTTTCTAGCAAAGATTAGAGAAATATCAGAGAATTTTTAAAAAAGATTTATCTATTTTATTTTTGGCTATGGTGGGTCTTCTTGCTGGATGCAGGCTTTTTCTAGTTGTGGAGAGTGGGTGCTACTCTGTTGTGGTGCGTGGGCTTCTCATTGTGGTGGCTTCTCTTGTAGATCACAGGCTCTAGGTGCACAGGCTTCAGTAGCTGCAGCACTTGCTTGGGCTCAGTAGTTGCGCACATAGGCTTAGTTGCTCTGCAACATGTGGAATCTTACCAGACCAGGGCTTGAACTGGTGTCCCTTACACTGTAAGGCAGATTCTTAACTACTGGACTACCAAGGAAGCCCTCAAAGAATCCTGATTGATGTTAAGTCCTCCTTTCATATATTTACAGCTGTTAAAACTTTTTTTATGGGTCAGAAACACCCATTGCACTTACTCTGCATGGAATCATATGCCCTGAATAGATAGTATAAAGCATGTTGAAATATTTGTAAAAAAAAAAGAAAAAAAAATAAATAAAAATAAAAAGGGATTGCTAAAATGTATTTAGATTAGAATTTAACTTCCTGTGTATAAAGTATTTAAATAATTTTGCAGAGAAAAAAGAGAAAGAAGATGCAAGCAGACAGAAGTAAGTTTAAACAACACTGAAGGTTGCAAGTAGATACAAATAAGAACACGAAGATGTCCTGATGGTCAACATATTGATAGAATGTCTGCTTCTTCTCTCATTCATGAGAACCATTTAGAAAAAGTGTGGTTTTCCAAAAGCCGGTGGTCCAGTGGGATTGAGTGCTACACTTGGAACAGATTTCTGACCACAGTGCCAGAGGAGAAAAATGGTCCAGGATTTCAGGAATCTATCCAGTTTGGTAGTAATATTTTCCAAAATTAACATGAAACACTTTATTCAGTCTTATTTTTACTGGATCAAATCTGAATGATTTTACTTTGTTGTCTCATTGGGTTGGTTTAAGCCTTGTTGATATGGCATGTAAACAAAATATTTTTCCCCTTGTATAGGAAAAGAGATTAAAAGCATAGAAATTTATTTGAAAAACAGCCCAACTGCTATTACTTTTTCTTTCCTTCTCCTCTATGGCAATATGATTGTAATAAAAGTATACATATCTTTCTGCGGGGTCAAAATTTAGCCCAAGATTATCATTATTTACATCAAAATAACAGTCATAAATGTAATCTGAACTCTCCATTAGTTTCTTAGCTTTATCAGTTCAGTTCAGTCATTCAGTCAGGTCTGACTCTTTCCTACTCCATGAACCATAGCACACCAGGCCTCCCTGTCCATCACCAACTCCTGGCTGCTGCTGCTGCTGCCAAGTCACTTCAGTCGTGTCCGACTCTGTGCGACCCCATAAATGGCAGCCTACCAGGCTCCGCCGTCCATGGGATTTTCCAGGCAAGAGTACTGGAGTGGGGTGCCATTGCCTTCTCCGACCAACTCCTGGAGTTTACCCAAACTCATGTCCATTGAGTCGGTGATGCTATCCAACCATCTCATCCTCTGTCATCCTGTCCCCTTCTCCTCCTGCCCTCAATCTTTCCCAGCATCAGGGTCTTTTCAAATGAGTCAGCTCTTTGCATCAGGTGTCCAAAGTATTGGAGTTTCTGCTTCAACATTAGTCCTTCCAATGAACATCTAGGACTGATCTCCTTTAGAATGGACTGGTTGGATCTCCTTGCAGTCCAAGGGACTCTCAAGAGTCTTCTCCAACACCACAGTTCAAAAGCATCAATTCTTCAGCGCTCAGCTTTCTTTATAGTCCAAATCTCACATCCATACAAGACCACTGGAAAAACCATAGCCTTGACTAGACAGACGTCTGTTGACAAAGTAATGTATCTGCTTTTTAATATGCTGTCTAGGTTGGTCATAACTTTCCTTCGAAGGAGTAAGCATCTTTTTATTTCATGGCTGCAGTCACCTTCTACAGTGATTTTGGAGCCCCCTAAAATAAAGTCTGACACTGTTTTCACTGTTTCCCCATCTATTTGCCATGAAGTGATGGGATTGGATGCCATGATCTTAGTTTTCTGAATGTTGAGGTTTAAGCCAACTTTTTCACTCTCCTCTTCCATGGACGGAGAAGCCTAGTAGGTTACAGTCCACGGGGTCACAAACAGTCGGACATGACTGAGCAACTTCACCTCACCTTTCACTCTCATCAAGAGGCTCTTTAGTTCCTCTTCACTTTCTGCCATAAGGGTGGTGTCATCTGCATATCTGAGGTTATTGATATTTCTCCCGGCAATCTTGATTCCAGCTTGTGCTTCATCCAGCCCAGTGTTTCTCATGATGTACTCTGCATATAAGTTAAATAAGCAGGGTGACAATATACAGACTTGATGTACTCCTTTTCCTATTTGTAACCAGTCTGTAGTTCCATGTCTAGTTCTAACTGTTGCTTCCTGATCTGCATATAGGTTTCTCAAGAGGCAGGTCAGGTGGTCTGGTATTCTCATCTCTTTCAGAATTTTCCACCGTTTTTTGTGATCCACACAGTCAAAGGCTGTGGCATAGTCAATAAAGCAGAAATAGACGTTTTTCTGGAACTTTCTTGCTTTTTCGATGTTCCAGCGGATGTTGGCAATTGGATCTCTGGTTCCTCTGCCTTTTCTAAAACCAGCTTGAACATCTGGAAGTTCACAGTTCACGTATTGCTGAATCCTGGCTTGAAGAATTTAGTGTCAAAGAAAATTCAGATCCACGTTAGGTTTCGTATTTAAATATCAGTTGAAACCAAACAATAGAAACATCAGATACTGATTTCTTTAAAGATTTAACTTGAATCTAATTCCACATTTTTGACTTTCTAAATCTCTTTAAAGTTTATATCATCATACAGATTATTTTCATAGCCACTTGACCAACACAGGATGGAAAATTTAAAATGCTGGTGAAATATTTTTTTAAAAGGCCTAGACTCATAAAAGTAAAATATTCCACATATGTGAAGATTAATCCTTTTAGCTTGATTTTCTTTAATAGCATTTTAAAAAACCTTATATGATACTGAACCAACTAACTTATCTGAGCAGTATCTGTATTACCCTTACCACCACCACGGATGAGAGATTGAATGTACACTATTTTCACATGTGTAACAACTCATGATAAAACAAATGATGAAAAAAGATTCACCTCATGCCTCTCTTTTAATGTCTTAGTACAATAAGACATTATTTACTTTTAATTCCAGGAAGATCAAAACTATGTTGATCAGTAATTTTGTTTTCACTGATGAGCTTAAAGTTGTATGTGTATTTTTTTTTCCTGTCACACCCAGATATCAGATATATTTACTAAATTTAAACTTTTGCAGATATCTTATCAGTTCTACTACTTTGTGGCTTAAAGATATATTGCAACTCTAACAGCATGTGTTTGACAATTGTGTAAAGCAGCTGATACAGACAAAAGCTGGCAGAATACATGGCAGAGGATAAAATAAGACTTTGCTAGTGGCCATTGGTAAGTGTTTTTTGTCTTGAATATAAATTTTTACTAGAGCTGTCTTGTTAGCAACTGTCTTTATTATAGTATTTTGAATGTCTATATTTTTTTAAATAAAAAAGTAAAGTTTCTATCAGCTCAGTTCAGGCACTCAGTCGTTTCTGACTCTTTGCAACCCTATGGAATGCAGCACACCAATCTTCCCTGTCCATCACCAACTCCCAGAGCTTGCTCAAACTTATTGGTGATGACTTTGCTCAATGAGTCACTGATGTCATCCAATCATCTCATCCTCTGTCATCCCCTTCGCCTCCTGCCTTCAATCTTTCCCAGCATTAGGGTCTTTTACAATGAGTCAGTTCTTTGCATCAGGCGGCCTAAGATAAGTTAGTTTGTTCAATATCATACACATTTTTTTAAAATGCTATTAAAGAAAAGTGACTAAAAGAATTAAGCTTCACATATGTGGAATATTTGACTTTTATGAATCTAGGCCCCAAAGTATTGGAGCTTCAGCTTCAGCATCAGACCTTCCAGTGAATATTCAGGACAGATTTCCTTTAGGATGGACTGATTGGATCTCCTTGAAGTCCAAGGGACTCTCAAGAGTCTTCTCCAATATCACAGTTCAAAAGCATCAATTATTCAGCGATCAGCTTTCTTTACAGTCTAACTCTCATACCCATACATGACTACTAGAAAATCCATAGCTTTGACTAGATAGACCTTTGTTGGCAAATATCTCATTTGAATAAATGGTCCTTATTTTTGACCCAGTTTGTGGAGACAGGAAAGATATACCCATTTGAATGCAGAGTTCCTAAGAATAGCAAGGGGAGATAAGAACCTCCCTCAGTGATCACTGAAAAGGAATAGAGGAAAACAATAGAATGGAAAGACTAGAGATCTCTTCAAGAAAATTAGAGATACAAAGGAAACATTTCATGCAAAGTTGGGCTCAATAAAGGACAGAAATGATATGGACCTAACAGAAGCAGAAGATATTAAGAAGAGGTACCAAGAATACACAGAAGAACTATACAAAAATGATCTTCACAACCCAGATAATCATGATTGTGTGATCACTCACCTAGAGCCAGACATCCTGGAAGGTGAAGTCAAGTGGGCCTAGGAAGCATCACTACAAACAAAGCTAGTGGAGGTGATGGAATTCCAGTTGAGCTGTTTCAAATCCTAAAAGATGATGCTGTGAAACTGCTGCACTCAATATGTCAGCAAATTTGGAAAACTCAGCAGTGGCCACAGGACTGGAAAAGGTCAGCTTTAATTCTAATCCCAAAGAAAGGCATGCCAAAGAATGCTCAAACTACTGCACAATTGCACTCATCTCACACACTAGCAAAGTAACACTCAAAATTCGCCAAGCCATGCTTCAGCAGTACGTGGACTGTGAACTTCCAGATGTTCAAGCTGGTTTTAGAAAAGGTAGATTGAACATCTGGAAGTTGTTCCTCTGTTTCAGAGGAACCAGAGATCAAATTGCCAACATCTACTGGATCATTGAAAAAGCAAAAACGTTTCAGATAAATATCTATTTCTGCTTTATTGACTATGCCAAAGCTTTTGACTCTGTGGATCACAATAAACTGTGGGAAATTCTGAAAGAGATGGGAATATCAGACCACCTGACCTGCCTCTTGAGAAATCTTTATTCAAGTCAGGAAGCAACAGTTAGAACTGGACATGTAACAACAGACTGGTTGCAAATAGGAAAAGGAGTACGTCAAGTCTGTATATTGTCACCCTGCTTATTTCACTTATATGCAGAGTCCATCATGAGAAATGCTGGGCTGGAAGAAGCACTAGCTGGAATCGAGATTGCTGGGAGAAATATCAATAACCTCAGATATGCAGATGACACCACCCTTATGGCAGAGAGTGAAGAAGAACTAAAGAGCCTCTTGATGAAAGTGAAAGAGGAGAGTGAAAAGGCTGGCTGAAAGCTCAATATTCAGAAAACTAAGATCATGGCATCCAGTCCCATCACTTAATGGCAAATAGATGGAGAAACAGTGGAAATAGTGGCTGACTTTAATTTTGGGGGGCTCCAAAATCACTGTAGAAGGTGACTGCAGACATGAAATAGAAAGATGCTCACTCCTTGGAAGAAAAGTTATGACCAACCTAGACAGCATATTAAAAAGCAGATACATTACTTTGCCAACAAAGGTCTGTCTAGTTAAGGTTATGTTTTTTCCAGTAGTCAGGTATGGATGTGAGAGTTGGACTATAAAGAAAGCTGAGCACTGAAAAATTGATCCTTTTGAGCTTCAGTGTTGGAGAAGACTCTTGAGAGTCGCTTAGACTGCAAGGAGATCCAACCAGCCCTTCCTAAAGGAGATCAGTCCTGAATGTTCATTGGAAGGACTGATGTTGAAGCTCAAACTCTAATCCTTTGGCCACCTGATAAGAAGAGCTGACTCATTTGAAAAAGCCCCTGATGCTGGGAAACATTCAAGGTGAGAGCAGAAGGGGATGACAGGGTGAGATGGTTGGATGGCATCATCAACGCAATGGACATGAGTTTGAGTAAACACTGGAAGTTGGTGATGGACAGGGAGGCCTGGTATGTGGCAGTCCATGGGGTTGCAAAGAGTCGGACATGACTGAGCAACTGAACTGAACTGAACTGCTATCTAACCAGATATACTTCTTTTATAGGAAGTGCTACCAAACCATTTTATGCATGGTGTTGTAACATCTGGAAATAATAAATCAATTAAAAAAATACTATCAGCCATCCAACATACAACTTAATGACGACAGATTAATTTTCAAGTAAATTCATATTTAAATTTAATTTAGTTGGTTTTAGTTATTCAGAGATATATGAAAAATTTATTTGTTGAGTTGAAAATTCAGGTACTTTGGAATAATGCTTGCTATCAAAGGAGGATTTTAACTCTTACCAAAACGATCTTCCTATTTATTTAACAGAATCGGTATGTTGCATTGTGAATGGCATAGAAATAACATAGTTCATCCTCTTTATGATTAACTTTATCAAGCATTGAATAATCTCTAAGTTTTTAAAATTTTAAGTTAATTTCCTATTAATTCTATTAAAATTCTTTGCCCTTGATTAGGCTGCTTTGAAGAGACTTACTATCAGGGAAGTTTTCCTTTTCTTGAGATTGTGCTTCCTTTTACCAGTTTAATGAACTGGTTATATCCTGAGCAATGTCTTCTTTACTTCTTTTACAGGCTGTGTCTTATTACATTTTTATTATCTATATATTTATCCCATCACTTATTAAATACAAAATTATTTTATAAGGAAGACCATGTCTTTTTTTTTTTTTTCAAATTTATTTACCAGTTCCTCAGTTCAGTTCAGTTCAGTCGCTCAGTCGTGTCCGACTCTTTGCGACCCCATGAATCGCAGCACGCCAGGCCTCCCTGTCCATCACCATCTCCCAGAGTTCACTCAGACTCACGTCCATCGAGTCCGTGATGCCATCCAGCCATCTCATCCTGGGTCGTCCCCTTCTCCCCCTGCCCCTAATCTCTCCCAGCATCAGAGTCTTTTCCAATGAGTCAACTCTTTGCATGAGGTGGCCAAAGTACTGGAGTTTCATCACAGTTCTAGTAGGGATTAAAGACCATTCTTTTCTTTTCATAGACTTCTCTAATAGCCATGCAGCAGTAAATATTTCTCCGTACATGAAATCACAAATCCAAACACCTCTTAGACTGCACTTCTTATTCTTGTTCTATCAGTCATTACTGAATGCCTGTTATCTGACTTTACCAGGACTCCTATTAACCCTTAAACTTATTATTTCTTTTTTCTTTTTTTTCAAACTCATTATTTCAAATATAACTCTTCTTGTTTTTATAATTCTTCCTACCCTGTTTGGAGGCTTGCTATTAGCGTTTTCGTTACTGTTTTCCAAATATTATTCACAACTAGGTCATCAATATCAATCATATACTTACCACAATTACTTTTTGTACTATTGCCTATTTTCTCTAAATCTTATACCAACCAATCACTTGGTCTCTCCTCTTACCTAACAGACAAAATTCTACAATTTTCTGCCTCTAAAGTCAAACCTTACCTCTGTCCTCTCCTTGTGGTAGAAAAAGACTGAAAGAAGCAAGGGCAGAAGCAGGGGAATAGGTCTAGTAGCTAGGGTCATCCATGTAAGATGAAATAAGGAGAGCATGGTGGAAGCAGTAAGACACTGCTGAGATCTGGAAATATAAAGATACAACCACCACTGATGTGCAATTGAAGGGAAGGAGGATTCAAAAATGATCCTAAGATATTTATCACATTTGTTGTTGTTGTTCAGTTGCTAAGTCATGTCTGACTCTTTGCAATCTCATGGACTGCAGCAGACCATGTTTCCCTGTCATTCACCATCTCCCAGAATCTGCTCAAACTCATTTAGTCAGAGATGCATCCAACCATCTCATTTTCTGTCTCCTCCTTCGCTGCCTCCTCCCCTCAATCTCTCCCAGCATGAAGATCTTTTCCAATGAGTCAGCTTCATGGCCTTCTTTATGATCTACCTCTCACATCTGTACATGACTACATGAAAAACCATTGGAAAAACATTTAACACATAGACTTATCAATTACTTTGTGGGGAAAACTGTGAGAAGCATGTTCTGAGAAAAGTTTAGTTTTGGAGTTGTTAATTATAAGATTACCCAAGGGAATGTATCAAACAGGAATGACAGTAGAAAGTATGACACTGGAGTTCAGAGGACTCTTCTGAAGTTCAACTGCAGTATGAAAAAAGGGCATGAAGCTGATGAATGATATTTTTGTGGATAATTAGGGTAGTTTTCCTAGAGGAAATGGTTTTAAAGATAAAACTTAAATAATAAGTGAGGATTAATTAAATGAAGAGCAACTTGGGGATGGATGAGATTAATTCTAGGCAGAAGGAATTACTGGAAACATGTGATATCCTGAAGTAAAAAAAGAGATTGGGGCAATTAAGAAATAATGCATGGCTGAAGAATTGAGAACTTTAGAGAGTCACAATACGATCTAAGAAGTTTATTAACTTAAAAACCCTAATAGGAATTTTGTTCTTCATCTTAAGGCTCACCTTAAGGCTAATGAGAATCCTTGAAGTGTTTTACATATGCCTGTCAGATTTGCATGTCATAAAGCAACCTGCTTGCATTTTTGGAAATGGAATGGAGGAAAATAAAATTAGAAAGTGTTTAAACATCAAAAAACAATAATGAAAAAGAATAGAAGAAAAGAGGTTACTTAGAAGGCTCATGAAAGGGTTTAAGAGGTAATAGGGAAAATACAATATATTAATATATTTCTAATATAGAGAAATTGATGAATCTGAGAAATTTTTGTAGAGTTTCACTGTTGCTATAAAGCCAATAAATTTTTGAACTGGTTTGGTGGTGAAGAAAGGGAAGAAAAAAAGTTTGTGCCAAGACATTCAACCTGAACAACTATTTAAATGTTGGTTCTGTTTATTCAGCTGGCACATAATTTGTTGTTGGAAAGATGAGTTCAGTGTTGGACAGACTGCCTTCTAAGAGTATTGTAAACAACCTGTATTCCTATCTAGAGATCAAAAGGATTGTTTAAGAAATTGTCCAGGGGAAATTTATAAACAATGGGGTCTATAAATGAAATTTTAAAGAATAAAATAATATTTAAAGTGAGGAAAGAAGACCTAAAATAGAAGATTGAGAAAATTCAATATTAAATAGCACATGCAGTAAACAGTGTGCAAAGGTGGTTATGAAAGAGCATCCCACTAGATAGAAAGAAAAGCAAAGAACCATGGTGGCAGAGAAGCCAGGGGAAAAGAACATCTCAAGAGAAAAGCAGGGGATAATCAGTCTCCAAGCTGCTGAGTGGCCAGGTTACATAAATCCTGAAAGGAAACTTGGCACTTCAGTACAAACAAGTCACAGGTTATTTTGGCAAGTATAGTTCTCAGTGGAATGATGGACATGGCAGGTAGTTAGTCTTAGGTTGAAAAAGAAAGAGTAGGTGAGGACATGGAGAAACTGAATACAGTTGTTTGTCAAAAATTTGTCTGACTAATTATGGATAGGAGCTACAGGATGGTAGCTAGAAGACATGAGGTGAAGGGAGTAGTCCAGTAAATTTTAGTATGAAAAAGAAACAAAATTAAATGCTATTTATAAGACAGTATGAGGAAAGAGAAAACATGTAGGAGACAAAGCTCATCTTTGTAGAAAAATGTTTCTGAAAAGAAAGGAAGATAGGGACCTTTGTTAGGAGAAATCTTGTTATAACAGCTTATCATTATAACACTAGTGATAATAGCAGATTTTTAGATTTTGTAATGGAAAGCAATGAACATTAGTTTCTCTGTAAGGGAAGAGGTGATATCTATAGCTAAGAAAGATGAAATTATTGGAAGGTTGTTAGACTTGAGAATGGAGAACTTCTTAAACAGTATTTAATTGAGGAGAATGGGAGCAAGAGAGCTTACATACACATTACAGGATTCTTGGATATGTTAAGGACCCAGATGCAGTTGGTAAACACAGATTTATCAATCTGCCTGAAGGCTAGTTTGGGAATTGCATTATCTTTTCATTCTATGTTTAGAGAACTGTCTAAACATAAAAGTTACTGTAGAATATCAGCAACTTAATTTGTTTGCTAGAAAGAACAAAAATGTGTGCTTAGTCTCTTAGTCGTGTCCAACTCTTGTGACCACATAGACTGTAGCCTGCCAGGTTCCTCTGTCCATGGGATGCTCTAAGCAACAATACTGGAATGGGTTGCCATTTCCTTCTCCAGTGACAATAATAAATAGCGTTAAAGACAGACTTCATTTTCTTGGGCTCCAAAATCACTGCAGATGGTGACTGCAGCCATGAAATAAGAAGACACTTGCTCCTTGGAAGAAAACCTATGACCAATCTAGACAGCATATTAAAAAGCAGAGACATTACTTTGCCAACAAAGGTGTGTATAGGCAAAACTATGGCTTTTCCAGTGGTCATGTATGGATGCGAGAGTTGGACCATAAAGAAAGCTGAATGCGACAGAATCGATGTTTTTGAACTGTAGTGTTGGAGAAGACTCTTGAGAGTCCTTTGGACAGCAAGGAGACCCAATCAGTCAATCCTAAAGGAAATCAATCAGTCCTGAATATTCTTTGGAAGGACTGATGCTGAAGCTGAAACTCCAATACTTTGGCCACCTGATATGAAGAACTAACTCAATGGAAAAGACCCTGATGCTGGGAAAGATTGAAGGCAGGAAGAGAAGGGGATGACAGAGGATGAGATGGTAGGATGGCATCACTGACTCAATGGACATGAGTTTGAGCAAGCTCTGGGAGTTGGTGATGGACAGGGAAGCCTGGGGTGCTGCAGTCCATGTGGTTGCAAAGAATCAGACATCACTGAGTGACTGAACTGAACTGAAAGCTTTCTACCAGAAAGTCAAACTACTGAGATTATAATGTCTTAATTTAAGAGTGTGTGTGTGTGTGTGTGTGTGTGTATCTACCACTATGGTATCCTGTTTGAATTACTAATTCAACTTAAAATATTGGACAAAATTAACAATTTCTTACATAATATTTTGTTCTTAATTTTATGGAAGGTCTTTGATTTTCTTTTTGATATTTTGGTCACTGGAAGTAGACTTTTCATAGATAAGATCAGAAAAGTAAAATTCCTTTCTAAGAAAAGGATTTATGAGATAAATACCTAAAATTAAGGAGATAGTCAGATATTTTTCACTGTTGAAACTTTTTATAACTGTCTTTGGAGCACCTTCAGGCAAGTAATGATCATGTCCTTGCATAATAGGAAATTTTATCATATTCTTTATTGTTCCCTTCCTGTCTTTCCTACTGGAAAGGAATAATGCTATCTGTTGGACAGGATTTCATCTATACAATTTTTACAGAGATTTTATATACACATGCATGCATGCAGGCACATACACACTATCTGAGAGTCTTTAACCCTATAAATTATGGAGAAAATATGTTTCTTATATTTAAGAATGAGCAGTATTATAACCTGCATATAATTTTGCTTGCAATACTATTACATGTACTAACCATGATCTCAAAAGTGAAGAATTTTCTATATAAATATGCTGACAATGTAAATGGTGCCCAAGAGCTGAGCAAGGAGATGACTCTAATTCCACTGTATGAATGTAACATACTTATTTTTTTAATTTATAATGATGAACAATACTTCTATTAGTATAATTTTAATGTTTCTTGAATATGTATGATATAATTTCTCTCGAGTTTCTAAGTAAGAGTAGAAATCTGGTCACAGTGTGTACAAATACTTTCCTAAGCAATGCTACATTGTTTATCTCAATGATTTTACCAATCATGTCCACCAGCCATGTGTGAAAATTGCTACTGGTCTTTGTCTACTAGCCATGTGTGAAAATTGCTATTGGTCTTTGCCAAGACTTGGTGTCGACAGACTTTCTTTTTTTTGAACCTAGAGGCTATACAATTTCATTTTTATTTTAATTTGCTTTCTTTCACCGAGTTTGAACATTTTAAAAATGTTTATTGGCGTTTTGTGTGAAGTAGTCATCCATGTCTTTGCCTATTTTTCTGTTGGATTGTTTGTCTTATTCTTAGAAATTTTTTCATGCAATATCTTACGTTTTGGATATATATCCTTTAATAGTTAAATGAGCTGCAACTATTAAAAAAAGCGAGAGAGAGAGAAAGCCAAAAACCTTTTGAGTTTCTTCTATGGAAAAAGATTACGACACCACCAGTGTACTTAGAAAATTCTTGCTGATATTACAGGCTACTAATATCTGCAATCTGAATATATTTTCTTGGACTTTAGAATACCTTTATTAATTTTTATGTGAAATACTGTGCAGAAAATTTAAGGCATAGAGAACACTATGAAAACAATTACAAGAATAAAATATGAAGCCCTAGAAGTAATCAGTGTTAATTTTTGTTGGAAATCATTCCCTAAAACACTATATGCAAAAATAAACTCAAGATGTATTAAAGACTTAAACAAAGGAGCTGAAACTATTACATTACCAAAAGAAAATGTAAAGGAATTGTGAAATTTAAAGTGTCTACTGTATGAAGGTTTACATTATTTTATCATCAGAAATAATATCTCTAATCAAATTTATTTTAAAAAAGATATCTGTAGGATTTTAACCTTCTTTGTATTAACTGAAATTATAATATAGGGTTTCCTAGGTGGTGCTAATTGTTAAGAACCTTCCTGCCAACTCAGGAGACATAAGAGATGCAGGTTCAATCCCTGGGTCAGGAAGATCCCCTAGAGAAGGAAATGGCAACCCCCTCCAGTATTCTTGCCTGGAGTATCCCATGGACAGAGGAGCCTGGCAGCCTACAGTCCATAGGGTTGCAAAGAGTCAGACATGGCTGAGCAATTTACCATGCAGGCAGTGATAAATATCTCCTAAATAATGAAAGTTACATACTAACATTACATCAATGGTTATCTTCTCAACACACCATGAATAAGCTATGCAACTTGAAAACATATATAACTTGGCAATGAATAAATTTACACTTTTTTGTCTTTTGTATTTTGGTTAACAATGGAAAATATTCATAAATAATTGGGAGTTTATTATTTGAAGTTAGGTAACTTTAGAATTATGCTCTTTAGGCTAAAGTATAGGAAATTAGAAAAAATATTTTTAGGCTGACTAAGCTGGGACCTGGACTCTGTGATATTTAAATTGTAGGAAGAAATAATGATTTGAATAAAAACCTAGACCCATACTGAGAGAGTACAGAACAATCATGGAAATGAAAGGAATTTTGTATATATTAATATTTTTAAGTGAAGTGAATGGAATTATGGAAATTCTCACTTAAACTTTTTCTTTTCTCCAGGTTTCTACTGAAGGATAAATTAGATGAGATATAACATTAATATATGCCTATTTTCTAATAACTGGTTATGTCACAAGAGTTACATTAACCTAAACAAGACATAACATGGAAGCATAAACTGTGACTTCTTATGTCCTTTCCAATTAACCTGAAATGACTAAATTCTGACATGTTCCATAGACTCAGGCAGAGAATCTGGACACTGTATGAACAGAACGATCATAGTAAGAGTCAAATGTTGCCCAAACATGCTCATGATATGGGAGGCATGAAGCACACAGCAGGTCAACACATGATCAAAGAAAGCAGAGGAAGGGAGTGGATCCTAAGCAGCATATGACAAGATATAGAATAACCATATTGTTGTTCAGCTGCCAAGTCATGTCCAACTCTGTTACTCTATGAACTGTGGCATGCCAGGCTTCTCTGTAGCCTTTAACTATCTCCCAGAGTTTTCTCAAACTCATATTCATTGAGTCAGTGATACTATCTAACCATCTGATCCTCTGCCATCCCCTTCTGCTCTTGCCCTCAAACTTTCCCAGCATCAGGGTCTTTTCCATTGAGTTGGCTCTTCCCATGAGGTGGCCAAAGTACTGGAGTTTCAGCTTCATCGTCTGTCCTTCCAATTAATATTTAGGGTTGATTTCTTTAAGGACTGACTGGTTTGATCTCTTTGCTGTCCTAGGGACTCTTAAGAGTCTTCTCCAGCACCACAATTTGAAAGCTGCTCAGCCTTCTTTACAGTCCAGCTCTCACATCATACATGACTACTGGAAGAACCATAGCTTTGACTATACAGACCTTTGTCAGCAAAGTGCTGGCTCTGCTTTTTAATATGCTGTCTAGGTTTGTCATAGCTTTACTTTCAAGCAGCAAATGTCCTTTAATTTTGTAGCTGCAGTCACTGTCCATAGTTATTTTGGAGCCCCCCAAAAGAAAATCTGTCATTATTTCTACTTTTTCCCCACCTATTTGCCATAAAGTGATTCTTGTCTTGAGAACCCTATGAACAGTATGATTCTTGCATTGAAAACCCCCAAAACAGTATGAAAATAACCACTTTATTGGAAGTTAATAATTGAACAAAAGGAGCAATATCATGATTTCAGTAAATTATAAAATTTTGTCTTAGGTCAATAAATCTTATTTTTCTCTGATGATGCAATATAAAATATACTATATTTTTAAAGGGCCAAAATCTTCTTACTCAATATAAGCCTAAGCTCCATCATATGTTTTATATTTTGACATCAAAGTTCTAGTTTTTTACATTTCAGTGCTGAGATTGTGGTAAGTCTGTGCCTTTAGAGAATAAGTCTTCCTTTGCTTGCAGTTTTTATCTAAAAATAATAACTATGAAGTTACTTTGTTCCTGCCTTTACATCTTTTATTGTCATTCAGTTCAGTTCAGTTCAGTTGCTCAGTCGTGTCTGACTCTTTGTGATCCCATGGACTACAGCATGCCAGGCTCCCCTGTCCATCACCAACTCCTGGAGCTTACTCAGATTCATGTCCATCGAGTTGGTGACCTTCCAACCATTGACTGTCATTAAAAGGGCTCATTTGGTTACTAAACATATGCTTACTATGTACCCACCACATCCTCATTGCTCTATTGGTCCTATGAACTGTGTTTAAGAGAAATAAAAACTATTAAAAGTTAAAAATAAAAACAACAACTAGTATCAAATTTTGTTGAGTGAATTTCACAGGACATCAGGGTTCAGTGAAAGAGATATCTGTATTTTCTAGAAACATAGCAAACTTTATGGAAAAGATAGACAAACATTATAGGAACACAGATTTGAGGGTAATTGCAAATATCACTGTGAAGAACAACATAAAGTAGGGTAAAAGTTGGTTTAAACTTGACCAAATAAAGCAAACATAAAGTCAATTTATATGTCCCCCTGAGAGATGTAGTATAGAGCTTTTCCTTTGTACATTATATATACTATTAAATATATGTAGCACATATGCATATACATAACTCATGTGTGTGTATATATATACACACACACATATGTAAACAAATGTAATACAAACACACATTGATCCAAAATGTCCTGAAAACATAAACAACTGTTTAGACCAACACACTGAGACCTTTCAAACTATTTAAGAGGACAGTTGATTTCCTTTAGAGAAACTCTTGTTCCTATACTACACCCATGCCCCACTTTGCCTTGAATTACTCTTCCATATTTGCAATGGGGGGAAAAAATGAACTGAAAAATGTGATGTTAGGATTGTATTTAAAATAATGCCCTATCCTTCCTGGTGCTGCATTGAAATTGCCATGAAATAATTTATTTCAAGGGGTACTGAAAGATTACAATAGGCAATATTTCCAGGGTCTATAAATCCATATTATGAGTATCACAGTATATTAAATAATCCTTTCCAATGTTCATTCTGAAATATTTACATATATGTTATTTCTTGGAAGTAGACACAGATCTGCTTTTGCTGCTTTTCAGTTTAATCCCTTCATATTAAAAAGTACAATATGAATAATCAGGTAAACGTAGGTTTAAATTTGGGGCTTCCCTGGGTGTTAAATGGACAGATAGAGTTTACATGCCCCAAGTCTCAGACACATTGAATATCAAACATAATACTGAAATGTTTGAGGTAAATGAAAAGGTAGCATCATTCTCGGTTTCAGAAGATGTGAGAAAGAGAGAGGGCGATGGATTCCATAGGACAATAGTTTGAATAGCTATTTTCATATACAAATGTTTTCAAATTATTGCAAGTAATGTGAAACTCCCTCATCAGCAGACCAGTGTTTTGTGTTTCCTGAAACAATTGGAACCGCAGTTATAAACAGTATTTCACCTCTTGCCTGGCTTGTTTCCATTTGGAGACACAGACACGCATTCATAAGGCTCTGAAATCTGGAAAAGCTGAGCAGCAAATCTGCTTGGCAGAACCTCAAAATCTCTTTTTATTGCTTTTTGAATAACTGAACTTTGATTTTAAAGCCATATTTGTGGTAAAGAGAGTTTAATCCATGCCATACAGAATTGTTTATTCTAATCTAATCCAAATATCATTTCATAGTAAAATTTTTATGTCTAAAATGTCAAACATTTCATTTTCATAATAATGATATGATTTTGTGAATGGCAAAATGATTTCTTTAAAAACACTTTTGCAAGAAGTCCTGACGTTTGGTCTTCTGAAAACAAGCCTATATTTCAGAAACATAGTTTAAAATGCTTATCCTTATTCAATTGAACACATCTTGTGAAAGGCATGACATATGTAAACAAGAACATATAAATATCACATAGTAACTATTAATTAGTAATTAATAATAGTAATTAGTAATTGTTGTTCTGTAATGGCAAATGTACCCAAGTTACTTCTTTGCAGGAAAAAAAAAAACCTGTAATTTTCTCCCATTTTTCCCTATGTTCACAAAATTAAAACACACTGAGTATTTTTGGGAAAAAATGTTCAGAAATCCCATTCAGAAGATATAAATGAATTTGAAATTCTAGTTTCCTGTAGTTTATTATTTCTTTATTTGGGGGGAAACAGGGATCATAATTATTCTGTACTTTAACAATAAAGACACAAATTATCTCAACTTTAATTATTTTGATTTAAACTCTAAGATAGCTATTCTTTTCTCAGCTCAAGATTTTGAAGCTACTAAAACTATTAGTTCTTATTTTAATACTGTTACTTTCCTTTGTGCCACTTTCTTAGAAAATGCTTTTGAGACACACTCAAACTTTTTTGGCATTTGACTTTTTCTTTCTCCTCTGATTCTTTTATTTTAGTGTCAGCTGAATTTTCCACCTGGAAAAGAACTAGTAAAATCCTGGAAGCTTTTAAAGTCACATTCATCTCAGTCACTCATTAGCACTCAGAAATGTTTAGGCATAAAAATAAAATTAGTAGGAAAATATCTCTAATGTTACAGGTTTTAAACACCTGATCAAAAAAAAATGGTTGCTAATATTTGAGTCAGATAATGAGAAAGAAAATCTGATAAATGCATAGAAACATCAAGTGTTTGTATTGCACTACTATTTAATTTATATTTAAGTGTTAATTTTTGACCTCCATGGAATTAACTTTTTTTAAACATTGGAATATATAGATTGGCCCAAGTTTTCAACAAAAAAGGGTCTTTGCATGCCATTTTCCCTTTAGCAGAACCATTTGAATATGCTTTCCATAGCCAAACTTCAAATATGTCCTTATTGTGATGTATATTTCTTATCTCCATTTTATTTCTATTTTACTCATTTCTTTGACTGACCCTACTTAGACCTTTTGCTTGCTGTCTTTCTTAGGGCTATAATGAATGTTTACCTTAACCTTTCTTAGCCTGTTTTTTCCCTCTATGCACTTTTCCTAAACTACATAGTCCACATACTTGGTTCCCTCGATATACTATAGCATTGAAACATGCATATTACTATATGTAAAATAGATGACCAGTGCAAGTTTGATGCATGAAGCAGGGCACTCAAAGCTGGTGCTCTGGGACAACCCAGAGGGATGCAGTGGGGAGATAGTTGGGAGGGGGATTCAGGCTGTGGGGACACATGTACACCCATGGCTAATTCATGTTGATGTGTGGCAAAAACCACCACAATATTGTAAAGTAATTAGCCTCCAATTAAAATAAATAAATTTATATTAAAAATAAATAATAGTCAATAATATCCTATACACATAAATGTGTTTAGATCTAGTGTTCATAACTTGGAAAAATACTTTACTTAGTATTTGCTCTCATAAGATATCTTGCATTAAAAATATTAATTTGAAACCCACTATACAATGTGATCCAAGAAACATGATGATTAACTCTATTATGGTGTGCAAGTAGGAATACAAATAAAGTTAGGAAAATAAACTTGGAATATCAAGACATTTGTTTTTAAGAAATTAGTTGGTCTTAGAAATCAAAGATGACACAAACAGATGGAAAGATATACAATGTTCTTGGACTGGAAGAATCAACATTGTTAAAATGACTAAACTACCTAAAGTAATCCACAAATTCAATGTAACCCCTACCAACAGCATTTTTCAGACCTAGAACAAGAAGACAACAAAAATACAACTTATATGGAAACACAAAAGACCCCAAATAGCCAAAGCAATCTTGAGAAAGAAAATAGAGCTGGAAGAATCAGGCTCACTGCCTTCAGACTATACTACAAAGCTACTGTAATCAAAACAGTATGGTTCTTGCACAAAAACAGAAATATAGATCAACAGATCAGAATAGACAGTTTACCAATGAGTGCAGGCACTTATGATCACCTAATATATGACAAAGGGGCCAAGAATATAAAACGGGAAAAAAGACAGTGTTTTCAACAAGTGGTGCTAGGAAAACTAGACAGCTCCATGTAAAAGAATGGCATTAGGGCGTTCTTCAACATCATACATAAAAATAAAGTTAAAATGGATTAGAGACCTAAGTGTTAGATGAGAAACTATAAACTCTTAGAAGAAAACATAGGCAGAACACTCTATGGCATAAATCACAGCAAGGTCTTTTTTGATCCACTTCCTAGAGTAATGAAAACAAAAATAAAAATAAACAAATGAGACCTAATTAAGCTTAATACCTTTTGCACAGCAAAGGAAACCATAAACAAAACAAAACAACAATCCACAGAATGAAAGAAAATCTTTGCAAATGAATTGATCTACAAGAGATTAATCTGCAACATATAAAACCTGCTCATGCAAGTCAATATTTAAAAAAAAAATCAAAAAATGGGCAGAAGATCCAAATAGATATTTATCCAAAGAAGACATACAATGGCAAAAACACACATGTAAAGGTGCTCAGCATCACTAATTATTAGCAAAATGCAAATCAAAACTACAATGAAGTCACATCACACCAGTCAGAATGGCTATCACCAAAAAAATAACATACAATAAATGCTTGAGAGGATGTGGAGTATAGGGAATGCTCTTACACTGTTGGTGGAAATGTAAATTGATACAGTCAATATGGAGAATAGTATCGAGGTTCCTTAAAAAAACTAAAAATAAAGCTACCATATGATGCACCAATCTCATTCTTGGGCATCTGTCTAGAGAAAACTATAATTTGAAAAGATGTATGAACCCCACTGTTCATTGCAGCACTATTTACAATAGCCAGGACATGGAAGCAACTTAAATGTTCATCAATGAAGAATGGATAGAAAGCATGTGGTACATATATACAATGGGATATTATTCAGCCATAAAAAGAACTAAATACTGCCATGTGCAGCAACACAGATGGGTCTAGAGACTGTCATACTGAATGAAGTTAAGTCCACAGGGAGAGACAGACATCATATGGTATTGCTTATATGTGGAATCTTACAAAATAATGGTATTGTGGAATCTAACAAAATAGAGTCACAGATGTAAGAAACATACATATGGTTATGGGGGACAAGGATGAATTAGGAGATTGGGATTGACATACATGCTACTATATATAAAATAGATAAACTAATGGGAATTATTGTATAGCACAGGAAACTATCTATGCTCAATACTCTTTAATGACCTATATGGGAAACAAATCTAAAAAAGAGTGGGTATAACTGATTCACTTTACTGTACAGCAGAAACTAACATAACATTTTGACTGAACTATACTCCAATAAAAATTATATAAAAAAGAAATTAGTTGGCTCTTACTGAGGTAAGAGTTTTTGGTTTATTTATTTATTTATTTTTGGTCTCATATTTTTCTTTGAATGTTGTCAGAAATTTTATATTACATTGATATCCAAGGCACAAAGATCACTTTAATAAGCATTCACTCTACTTTTCTAATATCCTTTTAAAAATCTAACAAACATATTTTCAATAAGTAAAGGATAAATGACAAGTAATTTCCATATTTTTGTTTTGAAAAGTGAATTCAGACTGGATCTGTTCTCTGAAATAGTCAATCATACATAAAATTGTCAGATTAAAATTGAGCATTTGAAATGAATATTAATACATTTCCAATTAATCTATTTCTTTACATTAAACAAACAAAAAAATCCTTAGATATGATTTACCTTTAGAAGCAGTCAACACTATTTTGGTGAGATGTCATAAGATTTTGAAATAGAACTCAAATTGTATACTTTAACATTTTTGTTAGTACATTGTCATAAATAAAACACATTAGTGCATTAGGTCACACAATAAGTATTTAATGAACACCATCTAGTTGAGAATATTCATGTGCAAATCTATTGATACATACCTGTATGCAGTTGTGTTGAATATATACCTAGAAATAAAAGTTCTGAGTTGGAGAACATGTATATTTAGCTTTAGCAGATTCAGTCAAGCATTTTTACCAAAATGAAACACTGAACAATAAATATAGTCCCTATATATCCTTGTCTAGAATCCACAGAGGAAACAGCAAAGTAAACAACAAATTAAAAGTATGTTGATAAACACAGTAATAGAGGTTCACAACAGAGTGCTAAATACTACAATGTGCTTTTGTGTACATATATACACATAAACATATGCTGAAGCTTGCAAAATAATATACTTTTATTACTATCATCTTAGAATATCAATGCTTCTGTATTGTAAAATAATTGACATTGGAAACTTAAATAATTGACTCCCATGAGAAAAAGTAACATTTTAATTTTGTTTAGGAATTTGCTGAACAATGCCCTACATGCCATTTGCTTGAAGTCTAGAATAGTGACGTTCAGTTCAAGTTGATTCCAGATGTTCAGCTCTATTGAATTATTTTCAGGATTCTTTAAGTGCTAAACTTTTTCCTCCCCTTCTGTCTGATTTAGATACCAATTCTCTAATAGAAATTATCACACTTTACTTCCCAGAAGAATGGACTGCATCAAGAGTCACCATGTGCTAATTAGGAAAAATTCTCCTGATACAGCCATCTGTCTGTCCCTGACACACTTTGGGAATATGCTTTTGCATATGAATATTGAAAGGTGGATTACTAAAACTACAATATTGGGGACAAAGGGAGTTTTTCACTGTATTATAAAACTTAATGAAAGTTACATTTAAAAAATCACCACAGTCAAGCCACCGAGACTTGGAAAATAAGTACTACTTGGTGGTGATGACACTGTAAACAGCAAGGAACAGCCACAGTGGTTACAAACCATATTTCTCTGAGCTGCCTCAACTATCTGGATCCCAGCCAAGGACATCAGGTCTCTATTAGCACCTGTAACAAGGAGAGACTAGATGCATCCCAGTCTTAAAAGAGGGGTTGCTCAGAGGTCAGCAGTTTCAGAGGTTTTCTGTAGGGGACACATCTGAGTACCACCAGCAAGAAGTCATAAGCAAACTGAAGATTACTGCTCCAAGGAACCATGTAAGTAATCTTAGCTGGGAAGGCAGGAATCATGTTTTACTTACCATCATATCCTCGACACTTTTCAATGAAAGACACAGTTGTAGTTACTTGACATATATTTGATGAATAGCAGAAAAAATGAAATTCCAAGTGAAATGAAAATTTAAAAAACTATGATAGAATAAACATCAAGTTGAATGAGCTATTTGGGGGTCAAGATAAATACACTGGGCTATGTGTAGGAGTTGTGTGTGGGTGTAGGTATGTATACACTCCCTTTGCAAAAAACCTCACAATGTATTAGGGCTGGAAGGCCCTTTAGAAGCCATCTAACATAGCTCATGTCATTCAAAGAGGAACATTCTTGGCTGTACTTACACTTCTAACAAGTAATGTACACTGGGATGGTGAGTTGAGTTCAGAATTCTGTCTTTTGGCTTAGTTATTTTTTTCAACTAGACAATGATGTTTTCTTGGGGGTTATAATATTAAGCACTGGGGAATATAAAGTCCTGTTCTTTTCATATTGTGTACATATGGATACATTATAATAGAACTTTGGAGGGGGGGATAAAATACTTATAGATAAAAGTAAAGATTCATTAAGACAGCAAGAATTCAATTATGACAGCAATTAAAAGATGGTTGAACTATTGGGCCTAAAAGTGAAGACATTGAATATGAATATATTTGCTTTATGAATAGACTAATTTATGTTATTACATATGGATTCCCAATGAAATCTTATGCCTAAATAAAGTATATTTTCTATCCCATACCATGTTTGGGTTTCTCTGGTAGCTCAGCTGATAAAGAATCTGCCTGCAATGCAGGAGACCCCAGTTTCATTCCTGGGCTGGGAAGATCCCCTGGAGAAGGTTTAGGCTACCCACTCCAGTATTCTTGGGGTTCTCTGGTGGTTCAGATGGAAAAGAATTTGCCTGCAATGTGGGAGGCCTGGGTTTGATCCTCGGTTTGGGAAAATCCCCTGGAGGAAGGCATGGCAACCCACTCCAATATTCTTGCTTAGAGAATCCCCATGGACAGAGGAGTCTGGTGGGCTACATTTCACAGGATGGTAAAGAGTTGGACATGGCTGAGCAACTAAGCACACACACACAACACTTATTTATATATACCATTAAAATATAATTTGCATCGTTTTATAAGGCAATAAATTTTTTAAATACAGGTATTTTTCTAGTACTAGTTCTCACATTAACTCTGAGTAATAGAAACAAATTGATCTGTGGACACCTCCTGTCTTATTTCTCACTGGTCAAATTTCTCTCCATAGGTTATTTAATCCCCAGCTCTTTAAGATGAGCTCATACCACAAGGCAGCTCTTCACCTGAGTCTGAAAGTGGCAGGAGAATCCCAAATGTTTTCCACAGCTCTGTCATGGAGGACTCTGTTGGGGAAGCTATTCAAATGCAACTGGAATAAGGTGGAGGGGGGTGGGGCTGGTTCTATAGTTTGGTTACCCAGGGGAAGAAGAGACAGCCAGAAGTGTTGAGAGAGATGAGGTGTTTCTAAGACAATAAGGGAAAATAAAAATAGAGCAGGGAAAAACTAATAATTAGCATCATTTTATGGTGAGCATGAGGACACAGCAGTACCCATAAGTTAAGTAACTTGCCCAAGATGATATATTAGCTAGAAAATGGCAAGTCCAAGGCCTGAACACAAATGCTTCTGGCCAAAGCCAATGCTCTTAATTTTACAGTGAACTGACTCGTGCTCAGTTTAAATGGCATGCAGCAGAAAACAATAAATATTTATGGAACACTTACCATACATCCAACAAATTATGAGGAGTCATAAAGAAAGTTATGAGGTACCTCACTGTGGTTTTGATTTGCATTTCTCTGATAATGAGTGATGTTGAGCATCTTTTCATGTGTTTGTTAGCCATCTGTATGTCTTCTTTGGAGAAATGTCTATTTAGTTCTTTGGCCCATTTTTTGATTGTGTCGTTTATTTTTCTGGAATTGAGCTGCAAGAGTTGCTTGTATATTTTTGAGATTAGTTGAGGTACCATTTCACGCCAGTCAGAATGACTGCGACCCAAAAGTCTACAAGCAATAAATGCTGGAGAGGGTGTGGAGAAAAGGGAACCCTCTTACACTGTTGGTGGGAATGCAAACTAGTACAGCCACTGTGGAGAACAGTGTGGAGATTCCTTAAAAAACTGGAAATAGAACTGCCTTATGACCCAGCAATCCCACTGCTGGGCATCCACATTGAGGAAATCAGAATTGAAAGAGACACGTGTACCCTAATGTTCATCGCAGCACTGTTTATAATAGCCAGGACATGGAAGCAACCTAGATGTCCATCAGCAGACGAATGGATAAGAAAGCTGTTGTACATATACACAATGACGTATTACTCAGCCATTAAAAAGAATACATTTGAATCAGTTCTAATGAGGTGGATGAAACTGGAGCCTATTATACAGAGTGAAGTAAGCCAGAAAGAAAAACACCAATACAGTATACTAATGCATATATATGGAACTTAGAAAGATGGTAACGATAACCCTGTATGCGAGACAGCAAAAGAGACACAGAGGTATAGAACAGTCTGTTGGACTCTGTGGGAGAGGGAGAGGGTGGGATGATTTGGGAGAATGGCATTGAAACATGTATATTATCAAATGTGAAATGAATTGCCAGTCCAGGTTCGATGCAGGATACAGGATGCTTGGGGCTGGTGCACTGAGATGACCCAGAGGGATGGTACAGGGAGGGATGTGGGAGGGGGTTTCAGGATGGGGAACACGTGTACACCCGTGGCAGATTCATGTTGATGTATGGCAAAACCAGTACAATATTGTAAAGTAATTAGCCTCCAATTAAAATAAATAAATTTAAATTTTAAAAAAATAACAACAAAAAAAAGACAGTTATGAGGGGAATAAATAAGAAAATAATTCTAAAGTAACTGTTATCTAGACCATAGTGTATAGGAGATCAAAGAAACATTAAGGTCATTTCACATTGTTTGTTATGGGAGATGTGGTCTGGATAAAGTGGATTGAACTTTTAATGATTTGAGTCATTAAGGAATGGGTGAATGTATATGCATGCATGCACATGAAAAAATAGGATCTCTGGGCTTTCAAACTGAGAAATGTAAGTTGTACAACAATATATTTAGTAATATCAGCTATTAAGGAAGAAATATTGTGTGGTACAGAAACCAGTCAGACCGAATTGTACAAGCGGGTTAGAAGTGGTTACTTCTGTATGGACAAGCATGAGGGAAGAGCTTCACTTTTTATATTATACATTTATATTGTTCTTTTTTTAATAAATATTTGAAATGGTTTAAAATATTTAAACCATAAATATTTTAAAATTTTAAACCATAATTAAAATGATTTTAAAATTTCTCCTCAAATTCCTCTAGGCTCCTGAAGAAGTTCAGTTTCCTGAAATTTCTCAAACAAGCTTGCACACCTGATGCTTTTGGAGACTGTAAGTGTACCCTTCCCTTACTATAAGAGCTGACTGCCCAGGTCCTAGCTGGCTTTAATGAGACCTATGTGGTTGTAGCAATTGTGCCAGCTGGACTTCAGAAGTGCTACTAACTGACTGATTCCTCATGTGCCTCCCTCCTTCCTTCTGTATAGTTTCACTCCGCCTGGACCACTATCCTATGCTGAGTATATGGGAACATAACTAGGCCCTTTTTGTTCACAGGCCTTCAGATCAGGAGGAAACGGTTCCAAGAAAGCAAGGGAATATCTGGAACTATTATAGAAGGTAAGATCCTTGCATTTGAGTTCATGATTCGTAGGGTGGAAACTTTGGGGCCTTTGGATGGCATTGAGTCTATTTTTTCTCAGAAAGTCACATGAATATTTGAAGGAAAGAGGGTGGACTGTGGCAGGCAGCCTCATGGTCAGAGATCGGCTGGGGATGTTGTTTAACTCCAGTTAAGCCTTTTGCCAACTGCCTCCTCAGCCAACGTCTGATTGTAGACCTCATAAGAAGCCATAAAGCAGAACTATTGAATTGGCTGCTTTGAATCCCTACGAACAGAAATCACGAGAGTTTATAAATGGTCATCATCATTTTTTAAGAGGGGGTCAGCAAAACTTTTCTGTAAATGACCAGATAGAATAAACTTTAGCCTTTGGAGAACATATGGTATCTTCTGAAAATATTCAATTCTGTTCTTTTAGCATAAAAGTAGCCTTAATAGATAATAATTAACAAGTAAGCATGGGCATATTCCAGCAAAAATGTATTTATGGACATTGAAATTTGAACTTAATATAAATTTTACATATCAGAACATATTACACTTATTTTTATTTTGTCAACCACATCCAAATATAAGTACCACTACTGGCTCACAAACTATACAAAAGGCCAGGTTGCTGATTTTTGTTTAAAGGCATTATATTTTAGGGTAATTTGTTATGCAGCAATAGATGACTATAGAGAGAGGGATCGTCAAATACTCTAAATAAGAAAACCTCCAGACGCACATAGGAGAAAAGACAAAGTCCTTGAAATGAGATCAGTATCTGTGAGGGCTTGAATGTATGAGTGCAAGAACAAAACAAAAGAAACGTCACCCCAAATAGTCCCTCTCCTCTCTGCTATTAACTGGGTCAAGCTTTACCACTAAAATTCTTGCCTAGAACTGAAAAAGTCTATTCAGCATTCTTTAGTTTAAGAAACTTGACACTGCTTCTTTGTTAACTTATTGCATTCAAATTCTAAATCTGAATGACTATATTTATAACTTGTGTTTCTTAATTCATCAGTGGTGAATACAAAACTCTGAAGTCTAGTGTCTGATTTTCTCTGTGAAGGAAGCAATGGGGTAACGAAGGTACACTAAGACCAGCAAAACAAGAGTTTCAATAGTTTGGGCAGAAGAGGGACAGATAAAGTTTGTAACACGTGCTACAATCATCAATAAAGTGAGAGAGTTCCAAAAAAACATCTACTTCTGCTTTATAGACTATGCCAAAGCCTCTGACTGTGTGGATCACAACAAACTCTGGAAAATTCTTCAAGAGATGGGAATACCAGACCACCTGACCTACTTCCTGAGAAATCTGTATGCAGGTCAAGAAGCAACAGTTAGAACTGGACATGGAATAACAGACCGGTTCCAAATTGGGAAAGGAGTACGCCAAGGCTGTATATTGTCACCCTGCTTATTTAACTTCTATGCAGAGTACATCATGAGAAATGCTGGACTAAATAAAGCACAGCTGGAGTCAAGATTGCCGGGAGAAATATCAATAACCTCAGATATGCAGATGACACCATCCTTATGGCGGAAAGTGAAGAAGAACTAAAGAGTCTCTTGAAGAAAGTGAAAGGAGAGTGAAAAACCTGGCTTAAAACTCAACATTCAGAAAACTAAGATCATGGCATCTGGTCCCATCACTTCATTGCAAGTAGATAAGGAAACAGTGGAAAGTGACAGACTTTATTTTGGGGGGCTCCAAAATCACTGCAGATGGTGACTGCAGCCATGAAATTAAAAGACATTGGCTCCTTGGGAAAAAACCTATGACCAATCTAGACAGCATATTAAAAAGCAAAGACATTACTTTGCCAACAATGGTCCGTCTAGTTAAGGCTATGGTTTTTTCAGTAGTCATGTATGGATGTGAGAGTTGGGATTGTGAAGAAAGCTGAGCACCAAAGAATTGATGCTTTTGAACTGTGGTTTTGGAGAAGACTCTTGAGAGTCCCTTGGACTGCAAGGAGATCCAGTCAATCCTAAAGGAAATCAGTCCTGAATATTCATTGGAAGGATGGATGCTGAAGCTGAAACTACTCTGGCCACCTGATGTGAAGAACTGACTCATTGGAAAAGAACCTAATGCTGGCAATGATTGAAGGCAGGAGGAAGAAGGGAATGACAGAGGATGAGGTGGTTGGATGGCATCACTGACTCAATGGACTTGAGTCTGAGTAAGCTCTGGGAGTTGGTGATGGACAGGGAAGCCTGGCATACTACAGTCATGGGGTCTCAGTGTAGGACATGACTGAGCGACTGAACTAACAATCAGCAATGGTGTTCTCAGACCCAAGCGCACTTGGGCTCCTAATGTCCTCACTGTTTCTGATTTTACAAACAGCTTTTTCTTCACAGCATAGTTACGTGATCAGGGCCCTGTAGCATGATCAGAAGATATTCCAGTATTGGCTCCTTTGAGTCATCAGACCTATGTCTGCCTTACATCTACCTAGGCTCTGATCTAAACAGCCATGGCAACTGGTTCAGACATCTAAGAGAGTAAAATCTCCTTGGGGTTTTACTTTCCTTCCTGTGTGATTAGCCAGGATAATTAAGACAGAAGTAGACTAATGAAGTAGAAACTCAAAGGGAAAGGGTAGAGATCCTTACTGTTATTTTTCAGTCACTCAGTCATGTCTGAGTATTTGCAGCCCAATGAACTGCAGGTTGCCAAGCTTTCCTGTCCTTAATTATCTCCTGGAGTTTGTTCAAACTCATGTCCATTGAGACAGTGACACCATCCAACCATCTCATCCTCTGTTACCCCCTTTTCCTGCCCTCAATATTTCCCAGCATCAGGGTCCTTTCCAATGAGTCGGCTCTTCACTTCGGATGCCAAAGTACTGGAGCTTCAGCATCAGTCCTCCCAGTGAATTTTCAGGGTCGATTTCCTTTAGGATCGACTGGTTTTATCTGCAGTCCAAGAGACTCAAGCGTCTTCTTCAACACCACCACAATTTGAAAGCATCAATTCTTTTGTCCTCAGCCTTCTTTATGGTCCAACTCTCATATCCGTACATGACTACTGGAGAAACCATAGCTTTGACTATGCTTTGCCCCTTTTTACTGAGGTCCTCTTGGACTCTATATAAAATTTATTATTATTTTTCCAGAATTCTTAAAAATTTCCTAAACTATTATATGTGAGAAATTGGTACCAAGACTATTTTCTGCCTACCTTGAGATCTGATTGTTATCCTCGCCAAAACAAAATACAGCAATAATACAAGGTGTCTTGTAAGTTGTATCATGAAGGGTAGTGGACCAGTTTTCAAGCTTAAAATTGTACAATCAAGGGATCTCTAAAGTTTTCTACTCAGAAAATAACTTCTGTATCAAGGTAATTTCTAAAAATTGCTCTGGAAGTGTATCCAACTAAGGACTACTAAATGTCTATTTGCCTAGCTGAAATCAATTTAAGAATTCAAGTATTAATCATTAACTCAACAAATATTTATGAGGCATCTATATTTGACAGATATTATACATGATATTAAAAAGAATATACTATTAAATATTCAAGTGTATTAAAGAGCACACTATTAAAGAATATGACACAATTTAAATGTGACATAAAATGATGTTTGTTTTCTGACACTAAGGTAGTATGATTAAACTTTTCACTTGAAATTTTGTCAAAAAGGGTAGGAATGTTCACTTTGAACACTGACTTTACTAAGAATAAAAGACAAATTAGGTTAAAGTAATTAGAAATCTGTAAAATAAGAAGCTTTCTAGATTGATCAAATCTGTCTCTACTTCTGTGCTTTCATGACTTATTTCTAGAAAGAAAAAGAATAAAATGAGTGTTGTCAAGTTAATTCACAATTCAGCTTCTCTCTCACTCAGTGCTTATCTGAAAGAGGTGCCTTTGAAAATAGCAGCATATCATTAAGGAACTAAAGAATATATTCCAAAATATCTTTTTAACTACACATAAATAATTTAAACAATGCTTTTAACTATCTTTCTTGGCTAATTTACCATCCATTAATGTAAGCATCCAAATCAAGAATCAGAAGCATTTTTATACTGACATAAATGATTCCACACAGGAGATAGAAAGAAGTTGATAAATTTACTAATTCAATGTAAATTACTAATTCAATGTACTAATTTCTGTGAATTTGGAAATTCTCAGTATGAATATGGTCATCATGTTGGTGTGCAAGACAGTTTTAAAGTATCTTTGATGCTTTCAATTCTTACCATTCTGTGTATTTTTGGCAAAACCTTATAAGTGATGGAGAGTTGTAATTCTGTAAGGAAACAAACAAAAAAGCCTTCAGAGGTAAAAGCATGAATTAAGAGTGAAAACTATTAAATGACTCAAATTAAATCTTAGTCAGTTCTCCACTGGTGGAATAAAAAATAAAATCTTACAAGGAGATTAGTAAATCTGTTTCTAGGGCCCTTTCTTGGTCAAATCATGAAAACACTCTTTGCATATATTCTCGTGAGACGTGCATGTTAACCAAAACAGCCTATGATCACCTTGGTCAGGCTTGGATTCTTTGCACGGGGGTGGCAAGTAAATTTTTGTCAATGAGTTGGTTGCTCGTATGGGGCTTCATGAGATGTATTTTAAACTTTGCAAAAGTCAAGGCATTACGATTTTTTTTTTTTTGCAAAATAGGTGATAATGTTAAATCTATGACAGTAAATTAAATTCAGCACTGAAAATTTGTCTGTATTTATCTCTACCTCAAAATCTTTCTCTCTCATACATGTAAATATTGCACTTTTGCATATTTCCATATGTGTATATACATACACCCCATATATATAAAATACTATCTCTCATCTCTCTTTCTCTCTCTCTATATATATATAAAAATATATATACACACACACATATGGGGATTCTCTGATAGCTTAGTGGTAAAGAATCTGCTTTCCAATGCAGGAGATACAGGTTTGATTCCTGGGTCAGGAAGATTCCCTGGAGAGGAAAATGGCAACCCATTCTAGTACTCTTATCTGGGAAATCCCATGGACCGAGGATTTCAGGCTACAGTCCAGGAGGGTACAGTCCATGGAGGTGCAAAAGAGTTGGACATGACTTATCAATTAAAACCACACAAAAACAGCACACAAGCACACATATATAAATATATATATATATACACACACATATAAGAGAAATCCAGTGAAAAGAGTTGTGTAAATAAAACATTTATACTAAGACCTCAAATATTTTTCATTTTCAATTCCTATCTTTACCTCTCCAAAGCAATCAAGATTAATAATTTTGTTTATACTCTTCCATATTTTTTATGTTCATAAGACTATAGAGCATGTATTTGTATTCAGAGCTGTTTTTCTTCCTTTCTTCTTTCCTTCTCTCCCTCCTTTTCTTTATCTTTCTTCCATTATTTATTATTTTCATATAAATTATATAATGTACACTAATATTTTACTAATTGTGAGTTACAACCCATTAGCAACAAAAAGAGTGGAAAGAAATAGAAAATATTACAGTATCATAAATAACAAGTTGTAGTAAGGCTATTTCATTTCATTAACCTTTTATTTACATTTAAATATTTTAAAAATATGTGAATGAAGGTGTGTGAGTTTATATAAACATGCAGAAGTATATGTGCAATGAACAAATGTGTATGTAAATAAGTACTAAGTCTGAACCACTATAAGATGAATTTTTCATGGTGTGTAATAATAGAAAAAAGTGGTTACAAACTTTCCTTGGTAAAGTGTAGATAAATGAGCTATATAGAGCTCAGAAATAGATGTATTCCTTGCACAGTAGGGCATTATATTAATTAAATTATTTGTAAAGCAGCTTTCATCCCTGGAATGTAGATGTTTCTAGTATGTGCTAAATCCTTTTGTTGAGAATATTATTATCCTCAGATCTGATGAACATTAGATCATAAAAAAGAAGAAATAGCAGAGTAATGGAGGAGAAGTAGTATTATTCATGTAGTATCAATATGATTTCTAACTTTGCTTTGTCATTATCAGAGTCTAATCATATTAGATAATTTCATGTCTTTTGTTTTAGGAGGAATTCGGGTTCAAAGAAGCCAACTTCTAACACTTTAAGTAATTCACTGATAAACTTCAAATAAGATGAAACACAGGAGTTTTCATGAAAGTTACTTATGCTGTGCTCTGCTGTGCTAAGCAGCTTCAGTTGTGTCCAGCTCTTTGCAACACCATGGACCGTAGCCCGCCAGGCTCCCCTATGCATTGGATTCTCCAGGCAAGAATATTGGAATGGGTTGTCATGATCTTTTCCAGGGCATCTTCCTGACATAGGGATCAAACCCACATCTCTTATGTCAGTCTCCTGCATTGGCAGGTGGGTTTTTTACCACTAGAGCCACCTGGGAAGCCCAAGCTACTTCGTGAATATGAAAGATTTGAATTCATCTACCCATGTGATTCCATCTATAATTTATATACATATATAGATAATATAGTGTATTTACATATGCGTATATTAATAAAACACATATATATGTACTATACATGTCTTCTAACCCCATCAATAACAACATGAACACAAACAAATTTATCTGTAACTGTTCTTTATTCTCTTTAAATCACTGAATGGATAGCAGGGACAAACATATTACAACAAAGGTTTGTTGGTTTGTTTTTTTTTTTCATTCACACCCAGAACCATCTGAAAATTTCAGATCTTTGACAAGATGTTTTAAAAAATCTGAACAAACTTCTAGAGGAAGAAACTAGCAGCGTGCTTGTGATCTTAATGTAAGACTAAGTTAAGCTCACACCTGTATGGTGGTGATTGGGAGAGATGAGAAATGATTAATACCCTGATTCCTTATTTTAGAGATTCAACATTCCTGGAATTCAAGAAATGATTATCCATCTCTGGGGATCATGATTTAAATAAAATGTGTATAGAACAGCATGAAAAGTTGGGAAAAGGAAGTTACCAGCAATACTGTAACAGAAAGCATTAAGACAGCCTGCCAGCTGCACTGGTTTCAAAACTTGGCTTAACAAGTGATGAAAAGTAGCTCCCCAGTTGCATTGTAAAAAAAGCAGAAAAAAAAGAATATATTGGAAATTGGAATTGGAATCTGCCCCAAAGTCCAGATAGGGTTATAATTAGGCCAAAGGTAATAGAAATACCATTCACTGATGTTCTCACTTCTCTCAAGTATTGGCTCAGATGCCATGTTTTCAGTGAGCAATCCTACTTCTCTTCTGAAAACAGCTCTTTCTTATACCCGTTTCTTTGATTTCTATCTCATTGTCAAACTTTATTTTCGCTTAAAAAGAACCCTTTTTTTGGCCTATTTGATGATAATTGGTCTCTATCACTAGAATAAAATTTCTATGAAAATAGAGACTTGACTTATCTACTTCACCAAACTATCACCAATATCTAGAATAGTTTTGGCACACAGCAGATGTTCAGTAAAATAAAGGTAACCAATCATTTTAATTACAAAATCAGAAACCTGGGAGTTATTTGGCCCTCTCAACTTCTCCTTCTTCACCTTCCATATCAAATCTATCACTTTTTATTTTCTCAGTTGAACAATGCCTCCTTATCTTTGCATTCCTCTCTCTCCTTACTTTCACTACCTTGATTCTAAATCTGCATCTGAAGCAACACAATATCTCCTGCTAACTTGCTGCATCCATTTAGCAGCCAACACAGTAAAATTAAAATATGAGGGTATTGGTTTGTTGTTGTTTTAAAATCGCCAAATTGGCTGTACAGATCTCCTTGACACTTTCTACAAGCCTAAGCTTTCCCTGTTTCCTTCTCTGCTTCATTGGTGCCTTTCTCTAAACCCACATAAAGCAAAAGCAAATTATATAAAACTAAATAATGGATACAGTGACAGACTTTATTTTGGGAGGCTCCAATATCACTGCAGATGGTGACTGCAGCCATGAAATTAAAATACACTTGCTCCTTGGAAGAAAAGCTATGAAAAATCTAGACAGCATATTAGCTGACAAAGGTCTGTATAGTCAAAGCTATGGTGTTTCCAGTAGTCATCTAAGGATGTGAGAGTTGGACTATAAAGAAGCTGGGCACTAAGGAAGTGATGCCTTTGAACTGTGGTGTTATGAAGACTTTTCAGAATCCCTTGTACTGCAAGAAGATCAAATCAGTCAATCTTAAAAGAAATCAACCCTGAATATTCATTGGAAGGACTGATGCTGAAGCTGAAGCTCCAGTACTTTTGCCACCTGATACGAAGTGCCAATTTATTAGAAAATACCCTGATTCTCGGAAAGATTGAAAACAGGAGAAGAAGGGACAATGGAGGATGAGATAGGCAACATAAACTCAATGGCATGAGTTTGAGAAAGCTCCAGGAGATGTTGAGAGACAGGGAAACCTGGCGTGCTGCAATCCATGGGGTCGCAAAGAGTCAGTCACAACTGAGCAACTGAACAACAGCAACAGATAAACACCAACTTTATCTGTGAAAATTCACCATTCTCTTTTCAACAAATAATTTTTTTCACATATTTGAAAACTTCTGAGGTAACAGTTCCACTTTTTCATAGGTTCATATCTTCATCTTCCAGATGAAGATAAACTCATAGATCCCAATCATTTAATTTTCAAGTATCCTAATAGTTAGAATTCATAATTCTATTAATTTTTATCAAAGACTAAATCACAGTTTGTTTATTTGTGTTGTTTTTTTTTTGGCCAATGTAGAAAATTATACTTTCATAATATCATAAATATAAGATGGAAATAAAGGGCTTTGGCTATGATCTATGATCTCAATCATTTATTTGAGCCAGATACACTTAAATGTGTTTCAAGTGTTCATAATTATTTTCAAGTGTTCATAACTATAAGACCTACAACATGCATGCTATATAGTGTTAAGAATAGGTTTTGTTTTCTTATATTTTAATGTGGAAACATCAACATTAAATGAGGTGGTGAGCTCAAGAGTTGTCACATGTGGTCAAAAAAACCATTCCCAATCAAAAAGATAGAACAAGAAATGAGAAATGTAAGTTAGTTTCTATCTATATATCCATCCATCCATATATGTATATGTGTGTATATATACCTAGAAAGATCAAGCAATCAAGCCATTAATGTGTCAATCACCAGCCTAGTCCAAAAGCTCCACTGTTAAAATATACTGTATCAATGCGTCAGCATCTCACATACATACTCTCAAGCAAATACTCAGAGTAGTTTCTAACTTGCTGTTATTTCTACAAATGTCACCTTTTTAAAACTTATTACTTATTTCCACAAATGTCACCTTTTAAAAACTAATTAGTCCTCTACCAGAATGATATAGCTAGAGGTAAAATCTAAAAATGTTGCTCTCCTGTTGAAAATCTTTCAATAGGTCTGCACTGTCTACTGTGAATAACGTAGGAATGTTTAGCATATATTTCAGAGTAGACCATCACAAAGCCCATATTTTCCTTTCTGTCTTTGTCTTCTACTGTTTCCCCACTCATATGGTATAGCCATCAAAACATCCCCTCTATTTCCTGAATGGACCATGCGTTTTTTTTCCCCCTTTCAAATCTGTGGTGAAGTCAGCCCACTTAATGGATACAGAAGGTTGCACAATAAAATTTCAAGCTTCTGCAGAAAGAGAGGGTATTTTATTGGGTAACACAATGGTATCCATATTTCTTTACAGTTAAAGATCTGTTTTCAGTTCAATATCTGGAAAATACTGTTTTATCTCAAAAAAACAGGATTAACAGCCTTCCCCTAGCTTTAGCAAAGCATAAAGCAGACAAAAAAGGGAATCAGTTCACAGACACTGTTCAAAGGAAACACAAAGCAACAGGTCCATACAAAAAGACAGAAAGGATTTCAAGGATTGTGAATAAAAGGTGAGAACATTTAATGGAATGTATTTGAAGAAAACAGCATATTTTAAATGTATTATATAATGTTTCTGTAACTAAAATACAAATATTTAATAACATTTCACAAAAAAAAAAAGAAACAAGAAATATAAATTAGGGTATCAATATTATTGGAACTATTGTAGAAAGTGTGAGAGGTGATAAGATTGACCAAAGCAGGAACATAGGAATGAAAGAGAAGTGAAAGAAAGTATAGAAAAGAGAGGAAGATAAAGAAAGGCACATGGAAATATTTACTTTTAGAAAACAAGAGTGAAAATAAGAAACAAGAGAAGATGGGATCAGATATATAATATACATAGATAGCACACAAATAAGAACCAAAGGGGTTGTTTTATACAGGACTGTGTCCCTCTTAAGTTCATATTTTGGAATTTTAACTCTCAATGTAACTATATTTGGAGATAAGGCCTTTGGAGAGGTAATCAAGGTTAAATTAGGTCATATGGGTAGTTTCTAATCCAATAAAACTGGTGTCCTGATAAGAAGAGGAAATGACACCAGTGGTATGAAAAAACGCCTTGTGATGATACAGCAAGAAGGTAGCCACCTGAAAGTAAGGGAAACAGGCTTTGGAAAAAACCAAACCTAATTAACACCTTGACCTCGGACTTTCAGTCTCCAGAACTATGAGTAAACAATTTCTGCTGTTTAAGACACCCAGTGAGTAGATTTTGCTACAACAGTCCTAGCAAACTATCACAGAAGGAAAAAGCCATTCTATAACAAAAATGCTGCAGAAGAGTAAAAGAAGAAGAAAAATAAAGAAAAGTAATTCATTAGAACACCATGTCTCATAGTCTGTATAACTAAAGCTGTGGCCTGAGTGGATGGCTATACAACATAGATTGTGAGTGGAAAATGATTTTGTAAAAGTTAGGCGGAGCTAACTGGAAAGTAAAGGACTTTATTCAAGGAATTCATACAGAATATGTTTGCATAGATAAATCTATGATTACTAACAATAGATTAGAATTGACAAATGTTGGCATTGTTGAAGTTTTAATTTATTTCTATAGGAATATTTGAAAACTTGTGTTCTTGTTAGTCTCACTCAAATGCAATCTAATCCCCAAAACTTGGTGAAGCAGTTCTTTAAAATAAAATCTAACTTGCAATAAAAATTTAACATAATTATATAAAATAATTTTAATTTCAGTAATTAATGCACTTCTTCTGAAGTAATAAATTTTGTTTCTTTTTGATGTGTTTGGAAATGAATGCAAAAATCTTCATCACTGTGAAAAAAAGCTAAAATAAAAATAATGGACTTATATAGATATAAGTGAATAAATATTTTCCTTTTGCAGAATCACTAAATGAACATAATCATATCACTGAAAGCAAAATGTAGAATTTTGTAGCCATTATGCAAAACTATTCAGTTATTATTTTACCCTTACAATTACAGTATTTAAGCATAAAGTTTATATATTACATTTACTGTCATTCTTGACTTTTTCTTAAGTTTGACTTTTAGTGTAAAAGTTAAGATGAGATAGATTGTACTTTTTTCTACCCCACCTCTTGATAAATTACTCAATTTAGTAAACAAAGTCATAAAAAATTGTGAAAGTCTTTGAAATGGGCCAAAAAGTTATTGGCTGTCTTCAAATGGAACACTGTGAAGGCTTTAAATTATATCCTTCCAATTTATCTGCAATTGGAAAAGACTGTAATGCTGGGAGGGATTGGGGGCAGCAGGAGAAGGGGATGACAGAGGATGAGATGGTTGGATGGCATCACTGACTCGATGGACGTGTGTCTGAGTGAACTTCGGGAGTTGGTGATGGATAGGGAGGCCTGGCGTGCTGCAATTCATGGGATCGCAGAGAGTCGGACAAAACTGAGCGACTGAACTGAACTGAACTGAAGGCATTTGCACCATTTTCTTTGAGCTATTTTACAACTGAGTTAGAAGAAGCTGGTAGAAATGTAAACTATTCTTATCTTCAGACAAAAAAATAATTCCATCCAGTGGAGAGCAATTGATTTTCCTTGATCCTTTATGGAAAAAGCCAGTTTTGCATCTATTTGTGAATTAACTTGATCATTCCTAATTGACTTACGTAAGTGTAGTTTGCTTTGAATTCTCTTTTGAAATAGCTATAACATTTTACTGGTTTAATTAATGTACTAACGTACATCTTTGATATATACTTAGTTTATATTTGTATGTCTATTTTACCTTTGAACATTATCTTTTAATAATGCTTAGTATCTTCTTATGAAAGCAATATGCTAAAATTGTGACTAAACATGCAAAGACTATAAATGTCCATACTTTATTTAAACAACCTTTTTCAGGATAATAAATACAAATTATTATATGACTATTTGGTAGGTGGAATAATGGCTCCCTAAAGATATCCACGTCCTAATTTCTGGAAACTGTAAATAGTATTACCTCACATGGCAAAAGAAGCAGTTGTAGATAGGATTATAGTTAAGAATCTTGAGATGAGATAATTATTGATTATCCTGGTGTGTCCAATGCAGTCAAAAGTGTCCTAGTAAGAGAGAGGCAGGAGGGTCGGAGAAGGAGATGGAAAGACGGAAACAGATCAGAGAGAAAAGAAATTTGAAGATGCTACACTGCTGGCTTTATAAGTAGAAGAAAAGGACCATAAACCCAGAAACACAGGCACAATCTAGAAGCAGGAAAAGGAAAAGAACAGATTCTCCTCTAAGAAACTCCAGTAGAAATAATGTTCTGCTAACACCTTGATTTTAGTACATAATACCCATTTCAGACTTCTGACCTCCAGACTGAAACACAGCTTGTACTGTAAAAATGTGGTAGATTTTTTAAGCCACCAACTTTGTAGTAGCCTATCACAGCACTGACAAAGTACAGTCACCCCCCCCACCCCTTATCTATGGTTTTACTTTGCACAGTTCCAGTCACCCTTGGTCAACTGTGGTTTGAAAATTCTAAATGGAAAATTTCGGAAATAAGCCATTCATATGTTTTAAATTGTACAGGACTCTCAGGAGTGTGATGAAATTTCATGCTGTCCAGCTCTATTCTGCCTGGGAAGTGAATTGTCCCTTTGTCCAGATTATCCTACTCATTAGGACAGTTTGTAGCCTTCTCAGTTATCAGAGGGACACTGTAGGTATCATGGTGCCTGTGCTCAGGTGACTCTAATTTTACCTATAAAGGTCCCAACATGCAAGAGTAGCGATGCTGCCAATTTTGCTATGCCACAGAGAAGCCATGAAGTGTTTCGCTTAAGTGAAAAGGTGAATGGTCTTGACTGATGAAGAAAAAAATCGTATGCTGAGGTTGCTAAGATCTATGGTAAGAACAAATTTTCTCTGTGAAATTGTGAAGAAAAAGTAAATTTGTACCAGTTATGCTATCACATCTCCTACTGCAAAACTTATGGCCACAGTGCATGATAAGTGCTTAATTAAGATGGAAAAGGCATTAGATTTGTACAATAAGATTTTGAGAAAGACCACATTCACAGGTTATTGCAGTATATTATTATAACTGTTCTATTTTATTATACATTTATTAATTAAACTTTATTATAGATATGTATGTGTAGAAAAAATAGTATATATAATATAGGTTTAGTACTATCTGTAGTTTTAGGCATCCACTGGGGATCTTGGAAGATATTTCCCCACTGATAAGGAGGGAATTACTATAATACAAAGGATTAGAGATTCACATAAAAGCCCAACTTCATTAAGCATTTGTGTGAACACTAACATTATTAAAAGAATAAATATACTCAAACATAGCATATGCTTAAGTGCTACAGGTTTAGAAAATATTTAGAAATGACAGGACCAGTTTATTTCATGATCTTCTAGGGTTCTAGAAATCATTATCTGGTCCTTATTTATTCTAATTATTGAAATTTGTCAAAAGTCCTTGCAACGGTTCATTTTTATGTAAACTTGATCAGGCTATCATTTCCAATTATTTAATCAAACAATAATCTAGGAGTTCTTGGGGAGATATTTTGTACATGTACTTAATATAAAATGCAGTCTAAGAAAAGGAAGTTACTCTTAATAATGTAGATGGAGCCTCAACCAGAGTTGAAGGCCTTAAGAGCAAAAACTGAGTTTTCCAGAAGAAATTCTGCCTCAAGTCTGTAGCATTCACTGTTGCCTGAGTTTCAGTCTGCTGCCACCTTACGATTTCTGACTTGGCTAGTCCCTTCAAGGATAAAATGAAGATAACAATCTTGACTCCCAAGAGTATACTTATCTTATCTGTCAGGGTCATAACATCCCTCCCTGAAGTGTATAAATTATTTTCATGTAAAATATCAGACTCTCAGACAATGCTAAAGGATCAGATGAGTAGAAATTAAATTAGTATTTAATAGCATGTATTGCTATTATTATGCATATTGCCTAATGTTTCATTTTGAAGCTGTGATTTCAGAAAAATGTTTCTACTTTACATGTGATGAAACATCTAATACAAGCCTGATTTTTATTTATGAATTGTCTGAGATGATTAGCCACACATTTTTAACTAATGTATTCATGTATGTATCAAAGACTTGTAAATTACTTAATACTTTTGATTATTTCTAGAAATCTGTGCAAAGGAAACAATATTCAACATGTGCAAATATTTATCTGTAAGGCTATTTATCAAAATATTATGTATACGTGTCAATATGCAGCAAAAAGTGATTGCTGTTGATGCTGTTGCTGTTAATGATGCGATAATTAATGATGCTGTTCATTAATTATTCAGTTGTTCCGTTGCTCAGTAGTGTCTGACTCTTTGTACCATAAGGACTGCAGCACACCAGGCTTCCCTGTCCTTCACTATTTCCAGGAGTTTACTCAAACTCACGTCCATTGAGTTGGTGATGCCATCCAACCATCTTGTCCTCTGTCTGCCCTTCACTTCCTGACTTCAATCTTTCCCAGCATCAGCATCTTTTCCAATGAGTAGGATCTTTGCATGAGGTGGACAAAGTATTAGAGCTTCAGCTTCAGCATCAATCCTTCCGCTGAATATTCACCATTGATTTCCTTTAGGATGACTGCTTTGGTCCCCTTGCTGTCCAAGAGATTTTCAAGAGTTCAACATCACAGTTTCAAGGCATCAATTCTTTGGTGCTTGGCCTTTTTATTGTCAAGCTCTAACATCCATACATGACTAATGGAAAAACCACAGGTTTGACTATATGGACCTTTGTTGGCAAAGTAATGTCTCTGCTTTTTAATATGCTGTCTAGGTTTGTCACAGCTTTTTTTCCAAGGGCAAGGGTCTTTTTAATTTCATGGCTGCAGTCACCATCTACAGTGGTTCTGGAGCCCAAGAAAATAAACTCTATCACTGTTTCCATTGTTTCCCCATCTATTTGCCATGAAGTGATGGGATCAGATGCAATAATCTTAGTTTTTTTGAATGTTGAGTTTTAAGTCATCTTTTTCAACCCCTCTTTCACTTTCAACAAGAGGCTTTTTGGTTCCTCTTCATTTTCTGCCATTAGGGTGGTGACATCTCCATATCTGAGGTTATTGATATTTCTTCTGGCAGTCTTGGTTCCAGCTTGTGTTTCATTCAGCCCAGCAATTAGCATGATATATTCTGCAAAATTTTGTCAAATAAGCAGGGTGACAATATACAGCCTTGACGTACTCCTTTTCCAATTTTGAACTAGTCCATTATTCCATATCCTGTTCTAACTGATGGTTCTTGACCTGCATACAGGTATCTCAGGAGGCAGGTAATGTGCTCTGATATTCCCATGTCTTTGAGAATTTTCCACTATTGCTATGATCCACATAATCAAAGGCTTTGTTATAGTCAATAAAGGAGAAATAGATTATTTTCTGGAATTCTCTTGCATTTTCTATGATCCACCAGATGTTGCCAATTTGTTCTCTGGTTCCTCTACCTTTTCTAAATCCAGCTTGTACATCTGGAAGTTTTCCATTCATGTACTGGTGAAGCCTAGCTTGAAGCATTTTGAGCACTAACTTTGTATGTGAAATGAGTATAATTTTTATGAGATAATATGCACCCAAAAAAATGAATTTGTAGTAAAATATTTATTTATGTGGCCATATATTTCTAATATAGAGATAAGGGGAAATTTTTATAAAGATTAATATATGTATTTTAGCAAATTTTCAAGGAAGCCAATAAAATATTTTATAAAAATAGTAAAAGAATAGTCTGCAAAATATTCACATTTTTTATATTTCTAAGGAATGATAGGTTTTTTCTTGTGTTTTTAACTATTAACAAGCTTTTTAAAGAAAACAAGTAACAAATTTAAATTTAAAATAATTTAATCAATGAGCTAACAATATTTTGAGACAAATTTTTATATTTCAAAATTATTTCCAGATATCCCCATTTTTTGAATAATAATAATATCTTATAAGTGCCATATATTTTTTCTGGAAAAGACGTGTCTTAACAAATGATACTGAAGCTGAAACTCCAGTACTTTGGCCACCTCATGCGAAGAGTTGACTCATTGGAAAAAACTCTGATGCTGGGAGGGATTGGAGGCAGAAGGAGAAGGGGACTACAGAGGATGAGATGGCTGCATGGCATCACTAACTCGATGGACGTGAGTCTGAGTGAACTCCGAGAGATGGTGATGGACAGGGAGGCCTGGCGTGCTGTGATTCATGGGGTTGCAAAGAGTTGGACACGACTGAGTGACTGAACTGAACTGAACTGAACAAACAATTAGTAAGTAAAAGAAAATAATACAAATAGTGAAATGTCCCCTAAGCTGTATGTGATATTTTTCTCAGCCCAAGACTACCCTTCACTTTCTTCCTTTCTCTTGGCCCTAGCATAGCCTGTTATCATGTTGGCCATAGTACATGCTTCAGGGATGGCACTTGATACTTGAAACAATCAGAGAACTCTCCTAGATAATATTCTATGTGGAGCTAATATACACACATCAGTATTTTTTTTTTTTACTGACACAAATCTTGAATGATGTTAGCTTAACACTGTCTACCAACACGGTTTTAGGGTGATGAAAGCCTATGTAAATAGAAGAGAATGAAGACAGCACGAACAAAGCAGAAATCAGAGATAGAGAGAAAAATCCAGATGAAGTTCAAGCCCACAGTTCCAGTCACTGAGCTGCAACTGGAGGGTGCAATTCCTGCTCATCTGTTTTAATTTGGTGAGGTACTACTACATTACATGTCCAGTAAATCTTCTTGCTTAAAGAATTTGTAATACTGCTAGAAAATTAAAATATGCATTAAATTAAAAAATAAGAGGTATTTCATAATATTCCTTAACCAAAATAAGATGAAAACATTGCAAATTGCCTGTTAAATAGAGAAATACATGTCTGCTTGAATATTTGGAAGATAGATAGGTTTCTCCCATGCTTATTCTATAAAACTGCAATTTGAAAAATAGGAAAGAAAATACACTACGAACAATTTATATTTATGTTTTCAAATTCAAAACTTGTCTGTTCCTTTTTCCCATTCCTATGTCTAGCCAAATACCTGGGAAACTTTCTTTCTATAGCTAAAAATATGAGTCAATGTTTCTGGGAAGTTATTTAAATCTAGTTTTTAAATGTCTAATTCATACTTCAATTACACTTGAAATATATTACTTGAAATTCTAGAATAAAATAATGTAATAAAGGAATATGTTTTCCCCCCTAAGATTTAAAAATAAATTCTTATATTGGGTTGGCCAAAAAGTTTATTCAGGTTTGTCCAAACAATCATATGGAAAATCCAAAACGAGCTCTTTGGCAAGCCCAAATATATAGCATGCATTAGTTGACATAATTTTCTAGTGAACGAGCAAAAATATGAGGGCTTTTTTGCTTTAATTGGATAACAGTCGCTATAAATCGGTGTTCTTCACTAAAACTCACAAAGAGGCTGTAACATGGAAGAAAAGAGCACAAAATAGTTTCAAATGATATAAGAATAAAATTATATTATAATATGCTAAGTTCCCACTAGAATAGTCCACAGTTCGTTCAGTTCAGTCACTCAGTTGTGTCCGACTCTTTGCGACCCCATGAACCGCAGCACGCCAAGCCTCCCTGTCCATCATCAACTTCGAGAATCTACTCAGACTCTTGTCCATCGAGTCAGTGATGCCATCCACCATCTCATCCTCTGCCGTCCTCTTCTCCTCCTGCCCCCAATCCATCCCAGCATCAGAGTCTTTTCCAATTAGTCAATTCTTCGCATGAGGTGGCCAAAGTATTGGAGTTTCAGCTTTAGCATCAGTCCTTCCAATCCAGGACGGATCTCCTTTAGAATGGACTGGCTGGATCTCCTGGCAGTCCAAGGGACTCTCAAGAGTCTTCTCCAACACCACAGTTCAAAAGCATCAATTCTTTGGTGCTCAGCCTGCTTCTCAGTCCAACTCTCACATTCATACATGACCGCTGGAAAAACCATAGCCTTGACTAGTTGGACCTTTGTTGGCAAAGTAATGTCTCTGCTTTTGAATATGCTGTCTAGGTTGGTCATAACTTTCTATCCAAGGAATAAGTGTCTTTTAATTTCATGGCTGCAATCACCATCTGCAGTGATTTTGGAGCCCCAAAAAATAAAGTCTGACACTGTTTCCACTGTTTCCCCTTCTATTTCCCATGAAGTGATGGGACCAGATGCCATGATCTTCATTTTCTGAATGTTGAGCTTTAAGCCAACTTTTTCACTCTTCTCTTTAACTTTCATCACGAGGCTTTTTAGTTCCTCTTCACTTTCTGCCATAAGTGTGGTGTCATCTGCATATCTGAGGTTATTGATATTTCTTCCAGCATTCTTGATTCCAGCTTGTGCTTCTTCAAGTCCAGCGTTTCTCATGATGTACTCTGCATGTAAGTTAAATAAGCAGGGTGACAATATACAGCCTTGACGTGCTCCTTTTCCTATTTGGAACCAGTCTGTTGTTCCATCTCCAGTTCTAACTGTTGCTTCCTGACCTGCATTTAGGTTTCTCAAGAGGCAGGTCAGGTGGTCTGGTATTCCCATCTCTTTTAGAATTTTCCACAGTTTTTTGTGATCCATACAGTCAAAGGCTTTGGCATAGTCAATAAAGCAGAAATAGATGTTTTTCTGGAACTCTCTTGCTTTTTTGATGATCCAGCAGATGTTGTCAATTTGATCTCCGGTTCCTCTGCCTTTTCTAAATGTAGCTTGAACATCTGGAATTTTATGGTTCATGTATTGCTGAAGCCTGGCTTGGAGAATTTTGAGCATTACTTTACTAGCGTGTGCTGCTGCTGCTGCTAAGTCACTTCAGTGGTGTCCGACTTTATGCGACCCCATAGATGGCAGCCCACCAGGCTCCCCCGTCCCTGGGATTCTCAAGGCAAGAACACTGGAGTGGGTTGCCATTTCCTTCTCCAATGCATGAAAGTGAAAAGCGTGTGAGGTGAGTGCAATTGTGTGGTGGTTTGAGCATTCTTTGGCACTGCCTTTCTTTGGGATTGGAATGAAAACTGACCTTTTCCAGTCCTGTGGCCACTGCTGAGTTTTCTAAATAGTCCTAATATAAAATAAGATAAATATCATTGAATTTCACAATAAAGTGATAAAATTTCACTATAAAGTGACTTTTGAGCTTTTTAAAAGAGAAATTTGAGTTTTCATTAGAGTCTAAAATTATCAAGGTAGATGGCCTGGATAGATTGTCCTATATCCTAAAACAACCAAAAATTCCCCAAACCTCAAAACAACAAGAAAGTAGGAAATAGGAAATGAAGAGTAAATCAAGTCAAAATCAGTGTGGCATGAAAAGGCAAAGTCTCAAGACACATTGCAAGTTGATCTGGGTCAAAACTCATTATAGTGCCTTTTTTTCTGGTTGGTCTAAAACCCACAGTCACTTTATAATGAAGCACTATAGTTTACTGAAGGAAAGATTAGCATACACACCCAAGTTGCTGTTGTTGTTCAGTCACTAAGTCATGTCTGACTCTTCGTGACCCCCTGGACTGTAGCATGCCAGGCTCCTCTGTTCTCCACTAACTCCTGGAGTTTGCTCAGATCCATATCCATTGAGTCAGTGATGCAATCTAACCATCTTATCCTCTGCTGCCCTCTTCTCCTTTTGCTTTCAGTCTTTCCCAAGATCAGGGTCTTTTCCAATGAGTCAGTTCCTCTTCGAATCAAGTGGCCAAAGTATTGGAGCTTCAGGTTCAGCACCAGTACTTCCAATGAATATTCAGGTTTGATTTTCTTTAGGATTGATTGGTTAGTTCTCCTTGCTGTTCAAGAGACTCTCAAGAGTCTTCTCCAGCACCACAATTTGAAAGCATCAATTCTTCGGTGCTCAGCCTTCTTTATGGTCCAGCTCTCATATCCATACCTGATTACTGGAAAAACCATAGTTATGACTATATGGACCTTTTTCAGCAAAATAATGACTCTTTTTTAGTATGCTATCTAGGTTTGTCATCGCTTTTCTCCCAAGGAGTAAGTATATTTTAATTTCATGGCTGAAGTCACCATCTGTAGTCCAAGAAAAGAGTTTGTCACTGCTTCCGCTTTTCCCCTTCTGTTTGCCATGAAGTGATGGGACCAGATGCCATGATCTAATTTTTTCTAATGCTGAGTTTCAAGCAAGACTTTTTACTCTCCTCTTTCACCTTCATCAAGAGGCTTCAGTTCCATTTCACTGTCTGCCATAAGAGTGGTGTCATCTGCATATCTGAGGTTGTTATTTCTCCTAGCAATCTTTATTCTAGTTTGTATTTATCCAGGCCAGAATCTTCCATGATGTACTCTGCATATAAATTAAATAAGCAGGGTGACAATATATAGCCTTGTTGTACTTGTTTTCCAATTTTGAACCAGTCAGTGGTACACACCCAAGTACCTTTCTTTTTGTTTAATTTAGAAATTATGCCTCACAAATATATCAGTCATCCCTGAAACCATATATACATACATACATATATATATATATATATATATATAGAGAGAGAGAGAGAGAGAGAGAGAGAGAGAGAGAGAGAGAGAGAGGTCAGCAAAGTCTCTCATTAAATACATGGACATGTGACTACCTTGACACGTGTATATCTACAAACCATTCTGGTGCTAAATAATAGAGAAAAGGTGGGGTGAAGGATGAGATAGCTCTGTAGTTATCAGCCACAAGTTAAGGAGCTGAAAGACAAGAGGTTTACAGAGAGTTTAACAAAGCTTAGAAAAAAAACGTGTATATGGGACAGGAAAATACTCACATACACAATGATCTGCTGAACCATAAGTGTTCATATGAAACAGATAAATTTTATATCATGAATCTCCTCTCATGCAGGAAAAGTAACCTCTCATGCACCCTTCTTGTGGCACGTGCCTTTGACGACTATTCAACCTCTAGTTACCATCAACAGTTCTACTTTATATTTCACCCACAAAAGCTACCTCACTGTTAAAACTATTTAGGTCTTAAATTTTCCTATTCAATATTTTGTAGTTTTAGTGTGGAGGTTTGCTACCAAAAATAATATAAAATGTATTTCATTTTTCAATTATTCATTATTCCGAGGCAAGGATACTGGAGCAGACCACCATTTCCGTCTTGAAGGGATCTTCTCTACACAGGGATTGAATGCACATCTCCTGCTTGGCAGGCAGATTCTTTACCAGTGAAGCCATCTGGGAAACCCTTTAAATATTATGTAACTTCATAATCTAAAAATCTTAAAAAAATATATTTCCATTTTTCTCATTCTTGTCCTTCATGTCAGAGGTTTTAATTATACATATAACCCTAAAATATATTACTATCAAATATTTTAAAATTCATTTGAAAGATTTAAGAAATAAGAAAATATTTTTTAATTAAATGAGGAATAATTATTTACACATATACATAAGTTTACTACTTTGATACTCTTCATTTGTTTGTATAGATCTGAGTTTTGTATCTGATATCATTTTCATTTACTCTCAAAAACTTTATCATTTCTTATAGGGTAGGACTTTAGACAATATATTTATTTGTCAAAAATGTGTTTGCCTTATAATTTGAAGGATATATATTATTTCTTTCCAATGCTTTAATGATGTGATTAAATTTTCTTCTGACTTGTATTATTTCTCTGGAAAAATCAGGGGACACTTATCTTTGGTATGATAATACATCTGTTTTATCTCTAGTTGCTGTAAGATTTTATTTATTCATTTTTAATTGATCAATGATTGCTTTACAATATTGGTTTGATTTCTGTCATACATCAACATAAATTTTTACTTTCTGGCTTTCTAAATTTGATTATAATATGTATTGCTGTGGTTTTATTTTTACTTATTTTTCCTTTAATTTGAGATAATTTTAAAATTTATTTATTTATTAGCTATGCTGGTCTTTGTTGTTGCATGGACTTTTCCTTGGTTATGGCAAGAGAGGAATACTCTCTAGTTGTGGTGTGCAAGCTTCTCACTTCTCACATGGCTTCTCTTACTGTTGAGCATGGGCTCTAGGGAATGAAGGCTCAGTAGTTGCAGCTCCTGAGCTCTAGAGCACAGGTTCAGTAGTTGTGGCATTCCTGGGCTTAGTTGCTCTGGGGCATGTGGGATCTTCCTGAACCAGGGATGGAGCCCATTATCTACTGCATTGGCAGGTGGAGTCTTTACTACTGAGCCACCCGGGAAACCGCTCATATTATATCTGTGTTATCATATTTAGAAAGCATTCAACTGATAGCTCTCCAAAATTTTCTTCTTTCTGAATTTCCTCTGGCATTCCAATTATATATGCGTTCATTTACTTGATATTTTCCTGCCAATTTCGTCCTTTTTTTTTCTTCAGGTGTTTTTTCTCCACACTTTAGTTTGTATGGTTCCTATTTTATTTTCTCCAAGATCAATGACCTTTTCTATTGAAGTGCCTAACCTGTTGTTGAGCTCATTCAGTGAATGCTTCATTCAGATATGATATATTTAGTTCTGGAATTTTAATTTTTGTAAATATATGGTTTCCATTTCTCTACTGATATTTTCGTATTTGCTTTTTATGTTCTTGCTATACTTTAAGTTCTTGAGATATATTCATAATAGCTTATATATTTATATTATAGCATTTGTCTTTACCTAAAAACATATTTTCCTGGAGAAGGAAATGGCAACCCACTTCAGTATTCTTCCCTGAAAACCCCATAGACAGAGGAGCCAGGTGGGCTACCATCCATGGGGTTGCAAAAGACTCAGATATGACTAAACAACAGCAACATAAACTTATCTATTTATATCTATAAAAATCTCTGCTTTTCCATTAGTCAATAACATCTGTTATTCTTAACTCTAGTAGTATTAATTGATATTTTTCTCTGAGTTATATGTCACATTTCATTACTCCTTTACTACTACTATGTTGATTATACATGGTTGGTTATAGCTATGCTAATTATTATGTGTTTGGGTTTTATTATCTTCCTCCAGAATGCTGAGCTTTTTTTCTGGAAAGCTGTTACTTTACTTGTGAATCAGCTTGAACAGTTTTATGTTTGTTTTTAATTTTGATTTTGGGGGTTCTTAATAGCTTTGTCCCCTGGAGAAGGGCATGGGAACGCACTCTAGTATTCTTGCCTGAAAAACCCCATGAACAGAGGAGCCTGGTGGGCTACAGTTTACAGGGTCACAGAATCAGACACGACTGAAGCAACTTGACACCCAACAAGATGGTGGAGTAGAAGGATGTGCTCTCATCTTCTCCTGTGAGAACTTGCTGCTGAACAATCAACAACAGGAGAATGTTGGATCCCATCAAAATAAGATACCCCACATCCAAGGGCAAAGGAGAAGCCCCAGAAAGACTGTAGGGGGGCGCGAAATCACATTTAGAATCAAACCTGATATCTTCCAGAGATGTTCAAAAGGCTCAGACAAAACCTTATGCACACCAGGAGACCCCACAGAGATAAGCCAGACCTGCCTTCAAGTGTTTGAGTGTCTCCTGGGGAGGTACGAGTCAGCAGTGGTCAGCCACATGGGTGGGGGCTTTGAGTGCTGAGACCTAGAGGTAGCATAAGCCCTCTTGGAGGAGATTGCCATTAACGCCACAAATGAGCCACCAGAACTTACACAGGACTAGGGAAGCAGGCTCTTTGAGGGCACACACAAAACCATGCACATACCAGGACCCAGGAGAAAGGTGCCACAAGAGACTGACCTAGACTTGCCTGTGAGTGTCCAGGAGTCCCTGGTGGAGGCATGGGTTAGTGGTGGCCTGCTGCAGGTTCTGGAGCACTGAGTGTGGCTGTGCACGCACTGGACATTTTGAAGGAGGTTGCCATTTTCATCATTACTTAAACCATAAGTATGGTAGCAGGTCAAACAACAGGGAGGGAACACAGCCCGGCTCATCTACAGAAAATTGGATTAAAGATTTACCAAGCATGGCCCTGCCATTCAGAAAAAGACCTCGTTTTCCCCACAGTCAGTCTCTCCCATTAGGAAGCTTCCATAAGCCTCTTATCCTTATTTATCAGAGGGCAGATAGAATTAAAACCACAATCACAGAAAACTAATCAAACTGATCACATGGACAATAGCATTGTCTAACTCAATGAAACTATGAGCCATGCCATGTAGGGCTACCCAAGACAGACAGGTCATGGTGGGAAGTTCTGACAATACGTGGTCCTCTGGAGAAGGGGATGGCAAACGACTTCAATATTCTTCCATCAGAACCCCATGAACAGTATGAAAAGGCAAAAGACATGACATTGAAAGATGAACTTCCCAGGTCGGTAGGTGCCTAATATGCTACTGAAGAAAAGTGGAGATACAACATCAGAAAGGATGAGGAAATGGAGCCAAAACAAAAATAATGCCCGACTGTGGATATGACAGGTGATGAAAGTAAAGTCCAATGCTGTAAAAAGCAATATTGCATAGGAACCTGGAATGTTAGGTCCATGAAACAAGGCAAATGGGAAGTCGTCAAACAGCAGATGGCAAGAGTTAATGTCGACATTTTAGGAATCAGTGAACTAAAATGGACTGGAATGGGTGATTTTAACTCAGATGGCCATCATGTATCAAGAAAAGGCACTGGTCATAGCAAACACCCTCTTCCAACAACACAAGAGAAGACTCTACACATGGACATCACCAGATGGTCAACACCGAAATCTGATTATATTCTTTGCAGCCAAAGATGGAGAAGCTCAATACAGTCAACAAAAACAAGACTTGGAGCTGACTGTGGCTCAGATCATGAACTCCTTATTGCCAAATTCAGATTTAAATTGAAGAAAGTAGGGAAAACCACGAGATAATTCAGGTATAAGCTAAATCAAATCCCTTATGATTATACAGTGGAAGTGAGAAATAGATTCAATGGACTAGATCTGATAGATAGAGTGCCTGATGAACTATGGATGGAGGTTCGTGACACTGTACAGGAGACAGGGATCAAGACCATCCCCATGGAAAAGAAATGCAAAACAGCAAAATGGCTGTCTGAGGAGGGCTTACAAATAGCTGTGAAAAGAAGAGAAGTGAAAAGCAAAGGAGAAAAGGAAAGATATAAGCATTTGAATGCAGAGTTCCAAAGAATAGCAAGAAGAGATAAGAAAGCCTTCTTCAGCGATCAATGCAAAGAAATAGAGGAAAACAACAGAATGGCAATGACTAGAGATCTCTTCAAGAAAATTAGAGATATCAAGGGAACATTTCATGCAAAGATGGATTCAATAAAGGACAGAAATGATATGGGCCTAACAGAAGCAGAAGATATTAAGAACAGGTGGCAAGAATATACAGAAGAACTATACAAAAAAGAGCTTCATGACCAAGATAATCACAATGGTGTGATCACTCACCTAGAGCCAGACATCCTGGAATGTGAAGTCAAGTGGGCCTTAGAAAGCATCACTACGAACAAAGCTAGTGGAGGTGATGGGAATTCCAGTGGAGTTATTTCAAATCCTGAAGGATGATGCTGTGAAAGTGCTGCACTCAATATGCCAGCAAATTTGAAGAACTCAGCAGTGGCCACAGGACAGAAAACATCAGTTTTCATTCCAATCCCAAAGAAAGGCAATGATGAAGAATGCTCAAACTACCGCACAATTGCACTCATCTCACACGCTAGTAAAGTAATGATCAAAATTCTCCAAGCCAGGCTTCAGCAATACGTGAACTGTGAAATTCCAGATGTTCAAGCTGGTTTTTGAAAAGGCAGAGGAAACAGAGATCAAATTGCCAACATCCGCTGGATCATGGAAAAAGCAAGAGAGTTCCAGAAAAATATCTATTTCTGCTTTATTGACTATGCCAAAGCTTTTGACTGTGTGGATCACAATAAACTATGGAAAATTCTGAAAGAGATGGGAATACCAGACCACCTGACCTGTCTCTTGAGAAACCTATATGCAGGTCATGAAGCAATAGTTAGAACTGGACATGGAACAACAGACTGGTTCCAAATAGGAAAAGGAGTACGTCAAGGCTGTATATTGTCACCCTGCTTATTTAACTTATATGCAGAGATATCATGAGAAACACTGGGCTGGAAGAAGCACAAGCTGGAATCAAGATTGCCGGGAGAAATATCAATAACCTCAGATATGCAGATGATACCACATTTATGGCAGAAAGTGAAGAGGAACTAAGGAGTGAAAGAGGAGAGTGAAAAAGTTGGCTTAAAGCTCAACATTCAGAAAACGAAAATCATGGCATCTGGTCCCATCACTACATGGGAAATAGAAGGGGAAACAGTGGAAACAGTGTCAGACTTTATTTTTTTGGGCTCCAAAATCACTGCAGATGGTGACGGCAGCCATGAAATTAAAAAACGGTTACTCCTTGGATAGAAAGTTATGACCAACCTAGATAGCATATTAAAAAGCAGAGATATTACTTTGCCAACAAAGGTCCATCTAATCAAGGCTATGGTTTTTCCAGTGGTCATGTATGGATGTGAGAGTTGGACTATAAAGCTGAGCACTGAAGAATTGATGCTTTTGAACTGTGGTGTTGGAGATGACTCTTGAGAGTTCCTTGGACTGTAAGGAGATCCCACCAGTCCATCCTAAAAGAGATCAGTCCTGGGTGTTCATTGGAAGGAATGATGCTGAAGCTGAAACTCCAGTACTTTGGCCACCTCATGCAAAGAGTTGACTCATTGGAAAAGACTCTGATGCTGGGATGGATTGGGAGCAGGAGGAGAAGGGGATGACAAAGGACGAGATGGCTGGATGGCATCACTGACTCAATTGACATGAGTCTGAGTGAACTCCAGGAGTTGGTGATGGACAGGGAGGCCTGGCGTGCTACAATTTATGGGGTCACGAAGAGTCGGACATGACTGATGACTGAACTGAATTGGACTGTGGGCAAGAATCCCTTACAAAAAATGGAGTAGCCATCATAGTCAACAAAAGAGTCTGAAATGTAATACTTGGGTGCAATCTTAAAAATGACAAACCATTCAATATCACAGTAATCCAAGTCTATGCCCTGACCAGTAATGCAATAGAAGCTGAAATTGAACATGTCTATGAAGACCCACAAGAACTTCTAGAACTAACACCCAAAAAAGATGTCCTTTTCCTCATAGGGGACTGGAATGCAAAAGTAGGAAATCAAGAGATACCTGGAGTAACAGGCAAATTTGCCATTGGAATACAAAATGAAGCAGGGCAAATGCTAACAGAGTTTTGCCAAGAGAATACACTGGTCACAGAAAACAACCTCTTCCAAAAACATAAGAAAAGACTCTACACATGGACATCACCAGATGGTCAGTACCAAAATCAGATTCATTATATTCTTTGCAGCCAAAGATGGAGAAGCTCTATACAGTCAGGTAAAACAAGACCAGGAGCTGACTGTGGCTCAGATCATGAAACCCTTATTGGCAAATCCAGACTTAAATTGAAGAAAGTAGGGAAAACCATTAGACCATTCAGGTATAACCTAAATCAAATCCCTTATGATTATACAGTGGAAGTGACAAATAGTTTCAAGGGATTAAATCTGACAGAGTCCCTGAAAAATTATGGACAGAGGTTCGTGACATTGTACAGGAGGTGGGGATCCAAACCATTCCCAAGAAAAAGAAATACAAAAAGGCAAAATGGTTGTCTGAGGAGGCCTTGCAAATAGCTGAAAACAGCAGAGAAGCTAAAGGCAATGGAGAAAAGGAAAGATATACCCAATTGAATGCAGAGCTCCAAAGAATAGCAAGGAGAGAAAATAAAGCCTTTCTCAGTGATCAGTGCAAACAAATACAATAAAATAATAGAAGGGGAAAGACTAGAGATCTCTTCAAGAAAATTAGAGATACCAAGGGAATATTTCATGCAAAGATGGGCTCAATAAAGGACAGAAATGGTAGGGACCTAAAAGCAGCAGGAGATATTAAGAAGAGGTAACAAAAATACAGAGAAGAAGTATACAAACAATATCTTCATGACCCAGATAACCACAATGGTGTGATCACTCACCCAGAGCCAGACATCCTGGAATGCGAACTCAAGTGGGCCTTAGGAAGCATCACTAGGAAAAAAGCTAGTAGGGGTACTGAAATTCCAGTTGAGCTATTTCAAATCCTAAAAGATGATGTTGTCAAAGTGCTGCACTCAATATGTCAGCAAGTTTGGAAAACTAAGCAGTGGTCACAGGACTGGAAAAGGTCAGTTTTCATTCCAATCCCAATCAAGAGAAGTGAAAGTGAAGTGACGTCCAACTCTTTGCGACCCCATAAACTGTAGCCTACCATGCTCCTCCATCCATGGGACTTTCCATGCAAGAGTACTGGTGTGGGTTGCCATTTTCTTCTCCAGAGGATCTTCTACACCCAGGGATTGAACCCGGGTCTCCCACATTGTAGGCAGACGCTTTACCATCTGAGCCAAAGAATGCTGAATACTGCACAACTGCACTCATCTCACATGCTAGCAAAGTAATGTCCCAAATTCTCCAAGCCAGGCTTCAACGATATGTAAACCGTGAACTTCCAGATGTCCAAGCTGGATTTAGAAAAGGCAGAGGATCCAATGATCAAATTGCCAACATCTGTTGGATCATAAAACAATCAAGAGAATTCCAGAAAAACATCTATTGCTTTATTGACTATGCTAAAGCTTTTGACTATGTTGATCACAAAAAACTATGGAAAATTATTAAAGAGATGGGAATATCAGAACACCTTTCCTGCCTCCTGATAAACCTGTATGCAGGTCAAGAACCATCACTTAGAATAGGATATGGAACAACGGACTGGTTTCAAATTGGGAAAGAAATATGTCAAGGCTGTATATTGCCATCTTGCTTATTTAACATTATATGCAGAGTACATCATGTGAAATGCCGGGCTGGATGAAGCACAAGCTGGATTCAATTGGCCGGGAGAAATATCAATAATTTCAGATACGCAGATGACACCGCCCTTATGGCATAAAGTGAAGAAGAAACAAAGAGCCTCTTAATGAAAGGGAAAGAGAGTGAAAAAGTTGGCTTAACTCAACATTCAGAAAACTAAGATCATGGAATCTGGTCCTATCACTTCATGGCAAATAGATGGGGAAACAATGGGAACAGTGACAGACTTTATTTGGAGGGACTCCAAAATCACTGCAGATGGTGATTGCAGCCATGAAATTGAAAGACACTTGCTCCTTGGAAGAAAAGCTAAGGCCAAGCTAGATAGCATATTCAAAAGCAGAGACATTACTTTGCTAGCAAAGGTCCATCTAGTCAAGGCTATGGTTTTTCCAGTAGTCACGTATGGATGTGAGAGTTGGACTATAAAGAAAGCTGAGCGCAGAATTGATGCTTTTAAACTGTAATGTTGGAGAAGACTCTTGAGAGTCCTTTGGACTGCAAGGAGATTCAACCTGTCAATGCTAAAGGAAATCAGTCCTGAATATTCAATGGAAGGACTGATGTTGAAGCTGAAACTCCAATACTTTGGCCACCTGATGATAACTGACTCATTGGAAAAGACCCTGATGCTGGGAAACATGGAAGGTAAGAGGAGAAGGCGATGACAGAGGATGAGATGGTTGGATGGGATCACCAATTCGATGGACATGAGTTTGAGCAAGCTCTGGGAGCTGGTGATGGACGTGGAAGCCTGGCATGCCACAGTCCATGGGGTCGCAAAGAGTCGGATATGACTGAGCAGTTGAACTGAACTGATAGCTTTTACTTTAAAACAGATTAGCTGTTTATTTATATATGGACTGCCTGAGCTCACTACTTAGTGATCTGAGTTTCTGATAAGGTCTCTCCACTCTGGAATCTCAGTATTAAACATAGCCAAGGTTTATATGAGCTCAGGTATTTGTTCAGTTTACAGTTCCATATAGTTTTTCTTCTTTGTTTCCTTTGATATATTTTCCCCAGTAGTTGTTCTTTGCCTAAATTTGTGAAGTTTCTCCCTGTACATATACAGTCTACTATTCTGGTAGGCTGCAGTCCATGGGTTCGCTAGGAGTCGGAGACTTCACTTTCACTTTTCATTTTCAGGCATAGGAGAAGGAAATGGCAACCCACTCCAGCATTCTTGCCTGGAGAATCCCAGGGACGGGAGAGCCTGGTGGGCTGCCGTCTATGAGGTCGCACAGAGTCGGACACGACTGAAGCAACTTAGCAGCAGCAGCATTCAGCAACATACCCAAGGGGACTTTTATGTAAAATTTTGGAGCTTCATTTATACACAGCTCCCTTCTCTGTTATCTTGCCAAGCACATTCTAGCCAGCTCCGTAGTGGTGATCTGTTTCGCCACTCAGCAAGATCACTGTGCACTATTTGGCTACCCTCTCCTCATGTTGTGCTTGGGAAAGTGAGTCCCTTCAGAGAGCAAGGGAAATACTTTGATTTTACTCATTGGCCTTTTTTTATCTCACAGGTTGAGATACTGCACTATCTGTGTTTTTTTGTTTTGTTTTTCTATTTTTCCCAACCTTCATTTCACTTAGAACCCACTCAACTTAATTTCATAGAACAAATATACAGAAATATTAAAATGCCTCTTTAATCAATACTTTTTCCAGTTTTTGGAATGATTTCAATTTTAGATTAATGAATTATAACATTTCAAAATAACCTGTTAAATTATGCCCCCACGGTGTAATTCCAATAAGCTTTTATTTTGTAATATTAACTTTTGTAGCATAATAGTAAGGAAAAGCCAAGGAACACAAAATAAAAAATTTCCAGGCAATGGTTTTATTTGAAGAGTTTCCTTAAAATGGACAATGAACCTACAGTGTTTAATTGTATAAAAGTTTCTACTTTTCACATATTTGATATTCATTGGAATCCATTCATATTCAGTAATTAATAAAACAAAAATGAGAAGAGAGATATAAGATTCATAGTAACTCAAATGAATTTACGTGAGTAAATTGATAGTCAATTGTTTCAAGCAGGAATATCAACATATACTGTAAATGGACTGTAGACAGAGAAAAAATATTTTTTCCACATAGGTATTTCTCAGGTCTGCAGGCCTGCTCTCAAATATGGTGTAATAAAAAGATCTCTAAATTAGGAGGCAGAAAGACTAATATCTAACCTTAATACTTAATCCTAACTGTGTTTGCTGCTGCTGCTGCTAAGTCGCTCAGTCGTGTCCGACTCTGTGCGACCCCATGGACTGTAGCCCACCAGGCTCCTCCATCTATGGGATTTTCCAGGCAAGAGTACTGGAGTGGGGTGCCATTGCCTCTTCCACCTAACTGTGTTTAGGTGAGTCTTATAATTATTCTGAGCTATCCAAAGAGTTGACTCATTGGAAAAGACTCTGATGCTGGGAGGGATTGGGGGCAGGAGGAGAAGGGGATGACAGAGGATGAGATGGCTGGATCGCATCACTGACTTGATGGACGTGAGTCTGAGTGAACTCCGGGAGTTGGTGATGGACAGGGAGTCCTGGCATGCTGCAATTCATGGGGTCGCAAAGAGTTGGACACGACTGAGCAACTGAACTGAACTGAGGCTCCCCGGATGCCTCACCAGGTAAAGAATCTGCGTGCAGTGCAGGAGATGCAGGACACATGGATTTGATCCCTGGGTCAGAAAGATCCCCTGGAGGAGGAAATGGCAACCCATTTCAGCATTCTTGTCTGAAAAATCTCATGGACAGAGGCGTCTGGTGTGTTATAGTCCAAAAGGTTGCAGAGTTGAACATGACTGAGCACACAGACACACACACACTCACACAGTTTCTGAGCTTTCCACACAGTGCAGTGGTAAAGAATCTGTGGCCAATGCAGGAAATGCCAGACACAGGTTCTATCTCTGCATCGGGAAGATCTCCTGGCATAGGAAATCGTACCTACTCCAGTATGCTTGCCTGGAAAGTTCCACAGGCAGAGGAGCCTTGTGGGCTCCATGGGGTCACAAAGAGTCAGACATGAATGAGCACACAGCACATATGCACTATAATATTTCTAGGTGTTCCTATTCTGTAAATAGGAGAATCTAGATTATCCAAGACAGTTTAATTTGTTAAAAAAATCACATTCTAAACTGAAGCAATTGAGAACCAGGGTATATGGTCTGAAGCTTTTTTTTTTTTTTTTCCATTCTAGCTCAAAGGGATCCTTTATAAATTTACAAGGTTGATGCCATCTATAGGATACGACTTTCAACAGGGGCAGATATTTTACAACTCATGGCATATATATTGGTCATAGTAATTATTAGCAGCTTTCTGCCTGTTTATAAAAGTCCTAGAATCATGTTCTTGGTAAATTGTATCCTGGTATTTCATACCACTAATTATATCTCATTAAGTATCCTGCAGAATAATCCACTTATTGGACTTTCCTCTATCTCACAGCTTTTCTGATCCCTTAGCAAAGTCATTTTATCCTCAAGCTTATGATTACAACTCTCTGTCAAGCCTTTCTTTCTCATTTTGAGTGCTTCATGTTATATAATACTTTATTTTAAAAGTATCTTAGAGATGAAAATATATGTTTTACTACTTGAATACTATCAAACCATATTGAGATGTTGCTGTTCAGTCACTAAGTCATGTCCGACTCTTTGAGACCCGATGAACTGCAGCACACCAGGCTTTCCTGTCCTTCACTATTTCCCAGAGTTTGCTCAAACTCACGTCCATTGATTCAGTGATGCCATTCAACTATATTATGCTCTGTCGCTCCCTTCTCTTGCCCTCAATCTTTCCCAGCATCAGGGTCTTTTCCAATGATTTGGCTCTTTCTACCAGGTGACCAAAGTATTAGAGCTTCATCTTCAGCACCAGTCCTTCCGATGAATATTCAAGGTTGATTTCATTTAATGTTGACTGGTTTGATCTGCTTGATGTTGAAGTGACTCTCAAGAGTCTTCTCCAGCACCACAGTTCAAAAGCATAAATTTTGTGCTCAGTCTTCTTTATGGTCCAACTTTCACATCTGTACATGACTACTGGAAAAACCACAGCTTTGACTAGATGAACCTTTGTCAGCAAAGTGATGTCTCTGCTTTTTAATACACTGTCTAGTTTCATCATAGCTTTTCTTCCAAGGAACAAGCACCTTTTAATTTCCTGGTTGCAGTCACCTGATTTTAGAGCCCAAGAAAATAAAATCTGTCACTGTTTCTACTTTTTCCCCATATATTTGCCATGAACTGATGGGACTGGATATATAGCATTTATCTTGTGATTAAACACCATCACACACAGACTGATGTCCAATTTAATAATATCTTAAAATAACATGTATGTATATGATACGATAATAACAGAAAAAAATGAATTTATTTGATCCACTCCATGACAGAAGTAGAATAGTTGTATGCTATTTTTATTCAGCAATTTTATGTGACAACTTTTATATATACTATCTTGATATCTCACTTTCATACACAAACATACTAAATAGGCACATTCAAAATAGTCATTCTTAACATATCTGAGTGTCCTAGAACAGAGACACGTATCTTTATCCAGTTGTCCCTGCAATGTCTCTTCAATTCTGAAGTAGATCTTTTCTTTAAATGAAAAATTTTTAGATGCTTATTTTAAAAATCCATTTACAGCCTATTCTATATGCCAGGGGGAACTGCGGTTCAAAATTGGTTTTCTATTTGCTCTATATCTTGTTTGAACTTAATTGCTCTTGGATTGTTGTAGTTTTACTTTTTAAATTTTTCTTTCATGGTGAGAACATCCTTGAGTAAATTTACAGCAATAAAATATAGTCTTTTTGATGGCCTACTTATTACTTTCCAATTTACTGTTGATAGCCAGTAAGTACTTGATACTGAGAGTGTATTCATGTTATATAATATGTAAGAATTGTCTATAACTCACTGTAACTTACTTGTAGTGAGCTAATGAAACATACTCTGAAACATAAACAGGCTCTCAAACTAATATACATACTTAGAAGTATATTGAGTTCGCTTTACGTTAAAAAAAAGAAGTATATTGAAGAGTTTGAAGTCTGATGACTTTTTAACATTCATTGGTTAAGAATGTTAAACTGTCAAAAAATTAAATTGATGGTCTTGAATTATAGGCTCAGGTTATGGACTTAATAGAGTATAAACTCTTAGGGTCTCCTGACACTGTTACAAATACGTGAACTGTGAATTTCCAGATGTTCAAGCTGGTTTTAGAAAAGGCAGAGGAACCAGAGATAAAATTGCCAACATCCACTGGATCGTCGAAAAAGCAAGAGAGTTCCAGAAAAAACATCTATTTCTGCTTTATTGACTATGCCAAAGCCTTTGACTGTGTGGATCACAAAAACTGTGGAAAATTCTGAAAGAGATGGGAATACCAGACCACCTGACCTGCCTCTTGAGAAACCTATATGCAGGTCAGGAAGCAACAGTTAGAACTGGACATGGAACAACAGACTGGTTCCAAATAGGAAAAGGAGTACATCAAGGCTGTATATTGTCATCCTGCTTGTTTAACTTATATGCAGATAACATCATGAGAAACGCTGGACTGGAAGAGGCACAAGCTGGAATCAAGATTGCCGGGAGAAATATCAATAACCTCAGATATGCAGATGACACCACCCTTATGGCAGAAACTGAAAAGGAACTCAAAAGCCTCTTGAAAGTGAAAGAGGAGAGCGAAAAAGTTGGCTTAAAGCTCAACATTCAGAAAATGAAGATCATGGCATCTGGTCCCATCACTTCATGGGAAATAGATGGGGAAACAGTGTCAGACTTTACTTTTGGGGGCTCCAAAATCACTGCAGATGGTGACTGCAGCCATGAAATTAAAAGACACTTACTCCTTGGAAGAAAAGTTATGACCAACCTAGATAGGATACTGAAAAGCAGAGACATTGCTTTGCCAACAAAGGTCCAACTAGTCAAGGCTATGGTTTTTCCAGTAGTCATGTATGGATGTGAGAGTTGGACTGTGAAGAAAGCTAAGTGCTGAAGAATTGATGCTTTTTAACTGTGGTGTTGGAGAAGACTCTTGAGAGTCCCTTGGACTACAAGGAAATACAACCAGTCCATTCTGAAGATCAGCCCTGGGTGTTCTTTGGAAGGAATGATGCTGAAACTCCAGTACTTTGGCCACCTCACGCGAAGAGTTGACTCATTGGAAATGACTCTGATGCTGGGAGGGATTGGGGGCAGGAGGAGAAGGGGACGACAGAGGATGAGATGGCTGGATGGCATCACCGACTTGATGGACGTGAGTCTGAGTGAACTCCGGGAGTTGGTGATGGACAGGGAGGCCTGGCGTGCTGTGATTCATGGGGTCGCAAAGAGTTGTACAGGACTGAGCGACTGAACTGAACTGAACACTGTTTCGTAAAATATTCCATTGATATAAAAAGAAAGTGAAAGTGAAGTCGCGCAGTCGTGCCCGATTCTTTGCGACCCCATGGACTGTAACCTACCAGGTTCCTCTGTCCATGGGATTCTCCAGGCAAGAATACTGGAGTGGGTTGCTATTTTCTTCTCCAGGGGATGTTCCCGACCCGGGATTGAACCCAGATCTCCCGCATTTCAGGCAGACGCTTTAACCTCTGAGCCACCAGGGAAGCTCATAAAGATATAAAAAGGGAAACAATAAATTAAAACACTGAAAATTACATTTTCTGACCTCTATTGTTATTCACCTGGTCTTACAGGCATACTTGATTCTAATGTGACATTTCAGACTTCCCACATTTTTATTCTACAAAAAGTAGTAAATTCCTGAGTTATATTATCATTGCTTGGATGTTCCTTGGTATGGACTTCACACTTGGCAGATGCTTTTGGAATGCAAATTGTTTGATTTCCAAATTCTGACTCTTCACTGATGTTAACAATGATCATTATATAGCCTCAAGCACATTGTAGTCTAGGGGCTAGCCTTAGTCTACAGATATTAATATTACTTGTGTGAAAATTTATTTTTCCAGTAGTCATGTATGATTATGAGTGTTGGACCATAAAGAAGACGGAATATCGAAGAATTGATGCTTTTGAGCTGTTGTGCTGGAGAAGACTCTTCAGAGTCCCTTGGACTGCAAGGAGATCAAACCAGTTAATGCTAAAGGAAATCAATCCTGAATATTCATTAAAAGGACTGATGTTGAAGCTGAAGCTCCAAAACTTTGGCCATCTGATGCGAAGAGCCAACTTATTAGAAAAGAACCCAATGCTGGGAAACTCTGAAGGCAGGAGGAGAAGGAGATGACAGGGGACTAGACGGTTTGATGGCATAACTAACTCAATGGACATGAGTCTGAGCAAGTTCCAGGAAATGGTGGACAGGGAAGCCTGGTGTACTGTATTCTACGGGGTTGCAAAGAGTCAGACATGATGGAGCAACTGGAATAACAACAACTTGTGTGAAAACTGCCTATTAATTTGATCAATCTCACTATTACCCTCCTTGAGACTGCCTGCCAGTTCCAGGGATGTGCCAAACTGCAAATTTACCTCTTAAAATCTCTTAAAGTTAGGATGCTAGATTGAAATTAGATGTGTTCTCACAGATTTGGAAGTGAAGCAAAAGTATCTTCTGACCTCTTTTAACACATTCTTCTGTCTAACAGTTATCAGAATAGATAATAACATGTAGGAACTACCTGGTACCCAGCCATGATTTTAGCAACATATTAGATTAGGAGTACATTCTTCCAAAATAAAAACATTCCTAAATATTTTAACTTCTCGTCAAAAAGTAACTTTAATGATTTCCTTGTGAGTGTACAGATAATACTACTCCATGGATCATGTTCTTTCTAAGTATTAAAATAAAAATTCATTAAGCTGTGGTTTTCAATTTTAACTGAGATTGTGGAGTCTGTGTCATACAAGACCTTGAGTGAAACTGGGCCAGAATGTCACAATCACACTGATCATACTTGATCTTATTATGCGAGGCTTGGTTTTCCAACCCCAGTACCACTAGAAGACATATATCTTCAGGGTTACAAGACATCAAGTTTGGGATATCACTTGCTAAGGAAGTCAACAGAGTAACCATGTAATATTTCAATATTCTGTCCTCTTCAGTTTGTTTGCTACAGCTAGAATAATAAAGGAAAGCTGCCTTTTACTAATATAATCTAACTAAAGATGTAGACATTATATGTACTGAGATGTGGTGAGGCAAGATACAGTTCAGTTCAGTTCAGTTCAGTTGCTCAGTCGTGTCTGACTCTTTGCGACCCCATGAATCACAGCACGCCAGGCCTCCCTGTTCATCACCAACTCCCAGTGTTCACTCAGACTCATGTCCATCGAGTCCGTGATGCCATCCAGCCATCTCATCCTCGGTTATCCCCTTCTCTTCCTGCCCCCAATTCCTCCCAGCATCAGAGTCTTTTCCAATGAGTCAACTCTTCGCATGAGGTGGCCAAAGTACTGGAGCTCCAGCTTTAGCATCATTCCTTCCAAAGAAATCCCAGAGTTGATCTCCTTCAGAATGGACTGGTTGGATCTCCTTGCAGTCCAAGGGACTCTCAAGAGTCTTCTCCAACACCACAACTCAAAAGCATCAATTCTTCAGGGCTCAGCCTTCTTCACAGTCCAACTCTCACATCCATACATGACCACAGGAAAAACCATAGCCTTGACTAGATGGACCTTAGTCGGCAAAGTGATGTCTCTGCTTTTTTTGTTTTGTTTTTTTTTGTTTCTGTTTTTAATTTTTATTTTTACTTTATTTTACTTTGCAATACTGTATTGGTTTTGCCATACATTGACATGAATCCACCACGGGAGTACATGCGTTCCCAAACATGAACCCCTCTCCCACCTCCCTCCCCATAACATCTCTCTGGTTCATCCCCGTGCACCAGCCCCAAGCATGCTGTATCCTGCATCAGACATAGACTGGCGATTCGATTCTTACATGATAGTATACATGTTACAATGCCATTTTCCCAAATCATCCCACCCTCTCCCTCTCCCTCTGAGTCCAAAAGTCCATTAGACACCTCTGTGTCTTTTTTGCTGTCTTGCATACAGGGTCGTCATTGCCATCTTTCTAAGTTCCATATATATGTGTTAGTATACTGTATAGTGTTTTTCTTTCTGGCTTACTTCACTCTGTATAATCGGCTCCAGTTTCATCCATCTCATCAGAACTGATTCAAATGAATTCTTTTTAACGGCTGAGTAATACTCCATTGTGTATATGTACCACAGCTTTCTTATCCATTCATCTGCTGATGGACATCTAGGTTGTTTCCATGTCCTGGCTATTATAAACAGTGCTGCGATGAACATTGGGGTACATGTGTCTCTTTCAATTCTGGTTTCCTCGGTGTGTATGCCCAGCAGTGGGATTGCTGGGTCATTTTGAATATACTATCTAGGTTGGTCATAACTTTTCTTCCAAGGAGTAAGCGTCTTTTAATTTCATGGCTGCAGTCACCATCTGCAGTGATTTTGGAGCCCAGAAAAATAAAGCCTGACACTGTTTCTACTGTTTCCCCATCTATTTCCCATGAAGTGATGGGACCAGATGCCATGATCTTCATTTTCTGAATGTTGAGCTTTAAGCCAACTTTTTCACTCTTCTCTTTCACTTTCATCAAGAGGCTTTTTAGCTCCTCTTCACTTTCTGCCATGGCAGAGGGAAATTGTGGCGTCTCATTAGTTTCTATATCTTTTAAACCCCTTATACATGTATACTATATTATATTTAGGATAGTTTTAGCTCCTATCACTATAATTTTACAGTGATAAACTATCTTGTCTTATTTTATATTTACTGCTACTAAAAATATAATGCAATCATAGCCATAATGGGATCAGGTTGACTTGATAGATTAATTGCCCAGTAAAAACTTGGATTATTTTTATTTATGGAAATCTGAGCTGGGGAGATATGTAGAGAGAATCACTGATTATATCAAGCTAAGTAAGTATGATCATGCCCCTTATCAAGAGTTGCCAAGCATTCATGCAAATCATGCTTATACACAAATAATTTGCCATTTTATTATATTGCATTGGCAACTAACAACTAAACTCATTGTTTCAACTGAAATAACAATTATTACTATTTAAAAAATTTGCTCTATAAAAATGACAGCATAAGATATATGAGTCAACTTTTACAGAAAAGAGCCTCAGTGGCCAAAAGAGAAAATAATATAATTTCTATTTTCTCTAAGAAAATAGAGAAAGAGACTTAGTTTTAGAGAAACTAGGTCCTAAAGCAAGGGGATTTATGTAGCCACATAGCCCAACATATGGAGTCAAACCAAATTATAATCAGAAGCTAAGTCTCTTGTTGGGACTAAACTGAATAAATGAATAAATCTGTGGGTGATTCTACTCACTGACGGAAAAGACTTGAGGCAAAGAGACTTCAAGTCCTGTCTATTGTCAAATAAACAGTGCTGAAAAAACCTGCATGCCTATTTTTAGTTAAGGTTGAACACACAACCAAGGAAAATTTTGTGGGTGAGGTCACTTAAAGACAGAAACTCCTGTAAGACAATGAAGTTGATGGGAGACATTTCTGTTGAGATATCGCAAGTCAAAATGCAACTCCTTCTAGACTATGTTTCAGAGTAATTGTACTGCCTTTTTTGCTGTGCCATCTTCCCCATTTCCTAAAGTGTTTAAGTATGAATTGCTACGAAACATCTTTAGCAGATTCTTTGGTTAGCATTTCAGTAAGAAGACAACAAAATCCATTTTAACTGGGTTAACTTTGTGTTCAACTATTTTAGGGCTTCCCTGGTGGCTATTAAGCACAAAAAGGTTTATCAGAACATACTGTGTGACTGATAGCAACTCTAAAGTAGCTGGAGGTGGGAGAGTGGCTAGACGCAGCCTAGAACAAAGGCAGCCAAGGCAAACATCCACCTGCAAGGCTGTTCTGGTGGAAGCCGTACAGGCCGTGGCTCATGCCACTCGGCATCTATGGCAACAAGGACCAGATGCTAGAATCTCCGCTTGAGCTGTCACATAGCAAAATGCCTGCTCTTACATATTCACACATTGTACCTATCTACTCCTGTAGCTCAAGTTGTTCCTTCTCCTAATTCTCTACGAGAGTTTCTGTTTGGAAGATTCTAAAACAGTGGCTGCAAAGGAGTCGCTCACATTTACTTTTTGTTTTTCAAACATTGCCCATATTTAGAATGGCATGCTAGAAGGGAGCTGAGTGGATATTGAGCAACCCAACCCACAATGTCTTCTGGAACATTTTAGTTTCATATCAGCTACTTGTTTACATAGAGTAGTATAATGGGCAGAGAATGTAATCAAAATTGTCCAAATACCTAAATATTGTAAATATTTTTCAGGGGGAATAAGAACATAGTGACAAAAGCCGATAAATCATCAAAGCTCAAATAGACTTACTTGCGAATGCTGCTGTGCAGTGTTTAGTCATGTCTGACTCTTTGCCACTCCATGGAATGTAGCCTACCAGGTTCTTCCATCCATGGGGTTTCTCCAGGCAAGAATACTGGAGTGGGTTGCTATGCCCTCCTCCAGGGGATCTTCCCAACCCAGATACCGAACCCAGGTCTCCCACATTGAGGTACATTCTTTACCATCCGAGCCACCAGGGAAGCCCAAGAATACTGGAGTGGGTAGCCTATCCCTTCTCTGGGGGAACTTCCCAATCCATGAATTGAACTGGGGTCTCCTGAATTGTAGGTGGATTCTTTACCAGCTGAGCTACCCAGAAAGCCCCTATTTGTGAATATTAAAGCTTATTTGTTTTTGGCATGAGGAATCCTGTTGACTAGATCAAACTAGGCAGAAAAGTAGGTACTTTTTAAATTAGGCTGTTAAAAATTTCAGGTTTGTGCATTTAAAAAATGGATGAAAATAAGAATAAGCCAAATCTTAAAGAAAAACATGAGGTTTGGATTATTTTTAATTGTTTTCTTTAAAATTATACAACATCACTGAAGAGATAATTTAGATCCACTACACTGATATTCTTTTATCTTTCATCACTGTACCATCCCCTTAATTTTACAATTTGCAATCTTTTCTCTTTTTGCCTATTTACTCAAAAAGTTTGAAAGGTTTATTAAGTATGATCAATATTTCCAAAATCCAAGTTGGGACATTTGATAAATGATGATGGAATGCAGAAAAATACAAAGAATGCAACTCCACCCCAGAAAACTACTTAATACTGTGTAGAAAAGCGCCTTGGTTTATGTAAAGAGAATTTCAAGAAGATGAGTAATGTGCTTTTTCTCTCCTGGAAGTGATTTTCTTTTCCCTTGCTGCATAATTCTAATATGAATCTACTAAAAAAACAGTTTATTAGATGTTTATATTGTGCAACACCATGCTAGATGTTGAATTTTAGAAGAATTAATATTTAATTTTTACAAAATGTTAACAATTTCTTGTACTGTGTCATAATTTTAAAATATGTATTTATATTTCATATGTAATAATAAAAAATGACCGTGAGACTATACAGCTTCATACAGCCTATTTTTAACAGATTATATGTTATTAGTGATATATGGTCACTTTTTTCTTAAATCACAGAATTATTTTAAGGAAATAATTTTAAGAAAAGTTTGTTTTTTCCACAAAATGTGATGCCTTTCATCTAAAGCAATGGATATATTAGTCCATGCACAATCAGAATTTCCATTTCTGAAGTTAATTCCAAATCAAGTCTAATTTGTGATCATAAAATACTCTATATAGCCTCTCATTTGTAACCTAGTGGTAATGTACCTAAAAATAAAACCTACATCTCTCTATATACTCCATTTTTAATGATCATAATAAATACTATTCTAGATGAGACCCATGGGTTCAACAGCCTTTATGTTTTTAGTTAACAGAGATGTGTCTCCAGAAGGACTGATTTTCATGTGAAGCAAGTGATGCTCAAGCTGGATGTGCATTAGATTAACCCATGAATCTTTAAGCACACAGAAATTCTGACTGAATAAATCAAAGTAGCCTGAACCCTGGCATTTTGTTTAAAGTTCTTTAAATGATTACAGACTAGGCAGAGTGGTAAAGAATCCACCTGCCAATGCAGGAGATGCAAGAGACATGGGCTCGATCTAATCTCTAGGTCAGAAATATCCCCTGGAGTAGGAAATGGCAACTTACTCCAGTATTCTTGCCTGGAAAATTCCATGGACAGAGGAGCCTGGCAAGCTACAGTTCATGGTGTTGCAAAGCGTCAGACATGACTGAGAGACTGAGCATGCACTCACCCATGAGTTGAGAGATGCTGTCCTGAACATTAATCTCAAAAGATTATAAACACAAAATCTAAAACATCCTTGCTGCTGCTGCTGCTGCTAAGTCGCTTCAGTCGTGTCTGACTCTGTGTGACCCCAGAGACGGCAGCCCACCAGGCTTCCCCGTCCCTGGGATTCTCCAGGCAAGAACACTGGAGTGGGTTGCCATTTCCTTCTCCAATGCATGAAAGTGAAAAGTGAAAAGTGAAGTTTGCAGTAAAAAACCTATCGCTTATCTATGAAAGCACCTAAGCAGTTCTTGAAGCTTTAAATTTCTAATCTGCATTTCTTTTCGGCATTTGTCACAACCAATTGAGTTTAATATACCATAACTTAAAATTATTTTATTTCATTTCATCATTTTGTAGTCTGGTGGCTGTTGGATATGACACACACATATGGTTCAGGTTTAAAAAATATTATGGCATCCTGTATGGATATAGTAGACTGGCATTCAATAATTATTCTACTTTCCTTCTAGTATCTTCTGCATTTAGATGGAAAACTACAGACTGCAGTTCCCACACCTCTGGAACTGGGGTTCCAAATAGGATTTAAATTCAGGCAATAAGACTGGCAGGGAGGGAGGTGGGAGGGGGGTTCAGGATGGGGAACATATGTACGCCTGGGGCAGATTCATGTTGATGTGTGGTAGAACCAATACAATATTGTAAAGCAATTAGCCTCCAGTTAAAATAAATAAATTTAAATAAAAAAAGACTGGCCTTACATGATATTGTTAAATGGATGTAAGAAGAAACCAACTTTTGATGCAAATACCATTTCTGCTGGCAAGTGCAGAAGAGAAGGTGTTTAGTTTACTAAAGCAAATGAACAGTGGTTTCAGTATCCAGTATTGAGTGTCAAGAGGCATAGTGTGGGACATCCATTTTACCAGTGTGATTTGTAAGTGAGATGTAGTTATGTAAATGGCATCTATAGCAGCCAGAGCTTCCTCATTACGCAACCTTCCTATGTCAGGTTCCTGATTTTGACTGTGAGGGTGTGATTCTGGATGTGGCAGCTTCTTAACAGTAGCAGTGGTACTGCCAACCTCTGTGGTGGAATTGAATGGTGTGTCTTTGGTAGTCATTTCAAGAAGGTAAACATTATATTTGTTCAGTCTTCCCAAAGATTCTATAATTTATTATTTAATTATCTCTAATAAATTGACACTGAAAATAGCATGGACATTATAGGCTGAAATTAAACTCTGTCTGATAGCTATCATTCCATATGTGATCTAGTTTTCATGCATATATGTGTGTGTATTTAAATCTGTTCTCAGCTGTCCTAAACAGGAAAACTAAGGTTTTCGTTTCCTTTATCTGAAACTTCTGTCACTTTTAGCACATTTTTACTGAAGTACTGCAACCAAAAAAATTATGCAATATTCTTGTTTTGGTTACAGTTCAGTTCAGTTCATTTCAGTTGCTCAGTCGTGTCTGACTATTTGCGACCCCATGAATAGCAGCACCCCAGGCCTGCCTGTCCATCACCAACTCCCGGAGTTCACTTAAACTCACGTCCATTGAGTCGGTGATGCCATCCAGCCATCTCATCCTCTGTCATCCCCTTCTCCTGTCCCCAATCCCTCTCAGCATTAAAGTCTTTTCCAATGAGTCAGCTCTTCACATGAGGTGGCCAAAGTACTGGAGTTTCAGCTTCAGCATCATTCCTTCCAAAGACTGATCTCCTTTAGAATGGACTGGTTGGATTTCCCTACAGTCCAAGGGACTCTCAAGAGTCTTCTCCAACACCACAGTTCAAAAGCATCAATTCTTCGGTACTCAGCTTTCTTCACAGTGCAACTCTCACATCCATACATAACTACTGGAAAAACCATAGCCTCGACTAGACGAAACTTTGTTGGCAAAGTAATGTCTCTGCTTTTGAATATGCCATCTAGGTTGCTCATAACTTTCCTTCCAAGGAGTAAGCGTCTTTTAATTTCATGGCTTACAGTACATAACTATATTAAACTGTAATATAATACCTCCATGCCCCTGAGATTTAAGCTGGCAAGGTCAAGGAACAGAGGCAAAATTAGACCAAAGTCATGTCTTCATATAATAGCTTCAGTTCAGTTCAGTTCCGTTGCTCAGTCATGTCCGACTCTTTGCGACCCCATGAATCACAGCACGCCAGGCCTCCCTGTCCATCACCATCTCCCGGAGTTCACTCAGACTCACGTCCATCGAGTCAGTGATCCCATCCAGCCATCTCATCCTCAGTCGTCCCCTTCTTCTCCTGCCCCCAATCCCTCCCAGCATTAAAGTCTTTTCTAATGAGTCAACTCTTCGCATGAGGTGGCCAAAGTACTGGAGCTCCAGCTTTAGCATCATTCCTTCCAAAGAAATCCCAGGGTTGATCTCCTTCAGAATGGACTGGTTGGATCTCCTTGCAGTCCAAGGGACTCTCAAGAGTCTTCTCCAACACCACAGTTCAAAAGCATCAATTCTTCAGCGTTCAGCCTTCTTCACAGTCCAACTCTCACATCCATACATGACTACTGGAAAAACCATAGCCTTGACTAAATGGACCTTAGTCGGCAAAGTAATGTCTCTGCTTTGGAATATGCTATCTAGGTTGCTCATAACTTTTCTTCCAAGGAGTAAGCGTCTTTTAATTTCATGGCTGGAATCACCATCTGCAGTTATTTTGGATCCCAAAAAAATAAAGTCTGACACTGTTTCCACTGTTTCCCCATCTATTTCCCATGAAGTGATGGGACCGGATCCCATGATCTTCGTTTTCTGAATGTTGAGATTTAAGCCAACTTTTTCACTCTCCTCTTTCACTTTCATCAAGAAGCTTTTGAGTTCCTCTTCTGTTTCTGCCATAAGGGTGATGTCATCTGCATTTCTGAGGTTATTGATATATAATAATTCATATCATTTTGATTATAATCTATTTTTAAGATAAATTCTTCAAACTACTTTATTATTAATGTGAAAGCTTTATCAATTGCCCATGTTAGAAAGACTGTCAGAGTTATTTGCTACAGCAATTTAAAGTACTTTTGAAATAAAGTTCTGTCAGGCTAGGACTATGGTAGGATAGATAAACACAGAAGGTCCCAGGAGAGGCTTCTAGTTTTCTAGAGATACAGTATAACACTGATGACAATATTCAGGGGATATTAGCTGGCTCTAGTTGACTGGCCCACCAAGTGAATTCTGGTAATAACCTGGGGACTAATCTGGATGCTAATACCATGAAGGCCTGATAGTAGGTTCAGCAAGTAAAGATACCCAGTTAGATTTGACTTTCAGATAAACAACAAAAAATTTTAGCATAAACAACATTTGGGACATACTTACACTAAAAAAATAAATTCCATTGTTTATCCGAATTCAAACTTAACTGAGTGTACTGTGTGCCATCTGGCAACTCTATCTTGTAATTGGTAACAATAACCAAAAATCCTAGGACCAGGTTCAGAGGCACTGTCCTCATCTCGAAAGAAAGCAGAGCAGGACTGCAATTTTATTTAAAAAAAAATTAAGTATTCATTAAAGTTTATAAATGAGGCCAAGTTTCTTGAACCAAGTCTCAAAGTGGCTTGCTTTTGTCAAGAAAGACAGTGAGAAAGTGTGTCTCAAGCTTGGCTTTGAGTTATTAGGGGAGCAGAGGAAGCTGGCATATTGTCATACCACTGGGTTTCTGATTCCTTAGAACCCTTGACTATAAATAATGTTATTTATAGTCTAGGACTGGAATAAGACATGGGAATCAAATTATACTCAGTGGTGAAGCTTAGACATTAATGAAAGCAGGGAACCAGATTGGTCATTTCATTGAAAAGAAACTGAATCTTAACAATTCTTTGATTTTATCTGTTACTCTTTATTGAGCTCTGGTCTCTCAGTATATACTTAGGTACCAGCTGTTCCTCTGACTGTTTTTTATTTGTTATTTTGACTCATTGCCTTTCTGAGACTCATTTTGAATTTTAACCTTTCAAATAAATTCACTTCAATTTTTAAAATATTAAAGTTCATATTGTCTTAAAAAGCAGGTTTTGCTTGACCAAAATTATGGCACTGAATCATGTATTTACAATCTGATTTCTTGAAATGAATCAGTTTGAATGCTTCATTTAATCTGCTATCTTAAATATCTTAATATTCATTGTATTTGAAAAAGGTCAATCTGAATTTTGTATTTAGATTTTGCTTAAGATTTTGGAAACACTTGAGTCTGATTTTATTTGTTCTTCAGTGTCATTTTAAAAGCATTATGCACAACTATTCTAGATTTTGTTCTCTAGATTTAAAATGAAATATTTGTCTTTAAGAAATGTAAATGTTTTATTATCTGAAACTAAATAATTATAACTAAATAAGGGCGGGTGCTAACAAATTAGGTATCCTATTAATACTTCTATTAATCTCTGAAATACAATGCCCTTTGTGAAACTGGGGGTAAATATAGCTATTATTAATCAGTTCATCCTGAAGAATTATGTTGTATTAGCCAAATATAATCTTTCCTCCTAGCTCAGTGAGTAAGGAATCTACCTGCAAGACAGGAGACCCAGGTTCGATTCCTGGGTTGGGAAGATCCCCTGGAGAAGGAAATGGCAATCCACTCCAGTATTCTTGCCTGGAGAATCCCACGGACAGAGGAAACTGGCAAGCTAGAGTCCATAGGGTCATAAGAGTTGGACACAACTTAGCAACTAGACCACCAGCCATATATAAGTAACTATCTGCTTTTTGTATATAGAAATATACTTCCTGCAATTAATTATGCCAGTTATATAGTTTTGTTTTTAATTCTACATTAAACCTCAGGGGTAGTAAGTGTAGGACTAAATAACTTAATGTAAACAAATACACTTTTCATCATACATTTGTGTTACTAGCTTAAGAAAAAAGGAGTCATTTTGTTATCTGATTCCTTTAATAATAAACAAAAATCACAAACATATTTTATAATGACATAAGAAAAAATAGATTACTTATGTCCAGAATTTTACCTAGCTAGACCCTAAAACTTATTTTTTGTAGTTCTATGTATTGATTCTTCATATCAAAATTAAGGTTACAAATGTGCAGTATGACATATTTTGGTAGAAAAGTACAGGTATTATTGGTGGAAAACTAAATTATTTAAGTAGTTAGCCAAGAGTCCATAATTTTGGACAAAGTAAAGCACTTTACAGATATTACTCAACAGCTGATTAACTGATTTTTCAGTCTTTTTAAAGCACCAATAGACCACACTTCCATCAACAGCAATTACTCTTTAAGAGCATGATTCTTTGTAGGATGGAAGAGAGACACGTTGCCTTTCATGGGATTGTAGCCAGCTCTCATGAACAAAGCATGGAATGAAAACAACTATCCAACTAATGCTAAGCTTTCCACCTACCTACTCTTCCCATTCCCACCCTGTATTGAGTATGGCCATGTTAATAGTGAGGGTCTCTGGCATATCAAAATTGGGGCTATGATATGTCAGAGAAGTTGAACCAAATGCAATAATTAACATGGATAGTTTTAGGCAGGTACAAGTGTGCCACATATCTAGGAGGTAGGAGGCACTGAAAAGCAAAATTTAAGATAGAGCCATGTTAGGGTGAGGCATATGATTAACAATGAAATACCTTTGGAAAATCTCCATTGTAAAAGAAAGAATCCAGTCTGATGGACTAGCCCTGACAAGATCTAGGGGAGGAAATACTTTCAGGTTCATTGTGGATAACCCCTTGTCACTCTTTGAGAGAAAAGGTACTTATGTGTATGTATATGTGTGTGTATATATATATATATATATGTGTGTGTGTGTGTATGTATTATATATATATATATATATATATATATATAAAATTTTTCAAAAGAATAAGAAGCCCAAGCAATTCTTTTGTGGTCTGTTGGTGTGAAGTAGTGCTGATTAACCAGAACAATGTAACATACTAACATACTGCGGGCATGAACAGCGGTCACAAGGAAGCTCTGTGGTCCTGTAAGCAGTAATAGAGACAAAGTAGCTTCTGGCTTATGTGAAATCTTGAAAGGGCAGCTTGCTGTATAGGGCTGTTTAGGAAAATAATATTGAAAAGTTAAAGAAAAGTGAGAGGAATCCCAGTAGTGTTTCAGATGGGTATAAGAGAAGATATGAATTAATGCTAAGGTACTCCCTAAGAGAAGATAAGGAGATCTGGCATAAGCTGTTAAATCAAATGCATTTGCATATAACTGATAAGGTAAGATCATCCAAAGCAGGGAAAGCATGGAGGTTATTCAGTTAACAATTGACTTTTTGGTAAAAGAAGCTTACTCCTTGGAAGAAAAGATATGAGCAACCTAGATACCATATTCAAAAGCAGAGACATTACTTTGCCAACAAAGGTCCGTCTAGTCAAGGCTGTGGTTTTTCCAGTAGTCATGTATGGATGTGAGAGTTGGACTGTGAAGAAGGCTGAACGCTGAAGAATTGATGCTTTTGAACTGTGGTGTTGGAGAAGACTCTTGAGAGTCCCTTGGACTGCAAGGAGATCCAACCAGTCCATTCTGAAGGAGATCAACCCTGGGATTTCTTTGGAAGGAATGATGCTAAAGCTGGAGCTCCAGTACTTTGGCCACCTCATGCGAAGAGTTGACTCATTGGAAAAGACTTTAATGCTGGGAGGGATTGGGGGCAGAAGAAGGGGACGACTGAGGATGAGATGGCTGGATGGCATCACTGACTCGATGGACGTGAGTCTGAGTGAACTCCAGGAGTTGGTGATGGACAGGGAGGCCTGGCGTGCTGCGATTCATGGGGTCGCAAAGAGTCAGACAGGACTGAGTGACTGAACTGAACTGAACTGAAACCAAGTGTTCAGTCTCTGTTCCATTCCATGCGGACAATGAACCAGGCTTACATGCTGCTATATATATATCAATTAGTATATGAAAAGACCTTTTACTCAAAGAGAACTTTAAAAAAATCTAATCACAACTTTCCTTAAATAATTTTATACTAATATTTGTCCTTCAATCCCAGTGAAATTTTCAGTTTCTTAACCACTCTTATACAAGTTTACAATCCTTTACTTGCCATTCCCAAATCCCAAAATTTCTGAAAATCTATTTTTAATGTATCCTATCAGTAGCAAAAACTGAGGAAACGTCTCACTTCTTAAGAAACAGAGAGAAAGGATAGAAGGATAGGAAGAAGGAAGAAAGGAAGACAAAGAAAGAAAGTGGATCTGATTTAGATGGATATGAGGCTATTTACAATATTTTACTTGTTAGTTTAGTGTAAATATTCATATGCCATTATTTTAATATTTTAATTGTAGTTCTGGTTACACTTCCATAAGGAAGTATTCCATAATATATAACATATATAACTTTCTAAAATATATTTTTAAATTTGAATTTTGAAACTCATCTGTTGCCAAGAGGGAAGAGAAAGGGTCTAAATATCTTTGGATCCATGTGTTTGTGCTTAGTTGCTTCAGTAGTGTCCAACTCTTTGCAACCTGTGAACTGTAGCCCATCAGGCTCCTCTGTCCATGATATTCTCCAGGCAAGAATACTGGAGTGGGCTGCCGTGCCCTCCTCCAGGGGATCTGCCACCTCTAGGGAGCGAATCTGCATCTCTCACATCTCCTCCATTGGCAGGCAGACTCTTTCACCACTAGTGCCACCTGGTAAGCCCCTTGGATCTATAGTGAAATGAATTATAAAGCTTAGAATTAAGTAAATGACGGCTTGGGTAGTAGCACTTAGATGAATTAATAGCTGGAGTAGTTTGCTGGCTTGCCTTCCTCTCTCTCTTCTCTATTTAAATAGAACAGTGTTATCTAATTGACATATAACTATAACTAGGACAGTCACATTTCATGTCTTAATTGGGTCTTACAGAATAGTAATTAATTAAGCAGCTTCATCAGAGTCTAAGTATTACATCAGAACACATTCAGTATTTTTCAGGAACATTTAAGAGAGATTTAAAAACCTAGATGTAAGAGTCTGAGGAGTTTAATTACTTTGGATAATAAAGAAGAATCTGGAGTTCCTAGGAACTATCAGAGAAAGAAAATGGAGAAATGGGGTCATAAAATATACATGGTATTTACCTACAAAACAGACACTGTTCATGACAAGCTTACAAAATAGGTGCTATTAATATTCATGTTTTACTTCTTCACATGAAAAGTAAAGGTAAGATACAATTTTTATAAGAGTTCACATGCAAAATCTGTTCTGGCAGTAGCTCTTTCCTCTTGCCTGTGTTCTTTTCCAGGGTTAAAAGGTCCTCGCCCACATTAAATTTGATCTACCTAAACTGGATTAGAGGCTAATTTTCTGAAATGCTAACAAAAGGTTGTGACTATGATTTCTGCCAAGTTGATATTATCTGTTTACAAAATCATATAATCAATTGCTAGAGACACAGAACCATCTGTCTCCAATTGTAATCCTGTACAGAATTATTGGAGCTGACCTAATGGTATGAAAGTTATAACAATTCTACTACCAATTTGAAGCCTAAATAACTTCTTTATTTATTTCCAATAAGAAGATCCATCAACTGCAGCATTCATTCTATTTTAGAAATTGATTCTGAGTATGTAACATTTATTTAATTTTTTTCTAAACATAAGTAGAATAAATTCATGAGGTTCTTTGGGGATTTTAAGAAAAGATAAAAGGGCTTTATAAGAAACATTAAAACAAAATTTTTATTAACTATTAAGTACAAATATAAAATCAAAGAGTTTAAATAAATTTAACCATAATAAACAATTTTTAAAATTGAGTTTTTTCCTAAAAGTACATTTAGAATAATATTTGAACTATGACAGCTCTAATGTATATCACAAAAAGTAGCATTTTGTTTTGGTTTTATCCTATATAAAATTCATAATACAAAATTACTTCTTACAACTTTAATAGGCAGTTCTACTGAGAACTCAATTAGAGGCACAGTGTATGCAATCTCACTATTTGATATTTCTGTTATAGATCTGAGACACAGAATGGCTTATTTGATTTTATAGAACCAATAAGAGAATTTTAAATCCATTTACATATGTTTCCACAAAAAATATTTTACAATTAATTTGCAAATACTAACAATTATGCCAACTTTCTAAGTTACTTTGGATTTCAATAGGAGAGAATGTTTATGTGAAAAAGTGAAATAGAATTCTCTTTGGAACAAAATATTTTTTTCTTTTATTTAATGTATTCATTATGAAAAACTTGGCTACTTTCTCCTTAAATCTCATAATATTATATCATAGTTAGGTGTGGTTCTGAGAAACCACTTACCCTGTAGCCAATTGTTTTTATTTTTATAATAAAAATCCATGTGAACTATTATTTTGTGATGAGAGAAAAGCCATACGGTTATAATGCATGCTGTCAGATTCCTTTAGTGGAGTAAGAGAATGCTGATAAAACTTAACTCAGCATTAAAAAAAAAAACACCGAAGACATGTGTTTCAGTGAATGCATTTTTCATGATCTGTAACAAAATGTTAGGGATTAATATTATACTGATGACTATTAAGCTTCACTTTCCTAGTGGTTAGTCAACAAACTTTAAGACAAATTTAGGGGACACTTCTAAGAAACATGTCTTCTTCTCTAGTTGTATTTTTTAACATTTAAATAAAATTATTTCAAATAAATGATAAAAAATTAGAACCATCATGTGTCAAGTCCATTTTGAACTTAACTCTATCCACAGATAGATTTGATCAATGGTTCTTTGTAACACTTGGATACTTAACACACTTGTTTTTACACTGATATATCTAAATTTCAATTCTCTTTGATTTAACTGCAAACTCTTTGATAACTGACAGTAATAATATACATTTTCTCTATCTCCAGCATTGTGCCTGGAGATAAACTCAATAAATATTTGTTGACCCAAATTTAAATCTTTGTTTAATCATGAAAAAAACTTTATGCTGACAGTAAAATATGTTTTCTATTTATTTCTTACAGTAGTGCTTCCCCCTCCCCCAGGCAGAAATTCAGTAGTGTCTATAACTAAGCATATTAACTAGAATTTTGAAAAATCAATAAAAGATCGAGAGGAAAAATAAGTTAACTGAAAAACAAAATCATCAGAGTGGAAGATGATCCTGGCTGGTGATGGATAATATTCAGAAATATATGGTAGGTAAATTCATATGAAGTATAGTTTTCAATTGATTTTTTTATCCCGATTTTTATCCTGATTTTTTATCCTGAGCTTTAGGTTTCTAATTTTCTACTGGATATCTCCACCTAAATATTCTGTAGGTTTTTCAGCCTTAACCTCTCTTTTTGGAGAAATGCCACAGCATCCTGGATCTCCATTCTCCCTCAGAACCCTGTTTTCATTAAAGTCATCTTTAACCAACTCACCTCCCCTGACCTCCTTAATATCTGTTTAATTTATCTTTTCTTGTTGCATATTTTGTTAAATTTCCTTAATGTAGATCTCGATTATTTCTTGATTCAAAATCTTTCTAAATTGTCCTCTTGGTTCTGGTATGGTAACTTCCTAATCCATTCTTATAATCAGCATAAGAGTAATATTTCTGAAGTTTAAGGGTAAGTCTCTATTTAAAATTTCCCTACCACAAATTCTGGGAAAAAAAAAAAATCATTCTGTCACATTCACTAAATTCAGTACAATTCCAAATTTTATATACAAAAATCTTTCATGTCATGACCTTTGCAACCATCTCCACCTTTACACTATCTTCAAACATGTACTCTATACTACAACCATAACTAAAGGCATTTTTTGGCTTAGAATATTCTGTTCATTTTCTGGGAATATAGTTAGCCTATACTTTCCTCCACTGTCCTTCATCTGTATCCAGCAAAAGACATTTTTGAACCATCTCCCTAATTATCAAAGATATATTTTCCCCATCATATATGTTTTTACACAACTTCATGAATGTTGATTATAACACTTGCCATGTATTTAAATATTTGATTGTGTTGGTCTTCTCACCAGAGTGAGCCTTTCAAGGACAGTGAATGAAATGAATCTTTGGTCTGCAGTAGATAGTAAAATGCCTGGCACTCAATAGACTGATGTCAGTGACTTCAAATTTCATGTTGATACTGCATTTTCTTTCCTTACTCCTCTTTTTGTCTCCTCTGCATATTCACCATCTAGCAGGACAATCAAAATATCTAACATTTTCATTTTTGACATTGAAGATTTGAAAACACAAATGCTTTTATCTATTACCTGTGAAAGTGAAAGTCACTCAGTTATGTCCTACTCTTTGCGATCCCATGGACTATACAGTCCGTGGAATTCTCTAGGCCAAAATACTGGAGTGGGTAGCCTTTCCCTTCTCCAGGGGATCTTCCCAAACCCAGGGGTCGAACCTAGGTCTCCCACATTGCAGGCGGATTCTTTACCAGGTGAACCACAAGGGAAACCCACCTGTGAGAACACATATAAACTATAACACTTTAATCCTCAGTAAAATATACCATGGTGCCATTCTTTTCACCTTTTGTATTTATTTCGTTTCTCCAGCTAAAATGTCTCAAACATTCTGTGCTTCTGACCTTCACTTGATTTACATAATTAGGATGATCAAGTAAGGCAGTTTGCCTGGGGAAACAAATCTCAGTTTACTCCTGATGTCCAGAGAGCATTTATTATCATCTTTCCAACCCACTCCTGAAACTGTTCAAGTTTAGATACTATATAATTTGGTAACACAACAATTATTATCTGTTTCACTGTTATATATTATGTATATTAGTATTGAATATGAACATTTGTAAAATAGGTGAGGAAATTACTAAATTGTTGGTCTCAGGATGATACAAGTTGCAAGGAACAAGATAAAAAATATTCAAAGTAGAAATGGGTATTAGATGAACTGAACTAGGAATATGAATTTTAGACAACTTAATATTCTTTAAGTGGGAATAAGTAACTTTGGTGAAATAATTCAGAGGGGTAGATGTACCATGAAAAAGGTTTTTAATTTGAAGAATCTCAAATTTTTATAACCGTATTTCAATGATGAAATAAATTTCTAAAATAATATGCAATGTTTATTTTTCTTCTCTAAAATTACCTGTGTTTAAATGAGAGATTGTAATGCAATAATAAGATAGAAACAATTATCTTTCATAAAGAAAATTAAGCTCAGAAAGTAATAGGTATATTACATTTTGGCTATGAAGACATTTACTTACTACTTCTGAGTTTTATATTCTTTTCCATATTATATAAGCTTTGATATTAAAACTTTGGAATAAGGAATACAAGTTATATAAACAACATTAAGCAAAATCAAATGATTAGATTATGAAATAATATTATTTTATGAAGGGTGTAAATGATACAGTATATGATTATTTCCTTTGTTCTTTGGTTTCCACACTGCTAAGAAAATATTTGGTGACTTTTAAGATGAGTAACTCTATAGATCAGATCTTTATACAAAGCCAAAACCAGCTGATTCATCAGAAAAATCTGTTAACAACAAGGCAGATATTTATTTTTAAATAAACTATTTTCTATGGATCCAAGCCATAATGATGCAGAATTATGACTCAGAAGGTATTTCCCTTCTAATAGAGCCTGGTATCCTGGATTCAGCAGAAGACGCTTACTCCTTGGAAGAAAAGTTATGACCAACCTACACAGTATATTCAAAAGCAGAGACATTACTTTACCAACTAAGGTCCATCTAGTCAAGGCTATGGTTTTTCCTGTGGTCATGTATGGATGTGAGAGTTGGACTGTGAAGAAGGCTGAGCGCCGAAGAATTGATGCGTTTGAACTGTGGTGTTGGAGAAGACTCTTGAGAGTCCGTTGGACTGCAAGGAAATCCAACCAGTCCATTCTGAAGGAGATCAACCCTGGGATTTCTTTGGAAGGAATGATGCTAAAGCTGAAGCTCCAGTACTTTGGCCACCTCATGCGAAGAATTGACTCATTGGAAAAGATTCTGATGCTGGGAGAGATTGGGGGCAGGAGGAGAAGGGGACCACCCAGGATGAGATGGCTGGATGGCATCACGGACTTGATGGACGTGAGTCTGAGTGAACTCCGGGAGTTGGTGATGGACAGGGAGGCCTGGCGTGCTGTGATTCATGGGGTCGCAAAGAGTCGGACACGACTGAGCAACTGAACTGAACTGAACTGAGTGATTTTTTAAAATTTTCCAAGCAAAATTTCTTCTAAATTAAGGGATTAACTAATGTATGGAAGGAGAAGGCAATGACACCCCACTCTAGTACTCTTGCCTGGAAAATCCCATGGATGGAGAAGCCTGGTAGGCTGCAGTCCATGGGATCGCATGACTGAGCGACTTCACTTTCACTTTTTACTTTCATGTATTGGAGAAGGAAATGGCAACCCACTCCAGTGTTCTCGCCTGGAGAATCCCAGGGACAGGGTAGCCTAGTGGGCTGCCGTCTATGGGGTCGCACAGAGTCAGACACGACTGAAGTGACTTAGCAGCAGTAATGTATGGAAGTACAACTTTTTAAAATGCCTTTTTATCTTGACATAGATTTCTTATTTCCTATCAGCATAGAAGGAGCCTACCTCCAAATAATAAAGGCCATATACAATGAACCCACAGTAAACATTATTCTCAAAAGTGAATAATTTCCTCTAAGATCAGGAACAGGACAAAGGTGTCTACTCTCACCATTATTATTCAACACAGTTTTGGAAGTCTTAGCCACAGCAATCAGATAAGAAAAAGAAATAAAAGGAATCCAGATTGGGAAACAAAAGAAGTAAAACTCTCACTGTTTGCAGATGACATGTTACTATACATAGAAAACCCTAAACATGCCACCAGAAATTTACTAGAGCTAATCAATGAATTTAGTAAAGTTGCAAGATATAAAATTAATACACAATAAACCCTTGCATTCCTATACACTACAGTAAAAAATAAGGAAGAGAAATTAAGGAAACAATCCCATTTATAATTATAACAGAAAGAATAAAATAGATAGGAATAGACCTACCTAAAGAGATAAAAAACTTGTATTCAGAAAACTATAAGACACTGATGAAAGAGATCAAAGATGACACAAACAGATGGAGAGATACACCCTGTTCTTGGACTGGAAGAATCAATATTTTTAAAATGACGATACTACCCAAAGAAATCTACTCAGTGTCATTGCTATCAAATCACCAATGACATTTTTCACAGAACTAGAACAAAAAAATTCACAATTTGTATGGAAATACAAAAGACTCTGAATAGTCACAGCAATCTTGAGAAAGAAAAAGAGCCAGAAGAATCAACCTTCATGAATTCAGATGATACTCCAATGCTACAGTCATCAGACAGTATGGCAGGGGCACAAAACTGGAAACACAAATCAATGGAGCAAGACAGAAAGCCCAGAAATAAACCCACAGACCTATGGGCACCTTAGCTTTGACAATGGAGGTAAGAATATACAATGGATGAAAGACAGCCTCTTCAATAATTGGAGTTGGGAAAACTGGACAACTACATGTAAAAGAATGAAATTAAAAAACTTTCTAACATCATAAGTGAAGTGAAAGTTGCTTAGTTGTGTCTGACTCTTTGTGACCCCATGAACTGTAAAGCCCATGGAATTCTCCGGGCCAGAATACTGGAATGCGTAGCCTTTCCCTTCTCCAGGGGATTTTCCCAACCCAGGGATCGAACCCAGGTCTCCTGCATTGCAAGTGGATTCTTTACCAGCTGAGCCACAAGGGAAGCCCAACATCATACACAACAATAAACTCAAAATGGATTAAAGACCTAAATGTAAGGGCAGAAACTATAAAGTCTTAGAGGAAAATATAGGCAATACATTCTTAGACATCAATAGCAGGAAGATTCTCTCTGAACCACCTCCAGACTAATGGAAATGAAAGCAAAAGTAAATAATGGGACCTAATTAAACTTAAAAACTTTTGCACAGCAAAGGAAACATAAACAAGATAAAGACAACCCTCGGAATTAGAGAAAATCAAATGAAACAACTGACAAAGGATTAATCTCCAAATATATAAATAGCTCATGCTGCTCAATATCAGACAAACAACCCAGTCAAACAATGGGCAGAATACCTAAGCAGATATTTCTCTAAAGAATACATACACATGAAAAGATGCTCAACATGCTCATTGTTAAGAGAACTAAAAAGCAAAACCACAATGAGGTAATCACCTCACACCAGACAGAATAGCCATCATCAAAAAGATCTACAAACAATAAATGCTGGAGAGGATGTGGGGAAAGGGAACCTACCTGCACAGTTGGTGGGAATGTAAGCTGATACAGCCATTATGGAAAACAGAACGGAGATTCCCCAAAAAAGAAAAAAATAACTAGGAATAAATCTGTCATATGACCCAGCAATCCCACTACTGGACATATATCCTGAGAAAACTGCAATTTAAAAGACACATGTATCCCAATGTTCACTGCAGCATTATTTACAAAGGCCAGGACATGGCAGCAACCTAGATGTCCACTGACAGATGAATGGATAAAGAAGATGTGGTATATATATGCAATGAAATATTACTCAGCTGTAAAAAGGAACAGTGGTAGTGAGGTGGATGAACCGAGAGCCTGTTACACAGTGAAGTAACTCAGAAGGAGAAAGAAACAAATACTGTATATTAACACATATATATGAAATCTAGAAAAATGGTACTGATGAACCTATTTGCAGGGAAGGAATGAAGATGCAGATCTAGAGAATGAACCTGTGGACACAGTAGGGGGAAGGGAGAGTGGGACAAAGTAGTCCACTTTACTGCACACACAGTTTAAATCTGTGTGTGTAGTCAAGTAGCATCAACAGATACATACTAACGTGTAAAACAGATAGGTGGTGAGAAGTTGCTATATAACACAGGAAACTCAGCCTGAAGCTCTCTGATGATGTACGGGGGTGAGATTGGGGGAGTGGACAGGCATTCGAAAAGGAGGGGATATATATATATATATACATGACTGATTTGCAGTTTTGTATGGCAGAAACCAACATAACATTGTAAAGCAGTATTCCTCCAATAGAAAAGAAAGAAACACACACATATATGGCTAATTTTTATAAAGATACTAAGAATACACAATGAAAAAATGATAGTTTCTTCAACAAATGTTATTGAGAAAAATGAATACACACTTGCAAAAGAATAAAACTACATCCATATTTTATACCATATACAAAAATACACAAATATACAAAATGGATTAAAGACTTAAATGTTAATACCAGAAACTACAAAACTACAGAAAAAAAATAGGGAAACACTTTCTAAAACTGTTCTTCAGAATGATTTCTTGTATATGACACCCAGTCCATTAATGTGCCTGCTCTGTTGCTGCTGCTGCTGCTAAGTCGCTTCAGTCGTGTCCGACTCTGTGCAACCCCATAGACGGCAGCCCACCAGGTTCCCCCGTCCCTGGGATTCTCTAGGCAAGAACACTGGAGTGGGCTGCCATTTCCTTACCAATGCATGAAAGTGAAAAGTGAAAGTAAGGTCGCTCAGTCGTGTCTGAGTCTTCGTGACCCCATGGACTGCAGCCCACCAGGCTCCTCCGTCCATGGGCAAGAGTACTGGAGTGGGGTGCCACTGCCTTCTGTGATTAATGTGCCTAGCTAAGTATATTTAGGATTACTTTCATAGCTTTGCCTAACCAATAGGTAGATCCTAAAAGATAGGGAAAGGCAAGTGACAGGATGGTCACTTGTTTTGGATTCAGACATTTCAGGAAAGGCCTTAATAAAGAAAATAGGAAGAAACAGAATGAAACTTGCAGGTGGTGGAGTGACTTATTTAGATGTTCACCAGAAGAAATCTCCACAGTGAGAGTGTCCTCGGTGTATTCTTGTTTTCTTGGGTTAAACTGGATGGAAGTAAGAGAGAATCAGGCTTTCCTGGTGGCACAGTGGTAAAAAATCCACCTGACAGTGCAAGAGCTGCAGGTTTGATCCCTGTGTTGGGAAGATCCCCTGGAAAAGGACATGGCAACACACTTCAATATTCTTGCCTGGGAAATCCCATGGACAGAGGAGCTTGGTGGGCTACAGTCCGTGGGGTTGCAAAAGGGTTGGACACAAATTAGCAACTAAACAACAAGAAAGAACGATCTGACAGAGTGGGAGAGGGTATTGGATCAAAAGACCATAATGATTAATGAGATTCTAAAACCTGAAAATTAGGAATTAGGAAGACAGAACAAAAAATAAAAGACTTCTTATTTTCTGAAATATCTGCATTTTCTCCCCTTGTGCTTGAGTATGCACATGCATGCACTCACACGCACACACACACACACACAATCTTTAATCATTTCAGAGGTTATCTAGTTTACAATTCTACCATCTTCCTCTTCAAGATAAAAGTTATAAAATATCAAGGTAATATTTGAAGATGAACAATATATTTAAATCATTGCAAACTTGCATCAAAGTAATGACTAGTCATTTGTAAACATTATAAAATGTCCCATTTAATCATCTTGGCACCAAATGTGTGTGTGTGTGTCTGTGTGTGTGTGTGTGTGTGCGTATATTGCACCCAGTAATTAACCAACCACTGGAAGTTACAGGAGGAATGAAGTGGCATGGCATTTCTTTACAGTCAAGACTCTCCACATCAAAGCCCACAGCACACTGAAGCCTCTTGTAGGATTTTCTAGACTCAAGAGAATATATACTTATGATGGTAGGAACTATCTATAATTGCATTTCTGGGAGGTAGAGGATTACCCTTAAGACTAGATACTATTAGTAGATACAAAGCTTACAAAAAATCTAGGTGGAGATTTAAACTCCATGTGTGCACATGTGCTCAGTCATGTCCAGCTCTTTGCAACGCGTGGACTATAGCCCAAGCTGAGAAATGTTCAGTTCTTATCAATGGAAGACAAAAGGTACACCTTATCTTGATTCATGGACTTACAATCCAGGTTCCTAAGCAATATTGTTCTTCACAGCATCAGGCGTTACTTTCACCACCAGACACATCCTCAACTGAGGGTCATTTTCTCTTTGGGCCAGATGCTTCATTCTTTCTGGATTAGTAATGGCCCTCTGCTCTTCCCCAGTAGCATACTGCACAGCTTCCAACCTGGGGCGGGGGTTTCATCTTCCAGTGTCATTTATTTTTGCCTGTTCATACTGTTGGTAGGATTCTTACGGCAAGAATACTGGAGTGGTTTGTCATTCCCTCCTCTGGTGGACTACGTTTTGTCAGAACTCTCCACTATGACCTGTCTGTCTTCAGTGACCCTGAATTTTAGGCTAAAAAAATCACTATGGAAATTGTCTCAGATATAATATTAAAAATTTTACACATAATTTTAAGGTTTTTATTCTGCATGGAAATACAAAGTATTCCAGTTTTATTTTAAGTAAAACTGGTTTATATTCCTGGTTTTATAAAAATATAACACAAAATTTATTACAAGAATGACTTATATCAATCTCACAGAACATGTTCAGTTCATTTCAGTTGCTCAGTGGTGTCCGACTCTTTGCAACCCCATGAATTGCAGCACCCCAGGCCTCCCTGTCCATCACCAACTCCTGGAGTTCACTCAAACTCATGTTCATCAAGTTGGTGATGCCATCCAGCCATCTTATCCTGGGTCGTCCCCTTCTCCTCCTGCCCCCAATCCCTCCCAGCATCAGAGTCTTTTCCAATGAGTCAACTCTTCGCATGAGGTGGCCAAAGTACTGGAGTTTCAGCTTCAGCATCATTCCTTCCAAAGAACACCCAGGACTGATCTCCCTTAGAATGGACTGGTTGGATCTCCTTGCAGTCCAACGGACTCTCAAGAGTCTTCTCCAACACCACAGTTCAAAAGCATCAATTCTTCGGTGCTCAGCCTTCTTCACAGTCCAACTCTCACATCCATACATGACCACTGGAAAAACCACAGCCTTGACTAGATGGACCTTTGTTGGCAAAGTAATGTCTCTGCTTTTGAATATGCTGTCTAGGTTGGTCATAACTTTCCTTCCAAGGAGTAAGCGTCTTTTAGTTTCATGGCTGCAGTCACCATCTGCAGTGATTTTGGAGCCCAAAAATTAAAGTCTGACACTGTTTCCACTGTTTCCCCATCTATTTCTCATGAAGTGATGGGAACAGATGCCATGATCTTCGTTTTCTGAATGTTTAGCTTTAAGCCAACTTTTTCACTCTCCTATTTCACTTTCATCATGAAGCTTTTTAGTTCCTCTTCACTTTCTGCCATAAGGGTGGTGTCATCTGCATATCTGAGGTAATTGATATTTCTCCCGGCAGTCTTGATTCCAGCTTGTGCTTCTTCCAGTCCAGCGTTTCTCATGATGTACTGTGCATAGAAGTTAAACAAGTAGGGTGACAATATATAGCCTTGACGTACTCCTTTTCCTATTTGGAACTGGTCTGTTGTTCCATGTCCAGTTCTAACTGTTGCTTCCTGACCTGCATATAGGTTTCTCAAGAGGCAGGTCAGGTGGTCTGGTATTCCCATCTCTTTCAGAATTTTCCACAGTTGATTGTGATCCACACAGTCAAAGGCTTTGGCATAGTCAATAAAGCAGAAATAGATGTTTTTCTGGAACTCTCTTGCTTTTTCGATGATCCAGGGTATGTTGGCAATTTTATCTCTGGTTCCTTTGCCTTTTCTAAAATCAGCTTGAACATCTGGAATTTCATGGTTCACATATTGCTGAAGTTACTAGAGTTCAATTATTTAATCAGCTCCCTGTATATCAGAAATGAATACTGATTTTCAGTATTAATTGTCACCATTAGAGTGAACCAAACAGGTCTGTAAATTCTTTTAGAATTGTCTCATGATTAAGTATTTTGAGTCATCCATTCAATCTAGGGAAGATCCAAATATAAAGGCATCCCTTAATTTACAATAAGTTGTCCTCTCCTGATTTAAATACAGTGGGAATAATTCTTTATGTCTATAAGATTTGCAGATCATTTCCAAATAAGCCTAGGATATTTAAACAATTTGAAGACCTTGGAATATCTTTCTGTACACAACTTCAATTTTCAACAGTCTAATCATTTATTTATTTCCCTTTTGTCGCTGAAGTTTGCTCAGTGTGGGACTCTAGTCACAAAGCTGGCTTGACAGACTGCTTAAATCTAATTGATAATTATCATATCCAACATGAATTTCACTTTCCCTAGAAATGAAAAAGAAATTCACTATACTTTAAATGGTAGAAACTCGCTAAAATTAGCATATAGTTTGCAAACGTTTTGTAAAATCAATTTAATTTAATTCAACTTGCACTGATATGGACCTACCTTCAAATTACTTATAGTATCTAGACAGCATTTTAATAATAAGCATGCTAACTAAAAGTGTCATTATGATAGCAAAATTATTTATCAACAAGGATAGCTGTCATTTAATCATTGACACTTATGTATAAGTATTACTAGCCTTTTATGCATGATGTTTTATTTAACAATCAAAACAACCCTGCTAGTTCTATTAGCAAAGAAATAACTGAGTCTCCAAAAAGTAAAAAAAAAATCTTGCCCCAGATTTTACAACTTCTTTGTGGCTGAGTCAAGATTAGTTAACAGGCATGCCCAATTGGAATGGGTAAAACCTTTACATATTGCTATATACCCCTCTTCCTGGGAAACAAAATTAAAGTTTGATTATTAAATATGAACATTTTTATTTACTTGATAAACTTAAGATAATCTCAAATCAAGTATTGTTCACTACATTTTTTCCCTAAAGTAGGTTGTTTTTGGTGTAAGAGTTGGACTGTAAAGAAGGTTGAAACCTGAAGAACTGATGCTTTCAAACTGTGGTTTTGGAGAAGACTCCTGAGAGTCCCTTAGACTGCAAGGAGATCAAACTAGTTAATCCTAAAGGAAGTCAACCCTGAATATTCACTGGATGGACTGATTCTGAAGCTGTAAAGAACAAACTCATTGAAAAAAGACCCTGATGCTGGGAAAGACTGCAGGCAAAAGGAGAAGGAGGTGGCAGAGGATGAAATGGTCAGATAACATTATTGATTCAATGGACATAAATCTGAGCAAACTCTGGGAGACAGTGAAAGACAGGGAAGCCTGGCATGCTGCAGTCCATGGAGTCGCAAAGACTTGGACATGACTCAGTGACTGAACAACAACAAAAATTTGTTTCCACATGATACATAAATCACAATCTTTAGAAACATGTGTGATTGTGTGTGTGTGTGTGTGTGTGGTAAAAATGAAGACATAAACCAATGTGACTTTTTTCTTCTGAGTTTGTATGATGCCCTACAAATTTAGAGTCCACAGGACTCTTAGGTATCTTGTGGACAAAGGCATGCCATTTCTCTTCTATAACTACTAGAGTGGCTATGATAACTAAGGTAGAAATAGAGGTTAAATTTAATATTTGTGCCAACTTTAATAATATTTTCAGAATCCTCAGGGATATGACATTTAATTATGTGAGATTAAGGAGAGGAGCACACAGCTCATAAAAAGCAAAAATGTAATAAGCCAGTAATACATTCCACCACATTTGAAAGGAAAATAGCCAAATCTTAAAACATGCACCCTTTTAGGTGGGGTTTTGATGAAAATGCATCTCTAAGGCATTAGGCAGAAGTGATGTTAAAAGTTTCTTCTCTTAATTATCTCATTCTTTATGGCTTCAATTTTATGATAATAAAATATTCTTCTAAAGAAAAAGAAATATAGGTTTGCTATGCTAGAATAAGACTGTAATCAGTTTAGAATGCATGAGTCAGACTGTGTATCTAACTAAGATCGTGTTTTCTTAATGCTTTATAACCAAATGGACTACTCCTTCCACATCAGCTTTTGGCCTGCCTCTGTAAACCATAACTGTAAGAATTAAGAGAAAAATTGTGAACTCTCAGATACATTCCACAACATTTCATAAGTGTTCTGCCCTTTAAGCAGACTATTTCATATATTTAGTAAGAGTTTTCTTTCATTGTTTGTTATTTGCGAGCACACACAAACACGTACTTCCTGCCTCCTGCCTCACACACACCACATATACACACCAAAGGGAGGAAAAAAAAAAAACAAAACAGATCATTTATGTATTCTAGAACTCTTCTACCACCAAGAAATGTTGGATAGCACTGAGGACTGGAAAATAATCAACTTATTAAACTTTTTTTGCAGACAAGTAATATTTTTTAAAATTTACTTAAACTGAGCACACACTAGGGAATTAGGGATTAATCCCTCTTTAAATGACTAAGACTAATTTTGAAAGTGGACAGCAGTGAGAAGTGATCAGTTCAGTTGCTTAGTCGTGTCGGACTCTCTGCGAATCCATGGACTGCAGCACACCAGGCCTCCGTGTCCATCACCAACTCCGAGTTGACCTCATGTCCACTGAGTTGGCGATGCCATCCAACCAACCATCTCATCCTCTGTCATCCTCTGTCGTCCCCTTCTCCTTGCACCTTCAATCTTTCCTAGCATCAAGGTCTTTTCCAATGAGGTAGTTCTTCACATCAGGTGACCAAAGTATTGGAGTTTCAGCTTCAGCATCAGTCCTTCCATTGAATATTCAGGACTGATTTCCTTTAGGATGGACTGATTGGATCTCCTCGCAGCTGAAGGGACTCTCAAGAGTCTTCTCCAACACCACAATTCAAAAGCATCAATTCTTCGGCGCTCAGCTTTCTGTATAGTTCAACTCTCACATCCATACATGACTAATAGAAAAACCACAGCCTCGATTAGACAGACCTTTGTTGGCAAAGTAATGTCTCTGCTTTTTAATATGCTGTCTAAGTAAAATGAAGTTCTGTCTGACTCTTTGCAACCCCATGGATTGCAAAGCCTACCAGGCTCTTCCCTCCATGGGATTCTCCAGGCAAGAGTGGGTTGCCATTTCCTTCTCCTGGGGATCTTCCTGACCCAGGGATCAAACCCAGGTCTCCTGCATTGCTGGCAGATGCTTTACCCTCTGAGCCACCAGGGAAGCTGTCTAGGTTGGTCATAACTTTTCTTCCAAGGAGTAAGCATCTTTTTATTTCATGGCTGCAGTTACTGTCTGCAGTGTTTCCACTGTTTCCCCGTCTATTTCCCATGAAGTGATGGGACCGGATGCCATGATCTTCGTTTTCTGAATGTTGAGCTTTAAGCCAACTTTTTCACTCTCCACTTTCACTTTCATCAAGAGGCTTTTTAGTTCTTCTCTTTCTGGCATAAGTGTGGTGTCATCTGCATATCTGAGGTTATTGATATTTCTCCCGGCAATCTTGATTCCAGCAATCTTGATTCCATTTGTGCTTCATCCAGTCCAGTGTTCTTCATGATGTACTCTACATATAAGTTAAATAAGCAGGGTGACAATATACAGCCTTGACGTACTCCTTTCCCAACTTGGGACCAGTCTGTTGTTCCATGTCCGGTTCTAACTGTTGCTTCCTGACCTGCATACAGATTTCTCAGAAGGCAGGTCAGGTGGTCTGGTATTCCCATCTCTTTCAGAATTTTCCACAGTTTGTTGTGATCCACACAGTCAATGGCTTTGGTATAGTCAATAAAGCAGAAGTAGATGTTTTTCTGGAACCCTCTTTCTTTTTTGATGAAAAATGCAAGATAAGTGATCAAGGGACCTGATATTTCCCAAAGTAAGTCTGTTAACTTCAGATCCTTTAATGTAAAATAACCCATTTCAAATCACACACACAAACAGAACATATACAATTTTGGCTGCTATCTAAAGAATGCATTCATATTTCTTTTCTAGAATTAAACTACATGGCTGTAAAATTGGCATCTGTGTAAAGCATTTTTAAACATCAGTCTGAAAGAAAAAAAAGAAAACACAGCTGTTGCTGTGTGATATTTATGTATATGTGTGTATGCATGCAGGAGGTGTAAGACAGATTATACTCTATAAATTACCTAGAAATAATGCAAATATTCAGAAAGAGTACTGGACCAGGAGTGAAAAGATGATCCAGGTTCCATTCCTGCAGTTTTATGTACATAGGCAGCCACTTAATTTCCTTGCAACTTTGTCCTCCAGTAAGAATCTGTCTGAAACTCTTTTTTCTAAAATTCCAACTATGTGAGTTTTACATTCTTATGATCTTTTTTTCTTTTCTAGTCATTTTTAATGGTACTACTGAATAGGAGAAAATGCAGTAAAGACATCCTGCAGGTGTTAAAAGACAAGAACAAAAGTAAAAAGAAACAAACAAGAACTATTCACACCTTACAGGGTAGTTACAAAGTAGTTTCAAAGACACGTTCAACCAAACTTAGATTATTACCTTAAAATACCACTGTTCTAGAATTAAATTATGTATAAACTCCCTTCATGACTCTCCCCAACATCTATTTTGATTGAGTGAAAATTAATCATAAAAGTATGAAAGGAGAAGCTTTGGACATTATTAATGATAAATGCACAAAAATCAACTATGGAAATCTAGAATACAGATATTTTATAGAGCGATGGGAGCTCAAATCAGTGTGCTCTCACTTGTGCATACTTTTCACTCATGTCTGATGATGTAAGATTCTTCTATTTAGCACCTTCTTCATAGAATTTTCCACCAAGCTAGTTAATTCTACTCTGTGAATCAAGAAAGACTGAACTGTAGCTTCAGTAGTCAGTTTACCTAAAAATAGCTATGATCTATTGCCTTAAATTTTTGCATCTGAAGAAATAAAGAAATTGCAGTTTAAAGTCTCCATAAGTTAAATTTGTATAACTATTTTCCTGGAAAAAACAGGATATTCAGACTTATAAATACATATATGACACACATATATTCATACATATTGCATAAATTAAGTGCTAAGATTTTTCTCCAAATTACAAACCTGTTTCACATTTGAAAAAGACTCCAAATTCTGTAACATTTGGAAGCAAACAACAATAAAAACCAGTTAAAAGTACCCTGTGCCTTGTTCTCTGATATTAAGAAATACCTTTCTAATGAACAATGAATACTTTACAGTTATTCATTACAATAATTAATAATCATACTACTACAAAGATTCCCAGATTATACTCAATGTACTGTCAAAAATCTAAGGAGTTATCAGATACCATACATCTGTTCACTGTTGAAAATTCCAATTCATATAACTGTATTTAAATGTAAATAATTTAGTTTATAAATTTGTTTTTATAATTAAAAAGTTTAATTATAAAATTTGTTAAAAAAAAAAAAAAACTTAAGTACAGAGCCAGCTATTTTTTTTTTTTTTAGAGCCAGCTATTTTTAAACCAGGTAATCATAGTGAGATCAATATGAAAAATACCTACGTATAAATAGAGGTATTTAGAATTTCTTATTTTTTCTTAAGAGAATAAATACATATTTATATCCAAACTTCATAATAGCATATATATTATTCAAACATATTTAAATATATGTGTATCATTCACTCAAAAATATTTTTAATGAGCTTTTTATATTAGAATCATTTTAGGTTTACAAAATTAAGGTGAAGATAGTATAGAGATTTCCCATCTATGCCACACCCAAATATCTTACATTAGTGTGGTACAATTAATTAACCAATATGGAATCATTGTTATTAACTGAAGTCCATACTTCACTCAGATTTCTTCAGTTTTCCCCTACTGTTCTTATTGATTCCAGAATTCTATCCAGGACACTAGATTACATTTAATGGTCATGTCTCCTTAGACTCCTCTAGACTATGACATTTTCTCAGATTTTCTTTGTTTTTTGATAACTTTGAGAATTTTGAGGATTTCTGGTCAGATTTTTTTTTGTAAAATGCCCCTCAACTTGCGACATGAATACGCAGGAGTAATTTTATTTTAAGGAGGAAGACGACAGAGGCCAACTGCCATTTTAATCACATCATAGCAAGGTATAGTATCAGCGTGAGTTATCACTTATCACTTGTTAACCCTGATTAGTTTGATGTAATGTTTGTCTGGTTTTTCCATGTCAAGTTATTCTTTTGTTTTCTACTTTTCATACTGTATACTTTGGAAGAAAGTCTAAATGAAGTTAAAACTTTAAGACTGAAGAATTGAATAGCTATATAAATTATTTGGAATTATTTTGAATGGGAGATTTATCTATCCTACATTATTCACTAGCTAGCTGATTAATTAGTTTATATCAGTATAAATTTATGGATATTTACTTTATACTTTGGGTTATAATCCAATACCACTTTACTTATTTTCTTGCTCAAATTCTTCCAGCTTTGGTCACTGACAACTGTTTTGGATGTCCCTTATAGCCCTCTGATAAAACCTCATTGCAGGTTTTAACATTTATGATCATTTCCTTAGTTTCTGGCACACAAAATGATCCTGTCCCCCATCCTAGACTCAGTTATTTCTACAATGAGCCCTGGTTCTTTTCACTGAAGAATGGTTTTATAAACAAAGATCTAGGCGCTGGATAGCAACAGAGATTTAAAATGCAAATTTAAATGTTTGCCAAATATTTTAATCATAAAATTAATAATAAAAGTTTAGTTTCTATCCATAAGCTTTATTTATATAAATAATACATAATTATTTAATAATTTTGGAATTGCTACAATTTTCACCTGCTCTCAAGTTGTCTAAAACAAACCCCTCAGTGTGGTGAAGAGCAGCAAAGACCTCTAAATAGAAAGGGAGCTTCTTCAGTTACCCAAGAGCATGTGGTTCCTGGAACATTTCCCAGGAGTGATTATTTTAGAACACAATCCAGCGACATAGGCCTTTACATCATAGATCTTGAGAGGCTGCCTGGGCCCTCTATGGCTATAGCCTCCTAGCACCCGGAATCAGACAAAGGAAAACACTGACAATTCTGCAGAGTCAAGTCTAATTATTATACATATATTCAGAGTTTATGCTTAATTCCCTTATATAGGTTTTTTTTTTTTTTATGAAACTTCTCATACACACCACGGAGAAGGCAATGGCACCCCACTCCAGTACTCTTGTCTGGACAGTCCCATGGACGCAGGAGCCTGGTAAGCTGCAGTCCATGGGGACACTAGGAGTTGGACACGACTGAGCAACTTCATTTTCACTTTTCACTTTCATGCACTGGAGAAGGAAATGGCAACCCACTCCAGCGTTCTTGCCTGGAGAATCCCAGGGATGGAGGAGCCTGGTAAGCTGCCATCTATGGGGTTGCACAGAGTCGGACACGACTGAAGCGACTCAGCAGCAGCAGCAGCATATACATCAGGAAGTAGCACAGTGGGTGTATATAAAATAAGTCAGAGTCAAATTTAAATAGTCTCATGGTATACTGGAATTGGAAACAATATTTTTCAAGTGTTTTATCAGAAATATTACATAGTTAAGAGTTTCTTCATAACAAGTTTCTTCAATTAAGAGTTTCTTCTTACCAAGTTAGTTTCTTTGCAAGCAGTAATCACGTGGAACTAGAAAGAGTACTGGCTTTGAAATTAGTAGCCCAGGGACTGACCTGGACCTCTGGACACTTTCAAGATGGGTTATCTTTAATAAGTCCCTGAAACTCAGAAACTTTAGTATTTGTAAAATGGAGGAATTGAACCAGATGATTTCAAAGTCTTAAGTTCTTAAATCCTATGGTACCAGTATCCTGAAAATTTGCTAGATATTAAACATATCATTTTATGAGCAACAAGGAATGCTGCAAAATCACAAACACACACACACACAGAGTATCAAAATTTTTCCTAACTTGTTGTAAGATCCTAACTCCATTTTTGATGTTCAACTATTTACATATTAACAAAAACATTTAGACTTGCACCCTTCCTTTCGCTGCTAATACACATACAGAAAATTTTTTATATTTTCTTTATATATACAAAACTAGTCACTGGTGGCTGGAGAAGGCAATGGCACCCCACTCCAGTACTCCTGCCTGGAAACTCCCATGGACGGAGGAGCCTGGTAGGGTGCAGGCCATGGGGTCGCTTTTCACTTTCATGCATTGGAGAAGGAAATGGCAACCCACTCCAGTGTTCTTGCCTGGAGAATCCCAGGGATGGGGGAGCCTAGTGGGCTGCCGTCTATGGGGTCACACAGAGTCGGACATGACTGATGTGACTTAGCAGCAGCAGTCACTGGTGGCAAGTTTGAATTCCCCAGGCCTTGCCTTGGATGGAATCATTGTCCAGCCCCACTCATTAGCTCCCATGAGGGCCCAACCCTTTCCCTGCTCTTTGCACATGCCTTTCCACCCTGCCTTACACATACCTTTCTCTCTCCAGAAGTCCCTTATGTGACTAAAAAACCTTCTTTCAAATTTCGTTGCTGTTTGAAGTGACATCAGCCTCCATGTCCAGTCTTTAAATGAGATAAGATCCCTTCCATCTCTGTGGAGAGATTACTAATGTGCTACTAAACATTACTTCATTTATCATTTAAGAAAAATTATACTAATTCACGTGATGGAGGAGCCTGGTGGGCTACAGTCCATGGGGTTTTGAAGAGTCGGACATGACTGAGCTACTTCATGATGACACAATACTAATTCATATTATATTCTCAAAAGATGGCCCTGACTCAGTACCTTGAAATGAGAGAAAATTTAACTTTCTTTTCTACTTCAGAAAAAGAGGTCATGACTTTGTTTTTGCCCTTAAAGTGTGGTGTAAAATTGTTTGGGGAATGTTATTCTACTATCATTTGGTTCAACTGATAGTTATCTTTTTAAAATGTATATAATTAATAAATGAAAATGCACTATGAAGAAGATTCTCTCAATGGAACTGTACTTGAGAAACTGCTCATGATCTTAGAAATCAATGTGTGTTAGTTGCTCAGTCATGTCTGACTCTTTGCAACCCCATGAACTCTAGCCCAACAGGCTCCTCTGTCCATGGAATTCTTCAGGCAAAATACTGGGGTGTTTTGCCATGCTCTTCTCCAAGGGATCTTCATGACCCAGGGATCAAAACTGGTTCTCCCGCACTGTAGGCAGATTCTTTACCATTTGAGCTACCTAGGAAAGCTTCCCTGGTGGCTCACAGGGTAAAGCATCTGCCAGCAATGCAAGAGACCTGGGTTCGATCCCTGGATCAGGAAGATCCCCTGGAGAAGGAAATGGCAACCCACTCCAGTACTCTTGCCTGGAAATCCCATGGACAGAAAAGCCTGGCAGAGTACAGTCCATGGGGTCACAAAGAGTCGGACAGGACTGAGCGACTTCACTTTCACTTTTCAGGAAGACCCTAGAGATCAATGAACAAGGTTTAATAAATGTGTTTATGCTTTTATTCAAGGTAAGGGCATAAAAACAAGAAGTTATGTCACATTACATCAATATGATTTTTCTGATCCTAGAATGCTATTCCATGGGGACAGAAGCACCATTACATGTTAATTTTCATTTCCTTAAAACCAATTGGGACTTATGCTAAATTTTTAACTGTAATGAGTTTACTGTGAGGAGAATCAAGGTTGAGGACTGCCACTTTTGAGGAACTAAGCATGCACTCATTCATGCACTCATGCAGCAATAGTGAACTGGTCTGCACAAAAGACAATAAAGTAAGAATAGGCATGAAGGAACAGTTTGATATTAGAGAGAAATGAATGCTAGAAGAGAGAAGTGAATGAGAAAGAAAACTGCTCTAAGACAATTCAATTTCTGTTACAGTCAGTTTTATTTTAGTAATTTTCTTTCATTACCTTCTTTATATTCATAAAATGAAAGTTTTTTAGAGCTCCACTAAATGAGTTTTTAGTCCCTGTATCCAGACTAAGCTTCCATCTGGTGCAGTGGTAGAGAACCTGCCTGCCAATACAGGAGAGTCAGGTTTGATCCCTGGGTTGGGAAGATCCCCTGGAGGGGGAAATGGCAACCCACCCCAGTATTCTTGTCTGGAAAATTTCATGGACAGTGGAGCCTGGTGGGCTACAGTCCATAGGGTTGCAAAGAGTAGGACACAACTAAGGAACCAAGCATGCTGTCATTCAGCCTAAAGGCTAAAATACCAAGATAGCAGTATAGTATCAGCACAATGTTTGGCCATGGTGAGGCTCATGTGCATACTTACAGTCTGTAGTCTGGTATGAATTCTTCAATCAATAGAAAATGAAAATTGACCTTGCTTTTGGTTATTTGAAAATGTTTAAAAGTTTTTCCTCTGTTTTATCAGAAATATATAAAGAATTATAAATCTGAATTAATGAGCAATTTTTATCAAGAACTTTTAGGAACTAAAATTAAAGAGCAAAATTGAATGCAGACCAATCTATTAGGCAATATTATACTTATATTAATAATTCATCATAATTTGAGTGATTCTGTCTAGATCCTTATTCTTTCAGTGTTCTATCGAACTCAATTCTGTCATCAGAGGCTGATTAAAACAGTGACTCTCAGTAAGTGTCATTCTCCTGGGAAGTCACTAACACCCACAGGTTTGTAAAAAAACAATTATTTCCTCTCTCTTAATCAGTCCTGTAAATGTTCTTGGTGATTTCAGTATGCCTGGAAATGATGCTTCCAACCTCACATCACTATTTCCTTATCTCCTCCCTACCAATGATGTCATCCCCAACCTCTTCAGGCATCTACTTCCATGGTTACAAGACAGATTTTGCTAAACGCAGTCTTCACTTTTCCAGGACCTACCGAGTTTTCACTGTTTCTCACATCTGTTTTGCTCCTAAACCCTCCAGACACGTCCTTGGTTCCATGGTCCGTTTTTGTAATAACATCCTCAAACGCCTCCTCAACTCCCTTGCCAAACACTTTATACCATTATAAAGTCATGATTACCTGACATCAATTTTGCTCTTATTGCTACAGGTAATCCAACTAAACTCCCTTAGTCAGTCTGCTCTCTGACTCTCTATGATTTAATTTCATAGCTTCTCCTTCCCTCTCAGACACCTGGTAATCCTTCCCTTCTCCTTACTCTCAACCCATGAATTAGTCTCAGAAGCAATCAAAATAGAATTGCTACATATTTTCCACTGGACTCTTATTACTTTAATGATTCTTAAAACCCATATAAGCCAACCTCTCTAATTAAATCCCACTCTTTTCCTGACTACCTGAAGATATCAGTTTTTCAGGAATCTCTATCCTGAAATTTCAGTTTTTCTTTAATGATTTCCATAAGCCTACTAAGATGTACAGTTTAGTACAGTACCTACTAAGGACAGTATTTTCCATCTTAAATGTAAAAACAAGAAGTGACTGTTCAAAAGTTGCACATGAAATGCCTGAGGTCAATTTAATATTATATTTCTAAAGAGTAAATGAACAAATTCTTCAAACAATAAAAAAATAAGTTTTAGGAAAACAAAAACTAGCAGACTGTGAAAATTACTCATAACCCACCTCATCCTATGAGCACATTTTATATTTCATTCATATACCAATATATTTTAAAAGAGAAGAATAGAGAGTGATTACAAAATCAGCACTCTAGAAATATAAGGCTAATAGAGAGTTAGATAAAGGGTATGACATGAATAATTTACTCATCATAAAAGGAAAACATCATATTCTAGCCCAATGCCTCTCTTTTCACATGCAACTGAATAAGATTTTTTTTTCCAGATTTTTTATATACACTTAGAATGATCTGTGATGTTGATCCAGTCTATGTACAATCTCAGTAAAGCAGTTTTTATTCTTTTAGAGCTAGTTATCATTGTAAGTAATTGATTATAAAAATAAGAGATAAAAACAGATAGGGAAAAGTTAGCTTCCAGAATCTGAATTCAGAAGTAGCACTAATTGCTTGTTTTGCTTACTTATGTTTTTCTCTTACTTGTTTACTATATTATTTGCTCACATACATAATCTTTCTGTGACAAATATAGCTAGGAATAAAGATATATATGTTTGGAAATTAGCTCTGATTTTGTTTTGGACACTAATCAAAGAATTTGATTTATCCAAATTCCTTCCAAGAATATTTGACCTTTAAATGAATAATGTAGAATTCCATTCCATTTATACTTTCAAATGTATTTCATAACTAAATAAAAATGTAACAATTTTATATTTAAAGTGTTCTGTATTGGGTGCTGACTATGTATAAATAACACAAATAAGGATTTGTAAAATGTTTCTAAATGGATTTTGGTTTTTGGCTTCATGAATAAGGGATTTAGAAGTCACCATTCTGTCCTAACAACAAGAATAAAGCTGAACAGAACCAACTTTTCTTGGATTCATAAGAAAGGTGAAGACACAGGACAAACCTTTGCTCCAAGATTGGAGAAACAGGTGACTATGTGGCATCATGCCTCCCTTGAGCAGAGATTCTCAGCAGAAGTAAAAACTGCCTTGCAAGATACTAAAACAAATTCTTTAGAAAATGATCAGTACCCTAAAAGCATGCCTTCATGCCCTCACTAGTCATCTCACCTTGCCCCCATAAGCATCCTAACTTCTAACCACATGGATTCACTTTGCCTGTTTTTTTTTTTCTTTGTATGAATGAAATTACCCAGTATATTCAGTTTTTGAAAATCCATTGAGCTATATATTTAAGGTATTTTATTTTTTAGCTTAGTTAATAATATTGCTCCTATACCAACTTCTTGGGTTTGGTATTTATCCAAGAGTTGAAAATTTATATACCCACAAATATCTGTACATGGATGTTTATGGCAGCTTTATTCATCATTGCCCAAGACTGGAGGCCACAAAGATGTCCTTTAATAGGTGAATGGATAAATAAAAGGTGGGTACATCCAAACAATCGAATATTTCTCAATGTTAAAATAAATGAATATTCAAGACATGATAAGATATGTCCTCTGTCCATGGGATTTTCCAGGCAAAAGTACTGGAGTGGGTTGCCATTTCCTTCTCCAGGGGATCTTCCCAACCCAGGAGTTGAACCCATGTCTCCCGCATTGCAGGCAGACGCTTTACTGTCTGAGACACCAGGGAAGCATATAAGATATGTAGGAAACTCAAATGCATATTAATAAGTGAAAGAATTAACCTGGAAAGACTACATACTATATGATTTCAACTACTAAATGATATTCTGAAAAAGACAAAATCTTGGGAGACAAGCAAATGATCAATACTTGCCAGAGTTTGGTGGGATAAAGACAAAGAGCACAGATAGTTTCAGGGCAGTGAAAATAATTTAAGAATGGTTCCATGTATTTATACATATATTTGTCCAAACCCACAAAATGTTCAACACCAAGAAATCTAATGTAAATAGGGGCTTTGGATGATTAAGATATTTCAATACAAGTAATCAGTTGTAACAAATGCACCACTTTGTTCAGTGATGCTGTTAATGGGGAAAGCTGCGCATGTATGAAAATAGTGAATATATGAGAAAGGTCTGTACCTTCCTCTCAAGTTATTGTAAACCTTGGCTCTAAAAAAAAAAAGAAAAGAGAATGTAGACAATTTTTCTCTTTCATTTACAGGAAATATTAATCATATCTCTGGCATCATCATTCTGTTTAGTGCATAGAAAAACTCAGAATATGCAATATGGTGCCACTTTCTTTGGCATATAGATTATTCTTAAATGTAAAAAGTTTCTGAAATATTAAATTTAATATTTATATAATCTTTCTAACAATAATATTATTAAGATAGAATATTGACACTTTGAATAATAAAAATTATTTTCCTCATGAAAATTTAAATAATATACTTTTTGCTAGCATCATGTCATCATAAGTACCCACAGTACAATCTAAAACAGTGCTTGACTTACATCAGGAGGAAAAAAATTTCCAAGTAAAACTAAACACTAAAATTCAAATAGTTTAAGTGTATAAATCTTAACATGAACAGCTAGAAAAGAAAGTCAACATTTATAGTGTTTAAAAAAATCTTCAGCCACTAACTCTTAATTAAAAACTTTAAATCTTTTCTATAGGATTGATTACTTCAGAATGACTCTTTATATTTAATATAGCAGTTTTTAGAGCTTTCATCCTACTCTAGAAATATAAAAGGATTTACCAGTCAGAGAATGATGAAAACTTTCAAAATATGGAGTAATGAGAAAGTACAATGCTTTAAGATGTTGCAGCTCTTTTTTTATCATCATACTTTGTGTTGTCTTCCTAATCACATATACCAACAAATAACCAGAATGCAATTTAAAATTAAATTCACTTGGGGTCTTTATATAAACAAAATATATCCATAATATAAACCATCATTTTTATGCCAAATAGTCTAATACATTATTGCACATTATTTCAAAACAAACTTTATACTAACAAAATCTGAACATAATTAAAGTATTGCTATAACTTTCAAGGAAGAGCTCCTTACAGTCAGAACATATTAAAGACTTGATTGTCTAGACTGAAAAAGTATCTAGTATGAGTAGCTGCATCCTCATGTAGGCTAGTGATTTACCTCTTTCTAATAGACTAGATATAACCTATAATTCACAGTATGCATTATATATATACTATATAATTTCCTTTCAAGCATTTTTATTATTAATCAATTTGATTTCGGTACTGACCATCTGGTGATGTCCATGTGTAGAGTCGAGTCATCTCTTGTGTTGTTGGAAATGGGTGATTGTTATGACCAGTGTGTTCTCTTGGCAAAACTCTGTTAGCCTTTGCTCTGCTTCATTTTGTACTCCAAGGCCAAACTTTCCTGTTACTCCAGGTATCTCTTGACTTCCTACTTTTGCATTCCAGTCCCCTATGATGAAAAGGATAGATTTTTTGGTGTTAGTTTTAGAAGGGCTTTTAGGTCCTCACAGAACCATTCAGCTTTGGTTTCTTCAGTGTTAGTGGTTGGGGCATAGACCTGGATTACTGTGATATTGAATGGCTTGTGTTGGAAATGAATAGAGATTATTCTGCTGTTTTGAGCAGGTAGTGTTGAGCTGTGGCCAAGCAGTCTAGGGCACTGGATTAAGGCTCTAGTCCCTTTGGGGGCATGGGTTCGAATTTCACAGCTGCCAAAGACTTTATTAAGGTTAAATAATTGTTTAGTACTAATTAATTAACCAATTCATCTGTATGTTGATGAATTCACTTTATAATACACAATACTCCATGTGTGATTTGCTTCTAAAGCCATTAATAATATATTCATCTAAAGATTTTAACTTGCTGAAGACAAGGTATTCTAGTAATAGAATACAACTCTAAAATTGAGATTCTTTAATTTGTGATGGTATACAACTTCTAGTTACTAGAAACAGAGACAATTATTTGTATCAATTGTTCATTATAACTGGGAACAATAAACAGCTTTTAATTATAAGACTGGTGCCTGCTTTCAACAATTGTCAAAATTAGACAAGTGTTACTACAAGCAAACTAGATCTAAATGTATCCCATATGTCTTGATTATAACACCAAAGAAAAAGAATTCTTAAAAAAGCATACTTTATACATGGCTTCATGCTGTACTCTTACTACCCCTTGAGCATCTATTGTGATACTGAATAATGTTTTGGCATGGATTATAAAATGAGCTTATTATACTATACAAAGCCTATATCAGAAAAGATATTGAATTTCTTACTGGTTTTAAGTAGTTACAGCAAATAGATATGTCTAGAGAAATAACATTAAAAAGTTAAAATCATCTTCAATCTGATCATTAATCCACAGTTAATTCAATTACAAATTCAAAAATAATGGACTCATTCACATGCAAGGCAGCATAAAGAACACTGGGACAAAATTCACTTTCAATTTCCAAACTGTCATTTCCAATACCCAAAGACCTGGTTATGGATTCCCTTTCTTCTGTCAGTTTTGCGTTCATGTCTTTGGCATAGGTTTTATTTTGTAATTTTTGACAATTTTTTGATTTTGCTGAAACAATTAAAAGTTCACATAGGCCTAAGCATAACAACTATTGAGTTTAGTTAAGCACTTAAAGTAGTACATTTGGGGCTATCTTACAGCTATGTTTTCTTCACATTTTATTTTCCAAATAAGGTTTGTAAATAAGATAGAGCCTTTTCCAGAACATAGAAAGCCATTCTAAAGTAAATAAGTCAAGACTGTGCAGACTTCACAGAAGAACCAGACAACATAGTGATGCTTATTGACAAAAGAATCAATTAAAGTTCTAGATATTTCTTAGGATATTTATTCTGTGGGTTAATTTAATAATACACAAGACAAGGACAAACAAATTTTGTTGAAATGAGGCTCAGATTTCTGTTCTAAAGAGAATCAACACAGCCAAGTTTAAAATATATATCTAATAATCAAAAAATAACTCCCAAACTAGGATTACTTATTATTTTAAAAATCAAAGAAAGTGCATCTAATGAATTTTGAATGCTTCTCCCATGTCCATACAGGTGGTAGTGCTTCTACTTAAACAAATAAGGCAGCCTTATACTGAAGAATGTGTTTGGGTTAAATCTTCAAGCTTTCTTATGTGGAAATCAGCCTTAAGTTGAATATACTGAGCTCATCAAGGGATCTTATATTTGGAACACATATTTTTAATATTCTATAAAATTTATATTGTTTAACTGAGCTTGATATTATCAGCCTACATCCAAAGATGTTTTGATAACCAAACAAGAAAATTCACATTGTATTCAGAAGATGCAAACAGTGTTGAGACATATATTATCCAAGTAGCTCATATGCCCTCTCATTTCCATTTTCCCTGTAAGTTTTCACATGTAGAACTCTATCCTCACTCTTAAGTTCTCATGCTAGATTTAACTTTCTTTAGTGATGGCCTTAATAACTTTGTAAGACCATGTATTTCCATAGCATACTACTTCACTTTGCCCCACTGAAACAGAAATACATACTAGAATCAAGTGAGAATTTTTCCTTAAATGTACCTCCATGGAATTTCTAATAAATATTCCACTAGGGACTTACACTCCCTAAACTCTCATCCCTTGCCTTGACTGATACAATCTTGGTGGTGAAAATGTTACTGATGCAAACACCTTGTGTTCCCAAGATGAGCTGGAACAGATAATAGATCGATAACATCTGCTCAGAGTTACTTAGTTGCACTGGCACCTCTTTATCTTCTGGGAATTTAGGATGGCCTTAAATTCAAAGAGACAATCTCAAAATACATAAATTTTGTTTGTTTGAAAGTGGGTGACCAACCATTTTAGTTTGCTCAGTTTGGACAATCTTGGGTTTAGCACGGCAAGTCTTAATGTCCCAGTAAAAATCATAGTCCTGATGATGGATGGATAAGAAAGCTGCAGTACATAAACACAATGGAGTATTACTCAGCCATTAAAAAGAATACATTTGAATCAGTTCTAATGAGGTGGATGAAACTGGAACCTATTATACAGAGTGAAGTAAGCCAGAAAGAAAAACACCAATACAGTATACTAACGCATATATATGGAATTTAGAAAGATGATAATGATAACCCTGTATGCGAGACAGCAAAAGAGACACAGATGTATAGAAGTTTTTTGGACTCTGTGGGAGAGGGAGAGGGTGGGATGATTTGGGAGAAAGGCATTGAAACATGTATAATATCATATATGAAACAAATCGCCAGTCCAGGTTCAACACATGATACTGGATGCTTGGGGCTGGTGCACAGAAACAACCCAGAGGGATGGTACAGGGAGGGAGGAGGGACGGGGGTTCAGGATGGGGAACAATTGTATACCTGTGGCGGATACATGTTGATGTATGGAAAAACCAATACAATATATAAATAAATTTATATTAAAAAAATCATAGTCCTGAGCAAATAGAGTTAGTCATTTAATTTGAAACAAAAACATTTTGTTTCATTTAAAACTGAAACAACATTTAAAAATCAGATTAATTGACATGTTTAAAAGTCAGGGTTTTAGATTTTTCTTTAAAAAAGCAAATTTGGGAACTTTGATGGCTACTTTAATCTTTCAACCTAGAAAGCCTATGCCTACCCAGTTACTCAATCAAACACTACTCTAAGTTTTGCTGTAAAGGCATTTTTTAGACATCATTACCATTAAAAATCAGTTGACCTTAAAGGAGATCATCTTGGATTATCTGGGAGTGCTTGGTCTTGATAGAATATAAGAGCAGAATTGAGGTTTCTTTGAAAAGGAAACTCTATCTATGGACAAGAGCATCAGCTCCTGCCAAAGAATTCCAGCCTGCCCTTCCTGACAGCCTACTCTGATCTTGAATGTGCTTAGTCAGCCCCGCTACCACTGTCCCAATCACATAAGCCAGTTCCTTATAATAAATCTTTCTTTCATTCTGAGGTGGATAGATAGATGATAGATAAATAATTAGATTCTATTGGAACTATTTCTGTCCTAGCTGATATAGCAATATTACCTAAATATTTCTGCATGATTATGAATCATCTGGCACTTGCTTTGCTTCTTTACATATGGTGCCACTCAGAAATCACTACAATAAGCATCTGGCTGATTCCTAGAGGCATCGTGATTCACCATGGAAATGTCAATATTTTTGCTGATGTAATAATATCCCTATTTTTTTTAAAGAGATTGCATCCCAGTTTCAAAACCAGAGATTGAAAGAGAGAGAGATAAGAAGTGTTGAGCCATAAACACAAATTATTAAATGCTAGGGTAGAAAAACAATATCACATTCATTGAAGTACTTGTAAAATTTTTTGTACGTAAATAGATGAAGTTTGGATTAACATTCAGAAAAGTTCTAAGAAAAAACGAGATAATGGACATTCTCAAGGAAGCGATCATGTGGCAGGCTTGTAATAACAAAGGAAAATAACCTAACTCTGAAGAATCTGATATACATGTTCTCCTACCCTTGAAGAATCAACAATAGCTGCCAATAAAAAGGAAAAAGAAATAATCACTTAGAAGAGAAGCTTGGTACTTCCTGGTACCAAATCATATTAAAAAAAAAAACCTTATTCATATTCAAGCAGCCTTTTAGACTTAATTTGTATTCAACTAATTATACTGCAAACTTCAGGCTACTCTCCTCTCCAAAAAACCAACTTATCCCCTCTACTCTCATGCATCTCCCTAATCACGTATCTAGAAAGTTTAAAATATCATGGTTTTTATTCTACAACTATGACAAAAACTTCTAGGTGGTGCTGGTGGTAAAGAATTCACATGCCAATGCACGAGATGCAAGAGACATGGGTTTGATCCCTGAGTCGGGAAGATCCCCTGGAGGAGGCCATGGCAACCCAATCCAGTATTCTTGGCTGAAGAATCCCATGAACAGAGGAGCCTCGCAGGCTATAGCCCATGGGGTCGCAGAGAGTCAGACATGACTGAAGCAACTTAGCACAGCATACAGCACATGACAAAAGCTAATAAGATTTTTAATTTAATTACTTTATTTTCATCAGAGGATAATTATTTTACAATATCATGATGGATTTTTTGCCATACATCAACATGAGTCAGCCACAGGTATACATGCGTCCCCCCAATCCTGAACTCCCCCCACCCTGCCACCTCCCTCTACACACTGCCCTTCTGTGTTGTCCCAGAGCACCAACTTTGGGTGCCCTACTTCATGCATCAAACTTGCACTGGTCATCTATTTTACATACGATAATGTATATGTTTCAATGCTATTCTCTCAAGTCAACCAACCCTTTCCTTCTCCCACTGCGGCTAAAAGTCTGTTCTTTATGTCTGTGGCTCTTTTGCTGTTTTACTAAAACATATTTGTATGAGTAGGTTTCAGTCAGAACAGTTAGTTAATAAACAAGTATAAATGTCATATCTGATCTGATCCTTCTATTTATAAAGTGACATATTTAAATTGAAAAAGAGGACACTAGAGGGGATAACATACCCACAGTACAGACTACATAGAATACAATCAAATAAATTTATTTCAGCTGCTTTAGGCCTAATGGAAGCTTTTGTTGCTGTTGTTTAGTTACTACTAACGCAGTTGAGCTATTGCAAATACTGGAAGATGATGCTGTGAAAGTGCTGCACTCAAAATGCCAGCAAGTTTGGAAAACTCAGCAGTGGCCAAGGACTGGAAAAGGTCAGTGTTCATTCCAATCCCAACGAAAGGCAATGATGAAGAATGCTCAAATTACTGCACAATTGCACTCATCTCACATGCTAGTAAAGTAATGCTCAAAATTCTCCAAGCCAGGCTTCAGCAATACATGAACCGTGAACTTCCAGATGTTCAAGCTGGTTTTAGAAAAGGCAGAGGAACCAGAAATCAAATTGCCAACATCCACTGGATCATCGAAAAAGCAATATATTTCCAGAAAAATATCTATTTCTGCTTTATTGACTATGCCAAAGCCTTTGACTATGTGGATCAGAATAAACTGTGGAAAATTCTGAAAGAGATGGGAATACCAGACCACCTGACCTCTTGAGAAACCTGAATGCAGGTCAGGAAGCAACAGTTAGAACTGGACATGGAACAACAGACCAGTTCCAAATAGGAAAAGGAGTTCGTCAAGGCTGTATATTGTCACCCTGCTTATTTAACTTATATGCAGAGTACATCATGAGAAACGCTGGGCTGGAAGAAGCACAAGCTGGAATCAAGATTGCCGGGAGAAATATCAGTAACCTCAGATACGCAGATGACACCACCCTTATGGTAGAAAGTGAAGAGGAACTCAAAAGTCTCGTGATGGAAGTGAAAGAGGAGAGTGAAAAAATTGGCTTAAAGCTCAACATTCAGAAAACGAAGATCATGGCATCCGGTCCCATCACTTCATGGGAAATAGATGGGGAAACAGTGGAAACAGTGTCAGACTTTATTTTTTGGGCTCCAAAATCACTTCAGATGGTGATTGCAGCCATGAAATTAAAAGACGCTTACTCCTTGGATGGAAAGTTATGACCAACCTAGACAACATATTCAAAAACAGAGACATTACTTTCCCAACAAAGGTCCATCTAATCAAGGCTATGGTTTTTCCAGTGGTCATGTATGGATGTGAGAGTTGGACTGTGAAGAAAGCTGAGCACCAAAGAATTGATGTTTTTGAACTGTGGTGTTGGAGAAGACTCTCGAGAGTCCTTTGGACTGCAAGGAGATCCAACCAGTCCATCTTAAAGGAGATCAGTCCTGGGTGTTCTTTGGAAGGACTGATGCTAAAGCTGAAACTCCAATACTTTGGCCACCTGAAGCAAAGAGTTGACTCATTGGAAAAGACTCTGATGCTGGGAGGGATTGGTGGGGGTGGGGGGGAGGAGAAGGGGACGACAAAGGATGAGATAGCTGGTTGGCATCACCAATTCGATGGACAAGAGTTTGGGTGAACTCAGCGAATTGGTGATGGACAGGGAGGCCTGGCATGCTGCAATTCATGGGGTCGCAGAGTTGGACAGGACTGAGTGACTGAACTGAACTGAACCCATGGTCTGTATAGCCTGCTAGGCTCAACCTGTCAATAGGATTTCCCAATCAAGAATACTGGAATAGGTTGCCATTTCCTACTCTAGGGGATCTTCTCAACCCAGGGGTTGAATCCACATCCCCTGCGTTGGCAGGCAGGTTCTTTACCACGGAGCCACCAGGGAAGCCCAGTGGAAGCTTCACCTGAGTGGATTTTTATTCTCTAGAACTATAAATATTAACACCTTTGCTCTCCAATTTCCTTATAGTTTTAGGGGGATGGTCTTAATTATCTTTATTACCACTGTGTGAAAAGCATGAGTATTGTTTCTTTCACTCATTTCAACCCAGCATTTTATTTATCTATCAGCTACCTCCTCAAGCATAGTTTTAGACTTTTTCACAGCACAGTGAAAAGCAGCATAATTAGGACATCTGATTAGATGCTCCTGCTGCCGCTTCTCATATGCATGAAACAAGATGCTGCTTCCTTACACAGGCAGGTATTGCCTTTAAATTGTTTATCTTCTCGATTTTTTCCATGCATTATATATGAGGCTTCAACGAACAGCAACAGTATAGAGAGAGTTGCTTGATATGTCAGTGTGAACCATATTAGAACAATATAGAAACAACACAAAAATATCTCTTACTGAGTTATTAAATTAGACTTGCAGAAGACTCCCAGTAAGATTGGTTATATGTATAAAGATATTCCATTTAAGCATATTATCTATTCCTTTGGTCATATATTCTAGGCAACAATTGATAGGGGGAAGATGTTACATTTCAATAATTTTAAGCCTTCTAATGTAGCACATCACAGGATCAATAATGATAATAAGAATATGGCTTATCCATTACAGAATGAAAAACAATAAAAGAACCTTCATCAATTTATGTTTGAATGATGGAATAATGATTCCATGCTTTGATTTCTATTGTTAGGAAATTGCTGCCGTTGCTGCTAAGTCACTTCAGTCGTGTCCAACTCTGTGTGACCCCATAGATAGCAGCCCACCAGGCTCTCCCGTCCTGGGATTCTCCAGGCAAGAACACTGAAGTGGGTTGCCCTGTCCTTTTCCAATATAGGAAAGTGAAAAGTGAAAGTGAAGTCGCCCAGTCATGTCCAACTCTTAGCGACGCCATGGACTGCAGCCCACCAGGCTCCTCCGTCCATGAGATTTTCCAGGCAAGAGTACTGGAATGGGTGCCATTGTTTTCTCCAGTTAGGAAACTAGGAGTGCCTATATAGTTAAAATTAGTCTCGAAAGAATTTTTCACAGTTTATAACGTTTTCAACTAAAATCAGACTTCATCCATTATTATTGGTGCCAAGTTTATTACATGGTTACATAGTTTTATTCGTCAGTTAAAAAACTGATTCTTAGAATACTCAAATTGTATAAAACATTGAAAGTAATCATATTTCAAACATTCATATTTTAGTCTTTCCAAATATATTTTTATTAAGTCAAACAGAGAAAGACAATTACTGTATGCTTTCACTTACATGTGAGATCTAAAAAAACAAAACAAATGAATAAATAAAACAGAAATACTCACAGATACAAAGAGCAAACTAGTTGTCGCCAGGGGAGAGGGAATGGGGGAATGGATGAAATAGGTGAAGAGGGTTAAGAGGTACAAACTACTATTTATAAATGTCACAGAGGTGTAATGTGCAGCACAGGGACTATAGTCAAGAACACTGGTTTGTGCATATTGAATCACTATGTTATACAACAGAAACTAATATAATACTGTCAATCAACTATCTTTATATATTTAAAATTTTTTTTCAGGCATGGTATCCAGATGCTAATCACCACCACTGAATTTTCTTGCTGTGAAAAATGCCTTCTTTCTTTCCACATTATTTATGGTTTTGCCATCATTTAGGGAAAAGAGACACAAAAGCACAACTGTCAAATAATATTTATTAGATAGTACAAAGAATTTTATTAATTGAGATTGGAAAAATTCAACTAGTACAAATAAAAAATGTTGTAGATATATTATTTCAGTTTGAAAAATAAAAATGAAACATCTTTTGAGTGTCTTCTATGTCAGGCAATGTTTTTCCATTCTCAGTTGCATTCAATATTTACATCAAACTGATAAATTATCTTTATTTCCATATTAAATATAAAATGGTTTATCAACTAAGAAACTAAATGTCTTGCCTAATATTACAAAGGTATTAAATGGCAAAACTTAGTTATACCAAAGCTGTTGTTCTTTCTAGCAAAAACAATCAACTATTTAATCTGAATATTAATTTTATTGATACCAGGATAGCTACACAATAGATAGATTTATTTTGAGATATCTGTATACCTCCTACAAGTTTCTTCACCAATACTTTTAATTAGAATTAGTGAGCTTTAAAAATATAAAACAATATTTTTAGTGTCATACTCACTGCATACACCTTCTCTTTAAACTCTTGCCAGAATTTATTTTTAATTGTATGCTTCAACATTACAGCTATATTTCCTTTTGCTGGATCATGCATGGCTTAGTCTTCTCTCTTCATTTTTAAGAAATGACCATGTTTTCTTATGTTTCCTATTGTATTAACCTCATGCTATTTATAAATAGATTTTAGGAATATTTATGCAACAGAACATAACCGTATAACTGGTTTTGTATTGTTGGAACAATCCATAATGACAGCCTTGAAAATATACAACCTTTGTGGAAAATATCATTTTAGGAAATAAAATGTTGGTAAGTAAGTAATTTTATGTCTTACTTCCTATTTCACTGAAATATTATTTAGCTTATAAAATATTATTTAGCTTATGAAATATTATTTAGCTTATAAATAACTCATTTTTTTTTCACATGAAGTGTTGTGCCACCTTAAATTTATTCATGTGTTAAAGTGTTCATTCAACCAATCAATATTTATTGTTTTTGTTAAGTTGCTAGGGCTTCAAAATTGAATGAGTGACATTACCAAACCGGCAGAGAAGGGACCTCCAAAATACAACATTCCATGAAAGGAATTTTAGAAAGGGCAAAAATTTGTCTGATCAACAGACCTCTTGAAATTTATCAAAAGTTTACAGTAACAAAGGTGATACCCATTCTAGAAAACAGCTGATTCCATGTAAGAACAGTAAAAATTTGGCATCTAGTCCCATCTTCCACTGCTGTGCCTAATAGTAGTCAAAAAATAACCGTCCACATTTCTGGTATTGAAAGAATCAGGACCTCAATGAACCTCATTCATAAGGAATCAATTAATTTTTTATTCTGAACTGGCTGGTAGCTCCTTGGAAGAACAGATCAAAAGATTTAACTTTTTTTTTTTTTTTAAACATCTGATTTAGAACTATTCCAGTGCTAATGTTTCTTCCAGAGGGCAGTGGATGGTCATTTTTCAAAACTACTTATAGGTTAATTTTAATTTCTTAGGTGCTGCTGCCAGAGGAAATAAATAACAATTGATTAAGTAACAAAATAATCAATATGCTTAGGAGAAAAGGCTGAGGAATGATATATCATTAAGGGCTTTGAAAAAACTCCAACACATTCCTGGGAACCTGGAAAGTCACATGCATATTTAGAGCTGTTTGCAAGCTGAGGAAAGACCTTATGTGGTGCTAAGGTCTCATCTTCTGCTGATCTTGAAGCAGCCAACAAATTAGATAACCTAGATGAAATGGAAAAAATCTTATAAACACAAAACCTATCAAAATTGACTCAAAGGATATAGAAAATATGAATAGACTTGTAACAAGTAAATAAATTGTAACAAAAAAAACCTTGAATTAAAAAAAGTTGAGGACCAGATATCATCACTGGGAATTCTACCAAACACTTAAGAAGAATCAGCATCAATCCTTTTCAAACTTTTTCAGAACAACAAAATGGAAACTTCCTGCCTCACTCTATGAGGCCAAAATCATCCTGACACCAAAGCCAGTCATGACATCACAAGAAAACTACAAGCTAATGTCCCTTATGAATGTAGATGTAAATTCTCCAATAAAATTCTGGGAAACTGAATACAAAAATATAGCTAAAGGATGACACACCATGATCAACTGAAGTTTATTGTAGGAATGCAAAGGTGGTTTGTCATATGAAAATTAATCAACATAATACATGTTATTAGTAGACAAAGTCTAAAAATCAACATGATTTTCTCATTGATACAGAAAAGGCTTTTGATAAAAAACATACATACACCCTTTCACACACAGAAAAAAAATACTCAACAAATTATAAATAGAAGGGAACTTTCTCGATATAGTATGTGGCATTCATTAAAAATCTACGTTAACATCATACTCAATAGTGAAACATTGAAAAATTTCCCCAAGGATCAGGGACAAAGCAAAGATGTCCACTTTTACCACTTTTATTAAAACACTCTATTGAATTTTCTAGTTAGGGAGGCAAGAAATAGAAATAGAAGGCATCCAGATTGGAAGAAAAGAAGTGAAAGTTTCTATATTCACAGATCATGTGATCTCATATGCTGAAGATTCTAAAAAATCCAAACACACACCCACACATAAAACAATTGGGAAATGAGCTTGGCAAAATTACAGAATACACAATTAACAGAAAATAGTTTAATTTTTTCCAGTAACAATAAATAATCCCAGAAATGAAAATTTAAAGATGATTCTATTTATAATAGCATCAGTAAGAATAAATTACTTACAAATAAATTCAACCCCCAAAATGCAAGATGTGTACATTGAAAACTATAAAACATGGTTGAAAGAGGGTAAGCAAGATCTGTATAAATGAACAGGCATCTTATGTTCTTGAATTAGAATTAAATAATGCTAAAGTAGCTATACTCCCCACATTGATCTGTACTTGCAACCAAATCTCTATCAAAATTTCTACTTTTTGTTGTTTTTGAAGAAATTGATTGAATAGAAGCTAATCACGAAACCCATATGGAACGTCAAAGGATACAGAAAGGCTACAAAAAAAGAATCTTGAAAAAGAAGAATAAAATTGTACTCACACTTCTTAATTCCAAAACTTACTGAAAATCTATAGTAATCACGATAGTGTGGCTTTTGCATAAGGATAGATATACAGACAAATGGTATAGAACTGAAGGTCCAGAAATAAACTCATAAATTTGTGGTCAGTTGATCTTTGACAAAATTGCCAAGACCACTGAATGGGAAAAGATGTCTTTTCAACAAATCACCCTAGATATTATTACAAGCAATCTCCCTTTTAAGAATATTTTTATTGCATTTTAACCTAGCTCTTTTGTATTTATCCCGCATGATCATTTTCCAATTTTTCATTAAATCCATTAATCCATCCTGGTTCTTATATAACAATATGGGTTTTAATATCCAGTTTGTGGAGGTGGAAGTTCTTTGGGAATTCCTCACGGCTAAGTTACAATTTCTCCATACACAGATAAGCTTCCTTCTGCTCAGTGTTTTCCAAACTACAACTGACCAGTTTCATTTCTACCCTCACCTCTCTTCATCATTATTCTGAAACTTTAACTATGTGCATGACATCTCTTTGAAAAACCATTAGTAATGGCCAAGTGTTACTTATTTCTGTGTTAAATATTTATCAATCATCTTTCTCTTTACATATGTCCCTCCCAGGCAGCACTTACTTCCAGTCATTTTAATTGTAGATTATTCACATTCCTGTCTATCTTCCCAATGATCAACCAAATATTGGATTTTTCCATCCTGTTACCTTCCCCCATGGTATAGGATGGCTTTTTCCTTAAAAAGTAGAGAGGAGAAAATCAATGATAAGTTCATATCATCATTTACATTTGCCTTTATGAATTGGTTGTTACTGTTCTTTCAGTCACTAAGTTGTGCCTGACTCTTTGTGACCCCACAAACTGCAGCATGCCAGGCCTCCCTATCCCTCACCATTTCCCAGAGTTCACCCAAGTTCATGCCCATTTAATCAGTGATGACATCCTTCCATCTCATCTTCTGCTGTCCTATTCTCCTTTTGCCTTCAATCTTTCCCAGCATCAGGGTCTTTTCCAATGAATCAGTTGTTTCAATAAGGTGACCATAATATTGGAGCTTCAGCTTTAGCATCAGTCCTTCCAATGAATATTCAGGATTTATTTCCTTTAGCATTGACTGGTTTGATTCCTTGCCGTCCAAGGGACTCTCAAGAGTCTCCTCCAGCTCCACAATTTGAAAGAATCAATTATTCAGCATTCAGCCTTCCTTCTGGTCCAACTCTCACATCCATACACGACTACTAGAAAGACCATAACTTTTACTATACATGAGATGGTATATTCCCACTAATAATTGGAATTAAAATGTTTTTAGAATATGATATTGATCATTTTAAAGTGGAGTATGGATATTTTTATACAATTTTCACAGGAGGACAAGTGTACCTACTCATTTGGTGAACAATCTGGAAGTATCTCTCACAGTTTAACATGATATTCATTTTAATCCAGTAATTCCATTTTTAGATATTTATTTTACAAAAGTACATACAAACATTTATGTTGCAAGTCTTCAACTCTGAGTTTTTATAATGGGAAAAACATTGTCAGGAGGAATATCAACAACCTTAGATATACAGACGATACCACTCTAGTGGTAGAAAGCAAAGAGGAATAGCCTCTTGCTGAGGGAAAGAAGAGAGTGAAAAAGCTGACTTAAAACTCAATATTCAAGAAACTTAAGAACATGCTATCTGGTCTCATCACTTCATGGCAAATAGATGAGGAAAAAGTGGAAATATTGACAGATTTTACTTTCTTCGGCTCCAAAATCACTGTGGATGGTAACTGCACCACAAAAATAAAAGACATTTGGTCTTTGGAAGAAAAGCTATGCAAACCTAGACAACATATTAAGAAGCAGAGACATCATTTTGCCGACGAAGGTCCACACAGTTAAAGCTATGATTTTTCCAGTCATCATGTACAGATGTGAGTTGGACTATAAAGAGGGTTGAATGCCAAATAATTGATGCTCTCAAATTGTGGTTTTGAAGAAGACTCTTGAGAATCCCTTAGACTGCAAGGTGATCTAATCAGTCAATCCTAAAGGAAATAAACCCTGAATACTCATCGGAAGGACTCTTGCTGAAGCTGAAACTCCAATACTTTGGCCACCTGATGTGAAGAGCCAGCTTATTGGAAAAGATCCTGATGCTAGGAGAGACTGAAGGCAAGAGGAGAAGTGGGCAACAGAGGATGAGATAGTTGGATGACATCATTGACTCAATGGACATCAGTTTGAACAAACTGGGAGACAGTGAAGGACAGGGAAGCCTGGAGTCCTGAAGTTCATGGACTAGCAAAGAGTTGGACACGACTTAGCATCTGAACAACAACAAAAAATTAAATTGACCTAGTATCCATCAAAAAGCAAATAATTAAATAAATTTGGTATATACTTGTTTTAAAATAAAACACTATGAATCCAATTAAGAAGAGTTATATATAATAAAATGAAAATTTCAAAAATATACATTTTAATGAAATGATTATAAAATAATTTCCATAATCAAGTCATACTTATGAAAAGCACTTAAGTTTATAAAATGAAAGATATTTACATAATATGATTTATATTAAATTGTTGCAGTAACCCTTCTGGAGAAGACAATGTACTTGTGATTGAGGAGAGGAAAATAGAGCTTTAGTGTATCTTTATATTTCTAAATTATTTGAATAGTTTTAAAATATTCACAAATTAATTAGATTATTGTTGAAAGTAATATGTTGAAGGAGGTAACATTAAATTATACTAGAGAAATATATATAGGCAAATAAGTGTAGGTATTCAGTGTTTTCAGCTACAAATTCTGTTGGCAATCATCACCCTACTAACTAAATTTAGAATAAATGGCTGATTCAGGTACTTTTCAAATCCAAGTCAATTCCTATGACATCATGTCGTCATGCTGACAGTCTGGCCACAACTTTTCAAATAGGTTTTTGTTATAGTGCCAAGGAAACTTTTTTTCACATTACCAATTAATGATCCATATAATTCAGATCCATTAGAGGCTGGATTTCTAAATGCACAATGAGTCCAACTGTCTCCATTTCCACAGATTACAAAAATTAAATTTCTAAAGCCATGTCAGAAAATAAGGTGCATTGGAGCATCAAAGAAAGAATCAAATTCCCACACATATCCCTTTTTCTAAAAAAGTTTTATCTCTGTTAACACTAGCTATCAGGATCATCTTCTGACACTCAGGTCTCACTTGAATTTTGGTGAGACAGGTAGGAAGGGATAAAAAATATAGGAAAATGAAGAGGAAAATCAACAATCATGAAGCAGAATTAACAAAGGACACAAGGAATCTACACAAATTCCATTGTAGTCATGTATGATGTGCAAGGGAGAAATAAGAGTACAGAGGGTGTGTTAAGTTTAAGCAAAGCAAGAGTACAACAAAAGCATTTTTTAAGAAAAGAGAGAAAAGAAGTTTGCAATCCAGTTTCTCAAACTTAAGCTTTTGAGAAAAATCAGCTGAGAAAGCAGATCTCAGATAGGCTGTGATAGAGAGCAGGATGCTCCTGAAATTTGGAGGCCCAGGTGGAGACTGGAGAGGGGAAAGACACTGATATCCCACTATAGCCAATTTCAAGCTACCAATAATTTAACTACCATTATTTTCTGAAAGTTTAGCAATCAGCCCTTACAAGCTAGTATGTGCTGGATCCAGCATACCATTTAGAGTGGGTGTTAGAAAAATCCTACATATCCAAGTCAGCCAGGCAGAAAATACCACTGAAATTTTATGCAATGAGAAGTATGCAAGAGGCTGCTGCCTGTTAACACAGCTGTGTAGACAAAAAAAAAAAAAAAATCCTATCATAAAGGGAGTGTGATATGCAAATATTTTCTCTGTTAATTTCTTTACATTCCATGGGAGTATGCAGAGAAGCTTGTAAACACTGAGTGCTAAGTGCAAATATCTATGATAGGGCTCTGATTGCAGAAAGGAGTGACAATCGACCTCTGACATAGGTCAGAAAAGCATGTTAGAAAGTCTCTAGATGTTACCAAAATATTATGAATATTTGTATGATTTGGATATACCATATAAAATTGGTAGCGTATCTAAACTTTAAACTAGTCTTTCCTGCTCTCAGGAACATTACCTTCTATATTTAAATGTATACAATAAATATTTAAAATCCCTAACTCAGCGGTTGGTTTCTACAGCAGCCCACTTAATCTAACTGCTCTAGCACCTGATCAAGCCAATGAATAGGTTATTTTGTTGCACTGAATAGGTCTTCTACTGAAGATCCGGTAAACAGCTCCTGGGTTTCTCCCCTCTAACTCCCAACCTCAGTAACTTAATATGAGAAACCCTTCTTTTAACTGAACTGAAGACTAGGATTATTCTTCTTCCCTTGATTCAAATCTATTTCCCAATCATATAATACTGCTGAAATAGTACTTTGTTTTCCCTTTCTTCCTCCTGGTTTTCTTGATATTGTATGTCTTTAGATTTCCTACTTTAATGTTCAGGTCAATATTCATTTGAGACATTCTAACTTAAGGGTTTCAAATGGTAATTGCTTGTCTTTATTTTTTTCAATATTATCTCCAAGTTTTATATAAACAAAACTATGATGGACAAGGAATAGATATGGGGATGAAAAGGAATCAGGGATGTATAGTTAAAACAATAGCAACATCATGATGTATTTTCCCAAGTTGAAAAGAAAGAGTAGAGTAACAAGCAGTTCAGGAAAATAGTTGACATTATAACAGCATAAGTGCCATAGAGCAGAAAATACTAATATAAATTACTAAATAAAAATATCCTCAGATAAAAATGCATTAGTTGAATTAAAGTTTTGCCTAACTTATGGTATGTATGGGAAATGATTCAATTTGAAACCTGTGAATAGAGACGAAATATAGGACTTTTAAATAAAACTTCAAATGTTTGTATTTAGAGAGTATCATTTAATTATGGTAATTTTATAAACAACCATTTTAATTTTGAATAATTTTAAATATTTAGTGTTCATATATCAATATTAAAGTATTTACTTCTATCCAAATATACAAATGTATGTATTATACATACATAGGTATATATATATTTTCAAATCAACTTCAAAATGTGAAAGATAAAATACAAGTGCAGAAATATGAAAATGTGTGGAAGTCTGGTTAGAGGTTTCAATTTCTCTAAAAAAAAAATAGATGTAAAATATTCTCCAAAGTGCTATGCTGACTGATGGGCAAAAATAAAAATGTTTCAGTTATAAAGGAATTCCATAGATCAAAATCATATTATTTACATCTAACAAAAAATATCTATCAAGGCTGGAAATTTCATATTAGTGATTAACCAATAGTAATACTACAATGTACAAGTGGGATAGTGCTCTTTATATTGTTTATTATAGATTAATTCTCATCCACAGTCACCTTACCTGATAACTTTGAATTATGATATGTTAAAGAGAAAAAGGACAACTCATTGATTTTATTCTGAAGGTGAGACATTTTTAAAGTATTTCCAATTTTTTTTTCATGCTTTATCCTTTTAGAAGTGGGCCTTAATTCCCCTAACTTTGAGTGTGGACTGGTCTTAGTGACTTGATTTTAATAGAAAGTGGCAGAAGTGATGAGTTATATCACTGTCAAGGTTAGATTATAAAAAGACTGCACCTTCCATTTTTAGGGTGCACTCGATTTTAGATAATTTCTTCTGGGGGAAGCCAATCACAACCTTGTAAAGATATTTAGGCAGTGATGTAGGGGGAAATGGAGACCTCCACCTAATAGCCAGGATAAGGTGAAACTGGTCAACAACCCTAAAATTGAGCTTGGAAGCAGTTTCTCCAGTCCTAGTTGAGCATTGAGATAACACCAGTCTCATCTGACAGCTTGACTGAAAGGCCCTGAGAAACCCTGAGCTAGAACCACCCAGCTAAGTTGCTCCCAGATTCTTGTCCCACAGAAACTGTTGAAAAATATGTTTATTTTTTAGGCTATCAAATGTGGGGGAAGGAAGAACTGCACTTTTCATCAGGTATGAACACATAGCATTGTTTTTTTTCCCAAAGTTCATTGGTCACCTTTGGTAGGTTGGTACAGAAAGCAATGCTTTCTTTATTAGTAGTTTGAATTAGTTACTTGTTTAATTATCCAAGGTTTTATCAACAAATAAAAAAGCATACAAAGTCATTAAATATGTATGCAGTGGTACTCTAGTTTACATGGAGTGTAGTACAAAATATTTCAGAGGCTCTAAATTAGTATCTAATATATATGAATACTTTTTGTTTGCCCTTTTTACAACAGAAAGATACCATTCTACTTTTCTCTGTTCTTGTGTACCTTTTCAAATAAAGATACCTTTCTCTGTTCTCTGTTCTTATGTACCTTTTCAAATAAATGCCCTTACAATGAATAAAGACTGGAACAATTACTTTGGAAAAAAAAATACAGAATTTGAGTAACATTTGGAATTCAATAATGACAAACTTTGCTGGATAATACTGTTTTGATAACAATTATTTGATTCACTTTATCCTAAAATAATTATTCTAAAGAGAGCAAATTCTTACAGAAGCAATATAATGGTAAAGGTAATATAATAAGGACAGCAAACATTTTTGAGTGTTTACATACCAGCTACCATTCTAAATATTTTATGTGTGTTATCACTTTGAATACTTATAATCACACTGTGAGGTAAATGTTATGATTAAACCCATTTTTCAGCTAAGTTAACTGGGTCAGTGAGAGGTTTAGTTACTGGCTCAGGGTCACAGAGTTGAGCAGAATCTGAAATCTCAATTTGTAATTACACTGTTTCATAATCAATGCTAAGTTACAGAAAAAATAAACATATTTTAATATATACATGGTAGTAGATTAAATATATATGAAATAGATTGGTAGCAACAACCAAAAATGAGATTTAGAATTAAAATAACATCTTATCACTTTAACTAGTTTACATTATTTTAAACCATACTGACAGATGTTTATTAAGTCAATATAAACAGAAATTAAATTGTACATAAATATTATACATGTATATTTTATAAAAGAATCACACTCTTTTTACTAGATGAATATACATGTTCAACTAACCTTTTATACACTCTTTCTAACAAGTGCCAAATAAAACCAGATGTAAGAAAACTACATGATCAAAGTTTAAAGAAATAGAATTCTTAAATAATATATACAATAAAAGATAGAACCCAGCTGTATGCTGCTGCAAAGAAATGAGCACATGAGAACAGGCTTTTTTTCTGCTCTACTTTATTATTATTATCAACCCTGTAAAATGAAATTCAGTACTCCACCTTAATATTTATTTTCTTGCTAGAATTGTACCAGATGGAAGAATTTTATGTAATTGAAAACACTGATTGGTATGTCCTTCTGTTAAGATATATTATCACCAATATAACTCTACTTTCTTTTGTATCTCAAAAAATATTATTTTTTCTTTTTATGTTATACCATAGAACCCTTTTTCTATTGTTATTATGTCATACTATGAAACCCTTTCAAAACACCCCTTTCATATATTCTGCACATATCTTTTAAAAATCAAGCCACCTATGAGTCATATGTCAACACTGAATACCGAAAAGGATAACCCAAAATATAGTCACATAACCTAACCAATCTGCCAAGCCAGAAACCAAAGATATAGTAAAATGGGAAAGGCCTGTTGTTAGAATCTTAAATAAATACTTGTGGAAAATAGTTTGGGGCAAGAAGCTTTCCAAGTTTCAAAAACAATGCAATAAAGAGACATTAACCTTAACATTATTTAATAGGCCAAAGGAATATGGGGAATTGAGCAGTCAACGTGTCAACTTATGGGTGGAGAAAGTAGAAGCAGGTGAGCATTTCACGAAGCAAAATGCAGAATCACAAATCAGAAGTTCTTTAAGCTTCAGATGCAAAGGAACCTTTGCAAGTTCAACAGTGATGGAAGAACTGCTGGGTATGTGTCATTTCTTATGTAATCCCTATGTACAAAAGATTCATATAGGGGCTTGAAATCATGGGAGTCTATAATAGGTTTATTAAAATTTAGACTAAAAAATATTTCATCAATATTTTCCAATAGACAGGACTACAGCAAACATAAATGAGGAATCCATACAGTATCAATGATGGTGAGTGATTAGGTATTTAGAATTCATAGTATAAATTAATTATTTTCATTTTGCTTGTGTTTGTCTTCTTTATCCTCACCTACTACTTTACTTAACATAATTTATTAGAGCTTGTATTATTTTCTAATTAAACACTATATTCACTAAAACAATGAGTGAATGAAATAAATAATATATTAAATTCATCAATGTTACCACCTAAAGAGAATTATTTCATAAACAACCTGTTACATAGGCATCTAGTCAAAAGGTTGGTCTAGTCAAAGCTATGGTTTTTCCAGTAGTCATGTATGGATGTGAGAGTTGGACTATAAAGAAAGCTGAATGCTGAAGAATTGATGCTTTTGAACTGTGGTTGGAGAAGACTCTTGAGAGTCCCTTGGATAGTAAGGAGATCCAACCAGTCCATCAAGGAAATCAGTCCTGAATATTTATTGGAAGGACTGATGCTGAAGTTGAAACTCCAATACTTTGGCCAGCTGATGTAAAGAACTGACTCATTTGAAAAGACCCTGATCCTGGGAAAGATTGAAGGCAGGGAGAGAAGGGGATGATAGAGGATGAGATGGTTGGATGGCATCACCAACTCAATGGACGTGAGTTTGGATAAACTCTGGGAGCTGGTGATGGACAGGGAGGCCTGGCCTGCTGCAATCCATGGAGTTGCAAAGAGTCGGACATGACTGAGTGACTGAACTGAACTGAACTATGGAAAACAATACGGTGGCTCCTCAACAAAACTAAAGTCAACTATGTATGACTCACCAATTCCACTCCTGGGTATACATCCAAAAAGGATGAAAACACTAAATGAAAAGATATGTAAACTCCGGGAGTTGTTGATGGACAGGGAGGCCTGGCATGCTGCAGTCCATAGGGTCGCAAAGAGTCAGACACGACTGAGTGACTGAACTGAACTGAATATAGGTGTATACATTTATGTGTGTGTATGTATATATGTATGCATGTATACATAGTCTTTTTTCCAACAAACAGATTATTCTGAATATATTTTTGATCATTTAAAAATGAAGAGCATAAAATGTTCACATTTCCATGATAAGAGATACAAATCAAAAGCTTATTTTAATAGCTATTATAAACAATAGTGTACAAATTATTCCTATTCTTAAATATAGTGTCAGAATAATTATATGAAATTAGAACTTTTAGATTAAGAAACATTTTGTGTGTGTGTGTGGCTTTTCACACATTCTCGTTTCTTTTCGCTTCTTGAAAGGATGGCCTTTTATCTCATACCCTCACTGAAAGCATAGGGGGATAATCTTTCCTCTGCATCCTTGGTAATCTCTTCACAATTTTGCCAATATAATACAAATAAAATATTTTGCTTTAACTTGTACTTGTATTATATATTTTCAAGTACTTACTGACTTTGTTGTTCTTTTTTTAGACTGTTTATTAGTGTCTTTCACTCATTTTTAACTTGAAATTTTTATATTTTTTTGGTTTTGTGTTTTCAGAGATATAGAAATTTATTGTTTAAAATAAATGAAGCAAATTATCTTTTCTAGTTAATTGTTTTTATTTTATGCCATTTGATTTTTTTTGGCACATAGACAACCAATGTTAATTTTTACATGGTACATAAAAATTATGTGTGATATTCTCAATGCACATAGGTAATTTTAACTGAATAAATTAAAATATCTCTGTTAAATGTTAGGATATCATTTGTTTATCCTAAACTTTTGATTCAATTCCTTTCTCCTTTCATCTGCAAAGCACAATTTCAGTCCCTTTTAAAGTTAACATGATGTAAACTATCCACGTGGCAGGGATATACAATAATGCAAAGCAGATGAATTTAAGCCCCATGGGAATTTGCAGTGCGTGAAAAGGGGTTTTATTATCCATCTAGGCAATTGTGCAGATGACTGTTAGAAAAGGTAATAATTTTAAGCTCATAAATAAGAAAAAAAGTAAGTAAAAACTCTATTACAAACTTCTTTCTAGTGATGGAACAATTTTCAAATTACTTAATATATTCAATGCTTCAATGCTTCATATCATTTGCCTACAACTGGAAAAAAAACAGTTGTTTAAAAATAATGTTATAGTGGAGAATGGCAAAGAGAGCTAAATACTTAGTTATGACTGCATGCATAGTCTCAAATAGAAATCTGATTAATAATAAGACAAGAAGACCCTAAAAAAGAAACCAGCATAACAACGTAGAGATCCCAGTTCATAATGTACTTGCTTTCGAATAGTCAGTTACTCTTACTTTGCTTCTTTCCTAATGAATAACAGATATGGGAAAGGAATTTTAAGTATACAGAAGTTTTAAAGAGATTTGTATGTAATCTTAAAGAGGTGATGTTAATTTTCCATTTTTTTTTAACTGATGAATAAACTAAAGTTCAAAGTCAAACAGCCATTAAGTGGCAAAATCTCCGGTCATGCCTATATTTGTTTAATTAAAAAATGTTCTTCCACTTGGCCATAAGAACACTTACAGAAGATTCCATAAAAAATAGAACTATGGATATTCTCATTTTAATGATATTAAAATCAATGTATATAACAAGATCTATTACAGTGTATTTTTTAAATTAATTAATTTTAACTGGAGAGTAATTGCTTTAAATATTGTGATGGCTTCTGACATACGTCAGCATAAACCGGCCAGAGGTATGCCTGTGTCCCCAGTCCTGAGCCCCACCCTCCTCTCTCCCCTACCTCTATCCCCACCCTATCCCTCTGCTTGGTCCCCGGGCACCGGCTCTGGGTGCCCTTCTACATGCATTGAACTTGTGCTGCTCATCTGTTTTACATATGGTAATATACATGTTTTGATGCTTTTCTCTCAAATCATCCCATCCTCTCATTCTTCCAGTGAGTCCAAAAGTCTGTTCTTTACATCTGTGTCCCCTTTTCCAACACTGCACGTAGGATCTTCGGTACCATCTTTCTAAATTCCATATATATGTGTTAATGCAATCAATTTCTCTTTCTCTTTCTGACATACTTGACTCTGCATTACAGTGTCTTAAAAATACATAAAAATAAAGGTGAACAACAAATTACATTCTTAAAAAGCATCAAAGTATTACGGTAATCACCATATATTACAGTTCTTTCAGTTCAGTTCAGTTCATTCGCTCAGTCATATAAGACTATTTGTGACCCTATGGATTGCAGCACTCCAGGCCTCCCTGTCCATCATCAACTCCCTGAGCTTACTCAAACTCATGTCCATGTAGTCGGTGATGCCATCCAACCATTTCATTCTCTGTCTTCCCCTTTTCCTCCCTCCTTCAATCTTTCCCAGCATCAGGGTCTTTTCAAATGACTCAGTTCTTCAGTCAGGTGGCCAAAGTATTGGCGTTTCAGCTTCAGCATCAGTCCTTCCAATGAATATTCAGGACTGATTTCTTTAGGATGGACTGGTTTGATTTCCTTGCAGTCCAAGAGACTCTCAAGAGTCTTCTCCAAAACCATAGTTCAAAAGCATCAATTCTTCAGTGCTAAGCTTTCTTTATAGTCCAACTCTTACATCCATACATGACTACTGGAAATACCACAGCCTCGACTAGATGGACCTTTCCAAGCAAAGTAATGTCTCTGTTTTTCAATATGCTGTCTAGGTTGGTCATAGCTTTTCTTCCAAAGAGCAAATATCTTTTAATTTCATGACTGCAGTCACCATCTGCAGTGACTTTGGAGCCTATGAATATAAAGTCTGTCACTGTTTCCATGGTTTCCCTATCTATTTTCCACGAAGTGATGGGAGTGGATGCCATGATCTTAGTTTTCTGAATGTTGTGTTTTAAGCCAACTTTTTCACTTTCCTCTTTCACTTTCATAAAGAGGCTCTTCGTATCTTCCCTTTCTGCCATAAGGATGATGTTACCTACATATCTGAGATTAATGATATTTCTTCCAGTAATCTTGATTCCAGCTTGTGTTTCATCCAGCCTGGCATTTCACATGATGTACTCTGCATGTAAGCTAAATAAGCAGGGTGACAATGTACAGCCTTGACATATACTCCTTTCCTGATTTGAAACCAGTCTGTTGTCCCATGTCCAGTCCTAACTGTTGCTTCATGACCTGCATACAGCTACCTCAGTAGATCAGGTGGTCTGGCATTCCTATGTTTTTAAAAATATTCCACAGTTTGTTGTGATCCACACAGTCAAAGGCTTTGGTGTATCCAACAAAGAAGAAGTGCTTATTTTTCTGGAACTCTCATGATTTTTCTATGATCCAATAGATCTCTGGTTCCTCTGACTTTTCTAAATCCAGCTTGACTATCTGGAAGTTCATGGTTCACGAACTGCTGAAGCCTGACTTGGAGAATTTTGAGCATTACTTTCTCAGATGAGTGCAATTATGTGCCAGTATGAACATTTTTGGCATTGACGTCTTTTGGGATTGGAATGAAAACTGACCATTTCCAGTCCTGTGGCCACTGCTGAGTTTTCCAAATTTGTTGGCACATTGAGTACAGCACTTTCACAACATCATCTTCTAGTAGCTCAACTGGAATTCCATCACCTCCACTAGCTTTGTTTGTAGTGATTCTTCCTAAAACCCACTTGACTTCATATTCCAAGATGTCTGGCTCTAGGTGAGTGATCATACTTTCGTAGTTATCTGGGTCATGGAGATCTTTTCTGTATAATTCTGTGTATTGTTGCCACCTCTTCTTAATATCTTCTACTTCTGTTAGGTCCATACCATTTCTATTCTTTATTGTCCCCATCTTTGCATGAAATGTTCCCTTGGTATCTCTAATTTTCTTGAAGAGATCTCTAGTCTTTCCCATTCTATTATTTTCCTCTATTTCTTTGCATTAATCACTGAGGAAGGCTTTCTCATCTCTTCTTGCTATTCTTTGGAACTCTGCATTCAAATGGGTATATCTTTCCTTTTTTCTTTTGCCTTTAGCTTCCCTTCTTTTTTTTTTTCAGCTATTTGCAAGGCTTCCTCAGACAACCACTTTGCCTTTTTGCATTTCTTTTTCTTGGGGATGGTCTTGATCACTGCCTCTTGTACAATGTCACAAACTTCCATCCTTGGTTCTTCAAGCGCTCTATCAGATCTAATGCCTCAAATCTATTTGTCACTTCCACTGTATAAGCATAAGCGACTTGATTTAGGTCATACCTGAATCATCTAGTGGTTTTCCCTACTTTATTCAATTTAAGTCTGAATTTGGCAATAAGGAGTTCATGATCTGAGCCACAGTCAACTCCTGACCTTGTTTATGCTGACAGTATAGAGCTTCTCCATCTTTGGCTGCAAAGAATATAATCAATCTGATTTTGGTATTGACCATCTGGTGATGTCCACGTGTAGAGTCTTCTCTCATGTTGTTGGAAGAGGGTGTTTGCTATGACCAGCGTGTTGTCTTGGCATAACTCTGTTAGGCTTCGGCATGCTTCATTGTGTACTCCAAGGTCAAATTTGCCTGTTACTCCAGGTATCTCTTCACTTCCAACTTTTGCATTCCAGTCCCCTATAATGAAAAGGACATCTATTTTGGGTGTTAGTTCTAGAAGGTCTTATAATTCTTCAGAGAACCATTCAACTTCAGCTTCTTCAACATTACTGGTCAGGGCATAGACTTGAATAACTGTGATACTGAATGGCTTGCCTTGGAAATGAAGAGAGATCATTCTGTCCTTTATAAGACTGCATCCAAGTACTCTATTTTGGACTCTTTGTTGACTATGATGGCTACTCTATTTCTTCTAAAGGATTTTTGCCCAGTCATAGATATAACGGTCATCTGAGTTAAATTAACCAATTCCTGTTCATTTTAGTTCACTGATTCCTAAAATGTCAATGTTCAGTCTTGCCATCTCCTGTTTGACCACTTCCAGTTGGCCTGGATTCAGTAACTCAGAATAAGCTGAAGTTGAATAGTTCTATGAAGACCTATAAGACCTTTTAGAACTAACACCCCCAAAAGATGTCCTTTACATTATAGGGGACTAGAATGCAAAAGCAGGAAGTCAGGAAACACTTGATGTAACAGGCAAATTTGGCCTTGGAATACGGAATGAAGCAGGGCAAAGGCTAATAAAGTTTTGCCAAGAGAATGCACTGGTCATAGCAAACACCCTATTACAACACACAAGAGAAGACTCTACACACGGACATCACCAGATGGTCAACACCGAAATCAGATTAATTATATTCTTTGCAGCCAGATATGGAGAAGCTCTATACAGTCAGCAAAAACAAGACCGGGAGCTGACTGTGGCTCAGATCATGAACTCCTTATTGCCAAATTTAGACTTAAATTGAAGAAAGTGGGGAAAACCGCTAGACCATTCAGATATTAGCTAAATCAAATCCCTTATGATTATACAGTGGAAGTGAGAAATAGATTTAAGGGACTAGATCTGAAAGATAGAGTGCCTGATGAACTATGGACAGAAGTTCATGACATTGTAAAGGAGACAGGGATCAAGACCATCCCCATGGAAAAGAAATGCAAAACAGCAAAATGGCCATCTGATGAGGCCTTACAAATAGCTGTGAAAAGAAGCAAAAAGCAAAGGAGAAAAGGAAAGATATATGCATCTGAATGCAGAGATCCAAAGAATAGCAAGGAGGGATAAGAAAGACTTCCTCAGTGATGAATGCAAAGAAATAGAGGAAAACAACAGAATGGGAAAGACTAGAGGTATCTTCAAGAAAATTAGAGATACCAAGGGAACATTTCATGCAAAGATGGGCTCAATAAAGGACAGAAATGGTATGGACCTAACAGAAGCAGAAGATATTAAAAAGAGGTGGCAAGAATACACAGAAGAACTGTACAAAAAAGATCTTTACAACCAAGAAAATCACGATGGTGTGATCACTCACCTAGAGCCAGACATCCTGGAATGTGAAGTCAAGTGGGCCTTAGAAAGGATCACTATGAACAAAGCTAGTGGAGGTGATGGAATTCCAGTGGAGCTGTTTCAAATCCTGAAAGATGATGCTGTGAAAGTGCTGCACTCAATATGCCAGCAAATTTGGAGAACTCAGCAGTGGCCAAGGACTGGAAAAGGTCAGTTTTCATTCAAATCCCAAAGAAGGGCAATGCCAAAGAATGCTCAAACTACCACACAATTGCACTCATCTCACATGCTAGCAAAGTAATGCTCAAAATTCTCCAAGCCAGGCTTCAGCAATATGTGAACCGTGAACTTCCAGATATTCAAGCTGGTTTTAGAAAAGGCAGAGGAACCAGAGATGAAATTGCCAACATCCACTGGATCATCGAAAAAGCAAGAGAGTTCCAGAAAAATATCTATTTCTGCTTTATTGACTATGCCAACGCCTTTGACTATGTGGATCAGAATAAACTGATGGAAAATTCTGAAAGAGATGGGAATACCAGACCACCTGACCTCTTGAGAAACCTGTATGCAGGTCAGGAAGCAACAGTTAGAACTGGACAGGGAACAACAGACTGGTTCCAAATAGGAAAAGGAGTACGCCAAGGCTGTATATTGTCACCCTGCTTATTTAACTTATATGCAGAGTACATCTAAGAAACACTGGACTGGAAGAAGCACAAGCAGAAATCAAGATTGCCAGGAGAAATACCAATAACCTCAGATATGTAGATGATACCACCCTTAAGGCAGAAATTGAAGAGGAACTAAAAAGCTTCTTGATGAAAGTGAAAGAGCAGAGTGAAAAAGTTGGCTTATCAGAAAACTAAGATTATGGCATCTGGTCCCATCACTTCATAGAAAATAGATGGGGAAACAGTGGAAACTGTCATACTTTATTTTTGGGTGTTTCAAAATCACTGTAGATGGTGATTGCAGCCATGAAATTAAAAGACACTTACTCCTTGGAAGGAAAGTTATGACCAACCTAGATAGCATATTCCAAAGCAGAGACATTATTTGGCCAACAAAGGTCCATCTAGTCAAGGCTATGGCTTTTCCACTGATCATCAATGGATGTGCGAGTTGGACTGAGAAGAAGGCTGAGCGCCGAAGAATTGATGCTTTTGAACTGTGGTGTTGGAGAAGACTCTTGAGAGTCCCAGGGACTGCAAGGAGATCCAACCAGTTCATTATAAAGGAGATCAGTCCTGTGTGTTCATTGGAAGGACTGATGCTGAAGCTTAAACTCCAGTACTTTAGCCACCTCATGCGAAGAGTTGACTCATTGGAAAAGACTCTGATGCTGGGAGGGATTGAGGGCAAGAGGAGAAGGGGATGACAGAGGATGAGATGGCTGGATGGCATCACTGACTCATTGGACATGAGTTTGTGTGAACTCTGGGAGTTGGTGATGGACAGGGAGGCCTGGCGTGCTGAGATTCATGGGGTCACAAAGAGTCGGACATGATTGAGCGACTCAACTGAACTGATGGACCTAGCATTGCAGGTTCCTATGCAGTATTGCTCTTTACAGCATCTGACTTTACTTCTATTACCAGTCACATCCAAACTGGGTGTTGTTTTTGCCTTGGCTCCATCTCTTCATTCTTTCTGTAATTATTTCTCCACTGATCTCCTGGTGAAGCATATTGGGCACCTACTGATCTTGTGAGTTTATCTTCAGTGTCTTATCTTTTTGCCTTTTCATGTTGTTCATGCAGTTCTCAAGGCAAGAGAATTGAAGTGTTTTGCCATTCCCTTCTCCAGTGGACTACATTTTGTCAGAACTCTCCACCATGACCCGTCCCTCTTGGGTGTCCCTACAGGGCATGGTTCATAATTTCATTGAGTTAGATGAGGCTGTGATCCATGTGATCAGTTTGGTTAGTTTTCTGTGATTGTGGTTTTATGTCTGTCTGCCCTCTGATGGAGAAGCATAAGAGGCTTATTGAAGCTTTCTGATGGGAGAGACTGACTGAGGGGCAAACTGGGGCTTGTTCTGATGGTGGGGGACAGTGCTCAGTAAATCTTTAATCCAATTTTCTGTTGATGGGTGGAGCTGTGTACCCTCCCTATTATTTACCTGGGACCATGGTGGAAGTAATGAAGATAATGGTGACCTCCTCAAATGGTCCCGTGCAGGCACTGCTACACTCAGTACTGCCAACCATGCAGCAAGCCATCACCAACTTACGCCTCCACTGGAGACTTCTGGACACTCTTAGGCAAGTCTGGGTCAGTCTTTTGTGGGGTCACTCCTCCTTTCTCCTGGGTCCTGTTGTGCACAATGTTCTGTTTGTGCCCTCCAAGAGTCTCTTTCCCCAGTCCTGTGTAAGTTCTGGGAGCTCTATGATGGGGTTAAGGGTGACTTCCTCCAAGAGGGTGTAAGCCATATCCTAGTGTGCCACACCCTACCCAAGTCTGCTGCACTGAGAGCACCTGCCCCTGAGGCAGTCCACTGCTGACCATACCTCCACAGGAGACACTCAAACACAGTTCTTTGTCAGTCTCTGTGGGTTCTCTGGGTCCTGGTGTGCACAAGGTTTGTTTGAGCCCTCTTAGCATCTCTGGCCAGTATAGGTTTTGATTTTAAAGGCAATTTCACCCCTCCTACCATCTTGGGGCTTCACCTTTGTGCTTGAACATGGGGTATCTTTTTTGTTGTTGGGATCCAACATTCTCCAGTAGACGGTTGTTCAGCAGTGAGTTGTAGTTTTGGAGTTCTCGCAGGAGAAGCTGAGCACATGTCCTTCTACTCTGCCATCTTACACCACAAATGGGTAATGATGATCACCTCCAAGGACTTACACCAGCACACCATGCCTCCCAGTACCACTGCAGCCAGTTTCCTGACCTCTTTAGGCCACTCTCCGTCCACACCTCCAGCAGAAACTTTCAAACACTCACAGGCAAGTCTGGCTCAATCTCTTGTGGAGTCACTGCTCCTTTCTCCTGGATCCTGATACACAAATGGTTTTGTTTATGCTCTTCAAGAATCCTGTTTCCCCAGTCCTGTGGAAGTTCTATAATCTAATTCCACTGGCCTTCAAAGTAAAATTCCCTGGGGGTTCTCAAATTGCCAACATCCATCAGATCATAGACAAAAGCAAGAGAATTCCAGAAAAACAACATCTACTTATTGTTCATTGCCTATGTTAAAGACTTTGACTGTGTCAAATCTGTGTGTTGTGAATCACAACAAACTGTGGAAAATTCTTGCCACAGAAAACAGATGTGAATACCAGACCACCCTACCTGCCTTCTCAGAAACCTGTACGCAGGTCAAGAAGCAACAGTTAGAAGTGGACATGGAACAATGGACTGTTTAAAAATTGGGAAAGGAGTATGTTAAGGCTATATATTGCCACCCTGCTTATTTAACTAATATGCAGAGTGCATCATGAGAAACACTGGGCTGGATGAAGGACAACCTGGAATCAAGATTGCTGGGAGAAATATCAATAACCTTAGATATGCAGATGACACTACCATTGTGGCAGAGACAAAGAGGAACTAAAGAACCTCTTGATGAAGATGAAAGAGGAGAGTGAAAAAGTTGGCTTAAAACTCAACATTCAAAAACTAAGATCAAAGCATCCGAACCCAACACTTCATGGCAAATAGATGGGGAAACAATGGAAACAATGGAAATAAAGACTTTATTTTCTTGGGCTCCAAAATCTCTGTGGATGGTGACTGCAGACAGAAATTAAAAGACACTTGCTCCTCGGAAGAAAAGCTATGACAAACTCAGACCGCATATTAAAAAACAGAGATATTCTTTGCCAACAAACGTCTGTATAGTCAAAACTATGATTTTTCCAGTAGTCATGTGAGACCTGAACAATAAAGAAGGCAGAGTAATGAAGAATTGATGCCTTCAAGCTGTAGTGCTGGAGAAGACTCTTGAGTGTCCCTTAGACAGCAAGGAGATCAAATCAGTCAATTCCTAAAGGAAATCATCCCTGAATAATCATTGGAAGGACTGATGCTGAGGCTGAAGCTCCAATACTTTGGCTATCTGATGTGAAGAGCCAACTCATTGGAAAAGACCTTGATGCTGGGAAAGACTGCAGGCAAGTGGAAAAGGGCATGGCAGAGGATGAGATGGTTGGATGGCATCACTGACTCAATAGACATGAGTTTGAGTAATCTCCTGGAGATGGCGAAGGACAGGGAATCCTCTGTGCTGTAGTCCATGGGGTCACAAAGGTTCAGACATGACTGAACAACTGAATAAATCCCTCTCTGCCATGTTCCTTCCAGTCTCCGCTTTCGTGTCTATAATCATACCTGACATTCACTCAGCCTGCATGGGGCACGTAGGTACCACTCATCTTCTAATAATTCCCATTTCACCACAACCAATATTCAGATATCACTTATACTTTGATGCTTTTAGGTGCCCTAAGAAATGAATGTTTTAGATAAAAAATGTTTCAAAAATTTAAAATAAGAGTCATAGTATTGAGAAGTCATTTTTCTAAACCAGTGAGTCTCATATTTTTCCACTGCAATACACATAGATAGATGTAACATTTTGTACACCACATTTGGGAACCATTTTAGTACTCTTGCCTGGAAAATCCCATGGATGGAGGAGCCTGGTAGGCTGCAGTCCACAGGGTCACTAAAAGTCAGACATGACTGAGCGACTTCCCTTTCGCTTTTCACTTTCATCCATTGGAGAAGGAAATGGCAACCCACTCCAGTGTTCTTGCCTGGAGAATCCCAGGGATGGGGGAGCCTGCTGGGCTGCCGTCTATGGGGTCGCACAGAGTCGAACACGACTGAAGCGACTTACCAGCAGGTAAACAAACAGAAAATTTTCTAATTTATTTGAAGAATAAAAGTAAATTATTTCCAAAAATTAGTAGATTCTGATTAATAACAAATTATTTCCTTCCTACCTCAGTTAAACATGACACTCTAAAGATGTACTGACACAATGTGAGAATTACTTTTATTAGTGATTGCTTTTGGAAGTTAAGAAAATGCAACCTACAAGGATAAAGCAAACTACAAAAGCCACTGAACTCTGAAAGTGAATAGCCTGGACAAGGACTCAGCTCTCTCAGTGAACAGAGACAGCAGAATTTTCAGGCAGGTAAATTCTAAATAAAATTAAATAAATTTGTGAGTCATTTCCTGACAGGAAATTCTTTTTCTGAGAGGCAATTGGAAGCCAAATCTCATTAAGGCAAAAGGTTTTCCTGAGACTTCAACTTTAAAAATTTAAGTAACCAGCAAAGAATAGCTACACCTGGAGGAGGAAATCAGGCCAAAGTTGCATGATGTAGTTGTGCTAGAAACTGGAAATATCAGAAATTAACATAGCTCCACAAAATATTTTAAGTCCCCAGGGAAAATTCAATGGAATTTTTTTAATATTCTACAGATTAACAATAGAAGTTTTTAACTTTCCAAAGTTTTTCACATAATCTATTCTATTTGATCTCCATGACAAATTATGAAACAAACAATTTTTTTTATTTTTTCCATTTTACTAATGAGGAAATGAGACACAGAATATATAACATTTATTCAATATCACAAATCCAGCAAATTGTAGAACTGGGATTGAAACCAGGTCCCCTGATTATAAGTCTAGCACTGTTTTCACATGAAATTGTAAGTCATAAATGAGAAATGGAAGACTGCCAAGAAATTGCATAATTTATATATCAATTGGTAAAAGTGATCTAGGGACATGTTATCTAAAATTTAATTATGTTAAACATGTAGCTATTCATCTTACCAGCAAATTAAAATGATTTGTCAATTACTGTTCCTGTGCTCTATTGCTTTGCACTCTGGAAGACAGACAGTGACTACCTAAGTAGTGAACAGAGCACTTTGGGTTTGTGTATCAATAACATTGACTTGAAAGATTTCTCTACTTCTTATTTCCACACTAGTTCACAATTTAACACCTGCATAGCCCTGGGTGCAGTAACTTATATGGACTCCATTTTCTACACTTTAAATTAGGGAACGTTTTATCTACTACAAAACATGGATGTGAATAATGAGGATTAAATATTTAAAAATGAGTACAACATGAGTTATAAATGCTTATTAATAAATGTGTTTCAATTTAGATTCCCAGGTACCCCATAGTGGTCATACTAGTTTAGCCTTAACTTGAACACTCTGACCTATTTCAGTCAGATAAATGGTGAATCAATGATAGTATAGAACAGTGAAATTTTTAAATTGAGAATTTGAAAAGTTGTACAACAAACAAAATTTCAAAGCAGGAAAGAAAAGATAAACCAAACATAACTTAAATATTACAAAGTCATGAGTAATAAAGGGAAATATCATATAATGCCAAAGGAGTTATTTCATCTTATTACTAATTTTTTCTGATACCTTTAGTCAGAATTTCCATAAATTCAATGGAACAATAAAAATACATAAAGTTAGACCTCAATTGTATTTTACTCATTATTACAGACATAAATCAAACCAGTCAATCTTAAAGGAAATCAACTCTGAATACTTATCGAAAAGACTGATGATGAAGCTGAAGCTCTAATATTTTGGTCACCTGATATGTACAGCTGACTCATTGGAAAAGACCCTGACGCTGGAAAAGATTGAGAGCAGGAGAAAATGTCAGAGGATGAGATGGCTGGACAGCATTACCAATGCAATGGACATGAACTTGGGCAAACTCTGGGAGATGGTGAGGACAGGGAGGCCTGGGGTGCAGCAGTCCTTGGGGCTGTAAAGAGTCAGACACAGCTGGGTGACTGAACAACAACACACAGATAAATAATCCAGTTTCTCTACCAAAATCCTGGTCACCCTGAATTTCTCTCTCTTTCTCACAATTTCCACCTAATTATCAGTAAATCCTGTCAGGTAGAACTTCAAAGTTGAATTAATCCTTGAACAGCTTTGGGCATAGGGGCACCACCTTAGGCACTGTTGAAAATCTAAATATAACTTTACAGCTGGCCCTCTTACCGCCAGTTTTGCATCCCTGGGTTCAAACAACCACAGATACTAGAGTAATATAGTATATATTTAATGAAAGAAATCCTAGTATAAGTGGACCTGAGCAGTTAAAACCCTTGTTGTTCAAGGGTCAAATGTATATCCATAATAGGGCAATACCCACCTCGCTACCTCCACTGCTAACAACCTCTTCCAAGTCACCATCACTTCTCAGTCTCCTGTGTGCTCTTCCTGTTAACTTACTCAACTCCAAATGCTCTTGTCTCATTTCTGTTCTTTAAAATCCGCAAGCACAAGACTTTAGGGCTTTTGACTGCTGCTCCTGCTAAGTTGTTTGAGTCGTGTCTAACGCTGTGCAACCCCATAGATGGCAGCCCACCAGGCTCCCTTGTCCCTGGGACTCTCCAGGCAAGAACACTGGAGTGGGTTACCATTCCCTTCTCCAATGCATGAAATTGAAAAGGGAAAGTGAAGTCGCTCAGTCGTGTCCGACTCTTAGTGACCCCGTGGACTGCAGCCCACCAGGCTCCTCCATCCATGGGATTTTCCAGGCAAGAGTACTGGAGCGGGGTGCCATTGCCTTCTCTGCTCTTCCCCAAATGGTTACATAGTACCTCACCTCTCCTTTTACAGATCCTTTCTTCTCTGTGAGCCCACTCACTTTGCTATTTGAAATTGTGGCATCACAGTCTCCTAATTTCTGCTTTAAATTTTCTCCAGAGTCATTAGTACTATACTTATGTATTAACTGTATTTTCTTTTCTTTCTAGGATGTAAAGTTCTGTGAGGGTGGGGAATTTTGTCTGTTTTTAACTGCTATATCCTCATGTCATAGAATAGTACTTACCATAGAAGATAATAAAAAAGTATTTTGGAACACACTATCCTTTTTTTAAGTAATTTGAAATAAATAAATTTATGAAATAATGTAAGTATTTACACATCTAAACATTTATTTCCATGCTGTATTTTCACACAAAACTATCTACCATTAAGTGTTTTGTGGAAATAATCTTAAAAGAGACTTCTGTGAAAAAAAAAAGTAATTTTAAGTAAATTATTTTTCTTAATATGTATAGTATATTTTTATCATATAAAATATCTCCTATGAGACAGTACTAGACTGAGATATTATATGGCACTTTTTATTTCTGTTTTACTTGAACTTTAGAGTAATTTTGATCACATCTCAATATTGTATAGTGATTCTAAACTAATAAACACTATCTAAACTATAAAACTAATCTATCAATGATGAAAACATGAAACAAAAATTCTCTGTGAAATATTATTTATACCTTTAGGTCAGGGCATTGATTCATGGTATTTACTTTTTAGTTTATTTCCAAAACTTTGTATACCAACCTAATAACCTAATAGTTATTACCTAATAGTTATAACCTAATAGTTAGTACTTAGTTTTGTAAAACTATTAGGTTATTAGTTAGTTTTATAAAACTATTAGGTATAAATAATATTTCACAGAGGATTTTTGTTTCATGTTTTCATCATTGATAGATTAGATATCATACAATTGGGTTTCAGAGCTAGAAGCAATGGCTGGCAGAACACATGTTCAAATTTTAAACTGGTCTTCATTATCTTTAAAAGTATTATAAATACACATAATTTAATTAAGTTACAAGATCATTGTAATATATCTTAGGGTGAACAAAAGAACTGAATAAAAGAGGACAAAAATATAATTTTTAAAAAAGCAGAAAGATTGTTCAATTCATACTTTATTTAATAGTCCACTATTTTAAACAGAATAGGATACAAAATGAGTAAACCACAGCGCCTAGCAAGGTCTCTTCCGTTGTAAGGAAGCAGAAATAAACAATATAAAATGCAAACTGAGCTTCCCAGCTGGCACTAGTGGTAAAGAACCAGCCCGCCAATGCAGGAGATGCAGGATCCATCCCTGCTCCAGGAAGATCCCTGGGAAAGGAAATGACAACCCATTCTAGTATTCTTGCCTGGAGGGCCCCATCGGCAGAGGAACCTGGCGGGCTACATTCGTAGGGTCACAAAGAGTCAGACATGACTGAAATAACTTAGCACTCACACACATGCAAAACGCAAGCTATAAGTTCAAAATATCCATAAGGGCTGAAATAGAGGAATGCAAACAACAGGAACACAGTGGGGACAAACAGTTATGAATGAGATCATTAATATGTGATTTTCCTCTTAGCTCCAGCACAAGCAACCACACCCTTATCACACCCTTGCCCTCATTCCAAGCTATCAGGGGAAGAAACAGATTGCCTCCACCAAGCCAAAGGACTGGGTACCCGCTGTCTAACTCTGCTGCAATTAGCAATGAGTAAGAAAGGAAAGAATAACATAAAATAGCATGCTCACAGAACTAAGTTTCTAAAGGTGGATGGTGTGCAATTCTCCCAGCAAGAAGTAGGAGCAAAGCAAATGCCAACAATATTGAAGCTTGAAAAAGTGTCTTAATATATCATCTGTGAATGCTAAAGAAAGGGGACAAAGAAGTGAGGTAATTCAAGCCATTTGCTTGCTTTTTTTTCCCCATTAATCGACACTTTAAAAATTTGCATTCATTACTTATTCAGTCAGTACCTTGGTTCAACCCTGCTGCTTATTTGCACAATCAGCAGACTCCTGAAGAGATTCCCAACCCGTGACAAAGGGAAGAAGAGGTTGTGCTTGAATCATGGAGAATGTTAAAGGAGAAAAACAAATTACAAACTTCAAGATATTTATCTGAAATTTGAGAACAACCTTGGTTCTGGTCTTGGAAATAGAGAAGCTTGACAGAGAAGATTCCTGGTTTTGACCAGGACCTCACTGCTAAAGAACTAGATTTCACTTGAAACAAGGAGATTTTTCTTTCCTGTAAAATCGAAAATATTCAAGAGATGTTAACAATATCTAGTGGAGCTAACAGAAAATGAAGAAAGTAGAAAATGTTACACAAGTATTTGGGACTGGAGATTTTTTTTTTTTTAAAGTAGTCATAAAGCAGATATGAGGTAAAACAAGTACTAGTTCGATTACTTATTTCAAATTCTGTTCTTAGCCTCAGGTAAATCACTCAGACATTTTAACTGAGATGGTTTGTCATTCGGTTTAATCATGGGAAATGACTAGATAATTCCTCAATGTTTCTAGCAAAACATATTTCTGTGAAGAGAAATTAAAGGTATCAAATCAATTCTTAGGGTAATAATTTATTCTTTACTGTTATTTTAGTTTTTTACTCTATAATAGGAAGGTTCCCTTATGGTTCCAAAAATATCTTACAACTGCATTTTCCATAGTCTTTTGAAGACATTTATGTTTGGACAGTTAACAAGTCACTGGGGAGTCTGTGGACAGGAAAAGCACAACCCTAACAGTAAGCCCATGTTTTTATAAAGAACTCTTGGTGTTTTAAAGTTGTGGGCTGCAAAGCTGTGGTTAGTGAAGAAATTAGTCATGAAAACACAGCATAGCACAGCAGGGATTTATTATGCATGAACCACTTCCATTTTTTTTGTTGTTTGCTTGTTTCTTTATTTGATATAAGCTAGATGGTGAAAGTGTTGAAATTTCCTCGTGGCACATAACTTTAAGGGAGTGCCCCACTCTCCTCCTCAATACATCATGCTGATTGTGATTATTCGGAAGATATGAATACTCCCAAAACTAAAAGCAAAACAAGGATTTCAACACATGGGAAATTCTAAATGTGCAAACATGAAAGTTACCACACCCATAACTGAATATTTGGTTTGTTTTTCTGAAAATCAGCACACATATACATCTGAGTTTTAAGATTAAAACGGAAATCACTCACCAAACATGAATGAGAAAGGCAGAATTTGGAGCAAAGAGAATTACAAATACTAAATGGGAGAACTTAGGAAACATGTTCAGTATTCTCCAGGGGAATAAATTTGAAGTTCCTGTAATACTTTCAACATACTAATAAGCTTTAAAGCTTTAAAGAATTGCATAAAGGGCTTAAAATTTTTAAAACACTTCAAATAACTAATTCTTGAATTTGTATCTAATGTATTTTTCTCCTTCTACATTCTCCAACATCTTCTGTTCAAGAGTACATGAGCGTCTCTGTTTTTATTTCAGTACCACCTCGGTATAGAGAGTGGGCTTCCCCGGTGGTTCAGCGGTAAATAATTTGCCTATAATGCAGGAGACCCAGGTTCGATCCCTGGGTGAGGAAGATACCCGGGAGAAGGGAATGGCGACCCACTTCAGTATTCATGCCTGGAGAATCCCATGGACAAAGGACGCTGGCAGGCTACAGTCCACAGGGTCACAAAGAGTCAGACATGACTGAAGCGACTGAGCGCGCATGCACACTTAGAGAATATACACCTTGTTGCTGCTGCTAAGTTGCTTCAGTCATGTCCGACTCTGTGCGACCCCATAGACGGCAGCCAACCAGGCTCCCCTTACTTTAGCGCATATGGTGAAGGCCTTGATATCATATTATCACCTATAATCATATTTGATATTCTGTGAAAGAAATTATTTCTCAACTGTAACTACTGTATGATAAGAATCTTGAAAGTCTAACCTCTCTTCACAACAGATGAAGTGAATATATTTTGTCAAGTGTGTTTTAGCAGATAGCCTCCTTCTCCCTAATTATCCTCTCAGCTAGGAGGTGTTTTCCATTAACATGCAGATATTATTCTAAAAGTTCCATTCTAAAAAAAGAATGTCATGGAGTATAAATCTTGCAAAATATGGTAACATTAAATCAGGAGCCCTATGCAAGGCTAGGACACCATGAGGACATGAAAGACTGGAAGAGAAGTAAACCTGAAGCAGGGAAAAGGTTTAGAAAAGGAAACGGAGGACTAAAAGTTTATAATGCAATATGATTCTTTATTCCATCTACTCCTTAACTGAGACAGTGTAATGTATCAGTAGATCATGAGACACTGCGAATTCCCTGGCGGCCTAGTGGTTAGGATTCCAGGCTTTCATTGCCACGGCCTGGATTCAGTCCCTGGTCAGGGAACTGAGAAACCACAAGCTGTAGAGCAAGGCCAAATAAATAAATAAGTAAATCACGAGGTATTAGTACAGGAAATATTGGATAACAACGTGGAAAATAAGCTGCTGATATATATGTGATGTATATGAAGCTCAAAGAGAAAATGCTGAATAAAGCAAGATAGAAACAAAACAGTACTTACTGTATGTTTTCACCCATATGAAGGTCAGAAAGAGATGGAAGCAATAAATAGTGCCTGAATTCAGAAAAATCATTAACTTTGGGAGGAAGAATGATGACTAGAAGGGGTGGTGTATTATAGACATAAATATGATGCTATATAATGATGATATATGGGCTTCCCTGGTGGCTCAGACTGTAAACCTTCTGCCTGCAATGCGGGAGACCCGGGTTCGATTCCTGGGTTGGGAAGATCCCCTGGAGAAAGAAATGGCAATCCACTCCAGCACTCTTGCCTGGAAAATCCCATGGACAGAGGAGCCTGATAGGCCACAGTCCATGGGGTCGCAAAGAGTCGGACACGACTGAGCGACTTCACTTTCACTTTCACTTTCAATGATGATATATAGTTTTGTGTGTGTATATATATATATATATAAACATATATAATTTATCTTAAGTATATATATGAAACTAATATATATAAACATATTTAACTTTATATATATAAATTTATATAAATACAAAGTTTATATATATATTAGTGTGTGTGTATATATATATATATGTATATATATATAAAACCCACTCCAGTGTTCTTGCCTGGAGAATCCCAGGGACGAGGGAGCCTGGTGGGCTGCCGTCTATGGGGTCACACAGAGTCGGACACAACTGACGTGACTTAGCAGCATATATAACTAATTTCTCTTACTTGGCTCTCTCTGACAGCCAAGTAAGATAGATAGACTGTAAGATGCCTTCCTTTGATCCCCACCTCCTACTATTTATGCTCTTATGTAACTTCCTCCCCTTGAATGTGGATTGAACCTATTGACATGTTTTTAAAGAACAAAATACAGCAAATTGCTTTAGTGTTTGTTACATAAGATTATGACTTCTGGCTTGCAAGCAGATCCATTCTTTTGCTGCCCTTGATACAGCAAATTAGCACGCTGGAGAGCCCCACTGGCAGGGAACTGAGGGTGGTGGCCTCCAAACAATTGCAAGGGAGGAATGAAGTCTTCAGTCCCAAACTTCTAAATTATGACCAGATCCATGACCCATAGAAACTGAGATAATAACTGTGTGTTGTTGATATTGGGGCAATTTTTATTGTTGCAACAAAAAACACACCAAGCAAAACAAATCTTTAAAACAAATTAGCCAATGAGCTACAGTTCTGGATAAATGAAAAGTATATAATATAATAAGCAGATTATTTAAGGTTACTTTTTCTTACAATTAAGTTCTATTAGAGGCAGGTGTGCAAAGAGTCATACTTTGAGTTTGCCTTGGACTAAAAAAGTTTCCCAGGATATGGGACTTTCAGTTTTAAAAGCAAGATAAGTCTTCGACAAAATAGGACAGTCGGTCACCTACATAGTGACGGTATAGTCCTTTTAGCTTGTGGTTTGTTCTTAAAACATAATGAAGTCTTAATATTTGTTACATGAATTAATTTTCAAAATAAATACTTCAAAAATAAGTACTTCTATTCTAAAATTGAGAGTCAGCAAAAGAAAACTATAAATATTTTTCAAAACTTTTTCTTCTCTTTTCTTGTCATTCTCTTTGTATATGAAACCAAGATAAGAGAAATCAATTATAATTAAATAAAATAAAGTTTTGTGGCCCTATTTTAGAGAATCTGTCTGAATACATTGCTGTTAACAAAGACCAAGACTTGTTAGACTATCATGAATCAAGTGAGTAAAGGTCAATTTTGACCAGAGTTATCATCACTAGTCAGTCTCACTGCAACAATTTCCATTTCAGTGACACTTCAGAGCAGAAGAAATAAAATAACAAACTCTCTAAATAATTGGTCTTATACAGGAAAACTTATCTTCTATTGAAAAACTTGTAGAAAAGATGTGACTTTTTCAGAATCACTCCCACTGAAACACATAATCTATCTGTCTCTTTGTGTTTGTCTCTGTCTCTCTCTCACCTCAAAAGCCTACTTTTAATTCCACATACCTTATTATTGTATGCTGCTGCTGCTGCTGCTGCTGCTAAGTCGCTTCAGTCGTGTCTGACTCTGTGTGACATCATAGACAGCAGCCCACCAGGCTCCTCTGTCCCTGGGATTCTCCAGGCAAGAACACTGGAGTGGGTTGCCATTTCCTTCTCCAACGCATGCATGAATGCTAAGTTGCTTCAGTCATGTCCGACTCAATGCAACCCTACGGACAGCAGCCCACCAGGCTCCTCTGTCCACAGGATTCTCTAGGGAAGAATACTGGAATGGGTTGCCATGTCCTTCTCCATATGAATATTGTATATTTTCTCTTAAAAATTTAGAAAACAAACACTAATTATTCAATTATTATTGTATACTCTACTCATGGTTAAAGAAAATCAAAGTAAATCATAAATTAATAGCTAAATTTATTTCAACCTTTCATAGCTATATGGTTTAATGTTTATTTAAAGAGTAGTGTATATTACTAAAAATATTGAAACTTATGACTTTCTAAGAGTGCTAATAATTAGACTTAAAAGTGACTATAAAATGTCTTTGCATCAGATGATTTGGGCAGTACTCAATCTAAATTTTGGAAGTTATTTATCCCATTAACTTGAAGGTTGTCTGAAATTACTACTGCCTTCATCTCAATATCTTGGGTTGTGACATTAGAAATCCTAGAAAATTAGAAAGCTTTGTTAAAATGCAATTAGATCCCTTGAAAAAGAACATAAGTTTAGCCATTAGTATCCATTTACCCACTAGTATATGCAACTTAACCATAAACTTCCTATTTATACCCCAGAAGAGAACAAAGCTGTGAAACAAGACATAAGACCAGTGCATTTTGCTGAAGAGAAGAAAAATTTGAAGTATATGTGCCTTCTTTGCTGGAAGATTTAGATAAGAAGTATCAGGAAGAGCTGGAAACTGGTGTGATTCATCTCAAAGGAAAGACAGTATATAGAATATTAAAAATAACTGGCCACATATTATATATTATATTATCTTGTACTTGAATTTTAAATTTGATTAATAACTTTTCTCAAATTAGATCTTCTATGATATTAGACTCATTTACGGATAAATGGGAAAGCAAATATCTAGACGAGTGCTTTCACAGAAAGTTCATTTGTAAGAATTGAGATCACCTCAAATATAGTTCATATTTCAATTTATCTTCTTATTGTAAAATGCATACAACCTCTGTTTTTGTTTAAACAAGCAGCATATTCTCTGATCTTCATGGCAATCTGGTAAGAGAAAATCATTTCCCTTTCTGAACTAGATTTTTATAACTCTAGAGTACACAGGGTTATTAACATTTGAAAAATAGGTTTTATATTCCTTGGAGCTGAAGAAATGAAAAGATAAATGACAGTGAAATGATTTACAATTCAATGATTTCAAGTAAACAGTTTTGAGTAACATCCTTGATGAACTGTGGTGCTTTTAGGTGTACTAATGTAAAGAGGCTCACATAGCTCATATCTGTGCTGCTCTAGGAAAAGTAAATGATCATTTTCATCAAGAAAATAGTGGAACTCAGTGTTTAACTGTGCAGCATATAGAATCACACTGCCCAGGTTCAATGCCAGATCCATCACTTGTCAGTTTTTGTGGTCTTAGGCAAATTACTTAACTTCCCAATTTCCTTATCTGTCAAAAGAACCATAGTTCATCGTTAAAACTTTGAACAGATAAGGTGGCACACAGTAGGAGCTTTCAGTTGGACAAAATGGCTACGGGTGGGGATTGTTTGTGAAAACTAAAAGTGTGTTCTTCCCAAAGCCTGAAAGGTACAATCTTAAATGCAAAGATAGAGTATCTAAAGGAATGGACAAAGAAATATAGTAGATTAGAGAATTATATTATGAAAAGAGTAATATAACTCTATGAATATGGAACTGAGAATTCACTAGATAAATCTATGATATTTTCTACTGAACTGTATTGTCAACAGAACCACTAGCTGACACCGTAAGAAATTATGCCTGAAACCACCATTGGGTAAAACCAAAAGCATGGCTCATTTGGTAAGAGCCAAAAGCATGTTAAGAAAGCTGGTCAGCCTTCAAAAAGCTAATGTCACTGCACAGTCACAGGTAGCTAATGATGACTGGAAAAGGAAAAATCTCTGAAAGAGACTGATGAATAAGGAAGATACTTCCAGGGAGCAGAATTAAAGGCTTAACAAGGCATCCTCTATTCCAAGAATGGCAAGCTCTTAAAATATCTGTCCAAAATATTTCAGAAATTTCAATGATCAGTTTAAGCTAGGTTAATTTTCCCCATTCACAATTCCCCACAGGAATATTTATTAATGAATTTTCCAAAGCCAATTTTCATCACCTTAGAAATGAAAACAAAACAAAAAAATTGTTGGAAACTACATCAAAACATTAGGGAAAAAAAAGAATAAAATAGTCTCATCTTTGACCCTATCAGTCAAAAGATGAGTCTTTATGTTTGCAAGAGCTAGGCAGTTAAGTGAGAGAACTTCTCCTATAAGAATATAGACATGGTCTTGAAACAATGTACTTCTTCAGTGAATAAAATGAACCAGAAGATTAACAGTCCATGAAGAACTGAGTTATACACTGAATGTGCTTCACAGCAGTCCAAAGAGAAAAGCTGTACTTGTATCTACCATGGGGTTAAGAGTGTTGTTTAATATTTTAGAAATAAGGTATAAGGAAAAGAAAGCGCCAATACTACTTTTGTCTTCATATCCTTGAGATATGAGACTGCCTCTACTAATAAAATATTAAGACTAGAAGTAAGAAGAATTGCAAGACTGTCCCTGTGATTAATCTGCTGAGGTAAACACTGAGAAAGGTAGGGGATACAAGTGAAGAGGAGGATCCTTCTTAAAATAGGGACAGTTAAATGAAGACTTAGACAGACGGTTGGAATCTACTGCTTTATTCAGAAGGTCACATTTTGAAATTATTTTATTTTCCTTTCACAATTACAGAACTATGTTTGGATTGTGTGGATTCTAGCTGTCTTCATATTCCATTTCAATTCATTCTCTGTGCATAGTCTGGGTAGGTAGATAGGTAAGTAAGTAGGTAGATAGATATATGCACACATACATATTTACAAACATTATACATATGCCTTTACACATACAGAGAGTAGAAAAATTGAAAAAAGAGATATGAGCACTGTATGATGAGACATTAACAGATTCAAAGGAAATGAAATAAAAGGCTACAATTTAGACATTCAAAATTATAGAACAAATTTCATTCTTACATTAAATGCCATCCATTTCTTTCCTTTTTCACTCTCTCTCTGGGACAGTCTAAGAATCTCTCACATATTCAAAGGGCAGATTTAGACAGCATATCTGCATTTTATTTCCTCTTAATCTAGTGGTTTGAATTTACTCTGAAAACCTGCATTTGATTTGCATAACAGAGAATAAATCTATTTCCTGAAATATTTACCCACAATTATTTAATACCATAGAATTTGTGAATGCTCAAGAGATTTAATTCACAAAAATAATATTAAAGGGAAATGAAGGATTCCTCTCATCATATATGATGCAGTCTAGTTCAAGTCTTGGAGAGTAATGAAACTGGATGATAGATATCAAAATATGTCAATATTTTGGAAATAACAGTACGATATTAGCATTAGCATTTTAAAGTTGCATATCAAAGGAAAGGCATCAACTGCCCAAGGGCATTTAAATACCTAACTACATAGCTAAAGTTATAATATTTTCTCCACATGTTGCATTCCTTTGACTTTTGGCTTTGCCTATTGCTAAAAATGTCTTCCAGATGCCATCATTATTGTTATAGATCCATTTCATATTTTAGACTACTTTAAGCTAAAGGAGAAAAATATTATAAAATAAAGAGTTTGAGGTAAAAGCAAATCTTGGAGGAGAAAATTTAAGAATTTATTTTATATTTATTTCCAATTTTATACTGATATACAAAATGCAAATGCATTGATTGATTCTATGAATTTTTTGAAGCTATAATGTTTTTCATATTTTTATCACTGAAAATAAATTAACAGGGTAATTTTTTTTTCTTTAAACCATCTAGGTAAAGAACAGTAAAAAGTCTTGTTTCTATAAAAGTGACAATACATTAGTGTATTCATTATATTAATAACTGTAATGTCCATTGCTTTCTCTACATGTAAAGAAGAATTATTTTCTAATCAGTGCAAAGAAATAGAGAAAAACAATAGAATGGGAGAGACTAGAGATCTATTCAGGAAAATGAGAGATACCAAGGGAACATTTCATGCAAAGATAAGCTCAATAAAGGACAGAAATGGTATGGACATAACAAAAGCAAAAGAAGAGGTGGCAAAATTACACAGAAGAACTGGATAAAAAAGATCTTCATGACCAAGATAACCATGATGGTGTGATCACTCACCTAGTGCCAAATAAGCTGGAATGTGAAGTCAAGCAGGTCTTAGGAAGCTTCACTAGGAACACAGCTAGTGGAGGTGATGGAATTCCAGTGGAGCTATTTCAAATCCAAAAAGATGATGTTGTGAAAAGGCTGCACTCAATATGCCAACAAATTTGGAAACCTCAGCAGTGGCCACAGGACTGGAAAAGGTCAGTTTTCATTCCAATCCCAAAGAAAGGCAACGCCAAAGAATGCTCAAACTACCGCAGAATTGTACTCATCTCACACGCTAGTAAAGTAATGCTCACAATTCTGCAAGCCAGGCTTCAACAATACATGAACCATGAACTTCCAGATGTTCAAGCTGGTTTTAGAAAAGGCAGAGGAACCAGAGATCAAATTGCTAACACTGTTGGATCATCGAAAAAGCAAGAGAGTTCCAGAAAAACACCTATTTCTGCTTTATTGACTATGCCAAAGACTTTGACTGTGTGGATCACAAGAAACTGTGGAAAATTCTTCAAGAGATGGGATACCAGGCCACCTGACCTGCCTCTTGAGAAATTTGTATGCAGGTCAGGAAGGAACAGTTAGAATTGGACAGGGAACAACAGAATGGCTCCAATAGGAAAAGGAGTACATCAAGGCTGTATATAGTCACCCTGCTTATTTAACTTATATGCAGAATACATCATGAGAAACGCTGGGCTAGATGAAGCACAAGCTGGAATCAAGACTGCTGGGAGAAATATCAATAACCTTAGACTGCAAGGAGATCCAACCAGCCCTTCCTAAAGGAAATCAGTCCTGAACGTTCATTGGAAGGACTGATGTTGAAGCTGAAACTCTAATCCTTTGGCCACCTGATGCGAAGAGCTGACTCATTTGAAAAAGACCATGATGCTGGGAAATATTCAAGGTGAGAGCAGAAGGGGATGACAGAGGATGAGAAGGTTGAATTGCATCACCAACTAAATGGACATGAGTTGAGTAAATTCTGGGAGTTGGTGATGGACAGGGTGGCCTGGCATGATGTAGTCCATGGGTTTGCAAAGAGTTGGATGTGACTGAGTGACTGAACTGAACTGAACTGAATACCAAGATTAAAGTATCAACTTATAAATTCTTCTTATGAGTAAATGGTAATAAATTCAACCATGGTTTGCAGTGTGTAAGTGAAGCAATAGTGAATCTTTAACATTCAACTTGAGTAAAACCAATTTAATGGTTCTTTTACCATATTTTCACTTTCTCCCTCATATATATTTTGGCATATACAATACTAATAGAAAAGAAAAAGAGGTTGGGATTACTTTTCACTTTTTAGAACTTCTCTTTTTAAATAGTAATTGAAAATAATCAATATAAAGCATACCCTAATGTTAATTTTATTTTTAAATGATTAAATCACACCAGTTTTTATTATGAATCTATCTGCAAAGAACCTATTATGTAAGTCTGAATAAAATCAAATAAATAATTGAATAGTAATAATCAAACAAGTTCACTTTATCGAACTTTTAATATGTTCAATAATAGGCACTGTTCTAAGCCCTTTAGTGGTACTAACACAATCTATGATAAAAGTTCAGTGAAGAGGCTTCCCTGGTAGCTCAGTGGTAAAGCATCCACCTGTCAATGCAGGAAACACGGTTCTACCCTTGGTCTGGGAAGACCCCACATGTCCTGGAGCAACTAGGCTGCTGCATCAGTAACTGAGCACGTGCTCCAGAGCTGCAACTACTGAGTCCACACAGCACAGTCACTGAAGCTCACATGCCCTAGAGCCTGTGCTTGCAGACACGTTAAGTCCCTTCGGTCGTGTGGGACTCTTGGTGATCCTAGGGACTGTAGCCTGCCAGGCTCCTCTGTCCATAGCGTTCTCCAGGCAACAATACTGGAGTGGGTTGCTATGCCCTTCTCCAGGGGATCTTCCCCACCCAGGGATCAAACCAATGTCTCTCATGTCTCCTGCATTGGCAGGCAGGTTCTTTACCACTGGCGCCACCTGGGAAGCTCCCTAGAGCCTGTGTTCCATAATAATAGAAGCCACTGCAATGAGACATGCATACACGACAAGCAGAGAGTGGCTCCCACTCTCTGCGACCAGAGAGAGCCCATGAGCAGCAGCAAAGACCCAACACAGCCAGAAATAGATAAATATTTTTTTAAAAACTCAACGAAGTAGAAATTCTTTCTCCCATTTTACAAGTGAGAAGCTAACATTTAAGTTTTTCTGTAACTGTTTATTAAGCAAACAAAGTTAATTTATGCTCATATAGTATTTTGTGCTTTATTGGCAAAAATGGCATTTTAATTCTACATTAGATAGAAAGGCCCATTTAGTTTGACCTACTGAAGGTTTCAGTGAGAGAATGAGATTGTAACTCAAATTTTTCTACAATCAGGCACAATTATATACATATTTCTACAATGCAAATTATACAAATAAAAAGATCAAACACTTCTACAAAATACATAAATAATAATGCCTATGAAATTATGGGAAACTAAAGATTCAGAAAAAGTATCTCCTGCCTTTAGTAATGATGAAAGCAGGCTCAAAACAAAGAAATGGAATAGTGGGACCTGTGATATGCAGCAGTCTAGCCAAATAGCAGTTTGTTCAAAACATAGTAACATCTAGGTATCTTTGCAGATGAACTCTGACTAGTAATGGAAAGCCCAAGAACAGATCTTAAATAATGACACAGAAATAGTCAGTATGTTAGATGAAGGACAGGTGGCCTTGAAGTATTGTGATTTCAGTAGATTAGAAAAAAAGAAAAGACCCCAATCTTGGAAAAATTAGGGTAAAGCATTGGCTACAAAGGTAGGAACTAAAGCATCAGCATATAAATTAGGTAATTAAGACCCAGAAACTGAAGGAAAGGATTGTATCATCAGAAAATCAATCCCAAAGCCCAGTTATCAGATATGATGTATAAGTTCAGAGTTGGACTCAATATATAGTGAATTTGATTCTAGGTCACCAAAGCTTATGAAATTAAAGTACGTTACTGATCCAGGAAATGAAGACAGATAATGATGACAGGGCTAAGACAATTGGGGTGTTCAGGGCATCTCACATGTGGTGAAGGGAGGGAGTCAAAAGTGTATGTATTATTTGGTTATCAAAGAACAATAAAATAAAGATTAGCACAGAAATTATGGTTTTCAATGAAACAGGACCTTCTTGTAATTTGATAAGAAACAAAATTACATACCTATGTAACCAATAGTTCTCTGGTAAAGAAATTAAAAAGAATAGAGTTAAGATGAAAGGTAGGGTTCCTATACACATACGTAACTATTCTCCTAACTTTTTTACTTGGTTTCCCATAGAACTACAGTTTTATTTAGAGGGAACATAGTGAATGGGGTTATGGTGATTGTTTAAGCTTCAGTCATTCCTCTCACTTTCATTCATATATTGAAGAGTTATTTCAGTTGAGTATTAATTTTAGTCAGTCAGTTCAGTCACTCAGTCGTGTCCAACTCTTTGCAACCCCATGAATCACAGCATCCTAGGCCTCCCTGTCCATCACCATCTCCTGGGGTTCACACAACCTCACATCCATAGAGTCGGTGATGCCATCCAGCCATCTCATCCTTTGTCGTCCCCTCTTCCTCTTGCCCCCAATCCCTCCCAGCATCAGAGTCCTTTCCAATGAGTCAATTCGTCCCATGACCAAAGTACTGGAGTTTCAGCTTTAGCATCAGTCCTTCCAAAGAACACCCAGGGCTGATCTTTAGAATAGACTGGTTGGATTTCCTTGCAGTCGAAGGGACTCTCACGAGTCTTCTCCAACACCACAGTTCAAAAGCATCAATTCTTTGGCACTCAGCTTCTTCACAGTCCAACTCTCACATCCATACATGACCACTGGAAAAATCATAGCCTTGACTAGACAGACCTTTGTTGGGAAAGTAATGTCTCTGCTTTTCAATATGCTGTCTAGGTTGGTCATAACTTTTCTTCCAAGGAGTAAGCGTCTTTTAATTTCATGGCTGCAGTCACCATCTGCAGTGATTTTGGAGCCCCCCAAAATAAAGTCTGACACTGTTTCCACTGTTTCCCCATCTATTTCCCATGAAGTGATGGGACCGGATGCCATGATCTTAGTTTTCTGAATGTTGAGCTTTAAGCCAACTTTTTCACTCTCCTCTTTCACTTTCATCAAGAGGCTTTTTAGTTCCTCTTCACTTTCTGCCATAAGGGTGGTGTCATCTGCATATCTGAGGTGATTGATATTTCTCCCGGCAATCTTGATTCCAGTTTGTGCTTCTTCCAGCCCAGCATTTCTCATGATGCACTCTGCATAGAAGTTAAATAAGCAAGGTGATAATATACAGCCTTGACGTACTTCTTTTCCTATTTGGAACCAGTCTGTTTGTTCCATGTCCACTTCTTTTTTTTTTTTTTTTTAATTAATTTTTTTTTATTTAATTTTAAAAATTTTAATTCTTACATGTGTTCCCAAACATGAAACCCCCTCCCACCTCCCTCCCCATAACATCTCTGTGGGTCATCCCCATGCACCAGCCCCAAGCATGCTGTATCCTGCATCAGACATAGTCCATGTCCACTTCTAACTGTTGCTTCCTGACCTGCATACAGATTTCTCAAGAGGCAGGTTTCTCAAGGTGGTCTGGTATTCCCATCTCTTGAAGAATTTTCCGGTTTCTTGTGATCCACACAGTTTCTTGTGATCCACACAGTCAAAGGCTTTGGCATAGTCAATAAAGCAGAAATAGGTGTTTTTCTGGAACTCTCTTGCTTTTTCGATGATCCAACAGTGTTAGCAATTTGATCTCTGGTTCCTCTGCCTTTTCTAAAACCAGCTTGAACATCTGGAAGTTCACGGTTCACATATTGCTGAAGCCTGGCTTGAAGAATTGTGAGCATTACTTTACTAGCATGTGAGATGAGTGCAACTGTTCAGTAGTTTGAGCATTCTTTGGCATTGCCTTTCTTTGGGATTGGAATGAAAACTGACCTTTTCCAGTCCTGTGGCCACTGCTGAGTTTTCCAAATTTGCTGGCATATTGAGTGCAGCACTTTCACAGCATCATCTTTCAGGATTTGAAACAGCTCCACTGGAATTCCATCACCTCCACTAGCTTTGTTTGTAGTGATGCTTTCTAAGGCCCACTTGACTTCACATTCCAGGATGTCTGGCTCTAGATGAGTGATCACACCATCATGATTATCTGGGTCATGAAGATCTTTTTTGCACAGTTCTTCTGTGCATTCTTGCCACCTCTTCTTAATATCTTCTGCTTCTCTTAGGTCCATACTATTTCTGTCCTTTATCGAGCCCATCTTTGCATGAAATGTTCCCTTGGTATCTCTCATTTTCTTGAAGAGATCTCTAGTCTTTCCCATTCTATTGTTTTCCTCTATTTCTTTGCACTGATTGCTAAGGAAAGCTTTCTTATCTCTTCTTGCTATTCTTTGGAACTCTGCATTCAGATGCGTATATCTTTCCTTTTCTCCTTTGCTTTTCAGTTCTCTTCTTTTCACAGCTATTTGTAAGGCTTCCCCGGACAGCCATTTTGCTGTTTTGCATTTCTTTTCCTTGGGGATGTTCTCGATCCCTGTCTCCTGTACAGTGTCACGAACCTCAGTCCATAGTTCATCAGGCACTCATCTATCAGATCTAGTCCCTCATATCTATTTCTCACTTCCACTGTATAATCATAACGGATTTGATTTAGGTCATACCTGAATGGTCTAGTCCTTTTCCCTACTTTCTTCAATTTAAGTCTGAATCTGGCAATAAGGAGCTCATGATCTGAGCCACAGTCAGCTCCAGGTCTTGTTTTTGCTGACTGTATAGAGCTTCTCTCCATCTTTGGCTGCAAAGAATATAATCAATCTTATTTCAAACAACTGGCAATTATGCAAAGTGACTATCGGTGGAAAGAATATGGCATTTAGAGTCACAGAAAAAAGTAATGAGTTAGTACCAAACTGAACAAATTACATGACTTCTGTAAGAGTCAGCTCTCTTATCTGTTTAATGTTAATACTAATGCCCTCCTCATAGTGTTACTTTGTGAGGGCTGAACACAATGATGTATACCAAGCAAAAAGCAGGCTCTTTATAAATTAATGGTTGTCATTATTACAGAGATAGGCTTCTCAGGTGGCAGAGTGGCAGACAGAATCTACCTGCCAATGCCAGAGATGCAAGAGATATGGGTTTGATTCCTGGACTGGAAGATCCCCTGGAGTAGGAAATGGCAACCCACTCCAGTATTTCTTGCCTAGGAAATTCCATGGACAGAGGAGTCTGGTGGGCTATAGTCCATGGGATCACAAATGGCTGGACATGACAGAGTAAACACACACACATATTACAAAGATAGCCAATTTGGAGTTTCCAACTCATTATATCTGACTTTATTTTCTGATTTAGATTAAAATATACTTTTGTTTTTTCCTCTCTAGTTTGTTGGAGTAAGCCACATTATTTAGTTATTTTAGTTAAAACATATACTCTCTCACTTACCATCTCTAAACAGGTCTCTTACCACAAGCCACATATCTGGTTAGTTGCAAAAGTTAATCATATGAAACTTTTACTTAACTCATATTTGTGAGTTGAATCAATGTCCCTTCTTATCAAGAAGCATTTAACAGGAGGCTTCCTGTGTGCTGTTTTGGATCTATCAGGAATTCTCTGCTCCTTATTAATTCCTGAACATTCATGAATTAAGAGGAGAGGCAAGCCTCTCCAGGGGGCTGAAAAATTCAGGCATTTCCTTCATTAGTTTTTCTACACAGTGATAAGTACCCTCTTTCTTCTTGTGAACCATAGGGTAAAAGTGATTGTTTACAACTCTCTCTCTTTAATATGGATCGCCGATGTTTTGTGAGTCTGGAATTTTAATCTTTATCTTTGCTGAGAATAACTGCCTCTTAAGACAGTATATATGCCCACACCATGTTGATTAAAACACCTTTGCTTCATCAGAGCTCTAGTCCCATGTTTTTCTTTCTCTTTCTCTCTCTCTCCCTCTCTCTCTCTTTCTCTCTCTCTCCCCCCGTCTCTTTCTCAGGCTGATCCCCTGGAGCACAGAGGCTCTCTGATTTCACTTTCCTTCCTGGGCTTCTAAGACCCTCTCGAGAAGGTGCTCTGTGCCTTCACCCCATCGAGAGGGCGCCTGAGGCCTTCCTGAACAGAGCAAGCCCCATGCAGGGGCTTTATTGACTTTCTGTGTAAACCAAGAAATATCAGCCTCTTTCTCTCCCTTACTTTCTTATTGTCAACTCCAGACCACCAGGTTCCAGTCCATTAAAGGACCTCAACACCTTCTGTCTTGGTTTCCCACTCCAAATGCTTTTGTTGGTGTCTAGGTCACTCAGCCTGTTTAAGTAAATGTCTTTAATTTGACATCTCCATCCTTTCCTTGTGTTAAAATTTTAACATAACTCAAATTATTTAACTCCCTAACATGGAGCACTTCATTTACATAAACTGCCAAAAGCATAAACTTCAGAATCTTTTACATAGTCTTTGTAATGTTCAAACTATCTTTTTATCTTAATTTATCTATATCCTTCTATTAACCAACATTTCTTTCTTTTTATAATGTTTAATTGGAGGATAATTGTTCTACAATATTGTGATGGTCTCTACCATACATCAATACAAATAAGTCATAATTATATATATATATCGGAGAAGGCAATGGCACCCCACTCCAGTACTCTTGCCTGGGAAATCCCATGGATGGAGGAGCCTGAGTGACTTCACTTTCACTTTTCACTTTCATGCATTGGAGAAGGAAATGGCAACCCACTCCAGTGTTCTTGCCTGGAGAATCCCAGGCACTGAGGAGCCTGGTTGGCTTCCGTCTATGGGGTCGCACAGAATCAGACATGACTGAAGCGACTTGGCAGCAGCAGCAGCATATATCTTCTCTGCATTTGAGCCTCTCTTCCCATTTCACCCTGCTCTCTGTGTTACAAACAGCTTCCTGCTAGTTATTTATTTTGCACATGATAGTGTATATATGTCAATGTTACTCTTTTGAATTTGTTCTACCCTCTCCTTCCCCTGTTGTGTCTACAAGTTTGTTCTCTACATCCACATCTCCATTTTTTCTCTGTAATAGGTTTTTAAGTACTATTTTTCTAGATTTCATATATATGTGTTAATACACAATATTTGTTTTTCTCTTCCTGATGTACTTTGCTCTGTATAACAGGCTCTAGGTACATCTACCTCACTACAACTGGCTCAAATTTGTTTCTTTTAGTGGCTGAATAATGCTCCAATAATAAATAATAAGTGCTGGTGAGGATGTGGAGAAAAGGGAAACTTACAGCACTGTTGGTGGGAATGTAAATTTGAACAGGTACTATGGAGAATAGTATGGAGATTCCTTAACAAGCTAGGAATAAAACTACCATCAGTTCAGTTCAGTCGCTCAGTCATGTCCGACTCTTTGCGACCCCATGAATTGCAGCACGCCAGGCCTCCCTCTCTATCACCAACTCCCCGAGTTCACTCAGACTTGCGTCCATTGAGCCCGTGATGCCATCCAGCCATCTGATCCTCTGTCGTCCCCTTCTCCTCCTGCCCTCAATCCATCCCAGCATCAGAGTCTTTTCCAGTGAGTCAACTCTTCGCATCAGGTGGCCAAAGTACTGGAGTTTCAGCTTTAGCATCAGTCCTTCCAAAGAAATCCCAGGGTTGATCTCCTTCAGAATGAACTGGTTGGATCTCCTTGCAGTCCAAGGGACTCTCAAGAGTCTTCTCCAACACCACAGTTCAAAAGCATCAATTCTTCGGTGCTCAGCCTTCTTCACAGTCCAACTCTCACATCCATACATGACTACTGGAAAAACCATAGCCTTGACTAGACGGACCTTAGTTGGCAAAGTAATGTCTCTGCTGTTGAATATGCTATTTAGGTTGGTCATAACTTTTCTTCCAAGGAGTAAGCGTCTTTTAATTTCATGGCTGCAATCACCATCTGCAGTGATTTTGGAGCCGCAAAAAATAAAGTCTGACACTGTTTCCACTGTTTCCCCATCTATTTCCCATGAAGTGATGGGACCGGATGCCATGATCTTCGTTTTCTGAATGTTGAGCTTTAAGCCAACTTTTTCACTCTCCTCTTTCACTTTCATCAAGAGGCTTTTTAGTTCCTCTTCACTTTCTGCCATAAGGGTGGTGTCATCTGCATATCTGAGGTTATTGATATTTCTCTCGGCAATCTTGATTCTGCTACTGGGCAATATACTCTGAGAAAATCACAGTTCAAAAAGACACATGTACCCAATGTTCATTGCAACACTATTTATAACAGCCAGGACACAGAAACAACCTAGATGTCCACTGATAGATGAATAAAAAAAGAAGATATGGTACATACATACAATGGAATACAACCTACATTTCTTAAAGTGCCCCAATCACTCCTTGGCTTTATGTATACTTAAGTTTTCTTATATCCTTATATTATTTATTTATCCTTATATTATACTAGTTATATTATATCCTTTATCTTTATATTATTTATCCTTGTATTATTTATCACCCATCTATTTCCAATTTAAATACCAGCACAACTTTGCAGCTTTCAATGATTTCCAGGTCAACATTTATATTCAAACAGTAAATTATTTAAATTAAGAAGTTATTTTACTATGCTTTAAACTTAGTATCTATTTTGCCTTCCATATTAGGTCATATGCTTCTTGAGGATGGGGAGAATCTGAGCATATTTTTAAAATATTCTTACATTTTGCACAGCAAGGTACTCAACAAACATTTATCAAATGGAATGGAATAGATGATCTCCAATGCCTATAGCATAAATTCTCACACAGTGTAATGCAATAGTACTCTGGGCCAATGCTGTTGCCAAAACAATAAAACTAGTGAAAAATATAGATTAGCTTCATCATGTTTACTGGGCAAACAATTCTTAAAGAGGGTAAAATAAGGAACTAATCATAAAATAAACGATTCAGAAATTCCTTCACTGAATGTATAATTTGCTTTCATCAATTCAGTCGCTCAGTCACGTCCAGCTCTTTGCAACCCCACGGATTGCAGCATGCCAGGCCTCCCTGGAGTTAGCATCACCAACTCCCAGAGTTTATGCAAACTCATGTCCATTGAGTCAGTGATGCCATCCAACCATCTCATCCTCTGTCATTACCTTCTCCTTCAGCCTTCAATCTTTCCCAGCATCAGGGTCTTTTCAAATGAGTCAGCTCTTCACATTAGGTAGCCAAAGTATTGGAGTTTCAGCTTCAACATCAGTCCTTCCAATGAACACTCAGGGCTGATCTCCTTTAGGATGGACTGGTTGGATCTCCTTGCAGTCCAAGGGACTCTCAAGAGTCTTCTCCAAAACCACAGTTCAAAAGCATCAATTCTTCAGTGCTCAGCTTTCTTTATAGTCCAACTCTCACATCCATACGTGACTACTGGAAAAACCAAAGCTTTGACTAGATGGACCTTTGTTGGCAAATAATGTCTCTGCTTTTTAATATGCTGTCTAGGTTGGTCATAGATTTCCTTCCAAGGAGCAAGTGAGCGTCTTTAAATTTCATGGCTGCAGTCACCATCTGCAGCAATTTTGGAGCCCCCAAAATGAAGTCTGTCACTGTTTCCATTGTTACCCCATCTATTTGCCATGAAGTGATGGGACCAAATTCTATGATCTTAGTTTTCTGAATGTTGAGTTTTAAGCCACCTTTTTCACTCTCCTTTTTCACTGTCATCAAGAGGCTCTTTAGTTCTTCTTCACTTTCTGTCATAAAGGTGGTATCATCTGTGTATCTGAGATTATTGATATTTCTCCTGGCAATCTTGATTCTAGCTTGTGTTTCATCCGGCCCAGTGTTTCTCATGAGGTACTCTGCATTTAAGTTAAATAAGCACAGTGACAATATACAGTCTTGACATGCTCCTTCTCTGACTTGGAACCAGTCTGTTATTCCATACCTGGTTCTAATTGTTGCTTCTTGACTTGCTTACAGATTTCTCAGGAGGCAGGACAGATGGTCTGTTATTCCCATTTCTTGAAGAATTTTCCACAGTTTGTTGTGATCCACAACATTCATAGGCTTTGGTATAGTCAATAAAGCAGAAGTAGATGTTGTTCTAGGATGCTCTTGCTTTTTCCATCAAAAGACACCATTCAGAGAATGAAAAGGCATAACTGAGACTTAGTGAGAATATTTATCATAGTATAACATTGTATATATTTAAATATACCTATATATATATATAGGCTTCCCAAGTGGTGCTAGAGGTAAAGAACCTGTCTACTAATGCAGGAGATGTAACAGAGAGGTGGGTTCAATCCCTGAGTCAGGAAGATCCCCTGGAGGAGGAAATGGCAACTCAATCCAGTATTCTTGAATGGAGAATCCCATGGACATATGAGCTTGGTGGGCTACAGTCCATAGGGTCGCAAAGAGTCAGACATGACTGAAACTGACTTAACACATACACACACACACACACACACACACACACATATACACACTGTGCTATGCTGTGCTTAGTCACTCAGTCATGTCAGACTCTTTGCGACCCAAAGAGTGTGTGTAGTCACACACACGCGTGCACGCACACATACACACACACACACACGCACACACACATATATAATCTTCAATAAAAGACTCATCTAGAGTATTTTACCTATATAAGGTATTGTTACAAATCAGTAATAAAAGACAAACAACCCAAAACAACCTAAGCAGAAACTTCAGAAAAGTATTTCAAAATGGAAAATCTATATACAAACATGTCAGGGCCATTTATCAGTAAGTTCAAGAACAGGCAATACTAACTAATACTAATATCTCTAATGTGTTGGTGATAGAATTAAGAATGAAGGCAAGAGTTTATCTCTTTCAGGGGTATATTGACTGAGATTCTGTAAATGTTTATAAATTTAAATTAAAATCTATCACATTATTGTATGTATATTATTTTTGTTGTTTAGTTGCTAAGTTGTGTCTGACTCTTGCGACCCCATGGACTGGAGCCTGCCAAGCTCCTCTGTCCATCAGATTTCCCAGGCAAGAATACTGGAGTGAGTTACCATTTCCTTCTCCAGGGATCTTTCCGACTCAGGGATAGAGCCCACATCTTCTGTATTGACAGCCAGATTTCTTTTCCACTGAAGCACCAGGGAAGCCCTCATGTATATTATATACCTCAATATAAATATTTTACAGAAAGCCTTATGTGAAGCGTAACTTTCCATTGTTATTCACAGACTTTTCAAAAGCAATATACACTTTTTTAAACAGAAATTTACTCTTCAACTGTGAGATTCTTAGATAATAAACCTAAACAGAAACTAAAGAAAAATGTTAGTCTAATTTAATATTAAAAAAGTAAAAAATAAAGTAAGATATTTCAAAAAGTTAGTGTTTGGGGATGATTAACTGGAAGACATACTGAAGTAGTCAAATGTTTGAACTTTTGTGTTTAATAATTGTAATTGCAAATACTATCAATGCCAACTGATTTACCTGTGTAGACAGGTAAAACCAGCATGGCATTGCCTTTAATGATGTGGTTTGGAGGTTAATTCAGGTTAAGTCCAAAGGGGAAAAATTATGATCTTTCCTTCATTATACATAATACTTACATTTCTGGAAATTTTAGTGTATATTCAAAATGTATAAAACCTATTTTGTGCTTAAGTGGAAAATAAAAAAAAACAGCCCAGGCTCATGTAAGTAAATTATTTACCTACATATATATTACAAAGGAAACTTGAACATAATGAGGGACTGCCTTGCCAAACATTTTAGAATTTGCTAATCTAACCACTCCAATCTTTAAATGTCATAAAGACTCTGTTCATTGTAACCACCAAAAAACTCTCCATATGTATTAAAAAACCTCCCTGTAAGGTGATGAGCCCTACTGAGAATGACTACTAAGTGAAATGCCATGCTGCTAAGTCACTTTAGTCGTGTCTGACTCTGTGCAACCCCATAGACGCCAGCCCATCAGGCTACCCCGTCCCTGGGATTCTCCAGGCAAGAACTGGAGTGGGTTGCCATTTCCTTCTCCAATGCACAAAAGAAGTGAAGGTGAAGTCGCTCAGTCGTGTCTGACTCTTCACGACCCCACGGACTGTAGCCTTCCATGCTCCTCTGTCCATGGGATTTTCCAGGCAAGAGTACTGGAGTGGGGTGCCATTGCCTTAAGTATTACTAACGTGGAAAAGATTGCAAAAATTTTGTTAGCATCTTAATACAAGATGACGTATCACACAATAAAAACACTTAGAATGTCATAATGATCCTTAGTAAAGATGAAAAATCCACAGTTTTTCTATATTTATTCCTAATAATGAAATATATGGCATCTAACAAATAAGAGAAATGAGAGCAATTTTTTACATCTGAAAATGTACAGTTTTAAATACTCTGTAGGTTGAGGATAAATAAATTAAAAATGTAAACAGACTGGATGGAAAACAGTGAAAGTATTGTAAAAGTAAGAATATATTTCAAGTTTTCCTCCTTAAAATTGTTACTTAATAAGTCTATTTAGCCAAAAAAGCTATATCTCAAAGTTTATCAATAAGAAGCAAAGAAATTAGATTATGCTATTTTCATATATTACATGAAGAATTTATACTATTACAATGTTGATATATTTGAATACTTAAAAATATTCTACAGAGCTTGGACTTATATTTTCTGATAAATATTTTGCATGACATATTTTAAAACCATTTAACTCAACAATGAAATATTCAAATCCATTTTGACAAACACATTTTGATATGTAGCTCCATTTCATAGCAAACATAACTGCAAAAGATATTATGTGAAAGGCAGTGAAAGACCTACTGTATGTCAAATGGTGGCATTTTAAAAATAAATTGGTTACATAGGATGTTTAATATTTGTTCAGACACAAATACCTGTTTGAATAGGACCTAAAGGTATACATTACACTCTACATATGCACAGCACATGAGCAGGTGAAAGAGTGAAAGAGAAGTGTGATGACAAGTCTATGCCTCAAATTAAATCACTCCAATATGTAATTTTCAACTGGTATAAATCTAACATTTTCTTTTAACTAGTAAATTCAAGATATTTAAGTGAAGTAGTTTATATATCTAAAATAAATATGATCTCTCTATTCAATATTTCCCTAATATATCATACAAAGCTGCATGAAAATGCATTTGTATAATATTTGATCTATCCTAGTCAAATAATTAATTTAATAAAATACTAAGTAAGACCATAGATTGTGGAAATATTAAAAGTAATATATAAGAATACTCCAATTCTTTATCAGTATCCTTAATACTGTAACTACCTTATTTTATTGTATGTCTGCCGTAACATGAAACACAGACATTTCATTTCTTCACATAATTTGACTCTAAATGTATTCAATTAAATAATTAATTGTGTAGTTTTCTTTTTTATAATTGAATAGCTTTATTTTTACCTTACAATCTGTTGGTAAAGATTTGCTGAGCTTACACCGCCAACCAAATACATCACATGCAAAGCTCTCTTGGTCTTTATAATAAAAGAGATACTAAGCAGTACAAACTTCTTTCCTTGAAAAGAAAAGTATTTAATTCTTCATTAGATCTTTCAAAAAGTTCTAATTTTTATGAACTGACATTATAGAGCCTTCAATATTTTAACAAGTTGAGTTATCCTTGAGTTTTATAAACCCTGCTACTGCTAAGGTGCTTCAGTCGTGTCCAACTCCGTGCGACCCCATAGACGGCAGCCTACCAGGCTCCCCCGTCCCTGGGATTCTCCAGGCAAAAACACTGGAGTGGGTTGCCATTTCCTTCTCCAGTGCATGAAACTTATAAACCCTATTAGAAGTTAACTGTTATTAACATGAAAAAAAATTTTCTTTTTACCTTTATTTTTTGAAGTTATTGACTAGAGATAGCTCTCATTTGTTTTTATTAATTAAAATATAAAGTGGTCAGCTATTTTCTGTATAGTAACATGACTTAATATAAGGAAAACACATTTGATTATGTCTATAAAATATCGCAGTATGTTTCTCATATAATTTAAAAAATCCTCCACTTCTTACAGATGTCATCTGATATGACTTTAATGATAATAATAGACTTCCCTAGTGGCTCAGATGGTAAAGCGTCTGACTACAATGCTGGAGACCTGGGTTACATCCCTGGGTTTGGGAGTTCCCCTGGAGAAGGAAATGGCAACCCACTCCAGCGCTCTAGCCTGGAAAATCCCATGGAGACAACTGAGCAAATTCACTTTGAGACACTTAATGGTAAGAATATTTCCTTTAGTATTGTCCACTTGAATAAGGATACATAGTGAATTTTAATTATATTAATTAACATGTGAATGTATTAAAAAATCAGTCATCAAGTAGAACAAATTCAAACTGAATGAAATGTTATTGATTTCACTGGCTCCTTATACATAAAGATGGTACTTAAAAAAAAATCAAGCTGTGGTACATATACACAATGGAGTATTACTCAGCCATGAAAAAGAATTCATTTGAATCAGTTCTGATGAGATGGATGAAACTGGAGCCGATTATACAGAGTGAAGTAAGCCAGAAAGAAAAACACCAATACAGAAAAACACAAATACACCAACACTAACACATATATATGGAATTTAGAAAGATGGCAATGACGACCCTGTATGCAAGACAGGAAAAAAGACACAGCTGTGTATAACGGACTTTTGGACTGAGAGGGAGAGGGAGAGGGTGGGATGATTTGGGAGAATGGCATTCTATCATGTATACTATCATGTAAGAATTGAATCGCCAGTCTATGTCTGACGCAGGATACAGCATGCTTGGGGCTGGTGCATGGGGATGACCCACAGAGATGTTATGGGGAGGGAGGTGGGAGGGGGGTTCATGTTTGGGAACACATGTAAAAATTAAAGATTTTAAAATTAAAAATAAATAAATAAATAAATAAAAATCATCAAAAATAATTAGCATAAAGTTCAATTTTATACCTAAAATAAATCAAATGTATAATATTCTAAATAATTTAGGCATAGAAAAATACAAATTATTTTGGACAGTATATATGCACTGTAATTGTTTAGCATTAATTCATAGATGTGATATCTGATAATATAAAGCTAATAAGTAAATCTTGCAAATAGGTAAACAAATCTTTCTCTCTAGATATATATACACATATACATACATTACATTATATATATGTCATGTACATATATACACACCCACATAAACACACATGTATATTATGGTATACATTACATATTGGTGTATAAAATAATGTATTATGCATTGGTATAAACATGCATATATATATAAAAAATATATAGCTTTACAAAATATTTATATTTCATGCATTCTGGGATAAAATAAATAAAGCTTTTTTAGGTTTACCAACCCAGTTCACTTATGCTGCTGCTGCTGCCAAGTTGCTTCAGTCGTGTCCGACTCTGTGCGACCCCATAGAGGGCAGCCCACCAGGCTCCCCCATCCCTGGGATTCTCTAGGCAAGAATACTGGAGTGGGTTGCCATTTCCTTCTCCAATGCATGAAAGTGAAAAGTGAAAGTGAAGTCGCTCAGTCGTATCCTATTCTTAGCGACCCCATGGACTGCAGCCTACCAGGCTCCTCCATCCATGGGATTTTCCAAGCAAGAGTACTGGAGTGGGGTGCCATTGCCTTCTCCAGTTCACTTATGCTATTCATAACTAATTATCTTGATATTATTAAAGACTGTAAAAAATCATTTTCAACATTATTGCTGGGGACCAATCTATACCAGATTTTTAATAGATTGGTGTTGAGAGAGGAGTGCTTTTGAGGATACAACTACTTTTTTAAGCAACCACACTGACACCATAATTTAAAAACCAATATTAGGAAATTTCAAATAGACTATATTTATCAACAATTTGTCAATTCTTTTTAAAAATTAATTAATTTATTTTAATTGGAGGATAATTTAAATATTACATAAAACTGGATATTTCACCAATATACTTTAATATACTGAGTTGAAATTATAAAGAGTCTATAGCTTGAAATTGGCAGCTGTATATCTTGAAACAGCTATGTGAAAAGACCACCCTGATTGAAAAAGAGAGATTTTATTCTAACAGCACACTCATCATGGTTGGAAACTCTAGTGAGATCTATAAGTACTGACTAAAAAATAAATGCAAATAAATATACTGGTTGCCAGATAGCATGACCCCATCAAGCTCTAAATCAGTGCATGCAATACACTTACACATTTGCTTTAATGACTTGCTTCACCAAAGAAAGTCAAGAGAACAGAATTAATTAGTTTCTGCTGCTCTGTTGTGTCTCTTGGCTAATTCACAAAGGAATGATGACTTATTTTAAGGTGTTTATACCTGAGAAATACAGGCTGGAAAATGAATCAGGCAAGCAAAGTATCCCAATTTCTACCCTCGGTACCAATGAAATTCAAGCCAACTTGGAGCCAGTCATACTTGTTTTTCAAATTCTACAGGAAATCAAAGGCAGGGCTTCTGGTCCCTTTTGAATAGGAACTGGATTTCACAAGGGACTGGTGCAAAAATTCAGGACAATCTGATTTAACGATAGCATTTATGTAATCTGTGCTTATTTAAAATTTATAACTGCATTAAAGAAGAAACCAGGCCACTTTCACAATCTCCTCCTCCATGAGAAAATAGCCTAGTAAATATCTGTTGAATAAATGAATAAATAGTACAAGGAACAAAGGAATCAAGAAAAACCAGTTCTTTCATTGACCCTTTCTTCGTTAAACCTCTCCTGCAAATGTTTCCCACAGTTCTGTCATCAGTTCTTTTCTCTTCTAGCTCTCAACAGGACGGCTGTTATTTATTTCCATGACTTCAACTTCTTAGATGGTGATTTCTCCCAAATTTATATATCAGTATCAATCTTGACTTCTAAGTCTCAAAACTCACTTAAGTGTTTCTGTTAGAGTACAATATTCCACAATATATTGTGACTGAACACACTTCCTATCCTGCAGAATCATGCCTTAAAAATAACAGGGCTTAAGGGAAAATTGTGGCTGGAATACACCGCTAAGAACTATGCTACTTTGTGCCAGAGTACTAACAAAACAATAAAAATTCCAATAAAAATAGTTGGCAGTTTAAAAGAGATGTAAAATTCCTAATTAATGGAAAAATATTCTAGAAAATATAAGATTTGACCTTAAAAACATAAAGGTGATTTTATGGTAGAGTATAAGAAGGAATGAACCCAAATTATGCAGTGCAGTGTGTACATAGTCATGTCCTATTCTTTGCAACCCAGGGGCTTGTAGCCTACCAGGCTCCTCTGTCCATGGGCATTTTCCGGCAAGAATACTGGAGTGGGTTGCCATTTCCTTCTCCAAGGAATCTTCCAATCCAGGGATCAAACCTGTGTCTCCTACAGGTGTCCTTCATTGCAGGTAGATTCTTTACCACTGAGCCACCAAGTCCAAATTATAGAGATGTGTCAAAATAAAAATGGGAGGAAAGAAGCACTTTTGAAGAGGATGTGATACAAAGGAGCACAGACTGAAAGAGTATCACATATCTACTTAAGTTAGTGCATAATATATTAAGCTGCATTTTCTTTGTTTTGGAAAACATGTTTTGGGAAAATGTGCTTATGAATTACAGCAAATTTTCCCTTATAATCACATATAAAACAGACAGGATTTCTGTGAGTGAAAAAAAATCTACAAGCTCTTTAAACTCAAATGAATGCAAGGTAAAACTTACTATCATTCCCTGTATACTTGGTATTTTTCATTTACCACTTGCCAGAGAAAAAGCATTATTGTCATTTAGGCTTGAAATAGTACAGCAGCAACAGTGGCAAACACTATTTGAGAATTTGTGGATTTGGACCAGGGTTGACTCCCAACAATACCACTGTTCAATAGTGAGCAAATCATATAGTAAACATATCATATAATGATCACAGTCAAAACCACATCTACTAAAATGGAATGCTAATATTTACATCATTTTTGTCTTTAGCATTAAGTGATGTTTGCAAACATTTTGGAAAGTCAACTTTATCTTCAGTTTCACTTTATTGCTTATGTGACCTGAAGGGCAATGTGTCTTTCATTCTACTTCCATTATTACAAATAAAGTATGATACTCATTGTCCATCTCCTGAATAATTGTTAAGACAGAGTTCTAAATTTTCTTTCTATAATTATTTCTTACCCTATCAGCACATATTTTCAAAATTTTTATATTATTCTTCTTTTAAAAAAAAAACTATCTAACCATGGCATTCCCTTCCTCATATTATTATAGACAATGGCAAGGTCATATATTGACACCAAAATCTGAACTAAATTTCAAATGGTCTTTCTAGATTATGATATCTGTGTGCGTCATTTTTTCTGACTTTGTAAGTCAGTGAAATTAAGAACAATAGGTTTTGGCAAATATTTTTCATACCTTTAAAATCAGATTAAAACAATACTTTCCTTTTAAGAGTAAATTATTAAAATATAATTAAGATCTTCAGAGATCTAGTGAGATTTAAACCAGATAGCTTTGAAACATGGGTAACTATACTCAGATATAAGTTTCTCTTACTATTTCATTAATACTGTCAGTGACAAGATCCAACATATGAAAAAACAGAATCAACAGGGTATTGAAATTATCCCATGGATATAAGTGTTTTCCACTTTCTGTTCATCTTCCAATTTTCATTCTTTCCAAAATACTCATATGCAAACTCATACAGTCACATTAGTTATATACACATTGTTTCCATTTGGAGAAAAAAAAAAAACTCTGATTATAAGACACAGAAATATAGGAATATTTCCTTTTCCTAGTATTAGAATTAAGCAGGTAAAGTCTAATAAATTATAATGCAGAATACCATCCATGAGCGTAAAGTTGCCTACTTTCTAACTTTATCTCCTAAGGACTGACATGACTTTCAGAAATAATGTTACCTTGTGCTCTTTAAAGTTATGTTTTAGTAAACATTTAAGTAAAATGGAAAGAATCAAGAGAAAAGGAAGTTTCTTAAGTTGGAAAATATATTAACAAGTGAACTATTATAATAAGTGAACAATACTGTTTAAATTAAATTTATGCACTAATATGTGATTCTTGTAAATATTTAGTCTGTAGGTAGACAGATCCAACACAGACTTTATCATTATATATTACACTAATTTTTTAGTATGTGCATCTCCATTAATAGACTTTGCTTTTTTTTTAGCAGTAACTAATATGCTTTAATTATCGTTACAACTAAACCAGAATCTGAAGTAAAGCTGCTATTTAGAAGTGCCTGTTGAATAAATGCTGCAATGAAAAAACAGAATTATCTGCTGTCCTGAATAATCGGTATCACAGATTTCAATATATGTGAAACTTCATCAAAGTTAATATTTCTTATCTCTTAGTATAACTCATTTTCTAATACAAGTAGGTCTATCTTCCCCTTTGGGAGGACTCACAGTTGAAAGCAGAAAAGGAAAGGAAAGTAGGAATAAGCAGTGTGCTAATTAAATAAAATGTGGGTTTCAAATCCAAATATTCCTAGTAAAAAAAAAAGGCACTCCACAGTATCTCCATTATGTCTTACCTCCAACTCTAAGAGGTCATGCTTAAAAACAGTTACTAAATTGTGTGCAATTAAGGGTGTCTGTTATGATTTTTCCTTTTAAAGTCTGTCAGGCAAACAGGACAAGGGGGTAGAAATTATAAGGAAATAGCACTTGATTTTAATCCAGTTTTTTTCACTACTACATGGCCAAAGGTTAAAATAGTATCTGACTCACAATAGACATTTACTAATGTTTAAAAAAATTTTAAAACTCACCTAGAGCCAGACATCCTGGAATGTGAAGTCAAGTGGGCCTTAGAAAGCGTCACTATGAACAAAGCTAATGGAGGTGATGGAATTCCAATGGAGCTATTTTAAATCCTGAAAGATGATGCTGTGAAAGTGCTGCACTCAACATGCCAGTAAACTTGGAAAACTCAGCAGTGGCCACAGGACTGGAAAAGGTCAGTTTTCATTCCAATCCCAAAGAAAGGCAATGCTAAAGAATGCTCAAACTACCACACAATTGCGCTCATCTCACACGCTAGTAAAGTAATGCTCAAAATTCTCCAAGCCAGGCTTCAGCAATACATGAACCATGAACTTCCAGATGTTCAAGGTGGTTTTCAAAAAGGCAGAGGAACCAGAGATCAAATTGACAACATCCGCTGGATCATGGAAAAAGCAAGAGAGTTCCAGAAAAACATCTATTTCTGCTTTATTGACTATGCCAAAGACTTTGACTGTGTGGATCACAAGAAACTGTAGAAAATTCTGAAAGAGATGGGAATACTAGACCACCTGACCTGCCTCTTGAGAAACCTGTATGCAGGTCAGGAAGCAACAATTAGAACTGGACATGGAACAACAGACTGGTTCCGAATAGGAAAAGGAGTACGACAAGGCTGTATATTGTCACCCTGCTTATTTAACTTATATGCAGAGTGCATCATGAGAAATGCTGGGCTGGAAGAAGCACAAGCTGGAATCAAGATTGCCAGGAGAAATATCAATCACCTCAGATATGCAGATGACACCACCCTTATGGCAGGAAGTGAAGAGGAAATAAAAAGCCTCTTGATGAAAGTGAAAGAGGAGAGTGAAAAAGTTGGCTTAAAGCTCAACATTCAGAAAACGAAGATCATGGCATTTGGTCCCATCACTCCACGGGAAACAGATGGGGAAAGAGTGGAAACAGTGTCAGACGTTATTATGGGTGGGGGGGGGGGCTCCAAAATCACTGCAGATGGTGACTGCAGCCATGAAATTAAAAGACGCTTACTCCTTGGAAGAAAAGTTATGACCAACCTAGATGGCATATTGAAAAGCAGAGACATTACTTTGCCAACAAAGGTCCATCTAGTCAAGGCTATGTATTTTCCAGTAGTCATGTATGGATGTGAGAGTTGGACTGTGGAAAAGGCTGAGCACTGAAGAATTGATGCTTTTGAACTGTGATGTTTGAGAAGACTCTTGAGAGTCCCTTGGACTGCAAGGAGATCCAACCAGTCCATTCTGAAGGAGATCAGCCCTGGGATTTCTTTGGAGTGAATGATGCTGAAGCTGGAACTCCAGTACTTTGGGCACCTCATGAGAAGAGTTGACTCATTGGAAAAGACACTGATGCTGGGAGGGATTGGGGGCAGGAGGAAAAGGGGACAACAGAGGATGAGTTGGCTGAATGGCATCACTGATTCGATGGACGTGAGTTTGAGTGAACTCCGGGAGATGGTGATGAACAGGGAGGCCTGGCGTGCTGCAATTCATGGGGTCACAAAGAGTTGGACATGACTGAGCGACTGAACTGAACTGAACTGAAAACATTTTCCAGGTTCCTCTATCCTGAAAAGAAATTAAAACTTCATTACACACTTCCAGTTTTAGCTCAGATATGTAAGGAACTTAGAAGTCATCACTCCATCCTTACAGGTAAAAACCAAACAAACTGCAAGTCAGTTATTCTTCTTGGACCCATCAGAGAATTCAGTTTACAAGTCAAACCTGTATCCCATGATCTGGAAAGTTAGGCAAACCCAGAAAGTCACAATTACAATCTGCTTATCTGTATACTGGGAGGGACACAATTGCTAGAGGCTGAGTTTAGACAATCATGAGAGTGAGAAACTCCTGGGGAAAATGGTTGTAAGCATGTTCCCACACTTTCGTAAGTGTTCCATTCAGGAACCTGATCAGGTTTTCATGATGCATAACTAAAAAAACATCCCCTGATAGGTATGGCAGTTGAGAAGGGAAAAATAAGAAATATGATAATACTAGAGCACTTTCAATAACAAAGGTGTTCTCTCCAGGAGAAAATAATTTTACCATATTTTTAATCTACCTGGGGGAATGGCATTTCTCTCACTCCAGAACACTGTAACATTTCTACCTCACCTTGGTGGTGGTGGATGCTTAAAAACACCAGTGAAGATCACAACTCAAGGACATAGGTCCATCAGAATAACAAAATTTAATCACAATCATAGAACACTTCTCCCCATACCTTATCATCACACCAACAGGGATACAGTACAATAACTGATATAGAATTATTATGGATAAAGAAGATGCAAGACACAAAGTTCCTTTCAGGATGAGTACCTATACAAGTGCCAAAGCACCAAGGGAGATAAAAACAAGGACAATAGGGGGACACTAAAGCCTCTGGAACCTTATAACTATAGCAAACACAGTCTGACTGCTAGCATGATTAACATGAGATCTCACACTAAGACCTATTTACCACAGCTTTTAGTACTCAATATCACATGTCTGAGTTTCATTGAAATACTACAGGCATACCAGAAAAAATGGAGCCTCTAAAGACAAAGCAAATGCATGAACCATACTTAAATACTACCCAATTTTTAAAATTAACTGACAAGCAAATTAAAATAACTATGATGACACAAATCATTAATATCATAGATGAAAGCAGGAGGGCATGATTAAAGATTTCACGGACATTAAAAGGATAATACAGGAATATTATAAATGTTATGCTCATAAATTTGATAATGTACATGAAATGGACCAATTGCTTGAAAGACACAATCCATCAGTTTCATACAAGAAAAGATAGGCATCTGAATGGGCATATATCTATTAAATAAATTGAATCAAAATTTAATAATCTTCCCAAACAGAAAGTGCAAGACTCAGGTAGGTTCAATGGAAATTTCTACTAAATATTTAAGGAAGAAATTTTATCTCTTCACCATAATATTTTCCAAAAGATAGAAGTAGAGGGCATATCTTATAACTTATTCAATGAGGATAGCATGACCCTAACACCAAAACCAGATAAAGACATTACATAAAAACAATAGCAACAATAACAACAATAACAAAAAGCTATAAACCATTTTCTCTTGTGAAAACCTCAACAAATATTAGCAATTTAAATCTAACAATGTATAAAAATAATTATACACCATGACCCTGGCATGTAAAGCTGGTATGATGTTCAAAAATCAATTAAAGTAATCTATTACATCAGGCTAAAGAAGAAAACTCATGTGATCATATCAATAGATACAGAAAAACAACTGACAATATCCTATACCTATTCATAATAACTCTCAGTAAACTAGGAATAAAGGAGACCTTTCTCAACTTGATAAATATCCACCCAGCTAACATCCACCTATTGTACTTAATGTTGACAAACTAGAAGCTTTTATGCTGAGATGGGGAACAAGATGAGATGTCCCCTCTCACTACTTCTTTTCAACATTGTACTGGAACTTCTAGGTAATGCATGAAGACAAGAAAAAGAACTAAAAGATGTACATATTAGAAATGAAGTCATACAAATATCTTTTTTTCAAGGAGGACATGTTTGCCTATGTAGAAAATCTAAAAAAAAAAAAAAAAAACTGACCAAAAAATCCTTCCTGGAACTAATAATCACCCTAGAAAATTTGCAGAACACGAGATTAATATTTTAAAAATTGCTTTTCTATAGACAAGCCAGGAACAAACGTAATTTGAAATTTTTAAAATTATAACATCATAGCACACCAAAGTTAAATCTTAGTCATAAATCTAACAAAAAATATACAAGATCAATGTGAGAAATACTAAAAAACTCCAATGAATAAAATAAATTCTAAAAAATTAACAAATGGAGAACTATTCTGTGGTCATGGATAGGGAAAGTCAAGGTTGCCAAGATATCAGTTTTCCCCAAATTGATCTATTAACACAACCACAGTCAAAATTTCAGCAAGGCATTTTATGGATAGCAACAAATTGATTCTAAAGTTTATATGGAAAGCTAAAATACCCAGAATGAAAGTGAAAGTGAAGTTGCTCAGTTTGTCCAACTCTTTGCGACCCCATGGACTGTAGCCTACCAGGCTCCTCCATCCATGGGATTTTCCAGGCAGGAATACTGGGGTGGGTTGCCATTTCCTTCCCTAATACCCAGAATAGCCAAAATACCCAGAATAGCCATACATTATTAAAGAAGGACAAAAATTTGAAGACTAGCATTATCCAAATTAAGGATTTACTATAAAGATACAATAAATAGGATAGTGTGGTATTAGCAAAAGCATAAACAAATAGGTCAATGGAAAAGAAGAAGTACTTCCACAAAGATGTAGTTAACTGATCTTTGATAAAAAAAAAAAAGGATGCCAAGGAGCAAGAATAATCTTTTCAACAAATGGTGGTAGAAAAACTGGACATCCACATAACAAACAAAAAAAAGGAGAGAGAGAGAAAGAGATAATTTAAACAAACATTCACACTCTTCACAAAAATAGCACAAATGGATCATAGACCTAAATTTAAAATGAAATACTATAGAACTCCTAGAAGATAACATAGGAAAAAATTCTGATAATGTTAAGTATGGTGATGATTTTTAACACTAGGGCACAATTCACACACACAAAAAATGTGATACACAGGATTTCATTAAAATTAAATATGTTATGGAAAAATGCTCTCAAGTGAATAAGAAGGCAGGTCACATTGGGAAAGCATATTTGCAGAAGACGTCTTAAATTAAAAAATTGTTATCCAAATGTACAAAGAACTCTTAAAACTCAGCAGTAAGAAAACTAATAACTCCCATAGAAAATGGGGAAAAGATTTGAACAGACATGTGGCTAAGGAAGATACACAGTGCAAGCATATAAAATCATCATGTTATATACCTTAAATATTGTCTTAGTCTATTTGTGCAACTGTAATAACATACAGGTAGCTAATGAATAGAAAAAATGTACTGCTCCTAGTTTCCGAGGCTGGAAGTGCAACGTCATAGCACTGGTATACTTTGGTGAGGGCCCTATTTCAGGTTTTAGACTTCTCATTGTATCCTCAAAGGGCAAAAATGATTAGGCATTTCTCTTGGAACCACTTTTATAAGGCATTATTCCCACTTATGAAGGTTCTACCATCAAGGCATAAGCCCTTGACAAAGGTCCACTAATAATACCACTTCATCAGACATTCTCAACATGAGAATCTTGGTGAGGCATAAACAATCAAACCATAGGAGATAGATACAATTTTTATTTGTCAACTATACCTCAATATATTGGGTGGAGGAATACATACAGACATCAAATAAGCATATTAAAAGATACTCAGTATCATATCAGGAATTGCCAATTAAAACAAGGAGATACCACTACATACCCACTGGAATGGCCAAAATGAGAAACACTAGCACTACCAAATGCTGACCAGCATGGGAACAACAGGAATTCTCATTTACTGCTAGTAGGGATGCAAAATGATACAGTCATTTTAGACGATAGTTTGCTCCTTTGCCCAGGAAGTTGAAAACTATGTTCACACAGAAAACTGCACACAAACATTTACAGAGGTTTTATTTGTAATAGAATTTGGAAGCAACCAAGATGTTCTTCAGGAGATGAAAAGAACAATAAAATATGAACCATACAGACAATGAGATATTATCCACCACTGAAAAGATATAAGCTATCAAGCCATAAAAAGACACGGAAGAAATTTCAATGCGTATTTTTTAGTGAAAGAGTTTAATCTGAAAAGTCTATATACTGCATTATTCCAACTATATGACACTCTGGAAAAGATGAAACCAGTTAGACAGTAGAAGGAGCCACGGTTGCTAAGGGTTAAGGGTAGGGGGTGATGAACTGTCAGAGCACAAAGAGTCTTTAGGGTGGTGAAACTGGTATGTATTATAGTATAAAAGTGGATACATATCATTTGTCCGAACCAAGAACGTACAACACCAAGAATAAACTCTAATGTAAAACTATGGTCTTTGGGTGACAATAACATGTCAGTGTAGGTTCATCACCTGTAACAAATGCACAACTCTGGCGTGTGATTTTGATGCTGTGTATATATGGGATCAGAGGATATATGGAAAATCTTATTACTTTCCTCTCAGTTTTTCTATTAACTATAAAGCACTCCAGAAAATAAACAATATTAAAACAATTAACTATGACTAACATAAGGATCCAATGAAAGAAGCAGATAAGTGACATCAGAATAGAAATGGAGACTCTAAGAAGTTATCATAGAAAATAATAGGAACAAAAATATTGTTTCAGAAAAGAAAAATATCTTTAATGGGTTAATCATTAGAGTAGACATGGCTGAGGAAAGAATCAGTAAGCTTGAAGATATATCAGTAGAGACCATTCAAACTAAATTTCAAAGAAAAAAAAAAGAATAAAATACTAAAAGGAGAAAGCATAATTTCAAAAGATTGGGAAGTCACAGTGGTTCAGTGGTAAAGAATCCACCTGTAATCTTGGAGACGCAGGTTTGATCCCTGAGTCAGGAAGATGCTCTGGAGAAGGAAATAGCAACCCATTCTAGCATTCTTGCCTGAGAAATCCCATGGACAGAGGAGCCTGGGAAGTTACAGTCCGTGGGGTCACAAAAAGTCAGACATGACTTAGCGAGTAAACAGCAACAACTATAACATATGTAAATGGAAAACTAGAGAGTAGAGAGAAGGGAGGGAGCAAAGAAATATGTAAATTTATAACGGCCTAAAACTTCCCAAAATTAGTGATAGATACAAAAACCACTGATACAAGAAACTCAGAGAACATAAAGCAAAATAAAAATTCTTAAAATTATATCTAGGTTTATTACAGTCACATTTCAGAAAACCAAAGACAAAGAGATAATCCTTGAATGAAGTCAGGGCTGAGAGCAGGACAGGGGAGAAAGGAATGCATTACTTGTGGAACAAAGCTAAGAACTGCGACAGACTTCTTCTATCAGAAAGCATTCAAACAAGAAGAAAATGGAGTGAAACATTTAAATTGTTGAAAGAAAAAAAGAAAGACATCCAGAAGTCTACATGCAATAAAACTGTTCTTTAAAACTGATGAATAAATAGTTTTCAGAGAAATAAAAACAATGAATTCATCACCAGCTCATCTCTCTTGTCCTTTAAAGAGAAGACAAATGGTAACTTTTAAAGTAGTTACAGTAACATTTTGTGTGATTATAATATTTAGATAGGTTAAATTAATACAACAAATGACAAGAAGGAGAAATTGGAAATGTATAAAGTGGCATAGTATAATTTGAAGGTGGACTTAGATTAACGCATTAATTTAAAATGTATATTGGAAACCACAAAGAAGTCATAAAAAATTTTTAAGTATAATTGGTATGCTAAGAGTGTAGATAAAACTAGATCATATAGAATGCTCAGCTTAAACCAGAGGAGAAAGAAACAGAGGAAGAAAAAAGAAACACAAACAAATCCAATGAAGAGAAAATGATTTCCAATCTTGTTGACATTAATTTAAGAATTAAATTAAGAAACATAACAATAAAAAAATTTTTATCCAAACATAAGAATAATTTTAAGGGTAAATGCCATAAACCTAGCAAAACTGAAGGACAATCAGAATGGATTAAAAAAGCCCAGTTATTCATTGTCTACCATAAATCCACCTTAAATATAAAGATTCTGACAAATCAATAATAAATGGATGAAGAAAGACATACTATACTAACATAAATCTAAAGAAAGCAGAAGTACCTATATTGATTTCAGGAAAGGCCCACTTCATCAACCACACAAAAAAATATCATGAATACAGAGGAAAATCACATAATGATAAAGGAGTTAATTTTCTAAGAACACAACCAATGTTTAACATGTATGCGGCTAACGAAAGAATGTCAAAATATGTGAGACAAATCTCATAGAACTAAAAGGAGAAACAGGGAAATCCACTATTATAAGCAACATATTCAACATTCTCTTTCAGTAACAGATCAATCAGGAAAAAAGTCTGTAAAGATATAGTTAACCCAATCAGCACTATCCACCACATGGATCTACTTGAAATTTATACCTCCTTTGTAAATATCAGTGGGCCTCCCTTGTGGCTCAGATGGTAAAGAATCTGCCTGTAATGCAGGAGACCTGGGTTCAATCCCTGGATCAGGAAGATTCCCTGGAGAAGCAAATGGCTACCTACTCCAGTATTCTTGCCTGGAGAATTCCACTGACAGGGGAGCCTGGCAAGCTATACCACTAAGCAACTAACACTTCATAAACATCAACAAACTGGGAAGTTTATGAGCTGTGCTATGCTAAGTCGCTTCAGTCACGTCTGATTGTTTGCAACCCTATGGACCATAGCCCACCAGGCTCCTATGTCCATGGGATTCTCCAGGCAAAAATATTGGAATAGGTTGCCATTCCCTTCTCCAGGGATCTTCTTGACCCAGGGATCTAACCTGCATCTCAAAAGTTTCCTTCCTGCACTGACAAGCAGGCTCTTTGCCACTAGAGCCACAAGCAAAAGCAAAAGACTTCTAGAAATTCTTTAAGAGGTTAGGGAAATCCAGGATGAAATGCAGAACGTGACAGCACATTCTCTATTTACTATAAATGTATGAAACAACCTCACCAAAGGTGTTTTCAAATCTCTCAGTATGAGTGTGCATATCTTGATTTCAAATCATGAGTCTTTGATTAGTGTGTGTTTTGCCATATGTTTGGGCAAATACTAATCAAAATTATTTTATCTTTCTAGATTTTGCAACCTTTATCATTATAATGTGACATTCCTTATTTTTACAAACCCTTTCATTTTAAAGACTATTTTGTCTGATATTAATATTAATTTTTTAATTTGGTATTTACATAATCAACTTTTTCCTCCTTCTATTTTCAACCTTATGGTACACTTACATTTAAATTGGCACATATTTTCAATATAAACAGCACATATTTTTATTGTTTGAAATACTTTCTATATTTAATATTACTGTGTATTTAAATATACAATGACTATATGTGCATTGTACCCTCCACCCTGTATGTTCTGTCCTTAGTTTTAATGGATAAAGTATTTTTTAACTAATTCCATGTTCTTTCCTTTTTTGTTTGAAACTTACAAGTACTTTTCTTTTAGTAATAACCTTTGTCATCATAACATGTATATAAAGGTATTGCTGACTGCTAATCTTCACTTTTCTTCCCAGAGAATGTACAATCCATAGAAACATTTGAAGTTTGCATGTATCATCGTTCACTCTTAAAGCTGTAAAGTTTAAAGCAGAGAGAATGCATGCCCATTTTCCAGGCAAGAATACTGGGGTGAGTTGCCATTTCCTCCTCCAGGGGATCTTCCTGACCCATGGATCGAACCCACAGATCACACCCATGTCTCCTAGGTCTCTTGCATTGGCAGTACCATCTGGGAAGCCGATAAAGTTAAAAAGGTCTTGACAAATACATAATGTCAACTATCCACCATCACGATGTAATACAGAATAATAGTTTTTTCATCCTAAGAAATACTGTACTTGAATTATTCAACTCCCTCTACTTCCACTGAGTTTTGGAAACCACTGATTCTTTACTTTTTTTTGTTGTTTTTAAGTTTGCTTTGTCCAGAACGTCATGTGGTTAGAATCATACATCAGCCTTTTGAATCTGACCCTTTTCATGTAGTAATATTCATTTAAAGTTTATCCATGTCTTTTGTGGCTTGATAGCTTATTTCTTTTTATTGCATAATATTACTCCACTGTTTGGATGTACTAAAGTTTATTTATCCATTTTATTGAAAACATATTGTTTGCCTTCAGTTTTTTGTGGAAAGTTGTCAGAAACATTATTGTACAAGTTTTGCATAGACATGAGTTTTAAAATCTGTTCGGAAATTCCTAGGAATATAATTGCTGGATTATATGACAAAACTTTTAAGAAACTAGATTTTTTAATATTTTCTTCTAGAATTCTGTAGTTTCGTATTTTTCATTTAGGTGTATGTTTGATTTCTTTGTGTGAGATGTTGTTCAGTTGCTAAGTCATTTCAAGTGTCTAAATGTTTTCTTCTTCTTCCCCTTCTCTTCCTTCCCCCTCCCTCTTTTTCTCCTTCTTCTTTCCCTTCTCCCTCCGCCTTCTTCTTTTTGAATATGTGTACACCCAATTGCCTGGAAAATCCCATGGATGGAGGAGCCTGGTAGGCTGCAGTCTATGGGATTGCGAAGAGTCAGACACGACTGAGCAACTTCACTTTCACTTTTAACTTTCATGCATTGGCGAAAGAAATGGCAACCCACTCCTGTGTTCTTGCCTGGAGGATCCCAGGGATGGGGGAGCCTGGGTGGGCTGCCGTCTATGGGGTCGCACAGAGTCGGACACGACTGAAGCGACTTAGCAGCAGCAGTAGCACACCCAATTATCCCAATACTGTTTGTTGAACTTATATCCTTTCTTCACTGAATTTCCTTTGCTCTTTGGTCAATGATGAGTTGACTGTATTTGTATAAGTCTATGTCGGCCCTATTTCTTGTTTTCCATTGTTCTATGTCTTATTCTAGTATCGCCAATACCACTCTGTCTTGACTACAATAGCACTGAAGAGTCTTGAAAATGAATGGTGTGACTACTTTGGTGTGTTGTTTTTCTTCAGTATTGTGTTGGCTATTTTGTCTTTTGCTTTTATCTTCCATTATTGCTTCAAGCTAGTTTATCCTTATCCTTTTTCCTGGTCCTTGTAAGATATTCTCTTTGTGTTACTTTTCTGCAGTATTATTATGCTGTCTACAGGTTTGGATTTCTTCTTCTGTATGCTGCCAAGGAATTTCTTTGTCTCCTGAATATCTGTGGGTATGAAGTTTTTCTTGATTTGGGATATATGCAAATATTGACTCTGATTATAGAATCTTCTCTCTTTCTATAATCCATTAAATATAATTTTCTTAACATATCATTGATTTCTCACCTTTTTTTTGTATATTGTACATCATTTTGTTTTTCAACATCTTTTGACATGTTTTCCAATTCAATAATTCTCTTTTCAGCTGGAATAAACTATCTTTTTATTGTATTTTCAATATAATTTTGTTATTCATTAAAATATGCAAAATTTCTTTTCATAATATTCATCTAAAAATTTAAATTTAGTTTTTACCTCTATAAACATGGAAAAATATATGCTCAAAATCTTTCAAGCTAGCCTTCATCAGTACATGAACCCAGAGCTTCCAGACATATAAGATTTAGAAAAAGCACAGGAACCAGAGACAAAATTGCCAACATCCACTGGATCATAGAAAAAGCAAGGGGATTCCAAAAATAACGGGAAGCATGGCAAGAAAAAGGGTTGAGTCCTAATCTGTCATGGTATTGAACACTATCTGATCTCAGTCCAACAGGTCCTTGCTGTCTGATTACCTCTTTGGTGTCTTCAAGAAACATTTTAAAGACAAAAGGATTGATATAAACACCTAGTCTGAAATCAGCAGTTTAATTAGAATTGTTCTTCAAGTGACTAATCTCTCCTCAGATTGACACACTACAGACTGCCATTTGGAACTGGTCCCTAACCAGCCTTCATGTAGAATTTACTGTGGACAAATGCCCTCAAAATCAGTCCCAGCACTGTGGGATGAGCAGTGACTAGGGTTGCCAGATACAGGATGTCTAACAAAATTTGAATTTCACATAAACAATGAATATTTAAAAAAATTATACATTCACTTTACTGTATACCTGAAACTAACACAACATTATAAATCAACAATACTCCAATAAAAATTTTATAAAATGAAAAAAAAAGTGTAACCCAAATACTGTATGGAAGACATAAATATTTTTTTAATATAAATTTATTTTAATTGGAGGCTAATTACTTTACAATGTTGTATTGGTTCTGCCATACATCAACATGAATCCGCCACAGGTATACACGTGTTCCCCATCCTGAAAGCCCCTCCCTCCTCCCTCCCCGTACCATCCCTCTGGTTTGTCTCAGTGCACCAGCCCCAAGCATTCAGTATCATGCATCAAACCTGAACTGGCGATTCGTTTCATATATGATATTATACATGTTTCAATGCCATTCTCCCAAATCATCCCACCCTCTCCCTCACCCACAGAGTCCAAAAGACTGTTCTGTACATCTGTGTCTCTTTTGCTGTCTCACATACAGGCCATTAAAAAGAATACATTTGAATCAGTTCTAATGAGGTGGATGAAACTGCAGCCTATTATACAGAGTGAAGTAAGCCAGAAAGAAAAACACCAATACAGTATACTAACACATATATATGGACACAAATATTTTTAAATTTTCAATTGTTTACCAGAATTTCAAATCTGAGTTCTCTATTTGCTAAACACTACTGAGTGACTGGCTTCCCTGGTGGCTCAGACAGTAAACCGTCTGCCTGCAATGCAGGAGACCCGGGTTCAATCCCTGGGTTGGGAAGATCCCCTGGAGAAGGAAATGGCAACCCACTCCAGTACTCTTGCCTGGAAAATCCCATGGACTGAGGAGCCTGGTAGGCTACAGCCCATGGGATCACAAAGAGTCGGACACGACTGAGTGACTTCACTTTCAGTTTTCAGTTTCAGTGACTGACCACACACCATAATCACTTTAGCTAGTAGAAAAACAGTTTGCTCCAGTGAGAAGTGTATTTCCAGGAATTCCGGCATTTAAACATCTCTTTACATTTACTGCAGTTATTACAGTAACATCTAGTTACAGCATATATTTAGGTACCTCAGTTATACTTGTTTCAGTGGAACTAAAGAATCTTAGCATATATGCTTCAGAATTAAAAAAATAAAAATATCTTTATTAAAGTCCCAAAGAGGCCATTTTAACAACTAGATCTTTGAAGGGTTCTATTCAGTTCAGTTCCATTCGTTGCTCAGTCATTTCCGATTCTGCAGCCTCATGGAAAGCAGCATATCAGTACTCCCTGTCCATGACCAACTCCTGGAACTTGCTCAAACTCATGTCCATCGATGCCATCCAACCATCTCATCCTCTTTCGTCCCCTTCTTCTCCTGCTTTCAATCCTTCCAGAATTAGGGACTTTTCTAATGAGTCCATTCTTCGCATCAGGTGGCCAAAGTATTGGAGCTTCAGCTTCAGTATCAGTCCTTCCAATGAATATTCAGGACTGATTTCCTTCAGGATTGACTGGTTTGACCCCCTTGCTGTCTGAGGGACTCTCAAGGGTCTTCTTCAATGCCACAGTTAAAAAGCATCAATTCTTCAGCATTCAGCTTTCCTTATGGTCCAACTTTCACATCCATACATGACTACTGGAAAAACCATCACTTTGACTAGATAGACTTTTGTTGGCAAAGTAGTGTCTCTGCTTTTTTATATGCTGTCTAAGTTTGCCATAGCTTTTCTTAAAAGGAACAAGTGTCTTTTAATTTCATGGTTGCAGCCACCATCTGCAGTGGTTTTAGAGCCCAAGAAAATAAACACTGTCATTGTGCCATTGTTTTCCCATCTACTTGCCATGATCTTAATTTTTTGAATGATTAGTTTTAAGTGGGCTTTTTCACTCTCCTCTTTCACTGTCATCAAGAGGTTCTTCAGTTCCTCTGCTTTCTGTCATAACAGTGGTGTCATCTGCATATCTGAGGTTATTGATATTTCTCCTGGCAATCTTGATTCCAGCTTGTGCTTCATCCAGATTGGCATTTTGCATGATGCACTCTGCATATAACTTAAATAAGTAGGTTGATAATATACAACCTTGATGTTCTCCTTTCCCAATTTGAAACCAGTCCATTGTTCCACGTCAGTTCTAACTGTTGCTTCTTGACCTGCATACAGATTTCTCAGGAAGCAGGTCAGGTGGTCTGGTATTCCCATCTCTTGAAGAATTTCCCACAGCTTGTTGTGATACATACAGTCAAAGTTTCAGCATAGTCAATGAAGCAGAAGTAGATGTTTTTCTTGAATTATCTTTCTTATTCTATGATTAATCAGTTGTTATCAATTTGATCTCTCATTCCCCTGCCTTTTCTAAATCCAACTTGAACATCTGGAATTTCAATTTCAAATTTCAACTTCATGAACAGTTGAAGCCTATTTTGAGAATTTTGAGCATTATTTTGCTAGCGTGTGAGATGAGTGCATTTGTGCAGTAGTTTGAACATTCTTTGGCATTGCCTTTTTTGGGGATTGGAATGAAAACTGACCTTTTCCAGTCATGTGGCCATTGTTGAGTTTTCCATATTTCCTGGCATATTGAGTGCAGCACTTTCACAGCATCATCTTTTCAGATTTGAAATAGCTCAACTGGAATTCCATCACCTCCACTAGCTTTGTTTGTAGTGATGGTTTCTAAGGCCCACTTGACTTCATATTCCAGGATGTCTGGCTCTAGGTGAGTGATCACACCATTGTGATTATCTGGATCATGAAGATCTTTTTTGTATAGTTCTGTGTATTCTTGCCACTTCTTCTTAATATCTTCTACTTCTGTTAGGTCCATACCGTTTCTGTTCTTTATCGAGCCCATCTTTGCATGAAATGTTCCCTTGGTATCTCTAATTTTCTTGAAGACATCTCTAGTCTTTCCCATTCTATTGTTTTCCTCTATTTCTTTGCATTGATCACTGAGGAAGGCTTTCTTATCTCTCCTTGCTGTTCTTTGGAACTCTGCATTCAGATGGACATATCTTTCCTTATGTCCTTTGTCTTTTGCTTCTCTTCTTTTCTCAGTTATTTGTAAGACCTCCTCAGACATCCATTTTGCCTTTTTGCATTTCTTCTTCTTGGGGATTGTTTTGATCACTGTCTCCTTTACAGTGTCATGAATGTCTGCCCATCATTCTTTAGGCCCTCTGCCTATGAGATCTAAACCATTGAATCTATTTGTCACTTCCACTGTATAGTCATAAGGTATTTGATTTAGGTCATACCTGAATGGTCTAGTGGTTTCCCTACTTTCTCTGTTTAAGTCTGAATTTTGCAATAAGGAGTTCATGATCTGAGCCACAGTCAGTTCTCTGTCTTGTATACAGATTCTCCATCTTTGACTGCAAAGAATATATCAATCTGATTTTAGTATTAACCATCTGGTGATGTCCCTGTGTAGAGTCATCTCTTATATTGTTGGAAGAGGGTGTTTGCTATGACCAGTGTGTTCTCTTGACAAAACTCTGTTAGCCTTTGTCCTGCTTCATTTGTACTCCAACGCCACATTTGCATGTTACTCCAGGTATCTCTTCACTTCCTACTTTTGTATCACAGTCCGCTATAATGAAAAGGACATCTTTTATGGGTGTTAGTTCTAGAAGGTCTTATAGGTCTTCATAGAACCATTCAACTTCAGCTTCTTCAGCATTAGTGGTTGGGGCATAGACTTGATTACTGTGATATTGAATGGCTTGCCTTGGAAACAAACAGAGATCATTTTGTCATTTTTGAGATGGCACCCAAGTACTGCATTTCAGACTCTTTAGTTGACTATGAGGGCTACTCCATTTCTTCTAAGGGAATCTTGCCCACAGTAGTAGATACAGTGGTCATCTGAATTAAATTCACCCATTCCAGTACATTTTAGTTCACTGATTCCTAAAATGTCAATGGTTACTTTTGCCATCTCATGTTTGATGACTTTCAATTTACTTTGATTCATGGACCTAACATTTCAGGTCCCTATGCAATATTGCTGTTTACAGCATTGGACTTTACTTCCATCACCAGTCACATCCACAACTGGGTGCTGTTTTCACTTTGGCTCCCTCTCTTCATTCTTTCTGGAGCTATAGCTCCAGTCTTCTCCTGTAGCATATGGGCACCTGCCGACCTTGGGAGCTCATCTTTCAGTGTCCTATCTTTTTTGCCTTTTCATGCTGTTCATGGGGTTCTCAAGGCAAGAATACTGAAGTGGTTTGCCATTCCCTTCTCCAGTGGACCACTTTTTGTCTGAATTCTCTATCATGACCCATTCGTCTTGGGTGGCTCTACATGGTATATCTCATAGTTTTATTGAGTGAGACAAGGCTGTGGTCCTAACATAAAAATATAGAGATGGCTCAGACGGTAGAAGCATCTGGCTACAATGCAGGAGACCTGGGTTCAATCCCTGGGTCAGGAAGATATCCTGGAGAAGGAAATGGCAACCCACTCCAGTACTCTTGCCTGGAAAATCCCATGGACAGAGGAGCCTGGTGGCTGCAGTCTATGGGGTCACAAAGAGTCAGACATGACTGAGGGACTTCACTTCAAAATGATTATACTGTTTGCTGATGCTAAAATATTTATTAATTTTTCATGTTATTTCTGAAACAATTATATTGTACCACATTTTGAAATATAAAGCATATATTAAAAGGACTTGACCAAAATCACCATAAGAATCAGTCATAGGAACTCAAATCCTCCTATGCCAAAACTCTCACCATTTAGGGTTAGCTGTGAAAAATGAAAGGAAAAAAAAAATGCTCCTTGATGTACATAACTTGTTTTAAATTTTCCAGTTTGTTCAGTGCTTTGTTTACTTCTTTGCAAATCATCCCTTTTTCTATAGTCATATGTGTAATCACTAGACCGATTGGTGAAATCATATTAGATACCAGTGTAATATCTGCCAAATTATTATAGTCTCAAGTAGATATGCATATGTAAGAATACTAATTTAGGTCATTAATTACACTAGGACATTTTTACTTTGTGATGTTACCTACTATAACTGCATTATAGTCATGACTTAAAGGTGATACTTTGATATTGTTGTAATATATTTTCATTTGTATTTTAAGTCTGAGTTTATTTCAAATCCTGTATTCTTTTGTTTAGTTTCTCTTTAACCACATGTAAGATATGATTTCTCTACCAAGAAGATTCTAACCTCTCATTCATTTTGCCTTACACTTACCTCAGACTTCATCTTTGGGTATCAACAAATTAAATATATTTGCAGCTGGTCTCCATATCTAGATTGCTTAGGTAGATTAAAATTAAAAAAAAAAAAAACAGCCAGACCCCAAGAAGCTTTTGAACTAGTCTCAATATTTTCTAAGACTAATACACTTCCTTTGAAATGCATTCTACCTTAAGTTTTAGAAAGCTTTTTCCCTATTGCCATGTTTTCCCTTAACAATTCTATTGCTCATATTCCATTTGTTTGTTTAAAATTGCTCTTTATAACAAAGGTTGAAACCATAATTGAAATGTTGCCCACCATAAAAGAAATGAGAGAAGAAAGTTAAAAAGGAACGAAGGTTTAATTTCAATCCACTTCTTGTTTAAGTTTGCTTTTTTCCCCCCATCTGACAAAATCACTAATTATTCTTCAGTGAATGATAAAGAAAAGTCTGGCTTTGGTTCTCAAGTACCAGTGCTTGATTATCATTAAGTAATTGAAACATCCCTGGAATCCATTTTAGATGACATTGTCGAAAGTTGTATTAGTTAAAATACAGGTTTTAAGTACTATAACAAAAATGCAAATAATACCATAGCTTAAGAAAATTTAATTTTTTTTCTCATGGCTAAATCTGAGGTAAATGGATCATGCCTAATATTTAATCCCACAACATTATCTAGCGCCTTCACTTTCTGTCCTATCATTCTCAAAATACAGCTTTCGTGTTCTGTTCCAGGAGGGTTGTACCAGCTCCCACCGTATATAAATCACAGCAAGGGGAGGACTTGTCCTTTCATTTAAGGGCTCAACTCTGAAGTTATAACTTTTCTGCTCACATATCATTGCCAGAACTCAGTTATGTGGACAAACCTAGTTATAAGGGAGTCTGGAAATGTCTAGCTTGGCAGTTGAAAGTGAAAGCAAAGTCCCTCAGTCGTGTCTGACTCTTTGCGACCCCATGGATTGTAGCCCACGGAATTTTCCAGGCAAGAGTACTGGAGTGGGTTGCCATTTCCTTCTCCAGGTAAATGGTCAGAAATATGGAAAGTAATCTATACTAAAGGATGAGGGGATACATGGATTATAGGGAGACAGTATGCAATCTCTAGTATAGTAGCCATACATATTCTCTACATTTGCTTAATTTTTTCAAATATTCTTTATTTTTTCCTTATGTGCCTGGTATAGTGCTGGATGGCTGACACTGAGTTATCCCAAATATGCCTCCTATTCCCAAATAGATATTTTTTTCTGTCTTGTTGGTTAAACAAATACTATTCAAAATTAAAATGCAAATAAATTATGTTATAAACTAAATTGGATGTGTAAAGATTATAACAGGAAGACGTCACAGAGTCTTGAAGGAAGAGTAAAATTATCCAAAAAAGAGAGGGAAAACCACATATGTAGAGAGAACAGAATATATTAAACATTTGAGAAAAAAATAAATTTGATTTACCCAACAACTTAAAGAAAGTTAGTAGGAGTAATAGCAAGAGTGGCATTGTAAAAGTTTTTCTATTTCCTCTTCGTTATCTATTAATCTAGTCCACCAGTGGAGTTTTACATTCACCAAATCAAGTCTGGAAAAGCCCTTCAAATATGCCCAAATATTTTATAGTCTTTTCCTCATTTGTTTACTAAATACATAATTTTCCAAGCTTTTACTCATCTCTGGATTCCATTTTTTCTTTCAAAATGCAGCTATGCTGATCTTTAGACACCCCCTCATTTCTACTGGCATCATTTGTGATTGTATCATCAGAATATTATTTTTGAGTGGTTGTCTTTTGATATTTTCATTACAGGTCATTTTTATTTGTATTTTTCCAAATTTTTTTCTTTAAAACTGACATTTAGATTTTCTTTATTATAATGGTGTCATTTGTTCCCAATGTTAATTTCATAAAAGGCATATAATTTATAGTAATAGAAATTTGGAGAATTGAGTAGATTATGTTTGAAAATGAAGTACAAATATGGACTTCAATAATTAAAATTAAGATAATATTCATTTTCTGGGATGCACCTTTGATTTTTTTAGTAATGAAAGATCTACATTGGGTTATGAATCATATTTCATAATTAAGTAATAGACGAGATCACTAGTCCACTGTTCTCATTTCAAAATTCATGTGACTGAGGTCTGCTGAGATGTGTCACTCCCAAAGTTACCTGAGTGATAAAAGATAACACTGAAGCACATACCTGCAGTTCTTCTGACTCTCCGTCCATTGTTCCTTCCCATATCCCTGAGGCTTCCACTGAGGTTTGGTTCTGCCTCTATGTGGTAAATAGTGGCTTGAAATGGGTAACCAGATTAAGGAATGAAGCAAGATATAAAATTTTTGTTGTGTTTTCACTTGCTACATACACTGATCAAGTGAGTTAAGTGGCTTAAGGCATAAATTGATACAAGAAGTTTAAAGACCAAAGCAAAATATTCTGTCCTATTTTGTATACTCTATCATCAACTAACTCCATGTTAACCCTATTGGAATATATACATCAATTATATACACACACACACACACACACACACACACACACACGCACACATGTGCTGTGCTGTGTTTAGTTGCTCAGTTGTATCTGACTCTTTATGATCCCATGAACTGCAGCCCACCAGGCTCCTCTGTCCATGGGGATTCTCTAAGCAAGAATACTGGAGTGGGTTGCCATGCCCTCCTCCAGGGGATCTTCCCAACCCAGGGATAGAACCCAGGTCTCCCACATTGCAGGAAGACTCTTTACCATTGAACCACCAGGGAAGCTTAACACACACATATATACACATATATAAATATATACAATTATATGTCAGTATATGTAATTTATTGGCCTCCCCAGTGGTGACAGAAGTAAAGAAACTGCTGCCATTGCAGGAGACATAAGGCATGTAGTTTGGACCCCTGGGTGGGGAAGATCCCCTGGAGGAGGGCATGGCAACCTACTCTAGCATTCTTCCTTGGAGAATACCATGAACGGAAGAGTCTGGTGGGCTACAAGCCATAGGGCCACAAAGAGTCGGACACAACTGAAGCAACTTAGAATGCTGCCTTTATAACTGATATATATGTGTATATATGATATATATGAAAGCTTGAATAGATATAACAAATACACTTATAAACTGTGTGGCTTAAAATTTCGCTCAAATTTTAATTTGAAAATTAAATTGATATTTGATCACTGGAAAGGGTAATTACATAATTATGACACAAATTTAGTTTAAAATCACCTTTTTATGCATAAACAATACAAGAAATGCTTGTTAGTTCCAATGGTTTATAATAGAGACAACTGTAAGCTTAAGTAAGAGCAATGTTCCTTACTGATCCTCTGTGATGTTCTGTAAAGTTTGTCTTCACATATCTTTAAGAGGCAATTTACTCTTCTCTTCAAAGCTAAGCAAAATGTATAAAAACCCAACCCTATTTAAGTAAAAATTTAAAAATAATATAACTAAAGAAAAATGAGAACAGCTTCTATTGATCTCTTCAGTATTGTTAAATGTGGGTTTAGTCCCACATGGAAGGAATTGTTTTAATGAAAATATTCAAGACTATCTGCTGAGGACAGCTTAAATGCCCTTCGTATGCGTTTTATAAAACTTACCAAAATTAAGCATCAAAATGTGAGCACAAATTTGAAAACAACTTTCAAAGTCTTAAAATATTCGTGTAACATATTTATGATCATATTTCAAAGTTTTCTTTTTCTTCCATCTTTTGGATATAGTGTTTTTATCAAATCTATAAAGAAATATTTGACATATCAGGATGGCATATTGTTTAAAATAATGATATATCAAATTTATAACCCTGGCAACTCAATTTCATAAATATGGCTGCATGTAAAAATATGAACTATAAACATTATTCCAAGAATGTAACAGCAACAAGATTCTTCCAGCACAGATTACCAACTTCTCAATCCTTAATGTATTTTAGCTCTGTCTCCATTCCATGTAACCTACCCTTCATTTTCTTCCTAAGGACTCAACATTAGACATACAGTTTTAATAAATGGCATCTGTTTTTCCTTTTTCCCCTGTTTCATAAAGACTTCTAGACTTATGAAATATGAACAAACCTAGGAACTAAAGATCAAAACCATAAAATGTTATAATGCTAATACTTATCAATTTTACTAGTTTAATCACCATTTGGAATAATGTACAAAAAATTACTTTGCTAAAGAAAGACGTGAAATTTTACTTTATTCAACTTTAAAACTACACAATAATATTTTTAAAGTTTAATCAAAACAGCCTAGAACACTCCCTCTGGCATTGTTGTGATACATTACACTGTTTTAAAATTTAGTATATGAGAGGAATAATATTCAGTAAATTAACTTCTAGGCTTATGAAACATGAACAAACCTAGGAACTAAAGATCAAAACCATAAAATGTTATAATGCTAATATTTATCAATTTTAATAGTTTAATCACCATTTGGAACAATGTACAAAAATTACTTTGCTAAAGAAAGAAGTGAAGTTTTACTTTATTCAACTTTAAAACTACACAATAATATTTTTTAATTTAATCAAAATAGCCTAGAACACTCCCTCTGCCATTGTTTGATTTAAATAATCTTCGATCAGTATTTATCTTAATAATAAATGTATACACTAACATATAAAATACACTGCAGAAATGGAGAGAGCAATAGATATGTTAACCAATTAATGAATGTTTTCAATGATTACTTTATACAGTCTAAATGCCATGTTTCATCTAATCTAAGGTGAAGATTTTCTTCTCACATTTAAAAATCTCTGAAATCAGGATGGGTCCTAAAATGACTCCAGTCAGGAAGCAGTTGTGACAGAATTGTCATTGTCTGCCCATGTGAATCAAAACAGCAAAGAGAAGATTAGCATGGCCCCTGTGCAAGGGTGACACACCAATTTGTGAAGTGTTCCATATTTACTGAACTACCACATGACCCTGCAATCACACTCCTGGGCATATACCTGGAGAAAAACATGGCACAAAAGGATACATGCACCCTCATGTTCACTGCAGCACAGCTTACAATAACTAAGACATGGAAGCAATCTAAATGTCCATCAACAGAGGAATAGATAAAGAGGATACGGTACATATATACAATGGGATGCTATACAGCCATTGAAAGGAATGAAATGATCTCATTTGTAACAACATGATGGACCTAGAGATTGTCATACTGAATAATTTAAGTAAGACAGAGAAATATCACGTGCTATCACTTACAGGCAGAATCAAAAAATGATACAAACAAATGTATTTACAAAACAGAAACAGACTCACAGACTTAGAGAATGAACTTATGGTTGCCAGGGGAAAAGATGGGAGCATGAGATAGTTCAGGAGTTTGGGATCGACAAGTACACACAGCTATATTTAAAATGGACAACCAACAGGGTCCTAGTGTATAGCACGGGGAATTCTGCTCACTGTTAATGTGGCAGCCTGGATGGGAGGAGAGTTCGGGGCAGAACGGATTACATGTACATGTATGGCAAATCCCTTTGCTTTCCACCTGAAGTTATCACAACATTGTTATTAGCTATACTCCAATACAAAATAAAAAGTTAAAAAAAAAAAAGCAGAAAGGATATTGGGACTTGAAAGTCCAAGAGACAGAAGAGGAACACATTTTTAAGATTTGCTATACCACCAAAACTCTTAATGCCACACATTATAATCTATGTATAAAACAAAAATATTGACAACTCTGAGTCAAGATATTATTCATAATTGTCAGACTTTGAACATTAAGTTTTACAAATACATTAATTTATTTTGCACACACACATACACACACATATATGTAAAGGGGACTTTAAAAATCTATGTATAAAATCTAAAAGATCATTTTAAAGAAGTATAAAATAAAATGTCTAAGATAAGAAAGCATTATACCATAGTATAATTGATAGCATTTTCTTTCTTTCCTATTAAGAAAGAAAATAATGGTATGTTTTTGGTATCAGTTCAGTTCAGTTCAGTCGCTCAGTCATGTCCAACTCTTTGTGACCCCATGGACTGCAGCATGCCAGGCTTCCCTGTCCATCACCAACTCCTGGAGCCTACTCAAACTCATGTACATTGAGTCAGCGATGCCATCCAACTATCTTATCCTCTGAAATCCCCTTCTCCTCCCATCTTCAATCTTTCGCAGCATCAGTGTCTTTTGCAATGAGTCAGCTCTTCACATCAGGTGGCCAAAGTACTGGAGTTTCAGCTTCAGCATCAGTCCTTCCAATGAATATTAAGGATTGACTTCCTTTAGGATGGACTTGTTGGATCTCCTTGCAGTCCAAGAGACTCTCAAGAGTCTTCTCCAACACCCCATTTCAAAAGCATCAATTCTTTGGCACTCAGCTTTCTTTATAGTCCACCTCTCACATCCATATGTGACTACTGGTAAAACCATAGCTTTGACTAGACACTTAAAATGTGTGACCCCACAGCTTTGGACCCACTGTAATTTCAGCTGCAGCTACTGTAGCAGTTCCTGGGCTCAACCTAAAGATCCTAGGCTCTATTTTCAGAATAACCCACAGTAAGACAGCCAGTATCTTAGATTTGATTAATTATGATAATTTAAATAAAAGGTCTTTTTTCTTTTTAAGACAAAGATAGATACAACAACTTATAGTACATTAAAGATCTCTGAGAATTATCTATTCAAATTACTCTTATAAAATTCAACATAAAATAGTAAAACCAGTGGCAATAACTTATTATTCTCACCTTTCTAAATACCAGAAGTATATTTAATATCTGACATGTACTACAAATAATATCTCCAATTAATGAGATATAGGCATGGTACATAATTCAAAATACCTGAATTTTATATAGTAATAGAATACAGACTTTAATGCATATTTATATATGTTATAATCAAACACAGGTTTCATCATGATAAGAACATATCTAAAAATTGTGAGTTATTTGTAAGAAGTATAAATTCCTAAGCCCTGCACAGTTTCTTATATACCTCTACCCTTTCATACTAGCTACACATGGAAATCAAGGACTTTTCTCAGATATGCTTAATAGAAAATTTTTAGTACCCAAATTTACTCACAGAACATGACCAAAAAAAAAAAAAAACTGCTTTGCTAGTCTCATCATTTTTGCTTAAATAAATATTAACAACAACAAATTGTTATTGCACGCATACCATATTCAATGTAGTATGTGCTACAGAAACGTCTTTAAAGTGGGTAAGAAGCAGTCACTATAAGCACTCAAGCTATCCACTGTACATAGAGAAACAGAATTGGCAGAATATAACTCTCAAAATATACTTTTTAAAAGTTATAAAAAATCTAAAATGAAGATCCAAACAAAGTAAAAACTATATCTCCTTTAGTAAATTAAGGAAGCCTCTCTGGAGACTGGAACAGCTCAGCAAAGGGTCAAAAAATGAGTAGACACTAATCATAGGAAGAAGGGAGAAAATATGTGCTAGAAGGGCACACACTGAGCAGCAACACAAAGATGATAACATAATGCTGTTTCTTCAAACTAGAAGCTTCTCAGTGTTGCTAAGACATAACGTGAAAGGGAACATGAAAAGGTGAAAAGGACCTGTCACAGAGGCCATGCATGAGGGGGCAAGCAACTGACATGGAAGAGAAGAACAACACTGCAGATGAGTAGGAAGAGTGCTGAAATAACACAAGATACAATATTTCAAAGGAGAGGATTATTTAAAGAAGAGGAAGACTATAATGTCAAATGCTAAAGAAAAAGATGAGGCTAAAGATGTCTGACAAAAGGTTACCAACTTGCAATGTCTATGTCCTCTGACAGCATAATGTAGTGTGGAATTTTTACTTCAAGGGGTAAGAGAGAAACCACCAACAGGGAAAATAAGTTACTCTTGCAAGAAATTTTGAGAAGAACAAGGAAAAATGCTCAATCTTGATGTCTTCATTTCTTAATATTCTGCTGATAGATTTTTATCTTTAAGTATCAGTGTCCCTGCAACAAAGCAATATAAAATTCTATCTCTCAGCCCTACCAAAGTTTCATTGATGATAAAAAATAATTGGTGCTTTGTTTTGACAGTTACTGTATCATTTCTCCAGCACCAAGAACCCTAAAAATATGTAAGTGTAGTTTTCTGTAGTACAAAATGAAGAAATAGTCAACAAATGACAGGAGTTAAATTTGATCAACTTTCAAGTTCATAGCTATTCAATATTTGGAGGTTTTTTTTAAATAATAAATTTAATAACATAAATAAATTATAAAGTTAACTATAAGAAAAGAACATGTTGTTAAAGATCTTATTTATTAATTTAAATTGCTTTAAAGTATTCCACCACACAACTATACTATAAATTTCACATGGTATTTGAAATAGTTCCCATTTTTCACTATGTGTAACGAGCTTGCAATAAGGAGTCTTCACATGCACATATGCCAGAATTTCTCCTGGACATAAACCAAGGACTGGGAATGCTGGGTCACTGCATAGGTCACATTCAGTGTGTATACTTTCAGATTCTACAGGTAAAGCCAAATTGATGCCCAGAGTACTACCACATGCAGCGTAGGACATCTTGTTATATACACATAGCTAAAAAAATTTTTTTCAGAAATCCCAGGTTACTGTAGATGATAGGGCTTCCCTGGTGGCTCAGAGGTTAAAGCAGCTGCCTGCAATGCAGGAGACCTGGGTTCAATCCCTGGGTTGGGAAGATCCCCTGGAGAAGGAAACGGCAACCCACTCCAGTATTCTTGCCTGGAGAATCCCATGGACGGAGGAGCCTGGTGGGCTACAGTCCACAGGGTCACAAAGAGTTGGACACGACTGAGTGACTTCACACACACATTTATATATATAAAGGGGCACTCTGTCCCCCTTCTGATGTCTATGTCAGAAGCTTTCTGTCCCTTCTCACACTTTAATAAAATTCTGCTATAAAAAAGCTTTTGAGTGATCAAGCCTGGTCCCTGGTCTTGAAGCGAAATCTTCTTCTTTGGAGATCACAAAACTGACACCACTCACATAAGCTATCATCTTGGGGGCTTGTCGAGGATCTTCAGGACAAGCTAACAAGGAGTGGCGGCTGTGTGGTGCTGGAGTGACTTTGAGGAGATACCCATGTCCAAGGGCAAAGGAAAAGCCTCAGCAAGATGGTAGGAGGGGCAAAATTGCATTTAAAATCAAATCCCATACCTGCCAGAGATGCTCAGCGGGCTCAAACAAACCTTGTGCACACCAGGACCCAGAGATCCCACAGAGACTGAGAAAGAACTGTGTTTGAGTGTCTCCTGTGGAGGTACGGGTCAGCAGTGGACTGCCACAGGGGCTCTGGGTGCAGCAGATGGGTATGGCATAAACCCTCTTGGAGAAGGTCACCATTAACCCCATCATAGAGCTCCCAGGACTTGCACAGGACTGGGGAAATAGACTCTTGGAGGGCACAAACAGAACCTTGTACACAACAGGACCCAGGAGAAAGGAGCAGTGATCCCACAAAAGACTGACCCAGAATTGCCTCTGAGTGTCCAGGAGTCTCCAGCAGAGGCTGCCAACCCATGTTGGCAGTGGCCTGCTGTAGGTTGGGAGCACTGAGTGTAGCAATCCGTGCATGGGACCTTTAGAGGAGGTCAGCATTATCTTCATCACCCCCACCATAGTTTCAGTTCAGTTCAGTTCAGTCACTCAGTCGTGTCCGACTCTTTGCAGCCACATGAATCACAACACGCCAGGCCTCCCTGTCCATCACCATAGTTTGGTCCCAGGTAAATAAGAGGGAGGGAATATAGCTCCACTCAACCACAGAAAATTGGATTAAAGATTTATTGAGCATGGCCCCACCCATCAGGACAAGACCAAGTTTTTCTCAGTCAGTCTCTCCCATCAGGAAGCTTCTATAAGCCTCTTATCCTTCTCCCTCAGAGGGAAGACAGACTTAAAACCACAGTCACAGAAAACTAACCAATCTGATCACATGGACCACAGCTTTGTCTAACTCAGTGAAACTATGAGCCATGCCGCACAGGGCCACCCAAGGAGAACAGGTCATGGTGGAGAGTTCTGACAAAATGTGGTCCACTGGAGAAGGGAACGGCAAACTACTTCAGTATTCTTGCCTTTGAACATCATGAACAGTATGAAAAGGCAAAAAGACAGGGCACTGAAAAATGAACTCCCCACATCGGTAGGTGCCCAATATGTTACTGGAGATCAGTGGAGAAATAACTCCAGAAGGAATGAAAAGACAGAGCAAAAACAAAAACAATACCCAGTTGTAGATGTGACTGGTGATAGAAGTAAAGTCTGATGCTGTACAGAGCAATATTGAATAGGAACCTGGAATGTTAGGTCCATGAATCAAGGCAAATTGGAAGTGGTCAAACAGGAGATGGCAAGAGTAAACATTGGCATTTTAGGAATCAGCTAACTAAAATGGACTGGAATGGGTGAATTTATCAGATGATCATTATATCTACTACTGTGGGCAAGAATCCCTTAGAAGAAGTGGAGTAGCCATAATGGTCAACAAAAAAGTCTGAAATGTACTACTTGGTTGCAGTCTCAAAAACTACAGGATGATCACTGTTCATTTCCAAAGCAAACCAGTCAATATCACAGTAATCCAAGTCTATGCCCCAACCAGTAACCCTGAAGAAGCTGAAGCTGAATGGTTCTATGAAGACTTACAATGCCTTGTAGAACACCAAAAAAAAAAAAAAAAAAAAGAAAAAAAAGATGTCCTTTTCATTATAGGGAACTGGAATACAACAGTAGGAAGTCAAGAAATACCTGGAGTAACAGGCAAACTTGGCCTTGGAGTACACAATGAAGCATGGCAAAGGCTAGTAGAGTTTTGCCAAGAGAACGCACTGGTCACAGCAAACACCCTCTTCCAACAACAAAAAAAGGAGACTCTACACATGGACATCACCAGATGGTCAATACCAAAATCAGACTGATTATATTCTTTGCAGTCAAAGATGGAGAAGCTCTATAGTCAGCAAAAGTAAGACTGGGAACTGACTGTGGCTCAGATCATGGACTCCTTATTGCCAAATTCATACTTAAATTGAAAAAAGTAGGGAAAACCACTAGACCATTCAGGTATGACCTAAATCAAATACCTTATATTATACAGTGGAAGAGAGAAATAGATTCAATGGATTAGATCTGATAGACAGAGTGCCTGAAGAACTATGGACATAGGTTCCTGACATTATACAGGAGGCAGGGATCAAAACCATCCCCAGAAAAAGAAATGCAAAAAGGTAAAATGGTTGTCTGAGGAGGTCTTACAAATAGCTGTGAAAAGAAGAGAAATGAAAGGCAAAGGAGGAAAGGATAGATATACCCTACCCATTTCAACACAGAGTTCCAATGCATAGTAAGGAGAGATAAGAAAGCCTTCCTCAGTGATCAATGCAAAGAAATAGAGGAAAACAATAGAATGGAAGAGACTAGAGATCTCTTCAAGAAAATTAGAGATACCAAGAGAACATTTCATGCAAAGATGGGCACAATAAAGGACAGAAATGGTATTAAGTATAAGATATTAAGAAGAGGTGGCAAGAATACACAGAAGAACTATTCAAAAAGATCTTCATGACCCAGATAATAACTATGGTATGATCACTAACCTAGAGCCAGACGTCCTGGGGTGGGAAGTCGAGTGAGCCTTAGGAAGCATCACTACAAACAGCTAACAGAGGTGACAGAATTCCAGTTGAGCTATTTCAAATCCTAAAAGATGATGCTGTGCAAGTGGTGCACTCAATACACAATACATTTGGAAAACTCAGCAGTGGACACAGGACTGGAAAAGGACAGTTTTCATTCCAATCCCAAAGAATGGCAATGCCAAAGAATGTTCAACTACTGCACAGTTGCACTCATCTCACACGCTAGTAGAGTAATGCTCACAATTCTCCAAGCCAGGCTTCAACAGTACATGAATCATGAACTCCCAGATATTCAAGCTGGATTTTAAAAAGGCAGAGGAACCAGAGATCAAATTGTTAACATCCGCTGGATCATCGAAAAAGCAAGAGAGTTCCAGAAAGACATCTATTTCTGCTTTATTGACTGTGCCAAAGCCTTTGACTGTGTGGATAACAATAAACTCTGGAAAATTCTGAGAGAGATGGGAATACCAAACCACCTGACCTGCCTCTTGAGAAATCTGTATGCAGGTCAGGAAGCAACAGTTTGAACTGGACATGGAACAACAGACGCTACAAATAGGAAAAGGAGTATGTCAAGGCTGTATATTGTCACCCTGCTTATTTAACTTATATGCAGAGTACATCATGAGAAAGGCTGGGCTGGATGAAGCACAACCTGGAATCAAGTTTGCTGGAAGAAATATCAATAACCTCAGATATGCAGATGACACCATCCTTATGCAGAAAGTGAAGAAGAACTAAAGAGCCTCTTGATGAAAGTGTAGAGGAGAGTGGAAAAAGTTGGCTTAAAACTCAACATTCAGATAACTAAGATCATGAGATCTGGTCCTATCACTTCATGGCAAACAGATGGGGAAACAGTGGAAACGGTGTCGGACTTTATTTTTTTGTGCTCCAAAATCACTGCAGATGGTGACTGAAGCCATGAAATTAAATGATGCTTGCTCCTTGGAAGGAAAGTTATGACCAACCTAAACAGCATATTTAAAAGCCGAGACATTACTTTGCCAACAAAGGTCTGTCTAGTCCATCTATGATTTTTCCAGTAGTCATGTATGAATATGAGAGTTTGAGTATAAAGAAAGCTGAGTGCTGAAGCATTGATGCTTTTGAACTGTGGTGTTGGAGAAGACTCTTGAGATTCCCCTGGACTGCAAGGAGATTCAATCAGTCCATCTGAAAGGAAAGCAGTCCTGAATACTCACTGGAAGGAGTCATGCTCAAGCTGAAACCCCAATACTCTGGCCACCTGATGCAAAGTAGTGACTCATTTGAAAATTTCCTGATGCTGGGAAAGACTGAAGGCAGGAGAAGAAGGTGAAGACAGAGAATGAGATGGTTGGATGGCATCACTGACTCAATGGACATGAGACTGGGTAAACTCTGGGAGTTGGCGATAGACAGGGAGCCCTGGCATGCTGCAGTCCATGGGATTGCAAAAAGTTGGACAGGATGAGCAACTGAATTGAACTATATATTAATATCCACAGTACTAACTTAAATGGATCTTGAATTTGCACCTTCTATTTTAGTCCTTGTGGACTGCTATAATAAAAAAAAGAAATAAAAGGAAAGAAATAAAAACTATCACAGACTGAATAGCTTAGAAACAATAGAAATTTGCTCTTCACAGTTCTGGGGGCAGGGAAGTTCAGGATCAAGTTCCAATATGGTCACATTCTTTTAAAGGTTCCTTTTTGTGGTTCGTAGTTGGTGCCTTCTCATAGCAGAAGGGGTAGTGAGACAGTGGTGTTTCTTCTATAAGAATATTAAACTCATTCATGAAGGATCCATCCTCATGACCTAAGCATCTTCCAAAGGCCTCAACTCCAATATCATCACATTGGGCATCAGGACTTCAACTGTATGACTTTGGGGGAACACAAACATTCAGACCACAGAACATGCTTTTGTAATACCATATACTGAACCATTAAAAATATAGACTTACAGAGTTATTCTTTTAATGACAAAGCATTTTATTGTACAATATAAAAAATTAAACATACTACTAAGCCATAAGTAATCACATTAGGAAAGTATTTTCCAAAATTCTAATTTTCCACTTTAAAGCTTAAAAGTTATCACTGGCAACAATGGCAGTAGTTTTCCTTGAAAAGACAAGTGTACTTTGTTAGATTTTAAATTTTGCTAAAATGTCTGCCATGTCTCCAATTATGCCTATGTCATTTTTTTTTCCCAGTAAAATTTTTCTTCAATGAAAAAAAAAGGCACTTTAGATGGCAACTCAATCACAAAAGTGCTTTTCCTCAATACAAACATTGTATTTCACTATGCAATAGTAAGGCTGTATATATACTTCTTAGTCTCACACAGAACATTTAGAAACTAACAGTCCAGCATTGAGATTCAATGATTTAATATATTTTACTGCTTCATCAAAGATTTTCTTAAGTCAAAACATTCTTTTTCACTGCGAATGCATGGAACTTATGTATTTACAACCAACCAACAGGTTCAGTTTGATGCCACTGTAGTTTTAACTATGAAAGCTTGAATATAATCAGTATAGATATCAATACAGAGAAAAATAGGTAAAAAATATGTTAGGATTGTTATGAAAACAGTTTTAAACTAATGGATCTCCTGACTCTATCCATGGAACTCCAGAGGCCTATTGGACATTCTGTATTGGACATTAGTGTGTTACAGTGACCACCTCTTGTTACTTCTTCTGTGAACATTCCAAGTACTGGTTTACCAGCAAACATATTTTGAGAAAGTTGGCAAGTGAGGTTCCAGAGAAAGCTCTCCAGTTGTAAATTGAATTGCCTGATTATTTAAACAAATAAAATAAAGTTAATCATAAATTCAAGGAGTAATAATTGTATTTAAGGAAATAAAAGCAGGTTGTAAAGATAAAGGTCTAGTTTTGCTTAAGCGATGGTGTTTCAACCAGGTCACTCTAACAATGTTATGCTTGTTTGTTTTTATTAAAGTATAGTTCATTAACAATAGTTTCAGGTGTACAGCATAAATGATTTACTATTTTTTACAGATTATTCTCCATTAAAAGTTATTGCAAGGTAATGGTTATAGTTACCTAGATTGTACCCTGTGCTATACAATATATCCTTGTTGCTTATTTATTTCACACACAGTAACTTGTATCTCTGAATCCCATACTCCCAATGTGCCCTTTCCCACTTTCCTCTCCCCACTGGAAACCATAGTTTGTTTTTTATATCTGTGAACTTGTTTCTGTTTTGCTAAATGCATTCATGTGTATTATTTTTAAGATTCCACATTTAAGTGATATCAAATAGTATTTGTCTTTGTCTGACTTATTTCACTAAGCATAATATTCTCTACGTCTATCCATGTTACTGCAAATGGGAGAATTTCATTTTTATGTCTCAGTAATACTCCATTGTGTGTGTATGTGTGTGTATCTTCATTCATTTATCTGTTAGTAAGACATCTGGTTTGCTTCCTTATCTTGGCTATTGCAAATAATGTTACTATTAGCATTTGGGTGCATATACCATTTTGAATTCAACTGTTCATTTTTTCTAGATATACACCCAGGAGTAGAATTGCTGGGTCACAAGGTAGTCCTATTTTTAGTTTTTTGAGGAATCTTAAGAGATTACATTTAAAGAGAGACAAATTGAGAGAATCATTGATGAAAATATCTATGAAGGGGATTTCACAACATACAGTACAACAAGTACAATGGAAATAAGTAAGTACAGTCTCATGAGAAGCAAGAACACTGCTGGGACTGGAATCTAAAAGACGGTCAAGACCATAGCAAGACGTTTCTGTTTTCAATGTGTCTGGATGCACATGGATGGTTTTATGAAGAGTAGTACAATAACCTAATTTATTTTCTAAAAGTACCACTCAGGTTTTGTGGTTGAGGAAGGACTGAATGGGAGCACACAGTCCAGCCAACAGATGATGGCAGCTTAACCATGGTGATAGACTGGAGCTTAGAAAGAGTGGCTATACTTGTATATGTTTTAGGTGGATGAGGATAACGTTTTTTGACATGCTGATATTAAGTGAGAGATAAAGTAAGAGATATCACTTAAATTTTAGATTTGGGTAACTGAAAGAAAGGAAGAAAGTGTCATTTAGATTGGAGGCTCAATTCTACTATATGTATGGGTAGGGAAAATAGAGGAGTTCTGCCTAAGATGCCAAGAGGAGGTAGTGAATTGGGAATGGTTCAGATGATGGTTTGATCCCTGGGTCGGGAAGATCCCCTGGAGTAGGAAATGACAATCCACTTCAGTGTTCTTGCCTGGACAATCCCATGGACACAGCAGCCTGGTGGGATAATGTAAACGGGGTCCCAAAGAACTGGACTTGATTAAGTGTACACACACACACACACACACACACACACACACACACAATGATTCAGTATTCCAGAGTAGAATCGAGTACCAGAGATACAAATTTAAAGTATACAAAGTACTGAATTTACTGGATGAGTAGAAAAGCCCTGAGGGAAGTTGGGGAGGAAGAAGAGGCTCCACAAAGAAGCCTCAGAGGGAATAGCCAATATTCTCAGTGAAAAGATCAGGAGAGCATCAAGCAGATGAAGAAGGCCTTTGGGGAAGGTAGACATGATATCTAAGAAGTCATATAATCTGAGAATTGAAAATCATTCATTAGATTTGACAAACTATAAGTTATTGTTGATAGAGAAAAATTCAATGTCATTACTTTTTTAATCATGAGTTTTATTAGCAATGGGCTCTTAGGGAGAAAAGAAATCAAAGAGTATTTAAATACTTGCTGATTCATAAGTAGGCCATCTATTTGACTATGAAGTCAGAAAAAAAGTCAGTGTGTTAACTATTATAAATAATTTCCTAGAACAAACATACTTACAATCTAGATGAGTAAAATATTTTTATAGGACATAGTTTAACAAATGTAGTTTCTTGTAAGAAACCTTAAAAGTTTCAAAGTTTACATATACCGTGTTTAGAAACATTAAAATTATCCTTTTAGCATTACTTGAGAACTCTGCCTTACTTGGCAAAGATACTTAGCAACTCCTCTCTATGAAGACACACACAAAAAAACATAAATTTAACTTAAAACTTATGGAGGACAAAAATATGCAATGGTTTGCTAACTTTTTTCCCCCTTATCTATGTAAACCTAATAATATATAGGCTAAGTAAGGGCTTTGTCTTTTCCAAGAATCTGGGTCAAGATCTTTCTAATTCTATTTAAGTTTCTTCATTAAAACATTAACTGAAGTCTGTTGTTTGTGGCTTCAATTATAATTTCTAGTCAAGGATAATTTAATATTATGTAACTTACACAAATCTTTTTCCATACTGGGGAATTTGCCAAAAGAAGTTTCAGTAAAACAGTGAGAGCAAACGCATAACTGGAGAGAGATCAGAAGAAACAGGAGAATAGGAGGTAAAATCAATGACTATAGATATCTTTTGAAGAGTTTTGCTTTAATAGCAGCAAAGGGAATGTGGGGTCAAGAGCTTTTTACTGTAGCTGTTTTTTCTTTTTAAGATGGAAATATGACATTTTGATAGATACGATCTTGTAGCCTTGATCTTGTAGGGATACTGGACAAGGACTGAGTGGCAAAGTGGAACAAAATCCTTAAGCAGGTGAGACAGGAGGCATGCTACTGGGAAAAGGGTAGATTTAACTCTAGTACATGAGCTTATCTTTGGTCAAACAAGATTTTGTAGAACAGGATATGGAGTTTGAATTCAATGGATCAAAAATCAGAACAAATTTTAATAACTAATCAGGAAATAGGATCTCAGTTTTAGAACATTAAGTTATAATGTAGCTTTTGATAATCACAAGTTCCAGAAGGTAACAACCATTGGAGTGACTGAAAGATAGGACAGAAGAAAAAGCCATTGAAATGACAAAATTTTAAAAAGAAATGAAAGATCAGGTGCTGGATGTGCCGGCCACATGGATGTTGATATTGTCAAGAATGATGCTGTCTAGGCAGGGAGAACATTGCTTATAAGGCAAAAGCTTATTAGTGAGTGAAACAACAATGAGTGTTGGTAGATGACATAAATAAGAAGGCTGAGAGGCTAAGAGTTAACATGTAAACCTCAAACTGCTGGCAGCGTTTCAAGATGGAGGAGATGGAATGCTATGGAGGACTGCTTGTGGCTCTGAGGTCAACAACTGATCTTTGAAAAACAAAGTACAGTGCACAGTGGTGTAAACCAGATATAGCTTTGGTTGGAAGATCGAAACAACTGAATACTGTAGTCAAAGGTCTGTAACAGCAGGAGCACATGCTCAGAAACGGAACAGTCCATAGCACCTTCAAACGCCTGGTTTTAAAACTTAACATGTGTGGCAGAATAAAATTTTGTGATAAACTGGACAGACACTGTTGGGCAAAGCCATGGAATTCTTTGGGGTGAGTAAAAATCTCAGAAGAGAGATACTTCCTTTATATTAGTAGAATAATGGAAATTTTTAGTTATAATTGATATTTCTACTCCATTTTTTACAGCTTATCAAAACTCTATGTATAGTTATGCACATATATATTTTATTACACAAAATATTCACAAAGATCAGTAATTCTTAGTGATCTCATATTTTTGTCATAACAAAGCATATGAATGCTGTGCCAAGCAAAATGGTCAAATATTCACTTAGTGAAGTGAATATTTATTCTCTGTCACATCATTCACTGACTAGTCATTCACTGTTACTTTCATCTTGACCAGTTTATCTTGAAGAAATAAGACATATCCTTATTGATGCTTTTGATTTTTTCCCTCAAAGTTTGAAAGTGAAAGTCTCTCAGTTGTGTCTGACTGTTTGCGACCCCATGGACTACACAGCCCATGGAATTTTCCAGGCCAGAATACTGGAGAGGGTAGCCTTGCCCTTCTCCAGAGGATCTTCCCAACCTAGGGATCGAACTCAGGTCTCCCTCATTGCAGGCGGATTCTTTACCAGCTGAGCCACAAGGGGATCTCTTATTTCAATTTAAATCATTTATTGCTAATAGTATTTGCCACTTGTATTTTATTATGCATGTTCTCTTGATTCACCATGGGGAAAATCCATTATGCATCTGTTATGAACTGCTATTCTCATTTCCAGAGAATAATAATTCTGCCTTATTTGGACATACATATCCCCCATGTTTGCTTTAGAATGTTTTACTATTTTATAACAAGTAATACAGTAGTTCCAAATTGAGCATAATCTCATATTCACCAAGAATAATATAACTAAATGTAAAATATGACTTCCTTCCCTTTTGGGAGGAAGGCCTCCCTGATAGCTCAGTTGGTAAAGAATCCGCCTGTAATTCAGGAGACCCCGGTTTGATTCCAGGGTCAGGAAGATCCACTGGAGAAGGGATAGGCGACCCACTCCAGTATTCTTGGGCTTCCCTTGTGGCTCAGCTGGTAAAGAATCTGCCTGAAATGCGGGAGACCTGGGTTTGATCCCTAGGTTGGGAAGATCCTCTAGAGAAGGGAAAGGCTACCACTCCAGTATTCTGGCCTGAAAAATTCCATGGGCTGTGTAGTCCATGGGATTGCAAATAGTCGGACACAACTGAGAGACTCACTTTACCCATTGGAAGAATAATGCTATTAATCTTACTGGCTTTTCTAATGTGAGATCTTAAAATTGATTTAACAATCAATAATGGACAAATGTGAAGCAGATGTAACTCTGCAGCTTCCTAGGAGAACTTTGAGAATTAGAACTTTTCCCAGCATAATTTCATTGGTGACAAGATGTCAATGGAACCAAGTGGACAGAGTTATGACTACCCTTAAAGTACTTTACTTCTTTAGGGGGCAGATTTTGCCCCTGGGTTTTCATATTTTTTTTCATTTGTATAGTTCTTAAATGTATCATTCCTTGAATTCAACTGTCTGATTTTTCTACATGTCAAGGACACTTTGTAATTTTTCAATAAATCCTGTCACTAACTTGTAAAAAACACAATAAATATCTTCCCCTACTCTCTCTGTTTATGATAGATCCTCAGGCCTGAGTATCTGAAGATTAAGAACCCTAGAGAGCTTCCCTGGTGGCTCAGAGGTTAAAGCATCTGCCTGGAATGCTGGAGACCCTGGTTCGATTCCTGGGTCAGGAAGATCCCCTGGAGAAGGAAATGGCAACCCACTCCAGTACTCTTGCCTGGAGAATCCCATGGAGGGAGGAGCCTGGTAGGCCATAGTCCATGGGGTCACAAAGAGTCGGACGCGACTGAGCGACTTCACTTCACTTCAGAGAGGATATAACAGGGTACAGGGACTCAGGAAAGCTAATATGTAGTCATTCATTTTTCTAAGTTTGCTTTGACATATTGCTTTAACATTTTAGAAGGGCAGAGCCAATGCTCTGGCTCATGACTCAGAACCCAGATGGGGCTTCTGCTCCTCTCTTGTCAGACACAATTTGTCTCCTATTTTCCCGTTGTTCTAGTCTTTAGCATCGTGTTTGATATTATCCAGTCTTCTTCCTTCGTTCGCCCATTTGTATATAATCTATTGCTCTGACAGTTTAGATCCTTAAATTCTCCCAGTTCCTCTATAGTTTGCGTTCTTGGCAGTAACTCAATTGGAACAACACTGGCTTCACTCTTGGCCCATGTGTTTGGCAAACTTTAGTTTCCTACTCTCTATAGATGGGTTTCAGAAACATAACCCTGGCTTGAGTTGCAGACTTTGTGTTTGCAATTATCTGAAGAATTTGCCCTCAGTAAGGTATGCTACTGGCAAACCATGCAGCAGTCCAGTGACCCTCCGGAGTTGCATGGTTTCCTCTCCAGTTAACACTGTTTTTATTTCTGGGCCAAACACATCAGGATGTGATCTGATGCCTACCACCTAGCAAAGAACAACTTTATACCTTTGTTTGGGTAAACTTAATTCAGAATTTGTATGCTGACTGATGGGACAAAATAGAACCTCCTTTCCAAAACTTTAGTATATGAGTACCACACCAGTTTATACCAATTTCTACATCTTTTTTTTTTTTCACATTCACACTTTCAGCTCTGCAGTTCATGCCATTTCAATGAAACTGTTTTCCACAAGGCTCTAGTAATGGCTTCTCAGAAAATATAGTAGATGATTTGTAACTCTTGAATTACTTGACTTCTAGGGAGTATTTTTAAACATTAGTTAGTCATTCTCTCTGTTACTGTCTGAATGTTCGTGACAGCCCCCTCTGTGATTAATGTTTAAATGTTAACCCCCAACATGATATTTAGCAGGTATGGTCTTTTGGGGGGTGATTAGACCTGAGAACTGGACCTCAGTGTGCTCTTGAAAAGAGACCTCACATTGCTCCCTAGTCCCTTACTTACATAAGTGTGCTTGTTTTAAATGATTATCTTCCAACCAGATTGTCAGCTCAGTGAGGGATGGTACTACATCTCATTTCTTCACTCCCATGTTTCTGGTTTCTAGCTCATTTACTGACATCTTGAATAGTTAATACTATAAATGTTATAAATAGAGGAATTTTATACCTTCCCAAACGATTAAGATTTATTTGAAAGCATTCAAAAGCTTTCACTTGTTACTGAGGAAGCCAAAGTCCTTAATTTACATTATCTTACAAGACTACAAAACCTAGCTCTTCTGTTGTTTAGTTTTTGCTTTTCTTGAATTATTTTCCTGGAATATTTTTCCTTTGGTTATTCCCATAACAGTTTCCTTACTTTTCTTAAATACCCTTGGCATTGGCTTATGCTGGTCTTATCTGTTACTATTTCCTCTGACTGGAATGCTTTTCCTAGTTCAATTCAGTTCAGTCACTCAGTCATGTCCAACTATTTGCAGCCCCATGGACGGCAGCACACCAGGCTTCCCTGTCCATCACCAACTCCCGGAGCTTACTCAAACTCATGTCCATTAAGTTGGCAATGCCATCCAACCATCTTATCCTCTGACATCCCCTTTTCCTCCTGCCTTCAATCTTTCCCAGCATCAGGGTCTTTTCAAAGATAAGATGTTCCCAGAGATATCCACATAAATTTCAACAACCTAAGATCTCTACTTAAGTCTAAGCTTCTCAGTGACATATGTCCCAGCCCACTATTTAAACTTTCAACTTGTCCTCACCCAAAGTCCACATATATATAATGCAACATCCCTGACTTATTTTCCACCCTGACAATTACAAACCGCTAATTATTGTATTTTGCTTGTATATTGTTTATTTTACATATCTTCCTTCCTCCTTTAAAATGTAAGCTCCATGAGAACAGTGGATTTTGTCCCTTTTTGTTTACTGCTATATCCCCAGTATCTAGAATATGTTTGTGCTTATAGAATAAGTGAATAAGTTAAGAATAAATGAATATAAAATATATAGATGTATTCTTTAACATTTTTAATCATACTCACTTTTAAGCACAACTTATGCTTCCTATTTGACTACAATTTCTGCTATTTATTCTTTTATTTCCATTAGACAATTTTATGTCTATTTTCTAATATCCATATGTCATGATGAGATGAAAGAAATTATTTTATTCATGTGGTTTACTTAACATCGTGTTAGAATACATTCTTAGTGAGTATCACTATATGAGAATGATTCATGGTATTGCTGACTTTATTTCTGAAAATCCTGCTTACTTATACTTGATTTTCTCTAATTAACAGATATTTCATTAAAATGGCTTTACACAGAAGCAAAATAAACAATTTATTTGGATACTGTATCATGATTTCCCACTATTCTGAGTGTCATCAAATAAACTGACCATTCATGAATTTGGTTATATTTAATATGATTTGACAAGATTGACATGTCTGTTAGTGTTATTAGCAGAATGGAGACTGACCAGCTTTTTTTTCTTCCTCAAAATGAACATATGACATTCGTCTTTTGCCTGTGAACTGCTATACATCCAAACACCATCACAGTGGGGTAAAAGGAATCCAGTATATTTCATTAGTATATATTTTGCTCTTTATTATGTTCCACAAAAGGCAAGTACATGGAGTAGTAGAGTTTCTAGCTTTTGTTGAAACACAGTGCAGTTGTGTAATAGCTTGTGTGAATTCATGTTTACAGCAAATGACGCAAAGAATTGGCAGCACAGGACATCCATATCTCCACTAGCATAGCCTGTCCCTTAAGAATAGTCAGTAATAACATAGTGTTTTAAAGACTATGAATGCCCCAAATCACCAGATTTGATTTAATGTGTTATTCAATGTGCATTTTCAGTATGTGGCTCTGGATTCTTTTGACTGCTGCAGTCAGTGGCACTCAGTTGTCACATATGCTTAGCCAATGCTGCCATCAACATTCCACTGGAATGTTGCAACCTCAAGATGGACTTTTCCAGGTGAGGTACGGCAGGTGGGTTCCACTTGACTGCTACCACACTTTTATCAGTAGATGAATGATTAATGACTGGATTCTCAGATGGCTTTAAAAATCTGTTTTCAATAACTCGGTCTCTTACCTTTGGTCCTGGTACCTCACAAGCATATAGCTATTTAATTAACATGCATCAAAAGAATCCTGAAACTCTATGGGTCCAAGTTTGATATAGCTTCAGTTCAGTTCAGTTCATTTCAGTCGCTCAGTCGTATCCGACTCTTTGCGACCCCATGAATCACAGCACGCCAAGCCTCCCTGTCCATCACCAACTCCCGGAATTCACTCATACTCACGTCCATCCTACTACTTGCTTTACACTAAAACATAACATATGCAATTCCCATACTAGCCAAAATCATGTAGTCACACACATGCCCACAAATGTTAACATTCTTAATGCAAGAAGTAACTTTAGAGGAACTTTATCTACTTGGCACACTCTACACAGAAATTCATATTTCTGCTCTATTTAATTTCTTGTATTGGAAAAAATTATGAAATTCAATTTGCAGCACTGTACTCTTCCTCTAAGTGTGATCTATCAGCCAACTGCAAAAATTACCCAGGGTACATCATAAAATTTTAGATTTCTGGAACACAATCAATATTTACTGAATCCCTAGGTTTAGAGTCTAAGAACATTAACATTTTGACCTGAGCCAGATTATTTTAAAGTGTACAGCAGTTTGAAAACACAAGTCAGAAATGCTTGCTGGAGATTCTACATCAGTTCCACCAGCTATATACATTTAAATTGTAACTATTATCTCTGCAATCATTTCAAGGTACTACAAAAGGTCCTCAAAACAAATTGCTCTTTATTTCAGTAAGAAATATTTTAAACATCCAAGAGAACATTTTACCAACAAATAAAGGTTCTCTCATGGCCAGTCAGTTCAGTTCAGTCACTCAGTCGTGTCCAACTCTTTAAGACTCCATGAATCACAGCACGCCAGGCCTCCCTGTCCATCACCCACTCTCAGGGTTCACTCAAACTCATGTCCATTGAATCAGTGATGCCATCCAGCCATCTCATCCGCTGTTGTCCCCTTCTCCTCCTGCCTTCAGTGTGGCAAATATTACTTCTGTTATTCTTTCATAGGCTTCCTTATGTTTTTTCAATGGCTGCAACTGGTCATTCATATCGATTACTGCTATAAAAATCACTGTTTCTCTTGCTTATTTTCATGTGTGCACATCATTTGAAAACACAGGCATGCTCATGAATATATTATTTATATCTTTTGTATACCTATACATGTACAGACATCAGAAAACACACATATACATACAAATATGTATCTGCATATACATATGTATGCATGAGAATATGAGCATATACAGACATACATACATGTCATACAAATGCATGTATACACATAAATGAAAACATGCGCAAAGCAAACACATGTGCACATGTCCCCATGTACATATACATTTTTGATTCCCATGCTTTGTACCAGACATTCTTGAGAATATCATGGAAACAATTATTTACTTATCATTCAGTTTTCTTTCCATAGTGGTTTATGTTTCTTCCCTCACATATAGAAGACTTTATAGTGATAGAAATGTTTGTTTATACCTTCTTCCCTCTGTTAAGCTAAGATTCTAATGACTTTATAGGCTATATTCTACTATGAACATGATGATATATAATACTCTACTGTTAATCCCTTAGTTGTGTCCAACTCTTTGCAACCCTATGGACTGTAGCCTGCTGGGCTCCTCTGTTCATGGAGTTCTCCAGTCAAGAACACTGGAGTGGGTTGCCATTTCCTCCTCCAGGGCTTCTTCCCAACCCAGGGATAGAACTCAGGTCTCCTACATTGCAGGCAGATTATTTACCACCTAAGACACCAAGGAAGGCCTAATATAATACTCTAGCAAATGTCTGAATACTGGGAACAAGAAAATAAGGGGCAGAAGAGAATGAGAAAGTGAGTCAGTGAATTGGAGGAATAGATAGAAAGTGAAATCAGGATAATGAACATCAAAATGTATAGGCTTAATACCCAAAGCAACAAATTCACAGTGGGGGAAAGATTACAAAGGATTCCACAAACTAGAAACTTGGAGAGTATGGGATTTAACAACTGCACATAACCCTGATTTTTCTTGGAATTAGTTTTCTTTACTTTGGATGGTGATATTTTTAATCTGACATTTTTACAAATAACTTCAAAAAGAATCTTGTCAAACCTCCTCATTTAAGAAAGACTCATTAATTAATTAAAGTAAGAACACTCTTCATGAGTATATTGTAATGTGTGACTTTACTTTCATCCCTCTGGCTTCTCTCAACTTAGGGTAGAAATAAACAGAGAAATGTCTTCCTACTCCATCTACCCTTACTGTACTTTGATAATTTCTTGAAAATATCTGAGTATATTTCTATAAAAATGTTTGAATTCCTAAGTAGGGTAGTGAATTTGGCAGATAAAAAACAAGATTTGTTATTTTTCTATAATATGTAAGCTTTGGTCAAAAATCAAAAACTTCAGAGCAATCATATACATTAAATAAAATTTAGTTACTACATTGAAAAATGCTGCCATTGTTTTTGAAATTTAAAACAAAATCTTTCCTTATTTACATGTAATTTTCTTACTAGATTATTATTTAAAAAGCCCATTGACAAAAATCTTATGGAAATTTAAACATAATTAAAAACATGGAAAATGATTGATATCAATAATTCTTTTAAATATCTTCATTGATAAAATGTTGACATTTCAGTAGTCTAATTTAACAAAATTAAGGTAAAAGAAACTTATTCTTGCTAGATTTGTGACAGTTTTAAAATGAGGAGACTATTCACTTACAACTTTCCATGAATAAAATTTCCCTTTCTATTTTTTTTTGTATATCTAACAAGACCCACCAAACAATTAATTTTAAAATTACATTTCCCAATTTATTTGCCAAACTTGGTAGATATTTTTGTCTTTTTGTTTTTGTTTTTGCCTGCCTCAGACAACAGTTTAGCCAGCGAACAGTAATTGTAACAGAATGTTACTTGATTAATTTTATTTTTAAAGATCTTGTAGTATTAGGCTAGAGATTTTCTTTTAATTTTATATTCCTGTTATTTTCACTCACGTATTTACCCTGCTGCTGCTGCTGGTAAGTCACTTAGGTCGTGTCCAACTCTGTGCGACCCCATAGATGGCAGCCCAGTAGGCTCCCCCATCTCTGGGATTCTCCAGGCAAGAACACTGGAGTGGGTTGCCATTTCCTTCTCCAATGGGTGAAAGTGAAAAGTGAAAGTGATGTCGCTCAGTCGTGTCCGACTCTTCGTGACCCCATGGACTGCAGCCTACCAGGCTCCTCTGTCCATGGGATTCTCCAGGCAAGAGTACTGGAGTAGGGTGCCACATATTTACCCTAACAGCATTATTTAGTATTTGTCAGGCAGTATGTATACCAAGTACTAGGAGGTCATACATCAAGGGATTTACATATAGTAATAAATTTAATCTGTCCAATGAAGAGAATTCCATTCACGATTGCAGCAAGGTTAAGTGATTTTCCCCAGGTTATACTGTAAGTCAATGGGAAAGCCAGGATATAAATTGGCTTGAGGGGCTTTTGTCCATCCTCCTGTTCTTTGAGCTGTTTGTTCACAATATATTGTTGTTATTTTATTTTAAATTGTCATTTAATGTTTTTAAGTTTATATATTGAAATAACTTGTCACAGAGAGTTGCAAAGATAGCGTGGAGAGTTCTCTTACACATTTCACTCAGTTTCCCATAATGTTAACTTCTTGTATAACGATTATACAATTACAGAAACAAAGAAATTAACTTTGTTATAATTTATTAACTAAATTATGTATACATATTTTGAAATTTCACCATTTTTTCCACTAAATATCATTTTCCTATTCTGAGATCCAGTCCAGGATCCCACACTTATTCAGCTTTCTTGTCTCAATCCCTTCTAATCAGTGACAGTTCTGTCTTTCCTGATCCTCAAAGATTTTAACACTTTGATGCAATAATGGTCAGGTATGTTGTAGAATGTCCTCCACTTTTTGTGTATCTTATGTTTTCTCATGATTAGATTGAGGTTACGGACTTTAAGAAGAAAAGTCTATTTGATGTCTTCAGGGAAATACGGTGTATATATATACAGCTTAGTATTATTTATGTTAACATTAACCACTTGGTTAAGGTAATGTCTGTCAAATTTCTTCACCATAAAGATAGTATTATTTTCCATTTATAACTAATAAATATTTGGGATGATGTAATTTGAAGCTGTAAAATACTATATTTCACCTTAAACTTTTGTTCTACTAATTTAGCATCCATTGTGCTGAATTTAGTTGCTCAGTCATGTCCAACTCTTTGTGTCCCCATGGACTGCAGCTTGCCAGCCTCCTTTGTCCATGAGGATTCTCCAGGCAAGAATAGTAGAGTGGGTTGCCATACCCTCCTCCAGGGGATCTTTCCAACCCAGGGACTGAACCCAGTTCTCCAGCATTGCAGGCAGATTCTTTACCATCTGAGTCACCAGGGAAGCCCTTAGCATGCATGCAGTTCAGTTCAGTTCAGTTCAGTCGCTCAGTCGTGTCCGACTCTGCGACCCCGTGAATCGCAGCACGCCAGGCCTCCCTGTCTATCACTTACTCCCGGAGTTCACTCAGACTCACGTCCATCGAGTCAGTGATGCCATCCAGCCATCTAATCCTCTGTCATCCCCTTCTCCTCCTGCCCCCAATCCTCCCAGCATCAGAGTCTTTCCCAATGAGTCAACTCTTTGCATGAGGTGGCCAAAGTACTGGAGTTTTAGCTTCAGCATCATTCCATCCAAAGAAACCCCAGGGTTGATCTCCTTCAGAATGGACTGGTTGGATATCCTTGCAGTCCAAGGGACTCGAAAGAGTCTTCTCCAACACCACAGTTCAAAAGCATCAATTCTTCGGTGCTCAGCTTTCTTCACAGTCCAACTCTCACATTCATACATGACCACTGGAAAAACCATAGCCTTTTGGTCTGCAATAAATATAGTGTTCTAATGGTGATATTGCATTTCCCTCATATGTTTACATTTATTAATTGATATTCTCCTGTAAGGAAGAGTTATCCTTTACCCTTCCCTATTATCTTTATATAAATTAAACAATAAGAAAAAAAATGTCCCTGCTCTCCACCATATTTAGCAATTTGGGTTCTCTCACAATTTTGCACAGATCAATGTTTCCATCTGAAATTGATTTTCTTCTGCTTGAAGGGAATGCTTTAACATCCCTTACACTGCAGTTCAGCACAGAAACTCAGCTTTGTTATTGCAAAGGTTTTATGTGGGCTTCATTTATGAAAGATATTTAAGAATAATAAATAAATTAAGCAAAGAATTTTAGGGGATGGTTTTTATTCTTTCAGCTCTTTGTTTTTTCCTATTTATCCCATTGTCTTCTGGCTTCAATAATATCTAAAGAAAAGTCTACAATAATGTTTACCTTTACTCCACAGTTGTTGTTTAGTCACTAAGTTGTGCTTTACTCTTTTTGCAACCCCATGGACTACAACCCACCAGGCTCCTCTGTCCATGGGATTTCCCAGGCAAGAATACTGGAGTGGGTTGCCATTTCCTTCTCCAGGGGGTCTTCCTGCCCCACGGATCAAACCTGCATCTCTTGCACTGACAGACAGATTGTTTACAACTGAGCCACTAGGAAAGCCACCTTTACTCCATATAGGGATAAATATTTTAGGTTTTGTGGGCCACATACTATCTCTGTTGCATATTCTACTTTAAAAAAAAAGTATAAAAAACTTTTCATCTTTTGGGTCATACAAAAAACAGGCTTCATAACAGTTTTGGCATGTGGATCATATTTTATTTACTCCTGCTTTGTATCTTTCTCTTTTGTGGCTTTTTAGGTTTTCTTTGTATTGTTGTTACTAATTTAAGAAATAACTTAATTATGAATTGCCTCGGTGTAATTTTCTTCACACTTTCTCTTGGTGTTTGCTTACTCTCTTGGGTCTTTGGGCTTATATTCATAAAATTTGTAAAAATTTGGCCATAATTCATAACATTTTTTTCTTACTTATACCCTCTATTGGACTCCAATTTCACATATGTTAGATTGCTGACATATATTATTTTTACTCCACGAGTTTCTTTTTCTCTGTATTTTTTCATTTTTAATCTCTATATTTCATTTTATGATAGTTTATGATATCATGTGTACAAGTTTACTAATATTGCTTTCGTTCTGGAGAGTATAATCTGATACTAACCCTATCCAGTGAAATTTTCATTTCAGATTTATATTTATATTTTTTGACAGGTATTCTATCTGGTTATTCTACATTGAAAGTGAAAGTGTTAGCTGCTCAGTCTGTGTCTGACTCTTTGCAACCCCATGGACTATAGCACGTCAGCCTTCTCTGTCCGAGGAATTCTCCAGACAAGAATGCCAAGGTGGGTTGCCATGCCCTTCTCCCGGGGATCTTACTAATCCTGGGATTGAACTCAGGTTTCTCTCATGGCCGGCAGATTCTTTACAGTCTGAGCCAGCAAGGAAGCCCCTAGTTATTCTATATTTTCCATTTATCTTTCATTATGTTCATATTTTCCTTTAAATCTCTGAGCATGTTTGTAATTGATTTTATAGTCTTTGTTGGCAAATTTCCAAATTCCTGTCTTTTTTTTTTTTCAGAATATTTAAATTGATGAGTGTCTCTTAATACCAGACTCATTCTCCTGATTCTTCACATGTGTGTAATTTTTGCATTAGATGCTTGTGAATGTTATGTTGTTAAGTGCTGACATCTGTGTTAAGTGTTGACATTTCTTTAAAGAGTAATGGACATTGTTTTAGTCGGCAGTTAAGTTACTTGTTGATTAGTTTGATCCTTTTACAGCTTTTTAAAATTTTTCAAGAGGAAGTCTAGAGTAGTGTTTCCTCTGGTGTTAATTTTAGCCTGCAACTAAGACACGATTCTTCTGGAGTCTCTCCACGGAATGTCCTATATATTAATGTGTCTCCACTCTGGATGATTAGAACTTGAATACTGCCTAGCTTTGTATGATCTTGGGAACTGTTTGGTCTATAACTCCTTGGTAACTGTTCTTTTCTTTGAAGATGTCCTTTGTCTGCTCTTTGGGGTTTTACTCTTAATGTATGCAGATTAGAATTCTTAAAAATCAGGAAGGCCCCTAGGTAGATTTCTGGAACTATTTTAGTCTCTCTCATTTTATGTTTTCTATATTGTAAATCTGAGCCATCCTAAAAGTCCTTTTTAGCATCCTAAAAGTCCAGTTCTAATGTCAACATAACAAAACCACTGATATCAGTTTAGGTTCCCCTCACTGTACTACATTCTATACATTTTCTCCAAGTGTAAAGTTACTGTGATTTGTTTTTCAAGGATAATAGTTTTGCATTTCCTGTAACATCTAAAACTGTTTGACATTGTTTGTCCAGTTTTCTACTTGTTTATGAAAGGAGGCTAAGACCCTATTACACCTTTGGATCTTAATCATTGCCAAGTTTTGAGCAGAAGAGTGTTGCAGCTAACAAATTCGGACACTCGCTTCTCAAAAGTGTACTCTCTTCACCCAAGTTAGTGAAATCTAGCACTGCCTGCTCTGTTTATACCAACATGCTTTTCTGTGACCTTTCTTCCTATGTTCTTCTGATTACAACAATCATCTAATATTTTACTTTTTGTGTTAAAGAGAGTTATCAGCCACTATACACTATTTTTTTTCACATTCCCTGTGGCAAATGCATGGTGTATGAAATAAAAGATATATATGAATTACTGGTTCATAGTGTACCATGAAACTGATAGATAATCTTGACATTTATTAATCTTGACTAACTAAGATGGACCTTGGAAGCATTTAGCTGAAAAGATTTAACATCATCACGTAATGGAACTGCGTCTGGCAGTCAGTGATCAATGTTTCTCTATAGAATGAATGAATGCTTAGAGTCATTTGCAGGTGTTGAACACTGCCTCTTGTAGACCATAATTTTATCTGATTGAAAGTGATCCAGTATTTTTTATGCCACATTTCCTTTCTCAAGTCTAGTTGCATAATGAACTGAAGCTATAAAATTCCTGGTATGTAACCTAGAAGTTATTTGTCCACTAAAGTACTGCATCTAAATGTAGTATAGCGTACCTGTTAGCCCAGAGGTAATCTAAAATGAGATTACTGGGAAAGGAAGAAAAAGGAGAACAGAGATAAAGAGGGAAGTGGGGACAGAGAAGGCTCTTCAATGAACAAACTTACAATTTTGGATAAAATACATAAAACATGAATTTTGTTGCACTGTCATCCTCTCTTTAAAACTATTTCATGTTCTGACTTCCTATGAATGTATCTGTTCCCATGATACAGATTGCAGTACTTCCTACAGCCTCAAAACCAAGTTTTTTAATTACTGACTTCTGTCTTTGTGAGTTGAGGTGCTCACAGAATTGCAGTTAGACACATGAATGAATAGAGGTACTCACACTTTCCTCTTGTAAAGATTAAAAGCAACTTGACATTCTTTATACTCCTTTATTTAGGCTGAAAGTCTTAGGAATTTTCCAGTTACAAGTTTTAGATCCTTAAAATGGTAAGCATGTTCAGTAAAACATGATTAACTTCTGATATTTTGGCTTTCAGTGTTCCCAGATATATTTACCATATACCAATGTTTTGTCAAAAATATTATTTTTCCTTTTTTAAATCAGAAATCAAAATGTAATGATAAAATTTATAGAACAAATTGAAAATGGATGTATTCTCTGGTGAGTTGCCAATGGACAGACAATAGTTATTTATTATTACCTGCTAGTAAATTGGAGCTATGAAACAGGTAATTTTAAAAACATTATTATCAATAATTTTAGTCCCCAATCTATGCCATTATGTCACTTAATAACTTAGCAGAGTCTTTAATTATTTTGCAATAATAACATCAACTTTCAAACATGAGATATATACATATATAGACATACAGGTATCAGTAACAAATGTCTTACTGCCATACTAAAAAGCAATTTTCAGTTAAAAGAACTTTAATTTTTGGTGGCATGAATTTCATAGACCACATATTTAGATGTCAAAGAAATGAGTATATGAATATATACTCACATATATATGAATATAGATTTAGATATATGAAATTTGATTTATAATTATACCTGTGTGCAGAAACCTGAACCTTATTAAATAATTTTTTGAATTTTCCCCAGTAAATTTACGGTTCTTTCCTATCCCTCCCCAACTGTTGACCTGCTTATAAGTTCTAAATTGCAGGAAATATAGGTAATCTAATAGGATGTTGTGAAAGTGGGGAGTAGGAATCTAGTCTCTTTCATCCATAGCAGGCACTGCTAGCACAACCATTAAAAATAAAAGTATCGTAACATTTATGGAATATTTATACACTCCTATATTTGGAAAACTCAGGAGTGGCCACAGGACTGGAAAAGGTCAGTTTTCATTCCAATCCCAAAGAAAGGCAATGCCAAAGAATGCTCAAACTACCGCACAATTGCACTCATCTCACACACTAGTAAAGTAATGCTCAAAATTCTCCAAGCCAGGCTTCAGCAATATGTGAACCGTTAACCTCCAGATGTTCAAGCTGGTTTTAGAAAAGGCAGACGAACCAGAGATCAAATTGCCAACATCTACTGGATCATGGAAAAAGCAAGAGAGTTCCAGAACAACATCTATTTCTGCTTTATTGACTATGCCAAAGTCTTTGACTATGTGGATCACAGTAAACTGTGGAAAATTCTTCAAGAGATAGGAATACCAGACCACCTGACCTGCCTCTTGAGAAACCTATATGCAGGTCAGCAAACAACAGTTAGAACTGGACATGGAACAACAGACTGATTCCAAATAGGAAAAGGAGTATGTCAAGGCTGTATATTGTCACCTTGCTTATTTAACTTCTATGCAGAGTACATTATGAGAAACGCTGGACTAGAAGAAGCATAAGCGGGAATCAAGATTGCCAGGAGAAATATCAATCACCTCAGATATGCAGATGACACCGTCCTTATGGCAGAAAGTGTAGAGGAACTCAAAAGCCTCTTGATGAAAGTGAAATAGGAGAGTGAAAAAGTTGGCTTAAAGCTCAACATTCAGAAAACGAAGATCATGGCATCTGGTCCCATCACTTCATGGCAAATAGATGGGGAAATAGTGGAAACAGTGTCAGACTTTATTTTTGGGGGCTCCAAAATCATTGCAGATGGTGATTGCAGCCATGAAATTAAAAGACGCTTACTCCTTGGAAGGAAAGTTATGACCAACCTAGATAGCATATTAAAAAGTAGAGACATTACTTTCAACAAAGGTACATCTAGTCAAGGCTATGATTTTTCCAGTGGTCATGTATGGATGTGAGAGTTGGACTGTGAAGAAAGCTGAGCACCAAAGAATCGATGCTTTTGAACTGTGGTGTTGGAGAAGACTCTTGAGAGTCCCTTGGACTGCAAGGGGATTCAACCAGTCCATTATAAAGGAGATCAGTCCTGGGATTTCTTTGGAAGGACTGATGCTAAAGCTGAAACTCCAATACTTTGGCCACCTCATGTGAAGAGTTGACTCATTGGAAAAGACTCTGATGCTGGGAGGGATTGGGGGCAGGAGGAGAAGGGGATGACAGAGGATGAGATGGCTGGATGGCATCACTGACTCGATGGAGGTGAGTCTGAGTGAACTCCGGGAGTTGGGGATGGACAGGGAGGCCTGGCGTGCTGTGATTCATGGGGTAGCAAAGAGTCGGACACGACTGAGCAACTGAACTGAACAGTACTGTTACTAGGTACTGGGGCTTCCCAGGTTCCCTAGTGGTAAAGAACCCACTGCCAGTACAGGAGATGTAAGAGATGCTGGTTCATTCCTTCGATCAGGAAGATCCCCTGGAAGAGGGCATGGCAACCCACTCCAGTATTCTTGCCTGGACAGATAAGCCTGGCAGGCCATTGCAAAGAGTCAGAAACAACTGAAGATACTTTCACTTTCAATGAAGTACAGTTATTACTATCCATGTTTTTATAACAAAATATTGATGCACAAAGCAGTTAAAAAACTGAGTCAAGTTTTAGGCAGCAATTAAGAGACAGAGCTGAAGTTTGAACACGATAGTGGGTCTCCAGAACTAGAGCTTCAAATCTCTTTGCTCTGCAGCCTCACTGTTGTCTATGCCTCGGATGTAATCAGTCCTCCCTTTCACAGAAGCTGAGGATTTCATGCTGTATTTGGAAGTTTTTGTGCTACATTCCACAGTGACTCTTCATCTCTGTCCCTCCAGAGTGCTCACTTTCCAGATCACAGCTGTGCCACTGAGAGTAATGCAAGGGAAATAAAATGATATGAATGCTCACTTCTAGGATCTGTTGGGGCTCAGAGGAACTCTGGGACTCATGTCTATCAGTCAAAAACTCCATTTAAGCATCACTTTTGTATTCTTGAAACCATTGTTTTGAGAAATTTCCTAAGTGTTAATAGTTTCCCAAACAAGATGTAAATGTTCTCTTGTTCCGTCCAGGGGTACAATGACTTCAATAATTTTTACTTCCAGAGGGCACTTATCCATAGCTATCTTTCGTTTCTATCTCACTTATCTCATTCCCAGATTTTTTATAAAAATTTCCCAGGTGAGAAAAATTCATTCTAACAGAATATTTATTTCTCTATCTCAGTTATTTAGGTCAAGATCATAGTTTCAAAGCTTAAGAGACTCCTTATCATGCAACTTACAACCTTTTTGGTCAAGGCTGTTGTGTCTCCCTTGAATTCAAAAGTATACTTTGAAATTTGAAACATAAAAAGTTATTTTTTTCTTAAATCTTCTCCTTGCTCTATTTTCTCTTCCTTGAGATAGTAAACCTAAAATAGTCTCCCTGAAATGGGGAGAAGTGGCATATGGGGGAAAATTAAAAATTAAAAACACATTGATGAGTATTTCAAAATATTTTCCTATCATGACCTCAAAGTTCTAGTTTTAAAGAATTTGAGAATCATCTCTATAGTTATCTCCAGACATCTTACATTAAAAGGTGTTTTGTGGTCTCTTCCTTTCAAAAGAGCTTGGGGGTTCTGATGCAAATTCTAAGCCTAAAGAATTAGAATCTCTCTTCCGCTTTTTAAGATGTAGGATGAAAAGTAAAAAATATTTGAGAGGAGCCAAAAATAGTTGATTCTAGCCTCAGGTATGCCAATGAGTAGTTGTGCTGCCTAGAACTCATCACTCAAATCTTAGTCTGTGGATTACCCAACTAACGCTTCTGGAGCATAATGTACGGGTTGGACACTTAATATATGCCATTTGTTCAAATATCACACTCTTAGCACTATCAGAAAGTATAAATAACTTATCTAAGGTCTTAAGGGAATTACCTGTCAAAATTGCGATTGAAGTAAGCTACGGACTATTCCAATATAATACATCTTAATTATCTATTAGATTATGCATGTGCTAAGTTGCTTCAGTCTTATCTAACTCTTTGTGACCCTATGGATGTTAGCCCACTAGGTTCCTCTGTCCATAGAAGTCTCCAGGCAAGAATACTGGAGTGGGTTGCCTCCTCTCGGGGATCTTCCCAACCCAGGGATCAAATTCATCCACATTTTTTATGTCCCCTGCATTGGCAGGTGGGTTCTTTACCACTAGTGCCACCTGGGAAGCCCATGTATTTTATATATATATATATTTTTTTTTTTTTTTTTCTTACCTGTGGTTTGTTTGAAAATATTATTTTGGGTAACAGAACTGGATGCTTGCTAACCCAAACACTTTACCAGATGTCTTATCTCCTCTTCACACTTCTTATTTTGTATGCAATACCTATATTCTATGTATGTCTTCATATAAATATACACATATAAAATAAAAGTATTTTATTTTTTTAAACTCTTAGACATGAAGGCTTATTAACCTCTCCAAAACTTGTTAATCATACTCACTTTCCTTGTGACGGCCATTATGGATCCAAAAGGGTGGAATTTATCCTGAGCTATCTCCTCCAGGGCTAACATTCACATTAGGCAATGTGTAATGTTTTCTCACCATGCATGTTGTCAGGCTGACATCAACAATGAAATATGTGAATTAATACTTACACAAGGAAACATGATTTTTGCATTATAAGAAATGTCATTTTAAAAAGGACAGTATGCAGTGATAAACAATGTATGGGCCTGTTTTGGAAATCAAATAATGTAAAGGCTTTTGTAGGTTCCATGGAGAATATATTCATTAAGTGAACTATATCACATTTGTCATTGCACTGAAATACTGGTTTGATTTACAAACATTAGTGAACTATTTTCCAGAACTTCTGAATGACAACTTTTTTGTAATTGATAGTTTTTGCACATAATTTAGTTTCCTTAAACGCAGAGCTTAGAACTTTGGTAGTTTGCATCTGAAAACTATGCGTTTTTTTTGTTTTATTTTTAATTTAAGTGATAAAGGTGAAAATTTTAGTTGTAAGTTCTGTCAAAAATAACTCTGTTAAGAACTATGAATCTCCTATCTTGTGATTTAACTTTTCAGACTTATGTTCATGTATTTTAATGAAGAGTTTCTCATTTGTCACAAATGCAGTTTGGGAAATAGTATGTGAAGGTATCATAGGTCTAGAACAACACAGGAAAAACCTAGCAAAGGGGATATCTCCCACTACCCACAAGCTTTATGGAAATAATAAGTATAATAACATCTTAAAGTTTGTAAAAATATATATATATCCACAATGAAAAGAGATTATGACAGCATCAGTCAGTCAGTGAGTTCAGTCACTCAGTCATGTCTGACTCTTTGCGATCCCATGGACTGCAGCACACCAGGCTCCCTGTCCATCACCAATTCCTGGAGCTTGCTCAAACTCAAGTCCATTGAGTCAGTGATGCCATCCAACCATCTCATCCTCTGTCATCCCCTTCTTCTCCTGCCTTCAATCTTTCCCAGAATCAGGGTCTTTTCCAATGAGTCAGCTCTTCCTGTCATGTGGCCAAAGCATTAGAGCTTCAGCTTCAGGGTCAGTCCTTCCAATGAATATCCAGGACTGATTTCCTGTAAGATTGACTGGTTTGATTTCCTTGCAGTCCAAAGGACTCTCAAGAGTCTTTTCCAGCACCACAGTTCAAAAGCATATCAGCCCCTAATTTCACAAGAGCATGATTTCCAGTCAGTCTCTTTTTAGATTTCATCTTGTGATGCGGTTTCTCAATCTAGGCTGCACACTGGAATCACCTAGCAAGTTTTAAAAATATGAGTCCTCAAACTAGAGATTCTAATAGTGCATTGCCTGGGCATCTGGATCACTAAGAGCACCCTCAAGAGATTCTAATATACAGCCAGGGCTGAGATTCTAGACTAGTAGCCCTTTGTAAAGTCTCAAGACATGTTCACTAATGTATTTGGGCTGTTGACCCTACCACCTATCTCAGATGGCTGCCTTATTATCCTTCTGCTTTAGGAAATAAACCAGATGTTACTCTCAAAGCAATGGTGCTCTGACTTTCTGTTGCAGATGCAGCTTATGCATCATTGGTACTTATCTCTGGAAGTTGCTCTGCCATGGACATTCCAATAATAGGCTCATAACAAGTCTGTTGGTGTTTATATATTACTAATGCTCCTGGTTTCATAACTTCTATTTAGACCAAGAGAAGGCTGGTACTAGATCTCTTGGCAAAGTAGGGCAAAGTTGCTAATTTTTTTTTCTTTCTTATTTATCATATCAAGCACAAGTCTGGAGAACCATCTCCTAGAATTTATTTATAGGGTAAAAAAGGACTGTCTCCACTCATGTAAGGCTTAACAATGAGTCAGAAGGATTTAGTACAGTAAAAGGTAACTCTTAAGAGAATGAGAGAAAAATCTAGAGAAAAAACTTTCTTTGACTCATTGAAGCTCTTTACTGGGAAGTTTCTTAAATAAGTGAGGGTAGTATGTATGTAAAGCAAAAGGGCTTGAATCTATTACAGGATTCTGGGAAAAAAAGTACATTATAACCTTGACACACAGCAACTTGGCACACTTGGTCAGAACAATAAATAAATAAATAAATAAATAAATAAAAGGTATGAAGCATTTAACTTTGCCTACGCTGCTTTCAGTCTCTAGGAAATATGAACTCTGATTATTAAAGAACTGCTTTATAGCCTCCAAAGAAGAGTGTGATGGCCTCACAGTAGAGGGTGGAGAGAGGTGTTTAATCCTGGGTCCAGAGCTGGCAAGAACGGAGTGAAAACTGCATTAATAAAAGAGAAATGCCAGTACTTTTTACCATTATTGCTTGAGCAAAATGAATAACAGTTCATCCAACTTGGACTTGTGCATCAGAGGACAACCTAGCCTGAAGGGATGACTAATGTGCAACAGACAGCTCAGACCCAAGGATCAGCATAAGACGGTCATCTTCCCTAACTCTTCAGGAGAGCAAGTCCTTACACTCCTTTAGGGACAACTCTGATATCATCTAAGATCAGAAGCAAGGGAAGGGCTGAGTAACTTTATATAAGATAAACTAAAAGGATTGTTGAAATTGTGATTCTAAGCTTTCACAAGAGTTGGTATTTATTTTTCAGAAAATGGCTGAGTATGGACTCACTCCAGTATTCTTGCCTCAAAAATCCCAAGGACAGAGGAGCCTGGCTCCCAAAAGTCAGACATGACTGTAACAACTTAGCATACATACACACATGGACTCAGAAGATCAGGTTGATAGTTTTTTGTTTTGTTTTGTTTTTAAAGCACATTAGGCTTTTTGTGTACACACTATATCAAGATGGAGTCATACTGAGACCAGGAATAGCCTCATGATCCTCCCCTCCCATGGAATCTTGAGTTTCACAATTCTTTACCCACTTTCTTACCACAATAAAAGATAAAATCACAATGCGTCTATCTCCTGAATCCTCATATCCACCTTCACTACCTGAATCTGACTCTATTTTCTCTAATAACCCCATCCTATCCTATCAGCTCTTTCACATAAGATTTTAATCATGTACACACATCTCCCATCACAAAATTATTAAGTAAAATATGTAAGAGAATAAAACACACAGCCCTTCTCAACTCTACATATTCTCAGCTACTACTCTATTTACATTTATAGCTAATATAATTACCTCAATCTATACTCATTGTCTGGGCTTCCCAGGTGGCACTAGTGGTAAAGAACCCACCTGCCAATGCAGGGGACTTAAGCGACACCGGATCGAACCCTGGGTCGGGAAGATCCCCTGGAGGAGGGCGTGGCTACCCACTCCAGTATTCTTGCCTGAAGAATTCCATGGACAGAGAAGCCTGGCAGGCCACAGTCCAGAGAATTGAAAAGAGTCAGACAGGACTGAAGCAACTTAGCACAGCACAGCACATACTAATTGTTTAAAATAGATTTGTCCACAATCATCCCAAAAATATGTTTGCAAAATTCTAATGATTGAGTTATCCCTAAATTTAAAGACATTCTACAATCTTATTTATCTTCTAAAACATGCTCTGTAGATTTTTGCATTTTGTAATGTATTTTTGGGCTTCCCAAGTGGCGCTGCAGTAAAGAATCAGTTCTTGAGTGGGGAAGATCCCCTGGAGTAGGAAATGGCAACCCAGTGCTTCTGCCAGGAAAATCCCATGGACAGGGGTGCTTGATGGGCTACAGTCCATGGGGGTCACAAAAAGACATGACTGAGCAACTGAGCCCACATACACAATATATTTTCATTCTTAGTTCTGTCTTTCTGGCCACTTTATTTTCCTTTATTAGCTCTTCTTCTTTAGATGCTCTTTAAAAAATTAATGCTCCCAGGATTTTGAATTGAGAGATGCCATCTATTTACATGGCTTGAGCTATCTCTTTTACATTTTAATGACTGAAAATACTGTTCTCAACCTGATTTTCATTTCTAAATGCCAGAAATGTTTATTCAAGTAAATAATGACTCTCTTCACTACTCAAGCTCAATGTTGTTGTTCAGTCACTCAATCAGTCATGTTCCATTCTTTGCAACCCCATCAACTGCAGCACGCCAGGCTTCCCTGCCCTTCACCATCTCCTGAAGTTTGCTCGAACTCCCATCCATTGAATCAGTGATGCTATCCAACCATCTCATCCTCTGTCATCCCCTTCTGCTCCTGCCTTCAATCTTTCTAGCATCAGAGTCTTTTTCAATGACTTGACTCTTCCCATCAAGTGGCTAAAATATTGGAGTTTCAGCTTCAGCATCAGTCCTTGCAATGAATATTCAGGGTTGATTTCATTTAGGATTGGCTGGTTTGATCTCCTGGCTGTCCAGGGGACTCTCAAGAGTCTTTCCCAGAACAGGAGTTCCAAAGCATCAATTCTTCAGTGCTCAGCTTTCTTTATGGCCCAATTCTCACATCCATACATGATTACTGGAAAAACCACAGCTTTGACTCTACAGACTTTGTTGGCAAAGTGATGTCTTTGCTTTTTAATATAATGTCTAGTTTTGCCATAGCTTTTCTTCCAAGGAAAAAAGGTCTTTTAATTTCATGGTTGCAGTTACCATCTGCAGTGATTTTCGAGTCCAAGAAAATAAAGTCTATTACTGATTCTACTTTTTCCCCATCTATTTGCCATGAAGTGATGGGACCAGATTCCATGATCTTCATTTTTTGAATGTTGATTTTAAGCCAGCTTTTTAAGTGAGCGTTTCACTCTCCTCTATCACCTTCATCAATAAGCTGTTTAGTACCTCTTTGATTTCTGCCATTAGGATGGTGTCATCTGCATATTTGAAGCTATAATTTACATTTCTTCTGGGATTCTTAATTTCAGCTTTAGCTTCACCTGCCTGGCATTTCGCATGATGTACTCTGCATATAAGTCAAATAAGCAGGGTAATAATATACAGCCTGATGCACTCCTTTCCCAATTTTGAACCAGTCCACTCTTCCATGTCTGGTTCTAACTGTTGCTTCAATGTACCTAAAAATAAATCATCTTCTGGGATTCCACATCTGCTTCTGTGGAACTACCACCACCTCTATCTTTCTGGTTAGCCTTTACTTTGGAATCGCACTTTACTTGTCTTTCTTAATGCTCTCCCCAACTTGTTTACTTGTTCCATTTGTTCAGAAGCTACTCAAGCCACCAACATTTGTTTACCTTAAGTGCCATGGAAAACTTCTTAATTGATGTTGTTTTATCTGCTGTTACTCCCCTTTAGATCACTTCTTCTCTTGTCAAAGAGTGACTGTTTTTACATGCAAATATAAATATGCTACAGCACTAAACAGCATTAGAATTAAAGAACAATCTTCTTAACATATTTTACAAGTTGTGTCATAATCTGCTGTCAGCCATGTTGAAATATTTCCACCCTCTGGTCTCACTATACATGCTTTTTCTAAACCCAAGAGCTCTTCCTGCCTCCATGGGGAATTTCTACTTAGCCTACAGAATCCATCTCAAGTATCTCTTCCTTCAAAAAGCCTATTAATTGATAACTGTAAACTAGATACCTCAAGTGATAATGTCAATTCATGGTACCCTTTTTCTGTTTATAAATCATTTAATATACAATGTGTTGAATAGTCTCCATTTTCTCCACTGAATCACAAGTTTCTGAAGGAAAAACATTGCCTTATGCATATCTGTATTCTTATTTCCCAGCAAACTTACTAGAAGCAGCCAAAATAAATGTATGCTTAACAAATAAAAGTATAAAAATGTTCATATATTTCAGGATTCTGTAATCAAATTCAGGTACCTATTAGACACTAGTATGAGATATTGAGTGCAAGAGGATATCTATGCATCTTAACTCACATTTCTAAGAAGAGTAATTCTATTTAAAATCCAACATACACTTTTACTGAAATATCACCCCAATATATTTTAAATAATGGCAAAAACAAAAGTGGATCCTTGTATTATGTAGGAGAAAGTCTGGAATTGATATTTTTGATAAATGAGATATGATAACGTGAACTCCTTAAAACTGTTTTTGTTTTGTTCTGATTTTTGTGGTGATTTGGAAGCTTCCTTAAGAGAGATGGAGAAAGGAAACCCAAGACAAAAAATAAAAGAAAGAAAAGAAGTCCTATTAGATTGGATCAACCCTGCCCATTTAATTTGTGGCAGGGACACTGTCTCTAGTTACAAATGAATACTCATTGAAGATCTACTTTTCCATCTATTTCTTTCACTTTCTCTCTTTCTCTGCCTTTTTAAATTTTGTTGCTCTACCATCTGAGCACTATTTGTGAATATGTAAATAAGTAAGACAAGAATATTCTACTCTAGAGTTTAGGTATGTTTATAAACTCACATTTCATAGGTCAACTAGGTGTAAAGGAGCAGTTTATAAATGACTGAGATAGTTCAACAATACAAAAGGGCATAAAAAATCAACTATATCTGGAAGTCACATGCAAATTAGCATTTTCACTATAAATTATGAAGCATGTTTGAGGTATATTAAATAATAATATATCCTGCTGGTTCTTTAACGTCTAAAAGACAAAAACATCAAAACATCAATGAATTTTACATGATTTTACATTTGAGTTCTTCACACAGTGCTTGCCAGAGGATTTGATCTGTATAACACTGGAGTCAACAAAGAAATTGAACTGTCCTACACACTTTATAGGGCTTCCCCTGTGGCTCAATGGTAAAGGATCTGCCTGCCAAAGCAGGAGACACAAGAGACGAGGGTGCATTCCCTGGGTCAGGAAGATTCTCTAGAGAAGGAAATGGCAACCTACTCCAGTATTACTGCCTGGAAAATTCCATGGACAGAAGAGCCTAGCAGGCTACAGTTCATGGAGTTGCCAAGAGTCAGACACGACTGAGCACACATGCATAAATCCTTTGTAAGCATGCATTTTTCATATAAAAATGAACAGCTTAATAAGCGAATTTTAAATTATCCAAAAAGCCATGTTTTTTTTCCAGTAGTCATGTGTGGATGTGAGAGTTGGATTATAAAGAAAGCTGAGCGCCAAAGAATTGATGCTTTTGAACTATGGTGTTGGAGAAGACTCTTGAAAGTCTCTTGGACTACAATGAGATCCAACCAGTCCATTCTAAAGGAAATCAGTCCTGAATATTCATTGGAAGGACTGATGCTGAAGCTGAAACTCCATTACTTTGGCCACCTGATGCAAAGAACTCACTCACTGGGAAAGACCCTGGTGGTGGGCAAGATTGAAGGTGGGAGGAGAAGGTCAGGGCAGAGGTTGAGATGGTTGGATGGCATCACCGACTTGATGGACCTGAGTTTGAGTAAGCTTCGGGAGTTGATGATGGACAGGGAAGCCTAAACTTTGTTCCCCATTTGTTTACAAAACCCAAGATACCTTTCCCCCACAAAAAAGCAGTGCTGTTCACTAATAAGATTCTATTTAAAAGCTTTACATCCTTTAATTGCTCAAGAACAGCTATTTTAAACAAAAGGAAAGAAACTTTAAATATAATTAGAAAGAGAAGGGGGTAATCTTAATCATTTCATTATTTATATAAAATGCCATTAAAATATCACTATTCCCATTTGAGTATGAATAATTAATCAGTAAATTTTATTTTTAACCTGTTTTTCAAAAGATAAGTTACTAAGGAAAATTATTTATTTAATTTTGGGAATTTGCATTAAATGGTTAGGATATAATCTAACTAATCACCCTGTGTTCTCTGATTAAGTGGTTTTGAAAATTTAAGTGGACACACCTAAAAACTGGTGATAATATGTATATAATCTTCCCTGTCAATTTGGTAAAAACAAAAAAAAAATGATTTCTAATAGCACGAGCATTAGAAAAAGAGACATTGTATGCATGTGTGTTGTGCATGTTAATGGTGTGTGCGTGCTAAGCCACTTCAATCATGTTTGACTCTTTTGAGACCCTGTGGACTGTGGCCCAGCAGGCTCCTCTGTCCGAGGGCTTCTCCAGGCCAGACTACTGGAATGAGTTGCCATGCCTTCTGTAGGCGATTTTCCAGACCCAGAGATAAGACCCAAGTTTCTTACATCTCCTGTATTAGCAGGCAGATTCCTTACCACTAGAGCCACCTGGGAAGTCCATTTAAATGGAAGCCCATATACATGGTAACTGCATGCAAAATTAAATACAGGTTTTTGTTAGAGTGGTGAAAAGTATTGCTCTCAATTACACTTATTTAAGGTTTATTTTTAGTTCACTACTTTAACATGAAGTTTGAATGAGCAATTATGCATACTTTATCATTCACCATACACTTTTGTATTTTTCAGTGCAGCCCATATTGAGGCACATAAAGGCTGGTTGTTCTCCAACCTGACATTTTTATAAATGTAGCAGAATACATATAATATAAAATTTACCATCTTAACCACTTGTAAGTATACAGATCAATAGTCTTAAGTACATTCACACTGCTCTATAACTAAACATATTACACTATGTCTTTAATGACAAGAAATGAGCTTATAATAAGATCATAACATACACATACTTCTCTTCATGAATCACAGCCTTGTGGTGAAGGGGCCTGTGTAACTTAATGAAGCTATGAGCCATGCTATTCAGGGCCAACCAAGACAGACAGATCACTGTGAAAAGTTGTGACAAAATGTGATTCAGTGGAGGAGGAAATCGCAAGCTGCTCCAATATTCTTGCCAGGAGAACCCCTGAACAGAATAAAAAGGCAAAAAGATATGACACTGGAAGATGAGCCCCAAAGGTTGGAAGGTGTCCAGTATGCTACTGTGGAAGAGTGGAGGGCAGTTACTAATAGCTCCAGAAAGAACGAAGTGACTGGGCCAAAGTGGAAATGACACTCATCTGTGGCTGTGTCTGATGGTGAAAGCAGAGTCCAATATTATAATGAATAGTATTACACAGACCTGGAATATTAGGTGAATGAATCAAGGTAAATTGCACATACTCAAGCAGGTGATGGTAAGAGTAAGGGTGAACATAGCAATCAGTGAACCAAACAAACAGGAATGGATGAGTTTAATTCAGATTATTACATCTACTACTATTACACCTAGTACTATTACATCTACTACCCTGGACAAGAATCTCTTAAGAGATAGGAATATCAGGCCATCTTACTTGACTTCTGAAAAACCTATATCCACGTAAAGAAGTAACAGAACTGAACATGGAGCAATGGACTGGTTTGAAATTGGGAAAGGAGTATGACAAGGCTGTATATTGTCACCCTGCTTATTTAACTTACATGCAGAGTACAACATGCAGAGGCTAGGTTATATGAATCACAAGCTGAAATCAAGATTGCCAGAAGAAAGATCAACACCCTCAGATATGCAGGTCTATTCTAATGACAGAAAGCAGAGCAGAACTAAAGAGTCTCTTGATGAAGATGAAAAAGGAGTGTGAAAAAGCTGGCTTGAAACTCAACATTCAAAAAGTTAAGATCATGGCATCTGGTCCCATCTCTTCATGGCAAATAGAAGGGTAAAAAGTGGAAGCAATGACAGATTTTATTTTCTTGGGCTTCAAAATCACTGCAGATGGTAAATGAAGCCATGAAATTAAAAGATGCTTGCTCCTTGGAAGGAAAGCAACGTTAAACCTAGACAGCACTTTAAAAAGCAGAGTCGTCTTTTGATGTGATGACAAATATATCTTTGATATATGACAAAGGTCCATATAGTCAAAGCTATAGTCTTCCCAGTAGTCATGTACAAATGTGAGAATTGAACCATAAAGAAGGCTGACGGCCAAAGAATTGACGCTTTCAAATTGTGTTGCTGGGGAAAACTCTTGAGAATCTCCTGGACAGCAAGGAAATCAAACCAGTCAATCCTAAAGGAAATTAACCCTGAATTATTCATTAAAAGGACTGATGCTGAGATCAAAGATTCCATACTTTGGTTACCTGATGAAAAGTCAACTTACTGGAAAATATCCTGATGCTGGGAACGATTAAAGGCAAAAGGAGCAGGGGATGGCAGAGGATGAGATGTTTAGATAGTATCACCAGCTCAATGGACATGCATTTGAACAAACTCTGGGAAACAGTGAAAGACAGAGGAGCTAGGCCTGCTGCTGAGAGTCACACCATGGAGTGACAAACAGTCAGACACAACTTAGCAACTGACTTAACAACAAAAAAACATATAACCTATTACACAAACATAACATGGATATTTAACCTAACCTGAGGATTACCTGCTCTCAAATTATACATTTCATTTATATTTTTCCATTAAAAAATGTGTCTCATCAATAAACTGTCTCATGCATCTTTTGCATAAGAATTATTTACTGAAAGCCTGATTTATAAAATCAACTACTGTAACTGTATGAGGATATGCTACATGATGTTTAGGGAACAACTCTCTTTTTTACTAAACCGGACTGTACCACTACATAAATTTGAGCAAACTAAATAACCTTTTGCTGTCTTATTTTCCTCATCTGTATTATAGGAATCATGATAGTTCTTATTCTATTGTATGCAAATGGCCTAGTGGTTGGCAGAGCTGACCCTCACCAATGTTAACCATTAGCTAAGTGCTCAACATTTATATTGATTTTTGAATTAACATAAAGCTTAATTAGAACGTTAAAACTAATTACTAAGAGAACCAACTCATGCAATCTAACTTTAGGATTTAATCTGTATAATCTCAAACTTCAATTCTGTTTCTTTATTCTGGATAAATGAACTTTAATTTTAAAAACTCATTTTCAGTAGCAATACAAATGAGGCAACATGATACAGCATAAAGGACATGGAATATATAGACATATTTGGACTAAATCTTAAATTTAACACCTCTCAATTTTAATACTGAAGAAGACATTTAAAATTGTAAAGTCATTTAAGACTTCAACATCTTCCTCATTAACTAGTGAAAAGAAATTTTATATTACTTCCCAGAAGTATTTAAGGTTTATATAAGAAACACATATGATAGGCTACATACATTATTTTTGTTTTTACATTCATTTTGTTTTTAATTTTCCATTAAAATGAAAGCTTTAGTATATACACACAACACAAAATAAATACTAATTTCAAAGTTCTTGAAGTATTTTTATGAGTTGCTTTTTAGATATAACTTTATGTACATGTAAAACTTATTACACAAACAAGATATTTCTAGTTGTGAGGCTTGCTCAATAAATTATTGAAGAAAACATTCTATAGTTTAAACTTTTATGGAAAAAACAATTAAAACTATGGAGGATTTAAAGCTATGCAGGATATATATACCTCATGAGACTGTGAAACACAGTTTTGCTTAAATACAGATGTCACGGATTTCAATATAGATTTAAAAGAAAAAAAAACTAAATGGCTAAAATGTGATTGAAGTAAACATAAGGAGAAACCTAATGAATACTATATTTACAGGAGCCATCTCACATGTGTGTAGATGTCATAAACCAGTGTACAGTCACTGGTTTACGAGTTCTGATTTACTGATGTAAAATCTGTTGAATAATTTTTTTCTCTCACAAATCTGTATTAGAAACACATGCTTCTGAAAGAAACTCCATTAACATGATAGAAGAACATAGGAAGTTAATATTTATTCTTCATTAAACAAGTTTTAAAATAAATGTACTTCATATAAAATGAGAATCTTAAATGTGTATTTAATACCATTTTACAAGAGTAGCTTCTTTTCTCATTTGTACAATAGTTTCACTAAAATGTTTACAGTGCTCTTACTGCATGTATTTTTTATCCAATTCTGTTTTGTCAATGGCTAGAGCTAACTACATGAAAATATACCTTCAGTAAAATAAATGCAAACAGTTTTTAACCTGGAAAAATAGTTTCCAGAGGACTTCTGTTATTGGAAATATTTCAAAATTCAAATGCAAGTTATTATCGAGAAACAGAAAACATTCCCCTATAAAATCCCTATGTGCTTTTAACATCTTCAACCTTAATTTCTTAAAGAAGATGGAAAGATTAAACTAGAAAATAAAAGCAAATCACATCATATTTCTTTAATCCAAACACTTTTTGATGAAGAAAATGTTGGGATGGGGTTATCCTTTCCAAGAGCAGGACAGTACTTACCTAAGGACACTTATTTGATTATTTGTGCTCAACAGACTCCAAGTTTTCCTTTCTTCTTACTTTCCTCACACTCATTCATTCACTTATTCATTCAATAGGTACTTCTGGAGCACTAAGAGATGTGAAGAAGTGCTCTAGAATATCTGTATCTAAGGAATACAAAAGTAATAAGACACAAAACTGGCTTTAAAGCTATCTTAAAGATTTTTAAAATACTTATAATTGTGTCATAATATTAGGATATGTAAGAATTATATTACAAAATAGTATATGCAGTGACCATACCTAAAGGAAGTAAAGATGGAGGTGAGCTTTAAAGGCATCACCTTTCAATGAAAATTCATCACCCTATTCTGTTATTCCAGAACAACTAGCTTATTCCAAGACTGTCTGGAGCAAGTCAAGGTTCATGAGCACTCTATTTAAAGAAGCATAAGACTGTGGGAAAGTCTCCAAGGGGTGGCTAAGGAAGATGCAGAATGAAACTGATGCACTTCAGAAAAGAATAAGACCATTTCCTACTGGGACAATCTTCAGTTCAGTTCAGTCGCTCAGTCGTGTCTGACTCTTTGGAACCCCATGAATTGCAGCATGCCAGGCCTCCCTGTCCAACACCAACTCCCGGAGTTCACTCAGACTCACGTCCATCGAGTCAGTGATGCCATCCAGCCATCTCATCCTCTGTCGTCCCCTTCTCCTCCTGCCCCCAATCCCTCCCAGCATCAGAGTCTTTTCCAATGAGTCAACTCTTCACATGAGGTGGCCAAAGTATTGGAGTTTCAGCTTTAGCATCAGTCCTTCCAAAGAAATCCTAGGGTTGATCTCCTTCAGAATGGATTGGTTGGATCTCCTTGCAGTCCAAGGGACTCTCAAGACTTTTCTCCAACACCACAGTTCAAAAGCATCAATTCTTTGGTGCTCAGCCTTCTTCACAGTCCAGCTCTCACATCCATCCATGACCACTGGAAAAACCATAGCCTTGACTAGATGGACCTTAGTCGGCAAAGTAATGTCTCTGCTTTTGAATATTCTATCTAGGTTGGTCATAACTTTTCTTCTAAGGAGTAAGCGTCTTTTAATTTCATGGCTGCAGTCACCATCTGCAGTGATTTTGGAGCCCCCCAAAATAAAGTCTGATACTGTTTCCACTGTTTCCCCATCTATTTGCCATGAAGTGATGGGACCGGATGCCATGATCTTCGTTTTCTGAATGTTGAGCTTTAAGCCAACTTTTTCACTCTCCTCTTTCACTTTCATCAAGAGGCTTTTTAGCTCCTCTTCACTTTCTGCCATAAGGGTGGTGTCATCTGCATATCTGAGGTATTTCTTGGTATTTCTCCCGGCAATCTTGATTCCAGCTTGTGTTTCTTCCAGTCCAGTGTTTCTCATGATGTACTCTGCATATAAGTTAAATAAGCAGGGTGACAGTATACAGCCTTGATGTACTCCTTTTCCTATTTGGAACCAGTCTATTGTTCCATGTCCAGTTCTAACTGTTGCTTCCTGACCTGCATACAGATTTCTCAAGAGGCAGGTCAGGTGGTCTGGTATTCCCATCTCTTTCAGAATTTTCCACAGTTTATTGTGATCTACACAGTCAAAGGCTTTGGCATAGTCAATAAAGCAGAAATAGATGTTGTTCTGGAACTCTCTTGCTTTTTCAATGATCCAGCGGATGTTGGCAATTTGATCTCTGGTTCCTCTGCCTTTTCTAAAACCAGCTTGAACATCAGGACAATCTTAGCAGCTACCAAAATACAGATTGACTTTCTGTAATCATTTATAAATATGACAGAAAAGTTTCTAGATTAGAATTGGTTCACTTTGGAATAAACTTATGAGAATAAAATGCATTACTGACCTAAAAAGTGCCTCTGAGAACCAACTCTAGAACATACGTTATCTGTAGCCATACTATCTGATACACTTCCTCCAAGTTGTTATGATGAGTGTTCTGTTACTTTAGAAGCAGACAACTAAGAACAATCTGATTTTACTTTAGGGCTTCTATTATATAGTATCTAGGAAATCACATTGTGAAAGCATTGTGTGTTTTATCTGTTTACACCCCTCAGATATAGCTTCTACTATGGAAAAATGAAGAAAAAAATATCCTGAAACAAAGAACTGAAACTACCTGAATACTTAGAAACAAAATAAACGGCAATATTGTTTACCTTCTGTTAATGTTAGCTTTTTGCTCTTAAACAAAATTTTAATTATGTGAAGGTGTCTGTTATATGTACACAGAATCTACGTTAGAGAATTCTCTGGGAAAAGAAATCCAGAGTTGATTAAAACACATACGCATTTGATGAGATAATCAAAACAAGTTATCACTGAATCATAATGAAGTTTTATATTCAAAGTTAAGCTTCAAAATATTTTTTTCCCATCTCAAAGCATCCATACAGTATAACAAAGCAGAATGTCAGCTGTAAGTGATACATGTTACTCCCATTTACACTGCATTCCCTGTTCATCAGTGATATGACTCAAGTAATCATGAAGAAGCTCAGGGAAAGAATTATGGCTCCAAGACCAAGAAAAAGGGGAAAGAGGGCTATAGGAGGCAATTTCGGTAATCTAGATATAAAGTACAGTGGACTTGGCCCAAGATGGATAAACGAATAGATAGGAATAATGAAATAGAAAATATCAGAAAAGATTAATTGATAAGGCTTAGTAACTGGTTCAACAGAGGGTCAAAATAGAGAAGTCATTGAGACTGAAAGGTTACAAATATAGAAAAAAATCAATTTAAGAATCCTATTAATTAATAACATTAACACCCAAGCAAAAGTTCTAAGATCAATTTGGGAAGAGGTAAAATACATACACACACAAATATACACATGTGTATATATATGTATATGAAAGTGAAAATGTTATTTTCTCAGTCATATCCAACTCTTTGTGTCCCCATGGACTGTAGCCCATCAGGCTCCTCTGCCAATGAAGTTCTCCAGGCAAGAATACTGGAGTAGGCAGCCATTCCTTTCTCCAGGGGATCGAATCTGGGTGGCTCAGATGATAAAGAATCTGCCGGCAGTGTGAGAGACCCAGCTTCCTCTATCTCTGGGTCAGGAAGATCCCCTGGAGAAGGGAATGGCTACCCACTCCAGTATTTTTGCCTGGAGAATCCCATGGACAGAGAAGCCTGGATGGTTATAGCCCATGGGGTAGCAAAGAGTCGGAAATGACTGAGCAACTATCATTTTCACATGTGTATATAGGTTTAAACACACACAATATATATATACATATATATAGAGAGATTTACATTATATGTATGTACGTGTATGTGCATATGTTCTGCTTTTTAGAAAAGTATTATGGAAAATTATTTCATGGATATTGAAAAAGGATAGATGCATTATTAATGCATTCCTAATAAATCTGACTATGTTCTTAGTTATTATATTTAAATCCCTTTAACCCAATGAAAAGATTTCAGCCTAGGGAAGTATGCAGGAAAAAAATCACAGTTGAACCCTAAAATCTTGAACTGCAGTTTATATACTACCTAAGTAACTGTATCTTTAAGGAGAACACACCTTAACTTTAACTCCAAAAAGATTTTGGCAAAGCTACTTTCAGCAATATTTCCTCTGGCAAACCACACTTAATTTCAAACTCACAGAATGGATCTTTGGCTAAATATTCCTCAGCTAACCACCTATCCATGAGAGATTTAACCTCTGGTAGTGTTCATGTCTAAATTTTATAGCTTAATCTTCAGGGAATTGATCTTAATTCATCATGGAAATCCTTTACTGAACCAATAAATGGTGACAGAAGTGGAAAGAAACTTCCACATTTATTCAGCTTTAATTTTCCCTCTTTTACTGATGGTTAAGGAAAGCAACATGACACAAAAATTAGAGGGTAAATAAATCCAGTTTCCATAACCATGTATTGGAAAACTAGTTACTAGTTTTGTATGTTGTTATCTGGCTTAACAGTTTTATTGGACTTTTAATTTTATGGAGTGGCAATAGAACATATCATAATATTATGCATGTATTTTTATTAACTGAAAAAAGGAAACCAGAAATATTGTCATAAAAGTTCATTTATCAGGGCAGAATGTATAGACTCTTATCCTGATGTTGATTGTTTCCACAGGGCTATTTACCCTGAATTTCTTGAATGAGGTACAACTTGAGTAAGATTCAGTCTTTCTTGAATCTTTGACTCTATTCCAAAGCACAGTTATGAATAACACAAAGATTTTAAAACAAACACAAATTTCTTGAGAAGTTGTGTGTCTGTGAGCGCACTCAGCCGTGTCAGACACTTTGTGACTTCATGGTCTCTAGCCCGCCAGGCTCCTCTGTCCTTGGCATTTTCCAGGCAGGAATACTGGAGAAAATGGATTTCCATTTCCTACTCCAGGGGATCTTCCCAACCCAGGACTGAATATGCGTCTTGCATCTCCTGCATTGGCAGGTGGATTCCTTACCACTGTACCACCAGGGAAACCCCTGAGAAGTCATACCTTCAGTAAAACTGATCCTTTTCTGTTTAGTCTCTTCTTTAATTTTTTATAAGGATATAATTATTTTAAAGTTCACTTTCAGATTATCAAAGATATGCAAATTCAATTGAAAGCAATTAAATTTACAATTTTGCCTAAATTTTCAAGTCATACAAAAAGCCTAACACTGTTGAGGGTGATATTCAGATAACTTGCTACTACATACATTGCTACAATGTATACTAAAGCAAGCAATTTGGGAAGCCCATCTCTTGGCTTAATAAATAATACATGCTCTTATTTCACTAAGAAAATGTAGATAATAAACAAAAAATACTCCAGATCACAATCTAGAGATTTGTCTTCATCTCCTGCTGTATTCTGCCTCTAATCAAAAGAGAAGAACTCTTTCAGTTTCTATCTAAACTCAACCCTTTCAATAGCTCACATCTCTTATTTAATTTTTCTTTTATTTGTATCATAATTTTTCCTCCTCTGATTTATCATTATCATCAGCCTATAATCATTCTGAAATTTCTCTATCTTAATATAATGTTTCCTATATCCCATCTATCTGTTTAGTTGAAATAAAATCTAATTAAAATTGCATTAAAATAGAACTTGTAAAGGCCCATATGTCTTATCTCTAATTTCTTACCTCCAAATTTCTCCTCTGACTAATCCTAAAGTTTAATTCAAAACATTTTACTAAAACTGCTCTTGACATGGTTATCAATGACCTTTTCCTTGTCTTCTTAGAGTGTCAACTTTAAATTATATTCTTGTTTAATTCCACCACCATTTGACATGGCTGATAATTTCCTCATGATTTTATAAATTGATTTTATAAATTGATTTCTAAGACTGCACACTCCACTGGGTTTCCTCCAACATCAATGTTTACTTTTTTCAGTGTCCTTTGCTAATTCCACTCTCTTTTCTATTTTGAAATGCTGGATTTTCCTCTGTTGTAGCCTATTTTCTATCCATTCAATTTTTGCCAGTCCAATGGCTTTTCCAAACTCCTAAGTTTAGAGGCCCCAGATTAAACCATTGCCTTAGGTCCACACATGAATATGCAAGTTTCTACTTGGTTGGCTTGGAAGAGTTGAAGAAGAAAAGAACTGTGAAAGGAAAAAAAAAATCGGAGCTAGAAACTGGTTAGATGGCACTAGGCAATAAGAATGGTGGGAAAAAACGATTCCCACTACTGTGGACAGGATGTTCGATTCTTATTTCTAAGTTGCTTCTGTTTCTGAGATATGATACCTCCCTCTTTCTCTCCACTGAATCATGCATAGGACTACACACAAGCACAGTTTTAAGTGAAAGAGGTTATATCTGTGAACATTAAGAAAATGGTCTGAGGTTGGCATCTGGGTCCATGTGAGGTCTAACAAGAACTACATATGGGGAAAAGGAAGATAATCTAAACACTAAACTAATTAAGTAGAAGTAGACAAATAGAGCCAGAAGGGACCTTGGTGATGCAAAGTTCCTCTTGGGATTTTTCAGAGATGTGGGAAAAGAAATATATAAAAGAGATTTAAACCTTTAAGGATAGTGATGATAGCTAATTTCCAGATTACACATGTACATTCCCATCTGGCAGGTATTGTTAACAAGGAGAAGGCATGATATGAAAATCTGATATGAAATGAAATATTTAAATATTTCCTTTAATTAGGTTCTATTCAATACCTGTACAAGTGAATGGAACCTGAATATAAAACTCAATAAGGAAAAACATAATTATTGAAATGTTTTCACCATGTATTCTTTAGCTTATGTATAATAAAATGTCTTATACAAAAACAAGTGTCAAAAATAGTCATCTAAAAATAAATATGGCCTCAATCATACTTAACACATCTCTAATTTATATAAATTAAGGTACTTAAGCTTAATTTTGAAGAGAATATAAAAGTATAAGAAAAGTATTTCATATGAAGTATTTAATATTTCATATGAAAAGATTTTTGAATTGTGGATATCTAGAAATTAATCAACTTAACCTACCTTAGAAATTGTTTATTATAAAGTCATGAATTTTTCTTGAGTTAAATGAATGCCAAGTTAATAAAATTGCCTGTATCTTTTCTTTCGTAAAACTTTTTATCAAAATCACATTTACACGCAATATATCAAAGGAATGTAGTTTTAAAATAAGTGAGAGTCCCTGTCTTCCTATATTCTTGCCATCCAGAGGACAATGACCACATCCTACTTTCCTTAGTTAACATTTGATGATGTTTACCAACAGAAGTTGCAAAGCCAGCATTCCAGAGACTATTACTTCATAGATACACTGATCTAGATTTTGGTTTGCAGCCAACAAATGCATGGAGATGCCTTGGTTTTAGTTTCAGCTTTCAGATCTTTCCTTTTTAGTGAGCTTTCAAACCTCACTTGGGCTTTTACTATAGAAAGGAAATTTTCTATTAGAATAGCAAATTAAAGTACACTATCTGATCATGTACTTAAATATTAGCAATACAATTTAGGAAAAAAGTATAAGCTAGGTAAAGTTAGGCTCCGTTCATAGTTTTTTTCAAGTATTCTTAATCACTGTAATTTAATTTGAGATTAACTCAGGCTTGAGTAAAACCTGCTTTAAGTCATTCTTTTTTTAACAAATTTATTTATTTTAATTGGAGGTTAATTACTTTACAATATTGTATTGGTTTTGCCATACATCAACATGTATCCGCCACAGGCATACACGTGTTCCCCATCGTGACCCCCTCCTCCCTCCTTTCTACCCGTACCATCCCTCTGGGTTGTCTCAGTGCACCAGCCCCAAGCATCCAGTATCATGCATTGAACCTGGGCTGGCGATTCGTTTCATATATGATATTATACATGTTTCAGTGCCATTCTCCCAAATCATCCCGCCCTCTCCCTCTCCCACAGAGTCCAAAAGACGGTTCTATACATCTGTGTCTCTTTTGCTGTCTCACATACAAGATAAGCCTGTTGTATCTCAGCCCATGTTAGCATCAAGTTTTTAGTCCGCTTTCCCCAGGCATTTCAACTTCTATTTACTGTTACGTCGTCTGCCTTTGTGCTCTTTATTGTACTAAAACTATTCTTATTTCTTACTGGGATCTGACACTGCTTGAAGAAAAAGAACTATATGACTTCCCTTACAGCTAAGAGTTGTGTTAATCTCCAGAAGAGCTTCAGATTGTCTTCCTAATTTCTGAGCAGTCAGAGTTTCACATTCCAAACCACAGGTAGAAGAAAAATTTACCTTTGCATGCTATATTTGCAATTATGGAATCCTCTTAAATGTCTTTTAAATTTTTCATTGCTCTATGTTATTATCACAATTATTGTAAGCAGATTGATTATAGAAACTTCGGACAAAAAGAAATATATATGGAAAAAATGTTTTAAACTACATCAAAACACTGCATTTAGTTTTCTGACACTGCAGGGACAAATTACCACAAATGTGATGGTTTAAAACAATTGAAATTTATTCTCTCATAGTCCTGAAGGCTAGAAATCTGAAATTCAGCAAGGCAATGCTCCCTCCAGAGGCTTTAAGAGATAATTCATTTTCTTCCTCTTCCATATTCTGCTGGCTCCAGGGATTTCTCTGTGACCTCATCATTCCAATCTGTTTTGGTGATCACATGGCCTCTCTTCTGTGTGTAGTCTCCCTCTGTTTGACTTTCACTAAAACACTTGGCACTGGATTTGGGGCCCACCCAGATAATCTAGGGTGGTCTCTCTCATTTCCAGATCCTTAATTACATCTGCTGAGATGCTTTTTTCAAAAAAGGTAACATTTGCAGATACTGGAAATTAAAATGTAGATATATCTTTTAGGGGTCCATCATTCAATTCACTATAAAAATTTAAACATTTAAACAATTTAAAGAGTCAATCTTTCTCTTAATATCTCTCATTATGGCCTCATCCTGTATAGGGTTTCCCATAAAAACAGTAAAATGAGTAATATATATTTCAAAATATATATTTTGTTAAAACTTCATTTAAAAAATGCATAACAGAAAAATCCAAAATTTAAATTATTTTTGAAGGAAATAGCGTGAGGACAAGAGAATGCAATACAGGCACATCATATCAGTACCTAGGACAGTAGTAACAGTGGATGAGTTCTAAAACTGAGTACTTGTTTCATGGGTGTATATTTTATTTTTATGTTTCATAACTTAGTTATATGTTTTACACAGTCTTTAACTTAATGAAATATTAGCCATTCAAAGACATTAGAAGGATTTTCATAGGATATTTCCAAAGTGGTGATAACAGCTTACACTCCAGTAGTATTAAAAGCATCTGTCACACTGTAGATACCACCCACACTGAATATCATGTTTAAAAAAAAAAAAAGGAAAAAGCAATCTTTGCTACTTGATAAAGATAAATGTCATTTTAAATTTATGTATTTAAGCACCTCTTATTTTTTACATGTACTTTAGAATAAGTTCATCAAGATTCTAAAAATATTTGAATTTTGATTGGAACTGCATTGACTCAATATATGATTTTAAAGAAAATTAACATTATAAAAATGTTGAATCTTCTTATCCATGTATACAATGTAAATATCCATCTCTACAATGTAAATATCCATCTCTATACTTCTTCTCTATGGACAGTCAACAAAAATACAAATGATTTCTCCATAAATGTCTTGCCCATATTTGAATAGTTTTATTCCTGTTAGTATAAATACTGTCTTGGTTTTTCATAAACTTCTTTCGTTTCATTTCACTGATTCTTCTCTCCCCCTATGAAATATCATGTTTGTAACAGAATAATATCATAACTGTCTTTTGATAAGCAGATTACATGTGTCTATGTATTTACATAAATCTGTTTCCACATGTGTGAAGTGAAGTGAAAGTCACTCGGTCGTGTCCGACTCTTTGCGACCTCAGGGACTATATAGTCCACGGAATTCTCCAGGCCAGAATACTGGAATGGGTAGCCTTTCCCTTCTCCAGAGGATCTTCCCAACCTAGGGATCAAACCCAGGTCTCTCTCGCATTGAGGGTGGATTCTTCACCATCTGAGCAACAAGGTAAGCCCCAAAATATTGGAGGGGGTAGCCTATCCCTTCTCCAGCGGATCTTCCCAACCCAGGAACCAAACCGGGGTGGTTCAGTTGCAGGCGGATTCTTTACATGTATAAACATGATATTTTTAGTTAAACATAAGATAAACACAACTAAAACTAGTTCAAACAAATAAGAAATCTATTGAATCACAGAATATTAAATTCTAAATAAGAACAGGCCATAAAAGAAAGAAAAAAGTTTTCCAACAAATAATGCTGTAGGGTTTCTTTTTCCCACTTCTGGAAATTTTTGGTTTGATTTAATAAAATTGTACTAAATGTAAAATTCCCCAGTAAAAGTCAAAAAGCCACCTGAGGTGACAATTTTCTTTGGGCAATGAGTTTTAACTTCCGTTTCACATCTTAAATAGTCATGGGGCTAATTTAGTTTATTGACTCATTTTCCAGAGAGCTTTCTTAATTTGTATATTTCTAGCAATTTGTCTGGAGAAGGCAATGGCACGCCACTCCAGTACTCTTGCCTGGAAAATCCCATTGACGGAGGAGTCTGGTGTGCTGCAGTCCATGGGGTCGCTAAGAGTTGGACACGACTGAGTGCCTTCACTTTCACTTTTCACTTTCATGCATTGGAGAAGGAAATGGCAACCCACTCCAGTGTTTTTGCCTGGACAATCCCAGGGACGGGGGAGCCTGGTGGGCTGCCGTCTGTGGGGTCGCACAGAGTCAGACACGACTGAAGTGACTTAGCAGCAGCAGCAGCAATTTGTCAATTTCATCTAAACTGTCAAGTTTATTGGCAAAAAGGTTTTAACATTCCTTTACTAGGTTTTAACACCTCTAAACTCTGTAGTGATGTCACCATCCCCATTTCTGAGGTAATATTGGTATTTTTTGCATCCTCCCAATGTTTCTCCTTTATGAGTCTACTTACCTGACTGAAACTTTATCAAGATTATTGATCTTTTCAAAGAAACAGTTTTCGGTTTTATTGACTTTTCTCCGTTATTTTGTTTTCCAGTTATTTGTTTTCTACTCTCATCTTCATCTCTTTCCATTAACTTTGTTTAACCAGCTCTTCCCTTTCTGGCCTTTTAAGACAGAAGCTAAAGTCACTATTATGAGACCTTCATTTTCTTCTACATTTGGCACTATAAAATTTCCTGAAATAATACTTTAGCTGTAGCCCACAAATTTTTATATTACATGTTTTAATTTTAATTTAGTTCAAAATATCTTCTAATATCCTCTTTGAATTCTTCTTTGGCCCTTATGAATTGAGTAGTATGTTTTTTAATTTTTCAAGTTTGGGGTAGGTATCAATTATCCTTGTTATTGTTTTCTAAGTTAATTCCATTATGATCACACAATAAGTTTTATTATTTAAATTGTTTTAAAATAATATACACTTATGGGCCCAAATATGGATGTTTTGATAAATATTCTGTGTGCTATTGAGAAAAAATGTACAAGCTATTTGAAATGGAAGTTCTATAAATCCCAATTAATTCCAGTTAATAGTGTTTTTCAAATCTCTCTCCCTTACTGATTATTTACCTATTCTGTCACCTATTTAGAGTAGGTTATTTATATCTCCAGCTATATTGCTTATTTGCTCCCTTATTCTTTGCTGTTGCATCAGTTTTTACTTAGTGTATTTTGAAGCATTATTATTAGGGATATAAGCATTTGGAATTATGTTATCTTTAAAAATTGGTCTCTTCATTATTAAAGAGGAATCCATAATATCTATGACATTTTTTGCTATTAAATCTACTTTAGTATTACTACACTTTTACTGTTAGCTGTTAGCCTAATAAATCTGTCTCTATCTTTTTTGTTTTGGACTTATTGGTGTCATTTGAAGTGCGTTTATTGTAAGCAGTACATAGCTACATTTTTATTCAATCCAGCCTATAATGTTTGCTTCTCAATAGGAATATTTGGACTATATGTGAATTGCAACCATTGATATAGCATAGATCTACCATCTTACGATTTCTTTTCAAGAACACTAGAGGTCCATACGGCCATTTCCTATAGTGTTTGATCACAGATCCTTGTAGAATTCTTATCAATCTATCCCTGTCTTCCAAGGATATCTCTAGCTCTAGCAGATCTGCCAAGTGGCAGAGAAATTTATACTGCACTCTGGACCTGTTGCAGAGCCCTGACTCATTTACAGTTTCATTCAAGATCTGTAGCCTTCAGAGTCATAGAATAAATAGGTCACAGAAGGATTCTCAATTAGAAAATATACTTCTCCAAAACTCAAAGAGGTCCAAAAAGCACTATGTCTCTTTTTCAATGTCAGGATATTCAAGATATAGTAACTTGTCATTTACCATGGCATGCTCCCGGTCATATGATCCCTAAAACATTCACTGATACAGTAGGCCCATAGATCTTCCTAGGGTTTAGCTTCTATACTCTGACATTATCTCATTAGCAGACTCAGAGAACTCAACATTTCTTGTCTACCAAGTTAAATTAGCCTATACTTATGGACATATTTGATCAGCAGAATACCCTACAAAACATAAAACTAACTAACTTCTTTACACAATACAGTGATAGCAAGAAGGAGGATTAACACAAGCCTTGGACAAAGGCAAACAGTGTGTACTGCTGTTCCTCTCATATAAAAGCAAGCTGCTTCAGATCATATTTTATGGTTAGATCAAATAAACCAGGTGCAAGATGCTATATTAACACACAGAAATATTATATCTGACAAAGCAACTGTAATTGGAGCTAATAATAAATTTAGTTCAGAGTAATCTATTATCATTTTCCATATCAATCTGATTTCTTCCAGGATGCAGTAGGTGAATTAATTAATATGATAAAGATAACCACACTTGTAATTTTTTGAGGATGGCACCAATCTTTATAATTCCTCCTGGCTTTTGCTTCTGATTTAATATCTTGAGAGAAGGTGGAGAAGAGAAATTTTAAGGACATTCAGTTGAAATTTTTTACTATCCTAATAGCTCCTGTTCCACAGACTAGAGATGCAATACAAGTTAGGCCTGCCTCTTAGTATAACCCTTCCAATTACATACTTGAGAGCTGGGAACATGACCACCGGATGAATCCACCATCCCATTGACATCACTGTGAAATGAATTTGAGACAGAACTTAGTTTAATATCTGGCCTTGATAATAATAGTACTCCACCCTAACTGAGGTACATCAAGGTATGTCAGATTCACTGGCAGTCTCAGTTCAAACCTTGCAGGGCACAACTCTTGAAGGTTGAGTTTCTACATTCCCATGATGCCTATATTCTAGTTCCTTTGGGAAAGGTTTCATGGGAATAGTATATATGTATACAGTTCTGAACTAAGACTATGAAGCTCTTCAAAAGAACCCATATTACTGTGAGAGTAATAAGTTCTGAGTTGGTAATTTGACTCGAATGTAGAAATTGGGCAAGAAATTATGATTTTCTGCTGTGGTAGGTCTTTTCTTTATTTATTTACTTGGATATTTTTCTAGATACATATTTTTTAAAATTATTTCTTTCTGGTCACACAAGTCAAACAATAGTTGGCAGCTCATATCTCTTACTACTGGGAAAAACATGATCTATTAGTGATCACAATAGCTTCTTACAGATTGGAGGATCAGGACTGCCATACCTTTCTTGCCATTATGGTAATTCTATACACTTTGATGATTAGGTATCATCACTTTTTTTTTTTCCTATTATGGGAACTGATCAGCTCTACTGTTAATAAGAAGTTCAATTTTAGGATAGCACTTCTTGCTATCAATACTATATTATAGATGACAAATTGGACATCATCTTCAAAGATGCTTATGTCCTCTCACTAATTGATTTTAATTATCTTAGGAAAGAAAATGACCTTTGGGCCAGGTGGGTAACATAGTTTCTGATATCATACAATAATTCTCCTCTAACATGCCCACTTCTCTGCGTCTTCTGACATCTACCTTAATACATTAACAAATCAGTCTCAGCATCTTCATTTCATTTTCACTAGTCCATCATAAGGTCCAAATGTAAAAGAGCTATTCCAGGAGAAGGAAATGGCAACCTACTCCAATATCTTGCCTGGAAAATCCTATGGACAGAGAAGCCTGGTGGTCTATGGTCTATGAGGTTGCAAAGAGTCAGTATGACTGAGTACACATGCATTCTAAGAGAACAGTGGGTCTCAAATGTTAGTATACATCAAAATCACCTAGAAGTCTAATTAAATCACTGATTTCTGGACTCCGCCCCCAAAGTTGTTCACAGGTTTGGGGCAGGGCACAATAATTTGTGTTCCTAAGAAGTTCCCAGGTGATGCCAACACTGGTGCTACAGGAACAACACTTTGAGAATAATTGATGTAATCAGTGCTGCTGCTTCTAAAAATGAGTCAGCTCTTCACATCAAAGTGAAGAGTTTTGGAGCTTCAGGTTCAGCATCAATCCTTCCAATGGATATTTGGGACTGATTTCCTTTAGGACTGACTGGTTCGATCTTCTTGCAGCCCAAGGGACTTTCAAGAGTCTTCTCCAACACCACAGTTCAAAAGCATCAGTTCTTCAGCACTCAGCCTTCTTTATAGTCCAACTCTCACATCCATGCATGACTACTGGAAAAACCATAGCTTTGATTATATGGACCTTTGTTGGCAAAGTAATCTCTCTGCTTTCTAATATGCTATTAAGTTTTATCATAGCTTTTTTCCAAGAAGCAAGCATCTTTTAATTTCATGGCTGTTGTCACCGTCTGTACTGATTTTGGAGCCCAAGAAGATAAAGTCTGTCACTGTTTTCATTGTCTCCCCATCTATTTGCCATGAAGTGATGAGACAGGTTGCCATGATGTTAATTTTTATTATTTAGATATACGAAAGTGAAAACCAGAAGAAACAGCTGAAAGATTTGAAAACACTTGGATCTGGGGAGTTGGGCACTGGGAAGGAAGTGAAAGTGAAAGTCATTTAGTCATGCCTGACTCTGTGACCCCATGGACTATACAGTCCAAGGAATTCTCTAGGCCAGAATACTGGAATGGGTGGCCTTTCGCTTCTCCAGGGGATCTTCCAAACCCAGGTCTCCCCAATTGCATGTGGATTCTTTACCAGCTGAGCCACAAGGGAAGTCCAAGGATACTGGAGTGGGAGTAGGGATAGGGAAGGAGCCTATCCCTTCTCCAGCGGATCTTCCCAACCCAGGAATTGAACCAGGGTATCCTGCATTGCAAGAGGATTCTTTACCAACTGAGCTATCAGGGAAGCCTCTAGGAAGGAAGTGGAGGCATTAAATAAACTTCAGTTTTTTTATCTTAAGCTATAAATAAAAATTTTACTTTTTAATTATGTAAATGCATCATTTCCATTAAAAGTTAAACTGTATACTTGATGAGTGAACGATGAACTAAGACATGATTTGGCATTACTTAAAAGTCGAGCGCCTTTCACTTTCACTTTGGGGCTTCCCTAGTGACTCAGCTGGTAAAGAATCTGCCTGCAATGCAGAAGACCTGGGTTTGATTCCTAAGGTGAGAAGATCTCCTGGAGAAGAGAAGGGCTACCCACTTCAGTATTCTGGCCTGGAGAACTCCATGGACTGTGTATAGTCCATAGGGTAGCAAACAGTTGGACACTACTGAGCGAATTTCACTTTTAAAAGTTGAGCAGCTTTTAAATCTACTTCTTAATTTCTCTTTAGCATACTTTTTTTTTGTTCTATTTTCTCACATTTTTTCAGCTGAGAAATAATAATTTGGAAATAACAGGTTCTTTTTAATTTCATTCAACAAATAGCTCTGGGTTGATTTGCCAAAGATCCACCCAGTAACCCTGACTCACTGAAAAAGGGTGGAAATTTTCTGTAAGAGAAGTTGTTTTCTCTTTCACCCCTTCTGAGGCAGCTTCTGCAGCCAACCCTTAAGGCCAGAATCAGATAATAAAAATTCCAAAGCTGACTTCACCCTGAGCTGCAAGATCCAGGAGGCCAGCATCTGCCAGCTTTCACTGAGTCACTAATAGTCTAGGAGGTAAATAATATTTTTATTTTGCTTTGCTGAAATAAAATGAGAAGTGCTGATATCACATTATAAACTCTTTTTCTTTTCAAAAGCAAAGTACATATGTAGTCCCAGAGGTTTTTGAGTTGGTGACAAAAATCCATGTACTGAATCTAGAAGTTATTTGCCATACAATTATATTGCTCTGTACTATTCTACACATTCTTCTTCATGTGCAGCTGAGACTACATATTTCCTGAGAATAAGAACTTCACCTCTTCTATCTTTGTGCACCATTTTCTAGCCTCATTATGTTAGGCATTATAGTTATTAATAATTAATACCTAATAATATGAATATCTAATATTTTCACAGAAATAATAACATTAATGCATGGTCAAGTTTTAAAGAGAGGAACCTCAAATTCTTGTCCTCATTCTTTTATAGGATTCAAATTTGCATTTTGATAATGCCTATTTGGCAACCCACTTTAGTACTATTGCCTGGAAAATCCCATGGACAAAGGAGCATGGTGGGCTACAGTCCATGGGGTCACAAAGAGTCGGACAGGACTGAGCGACTTCACTTTCACTTTCATTCTTACTAAAAGGTGCCTTAAAATGTGTTTACTAACATTACTTTTATTGTGAAAGTTTGAAGCCAGCAATTCAGTTGGTGAGATGAAGGGAAGAAATCTATGTTGGTTAGGTGAAGGTGTTCCATTTTTTAAAAATCATGCTACAATGGATGTATCTTAGCTTGTTCATCCTGATGATCATTGCTTTCCTTTTTTTCTCCCCCCATGGGATACATTTTTGAAAAAATTTTATTAACATTTTTAATCAGAGGATATTTACAGTGTTGTGTTAATTTCTGCTGTACATCAAAGTGAATCAACTGTAAGTATACACATATATCCTTCATCTTGAGCTTCCCTCCCATGCTCCCCACCCCACCCCTCTAGGTCATCATAGAGCACAGAGCTGAGGTCCCTGTGTTATACAGCAGCTTCCCACTAGCTGTCTATTTCACACATAGCAGGACCACTGCTTTCTAGTAGGATCATGCCTATGTAATTACACATACACACACACACACATATATGTGTGTGTATATATATATATATATATATATATATATATATATATATACACCATCAATTTCAATATATGCCCCTTAAGAAGAGGATGAAAGATTTGTTGGCTAAATATCTGTTACATATATATCATATTCACAGAACTTCCAAATTGAAAGAAAAGTTTAGAAACTTTCAATCTACCACTTACTTTTAAAAATTAAATAAACATAGCCCATTGAGAAGAATACATTTCCCAAGTAAACAGGAAGCATCAGATGCAGAGTTGATACTTGACATATAACATAACCAGGTCCCATTTCTTTATTTTTGTTTTTTGTTTTCCATTACTCTGGGAGACAAACAGAAAAATAGGAAAATCCCATGGACGGAGGAGCCTGGAAGGCTGCAGTTCACGGGGTCGCTGAGGGTCGGATACAACTGAGCAACTCCACTTTCACTTTTCATTTTCATGCATTGGAGAAGGAAATGGCAACCCACTCCAGTGTTCTTGCCTGGAGAATCCCAGGGACGGGGGAGCCTGATGGGCTGCCGTCTATGGGGTCGCACAGAGTCGGACACAACTGAAGTGACTTAGCAGCAGCAGCAGTGATTAATGTCAAATAGTGTTCCTCCTATGTTTTTCTCTAAGAGTTTTATAGTGTCTCCGCTCATATTTAGGTCTTTAATCCATTTTGAGCTTATTTTTTGAATGGTGTTAAAGAATGTTCTAATTTCATTTTTTCTTTGCATGTAGCTGTCCAGATTTCCCGGAATCATTTGTTGAAGAGATTGTCTAATGTATAATCTTGCCTCCTTTGTCACAAATTAATTGACCATAGGTCTGTAGGTATACGGTTTTATCTCTGGGTTTTCTATCCTGTTCCATTGATCTGTATTTCTTTTTTTCTTTCTTTGGCTTTTGCACAGGAAAGGAAACCATAAAATGAAAAGATAGCCCACAGTGGGGGAAAATATTTGCAAATGATGTGACCAGCATGGGATTAATCTCCAAAGTTTAAAAACAGCTCATGCAGCTTAATGTCATCAAAGCAAACAACCCAATCAAAAAATGGGGAGAAGACTTAAATAGATATTTCTCAAAAAGCATACAGATGATCAAGAGGCACCTGAAAAGGTGTTCAGTGTTGCTAATTATTAGAGAAATGCACATTAAAACTACAATGAGGTATCACCTCACACCAATCAGATTGGCCATCATCAAAAAAATCTACAAACAATAAATGTGGGAGAGGATGTGGAGAAAAGGGAACTCTCCTACACTGTTAGTGGGAATGTAAATTGATATAGCTACTATGGAGAACAGTATGGAGTTTCCTTAAAAACCTAAAAATAGAGATACCTTATGATTCTACAACATAATCCCAGGCATATATCTGGAGAAAAACATGTATTTGAAAGGATACTGTTAGGTAGGTAGGAGTCCAAAATGACGGTGGCTACAAGACAAGGAAGGGAAAAGCCCATGAAAATGAAACAAAAGAAGGTCCGAGGACCTGAGTGAGGACCTCAGGTAAAGCAAACAACACTCCTGGCTGGCCCAAATTACATAGGACAGGCCCAGGGAGAGATAAACATATAAATAGAGGAGCCAAAGCTAGCTCGCTCTCTCTCTCTCCTGCGCGCTGGGGCGCTCTTCTCCTCGTGTCTTTAGATCGACGTGCCCTCACGCCTCGAAGATGATTTTCCTGCTATCTTCTAAATAAAATAGAGCTGTAACACTGAGCTGTAACACTGATTTGTCTAAGAGCTATAATATGGTCCATTCGAGACCTGAGAGCTATAACAAGCTATACTCCAAATCTTTGTTGTGACGAGACAAAGAATCAAGGAAGATACACTCGCATGACAGATACACACACCCCAACGTTCACTGTAAAACTGTTTACAGTAGTCAAGATATGGAAGCAACCTAAATATCCCTCAAAAGAGGAATGGACAAGATGTGTACATATATATAATACAATGGAATATTAGCCATTAAAAAGAATGAAGTGAAAGTATTACTCAGCCATTAAAAAGAATACATTTGAATCAGTTCTAATGAGGTGGATGAAACTGGAGCCTATTATACAGTGTGAAGTAAGCCAGAAAGAAAAACACCAATGCAGTATACTAACACATATATATGGAATTTAGAAAGCTGGTAACGATAACCCTGTATGCGAGACAGCAAAAGAGACACAGATGTATAGAACAGTCTTTTGGACTCTGTGGGAGAGGGAGAGGGTGGGTTGATTTGGGAGAATGGCATTGAAACATGTATATCATATATGAAACGAATTGCCAGTCCAGGTTTGATGCATGATACTGGATGCTTGGGGCTGGGGACTGGGATGACCCAGAGGGATGGTATAGGGAGCGAGGTTGGAGGGGGGTTCAGGATGGGGAACACGTGTATACCCGTGGTGGATTCATGCTGATGTATGGCCAAACCAATACAATATTGTAAAGTAATTAGCCTCCAATTAAAATAAATAAATTTATATTTTAAAAAACTGAAAAAAAATAGAATGAAAGAATGTTGTTTGCAGCAAAATTGGTGGGGCTAAGATTTTCATACTGAGTGAAATGAATCAGACAGAGGAGAAGAAATATTGTATAACATCATTTATATGTGGAATTAAAAAAATGATACAAAAGGACTTATTTATGAAACAGACTCACAAATTCAGAATAAATTTAGTTACCAGGGGGAAGAATGGGGAGAAGGGATACTTAGGAAGTTTGGGATTAACAAGTATATACTGCTATATTTAAAATGGATAACCCTCAAGGACCTACTGTATAGCACAAGGATATTTCATGTAACAACTGAAATACAATATTAGGCAACTACCTAGATGGGAAAAGAATTAGAAAAAGAATACATACACCTATATATATAACTGAATCACTTTGCAGTACACCTGAAACCTATATGACCTTGTTAATTATAGTCCAATATAAAATACAAAGTTATTTTCTGAAAAAAAAAAGTAACAAAAATGAAGCTAGAAATGCTAGTCTAAATATTTCTATTGGCTTTATTTATCTATTTTTCAACTTGAATGATTTCCTGATTCTTTCCTAAAGGTAACAGTGCTATTTATTTATAAATATTTAAATATTTTAAAACAAAAGTTGTAACCAAATAGTTAACATATTACTTGAGTTTTCCAAAGTACTGAGATGATTCACTGAAATGATATACAATTTATGGGTTTTTGTTTGTTTGCTTATTCGTTTTATTACCTTAGAAGACACAGCTCTCATTCTGTCATCTATTAAATAACTTCTTAGTGTTTTAAAATAATCATAGAGTAGATACTAAAGTACTCAATAACCTCAGATATGCAGATGATACCACCTTTATGGCAGAAAGTGAAGAGGAACTAAAGATTCTCTTGATGAAAGTAAAAGAGGAGAGTTTAAAAATTGGCTTAAAACTCAACATTCAAAAAATTAAGATCATGGCATCTGGTCCCATCACTTCATGGCAAATAGATGGGGAAACAATGAAAATAGTGACAGACTTTATTTTCTTGGGTTCCAAAATCACTGCAGATGGTGACTGCAGCCATGATATTAAAAGATGCTTGCTCCTTGGGAAAAAAGCTACAGCAAACTTAGACAGCATATTAAAGAGCAGAGACATTACTTTGCCGAAAAGTTCATCTAGTCAAAGCTATGGTTTTACCAGTAGTCATGTATGGATGTGAGAGCTGGACCATAAAGAAAGCTGAGCACTGGAGAATTGATGCTTTTTAACTGTTGAGTTTGAGAAAACTCTTGAGAGTCCCTTGGACAGCAAGAAGATCAAACCAGTCAATCCTGAAGGAAATCAGTCCTGGATATTCCTTGGCAGGACTGATGCTGAAGCTGAAACTCCTATACTTTGGCCACCTGATGCAAAGAACTGACTCATTGTTAAAGACCCTGATGCTGGGAAAGATTGAAGACAAGAGGAGAAGGGGACGACAGAGGATGAGATGGTTGGATGGCATTACCAACTGGATAGACATGAGGTTGAGCAAGCTCCAGGAGTTGGTAAGGACAGGAAAGCCTAGTGTGTTGCAGTCCATGGGGTCGCAAAGAGTCAGACATGACAGAGTGACTGAACTGAACTGAGATACTAAAGTACATGGAAGAGTTATCATTAATAAACATGAATTTGTTTTACATGTTGCCTTAAGATGCTAGCGAATAGATACATTCACACAGATATCTGTGTAAGGATCAGGTGGGAGTCTTGTGAAGAATAAAAACTAATGACCATAAACAAAACAAAATACAATATATTATATCAATATTAAGTAACTCACCAAACTGATGGATACACTTGACAATGTTTTAGTAAACAGGCAGGTGCTAAGAGAAGTAGAGAAAAAGAAGTACAACCAAGGCCAGGCCTGTAATAGCCAAATTCATAAACTATCAGTAGCAACACAGGTGACATTTCTGCCACTTGGCACACAGTACTATTGCTGGGCTCAGAAGACTACCATCACTGCTACCTGTTACCATTCCCCCTTTTCTAAGAATGACTTTGCCACTGTTTCTACATCTTACTGTCACAAATTTAAGATCCAAAATCTCTAACAAGGATCTGACTGGCCAAGTACAGGGCACTATCCATGCCCTAGTGACTCATGAAGTGAAGAGACTGTATTTGTCTCCCTTGTCTTACATATTTAGGTAGAGAATATTTCTTCTCATGAAGACTCATACTGGAGAGAATTCTCTCCAAAACAGAAATGCTCAGATGCCTGATATAAACAAAAAGGCAAATGTTTGCAAAGTGTATCTATATTAAGAATTACAGTTGAAGCTTCATCAATCTCTACCAAAATAATGAGTTTTCCTAATGGTATTCATCATGCTATTATTTTCGATTTGTAAGCTCTTCTCTTGCTCTAGGCCATTGATAAACTTCATTTCTACAAATGCCAATTAAGAAAATATAAAAGTTCAAAACTCATAGTTTAAATAAATATGAAATTGTTTTCATTAAAACTTATAGAGAAAAACGAGTCATATTTTTACCTGTTTATGGTATAGAAAGATGTCAAGGAGAATATCCCTAGCATTTGAAGCTATTAAATATTATGTCTGTATAATTAAGGAATTGGATATATTTCATAGCATTTCTAATATATTCATAATATATATGCAATATTTTGAAATTTCAAAGTGAGTTTATATACCTTATATATCAGTCATTCAAAGAAACTAAAGAGGAAATTGAGGTGCAAAGACATAATACAATGTTAATTTCAGAGCTTAAGCAAGAAAGATTTCCCTGCATCATTTAGCACACTTTGCTATATACTGTGAAAGCAGAGATAATCAGATGCAATTCTATCTATTGTATCCAAGTATACCTTTATCTCTTAAGTTGTAGAGTTTTTTCTTTTTTGTTTTCTGGGCATTTAAGAGGAGTTCAAAATGGGTAATCAGAAAGAGAACTAACACACTAGTTCCTAGAATTTAAATGCCTCATTCTGCTGTGAATTTTTGTCCCAGCTCTAAAAGATGTAAAATACGGTCCTTCCCATGAAGTGATGTCCTCCATCAATTCTCACTCTCTGCCCCTTGAACTATTCTTATTCAGGTGGAAGTAAATGGGCTTGTTAAAAAACTATCTAGTTGCCAGACAGGATTTTTGTTTTTTGTTTTTTTCTGGTTTTCCTAATCCTCTAATTTGAATGACTAAAAGACAGCATTAGAAATAAAATTTTAAATCATAACATGAAGTTAGATGAGCTTGAGAGCCTCCTGATGGTCATCACTAGTCTAGATATGACCATAATTGCCCCACTCATTCTCCCAATGAGTTATAGAATTGGGTCTGTGATAGATGCTGTAGGTTGGCTGAACTGAATATGCCCAATCCAAAGCCACACTCATTTCTCACTCTCTTGCAGCAAGGAAAATCCATCTGATAGACTCACCAACTACTCATCAAGTAGAATACGGCTTGGAAACTGTGTAAGAACAGTTATTTTTCTAAATGTCAGACATATATAAGGAAAAGAAACTTTGGATCTTTCTTTGAAGTTTGAAACAAACTATCAAACATGCTCATTTAGCTGACACTGAAATTAATACACAATCCTTGATGAAAGCAAACAACCTGGAGAGATGAAGAATGACTACTACAATTTGAATAGAGACAGGGTCTACAAGTCAACATCACAGTAAATCATATAAACACCTTGTGCTGATATGGTTATTATTGCTATTCAGTTCAGTCAGGAATCTAGGGCTGCTATAAGGATCAAATCCATGAATAATATATTTGAAAGTTTTGAAAAACTATAAACCTCCAAATAAAAGGCATAATACTGTTACAATCCTTTCTTCTAATGGCCCTTACTTAACCTTCCACACTAGAGCACTTTACTTTCTAAGCTAGGGTTTTTCTGAGTATACCTTGTTGAATATCCACTTGAAGAAAGAGTACAGAGCACATCAGTGGCCATATCTACCACCTTGTATCAAGACCACATCTTGGAAAAACTGTAGATTGAGCAAGGCTTACTATGGGGAGTGCTCATTCATCTGAAATCCTGTACTTTATTCCCTGCTAAATCACTAACTAGAAAATTAAAATTGTTTTACAATGGCTTAAACTATAAACTTTTTAAAACTAATATTCAGGACAATAACGAATGATGGTGGTTGACTGATAGTCATTCAGCAGCTTCATAAATCAAACCACCTAAGCAACCAACCCTGCGCTGCTTATTTTCTCAGCCTGCCCTGCCTTTTGGGCAACACTGCTGAGGCTTGCTTTTGATCTCAGCCATTGAAAATTTCTATTCAACAAGTGGCTCACTGCTTGCATTTTCCTTAAGGGAAGAAGCAGTCTGGGAATTCCTGAGATTTAAATTCACCATTAAAATGAATTTTTTTTTTTCTTTTTCTCACCCTTGCTGCCAATTATTTCATGCTGGCAGGTTTGGCACATTTGCTCATCCCATAAAATGTATAAATGGGTTCTCCATGAAGATGAAATTCTTCATTGTTGCCATTCCAAAAGTGTATGCTTTGAAAAGAATGTGCTATGTTCTGTAAATACTTCACCTACCAATATAAGTTTACAAATTTGCTACTAGAGTTTGAACATTTTCATTCTTTTTTTGGCAATGCAGACACACACATAAAGTGACCTCCTGCCTAAATATCTACATCTGACACGCCTGCTTGCAGACACAGCTGAACTGACCTTTTTTTTTTTTTTTTTTTCTGCTTTAATGACACATCAACAGCTGGTCTCTGAAAGGGATGGGTGAACTCGGTCATATTTTAAGCCAGATAACTTTTCAAAAAATTTGTCAAGTATTTTGCCAAATGCTCAAACTTATATTTCTTTAAACCCTTGTGTATTTGAAGAAAAAATTTAATCCACATGTTTCTAAGTAGTTTGCCTTTAACTCATGAAAATATTTTCTCAGGAAAAAATTATCATCCAAAACAGTATATATATATTATTCTTTCAATATACTTGTTTGTACAATAAGTTTATATGCTATCTTACAGAATTTGGTTTGAGGCTCACATTGCATTTAGTCCAGGAAAGTTTTCTAGACTCAAAATAATGAAATAAAAATAGGTTTTTTTATTCTGAAGATAGGGAAATGATATTATGAGGCATATATACAGAATTTAAAGTTTTGTATATCCTTTCTTCTTTTTCTTTCCTTGCTTTCTTCTCTTTCTCTTTTTAGTTTCATGATAGTGTCATTTGTTATATTATTTAAACTGCTGCAGTGCTACATTAGCTACATAATTTCTTGGTGGGCATTCACATTGTAATCTACATATATTGCACTCCCTGGAGTTGTGTACAGTAAAGTATACTACTCATATTAAAATTTATTATAAAAGATTAATGAATTTTACTTCAGGCTAAAGTTACTTTTCTAATAAACAGTACTATCATTAAATTGATAACAAATGAATAAAAATTATAACATACTTTTATAGATGAGACTATTTCAAAGAAAAAAAGAAAAAAAAGAATCCCAGTACCAAAGACAGTGTAGCTTTTCTCTTCCCCTTTTAGGAAGAATGTGAAGGAAAAGAATGACAGACAGATTATTGACCTCATGCAGGAACTCTTTTTGTTTCAGGCAAATAAGGAGTTTTTAATCTTATTTTTCAAACGTGGTGAAAAAAGAGTCAAGAAGTTCTGCAATAAATCCTTTTAGGCATAGATTGACCTTTGACCACTGAACTGCCTTCAGTTATTCTCTGGGAGAGGGAGAAATAGAATTTTGAGAGTGAGTTCTAGTTACATCATAAGAGTTTTTTTTTTCCTTGATGTTTGCTTTCTTTGGCTGGTATTGCACAGCTTCTTGAGGAAAATAAATCCCTTGGTAGTGTTTGTCTTGTATGTGTGTGGGACTATTTGAATCAAAGCAAGTTTAAGCAAAACCAAGAGTTCCAGTGTGTGATGAACCTAGGCAATCTGTCGCTTGAACATAAAGAACATGATCCATTGATTCCAGTGGCCCTTCCAGGATTTCACCAGTGATGCATGCAGAAATCCATCACAGACGAATGTGTCACTTTATTTGATATGGATTCTTGCCCAGAAACTCAGTAAAACCTCAGTGAGTCAAAAAATTCATTCAGGAGTGTTTGTAAGACATGAGTATTAATGAATATAAAAGGAAGATAGAGAAGGTAAGTTTACCAGGAACTGTTTAAATTATTAAAAGTAAAATCAGCCACCACTAGAAATAATCATAAACCCAAAATTTACATACAAGCTAACAACAGAGATATATGGCATGTGAAAGTAAATCAGCTCTCAGAATGTTTCATTGGTTTTTAAGCAATTTTTTCTAGATCACAATGCATATGTTCATGTGAAAAAGCTCCAAATGGCAAGGAAATAATAACACTATTTCAAATACATTATAAATTAGGAATATGAAAAGGGAACCTTTTGAAAAACATAAATCCCCATGTGGATTTTTGTGTGTGATTATTATACTTAGGTATGAAAATGGGAGAGGAGACAAACCCAAACTTTTTTAAGATGACTTCTCCTTAATGATGAAGGATGACTTCATAAGATGACTTCTTCTTTACGAGCATAAAAAAAGAATGCATCACAAGCTTCATAATGTAATAATACAAGTTTTATGTTAATATTTTCTTCTCATTCAGTAAATATTTTTATATAGAAAGTTCATTTTATAATGCATTTCAAGCCATAGGGGTTAGCTGGGGAGCACATTTATGGTCTTCATTATTGTATCATAGGCAGGATTATTTTAGAAAACAAAGTAACCTGAGTAACATACAAATTGGTTACAACTGGACCATGGATATATATGTTTCTTGTTAACATATGTATGTTGGAAGGAGTCAATAGGTTCATTCCCTGTCTGGTCTGCAGTATTAACTATTAATGTTGTAAATTTTCTTCCTCATTCACAGGAGAAAATTTTTGATATTTTAGAATGTTTTTCTGTTTCAAATTTGAATTGGTAGTTGAAATGTGACATAGGAAGAATTGGAGAATCTAGGAATTTAACACAATTTTAAAAAGAGAGCTCTCAGATCTTCTCAGGAGGCGAGTCTCAGAGATCTGCTTTCCATTCTTACAGTTTTTTTCTTGTTTTTTTTTTTTGTATTTAAATAAAAATTTATTTATTTTAATTGGAGGTTAATTACTTTACAGTATTGCATTGGTTTTGCCATACATCAACATGAATCCAGTTTTCATGTAATGTTTGCTGCTTGACTGAGAATGGTGTGCTAAACCAAATCAGTATTCTAATGGGATGAGGAAACTAAAACCACTGAGTTATGGCTGATTTTTTTCCCAGGACTAGATTCTTAAGTCTCATTTGTTCCCTAAATAAAAATCACCAATGAACTCTTTAGGAATAAACACTCTCATTACATGTGATCCTCATTTGCCTAATTTTTAATATATATCAAGATATCAGTATGTAACACTGTACAGGAGGCAGTGCCCAAAACCATCCCAAAGAAAAAGAAATGCAAGAAGGCAAAGTGGTTGTCTCAGGAGGTCTTATAAATAGCTAAGAAAAGAAGAGAAGCAAAAGACAAAGGAGAAAAAGAAAGATACACCAAACTGAATGCAGAGTTTCAGAGAACAGCAAAGAGAGATAAGAAAGCCTTAAGTGAACAATGCAAAGAAACAGAGGAAAACAATAGACTGGGAGAGACTAGAGATCTCCTCAGAAAATTTGAGATACCAAGGAAACATTTCATGCAAAGGTGGACACTATAAAGGATAGAAATAACAGAAGCAGAAGAGATTAAGAAGAGGTGGCAAAAATACAAAGAAGAACTGTACAGAAAAGGTTTTAATGACCCAGATATCCATGATGGTGTGGTCATTCACCTAGAACCAAACATCCTAGAGTGTGAAGTCAAGAGGGCGTTAGGAAGCATTATTATGAACAAAGCTAATGGAGGTAATAGAATTCTAGCTGAACTATTTAAAATCCTCAAAGATGATGTTAAAGTAGTGCATTCAATATGCCAGCAAATTTGGAAAGTGTAGCAATGGCCACAGGACTGGTAAACTCAGTTTGCATCCCAATCCCAAAGAAAGCAATGCCGAAAGATGTTCAAACTGCCTCATGTAAAATTGCACTCATTTCATGTGCTAGCAAGATAACGCTCAAAATTCTTCAAACCTAGGCTTCAAAGGTACATGAATCAAGAACTTCCATATATACAAGCTGGATTTAGAAAAGGTAGAAGAAAGAGTTCAAATTGCCAACATCTGCTTAATCACAGAAAGAGCAAGGGAATTCCAGGAATAAAACTACTTCTGCTTCATTGACTACACTAAAACCTTTGACTGTGTTCATTACAACAAACTGTGGAAAATTCTCAAGATTGGTATACCAGATCATCGTACCTGCCTCCTGAGAAACCTGTACGAAAGTTAAGATGCAACAGTTAGAACCAGTTATGGAACTATGGACCAATTCCAAACTGGGAAAGGAATACATCAAGGCCACATATTGCCACCTGTTTATTTAACTTACATGCAGAGTACATCATGTGAAATGCTGGGCTGGATGACTCAAAAGTTGGAATCAAGATTCCTGGGAGAAATATCAACAACCTCAGATATTCAGATGATACTATGCTAATGACAGAAAGCAAAGAGGAACTAAAAAGCCTCTTGATGACAGTGAAAGAGGAGAATGAAAAAGCTGGCTTAAAATTCTACATTCAGAAAAACTAAGATCATGGCATCTGGTCCCATCACTTCATGGCAAATGGATGGGGAAAAAATGGCAGATTTTATTTTGTGGGGTCCAAATCACTGTGGACAGTGACTGCAGCCATGAAATTAAAAGACACTTGCTCCTTGGAAGAAAAGCTGTGACAAACCTAGACAACATATTAAAAAGCAGAGACATCATTTTGCCAACAAAGGTCCATATAGTCAAAGCTATGCTTTTCCAGTAGTCATGTGTGGATGTGAGAGTTGGACCATAAAGAAGGTTGAGTACCAAAGAATTGATACTTTCGAATTGTATTGCTGGAGAAGACTCTTGAGAGTCCTTTGGACTGCAAGGAGATTAAACCTATCAGTCCTAAAGGAAATCAACCCTTATATTCATTTGAAGGACTGATGCTAAAGCTGTGGGGATGCTAAAGGTGAAACTAAAATTTTGGCCACCTGATATGAAGAAGCCAACTCACTGGAAAAGATCCTGATGCTGGGATCAGATCCTGATCCTGAGAGTAGGATTAAAAGGAGTCGACAGAGGAAGAGATGGTTGGATGGCATCATTTGACTCAATAGACATGAGCTTGAGCAAACTCCACGAGATAGGGAAGGAAAGGGAAGCCTGGCATGCTGTAGTCTATGGGGTCACAAAGAGCCGGACATGATTTAGCAACTGAACAACAACAACCAGATATCAATATTTAGAATGAATAAGGCACAAAACTCAAGTATTAAAACATGTTTTTTTTTTTCTAGAATCTCCATTATGTTCAATTATTAACATAATTATTCATATTATGGAGAATTATGGAAACAGATTATATGTTGGTTGGGTTCTAATTTAAATTTGGATGTATCTCAAACCCTACATATAGGCATATTTAAATATAACACTTTTACTCATTTCAGTTCAGTTCAGTCACTCAGTCATGTCCAACTCTTTTCGGACTGCAGCACACCAGGGTTCCCTGTCCATCACCAACTCTTGGAGTTTGCTCCAACTCATGTCCATCCAGTCAGTGATGTCATGCAACCATCTCACCCTCTGTCATCCCTTTCTCCTCCTGCCTTCAATCTTTCCCAGAATCAGGGTCTTTCCCAATGAGTCAGTTCTTCACTTCAGATGGCCAAAGTATAGGAGTTTCAGCTTCAGCATCAGTCCTTCCAATGAATATTCAGGACTGACTTCCTTCAGGTTTGACTGGTTTGATCTCCTTGCTGTCCAAGGGACTCTCAAGAGTCTTCTTCAACACCGCATTCAAAAGGATCAACTATTTAGTGCTCAGCCTTCTTTATGGTCCAACTCTCACATCCATACATGACTACTGGAAAAACCATAGCTTTGACTAAACAGAACTTTGTTGGCAAAGTAATGTCTCTGCTCTTTAATATGCTGTCTAAATTTGCTGTCGCTTTTTTCCAAGGAGCAAGCATCTTTTAATATCATGGCTGCAGTCACCATCTTCAGTGGTTTCAGAGCCCCCCAAAAATAAAGTCTGTCACTGTTTTCATTGTTTCCCCATCTATTTGCCATGAAGTGATGGGACCGGTTGCCATGATCTTAGTTTTTTGAATGTTGAGTTTTAAGCCAATTTTTTCACTTTCCTCCTTCATTTTCATCAAGAGGCTCTTTAGTTCTTCTTTGTTTTCTGCCATAAGGGTAGTGAAATCTGTGTATCTGAGGTTACTGATATTTCAACCAGCAATATTGATTCCAGCTTGTGCTTCCTCCAGCCCCAGCATTCCACATGATGTACTCTCCATATAAGTTAAATAAGCAGGGTGACAATATACAGCCTTGACTTACTCCTTTCCCAATGTGGAACCAGTCCATAGTTCCATGTCCAGTTCTAACTGTTACTTCTTGACCTGCATACAGATTTCTCAGCAGGCAGGTACTTGTTTGGGTAACATTTAAAACTCTTATATTTTGAAGTTTCAGAGATATTCTGTGTACCTCCATTTGATTTACTATTAGCTCCAGACTTTTAGCAGCTGGTTTTTATCTTGTTCTCAGTTTCAATTTTATACTGAGAATAATAAAATAACTGTTTACATAATGTCGACCAATGTTAGCTTCAGCTAAAAGGTGAAAATAACAGTGACAGGCACATTCTGCATGCTCAGTCACTTCAGTTATGTCCGATTCTTTGCAATCCTAGAGACTGTAGCCTCACAGGCTCTTCTGTCCATGGGATTCTCCAAGCAAGGGTACAGGAGTGGGTTGCCATGCCCTTCTCCAGAGGACCTTTCTGACCCAGGGATTGAACCCATATCTCATGTTTCTTGCATTGGCTGGTGGGTTCTTTACCACTAGCACCACCCTGGAAACCCAAGAGGGACAGACAAGTATTTAAATAGGAAGTTGTTTGTTACACTCTGATTAATGTATTACAATATGAATAAGAATGTATTGAGGTTTGTGCACATTAATCATAATATTTAAGTTGATATAATTGAGGGTATTTTCTCACTTAAAATTTATTAAAATGTTTATTTGAATACTGTAAAAATGTTGCATAAATCATAAATTTTTCAAATTTTAGAGTTTTATGCTGGATAAATAACTTAATTGTAGACAGCAATAATAAAATCAAATAGGTTCTGTACTTTTTAATTTCTATCTATGGTAGTGGTGAAAGTGAAAGGTGCTCAGTCATGTCTGACCCTTTGCGATCCCATGGAGTAGTCCATGGAATTCTCCAGGCCAGAATACTGGAGTGCATAGCCTTTCCCTTCTCCAGGGGATCTTCCCAACCCAGGGGTCAAACCCAGGTCTCCTGCATTGCAGACAGATTCTTTATCAGCTAAGCAACCAGGGAAGCCCTATGGTAGTGGAAATTATTTCTATTTGAGATAAGATTGTGGCTGTAGGGGACACTACCAGTGTCCCTCTTCTCCAAATTTAGAGGATGACAGGACTGCCAGATAAGAACTGTGGGGACATTAATGTAGGAGAAATTGGCAATTCAATCAAGGTACAGATAGGGAAGGCAATATTCCTGGCCAGTCTTATGATGACAACTATCTGATGACTTTTGACTTGCAACAAATGGGGTATTTTATGGTGCCTTAGAAGACTACTAAAGTTTTTTAACTTGTAGTAGGAAATAATCTTGAACTAGTAGCTCTGTTTCTACTGCTGAGTAAGAAAAATATGCTAGAAAACGCTCCCATGGAAAAGACAGTGTGACAAATAGCTCTGACTTTGAATCTTACGTCTTCCATTTGTTATCTGTCAGCTTGGGCAAGTGCTCTAATCTCATTTAGCCTGTTTTCTCCTTTATAAAAGAGAACAACAGTACTAATTCACTGAGTTTTTGTGAAGATCGAATGAGGTAATTCTTTACTTATTTATATAAGCAGTAAACATGAACTTTAGTAGAAGGTATATATTGAACTTATGTTAGTGACTTATTATTTTTCTAATAAATATGCTAAATTGTTATGTTCATTTTTTTCTTCATTATAAAATGTAGTGGTTTCTGAATTCCCTTTGTTAATATAAAACTTTATTCTGGATTTGGCCTTCATATATGGTAAGTAAGAGAGGAAAAAGATGTGAGCCTGGGATCCAGTATAGTCCTAGGCTTGATTTCTCCTTGCTGCTGACTCTTAAGTACAGAAATAGTTCTCCCTCTCCCTTAAATGTGTGTCACAGAGCTATTATAGTGTTTAAACATTTTCTGAAGTATAACAGACATATAACTATATTAGTATCAGGTTCCAACATAATTATTCAATACATGCATATATTGTGAAATGATCACTACAATTTAAGTCTAGTTAACATCTATCACTAGAGTCATATTCTTAAGAACAAAGAATAAATAGCTGAGAATAGGAGTTTATTGTTCCCAATGCCTACTGTGCCCTGAATAGCAGTGTCTTTTAATTCCTGAAGGAACACAGATAACAGGTGATAGTAAACTGATAATGCAGGGGTCCCTAACCCCCGGAATATGGACTGGTACTGGTCCAAGGCTTGTCAGGAACCCAGCCACACAGACGGAGGTATGCAGTGGGCTAGTGACCAAAGGTTAATCTGCCTGCGGTTCCTCATCACTTGCATTACCACCTGAACCATCGCTCCACTACTGCTTGAAGTACACCCCCTCCCCACCTCTGCCACCCTTGGCTGTAGAAAAGCTGTCTTCCATGAAACTGGTCCCTGGAGCCATAAAGGTTGGGGATTGCTGTGGTAATGCACACAGTAGTGACAAAATTGTGATGAGTGACTGTAGCTCACCAAGATTCATTTCTAATGAATTTCTCTTTCCTTCTGATTATTTACATTTATTTTTCACTTTGCCTGGTTCTTGCTCTGTCTTAGCTGATCATAATATAAGATCACAATATATTTTAAAATTGTCTAATACACACTTTAATGATCTTTCTATTGCTTTAAATATAAATTGAGTTTAATACATTTTAAGTGAAGTATGTGAGAATAGCTTTTCTTTCCCTTTGAGAGAGACAATTGTGAGAAAAATATCCGTGTAATCTAGAACATGAGTTCAAAATAATTTTTCAGTAATAAATGATACATACTTCTTTGTCTTTACTTCTAAGTGAAAATGTGTGTTTTAGTAGGAGGGGTCCCATGTTTTCATAGTGTGATTCAGATGGAAAAAATGTGTATTATTTTATCATTTGGTACCACATCTTCATGCCTTAAGATCATTTAAAAAAAAACAAGATGCTTTGGGTGAAATATACAGAGGTCTTCTAAGCAAAAGAGACCACAGAGGATTGTTTTTAATGATTCCTAGCCTCTGAGTAGATAAACTTTATTATTTTCATATTAAAAGTGAGGAGCCTAAAAGTGTTCAGTCCATTAACTTCTGTGCAGTGTTTAAAAATAAAGCCATATACTCTGATAGTCCATTCTCTTACACATGCTGATACTTGAACATTCAGCATGTAGTATTTTCAATATATCAGATGATTTAATAAATAGAATAATGGCTCTTCAGTAAACCCTAATGCAGTTGGTCAAATGAGCCCCCCCGCCAAAATATATGTCTACCAGAACCTATGAATGTGACTTTATTTAGAAAAAAAGATCATTGCAGATATAATTCAGTTATAATTCAAGATATACTTCAAGGATCTCAAGATGAGATCATTCATGTTTATTCATGTGAGGCTTAAATATAATGACATTTATCCTCATAAGACAGAAAAAGAGAAGAGAGGAATCAAAGCCAGAGATTCGGAGGAGAAGGCTATGTGAAGACACAGAGGATAAAGCCATGTGAAGACAGAGGCAGATACAGATGTTAAATCACAAACTTCAGACAGATACTCATTTCTACCAAGAAAATATGTTTTTCACTTTTTTTGTATACCAAGAAAAGAGTTCACATCTCCTCTTCAATTATTAAACTCCCTTCATTCTCCCAGGGTCTCTATCGGATTATCTATACTCATCCTTCTTTGAAAAATGGAAAATATTAAACTCAAACTGCTTCACCTTACCATTGGTAAGCTTGTAGACTTACATTAATAGGCATTCCATTTTCTTTCCAATCGTAACAATGCAGTAAATACCCCCATACCCATCAACATCTATTAAAGAACTATCTATAATTTTCCAGGACCCACTCTACACTTGTCTTCCCAATGAATGAACCTTAGTTTGCCTCCTCTCATTCCATCATATTCAGGCTTTTCATATCTTTTGAAGTATCCCAATAAGCACATTATACTTATTATTGAAAAAATAATATTGAAATTATTGAAAGCATATAATACTCTAGGCTGTATTATAAAAGCCTTCCACTGACCTTATATCTGCCTTCAACTCCAATTCTCTGACAGTTTTCATAGAAAATATATTGCATTTGTTTACTTCCCAGTTACCTTTAATACACTTAATGCACTTCAATCTGTCTTCTAGCTCTACCACTTTTTCAAAAGTATACATCAAGGTCATTAAAAACTTCCATGTTGCCAAATCCAATGAATACTACCTTCTCTGCATGTAACAGACCTTTCAGTTATCCTTAATATGGCTGTTTCCATCCTCCTTTCTTGAAACACAATTTTCTAGTAAGTTCCTTAACACTTAAGGACTTGAGAACTTAAGTTTTCTTAATTTCCCTAACATTATACCTTGTTAAATTCCTTAACACTATCCTTTGGACTGCAAGGAGATCAAACCAGTCAATCCTAAAGGAAATCAACTCTGAATATTCATTGGAAGGACTTACGCTGACACTGAAGCTCCAATACTCTGGCCACCTGATGTGAAGAGCCGACTCATTGGAGAAGACCCTGATTCTCAGAAAGACTGAAGACAGGAAAAGAAAGGGACAACAGAGGATGAGATGGTTGGAGGCATCACTGACTTGATGGATATGAGTTTGAGCAAGCTTTAGAAGATGGTGAAGGATAGGGAAGCCTGGAGTGCTCCAATCCATGGGGTTGCAGAGTCAGACACGACTGAGAGATTTAACAACAGTAATACCTTGTTGGTCTTCCTCCTTGCTTAGTTCTTCTTTTTCTACTTGAGTACTTAATTGTGTTGTGTTTCAAAATTCAGTTCTGGGTTTTTTTCCTCACCAAAAGACAAACAAACAAAAGCCATCCTTTTTTAAAGGTGATGTCATCCATACTCATCTCTTTAAATTACTGAAAATTTAACTCACAGATATTTATATCAAGCTCAGTTAGTATTTGAGTTGTATTCCATCCATCAGCTTGTCTGCCAGACATCTTCATAGAGTCTCACAGAACCCTGTCCCCCAAGTGTTTACCCACTTCCAATATTCCACACTCTAGTAAATGGCATCACTATTCATCAATTTGTTAAAACTAAATATATAAGACTCATCATAAATTCCACACTTCCCCTCATCCTCAACATCTGATATGGCATAAGATCTTGTTTATAATATTACAAAAATATATTTCAAATTTGTCTAATGGGTTCTTCTCCACTGTCACTACCCAACACAGGCTCTGGGAGTTGCTGATGGACAGGGAAGCCAGCGTGCTCAGTCCATGGGGTCACAAAGAGTCGGACACAACTGAAGGACTGAATCGAAATGAACTGAACTGAAACACGGGCCACTACTATCTTTTACCACTATTTCTTACAAGATCAGAAACCTCAAACTGAGTTTCTCACTTATAATCTTTACATCCTACAGTTCATCAAGTTATATCATTACTCTGTTAAATTTTTTTTGCTTCTTCCTATACATAGAACAATACTGAAATTCTTTTCCATGGCTGTAGACCTCCACTATGTATCAACTGTCTATTTCTTTAACTTCATTGTGTATACTTCTCTATTTATTACACTCTAGCCTCACTGGTATTTTTCTGGTTTGAACACATTAAAACATTCCTTTTTCAGTGTGTTTGCAATGTTCTTTCTTAGCTGTCCACATCATTTCCTTCTCATCCTCAAGTTTTCAGCTTAGCTATTATCTAATTGAAGATTTGGTTCTTTGACCACTCTATGTGACTAAATTCTCATTCTATTATTGCCTTTTCTAGTCCCTTATTTATTTTCTTTGTTATATTAATACTTTTCAATTGCTTAATCTGAATTACTTTTATAGTCTCCTGAACTAGAATGAAAATTTTATGTTATAAAGGAAACCTGTCTCTTTTACTAATCACTGAATATCTACAGTTTCTAATTCATAATTAGTCTACTTTCTAAGGACAAATAATTTATCCACTGTACTGTCTTCAGGAAATTCAAGATAGATGATCATTTAACAAATGATACTCAAATGATAAGCAATACGTGAACTCTAAAATAATATCCAGAAGCTTTCTTATTTATAGGTGAATTTATTTTAATATAATTGTTGACTACCAACCATGTATCTGGAACTATGACTAATGAATGAGCTCTGGATGAGCTCATAGTCTAATGAATTTACTTGCAGTGTAATATCTTTGTATATTATAAATCATCTAATTAAGAGAGGAAACTAAACACAAAGCAAGTTTTAGAAGGGAGTCCCCTCAAGCATAATAACAAGTCTACACTATTGTTAACCAGTGAGAAATTGAAAGTGAGAAATGAGACAGGACTTCTACAAGGATATTTGTTGTATATTAAGATGAATCTAATCCAAGCCCCTAATGCTAGACTCATACACTTTCCAAGTACAACCCGTTGTTGTTTTTTTACAGTATCATTCTGAATGACTATAGCAGATTAGAAAACAAAAATCTTAAGTCATATATTAGATTGTTTAATCTGAAACAATCTAAAGGAAATCAACTCTGAATATTCGTTGGAAGGACTTATGCTGACGCTTATTAGATAAAATATAGTTAATTTTTCCTGCTTGGACTCTCTACTTTTGATAGACCTTAATTTCCATTGCATATAAGACTACAAGGTAGACTTGGAATTTAAGAATCTATGAATCCTGACCTGTAACTTTTGTTTTAAAATTTTATTAGTGTTCACAGAGCATTTAGACTGTGGTACGAGTTCACAGTGGGGCAGTATAATAATAATAATGAAAGATATAAAAGAGTGTGGGGTAAACCAAAGGTAGAATTAATGTTCTGATCATAACTTTGTTACAGTAAGTTATTCATTCTTAAGTCAAATTATGATAAAATTAAGATTTTAGAAACAGACACGATATTGGTGCAGACTACTTAACTTTCATTTTCCAAGTGCCTTTGAAATCATCAAAAGACAAGTTGAATAAGCTAGGATCTTGAGCTGGAAATGACACAACATTAATCCATTGAAAAATCAGTAATTTTGCACCATCTATGGTTACTCCACTGAACTAAAGACCTCATTTCTCAAGTGTCCTGGATGGAAGAGTTTACAGATCACTGTAAAATTGGAGAAGAGGTAACTGGTGGAAGACACAAAGATAAAGGTTACTCAGGAAAAAGTCTGTCTGGATTAAATATCCCAGGAAAATGTCATGATGCCATTTCTGTACCAAGAGGTGAAAGCAATTTGCATGTTGAGAGTTGTAATCAAGAACAAGTAACTCTTGACGTTACAAATTAAACCATCAAGCTTTTTTCTACTTAAAAAGGCGGCAAGATTTAAAAACAACAAAATTGCAGCAAAATAGAAGCATAAATAATACAGTTCAGATAAAGAAAGACTGACATGCTACAAAACAAACTTACAGTTCCTGGACAGAATAGCAGATTCTGGAAAACACTGCAGATGTTTTTCACATATTTCGTGAAAATATATAAAATGCTTAAAGTCTTATGTTCAGTTTATTTAAGACAAAATAAAAACTATCAGCCAGTACTTGACAAATTTCCATTTAGCTTCAATAGAAGAGAGATGCAAACTTGACTAAGTTGCAAATCTTGTAAAGGTGTTTAAAATGAAATTCTGAATAATTTTAAATTTTATTGTTATTTTATATGAATACTATAACTGTATAAATTATATTCTGTAAATGGCATTTCAAGGAACTATTTACTTGGCAGGCTATTTTACTATTTGTTTATAGCTTTTCAAAAGCTTCAGTCAAAAGACTAGAAATCTTTAAGCACAAATTAAATATTTTACCCCCACCCCTAGAAGCTTAATTTTCTTTGGAGAGTACCAAGCTAATCACAAAAGGTTTGACAGACTGCCTGTGTGAGCCCATTTGCTTCTCTCCAGTTTGAGAGGATACTATCTTTGAAGACCAGAACAATAGATCATGTAGCGACAGTGCTTTGTTCTTCTTTCCACCCATTACAGGTACTCTAAATGGTTGAAATTCAGTGAAATTTAATGACTTATGTAATAGACCAAGGCACTGGCTTAGTGAAGGAAGGCCATGTTGCTGTGGGACCAAGCTCTTGGGACATGATCATTGATTCAAGAAGCCTTCAGAGGAAGGAAAGAGCTCTAGCAGATGGTGCTTACAGAAAAAATTCTGAAGCTCTTGCACATAAATCAATTAATATGCTAAGTCAGAAAAGGTAAATCAAGAAACTGTTCTTTCCCAATTTCAAAGCTGCCTTTTTCTTCTATTTCCTTGACTTTGGGCTACTTTTTAGCCTTCCTCCAGTAGTTTTGATTTTTAACTATAGAAATACAGTGATTAAATATAAAAAGAAATTTGTGACTATCACAGATGTTGGCACTCTGGTCTAATAGCAAGACTACAAGTTAGAAGGCTGTTTTCACCCAGTTTATATTGCTTAAAATAGAACAATTTGCATAATCTCTCTAAGTTTTAATTTTCTCATTATATAGTAGTGTGGGTACTATCTTCCTCCAGAGCTGTTTTAAGGATTGAGTACAGTGGACTCATGATTAAATGACTCACAATTAGAACTTAAATTATGCCCAGCTGAAAGGCAGACATATGCATTTAAGCCTCGAGTATTGGTGAAGATGATCTGCTAGCTGTTTATTTACCTAAAGGCACAAGCAACTTTATTACAAGAAATTAATTCTCAAGCAGGAGAGAGAGAAAGGCACAAAAGATGTAAAGAAAAAATATATACATTGGTTTCCTAGAGAGAAAGAAAAGTCTGTCCAAAATAGTGTTGGTAACCAAGATCTGTTTTCTGTCCTGGCCAGTGAATCATGAGCAAAGCTTGAAACAATGTATAAAAGAAAACATAATCCAAACCTGGAAACAAGCTGTTTCATTAAGATTCTTAATATATCGGACATGAAAAATAGCAATTTCAAAACGGTATCACAAAAGTGAGAGATTTATATAATTTCTGCTTATATACTTGGCATGGCTATGTACACTTAGGGCGCACAAGAACACAGATCAGCTCTATTGTGTCAAGCATTTCAAAGGAACACAAATATCCTTGAAAAGGACAACCAGCCATATCTGGCACTCTGACAGCATGGCTGTAAACATGTAATTCTAAAGGCCCCTGTGTTAGTGGCTTCTAGACTAATGAGCAACATTAATTTCTGAATTGACAATGTGAGTACCAGCTGCAGGGATGATAACCATGTAGAGTGTCACAGCACTGCATAAGTGTAAGGTACAATACTGGATACCTAGGTCAGGGTCAGCCAACTTTTCTGTAAAAGGCCAGACAATAAATATTTTAGGTTCTGTGGGCTGTATGGTCACTTCTGCAACTATTCAATTATCAGTGTAATGAGAAAGGATTCATAAATAATTGGTACATGAATGGATGTGGCTGTACTTGGATAATATTGAATTTACAAAAGGGGCTTCCCTGGTGACTCAGACGGTAAAGAATCTACTTGCAATGTGGGACACCTGGGTTAGATTCCTGGTTCAGGAATATCCCCTGGAGAAGGGAATGGCTGCCCACTCCACTATTCTTGCCGGAAAATCCCATGGACAGAGAAACGTGGCAAGCTACAGTACATGGGATCACAAAGAGTTGTACATGACTGAGAACTAACATTTTTCACTTTAATTTACAAAAATGGGTATTGCACAGGACTTGGTATGCAGACAACAGTTTGCCCTGCTGTAGTCTAATTTAGAGGACTTGCTCATGAACATAACAGAATAGTCCTTGAAGACTATTAGAAACAAATGACGAAATATATTTTCAACAGAGATTTTAGAAATTACAAATGTACTGACAGTGAGTATCAAAGAAATCCACTTTTTCTGATAATGTAAATAAATACATTAATTAGTGCCAATCTAATATTTTGCCTAAGTGAATGGCATTATCCTTTGATTTCAGTTAAATTCTAGGAATGTAGGACGCTTTGGGATTCAAGAAAAAGCATAAAGGCAGCTTAGTAAGATAATAAATAATTTCACTTTACAACAATATGAAACTGGAGAGTCTGCAAGATGGAATAATTTAAAAGAATGAAGGTAAGATTATTCATTTTGGAATGAATTCCTAATTCAGTTCTAATTTTTCCCAATAAGCCATAAAGGAAACTTGCAGGAGACTACCTGGTAGGGATTTTCTCATTCTTTAAAAAATAAAGAAAGAAAAGAAAAATGATTCCTGCCATGTTACTTCTTCCACATGCTAACATTTTCCTCTCACAAATGTTTCCATAGTCCTAAAAACATTACATTTCCAGGAACCACTAAAGAAAGCAAACTGAAATGTGTTTGAGTACTTTTTAAGAGCGAGGAAATCCTTCCCAGAGAGTCTTCAGTAGTTTTATAATTAAAATGGTACATAGACAAAATACATATCAAATTGCAGCATAAAAGAACAATGGTAAAGAGACCTATATGGTTCTACCACTGTATTTTCCTTCAAGTAAAATATTATCTCAAGTGAATGTAGGTGTGTATATTTTAATGCACTATAGCAATGAATAAAAACCATAGAAGACATATAATGAAAAATTCAATATATAAATTAAATACTTGACAATTTAAATAATCAAAAGAAGACAAGAACACAGAAATAGAAAAAAGAGAGTAGAAACAGAAAATTAATAATAAAAAATAGACCTAAATTCAACCACATCAATGATTTTATTAAATGTAAATCTAACACACTTTATTAAAAGAGATTGTCATGTTGAATTATTTTAAAAGACCAGAATATATGCTGCCCTCAATTCCTTGAAAAATAATAAGAGGTTAAAGGAAAACTAAAATAGGGAAAGATTCAGCAAGTAAGTACCAATAAAAAGATGCCAAAATGGTTATATTATAATAATATCTGAAAAGTGGGTTTCAAAAAAAGGAGAAACTAGCAGAAACAAAAAAGGACATTGTATGCATATGTGCTCAGTCACTTCACGTAATTATAAAACGGAGAATTCATCATAAAGATCTAAGGGAGCTGGGAGAGGGGTTCAGGATGGGGAACACGTGTATACCTGTGGCGGATTCATGTTGATGTATGGCAAAACCAATACAATATATTAAAGAAATTAGGCTCCAATTAAAAAAAATAAAATTAAAAATTAAAAAAATATCTAATAATTATGTCTACACTAACAAAAGAGCTTAAAAATACACGAAGCAACAGCTGATTAATCTAAAAGGAGAAATTAGGCAAAACCACAACTTCAATTAGAGATTTCAATGCTCATTTCTCAGTAATCAATGGAACAGGTAGACACAAAATCAGTAAGAATATGGAAAACCTCAACCAACTTGTCATATAAAGAGCACTCCACCCAATATCAGAAAGAATGAACATTCTTTTCAGGTACACATGTAACATTAACCAAGAGAAAAGCATATTCTGGATCAGAAAACAAATTTTATTAAATTTAAAAGATTAAAATTATATACCATGACCATAAAGATTTTTTTTTTAATCAGAAGGGTATATGTTAAAACTCAAGTTATTTTGATAATAAACAATATATTTCTAAATAATCTTAAGTTAAAGAATAAGTAACAAGTGAAATAAAAAATAAAATATCTGTTCTGAATAAAGATGGAAATGTAACATACCCAAAACTGAGAGATGTAGATAAACAATTGCATAGAAGGAAATTTGTATTTTAAATACTATGTTAGAAAGAAAAAAGAAATTAAATCAACAAGCTAAGCTTCCTACCTTAGAAAACTAGAAATAAAGAGCAAACAAAACTCAACCCACACACACTGAAAACAAAAAACCTTAGGGAAAAGCATTAAATCAAAAGGTGCTTGATTGAAAAGATCAACTGGAGCTAGTCAAAACGAGGGGGGTAAAAAAGATGACTCAATTAGCATCATCAGAAACAAAACGGAGAATATTACAGACATCAGTAGGATACTACAGAACACTTTAAAGAACCCTGTGACCATACATTCAACAAACAAATTAGATAAACTGGATTAACTATTTGAAAAACACAGATTACAAAAATAATTTCAACAAAATTTAAATAAAATTATTCTCTATTGGACAGATTAAATTCATACTTTAAAATCCTCTAAGAAAACAAAACTCCAAGACCAAATGGTTTTATTAGTATATTTTCCCAATAACTTTCTAAATGGTACCAAGTCTACAAAATCTCCTCCAAGAAATAAAACAGAAAAAAACATTTCCCAACCTTTTTATAAGGTAACCATTACTTTAATATCAAAACTAGATAAAGGCAGTAAAAGAAAACAGTGTAGTCCAATATTCTTCATGAAAACAAAATGTCAACAAAATGTTAGCCAAGTGAATACAATAAATAAAAAAGAATGATACATCGTGATCATATGGAGTTTATCTCCAAACTGCAAAATTACTTCAACATTTTAAAAAACCCAACATATTAAAATCACATATTACATATTAAGTGAAGTAAAAACACCTAATCATCTCAATACAGATGGATAAAATTCATTGTCCATTCACGATAAAAACTCCCTGGAAATTAGAGATAGCAGGAAAATTCTGAACCTGATAAAGTACATCAACAAATAACTGAATCTACCTTCACAATTAACAGTGAAAATTGAATGTTTTATTCCTAAGAGCAGAATAAGGCAAGGGTATCTATTCTTTGAATGTTGAGTGTCGAGTTGAATGTTGAGTCAAAATCACTGCAGATGGTGACTGCAGCCATGAAATCAAAACACTCTTGTTCAAGAGTCTCCAAAAGACTTTTGGTCCATAGAAAAGCTATGACCAACCTAGACAGTATATTTAAAAGCAGAGTCATTAATTTGCTGACAAAGGTCTGTCTAGTCAGCTATGATTTTTCCAGTAGTCATACATGGATGTGGGAGTTGGACTATAAAGAAAGCTGAACACAGAAGAATTGATGTTTTTGAACTGTGGCATTGGAGAAGACTCTTGAGAGTCCCTTGGACTGTAGGGGATCAAACAGTCAATCCTAAAGGAAATCAGTCCTGAATCTTCATTGGAAGGACTGATGCTGAAGCTGAAACTCCAATACTTTGGCCACCTGATGAGAAGAACTGACTCACTAGAAAAGACCCTGATGCTGGGAAAGATGGAGGGCAGGAGGAGAAGGGGATGACAGAGGATGAGATGGTTGGATGGTATCATCAACTGGATGGACATGAGTTTGAACAAGCTCCAGGAGTTGGTGATGGAAGAGAGGCCTGGCATGCTGCAGTCCATGGGGTCGCAAAGAGTCAAACAGGACTGAGTGGCTGAACTGAACTGAACTGGTCTATCTTTTCACTGCTACTTAACACTGTATTAGTGGCTCTATACAGTATGATAAAGCCAAAAAAAGGCAATTTTCCCTAAATTGATCTAGAGGCTTCATAGTATCTAATTAAAATTTCAAATGATTTTATAAATTTAATCAAGCTAGTTTTACAATTTATACAGAAAAAAATGTATAAGAAAAGTCAAACATCTTTGGAGGTATCATATTACCCATTTTAAGACTGATTGCTGACCCACAGTTATTAAAACATTGTGAAACTGGTGAAAAAATAGACACATAGAAAGGACAGAACATATAATGCTGAGTTAGACTCACACAAATAGAATCAATTCATTTTTACCAAAGGTGCATAGCCAATTTATTGGAGAAAGGATATTTTTTAACAAATGGTGCTGGAACAACTGAATATACATATGAATGGATCCAAATAAAAGAACTTCAAGCTATATTTCATTCAATACAAAATATTTATTCAAGATAGAACATAAAAATAACCAGAAAATGTAAAACTAAAAGATCTTAAAACATAGAACTCTTTATAACTTTGGATTAGGCATATGGTTCCTAAATTAGACAACAAAAGCATGATTTGTAAAAGAAATAATTGGTAAATCGGAGTTCATTGATGTTTTCCTCACAAAAGATTTTTTTTCTAAAAATGAACCACATATTGAGATTAAAAATTTCCAAATCAAATATCTGACAAAGGGCTTGTATCTAAAATATATAAACTTGACAATAAAAAAAATTAAAATTAAATGAGTGAAATATCCAGACAGATTCTTTCCAAAGATATACATATGGCAAGTGTGCACATGGAAAAGATGTCCAACAAAAATAGTTATAATAAATTTCAGATTTAAAAATATGTGGTACCACTACCCACCTACTGAAAGTCACTCAGACATGTCGGACTCTTTACAACCCCATGGACTGTAGCCCGCCAAGCTCCACTGTCCATGGAGTTCTCTAGGCTAGAATGCTGGAGTTGGTAGCTGTTCCCTTCTCCAGGGGATCTTCCCAACCCGGGGATCCAATCCAGGTCTCCTGCATTGCAGACAGATTCTTTACAGCCTGAACCCACCAGGGAAGCCTAAGAATACTAGAGTGGGTAGCCTATCCCTTCTCTAGGGGATCTTCCCAACCCAGAAATCAAACCAGAGTCTCCTGCATTGCAGGCAGATACTTTACCAGCTGAGCTACCAGAGAATTAGCTCATTCACGTCTGTTACAAAGGCTAAATTCTTTTTGAAGTAACAAGAAAAAAGAAAAAAAGTTAACAATGTCATGGGCTGCTGAGGATGATTTTTGCTGGTGGGAATGCAAATTGATACAACCACTCTGGAATAAAGTTGCACCATTTTTATTAAGTTAAATATCTGATATGACTCCATAATCCACATTTAGGTATTTATCCTAGAATAATGTTGAGGGAATATCTATTGGTCTTGAGTTATTTTTGTCATACCTCTTTATGTTACTGGTCTCTAGTTGGTAGAGGCCAGGGATGCTACAACACATCCTATAATCCCCAGGACAGTTCCCTATAATAAAGAATTAACCAGTACAAATGTAACAGTGCTGAGGTTGAGAAACCCTGTCCTTGAAAAATGAAAGGTTTGTTACAAAAATAGCATTATTCATACAAATAGCGTTATTTATTATTGCTCCAAAATAGGAAAACAACTCAAATATCTTTCAATTCATGAATATATAACAAACTGTGGTTCATTCATACAATAAAATACTATTTAGCAATAAAAAGAATGAACTATTGATACATGAAACAACTCGAATCTCAAATGCATTATGCTAAGTGAAAATGTCAGTCTAAAGATTATATAATGTATAATGTAAGAGAATATGGCATTCACTTAAAGAAAAACTAAAGAAAGAGATGTATCAGTGATTGTTTGGGGGTAGGAATGAAGGAAGTGCTTGACTGTGAATGGCAATATGAGGGAATTTGGAAGTAACAGAATTGTCCTGTATCTGTTCTTGGTGGTGGTTACACCAATATAACATATTAAAATTCACAGAATTACATAACAAAAATTAACAGTATGTAAAATTTTTAATTATTAAAAAAGCACAGAAATATTAAGAAAACACTGTAAAAAAGTATACACATTTATTTTAAATTATTAAACTTCTTAATGAGACACTGTATTGAGAAAATTCATGCTAGAGCAATGATACCTGGGTATCCAGTTTGCCACTTATTAGTCCTATGAACTTGGACAATTAATCTAACCTTTCTGAATGTTAGTATCCTCATCTGTAGAGTGAGAATAATTATAGTTTCTACCTCATAGATTGGTTGTGAGTTAATATGCAATTACATACATAGAATATTACTTGATGGATCATAAATACAATATGAAAATTAGCAATGTTTTATTATAAGTGAAACAAATTTATAGAGTATAATATTTTTACATAGAGTATTTATAGAGTATAACATTCTTTATTTTCAGGAGATAGCCTCATTTTTATTATTTGCAGTGGCCAGGTCAGGTATCCACCATGAATCTTTCATTCCAGTTCAGTTCACTCACTCAGTTGTGTCCGACTCTTTGAGACCCCATGAATTACAGCACACCAGGCCTCCCTGTCCATCACCAACTCCTGGAGTCCACACAAACCCATGTCCATTGAGTCGGTGATGCCATCCAACCATCTCATCTTCTGTCGTCCCCTTCTCCTCCTGCCTCCAATCCCTCCCAGCATCAGAGAAGGGGACGACAGAGGATGAGATGACTGGATGGCATCACTGACTCGATGGACGTGAGTCTGAGTGAACTCCGGGAGTTGGTGATGGACAGGGAGGCCTGGCGTGCTGTGTCTGTCGTCCCCTTCTCCTCCTGCCCCCAATCCCTCCCAGCATCAGACTCTTTTCAAATGAATCAGCTCTTCACATCAGGTGGCCAAAGTATTGGAGTTTCAGTTTCAACATCAGTCCTTCCACTGAACACCCAGGACTGGTCTCCTTTAGGATGGACTGGTTGAATCTCCTTGAAGTCCAGGGGACTCTCAAGAGTCTTCTCCAAAACCACAGTTCAAAAGCATCAATTCTTCAGCACTCAGCTTTCTTCACAGTCCAACTCTCACATCCATACATGACCACTGGAAAAACCATAGCCTTGACTAGATGGACCTTTGTTGATAATGTCTCTGCTTTTGATATGCTATCTAGGTTGATCATAATTTCCTTCCAAGGAGTAAGCATCTTTTAATTTCATGGCTGCAGTCACCATCTGCAGTGATTTTGGAGCCCCCCCCCCAAAATAAAGTCTGACACTGTTTCCCCATCTGTTTCCCATGAAGTGATGGGACCAGATGCCATGATCTTCGTTTTCTGAATGTTGAGCTTTAAGCCAACTTTTTCACTCTCCTCTTTCACTTTCATCAAGAGGCTCTTTAGTTCCTCTTCACTTTTTGTCATAAGGGTGGTGTCATCTGCATATCTGAGGTTATTGATATTTCTCCCAGTTGATTCCAGTTTGTGCTTCCTCCAGCCCAACATTTCTCATGATGTACCTTGCACATAAGTTAAATAAGCAGGATGACAATATACAGCCTTGACGTACTCCATTTCCCATGAATCTTCAGAATATGTCAAAACAATTTGAGTTAGATGGTACAGTCACTGTGGAGAAGTGACTTAAAAAACATATAGAGTTACCATATGATCCTGCAGTCCCACTCCTGGGCATATATCCAAAGAAGACTCTAGTTTGAAAACATATATGCACACCAATGCTCACAGCTGTACTATTAACAACAGCCAAGACATGGAAGCAACCTAAATATCTATTGACAGATGGACAGGTAAAAATGACGTGGTGCATATACATAGGGCTTCCCCTGTGGCTCAGAAGGTAAAGAATCTGCCTAAAATGAACGAGACCTGGGTCCAACTCCTGAGTTGGGAAGATTCCCTGGAGAAGGGAATGGCTACTCACTCATCTATTCTTGCCTAGAGAATTCCATGGACAGAGGAGCCTGGTGGGCTACAGTCCATGTGGTTGCAGAGTTGGACAAAACTGAAAGACACATACATGATGAATATTACTCAACCATAAAAAATAATGAAATAATGCAATTTGCAGCATCATGGATGGGCCTAGAGATTATCATATTAAGTGAAGTAAGTCAGAGAAAGACAAGTATCACATATCATATGATATGTGAAATCTCAAATAATTGTACAAATTAACTTACTTACTAACAGAATTAGACTCACAGTCATAGAAACAAACTTATGATTACCAAAAGGGACATGGGAGGGTAGGAGAGTTTGGAATTAACATATAAACATTATTATAGAAAAAATAGGTAGATAATAAGGACCTGCTGTATAGCCATGAAACTATACTCAATATCTTGAAATGGTCTGTATTGGAAAGGAATCTAAAAAAGAATATCTGAATTCCATATATATGCATTAGTATTTGAAATGAATTGCCAGTCCAGGTTCAATGCATGATACTGGATGCTTGGGGCTGGTGCACTTAGACGACCCAGAGGGATGGTATGGGGAGGGAGGAGGGTTCAGGATGGGGAACACGTGTATACCTGTGGCAGATTCATGTTGATGTATGGCAAAACCAATACAATATTGTAAAGCAATTAACCTCCAATTAAAATAAATAAATTAAAAAAATTTTTTTTTAAATTTCTGAGTCCTTTTCTTGTACACTGGAAGCACAAATTATAAATTAACAGTACTTATATACACACAGATACACACACACACACATATATATCAATGAGATATAGGTCACATTTGGCCTATATCTCATTGATTAAGAGAATATGAGTTTTTAAGGTGCCTGAATTGCATACTTCCTAATTGTGTATGTAAAGAGAAACAAAACACCTTATCTAACAATATTATTTCCTCACTAGACTGAAAGTTCTTTAAACTAGGATTCATATCCTACTCATTTCATATCCTCAAAACATGTATAATGCTCAAATGTTATTAAATAATTGCCTAATAAATGTATTTTTAAATTAAACATACATGTACATGTGTTACATGTTATATGCACACATTAGATGCTTAGATTTATTGAAAAGAAGATAGAATAAAAATCTAAACCTAAAATTTTGCTGTATGAAAATAAAATCATATATCCATGAGAGAATTTTTCAAATAAGCCACAGACTCTTCAAATATTCTCATTTGTAGTTGAAATGTGGTATCAGTTTTGTTCTTAAAATGATATATATATGTGTGGGTGTGTGTATATATATATATATATATATATAAATGTCTCCAACATATATTAAACAGCAAGGAATATGAACTACCTTTAGGTAATATTTATATATAGGCTATTCATCATGCACACTAAGTGACATATTTATTTTCTCAGTTATTGAATTTCTAATTATCTTATTTGCTTTCATGCAATTTTAAAATTTCCAATTTAGGGATTTGTAAATTCTACCATCTGACATGAATTACATCTACTCAAGATGATGTCCCTGGTTACTAATATAGTTAAACAGTTCTAAAGAAATTTAAAGAAAACCAGATGAATAATTATAACTCTTCTATTGGACAAACACTATTTTTGATAGTGTATGTGGCTTACCGAAGTTCTCATTAATCATTTTAGGTTAATCTGGCAATCAAAATAAATATCTTGGGTTTTTTTTTTTTTCTTGTCAAGTGATCATATATTAGGGACAATCATAAAAACTGAGCAGAAACATGTTAGGAAGCATAATACCATAAATTTACAGCTGGGTTTATGTTGGCTGAGAGATTGATGACCCACTTGTTAATCTGGGAGAAATATTCATAGGGCATATTGAGTTACTATAGTGTGGGTAGTTTGATTTGCTGTGATGTGTTTTGTTAGAACTACTCTATTTGACCTCTGCTCAGTGATGCATCAAAAATGTAAAGTATTGTACTTCCTTAGAAAGCAGACTCAATGCATTGCAACCCCATGCTGGTTATTACCCAAAGGAAGCATGGCTAAATAATATGCATTTCTTGGTTTTAAAGGATGGAAAAAAAATAGGAAGAGGAGACCATTTCTCATGGATTAGCATCCTCTGATCTAGTTTTGCAGATAACCTAATATAAATTCAGCAGATCATTTTTCAAGGTTAAAAAGAAAAATCTATATCTGTGCTTTTAATGTTGAACAGATCTGAAAAAGTCCCAGCAAATCAAGTAGTCTTTTTAAATATAAACTTTTCAAATCATACGAGCACATATTATTTATTGGGAAAGTAACTTTAAGATTCTTCCCAAGTATCTTTAAACCAACTCTTTTACATCTGTATTCTTCAACATAAACATAGGCACAGACTCTGTGGCATGTGTTTGTCCTATACTAAGTTCCTAATATTTCTGAATCATTCAAGTTCATTCTGGGTAAAGATCTTGTCTACATCCCCCACATGTATTTACATTGTCTTGCATTTAAAATAGCAGATTCTAAGCAAATGGTGAAAGTAGAGTGACTATAAAAATGAAAAAAAAAAAAAAGCAAAAAAGTAAGTTTAATTCTATCATTCTATGTAACCAGGTGAGTATTTACTTTTTTTTTTAGGTTGAATAGATAGTGCATATGACAGGGGCAGTGTAGTTTGGGGAGTAGCAATTAAATATATATTTCAAATAATAAAAAATATTTTATTGAATTTGAATAATATTTTAAAGTTTAAATGTTATTTTCTTTAAAATTCATGCTTGCTTTTGAATTTAAAAATTACTTAAATGAGTATTAGTGGTTGTTACAGGATTATTACTGATATGTTATGGAAATGTAGGAGTTATTTAAAAGCGATCTACTTAGGTATCAAATATGCAATGTATGCTTTTATTTAAATCAAAAGAGGAGAAGAAGTTGGGATATATAATATAGATACCTAATAGTATCTATCATATCAGAACATTTCTCTTTAGTATTTTTTAAAGTAGTTGGTTCTTTTTCCTCTTTTTTATGATTGAAGCATCTCACTCAGATTAAAATTATTATTTATGAGATTTGATTAAAAAATATTTTATTTTCTCAGATGCACTTGTTTTAAAGCTTGGAAAATGATAAATCCCTCCTGGCTTGAGTTATTAACATTGAAACAGGTCTTCAAACTGACAGAGTAGAATGTAAAGGACACATTTAGACTCTGTGTGAGTCATGCTTCTTAGAAGCCAAGAGCATGTAAAGTATTGCTTATATAAAATTCCATTTACTCTATATTTTAAATATAAATAGTATGATATAGTTCTATACCTGAACCCCTGAGGTTGAAGTTTCTATTGAACTTTTGACTCATCTTTGAAATTTGAGAGGAGTCTTTAAGAAACTAATATTGAATCACTCATTATAGAAAAAATAAATTTAAAAAATTAACTGAATGCATCAATTCTTAATAAATGTAACTGTTAATTGTAATTTGTTTATCTAACATGCTATTAACCAAAATGACAAGTTTTGTGAAATCCTTTGATTTTCTGTGTGATTTCTCATGGGAGGTTTGCAGTAGTTGTCAGTGGAAGTTTTACAGGAAACAGAAAATAACACTAGAGATTGACTGGAGAACAAGTAAATAAACCAGATTTATGAGAGATAAAATATCTTTTTAAAAGTATGAAAATAAATAAAATAAAATAATTTATAAAAATAATTAATTTGTTTCTAAATAAAAAAGATGAATCAGACACATAACTATGCATACAGTATTAAATTACCAGAAGGAGACTGATGTTTAAAGGTTCCACCATATTGCTGATGTCAAACAAAAGAATATTGTGAAGCTCTAGTCTTTTATGGTAACCAGAGGTAAAAACACACACAAATATTGCTATATGGGAATGGTACTTCTAAGAATATAATGATCCATCTTTACATAACCTTGAATATCATGTTAACTTTAATGTTTTATTCTGGGTCTTATTAAAATAAACCACAACTTTTCCCCACGTCAAATGTGGGCTTGCCTCTCCTCCATTCCTTTCTCGTCCTTGACTTTAAACTTCCTCATTTGTGGTCAAATTTTCTTCTTTATTATTCCCGTTTCTTACCTCTTCTTTTGCTCTAAGTTGGTTACTTAGGCATTCCTCTCCATTTCATACTTCAGATGATATGGGATATTTGAGTTTTCAGGAACAAATAAGTAACCTTTGAGTGAAAATGCAACTAATAGTAGAATAGCTCTCTGTTTGTTTCTATGGCAGCTACTCAATAGTGGTTATTCATTTACAAGTTCTCTTCCACAGTAAAGCACTTGGAAAGAACTAGTTCAGAATGTAGTCTTTGTTTTCAAGTCTTCCTTTTATCTTGGTTGGTTCCCTATGTCCTCATGCCTAAAGCAGTCACTTTGTTCTTGTGTGTCAAACTGTTACAATTACCTTCACATTCTACTGGAAAAGTCATCACTCACAAACTCCCACTCAGTGTCTGCGTCACCACGAGTGAAGCATAGCTGATAGATTTCCCACCAATTCAGCACTGAAGTCAGAAACACAGTACATGATTTAAGTCTCAGAGCTGAAGACACTTCTATTGTAGGATACAAGTTCAAGGACTAAGTATATGCGGTGAATAATTTTGTGAATATATGGAGCCTTGAGGATTTAAACAAACTGGTAAGGCAGAGCAAAATAGAACACATATTATAAAAACATACTAGAAGAGAGGAGCAACAACCTGTTGTGGCAAATCTGGAAGCAGTCATCTACTTATTGATATAGATACTAAACATTTTTCACTAAAGATTAAAAAAAATGTGGGTAACATTAAACCATAGTTTGAGATTATTAAGAATATTGTTACATAATAAACACAAAAAACATTCTGGACTTTATTTTTTATTTTTTTTTATTATTTTTTTTTCTCGCAAATCATAATAATATTTACCGTACTCAGCACATCTTGGGTGAAAAACAAAAAAAAAACAACAGAAAAAGAGTTCATCTGACTTGTTAGCTTGTTACCTTCGTGGAAATGTGTCTTTTAAAATTATCAAAATAATAATTTAAAAAGCAATATAATATTACTTGGAGAGAACAAATAAAGAAAAAAATCTTCCATACTGTTTGTCATGGGGTATGCTCTTTCAAAATTCATATGTTGAAATCCTAACTGCCAGTCTCTCAAAATGTGATTTTATATGGAAATATTAATAGATTCCTTGCAGATGTAATTAGTTGTAGTAAAATGGGATCACAAGAGTGGGTCTTAACCCAATGTGACTGTGTTCTTATTAAAAAAATAACAGAAATTTTGGACAGAGGGGCATGCACACAGGGAGACTATCACATGAGAAGGCATAGGTAGAAGATGGTTATCTATATGCCAAGGTGAGAGTGCAGAAACAGATCCTTCCCTCCTAACTCTCAGAATAAACCAACACTACTGGCACTTTGATCTCAGATATCTAGCCTCCAAAACTATAAGACAATAAACTTCTGTTGTTTAAGCTACCTAGATAATGATATTTTCTACAGCAGCTCTAGCAAGCTCTTGTACCTTTACTACACAGACAAAATTTCTATGAACCTTTGTTATAAATTCTTTAAACTGTAACCTATTTATGCATACACACATGCATTTTTTTTTCCACTTAAAAATAAATTGTGAACATATTTAGGAAACAGCAGTGAGTTTTTGTGTCCTACTAGTAAATCTATAATCTCCTTCCATTGGTAATGATATACCAATTTTGAAGTGAAAGTGTTAGTCACTCAATCATGTCCAACTCTTTGTGACTCTACTGACTATAGCCAGGCAGGCTCCTCTGTCCATGGAATTCTTGTCCAGGCAAGAAAACTGGAGTGCGGTGCCATGCCTTCCTTCAGAGGATCTTCCCAACTGAGGGATCAAACTGCATTGCAGGCAGATTATTGTCTGAGCCAACAGAGATACCAATTTTAGTGCTAAGGTAAATGATAACATTTCCCAGCCTCCTTTGGGGCTAGGTGTGTTTATGTGCCTAAGTTATGTACAAAGAAATATTACCCAAAATATTGTGTGAGGCTGTCAAAAACTGCAAAGTTTTTGAGATTTCAAACTTCCGGCAAGCAAGCAAGTTAGCCTACCACAGTCTCTCAGAAGGTAGCTGAAGATATGAGATGCCTGGGACATAGATAGACCTTTATTTCTCACAGCAATAGTAGTGGTCAGAATATCAGTATTTTTTTTTTCTTAGTTTTTTTCTGAAAACCAATTCAAAGCCCTTCCCTACGGCTATGAGAAGAAGCCCAGGTAATATCAGCATTCATGGAGCTGAAATTTTCATTCTCAGTAAGCATTCACACCTTCTGTCTAGGAAGCACATACCATTTCTTCTGAGTCTGCTTTTTAAAAAGCATTCTTAAAAAAAAAAAAAGGGAGAGAGAGAGAGTAGCAGCCATGATCTGAGGGGCAGCCATGTTCTTAGAATGACAGCTGGAAGAGAGGAAACTGAAGTCCACAACAGTACCGGTCTGTTTCTCCCCAGGCTCCTTTTATGAATCAGAAAATTTAACTTCTATAACTAAATGACTGTTCTTTTGGAGTTTTCTGTTTCATGATCCAAACATAGTTCTAACTGCTATGCAGTCAATAAAATATTTAAAACATCATATTTCATAATGGTAAAGGAATTCATCATATAACTGTATCATTATTTATTATCTAATCTCTTAATATGGTGCCTCCTTATTCTGCTTTCATATCTCTTTTACTCCAATAAAAAGAAGCTTGAATTCACTTTATCAACATTAAAATTATTTCCTTAATATGGTTAAGATGTTTTATTGTGGGTTTTATTTAGTATATTTTTACTTCATATAAATATGTACATATACAAACAAAACAACAAAATCTTAAGTTTATAAAATAAACTTTCACTATATCCATTACTGACTCATCTATTCTCTCTACATGGATATATAATATATATATATATATATATAAAAAACACCAACACAAAATTTAAGCCTTAAGAGGTAGCAGCACTTGAATATTTCTGTTCACACTTCTTTTGAAGTTAGACTATATAGCTCTAAGTGGAATGCTTTTACTATATCATAATTTATTAAATTTAACCCATGTCTGATGAGCTCTTTCAATGAATTTAAAGTGACTTTATATTACTCTTCTCCTCTTTCCCTTCTTTTTCCAAATTTGGTTACATGTATGTATGTTTGTCTTATTTTTAATATTCCCCTTTACTGTCAATTGCTAAGCTCATAAATTCAACTTCTTTCATTTACCCAATAGATAGGCTTTTCTACTAATAATAAATAAGCTTGATCAACAGAGAGAGGTAAATGAGCCTATCTGGATAAAATTAATATTGATGAGTTCTGTTATGGAAGTTGAATAACAGTGTTGTTTATTAATTTAAGACTATGTTGGTATGTTTGATAATATAGAAAAGACCAGGTCATATCCCCTAAGTAACTTCTATCTTAATAATTCACAGTGCTTTCAGCTCTTCAAATAATGATTTAGGTTGTTAGCATACTAAATGTAAAGTTCTTGATAGATATGCTGAATACATAGAAGGCATATAAATTTTAAGGGTTAATATTCATATGCACAATTCATGTACAGAACACATTTTTTTCTTTTGTGAAATGCTGAATTCAGGTCTCCTGTTCCTTCCAGTTTCCCTGCATACAGTTCTGCTGGTAACTAGAAGCTCTATATGATATATGTGTTTGTGTATGTAAAAGTGTGTGTTTTGCATGCTGGTAGTAACAGCTGCACAAATGCATTTAGATACCAGGAGATTATTATCTAGGGAAGAGAGAAAGAAAAGGAATAATCATGTGTTACAACTGTTGATATGCTAGTACTAATACTATAGAGAGGAGCAAACTACGTCAGAGAACAAACAGCAATTTTCCTGTGTATCAATTAACAGATTCTTAGTTAGAATTCACAAGTAACAGCCAAATACCACACCTAACACCTAATAAAAGAGAAACTATCTAGTAAGATACTAGTTCAATTTGTTCATCACTATTTAAACTAAATACAGTAGAGTTAGTTCAGTTCAGTTCAGTCACTCAGTCGTGTCCGACTCTTTGCGACCCCATGAATCACAGCATTCCAGGCCTCCCTGTCCATCACCAACTCCCAGAGTTCACTCAGACTTGCGTCCATCGAGTCAGTGATGCCATCCAGCCATCTCTTCCTATGTCATCCCCTTCTCCTCCTGCCCCCAATCCCTCCCAGCATCAGAGTCTTTTCCAATGAGTCAACTCATCGCATGAGGTGGCCAAAGTACTGGAGTTTCAGCTTTAGCATCATTCCTTCCAAAGAAATCCCAGGGCTGATCTCCTTCAGAATGGACTGGTTGGATCTCCTTGCAGTTCAAGGGACTCTCAAGAGTCTTCTCCAACACCAGAATTCAAAAGCATCAATTCTTTGGTACTCAGCTTTCTTCACAGTCCAATTCTCACATCCACAGTAGAATTAAGGTCATCTTATGAAGAAGACGTCACCTTGGCCTAATTTAACTTTTTATTATTGATAGTGAGTTAAAGCTGAAGAAAAATCTGTAATAAAACCTAGAAATGTGTAGGAAGAATAATTTTGCCAAACAAAATTATTGGTAATAAAGATTTTCACCAGTGTCTGAGAAATTGAGGTAGAGGTATAAACAACAGTTTAGGTTAAGTTTAATCATTTAGGAAAAATACAATTGTTTGAGGCTTCTATGTGGCCAAAGATTAGAGTCATAGTAGAGGCAGAAAATTAAAATCAACAAAAGACAGTGAGACAGATATCACTTGCTCTTTTGGCTGATTTGCATTGAAATGGTTCTCCTATGGGTTTAACAGTAGGACTCTTTGTTAAGGCCTAGTTAAGTCTTTCTTCTGAAACTGAAAGGGCCAGATTCATGTTCTCATAAACCCTTGGCAGATCAGACACGGGTGTGTGACAAAGCCTGAGCCTGGGATCTCTACTTTACCAGTTAGATTTGCCTGCCCTAGACAGTGCTTCTGTACTGACAGTGTACAAATCCTCAGAAACAGGGTTGGTGGTAGGAATAGCCACAGTTCAGTGACCACAGTGGCAGCTTCACTGAATTCCAGGAACTCAGCAGGGCATATCCAGTGGTCCTCGCACCAGAGACAATTTTCTAACCAGGCTGAGAGCATGATGTTCTGGTGGCTTTATTCCTGGCTGCCTGGTGTCCCTTTTGCCCTGCCCAGCTTTCCTGCTGGTTCTGGAAGGTAACAAATACCTTTTCAATAATTTATCTTTCCATTAAACTAATCAGAGTTGGTTTCACTTGTGTGAAATCAAGAACCCTTCCTTAATTACATTTATGATATTCATGATGCATGTGTGCATGCTAAGTTGCTTCAGTTGTGTCTGATCTTTGAGACCCTGTGGACTGTAGCTCATGAGGAAGCTCTGTCCATGGGATTTTCCAGGCAAGAATACTGGAGTGTTGCCAGGCCCTCCTCCACAGGATCTTCTCAGCCCAGGGATCAAATCCAATGTCTCTTATATCTCCTGCACTGGCAGGCAGGTTCTTTACCAGTAGCACCATCTGGGAAGCCGGATACTCATGATAACAAGATTCTAATCCTTATTTGTAATCCTGATAATTTTTTTTTAATACACCGCTTTATATAGTCTAAATTAGTCTAATCTTTAATAGAGAAATCAGAAGATTTAAAGTACACCTGAAATCTACAAGCATTAGTGTATGAATACATCAGGTATTTACAGAGAAGAAAGTGAACTTAATTTAAATAATTTGGAGAATCTGTATATTACTGAATTCTTCAGTATAAGACCTTGAAAAATTGCTGCTAATACAAGTCCCTTAATTTGGGAAAGAAAAATCATTTGTTTGTTCATTTTTATTTTTAAGATATATAAATATGTACATCAATAATATATTATATATAATCTTAATTTAAATGACTTTATGTGCAGGTCATTGAGAATATGTAGGACAAAAACTACAGAGAGAATGAGATGAAATATTTTCAACCATTTTTTCTAGCCCAATATTAGGATATGACTATTCTTATTAATGGTAAGTACTGACTAAAACATTTTGTTGATGTCTACTTGATATAGTTGTTTGGTATAGTAAATGCAGATCTGTTACAATGTAGAATCATTTTTTTTAATTACCCCAGTATGCTGGGAGGGATTGGGGGCAGGAGGAGAAGGGGACGACCGAGGATGAGATGGCTGGATGGCATCACTGACTCGATGGACATGAGTCTGAGTGAACTCCGGCAGTTGGTGATGGACAGCGAGGCCTGGCATGCTGCGATTCATGGGGTCGCAAAGAGTCTGACGCGACTGAGTGACTGAACTGAACTGAACTGAACATGAACATACATCCATGGCATTAGCTCATTCTATTACCTTGATCTTAGTTCTGGCCCCTTTACACTTGGTTTCTAACTCAGATAACCTTCACCTTAACATACCCATGAAACCAAGAAACAGCAATCACTGATTAAGATCAGAGAGCATGTTTAATTAAGGAAAGGACTGAGAAAGTCTGGATCACACATTACTTAGCAATTTTAAAAGCTTTACATTTAACTTTTGTTAATGTTTAGTGAAAATGGCCTCGTCAAAATCACAGTATGACATATATGTTCGCTCATGATTGTGGTAATTGGAGAATAGGAGGCAAGGAAATCTACTGGTTCATATCAAGAATTTTAGGAATAGAAGATGTGTTTTCTGATTTCCACTCAAACAACTGTTACTAAAGCATTGCAAAATTGAGTAGTAATATGAACAATGAAATAATAGAACCAGCTCAGAAAGTTATGGTCACGTATTTATGTGGTTGTTGAATTTTAATGTCTGAAATTTCTAGATGTGAAAAGATTGATCTGAATGGGAATGTTTATTTAATTATATTAGAAAACTTGTCCCTATACTATGGACTAAATTGTACGCTCCCATAATTCATATGTTGAAGATTTAACCCCCAATCTGATGGGATTTGGAGATGGGGCCTTAGGGATATGATTAGATATAGAGGCCATAGGGGTGAGACCTTCATGACTGGATTAGTTTTCTTTTAAAAAGAGATACCAGAGAGCCTGCTGGCTCTCTCTGTCTGAGGACACAGTAATATGGAGGCCATCTGCAACCCATGAAGAGAACCCTCAAAAAACTCAACCTTGCTGTCACCCTGATTTTGGACTTTCCAGCCTCCAGAACTGTGAGAAATTAATTTTTGTTGTTTAAGCCACTCAGTCTATGGTGTTTTATTATGGAAGCCCAAGCTGATACCCTACATGCTAGAATTTTAACTCTACTGTGGAACTTATAACAATTCTTTCACTGATTAAACAGGCTTTTTTTTTTTTAATAACTCTACTGTGTTTGTTTGGAAATGTTTAAAGGAGAAGACCCCAAGATCCTTGCTTTCAAGAACCTTAGAACTTGGAGAAAAATCGCATGTACATCTGAGAAGCTGTAGAGCAACTCTGAAGATATATAAACAAATATACAAAAGGCATATGCAATAAATGCCAAATACAAAGTAACAGAAGGAACATCATGGGCTGGGGTCAGCTCAGCTTCCTGGAAGAAATAGCTGTACAAACTATTGACCAAATAGCTGTACAACTCTGGGGGATAGTTTAAAATTTTTGGACCTCCCTGACCACATCTGTGAATGAGAGTGTTAGCTTACATACATTTCAGCCTGTTTCCAGTTATTAGGAAATCTGTGAAATCATGATTCTCAGCTTATTCCACTAGAATGGAAGCCCCAAACTGGCAAAGAGAAAGTAAGCCTTTCTTGAAAGGCAAGCAGAAATTCACTAGTTAGACATATATTCAACAGATTTTACAAGACAGGTCTCAGAGGAGATTTGAGTAAATCAACCTATAATTGTACATTTGTTTGTTGGCCAGACTGGCTAAATCAGTCAGCTATTAATAATTTGGAATCTTTGTACTTACACAATTAAGTTAATATAAACTGTCATTTATTCAGTATCTTTATAACAAGCATCGTATTACATGTGTCATCACTGACCTTTACTATAACTACTAAGACAAGTACAACTACACTCAAAGCTGAAGAAACTGAGGGTTAGAGAATTTAACATGACTAGAAGTACAGAACTGAGAATTAAAAACAAAACTGTCTGATTCTGAATCACATTATCTTTCTACTTGTTATAAAACAGACCTCTGTAAAACTTAGTAAGAGTTTATCAAAGATCTGTTCTAAAGGTTTTACAGGTATTGATTTACTCCCTACTCCAACAATCCCATCAACAGGAGGATTATATTCTTTGTAGGTAAAGATGGAGAAGCTCTATACAGTCAGCAAAAACAAGACTGGGAGCTGACTGTGGCTCAGATCATGAACTTTTTGTTGCCAAATTCAGATTAAATTGAAGAAAGTATGGAAAACCACTAAACAATTCAGGTATAACCTAAATCAAATCCCTTATGATTATACAGTGGAAGTGATCAAATATATTCAAGGGATTAGATCTGATAGAGTGCCTGAAAACTACAGACAGAGGTTCATGCCATGGTACAGGAGGCAGTGGTGAATACCATCCCCATGAAAAAGAAACGCAAAAAAAGGCAAAGCGGTTGTCTGAGGAGGCCTTACAAACAGCTGAGAAAAGAAGAGAAGCAAAAGGCAAAGGAGAAAAGGAAAGATATATCCATCTGAATGCATAGTTCCTATGAACATCAGGGAGAGATAAGAAAGCCTTCCTCAGTGATCAGTGCAAAGAAATAGAGGAAAACAATAGAATGGGAAAGACTAGAGATTTCTTCAAGAAAATTAGAGATAGCAGGAAACATTTCATGCAAAGATGGGCACAACAAAGGACAGAAATGGTATGGACCTAACAGAAGCAGAAGATATTAAGAAGAGGTGGCAAGAAACACAGAACAACTATACAAAAAAGATCTTCATGACCCAGATAACCATGATGGTGTGATCACTCACCTAGAGCCAGACATCCTGGAATGTAAAGTCAAATGGGCCTTAGGAAGCATCACTAGGAACAAAGCTAGTGGAGGTGACGGAATTCCAGCTGAGCTATTTCAAATCCTGAAAGATGATTCTGTGAAAGTGCTGTACTCAATATGCCAGCAAATTTGGAAAACTCAGCAGTGGCAAAAGGACTGGAAAAATTCATTTTCATTCAAATCCAAAAGAAAAGCAATGCAAAAGAATGCTCAAACTACCACACAATTGCACTTGTCTCACACACTAGCAAATTACTGCTCAAAATTCTTCAAGCCAGGCTTCAACAGTACGTGAACAGAGAACTTCTTGATGTTCAAGCTGGATTTAGAAAACGGAGAGGAATCAGAGATCAAATTGTCAACATCTGTTGGATCATAGAAAAACAAAGAGACTTCTAGAAAAACATCCGCTTCTGCATATTAACTATGCCAAAGCTGTTGACTATATAAATCACAAGAAACTGTGGAAAATTCTTAATGATATGGGAATACCAGACCACCTCCTCTGTCTCCTAAGAAATCTGTATACAGGTCAAGAAGTGACAGTTAGAACCGGACATAGAAAAACTGACTGGTTCCAAATCGGGAAAGGAGTACATCCAGGCTGTATATTGTCACCCTTCTTATTTAACTTATATACAGAGTACATCATGCGAAATGCCGGGCTGGATGAAGGACAAGCTGGAATCAAGATTGCCAGGAAAAATATCAATAACCTCAGATATACAGATGACACTACCCTTAGGCAGAAAGCGAAGAACTAAAGAGCCTCTTGAAAGTGAAAGAGGAAAATTAAAAAGCCAACTTAAAATCAACATTCAAAAAACTAACATCCGGTGCCATCAGTTCTTGGTAAAGAGATGGGGAAACAGTGACAGACTTTATTTTGGGGGGCTCCAAAATCATTGTAGATGGTGACTGCAGCCATGAAATTAAGACACTTGCTCCTTGGAAGAAAAGCTATGACCAACCTAGACAGCATATTAAAAAACTGACATTATTTGCCGACAACGTCCATCTAGTCAAAGCTATGGTTTTTCCAGTAGTTATGTATGTATGTGAGAGTTTGACTATAAAGTTGAGCGCTGAAGAATTGATGCTTTTGAACTGTGGTGTTGAAGAATATTCTTGAGAGTCCATTGGACTGCAAGATCAAACCAGTCAATCCTAAAGGAAAGCAGTCCTGAATATTCATTGGAAGGACTGATGCTGAAGCTAAAACTCCAATACTTTGGCCACCTGAAGTGAAGAAATGACTCATTGGAAAAGACTCTGATGCTGGGAGGGATTGGGGGCAGGAGGAAAAGGGGACGACCGAGGATGAGATGGCTGGATGGCATCACTGACTCGATGGACGTGAGTCTGAGTGAACTCCGGGAGTTGGTGATGGACAGGGAGGCCTGGCGTGCTGCGATTCATGGGGTCGCAAAGAGTAGGACACGACTGAGCGACTGAACTGAACTGAACTGAATTAACCTCACCTTGGGCTTTAGGCTTTTTAACATATGAATGGGGAGATGGTCGCAGGGCACACAAGTTCAGATCATGGCATTATTCAAAAAAGAGCTGGCTAATTTATTCTAATTGAACAAATTCCAGCTAATTTATTCTAAGGGTTCTGCATATCAGGGTATTTAATATCCAGATTTGAATCCTGGGAATATAATTCCTTGCTAATTGGAAGCTATTAAATGCCACTGCAATTTAAAAAATGAAACTACCCTATAGTAATCTTTACACTGGTATTATTTTATATATATATCATTATATATTATAATATAATAATGTATATTGTATAATATATAATACAAATTATTATATTAATATATTATATTATTTATATATGTGTGTTCTTTGCTCCTTTGCTGCATAAAGTAAAAGGATTTTGTAGTGAGTCAATTTACAGCCATACTATGTCAAAGCTCTTTTCTTATAAAAAATGGAAATCCACACAGAACAATAATAGAAAAATGTTAAAACATATTAACTTGAAGTCACAATACAGGAGGTATAGACATTCTTATGCAGAAAAAATAGCACATTTCCTCTTTCTCTCTTTAGGGCTATAGTGATTTTCCTTTTCTCACACTCTCAGCTAGTTAATACCATTCACTTAACACTATGGTTCTCCTGCCCAATGAATATTTTCTCATCCCTATAACTCAACTCACAACTTATTTTCCTTTGTCAAAACACCAAACTAACAATATTTATCACCATTCAACTTCAGAATCCACCATCAATGTATTTAAAATTCTTGGAAAAGTTTCACCTGTAGTTTGAAGAGTTTCTTTGAGCCAGGTGCTCAACCACAGACCAAGGAGCTACAGCCAAGAAAAACTGTGCTACAAATATAACCACCCAGACTTACTCTGGGTAGTAATGAAAAAAACATACATGCTAGAGTGAGCATGGAATCCTTATTTATCAGCCACTGAACATCTGAAAGGTGAATAACCATACATATCAGGTTTCTGTGAATGAATGTGGAGTGTTTTATATTTAGTTAAAATACAATTCCAGAGACAGAATTTCTGCAAAAATAAAAATGGTGAAAATTCAATCTAAAAATCAGAATAAGAGTTTTATAAATTTGTTTGCTTATGTAAAAAGACATAAAACAGTTGTGTAAAATCACATGAATGCTATGAAATTCTAAGATATCAGTTTTTCTTTGAGGCATCTTTTGTAATATATTTTATTTTATTTGGAAAAAACTATCCTAATATAAACCTAGCTAGAATAAATACAATTATGGATAAATCTGTGTGTAACAATTATTTCTTATCTGTATGTAGCAATAATTTTCCAAAGCTACAAATTAAATATGAAAAATAGCTGTCATTTTGATCAATTTTTCATTAATCATTACAAACACCACCATAATTTCTTCAGTTCCACAGAGGCAGCACAAATTTTAAGAATTAAGTTCATTTTTATTTTCTGTAAAAGTTTTTACCACAAAAACTAGAATGCGATTCAGGTGTTGGCTCTAAAGTGACTGCATGTGGATTATGTAAGCAAGAGTTTTGAAGAGAGTAATCCATGGTATAATTTTGACTGTCTCATATTGTAGGAATTCTGACAGCTGTGTCAGAATTTTGTTTCAGAATTCCTAGATCATTTGTGTCAAAATATATTTGTACATATATATTCTTTCCAAATAATAGTTCACAAATTAAAATGCATATAAACTATTATTGGAGCTATATACTCAAAAGTTAATACTTTGTGAAATACTTATAATGAGAACAATTTATGGCTTCACTCACAAAAATGAACTTGTTTCAGAAAACATCACATTGAGTTCTTTAAACAGAGGAAATGATCACTGACTAATAAAAGTTCTGAAAATTTAAGATAAAAAAGAAAAAAGTAATCTACTTTCCATTTTTATTACGCTTATAGAGTTCTGGGCTCTTGGGCTTCCCTTGTGACTCAGTTGGTAAAGAATCCACCTGAAATGCAAGAGACCTGAGTTCAATCTCTGGGTTGGGAAGATCCCCTGGAGAAGAGAATGGCTACCCACTCCAGTATTCTGGTCTGGAGAATCTCATGGACTGTATGGCCCATGGGGTTACAAAGAGTTGGACACAATTGAGCGACTGTCACTTTCACTATAAAGTTCTGAAAAGTTTATGTTTAAATATATAATGTTTTAGTACACTGAAAAATTAATTTCTATGAATGAATTTCATTCATTCATCTACTCCACAAGTAGTGGCTGGCACTATACTGACACCAAATATTACACTAATGCTACATAGTTCACTGAGCATGTGATGAAAAGACTATGGAAACACAAAGCTCATGTTTAGCATACATACTAGGTCACTTTCTGTTTGTTACGTTATTTTGGAGACTTACATCAGAGTCTACTGCCATTCGGAGAAAGTTATTTGAGTTAGCTTCCAATTATTTTTAAATTATATGTTATGAACTTCCAAGTATCAAAAATTTAAAGAGTATCAAAAATTTAAAAAACAAGATAAGCAAGTTAAAATTTTCAGGTTATTTTCAAATAAATAAATGAGTCTGGGAACTAAATGATTTATATACTTACATTCTTCTAGTCTCAACAAAGGATAAATTTCTTTCTTTTTACTCTTCTTGCTCAAGTAAAATTCCGCTATTCCTTCAAAATATAGCTCATTCAACATCCTGACTATTCAAGTCTATATTGATCTTTATTTTTCAGAATTCTTAGATCAGTTGTGTTGAAATATATTTATGTATTTTTCTTCATTTTCCTTTGTTACTGTAGTCATTTCTTTCATTAAAATCTTCTCAATAACATTTAGTTGTTGCTTTGACTTACATATAATTATTTCATGTTTAACTGGTGTCTGATTTAATGAGCTGGGAGTGACTTAATTGTCTAATGTTCCCAAGTGAGATAATATGTAATTACATAAAAAAAAGCCAACTTTAGCTTATGTAAGTGGTTTTTAAGGTTTGTTTCTTTTTGCCAACTCTAAGAAAACAATAAATGTTCCTCCTGCTGCTGCTGCTGCTGCTGCTAAGTCGCTTCAGTCGTGTCCGACTCTGTGCAACCCCATAGACGGCAGCCCACCAGTCTCCCCTGTCCCTGGGATTCTCCAGGCAAGACACTGGAGTGGGTTGCCATTTCCTTCTCCAATGCATGAAAGTGAAGACGCTCAGTCATGTCCGACTCTTCGCCCTGTAAACACAGACGTTTACACATAAATATTAATGGGAATGTAAATGTGTGTAGTCACTATGGAAAACAGTGTGGTGATTCCTCAAAATAATTTTTAAAATATTAAAAAATTAAAAATATTAAACATATAACTATATTATCTGTCAAGATATGAGTCAATCTAAGTATCCATCAACAGATGAATGAAGAATATGTGATTCACACACACACACACATACACACACACACACACACACACACACAGGAATACTACTCAGCCATGAAATGTAACAAAATCTTGCCAGTTTGTGACAAAATGAATGAGTCTAGAGGTAATTATGTTAAGTGAAAAAAGTGAGATAAAGACAAACATTGTATGATTTCATTTATATGTGGAATCTAAAAGAACCAAATGAACAATCATAATTAAACAGAAAACAGAGTCAAAGATACAGAGAACAAACTATGGTTGCCAGAGGGAAGGTCAAGGGAGAGAGAGAATAGATGATGGAGATTAGGAGGTACAAACTTCCAGTTACAAAATAAATGAGTCAAAGTTATGTAAAGTACATATTCTTCATTCATCTATTCATTGTCTATATTGTGGAGAATATAGTCAATAGTTATGTAATATCTTTGATGGCAGATGGTAAATAGACTTATTTTGATCTATTTACCATTTGTGATCATTTTGAAATGTATAGAAATACTGAAGAGCTATGTTGTATACCAGGAACTAATATAATTTTGTAGATCAACTATACTTTAAAAACAAGCAAGTAAAATTACAGAAAAAGAGATCAGAGTTGAGGTTACTAAAGGCAGGGATTGGAGGGAGTGGCAATTGGATAAAGGCATTCAAAAGGTACAATATTCCAGTTGTGAGATAAATAAGTACTAGGTATGTACGCTACAGTTCAGTTCAGTTCAGTTCAGTCGCTCAGTCGTGTCCTACTCTTTGCGACCCCATGAATCACAGCACGTCAGGCCTCCCTGCCCATCACCATCTCCCGGAGTTCACTCAGACTCACGTCCATCGAGTCAGTGATGCCATCCAGTCATCTCATCCTTGGTCGTCCCCTTTTCCTCCTGCCCCCAATCCCTCCCAGCATTAAAGTCTTTTCCAATGAGTCAAACTCTTCGCATGAGGTGGCCAAAATACTGGAGTTTCAGCTTTAGTATCATTCCTTCCAAAGAAATCCCAGGGCTGATCTCCTTCAGAATGGACTGGTTGGATCTCCTTGCAGTCCAAGGGACTCTCAAGAGTCTTCTCCAACACCACAGTTCAAAAGCATCAATTCTTCGGCGCTCAGCCTTCTTCACAGTCCAACTCTCACATCCATACATGACCACTGGAAAAACCACAGCCTTGACTAGACGGACCTTAGTCGGCAAAGCAATGTTTCTGCTTTTGAATATGCTATCAAGGTTGGTCGTAACTTTTCTTCCAAGAGTCAGTGTCTTTTAATTTCATGGCTGCAATCACCATCTGCAGTGATTTTGGAGCCCCCCAAAATAAACTCTGACACTGTTTCCACTGTTTCGACATGACTATAATTAACACATTTTGTATTATATACAAAAGTTGGTAAGTAAATCCTAAGAGTTCTCATCACAGGCAATTTTTTCCTATTTATTTAATTTTGTATCTATATGAGATGATAGATGTTCACTAAATTTATTGTGGTTAAAATTTCATGGTGTATGAAAACGAAATTATAATGCCATATACCCTAAATTTACACAGTGCTGTATGGCAATTATATCTCAGTAAAACTAGAAAAAATATATAACTGGAATAAAGGTGTTTATAATAATATTTACCCTAACTATATGCAGTACAATTTGATACTGTCTATTTTGTTTATTTTTAAAAATCTCAATCACAAAATTTGCATTGATTTCATGACTCACTAATGGATTTATCAGACCCCAAATGTAAAAACATTGCACGAACTAGTCCTCAGTCTGTCAGATCATTATGGCAGCATCAGTGCAAAAAACATCAGTTTGAGTTTTGTGCTGATTTTTCTTTTTTCATTTCACATATGATATTATACGTTTCAGTGCCATTCTCCAAAATCATCCCACCCTCGCCTTTTCCCACAGAGTCCAAAAGACTGTTCTATACATCTGTTTCTCTTTTGCTGTCTCACATACAGGGTTACTGTTACCATCTTTCTAGATTTTTCTTTCAGTGTTATTCCAAAGTATTATTGTTGGCATTTTGGGAAAGATAGTCCTTTGTTATATGGAAGTCTCCTTTGCATCCTGAGATAATAAATACTAGAAGTACCCATCAACTGAGTGAGTGAGGCATTCACTAAGTCATGTTCAACTCTTTGTGACCCCAGACTGTAGCCTGCCAGCCTTCTCTGTCATGGAATTTCCCAGGAAAGAGTTGGTTGCCATTTCCTTCTCCAGAGGATCTTTAAAACCAGCGTCTCCTGCATTGTAGGCAGTTCCTTTACCACTGAGCCACCTGGGAAGTCCATCAACTCCTAACAACCAAAACCACTCCCACACATTTCTAAGGTTTGGAAAGAAGCAGTGCTCTGTTGTTGCCCCTGGTTGAGAACTTCTGAAACAAATGCTGAGTATGAAATTCAGCTAACTTATTTATATATGTTATATATGTAAAATCAAGGCAATAATATTGGGGAATACATTATAAGGGAGTAATTATACCAACAATAAAGACTAAATCAATTAATCCATTATTTATTGACAAATGGTTGTGCTCAAGAGCCCATAAAACTGTTTGTTCTTCACTTTCAAGAACTGAGGAAAATTTGGATCTCAGATCAGTCACTGAACTAACTCTTATATTCCTCATCTATAGTGTAAGTATAGCATCAAATTAATAGTGTTATTATGAAAATTACATGAGTGATCTATGTGTTAGTGCCTGACCCATAGTAGGTGCTCAATATATTTATCTTTACAGAATGAGATAAAGAAGAAAAAAGTAAATGCATGAAAAAATATGTAATCAATGCTGCTAGGTTGAACAGTCTTTTGAGTAACAAGTGGTGTCAGTACTCAAAGCATCTTCCCTCATACAGTAGCTGTAATGTGAGGGAGGCAAAATAAATTATTTTGAGAAATTATTTGCTAAAAATATGTGGAAAGGACTACTTTATTTTCTTTGTTCACTGTTAAAGATTATGGTTAGGCAAAGTACCTTGTCTGCCTCTTTCATCAGAAGTTGATTCAAGTGAGTATTAACATCAAAAAGTACAATAGCCATAAATTAGCATTTAGACCTCAGAAAAATTAAGAAAACAATAATCAACTTTTTAAGAAAACTATTTGGAACTATTTCTTTTTTTCTAAAAAAATGTTTTATAAAACTCAAGTTCAAATACATGAGATATGAACATATGACTTACTAAACAAAAGCATAACCTCAAATACAAATTGCATAAAAATAATTACATGTCTGGTTGTAAACAAAAAAGTGCAGTAAAGTGCGTTTCAGAAGAAATTATTTTCCATAATTTCAAGTGATCTATAGCTATTTTTTAACCCCTCTGAAGTTTGTAGACTGCTAAAACTGTATATTAGGAGCACATCATCTTATTGACTTATGTCTCTAGTAAATATAATCAGTAATAGAAAATGATAAAAAAAAAAACCCACAGTCCAAAATATCTCCAAAATTACTATCTAAACAGTCTCTTAATAAATATTTGTAAAACTCCTCATAATGATCAAAACTTTTGAATCAATGAACTCTGTCATTATGGATTTTTTTACTGCATTACTTTGTTGAATAAAATATTTCCAACCACTTCTATTATTTCAAACAGTTTTTTTTTTTCTCTCTGAACAGTTTTCAAATGTTTTGTACTTTGCTTGGATAATAAAGGTATATATGTGTTACACCAACAAAGAATACTTTATTGACTCAAAATTTAGTATTTTATTGCCAGGAGATTAACGAGGTCTGTGTTTAAGAAAGTATTTTGAATACTGGTGAATTGAGATTATCAGATAAAATTGTTCCCAATAAGACATTACTTTTTCTCCTCTGGAAGAATTTTTCCACTGATCTATCATTTTAAATCACATCAGTGTTCTACTGATTACAGATAATTCAACAAAGCTTCAAACTATTTGTTCTTAATGTATTCTAAAAACAGAATATTCTCTCTATTCCATGTGAGGAATGTCAGAATCAGACATTGAAAGTGATTTTGCAAACCTCAACCTCCAGGTCAGGTTTCAAGGCATCTCAGATAAAGGACAGATTTAAATGGATCTTAAGGGTTTGTTGTTGTTGTTATTGTTGTTGTTTTTCAAAAAGTAAATAAACACCTCTCATTTGTGAAGATATTTCATTCTACTACTATACAATCATAAAAAAACAAAAACATAAACCACCAACAACAAACTAAGCAAATCTTGTTTTTTTCCTTAGAAATTCTATAAATGATTTATACTAAGCCAAAAAAATACCTACATATTTTTTTCTTTTCTATTTAACACACACAAAATTTTGTGTGGAATAAATGAAATGCTCATAATTGCTTAACATATAATAGAAATGTATACAACATTTTAAAAAATACAAAGATAAGTTAGAGTCTCATTGAAAATGTATCCAGATACATACATCTTCAGCAGATAAAAAACAGTAAATATATATATATTTTTTAACACTACATATTTTCATTAATTATTTAACTTTTTCTAGAATGAGAGTACAGGTGTCTTATAGAATTTGCAGGTTGTCTCAAAACACACCCAGGTAAGTGGAATGGTGGCAGAAAGGATGACAAGTCAGTGGGGTAGTATAAAGGTCAGAGTACTTGGGTCAGGCAAAATGATCCCACTTGGGAGGGGAAAGCTGATCTAGTGCTTCTGGGAGACACAATGATATATTGATATGTCCCCATAATACCCTGCTATAATTGTCAGAATCATTTGAGAGCCTCCAGGGACATGTTTGCTTTATTTTCCTATGGTATGGACACATTTTCTGAATCCTCTCTTCTTTTTTATCTTTATTATATGGCGAAGTGCTGTGGAAAGTCAGAGCGAATAGGAAGATTCACTTATGTCAGAACGAATCAAGTGAATCTATCTATACCTCTGATAAATAAAAGGATGAGCAGCAAACAGTTTACATATATGGCTGCAGCCACACATTTTATCTCTCCTTTCATCTAACCAGGGATCTGGGAGATTGAGAGTTTGTACAATTTCCAGGCAAGGGGATTTTTGTCTTGAAATTGTGGAAGAACTGCTAGTTTTAATTTATGCTTGTTAACACCTACTTCTGAAAAGAGGTAATGCTTTCAAGGTCTTAAAAAAGGTAGACAGGATAACACATTCTTTTGAATCTCAACAAAATTCTGGTTCATAGTTAATGGAAGCGAACTGAACTTGCTAAGGCTCAAAAATAATTTGCCAAGCAAAAGTCGTTTTTTTTCCCCCTCAGATACATCATAGAACATCATCCTTTCAAGGAAATCTCAAAACTTTAAAAGAACTACAATTTCTTTCCAGTGTATAAAAGACTATACAATGAGTTAGTTCTTTTTTAGCATAAGGACCTGGGGAAAGTGTATGCTAATCAAACCTCAGATGAAAATCACTGAAGAGAATCATTCAAAATACTCTGTCTTCAGAGACTGCAAACTCTACCTTCTTCTTTTACCTTTTCATTACTCAATTAACAGATGCTCCCTGCCCGTGCTTCACAGCACATGTGAATCAACAAGAGAAACTTTCTTTTGTATTTTTACCTTGATGAAGAACCCTCTTATGCACTCTGTGTTGTTGCTCAGTCATCAGTCATATCCAACTCATTGGGACCCCGTGGACTGCAGCACATAAGGCTTCTCTGTCCTTCACTGTCTCCTGGAGTTTGCTCAAACTCATGTTCATTGAATCAATGATGCCATCCAACCGTCTCATCCTCTGTCATCCCCTTCTCCTCCTACTTTCAAACTTTCCCAGTATCAGGGTCCTTTCCAGTGAGTCAGATCTCCATATCAGGTGACCAAAGTATTAGAACTTCAGCTTCAGCATCAGTCCATACAATGAATATTCAGAGTTGATTTCTTTAGGATTGACTTGTTTGATCTCCTTGCTGCCCAAGGGACTCTCAAGAGTCTTCACTGGCACCATAGTTAGAAAGCATCAATTCTTCTGTGCTCAGCCTTCTTTATGGTCCAGCTCTCACATCCATACATGACTATTGGAAAAACCATAGCTTTGACTAGACAGACCTTTATTGGCAAAGTGATATTGCTGATTTTTAATATGCTGTCTAGGTTTGTCATGGCTTTTCTTCCAAGCAGCAAGCACCTTTTAATTTCATGGCTGCAGTCAATGTCTGCAGTGATTTTGAAGCCCAAGAAAATAAAGTCTGTCACTGTTTCCATTTTTCCCCATCTATTTGCCATGAAGTGATGGGACTGGATGCCATGATCTTAATTTTTTGAATGTTGTTTTAAGCCAGCTTTTTCCCATGCAAAACTTGGAATTTAATCCTGAATCCTTGATTTTGTAAATATTCCCTACCTATAATGTTTCCAGCTTTTGTGGATTCTACCTCCAAGATATTTCTGGAATCTATTTATATGAAGCTGCTCTGAAATTACCTTACTTTAGGCTCCCAGGCCCCACCTTTTTACCTCTAAATAACTCAAAAACATCACCTATTTCAAAGACTCACATTCAAATTAACCTAATAATTCCTAAAGTTACACAGGAACAAAATTATTTGACAAGTCTGTAAAATGCATATTCTCAGACTTTGCTTCTTACCTCACCTCTTGAGATTGTGACTGAGTAAAGCACAGGAATCTGCATTTTTAATAAGAGGCAGATGATCCCAACACAAGAATAGACCTGAACCAAACAGAGTGAGAGGGTAGTAACTGCCCAAGAAGTCATGAATCTGAACTTAGAAATGCATGGGACTCTTTGGGAATTACAGTTAACTGTGCTTCCTCACTCCAGTACTTTGGCTACCTAATGTGAAGAACTGACTCATTGGAAAAGACCCCAGTACTGCGAAAGATTGAAGGCAGGAGGAAAAGGGGACGGCAGAGGATGAGATGGTTGGATGGCATCACCAACTGGATGGACATGAGTTTGAGCAAACTCTGGCAGTTGGTGATGGACAGGGAAGCCTGACATACTGCAGTCCATAGGTTGCAGAAAGTCAGACACAACTGAGTGACTGAACTGAACTGTGTATCCTCAAATGTAAGGAGCAGGAAGTGAGCTTAAGAAAGTTATGCTGCTTTAGTTTAGGCCTGGTCAAAGAGAAATGAAGTTTCTCTTTGAATAATGAAATATAAAGGAGAATGATATTTATTTTTATAAATAATGAAAATATAAAGGAGAGGAACAAAATAGCTCTCTGGGAGAAGCATAGCCTCCTTAAAGAAATTTCTGACCTCTAGAGGCCTTCACAGTAAGCTCAGACAGGAGATAGACTATTAAATGTTTTTTGACTCCTTTTCTCTTTCATGTGGGACTAATTATGTATGGATGTGGTTTTGTGGCCCTACTTTACCATCATTCATTGGGTGTATATGGGATAGATATCCTGTCTTCTTAGTTTTAAGTCTCAAGGCTGAAAGAAGCCACACAGAATCCCAATGGAGTCATTGCTGCTTATCAACTATAGATTCTGGGCTCTGAAATGCATTTATAAACTCAGTATTGCCTTTGATTGTTCCCTAAGAAAATCAATTTTCTTAAATAGATTTCTATCCACAGATCCCTTGAGTAACTTTGAATTCCAATTTTAGAATCACTAGAAAAGATAAAAAGGTTAGTTTAGAAAGCTCCCAAACCTCTTTTCAAGTCTTATCTTCCTTACTGGTGCAAATATGTCTTGCGCTCTAGCCAAGTTAAACTGCTTATTGTGGGCCCTGGAGTTTTATAGGCTATGTTTATGAGAATTCATGATACTAAAGATATTTTTTTATAGTTTAAGCATAATAGCAAAATTATCCAATAGATAGTTGTGTTCATATATCTAAAGAAGGCTGAAGAATGAGACTTAGATTGCAGGTATTAACAAGGCAATTCTGGATGGCTCACCCACAAAAACTACCATTAATTCAGTTGGTACAAATAATTAGACTGGTCCAAAGAACCAAGAAAAAAGGATTTTAAGAAAAAGTTTTCTGAGGAAAGATGCAAAAAATCCACAAGTATATATTTAAAGAAGATAATTAAACAGAACTTGAGAAACTAGTATTCTTAGTCAAGTTAGAGAATAGATGTAGTGGGTCTTCAGAAATGGGAAACGGGAAAGAAAAAAAGACAGGAAGTTTTGGTTATCGATACTACAGAGTCTGAGTTGCTGAATGTGAATATGCTAATGTGGTTCAGAACAGGGCTGTATTACTGGGTGGTCAATCTAGAGTAAAGATGAGTAAAGTGAAGTGAAAGTGAAGTCACTCAGTCGTGTCCGACTCTTTGCGACCCGTGGACTGTAGCCCACCAAGCTCCTCCGTCCATGGGATTCTCCAGGCCAGAATACTGCAGTGGGTTGCCATTTCCTTCTCCAAAAGATAAGTAAAGGTCAAGGATATTAGGAGATTCAGATGATGTGAACTTGAAGAGCTGTATTGATAGCCAATGTCAACTTGGAAATCATGAGAATGAGGTTAGTAGAAGTTGGTTGGAAGATATATATATGAACAATCAACTGAAGTTATTCACAGAGATGGAAGTAAATTATGTGGTATTGAATGCTAACAGTGATATAGACTCAATATGTATAGCATCCAAATGGTACTCTGGTACCAAAAGTACTTTTGGTACTTTTATATTGGTACTCTGGTTCAAAAGTAGTGCTGGGAAGGAAATGGCATGATATCTTCATTCAGGCTTTCAAATGACTAGAAAGAAAGCCAATTAACTCATTTCAATCCTATTATCACAAAGTGAAGAACCTTTTATAGAGACATGATATAGTGGGTAAGGCAATAGGTATCTGGAATAAACCCAATCATCATTATTTTGTCAATTATTGATCAAAGACATACCAAGTACTAAACTGACTTAAATATATCCTTTGATCTGTGACAGAAAAAAATATTCTGACATTTTTTTTAAATGATAAGGAAGACTTTATTCAAGATTACTGCTATAGGTAATTACTGTCAAGAGGAAGAGAATTTAAGCTCAACTCTAAGTACAGCAAGGACATCTGGAGATTTACAACTTATCGAACAGAGGTTGGGGAAGGTGATACCAGTGGATGGAAACTAACAGAAGACATCAAAGGTAGAGCAGATTTTTTCTCTATTGTTGTTTTTGTTAGGGTAGAAAGTCTGTCTAAAATGACTTAGCAGGATTCTTGCTAAAACAGGGTAGGAGGGCCTGGGGACAAGGCCCAAAGAAAAAGCGTAGTCTGACAAGGGGCTCAAAGGAGTCAGACTAATGTTTGGTTAAAGAGAGAATCTTGGTCAGAACCACAAGCATTATACGGTACCTATAATCTCAATTGGTACCTCGTTTGAAAGAAAGGAGTTTAAACTAAAACCTTTTCACAGTGTATGCCTGATAATAACTTTAATGATGATTAATAAGTGTACTGTTTCTTTGAGCCTAATTTAATGTTTAGCAGCAGCTATTTTTTTACTTGCACCATTTTATTGCTTTTTTTTTAACCCCTCAACATAGGACAAAGTATAAAAACCTTCAGTTTTGTATTTGCTGTTAACAAGCTACTAAATGTGTGTTTCCCATATAACGATGCTATGCTTGCTATTTGCTTGGAAAATCATAGTAGTAATTTGTTCTTAAGTCATTAAATTTATGTTCTCCAAGGCCAATTAGATTGGTGAATAATGTAAGCTTTATCCAAAAATCTAATTAAAATTAACAATTCAAATTATTTTTGTGTTTTGTTGTTGTTAAATGTACTAATTTCTGAAATTTGTTCCTACAGACTTAGTGATTTATTTGGTACAAACCCTAAACTAAAGCTTAAAATCTATACACAGTAAATCATCTAGGAAATGACAAAACTTTTTTAAAGTGACTAATTTCATTTTCAAGGTACTAGCAGAATACAAACAAGAAAAATTACACAAGCAATTCTCAGACTAAACTTCCTATATTTACATCACTTTAATAGGGATATACATCATACTTGAAAGTGTTATTAACATAGATGAAGCAAACCAGAAGCAGTTTGGGAACTCAGTCTCATGATGCGGTGCTGCACATATTTAGATCGGTTTTTATGTTAGAAGACTAAGCCTTCAATCAATGTTAAAGAAAAAAACTGTTTTGATTTTCTTAGGTATAACAACAATTTTTCTTTAATTGAAATGCTAAATGGTTTTAAATCTTAAGTCCCATGCATAAAAATTGAAAATCAGTAGATACTGGCATAGCACCACAAATGTATTTATAGTATGATACCTATGAATGTGTAAAACACTTTTACCTATCACCTATTTTTCAAATTAATGATTAATTTTATTTCTGTAAGGACTTCCCAGAAAAGGAGAAAATCAATTGTATAGGTTCAAATTAGTGCCCTTCCAAGTACTATGATTACTTACATCTTTATTCAGCAATTTGTGCTCGACATCCATTCATTAGACAAATTACTGTAGCTTTTCTAATTCTTTGAAACAGAGAACCTGGAAGTGAGAATTTCATTTTAAAACAAATTAATGCTTTAGCTCAGTTTGTCGCTCAATCATGTCTAACTCTTTGTGACCCCATGAACCGCAGAACACCAGGCCTCCCTGCTGCTGCTGCTGCTGCTGCTGCTAAGTCGCTTCAGTCGTGTCCAACTCTGTGCGACCCCATAGATGGCAGCTCACCAGGCTGCCCAGTCCCTGGGATTCTGCAGGCAAGAACACTGGAGTGGGTTGCCATTTCCTTCTCCAATGCATGAAAGTGAAAAGGGAAAGTGAAGTTGCTCAGGCCTCCCTATCCATCACCAACTCCCAGAGTTTACCCAAACTCATGTCCATTGATTCGGTGATGCCATCCAACCATCTCATCCTCTGTCGTCCCCTTCTCCTCCTGCCCTCAATCATTCTCAGCATCAGGGTCTTTTCAAATGAGTCAGCCCTTCGCATCAGGTGGCCAAAGTATTGGAGTTTCAGTTTCAACATCAGTTCTTCCAATGAACACCCAGGATTGATCTCCTTTAGGATGAACTGGTTGGATCTCCTTGAAGTCCAAGGGACTCTCAAGAGTCTTCTCCAACACCACAGTTCAAAAGCATCAATTCTTCAGTGCTCATCTTTCTTTATATTCCAACTCTCACATCCATACATGACTACTGCAAAAACCATAGCCTTGAGTAGACAGACTTTTGTTGACAAAAAAAGGTCTCTGCTTTTTAATATGCTGTCTAGGTTGGTCACAACTTTTCTTCCAAGGAGTAATCGTCTTTTAATTTCATGGCTGCAATCATCATCTGCAGTGATTTTGGAGCCCAAAAATGAAAAGTCAGCCACTGTTTCCACTGTTCCTCCATCTATTTCCCATGAAGTGATGGGACCAGATGCCATGATCTTCGTTTTCTGAATGTTGAGCTTTAAGCCAACTTTTTCACTCTCCTCTTTCACTTTCATCAAGAGGCTCTTTAGTTCTTCATTTTCTGCCATAAGGGTGGTGTCATCTGCATATCTGAGGTGACTGATATTTCTTCTGGCAATCTGGATTCCAGCTTATGCATCTTCTAGCCCAGCGTTTCTCATGATGTACCCTGCATATAAGTTAAATAAGCACGGTGACAACATACAGCATTGACATACTCCTTTTCCTAGTTGGAACCAGTCTGTTCTACCATGTCCGGTTCTGACTGTTGCTTCCTGACCTGCCGAAAGATTTTTCAGGAGGCAGGTCAGGTGGACTTGTATTTCCATTTCTTTCAGAATTTTCCACAGTTTGTTGTGATTCACACAATCAATGGCTTTGGCATAGTAAAAAAGGCAGAAGTAGGTGTTTCTGGAACTCTTGTTTTTTTGATGATCCACCAGATGTAGGCAACCTGATCTCTAGTTCCTCTGTTTTTTCTAAATCCAGCTTGAACATCTTGAAGTTCATGATTCACGTACTGTTGAAGCCTGGCTTGGAGAATTTTGAGCATTACTTTACTAGCATGTGAGATGAGTGCAACTGTGAGGTAGTTTGAGCATTCTTTGGCATTGCCATTCTATGGGATTGGAATGAAAACTGACCTTTTCCCATCCTGTGGGCACTGCTGAGTTTTCCAAATTTGCTGGCATATTAGTGCAGCATTTTCACAGCATCATCTTTCAGGATTTGAAATAGCTCAACTGGAATTCCATCACCTCCACTAGCTTTGTTTCTAGTGATGTTTCCTAAGGCCCACTTGACTTTGCATTCCAGGGATGTCAGGCTCTAGGTAAGTGATCATACCATCATAGTTATTTGGGTCATGAAGATCTTTTTTTATATAGTTTTTCTGTGTTTCTTGCCACATCTTCTTAGCATCTTCTGCTTCTGTTAGGTCCATACCATTTCTGTCCTTTATTGTACCCCTCTTTACATGAAATATTCCCTTAGTATCTCTAATTTTTTAAAGAGATCTCTAGTGTTTCCCATTCCATTCTTTTTCTCTATTTCTTTGCATTGATCGCTGAGGAAGGCTTTCTTATCTCTCCTTGCTATTCTTTGGAACTCTGCGTTCAAATGGAATATCTTTCTTTTTCTCCTTTTCTCTACACTTCTTTTCTTTTCACAGCTATTTGTAAGGCCTCCTCAGACAGCCATTTGATTTTTTGCATTTCTTTCCATAGGGATGGTCTTGATCACTGCCTTCTATACAATATCACGAACCTCCGTCCATAGTTCTTCAGGCACTCTGTCTATTTGAATACATTTGTTCACTTCCACTGTATAATTGTAAGAGATTTGATTTAGGTCATACCTGAATGGTCTAGTGGTTTTCCCTACTTTCTTCAATTTAAGTCTGAATTTGGCAATAAGGAGTTCATGATCTGAGGTATACATATATCCCCTCTCTTTTAAACCTCCCTCCCTTTTGAACCTCCCTTCCATCTTCCTCCCCATTCTATCCCTCTAGGTTGATACATCTCCCCTGTTTGGGTTTCCTGAGCCATACAGCAAATTCCCATTTGCTATCTATTTTACATAAGGTATGTAAGTTCCATGTTACTCTCCGCATACATCTCATCCTCTTCTCCCTTCTCCTCATGCCCATAAGTCTATTCTTTATGTCTGTTTCTCCATTGCTGCCCTGTAAAAATTCCTCATTACTGTTTTTCAAGATTCCATATATGTATATTAGAATACAATATTTATCTTTCTCTGATTCACTTCACTCTGTGTAATAGGCTCTAGGTTCATCCACCTCATCAGAATGGACTCAAATATACATTTTTTAAATGGCTGAGTAATATTCCATTGTGTATATATACCACAACTTCTTTATCTATTCATCTGTCAATGAACATCAAGGTTGCTTCCATGTTCAAGCTATTGTAAACAGTGCTGTGAGGAACAGATACATGTGTCTTTTTCAATTTTGGTTTCCTCAGGGCATATGCCTAGGAGTGGGATTGCTGTGTCACATGCCGGTTTTATTCCTAGTTTTTTAAGGAATCTCCATACCATCTTCCACAGTGGCTGTATTCATTTACAGTCCCACCAACAGTGCAAGAGCAATCCCTTTTCTCTACACCTTTTCCAGCATTTATTGTCTGTAGACTTTTTGATGATGGCCATTCTGACTGGTGTGAGGTGATATCTCACTGTAGTTTTGATTTGCATGTCTCTAATAATGAGTGATGTTGACCATCTTTTCATGTGTTTGTTAGTGACTTGTATGTCTTCTTTGGAGAAATGTCTGTTTAGGTCTTTTTCCCACTTTTTCATTGGGTGGTATGTTTTTCTGGTATTGAGTTGCATGAGCTGCTTGTATATTTTGGAAATTAATCCTTTATCAGTTGTTTCATTTGCTATTATTTTCTCCCATTCTGAGGGTTATGTTTTCACCATGCTTAAAGTTTCCTTTGCTATGCAAAAGCTTTTAAGTTTAATCAGTTCCAACTTGTTTACTTTTGTTTTTTATTTCCCACTCAAGGAGGTGGATCATAGAGGATCTTGTTTTGATATATGTTATTGAATGTTCTGCCTATGTTTTCCTCTAAGCATTTTATAGTTTCTGGTCTTACATATAGGTCTTTAATCCACGTTGAGTTTATCCTTGTGTATGGTGTTAGGAAGTGTTCTACTTTCATTCTTTTACACATAGCTCTCCAGTTTTCCAAGCACCATTTATTGAAGAGGCTGTCTTCAATACCCCATTGTATATTCTTGCCTCCTTTGTCAAAAAAGAGGTACCCGTAGGTGCATAGGCTTATTTCTAGGCTTTATATCTTGTTCCATAGGTCTATATTTCTGGTTTTGTTTTTAATGTGTGTGCCAGTACTATACTATCTTGATGACTGCAGCTTTGTAGTATAACCTAAAGTCAGGAAGCTTGATTCCTCCAGCTCCATTTTTCTTTCTCAAGACTGCTTTGATTATTTGGAGTCTTTTGTGTTTCCATATGAATTGTGAAATTTTCTGTTCCAGTTCTGTGAAAAATGCCATTGGTAATTTGTTAGGGATCACACTGAATCTGTAGATTGCATGTGGTAGTATAATCATTTTCACAATATTGATTCTTCCTATACAGGAATATGGAATATCTCTCTATCTGTTTATATGTCATCTTTGATTTCTTTCATCACTGTCTTATAATTTTCTGTATACAGTTCTTGTGTCTCCTTAGGTAAGTTTATTCCTAGATATTTAATTGCTTTTGTTGAAATGGTGAATGGGATTGATTCCTTAATTGCTCTTTCTGTTTTTTCATTGTTAGCATATAGAAATTCAAGTGATTTTTGTATATTGATTTTCTATCCTGAAATATTGCTAAATTTTTCACTCTAGTAATTTTCTGACACTATCTTTATCGTTTTCTGTGTACAGTACCATGTCATCTGCAAACAGTGAGAGCTTTACTTCTTCCTTTCTAATCTGCATTCCTTTTATTTATTTTTCTTCCAGAAAAAGAACTAGGACTTCCAGAACTATGCTGAATAAGACTGGTGTAGTGGACACCCTTGTCTTGTTCCTGATCTTAGGGGGAATGCTTTCAGTTTTTCACCATTGAGAATGATTTTGAGAGTAGGCTTATCATATATGGCCTTTACTATATTGAGGCAGGTTCCTTCTGTGCCCATTTATGAAGAATTTTAATCATAAATAGATGCTGAATTTTGTCAAAGGCTTTTTCTGCATCTATTGAGATGATCATATGGTTTTTATCTTTCAATTTGTTAATATGGTGAGATTGACTGATTTTCATATATTGAAGAATCCTTGCATTCCTGGAATAAACCCAACTTGATCATGGTGTATGAGCTTTTTGATGGGTTGCTGAATTCTGTTTGCTAAAATTCTGTTGAGGAATTTTCCATCTATGTTCATCAGTGATATTGGCCTGTAGTTTTCTTTTTTGTGCTGCCTTGGTCTGGTTTTGAAATCAGAGTGATGGTGGCCTTGTAGAATGAGTTTGGAAGGGTTCCTTCCTTTGCAATTTATTGAAAGAGTTTTAGGATAGGCATTAGCTCTTCTCTAAATGTTTGGCAGAATTCTCCTGTGAAGCCATCTGGTCCTGGGCTTTTGTTTTTTCAGAGATTTTTGATCACAGCTTCAATTTCATTGCTTGTAATTCAGTTGTTCATAATTTCTATTCCTTCCTGGTTCAGTTGTGGAAGATTGAACTTTTCTAAGAATCTGTACATTACATCCAGGTTATTCATTTTATTGCCATATAGTTGTTCATAATAGTCTCTTATAATACTTTGCATTTCTGCATTGTCTGTTGTAAACTCTCCTTTTTCATTTACAATTTTGTTGATTTGATTCTATTTTTCTTAATGAATATGGCTAAAGGTTTGTGAATTTTGTTTATATTCTCAAAGAACCAGCTTTTGGTTTTATTAATCTATACTATTGTTTCATTTCTTTTTCATTTATTTCTGCTTGGATCTTTATGATTTCTTTCCTTCTACTAAATTTTTTTTCTTCTTCTTTGTATGTGATTTAGTTGTAAAGTTAGGTTGTCTATTTGATGACTTTCTTGCTTCTTGAGGTAGGATTGTATTTCTATAAACTTTCCTCTTAGAACTGCTTTTGCTGCATCACATAGGTTTTGAGTTGTCATGTTTTCATTGTCATTTGTTTCCATGAATTTTTTGTTTTCTCTTTTGATTTCTTCATTAAGCTGTTGGTTACTTAAAAACGTGCTGTTTAATCTCCATGTGTTCGTATTTATTACAGCTTTTTTTCTTGTAATTGATATCTAGTTTCATAGTGTTGTTGGAGAAGACACTTGATATCATTTCAATTTTCTTCAATTCATTGAGGTTTGATTTGTGACTCAAGATGTGGTCGATCCTGGAGAATGTTCCATGTGCACTTGAGAAGAAAGAGTACTCTTCTGCATTTGGATGGAATGTCCTGAAGATATCTATGAGATCCATATCTTCTAAAGCATCATCTAAGACCTGTGTTTCCTTATTAATTCTCTGTTTTGATGATCTGTCCATTGGTGTGGGTCAGGCGTTAACGCCTCCTACTTCTATTGTGTTACTGTCAATTTCTCCTTTTATGTCTGGTAGAGTTTGTCTTATGTATTGAGGTGCTCCTATGTTGGGTGCATAGATATTTACAATCGTTACATCTTCCTCTTGGATTGATCCCTTGATCATTACGTAGTGTCCCTCCTTATCCCTTGTAATCTTCTTTATTTTCACATCTATTTTGTATGATATGAGGACTGCTGTTCCAGCTTTCTTTTCCTTCCCATTTGCATGGAATATATATTTCCATCTACTCACTTTCAGTCTATATGTGTCTTTAAGTCTGAAGTGGGTTTCTTGTAGACAGCATATATATGGGTCTTGTTTTTGTATCCATTCAGCCACTCTGTGTCTTTCAGTTGGAACATTTAATCCATTTACATTTAAAGCAACTATTGATATATATGTTCCTATTGCCATTTTCTTAATTGTTTGGGGTTAATTTTGTAGATCTTTTTTTCTTCTCGTGTATTTCTTGACTATATAAGTCCCTTTAACATTTGCTGTAAAGCTGGTTTTGTGGTACTGAATTCTCTTAACTTTTGCTTGTCCGAAAAGATTTTATTTCTCTATCAATTTTGAATGAGATCCTTGCTTGGCACAGTAATCTTGGTTGTAGATTTTTCCCTTTCTAAAGCTAAAGCACAAACTGGAAAACAAAACTAAAGTAAGGTGCCAATTGGGGGATAAAGCAATGAAAGTAAAACTAACAAATATGTTGACACAAAAGGAAAGAATAGATAAGCAAAGAAAAATAGACATATATAAAGAAAATTTATATACATTAAATATTAACTTCAAGTACTTTAAATATATCCTGCCATTCCCTTCTAACCTGCAGAGCTTCTGTTGAAAGAACAGCTGTTAAGCAAATGGGCTTTCCCTTGTATGTTACTTGTTGCTTCTCTCTTGCTGCTTTTAATATTCTTTCTTTGTGTTTGGTCTTTGTTACTTTGATTAGTCTGTGTCTTGGCATGTTTCTCCTTGGGTTTATCCTGTATGGGACTCTTTGTGCCTCTTGCACTTGATTGACTATTCCTTTTCCATGTTGGGGAAGTTTCAACTATAATCTCTTCAAAAATTTTCTCATACCCCTTCTTTTTCTCTTCTTCATTTGGGACCCCTATAATTCGAATGTTGTTGCATTTGATATTGTCCCAAGGTCTGAGATTATACTCAGTTTTTTTCATTCTTTTCACTTTATACTGCTCTTCAGAAGTTGTTTCCACTATTTTATCTTCCAGCTCACTGATTCGTTCTTCTGCTTCAGATATTCTGCTGTTGATTCCTTCCAGAGTATTTTTAATTTCAGTAATTGTGCTGTTTGTCTCTGTATGCTTATTCTTTAATTCATTTAGGTTTTTGTTAATTGATTCTTGCATTTTCTCCGTTTTGTTTTCAAAGTGTTTGATCATCTTTACTAACATTATTCTGTATTCTTTTTCAGGTAGTTTGCCTATTTCCTCTTCATTTATTTGGACTTCTGTGTTTCTTGTCTGTACCTTCATTTTTGTAGTATTTCTCTGCCTTTTCATTATTTTTTATAACTTATTGTGTTTGAGGTCTCCTTTCCCCAGGCTTAAAGGTTGAATTCATTCTTCCTTTTGGTTTCTGCACTCCTAAGTCTGGTCCAGTGGTTTCTGTAAGCTTCGTATAGGGTGAGATTTGTGCTGAGTTTTTGTTTGTTTATTTGTTTTGTTTTCCTCTGATGGAAAAGGCTGAGTGAGGTGGTAATCCTGTCTGCTGATGACTGGATTTGTATTTTTGTTTTGTTTGCTGTTTAGATGAGGTGTCCTGCATAGGGTGCTACTGGTGGTTGTGTGATGCCAGGTCTTATATTCAAGTGGTTTTCTTTGTGTGAGTTCTCACTATTTGATATTCCTTAGGGTTAGTTCTCTGATTGTCTAGGGTCTTGGAGTCAGTGCTCCCACTCCAAAGGCTCAGGGCTTGATATCTGGTCAGAAACTAAGATTCTACAAGTGGTTTTTAATGACATTACGTGAGATTAAAACAAATACCCAAAAATGAGAAAAGAAAGATGAACCCCACACAAATGGCAGTTACAAAATCAGGCAAATAATAATTAAAATAATGGAATATAAACATATATGTATATACCCATGAGCAAAGTTAAAAGAGTCCAACAAAAATAAAGTATGATAGATTGACTCAGCAAGCAAAGGAAATCAAAAATAATATTTACAGGTTAAGAATACAACTAACTAAAACACAAACTGGAAAACAAAACTGAAGAAAGATGCCAAGTGGGGAATAAAGCAATGAAAAAAAAAAACTAACAAGTATGCTGAGAGGAAAGGAAAGGAAGAAAAGAAAGAAAAATAGATAGGCAAAGTTAAACAGAGGTAGATGAAGAAGATTTATATACATAAAGATTAACTGCAAAGGGAAAAGAACAGTAGGAAATGAAAACAAAGGAAGAAATGTAGAAAAAATATACTAGATTTTTAAAAATTGAAAGTTATAATTATAAAAAAGAGAAAAAAAGAAGAAAGTAAACAAAACAAAACAAAAAAGGATAACTCCACAGAACTGCAAAATCCTTATGTAGATGCAGAGATTTATAACAATAAAAGTGTGACTGAATGTACACATAAACATATTCAACCCTAAGCAAAATCAAAACTGTCCAACAAAAATAACGTACAATGGATTGACCAGGTGAACAAAGGAAACCAAAACTTATGTTTACCACAACAGGACTAACTAAAGCATAAACTGGAAAAAAAAACTAAATCAAGCTGCCAATTGGTGAATATAGCAATGAAAGTAAAACTAACAAATATGTAGAGAGGAAAGGAAATGGAGAAAAGAAAGAAAGAACAGATATGCAGAGTTAAATAGTGGTAGATAAAGAAAATTTATATACATTAAAGATTAACTTCAAGGGGAAAAGAACAGCAGGAAAAGGAAACAAAGGAATAAATGTATAAAAATAATGACAGGTTTAAAAATTAAAATTAATAAGAGATTTTAAAAACTGGAATACTCCCCAGAACAGCAAAAGCCCAATGTAGAGACAGGGGTTTATAACAACAATAAAAATGTGACTGAGGAAAACTAAATGTTCAAAAGCTTAATTAGATTTCATAGTTCCAATAAAATTGACAACAACAGAGGTGGAAAAAAAGGAAAGAAAAAGAAAAAAAAAATCCAAAAGAATCTACCGAAGAAGTCAAAACATAAGAAGTATAAATGTTTTTCTTGAGTCACTGCTGCCAGACTCCTTTCTCCTGCTGGACGTCACAGTCCACCTCACCTCTCTAGAATGCCCTCAAACATTGTGCTGATCTGTGAACCTGCTGTGGGGGCAGCTCATATTCTAATCTGGTCCTACTTCTGTGTGTTCTTGCCTCCAATGTTCACATCTATCAGAACTAGTGCATTTTCTTTAGTGGGCGCTCTCAATGACCATTTATATATTCCATAGAGACAGAATCTGCCTAGTTGACCTTGTGGATTTAACGTGCAACTTGTACAGTTGGTGGGAAGGCTTGGGTCTTCCTCCTTAGCCACATTGCCCCTGTGTTTCGATTGTGGTTTTATTTCCACCTCTGTATGTGGGTCATCCACTGGGGCTTGCTCCTGAGGCTGCCCTGGAGGACTTGGGTTTGCCCCTGTGAGGGCCAGGTGTGGAGGTGGTGCAGCTGCTTGGGTCATAGAGTTCTGGCAGCACCAGGTACTCTGGAGAGTTGGTGGCTAGGGTAGCCAGAAACATAGTGCTCTAGAAGGGCATGGCAACCAGTATTGGTCAATATGCTCCAGTATTCTTGCCTGGAGAATCCCCCTCCCTGACAGAGAAGCCTGGCAGGCCACAATCTACAGGGTCGCAAAGTCAGACACTATCAAAGTGACCCTGTGCACATAGACACAAGACTTTTTTGCCTGTGGCATCTCTGTCCCAGAGAGTTGAGCGTGAAGGTGGCACAGCTGCTTGGCTTGCGGGTCCCTGGCAGCACCAAGTGTGCAGGGACATGGACTGCCTCCACCACAGGAGTTATGGACCTATCAGAGTCTTTTTTTGAGCCTCTCCTAGCTGACGCTCAGAAGGCCTGTTTGACCAGTGTTTTTCCATAGCTCCGCCCCTTCAGGCACATAGAGGGCTCCCTTGCCTGGGGTCTTTCTCTGTTGTTTGGTGTGCTAGGCCCAGCCTCCCCACCTCCCCTGCTGTCAGGGGTCCTACTCTGTAGATTGGCACATCAGGCTCTTAAAGGGGCACCTTGGGTAGGGTCCTGCTCTGTAGTTAAGTGCTTCAGGAGTTTGATGGGCCAACCTCTCTATTGTTCAGCTGCCAACCCTGGTGTGTGGAGAGAGGCTATGGTGATGGCTCTATCCCTTAAGTGTGACTCAGCAGTATCGCCTTTCTTCCATGGCTGCCCAACTTTGCTCCACAGGTATCTGTAACCACAGTCTCCTCCCTTATAACCCCTCAATCCATCTCTCAGCAATCAACAGCAGTCCTTGCTCTGGGATTGCTCCACAATCCTTAAACTCCAGCTCTCAGCTGCTACACCTTCCAGGGTACCTCCATCCCTGAATTTCAATGGCAAGGGCTGCCTGATTCTCATTTAATTTAGGCTGCCACAGATCAGCTGTTTCACTGTCAGCCTTAAATGCTTCTCCTCTGACTCAGACAATTGCCCCAATATAGGGATCAGACCCTTGCTTCAGTTCCCCCACCTGCCGAGGGCAGTTCGAGTCCTACTAACACTCCTGTTTTTCCCCCTAGTCCCTTTGTCCTACCGAGTTTTGGGTGGTTCTATATATTCTTTTCCACTGGTCAGGTTCTCCAGTCCACTCTCAGCTGGTGTTTTGCATGCACTTCTATGACTTAAGGTGTATTCCTGGTGTATCCATGGAGAGAGATGTACTCCACGTCCATCTACTCCTCAGCCATCTTCTCCCATTTTGGTATTCTTGATTTACCTATGTGTGGTACTTTGAATTCTCCCTGAACCATTCTTTGTAACATTTAACCGTGTCTCCTATTAACAAATGAGTTAAATCAAATATTTGGCATATGTTCATTTCCTATTTGAATGAGAGCATTGATTTTATTTTGCAAAACTGATAAGACACAAATATAGTATTTATAGATGCAGTCAGTTACCCTTATGAATTTTCTTAAAAATGCCAAAGGCAGTAATACTCAGCATAGCAAAATTTCTTAAAAATCTACTTTATGTTTCTTACAGTCATATACACAAACATATTCAGTAGGAAAGAGAGAAACAATTGTCATCACCTTCCAATTAATTCTCATCCACTCTCCAAATTCTCCTCTCTTCATCCACTACTTCTTGTCTCAGTCTTTTGTCTCTGGTTAGGTTATAGTCTCTTTTCTGTACTTTGCTATTTATTTTAAACTTGGGTTTTTGTTTCTCACACACTACTATATCTCACTTTTTAACCATGATTTTCCACAATTTCTGCAGTTAATCTAGCAGAAAATTTTCTTGAGTTGATATTAAAGAAGGATGCTATGCTTATCCACACATTAATTATTATACCCATTTCTGTCATATAGTTGACAAAAACTTTTTGGAAATGCATAGAATATGAAAGTAGCTTTAGTTTTATCTTACAGTGTCAAGGGCAGGGACACTATAAGAGAGAACAAAAGGGCATGTTATGGGAATTTAAAATCCAATGAGGTACATACAAGGCCTGCTCAAAATCTTTTTGATCACAGTAGGAGGTTTCAGACAACATCAACAGAAAAAGTGTTAGTTTTAGTGAACAGAGGTTCACTTGGTGTGCACATACAATAACAGAGCAAGGTAGTACCTGCTTTCTTTTTCTTTTCTTTTCTGTAAATCCACTATATTATGTTCCTACTGCTTACTTAATTATACTAAGTTACTCATCTCTACAAAATTAAAAGTGCACTATTTTCATAAATAAAATTTTTCAAGTGTCCTGTACTCTATTCTGAATATATTCTTTCTGGTCAATTAATTCTCCTCCACAAGAAGTACATGTCAAGTCAAAGCAATACTTTTATTATGAAAACATCTGCTCATGTAGACATTTAACTGATTGTACAGATATTACTTCTGTTGTAAACCTTCCACATCCTCCCGCCCTCTCCACCATGGTCTATTAGGCAATGTCTAGACAAGGAAGTTATTTTGTTCAGTTAGCTCTGGATGTTTGGAGTGCAAAATAATAATTTTCACAGAAGAAAAGAAAGCATAATATGTGAAGGAAAAGTCTCTAGTGAAGCTAAGCTAATTCTTTTGGATAGCTAGTTTCTAGAATTTACTTCCTGAACTTGATGCTGCCTCTTTTTCTATAAATATGTTCTACCTGTGTATGTTTTAGTGATCTTCACATAGCCAAGGGCTGTGTTTAACAGTCATCAAGCAGAAACATAAATCTTTCTTTAGCATACGTTCCTGTGTGCAGTCACGTGCATCTGTATATCAGCAGTGGGGGTAGAGGAAAGAGAACAGAGCAGATTTGTGTGTCCGGAAACAGACTAGTATAAATATGCATTGCTGTGTGGTTAACATAGTTTACATCAATGAGAATAAAATTACTGTGACATTTGCCTCTAAGATCTGTGAAATCACATGTGTCTGGGGAATACCGAATGGAGGAGAACATGCTGCACTCAGATTCTCAAAAGTTAGATTTCCATTTTCCTTGAATATCTTAAAAGGACCTTGTTCTATTAATTTGAAAACACATCAATTGAACACACTATTTTAATTTGCAGTATCCTTTAAAGGAGACATCTTGACTATGGGCTATCACACTTTGAATCTGTTCTTACTATCTTGAGTTTTTGCTTATCTTTCGTAATGCTACACACACACCACATACCCCATATGAAATTCAGGTAACTCTAAGACAAATGTGCCATCCATTAGGAATCCTTCTGCAATCCACTGGACTTAATGGCTTGATCATGCTAACTAAATACATCACATACGGATTATATTTAGTAATGTCAGTGTGTTTCTGACCAGACTCTTAGCTACTTAAGTGCAAACACTGTGCATTATTTATGTTGATATATCAACCCTTTCTTGACCCTTCATCCTGTAATTGTGTAAGTAAAATTTCACTAAAATGCCTAAAGAACATCTAAAACTAATTTATCACATTTAAAAAAAATTCCAACTTTTGATATCTCCATTGCTGATTCACACCTTTAGTGGTCTCCAAAACAGTACTTTTTCTCAAAGTACATCTCTATGGATCCCTAACCAGCTTTCTCCAGAAATACATTTAAACTGTCTATATTGTTGAAGGAAAAAACAAAATGAATATATCTGGCAATAGTCAAATTTAGAGACATAGTTTTAAACCCTAGATCCTATAGAAGAGCAGCCTTCTGTTTATGTAAAAGGGGATTGAGGTTGAACAGTTAGTAGAGTGACCTTTGACTTTTCTTTCACAGTATCATTGGCAAGTCATTTGTTGACGCTGTAGGAATTGTACCTGAAAAGAGCAGAGCACTTGAGAAAAGTGTAATTTATGCTGTTGATGTTTTTCCTCCTATTATTGCTCTTTATTTCCATGAATCTCTAGGTTCCTTTCAAGATGGGAGAAGCAATCTTATTTTTTTTTATTTATTTTTTTGGTGCCCTCCTCCACAACACCTAAGTAATCCTTTACACAGAGAAGATGCTCAATCTATACTATTGCTCTAAATTCCTCCTAAACTTCTTTCATAGCCTCTCTTTTTGGTTTGCTCTTTTATTATCCTAAAGAGATAGGCTTTCTAGATCTAAACTCTAAGGTCAATGGCCACCCTAGTCAAGTTATTTTGTATATCTTGTCATGCATAACTTCTAAAAGTACATACTTCTACTAAACTTATATATATTATTGACCCAGTGGATCATGGCTCCTTTCACCAACACTAAAAGGAAATCAGAGATTGAACAAATGAATTAAGATACTACTGTATTTACATAAAATAGAAATCAAAGTAATACTATACTAGTAAAATAAGAAAGGTTATTTGATCTGTTCGTGTTTACATGTAAAAGTATTTCTTTAAACAATCTCAGGATGTCCTTAAATTGATCCAGAAAATATATGCAAAAAATTAGTCAGATATGCATGATACAGGATGTTATTGTTAATTTATGGTAGCTCTATTCCTGTTATACCTGTATAAACAGATTTTAAAAGTTAGTAATACATTCCTCTTATCAAAATAGGCACAGGACATTGTAAATCAACTATACCTCAATAAGATAAACTAGGGAAAAAATAGGCATAGGACAAACTCTTTTAAACAAATTGCTCATTTTAGACACCTCATTAATTAGAAATGTCATGTTTGATTATAAAAATTATGGATTTGCTGCTAAGAAAAAATTCCTCAAATCCATTGAGACTAAAATAAGAATAAATAGAACACACAGATTTTTATATTCACTTTAACACTTTTGTTGAAAAAAACTGGAACCACAAGCAGTATAATTATTAAATAGAGAAAAAAATGTAATAATTAATTCCAAACAAGGGAAGTGAAAATCTATGATATGTGGGAAAAGGATGGGAATAAATGAAAGAATTACAAAGTTCACTGGAAAAATAAAATTTAGAGAGAGAGTGAAAACATAAAATTATGGAGGGGTATAAAAACAGTATAGATACTAGAAGATACAAGAAAATTAAGATCAGAAGTCTGTGTACCTAAAGTGTGGAGAGCTGGAACACTTCTTGACAATCAATGGGGATGTAAACAGATATAATCATTATGAAAAATGTAATTTTTCCCAGTACAAGAAGCTGCAACTTGAAGTACATTCTATTATAAATGCATATATTTTACTTATTTTTAAAAATTGTTTGTATTATACCCATAGGGGAAAATATATCTTAGATAATAAGCCTAAGATGTTACATTAATGCTACTTAAGATACTCACATTTAAAAATAACCTACACTAAGCAGAACTGGCAATTAAGAAAATTATGAACATTTTTTAGAGTAGGAAAACTATATATCAGATACTTTATATTTTTATATTAAAACTAGATATTTTAATCATATTATTTTATATAGTCTGATATACAATTTTATTTGATGTTTGCAGCCAGAGAAGAACTTATTTGAATTCTAACTTATTCTTGAAAAATCCCAAAGACTAACACTATTTATTCTTAGACCTTTGGGAAACTAGAAATCAATGTTTGACATTACTCCTGTTTTCTATTAGAATGTCTAATATTTATCACAGGTAGTTACTGGGCAGATTATTAATGTATTTATGATAAATCATCAGCTTTTTACTAAAGAATTCATGAATGATATTTTGGGAATTAAGTCTCTTTTAAATGTAAATTTTTATAAATTTATCTAAACATTTTTTTTCATAATTTAGAACTACAAAATGCTTTCTTTTAATGGTAAATATTATTAAAAAGCAGAGACATTACTTTGCCAACAAAGGTCCATCTAGTCAAGGCTATGGTTTTTCCAGTAGTCATGTATGGATGTGAGAGCTAGACTGTGAAGAAAGCTGAGCATTGAAGAATTGATGCATTTGAACTGTGCTGTTGGAGAAGACTCTTGAGAGTCCTTTGGACTGCAAGGAGATCCAACCAGTTCATCCTAAAGGAGATCAGTCCTGAGTGTTCACTGGAAGGACTGATGTTGAAGCTGAAACCCCAATACTTTGGTCACCTGATGCGAAGAGCTGACTCATTTGAAAAGACCCTGATTCTGGGAAAGATTGAGGGCAGGAGGAGAAGGGGACGACAGAGGACGAGATGGCTGGATGGCATCACTGACTCGATGGACGTGAGTCTGAGTGAACTCTGGGAGTTGGTGATGGACAGGGAGGCCTGGCGTGCTGCGATTCATGGCGTCGCTAAGAGTCGAACACGACTGAGCGACTGAACTGAACTGAACTGTCTATACTTGGCCCACAAAGAAACCAATTAACATTTTGGCAATTGTTGATATAATGCAGATGGCAATGAATGACAGCATCTTTGAGCTCATCTGGTACCTTCTATGTTAACTTATTTTTGTGTCTGAATGTTTGTTTTGGTCTTTCATGCTGTTCTCAGGAGAAATTCTCAGACAAAAGCCTCATGAATTACTGATTTATTTATAAATGAGTTGTTACCAATTTGATCTTCAGAGTAAAGGTCTACTGTCAGATGTGAGGGAATTCAGACTCTATTTGTTTTGAGTATCAATTCCAGTTTCAAGGAGAAAGACAATGAGGATGGAGGAAAAAGTAAAGCATTTGAGCCAAATGTTCAAATATCCTATGAAGAATTAATAATAAATATTAAGAAATATGTACTTTGAAAGAAAAAAACATGACAGGCAAAAAAATTATTATTATCAGAAAACTGACTTCTGTGCCTGATGAAACTTCGGGAGTTGGTGATGGACAGGGAGGCCTGGTGTGCTGTGATTCATGGGGTCGCAAAGAGTCGGACATGACTGAGTGACTGAACAAAGAACTGAATATTTAAATATGACTAGTATAGTCATATTTTTTTCAGCAGGTAAAATATGCATTTGTCTTTCTTTTAAAATTATAATCAGCCTTTGCAAAAGAACAGTTATAAAAGGGGATAAGCATATTATTTCCAGAGTGTTCCATCAGGAAAACACATTCTATTCAGCATTTCCCCATTATGTGACACCTTAAATGAACTTGACAAAGGAGACAAAAATATACAATTGGATTAAAGACAATCTATTTAACAAGTGGTGCTGGTAAAACTGGTCAACCACTTGTAAAAGAATGAAACTAGATCACTTTCTAACACCATACACACAAAAAAAACTCAAAATGGATTAAAGACCTAAACATAAGACCAGAAACTATAAAACTCCTAGAGGAGAACATAGGCAAAACACTCTCTGACATAAATCACAGCAGGATCCTCTATGATCCACCTCCCAGAATATTGGAAATAAAAGCAAAAATAAACAAATGGGACCTAATTAAACTTAAAAGCTTCTGCACAACAAAGGAAACTATAAGCAAGGTGAAAAGACATCCTTCAGAGTGGGAGAAAATAATAGCAAATGAAGCAACTGACAAACAACTAATCTCAAAAATATACAAGCAACTCCTACAGCTCAATTCCAGAAAAATAAATGACCGAATCAAAAAATGAGCCAAAGAACTAAATAGTCATTGCTCCAAAGAAGACATACAGATGGCTAACAAACACATGCAAAGATGCTCAACATCACTCATTATCAGAGAAATGCAAATCAAAACCACAATGAGGTACCATTTCATGCCAGTCAGAATGACTGTGATCCAAAAGTCTACAAGCAACAAATGCTGGAGAGGGTATAGAGAAAAGGGAACCCTCTTACACTGTTGGTGGGAATGCAAACTAGTACAGCCACTATGGAGAACAGTGTGGAGATTGCTTAAAAAATTGGAAATAGAACTGCCTTATGACCCAGCAATCCCACTGCTGGGCATACACACTGAGGAAACCAGAATTGAAAGAGACACATGTACCCCAATGTTCGTCACAGCACTGTTTATAATAGCCAGGACATGGAAGCAACCTAGATGCCCATCAGCAGATGAATGGATAAGAAAGCTGTGGTACATATACACAATGGAGTATTACTTAGCCATTAAAAAGAATACATTTGAATCAGTTCTAATGAGGTGGATGAAACTGGAGCCTATTATACAGAGTGAAGTAAGCCAGAAAGAAAAACACCAATACAGTATACTAACACATATATATGGAACTTAGAAAGATGGTAACAATAACCCTGTATGTGAGACAGCAAAAGAGACACAGATGTATAGAACAATCTTTTGGACTCTGTGGGAGAGGGAGAGGGTTGGTTGATTTGGGAGAATGCATTGAAACATGTATAATATCATATTTGAAACGAATTGCCAGTCCAGGTTCGATGCAGGATGCAGGATTCTTGGGGCTGGTGCACTGGGATGACCCAGAGGGATGGTACAGGGAGGGAGGTGGGAGGGGGATTCAGGATGGGGAACATGTGTATGCCTGTGGCAGATACATGTTGATGTACGGCCAAACCAATACAATATTGTAAAGTAATTAACTTCCAATTAAAATAAATAAATTTACATTTTAAAAGGAATGTAAAAAATTAATATTATAACTATTAAATGAGGTGATTATATTTTTAAAAAATTAAAAATGATATTAATTATATAATGCCCTAGTCACAGTCAGTATCTAAAAATTTGTAATATTTTGAAGCTATAATTTGGGATAAAACATGTATATTCTGTAGAAACATTTACTTTCTCATTTTACCTCTAAATAAAATGCAATGGCCCAATCCTTTATTGTAGAGTTTACAAATTGGTTAAAAAAAAAAAAAAGCACATGCATAGTCCTGACAATTTTGTTTACTTATACAGCAGCTAAAGAATTGTCCTTTCCAAATCAATAACCCCGCCTAGGAAAAAATTTCCATTGTATCACCGGTTAGCAGTGACAGTTACCTGAATAAAGAGATTTTATTCCCTCTTCTATGACTTGATTCCCTTTTGAATAAATTAAAGTGACTAAAACTGCAGTAGCTGTCCTGTATAATATAGAGTCTATATCAAGCTGCCGCCTCAAAATATTCCCAGGTGATGCAAGTGTAATTTTGTTAAATAGTACTTAATGACTCAATCTAGATACTGGTTTACCTAGGCCCTTGGGTATTCACTCAGTCTAAATCTTCAGTAACGTTTCTAAAACTTGTATAATGTGAGTCAAATAAGTCCCCAGACAAGAACAAAAAGTCATGCATTTTATGCCTAACAAAATGAGGTAAAGTTTGTTATTCATAAGCTTTGGGATAGATGCAAAAAGCAGTAGCTGCTATTAATCAACATCTTACATAGAAATAGGAAGGCCAAACATCTAGTGTTTGGGTCTCTTAGAAAATATATAGTAGGCTATAATTAATTTAAATCATTCTACACCTTTATCAAGTTGTTTTCATTGCACTTATATTTCCATTAAAACAAAACAGGAAACTAACCCATAATCTTCCCCAAAAAGCTAAAATAGTATGATTCAATGAAATGAAAGCTGTATTAGTATTCTCTAATCTATAATGTATATACAATTTGAAGGTTGATAATATATACACAGTGGCTTGGAATTTCTCTCAGAGACAAGCTCAGGGACAAACATCTGGTTGGAAAGGTAGTGAAGCTTGAAGATTCATTAGAACAAGTATACCACATTGCATGATATTTTGAGGAGTGTTCTAAGGGAGAAGAACATAATTTCTATCAAGAACATAATTTCCATGCAAAATAACTTCCCCTTCAAAAGTAAAGCAGTTATAGTCTAAACTTTTTTTAACAAGGGGATGGCGAGGAGCCCAGGCAGGTGTGAGGCAGGGAGGAGACAAGCATGCTTCACAGGTGGAAGCCAAGCCCCACCGAGCTGGCAGGTGCGTCAGCTCTCCAAGACCTCTGACGAGCTCTGTGGATTCTCGCTGATATACCTAGTCCAAAAGTCAGTCAGACTCAGGAGACTTTTAGGTAGTACTTAACCTCTTTAACACCTCAAGGATGAAGCAGAAACAACGAACTCTGCGTAAACTAGGTGGAGGAGCCCTGAAGATGAAGAAGAGGAAACTGCGCAAGGGGCAGGAGGTCCACCCTACCTTGTCCCCGTCGCTATGGCGCCCGAGCTGCTGCACTCCTCAGCGCTGGCGGGACCAACATTCCTGGACCGACTGTGTCTATCAGGTGCTGGCCACAGGCGAGGCCCCCATGAGTCCACTGGGTGCCTCGGGAAAATGTGGTGGAAAGTCAGCCTGCAGCCGGAGCTGTGGTGTTTGGCCGCCTCAACTGGCCTGGATGTTCTAAACGCAGGGGCAGTTATGGAGAGTTTAGAAGAGAAACATCTGGAGGCTGAAGATGAACTGAATATGGAAGCAAGAGCACGACCCCAATTTCTTACAGGCACAGGGTTTCTTAGGAAATGCCCCCTCGGCCTTGGGGAATTCAGCGATAGGCTTGCCTGTGCATGTTTCCATTTGACTGGAGTGATGGGGAGGGAAGCATTCAGTGCTTTAAATCAGCTTGAAATGCTACGTTTCGTGATTGTGAACAACAGTTGCAGAAAAGTCAGTCACAAAGACTTCGCAGGAATGCAGCAGATGGGTTTGTGATTATCTGAAGAGGCTGGAGCGCCCTCTTCAGCTTGGTGCCAGAGTTCCAAAGGGTGCACTGCTGTTCTCCCGGACTGTGGGAACATGCCACTGACCAAGATGGCAGAGACGGAAGCCTGTGTCTTCTTTGGCACTGGCCAGTCAGGAGTTCGTGGCGGTCAACCGAGTCCTCAGCTCTGCGCATTTGTGCAGCCTCTTCAGGGAAGCCCGCCCGCGCCCCCCGGGAGTCGTGCACATCGAGGAGATTGCCTCCGTGGGCAAGAAGCGCCCCAACACCCGGTCAGGCTTCTCCAACAAGCAAGAGGAATGTACTCTGAACCAGTTTCTGTGGAAATGGGTGGGCCGGGTACCACGGACCACGTCACAGCTCAGGCGTCCACCAACCAAACCGACACTTTTGACAATGCTGAGGCCAGGCCCACTGGACCAAGTCTTCATCCACCTTTCCACACCGTGGGAAAGGCAAGAGGTTTTTAGGCAGCGCCTGAAAAGACTGGCACCGACCTGGGCCTGCTGTGGTCACCGGTAGTGTCTGTCAGCTGCGATCTCTGCTCAGCGTAGCCGAGTTCTGTACGGAACCCTCGCGGGAAGTTCGGGGAAGATCTCGCGGCCAAAACGGGTTTTCCCTCCAGTACCACACGCCGCGCAGTGTTGTTAGTGCCACTCTACCGAGCAGGATCTTCTCAGAGGATGGTAGGGACGTGGTTGCGCTTCGCCAGTTGGGCCATGCTTGGGTTGGCTGGCTGCTGGTACACATGGAGGCGGTGGTGAAAGGCTTCTCTGTACCGGAGACAAAAGCTGCTCTGGGCTTGGCTCTGCTGCTGGAGAGAAACCAGCCAGGCTTCACCAAGGAGCTGCTAATCGAGAGAGTGTGCATGGCCCTAGGCGGCTGCAGGTTGTCCAGGACCATCCCCTTCTCAAGATCCCTTCCCAGCCACAGGAGGCCCTAAGGAAGGTCACCCACTCCACCCACTCCATGGGGAAGCAGGCGGGTGTGGCTGAGCATCCAGCCCTTCTCCTTCTCGGAGGCACCTGAAAGCCTCACAGTTGTTGGTGCTTTTCAGCCAGGACCTCCAGCAGATAATGGGCCACAAAGCAAAAGTGCTGGATGCTAAGGCCTACAGACGCATAGAGAAAGTGCTCAGGGCTACCTGGATAGGCAGCAGGTGCTGGCGAACCCCAACTGGAAGAGGAAGTTATAAAGCATGAGGCCTCAGTGCCCGCTGCCGCATGGGACTAAGAAAATAGCGCCTCTGAGATGGAGCGACACCTGAAGCAGAGAGACAAGATGTAGGCGGGGAGCCTGAGAAGGAAGAGCTGTCTAGGCCAACGTAGTTTGACCTCCATTATGGTTCCTATGGGGATGTGGTGTTTCTTTCCACTGGATCTGGTAAGTGAACTTCTTACTTAGCTGTACTTCAGATTTCTTTTCATTTGAGATTTATACCTTGTTACTGAGTTTTGGCTGGTTGCTGGTGAAGGGCTTTGAGATCCATTAATTGCTTTTCCTACCCATGATTAGCAAATGGTTCTGCAGAGATTAAGACAACCAAAACAAAACAGGGCTTTTAAATTACTGTTTTTGCTGGTCCTTCTTACCCACGAGGTTTCTCACACATCTCTCCACAAAATATTTTGAGGAGGAGAAAGATGTTCCTCCAGAGAGAAATATTCACACTGGACTGAGATCCTAAGAATGTCCTATTTTTCTTTAATAGGAATCTTCCTGAAAAGAACTCCCTGTGGCTAATACACTCATTACAACCCATCACTCCATTTTTGCCGTTTATTAAATTACTAAGAAATTCACACTTAAGGTTCCAGTTTAGACATCAGAATCTCTCATAAGGTCACTAGATAGGGTTCCTCTCCTGTTAGTGAATGCATATGCTGCTTTTCATGTCTCCCCTTATAAAACAACTTGAACAACTAATTCCTCATTGGACCATGAACTTCTGGAGAAGTGACATGCATTTAACCCTTTTAATAAAAGAATTGAAGCCAGTGAAGTAACAGAAAAGGAAATCGCTTTTTTTCCCTTTCCTCCTAACTAGTGCTTTAAAACATTTCTGATACTTCCTTCCTAGCCTTGCATAGAATCTTTTAATATAAATTTCAGTTGTAAGAACAAGTCTCATTTTAGAAACTGGTATTAAAAAGTCCAGTTCACTTTAATTTAAAACTTAAAACTCATAATGCAAAGCCTCTCCCCACTTACCAATGCAGCTGTGATTTCACTTGGCTTGCGGACTGATAGTGGGGAGGCAAACATGGTATTTTTCACTCTTTCCTCTCGACTTCTTACCGTTTATTTCTGTGTCTCATTTCCTTTTCCAGTGTATTTTGAGAGAAGATTAGAACTTATCTTTTCTGATTGGTTTTATTATCATCTGAGCATTCTGTGTGTCAGGCCCTAAATGTGAATTCTTTTATTGGTTGTATTAATGGGTACTTCTGAGACTCCCATGGACCTCTACATATGTCACGGTTCCATTCAGTTTCCTACCTCCTGGAAGTACTGTCCATAGAGTTACATTTCTGGACTCCTTTTCCCCAACACAGCTCTCTATTGCATAGGGTGCTGTCAGGATAGTTCGAGCCTGGCTATTTGTACAGCATTTTTGTTAGCCCAAAGGGTAGTCTATATCCTTGCCAAATGTTGCTTATGAGGTTGCAGGGCACTTTTGCTGCATGACTTTCTCACCTTGCCCTGTGGACCCAGATGATACTCAACACCAGATGTTTTGTTTATAAATATTCCCAAAGCTATGACAATGCATGCCAGACTTGCTCAAAATTATTTCAATATACTCTGGCCTAGTAGCCCCAGAGATAGCCTAATGAGTTTCTGCTGTTTAGAAAGCTTCCAGGAGCGGAGTCAGTAGCATGAAACCCTTCTGGAGCACTTCTTGTTTGTATTGAGATTGTAGATACAGGAAGAAAGGGAAACATCACAGCACTTTGCCTAAGCTGATTACGCACTACTTCTGTGAATTTTCTGTTCAAGTTTCTAGTCTTCTTTTATATATTACAGACATGGGTGAATTGTGTTTGCTAATTTAGTAAGTCCAACTTGGATGTTATTTTTTTGGGGCTCCAGAATCACTGCAGATGGTGACTACTGCCATGAAATTAAAAGACACTTACTCCTTGGAAGAAAAATTATGACCAACCTAGATAGCATATTCAAAAGCAGAGACATTACTTTGCCGACTAAGGTCCATCTAGTCAAGGCTATGGTTTTTCCTGTGGTCATGTATGGATGTGAGAGTTGGACTGTGAAGAAGGCTGAGCACCGAAGAATTGATGCTTTTGAACTGTGGTGTTGGAGAAGACTCTTGAGAGTCCCTTGGACTGCAAGGAGATCCAACCAGTCCATTCTGAAGGAGATCAGCCCTGGGATTTCTTTGGAAGGAATGATGCTAGAGCTGAAACTCCAGTACTTTGGCCACCTCATGAGAAGAGTTGACTCATTGGAAAAGACTCTGATTCTGGGAGGGATTGGGGGCAGGAGGAGAAGGGGACGACCGAGAATGAGATGGCTGGATGGCATGACGAACTTGATGGAGGTGAGTCTGAGTGAACTCCGGGAGTTGCTGATGAACAGGGAGGCCTGGCGTGCTGTGATTCATGGGGTCGCAAAGAGTTGGATATGACTGAACGACTGAACTGAACTTGGATGTAATTAGAATTACTACTTATAATGAAGAGGCCCTTACTTCTTCATTAAAAAGATATATATATATATAGATATATATAGATATAAAATTTACAAAAGGATACTCAATCAAATATATTTTATTAAAAATGGAAATATTAACACAGCTATCTGAAAATAAGAACTATGTCTCTTCATTTTAAAATTCTGTTTTGAAAAATTGCCACATATTTTAATCTACACCATGGAAACTCACTATATAATGGTTTGTTTTTTAATGTCCTAGAAATTTGGGCTTAACACTTGTCTGTATAATCCAATACAAATATATACTTTGTCTATTAAATTAACTAGAGCCTTATGAGGTAATGTTTTAAAAATAATAAGTTTTTATATGTATAATTTATATATATTGTTGTTGTTGTTGTTAAGTCTTTAAGTCTTGTCTGACTGAGACCCCATGGACTGAAGCATGCCAAGATTCTGTGTCCTTCACTATCTCCCGGAGTTGCTCAAACTTATGACCATTGAGTCAGTGATGCTATCTAACCATCTCACCCAGTGCCACCCACATCCCCTTTTGCCTTTAATTTTTCTCAGCATCAGGGTCTTTTCCAATAAGTTGGCTTTCACATCAGGTGGCCAACAAGGTATTGGAGCTTCAACTTCAGCATCAGTCCTTTCAGTGAATACTTAGGGTTGATTTCCTTTAGGATTGACCGATTCGATTTCCCTGCAGTTCAAGGGACTCTAAAGAGTCTTCTGCAGCACCACAGCTTGAAAGTATCAATTCTTTAGCACTCAGCCTTCTTTTTGGTCCACCTCTGACATCCATACATGATTACTGGAAAAGCATAGCTTTGACTATGTGGACCTTTGTTGGCAAAGTGGTATCTCTGCTTTTTAAAACACTGTCTAGGTTTGTCATAGCTTTTCTTCAAAGGAGCAAGCATCTTTTAATTTTGTTTCCACTTTGGCCCCACCCCTTCTTTCTTTCTAAATCTGTTAGTAGTTGCCCTCTGCTCTTCCCTGGTACCTTGTGTGCTTATCATCTGGTTTCATATCTTTTTGCCTTTTCATACCACTCATAGGGTTCTTACAGCAAGAACACTGCAGTGGCTTGCCATTCCCTTTTCCAGAGGACCACATTTTGTCAGAATTCTTCACTATGACCCATCCATCTTGGGTGACCCTCCACAGCATTGCTCATAGCTTCATTAAGTTATTCAAACTCCTTAGCCATGACAAGGCTGTGATCCAAGAGATTTATTTATGCACACATACATACGTATATATCATTTGTAATCTGTTTTATTGCAATTGAAAATCAATTTGGTTAATAGAAATTATCACAATATGTTTTTATAGGTAGGTTTTATAGTTTTTTGTAAATTATATATATCTTAATTTTTAAAATAAAATACAAAATGAGAGTAATGATGTGTAAGCTACATTTAACTGATTTCTTTTTTGAAACTTAATTAGCATTCCATTGATAACATGAGTAATACCATCCAAAGTACTGGCTTTAACAAATGTTACAATAAATAACTTTGGGAGAGTTCCCCTTCCCCCCAAAAAAAAAAGTAGCTCACAGTTCTCTTTCATTTTTTTTTTAATTTTTATCTTTTGTAAGAGTTTCATTTTATTTTTTAACTTTTTATTTTATATTAGTGTATAGCTGATTATCAATGTTGTGACAGTTTGAGGTGGACAACAAAGGGACTCAGCTATACTTATACATGCATGCATTCTCCCCCAGACTCATCTCCCATCCAGGCTGCCACATAACTGGATGAGCAGAGTTCCCTGTGCTATGCAGTAGGACCTTGTTGATTGTCCATTTTAAATATAGCAGTATGTACATGTTGATCCCAAACTCCCTATCTCTTCCTCCCATTTTTACCCCTCAGTAACCCTAGGGTCATTCTGTAAGTCTGTGAGCATGTTTCTCTCTTGCAAATAAGTTCATTTATATCATGTCTTTGTAGATTACACATGTAAGGAACATCAGGCTTCCCTGGTGGCTCAGCAGTAAAGAATCCCCACCTGCCAATGCAGAAAACTCAGGAGATTCAGGTCCCATCCCTGGGTTGGGAAGAACCCCTGAAGAAGGAAGTGACAACCCACTCCAGTATTCTTGCCTGGAAAATATGGACAGAGGAGCCTGGTGGTTGCATGGGATTGCAAAGAGTTGGGACATAATGACTAAACAGCAACAAAAAGGGATGTCATACGATATTTCTCCTTCTCTGTCTGACTTACTTCATTTAATGTGATGATCTCTAGAATCTCTATCTATGTTGGTGCAAATGGCGTTGTTTCATTCTTTTTAATGGCTGAGTAACATTCCATTGCATATATGCGCCATTTCTTCTGTGTCCATTCCTCTGTCTATAGACATTCAGGTTGCTTCCATGTCATGGCTGTTATAATAAACAGTGCTGCAGTGAACACTGGGGTGCATGTATCCTTTTGGATCATGTTTTTCTCTGGGTATATGCCCAGGAGTAAGATTGCAGGGTCATATTGTAGCTCTGTTTTTAGTTTTTAAGGAAACTTTATAATGTTCTCCATAGTGGCTTTATCAATTTACATTGCCACCAACAGTGTAGGAGGGTTCCCTTCTATCCATAGCCTCTTCAGCATTTATTGTTTTTGGATTTTTTGATGATAGCTATTTTTGACAGGTGTGAAGTGATATCTCATTGTAGTTTTTATTTGCATTTCTCTAATAATTAGTGATGTTGAGCATCTTCTCATGTACCTCTTGGCCATCTATTTATCTTCTTTGGAGAAGTGTCTGTTTAGGTCTTCTGCCCATTTTTGTATTGATTTGTTAGTTTTGATGAGATTAAGCCTCATAAACTGTTGGCAAATTTTGAAGACTATTCCCTTATAAGTCTCATCAGTCACAATTATTTTTTCTCAATATGTGGTTGTCTTTTCAAGGTTTTTTTTTTTTTTTCCCCACCGTTTTCTTTGCTGTGGAAAAGCTTTTGAATCTAAGTAGGTCACATTTGTTTATTTTTGTTTTTATTTTCATGCTTCTGGGAGATGAAGTGAAAAAAATACTGCTATGATTTATCTCTGCTTCTGTTTTCCTGTAGGAGTTTTATAGTGTGCAGTATCATATATAGATCTTTAATCTATTTTGAGCTTATTTTTTATAGTGTTAATGATCTAATTTCATTTTTTTTTCACTTGTAGCTGTCTAGTTTTCTGAGCACCGTTTGTTGAAGAGACGGTCTTTCAAACATTGTATAGTCTTGCCTCCCTTGTTTTAGATTAATTGACTATTGGAACATGAGTTTATTTCTGGGCTTTCTATCCTGTTCCATTGATCTATATTTCTATATTTGTGCCAGTACAATACTGTATTGATGACTGTAGCTTATAGGATAATCTGAAGTTAGGGAGCTTGATTCCTTCAGCTCCATTTTTCTTTGTCATTGCTTTGGCTATTTGGGGTCTTCTGTGTTTGCATGCAAATTTGAGTGTTTTGTTGTTGTTTTTCTAAATCTCACAGTTATCTTTTAATTGCATTTTAATCTATTTTCAGACCTGAGAAATGGAGTACTGTTGTTTTTTCAGTAGATAACATTTAGGCTAAAACAACCAACATTTTATGTAAAGTTTTATTAAAATCTTACCTGTTTTTTCTTTTTTCATCATAAGACCTTAAGAAAAAAAAAATTGTACACATGAGAGATTTCTCATAAGAGATATTAAATTCCCTTACTATAGGCTTGGATTTCCCAGGAAGCACAAGTGATAAAGAACTCACCTGACAATGTAGGAAACATAAAAGATATGGGTTCGGTCCCTGGGTCAAAAGCATGGCAACCCAATCCAGTATTCCTGCCTGGAGAATCCCATGGACAGAGGAGCCTGGGGGGCTATCATCCGTAGGGTTACAAAGAGTCAGATACAACTGAAGCTACTTATGTACTATAGGCCTAAAATGAAGTTTAACTATAAAGGAAGAATGTTTATTAAGCAGTCTGCATCAGAAATATGTGTATCATTCAGCAATAAGTAGAACTGAATAAAATAAAACTTAAATATCTCTGTGAGGAGTATGGTTGATATCAAGGAAACTACCCATGTATTCGAAACCAGCCATATAGTTAAACATCATCACCCCTTCCTAACAAACCTAAATTTATACAGTGCTAAAAGGAAGTAGTTTATAAGTAGATAACCAACTTCTGTCTAGAGTTATACCTGACACCACTCAAATGTAGGAAACTACTCTTCCTGGTCCATGGTACTGATTCTTATAATAGTATCAGACCATTCCTGACTTTTTAGTACAATAAAATTGTTTTTTTTGGGTTATTTAATTTAATTTTCTGAAATGTTCTTTCATAGGAATTTACTACCAGACTTCTAAAGCTTTTTAAAAGGGAGCACAAACATCTAATGTAATGTAGTATTTAATAGAAATAGAGGATGTGACAATTTTTATATCACTGGAGAAAATATGATACATCCCCCTCAAATATGCTGGTCTCAGATAGTTAATACTAGTCTGGCTACTCCTTAATACAAATATCACCAAAAACTTCATGTAAATTGTGGAAAGAGTATGAACTGTATAGCGAGAGAGAAGGATTAGGGAGCTAGGAATAGGATTCAAGGAAAAGGACAAACAAGACTGCCTCATGGATACTTGTAATCATTAGAGAAAACTTTCCGGAGAAGGCAGTTGCACCCCACTCCAGTACTCTTGCCTGGAAAGTCCCATGGAGGGAGGAACTGGTAGGCTGCAGTCCATGGGGTCGCTAAGAGTTGGACATGACTGAATGACTTCACTTTCACTTTTCACTTTCATGCACTGGAGAAGGAAATGGCAACCCACTCCAGTGTTCTTGCCTGGAGAATCCCAGGGACGGAGGAGCCTGGTGAGCTGCTGTCTATGGGGTCACACAGAGTCGGATGCGACTGATGTGACTTAGCAGCAGCAGAGAAAACTTTTACTCCAGAAAATTAATGGTGCTAAAAATCAACTGCATCATTTTGTAAAGTTTGAAGACAAAATTGAAAGAAAAGCATCGTTATTCTCAAAAATGCCATTGTGTAGTTGTCTAGACGGGAAATAGCAAAGTCAAGAAGTAAAAGATTGGCCCTTCATCAAATGATAAATCCTTAAGAGCAAATTCCCAAAAGATATCATTCTGTGATTGTATGTGTTTGGGCAAAGAATTGGGTCAAATGCTATAATGATCAATCAGGATGTCTGCCTCAGAGTAAAATGATTGAAATGAATCTATCACCACTACTGGAAAATTTTGATTTATGTTCTTATAGGAGATAATTGCACTAAATATAGTGAGTTTTCTCAGGAATGGTGAATTAAATAAACATTGCTGCAGTTTGCATTTGTACAAGGTAAAAATGGGAGTTAACTCCTTACTCAATCTTTTCAAAAAATAAGAAATTTGCGGCTTTAAAATTGACCTCAATTATTTTGTAACTGTTGAGTGAAATGAAAAAACTTCATGGATTTCAGACATATCTTTATCTTACTTTGGAAAGTCACTTGAAACTCTCTGAGTCATTATTTTGCTGTCTTTTAAATTATTTTAAGTAATACAGTTTTTATCTAATCCATTTTGAATGCTATGTTTAACCTAAGTGTAAGGGATTGGTTTTGTTTTACATTTATTTTAGTAGGGGGTTTGTAGTGGATCCACCTGAAGAAATTCTTTGAATCAGCATTTCAAGTGCCATCATTCATTCATTGTAAACTTTAGAGTAAGTTGCTTTAGTAGAAGCACCTTTTAAATAGAATCAATTATTCTTATATATCATTTATATTCATTGGTACCATGCACATGACTCTTTCTGAGCACTTAATTAGTTATGCCAATAGCTAAGCAACAGACAATGGCAAGATACATTTATAAAGAGAAAAATTAAAAAAAAAAAAGCACAGTACAGAATGAGGCAAAATACACACTGCAATGAAAAGTTCACACTTTTCCAAATAAGATGTGTAGAATGTCAAGATCAATCTGAAGCTGAAAGAATAAAAATGAGACAGTTCTTTAAATTGTGTAGCCTTTATCATAATAGTAGTAATTAATATAATTACTCCCAAATTAATGCAGTTTTTAAAATTCACTTTAAAATGGAGGAGGCTGTTATTATTATTTTATATTTGGGTGAAAACTACATGTTTTAGCTTCTGAAGAAAACAGTGACAAAATTCTCACACCTTTGAGTGATTTTGGCCAATCATTTTTCTGACTTTCAAGTTGATTTGACTGGAAGATAAAAAGTCTTTACTTATTTCACAAGAATTTACTGTGACTCTAAACACTGTTCTTCCTATTTGTTTCGTATTAGGAAATGTTTGTTTTCAAACCATTTATTTATTTACATATGTATGTATATATACATGTGTGGATGCTACTAGACTTATCTAGTATTACAGGTAAGCCCTTTTTGAAATAAGAAGTTAATCATGGTAGTAGACTAAGATGATATAAACTTTGAACTTCTTTCCTCCTCATCTCCCCCTTCTTTATTACCTCTGTTTTTGGTTTACTTTATTTATTTTTAAAGGCTAAAACAAACTTGACTTGTTATGGAAGAAATCAGAGCCAATGCCCAAATTATAAAAAAGATATTTGCCACAGGCTTTTGAGAGATCTTCTTTCGTAAGATAGGCAGGTTTTCCTTAACAGAGTGGCTGTTTAAGACAAGTAAATAAATAAATTGTTAGCAAATAAATTATATGGAAATGTTTTGGAGTAAGATGAAAGAATGCTGCTAAATCTATGAGGCATTAAGGTGTCAAGTTATTGTTCATATAGTGCTTACTTCTAATATTATCTTGGGCAGTGATGAAAGGAAAAAATAAGAGGAAGTTAAAGTTTGCTTTTGACTCTCCTACAGTGTTTATCTTAGCCTGAAGTACATTCGCTCCTACATTTGGTAATAAGAGGATTTCATTCTACTTAACCTGTTACTTTATGTGAGAGCATGACCTGTTACAACTTGCAGTACTTTTTTCCTTGACATTTCATACAAAGAAAATATCAAGAAATTAGATTCCAAAGTAAAAACAAAATTATTTTCCTAATTTTGGGTGACACTAGCAAATTAAAATCACAAAGAATGCAAGTGACTTCATAGATTGTTAGATCATTCAACATAAAAAAAAAGCTCACATATTAATAAGGAAATCTAATTTCTCAGTGCATGGACTTGGTCTCTATTCTGTCTGCCCTTAGACTTCTACACAGAGGGATTTAAATAAAAATTCTGTTGAGAATGGGAATTGTAAAATGAAATTTTAATATATATTTTTCATAAATATATCCTGGCTTATAAAAACTATAGTACAGAGTTAGTATAATGTCTAAGTGAGGAAATAGATCAAACAAGCAACCAAATTTTAAAGAGTGGTTTAGCAGTCTTCTCAGTTTTCAAAGTAACTAAAATAGCAATAGCTTTTTAAAAAGAAGAAAACCAAATCATATCTGTAAATATAAACGTGACAGTCACTTCTTAGCAAGCTCCATGATTCATCCTGTTTAAGTATGTAAATTAACTTGAGAGTTTACATAGTCAAAAATTAGTGATTTAGCAGATTAAAGTTAAAAATCAGTTTAAGAAAACAAAAAGCTAATTCTAATTGAAATTATTTTCAGCACTTGACTTATACATTCAATAAATATTTACTGTAGTTTGATGAATGAATTAAAGGATAAATAGATAAAGCAAGTCAAACAATAAAAATTGAGAATCTTTGCTTATCTCAAAGAAAATTAAAAAGATCAACCACAAGATGATTGTCATTTTTTGCATGCTATATGATAATTAAAAACTAAATAATAATTAAATATGGCAAGGTAGCCAGGAATTTAAAATATACCCAGTAAATTCTAAAAATTAAGTGACTTCAAGTCACACATATGGGTTATATATAAAAATAAATGGAAGCAACTGGTCTGCTCTTGGAATTATGCTGTATCCTGATTTTTAAAATAGCTTAAAAAGTACTTAGAAATGCAAAGATTTTATTATAATATATGTATTTCTTTTGCCTTTGTTCCTATCAAATATATCATTCCATATATCTTCAATCTTTTATCATGTTGATAGAGACTATTAGCACTTGTCTGAAGATAATTTCTTTCCAAGTTTGTCCACATCTACTAATGAAACCAAATTGTAAAAAACAATAGAAAAGTTATTCCATGTCTGTTACTAATTTTTGATAAAGGCAATTGTGTGATTTTGAATAGAATTGTATTAATCATTTAAAACATCATTCTTATAAAAAAATCATGATGTAACACTTGGTACATTTACTCAACAAATGTGGAGAAGGTCACAATTATGACATATATTTAGAGTTTTTTTCAAACATCAACTTTTCCCAAAAGTTTACTATAATTTAAGTAAAAACACTTATTTTTCAACTTTAATATATTATATAGGAGTAAAAAGAGACTATATTCGTACTAAGTAAATAACTGTGATGAGAGTAAAATTAAATAAATAATGTGTTTATTTCTAAATATCTAAGGATCTGAGATAATGAAGTCTAAAATGATTAATTTTAGCATTTCTATCATAAATCTTGATATATTGCTGCTGGCTTCCTGCCATTTTACAAAATGCTTCTGAAAAGTATATCCAGAAAGTGTCAAAAATGATGTTGAGATTATATTGTTATAGTTTGAAAATTATTCTAAATATACTTTTCCAAACATAAACTGTGCTATACCTGTAAAGCATAAGCACACACATGTATGTACACACATATCCATATATGTCATAAAAGCCAAAAAATGACTTAGATGGCAAAAGGAAAGAAACAGATGTTAAGGATATGAATGACACAGGAAAGCTAACTTAAATCGTACACAGTTTATTATGGAAAATAAGTAGCTGCCTGATCTGATACTTGTTTATCAATTGGAAAAATAAGGAAAACTACATTACCTAACATTTAAAAAAACAGCATTTAATACTTTCTAAAATTTCTTCAAATGCATTTGGTACTCAAAACATTTTAATAGTTTAGAAGTAAATGTCTTTATTTTTTGTTACATTACATGCAGAAAATTTTTGTTCCAAATTTTAAGTGAAAAGAATACCCATTAACTCTTTAAAGTATTTGGGTCTATCAAAAAGCATATCATTCAAAATTATATTACTTAATATTAAAAAATCTCATAAAAGAGGTTGTTTTTCATTGTGTTAAAATATGCATTAAAGCTGATTGATAAGGTAAGACAACATGGTACATTCATCCTTTATTTTGAATGTTTAGGATTATTATGAATAATTAAGAGTGTGAAGAAATATTTTATTAAAAATGTACCATTCTGCTGCTGCTGCTAAGTCACTTCAGTCGTATCCGACTCTGTGTGACCCCATAGATGGCAGCCCACCAGGCTCCACCATCCCTGGGATTCTCCAGGCAAGAACACTGGAGTGGGTTGCCATTTCCTTCTCCAATGCATGGAAGTGAAAAGTGAAAGTGAAGTCGCTCAGTCGTGTCCGACTCTTAGCGACCCCATGGACTGCAGCTTACCAGTCTCCTCCGTCCATGGGATTTTCCAGGCAAGAGTACTGGAGTGGGGTGCCATTGCCTTCTCCATTCTACTTCCCATTTAAAAAAGTAAAATGATTCTCAGCTATATTTTAGCATCCTTGACTTTCCACATTGGACAAAAACTCTTCCAAACAACTTTGATTTTAACCCATGTGATTTGGGGTATATTCTCTGCTGATAGCACCAAAATTTTGCAGTTGTCCATTCCATTGCTGTTTCTGGAAGCAAACTCTAGTTTGGCTTTAGACTTAATCCAGAAGGTTGGAAGAGTTAAAAATAGAAATATCATTAAAAAAAGATGATACCAACATATGGAACAAACACCAGTAGTTTGATTTTGAAACAAGTTTAATGTGTATTTATTGTATCCCTTTTTATTTATTGTATTATTACTCTTTCCTCTAGTAAAAATATGAATATTTGATTTGCTTATACTGTTGGGTTGGTTACCCCCCTCCTTATCTATATAACCTTTCTATCTCAAACTAATAGGAATTTATTATTTTCCTATAGAAATACATTTCTTTCTTTCCTCCCTCTCTCTGCCTTTATCCCTACTTTCCTTCCTTTCTCCTTCCTTCCCCCTTCTATTTCTTTCTTTTGTTCAGACTCCATCCTTGTTGATTAATGTATTAATTTCATAAGCCCATTCACTGAAACATGTATTCTTGAGAGACAGCATGGCATAAGTGGCTTTTTACTAACTGTTAAGATTAGACAGTTTACTCTCTCACTAGTCAGGGACTTCCCTTTCAATTTATACTCTCTGAGTCTCAGTTTTCTTATCTTTAAATAATAGTATCTCTGTTATTATATTATCTTTATACTCTCTAATGTTTTCTTATCTTATAAGCAATAAAAAATATCTATGTTGTGGCCTTCCCAGGTGGCACAGTAGGAAAGAATCTGCCTGCCAATACAGGAGACTTAAGAGACCTAGGTTTGATCCCTGGGTTGGGGAGATCCCCTGGAGTAGGAAATGGCAACCCACTCTGATAATCTTGCCTGGGAAATCCCATGGACAGAGGAGCCTGGAAGTCTACAGTCCATGTGATTGCAAAAAGTTGGACTTTTAATAAGTGACAGATATCTATGTTATAACTTCACTGGGAAAATGAAAACTATTGTATGTAAAGTATTTATATATACATATATAGAGAGATAGGTAACTGTTAAAATTAGTTAAAAATTATTATAAAAGATAAAAATAATTTAGAAAACACTTTCCTTTGTATGGGAAATACGGCTGGTTAAGGAAGAGATTGTTGGATGACATCCCAGACTCAGTGGACATGAGTTTCAGCAAACTCCAGGATATGGTGAAGGATAGGGAACCCTGGCATGCTGCAGTCCATGGGGTTGCAAAGAGTCAGAAATGATTTAATAACTGAATAACAAGAATGAAATATAAAGCTATATATAAAATTTACACCTTGAGGAAAACCAGTAAGAATATGTACTCAATATATCTCTTAGCTATCTTATTTTATCAATATAACATTTTTGTTGCTCTTTTTCTATCATAGCCCTTGGTTATGGAGTTTCTAAGCATATCAAATTCTGTATCTCTAAGACCAAGCTTATTTCAAAGTATAGCTATGCTTGCTTATTGTACCTAACTTGAAGGAGTTAGATCTATCTTCAAGTTATACATCATTAAGGAAAAATTATTCAAGCTTATTTTAAAAACCACAGGAAATTCTTGACTTCTTGAAATATATGAACCAATGGTTTGTGATATTGATTATTTTAGTAAAAGTAAAGGAAAATAAACATTTTTTAGTTAGTATAATACAACAAAGTTGAATTCAGTTAAATAATTCAGCCTCTAGGTATTTCCACCCTGAAAGAATTATTGAAGGTTTTGATGTCAAACATTCATGTCCAACTCTGGATCAAATTGTAACCTTCATCAGTCTTTCCTAGTAAACAGTTTATTTTTTTTCTTTCCTTTCATTCTTATTATTCCCTTTTAATCCTGAAGGATATATATAGCCCTTGCTCAGGGCAGGTGAGAAACCATTAGGTAGTTTAAGTGAGCATTTAGAAAACTATTAAAGTTTTACTTTGATCTTAAAGAGCAATGCAACAAAAAAGTATACGCTTATTTGTATCTTTCTGCTGCTAAGTCGCTTCAGTCCGACTCTGTGCGACCCCATAGATGGCAGCCCACAGGCTCCCCATCCCTGGAATTCTCCACGCCAAGAATACTGGAGTGGGTTGCCATTTCCTTCTCCAATGCGTGAAAGTCAAGTTGCTTAGTCATGTCCGACTCTTAGCAACCCCATGGACAAGGCCTACTAGGCTCCTCCATCCATGGGAGTTTCCAGGCAAGAGTACTGGAGTGGGGTACATGTACCCCAGTGTTCATCGCAGCACTGCTTATAATAGCCAGGACATGGAAGAATGGATAAGAAAGTTGTGGTACATATACACAATGGAGTATTACTCAGCCATTAAAAAGAACACATTTGAATCATTTCTAATGAGGTGGATGAAACTGGAGCCTATTATACAGAGTCAAGTAAGCCAGAAGCAAAACACCAATACAGTATACTAATACATATATATGGAATTTAGAAAGATGGTAACGATAACCCTGTATGCAAGACAGCAAAAGAGACACAGATGTATAGAACAGTCTTTTGGACTCTGTGGGAGAGGGAGAGGGTGGGATGATTTGGGAGAATGGTATTGAAACATGTATAATATCATATATGAAACTATTTGCCAGTCCAGGTTCAATGCATGATACTGGATACTTGGGGCTGGTGCACTGGGATGACCCAGAAGGATGGTACAGGGAGGGAGGAGGGAGGGGGGTTCAGGATGGGGAACACGTGTATACCCATGGTGGATTCATGTTGATGTATGGCAAAACCAATACAATATTGTAATTAACCTCCAATTAAAATAAATAAATTTATATTAAAAAAGAACAATGTATCTGCACATGGGGAAAAAAAGAAAATGTGACTAATTAAATTCAAGTACTTGAATTATGAAAAAAAAAAAGTACTGGAATCGGTTGCCATTGCCTTCTCCATCTTTGTATTTTACTAGGATATATATGGGGCTTCCCAGGTGGCTCAGTGGGAAAGAATCCACCTGCTAATGCGGGAGACATAGAAGACCTGCGTTCAATACTTGGGAAGATCACCTGGAGAGGGAAGTGGAAACCTACTCCAGTATTCTTGCCTGGAAAATTTCATGGACAGAGAAGCCTGGTAGACTATAGTCCATGAGGTTGCAGAGTTGGACACAGCCAAGCATGCGTGTGCACACATACACACACACAACATATATGATATATATATTTTTTCAAATCAAATTAGGCTATTATCCCCTTATAGATACTGGGGGTGGGGTGGGCAGAAGGGAGACCCATGACGTATCTAGATTCCACTCCCATCAGCTTTTATTTTTATTACTTATTTACTTTACTTTAGACTGTGTATGTGGCAGCAGTAGGTGGCTGGGGGAGAAGATTGAAACTTTTGGCAACAAAAATCTCTCTCACATCATAAAACCCCTAGACTATAACTTCTACCACAAGGAACCTTCTTTGGAAAAGAAATTCTGCATGTTAGCATTGTGTAGCTAGCAACAACTATTCTGGTACTGTTTGTTGTATCATAAAAAGGCATTCTTCACCATGTCAGAATTAAAATTTGTCTTTTTTTCTTATTAACTAATTTGGTGGGACTGACTCATTTACAGTTTGTCAAGATAATTTCTCAGCCACTTTCTCATTTTTACAGACACAAATGTGGAGCACTTCATATCTGCTGTCCTTTCCTCTTTAGCTGAAATATTTTTTGAAAAGATGGGAAAGAGAGGCAGAATTCAGACATCTTAAGAATGTTCAATGCCCCCCTTTCTGCAATTATATCTAAAAAAATAATTTCTATTTGAAAAAGAATACATTCCTATTCATTTCAAATAAGAAGTACATTTGCATGTGTGCTTAGTTGCTTCAATCACTATTTCTACTTTTTCCCCATCTATTTGCCGTGATAAGATGGGACTGGATGCCATGATCTTAGTTTTTTGAATGTTGTGTTTTAAGGCAGCTTTTTCAGTCTCCTTTTTCACCCTCGTCAAGAGGCTCTTTAGTTCCTCTTTGCTTTCTGCCATTAGAGTGGTATCATCTGTGTATATGAGGTTGCTGATATTTCTCCTGGCAAGCTATAAACTAGCTTGTGCTTCATCCAGCCTGGCATTTCACATGATATACTCTGCATATAAGTTAAATAAGCAGGGTGACAATATACAGCCTTGACATACTCCTTTCCCAGTATTGAACCAGTCTGTTGTTCCATAGCCAGTTCTAACTCTTGCTTCTTGAACTGCATACAGGTTTCTTGGGAGGCAGGTAAGGTGGTCTGGTAGTCCCATCTCTTTCAGAATTTCCCAGTTTAATGTGATCCACACAGCCAACAAATTTGGGAAACTCAGCAGTGGCCAGAGGACTGGAAAAGGTAAGTTTTCATTCCAATCCCAAAGAAAGGCAATGCCAAAGAATTCTCAAACTACCACAAAATTGCACTCATCTCACATGCTAGTAAAGTAATGCTCGAAATTCTCCAAGCCAGGCTTCAGCAGTACATGAACCGTGAACTTCCTGATGTTCAAGCTGGTTTTAGAAAAGGCAGAGGAACCAGAGATCAAATTGCCAACATACCCTGGATCATCGAAAAAGCAAGAGAGTTCCAGAAAAACATCTATTTCTGCATTATTGACTAAACCAAAGCCTTTGACTGTGTAGATCACAATAAACTGTGGAAAATTCTGAAAGAGATGGGAATACCAGACCACCTTACCTGCCTTTTGAGAAATCTGTATGTAGGTCAGGAAGCAACAGTTAGAACTGGACATGGAACAACAGACTGGTTCAAAATAGGAAAAGGAGTATGTCAAGGCTGTATATTGTCACCCTGCTTATTTAACTTATATGCAGAGTACATCATGAGAAATGCTGGGCTGGAAGAAGCACAAGCTGGAATCAAGATTGCCAGGAGAAATATCAGTAACCTCAGATATGCAGATGACACCACCCTTATGGCAGAAAGTGAAGAGGAGCTAAAAAGCCTCTTGATGAAAGTGAAAGAGGAGAGTGAAAAAGTTGGCTTAAAGCTCAACATTCAGAAAATGAAGATCATGGCATCTGATCCCATCACTGCATGGGAAATAGATGGGGAAACAGTGGAAACAGTGTCAGACTTTATTTTTTGGGGCTCCAAAATCACTGCAGATGATGAGTGCAGCCATGAAATTAAAAGACGATTACTCCTTGGAAGAAAAGTTGTGACCAACCTAGATAGCATATTCAAAAGCAGAGACATTACTTTGCCGACTAAGGTCCATCTAGTCAAGGCAATGGTTTTTCCTGTGGCCATGTATGGATGTGAGAGTTGGACTGTGAAGAAGGCTGAGCACCAAAGAATTGATGCTTTTGAACTGTGATGTTTGAGAAGACTCTTGAGAGTCCCTTGAACTGCAAGGAGAGCCAACCAATCCATTCTGAAGGAGATCAGCCCTGGGTATTCTTTGGAAGAAATGATGCTAAACCTGAAACTCCAGTACTTTGCCCACCACATGCGAAGATTTGACTCATTGGAAAAGACTGTGATGCTGGGAGGGATTAGGGGCAGGAGGAGAAGGGGACGACAGAGGACGAAATGTCTGGATGGCATCACTGACTCGATGGAAGTGAGTCTGAGGGAACTCCGGGAGTTGGTGATGGACAGGGAGGCCTGGCGTGCTGCGATTCATGGGGTCACAAAGGGTCAGACACAACTGAGCAACTGAACTGAAACGAACTGAACTGAACTGACACAGTCAAAGCCTTCCCCATAGTCAATGAAGCAGAAGTAGATTTTTTTTTTTAATTCCCTTGCTTTTCTATAATCCAGTGGATGTTGGCAATTTGATATCCGGTTCCTATGTTTTTTCTAAATCCAGCTTGTATGTATGGATGACCAAAACCATCCCAAAGAAGAATAAATGCAAAAAAGGCAAAATGGTTGATTGAAGAGGACTTACAAATTGCTAGGAAAAGAGGAGAAGTGAAAGGCAAAGGAGAAAGGGAGAGACATACCCAAGTGAATGCAGAGTTCCAGAGAATAACAAGGAGAGATAAGAAAGCCTTCTCTAAGTGAATAATGCAAAGAAATAGAGGAAAACAATAGAACAGGAAAGACTAGAGATCTTTTCAAGAAAATTGGAGATACCAAGGGAACATTTCATGTAAAGATGGGCACAAGAAAGGCCAGAAATGGCAAGGATCTAACAGAAGCAGAAGACTAAGGAGATGTGGCAAGTTTAGACAGAGGAACTGTACTGAAAAGGTCTAACTACTATGGTGTGATCATTCCCATAGAGCCAGACATCCTGGAGTGTGATATCAAGAGGGCCTTAGAAAGCGTTACTGTGAAGGTAAGGGAGTTTAAAATCCTGAAAGACCTTGCTGTGAAAGTGCTGTAGTCAATATGCCAGCAAATTTGGCTGTCAGCAGTGGCCACAAGACTGGGAAAGGTCAGTTTTCATTTCAATCTCAAAGAAAGGCAATGCCAGAGAATGTTCAGACTAACATACACTTGTGCTCATTTCACATGCTAGCAAGGTAATGCTCAAAATCCTTCAAGCTAGACTTCAGCAGTACATGAACCAAGATTTCATTATCTCACTATTGGAATTTATTTAACACTTGGGGAATTATTAGGCTGGATGTACTCTGAAGGTCCTTTTCAGTCCTGTGGTTGAATGATGATGACCGTCATCACATCATTTATTTTTGTGTTCAGAAATAATGCAGTGTCAAGCAGCCCTATTTATAAATGTGAGGAAGATGCTATTTTATTTATTATTTTTTTAATTTTTTAATTTTTTTTTAAATTTTAAAATCTTTAATTCTTACATGTGTTCGCAAACATGAACCCCCCTCCCCTCCCTCCCCATAACATCTCAGTGGGTCATCCCCATGCACCAACCCCAAGCATGCTGTATCCTGCATCAGACATGGACTGGTGATTCAATTCTTACATGATAGTATACATGATTGAATGCCATTCTCCAAAATCATCCCACCCTCTCCCTCTCCCTCTGAGTCCAAAAGTCCGTTATACACAGCTGTGTCTTTTTTCCTGTTTTGCATACAAGGTCGTCATTGCCATTTGAGTTTGAGCAGAATTGGGCTCACCAATTCTGAAAGGTACCCTTATGTGTGTATCTGAATGTTCTGTTCACTCCCAGTCTTCCTAGGAACTACAGGCTCTTCAGAGCCATAGCTGGGGTTTGGAGATCTGTCTCTCTAATTGTTCAGAGGATCATTTCAGTTCAGTTAAGTTCAGTCGCTCAGTTGTGTCCGACTCTTTGCGATCCCATGAATCACAGCACGCCAGGCCTCCCTATCCATCACCAACTCCCAGAGTTCACTCAAATTCATGTTCATTGAGTCGGTGATGCCATCCAGCCATCTCATCCTCTGTCGTCCCCTTCTCCTCCTGCCCCCAGTCCGTCCCAGCATCAGGGTCTTTTCCAATGAGTCAACTCTTTGCATGAGGTGGCCAAAGTAAAAAAATCTAGGCATAAAGCTATCGTATGACCCAGCAATCCCAATCCTAGTCATATACTCTGAGGAAACCAAAATTGAAAGAGACACATGTATCACATTGTTCAGTCCAGCACAGTTTACAATCACTAGAACATGGCAGCAACTTAAATGTCCATTGAGAGATGAATGGATTAAGAAGTTGTTGTACATATACACAGTGGAATATTACTCAGCCGTAAAAATGAACACATTTGAGTCAGTTCTCATTAGGTGCATTAACCTAGAACCTATTAAACAGAGTTAAGTGAGTCAGAAAGAGAAAGATAAATATCATATTTTAATGCATATATACAGAGTCTATAAAAATATTACTGAAGAATTTATTTACAGGGCAGTAATGGAGAAACTGACCTAGAGAATAGACTTACGGACATGGGGAGAGGGGAGGAGAGGATGAGATGTATGGAAAGAGTAACATGGAAACTTATATTACCATATGTAAAATAGATATCCAACAGGAATTTTCTATATGGTTCAGGGAACTCAAACAAGGACTCTGCAGCAATCTAGAGGGATGGGATGGGGAGGGAGATGGGAAGGAGTTTCAAAGGGGAGGGGATATATGTATTCCTATTGCTGATTCATGTTGAGGTTTGACAGAAAACAACAAAATTCTGTAAAGCAATTATCCTTCAATAAAAAAGTTAATTAAATGAAAAAGATGCACGCAGACTTTGTAAATAGTCCAATAGGTAAGTTCTTGTGTAAAATTTGGTTACCTCAGCAGATATTGTTAGAAACCTTTACTTTCAAGTAACCCTTCTCAGTGTGATTTAAAACACGGGACTAGTACTTGTATGGACACATTTATGAAATGAGGTGGTAAGAAGAGTGATTCCACAAATAGAAGCAAAATCTTTCAGATGTTAGGATATGTTAAATTGGAAGGTAAGGGGTAGAGATAATATATGTGATAATACACACCAGGTAGCTTAGGTATATAAGCTTGAGATCACTACAAACAAATAATAAATAATATAGCTATATAACTATACTATTTTATTGTATTTTTTTCAAGGAGAGGGATACAATTTTCACTGGGAAATTCACCCAAAGATTGCTTCTTTCTTTGTTCTGATTTTACTTTTCAATATTTGTAGTGTTTATTTATGTTTATTTATTATTTTTTCCTCTCTTGCTGGACTGTAAAATTATTGAGTATGAGGATTAAGTTGTACGCATATTTCTATCCTTTCAGTAAGTCAAGTTTAAAATTTTCAGTTTTATCTTCATTTCTCAAACTGAAGAAGAGTCAAACTAGGCCAACTGCTGACTACAACTTAACAAAAGACTTTCTTAGAAATAAGGTTAAAATGAAAACAAACTTTTAAAATGAGAAATGTCTTCATTCCATTTATTGAATTTTATTGTCTACAGCCTGGCAAGTGTATATTGGATATGGAAACTCAAGTTACTAAGCAAAGATTGTTTGAGTAAACAAATCTTATTTACTTAAACTTCGTTTCACCTAAATAACATATTATATGTCTTCAGGGGACCTAAAATACAGAACATAAGAATCTAGAATGTTACTATTGATGTGCTATTGGAAATCTCTTAATCTTGAATCTCAAAGCAAAAGAAAAAATTACTTTACCAGTTCCTCTGACATGTTCTTTACCTTGAAACTATTCCATAAATTATTAATTATCAGAGTCAAGAATCAGTTAATAGTATTTCAACAATAACTGTTTTATTCCTGCATCTAACACACCTAGTAAAAATGCTAACTGTGAAGTGTCAGGGTTAAATTAGAATGATATTAATGTTTTCATTCATATTACAGTCTTCAGTACACAAACTGATTTAATATTTATCTTTCTTTTACTGTTTACTTTTAGTCTCCTGGAGACTCTGTGCTAGTCTTCTGGAGTATAGAAAAATAAGATGTTTTCTTTCTTAAAGAGCTTCAGATTTTTAGAGGTTCACAGACTTATGAAAAGTGAAAACTAATTAAATATAACAGGCTGTAAAATAAAAGTGCTAACAGAATGCCTCAGGAGCTCAGAAGACAGCAAAACAATATTGGCTTAAAATTGCTCTCATCAGCATCAGAGCTTAAATAAAGTAACAAAATATCATTCTTTGTATTTTCTTTGTAAGTCCTCTTTGACTGCCTTATAACATAAAATGAATGCATGTGTTTATATTATCCCAATTAGTCTTCGTAAAAGTTTTCCTGGAGATATTATTATTCTGTTTGTAGTATTTTAGAGGCATGTTTTCATTGTTAGATCATTTAATTTGGAGTTTTTTGTAAAGAAGTTAAAGTCTTTAAAAATCTTTTTAAAAGATTCCTTTATCATTTATTGTTTGCAGCCAATTGGACACTAACTGCCTATCTGGTATGAGAATTTTAAAATCTGAAACTTGCTTTTAGCTCTTTTGGTATCACGCCACCCTGCAATGTTAGACATCAAATTTTGTTCTCTAGCAAATAAAAGACTATACAAAACAATACTTCTTGCTTTCTCTTGTTTATCTCATATATAAATTGTCTTATCTAAATTCTGCTGTTTTTAGGCTAGTGAGTCTAAATGGTGTACAAAATAATACTGCCAATAAATTATACTACTCTGATGTGTGTTTACTTTGTTGTTACTAAGTGCACAGATGTGATCTTATTATCTGTGAATTTGTCATGACTTTAAAATCCATTTGGGGTATATAAAAATAAAATATTTTTGGCAACAAAGATATAATGTGCTCTTTTAAAAGTGAATGTGGCCAGTTTTGGGGATAGAGTAGAAACAGAGAGGGAGAAAGAAAGAAAGAAATGTAGATACCTAACTGTGGGTGAGTCCTTTTTCCTTCAATATTCTTTAATCTCACTTTATACCTTCTTCCAACTTGTGACCTTATGGCCCTTCAACTAAATGTCTTGTTCCCATTCTTAAGAAAAATGGACTGTGAGTGGAATACTTTAACCCAGTTTAAAGATCCAAATACCTAGGAAAAATCCCAGACTTATCTCTCTCTCTCTTTCTCTCACTTTGTATACCCAGTCACCAGGTCAGGGAAATTCTGCCTTCTAAACAACTCTTCTGCCTTCTGCTCGACTGCATACGCAGGACCTGTCCTGTCCAGGGCAGTAACATCTCTTACTTGAGGCCATCAGAAAATTAATTGTACCACCTGCTCCAAGCTTGTTGTTCCCCACTCCAGGTTACCTCAAGATTACAAAATACAGATCTGATTTTATCATTCCTTTTAATGGCTCTCATTGCTCTTAGTAAAAGTAGGTAAAATGGCTTTCAAAAGTTTCTCCCATTCTCTCTCCATCCTTCTACCATCCTCTAGAACCAACACCATTCCTTGCACTGGATTTATTCTAGGACCTATATAAATTTTTGTTCCATCTCTCTACTAGCACTTTTCTGGCACCCTTTCATGAGTTTAACTTTTATTTCATTATAAAGACACATTTTTGTTATGAGAAGTGTGTTTTTATTTTCCAAGAATGCAGATGCTAAAGAAAATTCTTCATCAGTACTCCAGGATTGCAGAGGAAATTTTAGTGTGGCTATCTTGCGGATGAATCTGCATTATCTGTATACATGCTGCCTAGATTAGTAGTTCTCAGTGGGGGAAGTTCAGACCTCAGAGAATGTTTTAGAAATTTATAGGGGTATCTTTTGCTTTTACAGTGATTAAGCAGCACCCCTTCCAGGGGTAATAGACATCCGCCAGATTGTGAACAAAACTACCAAAAATTGTCCCATTTTATTTGCAATTTGTAATAGTCATACAGTAGTTTGTGTACATTGAAAGCCTATTTACAGTTAGTCAAATGAAAGCATCAGTGCCTTAGTCATGTCCAATTCTTTGCAACCCCATGGACTGTAGCCTGCCAGGCTCCTCTGTCCATGGAATTCTGTAAAGCAAAAATACTAGAGTGGGTTGTTATTTCCTTTTCCAGGGGATCTTCCCAACCCAGGGATCGAACCCAGGTCTCCTGCATTGCTGGCATATTCTTTACCATCTGAGCCACCAGAGAAACTGATGGTTCTTTGAAACAAGACATCAAAAGCAGGTTAAGGAGGATATAATATATAAGGAGGATATAATAATGTAGATGCATGGATCTAAGACATTGTCTGCAAACAAAATAGTTGAGAAAGTTACCAATATGATGAGGTTCAATTAGGTCACAGAAGAGGAAGGTGATGTGGTATGGGGAGAAATAATGAATCAGCGGTCCCAGTTGTACAACACGGTGAATTAATGTGTAATGTTATCGGTCACTGAACCTTGGAAATTTGGGGAAAAGCTGACTTGATGTGTGGGGAGATGTTTATTGGGCACTCCAAAACATGAGTATGGAGCTCTAGGAAGAATGAATCAAGAATAAGAATTTATTATTGGGAAAATTATCATCTAATTTTTGAATTTGGTAATTAATATTTGATGAAATTATCTAGAAAGAGAGTAGCTATAGAAATATGCTCATTCAGAGAAAGTAATATCAGCATTTTCTGTGAGCCATCTTCAAATTATCTAATGTATTTATTAATTCACAAGATCCAGAGTAAAATGAAATACATTAAAAGTTGGACTGTGGTGACAAAGATCATTAAATTAACTGTGAGGACCTTCTAAGCATAGGGTTCTATATAATTATATACGTCTCATGCCCATGAAGCCAGCTGTGTGCGCGTGTGTTCATGTACTCAAACATTTTTATATACTAAAAGACAGTGGTTCTCAAACCTATGAAACTCAATATACTTTCTATGTGACAAGTATATTCTCTTTACTACTCATAAAAGGAATTATAGATAAAAATGATTTTATACTGTATGTACAAAGTTTAGAAATAATTAACATGATATGTCAACTAAAATAAAATGAAAAGTGAAAAAAGCAATTTATAATTTATGTATGTATTTAAATACATAAATGCATGTTTACAAGTATATTAGAATATATAATAAATTAATCATATGCTTATACTCCTTTTAAGTAAGTTTAAAGAGCAGAAAGAGAAAGCCATTCCATAGTAAAGATATTGATGGTCAAGAGAGCTGTGTAATAGGTGGAGGAACAATAGAGTAAAAACAAGTGATAAGTTAAAATGAGACTTATTTACACATAGAAGATAAATTATCTTAGTTGAAACAGAGATATCACATCAATAAATTGCTAGCAGTTCAAATGAGACAATAAAGTATTATCACAATCAAAATCTAGCTTTGAAATGTAGTGTCAAATAATCCCCTGTCTTACAACATTTGATAGGATGGACTATCCTATATTGAGTATATATTCCTATATATGCCCCATGCCAAAATATATATTTTATCACCAGTGTCCATAACTAAATTGAATAGCTTATATTTCATAGATAAGTTGGAATAGGGAATGGATTGGAGAAAGAAATAGTAATATAGGGTATTTTAAATCTCTGTTGCTTGATGAACATACATTTAAGATTTTTATGTCTTCATAGTGAATAGACACTTTCGAGGCCTGGTACAGTGAGGCCTCTGGCACATGCATACCCATGATGTTAAAGTTACAAATGTTAAAGTGCTGCAGTCAATATGCCAGCACATTTGGAAGACTCAGCAGTGGCCACAGAACTGGAAAAGGTCAGTTTTCATTCCAATACCAAAGAAAGGCAATGCCAAAGAATCTTCAAACTACCATAGCACAATTAAACTCATCTTACACACTAGCAAAGTAATGTTCAAAATTTTCCAAGCCAGGCATCAACAGTACATGAACTGTAAACTTCAGTGTTGGAGCTGGATTTAGAAAAGGCAGAGGAACCAGAGATCAAATTGCCAACATCCACTGGATCATGGAAAAAGCAAGAGAGTTCCAGAAAAATATCCATTTCTGCTTTATTGACTATGCCAAAACCTTTGACTGTGTGGATCACAATAAAGTATGGAAAATTCTTTAAGAGATGGGGATACCAGACCACCTGACCTGCCTCTTGAGAAACCTATATGCAGGTCAAGAGGCAACAGTTAGAAATGGACATGGAAGAACTGACTGGTTCCAAATAAGAAACGGAGTACATCAAGGCTGCATTTTGTCACCCTGCTTATTTAACTTATATGCGGAGTGCATCATGAGAAATGCCAAGCTGGATGAAGTACAAGCTGGAATCAAGATTGCCATAAGAAATATCAATAACTTCAGATATGCAGATGACACCACCCTTATGGTAGAAAGTGAAGAGGAACTAAAAAGCCTCTTGATGAAAGTGAAAGAGGAGCATGAAAAAGCAGACTTAAAGCTCAACATTCAGAAAACTAAGATCATGGCATCCGGTCCCATCACTTCATGGCAAATAGATGGGGAAACAATGGAAACAGTGACAGACTTTATTTTGGGGGGCTCCAAAATCACTGCAGACAGTGACTGCAGCCATGAAATTTAAAGATGCTTACTCCTTGGAAGAAAAGCTATGACCAACCTAGACAGCACATTAAAAAGCAGGGACTTTACTTTGCCAACAAAGGTCCACCTAGTGAAAGCTATGGATTTTCCAGTAGTCATGTATGGATGTGAGAGTTGGACTATAAGGAAAACTGAGCACTGAAGAATTGATTGTTTTGAACTGTGTTGTTGGAGCAGACTCTTGAGAGTCCCTTGGACTGCAAAGACATATAACCAGTCAGCCCTAAAGGAAATCAGTCCTGAGTGTTCTTTGGAAGGACTGATGCTGAAGCAGAAACTTCAATACTTTGGCCACCTGATGCAAAGAACTGACTCACTGGAAAAGACCCTGATGCTGGGAAAGATTGAGGGCAGGAGGAGAAGTGGACAACAGAGGATGAGATGACTGGATGGCATTCCTGACTGGATGGATATGAGTTTGAGCAAGCTTCGGGAGTTGGTGATGGATAGGGAGGCCTGGCAAGCTGCAGTCCACGGGGTCACAAAGAGTCAGACACAACTGAGCAACTGGACTGAACTAAATTGAACTGAATTTAGGATATGTGTGGTATACCTCTAGGACTAGTTTCACATATCAGAATGCTGAAAAATTACAAATAATCCAATGATAAATTTATTTTCAATATAAATATTTTTCAATATAGCTATAATCATTGTTACAGAAATATTTTATGCAATACTACAAAATATTTTTCAGTTCAGTTCAGTCACTCAGTTCAGTCCTGATTATTCATTGGAAGGACTGATGCTGAAGCTGAAACTCCAATACACTTTCTTTACAAAATATTTTTAAATGATGCTTATTGGCAAAAGTAGATGAGATCACTGAATTTAGTGTACTATTTGGTGTAGTAATGATATTTTCCCTAAGTCTGATGAAAGTTGTTTCAGGTCTCCCCTGTTATCCATTTGCTGTAGATTTGCTGAGTTTACAGTACTGTCCTACTGTACTGGATATCCTTTTTTACCCACTGAAAGATTTTAAGCATCCCTGGCTCTGGCTCTAGCAGCTAATGGTTGTTCTTCCCACTCTCAACTTTTGTTCAGTCATTTTGCTTCTAAGAATTTCCAAGATGCCTCTTAAAAGAACCTATTCTAAAAGTTCTATTCATTATCAGAGAGATGAGTTTTTTCCTATCATTCAGATATTTAACACCAACAAATAAGTTAAAAAATCAGTCTGTGGAATGTCAAAGGGGCCAAACAGAGACCTGTGTGCTTAGTCACTCAATCGTGTCCAGCTTTTGTGACCCCATGGATTGTAGCTCACCAGGCTCCTCTGTCCACGGATATGCTCCAGGCAAGAATACTGGAGTGGGTTGCCATGTTCTCCTCCAAGAAATCTTCCCAACCCAAGGATCGAACCCAGGACTCCCACCTTGTCAGGGGAATCTTTACTGTCTGAGCCACCAGGGAAGCCCAAGAATACTGGAGAGGGTAGACTATCCCTTCTCCAGGGGATCTTCCTGACCCTGGAATCGAACCGGGGTCTCCTGCATTGCAGGTGGATTCTTTACCAGCTGAGCTATCAGGGAAGCCCAACCAGTCATGAATATTGAAGAAAATAAACAAGCAAGAAAGTCCCTTGAATTAAAGTAAGCTGGAACAGTCAGAGTTAGGGAATAGGTATTAGAATAGTGTTTTACCATTTAGTGATTTTTCCGTTTTTATTGAAAACTGAAAAGTCATAATAGAAGGAATGAATTAATTAATAGCCATTTCCATACACTGGAAGAGGATAGAAAAAAATCATTTTGAGACCCAGAGTTTCTCAACAATGTTGGATAACTTCCAACTTATGACTGATTATTTAATGATTTAATACTTTGAAATAGACTTTGTCAAGATCTAGATACACATACAGAAACATAGATCTTGAATTTTTTATTTAAAATGTTAACCCTACAATGATTGACATTAAACAGAAAGAATATTGAGATAAATTATGATGTGTAGCTTACACATCGTAAACAGTCATCTAAATGTGCTCTCATTATAAAAACACATTGTGTATCATAGACAATATTTAAAATTCATCATTCTAGGATATTTTAAATCTGTAAACAGTGAATCAATATCCATCATAATTAAATTTAATACCCTGAATAATTTCTTTTCAATCCTCTAAAATATGGACATCCAATAAATTTATCTCTATTACAAAGTTTTTTTTTTACTTTTGTTTCCTCAGTTATGATTAATAATCTTCAGAGATAAAGGATGGAACAAACTGGACTAACTAACTTAAGATCAAAGTTAGAATCTTCATAATGATTTTAAGGACTGTAAGTTTACATAGACTAAATTCTTAACCAAGAAAAGGAAAAAAAATGATCATCTCCTAATGCAACCATTTCCCTCTTTATGAATGCTGACATTTCTGTCTCTATAGTCATGATCAAATGAAAGGGAAGGAAGCAATTTTCAGGGGAAAAAAAGTTTGTGAGGAAGAAGTAGTTGAAAATAGGGCCAATAACTAAAATGCCCACAATGAGGTCTATTAGTATAAAAATATTAAGAGTATAAGATAAGTAATTGCCTACCAACTCTATATTTCAAAAACAATAGAAGAGTGGGCCAATATCAGATTGGGACAATCTGGAAAAAGACCAAAAAAAAAATCTTATTTTCAGAGAGCAAGTTAGGGACAGTAGCTTATAAGTTAATTGGCAGAACTGATAATCAAAAACATATCAAATAACATAGCAATACAGACTAACTTAGTTAAATGTAATACAGTTTACCCTTGAACAGCATGTTTGAACTGTCCAGGTCTGCGTGTATGTGGATTTCTCTCAGTAGATACATACTATAGTACCGCATGATCTGCAGTTGGTTGAATGTGCAGATGAGGAACTATGGAAACAGAGGGCCCACAGTAAAGTTACACAGATTTTCAAATGCTAGGAGGGTTGGAAACCCTAACCCCTACATTATTTAAAGTTTAACTGTATATATAAATGTACATCTTGAAATCAAGATAAGAAGTATAGACAAATGAGTATAGTAATAGAAGTCAACACCAAAATGTGAGAAAAATTCTGAGCTGGCATCTCAGGCTTGCAAGTAAAATGGCCAGTGTCTTTTATAGGGGCTATGTTTTCACCCTTCCTGATTTTAAATGTACAGGATGTGCAAAAATTAGCTTAATAGTTTAAAAGCAAAACAAAACTTAAAGCCAAACATACAAGCAAGAACAACTACAACAATAGAAATTATTTTAACCACAAGAATAGTGAGTCTTAATAGTCTGCTGAGACTCACTAAATAAAATCTTGACTTTCATTAATAGAAACATAACCCCAGAGTGTATTTCAGTTGTTTCATTTGAACTTACGCTGTTTCATTGTGTGCTTTATATTTGAAGAAAATAAAAATCTGAATGTAATGAATATCCTTTGTGAAATAGTTTTTGCCCTGGGGAAAATTATTTGTTGATATGTTTATGCTGAAAAAGTAGACTTGGAAGCTCAAAACAGCTACATTCAAGTATTATAGAGTAGAGGAAGAAATTGATTTTATGTAGTTACAGAATGAGAACTAGGATTAATTGATGAAAGTTAAGAATTATGTCGGAGAAGGCAATGGCACCCCACTCCAGTACTCTTGCCTGAAAAATCCCATGGATGGAGGAGCCTCGTAGGCTGCAGTCCATGGGGTCGCTAAGAGTTGGACATGACTGAGCGACTTCACTTTCACTTTTCACTTTCATGCACTGGAGAAGGAAATGGCAACCCACTCCAGTGTTCTTGCCTGGAGAATCCCAGGGACAGGGGAGCCTGGTGGGCTGCCATCTATGGGGTCGCATAGAGTCGGGCACGACTGAAGCGACTTAGCAGCAAGAATTATGTGGCTTTCACACTATGGAGAACAGTGTGGAGATCCCTTAAAAAACTGGAACCAGAACTGCCTTATGGCCCAGCAATCCCACTACAGGGCATACACACTGAGGAAACCAGAACTGAAAGAGACACGTGTACCCCGGTGTTCATTGCAGCACTGTTTGTAATAGCCAGGACATGGAAGCAACCTAGATGTCCATCAGCAGACGAATGGATAAGAAAGCTGTGGTACATAATGGAGTATTACTAAGCCATTGAAAATAATACATTTGAATCAGTTCTAATGAGGTGGATGAAACTGGAGCCTATTATACAGAGTGAAGTAAGCCAGAAAGAAAAACACCAGTACAGTATACTAACACATATATATGGGATTTAGAAAGATGGTGACAGTAATCCTATATGCAAGACAGCAAAAGAGACACAGATGTATAGAACAGTCTTTTGGTTCTCTGTGGGAGAGGGCGAGGGTGGCATGATTTGGGAGAATGGCATTGAAACATGTATAATATCATATGTGAAATGAATCGCCAGTCCAGGTTCGATGCATGATACAGGGCGCTCGGGGCTGGTGCACTGGGATGACCCAGAGGGATGGGAGAGGGAAGAGGGAGGGGGGTTCAGGATGGGGAAATCATCTACACCCATGGTGGATTGATGTCAATGTATGGCAAAACCACTACAATATTGTAAAGTAATTAGCCTCCAATTAAGATAAATAAATTTATATTAAAAAAAGAATTATGTGGCTTTCAATTTGTAAATTCATTATACATTTGCTGGGAAACAACTACATGCGAGGACAGAATATTTGATGAATTCAGCAAGTCAGTTGTTCGACAATAAATGAAATTTCTTGAAAGAAGTAAAGTCCCTATCCCATTCAAAAAACATCATAAGACCTCTTTCAGGGAATCTCTCTACTAAATAGAAGTTGACTTTAAAGATCATGCTCAAACCTAAAGTTCACTTAAATACAAATTCATTAAGTATAAACATATTACATAATATAATATGTAAGTATGAATATATAGGTATATATCATGATACATATGTGTTAAGATACTGTGACATTTTATGTGTTGTAAAATAATATAGAAAATGACTTTTAATTTTACTATTAATCATTTTACAAAATCTTAACAGTGTTGCAGATCTGAGATCCCTAAATTCTTATGTTTGTATTAAATATTCAACTTTAAATGGATTCATATATCATATTCACAGCAGATATATTCTCTTGACTCTATTTCTAAAACACAGTGAGGAATAAGATATAATATTTAAAAAGATATTTTAAAAATAAAACTGTATAGTTTCTGGGGAAAAAACCTAGCTTCTATCAAGGACAGGGAAAATAAATTTTTTTAAAAATTCTTTGGAGAAATGTCTATTTAGTTCTTTGGCCCATTTTTTGATTGGGTCGTTTATTTTTCTGGAGTTCAGCTGCATAAGTTGCTTGTATATTTTTGAGATTAGTTGTTTGTCAGTTGCTTCATTTGCTATTATTTTCTCCCATTCAGAAGGCTGTCTTTTCACCTTGCGTATATTTTCCTTTGTTGTGCAGAAGCTTTTAATTTTAATTAGATCCCATTTGTTTATTTTTGCTTTTATTTCCAGAATTCTGGGAGGTGGATCATAGAGGATCCTGCTGTGATTTATGTCTGAGAGTGTTTTGCCTATGTTCTCCTCTAGGAGTTTTATAGTTTCTGGTCTTACATTTAGATCTCTAATCCATTTTGAGTTTATTTTTGTGTGCGGATGGCTAACAAACACATGAAAAGATGCTCAACATCACTCATTATCAGAGAAATGCAAATCAAAACCACAATGAGGTACCACTTCACACCAGTCAGAATGGCTGCGATCCAAAAATCTGCAAGCAATAAATGCTGGAGAGGGTGTGGAGAAAAGGGAACCCTCCTCCACTGTTGGTGGGAATGCAAACTAGTACAGCCACTATGGAGAACAGTGTGGAGATTCCTTTAAAAATTGCAAATAGAACTACCTTATGACCCAGCAATCCCACTGCTGGGCATACACACCGAGGAAACCAGAATTGAAAGAGATACATGTACCCCAATGTTCATCGCAGCACTGTTTATAATAGCCAGGACATGGAAACAACCTAGATGTCCATCAGCAGATGAATGAATAAGAAAGCTTTGGTACATGTACACAATGGAGTATTACTCAGCCGTTAAAAAGAATTCATTTGAATCAGTTCTGATGAGATGGATGAAACTGGAGCCGATTATACAGAGTGAAGTAAGCCAGAAAGAAAAACACCAATACAGTATACTAACACATATATATGGAATTTAGAAAGATGGCAATGACGACCCTGTATGCAAGACAGGAAAAAAGACATAGCTGTATATAACGGACTTTTGGACTCAGAGGGAGAGGGAGAGGGTGGGATGATTTGGGAGAATGGCATTCTATCATGTATACTATCATGTAAGAATTGAATCGCCAGTCTATGTCTGACGCAGGATACAGCATGCTTGGGGCTGGTGCATGGGGATGACCCACAGAGAGGTTATGGGAAGGGAGGTGGGAGGGGGGTTCATGTTTGGGAACACATGTAAGAATTAAAGATTTTAAAATTTAAAAAAAAAGTCTAATGGGATAATTGTAAGAAAGGAAAATTGCAGCTCAATTTCTCCAATGAACAAAAATGAAGCAATTCTAAACAAAATACTAGCAGAGTAAAGAGAAAAATAAAACTCAACAAAGGATTTTTTCCGGGAAAAAAAAAATAAAAAATAAATTAAAAAATAAAAAATTCTACATAATTAAGTATCTGGGTAGTCTACAAAAGTGATTTTGGATTTATTTGTGAGTTTTCAGCCTGAAATACCATCTCATTTCAAAACTCTTTCTCATTTAGACTGTCAGAATAGAATTTGCGATTTATTTTCATGATATCAAACCACTTTTTCAGATTAGCAACTGTAAACTAAAGTGAATATATCCTAAGCTAATTTTTTGGCTGATATTAACCCATATTGAAATAAAACAGTTCAATTTTTCATTACAGTTCAATTTTATTTGAATTATTATATTAAGGATCAGTTTTGCTAATAAAGTGGGATCAAATCATCTTTAAAGTTGTACTTTTAAAGTCATTTATAATATTTCACCAGTTTTGAAATTCATATTAAGCATCTTAAACCAAAATAATCTGAAAGATTAATTTTTTGTGGGGAAGGTCTTTGAAAGGACATTACAACTGGTTGACGTATGAATTAGACCTATGGGGCAATCAGCGGCCCATCACCCCCTTTCGTGTCCTTGAGATATGCACTCTGGTTGCCTTCCCTGCACTAAAAGCTGCCCAGGAACAAAGCTGTGAGAGAGTAATGTGGTGTTGAAGCCCTCTGAACAGTATATACAACTGAGCCTGGTTAAAGCTTCTAATAAATTTTTAACATTCTGTTGGTGGACACTTAGGTTGCTCCCATATCTTAGCTATTTTAATAATAGTATTATGAACATTGGGATGCACATATCTTTTCATTTAATGTTTTCTTTTTTTTGGATGAATACCCAGGAGTGGAATAGGTGAGTCATATCATAATTGATTTTAGTTTTGTTGAGGAACCTCCATATTGTTTTGCATAGTTCACTTAAGTTCAGTCACTCAGTCATGTGGGACTCTTTGCGACCCCATGGACTGCAGCATGCCAGGCTTCCCTGTCCATCACCAACTCCCAGGGTTTACCCAAACTCATGACCATTGAGTCAGTGATGCCATCCAAACATCTCATCCTCTTTAATTCTATAATCCCCTTCTCCCGCCTTCAATCTTTCCCAGCATCAGGTCTGTTCCAATGAGTCACTTCTTTGCATAAAGTGGCCAAAGTATTGGAGTTTCAGCTTCAGCATCAGTCCTTCCAATGAACACTCAGGACTGATCTCCTTTAGGATAGACTGGTTGAATCTCTTTTCACTCCAAGGGACTCTCAAGAGTCTTCTCCAACACCACAGTTCAAAAGCATCAATTCTTCAGCCTCAGCTTTTTTATAATCCAACTCTCACATGCATACATGACTACTGGAAAAACAATAGCCTTGACTAGATGGACTTTTGTTGGCAAAGTAATGTCTCTGATTTTTAATATGTTGTCTAGGTTGGTTAGAACTTTTCTTCAAAGGAGTAAGTATCTTTTAATTTCATGGCTACAGAACCATCTGCAGTGATTTTGGACCCCCCCCAAAAAAAAAGTCTACCACTGTTTCCCCATCTATTTGCCATGAAATGTAGGGACCAGATGCCATGATCTTAGTTTTCTGAATGTTGAGCTATTGCCTTTCTTTGAGATTGGAATGCAAACTGACCTTTTCCAGTCCTGTGGCCACTGCTGAGTTTTCCATATTTGCTGGCATGTTGAGTGTAGCACTTTCAGAGCATCATCTTTTAGGATTTGAAATAGCTCAGCTGGAATTCCATCATCTCCACTAGCTTTGTTCATAGTGAAGCTTCCCAAGGCCCACTTGACTTCACATTCCAGGATGTCTGGCTCTAGGTGAGTGATCACACCATCATATTATCTGGGTCATGAAGATCTTTTTTGTACAGTTCTTCTGTGTACTCTTGCCACCTCTTCTTAATATCTTCTGCTTCTGTTAGGTCCATAACATTTCTGTCCTTTATTGAGTCCATCTTTGCATGAAATGGTCTCTGATATCTCTAATTTTCTTGAAGAGATCTCTAGTCATTCCCATTCTATTGTTTTCCTCTATTTCTTTGCACTGATCACTGAGGAAGGCTTTCTTATCTCTCGTTGCTATTCTCTGGAACTCTGCATTTAGATGCTTATATCTTTCCTTTTCTCCTTTGTTTTTCATGTCTCTTCTTTTCACAGCTATTTGTAAGGCCTTCCCAGACAGCCATTTTGCTTTTTAGCATTTCTTTCTCTTGGGGATGGTCTTGCTCCCTGTCTCCTGTACAATGTCATGAACCTGTGTCCATGGTTCATCAGGCACTCTGTCTATCAGATCTATTCCGTTAAATCTATTTGTCACTTCCACTGTATAATTGTAAGGGATTCGATTTTGGTCACACCTGAATGATCTAGTGGTTTCCCCTACTCTCTTCAATTGTAGTCTGAATTTGACAATAAGGAGTTCATGATCTGAGCTACAGTCAGCTGCTGGTCTTGTCTTTGCTGACTGTATAGAGCTTCTCCATCTTTGGCTGCAAAGAGTATAATCCATCTGATTTTGGTATTGGCTGTCTGGTGATGTCCATGTATAGAATCTTCACTTGTGTGGTTGGAAGAGGATGTTTGCTATGACCAGCGCATTCTCTTGGCAAAACTTTTATTAGCCTTTGCCTTGCTTCATTCTGTACTCCAGGCCAAATTTGCCTGTTACTCAAGATGTTTCTTGACTTCCTACTTTTGCATTCCAGTCCCCTATAATGAAAAGGACATCCTTTTGGATGTTAGTTCTAAAAGGTCTTGTAGGTCTTCATAGAACCATTCTACTTCAACTTCTTCAGCATTACTGGCCAGGCATAGACTTGAATTACCGTTGTTATATTGAATGATTTGCGTTGGAAACGAACAGAGATCATTCTGTCATTTTTGAGATTGCATCCAAGTACTGCATTTCAGACTCTTTTGTTGACTAAGATGGCTACTCCATTTCATCTAAGGGATTCTTGCCCACAGTAGTAGATATAATGGTCATCTGAGTTAAATTTACCCATTCCAGTCCATTTTAGTTCACTGATTTCTAGTAGTTGCACCAATTTACATTCCCATTAACAGTGTAGAAAGGTTTCCTTTTCTCCACATGCTCACTAATGTGTGGTATTTTTGGTCTTTTTGATGAGTCATTCTCACAGGTGTGAGGGGATATCTTATTGTGGTTTTGAATACATTTCTCTTATGATTAGTGACATTGAGCAACATTTTATATGCCTGATAGGCATCAGTATGTCTTTTTTTGGGGGGGGAAATGTCTATTGAGTTCTTCTGTCCATTTTTTAATTGAGTTGTTTGTTTGGTTTTTGTTACTTGGTTATATGAGTTGTTTATATATTTTTGACATTTGACATTGTTGTCACAAATTTTGACATTTGTGACAACATGGATGGACCTGGAGGGTATTAGGCTAAGTGAAATATGTCAGACAAAGGCAAGTACTATATGTTATAACTTATATGTCAAATCTAAAAAATGAAACGAATGAGCATAGCAGAATAGAAACAGACTCACGTATATAGAAAACAAACTAGTTGTTACCAGTGGGGAGAGGAAAGAGAGGTGGGAGATAAAGGCTGACGATTAAGTGGTATAAACTACTATGCATAAAATAAATAAGTATAAGGTTATACTCTACAGCATAGGGAATGTAGCCAATATTTTATAATATCTTTAAAAGGCGTACAATATAACCGATAAAAATATCGAATCAATATGTTATAAACCTTAAACTAATATAATATTTAAATCAGTCATGATGTCAGTGTAAAAACAGAAGATTCTGGTGGGAGAGTTCAGAGATCCCTAGTGGTCTTGCAGCTGCACAAGACAAACTTCATGTGTACGTTCTCTTGCTTATTAAATTTGCCACCTACCAGTATGGAGTTGTCTGACTTCAGTTTGGCCCTGCCCTCCAGATATGGCAGTGGTTTCAGATTACATCTGAGAAGCTCTCCAGGGAATTGCAAAGTAACATCTTTCTAGTTCAATTATAAATTGAGTATATGACATGCTATATTTATATTCAGTCTTGAAATTCAATTTATCCAATTGAAGCAGTAATGTGTTTATTTACGTTTTATTAACTAATCCCAGTATGCCAAGCAATAGGATAAATATAATAGTAAGTCAGATTCCTGCTTTTGAGGAATTCATGGTTTTACAGAGCTATTGATTTGGAAAAAATATTTTTATGTATAAGTGATCCATTGGACTTCATCTTTAAGATCTTTCATTTTTAAATTTTAATCACTGCCACTACCTGAAAAGACATCCAGAATTATTAGGTCATGGTTTGTCTCTCCCTTGAGTTTACCATTGTCTGCTTCATATATCTATGGGTTCTCCACAGTTGTTATATGCAACATTATCTTTATTTTCTATAGTTGAAGGGTTGAGAGGTGAAATGGAACAAGTTGCATGTACGTGTTTTCTACTGTGTTCACTTGTGAACTGTGTATATTCACAAAACATACACAGATTTCCATGTTGTATGGTACATTGCCAAGCAACAACATCTTTCTCCCAGCACCTTGGGAATTAAAACACTAAGATAGAAACATGGGCTCCAAATGCACTGTAATCCATCTCTACTGCAAGAACTAATACAGCAAATGTTGGTATGTATTATGTTAGAAACATTAATCTTTTGACAGTTTTATTTTAATAAGGAAATTTCAGAGCTGGAAGAAAACTAAAAAGCATTAGCTGACAGTTACAACCAACTAAGACAATGACTATTCTGATAGCCTTTTAATGCACTGTAGTATTGATTCCTCCAAGTTCGCTGAGTTGACTTTTGTGTGCCCTAAATGTCATATATCTTTGTAAAAGGGACATAGATTTAATTCATACACACAGAAGAGGCATCAATGTATAAGGCAAATAGAAATTGGAATGATAATGGCTACAAGGCAAGTAATATTCAGTTCAGTCACTCAGTCGTGTCTGACTCTTTGCAACCCTGTGGACTACGTACAGCACACCAGGCTTCCCAGTCCATCGCCAACTCCCAGAGCTTACTCAAACTCATGTCAGTCGAGTTGGTGATGTCACCCAACCATCTCATCCTCTGTCGTCCCCTTCTCCTCTTGCCCTCAATCTTTCCCAGCATCAGGGTCTTTTACAGTGAGTCAGTTCTTCTCATCAGGTGGCCAAAGTATTGGAGTTTCAGCTTCAGCATCAGTGCTTCCAGTGAATATACAGGACTGATTACCTGTAGGATTGACTGGTTTGATCTTCTTGAAGTCCAAAGGACTCTCAAAAACCATAGCTTTGACTAGATGGACCTTTGTTGGCAAAGTAATGTCCCTGCTTTTTAATATACTGTCTAGGTTGGTCAGAACTTTTCTTCCAAGGAGCAAGAATTTCATGGCTGCAGTCACCATCTGCAGTGATTTTGGAGCCCCAAAAAATAAAGTCTATCACTGTTTCCATTGTTTCCCCATCTATTTGCCATGACGTGATGGGACCAGATACCATGATCTTAGTTTTCTGAATGTTGAGCTTTAAGCCAACTTTTTCACTCTTCTCTTTCACTTTCATCAATAGACTCTTTAGTACTTCACTTTCAGCCATAGGGGTGGTGTCATCTACCCATCTGAGGTTTTTGATATTTCTCCCAGAAATCATGATTCCAGCTTGTGCTTCATCCAGCCTGGCATTTCTCATGATGTACTCTGCATATAAGTTAATTAAGCAGGGTGACAATATACAGCCTTGACATACTCCTTTTCCTATTTGGAACCAGTCTGTTGTTCCATGTCCAGTTCTAACTGTTGCCTCTTGACCTGCATGCAGACTTCTCAGGAGGTTGGTAAGGTGGTTTGGTATTCCCATCTGTTTAAGAATTTTCCACAGTTTGTTGTGATCCACTCAGTCAAAGGCTTTGGGATAGTCAATAAAGCAGAAGTAGATATTTTTCTGGAACTCTCTTGTTTTTCTGATGATCCAGCGGATGTTGGCAATTTGATCTCTGGTTCCTCTGCCTTTTCTAAAACCAGCTTGAACATCTGGAATTTTACAGTTCAGGCACTGTTGAAGCCTGGCTTGGAGAATTTGGGGCATTACTTTGCTAGCCTGTGAGAAGAGGGCAATTGTGCAGTAGTTTGAAGATTCTTTGACATTGCCTTTCTTTGGGATTGGAATGAAAACTGACCTTTTCCAGTCCTGTGGCCACTGTTGAGTTTTTCAAATTTGCTGGCATAGTGAGTGCAGCACTTTCACAGCATCATCTTTTAGGATTTGATATAGTTCAACTAGAATTACATCACCTCCACTAGCTTTGTTCATAGTGATACTTCCTAAGTCCCACTTGACTTTGCATTCCAAGATGTCTGGCTCTAGGTTGAGTGATCACACCATCATGGCTATATGGGTCATTAAGGTCTCTTTTGTATAGTTCTTCTGTATATAGTTTCCACCTCTTAATATCTTCTGCTTCTGTTAGGTCCATACCATTTCTGCAAGTAATGTTGGTAGCCACCAAAACTTAAAAGAAGCAGGGAAAGTATTCTCCCCCAGAGCCTCTGCAGGGAGTTCCACCTGGCCAATGTCTTGATTTCAACACAGTGACTCTGACTTTGGGCCTTTGGTCTCCAGAATTTTGAGAAATAGTTTTCTGTTACTTTTAGCCACCCAGTTGTGGTAATTTGTTACAGCAACCATATGAAGTTAATACATACACTATATTTTTCTGCCTCATTGATTTTGGATGTCATCATACAATTTTCTTCGGCTGGTGCTGTACAAATCAGATGTTTATAGGCATCATGCTGAAGCAGAAATTTTAAACTCATTCTTCAAACAGTTCATATCATTCGTATCATCCTTCATAACATATTCTCAAAACTCCTTCAGCCTAGGTTCCTACAAAAGACATAAATAGAGTCAATCCCAGCAAAGCATAGTGAAGCACAGGGCCCAATCAAGTCAACCCAAGCTTAGCCACACCCAGCAGAACTGCAGCCAACCTTTAGTTCTCATACAATGTGAACAGAAATAAATGGTGTGACAAACTATTGATATTTTGGGGTTGGTGATATTTTGGGGTTACTTTTTGTTAAGCCAAAAGTGAATGATAATGCGCATAGGGAATTGATGAATATTTTATATACTCTTGTGCTTTTTTCTTTAGATTTTTAAATTACTATTGTTCATTTTATTGTCTTTTAACTACAGAGAAGTATTTCTTATAATTAAATATTGTTTTTTTGTTTTCTAGGAAGATGATTATTCAAGATTCTCAGGTTAGTATGCACTTAGATGCCTGAAGAGGATTAATAAAAATTCATTAGTCTTCCCCTCTTTATCACAAGTAATTTCAACTTTTTAAGTGTTTCCTAATTCCAACGGTGTTCTATTTTTCTGATATTCTGGGAAGGTAATATTCTTTTGGAAATACACAGACTAATTTTTTGCCTTTATGAACATGATCAGATAGCTTAGTTAATATTAATTTTTTGGTCCAATTTTTACTGTTTTTCTTCAGCTCCCCACGTTCAAATGCTGCCTCTTCCTTTTTTAAGTTGATTTTTATTACAGTATAGTTGCTTTACAGTTTTGTGTTGGTTTCTCCTCTCCTGCAAAGTGAATCAGCTATGTTAAAATGTTAATCACTCAGTCATGTCCAAGTCTTTGTGACCCCAAGAACCGTAGCCCATCAGGCTCCTCTGTCCATGGAATTCTCCATGCAAGAATAGTGGGTAGCAGATCTTCCCAACTCAGGGATCAAACTTAGGTCTCTTGCAGTACAGGTGGATTCAACACCATCTGAGCCACCAGGGAAGCTATCTGCATCCATATACCCTCTCTTTTTTGGATTGCTTTCCAATTTAGGTCACCACAGAACCTTGAGTAGATTTCTCTGTGCTCTATGATACATTCTCGTTAGTTATCTATTTTATACATGGTAGTACTAGTGGTGAGGAACCTACCAGTCAGTGCTGGAGATGTAACAGATGTGAATTCAATCCCTGGGTCAGGAAGATCCCCTGGAAGAGGGCACAGCAACCCACTGCAGTATTCTTACCCAGAGAATCTTCATGGACAGAGGATCCTGGCAGGCTACAGTCCATAGGGTCACAAAGAGTCAGACACAACTGAAGTGGTTTAACACACACACTGTATGTATTTCAACCCCAAACTCTCAATTCATCCGACCCCCACTTACCTCATTGGTATCTGTACCTTTGTTCTGTATGTCTGTGTCTCTATTTCTGCTTTGCAAATAAGTTCATCTCTCTGATTTTTCTAGACTCCACATATAAATGATACTGTACAATATTTGTCTTTGTCTTTTGTCTTTTGACATATTTAACTCTGTGTGACAATCTCTAGGCCCATCCATGTCTCTATAAATGGCACAATTTTGTTCCTTTTTATGTCTGAGTGACCTTTCATTGTATGTATATACCACATCTTTATCCATTCCACTGTTGATGGACATTTAGGTTACTTCTATAACCTTGATATTGTAAATAGTGCTGCAGTGAACATTGGGGTGCATGGATCTTTTTGAATTATGGCTTTATTCAAGTATATGCCCAAGAACGAGATTCCTGGGTCATATGGTAGTTCTATCTTTGTTTCTTTAGGAGTCTCCATACTGTTATCCATAGTAGCTTTATCAGTTTACAGTCCTGCCAACAATGTAAGAGGGTCCTCTTTTCTCTACACTCTCCAACATTTATTATTTGTAGTTTGTTTTTTTTTTTTAATGAGTGCCATTCTTACTGGTGTGAGGTAATGCCTCATTTCAGTTTTGATTTGTTTTCTTTAATAATTAGTGATGTTGAATATCTTTTCATGTGCCTCTTGGCTCTCTGTATGTCTTCTTTGGTGAAATGTCCATTTAGGTTTCCATCCATTTTTTGATTGGGTTGTTTTTTTGTTGCAGGTGTTTTTTGTTTTTTTTTTTTTCTTTTATGGTGAGCTTTATGAGCTCTTTGTATATTTTGAAACTTAATTCAGTTGTTAGTTGTTTCATTTGTAAACATTTTTTCCAATTCTAAGGTTTTTTTTTTTTTATCTTGTTATGTTTTCCTTTCCCTTCCAAAAGCTTTTAAGTATTATAAAGCTACATGTGTTTATTTTTTATTTTATTTTCATTTCCCTAGGAGATGGGTCAAAAGGAAAGATATTGCTTCAATTTATGTCAGAGTGTTCTGCCTATGTTTTCCTCTGAGTTTTATAGTATCCAGGCTTAGACTTAATTCTTCAATTCATTTTGAGTTTATTTTTGTGTATGGTGTTTGAGAGTGTTCTAATTTCATTCTTTTACATGTAGCTCTCCAGTTTTTCTCCAGTAACACTTATTGAAGAGACTCTCTTTTCTCCATACTGGAGTATTCTTGCCTCCTTTCTCTCAGGTGATTATAGGTGCATGGGAATAGGCTTTCTGCCCTATTCCATTGATCTGTATTTCTGTTTTTGTGCTAGTACTATACTGTCTTGATTATTGCATCTTTCCATAATAGCGGTAAAAGTGGATATCCCTGTCTTGTTTTTGATCTTAGAGGAAATGATTTCAGTTTGCACCATTGAAAATGATGTTTGCTGTGGTTTTGTCATTGCTATTGCTAAGTCACTTCAGTCGTGTCCGACTCTGTGCGACCCCATAGACAGCAGCCCACCAGGCTCCCCTGTCCCTGGGATTCTCCAGGCAAGAACACTGGAGTGGGTTGCCATTTTCTTCTCCAATGCATGAAAGCAAAAGGTGAAAGTGAAGTCACTCAGTCATGTCCGACTTAGCGACCCCATGGACTGCAGCCTACCAGGCTCCTCCATCCATGGGATTTTCCAGGCAAGAGTACTGGAGTAGGGTGCCATGGCCTCCTCCGGTGGTTTTGTCATATACAGTCTTTATTATGTTGAAGCAGTTCCTTATATACTCACTTTTTAGAGAGGTTTTTATTTTTAAAGTCCTAAATAGATGTTAAATTTTGTCAAAAGTTTTTCCTTCATTTATTGAGTTGATCATATGGTTTTTATTCTTGAATTTCTTAATATTGTGTATCACAGTGATTGATTTGCATATATGGGAAAATTGTTACATCCCTGGGATAAATACCACTTGATCATGATATATAATCCTTTTAATGTGTTGTTGAATTCTGTTTGCTAGTATTTTGTTTAGGTTTTTTGTGTCTATCTTCATCAGTGATATGGGCATGTAACTCTTTCTTGTGACATTTTTGATTTTGGTATCAGTGTGATATTGGCCTTGTAGACTGAACTTGGGAGCGTTCTCCCTCTTCAGTTTTTTGGAAGAGTTTGAGGATGTGTGTTAGCTCTTCTCTAAATGTTTGATAGAATTCACCTGTGAAGCCATCTGGTACTGGACTTTTCTCTGTGGGAGTTTTTTAATTACTGATTCAATTTCAGTACCGGTAATTGATCATATTGTCTATTTCTTCCTGGTTCAGTCATGACAGGTTGCACCTATCTAAGAATTGTCTGCTTCTTGTTTGTTGTCCAGTCTCTTTGGCATATATTTATTTGCGTGTAGTAGTTTCTAATGATCCTTTGTGTTTCTGCAGTGTCAGTTGTAACTTCTCCTTTTTCATTTCTAATTTTGTTGAATTGAGCACTCTCCCATTTTTCCTTGCTGAGTCTGGCTAAAGCTTTATCAACGTTGTTGATAGATCTCAAAGAAATACTTTTAGTTTCATTGATCTTTGCTATTGTTTTCTTTCTCTTTTTTTTCCTGTTCTGATTTTTATAAATTATTTCCTTCTATAAATTTTGAGTTTTGTTTGTTCTTCTTTCTCTAGGTGTTTTAGGTATAAGATTTGGTTGTTTACTTGGGATTTTTCTTGTTTCTTGACATAGGGTTGTACTGTTGTAAACTTCTCCCTTAGAAGTGCTTTTGATGCATCCTTAGGTTTTGAGTTGTTGCGTTTCATTCTCAACTTTTTCTAGGTATTTTTTTAATTTTCTCAATGATCCATTAGTTAGATTTGGTAGCATATTGTTTAGCCTCTCTGTGTTTGTATTCTTACAGTTTTTTTCCCCTGTAATTGATTTCTAACTTCATGGTTTCAACTTTGTGGTTGGAAAAAAAAAAAAAAAAGCTTGATATATTCTTAGTTTTCTTAAATTTACCAAGGCTTGATTAGTACCTAAGATGTGATCTATCCTGGAGACTATTCCATTTGCACTTGAGAATAAAGTGTATTCTGCTGCTTTCATATGAAATGCCACATAAATTAATTACATTGGATCTAATGTGTCACTTAAGGCTTTTATTTCCTTATTAATTTTCTGTTTGGATGATCTATTCACTTATATATGCGGAGTGTTAAAGTCCCCCACTATTATTGTGTTCCTCTTCATTTACTCCTTAATGGATGTTAGCATTTGCTTTATGTATTGATTTGCTCCTATATTGGGTGCATAAATATTTTGTTTTGTTCTTTAATCACTAAGTAATGTTAGACTGTTTTGTGACCCCATGGACTGTATAGCCTGTGAGGCTCCTTCTATCCATGGGATTTCCCAGGCAAGTATGGAGTAGGTTGCCATTTCCTTCTCCAGGGGATCTTCTCGACCCAGAGATCAAACCCACATCTCCATTGGCAGTTAGATTCTTTACCAATGAGCCACCAGGGAAGCCCCCATATAAATATTTACAATTGGTATATCTTCTTCTTGGATTGTTCCCTTGGTCATTATATATTTTCCTTCCTTGTGTCTTATAATAATCTTTACTTTAAAGTCAATTTTTTTCTGATATATGTATCGCTACTACAGCTTTTTTTTCATTTCCATTTTCATGGAATATTATTTTCCATCCCTTCACTTTCAATATGTATATGTCCCTACAAATGAAGTAGGTCTCTTGTAGACAGCATATATATGAGTCTTGCTTTTGGATATGTTGGGAGAGTGCATAATTTCCTCAGTTCTGTCTTACTGCAACAAAAATTTGAAATGGAGGACCAGTGTTACACCTCAGTTACAGCTCAGAGTTTTATTCAGTAATCAAAGGATAGGACACCCCAAAATGTGAGGGTGGGCTGACCCCAAAGGAGAGGCCTTAACTAGTCTTGGCTCCCTCTTTTCATACTTTTTGTCTCCTTCTCCCAACAACACCGCCCCCACCCCCAAGCCTGCACTATGCAAATTAGGGCTAGAACCTGTCACCAATCAGGAAGGGGGCATTTCTGTTTCATCTGAGGTCCTACTCTGGTCTGCAAATTTTTCCTTTGTTACCTTTTTTGGGGTTTTTTCCCTCTGTCTTCTTTTAGCCACCTCCATTTTGGACTCCTGTTTGTATTCTAAGTAACTAACATAACTATTCAGCCAGTCTGTGTCTTTTAGTTGGAACATTTAATCCATTTATACTTAAGGTAAGTATTAATATGTATGTATCTACTACCATTTTCTTAATTGTTTTGGATTTGTCTTTGTATATCTTTTTCTTCTTTTTCGTTTCCTAACTTTAGAAGTTCTTTTAGCATTTGTTGTAAAGCTGGTTTGGTGGTGCTAAATTCTCTTAGCTTCTGCATGTCTGTAAAGCTTTATATTCTCCTTCAAATCTGAATTAAGTGTCTGCTGTGTAGAGTAATCTTGGTTGTAGGTTTCTCTGTTTTATCACTTTAAATGTATCCTGCCACTCTCCTCTAGTTTGCAGAGTTTTGTTGAAAATTGCACAATAACTTTATGGGAACCGCCTTGTATGTTGTCTGTTGCCTTTCCCTTGCTGCTTTTAATATTTTTTCTTTGTATTTATTTATTTTAGTTTGAGTAATATGTGTCTCTGCACGTTTCTTCTTGGGTTTATCCTGAATGGGGCTCTCTGCACCTCCCAGACTTGGGTGGCTATTTCCTTTCCCATGTTAGGGAAGTTTTCAACTATAATCTCTTCAAATATTTTCTCTGACCCTTTCTCTTCCACTTATTCTTCTGGGACCCCTGTAATTTGAGTGTTGTTGCATTTAATGTTGTCCCAGAGGTCTCTGAGACTGTCCTCTTTTCCTTACATCCTTTTATTTTTCTTTATTCTGTTCTGTGGCAGTTATTTCTGCCATTCTGTTTCCCAGCACAGTTATCCATTCTTCTGCCTCAGTTATTCTGCTATTGATTCCTCCTAGAGTTGTTTTTTTTTTTTTTTAATTTCAATTATTACGTTGTTCATCACTATTTTTCCTTTATTTCTTCTAGTTCCTTGTGAAACATTTCATGTCTTTTCTTGACTCATGTCTCCATCCTGTTTCCAAGATCTTGTTACTACCATTACTCTAAATTCCTTTTCAGGTAGATTGTCTGTTTGATTTTCATTTATTTTGTCTTGTAGGTTTTTACCTTGCTGCTTTATCTGTAAAGTATTTCTGTGTCATCTCATTTTGTCTAATTTTCTGTGTTTGTGGTCTCCTTTCTGCAGGCTGCAGGATTATAGTTCTTCTTTCTGGTGTCTTCCCCCAGGTGGGTGAGGTTGGTCCAGGGGCTTCTGTTGGCTTCCTGCTTGGAGGGACTGGTGCCTGAACTCTGGTGGGTTTAGCTGAATCTTGTTCCTTGGATGGTCAGGGTCACGTCAGGTGGTATGTTTTGGGTGTAATGAACTTGGTATGACTTCAGACAGCTGGTCTGCTGTGTTCCTCTCTTGTTGGTTGTTTGGCATGAGGCATCCAGCACTGAAGTTCAGTTATGTGAAGATTGTCTTGCCTTGTTAGAAGCCTAAGGTCTTCTGCCAGTGTTCAGTAGATGTTCTGTGAGAGTTGTTCCACATATAGATGTATTTTTGATGTGTCTGTCACTTAGAGACATGTTTAAATTTTCTGAAGCCCTTTCACAAGAAGGTGCTGTCACAGCTCAGGGTTCCAAACCCCAAAACTAAGTGGGTAGCATCCAGGATCCGTCCTCCTGGCATCGATGCCAGATCCTTCTGTCATCCTCTATAGTACCGCCATCCTGTCTTCCTAATGTCTGCTTTCTTTTCTATAAAAATTTGGTTTTTTTTTTCTACTCCTAAGGTTAATTGAAAGGACACAATTCTATTTTTATTCTTAAATTTTCACAGTAAAATCATTCATAATATGTTGATGAATATGCCCTGTGAAATATATGCAAGTGATTCTTAGTGCATTGAACTAATTTTCCACTGCTTATATATGTATTTTGATACTTTAAAAGAGGAATTATAGGTAAGTGAGAACTTTTTAAAAAATTATTGAAAAGGTTTATTGATTTCTATCCAAGGATCACTAGTTTCAGAAAGCTGAATAAGGAATTAGGGCTACCAAACAGGGTTGTTCAGTTTATTTCCTGAATATAAGAGTATCCAGCCAAAAGGGGAAACTGGTAGCTGAAATTCAGCTTGTGTGCTGCTTACCAACCCCCTGAAACTTTACCATTAGGTTATAGCCACATAGTAAGAGAAAGGGTATAATTTTCTATTTTGCCCAGAGGTTCTGTGCCATCACCAAGATGTGTGTCTGTGGACTTGTATCCACCTTGAAAGAGATGCCAAAGAGGACAGTTAAGCAAGACTTTGCAAGCTGGGTCAGACAGACTTTCCTCTGAATTCATTATGTGGAATGTAGAAAACCAACAGTGCTGAATTGCTTGGTCAACTTAGAATAGCTGATATCCGACTTGTGCTTTATATTTCCTGCCAGGTGTAGGTATTCTGCACTCACACGTGCTCATTATAGAGTGACTTCATAGAAACCCATTACTGAGTTTTGCTTCAGATTGAGGCAGAAACAGTAATTCTAGAATAATCTCTCAAGTCTTTCTAAAGTATATGTGGGTGAAGACATAAATGGGTCAGGGACATGGATCCATGAAACGAAATCATAAGTCAAGTTATATCAGTGAGTATCTTTTATGGTTAGGGAACATTTGTGACCTTACCTTCCAGGCCTAATAGCAGCTCATGTGTGCAGCCTTCTTACCCATTCTTTGTCGTACATGAAAATCTTATGGTTTTGGCTCAGGCTAAAGAAAGTGGGGGAGAAAAATGTCTGATTTCAGTTCCTGCTGCTCACTGTCACCACAATTGCTCCTCATGTTTTTTTAGTCAAGCATTGTTCTCTGGTCAGAGATTAGCTTACAGTATCCCTCTTTACTGACTGCCTCAAGGACCTCAAGGCTAGAGCTCTCAGAGGAACCTGCTCAGCTCCCTTTCCAGCATTCTCAGGAACCTGTAGGAATGGCTTAGTTAATGCATGACCATCTCAATAGCCACCAAGGATCAGGTGAGTCTCTTCCCTCCCTGAAGTTCAAGCAAGGATTATCCAGTAGTTCAACTTCAACAGCTTGTTCAGTCATGTTCAACTTAGTCATGTTCAACTTGTTCCAACCCCCTGGACTATAGCACACAAGGCTTCCCTGTCCCTCACCATCTCCCAGAGTTTGCACAAACTCATGTCTATTGAGTCAGTGATGCCTTCCAACCGTCTCATCTTCTGTCATCCCCTTCTCCTCCTTCCCTCAATCTTTCCCAGTATCAGTGTCCTTTCCAGTGAGTCATCTCTTTGCATCAGATGACCAAAGTGCCGGAACTTCAACTTCAGCATCAGTCCTTCCAATGAATATTCAGAGTATTTCAGAATATTCAATGAATTTCCTTTAGGATGGACTGGTTTGATCTCCTTGCAGCCCAAGGGATTCTCAAGAGTGTTCTCCAACACCACAGTTCAAAAACATCAATTCTTTGGCATGCAGCCTTTTTTATTGTCAAACTCTCACATACATATGTGACTACTGGAACAACCATAGCATTGACCTTTGTAGGCAAAGTAATGTCTCTGCTTATTAATATACTGTCTAGGCTTGTTTTTCTAGGTTATGTTTTTCGTAGCTTTTCTTCCAAGGAGCAAGTGTATTTTAATTTCATGGCTTCAGTCACTGTCCACAGTGATTTTGAAGGCCAAGAAAATAAAATCTGTCACTGTTTCCATTGTTTCCCCATCTAATTGCCATGAAGTGATGGGACTGGATGCAAAAGCTTACTTAGATATTCCAAGTTAGAGACCAGAAAAGGATGCCTTCAAGAAGCTCTTCCATGATTTAGCCACAAAAACAAACAATTTCTACCTAAGAGAGGAAAGTCCAGAATTCAAGTACGTGGAGTCTGGTGTAACAAGTACATTTTAATTTTCTTTGCTGATTAGAAAACATTCAATCATCATCTCTACTTTAATAGTAATAATGTTATGTAATACTGTAATTATGTAATAATAATAAATAGTATTAAATAACAAAACTACTAAAGAATGGGCGAACAGAATACCACTTGAAGTAGGTTTTGCTAATGAAGTATGTATGTGTATGTTTGAGTTTGGAAAATATTGTGTCTATAATTGGGATTTTGAATGTTCTGAGTCTGTCAAACAAGTCCAGTTCTATGACACAACTCAGCATAAACTCCAAATTACATTTGAAAGCAACCACATGAGAATATACTAGTCATATTAATAAAATTATTAGCTTATTTTTATTCCTTTGCTATGCTACTCCATGACTATTTATCTAACAGTTTCCACTTTGACATTGTGGAAGCTTAAAGTGAGTTCATAAATTATCCAGAAAAAGGAGGATATCTGAAGTGAAGAAATTTCAAACAAAGCACTCATACTGAATTTCACTGGAATATGTGTTGAATTTATCACTGTGTTTTGCTAAATTCAAAAATGTGTTCACCAAGTAAACCAGTGATGGAACCTTGAGTCAGGGAGCTGGCCAGACTGGGAGTGGCCAGGTTCTGGATATTAATAGATCCCTTGGGAGCTGATGTTGGATACAGGTGGTCAGGACAGGTTTCACTGGCAGCAAGTACAAGGAAATTCAACAAGAAAAGCCTGTTCTGTCAAAGAGATCCACACGTTGGTGACAGGCAGGAACTTGTTTGCTTTAGCAAACAGTTTTAGAAACCCAGATAAAATGCTTTCATGACTGTCAGAATAATAACAATTTATCATATGTGCAAGGCAGTATGAAATTATTGAGAAACAGTGAAGTTGATATGATTATTACCATTTTGTAGATGAGGAAACTGAAACTCAGGCAAGTCAAGCAGCTTGCTTAATGCACTGAGTTCAGTTCAGTTCAGTTCAGTCGCTCAGTCGTGTCCGACTCTCTGCAACCCCAGGAATCGCAGCACGCCAGGCCTCCCTGTCCATCACCATCTCCCGGAGTTCACCCAGACTCACGTCCATCGATCCGTCACGCCATCCAGGCATCTCATCCTCGGTCGTCCCCTTCTCCTCCTGCCTCCAATCCCTCCCAGCATCAGAGTCTTTTCCAATGAGTCAACTCTTCACATGAGGTGTCCGAAGTAGTGGAGCTTCAGCTTTAGCATCATTCCTTCCAAAGAAATCCCAGGGCTGATCTTCTTCACAATGGATTGATTGGATCTCCTTGCAATGCAAGGGACTCTCAAGAGTCTTCTCCAACACCGCAGTTCAAACGCATCAATTCTTCGGCGCTCAGCCTTCTTTATAGTCCAACTCTCACATCCATACATGACCACAGGAAAAACCATAGCCTTGACTAGACGGACCTTAGTCGGCAAAGTAATGTCTCTGCTTTTGAATATGCTATCTAGGTTGGTCATAACTTTTCTTCCAAGGAGTAAGCGTCTTTTAATTTCGTGGCTGCAGTCACCATCTGCAGTGATTTTGGAAACCAAAAAAATAAATTTTGACACTGTTTCCACTGTTTCCCCAACTATTTCCCATGAAGTGATGGGACCGGATGCCAGGATCTTACTTTTCTGAATGTTGAGCTTTAAGCCAACGTTTTCGCTCTCCTCTTTCACTTTCATCAAGAGGCTTTTGAGTTCCTCTTCACTTTCTGCCATAAGGGTGGTGTCATCTGCATATCTGAGGTTATTGATATTTCTCCCAACAATCTTGATTCCAGCTTGTGTTTCTTCCAGTCCAGCATTTCTCATGATGTACTCTGCAAAGAAGTTAAATAAGCAGGGTGACAATATATAGCCTTGACGTACTCCTTTTCCTATTTGGAAACATTCTGTTGTTTCATGTCCAGTTCTAACTGTTGCTTCCTGACCTGCATACAGATTTCTCAAGAGACAGGTCAGGTGGTCTGATATTCCCATCTCTTTCAGAATTTTCCACAGTTTATTGTGATCCACACAGTCAAAGGCTTTGGCATAGTCAATAAAGCAGAAATAGATGTTTTTCTGGAACTCTCTTGCTTTTTCCATGATCCAGCGGATGTTGGCAATTTGATCTCTGGTTCGTCTGCCTTTTCTAAAACCAGCTTAAACATCTGGAAGCTCACGGTTCACGTATTGCTGAAGTCTGGCTTGGAGAATTTTGAGCATTACTTTACTAGCATGTGAGATGAGTGCAATTGTGCGGTAGTTTGAGCATTCTTTGGCATTGCCTTTCTTTGGGATTGGAATGAAAACTGACCTTTTCCAGTCCTGTGGCCACTGCTGAGTTTTCAAAACTTTCCGGCATATTGAGTGCAGCACTTTCACAGCATCATCTTTCAGGATTTGAAACAGCTCAACTGGAATTCCATCACCTCCACTAGCTTTGTTCGTAATGATGCTTTCTAAGGCCCACTTGACTTCACATTCCAAGATGTCTGGCTCTAGATTAGTGGTCACATCATCATGATTATCTGGGTTGTGAAGATCTTTTTTGTACAGTTCTTCTGTGTATTCTTGCCACCTCTTCTTAATATCTTCTGCTTCTGTTAGGTCCATACCACTTCTGTCCTTTATCGAGCCCATATTTGCATAAAATATTCCCTTGGTATCTCTAATTTCCTTGAAGAGATCTCTATTCTTTCCCATTTTGTTGTTTTCTTCTATTTCTTTACATTGATCACTGAAGAAGGCTTTCTTATCTCTTCTTGCTATTCTTTGGAACTCTGCATTCAGATGCTTATATCTTTCCTTTTCTCCTTTGCTTTTTGCCTCTCTTCTTCTCACAGCTATTTGTAAGGCCTCCCCAGACAGCCATTTTTCTTTTTTGCATTTCTTTTCCATGGGGATGGTCTTGATCCCTGTCTCCTGTACAATGTCACGAACCTCATTCCATAGTTCATCAGGCACTCTGTCTATCAGATCTAGACCCTTAAATCTATTTCTCACTTCCACTGCATAATCATAAGGAATTTGATTTAGGTCATACCTGAATGGTCTAGCAGTTTTCCCTACTTTCTTCAATTTAAGTCTGAATTTGGCAATAAGGAGTTCATGATCTGAGCCACAATCAGCTCCGGGTCTTGTTTTTGTTGACTGTATAGAGCTTCTCCATCTTTGGCTGCAAAGAATATAATTAATCTGATTTCGGTGTTGACCATCCGGTGATGTCCCATGTGTAGAGTCTTCTCTTGTGTTGTTGGAAGAAGGTGTTTGCTATGACCAGTACATTTTCTTGGCAAAACTCTATTAGTCTTTGCCCTGCTTCATTCTGCATCCAAGGCCAAATTTGCCTGTTACTCCAGATGTTCCTTGACTTCCTACTTTTGCATTCCAGTCCCCTATAATGAAAAGGACATCTTTTTTGGGTGTTAGTTCTAAAAGGTCTTGTAGGTCTTCATAGAACTGTTCAACTTCAGTTTCTTTAGTCAGTAAATGACCTTATGCTTCTAACTTAATCGGATTATTTGGAAGACAGTGAGTTGAAGGGTAAAATGGCCTGAGATAGGAGACATGAATTCAACTAATAGATTTTGTATAAAGCTATAAGATTATGGATGTGGTTATCACATATACCCAGTAAGCGGGAAATTTCATAAACCCCCAGACCCTTTATACTAAATGTTTTTAAAATTTTCCGTCTAAATAGCCTCATTGGTCCTTTACTCCCTGGCCACAGGTTTCAGAATCTCCATTATATATAAAGTTGATATCTTTGGTCATTAGTGCAGTCACTCAAATTGCAAATATGAATAAGACTGACTCAACTTCTACCTTTAAGTAGGTGATTTTCTGACAGGGTAATCCACACTAATTGCAGTGAGAGATCTTCCTCAGCTCTTCCCTCCTCTCCCCTTTCTTCCAACAGAGTATTTTACTTTTATACAAGCATATATGCCCCTTCCATTTTAGAGTTTTACTCTTACAGAAACAGATGGAGTAGCAATCCTGGCCAAGTTAAACATACTGTGGAGTTCTTAAATTCTTTATATTTTCTGAGTGTGTTTTTATAAGGTGCATGTGAGCATCTTACATACTGTTCTTATGGCAGCCTCTCCTCACTTCCTGGTCTGAGAGCAAATAGATGTATAATTGAAGAGTCAGGTTCATGCGCAGCACATTGAAATCACTGAGAACGTCCAGCCCAGGGTTAGCAGGGAATAACCCTTCACACAGCCTCTATGCCCGTTGACCCTACACAGATTTCCTCACCCCAGTGGAAGGGACCAGCAGATAGCCTACCTTGATTATGAAACATGAATCTGTCCTTATTTGTTTTTATAGCATAGAATGATCTGAGGTGGCAATAAACCTTCAGGTAGAATTCAGGCACCCTTCTAATGTGGAGGCTGAAGGGCTGGTGGAGCAGGGAGCTAGATTGGTCATTATATTTATGATCTCAGAGTTTTCCAATGTAAAATCTTAGTTACTAAGGATTTCCTCCCAAATTAATATATGAAGGTTAAAAAATGCTATTTGCTGATAGTCATTTATATTTTTAAATAAAATGTTTTAGAAAGCACATTTAAGGAAAGTTTTAAGGTGATACTTTTCTTTAGGCCTTAGTAAAAGCATGAGTCTAATGACAGTACAAATTTATCCTCTTAAGCTTTTCAAAGAGTTACCTTTACTCCTATCTATTGCCGTAACTTCAGGTGTTGTCCCCCATTTCAGTTCAGTTCAGTTCAGTTCAGTTCAGTTGCTCAGTCATGTCTGACTCTTTGCGACACCACAAACTGCAGCAAACCAGGCTTCCCTGTCCATCACCAACTCCCGGGGTTCACTCAAACTCATCTCCATCGAGTTGGCGATGCCATCCAGCCATCTCATCCTCTATTTGCCCCTTCTCCTCCTGCCCTCAATCTTTCCCAGCATCAGGGTCTTTTCAAATGAGTCAGCTCTTCTCATCAGGCTGCCAAAGTATTGGTGTTTCAGCTTCAACATCAGTCCTTCCAATGAACACCCAGGACTGATCTCCTTTAGGTTGGACTAGTTGGATCTCCTTGCAGTCCAAGGGACTCTCGAGTCTTCTCCAACACCACAGTTGAAAAGCATCAATTCTTCAGTGCTCAGCTTTCTTTATAGTCCAAATCTCATATCCATACATGACTACTGGAAAAACCATAGCCTTGACTAGACAGACCTTTGTTGGCAAAATAACGTCTCTGCTTTTTAATATGTTGTCTGGGTTAGTCATAACTTTCCTTCCAGTGAGTAAACGTCTTTTAATTTCATTTGAACACTGTTTAATTTCATTTGAACACTGTTATTTCTCATATTGTTCACATTGTTGTAGACCATAAGGTTATTTTTCTTTACATTTTTCTAGTACTTAGTTATTTTGAAACTTTTCAGAATAAGCATTTTTAAACTCAGGTTGATGAAATGGGTGAATGTTATTAACAACTTAAGAAAATAGATTTTGCGAAGTTTTATATTTTTATAGCATTGTAGACTTCAAACTCCCAAAACATTGTTTTTTGGTTAGGGCTTATAGTTCGTTTTCTTCTGAGTAAAGTAACAAAGAAGATTGACATTTGTGTATATTTATTTGTGCTACATCATTTGTAACATTTGTGGATTAAAATTAGAATTTTCAGAAAATGCTGGCATCATATAGTAAACCAGTATCCAAAAGTGAGAGGACTTGTTTTCATGAAATACTTTAACTTATTCACACATAAATAGTTTAAACCTCACAACCGTTGAGCTTTAGCCTGGTTAAAAGATTTATACATAACACAACTGATATCATTTATACATATCACGACTGATATCACAACTGGATTTCAAAGGCAGATTTTTCTGAGTTTGTACCTGTTTATTTCAACATAAGCATTTTTAAAGCTACCTACTTACAAGGCCCCAGAAACAAAATGATGTGCACATGATTGTGCTTGAGTCAAATAGAAGGGAGTGAGAAGAAAACAGTCATCCCATGGATTGAAGTGGCAATCATAGAATTTCCTGATGATGCAAAAGCTCACCTGACACATTATGCTTTGAAGGCTTTAGAAGAGTATACTTTCTACTTCTCTCAGTGGGATAAGTTCTAATCCTTGAGTATTCCACTAAGTTCCAGGGGACAAGAAATGCTATAGGATAGAAATTAGTGAAGGGCATAAGTAAACATTTTATCAAGAAAGATATGTTGTTCTTTAGTCGATCAGTCATGTCTCACTCTTTGTGACCCCATGAACTACAACACACCAGGCTTCCCTGTCCTTCACTCTCCCCTGGGGTTGCTCAAACTCATATCCATTGAGTTGGTGATGCCATCCAACTATCTTATCCTCTGTTGCCCTCTTTTGCTTCTGTCCTCAGTCTTTCCTAGCATCAGGGTCTTTTCCAATAAATCAACTCTTTGCATCAGGGAACCAAAGTAGTGAAGCTGCAGTATCAGTCCTTCCAATGTATATTCAGGGCTGATTTCCTTTAAGATTGACTGTTTTGATCTTCTTGCTGTCCAAGAGACTGTCAAGTGTTTACTCCAGCACCACTGTTGGAAAACATCAATTATTCAGTGCTCAGCCTTCTTTATGGTCCAACTCTCACATCTGTACATGACTACTGGAAAAGCCATAGCTTTGACTATATGGACCTTTGTCAGCAAAGTGATGTTGCTGCTTTTTAATACTTTATCTAGGTGTGCAAGTGTCTTTTAATTTCATGGCTGCAGTCTCTGTCCACAGTAATTTTGAAGCCCATGAAAATTAAATCTATCTCTGTTTCCATATTTTTTCCCATCTATTTGCTGTGGAGTAATGGAACCAGATGATTTTTAAATATATCAAATGCTACTCAATCACACCCATAGTTAAGAAAACACAAAGTATAGTAATAATGAAGTGTCATTGTTTGCTTATCAGATAGGGAATGCTAAAATTTTTCCAATGCAGTATTGATTATAATGTAATAAACCATTTACAGTTTATACAATGTCTTTGAAAAGAAAAAAAAAAACTGGCTATATATATCAGAAGATTAAGAGCACTATCTGAATTCTGCTTCTGGGAAGTTATCCCATAATATATGAACACAAGCAAAATGATCTAAATAGAAAGATGGTATGGGAGGGAGTTGGGAGGGGGATTCAGCATGGGGAACACATGTACACCCATGGCATATTCATGTTGATGTATGGCAGAACCAATACAATATTGTAAAGTAAAAAAAAAAAAAAAGATCTAAATAGAAAAATATGCGTAATAATAAAGATTAAATATATTTCTATCAATACAGGACTAGTTAAATTATTGGAGAAGGCAATGGCACCCCACTCCAGTACTCTTGCCTGGAAAATCCATGGATGGAGGAGCCTGGTAGGCTGCAGTCCATGGGGTCGCTAAGAGTCGGACATGGCTGAACGACTTCACTTTTGCTTTTTACTTTCATGCACTGGAGAATGAAATGGCAACCCACTCCAGTATTCTTGCCTGGAGAATCCCAGGGACGGCAGAGCCTGGTGGGCTGCCGTCTATGGGGTCACACAAAGTTGGACACGACTAAAGCGACTTAGCAGCAGCAGTTAAATAATTTGTGGTTCATATATGCAATGCAATTTTACATGTATATATATTCATATGTATGCGGTGGATGTATATGTGCTGCTGTTGATATATTTTGGAGATAGGTGAAAAAAAAGCAATGTGGAAATTAATTCTAAATGCATAGAATATTCTAGAAGCATATATAAGAATATTTAAAATATGATTTCCCACACGAAGGGAAGGAGACCAAAAGTCATTGATGATAGCTAGACATATAGACATGCTATTTTAATAAAACACAACAACCAGTGCAAAAACAAAGAAATTCAAAACAAGCAAATACTTATTGCTGTGGTAGCCAGGATTCTAAAATGGGTTCCTAGTAATTTTATTACTAGTGACATTTTATGTTAACTGATTGTTTTATAAATTTTTCAGTTGATTATATTGGATTTGGTCAAGGTACAATTATACAAGCAGAAAATAAAATAAATAAAATAAAATGGGCTCCAAGATTTCTGCCTCCTGATGTACACACTTGCATAATTCCCAAGCCATGCAAGTATAGGCAGGGCTTATTAGTATGATGGATTTCACTTCTGTAATTAGGTTACGTTATATGATAAAGGTGAAAGGCTTTTGTAAATATAAAGTCCCTAAACAATTGACTTTTAGTTAATGAAGAGGGAGATTTCCTCAGGGAGTCTGACCTAATCAAATGTGCCCTTTAAAAAAGAGTTTAGTGATCATAAGAATATTCTTCTGGCCTTGAAGATGTAACCTGTATTTTGTGGGGGGTGGGGGGCCTATGTGGCAAGACCTTGAAGGCAACTTTTATTTTCTGAGGGTGCTTCTGGGATGACATGTTGATTGCCACCTTCTGAGGCTCTGTGCAGAGGACCCAGTTAAGCTATTCTGGAGTCTAGGATGACAAATATGAAGACAATACATTTGTATTGTTTTGAGTTGCTCAATCTTTGGTAATTTTATATATACTTATAAAAAATTAAATGCAATTGAGTACTGTCTATGCCCCCCAAAATAGGTTTAAGCACAACATGGTAAAAAAATTTTTCTCTTATTACCAAATAAGGAGAATTGAATCCCATAAATTAAATTCTCACAATACAGCCCCCATGTGTGGGAATATAGTGACCACCACATCATCTGCCAAAATAGAAAATGGACAGTGGGAGAGCAACTTTGCCCTGCATATTTCGGTACAGACTGATGAATTTAACCTCTCAGAGAACATCTGTATTTATATTTTCTGCTTATCTATTACTGCAGAGAATATATCCCTTCTAAAAGAGTCTGTCTTGATGGAGATGTACTGAAAGGGACTGGTGTTAGTCTTGCTTTAACAAAAGTCATGACCTGGGAAAATAAGGATTACAATTAATCAGTTACAATTGATTAAATTACAATTAATTATAAAATAAGAATTATAGGTGATAGCTACTATAAACAAGTAAAACAGGGTAAGAATGAAACCACAGAATCGTGGTTCTAAAAATTATGTCTCCATCACCTGATACACTAGCAGAAACATTGTTTTTTCAGCTTCAAAAAGCCCAGTCAGTATAATTAAGAAGGTCTAGGATGAGACACCGGGACTAGCAGTTTTAACAAGAATGTCAGATGACTCTGATCCAGAGGTATAGGACCAAAATTTTATCAGCACTGTGTAAGGGGAGGGAGGAGGGAGGGGGGTTTAGGATGGGGAACACGTGTATACCTGTGGCAGATTCATGTTGATGTATGGCAAAACCAATACAATACTGTAAAGTAATTAACCTCCAATTAAAATAAATAAATTTACATTTAAAAAACAAATATAGGTCTAATCCATTGGTAGCAATCTTTCAATAATGTACCCAGATAGAATGAGATAGAAAGAGAACTGACCTGAAGAAAGGATGTAAGCCTAAGGGTGCTTTGGAAAAGGAAGTGTTGCCTAGTCTGAGCTCATACTGCTTACAACACAACAGGCCAATAAATCAAGACACAAGTTATTGGGGCAAGAAAAAAAGAGACTTTATTGGCAAAGTCAGCAGAGAATGGTAGATTAGTGGCCCAAATAACCATCTTGCCTGGGTTTGAATGCTAGTTTCTTTTATAGAAGTGAGGGGTGGGGGGTGAGTGGTAAAGTAAAAAAGGTGATGAGTTACTGCAGATATTTCCTTGTCTGAGTGTTAGTTGCTCAGTCATGTCCAACATTCTGTGAGCACATGGACTGTAGCCTGCCAAGCTCCCCTGTCCATGGAATTCTCCAGGCAAGAATACTGGAGTGAATTGCCCTTTCCTTCTCCAGGGTCCTTGTCTGAGGGGATATGCTAATTTCTTCTTTCCTGCAACCATTCATAGGTTGACCTGGTTAGGATGTTTCCTGAAAGCCAAACAAAAGTACTGGCATGAGAGCCAGGGATTCCAGAGATGGAAAATTATGTATACTTTAAACTATAGGCAACATGCATTTAGTGATTACCTGTAGAAAAAGTATTAAAATGCAAAATTTAAAGGATTAATTTACCCAAAGGACTGAACTACCTAGAGCCTCTGTAATAGAAAAGAAACAAAATCCAATATGGAGTCAGATTTATTTTTTCCTATTACAGAGGCTATAGGTAATTCAGTCCTTTGGGTAAGTTAATTAACCTCTGTATAACTAAGGGGCTTTTACCCAGAAGATGTATGTAAAATTATACTCTCCTCTACATTTAAAGGTACTGTTAAAAACAAAATGCAGTTATGTATATGCAGAGCTTTGAAGGGCAAAATTTTTTTAACCAATATAAGATGTTATAACAAAATCATTTACTAATATCAAAACTCTTAAAAATTTGATTTATTTTTTTTTCCTGTGGCTTTGGTGTTTTATGGTTAAATAACACTTATTTACATATAGAACTGTCACTTATCTTCATCAGCAAAAATAATTTGCTTATTATGTATATGAAGGTCAGACCTGGAAATCTATGTGCCTAAAGAAATTGATTAATTACAGTAGTTACTAATTTTTTTTTTATGTGTTGTTCACATACACATGGCAAGAACAAAATAGGTACTAAGCACACATGAGGTAGGTTTCCTTGGTGGCTCAAACTGTAAAGAATCCACCTGCAATGCAAGAGGCACAAGTTCGATCCCTGGGTCAGGAAGATCCCCTGGAGGAGGGAATAGCATTCCAGTATTCTTGCCTGGAGAATTCCATGGACCAAAGAGCCTGTTGCAGTCCATGGGACCACAAAGAGTCAGACACAACTGAACAACTAGCACTTTCACAAAAAGAAGTGTCTTGGGTTTTTCAGCAAAAGATTGCAACCTTAATGGCAAAAAGGGAAGGTGAGTCTAAGAGGTGGGAATTAAAGGAAGACTTCACAAAGGAAATGGATATAAGCTAAGGTAAGGTATGTATTACCAAAGATATGTGTCTTAGGAGCTATGGGAATTTGTATCAGGATGCTTTTGATGGCAAAGAACAGGAGACTTAACTAGAAGTGGCTTAAATAATATGAAAATTTTTGTCTCTTATAACAAGATTGAAAGTTTAATCCAGGGTTAATCTAGTGTCTTAAGGACATAATTAAGGAACTAAGTTTCTTTTCCTTTTCTTCTCTGCCATTCTCAGAGTTAGTTTTTCCCCTGAGTTTTTCCCCCAGAAGTATCTAGAATTACCACATCCTCCCAAAACTCTTACTGGTAGAAACATAGTGAAAGTCCTATCTTGTCTCTACTATCAGAGTGAGGGGAACTTCACTGGGAGCCTCCAGAGCACAGTCCCTCTGTCTCAGAGACTCACATGCTTATGCTGAAAATGGCCTCTGGCAAGAGAAGGGAGAAAAGAGAAATACTATGATTCAGTTCAGTTCAGCTCAGTCGTGTCCGACTCTTTGCGACCCCATGAATCCCAGCACGCCAGGCCTCCCTGTCCATCACCATCTCCCAGAGTTCACTCAAACTCATGTCCATCGAGTCGGTGATGCCATCCAGCCATCTCATCCTCTGTCATCCCCTTCTCCTCCTGCCCCCAATCCCTCCCAGCATCAGAGCCTTTTCCAATGAGTCAACTCTTCACATGAGGTGGCCAAAGTACTGGAGTTTCAGCTTCAGCATCATTCCTTCCAAGGAACACCCAGGGCTGATCTCTTTAGAATGGACTGGTTGGATCTTGCAGTCCAAGGGACTCTCAAGAGTCTTCTCCAACACCACAATTCAAAAGCATCAATTCTTTGGCGCTGAACTTTCTTCACTGTCCCAACTCTCGCATTCATACATGACCACTGGAAAAACCATAGCTTTGACTAAAGTGAACTTTGTTGGCAAAGTAATGTCTCTGCTTTTGAATATGCTATCTAGGTTGGTCATAGCTTTTCTTCCAAAGAGTAAGCATCTTTTAATTTCGTGGCTGCAGTCACCATCTGCAGTGATTTTGGAGCGCAAAAAGATAAAGTCTGACACTGTTTCTACTGTTTCCCCATCTATTTCCCGTGAAGTGATGGGATCAGATGCCATGATCTTAGTTTTCTGAATGCTGAGCTTTAAGCCAGGTTTTTCACTCTCCACTTTAACTTTCATCAAGAGGCTTTTGAGTTCCTCTTCACTTTCTATAAGGGTGGTGTCATTTGCATATCTGAGGTGATTGATATTTCTCCCAGCAATCTTGATTCCAGCTTGTGCTTCTTCCAGCCCAGCATTTCTCATGATGTATTCTGCATATAAGTTAAATAAGCAGGGTGACCATATACAGCCTTGATGTACTCCTTTTCCTATTTGGAAGCAGTCTGTTTTTCCGTGTCCAGTTCTAACTGCTGCTTCCTGACCTTCACACAGGTGGATGTAGACTAATCTTGATTTATCCCTGGGAGCTGTGGAGGGGCCTATTGGCCTCTGCTCAATTTCTAGTATGTAAATACTGTATACAGGAAGCCAATAATTCAGTTGCTGTTTGTGTTTTGTTTTACAAGGGAAAGGGGATGAGGATATCTATTGAAGACAAAAATAAATTTCAGACAGTGTGTAAATGAGTGGAACCATTAGTAGGCATGCATATTTAGGAAACTGCAATTCCACATAATAGGGTCATAGCAAACAAGAAAAACGGGAAAGAATATGGATCATAGAGTCTCATGTTTTCCCTACAGTGAAACTGTGTTCTAGAAAGATCATTTTGGAAAGATTACTGTGATTTTAGAAGCAAACTGACCAACAAGAGAACATTAAGTTCAGGTGAAGGATTTTGCCCTAATGTCTGTTTCCAGAGATATATAAGATATATAATTAATTAGATTACTTACAATTATGTGGTGGGAGGGGTAATTAACACCAATCTTAAGTGTTATTAATTTTTAAATGTACAATAAAAGGTAAAAACAACATTCCGCCATGTAAAACTGACAAAATACTGATTTAATTAAGGGAAATAGTTTCAAAGATGGAAATGGATAAATGCATTTTAAGTTTGTCACATATTTCTAAAATTTTCTAAAATTTACCATAGATGAATATAATTTTAAAATACTCTTCTAAAAAATTAAATAAATAAAACACTCTTCTAAAACAATTGATTGATTATTTGTTAACCATCCTAATTTTAATGTCTTAGACCAGAAATAGGTTACTTATTTTCACCCCCCAAAAGTCTAGTCAACTTTCTAAAAACACAACTTTAAAAAAACATGTGAAAGTTGCTCAGACATGTCCAGCTCTTTGCAACCCCATGAACTATATAGCCTGTCAGACTCCTCTGTCCATGGGGATTCTCCAGGTAGGAATATAGGAGTGGGTTGCCATGCCCTCCCCCAGGGGATCTTCCAAACTCAGGAATCAAACGCAGGTGTCCTGCATCACAGTCAAGATTCTTGACCCTCAGAGCCACAAAGGAAGCCGAAGAATACTGGAGTGGGTAACCTATCCCTTCTCCAAGGAATCTTCCCGACCCAGGAATAGAACTGGGGTCTCCTGAAGTGCAGGTGGATTCTTTACCAGCCAAGCTGCCGGGGAAACCCATAAAAATACATACAGTGGTTAAAATTTGGAGATTATTTTTTCAAGGTTGATTTGCATTAATATTGTTTTTCCATATATCAAAATAAAAGGTCATATCCTATTTTCTTTATGGATGAATGTTTTAACATTTTGGCAGATTTTTTTTTTAATATGAAAGAGCATGTATGTGTTGTTCCCTGGGGTACCCATCAGGTCTTTAGAAAGCCTGATCCCTCTTACAGGAAGAGCCTCACACTTGGAACTCAGCTGGCACTGACAAGAATAAGCCTGTAATCTGTGTCTTTCTTACAAAGCTTTCTCTCTGTGAGACAAAGTGATCTGTTCAAGTATCAAATTCATGACCTTTGGCTCACTGGCAGCAAACTCCAACCAACTAGCAGCTGAGAGTACAGTGGAAGAATTCCCTCATAAATGTCTGCCTTAGCTCGATCCAACAGAAAATACACTATAGCCTCCAGAGCTAGAACACACTCCTTGTGAGAGATCAATTAAATCATAAGAACTGTTTCTGTGAAAATCTGCCTTTCTGAATTTTAGAAATAAAAATCCTTTCCACAGTTAAGCAAGCCAGCCATGCAAGACCTACACGTGGAAATCCAGTCATTTATCATAGCAATTATCTACGGTGGTTTTATTTAAAGGTTCTTCAGCTTAAACCATTGCTATGGCCCTTTTTTTTCTCTTCTTGAAATGTTAGAGAGAACTCACTTTTCATTCTTTGAGTTGTTGCAGATATTTTTAAAGCTACCTACTTAACAAGGCTCCAGATACAAAATGGGGTACAAAATGACCTGAACATGATTGTGCTTGGGTGAAATATGCTGAATTTTATAAAAGGTTTAGTTCCAGTGTGAACATCATGGCAACTGTTTATATTACTCAAAACATAGTTCTGTATCAGATTCATTGACTCAGTGCTCTCTGAGATTACTGAAAGTGAGTATTTTGCAGGGAAGACGGGCTTCATTAACAATTCTGTTTTTGTTTTTTTTTTTTTTCAGACTTCTCTCCACCCCCCATATAACATGGCACATTTATGAAATAGTTTTGTCTAATTGTTTCTTGAGACCTCAGTATATCTAAAAGGAGCTAAATAGAAAAGGCCTTAGCCAACAGCTAAAAGTTTAGAAAGAGACACAAAGATATTTGTATTAAATACCCAAGCGTAACAGCTTCTATATTTTTATCTCAATAGTTTGCTAAAGTGACTCCTGGAGACCAAGACAATAGCTCAGCTGTTATCTCATATGTTTATAGTTACCACGTACAACATTGTGTATCATGTAGCTCTTAACTTTGCTGAGAAGCTGACATGACAAAAGAGAACCTATTATGCCTCTAACTTTAAATAATATTTCTAAAGGATTTCCCCCCTCCCTGAAATAGAGACCTAAATTGTGTCAACTTATTAGCAACGTCTAATTCTGTATATTCTGCATAAATTAGTTTTACTTTCCCAACACAGATTGACTCATTTCCCCACATTTGAACTAGAATATGTCTAATTGTCATGCTGAGAGTAATAATCCCTATATGTGTTATTCTTAAATTTTACCCTCTAATATGCAATGCAAAACTATTCAGTGGATAAAAACAAAGTCTTTATTTTATGGCTTTGCTATTTCTTTGTGCTATAAGAGGAACCCTTGCTTTAAATAATAAAAAGAAACTTGGAAATTTACATTAGTACATAGCTTTATAGAATACAGTTTCACATTTTATAACAATATAGCTCCTAAGTTATAAAAAATATATAAACATCATTTGAGATCTACAAAATTTTAAACTTTCTATTTTGCTGTGTTTTGTTTACACTGTTTTTAAGATCATTTCCATTTTGCCAGCATTACCCTTTAGCTTTTATAATTAGATAAATTCTCTCTTTTCTAAAAGGTCTGATTAGAGGTTTAGAGGATAAGGTTTTGTATATAAACTGAGATATAAAGATGCACAGAACTTATAATATTGCCTTAAAATTATTTTTACACTCAAGGAAGCACAAAGAAAGACAGATGTTCGCAGTCATAGTTTGGTGTCAGATGCAGTTTAAAGCCAGACTGTAATTGACTTAATTGGGGAAGATTATTTAAGATCCCTGAGCATTGTTTCTCCATCTATAAATGAGGAAAAAATATCTTACCTCACAACCTCATACATGTGCAAAATGGCAAAAAGTTTTTGTTTGTTTGTTTGTTTTTTTACAAAATAATGATTATGTAAATAGTATCATATGACTTAGCACCTATTAAGATGTGGTAACTCTATTTGCATGCACTATTGTACACAGGAAAAGTTTTAAACCTCAAAGCTATCCAAATCTAACGTTTAGATAGTTGGATGTTCTCAAGGACAATTATATGATTGTTTATTCAGATCACAATAAACTGTGGAAAATTCTGAAGGAGATGAGAATACCATCTGACCTGCCTCTTGAGAAACCTATATGCAGGTCAGGAAGCAACAATTAGAACTGGACATGGAACAACAATTTCATTCCAAATCGGAAAAGGAGTACGTCAAGGCTGTATATTGTCACCCTGCTTATTTAACTTATATGCAGAGTACATCATGAGAAATGCTGGGCTGGAAGAAGCACAAGCTGGAATCAAGATTGCCAGGAGAAATATCAATAACCTCACATATGCAGGTGACACTACCCTTATGGCAGAAAGTGAAGAGGGACTAAAAAGCCTCCTGATGAAAGTGAAAGAGGAGAGTGAAAAAGTTGGCTTAAAGCTCAACATTCAGAAAACAAAGATCATGGCATCCGGTCCCATCAGTTCATGGCAGATAGATGGGGAAACAGTGGAAACAGTGTCAGACTTTATTTTGGGGGGTTCCACAATCACTGCAGATGGTGATTGCAGCCATGAAATTAAAAGACACTCCTTGGAAGGAAAGTTATGACCAACCTAGATAGCATATTAAAAAGCAGAGACATTACTTTGCCAACAAAGGTCTGTCTAGTCAAGGCTATGGTTTTTCCAGTGGTCATGAGAGTTGGACTGTGAAGAAGGCTGAGCGCCGAAGAATTGATGCTTTTGAACTGTGGTGTTGGAGAAGACTCTTGAGAGTACCTTGGACTATAAGGAGATCCAACCATTCTAAAGGAGATCAGTCCTGGGTGTTGATGCTAAAGCTGGAACTCCAGTACTTTGGCCACCTCATGTGAAGAGTTGACTCATTGGAAAAGACTCTGATACTGGGAGGGATTGGGGGCAGCAAGAGAGGGGGATGACAGAGGATGAGATGGCTGGATGGCATCACTGACTCGATGAACTCGATGAGTTTGAGTGAACTCTGGGAGTTGGTGATGGACAGGGAGGCCTGGCGTTCTGCTATTCATGGGGTTGCAAAGAGTCAGACACGATTGAGCAACTGAACTGAACTGATTCTTTAAATAGGATTGCATCCATGACCTGGGCTTCCCAGGTGGTGCTAGTGCTAAAGTACCCACCTACCAATGAAGGACACATAAGAGATATGAGTTTGATCCCTGGGTCAGAAAGATCCGCTGAAGGAGGGCATGGCAACCCACTCCAGTATTCTTGCCTGGCAAATCCCATGGTCAGAGGAGCCTAGCTGGCTATAGTCCATGGGATTGCAAAGAGTCAGAGATGACTGAAGCGACTCAGCATGCATGCACACATCCATGTTTATCAGTGATACTGGCCTGAAATTTCATGGTTTGGTTAAGTCATAGAAGACTATACATTTCTATTCATAAGAATTTATCCATTTCTTCTACATTGTCCATTTTATGTTGTATAATTTGCTTATAATAGTATAGTCATTTTGGTTGTAACTTCTCCATTTTCATTTGTGATAGCATTGGTTTAGACCTTCTCCCTTTTTTTCTTCTATATTTCCTTGTGGTGATCTCACTTCACCAGAACAGGAGAGCTTAATATCAAAACTGATCTTATTTTTGGAAAAGAATTGCTTAGTTTTTGCCACTTGTGAAAACATGACTTAACACCACAGACATAACATTGTCGAAGAAGAAGTAGAAAGAGTGTATAGCCTACATAGTGTCACTTCAGTTCAGTTCAGTCGCTCAGTCGTGTCTGCATGCCAGGCCTCCCTGTCCATCACCAACTCCCGAAGTTTATTCAACTCTTGTCCATCAAGTCGGTGATGCCATCCAGCCATCTCATCCTCTGTCATCCCCTTCTCCTCCTGCCCCCAATCCCTCCCAGTATCAGAGTCTTTTCCAATGAGTCAACTCTTCACATGAGGTGGCCAAAGTACTGGAGTTTCAGCTTTAGCATCAACACCCAGGACTGATCTCCTTCAGAATGGACTGGTTGGATCACCTTACATTCCAAGGGACTCTCAAGAGTCTTCTCCAACACCACAGTTCAAAAGCATCAATTCTTCGGCACTCAGCCTTCTTCACAGTCCAACTCTCATGACCACTGGAAAAACCATAGCCTTGAGTAGATGGACCTTTGTTGGCAAAGTAATGTCTCTGCTTTTGAATATCCTGTCTAGTTTGGTCATAACTTTCCTTCCAAGGAGTAAGTGTCTTTTAATTTCATGGCTGCCATCACCATCTGCAGTGATTTTGGAGCCCCCAAATAAAGTGACAGTGTCCACTGTTTCCCCATCTATTTCCCATGAAGTGATGGGACCACATTCCGTGATCTTAGTTTTCTGAATGTTGAGCTTTAGGCCAACTTTTTCACTCTCCTCTTTCACTTTCACCAAGAGGCTCTTTAGTTACTCTTCACTTTCTGCCATAAGGGTGGTATCACCTGCATATGTGAGGTTATTGATATTTCTCCTGGCAATCTTGATTCCAGATTGTGCTTCTTCCAGCCCAGCATTTCTTATGATGTACTCTGCATATAAGTTAAATAAGCAGGGTGACGATATGCAGCCTTGGCGTAGTCCTTTTCCTATTTGGAACCATTCTGTTGTTCCATGTCTAACTGTTGCTTCCTGACCTGCATATAGGTTTCTCAAGAGGCAGGTCAGGTGGTCTGGTATTCCCATCTCTTTCAGAATTTTCCACAGTTTATTGTGATCCACACAGTCAAAGGCTTTGGCATAGTCAATAAAGCAGAATTAGATGTTTTTCTGGAACTCTCTTGCTTTTTCCATGATCCAGGGTATGTTGGCAATTTGATCTCTGGTTCCTCTGCCTTTTCTAAAACCAGCTTGAACATCTGGAAGTTCACGCTTATATGAGGTCAAAAACCAACAAAACTAAGCTCTTAATAATTGAAGTCAAAAGAGTGATTATCTTTGTGGAGGGGGATTTATTGAGTGGGAAGACCACAAGGGAGCCTTCTTGCAACTAAAAGTGGGTGGTTATACATAGATGTTCACAAGTAAGATTTTATTCAGCTATCAACTTCTTGAAGATGTACACTTTAGTGTTGAATATGCTATACATTAAATTTTTTTCAAAATTTATAATGCCATAGTTTTTTGAAGCCTCTTCTAAAGTATGATATGATTTCAACTTTTTCTTTATGACTACAGAATGATTTTTACTCCTGATTGCATTTTCTGAGCCAATAAAATAGAATTATTTTCTCCTTGGAATCGCAAGAAAAATGATAGAGGTGTTGGAGAAAGTTAACACAGCACTGTATAAATAGCTGTTTAGTAATAAGATAGATTTTTGCCACTTTTCCTTCTCTGTCCTACGGCTAGTTGTAATTTCTCCATGTTCACTTCTGATAGTATTCATTTATTAAAAGGATTCATTTATTAACTGGAGCATCTTATTATGTGACCATGAAGACAAGTAGGAAAAGCAGTTGATATTTGTTTCACTGCTATCCAGAGCAGTGCTGTCAAACAAAATTTTCTGTGATGATAGAAATATTCTATGTACATGTGATTCCTTCAGTATAGTAGCCACCAATCACATTCACTGTTAGTACTTGAAATGTGGTTAGTGTGACTAGGAAATTTAATTTTTAATTTTATTTAATTATATTTAGTTTAAATTTCCATATATGTCTAGTGGCTACCATGTTAGCACTGTTCTAGAGCTTAAAAAATAATTTCATACAGTTTCTCATTTCTTAGAACAAAAATGCATGCATTATTTCCAGGTTACAAATGTTAAAACTAAAAGTAGAGGTAGCAAAGGATTTTAAACAAGATCACACAGGCATTAAATGGCACAGTTGGGACTGGAATTCTTTCAAATACACCTCAGTGTCTCTGGCTACCCCAGGTCACTATCATCTCTATATTTCCTTTCCTGTCACTTATTTACAAAAGTCTCTGTTTTTCTTCTCTGGATTTTTATCATATTGCTAACTTTTTTATATCAAGAAATATATTTCTGATATTTAACCTTCATGTATACAGTGTATCAGGGCACATATAAAGTTAATTGTAACTCCTTGTGGCAAGCCTAAATGTGAACTGTTTCCTGAGATTAACAGTTGGTGAATCAAACAACAGTAATCCTATAGTCATGATAAAACACCCACGAAAAAATCCATTATTTAATTCAAAATTGCTCTGAACTCCTTCTGCCACATCTTTAAGTAGCTGGCTTTTGTTTGAAGATTCCTCTGAAATGCCTGCCTTTTATGATTCTATAGGAAAAGTGATCTTCCTGCAATTGATTTTTTATGCCTATTTCAAAATTGTCTTATTCTGCCTTACATGATTTTCACTTGCATATATATATGCATATATATACGTGTGTTTGTGTGTACTATATTTTAGGTTAAGAAATATTATTTTGCTCTGCTTCCCAGCAATTTTAATGTATTTTAATTTCTACAAGAATTTTAAAAAACAAACTTTCTAAGCTTCATTTATTTTTCATTAAAGTTATACCCTCTTTGATCTTTACTTCTTAACTGATATTACTAATTTCCATTTGTTCTGTAAGAAATTCCTGCCATCAGATGCTTTGCTACAACAGAATTCACATAATAAAAATGTTAATTTTTGATTTTATAAACACTAAAATGAAATATGATTACCATAAAGTATGGAACACATTTTAATGGTAATTGAAAACATCAGATTTAATATTACTTAGAAGAAAAAATATAATAATTTGTCATCCCTAAACTTCAAATGCCTTAATGGCTCTTAGAATTAATCTTAAACGTCTGCATGAGTCACAAATCTCGTATCTTCAGAACACTGCTCATCTCTAGTGTCATACCTTCTTATTCTTGGTTGAATCTTGTGACTGTTGAATTGTTATTTGTGCTTCCTGGAAGGGTTTGCTCTCAGGGCTTGGCATGGCTGACTTCTTATCTCAGCTTAAGTATCACCTCTTCAGAAAGACAGTCCTTGACCAGCTAATCTGAAGCAGTACCTACACTATCCTCTGTTCCTATGACTTCTTTTCTAATACATATATCAAACATTTCTCCGGTTTCATGTATAGTGGTTTCAGATTAGTAATAGAGATTAAGAGTTAAATTGATTTAACTGTGGTCACTGATGTAACCGAATATCAAGGTAGAAATCAATATCATTCAACTAGAGACCAGTTGCTCGGTTTCTCTAAGATTCCACCTTGGCCTCATTAGGGATATGGCAGTGGCAGCACCAGCTATAGGAATCCCAACCATAGAAAGAAAGGAGCCTTTTTTTTTTTAATTTCTCTTAAGAGTAAAGCAACTTTTTCCCTAGAAGTTAAGCACAATATTCTCCTCATGTTTCATCAGCTAAGATTGTGTTATATTATTATTCCTGAAATGACATAAAGTCGGGTGAATGCAAAAACTGCTTTAATTAGGTTGAGTTGCTTAACCAACCACTTGCAAAGAAATGAAATTGCTTTTAGAATTACTGTGTTCATATCTTTTAATGAGTGAGACGTCAGCTTTCCCAGAAGTTTATGAGCTATATGAGAAAAGAGTAAACACCCCCACCCCCCAAAAAAGAAAAAAATCAGAGCAAATAGATGCTGAGGAAGCAAACAATTTGCATTACTACCCAATTTTCATTCTTCATGTCACTCTAGCCATCTCAGATAATTTACTTATATGTTTTTAGATTGATTTTCTTTGTCCCCTCAAAAAGAATGCCAATCCACGAGAACAAGGATGTGGTATGTTTGGTTCACTGCTGTGTCCTCAGAGGCTAAATTTGACACATGGCATATAAATGAATACCTGTTGTTAAAAAAAAAAAAAAAAGCCATTCCACCACTCCACTTGTTCTTTTCTCTAGTGAAATTCTACTCATTCTCTTTGTTTTAATTTTGATACATCACTTTGTCTATTAAAATTCTACTGATCCACCAAACTCAGTAGCCTAATCACCACAGAATAATTGTGTATTTAATCATCTGTGTCTGGCCATGAGAATATAAACTCCAAGAAGCTGGTCTTTCTTTCTGACTTGGTCAGTGTTGAGCATTATTTCTACAACTTAACATATATTTTCTATATATTTGCTAAATAAAGGAATAAATGAAGAAAACACTATATATAGGTCGTTTGAAAGTGTCCTTTCTTTCAACTAATGTTACACTTGGGGCATAAAAAGTATAGAAAGCATCAGTTTAGATATAGATATGGCAGCCCTGCTGTTATAGTCTAAGGTGGTAAAAGCCTATAATCACCGTAAATAATACATATAAGTTAAAAAATGTGTAACAAACAAGCAGACGGATGTCAATACTGGTGTTCATAGGTGTAAGGAGGTCCCTGGTTCAATCCTGGGTATCGGCACCTCCCACGCGCGGTCAGCCTGGTCGTTAGACTGACTGTCGCTCCTCCTCGCCTGAATAAAGGTAACCTGTCTCCGTTGAGGTCGTCTTCCTTTCATCGTTGTCTCCTCTCGATCTATACCTTACATTTTTGGTGCCGAAACCTGGGAGAGGGCAAGGCACTCGCCTCTCTCTCCCTCTCTCCCTCTCTCATTGTTTTCCCTTATCCCAGAATCTGGGAGCATGGCTACTTCCCAAGCTTACTTTCTGCCAGGGCTCATAAGCTCCCTTTGGGGACACCCTGTGTCTTTGTAAGCAGTGCAGACCTTGTCCTAAGGCTTTACTGGTGACTCATGTACCCCCAGGCCTCCATCTCTATCCCCCTCTTCTTTCTCTCTCTGATGACCTCTGCAACAGAGAACCCTTGCCATTTGACCTCTCTGCATCCAACATTCCACTCACTCCGGCCCCTAGACTAAGGTAAGATCTGGATAGTGTTCTAGAGGTACTCTGGTAGAATACTGTCCTCTCTGGACCCTGGGGACCCCCGGCATAAGGTCACTGGTAAGCGACAGTGGGGGATGCTCTGCCTCAATACAGAGCTCTCTTCTCATAACTCCTATTGTGACTACGGGTGACAACCCAAACTCACAACAGGAGCCTCTGCTTGCCTCCCAATCATGGGGTCCGGCCAGTCTATCCCAAAAGATTCCCCTCTGGCCTGAGTCCTCAAAAATCTCAAACCATTCTTACTCACTGAACTCAAAGCTAGCTGCTTGAAATGGCTCTGCATACAGATCTGGCCTCAGTACCAGCTGGACAATCAAAACCACTGGCCTGAATTCGGCGCATTTGACTTTTACATCCTTCAAAATCTTACCAACTTCCTCATACGGAATGGCAAGTGGTCGGAGGTCCCATATGCCCAAGCTTTTTGGGCCCTTTGGAGCAGGCCCTCCCTATGCAAGGCGTGCTCCACCTATGAGGTCCTTCTATACACCTTGCCTCCCAAACAAAAGGGCTCTTCTTCAACTAACAGCCAACCATAACCTCCCCACCCGAGTCCATGTGCCATTTTCATTGTCAGACATGAGCCAGATTGAAGAAAAGTTAGGGTCATTTTCTGAAAACCCTACCAAATACAAAAAAGAATTCCTGAGGCTCACCCAGGCCTATAACCTCCCATGGAGTGACATATATTATATTCTAAATGCCACTCTCACTCTAGATGAAAAAAGACCTTATCTGGCAAGTGTCAAAAGCCCATGCTGATCACTTACCTAAGCAAGACCATGCTAACCCAGTTGCTGATGAGGTGCTGCCTCAATTAAGACTCCACTGGACATACTAGCCCGGTGACCCAGGCATTAGGAAACTCAATCACATGATCATCTGCCTCCAGAAGTGAAGTGAAGTCGCTCAGTCATGTCTGACTCTTTGCGACCCCATGGACTGTAGCCCACCAGGCTCCTTGGTCCATGGAATCTTCCAGGCATGAATACTGGAGTGGGTTGCCATTTCCTTCCCCAGGGAAATCTTCCCAACCCAGGAGTCAAACCCAGGTCTCCCACTTTGTAGGCAGACACTTTACCATCTGAGCTACCACGGAAGCAAATGCTCATATCCATGTCAATTATAAAGTCAGGGAAGTCACCCAAGGGGTGGATGAAAATCCAGCCTTATTCTTGGCACACCTCACCGAGGTTGTCCAGAAGTATACCAACCTAGATATCACCGCCCCTGCTGGGATACTCTGCCTTCATGTTCAATTCATCAGCCAGTCCATCCCTGACATTAGACGCAAGCTTCAACAACTAGAGAAGGGCCCCGAGACCGCCACCCCCCACCCTCAAAGGAACTCCTAGAAGTAGCCTTCAAGGTGTTCAATAATAGAGAAGAGGAGACTAAAAGAGAAAAAGACCATGAGAGAAAAGCTAAATATGCCTTTTTTGGCAGCAGCAATTACGGGACGAGATTCAGCCCGGCCCAAGTCATCCCAGACCTGAGCTTAAGACTACGCCCCCCGCCCCCGGACCTTGCTGCTGATGCAACCAGCCGGGACACTAGGCGAAGGCATCCCTGAACCCACAGCCCCCCTCAAAAGCATGCCAGACCTGTGGCCAATCGGGACACTGGAAGATGGATTGCCCCCAGGGGCACCTGAGGTCCCTAACTCCCAGACTTGGAGGGTGGAGTGTCCACAGGGACACTCTGGCGCCCCTGGGGAGGTCCCCACATCTCCCCAGGCTCTCAGCCCAACCCTACAAGAGTTGTTTCAATGATGGGACCTGGGTTCCAGCCCCCTGGCCCATGTTCCAGACATGAGTTCAAAACTCAGGATTGATGGGATAGTGGCTGGGAGAAAGATCTTCATAGTAGACACAGGAGCCACCTTCTCTCTCTTTACCTCCTACTCTGGCCCAACCCAAAACTCAGAGATCACAATCAAGGGGGTTTCTGGAGTCCCTCTGAGTCCAAGAATCAGCCTTCTATTACTCTGTCAACTTGGAAACTTGACCCTCATACACTCATTCTTCATAATGCCTCAGTGCCCAATGGTGCTCCTAGGGGGAGGTTTGTTATCCAAATTAGTGTTTTCTATTATTGTAACACATCTTGATGCAGTCTCTATGTTCTGCATGCAGATGGCACCTGGACCATCCCTGTCCCCTACCCCTGACCTCCCCTTAGACCTACCCGTCATAGACCCCTGAGTGTGGGATACTGATCACCCATCCATAGCCAAACATCATCCCCCAGTCCACATCACCCTAAAAGACCCCTTGACTATAATCATCCAACAACAGTACTCTCTCATCCCAGAGGCCCACAAGAGGCTTAAGCCTATCATTGGCCATCTTCTTCAAGCTTCCATCTTAATTCCTACCCATTCACCACACAACACCCCCATCCTGGCAGTAAGGAAGGGACCAAACTCTTGGAGATTGGTCCAAGACCTACGAACAAATCAATGAGGCCATCATACCAACATTCCCAGTAGTCCCTAATCCTTACACCCTTCTGTCCACGATTCCCCTGACTACAACCTTCTTCATGGTATTAGACCTCAAAGTTGCCTTCTTCATCATCCCCCTTCACCCCCCCACAACCCTTCTTCACCTTCACCTGGCAGGACCCCGAGACACATGTCTCCCAACAATTAACATGGACAATTCTCCCCCAAGGGTTCAGAGACAGCCCCCACTTTTTTAGACAGGCTTTACAAAAGGACCTACAGACACTCGACCTGGCCCCTAGTTACCTCCTCCAATATCTAGATGACCTCCTCCTTCATAGCCTAACCTGAAAACTCTGCCTCCAACACACTGCCAAACTCCTCGGGGCCCTGGGGTCCTGGGGTTATCGGGTATCCTGATCCAAGGCCCAAATAGCCCAGGCAAAAGTCACCTACCTGGGACTTTAACTATCCCACCAACAAAGAACCATTCCTCCAGAAAGAATCCAGGCCTTAATTGACTGTCCTCCAAAAACAAAACAGGAACTCCTATCTCTCCTCAGCCTCCTAAACATTTTCCGTATCTGGATCCCTGATGTCCCCTCATTGCAAAGCTGCTCTATGAGGCAACGAAAAATCCCTAGATGAACTCCTCCTTAACCCCTCATCGCTAGCCTATCATATTCGCCAGCTCACCCAGAGCCTCCTCCAAGTGCCAACTCTCCACCTGCCAGATTACACCAGGCCATTCCAACCAAGGACAGGCCCTGGGACTTCTATGCTGGAGACACCTGGGCTCCCATAGCTTATTTACCAAAACAACTTGACATGGTGACCAAGGGGTGGCCTCCCTGTATATAAGCCATGGCTGCCATCACAGCCCTGGTACCTGAAGCAACCAAATTCTCTAGGCATGGCCCCTTAACAGTCTGTCCTCCACACACCCTCTGAGACCAACTATCACACTGGCTTTTCTCTCCCTTACTGCTTCCAGGATACAGATTCTACATGCCTTTTTCCTCGATCCCCAGCCCACGTTCTCTCCCTACACCCCCCTTAACCCTGCCAGTGTATTACCCACACCTTCTACAGCAGGACGTCCCCTGAATAACTGTAGTCTAACAGTGGATCTTACTCAAAATCCCTTCCAACACTTGACAGATCAGCCCATCTTAGACCCTAACACCCCATACTGGTTCATGGATGGCAGCTCTCAAAATCCCCACCCTTCACAGCAAGAGATGCCATCATCCAGGGAGACCTTCATCACAACCATGGGACACAGATAATTGAAGCCTCACCTCTGCCACCTCACGCCACCTCCCAACAGGCAGAACTAATAGTCCTCACCTGAGCTTTGATCCTGGCTAAAAGTCTCAGAGTTAACATCTACACAGACTCCAAATATGCCTGTAACATCCTTCACTCAAACATCCTAATACAGAGGGAGATGGTTCCTCACCCAAAAGGGATCCCCCATTATTAATTCTGAGATGATCCCAAACTTTTAGAGGCTGCACTCTTGCCAGACAGAGCCGCCATCCTCCACTGTAGGGGACATCAAAAGGGGAGTCTCATAGCAACCAAAAAGCAAAGGAGGTAGCCCTGTCCCATCCCACCCTCCAGTCCCTGTCATCTTAGCCCTGACCCCATCCAACCCTCCCACCACCAGAGAAATTCTCTCCTATCTATACTCACTTTTCCATCCTTTGTCCAAGGTACTCCAACAGTTCATCCACAACCACTTCCCCACATCGACGGCTGACCAAAAATATTTGGATGACCTTACCTGTTCCTGTCAGACGTGTCAACAAACTTATCCCAATCCCAATCTTAAACCTACATCTATTCCAACCCAGCAAATGTGAGGCAGTCTCCCAGCACAAGATTGGCAGATAGACTTTACTCATGTGCCCCAGTTCGGAGAGTCATATCTCCTGGTCCTTGTAGACACATTTTCGGGATGGGTAGAAGCATCTCCCACCACAAACAAAAGAGCCCACACTGTAGCCAAGGTTCTCCTCACAGAAATCAACCCCTTGGGTTAAGCCCCTTTGAAGTTACGTTTGGAAGACCCATAATCCCTCCCAGACTTCCCCCCTAAACCTCCTCCCATACCAAACTCCCTATACTCCCCTCTGCTAGCAAAACCCTACAGTGCCCTCTGGGAATACGTCAACCACAACTTGTCTGCTCTTGACCCCCAAGCCCCCTCGCCCCCTCTACAAATTGGAAACATGGTCTATCTGTCTGAAAATCCTCAGGGTGACCTAACCCCAAAGTAGCAGGGACTATTCAAAATCATCCTCCTTACCCCAACTGCAGCTAAGCTCAAAAAGGTTGCTTCATAGTACACCCTCTCTCGCCTAAAAAGGGTTACCTCCAATTCTGCACTGCTCCCCTTAATGGACACCTATCAGGTCTCCCTCACAGGGCCCACCTCCTTAAAAATCACCCAGCGACAACCTCTGCTGACCATCCAAGAAGATACTGAATGACCTGGACACTCTTCAACCTACAATTGTGCCTGACCCAACTACTTGGTGTCTGTTATACTCCGAGCCTGTATCTCCGAACCGACCGAGAGAGAGAGCAAGTCCACCACGGTAATGCAAGGGCAAGAAGGGAGTTTATCTCTAGCGCGCTAGGGCCCAAGTCTCATCCCACACAAAGGAATCCGACAAGAGCCCCGAACAAAGGAGTATGGTGGCTTATATACAGGCAGTTCTTTGTCTCAGTTGCAGGAGTAGCTGGCGTTACATGATTGGCCAGGCAGGATGAGCGCATATCCTGTCTCTTTCTGGTAAACATGACTCAGGTCCTAGAGCCCGTCGTTTGGTCCCTAACAGTGTCATCTGCATACCTGAGGTTATTGATATTTCTCCCAGCAATCTTGATTCCAGCTTGTGCTTCTTCCAGCCCAGCGTTTCTCATGATGTACTCTGCATATAAGGTAAATAAGCAGGGTGACAATATACAGTCTTTTTTTTAATTTTTCTTTTTTTAATTTTATTATTATTATTTTTACTTTACAATATTGTATTGGTTTTGCCATACATCAACATGAATCCGCCATGGGTGTACATGTGTTCCCCATCCTGAACCCCCCTCCCACCTTCCTCCCCATACCATCGCTCTGGGTCATCCCAGTGCACCAGCCCCAAGCATCCTGTATCCTGCATTGAACCTAGACTGGCAATTCGTTTCTTATATGATATTATTCATGTTTCAATGCCATTCTCCCAAATCAACCCACCCTCTCCCTCTCCCACAGAGTCCAAAAGACTGTTCGATACATCTGTGTCTCTTTTGCTATCTCGCACACAGGGTTATTGTTACCATCTTTCTAAATTACAGTCTTGACGTACTCCTTTTCCTATTTGGAACCAGTCTGTTGTAGCATGTCCAGTTCTAACTGCTGCTTCCTGACCTGCATATAGGTTTCTCAAGAGGCAGGTCAGGTGGTCTGGTATTCCCATCTCTTTCAGAATTTTCCATCAGTTTATTGTGATCCACACAAAGGCTTTGGCATAGTCAATAAAGCAGAAATAGATGTTTTTCTGGAAATCTCTTCCTTTTCCCATGTTCCAGCAGATGTTGGCAATTTCATCTCTGATTCCTCTGCCTTTTCTAAAACCAGCTTGAACATCTGGAAGCTCATGGTTCACATATTGCTGAAGCCTGGCTTGGAGAATTTTGAGCATTACTTTACTAGTGTGTGAGATGAGTGCAATTGTGCGGTAGTTTGAGCATTCTTTGGCATTGCCTTTCTTTGGGATTGGAATGAAAACTGACCTTTTCCAGTCCTGTGGCCACTTCTGAGTTTTCCAAATTTGCTGGCATATTGAGTGCAGCACTTTCACAGCATCATCTTTCAGGATTTGAAGTAGCTCAACTGGAATTCCATCACCTCCACTAGGTTTGTTTGTAGTGATGCTTTCTAAGGCCCACTTGACTTCACATTCCAGGATGTCTGGCTCTAGGTGAATGATCACACCATCGTGATTATCTTGGTCGTGAAGATCTTTTTTGTACAGTTCTGTGTATACCTGCCACCTCTTCTTAATATCTTCTGCTTCTGTTAGGTCAGTACCATTTCTGTCCTTTATCGAGCCCATCTTAGTATAAAATGTTCCCTTGGTATCTCTGGTTTTCTTGAAGAGATCTCTAGTCTTTCCCAATTATGGCCTCTTCTAAATCCTCCTCTGACAATTGACACCTGACCCCCTATCTTAACTCCTCCTTCCAATTCTTCCAACACACACAACACACATCCCAGTGCTGGATATGCATGTCACTGTCTCCATCACTACACAAAGCAATCCCGTTACCCTCCACGTGGTTGTCACAGGGCAACTATACCTCCCCTCCCCAACAAAACACCACACAACTCATTGGGCCAGTTTCTGACAATATCCTTCTTTCAGCCCCTTAAAACCTAACCTGTATCAACTACTCTAGCTCCAACTACACTTGTTTTACAAAGTCCACTCCCTCCTTCTGTTCCACTTGGGTTCTCTGGAACAGCACAAATGATTGCACCAATCCGGGACTCTTCAATCTCTACAGGAGCTACTCATATTCACGTCTTCCCCCTGACCCCCCTGGACCTTGCATCTTGGTCTTCCTGACCCTGGGTCTAACAATGCTCAAAGAATAAGAGATACAACAGATAGTCGACTTCCAAGTGGAACATTCCCACAGGAAAAAAAAGAGCTATCCCCCCTTCTGATTGGGACCAGCATAGCAGCAGCCCTGGGCACAGGGTTTGGGGGCATCTCAACCACAGCCCATTTCTACTACAAGCTATCCCAAGAACTTAATGAGGATATGGAACAGGTGGTGGAATCCTTTGTTTCAGTCCAAAGACAAATTAACTCATTAGCTTCTGTGGCCCTACAAAACAGACGAGCCCTGGAAATTCTCACCACGGAAAAGGGAGGAACCCGTCTTTTCCTAGGAGAGGACTGCTGCTATTTTGTTAACGAAACAGGCCTAGTCCAGGAAAGGGTCAGCGAACTTAGGGACAGAATCAAATGCCACAAAAAAGAATTATGAAATCTTTCCACTCCCCAAAGTCTGTTCCAACTGGCCCTCCCTTGGGTTGCTCCCTTTCTTGGGACCATTAGTACTTATTATCTTACTTATTTGGTCCATGTTTCTTCAATCTCTTTCGAAGGTTTCTCCAAGATCAGATATGGGCCATCTCTCAAGATCAAGTCAGGACCATTCTCCTTCTTGAGAGCCTCACCTCAACACCAGAAAAAGGGGACCCTGGGCCCTAGGACAATCCTTCATTCCAGACCCAGAGCTGTCGCCCCGACCCAGCAGGAATAGCCAGAGAGATACAGCGCCCTTTTTCCCCATCGTTTTTATGATTTCACAGTCTAGAATGAAGGAGTCCTGGGGGCCTAGAAAAGAAAACAAAGACCTCAAAGGCCTTGGGCCTGGAAAAAGAAAATAATGACCTCAAGGGCCCTTGCTGAACCACCTAACTTCAAGGATGACAAAACTGAGCTTTAAGTCCTACTCTGATACTCCAGGCAGATTGTATCAGCCCGGGACCCTACACCCCGGGTCCCGGGAACACCCACCCCAGTTCATCTGCAAACTGCCCTCTCAGCTAAAGATTACCCGGAATGCCCTGCCTGACTAAATCTTCCCGTATCGCTTCTACAAAACCTTCCCTTAACTATGAAGTCTCCCTGATCCCGCACACGCTCGGCCTGGTTCTTAGACCAACAGTTGCCCCTCCTTGTCTGAATAAAGGTAACCTGTCTCCATTGAGGTCATCTTCCTTTCTTCTTTGCCTCGTCTGGAACTGTACCTTACACACAGGAAGACTGCTGAAGTCTGACTGGGCCTAACTAAATAAAACTGATTATACACTCTAGCCCTGTGCTTTAAAACAAACACACAAACAACAACAAAAACAACAAAAACAGCTTTCAGTGCTCAGAAATAAAGAGGTCTTCAGATAACTGACACAAGGGTAAGTTTTTAAATTTATCATGAGAGAGAGCTGTGACATGAATCATAATAATTGAAGTCCAGATTATCACAGCATTCGTTCCTTGGGTTATGCTATATGAAAAGTCAAGCATCCGAAGTATGCTTTTGTAAGTGTAAAAAAAGACAAAAAACCATCTGCCTATGAATGTGTGTATGTATGTGTCTATATCATCTATATTATGTAGTAAAGACATATTAAAATTCTTTCCCATTATATAAAAAACTGCCAATTCAATTATATGAAGATGAAAGTCAGTTGATCAAAACAATTTTAGCCAAAATAATTTGAGAAAACTTCTCACAGAGCTTGCCCAATTCAACCAAAATATTTAAATACTTAACTAAAATATTATAAAATTCTGCTTTAATATCCTCTAGCTTTCTGTTTTTTTTCTTATGATCCTAAGCTTATATTTCACTTTATGCTTTTACGTATGAATACCACTTTTATGTCACAGATTTAACTACCAATTAGACTGTTTCTACAACAGTTTTTACAGCTGTTTCTACACCTTCCTTCTTAGAAAATTTGCATCACATTCACACTTTTTGTTTCTCTTAGTCATTTGGAGCAAGCTGGGTTTTCATTAAGTGTGAATTTTGTGGTTAAAACTCCTGTGTAAACCTTGAAATATACTTCATTTGAGCCCCAAAGAGGGAACAATGTGATATACTGTTTCACTTTTTGTTCTTCACTTTGTCAAGAAATTTACTCAAGCTTGGAATTTCATAAAACTTTTGATGTCAACTCATGTTACCAACCACTTTTTCTATTGCTTTATTCAGCTGGACTCCTTGTTGACTAGGGCTTCTGACAACTGTGAAAACACTTTTTTGGTTTTTTTTGAGTCATTTTAAAAGAGATTGGTTAATTTTGCTTTGTAGTTCTTGGTATATTTATAAGGCATCCTCATTATGTCATTGCTCTGGAAATGCATATATTTTCATATAAGTGTGTGTTTTCTTTTTAAAAAAATTTTCTTTTTGATGGTCATCTTGATGTAATGAGAGAGGTTGACTTCATTTCTAAATAAACCAATGTGGTATAACCAAAATAATATTGACTGCACATAGGAGAGAGTTACGGATGTGTTTGTCATAGAACATTTTTCATGGAAACTTAAGATGTTCATATTTTACTTGAGAATAGGACATTTCTATTTTAAATAAGATAATATCTTCTCAAATTTAGCTAAAAAATCTTAGTAAACGTTTTTAAATGAGTTAAAAAAAATTGGCAGGAGATGGCATGACTAGATTATGTAACAGTTGGTATCAGCATATGGAAAACAGGGAATTTCCTTCATTCCTTTCTTAGGCTTGCCAGGAGCAAATTAGGATGGTCTTCAAAACTATAGCAGGATTAATCAGAACAATTTTCTTATCCATGCTAGCCAGTGGTAATTACCTGAGTAAGCAAGAGTTATAGCTTGATATCAGAACCTAATACACACACACACACACACACACACACACACACACACACACCCAAGGTGGACCAGATCCTATGTGATTATTTCTATAAACATATGATGCTCCTTGTAAGAGAACTGAGTCATTAGCACTACTTAAGGAACTCAGTGTTAAAATATACTTATTTTTATCTGCATTTGCTACATTGGCACCTCACTGAGGAATGAATGAGCCATTGTTGCTCTTGCTGCTGCCACATGGACACTGCTGCCTCTAAGAGTGCCACTTCTTTCCCCTGTGTTTCATCAGTTTTAGACTTCTTGACACCACTGTCGTCTCCAAAATGTTGAATGAAGGATAATCTTAAAATGTCACACTACTCTCCAGTCATCAAAGACAGGAAAAGCATATCAGGAGGAAGGTTAAAAGGGAGAAAGTACACATAAAAATTTAAGTATAACCTGATAATCCAGCCAAACAAAACTGTGGGTACAAATTGTGGTCACAGTGACAGTATTTCTCAACCTTGCTAGTTTGTCCTTTATAGCTGGATGACCTCATCACCCCCCTCCCAGTTCCCGTCACTGTATGTCATGTTCTTTCATCTGTAGTCCTTAGTTCTAAAACATGGAGACACCCCACCTTTGCCATTGTATCAGTGCCTCCTAGAAGGACTTTATTCTGCTGGTGCCTCAAAAACTGCAAATCACTCACGGTGACAGTGACCATATGTTATGGTTTTAATTTTCTGTGTTGACGAAACCATCTAAATTCCTCAGATTGACTGCTAGAGATAGCTATAAACGTGATCCTGAGGAAAGTATATTTAACCCCCACCCCTTTCCTTTTGCCTTAGAATTTGAAAGATATCTGCCAGGTCTAGCTATGCTCAGAGCAAGCAATTTAATTTACTTAGCATTCTTCCTTCTCTGAAAAATTTGTATACTTGTCTCAATTGGAGCCTTCTCCTTAATGATGAAGAATACATCTTCTCTCCTTCTAAGAGGCTCAGTGCTGTGAAGGGCCACAGGACTCCTGTAGCCAGTTACTGTCTCATGACATGTAGACTGAAATATTCATTTTTGCTTCAGTGCTTGCTTTATTGAATATAACCCAGCAATTAACAACTACTGCCACCCCCCAGACTGTGTATTTGGCAAAAGACATAATCAACAAACAGTTACCTACCACATCTGCCTCTCTATACCACATCTGCCACATCTCTGTTTCCCTCTGAACCACCACATACTTAGCAACCAGGTCAGTACCTGAGATTTGTTAATATCTGCCACCCTCTATGAACAGCAATTAAAGGTGGGAGAAGATTTCCTCTGCATACATCCAGTCCCATCCTTTTTTCTCTGGCTTCTTTATGGCTTAGTTCAGTATGGGAGGGAAGTAGGAAGTCCCATTTGCCTCCACATTCAAGTCACAGTCTCCATATCAGTTTTACTGGTAATATGTTGATTTTATCTCATCCCTGTATCAATTTCTCAATTAGTTTACAATCTAAATAGTAGAAATACACTCCGCCAAACTGCAATGCATTCATTTTTGTGAAACTGCTGATCTCTCTATCCCATCCTGTCTCTTCTCTACTATGAGGCCATATCCCATTTTAATTCATTTTCTAAGTAGAATAGTTTAAAATTTTTCTTTTTTCTTATCAGAGTCTTTCACTCTAAATGTTTTATCAGTGTATTTTGCTAAACAAAGAACAGCTCCCATGTAAAGAAATTTTCATTTCAACCCTGACTATTTTATCTTTTCATTGTTAATGGATCTTAGTCTTGCCTTGTCCATTTGCCTGAAGCATAATTTGTAAGTGTTGATGTGTCATTCCTTGTCACTTATGAAACAAATAATCATTCTATATAATTAGCAAAATGTTGCTTGAACTTGTAGTACTTCAGCTTTTTATTCTCTCTCTGAGAGTTTTGTGTGTACATTCTGAGTGGAAAATTAATGCACAAGAAAATTTAAAAAAACAAAACAACACAGAAGAGCTCTCCCACTTCATCTCATTTCTGCCTCGGCTCATTAGTTGGGAAAGTTTTAGTTGTGTATAGGTGTCTACCTTTGATCCACTTATCATTCATTCTTCCACATAGAAGGAGAAGGGATGTTTTTAGAGTGGGAAACTGGGAAGAGTTTCAGAGTAGACATATCTGAGGCTACCTGAGACACTCTCTTGAACGAGCTTACCCACAGGCTACACTTGTTCTTCTCCATGCTACTTCTGTGCTGTGATCTCACCCAGGCAGCTCTGCCCTTGTTGTGGGATATGGCCATCGTCCAGAAACTCAACCTGTGAATGCGTGGTTTGGTTCCATTCAGGAAGAAAAAAGCAGAAGTCCAGTTGAACTTTAAATTCAGTCCTGAAATCTAGTACATACAGTGAGGTTGTTAATGGCCTCCTTATCTAGCTCCTGTATCTATTTTCAAATTGCTACAGAATCTAAATGCAAGAACTGATGAGAAATAAGGATATTTCAAGCTATAATGCATTATTTATGTAGGGTTTGATACTCTTTCCCTGTGGGATTATGGAAGGTATTTAAACTCATTTATTTAACTGGATTCTTGTTTGGTTAGACAAAGAGTTGAAAATTGACATCTAAGTATTTCTATGTATAGAAGCAATGGTAGTTCTTGCTTAGCGGTAGTTACCATAAGAGACCAAGAATAGCTTGAAATTGGTGAAGTTTAGTGCTAGAGACGGAACTCTGTTCCTCACAAAATTTATATGTTGACGTTCTGCTGCTGCTGCTGCTGCTAAGTCACTTCAGTCGTGTCCGACTCTGTGCAACCCCATAGACGGCAGCACACCAGGCTCCCCCGTCCGTGGGATTCTCCAGGCAAGAACACTGGAGTGGGTTGCCATTTCCTTCTTCAATGCATGAAAGTGAAAAGTGAAAGTGAAGTCACTCAGTCGTGTCCAACTCTTAGCAACCCCATGGACTACAGCCCACCAGGCTCCCCCGTCCATGGGATTATCCAGGCAAGAGTACTGGAGTGGGGTGCCATGTTGACGTTCCAGACCTCAATATATTGGTATTTAGAGATAGTGCCCTTGGGAGATAGGTTTACATGAGATCAGGAGGGTAGGGCCCTCGTAAGGGATTAGTGCCCTTAAAAGAAGAGATATTAGAGAACTTTATTTTTATTTTCTGCCATGTGAGGAAGGTGGTTTTATAAGCCAGGAAGAGAGCTCTCACCAGAACTCGGTCGTGTTGACATCCTGGTCTGACTTCCAGCCTCTGGAACCGTGGAAAAAGAAAGCTCAGTCATCTGAGCCATCCAGTGTATAGTATTTTGTTATGGCAGCTGATACTTAGTTATTACATTAGCAAAATTACATTAGCAAAACTTTCTAGTGGCATGGTGGGGAACAAGGAGCGTGAAGCTTTCATTCACGCTCCTTGTTCTTACATTCTCTGAGATTTTATGGAACAAGTGGTTTATTTTATGCCTACTGAAGAAATCTTGGTTTTTACCTACATATCACAGAAAGCCTGTAGATGTTTTCCAGAAGTAAAGGAATGTGTTTGCATATGGTTTCAGTTAAGTTCAGTTGCTCAGTCTTTTCCAACTCTTTGTGACTCCATGAATCACAGCACGCCAGGCCTCCCTGTCCATCACCAACTCCCAGAGTTCACTCAAACTCATGTCCATAGAGTCGGTGATGCCATCCAACCATCTTATCCTCTGTCATCCCCTTCTCCTCCTGCCCCCATTCCCTCCCAGCATCAGGGTCTTTTCCAATGAGTCAACTCTTCGCATGAAGTGGCCAAAGTACTGGAGTGTCAGCTTTAGCATCATTCCTTCCAAAGAAATCCCAGGGCTGATCTCCTTTAGAATGGACTGATTGGATCTCCTTGCAGTCCAAGGGACTCTCAAGAGTCTTCTCCAACACCACAGGTCAAAAGCATCAATTCTTTGGCACTTAGCTTTCTTCACAGTCCAACTCTCACATCCATACATGACTACTGGAAAAACCATAGTCTTGACTAGACAGACCTTTGTTGGCAAAGTAATGTCTCTGCTTTTTAATATGTTATCTAGGTTGGTCATAACTTTCCTTCCAATGAGTAAGTGTCTTTTAATTTCATGGCTGCAGGAGGAATGTAACTGATGATGATGTGAAGAACAAAATGGAAGACAGAGGTGTAAAAGATAGAGTCAACTAAATGACTGCTTCATTGAGCAGTAGTCATCTGGTGGTGAAGTATATCAATGTAAGTGGGGACAGAGAGAAAGTCAGATCCTAAAATAATTTCTGAGAAAGTATCAATAGAATTTCTTTAATAATTTAATACATCAATCTGAATTAAAAGTAATTCACCCTTTTTATTTCTATGCCTCTACATTGATGAATACAATCAAGTTCAATTATTAAGGACCATGATCTTCTCAAGAAAAACAGGCAAACAGGACCATGGATGACCTCGGTCCTTTCTTAAGTACCCTTTGTCCAAAGAGCACTGAAAGTGTCTGGAGTAGGACTCCTTTTCTTATCATTGATTACGCCTATGATACATATGTTATCCTAGTATAGCATGTTTTGTATATCTATATTGTAAAGTTGAGAAAAGCTCTCCTTACTGCTCTTTTCATTGTTGTTTTTTTCTCTCTACTTTTTAATATAGAGATGTTCATATCTAATAGTAAGAACCTGTAAGTCATAGTGTAGCTTTAAGAAGATCTGTTACTGGAGATAAAAAACACTAGTCGGAGTCAAGACACCTCACTTAAATTCCCTTTTTCAGTCACTCTCTATGTAATTGAAGAATAGTCATAATATTAGTATGTCTTATTAGACTGAGAGTGAAATCCTTAAGGAATCCTCATGTGCCACTCAAATCCAGCTTTTTTTCCCCTCTTCTAGTAAAATTAGGAGCTACAGTATTAAATGTAAAATGTTCAAATATTGTTTGATGAATGAGTATTCATGCCAAGTCTGTATTCCATTCATTACGTACAATATCACTGTTTAATCCTTATATGATTATATCTAATTTGCCTATTTATTCCCAAGCCTTACCCTGGGGCTAAGCATATGACAGATGTTCAACAAATGTTTATTTAACTGAAATCTCAAACCTTGCTGGTTTCAGATTCTTCATTTGTAAAATGAGAGTGCTGGAACACTTGATTTCTAAGATCCCTCCAAACTTTGAAAGTTCTATAACTGAGGACAGGGTGGAGTTGATTAGTCTTAATTTCATCTCAAGGATAATATTAAACTCATAACCAATATAAAAAAGATGGCTGGAAAATAAGAGATTTAATATGAGTACATGTTGAACATATGAAATGCCTCATTAATTCATCTATACAAATTTCATCAACAATATAGTACAGATAGGACTTCCCAGGTGGTGCTAGCGATAAAGAAGCTGCCTGCCAATGCAGGAGATGTGAAACTCGGGTTTGATCCTTGGGTTGGGAAGACCCCCTGAAGAAGGTCACTGGCAACCCACTCCAGTATTTTCGCCTGGAGAATTCCATGGATAGAGGAGCCTGGCAGGTTACACTTCATAGGTTCGCACAGAGTTGAACACAACTGAGGTGACTTAGCATGCATACATAGTACAGATATCACCAAGGGAATAGGAGAAACCTTAACAACTTTCTTTACAAACAAAATGGCACAGATATAATTTATTCAAACATATGCCTAGGTCATATATGCCAGGCAAATATAATGTGTTTATACTGATTATCAATCAAAAATTCTCAACAGCAATTCTATACGACCTTGTAGGTTCTGAAGGAAACTTGTCCCTGCTCTTAAGAGATGCAGTCTGGTTAGAAAGATGAAGCATAAGTACATTAAAAGTCTCAATACATTCAGTAAATTATAATATTTCAATGTATGCTGAGGTAGAGGACAAGTCTTTGCTAGGTCTAGGAGATCAGCCCAAGAACTGTGCCAAGCCAAAGGTGGAGGGGCCCACCTTTAGGCATCCCTAAACCCATTTTGAATAGTCCAGGTTACCAAGGCACAAACTGGTAGGTTCTTTGGAATAAAAACCTTCTCTAAGTGTACAAATATTGTAAAATAAATTTATTTAATGATTGAAAATTGCTATTGTAGACTGGAATATTTCCCAGAGCTTTCCCTCTTCAGTGGCTATAGCTCCTGATGTATATCCAAGAAGGCCAGGATTTAGAAGAAGGAAAAAAACCTATTTTATGGGACAAATTTCCTTTGGTTTGATGGCTGTGGGTCAGAGTCTGTAAATCCTTGACCATTTTTGTTCTAATAAAAGTGAAACCATGCATATATATTAAACATATGCATGTATAAAATCATCCATATTCTTCTGTAATTAATAGTATTTTTCATTTAATGAATTCATTGTGAGCTTTTCATCTAAATTGTTAGTTTAAATGACTGCATATTTAATTACATGGTGTCCCCAAATTTGTTTATCCCTTCCTATGAAGCTAAGTTTTTAATTTCAATTTTTGACTAGTCAATAGCCCCATCTTTACTAATGTCCCTATCTTTGTCATCCTTTGTTCTTAGAAATAGGACTCTGAATGAAAAGATAGTAGTTTCAATTTTCATATATGCAGTTTTCTCTGCAAAAATGTAACCAGTTTTCAACTTCTAATAATGTAGGAGAGGATTATTTTCCCTACAATATTAGGTATCAATGATAAATCTATTTTTATATTTTCTTGCATCTATTTACTTATTTATCAAACTGATAGGATTAAACATGATGTCTCATTTTAATTTATAGTCATTTGACTATTAGCTGTTACCTTCACTATTAAATGTTAAAAATATGATTCCCATAAAAGCCTGTTAGTTGCTATGTAATCCTAGTTCTTATCTTTCTGAAATATTTCCTAGAAATTCTATTAATATTATATGATTCTACCCCCCCTACTCTGTGTTTTTACGTTAATAGGTTAGTTGAATTTCATGTTGTTCATCATTAAAAAAAAAAAGAAATTATTAAATCCAGTTAAATGTGATGTTGTTCTGAGAGATCACAAACACAACTGAATTTAAGCTTAAAATCCCATGAAAGATTTTTCTGCTGAAGTAAGATGTGGAGGAGTGTTCTGCATTCCTCAGCTTGTTATGGTGAAAGCACTAGCATGGAAAGTTCAAGCACAAGCAGAAACTTTGCACAGATAAAGCTGGTTATAGAAAATACTAACCAGTTACAATTAAAACTTATTCCTAAGAACAGCCCCTGTGCTACAGCGTAACATTTGCACCATAATTATTACACTGAATTATTGAGAAATGTACTTATGCAAAAGACATGAAGGCCAGAATTTGTGTGGCAGTGCAATACTCATTTTAAAACATATATATCATTGAATATCAAAAACATTGAATATTTTTGTTTGTTTGTTTGACTTTGTAATGCATGATTTTCAAATCTCAGTCTCTTACCATTTCCCTTTTGATTTTCAAAATGTTCCCTGAACTTTCTCATCTGGTTGTTATCCTTTTGCCCTAATTCATCACGCCTGAAAACAAATCCACAATTCTTGCCCTCCACCTCTGAGCCACACCTCCTACCACACCTGCCAGTTCCTATTTAGCATTGTTGTCCCTTTTATTCTGGCTCCAATTCTCTCATTTCTCCCACATTGTTTGTTTTCTATGTTCTTGTGATTTATTGTTGTCATTTGCTAGTATCTGTCCCTCTATCCTTTCTTATCCATCCCAATGATAATTACCCTATCTTAATTATCATTATCCTACTTCTTTAACCAGAAAAGAAAGAAAAAGATAAAAGAAAGAGAAAAAATAAGTTCTTGAAACTGGTTTCCTTGCCCCAGTACATAACCTGCAAATTCTTTTCCAGTGGCTGCTTTGCTGGTTTCTTAAAAACAAAGTTGTTTTCATATCTTTTAAAAAGGTCAGGGAAAGGAAAATTATTGGTCTCCCTCCTGCCAATGATTGTACTTACCAAACAAAGTACAAATCTATAGAGCATAACATAATCTGTTACCATATTCTGTTACTGCAGCCTCCTGGGCTCCTCCATCCATGAGATTTTCCAGGCAAGAGTACTGGAGTGGGTTGCCAGTGCCCTCTCCAAGGGATCTTCCCAATTCGGGGATTGAACCCGGGTCTCCCGCATTGCAGGCAGACACTTTACTCTCTAAGCCACCAGGGTAGCCCTGTTACCATATTAGCTTTCTATATATTAATAGATGGAAAGGGAGGCCTGGCATGCGTGCTGCAGTCCATGGGGTCGCAAAGAGTCAGACACAATTGAGCGACTGAACTGACTGATTGATATATTAATAGCTATGCACTAGGTACCTTCATCTACATTAAGCTAACCTGAAATACTATCCAAATCTTTAATGTTACAAAGTTCTTCACCTTTAAGCGTACATTTCTTCCTGCCTATACTAGCCTCCCCATAACCATTCTTTTTGTCTTTTTTTGTTTGTTTTTAAAGCTAAATTCAAAAGCAGTGTCACCTAAAATAATGGATATCCTCACTGGGCAAGATAGAATTATTATAGTGACCTCTCCAGTAACCATGTTTCTATTTGGCCACCTAATAACATTCTACCCTACCTTAAGATTCAGGTATATCATACACCTTTTTAAGAAAGTGGTATTCATATCCCCATGATATCACAGTAAGCATTATTCATCCAATCTTAGGACCGCAGGCCCATATTTCTAAGACTGGAATTCCTAACTGAGGCTATTTCCACAAAAACTGGCAACTGAAAGCACATTAGAGCAGGTTGTCTTTGAATACATCTCCCATTTAAGAAAGTCAAAGAAGCAAATGTTTAACTTAAATGCCTCCTACTCTTTTATGTTACATACAGATTTTTAAAAAGGATTAATTTTTGAAAAATATTTGTTGGTAAATAGTAGCTACTTATCAGATAACCAGGAAGGTTGGTGTTGCAGAAATTCTGGAAGCAAGAAATATGGCCTAAGGTTTCAGAGTTACTTAAGTATCTACAATATATAAATTATTATCAAAATGACTTTTTTAAGATGAAAAATGTACTTTTCAACAAAGACGTTTATTTTTTAATCCTAGGGAATAACATGATATTTAACTTTTGTCCAGACTTACATAGCAATTCCAAAAAAGACTGTCCAAAGTAGTACAGAGTCAAGTAAAAATTAACTTAGCTACAGCTCAGTTCATTTCAGTTGCTCAGTCTTTGAAACCCCATGGACTACAGCATGCCAGGCTTCCCTGTCCATCACAGAATCCCAGAGCTTGCTCAAACTCATGTCCATCAAGACGTTGATGCCATCCAACCACCTCATCCTCTATCCTTTATAGTTTATTCGCTACAGCTAATAGACTATAAAATATTCAATATTTCACACAAAATGTTAGATAAGACTGATAACATGAATGAAAACAGAAACATTTGCACTCAAGATTGTTAGACCAATTAATCAGTTTACTAAAACATTTCTAGGCAAAATATCATTATAGAATAGTAGTAATTATGTGAATGAAACTCAAGCTACAATAAACATAATAGGAAATTTAACTAAGTGTTAATTAAATAACTTGTTACTATTCCTTTGTAATATGCCTTTGGAGCCTGAATTTATTTACATTAGTAATCATCTCATGAACTTCAAGTGGCAGGGTTTCACATGAAAAATAATATAGGATTACAGTTTTGAGGAGTCTTTCTGTTTGGCAATAGAATAAAAGACTAAGTTGATGATACAGAAATTTTCTGAGAGAACATGAGGCAATCAGATACTAAGTATTTAGTTTATTCTCAGGAAGAATCAAATAAATCTTGCATTTGTTATACCAAGAGGAATTAAAATATATTAACAACAACACATGTAAAAGCAATACACTATTTATTTGACATATAATTTATTAGTCTTAGAATGATACTCCACAATTCTGTGAGTTCGGCTGCAAAATTATGGTTAACGAAGATGTCAATAGGAAAAGGAGTATGGCAAGGCTGTATATGGTCACCCTGCTTATTTAACTTATATGCAGAGTACATCATGAGAAACGCTGGGCTGGAAGAAGCACAAGTTGGAATCATGATTGCTGGGAGAAATATCAATAACCTCAGATATGCAGATGACACCACTCTTATGGCAGAAAGTGAAGAGGAACTAAAAAGCCTGTTGATGGAAGTGAAAGAGGAGAGCGAAAAAGTTGGGTTAAAGCTCAACATTCAGAAAAGTAAGATCATGGCATCTGGTCCCATCACTTCATGGGAAATAGATGGGGAAACAGTGTCAGACTTTATCTTTTTGGGCTCCAAAATCACTGCAGATGGTGACTGCAGCCATGAAATTAAAAGACGCTTACCCCTTGGAAGAAAAATTATGATCAACAGCAGCAGCAGAAGCAGCAGTAGCAGCAGCAGATAGCATATTGAAAAGCAGAGACATTACTTTGCCAACAAAGGTCCTTCTAGTCAAGGCTATGGTTTTTCTAGTGGTCGTGTATGGATGTGAGAGTTGGACTGTGAAGAAAGGTGAGAGCCGAAGAATTGATGCTTTTGAACTGTGATGTTGGAGAAGACTCTTGAGAGTCCTTTGGACTGCAAGGAGATCCAACAAGTCCATTCTAAAGGAGATCAGCCCTGGGATGATTTTAGTGTTTTGAATGTTGAGTTTTAAGCCAATTTCTTCACTCTCCTCTTCCACTTTCATCAAGAGACTCTTTAGTTCCTCTTCACTTTCTGCCATAAAGGTGGTTGCAGTTGCATATCTGAAGTTATTGATATTTCTCCTAGCAATCTTGATTCCAGCTTGTGCTTCATCCAACCCCCCACATTTTGCATGATGTACTCTGCATAAAAGTTAAATAAGCAGGGTGTTGTACAGCCTTGATGTACTCCTTTCTCAGTTTGGAACCAGTCCATTGTTAAATGCTAACATCACATATATAAATATTTTCATTAATTATGGACTTAGTGTTGATTTAGTGTAACTTTTGGATAATATAAAAGAACCTATCATCAGGTTAAATTGAAAAAAAAAAGTATAAAAAGACAAAGTTTCTAGAGTTCTCACCAAACCCTTCTTTCTACCCTCTGTCATAGATGTACCCTTGACCCCTAAAAGAGGGGTCCTATTTCTAAACCCCCTACCTCGCAAAAAAGAGGAAAATTAAAGTTTTGTAGAAAATAAGGAAAAATAGAAGAGAAACTTGGGGAACAACTACAAGCCCAAGTATCAGCAAAGACAAGGAAGAAAATACAAGTTGGGAGGACAGGAATTTAAAAAAAATTTTTTAATAGCATCATAAAGCCAGAAATGAAAGGGCTGATTCCAAAAGCTATCAAAAATTTGAAAATAAGCCATAGAGAAAATGGACTACAAAGAAAACCATTGGAAGGCCATAGATGACTTTCAGGTAAATTTCAGAAAAGTGGTATGATAGAATAAGGAGTGTTAAGTTTAACAATGTACTTGGTGATCAGTAAATGAAATTTTTATAGTTATAAATCTTACTAAGAAATTTAAAAGTAACAGCAAGGCAGGAGATAGGACAGTAAATAGGGAGAGATTGGTTTTTTGTTTTTTTGTTTTTGTTTCTCAGTGTACTTCTTTATATGCAGAGGGAAACAAATCCATGGAAAGTGTAAGCCTGGTGATGCAAGTGGAATAGAACGTAATTGGTAGTGGAGGAGATGGTAGTAAGTGCCTGGAGGGGACATTACTCACATCTTTGGATTCTTAATTCTTAGCACAATTTCTGGCTCAGAAGAAAAGTGGATAAAATGGTTTTTAAATTAATGAGCACAATTGGAGAGGCTAGACCAAAACTAGATGGTTTCAAACCATGGAAAATGATAACATCATGGGCAAACTTGTAAAAACAATCTGGAGGTTAAGAGAGATTGAGGGTATAAAGGAATTTCAGAGTATAGAAGTTCTCAACCAAGTAGGAGACAGGTGGTTTTGGGAGAGTGAGTAATGGGGATAATTGTGGGAGAGTGATTAGAGTAGAAACTTTTGACATAAACCTTGTGGAAAACTAAACAGTTCTAGAAAAGCCTGTTCTAAGATGCACTGGCTATTCCAAATGAAATATAAAACTTCAGTTAATAAAACTCAGAGTAAACTACTTGTGGTTTTGACAAGTCTTTATAATTATATCATTTTCTTCTCAAAATCACTTTGGGTTTAATCACTAATATTTGATTTGGTTTATATACTTTTGGAGAAATATTTCTATCACTTAAGACTTATTTAATATGGCTGCTAAAAAATTTCTGGGATTTGGAAAGATAATACCCAATTGCTGTTACTCTTGTAGTAAATAGCTTTGGGATCCTAGAAAGCCAAAATTATTAATAAATAATATTCATTAATATACAGTCTTATTCTGCTAGTCTTTTTAAGTTATACTGTCACTTAAATAAAATGAAACAAGATAATTCTATTTCCATATCTAATTTTGGATCAACTTTTAGTTGAGTGGTAATAAGAATAGGTTTCCTATTTCCAGCACTAGGTTGGACCTAACAGCAATAGATCAAAGCTATTAGTCTGTCCAGAAGACCAGTTAATGTAGGAAGTCTATCATCATAATCCTTGCAACAGCTGTCTTTAAATTCCTGCTGCCATATGAAAGGTCAGAGCAGCTGGAAACAGAGAAAAGCAGTTAGGAAAACAGCTCTTTTTGTTTGTTTGTTTTGTTTTCTATTTATCAGAAGTGTTGCCTTACTTGTGTCTACTGTCTTGTGATAAGGAGTGTTGCTGTACACGCACTGTGTCTAGACTACTAATTGTTGACACTCTCAACTGTATTCTTTGAAATTAAATGAATAGGCTCTGAAGAAAGGTGATGGCACTGATCTGAATTTGAGAACAACTTATAGCTGTGTGGTTAAAAATCTGTCTTAGCTCTTCTCTACCTGAACTCCTCAACAGCCTATTTATAATTGGCAATAATTTGAGGTAGCATGATGGAGTTGATAAAGGATGGATTCTGGATGAAAGCAGAATTTTTTTTTTTTCCAGACTTGGCTGCTATGTTAAGCGTATGAGTTGAAGAAAGGTATTTAATCTGATGTCATAATTCATCATTCCTTCAAATTCAAGTAATACTAGGTACATCATAGGGTTGATGAGAAAAGGAAATACAAGCAAGTATTCTGACTTGATATCTGACACACTATAGGTACTTAATAGTTGTATGTTTCAAGAATTTTATCTTACATTCATATTTAGAGAGGGAATCAGATTAAATTTGTTAAATATAGGTTTTTCTGATTTCATTGATGTATTTATTGCACAGCATATAAAGACTGTTTCAAAATATTCCACTTTCATTTTTTTAAGGAACCTCCATACTATTCTCCATGGTGGCTGTATCAATTTACATCCCTACCAACAGTGCAAGAGGGTTCCCTTTTCTCTACACCCTTTCCAAAATTTACTGTTTGTGGATATTTTAATGATGGTCATTCTGACTGATGTGAGGTCATACCTCATTTTAGTTTTGATTCGCATTTCTCTAATAATTAATGATGTTGAGCATCTTCTCATGTGTTTTTTGGCCATCTGCATGTCTTTTTGGATAGATGCCTATTTAGATCTTCTGCCCATTTTTTGCTTGGGTTGTTTGTTTTTTGATTTTGAGCTTCATGAGCTGTTTGTATATTTTGAAATTAATCCTTTGTCAGTTGCTTCATTTGCAAATATTTTCTCCATTCTGAGGATTGCTTTTTTGTCTTGTTTATGGTTTCTTTTGCTATGCAAAAGCTTTTAAGTTTTATTATGTCCCATTTGTTTATTTTTGTTCTTATTTCATTACTCTAAGAGGTGGGTCAAAAATATCTTGCTGTAATTTATGTCAAAGAATGTTCTATGTTTACCTCTAAGAGTTTTACAGTGTCTGGTCTTACATTCAGGTCATCATCCATTTTGAGTTTATTTTTGTGTATGGTATTGGGGAATGTTCTAATTTCATTCTTTTACATGAAACTATCAAATTTTCCCAACACCACTTATTAAAGAGGCTGTCTTTTCTTCATTGCATTGATATATTCTTGCCTCCTTTTTCATAGATTAGGTGACCATAAGTGCATTGGACCATATCTGTAGGCTTGCTATCCTGATCCATTAATCTAAATTTCTGGTTTTGTGCCAGTACCATACTATCTTGACTACTGTAGCTTTGTAGTATAGTCTGAAGTCAGGGAGCCTGATTCCTCCAGCTGTATTTTTTTTTTTTTTCTCAAGAATGATTTGACTATTCATTATTGAGAGACCATGATGATGGAGGAGTAGGTGGATGTGGAGTACATCTCTCTCCACGGATACAGCAGGAATATACCTTCAGACACAGTAGTGCGTGCAGAACATCAGATGAGAGAGGACAGGAGGACCTAACCAGTGGAAAAGAATATATAGAACCATGCAAAACTCAGTACGATGAGGGAACTAGGGGGAAAAACAGGAGTATTAATAGGACTGGACCTGCCCTCCGCAGGTGGAGGAACTGAAGCAGGGGTCCAATCCCACAGCTGGGCAATTGTCTGACTCAGAGGAGAAACATTTAAGGCTGAGAGTGAAATAGCTTATCTGTGGCAGCCTACATGGAATGAGAATCAGACAGTCCTTGCCACAGCCATACATGTGGGGGGCAGGTACACGGGTCTCCTGCATGGGGCAGCGGTGGGGAGCTGGAGTTTAGGGATTATGGAACAATGCCAGTGCAAGGGCTGCTGTTGACTGTGAAGAGACAGATCGAGGGGATACAAGAGAGGAGACTGTGGTGGCAAATGCCTGTGGAGGAAAGCCGGGCAGCCATGGAAGCAGGCGATACTGCTGAGTCACACGTATGGCGCCATCCATAGCCTTCCTCTCCCCACATACCAGCATCGGCAGCTGAACAATAGAGAAGCTGGCCCATCAAACGCATGACACACTGAACCACAGAGAAGGACCCCACTTAGGGTGCTCCTTTAAGTGACTGATGGGCCGATCTACAGAGTAGGACCCCAGTCAGGAGGGCCCTTCTATGTGCCTGACATGTGGAACAACAGAGAAGGGCCCCAGGCAAGAGATCCCTCTAAGTGCCTGAACTAATGGAGCTACAAGAAAGAATGGCCAAAGAGGCCTTCTGATCGCCAGCTACAAGAGGCTAGAAAAAAGACTCTGATAGGGCCATAATTCCTGCCACAGAGGTGGTTTGTGGTCTTGAACACTTGGCACTGCCTGAGTCCCTGCAAGCCAAGCAGCTGCACCACCTTCATGCTCAACTCTCACTGGGACAGAGCTGCCACAGGCAAAAGAAAAAAAAAATGTCTTGTGTTTATGAATGCAGGGTCTCTTCGGTCCTGACTGACTCTTTGCGACCCTGTAGACTATGGTCTACCAGGCTTCTCTGCCAGGTAGAAGGGTTCTCCAGGCAAGAATACTGGAGCATATTGGCCAATACTGGTTGCCATACCCTTCTAGAACACTATGTTTCCTGCTGCCCTAGTCGGCAACACCCCTGAGTAACTGGTGCTGCCAGAACCCCTGCGAACCAAGCAGCTGCACCACTTCCACTCCTGGCCCTCACAGCAGCAAACCCAAGCCCTCCAGGGCACCCTCAGGAGCCAAACCCCAGTGGATGACACACATGTAGAGGTGGAAATAAAACCACAATTGAAATAAAGGGGCAATGTGACTAAGGAAGAAGACCCAAAACCTTCCCACCAGCTGTACAAGCTGCAGAATGAATCCACATGATCAACTAGGCACACTCTGTGTCTATGAAATATATAAAAGGACATTGAGAGCTCCCATGAAAGAAAATGCACTAGCTGTGATGTCTGTGGACATTGGAGGCAAGAACACACAGGAGTAGGACCAGATTAGAATCTGAGCAACCCTACAGCAGGTCCAGAGATCAGTACAGCGTTGGAGGGCATCCTAGGGAGGTAAGGTGGACTGTGATTACCAGCCCAAGAAAGGACTCTGACAGCAGTGACTCAACGTTTATTATTCTTTTTTATTTTTTTACTTGTTCTGTAGATTCTTTGGATTTTTTTCTTTCTTCTCCACCTCTGTTGTAGTTGTTGATTTTACTGGCACTAACAAATCCAGTTAAGCTTTTGAGCTTTTATTTTTTTTCCCCCTCAGTCACATTTTTTATTGATGTCATAAACCTCTGCCTCTACGTTGAGCTTTTGCAGTTCTATGGAGTTTTCCTCTTTTTTTTTTCTTTTCTCTTTTTCTCTTTTTAATTTTTAAAACAATTATTGTTTTTTCTACATTTATTCCTTTGTTTTCTTTTCCCCTTGCAGTTAATCTTTAATGCATATAAATCTTCTTTATCTACCTCTATTTAACTTTGCATATCTATTATTTCTTTCTTTTCTTTCTCTCCTTTCCTCTCAGCATATTTGTTAGTTTTATTTTTATTGCTTTATTCCCCAACTGACACCTTGCTTTAGCTTTGTTTTCCAGTTTGTGCCTTAATTAGTTTTGTTTCGGTAGATATAATTATTGGTTTCCTTTGTTCGCTAGGTCAATCTATTGTACTTAATTTTTGTTGGACTGTTTTGATTTTGCTTATGGGTGTATATGTATATGTGTGTATTCAGTCACACTTTCTATTGTTCTTATAAACCTCAGCATCTACATTGGCCTTTTGAAGTTCTGTGGAGTTTTCCTTTTTTTTCCCTCTTTTTTCTTTCTTCTTCTGTTTTTTTTCCTCTTTCCTCTCTCTTATAATTTTAATTTTTTAAACCTATAGTATTTTTTTCTACTTTAATACCTTCACTTGCCTTTCCTACTGTTCTGTTCCCCTTGCAGTTAACCATTAATGTATATAAATCTTCATCTACCCCTAATTAACTTTGCATATCTATTCTTTCTTTCTTTTCTTTCTTTCATTTCCTCTCAACATATTTGCTGGTTTTGTTTTCGTTGGTTTTTTCCCCACTTGACACCTTGCTTTAGTTTTGTTTTCCAGTTTGTGATTAAGTTAGTTTTGTTCTTAACTTGTAAATATGATTTTTTATTTCCTTTCTTCACCGGATCAATCTACTGTACTTTATTTTTGTTGGGCTGTCTTCGCTTTGCTCATGGGTGTATATGTATATATTCCATTATTTTAATTATTATTTGCCTGATTTTGTAACTGCCATTTGTCTGGGGTTCATCTTTGGTTTCTCATTTTAGGATATTTTTTTTTTACTCTCCCTTAATGCCATAACAAACCACTTGTGGAATCTTCGTTCCTAACCAGAGATCAAACCCTGGCCCTTTGGATTGGGAGCACTGACTCCCAAGACCCTAGACTACCAGAGAGCTAACCCTAGGGAGTATCAAATAGTGAGAACTCACACAAAGGAAACCACTTGAATACAAGACCCAGCATCACCCAACCACCAGTAGCACCCTGTGAGGGATGCCTCATGTAAACAACAAACAAAACAAAAATACAAACCCAATCATCAGCAGACAGAAGTGATGGCAGAGGAAAAACAAACAAATAAACAAAAACTCAGCACAAATCTCACCCTATATGAAGCTCACACAAATCACTGGACCAACCTTAGGAGGGCAGAAACCAAAAGGAAGAAAGAATTCAACCTTCCTCAAGGAAAGAATTCAACTATCCTTGAAGCCTAGGAAAAAGGACCTCAAACACAATAGATAGATAGATAGATAAAGGCAGAGAAAAACTGCACAAATGAAGGAACAAACTAGAAACACAGAAGTCCAAATAAATGAAGAGGAAAGAGGAAAATTACCTGAAAATAATTTAGAATAATGATAGTAAAGATGACCAAAAACCTTGAAAACAAAATGGAGAAAATGCAAGAATCAACAAAGACCTAGAAGAATTAAAGAATAAGTACACAGAGACAAACAACATGATTACTGAAACTAAAAATACTCTAGAAAGAATCAATAGCAGAATGTCTGAAGCAGAAGAATCCATCAATGAGCTGGAAGATAAAATGGAAATAATTTCTGAAGAGTAGAGTAAAGTAAAAAAAAAAAATGAAAAGGGCTGAAGACAGTCTCAGAGACATCTGGGACCATATCAAATGCACCAACCTTCGAATTATAGGTGTCCCAGATGAAGAAGAGAGAAAGAAAGGTTGAGAAAATTTTTGAAGAGATTACTGTTGAAAATTTCCCCAACATGGAAAAGGAAATAGTCAATCAAGTGCAAGAGGCACAAAGAGTCTCATACAGGATAAACCCAAGGAGAAACACGCCAAGACACATACTAATCAAACTAACAAAGACCAAACACAAATAAAGAATATTAAAAGCCACACGGGAGAAGCAACAAGTAACATAAGGGAAACCCCATTTGCTTAACAGCTGATCTCTCAGCAGAAACTGCAGGCCAGAAGGGAAAGACAGGATGTATTTAAAGTACTGAAAGGAAAAAATCTAAAACCAAGGTTACTGTACACAGCACAGATCTCATTCAAAACTGATGGAGAAATAAAAAGCTTTTCAGACAAGCAAAGGCTAAGAGAATTCAATACCACCAAACCAGCTTTACAACAAATGCTACATGGACTTATATAGTCAAGAAATATAAGAGAAGAAAAAAGATCTACAAAATCTACCCCAAACAATTAAGAAAATGGCAATGGACATGTGTATCAATAATTACTTTAAATATAAATGGATTAAATACTCCAACCAAAAGACACAGACTGGCTGAATGGATACATAAACGAGACCCATATCTATGCTGTCTACAAGAAACCACTTCAGGCCTAAAGACATATAGACTGAAAGTGAGATGATGGAAGAATATACTCCATACAAATGGAAAGCAAAAGAAAGCTGGAGTAGCAATCCTCATATCAGACGAAACAGACCTTAGATAAGGAAGGATACTACATAATGATCAAAGGATCAATCCAAGAGGAAGACATAGCAATTGTAAATATCTATGCACCCCACATAGGATCACCTCAATACATAAGACAAATACTAACAAAAATAAAAGGAGAAATTGACAGTAGGAGTCTTTAACACCCCACTGACAACAATGGACAAATCACCAAAACAGAAAATTCATAAGAAACACAAGTCTAAAGTGATACATTAGATGAGTCGGATCTCACTGTTATCTTCAGGACATTCCATCCAAATGCAGAAGAATACACCTTCTTCTCAAGTGCACGTGGAACATTCTCCAGGATAGACCACATCTTGGGTCACAAACCAAACCTCAGTAAATTGAATCAAATTGAAATCATATCAAACATCTTCTCCGACCACAATGCTATGAGACTAGATATCAATAACAAGATAAAAACTGTAATAAACACAAACACATGGAGATTAAACAACACGTTTCTAAATAACAAACAGGTTACTGAAATAATCAAAAGGGAAATCAAAAAACTTCTGGAAAAAATGGCAATGAAAACACTACAACTCAAAACCTATGTATGGGATGCAGCAAAAGCAGTCCTAAGAGGGAAATTTATAGCAATCTATTCCTACCTCAAGAAACATCAAGAAAAACATCAAATAGACAAACTAACTTTACACCTAAAGCAACTGGAAAAGGAAGAAGGAAAAAACCCCAAAATTAGTAGAAGAAAAGAAACCATAAATATCTGAGCAGACATAAATGAAAAAGACATGAAAGAAACAGTAGTAAAGACTAATAAAACTAAAAGCTGGTTCTTTGAGAAGATGAACAAAATTGACAAACTCTTAGTTAGACTCATCAAGGAAAAAAGATGGAAGAATCAATTCGACAAAATTAGTAATGAAAAAGCAGAAGTTACTGCAGACAGTGCAGAAATACAAAGGATTATAAGAGACTATTATGAACAACTATATGGCAATAAAATAGGTAACTGGAAAGAAATGGACAGAGTTCAATTTTCCAAGACTGAAGCAGGAAGAAATAGAATTTATGAACAACCCAATTACAAGCACTGAAATTGAAGCTGTGATCAAAATTCTCCCAAAAAACGAAGCTGAAGACCAGGTGGCTTCATAAGAGAACTCTACCAAGCATTTAGAGAAGATTTAATGCCTACGCTTCTAGTTCAGTTCAGTTTAGTCGCTCAGTCATGTCCAACTCTTTGCAACCCCATGAATCGCATCATGCCAGGCCTCCCTGTCCATCAAAATCTCCTGGAGTTCACTCAAACTCATGTCCATCGAGTTGGTGATGCCATCCAGCCATCTCATCCTCTGTCATCCCCTTCTCCTCCTGCCCCCAATCCTACAAGCATCAGGGTCTTTTCAATTGAGTCAACTCTTCTCATGAGGTGGCCGAAGTACTGAAGTTTCAGCTTCAGCATCATTCCTTCCAAAGAAATCCCAGGGCTGATTTCCTTTAGAATGGACTTGTTGGATCTCCTTGCAGTCCAAGGGACTCTCAAGAGTCTTCTCCAACATCACAGTTCAGAAACATCAATTATTCAGTGCTCAGCTTTCTTCACAGTCCAACTCTCACATCCATACATGACCACTGGAAAAACCATACCCTTGACTAGATGGACTTTGTTGGCAAAGTAATGTCTCTGCTTTTGAATATGCTATCTAGGTTGGTCATAACTTTTCTTCCAAGGAGTAAGCATCTTTAATTTCATGGCTGCAATCACCATCTGCAGTGATTTTGGTATCTAAAACTCTTTCGAAAAATTGCAGAGGAAGAAACAGTTTCAAACTCATTCTACAAAGCCACCATCACTCTGATACCAAAACCAGATAAAGACAACACAAAAAAGAAAACTACAGGCCAATATCACTGATGAACATAGATGCAAAAATCCTCAACAAAATTTAAAAAAACAGAATTCAGCAACACATCAAAACACTCATACACCATGATGAAGTTGGGTTTATTCCAGGGATGCAAGGATTCTTCAATATATGCAAAGCAATCAATGTGATACACCATATTAACAAAATGAAAGATAAAAACCATATGATCATCTCAATAGATGCCAAAAAAGCATTTGACAAAATTCAGCACCTATTTATGTTTAAAAGTCTTCAATAAGTGGGCATTTAAAACTCTTCAATAAATGGGCATATAAAGAACCTACTTCAAAAAAGTAAAGGCCATATATGATAAGCCTACAGCAAACATTATTCTCAATGGTGAAAAACTGAAAGCATGCCCCCTAAGATCAGGAACAAGACAAGGGTGTCTACTTTCACCACTATTATTCAAGATAGTTCTGAAAGTTCTAGCTACAGCCATCAGAGAAGAAAAAGAAATATAAGGAACACAGATCAGAAAAGAGGAAGTAAAGCTCTCCCTGTTTGCAGATGACACGATAGTGTACATAGAAAACCCTAGAGATATTATCAGAAAATTACTAGAGCTCATTGGTGAATTTAGCAAAGTTTCAGGATACAAAATCAATACACAGAAATCACCTGCATTTCTATATACTAACAATGAAAAATCAGAGCAATTAAGGAATCAATCCCACTCACCGTTGCAACAAAAAGAATTACATATCTAGGAATAAAGTTACATAAGGAGACAAAAGAACTGTACACAGAAAATTATAAGACACTGATGAAAGAAATCAAAGATGACTTAAACAGATGGAGAGATATTCCATGTTCCTAGGTAGGAAGAATTGATATTGTGAAAATGAATATACTACCAAATGCAATCTACAGATTCAATGCAATCCCTATCAAATTTCCAATGGCACTTTTCATAGAACTAGAACAAAAAATTTCACAATTCATATGGAAACACAAAAGACCCCGAATAAGTGAAACAGTCTTCAGAAAGAAGAATGGAGCTGGAGGAATCAAGCTTCCTGACTTCAGGTTGTACTACAAAGCTACAGTCATCAAGACAGTATGGTACTGGCACAAAAACAGAAATATAGACCAATGGAAAAAGATAGAAAGCCCAGAAATAAACCCATGCACCTATGGATACTTCTTTTTTGACAAAGGAGGCAAGAATATACAATGGGGCAAAGTCACCCTCTTCAATAAATGGTGCTGGGAAAACTGGACAGCTACATGTAAAAGAATAAAATTAGAACACTTCCTAACCCATACACAAAGATAAACTCAATGTGGATTAAAGACCTAAATGTAAGATCAGAAACTATAAAACTTTTAGAGGAAAACATAGGCAGAAGACTGGATAACATAAATGAAAGCAAAATCCTCTATGACCCACCTCCAATCCACCTCCTAGATTAATGGAAATAAAAACAAAAGTAAACAAGGTGGAACAGATTAAACTTAAAAACTTTTGCACAGCAAAGGAAACTCTAAGCACAGTGAAAAGACAATCCTCAGAATGGGAGAAAATAATAGCAAATGAAACAACTGACAAAGGATTAATTTCCAAAATATACAAGCAGCTCATACAACACAATACCAGAAAAACAAACAACCCAATCAAAAAGTGGGAAAAGGGGTAAACAGACATTTCTCCAAAGAAGACATACAAGTGGCTAACAAACACATGACGAGATGCTCAACATTGCTCATTGTTCAGTTCAGTTCAGTTCAGTCACTCAGTCATGCCTGACTCTTTGAGACCCATAAATCGCACCACTCCAGGTCTCCCTGTCCATCACCATCTCCCGGAGTTTACCCAGACTCACGTCCATCGAATCGGTGATGCCATCCAGCCATCTCATCCTCTGTCGTCCCCTTCTCCTCCTGCCCCCATTCCTCCCAGCATCAGGGTCTTTTCCAATGAGTCAACTCTTTGCATGAGGTGGCCAAAGTATTGAAATGCAAATCAAAACCACAGTGAGATATCACCTCACACCATTCAGAATGGCCATCATCAAGAAGTCTACAAACAATAAATGCTGGAAAGGGCATGGAGAAAAGGGAATGCTTTTGCACTGTTGGTGGGAATATAAATGGATATAGCCACTATGGAAGACAGTATGGAGATTCCTTTAAAAACTACAAATAAAGCCACCATATGACCCAGCAATCCCACTCCTACTCATATACCTTGAAGAAACCAAATCTGAAAGAGACACATGTATCTCATGGTTCACTGCAGCACTATTTACAATCATTAAAACATGGAAGCAACCCCTATGTCCATTGACAGATGAATGGATAAAGAAGTTGTGCTATGTATACACAAGGGAATATTACTCAGCCATAAAAATGAATGCATTTGAGTCAGTTCTAATGAGGTAGATGAACCTAGAACCTATTATACAGAGTGAAGTGAGTGAGAAAGTGAAAGATAAATACCATATTCTAACACATATATATGGAATCTAGAAAATTCGTAATGAAGAACTTACAGTGCAAAAATGGAGAAACAGACATAGGGAATAGACTTATGATCATGAGGAGAGGGGAGGAGAGGGTGAGATGTACAGAAAGAGTAACATGGAAACTTATATTACCATATATAAAATAGATAGCCAATGGGAATTTTCTGTATGGCTCAGGAAACTCAAACAGGTGCCCTGTATAAACCTAGAGAGGTGCGATAGAGAGGGAGATGGGAGGGAGCTTGAAAAGGGAGGGGATATATGTATACCTATGGCTGATTCATGTTGAGGTTTGACAGAAAACAGCAAAATTCTGTAAAACAATTATCCTTCAATAAAAAATAAATTAATTAAAAAAACCCACAACATTCAGAAAACTAAAAAAAAATTTAAATTAATTTTAAAAAGAATGATTTGGCTATTCAGGGTCTTTTATGTTTTCAGACAAATTGTAAAACTCATTATGCTAATTCTGAGAAAAATGTCATTGGCAATTTGTACTTTATCTGTACGTTGCTTTGGGTAGTATAGTCATTTTCACAATACTGATACTTACCGTCCAAGAACATTGTATATTTCTCCATCTACCATCTGATGCAATGATCTGATTCCTGGGCCTGTACCCAGCTGCTAAGTCGCTTCAGTCATGTCCGACTCTGTGCGACCCCACAGACAGCAGCCCACCAGGCTCCCCCGTCCCTGGGATTCTCCAGGCAAGAACACTGGAGTGGGTTGCCATTTCCTTCTCCAATTCATGAAAGTGAAAAGTGAAAGTGAAGTCACTCAGCCATGTCCAACTCTTAGCGACCCCATGGACTGTAGCCTACCAGGCTCCTCCGTCCATGGGATTTTCTAGGCAAGAGTACTGGCGTGGGGTGCTATCGCCTTCTCCGAGAGCAAACCCTAATTAAAAAATACACATGTACCCCAGTGTTCATTGCAGCACTATTTACAATAACCAGGACATGGAAGCAACCTAAATGTTCATCAGCAGAGGAATGGAAAAAGAAGAGATACATATATACTGTGGACTATTATTCAGCCATAAATAGGAATGAAACTGTGTTATTTGTAGACATGTAGATGGACCTAGAGACTGTCATACTGGGTTAAGTAAGTAAGAAAAACAAGTATCATATATTAATATATACATATATATGTGAAATCTAGAATAGAATAGATGATCTTATTTGCAAAGCAGAAATATAGATGGATACATAAAAAACAAACATATGTATACCAAGGAGGAGAAGGAGTGGGATGAATTGGGAGATTGGGATTGACATACATATGCTATTGATATACTATGTATAAAATACATAACTAATGAGAGCCTACTGTGTAGTTCAGGGAATTCTACACAGTGCTCTGAGGTGAGCTAAATGGGAAGGAATCCAACAAACAAGGAATATGTGTACACATATAGCTGATCCACTTTGCTATACAGTGGAAACTAATACAACATTGTAAAACAACTATACTCTAATAAAAATTACTTTATAAAAAAGGAAAATGTTGTTAGTTTTCTTTGAAGAATGACAGAAATGATCATCAAGTCTCTTTTTGCACTAACTCACTTCCAAATTCTTTGTTAGCTTAATAAAAATCCATTTATTTAAATCCCTCATCTTCTTTGGGTAAGATATTTTCTTTTGATGCCATGTTTTGTTCTTCACAAAAATGAATAGTTTACATCCTATAGTGCCTATCTGAAAGTATTCAGAGAATTTAAAAAGCTAGTTTATGAAAAAACTCACAAATTTTGTCTTATGAAAGGATTGTTTTCTTCAGAGTAAGTTTTCCTATTTCATTTAGTAAAGACAGACAGTTAGTATTAAATAATATTAATTACCTTAAAGGCTAATATGCATGAAAGTTGGGTTCTTTTGTAATTTCACAAGGAAATTCCACTAGGAAATATTGTACTGAGTTTTAAAAATATCCCAATGGATACCAAGTGTCTTCAATTAGGTTTCAGTGAGTAGAGTATACTGTTTCTTAATAGATAGTTTGAAAAGAATTACAAGCACATTCTGCAAATGTTTTCTCTTAAGGTCAGATAGATTTTAGGAAAACATGGTCTTTAGTTTTAAATCACTGGTAGTAAACTCATTTTTAAAACCAAATTAGCTTACTTCTGAAAAAATAATAAAACATTAGTTGAGTATTTAAAAATCATCATAAATGGAAATTATTGTCATAATTTATCAAGAAAGATTTCAGTGTATTTTAGCACTATGCTTGGGGCTGGTGCATGGGGATCACCCACAGAGATGTTATGGGGAGGGAGGTGGGAGGGGGTTTCATGTTTGGGAACACATGTAAGAATTAAAGATTTTAAAATTTAATTAAAAAAAAAAGGTTAATCATGTTCATTTATTTCAGCCATATCAGCTTTTCATAATAATTAACATATTACAATATTCATAAGTTTTTATTTCTTTTAATTATTATCTTTCCAGTTCTAAAATGTTTTCTTTGGTATCCTCTATTTCTGTGTTAAGACAGTTTATTACCCCGTTAGTGTCATGCATGTTTGTAATTTCTTGTCGAAGCATTTTTGTGATGAGTGCTTTAAAATCTTTTTCAGGTAATCCTAACATGATTGTCATCTTGGTTGAACATCTGTTGAATGATAGGATATTCATTTGGAGAGGAGGAGAAAGTAGTCTACCTGGACTACCTTTTTGTTACTAGTTTGAGAGTCAAGAAATGCTGGGCATAGGATATGATTTTTCTGTTAGGTGCGGGGTTTGTAAACAACTCCTGCCACCATATTATTGCAGCCTTGGGCTCTTTAATTAACACTGTGTTCCTCATTAAATTTTAAAAAGTTTTATTTTGCTTTTCCAGAATTTTTCTTTGTTTGCTTCTTGTGTTATTTCCAAGGTTTTTTATTTTCATACTCAGCATAGAGAAATGAATTTATATGTCTTTTTTGGCTGGAATCCCTGAACTTACTTTTTAAAGGAATGAATATCTGTCCTAATTTCAAAACACTTTGAAAAATAAGTATATAGTACAAAATCACTTTGTAAAAAAATTTTTATAATCTAGATTGTATTCAATGGATATCATAAAATGAGACTATAATAATATTTGCTTAAATTAATGTTTTTAAATGGATAAAGATGAAAATGTAAAGACTGTTCACCTACAATGGTTTTAAAAAGCTTAAAACCTAAAATACTAATGCTAATAGGGAAAATTATCTAAAAATGTAAGCAAAACATAAACATAGAAAATTAAAACAAAATGCAGAATCTTCATCTCATTTTTATTTACAGTTGTTATACATGTTTCAGTTTTCCTCCATTTCTGCTTTCTTGTTCGTGGACTTCAGATCATGGCATCAGAAAGCTAATTTTAAAGTGGAAAATTAGGAAGTGGCCTTCAGTGTGGCTGGATTAGTGAAGAGTTTTAGGAATGAAATAAAGTGATTGTGAAAGTGAAGTAGTGAATTTGTTCATTTTATCAGGGTTTTTGGAGGTTTAGAGCAAAGACTTGGCTTATTTACAAGGATAAAAAATTTAAATATCTTTCTCATTTCCTCCACTTTCTAATCTCTGAAATCACTCTATGTTATGTGGAAACAAAAAGATTATGTTTTATAAAGTTGACTTTTGGCATACTGACATATTGCAATATATTTATTTATAACTTTTAACAATGCATATCAGAGTTCCCACTGTAACTCTTAAGTAACAGATTGTTTTTACCTTTGAGAAAATCTTCAGGATCTCAGTGCTCTTCTTTTCAAAACAGACCTAATCACACATCATTTCTATAACATGCTTAAACTTGAACTTCTAATGAATGCTGGAATTGAATGTGTTTTGCTCAAACTTTGAGACTATGACTAACAAGAGAAAATAGCCAGTATAGATTTTTTTGTTTTAAATCTTAATACTCCCTTATGAGGTAAGTTGGCTAAATTTTAATATTTGCTTTTATTATAAATTGAATATCCCATTTGTTATGATATTACTTGTGAGGTGCCTTAAAGTATAATGAACTTGTGAGGTTCATTATATCAGAAATAAAATAAGGAGTAAAACAGTGAGTCATTTCAGTGTAACTTTTGGCAAAGCTTTTTGGGGAAATTATTTTGCTTAATAAAATTCCTATTAAACTCGACATTTGCCCATGAGGAAATATCAATATATAATCATAGGACTACAGCTTTTGTCAAAAAATATTTTAGGAGACACATTGTATTTAGATTGCTGAATAGCTGCAATGAACCCTTACCTTTCAACTAAGGGGAAAAGGAAGTCCATCATTAAGCAATCTGTTAGGCAATGCCATATTTAACTATTCTCATTGTTTGATTTTAATTACAGGTTTGTATCAGGAAACTGATTCACATCCTCTGAATGCCATCTAAAATTACAACCTAAAATCTAAGTGTGTTTGTTGTCAAACACTAAGTACCATTTAGGAAAAAAAGGAAAGGTGCCTATCCACCAATATCTTTGTCATTGCTTTAAATAACCCTTTTAGTTTTCTTAAGGGGAATTTCAAATGTCACCAGCTCTAGCCACAGTCAAAAAGTTTACTTGTCATGTTGACCTCAGAATATTTCTGAAATTTCTATTTCGGAAGCTGACATTAATCTATCAGGAAAGATATTAGATTCTGAGAAAACCGGATATCTGAAACATTTCTCATTTTGCTTTGGGGAACATGCCTAGAGGGTGGGATGATTTGGGAGAATGGCATTGAAACATGTATACTATCATGTAAGAAAGGAAGCACCAGTCTATGTTCGATACAAGATACAGGATGCTTGGGGCTGGTGCACGGGGATGATCCAGAGAGATGATATGGGGTGGGAGGTGGGAGGGGGATTCAGGATTGGGAGCTCGTATATACCCGTGGCGGATTCATGTCAATGTATGGCAAAACCAATACAGTATTGTAAAGTAAAATAAAGTAAAACTAAAATTAAAAAAAAAAAACAAAACAGTAAACACACTGTGTTATATGCATACAGTGGAATATTATTCAACAATTTAAAGAGCTATCAAACACAAAAAAAGGCATGAATGAGTTTTAAATTGATTATGCAAACTGAAAGATGTCAGTCTAAAAAGGCTATATAATGTATAATTACAACTACAACATTTTAGAAATTGCAAAACTATATAGAAGCTAAAAGAGCTGTAAATACCAGTAGTTGTGAAGGGACAGGATGGATGGATACGTGAATGACACAGGATTTTTAGGGTTGTGAAATTACTCTGTATGATACTATATATTTGTGTAACATCTGTAATGACACAATACATTTGTAAGAAGCACACATTAGTAGCACAAAGAGTGAAACATAATATATGCAGATTTAAAATAACTCATTTATAAGATTAAGATCTCCCAAGATGGAATGCAGAATGTTCAAAACTATCTGTATTACAAATGTATAAATCAAACTTACCGAATGGGATGCTAGAATGAATAATTCTGGTAATGAGTGAAATTTGTGAAAATAAAGACAAATGAAATTGTAAAAAAAAATAAATAAACTAGTGTTTCTATAGATCTAATCTTAATTTATTGAATGTTATACTGCTTAAAAAAATGTGAAGTCACTTTGATTCTTGTCATTTTAGCCAGTGAAGAGAGGATAAGAGCAGATGTCCAGAGAGAGTTTCCCTTTTAATTTAGGAAGGCAGAAGTTGTACATATCACTTCTGCTTATACTTCAGTGCCAAGAGCTTAGTCACATATCTGCAACTACTACAGGGTCTTAGGGACATGTGCTTCCTGGGTGGGCAGCCGTGACCCAAATCAAATTCTATTACGATGGAGGTAGAGAAAAGTGATATTAATGGACATCTGGTGGCCATCAACTGTCAGAGAATACCTATTCCCAAGTTTTTGTATGACTGCAAAGTCTATGCTCTTTACATTTCATATCCAGATGTACGGGCAAGAAATGTATTTCACTGTGTCATCTTTATAAATATACTCTCTTCCCAATAGCCCTTCACTAATTCAGGATTTAAAGAAAAAAATTACCTGTTTTTAGTATACACCATTTATTACTTTTGGAATACTGATTTCTCTTCCACTAAGTTATTATAGACACAAATTTTAGGTAGCAATCATATAATAATTTCTTTGTTGGATATAGCCTGATTGAAATATTCTCCTTTAATTAAACAAAAGTCTTCTTCCAATTAATGTTTACTCAGTAGCTTTAGTTTATGCCTTCTAGAGCTTCACTATTCTATATGATTGCCACTAGACTTCTGTGACTATATAAATTTTATTTAAAATAAGCTAAAATTAAATAAAATTGAAAATTCTTCAGCCACAGTGTTTAGCATATTTAAAGTCTCAATAGCCCTATGTGGCTAATGGTGACAATACTAGATAATATAGAGAACATCCTTAATACTGGACACTGTAGAGGACATAAAAGTTTTATTGGACAGTACTGTATCCAGAGTGGAAGAGACGAAATCTATTACAGTATTAAATGGCCTCCCAACATTAAAGTGTCTGTATTTTTTTTCTTTATTTGAAAAATCAGCTTACAAATCACTTGAGTTCAATTAAAAATTTCAATATTTTATTTGTTTCATGCTCTATTTTGAGACTCAAGGATAGAGTAGTAGACAAAACAAGGATTCTTGTCCCCATGGAATTTTCATTTTAACAGAGAAAGGGAACCAAAAACAGTTCAGTCGTGTCTGACTCTTTGCAACCCCATGAATCGCAGCACACAAGGCCTCCCTGTCCATCACCAACAGCTGGAGTTTACCCAGACTCATGTGCATGAAATCAGTGATACCATCCAGCCAACTCATCCTCTGTTGATCCTTCTCCTTCCGCCCCCAATCCCTCCTAGCATCACGGTCTTTTCCAATGAGTCAGCTCTTCGTATGAGGTAGCCTAAGTATTGGAGTTTCAGCTTTAGCATCAGTCCTTCCAATGAACACCCAGGACTGATATCCTTTAGGATGGACTGGTTGGATCTCCTTACAGTCCAAGGGACTCTCAAGAGTCTTCTCCAACACCACAACTCAAAAGCATCAATTCTTCGGCGCTCAGCTTTATTCACAGTCCAACTCTCACTGTCAACTTTCACATGACCCCTGGAAAAACCATAACCTTAACTAGATAGCTTTCTTTACAGTCCAGCTCTTCACAGTCCAACTCTCACATGACCACTGGAAAAACCATAGTCTTGACTAGACGGACCATGTTGGCAAAGTAATGTCTCTGCTTTTTAATATGGCACCTAGGTTGGACATAACTTTCCTTCCAAGGAGGAAGTGTCTTTTAACTTCATGACTGCAATCATCTTCTGCAGTGATTTGGGAGCCCAAAAAAATAGAGTCTGACACTGTTTCCACTGTTTCCCCATCTATTTCCCATGAAGTGATGGGACCAGATGCCATGATCTTAGTTTTATGAATGTTGAGCTTTAAGCCAACTTTTTCACTCTCCTCTTTCACTTTCAGCAACAGGCTTTTGAGTTCCTCTTCACTTTCTGCCAGAAGTGTGGTGTCATCTACATATATGAGGTTATTAATATTTCTACCAGCAATCTTGATTCCAGCTTGTGCTTCTTCCAGCCCAGTGTTTCTCATGATGTACTCTGCATATAAGTTAAATAAGCAGGGTCACAATAATACAGCCTTGACATACTCCTTTTCCTATTTGGACCCAGTCTGTTGTTCCACGTCCAGTTCTAACTGTTGCTTCCTGGCCTGCATACAGGTTTCTCAAGAGGCAGGTCATGTGGTCTGGTATTCCCATCTCTTTCAGAATTCTCCACAGTTTATTGTGACCCACACAGTCAAAGGCTTTTGCATAGTCAATAAAGCAGAAGTAAATCTTTTTCTGGAACTCTCTTGCTTTTTCGATGATCAAGCAGATGTTGGCAATTTGATCTCTGGATCCTCTGCCTTTTCTAAAACCAGCTTGAACATATGGAAGCTCATGATTCACGTATTGCTGAAGCCTGGCTTGGAGAATTTTGAGCATTACTTTACTAGTGTGTGAGATGAGTGCAACTGTGTGGTAGTTTGAGCATTCTTTGGCATTACCTTTCTTTGGGACTGGAATGAAAACTTACCTTTTCCAGTCCTGTGACCACTGCTGAGTTTTCCAATTTTGCTGGCATATTGAGTGCAGCACTTAGACAACATCATCTTTCAGGATTTGAAATAGCTCAACTGGAATTCCATCACCTGCACTAACATTGTTCGTAGTGATCCTTTCTAAGGCCCACTTGACTTCACATTCCAAGATTTCTGGCTCTAGGTGAGTGATCACACCATCGTGATTATCTGGGTTGTGAAGCTCTTTTTTGTACAGTTCTTCTGTGTATTCTTGCCACCTCTTCTTAATATCTTCCACTTCTGTTAGGTCCATACCATTTCTGTCCTTTATCGAGCCCATCTTTGCATGAAATATTCCCTTGGTGTCTCTGATTTTCTTGAAGAGATCTCTAGTGTTTCCCATTCTGTTCTTTTCCTCTTTTTTTTGCATTGATCACTGAAAAAGGCTTTCTTTTCTTTCCTTGCTATTCTTTGGAACTCTGCATTCAGATGCTTATATCTTTCCTTTTCTCCTTTGCTTTTCATTTCTCCTCTTTTCACAGCTATTTGTAAGGCCTCCTCAGGCAGCCATTCTGCTTTTTTGCATTTCTTTTCCATGGGGATGGTCTTGATCCCTGTCTCCTGTACAATGTCATGAACCTCTGTCCATAGTTCATCAAGCACTCTATCTATCAGATCTAGTCCCTTAAATCTGTTTCTCACTTGCACTGTATAATCATAAGGGATTTGATTTAGGTCATACCTGAATGGTCTCTTGGTTTTCTCTACTTTCTTCAATTTAAGTCTGAATTTGGCAATAAGGAGTTCATGATCTGAGCCACAGTCAGCTCCCAGTGTTGTTTTTGCTAACTGTATAGAGTTTCTCCATCTTTGGCTGCAAAGAATATAATCAATCTGATTTCGGTGTTGACCATCTGATGATGTCCATATGTAGAGTCTTCTTGTTGGAAGAGGGTGTTTGCTATGACCAGTGTATTTTCTTGGCAAAACTCTATTAGTCTTTGCCTTGCTTCATTCTGTACTCCAAGGCCAAATATGCCTGTGACTCCAGGTGTTTCTTGATTTCCTACTTTTGCATTCCAGTCCCCTATAATGAAAAGGACATGTTTTGTAGGTGTTAATTCTAAAAGGTCTTGTAGGTCTTCATAGAACTGTTCATCTTCTTCAGCATTACTGGTTGGCTCATAAGCTTGGATTACCATGATATTGAATAGTTCGCCTTTGAAATGAACAGAGATCATTCTATCACTGAGATTGCATACAAGTACTACATTTCAGACTCTTTTGTTGACCATTATGGCTACTCCATTTCTTCTAAGGGATTCCTGCCCACAGTAGTAGATATAATGGTCATCTGATAAATTCACCCATTCCAGTCCATTTTAGTTTGCCGATTCCTAGAATGTCAATGTTCACTCTTGCCATCTCCTGTTTGACCACTTCCAATTTGCCTTGATTCATGGACCTGACATTCCAGGTTCCTATGCAATATTGCTCTTTACAGCATCAGACCTTGCTTCTATCACCAGTCATATCCACACTGGGTATTGTTTTTGCTTTGGCTCCATCCCTTCACTCTTTCTAGAGTTATTTCTCCACTGATCTCTAGTAGCATACTGGGTACCTACTGACCTGGGGAGTTCTTCTTTCAGTATCCTATCATTTTGCCTTTTCATACATTTCATGGGGTTCTCAAGGCAAGAATACTGAAGTGGTTTGCCGTTCCCTTCTTCAGTGGACCACATTCTGTCAGACCTCTCCACCATGACCCGTCTGTCTTGGTTGGCCCCACACGACATGTCTTAGTTTCATTGAGTTAAGACAAGGCTGTGGTCAATGTGATCAGATTGGCTAGTTTTCTGTGTTTATGATTTCAGTGTGTCTGCCCTCTGATGCCCTCTCACAACACCTACCGTCTTACTTGGGTTTCTCTTACCTTTGATGTGGGGTATCTCTTCACGGCTGCTCTAGCAAAGCGCAGCCTCTGCTCCTTGTCTTGGACGAGGTCACCCCTCCTGACCTTGAACGTGGAGTTGCTCCTTTGGCCCTTCTGTGCCCTTGCAGCCGCCTCTTCTTGGACTTGGGGTTGCTCCTCTCTGCCACCACCCCTGTCCTCAGACGTGGGGTAGCTCCTCTTATCCGCTGCCCCTGACCTTGGACAAGGGATAGCTCCTCTCAGCCGCTCCTATGCCATAGCAGCCTGGCACTCTTGCTCGCAGCCCCTGACCTTGGGTGTGGGGTAGCTCCTCTCAGCCACGGGCACCCGCCAAAAACTGACAAATCAAATAAACAAAACATCAGCCATAATAAATAAGTAAAATATGTAGTTTGTAAGCACTGTTAGTGCTATGGAAAGAAGAAATGTAGGGGAAGAGGAGGGAGGCACTGAAACAGATGTAATTTGCAATTTTAAATAGAGTTATCAGAGCAGACTTCACCTAAGTGGTACTGAGCAAGGATTTGAAAGAGGTAAGTGAATTACCTCTGTGACAGCTTGCGAGAAGAGTGTTCCAGGTAGAAAGAAGAACCAAGGCAAAGAGCACAGCAAAGCAGCCAGTGTGACTGGAGCAGGGTAAACAAATAGCAGCCTAGTAACAGATAGGGACATCAGAGTGGTGTATGAGAGAGGGTTGTACACAGCTTTGTAGACCCTTATAAGCACTTAGTGGAGGCACTATAGAGTTTTAAGAAGTGAAATTTTTTGACAATTTTTTTTTAAGGCTAAATTCTGCAGTGATGTTGGGAATAAGCCTACAGTAGGGGATGGGTAAATAAAAAAGCATAAAGTATATGTTTTATGCATATGCTTATGGCTAAATAAAAAAGCATATGCTTTATGCCTATGCATGTGGGTAAATAAAAAGCAAAACGTTATGTTTATTACTTTACAAGGTTTGTAAAATTATTTCCCGATCTCTTATCATAATTTCCATTGTATTCTCTAGTTGGCATGATTTAGTTTACTAGAGTCTTTCTTCAAATGAGACTCCAAGAATAGAAAACAATACCCTAAATAATATGCCAGGACAATATAATATAATTATATTTAGTGAAAGTGAATTTGAAGTGTTATTCACTCAGTCATGTCTGACTCTTTGCAACCCCATGGACAGTAACCCACCAGATGAACTATTGTAATTCTACATTTAAAGATTTTTTAGATGTCTTAAATTAGTCATATGTCTTGAAGACTTTGATTGAATTAAAGCCTTGATGATATTTTTGGATTTATTAACAGAAGTTTCCTAAACTATGCAATTTATTATTTTGAAACCAAATGCAAATATCATGTTTATGCATATAAAGTTTGTGTGTCTTTATTTTCCCTTACCCAGTGTATCCTAATCCTTTGTACTTACTTACTCTATGATCCAGTGAATGTTAGTATAACTCTGCTAACATGTGAAATGAACTCAATTGTATGGTAGTTTGAACATTCTTTGACGTTTTCTTTCTTTAGGACATTAGGAATGAAAACTGACCTTTTCCAGTCCTGTGGCCACTGCTGAGGTTTCCAAATCTGCTGACATATTGAGTGCAGCACTTTTACAGCATAATCATTTAAGGATTTGAAATAACTCAGCTAGTATTTCATCACTTCCACTTGCTTTGTTCATAGTAATGCTTCCTAGGGCCCTCTTGACTTCATACTCCAGAATGTTTGGTGTATGAGGTCAAGGGATCCTTAGCATTTGAGAATGAAAAGGTCAATGGTAAGTCAAAATATTTCAGTAAATTGAAGCCAGACAAGCTTTTTAGGTACACCCACAGTTTTGGTCTTCAGAGAATTACTAGCTACTTCCAAGAAAAATATATCAGTCCCATTCATAAATTCCAAATTTGGTTAAAAAAATCATTTGGACAAAAACAGATGATTTGGTACAAGTTAATCCTTCCTCTTTTGAACTTTAGACACTGGGAACTAAAAGCCATTGTTTAATGGTTTCTGTAGTTATTTTATTAGTGAAAAAGTTTCTGCTCTAAATCTGTTTTTACTGATGTTGAGTGGATATCTCCTATATCCACTTATCACATATTGTTAATCCAGAAGTACATAAATATGTCCAAAATTTAGGAAGCCTTCACTAAAGTTAAAATGCTGGCATAAGGATTACTTATTTTATACGTAGTTGTTTATGCCTCTTAATCCCATACCTCTATCTCAGTGTCCCCACTTTTCCTCTCCTCATTGGCAACTGCTAGTTTGTGGCTATTTCTGCTTTTTATATTTATTCATTTTAGTTTTTAGATTTCACATATAAGTGATAACACAGACTTTATCTTTCTCTGACTTATTTCACTAAGCATAATACCCTCTAGTTTCATCCATGTTGCTGCGGATAGCAGAATTTCATAATTTCATTCTTTTTATGACTGAACAATATTCTGTTGCATATGTGTACTATTTCTTGCTTATCCATTTATCTGTTGATGGACACTCTTATAAATAGCACTACTTGGAATATTAAGGTGCCTGTATCTTTATGAATCAGTGTTTTCATTTTCTTCATGTATATACTGGGAGTAGAATTGCTAGATTATATGTTTTTTATGCAATATTATATTCTAACATATTTTATATGGTATTCTATGTATTTATTTGAGGGACCTCCATGCTATTTTCCACCATGGCTGCACTAATTTACATCCATCTGCACTACACTAGGGTTCCCTTTCTGTGCCTTCTCATCAATAGTTATTTGCAGACATTTTGATGATAGCCATTTTGACAAGGTGAGGTATTACCTCATAGTGGTTTTGATTTACATTTCTCTGAGGATTAGCAATGCTAAACATTTTTTCATGTGCCTGTTGGACATTTGAGCACCTTCTTTGTAAAAATATGTATTCAGGACTTCTGTACATTTTTTTTAATTTGTTTATTGGCTTTTTTGATATTGAGTTATATGAACTGTTTATATATCTTGGATATTGACCCCTTATTGGTCATATCATTTGCAAATATTTTCTTCAGTAGATTGCCTTTTCATTTTGTTGCTGGTTTCCTTCATTATGTATAATCTTTTAATTTTTGTTAGGTCACATTTGTTAATTTGGGTTTTGTTTCCTTATCCTTAAGTGCAGGCCCAAAGAAAATATTGCTCTGATTTATGTCAAAGTGTGTTATAGAAATCTATGAGTTCTGGTTTTACATTTAAGGTTTTAACCCATTTTGGGGGGTTTTGCTTTTGTATATGGTATGAGAATATGTTCAGATTTCATTCTTTACTTGTAGCTGTTCCAGGTTTCCCAGCACCATTTATTGAAGATTCTATCTTTCCTGCATTGTATATGTTTGCCTCTTTTGTCAGACATAGACTGTAGGTGTGTGGGTTTATTTCTGATCCCTTTATTCTGTTCCATTGATCTATGTGTCTGTTTTTGTGCTCATCCCATACTATGTTGCTTACTATAGCTTAGTAGTATAATCTGGTGTAAGGGAGTGTGTAACTTCCAACTCTGTTCTTTCTCAGTAGATTGCTTTGACACTTTGAGGTCTTTTGTGGTTCCATATTAGGATTATTTCTTCTAGTTCTGTGAAAAGTGTCATGGGTATTTTGATAGGGATTGCATTAAATCTGTAGATTGATTTGAGTACTATTATAACTTTAACTATATTCTTCCAATCCACAAACATGAGATACCTTTCTGTTTATTTGCCTCATCTTCAGATTCCTTCATGAGTGTCTTATAATTGTCAGAGTGTAGGTCTTTCACATCTTTGGTTATCAGTTCAGTCCAGTTCATCGCTCAGTCGTGTCCGACTCTTTGTGACCCCATGAATTGCAGCACGCCAGGCCTCCCTGTCCATCACCATCTCCCGGAGTTTACTCAAACTCATGTCCATTGAGTCGGTGATGCCATCCAGCCATCTCATCCTCTGTTGTCTTCTCCTCCTGCCCCCAATCCCTCCTAGCATCAGGGTCTTTTCCAATGAGTCAACTCTTTGCATGAGGTGGCCAAAGTATTGGAGTTTCAGCTTTAGCATCAGTCCTTCCAATGAACACCCAGGACTGATCTCCTTTAGAACGGACTGGTTGGATCTCCTTGCAGTCCAAGGGGCTCTCAAGTCTTCTCCAACACCATAGTTCAAAACCATCAATTCTTTGGTGCTCAGCCTTCTTCACAGTCCAACTCTCACATCCATACATGACCACTGGAAAAACCATAGCCTTGACTAGACAGACCTTGTTGGCAATGTCTCTGCTTTTTAATAATGCTATCTAGGTTGGTCATAACTTTCCTTCCAAGGAGCAAGCATCTTTTAATTTCATGGCTGCAGTCACCATCTGCAGTGATTTTAGAGTCCCCAAAAAATAAAGTCTGACACTGTTTCCACTGTTTCCCCATCTATTTCCCATGAAGTGATGGGACCAGAGGCCATGATCTTCATTTTATGAATGTTGAGCTTTAGGCCGTTTTCACTCTCCTCTTTCACTTTCATCAAGAGGCTCTTTAGTTCCTCTTCTCTTTCTGCTCTAAGCGTGGTGTCATCTGCATATCTGAGGTTATTGATATTTCTCCCGGCAATCTTGATTCCAGCTTGTGCTTCTTCCAGCCCAGTGTTTCTCATGATGTACTCTGCATAGAAGTTAAATAAGCAGGATGACAATATACAGCCTTGATGTACTCCTTTTCCTATTTGGAATGAGATTGTTGTTTCACGTCCAGTTCTAAATGTTGCTTCCTGACCTGCATATAGGTTTCTCAAGAGGCAGGTCAGGTGGTCTGGTATTCCCATCTCTTTCAGAATTCTCCACAGTTTATTGTGATCCATACAGTCAAAGGCTTTGGCATAGTCAATAAAGTAGAAATAGATGTTTTTCTGGAACTCTCTTGCTTCTTTGATAATCCAGCAGATGGTTATATATACTCCTAAATATTTAGTTGCTGATTTTAAGAGTAAGGAATTGGTGTCAGGTTACTTCCAGTTGTGTACAGTGAGCTTCTCTACCCCTTCCTCTTTTTTTTTACTTTTTTTGTTTTACCTTCACACATTCTTTCTCTACACTATTAATTCAGTATATGGTTTTACTATGCTTTGTACAATTACCATCAATAATTCTTTTTGATATTCAAATTACACAGTATTTGGAAAATATGAGCCTTTTTATGTTGAACTCCATGTTGTTCCCACAAAATAACAATTGATAAATACTTCATGACTTGCTGAAATTCTCAAGGTTCATTGTGTGTTTTCTGTTTCATGGCTAAAATCAGTATTTTTTGCAAAATCTATAGTTGTGTTTAATGGGGAATAATTTTTGAGGGCCAAATCATGGATGAATAATGTTTAGTCCTTTTGGGTTTCCATTGCTTGTAGACATTTTTCAGTGGCCAGATTTTGGAAATAATAGCAATAGTAGTTATTCATTATCTATTATATCATACTTATTGTTATCCTAGTGCTAATTTTAAAAATTTAAATGTTGCTTTTATTGAAATAATATTCATATATAATTAAATAACACTAAATAAATACAGATGTGAAAACTCTGCTTCACTTAATATGGATATCCAAGGGCCTAGGTGACCCACTGTAAAAATTGTATAAAAATATCAAATTCTCCCAAGGACTGGCAAGAAATTAAGAATTCAGGCTGAAATTAAAAGGACACTAAATTTGCCTTTTCCTGGGGAATTTTTTATTAATTCATTGAATTTGATCATCAGCTTTTGCAAACTTGTGGAACTTGGATGCTACAAGAACTCAACTTCAGAACCTGAGGTGATGGATAGAGTTGAAGACTGCTTTAAAGCCTACCCACCAAAAATCTTCACTTGATTTGTAAGGATGGAATAGAAATCCCCTTCTCCAAACTGACTGCTGCTAGGAAACACTGTCCTGAAACTTGGCACAAAAGATTTTTTTTTTTTCCATTATTAGATTTATTGTAAATCCTCTGTTTTCTTTTAGACACCGTCACCAAAGACATAGTTTTAACATGTAACTTAAATGCTACTTCCACCATTAAGTTTCTCCTGATTTTCTCCAGTTACAAATATCTGTCCCTTTCTCTGCATTTCTTTTTTTTTTTAATTAATTTTTTTTATTTAATTTTAAAATCTTTAATTCTTACATGTGTTCCCAAACATGAAACCCTCTCCCACCTCCCTCCCCATAACATCTCTGTGGGTCATCCCCATGCACCAGCCCCAAGCATGCTGTATCCTGCGTCAGACATAGACTGGCGATTCAATAATCACTTGTGAGAATTTGATTCGTAACCATAAGTCAGATATTGTACAGGTTGACAGCCTGAGTTCATCAGTTCAGTTCAGTTCAGTCTCTCAGTCATGTCCGACTCTTTGCGACCCCGTGAACCACACCATGCCAGGCCTACCTGTGTTTCACCAACTCTTGGAGTCCACCCAAACCCATGTCCGTTGAGTTGGTGATGCCATCCAACCATCTCATCCTCAGTCATCCCCTTCTCCTCCTGCCTTCAAACTTTCCCAGCATCAGGGTGTTTTCCAGTGAGTTCATAACATAGTCCAATAAGGTGGTCTGAAAACCCCTTATGCCAAGAATTTACTTTCAAATACCCTAGACTCAGTGCCTCCAGATGACTGACGGTAACGTGGAAACTTAATTACCATATGTAAAACAGATATCCACTGGATTTGCTGTATGTCTCAGGGAACTCAGACAGGGGCTCTGTATCAACCTAGAGGGGTAGGGAGGGGAGGGAGATGGGAGAGAGGTTCACAAGGGAGCGTACATATATACACCTATGGCTGATTCATGTTGATGTTTGACAGAAAACAACAAAATTCTATAAAGCAACTATCCTTCAATTTAAAAAATAAAATTTTTAAAAGTCTATATAAATTCTCTCTGAAAGAATCCATCTTCATCCTAGGCTTCAAGTGTTTTCATAGACAAGATTCCATCTATTCAAAAGTAACAATACATACAAAGATCATCATGAGCAACAATCAGAAAAATATATGTACCTGAATTATACTAATGTGTTTGTGTATATGTATATACATATATATATAATATATATATAATTTAAAATAGGTTAAACAATATCAAGGACCTAGAATTAGACTTAACAAGATATGGGCACAATATTTGTGCATATTGTATAAAGCTATTAATATAATAAAATATTGAGAGACTTGTCTGATGGAGAAATATACCTTGTTCATGAGTTGGAAGATTCAGTATTTTAATAATCTCATTTTCCCCACTTTGGTCTATTAGTCAGTGTAATCCTGATCAAGAGCAAAAAAGTCTTTTTGGTAGAACTCATTTGTAAATTCTAAAATATATATATGGGAGTTCAAAGGGTCGAGAAAAGACAATACTGTAACAGGAGAAAACTGTGGCTGAATTTGCTTTGCCAGATATCAAGGCTTCATTTGAAACTGTAATAATTAAGACAATGAATAATGTGAACAATATAACAGAATATTGTACCCTTAAACAGATGGATACAAATATAAACAATTTTCGGCAAAGCTGAAGTTACAGATGAATGCAGAAAGACTTCTGAATAAATGATGCTTGGGCAATTGGTCATCCATATCTTAGTAAAATCTTTGACAGTATGTTTTCTTTAAAAATTTTTTTCTTTTATTGCATAATCAGCTCACCTGAGATACACATGGGAGATAAAGTCAATAAGAATGTCCAAAAGCTATAAAATAACTAATCAGATTTCCTGAGAGTCTGGAGTCTAATAGTTTTAGATATAAACAAAACTTCAGTGAAATAAACGTTAAACTCTATCCAGCTGAGAATAATGTAAGTTATAATGTAAAGTTAGTCTAAATGAAAGGGGGAAAAAATGGAGTCAAATCATATAATTTGAATTAAAACACAGTAATATATAAAAATTACTTTATTTTAAAAACAAACAACTCAAAGACTACAAGGTGTCCTACCTAACCCAAATCAGTCAGTAGTTGGACAACAAGGATTAGATTTTGCATTTTCTAATTCTCATGTAAATTCTTTACACAACAACACAACATTCATAGGAAGTTAAATCATAAAAAAAAAAACAGAGAAATGAGTTTGGCACATTAGAAAGTATCTAATTAGATACAAGAAACAAATATACAGAATTTATAAAAGAATAGATTTACATTCATGAAAGATGAAGTATTTATAAATTATGTAAAATAATGAATTAAGTAATACCAAATTATAAACAAGGGTGAGTAAGAAATGGAATAACTGAGTCATAATTTCATTCTGTCATGAGTGTGCAAGTCACCAATGAGTCAGTCAGTCTACATTTACAAATCATGATAGTAAAGGGGTTTTATGTCTGGAAATAAAATCAGTTCTCTCTTGGCTTTCCCAATTGTTTCTGTTTGTATATGTAGTGCTTTTATTTATAAATTTCTACAATGTCTCTAAAATATATAGCAATTTATGGTTAACATCCAATTATTAGACCATGAATAGATGCATTCTTCATAATAAAAATATTGTAGCAATATGACTTTCTCTATATAGATTTTTTCTGACTTAAAATATATATTCTACAACTTTAAAATAACGTTTCTCCAAATTTTTAAAAATTTGAACCCTACTTTTAGGAAAATACAACTCTATTGCGTAAAATAGAAGCATAGATGTTTTTTCCTCCCTTCTAAAACATTTGAATATTGTCCTGTCTAACTCTGAAAAGGAATGAGTGGTTTGATTTACATTTAATTTAGTATTAGATCTAGTCCTGGAAGAATTCATATAGCAATAGAGAATACAGGATTTTTTGAATTTGCATCCTAAATATAATTTCAGCCAAAAGTGATTAACAAGATTTTTAAATTATTTTAAGAAGTTTGTTTTCATTGTCCTAATCTTGTTGGCAATAGCCAGCTCTTTAGTAAAGCCCCTTGGCAAAATAAAATTGAAGTAATCTGTCCAACAGTAACAGTTCCTGAACCTCATGATAAGCAACATCTCAACTTCTGTAAAATTGTTACTTCTTGTCATTGAAGCTTTCACTCACTATACATTTGATTACAGCATAATCCATAGTAGTATTTCAGGACTTCCACTGATTGCAAAGGAAGTTCCTCTATGCCGCAATCAGTATATCCTTTCCATTTTAAATCCAAGCAACTATATATTGATACGGTGGGTTGTGGTTTTTTTTTTTTTTTTGCCATTTTATATTATATGTGATCTATTCTCAGACTCTGAAAAACTTGATTTTTTTTTATTCTGTTTCAATAATGTTTCAGAAATGAGAACCATTCCATTGGTTTAGTGCTTTTGGGTTGCCTACTTAAGGGTTTCACACATATAGCAATTTTTTTTCTTGTTTTTTATGGATTTTATTAAAATTTATGCAATACTTGTTAAATCACTCCTTTCTGACACTCAAAACAATGTGTAACTCTTGAATGATCAAAACCAGTTTGCTGGGAATTTCCCAATAGCTTTGGCTGACTAACATTCCTAGAGAGAAGGGCTAGAACAGAAAGCTAAAACTACAAAGGCAGTAAGGGATTTGTTTGAAATCACTGGAGAGTTGCTGAAGCTATTAGGACTTAAGGGGCCAAAATCCCAGAGAAGTGGACCACAATGTGATGAGCTGACTTTCTGGGAGGAACTTTCATTCTCTGAGCAGTGTCTGTCTCAGGTAGTGAGTGTAGCCATGAAATTAAGACTCTTATTCCTTGGAAGAAAAGCTATGACAAATCTAAGCAGCATATTAAAAAGCAGAGACATCACTTTGCTGACAAAGGTCCATGTAGTCAAAGCTATGGTTATCCTGTAGTCAAATACAGGTGTGAGAGCTGGACCGCAAAGAAAGCTGAGCTCTGAAAAACTGGTACTTTCAAATTGCAGAATCCTGAGAGTCCTTTGACAGCAAGGGATCAAACCAATTAATTCTAAAGGAAATGAACCCTGAATATACATTGGAAGGACAGATGCTGAAGCTGAAGCTCCAATACTTTGGCCACCTGATGTGAACAGCCAACTCATTGGTAAAGACCCTGATACTGGGAAAGATTGCAGGCAGGAGGAGAAGGGGGCAACAGAAAATGAGATGGTTGGATGTCATCACTGCCTCAATGGACATGAATTTGAGCAAACCATGGGGGATAATGAAGGGCAGAGAAGCCTGTTGTGCTGCAGTCCATGGAATCACAAAGAGTTGGACATGACTCAGTGACAGAACAACAACAACATTTAAAAAAAATAAATAATTCTGTTTATTAGGAGATAACATTATGACAATGGAAAAGTAAGTCTTAGAGTTGAAGATATTTGCAATATATCAACCTGACAAATAATGTTTATTTAGTGTGTATATTAAAAACAAACAAAAACATACAAGCAAAATACCTACAATCATGAAGGGAAAGGCAGAGAGCTAGTTAAAAATAGAAAAGATTAAAAATTATATGAGGAGTGTGATCAAGATTGTAGAGTAAGAAAATATGGAGCTCACTTCCTCCCACAAATACATCAAAAATACATCTGCATATATAACATTTCTCACAGAAAACCAGCTGCGAACTGGCAGAAGATCCCCTAGACAACTAAGTTCAGTTCAGTTCAGTCACTGAAAAAAACCATAGCTTTGACTAGACGGACCTTTATCGGCAAAGTAATCTCTCTGCTTTTTCACATGCTGTTTAGTTTTGTCACAGCTCTTCTTCCAAGGAGCAAGTGTCTTTTAATTTCATGGCTGTAGTCACCATCTACAGTGATTTTGGAGCCCAAGAGAAGAAAAACTGACTGTTTCCATTATTTCACAATCTATTTCCATGAAGTGATATGACTGGATATCATGATCTTTGTTTTTTGAATGCTGAGTTTTAAGCCAACTTTATCACTCTCCTCTTTCACTTTCATCAAGAGGCTCTTTAGTTCTTCTTTGCTTTCTGCCATAAGGGTGGTGTCATCTGCATATCTGAGGCTGTTGATGTTTCTCCCTCCCATCTTGATTCCAGCTTGTGTTTCATCCAATCTGGCATTTCGCATGATGTACACTGCATATAAGTTAAATAAGCAGGGTGACAGTATTCAGCCTTGATCCCTTCCTTTCCCAGTTTGGAACCAGCAGTTGTTCCATGTTCTGTCCTAACTGTTGCTTCTTGACCTGAAAACAGATTTATCAGGAGGCAGGTCAGGTGGTCTGGTATTCTCACCGCCTGAAGAATTTTCCACAGTTTGTTGTCATCCACACAGTCCAAGGATTTGACTTAGTCAATAAAGCAGAGGTAGATATTTTTCTAGAATTATTTTGCTTTTTCTATGATCAAACAGATGTTGGCAATTTGATCTCTGGTTCCTCTGCCTTTTCTAAACCCAGCTTGAAGATTTGAAAGTTCTTGGTTTACGTACTGTTGAAGCCTCACTTCGATAATTTTGAGCATTACTTTGCTATCATGTGAGACGAGTGCAATTGTGCAGTAGTTAGAACATTCTTTGGCATTACCTTTCTTTGAGATTGGAATGAAAACTGACCTTTTCCAGTCCTGTGGCCACTGCTGAGTTTTCCAGATTTGCTGGTGTATTAAGTGCAGCACTTTCACAGCATCATCTTTTAGCATTTGAAATATCTCACCTGGATTCCCATCACTTCCACTAGCTTTGTTCATAGTGATGCTTCCTAAGGTCCACTTTACTTTGCATCCAGGATGTCTGGCTCTAGGTGAGTGATCACACCATCATGATTATCTGGGTCATGGAGATCTTTTTTGTATAGTTCTTCTGTGTATTGTTGCCATGTCTTCTTAATATCTTCTGCTTCTGTTAGGTCCATACTTTTTCTGTCCTTTATTGTGCCCATCTTTGCATGAAATGTTCCCTTGGTATCTCTAATTTTCTTGAAGAGATGTCTAGTTTTTCCCATTCTTTTGTTTTCATCTATTTCTTTGCATTGATCACTGAGGAAGGTGTTCTTATCTCTCCTTGCTGTTCTTTGGAACTGTGCATTCAGAGGGAAATATCTTTCCTTTTCTCCTTTGCCTTTTACTTCTCTTCTTTTCTCAGATATTTGTAAGGCTTCCTGAGACAACCATTTTGCCTTGTTGCATTTCTTCTTCTTGGGAAAGGTTTTTACCACTGCCTCCGGTACAGTTTCCAGACCTGCATCCATAGTTCTTCAGGCGCTGTATCAGATCCACTCCCTTCAATCTATTTGTCACTTCCACTCTATAATTGTAAGAGATTTGATTTAGGTCATACCTGAATGGTCCACTGGTTTTCCCGACTTTCTTCTATTTAAACCTGAATTTGGCAATAAGGAGTTTATGATCTGAGCCACAGTCAGTTCCCAGTCTTGTTTTTGCTGACTGTATAGAGCTTCTCCATCTTTGACTGCAAAAAATGTAATCAACCTGATATTGGTATTGACCATCTGGTGATGTACATATGTAAGTCGTCTCTTGTGTTATTGGAAGAGGGTGTTAACTATGACCAGGGGGCTCTCTTGGCAAAACTCTCTAAGCCTTTGCCCTGCTTCATTTTGTGTTCTGAGGCCAAATTTCCTGTTGCTCCAGGTATCTCTTAACTGTCTACTTTTGCATTCCAAACCCCTCTGATGAAAAGGACATATTTTTTGGTGTTTGTTTTAGAAGGTCTTGTAGGTCTTCATAGAACCATTCAACTTCAGCCTCTTTGGCATCAGTGGTTGGGGCATAGACTTGGATTACTGTGATGTTGAATGGTTTTCCTTGGAAATGAACAGAGATCATCCTGTCATTTTTGAGATTACACCCAAGTTTGCATTTCAGACATATTTGTTGACTACAAGGGCTACTTCATTTTGTCTAAGGGATTCTTGCCCACAGTAGTAGATATAATGATCATCTGAGTTAAATTTGCCCATATCAGTCCATTTTAGTTCACTGATTCCTAAAATGTCAATGTTCACTCTTACCATTTCTTGTTTGACCACTTCCAGTTTAACTTGTTAAATGGTCCTAACATTCCAAATTCCTATGCAATACTGTTCTTTACAGAATTGTACTTTACTTCCATCCCCAGTCACATCCTCAGCTGGGTGTTGTTTTTGCTTTGGCTCTATCTCGTCATTCTTTCTGGAGTTATTTCTCCACTCTTCTCAAGCAGCATTTTGTGCACCCACCAACCTTGGGAGTTTGTCTTTCAGTGTCCTATATTTTTGCCTGGTTTTTCTGCAGCAACCTTGCAAATCAGAAGGAAGTGGCATGACATACCAAAGTTTGAAAAGGAAAAACCTGCAAACCAGGACACTCTAGCCAACAGGAATATCATTTAGAATAAGAGAGATAAAGAATTTCTCAGAAAGGCAAAAACTAAAAAGACTCATCAATACTAAACCTAATGCAAAAGAAATATTGGGCTTCCCTGGTGAATAAGACTAAAGAATCCGCCTGCAATGAGGGAGACCTGGGTTTGATCCCGGGGTTGGAAAGATCCCCTGGAGAAGGGCATGGCTACCCATTCCGGTGTTCTTGTCTGGACTGTCCCCATGGACAGAGGAGCCTGCCAGGCTACAGTCCATGGGATTGCAAAGAGTTGAACGTGACTCAGTGCCTAAGAACAGCACACAGCCTAAAAGAAATATGAAAAGGTCTCTGAATAGAAAAGAAGCAAGAATCGGTAGCAAAGGAAAAAAAAAATCTGAAAGGCAAATATATAAAAAGATTGAATAGCATTTAAATAAGCCAGTACATAGATTTTTAAATAATTTAAAATTTTTGTAATACTTATTATAACTACTGTTAGCAGCAGAAGGTTAAACATGAAGATGTAAAACAGAACATCAAAAATCACAAAATGGGGAACACAATATAAAAATATAGATCTTTTAGGATGTTTGAACTTATATGGCTATCAGTTTAAATCAAGTGTATATAGGTATGGGTCAACATACTTGAACTCCAGAGTAGCTACAAGTTAAAAAACATACAAAAGATTAACAAAAACCAAAACAAAAGGAATTCAAGCATGCTATTGATACAGAAAGCCCATAAAGCCACAAAAGGGCCAACAAAAGGAAGAAATGAATAAAGAACTACAAAAGCAAATAGGAAAAGGAAAATTAATATCTAAAATATACAAGCAGCTATTACAACTCAATATCAAAAATACAAAGAACCCAATCAAAAATGGAGAGAAGACCTAAATAGAAATTTCATGAAAGAAAGCATACAGATGGCCAATGGCCACATGAGAAGATGCTCAACATTACTAATTATTAGATAAATGCAAATCAAAACCACAGTGTGATTTCACCCCACATCTTTCAGAATGTCTTTCATTAAGTCTATAAATTAAATATGTTGGATAAAGTGTGCAGAAAATAGAACCCTCCTACACTATTGGTGGGAATATAAACTAGTGCAGTCTCTATGCAAAACAGTTTGCAGTTACCTTAAAAAAAAATAAAAAGTAGAGCTACCATATGATCCAGCAGTCCCTCTCCTGGTGTATATCTAAAAAAAATGAAAACTCTTAACTCAAGAAGAAATGCATGCCAGTGTTCCTAGAAACACTATCTACAATAGCCAAGACATGGAAACAACCCACGTGCCTATTGACAGACAAATGACTTAAGAAGATATTTTGTAAATACAATGGAATATTACTCAGTCATAGAAAATAATTAAATATTTCCATTTGCAGCAACATGGATGGACCTAGAGAATACTATAGTTATTGAAGTAAGTCAGACAAAGACAAATTTTACATATCATTTATATGTGAAATCAAAAAATAATGCAAATGATCTATGTACAAAACATAAACAGACTCACAGACATAGAAAATAAACTTATGGTTACCAAAGAAGAAAGGGGTTGGAGTGATAAATTAGGAATATTCACAATCTGTTATACATAAAATAAATAAGCTAATGCTTGAAGATTTACTATATTGCACATAAAACTATATTCAGTATCTTTTAATAACCAATAGTGGAAAATAGGACTTCCCCGGTGGCTCAGTGGGTAAAGAACCTGTTTGCAATGAAGGAGACACCAGAGATCTGGGTTTGATTCCTAAATTGGGAAGATTGCCCTGGAGGAGGGCATGGCAATGCACTCCACTATTCTCGCCTAGAGAATCCCATAGTCAGAAGAGACTGGCAGGCTACAGTCCATAGGTCAAAGAGTTGCACATCACTGAAGCAAGTGAGTACAGCATAGCATGGTGGAAAATATGTGTGTGCATATATGTGTCTATTCATATGTATAGTAAAGAATCTGCCTGCCAAGCAGGAAATGCAAAGGTGCGGGTTTGATCCCTAGATCGAGAAGATGACCTTGATATTGCAACCCACTTCAGTTTTCTTGCCTGAGAAATCCCATGGACAGTGGAGCCAAGCAAGCTACAATCCATGGAGTCACAGAGTCGGACATGACTTAGCAACTAAACCACCACATATGTATGTGTGTGTGTGTATATATATATATACACACACACACAAGACTGAGTCACTTTGCTGTATTCCTGAAAGTAACACCATATTGTAAATCTACTATGCTTCAGCTAAAAAAGTTATTTTGAGTACTTCAGGAAAGATAATAAATTCACATTTAAAATATTTAGTACTTTTTAACATCTTTGCCAATGAGATAAACAATTAAAATTTAAACTGCAGATCACCCATAAACACCTGTAAGAATAGGTACAGTTAAAAGACCATACAAAGTGTTGATGCAAATTCAGTAGTATAGAACTTTTTATACACTGCCAATGGGCAAATAAAGGAAAACAATTACTCTTTCAGTTGTTTGGCAATCTTTTTGTAATATTAGACTTATACATAGCCAACGATTCCATTCCTAGGTGTATACCTGAAGAACTGCATTCAGAAGTGCACCACAAGACGAATTCAAGGATGTTAATAGAATCATTATTCTCAAGAGTCCCAGACTGGGGAGGGAAATGTTCATCAATACTGAAATTGATAAATTGTGGTAAGTGCTTAAAATGGAATACTATAAAATAAACTTTAAAAAAGACAAAGCTCCTCATGAGGTGAGGTATAGATACAGAGACAGAGATAGACAGATATAGATATTATAGATAGATATAATTATGACTGATTTGTATTTTTGTACAGCAGAAACCAACACAATGTTGTAAAGCAATTTTCCTTCAATTAAAAAATAAATTAAAAAAAGGCAAAACTCATGTTCCATATAAGAACAGGGCAAAATCTAACACATTATTGAGTGAAATAAGCCTGGATCATGTTAATAATATTCTCACTTGCCTCCCAGTTTCCCAGACTCCTGATACCATTTACGTATATACTTTTAATTGTCAATTATACCAATATTTTATATTAAATATTAATATGTCTAATACGGTTAACAAAATATTGATGCCATCCATATGTTCTTTGTGATTCATCTGACCAAATGAATTTGTAGTCTAATATCCATGCATCTGTCACCAGAGCAAAGAATCACTGGCTCTTTATCTATGATTAGCATGTACTTTCTCTTGGATAAGAGAGGAGAATCCTGAAATATTCTGATTCTTTTGCAGACACTGAACCTCTGCTATGACACTGCCTCTGAACTGTTGAATTGCTTTATAATTTGTCAGCCTGTCTAAACTTACATACTGGTTTCACTATTTTAAATCATAGATCAATTTAGTAGTTCAATTCAGTAACTGTATACTAAACATCCATTATGTAAAAGACATTCCAGTCTAAAGAAATAGACACCAAAACTCTGTGGTGCCCAGTACTGCCACTTCCAAAAGAGAGTCTGGTTTTTCAACAAATTGAGTTGAATTTGTGCCATAGGAAATGAAGTTTATCATGCACATACTAATTAAAATATTACTAAAGAAAAATACCTTAATTTAAGGCAAATAATATTTGACTGATTAAATTAGTCAAAACTACTAAAACAATCTGAACGTGGAGAAATCACCTCAATTATTTTTAATGTCTTTTAAGAAACAGAGAGTGACACTTGTAGTCACTCATCTATACTGAAATCCTGATGTTTTCAAACTAAATTCCACATCCTTAGATTTGATTAGAAACATCAGGCTATTGTAGGTTAGACGAGTGAACACATTCTTTGGTGGAAAATAAGGGAGTGGCTCCAGTCTTGGTTAGGTCAGCCAAGAGCTAAAGGGAGGAAAGAGAAGGGAGCAAGAATCAAAAGTTATTAAACCATATTGTATGCATTTAAAAAGCATATTTTATATTATTTTTTCCAGGTAGAAAGAAGAAAAATCTGGTAACAATTTACACTGATATTTAGATCCATTCATGAGAGTGTTAGTTAATTTGAAGTAATAATAAGTGTACCAAGTTTGTAGTTATTTTATAAAATTTTATGAATATATAATTTTAAGTTTTGAACTGTAACATGAGCCTCAGTTTTTTAACCCCTGTGGAACATGGACTGAGGCCTTACTCTCCAACCTCTGCAAACATACAGTGATAATACACAAATCTCCATGCTCGTAGAATCACCTTGCCTACCTGCAAGAACATTGCTGCCTGTGAGTCACTTTAAATTGTAATTTGCCCCAGGAGCAGCAGAGCTGGATTTGAGTTGCCAAGTCTGCCAGAGATCCACAGATACAGTACTAATATTTCTATGAGGTCACTCCTAAGAGGACATTGGATATTGGTAAATTTCAGGCATCATCTTATACCTTTATTCTGCTCTTCCAAAATAAAAAGGAGCACTTTTCCCCATGTAATGCCCATTTAGGACATCCAACAAAAGCTTGCTTAAGACAAAGTATATTACAGAAATTATCAAAACTGTTCTGTCAATGGTTCTTAGAAGGCGAGTCAGAAGAGTGCAGCTGGTCCAGTTTTCCAAACCACAATGCTCATGGTTTCCAGTTCACCTTCTGAGGGCATCAGTGTTGCCTAGGACCTGGTGAAATCAAAAATGCGCCACTCTGGAATAGATTTGAAAAACTACCTTTGGACCCTGTAGCAGATGTACCACATGTCTACTCTGATAAAGTAAGGAAACAACACTCATATGCATCAGTAAACTTGGTAAATAGGCAGCATACTAAACCAAATTTGCCTCTATTTTAAAAGATTATACCTAGAGCAGATTCTTCAAATTATGCAAAGAGCCTCCATCTTCTAGCACTGAAATACAATGCCAAGGCACCTGGGTTAGAATTAACATAACTCATGAACCTATGCTTGAACTTCCTTTGCTCTACCAGCTGTCTCTGTGTCTGCATCTGGCTCACCATCATAATTCCTTCCTTTGGTTGACTTTTCCCTAGGAAATTGTCTGTTGTTGCTCCAGGCAAGAAATGTAAACCAGTTCTTGAAATCATTTTAGTATGTTTGTATCATAGTAGTTACATTAACTCAAATTATTTATTCGTTAGTTCCAATACAAATTAGTGGATATAGGTAGTTACAAGCAGGAATGGTATATCACCTGTGTGTGTGCTTAGTAGTTCAGCCATGTCCGACTCTTTGTGACCCCATGGGCTGTAGCCCACCAGGTTCCTCTGTCCATGGGGATTCTTCAGGCAAAAATACTGGTATGGGTTGTCATTTCCTTCTCCAGGGGATCTTTCCAACCCAGGGATCAAATCCAGGTCTCCAGCATTGCAGGTGGATTCTTTACCATCTGAGCCACCAGTGTATCACCTAGTTCCATTCGTTAGAAAATATTGATATGAATGTGGTGGTCAGGAAAATTGAAGAGGTGTAGTTACAGTGCCAGGAGTAGATAATAAGAAATCACAGAAGCTGAAGGTGAAACATTCAAATGTGTGGGATCCAATAAAAAGATGTCTTGGAACAGAAACAAACAAAAAAACAACATATTGTGAAATTTCATTATGTCATGTACAAAATATAGATTATTGCTATTATATAATGTGTCAAAATAGGAACTGTTTTTTAACTGGAGGATAATTGCTTTACAATGTTGTGTTGGTTTCTGCCCTTCAACACGAATCAGTCATAACTGTATATATACATACATATGTCTGCCTGCATGCTCAGTTACTTCAGTTGTGACCGATTCTTGACAAATCTATGGACCATACCCCAGCAGACTCTTCTGTCCATTGGATTCTCAAGGCAAGAACACTGGAGTAGGTTGCCATTTCCTTCTCCAATATATAACTCATATATATCCTATATCTATCTATCTATACACCTGTCCCTATTGAGCCTCCTTTCCCCTCCCATCCCACCGCTCTAGGTCATCACAGAGTACTCTAGGTCATCACAGAGTACTGGGCTGGACTCCCTGTGTTATACAGCAGCTTCTCATTAGTTATCTGTTTTACACATGATAATGTATATATGCCAATACTGCTTTCTCAGTTTGTCCTACCCTCCCCTTCCCTGCTGTGTCCACAAGTCCATTCTCCATGTGTGTGTCTCCATTCTTTCCCTGCAAATAGATTCATCGGTACTATTTTTCTGGATTCCATATAAATGTGTTAATAAATGATATTTGTTTTTCTTTTTTCTAACTAACTTCAGTCTGTATGACAGCCTCTAGGTCCATCCACATATCTACAAATGTCCCCGTTTCATCCCTTTTTATGGCTGAGTAATAGTTCATTGTCTATATGAATCACGTCTTCTTTTTCCGTTCCTCTGTTGATGAACATTTAGGTTGCTTCCCTGTCTTCACTACTGTAAACGGTGGTGCAATAAACATTGGAGTGCATGTGTCTTTTTGAATGCTGGTTTTTCTCTGAGTATGTATATGCCCAGGAGTTGGATTGCTGGATCACATGGTAGTTTTATACCTAGTTTTTTAAGGAATTGCCATACTGTTCTCCATAGCGCCTGTATCAATTTACATTCCCACCAGCAGGACAGTAAGATTCCCTTTTCTCCACATCCTCTCCAGCATTTGTTGTTTGTAGCTTTTTTGATCATGGCCATTCTGATTGATGTGACTCATTGTAGTTTTGATCTGCATTTCTCTAATAATGACTGGTACTGAGCATATTACCATGTGTTTATTGGCCATCTGCATGTCTTCTTAGGAGAAATGACTGTTTAGCTCTTATGCCCATTTTTTAATTGGGCTGTTTGTTTTTTTTCTGATATTGAGCTGTATGAGCTGTTTATGTATTTTGGAGATTAATCCTTTGTCAGTTGCTTTGTTTGTAATTATTTTTTACCATCCTGAGGAGTCTCTTTTTGTCTTTTATAGTTTCCTTTGCTGTGCAAAAGCTTTTAAGTTTGATTAGGTCCCATTTGTTTATTTTTGTTTTTATTCCATTACCCTATGAGATGGGTCAAAGAGGATTCTGTTGTGATTTATGTCACGGAATGTTCTGCCTGTTTTCCTCTAAGAGTTTTATAGTTTCTGGCCTTACATTTAAGTCTTTGGTCCATTTTGAGTTTATTTTTGTGTATGGTGTTAAGAAGTGTTCTAATGTCATTCTTTTACACATAGCTGTCCAGTTTTCCCAGCACCACTTATTGAAGAAGCTGCCTTTTCTCCACTGTATAGTCTCGTCTCCTTTGTCAAAGATAAGGTACTCATAGGTGAGTGGGAGAAAGTGTTTTGATATAAATTACCAAGAAGTCTATTGACAGTTTAACAGAAATGTTTGGCTGCTTTGACTTGTGATTAATTTTCAGAAGATGCCTCTTCATTTATTTTTGTTGTGTTTATTTTCTACTTCTTATCAGCAAAGGTTATTATATTATTTGATAGAAACATCAGCTTCCTCAGAGTAAAATGAAATCAAGTGGAATATTGAGGAGAAAGAAAATACATCTTCAGAGTATTTGGATTCATCTGAGATTTTTCCTGGCATTTTTTTTTCTTTATTTTAGAATGTTTCCATGTCAGATAATTCCAGTTTTTACTAGTTTTTATTTATTTACTTATATATCAACACAAGTACTCTTAGAGTCCAAAAGTTTTAAAGTCTAGACAAGCTTAGTCTCTTCTAGAGCCTCTAGGGGAAATCTGCTTCCTGACTTTTACAACGTTAAAGCCACCTGTATTCCTTGCCTCTTGCCCTCTGTCTCTGTCTTCAAAGCCAGCAACAATATCATCTTCCAGTCTCTTTGGTTTTTTTTTTCCTCTCCCTTCCTAGGTCACTTTTCATTCATTTATACTTTGATGTCACATTAACTAAAATGTGCTTGCCTTTAATTAATTAAGGAGAAATCAAGAAAATTGCATCTTTTCACAGTATTATACTACTAATAATAGAATTTGCTCAGTCCTTTCTATGTTAAGTATGTGTACTAAGTTGAATCACATGAAATTGCCTTTGCATAGATCAAATGAGTGGAAGATTTGGGATTAAAATCCAAATATTTTTAACCACATGTCATTTTCAGCATCTTTTTCAACAGGCTAATCAATCCTTAATACTAGAATATGGCAAAGTACGCATGTATAACTAGAATGCTCAGAACAAAAGACTGTGTATTATTTTTATAGAAATTTAACAAATATAACCTGGGAATTGTTAATTACAAAATCATATGTTAGGATAGAAGCAATTATTCAAAAGTCTTCGGGTCAAAATATGCATAATGTTAATAAGAAAAAGAATACCATGGTTTGAATTTTTTAAGTCTTTAATATTGTGGGTAACTATTTACATTTAAAATATTATGTAGGTATAAAAATGCTCTCTGTATTCATCTTCCCATTACAAAAAAAAAAGAATTCATTAGATTAATCATGGAATTTTGAATCAAACTCTCTTTTACTTGAATGCATACTTTCTGTTTCTTTGCTTAGTTAATTTCCCTAGGCTGGTTAGTTAATTTCTCCATTTCCCTCTGACATGTGGAGGATAATATGTATGTAATTTATAATAGTAGTGGTAACTTATATAACCCTCATGATTCGTTAGCAAAGTTCAAGGGATTCTGTATATACTAACATGTGAAAACACAAGAGCACTATGAAACAGATTATTTAACCAAAACCCCACTGGTAATAAATAATAGCTAGGACTGAACAAAGGTAATTGAACTTCAAATCTGTACTCATAAATAATGCACTCACCTGCCTCATTGTGTGTTTTCCCAGTAAAATGAAATAATGTAGGTAAAATGTGGATATGCTGCAAGTAGTTGAAAGCTCAGTAAATGTTATTCAGTGTTAAATTTGAATTAAGGCATTTATCGAGTTTTTTGACCTATTGAAAACCGAGTACTGTGGCAGCTTTTGGCCTTGTTTTCTAATGCTATGCATGCTTGCTAAGGTGCTTCAGTCATGTCCGACTCTGTGCAACCCCATGGACAGCAGCCCACCAGGCTCCTCTGTCCACGGGATTCTCTAAGCAAGAACACTGGAGTGGGTTGCCATTTCCTTCTCCATGTTTTCTAATAAGCATCACTAAAACTATAAACCCAGACAGAGTTCAATTCTCTGTGTTAAAATGATCTTGTTTTATAAGCATGTTCAATTGCAAGAATAACCACAATATCCATATTTCCTTTCACTGGAATTCTGGATACCCACATGCTGTGATTCTGGGCTTAGCCATGTGACTTGTTTGTGCCAATAAGGCAATAGCAGACATGAGAAGAGCAGAGAACTGGAAAATATTTATGCATTGAGATTTGTCCTTTTCTTGCTGCTCATGAAACTCTGCAACCACCAAGTAAGTGAGCCCAGGCTAGCCTCCTGAATGAAGAGAAATCCAAGACCCAGCCACCTCTGTTGCACCAGCCACCCACCAGCCATCTACCAATGTATTGATTGAGGTCATTCCAGACCAACCAGTGCCCATCAATCTTCAGGTGAGTCCTTCATGAATGAAATTAGCTGAGACCTGTGGGAAAGCTGCTCACCAAATTCAGCCTATTTTTTCAACCTGGCAAATTGTGAGCTAACTCAATAGCTCTTATTTTAAACCACTAAGTTTCCAGGGTGACATATTCAGTTCAGTTCAGTTCAGTCACTCAGTCGTGTCCGATTCTTTGTGACCCCATGGACTGCAGCACAGCAGGCCTCCCTGTCCATCACCAACTCCCTGAGTTTACTCAAACTCAAGTCCATTGAGTTGGCGATGCCATCCTGCCATCTCATCCTCTGTCATCCTCTTCTCCTCCTGCCTTCAATCTTTCCCAGGATCAGGGTCTTTTCCAATGAGTCAGTTCTTCACATCAGGTGGGCGAAGTATTAGAGTTTCAGCTTCAGCATCAGTCCTCTGAAAAAATTATTATAATTATATAAATAATTAGTCCCCTGAAATAGCAATAGAAAATGAAATCTCAATGATTCATTCTTGATATTAGGCTATGACTCGAATAGAAGGGAAATTGTGTAGAAATAAGGCAATTACTAGATTACTATGATGACATGGATAGACAAATTGAGGAACTCATTTCTGAGTTCTGCTCTTCATTATGTATCTTGGCTCCAAATCGGAGCATGTCATATGCAAATTATTAATGCTCAGGTGATTGCTCATTTCTGGTTATTTAAGGTCATCTGGCTTTGTATTCAGTCTCATTTTTGAGGCTGTCATAGCTAACCTTTAATGTAAATTAGCAACTGAAAACTATTAGCTTCCAAGTTGCAGCAAGATTGTATCTGGCCAATCTTCTCAGTTCTGTTCTCAGAGTGAATGAGAAAAAATGCCATAGGAAATCCTGCTGATCTGGAGGAGTGGGTGCTTTTCATTATGACCAGTATCAATTATGGGCATAGAATGTGTCACATTTCTTTATATATGTCTCCATTTTCAGAGGAATTGTTAGAGACTAACATGTGACTATCATATAATACCAAAGTTGAAATACAAAAAGATTTTTGGATTGAACTAACCACCACTGTCAGCATTTCTAATCTGTTGTTACATATTTGAAGACCTGCTAATGATCATATTTTTCTAAGTGAACAGGTAATTCTTTTCCTTTTAATAAATTAGAATAAAGAATTATATAAGTGTAACATAGCAGTATCAACACAGAACACAGTAACTTTCATTTCAACTAATCTAATTTATACAAATCTGGAGAAACTCTGGACCAAATAATTTTTTCTAAAACATCAGTTGCACACAGAAAAGCTTGACATAAAAATTTCCTCTTAGACCATTTTAGTCATTTCCCTAATTCCAGTACCCATAAATGCATGTAACTTGGCAAAACATTTTTGAATGATTTTCCATTTTAGTTTCCATTGTGGGAAAATATTTTTTCAAAAGACTGAAGACTTGGTACTCTACAGTACTTAAAATACATTCCAGAATAGTATAGCACAGTATGAATGATCAAATAGATTTTCCAATACCCTAACTTTTTTAACAATTATTTATATTTTCATTATATTAAACATATATAGTGTGATACATAATAACTCAAAACATTTGTGTTTTAAAGATAATTACATGTATCTGTTGACTCAGGTATAGAATGAACACTCCTTGACCTGAGAACTGCACAGCATAGGAAATGTTTGACCATGGGAATTGCAGTTGTCAGTTGGCAAGGGTATATTTGCCATCTGTCATCTACCATGTTTCTGTTTGGGCTGCCCACTGGAACATTCAGAGTGGCTTTTCACATTAAAATCCTCCCCAGTTGTGATCTCCCCAAGTCATTGTTTTTCAGCTGTTACAGTGCATATCTATTAAATAAATCCTTCCTACTCCCATAGATTTGATTGATGGGAAAGTGTGTTGTGTTAGTCACTCAGTCATGTCTGACTCTGCGACCCTATTACCAGGTTCCTCTGTCCATGCAATTCTCCAAACAAGAATACTGGAGTGGATAGCCACTCTCTTCCCCAGGGGATCTTCCTGACCCAGGGATCGAACCTGGGAAAGCACTTCGAGTGATTTCTACAAAGCAGAAGATGTACAAGCAGCAGATAGGGTCATTATAGCTGGTACATTTTTAAAGAAATGGTAGATTTCTTTTTCGATATTTGGAGGAAGAGAGCAATTTGATACCAGTTTTCCATCCACTGAACTATGAACTGTTGAGTGTATAATAATAATAGCAGCCAGTGTATTTTTTTCCAATAATCTTTATATGCTCACTTCTCTTTATTCAGAGAGATTAGTTTCTTACCAAATTGTATTAAATAGCCATATATCTGTATAATGCTCTATGCTGTGGCTTTACTGAATTTTCTTTATAAGGCATTGTCTAAATATTAATATTTTGTTGATGTTCAATCTCTAAGTTATGTCCAACTCTTTGTGATCCCATGGGCTATAGCACACCAGGCTCTTCTTCCTCCACTATCTTCCAGAGTTTGCTCAAATTCATCTCCATTGAGTTGGTGATATATCCAACCATTTCATCCTCTGTCACCTCCTTCTATTCTTGCCCTCAGTCTTTCCCAGTTGTGTCTTTTCCAATGAATCAGCTCTTCACATCACATAGCCGGAGTATCAGAGCTTCAGCTTCAGCAACAGTCCTTCCAATGAATAATCAGGGTTGATTTCCTTTAAGATTGACTGGTTTGATCTTGCCATCCAAGGGACTCTCAATAGTCTTCTCCAGCATCACAATTTGAAAGCGTCAATTCTTTGGTGCTCAGCTTTCCTCTATGGTCTGATTCTCACATCTGTACATGACTACCAGAAAAAACATAGCTTTGACTATATGGAATTTTGTCAGCAAGGTGATGTTTCTACTTTTCAATGTGCTGTCTGTATTTGTCATAGCTTCCCTTCCAAGGAGCTAGCATCTCTTAATTTCCTAACTGAAGTCAACACCCACAGTGATTTTGAAGCCCAAATAAAATCTATAGCTGTTTCCACTTTTCCCCCATTTATTTGCCATGAGGTGAGGGAACTAGATGCCCTGATCTCAGTTTTGTTTTTTAATGCTTGAAAGGGAAGTCCTACTTAAGTATAATTTAGAATTCAGAATGTAAGTGTCTACTCAACCAAAGGACCTCATCACCCAGGAATGTCTGCACTATTTGGTATTTGTGGAAGTTTGTTTTATGTGTGATATTAAATAAAGCTGTAGCTGAAAGATAGAAATGCATAAGAGGATTTACTCATTGAAAATTACTTATTAATCTCTACCATGTTTTATTAATGCTGGGAATCAGAACCTTTGCTACCCAATTTCAGAGAATCCAATGTGAATAGTATTCACTGGACTCGTACAGTGGTAGCCCTGGTAAGGAACACTATGCTATATAAGCAGACAAAGATTCTGCCCTTATAAATAAAGAGTTTAGAGGGGGAAGACAGACAAGAAGCTAGGGAAAATGAAATTACTAACTACCATGATAGAAGTATAGAGAATTATGAGCTCATACATATTCTCATGTTCTAATACATTCTACAAGTCAGGAAATGCTTCCCTGGGAAAGCAATGTTTATCCTCATTCCTGAATGTTTCTTATTGATAAACCAAAACTGAGGGAGCTGCATTCAGGCAGGGCTCCAGGCACTAACTGTGCTATGTCAGAGCACAAATGACAGGACACAACAGAGGAAAGAGACATCATTCCCATAGGTAACTCTGGAGCCCAGATCTTCCCTTTTAAAAAATGATGGGAAAATGCCAGTGACCAGGTGCCTCCCCTTACGATATTGCCTGACAGTATTCATTAACAAGAGGCTGGAGTAAAGGGAACAGAACTGAGACAGAGGGCTCCAAGAAGTAACAAGCCAACATTTTCAGATATTTCACGCTAGGAGGGAAAGTGGTATCTTGCCATTGAGAGACAGCTCATGTGATTTGGGCATTAATATTAACGAATCCTTGTCTGAACCCACAGGCTTGTGAGGTCAGCATACATTCTAGGTAGACTGTTATAACAAAGAGGGTGTATTCCTAAGGCACTTTAACTTGGGAAATCCTTTCATATAAAATAGAATCAATACACCTTAATTTGAGGGTGCTTTTAACATATAGATTTCTTTGTGGCTGCTCAATTCTAGTCTTTCAGGGAATAGCTGATCCCCAGATCACCTGGAAACTGCAACTCTATAGCCTCCACTTTGCTGAAGAGAGGCACACAGATCCCTCTAAATCATTTCCAGTTCAGGAGCCCAGGTAACACTTTCACAACTTTGAAGTTACATGGATTATGAAACCCAGGAATATAAATCCCCTTCATGCATTTATTCTGTGTTGTGTCCTTTTCCTCCTTGTCCACCACATGCCCAGGCCAAGCAAAGAAAAAACCTGAAATTCTCCTAGTCTCTATTCCATAAAGATTGATTTTGCTAAAGTAATATAACTTTATTTGCAGATGAAATGCCAATCAAGATATCACTTGAATATGGTTTTAATTAGATGTTTCTAAAGTAGATTTTTTTTTTTTAAAGTGTGTGACTTTGAGTGTCACCTCTTGGTAGCTCATTCAGTCTTTATAAAGATATACCAAAGCCATGATAACATGAGGATAATACATAAAACAAAGAGTGGTTGTCATAACTGGCAGCATGGACATCATTCTTCAATGGATTCGGTTCATTTAATTAATATTTATCAAGAGCCCAGACGGAGCTTGGCAGTCTATGAAGTGCCAGCCATTCCCACCCTCACTGCCTTTTTGCCATCTGCTACACATGGAAATGGCAGGCAACCAGCCACCTCAGAATGAGAAAATGTTGTTTGCTGGGTTGTTTCTCTTCTGCTTCTAATTCCTTGGCAGTCTCTAATTTCTCACATGGTTTGAGCTTACATTTAAATTATACTCAAAGGTAGAAGATTTGAATTTCTAAATACGTTTGTCTATAGAATACTGTTAGGGTTTTCTTTTTTCTTTTAGAGTCTAGTGAATCCCAGATTTACTATTAATGGGTTTGCATGTCTCTAATAATTTCCAAAAATGAGCTATGAAATGGCTTTCTCACAACATCCTGGTAGTCAAGAAATACATTATATAGACCTTAATGGTAGAGAGAGCAAAGTTCTCCTGACATTTCACTAAGACATCAAAACCAAAACCTTCGCAACTTTTCAAGTTGTATGAGCAGTCTCAAAATTTATTCTAAATTAGAGCTCATGTTTGATTCCCCTGCCATCCTTCTTTTGCTGCTCTATAGATTTCCCCAACACAGAAACAGAACATGAACAGTCTTTAGTATTCCAAGCATTGAATAGTTCATCCTTCAAGTGAGCATCATAGGACTGCATATAGCCAGGCATTGTCATTGCCCAAATAATGGCCTTCCAAATCCTTGTTTTCTCTCACTTGTAATTCGTCTGCTGAATAGTACTTTGAATCCTGCTGCTGCTGCTAAGTCGCTTAAGTCGTGTCCAACTTTGTGCAACCCCAGAGAAGGGAGCCCACCAGGCTCCCCCGTCCCTGGGATTCTCTAGGCAAGGACACTGGAGTGGGTTGCCATTTCCTAGTCTGTTCTAACTCTAAAACTCTGAGTAAGATGCTCTCTTTGCTTACAGTGATGGCTTTTCCCATCATTCCTAATGATGTTTCCCCACAGTTCTGCAGCACCCCTGGTACTGTCATCTGCTGAAGAACTGAGATTCTGCCTTTGCATTATTACACCCCTGCTCCTCATTGCCAGATTCATTTTGTTCTCTAGCTTTATGAGGGTGCTCTTCAAGGCTGTCTCACTTTGGCCCTACAGCTCCTTGTTGCCAGGCTTTTTCTAAGAATTGTACTTACTTTTCTGATTAATTGTGCTTAATGGGAATATTGCTTTCACTTGTTCCTGATGTTCTCAGAGAAGAGGGTCTGAATTAATTTAAAATACACAATCATCGTGGGATATATCTGACTCCCTACGTTTCAGAGAGAGAGGGATTTCCAAGGTCAGGTGAATCAAAGATTGAGTGTAACACAGATTCCCTTTCCCACCCTTAGTTTTACCATCAACTACTGGACAGAGGAGCCTGGCAGGCCACGGTCCATGGGGTCGCAAGAGTCAAACACAACTTCACCACCACCACAACAAAACCACCACCACCACGATTCTCAGGACTGTAGTTAATCATTACATTTGAGGGAGTGAGGAACACTCTCTTAAATTTTTCATAGGAAAGGAATACACAGAATATTCTATCTGTATTTTATTCTACCACTAGTGACAGATTGTCTATTTATTTATTTAGCTTATTCTCATCGTTTGAATCACTCAATTTTCTTTGCAAATTCTCTCACCAAATCAATCTTATTCTGGCTTCTAAGAACGTATATAATTGTTTGTATAATCTGCTTTCTTCCCTGGCCTCTTTCTCATGAGTCACAATTTCTGGGCACTTGGAAAACAAGTTTTCACAAAATCTTAATTTTCATTTTTATAATTACTTAAATGGTGAGTAACATTTATTTTACTACTGTGGCCAATGCAGTATCAGTTCAGTTCAATTCAGTTGCTCAGTCGTGTCCAACTCTTTGCAACCCCATGGACTGTAGCACTCCAGACTTCCCTGTCCATCACCAACTCCCAGAGCTTACACAAATTCATGTCCATCTCATGGGTGATGCCATCCAACTATCTCATCCTCTATCATCCCCTTCTCCTCCCAATTTCAATCATTCCCAGCATCAGGGTCTTTAGTAATGAGTCAGTTCTTTGCATCAGGTGGCCAAAGTATTAGTGTTTCAGCTTCAGCATCAGTCTTTCCAATGAACATTTAAGTCTGATTTCCTTTAGGATGAACTGGTTGGATCTCCTTGCAGTCCAAGGGACTCTCAAGAGTCTTCCCCAACACCACAGTTCAAAAGCATCAATCCTTCAACTCAGCTTTCTTTGTAGTCCAACTATCACATCCATACATGACTACTGGAAAAACCACAGCTTTCACTAGACAGACCTTTGTTGGCAAATTAATATGTTTCTGTTTTTTAATATGCTGTCTAGGTTGGTCCTAGCTTTTCTTCCAAGGAGTAAGTGTCCTTTAATTTCATAGCTGAAGTCACCATCTGCAGTTGTTTTGGAGCCCCCCCAAATAAAATCTGTCACTGTTTCCATTCTTTCCCCATCTATTTGCCATGAAGTGATGGGATCAGATGCCATGATCTTAGTTTTCTGAATGTTGAGTATTAAGCCAAAGTTTTCAGTCTCCTCTTTCACTTTCATCAAGAAGCTCTTTAGTTCTTCTTTGCTTTCTGCCATAAGGGTGGTGTCATCTGCATATCTGAGGTTATTGATATTTCTCCTGGCCATCGTGACTCCAGCTTGTGCTTCATCCAGCCCGGCATTTTGCATGATGTATTCTGCATATAAGTTAAATAAGCAGAGTGACAATATACAGCCTTGACGTACTCCTTTCTCGATTTGGAACCAGTCTGTTGTTCCATGTCCAGTTCTAACTGTGCTTGTTAACCTGCATACAGATTTCTCAGGACACAGGTCAGGTGCTCTGGTATTGCCATATCTTGAAGAATTTTCCACAGTTTGTTGTTATCCACACAGTCAAAGGATTTGGCGTAGTCAATAAAGCTGAAGTAGATGTTCTTTCTAGAACTCTCTTGGTTTTTCAATAATCCAGTGGATGTTGGTGATTTGATCTCTGGTTCCTCTGCCTTTTCTGAATTCAGCTTGATCATCTGGAAGTTCACAATTCATGTACTATTGAAGCCTAGCTTGGAGAATTAGAGTGTGAGATGAGTGCAATTGTGTGGTAGTTTGAGCAATTTTTGACATTGCCTTTCTTTGGGATTGGAATGAAAATAGACCTTTTCCAGTCCTGTGGCCACTGCTGAGTTTTCCAAATTTGCTGACATATTGAGTGCAGCACTTTCACAGCATCATCTTTCAGGATTTGAAATAGCTCAACTGGAATTCCATCACCTCCACTAGCTTTGTTCATAGTGATGCTTCCTAAGGCCCACTTGGCTTCACATTCCAGGATGTCTGGCTCTAGGTGGGTGATCACACCATCGTGGTTATCTGGGTCATGAGATCTTTTTTGTATAGTTCTTCTGTATATTGTTGCCATGTCTTCTTAATATCTTCTGTTAGGTCCATACCATTTCTGTCATTTATTGTGCCTATCTTTACATGAAATGCAGTAACAGTCCTTGTGAATAATTGCTCCAAGTGCATCAGTGTGGGAGAGAAGAGGTTGATTGCTTATTCATCAACACTTAAAGTAGAAAAACTATTTAAAGCTAAAGTGAAAGTTGTCATTAAACTTTTATAAATATTTTGAAAGAAAAGCCTGCTTAAGAGAATGATTATGATGATTATCATACAATCACTTTGATGATTAATTTAAATACCTGAAAGATTACAATATGCTTATGTAGACCTTATTCAACCCTAAAGTACAGAATTAACATAACATATTTAAATTGGAATAAAATGACTGTATCACTAAAATTTTTGGAAAACTGATGCAGACATGCAAGTTATTAAAATATATACTGAAAATGATAAGATTTTGTTCTTCATTTTTTCAATCTAATTTTTCTCATAAAATGATATTTTTACACACAAAATAAAAATGATTCTTAACCATCAGTGTGAATAGAAAGTAGTTTTAAGAATCATATGACTTATTGGAATGGATGAGTGTTTCTCAGCCTGGGCAGTTTTGCCCACTGTGGGACATTTGTGAAACTTGGACTCATATTTGGTTGTCACACTGGAGAGAAACTCTTTGCTTCTAGATTCTGGAGGTCAAGAACACTGTTAAGCATACTAAAATGTACAGGACCAAGGTGGGAAAAGCTCTGTAATAGGTAAACTTTAATATCATGTTAAAACTGATATAAACAAATACATACATAAATGATCAGTTTCAGTATCAAAAAATTAGTTTAATCAGTTACTAAATAAGTATTATCTGTGTTGTACCAGTTCATTTGAATTGATAATAAAACTCATGGATAAAAAAATAATAATAACTCATGATCTTTAAACTGATACTTTGAAATTTCCCAAAATATTAATATTAATGGTTATCTTGAGAAAAGTGCTAAGCATAGGATATAATAGAATTTTCTCTTGGTGCTGAAAGAAATCATATTAAAAAGATATATTGAGATTTTTCATACTTTATTTATTTGGAACATTTCATTTTCTTGTTGAGAAAAAAAATTAAATAGTAAAATAGTAAAGAAAGAATTTGAAAATATTTGGTCCAGAAGAGGCAAAAACAATGTACATTAAAAGTAAGAAAAATACAAATTTTATTTTCTTGTACTTTTAAAGTTAATTTGTATCCCAGTTTTACTGAGATATAACTAATCCAGTTCAGTTCGGTTCAGTTGCTTAGTTGTGTCTAACTCTTTGCAACCCCATGCACTGCAGCACACCAGGCTTCCCTGTCCATCACCAACTCCCAGAGCTTATTCAAACTCATGTCCATCCAACCATTTGGATGATGCCACCCAACCATTTCATCTTCTGTTGTCCCCTTGTCTTCCTGCCTTCAATCTTTCCCAGCATCAGGGTCTTTCTAAATGAGTTAGTTCTTCACATCAGGTGGCCAAAATATTGGAGTTTCAGCTTCAGCATCAGTCCTCTAATGAATATTCAGGACTGATTTCCCTTAGGATGGACTGGTTGGATCTCCTTGCAGTCCAAGGGACTCTCAAGAGTCTTCTCCAACACCACACTTCAAAAGCATCAATTCTTCGGTACTCAGCTTCCTTTATAGTCCAACCCTCACATCCACACGTCACTACTGGTAAAACCATAGCATTCACTAGATGGACCTTTGTTGGCAATGTCTCTGCTTTTTAATATGCTATCTAGGTTTGTCATAGCTTTTCTTCCAAGGAGCAAGCATCTTTTAATTTCATGGCTGCAGTCACCATCTGCAGTGATTTTGGAGCCCCCCAAAATAGTATCTCTCACTTTTTCCATTGTTCCCCACCTATTTGCCATGAAGTGATGGGACTAGATGCCACGATCTTAGTTTGTTGAATGTTGAGTTTTAAACCAGCTTTTTCACTCTTCTCTTCCACTTTCATCAAGAGGCTCTTTAGTTTCTCTTCTCTTTCTGCCATAAGGGTGGTGTCATCTGCATATCTGAGGTTATTGATATTTCTTGATTCCAGCTTGTGTTTCATCCAGCCTGGCATTTCTCATGATGTACACGCCATATAAGTTAAATAAGCAGGGTGACAATATACAGCCTTGACGTACTCCTTATCCAATTTGGAACCAGTCTGTTGTTTTATGTCCAGTTCTTTCTGTTGCTGCTTGAGCTGCATACTGATTTCTCAGGAGACAACGAAGGTGGTCTGGTATTCCCATCTCTTGAATTTTCCAGTTTGTTTTGACCCACACAGTCAAAGGCTCTGGCATAGTCAATAAAGCAAAAGTAGATGTTTTTCTGAAACTCTCTTCCTTTTTCGATGATCCAACAGATGTTAGCAATTTGATCTCTGGTTCCACTGACTTTTCTAAATACAGTATTGCTTAAATTTAAGGTTTACCACATAATTTTTTAATGTATATATCATGAAATGATTACCACTATAAGCATAGTGAGTATTCATAAACTCAAACAGATACAATGAAAAATCATTTTTCCTTCTCATGAGAGCTCTTAGTATTTACACTCTTAGTATCTTTCATAATGATATACATGTCTTACTTTTAATAATCATGTTGTATAGTACATCCCTAGTACTTATTTATGTTGTAACTGGAACTTTGTACCTTTTGAGCACCTTTGTTACCAAAGATATTACATTATTATAGATTCTGTTCCCAAGCTTTATACTTCACCCCCATTACTCATTTATTTTATAACTGCAAGTTTATGTCTCTTAATTTCCCTCAACTATTTCACTCATCCCTCTACCCTTCTCTGCTCTGGCAATGATTTGTCCTCTGTGTCTATGACCCTGTTTCTCTTTTGTTATATTGGTCATTTATTTTTTTTTCTTTTTCAGATTTAATATATATATGAAATCATATGGTATAAGTCTTTACCTGTCTGACTTACTTTACTTAGCAGAAAACCCTCTGTCCCCATCCATGTTGTCCCAGATGGCAAGATTTTATTCCATTTTATGGCAGAGTAATGTTCCATCCCATATATTCCAATATATATTATATTAAACTATATTCATCTATACATGGGCACTTAGGTTGCTTCCATATCTTAGCTATTGTGAACAATGCTGCAGTGAACATAGTGGGGACTAGATCTGTTTGAATTAGTATTTTTGTTTCCTTGGAAAACTACCCAGAAGTGGAATTCCTGGTAGTTTTCTATTCTTCATTTTTTGAGGAATCTCCATACTGTTTTCCACAGTATTTCCATCAATTTGCATTCTTATCAACAGTGCACAGGGATTTCCCTTGTTCCACATCCTCACCAGCCCTTATTATTTGCTGTCTGTTTGATAATAGCCATTCTGATGGGTCTGAGGTAATACTTCACAATGATTTTGATTTTTATTTCCCTGATGATTAGTAATGTTGTCCATCTGTATGTCTTCTTTGGAAGTATGTTTAATGATTATTCTTCATGCATTTCTCGAGAATTTGGATGATATATATTCAAAAAACAATCCAAGTACACAGATATATTATACAAGAATATTTGATCACCACACACAGAACCATTTAGGTTTTTCTGAGATTTGCCTTTCTTTTGAACTGGAATTAATATAGATTTCATTATTTGAATTGTATAATTAAAAACATTTATTAGCAGAATGGTTATGTTTATTTGTTTTGCTTAGTCCACATTTAACTATGATTCTTAAAAATCTAAACAAACAAAAGCTAAATTAAAAATGTGTACATGGGTTAGATATGCAAAAGAAACTAAGGGTAGGAAATAGAGAAATACTGCCTAACTGTCTTTTAGTTTGGCATTAAATTAAACCCATAAATCAAAAATACATCTTTCTTTTTACTGTGTGTGTGTGTTTGTGTGCGCTCAGGCACTCAGTCGTGTCCAATTCTTTGCAACCACATGAACTGTAGCCCACTAGGCTCCTCTTGTCCATGGAATTTTCTAAGCAAGAATACTGGAGTGGGTTGTCATTTCTTTTTACTACTTCTATGAATAATCCCAAATTGGTTTGACCCTAAATTTTCATTCTCAGATGAACCCTTTCGTCAGTGAAGTGTGTAATTTCCTTGGTTCTGTCTCATCACAACGAAAATTTGAAGCGATGGACCAGTATTACAGCCCTCTGACAGACCAGGTCACAGCTCTCGGACAGATCAGTGTTACAGCTCCGTGTTACAGCTCAGTTTTATTTAGAAAATAAAGGAAAATACATCCTCAAGGCATGAAGGCAAGCCAAACCAAAAGATGCGAAGAGGGAAGAGACAGAGAGAGAGGGAGAGGGGCGAGAAAGGGGGAGAGAGGGAGAAAGGGCCCTGGCCCTTTGGCTCCTCTTTTTATATGCTTCCCACCCCCCCCACCCCGGGCCTGCCTTATATAAATTGGGCTAGCCGCGTGCGCTGTTTGTTCTACCTGAGGTCCTCATTCTGGTCCTCAGACCTTCCTTGGTTCTATTTTCACGGGCTTTTCCCTTTCTTGTTTTTTAGCCACTGACATTCCAGACTCCTTTTTCTACTCTAACTACCTAACACCTTCCCTGTGGTTTGCTCAACAGAGATACTTAAAGAAGTAGATTGAGAGCCAAAGCTTCGAAGTCTGAAAATGTAAAACACTTAAGTTGCCTTAAATATGCTAAATATATATGTTTAATGGAAATACTTCAGTTATATTAGGTATCTGAGACTTATCGAGTAATGAGCTTTTTGTTGTTCAATCAGTCCTGTCTGAATCTTTGCAACCCCATGCACTGCACCACACTGTCTTCCTGTCCTTCACTACCTCCTGAATTTTGCTCGAACTCATGTTCATGTTCATTGAGTCAATGATGTCATCCACCCATCTTATCCTCTGTTGCCCCCTTCTCCTTCTGTCCTCAGTCTTTCCCAGCATCAGGGTCTTTTCCAGTGAGTTGGCTCTTCACATCAGGTGGCCAAATTCCTGGAGCTTCACCTTCAGCATCAGTCCTTCCAATGAATATTCAGGATTGATTTCCTTTAGGATTGACTGGTTTGATCTCTTTCAGTCCAAGGGACTCTCAAGAGTCTTCTCTAGCACCAGTTTGAAAGCATAGAATTTGTAACTACTTAAAGTCATAAAATTATGATATATTAATTATTGGAACTGGGCTTCCCTGATGGCTCAGCAGAAAAGAATCTGCCTGCAATGCAGGAGACCACCTACAATGCAAGAGACGCAGGTTTGATACACTCAGAACAATCTCCTGGAGAAGAAAATGGCAACCCACTCCACTATTCTTGCTTGGAAAATCCTATGGACAGAAGAATCTGCCAGGCTACAGTCCATGGGGTCACAAATGTCAGACAAAACTTAGCGACTAAATGCCACCAATTATTGAAACATAACAAAAATGAACTAGTTAATGAATAACATCAGTTTCAGCTCTATAAATGTTATTCTGAAGGCAGTTTGTCTGCATGTGCAAATTGTATATACAATTGTCCCTTAGTATCCAAGATGATTCAGCACCATATTTGGCCTTCCCAATGGGGATTTCCTATTGGGGGCTTTGCCCTCATGAACTCAGCCAACCACAGGTAGAAATTTTGAACTGTGTCTCAGATGCAAATAAGTATACCCTTGCAGTTCAAGGGCCAAATATAACATAGATTAGGATTTTAGTTTAATATTTTAGGAAAAAGCAAAAGTGATATTTATTCATGAGAAAAGATAATAACTGATAAGAATAGATAGTAATTTACAAGAGCAGTGTATTTTTTAGCAGTTAATTTATCCCAAGAGGATATACATTCATGTAATTTATGAAATTTCAATATCTCATATATTTCATAATATTGCATTTTCAAAGAATCATCAACAGTAACAACACATATAGGTAGAGAATATTCAAATAAGTATATCTAGTGAAATCGTTTTCACTCATTTCCTAAGAACCTAAAAAATTAGATTCTTATGAGATAAAATAAATATAGGATATTTCTCTGACTGTTTTTACATACTGGTGGTTCTACAACCATTAATAGTAGTTCAAAACAGATGTCTTTATATATTTTATTGATTATTTGGCAACGTTTATTCTCCCTCTCACTGCACAATTGTATTTCTTGGGTTTTACATTTGTATCATTGCAGAAACCCCTAAAGACTCTGTCTACGAAGCCATATCTACTGTATCTACCCCACCCAGTGAAGGAATTTTTAATATCATGGCTTTAATGCTTCTCACTGACTGTCTTCACTTCATATTGCTGATATATAAAATTTGGTATGTTTTTCTTTTGCAGAGCTATAAGAAATCATCCAGAGTAATGGATAAGCATCAATTCTCAGCATCCTCTAGAAAATGTGGCTGTTGCCACAACTGCTTTTTTCCCCCCCTCATCTTCAAAAACATGATGGTACAAACCTTATCAATTCTTAGACCATCCAGTGCGGTGACTTGTAATGAGCTTGTTATGATGGTACTTGATATATAATGAAAAGAAAATAGCATTTAAATAACTCTGTTTATGTGATAAAACCCCTAATTGCCTTGGCCTCCTTATTCATAGGCAATTAGAAAAATTAGACTCATACAGGGGTGAAAGGAAGATACCTCAGGAAATATTGCAAAGATTACATCTCCAAATTAGGTCAGCGTAAAACAAATGGATTCATTGTTTTCTACTACTTCCCAGGGATAAGAAGAAAGAATGTAACGGATAATAATCATTTCCAAATTTAACTAGTGAGAAGGGAATCATCCATTTGTTTGTTTCTTTTACTTTTCCTTTCTCTCTAAATAGTCTGCTTGCTTACATTGAACTCTAAAATTCAGTGTTTCTTAAAAAAAGAGAGGGAGCCTATGGAGAATGTGGCTTAGTTACTGAGACACTACATTCTAATTGCTTTTATGGATTTTTATGGCAGGGCCAAAAATAATCATTTGAAAGAGAAATTCTAGATTGGAAAAAACAGTCAACATGAGTCTAAGAAAAGCTTTCCAATCCTACGGTTAGAGATTTCAGTGAAGAGATGGCAAGAACATGAAATTTGTTACATGACTGGATAGCAAATAAGACCTACTCAGAAACAAAGAAACACTTGGTAGTAAGTGGAAAAGACACTATTGCTTCTTTGTCTTAAATTGGAATTTACTAATGTGCAGATCAAATCCATATATAGTAGCATGACTTTTCATTTTTTGGGAAACACCAATACCTTCCATTGTGCTTCAGCTGATTGTGTCTAATGGCATTGAGAGAATTGTTACAGACATACAACATACATGCTTTCAAAGTCCTTTCAAAAACTCTCATAGAATATTTAGTAGTAAACGGCAATGGAGTTGTAAATGTGTTTCATGTTTCTGTGAATTTGCATACATTTTCTTTTAGGCACTTTTTTGGTATAAATTTAAGCACATTTCGGAGAAGGCAATGGAACCCACTCCAGTACTCTTGCCTGGAAAATCCCATGGGCAGAGGAGCCTGGTAGGCTGCAGTCCATGGGGTCGCTAAGAGTCGGACATGACTGACCGACTTCACTTTCACTTCTCACTTTCATGCATTGGAGAAGGAAATGGCAACCCACTCCAGTGTTCTTGCCTGGAGAACCCCAGGGACGGGGGAGCCTGATGGGCTGCCGTATATGGGGTCAGGCAGAGTCGGACATGACTGAAGCTACTTAGCAGCAGCAGCAGCAAGCACGTTTAGTGAAATATGCACCTGTGTGTGCATGCTAAGTCGCTTAAGTTATGTGGGACTCTTTATGACCCTATGGACTGTAGCCTGCCAGCTCCTCTGTCCATGGAATTCTCCAGTCAAGAATACTAGAATGGAGAAACTACTATTTCCTTCACAGTATATGTGCCTACTTGCCATCGTGTCTTACTTAGAAATGATCTAACAAAGTATTTTGTTAAAGTCTAAAAATATATATTGATACCCTTATATAACAATAAGAAAACTACTTAAAAGGTGTATAATATTTTTAAATATTATTATTAAAGCATGTATTATTAGTTTAAATAGAGGAAAACAATAGAATGAGTAAAATTAGAGATCTTTTCAAGAACATTGGAGATATCAAGGGAATATTTCATGCAAGGATGGACACAGTAAAGGACAGAAATGGTAAGGACTTAGAAACAGAAGAGACTGAGAGTGGCAAGAATACACAGAAATAAACAAAAAAAGGTCTTAATGACCCGAATACCCATGAAAATGTGGTCACTCACCTAGAGCCAGGCATCCTGAAGTGTGAAGCCAAATGGACCTTAGGAAGCATTACTATGAACAAAGCTAGGGGAGGTGATGGAATTCCAGCTGAGATATTTCAAATCCTAAAAGATGATGCTGTTGACGTGCTGCACTCAATATGCCAGCAAATTTGGAAAACCCAGCAGTGACCACAGGACTGGAAAAGGTCAGTTTTCATTCACATCCCAAAGAAAGAAAATGCCAAAGAATGCTCAAACTGTCAAACAATTAGGCTCATTTCACATGCTAGCAAGGTTATATACAAAATCCTTCAAGCTAGGCTTCAATAGTATGTGAACCTAGAACTTCGAGATGTACAAGGTAGCTTTAGAAAAGGTAGAGGAACCAGAGATCAAGTTGCCAAGATTCATTGGATCATAGAAAAAGCAAGGAAATTCCAGAAAAACACCTGGACTAGGCTAAAGCCTTTGGCTGGATCACAACGAACTGTGGAAAATTCTTAAAAAGATAGGAGTACAAGACCACCTTACCTGTCTCCTAAGAAACCTGTATGCAGCTCAAGAAGCAACAGTTAGAACTGGAGATGGAACAACAATCAGGTTCCAAATTGGGAAAATGGTACAACAAGGCTGTATACTGTCACCCTGTTTATATAACTTATATGCTTATATGCAAAGTACATCAGGCAAAATGTCAGGCTGGATGAATCACAAACTGGAATCAAGATTTCCTAGAGAAATACCAATAACCTCAGATATGCAGATGATACCACTCTAACAGCAGAAAGTGAAGAGAGACTAGGCATCTCTTGATGAAGGTGAAAGCAGAGAATGAAAAAGCTGGGCTTAACTCAACATTCAAAAAACTAAGATCGCAGCATCTGGTCCCATTACTTCATGGCAGACATAAGGGCAAAGAGTGGAAGAAGTGACAGATTTTATATGAGACTCCAAAATCACTGTGGATGGTGACTGCAATCATGAAATTAGAAGACTTGCTTCCTTGGAAGGAAAGCTGTCATAAACCTAGACAGTGTATTAGAAAGCCAGAGATATCACTTTGCTAACAAACGTCTGTATAGTAATGCTATGGTTTTTCCAGTATTCATGCCTGGATGGGAGAGTTGGACCATAAAGAAGGCTGAGCACTGAAGAACTGATGCTTTCAAATTGTGGTGCTGGAGAAGAGAGTCCCTTGGGCGGCAAGAAGATCAAATCAGTGAATCCTAAAGGAGATCAACTCTGAATATTCATTGGAAAGATTGATGCTGAAGTTGAATCTCCAATACTTTGGCCACCTGTTGCAAAGAGCCAACTTATTGGAAAAGACCCGGATGCTGGGAAAGATTGAAGGCACATGGTGAAGGGGGTGGCAGAGGATGAGATGGTTAGATAGCATCATTGACTCAATGGTCATGAATTTGAGCAAACTCCAGAAGATGGTGAAGGACAGGGGACCCTCACATGCTGCAGTCCGTGGGGTAGCAAATAATCAGACATGACTTAAAAACTGAACAACAAAAATTATTATTATTACTAGATACTTGCATCATCACTTATATTTTGTTATTACAAACACTAGTGCAATAAACTTTTCTACCATATTTTCTACCACTTCTCTCCTTATTTTAAAGGTTTTTTTCACATACACATTTCTGAAAAGAAGCGTATTGTTATCAAATGGCATGTACAGGTTTGATGCTATGGATATCATAATGACCAAATTTTTTTTCACAAGGCTCTTTCAGTTTTCATTTTTATCTTCAGTTTTATTTCATGTATGAAAATGCCCATATCAGTTCATCCTCATTGGGAAAAGTATAACGGACAGTAAAGTAATTGGCTTAAATTTACTGAAAACACAATTCAGAATGTAAGATTCATATTACATTCTTTTGAAAGAGTATGTGGCTTTCCATGTAATTAGTTTTTGTAAATGATAGTGACAGTTGACAATTTTTAAATTGTAAGACTCTTCAGTTTTCCTCTGGTGGCAAATATCAGTCTTGATATATATATGGAACCTGGACCTGAATTCTAAAGCTTAGCTCTGTGATTCCTAAAAGACTGACTCTAAGTTGATAAGTAAGTGGGCATTTTGATAGTCATACACATAGATGTGAAATAGTTCTTGACTAGATTTTTAATGCTGAAATTACAGAAGCACCTCTACTCCTCCAGGGCCAGCTCTTCCATTTCCATCCCAACTCATCTCTCATCACACTCTAGGAAACTGTCCTACAGTCACAGCATTTTGTCCTAGTTCATGGATTTCTGTGTCAAGATTGGATCTTTTCTGATACTTAGATATTCCTTTAAATTATCCCTTTAAAAATAAAGCATTGTCTTGGACAAAATTACCCTACAACGTCTCCAAATGGTTGCCTAGTCTGACTCCAGTGCTTTCATTGCCTTCCCTTTATAACCCCCTCTTTTCTTGACTCTCTCTGATCATGCTTTTGTTTCAACATCTAACAATAATATTTCATGTAAAAATCATTGAAGACTGCCATAATGGGAAAACTTGAAAATTCTCTTTCTCATCTTTTCAAACTCTCAGTGGAATTGACAAGTTAAATACACACACATGTACACTATGCTGAAAATCTCTATCTCCCACTGTCAAGCTATTCTCCATGTCTCTTTAACCACGCAGCAGTGATTGTTTAAATTCACAAATGAGAGCATATTGTTTATTTGCTTAAAACAACCCCACTGGCTTAATTTTGAAATTAGAAAAATATCCGAAATCTTTGAAGAACTCTAGCTACTGGTCTACAACATTATCTCCTAATTTCCCCAGCTGACTCAGCCTCCCCTCCAAGTTAGTCTGGATTCCTCATGATCTTCATCTTACCATCTTGTAGCAGAGGCCACTGTAACTACACTGCCTAATGTTCACCCAGCCTTTCACACAAGGTGTCTGGTACCTCCAGCAGGTGCCTACATAGGCCCGGGAAGGTAAGACGGTAATCCACATGTGGCAGAACCTGATAAATGAAAGACAAAATGTGGAAGGAAATAGATTTTGTCATCTTCCATCTACCCTAAAAGACTGTCATGGTGTTCTGTATGGGCCCTTCAGAGATGCCTTTCATAACTGAGCAACAATTTGTGGTTAGCTTAGTAAAGCCCTACTTGTATTTGCTTTTACTCCTTTCCTGCCTGATTTTCCTTTCCCATTCACATTTGTTACCCTGAGATTATTCTCTTCCCAATACACTGTTAGCACATAAGCGTACCTCAGGTTCTGTTTTCTAAGGAAACCTGTCTATGACAATGTGCAAGGCCAGCGTGATTGATCACAGGCTACCTGTCCTTTCTTATGTCACCAATCAACCTTATCCATTGTATTCTAGCTACACTGGCTTCTTTCTTTTCTGAAATTTTTCTTCCTCCTCTACTACTCTTCCCCATTTCTTTATTGGTTTCCTACTGCTCCTCACATATGCCTTATCTCAAATATGATCTCCTCAAAGAGATTTTGTCTGCCCACACTGCCTGAAGAAAAGCTCTGCTCCCATTCCAGCACTTTTCATATCTCATTTTATTTTTTAATCACTTGATTAATTTTAATAAAGTGTTAGTCACTCAGTTGTGTCTAACACTTTGTGACCCTATGGACTGTAGCCTACTAGGCTCCTATGTCCATGGAATTGTTCAAGCAAGAATACTGGAGTGGGTAGCCATATCCTTCTCCATGGAATCTTCTCAACCCAGGGGTCAAACCCAGGTCTCCTTCATTGCTTGCAGATTCTTTACCATATGAACCATCAGGAAGCAATTTTAAGAAAGGGTATCAAAATATTTTTCTACCAATAGTAAAACATACTACTCTCAATCCTCACAAATGGTTCTTATATTTCTTCTAGTCATAGTCTTTGCCTGAAATAGACCTAGCAGCCTTTCCTTTGCTTTATTCTACATGAACCCAATCATGGGATATTCTCCTTACTTATAAATCTCAAATTATATTTCCACAGGATCACAATGAACTGTGGAAAATTCTGAAATAGATGGGAATACCAGACCACCTGACCTGCCTCTTGGGAAACCTATATGCAGGTCAGGAAGCAACAGTTAGAACTGGACATGGAACAACAGACTGGTTCCAAATAGGAAAAAGAGTACGTCAAGGCTGGATATTGTCACCCTGCTTATTTAACTTCTATGCAGAGTGCATCATGAGACACGCTGGGCTGGAAGAAGCACAAGCTGGAATCAAGATTGCTGGGAGAAATATCAATCACTTCAGATATGCAGATAACACCACCCTTATGGCAGAAAGTGAAGAGGAACTGAAGAGCCTCTTGGTAAAAGTGAAAGAGAAGAGTGAAAAAGTTGGCTTAAAGCTCAACATTCAGGAAATGAAGACCATGGCATCTGGTCCCATCACTTCATGGGAAATAGATGGGGAAACAGTGGAAACAGTGTCAGACTTTATTTTGGGGGGCTCCAAAATCACTGCAGATGGTGATTGCAGCCATGAAATTAAAAGATGCTTACTCCTTGGAAGAAAAGTTATGACCAACCTAGATACCATATTAAAAAGCAGAGACATTACTTTGTCAACAAAGGTCCATCTAGTCAAGGCTATGGTTTTTCCTGTGGTCATGTATGGATGTGAGAGTTGGACTGTGAAGAAAGCTGAGCGCCGAAGAAATGATGTTTTTTGAGCTGTGGTGTTGGAGAAGTCTCTTGAGAGTCCCTTGACTGCAAGGAGATCCAACCAGTCCATTCTGAAAGAGATCTGCCCTGGGATTTCTCTGGAAGGAATGATGCTAAAGCTGAAACTCCAGTACTTTGGCCACCTCATGCGAAGAGTTGACTCATTGGAAAAGACTCTGATGCTGGGAGGGATTGGGGGCAGGAGGAGAAGGGCACGACAGAGGATGAGATGGCTGGATGGCATCACTGACTCAATGGATGTGAGTTTGAGTGAACTCCAGGAGTTGATGATGGACAGGGAGGCCTGGCGTGCTGCAATTCATGGGGTCACAAAGAGTCGGACATGACTAAGCGAGTGAACTGAGCTGAACTGATTTTGTATAAAAAATTTTTACTTAAAAATCGGGAGTAAAGGTTGAAGTATGTGGAAGAGTGGAGCATTACTTTCAAGTGCACAGAACATAGTATAGCATAACTATTAGGTTGGTGCAAAAGTAACTGTGATTTTTGCACTGTTGAAATTTGCTATTTGATATTGGAATACATTCTTAAATAAATGTGGTTATGTTATACATCATTTTAATGCATATTTTTTACTTTTTTTTTTTTTTTTTGCTAATAACATTACTTGTTCCTTATTTTTTATTTATTTTAGACTATGGAAATTGTTAGACAGAAAGCAAGTTAAAACAATTTTCTTGAGATCAAAATAAGTCATGAAGCAGTGGAGACAACTCACAACATCAACAATGCATTTGGCCCAGGACCTGCTAATGAATGTACAGTGAAGTGTTGGCTCAAGTGGTGTTACAAAGGAGACAAGAGCCTTGAAGATGAGGAGCATAGTGACTGGCCATCAGAAATTGATACCTACCAATAGAGAGCAATCATTGAAGCTGATTCTCTTACAACTACATGAAAAATTATCAAATAATTCAGAGTTTACCATTCTACAATTATAGGACATTTGAAACAAATTGTAAAGGTGAAAAAGCTCAGTAAGTGAGTGCCTAATGAGCTGACCACAAATGAAGAAAATTATCATTTTGAAGGGTCATCTTCTCTTATTTTATGCAACAGCAACAAATCATTTCTTGATCAGATTGTGACATGCGATGAAAGGTAGGTTTTATATGAAATTAACAATGATTAGCCCAGTGGTTAGACCAAGAAGAAGCTCCAAAGCACTTTCCAAAGCCAGACTTTCACCAAAAAAAGGTCACAGTTACTATTGGGGGCCTGCTGCCAGTCTGTTCCACTACAGCTTTCTAAATCCCCATGAAAACATTGCATCTTGGAAGTATGCTCAGCAAATTGATGACGTGCACCAAAAACTGCAGTGCCTGCAGCAGATATTGATCAACAGAAAGTCCCCTATTCTTCTCCATGACAATCCTTGACCACGTGTTGCCCAACCAATGCTTCAAAAGTTGAACAAATTGGGTTACAAAGTTTTGTCTCATCCACCATGTTCACCTGACCTCTCGACTACCACTTCTTCGAGCTTCCCGACAGCTTTTTGCAGGGAAAACACTTCCACAATCAGCAGAATGTAGAAAATGCTTTCCTAGAGTACATCAAATCCCAAAGCATGGATTTTTGTGTTACAGGAATAAGCAAATGCATTTCTCATTGGCGAAGATGTGTTGATTGTAATGGTTCTTATTTTGATTAATAAAGATGTGTTTGAGCCTAGTTATAATGAATTAAAATTCATGGTCTGAAACCGCAATTATGCTTGCACCAACCTAATACCTACCATTCTTACCTTCAAAATTCGACACGCATGTCCAGAATATTTGTACCATACTCAAAGCTGACAGTATCTCATAGTTGACTCTTTCATGGCTCCATATTTCTGTAGTCTTGTTGGCCTTTTCCTTACCTGCCCACCTCATCAACTCCAGCTGCTTCAGAATCCCAGGCAATATACTTCTGTTTATGAGCAGCTTTGGAAAGCTGTAGGTTATTCTAAATTTATTATGTAGAGAAGCTTAGTTTTACTGTAACAGTCTGGAACACACCTTATCCTTGTAAGAGGGCTGAGGTCTATCTTTGCCTAGCTAAACATGGCTTATAGAAGTGGTGCTCAGGAAAAGACAAATCCCTGCCTGAGTAATTCCATCACTAGTCCTTAAACTCACAGTTTGTTTTTCACAGCTACAACTACAAGCATTCTTTTTTGTCATTGACGTTTACAAGATAAAAACTGGTTCAAATAAAAGATGAAGCAAGAATTGTCTTGTATAATAAACACTGTGTTCCAAAAGAAAATACTATTTGTTTACGGAATTTAGAGTCAATTTGTTTTCCCAGGTCACATCAGCACAAAAGCATAAGTTATACAAAAGAAGTCATGCTTACAGCTGATCCAAAGACAAATTTACTTCATCTTCTACTCCTGTCTCCTTTCCCTAGATGGTGATTAGACATAGAAGAATCTTTCAGTGCTTGGGGGTTGAATTTGTGCTGGCAGTTTTTCTTCCTTGCCTTTGTTCAAAATTTAGCTCACTTGCCTGTATGTGTAACAAGTTCCAGACCTGGGATCTGGCAGAAGTTTCTAAAACACATTCAGAAATGATATTACTATGAGACACTCTCAGATTTACAGTCTACAGAATGTGTGGTTTCTCTTTTAATCTAGGTGTGTGCTCTGAGTAATTCTGCACCATTATGAATCCTTTAGGGGAAGCAGTTACAGAATTTAAAGTTGGAAAAATATATGTGTTTAAGTATGCATTTATATAAGGTTAAATGAATATATATTCATTGCTTTTCATGATATAGCACTGTACAAATATAGTTCTTGTTTTAACGCTCAATTCAGTCCGCTCAGCTGTGTTCACCTCTTTGCAACCCCATGGACTGCAGCATGCCAGGCTTCCCTGTCCATCAGCAACTCCCAGAGCTTGCTCACATTCATGTCCGTTGAGTTGGCAATGCCATCCAACCATCTCATCCTCTGTTTCAATGCTGAATAAGCACTATAAGAACAAAATGAAGAGGGATAAGATACTGTTCCTTTGAGGAAAGGATAATTCCAGGGAAAATTGGTAAATGTTCCTCAACGTTTGATCTCTCAATTTTGTAATTTCCTGTTAGTGTGTTGTTTTAATTATTTAATATTTTTGATAGTTAAATTCACCACCAGCCAACTATACTGAAAATTCTCGTTCAGCCTCATTTAGACAATTGTGATATATTTTCCATTAACAAAAATTTGTAGCAGCATAGGTGTAAATTTAATTTTTGTAAAATAGTGTATTTAGGCAAAATCAAGTTGAGTTACTTACTTTGCAAAACAACTTGATGAAAAAAAGTTTCAAAAATATGCTTCCCAGCATTCCTTAAAAGATCAGATAAGTTTTTTTCTAATGATGGTAAATTTTTTTTTTCATATTTTTTCTTCCTCAGCTGAAATGCAAAATTCACTTCCTCTCAGCCAAACAAGTGTTATTAAATTGACATTCAAATTTAAATTATAACACACTATTTATTTGTACATTAACTGAAAATTTTAAACCCCATTTATTTGGAAATGAACTTTATATTTTTCATTTAGATAGAGACTCTTTCCTGATTTTTTTTTTAAAAAAATAAGTATTGGAATAGTCTGTCTCAAAACAAGAACATTATGCTGCCTGGTCAAATATTTAGAAAGAAACAGTAGTTAAGTAATTAGATATACGTGTCACTGTTTAAATTTAAATAGCAAAATTTTCTATATAATATTTACTGTCATCTTGTATAACTATGCTTATGTTGATTATATAGTAAATTATTTATTGGCCTTATTCATAGTGACTTTATCATAATTGTTTCTTTTGTTGTATGATTAGGAGATTCAAAATAGTTACCCCTATTATTAGAAATCTGGAATAGGAAGACTCTAACAGTTTAGATCAAAAAATGTGATGACCTAAAACTTATATATAAAATATACACCTTAGTAAAATGTGAAATAAAAGTTCTGATTTTTGTTTTCCCCCTACCTGGAAGTGATACTCATTTCAGTATCTGTAGACATATGAATACTAAATATTGGGCATACAAAAATGGAATATATTATATTACTAAAAATTTTACTATAAACTTTATCATCAGTTATTAACTGAAATTAAAATTCAAAGTCTGTTACAGCACATGTCATGGTTTTATTTAAAATTTGTTGAATAAATGATGGGCCTAGTGATTTTTCCAATTTACTGTCAGCAGATTTTATTTTCTAAACAAAAGCTTACAAGGGACAACAATGATGAATAAAATAAAACATGAAGTAGTGATCAGCTGTTTCTCAAGTAGCAATAGAAAGATAAGCCTCTCTATGCACCTAACTTTTCCTTCACTTTCTATAGCTATTCGTGAACCATATCAGGGACCCAGTAGGTCTTCAAGGAATAGAATTCCAAAAATCACTTGCCAGTTTTACTGATGTTATTGTGGCTTATTTAAAACTAAGATTCCTTAAAACAACAAATACGGACAATTTTTTTTTTTTTTTTTTTTTTTTTAGTAAATGAAAGCACTAGAAAATGGCACAAAGCACACAGAAATTTGATGGAATTTGGTGCTTCAGAAAATGAACCTCTCTGGGTGAGGTCTATGTTTACATTATTTTTTTTTTTTCCTGAGCATGACTCAATTCAGCATGTTCAGGGGAAACATTAAAGATCAAGCAGAAAACTATGGTATAATTGATTTGAGGTCTAGTGCCAGAGGACAGAGTTTGGGGTTGCCAGATGACTACAAACTGAGGAGATGAACTCAGAAAAGTAGGAAGCACAAACATGGAAGCCTGTAAATTTGCATGTAAGTCCCCTCATATCCTTGGCTGACCTTTTGACTAGCAAGAAAGACTATAAGAAATTCAGCAGGTACAAAAAGTAGAAAGAATATGTTGAATGAGATTTCATTTGCCAGTCACTGCAGGGGAGATAAAGTTTGAAATTTGAAATGTGCTAGGTTAGATGGGTTTCCGTTGAAACCAAGAGAGCACACACTCTCACACAGTTTTTAAAGAATTTTCCTAAAGACTAAGGCCCAAATTCACACACTTTAACAGAGTACTAAGCCCAGCTTTTACAAGTTAACAGCATCAGTCAATAATTTAACTAAATGCCAAAATATAAATGACTACTTCTGAGATGAAAATAACAGAATCCAATATCTGTATAATGTATCATTCACAGTGCCTAGTTTATACAGATTAAAAGGATATTAAATGTACAAAGAATAGGAAAAAAACAGATCCATAACTAAGATAAAAGGTATTCCGTATACCCATAACATGAGACCACCTAGATAACAGAATTATCAGACTTGGAGTTTAAAACAGCTAGTACATATGTTCAATGACTAGCTTAAAGGAAATTATTATTATAATAAGTGAATCCGAGATCATTGTCATCTTTGAGACGGCACTCAAGTACTACATTTCAGACTCTTGTTGACTATGAGGGCTACTCCATTTCTTCTAAGGGCTTCGTGCCCACAGTAGTAGAAATAATGGTCATCTGAATTCAATTTGCCCATTCTAGTCCATTTAGTTCACTGATTCCTAAAATGTCTATGTTCACTCTTGCCATCTCCTCATTTATCACTTCCAATTCACCTTGATTCATGGACCTAACATTCCGGGTTCCTGTGCAATATTGCTCTTTATAGCATCAGGCCTTACTTCCGTCACTGGTCATATCCACAACTGGACATTGTTTACACTTTGGTTCTGTCTCTTCATTCTTTCTGGAGTTATTTCTTCACTCTTCTCCAATAGCATATTGGGCATCTACTGACCAAGGGGGTTCATCCTTCAGTGTCCTATCTTTTTGCCTTTTCGTACTGTTCATGGGGTTCTCAAGGCAAGAATTTTGAAGTGGTTTGCCATTTCCTTCTCCAGTGGACCACGTTTTGTCAGAATTTTCCACCATTACCATCTTCGGTGGCCCTACATGGCATGGCTCATAGTTTCATTGAGTTAGACATGATGTAGTCCATGTGGTCAGTTTGATTAGTTTTCTGTGATTGTGGTTTTCATTCTGTCTACCTTCTGGAAACGGATAAGAGGCTTATGGAAGCTTCCTGATGGGAGAGACTGTGGGGGGAACTGGGTCTTTTCTGATGGGCAGGGCCATGATCAGCAAATCTCCAATTCAATTTTCTGTTGATCGGTGGGGCTGTGTTCCTTCCCTGTTTTTTGACCTGAGACCAAACTATGGCGGAGGTAATGAAGATAATGGTGACCTCCTTCAAAAGGTCCCATGCACGCACTGCCACACTCAGTGCCCCTGACCCTGCAGCAGGCCACTGCCAACCCAGGCCTCTGGAGACTCCTGGACACTCACAAACTCTTCAGCCCCTCACTGTTAGCTTACTTTCCCCTCACCCTGTTCGCACGCCCCAGCAACAGCACCCTGTTGAATCATGTCCCAGGGCAGAGCTGCCTGAAGTGGCAGCCCTGCAAGGCAGGTTGAGCTATTTCAAATCCTAAAAGATGATGCTGTTAAAGTGCTTCACTCAATATGCTAGCAAATTTGGAAAGTTCAGCAGTGGCCACAGGACTGGAAAATGTCAGTTTTCATTCCAATCCCAAAGAAGGCCAATGCCAAAGAATGTTAAAATGACTGCACAATTGCACTCATCTCACACACCAGCAAAAGAATGCTCAAAATTCTCCAAGGCAGGCTTCAACAGTACATGAACCATGAAATTCCAGATGTTCAAGCTGGGTTTAGAAAAGGCAGAGGAACCAGAGATCAAATTGCCAACATCCATTGCATCATCGAAAAAGCAAGAGAATTCCAGAAAAACATCTACTCCTGCTTTATTGATTATGCCAAAGCCTTTGACAGTGTAGATTACAACAAACTGTGGAAAATTCTTCAAGAGATGTGAATATCAGTCCACCTTACCAGCCTTCTGGGAAATCTGCATGCAGGTCAAAATGGAACAGTTAGAACTGGACATGGAACAACAGACTGATTCCAAATTTGGAAAAGAGCATATCAAGGCTGTATACTGTCACCGTGATTATTGAACTTGTATGCAGAGTACATCATGCAAAATGCCAGGCTGGAGGAAGCATAAGCTGGAATCAAGATTGCCAGAAGAAATATCAATAACCTCATATGAACTTCCTTGGTGGCTCAGATGGTAAAAAGCATCTGCCTACAATGCGGGAGACCCGGATTTGATCCCTGGGTCAGGAAGATCCCCTGGAGAAGGAAATGGCAACCCACTCTAGTACTCTTGCCTGGAAAATCCCATGGGCAGAGAAGCCTGGTAGGCTACAATCCATGGGGCTGCAGTCGGACACGACTGAGCAACTTAACTTTCACTTTTCTTTCACTTTCACACAGATAACACCATCCTTATGGCAGAAAGTAAAGAGGAACTAAAGAGCCTCTTGATCAAAGTGAAAGAGGAGACTGAAAAAGTTGGCTTAAAACTCAACTTTCAGAAAACTAAGATCATGGCATCCAGTCCCATCACTTCATGGCAAATAGATGGGGAAACAGTGGAAACAGTGACACACTTTTTTTTTCCTGTGGGCTCAAAAATCACTGCCTATGGTGACTGCACTATGAAATTAAAAGATGCTTGCTCCTTGGAAACAAAGCTAAGACCAACCTAGAGAGCATATTAAAAAGCACAGACATTGCTTTGCTGACAAATGTTCATCTAGTCAAAGCTACGGGTTTTCCCTACATCCATGTATGGATGTGAGAATTGAACTATAAAGAAAGTTGAGTGCTGAAGAATTGATGCTTTTGAACTGTGGTGTTGGAGAAGACTCTTGAGAGTCCCTTGGACTGCAAGGAGATCCAACCAGTCAATCCTGAAGGAAATGAGTCCTGAATATTCACAGAAGGACTGATAATGAAGCTGAAACTCCAATCCTTTGGCCACCTGATGTGAAGAACTGACTTGGAAAAGACCCCCCCTGATGCTGGGAAAGATTGAAGGCAGGAGGAGAAGGGGATGACAGAGGATGAGATGGTTGGATGGCATCACTGATATGATGAACATGAGTTTGAGCAAGTTCTAGGAGTTTGATGGGCAGGGAAGCCTGGAGTGTGAGAGTCCATGGGGTCGCAAAGGGGCGGATGTGACTGAGTGACTGACCTGAAGTGAATCAGAGAGGAATCTCAGAGAAAGAATGAAAATTATTTTTAAAAGAATCAAATGGAATTTCTATAACTAAAAATTATACTCTCTGAAATTTAAGTCCATCACATGATCTTAATATTATATTGGAGATAGTAGAAGGTAATGTTAATAAACTTGAGGAAAAATCAGTAGCCAACTATTTAATATGAAGAACAGAAAGGGGAAAAACATTTGAAAATTAAACAAAATGATGTGATAACACAAGATAATATAAATTCACCCAGTATACTTATACTTGAAATAAAAACAGGAGAATGAAGATACTCAGAAAGTAAATATTTGAAAAATAATTGAAACTCTTTTAAATTTGGTGCAAAACACTAACAAGAAGCTCATCTAAACTGAATACAAATAGATATAAAGAAAATTACACATAAGACATCACAATCAAATTGCTAAAAAAAAAAAAAAACCAAGATATTTCAGTCAGTCAGAGGTAGAGGAAGGCATAGAACATATACGGAAGCAATTATAAGAGTGCTGGAAATGGCAGCGGCCAGAAGATAATAGTTAGTTCAGTCACTCCATCGTGTCCGACTCTTTGCGACCCCATGAATTGCAGCACACCAGGCCTCCCTGTCCATCACCAACTCCCGGAGTTCATGCAGACTCGAGTCCATCGAGTCAGTGATGCCATCTAGCCATCTCATCCTCTGTCGTGCCCTTCTTCTCCTGCCCCCAATCCCTCCCAGCATCAAAGTCTTTTCCAATGAGTCAACTCTTTGCATGAAGTGGCCAAAGTAATGGAGTTTCAGCTTTAGCATCATTCCTTCCAGAGAAATCCCAGGGCAGATCTCTTTCAGAATGGACTGGTTGGATCTCCTTGCAGTCAAGGGACTCTCAAGAGTCTTCTCCAACACCACAGTTCAAAAAACATCATTTCTTCAGCGCTCAGCTTTCTTCACAGTCCAACTCTCACATCCATACATGACCACAGGAAAAACCATAGCCTTGACTAGACGGACTTTAGTCAGCAAAGTAATGTCTCTTGTTTGAATATGCTATCTAAGTTGGTCATAACTTTTCTTCCAAGGAATAAGCGTCTTTTAATTTCATGGCTGCAATCACCATCTGCAGTGATTTTGGAGCCCACCCAAAAAAAGTCTGACACTGTTTCCCCATCTATTTCCCACGAAGTGATGGGACCGGATCCCGTGATCTTTGTTTTCTGAATGTTGAGCTTTAAGCCAACTTTTTCACTCTGCTCTTTCACTTTCATCAAGAAGCTTTTTAGCTCCTCTTCACTTTCTGCCATAAGGGTTGTGTCATCTGCATATCTGAGGTGATTGATATTTCTCCCAGCAATCTTGACTCCAGCTTGTGTTTCTTCCAGTCCAGCGTTTCTCATAATGTACTCTGCATATAAGTTAAATAAGCTGGGTGACAATATACAGCCTTGACGAACTCCTTTTCCTATTTGGAACTAGTCTGTTGTTCCATGTCCAGTTCTAACTGTTGCTTCCTGACCTGCATGCAGATTTCTCAAGAGGCAGGTCAGGTGGTCTGGTATTCCCATCTCTTTCAGAATTTTCCAGAGTTTATTGTTATCCACACAGTCAAAGGCTTTGGCATAGTCAAGAAAGCAGAAATAGATGTTTTTCTGGAACTCTCTTGCTTTTTCCATGATCCAGCAGATGTTGGCAATTTGATCTCTGGTTCCTCTGCCTTTTCTAAAACCAGCTCGAACATCAGGAAGTTTACGGTTCACGTATTGCTGAAGCCTGGCTTGGAGAATTTTGAGCATTACCTTACTAGCGTGTGAGATGAGTGCAATTGTGCAGTAGTTTGAGCATTCTTTGGCATTGCCTTTCTTTGGGATTGGAATGAAAGAACATTATTAAAATGTTGAGGAAAAAAGCCTACCCTGAGTTCTACAGCCAGTGAAAACACCCTTCAAAAATGAAGGCAAGAGTACTGAGTGTAATAGAAGCCCGAGCTCACAACTGGCTCTGGCTTTAGTTCTCCCATCTCTGTTCTACCTTCCATCAAGGTGATAGCTGCCAACAAGACCTAGGGGAAGGCATGATCCACGCCCACCCCAGATCCAGCTGCTGGGCACATTCAGACGCAGAGGGACACTCCCACACAAGGACACCCTTTTGAGGCTGGATAGGCAACTGTTTCACTTAATTACATAGAGTCAGAGAAATTTAAACAAAATGAGAAGACAAAGGAGTTTGTTTCAAATGAAATAACAAGAAAAAAGAACTGTAAAAGAAACTAATAAAACTAACAAAATAATGTACCAAACAAAGAGTTTAAAACGTTTGTAATAAGAATGCTAACTGAACTTGGAAAAAACAATAGATGAACACAGTGAGAATTTAGCAAGGAACTAGAAAATATTCAAACAGAATAGTCAGAGCTGAAGAATAAAATAACTAAAAGGAGAAGCACACTAGAGGGAACAAATGGCAGGCTAGGTGATTTAGAAGACATAAGAGATCTGCAGGATAGAATAATGGAAATCACCCAGTCAAAACAGCAAAATATGAAGCAAACAAACAAAAATGAGGAAAGTTTACGGGACCATAGCATTATAGGGGTCCCAAGGAGAAGAGACAAAGGGATGGAAATGTATTTATGAAATTGTGACTGAAAACTTCCTAAGTCCAAATGAAGAAGGAAATAGATGCCCGGCTACAGGAAACAGAGTCCCAAACAAGATGATCCCAAAGAGACCCACACTGAAAATATCACAATTAAAATGGCAAAGATTAAAGAAAAAGGGAGGGCGCTAAATGAGGCAGAGAAAAACAAAGAGGGAATGCAAGGGAACCCCCATAAGGCTATGAGCTGATATTTCTGCAAATCTTTGCAGACCAGGGGGAAGTGTCATGATATATTTAAACTGCTGAAAGTGGGGAGGCGGGGTGGTGGTGGGGGGGGGGGAGGCGGGAAATTACAGCTAGTATGATCTACCAGCCACAGTTATTCAGAATTGAAGAAAAGATAACAAACTTCTCAGACAAGCAGTTCACCAATAGTAAATCATCCTTAAAAAGATGTTACAAGTTCTTCACTAAGTGGAAAAGTACAGGCTACAATAAGTAAGAATTTGTAGGAAAGGAAAAATCCCAGCAGTAAAGGCAAAGATACAGTAAAGACTATGCATTAAACACTTAAATAAGCTATTTAAAATTTGAGAGGGGAAGGAGAGACCGTTACTTTTTCTGGATGCTTAGAGACGGGGATGGGGGCAAGGGTGTTGGGGGGATAGGGTCAGGTGTCGTTTCCGGATGAGCCTGAGGCTTGGTTCAGGCAGTGACCACAGAGGAACAGTGGCCCCATCATGTAAGGGCAGAGCAAGAGTAGTCAGAGTGTCCACCTGAATTCATAGCAAGTCATTCTCCTTTCTTTTAAAATCAGACGAAACTGGTTTCTTTGCCTTACTTTCCTATTAGACCATGATCTGACATTTTCTTTGAACAGACCTATTCTGATACAACAACATAAAAGACTACATAAGGGATTTCATCACATTTTTATTTCCATTTACAAAATAATTGTAAAATTGTGATATAGGGATCCATTTCTCAGGTCATTTTGCTGTAAAGGACATTGTGGCCATGCAGTGTTAAAAAATACTATATTTTCTTTTCCACAGATTTGTAACTGAAAGTCACCCAATGTTTGCCCTCTAGGCATTTCACTCTTCACACAGGTAAAAGAGATTGATTCATTTGCTATACATGCTGTGGAGGATACATTTTGGTGGAATCATACTGATAACACCTAAATCAAAATAAGAAGTATGTAAAGTTGTTATATTATGGCAAGGTTGTAAACCCATCGGAATTTTTCTGTTAATATTCTTCTTTCTGTTAATAGTCAGAGATTTTTAGAAGGATAATACTGTAAGACCCATGATTTTAAAAAGAAAAAGGACTCAGCTATATTCTGTCTATAAAACATGTACTTAGAAATAAAGATAGATTGAATTGTAAAATAATGAGTTTATTCTCTACAAAGATAAAAGCTAAATTTGACAGAAAAACGTGGAAAATAACAAATCCAAAATTGTGTTTGGATATTTCAGCATTCATCTCTGTGTAAATGATTGCTCAAATTAATTAGCATTACTATCAACCATTTTGACCCTACCCCTAAATTGGAGAAGAAATATTCTTCTAAGTGTATATGAAATATTTCTTAAAATAGACAATATGTTCAATATAAAGGGTCTCATTAACAAGGATGGTAATCTCATAAAGTATCTTCTTATACCACAATAAAATTAAATAACTTACAATAAGATAAATATAAAATCACACATAGCTTTCTAAACTAATCTTTCAATATAAACATGAAAGAAGAGTTTTGAATATATTTGAGGAATGGGATTAACACTTTTAAAAATCAGATAAACATTCAGGATGTGTATTATATGAGGAAATTAAAAATATGTAATTTTTTTCAGTGATCTTTTGACACTCTGCTTTTTAATAATTTGAGTAGAATAGCCTCTTTAGGTAAATTGGTTATTTGAAAATTCTAACTATAATAAATAGTTTTGAGTTTCTCTTCAGCCACATGATTGCATGGATTGGTTTGCTGAACACAGTTCTGCATGCAGTTGATTTTACTGCTTAATATTGTAAGATCCTATTAGAGTAGGGACAATTCCTCTCTGATATTTAGCAGTTAGTTTTGTGGCTTGAAGATGTTTCAGTAACTATTTGTAGAATGAATACTGTTATCATTAGTTCAAAAAATGAAACAATGAACACAGGAAGAAATTTAGAACTAAATTTAGATGAGGGTGAACTACAGTAACCAGAATAAAGGCAACTACTGACATACCTCTCATCAAGCAAAATCACAGGCTTTAGGCAGGTTCTTTATCCTGTTTGAAATTCCAATCTGCAGCATTTTGGATGGTATTAGAAAAATATTTATGATAAAATAGGAATGTTTACTTTATGTTTTACAGTTCACATTTATAGTCAGGTTTTGGACAGTATCCATGAAATTACACTTTTAGTGTTCACATTTTTTTTTGAACAATTAGACTCATAGAATAATGTTTTATTTTACCTAAATTGGATGAAAATTAATGACCTTTACTACCAATGACTACAGCAAAACAGGAAAGAGAGATTTATACCATAAGCCTTTAGGAGAGAGAAATTATCCTACAAATTCTATTAACCCCCACTCTCCTTTTACCTCTCTTCTCCACTAAATATCTCTCTCAAACATGCTCAGCCACTATTTAGCCTGTTTCTCTCAAATTATGCACCAGAAAAATTCTATTTAAGCTCTTTTTTTCCTACTACTTAGTCTTTCCAACAACCACTCTCCTGAACTTTTATTTATCTGCACCCCACTGTGATTAGAGAACAAAGGCAGAGTTACTAGTACTGAGACAGAGCACAAAGAACAAAGCAATTGTCAAGAGTATGTTCATTATCAATAACAAAGCAAATAGCCCAGATATTCACTTTCTCAATTTCTGGACTCTCTTGGTCTTCTGCTGAAAACTGAAAATTACATTAGAACAAAAGCAGTCTTTTGAGCATATCAGATAAACTGCTTCATCTAATAAAGAATATAGCATATATTTACTATGAATGTCTTAATTTTTGCCTGGTAATAGGTTTCAGTTTAGTTCAGTGCAGTCGCTCAATCATGTCCGACTCTTTGCAACCCCATGCATTGCAGCTCGCCAGGCCTCCCTGTCCATCACCAACTCCCGGAGTTCACTCAAACTCACATCCATCGAGTCGGTGATGCCATCCAGCCATCTCATCCTCTGTCGTCCCCTTCTCCTCCTGCCCCCAATCCATCCCAACATCAGAGTCTTTTCCAATGAGTCAGCTCTTCGCATGAAGTGGCCAAAGTACTGGAGTTTCAGCTTTAACATCATTCCTTCTAAAGAACACCTAGGACGGGTCTCCTTTAGAATGGACTGGTTGAATCTCCTTGCAGTCCAAGGGACTCTCAACAGTCTTCTCCAACACCACCCTTCAAAAGCATCAATTCTTTGGTGCTCAGCTTTCTTCACAGTCCAACTCTCACATCCATACATGACCACTGGAAAAACTTGACTAGACAGACCTTAGTCGGCAAAGTAATGTCTCTGCTTTTGAATATGCTATCTAGGTTGGTCATAACTTTTCTTCCAAGGAGTAAGCGTCTTTTAATTTCATGGCTGCAATCACCATCTGCAGTGATTTTGGAGCCCAAAAATGAAAAGTCTGACACTGTTTCCCCATCTATTTCCCACGAAGTGATCAGACCAGATGCCCTGTTCTTTGTTTTCTGAATGTTGAGCTTTAAGCCAGCTTTTTCACTCTCCTCTTTCACTTTCATCAAGAGGCTTTTTAGTTCCTCTTCACTTTCTGCCATAAGGGTGGTGTCATCTACATATCTGAGGTGATTGATATTTCTCCCAACAATCTTGATTCCAGCTTGTGTTTCTTCCAGTCTAGCATTTCTCATGATGCACTCTGCATAGAAGTTAAATAAGCAGGGTGACAATATCCAGCCTTGACGTACTCTTTTTCCTATTTGGAACCAGTCTGTTGTTCCATGTCCAGTTCTAACTGTTGCTTCCTGACCTGCATATAGGTTTCTCAAGAGGCAGGTCAGGTGGTCTGGTATTCCCATCTCTTTCAGAATTTTCCACAGTTTCTTGTGATCCACACAGTCAAAGGCTTTGGCTTCGTCAATAAAGCAGAAATAGATGTTTTTCTGGAACTCTCTTGCTTTTTCCATGATCCAGTGGATGTTGGCAATTTGATGTCTGGTTCCTCTGCCTTTTCTAAAACCAGCTTGAACATGTGGAAGTTCACAGTTCACATATTGCTGAAGCCTGGCTTGGAGAATTTTTAGCATTACTTTACTAGCATGTGAGATGAGTGCAATTGTGCGGTAGTTTGAGCATTCTTTGGCATTGCCTTTCTTTGGGATTGGAATGAAAACTGACCTTTTCCAGTCCTGTGGCCACTGCTGAGTTTTCCAATTTGCTGGCATATTGAGTGCAGCACTTTCACAGCGTCATCTTTCAGGATTTGAAATAGCTCCACTAGCTTTGTTCATAGTGATGCTTTCTAAGGCCCACTTGACTTCACATTCCAGGATGTCTGGCTCTAGGTGAGTGATTATACCATTATGATTATCTTGGTCATGAATATCTTTTTTTGTACAGTTCTTCTGTGTATTCTTGCCACCTCTTCTTAATATCTTCTGCTTCTGTTAGGTCCATACCACTTCTGTCCTTTATTGAGCCCATCTTTGCATGAAATGTTCCCTTGGTAGCTCTAATTTTCTTGAAGAGATCTCTAGTCTTTCCCATTCTGTTGTTTGCCTCAATTTCTTTGCATTGATCGCTGAAGAACACTTTCTTATCTCTTCTTGTTATTCTTTGGAACTCTGCATTCAGATGCTGATATCTTTCCTTTTCTCCTTTGCTTTTCACTTCTCTTCTTTCACAGCTATTTATAAGGCCTCCCCCGACAGCCATTCTGCTGTTTTGCATTTCTGTAATATGTTTAGGCTCAAGTAAATAAAAAGTTCACTTAAAATGAATTACATAACATGATTTTTAATTAACTCAAGTTATTCTGACTGCCTGGTACTAATATTTTGTTGTTTAGTATTAAACAGAAATATACAAATCTAGATTATTGCCTACTGAAACACTGTTCGACCTTGGGAAGGTGATTTCAGTTTCCTTAGACACAATTTGCTTATCTTTAAAATGAAACTGTAAGACTGCTATTGGGTATAAAATTCTGAGTTTGTTACTCTCTAGGTGGCAGCTAAGTTATTTGAATTGGAGATATATGCTTATGTTGTCAGTCTAGACCTAAGGAGAAAAAGTAAAAGAATAATATGGTATGTTATGAATAGGCAGAACCAAGTTTATTTTTGTTCTTATTTCTATTGCTGTTGTTTGATGTGTTATTGTGACAAATTTGCACCTAAAACATAATACACTCTTATTTTTCTGGATCCTTCTGAATGAGAAGCCCATGTTGTTATGAGCAGGGAAAGATGGTGTAGATACATAACTGCAGATGAAGTCTGCTAATCAGAGGGAATCTTTTTGAAATTATTAGTGGGAAATATCAATTATTTTTATTCCTATCATGGTTACTGATTATTGCTCCTTCTCTAATTAGGAACATATTTATCCTCTATTAATCGTAGAGATTTTCCATGAGAGCAAAGTGATTTGGAAAGGGAAGTAGATGCCTATAGAAATACGGAACAGTGATAACTCTTAACCCACAGACCAAGGACCCAAAGTGAATTTGTGCCAATTACCAATTATTCTAATTATATATTCAGGGTTCTGGCTAATAACTGTTCTATCATTTCCATTGACACTAGTGACTCTAGTTCTATAATAACTGCTCGTTCAGTCATCCCTGACTTAGAGAGCCATCACCAAAGCCTTCTGTCGGTAAAGGTTTATCTTCCAGCCCCTCCAACAGTGGATCTTCTTTCAACACAACCACTTCTCTGAGTTCAGTATGTTTCTCAACCTTAGCAATATTGGCATTTTGGCCAAATAATTGTGTGAATGTGTGTGTGTGTGTGTGTGTTATTGTGTGTTTTGTAGGATGTTTAACAGCATCCTGAACTCTACCCAATAGATACCCAGTAGCACCTCTGAACTCTACCCAGTAGATACCACTAGCACTTCTCTAGCTGTAACAACATTAAATGTCTCCTGACAGTGACAATCCTGGAGAAAGTGTAGGGATAAAATTGTCCCTGGTTGGAAACTACTATGCTGTGGGAATTCTAGACCTGCAAGCTGTGTCAGCATGGGCCATAACTCTATTTACTTCTACAGATATCCTACTCTCATTTTTACACTGTGCTAATAACAAATGCTGGAGGAATGTGGGTAGTAATTAATTTTGAGGGAGCTAGAATAAATATGGAAGATTCTAACTGTAAGTTGGACCAGAATTTATTGAAATGGGGGTCCTTAGCCGGAATAAAATTCAGTGTGCTAATATATAGAATTTGGAGTTATTTAAATTATTCACTTATCAATTCTCAGCCTTTTGGCTAAGGTCAAGTATAAATTATTCACTTACTTAGTTGATTTAAAGAAGAACCCACTGGGAGCCCACTCTAAATAAAACTGAGATCCTAAAGTCATGAGACTCAAAGCAAGAGACAATTCTCCAGGTGAACCAGTCTGAAGTTTAAGTAGCTTTATTCCCAATTGCTTATGATCTAGTATATTCAAATGAATTTAAAGCATCTAAGGCAGATTAGGGTCCTCCTAAAGGACAGAACTCTGGGAAGTTCACCCTGTCTCCCACTTTGTAAGAAACAAGGAGTGACTATGGATTAGAATATGCTTGAAATCAACAGCAGGGACAAAGGCTTGCCTGGCTGATCAGGGTCTTAGAAGGACAAAGCAGTTCTGGAATAGAGACATGTGAATGTACATATAGAAGTAGGAATGAAGTATGAAATCTGTGTGTTACACATTCATATGCATCAGAGAGCATCTACCAGAGAAGAGGCACTGAACAACTCAGCAGACAAAATTATTCGTTTAGTTGTAGCTAGTCAAGCCTTTCTCGTTAACCACTCTGGTGCTGGCACTATGGGCACCTGAGTGAAGCAGCCATTGAAGTAGAGATAGAGTTTATGCATGGGCCCCAGAAATCAATCTTCTAGAAACAGAGACTAATGTTGAATTGTTTATATAAGACAAGTGTCAACCTGACTACACTGGGCCTCTTCTAACATGGAAGGGACAACCAGAAATTCATGCTGATAGAAACAGACAGATATTCTGGTACATTTTTGTTTGTCTTTCCTGTAGGATTCACTTTTGTGAGACCCCCACATATATATGGCATCCGAACAAGGGTCACACTTTAAAGCAAAGGAAATTTCAGAGCTGGAACATGGGCAATTATCATTTCATACATCACACAATCTAAAATCCATTGGCCTAACAGATCAGTAGAATAGCATGTGAAAGTCCCACTAAAGAGGTAATTTGAAGATGACATGTTATAATAATGTATGATAATGTAGTACTATCTTCTAGGATGCAGAAAAAAGTATAAACTCTTCATAAATATCTTTACATAGCACTTTACTCCTCATAGAAATAACAATCCAGGAACAAAATGATAATAGCAAAAATAGTTCCACTTACCATCATTTCCAGTGGTCCACTTGGGAGTCTGTGCTATCTGTCCTTGCAATTCTATGCATTAAAATTTCAGAAATCCTGGTTCTAAAAGGGGGAGAAATTGTCACCTGAGGATAGAACAAGTATTCCATTGCATTATATAATAAATCATAGTGTTAATGATAATAACAACATGAATTTAAAACAGATTTCCCAAACACCATTATATGCAAGACCCTGCCTCAGTTTTGACCCTACTTGGGCAACTATATCCAAGACAGATCAATGCAGGGATATAAAGGACCAGCTATCTCAACTGAAATTTGGAAAGACCCAAAGGACCACTCTAACTCCATTTTGATTCACTGAATGAGGTTTTAAAACAGTGTGTCGCAGCACTGTTTATAATAGCCAGGACATGGAAGCAACCTAGATGTCCAGCAGATAAATGGATAAGAAAGCAGTGGTACATATACACAATGGAATATTACTCAGCCATTAAAAATAATACATTTGAATCAGTTCTAATGAGGTGGATGAAACTGGATCCTATTATACAGAGTGAAGTAAGCCAGAAGGAAAACACCAATACAGTATAATAGCACCTATATGTGGAATTTAGAAAGATGGTAACAATAACCCTATATACGAGATAGCAAAAGAGACAAAGATGTATAGAACAGTCTTTTGGACTCTGTGGGAGAAGGCAAGGATAGGATGATTTGAGAGAATAGCATTGAAACATGTATATTATCATATGTGAAACAGATCGCCAATCCAGGTTCAATGCATGAGACAGGGTGCTCAGGGCTGGTGCTCTGGGATGACCCAGAGGGATGGGATAGGGAGGGAGGTGGGAGGGGGGTTCAGGATAGGAAACACATGTACACTCATGGCTGATTCATGTCAATGTATGGCAAAACCACTACAATATTGTAAAGTAATTAGCCCCCAATTAAATTAAATTTAAAAACTGTGTTAAATTAACTTGAATAGAAACATTCAAATATCAGAGTCAACAATTGAACATAGATGTATATTGCTTTTAGGTCTAGATCCAAATTTCGTTACTTACTCTGCAAAAACATAGGTGGTCCCTTTAAAGATTTTACTGTTATCCTCTGGCCTGATGTTAAACTTTGTGGAAGGAGCTGAAAAGATATCGTAGCTGGGAGTTTTCTAGTGTGCTCTCCTGGAAGATTTAGACAGTGACAGCTTCTCTGATGCTGGGTTCCAACAATAAAGGCAGCTTCTCCAGCACCTAATTGTAACAGTGCATGAAGCATTCCTAGTGCCCAGATTCTACACTGGGGACTTGTGTATTAACAATGCCTTTTATTTTCTATACTGAATATTTGACATACTGGAAGCTTGCTGACCCTGAAGAGACTGCTTCTCCCAGGGTTAGCTGATTTCCAGTCAGCAAACAATTCATCTTCAAGAACTTATTTCATATATATATATATACATACTAACCAGTCCAGAGCCCATATCCCCAAACATCTTCTTCATCAGTCTCATACTCTGGGCCACTATCCCCCTGCTCTAATTTTCCCAGGATCAGGTACCAGACAACTCAGGATAGATCCTGTGTCCAGAGCCTGCTCAAATTATTCAAACTAACCAATCATGAGTTTGCTTACACTGCCTCACCTTTTCCTTCCCATGGAGTCCCTTTCCCCTATTTTCTCCTAATTTTTTGCCTCTTCATTGATATTGGTACCTTGACATGCTCTCTCCTCTTGGGATGTATGAGTAAAATAAACAATCTTTTCAAAGGCAGTAATTTCCTGCTCTGTTTGTATAACCAATCCTGAGTAGCAAAACTTATATTTTGAAACTGGTGGCTTCCCCTGCACCAGGTTTCTGCAAACAGTTATCAGCAGCACTCAGGGAACAGCAGCTTCCCCTGGCATACCCCATGGGTGATTTCATAGGGGAGTGCCTCTGGTATGAAATCTCCCCATGAGAAACTTTCCCCAGATACCAAGATAGTTAACAATTGGTAAGTTCTGAAGGACAGATTCCTACAAGATCCACCGTAATGACTCCTCTGTCTTCCAGTGAGCTGAGATCTCAGGCCTGGGTTGGTGAAAAGGAGACTTTTTTGGATACCTTACCTCAGCCCTAGGCTACTAACTATACCTCTTATGTTTCATTTCCAAATTCATTAGAGTTCTCTTTCTTACTAGCCAATACCTTTTATTTTTTTCAATCCCCTGTTACAGTTAGCAAGTGTTTACAGTAAACTTCTCTTGCTCAGATAACTGTGTGGTTTTATCTCCTAATTGGATTTGGATTTATACAATATTTGATTTGAGTCACCTTATAGTAGTTATTTAACCAGTTTTCACAAGAGTAATAACAATTGTTGTTGCTTAGTCACTAAGTCATGTTCAAATATTTTGCAACCACATGAACTATAGCCCACCCACCGGGCTCCTTTTTCCATGGGATTTCCCAGGCAAGAATACTGGGGTGGATTTCCATTTCTTTCTCCAATAATAACAATACTTTGTGAATAAAGAACCATATTTTTATTCTTCCTTCATTAGATATAACTATTATTTTTAATTTTACTAAAAATTATTCTGGATCAAGGAATTTTTCCATCTATGTGTGTGTGTATAGAAAATCAAACATGGAGGAAAAGTAACATGAAATCTTCATGAGCTATGTGAGGGTGGGATAGCCAAACTAAGACACAATGCTCCCAGTAATGCAAGCCAAGCAATATATTTTACTAAAGATTTTCTATCACAAAGAACAACCTAATTCTTTAAATTATTTTTGACATACTTTCTAGTTAACCTAAGATTTAGACAACCTACTGTTTCTATTGATTAACTCAAAGTTTGCCCTCCAAATATTTCATTTTTAAAACAGATGAAGAGGTCAATTCATTTGCCAGGTACTCTGTGGAGGATAAATTTTGGTAGAGTCATACTGGTAACATCTAAATCAAAATAGAAATTATATAGACTTTCTACATCATGGCATAGTTATAAAGTCATCTGACTTTTTCTATTAATTTTCTCCCAACAAGTGAACACTAGGGAAGCCTGAAGATCTGTGAACAATTTCTACAGGGAAAGTATCGGTTCTTAAATGTCTTCTTTCTCCTTTTATGGATGGTTCACAATATCTGTTTAGAATTATTATTAAACTCTATAAAGAAGTTAGAAGATAAAGATCAGGGATAAAACTTATGAGTTTTGTAAATTTTCCACAGTATTTCTGCCTTTGACATAGGAAAATAAAGGAGTTTATGTAAAGACAGATATATCAGAATCTGGAAAAAAACAGGTGTTAGATGAACTTAAGATTGTTTTTCCATGTGTGAAACAGCAAACTGTTAAAAATTCTTTGCCCATCAACACAGGTTTCCCCCTCCTTACGTCTACCCCCATTACTTCAAGATTTCTTTGTTGTAGCTCAGAATCGTTTCACTGGTTTTCATGTATGATAAAAAAAACCTACCATAAAAGAAAAAACTTAACCAAAGATAAAAGGGAAATAAGTAGTCTTTGAAAGATAAGGTCCCTGAATCTAATTCTAGATTTGCTTCTTACTACACTACTGAAGTTCAGTTCTCTGCACTGTAAAATAAGAAACCTTATGATGTCATATTATAAGAACATAAGAACACCTTTAAAAGTTATTTTCTCATTATGTAGAAAGAACCTGTTGTTGTTGTTCAGTCACCCAGTCACGTTCAACTCTGCGACACCATGGACTGCAACACAGCAGACCTCCCTGTCCCTCACCATCTCCTGGGGTTTGCCCACGTTTGTGTCCATTGCATCAGTAATACATCCAGTCATCTCATCCTCTGACACCCTCTTCTCCATCTGCCCTCAATCTTTCCCAGCATCTGGCACTTTGCCAATGAATTGGCTGTTTGCATCAGGTGACCGCTATACTGAAGCTTCAGCTTCAGCATCAGTCCTTTCAATGAGTATTCAGGGTTGATTTCCCTTAAGATTGACTGGTTTGATCTCCTTGCTGTCCAAGGAGACAGTAGTCTTCTCCAACACCACAGTTTGAAGGCATCTGTTCTTTGGTGCTCTGCTTTCTTTATGGTTCAGCTCTCACAACCGTATGTGACCACTGGGAAGACCACAGCCTTGGCTATATCGACTTTTGTTGGCAGAATGATGTCTCTGCTTTTCAACATACATCTATGTTTGTCATAGCTTTCCTGCCAAGAAGCAAACGTCTTCTGATTTCATGGCTGCAGTCACCATCCACAGTGATTTTATAACCCAAGAAGAGGAAATTTGTCACTCCTTCCACCATTCCCCTTCTATTTGCCATAAAGTGATGAAACCTACTCTTAATGAATAGAAATGCTTTTTCCTGATAATTTCAAATACATGTTGTCTTAGTCCATTTGGAGGGGATTCTCAGGCTCAGTGGTAAAGAATCTTCCTTCCAATGCAGGAGACACAGGAAATGGTTTGAACCCTGGATTGGGGAGATCCCCTAGAGGAATAAATGGCAACCCATTACAGTATTGTTGCCTGGAGAATTCCATGGAAAGAGGAGCCTGGTGGGCTACAGTCCATGGGGTCACAAAGAGTCGGACATGACTGAGCGCGCGTGCGCACACACACACACACACACACACACACACACACACACTAGTCCATTTGGGCTGCTATAACAAAATATCATAGAGTGAGTGGCTTATAAACAACACAAGTTTATTTCTAATAGTTCTGGAGTCTGGGCTGTCCAACATCAGTACACATCGGTGCATGTAGTGTCTTTAAGAGTCCATTTCCTGATTCACAGACCATTGTCTTCCTCCTGTATCTTCACATGGTGAATGGGAAGGGGAAGGCAGGTCTCCAGGGTCTCTTTTTACAAGTGTGCTAATCCCATTCATGAGTGTTCTAATCTCATGACCTAATAACCACCTAAAGCCCCTACTTCCAAATGCTGCCATCAGACTGGGAGTTAGAATTTAACATATGAATTATGGGGATAGACACAAACAGTCAGTCTGCAGCACATCTGATAACCTCTTTCAACACTACCTACCCACTAATACATTGTAAGATATGCTTACTGAAAATGAACATGTTACAGTCATATGCATTTTACTCAGCCTCAAAAATAAAGCAACAGAATATTCCTGATCGCAGATTCCCATTTTGCTTTCCAGCCTATAATTATTTTATATTTGTTTAAAATTTATAGTGATTTTCTTTCTTGACCAGTATTTGATTGTCATGTCATAGTTACTGTGTTATGGATGGCTCACAGTTACTACACTTCCTCCCTTCCGATAAATTTTATTTCCATATACAAGGACCACCCACTGAGGTAATTAGGCAGTTCATTTCTCTAGCTCATTTCTTCTTCATGACTTAAGTGAGTCTTCCTGTTTACTGTCTGAATCCTGGGAATACAGAGAAAAAGCAGGAATTCTCTAATATGTTTACTAAGGAAGCAAAGACATGGATAACTGAGGGTAAGGAGAGCAGACTGTTTAGAGGCTTTATGGAAGAAGCAAAGAATTTATATCATTTAATACATTTAAATCGGACTAGGCAAAGTACTTAAGGATAAAGGCTGGAAAGCAGGTTTGTTGTTGTCTCAAGAGATGAGGAAAAATAATCCAAGTGCTCTCTTCCACTTCTTATCACTGTGATTAAACAACTTGATCCCGGCCTTTTTAGTGACTTTGTTGAAGAAGAAACCAATTGGTGGCAGTTAGAAGGTTGGCTTTACTACATGGACATCTGCTCTAGGAGCTAAGCCTAGAATTGATTAATTTAAAATATGTCAGCAGCTGTCAAGAGGTAACAATTTCAAGTCATTTCTAACCTAAGCCAGAAGCAAACCAATAACACAGAAGTAAAATTGCTTACGAATCCATGGATACATCAAAATCCTATTACATAAACATTTTAGTCACTTCTTTAGTTCCAGCATTTTAATTTAAAAACATTGAGCCAGCCCTAGACTTTAATTGATGGATTATTTATAAAAGACTCTGGTTTGCCATTTTATTGGATATATCATACAGTCTCCAAATGTCAGCACAAACAATGTGCTTTTGTATTGTAACTTAAGTGTTTAATACAAACAAAATAGCATAGCATTTAATGTGCTTTTTAACAGTTCCCAAGTGTTTACTCTTACTGTGAATGCTTAAAGCCTACAAATCCTATATTCTTAGTCACCAGTTAGTAATGAGTCTTTTTTCTGCATATATCATTTGCCCTGTTTAAAGCCCCTCTTTGGCTTCCCTCTGCTTTTAGGATGATAAGAAATCTCATTATAAGATATTAACACCAAACTGGGTCTGGCCTGCATCTCTTTCCCCAGCCTCAAATTCCAGCACTTTGCCTCCTCACTTTCCCTTTTGAAACCTTTCTGCTCTTCTTGCAGGTCCAGAACCAGTCCTGTTCCCTTCTACTTCAGGATCTCTAACAATGCTGTATCCTCTGATGGAATACTTCTCCCTGCCTTCTTTAACAAGTTAATGTCTGTCTGTTCCTGCTCTGAGTTCAGTGCAAGCATTCCCTCAGGGAAAGCGCCCTGGGATCCCTCCTTAGGTCAAAGCCCTACTGTAAGCTCTTACAGTGCCTCTTTATCCCCGGTCATATCCACTTGAACTATATTGGATTATTGCCTTTTCTTCCAGACTAGAATCTAAACTCTGAAGAGGTAGGGAGCTGTCTCTTTGTTCACCTTTATATCATTAGCACCTCGAGCAATACACAATGCATCTCTGTTGAACAAATGAATTACAGGGAAGTAATTGAACATCACTAAAAAATCATATAGCACATGTGAGTAAATTGCAATTGGGTCTAGTATTTACAAGGCTAATCATTGTAGGAAAGTTTAAACCAACATGACCAACATCAATTTCTCTCACATCATTTGGCTAATGTCCTGTTACTGTTGTGTATGGCAAGTGTATTTCCTATATCGTGAACTAAAAGTGCACAAGTTTGCTAAAAAAAAAAATCTCACAGGGAAGTAAAATCAATGGAGCAAGAGCTACATCTCAGGTGAAATTACCATATCCTCAAAAGAAGAAATAAAATCAGAATAAATAATTAGAAAATAAAATTATATTAACACAATGAAATGAAAATCCTTCATTACTGTTAAGAATATGAAAATTCTATTGAAATGAGGAGGAATATATCTTTTTAAACCTTAAGATAAACTTGGAATTTTAAAATAAGAGACAAAGGTGAAACACTAAGAAGACTGGAATATATGCAGCAGTGTGTTTAAGAATGTTCATAGATTAGACTGGAAAACTCTGTGTATGTGTGTATATGTTATGAATTTCACACTGAGCTGTTTGGAAATAATCATAGGAGGAATGTGGGGTTTCTCTATTATTTTTGTTAAAGAAATTGACAATATAAAATCATTTTCATATTGATTAATCAAAAGAACTAGAGAAAAGAGGCAGAATTTTGGGAGGCACAGAGACCATAATTTTGCAGTAATACAGACAGGTAGACAGGCCTGCAAAGAGAATGAGATAGGAAGCAGATATATAAGATATTCTGAAGGCACAATTGGTGGGTTAATCACGTATACATAGAGGAAAATAAAAAGATCAAAATGATACCTGGTCAAAGACCTGTTGAAAGATTTTCTTTATAAACACATCCAAAAACAAGATTCTTTTATTTAGTCTTGGCCTTTCTACTTATTTTCAAACTTTCTCAGTGCTTTTAGTTTTGGACTGTGCAAACCTCCACTGATATTCTCTGTACCCACATATATATATAAAGACAAACAATTTTTAGGAGTGAAAAAAAAGGTATTTTTGCATTGGTGTAAGCACTTTGGACTCAGAATGAGTTTGGATCACCATAGAAATTGGTTATGTGACCAATTTTTTCCATATCATTTCAAATTTTACTACATAAAAATTCAACAATATAGCATGAGAGGAACAAAGCTTAAATATGGGACTTATTTTTCTACATGTTTCCTTTACAAAGAAAAGTCTTATAGAAAATAAGCAAAGCACATCTGTCAAGGGGATTCCCAGGCAGCGCTAGTGGTCAAGAACACACCTGCCAGTGCAGGAGATGTAAGACACATGGGTTCAGTCCCTGGGCTGGGAAGATCCCCTGGAGAAGGGCATGGCAACCCACTCCAGTATTCTTGCCTGGAGAATGCCATGGACAGAGGAGCCTGGTGGGCTATGGTGCACAGGGTTGCAAGGAGCTGGTCATGATTGCAGTGACTTCTGTCAAAATATCTGCCAATAATAAAGCAATCCAGCAACAAATTTATTAACCAATAATATATATTTTTAATTTTTTAGAATTCCGTAATTGTAAATCACATAAATGCTGTACAATGTTGTTTAGTTGAATAGCTTTAAAAATACAAAAATTTCTGTTGTGGCATTTGGGAGGGCTCTACAACTAATTAATTAGAATTTGAATTTTGAAAAGCATATTTTAATTCTTTGAAACTTGGAATGGGAGACAACATCCACAGCGAATGTATTTTATGTTAAATGGGCCACCCTGTAGTACCATTAACACATTTACTTTCTCTTCAGAGTTAACTCATCTTGTGCAAATCTCACACTGTCTCCAGTTATCTTCGTGCATGTACTTGAACTTATTGTAAATGTTGTTACCAATTAAGAAAGTGAAGTTCAGCACTATGTTTCTTGAATTTTTAATGCAAAATTCAGTCCTGAGCATATTCATTAATGCAAATTAGTACAAGTGATTCTGTTACTCAGGGACGTGTATCTGAATCAAGCCATATTAATAAGACTCAGGTGCATTGGCTCAGCAGTGAAATTAACCTTTTACTGCATATAAACAACAACGTCCAAAAAATGGAAAACCACTGCTCTAGTATAATTGCTAGTTTGCAGAAAAAAATAAAAGAGGCTCACAAAAATATAATGGTTTACCTGAGGTCACACAAATGATGAGGGAAAGCACAGACACACACACACACATACACACACAATCTGATCCCTAGATCTTTGCTTTTGCCAGTATATGATGTCAGCTTTGAAAATACGAGATTCTTCTTTTACTGTGATTATAAAGTTGAAGAGTTCTAGAGGACTATTTGTGAGAGTGACATGCATTTGGAAGTCCTAAGAATTTATGTTTTTCATTGATGGGAACCTTTAAAAATATGTATTTGTCATATCTTCATGTTTTTAGTCTTTGATGTACTTGGGAAACCATGTTATGGAGGTAAAATGAAAATCAGTTGCTTTCCTTGTCTTTTTCTGTAGAACAAGATATCTGGGTGACAATGGATTTGGCAACTATTAATTATCATAACAGGGAATGCTGTTTTAGAGCAATTACTTCATGAATACTCTATTCCATCCAGAGGATGTTTCCAAGGCTTCACCAAAGGCCTGTAAAATTTGTCCTGTTTTTTGAAATGTCATGTCAACAGCTGTTTGTTTTGAATATGTGAAACTTGTAACTAGATTGTGAAGATCCCACTTCAAATTGGTCATTGAACTTTTTAATCTATCAGTTCCGCTTGTACATTATGTTTCTCTCACAGGGGCAGTTAACACTGTAGAATTTCATTAAACAGTTCAGACACATGTTGGCTTACTACATTTTAAAGACAGGAGATGTTTATCTTTTGGTTTCATATTGGAAACCAGTGAGTATTCCAAAAACTGTCAACCATGTGATTTCAAGCCAGACATTGCATTTTGCTACTAATACCCACTGGAAAAAAACAAATCTCAGTGCTTTATGTTTTCTACCTTGGATATGTAGTAAACAACTTTTTCCCCTTAGACTTGAATAGAATTTTAGTTTTTTTTTATTGTTTTCATTTGAATTTTAAGTTATGACTCAAATCACATTCTGACCAATTATTCTTGGAAGTCATTTGCACATAAGTTTGAAGCATAACAATAGGCCTTACAAACATTTCTTTTACACCCAAGTTGTTATCCCATCTATAACCTTTTTTTTAATCTCTGATTAATAATACATATGCGAATTATCGGAGCAGAATGTCTTCTTGTCTTAGACTTAAATTTTAATGCATTTTCAAAATGCCAGATATTTTTTAACTTAACACTTTAGCTCATAGATATGTTATATATGTATATACATTTACTCACATACACATCATTTTAAGGCATTAAATTTTCTATTGCACTCTTCAAAAATGATATTTAATAGTTTAGTTATAGAAATATGAAATATAGAAAAGATGTATAGGTGAAAGTTAAAAAAACAACAGATTATTGGCAACAATTCCACAGTGCTCAGTTGCTTGTTTGTGTCTGACTCTTTGTAGCTGCATTAACTGCAGCCCACCAGGCTCCTTTGACCATGAGATTCTGCCTGCAAGAATATTGGAATGGGTTACCACTTCCTTCTCTAGAAACAAACACTATTTTAAGTAAAAAGTGATCTTTGTTCCTACTCCAGGAGTCTTCCTGACCCAGAAATCAAGCCTGTGTTTCTCGTGTCTCCTGCATGAGGAGGCAGAGTCTTTACCACTGCACGACCTGGAAAGTCCCTAAAAAATGATTTACTGGGTGCATAACATATACAGTTATATTACTGAAAAAATAAACTACTCTACATTGAAGTGTACAAAATCTAATAGAATAGATCTATTATCTGATATTTTAAAGCAAGTAGACTGCAGAAGGGCTTCCCAGGTGGCTCAGTGGGTAGAGAATCCACCTGCAATGCAGGAGACACAGACAGATGCCAGTTGGATCCCAGGTCAGAAAGATCCCCTGGAAGAGGGCATGGCGGCCCACTCGAGTGTTCTTGCCTGGAGAACTCCATGGACAGAGGAGCCTGGCGGGCTACAGTCCATAGGGTCACAAAGAGTCAGACATGACTGAAGTGATTGAGCACGCACACAGATGACAAAAATTCAATATATTATCACTTTAATTAAAACCAGATACAAATAAATAATAAGCAAAATGTAAGAAAGTGATCAAGTGGGATTAGTTTGGATAGTCAAAACACACATGGATGGCTTCTCAGAGGGCAAGTGGGAAGGAAGAAACAAAGTCATGTTTTTAGGATAAAAAATGATGAATGAAGAATTGCAAACATTATTACACAAACAAGATCATTTAAGGGATGGTACAATACAGCCAGAAGTGCAGAATTCTGGCAATTTCGCCAGTATACCATGCGCTTTTTCTGCATTCTGTTCATTCATATTTATATCAATCTCCTACTCATTATTTTTCCCAGGAGTCCTTATCAAACTTGTCTTCCAAATATTAAGTCAAGAATAACCTCTTCTATAAAACCCTGCCTAACCCTTCTGGAAGACTGGGGGATTGATTTCTCTAAATTTTGACTGGTTCCAATTATAATCACTATTCTAAATCATTGGTTCTTTATCTTGGTTATGCACTGGAATCATCTAGGGTGGTTTAAATGTGCTGAAGCCTTGATCCCACCCTCAGAGATGCATATTTAAGTGGTTTAGGAGTACCTTGGGCATTGGGATTATTTTTTTTAAAAAAAGGAAAAAAAAAGGCAAAGTGATTCTACAGTTCAGCAAAGTTTGAGCACCACTGGAATGTGTGTTAGCAGTTGTGATATTTGAGTTGTCTGTATAAGGCTTCTCCTATGCCATGTCTGAATCTGCAGTTTTATACAGAGAGATCCCTGTCCTTTGTTGCTGGTTGGGAACGTGAACTGTATGCTGCTAAACAGCAGAGGTTTCACCATGAGACCAAATGAGTTGGAATTGCAATTCTCTCACTTACTAAGAATGTACCTTTGGGCAAGTAATTTAATCTCTACAAGCTTCAACTTTCTTGTGAATTTATTGGGATGACTAAATGAAATGTAGTATATGTGTATATATATATATGTATAAACATTATATATATAATAAATGTAGTATATATATGTAATATTTGTATATACGTATGTAGTATATACATATACTATATATATATATAAACATTAACAATAAAATTCAACACAAAGGTGACCTATTTTAAACAACTACTGTTGTTATCTACTTACAAATAATTGAGCGTGTTTTATGTGCCAGAAAGTGTTCTAAGAGATAATATATTTCATTAACTTTTGGAAAACACTGTAAAATTTTAAGTAAATTATAAATATTATTTAACATTATTTTACATATGATGGAACTGTGGTACAGAGAGATCAGACAATTTGCACTAGAAACTTGCTGAAGGTCACACATATAGTTCAGAAACAGAGCTTAGAACTGAAACCAGTTAGTCTAATTTCTGACCCTGTGACAGATATCACTATACTTTGCTAAAAAGGAATGAAAAGAAAAAATTCATAAAAGAAAATTATATTTAATTGTATGCGGTAAGTCTGTGTATGCAGAGTACATCATGAGAAACGCTGGACTGGAAGAAGCACAAGCTGGAATCAAGATTGCCGGGAGAAATATCAATAACCTCAGATATGCAGATGACACCACCCTTATGGCAGAAAGTGAAGAGGAACTCAAAAGCCTCTTGATGAAAGTGAACGTGGAGAGTGAAAAAGTTGGCTTAAAGCTCAACATTCAGAAAACGAAGACCATGGCATCTGGTCCCATCACTTCATGGGAAATAGATGGGGAAACAGTGGCTGACTTTATTTTGGGGGGCTCCAAAATCACTGCAGATGGTGATTGCAGCCATGAAATTAAAAGACGCTTACTCTTTGGAAGAAAAGTTATGACCAACCTAGATAGCATGTTCAAAAGCAGAGACATTACTTTACCAACAAAGGTCCATCTAGTCAAGACTATGGTTTTTCCAGTGGTCATGTATGGATGTGAGAGTTGGACTGTGAAGAAAGCTGAGCGCCAAAGAACTGATGCTTTTGAACTGTGGTGCTGGAGAAGACTCTTGAGAGTCCCTTGGACTGCAAGGAGATCCAACCAGTCCATTCTGAAGGAGATCAGCCCTGGGATTTCTTTGGAAGGACTGATGCTGAAGCTGAAACTCTAGTACTTTGGCCACCTCATGCGAAGAGTTGACTCTTTGGAGAAGACTTTGATGCTGGGATGGATTGGGGGCAGGAGGAGAAGGGGACGACAGAGGATGAGATGGCTGGATGGCATCATTGACTCAATGGACTTGAGTCTGAGTGGACTCCGGGAGTTGGTGATAGCCAGGGAGGCCTGGCATGCTGCGATTCATGGAGTCACAAAGAGTCAGACAGTACTGAGTGACTAAACTGAACTGAACTAAACTGAAGTCTGTGTGAATGTTGGAAACAAAATATTGTAGAAGTTTACAAGGGAAGAATTATTTATATGTAAGTGGTAAAAAGAAGCTTCATGGAAGAAGTGAAATTTGAGCTATATTCCTTGGTTGTCACCAGTGTTGTGCATGGTAGCTTGTAAATAGACACATACGTAGCAACTCACTTTAATTAAAATGTGCATAATAGTTACTCATGAGTTGAAGTGTTTTAAGTGAGATACAGCATTTCTTCAGTTCAGTTCAGTTCAGTTCAGTCACTCAGTCGTGTCTGACTCCGCGACCCCATGAATCATCGCACGCCAGGCCTCCCTGGCCATCCCCAACTCCCGGAGTTCACTCAGACTCACGTCCATCAAGTCCGTGATGCCATCCAGCCATCTCATCCTCTGGTGTCCCCTTCTCCTCCAGCCCCCAATCCCTCCCAGCATCAGAGTCTTTTCCAATGAGTCAACTCTTCGCATGAGGTGGCCAAAGTACTAGAGTTTCAGCTTCAGCATCATTCCCTCCAAAGAAATCCCAGGGCTGATCTCCTTCAGAATGGACTGGTTGGATCTCCTTGCAGTCTTGGAAATATATAAAAAGCCAAAGTTGAAGAAGAATGAATGTAACTATCTTAGGAGTCATCAAATACATTGGAATCATATAAAAGATAGCAGGGTTGGAGGGCTCACTGGCGAAGAATCCTACTGCCCATACAGAAGACATAAGTTTGATCCCTAATCCAGAAAGATCCCATATACTAAGGGCCAACCAAGCTCATGTGCCACAAATGATGAGCCCAGGAGCTGCAACTACTGAACCCCTGTGCCACAGGTACTGAAGCCTGCTTGCCCTAGAGCCTGTGATCTGCAACAAAAGAAGCCCCTGCAGTGAGAAGCCCAAGCACCACAACTAGAGAGTAGCCCCTGCTCACCCAAACTAGAGAAAAGCCCAGGCAGAAATGAAGACCCAGCCCAGCCATAAACAAATAAATAAATTTATTAAAACAAAACAAAAACTAAAGATTACAGGATGGGAATCTACGTTACTGTTCAGTTGCTCAGTCATGTAGACTTTGCGACCTCATGGACTCGGCACACCAGGCTTCCGTCTCCTTCACCGTCTCCCAGAGCTTGCTCAAACTCTTGTCCATTGAGTCGGTGATGCCATCCAACCATTTCATCCTCTGTCATCTTCTTCTCCTGCCCCTATCTTTCCCAGCATCAGAGTCTTTTCTAATGAGTCAGCTCTTCACATCAGGTGGCCAAAGTTTGGAGTTTCAGCTTCAACATCAGTCCTTCCAATGAACGTTCAGGTCTGATTTCCTTTAGGATAGAAGGGTTGTATCTCCTTGCAGTCTAAGGGACTCTCAAGAGTCTTCCCCAACACCACAGTTCAAAAGATTCAATTCTTTGGCGCTCAACCTTCTTTATGGTCCAATTCTCACATCCAAACATGACTACTGGAAAAATCATAGCTTTGACTAGAAGGACATTTGTTAGTAAATCAGTGTCTCTGCTTTTTAATATACTGCCTATGTTTGTCATAGCTTTTCTTCCAAGGAGCAAGTGTCTTTTAATTTCATGGCTGCAGTCACCATCTGCAGTGATTTTCAAGCCAGAGAAAATAAAGCCTGTTATTATTGTTTCCATTGTTTCCCCATCTACTTGCCAAGCAATGATGGAACTAGATGCCATGATCTTAGTTTTTTGAATGTTGAGTTTTAAACTGACTTTTTCACTCTCCTCTTTCACTTTCATCAAGAGGCTCTTCAGTTCCTCTTCACTTTCTGCCTTGAGGGTGGTGTCATCTGCAAATCTGAGGTTATTGATATTTATCCTAGCAATCTTGATTCCAGCTTGTGCTTCATACTGCCCAGCATTTCACACGATATACTCTGCATAGAAGTTAAATAAGCAGGGTAACAATATGCAGCCTTGACGTAATCCTTTCCCAATTTTGAACCAGTCCAGTATTCCATGACTGGTTCTAACTGTTGCTTGTTGTCTTGACCTGCATACAAGTTTAACAAGATAAGAATGAGAATCTATAGTGAAATGAATCTTTTAATATTGAGAATAGACACAGATTGTTAGATGATCCTAAAGAAAATGTGCCCTCTCCCAGGAATATCATTTTCCTTAAGCACAAGTAGATTATTCACCATTATTCAAATATTCACTAGTGGCAGAAGGCAAAGAGGAACTAAAAAAGCCTCTTGATGAAGGTGAAAGAGAAGAGTGAAAAAGCTGGCTTAAAACTCAACATTCAAAAATCAAAGATCATGGCATCTGGTCCCATCACTTCATGGCAAATAGATGAGGAAACAGTGGAAACAGTGACAGACTTTATTTTCTTGGGCTCCAAAATCACTGTGGACAGTGACTGCAGCCATAAAATTAAAAGACGCTTTTTCCTTGGAAGAAAAGCTATGACAAACCTAGACAATGCATTAAAAAAGCAGAGACATTATTTTGCTGACAAAGGTCTGTATAATCAAAGCTATATTTTCCCCAGTAATCATGCATGGATGTGAGAGGTGGACCATAAATAAGGCTGAGCACCCACAAACTGATGCTTCAAATCATGGTGTTAGAGAAGGCTCTCATTGGACTGCAAGGAGATCAAACCAGTCAGTCCTTAAGAAAATCAATCCTGAATATTCATGGAAGAACTGATGCTGAAGCTGAAGCTCCAAGACTTTGGCCACCTGATGTGAGGAGCTGACTCATTAGAAAAGACCAGGATGCTGGGAAAGATAGAAGGCAGGAGAAGGGTACGACAGGATGAGATGGCTAGATGGCATCACCAACTCAATGGACAAGAGTTTGAGCAAGTGCCTGGAGATGGTGAAGGACAGGGAAGCATGGCGTGCTGAAGTCCATGGAGTAGCAAAGAGTTGAACATGATTAGGTGACTGAATAACGATAACAACAATTCATACAGTATTATTTCCTTTATAATCAGAATAAAGGCAGATATGTCCACTTTCACTAGTACTATTAATATTACACTGGAATTTCTAGAAAATATAGTAGGATAAAAATTAAAGCAAACAGATTTAGATATAGATAAGCAACATTTGAATTATTTGTATATTATATAAAAAATAATTAACTTTATATCTTTTAGAATGAACTTATTAGAATGATCATCAAGAAAAACTGCATTTGTGATAGCATCTAAAATCTACAATGTTAAGAATAACTTTAACAATAAATACACAGACTATATAAGAAATGTGTGTGTGTGTGTGTGTGTGTGTGTGTGTGTGTGTGTGAAAGCTAGGTCACTGAATGAAGTCTGATTTTGTAGAGTAAATAGTTTTCTTGATGACTTTATAGATTAAAGATCTCCAAATCACTACCTCAGTGGGGTGTTTTTGGTAACTAGACAGAACAGTTTTAACATATACATTAAAAAAAAGAAAATACAAAAAAGAATTAGATCAGCTGTGCAAGTTCACTATGAAACTTTAAGACTTAAAATAGCAAAGAGGTTGTTCTAAAAAAGCAGCATACAGATTAAAAGATAATTATAAAGAGCCCTGAAATAAACCTTATAACATATGGGAACATAGTACATAACAAATGATGCCTTGCAAATTGATGAGGAGGACATTTATTATTCTACAAATAATATAGGATAAAATCAGTGTTTGCCTTATACTATATACCAAATTGAGCCATATGTATTTAAATAATTAAATTTCAAATTAAGCCACAAAAGAATGAGAAGAAAATACAGGTAAATATTTAACTGATAATAGTTAAGTTGGTCCATTTTTCTGACGTTTTTGACAATCCTATTATTTTAAGCTCAGACTTATTTGAAAATTAAGTGACTGGCTATGAAGCCTCTCTTTTGGGGGGGGGGAAGGGAAACATATATATGCATACATAAAACATCTTGCTTATAATTATATTTAATATGTAAATATTGAAGATAGGATAAATGAATAGAGGATAAAGAAAAGTATTAACAGTAAGTCATGTAGACCACTCTCAATTCCTTCCCCCAGAAATCAGTTTCTTTTAGGTTATCCCAATGGATTCCTGAATTAAACTGAATCCTGCTTAAGTTTCAGAATAATAGAAGATGAGAAGGTTATGAGTATGAGGTGGCATGGGGTGGAGGGTAGGGGAGTGTAAGTTTAAGTGTATTCTCAGTATACGTATACTCAGTCATATATATTTTCAGTATACACTCAGTTTAAATGTAGTCTCTTCACTTCTCTTTATAAATGAATCCCCTCAACAGCCATATTCTCCAGAAGTGAGAATATTCTCCAGCCATATTCTTCAAAAAGTGGTGCTATAAAACTGAATGTTTATGTTCACCCATGATTTATATGATTAATCCTAACTCTCAGTATGATCACTTTAGAACTTGGGGTTTGGGGGAGTTGATTACATTATGAACATATAGCCGTTATGAATGGTGTTAGTGCCCTTATGAAAGAAGACTCCAGAGAGCTCCTTTTCTTCTTCCCGCATGTGAGGATATAGCTACAACACTGCCTGTCTATGAACCAGGAAGCAGGCCCTCACCAGACACCCAGCCCTGCATCTTGGTCTTGAACTTAGCCTCTAGAATGGTGAAAAAGGAATGTTTGTTGATCATAAACCATGTGGTATTTTGTTATAGCAGCTTAAACAGACTAAGTTAAGTGATAAGAGGACAATAGTATAAAATATGAATGAGAAAGAGGGATGCTTGTAAGCCACTAATGCTGACCCCTTTCTTTGGTTAATTAACACCTTTGATTTGCTTTCCTCCGCAAAGCATCCCCTAACTTCTTCAAATTATGTTGAGTCCTGTGTTATGGAGTACCACTTTACCTTATGCTTCTTGTAACACTTATTATGCACTTATAATTATTCTCTAGTGCCTGTCTTCTTCACAACACTCCATAGTACCTGAGAGCAAGAAATATGTCTCTCTTTTTAAAAAATCACTGCTCTCTAGAGTCTATTCAATATCCAGCACATTCTAAGTACATGAATGATAGATATTGAATAAATAAAATGGCACAAAAACTTAATCATTAATTTTCATGATTTTGCATAGTTTTTGCTTTCTCACTCAAAATCATTTCAACGACTAAGCTAAGCACTGGCTCTTGGTCCTTAAAATAGAATATAATATCAAAAATGGGGAAAATTCTAAAATCATGTGAAATATATACAATATATAAATCATATCCAGTTTGTCATTGAAATAAATTTAGTGAGTCTTCTAGGTGATAATATATAGCTTTGCTCTCTTTTATAATTCTTCATGGCATGTCATACAAACTGAGTGCCAAACTATGGGGCCCCATGGTTCTATCCTGGGAACATCATCTGGGTAGGCATTGGATTAGTAGATATACAAAATCAAAGAAGGTTCCGTGATGTGAGAAACCCTCTGGAATCTGAGGATAAAGTTTCAAAAGCCTTAGGAATGTTCTGGCAATGATGCACCGTACTTAAAATAGGAAAGACAAAACCGGTTATACTAGAGATTTTAAAAGATAAACTACTAGAGTTCTGATGACCTTCCGTATTATCAAACTGTTTCTTCTCTTAAAGATATTCTAAGAGGGATTCTCCAAAAGTCTAAAAATATACCTACAGATTTTTTTTTTTGTAAATGGCATTTTTTATTAGCTAGTTTATTATCAGATAAGTTAAAACTGATTGGACTTGGTATTTCTATGATAACTTATTTTAACATTTTCAGTGTTATAAATGAAGTAGTAATTAAAGGAAGATAAGTTAGTTTTTATCTCTCAGCTGGTAATGAGTGAATATTTAGATCTCCAAAAATTAGCAAATCATTAGTTAATCACCCAAGCCAAACACAACCAAGGAAAAACTTCTAGCAACCAATTGCTTTCAAAATTATTTTGTAGAATTTGACTCTCAGACTATATATTGGAATGTAAGTAGTTCTATTTCAAATTCTGTAAAATGTAGATTTTGTAGTAGTGTCTAGAAAACTGAGTAAAAAGCATTTTACTTTGTCTTTTTATACCTCTTAAGAAAGTTACCTACTGACCGAAACCATTAACAAGACAAAATAAATTCCAATATGTTTTCAGGTGCATAGTAGGAGACAGAATTCAAATGAAATAAATGATAGAGGAATGCAGAGAATAACATTAAAACAACAGGAATGTATATATATATAATTGTATTATATACATGTGTTGTGACAATAAATGATTTTACTGTTTTTTATAGGTTCAGTTTTTTAAATTGTTTTGATTGAATATAGCTGAATAACAGTGTTGTGTTAGTTCCAGGTGTAAAGCAAAATGATTCAATTAATCATATTATTTTTCAAATTCTTTTCCCTTATAGGTTATTGCAAAATATTAAGTATAGTTCCCTGTGCTTTACACCAGGAACTTGCTGTTTATTTTATGTATAGCAGTGTGTAAATGTTAATTCCAAACTCCTAGTTTATCCCTCTAGAAAGAGCCTTGTGCGTGATGATTGCTTAACAATAGTTCCACTAAACTCTAATGCGCCCAACTCTATGCTAACTCAAGTGGTGTCCTGGTAAATGCTTAAGAAACAACCTGGGAAAGAAGACACTATTCTGTAGTGTATACTTCCATTTTGACTGATTTAAGACTACCAAAGTGCTGTCAGTGAGCAGTGTGGAAGAGTGGTGATGTGCAATAGCATACCAATAAATAACATTTCACTATACAAATACAGCTGATGTAAACAGCCACACCAGAAAAATAATATAATGTAGTAAAAATAATTAGGAAGTGGTGGGTTTAGGGCTTATTACCTTGCTTTCAATATAATTTAATTGTAAATTTATGTAATTTAATTTTCAGTAACGACTGTGTTTGACAACTGGCTTTACAAAACTGAAAATTTAACAATCGGTTCTGCAAGACCAGTACCAGTCTACATAGCATGCCGTATTTACCAACCACGCATCTTCCCGCCAATTATATGACAACAATGAAAACATTTGGAATCACACACCAAACTAAGAGACCTCTACACAGAAGCCAAAGGGTCACAGCATGAATCTGCCAAAACTTGTATTCAAGGTCACTATCAGAATATCTCATGACAATTTTCTATCCCTTTCTATAAACAACAGCAACAATACTGTGATCATCTGTCATTTGAGGCCCAGAGATGTCATCAAGTTTAAAACCAGAAGCAGTGATACTGGATATAGGAATAAGGATGCAAGCCAAGACCAGACACATCAGATACATTCTGCTGTCTCTTCTCTCTCCATTTCCTGAAAACACCTGCTGACAAATTCTAGTCTTGTGAACAGAGCCCAAGATTCAGATTGCTGAATGTTCTAATGATTGGCAGCTAATCGGTAGCAGATTGCTATTTCCTGAGTTAAGATTTTGCTTTGCTTCAGGCACTATGATAGGTTCATAAAGTAGATGGTCTCATTTAATCCCATCCTCTTTTTAATTTAAGCCTTATATTTCCATTTTTAATAAGAAGAAACCAAAGCTTAAAAAAATTATGTAACTAGTCATTACCCACAGGCCATAACTAGCAAAGTAAGATTTGAGCTCAGGTTTCAAAAACTGTGCTCCTAATGATTTCACTATTCTGCCTAGCATAATTCATGATGATATTTATTGACAATAATAACTGACATTGGTTAAATGATAGTTATACACTTAGTACTATTCAGTGCTTTACATGTACTAACTCATTTAATTCTCATGATAACTAGACATTAATTAGCACATTTCCTCAATTTTAAGATATTATTCATTGTAGGGAGTATTGATTTGATAACAACATTCAAAGAAAAAATAGGAGCATGATGTGTATATTTTAAATGTGATATTAATAATACATTTGACACCCCCCCAACATGGGGGTTAGGGACTTCCACTCTCCTTGAAGTGTAAAATTTGAGTATTGACTTTACAATTGGCCCTTCCTATCTGCAGTTCCACATCTTTGAATTTAATCAACCTTGGTGTCTATAGTACTGTGGTATGCATTTAGTGAAAAAAATTCATGTAGAAATGGATCATTGCAGTTCAAAACCATGTTGTTCAAGGGTCCATGGTACTATGCATCCCAAACTAATAAATATTTTAAGATATAAAGCTTAAGTCAGAGGACCAAAAAAATATGGTACCTAACCCTGTATTAACAAGGACACCAAAGGAAAAAAATGTGCTCAAGGATGCACAAAATATAAGGGAGAATGAGAAAGTGAAATTTTAAATTACCTGAAGACCTTACAGTTTCTCAAGGCTCCCAAATAGACTGGTATTTATTATTCTGACTTCTTCAGTGTATTAAAAAGCAGAGGCATTATACTTTGCTGACAAAGGGCCACATAGTCAAAGCTACGGTTTTTCCAGCAGTCATGTACGGATGTGAGAGCTGGATCATAAAGAAGGCTGAATGCCAAAATATTGATGCTTTCAAACTGTCATGCTGAAGAAGACTTTTTAGAGTCCCTTGGATTTCAAGGAGATCAAACCAGTCAATCCTAGAGCAAATGAGTCCTGGATATTCACTGGAAGGACTAATTCTGAAGCTGAAACTCCAATACTTTGGCCACCTGATGTGAAGAACTGACTCATTTGAAAAGACCCTGATGCTGGAAGATAGAAGGCAGGAGGAGAAGGGAATGACAGAGGACAAGATGGTTGGATGGCATCACTGACTCAATAGACAGGAGTTTGAACAAGCTTCAGGAGATGGTGAAGGACAAGGAAGCCTGGTGTGCTGAAGTCCATGGGATCACAAAGAGTCAGACATGGCTATGTGACTGAACAACTTCTTCCTTCCTTTTCCCCCCTTAAAGACTTGGTGATTACACTTAGCTCTACTGGATATTTCAGGATAATCTCCCTTTTTTATTTTTTAAACTAATTGATTTATTGTAATTGGAGGCTAATTACTTTGCAATATTGTAGTGGTTTTTGCAATCCTTTGACATGAATCAGCCACGGGTGTACATGTGTCCCCCATCCTGAACGCCCCTCCCTCTCCCTCCCCATCCCATCAGCATATTAGTAACCTTTACTCCATCTGCAACCTTAATTTCCCTTTGCCATATAACTGAACATGCCTATAGGCTCCATGAATTAGAACACGGATATCTTGGAGGGTTACTATTCTGCAAACTGCAGAAAAGACAAAGATGTAGCTGCACTTTGTTTCAACTAAAAAATAAAATCCTAGAGAAGAATTCCAATCAACCTGGCAAGAGCCACCTCTCTATTCTAGTGATAGCAATGGGATTGGGAGACAGGCAATATATCATAATTGACAACCCCAAGGAGAATCACATATTTTTGAATTAGATGAGGAGCAGATGATTGAGAGAGGAGACAACTTTTCTCCCATTATTTGGGAGACCAGATAATGTCTGTCTAGTGTCCTTCCATTTCACCCTAATCTCTTGGTACTTCCTTTTAGGCACCCAATGCTCTGCCTCTGCTGCTGCTGCTAAGGTGCTTCAGTCATGTCTGACTCTGTGCGACCCCATAGACGGCAGCCCACCAGGCTCCCCCATCCCTGGGATTCTCCAGGCAAGAACACTGGAGTGGGCTGCCATTTCCTTCTCCAATGCATGAAAGTGAAAAGTGAAAGTGAAGTCGCTCAGTCGTGTCCGATTCTTTGTGACTCCTATAATACCATCTGGTTCCTCCAACATCTTTTCACTTTCACATACCCTTCATATCTTCTCTCAGATAGTACAGGCTTCTTGTCATTCTCTGCCATAAAAACCCTCATTCTTCTAAATATAACTCAAAAGTTACTTCCTCTAGAAGAGAAGTAGATTTCTGTAACTGTCTAGTCCTCAAATATTCAAACCACTTACTACTAAATGAAAGTTTTAAAAATCATGTTGTCATGATTCCAAGAGCAAATATTGTTCTTTCTCATTGCTTAAATATTTCAGAAACCATCTTGACTTGGAAGATTTGTTTGTACTTGTCTGTCCTGTTTCTGAATTGTCTCCTGTTTCAAGAGTTACTTCAAGTGCTTTCCAAAAATCCAGGATATTTGGTTTTGCTTTAGAGAAATTTGTGAATGCAAAGTTTACTTTCTAGTCCAAATCTATCTATGGCGCTAATAGACAATAGTGGCATTGTCTCTGGGCCATTTTACTTGCCTTTTTGCAAAGGAAAATTTAATCCTCTGAAGATTTTTTTTATAAAGGCAGTCAGTGAATCAAAAATTAGATTTTACTAAGAATTAGTTTCTAAACTAAATGATTAAATTCCAACATAAAAATCTACAAATGGTATTCTGGCATATGCTTAATCATGTTATTATTTTTTTTTTTAGAAAATGAAATTTTGTACACAAATTTTCTACACATTTCAACATTAGTTCACTTCTTTGAAGTCCAGCAGAGACATCTAAGGACATTACTATGGTCTCAGAAAAGATGCCATCTCATCATAGGCAGGTGGATTTAAAACCAACTCACTATTCCATCAGGAACTTCTAAGAACATTACTATGTTCTCAGAAAAAGATGCCATCTCAAAATAAGGAGGTAAATTTATAAAAACAACTCATGTTTAAACAAATGCAATGAACTATGAAGTCAATATTTGGTAAAGACAAAATTGATTAAATTATCTAAACAATGGAGAATGTCAAAATGGTGACATATAAAATAAAACTTTGATTTTTAGCTTACAGATTTTTATCTATGGGATGAAATACTTCATTTCTTCCCAAGACTAAAATTTAAACTTTTTTTTTTAATTGTAATAGTTATAGGTACTTATAGGGCTTCCCTAGTATCTTAGCTGGTAAAGAATTCTCCTGCAATGCAGGAGACCCATTTCAATTCCTGGGTTGGGAAGTTCCCCTGGAGAAGGGATAGACTACCCAGTCCAGTATTCATGGGCTTCCCTGGTGGCTCAGACAGTAAAGAATCCACCTGCAATGTGGAATACCTGAGTTCGATCCCTGGGTTGGGAAGATCTCCTGGAGGAGGGCATGACAACCCACTCCCGTATTCTTGCCTGGAGAATCCCCATGGACAGAGGAGCCTGGCAGTCTACAGACCATGGGGTTGCGAAGAGTCGCACATGACTGTGTGACTAAACACAGCACACAGGCATTTATAATGCTTTTCTAATAACACAATGTTGGAAGTCATATAACTAATTTGCTAGAAAAGTAATTTCTCTTTTCTTCAGAAAAAAAATCATAATAAAACACCATTAAGTCTTTTGTAGTCTCTGTAAAAGTGCTCTGTCCTCTTAAATTGCTATCTGGCTAATAGTTGGTAAAGTACTTCATATATACTTTCAGTCTGATAACTGACACCTCTTTCTTTATTAAACTTTTAAAATTGAAGTTCCTCTGGGCTCCTTCTTTGGCCTTCTTCCTTTACCACTCCACACTTTCCCCAGGGCTTTGTTATCTTCTCCAATGAGTTTATTTTTCCACTGTAGGTAGAAGAGTCTAAAATTGAAATCTGAATCCTATAATGTCATCTGAATCCACTCTGAAGGTGAAGGGTGCAGTCACTCAGTCGTGTCCGATTCATTGTGACCCATGGACTGTAGCCTACCAGGCTTCTCCATCCATGGGATTCTCCAGGCAAGAATACTGGAGTGGGTTACCATTTCCTTCTCCAGGGGATCTTCCTGACCCAGGGATTGAACCCAGGTCTCCCGCATTGGAGGCAGGCGCTTTAACCTCTGAGCCACCAGGGAATCCCAATGGAAGACTCCACTCTACCATTAACCATTTGCCTACTGGTAGCCCCATCCAGATGTACTATAGCTACCTCACATCCAGTGTATCCAGAATTAAACACATGATCTCCTCAAAGCCAGCAGGCTCCCTTTGTTCCATTGGCAAACAGTAACTTGGACTTCCACCTAATTGCTTAATTAAGCCAGGAAGCAAATAATCGTTGATACTTCTCTCTCCTTTAAACTTTATGTCCAATCTAACATTGTGACCTATAAATTCTATATCAAATGCATTTCAAGTGTTTTCACGTCTTATATGCTACCTAGGCTCCTCATGTCAACATTACCTAAGTCTGAGCTATGATTCTTTAGCCAGAAAATCTGATGAGATCAATGTTCTATTCAAATCCCTTCCTCTTAGAGGTAAGAGAAAATGCCTCCTCCTTGCTTTTATAGTGAAATTCAAACTTCTGAATATGATCCTCCAAAATCTGATTACTCTCTACACCCCAGCTTAATGCATGTTCTCCCTAGGTTTTTTCCAACTGTATCTGCCTTCATATGCTTTGAATGCATTCTATACCATTAAACTGTGAGCATTTGCATAGATGATTCCCTCAGCCTGGAGTATTCTGTCATCCCCTCTTCATCTAAGTCCCACCATTCCTCACATCATGGCTTAGATATCAGGTCTTCATAGAAAAGGTGTCTGACTACAGGGTTAGATTGCATTATTCTGTTCTATTCTTTCTTTACCTATGTCTCAAAATTACAATGATTCGTCTCCCATGTAGGTTATTATAGAATAGAGAGTAGAGTTCCCCTGTGTGGTATAGTAGGTCCTTGTTGATTATATATAGTAGTATGTATGGGTATATGTGTATATGTATATATATACGTATATATACACACACACACATATATATATAAATATATCACTTTGTTGTACATGTGAAACTAACACAAATTTGTAAACCAACTATGAAAGAAAAAAATGAAAGTGTTAGTCGCTCAGTCATGTTTGACTCTTTGTGACTGCATAGACTGTAGCTTGCCAGGCTTCTCTGTCCATGGAATTCTCCAGGCAAGAATACTGGAATGGGTATCCATTTCTTTCTCCAGAGGATCTTCCAGGTGCAGGGGTTGTACCTGGATCTCCTGCATGGTGGAAGATTCTTTACCATCTGAGCCATATTGATTATCAGTTCAGTTCAGTTCAGTTGCTCAGTCGTGTCCAACTCTTTGTGACCCCATGAATCGCAGCATGCCAGGCCTCCCTGTCCATCACCAACTCCCGGAGTTCACTCAGACTCGCGTCCATCGAGTCAGTGATGCCATCCAGCCATCTCATCCTCTGTCGTCCCCTTCTCCTGCCCCCAATCCCAATTATACTCCAATATAAAATAGAAATTAAATGAAAAAATAAAAATAAAATTACAATGAAATAGTTAACTGATTATTTATAATTTATGTTATTGCACATTAGTTCTTTATTGTCTTTGCCCTCAGAATATAAACTCCGTAGGAGATTATATCTATCTGCTATATCAACTCTAACACTTTCTTTTACACAGAGGAAGAGCATCAATATAAATTTTTTGAAAAGATAATAAACAAATGCATATAAAGATACTCTTTAATGTGTTACCTCTTCAAAGGAAATTTTCTTTATTAAGGGAGTAAATATAATGCCTTGGCTTTCTTTTAAAATGATATCCATAATCCACTTTCTTCAACTGCCTACTGTTCTCAGTCCTATTCTAACTCTGTTTGAAAGATAATTAATAGCAAGCTTATTCTCAGGTAGATCTGCAGTTGTTGCTCCATTTAAATAATTTGAAAACCTGATGCTTTTTTTGGAAAGTTGGAAATGTTTATCTTTAACTAATGCACTGGCCAATACTCAACTAGTAATGGGAAGATCCTGTAATGCTCTTTCTTACATGTGCATTCTGCCTCTCTCTCAAAACCAATGTGCTGTGCCTCAGTGATTTCTGCCTAAACATCACATTCAGTGTTGACAAACAGTTCTTTAAAGAGCTCAGAGTTTAGGGAGGACTATCAAAAAAAAGTAAAAACAGAGCAAAAACAAAAGTTATAGTTGGAATACCTTCACAGATCCAAGTACTTTATGATCTTTCAAAGGACAGCAATCATGTCTTATGCTTAGTACAACAACCTAACACAGTTTAGACACTCAGTGTTTTTGTTGGCTTCTGAAGAACAGAGTAGGTAAATAATTATCTCTGTCTGGGAGATTCAGGCAAGATTTCGCATTTGTGATAGCGTTCAAGCCAAATCTCAAAACTGACAAAAAGTGATAGTATGAGAGAGGACGTTATTTCAGCTAAAGGGAAGAGCAAATGTGAAGACATACAGACTTGAAAGGGAACCACATGTTATAGCAATGAGTGATTTAGAGCACTTTGAGCTTGGAACCCACTATATGGCAAGCAAAGAAAAGGCTGGTTAAGGTCACCCTGGAAAGCTCTTTTACCATGCCAGAGTTTATATTTTATATTCTGGGAAATGATATGCCATATAAGATTTAAACAGAAAAGTGAAAGACTCAGGGCTTCCCAGGTGGCACTAGTGGTAAAGAACCCAACTGCCAGTGTAGGAGACATAAAACACTTGGATTCGATCCCTGGGTTGGGAAGGTCCCCTGGAGGAGGGCATGGCAACCCACTCCAGTGTTCTTACCTGGAGAATCTCATGGACAGAGGAGCCTGGTGGGCTACAGTCCATAGGGTTAAAGAATCAGACATGACTGAAGCAACTTAGCACACGCGTATGCACGTGGAATACTCATATATATCCAAAAAACAAAAAATGTGGTGGCATTTTGAAGCATGGACTAAAAGGATGAATGGCTACAATTACGCAAGCAAGTAGATTTCATCTGTAAATCAAGGGTGAAGTTCAGAAGGGAGCAGTTCTAGCAGGTCTAGAACATTTGAGGGGAGATGGAAGTGGGGGGCACCAAATGAAGTGCTCAAATTAGAGATAGTTTAGAAGTTAACATCATCTGGCATGTTGAAAAAGATAATTAGGGAACAGTGATATGAAGCAGTTATCATGAGTCTGAAAGAAAATTTGTTCATTTCTATCTCCTCTTGGTTTTCATGCAGATATGACTATTAGGAAAATAGGGGAGAAAAGAGCTATTGGTGCATTCTCTCTACAATTCACTGTCTCCAACATCTTTTTATTACATTTTATACTTTCTATTCTCAGATGACTGTCTTTCCAGATTGGCAGTATCAATTTTCTTTTGGAGACTTTCCTGGGATAAAGGTAGAATATTGGTTCCAGGGAAAGAATATAATATTTTCAGAACTTAACTAATACACTGTATACATGAATCATAATGTTATTTATTAAATCAGCAAATGTTCATTCAGTAACTCTTTTGAATCAGTTTGTTTAATAATCAAAATTAGCAAACATTTATTTACTGATTATATTATCTGAGTAAATACTCAATGCCCCAAGAGGGAAAAAGGAAAAGAAATAGCATAATTCTTCCCCTAGAAAAGGGTGTTTTCCATATTTTCAGAGTCAAATTAACTACCTAGAGTTATTCCACTCCCCAGCTCTCCAAGCCAATCTATTAACCACTACTTGCTCATAGGAAGGAAGTGGTTCCATTTAGGGCTAGCAGCCAAGATTTTTGCATTCCATTCTATTCATTTCTTCAGTAACTGATTTATTGAGTAATATTCAGTAGCTATTCCGCAAACTTTCCTTTTATCCTCTGGAGTGGGCATTGCACTGGAAATGCCACCAGTGTGGACATGGCCTAGGGCATGACAGAGAAATGGGTGGAGACTAGAAATACATCTCTGACACATTTCAGGAATGTCCCTAGAGATGGCTCATTACTGAGTAGCTGAGCAGAGACATGACTCAGCCAGAGTTTCTGCAACTGGCTGTCTGAAGCAGCTACGAGAGTCCTGGCAAGAGTCATGGCTCAGGCAGTGTTTCTTGGACGTAGAAGAGGAAACTGAGCCTTTTATTCAGAATCGGAGTTCTTTAACAACAATCTGATTATAGAAACTTACTTTTTGTCAGCACTACAATATTAAGGAGTCTTCTGCTTACAATAACTTACTCAAATATCGTCAATTTATTTGAAACACATTGAAAACAATTATTTAATCAGTGGACCTTAGAATTCCTCTTTAGAATGGATTCATTAGAAAAATACCTTGATTTTTGCAGTTGAAAAGTGAGATACCTCTGTTGGCAAAGAGGTAACTAAAGGGTATATAAACTTGTTTCCTAAACAATAAACACTAACTTGGACAGGGAGGGAAGGGGAGAGGAAAGAGCAGAGAGAAAAGGAAAGTGACGAAACAGCACAGCAGAGAGAATGAAAGAAGTATGTCACAAATGACCTTTGTCTATCAATTGTCATTGTATTGTCATATCAACTGTATCAATTGTCATTGTATCAAATGACATTGTATCAATGTCATTGTATCAATTGTCAAGGATATCAATTGTACAAATTTTTCTTGTAAGTGATATAATATGCCAGAGAATATGTATTTTGCACTGGGGTTTTGATGGTTTGATATTTATTTTAGGATTTTATTCACAGTCTTTCCTGTGAAGAAGTTAAAAAATGTGTCTCCAGCTGTGTATCATGGCATTATTCAGTGCCTGATTCTTATGACAGAAACTGGACAGTTAAGGCCAAGTACAGTCCTTCTGTTTTATTGGGCAATAGTTGCATGATCTTCAGTATGTAGGAATTTGTGTGTCAAGGCTCATGTGACAATTTTTTTATGGCTCTGAAATAAAACAGTAATTGGCTTTGCTTGCCTTTCTGCCTGTCCCTGGTGTACTCCTTCTAACAATGAATTCCTATTTATGAATCAAAAGATGATCAGTTTCTAGCTGTAAAATTAAATTTAGCGCCCCATGAAAGTTCCAGCTGTCCGTAAGTAAAGGAATTATCATTTTCCTCAAGCTAAAAATTCCAGTTCTGCCTAAGACAAAGCCTTGAGATGGGAATTCCCAAGAGGCTGCTTTTGGTCCAGGGACCTCTGATTAGAGTGCCAGTGAATTTCCACACACATAAATAAACTCAGATTTTTGTGTGTATTTGATAAAGATTCTCAGAGGAGATGATCCTAGAACTCCTGGTTCCAGAACAATCGCTCACAGCTAGCTTAGGTGTTCCTGGTTTATTAACCAGGATAGAGTAGAGTGGTAGGGGCCTTTCCTGGTGGCTCAGTTTGTTAAGAATCCATCTGCAATGCAGGAGACCATGGATTGATTCCTGGGTCAGGAAGATCCACTGGAGAATAGATGGGCTCCCCATTCTAATATTCCTGGGCTTCCCTGGTGGCTCAGATGGTAAAGAATCTGCCTGCAGTGCGGGAGACCTGGGTTTGATCCCTGGGACGGGAAGATCCCCTGGAGGAGGGCATGGCAACCCACTCCAGTATTTTGCCTGGAGAACCCCATGGACAGAAGAGCCTGGCAGGCTACAGTCCATGAAGTCACAAAGAGTCAGACACGACTGAGCAACTAAGCACAGCACAGCACAGTAGAGTAGCAACAGCAACAAAAGACACCAGCAGATGGTAACTTTTAGCACAGAGCTGACTCAGTACCTGAGAAGTGTGTAGTCATCAGTGTGCAGGCTCTTCACACGTTCATTTGGAGCCCTTTTAGTTTTCCTGTGTGGAAGTGGTGAAGTGTTGATTATTTTTGTGTATTCAACAGCCTGTCTTCTACCTCCTTCACAATGACAGAAGACTGGCAGATGCTGTGAAACCCAGCTTTCCTGCCTTCAGTCGGGGTACCTTTAAGGCATAATGTATATAACCCCAGAGCTCCCTGCGTGATCAGGCTTACATTACCTTCTGCAGGACTTATGCCTGAGACTGAGTCTGCACTGTTGCTTGGCTTCCTTCCCTTCTCTCTCCTGCTTCTTCCAGCTCTTTAACTAGTATCCCTCATGGTCATTTCCTTAATAAATCAGTTACACATATGTCCTTGGCTCATGGTCTGCTTCTTTGGAACTTGACCAAAACAGAGAGAGAGAGGTGAGTGAAAAGGAAGAGACAGGGAGAATAGGAATCTCCAAGTACAAAATAGCAAAACATATTGCTGAAAGGAGGATGGGAGAGAACAGGATAATCTAAGAAAAAAGAGTAGAATTAGGGTGAAGGAAAGGATCAAAATGCAGGATACTGTAGTCTGGGACCAGACTTTATGGGACCTTCATTTGGGGATCCTGAAACATGGTGGTTAAACACAAAGTCCTGAACTCATGCTGACTGGGGATAAAGTTCCAACTTTGCCACTTCATAAGTGTTACCATTGGCAAGATATTTTACTCTCTAAGACTCTACTTTTCCACCTACAAAACATATTGAGATGTTAACCCTTAAAAATACTTTTACATATGGAAAGAAGCTTTATACCTAAAGGTATCTGTTGCAGCCTAATTTAGATATATGATTCCCAACTAGAGGCGATTTGGCCATATCTGTATACACTATTGTATTCACAGGTTGGAGATGGAGAAGCTACTAGTTACTAGTGGGTAAAGATCAAGGTTGCAGCTATAAAATTCTACAGTGCAAGAGATAGTATCATATCTTTATACCCAACAAAGAATTATTTGGGCCAAAATGTCAATAATTGCCAAGGTTGAGAAACTTTACACACACACACACACACACACTCAAAAGGAAATGAAACTAAATATTTTTTAAATAAGAATAAGTAAATTTTGATGCATATCTTAGGTGAAATAGTGTATATAAAAAAACATTATTTTAAAAAGTATTAACTCCTTTGATGAAATTATAACAACAAAAAATTCTGAGGGTCTGTACATATAGGTTCATTGATTCATTCAAGTCATAATCTTTGAGAGAGACTCCATGCCAGGCATTGGACTAAGTAATTGTTGTAAAGGAGACAAATGTTTTACTTTCATGAATTTACATTCTAGTGAAATGTCTAAAAAGGACTATAGAGAGAAAGAAATGGAAAAAGGGAGAGAGGGAAGGAATGAAGGGGGAAAAAAAGGAAGAAAGGAAGATACATTAAATTTATGAAAAATTTAATCATAACAAATAAGAATATAAAGTAAAATGTCAGTAATTTTAAAAATGAAAATAACTAAAATATGATAAATAAATGAACAAGAAACAAATCTCTGAAAAATTGACATTGCAACTGAGATCTGAGTGACTGAAAGTTGGGAACTATACAAGGATGAAGGAGAAAGCATTCCCAGCAGAGGGATCCATTACACTGAAGACCCTAAAGTGAGAACAACATCAAGCAGTTTTGCAGGACTGTCAGTTCAGTTCAGTTCAGTTCAGTCACTCAGTCTTGTCCGACTCTTTGCGACCCCAAGGATTGCAGCATGCCAGGCCTCCCTGTCCATCACCAACTCCCGGGAGTTCACTAAAACTCACATCCATCGAGTCGGTGATGCCATCCAGGCATCTCATCCTCTGTCGTCCCCTTCTCCTCCTGCCTCCAATCCCTCCCAGCATCAGAGTCTTTTCCAGTGAGTCAACTGTTCCCATGAGATGGCCAAAGTGCTGGAGTTTCAGCTTTAGCATCATTCCTTCCAAAGAAATCCCAGGACTGATCTCCTTTAGAATGGACCAGTTGGATCTCCTTGCAGTCCAAGGAACTCTCAAGAGCCTTCTCCAACACCACAGTTCAGAAACATCAATTCTTCGGCGCTCAGCCTTCTTCACAGTCCAACTCTCACATCCATACATGACCACAGGAAAAACCATAGCCTTGACTAGACAGACCTTAGTCGGCAAAGTAATGTCTCTGCTTTTCAATATGTTATCTAGGTTGGTCATAACTTTCCTTCCAAGGAGTAAGCGTCTTTTAATTTCATGACGGTATTCACCATCTGCAGTGATTTTGGAGCCCCCCAAAATAAAGTCAGCCACTGTTTCCACTGTTTCCCCATCTATTTCCCATGAAGTGATGGGACCAGATGCCATGATCTTACTTTTCTGAATGTTGAGCTTCAAGCCAACATTTTCACTCTCCTCTTTCACTTTCATCAAGAGGCTTTTTTAGTTCCTCTTCACTTTCTGCCATAAGGGTGGTGTCATCTGCATATCTGAGGTGATTGATATTTCTCCCAGCAATCTTGATTCCAGCTTGTGCTTCTTCCAGCCCAGCATTTCTCATGATGTACTCTGTATATAAGTTAAATAAACAGGGTAACAATATCCAGCCTTGACATACTCCTTTTCCTATTTGGAGCCAGTCTGTTGTTCCATGTCCAGTTCTAACTGTTGCTTCCTGACCTGCATATAGGTTTCTCAAGAGGCAGGTTAGGTGGTATGGTATTCCCATCTCTTTCAGAATTTTCCACAGTTTATGGTGATCCACACAGTCAAAGGCTTTGGCTTCGTCAATCAAGCAGACATAGATGTTTTTCTGGAACTCTCTTGCTTTTTCCATGATCCAGCGTATGTTGGCAGTTTGATCTCTGGTTCCTCTGTCTTTTCTAAAACCAGCTTGAACATCTGGAAGTTCATGGTTCACATATTGCTGAAGCCTGGCTTGGAGAATTTTGAGCATTACTTTTTGAGATGAGTGCAATTGTGCAGTAGTTTCAGCATTCTTTGGCATTGCCTTTCTTTGGGATTGGAATGAAAACTGACCTTTTCCAGTCCTGTGGCCACTGCTGAGTTTTCCAAACTTGCTGGCATATTGAGTGCAGCACTTTCACAGCATCATCTTTCCGGATTTGAAATAGCTCAACTGGAATTCCATCACCTCCACTAGCTTTGTTCGTAGTGGTGCTTTCCAAGGCCCACTTGACTTCACATTCCAGGATGTCTGGCTCTAGGTAACTGATCACATCATCATGATTATCTTGGTTGTGAGTATCTTTTTTGTACAGTTCTTCTGTGTATTCTTGCCACCTCTTCTTAATATCTTCTGCTTCTGTTAGGTCCATACCACTTCTGTCCTTCATTGAGCCCATCTTTGCATGAAATGTTACCTTGGTATCTGTCATTTTCTTGAAGAGATCTCTAGTCTTTCCTATTCTGTTGTTTTCCTCTATTTCTTTGCACTGATCGCGGAGAAAGGCTTTCTAATCTCTTCTTGCTATTCTTTGGAACTCTGCATTCAGATGCTTATATCTTTCCTTTTCTCCTTTGTTTTTCACCTCTCTTCTTTTCATAGCTATTTGTAAGGCCTCCTCAGACAGCCATTTTGCTTTTTTGCATTTCTTTTCCATGGGGATGGTCTTGATCCCTGTCTCCTGTGCAATGTCACGAACCTTTGTCCATAGTTCATCAGGCACTCTGTCTATCAGATCTAGTCCCTTAAATCTATTTCTCACTTCCACTGTATAGTCATAAGGGATTTGATTTAAGTCATATATGAATGGTCTCGTGGTTTTCCCACTTTCTTCAATTTAAATCTGAATTTAGCAATAAGGAGTTCATGATCTGAGCCACAGTCAGCTCCTGGTCTTGCTTTTGCTGACTGTATAGAGCCTCTCCATCTTTGGCTCCAAACAATATAATCAGTCTGATTTCGGTGTTGACCATCTGGTGATGTCCATGTGTAGAGTCTTCTCTTGTGTTGTTGGAAGAGGGTGTTTGTTATGACCAATGCGTTCTCTTGGCAAAACTTTATTAGCCTTTGCCCTGCTTCATTCTGTATTCCAGGGCCAAATTTGCCTGTTACTCCAGGTATTTCTTGACTTCCTACTTTTACATTCCAGTCCCCTATAATGAAAAGGACATCTTTTTGGGGGTCTTAATTCTAAAAGGTCTTGTAGGTCTTCATAGAACCATTCAACTTCAGCTTCTTCAGTGTTACTGGTTGGGGCATAGACTTGGATTACTGTGATATTGAATGGTTTGCCTTGGAAACGAACAGAGATCACTCTGTTGTTTTGAGATTGCATCCAAGTACTGCATTTGGGACTCTTTTGATGACCATAATGGCTACTCCATTTCTTCTAAGGGATTCCCGCCCACAGTAGTAGATATAATGGTCATCTGAGTTAAATTCACCCATTCCAGTCCATTTTAGTTCGCTGATTCCTAGAATGTCGATGTTCACTCTTGCCATCTCCTGTTTGACCACTTCCAATTTGCCTTGATTCATGGACCTGACATTCCAGGTTCCTATGCAATATTGCTCTTTACAGTATCAGACCTTGCTTCTATCACTAGTCACATCCACAAGTGGGTATTGTTTTTGCTTTGGCTCCATCCCTTCATCCTTTCTGGAGTTATTTCTCCACTGATCTCCAGTAGCATATTGGGCACCTACTGACCTGGGGAGTTCCTCTTTCAGTATCCTATCATTTTGCCTTTTCATACTGCTCATGGGGTTGTCATGGCAAGAATACTGAAGTGGTTTGCCATTCCCTTCTCCAGTGGACCTCATTCTGTCAGACCTCTCCACCATGACCCGCCGGTCTTGGGTGGCCCCTCAGGGCTTGGCTTAGTTTCATTGAGTTAGTCAAGGCTGTGGTCCATGTGATTAGATTGACTGGTTTTCTGTGATTATGATTTCAGTGTGTCTGCCCTCTGATGCCCTCCCGCAATACTTACCGTCTTACTTGGGTTTCTCTTACCTTGGACGTGGGGTATCTCTTCATGGCTGCTCCAGCGAAGTGCAGCCTCTGTGCCTTACCTTGGAGGAAGGGTATCTCCTCACTGCAGCAGCTCCTGACCTTAAACCTTATACGTATTATGGTGGTCCCCGCCAGAGCAACTTCACCAGTTTGGGCAGTGGTGGAAAGTCTGCCAACTGCCCGGGTTCTGTGGCTTAAAAATTTGACTTTGCCTCGTATTGGTTTTTGTGTTTTGACTTTTTTGAAATTTTCCCGCGGCTGCTCGGCAGCTGAGCCGCACGGGCATGTATTCGCAGTGGAATCTGGGGCTTGGCTAGTGACCCTGCACCCCTGCGGGTGGGAAAATTCCGACGAATCTTGTGCTCGTGGGGCAGAACTAAGTATGAGGCACCAAAGAACAGTGTGGCTAACAATACAGACTAGGAAGAAGGATAGATTTGACTGATTTCCTGCTTTGTGAGATATGGAGTGAGATGTTCAGTCTCTCAAAGACAGTTCCTTCAGCATTGCTCCCCTTTCTGTAATTGGTAATAAGAAAAATTTTCAGGGTGATTGTGAAAATTAAATTAGATGATATGTAAAGTGCTAAGCATTATATCATTTACATATAAAAGTACTCAGTGTGTGTGTGTGTGTGTGTGTTCAGTCACAGCCATATCTGAATGTTTGAAATGCCATGAACTGTAGCCTGCCAGTCTCCTCTGTCCATGGGATTTTCCCGGAAGGAACAATGGAGTGGGTTGTCATTTCCTCCTCCAGGGGATGCAGTTTTAATTGAATAACAAAATCAAGGTTTAAACATATACATAGGATACAAAATTAATACAAAAATAGTATATCAATATTAAGCCTATATAATATGATATGTAACACACAGTCCTAGGGTACAGAAGGTAAAATGTAATCTAACATGATATAGCATGACCTCTAAGATCTTTCTTATTCTGTGATACCAGGACTCTATGAATTCCGGTACAATGATAAATGACAAATAGCCTTTGACATATTAATGCATTTATTTCAGTTCTCTGGGCCAGTGGAGAGCAACTGCCTTTTTTACTGGGATATGGGTGTGTGGTGGAAGCAAAACATCTGTTGACAATTTAACTTTACATACAAAAATAAAGATGATCAGGTTTTTACAATAAGTAGTTCAGAGACTGGGCAGCCCATAAGGAAACTTTTAAATACCCTCAGTGGAGAAAGACAGGGTGGCGTAGCCCTTACTAAAATGGCTGTACATTAGACAGAGGCTATTCCTGACAAATGTCATCAAATGGAATTTCAGCTCAAATGTACTGATCCAAAATTGGCTCACCAATATTCTTTTTATGCCATAATTGAAAATAACTATCTAACTTTATCAGTAATTCACCATTTGTGTAAAAGCCATTTACAAATATTATTTCATCACATTGACAAAATAAATGAATCAGAAGTGATGAATGTACCAGCTTTGCTTAACACAATTTAATTGAATAAAGGATGTAGGCCTAATGGTTTACAGAAAGTCACACACAAATAAGATAAGTTCAGGGTAAAGATCCACTTATAATCCATTAAAATGCCATTGAAATCATAGCCCTGCTCTACAGGAGAAGGTAATTGTACTGTCTAATGATTTAAAAAGAAAAGTCGTTATAAGGAGATGTAGAGAACTACGTAGTCTTCAAGATTAGAGAATGCATGATAAATCTTATATGAATGTATTTAGTACTTATATTCTTACCTTATTAATTTAACAAGTTAGAAAGCATAGTGTATAATAAAGCTGTATTTAAGTTCACATGTGGAATTAAACAGGAAGACTTATGTGGACAAATTGCAAGTTATGTTTGCCTTTCATATTTCAAAATTGCTTCTGTGAGTTCCTTAAAAGTGTTGAAAAATATTGTTTGGTTATACTATTGAGATGTTATTTAAAATTATGAAAATGATCTCTAATGGAGAGTTTATGTATGAAATTAAAATAATATCAATTTAGAAGAGAGCTCAGAGATTTTTTTTTTTTAATTCAGTAGGTGAGGATCTGGGGCCAAGAGTTGAATGAGAGAAGATAGTCTTCTTTATACTACATATACTGTATTTCAAAATGGATGGGTTCAAAATTGAGAAAGGAGTACAGCAAGGCTGTATATTGTCACTTTGCTTATTTAACTTATATACTGAATACATCATGCAGATGCTGGGCTGGATGAAGTACAGGCTAGAATCAAGATTGCCAGGAGAAATAACAATAATCTCAGATACGCAGATGACAACACCCTGATGGCAGAAAGTGAAGAAGAATGAAAGAGCCTCTTGATGAAAGTGAAAGAGGCAAGTGAAAAAGCTGATTTAACACTTAACATTCAAAAACTAAGATCATGGCATCTAGTCCTATCACTTCATGGCAAATAGATGAGGAAAAAATGGAAACAGTGACAGACTTTATTTTCTTGGGTTTCAAAATCACTGAAGATGGTGACTGCAGTCATGAATTTAAAGACACTTGCTCCTTGGAAGAAAACCTATGATGAACATAGACAGTGTATTTAAAAGCAGAGACATCAATTTGTCAACAAAGGTCCATCTAGTCAAAGCTTTTGTTTTTCCAATAGTCATGTATCACCTATGGATGTGAGAGTTGGACCTTAGAGAGAAGGCTGAGTGCCGAAGAATTTATGCTTTTGAACTGTGGTGCTGGAGAACACTCTTGAGAGTTCAGTGGGCAGCAAGAAGATCCAACCGGTCAATCCTAATGGAAATCAACCCTGAATATTCACTGGAAGGAATGATCCTGAAGATGAAGCTCTGATACTTGGCCGCCTGGTGGGAAGAGGTGACTCACTGGAAAGATCCTGAGACTGGGAAAGTTTGAAGGCAGGAGGAAAAGAGGATGACAGATGATGTGATGGTTGGATGGCATCATCGACTCAATGGACATGAGTTTGGGCAAACTGCAGAAGATAGTGAAGGACAGAGAGACCTGGCATGCTGCAATCCATGGGGTCACAAAGAGTGGAACATGACTGAGTGATTGAACAATGAGTATCTTATATATTAAGCCCTTAAAACAACCAGCATCTAATAAACAAGGCCTACAGAAAGCAATTTTATGAGCATTCCATTTTTCTTAGTAAATTTTGCCAGTGTGGAACAATTTTTACCAGTGTTGAGGTGAGATGGAAAAACAGTAATTCCAAACAGCAAGTTGGGAGTAGGGAAGCTTTGTTTACAATGGTAGATGGACTGTTTTTATTTATATTATTCCCCACTGAACTTAACCTTAAAATTCATATATAACAACAAAGCGATCAGAATGGGGCTACCCATAAGCTTTTGACACATTTCTAGAAGACAGAAAGCAGATGATAAAGTGGTACTATTGCAGAAGGATAGAAAAATCTGTGGCCTAAAGAATATGAGGAAAAAGTAACAGTGATTAGGAAAGCGTCAGTATATGCCACAAACCTACAGGATGTTTTGGAACTGGATTTTCCAGTTACCATAAAAGGGGATGAGTAATTTATGGCAGGTAGATGGAAAAATTAATCTACTCTATTTCTCACAACTGAATACAGAACACTTGACACCTATCTTTTTAACTATGAGATCAAAAATTAACCTTTTAAAGTTTTACGTGTGTGGAAGTAGCCACCCTATAATAAGACCATCTATATTCTGATTTAAGGATCCAAATACGTAACAATTCAGCTTTCTGACCTTATCCTAAGCAGGCTGACAATGAGCAAATACCTTACACATCAGAAAAACTCATACTCCTGAGGCCACATAAATGGATAACCAAAGTTGACAGGAAAGTTTAGAAAAGTATGAACTATAAGAAAGCCAAGTGAACAGATGAATAAGTGACCCTAAGGAAATGGATAATTAACCAAAGAGAATAAAACATCCAAGAATTTAATAGGGTCATTAGATTTTTATAAAGAATATACTGCTTTCATAATATAAGATTCTATGACAAAGAAGTAGTCAGAGAACAGAAGATATTACTTAGCAGTTAATATTTTATTGCACCTAAAATAATTAATTAAGAAGCTTAATAGATAAAGTCAAAGAAATTTCTCAAGAAGATAAAGAGGATAAAAGACAGAGAAGATCAATCCTTGGGACTGAACATCAAACTAGTAAAAACCTCTAGAAAGCATAAAGAGATAATATACAAGGAAAGGGGTTAAAAAGAAATTAACAGATACTTATGAAAGATGCTGGTGTAAGTCTACAGATTAAGAGGACTGATTTATTGTTTAGCAGAGTGTGTGAAAAAGATACACATTTTAAAAAGTATTATAGAAGCTCAGTATAGCAAGGACAAAAAGGAGTTCTTAAAAGGTCAAACTGCTTAAACTACAAAGAAATAATACTCAAACTACCATCAGACTTCTTAACAGTAAAATTGAATTCTGGAGTAAAGTGATATATGCCTTCAAAGTTTGGTCAGTCTTCATCCCGGATCATATGGAGAAAATGGTGAACAGAATAAAGTCATTGCCACACAATTAAGCTATCAGGAGGTTACTTTCCACATAGCCCTTTTTTAGGTGGTTCCCTAAGTGTGTGTTCCTGGTGGGCTACAGCCCGTGGGGTCACAAAGAGTCGGACACGACTGAGTGACTTCACAACTCACAATAAGTGTGTGTTCCAGAAAAAAAAGAGAAATAAATGAATAAACTAATATCAAAAAAATGAAGACAGACATATGGAATATAGAAAATAAAGAATTCAATCATCAAGTCATATAGATATGGACCAAAATGTTTCATAGATAAATCAGCCCATATTGGAGAAGAAGAACAAGTTAGAGAAGGAAATGACTTCATGAGGTAAAAAAAGAAGATTTCATAGGTTTGTTATTTTGAGAATTTTAAAGAACGAAAAAAGTAAAATTTACAAAAAAGAAAGTCACCTAAACTACAGCAAAAATATAAATGATGGTGTGAAAGAATGAATGAAACGAGGTAGAAAAGAAAATGTTATCACGGTATGACATAGTTCCATGGTAAACACTATTTAGATGAAAATGAATTTAAAAAAAATACCTCATATTGCCTTTCAATTTTAAAACTAAGCTATAGGTAGAGACCAGAGGGTCACTTATTGCTATGGAACAAAATACATTGTAACCAACCTTGACAATAAATAAGAAAATGCTCAAGTGACTGAAGAGAGGAAGTTGGAGAAGAGCTGGAGGAGAGGCTGTGGGTGGTAATAACATGCAAGTCTTAAACAATGATTCAGGAGATACTGGCTATTGTTGATGGAATAAGGAGTGAAAGCATAAGAATATAGTTTATAATAAAAATAAAACTAAAAGAGTAACAAAAAGTGATAGCAATTTCTCTTTCACAGGGATAGAAGATTGAAAGTAAATTCAATATTGTGTGAAATCTCTGCTTCCACCAATCAGTCATTCCATGAACAAGAAACATGATCTCTAAATTAAGAAATATTAACATAGGCCTTTATACATGTTTAAAATGAGACTAAACAAAGAGAGTACTTGGCCAGAGAATTGTAAGTCCACCTCTACTATTTTCTTTTAAAATTGGTACTACTTTTCAAAAAATAAACTTCCTATTTTGTAATACCTTTAGATTTACAGAAAAGGGGCAAAAAGTATACAGAGTTCATATACACTTAATCAGTTTTCCCCATTAGTAATTTATATTACCATGATACATTTATCAAAACTAAAAAACTGACATCGGTACATTGCTGTTAACTGAACTCTAGACTTTATTTGGATTCCACCAAGATTTTCATGAACCTCATCTTTACATTCCAGATTCAAGGTAGCACATTGCATTCGGTTGTCAGGCCTCCCCAGTCTTCTTTGTTTTGTGGCAGTTTCCCTGTCTCTCTTTGCTTTTATAACTTTGACAGTCTTTAAGAATGCTGGTCAGGTATTCTGCATAATGTCTTCTCATCTTGGTTTGTCTGTTGTTTAATGACAATTAGACTGAGGCTAAAGGTTTTAGAAAGAATACAACAGAGGTGAAGTGTCCCTGTCTTCTCACCATATCAGAAGTACATGCTATCTTGATTACATCATTCATGGCATTATTCTTTTTTGGTTAAGGTAGTGTTTTCTATGTTTCGCCACTGTACACTCTATTTCTCCTTTTGATGTTCTGTTCTTTGAAAGTAAACTATTAGGTCTCAGTTCAGTTCAGTCACTCAGTCATATCCGACTCTTTGTGACCCCATGAATTGCAGCAGGCCAGGTCGGAGAAGGCAATGGCACCTCACTCCAGTACTCTTGCCTGGAAAATCCCATGGATGGAGGAGCCTGGTGGGCTGCAGTCCATGGGGTCACTGAGAGTTGGACACGAGTCAGTGACTTCACTTTCACTTTTCACTTTCCTGCATTGGAGAAGGAAATGGCAGCCCACTCCAGTGTTCTTGCTTGGAGAATCCCAGGACAGCGGAGCCTGGTGGGCTGCTGTCTATGGGGTCGCACAGAGTCAGACACGACTGAAGCGATTTAGCAGCAGCAGCAGCAGCAGGCCTCCCTGTCCATCACCAACTCCCAGAGTTCACTCAAACTCACATCCATCGAATCGATGACGCCATCCAGCCATCTCATCCTCTGTCGTCCCCTTCTCCTCCTGCCCCCAATCCCTCCCAGCATCAGAGTCTTTTCTAATGAGTCAGCTCTTCGCATGAGGTGGCCAAAGTACTGGAGTTTCAGCTTTAGCATCATTCCCTCCAAAGAAATCCCAGGGTTGATCTCCTGTAGGATGGACTGGTTGGATCTCCTTGCAGTCCAAGGGACTCTCAAGAGTCTTCTCCAACACCACAGTTCAAAAGCATCAGTTCTTCAGCACTCAGCTTTCTCCACAGTCCAACTCTCACATCCATACATGACCATTGGAAAAACCATAGCATTGACTAGACGGACCTTTGTTGGCAAAGTAATGTCTCTGCTTTTCAATATGCTATCTAGGTTAGTCATAACTTTCCTTCCAAGGAGTAAGCATCTTTTAATTTCATGGCTGCAGTCACCATCTGCAGTGATTTTGGAGCCCCTAAAAAGAAAGTCTGACACTGTTTCCACTGTTTCCCCATCTATTTGCCATGAAGTGATGGGACCAGATGCCATGATCTTTGTTTTCTGAATGCTGGTTGAGCTTTAAGCCAATTTTTTCACTCTCCTCTTTCACTTTCATCAAGAGGCTTTTTAGTTCCTCTTCACTTTCTGCCATAAGGGTGGTGTCATCTGCATATCTGAGGTGATTGATATTTCTCCCGGCAATCTTGATTCCAGCTTGTGCTTCTTCCAGCCCAGCGTGTCTCATGATGTACTCTGCATATAAGTTAAATAAGCAGGATGATAATATACAGCCTTGACGTACTCCTTTTCTTATTTAGTCCAGCCTTAACTTAGGATAGGGACAGGAATTACTGTTTACCTCTTGTAGCATGGAGTATCTACACATATTATTCGGAATTCTTCTGGGAAGAAACATTTATTTATTTATTTAGTCATTTATTTATATCAGCACGAACTCATGTATACATATTTTATAGTTTAGGTTATAACCCAGTATGATGCTATTTGGACTTCCCAGGTGGTGCTAGTGGTAAAGAATCTACCTGCCTATGCAGGAGATGTGGGTTTGATTCCTGGATCAGGAACATCCTCGAGTAGGAAATGGCACATCACCCCAGTATTCTTGCCTGGAAAATTCCATGGGCAGAGGAGCCTGGCAGGCTATCTTCCATGAGGCCACAAAGAAGGGGACATGACTGAATGACTGAGTACACACACACCCTGTTATTTATTTTATTGCTCAGATTATTCGCGTTTAGGCCATTGGGAACTCTCTTAAGTTAGTCATGTCTCTTTGAAGTATCTCCATCCTTTCATTTTTGAACATTTCCTTTTCTTTGGAGCTATAAGATAATCTAGGTTTATTTATTTATTTTTTAACCCTGATCCTAGAAACAGCTATTTCTCCAAGGATCCACAGTACCTTTTTATTGGAAAATAATGTTTTGAGGCCAAGATCTAGGTATTGGATGTGCTTGCTGTTACTGTGTGTTATTGCTTATCAATGTATATAGCTAGATGATACACACACACACACACACACACACACACACACACACATATACCAGCCATAACCCTTGAGGATATATGCATTAGAAAAATAGAACCAGTAGGGTGTGCACATCATAGAAGGAGATTTACTTTAAAGAATTGGCTCATGCAGTTAATGTGGACTGGCAAATACAAAATCTGCAAGATGGCCCAGCAGGTAGGAGCCTCGGAGAAGAACCAGTATTGCAGTTTACTAGCAATGGTCATCTGCTGCAGAGTTCTCTCTTGCTCAAAGGATGACAGTCTTTTTGTTCTACTCAGGCTTTCAACTGATTGGATGAGTCCCAACCATTTTACGGAGAGCAATAAACTTTACTCACAGTCCACTGATTTAAATATTAATTTCATCCGAAAACATTCTCAGAGAAACATCCAGAATAATATCTGGCCAAATATCTAAGCACAGTGGTCCAGTAACATTGACCTATAAAGTTAGCCATCTTGCATATGTATCTATAACTGCTTCTGTTTCCATACATATTTATATGTATTTATATGACTGGCGTGTTACCATCCACGGGGTTGCAAAGAGTCAGATGAGACTTAGCTACTGAACAACAACAACAACAAATATAAGTTCATTGTAATAGTTCTGACTCTTAGCCAGTCTCAATGATATTTTTGTAAATATGTCTTAATTTTTTGGCTAAATATTTAAGACATGAAACATCTTGACTTTCATTAATAAATGTGAAATTGAGAATTGTATGTTACCTGTAATTAGAAAATGTTTGAAATTAGTGAAGCAGGGAAATGATCAATGACTCCTAATACATGTTAGATATTTCATATTTTTTATTTTGCTTAAACTATACAATTATGGGAGGGAAACATCATTGATAACATTGTTCAAGTCAGAAATCTTCAGCTCAGGGAGAAGAGAACTTGTATAGATCCTCACAGAATGTTAGTTTATAACAAATAGTATAATTCAGAGGAAAGGAGATGGAACGGTGCAGGAAGCAGGAACCAAAAATTAGTTAACATTAAATTGCTGCTGTAACAAAGTGCCTCAAACTGGGCCATTTAAAATGACAGAAATTATTCTGTCACAGTTGTGAGGTTAGAAGTCCAAAATCAAGGTGTTGGGAGTTCCACGTTTCCTCTGAACTCTCTATAGGAGAATCCTTCCTTGTTCCTTTCAGTTTCTGATAGCCCCAGGTGCTCCTTGGTTTGTGGTAACGTAACTCCAATCTGTCACCATAATTCATATGACCTTCTTTTTTTCAAGACACCAGTCATATGGGATTAAGGACCCACTCCAATGACCTCCTTCTAACTTATCTTTGCAAGGACCCTATTTCCAAATAAGATCACATTCACAAGTATGAGGGTTAAGACTTCAGCATATCATTTTGAGGGATACAGTTCAATCCACAGTTCCTCCCAAATAATGCTGACATAATTGAAAAAACCATTGAAACTATAGTCAAGACAATGTGATCATGACTTACACAGAGAAAAGATGTCCAACAGGATATAGCAGGGCCAGACAGTGATGACCTAAGGGAGGTGGAAAGGAATGTAGATTCCTGAGTACTGCATTGTGTTTCTCCTGTGTTCATTCAGATTTATTCCCTTTCTTAGCTTTCTTTGTTTTAAAATCCTAGGTGAGGATTATAAAGTAAAATACGGTGAACATAACGTGCTGTAAATGCTAACAGAGCTATTCCCTGCAAAATGCAAACTTACCTCATACAGCTCTCTGTTACAAAGTATCCCCATTTCCCTCCACTTCCAACCTTCTTTGGCATTGTGCACAGCAAAACTTTGTTTCCTTAGAGATATCCATACTTAATAGCAGACAGGGAGGCTTTGACTCAAAAGTAGAAGAGAAAAGAGACAGGGTACCTGACTGTAAGAGCGGTAAACATTTCAAGAAATGCTTTTATACTAGTGGAGGACCTTCTTTGGGTTAAACTATTATACAAATTGACAAGTAGAATGAAATATGTATCCTCTATGTGACTTGATTAATTACCAGGTTGCAGTCTGAGAAAAGTAGATTTATACTTAAATCTATGCCAATCTGTGATTTTGTATCGTAACTTAAAAATAGTGAAAGTGAGCAGTGAACTGGTTATTTTTTCTAAGTCTAAATATGAGGAAAATGCTAAACTTTAAAAGTAAAGCACATTTGTTTGCCCTTCAAAATCTGAGAAGATAAAATCATAACACATGCAAAAATTTCACTGAGTATTAGCCAGTGAATTGTTGAAGCAGTCAGTGTTTAAAATATTGCCAAAGGCTACTTTCTCTGCTATAAGTAAATTATTGTGTTTCAATTTGCAGATACTCTCATCATGTTTTGATTTCACTCAAATAATAATCCTAAAATAATAAAAAAAAAATCTGATAAGGGAGGAAATGCAAAAAAAAAGGGGGGGGGGAACATTTTGGAGTTACGAGTGCCTTAAATGAAAATGAAAGACTGTAAGAATCATAAGAACATTCATATTTTGTATGAAAGTGATATACAACAAAATCATACCCCAGGGTATGTATGTGCATATGATGTTAAAGTATATAAAGAACATAAATTCCATGGAGAAACAACATATTGTGACCAAGAGCTTATGCACACTCAAGAGACTTACAGTGAAAGTGAAAGTCTCTCAGTCGTGTCTGACTCTTTGCGACCCCATAGATAGTCCATGGAATTCTCCAGACCAGAATACTGGAGTAGGTAGCTGTTCCCTTCTCCAGGAGATGTTTCTGACCCAGGAATTGAACCAGGGTCTCCTGTATTGCAGGTGGATTCTTCACCAGCTGAGTTACCAGGGGAGCTCCCAAGATAGACTTAAATGGAAGTTAAATAATGAAATATTTCCTAATATCGAAAATTGTTGCCTTTTAGAAACCTTAACAGTTGGTCTATACATTAAATAATGAAATATTTCTTATGTCAAAAATTGTTGCCTTTTAGAAACCTTTATATTCGGTCTATACATACATCCATAGGCAAATGACAGCATCAATACTTGGATGCAAGTTCTAATTTGTATTTTCAAAACTGAGATGATACCTTCAGTATACCTATGTTCTAACAGAGTTATATTATCTTTTAATGTTTATTCTTAAACTGTAGATCCAGAGTCAGAATATTCCTAGAAACTTTTAATATTTCTTCAAAATAGATGGGTATGCATGGGGATAGGAGAGGTGCTGTTTTTAACTCCAGGAAAATAAATAGTTCATTCTGAAAAGAAAAGTTCTCCATATAAAAATCTTACAATGTAATGAATTTTCTGGGGTAACAGGTGCACATTTATACTTTCTAAGGGATCGATAAAAAAGTATCCAACACTAGCACTTAATCCTATGGCTGGAGCTCAGTGTCTCTCAATAAGATTTTATATATAAAAAAAAAACTTCTGTACATTTTATAATATTTTATAAAAGTTTTATAAAATCTTTGAAGTTTTTAAAATTTATCAAACTTTTATAAAAATTTCATATTTTCTATTATGAAAAATATAGGAAGTACAAATGCTTTTTTTCCCCTAGCTGATATGAATTTGCTATAGATAAATAAAAATAATATACCATGTGTTCCTGAAATAATATGCTTATAATTATAAATGTTTTGCATTAATTGACTCATCATAGAATTTTGTTTTGTTTTTAATTAATTAATTATGGGTGTGCTGGGTCTTTGTTGCTGCATGCAGGCTTTCTTTAGTTGCGGTGCATGCACTTCTCATTATGGTGACTTCAGTAATTTGTGGCTCACAGATTATAGAGGAAGGGCTTAGCAGTTGTGGTGCAAAGGCTTAGCTGCCTTGCAGCATGTGGAATCTTCCCTGGGCAGGGATCAAACCTGTGTCCACTGCATTGGCAAGTGGATTCTTAACCACTACACTATCAAGAAAGACGCTTCACAGAATTTTAAAACTGAATTGGTATTATTGGTGTTATTTTTTATAGCTCTTCATTTAAACCATAGATATATTCTGAAAATATATATATGCTTTTACCATGAATGCCAACTAAATAAAATTTTTGGATCGATTGAAGAACCCTTTGATAAAGTAAGTTTTTAAAACTCATGCTATTATTACAGCATTAGGTAATCCAAGATATTTAATATATGATATTTTGTTAAATGATATATACTTAAAAGTAATGAAATTGGGATGAAATCTGCAGAATATGAAAATAAAATTTGTAGAAAGTTTAAATCTTAAAAGATTATACTTTTGTTGGTTCAGATTAAGACCTTGGTAGAAGAAAGCTTAAATGAAACAACTCTAGAGTAAAACATGAGAAGAAACAAAATTATATTCAGTTATTGGAAATAGATATTTTTTTCCCTTTCTATCCCAAGAGTTGCTGCTACTAGGCTCTTTTTAATCATGTATGCTGTTATTTTTATGTTTAATGTGATAGGAGTTTCCCAGAACCTTGTTTTAAATTTTAAACAGAGAACTCAAAACATGTTTTCTGAATTTTAATTTTAAACCTCAAAGTTTAAAATTTGAATTAATTCATACCACATGTTCTTATAGCAGTTGATTATCAAGAATGAAGCCAATTCAAACGTTCTCACAGATTTTACAAACTCAAATTAAAATTCAAATGCAGCCTGAAGAGGAAAATACAAACATAATTACCTTCGGGAGTAAAGTTATGAACCTTGGAAAGTAGTTACTTAAAAAGTCAGTAAGAAACTCCATATATTGCAATGAAACACTATTAGTAACAATAAAATATGTTATTTAGGCTTCTTCAGGTCCACAAAACATTACTAAAAGAAAAGTTTGATATAGTTAATTGAGCAACGATTTATCAAGCAGTCACTGTGTACCGACTTGACTTTGCTTCTGGCTACAAAATCTCTACAGGTCGATGTCCTGTCCTGTGGCAGTGGAGTTAAAGGAGAACATTTTCACACGATGGTAACATAAAATATACAGCAGAGACTTCCCTGGTCGCCCAGTAGTTAAGAATCCGCCTGCCAGTGCCAGGGCCACGGGTTCGATGTCTGGTCTGGGACGATCCCACATGCTGCAGAGCAACTGAGCCCGTGAGCCACGACTACCGAAGCCCGCGTCCACAGCGCCTACGCCCGCAGAGCCTGTGCTCCGCAACAGGAGAGGCCACCGCAGTGAGGAGCGCGCACACCGCAAGGGAGAGCAGCCGCCTCCCACCGCAACTGGAAGAAAGGCAGCGTGGCAACAGAGACACAGTACAGCCAAAAAAAAAAAAAAAAAAAAGTATTTTTTAAAGTATACAGCAGAGGGATAAAGAAATTTATGGTAATAATGAGAGAGAAGGTGTCATCATACATTATAATATCTAATTAACCATCAAGCTAACAGTAGTTGGTATAATTCTCATTTTAAAAATAATAAAAATAAAACTGAAAATCACACGATACTCAAAATAGTAAGTTAATGTATCAAAAATATAAATAAAAATCTATTTGACATCAAAATTGATGTTATCATTTTATGTATAATACCCGACTTCACTAATGTTTGCCTAGGATTGTAGGAGTGTTCTACAGAGAGGATTTGTCTCAATGAATGAGAAAGAATTTGCCAAGTGGGTGAGATGGAGGAAAACAGAGGAAATGGCATGTGAAAACCACAAAAGGTGACGAGGTACAGTATGGTCAAACAATTGTAAGGCGAGGCATTTGATATATAGACGTTTAAGGAGCAAGGGGAAGGAATAGGTGAGAGGGGAATGAAGGATTATCTTGGACCAGTCAGTGAAAGGGAATGTCTGAGCCATGAAAATAAGCTGGAACATTATCCCCAGTGAATGAACAAAAGACTATTCAGAAACCCTGGTGACAACTGGCGTAACAGGTAACCTGTAACTTGCCGTTTAAAAGTCAGGTGTGACCTGCCTTGGTATCACTGAACCTCATGTTACTTAGGCTTGAATTCACTGTGCAGATTTGTTTCTGGATTGGCTTTTACTATATTTACACAAGTAACAAACTAGACTTAAAGGAAGAGAACTAATTTGTTATATAACTATAAATATGTTCGGATAGATGATAAAAAGTTATTCAGGAATTTTGTTTCATAATTGTGTGGTCTTTTACCTAGTCAATTTATTATTGATTCCTTCTTCTACCTATATTTCCTGAAATACTTCTCCATCTATATTTCAAGGCTATTCATTAATCATCGCAGTTCTGGCGATTCTATAAATGCAAAGGAGAAATACATAGTGATTTTGCTTTGAAACTTCCTATACTTTCATGGTGATAATAAAACATCTGAATTTATAAAATTCAGATGTGTGAGATAAAGTATTTAGTATCCAACAAAAACAAAAAACCTTCTTCAGGACTTAACTAGCCTTCTTCAGGACCTAAATAGGAAGCAAGGTAAAGTTTTCCACTTCTTCCTGCTTACGGGACTGAACCAATGTACTCACAGTAGTGAGAAGTGGACTTTGACACAGGCAGATCTGAATTCACTGCCTAGAGACAGGGTCCAAGTAAGAGCAGGTGACTCAATTTTTTGCACTGGCTCTCTATTTGCATAATGTAAGCACTTATATTTTCTTTCTAGGACCATTAAGGAGTTTAAAAGAAATATTCTTTGTAAAATATCTATTAAGTAGTATGTGTGTGTTTGCTAAGTTGCTTCAGTCGTGTCTGACTCTTTGTGACCCCGTGGACTGTAGCCTGCTAAGCTTCTCTGTCCATTGTATTCTCCAGGCAAGTATACTGGAGTAGGTTACTATGCCCTCCTCCAGGGAGTCTTCCCAAACCAGGGATTGAACCCACATTTCTTATATTAGCAGGCCGGTTCTTTGCCACTAGGACCACCCGGGGAGCTCATTAAATAACATATTCTCTTCTAACTCATACTCCTTTTTCTGGTACACTTCTGGTCTAAAATTCAACAAGCCCATTGCCATGGATACAATCCATCAAAGAAAAGCTATTTTGTGGAAATGTACCCCAAAGTTGCATATCTTATGTCACATTTTTTTAAAAAAATGAAAATTGTTTATCTCCTTTAAAGTTTTTAAACCTCACTTGAAACGTCAAAGCACTAATTATCATGACTAAAATTAATAACAAGTAGTTGATGTTTTTAAAATTTATCACACAGCCTTCATCTCCCAGAGATCAATGGTAGAGAAGACGACTTTGTCATGTAATTTTCATTATGAAACTGCCTTTGTTAGGATGTAAAAGTTGTTTATACAATTTAATATTCTACTTTCTAATCAACCACTTAAGGTTCATGAAGAATAGAAAAGTAGTAAAATTTGAAGATAACGTGGAAAAGGCCTTTGACTAGGTTAAAAAGCTGTAGATGGGAATCAGCTATAACTAACAATCCTGAACTCTTTGCTCCAGCTGGTAATTATTTCTGAGCCTTGTTACACACATCTGACAATCAGAGGTGCTCACATTGGCCTCTTGTAGCTCTCCTGTGAGAACATGTGGGAAAGAGTTTTATACTGCCAGATGGAGAAACAGAGCTCAGGATACAATAGATCTAGCAAATGGTTTGCCTTTCTTAAGCAAAGTCTGATGGTGTGTGTGTGTGTGCATATATTCAATTAGCAAACTCTATTTATTAAGGAACTATCATTTACTTTGCAACTGCAGTTGTTGATGCTCAGTTGCTAAGTCTTGTCTGACCCTTTGCAACCCCATGAACTGCATCTTGCCAGGCTTCCCGGTCCATCACCAACTCCCAGAGCTTGTTCAAACTCATGTCCATTGAGTCAGTGATGCCATCCAACCATCTCATCCTCTGTTGTCCCCTTGTCCTCCGGCCTGCAATCTTTCCCAGCATCAGGGTCTTTTTCAGGGAGTCAGCTCTTTGCATCAGGTGGCCAAAATATCGGAGCTTCATCTTTACCATCAGTCCTTCCAATAAATATTCAGGATTGATTTCCTTAGGATTGACTGGTTTGATCTCCTTGCTGTCCAAGGGACTCTAAACAGTCTTCTCCAGCACCACAGTTTGAAAGCATCAGTTCTTTGGCACTCAGCCTTCTTTACGGTCCAACTCACATCCATACATGACTACTGGAAAAACCATAGCTTTGACTAGAAGACTTTTGTTGGCAAAGTGATATCTCTGCTTTTTAATACACTATCTAGGTTTTTCATAACTTTTCTTCCAAGGAACAACTGTCTTTTAATTTCATGGCTGCAATCACCATCTACAGTGATTTTGGAGTCCAAGAAAATGAAATCTGTAACTGTTTCCACTTTTTTCCCATCTATTGTCATGAAGTGATGGGACCAGATGTCATGATCTTAGTTTTTTGAATGTTGAATTTTAAGCCAGCTTTTTAACTTTCCTCTTTCACCTTCCTCAAGAGACTCTTTAGTTTCTCTTCACTTTCTGCCATGAACAGTATGAAAACACAACTGCAGTTGTTTACAGTTGATCTTGAAGACAGATACTACTCCCCTCATGAAGTTTCCCGTGAAATATTCCTATAAGGACAAAACAAATGCAGAGTTCACATTTTACCCCTGTGATACTATGAGTGACCACAATACTGTTTTACAAGCTTTGTCATGTGCACATAAAAAATAAAATAAAATCACTAACAGACTCTTACTACTGAAATTCCTTACCATTCTACTTCTGTGTTTGAAATACAGTAATATATAGACATTAGAGGGAACATACTTTTATTTGGCTGAGTTGGGAAATATAGAGCTTTATTGTGTATGAACAATTTAAAAGTATTTAAAGTAATGCTGAACTAGATTTCACATTTTATAAAATCTTATACATTCACCTGCTATAAAATCACAAAGGCAAAAAGGTGCAAAGAAGCAGCAATTTCTTTCTGGCAGTTTCTCTCTCCAGAGCAAACCACTATCACCAGTTTATTTTGTTTAATGCCAGGAACTTTACAAGTTGAGAAGCCTAGGGTTTAGAACACATCAAAAGAGAAAGAGATCAAGGGTCAAGGATATAGATTAGCAATGGGTTAAGAATGAAAGTAGAGATACACTCATCGTATTGAAATAAGGAATGATTTTAATGGAGGAAATACTAAAGCCTATTAGCCATGCAGATAGCAATTCCACACACATATTTCTAGACCAGACCTGTTTGACTGGCTTGGTCTCAGAACAACTAAGGTAACTAAAAGAGAATGCTAATGTGAACAAAGTCAATAACCGTTTGCAGTACAAACGTTCTAAAGATATGGTTCAGGAGATTTAAAATGCTATCATCTAGAATTTGAGCAAATGAGGAAGTTAGGAGGCAGGAAAGTCAAAGAGGAGAAGAGAATTAGAGAAGGGAGGAAACATACAATATAACTCACATTGAAAAAATTAGACAAGTCATTCAATTAGCTCAAGTTATTTCCCACCTATGAGGACAGGGTCAAAACTGCATCCAAGAAAAGTGTCACTGGCCATTAATGTTTCTTATATAAGTCCTGTGTCAAGGTTTTTTTAGGCTTCTAAGTAGTTTGGAAAAAGAGGGGCAGAGATAAATCTTATTATGGTCACCTATTGACCCTCTTAAAATTTCACTATATGGCCCAAGTTTCAGTCAAACATGAGAAGTAATTGTGTCCTTGTGCTTGAATCTGACTTGACTAATGCCTATCAATATTTTCATCACTCATTTTGAGGTGTGGTCAATGGTAAATGTCTGAGTCCTGTGCAAATACTATTAACGTCTCAGTACTGGGCAAATATCGTTCAGTTAAATACACTGAAAGAAGTTTATTCAGCAAGGAAAGAGAGTATCATAGCACAAGTTTCATAGACTGGTTAAATATAAGCTATTTTCATACCCTCTAAAGCCTTTTGAAGAATTGAGTTTTGGTAGTAAATTTGGCATGCATTTCACCTTGCATTTCTTTATCTTGGTTCCCTGTGTAAATATATTCTACTTTGCATGGGTTTACAGATTAATCAGTGTCTAATGGGGCTTCTCTGGTGGCTCAGCAGTAAAGAATCTGCCTGCAATGTAGGAGATCTAGGTTTGATCCCTGGAGGAGGGTGTGGCAACCCATTCCAGTATTCTTGTCTGGAGAATCCCATGGACAGAGGAGCCTGGTGAGCTGTAGTCCATAGGGTCACACATAGTCAGACACAACTAAAGCGACTAAGCAACTGCAGCAGCAAGTGTCTAATGACTCCACATTTGGAAATTAAGGATTATACAGTTTGTTAATGCTCACTGCATTCTTCTTTCTAATGATTTATTCTTTTCCCTCCCTAATTTACAAATGCTGAAGGATATATACAAATACATCAGTAGGAAAGTAATAATGATCACTATAACTCGGATCTTAATCAGTTTCAGATGTATTTCAGAGAAAACCATGCATAGTGTTTACTCATGTTTACATCTGGTTTCTAATACTGTCAGATGTTTTGTCAGTTAAATTCATTATTACAAACATGTCAAGGAGCTGCTTGCATTTTTATTTCACTAATTATCACAAAAATAATTTAACTGTATTAGATTTTTTTTAAAGAACAGATCCACTTAATTTGAAATTTCTTTCATAAACATAGTTTGTGTCTGAAGATAATATTGGTCATGGAATATAATTTTTGAACACGTTTGCATTCTTATTTGGCATAATCCCTTCATATCTCACTGCACAGAAAAAGTTAGTGGCATAACATAAGAAGTGGTGCTTAGATACATGAAAGATGTGTCTTAATCACTTCTCTTCCTTCTAGTGAGATTTAGCTCAGCTGTCCCACTCCATCAAAGATTTTGCACTCTCAGAAGTATTTTCTATGATAGTTTATAAGAATTTAGTGATCTAACTTATTTCATAAAGAAAATTATAAGAAACACGGTAGAGAAATTTCACTCCATGTTCTCTCTGTATAGTGACATCTACTGGGCTGTAGCTCACAGTGATTTTTAAGCAAGTACCTGCTCATTTTACGGAGATGGAAGCTCATTCCTCCCCAAGTACAAATATGTAGTTAATTGTGATCCAGAGAAATAGTTTTCACTTAAACATCAACGTTAGTTCCAGAATTTAACAAGGTTACCTGAAGGTAGTGCTGGAAATATATACCCTTGATGTCTAGATTCGTAAACCTCTGTTGGTATAATTCAAAACAGGCTTCTTCTACACAACTGTGAAATAATTTCTTATAATTATGTTTTGGGAGTATCCCGGAAGGTAGGGTATTGTATATGAGTGACCGTGGAAAGGTCGACAAAGTTACTGCATGGGGGACATTAAGGAAGCACAATAGGAAACAATACCCATTAAAAGGATAAACTTCCGCGATGAGACTGTTTTATGTCGACCGGTTTCAGAAAACGTTCTACAGGAAAAGGACGAGACTCATGCCTTTTAAAAACCCATCTACTTGCCTTAAAAGGATGCTGTGATCCTTTTCTGGCAAAAACTGCTTTGCACTTTGATAGTTAAGGCCAAGCTTAATCCTGAATGCCTTCCCAGAGCAGCCGGTAACAAACAAAAACCTTGGAACACACCCTTTAAGTTGCTCACTCCACCGCGGAGTGAGAAAGGAGCAGAGTTGTTTAGTTGGCCCCCTAGCCTGCTGCAGCGCATTCCCGTATCTCCAGGGCAGCTTGTCCTGGGGTCGGCCCCGCCCTGGCGGCTCCCTGCCACCCTCTCGCGGGCGCGCTCTGGGTGGGGCCTCGCGGCCGGTGGAGATGCGGCCGAGTGCGTTGGGCGGGTGATGTGAGCTGGCTGGGCGGCGCGCCGGGGCAGCCGGAGCCGTGCGCCGCGTAGCTGTAATCGGACACCCGAGCGCTCGCCCCTTGCGCCGGCCACTTTCCATTCACTCCCGAGTGCTTGATTGAGCGACGCGGAGCAGGGCTCCGGGTGCCGCGCCGCGGCAACGCTGAGGATTCCTTTACAAAGGAACTCAGAAGGCAGGAAAGAAAGAATTTCATCGCTGGGACGCCCTAGAAATTACGGTCTTTTGGGGAAAGCGCTAGAAAAGAGGATCCAAACCTGTAGCACATTGACGACTTTTCCGCGCTGATCTCTTTCCACCTCGGTAAGCTGGATTCGTTGTTTTCAGCATTACAAATTTAGCAAAATACAACTTTGGATCTGTGTATAGACTTTTCACACATCTGTGTTCTCAAATCTGGGCATTTTCTTAAGAGCGCATGTAGTTTGTCATGGAAGTGTTTCCCTAGCAGAGAGCCTGGCTGGAATTTTTTTTTTAGGTTATGACACCTGCGGAGAGTTTAAAGTTGAGTATCCCTGCCTTCTAAGGCAAAATTACTGGAGAGAATTTTATAAGAGGCCTTTCATTACATGTTATTAGTGTTCAGTCGTTACAAGTGAACACAGTAAGCATCGTGTCTTAAGTGTTTGAGTGAAAGGGGAAAAGTCATAAAATGTGAGGGGCGGGGGCATGTATAAGATACTTGACTTTCTCTCACTTCTCATCTCTGGATGGCTTGAAATCACGTTGCTCTTTATACTCACTCCACTTGACCTGTGATTTCATCTCCAATGTTATTTTTTGCAATTTGTGGCATATGTTGCTTTCATAGGGACATATCAGATAACATATTGATAATAGCAGTATGTAAAAATGTGTATTTATTGTCCTGCTTAATACAGAGGCAAAGATTAGGCATATTTATATATTTGGTGGGGAATTTAACTATGAAGTCAACAAAACCAGGGAGCAAATTACTAAGGGAAAATCACCCTAGAAAATCGGTTTTCTTTCAAGTTAATTTAGGGATAACAAGGTGAAGAGGTTGTGGAAGCAGGAAGAAAGTGTTTCTTTTGAAAATTAGGAACACAAACATCTCTAGGGTTTTCTCCATCTGTGTGGTAAAAGAAGCATAGAATTTTTTTTTCTACCTCTTACATGTACCACTTAAGAAATCAATATAAGTTTTGTTTACAGTGGCGTGTTCAGTTTAATTGTTCCTTTGATTCTGTATTACTGAAGCTTCTCTATTGCTCCTGTACTGTATTACTTGTCAAATTTTATTGGCATTTCTTTATTGAATGATTGTGGTAAGATTTTACTTTTAAAAGCCACATACTATTGAAGATCAGTATTGTTATAACCTGTAAAAATAAATTTCTAGATTAAACTCTGTCATGTCATCTCATTGTATAATTGTGTTAGACTCAAAATGATTTTTCTTTTTGATGGTCCTGAGTTTATTTTGCATGTGGCTACTGGAGCTCCTATAGATTTGATATTACACATGTGATCTCTGGTGTTCAGACATTAGTTAATAGCATATATCAATTATATAGATATGGTTTTAAACAGTAATACCTGTCCCTCTGATTTATCCTTTGAAATTTTGACAGCCCACTTTCTAGGTGATTTATTTTAAAAAAGCATTGAGGGATACATGGTTCACTGGATTGCTCACCACTAGGTCATTGGTTTGTATTTGGCACAAATTCATGGTTACCTCATCTACATCATTTAACAGCTGTATGGTCATCTGTATAAACTGGCAGATAACTAATTCCAGTGATATAAGTGATGAGGAATTGAGCCCTGGTAGATTTTTGTGTAGAACTATCATTTCAGAGATGGTTACTCCAAAGAGCTAATGAGTGTGTGGAAGTGAAATTTTATGTGAGGTTTTTCTACTGCTACTGTATTTATGGTAGAAAGAGAAGTTTCCATCTCTTAATCCCTATTGGCACCATTCTCAAATCTTTTCAATGTAATGTGTTTTTTGTTGTTGTTGTTTAAAGAGAATAACAAGTTTAAATATTGGTTTTTCCTTTGGGAATTGACAACATTTTCCTGGCTGCTTTGTTTAATATTCACATTATTTTGCTGGATGATGAAATAATTTCACTTTTAACAAAGACTTCCAGACACAAATGAATTCAAATCCAAATTTTCACATGTAAGACAGAAAGTCACAGCACCTCCTACTGTTTGCATGACTCTGAAAGTTCAGATATGTCTTTGTGAATAAGGTGCTGTCTAGATTGCAGGTTTTGTGTGTATGGGTGGGTGTGTGCTCCTAAAGTGTGAAGTAAAATATAACAAACTTATTATCTTTATTGTAAAGGTATTTTCCCTTGGATATTAACTTGCAAATCTGAAGAAATGGCATTCCAGGCAGTTTGCCTCTTGGTTGGAGTATTTGTATGTTCTACCTATGCGAAAGGATCGTCTCAGCCCCAAGCAAGAGTTTACTTAACATTTGATGGTAAGAAAGTTGATAAACAATCTGAGAAAAATGTTGAAGTCTGTTTTTTTTTCTTAATCCAGATACAAAAATTAGTAAAGAGAGTAAAATAATAATTGAGTATTGATTAGTATTAAAAAATGTCTACTGGATTGCTTTTTGGATGATGTGGCTGTTTTAAATTATTGATTACCAGACAAAACCCTCTATTTCATTTGTTTATGAAAATGTTTGAAATGGATTCTGCCCTTTTTTGAAGTTCCTTCTGTGTTTACACGTACATGCATGAGGAGATGGTGAGGACGCCAAAGCCTAAGGTCTTTAAGCTTAGTAGTCATTTACCTTGGATGAAGAATACCCCTTATATGGAACTTCTCATCCATAGAAAGAGCTGTGCAGGTTTAGTTATTGAAATTTTTTTCTAATACCTTTTGAGCCTTAAATTCAAGACTGGGTCTCTCCATATATTGTTCTAATGGTGTTCTTCTATTTCCATGAGGAGATCCTGAGGTTGACAAACTCTCCTAAGTAATTAAAAAGGACCTAAAATAATATGCTTTGGATTGCTGTTATATGCAAATGCTCTCTTCCGAATCTTGGAAAATGAGTGTGATTTCAAATATTCACGAACATGAAAGGCATATTAAGGTCCTCTGAGGGAATGGTTTGCCAAATGTGTGCGTGAGCTTTAATGTATATAATATAAAAGACTTGGAGATGGATGATTTTGGTTGTCATGTAACCCAAAATAATTGGACAGATGGAATAAGAGATGGATCAGGAAGATCACCTTGCCAGTCAGAGTCACTTATATTTTTATTGCTCCTTTCAGCTTTATCTCTGCATAAACATTAGTGTCACTGGGCATATTTTCATTCATTTGAGAAATGGTATACTCTCAGGCCTTATATAGCTGTGAGCCTTTGAAACTCTGTTATTTTGAATTTCAAACAGCAGTATGACTGACAATTATGAGTCAAATGTCCATCTTTTTTCTTAGTTTCTTAAATCACCAGTACTTTCCCCAGGGTCATCACAAGCACTGAAGGAGCCTTATTTGGAACTTAGAGTGTGTGAGCTTCTGATTGTTTCCTTAGCTTCTGAATTAGCCATTCCCCTCAAGAACCCGTGGCTATCAAGTTGGGAAGAAAAAAGACCTTTTGAAATGTCTGTTTTTTTTTTTTTTTTTTTTAATTACTAACACAACTTGCTGGCTGCTTTCACCTCTTCTCCCAGGATGAAAACTGTGAATTGTTGTTGTTGTTTACTCACTAAGTTGTTTCTGACTTTTCTGCAACCCCATGGACTATAGCCCATAGGCTCCTCTGTCTGTGACGTTTCCCAGGCAAGAGTGCTGAAGTGGGTTGCCATTTCCTTCCTCAGGGGATCTTCTAGACCCAGGGATTGAACCTCCATCTCCTGCTTTGCAGGTGGACTCTTTACCACTGAGCCACCAGGGAAGCCCTAGAGCTATGAATTATCTAATCAAGTAAAAAAATAAAGGCATTAAGGAGCAGTGCAATTCCCTCCCTGTTTTCTATATTTCTCTCAGTATACAGGAAGATGACATGGCAACCCACTCCAGTATTCTCGCCTAGAGAATTCCGTGGACAGAGGAGACTGGTGGGCTGCTGTCCACAGGGTCGCACAGAGTCAGACACGACTGAAGCGACTTAGCATGCATGCATAGGAAGATGAAGTGATCGCATAGGTTAGGTATCTAAACCTGCTTTCTGTTACACTGAAACTAATTAAAAAATTTTAAACTGAAACTTAAGCTTGAATATTTAACTGTTAAAAACAAGTTTGTCACTAGAGATAGTTCATCAAGGCTGTTTTTGAAAAGACAGTTACATTTTATCTTTTAAAGAGGAAATTAAGTAATACAGTCTTTTGAAACCAGACTTCAGTATCTTATAGGATAATGACTACTGTTTACAACATGACTGGAAATTATGATGAACTTTTTAAAATACTGTATATCTAAAATTTTAAGTGCTCTGAAATTTAAAAAAAAATCTTATAGAATAATGCTTAATTTATAACATATGCCGAATACAGCATGATTAGATAAGATAACTATCTGAAAATCTTATAATTCCTATTTTATTCTTCCCAAGAGTCTTACTTGGAAATAACTATATAGAATTCACTTAATTTGGATACTGTTTTAAAAATATATATCACCAAGGATAATGAAATCCCACAATTTATAAATTAATAACAAAAAACCCTCCAAAAATTAACTATGTAATAGGAAAAGTATCTTGAGAAAAACCAGTTGTTTAAAATGTATACATTTTAATCATTAGGTCATAGTAATTTTCTTAACTGATTTGACTGTACCTGCTTGAAGTCTTGTTCCAAATTTCTTATTACTTAAAGTGTCTCAGTGATCTTATTATGATTTGTCTGAGTATCACACTGAATAGGTTACTAAAGATATAGCATTTTTATACAGGGTTGACATATATACTTTCTTTCATTTATTAATAGTTTAAAATTTCTGAGTGACCCATTAGAAGAATCCTTTCAGTTTTGTCTTACTGTCCAGTTAAGAATCACAGTCAGGTTAAAGGTGTGTGAAATAAGAGATCTCTTCTCCCATACACATTCTGTCCCTTCTTGTGGTGGTGGAGTGATGGAGTGATAGCATTTGGGAAACAGTGACTTACAGATTTGCCTTCCCTATTAATCTAGCACAAGGTCACCCAGATGGTTATCACTCCTAGGGGAGAATATACTTCAGGTGTTATTAAATAATTATGTATGCTGGATAAATCTTGAATGTTAAAAGAGCTGTTATTCCGATTAGATACTGTGTTTCATAAAATTTTACGCCAAATAGCTTTTCAAATGAATAAAAAGTTCATGCAAATTATTTTTGTTTGAATTGAATTTTTCTTGAAAAAACACAGTAGTTTATGGATTCATATTTCATAACATTATTGTCATATTCTTTCCAGAAAATCTTTAGGACCAATAAGGTTCATAAGGAAAAGCAAGGCTATGTACATAAATAGACAGAACATGTTTTGATTGCTAATATTAAATTGTTAATGTTCAGTCAGTCAGTCAGTCATGTCTGACTCTTTGCAACCCCATGGACTGCAGCTCACAAGGTTCCCTGTCCTTCACTGTCTCCCAGAGCTAGTTCAAACTCATGTCCATTGAGTCAATGATGCCATCCAATGATCTTGTCCTCTGTTGTCCCCTTCTCTTCCTGCCTTCTATCTTTCCTAGCATCAAGGTCTTTTCCAGTGAGTCGGCTCTTCACATCAGGTGGCCAGAGTAGTAGAGTTTCATCTCTAGCATCAGTCTTTCCAATGAATATTCAGGGTTGATTTCCTTTAGGATTGACTGCTTTGATCTCCTTGCAGTCCAAGGGACTCTCAAGAGCCTTCTCCAGCACCACAGTTCGAAAGCATCAATTCTTTGGCATTCAGCTTTCTTTATGGTCCAAGTCTTACATCCATACATAACTACTGGAAAAACAATAGCTTTGACTCTACGGACCTTTGTTTACAATGTAGCGTCTCTTGCTTTTTAATGTGCTGTCTAGGTTTGTCATAGCTTTCCTTCCAAGGAGCAAGCATATTGAAAGATGTTCCCTGTATTCCTACACTTAATATTTCTTGTAAATGAATGTTGAATTTTGTCAAATACTTTCTGTGCATCTATTTAAGACAATCAGTTTTTCTGGGTTTTCTCCTTCATTTTGATACTGTGCCATATCATGATGATTGTTTTGCAGGTATTGAAGCATTCTTACATCCCTAGAATAACTCCCAGTTGATTATGGTGTATGCTTCTGTTAATGTATTGTTGAATTCTGTCTGCTGATAGTTTGTTGCTGATGTTTGTACCTATGTTCATCTGGGATATTGGCCTATAATTTGCGTGTGTGTTTGGTGTCCTTTATGATAGATTTTCATGGCAGCCCACTCCAGTATTCTTGCCTGGAGAATCCCTTGGACAGAGGAGCCTGGTGGGCTACAGTCCATGGGGTTGCAAAGAATCGGACATGACTGAAGGGACTTAGTATAGCATAGCCTAGCATGATAGAGTTTGGTGTGTTGTATTTCCATTTTCATGTGTCCCAAGATATTTTCTTAATTTTTCTTTTGATTTCTCCATTGACCAGTTGGTTGTTTAGTTGTTGTTGTTTAACTGCTAAGTTGTGTTCAAGTTGTTCAGTAACATGTTTCATCTCCACCTATTTGCAGAGTTTTGTTTTTATTTCTCAGATTTTTCTTGTAATTGATTTCTAGTCTTATACTATTGTGATCAGAAAGAGACTTGATTTGATTTCAGTCTTCTTAAATGCATATGACCTAAAATGTGATCTGTCCTGAAATATTCCATGTGCCCTTGAGAAGAATGTTTATTATGATGCTTTTAGATAGAATGTTCTATATGTATCTGTTAAGTCTTTCTGGCTTAATGTTTTGTTCAAGACCGATTTCTGTTGATTTTATGTTGGGATGATCTATTCATTGATTTAAAGGCGATATTAAAATTATCTCCTTTTATATTGCTGTCATTTTCTCCCTTTAGGACTGTTAATATTTGCTTTATATATTTAGGTATTCCTATTTTAGATGAATAAATATTATAAATTTATCTTTTTTTGTTGGTTTGACAACTTTATCATATAATAACCATCTTTGTTTTATTTTTTACATTCTTGGTTTAAAGTCTATTTTGTCTGATATAAATATATCTACTCCAACTTTTTTTGGTTTCTGTTTGCAAAGAACATCTTTTTTTTCATCCCTTAACATTTAGTGTATGTATGCCTTACATCTGAAGTCAACCTCTTGTAAGAAACATGTAGTTGGGTCTTGTTTTTAATCCATTCACCCATTCTGTGTGTTTTGATTGTAGAATTTATTCCATTTATATTTAAGGTAATATTAAACAAGTCTGTATGATTTTTCTATTAATAATTGTTTTCTTGCTATTTTCCTTTCTTCTCTTATTCTCCTCCCTTGTCCATTTGTTGTTGTTGTTTCTTTTTTTATTGCTTTATAGTTCTCTTTTCCAATTTTTATTGGAATATAGCTGATTTACAGGGCTTCCCAGGTGACTCAGTAGAAAAATCCATCTGGCAATGCAGGAGACACAGAATATGCAGGTTTGATACCTGGGTCAGAAATATTCCCTGGAGGAGGGAATGGCACCCCACTCCAGTATTCTTGCCTGGAGAATGACATGGACAGAGGAGCCAGGCAGGCTACAGTCCATGGGGAAACGAAGAGTTGAAATGACTGAGCCATTCAGCACACACCTCACAGTTGACTTACAGTATTGCGTTAGTTTTTGTTGTGGAGTGCATTAAATCAGGGATGTGTATACACATATCTACTCCTTTCTTTCTCTTAGATTATTTTCCCATATAGGCTTTTACAGGGTATCTTCCTTTGTGTTTTGATGGCTTTCTTTACTGTTATGCTCAGATTTTTTTCTTATCTTTTATCTACCAGTGAGATTTTTATTATCATATGTTTTCTTGTTACCTGTTGGTTTCCTTTCTTTTCAGCTTAATGAAGTTCCTTTAACTTTTCTTATAAGGCCAGCTTATTGGTTGTGAATTCCTTTGTTTTTTTCCTGACTGGAAAACTTTTATCTTTCCTTTGGTTCAGGATGATAACCTTGTGGGGTAGAGTAGTTTTGGTTGGACATTTTTTTTTTCTCCTTTCAGCATTTTGAATATACCATGCTGCTCTCTTTTGTCCTTGAAAGCTTTTGCTGAAAATTCTTATGATAAGTCTTATAGGGATCCCATTATATATAACCATGTAACAAGTTGCTTTTTTTTCCCCTTTCTTGCTATTTTTAAGATTCTTTTGTGATCTTTAAATTTGACCTTATAATTACAGTGTGCCATTGTGTGGATCTCTTGGGTTCTTCTTATTTGAAACTTTCAGGGATTCTTGGATCTGGATGTCCTGTTCCAAAATTAGGGAAGTTTTCAACCATTATTTCTTTGAATAAATTTCCTGCCTTTTCTCTCTTTCTTTTACTTCTGGGACCCTGGTTAAGCAAATGTTACTCCTTTTCATGTTGTCATATAGGTACTGTGAAGTGAAGTGAATTCGCTCAGTCGTGTCTGACTCTTTGCGACCCCGTGGACTGTAGCCTACCAGGCTCCTCCATCCATGGGATTTTCCAGGCAAGAGTACTGGAGTGGGTAGCCATTTCCTTCAAAGCTATCTTAACTTTTTAAAATTCTTTTTTTTTGTTGTTTTGTTTCCCTGTTTGGGTGAATTCTACTGCCCTGTCACCAGATTACTGATTCTTTCTTCTGTTTGATCTTGTCTGCTGTTGAACCCTTCTACTGTATTTTTCAGTTCAGTTTGTATATTCTTTAATTCTGAGACTTCTGTTTTGTACTTTCTTATCTTTTCTGTATTGTTCAGGTTCTCACTGTATTCATCAGTCTTCTAAATTCAGTGAGTATCTTTATGACTTAAGCTTTGAACTGTTTATCAGATAAATTTCTCATCTCCATTTAATTCAGATTTTTTTCTGAGGTTTTATTTTGTTCTTTGTTTGGAGCATATTCTTGTTTCCTCATTTGCTTGACTCTTTGTTTCTGTGTATTATATGAAATAGCTACCTTCCTCAGTATTGAAGGAATGATCTTATGTAGGAGATGAACCTTAATTGTTCAACCTTGAGCTAACATTTACTTGTCTCTCAAACTTTTGTGATTGTCTGAAAGTGTGAAAGTGTTTAGCTCAGCTGTGTCTGACTCTGTGACCCAATGGACTGTAACCTCTGTCCATGAAATTCTCCAGGGCAGAATACTGGAGTGGGTTGCCATTCCCTTCTCCAGAGGATCTTCCCAAACCAGGGATCAAACCCCGCTCTCCCACATTGCAGGCAGCTTCTGCAAGCCTTTTGATTGTCTAAGGAAGCCTTGTGATTGTCTAAGCAGTCTGATTCATTCTTGATGGGTCACAGATGAGGATGTAACAATGACTGTGAGAGTTTCATAGCAAGGGATCTCAGGAAAAACCTAGTTTCAGGCTGATTGGAAGACTTTCCTCATGTAGCAGCTTTTGAGATATGCAAATATATACAGCTCTGTGGGACCACAATTTTAAGCCCTGCTGTCCTCTAGACCAGGTGATATGAAGGTGTCCCCTAGATGACAGTTGTGAAACTCAGGGCTCCAAACAAGTGTATAATCTGTTTTCTGGTAGGTACTAGTGAGCTGAAGTGAGGCCAGAGGAGAGTACAACCATGGCATTCTCTGGCCTACATTCCCTGAGAGCACTTCCATAGCCTCTGGTGTGTGGCAAATGTTAAGTCTCCCCCTAAGACTGAAGCTCAAGAAAATAGGTCTCTCTCTCTCTCTCTCTCTCTCTCTCTCTCTTTTCCACAGAAAGTCGGGTTGTGTTTCACTATGCTGTGTCTGTTCAATGTCCTGGGTGTGGTAGCCTCCCAACAACTGACTCTGATTGTTTCCGTCCAAAAAGCTCGCCAGGCCACCAAGCCATATAATCAGGGTGCATCTTCTGTGTGGACTGGGCATACCTGCTGGCTTTAGTGATCCAGCAGGAGAGCTCAGGGTCATGATGAATCTGCAGACTTTAACAGTAGTGATGAAGCAGAAGAGTGCAGTAATGCAACTTCCAGCTTTAGGAAAGCAGCAGGAGAGCACAGGGCAAGTCACCAATGCCAGGAATATTGCAGAGCAACAGGAGAGTGCTGTGACTGTTTGTGCCTACTGGCACTAGCCAGGTACTGGGGAGAACACAAAAAATGTCACTCCCCAACACCTCAGTCCCCAGAGAGAGTCCCAGCAGTCCACTCCTCCTCCCCCGCACTGCCCCCTCGCCCCACCCCCGACCCCAGCAGATGCTTTAAGACTGAATGAATTACCTTCACGTATAGACTAGGAACTTTTTAGGCTGCTACTTTTCTGCTGAGTCCCAAGGTGAGTTGTCTATAAGTCTTTAAATAGCAGAATTTAGGCTCTCACAGCCTTTTGGAGCCTGAACATAAGCCCCTGGAAATAAATCCCTTGGTTTCAAAGGCAGACATATGGGAGCTCACCAAGGGTTGAGGTACTTGATATGGGGCACAAACCACTCCTCAAGGAGACGTTCCATATTTGTGAGCTGATTGTGGGTTGCTGTACCAGAGATGGATTTTTTGGCAAGAAAACATCTCTGCCTGTCCTGCCCCTTTTATGCTTTGAGCTGTTTACCTAGTTTCTAGCTCTTTTTTTTTTAGAGGAAATCATTCCTTTTGTAGTAGAAGATTTGGTTGTGTTCATGTGAGATGGTGAGTTCAGGATCTTCCTATGTTTCTTGGCTTGAACTGACCAAATTCATTTCAGGTCAGTTGCTCAGTCATGTTGGACTCTTTGTGACTCCATGGACTGCAGCATGCCAGGCTTTCCTGTCCATCACCAACTCTTGGAGCTTGCTCAAACTCATGTCCATTGAGTTGGTGATCCCATCCAATCATCTCATCCTCTGTTGTCCCCATCTCCTCCTGCCTTCAATCTTTGCCAGCATCAGGGACTTTAATGAAACAGTTCTTCGAATCAGGTGGCCAAAGTCTTGGAGCTTCAGCTTCAGCATCAGTCCTTCCAATGAATATTCAGGACTGATTTCATTAGGATTCAATGGTTTGATCTCCTTAAAGTCCAAAGGACTCTCAAGAGTCTTCTTCAACACCATAGTTCAAAAGCATCAGTTCTTCGGAGCTCGGCTTTCTTTATGGTCCAACCTTCACATCCAAATATGAGCAGGTAAAAACATAGCTTTGACTAGACAGACCTTTGTCAGGAAAGTAGTGTCTCTGCTTTTTAATATGCTCCCAAGGTTTGTCACAGATTTTCTTGCAAGGAGAATACATCTTTTAATTTCATGGCTGCAGTCACCATCTGCAGTGATTTTATAGTCATGTTTTTAATTTCTGTTATTAAGTACTGACTTATTTAGGAGTGTTACACTTCTTGATAAATTTAGCTCTTTTCCATTATGAAATATCTCTGATTATTCCTGGTAGTAATTTTTCTTCTGAAATGTATTTTGTCTGAATGTAACAATTTCATTTTTCTGGTAGAATGAAAAATATTAACAAAAATTTAATTATAATTTAGTGGGGGAAATATTAGTTATGATTTCAGTGCCCTTGAGGAAATTGTTAATAAAATATTATGAAATACATTTAAACAAATATTTTTATGTACATAAATGTATGAATATTAGATTGGCAGTGTGGTATAATGAGAACAGTGTTTACATGGAAATAAATCCTTCAGGGGTTTCAGTCCTTACTTCTTCAGTAATTAACTGTGAAACTTTGTCAGGACCTCGGTTTCCTCAATCAGGTACAAAAAAATTTGGATTAAATTGTTTCTAAGACCCCTTGCTATAGCCGTTGGTAAAATTATATGATATTTGAGCTTAGTTTTATATTATAAATATGACCTCCTTTGAGTAAATCTTTCACAATAATACCCTTAGTATTTTTAAGAACATTTGTGTGAAGAACCTAGGCAAGTGGAAGAAAAGAAACCTAAACAATTTTTTAAAAATTCGTGGGTTTTATTACTGGTTTTCAATCATAGTTGTTTGCTCCTTTCTGGGCATGCTGTATTGGGGTGGTCACTTAATTTTCTTAATCCAGAATTTTGTAATCTGTAACATGATGATACTACTTCATAAAATCAGTTTGAAAATTAAATGAGTTAAGTTTGTAAAGTGTTTAATGTTGTATGTAGTGTTCATTCTATTATACTTGAAGGCTTGCCTGAGTTATTGTTTGTAAATATGATCTTCATTTGGCCTCCTCTGGTGGCTCAAACGTTAAAGAATCCTCCAATGCAGGAGACCTGGGTTTGATTCCTGGGTCAGGAAGATCCCCTGGAGAAGGAAATGGCAACCCACTCCAGGATTCTTGCCTGGAGAACTGCATGGAGAGAGGAGCCCACCAGGCTACAGTCCACAGGGTCACAAGAGTCAGATAGGACTTAGTGACTAAACCACCACCAGAAAATACCTGACCATCACCTGTATAGCAGGGGATAGATCTAAATTCATTTGTGTAAAAAGTAACAAAAATTCCTCTCTCGTGCTGTTCCTGTTCTGGTGCTATGGTGAAGAAATGAGTATCTATTGCATCTTACCTGGTATCTATCCATTAAAAAAATTAAAATTCCCTGAAGAGTGATTATACTGTACAAAAGCTTTATTGCCTGCGGATGTGTAGTGGTAAATGGGTATCAAAACTTATGTTCCTTCATCATTTATTGAGCAATAACAAATAGCAGTCTCCATGCGAAGTGGAGTGAAATGAATGACAGTACAAATGAAGACCATGTTGTTGCGTGAGTTAGCTGTATCTGACTCTTTGCAACCCCATGGAGTGTAGCCTGCCAAGCTCCTCTGTTCATGGAATTCTCCAGACAAGAATACTGGAGTGGGTTGCCATTTCCTTCTCCAGGGGATCTTCCTGACCCAGGAATCAAAGCCGGGTCTCCTGCATTGTAGGCAGATTCTTTACCGACTGAGCTACGAGGGAAACCTCTATTTACTTCCAAACTCTTCACAGTATACGCTAAATATTCAGTGCGGTCCGGGAATTCACCTTTCTATGTTGACCCATTTCAGTTAATTCTCAAACTTCTAATTATTCTGTGTCTTTCCCCATCAACATCTAACCTGTAAAATTTTGGACATTTTCTACAAGAGAAACTTCTGTGCTTTTTGATTAGAAGCCTGGCTTCCAGTGTTAAATGAAAGATACTGCATAGAGGCCCTTGATAGGTAACCTGCCAATAGTATTAATAGTATTAATTGATAGGTAACCTGCCAGTAGTATTAATAGTATTAATTGATAGGTAACCTGCCAGTAGTATTAATAGTATTAATTGATAGGTAGTATTGTCTTAATCTTCAGTGTCCTTGGCATTTATGTATGCTAGCATGTTTGGCATATCTAGATAGGTCTAGAATTTGGAAGTATTGACCCAAATGAATAATTTTTTTAAGATTCTATTTTTCTAAAGTTGAATTTTTCATGATGAGCTTAAACTTATAAGCATATAATCTACTTTTTGACTGTCATGGCACATAGTATGTGGCTTGTAATTGTAGACAACAATTTGTCATTCTTGGCGCACTTAAGAGTATTATAAAACCTCAGAAAGGAGAGCATGTGGGATGATTCCTGATCCATTTCTGCACTATAATATAAAATTTATGTGTATAAAAATAACCATAAAAACATGCTAATAAAATCAATCACAAATATAAATATACCCATGTAAATAACAAATATGAGCATACACTCAAAACAATGGTTGTTAAATAGTTTGTTTTTTTCATACTTTTGATGTACTTGAAATTGATTCAGGAATATTTGCATTGTATAAGAAAATTTAATATACCTTAAGTCTGATATTTTAATTGAGAATTACTGGATTTGTTAATTTTATATTAACCAATGAAGATATATATTATTAACTTTCTGAAAGAGTACAGTATCTTGGATTGTGTGTGTGTGTGTGTGTTTAAGTTTGGATTGTTGTTGTTGACTCTTCTGTGACCCCATGGACTATGGCCCACCAGGCTCCCTGTCCATGGCATTTCCCAGGCAAGAATACTGGAATGGGTTGTCATTTCCTTCGCCAGGGGATCTTCCCGACCCAGGGATTGAACCCACATCTTGTATATTGCACTCGGATTCTTTACCACTGAGCCACCAGGAAAACCCCTAAGATCAGGTATCAGCTGCAATCCAGAAGTTAACTTACCGTGCATCACACAATAGCGTCCCCTCAGTTACCAAAGAAGCAATAATTCAATCATGTGGATTTTTTTTTTAGTATAATCCTTTAAGTTATCAGACTTGATTTTTTAAGTAATCCTAAAAAATACTGGATTATCTTTTTTTATTATATGTTTTTAAATCTAGAAAGATAATATTCTGAAATAAAGAAGTAGGATAAAACTAAGGTGTGCTCAATTAACACACAGGGTTCAAAAAGTCTAAATATCATTTTACTAAACAGGCAGCTGCCTGGCTGTACTTCAGGTTTTCTTTTGGCTAAAAACTCTTATGAGTTATCATGGTACCTATGGAACTATTTTAAAATGCTTTATAAAACTGTGAATGCTCACAAGTAAATTCACTGATAGTAAAACGCATGGCAGAAAAGTCCATTATTTGTGATTGCTAGTAATTTTTTGCTTATGTTCACCAAAATAGTTATGACTTCCCACTGCTAAAGTGTTCTACTCCCACTTAAGCCTGTGACTAATTTCCTAAAGCTCAAAAGAAAAATGACAATTAAAAGATTAAAACTCAATGAAGATTTTTACTATTTGGATGCATAGCTATTATTGGCCAGTTTTCCAGTCTGAAGTTGAGTTTTACAGTTACATTTACATATGTATGAGAGCAGTTTAAAAACATAAAAATGTCAGTGTGAGTTGTATTGGGAAACAAGTGTATTAACTGCAGAGACTAGGGTTGCGTAAGAGTATAAGCTCTTTCAGTTATTTACCTTGTGATTCTTTCTGCCTTCTTTCAGTGCTATATTTTAATTAATAAGTTGTTAAAATCTCCAGGTCATTGATAATATATAAATGAAAGATGATGGAATTTTACAAAACATCTTTTCTCTTTTAATATCTGTCTTATTTGACAAGAAGCTTAGTTAATTAGACAATAAGTGAAAGGACCCCTGTGAATTCATAGGCTAAACCTAAATGCTGATGAATTGTTACTGGACAAAAAACTCAAAATAATAAATCACCTCTTTATGAACTCTGGTAGCATTAACATTGCAAGGCACATTTGTTGAAACCTGTTTGTCTAATGGCTGCCCAAGATATAAAAATAAACTCAATTGTTCTTGGTTTCTCCATTAATCTTAGAGAATGCTCACTCTGATTGTATGGAATCTTCTGAAATATTTAGTTCTTGGGAACACTTATGCTTCTACAGTTTCCTTTAATTTCCCTTCCAGTGGTCTCAGTTAAACATCAATTAAACATATTAAATAACACCTGCATGTTTTAATAAACTTAGCTCAACAAGGGGTGCTGTGTGAATAAGAAGCTCTTAGCATTCTTCTCCTCTGAGAGAATCACTGAACTCAGGAAGAGGTTGATGAATACAAGTGTGAGTTGGACATTACCTAAAGCATGAAGATTTTTAAGTAGAGTAACAGTAAGTTTGTTATGTAAAGAGCAAGTTAAAATAGTTGTAAAATACTATGGAGACAGAAAATGAGAAGAAATTGTCAGAAATTTTGAATGTATATTTTTCTGTAAGGAATATATTGACACGAGACTCTAGTAGTCAAATAAGACAGAATCTGTTTCGTAGCCTTGAATTGTGAGAAGTTTTAATTATTTCAAAGACTGTCTCCTGGGAAATATTAGAAATTATTATAGAATTGTATTGATTAATTAATTGTATTAATTAGTACAAAAATGCATTACAGTGATATGCTGTGAATCTCTTTCTAAATGATTTTTAGAAAAAAGTTGGAAACCTGTATTTTGCTGTCAATTCTTGTACTAGGTAAGCTTTCTCAGAATCTAATAAGCTTAATTATGTTGCCAAAGGATGATGCTGTGATGTTAAGCCATTCCTAGAGGTACAAGGTTTCTGCAGTTGGAAACAAAGAGGGTTGCTTCAGTGAAATGAAATCAGAAGAGTGAGCTTATGTTATCTGGTTAGTCAACCATCAGTAGCAATTCCATGGAAAAAGGATGTTATATTTCATGATTATGATAGATACATGTGAATATTAGTGGTTGAACTGTCAAATGAAGATGGCTCAAATGATGCTAGATAATTTTAATACATTTACATGTTGATCAGGACTTCCCTGGTGTCTCAGATAGTAAAGAATCTGCCTTCAGTGAGGGAGACCCGGGTTTGATCCCTTGGTCCAGAGGGAATGGCTACCCACTCCAGTATTCTTTCCTGGAGAATTCCATGGACAGAGGAACATGGAGGGTTACATTCCATGAGGTCACAAAGAGTTGGACACGACTAAGTGGCTAACATTTTCACTTTTTTCTTTTTATATTGATCAAATATGTGAATATGTTCTTCACAAGAGTGAATAATGATGTATGTTACATAGACTTTCTCTGCAGTTTTGATTTAGATAATTATACCTAGAACTAAATATATGCATTTTCCATCCTTCATAGATGTGTGCTACCATTTTGCCTTCTGTGTTTCTAAAATATTTTGATAATTTATTCATCACTTCATGGGAAATAGATGGGGAAACAGTGGAAACAATGTCAGACTTTATTTTTGGGGGCTCCAAAATCACTGCAGATGGTGGTTGCAGCCATGAAATTAAGACACGCTTACTCCTTGGAAGGAAAGTTATGACCAACCTACATAGCATATTGAAAAGCAGAGACATTACTTTACCAACAAAGGTCCATCTAGTCAAGGCTATGGTTTTTCCAATGGTCATGTATGGATGTGAGAGTTGGACAGTGAAGAAAGCTGAGTGCCAAAGAATTGATGCTTTTGAACTATGGTGTTGGAGAAGACTCTTGAGAGTCCTTTAGACTGCAAGGAGATCCAACCAGTCTATCCTAACGGAGATCAGTCCTGGGTGTTCATTGGAGGGACTGATGCTAAAGCTGAAACTCCAATACTTTGGCCACCTCATGCGAAGAGTTGACTCACTGGAAAAGACCCTGATGCTGGGAGGGATTGGAGACAGGAGTAGAAGCGGACGACAGAGGACGAGATGGCTGGATGGCATCACTGACTCGATGGACATGAGTTTGAGTAAACTCCAGGAGTTGGTGATGGACAGGGAGGCCTGGCGTGCTGCAATTCATGGGGTCGCAAAGAATTGGACATGACTGAGCGACTGAACTGAACTGAACTGATGCATTATAATAGTAATCACTAACATTAATATTGCCTTTGTGCCAGGCACTATTTATACACTTCATGTTATTTAATTCTGTAACTACACTGTGAATAGGGCCTATTTTTATCCTCGTAAAAAAGTACAGAGTAACTTGCCTAAGGTCACAGGAATGGAAAGGAACATGATAAAGCATGAGCAATCAGAGTGTGGAACCATTTCTGGAAATACTGCTAGAATTAGTTTTAAGCTCCACAAAAAATCACAATGGAAAGAAAAAAACATTTTCTGTGGAAGTCATATATAACTCCCTTTATCACTGACATTAAAGGTGTCAGTATATTTTTTGGTTTCCTCTTGAAACAGCAAACCTTCATGAACATAATGGATATAAAACTCATTCTCTACACCATTCCTAATCCCCTCTTCAGTTTCAGATTCATCAAGGTGACGATGAGGGAATCAGCCCTCTGGAACAAGTTTATTTTGTTGCTATAGCTGAGGTCTCCTTTTGTGGCTCTGAAAGTTAAGCCTAAACTCAGAAATGATAGAAAACAAGTTATTCACTCTCCTCACCTCACTATGCAGGTTTATCAGGATGTGTCTACATAAGTTCAATATAGCCTATATTTTCTTTTAAAGAAAAAAAAAATCATGTGTTCTTGTTTATGAATACCATTACAGTGTCAAGTGACTATAGCTGTGAGAGATATTCAATGTTTTCATTTCCCAAATATCTTTTATATAATGAGGTAAAAAAAATCCAGTCATCTTGATTTAGTTCCATTACTGTCTAAAATAAAAGTATTGAGAAAGAGAGCTGCAAACTTTGGGCAAATTCCAATACTCATTTTTGCCTTCTACATTTTCATTTGTGTGTTACTTAGAACCTCTGTTGTTAATGAAAACAAAGTTAAAAGCGAGGAGCAGAAAGGTTAGACATTTTCTAAGGCAGAGTATGGTTGGCAAGAAGGGCACATAAAAGGCAGAGCTCAGTCCTGAGCCATGTGCTATTTTAGGGCAGCACTAACTATGAAACAATGTGCTGAGCTGTAAAAGATGGCAAGTACATACTACTTTTCCAAGGAACATGCTCAGAAACAATCATTTCAACCTTCCCTCCTTGTTTAGTAAGAATGAACTGCCTTTGAGCCCTCTGTAGTAATATGTTACTTCTACAGGGTGCTTTTCAACTTTTCAGAGAATTTCCACATGTTATCTCATTTATTACAGAATTCTTAGGAAATGAGTGGGCATGGAGTCCCTGAGGGACTGCAGGTCTTGGCTAAGGACCTGCAGCTTGATGGTGGCAGAGACAAGACTGGAAGAGGGAAATGGTATAGGAAGAAGCAAATTAATTATGTAGAGAATCAGAGACATTCTGCAAATGCATATTACAAAATCTGAAGAAATGCCAGGCCATTAATTTGAATATTAGCAAATTTGTCTCCTGCTGTTTGCTTTCCCAAATTATACACAACACTGTAGCTTTAACTTACCTTAAATTGTTAATTACTGATTTGTAGCAATAATTTGGAGTTTCCCAGGTGTTTCAGTGGTAAACAATCTGCCTGCCAATGCAAGAGACGCAAGAGACATGGGTTCAATAATGCCTGGGTCAAAAAGGTCCCCTGGAGAAGGAAATGGCAAGCTACTATAGGAATCTTGCTGGGTTGACCCATGGACAGAAGAGCCTGGTGGGCTACAGCAATAATTTATGGGTTATTATGTCAGGTTGCAAATATATTGAATAGTAAATCAGAAATGTCTCTAAATTTTCTTTGAAAAGATTGAGGCAATACAGAAATACCAAAATTTCATATTTTTATTTCTAATTTATGTAAGTTAATGAACATACTTTCTTTGTCTTGCCTTCTCTGAGTTACTGCTCTTGTAGTCAGGAGTTTCACTTGCTGTGCTGTGTACATCAGGATTATATTTTCTCCTTTGTCAACCCCTAGAAGAGAATATTCTATGTATTATCTTAGAAGGAAGCAATCATTTAAATAATCTTAAGATCTGACTTGAAGTGATGCCAATGAAAGTGCCAAATATTCTTGCCTTTCTCAACTTTAACATTTTCTAGCAGTTAGGGTTCTTGATAATAAAAATGAAAAATATTCTACGTAATTAATTCCTAAATTACTACTTCACTGAAACTGTTTTCTTATAAAAAATTAGCAGGTACCAGACTTTGATATGATTGCTTATATTAAATCATATATATAATGTAATAACTAATGTCAAGTCTCTAGCCAACATGGAATTGATAGACCGAAGGAGTCAAACCAACATAATTTTGCAGAAGGTAATTGCTGTTTCTTCTAAGAAGAAGATCAGACTGCTGATCATGCAAAAAGAAAATCATGTCTCTTTAGGAGCAATAGTGTTAAAGAAACGAATGTTAAATTCTTTCTTGAAAAACTTCCTATTCCCTTGTTATAGGCTTTCACTTTCTTTTTCCTTTTGTAAAAATTTTAAATTAATTATTTTTTTTTGGCAGCACTGTGTCTTTGTTGCCGCGCACAGGCTTTCTTTAGTTGTGGTGAGGTGGGGCTCCTCTTCCCAGGGCTGCGCAGACTCCTCCTCGTGGTAGTAACATGGAGAAGTCTCCTGGAGGGGCATGGGCTCCAGGGCAAGGGCTCAGGAGTTGTGGACTGGAGCTCAATTGCCCTGATGGCACGTGGGATCTTCCCTTCCAGCATCGAATCCGTGTCCCCTGCACTGGCAGGCAGATTTTTAAGCATTGGACTACCAGGGAAGTCCAGCTTTTTACTTTCTAAAGATAAATTATTTATGGAGAGGGGATATATATCTGAGTTGAGATAAATGCACAGTCTTTACATACACATACATGTATACACATATGCTTTGCCGGTGGCCAAGCGGTAAAGAATCGGCCTACAATGCAGAAGACACAGGAGCGTGGTTCAATCCCTGGGTCAGGAAGATCCCCTGGAGAAGGAAATGGCAACCCACTCCAGTGTTCTTGCCTGGAAAATGCCATGGACAGAGAAGCCTGGCAGACTACAGTCCACAGGGTCTCGAAGAGTCAAACACGACTGAATGACTGAGCATGTACATATACATACTCTGTGGGTAAAGATCTAGTTAGGGGCTTTCCTGGTACCTCAGCTGGTAAAGAATTGCCTGCAGTGCAGGAGACCGCTGTTTGATTACTGGGTTGGGAAGATTCCCTGGAGAAGGGATAGACTATCCACTCCTGTATTCTTGGGCTTCCCTGGTGGCTCAGCTGGTAAAGAATCTGCCTGCAGTGTAGGAGATCTGGGTTCGATCCCTGGGTTGGGAAGATCCTCTGGAGAAGGGAAAGGCTACCCACTCCAGTATTCTGGCCTGAAGAACTCCATGGGCTGTACAGTCCATGGAGTTGCAGTGAGTGGCACACAGCTGAATGACTTTCGCTTTCACAGGTCAGTTATATTTCAGTATGGTTTCAGTCTTTCCTAAGTGTGCATTCTAAGTGCATATAACAAAACCTGAGAAGTAACAACAACAGAAAGAGTTGTATTCCTGACACCACTTTTATTATGCATTTCTTATATGTTTTCTTACTTAAAAGTTGTGATTACCACAAATTTGTCATTTAATAATCAGATAATCAGCTTGACAAACACTTTAGTACTATAAATATTAATGTAACAGTTATACAGTAATAGCTAGTACAGTTGCACTGAAGACCAGGACAAGAAATTGGTGGCTTATGTATTTGAGCATTTCCTCCCTCCCATTACTGATGGCTAGTACTGGTGGGAACAAAATGACCTGTTGCCAGAACAAAGTAATCCATCCTTAGCATAGATAATAGGAACTTAAAGGAAGTGAGTGGGACAAAAACAATACGTAAAGTAACTATAAAGTAAATACCTAAATTTGTTTACAACCTTTGCTTCTTTTACAGCAATTCAAGTCTCCCAACCCAAGTTGCTAGTGTTAACTATGGTTAGCATCAATTACCAAGGACTTAGCAGGGTCCCAATTATAGCATATGAAACATAATCTTTCATTATGAGCTTCTCTTTCTAAAATCTTTGCAAAATTCTGATTAGAAAATCTTTGTTTTTTCTTTTCTAAATAAACATAACTCTATACAAACAGATGTGAAGTGCACCAAGCTTGGGCTTCATTCATTACTGAAATTTTATGATGGATACAAGGATCTGAAGCCTTTAAGACAACACTAACATACTTAGAAACTGGGAGTAAGGGGAATAGAACAGAGCGTCTTAATACTCCTTTCCTTGTTTATTTGGGTCAGGTAGAAGTGGTGTATGTGGCCACACTTTGTTTTAAATGGTAGAGACTTACAATTCTACAGAACTGTAATTCTTAACACAGGACCTCTTTTTCTAATGAAGTGATTATAAATTTGGCTTGTATAAAAAAGCATTCCATTGAATTTCATAATGGAATTAAGAATTACATCTATATGTATCAAATCATTCAGTAGACTGAATTTTAAATATATTTATTTATATAAAATAAACTGAAGATGATGATAAGGCATGCAGAAGTTTTGATAATATGATGTGGTGAATATTTCAAAGCACTTTTTATAAGTTTACCAGCCTCTTAAATACACAGTCCACAGAATTCTCCAGACCAGAATTCTGGAGCGGGTAGCCATTCCCTTCTTCAGGGGATATTCCCAATCCAGGGATTGAACCCAGGTCTCCTGCAGTGCAGGTGGATTCTTTACCAGCTGAGCCACAAGGGAAGCCCTAAACATACACCAGTTGTCATTAATCCAAGCAAAACCAAGACCTCATGCCTTAAATTGTCTCTTCATTTGAAAGATTCTCTGGATAATTAATTGTGTCAGTTGTCAATAAGAACCTTAAGCTTTCTCTAAAAAGGATCAAACTGGTTCTGTATTCGTATCTAAATGTTATTGTGTAATAATGATGTAGACAGTGGGAAAAGATTGGAATCTCATTGCTGTTATTTACAAGTCTTAAAGGTTTAAATAGAGCCATAGCTTTTAGAGGCCGTTTTTCTGGCATCAAAATTTCCAACTTTTGTTGGTCCATCCAGCCAGACTGTCACTCCATAAATTCACATTCATGGATTTTTTTTTTTCTTTCCCCTGAATGGTAATACTCAGAACATTCCAGGAGACCAGAACATTAAGCTGGAATAAAACAATGAAGGTATTATCATCACCAAAAGAGCATTTTGAATTTTATTAGAAGAAACCAATTAGGATGTTATTTTCAAGCAAAGGGCTTGGCAAGGCTTCAGAAAGTTACTTTCCGGAGGCGGGTAAGGGTTTAGCTGGCACAGAGAGCAGATCTTTAGCTTAGAGTCTTGGCAGCTTTAATGCACATGCAATTGGGATTTTTTTTTTTTACCCTTTAAGCTGATTCTCCTAAAAGCCATGCTTCCTGCCACTGTTCAAAATAATTGCATCAATTCCATTTTCCATTAGTACTCAAAACCTGCTGATATGACTGGATTTTTAAAACCTTTGTGTGAAAATCTAGTTATACATATTTTTCCAGGGGGACCTGATAATGCATATGTTCCAGAAAGTTACTTTTTATCATGATATCTAGCATAGATCTTTATACTAGTCATATACCTTGGTTATTCATTTAATTATATTCACTACAGTGGTATAAGCAATTTTCTATTATGGGAGGAAAAGAACATTCAATAGGTTCTATTATGTTGAAGGACAAAGAATCAGTTATCGGTTCGCTACAGATAATAAAATATTCTGACTTCAGGTGGAAGGAAATGACTATCTCTCTTTTTATCATGTCTGTAATATCTATGTCCCTTTTATAAAGTGTTTATTTTCAGCAGTTTGTCTTTGTAGATATTTTATAATGATCTTCATTGATTTACTTCATCTTATATATTTCTACTTTTTTGATACTTATTTGAAACTTTTCTATACTTATCGCAATGTATAGACATTTCAGATATTACTTTAGAAATTTTCTAATTTTTTCCTCGCATTCCTTCTTTGTTTTTTTTTTTTTTCTTTTTTAATTTAATTAAGAAAAAGATCATGAAGCTTAGCTTGGACTTATTCACAGAACGGTGAAGGCCTCAGAGCCAATGTCCTGATGGAACATGTAGCAGGAACGGAGGTAACGATGGCCTGGAGTGAAGATGCGTCATTCATATGTGCTTTGGAGATGAAATTTAGCACCATAGACACTTAGATGAAATTATTGTTAAAGCAATACTATCTTTGGTTTCCAAATTTTACAATAAATATTTGATGCTAAAGCAGAATTTTAACGTCTTTTCTAAAATTGCTTCTGGGTTAAGAGAAAGAAAGCTAGAATTTCAATAACTGAAGATAAGTTTGCTGAGGTCCATTGATAATAAAGCATGGATATTTTTCAAGATATACAAGTATCTGTATTAAATTCCAACAGCATACATTATGTTCACCTTAAACTAGAAGCTTGAAAATCTGGTTAGAGTTGATTGTTGGCAAATTGTGAGTCAATGTAAGAAAATAGCTTTCAGGCTTTTATAAATAATGTTCTATCCACCTGTCTCTTACCTCTTTACTCCCCACTCATCCACCCTACTTTGGAGAGATTCCACTAAATACATTGTTCAGTTTTTTAAAGAGACACGAAGAACTTCATTGAATTCCATGAATATTTTAGAGAACCTGCCTTGTACAATGTGATTGCTACATATATAGGTACAAAGAGAAGTATGGCACAAATCCTGTCCTCACTGACCACCTATTTAGTCAACAAGATAAGCCAACTATATAAATATTACACCAGGTACTACCTAATGTGTGCCACAAAAGAGGCACAAACAAGTGACAGAAGATGCCAGTTTTGAAATAAAAACATTATGTTTAACTTGGTTTTGAAAATTGGCTTTAAACCCATTGTGGTTATTAATCATTCTGCAAGCAGGGCTACAGTTTTATCCTGGTTATAAACTGGATTGAGGGGGAGTTCAGTTGGAATGCAGATGGAGAGGTTATTGCGCTTCACCAAGGCTCTCTAAGCCTCTGGTGCAAAACACTTTTGCTAGGCTTTGTTTTGTCTTGTTATTCACCTCTAAATCTCTAGCAGGGCCTGTGCAATGTAGAATCATTATGAGTGATATACTGACAAGTAGATTAGCACCAATTTGCCAAACTGTCCTCAAATGCCCAGGGTATTTAAAATCCCCTAGACTCTCTATAGAAGTGGTAGGGGTAGGGGACTATTTTCAGTCTTCTCCGTTTCTCAGATTCCAGATCTCTCTCATTCTCTTATTTGATCTCTCCCTCTCTCCCTCTCTCTCCCCTCCCTCTCTCCCTCTCACACACACACAATGTTGGCCATATTTGAAGGATGGAATAAAGACTTGAAGCAGCCTGCCTTAAACATCTAACTAAATAGATTCAAACTAAATAGCTCTTCACAAATATCTTGTTATGCACAAAAATGAATTCCATATTAGAGGTCAGAAGTTCCTTTCTCTGAGTTTTCATTCCCATCAGCAGTTTGCCATCTCGTCATAAGAACTACAAGACAGAAGAATTTAGACCAGGAAAAAAAAAAAATCTATAAATATACGTGTTTGAAAACACTGACTAAGTTAAACCCAAGAATTTGTGATAGTGATTCTCCGTGTTGGCTACACATTCGAGTCACCTGGGAGCTTTAAAATTCTGATTCCAAGACCACACCCAGACCAATTAAGTCAGTATCTCTAGGGATGGGGTGTAGCCACTATTGTCTTTAAACCACTCCAGGTGGTTCCGATCTGCAGTCATGTTTAGAGACCACTGCCTCCAAATCCCCCCAGATTCAGTTTCTGTTGGAGAATGTGTACTCTCCAAGGAGCTTTTAATGATAAAAGATAATTCTATTCAGTCTGTTGCTCTAATGGTTTCCAAAATAGAGTCTTTGCTAAACATTGAAATATAGTCACTTTACTCAACAGTGGAGATTTTCGTTGCCAGAGAAATCATCATTAATGTAGCCACAGTGCTGCTTGAGGGTTCACCGCCTATTGAGTGAGCAGATGCCCTTCACTTACTTCTGTGTAAGATGTGAAAGTCATGTCAAAGTCATGACTTGGAAAATTATGTTCTGTTTTCTCTTTCCTTTATACTTTGAAATGTAGTACAGTGAGATTCTTGAAAGTCTAAGCTAGTCTTGACTTAGGTTATGGTCTAACCTAGAGCCTGATGCCAAGAGAATTCAGTATAGATCTGTACTGTTTCACAGACAATTTCATTTGTACGCATTTGTGTCTAAATGTGGGATATCAGATTCGCTAAGGCAAAGAGGCCCTCTATAATGGCAGTTGTAGGCAGAGTGGGAGTGGAAGATAGGGAAGGTTTCTTCTCAGAAAAAAAATCACCTATGGCAATAGGTCCTGATCTTTTTCTGTATATCATTCTTTTTCCAGTCTCTTTAGTGATGTATAGTAGATGCTCAATTAATTCTTAAAAGTAAAAGAATGAATGAATGATGTCTTCATTAGCAGTTTTAGAGAACTAGAAGGGAGCAGAAGTAGGTCAGGAAACAAAAAGTGAATAAAACCCTTTCCAAGTTTATGTTTCAGGATGATAAGTTGCCAGTAATTCAAAGAGGACTTTCTTAATATGTTTTAACCTTCAATACCAAGTTATTATGGTAGAAATAAACTAAGCAATATTATGGGCAAGTCAAGAGTAAACAGAACACAAGCTGAGAACTTTAGATCTTTGAAAATGTCAGTATTGGGTGTGAAGGACATGTCAGGTTTACCTGTTCTTATTAAAATGACATGGGTTTAAAAATTTACTTGGCCATTGTCAGGAGCATTGTAGTATATGTTTACTTACCAATATGATGTCTTTCCTTAAAGGTGAAATCGAGAAAAACTCTTTTTATGGACACTGTAAGTTCAACACCTTAAAATGTATAGCATACCTCAGATGGGCAAGTTCAGAAAACATGTTTTGCTCATTGGATGCAGTTTAGGAAAGGAAAAAAAAAAAAAAGGGCAGCCATCTTATTAAATGAAAAAATAAATTACATTCTAGGTCAGTGTGGGTTTTTAGAATTCTAGTCATATGAAGCTAAGATGTCATTCTTTCCATGCTTCCATCTATAACTTTACTGATTGACCTATAATGGGAAGGTATGCATCTTGCCTTTGAAAGAATTAGATTTAATGTGTTCCTATTATTTAGGACTTTGTGGCAGGTCTTGCAAAGTACATAGGCAAAGCAAAGTAAGTGGGAACTGACAAGTAAGAAATAAAAGCTTAAAATATTTCCAGGAATAAATATCAACATCTGTAAGAATACAACTCCATGTGCATCAGAATGTAGGTTTCCCAACTGTATTTATCTGAAGGTTATGAAAAATCACTTTGCTAAGTGGAAATTACTTCTGTAAAATACTAAAATAGCCACATTGATAAATCGTGGCATCATGTACTCAAAGGTAGTTTTTAATTTTTCCTGGAGTATTTTATTTTTTTGTTAGCTTTAGAATATTGTTGTTAAACTTATATTATCATTTAATTCTAATGACAGTTGAAAAAATTGCTTCATTGTCTTATAACATCAGGTTCTTAATTCATTTCTGGAGTTCATCCACCAAAGTGAAGTGTGGTAATTCTTTGTACCACCCTCTTCATCAGGCAAAACTATGACTCATTTCTACCACCCAATTATGCCAGAAGTGTTTAGTGCACTGTTATGAAATGAGATGTAATAGTTCAATATTTCACAATTTATGTTTGAGCCATTTGAACAATGTCTGTGCAACATCTTTTTGCCTTTTCATACTGTTCATGGGGTTCTCAAGGCAAGAATACAGAAGTGACTTGCCATTCCCTTCTCCAGTGGACCACATTTTGTCAGAGCTCTCCACCATGACCTGTCCATCTTGGGTGGCCCTAAATGGCCTGGCTCATAGTTTCAGTGAGTTAGATAAGGCTGTGATCCATGTGACCAGTTTGGTTACTTTTCTGTGATTATGGTTTTCATTCTGTCTACTCTCTGATGGATAAGGATAAGAGACCTATGGAAGCTTCCTGATGGGAGAGACTGACTCTGGAATCTGGGTCTTGTTCTGATGGGCAGGGCCATACTCAGTAAATTTTCAGTCCAATTTTCTGTTGATGGGTGGGGCTGTGTTCCCTCCCTGTTGTTCGGCCTGAGGTGAAACTATGATAGGGGTAATGAAGGTAAAGAAAGCCTCCTTCAGAAGGACTTACGCCCACACCGTTGTGTTCAGTGCCCCTGACCCTGCAGCAGGCCTCTGCTGACCCGCGCTTCTGCTGGAGACTCCTGGATACTCACAGGCAAGTCTGGCTCCGTCTCTTGTGAGAACACTGCTCTTTTTTCCTGGATCCTGGTGAGCACAAGCTTTTGTTTGTGCCCTCCTAGAGTCTGTTTCTCCAGTCCTGTGGAAGTTCTATAATCAAATCCCACTGGCCTCCAAAGTCAAATTCCCTGGGGGTTCTCAGTCCCTTTGCCAGATCCCCATGTTGGGATATCTGTTGTGAATCCTAGAACTTTCTTAACAGTGCAAGAACTTCTTTGGTATAATTTTCCTGTGGTTTGTGGGTCGTCTGCTCAGGGACTGTATGGTGGGGCTAATGGCAACCTCCTCCAGGAAGGCTTAGGCCACAGGCCACGCGTCCCAGGTCTGCTGCAGCCAGAGGCAGTGTCCCTGTGTCAGGCCACTGCTGACCCGCGCTTCTGCTGGAGACTCCTGGATACTCACAGGCAAGTCTGGCTCCGTCTCTTGTGAGAACACTGCTCTTTTTTCCTGGATCTTGGTGAGCACAAGCTTTTGTTTGTGGCCTCCAAAGTCAAATTTCCTGGGGATTCTCAGTCCCTCTGCCAGATCCCCAGGTTGGGAAATTTGTTGTGAATCCTAGAACTTTCTTAACAGTGCAAGAACTTCTTTGGTATAATTTTTCTGTGGTTTGTGGGTCGTCTGCTCAGGGACTTATGCCACAGGCCACACGTCCCAGGTCTGCTGCAGCCAGAGGCAGTGTTCCCGTGGCAGGCCACTGCTGACCCATGCCTCTGCAGGAGACACTCAAAACGCGCAAAGGCAGGTTTGGCTCAGTCTCTGTGTGGTCTCTGGGTCCTGGTGGACACAAGGTTTTGTTTGAGTGTCTTCTGAGCCTTTCTGGCAGGTATGGGGTTTGATTATAAATGCAATTTCGTCCTTGCTACAATTTTGTTGGGGCTTCTCCTTTGCTCTCGGATATGGCATTTCTCTTTTTGGTGGGATTCAACATTCTCCTGCTGATGGGTGTTCAGCAGCAAGTAGCAATTTTGGAGTTCTTGCAGGAAAACATTAGTGCATATTCTTCTACTCTGCCATCATGTACCTATTTTTCATAATGTTTAAGGAAAGCAATAGAATGGAAAAGACTAGGAATGTCTTCAAGAAAACTAGAGATACCATGGGAACATTTCATGCAAAGATGAGCACAGGAAAGGACAGAAATGGTATGGACCTGAGAGAAGCAAAGAATAGTATCAGGTGTGAAGAATATACCAGAAGAACTATACCGAAAAGAAGAACTATACCGAAAAGAAGAACTATACCAAAAAGAAGAACTATGCAAAAAAGATCTTAATGACCCAGATAACCACGATGGGGTGTTCACTCACCTGGAGTCAGACATCCTGGAATGTGAAGTCAAGTGGGCCTAAGAAGCATTACTAAGAACAAACCTAGTGGAGGTGATGGAATTCAAGTTGAGCTATTTCAAATCCTGAAAGATGATGCTGTTAAAGTGTAGCACTCAATATGCCAGATATATGGAAACTACAGCAGTGGCCACAGGACTTGAAATGGTCAGTTTTCATTTCAATCCCAGAGGAAGGCAATGCCAAGGAATGTTCAAACTGTCACACAATTGCACTCATCTCACAGGCTAGCAAAGTAATGTTCAAAATTCTCCAAGCCAGACTTCAACAGTATGTGAACTGAAAACTTCCAGATACTCAAGCTGGATTTAGAAAAGGCAGTGGAACCAGAGATCAAATTGTGGATAACTTTTGGATTATAGAAAAAGCAAGGGAATTTCAGAAAAACATCTACTTCTGCTTTATTAACTAGGCAAAGCCTTTGACTGTGTGGATCTCAACAAGCTGTGAAAAATCCTTATACAGATGGGAATACCAGACCACCTTACCTGCCTCCTGAGAAATCTGTATACAGGTCAATAAGGAACAGTTAGAACTGGACATGGAACAACAGATTCGTTCCAGATTGGAAAAGGAGTTTCCAAGGCTGTATATACAAGGCTGTATGTTGTCACCTTGCTTATTTAACTTATATGCAAAGTACATCCTGTGAAATGCTGGGCTGGATGACAAATAAGCTGGAATCAAGATGGCCAGGAAAACTATCAATAACCTCAGATATGCAGATGACACCACCCTAATGGCAGAAAGCAAAGGAGAACTAAAGAGCCTCTTGATGAAAGTGAAAGAGGACAGAGAAAAAGTTGGCTTAAAACTCAACATTCAAAAAACAAAGATCATGGGATCCGGTCTCATCACTTCATGGCAAATAGATGAGGAAACAATGGAAACAGTAAGAGACGTTAATTTGGGGGGCTCCTATCTTCCCTGGTGGCTCAGATAGTAAAGTGTCTGCCTATAATGCCTACCATGTGGGAGACCCGGGTTCAGTCCCTGTGTCGGGAAGATCTCCTGGAGAAGGAAATAGCAACCCACTCCAGTATTCTTGCCTGGAAAATGCCATGGATGGTGGAAGGCTACAGTCCACGGGGTTGCAAAGAGTCAGACATGACTGAGCGACTTCCCTTCCCTTCCCAAGGCACTGCAGATGGTGACTGCAGCCATGAAATTAAAAGACATGAGCTCCTTGGAAGAAAATCTGTGACAAACCTAAACAACATATTAAAAAGCAGGGACATTACTTTACCAACAAAGGTCTATCTAGTCAAAGCTATGGTTTTTGAGAGTTCCTTGGACTTCAAGGAGATCAAACCAGTCCATCCTCAAGGAAATCAGTCCTGAATGTTCACTGGAAGGACTGATGCTGAAGCTGAAACTCCAATACTTTGGCCACCTGATGCAAAGAACTGACTCATTAGAAAAGACCCTGATGCTGGGAAAGATTGAAGTCAGGAGGAGAAAGGGATGATGGAGGATGAGATGGCTTGATGGCATCACTGACTTGATAAACAAGAGTTTGAGCAGGCCCCGGGGGTTGGTGATGGACAGGGAAGGCTGGCGTGTTGCATTCCATGATGTCACAAAGAGTCAGACACAACTGAGTGATGAACTGAACTGTGAGCTGCAAAAGTGGTAAGATTTTGGATCACAACAAACTACAAAATTCTTGAGGAGATGGAGATATCAGCCCACCTTACCTGCCTCCTGAGAAACCTGTATGCAGGTCAAGAAGCAACAGTTAAAACTGGACATGAAACAACAAACTGGTTCAAAATTGAGAAAGGAGTACATCAAGGCTGTATATTGTCACCCTGCTTATTTAACTTATATGCATAGTATATCATGTGAAACGTCAAGCTGAATGAAACACAAGCTGGAATCAAGATTACCAGGAGAAATATCAATAACCTCAGATACACAGATGACACCACCCTTATGGCAGAAAGCAAAGAGGAACTTAAGAGCATCTTGATGTAGGTTATAGAGGAGAGTGAAAAAATTGGCTTAAAACACAATATTCAAAAAATTAAGATCATGGCATCTGGTCCCATCACTTCATGGCAAATAATGGGGAAACAATGGAAACAATGAGAGACTTTATTTTCTTGGGCTCCAAAATCACTTCATATGGTGACTTTAGCCATGAAATTAAAAGATGCTTGCTCCTTGGAAGAAAAGCCAAACCTAAACAGTGTATTAAAAGGCAGAGACATCACTTTGTCAACAAAGATATGTGTAGTGAAGCTGTGGTTTTTCCAATAATCATGTACGGATATGAGAGTTGGACTATAAAGAAGGCTGATTGCCAAAGAATTGATGCTTTTGAATTGTGGAGTGGGAGAAGACTCTTGAGAGTCCCTTTGACAGCAAGGAGATCAAACCAGTCAATCCTAAGGACGTCAACCCTGAATATTCATTGGAAGGACTCATGCTGAAGCTGAAGCTTCAGTATTTTGGCCACCTGATGCAAAGAGTCGATTCATTGGGAAAGACCCTGATGCTGGGAAAGATTGAAGGCAGAAGGAAAAGCGGGTGACAGAGAATGAGATGGCTGGATGGCATCATCAACTCAATGGACATGAGTTTGAGCAAACTCCAGGAGATAGTGAAGGACAGGGAAGCCTTTGGTGTTGCAGTGCATGGGATCGCAAAGAGTCCAGACACAAGTCAATGACTGAACAACAAATATTTTGCTAAATATTACCAGACAAAATAACACTGCCTGGAGCATATGTATCAATGTGTACATAAATTTTTGTATTATTATTATTATGTATTATGACATATTTGTTTCTGTTCTTATAATGGAGCTCAGTGTTACTCATCTTTAACAAAAATTATTTCACATTTAGCATTTGGGTTTATATATTTTTCATTTTTTAATCTTGGAGATTATCTAGAGAAAGTCAATCTTTTGGAAATGGTCAACATAAACTGTATCTAAATGCTCCCTTGTTATTCTTTATGACAGTTGGCAGGAGTTTTAGCAAGGCATGTTAAGCTGTAACTACAAAGAAAAATAATACAATTTCCAAGTTCATGAAAAGTTTAGAAAGTTATGTATTCATTCAAACATAATTTATGTACTGTCTGACTGTACTATCAATAAGTAAAGGTACTGCATAGCAAACTGAAAAAATCCTAATTTGAAAATTCATAGTCAAAGTAGCACACAGGTTTAATCTTTAAACTATAGATGCAGCAACCTTGTTCTCTTAGCCTGAATTTCCATTCAACTCTTTGTTTTCCTCAGCATCAAATCTTACAATCAATTCATTAGCTTCACACTGTTTTCCAGCATTTGTCCTTAGCTAGTTATCTTTCTTCTCTTTGAGTGTCCTGATTCTCATTCCTCCCTTCTTTACCTCTGAACACTCTTTTCCATTTGTGTGCTCTTGTCGTGTACATGCCCGCTCATTTTCGCATTCCCTTCAGTTTTCTTCTCTGGTGTTCTTGCAGGGAGACTGAAATTGACCTAGACATGCAGCTAAGTCTGAAGACTGTGGTTTAAAACTTACTGAAGCAACCATTTTACCACTAAATCTTATACAGCCCCCAGCCCCTGCCAAAAGGAGGACCTTCCTTCCCTCTGGGTATCTCCTTATTCCTCAAAGAACAAAAGAAATAAATGTTGACTTTTAATGGATTTTTTGTTTTTTATGTTTTGGTGAAAATTCATAAGTTTAATATTGCCATTCAGTGCCCTACATCCCCATACTGTGTTGCACAAGCCAGGAATCAAAAAATGAATAGTTCATCTACCTCTAATTCATTTTAGATCTTTATTTTTTAAGGGAAATTTCCCTTTTAGTAGATAGTAAAAAATAAAGATCTAAAATGAATTGTGCAAGAATGAAAAAGTTGGCTTAAAATTCAACATTCAGAAAACTAAGATCATGGCATCTGGTCCCATCACTTTATGGCAAATAGATGGGGAAATAGTGGAAACAGGAAGAGACTTTATTATTTTGGGCTCCAAAATCACTGCAGATGGTGACTGCAGCCATGAAATTAAAAGACGCTTGCTCCTTGGTAGAAAAGCTATGATCAACCTAGACAGCATATTAGAAAGCAGAGACGTTACTTTGCTGATAAAGGTCCATCTAACCAAAGCTATGGTTTTTGCAGTAGTCATATATGGATATGAGAGTTGGACTATAAAGAAAGCTGAGCACTGAAGAATTAATGCTTTTGAACTGTGATGTTGGAGAAGACTCTTGAGAGACCCTTGGACTTCAAGGAGATCCAACCAGTCCATCCTAAAGGAGATCAGTCCTGAATATTCATTGGAAGGGCTAATGCTGAAGCTGGAACTCCTATACTTTGGCCACCTGATGCAAAGAATTGACTCCGTTGAAAAGACCCTGATGCTGGGAAATATTGAAGGCAGGAAGAGAAGGGGACATCAGAGAATAAGATGGTTAGATGGCATTACCAACTTGATGGACATGAGTTTGAGTAAGCTCCAGGAGTTGGTAATGGACAGGGAAGCCTGGTGTGCTGCAGTCCATGAGGTTGCAAAGAGTTGGAGAAGACTGAGCAACTGAACTGAAAAGGGAAACTAGAAGGTGAAGGGAAGAGAATTACCTATTTTCAGAGCATATAGGCCAGTGGATTAGTTGGGCCATGCAAGCTGCTGGATGGTTGCATAGCCCCATGCTGCCATATGGGGTCTGTGTGACTCTGTGTCTCTCTCACCCCCATCTCTCCCCAAAAGCCGTGTTCTCCTCGAGCCTTGCTGCCTTACCACAGAGTCTTATCAGATCTCCATTTTTGAGAGGTTAATTCAGAAAGAAGCCTAATACAAAATAAAAGTTGGCATAAAAGGAAAAGAAGCCAAGATGCAGGCTAGCTGTGTTGCAAGATGACAATACTAGAGTAGACAACACAGAAGTGATGGCACTTCTAAAGGAGCAACTAACTACTAGGGTTGATAGAGGATCATAAGAGACCCATTCAACCATTAGAGCTACTGGTGTACTCCAGCTGAGGTCCAGTTCACTATTGGGCTGATACAGGTGGTTGTAAGATGACTTTTTATGTTTCCCTTTCTATCTTTCCTGTATATTTTTCTGTTTAGATCATTGTGCAAAAGGTAAACTGAGATATACCTGTTTTTGACATTAGGTATATGACTGTGTGTGTGCTTAGTCACTCAGTTGTGTCTGACTCTTTGCAGCTCCGTGGGCAGTAGCCTGCCAGACTCCTTTACCCTCTGAGCCACCGGGACTTAGCAACTGAACAACACAACAAACTTTATTTATATAATAGTATCATATGCCCTAAAGATCAGTTAATTTAAGAGTGAATTGTATAAGAAAACTTTTTAAATGATGGCAATTGAAACAATCGATTTTTGTAGGATAAACTTTGCTTTAGATAGCCCTAGATTGAATCATCCTTCCTTTTTCCAGTTTACAGAAATATTTTAGAAAATGAAGTAACTGTTTGGATATTTAACAGGAGACTTTTTTAGGTGTTCTGCTGTGTGTTTTTTAGTGTCCTTCATTTTTCTAGATCTAGGTAATTAAAAGATTGCATGTATTACTAGACCCCTTTTTGTTTAAACTTAATCTATACAATTTTCTAATCATTCTTTGCTAATGTATAGCTTTGTGAGCATGTTAGAAATTTGGATTTGTTTTATTTATCAGTGATTAGAATTTCTGTGTATTTTTATTTAACACCTTTATGAAAGTTTGCCACTTTTTGAGCAAAGAGATACATTTTTAAAATTAAAAGATTGCTGTATCTGAACACTGGATGCAGGGAACACTGCCCTGCTTTGTCAGTTTACATAGGGAAAACTAATGAGGCTATAAAGAAATACTATCTGTTTTATTAGAACTTTTTTAGTAGTGAAACAGCTGGAAAAACAGAGTTAGTCGGCTGGCTTCCATTTTCCATTGCTTTCTGCCCTTTAAATTCAGGTTTCCTCTTGTTCATGACCACATGCTCACCACACACAGACTCCTTAGTTTGTTACTTTAAGCCAACGGAGATTAAGCACCATTAGTAAAGACTAGTTTAGGAAAGGTTTTAACTAAAATAAATGGCACTTTCGAAGAGAATCTTGATTTATGGAGTTTGTGTGTGTGTATGTTTGTCTGGGTAAATCAGTAAGGAAAAAATCAGATCATAGTGGTTGGGTTGAGTGCCATTAGTCATTGAGACATGTTTTCTGTTGCAGTCTTATTTGTAGTAAAAATGTACAGTTTAATTGTAGTACAAATGCAGCTTTGCACAGTGGCAGTATTGTAGCCAATGACATTTATCTGAGGCAAGACTATTGCTAATTGAAACTAACTGTGGTAAAAATGCTTAGTAGCAGCCTAGTGACCAGAAAGAATATGTATCACTTTACTATATTTAGAATCAAAATTTTGTTGCTGAAAGGGAAATTAGATATCACATAATCTGGTCTTTTATATTATAACTGAGACTCAAAGAGATTAAATGTCTTGGTTAGTAGGTAGAATAAGTAGAATTTGGGTATACTTGTTAATTGCAGATCAGAGAAGGCAATGGCACCCTACTCCAGTACTCTTGCCTGGAAAATCCCATGGACAAAGGAGCCTTGTAGGCTGCAGTCCATGGGGTCGCTAAGAGTCGGACAGGACTGAAGCGACTTAGCAGCAACATCAGCAGTAGTTAATTGCAGATAGCATTCCCACATCATCGTCACTCTCTTTTCTACCTATCCTTTAAAGAGGTACATGGAGAAATTGGAAATTCAGTGTGAAGGAAGATGAGAGCAGATAAGAATGGAGCCAATCAGGCTTTAAAAATACATAATTGTGAAAGGTAAACTGACACCAATTAATTAGGAGCTTTGGGACTAAAAACAAATGAAAATTATTTGATTTAAAAAATACCTATTATTTGCAGTTTGATCTCAAGAAAGATGAAATTAAAGCATTTACAGTCATCTGCCTCCAAAAATCCATTAAGTGATAATTAGCTGGTATCTGAGAAGGTCCAAATCTCTCTACATTGGAAACTTGTTCTTTAGTGAAATATATGACTTAAAAAACACACACACAAAACATCTGTTGGTAGAAACATATATCCATGATCTCTACATTTCTGAAAAATTGACATATTTATTGTAGGGGAAAAGAATCAGAAAAAAACAAGTCATGTAAGTTTAATTCTAACAAACATACTACTGCAATGATAATGTGAAATAACTATAAAGCATATAGTTTATATTCCACTTTACTTGGGAGACACAAAGAATTTATCTTTATTTTACATGTATCTAAATTTAATTCACTGCTTTTTAAAATATTCTTTACCAATAGATGTCAACACATTAAATAAGAAAAATCAATATATTCTAATACACTCTTATGCAACTGCCACAAGAAAATTGTAATTCACAACATTCAGAAACCAGTCTGAAGTATTTGTACTGTCTACCAAGGGAAAAATTATCTCATTGTTGTACTATAAATTGAATATTTATTTCATAACAGTGGCAAAAATGGGTTATCTTTGAGAGGTAGGATTAGTTTTCTCAGCATTCATGTGTGACAAAGGCTAAAACTCAAATGAATCATAGCAGTAGTATTCAAAGAACAGAAATGTCTTCAGTTACCTTTCAGTCATGGTACAGCATTAAAAGTCTTCTAACTTTTAAGGATTTGTTTACATTAAAAGTACTTGGCTATTTCATAATGACTAACTGGCAATTTAAGTTAATTTTTTGATAGAGTGATCTTTCTTTAGTTTTTAGGAATTAGCTGATATATTCTGGAAATTATGTTAATATAATTACCTAAATTATTCATGAAATCTCAGAATAAGAGACTACATCAATACAGGATGAAAACTAACACAGTTCATAATGGTACATATGAATCTGACATGTCCCTTAGCCTTTCAGTATATTTTCTAATTTAAAATGTTCTGATTGAGAACCTACCACATTTAAGGCATTATCTCCACTGTTGAGTAGAATATCAGTAAATGACTGATTTCTTGCTTTCCAGGAATTCACAATCCCATTAAGAAGATGAAGAGAATAATAACTATAGAGCAGATGACATTGTTTATGATTAGTGTTGGAGGCTAAAGAGATAAGGAAAAAAATGAAAGTGGGGATATAAAATCTGAGCTTAACCTGAAACCTGAAGAAATAATACAGTTTAAGAATATATAACCAAGAAAGATGGTAGAGAGTGCATCTGATAGACAGTGGTATAGAAATGAATTTCTCAACTCAATCTGTTTGAGTCTAAGACAGCATGTGATGAATTTGAATAATGTTGACTATAGGGATTAGGATGAAATGGGATTGGAGAAACTAACCTGGCTAATATGTGGTCCTAATGATGAGGCTGGTTGCCATAGCAAGGCAGTTGTGTGGAATTCAAGGTACAACAAAAGGAGAATGAAGGGCTAGGCAGGAAATCAATGTAAACTGAACTAGTGAAAGGGATTATTATGATTTTTAAAAAGTAGAAACTCTGGATATCACATTTTCTGCCTCTTCCTCATTAATTATCTAATGAAAGAGTTTAGGTACAAAAGATTTCATAAGGTTTAGTACAACTTCAGACTATCCAGTGCAGCACCATTCCTAGCTTCCATCCCTTTCTGGAGAATGGTAGAATAATCAATAGTCAATGTCAAAATACTCCTTCAGAATAAAATTACAAGAAATATAATATTTTTCTTGTTAGAACAATAAAAAGTAGAGAAAAAGATGATAATATAGCCACACATTCCAGACTTTAACAGTGGAGGTAGTTATTCAGAGTAGGAGTTTTGTTGGGAACTTGAGCAGATAAAGAGCAAAGTACTTTACACCTGAATCATTAGAAATGCCTGTTTTAAAAAATGCATGTTAGCTGGCATGTTTTTCAATAGTCTATATTTATGAAAAATGATTTAGTAGCTAATACTCCTCAACTCAAAAAAGATCACTGCCCCTAAGGTATCTATTAGATGTAGAATATTATCTTGCTCTTTTTTCCCTTCTGTTTCAAAGTGTTTTAGTGTATTATTTCCCTATCATGTCTAGGACCTACTTCTATCTCCCTTTTAGACAGTGTACACACTGAACTTAATCACAGTTAGGTCTATAATAAGAAGCAGAGAATTGTCTTGAAAGAAGAAAACATCATGACTGTCTTTTAAATATTGTGCATATACCCCCAAGGAAAGAATCCATGTAAGTGAAGGATATAAATTATTTTGGTATTATAATGATAAAAAAAGACCCACATTAACTGGTAAAATTAAAACTGATTTATAAATACAATTCAATAATCTGTCCTGTCTCCTATAAAAACACTGATATGTAATCAACTTTAACTATGAAATATCACAGAGAACTGTAAGATGAATTAAATGTCAAAGTGGTCTTAGTGAATATGTACAGCGATAGTTTATTGTCTCCTGTAAATATATTACCTACACAAGCCAGTTATTTTATATGTGATTCTAAAGTAGTACCATTATGCTGAGTGTTTATATGTTTAAATGAAACAGCCTACTTTGGGTTCCCTGCTGGCTCAAGTGGTAAAGAATCTGTCCGCAATGTATGAGACCCAGTTCAATCCCAGGGTAAGGAAGATCCCTAGAGAAGGGAGTGGCTACCCACTCCAGTGTTCTTGCCTGGAGAATTCCATGGACAGAGGAGCCTGGTGGGCTGCAGTCCATGGGATCACAGAGAGACAGGGACAACTGAGTGACTAACACTTTCACTTTGATTACCAACAGAAAAATAAATGGAGGAATATATGTGCTTTAAAAATATTACCTGTTTCAGACTTTTGATAATGTTATTATCATAACCATATATTTACTTTTAGAAAGACCAGAGAAAAAATAAATTTTCGTAGTTGATCACTGTTGCTTGAATTCCACAACTACAATTTCCAATGCTTTTTATATTCAAGAGTAAATGTAATAGTAATACCATTTGCTAGTTAGCATGGGGAAAATATTCTTCATTTAGGAAAGTGTAATAGTTCATTATCTGGAGAATGTTTTTTTTATATAAGAAGGCAAAGTTACGAGTCTTTGTCACTTTGTAATTTCTAGTTTGATTTTGAGTATTATATTTAGCAGAAAAGTGAGGACATTTTTTTCCCAGAGCTTAAAGAAAATAGTTTGCATAATCTTGTATGTTCTTTAAGGAAATTTGGCACTTCCTTCTTTGAATATAGTTTTATCAATTTATCTTACTCATGAACTTTATTTAAAACAAGGGGAAAAGCATGAAAAGGAAACATATATAAATATGCTTGTTTTCTTTGCTTTTTCTGTTCTCTTTTGCTCATTTCCATTCCATTCTTTGTATCCCAAATTATTTGACAATTTCATGTGTGTAATGTGATGGGTGAAGTCCATGAAGATAAGCTGGTCCTATAGGCTATTACTACTACAGAAGTAGTTGAGATATCATGAGGAGGAGGAAAAGTGGGGAGATTCCTTCTGCAACAGGTTGTGCACAGTGAAGAGGGACAATTATCAGGAGTTTGGACTCAAAAGGGATACAGAGAAACTATGGCTGAGGGTTTCAATGATTGGTGAGACCCCCTCCTATCTCACTCATAGACTATTTGTAAATTTGCTAAGCATCACAGATGCTAAATGTGTCCAAAATTTCAGTGGAAGCCAACAAAAAGCTGAAATTCACAAGCCTTATTTTACATAGTGTAGATGCATGCTGATTGTTCTGAACCAACAGGTGAAAGAGAAAAAACACAACAGAATTTGTTGTAGAATTCCTAGATTTGTAACTGTATCAACCCCAGAAACATGGTGTCTGAAACAAGATTCACCACATCTTGTAAGTGCAGAGAAGCCTCAGGTAATATATAGATTGTATGTGTATATATTTCTCAAAGAAACACTGACATCCAGTACTACAATGATCATAAAATAATAGCATTGCACCTAAATAATGCATGCATTTGCTGCATTAGGCATTTGACTGGTGCTTTGGATTTTGGAGAAAGTAGTAATATGCTAGAAGAATTGATGCTTTTGAACCGTGGTGTTGGAGAAGACTCTTGAGAGTCCCTTGGACTGCAAGGAAATCCAACCAGTCCATTCTAAAGTAGATCAGTCCTGGGTGTTCTTTGGAAGGAATGATGCTAAAGTTGAAACTCCAGTACTTTGGCCACCTCATGCGAAGAGTTGACTCATTGGAAAAGACTCTGATGCTGGGAGGGTTTGGGGGCAAGAGGAGAAGGGGATGACAGAGGATGAGATGGCTGGATGGCATCACTAACTTGATGGACGTGAGTCTGAGTGAACTCCGGGAGATGGTGATGGCCAGGTAGGCCTGGCGTGCTGCGATTCATGGGGTCGCAAAGAGTCGGACACGACTGAGCGACTGAACTGAACTGAACTGAATATCATATGGCCTTTGATAGTATTTGTCTAAAGCCTTGTCAGAATCTAAACTTTCTCTATGGAGACATTTCTCTGATACTGAGCTTTTGGTTCTTCTTTGATGTTTTTGGAACTCCATGAATTTTGTAGTGTGCCAGACTAGCTGGTGAAGGTTACTTACTGCTGGACATGTATATTTCCACCTTCAAACCAACAGATTAAAAAAGTAGAAAGTATATATAATAAAATAACTCAGCCAAACCTCAAGTGAAGAGCAACTTTGGTCATTTTTTGAGTCTTTAGATTTAGTTGTTTATAAGTGGTTTCCAAAGTTTATTTTACCAAGTGCCCTTTCAAGATTTTAAGTTTTCTGAACTTACTTTCATTTCTTTATACACTCTTAAACTTAGCATTCATTCTTATTGAGCTTTATGGAGAAGGCAATAGCACCCCACTCCAGTACTCTTGCCTGGAAAATCCTGTGGACGGAGGAGCCTGGTAGGCTGCAGTCCATGGGGTCGTGAAAAGTCTGACACTGAGCGACTTCATTTTCACTTTCTTGCATTGGAGAAGGAAATGGCAACCCACTCCAGTGTTTTTGCCTGGAGAATCCCAGGGACGGGGGAGCCATCTATGGGGTCGCACAGAGTCGGACACGACTGAAGCGACTTAGCAGCAGCAGCAGCATGGTCTGTATAGAAAAGGGTGCTACAAGTAAAGGGAAAGATACCTTTGGAACTTTGAAAGACCCTTCCTTAAGAAAGCATTTGCCCCTATCAACCACGGAGGACATAATAATTCTAAAAAAAGCTTTCTTTTTTTCTTTGCCTTGCTCGAGCCATTGTAAAATTTTATCCAAAAGTGATAGCAGTGGATATTAAAAATTTATCTACTGAAAATAGGATAAATTAAATTGAACAAGTGCCCAGATTCTCAAAGACAACAGACATTTTAACCACAATGTAAATGCCTTCAATATGCCAAACTTCTAAAAACAAAGTTTCCCCTAACACACATCTAATCTGATTCATTTCTGAACATTTTAATTACTTTTCCCAATTATGAGGACAATAGACTACATATGAGGAAAGCAAGCATTTGAAGAATGAAGAATATGCCTTCCAGTTTTACATAAAGTTGCCAAAGTTATGATTTGAATGATTGTTCACCCACTCTCAACTCCACGCGGTTGTCTTCACTGAATTAGTTATTTGTGATTGTGCTATTTAAAATTGTCATAAATGGGAAAATATTTGTATCATTGGACATTATTTAAGAGGGTGCTGCAAATAAATCATTTTTTCTTTTTACAGTATATTAATAGAATGTGTCCTCATTTTTGTCATCATATTTATGCTTAAGATAAATATAGCTCAGCCTTTAAAACACTGTGTTCTATTTGGAAATGTAGATAATTATTTTGATTTGATTATTTTATTTTATCTAAAATAATATGCAAAAACTGGCAGACTTTATTTTTTTGGCCTCCAAAATCAATGCAGATGGTGACTGCAGCCATGAAATAAAAAGATGCTTACTCCTTAGAAGAAAAGTTATGGCCAACTTAGGTAGCATATTCAAAAGCAGAGACATTACTTTGCCAACAAAGGTCCGTCTAGTAAAGGCTATGGTTTTTCCAGTAGTCAGGTATGAATGTGAGAGTTGGACCATGAAGAAAGCTGAGCACTGAAGAATTGATGCTTTTTAACTGTGGTGTTGGAGAAGACCCTTGAAAGTGCTTAGGACTGCAAGGAGGTCCAACCAGTCCATCCTAAAGGAGATCTGTCCTGGGTATTCACTGGAAGGACTGATGTTAAAGCTGAAACTCCAATACTTTGGCTACCTGATGTGAAGAACTGACTCATTGGAAAAGACTCTGATGCTGGGAAAGATTGAGGGCAGGAGGAAAAGGGGATGACAGAGGATAAGATGGTTGGGTGGCATCACCGACTCAGTGGACATGTGTTTGGGTAGACTCCAGGAATTGGTGATGGACAGAGAGGCCTGGTGTACAACAGTCCATGGGATCACAAAGAGTCGGACATGACTGAGTGACTGAATTGAACTGAATACTTATTATAACTAATAATGCATAATATATTTGTAACCATGCTTCCTTAAGGATACGATTTGCAGGTTAGACTAAATTATCATTTCAAGCCAATATAACAGATGCCAGATCTCTTACAGGAATGTGAGGTAATATAAGAAAGAGAAAATTCATATGTTCTGTACTAAAAGATGGAAAATAGATGGGGAAACAGTGGAAACCGTGTCAGACTTTATTTTTCTGGGCTCCAAAATCACAGCACATGGTGACTGCAGCCATGAAATTAAAAGACGCTTACTCCTTGGAAGAAAAGTTACTACTAACCTAGACAGCATATTCAAAAGCAGAGACATTACTTTGCCAACAAAGGTCCGTCTAGTCAAGGCTATGGTTTTTCCAGTGGTAATGTATGGATGTGAGAGTTGGACTGTGAAGAAAGCTGAGCACTGAAGAATTGATGCTTTTGAACTGTGGTGTTGGAGAAGACTCTTGAGAGTCCCTTGGACTGCAAGGAGATCCAACCAGTCCATTCTGAAGGAGATGAGCCCTGGGATTTCTTTGGAAGGAATGATGCTAAAGCTGAAACTCCAATACTTTGGCCACCTCATGCGAAGAGTTGTCTCATTGGAAAAGACTCTGATGCTGGGAGGGATTGAGGGCAGGAGGAGAAGGGGATGACAGAGGATGAGATGCCTGGATGGCATCACTGACTCAATGGACCTGGGTTTGGGTGAACTCCAGGAGTTGGTGATGGACAGGGAGGCCTGGCGTGCTGCGATTCATGGGAAGAGTCGAACACAACTGAGCAACTGAACTGGAACTGGTACTAAAGAAAATCATGAATAATAATTATTTGCAAATTTATTTATAACACATAAGGTGATTGATTATATGTAACACAGGGTATATAGAATTGATATTGAGACTTAATTGTAGTTTTAATTTTACTATGTCTTACTCCTTTAAGCTTCACAAACTTTCCTTTTCTCATATTGAGATTAAAATAATTATAACTACCTTTTTTCAAGCAGGGCTACAGGGAGATTAAATGGAACATAAAATTCAAAGTCATCAACTCATGCGAAATGTTGACCCATTGGAAAGGACTCTGATGCTGGGAGGGATTGGGGGCAGGAGGAAAAGGGGACAACAGAGGATGAGATGGCTGGATGGCATCACTGACTCGATGGATGTGAGTTTGAGTGAACTCCAGGAGATGGTGATGGACAGGGAGGCCTGGCATGCTGTGATTCATGGGGTCGCAAAGAGTCGGACACGACTGACTGACTGAAGTGAACTGAAAATTCGAAACATAAGTATAATTCAGTTCAGTCACTCAGTCGTGTCCAACTGTTTGCGACCCCGTGGACTACAGTACGTCAGGCTTCCCTGTCCATCACCAACTCCCAGAGCTTATTCAAACTCATGTCCTTGAGTCGGTGACTCCATCCTATCATCTCAACCTTCACCTCCTGCCTTAAATCATTCCAAGCATCAGGGTCTTTTTCATTGAGTCAGTACTTCGCATCCGATGGCCAAAGTATTGGGATTTCAGCTTCAACATCAGTCATTCCTTCCAATGAATATTAAGGCTTGATTTTATTTAGGATGGGCTGGTTGGATCACCTTGAAGTCCAAGGGACTCTCCAGAGTTTTCTCCACCACCACAGTTTAAAAGCATCAATTCTTTGGCGCTCAGCTTTCTTTATAGTGCAACTCGAACATCCTTCCATGACTGCTGGAAAAACCATAGCTTTGACTAGATGGACCTTTCTTGACAAAGTAATGTCTCTGTTTTTGAATATGTTGTCTAGGTTGGTCATAACTTTTCTTCCAAGGACCAAATGTCTTTTAATTTCATGGCTGCAGTCACCATCTGCAGTGATTTTGGAGCCCCCAAACAATAAAGTCTCTCACTGTTTCCACTGTTTCCCATCTATTTCCCATGAAGTGATGGGACCAGATGCCATGATCTTCGTTTTCTAAATGTTGAGTTTTAGGGCAACTTTTTCACTCTCCTGTTTCACTTTCATCAAGAGGCTCTTTAGTTCTTCTTCACTTTCTGCCATAAGGGTGGTGTCATCTGCATAGCTGAAGTTATTACTGTTTCTCCTGGCAATCTTGATTCCAGCTTGTGCTTCATCCAGTCCAGCATTTCTCGTGATATTCTCTGCATATGAGTTAAATAAGCAGGGTTACAATATACAGCCTTGACGTACTTTTTTCCCAATTTGCAACCATTCTGTTGTTCCATGTCCACTTCTAACTGTTGCTTCCTGATCTACATACAGGTTTCTCAGGAGGCAAGTTAAGCTAGTCTGGTATTCCCATCTTTTTAAGAATTTTGCACAGGTTGTTGTGATCTGCACAGTCTAAGGCTTTGGCATAGTCAATAAAGCAGAAATAAATGTTTTCCTGGAACTCTTACACTTTTTTGATGATACAGTGGGTGTTGGCAATTTGATCTCTGGTTCCTCTGCCTTTTCTAAATCCAGCTTGAACATCTGGAAGTTCATGATTCACGTACTGTTGAAGCCTGGCTTGGAGAATTTTGAGCATTACTTTCCTAGCATGTGAGATGAGTGCAGTGTATGGTATTTTGAGCATTCTTTGGCATTGCCTTTCTTTGGGATTGGAATGAAAACTGACCTTTTCCATTCCTGTGGCCACTGTTGAGTTTTCCATATTTGCTGGCATACTGAGTGCAGCACTTTCACAGCATCATCTTTTAGGATTTGATATAGGTCAACTGGAATTCCATCATCTCCACTAACTTTGTTCATAGTGATGTTTCCTAAGGTGCACTTCACTTCACATTCCAGGATTGTCTGGATCTAGGTGAGTGGTCACACCATCATGATTATCTGGGTCATGAAGATCTTTTTTGTATACATCTTCTGTGTATTCTTGCCACCTCTTCTTAATATATTCTGCTTCTGTTAGGTCCATACCATATCTGTCCCTTATTGTGCCCATCTTTGCATGAAATGTTCCCTTGGTATCTCTCATTTTCTTGAAGAGATCTCTGCTGCTGCTGCTGCTGCTAAGTCCCTTTAGTTGTGTCCGACTCTTAGCGACCCCATAGACGGCAGCAGCCCACTAGGCTCCCCTGTCCCTGGGATTCTCCAGACAAGAACACTGGAGTGGGTTGCCATTTCCTTCTCCAATGCATGAAAATGAAAAGTGAAAGTGAAGTTGCTCAGTCGTGCCCGACCCTTAGCGACCGCATGGACTGCAGCCTATGTGATCTGCACAGTCCTCCTCCTCCATCCATGGGATTTTCCAGGCAAGAGTACTGGAGTAGGGTGACATTGCCTTCTCCGGAAGAGATCTCTATTCTTTCCCATTCTATTGTTTTCTTCTATTTCTTCACATTTGCATTTCAAGTATAAGGTTTAATCAAAATATGTTTTCTCCCTAAACTAAGATACAAAATACAGCATACTTTATTTCATTAATTAAACTTAGTAAATTTATTTAATATCAATAATTGTCATTATAAATATTTAAAATGTGGTTTCCATCTAAGGATAATCAAAATCAGTTTAAGGGTCATTATACTTTTGAGACATGGAACAGAATTAGTGGTGTAGACAAAAAAGCAAACAGCTAAGAACGGTGCCAGACCTTCCTCATTCTTTGTTAAGAACGGGGTAAATATGTGTTTAGTGTATACTTCCTTCCTTTCAGATCTCTCTTCACTACGTTATTATTATAGTGTGTGTACTGTGTGTAACGAGTGCATGCTTAGTCGTCTCCCACTCTATGCAACCCCATGGACTATAGCCCACTTGGCTTCTCAGTTCATGGAATTTTCCAGGCAAGAATACTGAAGTAGGTTGCCATGTCCTATTCCAGGGGATCTCCCTGACCCAGGATTGAACCAGCATCTCTTGTGTGTCCTGCATTTGCACGTGGATTCTTTACCATAGGCACCACCTGGGAGGCTACGTTAGTGTTACAAGCTTACTCTTTATGTCAGTATCTCATCAAAGTTCTCAGAGTTCTTTCATTTTATGTTTCCTAGAGGCCACCTAAGCAATCATCTCTTAAGTGGTTTAAGGGGGAAAATTGCCAGTAAACATCTTTCTAAAATGTTTCCTGCGTGTTATAATATATAAATTACTTTATCTTTAAAACCTATAGAGACTTCTTTAGACAAATAGTATTAGTCTACATTCAGTTCAGTTCAGTTCAGTTCAGTCGCTCAGTCATGTCCGACTCTTTGCGACCCGATGAATCGCAGCACACCAGGCCTCCCTGTCCGTCACCAACTCCTGGAGTTCATCCAGACTCACATCCATCGAGTCAATGATGCCATCCAGCCATCTCATCCTCGGTCGTCCCCTTCTCCTCCTTCCCCCAATCCCTCCCAGCATCAGAGTCTTTTCCAATGAGACAACTCTTCGCATGAGGTGGCCAAAGTACTGGAGTTTCAGCTTTAGCATCATTCCCTCCAAAGAAATCCCAGGGCTGATCTCCTTCAGAATGGACTGGTTGGATCTCCTTGCAGTCCAAGGGACTCTCAAGAGTCTTCTCCAACACCATAGTTCAAAAGCATCAATTCTTCGGCACTCAGCCTTCTTCACAGTCCAACTCTCACATCCATACATGACCACAGGAAAAACCATAGCCTTGACTAGATGGACCTTAGTCAGCAAAGTAATGTCTCTGCTTTTGAATATGCTGTCTAGGTTAGTCATAACTTTCCTTCCAAGGAGTAAGCGTCTTTTAATTTCATGGCTGCAGTCACCATCTGCAGTGATTTTGGAGCCCCAAAAGATAAAGTCTGACATTGTTTCCACTGTTTCCCCATCTATTTCCCATGAAGAGATGAGACCAGATACCATGATCTTCGTTTTCTGAACGTTCAGCTTTAGGCCAACTTTTTCACTTTCCACTTTCACTTTCATCAAGAGGCTTTTGAGTTCCTCTTCACTTTCTGCCATAAGGGTGGTGTCATCTGCATATCTGAGGTTATTGATATTTCTCCCTGCAATCTTGATTCCAGCTTGTGCTTCTTCCAGTCCACCTTTTCTCATGATGTACTCTGCATATCGTCCTCCAAACTACATTCTGTATATAGACTATTTACTATTGATGAACTAAAATTCAAATTACAGGCTTGTATCTAAGATGACATAAAAATCAATATTCATAAAGCTTCTATACTGGATTATGTTAAATGTTTGAATATTTCTGTAAAGAGATGAATATCTTTGGAGTCTTAAGATTATTTTTCCACGATAGATATGTAATTGCATGAAATACAGTCTCAGTTACTCTTTATATTTCGGATAGGCAGTGCTTTCAAATCTGTGTTATAATTAACTCAGAAGTGTGAAACCTGTAACCAGCATCTCAATAACTGGTTTGAAAGATTGAAGATAATAATCTAACCTTTGCCTCAAGGCTACTGTAGTTTTCATTACTGTAATTTGTTAGACATACTACCAGTACTTTGATTTGGTGATTTGATTCATCCATTTAATCTTGGTTTAGGGAGTTGAACCATTGTTTTAATTCTTCTGCTTATTATAAATTCAGTATATTTCCTGAAGATATAACTCTAGTGAGAGGCACTCAAAAACTCAGTTATAAAATGTCAGAGGGTCACTCTTTTCTATTTATTAACATTAGTTCTTCAACCTGGCTGTTTCTGTTACACCAAATTGAAATAATTGTTTGGGCACCAGCTAAAAATTGCTAGGTTCAATCTGTTTAGATATTCAATACCTCTGTCCATTTAAAACTTTGGTTACTTTAAAAAATTTTTTTTAATATTTAAATAAATTTAATTAAATATTTCAGGTGAAAATGTAAATTTACTTGATATATTATGCTTTAAATTGCATCTGCTCTATAAAATTACATAGCTCCATTAAAATATAAACCTTTTCATTGGACATTTTAACTTAACTATCTAATAACTCTGAGTATAAACTAAACACTGAGTGAATGACAATGCATGCCATGGTTTTATTAAAAAACCTGTTATTGATTTTACACATAGATGTACACATTAAAAAAACCCTAGTGGTCAGTGTTGGAATGAGAGAAAAATCCATCAATATTTGTTACCTAGAAATATTCTAATAACTTTCTTATTGGTCTTGTTATAAGGAAATATTGAGTTAGTGAAATTTTTAAATACTTATATAAATTCAACTATATTTTCAGCATTAAAAGCAAGACTGAATTCTGGTGACTTTTTAGCACAAAGCTGGCTCAATAAATTTTAACATATTGCATTTAACTAACTCCTAGAATTCTGAATCTTTGCTCACTGAGAAATTTCTAAAAGTTGTTTGCAATGGGAAAGCCTGAGAATGCAAGTAATCCTTTAAGAAGTTTAATTTCTGACTGTAAGTATTAACAGACTCAGCTGAGCCTTATACGTGAACATATCAATACATATTGCACATACAGTATAAGTTTATTGCACTAATGCCAGCTTAGAAACACTTTACCAGCTGTTAGAAATAAATTCACGAAAGTAAAAAAAAAAAAAGACAATATGTGCAAAGCTATAATTAATTAATTTGCTGATTGGTATTTACCTTTAGATGGCATCTTCAACAGGACATGCATTCAGTAGTGGTTAACTGTCCTTCAATTTGAATTAGTTTGAATGGGTAATGTGAGTATGCTCTGGGCTGAGTGGGCTCTTAGAAAAGCACAGCTGCTTTATAATCTTGAAGGGGAACAACTGAAACTAAAAAAAAAAAAAAATCAATATGTCACCAGCAGGTTTGTTGTAATAGATGCTTAGCACAGCAGGTTTGTATGAGCTAATGGCTTATTAGGCATGACAAGACAGTTATATTAAATGACTGCATAGGCAGAATCACTGGGGCAGCAAGACGTGCAACTATATAAATGCAGTGTTTTTTTGGCAGAAAGAGGGCCAGACAGGAGTGTGGGTCAGAGTTCATAGGTACCTGTGTTGGAATATAGTACTGAAAACATTTTAAACGTAACAAATTTACATGGATGTAACACTCACTTTGAATTTACCCATGCATTTAAAACTCATCATCAAACAGCTGTTAATTTTTATTTTAAATGATAATAATTTTATATGAATTTACCAATGTACCATTTTCTTTTAAAGGCAAAAGTTATTCTTTACACAATTAATCTAAGGATCAAATACGGGGAAAAGCTATGTTTCGAATGTCTGAAAAAAATAAAAAGAAAGTCTATGTATATTTAAGAGATCAGGTAATAGTCTGCTTCAGAAACAATATACAAAAATCCCAAGATGTAAAACATTTAACAAGTTAAATTCAATCATAATAATTATCTTCTTTGTCTCATTCTAAAGTGAAATATTATCACCATATTGTAATCTTATGAAAGCTTGCAAATGAAATGATCTCATAAAAAGAATGAGTTCAACTCACCAGTAAATTATTTTACATATACTTCCTCATGGGAACCAGAGATTTCCTTAGAAGACTTTTATACAGGCACTAAAGCTATGTTTTTTAATTCATGCACTGGCCTTAATGTTTATTATTCTCTAGTTAATTTCACAGTTTTTCTTTACAGTCAACATATTATTACAACCTGAATTGTGATGTTTCAACACAATCTTGTGACCTTTTAGCAGAAATTTATGGTATACATTGAAGCAGTAATATACACATAAAGAATTCTTCTACAAAGAAACAGTTACTTCAGTATTTCTGCTGAACATGTGGCTAGAGTTTACATCTTGGCTACCTTGCACAAGCTTCCATGAAAAACAGTTCTACTGTTTGTATGAGAATAGACTGCTGATGTTCTCCCATCAAAGAGGTTAAAGTTTCTACTAGGGCTTTCTGTTTAGATTGCTGGGAGACACTTGGTGCTCATCTTCACTATAGAATTGTCAGTACAAAAGGCTGTAAAAACACAGTTTTTTATTCATTTTTTCACCATAGTATAGCATAGTTGTATTTTTTTTTGTCTCATCTCTTTTGCTTTTATTGAGGTATAACTGACAAAGAAAGTTGTAAGATATTTAAACTGTACATGTGATAATTTCACATAAATATATATTGTGAAAGGATTCATAGTAGTATTTTTTAAAATCAGATATTCTTACAATGTCTCTCATGTTTGAAAAGTTAGTTAATTTACCTTGATTCTTTCTGTAACAGCCTTTTGATCTTGGCCCAGTCTCAAATTTCCCACCTGTACGTGTTTCTTACTTGTAAAATTCAAACGGATCCTTATATCTAAAATATTTCAAAGGTTTTAAGGGAAATAAGTTTATCAAATATATGAAATTTTACTCATATATGTCAGTATATAAAATTAGGGATGCATTTCTTTTTCTTACAACTGTTTTTATGACTATAAAAGGAAAATAAGTCTACCTATGAATTAAAATTTAAATTTGAAGCTAATAAAATTCAAATGAAGAGCGTTAACATAGTAGATGTTTTTTACTGAAATGCCAGTTTTACTCACAAAGTAACCTTGACACTGACTGACTCTAGAGATTAGGGTATAATTCCTCGCATTTATCATAGTGCCTCCCACTTAGTGTGGACTCTAGAAACATTTCTTATAGGAAATAATGGCTACCAAGTGAAAATGAAAGATGAGTGATGATTCTTGCAAATGATGGGTTATGCTGGTATGAGGTAATTTTGTTGACATCTTGGGTCTTTTCCTCATGATTTAAAGATATGCTTTGATACTGTGAAGGTCTGCAGAGCAGTGAATCACTGCAAAGCTGCTTGTGAAGTATGTCTTAGGAAAAATTGCGAGCTTTTATTTGTGTCCAGGGTGGAAGGAGCAGCAAGAAGCATGCATGAGTCATAGGACAAAAACACAGAATGCCATTCCAGAGAGAGTGGTGACCTTATGTCTGAGGATGCAGAAACCAAATTGGGGAAATAAGCTGTCTTGTCTCAAAAGTTCATGTAATGAGGATAAAACCAATTTTTTTTCCCTGAGAAGGTTATACCATTGAATTATAGAATTACTTTTATTTGATATTCCAAGTGAGTTACCTCTGCTTCAGTTTGAAACTACCCCAGATGAGACAGAGCCCAAACATAGACCTTTCTTAGCCTACTACTGCTGTTTGTAATTTGGAACAAGGGATACTGTTAAAGGTGTATGCTTCTGCTCCCTGAGAGTTGGAACAATTTCTAAATTCCGTGTTTCCTGTGATGTACTTAGGTAGAATCTACTTTTCTAGGCCCCTTTCGATTTTAGAAAGAGGCTAAATGTTCGAATTAGCAATTTGTACTTTTTTTTTTTACTGATTGCTAAATATAAAAAGAAGTACATACGGAAGGTTGTGGCATATTAGCAAATACTCAAGAAAAAAAAATGTATTATAATAGTAAAATATGAGAGAAGTCATTACTTTGTGGAAGAGAACACTTGTTTCCTAAATGCCCAGTGTCATGGAATGTCAGGCCATGGAATCCTCATTCTTTTATTCCAAGTGTGTTTACTATCATTCCTCCTTTTTCAAAAATGAGTTTAAATGCATTTCACTTGTTGATATGAACCTTCCATTCAGGATCTTTTTCTCTTTAAAATTTTCATATGTGTAGATCCATTTTTATGTGGAAACTGTCCAACTTAAACATTTGTGTATGAAAGTTTTCCAGAGAGCTCTCAAAGAATTCTATTGGATGTCTTTACTGTATTATAAGACTTATACCAAGAAAAGGGAACAAAGACCATATCCAATTAAAACAAGGAAAGAACTCTTGAACCCAGCCATGCATACAAGAAAAATAAATTGTTTGAAGTGAGACATGAGGTAATCGTGACTCCTCAAGGGAGAAGCCAGTACTAATCTGGCTTCTAATGTGCTGGTTGGAGATGAAATGTTTCATTGACATTAGCGCTTAACAAATCACCAAATGTTCGATGAATACTTACTATTTCAGGAGCTCGGTTAAATGGTTTTTCTTCATATGCTCGCATTTCAGCAAATGTGTAAATTATATGAGGCACAGTTGACAGTGTCAAATACCAGGAAAAAAAAAATGCATTTCCTAAAAATTCCAGAATGTATTCTGAGATTTTACTCAGTGCTATACAGTGATTCAAAGTTATTGCTACAGTCTAGCCTATGAGAAAATAAAAATACTAGAAGGCATATTGCAGTTTAGGCCGTGAAAATACTTCCCAGTAAATGAAGACTGTGTTCATAGATATGACTAACACATCTCATTTCATATATTGAGATTATTTGAGATGGGATAGGAACACTTTAGTGATCTAAGCCTTGCAATATTGAATCATAGTGTTTGGGGAGCTAGATGTAGTAACGTATACAATCACTTATAATGACTAATGTCAACTGTGAATGTGGTTCTTTTTCACATGATCACAGCAAATTTAAAAAATGATCAGGACATTTAAAAGAATACAGTCACTTCCTAGGTACCCAAAGTTTCTGTATGCTATGATTTTTCCCTCTTAAAGCTATATTTAGGTTTTACTTAAATAAAATGTATTCCAAAATATTTATTATTATATTAAATCAACAGAATCACTGAGTAGCGTATTTCATTATTTTCAGCCAGTAACTGTTTGTATTCATTTATGGCCAAACTTTTTCACCTTTTATGATTTTCAGCATTCTTTCTTTGTCACTACAAATTTTATGTGGCTTGACATTTTCTTCTCACACTGTCTTTCTCGTAGTGCACTGGCTCAGTTCAAGTTTGGTTCAGTCACTCAGTCGTGTCCAGCTCTTAGCAACCCATGGACTTGCAGCACACCGGGGGGTTTCGCTGTCCATAACCAACTCCAAGAGCTTGCTCAAACGCAGGTCCATCGATCGGTGATGCCATCCAACCATCACATCCTCTGTCTTCCCCTTGGTTCCTGCCTTCAATCTTTCCTAGCATCAGAGATTTTTCCAGTGAGTCAATTCTTCAATTCAGGTGGCCGAAGTATTGGAATTACAGCTTCAGGATCAGTCCTTCCACTGAATATTCAGAACTGATTTCCTTTAGGATTGACTGGTTTGATCTCCTTGAAGTCCAAGGGACCTTCAAGAGTCTTCTCCAACAAAACAGTTCAGAAGAATCAATACTTTGGCGCTCAGCTTTATTTCTACTCCAACTCTCACATCCATACGTAACTAAATGGACATCTGTCAGTAATGTCTCTGCTTTTTTAATATGCTGTCTAAGTTGGTCATAGCTTTTCTTCCAGGGAGAAAGTGTCTTTTAATTTCATGACTTAGTGATTTTGGAGCCCCTCAAAATAAAGTCTTTTTTTTTTTTTTCATTTTTTTTTCAGTGTTTTTATTTTTTTTTTATTTTTTTTATTTTTTTAATTAATTTTTTATTTAATTTTAAAATCTTTAATTCTTACATGTTTAACTGTTCCCATTGTTTCCTTGTTTGCCATGAGGTGATGGGACCGCATACCATGATGTTAGTTTTTTGGATGTTGAGCTTTAAGCCAATTTTTTCACTCTCCTCTTTCGCTTTCATCAAGAAGCTTTTTAGTTCTTCACTTTCTGCCATAAGGGTGGTGTTATCTGCATATCTGAGGTTATTGATATTTCTCCCAGCAGTCTTGATTTCAGCTTGTGCTTTATCCAGCCTGGCATTTCGCTTGATATACTCTGCATATAAGTTAAATAAGCAGGGTGACAATATACACCCTTGACGAACTCCTTTCCCAATTTGCAACCAGTCTGTTGTTCCATGTCCAGTTCTAACTGTTGCTTCCTGATCTGCATACAGATTTGACAGGAGACAGGTTCAGATAGTCTGGTATCCCCATCTCTTTAAGAATTTTCCACAGTTTGTTGTGATCCACACAGTCAAAGGCTTTTGTGTAGTCAATAAAGCAGAAGTAGACATTTTTCTGGAACTCTCTTGCTTTTTCAATGATCCATTGAATGCTGGCAATTTGATTTCCGGTTCCTCTGCCTTTTCTAAATCCAACTTGAACTTCTGGAAGTACACTGTTCACATACTGTTGATGCCTGGCTTGGAGATTTTTGAGCATTACTTTCCTACCATAGAAGATGAATACAGTTGTGTGGTAGTTTGAGCATTGTTTGGCATTGCCTTTCTTTGGGATTGGAATGAAAACTGACCTTTTCCAGTTGTGTGGCCACTGCGGAGTCATCCAAATTTGCTGACATATTGAGTGCAACACATTAGCAGCATCATGTTTTAGGATTTGAAATAGCTCAATTAGAATTCCATCATCTCCATTAGCCTTGTTTATATTGATGCTTCCTAAGGCCTTGGAAGAAAAGTTATGATCAACCTAGATAGCATATTCAAAAGCAGAGACATTACTTTGCCAGCTAAGGTCCAACTAGTCAAGGCTATGGTTTTTCCTGTGGTCATGTATGGATGTGAGAGCTGGACTATGAACAAGGCTGAAGGCTGAAGAATTGATGCTTTTAAACTGTGGTGTTGGAGAAGACTCTTGAGAGTCTCTTGGGCTGCAGGGAAATCCAACCAATCCATTCTAAAGGAGATCAGCCCTGGGATTTCTTTGGAAGGAATGATACTAAAGCTGAAACTCCAGTACTTTGGCCACCTCATGCGAAGAATTGACTCATTGGAAAAGACTCTGATGCTGGGAGGGATTGGGGGCAGAAGGAGAAGGGGATGACAGAGGATGAGATGGCTGGATGGCATCACAGACTCGATGGACGTGAGTCTGAGTGAACTCTGGGAGTTGGTGATGGACAGGGAGGCCTGGTGTGCTGCAATTCATGGGGTCGCAAAGAGTCGGACACGACTGAGTGACTGAACTGAACTGAAAGCCCACTTGCCTTCGCATTCTGTGAAGTCTGGCTCAGGTGAGTGATCACACTTTTGTGGTTATCTGGATCATGAATATCTTTTTTGTATAGATCTTCTGTGTATTCTTGCCACCTCTTCTTAATATCTTCTGTTTCTGTTAGGTCCATACCATTTCTGTCCTTTATTGTGCCCATCTTTGCATGAAATGTACCCTTGATATCTCTAATTTTCTTGAAGACATGTCTAGTCTTTCCCATTCTATTGTTTTCCTCTATTTCTTTGCTTTGATTGCTGAGGAAGGCTTTCTTATCTCTTCTTGCTATTCTTTGGAACTCTGCATTCAAATGGGTATATCTTTCCTTTTCTGCTTTGCCTTTCGCTTCTCTTCTTTTCTCAGCTTTATTTAAGGCCTCCTCAGACAACCATTTTGCCTTTTTGCATTTCTTTTTCTTGGGGGTGGTCTTGATCACTGCCTCCTATACAGTTTCACAAACCTCCATCCATAGTTCTTCAGGTACTCTGTCATATCTAATCTCTTGAATCTATTTGTCACTTCTAATGTATAATCGTAAGGGATTTGATTTAGGTCATACCTGAAAGGTCTAGTGGTTTACCCTACTTTCTTCAGTTTTAGTCTGAATTTTTCAATAATGAGTTCATGATCTGAGCCACAGTCAGCTCCTGGTCTTGTTTTTGCTGACTATATAGAGCTTCTCCATCTTTGGCTACAAAGAATATAATCAATCTGATTTTCGGTATTGAGCATCTGGTGATGTCCCTGTGTAGAGTCTTCTCTTGTGTTGTTGGAAGCGGGTGTTTGCTATGACCAGTGTGTTCTCTTGGCAAAACTCTATTAGCTTTCACCCTGCTTCATTTTGTACTCTGAGGCCAAACTTGCCTGTTACTCCATGTATCTCTTGACTTCCTGCTTTTGCATTCTAGTCCCCTATAATGAAAAGGACATCTTTTTTAGTTCTAGAAGGTCTTGCAGGTCTTCATAGAACCATTCAGCTTCAGCTTCTTCAGCATTAATGGTTGGTGCATAGACTTGGATTACTGTGATATTGAATGGTTTGCCTTGGAAATGAACAGAGATCATTCTGTTGTTTTTGAGATTGCACCCAAATACTGCAAGGAGATCCAACCAGTACATTCTGAAGGAGATCAGCCCTGGGATTTCTTTGGAGGGAATGATGTTAAAGCTGAAACTCCAGTACTTTGGCCACTTCATGCAAAGAGTTGACCCATTGGAAAAGACTCTGATGCTGGGAGAGATTGGGGGTAGGAGGAGAAGGGGATGATAGAGGATGAGATGGCTGGATGGCATCACTGACTCGATGGACGCGAGTCTGAGTGAACTCTGGGAGTTGGTGATGGACAGGGAGGCCTGGTGTGCTGCGATTCATGGGGTCGCAAAGGATCAGACATGAGTAAGCGACTGAACTGAACTGCATTTTGAACTCTTTTGTTGACTATGAGGGCTACTCCATTTCTTCCATGACATTCTTGCCCACAATAGTAGATATAATGGTCATATGAGTTAAATTCATCCATTCCAGTCCATTTTAGTCCACTGATTCCTAAAATGTTGATGTTCACTCTTTCCATCTCCTGTTTGACCACTTTAAATTTACTTTTATTCATGGACCTGACATTCCAGGTTCCTAATATTGTTTTTTATAGCATTGGACTTACTTCCATCACAAGTCACATCCACAACTGTGTGTTGTTTTCACTTTGGCTCCATTTCTTCATTGTTTCTGGAGTTATTTCTCCACTTTTCTCTAGTAGCAGCATATTGGGGCACCTACCGACCTGGGGAGTTCATCTTTTGGTGTCATATCTTTTTGCCTTTTCATACTGTTCATGGGGTTCTCAAGGCAAGAATACTGAAGTGGTTTGCCATTCCCTGCTCCGGGGGACCAAGTTTTGTCAGAACTCTCCACCATGACCCATCCATCTTGGGTGGTCCTACATGGCATGGGTCATGTTTTCATTGAGTTAGACAAGGCTGTGGTCCATGTGATCAGTTTGATTAGTTTTCTGTGATTGTGGTTTTCATTCTGTCTGCCTTCTGAAGGCTAAGGATAAGAGGCTTATGGAAGCTTCCTGATGGGAGAGACTGACTGTGGAGGATACTGGGTCTTGTTTAGATGGCCGAGGCCATGCCCAGCAAAACCTTAGGAGGGGCAAAATTGCCTTTAGACTCAGATCCCATACCCGTCAGAGATGCTTGAATGGCTCAAAGAAAATCTTGTATGCACCAGGACCCAGAGACTCCATATAGACTGTGTCAGATCTGCCTTTGAGTGTTTGAGTGTCTCCGAAGGTACAAGTCATCAGTGGCCTACCGCAGGGGCAGGGCCTCTGGGTGCAGTAGACCTGGGTCACACAGTGTGGGGCATAAGCCCTCTTGGAGGAGGTCACCATTAACCCCACCATAGATCCTTGAAGCAGTAGACTCACAAACTGCAGAAGAATTAAACCAAATAAATTCTCTCACTGTTAAGAAACTTCTAGGACCCACAACAGGTACCCCAACCTCGGGATCTGGCAAAGGGTCTGAACCCCCAGGGAATTTGACTTTGGAGGCCGTTGGGATTTAAATTCTGTAAATTACAGAACTTACACATGACTGGGGAAACAGACTCTTGGAGGACGCAAACAAAACCTTGGGCACACCAGGACCCAGGAAAAAGGAGCTGTGACCCCACGAGAGACTGACCTAAACTTGCCTGTGAGTGTCCAGGAGTCTCCGGCTACAGGGTCGGGGTCACTGAGTGCAGCAGTGCAGGGGACCTTTTGAAGGAGGTCACCATTATCTTCATTACCTCCACCAGAGTTTAGTCCCAGGTCAAAAAACAGGGCAGGAACACAGCCCCACCCATCCACAGATAATTGGATTAAAGATTTACTGAGCAAGGCCCTGCCCATTAGAACAGGACCCAGGGCACTGGTTAATCAGGAGTTTTTAGTCCTATTCATTGGTTATCTCCACAGGGAACAATATCAGTCCAGTTCTCTAACTTTATTTCAACTCACTGCTGCTGCTCCTGCTGCTGTTATGAAACCAATTATAGATGCAAATAATTCTTTCCATGATTACTAAGATAAATACCACATGTAAGAGAGGACTGATTTTTTCATACTACAAAAGATCAACTCTGGGGAATGTAATAGCAATTGTAGCATTGTTTCCTAATCAGTTACACATGCAGAACTCTTCCAGTGGTGCTATAACTTGTCCATTATTTCTTGTAAGCAATGTGTAAAACTCAGAGTGTACTCAGAGAAAAGTTTTAATCTCTTTTCTTGAAAGCTAGTGCTGCTACATTAATGTTAAAAATCAACACCATAAACCACATCTTACTGGTTGTTTTTTAATATGACCCAAGATTAGCTAAGAACTATAGATAGAAGGAGATGGAAACCAGTACTCTTGCCTAGAAAATCCCATGGATGGAGGAGCCTGGTAGGCTATAATCCATGGGGTCACAAAGAGTTGGATGCAACTGAGCAACTTCACTTCTCTATAGATAGAATAATATTTGAGTTTCTTTTGGAAGAATAATAGTGTTGGTCTTAATGAGTTCTTGGGTAAAATGATTGATAAACTTGAGACTCTTGTGTGTCTGTGTGTCCCCGGGCAATAAAAAAATAACAGGCTTAAAACTTTCTGGTAGAAGATCATTCTTTAAAGAAGCAACACTGTACATCCCAGCAATCAAAAAGTTACAGTTGCGTAAGAATGATTATTATTGAATATTTACAGTGCAGGGGACATGCTGATTTATTTCTTACTGCAGTATGGTCTATATTTGGGTAGGTTATTGTTTTAAATGGAGATAAGAGTGAACATTTCAAAACCCTAAAAGGCACAGATCTTTTGAAAGATTTCAATCAATTATGTAGCATGTATTTCTAAGACAAGCAACCACTGTGATTTTTAAACATAGTGAATCTCCAGGGCATCATTCAAATGCATTCATTTAATTAACAAGTATGTATTATTTAGCACTATTATCCACTTAGAACACATCAGTGAACACAACAGATCCCCCTTCTGTTGTGGACCTTATGTTCTTGTGGAAGGGGACCGATTTAGGAAAAAAAAAAAAGGACAAATAAGTAAATTAGTATTTTAGACAGTAGTAAATACTATGGAAAAGAAAAACGGAAAGGTTGATGGTGCTTTGCAGAGGTGGGGGAGGTCAGGTGGCAGTTTTAAAATGGTGGTCAGGGTAGGCCTCTTTCAGACTGTGAGGTTTACAGAGACTTGAAGAAGATGTGTGATAACCAGGGAGTATCTGTGGGAAGAGCATTCCAGACAGAGGAAAAGAGCCAGAGTAAAGGTCCAGTGGGGTGAGTGAGCACTCCTACAGTGTGCTAAGAAGAAGGCCAGTGCGACTGAAGCAGAGAGAGATGGAGCGATGTGCATGCATGCACGTGTGCTCAGTCACGTCTAACCCCTTGAGACCCAAAGAACTGTGGCCTCCAGGGTTCTCTGCTGATGAATTTTCCAGGCAATACATCCTGGAGGGGGTTGCCATTTCCTTCTTGAGGGGATCTTCCCAATCCACGGATCAAACCTGTATCTCTTGCATCTCCTGCATGGGCAGGCAGATTCTTTACCAGCTGAGCCACCTCAAAGTAAAAATGCCTTGAAGGGACAGGTTGCTGCAGATACCTTTAAGACAGTACCATGATGACTGCCTTTCAGAGAAGAGCACTGGATCTTCTGCAGACTGGATAGAGAAACTTTTTAAATCTCTTGGCTCAAGGTTATTTGGAATTAGGTTTGGTATGGTGTCCAAATTCATTTTAAACACCAGCTAATCACTTCATGATTTATCTTCTCTTATTATATTTGTACTCCATGCTGGTGTAGCTTTAGCGAATGCACACGTGTGCATACACATTTGTTGTTGTTCAGTCATTCAGTCATGTCCGACTCTTCTTGACTCCATGGACTGCAGCACGCCAGGCTTCCCTGTCCTTCACCATCTCCCAGAGCTTGCTGAAACTCATGTCCATTGAGTCCGTGATGCCATCCAACCATCTCGCCCTCTGCCATCCCCTTGTCTTCTTGCCTTCAGTCTTTCCCAGCATCAGGTTGGAGCTTCACCTTCAGCATCAGTCCTTCCAATGAATATTCAGGACTGATTTCATTTAGGATAGACTGATTGGATCTCCTTGCAGTCCAAGGGATTCTCAAGAGTCTTCCCCAAAACCTGTTTGAAAACATCAGTTCTTTGGCACTCAGCCTTCTTTATGGTCCAACTCTCACATCTATACATGACTACTGGAAAAACCATAGTTTTGACTAGATGGACCTTTGTCGGCAAAGTAATGTCTCTGCTTTTTAATATGCTGTCTAGGTTTATCATAGCTTTCCGGCTTCCCTGGTGGCTCAGAGGTTAAAGCGTCTGCCTCCAATGTGGGAGACCTGGGTTCGATCCCTGGTCGGGAAGACCCCCTGGAGAAGGAAATGGCAACCCACTTCAGTATTCTTGCCTGGAAAATCCCATGGACGGAGGAGCCTTGTGGACTACAGTCCACGGGGTCGCAAAGAGTTGGACACGACTGAGCGACTTCACCTCCTTTCAAGGAGCAAGAGTCTTTTAATTTCTTAGCTGCAGTCACCATCTGCAGTGATTTTGGAGCCCAAGACAAGAAAGTCGGTTGCTGTTTCCATTGTTTCCCCATCTATTTTCCATGAAGTGATGGGGCTGGATGCCGTGATATTAGTTTTATGAATAGTGAGTTTTAAGCCAGCTTTTCATTCTCCTCTTTCACCTTCATCAAGAGGCTCTTTAGTTCCTCTTTGCTTTGCTCCATGCGAGTGGTGTCATCTTCATATCTGAGGTTGTTGATATTTCTCCCAGCAACCTTGATTCCAGCTTGTGCTTCCTCCAGTCCGGCGTTTCACATGATGTACTCTGCATGTTAAGTTAAATAAGCAGGGTGACAACATATAGCCTTGACGTACTCCTTTCCCAGTCTGCAGCCAGTCCTTTGTTCCATGTCGGGTTCTAACTATTCTTGACCTGCATACAGGTTTCTCAGGAGGCAGGTCAGGTAGTGTGGTATTCCCATCTCTTGAATTTTCCACAGTTTATTGTCATCCACATCATCAAAGGCTTTAGCATAGTCAATGAAGCAGAGGTAGATGTTTTTCTGGAACTCTCTTGCTTTTTCTATGATCCAACAGCTGTTAGCAATTTGATCTCTGGTCCCTTTGTCTTTCCTAAATCCAGCTTGAACATCCGGAAGTTCTCACTCCACGTACTGTAAAATTTCTAGCTTGGTAAATTTTGAGCATTAGTTTACTAGCCTGTGAAGTGGGTACAATTGTGCAGTAGTTTGAACATTCTTTGGCATTGCCTTTCTTTGGGATTGGAATAAAAACTACAGGGAGGGAACACATTCCCCACTCATCAGCAGAAAATTGGACTAAAGATTTACAGAGCGTTGTCTCCCCATCAGAGCAAGACATAGTTTACCCCATAGCCAGTCTCTCCCATCAGGAAGCTTCCACAGGCCTCTTTTCTTCATCCATCAGAGGGCAGACATAATGAAAACCACAATCACAGAAAACTAAGTAACTGATCACATGGATCACAACCTTGTCTAAGTGAATGAAACTATGAGCCAGGCAGTGTAGGGCCATCCAAGATGAATGGGTCGTGGTGGAGAGTTCTGACCAAACCTGGTCCCCTGGAGAAGGGAATGGCAAACCAGTTCAACATTCTTACCTGGAGAACACCATGAATAGTGTGAAAAGACTAAAAGGTAAGACACTGAAGGATGAACTCCCCAGGTCAGAAGGTGCCCAGTATGGTACTGGAGAAGAGTGGAGGAATAGCTCCAGAAAGCATGAAGAGGCTGAGCCAAAGTGGAAGCAGTGCCCATGTGTGGATGTGTCTGGTGGTGAAATAAAGTGCACACATATACATGCACACAAAACTAGATGGATGGGTGGATGACTAGAAAGAAATTTTCTTTTCTAGGACCAATTATATTCATGTATATAAATAAATATTCATGAATAAATGCATATATGGTTCATAAAATTTCATGAATAATTTAATACATGTCCTGAAAGAGTGTTATATGTGTTTGAAATCTGTGCACCTTGGCGCCCCCTTCCTTCTGCAGCATCTTGTGAGTATTATCAGGTGGCTGCAGTCTTGCTGTCTTTATATCTGTCTCTTGCCCCCTGACTGAAAAGAATCAAGTGCTACTTTTTCTAGTACTATTAGATTCCCTGTGCTTTGAAATTCTGTAGCCTTTGTCTGTGAAGGGATTTTGTTCTGTTACTTTTTGTCCCTTGTATCCAACAAATTCTGTTTTTTTATATAGATTTTTTATATGGACCTTTAAAAAAATCAATTGGATTTCTTGCAGTATTGTTTCTGTTTTACATTTTTACTTTTATCTGCAATTCCCATGGGATCTTAGCTCCCCAACTAGGGATCAAACCTGCACCCCCAGCATTGGAATGTGAAATCTTAACCACTGGACCTCCTGGGAAGTCCCCCAACAAATCCCGCTTTAAAGGACCTTTTCCGTTAATACTTGCTCGATGTCTCCAGTCATTAAGCTATTGCTTTGTAGGTCCAGTTTTCTAGCAGCGTCTGTTTTCTTCTGTTCAATACCAGGCTCTTTATGTGCATTTCTGTGTCTGCTGTTTGCACATCAAATCCTCCCCTTTCATCTGCAGGCCTCTGCAGTTGGGATTCTTCCCCTGTTATCTCACCGCTGAGTCTGCTACCTCTTTACTGCTGTTAGTGTTCTTTTCATTCTTTATCTGATTTGATCTCTTTATAACATTCGAGGCAATGGACCCCATTTCTCCTTGAAAATATTCTTTTCTTTGGTTTCAGTGACAATATTATTTCAAGTTATTTTCTACTTTTAAGGCAACACAACTTCTTTCTAATCTTTTCAAATCCCTCTTTTGTACCAACTTGGTAAATACCAGTGTCTGTAGGGCCACCTTCCACACTCTGGACAGTCTCAACTCCTGACAAAACTTCCATCAGTATCTTCATGGTATCATCCTTCCCAGATGTATCTCCAGTTGAGGTCTCATCACAGTTACGTAGAACTGTGTCCTAGACACCAGTGTGAAAATCCATATCCCATAAGCACCCTCAAATTCAAGATGTCAAACTCTAAACATCTTCCAAACATCTTTCTCTTCTTTGCCCTATATTTAGTGAATGGCAGCCCTAAATACCCCAGTGTCCAAGCTAAGAACCTGAGCACCATTTTTAAGAGCAATTTTAAATTCATAGGAGAATTGAGAGTCAGGTACAAAGATTTCCTATATACTCTTCCGCTTGCACAGCCTTTCTCATTATTAATAGCCCCACCAGGGAGGGAAATTTATTACAACAGGTGAACCTACTATGACACAATATTATCACCCAAAGTCCGTGGGTTTGGATAAGTGTATAATGACAGATATCCATCACTATAGTAGCATACAGAATATATTCTCTTTGAGCACTATAATGAATTCCTTTTTCACTGCCCCTGTATGATCAATTACTTTGATTTTTATAGTTTATAACACAAAACTTCCTAAATTACCTGTGTCCCAATGTAAACTTTTGTGAAATTATGTTTATTTTTATTCTATAAAACTTGAAACAGATACAATAAATTCCATCATGAAAATAAAATTCACACTAAAGGAAGAGGCTCTAATCATCAAAAGTTATTAAATTTGAACAAATAATGTATAAATTTTAACCTTGTCATTGCAAAAGCAAAAGTGTGATTTAGATTGAGAGAAATAAGTCTACTTTTAGTGATCATTCATTACATAAGATCTATTGAGAAAAACTTTGCCTTTTTTGAGTCATATTGCTTCCAGTTGCACTATATCCAACCTCACATGTCATGAACTATATTTTACATTTCAATGTCCATGAGTTAATTTGGAGAAAAAAGTTTAAATACAAAATACTTTGTTAAATCTGTTTTCTTAATGCAGAACAAAAGACTAGGATGGGGAAATATTTAAAGTACATAATTCTAAAACTGTAAAAATGAAATTTAATTTTAAGAAAAGAGGGAAAAAGCAATGTGAATATATATATATGTGTGTGTGTGTGTATATATATTTTTAGTTACATCTGTCAACTAATAAGTGTATTTCAAGAGAAATGTAGTAAAAATACTGTTTGAAACATCAGTGGTCATTATCACCAGTGGCCAAAGATAACATTGAGATAAGATTAGATGGTGGAGTATATGGTAATTAAAATCACACTTTAGATCACTCTTTAAAGGAGTTTTAAAAATAATAATCATTTAGTATAAAGGAAAGTGTTTCTGCCAAAGTTAAAGAATCTCAGGATACAAAGAACTTAACAGTTGTAGGAGAATGAGGCAAAACATTCCAAATTTGAAAAAAAAAAATTCAGTAGGATATGACTAACAAATATTATAACTGGGAATGCATAATAAGCTAGAACAGTTGTTAAAAATATATGGTAGCCTCTGCAGAGAAAGTTTGTCATTAAGAATGATTTACACATTTCCTGTGATATTGTGCTTAAATTTTGCAATTGTATATGATCAACATACATTCATAATCTTACCATTGTCTTTTTCCAGGATAACCATAATTGCTTTGGACTTTACAGAGTTGGCTCAGAAGCAAACTGTTGTATATCAGAAATGTAATCTCCACAACTTACAGCTAGCTAGTGGCCCTCTAACATGACAGATGGCGCCCTGCCTGTCTTAAGCAGCTTGTGGGACAAAGCTGAATGTCAACACCACTGGGATGTAATTATTGCAATCTCTTGGGTCCAGTTTGGCGTGACCCTGAAAGCAGTTCCCCAGAAACTGCTGGAAGCAATGCAGTGATAGAAAGAGCAAAGAAATGGGAGCTTTTTGAAACCAGTAGCATTTTCATTTTACTGACAAGTGTTTTCACACAGCTTGAGAATAAGTATTTTTCATGTGGCAAATCAAACTGACAAGAAAATTGAAAAAAAAATTATCAATTTCCTGTGTGACCTAATTTAAATATTATCAGAGTGTCTTTTATTTATATTGCAGAAGGAGCTGAATAGCTCAAAACGGTTTTGAAAAAAAAATGCTTTTAATGATTAAAAAGCAATATCAACTATATTTAAATTGTTTGCTAAATAACTTGATAATACTTTGTTATATTTTAAGACATACATTGTAAATTACTCATTTAATTTAATCTTTAAAACAACCCTATAAGTTAGATATTATCATTAGCTCCAATTTATAGGTGGTGAATGAGGCACAGAGAAGTAATTTACGACACAAAACCAGTGGTAGATCAAGGGCCCTAGCCAAGACATCTAGTTTCGGAGTCCTTGTTCTTAGTCATTTTGCTTCTCTGTATTCTGCCTTGTATGTTTCTTAAAAATGCTCAATCTACCTGTGTAGCAAAGTAGTACCTATAAAGATTATGGGGCTTGATACTGAAAACATAATGGAAGATAATCTAAAATTCCAAAGATACTAAAAAATAGATCATTAGAGAAATTATTAACATATGAATTGATTACTCATAAATTTCTCCTCAGAAAAGTGCCTTTAAGTTATATATATATAAAGCTTAAAGGCACTATAAGTGCCTATATATATATATATATATATATATATATATAAATATGCATGCTGAGTCGTTTCAGTTGTGTCTGACTCTTTGCAACTCTGTGGACCATAGCTCGAGAGGCTCTTCTATCCATGGAGTATCAAGAAAGAATACTGGAGTGGGTTGCCGTAGCCTCCTCCAGGAGATCTTCCTGACACAGGGATTGAACCCAAGTCTCTTATATCTTCTGCATCATGTGTGTGTGTGTGTAAATATATATATACTAAGGATACTGAAAAATGCTTTTTATTAGTAAAAAATTAACATCCCCAAACAGATATGCTTTCATGTGCCTTTTAGTGGGGTGGGGGGACTTTATACAAATGTCCCAACTCCTTTTCTGATTTATAAGTGGCACAGACATTTCTCTTATACATGAAAACAGGCATCTAAAAGTCATCCTGCTGCTCGTAATTAACAAAATCTGGGCACTGTGTATGTATTATCTCATTTAATCTTCACAATAGCCCATGAGAAAAGTGTTGCTTATTATAACTTCATTTTACAGATGAAGAAGCTAGAGAGAGAAGTAACTTGCCCACAGCATTTTAAATAATGCGTAGAACAAGGTGATACATCTGTGGTAAAAGCAATTGCATACTGTGTAGATATAATTCGTTTGCTTATTGTATCAATCAACCACTAAGCAAGAGATAGTGAGAGCCTAAACAGTGTGAGGAAGATACCTGAGGAACTGTAACTGCTAGTTGTGACTTTTTCTTGTAGGGTTTGGTTGGAACAGTCTGTTCTAACTAGTAGAAGCAATAAGCAGGCCCTTAAGGAATTTGCAGTCTAATTGTTGAAATTACTCATACTGTGAAAAACTGTAAAATGATGGATTATAAATTTTTAGTGTAAACAAGGAGTAGCATAAGAGTCTCAGAGGGGCAGTTGTGGTTTAAGGATACCTCCCACAAATCTCCACTCCGAGAAAGGGGCTCTGAGGTGGATCTTGGAGGAAGAAAAGGTAAAGTAAGGTGTAGGTGGGAGGAAGGGCTTAATCATTAGGAAAGGCAAAAGCAAAGACCAAATTCATGATGCACTTGTGCACTTGAGAGCTGAAAGGTGTGGAGCCTGGTGAACATTTCACTGAAACTTCCGCTCTTGCCCCTCATGATCTACTTTCCACAAAATGACTGGTTGTCTTTTTAAAACAAATGAGAAAGTGTTTCTCCCTGTATACTGCAATTCAATAATTTTATACTTCACAGAGAATCAAGAACCAAATGCTACAGAATGAGTCCCTGCTGAGAAGTCTCACCCACACAGTGTGTGTGGGAAGAGAAAGGTGACTTTAGTCAGTGAATCAGGCCAGAACAGATAGCTCTGGGGAGGGCATCGGTCTTGAAGAAGCCGTGAGGAGTGGTGGAGCCTGTGGCTTCCTCAAATGCTATATTAAGTCCTACTCCCCTCCAACTGCCCCATGTAGAAGGAGCTTTTCTTTTGCTTGGTATTCTGGTCCATTTAAGAGCATCCAGAAATCCTGATTTTTATGTGAAATCCCTTTTTGAAAATATTTGGCTCAATAAGAATAAGTGGAAGAAAAAAAAAAGAAAAAAGCACTGTGCAGACAAAATACATCTGTAAGACAGATGTCTAGATCAGAGCCACGGGCCGCTAGTGTCTGACCTCTGCTCTGCTCGGTCTGGCTCTGCCTTGCTCCTCACCCCCAGTTCATACTACACCTTCTCCTGCTCACAGCGTTCTCGCCGCAGTGGCTTCCTTTCACATTATAAAAATTGTTGATCCCTTCCATCCTCTGGGTCCTTCATGCTTGTTCTTTTCTCTGTCTACAGTTGTTTGGGGGTCCTTCTCATTCTTCAGGCCTCAGCAAGACTTTCACTCCCTTAGAGTAGTATTTCCTGACTCCTGTCTAAAACTGTTACCTGACCCCTTGCCCTTTGTTTCCTTCCTTTCTTCCACTGGTTCTCAAAAGTGTGGTCTCGGGGTCCCTGGAGATCCTCATGATCCTTTCAAGAGGGCCCACAAAGTAAAACTAGTTCCACTGTAGTAGTAAGATGCATTGTTTTTGCTTTCTCTTTTCACTTACATTCTTTCATGATTGAGTAGTGGAATTTTCTAGAAGCCATATGACAGGTGATACTGTAACAGACTGAATGCAGAAGCAGATATGAAAATTCTACTCTCTTCTATTATCCAGACAGATCTGAAAAACATCACTACTCTTGTCATTAAACTTTTACTTTGAAAATATAGATATTTTCATAAAATCACATGACTAACATTAATATGCAGTGGGCTTTATGGTGGTTCTTAATACATTAATACATATTATAACTTTTTCAATTTTAATTTCTGTTATGGTAAATATCACTAAACATAGACCCAAAACAAGTTCTTTGATGTACATAATAATTTTTAAGGATGAAAGGAGTCTTGAGACCAAAATTTTGAGAATTGTTGCTTTATAGATATTGTATATATCAAACACAAAAATTGCCTTTTATTTACTTGTTTCTTCCACTAAAATAGAGGTTCATTGTGGGTAGGTACTTTGTTGTATTCACCACTTCAACCATCTTCAGCATCTAAAACAGTACCTGAAGCATAATGGACACTCAGCAAACATGGGGAATAAGTGAATTAGTAAATGAACATAAGATGTGTAAATGAGAATTCTGTTTGGAAGGATAAGTTTGAGCAAGCTCTGTAAAAAGTCCAGCATACGAGGAAGGGCTGTGAAATTGATCATGCACTTAATGCAGAAAATTAAAGGTCTACGAATGAGGAAGTAACAGTTGTAAGTGGTGTATTTAAGAAATTACTTTATAGTAGAAGTTAAATGAAATCAAATTATCCTTATTTTTTTTTCTTTTTCCTACACATCTTTGTCAACTCTTCAACCTACTCTTCCTTTGGCTTTTTGAGGAGGAAGTTTTTGAAACCCATGTACATTTCTTACAGCTGTAAATACATTATGTCCTAATGAATGAGGTCATATCAATTTAAATGGAACACTGACAGAAAACACAGTTTAGTTCATTAGTAAGGCATGACAAATTTATAGTCAGAAACTCGTGTTGACTTTTATAGAGGAACATAAATTAAATGTGGGCAGTATTAAAAGTCTGAACTCACTGGGGCAAAAATACACATATTCCTCCAAGGCAAGCTGCTAATATAAAGCAAGGAGATGTATCTGTGATGTAATTTGAAGGGCTCCAGGGGAGGTCTTTCTCCTTCCACCCAGGGGGCACAAGTGTTTAAACTCTACCATTAGAGAGACCTTCTTTGAAGTGACTCTTTCTGCTGTGCTCTTTTAAAATACAAATCCCATAGAGAACGTTAAGAATTTGGTACCAAGCTGCTGTATTTAATTCTGCCTCTATGTTATATTAGCTGCATGATCTTGGGCAACTAATTAAACATTTCTATGCTTTAGTTTATGCATTGTAAAATAGAGACACCAATAGAGTTGTTGTGAGAACTGAATAACATGTGTAAAGACAATTGGTGTGGTCCCTACATGTGGTATGTCCTCTGGCAGTGTTAGTGTTTATTGTTATGTCATTGTGGGTAGCATAGGAGACTGGGTGTTAAGGAGAACTCACTTTAGAACTAAATGACTAAGAAATCGCAAGTAATTTAGCATATCTAAGCTTTGATATCCTAATTTAGATGAATAAAAATAAGAGACAGCTGACTTTAGTTCAGTTAAAAGGAAGAAAATGTTTTTTAACAAATGGATGTGCTGAGTGAATGGAATGCATAATAACTTTCTTTAAAAAATTAATGATGGGGAAAGAACTAATATACACTCTGTAGAGTGCTTTAATGGAGGCATCTACAAGATGCTGTGGAATCATGGAAAAGGAAGATGGCAGTTTTGATTGTCATCAGACAAGACATGAAAGAGAAAGGAGTTTTTTTCAGATGGACTTTGGACATAGAAAGGTTTTATGCAATTCAAGTGGGATAGGGTAATTCCAGGTAGGAAAGGTTCTGATTGAACCTCTTTCTATAAGGAGGAGTGCACATACAGTACTTAGCACACAATAGGAGGTGACTTAGTGGAAACCTAATTTGGGGAAAAAAGAGTTCAGAAATACTGTAGAGAACATGGAAGTTTATGAGTTACAGATTGGGCTTTCACTCTTCAAGAAAGAGAGACACTTTGAAAATTTATGGACCTGAGAGGTTTTGATCATCTGTGGTCATCTCTTCTATAAAAAATAAACTTTGGTAACAAGGCAAGGGAAGAGATGGTGAGAAGTGAGAGTAAAGTCTGAGAAAGTAACTGGAAGAAAGAGGGACCTGAAGTCAGAGTTATAGATGAGGAGATTCTAGACATGAAACCGGTGGACATGAGGCTCTTTTTTGGTTTGAGAAATGAAGGAATGAGGGTCAAGGATGATACTGGGGTCTGCATCCCAGAAACTGGAAAGATGTGTTTAAGTAAATAGTGTTCAAAGGAAAGGAAAAGCTGGTTTGGGGGAAAGAAAATAATACTTCTAGCAATAGAGGAAAACATATTAGTCAAAAACATGTTTGAGGTGCTCACAGCTCCTCTGATTTACCTCTCTCGTGCCGCAGTGCCTGGCATGGAGAGCATCATAAATATGAGTCCAGCTCTGATGCAAGGGCTCTGGTGTGGGATCTGGAAAAGCAAAGAATGTAGAAAGAGAGATGAAGCTATGTAGAAAAGCATCATATATTGCACATTTTTACTTCTTCAGTGAGAGTTTTTATGAGGCTATAAATGTTAAAAGTAACACAGAAAATTTGTGCTCTTAGCATTTAAGGATTGATCTATGAACAAGTAGGTTTATATATCAAGTGGTTTCTGCTTCTCTTGTAATGAGATGCTGATTTTCTTTGCTGCTAAAAACCACACTTACATTAGCATTTTGGTAGCTAATTACAGTTAATTATAACATTAAATTCATATGTGATTACTTACAAGCTTGCCAAATCTGTGTGTGCATGGGGGCATTCTAGTTCATTCATCCAAATTACTAAAATTTTTACTGAGTTATAATAATACCAGGATTTTATATTAAAATACCCTTTTGAAAAATCTCCTGTATCCTCATTGCAGTTAAAATTTTAGTTACTCATAATTTATCCATTTGACATATACCAGGCATTTTATACTCTTAAATATACATTTAACATAGGATTTATGAATAGTAAATAGTCTATCATAATTTTAAATGTGTATTTTAGTATTATAACTTCTGCTTTGACAAAACAAGCCTGTAATGCACTTAATATGGGTAATTCCCAATTTAATAATAAATTATTTTCCGTGATGTTGTTAGTTGTTTGTTCTAGTTCCCTTTATGACACCTGGAATAGCCACAATAGCAACTATAGAATCACACAGACATCACCTATGGAGTCCTGCAGTCTGCTACTTGTGGAATTTCTCCAGCCTACTACAATAAACTCTCCTCCTCCTACTCCAAACCACACACTTGGACATCATCATATAACTTTCATAAATAATCTTTGCTTCCTGTGAAAGGAAAGCATATGGTCATCAGCTGGTTACAAATATATGACTGATGAATATCTGTATTAATAATCAGTATCCCATATTGAATTATAAGTAGGGACCTAGAGAGAAAAGAAGTGATTGTCGTTTCTGGTTCAGCATCAGTCTGTCATTTGTTTTGTTTGTTTTAACTGGAGAACAGAAGTTCAGCATCCTCTCTTCTAGAAGTCACAGTTTGCTACCTGCAGGTCAGTTTGACCCTCAGATCTACACAGTATTAAAAAAAATCTGCAAAATTAAAAAAAAATGATACAGATAAACTTATTTACAAGACAGAAACAGACTCACAAACTTCGAGAAGAATTTATGGTTACTGGAGGGCAAGTGGGGGGGAGGAACAGATAGATTGGGAGTTTGGAATTGACATGTACACACTGCTATATTTAAATAATATTACCAAATAACTAAAAAGGATGTACTATATAGCACAAGGAACAGTGCTCAATATTCTGTAATAACCTAAAAGGGAAAAGAATTTGAAAAAGTTTCTATTTATCATCAGTTTATAGTATCTCCTGGCCTTTTTGACTCATTTGCATTATATATATGGTCTCTAAAGATATAGAATGCTTCCCTCTCATGATATTTTCTTCAGGGACAAGGTTAACTAGTGTGTGTGTGGGGTGTGTGTGTGTGTGTTTATACTGAATATATAAAGAATTGATAAATGTACACTCAGCACTATAATGCCACTTTATACCCTCATTTTCTTCCCTGGTTTCAAATTTATCACATTCACAAAGCACCTGGTATAATAAAGGGAAACACAGGGAGGTCAACAGACTCAACACTTTTTACAAAGGAGAGTAGAATTAATTTCACAATATTTTTACGTATTAGTGATTTCTAAACTGTAATACTTTCAAATACTGCCATTTTCATTAGGATATTTTCCCAATATGAAAATAGTTGCCTTATGTATATACCAGCATAAATACATTTCTTTTTGCATGAAAGGACATATTTTGATTATTTCAATATATTCTCCTGCAACCATTAACATAAAATATTATTAATTCTCACAGTAGCATGTTAAATTGGTAATTTATTGTTTATCTCATATACTAACAAACAAATACTTCCCAAATAAGTATTCCTAAAATAGGCATTCCAGGAGGACCCATTCCCTGGAATTCTCTCATTTGTTCTGCTTATCAGAAACCTAATCATTTCTGTCGGTTCACAAGCATCATTGTTTCCATATCCTCAGTGTCACATTACTCTCTGTGTTCTCTCTAAGCACATCTAGTTAAGCAAATATGTCTTATTTAATTTTTATACCATAGAAATATTATGTTAAAATGCAGTGTCTCTAAATGCATAAAATGTTCTATATATTTTAAATGTTTTATATGTTGAGTGATTATTTTAGATTATTATAGAGTTACAAAAAATTATGAGAATGAGCCCCTTCACTGCTTGTTTCTTCAGAATGCCTAGTTTTCAATCAAAACAAACACCTTATCTGGCTGCCCTAGCACCTTGCAGGAGTGCTGATTATAATTATGCATAGCCATCAACATGGAATGTACTGATAAAATAGACTTTAACCAGGTGACATGACTGCTTCTTAAAGAACTATGAAAAAGAAGTAAAAGTAAAAATACTTGTGTTAGAAAGATAATATTAAAGTGAGGTTTTAATTGTTCAAATACATTTCTTTTAATTTGATTTTTGACCATGATATTATGGAAAAAAAACACTGAACTCCTCAGAAAACAGTCTTTCTTTTTACCTCAGGCCTGAGTATCCTCATTGCTAGTTTCTATAATCACCAGTTATATAATCTTGACAAAAAACTTACCTAAGAATCAACTTCCTTATACATAAATTAAATCTGTGGATTTTGTGCATATTAATTGAGGAAATATCAGAAAGCAGTTTTGGAATCATTACCTATAATTTCCAACTATTAGATAACTATTGATAAATGTCATGAAACAGATATTTATTCAATATTATATGCAAAATACTGAATTAGACACTCAGGGATAGAAAGAAAAGCAAAATATGGTGCTTCCTCTTAATATATTTATAGTTAGGTACTATAATGTCAAGCAGAGTACAAGCACTATAAATTAAGGGCTATGGACAATGGAACTAGAGAGACCAGGAAAATCTAGTAGATCTTTGGTTTGCATCTTTAAAGATATAAAAATGAATTTCGAGAAAGAACATTCCAGATAAAAGAGACAACAAAATTCAAGACATGGAGATCTAGTGATTGGAATGTGTTTGTAGCATGTTAATAGGAGGCTTCCCAGGTAGTTCAGTTAGTAAAGAATCCACCTGCCAATACAGGAGATAGAAGACACACGGGTTTGATCCCTTAGTCAGGAAGGTCCCCTGAAGAAGGAAATGGCAGCCTACTCCAGAATTCCTGTCTGGGAAATTCCATGGACAGAGGATCCTGGCAGGCTACAGTCCAGAGGAGCCTGGTCGACTACAGCCCATGGGATCACAAAGAGCTAGACATGATTGAGCGCACACACACACACAAACACACCTACTATGTAGACCAGTAGGCCAGAGTGAAAGATAAGTTTAGAGGCTATCATGAATTATATGGCTCAGTTCAGTACAGTCGCCCAGTCGTGTCCGACTCTTTGTGACCCCATGAATCACAGCACGCCAGGCCTCCCTGTCCATCACCAACTCCTGGAGTTCATCCAAACCCTTGTCCATCGAGTCAGTGATGCCATCCAGCCATCCCATCCTCTGTCGTCCCCTTCTCCTCCTGCCCCAGTCCCTCCCAGCACCAGAGTCTTTTCCAATGAGTCAACTCTTTGCCTGAGGTGGCCAAAGTATTGGAGTTTCAGCTTTAGCATCATTCCTTCCAAAGAACACCCAGCACTGATCTCCTTCAGAATGGACTGGTTGGATCACCTTGCAGTCCAAGGGACTCTCAAGAGTCTTCTCCAACACCACAGTTCAAAAGCATCAATTCTTCAGCAATCAGCTTTCTTCACAGGCCAACTTTCACATCCATACATGACCACAGGAAAAAGCATAGCCTTGACTAGATGGACCTTTGTTGGCAAAGTAATGTCTCTGCTTTTGAATATGCTATCTAGGTAGGTCATAACTTTCCATCCAAGGAGTAAGTGTCTTTTAATTTCATGGCTGCAATCACCATGTGCAGTGATTTTGGAGCCCCCAAAAATAAAGTCTGACACTGTTTCCACTGTTTTCCCATCTTTTCCCCATGAAGTGATGGGACCAGATGCCATGATATGGCTAGGGAGGTTAATTAATATTATTGTCTGAGTATATACACAGCTACCCCTTGACCTACACAGGGTTTAGGGGTGCTGACCATCCACACAGTGGAAAAACTACATATAACTTATAGACAGCCTTCTGTATGTGCAATTCCTTCATATCCACAGATTAAACCAGTGGTGGATTGTATAGTACTGTAGAATTTACTATTGAAAGAAAATTCAAGTGCAATATCAGTGGACCCACACAGTTCAAACCCATGTTGCTCAAAGGTCAGCTATATTTTGGAGGCTTTAAGATGTTAGTGGAAGTTTTGTTTGCTTAGCTTTATTATTTTTTAAATCTCCTACATTATATCCAATCTTTGTCAATATTTTCTCTAATCAGTAGATAATTGAAGATTTCTTTAGTAACTGTATAATAATCCTTACAGCAATAAATTAAACATTAAATAAAAACTCTGTGAGGAGAGAAATATGGTGTTTAATTCATCATTGTATTGTCAGAGCCTAGTAGTTGGCAAATAATATGCACTCAAGAATATTCTTTGAAATAATTAACCTTGCATGGCAGTAATAGCTACATTTTTTAAACTTTAAGACCATCTTTCTAAAGGCTTTAACCATTTAATTTCACTTGATATATTTTCCAAATAATTCTTATAAAATGTGATATAGCCATAAAATGAAGTAATGTATAAAATTGAGGTATTTTATTGGATAGTTAAGGCAGACCCATAATATTGAAAACCATTGCAAATAAATATGTGACTGTGACATCATGCTGCTCAGTGAATTCAACTGCATATTACATTGTTACAAATGGCTGAATTATTTCTAATATATTTATAATAAATTTTCAGAACTAACTCATCTGGAAACAGTCTTCATTGAAAACACTTTATGATATATATCTCTTTTCTTGTAAGTATAGGCATTTTTATGGTTTAGGGGTAATGGATGTATGAACAAATTAAAAATCAAAGTTTTACTGAATATAGGAGAAAATATTTTTCATATGTCCTATACTTAAAATCTGTTCTAAAGTGCTGTTGTCAGGAAATAAATTACAAAGAATGCTCATACTACTAAGATCTCATTTTCTCATGTTTGTTCAACTGGATAAAGGTCTTTGTTAATTAAGTGAAAATCCGTATTATTTCATCTTGTTTGTCTTTGATTTAAAGTCACACAATAAAGCTATGTCAACACTACTGACATTAAATAAACAAACATCAATTAAAGAAGAAATGCAAAACTGTGCTTTGGAGGTACCTACAGAAGCAAAAGCACGCACCAATAAGTAGGTCTCCCCAAACAGAATTTATCAAGCCCTACAGCATCTGTCTTCATGGTATCCTGTGGCAAGAAGCAAGCAAGCAAGCAAAGGTTTGTGTGGGTGGCCTTCTACTCACTGTCCATCCCCTTGATTAAATGTGCTTCCTGGTTCTGTCTCTGCCACTGCTGGAAGAATATTGGCAGTGGGCCCTTGACCTCTGCAAGGTTTGGCTCTCAAACCTACACTTGGGTTTCTACCAATTAAAACCTACGTCTTGTTCCCTGACTCAGATTATTTTTTTATTATTATCAAATAGAAACAGGATAATGTCTCTGTAACACTCAGGCTTTTGATCAGAGCTCAAACTACATATAGGTTTTACCAAGTTAAATCAATTTTTTCTGTCATGTTGTGGCAATGTTTCAGGGAACATAGTTGGACCATTATATGTCCAGAGCCTCATGTTAGCAGAAATATGACAATGTTCCACTCTGAAAAGTGGCTGTAATAGAGATGGTAAAATATCTTGGGGAAGCAATAACAGTATTCATGCATTTCTAAAATCTTAATGAAGAAGCCAGAAAATAATTGGCACTCATAGACGATTCATAACCTTTTTTAAAAGGTTAGTTTTATGATTATAAACTTAGGCTGTTAGACTTTAGTCACAGTTTACTTTATTCAGTAAAATATAGACAATAGTTCATATCTCCTAAAGAATAGTAGTATTGCTGAAACGTGAGTGTGATAAAAAACATTAGCCTATATTCATTTACTGGCCATACATTTAACCACAAGGACTATTTCAATGAAATTAAGACTTATTTTAATAAAAGTTAAGTGGATTTTGTATAAATAGCCTTTTATATTTTTTTACATCTTCATTAAAATAGTTTTCCCAAGTTTAAATATAAATTTATAGCCCAATAGATGAGACGTTCTTGAAAACTGATTGTTTAAAAAATAAGTTGTATCTGGCAGATTTACAAAGGGACTCCTAAGCCAAAACATATGCAAAAGGTGTTAGAGATTTCTAAATTTCAGTTCAGTTCAGAAACATTTTCTGTGCCAGCCACTGAGCTGGGAGCTGAGTTATCAGCACCAAATAAGGCCTCATGCCTCGTCTCAGAGAGGAGCTTACCATCCAGTGAACATGAAAGACACCCAAATGGAGGCTGTCACCAAACTGTGGCAATGGAAGTGTGCTGATACTCAAAATGTATGCTCCTGAACAAATTAACATAGAAAATACACATGGCAAAGATCATATCTTTGTTTTCAACATAAGGAATTCACTTCATGCAGTTGCATAGCCATGAATGAGATGACTAGTTGTTCCCCTGACTTAGAGAGGCCCTTGCAAACATTTGTGAACTCATTAGACCCACCTGAGGCTTGACATAAATCTTTAGGATGAATTTGGAAATGATAGAGAAGATCAGTTATCCTTTCTGGAAAGGGTACTTTTCTGAAACAACCAAAACTCTAAGACAAGCATACCTAAACTTAGTAGTACACTTGTTATAAAAACCAAAGGAAGTGATTTCTAGACCCGTAAACATGAAGGGGCAAAAATGTTATCTAAATATGCATGTCTAAGCATGTCTAAGTCAAGGCTATGGTTTTTCCTGTGGTTATGTATGGATGTGAGAGTTGGACTGTGAAGAAGGCTGAGCGCTGAAGAATTGATGCTTTTGAACTGTGGTGTTGGAGAAGACTCTTGAGAGTCCCTTGGACTGCAAGGAGATCCAACCAGTCCATTCTGAAGGAGATGAGCCCTGGGATTTCTTTGCTAAAGCTGAAACTGCAATACTTTGGCCACCTCATGCAAAGAGTTGACTCATTGGAAAAGACTTTGATGCTCGGAGGGATTGGGGGCAGGAGAAGAAGGGGACGACAGAGGATGAGATGGCTGGATGGCATCACTGACTTGATGGACTCGAGTCTGCGTGAACTCCGGGAGTTGGTGATGGACAGGGAGGCCTGGCATGCTGTGATTCATGGGGTCGCAAAGAGTCGGACACGACTGAGCAACTGAACTGAACTGAAGCATATAATTAGGCCAAATTATCACAATGCCTCATCTACATAAATAATATAAATGTACTTATTTTTACATAGAAAAAAATGGGGAATTATCTTGAGTTTTCAGCTCTATTTTCTCTTGTAATTTTGGTCTAAGAATTCAAGTGTGATGGAGGCCTGTTTCAGAAGGGAATTTTAGGCAGGATTTTCAAATAATAACAGTTTCAAATGATGAAAGATGAAAGAGAGGGAAAATGCTTTAAAAAATCACAAGGTCCTATAAAGTCTGAGTGTTGCAGGGAAGGAGACAAAATATACAGCTTTTAAGTCAGGAGCCCAGACTTCATCCTCTTTAGATACCATTAAGTTCTATATGTCTAGGGGTCAGTTATATTCAAACTGAAGTTGTATTGGAAAAATTTGTTTTCTCCCTAAACTGCTGCTGCTGCTGCTAAGTTGCTTCAATCATGTCCGACTCTGTGCGACCCCACAGACGGCAGCCCACCAGGCTCCCTCGTCCCTGGGATTCTCCAGGCAAGAACGCTGGAATGGGTTACCATTTCCTACTCCAGTTCATGAAAGTGAAAAGTGAAAGTGAAGTCAGTCAGTCTTCTCTGACTCTTAGCTAAGATTCCTAAAATAAATGGACGAGAGGAATGAAGAATTACCTCTAATTCATACTTGTTCTACATAAAACTGGACCCAGTCTCGGGTAAAATGCATCTGGTCTAATTAAACTTTGCAGGGCAGTGTGAGAGGATTTAAAAAGAATGGGCTCTGATCTACACCTAGCAAATTTATGAATTGGATGGCTCAACTTGATGTATCTCAAGCTTCTTACTTCAGTTTATCTTGTGAAAGTGAAAGTCACTCAGTCATGTCCAAGTCTTTGTGACCGCATGGACTATACAGTCCATGGAATTCTCCAGGCGAATACTGGAGTGGATAGCCTTTCCCTTCTCCAGGGGATCTTGCCAACATTGCAGTAGGCAGATACTTTACCAGCTGAGCCACAGGGGAAGCCCAAGAATACTGAAATGGGTAGCCTAGCACTTCTCCTGGAGAAGGCAGTGGCACCCCACTCCAGTACTCTTGCCTGGAAAATCCAATGGACGGAGGAGCCTGGTGGGCTACAGTCCATGGGGTCACTAAGAGTCGGACACAACTGAGCGACTTCACTTTCACTTTTCACTTTCATGCATTGGAGGAGGAAATGGCAACCCACTCCAGTATTCTTGCTTGGAGAATCCCAGGGACCCGGTGGGCTGCCGTCTCTAGGGTCGCACAGAGTTGGACACGACTGAAGCGACTTAGCAGCCCTTCTCCAGGGGATTTTCCTGACCCAGGAATTGAACCGGGGTCTCCTGCATTGCAGGCAGATTCTCTACCGACTGAACTATTGTGCATTAATTTATTTTTATTCATTTTATATACTTCGTTTGAGTATGTTTGATTTGTAAACACCAATACTTGATGTAGGGTTTACTTTATTTGATGGTTTCATTGTTTGTAAAAATAGGGACTGAAATTTTTCCTCCAAAAAGCTATTTTGTTTTTATGACTACAACATAAAACTCTAATCTCACAGTCTCTTAAGAGTAGTGCATTAAAAAAATAAAAGAAGAGTAGTACCTTAGTTTGCTGTAGAGTATTCACAGAGGTTTTTCACTTTGGAAAATATCTGGGTATCTGCATAACTAAAACTTTTCCTTTGGGACTTAGTGTCAAGTCATCAGTTAAACCAGATGGAAGCCCTGCAGGCAAATATCTTCATTCTTTCATAATATAGATTGTGTGTGTGCTCAGTTATGTCCGACTCTTTGTGACCCCAGGGACCGCAGCCTGCCAGGCTCCTCTGTCCATGGGATTTCTCCAGCAAGAATGCTGGAGTGGGTTGCCATTTCCTCCTCCATGGGATCTTTCTGACCCAGGGACTAAACCCGCATCTTCTGCATCCCCTGCATTTCAGGCGGATTCTTTACTGCCGAGCCACTTGGGAAGCCCATGTATATAGATTGATGAGTCTCAAACCTGCCTGAACTTCAGTATTCTCAGGAAGACTTATTTATAGCGTACATTTTGTCCAACTCTTTGCGACCCTATGGACTATAGCCCACCAGCCTCCTCTGACCATGGATTTCTCCAGGGAAGAATACTGGAATGGGTTGCCATTTCCTTCCCCAGGGAATCTTCCCAACGCAGGGATCGAACCCATTGATTTGATCCTGCATTGCAGACAGATTCTTGACCATCTGAGGCACCTGAGAGGCCCGCACATTCTTGAGCCCCACCTCAAGGAATTGTCATCCAGTGGTTTACAGTAGGGTCCAGGATACATATTCTTATATGACTCTCCTTAAAGCCTTCCTTATATACAGATATAGGAGCCTGCAGAACCTAGGATTACAAATGCCTAAGGGCATTTTCAGTTTGTCAGTGCTGTAAGTGTGGTTGAGTCCTTTAGATGCTTAACAAAATAAAGTGAAATTAAGGCAATACCTTAGATAACACAACAAAACTCCCCATATCAAGGTCTAATATGGAAACACTGTAGAAGTTTTAAGGAGAAAAGAAAACCTTACCAGGCTATTTGATTCACTTTCCAACTTTGTGAACATAGACTATCCTTAGTCATATTTAGAAACATCATGATTGATAACAAGATATTAACAGACATGTCGTATAACTTAAACACTGGTAAATGTTTAGCTGGTAAAAATGTTTGAGCTGGTAGGAATTTTTAGTGTGTTTAGTTAGCAAAGAATCTTTAGTTCCTGTAAAATATTTGTCATGCTAACTCTAAGCTAGTTGGTCTAATCAAAATATTCCCTTAATATTATTGTCAGGTGACCAGAACTATGGAGAAAGGCAAGAACTGGCCATCTTCATCAGAAAATGTTTTTAACAGATTTAAATACAAATATATCATTTTAAATTTTATGATGTATTGTTGGATGGAGAAAAAAGTTCATATCAGTAATAATTGTTATGGGCTTCCCTGGTGGCTCAGATGGTAAAGAATCTGCATAACTTTTTAAATTGAATATACTCTAATCAAATATTTTATCTAGTGATAAATAATTCTAATTTAGCAATTAGTCATGAAATTAAAACATTGTTTTGTTTTTCATTTTTGGTCTTTTCTTGCCTTGTCCTTTCCTTTCTTTTAACTGCTGGACACTTTTGAAAGTATTGTTTTGTTGATTTAAGAATATATGGCACATGAGCACATCCTTAAAAATTCAAATTCCCTTTGGTAAAGGACCTCTTTATCACTGTCACCAAAGACTGCATCATTTGAAGTATTTATATCCTCTTCTTGGAAGTTAGGAATTTGACTTGAATTTAAGGAATACATGTACAGTACATATATAAGCAGAAAAGAAAATGGATTAAATTCAAGAATCAATTTAATGAAAGGCTTATTAGGTGAAGTTGAAGAGAGACTTTCTTTTCCTTTAAAAGACATTGATGATGAAATTTGTGGGCTCAGTGACTGTTCATCCTGATACCATTATCCAGTGGCATGTGGTTGTTAGAATGAAATACGAGGGAGGAAGGGGAGGATGGAGCTAATGTTGATTTTTACTTCAGGCTCAACCCCAGAGGTGTTAATTTTCATCCCAAAGCATAGGGGAGACAAATGGAGTGACCTTTTAAGTTGATTAACAAGTTGAATTTCGTCCAGATTCGGTGGCATATGTTGGGGTAGGGTGTGCTTCATTGGTGGGGCCGTAGGACCCAGTAAAGAATCAGATCTATTTCTTTTCAGTTCTAGCTCCTTCAGCAGTAGAGACATGTTGTTGTCTAGTTGCTAAGTCATGCCCAACTCTTTGTGACCCCAGGGACTGCAGCATGCAAGACCTTCCTGTCCTTCACTGTCCCCTGGAGTTTGCTCAAATTCATGACCATTGAGTCAGTGATGCTATCTAACCGTCTCATCCTCTGCCACTCCTGCCTCCTTTTACCTTCAGTCTTTTCTCTGTGAATTTTACTCAGTCAGAAAAGTATAAGATAAGATACTATTAAAATTTTTTTTTCCAGAAAATATTTTATATCCACATTGTTCCTTTGTTTATTAATCCTTAAATTGTAAGATTAAAGTGCAGTTTTTGTTGGCATAAATTCTTCTTCTAACCTACTTTACCCAACCATTGTAGGATTGTGTGTCCTTTGAAAATCTCTGGTCAGGGTGGCACCATTATTTTGAATGCAGTGCAGTACAATAGTGCCAGCCTCTCCTTGCTTTTGCTAATTCTTATTTCTTCCAGATTATCGTTTTGTTAGTTCATGGTGAATTTAAATTCTTGTTCTTTTTTTGTTTGACATGCTTTACCTGTAATACATAGGAAAAATGGACCAAACAAACAAACAAAAAAACCCCACAAAAATGCAGCCTCGAAGGGATCACTTTTTAATTTTAGATTATCTATCAAATTCATTGCTATCCTGACACACTTATGAAATTGGAAGAACAGTATATTTTTATCTGCATATTCAAGGATAGTCTTTTAAGAAATAATTATAATGTTAAAATTAAAAATTCATAACAATAGTTAATTAAAAATTAATTTTCTAATTTATGAAAAACTATTTTAAACTATGTTAACTGAATATATTTAATCCAGATATCCCTCCACACACAAACCATTTTTAAAGAAGCAAGAAATAAATTCATAAAGGCTTATCTTTTCTGTAAATACATTTAAATAAGACTGCTAAAAATATACCAAATCTAGTTAAAACAACATAAGTGACAGAAAAGAATGCTCTTTTTTAAAAAGAGCTTCATGATGAAGTGAAATCTAAACACAAATAAAAAAGGTTTTCTCCTCAGTTCAAACTGGTGTTACAACTATTTCAAAGACAAATTGTTAACGTTATAATCTTTTATCTCTATCAGTTCCTTAGAGCTTACCATGTGTTGATGCTACTACAGTCCTCCAGGATTACATTTAAGATCAAGGACTCTGGAGGCAGGCTACCCAAGGAGCCAGGCCTGATTCTGACACTTACTAAATACTATAAACATGGGCATATTATTGAAATCTATGTTTCAATACTGAAAAGCTGAAATGCTAGTTTCTTCCACTGTGTGAGGATAAAAATAATTCTCGTATATATGGTAGCATCCATCTTAGTTTGCCAGGGACAGTTGCCATTTATGCCAGTTGTCCTGAAATAATTATTACCAGCTCTCTGTTTCACACTCAAAAATGTCCTGTTTAAATTGATAAATTATAGCGTTTCTTTTCTTAAATTGCTATAGTAAATATTCACAATTATGTAAAGGACTTAGAGAAATGTTATAAATGTTTATAAATCTTATAAATGTAAGATCATTGTATTTCTTGTAAGATTATTATAATTTTTGTCTAATTCCAGTGTAATTCCAGTATTTAAAAAATCAGAATTGACAAGGGAAATCCAGGACTTGTACATGCCCTGTGCAATAACGTGAAGAGTGGAATAGCATTGGTGTCCAAAATACTCTGCATTTTCAAAGAATCTGGTTGCATCTTGTCTTATATATAAATATAGAAACAAAGTGATTGTATTGGTAGGTCTACATTGTGAAATTTCATTGTGATTAATAAAATGCAAATATGAAAAATAATGTTACTGGTAGAAAACATGTATGGAAGTTGTCTTGGTCTTTCAAGCAGGTATTATTTTAGGCAAATGATATATTATACATTAACCATAATACCATATCACATAACCATAATACAGCTGGGCTTAATTTTTGGATAAACATCCTCTCCATAAAGATGTAAAAGAGCACAGATGGCCACTCAATACAATGGATACAAGTCTGAAGTTCACCTGATAAGTATCAGTGTACCTATGCTGGTATTAAAATATCAAAAATCCCTAGATTGCCCTTTCTCAGTGTGGTTGCCTAAGCCCTGCCGGAGAACCTTTGTCTCACACAGGATCCAAGAACTAAGAGGATTATTTCTGCCCAGCTGTGGATCGCCATAACTTGGCTGTAGCATAAGGCTATAACCTTTCTAATGGGAGGTATCTGCACTATTCCTTTAATAGCCCCACTGGAAAAGGATGGCATAAGAAAACTGTTCCAAAGCATAATCAGATAAAGGAGAATGTATCTGCCCTTTCCATGTAAATTCATAAGCTTGTGTAAATTCACATGGAGTCTGCTCTGTAGATCTACTCAAGCTAAGGACAGATGGAAACACTTGGAAAGGCTTTCAGTCATTGTCTTTGACAGCATTAGGGGCTGGGGGTGCAGAATTAAAAGAATGTATTTCAATAACCTCACTTAAAACTACATAACCTATTTTTAAATATCATTTTAATGCCTAATTTATAATTGAACTATATAAGAGTAAAATAATTTTTAATCGTGTAGTAACCGTAGTTTTCAATTATGGCAATGAAATTATATTTTTCTTTGTAAGGATGTCACAAAAGAAAATCTCCTTTTGTTTTGAAGAAATGTGTAAATAGTATAGTGACACCAGCTACTCTCCTGAAGGAACAGACCTGCATTGCAAATCAATGACATCAGTAAAGGCCAGGGATTAAACTGCGATTCTAACAATAATGTGAGGAGCAGATGTATGAGCGTATCTTGATTTTCCGGAGGGATTGCTTTCAGAGACCCAACTAGGGATTGTAGTGAAAGGGTTCTTCTGCTTTCAAACTGTGTCTGAGTCGTGTTGCAGTGCCAGGGTGATGATGAAATACTTCATCTCTAGCAACACTCTCATTTTGTTTGCGTTAGCAACCTAACTAACTCTGCTTAACTGTAATAAGCACAGGCATTTAAAGAAGGCAAAGGTTTCAGAAGTGTGGAAAACAAACCAACATGAAAATTGTTGATGATATTCACATTTTAATCATTTTATCACATTAAAATTAACTTTTATCACATTAAAATGTGCTCATATTAAATTTTTCACTGGTATAAATTCTGATGTGGAAAATATAGCTAAAATTAATATTCTCGCAGTTCATGAAAATATACCATGTTTAGGCACATTTTTTAATTTCTTTTGACTAATAGTGGACTACATTAAACTTTGTTTTTCTTTATCACTTGGCGTCCTTTGTGGCCATTTTTTTTGAACTGTGATGGCCTGTTTTTCTCTACGTGTTCCAATACCATTATTCATGAAAGTGCAGTTTCCCTACGTCTGTTTTATGAGGAATTTCAGCTTATTCTTGTACTTGGTTATTTCTCCCCTCTCTGAACTCATAGTGATTAGTGTCAATAGCACTAGGTATGGTAGGCTGAGTAGTGGGTCACTGAAAGATAACTACATCTGAATCCTTGAAACCAAGAATGTTACCTTATATATTAATAGCAAAATCGACTTCACAGATGTGAATAAATTTAAGTAAGCTCTTGAGACCTGGAAACTATCCTGGATTATCCAAGTGAGCCCTAAATACTGTCAGTGTTTACTTTTAAGAGAGATTTGACACAAGAAAAGGAGAAGGTAATGTGATTACAGAGGAAGAGAGTAGAATGAAGTGGTTTCTAGCCAAGAGAAACGAGAAGAGGCGAAGAACAGATTCTCCCCTCGAGTATCTGGGCGGAATGTGGTCCTTCCAACACGTCCATGTTAGCCCAGGAATACTGATTTTGGACTTCTAGTGTACAAAGCTGAGAGATAATAAATTTCTTTTCTTAAGCCACAAAGCTCATCATAATTTGTTATAGCAATGAGGAAACTAATACACTTTGATTCAGAAACTATCATGGGTAAATGTAAATACCCTTTCTTTTCAAAAATACAATTTTCCACAAATCATAGATACAGAAAAATTATAAAAACCTTCTTTAAAAGTCAATTATCACATGAGTTAGCACATACTTGTTTAATTACCACCCAGGTTGAAAAATATATGTAATTCCTTTTTGTCCATCTAAATAAACATCTTTTCCCTTCCCCTTGTATGTATCTGCTGTCCCAGTTTCTAACACCATAGATGAATTTAGCCCGATTTTGAACTTTATATAAGTGAAATTGTATAGTATATTTTCTCTTTTATCAGACTTATTTTGCTTAATATTTTGTTTGAGAGAGTCATTGGCATTGTTAAGACTGAAAGTAGTTTATTCATTTTTATTCCAGAGTATCACCCATTGTAGGAAGATACCACAAAGTATTATCTATTCTCTTGTTCGTAGACATTTGTGTCATTTCCCATTTGAGGTTATGATGAATAAAGCCACTCTGAACTCTTGTACATACCTGGGAATTGAATTGCTGCGTCATATAGTACACATATGTTGAAACTGAATAGATAAACCCAATTTATTTTTCTAAGTAGTTATACAAAATTATATTCCTTCTCACAGTATATGAAGTTGTTCTACATCTTTGCTACACATGAACATGACCATACTTTGTTATTTTTATACTGAGGTATATTTGACATACATTATATTAGTTTCAGATATATGACATAATGGTTTAATATTTGCATGTATAATTAAAGAGTGGTCACCACAATAAGTCTACTTAGTATCTATCATCACACAGTTATAGATTTTTTTTCTTGTTCTTAAAAATGTTCTTAAAAAGAACTTTTAAGATTTATTCTCTTAACTTTCAAATATGCAATACAGTATTATTAACTATAGTTGCCATGCTGTGTTATTACATCCCCGTGATTTATTTAATTGATACCTGGAAGTATGTACCTTTTGACCCATTTTTTCCACCCACCTCAACCCTCTACCTCTGGCAAGCAACCATCAATTTGTTCTGTCTATCTTTGATCTTGGGTTGGTTTGCTTGTTTTTATGTACTATATATAAATGTGATCATGAGTGTTTGTCTTTCTTTGTCTGACTTATTTCACTTAGCATAATGCCCTCAAGGTTCATCTTTGTTGTTGTCAATGGCAGGATTTCACTCTCTCTGAATGAAATAAGGAGTAAATAATATTCCACTGTGTGTGTGTGTAGATGGATATAGATATAGATCTTCCCCAGTGGCCCTCGTAGTAAAGAACCCACCTGCCAGTGCAGGAGACATAAGAGCAGCAGATTTGATCCTGGGTTGAGAAGATCCCCTAGAGGAGGACATGACAACCCACTCCAGTATTTTTGCCTGGATAATCCCATGGGGAGAGAAGTCTGGCAGGCTTCAGTCCGTAGGGTCGCAGAGTTAGACATGACTGAAACAACTTAGCATGCACATATTTCTCACATTCTCTCTATCCATTTATCTACCAGTGGATACTTGGGTTGTTTCAATATCTTGACTATTGTAAATAATGTTGCAATGAACTTAGAGGTGCACATATATTTGTGAGTTATTGTTTTCATTTTCTTCAGAAATAGAATTGCTGAATCATTTCATAGTTGTGTTTTTAATTTTTCATGGAACTTCCATAATGTTTTCTGTAGTGACTGGACCAAGATGTATTCTTATGAACAGTACACAAGAGTTCTCTTTTCTTCATGTTTCCACCAATACTTGTTATCTCTTGTCTTTTGGATAATAGTCACTCTAAGAGATGTGACGTCATCTCTCTTTTTGGCTCTAATTTGCATTTATTTCCCTGATAATTAGTGATGTTAAGCATCTTTTCAGGTACCCAGGTGCCTGTTGGCCTGTATGCCTTTTTTGGAAAATATCTATTCAAATCCTCTGCTCATTTTTTAATTGGATTGTTTATCCCCGCTTTTTTTTTCACTGTTCAGTTGTATGAGCTCTTTATATATTTTGGATATTAGTTTCTTATCAGATATACAATTTGCAGATACTTTATCCTATTCAGTTTATTGACTTTTCATTTTGTTAATGGTTTCCTTTGCTGTGCAGAAGCTTTTTAGTTTGATGTAGCCCTACTTATTTATTTATTTTTACTTTTGTTGTCATTTATTTTGGGTGGAAAAAATGGAAATGGTCATCTTTATTTTTTATTTGTATTAAAACAAAAATTTTAACGAATCTGATAGCAATATAGTAATATCTCCCTGTAGTTTTAATTGGTATTCTCTGCATTACTAATGCATTTGAACACTTTTTACAAATGTTTATTGGTAATGTAGATATCTTGCAGGGTACAAGACACTGCCTATTTTATTTAGTTTATATTTTTCTTCTTTGTTTTTAGGAGTTCTTTTACATTTTGGAAATCAGCCCTTTATAGTTTATACGTGTGAGTTTACAAATCTATTATTTGGCTTGCTTTTCACACACTTGATGCTTTTGTATAAATGCAAACACCAAATTTAGTTTATTACAATTCATCATTCTTTTCCTTAAGACTTACATGGGTTTTGCTCTATTTAAGAAATTTTTGCCTATCCCAGACTTCTCTGGTGGTCCAGTGCTTAAGACTGTGCTTCCAATGCAGGGGGCGAGGGTTCAGCCCCTGATCAGTGAACTAAGATCCCACATGCTGACAAAAGAAAGAGAAGGAAAGAAATCTGACCTATTCCAAGGCCATGATAATAGTATTTTATTTTGTTCTCTAGGGGATTTGTTCACCAACTGAGATTAAGAGTACCCTCCTCTATAGTGTTTATTTTCTTTTTTCTTTGAAAAATTATTATGAAAATGTACATTATTATCTACTACATTCAGTAGCACTTCCTCCTTTAAAAATGTATTTAAAAAAATATTTTATTATTTTTGTTTGCAGAGTATTCATTGCTGCACACGGGCTCTCTCTAGTTGTGGCAAGCAGGGGTTACTCTGTTGTGGTGTTTGGGTTTCTCTTTGCAATAGCCTCTTTTGTCGTGGAGAACAAGAGAAGCTCTAGGCGTGTGGGTTTCATTAGTTGTGGCACACGGGCTCGGTAGTTGTGGCTCATGGGCCCTAGAGCTTTGGCTTAATATTTGTGGTGCATGGGCTTTAGTTGCTCTGAGGCGTGTGGAATCTTCCAGGATCAGGGATTGAACCCCTGTCCCTTGGATTGGCAGGTGGATTATTCTTAAATACTGTACCACCAGGGGAGTCCAGAAAATGTATTTTTATGCCTATGGATCTTTTTATTATGCATGTAGCAGAGACCATGGTAAAAATAGCATATTGTTTATCAGTATAAAATGTATATTAAGGCTTTAAAATCAGGAAAAGATTTTATATCAACAATAGTAATTTTTCCGTTTACATATCTACTCTACAAAAGCATCAACATTCTTTAATTGTTACTATTACTATAACTTAAGTCTTGCTACTTCCCCTCTGCTTTCAAACTCTAGGTGGAAAAACTGTTTATAAGTGATACAAATGAAGGCTAAATAAATATTCTTGTGTGATTTTTAATGCAGAACAGTAACTGTAGAAAAGGAAGCAATTATCTGCTCTTGGTAGAATTCAGTTCAGTTCAGTTCAGTTCAGTCGCTCAGTCGTATCCGACTCTTTGTGACCCAATGAATCGCAGCACGCCAGGCCTCCCTGTCCATCACCAACTCCTGGAGTTCACTCAGACTCATGTACATGGGGATGGCCTTGATCCCTGTCGCCTGTACAGTGTCATGAACCTCTGTCCATAGTTCATCAGGCACTCTATCTATCAGATCTAGGCCCTTAAATCTATTTCTCACTTCCACTGTACAATCATAAGGGATTTGAATTAGGTCATACCTGAATGGTCTAGTGGTTTTCCCTACTTTCTTCAATTTAAGTCTGAATTTGGCAATAAGGAGTTCATGATCTGAGCCACAGTCAGCTCCTGGTCTTGTTTTTGTTGACTATATAGAGTTTCTCCATCTTTGGCTGCAAAGAATATAATCAATCTGATATTGGTGTTGACAATCTGGTGATGTCCATGTGTAGAGTCTTCTCTTGTGTTGTTGGAAGAGGGTGTTTGCTATGACCAGTGCATTTTCTTGGCAGAACTCTATTAGCCTTTGCCCTGCTTCATTCTGCATTCCAAGGCCAAATTTGCCTGTTACTCCAGGTGTTTCTTGCCTTCCTACTTTTGCATTCCAGTCCCTTACAATGAAAAGGACATCTTTTTTGGGTGTTAGTTCTAAAAGGTCTTGTAGGTCTTCATAGAACCGTTCAACTTCAGCTTCTTCAGCATTACTTGTTGGGGCATAGACTTGGATTACTGTGATATTGAATGGTTTGCCTTAGAAACAAACAGAGATCATTCTGTCATTTTTGAGATTGCATCCAAGTACTGCATTTTGGACTCTTTTGTTGACCATGATGGCTACTCCAATTTCTTCTAAGGGATTCCTGCCCACAGTAGTATTAGACACACTTAAAGCTAAATTTAGAAACTTAGATACAGAATGATGTTTTATATAACATTAAAAAGATGGATGAAAAAGATTGTGAAGTCTCTTGCGTTCAGAAATGTGTTCCTGTGAAACATGATAAGAAGAAGGGTGCAAAGTGAATTTATGAGCAATCTTCTTATCATTTCCCCAAGTAAGAGACTATGGGCAATTGCAAGAGAGGGATTCTAGAGTTAGAAAAGGCAGAATTCCTTGATCTAGATTCTATAACAAAATTGTCACAAATAGACCCATCATAGATTGAAAAATGAAAAGAGAATATCGGTTAATAACAAGGAACTCTTCTCAATGTTATGTGGCATCCTAGATGGGAGGGGAGTTTGAGGGAGAATCAGTATTCAGTTCAGTTGCTCAGTCATGTCCGATTCTTTGTGACACCATGGACTGCAGCGTGCCAGGCTTCCCTGTCCATCACCACCTCCCAGAGCTTACTTAAACTCATGTCCATTAAGTTGGTGATGCCATCCAACCATCTCATCCTCTGTCGTCCCCTTTTTCTCCTGCCTTCAATCTTCCCCAGCATCAGGGTCTTTTCAAATGGGTCAGTTCTTCACATCAGGTGGCCAAAGTATTGGAGTTTCAGCTTCAGCATCAGTCCTTCCAATGAATATTCACTGATTTCCTTTAGGATGGACTGGTTGGATCTCTTTTGTATGGCTGAGTTCCTTCATTCCTTCATTGTTCATCTGAAACTATCACAACATTGCTAACTGGCTATTCCCCAATACAAAACAAAAAGGTTTCTTAAAAAATTTTTAAAAGAAAATATGGATGAAAATGACAATGTTCTATAAAATACAAAGGCTGAGTAAATTATATGTAAGAAAGAAATAACATCATTAAAATAGGATAAATGAAGATTGATGGAAAAGAATGCTCAGTTGGAAGAAATTTTTGAACTCAGAATATTTTGCCTATATTTTCTAAATATACTTAATAAAGGAATAGGCAGAGTATAAATCCTTTGAAAAATAAAAACATCAAAAACTATAAAAAGGATGGGACTAAGATGTTGTTTTAGACTTCTCTAAAGAAGACTGCCTCTTTTTCCCCCAGATATATTAAGGGAAGAAATATTTACCCATGCTCCATGACCTGACCTTGGCCATATTCTATGTTCAGGATATGGAGATATGAAAGTGGCAAAGCTCTCATCCAAAATATAATAATGTTTAAATTGCCTGGTTTATACATAGTGTATACTTACTGTTTAGTAGTTACACTCACAAACTTTCATCCTTGCTGCCACAGTTAACTCCAAACTATTTATTTTTGGAAGACTTGTTGACTGCATTGCTGACTCATCTGAAATGCTTCATAAGCAAAATGAGAATGCCAAGCAAATTTGCTCTTAATTTTGGAAAAAGAAAAAACTACTCTGTACTAGTACTGTTCAGATTCAGTCTTCCAGAAATGGCAGAGAAGGCTCACAGTTGTTATGCCCACAAAGAGGTAAATACAGAAATTAAGAGTACAACCACTTGACAGAGTACTATAATGTCAACTGAATCTAATGTTAAAAAATTTGGGGTTGAATTTTGTATTGTTGAGTTGTTGTTTAATTTTCATTTACCCATTCACTTTTCCTGTATGTTACAAACATAAACAAAACACTTGTCCATTAATCATTTGAAAAGGATTAGCCTGTAGAACTCTAGCTTCAAATTCCCTCCCTGCTGCTGCTGCTGGGTCGCTTCAGTCTTGTCCGATACTGTGCGATCCCATAGAAGGCAGCCCACTAGGCTCCTCTGTCCCTGGGATTCTCCAGGCAAGAATACTGAAGTGGTTTGCCATTTCCTTCTCCAATGCATGAAAGTGAAAAGTGAAAGTGAAGTCGCTCAGTCGTGCCTGACTCTTAGCGACCCCATGGACTGCAGCCTACCAGGCTCCTCCATTCATGGGATTTTCCAGGCAAGAGTACTGGAGTGGGGTGCCATTGCCTTCTCCCTGAGTGAGCTTCAAATTCCCTCCCTAGTGAATGGCAAATAGTTGAAGTTAGGCAACACTACCTGATTGGACAGAGAGGGAAATGGCAACCTGCTCCAGTATTCTTGCCTGGGAAATCCCATGGACGGGTGAGCCTGGTGGGCTATAGTCCTTGGGATTGCAAAGAGTTGGAAGTGACTGAGTGAGCACTCAGTCTTACCTGGGCTTCCTGGGTAGCTCAGTGGTAAAGAATCCACCTGCCATTGCTGGAGACATGGGTTTGATCAATCCATGGGGTTGAGAAGAGTTGGACTCGACTGAGCACGTGCACACACACCTGCTTGGACAAATAATTGTTTCTCTTCTCTTTCTCCTCCCTCTCCCAGAAACTGGGTTAAAAATTGAAGGCCATTTTAAGCAATTTTTATTGAACAAATACAGTCTTCCTATCTTTCTAAAGCATTCTTAAGATTTCTAAAAAATAATAACATTTTTTTAAAGTACCCATAGTTATGAGACAGACGTATCCAGTGTGGTCTAATATGTGTAAGAATGGATGTATACTCACTATGTTACAATGGAAAAAACTTTAAAATCTAGCTTTCCTGGATTCCAATCAAGACTCTACCACTCCCCAGCTATAATCATCAACACACTTAACTCCTTTAAGCATAATTTCTTTGTGTATAGGACATGAAGTACAAAATGTACACCTCATAGTGCAAAGATTAAATGTATACAATTAAAGCACATATCTCAGTGCCAGTAAAATAGTATGTTATTAAAAAGGTAAGTAATTATTTAAATTTTATCACAAGAGAAAATGGGAATTGGCTAAGACTTTATATAAAGTGTAGTATTGGCTAAACCTTAAAAAATAAGGAAAATTTATCAAGGCAAAGAAACTAATATGAACATAGCTGAGAAGCATGATTTAAGAGGATCATTCTTAAGACATTACAGGCAGATCTACCAGCAGGAACATAAAGATCAAGGAGGAAAAGCCAAGTACTGTGTTGAGGAGGTAAGCAAGGGTCAGGTCACGGAGTGTCTTGCTTAGTATATTTGGAGGTAACAAAGTTTCCCTTTAGGTGGGACATTGATAACCTGAGTGTATGAGTACCCCTCCCTCCTATGCATGCTTCTTCCATGGGAATATGGAGGTGTACTTGAAGGAATTCCAGCATATAACTGACACCCTGAAGTTTCACACATTTTATGATTTATGACTGTGCTCATATATGAAATTTTTGAGAAAAAGTACCCCATGGCTTCTAACGAACTAGCTCATGACTAGTGTTTTAGAAAATAGAAGTCACTGACAATGGATTTAAAGTGGGACAGGAGCGCTATGTGTAAAAGACGCTATCATGTTTAGCTTTTGGACAGCATTTGTTTCCGATAGAAACGTGAAGCTGGTGTGAGAACTCCGCTTGAGTTATAGCCTGGTGTCTGAGTCTTTTATCCCTAGCTCCCAGCACACAGACTGCCCCATGGTGCCCATCATTTCTCCAACATTCAATAAATGTTTGAACAAAGGATAAAACTAAAGGCAGGAAGAGCAGTTAGAAGGTTCATGCAATTATCTAGTCAGAGACGACATGATAAGTGTCTAGAATTAAAGAGTGATAATTGGGATGGGACAAGAAATGTCAGATCTGTATACATTTTAGAGGTAAATCAGTACGACTCAGCAACTGACTGATTGGCTGTGAGGGGAGAATTAAGAATGACTTCCTGGTTTATAGGTTGGATAAATGATGCTGGTGTCTGTGCCTCTCTTTAAAGGCAGTTATCTTTTACTACCTTATATTATATTAGTTTGAACATACCACATCTTTTCTTGAAGATTATAAGTGTCTAGAAAATTTTTTTCTTTTTAATTTTTATGGTAATTAGCAGTTGGCTTAGCAGTGTTCAGCCAAGAAGTACTCAAAAAATATATGCTTAAAAAAAATTAAAGATACCATAGAGGGTATAATTCAATTTCTAGTGCCCACAAGAGCGATTACTTTTGTATCCTTTTTTCAGACTTTTTGTCTTTTTTTTTTTTTTTTGCCTCACAAAACTGTTTTGACTTTGTGTGAGGGAACAGAAACTTCTTCAGGAATGGAAGTGAAAAGCTGAGCAGTATGACTGTGCTTTGTAGTGAAGTAGGAGAGGTCGGATGGAGAAGGAAATGGCACCAGGTGGCCACTCCAGTATTCTTGCCTAGAGAATCCCCTGGACAGAGGAGCCTGGTGGGCTGCAGTCTGTGGGGTCACACACAGTGGACACGACTGAAGCAACTTAGCATGCATGCATGAACTGGAGAAGGAAATGGCAGTCCACTCCAGTATTCTTGCCTGGAGAATCCCAGGGACAGAGGAGCCTGGCGGGCTGCCGTCTATGGGGTCACACAGAGTCGGACACGACTGAAGCGACTTAGCAACAGCGGCAGCAGCAGCAGCAGGAGAGGTCAGACAGGTAGGCTTTAGGGGTTCCTACTAGAGACTCAAAAAGAGCTATTTCTTGCTGATCTATTTTATATTTTGACTTTCTGATTTCATTTGGCAAGTTCTGCTCCTCAAGCAGGTAGGGAATGAAACTTTCTGACAAAGAGATAGGTTTTCTCAGAACAGATGCAGAGAATTTAGAGGGATATATTCAATACGGCTGTGTTTGTATGTCTTGAAAATGATTGCAATGATGTACTAAATTAGCATATTTCATGAATTTCCCCAAAAGACACCATTCATTGATGATTGGGTAGAGTTCAAAGGTTAGTGCTGTGATAGTATATAAATATGGTATGGTTAATTGGAAAGGACAGTGTTTCTAGTGCCAGGAAGACCTAACTTCAATTTCCTTCCATTGGCTGTTTTCAATAGTGTGATCTTGAGAAAGGTATCTGATCTTTCTGAGAAATATTAACCATTAGTTCCTGAAAATAGGAGTAACAATAACAGTTACTATATTATGAGCAATATAATGTGACGGTAACTATTCTTACTGCTTTATTAACTTAATTTACCCTAATCACAAATCCACAAGATGGATGATATCATTAGCCCCATTTTACAGATACTAAACAGAGGCTTCAAGGAATTAAGTAACTTTGCTAGATAACACAGAAGTAAGTATCAAAGAGATCATTTACTCTGGCACTCTGGACTTAGGACCTATACTGTGTACCACTATAAACCTTGTAGGACTGTAATGAAGAGAAGTAATTTATGAAAAATCTTAGACAAACTTTTGATTCAATATTTTCATTAGTAATACTGCTACAACAATTAAGTTTTCAGGAAAAACTATGGACCTCAGTACAACTTATAACATGGGGTTTTTAAAGGAAGATTTAGTTTTGAATCTCAAATGACTGGCTTGCTCATTCACTTTTGGATCATATTTGTATAAAAGATTGGGATTTGTGGTACCAAAAGTTGTGGAAAAAGGTTTTCTGCACAAGCTTTCAATAGTTGTGCATAAGACTTCAATCACTTTAACCAGTTTCCTTCTCACATAATTTTCAGATTCTTTCCAAATTCTTTGAGATTTGGGCAATCTGATCTTTACAAAGTCTTCTGAAGAGAAGTGAGCTCATCTTTTAAAGGATATTGAATTCTTTGTTAGATGGCTTCAAATAAATTGTCAAAAATTAGCACACAAATGCATAGACTCAAAAGTCAGTCTAGTCACACATTGTTATTAATTCTATAATCAGCCACATAATATTTAAAACAAATCTGAATCTTAAGGCCAGAAATAATTTTAAGGTCTTGAAGATAATAAAAACAGAACAAATCCCTAAAAAACAAAATAGAAGAGGCTTCCTTAGATAAAGTGAAAAGGGTTATCCCTCCAGATTTGGTGTCATTTCAGATTAGAATCAGAAGAAAGAACCAATCTTTGGAAGATCTGATTAGTCTCCTTGACAAGAGCCCTGGACTGTGTTCAACAGATGAATCTGCGAAGACCTTCTGAATAAATGATTATGGAAGGAACTAATTTTATTCCTGTAATTTTTTACTTTTAGTAAGCATTTCATGTATCTCTCATGTATGTTAAAATTTGAAAACCACCACTGTACTCAGGGAAAAGTGAAAGAAACCAAGTTCTTCAGCTGGGCATTCTTATCCTTCTTGAATTGGAGAACATGGACTTTGGGTCCTACAGACTTAAATTGAAAACTTGGGAAAGTTACCCAAAATTCATCAACCATTTTTTCCATATGTCTCATGCAGAAAACAATAGGGCAAGTTACTAGGATTGTTATGAAGATTAGGTGAAATGGTATAAACTTTTCTCAGTAAATTAGGGACTTTGTATGTTCTCTATAGATAGTAGGTAGTGTTGAGTGATAGTTTAATAGAGGCAGACTGGATAAGATTAAGAAAAATTGTATTCTACAAAAATCATTTACTTTTGTGCTGGAATTTGAGAATCAGTTTTTCTAGAATTTTTACACATTGTAGCATTTTTATTGGTGCACAGATTGCACTTCAATACGAATTAAATGTTAACAAACTTTATTTAGTAGGATTGGTTCAGAATGCAACTGAAGAATAATGCTCCAAAGTTATGACAGTGTACAAATACCCGATTTAAACCTGAAACTCTTGTCTTGGCATGGAAACTAACAGCTGAGTGATAGCTACTATGCTCCAGGTGCCTCACACTTATTTTCTCTTTCAATTAGTACAATTGTCCCCTGAGATAGATACTATTATTTCCATCATTTAGCTGGGGACAGTTAGTGACTAATAATTTAAGTTGGTTGCCTAAGGCCACATAATTAGTTAGATGCAGTGCCAAAAAGACCAATCTTTACTCCAGAAAACTGCATTAAAAAAAAAAAAGTGAATTACCTGTATATAGTGGGTTGGGCTTCACTGGTGGCTCAGTGGTAAAGAATCTGCCTGCCAATGCAAGAGATGTGGGCTCAGTCCCAGGGTTGGCAATAGCCACTGTAGAAGGAAATGGTAACCCGCTCCAAGCAGCCTGCTGCAGTGTTCTTGCCTGGAAATCCCATGAACAGAGCAGCATGGCGGGCTGCAGTCCATCGGGTTGCAAAAGACGCAACGGAGCAACTAAACAACAGCAACATATAGTGGGATAAAAACACTTTTGGGGTTTGAATTGTACTGATTTAATTTTCCACTTGGATGTTAAAAGACAATCTTGGTTGCTTTTATGTTCATTATGAGTAATCATGCTTGTAGAGTTTTTCAATTTGGGAAGTATAACTTGTATATATTTGGTGAATATAAGCCAAAGGTAAATGCCTACCTAAAACCTGTTTAAACCTAAAACCTGGATAAACGGGTTTTAGGATAAACCTCTTCTGGTTTTAGGACATTAAGTGGCTTGTTTGACTTAGTTTTGCTAAGTTACTTGAATTTGTAATGTGAAATCCCTCAAATAACACTATTCCAACTATCTACACCTGTCATTTTGCCTAATAAAAGTATGGTGTGTTTTTGAGATTCAGGGATAAAAATGGTTATCAATCAAGTGAATCAAACTTCCATCCACATTAAAAAGGCGACAGTGAGCTGTTAATATTCAGGTCAACTTTTGGCTCTTAAGAGCTTGTTACTTCCTCTTTTAAGTGTGCCTTATTTCCTCCAAAAGATTTTACTTGTACCCTGAAAATTAAAGAGACAGCCTTGGCTAATGCTTACCTCATGGAAGCAACAGCATTTCGTAAAATAAATAAGCTTTGAGTCTATAATCTGCTCTTATCCTTGAAGTGCGTGCAGGAATGATAAATATTTTGTCCCAGAGCAAAAGCAGAAAAGTGCAACACTGATCTTTTATTTTGAAAGATTGAGTAAGGCTGCGTCCACTCCATCTCAAAATCGGATCATGTGAGATTTGGAAACAAATGGTTTCCCAATATAGGATGAAGTAAAGAGAAACCTCTTACATATACATTGAAAAGCCATTGTATATATGATGAGTCTTGGGCTTTTCAAAGTTGCAGGAAACTTGGTCAGATCCTTTGTGCTTCCCTTGAAAAGAATCACCGGGTAGCTCTTTTTCTATGTAGAGGCACGCTCCCAAGGACTGTTTAACTCTCCTCTCCAGCAGCTGAGTGCTGCAGTCACTGACCTTGTATTTTAGACAGTGTCAGGAGATAGAGATACAAGAGAAAGAGAGAAAAGGGGGCTTCTGCTTTGAATGACTGATGAATGTGTTTAAAGTGTAATGAACATGTCTCCTCTGTCCTCTACATTTTTCCAAAGTTGTTTCTTTGTTTTTAAGCCAAATGCAGTAACTCGGCTAAACAATGAGTCATGTTGAATTAAATAGTGTTTAGATAAAATAGCTGTCTCTTTAGGAAAACATCTCAGTATTCTTTGTTCATAAAGTCTGGTTCTTTAAATTTGAGATTTTGTGGTATACAGTTTATTATATCTTTTTTCCTGTGTGCAAAGGAAAATGGGTTTAAAGATGCATCAAGTGAAAATAGAGTTCAAGAATTTTGATAAGTTGGAGGAAGTGGGTGGTTAATTTCCAGATTGTCTGCTGAAATTTGTGGGTGGTCTTCCATCATACTCTAAGAATCTAGAGATTGAAAAATTTTGGCAATATGTAGCTGTTTTCCAGTTAGTGATAACTGGTATTTCTTTCCTTGTCTAGTTCAGCGTTTTGTTATATGCAGTGCAACCAGAGTCCATTATGAGAATGCATTTAAATTACAAATGTCTGTAGAGAAAGTTTGTGCTGCTTGGTTCTTGATTAAGGAGTAATTACAGTTCTTTAAACTGACAGAATGTTGAATTGATCCATCAGTATTATCAGTCTCTTATTTCTAATTCAACATATCATGAAGAAGAATGTTAATAAGTTGAATTTTTTCCAAGACTTCTGTCCATGCATATTTATTTCTATGCAGGCATCTTACACTTTAGTTGTACAAAAGGTTTTATTCTACTTTATTTACTTAATATTGCATTATAAAATAATCTCACTCCGGACAATTCTTTACTAGTAGAATGATCTTTGTATAGCTTGTAAGTTATCATGTAATGAGCTTTCTTAGATTTTCTTCATTGGTTTCTCAAGCAACTCTGAAAAAATTCAATCACTTTAGTTTGACATAGGAGGAATTTGTATCTTTAAATGTTACTTGCGTGACATTCAAGAATTTTGCAATTTTTCTTCCTGCTTGTTTCCTTGCTTGTGCCCACCCAAATCCTCTATTTTATCAACTCTATAAAATTCTAAATATATTTGAATTTCCCACCTCAGTGTTTCAACATAAGCTTTTTCTTCTCCCTGGAAAATACTCGTCTCTTTATTAACATTTTTATCCTTCAGATCACTGCTTATGTGACTCTCACAGAAGCTTTTTCTGATCCCTGATGTAAAGCAACTGCCCTTGCCTTAAACATTTATCCTGTCTTTTACCATACTGTGTGGCTTCCGTGCTGGCTCAGTGGTAAAGAATCTGCCTGCAAGGCAGGAGCTGCAGGAGACATGGGTTCCATCACTGGGGTGGGAAGATCGCTTGGAGGAGGGCATGGCAACCCACTCCAGTATTCTTGCCTGGAGAATCCTATGGACAGAGAAGCCTGGCAGGCTGCAGTCCATAGGGTCACACAGCGTTGGAAATGACCGAGCAGTTTAGCATGCACACACGTGCATTTAGTACTGTGGTTATTAATTTAATAGAGTAGCTCAACTAATATTTCTTGAATGAAGAAATAAAGTCAGGCATGTCCTTCTATTTAAGATTTGCTTGTTATTTCCAGAAAGCTCTAATATTCCGTCCTCAATGCTCCCTTAACTTTATGCGTCATCTTGTACTAGAGTTATTTGTGTACCTCCATCATTGAACTATCTGTTTTGAGGGGAAAGACCAAGAATTTTCATCTTTTACTGACCCCTTTCTCATATACTGTCTCTTGAATGATTGAATAAATATGTACCTCAAAAATGTTTGAATTTTGTGAACAACCTGTTATGTGTGAGTGTGTATATATATATTTTTAAATGTAAGCTTTATATCATCTTTTTAATGTAGGCTTAACCCTGGTGGCTCAGAGGTTAAAGCATCTGCCTGCAATGCTGGAGACCTGGGTTCGATCCCTAGGTCAGGAAGATCCCCTGGAGAAGGAAATGGCTAATCACTCCAGTATTCTTGCCTGGAGAATTCCATGGACGGAGGAGCCTGGTGGGCTACCGTCCATGGGGTCGCAAAGAGTTGGACATGACTGAGCAACTTCACTTTCTTTCACTTTCACTTTGTATCATAGGGAACTGTAGCATGAAGGGTCAAAGAACTTTACGGGGTGAGACAGGAAAAGAGACTTCATTAACACATAGGATCGCCTGCTGTTCTTGCTCTAATCAAGTATGCTAACTAGAAATTCTCACTGAAGGGCTTCAAGGTATCCAAAGAATGTTTTATTGAGAGTGATTAAATGTTGTGGTAGACAAGTATTAAATGTCGATCAAGTATTAAGTGCTACTGTAAAAATCTTTCCATATGATGCTTTGCATAGGCAGTGGTTCACTTGGGGATTAGAGCTGAGGAACACAGGGTCTGTTGTATTCTCTCTGCCCTGGAATTTTGCTGGCTTGATTTATAGTGTGAGTGCTTCACCCCTCCCCACTGCAAACATCTGAATCTGAGCTGTTGTCTCCCTACCTACTGTTCTCACCTTGGACCCACCGTTTTGTTTTGTTTTAATAACTTTCCCCAAAGAAGCTTTTCCAAAAGTGTCAAGAGCTCTAGAAAGAAGGTGTCAGATGAAGTGTTTCCTCCTCCACAAGTTTACCTCCCTTGTTTACATCTTAAGTGGGCACTCTAAAGCCTTCCTGATAGCTGGAATGTCGATGATAAAGACATTTCAGCTCATCAGTGCTGTCCTCCACAGCTTGGAAGTAGATTTGGTTCTACTTTCCAGACGAGTTTAAAGACTCTCAAGACATCTTAGCCATCCCCAAATTGTATATTTTCCTTATTCTGAGATAGACTCCAGCCACCACTTGCCGTACATTGGGCCAAAGATTGGCATCTAACATGTTTGAAGTCAGCGTCCATGTCTCCCAAGTAACCTTAGAAGAAGGGAAGTCAGAATTTATAAGTCTCTGGCTGACTGAATCACACAACACAAATGGAATATGCTTTAGGTGGGGGTGGGGGAAGCCTCGGGTTTTGGTTTAGCTTATTTTTCTAGAAAGGACGCAGTATTACTGTGTATAAATATGTTTCTAAGATAGATATTTAGAGAGGCTCTTTCTTTTTATCAGATTTATAGTAATGAGAAGGATTACATTGGCTTTATAGATATTTTGCAATAGTAGATAATACTTGTAACCACATAAAAAGGAATTAGTTTCATGGACATTTTTATTGCTACAGGGAACATTGGAGATCATTCTGGTTAATAAATAATCTCATTCTTCCTTCTATTTTGTGGATGTATAACTTAAGGCAGGGGAAGTAGAAAGATGGGTAATTGGGTGAAGGGGGGCAAACCAAGCCCTGTATCAACAAATGGTGAAGCTAGAAATTCAGCTCCATTTGGTTCATTTCAAAATTGCACCTTTTTTCCTACCCCCTACTTTACATTTTCATAGTAATAAATTATTATCATGAAAACATTAATTTAAAAAATTCGTTCATGCTCCTAATTTTTAATTTAGCAAGATTCAGTTCAGTTCAGTCGCTCAGTAGTATCCGACTTTGCAACCCTATGAATTGCAGCACACCAGGCCTCCCTGTCCATCACCAACTTCACCCAAACTCATGTCCATCGAGTCGGTGATACCATCCAGCCATCTCATCCTCTGTCGTCCCCTTCTCCTCCTGCCCCCAATCCCTCCCAGCATCAGAGTCTTTTCCAATAAGTCAACTCTTCGCATGAGGTGGCCAAAGTATTGGAGTTTCGGCTTTAGCATCAATCCTTCCAAAGAACACCTAGGACTGATCTCCTTTAGAATGGACTGGTTGGATCTCCTTGCAGTCCAAGGGACTCTCAAGAGCCTTCTCCAACACCACAGTTCAAAAGCATCAATTCTTTGGCGCTCAGCTTTCTTCACAGTCCAACTCTCACATCCATACATGACCACTGGAAAAACCACAGCCTTGACTAGACGGACCTTAGTTGGCAAAATAATGACTCTGCTTTTGAATATGCTATCTAGGTTGGTCATAACTTTCCTTCCAAGGAGTAAGCATCTTTTAATTTCGTGGCTGCAATCACCATCTGCAGTGATTCTGGAGCCCAAAAAGATAAAGTCTGACACTATTTCCACTGTTTCTCCATCTATTTCCCATGAAGTGATGGGACCAGATGCCATGATCTTCGTTTTCTGAATGTTGAGCTTTAAGCCAACTTTTTCACTCTCCTCTTTCACTTTCATCAAGAGGCTCTTTAGTTCCTCTTCACTTTCTGCCATAAGGGTGGTGTCATCTGCATATCTGAGGTTATTGATATTTCTCCCGGCAATCTTGATTCCAGCTTGTACTTCTTCCAGCCCAGTGTTTCTCATGATATATCCTGCATATAAGTTAAATAAGCAGGGTGGCAATATACAGCCTTGATGTACTCCTTTTCCTGTTTGAAACCAGTCTGTTGTTCCATGTCCAGTTCTAACTGTTGCTTCCTGACCTACAGATAGGTTTCTCAAGAGGCAGGTCAGGTGGTCCGGTATTCCCATCTCTTTCAGAATTTTCCACAGTTTATTGTGATCCACACAGTCAAAGGCTTTGGCATAGTCAATAAAGCAGAAATAGATGTTTTTCTGGAACTCTCTTGCTTTTTCGATGATCCAGCAGATGTTGGCAATTTGATCTCTGGTTCCTCTGCCTTTTCTAAAACCAGCTTGAACATCTGGAAGTTCACGGTTTATGTATTGCTGAAGCCTGGCTTGGAGAATTTTGAGCATTACTTTACTAGCGTGTGTGATTAAAAGATCATAAAACTCAACATAACAGTAAAATAGGGTAGAATGTGAATAAATGAAGAATTCTATCTCTTAGAAGCAGTTTCATCTGCAAAACTATACAGAAGACAGAGTGGGTCTTAGCAAGTCTTACAGTGTAGTCCCCCAACCCCTAATCCATGACATCTAAACTATTTCAAATGATCTTCCTGGCAGCCTTTAAGAAAAGAGAAAATTCTAAGGGAAATAAAGCAAATTTCAGCAAATCTGAGACCTGACATCATCTAGAGGATCAGGAAAGCCTTTATGCTGCTGCTAAGTCATTTCAGTTGTGTCTGACTCTGTGTGACTCCATAGACATAAGCCCACTAGGCTCCCCCGTCCCTGGGATTCTCCAGGCAAGAACACTGGAGTGGGTTGCCATTTCCTTCTCCAATGCATGAAAGTGAGAAGTGAAAGTGAAGTCGGTCAGTCGTGTCTGACTCTTCACGATCCCATGGACTGTAGCCCACCAGGCTCCTCCATCCATGGGATTTTCCAGGCAAGAGTGCTGGAGTGGGGTGCCATTGCCTTCTCCGAAGCCTTTATGAAACAGTCCAATTTAAATTGCATTGAAATTACTGCTTGAGTTATGAGTAGGAGCTAGTAAAAGGCAGGAAAAATCCTGTTACCAGGAGGAATAGTATATATTAATACAAAGGCCCTGAGGCAGAAAGGTGGAAGGTAAGTTTGAAGATGTGAAAAGGTCAGGAGAACGAGAACACACAAAAAAGTGAACAAATAGTGATGATTGAGATTTTCTAGTGAGATAGTCTTGAACCAGATTACATCAGGCCTCAAAAACCATGTTAAAAATTATTGATTTTGTTCTAAAAGTAATAGAAACCCATTCAAGACAGGAAGAGAGAACATAAAATTAAAATGATCATTTAAACATGAATCTCTTGAGAGTCTAAAGAGGGCACTATTGATAATTATACTGATAAACACCCCAAACTACGCTGTTTGGGGCAAGTTAAGATGAGAATCATCCTTATATTGATTAATTTTCCTTCGGATGCAATGCCTGGGAGATACATTCTGTGTTTACTTTTACCCTTCCTTGGCCAGAGTCACAGAATAGAACTCTATTACTTATTCTTTCTTTCATCCATTTGGCAGTTTGGCTTCCACTTAGCCAATCATGCCCATCCATCAAAAACATAGAAAAGTGGAACCTTTTTACCTCTTACAGGAATCTATGTCTGACTGCTGTTCTTCTCAGACTTGCTATGATGATTCAGTGAGAATAGCATCACTGAGAATTTGACTATTCTCAAATTGTTTGGAGAATGTGCTCCTCCCCTCATCCCATGTAGCCCCCTCACTCATCAAACTGGCAAATAAAGAAAATTTGAGAGACTAAGACATTTGTTATTCTATATTTGACACTGGACATGTTGCAGGAAAGATCCAATTCTGACTCCATGATGGATCTCTTTCTTTGACTTTAACCTTTCTTTTCAGTTGCTTTTGTTATTATGTTAATATTGTTCAGTAGCTAAGTCATGTCCCACTCTTTGCAACCCCATGGACTGCAGCATACCAGACTCCTTTGTCCTACACTCTCTCAGAATTTGCTCAGATTAATGTCCACTGAGTTGGTCATGATATCTAACCATCTCATCCTCTGCCACCCTTTTCTCTTGCCTTCAATCTTTCCTAGCATCAGGGTCGTCTTCAGCGAGTCGACTCTTCCAATAAGGTGACCAAAGTATTGGAGCTTAGGCATCAGTCCTTCCAATGAATATTCAGGATTGATTTCCTTTAGCATTGAATGGTTTGACCTCCTTGCTGTCCAAGGGATTCTGAAGAGTCTTCTCCAGCACCACAACTCGAAGGCATCACTTCTTCGGTACTCCACTTTCTTTATGGTCCAACTCTGAAATCGGTACATAACTACCAGAAAAATCATAGCTTTGACTATACGGACCTTTAGTAGTAAAGTGGTCTTTGCTTTTATAATACGCTAAGTTTGCCATATCTTGTCTTCCAAGGAGCAAGTGTCTTCTAATTTCGTGACTGCAGTCACTGTCTGCAGTGATTTTGGAGCCCAGGAAAGTAAAATTTGTCACTGTTTCCACTTTTTCCCATCTATTTACCATGAAGTGTTGAGACCAGATGCCATGATTTTAGTTTTATGAATATTGAGATTTAAGCTGACTTTTCATTCTCCTCATTCATTCTCCTCAAGAGGCTTTTTAGTTCCTCGTCACTTTCTGCCATTAGAGTGGTATCATCTGCATATCTGGGGCTTCCCTGTTGGCTCAGGTGGTAAAGAATCTGCATGCAATGCAGGAGACCTGGGTTCGATCCCTGGGTTGCAAAGATCCCCTGGAGAAGGAATGACTACCCACTCCAGTATTCTGGCCTGGAGAATCCATGGACAGAGGATCCTGGCAGGCTGCAGTCCATGGAGTCACAAAGAGTTGGACATGACTGAGCAACTTTCACTTCATTTCATCTATATATCTGAAGCTGTTGATATTTCTCCCAGCAATCTTGATTCCAGCTTGTGATTCATTCCAGCTTATATTCCATTTCTCATTATATACTCTGCATAGAAGTTAAATCGGAGAAGGCAATGGCAACCCGCTCCAGTACTCTTGCCTGGAAAATCCCACGGACAGAGGAGCCTGGTAGGTTGCGGTCCATGGGGTTGCTAAGAGTTGGACATGACTGAGCGACTTCACTTTCACTTTTCACTTTCCTGCACTGGAGAAGGAAATGGCAACCCATTCCAGTACTTTTGCCAGGAGAATCCCGGGGTCGGTGGAGCCTGGTGGGCTGCCGCCTATGGGATCGCACAGAGTCGAACAAGACTGAAGCGACTTAGCAGCAGCAGCATAATATACAGCCTTGACCTACTCCTTACCCAGTATTCAACCAGTCCATTGTTTATGTCTGGTTCTAACTATTGCTTCTTGACCTGCATACACGTTTCTTACGAGGCAGGTAAAGTGGTCTGGCATTACCATCTCATTAAGGATTTTCCACAGTTTGTTGTGATCCATAAAGTCAAATGCTTTAGCATAGTCAATGAAGCAGAAGTAGATGTTTTTCTGGAATTCCCTTGCTTTTTCAATGATCCAACAGATGTTGACAATTTGATTTCTGGTTCCTCTGCCTTTTCTAAATCCAGCTTGTACATCTGGAAATTCTCAGTTCACATCCTGTTGAATCCTAGCTTAAAGGATTTTGGTTATTACCTTGCTGACATGTGAAATGAATGCAGTTATGCAGTAGTTTGAACATTCTTTGGCATTTCCTTTCTTTGGGATTGGAATGAAAACTGATCTTTTCCAGTCTTGTGGCCACTGCTGAGTTTTCCAAATTTGCTGGCATATTGAGTGCAGCACTTTTACAGCATAATCTTTTAGAATTTGTAAGTAGCTCAGCTATAATTCCATCACCTTCACTAGCTTTGTTTGTAGTTATGCTTCCTGTGGCCCACTTGATTTGACACTCCAGGATGTCTGGCTCTAGGTGAATGATCATACCATTGTGGTTATCTGGGTCATTAAGTCTTTTTTGTACAGTTCTGTGTATTCTTGCCACCTCTTCTTAATATCTTCTGCTTCTGTTAGCTCCTTGTCATTTCTGTTCTTTATTATGCCCATCTTTTCATGAAATGTTCCTTTGGTATCTCCAATATTCTTGAAGAGATCTGTAGTCTTTCCCATTCTATTGTTTTCCTCTATTTCTTTGCATTGTTCACTTAAGAATTCTTTCTTATCTCTGCCTACTATTCTCTGGAACTGTGCATTCAGTTGAATGTATCTTTTCCCTGTGAGATGATTATTTTGTGACATTAGTCTGCCATCTTATTGTTCAGCCAACTTTCTAAATAAAGTCATATCCCTTTCCTCAATACTTCATCTCTCATTTAATTGGCCTGGCATGTTGCAAGCAGACCAAACTTGGACTAGGTAACACACAGACTCATGTGCAGGTCAAGAGCAAGATAAAAACCCAATAAATAAGTGTTTAAGTTGTCAGACTCCTTTGAAAAACAAAAGGGTGTCTGACTGACTTCACAGATGAAGGAACCCACCATGCTTTGATTCCTGGCTCTGGCCTCTTCTATCAGTATTCATTACTGTTTGGCCTTGGTTAGATTGTTCAAATTAACTGAAGTTTAGTTTCCTTAAATATGGAGAGGAATAGTATTAAAGCCTAACACAAAGGTTTCAAATGGGAATAAGCTTCTTAAGTACCCAGAATAGTTAATTTCTCCTACCGGTAATCCCACAAATGATAGCTATTTGGGACTATTATTTTTGAACAAATGAACTTTTACTTCATTCCTTCTGGTCTCTCTTTGCCTTAGAAATTAGGAACTATAGTGTCAGCCTGCTGAAGTTTCAGTGCTCTTATCTTTATCTGCCTGTTTGTCCTAAAGGGGTAGGTGAAGTTCAATTTCTATCCTAGTTTCAAGATAGTAAGCCTCCAGGAGAGAATGGGTCACTTAAGAGCACTCTACTTAAAATTCTTCTGAGATAAGACAATTAGGAGAGGAAATTGTTTTCTGAGTAGCAATGTCCTGAAAGTAAAAGATATGCTAAGGATTTTCTTTAAAATCTGTTGGTGTGCATTCTGCAGATAGGTGAGGTGAGGTTTGTGGTAAGGAAACTGTCATGGTGGACTTAACCAAACAAAATTAACAGAGAAGAGTGAAAAAGCTGGCTTAAAACTCAACATTAAAAAAAAAAAAAAAAAACCAGATCGTGGCATCCAGTCCCATCACTTCAAGGTAAACAGAAGGGGAAAAAGTGGAAGAGGTGACAAAATTTATTTCCTTGTTTTCCAAAATCACTGTGGACAGTGACTGCAGCCATGAAATTAAAAGATGCTTGCTCTTTAGGAGGAAGGAAGGAAAGCTGTGACAAACTTAGTATATTAAAAAGCAGAGACATCGCTTTGCCAAAAAAAGTTCCGTATTGTCAAACCTATGGTTTCTCCAGTAGTCATGTGCAGATATGAGAGGTGGACTGTAAGGACAGCTGAGTGGGCTGAAGAATTTATGCTTTCAAATTGTGGTGCTAAAGATGACTCTTGAGAATCCCTTGGACTGCAAGGAGATCAAGCCAGTCAGTGCTAACTTTCCTTTATTCAATCCTGAATATTCATTGGAAGGACTAATGCTGAAGCTGAAGCTGAAGCTCCAATACTTTGGCCGCCTGATGGAAAGAGCTGACTCATTGGAAAAGACCCTGATGCTGGGAAAGAGCGAATGTCAAAGAAGACTTGGGCGACAGAGGATAAGATGGTTGGAGAACATGACCGAGTCAATGGACATTAATTTGAGTAAACTCAGGGAGATAGTGAAGGACAGGGGAGCCTGGCATACTGCAATCTGTGGAGTTGCAAAGAGTCATACCCCATTTAGTGACTGAAAAACAACAAGAACAAGGCAAGATTTATAATTGTCATAGAGGCTTGATATTTTCATATTAGTGTCCTCTTTTGTGAACAGATATGTAGTGTACCATGATAGTTCAGTTCAGTTCAGTCGCTCAGTCGTATCCGACTCTTTGTGACCTCATGGACTGCAGCATGCCAGGCCTCCCTGTCCATCACCAACTCCCGGAGTTTACCCAAATTCATGTCCATCGAGTCGGTGATGCCATCCAGCCATCTCATCCTCTGTCGTCTGCTTCTCCTCCTCCCCCCAATCCCTCCCAGCATCAGAGTCTTTTTCAATGAGGCAGTTCTTCACATAAGGTGGCCAAAGTATTGGAGTTTCAGCTTCAGTATCAATCCTTCCAATGAACACCCAGGACTGATCTCCTTTAGGATGGACTTGTTGGATCTCCTTGCAGTCCAAGGGACTCTCAAGAGTCTTCTCCAACACCACAGTTCAAAAGCATCAATTCTTCAGCACTCAGCTTTCTTCACAGTCCAATTCTCACATCCATACATGACCATTGGGAAAACCATAGCCTTGACTAGACGGATGTTTGTTGGCAAAGTAATGTCTCTGCTTTTTAATATGCTGTCTAGGTTGATCATAACTTTCCTTCCAAGGAGTGAGCATGTGCTGTGATAAGGGCTCAATAAATATGCATTGAATATATAAATTAATAACACATCATGAACTATTAAATATAATTTTAAATGACTGTTGCATATGCTTTTCATAAAGAGACTCCTAAGAGTTGATTTTTCAATCAAGCAATGTTTTGTTTGTTTTGAAATTTATAATAGCCTGAAAGATGAGATAGTATTCTGAGGGAATAAGTTCCTCTACTTAGTAGTTTAACAGATATATATTATTGATAGAAGAGAATCCTAGACTTTCCCATCTTTCCTCCACCAAGATCACATTCCACATCACAGGAATAAGTTCTTAGTCACCTTGGAATTGGTAAGATCGCTAACAGAGTACAGAGTGAAAGTCACTCTGTCATGTCCGACTCTTTGTGACCCCATGTACTGTATAGTCCATGGAATTCTCCAGGTCAGAATACTGGAGTGAGTAGCCTTTCCCTTCTCCAGAGGATCTTCCCAACCCAGGGACCGAACCCAGGTCTCCGGCATTGCATGCGGATTCCTTACCAGCTGAGCCACAAGGGAAGCCCAGAATACAAAGGGTAATTCTTAATATGGTTAGGGAAAGAGTGTTGTTAACAGAGAGAATACATTCTGTAAATTAAACTATGTTTTAATTGCTATAGTAAGATGTTGACGATATTCAAGTGGTTCTAGAAATTTATATTGCTAGAGTTTATATTTTGGGGAAACTTCTTGTTCTCCCAGCCTTGGTTAAATTCTTAAGGCTCACAGTAGTTTCCATATCAAAACAGGAATTCCAGGTAAGCATATAATGCTACAAATTTTCCCTCCCTGGCATGGAAGACATTACAATAATTTTCTACCCTTGAACTCTACAGTAATGTGGATTTCAAACTAGAAACGTGCAGGTTTTGTTGTGGCTGTTTGTTTGTTTTAATACTGTTTCCCAGGAGATCTTCCCAGGGACTTAGAGACCTATACTGCCCTTTGTGGTGCCACTGCATTTTCTAATAGCACTTATTCTCAAAGTTCCTTCTCAATCAGTTGAACATGTCCTGAGAAACAGTTCAACTGGATATACTTCCAATGCTGTAAAAAGGGTGACATAATTATTAAGATATAAAGAGACAGATGCAGGACAGTGCTATTCCTTGACTTGTTTAGATGAGAGACTAGTAATTGTGATTTCCTTCTCTCACTGTTGCCAAATCATTGTATCAGTTATTTTCTGTAACTGTGGTCAAATTATTGAATCATTCATTGACTTAAGTTGGGTCTGTGTTAAGTCAAAATGATGAATTCTTTGTTCTTTTTATAGATAAAAGTTCTGGATGCTTTGAACTCCTCTCTTTATTCTTTAAGGGAGGAAAAAAAATGTTTGTTTATATTTTTTTTAGTTTTTCCCAGGCACCAAAGTTCAATTTTGGCTAAGTAACAGCAATTTAAATAGAGTTTAAAAAAAATAACCTCAGCTTTTAGGCTTCTAACAGAGGCACCTCTAAAGTAAATCTTCCTTGTTTAACAGCTGTCAACTGTCAATGAGCTACAGGTAATTAAATTTGAAGATAGCTTTATGGCCCACAAAAAGAGATAAAATCCTTGGACCAGAAAGGTCTTAAGTTAATGCAGTTATTGCTCCCTCTGGTATTTGAATTTAATGCAAGAAATTGATTGTTTTCTAATGAAATAGGTAAAGAGAACTGCCATTGTTTGTTACTTGCAAATAAAATTTGGTTGAGGCTGTTTTCCCAGCTCAGTTTTATAAACACTCTTGGTTTTATTTCAATATAGATTAGGAAAATAAGGCAAAAAGAAAGAAAAAAATGAAGAATATTTTGAGAAAAAAAAAATACCCAAACTCAACAAACCATGGTAGGAAGAGTGAGAAGGTGTTAGGGGCTATGAACACTGGAAACTCAAGGTGCCTTAAAAAATTCAAGGATTTTTTTTTTTTCTTTAATCATATGTAACAGAAGTAGTCCTTAGACTTCCCTGGGCCAGTGGTTGAGACTCAGAGCCTCCACGGCATGGGGGGCAGTTTCCATCCCTGGTTGGGGAATAAAATCCTGCATACCATGCAGTATGGCCAAAAAATGAGTGAAGTAGTCCTGTAATAGAGCAGTTCTAGGGCTAGTTAGGGCATTAAATGATTTCTTAGAGAACTTGAGTTTTTTGTTTTTGTTTTTTTTAATTTCTGCATTCTCAGAAAACAGTCTTTTTGGTGGCAGCAACTGCTGAAATATTGTGCTTACATGCCAATATCCAGAGGCAGAAAAAGAAGGCACCTCTCTTTTGTGTCAGTTTTAAGACCCAAGACCCTCTTCCAGTAACTTTGCAGAAGACTTTCTCTATGTCTGTTGGGTCAGAACTAGTCATGTGGCCACATTTTAGACACTAGCTTTCTAGGGGATCCAGTGTAGTTGGCACAGACCAGTTCTGCCAACAGGAAAGAAAAAGAAGCTGTCTGTTAGACAGAGGGTCACTGATCTTTCCTGCAGAAACGAGCACACGGATCCTCTACCGTGTGCTAGTGCAGCTTTGAACTATGTATTGACATGACCAGTATGTAGATGAGAACATCAAAACCCGGGAGAAAAGCGGTAATTTGTTTTTTGATTTTTTTAAAAAAACAGATTAGTAAGTGATGCAACTGGGATTTCACCTCAGAACTGTTTGACTCCAGCTCTGTACTTTTTCCACAATATCACGTTGCTTCAATACTTCAAGACACACTTTGAATTTTGATTACAGAGCTACTCTTTTTGGATCTAACAGTCAATGTGTCTCTGTTCTTTGCTTTTCACTTATATTTACTCTTCTTTAGAGCTTCTACCCAGAACTTCTTCAGACCTGTGTACTCTCAGAATTGCATATCATCCATGAGAGGAACTGGAGGTCTCTCCCTGAAGATTTCATATTCCTGATGGGAAACTAGTTATCTAAATTTTACATGCTTGTGGAATATATCTGCTTTTGTTTGAATTGAATCTATCAACACTTAATCTCTTTACTAAAGAAATTTCCATCTCAAATCCCTCAAAAGTAGTAAATGCCATGTTCAATTCATCCTGTTCTTAGTTTACAACTTTGGAAGATGATTGCCTCTTCCTTATACCTAAGGGCCAGCTTCATAAAAAATCATTCCAAATCCTTTCAAGTATCCCTCACATCTATTTCTGGCATGTCAGATCTTTATTAACATCATAGCTGGAACAGCATCTCCTAGTTTTCCAGTCTCACATGCCCTCAAATTATCCTGCACACTCAAATTATTATTCTTAAAGATAGTTTATTATTTTACAGTCCTGCTCAAATAAGTTGAGTAGATTCTACATGGGAAAAGCAGAAATCTTATATATATATATATATATTAATAAATATAAATCAGACAGTGTGGTCCCTCCATATTTGCTCCCTTGTAACAAATTGTCCTTCTTACTTGTCTGGCTGAAGCTTGCTGTCTTGTCCCAAGTCATAATAATACATAACCCATGTAACCCACGTCACCATAAGACAGATACTCTTTTAAGCACTTGATGCATATTAACTATTTAAACCTCACAATACCCCTGTGATGTAGGAACTATTATTGTCTTGACTTAACCGGTGAAAACACTGGAGTCTAGAGGGGTAAAGGCACTTGCCAAGTATATCGATAAATGAAATGGCAGGGCCAACATTCAGACTCTGGTGGTTAGATCCCAGATGCGATCCGCTCAGTTGCATTTTACTTAGTCCATGTGTTTTGCTGGAGAGTTTCTTATTCGTGAGGTGTTTGTTGAAAATCTATCCTGCTGCTGCTGCTAAGTCGCTTCAGTCGTGTCCAACTCTGTTCGACCCCATAGACGGCAGCCCACCAGGCTCCCCTGTCCCTGGGATTCTCCAGGCAAGAACACTGGAGTGGGTTGCCATTTCCTTCTCCAATGCATGAAAGTGAAAAGTGAAAGTGCAGTCGTTCAGTCATGTAGGACTCTCAGAGACCCCATTGACTGTAGCCCACCACCCTCCTCCGTCCATGGGATTCTCCAGGCAAGAGTGCTGGAGTGGGGTGTCATTGCCTTCTCCGATCCTGCACCCAACTGGAACCCTACAAATGATGTTTTAAGAGGGAAATTGCGAAATCATGAATCTGCTCCATAGGGTGAAAAGCAAGCTTTATTAAACACTCTGGATTTTAGGCAAATTTAAGCAGAATGTGTCTTCTCCACCCTTTGAGTGACATTTGTTGTATTTTATATTCTCCCATGTTCTGAAGTCTTGGATTTTTTTTTTTTTTTTTGCTATTTCAACAATAACCTCTCATCTAGCAAGGACTGACTTTTTTTCCTGAATGACATCTCTCCACTCTTTTTCACTCTGCTCATGAAAGAAGGTGTTTCAGTTTCCAGGCCTGTTACACCAGGACTGCCAGCTGCATCGCTTGGCTGTCTGTGATATCTAGTGAGGCTCAGTAACTAGGTTAGCATGCTACGCCCTCATGTCTGTTATTTCCAAAGATCTGTCATCTGAGTCTCTTATTTAAATGGTCTTTCTATATCTTTTGTTCTTGTCTTCTCTCATGATTTATTTCTTAAGATTCTTCTGAAATACTTTACTAAGTTGTTAATGGTTCTTTCCACATTAAAAAAATCTTGCGCTTTACTGTCACTGAGTGGACAGAATGTCAGAGACTATGATTTAAGAGAATGTGTTAGTAATTTTAGGAATCTAGCTTTTTAAATTAAAAAAGAAAGAAAAAGAAAAAAATAGGAAAATTTGCATCTTTTTTCTAATTATGCTTTCCTATAACTAGTAATTCAAATTATTCAGACCAACAGTAAAGATTATTATAATTGAATAGCTTGTTATTCATTTCAGATGTATATTTACAGTATCAATTCTATTGATTTTCATATAGACTCTCAGTAGAGCATACCATTATTGTTGTTTTTTCCCAATGAAGAAATTAAGGCACAGTGAGGTGCAGTAAATTGCTCAATGTCACAGGAAGTTTGGTGCCACAGTCTGGCTTCATAATCACTATTCTGTTCCCACAGTATTTTTAGATCATTGGCTAGATATAAAACCACTTGAAAGATATTATGACAGGCATTCTGAACTGGTGTGCCCAGAAAACAGGTTAACTTTGTTGTTCTCTGTCTTCACACTTGAGCCTGAATGTTCACAGAATAAAGTTCATGGCTGCCGATAAGAATTCACAGAATGTTTAATTTTGTTTTAGGTCAAATCACAGCCCTATGAGAATTTCTCGAAATGTATTTGCTGTTCAATGACTAAAATTTAGAAATAGTTCAACATGGAAAGAGTAATGCCTGAAAACAGACGGTTTTGTAGAGTTTATCACTTTCTTAAGATCATAATCAAAAGAACAAACAACTTTTGAACCATTTGAGTGGAAAAGTCTTTAATTGTGCAAAGGAGCATTTTGACTGGCAAGAAAATTGAACCTACTACAATGATTATTGATTTTTTTAATTGTCATGCACATTCATTGTATTGAAAATTTAGCTATACAGACACATATTTAATGTACAAGAATTTAAATGAACATATGTCACTGACCATTGAGATACTGAAAATCTAAAAATTCAGAACATTTGAAAATTCATGTTTTACTTTCGATACATATGTATATGATAAATATTTAAAGTTGGAAATAACAGTCCTAAAAAGATGAACATATTGAATCCAACAATAAAACATTAAGAGAAGCTAGGAGGACATTTACGCTGTCATTGCTTTTGTTTTTGTTCAGTCTACTCAATTGTTTTCGGTTGATTTATCTTAACTAGTTTTGAGCTGATGAGAAACTAAAAAACTGAGTTGAGATCTTATGAAATGTGTATAATTTTATAATCAAGTAATACTACTATTTAACATTGCATTTATTGATATATGTTTTAATTCACCATAAAGGCAATAAATTAAAAAATCCAATAAGACAACTGTTTTAAAATTAATTTGTTGTAAGAGGAAAATATATCTTGATTTTTTTTGGTAAATAGTTCAGTAATTTAATTTTCATTAAAATAATAAGATCAAGATTCTCAATTTTCACTTGTGGTATTTACCATTTCAGAGCTTCGAGAAACCAAGACATCTGAATACTTCAGCCTATCCCAGCACCCTTTAGACTACAGGATATTATTAATGGATGAAGATCAGGACCGGATGTACGTGGGCAGCAAAGATCACATTCTTTCCTTGAATATTAACAACATAAGTCAAGAACCTTTGAGTGTAAGTTTATCATTTTCATGAGGGCAGTGCTGAATTCCTAGATGCCTTGTTCTTTAAAACTTTCAAACATGACAAAAAATTATGAATTTCATTAGAATAGGCCACATGTCAATAAATAGTTGAAAGTACTTATTTCAAGGACTGAAAATATAATAAATTCAATTCTCCATGTCTACTTTCATAGGTTTAACCATCTAAAACTTGAAACTAAGTGAGAAAATCCTTCCTATGTATACATACATCAAATGAGAAGCATGGAGTATAGCATGAAAAATGGTTAGTTTAAAGGATAACCTACCTTGTCATCTGTATGTAGTCCAAGACAGCCTTGAAAGGAACACAGTTATTAAATTCACTGTTCTGTGAACAAGTGTGGCCTGTACAGCAGGGATTAGAACTGCATGGGTCCAATTACATGCAGATTTTTGAGGGTTATAAATACTATATATTACATGGTTGATTGAATCTTTAGATGTGGAATTGGAATATAAGGTCAGTGTCCCTAACCAGCAAGTTGTTCAAGGGTTAACTATTTCATTGTACTAGGTTGGTGCAAATGTAATTGTGGTTTCAGACTATGAATTTTAAATCATTAAAACTAGGTTCCAACACATCTTTATTAATCAAATAGGAACCATTACAATCAACACATTTTTGCCAACAAGAAGTAAATTTGTTTATTTTTGTAGCATAAAAACCTCTGCTTCAGGATTTAACAAACTCTTTCAAAACATTTTCTGCCTCCTGCTGGTTGTGGAAGCATTTTCCATACTTGTCTAGCTGCTTGAAGAAGTTGTAGTCAGTTGACGAGAAATCAGGTAAATACGGCAGATGAAGCAAAACTTTGTAGCCCAATTCATTCAACTTTTGAAGCATTGGTTGTGTGACGTGGTCAAGCATTGTTGTGGAGAAGAATTGGGCCTTTTCTTTGACCAATGTTGACTGCAGGAGTCACGGTTTTCAGTGCATCTCATCGATTTGCTGAGCATATTTCTCACATGTATTGGTTTTGCCAGGATTCAGAAAGCTGTGGTGGATCAGACCAGCAGCAGACTACCAAACAGTGACCATGACCTTCATGACCTTTTTTTTTTTTTTTGATGCAAGTTTGGCTTTGGGAAGTGGTTTGGAGCTGCTTCTCAGTCCAACTACTGAGCTAGTCATCACCAGTTGTCATATAAAACCCACTTTTCATCACATGTTGCAATCTAATCAAGAAATGATTTGTTGTTGTTGCACAGAAAAGAGAAGACAACGCTTCAAGACAACAATTTTTTTGATTTGCGGTGAGTTCATGAGGCACCCTCAAGCTTTTTCACCTTTCCAGTTTGCTTCAAATGCCAGACAACCTTAAAATGAGTGGCATTGAGTTCTTCAGCAACTTCTTATGTAGTTGTAAGAAGATCACCTTCAATGATTGATCTCAATTGGTCGCTGTCAATTTGCAGTGATGACTCTCTATTGGTAGTTGTCAACTTGTGATGGCCAGGCACCATGCTCCTCATCTTCAAGGCTCTTGTCTCCTTTGCAGAAATTCCTGAACCACCACTGCACTGTATGTCCATTAGTAGTTTCTGGGTCAAATGCATTATTGATGTTGCAAGTTGTTTCTGCTGCTTTACAACTGATTTTGAAATTTAGTAAGAAAATCACTCAAATTTGCTTTTTGTCTAATATTATTTCCATAGTCTGTTGCTGCTGCTAAGTCACTTCAGTCATGTCCGACTTTGTGCAACCCCATAGGCAGCAGCCCACCAGGCTCCTCTGTCCCTGGGATTCTCCAGGCAAGACTACTGGAGTAGGTTGCCATTTCCTTCTCCATTCCATAGTCTAAAATACATATAAAATAAAAAGTAAGTAATAAGTCATACCAAAAAAACCCCATAAAACAAAAATGTGCATTAAAATGAACAGTATATCCACATTTATTTATGAATATATTCTGATGTTAAACAGCAAATTTCAACAGTGCAAAACCACAATTACTTCTGCACCAACCCAAATATTTCACAGCAAGGAAATAAAATGAGGTTCATTGGAGTAAAGAAATAAAAGTAGATTAATTATAAATTTGTTACAAGGAGACTTTTGAATTTATTATTTTAACATGACAATTAAAAAAACATCATCCTCACCAGCCCTAATCCAAGGCTACAACAACTTAGAATGCTGTCACAGAATGTCAGACAGAGTCTTTATTCGAGTCATTTTAGCTGTTGAAGTACATAGTTTCAGGTAAATCTATCAGCCTAGCTCTGTAGTTTACTGGAAAAAATGAGATAGCAATATGAACATAAATTCACTGTGATATGACCAGTTGTGCAAAGTGTACTGTAAATCAGAAGGAGGGAAATACACATTATACTGTGCATCTTAATAATTTCCTTATTTGAAAAATTGTACTACTAGTAAATGGGCACTTATCATAGAAAGACTTGTTAAAGGAAAAATTCATGGAAGAAACAAAAACATAATTGCTAAAATAAAGTAATAAAACCTTATTAACTTGAATTCATAAGTGAAAGAATAATTTTGAAATATAAATATAGAAATAACTTTAAAATATCTGTTAGCATAAAGTAAATGAAGAACATTGGGCTGTCATATGTACAAATGAGATTATGCAACCTTTGTTTTCCTTTCTGAGCAGGTTTTCTGGCCAGCATCTGCAATCAAAGTCGAAGAGTGCAAAATGGCTGGCAAAGATCCCACAGTGAGTGCTTAAAAAAAATCCAAAACTTATGGTCTTTGAATTCATGTACTTTAAGTGAAGCCAAAAGTAAGACAAAGGGTGTTGGTGTTCTGAATCCTCTGCAGGACATATGGCAAAAAATGTAAATGCAAAGTGATTGGAACTCTTAAACACTGTAACTTAAAAATTCCTGACTGGGTGAAAATTTCCTGCTTTGCTTTTATTATTGCACCCTGACACTTTTCATGATGGATTTTAGTAATAACCCCTGTTCAAAGTGGATCCAACCTGCAGAATTCTCAGCATGCTGCTAAAATAATGATAATTCAAGTGTCTGGAGTAGCTCCCAGATACAATGTGGGCTTTTCCAAAGAAAGATTCTCGGCAAAGGGTTATGGTTAGCCAGCACATTCCAGAGGTATAAATCACCAGTAATGACTGGTATCTTTGTTGATTAAAAATAACCACAGAAACAAAATCAAGACGGATATAAGCATAAGTAAGTGTTCAGTGTGCGACACTTTTACAAAATGTATTCCTTTAGGTGAGATTTCATATACAAGTCAAGAAATAAGTCTATATTTATTTCTACAAATAGCTTGCTGAAATGGACACATTAAATTATTCTTGAATGTTATTTTTAAAATGGAGCAACTCTTTAAGTGCACAAGTCATTTAATGATTTTCGTTGTTTTTGTTTATTTTTGCCATGCTTGCAGCATGTAAGATCTGTTTGCTACATTTAACATTTATAATGAAGCTTATATTCATTTCACCTCTTGTCTCAGACTTTTCTTTGTGGAAGAAGAAGTGTGGAACTTAAATTTTATATTTATTGATTCAGTTTAGGTATCAATACAAGGTTCTGAAAAAGCCTGCCGTAAGGCAGGGCCACAGAAGATCTTCAGGTATCACCAGATGATGTTTTGGCAAGAGTGCTTATCAGGAGTGACTCAGCTTAAAATTCACCTTTAAGAGAAAATTCAAAATGGACAGGAACTCACTGGAGCATATTTGCTACCCACAGGATTTGTGGACCAAAATCAGAAAGGAAAAAATCCAGAAAAATGTGAAAGAAACATTCAAAAGAGTATATTGTAATTGCCTTCTTGGAAACCAATAGTAGAATGAAGCTTAATGTTGTAAAAAAAAAAACAGTTTTTTTTGGTTCCCTGAAGCTATTATTCCAATAATTTTACATGAAGTAAACTATTTTCTTTTAATTCTCTAATGTAGAGATTTTTCCCATGGATGCATAGATGAACATGTCTCACCTTTAGTCGCAATAATATCCTGGGCTATAGTTAACTGTATTTAATTGTTCTTTGTTTAATTTTTTTTTCCACTCATACAAACTGCCACAGGCAGAATATATAGAATTTAGATTCCTTTGCACATTCTCTTTCCAAAAAATGTTGTTGATTTTCTTAAGGATATTAGCCAGGTCATTTGATTCCTTTCTCCCTTTGGCAAGGAAGAAATGCTCTGCTATTTGCTTTATTATAATTAAAGGTCTTTATTTTATTTTATTTTTTTAATTAATTTTTTTAAATTTAATTTTAAAATCTTTAATTCTTACATGTGTTCCCAAACATGAACCCCCCTCCCACCTCCCTCCCCATAGATGAAGCCATTAATACATACTTATGTCTTTACATACTTTTATCATGGTGTGATGTCATCCATGAATATCTTTATATTTTGCCAAACAGCCAGTTAATATATATAGCAGAGATAACTGTAGAGAGTTGTAGTAGAGCCAACATTGTTGGGTCCTAGGAAATAAACATCAAACTAAATTTCAAATGTATGTTCTGTTTTTTGCAAGAGAGGAGAATGTTGACAAATTCATCTCACTTAATACATGTGAGGTTCTTATAAACAATTTTCTAAGTCAAGATACTAGTGGTAGAATGATAGTTAAATAGAAGTTCTGTAGAACAAACAACGTGTTTTAATTATACTTCTCATGAAACCAAATATTTAAGAATCTTTTGGATCTCTTGAAATAAATATCATTTAATTACTTAATATTTCATTTTTTTAAAATGCAGGAACTGATAATTTTAATTTGTACAAATCAGTTAGATCTTATGAAGAAACCAGCGGTGATTAAAGTGGAATTCCTAACTTTAAGAGTCTCTACAATATACTAGAGATTATGTGACATATACACAGTAATTATCAACTAATATTAGCCAATACCTGATAGACCGGGCTGGGTGCTATTCTGAGTGTTTTACTTTAATCCTTGTGACAGTGCTACAAGATGGACCTTGTCATCATCCTCATTTTTAAGATAGATAAACTGAATCACTGAGAGAGTGAGGAATTCACCCAAAGCTGCACTGCTAACCCGTGAGAGGCCTCTGTGTGGCTCAAGCACGTATGACTCTAGATCTTTTGCTCTTAGTTGATGAAACGCCCCCTCTCCAGGGAGATTATGATAAATGCTAAGGATACACACAAAAGACAAAGAAAAATTCATCGCAGGTGGGGTATTTCTGAAAAATGTGATAGATTTGGTGGCAGCTATGTTAGGTCTTATGTTAACTTTTCCCCTGTTTATTTCAGTGATACTGAGATTCAAACAAGTTGTACCCTTTTCCTCTTTCAGCCGTTGGTACAGGCTTTAGGTGACTCCCTTCTTGTTTGATTTGTTTTTGTTCAATCATTTAGTCATGTCCAATGCTTTGTGACCCCATGGACTGCATCACGCCAGGCTTCCCTGTCCTTCACCATCTCCAGAACTTGCTCAAACTCATGTCCTTTGAGTCGGTGATGCCATCCAACCATCTCATCCTCTGTCATCCCCTTCTCCTTCCTTCAGTCTTTCCCAGCATCAGGGTTTTTTCTAACAAGTCAGCTCTTCACATCAGGTGGCCTTGGAACTTGAGCTTCAGTATCGTCCTACCTTCAGGATTGACTTCCTTTAGGATTGACTGTTTTGATCTCCTTGCAGTGCAGGGGTCCCTCAAGTGTCTTATTCAGCACCAAAGTTCAAAAGCATCAATTCTACAGCTCTTAGCCTTCTTTATAGTCCAACTCTCACATCCAAACATGACTACTGCAAAAACCATGGCTTTGACTATATGTACCTTAGTCAGCTTTTTAATATGCTGTCTAGGTTTGTCATAGCTTTTCTTCCAAGGAACAATTACCTTCCCATCTTTTTAGCCTTGGAATCATCTGCACACCCTTTCAAATGACAGTTCAGTTGTCACTTCTCTGGAGAATCTTCTATTGCCACTGAGAACTAGGCTAGCTGCCCTTCCCTGTGTGTGCACTTGAAACCCTCTAGAACTTATTTCACTGCCTTTTTAGTGGTTGGAAATGCCAGGTAGTAAGTGTCATTATCTCTAGTGCCCAGATCTGTATCTAGGCACTTCATAAAATTTAAACAAGATCTGGAAAAAACAGAAAGGGAAGCAGTAAGCATGGGAATCTATTCCAAGTCTTTGTCTCATGTTGGGAGTAGGACATACTGGATAATGAGTTATTAATGCCTTTAGCTTACTAAATTTATAAATTCATTATGTATAATTTTAAAGATATATGGTGGTTAAATTAATGTTTTACTTTAAAATATTATATTAGTTGTCTACTAATAAAAGCATAATCTAGTAACAGACTTCCTACTTCTATAGCAATCAAAAAGCATACCAACATCCTTTACTTCTTCATATTTTTTATGTATGAAATTTTAATTAAAATTATAAAAATAATGCTCATTCATTAGAAAAGAATTCAATTTAATTTGAAATTTGACCCAAGGTAATACCACAATAATACTATATAATGAACTAATGTTTATAAATAAAATATCATGGTAGCAATATAGCTTATTTTCTACATCAGCTAAAGAGAGTATAACTTACCTCCCAATTTCCCTTTCTGCCCCTATTTATTTACATTCCTACATGCTCCATTTATTTCTAAATGTTGATATTTTATTAATACTATAAATAATTGAGTCCTAAACAATAGCACATGCTGTCAAACATATCCAATGAGATAGGATATAATGAATGTGCTAAGTAAATACTGTAAGAGATCATTTAAAAAATTAAGCAGGGTTGCATATATTTAGACCTATATACATTACATATGCACAATGTCAAACTTGATTTATTAATTGTAAAATATCAATTTCCATGTTTCTGTGACCAGAAGACCCTAAACTACTTGAAAATGTATTTTCTTTAGCAATAAATATATCAAAATACCTTGATACATTCCCCAGACCAAGAGGAAAAACTGTAGTATGGACCATAAAGAGTCATATTTTTAAAGCCCTATTAATCTGAGCTCCAAGACATATTTTCTAAAAACATCTATTTTGAAATTATACAACTAATACCTGTTCAACACAAAAATCTTTGAAGGCCCAGAAGACCTCATAGAGAGCAACAAAAAACAGTGTCATTACCTCTCCGTGCCTCATTTTTCTTATCTGTATAATGGATGCATACATAAAACCTACCTTATTGAGTTACTAAGGGGATTAGTGAATTAACATTTGCAGAGAGCTTAGAACAGTACATAGCACATAGTTAGCACACACTGTTAAATAAATAACATAAATTATACTACCCAAAGTTAGTAACTTAAAAATTTGAGATATAGTCTTCCAGCATTTTAGTATAGGTCGTGTGTGTGTGTGTGTGTGTGTGTGTGTGTATATACATTAAATGGTATTATATTCTCCATAATGTTAGAAGCTTCATTTTTCTTTTAGCTTTATACCTTGAAATAGTTTTGAAAGAGAATTAAGCAATAAAAAGAAAGCATCCACAGTATTGAATTTTCCTAATGTCTCATGTCACTAACCTTTTATGGATGTCTGTTGTGGTCAGGACCTGTACTAACTTTATGCAGGACAGTTTCTGTCCACTACACAGGATTTGTACTGACAGTTGGAACTAAAAATATATATGAAAACATCTGATACCTAATGTTGGGTATATTTATTATGTGCCACACACTGTTCCAAGTGCTTTAGTGGGATACTGCTTTCAACAAATACTATCCTCACCATTTACAGGGAAGATTGAAGCACAGAGGCAAGTACATATCTCAAGCTCAAACAGCTGGTAAAAGATAAAATCAGAGTTTGCACCTAAGTCATCTGGCTCTGAGAATTCACACTCTGCTGCCCATCATCCTGCAGCATGGTGATAGTCCAGTTCTAATTGCCCCTCTAGTTTCATCACATAGAAATCCTCTCTACCCTCAAGGCACTATCCCTGCATTGTCACGCCTTCAGTTTTTTTTGTTCATGCTGTTTTCTGTTGGAATGTCCCTTTCTTCTGCTTTTGCCTGTGAAAATCTGTAGCTTATTCTGCAAATTACAGCTCAGATGACATTCACTCTCAAACCTTTATACCCAGTTCAGTATTACTCATTTTCTCTTCTTTCCTTGTATAGCACATTTTGAAAAAATAACCTTATTATAACATCTGCTACAGCCTGATGTATATGCTCTCCTTGCCCTGAAAATGGGAATTGAATCTGTTTATTTCAGTGTTGCTAGCACCATATACTGGAGAAGGTGGTGGCACCCCACTCCAGCACTCTTGCCTGGAAAACCCCATGGACAGAGGAGCCTGGTAGGCTGCAGTCCATGGGGTCGTGAAGAGTTGGACCCAACTGAGCAACTTCACTTTCACTTTTCACTTTCATGCCTTGGAGAAGGAAATGGCAACCCACTCCAGTGTTCTTGCCTGGAGAATTCCAGGGACGAGGAAGCCTGGTGGGCTGCCGTCTATGGGGTCGCACAGAGTCGGACACGACTGAAGTGACTTAGCAGCAGCACCATATACAATGCTTGTACAGAATGAGTTCAGTAAACAAATATTTTCTGGATGGAACTGACACGACTGCAGTGGTCTAGTTCAGAAATAATGTGTATAGAAACTAAATACAACGGAAACGGAAAAGACCTAGAATATGATTTTCAATAATTAAAATGACTGATTTATTTTTCCTTTTATGTTTTTCCCTTTGAAGAGGGTTTGGAAGAGCACAGTAAAACATCATCAGATAGTATACAAATTTGCCTTCATGGTTGAAGTCTAGTCACTCAGTCGTGTCTGGACCCCATACACTGTAGCCCACCAGGCTCCTCTGTCCATGGAATTCTCCAAGCAAGGATAATGGAGTGGGTAGCCATTTCCTTCTCCAGGGTATCTTTCTGATGTAGGGATCAAACCTGGGTCTTCTGCACTGCAGGAAGATTCTTTACCATATGAGCCACCAGGGAAGCCTTCATGGTATAGACAACCATATTTAAGACATATTCAAATTCATACTGAGTTACTTATTAAACCTAGAGCACTTCATTTAACCTTTTGGTGGACTCAATTTCCTCATCACTAAAATGGGACTAAATATTTTAATTGGAACATTGCTGGGAAGATTAAAAACATCAAAAGATTGGGGAGGGAGGTGGGAGGGGGGTTCATGTTTGGGATCGCATGTACACCCGTGGTGGATTCATGTCAGTGTATGGCAAAACCAATACAGTATTGTAAAGTAAAATAAAGTAAAAATAAAAATTAAAAAAAAAGATTAAGAGCTCTGTAAATATTAGTAACTGTTATAAAAACTTCTGTCTAACAACTGTGGGGTTCTTACCAAATGGCAAATTATAAAGTGGCTAAAAGCACAAGATTCGATGTTAAACAATCTGTGTTTGAAAATCTGCTTTACCTATTTCTAGCTACATGACCTTAGGCGAGTTAACTAAACAAGATCTAAACTTTGTGCTTCTAAAACCCAAGTTGAAAACCCTAGTGAATATACATAGTTTGCTCAATAAATGTGATCTCTAAAGGTTAAAAAATCAATCTTCCTGGAAAGTAAAAGAGGTTAAATATATAAAATGATTGTTCTCGTGTCTCACGCATAATAAATTTTCAAAAATAGTAGCCATAATAAAGACATATATATAACATATATGTAGACATAAACATATACATGAAACAAATATAATCTGTATTTGAAGTGTAAAAGAGATATTAGTGACTTCTTCCTTTATCCCAATACTAATAATTCATAATGGAAAAATCTGCAAACCTCAAGATGAAACAGACAAACCTCTTATTAATAGAATTGAATCAAATTCATGTTTTGCAGGAAAATATTATGTACAGAATCCCAGAATGACTGAACTTGGATATGAAAAAAAATAAACACAAGTCTCATTGCTCACATTTACCTTTAAACATAGACATACCGTATATACACCATACTTCATCTATGATTTTTCTCCAGAGAAACACATTTCAGCTGCAGTATGTAGTCAGTTTCTAGGCACCTCTATGAACAGGTGTCAAGATACAATGACACTATATATATAACAAAAATTCTTAATGTCTTAAAATAAAAATAAAGAGTATAGTCTGCTCTGTAAGGTTAAATTTATATAACAGCAGAGTTGGTGATTGATTATTTAACAATAAAAATCCATAACAGAATCATATATATGTATACAATTACTACATATGAAAATAAGCATATATTTGCTGACAAGTAATAATGAGGATAAAAGGAGAAGATGATGAGAAAATATAAAATAATATTGACTTTAAATTTTGGCAATTTTTTAAAAACTTTTTCTTTTTTTTTTTTTATTTTTTGTTTATTTTTTTTTCTCTCTTTTTTTTTTTTTGAATTTTAAAATCTTTAATTCTTACATGTGTTCCCAAACATGAACCCCCCTCCCCTCCCTCCCCATAACATCTCAGTGGGTCATCCCCATGCACCAACCCCAAGCAAGCTGTAAAACTTTTTAATAATATAATAAATGTGCATTATAAAATATTAGTAAAGTATGTGGTACCTAAAAGAGAAAAAAATACACTGTATGAACACCTATCGGAAAACCACTGAGTCTGACATATTTCTTTATGAAAATGTTTGTCTCTAATGTGTAATATTATTAAACATTGCTAGAACAATGACTTTGTGAAGGGAAGACTATTCAGCCTCAGGCTTGATTAATGTGTACTCAGCAAAGGATAGTGACCCTGTAAGTGTAGAACACGCAGTGGTTAATTCAGTCACTGAGCTCTGCATTTGGTGCTGATCGTATTTATGTATTTCTGCAAGGTCATAATGAGCTTATAATCACCATAATCGTTTTGCATTTCATTGAGTGAATAAATGACAGCCTTTGGACTGGGAGCAGGTGAGAAAGGAGTTTTGGGAAAGAGGAAAGTATTTTAGGGGACCAAGAGCAGAGAGATCATGATTCCGTTAATTTTCATAGAAAGCGACGATGCTGGCATTTGTGTAACATTTGTCTTAGTCACCCCATTATGAAGGCTAATACTGTTTGCCACTGTAACTAATGATAACACATGGACCTTCTATAAGCACAATTAATTCACATGTTTTATATAACATGGGTGAGTGTGTGTGTGTAACGTTTTGAGGAAAAATTGAGAAACAGTTTGGTATACTTTTCAATTTCTAAGCTTTCTTAGATAAAGAGTAAGTTAATAAAATTTCAGAACATAAAAACATACCCAATATAAAAAATACTGAAATATGAAAGAGACATATCATTTTACTCATTATCTGTTAGACAACCTTCCTCCTAAAATACACCATGGAATAAACCATGTTCTCTTGTTATCTCCTAACTAATTAAAAAGTTAGGGCATAAAGAAAAACGTACAGCAGAGTGTCACAGTAATACTTAGAAACAGCAATAAAAGTCATTGGCTTACTTACTGCTCAGTTTTCCTTTTCTTTTAGCATGGCTGCGGGAACTTTGTCCGTGTAATTCAGGCTTTCAACCGCACGCATTTGTATGTTTGTGGGAGTGGTGCTTTCAGCCCAGTCTGTGCTTATTTGAACAGAGGGAGGAGATCAGAGGTAAGTGTAACAATAATTCATTCTTATTTTGATGTCAGTGTCAAAGATTTCTTAAAACAGTAAAAACTTGGAAATATAATTAGTGGCCATAAACAATTTCAAGCCCTTGAAACACAAAATATGCTTGGTTCCTATTTGCAAGGTTACTTAAAATGTAGCCTTTTTTCCTTCAACTAAATGTACAAGCTGCAGAAAATAAAGAAAGGAGATGGTGTGATTTCATAATTACTTAAAGTGTAAGGTATTGATAATATTTGATCCCAAAGTGGGATGTTTACAAGTGGTTCAAGATGATATGAAATGTTAAAATTCTTAAAGAAAAGCAAAGCTATGCTTCTTAGAAAAGTACAGTTGTCTGCATTGAGCTTGTCATTAGAACCACAGGTCTGTGATCAATTGATTAAATAACTACTTCCCCAGACATCTGCAGTCTGTCAGACACTCCACTGAGAAGGGCGTGCAGTCACTGTACAGGCCAGTGACAGCATAGCACTTTTCAGAGCACAGATTTTTAAGTAAAATCATTTTCCCATGTGCAAATTGCCCAACATACACTTCAAGCCTTAATTAGAAAGTTGGTCCAAAAAGTAATCTCCTTTGGAAAACCAGCATGAAATAAATTTTAATCACTTTACTAAATAACTACTTCAGTCTCACTTCAAAAGATATGTTTCAAAGGGGAAGCATTTCCCTTAGTTAATCCCTTTAAATATCTGAAGAGCATATTTAAGTGTGAAAAGGGTTATAAAATTTTAAGCTTTATATGCTTTACTTAATAGTCAACTTAAATCAGTGTTTTTCCACATCATATTTACATATCTATAATATGTAATTAATAATACAAATACAAAATGCACAGTTTTATCAAACACCTAATGTATTTATTTTATTTAGTTTAAACTAAAAGGCCGTGATGCAGAACATTGTATTTTGAGAGAGTTCTATTTATTCATCACTAACACTGTATTTTGTAGTAATCAGAGGCGGTACTTACTGCTAACATCCTGTTTGTACTAAGATAGGGCATGTTTCTTGTACTTCAAACCACTTTGAAAATGAAGGTTAGGGTGGCACATTCATTAAGTATTACATTTTATTTCTGAGACACTGTCCACTACCTTTTTACCTCTCTGTCTAATAGCAATTTGTTGGTTCTCAAAGGATATTATATAACCCTGCTTGATGTTTGGAACATCACATACTTTTATTAGACTCTATGGCCCTTCCATTATATTGTGAAACTGAGTCAGTGCTTTCCTAGAGCCTTTAGTGATGCTTCTCAAAGAGTCTACAGTTCTTGCTGCATAGATCCTAACATGGTTCTTCTCTTTTATCCCCTGTCTTCTGGTCCTGGAAAAAAAAAAAGAAAAAAGCGACACAAGTAAATGATGACTTTAAATAATGAATAAAACATTAATAAGAAACAATTGGTTAATTTTGCTGTGCAGTCTTAGAATGTTACATCTCATCTCTGATTGCTTTTATCAGATGCATCTATAACATCAGTTCCCATAAGTGAATACTGTTTAAGCTCCTAATGCTGCAACTCATCAATCAGATAACTTTGACTTTGACTAATCACGAATATCACAGGCATTCAATTTATTCCTTGTGCTTTTTAAAGCAAATTAATCACCAAACTTTTCTTTTTATTCATCTTACTGTAGTTTTTCTCATGTCAGAAGAAAAGCTGTGCATTTTTCTTACCAATAAAGTTATTTAATCTTTAGCCTTCATCACTGTTTTACATCTTCTTTCCTTTCCCCTGCATTATTTTTTCTTTTTTAACAGTAGGTTTCCCTTCCTGTGACTTTTTTCCAACCCTCTCCTTTCACTCCCTTTTACTTTTTCACAAAACTTCTTGGACTAGTAAACTATTTTTCAGTTTTTATATTCCTATTTTCCCTATCTTGCATTAAACCTTCCTAATCTGAATTTAATTTTCACCTACTAATTAAAACTCTTTCCTAACAACCAGGACTCTCAGTGGTCATATTGACTCCCCTAATCAGCATGTTTTCTCCTAGACCAAGCTACAGCATGTAATGCCCTCTATTTTTCAGCACCTTTATTGACATCTTTGGCCATGGCATATTTTGCTATGCCTTTTTTCCTGATCTTTCACCATGTATTGTCTTTCTGGTCCTATTTTTTCCTCTTGTCGATCCAGTCTACAAAGATGTATTCATTTAATGGCAGAAAAAAAAATCATGTCAGAACTTGTAAGCTACCTTTTGGGTACTGATCTTTGTCTTGTGTGAAAGGAGAAGCAACTGAAACAATCTTAAGCAGGAAGTGTCATGAACAGATTTGCGCTGTCACTTTTATTTTGTGTTACATTGACTCTTCTGTTGTTCATTTTGTTTGTTAGCCTGGATATGATTCTTTTGAGTCTGAGATGCTACTGAAAGATACAAGTAAAAATATCAAGTAGGCAGCTGAGTATAAAATTGGCTATATAAATATTTGAGTGATTATCTTACAGGAGTAACTGAAGCCCAAACAAAGTGTAAGTTAATCATGTAGGAAGAATACAGCTTGAAAAGAGAAGAGTGACTATGATTGAGACTTGAGGATCTTCTAAATTAGATAGCCACATGGAGGAAAAGGAATCTCCAAAAAAAGACTAAGAAACTAGAGAAGGAGAGGGAAAAAACCAAGCATGTGTTGATGCTGAGAATAAAGACAAGTCATTATAAAAAGATACAAGTGAGCAACAATCCCAAATACCATTGAGATCCAAGAAAGAAGTCTAAAAATATAAGTGCTGAATTGTATACATGATAGGCATCAGGGATCTTGTCAAAATGATTTTCAATAGAGCAACTGAGGTTGCTCAGCTGAAATGGATTGAGAAGAAAGTAAGAAGTCAGAAATGGTGACAAGTGTATGTTAGTCTCTAAGAAATGTAATTCTCAAGAAGAGCAATGTTTAAGAACTGAAGGAGTTGTTGAAATGATATTGGAAAGGATCCAGTTAATAAAATTAAAGAAATAGTAAGGACAATGGAAAGTACACCTAAGTGTGCCTAAGAAGACTAAGAGGATCTGAAACATTGGTGGAAGGATTGGCCTTGCAGTAAGAGAAATGTTTCCTCTCATGTATTAGTGGATGCGTTAGTTTATAGTTTTTAGTAGTGTATGTATTTGGTAGTGATGAACTCAAGATGTCTCATTTAAGGACTTCACTTTCTCAACAACATGTCAATCAAATGAGCTGAGAATAAATTAGGAGATTTGACAATAGTGGCATTGGTTTGAAGTGATTAATGGAAGAACCAGTTGGCATAGCACCTTTGCAAGATACAAGAGGTATAGCGGATTCATTTTAAGTTGATGATCACAAATCTGTACTATGTTGAATGTACCTTGTTGGATCACCTTTGGCAAAACGCTTAGATGTTTGGAGGCAAGTATGAAGAAAGTAGATAGACATGTGTTTACAGGTTGTGGGTGCAATGAAAAATCACAGAAAGAAGGAAATTAACACTTTTGCCAAAAAAAAAAAAAAAGATTAAAAAGCATGGACCATAAACTGGTTATGAGAAAGCAAGAAGGGAAAACAAAGATGAATTGTAAAAAATAGAGTTCTTAGGAGTGAGTTTGAAGAATTGTTGCAGGATGCTTGAATTAGTGACTGTTTGGGTCTACCACATACGTTCCTGGTGATGACAAGATTTAGACTCTACTGTATGAGCCCAAGGAGGCTGTGCAATGGAGAAAGAAGTCAGTGATACCTACGCAATCTCCTCAATTCCTGCAGTGACAACTATCACTGTTACCGTCAAATCGGTATATGACTCTGGCTACACATACAGGTTTACTGAATTTTATTTTTTCCAGCAAGTTTATCATTATTTGTTTAAAGAGTAATCCAGGTCTATGCCCCAACCACTAATGCTGAAGAAGCTGAAGCTAAACAGTTTTATGAAGATGTACAAAACCTTCTAAAACTAACACCAAAAAAAGATGTACTTTTTCATCATAGGGGATTAGAATTCAAAAGTAGGATGTCAAAGATACCTGGAGTAATAGGCAAGTTTGGCCTTGGAGTACAAAATGAATCAGGGCAAAGGTTAACAGAGTTTTGCCAAGAGAACACACTGGTCGTAGCAAACAACCTCTTTCAGCAATGCAGGAGACTACTGTATATGTGGATGTCACCAGATGGGTCAACAGTGAAATCAGATTGATTATATTCTTTACAGCCAAAGATGGAGAAGCTCTGTACAGTCAGCAAAAATTAGACCAGAGGCTGACTGGCTCTGATCATGAATACCTTGCTGGAAAATTCAGCCTTAAGTAGAAGAAAGTAGGGAAAACCACTAGCCCATTCAGGTATGACCTGAATCAAATCCCTTATGATTATACAGTGGAAGGAACAAACAGATCCAAGGGTTTAGATTGGATAGAGCGCCTGAAGAACTGTGGACAGAGGTTTGTAATATTATATAGTAGATGATGACCAAAACCATTCCCAAGAAAGAGAAATGCAAGAAGGAAAATTGGTGGAAAATTGGTTGTCTGAGTAGGCCTTGTAAATAGCTGAGAAAAGAAGAGACGCTAAAGGCAAAAGAGGAAAGCAAAGATATGTCCAACTGAGTAAAGAGAACAGCAGGGAGAGATAAGAGAGCCTTCTTAAGTGAGCAATGCAGAGAAATAGAGGAAAACAATAGAATGGCAAAGACTAGAGATCTCTTCAAGAAAATTAGAGATACTAAGGAAACATTTCATGCAAAGATGGGTGCAATAAAGGAGATAAATGTTATGAAGATGCAGAAGATATTAAGAAGAGGTGGCAAGAATACACAGAAGAAATACACAGAAGAGATCTTATTGACCCAGATAACCACAGTGGTGTGATCACTCACCTGGAGCCAGACCTCCTGGAGTACAAAGTCAGGTAGGCCTTAGGAAGCATCACTATGACCCAAGCTAATGGAGGTGATGGAATTCCAGCTAAGCTATTTAAAATTCTAAAAGGTGAGGTTGTAAAAGTACTGCTGCACTCAATATGCCAGCAAATTTGGAAAACTCAGCAGTGGCCACAGGACTGGAAAAGATCAGTTTTCATTCCAATCCCAAAGAAAGGCAATGCCAAAGATTGTTCAGACTACCATATAGTTGTGCTCATTTCACATGCTAGCAAAATAATACTCAAAATCCTTCAAGCTAGGCTTCAACAGTATGTGAACCGAGAAGTTCCAGATATACAAACTGGATTTAGAAAAGGCAGAGGAACCTGAGAGCAAATTGTGAACATCTGCAAGGGCGTTCCAAAAAGACATCTACTTCTCCTTCACTGACTACATTAAAGCCTCTGACTGTCAGATCAGATCAGGTCAGTCGATCAGTTGTGTCTAGGTCTTTGCCACCCCATGGACTGTAGAACACCATACTTCCCTGTCCATCACCAACTCCTGGAGCTTACTCAAATTCATCTGCATCGTGTCAGGATTGCCATCTAACCATCTCATTCTCTGGTGTCCCCTTCTCCTCCCGCCTTCAATCTTTCCCAGTATCAGGGTCTTTTCCAATGAGTCAGTTCTTTGCATCAGGTAGCCAAAGTATTGGAGTTTCAGCATTAGCATCAGTCCTTCCAATGAATATTCAGGACTGATTTCCTTTAGGATTGACTGGTTGGATCTCCTTGCAGTCCAAGGGACTCTCAAGAGTCTTCTCCAATACCACAGTTCAAAAGCATCAATTCTTTGGCACTCAGCTTTCTTTATAATGCAGTTCTCACGTTCATACATAAGTGTAGATTGCAAGAAACTGGAAAATTCTTAAAGAGATGGGAATCCCTAACCACCTTACCTGCCTTCTGAGAAAGCTGTGTGCAGGTCAAGAAGCAACAATTAGAACCTGACATGGAACAAGCAACTGGTTCAAAATTGGGAAAGGAGTACATCTAACCTGCATATTGTCACTCTGCTTATTTAGCTTCTTTGCAGAGTGAATCATGAAAAATTCTGGGCTGGATGACTTAAAAACTGGAATCCAGTTTGCTGGGAGAAACATCAACAACTTCAGGTACGCAGAAGATACCACTCTAATGGCAGAGAGTGAAGAGAAACTAAGGAGCCTGTTGATGAGGGCGAAAGAGAGTGAAAAAGCTGGCTTAAAACTTAACATTCAAAATAACGAATATCAAGGCATCTGGTCCCATCACTTCATGGTGAAATAGTGACAGACTTTATTTTCTTGAGCTCCAAAATCACTGCAGACTGTGACTACAGCCATGAAGTTAAAAGACACTTGCTTATTGGAAGAAAAGCTTTGCCAAACCTGGACAGCTTATTAAAAAGCAGAAACATCACTTTGGACAAAAGTTCCTTATAGTCAAAGCTATGGTTTTCCCAGTAGTCATGTGCAGATGTGAGAGCTGGACCATAAAGAAGACTGAGCATCAGAGAATTGATGCTTTCTAATTGTCAGGCTGGAGAAGATTCTTGAGAGTTGCTTGTACAGCACAGAGATCAAACAAGCCAACTCTAACGGAAATCAACCCTGATTGTTCATTGGAAGGATTGATGCTGAAGCTGAAGCTCCAATGTTTTAGCCATCTGATGCAAAGAGACAATTTATTGGAAAAGACCCTGATGCTGAAAAAGATTGACGGCAAAAGGAGAAGGGGGTGCAGAGAATGAGATGGTTGGATGGCATCACCAACTCAGTGGACATGAGTTCAACAAACTCACTGAGATAGTGAAGGACAGGGAAGCCTTTTGTGCTGAGTCCATGGGCTTGCAAAGAGTCAAATGTGACTTAGCAACTGAACAACAACATTATATAAACAATACCCTCTTGGAAAGCAGACATGACTGAATTTTGCTTTTGTCACTATTTATCTGTGTGTGATCTTGGAAAAGCCATATTTTCCTCATCTTTGGAGTCAATCCATAAAGAGTATTGGGTTGTAGGACCTTTCTAGGCTAGAGCACTGTGATTCTTTTGAAGCGCTATGATTTCCCATTACCTCAGAGATTTCTTGCAATACATTAAGCTCAGTATAACAAAAATGAAATAGTTTTTCTTTAAAGAGAAAACTTCAGAATCAACTTTATTTTCTTCATCTTCTTGAACTATATCTAATTAGTTATTGTCAAGCTCTATCTATTTTCACTTTACAGATCTTCTCATATCTTTACCCTAACCAAGAGATCCTAGCATGTCAGATAATTATTCTCTAATTCCTGGACTACTGAGTTGAAAACAAATTTATTTTCCTTGAATTCAGTGTCTGTTTTTAAAACCACCATTCTCAGTCTCCTTAAAGAACAAGATAAGATCCAATCTTCTTAAAACAATGTTTTGATCCTTTTATTCCATACCCAAAAAATGTTGAGCTTGCATTTTCTTTGGGATAATTTTGGAAAACAGCTTAATAATTAAGTACTTCCATCTTCCAATACAATAAACCATGTAATCATTTTTTCTTTGAATTTTAGTAGTAGCTTTTACTAACTTTATTTAAGTAAAAAGATAAATATACAAACAAAATGCTCCCTCTCAGTGAAGCTACACTGACCATTATATTTCTAATTGAACCCACTGCCCCCATTCCCTGCTTAAATTTTCTCCAAAGCACTGAATACCATCTAGCATACTCAATATTTTGCATGTTGATTCTTTTTATATTCTGTATTTCCATTCTCTATCTTTGGTTTATAAATTACCTACAGGTAAGAATTTTTGACTGTTTTGTTTACTCTGTCCCCAATGTTTTGTCAGTGTTGGGCACATAGTAGATGCTTGTTACGTTTGTGTTAAGTAAATGAATGAGTAAATGATGCATTTTAAACTAAATTATGAATTATTTTGTCAAATCTAGTACAATGCTTTCTATAACAAAGTGGTAATATAAAATTTTGTATTTAAAAAAGATCTTGATTATTTTGAAAGTATCATAATCCTTATACACATTGTTTCTCTGTGAACAGTTTCCTTCTTTTGGACAATGTTCAACCTATCTAGTTCAGGTTTACAATGATCCTTGATTTCCAAGTGTTGATTTTTTTATATTTTTTTAGTATAGTTGCTTCACAATGTTAGTTTCTGCTGTACAATAAGTGAATCAGCTATAAGTAGACATATATCCCCTCCCTCTTGGGTCTCCCTCCCACTTCACCCCCATCCCACCCACTAGGTCATCACCGAGCACCAAGCTGAGCTTCTAGAGCAGGTTTCCCACTAGCTTTCTCTTTTACACGTGGTAATTTATATATGCCAATCCTAAGCTCCCGATTTGTCTCACCCTCCCCTTCCCCTGTGTCTGCATGTCCATTCTCCACATCTGCATCTCTATTCTTACACTGGAATAGGCTTATCTGTACCATTTTTCTAAGCCAAGTGTTTTTATTGATGTTGATTTGAGAACTTGTTGGATTAACTTTATGGGGAGTGTAATAGGATGAGAACTTGACGTGCTAAGGTTAGTTTATAACTTACAGATGCATTCTTCATATAGGCCAAGAAAACTTTAACATAGTAAAATTGGGAAGGCATAAGCCACCAAGTAGAAGGCGTGTTATTCATCATGATGCTTTGTTTTACTAAAGAACAATTGGTTAACTAAGATAAAGCAATTTATTTTTTTTACATTTTCAATTTTATCTATAATAAAGGACCAAGTTTTCATGATTGACTCCAAGTGTGAATCTGGAAAAGGACGCTGCTCTTTCAACCCCAATGTGAACACAGTGTCTGTTATGATCAGTAAGTGGAAAATAAAAGGGAAGGTTTAAAAAAGGAAATTAAAGAAAATGAATACATTATACCATATGTCCATTTTGAATAGTTGTGTGGATGATAGTACAGGAGTGAAATAATAGAAAGCAAGTTGTGAGAAATTCTAATTTCTTATTTCTAAGAATATTCATGAGTAAATGATAGCCATGTGTTTTTTCATCTAATATGACTAATGTCATTCATAGAGTAAGTCAACCATTTAAAAAGTGTATGTATCTATACATATGTTAATAAATATCTTATGCATACATATATCAATATATATTAGGAAGTAAATTGCAGTGTAGTTGGTATTTTGTGTATTCTCTTTTTCTGATGTTTTAGTTCTCTTTTACAAACAATTAAAACTGGTATTTCTTTCATGTGAAGAAATAGCAAAGTGCATATGTTAGCCAAGTACATTCCCTATGAAATGTCTAAAAGTTCCCATACAAAAAAAACAGGTATTAGTAAAATCACTTTTTTATTTCCTCATATTTTATAAATTATATCAGTTAAGAATCAGGCCCAATTTCTCCCTGCCACCCACATAAACAAATCAATGTACTTGAGTCTCAGTCATCAGTGCCTATCTATAACTCACTTGAAAGACACTCTAGAATATGTCCTAAGACATATTATCATATGTAATTAAGACACTGCTGGAATACGTCTGACTTAACATTAGTTGACTATAAGACAAATCTTAAATTTCAGTATGCCAATTATATAGTAAAAACTTTGTCCTTTCTGTTTCTCTATGTTTTGCCAGTGGTAAAATCGCATCATTTAACAAAAGAACAGGTGGGAAAATAATTATTATGTTCAACAGACTTTGCTTTGATTCATTTTAAAAAGCAACTCATCTTTCTTTCTCAGATCTGGAAACTAAATTAAGATAAGTACTCCAGCATTGACTAAAATGTGAACTTGGAAATTATCCAGTAAATTATTTCCATATAGTCATTCAGATTGGTCAGGGAGGAAATGAAAGTGTATCATTAGGACAAAAAATTAGGAAGCTTTGAAACTACAGGATATATAATTAAGTCTGATGCAGAGTATTTTCAAATAAGTATCCAAATATTATTTAGTAGAAGCAATGTCTCAGAAAGTATTTGCCTTTAGAAACTATGATTTGTATACTATTAGATAAATATAAAAAGTTTTCACTTATTTCAAGTTAAATGCTATGAATTTCTAAACTTAGAAATTCAAAATTATTGTTAACACTGATACTAGAAATTTTATCTCATCAAGTATTACTTAGGACAAAAAAGAGTTAAAACAAGGCATTATAAATTTTTCTGTTAAACTATGATAAGTCATGTAATAATTTTGCCCTTAGCGAATTAGATTCATTTACAAAATGAAGATAATAATTAGTCTTCATTTTTCAAAGACCTAAGACTTTGATTCCTAGGTTCACGTTCTTACACTATACTTTTTAACATTTTGGTTAACAAGATTCTTACTATCAAAGAGAATCATTAAACAATTTGCTTAACTTAGCTGAAACTAAAAAGAGCATGAAGTTTTATAACCTTGTATTTATCATTTTATTTATTCCATTGATTATCTCTGTAATATTATCTCCAATATTGTGCATTTCTTTGTGTAGCCATCTCACTTTGCCATTTGATGTTTTATCATTTCTGTTCAATTGCAATGCACTATATAATTTGGTTAAAATATTAAAGTGCCAAGAAATGTTGAGAATTAGACGAATTTCAAATTTCACAATATAGCATGGCATCTGGCCCAACGCACTAGTGTTCTTTTGCTATTTTTAGTAATTGTTGTAGCACATCAAAGTCAGATGACATCTCTTATTAAGGAAGCTATCCAGAACCTCTTGAGATATTTTTTAGTCAATGGAAGTACAACTGGAAATCAAAATGTTTTTGGATTAAAGTTTAAAAGAAGCAAGTTTATCTTTGCATAAACCTTACAATGAAATTCTGAAAAAAATTGTCTACTCTTAAACAAAATTATTTCCAAAGTGATGTTAATTAATTATTTCTTATACAAAATAAAGAAGAAACTTTATTATTTTAACTTGCTGTTAAAGTTACTGAGAATTTATGACAGGAAATGAAGCCAGTTAACCATCTAACTCTTTTAAAATAATCTTATCGTTTTTATTTCTTTATTTTTAATTTATTTTTAATTGGAGGAAAGTTGCTTTACAATGTTGTGTTGGCTTCTGCCATGCTACACAGATCAGCCATCTAATTCTTTTGTAATGTTTATTGTTTAGTCACTTAGTTATGTCGGACTCTTTTGTGACCCCATTGATTGTAACCCTTGAGGCTCCTCTGTCAATGGGATTTCCCACACAAGAATACTGCTGTAGGTCGCCATTTCCTTTTCCAAGAAATCTTCCCAACCCAGGGATCAAACCCAAATCTCCTGCATTGGCAGGTAGATACTTTACCACTGAGCCACCAGGGAAGCCCTTTTAAGACAAAGCTAAAAAAGTGGTATGCAGTAGGATTAGAATCAGTCCCCTCCACAATAAACCATCCTCTGAGTGTCCTTTTTTTTTTCTTCCTGTAAACGGATATGAGATTATAATTCAGAGCTGTGCTAATAAATCTATTGAATATAAAAAATGTATAACCTACTCTTTGGGGGCATAATTGGGTATAACAAAGCTGTGAAATAATTAATTACAAAGTTATCTCAATTTAACAATCATTGTATCTACAGAATACTTGCATAGATGCTTCACAAACGTTCACAAAATTGTAAAGAAACTTAATTGCTCAAAATCCTTTCATACAACTCTTTTTTCATTGTCTCCCTATAATCTGTTCCCATGGACTTCAGCTCTCTACTAGGAAGCAGAAAAGGCAACACAATGCCTGACATACCCACTTGCTAACTGGTAGGGGTCCAGTTTGTGACCTGGTGAGCACATATTGAAAACATTCCATTCTTCATTCTATCCTAATCCAACTGGGATTGCTTATTACTAAACAGTGAGCTTAGAATGCTCTAAAATGTTTCAGTTCTGTCAAAATGACCACAATCTGAAGTGGCGAGGGGAGTAATTCTAGGACATCAGATGCTTGGTAGGTCAGTGGGCCAGACCTGATAAACTTTATTATTTTTTCAACTAAACTATTGTTTTGTACAAAAAAGTCACACATACCAATTTGCTATTTACTCTCCTTACTAGACTAAAAATTAATGTAGATGTTAACAAAGAAGCAAAATGTTGAATGTTATGCACATACAGATTAGGATATCTTATTTTTGTCAATAAAAATGATAAATTAATTCAATCTTAAAATATCTTTTTTCTTGTCTTTAAATTTTATTTTATGTGAGTTAATATGTTAAGCTATAGATGGTTTATTAAAATTGTATTATATTATTAACATAATGTTAATATGTTATGTGCTACAATTGATAAAGTAGCACTTTGTTTACCTTACAGAAACCTTCTAGCATCAAAGAACAAAACATATACTTTTAATGATGAAATTGTATTAATCATAGAGTTTTTAATAAACAGCAAGAATTATCTGATCATAATCCAGTTCCCATAGAAGATTGATATTCAGGGTGCTAAATGATTTATCCCTAATTTCCAGTTTGTTAATTCCTGCCAGAATTGGAAATCAAGTTTTCTGATTCTTAGAATATGTTTTTACGTATTAAACAAGTAATAAGTAAGTTATTTCTTTTTTTTAATTTATATATTATTTCTGCCATTACTTATGCACAGTATATGAACATAGGTATTTACTGTAGCTAAGTCAGGCAGAGGAATTTTATCTCTGTATAGGAAATGTTGTTTTGGTAGTGATGAGACCAGATTAAACTTTATCCAAATTTTTTTATTTGGTGGACAATGGAAAGCAATTAGCAACTTAAACACTTAAATACTCTGTAATATATGTCATGATCTAATAAGCAGATTTTTAAAATACCCTTTAAAACATTTGATTTGCTTTTAATTTTGTTGACATTTGCTTTTTTATAGATGAAGAGCTTTTCTCTGGAATGTATATAGATTTCATGGGGACAGATGCAGCTATTTTTCGAAGTTTAACCAAGAGGAATGCAGTCAGAACTGATCAACACAATTCCAAATGGCTAAGTGGTAAGATAACAGTTTATCCATTTTTTGAGAGCCAGACTTTAAACTACTTTGTTTAATATCGTAATGAAAATTACATTAAAATTGTTAAAAAATTATGAGTGACAACAGTTTTGTACTCTGTGATTTTAAATATTTAGGCTAAATATATGAATGAAATGATCCAGGTTTCACATTGTAACTCTTTATTAACAATTATAGAATTATCATAGGATATATTAATAATAAAATGACAGTGATATTCATCATATGGGCCTATAGACAAGAATCTTCTCCAGTTGTTTAATTGTAGCATATTACAATGAAGTGTCATTTATTCATTTGGTCTGCTTTTATATTTTAATGCCAAATCTAAAATTTTTCCAAAATTTATGACAGATATAATGAGTAGGGCTTATTTAGAAGCTCTTCCTAATTGTTTTATGCTTAGATTCTAAAGCTATAAAAGTGGTATATATTTTTTTTTTCACAAATTGACCAATAATTTATGGAAACCATAAGTATGCTAATTTTATTATATTCAGTATTCAGATGTTTCTTATTCAGAGGGTCACATGGAATTCACATGATGGAAAGTGCTCATTTGACTTTAATGTACACTTCCATTGTACATTTGCTCCATTGTACGATTGCTATTGTTTAGAGGAGGAAGAAACTAAGATCTTTGTCGTTTCACCCTGGGGATAGTTTAAACTGACCTTAAATTTGGCAATTCACTCAACATTGCACAGTTAAGCATGAATCACTATAGTTGAGCATCCTATTTCACTGATAGACCAGCATAAGAAAGCATTGATTGTCCATTTGCTTCTTCAGATTTTTCCTCCAGTACATCTGGAAATAGAGTATTCTAAAGGTTGTTTTGTTCTTGAAATAAGGAATCCTTCTATGCCTTCAAATGACTGCATTTTTTGTCTTGAAAAGTTTCTCCTTCATTTCACATGCTGTATTTTAAGAAAAATGTATTTTTCAGATCTTGGACTCTGAACTCTTCATTCTGCTTCAGTGAATTTGAATTTATATGTACTAGATTGAAAGCCACACATTTAAAAACAAACTTTTTTTCTGTGAAATGGCTATCAGATCCCATGAGAAATAGCTGGTAGAAAACTTCAATTTTTTAAAACTCATCAAGGCACACATTTTGCAATTACTGTACTTTCAGAATGTATTGCAGACAGAAGAAAATAGTTTAAGCTATAATGTTATAGCTGTACTTTGTGGCACTTGATATTCCAAATGCAGTATGTTTAGTGAATATAATTAATTGCTTTTAGACTTTTTGCCTATGAATGTTGAATTGTTCCTTTATACCAAAGATGGAGAAAGCACATATCTGTGGTCTACATGGATGGAGAGCAGAAGGGTTTTCATCATGACTATATATATCATCTTTGTATTTTTTTCTAGAACCTATGTTTGTGGATGCACATGTCATACCAGATGGCACTGATCCAAACGATGCTAAGGTGTATTTCTTCTTCAAAGAGAAGCTGGCTGACAATAGCAGGAGTACGAAACAGATCCATTCCATGATTGCTAGAATATGTCCGGTAAGTATTAAAGTTGTTCTAATTGGAAGAGTAAGAAATTCATGTTTTATAAACACATTTTCTTTTTTGAAAAGTTTATCTTCCTGCTTTTTTTTATCTTCTATTACCAATTAATAAAATATTAAAAGCATACATTTAGACTTAATTTTTTTTCACATTAGTCATATGAGATAAGCATACTATTTCAGTAAAAAATGAATCCAAGGAAATTTGTCATGCTTTTATAAAAATTAGCAGTTTTTATTAATTTTGCTTTTGCATTTAAAGTATTAGTATTAAAAACAAATTGCTAAATTGTATACTATAGAAAAAAATAAAGCAGTTCTTCTGAATACAGCAAAGCAACAGTAAAAGACAAATATTGAAGAATTGTCTACAATAGTGACATTAAGAAATGCTTAATTACAATACAGTTCTAGTTACAAACAGGGATCAAAATATGCTTGTTAATCAACAGTGAGTATACATGTTGTTGTTGTTTAGTTGCTAAGTCATGTACAACTCTTTTGTGACCCTATGGACTATAGCCAGGGTCCTCTGTACCTGGAATTTCCCAGGCAAGAATATTGGAGTGGTTAGCCATTCCCTTCTCAAAGGGATCTTCCCCACCCAGGGATCAAACCCTCGTCTCCTGTATTGGCAGACAGGTTCTTTACCACGGAGGTACCTGGGAAGCCCACGACTCAAAACGCATGATGTCTTCTCACATAGAAGTATTACAGGCTTATCCTGATGTATTTATGATTAGCATCTTTTGTACACAAGCATTTCTTAAAGCATTTAATATTTAAAGTAGTATAATTTAAAGTGCTGCAATATTCCACTGATTGTGGAGCTCATCTGCTTCTCAGTCGTTTGGAACAAGGCGGTAAGACCACCTGCTGAGGTAAAAGGCTTCAGGGTGTACAGGAAAAAAAAATGTTATCGATAGAGACTATTTGTGAATGATCCAAATACCATTTTCTCTGCCCTCACCAGAGAAATATGCATATAAATCATCTGATTAGAAATATTAAGAATTAAATAATAATGCAGAGAAATGAAGGCAGGAAAATAGAAGTAATGGGAACTACTTGGCATAAGTACAAACCCACTCTCCTGACCACTGTAGAATCTGCCAGATTCTCTGTATACATTAATTTATGTTTGTGTTGAAGACAGTGAGATATTTAGAAAGTTTTGAGGTGTATGTGTTTATTCAATTCAGTTTGATACATTTTCAGTTGAACTGAAAATAGAAGAATAACAGTATAAATATTTTTTTTAATTACTATATATCAACTCGGAGAAGGCAATGGCAACCCACTCCAGTACTCTTGCCTGGAAAATCCCATGGATGGAGGAGCCTGGTGGGCTGCAGTCCGTGGGGTCGCAAAGAGTTGGACACAACTGAGCAACTTCACTTTCACTTTTTACTTTCATGCACTGGAGAAGGAAATGGCAACCCACTCCAGTGTTCTTGCCTGGAGAATCCCAGGGACGGGGGAGCCTGGTGGGCTTCCCTCTATGGGGTTGCACAGAGTTGGACACGACTGCAGTGACTTAGCAGCAGCAGCAGCAACATATAACAACTATTCCTCTTTATTGATATGCAGATTTGGTTAACATTTCCATCCTTCAGATTATAACAAATCCCCAAATAATAAGAATCCAAATTCAATTTTAAATACATTTCAATGTTTATTTAAGCCGTCTGAAATATGTTTTCAAAATGATTTCAGAATGACACCGGTGGACTGCGTAGCCTTGTCAACAAGTGGACTACTTTCCTAAAGGCGAGGCTGGTGTGCTCAGTAACTGATGAAGATGGCCCAGAGACACACTTTGATGAATTAGGTACATAAATGTGAGATTTAAAAATGCTTTTGAAAGAGAGTTTGTAAAGTTTACAATTCTGAATTAATGATCTGGGTACTACTCATGAATTTCCTGAAGTAGTTTTTAAATCTTTCTTACCCCTAAGTGCACCGCTGAAACATATAGTTTGTTGAATCCACCATGATATATAGATCAGTGTGTTCTGTATGTGTGTTTGTATATGTGTCATAGAGACTGACAGAGAGAAGTACTTGTATAATTTATATATAAGTAATTATATGCTTGTGCTTTTAAAAAATGGTTGTGTATTTCAAATATGTTTGAATTCAGATATTCTAGTTTAAAATCAGTTTGCATGAAAATATAGCTATACATTTTTACCACAGTTAATGAAGAGAATTAAAGGTTAGAGAAGTGTCAGAGTGGAAATTAGACTTATTCTCCAGTTGTAGTTCTTCTTGGTGACCCTGGGACCAAATATTCTCAGCATGTGCGACGTCAGAAGGGTTATACGTTCCAGGTCAAATAAGGACAGACAATCTGATTCCTTTCTACCAATGAACGGTTCTCTTTTTAACCAGAATAACTTGGTACATATCATAGTATCATGTTTACCAAGTTATGTTTAGAAATGATTTTTATTTTGCTTTAATTCATTAAAGTATAAAATGATTGACGAGGCAAGTAATCAAAAGGTGTTATAATATGATTCTGTTGTTGTTTAGTCACTAAATCAAGTCCAACTCTTTGCTACTTCGTGGACTGCAGCACACTGGGCTTCTCTGCCCTCCACTATCTCCCGGAGTTTGCTCAAATTCATGTGCAAATATGATTCTAGCAGTTACAACAACTGAAGTAGACATTTGGTCTCCTGAAAAGCCATTATGTTGATCATAGAAACACAAATTTCTACTTCAGTTTTTTCTAGAAAAAAAGTTTTAAGTATGATTTTGTGTTATAACCTAGTCACTATTTTCTCCAGAATTCTTTACAAGTATTGTATATTTATGTTTCAGTGACTTGGAATGTTGCAGTTTCTCCTTATTTTAGGGAGAGCTAGACAGTGCCAACCTTTGTTCACACATAGAAAGACTAGGGGTTATTACTTTATTACTTAAGATGTCCTAAATTTATTGTGAATAAAAATACATCTTTCTTTGTATTGGTCAGAAAGAATGTTATTTGCTAAAAGGCCCCTAAATCCAGATATTTCTTGTATTTATAACAATTGGTTATTATTGAGATTTGCCATCAGAAATCTGCTCCCAGATTCTGTCATTTATTGCACCTGCACCTCACCATCTGTAATTTTCCTTTTGCCTCCATATAGTTTAAAATGATTATAGCAATTTTGATTGAAAGACAAAAGGTCTTACTTTATAAAGTCATTGTGAAAAACTTTTCTTCCATGTTCAAATTCTAACCCTAGGTTAAAAAGAAATTGAGATTTGTAATACTTTTTAAATTAAAATGTAGTATTTTATCATTAAAGGATATTTAGAAATTTCAGGAAAAAAAGAAGAAACATAAAAATTTCTGTAGGTTTGTCAACCAGAAATGCTGACTGGTCATCTTGTATTTTGACGTATAGTTTAAAGGTTTACATGGTTCTCAGTTCAGTTCAGTTCAGTCACTCAGTCTAGTTCATATTAAATAAGTTTATGCCTCTTCTACTTAATATTATTTTATTAACATGGTTTCCATAAGGCAGTATTCCTCAAAAATTCTTTTAGTGTTTATTCAAAAAACTAAGATCATGGCATTCAGTCCCATCCCTTCATGGCAAATAGATGGGGAAACAATGGAAACGGTGATAGACTTTATTTTTTTGGGCTCCAAAATCACTGCAGATGGTGACTGCAGCCATGAAATTAAAAGATGCTTGCTCCTTGGAAGAAAAACTATGACCAACCTAGACAGCATATTAAAAAGCAGAAACATTACTTTGCCGACAAAGGTCCATCTAGTCAAAGCTATAGTTTTTCCAGTAGTCATGTATAGATGTGAGAGTTGGACTATAAAGAAAGCTGAGCAACCAAGAATTAATGCTTTTGAACTGTGGTGTTGGGCAAGACTCTTGAGAGTCCCTTGGACAACAAGAAGATCAAACCAGTCAATCCTGAAGGAACTCAATCCTGAATATTCACTGGAAGGATGGATGCTGAAGCTGAAACTCCGGTACTTTGGCCACCTGATGTTAAGGACTGACTCCTTGGAAAAGACCCTGATGCTGGGAAAGATTGAAGGCAGGAGGAGAAGGGGACAACAGAGGATGAGATGGTTGGATGGCATCACTGACTCAATGGACATGAACTTGAGTAAGCTCTGGGAGTTGGTGATGGACAGGGAAGCCTGGCGTGCTGCAGTCCATGGGATCGCAGAGTCAGACACGACTGAGCGACTGAACTGAATATTTTATTTATTTTACCAAGTGCTTATCTTTTAGTTCTTGTCAAATTATAATAATGCTGCAGGAATATCTTTCTGAATAATACTTTTCATAGTTGAAATTGTTCTCTTAGGGTAAATTTTTTAAATATTTGGAAACTTTAAAAAATTATTTTTCCCTCTTACAGAGGATGTATTTCTGCTGGAAATGGATAACCCAAGGACAACGCTAGTGTATGGCATTTTTACAACATCAAGGTAATTATTAAACAAATAAATTGTATGAGTTAAACAATAACCTTTATTGAGTAATAGTAATTATAAAAACATTCTTTCAACTCTTTAATTATTTATGACATTATAAGAGCACTTTTACATTAAAATAATCTTAAGACAAGGAGATAGACTGTTCCCTTATCAGTAAGATTTATTTTGTGAGTTAAACTATGATAGGCTGTATCAATAATGACTTAGAATTCAAATCATATTTTTTAATAAATCATCAGTTCTTTTTTTGGTGCCAAAACAAACCAGTTAGAAATTACTTTGATTTGTTCTATATTTTGGGCCAGATTCGTTGAGTCCTTTTTTATAACTTAATTTCTACTACGTTCATGGATGACTGTAAATAAATGTCTTAATGCTTTTTATATCAATGGCTATTTCAAAAGTTTTTTTGCTTAACTTGTGTACCATAACATTCAACTTTTTATCATTGATTTTGCCATTTATTTTAAAGTTGTATATAAATTTATTTATCTATTTATTTTTAACTGTTTATTTTACATTGCAATTGAGCTTTCCCAGTGGCTCAGTGGTAAAGAATCAACCTGCAAAATGGGAGACTGAGGAGACATGGGCTCAGTCCCTGGGTTGGAAGATCCCCTGGAGGGAGGAAATGCCACCACACTCCAATATTCTTGTTTGGAGAGCCCCATGGACAGAAGAGCCTGGTGGGCTGTGGTCCATGGGATCACAAAGAAGCAGACACTACTGAAGCCACTGAGCACACATAGTCAATTAACAACGTTGTGATGATTTCAGGTGTACAACATTATGACCAATACAATCACTTTAAAATTGAGGAAATAGTAAAATTAATATTTTTCTGTTTTCTTTTTTTTCAGCTCAGTTTTTAAAGGATCAGCAGTATGTGTGTATCATTTCTCTGATATACAGACTGTGTTTAATGGGCCTTTTGCACACAAAGAAGGGCCCAATCATCAGCTGGTTTCCTACCAGGGGAGAATTCCATATCCTCGCCCTGGAACTGTAAGTATCCAGCAAATGTTCTTTGTTACTTTACTTTTTAAAAAGATATAACTTACTGAGAAATGAATATCATGTTGATGTTAATTAAATACAAACATAGACCTACTGGTATGCTCATTATAATGTTTCACTGGATGAGTTCTTATACTTGGGATTTTACAAATATGCATATTATAGAATTCTATACATTTTTTTCTAAACGCTCTTGATATTAATAATCAAATCTCATTTATATTTTAAGACAGCTGGATATGTTAGATAGGGAAGAGATATTTTCTTAATTTTAATGGCATAGAAACTATAGCTTGGAAAATGGTAACATTTTGGAGGTAGTCTACTAATTTGAATTCAAATTGCTTTTCTCAATTTTTCTTATATTAAGAAATCCCATCTATTTTAATGAAATTATCCTCATGTGAGAATTAATTTAGTAATCAATCTGCAAAGCTATTTCAATTTTAGGAATATATTTAGTTAAAAATTATGTATTGTATATTTCTCAAGGAAATAAAATGGTATTTGTGACCAAATAATGACAATTAAAGTGAGGTTATAATTCAAAGAAAAAGTTTTGAGTTATTCAAATATAAACATGTCTTGAAGCATTTTTCTATTAAGGAATAGATTGAAAACTACATTTTCCAGCTCAAGGTATACGCAGTGCACTGGCAGATTGGAACTGAGTGTTTTCAGGACAGTGGTCATAGTCTTAATATGTGTGTGTGTGCGTGTGTGTGTGTGTGTGTATGCATGTGGGCACGTGGTAAGTCATGTCTAACTCTGTGATCCCATGGACTGTAGTCCACTAGGCTCCTCTGTCCATGGAATTCTTCAGGCAAGAATCCTGATGTGGGTTGCCATTTCCGTTTCCAGGGAATCCACCTGGGAAGACCATGGTGGCTCAGACAGTAAAGAATCTGCCTGCAATGCAAGAGACGTAGGTTCAATCCCTGGGTCAGGAAGATCCCCTGTTGAGAAAATTATATAAAAGAAGGGGAAGCTGAATAACTTTCAAAATCCGTCATGACTCAAGGCTCGCATTATTTCATTGAATGTAGTTCATGTATTTTCAAATTATTCACTGATAATGTATCCAAAGATATGTCATATTTTTGAGAATGACTTGCTATTTGAATTGGATCAAGTCACTGATTCATCTTAAGTCAGAAAATTAAGAGATGGTTGTGGTTGCATTTGTTTTCATCAGTTATTCTATTGAACAAAGTACATGTGGGATTAATACAGGAGCAATTGATTTGTAAACTGAATAAAATTCCATTTTCTCCCATAAATCCTTAAGATAAATACCTCAGATACGCATAAAGAAGAGCCATGCCAGGTAAATAACGGTTTGAGGCCTCAGAGCTCTATGAGTGCTAGAGTCAGCTTGTGCCTGACTGGCAAGAAGAGATTGCATTCACCTCATCTCAGTCAAAGAGATCATAGTAGCAATTTGAAATCAGTCATGGATGGAGTCCTGCATCATGGAAACTGACGATGTTACTAATTAGGATTTTTTTTCCTCTGAAGAAAACCACCCCCCTTGGTCCCGCAGTGCCTTATAAGACTCTTCACCCAATGGCAGCTCAAAAAGACTCTGAGAATGACAGTGAGAAAAACATTCATGTCAAACTTCTATTGTACATAAAACATGAGAGTAGATAATTCCTTTTTAGTAAAGCATGTAAACCACTGCCAAATTAGAAGATTCTGCTAACAGTCCCACTTTGCATTATTTCTGAGCTCCTAAGCATAAGCATTTTTCCTCTTCCAAAGCAGTGTGAAATAAGCCAGGGCTTAGTGGCACATCTGGAGCAGACTCTGTGAAAAAAGGGAGTGAGCTGTCAGTGCTTGAGACATATTTCTATAATGTGGTTGCTTACATCTGGTGTTGAGATCACAGCAGCTCCTTTAAAATAAAAAAAGTTGTCAGATGAGTGATCCTTAGAGAATAAAAAAGGCTGGGTGGAGGAATAACCTCTGGAACTCCTCCTGGAAAAGCATACCTTCCTGAAGATTCAGTCCCTCCACCCTTTACTGAGCAAAACACCATGAAGTCAGCTCTCTGACTCAGAGCAGTCTGCATATGTCTTTTTCCTAGGTTTTTAAGGTTTGATATCCATTCATGTAGCCAGAAGACTCACAGCCAAGTGACCCAAAACATTCCTTTTTCTCTAGGGTTAAGAATGTTGCCTCTGAAGTCCTCCCAATGTAAGATCAACTATGATCATCATACTTTAATTCCCTATGTAGTCCAGTTGCTGGGTCAACCTCATAACTGTATGACTGGATTCTTAAAGAAATGACACTAGCAGAAATCTGATACCCTCATTCTAATGTTCCCTGTAGGTGCTTCTCGTAAAGCAGGGTTGATAGCTGTGTTCGCAAACTGTCCCAACCAGCAAGCCCAAGTCAGTAGGAAGAAGCCTGCCAATTGTGTCATAATGTTTTTCCATAAGTAATACAAGTTTGTGGAAGAAACAGGACACCTTTGGTATTTGCAAAGGGCAGCCAAAGACTGCAGATTCTCTCTGTGGCTGAGCTAACATATAACATTATTCTGATGCAACATGTATAAGCTTCTGTAGAAGACTGTGACTGTGTTTGCTTACCTCATACTGTTAAAGCAGAACCTCATGAAAATGATCAGTTTTAACATGTGTTTATAAGTGGACCAGAACCATCTGCTTCATTCACTGTGCTTTGAATAGATCTACAACCTGGTACAGCAAAAGAACACAGAAAATGTATGATCTACATAGTTAATAGAAAGTTAGTTAATACTAGAAAAATGAGGGCCAGCTGGTGCATAAATTCAAGAAGAAAAAGAAACGTTTTTGCTGACACTTTTGTCAATTGCATGCATCTTCTGGTTGTTTTTACAGTAGAAGCATTTCAGTTCCTCATAGATATTTTAAAACATTGTTAGCATAGTTTACAATAAAATTCAACACAGAAGGCATATAGACATGAAAAGTTAATTACATATTGTTTCACTTAAGTATTCAAGGCATGTGAATAAATCAGACAATAAATATTATTGAAATCTAGAGAAAAAAGAGATTGTCATGGGACAGTCTGGTTTGGAAAGGCATGTAAAAATATGTGAGATTGACCTGGCCCTGAAGGGTAGTTGTGGATAATTTGAATAAGTAAGGAAGGATGTTTCAGGCAAAGGTTACTGTGCACATTACAAGGCAGAGATAGAAATTAATCAGTGAGTCCTAGAAGCTCTGCATGGGCTAGCTGGACTGGAACAAAGGGCTCTTTTCAGTCATGGAGGATAAATACCAGAAAAATGAGGGCCAGCTGGTGCATAAATTCAAGTCTTCAGCTATTTAATTCTTTGGACTTTAAGTAAAGGGCCCAGATTACCAAGGGTTTAAACATCAGATCAATTTCTTTCAGAACACAAGTTTCAAAGACTAAAAACTAGCCCAGATTCTAGAATATCATTTATTTATGTCCATTTATTTATCCACACGCCGTTTGTCCTTCAAGTGTTAGGTCAAGCTCCTTTTGAACGTGCTGGGTACTCCTTCTGTAATTAGTTTAACCTTTGTTTTCTGTTACCTGTCTTTAGTGTCAACTCCTACTTCTTCCCTTCACTTTGTGATTCATGATTTAGGATTGCTCCAGGCATTGTAGTTGCCAGAATATTGCAAACTATTTTTGAAATCTCTAAACCTCTTCACTAACTCTAGTAGCCTTAAGTTCTCTGATAAATTCATTTTAAAAATATTGGTTCTTATTGATTGTGAGTCAAACTCTTTTTATTTTACATTTATCTTAAATTATATGTCACAATTGTTATGTTACTTTGAATATGTCCATAGAACACTTGTGTCTAGAAGACAGTGGTTGCTTCCTATCCTTAAATCCCCCGCTGAGTGCTTCAAAATGCATTTTGAATAAAAGCTATCCAAAAAATTGACATATGAATTGATATGTGAACACATTAATGCTGAAAACCAGTATAATGGGTGAGTGGATTAGGAGCAGATACTCAGGAATACCTGAGAATAGGAAGGAAATTAGAGATACTTCCCAGTAAGATACATGGCATCCTCATTGTTCCTAGCATTTCACTTTAGCACTTTAGTAATCGAAATGCTTAAAATGTGTTTACACAAAGAAAGGAATGCTTATCATCACTTGATAAACAGAGAGCTAAAACTAGAGGAAAACAAATACCTGAAGGGGAAGTTTAACCAAAATTACTTAATGACTATTTGTAGAGCAAAATTATCCTTCCTATGAATGAGACAGCTGCCCAGTTAACGGATAAAGGCTTTATTTTATAGTAGCATGTGGGTATTACATTTTCTTAAGGTTTCAGTACACATGCTTTCATATATCACAAGGTGAGGGATATGTTAATTGCATCTTTTTTATACGTGACAGTTTTATACTGAGCAAACTCACAAGTCCAGATAGTCTGCAAAGGGTAATCAGTTTTCATTCTTGTCACATCATTGTCATTCATTCTTTCTCTTATCTGCAAGATTTACGCCCTGAATCAATGGGAAAAAATTAATTATTAACTAAAGGAATTCTTCTGTAATTTTGAAAATATACTTTTACTAGGAGACATTGTTTCCAAGTAAAAAGTTTATTGTGAATATAATATAAAAGTCCCACATGGAGAACATTTGAATGAATATAAAATAATTGATTTCAGTTGATTTATTTGGGTTACCTATTTAATAACTGGGGCTTCCTGGATTGAGTGGTTAAGAATTTGTCTGACAATGCAGGAGACCCAGGATACCGAGATGCAGGTTCAATTCCTGGGATGTTCCCCTGGAGGAGGAAATGGTAACCCACTCCAGTATTCTTGCCTGGAAAAATCCCATGGACTGAGGAGCCTGGAGGGCTACAGTCCATAGAGGTCACCAAGAGTTGGACACGACTGAGCAACTGAGCACACACAATATTTAGTAACTATGGTTGTGAGCAACTGAAACATAATTTTTAGCTAAATTTCAGTTACCATTAAGTAAAACCCAGAAACTAGACACGTGTAATTTAATAAAAGCTTATGAAAGTAATTGCTAGCTGGAAATTTTAGAAATTGCCTAGTAATCTATGCTAATTTTGGATAATCCTGGAACGTATGAAAACAATGGTTACAAATATTTAAGGAGACAGCTCAGGAAACCATCCTTTAAGTGGTGTTTTCTGAAAGGCTGGAGCTATTTAAATTGCCCATGCGTTTGTACTTTCCATGTTTTCATTCGGTGAAAACTCATGATCCACATGCGTCTTCTGGTTGTTGTGTTTCCCTTTCTCCACTTTGTGTGAGAAATGACAGTGGAAAATACCCATAACACTACATCTTTCAGAAGTATGGAACACTTTCATCAGTTTAGAATACACTCACATGAAATTGTTTGTGCTCGTTTGGTCTTTTATTGTAGTTAATTTATAAATATGCATACTTAAATAAAATACTTTTGCCTAAAAGACAAGCATATGAACCCTAGATGAAAGTCTTGTTAATGGGATAATGAATGAGAAGCTTAGTTTTATTACTTGTCTCATTATCTCTCTTTAGTGAAGTCATTGAATTGCTCCTTATGCCTTTCTACAAAAAGAGAACTATATTTACTAGTCCTATACAATATTCTAGTAATGCTAACTGGTTAAAGTTAGTCTAAAAATTGCATTAGTGAAGTCGCTCAGTTGTGTCTGACTCTTTGTGAACCCATAGACTGTAGCCTACCAGGCTCCTTTGTCCATGGGATTTTCCAGGCAATAGTACTGGAGTGAATTGCCATTTCCTTCTCCAGGGGATCTTCCCAACCCAGGGCTCGAACCCAAGTCTCCCGCATTGTAGACAGACGCTTTACTGTCTGAGCCACCAGGGAAGTCCTAAAAATTGCATTCAGTTCAGCTCAGTCGCTCAGTCGTGTCTGACTCTTTGTGACCCCATGAATCGCAGCACGCCAGGCCTCCCTGTCGGTCACCAACTCCCGGAGTTCACTCAGACTCACGTCTATCGAGTCAGTGATGCCATCCAGCTATCTCATCCTCTGTCGTCCCCTTCTCCCGCCCCCAATCACTCCCAGCATCAGGTGATACAATTCAAATGAGGGAGGGCACACTCATAGTTTGCGAAGGCTTATTTGCAAATGTAGGACTGCCTGGCAGTAATGGCCCAGAAGCACTGACATTGTGGGATAGCCATTACACGAATTTAACTCAGAGGTTGCCATGTTGCGTTTGGTCCCTAAAGTTGTTTTTCTTTTTGCACTGGGCTAACATTAAAATTTTGGCAGTTGTTCAGTCGCTCAGTCCTGTCCAACTCTTTGTGATCCCATGGACTGCAGGACACCAGCCTTCCCTGTCCTTCACAATTTCTTGGAGTTTGCTCAAATTCATGTCCATTGAGTCAGCAATGCCATCCAACCATCTCATCCTCTGTTGTCCCCTTCTCTTCTCGCCTTCTGTCTTTCCCAGCATCAGAGTATTTTCCAGTGAGTTGGCTCTTCGCATCAGTTGGCCAGAGTTTTGGAGTTTCAGCATCCATTCTTCCAATGAAAATTCAGGATTATTTCCTTTAGGATTGATCTCCTTGCAGTCCAGACGACTCCTAAGAGTCTTCTCCAACACCACAGTTCAAAAGCATCAGTTCTTCAGTGCTCAGCCTTCTTTATGTTCCAACACTCACATCCATTCATGAATACTGGTAGCTTTGACTAGATGGACCTTTGTTGGCAAAGTAATGTGTCTGCTTTTTAACATGCTGTCTATTTTGATCATAGCTTTTCTTCCAAGGAGCTTAACTTTTAACTTTGTGGCTACAGCTGTGGTCCACAGTGATCTCGGAGGCCAAGAAAATAAAATCTGTCACTATTTCCACTTTTTCCAGGTTTTGAAAATTTAGGTTTAAGCCATCTTTTTCACTCTCCTCTTTCACTTTCATCAAGAGACTCTTTAGTCCTCTTTGCATTCTGCCATTAGGGTGATGTTATCTGCATATCTGAGGTAATTGCGATTTCTCTTGGCAATCTTGATTCTAGCTTGTGCTGCATCCAGTCTGGCATTTCACATGATGTACTCTGCATAGAAGTTAAATAAGCAGGGTGACAGTATACTGCCTTGACATACTCCTTTCGAATTTGGAACCAGTCTGTTGTTCCATATCTGATTCTAACTGTTGCTTCTTGACCTGCATACAGGTTTCTCAGGAGATAAGTAAGGTAGTCTGGTATTCCCATCACATAAAATTCTACATTTTTGTTTTCCTTTGAAATTTAACCACACTAGATTTATATTCCTGCATAGGAGCAGTCACCTAGAAATAAGTCTTCACTGCCACATTTAAATAAACTGTAATTTTCATCTATTACTTACTGTATCACATCTTGCTATTCACCACAGATACTGTACCTATTTCTGTTGATCAGGAAGCTTGATTTGTTGCTTTCCTTTCCATTTGTACCTCTCTAAAGAGGATAAATGAAAACTAGAGCAGTAGTGCTTTTGTTTAAAAAAAATATAACCAAGTATTTTTGTTTCTGAAAGTAGAGATATTGACAGTGTTTGATAGGGTTAGACAAATAATGTTTTATGTGTTAAAAAAGATTATACATTGCTCATATAACTTGATACTCAGCTCCTATTAGTGCATGTGTTCAAGTTTCAAGCTTCAGCACCTCCCAGCCTGCCCTTGAGTTTGTCCTCAGGTGACTTGTAAATGGAATCCTCTTCTTGGAAATCCTTGTCATGCTAGAACTGCTGAAACTGTCCTGCAGTCATTTTTAGGTCTCATTACTGCTTTCTCTCTGCCTCTTTATACCTGATGCTCTGAGTCTTTCCCCTCCTCACCAGAATTAATGCCCCTGTTTCATATAGCCCCTACACCAAAATTGGATGACAGATATCATAGAGTATTTCACTCATCCAACTACTCTGTCAAATATCTAATATTTGTCAGCTTTATTATAGGTCTGAGGGTAAAATAATGAACAAAACATACCCAGTTGAGAATAATTCACAGCTTACTTTCTAGAGGAAGAAACAGACAATAAAGATACAAACAGCAAATATGTTACACACAGGTATACAGAGCTGTGTATAAAAAAATAAAGCAAGCTAAGGAAATAAGAGGGTAGAAATGGTGATGGGGAGCTATTTTTAATTCATCACCTTAAAGAAAGCTACTTTTGAGCTGAGAATTGAATGAGGCAACAGAGAAAACCATGGCGTTGTCTGGAGAAGAGTAATCCAGGTAAGGAACAGCAAGTGCCAAGGTCCTCGATGGGGAGCTGACTTGAGGCTCAGGAAAAGCAAGACCATGGCCGTGGCAGACATGATGCAGCCCAGACACTCAGGAGCTTATAGCCGTGCTTAGTTGCTGGGATTTTATTCTGAGAGTAATGGAAGTTACTGGAGTTTTCCAGAGGGAAATTACCAGGTGTATTGACCATGTCCAATCCAAGCTCCAACTTCAGAGAGTCCTCTTTGGTAGGGAGGGGATCAGATGGAATGAAAGTCTTGCCTTAGAGTTCTGATTGAATTTGATAATGATGATCTAATTTATTCTAGCCAGTAGCAGCATTAGTGGAGAAGGAAATGCGACTCACTTCAGTATTCTTGCCTGGAGAATTCCATGGGCAGAGGAGCCTGGTAGGCTACAGTCCATGGGGTGGCAAAGAGTCGGACACAACTGAGCAACTAACACACAGCAGCATTAGATTATATCCGCAAGAGCATTTTTTTTTTCTAGCAACACTGAACCTGGCAAAGGATAAGAAATATAAAAGTGATGGATGAGAAGGGTGATAAGTTACATCATGAACCGGATGACATCAGCTTCACTCTGAAAACAAACAGGACAGGATACTTGAACTTAGCCTATTTAAATGGTCAAATTATATACATTGTATGTTTATTTTCCTCAGATCGTACTATGTATAATCATGCTGTTTTTTCCTCAGTAGTTAGCAAATACACTTACAACAACTGGAGCTCCTACGTATTTTGAAAAATAGAGGTCTTTTGATTATTATTAACATGAAGTTACAATTGTATTAATGTAGTCCTTTTAAAAATATTTTTTTAGTGCCCAGGAGGAGCATTTACACCCAATATGCGAACCACGAAGGAGTTCCCAGATGATGTTGTCACTTTTATTCGGAACCACCCCCTCATGTACAATTCCATCTACCCAGTACATAGAAGGCCTTTGATTGTTCGTATAGGCACCGACTATAAGTACACAAAAATAGCTGTGGACCGAGTGAATGCTGCTGATGGTACATACAACGTCCTGTTTCTTGGAACAGGTAAGTATTTTAGCTAAAACTACTCTTAATATGTAGTAAAAGAACATGGTTGTTGAGGGCATGATATTGAAATCAGAAAAACTCCAATGTTTGCGTTGTCTGACTCTTAGGTGTTAAATGTCCCTGTGTTTCAGTTTCTGCATTTGTAAAATGGAGTTAAAATAAATTACTTTATGAGATTGTTGGGAGGATCCAATGGCTTAGTATTAACATATGTAAAGCACCTTAAACAGTTCCTGGCACCTAATATGGTGAAATAAGATAATGAAATAAATGAAGGGATGGGAATTTTTAAGTGAGTGTCTTCTCAGCTAAAACAAATTCTGTGACCTCTTCATAAACACATGAAGCCATCTATGCTTTCCTGCCATCTCTATGACATTTCTTTATCAATTAAATTTTTTGTTTTACTTTTTTAAAATTTATTTATTTCATTGAAGGATAATTGCTTTTTGGAATTTCGTTGTTTTCTGTCAGATATCAGCATGAATCAGCCATAGGTATACATTTTAATATCAATGTAATATCAATTGCATTAGTACAAACCTTATTCTTCCATTTCATCCTCCCCTGAAACCTTGGCTTAGCAAACGTATGCCAGCAGATGAGATCAGGCCTGTGCGTTCACCCGCCTCTGCCTCTGCTATGCTGCTGATTCTGCCGAGGCCTTCAGCTTTCTCATGATAAAGAGTCCAGCATCCTTTAACCACTCAAATGCCTCCGTGCCCTTGTATCATTTGATATTGTAGAATCACTCTTTGCTTGTTGCTTCAGCCACAAGTCACATAATTTTCCTTTATCTTCAACAGTTCCGTCTCAGTCCCTTCATTAGTCTGGCTTCCATCTCCTCATGAGTGTACGTATCTACTGAGGTTTTGTCCATAATCCTCTTTTTACATTCCTTGGCCATCTCATTCACTCATTTGGTTTTAATTCATCTGTGCAAACAAATCCCAAATGTGTATCTCTAGTCCTTGCAATTTTATGAGCTCAGTATTAGTATTTACAATTTATTATTAGGTAACAGAAGTTGTATAACCCATTAACATTTCAAACAGCATGCTTCAAACTCAGTTTATTCACTTCTAAGACTGCTTAACCAATGCTCAGTCTAGTTTCCCATGTTTGTATTCACTGCTACACGTTCCTCTCAAGGTTCTGTTTCTCCTTGATATGTCATTCTCTCTAGATATATTACAGTTCTTGGTAAACTCAGTAAATATTTGTCAAGATGAATTGAAAATCATAACTATATCCATTGCTTCTCATGCAATGAAATGAATTCATAAATGACTGCAGAAATGAATCTTTGTTTGCTTAAAAACTATGGTTTCAAAAGATGTTGTCTCCATATAAGTAACTACAATCTTTTAGCCTTGATTCGGATCATCCACTGTGGAGTTCGCATTTAAAAAAAAAAAACAACAAACTTTTTTTCCTGAATTGGTCGTTTAGAGTTACACCTGTCCTTAATGTCTCATAGTACTTAGGGAAAAATGACTGGTTTCTTATTTTCCTTTTGAAGCCAGTCTTAAAGGTGGACCCTTTTCCCAGTTTTATTGTGATATAATTGACATACATCACTGTATTAATTTAAGGTGCACAACATAATGGTTTGACTTACATATATTGTGAAATGATAATTGCAGTAATTTTAAGTATCCATCATATCATATAGATACAGTAAAAAAGAAAAAATATATTTTTCCTTCTGATGAGAACTCTTAGGATTTACTCTCTTAGCAACTTTCATATGTTTCATACAGCAGTATAACTCTAGTGCATCCCATAACTGTACAGGTGTTGATTACATCCCAAGTACTTATGTATCTTATAACTGGAAGCTTGCACCTTTTGATTGCCTTCATTTAATTCTTCCTCTCCCCATCTCTGGTAATGAATGTGGTTTTTCATTTTGTTTTTGCTTTTTTGTTCCATATATAAGTGAGAGCTTAGCATAATGCACTCAAGTTCCATCCATGTTGTCGCAAATGTCAAGATTTCATCCTTTTTATGACAGAAAAATATTCGGTTGTGTTTTAAACCACACTTATTTTTCCTTTTTTAAACATGACTTTTGAATGAAGTATAGTTGCTTTACTTTATAGTGTTGTTATTTTCTACTGTATAGCAAAATAACTCAGCATCCATACACATATATCTCCTCCCTTTTGGATTCCTTTCCCATTCAGGTCACCACAGTCAGTACATGAAGCAGAGTTCCCTGGGAAGAATGGGAAATTGATATCGAGGCATATACCCTGTTGATACTATTCTGTATAAACCACGTATCTGTAGACAGACACTTAGGCGGTTTCCGTGTCTTGTCTATTGTGAATAGGCTGCAGTGAACACAGAGGTGCAGATATATTCTGCTGTTAGTGTTTTTGTTTCTTAAAGTTGGACTCTGATGTCACATTTGGGTTGCTTTTTCATGAAAGTCTACATAAGATACACAGGTTTCATGGATGGAATTTTCTAGTCTTTAAAAATTGTCCAACAATGTTCACTTAGATAGAAAGCAGTAAGAAACTTGCCTTGCACAAGTTCTTTGACTTTTCTTACTACATAAGTATCTGGCACCTTTACTCGGACATTTTTATATTGGTATTTAAACACGTGTTATTTTCAAAAACAGTATTTAGGCATATGTTTTTAATTGTAGTGGGAAGCTCCACTAATGACTGCTTACAAAGCCACATAAGTCTCTTGAAGATTGTATTCTAATAGGAAAATTTATGCTGTGAAATGCCTCTGCCAAGAGCGTCTTTCTGGATAAATGGTAACTCACTTAACCATTGAATCTAATCCTCATGGTTATATCAGATCTCGTTGTAATTGGTTTCAACTTGCCTGAAACTCTAACAAACAGTATATTGTTATGAAATATTTTCTACCTGAGTAGATCTTGAATTTCTGGTGAAATTTCTTCAAAAGAAAGTTTTCTATGTTTGTTTGCTACTGAAAGTGAATAAAACAGCCTTTTCTGAAATAGAAGTTGGGAGAATCATGGTTCACTATTCCCAGAATTTCTTAACTTTCTGTATCTAAATGTCTTAGGAAGGATTATAGTATGTCTTTTGTGTTGTCAAATCCCCAAGTATCAAATAGCTCTTTAGTTGTTATTAATAAGTAATGATGTTTCAATTATTGCCACAATTAAGCAAGCTTCTCTCATGGCTTCCCTTTTCTCTGGATCTTCATGGAGAGTTAAAGGGAATTTGATGAAGATATTGGTTGTCAAAAAAGTCGCCATAGGAAAAACTTACATGACAAGTCATTGGAATGCAAACAGGAAATCTTGTAACTGTCTCCACTTTGAATAATAGGAATGATTTGTAGTTGTGCAGGCTGAATGCTCGGTAAATGTTACACTTAGCCTATGTAGTTTACTACTCTGGCTGAGGTTGAGAGGCTGGTATTCTGGCCTTCTACTCTTCTAGGACTGCCTCATTATTTTTTGTGTACGGTGAGCTGGCACAATAAACAAACACATACATACATAGGTACTTGTGTAAGTCAGTAAATGCAATGAAGGGAGGGAGGAAGGGAAGGAGAAAGAAAAGTAAATTTTGTCCTGTCATCTTTTATTTCTTGGTTTGCATTATCAACGTCTAGTCTATGGGTGAGATAGCCCACAGCCTGCTACAAATATGGTCTAAAAGCTAAGAATAATTTGAATTTTTTAATGACTGAAAGAAAAATGGCAAGAAGAATATTACATGAACAGCGAAAGTTGTAAGATTTTTAGATTGCAGTGCCCACAAATAAAGTTTTATTAGAACACAGCCACATTCATTCACTTACATTTGTCTGTGGCTGAGTTTGTGCCACAGAAGAGTTAAGTACTTGCCAAAGAGACCACTCAGCCCATAGAGCCTAAATTATTTGTTATTTGACCTTTAACAGAAAAAGTTGGATGACTTTTGTTTAATAACTGTATAATTGTAGAAAAATTAAGAGTTCTGAAAGAAGCTATTGTCTAGGATGTAGCTATAATACAATAATTTATAATGATGCTTCGTATAAAAACATCTTATTTAGTCTCCAGTAAAAAATGTCTTGTTATGTCTATTAAAATTTAAACTAGAAACCATGCTACTTGATTATTTTCCAATTCATTACTGCTACTATGCCCCTAACAAGGAACACAGGTTGAAACAATGTATTTTTGTTGTTGTTGTTGTGCTCCCTATTATTTATTGGTTTTGTGTGTGTGTTTTAAAATCAGCGCTTTTTAAAATCTGGTAGTATTATTTGATATTTTGTAGAATTTGGGGTTTAGGTTTTTTTTGTTTGTTTTTGAGATTAATTTTTAGTGTTAAGATGATGGGTATTTTTACTGTTCCTTAGTCTCTTTTTTCAGTCTTTAGGAAAGACTAAAATAGCAGGCAAGTATTCTCATAGGATTAACATTTCTGTTTTAACTTTGCCACCTACTCTTATACCCCGGCTATTTGTTCAAAGTTGACTATAAAGTACAGTGAAGAGATTTGCCTGTTTCCCTCTTGCCTCTGGAGTTATGAAAATAGTTAAGTGTCTGGGTCAAGTTTAGACACATTTGTCAAATTTACATTTTTAGCACTAAATATGAATCAGAATGACATGTGGTTTCTGATGAAAGAGAGAATGTTCTTGTGAATGGATGTTAGAGGTTTAGGATGATTTAATGCCATTATGATTTTTTAATGTATGGCTGATACGTGTAGTGCTTTGCCAAAATTCTTATATAGTATGTACTGTTTCATGCTTCGTACTAGCTTCTGTTTAACTGGATGATTACTAACTTTGAATGTTGGCTCCAGTAAGTCCTTTGGAAATGTGGAGATTTGAAGTGTGTGCCACATATGTGAGTAAAGCCTTAATATATTTGCCTTGCAGCATTACAGGGTCACTGCCTTTATAGTAACTAACCAGTTCTGACAGTCACATCCTTTGAAATGTATACCTAATGAACTGCAGAACTAGGCATTTTGATTTTTACAGAACTCCCTAAACTAAAAACACCCAAGATGTAAAATCTGATAGCTGGAGCCATGCATTTGACTTCAGAAAAGACGACTATCAGTTGTAAACTGTGCGTGTCAGTTACTCTAAGGATAATGTCTAGTCTAGACTTGCCCTTTGCTTAGAAGTAAGGAACAAATCCCTTTATAAGTCACTGGTTTTTAATAACATTGTGGTTCATTGCTTTCCAAATCAGAATCTAGAAACATCTGAGAGTTTACCAAGGATTCTACAGGGATTGTCACAGCAGGAAATACTAATAGAACAGAGTGGAATGATGACTGAATTGAAAGGGGAAAGATGATGGATTATGGTGCGATGACTGCTTGATCATGTAGAAGAGTAGCAGAGGCAATATGTGAAGAGAAAAATATGCAAGAGAGCCCAGATTGCGATGGTTAATCTAGAGACAAATGTTCTTATTTAAATTTTACTTTTAAAAAAGTTTACCAAGAATAAATATATGATAATTGCTGCAAAATATTTTTCAAAAGGCATAAGTCTTTTCCTTTAAGCTGCTTTTCAGAGAAACATTCTATTAAAGATAGTGTGAAATCTCACATAATCATTATACAAATTTTGGTGTTGCTAGTTTGCTGGAATTATTTATCTCTTTAATATGCTACTTCTTATGCAAATAAGTACACTTTTTCAAGTTTTGGAACTATTTTATTACTAGTATAGTGATGCTAATTAAGGTTATTTACAATGCTTATCTTTTGCCAGGTATGTTATTGAATCTCATCCAAACCTTGGAGTTACCCTGTGAGGAACTGTGAGAATGTAGTCTCCATTGAGAGCAAGGATATTTGTCTGATTTATTCATTGGTACATCCTCAGAATAGCACATCACTCAAAGTTGTCACTCAGCAGATATTCTTTGAGTGAATGAGTGGATAAGTGGCATTTATCCTCCAGCATGTTTAAACTGAAGCTCAGATAACTGAAGATCACATTGATACTGAGTGTATGATACAACCAGAATATAACCTTTTGGTATCTGATTTCATATTGTGAGCATTTGTCCTCTTCAAGTTAATTACCTCATCCACCATCACCACTTTATTTACCTTTTATGAAGTTAAAGTAATTTCATTTTGTTGTTGTTTAGTCACTAGGTTATGTCCAACTCTTTTGGGACACCAGTGGACTATAGCCCGCCAGGCTCCTCTGTCCATGGGATTTCCCAGGCAAGAATACTGGAGTGGGTGCCATTCCCTTCTCCAGGGGATCTTCCCAACCCAGGGATCAAACCCACATCTCCTGCATTTCAGGCGGATTCTCTTACTGCTGAGCCACCAGGGAAGCCCCATTGTCTCATTTTACTGTGAATTAAATGTTTCCTCACATATGTCAGGAGATATTTGCTGATGTGTTGACATTCAACATTAGCTCAGCACTGCTTTGTTAGAATAACATCACTCACTTTTGCCCATCCACACATTGTCACCAAGTCGTACGTGTGAAAGAGATACATCTCAGCAATGTGACAGAGAAAACCTGGAACAGACTGGATTTGTTTGTGAATTAACCAGTTAACCTGTGAATCTCGTATCTTTTTATGTCAGCCACCGTATATTTAGGGTTGAAGGAGGTAATATTTTGGGGGGAGAGGAGAGTACTGAAATGGAAGAGTAATTCATCTCACTTTTTGATGTATTACTAAACCTTTGTGCCTTTTAAAACTTGTGCCTTTCACCAGAGGAGATGGCAATGATATGCTCTTTATTACTGGTGCTTTTACTATTTATTCACTAATATAAGACATGTGCAAGCAAATCTAAATCCTGTAGGTTGCCTTCATTTTAACCCTCACTCTTTCATGAATGTAAAAAAATTTCTAACCCAAAGACATTAAGTTATAAAGTCTTTTGTCTGTGTTTTAACAAGAAATAATCACACTATGTTCTTGTTCCTGATGCACTGCCGAGTTTCCCTGAAGCAGACTTAGCAGCCTCTGTCCCTTAGAGAAACTCTCATAGCCTATTACTCAGCCTGGCCAGCCCTCTCTATGTGACTACCTAAGGAGGTACATATCCAGTTGTGGGGGTGGTCTTTGTTGAAAGCCGGTTTTGTTTTATTTTGTTTTTAAGTTGTATGGAACTGAGAAAAGTTTTCAAATTGTTGAAAGTGTAGAGAGAGATTTAATTTGGAATATGAAGTGTAGTGTGAATTGAACCCAGAAGGTTTGAAAGTGGATTTTCTGAGGTGAGTCTGTGTTATTAGAGTTATAAATGTTTTCCTTAGTTGTATGCATATTTTCTCTTTCACTAATGTAGTGAGCACAATAATAGTCCCCCAAAGATTACATCCTAATCCGTGGGAACTGCTCTCTCTGCTCAGGGTCCCACAAAGCCACACGTGTAAACCAGACTGCGTTCCTTTCTAGAGTTCAAAATCTTTTCCAAACTCACACAGTATTTGGAAAAATTAAGTTCCTTCCTGATGCTGGGATGAGGTACTGCCTTTCCCTGCCATTTCCATTCAAAAAACACCTGTTTGTTCCTTCTGTCTGCTAAAACAGAGTCTCATACAATGTAGCATAATCATGGGATTGACATACTATCCATTTAGCATCATTCTGTGGTTTTAGAAGCAAATCACACATCTACTCTTATTCAAGGGGAGGAGTTACACAAAAGGGTGACTTAGGAAGGCTCTTGTTAGAGTAGGTCAGTCACTTCCCAGATACATTTATGTAGCTCCCTTTGGCATTGATAGGGAGGATACATTACCGACAGAGAAAAAAGGCTGGTTAGGAGACTTGGTTTTTTATAGGCAAGAAATGATGAGAGCCTAAATTAAAACAGGTCCTAGAAGTCAGAGATTGAGAGGGATTATCAAGAGATATTTAGGAAGAAGAAAGGACCTAATAGTGACTAACTTGATTTGGGAAGAGTAGGCAGATGAAAAAAAAGAAAAACGTGCCTAGGGTGTTTTGTAAACATATGGTCTGTCACAAGGATGAACAGAAGTACCATTCATTGAACAAGGGAATATAGAATCAGCAATCAAATTTGGAAAGTAGTGGATTCCTTTTGAAGGGCACACCTGTCCTTTCCTATGACCTGTTATGATTAGAAGCTGAATTTACCACCTAAAATATATTATCTCATTAAAATCTCATAGCAACTGAATGAGAGAGAATCACTATCCCCATTTTAGAACTGTGTAAACTGAGGCTTTGATAATTAAATGGCTAGCTTATGGTTATGAAGCTATTAGAAACAGTAACTAAATTCCAACCCAGGTCTGTCTCCCACTGAGTTAGAGATTCTGTGGACCACTCAGATGGATAAGCCAAAGAGGGTGTTGTTGCGGATACACTTCAGCAGAGAGGGCTGTGCTAGAGATGCAGATACAGAAGTCATTAGCTATATAGGTGTTAGCAGAATCCTTGACAGTTCTTGAGGTCACTCTAGGAACTATGCAGATAAGGATTTAACTCTGGGAAGCTCATTTAAAGGGTAGGAAAAGTAAAGATTATCTAGTAAGAAAATGGAGAAAAAGTGATCTTAAGGTAACAGGCAAATAAGAATTAGTATCATGGTGACCTCAAGAAAAGAGAATAGCAGGCAGGAAAAAAAGCCGTGGCCAAGATCACCAGTTGTGACAGTTCTGTCCGAGTGCCGTTGTAATAGGTTCATTTCCTCATTAGCCTGTCTTCTCGAAGACCAGTGAAGCTTGAGAGGAGAATAACCATTTCAGTGGAAAGAATGGGTTGTGAACAGGAGGAAGTAAGAATGGGTTAGCATGAGCAAGTGTATTGAGAGATGACTAGATGAAGAGGGAAACCTCCTCTTTTTACCAGAGCACCCAAAAATGTAGGCAGCCAGGCCAGCTTCTCTATGTGCTTTAGTCTTTGCAAACTATTGTAGAAGCACCCATCTTATGGTAAAACTGGTGCAGAAAATAAACTAATTAATAGTGACCATAAAATCCATTAATCTCTGATGAGTAATTCTTTCCGCAAATTTTAAAGGATTAAATAGAAAGAGTTAGCTCCTTGCATCATTGGAAATTTGGTTGTTTCATCCTGTGTCGGTTCTATAAACCCTTGCATACGACAGATACCTGCATGGAAATCCATTTATTTTAAATTGATACTGTAAATAAAACATTCATAATACAATACAACAAAAGATACGGAAAAGTAATTTGTACATTTTGGTAATTTACACAATCCTAAAACATTAATGTTGGTGATTCCTGAGACTCTATTTGAGTATTCTTTTTAGCTGTGTCACCAGGAAATAATTATAATAAGCCATATGTTAATGGAATATCACTTGGTCTAATATTAGATTTTTTTTCTAAATCATTATAGGGAAAATTCGCTTTGAGAACCAGAACATATTATACTGTAACTTATTAAACACATTTTACTACATCAGATATATCATTAATAGATATTTTGCATGAGGACAGAAACTTTAATTGAAAAAATAATCAAATCAAAAATTTTAAATGGCGCATTTTGCTGTATTCTATTTTTTGGTAAGTCTCAGCTAAATCAAAGCTTATAATTTAGTCACTCCTTATAAAATTGTCAGATCAGTAAAATCATTGGCCTTAAAATTTGCCCTAGAAATCTACTTCTCCATTAACTTATCTAAATATGTAACTCCCAAAGCTTTCCACAGCAGTAATGGGTACAAAGCATGTATAAAATCCTAGCTCCTACACATGGTAGTGTGAAATGGGAAATTAAAATTCCCAAAGATATTCCTACAATAACCAATTCCAATTATGTTTGGGATTTCTCCTAAACCTTGTTGCAAACAGAGTAACTTGTTAGACTAGGCTAAGGATTAGGAAATATGCTTTAACTTCAAAAGACCTATGTTTCAATCCTGCTATGTACCATCTACCAGTTTTATGTCTGGGAGCAAATTATATAACATCTCTAAGCCTGCTTTTCTTAATTGCACTACTCTATGGATGTATTTTAAAGATTAAATGAGATGATGTGTACAAAACTTGGAGTGTACTGCCTAACAATTGGTAAGCATTTGACAGGTACATATATGTATGTATCTATACAGTGTGTGTATATATATATAAATTGACATCAATCATACTATCTATACATATATATGTTTGTGAATACACAAGTATTTTTGAATTCTGTTGCAAATTCTGATGCCATTAACTAGAATAAGCAGTGAACAAAATACACAAATGTCTCTTTAAAGTTTATATTCTTGTGGGAGGAAACAGGCTATGAATAATATGTGCATAATTATTTTACAGCGTTTTACAGCATTTGAGTACACTGTGTTAGGAAAAGTAGAAAGGAAGCAAAACCTTTCATGACAGATCATAGATGAATCTGCCTGGTATAAAAGAACAGTAGGTAATTTATGTAACAGAAAAAGACTCACAATAAGGAAGGACAATTTCGGAACACTGAGAATAAAAGTATACTGTTTGTAAAGTTTATAGTTCAGTTCAGTTCAGTCGCTCAGTCGTGTCCGACTCTTTGCAGCCCCATGAATCGCAGCACGCCAGGCCTCCCTGTCCATCTCCTGGAGTTCACTCAGACTCACGTCCATCGAGTCAGTGATGCCATTCAGCCATCTCATCCTCTGTCGTCCCTTTCTCCTCCTGCCCCCAATCCCTCCCAGCATCAGAGTTTTTTCCAATGAGTCCACTCTTCGCATGAGGTGGCCAAAGTACTGGTTTCAGCCTCAGCATCATTCCTTTCAAAGAAATCCCAGGGCTGATCTCCTTCAGGATGGACTGCTTGGATAAGGTTTATATAGGATTTTGGCTTTGATCTTGAACAGCCTTGTCAGATTTGTAAAGCAAATACTATATCCACATGTTATAGAAAAACACAAAGGATTACAGGAGGCAGGTTTGTTCAAGTTCACACCATTGTCAAGTTTAAGACCAGAATAAGAATAGTGGACACTATTGCAGGTTTGGGGAAACAGGTATATGTTCTTTTCAGTAGTAGTGTGGAGATTGCCATTAACTGGGCTGTTAATGAGTAATGTTTATCTACTCTTGAAAGCTAACAGCAAAAAGAGAACCATCATAGAGCACAGTTACACTTGTAGTAAGCATTCAGCCTATGGTAAAACGGTACTAATTTGTTGTATTCCTTCTAATGTGAATAGCATTAGGCAGACTCAGTAGCAGTGTCCTGAATTATATAGTAGCTTTCAGTTCAGTTCAGTTGCTCAGTCGTGTCCGACTCTTTGCGACCCCATGAATCGCAGCACGCCAGGCCTCCCTGTCCATCACCAACTCCCGGAGTTCACTCAGACTCATCGAGTCGGTGATGCCATCCAGACATCTCATCCTCTGTTGTCCCCTTCTCCTCCTGCCCCCAATCCCTCCCAGCATCAGAGTCTTTTCCAATGAGTTAACTCTTCGCATGAGGTGGCCAAAGTACTGGAGTTTCAGCTTTAGCATCATTCCTTCCAAAGAAATCCCAGGGCTGATCTCCTTCAGAATGGACTGGTTGGATCTCCTTGCAGTCCAAGGGACTCTCAAGAGTCTTCTCCAACACCACAGTTCAAAAGCATCAATTCTTCGGTGCTCAGCCTTCTTCACAGTCCAACTCTCACATCCATACATGACCACTGGAAAAACTATAGCCTTGACTAGACGGACCTTTGTTGGCAAAGTAATGTCTCTGCTTTTGAATATGCTGTCTAGGTTGGTCATAACTTTCCTTCCAAGGATTAAGTGTCTTTTAATTTCATGGCTGCAGTCACCATCTGCAGTGATTTTGGAGCCTAAAAAATAAACTCTGACACTGTTTCCACTGTTTCCCCATCTATTTCTAATAGGTCTAATTTTAAATACTTACATTCTACTTTATCTTTTTCAGTAATAACCAGAACATGATTTCAGTCTATAGCTTGACTTAATTACATCTCAAATTATTTTTTATTGCTTGAGCTAAATGTTAATTTTTTAATCAAGAAAATAATAGGTGAGCAAAAAGAAAAAGGAAGAAAAAGCAATCCTAGTTCACATTCCCTAATATGAAACTAAATGTATTTCAGTGTTCAGAAGTATGTGAATAGGAAAAGGTAATATTCACATATATTAATATATTAGGTAAAATGGCTTGCAGAACCTTGGATCACAGGGAAATCCATAGTACTATTGCTACAGTGAAACTTAAAAGTCCTCAAAGTAAGTATAACGAATACAGGTTATAAGTAGCCTTAGGTAACTGCAGGTCAGATTTTCTGACTGAAGTAGTTCAAGTTAGAACAGATTTTACCATCAAAGCAATTAAAAAAAAAAAAAAAACTTTTGAAATTTAGAGCTGCAGAAAAAAGATTATAAGCCCACATTACAAATACAGTGTAACCCCCTACTTATATAGAGGGATTATAATATAAATACTTTTTTTACTCTGTAAAATATCACAAATATCTCTGCTTGACATATTTGGGGGAGAAGGGAGGAGTATTTTATTTTAGTATCACGATTCTCAGAAATATTGTTATTTACATTTTCTCACAGATTTATTGGATCACAAAATGGGAAAACACAATTGTAGACTGATTTTACATGTGGTTTGACCTGGGCCCCAGCTTCTTTTTTTGGAGTTTTTGGCTCTGTCCTCCTTAGCTGGGGGCAGAGTTAAGCTTTGGTCTTAGGTCAACTTTCTCATTTTTTCAAATGGCTTCAGAAATTCCAAAACATATCTACAGACCAACCAATCAACCCTGATGAATAGAGGTCATATTGGATTCTCTTTAATCTTCCTATGAAGTGTTTCTATTTTTTATTATTTCCATTCAGACTAAAAGACATCCTTTAGCATTTCTTCAAATGTAGGGAGTCTGCAGGCAAAAAAACTTCTAAGCTTTCATTATCTAAAATGATTGATTTCATCTTATTTTTTAAAGAATATTTTCACTGGATATAAAATTATGGGTTAACTTTTTTCTTTCATTAATTAAACAATGGTTATTTCGTTGTCTTCAGATACCATTGTTTGTAATAAAAACATAATGCCTTTTTTCTCTGGCTGCATTCAGAGATTTCTTTCTGTAAATTTTCTTTTCAGCAATTTAAATATGATGTGACTTTTATATCTGTTTAGCTAAGATCTCATGGAATTCCTAGATCTACAATATATTGAGTGAGTGAGTGAAGTCGCTCAGTCATGTCCAACTCTTTGCGACACCGTGGACTGTAGCCCACCAGGCTCCTCCATCCATGGGATTCTCCAGGCAAGAATACTTGAGTGGGTTATTTTTCATTAAATTTGGGAAATTTTCAGCCATTATTTTTTCATATAGCTTTGTCTTCCCCAGTCTTCCCTTATTCTCCTTTCAGAACTCTAATTACATGTACATAAGACCATTTGATGATGTCAGCCATGCCCAAAAGACTGTTTTAATTTTTTTCTCTATGTTCTTGCAACTGGACAATTTATATTGATCTCGCTTCAAATTCACTGACTTTCTACCCCAAACTGCTATTAAGTCTATAAAACTGATATTTTATTTTAGCTATCATAATTAAGTTCTAAAATATCCATTTGACTTTTTATAGTTTTTATTTCATTGCTGAGTGTTTCATATATTTTCATTTATTAAGACCATATCTTCTTTTCATTTCTGTTTTGATTTAATTTTTTAAACATAGTTATAAAACTGTATAATAGCTGCTTTAAAGTTGTTGCCTACTAAGTTCAGCATCTTGGATAACTTTACTTCTTTTTCTTCCTGAAGACCATCCCTTGATTCATCCAATTTTTTCTCTTCCTCTCTCTCTCTCTTCATGTACAATACTTTTTGTTGTTCTTGATCCTGGACATTGTAGACAATACCTTGGCTTTAGGTTCAATCATTCAGTTATCAGCTTGAATTTGTTAAGACTTGATTTACTCTGTGTTAAAATTCTAGTGCTAAAGTAAGTCACTCTAATTTAGCAGGACACAAACTCCACATTCTCTCCTTTGTATGTGTTTTCAGATCTTGGTTACAAGTAGTGTCAGGACAGACTTAAAGTACGTCTTAACTATAGAACATGGCACTTATTCTTACAGCATCAGCTTTTTTGTGTGTCAGCTGCATACCAGAAGTTCTAACAAGGTGTCAGTGTGATCCGTATATTCGGATAGAGCCAGAACTACAGTTTAATGCAGCACTGCCTTTCTCCAGAGCTGCTGCACCCATAATTTGTCTGTTCCATACTCCTATTAGAGGCTGCAATCCATTAAGCCTTGGGAGTGTCCTCCTGCAAATACATAGCCCAGTAATCAACCATAGACCCATAGGAGATTGCCACGTGGCCTTCTAGAACCGCTTTTCTGGACAGCTTCCTCTCTTGATACTGTGTGCCACAGAATTAGTTTACTTCCGCTGCCCTAAATTCTCATACCTGCCTTCTCATCTCAGTGGGATGGCTCTGCTCTACTTGGACGCCTGCTCTCTGCACCTCTGTTGAAAAATTGTTCCCAGGTTGAAGGTGGAATAATCATGAAGACTACCTTGTGAACTTTTTTCTTCTTTTAGTCTTTTGCTGTCAGTTGTTCATTACCTAGAAAGTATTAGCTCTATAATTCATCCAGTTTTATAGTTACTTCTTGCAAGAAGGATATTCTAGTCATAGCATCATGACCAACCAACATATTGCCCTCCAGAAAGATTTTTCAAAATGCATTTCTACCAAAAGTATATGAAAATGCATGTTTATATCCATACCAGCTCTAGGTTTAATATTATTGTAATGTTTAGAGATTAAGTAATTTTTTAATATCATGTAGATAGATATATGTACTTTTTCATATATGTATACTTTTATATACTATATATATATATATACACTTTGATTTCCAAAATATCTGAAACTTTTTGTTATAATTTTGCCTGGGGACTCTCCCAGAATACTTAAGTATATTCCAAATAAGTCATTGGTTTTACATATTCATAGAAAAGATGTTATTTTAGCTGAAATTAGGCAGAAAAAAATCAAGAGATATTTGAAAATTAATTTAGCAGCTTTTTGGGGAATTACAGACAGCTACCAAAAAATGAAATATATTAGAAAGAATTACATTGTTCATCTTCTGTGATTTTCAAATGTTTGAGCAGATATATATTTATTTTTTAAAGCTTATTTAAAATTAGCACTTCTAAAAATGATAAATCTGTGATCTGACATGGAAATAAACATCTAAAATTTTTTGAAACTATCTAATTTTTTGAGTGAGGTGGACTGAATACCAACCACACTTTGAGAAACTGTTTGTAAAATAGGACCTGATTTCTAAAAGAGCATGAGTGGTAGGTGCTTGGGAGTCAAATGAAGTTATGGTATCAACAAATAAACTTGAAAGTCACTGAATACTACATTTTCTTCACAATGCAGAAAAGTATTTGAACAGTTCTGAAAGGTTCTGGAGTAAAGAGCAAAGAAACCTATTTAACTTAGATTAATCTAGTACTAATACATGGTGCAGTGGTAAAGAATCCGCCTATCAGCGCAGGAGACACAAGAGACACCGGTTCCATCCCTGGGTCAGGAAGATCCCCTGGAGTAGTAAATGGCAACCCACTCCAGTATTCTTACCTGGAAAGTTCCATGGACAGTTGGAACCCCGTGGGCTACAGTCTATGGGGTCGCAGAGTCCAACACCACTGAGCACACTGCACACAATTAAAATCCAAGTTACTTAACTCTGCAAACTTTTTAACATTATCACACTCTGGGAGATGCAGAATAGAGAACATTTGTTGGTACAGTCAACTCCAAGGACTTCCCATCAAATAAAGATATTTGAGACGCCTTTGATGATTTAGTAGGGCCCTAACTACCCGAGAGCTGAAGCTACATGTGTCACCATCACGGCATTTAAATTACCTATTGAGTGAGACAGGCTCTGCTAAACGTGAGAGAATGTGCTGGATGACCTAGTTTAGGAATATACATATATATGTAGTAAATTGGGGGCGTACATGAATAGAGTCACCACATCTTAAAGGTGTATTCACTAAACTCCTAATAGAAATTTTATAAACTTATGGTTCAACTATATTCTCAAGTTTAAAAAATACTATAAATACTAAAAATACTATTTAAAAAATACTATTAAAAGCATGTAACAGCAGTTTGATAACCTGATTGGAAAAGGAAATCTTTTATGAGTTTATACTGTAACTAGTACAAACTAAAGCAGCCAATTGTTAAGATCTAATTTAGAGATTAACAATGCAAGATTTCTCATCATCATATTATCTATAGAGGGTTCATTTACTAAACTGAGCTTTTGCAGTTGTTTTTCTGGGGGAGCTTTAAAATATATTTCTTAAATTCAGTATACAAATTGATGTAGAAGACTATAAATAAATAAGTATTTATAAAATATAACAATTTTTATCTTTGATAATAATTTTAATTAATAAATGCTAGAATTGGAGAAGGAAATGGCGACCCATTCCAGTACTCTTGCCTGGAAAATCCCATGGATGGAGGCGCCTCGTAGGCTACAGTCCATGAGGTCACAAGGAGTCAGACAAGACTGATTGAGGACATGAGAACTGATTTCCCAGCAGTAATTTACCTCTGAAGTCATGCAGAGGGCTACTTGACATTTAGGGACACTGTGGTGAAGATTGAGAAAAAGGAGGAAAGAATTAAGTATTGGACTTTGGAATTTATATGTTTGTCTTTACTAAATTGAATGAGGTCCCTCCTTACCTGGTACAAACTGCTAGTAATTATGAACACCTAGAATCAGATTGGCTATGTAATTTGCAGGGTCTGGTACAACATGAAAATTCAGGGCTCCTTATTTAAAATTATTAAGAATTTCAAAGAGGTGACAACAGAGCATTAAAGTAAGTATGAATCCTTCTGACCACAGAAATATGTGTGACTGAACAAGTCTAACACCCATGAAACCAACCCTGATTGGAATATTTTTATAGAATAACAACCAGGTTTATGAAACTGACTAAATCTCATTAAGGAGGCAGAGTTCTTCTAAATCTCCAGGCAACCAGAAGCCCAGTGGCAAGCACACAGTTCGGCAGAACAATTTCTAGGGAAACCTCTAACAACTAGTTTAGATGAGACTCAGTAGTTAGATACACATAGGACAGTTCAGATAACCTCCTGGTAATGAGTTTTTTTAAACTATGCTATAAATACAAGCTGTTCTTTTATCTGGAGACTATGGTAAATTTTAAAGATAATACTGCTATCATCTCTTGCACTACAAAGAAAAAAAAAAAACAAACCCTAGATGGTATACAATATATAATACAGGAAATAAGGTTATAATACAGGAAAGAAATTTGTCTGGGAAATTTTCTTAAAAGATTCAATGAAATAAAAGAAAATTAGGAGCACTCATGTGGGTTGATGGCTCTACTGTGGTATCTTTGTATATAAGTTTATACTGTGCAGCTCTCCTGTGTGTCCTGCTTGATTCATGTCACAGTGCTTTATTGTTTTCAAGGCATGCCTATTATGTATATCTCATAGATAAGACAGTTGGTCTTCAGAAAAAGTTGTGACTCCAATCATGTAAAAAGTTGAGTTAGTGGTCGAGCTAAAATATTTTGCACTTACTGAGGGTATACTATGTACTAGACATCATACTAAGCAGTTTCCATGTATTATTCGTTTAGATTTATTAGAACTTTTTCAACAGAGAGTGACTTTGTTTACACTTTACTTAAACTAGTTAAAAATAGTAAATTTTTGTGTACTCCACTGGGAAATGTAGGAGGCAGCTTCAGATATAGCTGAGTTTGTGTTGAAGTGATGTTTTCAGGAAATTATCTCACCATCTTTCAGCTCTGTCTTCCTCTTTATTGTTTGTTCTCAGATGGAGTCTGTGCTTGTGGTGGCAGGAATGACCTCCAGATTTACAAGCCTTTAATAGTCCTGATCTCAGATAGAAAGAGGCTCCCACCTATCTAATTCCCAAGAAGGGCTAAGCCTTGACTTGTTACTATGCCCACTCCTGCATGAATCATAGGGGCAAAGACATGTTCTAATTGCACAGACCTAAGTCATGGCATCTCCCTGGGGCTGAGAGATTCTCCACTCCTTAACTGTGTAGATGGAGAATGAGAGAGGTGTTGTTTCCAAAAGTTGTCTCAGGGTGCTATTTCCAAGAAAGGGAAAGTGATTCTGGATAGACCATAGTAACAGAGACTCATTACAAAATTTATCATTGTAATTTATATTTACACACAAGCAAACTGAGGCTTAAGGAGAAAAGAAAGACACTCTGCTTCACTGTAATTATATTGCAGGCATGATGCTTTTCCTGAGGAAATATAAGGTATTGTATATCCCAATCCTTCAGAACAATAAAAGAAATTTATGTTATATATGTTCAAGGAATGACTCACTACCTCCAGAAGGAAGACGTTTGTTAACTGTATTATCATCTTCAAGCTAATAGATTCAGAGATGACTTTATGTAGACATAAGTAATTGGGAATTTTATAGACATTCTGGAATACATATTTTCTAAATGACTAACATTTAATGGGTACCCACTATTAAAGAATCATTTTTTAAAAAAAGCAAATTTTAGACTTTGAGCTCTTGAGACATTAGTAATTTTTTTCTTAAACCTATATGTAGAAATTGGTGGAAGACAACCTAAATCCATTTATTTACTTAGTAATGAGTGATTTCGCCCAAGGATACCTCAAAAGTATTTTCTGTATATGGAACTGAGGTTTTGTGAATAAGTTTGGAAAAGAAACCAGAACTGTCTACCATACATTTTGAGAGAAATTATCCAATTAACCTGGGCCAGCTTAGAGAGTAGCCATGGGGAATTTCATGTATATTGGCTTGGTTCCCCAACTGATTGAAATGACAGATTAGCACTTGACAGCTGATATGTCCAACCAAGCAACAGTTTACAGTGTGCCTTCATAATGACTACACTGAACCAAATTAAATCTGTCTCTTGAAAATCTGAACTGGAGACTATAGGAGTCAGATAGTTTGTAAGAGGAACAGAAATACAAACACATCTAGAGTGGAGCCTTGTCAGTGTGTACACACTGGAGTTGAGATCGCTGTTTCTGAGATTACAAGTACTAGAGATCCTGACCAGTCACCTAAGTTTGTTGGTCAACTAGGAAAACTACTGCTGTGTCTTTTAAATAGTCCCATCTCAGCAAGGTCTGCAGAGTGGTGAAACAACCGAATAGTCATGGATAATTCTAAGCATCACAGTTTAAATAGGATAATCCTAAACTGCAGGGTGTTCAGAGAATGGCAGGTAAGAAGATCTGATTTTTGAATTTGAAAAAGACCTACTTGAACGTAGTGCTCATGTTTAGACCAGAGAAACAGAGTGTGGAGGGTATAAAGATATACTCAGAGAGATCTGAGAAAGAGATTGAGTACTGTGTATTCTTGGCAGCTGTAGAAGAAAGGCAAGCAGATTCTTTACCGTCTGAGCCACCAATCTGCCTGCAGAAAAAAGGCCAATGAATAAAACAGACAGGCGGTAGAGCTATTTACACTCAACTAATGAAGAAATTTTCCAACCTTTTGCTACATGTTAAAACTGATCTTGGATGATAAAATTGTAGTGGTAAGATATTGTAGGCAAGGTTTCATTGGATAATTAGGTATTCTTCAATTTAAAGTGTTATTGTCCAGTTTTATAAAAACTTTCTTTTTTAGAAAATTAGACTAATTGTCAGAGCTGGACTTACCATAAACTTTAGAGTTCTTCATTTGTAACTGGCTTCCCTGGTGGCTGAGAAGGTAAAGAATCTGCCTCCAATTCAGGAGACCTGGGTTCTATCCCTGGGTCAGGAAGAACCCCTAGAGAAGGGAATGGCAACCCACTCCAGTATTCTTGCCTGGGAAGTCCCATGAACAGAAGAGCCTGGCAGGCTACAGTTCATGGGGTCGCAAATAGTCAGAGAGGACTGAGCGACTAACACTTTTACTTTCACTTTTAAGTGTTTGGGAAAAAGCCAAACAGCTCTCTTTTTTGTGTTTATGTATTGTCTTACTTAAAATAGGGCCTCCCTGGTGGCTTAAAGGGTAAAGCATCCACCTGCAATGCAGGAGACCCAGGTTCAATCCCTGAGATGGGAAGATCCCCTGGAGAGGGAAATGGCAACCCACTCTAGTATTCTTGCCTGGAAAACCCCAGGGACGGAGGCGCCTGAGAGGCTGCAGTCCATGGGGTTGCAAAGAGTTGGACACGACTGAGCAACTTCACTTTCACTTTACTTACAATAGTAACCCTATTATAAAAGTTCAAAGTCTCAAAGTTCAAAATCTGAATTGTTAATAGTGATGATTCTCACAGGATTTAAAACTATTCCATTCATATTTGAATCCACAAATTTGAATGACTATTCTAATTTATGTATATGAAAGCTTTATTATGTAGAATGAGAACAAATGTGTTCATTTGTGACACACTGATGAAAAAGGGACCAGTATAATGAACTCTGGAGGTATGCTACCTCATAGAGTGTCAATTCAAGTATAAATATGAAATAGTACAGGAATTAAAATGCATATTTAATTCCTTGGAACAATGTATTTTTATCATAGATCCAAGCACACAGTAGGCATCCATTAAATATTTGTTTCTCTATAGGGATCTTGCATTTCTATGATTTTTTTAAACTTAATTTTGCAGTAGAAACTGATACTTAAATTACTGATATTTAATATTTAACTGATTTTTTGTAAGAATTTCAGATAAGTTGATGTTTTACTAGGTAGAAACTGTATTTTTATCTTTTAATAATCTCTCAAGGGAAATCTACTCACATTAACAGTAAAACAAAAAGGAACTAAAATAGGAAAGCAAACAATAAATAAAAGTAATGTTCTAACTTTCATCACGAATGAGTCAAAAGTAAGTTTTTGCTTCTTATTAGCCTAATTTTATAGCTGTTCATTGTGCTCTATTTTGTAAATGGCTGGAATAAAATATGTTTGTTATAGGAATTTTTCAGAAGAAATGATTGTTTCTGTACAATAATGTTCTCATACCCTGGAGAAGGGGATGGCTACCCACTCCAATATTCTTGCCTGGAGAATTACATGCTCAGAGGAGCCTGGCAGGTTACAGTCCAAGGGGTCGAAATGAGTCGGACACGACTGAGCAACTAACACATACATAGTTAGTTAAAACATTAGGTAAAAACAGTAGTCAGTTCTCTCATTTGAGAATACTTAATGAAATTATTTCCAAAGCTGATAGTTTTGGCTTTAATCAAGATTCCCTTTCACGCAGCTTGACTTGAGATTGTGCTCAGTTTCCACTCATAGCTTTTGCACAGTCTCCACTCAAGAAGTGTTCATTGCTGCCATGTGACGGACAGGAGGCCTGGCGAGCTGCGATCCCTGGGGTTGCAAAGAATCGGACACAACTGAGCGACTGAACTGAACTGAACTGAGGATGACACTGGTCCTTGCAAGCTTCAGCCGGAAACCATAAAACTGTTGTGACTTTAAAAAAAAATAAAAATAAGAAGTATGGTTTTAGAAAGGCAGAGGAACCAGAGGTCAAATTGCCAACATCTGCTGGATCATCGAAAAAGCAAGAGAGTTCCAGAAAAACATCTATTTCTGCTTTATTGACTATGCCAAAGCCTTTGTCTGTGTGGATCACAATAAACTGTGGAAAATTCTGAAAGAGATAGGAATACCAGACCACCTGACCTGCCTCTTGAGAAACCTATATGCAGGTCAGGAAGCAACAGTAAGAACTGAACATGGAAGAACAGACTGCCTCCAAACAGGAAAAGGAGTACGTCAAGGCTGTATACTGTCACCCTGCTTATTTAACTTCTATGCAGAGTACATCATGAGACAGGCTGGGCTGGAAGAAGCACAAGATGGAATCAAGATTGCCGGGAGAAATATCAGTAACCTCAGATATGCAGATGACACCACCCTTATGGCAGAAAGTGAAGAGGAACTAAAAAGCCTCTTGATGAAAGTGAAAGAGGAGAGTGAAAAAGTTGGCTTAAAGCTCAACTTTCAGAAAATGAAGATCATGGCACCTGGTCCCATCACTTCATGGGAAATAGATGGGGAAACAGTAGAAACAGTGTCAGACTTTATTTTTTTAGGCTCCAAGATCACTGCAGATGGTGATTGCAGCCATGAAATTAAAAGACGCTTACTCCTTAGAAGGAAAGTTATGACCAACCTAGATAGCATATTAAAAAGCAGAGACATTACTTTCCCAACAAAGGTCCATCTAGTCAAGGCTATGGTTTTTCCGATGGTCATGCATGGATGTGAGAGTTGGACTGTGAAGGAAGCTGAGCGCCGAAGAACTGATGCTTTTGAACTGTGGCGTTGGAGAAGACTCTTGAGAGTTCCTTGGACTGCAAGGAGATCCAACCAGTCCATTCTAAAGGAGATCAGTCCTGGGTGTTCCTTTGGAAAGAATTCCTTTGGAAGGAATGATGCTAAAGCTGAAACTCCAGTACTTTGGCCACCTCATGCGAAGAGTTGACTTATTGGAAAAGACTCTGATACTGAGAGGGATTGGAGGCAGGAGGAAAAGGAGATGACAGAGGATGAAATGGCTGGATGGCATCACCAACTTGATGGATGTGAGTTTGAGTGAACTCTGGGAGTTGGTGATGGACAGGGAGGCCTAGTGTGCTGCAATTCATGGAGTCCAAAGAGTCGGACAGGACTGAGCGACTGAACTGACCTGGACTGAACTGATGATCTTTATGATAACATGACCTAAAACAAAGATAGTTTTACACCCTAAACTTTCACCTAGCCACGCACACAGACACCACATACACAGACAGAATATCACACAAATCCTTCCCTAGGTGTTATAATTTCAAGGCTTTAATTTTAGGGGTTTTGGTATATACTATTCCCATAGAAGTGTACACTATTCTCTGTGCTGAATTCTTAACAGAAACTAGGAAACACCTCCAAGCGCCTTCATCTATTTTCAGTTGTGGTGTGTCTCTGAACTATATGCCTAAATGTTTTTCCACTTCCAGTTTATACCTACATTAATTATCTTCCAAGAAACTAGCACAAATTGGTACAGAACTAATTCTAAAGAAGTTAATCGATGAAACAGTAAATTCTAGGTTTCTTAATTATGCCTAGAGCCTACAAATCTTTAGGATTTTTATGTATTTTTAAGTATGGCTTAAGAAGTGAATTTTGTACTACAGAGTGTAGTTTGAAACTTTAACATTTAGGTGCTTAAACTTTGTATCCTTGTAAAGTTCCAAGGATTGTTTGGACAAAATCTCTTAGGTCTTATTTTTCTGTATAAACATCACTATTATTATTTGTAGGTTTTAATTTTTTTAGTTGGTAAAATCTTAGAGTTTAGTTTTTATTAAGAATTATTTTATTGTACAGTTAGATTCATAAAATAGAAATTATAAATAATAAATGGAATTTTTATGTCAGAGTAATGCTTAGCTATGTAATTGCACAGCTTGAGATGTGAGGTTTGGGACTTGTAGTATTGGTTTCAAGTTTTTTCTTTTAAGTGAAAGTCACTCAGTCATATCTGACTCTGCGACCCCATGGACTATACAGTCCATGGAATTCTCCAGGCAAGAAGACAGGAGTGGGTAGCCTTTCCCTTCTCCAGGGGATCTTCCCAACCCAAGGATCGAACCCAGCCAGGCCTCCCGCATTCCAGGTGGATTCTTTACCAGCTAAGCCAGAACGGAAATTCATCTCTAATAGACTCCTAGTTGTTAAGTCCTGTACGATTCGGTTCAAGTATCTCTTCTTAGTGACATTTCTCAACAGAATTAAAAGATGCTTTAGTGTCTGTTGATGATAATGCACCTGTCAAAATTATAAATTCACAGTTACATGCTCGTACTTTAAGAGAGTGATGACTTGATATTCACAAAGCAACTCATTAGTTATTTTAACAGGAACACATTTTGGTGAGGAAATATATTTTTACTTTCTCAAAGCACTCAAAAATTTACTTTAACCTCACATGACCAAGTTGCAACTAGTTTTTTTTAAACCTAAAATTTAAGTGCTTGGTAGAATAACAATTATATGTTTAGAAAATGCTTATGTTGCAGATGAAATTTTCTTAACTAAATTTTTTGACATAAGTAACATTTCTGTATATATTGCATTTACTTAGACATCTTCGTTTTGGCAGTCTCTAATTGAGAAATACAAGTACTTTTTAAAGATGTAATAACTTATTTATTTTTGGCTGCCCGGGGTCTTAATTGATGTGCTGGCACTTTCTCAAGTAGTGGCAAGCCAGGGTAATCTTCTGTTGCAGTGCTCAGGCTTCACGTTGCAATGGCTTCTCTTTGACCTCTAGGGTGGGCAGCTGTCGGTAGTTGCCTCAGTATTGTGGCCTGAGGGCTTAGTTGCTCCATGGCAAGTGGGATCTTCCTGGACCAGGGATCAAACCTGTGTTGTCTATAGCTGCAAGCAGTAGACCACCAAGGAAGACCCAAATACAAGTACCTTTTTATTTACTTAAGTTCACTTGACCCATCTAACTTGAAACTTTCACTATAGTTTAAATATTCTAAAGAAACATGCCCAACTGAAAACGATAATCATGAAAATCATAGAATTGTTCCATGAATCAGTTCACTCACTCAGTTGTGTCCAACTCTTTGCGACCCCACGGACTCCAGCACGCCAGACTTCCCTATCCATCACCAACTCCCGGAGCTTGCTCAAGTTCATGTCCATCAAGTCGGTGATGCCATCCAACCATCTCATCCTCTGTTGTTCTCTTCTCCTCCCGCCTTCAATCTTTCCCAGCATCAGGGTCTTTTCCAATGAGTCAGTTCTTCAGTTCTGATGGCCACAGTTTTGGAGCGTCACTTTAGCATCAGTCCTTCCAATGAATATTCAGGACTTATTTCCTTTGGGATTGACTGGTTGCATCTCCTTGCAGTCCAAGGCACTCTCAAGAGTCTTCTCTAACACCACAGTTGAAAAGCATCAATTCTTTGGTGCTCAGCTTTCTTTATGGTCCAACTCTCACATCCATACATGACTACTGGAAAAACCATAGCTTTGACTAGACAGACCTTTTTCGGCAAAGTAATGTCTCTGCTTTTTAATATGCTGTCTAGGTTTGTCATAGCTTTTGGTGCCCACATCTGAAATAAAGCCACAGCTAGGTTTCTGCTTTTAAAATTATTTTGAATTGTGAGTGAAACATTTTACTATGTCTAAACTCTCTGCAGCTACAGATCGAATGCCAATTTCTAGTACTAGTGATTTACAAGACAATGATTACAGAAATTCATTCATAATAATTTTTTCTATAATAATATTTTTAGATAATAATTTTTTCTCATAATCAAATCATTATATGTCAATGTTAACAGAAATATGAAACTGTCACTTTATAATGTTGGTTAGGAGGAGTAATATTCTTAAGGGCTAAACTTAAAGTTAAGACTATTTCACATACTTGGTTCTGAAACAGAACTTTTGACTTCATACAACATTTGGACATTCTTTTCTTCTCTCATAGTTAAATGGCTTTACTGCACATGTGCAAAATGTAATAAAATGTTCCTATTAATTCCTTTTGAATTAATCTCAATTTAAACATATAAGACTTACAGTGAAATAAGAATATTGCAAATGGTAATAGCTCAATGTATACAGTCTCATTTTTGATGACTAAGTAATTATATAAATAATATTGTAAATTGTTAAGCCAGTAGTCTTATGTCTAAATGTCTTTGTTTCCTACATCTCATTGTTTCTTTCTCTTAGATCGGGGTACTGTGCAGAAGGTGGTTGTTCTTCCTACTAACAGCTCTGCTCGCAGTGAGCTCATTCTGGAGGAGTTGGAAGTCTTTAAGGTTTGAACATCTATTCTGTTAACCTCAGCACATGCATGTTAAATGGAATTCTGTAATCTTATGACCACTTGGGAGGAAAAAAAATTGATAAAAGATCAAATAAATGAATGTTATAAATTTTTGAGAGTAGGAAATACCAGATAAAATGAGAAGAATAGAACAAATATTTTTCTGAAGTCATTTTTTACATTTCAAGTTATCTTTAAAAAAATTAGTATTTTAGCTATCATCACAACTTGAAGAATTTTGATGTCATCATTATTTTTTTTAAATGAGTTCTTATGGTCAAGGTCTAGACTATCTGCCCTGAAAGGGCTTTTATCATTTGCTTCACAAGCCACTGAGACCCAAATAATTCCACATTATTGATTGTTAGAAAAACTTTCTCATATTTTTTTGCCAGGAACTTCAAGAAAAACTGCTTTGTTCTCTCTTGTTTTATTGCTTTCAATTCAAATGTCACTCCAGTTAAATAAAACAAACATTGTTGTCTCTTTAAACTTAGAACTTCATGTTCCGTCTTGAAATTGCATTGTTTATTTTCTTTGTCCTTGAATTTGGGTTAAAAGGAAATGAAAACACAACAAAAAAGGCATAGAGGAAAATTCAGGCCAGGTGATGCTAGTGGTAAAGAACCCTTTGCCAGTGCAGGAGACATGGAGATGAAGGTTTGATCCCTGGGTCGAGAAGATCCCCTGAGGAGGTCACGGCAACCCATTCCAGTATTCTTGCCTGGAGAATCCCATGGGAGCCTAGTGGGCTACATAAGGTCACAAAGAGTCAGACATGGCTAAAGCAACTTAGCACAGAGGCTCACATGCGTGAGCCTGGGAAACAGGTACATGGTGTCCTGAAAACCCTTCTCTCCTTAAGGTATAGGTCATTAAATTGATAGTTCAAATGATCCCTCTTACCTGCATTTGGAAAAATGAGTAAAGCACAGCCAGATTTTGAAGAAACTTTGGTATGGAGTCAATTCACTGCAAACTTACATTTCTTACTAAAGTAACTAAGAAACAATGGTCATGGACACCAAAAGACCGGAGTGAGCTTGTACTGGAGTGAAAATAGCACTTCAAAACTCCTCACTGCAAACTATTGCTAATCCAGAAAGTTGCCTTGCTCAGTTGACTGAACTCAGAATGTATTAATGTATGTTCCCACAGTCACCAAAGATACTGTATTTTAAGCACATAAGTAACTAGGATACAATGATGTTAGATCATGCTAATACATTTTAAATATGAAGAAATATTTTTTAAAAAGCCAATACAGAATCTGAGTAATTCTGGCAATTTCCCATTATGTTATTAAAGTTACAATTTTTAATGTTAGACTAACTTTGGCATCAGGTTCCTTGTGATTAGTGGATTAATATTGTGCTCATAAAATATTAACCATGTGCATTCAAGTGCCATTTCTATGCCTTGCTTTGTAAAGAAATGTCACTGGATTAACCAAAATCATATTTTACCAAACAATACATTTCTCATTCAATTCAATAGGGGCAACATGAGTGGCCAAAATAGTATGAAGTGTCTTATTCAGTAGTTTTCTTGAAGATAGCACAAAGATTGTATTTCAGCACTTCATTTTTAATTCTGAAATATCTTTTTTGATAATTGGAAAATGTTAATTGAGTTTGACACAAACCCAAACATATACTCTATGGAAAGGTCTTAAAAATGTGAGGTATTCTGATCATGTGCTAACTACTTATGATCTGTTATATGAGTTATGCTGGTGTTATCATCATAAAGAATAAACTCTCAGTGGAAAAATAGAGTCAGTCCAAATGCATGTGGGAGGAAATCAACCCAAGAGAGACTAAGGATGCTTGAGCTTTCTTCCGGATGTGTGTGGCAGTGATTGATATGGCTAAACTGAGAGACACAGTTACCAAATAAAGTTACTGTCTTCAGCATGGTGTTTGTGTCACATTTTTTGAGGTGAGGTAAAAATAATTGGGTGTGTATGATACACGGTGATAGGTACTTGAGGAAATAATACATTTAAATTGGAAAAAAAAAATCCTTAGCCAAGTGTCACACTGATATACTGCAGAAAACTCAATGTAACTTTTAAAAACCAAGCACTTTGTTTTTAAAGAGCACAGAACCATAATATCTTCTTTAATCCTCGTTTCAGAACTCTTTCTGAAAATATGTCCAACTTCCCTAAACTTAACTTGAATTCGAAATACAGCTATTAATATTTCCTTAGGTGGATACAAATTGCAAATCTTGCCCTGTATGTGTGTGCATTTCTAAATGAATGTCATGGTTTGTTGCAATTGAGTATTTAGAGATATCACTATATTCTTTTTTAAATGTTTTTATGAACACGTAACTCCAGAAAGTGAAATAATTATGGGCAGAGTTGATTTTGGCAGCATGTGCACACTTGAGTTACTCAGATCATGCTTCACAAAACTTTATCACATAATCACAAATCTAATCCTTAATCTTTAAAAGGAACTAATGATATGTAACAAGTAAAGTTAAGAACAGAGGAATTTTAAAAAAGGATAACTATTTCAGATAACTGTTAGGTTCTTTTACTAATTCACACTTATCAAAAGAAAACCTTATCTAACAATGTTCTTCTGTTTTCAACTAAGAGAATTAATAAGTGTACAGTTCAGTCGCTCAGCTGTGACCAACTCTTTGCAACTCCATGGACTGCAGCACGATAGGCCTCCCTGTCCATCACCAACTCCTGGAGTTTACCCAAACTCATGTCCTTTGAGTCAGTGATGCCATCCAGCCATCTCATCCTCTGTCGTCCCCTTCTCCTCCTGCCTCCAATCCATCCAGGCATCAGGATCTTTTCAATTGAGTCAGCTCTTCGCATCAGGGGGCCAAATATTGGAGTTTCAGCGTCAACATCAGTCCTTCCAATGAACGTTCAGGACTGATCTCCTTTAGGATGGACTGGTTGGATCTCCTTGTAGTCCAAGGGACTCTCAAGAGTCTTCTCCAACACCAGAGTTCAAAAGCATCAGTTCTTCAGCACTCAGCTTGCTTTATAGTCCAACTCTCACACCCATACATGTCTAGTTCAGGCAAATACTTCTTTTCATAGCAGCATTTGACAGGTGAACAATAGTGTCTTATGCAGAATGCTTTTCTTGTGGAGGAATAAAATGAGGTACCATTCCACTGCCCCCCACCCAAGCACCCAGATCCAATCCTGAATTATTCATTGCATTCAATATTTCGCGTACAGTTTTTTCAATTATCTCAAGTTTTGCTAATTTTCATTTATTTCTAATGACTATATTGATAGATGTGTTATAATTTCTACTTAATTTTTTAGTTTAGGCATATATTTGTGTAACAAATCCATCCTTATTTTGAACAGAAGAAATGAAGTTTATAGATAATTATTGCTAAACTTTGAAAATATATGTGCATATATAGAGAAATAATGACTTCTTGAATTTTAGCATAAAAAGTATTTCATGTAAAATCCTTTTTAAGGATTATTTGAGCAACTAACAATTTTTTTTTTTTTTAGAATCATGCTCCTATAACAACAATGAAGATTTCATCCAAAAAGGTAAAAACAAGACCATGTTTATTTTCTTTGTATCTAAAAATTTTACTATTGTAGAAGAATGTATTTTATAACTTTGAAAATTCAATTTGGTGTTAGCAAAATAATTAATACTGTTCATAATATACCACACATTTAATTTTGATATGGAATTTACTAGCTTTAGTGGAAGACAAAATAGGTTTATTTGGTACAGAAATTAATTAGAGTAGAATATGTATGTGTGTGTGTGTGTGTGTATATGCAGCAAGATATTCCAATCTTTTTGTATCCTCTATTCTTAAATATTACAGTGTGTGAAGCCAACCAAAATAAAAATAATCTTTCTGAAGGAAGAATTTAGCATAATATTTGGGCTACTATAACATCACAAGCATTCTCAGGGACTTGAAATGCGTAATCAATCCTCTTTTCCTCTTTTGAGTTCCTGCTACTGTCAAATGTTTGAAATATGCAGTGCGTTCTTTTATGCTTATTTCTAAGAACGTACTATTTTATAAGGTTTACCTGTCACTTTAAAAATCTGAATGTCTCAAATCTAAGCCATATCAGGCTTCAAGGTTTGGGGAATAAATGTTTTACTATGATTTTAACCAGAAATGTTTGATCTAATTTGCACCTGCATATGCAGATACACAATGATCATGGAAAGAAAAAGTCCAATTCCAGTCTCTACATTTGCAAAACATGCACCTCTCCAGACCCTAAAGGCACTATCATCTGCTAAGCAAAAGTTCTAAGGGGCAGAGCAGTTTAGTCAAAAATGGGATAGGCTTCAGAATGATAGTGATGTGCATTTGAATACCAACCTGACCCTAAATTATAAATAATTAACTTCACTGACCTATATCTGCCTCTGCAAGGTAATGCTTTTCTCACAAATGAATTAACTTACATAAATTGCCTAAATTAAAGTGGTAACGCTTGTTGTAAGAGCCTAAGACTTATTTTTCTTGGAATATGGAATAAAGTTTTTATGTGTTAGCATAACTAATGATATAACTTTGGTGTTCTTCACCATATTTGGTCTGTTATAGGTAAAGAAGTATTCCAATCAGTCTTGTACTATTTTCACTTGATGACATTTTATGAAGAAAAATAAATAGGGTACAAGGAAGCTAAAGATCTCATCTGTCAAAATGTTTGCATGGTGCATAACAAACATTTTCCCAAGTAGCAAGAAGCCATTTGTCATTTTCCCCAATTTCTTAGCGAGCTGATCTCAAGTCAGAAAATCTTTGAAGTCAGCAGGGAATCCTTTCGTTTAAAGTAGTTTAATGGAAAGAGAAAGTATCAGAGCAAAATTCAAAATGGACACAGCCATTTGTGTGTCATAGTAGCCCAATAAACAATTATAGATTCCAGCTCCTAATTCAACTGGTAACTTGTAATACACAGTCCACTCCATTAAATTACAATGTACAACACACACATACACAGGAAAATCCAAGTATTAAATATGTCTCAGCTTCTTCTATTACAGATCATTTACAATCTTTAGTTAAATCAATTATATTCAAGGCAAGGTAACTGATTTGGGGGAAATTGATTTTAACAACTACATATTGCACTATTTTTTAAATGTAAAAGAACTGTAAATCGACAATGGTATTTTGTATATATTTAAATTCTGTGAATTTAGTACCTTTTCTCATGCTCAAACTAAAAAATTTATTGTTCATTTTATACTCTTCTATTTTCTAATTTATCCTTGCATTCCATGACAGAAAATAGATTAATAAAAAGGTTATTTATAGAATGAAATTACCTGTATCCTTTCCTCACATAAATACATTTCCTTGGAATAAGTTAATGAAGCTGATGTATTATTTGTTAATGTATTCAATAAACATTTATTTAAAATATTTCTAGGGAAATGATTATTATTGAAACATATAGTTTTTTCTTATAGCTTGAATGTCTCAAATGAGGATCAGTAATTTTCAGCCTATTTTCTGAAAAATTTATTGATCTGAACAAAGTATTTTATATTAGGCACAGTAAACTGAGATGTGATTCAAATAATTAATTAGAATTGAAAATATATAAATTGCTAGCTTGTTCACTGGTAGTTTACTCTATTACAACTACTACTATTACTTAATATTCATTAAACACTTAGGTCCCAGAAACTATTTTAAGCAATTTATGTGGAATTAGTCCTTATATTGTTCTTACAAAACATTTATGGAGTAAGTGCTGCATAGTCCCAATCTTACCAAAGAGGAAGCTGAGATTTAGAACAGTTACCCAGCAAAATTTTGGAAGCTGGGATCTGAATCTCAGAGATATGCCTCCAGAATCTGTTAGACCAATGATGCCCTCACTGATTTAATTGTGAATCTATATATAATTTGCAAATATATATATATATATATACACACACGTATACACACGTTTGTGTACATGTGCATATATTCAAGTTCCAACTTAGAAATTCTATGTTAACTTGAGTTACACATCATTAGTCCTTTGTAAAATAAGGACTCTGAGTTGGAAACTTATCCCTTCAACTCCTGAGAACCACTTTATGCATAGCCAAGAGAACTGGGGCAGTATCATAATAAGCTCTTGACACCATGCAAATGAAGGAAGATGGAATCTTTATTATAACTTAGGCTCTTGAAGATTTGTGGATCATACAGAACATTTAAAACATGTCTAAATATAAATACAGTCCTCTGAATTGTTTTAAAATTGCTCTAATGAGTAATAATTCACTTTCAAAAGCAGGTGAAAATTGTTTTAAAATTTTTATCTAATGCTTACTATTTTTTCTCAACTTAAAAATGTCCTGCATTTTAGACTTGACTTTTTCAAATTTACAAGGTGATGAGTTGCCAAACTTGAACACTCCCTTGTGCTTTGCCAAGAGAAAGCATTCAAAGAAAAAACACAAACATCACAATTTAAATCTGTAATACATCAGCTCAAATCTGAGAGAACAATGAATCTCAACGTCTAAAACACATGACATGGTACTCAGAGTACATGATGCTCTGAGTTTTTTGTTGTTGCTTTTTTTTTAAACGAGTCAGGTAATGTTATAGGTGTATTAACATAGGGAAAGTCTATTTATTTTGGCATTATACCCTTCTGTACTTTGCTTCTTGTTTCAAAATGCATCCAAGGGTCTGTGGGCATATATTATGTGTTCCTGCTGAAAGGTCTCTTTTAACTTCCACGTCTGAAATAAATCACCATCATTCTTCTGATAGCAACAGCTGTATGTGAGCTCCAATGAAGGACTTGCCCAAGTGTCTCTGCATCGCTGCCACATCTACGGGTCAGCCTGCGCTGACTGCTGCCTGGCAAGGGATCCCTACTGTGCCTGGGATGGCCATTCTTGCTCTAGGTTCTATCCAACCGGAAAGCGGTGAGTACTGAATATTCAGCTGAAAATCAAAATCAGTATCATCAGACGGTTAAGCAATGCTCCACATTATTGGAATCAGTTCTATTGCAGTATCCTGTAAAAATGACACTAAAAGTAGTAGCTGTGTTCAGCGCCATATGTAGTCTTCAAATAAAGAAAATGGCCACTCATAAAAAACAAACGTGTGGTTACCAAAGGATACAGAGGGCTGGGTGTCAGGGGAGGGGACAAATTTTAACTTGGGATTCTCACAGAAATATTAGAGTGCAGTAGTTTGGAAAAAGGAGAAGGCAATGGCACCCCACCCCAGTACTCTTGCCTGGCAAATCCCATGGATGGAGGAGCCTGGTGGGCTGCAGTCCATGGGGTCGCTAAGAGTCGGGCACAACTGAGCAGCTTCACTTTCACTTTTCACTTTCATGCATTGGAGAAGGAAATGGCACCCCACTCCAGTGTTCTTGCCTGGAGAATCCCAGGGACAGAGGAACCTAGTGGGCCACTGTCTCTGGGGTCGCACAGAGTCGGACACAACTGAAGCGACTTAGCAGCAGCAGCAGCAGTTTGGAAAAATTTCTTTTTCATTTTAAAGTTCCTCTGCAACACAATCCTCTACCTGCAGCCCTTAAAATATGTCAAGCAGCATTTAACTTTCACATTTACCCAGTGTTTATCTTTTTTGTTTTATATGCTTCAGATATCCTTAAACCTAACTTTCCTAGGGTTTCCTTGTGCCATTTAATTCTTCTGTAATCAAACACTTGTCCCAGTTCAGGCAACAGGAGCTCGCTCCAGAATGGATACCCTGAATACTTTTGAAACCTTGATAACCATGCTTTACCCCCTGCAATGGTGAGTGTATGATTATTGGTTAGATTAAGAGGTTCAGGTAGTCTGAGGCACAGTGCGTTTTAGCCAAGAGAAGACTTAGGAAGGAAACTCTGAACCAACTTTCACCAAGTTGGAAGGAAATACCAGTAATGAAATTATAAAGCAAAGAATATGCGGAATTTAGGATCAGTCAAAGTCACAGCTATTTTCACTCAAAGTTTAGTATGGGTCATGATGAGTGACAAGGGGAAAACCCATGAAACATAGGGTCATCAGGAGACAGCAAATACGCCTAGCCTTGAGTGCCAGTGATCTTTCAAGTAACAGGTTGACAGATTAAAACAACCCAGCACTTCTGCATATCAAGATTATTCTGATCCTTTTATGCATTACTTCAAAGTATTTGTATCATAGGGAAACTGTTTGCCAGGCAGTAGCAAAGAGCTGGACACGACTGAGCGACTGAACTGAACTGATTCTAGAGCTGGGCACATAACATTGAAAAAAAAAATAGCTACAAAAAGGCAAAAATCCCTCCCTGGAGGGAGAATAAGTTTTAGAAGGGGAATACAGACAATTAACAAGGAAACCCTAGGTATATCAAATAATGGTAAGACCTATGACTTTTTGAAGGGCAGGGTAGAGAGATAGGGGCTGTGAAGCGGGGGACTGCAGTATTAAATGGGTGGTCAGGGGAGGTTTACTCAAGGTATATTTGAACAAAAGCTTGAATGTGAGGATGTGTGATGAGGATGAATGTGTTATGGCGTTATTTGGGAGAATAGCATTTTAGAGAGAAGCACCAGAACCCTTAGAGCTGGAGCGTGCCAAGACTGTCCAAAAAACAACACCAAGACTAATGAGGCTATCTATTCTAGAATGAGCAGGGGGAAACGTAGGAAGAAATGGGATCAAAATGCCAGATGACACAGGATTTAGTAAATCAGCAAAGGACTTTTATTTAGAGTTAAGTGGAAAACTGCTGAAGGGTTTTTGAGCACAGGAGTAGTATTGTTTGAATTTTGTTTTAAAAAATTCATCTGGTGGGTTTGGCTGGGATCGAAGCCCTGGGATAGAAAGAGAATGTGAGGGGAGGAAACAGAAGGTGCGAGACAGTTAGACTGCTAACTGATGATCGACGTGAGAGAAAGTGGTGGCTTGGTAGAGCTGGAGGTGGTCAAAAGTCTTCTGATTCTGGATAGGGCGCACAGAATCTGCGAACATATTGCATGTTGGGCTGTTATAGAAATAGAGGACTCAGAAATAAGCCAGTTTTTCAGAACTGAGCATTGGAAATATCTGCATGTCATTTCCTGAGAAAGAGAAGACTAGGAAAGGCACAGGTTTGTGGGGAAAACGACGATGTTAAGTTAATGATGCCTATCAGGTATTCAAGTGGAGTTGTCATATAGGCATAGACATCTGAATCTGAGTAAGGAAAAGTGGCCCAGATAATTTCAAAGTCTTCTGTATTAAAGGCATCAGGTATGATGAAAAGTCCCCCTCTTTACCCAGAAGATTTTAGTATCTGTTTTCAAAGACCCATATTCCACCATGTTATTTTAAGATTTAATCAGGAGGTCTATGGCCTCTTTTCATTTCTACATAGAATTTCTGGACTTCATTATCCTGAGATGTGTCTGCACCTGGACACAAAGTATGAGGGAAGCAAATTCTAACTAATCTCAGATAAAAAATGATTTTTGTGCTCACTTGTGGTATTTTTGACTATATATTCACTCACAGTTATGATAGCAGCAATATTTAAAAACTATTTTCATAACTATTACTAAGGCAATAATTAATTTTTCTTGGTAAGCAGTTCTAAAAATTGGCATGTCTAACACCCAGATGGCTTCCCAGGTGGTAGAGAATACACCTGCCAATGCAAGAAATGTGCATTTGATCCCTGGTTTGGGAAGATCCCCTGGAGAAGGAAATGAAAACTCATTCCAGTATTCTTGTTTAGGAAATCCCATGGACAGAGGAGCCTGGCAAGCTACAGTCTTTAGGGGGTCACAGAAGACTCAGATACAACTTAGGGACTAAAGAACAACAAAACACTTGAAAAACAATCTTCAATCTATTATTAAACAAATTTAGTGCTCAAGGGAACTGAAGCACTACACTTTCTAAGAAAGAAAGTGATATAGGGACCACACAGTGAATCTTACCATAGTCCTATACACAAATCTGCCTTCTCTATGACACGAAGAAATTGAAAATGAGTACTCCTTCCCTGCAAAATTTTCAGACATTGGCTTTAGCCACCAAGCATTTTTATTTAACAAAAAAAACTATTTCACAATTAAAATTCCATACTTTATTCAAAAACTATCATTGAATATTTGAGATTTTTTTTTGACTTCTTTTTTTTTTAATTTTAAAATCTTTAATTCTTACATGTGTTTTTTACATTATAAAAGTTTCTGCTGAAATATGAGTTAACTCATTTGTTCTAATATTCTCCCACTAGTCTTTTCTAAAATGTGTACTTCAGCATAGTTTCCACATTGTCATCCTAATGCAACAAATTGTTATTTTAATCATATGCTCTTAATAAAGAACTGAAACATTCTTGAAATTATTAATCTTGCGATATGATGTACATTATTAAACCTTGTATCATGGGTTTTCTGCTAGAACTAATAAAATAATTAGGTAAAGTTGCTGGATACAAAAATCTATTGTGTTTCTTTACACTAAATTGCCAACATTCGCTGGATCATTGAAAAAGCAAGAGAGTTCCAGAAAAACATCTATTTCTGCTTTTTTGACTATTCCAAAGCTTTTGACTGTGTGGATCACAATAAACTGGGGAAAATTCTGAAAGAGATGGGAATACCAGACCAACTGACCTACTTCTTGAGGAACCTGTATGCAGGTCAGGAAGCAATAGTTAGAACTGGACATGGAACAACAGACTGGTTCCAAATAGGAAAAGGAGTACGTTAAGGCTGTATACTGTCACCCTGCTTATTTAACTTATATGCAGACTACATCATGAGAAATGGTGGGCCAGATGAAGCACAAGCTGGAATCAAGATTGCCAGGAGAAATATCAATAACCTCAGATATGCAGATGACACAACCCTTATGGCAGAAAGTGAAGAAGAACTAAAGAACCTCTTGATGAAAGTGAAAGAGGAGAGTGAAAAAGTTGGCTTAATGCTCTACATTCAGAAAACGAAGATCATGGCATCTGGTCCCATCACTTCATGGCAAATAGATCTGGTCCCATCACTTCATGGCAAATAGATGGGGAAACAGTGGAAACAGTGGCTGACTTTATTTTGGGGGGGCTCCAAAATCACTGCAGATGGTGATTACAGCCATGAAATTAAAAGATGCTTACTACTTGGGAGAAAAGTTATGACCAACCTAGATAGCATATTGAAAAGCAGAGGCATTACTTTGTCAACAAAGGTCTGTCTCGTCAAGGCTACAGTTTTTCCAGTAGTCATGTATGGATGTGAGAGTTGGACTATAGAGAAAGCTGAGCGCCAAAGAATTGATGCTTTTAAACTGTGGTATTGGAGAAGACTCTTGAGAGTCCCTTGGACTGCATGAAGATCCAACTAGTCAATCCTTAAGGAGATCTTTCCTCAGTGTTCATTGACTAGACTGATGTTGAAGCTGAAACTCCAGTACTTTGGCCACCTGATGTGAAGAGCTGACTCATTTGAAAAGACTCTGGTGTGGGGAAAGATTGAAGGCAGGAGGAGAAGGAGATGACAGAGAATGAGATGGTTAGATGACATCACCAACTCAATGGACATGAGTTTGGGTGAACTCCGGAAGTTGGTGATGGACATGGAGGCCTGGCGTGCTGTGGTTCATGGGTTGAAAAGAGTCAGACACGACTGAGTGACTGAACTGAACTGAACTGAATAACAAACCAGAAGAAAGAAAAATTAAGGGAGAATAATCCCATTTATAGCTGCATCAAAAAGAATTAAATATTTAGGAATAAATTTAATGAAGGAGATAAAAGATTGAAACTGTAAGTCTTTTATGGAAAAAATAATTGAAGAAAACACAAATAAATGGAAAGTTTTTTCATACTCTTGGGTTAGAATATTTATATTGCTAAAGTGTTTATACTACCCAAAACAATAAACAGATTAAAGATGATCCGTATCAAAATTTCAATGATATTTTTCACAGAAATAGAAAAAAGAATCCTAAAATTTTTATGGAACTACAAAAGTCCCTGGCTATCTGAAGCAATCTTAGAAAGAAGAATCTTGCTCCCTGACTTCAGACTGGGAGTATAGTCTTCAGATTACTATACAAAGCTATAGTAATCAGGAGAGTATGGTATTGGCATAACAACAGGTACATAGATCAATAGAAGAAACTGCTGCTGCTGCTGCTGCTGCTAAGTCGCTTCAGTCGTGTCCGACTCTATGTGACCCCATAGACAGCAGCCCACCAGGCTCCCCCGTCTCTGGGATTCTCCAGGCGAGAGCACTGGAGTGGGTTGCCATTTCCTTCTCCAATAGAAGAAACTAGAGAGCCAGAAATAAACCTAGGCATTTATGGTCAATTAATTTGCAACAAAGGAGCCAAAAAAATACACAGTGGAAAGGACAGTCTCTTCAGTAGATGGTATTGAGAAAACTTGACCTTCACGTGCAAAAGAAAAGAATGAAACTAGACTACTGCCATACGCCATATGCAAATATTTACTGAAAATGAATTGAACAGTTGAACATGACATGAAACCACAAAACTCCTGAAAGAAAATGTAGACAGCAAGAGAACTCCCCACTCTTTAAACCATTCTAATAGGTATGAAGTGATGTCTCTTTATGGTTTTGACCTGTGTGTGTGTGTGTATACACACATCTATAAGATATTACTTGGTCTACCCTTACCTGTCTTTGGCTAGCATACTGGGAGTTTCATTAAAACTATCTATAGTATTTAAATTCTCCACATTATTCCCAAATTTTTTAAAGCATACAGTTTTAGTGAATGCAAAACATGTTTGCTGTATGAATTATTTCCTAAATTCCCATATGTAGTAGTTATTTTGTTTGGAGATTAAATAGCAATAATGTAAAGGATCATTTGGAGTATTTTTATCTTATCTGATAGTGTTAACTAGTTTAGTTTTATTTTCGATTGCACTGTAACTGGAAGACAAAATCATGCAGAGGAATTCATAGGCATTAAAATCGAAAGCATGTCCCTTTGTATGGAAACAAAGAAGTACAGCTATACTTGGAAATCAAGGGAGGTGTACTTTGACATAATAAGGTTGTTAATGTCGTTGGTTGAGTAGTTTCTTTTTTAAAAAGACATCTTTTTCATAGTAATGTTTTACTGTTTTTCATAGTAAACAACGTTAAGCATTTTTCCTCTTTATCCTCAAGCACATTAAATATTTGTGCATTTGTATCAGTTCAGTTTAGTCACTCAGTCGTGTCCACCTCTTTGTGACCCCATGGACTGCAGCACACCAGGTTTCCCTGTCTATCACCAATTTCCAGAGCCTATTCAAATTTAAGTTCATCACATCAGTGATGCCATCCAACCATCTTATCCTCTGTTGCCCCTTCTCCTCCCACCTTCAATCTTTCCAAGCATCAGGGTCTTTTCCATTGAATCAGTTCTTTGCATCAGGTGGCCAAAGTATTGGAGTTTCAGCTTCAGCATCAGTCCTTCCAGTGAATATTCAGTACTGATTTCCCTTAGGATTGACAGATTGGATTAACTTGCAGTCCAAAGGACTCTCAAGAGGCTTCTCCAAGACCCCAGTTCAAAAGCATCAATTCTTCGGCACGCAGCTGTCTCTCTAGTTCAACCCTCACATCCATACATAACTACATACAATTTAATCTCTAATGTTATTTATTCTGGATATAGACATGTAGTTGGAAATGTTAAAACGAGAATAAGTTTACCCTTCAAGTAAATATCTGCTTTTTACACAGTAAGAAAATAATCTCATTGTTTATCTAAAAGAATAGACTATAATGGAGGAAACTGACATCTTGAGCCAAATCCCCAGTCCCGCATGCAGTGTAATATGACTGTCTACCATCATGCTTTCACGATGTTCTACAAATACCTAAAAGGGAATGTATACATATAGAAGGGGCTTCCCTCGTGGCTCAGACATTAAAGAGTCTGCCTGCCGTACAGGAGACCCAGGTTTGATCCCTGGGTGACAGATATAGAGAACTCAGATGGCTGCCTTATTGTTCTCATCGTTAAAGCAAAGCTGTAGCAATGTTTTTCGATATTTAAAAGTCCGGAAGGAATATGATACTGCAAATTCAGATTGCTAAGCATAAAGGCCCATGTACTTGAGTAAACCATAACATAGTGCTGATCCTGTGACAATAAATTAAACTATTGTGAACAATATTGCTTACTTGCTGCTGCTGCTGCTGCTGCTAAGTCACTTCAGTCGTGTCCAACTCTGTGCGACCCCATAGACAGCAGCCCACCAGGCTCCGCCATCCCTGGGATTCTCCAGGCAAGAACACTGGAGTGCGTTGCCATTTCCTTCTTAGACGGCTAAAAATGTCCAGTTCAACTATAAGAACTATCACGTGGTTCTCATACAATATATACTCACAAGTTGGCTGGTAGTAAATAATTGTGTGACTTCATAATATACCAAATACAATGCAGTAAAAACCTGATTTAGGACCTATTCTAAAGTACAGTATTAATCATAATTCCTGAGACAAGAGTGACTTTCACTAGTTTGTGTTTGTAATTGTCAAGAAATATTCAACTGAATAGGGATCATGTGGCTTTCGGGGGAAGAGAATCCTTAAATGACACAAAGTTTTATACCTATATTTCATAAATAGATTTATATAATCCTTTGATTATATAAACTATTATCTGTTTGCCATAACTTTTTTTTCATTATTATTGACCTTGAGGTTAATTATGATTTGCAAATTTTATAAGCCCAGTGTTAATATTTTCTTTCTCTTGCTGAATATTTTAATTTATCATTAAGGATAAAAATATTAAGAGAAACTTCACTAGCCCAGTTAAATGATATGCTCATCCATATATACTTTTCAGAATTGATAATAGACAATCAGTTTACCCCTGTTAATCACAATAAAGAACATTCTGTTCCTTCTCCTTTATAACAAGGTTCATGTCCATAATTCATTGCTAAGGTCATTTCAATCACTCTGTTTTGATTTGTTGTATTATGTAATACAATTGGCACTAATAGATAAGTGAATCTAAGACAAGAAATTAGTTTGCAAGTAATTTTAAACTTTTATTTAAATAGTGAACAATTTTAAAAGGATGAGCTAAAATTTTGAAATGCTTAAATCGATGATATGTAACAACTAAAGGCAATGATTGAACCTTGTTTGGATCCTGAATAAACTTTTAAAAATGCATAAGGAATATTTTGAGTAGCAAAGCTAGTGAAATTTCAATATAGAATGTACTTTATATGATATCATTAAATAAATATTGATATGGTTAGGATAATTATAATGTTATGTAGAGAAATTACTCATTCTTAGAAGGTACATACATTTAAGCATATAAAATTATCATGTCTGCAACTTGTTTTCTAAAGATCTTCATATATGTGCATATGTAGTATGTGTATAACATATACTTGGATATGAGAGAACATATAAACGTGGCGCAGCACGATTTATGAGTGTAGGTTGCCATCATTCGTTGTATGTGTATATCCAGGTTTCTACAGCCTTGAAAATTTTTACAATAAGAGCATGAAGGAAAATGCTTAGTCTAGTAAATGAAACATTTTGCTTAACCTTATATGAATATCCATTTTCTTTGTCTCTCTGGTTCTGGACACTTTTTAATGTTTCTGGAAATGGTTTGAAAGTAAGAAAAAATTATAAAGTGGAAGATGCTAGTAAGTTTATACTTTGGAGGTTATTGTATTAGAAACTTTTCTAGGACTGTCTCTAAAATAAAAATTTACCCTACTAATTTGGAATCTAGCATCTATGTAGGAAGTACATATAATAGGAGGTTCATCTATCGTGAGTGATAGATAGGGAAACTCTGAATTAATTCAAATTGAAAACAAAGTGCCCACATGATATTTGAAGCACTGAACAAAAAATACGGGTAATCAGATCCTTTTCCTTTATGAAACCTTAGGCAATCATAAGATTGCACAATTTAAAATGAAGTCTTTTAAATACATCATAATTGGCAATGTTAATTCTAAGTCGCTTGTATATATTTCTGCACTTCATAGGAGGAGCCGAAGACAAGATGTGAGACATGGAAATCCACTGACTCAATGCAGAGGATTTAACCTAAAAGGTAATTATAAGTGGTCAAACTTGGTAAAGAGTAGCAGTGCTCCATATCATATTTTAGTAAAGGAAATCTGTGATAAATCAAAATGTGTCATTTTAAATAAAGATTCACTGTGCAAATTAGAGGCATTCATTATGGTCATTAAAAATTACATATTATTTGTACGTATACTAAGATTTATGTAAAAGAAAAGTCCAGGAACACAGATATCCTTGGATATGTTACTTGGTAAGTCTTTCACAAAGATAGTTATTATAGATTTTTCTAGCCATTATTTTCTTTCTGAAGAAAAAATGTACTTTATTTTTGTTTACCTCTGAAGAAAAGATATCTTGTTTGTTTTTTCCTGTGATAAATAGCATAACAGAATTTACTATTTTAACCATTTTATAGTGTACAGTTCTGTGGCATAAAGTATATTGACGATGTTGTACAACAAGTACCACCATCCATCACTGAAATTTTTTCATCATCCCAAAGTTAAACTCCATACCCATTAAACACTAACTCCCTATTCTCCCTTCCCCAACTTGTAGCAACCACTGTTCTAATTTCTGTCTCTATGAATCTAAATAGTCTAAATATCTCATATAAGTGGAACCATATAATATTTGTCCTTTTATAACTGGCTTATTAGCCTAATGTCTTCTTCAAGATTTCCTGGGTGGTTCAGTAATAAAGAATCTGCCTGAAATTTAGGAGACACAGGTTCAGTCCCTGGATTGGGAATATCCCTGAGAGGAGGAGATGGCAACCCACTCTAGAATTCCTGTGTGGGAAATCCCATGGACAGAAGGAGCCCAGCAGTGAACCAGACAACAACAGTGTCTTATTTAGGATTCATTCATGTTGTAACGTGTGTCAGAATATTTTTCCTGCTTAAGGCAAAAATGTAACCCATTGTGCGTGCGTGTGTGTGTGTGTGTGTGTGTGTGTGTATCCGTCAAGGAACACTTGCACTGCTTCCAATTTTTGGCCATTACGAGTTATCCTGCTCTGAATTTTACAGTTTACAACCGTACTATACAGTTTCAGCAGTCTGGCCGTGTGTCTTACGATTAATCTAATTCCTTTCTTCCCATCCTGACATAGAGACATTATGTTATAATTTTTCCACTGAACCCCTCCCTCCACCTCCACCCCACCAGACCTTCCTCGAGGCTTACCAAGGTGCTATAGAGGTTCTGTAGTTCACGGTTAACACAGACTCCTGTCGCTAACCTTTGTGAGCATGGGCCTTTTTGTTTTTATTTAAATAATGACATTCTTGTCACTAACTACACAAACCACAAGAAGAAAATTAAGACGCATTTTGGCTAATTGTTTCATACATCTAACTGAGGGAATAAATCCAGATTACTATTTCTCTGTTTGCTGAGTATTTTAGAAATCTGTGTGTCAGTTCCCACTTATAGTAGCAGTAGTCATAGTGGTAAGAGTATTGGCAACAGAGGTCATGAGGAACAAACATCAGTGTCGATTTTTGTGTCAAAACCTGAACTAAGTGCTTTTTAAAATAGATTATGTCACTTACTGCTCAAGAAATTATTCCAAAGTCGGATCTATTCCTATTCATACTTTATGAATGAGGTTACTGCCCATGTCTAAGCTACCACATAACTATACTGAATACTCTTCCTAATTTAAGAATTTAAGTATAACAATGTCTGAAAATAGCTGTTTTAGAACCAAGTAAAACTGAAGCACAGAGATGTTAAATAACTTCTCTAAGGTTATACAGCTGGTAGTGATAAAGCCAAGATTTTACCTCAGGTATCTCTGAGGTCAAAGACTATTTTCTCAACCATGGCATCCCACTGTGGCCACACCTTGCTCTCTGCCTTTTCCCAGTGTTTCTGAATTTCATCTATACCACACTGAGTGTGGCGTTTAGGGGCGGGATGAACCTGGCCTTGGTATTGCCTGGCACTTACTAACTCTTTGCCTAGGATATGTTTTTTTCATAACTCACAGCCTATGAAAGCTGAGAAAATGTAATTCACAAAGATGTTGTAATAATTAAATGTTCAAGGTGATATTAAGTGCATTCCTTGGTGTAAAGTAATTCTTTTTTTTTTTTTAAGTAATTCTTGAATAAACATTGATGCCCTTGTATCTTTCTCTCCTTCCTTTTGGATTAAACACACTAAACAATGTATAAACTTGTTAACTAATTAAGACTGTCTTTGGGCTTTGCTTTAGTTGCTCACAATTTTATAGAGAAATAAACATTTGTATAAGAAAATATGATCCAAATTCCATTGCTTCTCTCTCATTTTATTTTTGTTCTTCAGCATACAGAAATGCAGCTGAAATTGTTCAGTATGGAGTAAAAAATAACACCACTTTTCTTGAGTGTGCCCCCAAGTCTCCACAGGCATCTATCAAGTGGTTGTTACAGAAAGACAAAGACAGGAGGAAAGAGGTGAGTAATGCGGGAGCAGCAATCAATCAGGGCTTGGAAAGAGCATTAAATCACCTTCCCTCAGTGAGGCACAGATCAAACAAAAAAGGAAGGACGCACGAACATCCTTTAATGTCTTTGGGATGACAAGTGCCACCTTCTTTAAAATCCTTTGTCCACTGAGTTGATGGATTAATTAGAAATCCTATCTGCCTGCTCACCTCTATAACACAGTGATTAAAGCAAGAGCTTGCACACTCAGATGGGGGTACTGATGTAAGGAGGCATTTGTAAAAGAAACAAGATGTGCGCAAATCCAGAAGCCATGTTCTCACACAACAGCACCTTTGTGTGATTCACAAGATAAAGGGGACTTTTGAAAAAGTTCAATTTTTCTCAACAAGAAATTCCACTTAACCATAACCTTTATGGTAAAGAGCATTTTTCCGCTGTGTGGTAATGCTTCCATTGCTTTAATATTCATAACTCTTGGGGTTTTGTTATAGGTAATGTGTGGAATCATTATTTATGGGACCATTGCCTTTATTAAGTGATAGGTAAAAAAAAAAAAAAAACCTTGACTTTCAAATGAAAGGACACTTGTATTAACCTTTCACTGATTATAAAGAGCTGTTTTAAAAGGAAAACATTGTAAAACAGCATAGAGTGAAATATTATAAATAATGAATTCCGTAATATTGATGTCACATTGTCCTAACTAATGAGGGGATAAGAAGAAAAATACATATGTATATATAAAGCCTTAAAGTACCCAAAACTGCAGTGGTGTTAACAGTACATCACAAAGCGTGATGGAGGGAAGGGAAGAATAGAGCCTTCAGCACTTGGGTGTTTTCTGTTGCGCAGTTTCCATACTACATATTAGGTTAATGAGAGCTACGTAGAATGGATACAGTCCTAAGCGAAGCATTGCATCAGAATTACTAAAGTAGATGTTAGCTCTTTTTGAGGAAATGCTTTCCAACTCTCAGACCTGCCTATTCAAAGATGTTACGAGCTGTTTAGGAAATTTTGTGTTCCCTGTCACAGGAATATTAAACCATAAGCTGATGACGACTTGCATAGATGAGACTTAAATATCTGGGAAAAGATGGGCTCAGTGGACTTCAGGGCCCCTTCTTGCTGCAGAACTTTATAAAATTTTTTAAATTTTTTCATTAATAAAAAATATTGAGGCTTGTTTTGTGGCTATCTATCACCAAATTAGTCTTGAAATATCTGCAGTCTAATTAATTTTAAATTGTTTGGAGTGGATGTGGAGCATAAGAATGATTGCCTTATAGACTACTCTGGGGTAGAAGTCATAATGTATGACGGTGATGATCATCATACAGGAATGGATTCTTAGGCTTGAACATGTCGTGTGGACACGAACCATCCTGCCAAAAAAGTCTGTATATGTGCATGTGAGTTGGAAAGCCACAATTCAAACAGGGGCTTACCTAACATAGATAAAATGCTGTTCTTTTATTCAGTAGAAAGTTCAGTGGAAAAATATGTAATGGATGAATATAATTTCTATTGTGTAAAATTAAAATACATGAATATATACAGGCTTGACTACATGTCACAGAAATTAACAAATGAAATTTTAAAAGGAATGTATCTTGTGTTTTATCTCTTTCATGATATTTATAATGTTTTATTTCAGAATTTCAAAAATGTGGAGACATGCATGGCTATCTTGATTTTTCTCCCAACCTCAAAAACAGAAGAATACTATAATTTAAGATAATGAAAAACCTTAACCCTAATTATGAAACTCTGGTCTGTCTAGAATTTAAGCAGAGCACATTTCCACTCACTATCACTTTATTTGAATAAGCTATTAATATTTAACTAAATTTATCTTAATTCTTCCTCAGTAATTTAGGCAAACATGCACATATTTCTCACATTTATGATGTGTAAATACTGAACTTTTTTTTTTTTAGTAAGACAAGTGGTAAAAACTTTCAGAGAAAAATGCAGATAGTTCATATTGAATAGCATAAAGACTAAAAGCCCTCCTCTCCTCCACTTCAGTACTCATTCCCACTTCTCAGAGTATAGGCTGCTAAGAATTATATAGTCCTCCAACTAGTCTCCATAATTTTCCTATTTTCCTCTCTTTCCTTCTTTGTATCTCTTTCTCTGTGAGACACACACACACACATTTCAGTATTAGTATGTATGGAGCCACTTTATTTTTCTTGGCTGCATAGTATTCACTATAGGACCATACTTTGCCTTTACTAAAGCTATCTACTGATTACATTATTTCTTGTTTTTCCTCTTATCAGAAGTATCAGGTAGGGACTTCCCTGGCAATCCTGTGGTTAAGACTCCATGCTTCCACTGTAGGGGGCATGGATTCAATTAGAGAGCAAGGATCCTGCATGCTGTATGGTGTGGCCAAAAAATAATTTAAAATTTTTGAAAATTCATGTGAGTGAATATCTGCATGTTAGTTAGACCACGTATTCTATATAAATTCCTATAAATAAAATATCTGCACTGAATCTTATATATAAACATTAATGAATATTATCAAATTAGCCTCCAAAATTTTTCTCAATTTCATGCAAATAGGAAAGACTCTATTTTTTACTTCTGTATGCATTTATACATGATTTAAGCTATTTCTAAGGCATAGTAAAGTTTTAAAAACTGAATGAACATAAAAGTTTTGCTTTATATGTTTCAGTCCTTTTTCTTAATCTCTCTTTTCTAGTTCAGTTCTGTTCATATTTCAGTGCTATATTTTTCCTTTTTCTGCTTTTGTATGTGAGCTACTTTTTATCTAAAACAACCTATCTTTGGTTTGTATTTCATTAATAATAAAATATGTATTTATATAGAAATTTATCATTTAGAAAAACATTTCACATTCATTCTTATTTTTCTTTGGGTCAAATTTCTTTCCCTCAATGAAAGAGCATTCCTGAGTATATATATGAAGGAACTACTTACCACTTAGGTTTTTGTGTGTTCACTGATAATACTATAGCTGGCCCTGTAAGGAAATGGATTTCAGAATTTAGCTTACATCCAGAAAATAATATTTTTCCAGCATAAGCCTGTAAAATAATTAAATGTTCACCTCATAGCTTATTACTTTTCTTGGAAAGTAAAATCACTTGGAGTACTTATAATAAGTTCCAGCTTATTTTTAGTCATTCTTTGTGTTACATAATTGGAAAAACTCCTCAATAATGTTCAGAACTCTGCCTCAGCTTAATCAATTATTGGTTAGGAGAATATTCATTCATTCATTGAAAAAAAGGTAAAATTCAATGATTTAATTATGGCTTCATGTTCTTACTCAATAAGTATTTTTGTTATAATAACAGGCAACAAATACAGGGTAAAATAGATAGTTTAAACTGTGAATTTCATATATATATGTTGTCTGTAATTTACATTCTAGAAACATTCAAAACTCTCACTTAGATGTGAATAAACTACTTCTACCCAAAGGGAATGCACTTTAAGCTATTTGGGACAATATGGGTGATACCTTTACTTTCTCTTTAATACATTCAGTATCCCTGAAACCAGATCTCCTGTGCAAAAATAAGTAAATAAAAAATAAAGAGGCAATGGAATTTGCCAAAAATGTGTGTCCACTAAGATGGAAGTTAATTAATACTCAATACTTTTGTAAAACTTATGAAATTCTTTTTACAAGTCACACCTTTTTAGCATATATAGAGTTGAATTTCAGAACTCTGGTATCTCTGTTTTAGGTCAAACTGAATGAACGAATCATAGCCACTTCACAAGGACTCCTTATCCGCTCTGTTCAGGATTCCGACCAAGGATTGTATCACTGCATTGCAACAGAAAACAGCTTCAAGCAGACCATAGCCAAAATCAACTTTAAAGTTTTAGATTCCGAAATGGTGGCAGTTGTTACAGACAAATGGTCTCCATGGACCTGGGCCGGCTCTGTAAGGGCTTTACCCTTCCATCCGAAGGACATCATGGGGGCTTTCAGCCATTCAGAAATGCAGATGATTAATCAGTACTGCAAAGACACTCGGCAGCAGCATCAACAGGGAGAAGAATCTCAGAAGATGAGAGGGGACTACGGCAAGTTAAAAGCTCTCATCAATAGCCGGAAAAGTAGAAATAGGAGGAATCAGCTGCCAGAGTCATAATGTTGTCTTAAATGGGGCTTATGCTTCCATTAATAAAGGTCTGTCTTCAGTGATCAAATTTTTAGCAAAGAATCTTGTGCTTTACCCGTGGGGAACTCCTAAAGAAGGTGGTTACTCACTGAGAAAGGTGAATGTTACATGAACTGAAATGAGTATGCATTTTCTTGTATGATATTGACAACCCTAGACATGTCATGGTCCTCATGGTGCATAGAAAGATTTAACTTAACCTAGATTTTATTTATATCTTTATATACCTTTTCTTCAAAATCAATATGGCGGCTGTGAAACTAGAATTCTTACATCCCTTAATTGAATGAGGGCTATAACCTGAGACCTTCTATCCTTGCTTTAAGGATTTAGGTTTCTAATTGATAGTCATCTGTATACAAAAGCAAATGCCAAGTTCACAATTTTTACATAGTAAAAGTGAAATAAATGCTTGTAACAGAGTCAAAAGAAATGTAGAATAAAAAAATAAAGACAAGGAAGAGGGAATCTAAAAGTTGCATAAAACACTAGCAGTTCATTAAAAGATAATATGGAGTTTATATGCTTCCAGTGAAATATGGTATTAGTTATTTTTATGATGGCAAAAGTTGTCAGTTGCTGATATCCGTCACTGATCTCTGTTCCCTTGTTTCAGGAAGATAAAAGGAACCCTCACCAATAATATCTGACTGGAGTTATGTCAGTGAAGCTTCTAAGTTTATATTGTCACATAGTCATCTTCCAAACAACAGCACTTTCCTTTTTGGAAGATATTTAAGTTATTTTAGACTCAGAGAATATAATCTTACACAGTTTAATCAATTAATATGTTTATTCTAATTTTGTAGTTTGCATGGCAGGTTAAAAAATATAAGAAGAAAAATTTTTTGAAATACTAACTTGTATATGAGGTCTAAAACCATCAAAATGGGAGAAAAAAGAAAAACAAGGTAAAAAAAGAAATTTTATTGACAGAAGTTTATTAAAAATATTACTAATTTTTAACTTCAGTAATTAATTTCATTGGTTAGCTTACTTTACCAACGTCAGATACCATTATGGAATTTTAAGTCACCGATTCTTTTTTTTTTAATGCTCTTTTGTATATGCTGGAGAGACACTCATCTTATGGAGAAGTGAAAAAATTTCTAATTTGAACAATAATAGACATACTTTATTTTAAAAGAATGTTGGTACATCATATTCACTGGTATATAAATACAAATGTGGTAAGTCTGTGATGAATAAAATAACTATCTTATTATTATATACTTGGATCCTGTGTTTAGAGTAATTTAATATTCATTTTTTTTATTCCAAATACCAATTAGGTGGGAGAAGTATAAAATTTTCTTCATATCCTCGTATTTCTTTTAAAAATACAGCTTTTGCTGTTTTGTTTTACATTTAACAATTTCCATGTTTCCAGGTGCAAAGAGAAATATACCTAATCAAAATCTGATACAAAAGTTTTATTTGTAGTTAACAATCCATAAAGAAAGTAATCAAGATAAATATATTACTTTTCTAAGCACTATAGTATAAAGTGTCAAGAACTGAAATCATTGTCAAAATTAATCTAATCACTTATCAGAATCTAAGAATATGAGTAACTTATTTAAGTGGTAAATTATGATATTACAAGGGGAGGCCTCAATGGAGCAAAAGTAGCAGTGACAAACACAACATAAATAATGTTTCTTCAAAAAGAAAGGTATTAATAAGAGCTATTGTTCCAAATGTGTGTATGATTCTAAAGTAGCCTCTAAAGAAGTTTGTTATACAAGTAGTTCTTTATTTCCACTCTACACACACAAATAGAAATGTGTGTAAAGCTGAAACCATCTTCTGTGTTCGTGGTCAATCTATTCTATGTACAGAGTTAAAATTGTTTTAGACTCAAAGGATAAAGTAAATTATACAGGTCCCCTTGCTTCATGTAAACGCAAACTGATAGACAATAAGGGTGTTTAGTTTTATAACATTATTTGTGCTATTTAATGCCTTCTGCTTTAAACATTATTATATTGTATATACTTTTATCACTTTACTTTTAAAATTATAGAGACCCTTCTTGAACAAAACTGCCAAATGTAAAGAAAATTTTCTTTCTCAAAAATATTGTTAACACATACTAAATGTTGGTGGTTGATTGGTTGATTTTACTTTGTGTAGTTTGACAGTTCAATGACTTGATGTGTTTTTCATTTGTATTGTACATAAAATTTCCTAGAAATGCACTTTTTTTCAAAGTGTAGGTTTGTGAATAGATTCTAGCATGATGAAACTGTCATTACAGTGAATGTTCACTCTGTGTAAGGAAATGTAGTTAGCACAGTAATATTTAATTGGATATTGAAGAAATCATGTGCCTGGCAAAATAAAACATATTGAATTCCCCAAAGATGTCTTTAATTTTCCTTTTTAATGTTGAGTTTATAATTTCTTGTTGATATGATAGAATCTGCTGACTCTTACAATTGTTCTTATTTTCCCCATTTATTTATTTGTGTGTGTGTGAAAGTAATGCATCTGGATATTTCAAAATTCAAAAGTTCCAGTAGGATACACTTGAAAACTTTCCTTGTACCTCTATGTAAGTCCTGCCCCAGAAGCACCCAGTATTGTCAGTTTTTGTGTATATTTCCATGATACATTATACACAGCAAGCAAATTCATATTTGTTTTCTCTTTAAGAGACATTTTATATCCACTCACATCTGTGGACACTTATTCAGACTTGTGTCTACAGTTGGGGGGAGGGGGAAGTATAGTTTATAAATGCTTGAGTGTGGAGCCAGACTGCCAGAATTTGAAGTCTTATCATGGGAAAATTGCCAAATCTCTTTTCTCTATTCTATAAAAATATTCCAATCAGGGTTGGTTTCATGGGTGTTAGACTTGTTCGGTCACACATATTTCTGTGGTCAGAAGGATTCATACTTACTTTAATGCTCTGTTGTCACCTCTTTGAACTTCTTAATAATTTTAAATAAGGAGCCCTGAATTTTCATGTTGTACCAGACCCTGCAAATTACATAGCCAATCTGATTCTAAGTGTTCATAATTTCTAGCAGTTTGTACCAGGTAAGGAAGGACCTCGTTCAATTTAGTAAAGACAAACATAAATTCCAAAGTCCAATACTTAATTCTTTCCTCCTTTTTCTCAATTTTCACCACAGTGTCCCTAAATGTCAAGTAGCCCTCTGCATGACTTCAGAGGTAAATTACTGCTGGGAAATCAATTCTCATGTCCTCGCCCAGTCGTGTCCGACTCCTTGTGACCTCATGGACTGTAGCCTACGAGGCGCCTCCGTCCATGGGATTTTCCAGGCAAGAGTACTGGAGTGGGTTGCCATTTCCTTCTCCAATTCTAGTATTTATTAATTAAAATTATTATTAAAGATAAAAATTGCTATATTTAATAAATACTTCTTTTATTTTATTTATTTATAGTTTTTGCCCAAATTAATACCTGTAAAGTATTAGGGCAGAACTTATATAATAAGTGCTCAATAAATATCTTAATATCTTATTTATTTTGAAAGTGCCCTATTGCTGCAACAGGAAGGAATATTTCAGTTGTGTCCTTTGACAAGTTAAATGCCAGTGGTCTGGGCCAGGGAGCCTGTAGTCAGTAGATGAGATGATACCTTACCAGGGTAAGACTTTATATGAGCCTTAATGAAAGTGAGGGGAAGGAAGCCACAGGGAAAAGAACAACTGTAAATAAATCTCCGCAAATCTTTCAACCTGATGATTTTGAACTACTCCCTAATTGCTTCATTTCCCAGTATCTTGCTTATATTTGAATTTAAAATTATTTTTTTTAATCAATGCATTTCTTATAAATTTAGTATTTTTCTGATGCTTTACATTTCATACCCAAGTTTTAAGAAAACAAGAGAATCACCATTTCCTGTATTTACTCTTCTGGCTGTAAAGAGAGACACGTCTCAGCTTTGTTTTGCAGCACAGTCAAGTCCACTGAAAGCTTTAATCTAGACAAGTAAATAAACAGACTAAGTAAAACAGTTACTCAACAAGTGGCATTGAGAATTTATTTGAATTTTATGCATGGTAACAAAACTCTGGAAGACTATTGTGAAAAATAACTTCCTTATAAGTGTTTATGCCTCTGTCATTTTACCCAATCACCTTTTGCACGGAAATACAAGCCCCTCTGCAAAGTTGAAACCAGTTGCAACAAATTTTGTGTATGTGCCATTGAGTGCACTTCATTGTCAATGAACTGTTTTTCCTAGTGGGCCTCTGGTATATATTTCAATTTTTATAATTTCATAACTTTACTCTCTTGGTGCACAGATACTGAGAACTGGAAGAACTAGCTCCAAAATAAGAAAATGCCATCTTCACTCTACTGGCTAATGCATTTGTCCATTTACCTCATAACACAATACTTTCCACCCAGGTTAAACTGTGTGTTTCTCAGGGCTATTATGTTGCCATGTGTGAGTGTTACTTAGATAAAGTGCTATTGAAGAATGAGATGATAATAAACACATTGAAACTCTTTATTCTTTGTAAGGTTACCTCTCAAACCTCAAGTGCAAAAGTAGGGTGAATTATATTCCTTAAGTGATTTTTTTCCTCTGAATTATTTATATAAAAATGTCATCCAAACATTTTATGAAATCAAAAGCATAATGACTTCTGCATGGCCAAATGGATATGTGATGGAATTATTATAAAAATCAAAGCCATTCCTATTGTTTCTCTGAATATTTTTCAATATACATACAGTCTTTGGCTCATAAGGGGGTACAATAAGATGAAAGTAATTTCCTACTTTCTTAGATCTTGTCAAAATGTCATTTTTACAATTCTATGTAGGAAAAGAAATTATAACCTCTTGTTTTATTATTTCCCCCTTTACTCATGTATGTGGGTTGAGGGGTGGAGAGGGTATGATTTATAATCAACTTCCCATCTCTGCTGTACCGTAGCTCATCAAACAAAGAACTTAGGACCTCCATAGTACCTCTGAGTTGAAAATTCACAGTTGTAAGCTGTGGTTTGATGTTGAGAGTCAGCTTGACTCATGAATAGGAAAAGCAACCACTGGAAACAAAATAACTGAGGAGGTACTATCCAGGCCACATCTGCCTGAGACACTCACTGAATTCCCAGTGATATTTGTACGGATGCAGGTGTATGTGTGTTGTATCCACAGGTTATGCATGTCGAGATCCCCGAACCAGCTATAATCAGTTTTTTATTATTTCAAAATGAATCTCAATTTCTGCTCCAAGTTACCATTCCAACTCCTCCACTGAAAATGATATAGCCTGGGAATGTTATGTCTTTCTTGATGAATTGCTGCTTTCTCTAAAATTGGAATTATAGTAATACCTTTCACATCCTGTAGTTGTGAGAATTAAATGAATTAATACACGAGGAATTCTTATGGTCTGACACATAGTAAAAGCTCAAGAAGTGTATGCTATTATTTTTTCCATCAGGAGAGCAAAACTATTTTAAGTATTTGAACTTTAGTCCCTCTTTTACCTCAGATTATATCTAAATGGTTCAACTGATATTTGATGTCATTTATCTATATTAGTGTCTGTGGTGGCAGCATTTTTCTTTTCTTTTTTTAAACTTTTATGGGAGTATAGTTGTTGTTGTTGTTGTTTTACAATGTTGTGTTAGTTCCTGCCGTACAGCAAGGTGAATCAGCTCTATGTATACACACATCCCCTCTTTTTTAGATATCCTTCCCCTTTAGGTCACCATGTAGCTCTGAGTAGAGTTCCCTGGGCTACACAGTAGGTTCTCGTCAGTTACCTACTTTACACATAGTAGTGTATATATGTCAACTGCAGTCTCCCAATTCATCCCATCCTCTTCTTCCCACCTTAAGTTTCTATCCATAATTGTCCATAAAGTTATTCTCTACATCTGTCTCTATTTCTGCTTTGCAAATAAGTTCATATGCATCATTTTTGTAGATTTCAATATTATACATTTAACCAATATTTTGAATATAATATTGTAATGTAAATAATATTATAGATTTGCGCTTCTCTTTCTGACTTACTTCGCTCTTTATGAAAGTCTCTAGGTCTATCCGGGCTTCCCTGGTGGCTCGGCTGGCAAAGAATCCACCTGCAATGCGGGAGACCTGGGTTCAATCCCTGGGTTAAGAATATCCCCCTGGAAAAGGGAAAGGCTACCCACTCCAGTATTCTGGCCTGGAGAATTCCATGTATAGTCCATGTGGTTGCAAAGAGTTGGAGATGAATGAGCAACTTTCATTTTCTAAGTCTATATCCACATCTCTGCAAATGGTACTGTTTTGTTCCTTTTAAAAATGTGGTTCAGTTCAGTTCTGTTCAGTCACTCAGTCGTGTCAGACTCTTTGTGACCCCATGAATCGCAGCACGCCAGGCCTCCCTGTCCATCACCAACTCCCGGAGTTCACTCAGACTCGCGTTCATCGAGTCAGTGATGCTTTGTAAATTTGCGTGTCATTTTCTATTTAACTTTTGCAAACAGTTCATAGCTGTCCTCTGCTTTGTCTCTTGCTGCCGAGACAGCCTTTCAGAGCAGGTGAGCTTTCCACTACATCCAAACACACAGAGAAATAGGAATTTTTCAGCTCTTCTTGCACTATTGTGGAAGATGAGCCAAAGTCCACTTACACTAAAACCAGTAGGAGCTGTGTATATGTGTGTGTTACTTTCCCTTACACGATATTGTTCCTTCTCAGGACACAATCCTAGATGCGAGGCAGAAATACAGAACTCATAGCTCTGTTTGCTCACCATCTCTTCCCCTCAGCTCACCCTTCATTGCCGTGGCCACTGACAACAAAGAGGAATCATTAAATATCTCCCATGAGCTTGACGAGATTTCACCCTTTGACACCCAAGTACCCTCTAATAGAAGTTTGAAAAGCTATGTAGCCCAGAGTGCATTTCTACAATAACATCTCAAATGTTATTTTTTAGTAGCTGAAAGGATATGATTTACAGTAAGATGAATTTTGACATTTTAAAATGAAAGTTATATTACTTTTATTACAGTCTAAAATGACAAAAATAAAATCAAAACATAGAATTTGGTACCAACCATTTTATTTTTAAATCATAAAGAACAAGCTCTTTTTTAACAGAAATTGTAAATGATTCCTATTTTCCATATTCCCATATTTATATTCTATTTGCTTCACACAATTTTATGCTACTATAACAAGGTTTATATTTTCAAAACTATTAATTACCATTATCTAAATCTTATTTAAAGTATCACATGACCCTACGACTCTAAGTAATAATATTTTTCTTTTAGATTAAGTTAAAATTACAAGCTGTCAAATTTGATCAAAGAACACAAACCCACTCCAAATTTTGAAAATCACTAAACAAAAATCACTAAAAAAATCTTGAATGAAGATATATATGAGATGAATGTAGCAGCTTTTTCTTTCTGAATCATGTCTGAATTCATATTGGCAAAGAAGGCAAACTATGTGTTAGGCAACTCCCAGCATCATCAGATAGTACCATGAAACTATCACAATTACATCCTCTTAAAGATAACTATTTACTGAGCATTTTTCTGGGAGAATTCCTATGAGCCTAAAGGTGCACACTATACATAATTACCTGCTTTATTCATAGGATCTGCTGAAGGTATTAGTCTGTTTTATAAATTGGCAAAACTGAGAGTCAAGTGCATTTAGTTACTTTTCTTGAGTTAAATAATTTTCTAAAGAAGACAAAGTATGAAGTATAAAGAGTTTAGATGCAAACTTAAAGTATCTTCCATGTGTCATTACCTAGAATCTCACAAAGAAGTCTTTCCACTACAAAAACAATCATATTCAACAGCCTTCATAGTATAACTTATAGGACACTAGGTAACACGGAGGCCAGGCCATGGAGTCAGAATGCCTAGATTAGATATTCTAACTTACTACCACCTAACTTTACAGGTCTGAGATCATTTTGATAATACCAATCTCATGAGAAAGTCAAGATCAAGATACTTCATGTAAAGTGCTCAAAACTGACTTGATGTAACATGAATACAGGTAGTATTAACTATCTTACTACTATGTTTTGATACTGGGAATATAATTTATTAATTATTTCACCAAATATTTATTGAGCACTTACTATATGTCTGGCAGTATTTTAGGCTTTGAAGGTATCAGTCAGTCAGTTCAGAAGCTCAGTCGTGTCCGACTCTACGAAACCATGGACTGCAACATGCCAGGCTTCCCTGTCCATTACCAATTCCCGGAGCTTGCTCAAACTCATGTCCATCAAGTCAGTGATGCCATCCAACCATCCCATACTCTGCCGTCCCCTTCTCCTCCTGCCTTCAGTCTTTCACAGCATCAAGGTCTTTTCCAACGAGTCAGTTCTTCACATCAGGTGGCCAAAGTATTGGAACTTCAGCTTCAGCATCAGTCCTTCCAATGAATATTCAGAACTGATTTCCTTTAGGATGGACTAGTTGGATTTCCTTGCTGTTCATGGGACTGTCAAAAGAGTTTTCTGCAACACTTTCAGAAGCATCAATTCTTCGGCACTCAGCTTTCTTTAAAGATCAACTCTCACATCCATACATGACTACTGGAAAAACCATAGCTTTAAGTGGACGGACCTTTGTTGGCAAAGTAATGTCTCTGCTTTTTAATATGCTGTCTAGGTTGGTCATAACTTTTCTTCCAAGGAGCAAGCGTCTTTTAATTTCATGGCTGCAATCACCATCTGGAGCCCCCAAAAATAAAGTCTCTTACTGTTTCCATTGTTTCTGCATCTGTTTGCCATGAAGTGATGGGACTGGATGCTATGATCTTAGTTTTTTTAATGTTTAATTTTAAGCCAACTTTTTCACTCTCCTCTTTCACTTTCATCAAGAGGCTCTTTAGTTCTTCTTTGCTTTCTGCCATAAGTGTGGCGTCATCTGAGGTTATTGATATTCCTCCCAACAATCTTGATTCCAGCTTGTGCTTCATCCAACCCAGCATTTCATATGATATACTCTGCATATAAGTTAAACAAGCAGGGTGACAATATGCAGCCTCGACATACTCCTTTCCCAATTTGGAACCAGCCTGTTGACAAAGCAACATCCTTGTTGTTGTGAAATTTACTTCCTGGATAGAAAAGACAAAACAAACACACAAATAATTACGTAAAACTTAGGCTGAGATAAGTTCTATGAAGGAAATTAACTGTGAAAAAATCATGCAAAGATCAGGGGAAAGGAATATGTCAGGCTGAGCAAGAAGCCAGTAAAAGCTCTAGGGCAACAACAATTCTGGCAGATTTGAGGAAGAAAATAAAACCTGAGCGGCTCGATACAAGTGAAAGAAGAGGAGTCAAGTATTAAACTGTATCCCAAAGGCAGAGAAATCAAGTCACATGGGGCCTGATGACCATAGGGAGAAGTTTAGGTTTTATCATAAGAAATACAAAAGTCATGAAGGCAAGATGTTACATGAGTGATTTACATCAATACAAAACATCCCTGGCTGTATTTCAGAGGACTTTTGAGAGCAAAGAATGCAAACAAAGAGAACAGAAAGATCAATAGGAGCCAAAGACATACAAGAGCACATAACTGGTAGGTTTAAATATTGACTTTCACTAAAGAGATGTATAAACAACCGGTAATAATTTCTCCTGGAGTGTACTTTCGAAAAAGAAGGCAGGGGTGATATGAGACAGTATTCATGCTCTGAGGTTGAGGAAGACTTGTTGGGATGGTATGTCTCCAAATGGAAAACAGGACACCGAAAGAAGTCAAAGGTGGCTTGTAGAGAGCCCTACAGTTGGTCCTGGAGCTAGAAAATGCAGAAACTGACAGAAAGAGGGATTTATTACTCAGTACAGGGAGGCCTGGCGTGCTGCTATTCATGGGGTTGCAGAGTCGGACACGACTGAGCGACTGAACTGAATATCCAGAAGAGGATGTGACTTAGGTTTCAATACTCAGAATTCAAAGAGTCATGGATAAAAATCCAGGAGCCATTAATGACAATGATATGTGAATGTTTTAAGTCTAGCTGGGGTCACATGGTCAGTGGCTGTAAATAGCAGAAGATGCAAACAACCCTTATGGATGAGAGTCCACAATAAATAACCTCCTGAAGGTACAGTGCAACGTGACCGAGAGACCAACAGTTTGTAAAGACCAGCTGCCTTAATAACCCAGTTACTTAATACTGATTTTATTTACCTGGCAAGTGATACAGTTTCATCCCTCATTTAGAAACAAGCGGTCTAAGTGAGAGAGGACCATTTCGAGAATGGAGTGTGTGGTAAAATATCCTTTTTCAGAAGGGTGAAATTACAATGCAATGTATGTAGATACTCAAATCTTTAATTAAGGCACCAGGGTCAGCATTGAAGTAATGATTCTGGAAATGTTATAGCTCCTCATAATCAACACTTCCCCACCTCAGATGACTGCTTTCCTCTGCCATGTTAAAAAGGGAAATTAAGTGGTGTTATAAAGATGGGTTCTGACTCCTTTGAGACGGCTTCTTTGGAAGCTGGCATTGAGGCTTTGAAAATGGAGGGGGTTCAGGTGTGTTCTCAGGAACAGAATAATTATGGATATTTGAGGATAAAAATATTTATGAAAGATGAATTTGAGGAAAGAAAGAAGTAATAAGAGACATTTGTTTCTGAATAAAGAGCATTACCCTGCACCATCCCTACCACTGCCACCACTCAAACTGCTAGCTGGGTCAAGAAAAAAATATTTATAGCCAGAGACCAGTAGAGGAAGTGCTTAACGTTTTCTGAGATTACCAGAACTTGTTTTACTTTTTTAAAAAAGTTATCAAGAGAAGTCATAAAACCTTTTCTGCAGACTTCCTTACAACACTTTTATTGAGGAAAAAAAAATTGCAATTCTATGAGGCTTTCTTCCACTTTCCAAGGTTGGCTTATCCCTCTGTGCTGTTCCACATGACTTATCCATCTGTGTTACAGCATTTACTCCATTTATTAACATTTAATGTCTTATTTTTCTCTCTTGCCAGCTACATTGTGGGCTTTTAATTTAATCATTTTTTATTCTTAGTATCTAGGATATTGTTAACTACATAGTAGGTGCTTAATAAACACAAAGGGTCATCCCTTTTGGATAGTACATAGTAAATCATTTTGAAGTATAATGTATAATGAAGAGAGGATCAATTCTATGTGCTGTAATACAGATTTCAGAATATGAAACTACTGGTTTGCAAATCCACTATGGTAACTAAACACTTAAACTTATGATCAATAATTTGAAATATACAATCTACCTCCATGTGAGAAATAAATAACCCCATCTCAATCCTAGAAGAGAAAGCTAAGACAAATTTTAAATATGTAGTAATAAAAGATGACAAACAACAGTGAAATAATTTATATCACCAGAGCAAGAGGACATGATTAAAATAATCTACTTTGTTTTTGTTCTATTAGTGTTCGATTAGCCATAAGTCCAATGTTTTCAGTAGTTCATCTAATTTCCTCAGCAGTAATGATTTGGTAGGCATTGTGATATGAATTTTATGGATGAAAAAACAAGCCCAGAGGTTCCACAGCTAGCAAGCATCTAGACTGGAGTTGAAAATGACCTTTCCTTTTTGTCCCATACCACTCAAGGAATAGCAGTGGAGAGAACAGAGACTTCACTATATTAACCAGATACGGTTCCAGGCTGCAGATAGATCTTCAAATGGACTGTGGTGAATAGAATTCACATGGCTTAATGTGGGAGAAGAAGGACATTTCTGGAGCTTCAGAAGTGGGAAACCAAATAGATATGCAAAAAAGAATCCATTGATTGATTTTGAGAGTCAAAGGTATGGAAGAACAAAGATAAAGTTAGACATGTACACAAGTGGAGTAAATGATGAAATAAACATGGTTTGCTCTTTGTTTTTGAGGATATATTTAAGAAGGAAGAAATGAGGGGCAGACATTTACTTTGCTTGATGGATGGATGCCCCTGGCTGCTTCTCAAAGGAATTTGAAGTGAGAGGATACCGTTAGAGATGGATAAGCTTAACCTTCTAGAAGAATAATTAATATTTATCATTTCTCAATAACTCAGTGGGCAAACTGAGGTTAGGTTTATATTGCATGAGTGTGTCAAAATTAAGAAAGCCCTTGATGTTAATATTTAGATGTGGATTAATTGAATAATTGCTGAATGAATTAGAATATTTCCTACATGGTGCTTTATTTAGTTTTTTTATATAAGAGAAATACTTCTACTGCTGCTGCTACTACCACTGCTATTTATAATGACAATACAGCCAGTGTCAATGGTATGCTCAGTAACTTCCAGGTAGTGTTGCTTATATACATTATTCTGTTTAATTCTCATCATCAAACCCAGGAATTATATACTACTATTGTTTACCCTCTAACAGATGATGAAACCAAGGCATAAAAATATTAAGAAATTTAACATTAATAAGAGACTAAGTAGGGTATTCTAAACCATGAGACCCTGTTATATTATAATGTATTCATAGGTACTCTGTCAGACTCAAAGTGATCTTTAATGTTGGTAACAAATTCTAATAGGAAGTATTATACCAATATCTATTAACTAGGAATTCCAGCTTTATCTTCCTATTTATAGATATTTATCTCTTTAGATAATATGGCTTCAGCATACCAGAATTTCTAGTAACTACCAACTACACCAACAACAATTGTAGCATCTCAGGACATCACTTAATCACAAGAAAACTCAACGATTAAGATTAGGTTAAAATAACACTCATATGTAGAATTATTTACAATATTTCTGCACATTTTAGTTGATAAAATCTTTCTGTCAAATTTGACAAATGTATGGCTCAAGAATTCAAAAAATCTAGGGCAAGGGGAACACAGTCAGGACACACTGAAACAGAGCCACAGAATAAACGTTCTTAGTGAATGGCTCTTTCAGATGAGAATACTCTGGGGTGAAATGTGTGAGGACAAGTGGAAAGGCCAAGGTGGTCCCAAGAGTTGACATGCACAGCCATTTTACAGATGGTAAAACTGAGATCTGCAGAGAGGTCACATATATTGTTATTAAGGCTGGTCTTTTATTTCTCAATGTAGGGTTCTTTCCATATTTATATGTGACCTAGAGATGTGGTTGTATAGTGCAGAAAAGTGCATATGAGACCAAAAAATTATTCTTTTTGGCTGTCAGCATCAAATAAGTAAAAACTTGTTTCTGGGATTCCAAATGATTGTCTGGATGCTGTTCAGTTGTGCTAACTAGACCAGATTTTTGGGGGTCAGTCTCATTTGGCTTTGTTCACTACACATGGCCTCAGTATAAAACCAGGCCAAAATGAAAGAATGCGCTTTTCCTTAGTCCACGTTTTCTACTTGGTGAAAAAATGAAGAGCTTCACCCTCGGGTCACAGCGACAACTTTCTCCACTTTTCTCAGTTGAAGTGTATCTTGTCAGCATCACTGTCTGCTTCAACAGCTGCTGGGAGGGGGACAAGCAACCACAGGTGTAGGGCATAGAAAAGTCATCTGAAACAAATGTTCGTAAAAAGTCCAAGTTTCTCATCTATTGTGTCTGTCCTTTGTAGACAAGCCAGTGTACTCTGTACTGACAACCCAACGGATACGCCTCTGGCCTAAGCCAACATCACCAGCCCAAGCCCCTTTCTTTTACAACCTCTCCTATACTTCCATCCCCTCGATTCCAGTGCTTCTCAAGCGTTAATGAGTGTATGAATCACCTGAACCTCGTTAAGAGGTAGATTTTTCATCTGATAGGATTGTGCCGGAGGGCCGCATTTCTAACCCATTGGTAGGAGAAGCCAGTGGCTACCGGTCTGCAGATTACACTTTTGAGTGGTAAGGCTCTATTTCTTTTATAATTGATAGTTGACAGGATGACGGTAGATTTTGGAGGAAGAGAAGAGACAATTGATTTCTTTCTCCTTTTCCCACAGGCTTCACAGTGAAATAATTGTTTCATTTCTTTGCCAACCATGACAATCAACTGAGACAGCTGAAGCGGACTTGAAGGTATACAATTATCTTTGCACACAGTTACCTGTCTCTTGTGTATAATATAGGGACAACATGTCTCCAAGACACATTGTTTATTTTTCATAGCAATAACTCATTAAATTAATGTGATTTTGTATGTTTATTTTAAAAACAAATGTTATTTTCACCAAGGTTTAATCTGAATTATGATGGAATTAAAATCAGTGATGTTCTAGTCAAAGTTTTAACTAGCTCTCCAGAAGGAAAAAGAAAGAAAGAAAACAAAGCCCTTGTCCTGTGCTTAGTCGCTAAGTCGTGTCCGACTCTTTGCGACTCCATGGACGGTAGCCCTCCAGGCTCCTCTGTCCATGGGATTTTCCAGGCAAGAATACTGGAGTAGGTTGCCATGTCTTCCTCCAAGGGATCTTCCCAAACAGGGAATCCAAGCCAGGTCTCCCACATTGCAGGCGGATTCTTTCTTTACCATCTGAGCCACCAGGGAAACCCAACAAAGCCCCTGCTGCTGCTGCTGCTAAATCGCGTCAGTCGTGTCCAAATCTGTGCGACCCCATAGACAGCAGCCCACCAGGCTCCCCTGTCCTGGGATTCTCCAGGCAAGAGCACTGGAGAGGTCCAATGCATGAAAATGAAAAGTGAAAGTGAAGATGCTCAGTCGTGTCTGACTCTTAGCAACCCCATGGACCACAGCCTGCCAGGCTCCTCAGTCCATGGCAAGAGTACTGGAGTGAGTTGCCATTTCCTTCTCTGAACAAAGCCCCTAATGTGTAGCATTTACCCATTTCTGTGGTAAAAATACCACCACCATGGTTACCAATATGAGGTCACCAGATACAAGACCAGGAGGATATTCATACAAAAGCCTTCAGAACTGGCATAGGAGTCACTAAGAGGCTCTCTAGAAGTGGAGAGTGGAAGCTGCAAGGAAGGATGGCATAACTCAAGGAAAATTACAAAGGATAAAGAATGCTGATGATCATCTTCTGTAGAATTTTGTATCTATATTAAGTCTTATGTTGAATTTATCTTTGTCTCATAGTTAACTTTAGGTTTGTTCCCCAGACATTAGATCATAAGTCATGTTCTAAATGTCTTTGCTCCTTTATAGTAAATGATTTTTAAAAATAGATATTGAACTACAAAAGAAGGGGAGCATAAAAATTGACTCCATTAAACTCTTTTTGAAGAAAGAAAAAGACTAAGTTTACAGATATAATTTTTACTGAAAAAAAAGTATTCATAGAGTAAATATCTAAAGTGATCATCTGTGACTTTTAGGGAGAATAGACAGTATTTCCTAAGTTGTGGCTATTGTAAGGAAATTTCTGAAACTAAATATAATTTTATCTAAAGTCGTGAAGCAGCCTTCCAGATTTAAGTTGGAAGAAAGGAGAATGATAGAATCCTGAGAGAGGCACGAGGTGGTTAAGAGTTTGCTTATGAGAAGAGAGATTAAATTTAGTTGAGGAAGCAGAAAACAGGCAGGCAATGGAGCCTACACTGGAAGCTAAGGAACAGAATTATACAAGGATCTCTCTTCACATAATTTAAACTCTTAGACAATTAAAACAAAGAATCAAGAGACTGTGAAGAATTATTAAACAAAGTGATATTTAAGTAGAACTCCGAGACATGCATATCTAAAAATATGGAAATAAATAGAAAGCTTCTGGGTAGAATAGTTTTAAAATGAAAGAACAAAATTATATATTAAACTTTTAAAATCTGAATGTTTCATTTAACTGTAGACTTATCAGTGATCTAGCTATATATGTTTCCTACCTTCACACACACACACACACACACACTCATACAAACACTCACACACACAGACACTCTAAAGCCTTATAATTTTAAGTGACTTCTTGAGAATGTTGAGACTTGGCTGATTTATTACAAAAGATAACTGGAAATGTTATCTAATATTGAGGTCAAGGCTATGACTAAAGAGCTTATTTGATAATAAGCCTGGTTGTTTTATCACAATATCTAAGCAGATGCAGATGTCATTATTTTAGAAGGTAAATTATAGCTTTGAATAATCTATTTTCTCTCATATTTAGCACCTCACTGATCAGCACAGGATACAAATGGAAAAATAGGTATGCGACATCTTTTAGAAGTAAAAGTATTTGCACTGTTATTATCATTGTACTGCACTTACAATTATATAGTTTAATGTATCTAACATCTGCTTCTCTAATAATAGTTATGCAGAGGTACAGGTTTAGATCTGTCTTAAGAAAAGTGACTAAAATATTTTCTTAGCTAATGAATGGGTAACGATGCTCTCAATTTTATCACTGTGCAAATGTATCTTTGGACACTGTATTCAGATTACCCTCAAAAGTGCATTTAAGTATCAGATACCACCTAAATGTCAGAGGGAGAAAAACTAGACGCCTCTTGGCAGTCTGGAAGAGCAATATAGTCAAAGGTCATCAACAAGTCTGACAAAACAGCCCTCATTAACAGTGTCTGTCAGCACCTCCATTTGGAAGTAATTTGGATATTTGCAGTGACCCCATCAGTTCTGATTGGCTGGGCAGTGACCTTGGCCAGGGTGAAACCTGCTCAGTGTGGCTCAGATAATGCACTATAGGTGGAATCCAGGATGACAGATGGCAGCAGGGTCAGTGAGGAGGAACTTGTCCATCACTTCCATTGAAGATGAAGCCACTCACCAGAGTAGTTCAACTGACACAGGAGCTGTGGTTTGTATATGCCACAAGAGAATTACCCAAGTTCCTTTATTTTTAAAGAAATGCTATAGTCTCATGATCTCAACTACATGAATCTGATGAATCAGTAGGCAAGAAAGCCTAGCTGTTGGAGTTTAGCAATAGACTAGACATTTCAAAACTTGGTCTTTTACTCAGTAACCAAGGTCTGAAAAGTCTTGCTGGCTGTATCTTTATTGTGGATAACTTTCTGACCAAAAACTAGTTCCTATGATACTTTTCTTCATTCTTAGTAACAAACTTGGTTAGTGAAGAGTAGTAACCTTATCCTTCTAGTGGACACATCCCTTCCGTTTACCTCCCTTACATGCCACAGAATCAATACGAAATATAACTTTGATAATAGAGTATATTAAGCATTCCAAGTGTTAGACTAATGAGGCTATAAAAGCAATTATATTTTGGCAATAATTAACCTTTGGAAAAACAAGTTGGATCAGTCTTTGTAGTTTCAGTAGCATTTTTTGAAAACTAGGGATGGATATGCTATTGAGTGACATGTAGCGTTTTGATTCTGGGTTCTGAATCTCTATCATTCAAAAAACACAAGAGCCACGGTTGATAGGCAAAGGACCTAATAGAAGCAGATGAACATCCAGGCAGTACGACATGATGAATCGGTAAGAAAATACACCCGACTTTCAACCACTCATAGGACATTTAACAATCTTGAAGATAATCTTTTAAAGACCTTTTCTACACACTGACTGCTGACCTCGGGAGTTTTTACTAAATCTTCATCATTGGCCTTTCCTTGTAACGTTTTTGGACCAAACAGCTAACCAGTCAGCTCCAACCAAAAATGAATAAAAAACAAAAAGTAAATTCATTTCAAATAATAATAAAGTATTCAAACTCTAATAAAACTGATAGATACTATTGTTAAATTTATTTCCTGCCTTGTGGGTTACTCAATGTCCATATCGAGTATGTAGACGTGACTCCCTGAATCCTGCTTAATAATTAGACATCATGTCCCCTATTTATCCTAGTTTAAAAAGGAGCTTGCTGTCAAGCAAAATACTATCCTGCCCACCCAGACCCTAATATATAGACATTTATGCTTTTGTTATCAATTTAATTTTTTCATTTGGTCATTTCATATATAGCAGATAAAATCTTCCAAATGGCTTTTAAGATAACGCACTATTTTCACTGAAACACTTTGCCTAACTGAATTTGAGATCCTCCCACTTGGGTAGAGCAGCTTTTATAAAAATTGCCTCAACCAGGCTCATTGCAGCTAAATTTATGCCCCCTGCTTTAATGTGCTATTGTTATGACCGATAGAGACTGCATTAAGTAATTAAGAAGCAGGACACATAGTGTCATTTGCTGTAACTGAATCTGCGAATTCAATCAATAACCACCTGACAGTGCCTAGAACTACAGGATTAGGCAAAACCTGCTGAGGCAAGTCTTGGGTGGACCAAATGGGGGGTGAATTAATTTGCGTCACCATTATGCAGTTTTCAGTCTCATTTTAATTAGTCATAAAACATAGTATAACCCACGTTGTTAACAAAACCATCCAAGACAGATTCTGCTTTGCCTTAGAAAAGATTCAAAACAGAGCTCAAGATAAAATCAAATAGCCAGTTGAGCCAAAGAAGAAAAGACATTAATCTTATCTGCTTTTCTAAGGCATGGTTTATCTCCTGAAGAAGAGCTGAACCTTGTGATTGCTGCAAGCTTTCTTATTTTCTGCAGACTAAAGAAGAAAAGAAAAAATAGCCATTATTTAATAAGTGTAAACACAATTTATTTTATTTGCCTTTTTATAGGTCTACTAGTGAAAGGGCCGGGCAGCTGTTGTTTGGTAAATTGTCATTTGTTGGGTTAAAAGTTCGTCTTACTCATCCAGAGTATGGTCACTGCTCAGGAATCAGATAACACACCAGAGCTACATGTTATATGGATCATAGAATTTGTTTTGGATCAGTTTCCTTCCAGATGCTAAAATCTGGTGTATTTGTTAAGAATTGGCTTAAGTCTTGCTTCACTTGAGTTCAGCTAAAACAGACTAATTGAATGGGCCCCATCCCAACACACATGCCTCCTCCAAATTGAAGTGAGTTAGAGTTTTGATGGCAGCTGATGACCACTGGGTGGATTTGTATTCATTCTAGGCAGTCAGCAAGCAACCATGTTTCCACCCTACAAGGAAACTTGAGGTGAATATTTCCCAGATGGCTTTTTCAGACAGAGGTCTGTTACAAAAGAAGAAACGCTTCGACAAAGTCCAAAGGGCAGCTCATATTTAAGAATTTTTGATGGACAAATTCAGGGGCCTTTTCAAACTCTACAGGGTGCTTTTGGAATGTGTTTAGAATGTAAACACTTACTTGAGTTGCCCAGCTGCCACCTGGCTTAGAGTGTGACCTCTCATAGACTTTTCGTATTTTCAAGCAAAAAGGAGTCTTGGTGGTCATTGGAGTCAGAGTCTTCCTTTATAGAAAGGAAGAAAATGGGGACTAAGGTAAATTAAGTCATTAGCTCACATGAACTTGTTTTCCATCCAAGCCTGGACATTCTGTGCTATTGCAGAGGGCATCCCGGGACCCGTGGCATAGAGGCACCTCAGCAGAAAGGCTCTTACTTATGACATTCTCTCTCTCTTCCTTGTATCTTCACTTCTGTCCCTTTCACTTCCCCTTCTTTTTCTTGCTTTCCCCTACATTACTCCTGTTCCCCACTCCTTATTTTGCCATTTCTCTTTTTAAAACATCTCTGAATTCTAGCCCTAAGTTTAAATTACAGTACCAATAAGAATAACCTTTTGAAATAAAACAGAAGACCAACTGAATAACTGCTCATGCGATTTCTAATTTCTCACAAGTTTCAACTGAATATTGTCTATAGAATTTATCTGAAAAAAGGTACAATTTTTGATATTTGGGACTTGCTTGTTATATATTTCATTTAACTTTCATGTATGTATGCAGAAGCAAAGGCTTCAGATTATTTTGAATTCTTCCCAGGACCTAGTACAGGGCAGACTACCTGATTATTCAAAGAGGCTGGTTTTCCATCAGGATCTTTTAGGTCAGTGCCTTTGATTTATGAAATGTGTGTAATCAATCAAATGGTTGCTTACAACTAGTGTTTATCAGGGAGGGCTTCCAAAATGCAGATTTATCTGTGTGCCTTGAATAGGACTGGAATTTGAATGCCGCATTTCATAGTGGGATAATCTTGGTATTTAATTTAGGCATTCTAGAGTTTGAAGGATTTAACTTCCTTTCATAAATGAAAAGTTGTTTCAAAACTTTCATTAATTCTTTGTTTCCACTACACACACAGCCCTATACCACTATAGCTGGAGGACAAATGTACAGAAGAAATGAGTTCATTTTAATCATAAAAGTTTATTCACCTAATCTCTAGTGCTATACATTCAGAATTTCTGCAATAGCCACAATAGAGTGAGCGTTAGAAATACTATGTTGGAAGAATAAAAATATGTCGTAATTCTGATCATTAATCATAACAGAGTCTATAAGGAAATAGAGTAACCAAGAGAAAGAAAATTCCTTGTGAAAGAGCAACAGAAAATTTCACAGAAGACGCAAACAGGGAAATGCGGCACAAGAAATCCAAAGGTGACTCACAGAAAGTATGGTGACCTGGGAAAACGAGATGCTAGAGTGAAGCTGCGGAGAAGGCATGGCACCCCACTCCAGTACTCTTGCCTGGAAAATCCCATGGGCGGAAGAGCCTGGTGGGCTGCAGTCCATGGGGTCGCTAAGAGTCGGGCACGACTGAGCGACTTCACTTTCACTTTTCACTTTCATGCACTGGAGAGGGAAACAGCAACCCGCTCCAGTGTTCTTGCCTGGAGAATCCCAGGGACAGGGGAGCCTAGTGGGCTGCCATCTATGAGGTCGCATAGAGTCGGACACGACTGAAGCGACTTAGCAGCAGCAGCAGCAGAGTGAAGCTGAAGCCCTGTGGAAGGAAGAAGAGAGCACGCTGCACAAGGTGCAACGGCTCATGACGATGTAGCAAATGAATGACAAGACAAAGGAGTGAGTGCATAGTGTCAAACCATCACCTCTGATAACTAATGCGGGTCACAGTGACATGAAGGTCAGTGACTGGTAGATTGGATGACACAATTTTTACCATAGAACTACATGAGTATCGGAAATGAACTATTGAAAGTGCGTTTGTATTCAACTGTGGCAGGATAGATTAAGGAGATACTTTATTTTGTTCTCAGGGCGCTTGTTCCACTCTTACAAGCAGAAGAATATGAAGGCCCTCATACTCCAAAGCAAGTAACCAGGCATGGCACTCTCTTTCCCCTACAGAGATTTGTGTGACTTGTTTGAAAATCAAAATTGCCTTGGAAAAGTTAGCTCTTCATGATTCATTACAAGCTCCAGTGGGCTTTCCAGTGACTCAAAAGTAAAGAGTCCACCTGTAATGCAGAAGTCGCAGGAGACACAGTTTGAACACTGGGTGGGGAAGATCCCCTGGAGGAGAGCATTGCAATGCACTCCAGTATTCCTGCCTGGAGAATCCTACGGATAGCAGAGCCTGGCAGGCTACTGTCTGTACTGTCAACAAAGTCAGATTCAACTGAGGCAACTTAGTACACTCACACATGCTCTAATATTATGTTAATCACCTATATAAATTGGAGTAGGAAATAGCAACCCACCCCAGTATTCTTGGCTGGGAATTTTCATGGAGAGAGGAGCCTGGCAGGCTGCAGTCCATGGGATCACAAAGGGCTGGACACAACTGAACATACACACACAATTATATAAATTAACTTTCTTTCCCAAATAATTACATTTAAAAGTATGTTTAAGGTTTATATTTCTGTTAATTTACTTTTTCCCAGTTTTATTGAGACTTAATTGATCTACGTGTGTGTGTGTGTGTGTGTGTGTGTGTGTGTTAGTCACTCAGTCATGTCCAGCTCTTTGTAACCCCATGGAGCATAGCCCTCCAAGCTCATCTGTCCATGGAATTCTCCAGGCAAGAATACTGGAGTGGGCTGCCATTTCCCTTTCCAGAGAATCTTTCCTAGCTAGGGACTGAACCTGGGTCTCCTGCATTGCAGGCAGATTCGATATAGCCTGAGCCACCAGGGAAGCCCTTAACTGATCTATACCACTGTGTAATTGCTATACGCTAAGTGCTGTAAGGTGTACAGCATAATTATTTGACCTGTATATATTGTGAAACAATTACCCAAATAAGTTTAACATCCATCATCTCATATAAATATTTTTAAAATGTGTTTTTTTATCCTTATGATGGGAACTTTTAATATTTACTTCAACTTTTATATAGAATATGGAGCTATATATGTATGTCGATATTATTGTAGCCATGTTGCACATTATATCTCCAGTACTTATCTGTCTTATAACTAGAAATGTGTACCTTTGATCACCATTAGCCAATTTTCCCTCCCTCAACACCTGTCTCTAGTAGCCACAGATCTGATCTTTTTTCACAGGTATTTTGTTTTTCTATTTTTCTTTTTGGATGGAAAGCAGGTGAAGGAAGGAGTTACCATTGTCGCTGGACGTGGTCTTGAATGCCTTAAAGAGGAGGTGCTGCAACACAGTGTGGGAAGATGGGGGTATGTATATTGATGTGGTTCCTTGGATCATCTTCCGGTATTTTCTTGAGAGCTCAGGAGTCTAACTGGCAATTGCAGTAAACCCAGTGGCAATATTGAAGCACATGAGAGTTCCAAACCTTTAAGAAGCAAGTCATCTAGCGTGAAGTTCTAGCTAATGGGGAGAAAAGTATAGCAATGGTGACAGAAGAAGAAGGAAATAACTATTGCCTATACCTTTTAAACTAGTAAATTGTCTCAGTAACTTTGCATATTAAGTCATTTTGTGTATCCTAGAAAAAAATTTTTAAATAAATATATTATGGCGTGGTCAGCCAATATGCACATTCATACATAAAGTTATAGTGAGTGGGAGTGAGAGTTATTAAAGAGTAAAAGCATTGTTAAAATTAATTAGGTAATGTGCTGTGCTGTGCTTAGTCACTCAGTCGTGTCTGACTCTTTGCAACCCTATGGATTGTAACCCGCCAGGCTCCTCTATCTGTGGGATTCTCCATGCAAGAATACTGGAGTGGGTTGCCAAGCCCTCCTCCAGCTGATCTATCCAAACTTAGAGATGAATGAACAGAGAGAGATCACAGAAATAGATTTTAAATTATGTCAAATTATTTTTAAAATGCTAAAGAGATGTAAATGTAGGATATGAAATGATAAAATACTAAAGTAAAATATGAATTTATGTGAGGCTAGAAAAAAGGACACAGACATCATAAATAAAAACATAAAAGGTAAATTTATACAGCAAAAATTATAACACAAATTATAAAAATAAGTAAAAGAGCCTCTAAACAGAGAAAAAAGTCCATAAACTAATTAAAATAAGCAAATGATATTAACCAATCATCCACCAAAGATGGAAATATGAATGTCTTTCACATAAGAAACAATGCTCACCCTCAATCAAAAATTGAAATGCCATAATATTTAAATCTTAATTTATCTGTCAAAACTTTAATTGTGTCATATCTATTGCAATGCTGTTTTCATGACAAAAGATTGAAAACAACCTAAATGTCCACCAATAAATTATAGTGATCTGTATATACAGTGACAGCTCTCTCTGTATACAATGATAGCTCTATATAATCAATGAAATCATTTCTAAGCTATGATACATTTTTCAAACTAAGGTTACTAACAAAGTACTTAACAATCTGTAGATAAAATGGTCACGTGTGTATAGTATATGTGTATGTGCTTGTATATGCTTAGATTTTCTAGAGATATATGTGCTATCTACAATTATGTTTATCTTTCAGGGGGAAGTAAAATGGAGACTGAGGGGAGATGATTACTTTTCACTATAATCCCTTTCATATTGCGGGGAATTTTCAGGGCTGGCCACCTGATGGGCAGAGCCCTTATTGGTGGACCTGATCAGTCAGTTTGTGTGGAAAGATGTGGCCTGAGATTGGTGCCTCTTGAGTGTTGTACCCCACATGCCTCTCTTGCCTCACACTATCCTGGCCTTGCACACAATCAGGGGGTCTGCGGGGCCTGTCACTTTACTGCACAACTCAGAACCAAGCAGCCTGATGGAGATGGATTGGCCTCTTAAAAGCATAGCTGAGGTGCCAGCTTATGGGTAAGGGGGCATCCAGAGAGGATGTAACCACCTTCCAGGGTATCATCTACACCTTCCAGGGTGTCATCTACAACCTTAATCAACTAGTATTTCATGGAGCTGTGTCCACAGTAGGGAGAATTCTGGAGCCTGGGAACCAAAGGGTTAAAGTAGGAGTGGCTCTGATTACAACTCAAAATGATCCACTTTGAAGGCATTTGTGTTTTCCACCCATATAGTGTAGATTCCACAGATCTAAAGGCTCTCATTTCCAGTAACAGTAGCACGGACTCCTGCTGCCACCTAAGATCCTCCTGCCGCGAGGCCAGCAGGGAAAGAAAGGAGCCACCCTCCCACAGTGGAGATGGATCCCATCTTCAGGAGGAGGCAGGACTGCTGTGGTCCAGAGCGGGAGGAATGAACATGTTTGGCCCTCAGTTGGTCCGCTGGGATGCCTGTGGCACCGCCATGCCTGGTGTCAATGGCGTGTAGAGAAGCAGCCATCGCCTGGAGATGGCACAGTAACCAGGAGCTCCAGAGCTTCAGGAATGATGGTGTAGCTCACATCCAGCCAGGCAAAATGCCTGGACCAGCAGAGGTACTGGCTGAGGGGAGAGGGAGTCTAGAATCGGTGGTAGAGAGAGAGATGGTGAGTATCAGTTTTAGTTCTGAGATCAGACTCAGCAACAGGGGCTGTAGTTCATCTTACCAGCCCTTCTCTCATAATTTTCCCTCCAGGAAATCAGGCCAACCAGACCCCTGGCAAACTTTTTCACTGATGGGGAGAAATTACCTAGAAAGCCAGAGGTTGTGAGTCCCTGGGGCGGTGATGGAGCAGATACTGTGGTTTCACCCAGGTCCCTGCTGTAGGACCAGTCACTCCATTCTCAGCCGAGAGTCCCCATCTGCACTGGCAGCTGTCCTCAGTTGCAGGGCACCACTGTGCACAAGGCACCCCAGCCCAGCAACTGTCTGAGGTGGGGGCTTAAAGGCCCAGCACCCTTGCTTCACTTGGAGGGATTCCAAGTGAGGAACCCCCCACAGGATCAACTGGGGCCTCCGCAGGAACTATTAATGCACTGTAGGTCACTTTCTCCATCTGCTCAATCCTGCCCCTTCACTTCCTTACTAGTGCATCTCCTGAGAGAACATCCTCAAACTCCTTTAGTCCAGAATTCTCTGGTCACAGATTCTGTTTCCAGAGGCCCAGTGTGAGTCCTGAGGTCTGAAGGCAGGCTGCTGTGGGAGTGGGAGCCGGAGAGGAAGAAGCACAGACAGTAACAGTGGCAACTCTTTCCATCAAGGAAACAAATATGGCGGTAGCTCCAAGGAGCAGGTGGGGTTGAGAGTTTTTCTTCTGTTGTGACTAGCTGTTTAAGATGGGAAAGACAAGTATGCTTCATTCTTGACAGAACAGAAAGGGAGAGGAGGAACATACAGTAAAGATGAGGAAAATCAACAATGAATTTGTGGAAGTGAAAAGAAGGATGGGAATTAAAGAATTAAGTAGTAAGTGAAGAGTTAACTTTATAATATATGATATGGCTTATAAATCTGACAGTTTTGCAAATGCTTAGAAAGGCAATGCCAAAGAATGCTCAAACTGCCACACAATTGCACTCATCTCACACGCTAGTAAAGTGATGCTCAAAATTCTCCAGCCAGGCTTCAGCAATACGTGAACCGTGAATTTCCAGATGTTCAAGCTGGTTTTAGAAAAGGCAGAGGAATCAGAGATCAAATTGCCAACATACGCTGGATCATGGAAAAAGCAAGAGAGTTCCAGAAGAATGTCTATTTCTGCTTTATTGACTATGCCAAAGCCTTTGACTGTGTGGATCACAATAAACTGTGGAGAATTCTGAAAGAGATGGGCATATCAGATGACCTTACCTGCCTCTTGAGAAAACTGTAGGCAGGTCAGGAAGCAACAGTTAGAACTGGACATGGAACAACAGACTGGTTCTGAATAGGAAAAGGAGTACATCAAGGCTGTATATTGTCACCCTGCTTATTTAACTTGTATGCAGACTACATCACGAGAAACGGTGGGCTGGAAGAAGCACAAGCTTCTTTCCGGAATCAAGATTGCCGGGAGAAATACCAATAACCTCAGATATGCAGATGACACCACCCTTATGGCAGACAGTGAAGAGGAACTAAAAAGTCTCTTGATGAAAGTGAAAGAGGAGAGTGAAAAAGTTGGCTTAAAGCTCAACATTCAGAAAACTAAGATCATGGCATCCAGTCCCATCACTTCATGGCAAATAGATGGGGAAACAGTGGAAACAGTGTCAGACATTATTTTGGGGGGCTCCAAAATCACTGCAAATGGTGATTGCAGCCATGAAATTAAAAGACACTTACTCCTTGGAAGGAAAGTTATGACCAACCTAGATAGCATATTAAAAAGCGGAGATATTACTTGCCAACAATGGTCCGTCTAGTCAAGGCTATGGTTTTTCCTGTGGTGATGTATGGATGTGAGAGTTGGACTGCGAAGAAAGCTGAGCACCAAAGAATTGATGCCTTTGAACTGTGGTGTTGGAGAAGACTCTTGAGAGTCTCTTGGACTGCAAGGAGATCCAACCAGTCCATCCTAAAGGAGATCAGTCCTGGTTGTTCATTGGAATGACTGATGCTGAGGCTGAAAATCCAATACTTTGACCACCTCATGCAACGAGTTGACTCATTGGAAAAGACCCTGATGCTGGGAGGGATTGGGGGCAGGAGGAAAAGGGGATGACCCAGGATGAGATGGCTGGATGGCATCACTGACTCGATGCACATGAGTTTGGGTGAACTCTGGGAGTTGGTGATGGACAGGGAGGCCTGACGTGCTGCGATTCATGGGGTCACAAAGAGTCAGACACGACTGAGCGACTGAACTGAACTGAACTGAACTGAGTCACTCATTTCAATGCTGTTGTTAGACTAGTTCATTCTTTCCCCACTTGTAAATGTCGCAACTTTCAGCACAAATTTAATCCTCATATATTCATGAGCATGTTTTAGACTCTTGTTTGATAATTGTATCTATTCCTCATCCAATATTGATAAAATTACTGTATTTTGGTAACTGGTAGGATAAAACATTCCTCCTCATTACCCTCCATTATTTAAATTTCAAAATTTATTTCATGTACATCATGTGCTTTATTTTGCTTTTCAGAATTCTATCTAAGCAGATCAATCTTTTTGTTTTTACCTGGAATTTTGCCATTACATTTTCAGTTTCTATTTGTTGACACAGGAAGGGCCTTAGATTTTATTGTATTGCTCTTTTAGATTTTAATAGATTTTTGTGTTTTATTCCTTTATTGATCCTCTTATGGAATTTTTATGAGTTTTTGCATTTATTCCTTTTCTTTAGTTTTTTTTTTTTTCCAGGTAGAAATTTTTTCTTTTTAATAATTTTATCTAATTTCTCTTGTGTTTTTCTTATTAATAGAACCTGCTATGTGATCATCTGAATGGAGATTTGAGTGCAGGAATATCTGGGGGTCATTTTCTTGAAGGGTGAATGAAGAGAAGGAAATACAGTTAAGCAGATAGGGCTTCCCTGATGATTCAGTGATTAAAAATCTTCCTGTCAATGCAGGGGACACGTGTTCTAGCCATGGTCTGGGAAGATCCTACTTGCCACAGGGTAAGTAAGCCCGGTCACCACAACTACTGAGTTTGTGCTCTAGAGCCCGTGAGTTGCAGCTACTGAGCCTGCCTGCCTAGAGCCTGAGCTCTACAAGAGAACCGATGCAATGAGAAGCCTGAGCATGCCAACTAGAGAGCGACCCCCACTGGCCACAGCTAGAAAAAGCCTACGCATAGCAAGGAACACCCAGAGCAGCCAAAAGTAAACAAATATTTATAAGACTGGGAAGATGGAGCGGGTGGGTATTATGCAATCGCAATAAAGACCTTAGCAACCTGCGGAGACCTCTAAAGTTTACAAGATCATTCAGTTTTGGCAGGGACCCCAGATGTCCACTCACTGGATACTGGCTGTTCCTGAAGTGGAGCAGGGCCTGAGGACAGTGACTCACATCAAATGATGCAGTTCCTGAAGAGAGCTGAGGGCTGCTGTCTGGGCATCACTCCCAGAAACCCCCTAGCAGGGAGGAAGGAAGTGTGCCTGTCGTGAGGGCTATCTGGGTAGCACGTAGTAACATTCACTACACAAGTTCAATGAAAAATGAGGTAATTTGTGTGTGCGTGTGTGTGTGTGTGTGTGTGTGTTGACCCACACTTTGTTATTATTATTTTTTTAAAAAATTTATTTATTTGGCTAAGCGAGGTCTTAGCCGCCACTGGCCGGATCTTCTACCTTCCTTGCTGCATTCCGGATCTTCATTTGCAGCTGCTAACTCTGGTTGCCACGTGCGAGATCTAGTTCCCTGACCAGGGGCTGAATGCTGCTGCTGCTAAGTCGCTTCAGTCGTGTCCGACTCTGTGCGACCCCAGAGACGGCAGCCCACCAGGCTCACCCGTCCCTGGGAATCTCCAGGCAAGAACACTGGAGTGGGTTGCCATTTCCTTCTCCAATGCATGAAAGTGAAAAGTGAAAGTGAAGTCGCTCAGTCGTGTCCGACTCTTCCTGACCCCATGGACTGCAGCCCACCAGGCTCCTCCGTTCATGGGATTTTCCAGGCAAGAGTACTGGAGTGGGGTGCCATTGTAGGGCAGGCCAATCGTATGCCAACTCCCCTGCATTGGGAGCCGGAAGTCTTAGTCGCTGGATCATCGGGGAAGTCCCCGTGTTGTTTCCAATATGATCACTGATTTAACTAATTTGGGAACAAACTACTAATAAAACCTACCTGCCTATTTGCGTTACCTTTCGTTTTGGCTGTTAGCAGGATTTCCCCTCTCCTGCTTCCCACCCCCAGCCCCTCTCCACTCTGTCCGCGCTGCCCCTCCTCGCCCCAGAGGCCTGGGAGCTCCATGGGCCAGAATCTAGCCCAGGAGGTTCGCGTTCAGGTTTTGGGAATTGGCAACACCTGCCCCAGGCTTGAAAAAAGCTGCGGCCGCCATTTTCACGTTCTTCAGGCAGCAGGAGCAAAGGCCCTGGTTTCAGCAGCGAAACTGCAGCGGCTTCTGGGCATTTTCCTGTGAATCTTCTGCCTCAGTTTGCAGAGCACAGTTCAGCCCAGAGTTTCCCAAGGTATCAACACCACCTGGGAGCCTGAAACTGCAAATTCTCAGAACTACTGCAGACCGACCCGTCCCGAAGCTCTGGAGGTAAGCGTTTTCCTGAGTCCTCGGGTTGATTCTATAACCAGAGTTTAGAACCGCTGGAGCGTGTTTTAACACAACAGATCATGGTGTATTTTTCAAACTGGGTTGGTTTTCAGAATTACCAGGAAAGACTCTGAAAACTACAGATTTCCTGGGTCCCATCACATATCTCCCTGTAAATAACACTCTACAGGAAAAGGCCCAGTGAATCTGTAGTCTCACGAGGATCCCAGGTAGTTCTGATTGTCAAGTATAGAAACTGTGGTCTCCCCAGTTTCTTGATTAAACAAGCATTCCGTTTTCCTTAGAGTTGCAAAGGTAAGGAAAAGCCATTATAGTTTAATGAAAAAGCTGCGACTTGTTTGGAAAAGTGTGCTCATTCAACATAATATCCCTTTTAAAAACTTGCAGTCTGCAGTTTTGCATTTCTCAGCACTAACCTGGGATGACTTCATCACAGTCACTTAAAACTGCGTATACCTGGGCTCAATTCAGACTTATTGAACTTGATGTCAGGGCGTGGGTCCTGTCCAACAAACACATCGGCACATGAAAATTTCAGAGGCACCAGGCATGTTTTCCCTAGTTTATTCTAGACCACATGAAAAAGTGTCAACTAGATGTGCTATTTATACTACACAGAAATATGAGAAAAGGTTACCTACAAAGAGGGCTGCTATTAGCTCTGAGTTTTAATTTCTTCATGGGGAGATGAGACTGTGGAAATAGGTGATCTCTAGTTCCTCTTTCTTGTTCTAAAGTGTTTTGATTCAGTTGTGTCTTTACCAATCTGTACACAGTCACTTCCAGGAACCATAAATCATGTTACATGGTTTTCTTTGGGCTTCCTGCTTGACCACATTATTTACTGTATTGACTAGAGCCAAGTATTTCAAATTTGTCACTCTTCTTGGTGCAAACCAAAGGGGAAAGAGACAGGAGTGCCATAAATATTTAATTTGTACTTTGATCCATTTCTTACATATTTATTGTTTCTTTTTTCTCAAAATATTAAAAATCATCATATTCTTGTACAGTCTTACAAGATAACTGAATTAGGTTTTACTTCCAAATGAAAATATTAAATACTTAAAACATCAAAAAGTCAATAATATGGCAAACTTTCTATTTTATCTCAGTTGCTGATTTTAGTGATACTCCTTATTATAAAAATACAATTTATACTAATGTTCTTTTAGTGGCTAATGGATTTGTATGTTTAACCATTCAGATATTTTATGATTGTTTTTACCTAAATGTGTCTCCTTAGCTTATGAATAAATAATGAAAAGCAATCTATACCTTAAAGAGAAACTAAACCTGTATTGAGAAGTGTTGATGCCATGTCTTGCATTGGTGTTCAGTAAATGTTTCTTGAATGGTTATTAGTTACTCCACAAATTATTTCTGACAAAACAGTGATTTTTCAAATGCGTTTGCATGATGTGAACTATAAACAGTTAATCCAACTATGGGCTTACAGCTGCTTCATCTTGAGGTCTTTTGTCTACAGTTTTAATGTATCTTAAAATAATTTCCCATTGCCATGAAATGCTGGAATTGTTCTGAATAAATTAAGAGTTCTAAAGAGCGTGGAAGTGACAACTGTGAGACTGCAGTAGAAACCACAGTTTCTTTTGTAATGGAGTTTTGGCGTGTTCAGGGGCCATCTTACTGAATGCAGGTGTATCAGGAAATCTTTGGGTAAAGGTACAGTTAAGCAAGCATCCAAAATTGAATAAAAGTTCTCATGTTCCATTGTTTAATCTGGAATAAGTTAATAAAAAGTGTTGTTTGTTGGCTTTTCCTGCCAGTTTTTAAGATTTTCCCCAAAGCTGATTTAACAGCCACTTACTTCTAGAATATTCCAGCCTGGTAAAGTGTTCTGAGTTAATGACGGAAAAGTCCAGAGTTATGGGTCACGATCCAATAAAGCCAAGTCTGTTTGCCTTCAGTGATCAGTTCAGAATCTGTTGAGCCAGATTTTTTTTCTCCTAATTGGGAAAAAACCAGGCAGTTCCTTCATTTCAAAACAGCATCATTTCATTTTGATGGTTTTATTTTTATATTCATAGTTTTGGTGATGTTTGATACTGGTACATTTTTAGAAATAAAAGTCTGTGGTGGTATGTTTTGGCTTTTGAGTATATTTCATTTTGTTATTGTTGAAAATAATACTGGTGTATAGTTTGTACAAAACATGCCAAGCATTTTAAAACATGTGATTTTAAAAAATTATTCAATATGAAAATTCCTTGCTATCCATAAGACTTGATTCACTAGTTGACATAAGAAAGGTTAATATGCTAAGCAGAAAAAGTATTGCTAAGAATTTTGACATTGTGGAAGTCATTTTTTTAAAATACTGAAAGTTGTTTTATATGAAGAGACATTAAATTCCTGACCTAAGTTATATTTGATTATACAGTTAAAGTAAAGGTAGGGTTTAACTTTTAATAAGAGCTTTGAAACGATTTGTGTACATTCGAGATTTGTGTGCATTCAAGAAACACATCAGACTTGACTAAAATCAAAATTTCTTCGGTAATATTTATCCAGAGAAAAATAATCTTTTTTAAACTAACAAAGGTTCCTAAAGAATTGAACAAACAATAGTATCACAAAAATAATAGTGAATCAACATGATCGGAGTTTGAGTTATGAGATAGCTGGCCAACCCCAGATGCCGGGTTTGTCATAAGTTGCAGACTCATTTTAGACAGAAACATTGGTCAGTCATCATTATGGTGGGCAAGCTTTTCCTAAATCATGTACAATAGTGAACCATCATATTATTATATAGTCTCTCATTCTAAATTATTTTAAAAAAACATAAGAGTCAGTATACATTGTATTGTGAGGAAATCCTTCAAGGCTCTATTTACATCTCACATCTGTGATAAAATCCTACCATAGTTTCTTCATTTTTTTTCCATTTTTATGTTTTTACAGTACACAAGGTGTGAAACTAAAAAGATTCTATGTATCTAAAGTAATAAAAGAATAAGAAAAGTCAGTTCCTCTAGTAAAATAATAAATCATTTTTAAAATTCTGATTTCCAAATTGATTACCTTAGACTAGTGGTTCTCGAAGTCTGGTTTTTGGACCAGCAGCAGCGCCTTAATACCTGTTATACATGTAAGTTTTCAGGTCCCACTCAGGCCTACTGAATCAGCAGCTCTGAGAGGGGCCATCAGAGCCTTGACAAACTCTCCATGGACTTCTGAAGCCTACTAAAGTTTGAGATCATCTGCCTTTGACTGTGAAGCCTAAATTAACAAGCTGAAATAGATAGGCCTGAATTTTTGGGTAGACTCATTGGCTCTTGTTGGATCTCAGTCCTCCCTGCTGATCCTTCATGGGGATGTTTCCAGGATCCCAACTCAGATAAGTTAAATCAGTATCTCTGTCTTAGCATCAGCATTTTAAAAGTTCTGCGGTGGTTCTGATGAGCTTCAGGATGGAGAGATGCTGTTGTAGGTCAGCCACTTACGGCAGATTCAGACAGACTAACCTGTGGTTGTTCCTGTTGCCTTTTCTGTTGACCCTACTTTTCTGTGTTTCCCCACTGGCTGAAATACACAGAGCCAAAGAGGGTGTGATTTAGCTGCCAGAATAGCTTAGATATGACTTGACTCTGATTTTGGAAAATTTTACATTCAATTTAAGAATCAACCCACTATCCCTTGGATCATCTACTACTGATATTTTTTCCTCTTCAGCTTATCCCTTTCTAATTCATTTCCACATTGTGTAGTCAGTGTTATCTTTTTTAAAAAAAAGTTAGTGAAGTATGGTTGATTTAGTGTGTTAATTTCTGCTGTATAGCAAAGTGATTCATATATATATATATTCCTTTTCATATTCTTTTCCATTATGATTCATCACAGAATATTGATTATAGTTCTCTGTGCTATACAATGAAGGGAACTATAACACATGGAACTATAATCAATATTCTGTGATGAATCAATAGGCCTTGTTTTATTCTATTCTCTGTATAATAGTTTGCACCTGCTAATCCCAAACACCCAGTCCTTCCTTCCCCTGCCTCCGTTCCCTTATGGCAACTGCAAGTCTGTTCTCTGTCTGTGAGTTTGCTTCTGTTTCATAGCTATGTTAATTTGTATATTAAGACTCTATCTATAAGAAATATCATATGGTATTGGTCTTTCTCTTACTGACTTTCCTTAATATGATAACCTCTAGGTCCGTCCGTGCTGTAAGTGGCGTTATTTCATTAGCTCCCATTCCCATGGCTAAGTAATATGCCACTGAGTGTGTGTGTTTGTGTATATACACATATGTATATGCCAGGTATTCTTTATCCATTCCTCTGTTGATGAAGATTTACACTGTTTTTAAGTCTTGCCGATTGTAAATAGTGTGGCTATGAATATGGGGATGGATGTATCTTTTTGAATTGTAGTTATGTTTGGATATATGCCCAGGAGTGGGATTGCTGGATCCTGTGGCAACTCTATTTTTATCTTATAAAAAATATTATAATGCCCTATTTAAACTCATAACCACTTAACTTCAACAGCATTCCTAAACTTTACACTCTCACTCCCTTCCCTCTTCACAATTTAGGTTACTGATGTTACAGTTTACATAATTTTCATATCCAACCAATGACAGATTATTGTAGTTATGGTTATTTTTGCTGTCTTTATTTTTAACTTTAAAAAAAGTTGTAGCTGATTTATACACCATCAGTGCCATATTTAAGAATTTAAATGTGACTATATTTAGTATTGCTAATACGTTTTCTGCTGTCTTCTATGTTTTATGATGTTTATAAGCCTTCTTTTATTTCCACTCAGAATCTTTAGCGTTTCTTGCAATGGTCTCTTTCAGCTTTTGTTAAGTGAAGTCATTGTCTTTCTTTGTTTCTGAAGAACAACTTTTCGGGGAATGGAGTTCTTCGTGGGCAGGGTTTTTGTCTGTGTGATTTATTCAACATTTTAAATATGTCATCCCCTTTTCTCCTGACTTGAAAAGTTTCTGTTGAGAAACCTGGTGAATGTCTTACGTTGGTTCCCTTTTACGTTCTCTCTAATCTCTTGTTGCTTTGAAAATCCTTTCTTTGTTTGTACTTTTGATAATTCAGTTATAATGTTCCTCAGCACAGCCCTGTCTAGGTTCAAACTCTTTGGGAGTCTTACGGGACTTTTTTATTTGGATGTCCATTTCTCTTTCCAAGTTTGGGAAGTTTTTAGTCATTAATACTTTTTCCCCCCTACCTCCTTCTGAAATTCCCACAGTACAACTAGTTTTGTTCTGTTTTGTTTTTTTCCTGTTCCTGAAGTCTTGTAGGCTTTCTTCATTCTTTTCTCATCCTTTTTCCCTTTTGCTTTTCTGACTCTGTAACATCAAATGTTTTGTCCTTGACATTACTAATTCTTTTTTTCTGTGTGGTTGGGTCTGCTTTTGAAGCTCTTTATTGAGTTCTTCAATTTAGTCATTGTAATTTTCTGCTTTAGGATTTCTGACTTTTTTTTTTTAATGGTTTCTGTTTGCTGAACCTCATCTTTTGGTCATACACTGTTTTTCTAATTTTGCTTAGTTGCTGTGTATTCTTTTAGTTCACTAGACTTCTTTAATGGAGAAGGAAATGGCAACCCACTCCAGTGTTCTTGCTTGGAGAATCCCAGGGATGGGGGAGCCTGGTGGGCTGCTGTCTGTGGGGTCACACAGAGTTGGACACGACTGAAGCGACTTAGCAGTAGCAGCAGACTTCTTTAAGAGGATTATTCTGTGTTGTTCATCTAATAGTTTATAGATCTCCATGGCTTTAGGGTCAGTTATTGGAACTTTATTAGTTTCCTTTGATAACGTCACATTTACCTGATTTATTATAATTTTTTAATATTTATTTTAGCTGTGATTAGTCTTTTCTGCTTTCTCTAGTTGCTGAGAGTCGGGGCTGCCCTACCTTGTACTGTACTTGCTTCCCATTGTGCTGGTTTCTCTTGTTGTGGAGCATGGGCTCTAGGTGTGTGGATTGCGTTGTTGTGACAGTTGAGACACACGGGCTTAGTTGCTCCACAGCATGTGGGGTCTTTCCAGACCAAGGATTGAACTGGTGTCCCAAGCATTTCAAGGCAGATTCTCAACCACGGGACCACCAGGGAAGCCCTTATTATAATTCTTGACTCCTTACTTTGGTATCTGTTCATTTGAGTCATCCATCTTCTTTTGTAGATTTTATGATTTGGTTTTCTGGACATGTCTGATGGTAACCCCTTGGACAGATGGGGCTTACTATTGAGGTTTACTTTTGAATAAGGCTGTTGCCTAGCCCTAAGCTCATGGGTTGAGGTGGGGGATGCTGCTTGTTGAGAATAGTTGGATAGGTCTGCTGACTTGGTTTCCAGTCCAGGTAATGATATAGAATGGGCATCATGGTTGCTTGCTTCTCTAGATAATCAGATTTTTTTTCTAGGTTGTCTAGGCTTTCTAGATGATCAGACTTGGTACTGTCCTAGGCCACAGGTAGGCCTATAAATTATAGGTTCTGCCCAGGGCTTGATGGGGGTTACTCAACATAGTGGACCCCGGAGTGTGTTTATGTGGCTTACTGTTTGGGGCACTCAAGTCAAGCAAGATTATGAACTGAGTTCCCTGGCCAGATAGGTCAAGGATTTTGTCCTGCAAACAGGGGAAGTGATGGGCTGTACTCTGTTCAGGTGCCTCTGTAAGCAGGGCTATTGGATGTGCTATGCAGTTTCCCATGTGCTCCTCATAGAGGAGTTGAAAACTGTTTAGTGATAGCTGGGGCTATGCATTAGTTTCCCTGACTGGTCAGAATGGAGAAACCAGCTTCAAGTTCAACAAGACTCCTTATGGTCTTGACTCAAGCCAACCCACTCCCCAAGTTCCTTGGCTGATGAGTGCACTGACTTTGCTTCAAGAGCAATCAGCTCTGTTTACAGACTCTGCCACTCAAGCGTTGCTGGGATAGGTAGTTTCCGTGTGTCCCCAGTCATGCTTTCTGGTCAGGAGGGGCTGGGAGCTAAACTCAGCAGTCGTTTGGACTAAGATTCAGCTCCCCTGCCTGGGAAGGGGCAGGTCAGGATTGGCAAAGTTCTTCATTTGAGGACCTGAATCAGGCAGACTTTCACCCTGCTGAGTTGCCTGGTCAGACTGTACGGTTGTCTTGGCTCCGCAGATGGATAAAGCTGCTGGTTGGGACTACACTGTGGGCCCTGGCAGTGGGAACTTGATCTGCCGCCGTCCAAGCGCTAGTTATTGCAAGCCTGTCATGGCTTCTCCACAACAACCCAATTTCTAGTGGTCAAGTGCTGGCAACTGCCCCACAGTTCTTAAGGGTCAAGACTGGAGTGAAAGCGCCCAGGAAGCAACGTATAATTCTGGGGGAGCTGATGTCCACCCTGGGCTCTCTTTTCCACCTGGAGGAACCGAAGGTTTAGGGTAGCTCTCTTAGCAACGTGCTGTTCTGGCCTGGGGGAGGGGTGGTGTGGTCAGTGTGTAGCCGTTCCTCTTCCTCTTCTGGTGTGGTCTGTGTGTGTGATGGTCACCTCAGCCTCATGTTCTCGGATTCTCTCAGTGGTGTCTTGGAAGTGAATGAGGGAAATAAAGTCAGGAAGGATTTATGTCATACTCATGGTGATATATGGCATATTTTATCATATTTTTAAAAATGTTTCTCATAAATATAGTGCATATAATAATGTATTATATATTAAATTGTGTATTATATATAATACTTATATTTTGTAAATTGTGTGTGTTATATAGTGAATAAATGATATGGATATATTTATATTATATGACTTATATAAAGGATCTGTCAAATAGATTAATTTTAGTATATTATTATAGCTAATAATATTCACATCTTTGCTTCCATCAATTGTCTGGATAAGAAAACCACCCTCCATGATGGCTGAGTCTGAGAGCTTTCATTTCTTATCTCTTTGATATTCTATCCTTTAAGTTTGAAGTGAGAAAATTAGACCCTTTGCTTGCTGGGTTCTAAGCAACTACTGCCCCTCTTGGCAGTCTGTAGCAGGAGATGCTGTTTTGAGGCACATTGTTAAATAACCCCAGTGCTCAGAGTGTAACAACTCATTAGTATATGGATACCATGTCCTGAAATAGGGCAAACTGTAAAGTCCCAAGAGAACATTGTTCCTCAAATATGAGATGAGTAGAACACTCTGAAAATTATTTTTGAAAACTTTTGGCTAATAAGATACCCTTCTTTCTAAGAATTCAAAACCTCTCCACACATAGATGGGAGAACCTGATATTCTGTTCCAGGACACAGCACAGCGCTGGCAAACAGGAAAGGCGGATTCTTCCTCAGCTTCTATCCTGCCACCACTCAGCCCCTTACCCTAAGAATGGCAGTAGAATCTATTCAACTTCTGTGGCTCTCGAAGATGAGTCATACTCAACTGTGTTACCAGAAGAGTATAGTTTACCATGTTCTCATATTGTGCTTTCAACATCCTCAGCATACCAATTGTTTCTTGAAATACATACAGAAAATCTGGTCACTAGGTGGGGAATATCAGCTTTTTACTTTTATTTCTTAAAGGATATTATACCTCATTGAACATAACTTCTTTGTCAAATTCCCTGTTTATGTGGACTCATGATGGGCAATAAGATGCTAAAGTGTGAGGTAGGGCCAAGGAGATGATAAACTTTGCTCTACTTTCAGTTTGGATAGAAACTGCAAGTGGAAATTGATATTTGTATGATTAGGTGATGATGCCTTTGGTACCCACGAGGTAATGCAGTCAGTAAACTGCAGTTAACCCTTGAACAATGCAGCACTCAGGGGCACCAGTTCCCTGCACAGTCAAGTCTATGACTTTGCAGTCAGCCCTCCACGTCTGCAGTTCCACATCAGTGTATTCAGCCAACCAACCTTGGATCATGTAGTACTGTTGTATGTATTTTTAAAAATTTGTGCATAAATGAACGTGCCCAGTTCGAACTTGTGTTCAAGGGTCAAGTGTACTTAGTTTCTCTATTCTACAGGAAAAAACAAGAGCACCAGAGAGCAGTTCGGGTGATGGTCCTCGCCGGTGTTGGAGCTAAAGCAAATTCAAAACCGTGGATGAATCGGGAGCTCATGTGTGTGCATGGCCTGTGTGAGCCTGTCGGTAGTGACGCCCTTATAGGAGCATATCTTAGTCGTGCTCTGTGGAACGCGAATCCTGCCCCTGCCAGCAGCTCCAGCAGGCCGCGCTGTACACTCATTCCTGTCTTCTTAGGTATTCCCACTGACTAATATTCACTAACAGCTGAAGGGTTCTGCAGTAAAGCGACCTGATTAGTTTTGTGTGCTCCAACAGCTTTGCTCTGACTTACTCTCAGTCTGTTACTCGTTTTTATTTTTATTTTTTCCTTTGAGTATATAGCATTACATTCTTAGGGATCAATATTCCAGGGTCATGTTTTGGAGGACACTGCTCTTGACCGTTTAAAAGTGAGTCATGTCCAAAGCAAAATAGGCCTTGCAAAAGTAGAAAGCTTCTATATTGCCTTCCAATGATTTTTACCTTGGCTTCCCTGGTGGCTCAGAGGGTAAAGCGTCTGCCTGCAATGCAGGAGACCGGGGTTCGATCCCTGGGTCAGGAAGATCCCCTGGAGAAGGAAATGACAACCCACTCCAGTACTCTTGCCTGGAAAAGCCCATGGACAGAGAAGCCTGGTAGGCTACAGTCCATGGGATCGCAAAGAGTAAGACACGACTGAGCAACTTCACTTCTTCTTCACTACACTTTTAATCCTCTAACAAGACAAAATTCTTTAAGTTATATTAAACATTTTTAACTTCATTGTGCAGTGGAATAAAGAAGAAAATGGGAGTGTCCTAGTGCAATCGAATGAGGGATAAAAATTAAGAAATCTAAATCCTGGCTGTGTACCGAAGAAGGTTTAACCTTTGCCTGGGGATTAAGACTTGGGCAGCTGTCATGCTGGACATGCTTAGTTCACTGCACTCCCCAGTTCATAGAAGCTGAAAGCACGGTTAGGCTCACCCAGATGTTAATCCCAGTTGGCAGTAAGAGATATCCAGGAATTCTGGGCCTGCCTCCCTATTCTCCAAGTCCCTGGGCCAGATGCAAGACCACAGGGGAGTAGTGACTCAACAAGATGAGGAAGAAGTTGGCAGTATCACATGTAAGTCAGCAGGAGAAAGGTTCTGGGTGGGAGCGCCTGACAACAAAATGTGCAGTGTGCTATGTGTGAGGGACTTCGTGTGAGCAGAGAGCCAAAGCGCACCCCTGGGACTCTGAGAGGCCAAACTGAGTCAATTACATGCACAAGAAGAGGACAGCTGGGTGAAAGGGAGTTTTCAGTTGTAGACTGGAGTTGCTTGGTAATAATAAATACAAATTTATAACAGACATGACAGCTGTATTTATCACACTTCCAGCATTTGGAAATGCCTGCGAAAATGCTTAGAAATTACAGCTCTGACCAGAAATAACCATTATTTGCATGTGGTGCATTTATTAAGGAGAAGGCAACGGCAACCCACTCCAGTACTCTTGCCTGGAAAATCCCATGGACAGAGGAGCCTGGAAGGCTGCAGTCCCTGGGGTCGTGAAGAGTCTTACGTGACTGAGCGACTTCACTTTCACTTTTCACTTTCATGCATTGGAGAAGGAAATGGCAACCCACTCCAGTGTTCTTGCCTGGAGACTCCCAGGGATGGGGGAGCCTGGTGGGCTGCCGTCTATGGGGTTGCACAGAGTCGGACACGACTGAAGCAACTTAGCAGCAGCAGCAGTTATTAAAGTTGTAGCATCATGTAAAACTTCCCATTTTATTGTCATCTTCTTGGCATGCCGTTAGAAAACTTCCACATTCTAATTCTCCAGAATTATCTAGGCACTGAAGCTAAGTGATCACTTTTACATACCACCTTACCCCAGTCATTGCAGGGTCTAACCTCTGACTGAGCATGGGTGGAAGAAAAAGGAGAAGAGTTTAGTAACAGCAGCCTCAGTTGGGTGAACACGAGAGACCCACATACAGGAGCGTGTACCCTATATTAGTGATGAGTTGGACTTTATAAGCTTTGTAAACTCATCAAGACTGTCTGCTTGCGCATTATCAGAGAAGATAACGTGCTCACTGAGTAACAGAGGGACAATTACGCATTTTATACATGTCACACATACTCCAGTGTTCTTGCCTGGAGAATCCTCATGGACAGACGAGCCTGGCGGACTACAGTCTATGGGTCGCAAAGAGTCAGCCACGACTGAGTGACAAAATACACACTTACATGTCACAACATTCTTGCTACCCTTTTTTTAGTTTTTTGATGACTGTACATTCTGAGGTTGAGTTGCTGACCTCTTTTTCTCATCTAGAAGTCTTGAAAGAGTTACATACAGCTTTTTTATACTTCTAACACTTCATTCACTCTTGGGCAGTCTGGTTCCCACCCCCACCCTTCTGCCCCTGCTATCCTCCAGGGTTCAGCTTAAGCATGGATGCTGCTAATCACTGATGCTTCCTTCCCTTCCTAAAGCAGAGGCTTATCCTGGCTTCCATGGTGGTTCTCCTTCTATAGTTCCTGGCGTCCCTGTTAGTGTCTTTGGAAAGGCTTCCTCTCCTAGCCAATCCTTTAAAATTAGTGTTTCTTGGGATTCAGTTTAAGCTTTTCTATTTACTTTATGCACTTCTGTTCAATGAATTCATTCACTTCCATGGCTTTAATTAGAGCTCTGACTCCATCTCTTGAGTTCCACTTACACATTCCATATGCAGCTGTGAAAATCTCAGCACATCTATCGCTCAGCACATCACTTCACCCCACCAACTTTTGTGTTGCCTGTGTTGGAGACTGACATATCATGTTACCCAACCATTTAAGGTAAGTCATCTTATAGCCCACAGGTTAATCAACAGATCCTGTCAATTCCATCCCCTTCGTATGTCTTGACTACCATCCACATTCATTTCAAACTTGAACTAGCTTTGTTCAGATCGCTAACATCTTTCACTGAGTTTGTTATAACACCCTTCAATTCATTCTCTACACAGTAGCTAGAATGATCTTCCTAAAATACTGTCTGGTCAAGTCACTTTCTTACCTAAAACCTTCAGTGTCTCTAATTTACCCTCAGAATGTCCAGTACTCTTTAGCCTGCTTCACAGATTCTTAACTGTTCATCTCTCAGCCCTAGTCTTGCCAGTCCCTAATTTGCACTTGAAAAAAGCAGAAACATTAATTTACCAACAAAAATCTGTCTAGTCAAGGCTATGGTTTTTCCAATAGTCATGTATGGATGTGAGAGTTAGACTATAAAGAAAGCTGAGTGCCAAAGAATTGATGCTTTTGAACTGTGGCGTTGGAGAAGACTCTTGAGAGTCCCTTGGACTGCAAGGAGATCCAACCAGTCCATCCTAAAGGAAATCAGTCCTGAATATTCATTGGAAGGACTGATGCTGAAGCTGAAACGCCAATACTTTGGCCACCTAATGCAAAGAACCGAATCATTGGAAAAGACCCTGATGCTGGGGAAGATTGAAGGTGGGAGGAGAAGGGGATAACAGAGGATGAGATGGTTGGATGGCATCACCAATATGATGGCCATGAGTTTGAGTAGGCTCCAGTAGTTGGTGATGGACAAGGAAGCCTGGCGTGCTGCGTCCATGGTGTCACAAAGAGTTGGACACGACTGAGCAACTGAACTGAATTGAACTTGCACTTAAAACTGTAGGCACATGAAACTTGTTTTTTCTTCTCCCTTCTCTCTAAATGTTTTCATATAATATTAATCCTGCTTAGAACTCTCCATTTTGATTTTGTTAACAATTTGTTTTCTGATCCTTCCTGGTTGTTGCTGTTGTTGTTGTTGTTGTTGTTTTTCCATTTCTCTCAGTCTGATTGACCATACATCGCCTACTATCTTAACCTGATTATAACAATGAACATTGTATTACAGTTTCCTATTTACCAATTTGTATCCCCACTAAATTGAAAGCCACTTAAGTTGATCTTTACAGTGGGATAAATGATGGACTCATTCACTACTATGGAGAATAAAAGGAAGGGATGGGATGGAAAAGGGTGATTAGTTTAACACATTTCTATTTGCTTTCTCTAATCTCTTCATTTTGCATCGACTGTATTTTTTCTGATTTTGCATTTATATTAACTTCTCATTATATATAAAACTGAAAACTGCAGTTTTTGTTGAAAAAAGTATGAAGTTGAGCCTCAAAGCCTACAAAATAAGTAATAATTGTTTGGAATTGGATTTAAGAATTTCAAGGAGAAAGACAAGAAATTTACTATATTGTGTGATGGCCTGAATTAAATTTGATTTAGCATTTTTCCATAAGTCACAAGAAAAGTTTTAAAACTATCTAGGCCTCATAACAGCAGGGGAAAATATCCTTTAGAAACAAATTTAAAAGAGGAAAATCAGTCAGTGAGTGTATTGATTGTTAGATCCCAAAGGATACCACTTCTGTTTTTCTTAATTAGGAAATTAAATAGAGAGTTCTTAATTTTTATAATTGTGGTATTAGTAAATGTATAAGTCATTCCTCTTATTTTTCAGCTCAGTGTAACTCATATCCTTAAATCTTAAATGCCATAGCCTTGAAAAATATTTTTCAACAAAGCATTGGTCACTTATTTATATGAGTTATTTCCTGTGGGGTTGCATTAGATCTTAATATGCTCAACTAAGCCATTTATCTCCTCAGACATTAAATTTCTTTTGTGTTTATGTCTTATCTCACTAATTAGATAATTACTTCCTTGGCGGCTTCCTTATAATTCTCTCATTTTTCTCACAGCAAATAAGAACATAGCAGATGTTCAATAAATATGCTTTAATTGAGTACATTTGGATCTTTTTCTGTTTAATGTTTGCAATGTTAATCACCATCTGTGGCTGCATGTAATCATTTGTATATAATTATATCAAAAACAAGCATGCTACCTCTGATGATGCTCTCCTCTAGGACACACACACATGTTCTTGGGCAGGAGATGAAGTTGCTGAGAATACTGATGGTGTTTTCTTTAGGAGTAATATATTGCTCCTTCCCCATCTGGTGGTGTTCTTAATTCCTCTCTTCCTACAAGCTTGTTTTCAAGGTTACCTTACATGCATGGGTTTAAATGTTTATCCTTTCAACAAACTTTTGTAAAATCTAAATTTTATATTGTCTACCCTCAGAGACTTTCATAGGGGACACAGACAGTTACACTCATTTGTGATAAATGGTGTATTTAAATGAAATAAAAGATTCTGGAAAGCACATAGAAATAGCTACCTTAAACCTGAGTGGGAGAAATGGGCAAGGAAACTACTGAAAATTCTTTTCTGCAGAAATAACTGGCAGAAGCCTATAAGATGAATAAGAATCACCAATGTTCTTGTTTTCTATTACTGAATATCAAATTATACCTAATTTAGTGGCATAAAACAGCAATAATGAGTTGCTATTATCATCGTTCTGGTGCGAGCCAGCCTGAGGCATTAGAATAGGATTTCTGTTGAGTCTTGTGTCCCCTCAAAATTCATATATTGGAGCCTTACCTGACAATGTGGTAAGATTTGGAGATGGCGCCTTTGGGAGGTAATTAGGACCAGATAAGGCCATGAGGGCAGAGCTCTCGTTGTGAGGTGAGCGCTCTTATACCGAAGAGACACCAGAGAGCTTGCTCTCTCTCTCCCCACACCATGTGAGAACAGAGCAGGAAGGTAGCTGTCTACTAACCATTTCTTGTTAGTGAACAGTAGACTGATGCCGATAGCCCAGTCTCAGACGTCCATCCTCCAGATTGCAAGCAAATTCCTTCCTTTAAGCCACCTAGTCTGTGGTATCTAGTTTCAGTGGCCTGAGCTAACTGATCCAGGTCTGTTTTGTTGTTATAGTCAAACGGTGTTTGAAGCCCAGGTCATCCCCAAAGACTCCTCTCTCCTGTGTTGGAGGGGGCTGAGGAGAGTCACACAGCTCAAGACTGGAAGCACTGGGGTTTCATAGACATTTCTCTGCCCCTCTTTTCTCATTCTGATCTCTCCAGTATTGTGGTCTCAGAGTGGCCAGCCGTAGTGTTACTACATCGTGGCCTAGCGCTCCAAAGGGACGTGCTGGAATAGACAAAGCTAGGAGGAAGCTGCGCCAACTTGTGGGACTCGACCCTCCGCAGCCTTGCCGCACTGCTTTCGCCGCATTCTGCTGGTTACAAGTGAGTCCCTGAAGCCCAGACTGCTCCCTGGGAAGAGAATTTGATTCTGCCTCTTGATAGCAAAGAATTTGTGGGTGAGTTAGAGTCACCATGCCCAGTGAAGGAGTATTTGCGTGCTTTGTGTGTATGCTACGTAGATTTGTATGTATGTGTGCTGATTAGAAGAGAAGAGGGAAGAGGAGGCTTGTTTGGTGAGAAGAAGCATAATGCAAGAGTGATCTTGGAGTACGTGTAGCGTTTTATCAAATTTATTCTCAGAGTTCTTCATGCCACCATATCCAATAGGATGCATTGTAGTCTCTATCTTCTTGATAATCCTGGCTGTTTCCCACTCTCCAGGAAGAGTTCATCCTTCGCCTCTCGTTATGTCCTCACGTCCCTGGCTTTTTTGCTTGCGTCTTCTCCTTTGTTGGCTCTCTCTCCACTAACAGGCCATATCCCGTCACTCACTGAGCCTTGCATCTCTGTCTCCTCTGTATTGCTCACATCCATCTACCCCTCTCCAGCCTACCTACCAACTCTCTTAGTCCATACCCGTATGGTAGTTTCTTTTGTTCAACATGTATTTCCTGAGCAAGAGTGAAGGAACCAAGAGTGGCATGCAGAATGAAATGTGAGGGCAGGCCTCCTGGAAAGGTGATCTGAAAGCAGCGAGGCGGTGAGGGGTTGAGTCACTGAGTCCAGACTCACTAGTTCTAGAGCTGGGTGACGCAGGGAGAGAAAGAACAGAAGGTAAGGCCGAGAGTTAGAGGTGGGTGCTAGAGTGATCACCTGGGGTCTGGAAGGAGAGGCCACGAACTTCAGTTTATGCTCTGTATGAGGGTTTAGGCAGAGCAAGGACATGGATCAACATTTTAACGGGGACACTCTGACTCCTTGGTTGAAAATACACTGGGTGGGGAGTGGGGAAAATGGCAGGGAGGGGAATGTCCTTCGGTTGGGATAGGCAATGATCGCTTTGACCACTTAGCTAAAATACTGCAGTAGCAAAGGAATTTTTGTTGGTTCATTTCAGTTGAATGATAGGAAGTATTTTAGCATGCTTATATGCTCAGATGGAAGAATTAGCCTTAGGAAAAGAGAATACTTCCTGCACTCATACGGCATTGAAGAAATATATACGGCAATACATGAAAATGATCATTTTGCTGGGTAAAAAGTTTAGTGATACAGTAGACTGTTTGCTCTGTGAGTTAGGGGTGAAATGGTGAGCAGTTTAAGCAAGAAATGGTAAGATGAAAGCTGGCCCTCAATTTCCATCTAACACCTTTAAGGGGTTTAAGTAGAAAGTATGTCAAGGTTGGCAACTTATCAAAATATTATTCTACATTTCTTCAGACTCTGCTACAGGTACTAATATGCTAACATATTTTCTTAACTTGATAATAGCATAATAATAAAGTTATTAATAGAAAATTTATGTACCACTGTTCCTCCATTGTGTTGCTCAGTCTGTGTAAATAATTCTACCACACATTCTGGAGTTCCTTAAGAGAAAAGCATATATTAGCACCTGATTTTGGAAGATCTGTTCTTGCCACTCTCAGCTTAGGGGGCTTCAGTTAAAAGCACTGTGTTTTCTCTATATGAAATATCCTAATTTGTCTGATGCTCCTTGGCCCACTGGAAGTCATAGGGGCCTTCATTTATAAAACCCAGTAGATTTCACTCTGGAGGCTGCCTGCTTGTGTCTTTGAAATGTGCTCCTTGGGCATTTCAAAGTCATTTTTACATCAGTTCAGTTCAGTCGTTCAGTCCTGTCCGAATCTTTGCAACCCCATGGACTGTAGCACACCAGGCCCTGTCCATCACCACTCCCGGAGTTTATAAAACCTCATGTTGATTGAGCCAGTGAGGCCATCTAATCATCTCATCCTCTGTAATTCCCTTCTCCTCCTTCCTTCAATCTTTCCTAGCATCAGGGTCTTTTTGAATGAGTCAGTTCTTCACATCAGATGGCCAAAGTATTGGAGTTTCAGCTTCAAAATCAGTCCTTCCAATGAACATTCAGGACTGATCTCCATTAGGATGAACTGGTTGGATCTCCTTGCAGTCCAAGGGACTCTCAAGAGTCTTCTCCAATACCAGAGTTCAAAAGCATCAGTTCTTCGGCACTCAGCTTTCTTTATACTCCAACTCTCACATTCATACATGACTACTGGAAAAACCATAGCCTTGACTAGACAGACCTTTGTTGGCAAAGAAATGTCTCTGCTTTTGAACATGCTATCTAGGTTGGTCATAAATTTTCTTCCAAGGAGTAATCACCTTTTTATTTCATGGCTGCAGTCACCATCTGCAGTGATTTTGGAGCCCAAAGAACATAAAGTCTGCCACGGTTTCACTGTTTCCCCATCTATTTGCCATGAAGTGATGGGACTGGATGCCATGATCTTAGTGTTCTGAATGCTGAGCTTTAAGCCAACATTTTCACTCTCCTCTTTCACTTTCATCAAATGGCTCTTTAGTTCTTCTTCACTTTCTGCCATAAGGGTGGTGTCATCTGCATAACTGAGGTTATTGATATTTCTCCCAGCAGTCTCAATTCCAGCTTGTACTTCATCCAGCCCAGTGTTTCTCTGCATATAAGTTAAATAAGCAGGGTGACAATATACAGCCTTGACGTACTCCTTTCCCAAGTTGGAACCAGTCTGTTGTTCCATATCCAGTTCTAACTGTTGCTTCCTTACCTGAATACAGATTTCTCAAGAGGCTGGCCAGGTGGTCTGGTATTCCCATCTCTTTCATAATTTTCCACAGTTTATTGTGATCCACACAGTCAAAGTCATTGGCGTAGTCAATAAAGCAGAAATTGATGTTCTTCTGGCTCTTGCTTTTTTGATGATCCAGTGGATGTTGGCAATTTGATCTGTGATTCTGCTGACTTTTCTAAAACCAGCTTGAACATCTGGAAGTTCATGGTTCACGTATTGCTGAGGACTGGCTTGGAGAATTTTGAGCATTACTTTGCTACCATGTGAAATGAGTACAATTGTACAGTAGTTTGAGTATTCTTTGGCATTGCCTTTTTAGGATTGGAATGAAAATTGAACTTTTCCAGTCCTGTGGCCACTGCTGAGTTTTCCAAATTTGCTGGCATATTGAGTGTATCACTTTCACAGCGTCATCTTTCAGGATTTGAAGTAGTTCAACTGGAATTCCATCACCTCCACTAGCTTTGTTCATAGTGATGCTTTCTAAGGCCCACTTGACTTCACATTCCAGGATGTCTGGCTCTAGATGAGTGATCACACCATCATGATTATCTAGGTCGTGAAGATCTTTTTTGTACAGTTCTTCTGTGTATTCTTGCCACCTCTTCTTAATATCTTCTGCTTGTGTTAGGTCCAGACCATTTCTGTCCTTTATCGAGCCTATCTTTGCACAAAATGTTCCCTTGGTATCTCTAATTTTCTTGAAGAGATCTCTAGTCTTTCCCATTCTGTTCTTTTCCTCTATTTCTCTGCATTGATTGCTGAGGAAGGCTTTATCTCTTCTTGCTATTCTTTGGAACTCTGCATTCAAATGGATATATCTTTCCTTTTCTTCTTTCCTTTTCGCTTCTCTTCTTTTCACAGCTATTTGTAAGGCCCAGACAGCCATTTTGCTTTTTTGCATTTCTTTTCCTTGGGGATGGTCTTGATCCCTATCTCCTGTACAATGTCACGAACCTCATTCCATAGTTCATCAGGCACTCTATCTATCAAATCTGGTCCCTTAAATCTATTTCTCACTTCCACTGTATAATCATAAGGGATTTGATTTAGGTCATACCTGAATGGTCTAGTGGTTTTCCCTACTTTCTTCAATTTAAGTCTGAATATGGCAATAAGGAGTTTATGATCTGAGCCACAGTCAGCTTCCGGTCTTGTTTTTGCTGACTGTATAGAGCTTCTCCATCTTTGGCTGCAAAGAATATAATCAGTCTGATTTCAATGTTGGCCATCTGGTGATGTCCATGTGTAGAGTCTTCTCTTGTGTTGTTGGAAGAGGGTGCTTGCTATGACCAGTGCATTCTCTTGGCAGAACTCTATTAGCCTTTGCCCTGCTTCATTCCATACACAAGGCCAAATTTGCCTGTTACTCCAGGTGTTTCTTGACTTCCTACTTTGCATTCCAGTCCCCTATAATGAAAAGGACATCTTTTTTGGGTGTTAGTTCAAGAAGGCCTTGTAGGTCTTCATACAACCGTTCAACTTCAGCTTCTTCAGCATTACTGGTCGGGGCATAGACTTGGATTATTCTGATATTGAATGGTTTGCCTTGGAAATGAACAGAGATCATTCTGTCATGTTTGAGATTGCATCCAAGTCCTGCATTTTGGACTCTTTTGTTGACCATGATGGCTACTCCATTTCTTCTGAGGGATTCCTGCCCGCAGTAGTAGATATAATGGTAATCTGAGCTAAATTCCCCATTCCAGTCCATTTTAGTTTGCTGATTCCTAGATGTCGACGTTCACTCTTGCCATCTCTTGTTTGACCACTTCCAATTTGCCTTGGTTCATGGACCTGACATTCCTGTTTCCTATGCAGTATTGCTCTTTATAGCATAGGACCTTGCTTGTATCACCAGTCACATCCACAACTGGGTGTTGTGTTTGCTTTGGCTCCATCCCTTCATCCTTTCTGGAGTTATTTCTCCACTGATCTCCAGTAGCATATTGGGCACCTAATGAACTGGGGAGTTCCTCTTTTGGTATCCTATCTTTTTGCCTTTTCATACTGTTCATGGGGTTCTCAAGGCAAGAATACTGAAGTGGTTTGCCATTCCCTTCTCCAGAGGACCACATTCTGTCAGACCTCTCCACCATGACCCGCCTGTCTTGGGTGGCCCCACGGGCATGGCTTAGTTTCATTGTTAGACAAGGCTGTGGTCCGTGTGATCAGATTGGCTAGTTTTCTGTGATTAAGGTTTCAGTGTGTCTGCCCTCTGATGCCCTCTTGCAACACCTACCATCTTACTTGGGTTCTCTTACCGTGGTTGTGGGTATCTCTTCACGGCTGCTCCAGCAAAGCACCGCCGCTGCTCCTTACCTTGGACAAGGGGTATCTCCTCTTGGTCGCCCCTCCTGACCTTGGACATGGGGTTTCTCCTCTCGGCTCCTCACTACCCCAGTGCCGCACAGCTGCCCCTTTCTGCCCTATATGTTGACTGAAAGAAATGAGCCATCTAAAAAATGAGTAAAATATTTTATTCAGCAGACATACTGAGAAAAAACAGCCTCTCAGGTGCCCAAGAAACAGCCTCTCTGATGTTCTGAGGGACTGTTCTGAAGAGGAAAGGGAGGAGCTGGTATACATAGGAGTTTTTGCAACAAAAACCAGGTGTTTGAATATCAAAAGATTATTGTTAATTAAAGAAAAAAGAGACATCTGAGGTTAACGAATTTAGCCCTTCTCTACGTGTGGAAGATATAAGAGTCTGAGCTCATTGAAATCTGTGCTCTGATGTGCACCTTAACTATTTAAGGCTAATACCCTGAATCCCCTCAGGGTGCACTGTCTGGGGACAGCTGCAGTAGCTGATGGTTTGATGGTGACAACATTCTTTGTTGACTGATATGGCAGGTGACATTCTTTGTCAGCAGTGCATCCTCTTGGTTTTAAAATCAACCAACATTTGAGAGTTATTCCATGACCAATTTTGTCCTATAGCACGTAGAGGGCTAATTCCTAGACAAGGCAGAGATTCTTTCGATAGGCCACTCAATGTGTTAATGTTTGCCTTAGGCCCTGTTGATAATCTAAAATTCCCTGTTTCACCTGTTTGATTAGTCTGTGATAATCCAGGAGATGTTTCCCCTTATTGCTTCTTCCCATAATTAGAATTGGACTATTACAATTATTCTAAATGGAGTGATTTTTTATATATGTGCAAGTATATATAATATTCATATATATGTATATAAATATATAAGTGAATATATATAAATTTACATATATGTAAATACATCAAATGCCTCAATATTTTTGGTCTTCATTCATTTTTTTGGAGACCTATTTACACAGTGGATAATGCAAGAGACAGTCTTACAAAATAGACAAAATAAGTCATACAGGTAGTAACATTAGTAAGATCCTACTATACCAGAGAAAGACAGAAAGCATAAACAATTTTGTAACAAGGAGAACAAATCAAAACAATGATTAGTATAACTGGTTGAGTCTACAGGGGAGCCAGCTGGAGAAGCCAAATTCTGGAAGGATCAGGTAGAGAGAAAAAGGCTAGATACAGCCTTTGTTTACAAAGTATACTTTATCAGCTTTTTGATACATAACTTGTTGATAAAAAATTATGTATCAACCGGTGCGTACTGATGTGCACTTATGTAGCCTCTTTCAACTCAAATCATTCCAAGCATAGTCTTCCAATTTGTTGCTACTCTGTCTAATCATCTTGTCTCAATTTCACAGCAAAAAGCCAGAAAGTTAATGCATTTGTGTAGACCAGTAAAAGATGCTAGGATGGCTCAATCTAATGTTTGTTTTTTTTTTTTTAGGGACCTTAGAAATAATTTAAAATCTCAACCATTCTTCCTGATTCATCGTGTTGTAATTCCTTTAAGAAGTGAAAAGCTTTGGAAGCAGTGTTTAATATAATCTAAATTTACCAGGCATTTATCATTCAGTGTAAATGCAGATCTGAGAGGTTGAATTTAATAGGTATGAAAAGAAAAAGCTTGAGTTTAGGGACATTACTAGAAATTGAGAGAGGCGTGTGATCAGAGAGCAGGCACAATGGACCCACTCCCCCTCCTTCACAAATGAGGACAAGAGCTTATCCTGATGACAGTAACAACTGAGAAGGTAAAGCCTTATTGTGAAACACTGTTAACAGAAAGGACAGAGGAAAGTTTTCGTGCTAGAACACACGTTTCAAAGAGCCTGTAAATTCCAGATAAATATTTCATTATTTGAAATTTAGAGTTTATTACTCAGAAGCGTTACAGACTGTACAGGGAAACCCACTCTTCTTACATAGAATGGATAGGTCACTTCCCAATTCATGCACTTGGGTCATACGTCACTGGGCTTAGCCACAATATTTGTTGGAGGGTATTCTGAAACATTGTGCTAACCTGCCACAGATCTGATAGGCACTCACTCTCACGTATGGGATATCACAGTTGTCTTCACATATTGCTTGCTGTAGTGAGACATTTGTTTCATAGTCCATGTAACCTCATACTGCGGTAATTGAGTCAAATCTGAACTCAGCTTTATTGTAAGGATGTGTGGTTTGCTTACCAGAAGTGTGGGATGGTTCCCCCTTCCCCAGGCCTTCGGCAATATTTATTGTCACTGAGAATTATAGTATATATGGTAGGAATATAGTAGGTAATTCAGTTCATGTGTCAAATTAATGACTGTTTTATTTGGAATGTAGTCCATTCACAATGTTGTGTTTGTAGGAATAATCAAACATGATTCAGCTGTGCCTGCACACTCAGTCACGTGTGACTCTTTGTGACTCCATGAACTCCATGAACTGGACAGGCTTCTCTGTCCATGGGAGTTTTCAAACAAGGATACTGGTGTGGGTTGTCATTTCCTCCTGCAGGGGACCTTCCTGACCCAGGGATTGAACCTGCGTCTCCTGCATTGCCAGGCGGATTCTTTACCACCAAGCAACCTGGGAAGACCTTGACTCAGGTGTACATAGACCTGCGTCTGGTGTTTTTCACAGGCCTCCCCCTATAGGTTATTTCAGAGTGTTGAATAGGGTCCCCTGTTGTATACAGTAGGTCCTTGTGGGTGTTCTCGTCTTCAGTACCTGAGAGTGCATATGTTAATCCCAACCTACCGGTTTATTCCTCCCCCGTTTTTCTTCTTCACTATAACTAAGTTGGTTCTATGTGTCTGGGAGTCTGTTGCTATTTTGTAAATGTGTGCATTTGTATCCGTTTTTAGATTCTACCCGTACATTATACTAAATGGTATTTGTCTTCCTCTATCTGACTTCCTTTACTTAGAAGGACCTAGTGATCATCATACTATGTTGCAGCAGATGGCATTATTTCAGTATTTTTTTTTATGGCTGAGTAACATTCCCCTTGTCTGTATATAAATGTACCACAACTTATTTATCCATTCATCTATAAATAGACATGATAGTTTTTTCCAATCTTGGAAAAAACAGTCCTGCAAGGAACTCTGGAGTCTAAACAGTCCTGCAAGGAACTCTGGAGTCATTTACAGGCCCTCAGGCCTTATGAGTAAGTGCAGCCTTATGTCCCAAGACTGCTCATTCCTCAGAGTAATGACCTTAGCCCAGGTCACCCTGGGCTGAATATAGTAGGCATTTTATTATATTTGTCAAACTAATCATTATTTATGTTGGAGTATAGTTCATTTTTGGTGTTGGAGAAGACTCTTGAGAGTCCCTTGGACTGCAAGGAGATCCAACCAGTCCATCCTAAGGGAGATCAGTCCTGGGTGTTCACTGGAAGGACTGATGCTGAAGCTGAAACTCCAATACTTTGGCCACCTCATGGAAAGAGTTGACTCATTGGAAAAGACCCTGATGCTGGGAGGGATTGAGGGCAGGAGGAGAAGGGGACGACAGAGGGTGAGATGGCTGGATGGCATCACCGATATGATGGACATGAGTTTGGGTAAACTCTGAGAGCTGGTGATGGACAGGGAGGCCTGGAGTGCTGCAATTCATGGGGTTGCAAAGAGTTAGACACGACTGAGCGACTGAACTGATAGTTCGTTTTTAATGTGTTTGTTGAACATGTGTAGCAACGAGATTCAGGTATCCATATATCTATGTCTAGCCTTTTTCATAGGCTTTACCCTTATAGGTTATTTCAGATGGTTGAGTAGGGTTCCCTGTTGTATACGATGAGCCTTCTGAATGATCTGTTTTTGTATAGTAAGTGTGTATATGTTAACCCCAACCTCCTTATTCATTCCTCACCCACCAGTGTTTATCAGTATGGCTAAGTTGGTTTTCAAAGTGATGTTTCGAACTTATCACTAAGTTGTTTTTCTCTTTCAGCTTTGTAAATAGTTCATTTGTATCAATTTTTAGATTGTACCTATAAGTGACACCATATAATTTCTATCTTCCTTTTCTGACTTCCTTCGGTTAGAAGGATGTAGTGATTATCCTACTGTGTTGCTGCAAATGACATTATTTCAATCTTTTTTTTTTTTTTTGGTCTGAACAACGTTCTCTTTTTTTCTGAATACAAATGTACCTTAGCATGTTTATCTATTCATCTGTGGATGGGCATTGTGGTTGCTACTATCAATAGTGATGGGTTGAACATTGGGGTACGTGGGACTTCTCTGAATTAGTTTTCTCTGGATAGGAGCCCAAGAGTGACACTGCCAGATCATATGGTATCTCTGTCTTTAGGTTTTTAAGGAATCCACCAAGATGTTCTTTATAGTGGCTGTTACTAATTTGCATTCCACCAGTGGCCTGCAAGGGTTTCCTTTTCTGCAGGCCCTCTTTAGCATTTATTGTTTGCAGACTTTTGATGATGGCCATTCTGACCAGTGGGAGGTAATACTTCTATGGGTTTTTGATTTCCATCTTTCTGATATTGAGGGGTACTGAGAATTTCTATACATGTGTTTTCTGTAAGCCATTGATAAAAAATTTTGCCGGTTGAAAAGAGCTTCTTGAAAGCTTTGCCCTGTTTCCAGTTCTTATGCAAATACCTACCCCAGACCTTTTCTTGAGTACAGGAGTCTTTTTCAGGCCCGCAGGCCTTGTGAGTGCCCATGAGCACCAGTTGTAAAGGTGTTGTTACAGGAAATGGCCACGGGGTGGCAGAATTTCTTCATTCCTCACTCTGGTTATTGGAGCACCTGAGGCTTAGTGAAAATGTGTGTCTGGTGTGTAGGTGAGAGTGGAATATGCCAGAACACACGCCCAGGGGCTTGTGTCTCATTATTTCTACCCTATTAGTCTCCCCCAGATGGGATCAGCCCCACCGTCTTCAAATCTACCCTGCTGAGGATGGAGCAGTCTGAAAGTGAGGTGACTCTAAGGAGGGAGGCTGGAGGTGGGAGCCCCAATGCCTAGAGACAAGCAGAAGAGATCAGTTTTCACAGTTCTTGTAGCCTGGCGGGTTGAGCATTTTTTGAGTGCATTAGTCTTGGTGAGGGCTAGTGAGGGCCTGCCTGGTCTGGAGATTGTGGTTTCATCCAGAAGAAACACATAAGACAAGTCCATCTGGGGCTCACTTGCTGATACATCCTTCTTAGCTCCACCGACCCAAGGCTACTCAGTCCTCAGAGAAGCCACCTTCACTGAGGGGAGTACAGAAAGCATTTCATTTCACTCGTCATGTTAATCATTGATCACATTGGAGAATAGTGCATATCTAATGGTGGGTTTGTTGATGGTGTACAGACATAAAGTTCAGGTATACATAAACCAATGTCTAGGCTTTCTTGGAGGCATTAACCCTACAGCTTGTTTCAGAGTGTCAAGTAGGTTTCCCCATTCTAAACAGTAGACCCTGGTGGATCGTCTTTTTCTATAATGAGTGTGTATGTGTTAATCCCAATCTACTGATTTGTTTTTCACATTCTGTCTTTCCCCATCAGTGTCACTAAACTGGTTTTCCAAGTCTGTGAATCTCTTTCAGTTTTGTGAAGTGAGTTCATTTGTATCAATTTTTAGATTCTCCCTGTAAGTGATTCCATGCGATATTTGTCTTTTTCTGACTTCATTCACTTGGAAGGACCTAGTGATCTTCCTACTATGTTGCTGCAAATGACATTATTTCAAACCTTTTTTTTTTTTTATGGCTAAGTGACCTTTCCTTGTCTGTATATGAATGTATCAAAATGTTTTATCCATTTATCTGTGGATGCACATTGTGGTTGCTTTTGTGTCTGCATCCTGTGAACAGTGCTGCATTGAACACTGTGTCTTTTTCAAATTATAGTCCTTTCTGAGTCGAGAACCACGAATGGAAGTACCAGATCATATGGTATCTCTGTCTTTAGGTTTTTAAGGAGCATCCATGCTGTTCCCCACAGGGGCCGTTAGTAACTTAGAGTCTCACCAGTGTCTTAGGAGGTTTACATTTCCTTAGTCCCTCTCCAGCACTTACTGTTTGTAGATTTCTGGTGATGAGTGTTCTGACCACTGGGAGGTGATACCTCTCTGTATTTTTTATTTTCATTCCTTTAATATTGATTGATATTGACAATTTTTACATGTGTGTGTGTTTAAGCTATTTGAGTAAAAGTTACCTGTTGAAATTGGCTTTTTACATCATGCCCTGTCTTGAATTCTTATGCTGTTACCTACCACAGCCATTTTTTGAGAGCAGGAGTTATTTACAGGCACACAACCTTATGAATAATATATACCCTAGGACCCCACTCAGGTACTCTTGCCTGGAAAATCCCATGGACGGAGGAGCCTGGAAGGCTGCAGTCCATGGTGTCGCTGAGGGTTGGGCGCAACTGAGCGACTTTCACTTTTCACTTTCATGCACTGGAGAAGGAAATGGCAACCCACTCGTGTTCTTGCCTGGAGAATCCCAGGGACGGGGGAGTCTGACGGGCTGCCGTCTATGGGGTCGCCCAGAGTCGGACACGACTGAAGTGACTTAGCAGCGGCACCAGGACTGCTGCTAAGGACAGGAGTCATTTATACAGGAGTTCTTTGGAAGGAATGATGCTAAAGCTGAAACTCCAGTACTTTGGCCACCTCGTGCGATGAGTTGACTCATTGGAAAAGACTTTGATGCTGGGGGGGATTGGGGGCAGGAGGAAAAGGGGACGACCGAGGATGAGATGGCTGGATGGCATCACTGACTCGATGGACGCGAGTCTGAGTAAACTCCGGGAGTTGATGATGGACAGGGAGGCCTGGCGTGCTGCGATTCATGGGGTCGCAAAGAGTCGGACGCAACTGAACTGAACTGAACAGGCCTTGTGAGTAAGTGCCCGTCAGAGTTAGTTCTGGTGGAGTTGTTAAAAGAAACGGCCACAAGGTGGCAGGATTTCTTCATTCCCCTCTTTGGTTATTGGAGCACCAGGCATCCCTGGTGGCTCCGCTGGTAAGAATCCGCTGCAGTGCGGGACACCTGGGTTCCATTCCTGGGTTGGGAAGATCCCCTGGAGAAGGGAAAGGCTACCCAGTCCAGTATTCTGGCCTGGAGAATTCCTTGAACTGTGTAGTCCATGGAGTCGCAGAGTCGGACATGACTGAGCGACTTTCACAAAAGAGCACAAAGAGAGCCTGAGTGGTGGTTTGTCCTGCTGCTGGTTTGTAAATGAGAGTGGAATGTGCCAGAACACACACGAAGGGCCGTGCCTCACTACTTCTATTCCGTTAGTCTCCCCCAGACTGCCAGGATCAGCCCCACCCACTTCTACCTGCTGAGGTTGACGATGTCTGCAAGTGGGTCACACTAAGAAAGGAGGCTGGAGTTGGGAATGCCAACGCCAGGAGATAAAGAGTGGAGATCTTTTTTCAAAGCTCTTTTAGGCCAAAGGAAGTAGTGTTCTTTGGGTGCATTAATCTTGGTTTACCTGGTGAGGGCCAAACCTGGTCTGGAGATTGTGGTTTTGTCAGGAGGAAATAGGACCATCTGGGGCTCATTTGCTGGGACATTTCCTTCTCAGCGTCATGAGCCTGGGTTAGTGCAGCCTTGGGTCTCAAGGCTGCTCAGTCCTCAAAGAAGTGACCTTAGCCCAGGTCACAGAGGGCTCAGAGGAATAAAACAGGCATTTTATTTTACCTGTAAAATTAATCAGTAATTGTACTGGACTACAGTTCATTTCCAGTGTTGTGTTTGGGGAAGGTTTATAGCAGTGAGGTTCAGGTATACATAGACCAATGTCTAGGCTTTTTCAGACCGTTGACTCTATAGCTTATTTCAGAGAGCTCAGTAGATTTCCCCATTCTATACAGTAGGCCCTTGTGGATGATTGTTTATTCTATATTGAATTTGCATGTGTTAATCCCATCTTACTGATTTATTCCTCACCTCCAGAGATTCCCCATCAGTGTTGCTGTGTTGGTTTTCTAAGTCCATGATTCTCATTCAATTTTGTAAATGAGTTCATTTATATTAATATCAATGTATAGATTCTGCCTATGCGTTCGTGATAAATCACCTCAGTCGTGTCCAACTCTGCAGCCCCGTGGACTGTAGCCTGTCAGGCTTCTCTGTCCATGGGATTCTCCAGGCAAGAATACTGGAGTGGGTTGTCATGCCCTCCTCCAGGGGATCTTCCTGACCCAGGGATGATTGAATCCAAATCTTTTATATCTCCTGCCTTGGCAGGTGGGTTCTTTACCACTAGCACCACCTGGGAAGCCCCTATTCTACCCATAAATAATACCATAGGATATTTGTCTTTTTCTGTCTTCACTTAGAAGGACCTAGTGATCATCCTACTGTGTTACGGAAAACATTATTTCAGGTTTTTTTTTAAAATGGCTGAGTAACATTTCCTTGCCTCTGTATGAATGTACCAGAATTTCTTATCAGTTTATTTGTGGTTGGACATTATTGTTGCTCCTGTGACTGGCATCCTGTGAACAGTGCTGTGCTGAACAATAGGGTGCCTGTGTCTTTTCCAAATTATAGTTCTTTCCAAGTGGAGGCCCAAGAGTGGAAGTGCCAGATCATATGGTATCTATCTAGGTTTTTAAGGAACCTCTGTGCTGTTCTGCACAAGGGCTATTACTCATTTACATTCTCACCAGTGTCTTTGGAGGGTTCCCTTTTCTCCAGGCCCTGCTCTGCTCTTACTGTTTGTAGACTTCTGATGATGGGCATTCTGACCAGTTGGAGGTGATCCTTCCCTCTATTTTTGATTTGCATTCCTTTGTTATTGAGTGATATTTAGAATTTTTACATGGATGTGTTTTTTTCAATGGTTTGAGTAAAACTTTCCCATTGAAATTGGCTTTTTAAAATCCTTCCCTGTTCTAATTCTTATGCAGTTTTCTGCCCCAGACCATTTCTTGATGGCTGGACTCACTCACAGGTCCACAGGTCACGTGAGCTGTAAGTGCCCATCAGCATCAGCACTAAAGCTGTTGTTACAAGGCGGCAGGATGTCTTCCTTCCCACTCTGGTTTATTGGAGCCCCAGGGGCTGAGTGGAAGTTTCTGGGTTGTGAGAGTGGAGAATGCCACAGCACACTCACGGGCTTGTGTGTCATTCCTTCTTCACCGTTAGTCTCCTGCCAACTCCCAAGACAACTCTCAACATCTTCAAATCTACTTTGTTAACGATGCTGTGGTCCGAAAGCAGGCCAGCACTGAGTAAGCAAGGGGTAGGTGGGTATCCCACTACCCAATGACGAGGAGACGAGATCAGTTTTAAAGTTATTTAGGACCAAGGTCTACTTTCTTTGGGTGCATTAGTCTTTGTTAAGCTATAGAGGACCAACCTGGATCAGAAGGTTGTGGTTTCATTCTGAGTGGATAAAATCACAGGTCCATCTGGGGCTCATTTGATGGCACATGCTTCTTAGCTCCATTAACCCAGGACAGTGCATCCTTGGTGCCAAGGCTGCTCAGTCCTCAGAGAAGGGGTGTTAGCTCAGGTCACCCAGGACTGAAAGGGAATAAAGTAGTCATTTCATTTTACTTGTGCAAATAATCCTTAATTGTATTGGAGTATAGTTCATTTCCAAAGCTATGCTTGTGGAAAGTGTACAGCAAGGTTCAGGTATACATAGACCAATGTCTAGGCTTGTTCCAGGGCCTTGATACTAGAGCTTATTTGGGGAGTTGAGTAAGTTTCCCAGCTTTATACAGTAGTCCCTTGTGAATGATCTGTTTTCCTAGAATGATTGTGTATGTGTTAACCTGCTAATTTACTACTGAACTCTGTGTTTCCCAGTCAGTGTCACTAACTTGGTCTTTGAAGTCTGTGAATCTCTTTCAGTTTTGTAAATGAGTTCATTTGTATCAGTCTTTTGACTCTGTGTGTAAGTGATACCAGATGATGTTTGTCTCTATCTACCTGAGTTCTTTCACTGAAAGTACCTAGTGACCATCCTGCTGTGTTGCAGCAAATGACGTTACTTAGACCTTTCAATGGTCGCGCAGTCATGTCTGACTCTGCCACCCCATGGAATTCATACGGTCCATGAAATTGTCTAGGCCTGAATACTGGAGTGGGCAGCCTTTCCCCTCTCCAGGAGATCCTCCCAACTCAGGGATCAAACCCAGGTCTCCTGCACTGCAGGCAGATTCTCTACCAACTGAGCTATCAGGGAATCCCATCATTTCCTTGTCTGTATGTAAATGTTCCAAACTTTCTTATATTGTGGCTGGACATTATCGTTACTTCTGTGTCTTTGTAACAGTGCTGTGTTGAACATGGGGATGCACGTGTCTTTATCAACTTATAGTTCTTTCTGGCTAGAGGCCCAGGAGTGAAAGTGCTAGATCATATGGTATCTCTGTCGTAGGCTTTTTAGGAACCTCCATGCTGATCTCCACATTGGATGTTACTAATTTAAATTCTCACCAGTGTCCTTGTGGGTTCGCCTTTTTCAAGCCCCTGTCCAGCACTTACTGTTTGTAGACTTTTGATGATGGCAGTTCTGATCACTTGAGGGGACGTTTCTGTGTATTTCTGGTTTTCCTTTAACACAGTGATATTGAGAATTTTTATGTGTGTTTTAAATCACTTTGTGAAAAATTGACCCATTGAAATTGACTTTTTAAATCCTTCCCTGTTTCAAATTCTTATGCAGTTATCTCCCCCAAGACAATTCTTGAGGGGAGGAATCATTTATAGGCCCACAGGCCTTTCAAGGTAGTAAGTGCCCATCAGTATCAGTTCTTAGCTGTTGTTTCCAGAATTGGCCACAGGGTGGGAGGATGTCTTTATTGCCTCTCTGGGCACTGGAGCACCAGAAGCGGAGGGAAAGTCATATTTCTAGCTCGTAATGGAGAGCGGAAAACGTCAGAACATGCAGTCAGGGGTCGAGTGTCATTATTTCTTCACCATTAGTCTCCCACAGACCTCAGGACAAATCCCAGCCCCTTCACGTCTACCTTGCTAGTGATGTAAGGGTTTGCAAGTGAGCCAGCGCTGAGTAAGCAAGGGGTATGTGGATACAGTGCCACTCAGTGTCAAGAAGGTAAGATCAGTTTAGAAGCTCTTTTAGTCTCAACATATAGACATCTTTGGGTCATTAGTCTTTGTTTTAGCTATGGAGGACCGACCCTAGTCTGCTGGACAAATACATTGGGTTCATCTGGGTGCATTTGCTGGTACATCCCTCTCCCGACAGTGAATCCTTGGATCCCAAAGATGCTCAGTCCTCAGAGATGTGACCTTTGCCCAGGTTACCCAGGACTGAGGGGAATATAGTAGACATTTCATTTTACTTCTGCCATCATTTGTCAGTTGTACTGAGGGACTGGGAGTGTTCATTAGTTTCACACTCGTGTCTGACTCTTTACAGCTCCATGGACTGTAGCCCGGCAGCCTCCTCTGTCCATGGAATTCTCCAGGCAAAGATACTGGAGTGGGTTGCCATTCCCCTCTCTTCCTGACCCAGGCATCAAACCTGGGTCTCCTGCATTGCAGGCAGATTATTTCCTGACTGAACCACCAGAGAAAGCCCGTCTGTGCTGGAGTATAGTACGTTTCCAACGTTGTGTTTATCTTAGGTGCACAGCGATGCGTTTCGGGTGTGCCAAGACCAATGCCTAGGCTTCTTCCAAGACCTTGACCCTGTAGCTTATTTCAGGGTGCTGAGTAGGTTTGCCCATTTTATGCAGTAAGCCCTTGTAGATGATCTGTTTTTCTTTAATGAATGTGTATGTGTTAATCAGTGAAGGAAGTGGCAACCCACTTCAGTATTGTTTTCTGGAGAAACCCATGGACAGAGGAACCTGGTGGCCTGCAATCCATGGGATCAGAAAGAGTTTGACACGACTGAGCATGCACACTATCCCGACCTACTCATTTATGCCTCACCTCCAGTGTTTCCCCATCAGTGTCACTAAGGTGCTTTTTGAAGTCTGAATCTCATTTTTGTAAATGAGTTCAATTATTTCAATTTTTAGATTCTCCCTGTAAATAATACCATGGTATATTTGGCTTATTCTTTTCTTTTTTAGCTTAAACACTGTTCAGTATTTATTGTATACCTTCGTGGCCAAGTTCAGATCTACATAGCACTGGATGGAACATGGTACTTGACCTCAGTGAACATACATGTTAACAGGGAAGAGTGGAGACAATTCTATTCAAATAAATTAAGCCATGCATTTTGCCGGATGGTCTTTTTCTGTCTGACTTCCTTCACTTAGAAAGAGCAAGTGATCTTCCTGCTGTGTTGTAGCAAACAGCATTTTCTCAGACACTTTTTATGGCTTAGGAAGATTTCCTTCTCTGTATATAAATGGACCAAAGTTTATTATCAATTTATATATGGATGGACATTATGGCAATTCTGTATCTGTGAACTGTAAATAGTGCTGCATAAACACTGGGGTGCATGCGTGTTTTCCAAATTGTACTTCTTTCCAGGTAGAGGCCCAAGAGTATAAGTGCCATATTGTATGGTATCTCTGTCTTTAGGTTTTTAAGGAACCTCCATGCTGTTCTTCACAGTAGCTGTTACTAATTTACATTCTCACCAGTGTCTTAGGGGGTTTCCTTTTTTTCCAGTCCCTCTCCAGCACTTACTGTTTTTAGACTTTTGATATGGCCATTCTGACCAGCTTTTGATTTGCATTCCTTTAATATTGAGTGATATTGAGAAATTTTACGTGTGGATTTTTTTTAAGTGTTTGAGTAAAATTTACTCATTAAAATTTGCTTTTTATAATCCTGCTCTTTTGAATTCCTACCCGTTTACCTATCCCAGGCCATTACTTGAGGACAGAGTCATTTCCAGGCTCACAGGGCTTGGGAGTAATAAGTGCCCATCAGTTATCAGCAGTAAAACTGTTATTACAAGAATGGCCACAAGGTGGCAGGATATATTCATTCCCCATTGGTTATTAGAGCCCCATAGCGAATGTTGTGTTTCTGGATTGTAAGAAAGTGGAAAATGACAGAACACACACCCAAGGGCTTCTCTCTCATTACTTCTTCGCCATTAGTCTCCTGCCGACCCCCAGGCCATATCCCAAACCCTTTAAATCTACACTGCTAATGATTAGTTGGTCTGAAGATGGGCTGACACTGAGGAAGCAAGGTGTAAGGAGGTAACCCACTCGCCAGTGGTTAGGAGATAGGGTCAATTGTAAAAGCTCCTTTAGCCCCAAGATCTAGCATTTTTGGGTGCTTTAGTCTTTGTTTGGAGAAGGCAATGGCACCCCACTCCAGCGCTCTTGCCTGGAAAATCCCATAGACGGAGGAGCCTGGTAGGCTGCAGTCCATGGGGTCACTAAGAGTCGGACACGACTGAGCGACTTCACTTTCATGCATTCGAGAAGGAAATGGCAACCTACTCCAGTGTTCTTGCCTGGAGAATCCCAGGGACGGGGGAGCCTCATGGGCTGCCGTCTATGGGGTCGCACAGACTCGGACACGACTGAAGTGACTTAGCAGCAGCAGTCTTTGTTTAGCTATGGAGGACTGACCCTGGTCTGGAGATTGTGGTTTCATTCAGAGTGGACAACCACCACACGTCCATCTGGGCTCATTTGCTGGCACATCCTTCTCAGCTCTGTCAGCCCAGGACATTGTATCCTTGTGTCCCAAGAATCCTCACTTCTCATATAATTGATCTTAGTTCAGCTCACCCAGGGTTGAGGGGAATATAGTACAGATTTTACTTGTAAATTAATTGTTAATTCCACTGGAGTATAGTTCATTTCCAATGTTGTGTTTGTTGAAGGTACACAGCGAGTTTCAGTGTACATAGACTAATCTCAGGCTTTTTCTGAGGCCTTGTTCCTACAGCTTATTTCATTGTGTTGAGTGTGTTTCCCCATTTTATGCAGGTGGCCCTTGTGGATGATATTTTGTATAATGAGTGTATATGTGTTCATCTCAAGCTATTGATTTATTCCTCACCTCCAGTGTTTCCCCAGCAGTGCCACTAAGATATACTGAGAAGTCTATGAATCTTTTGGTTTTGTAATTGAGTTCATTTTTATCCGTCTTTAAATTCTCCCTATAAGTGATGATACCATATGGTATATATGCTTTTTCTCCCTGACATCCTTCACTTATAAAGACCTAGTGATCATCCTACTGTGTTTCATCAAATGGCTTTATTTCAAACATGTCTTATGGCTGAGTAAGATTTCCTTGTCTGTATATAAATGTACCAAAATGTCTCATCCATTTATTGTGGTTAGACATTATGTTTGCTTCTGTGTCTTGCAGACTGTAAATAGAGCACTGTTGAACACTGGGGTGCATGTGTCTTTTCCAAATTATAGTTCTTTTCAGGTAGAGGCCTGAGAGAGGAATGCCAGGTCATATATTGTTTTTGTCTTTAGGTTTTTAAGGAAACTCCATGCTGTTCTCCACAGTGGCTGTTACTAATTTACATTCTCACTGGTGTCTTATGAGGTTCCCTTTGCTCATGCTCTATCCAGCCTTTATTTGTAGACTTTTGATGATTGCCATTTTGACCAGCTGGAGGTGATACTTCTGTGTATTTTTGACTTGCATTTCTTTAATATTGTGTGATAGCGAGAATTTTTACATGGTTTTTTTTTTTTTAATGTTGAGTAAAATTTTCCCTTTGAAGTTGGATTTTTAAAATCCTGCTTGGTTTTGAAATCGTACTCAGTTACCTGCCCCAAGCCAATTCTTAAGGGCTGGACTCATTAAGCCCACAGGTCGTGTGAGTAGTAAGGGCCTGTCAGCATCAGCACTAAAGTTGTTGTTACCAGAAATAGCCACAAGGTGGCAGGATATATTCCTTGCACGCTGGTTATTGGAGCACCTGAGGCTGAGTGTAAGTAGTGTTTCTGGGTTGTAATAGCGAGTGGAAAATGCCAGAACACACAACCAAGGGCTTGTATTTCATTACTTCTTCTCCATTAATCTCCCACTGACCCCCAGGATAAATCCAAACCTCTTCAAATCAACCTTAATGCTGCTGTGGTCTGAAATTGGGCCTGAGGAACAGGGTTAAGTGGATACCCCAGTACTTGCAGATGAGGCGGTGAAATATGTTTTAAAAGCTCTTTTAGCCATGAGGTCTAGAGTTCTTTGATTGTATTAGTCTTTGTTTAGTTTGGAGGATCGACCTTGGTCTGGAGATTGTAGTTTCATTCAGCGTGGACAAAATACCACATGTCCATCTGGGCTCATTTGCTGGCACGTCCCTCTCAGCTCTGTCAGCCCAGGACAGTAAACTCCGGGTTCCAACATTGCTCAGGCCTCAGAGTGACCTTAGCTCAGGTCACCCAAGGCTGAGGGGAATACAGTGGACATTTCACTTGAGCAATTAATCATTGATTATATTGGAGTATAGTTCATTTCCAAGTTGTGTATGTTTTTTTGATGGAGGCAACAAATTTCAAGTATGTGTAGGCCAGTGCCAGGGCCTTTTTGGTATACCCTCATGCTCTAGCCTATTTCTGAGTGTTGAGTAGTTTTCCCTATTTTATACAGAGGCCCTTGTGGATGTTCTGTTTTTTTATATGAATGTGTTATATGTTAATTGGAGGAGAAAATGGCTACCCACTCCAGTATTATAGCTTGGAGAATCCCATGGACAGAGGAGCTGGCAGGCTGAAGTCAATGGGATTGCAGAGCTGAACATGACTGAGTGAGCTCTCATGCACTCACACCTATTAAGACCAACTTTCTGATTTACTCCTCACTTCTAGTGTTACCCCATCAGTGTCGCTAAGTTGGGTTTTGAAGTCTGTGAGTCTCTTTCAGTTTTGTATCAACTTAACATTTTCTGCATAGGTGATACCATAAGATATTTGTCTTTTTCTCTCTGACTTCCTTCAATTAGAATGACCTAGCGGTCTTCCTAATATGTTTTACCAAGTGGCATTATTTCAAACCTTTTTTATGACTGAGTAGCATTTCAGTGGTTTGGAACTGGTGTGGTTCCAAACTGGTGTGGTTTGGAACTGTGGTGTTAGAGAAGACTCTTGAGAGTCCCTGGGACTGCAAGGAGGTCCAACCAGTCCATCCTAAAGGAAATTAGTCCTGAATATCCATTGGAAGGACTGATGCTAAAGCTGAAACTCCAATACTTTGGCCACCTGAAGCGAAGAACTGACTCATTGGAAAAGACCCTGATGCTGGGCAAGATTGAAGACAGGAGAAGGGGATGACAGGATGAGATGGTTAGGTGGCGTCACCATCCTGATGAACATGAGTTTGAGCAAGCTCTGGTAGTTGGTGATGGACAGGGAAGCCTGGAGTGTTGCAGTCCATGGTGTTGCAAAGAGTCAGACACGACTGAGTGACTAAACTGACTTAGCATTTCCTTGTCTTATATAAATGTACCAAAATTTCTTATCCATGCATCTGTGGTTGTACCATATGTTTTTTCCTGTATCTGTGTACTGTTAATAGTGTAAATAGCGTAAACATTTCCAAATTACAGTTCTTTCCAGGTAAAGGCCCACGAGTGCAAGTACCGGATCTTACGGTATCTCTGTCCTTAGGTTTTTAAGGAATCTCCATGCTGTTCTCCACAGTGGCTGTTACTCATTTACAGTCTCACCAGTGTCTTAGGAATGTTCTTTTTTCTCCAGTTTCTCTCCAGCATTCATTGTTCATAAAGTTTTGAAATTGACCATTATAACTGGTGGGAAGTTGTACCTTCATGTATTTTTGATTTTCGTTTCTTTAGTAATGATTGATACTGAGAGTTTCTACTTTTTTTTTTTTTTTAACGTGTTTGAGTAAAATTTTCCCACTTAAATTGGCTTTTTAAAGTCCTGCCTTGTTTGGAATTCTTACGGGATTACCTACTACAGGCCATTAATGAGGGCAGGTGTTACTTACACACCCACAGTCATTGTGAGTAATAAGTGTCATTCAGCATCAATTCTAAAGCTGTTACATGAAATGGCAAGAAGGCAGCCGCATGTCTTCATTCCACACTCTGGTTATATGAGGCTTAGTGAAAGTCATGTTTCTGACTTGTAGAGAGTGATAAGTGCCAAATCACACACCCAAGGGCTTGTTTCTCATTCCTTCCCCACTATTAGTCTCCACTGACCCCCAGGACAAATCCCAACCCCTTCAAATCCACCCTGCTGATGGGGCGATCTGAAAGTGGGATGATAGAGGAAGGATGGTGCCAGTGGCTACCCCACCACCTGGGGAGGAGGAGAGCAGATCAGTTTTCAAAGCTCTTGTAGCCCAAGGTCAGGCATTCTTTGGGTTCGTTTGTTTATTATTCCCTGATGGCTCATTGGTAAAAGATTCCGTGGGCCGTGCAGGAGACGCAGGACGCACAGGTTTGATCCCTGAGCCTGGAGGATCCCCTGGAGAAGGAAACGGCACCCCACTCCAGTGTTCTTGCCTGGAGAATCCCGTGAACAGAGGCGCCTGGCAGACTACAGTCCGTGGGGTCTCAAAGAGTTGGACATGACTACGTGACTACGCAGGCAAATCCCGTTTACCTGTGGAGGGCTAACTCTGATCTCTAGACTGTGATTTCATTCAGAGTGGAGAAACACCACAGGTCCATTTGGGGTCGTTTACCGGCACCTCCTCCTCAGCTCTGCCTGGAGAGGCACAGTGCTGTCTTGAATCCCCCAAGAGATGCCTCAGGAGGTGACCTTAACCCAGAACACCCAGGCCTGAGGGAAGTACAGTAGCCATTTCACATGTGAAATTAATCACTATTTCTATTGGAATATACTTCATTTCCAGTGTTGTATTTTTGAAGGTGCTCAGTCACGAGCTTCAGGTATACATAAACCAATTTCTAGCCTTTTTCTGAGTCCTTAACTCTGTTGGCTATTTCAGGGATTTGAGTGGGATTCCCCTTTGTGTCGTGTAGCCCATTGTAAATGATGCATTTTTTTGTAACGTGAGTGCGTACATGTTAATCCCTACATCCTGATTTGTTCCTCATCTCCAATATTTCCCTCAATTTTCCAAGTATGTGAATCTCTTTCGTCTGTGTAAATGATTTATATCAATTTTTAGATTCTCCCTATAACTGATACCATATGGTATCTTTCTTCCACTGAGGTTTTTAGTTCTTCCATTAGAGGGATCTAGTGATCATCCTACTACGTTGCTACAAATGGCATTATTTCAGTCTCTTTGTGGTTTAGTAACGGTCTCTCATCTGTATAAATATACCACAATTTCTTCATTTATCTATGGATGGACATTATGGTTGCTCCTGCGTCTTGTATACTGTAAATAGTGCTTTGTTGAACATTGGGTTGCATGTGACTTTTTGAGATTGTAGTTCTCTCTCTTGTAGAGTCCCCAAAGTATAAATGCTGGATCATATTCTATCTCTATATTGAACCCTGAGAGGGTTTCCTTGTCTTCAGGCTCTCCCCAACTTTTACTGTTTGTAGACTTAAATGATGATAATTCTCATCCATGAGCAGTGATAGCGTAATGAAAGTCACTCAGTTGCGTCCGACTCTTTGGGACCCCATGGATTATATATAGTCCATGGAATTCTTCAGGCCAGAATACTGGAATGGGTAGCCTTTCCCTTCTCCAGGGGATCTTCCCAACCCAGGTATTGAAACCCAAGTCTCTCGCATTGCAGGCAGATTCTTTACCAGCTGAGCCACAAGGGAAGCCCAAGAATGCTGGAGTGGGTAGCCTGTTCCTTCTCTAGCAGATCTTCCCGACCCAGGAATCAAACCAGGGTCTCCTGCATTGCAGCGGATTCTTTACCAAGCTGTTAGGGAAGTGGTGATAGCTTCTTGTATTTTTGATTTGTATTTCTCTAATAGTGGCTTCCCAGGTGGCGCTAATGGTAAAGAATCCACTAACCAGTACAGGAGATGTAAGAGAAAAAGGTGTGATCCTTGAGTCAGGAAGATCCCCTGGAGGAGGCAATGGCAACTCACTCCTTTATTCTTGCCTGGAGAATCCATGCACAGAGGAACCTGGAGAGCTGTGGTCCATAGGGTCACAAAGAGTCGGGAAACATCTGAGGCGACTTAGCCTACCCGCATGCAATATTGAGTGATACTGAGGATCTTTACATGTGTGATTAAAAAAAAAAATCCGTTGGAATACAACTTACCCAGTGAAATTGCCTTCTTGAAAGCCTTCCCTGTTTCAAATTCTTATGGTATTACCTACCCGAAAACTTTTTTTGAGGGCAGCAGTCATTTCTAGGCCCTCAGGCCTTGTGAGGGATAAGTTCCCATCAGCGCAAGTTGTAAAGGTGTTGTTAGAGGAATGACCACAAGGCGGCAGGATTTTTTCATTCCCCAACTAGTTATTTAGAGCACTAGAGCCTTAGTGAAAAGTCCTGTTTCTAATTCATCAATGAGAGTGTCACGTGGCAAAACACAGATACAAGCATTTGTATCTCATTATTTCTTCCTCATTAGCCCTCCCACCCCCGATGCCTAGGACAAATCCCAGCCCCTTCAAGCCTTTGTTGTTCAGTTGCATCTGACTCTTTGCAACCCAGAGCTGACTGTGGCAGGCAGGGCTTCCCTGTCCTTCACCATCTCCTGGAGCTTGCTCAAACTCATGTCCATTGAGTCGGTGATGCCACCCAACCATCTCGTCCTCTGGCATCCCCTTGTCCTCCTGCCTCCAATCTTTTCCAGCATCAGGGCCTTTTCTAATGAGTGTGTTCTTGGCATCAGGTGGCCAAAGTCTTGGAGCTTCAGCTTCAGTCCTTCCAGTGAATATTTCAGTGAATATTGTGGGTTGATTTCCTTTAGGATTGAAACCTTCAAACCCACTGTGCCGCTGATGCGGTGGCTTCTGACTCAGTTCAGTTCAGTTGCTCAGTCGTGTCTGACTCTGTGACCCCATGAACTGCAGCACGCCGTGACTGGGGCGACTCTAAAGAAAGAGACTAGAGATGGGAACCCAACCACTGCGAGTGGTTGAGTCCAGATAAATTTTCAAGGCTCAAAATTTTAGCCCAAAGGTCCCAGCATCCTTTAGGTGCATTAGTCTTGTCTGTTCAGGGGTGACCCTGGAGTGGAGACTGTCCGTTCGTCTCTGTTTAGACGGCACAGTCACTTCATGGTGTTGGCCGCTGTAGACAGAGCTGCAGTGTACATTGGAGTGCATGTGTTTTGTTTTGCTTCCAGATTACAGTTATTTTCAGGATAGAGTTCTAAGAATTGGTGTGCTGGATCATACGGTATCTCTGTCTTTAGGTTTTATGGAACTTCCATGCTGTTCTCCACAGCACTATTACCAATTTACACTTCCCCCAGTGGCCTAGAGGCTTCCCTTTTCTCCAGGCTCTCTCCAGCATTCATTGTTTGCAGTCTTTTGATGACAGCCATCGTGTCCGTTGGGAGGTGATATCTCTTTGTAGTGTGGATGTGCATTTCCCTAATTATGTGTGATGCTGATCATGCTTTCATTTGGTGTTTGGTGGTGCAGAGCCTGATGGGGAAGCCCCTGCCAGTGTATGTTAGCTGACTGTATCGCAGGTATGCCTTTCCCCCCTGTGGTGTTTAGTCTTTTTTTAAAAAATAAATCTCTAGTTCTGGAAGATCTTTTCTCACAGATTCTGATCTTCTCACTGATGGTTTTCCTACAAACATTTGTGATTTGGGTTTTTTCTAGGGGCTATGAGCTCAGGGACCTTCTACTTTCTACAAATATTTGTGATTTTGCTTTTTTCTAGGGGCTCTGAGCTCAGGGACCTTCTATTTTCTTGGCCTTTCTCTCCTGAATAATTTCAGTCAGATTATTTTCAAAATATAATCAGTGTGATTCTTGTTTACCAACTTTTTTAGTGTACTCATGTAACAGTGTATGGTAAGTTATATACTCTTGTTTTTAAAAAAAAAAAATTCGTGTTTTCAAGATAAATAGCACTTAGTTTAGCTCAGTTGCTTCAGTTTATAGAAGAAGCGAATGAAATCCACTCAGAAAGCTATTGCCAGGACTAAGTTTCTGGGCTGGTCTATTCTTCAACCAGCTGTTCTTTCCCATTTACCATTTGTCTGGATGACCATTTCCTAGAACCGCGTTCTGCACAGTAGGTTGTTCTTCAAAAATATATATTTTTTAGAAATACTGAATAACATAGCTTGTTCTTGGTAACTCTTGGGAAATCCTTATTATGAAAATGACACAATCTATGTTGAGAAATCTAACTTCTCACCTCTGGACATGAAGCTGCGCAAACTCGAGGAGATAGTACAGGAAATAGGGAGGCTGGTATGCTGTGATTCATGGGGTCCAGTGTTTCTTAATGTAACCAAAGAATAATTCTATTCCATTAAAATATTGAGGGTAACAACACAGAAGTCTAATTTGGGAAAGCTAACATAAAAAAAAAGTTCAGTACTTCGATTCAGTAGGGCTGCTAAGTTACAGAGGGATTATGCATATTCCAGAGCTCCAGAGAAATGTGTGCAACATAAAGGAATGAAGGAACATGTTGGCTCAAAAAAGAAGCCGCTTTACTCCTAAGTGACTGAATGGAAGAAAATGAGGATGACACTCAACTTAAGCTCAAAATGCGAATAGATTATGTAAGTAGGTGCCTAAAGCCCCTGAACCTTAACCTCTCAGTCATAAGAAAAATTTCCTGTTATTTATAAAGTTTTGAAGCAGATAAACTAAGGGAAGTACAAGTGCACACACACAGAAATACATGTGTGTGCACACACATGTATATACGTGTGCATGTGGGTCTGTTTACATATATCTGTGTACACAGTAAGAATATAAGAATTGTCTTCTTTACAGAATGGTTTCTCAAACAAGGATATATCCTGAATTTTATAAACAAAGAGTTCAGAAAACCTAGTGGCTTAAAATTCAGCCAGAAAATATTTACGGAACACCTACAAAGTGCCAAATATTATTCCAGGATCATCAGATTCTAGTTCTCATTTCTTACTAAGCTTACATTACATTATGTGATAAAACACTTTTTGAAAAAAAGTCTGTATAAAGAATTAAGGTGATGTGATGAAGTGGCTGAGTACTTCCTTTATAGTGTGCAATCAGGGAAGACCTCTATGAGGACTTAGCATTTGCAATAAGCAGTGTGGCCCTCCGAAACTGACTGTGCCCTAGTCCGGATAATCTGTGACTATCCTTCTCATGCCACATGCTGCAGACTTGACAGCTGATGGGGCTGTGTTCCACAAGGTCTCCCAGGAAGTCAAGCTGATGGGAGCCGCCGTCTCATCTGCCTGTTGTCAGGTAGAACAGCAGCTAAGTGCTCGGTAGCACTTCTGAGGGAGTCTTGCATAGCAGTTCCATCTAGTCTGCTAGAATTTGTTGCGTAACTGCTCCTGATTATAGGTGTCTCAGGGATTCAGGGGAGCGGACAGAATATGTGGAGCCACCACTATCTGTGCCACGGCTGACAACACCCCCTTTTTAAGCAAAATATCCATGGCATTAACAGATAGACTCATCTATCATACAATTCAGGGGACACAAACTGTAGTTAGATAGTGAATAGAATTTGCACAGAATGTGAGTATATTGAATATAAAGAAGTATTAAATTAATAGTAAGATATCTCATATGTAAGAGTAAGCAAAGAATTTTAGAAAGTTACATCAGGGAGTTAGAATGTTAGCACTTATGTAAGTAGCTCTGTAGTCCAGGAATGTAGTACAATGCGGTACAAAAACTTCATAAAACAGTGTAGTTACTACCATGATCATGTGATTAAGGTTGGCGTGTCAGTGAAAGCCACAGAATAGGGAAAACAACCATTTCAAATACTGAGCACTTTATACATACCTTTTTTTGCACTAAGTACTTTATATTCATGCATGTGCTGTGCTGTGCTTAGTCGCTCAGTTGTGTCCGACCCTTTGCATCCCCATGGACTGTTGCCCGCTGGGCTTCTCCAAGAATACTGGAGTGGGTTGCCATGCCCTCCTCCAGGGGATCCTCTCAACCTGGGTATCAAACCCAGATCTCCCGCATTGCATTTGGATTCATTACCCTCTGAGCCACTAAGGAAGCCCAAGGGATAGGGTTCCTGAGCAAGTAGCCTATCCCTTCTCCAGGGGCTCTTGCCAACCCGGGAACCAAACCAGGGTTTCCTGTATTGCAGGCATATTCTTTACCAGCTGAGCTACCAGGGAAGCCCATATTCATGCATAGATTAAGTATAGTACAGTGTTTTTTAAAGACAAAGAAATGAATTATGAGAGGCAAGCAAAATCGCAATAGCCAACAGTGCTTTTAAAAAAATGTACTCAGCATTCGTTATTCTTAAGTAGAATGAATCCATGGTCATAAAATTTAAAGGCAACATTGAAGAGTAATTTTTCCTCTTGGATATTTTCTATCACATTAAGAGCTCTGAGAAGCCTTCCAGAAGAAATCAGTGTCTTTTACCGAAGTTTACCAAGCTTTTTATCATATAGGTAAAAAGAATAGAGAAAAATTAACCTGCCATACCCTGCTCAGCCTGGCATACAACTGGAAAAAAAAAAAAAGGCTTCCCTGCCAGTTGGCTTTCAAAGTGGCTGATTCCTGAAATTCAGCCTTCCTCAGCTGTGATGTAAACCTATCGTGTGCATAGTCTGTCTGAATTTGCTGCATCTCCTCTGTGAGATTTGAGATCAGGGGAGACTGACGCAGATAGGCTGATGCTCATGTTTTTACTGAGCTGTAACGAAGTCTCTTGTCTCTGTGTCTCCTGCCAATGTATTAGCTTGTAAGTAATGTAAAGTCTAAAATACAGTAGTGCAGCATAGTAATAATAAGATTTTTGCTATTTCCATAAGTTAGTTTGAGTAATTTTTCCTGGGCTACTAGTTTTGACAGAGGAGAAATAAGAGTTACTGGGCAGTCCATTCACAGATGCTATGATCTTCCAAAGTTGCAAGGTCTTTTTGTGTGTGTGTGTCAGTATCACAATTTATTTTTAGCTTCTTATTTTTAATTGGAGTGTTGGTGATTAGCAACATGTTAGTTTCAAGTGTACCGCATAGTGATTCAGTTAGAAATATAGATACATTTATTACTCTGTCATTAAAAAGAATATATTTGAATCAGCTCTAGTTAGGTGTATGAAACTGGAGCCTATTATACAGAGTGAAGTAAGCCAGAAAGAAAAACACCAATACAGTATACTAACACATATATGGAGAAAGCAATGGCACCCCACTCCAGTACTCTTGCCTGGAAAATCCCATGGGCAGAGGAGCCTGGTATGCTGCAGTCCATGGGGTCGCAAAGAGTCGGACACGACTGAGTGACTTCACTTTCACTTTTCACTTTCATGCATTGGAGAAGGAAATGGCAACCCACTCCAGTGTTCTTGCCTGGAGAATCCCAGGGACAGGGGAGCCTGGTGGGCTGCTGTTTATGGGGTCTCACAGAGTCAGATATGACTGAAGAGACTTAGCAGCAGCAGCAATGCATATATATGGAATTTAGAAAGATAGTAATGATAACCCTGTATGTGAGACAGCAAAAGAGAAACGGATGTATAGAACAGTCTTTTGGACTCTGTGGGAGAAGGTGAGGGTGGGATGATTTGGGAGAATGGCACTGAAACATGTATAATATCATATGTGAAACAAATCGCCAGTCCAGGTTCGATGCATGATACTGGATGCTTGGGGCTGGTGCACTGGGACGTCCCAGAGGGGTGGTACAGGGAGGGAGGAGGGTTCAGGATGGGGAACACATGTACACCCGTGGCAGATTCATGTTGATGTATGGGCTTCCCTGGTGGCTCAGAGGGTAAAGTGTCTGCCTGCAATGCAGGAGGCCCAGGTTCGATTCCTGGGTCAGGAAGATCCCCTGGAGGAGGAAATGGCAACCCACTCCAGTATCCTTGCTTGGAAAATCCCATGGATGGAGAAGCCTGTTAGGCTACAGTCCATGGGGTTGCAAAGAGTCGGACACGACTGAGTGTGTCTAGTTTATCTTATGGCAAAACCAATACAATATTGTAATTAGCCTCCAATTAAAATAAATAAATTTATATTAATAAAAAATAAAAAAGATTCTTTTCCTAAATGAATGGTTACAGAGTGAGTAGAGTTCCTTATACTGTACTCTAAGTCACTGTTAGCTCTTTATGTACAGAAGTATGTGTATGTTAATCCCAAACTCCCAGTTTATCCTTCCCCTCACCTTCCCCTTTGGTAACCGTAAATGTGTTTTTGAAATCTGTGATTCTATTTTGTAAAGTTCATTTGTATCATTCTTTTTTAAGATTCCATTCATGTGATACCATATGATATCTGTCTTTCTGTGACTTCACTAGCATAAGAATCTCTAGGGCCATCCGTGTTGCTGCAAATGCCATTATTTCATGCTCTGTTATATTGATTTATGTATGTGCACTGCATCTTGTTTACGCAGTCCTCAATCACTGGACTGTTTAGTTTGTTTCCACGTCTTAGCTAGATAGAGCTGCAACGAACAGTGCGGTGTGTGTATCTTTTCGGATTGTGGTTTTCTCTGGGTATATGCCCAGGAATGGGATTGCTGGGATCATATGGTAGCTCTGTTTTTAGTGTTTAAAGAGCCTTCATGCTGTTGTCATTGAATGGGATCATACAGTAGCTCTATTTTTAGTGTTTAATGAATCTTCATACTGTTGTCCAGAATGGCTGTATCAATACATTCTCATCGACAGTGTGGGAGGGTTCCCTTTTCTCAGCACTAACTCCAGCATTTACTGTTTATAGATTTTTTGATGATGGCCGTTTTGACGATGTGAGGTGATACCTCATTGTAGTTTTGATTTGCATTTATCCAGTAATTAGAGATGTTGAGCATCATATCGTGTGCTTTTTGGCCATCTATATGTCTTCTTTAAAGAGGTGTCTGTTTAACTCTTCTGCCCATAGTTGATTGTTCGTTTTCTGATGTTGAGCTACGTATGCTGTTTATACATTTTGGATATTAATTCCTTGATAATTGCTTCATTTGCAAGTATGTTCTCTCATTTTGTGAGTTGTCTTTTTATTTATGGTTTTCTTTGCTGTGAAAAGTCTTCAAGTTTAATTAGGTCCCCCTTTTTTTTTTCATTACTCTAGGAGGTGAATCCAAGAAGATAATGCTGTGATTTATGTCAGAGTGTTCTGCCTATGTTTTCCTCTAAGAGTTTTATAGTATTGGTCTTACATTTAGGTCTTTTAGCCATTTTGAATATCTTTTTGTGTGTAGCGTTAGAGAATGATCTAATTTCATTCTTTTACATGTAGCTGTCCAGTTTTCCCAGCACCACTTATTGAAGAGACTGTCTTTTCTCCATTGCATATTCTTTCTTCCTTTGTCATAGATTAATTGACCATAGGTTCATGGGTTTATTTCTGGGCATTCTGTCCTCTTCCATTGGTCGATATCTCTGGTTTTGTGCCAGTGCCACACTGATGTGTTACTGTAGCTTAGGAAAATATCTTTTAAATCCTCCCAGTTTAAAGACATTTTGTCAGTATGTTTTGAGTATCTTTGGATTTTTCAAAGATCCTTCAGAAACGGTGATATCTCAGTTTGAGGTTTTCAGTGTGTACTGTGGCACCCCATGTGAGGAGACTGAATTACTCTTGGATTTTAGTAGGCAAACAAAGCAATTAAAAATTGTTAGTCAGTTGTGTCCGATTCTTTGTGAGTCCCAAGGCTTCCCCATCCTCCACCATCTCCTGGAGTTTGCTCAAACTCATGTCCATCAATTTGGTGGACTTGATGCCATCCAACCATCTCATCCTTTGTTGTCCCCTTCTCCTCCTGCCCTCAATCTTTCTCAGCTCAGAGGCTTTTTCCAATGGGTCAGCTCTTCACATCAGGTGGCCAAATATGGGAGCTTCAGCATCAGTCCCTCCAATGATCATTCAGGGTTGATTTCCTTTAGGATTGACTGGTTTGATCTCCTGGCAGTCCAAGGGACCATCAAGAGTCTTCTCCAACACCATAATTCGAAAGCATCAATTCTTTGATGCTCAACCTTCTTTACGGTCCAACTCTCTTTCTGTACAAGACTACTAAAAAAAAAACAAAAAACAAAACAAAACGTAGCTTTGACTGTACAGACCTTTGTTGGCAAAGTGATGTCTCTGCCTTTTAATACACTATCCAGCTTTGTCATAGCTTTTCTGCAAAGGATCAAGCATCTTCTCATTTCATGGCTGCAGTCACCATCTGCAGTGATTTTGGGGTCCAAGAAAATAAAGTCTGTCACTGTTTCCATTGTTTCCCAATGTATTTGCTCTTGAGTGATGGGACCCACTGTCATGATCTTCATTTTTTAAATGTAGAGTTTTAAACCAGCTTTTCCCCTTTCTGCTTTCACCTTCATCAAGAGGCTCTTTAGTTCCTCTTCTCTTTCTGCCAACAAGGTGGTGTCATCTGCATATCTGAGGTTACTGACATTTCTCCAAGTACTGTTGATTCCAGCTTGTGCTTCATCCATCCCAGCATTTTGCATGATGTACTCTGCATATTAGTTAAATAAGTGGGTGGCAATATACAGCCTTGACATACTCCTTTCCCAATTTGGAACCAGTCCATTACTCATGTCTGGTTCTAACTGTTGCTTCTTAACCTGCATACATGTTTCTCAGGAGGCAGCTAAGGTGCTCTGGCATCCCCATCTCTTGACAAAGTTTCCACAATTTGTGTGATTCTCAGGCTTTAGCATAGTCAGTGAAACAGAGGTAGATGTTTTTCTGGAATTCTCTTTTTCTCTGATCCAATGGATGTTGGCAATTTGATCTCTGGCTCCTCTGCCTTTTCTAAATCTAGCTTGTACATCTGGAAGTTCTCAGTTCACATGCTGTTGAAGTCTGGCTTGTAGTATTTTGAACATTACCTTGCTAGTGTGTGAAATCAATGCAACTGTGCAGTAGTTTGAGCATTCTTTGGCGTTGCCCTTCTTTGGGATGGGAATGAAAACTGACCTTTTCCAGTCCTGTGGCCACTGCTGAGTTTTCCAAATGTGCTGGCATATTGAATGCAGCAGTATCACAGCAGCATCTTTTAGGATTTGAAATAGTTCAGCTGGAATTCCATCACCTCCACTAGATTTGTTTGTGGTGATGCTTCCTAAGGCCCACGTGACTTCACATTCCAGTATGTCTGGCTCTAGGTGCGTGATCACAGCATCATGGATATCTGGGTCATTAAGATCTTTCCTGAGTAGTTCTTCTGTGTATTATTCCCAACTCTTCTTAATCTCTTCTGCTTCTGTTAGGTCCATACCATTTCTATCCTTTGTTGTGATCGTATTTGCATGAAATGATCCCTTGATATCTCTGTTTTTCTCAAAGAGATCTCTAGTACCTTATGATTATGCAGTGAAAGTGACAGATTCAAGGAATTAGATCCTTTAGATGGAGTGCGTGAAGAACTATCGATGAAGGTTCATAACACTGTACAAGAGGTAGTGATCAAAACCATCCCCATGAAAAAGAAGTGCAAAAAGGTAAAATGGCTGTCTGAGAAAGCCTTACAAATAGCTGAGAAAAGAAGAGAAGTGAAAGGCAAAGGAGAAAAGGAAAGATATACCTATCTGAATGCAGAGTTCCAAAAAATAGCAAGGAGAGATAAGAGAGCCTTCCTAAGTGAACACTGCGGTTACTAATACTTTGTCCTATAAACTTCTTTGGGTAAAGCACAGACAGAGTGTAGTCTGTCTTCCCTTTCTGTGGAAAGCTGCTTTAGGGGGAACTCGTGCTCTCTGCCATAAATGAACCCCTGCTAAGGAAAGCAGGATTACCTAACAATATGTATTCTAATAAAAAGAAAAGATCCTTCACAGTCTAGAAGTCCTGTTGCTGAAAAAGATGAAACCAAGTATCCTTTTCTTTTCTTCCAACTTGCTTTAAAAATTAACTTAGAATGGGAGTTCCCTGGTGTGTAAGAATCCACGTGCCACTGCAGGGGACATGAGTTCGATCCCTGGTCTGGGAAGATTATACATGCCGCAGGGCAACCAAGCCCATGTGCTGCAGCTACTGAGCCCACAAACAGCAGCTGTTGAGACATACACGCCCTAGAGCCCAAGCTAGTGGTGAGCAGGGGCTGCCAGTTGTGACATGTGGGCTGCTTCTTGTGGCTTCTCTTGCTGCAGACAAGCTCCACAACAAGAGATGCCACCACAAGGAGAAGCTCACACACAACAACTTTAGCCCCTGCTTACTACAACTAGAGAAAGCCTGTGGGCAGCAGTGAAGACCCAGTGCAGCCAAAAATAAATCAATGAATACATTTTTTTTAAAGTTCAAGAAATGCATTTTAAAAAGGAAAAGAAAATGAAAAACCTTATAAAAATTAATTTAGGAAAATGTGGTCAAGATTGAATTTAGAAAGAATGTTTCAGAAAGAAATACAAATGCATAAAGAAATAAAAATTCAAATAGACTACTTTACACAGAATACTAGACTAAATGTTTTGTGATACAACAGGAACGAGGCAAAGCACAGGAATAAAAAAGGGCATCTTTTAATGAACGAAACCAGTCTCTGCAGTGACTGTGAAAGCAAGAAATATTACAATAAGTAACCATTAATGCACATTCTACTCATCGTACCCTTTCATGCAATGCTTTTTATTTTCATTTACATCTCTTAACACTAGCAGAGAATTCTTTTCAGTTTTATTCATGTACTTGCGGCTGTGCTGGGTCTTCATTGCTGTGTGCAGGCTTTCTCTAGCAGTGGTGAGCAGGGGCTACTTGTTGTGATGCATGGGCTTCTCCTTGTGGCTTCTCTCGTTGCAGAGCATGGTCTTTAGGTGCATGGGCGTCAGTAATTGTAGCACTTGGGCTTAGCTGTCTTGTTGTATGTGGAATCTTCCTGGACCAGAGTTCAAACCTGGGTCCCCTGCACTGGACCACCAGAGAATTCTAGCACAGCATTCTGAAATCGCCAAGCATAAGTTGTATGCAGCTGAGTGAAAAGATCAAAATGTACTCAGTTTTCCAGAAGTGCTGATGAACATGGAAAATGACAAAATCCTTTTACATACCCATTTACATAACTATTGACAAAAATATAAGCGTATATTGTTAAGGAGAGCATGATTATGATCAATTCCATAAAGAAAGAAACTGAAGTAATGTATAATAAATGGTTCAGAGGCCAAGCATTTGGTTACCATTCTTAAATGCTTTTCAAAATAGTTGATCCTCATGAAATGCAATGTACCAACAGTCTTGGGGTCTGTGTTGTTGCAGGGACACCGATAAGGGTAATGACATTTCCTCTTTGAGGAAGACAAGTGTTCAAGATCCAGGATTTGTTTAGGTTGTCCAGTCCTCTTCCATATTTACCACCAGGGAACCAATTAGTAAATCAATACCCAATAAAAATAAGTGTATCATGAATAAGTGAGGTCTGTAGAAATTAAATTCAATTGTGTGTGTATGTTGAATTTTAAAACCTATTTTTGTTCAAAGTGTGGATGGCATCTTAGTGATCCTTTAGCAATGTGCTTATGCTCAGTGCAAAACAAAAAATGCCACGAGTTCTTCAACTATAAGATAAGGTGTGCTTGCAAAGATAAAGCATATCAAATCTTCATTTGGTTGGTCGATATTAAGAATGGTCCTAATGTAGCCGATGCATGAATGTGAAGACTCATTTGCTCCCTGGAAAGAAGAAAGGTAAGTACTTAGTACTTATCAGAAAGTTGTGGAAAAAATAGGTAATTCTGACCTTCTTTATACTGAAGATGTCTTATTTTCTAGTAATTAGCCCAGCTTCTCAAGCTGGAGAGAAAAATTCTCTGATGCACTTCATGGATAAGGCAGTTATTTTCCCATTCCAGGGAACGTGGAAGCCTCCTTTCCAGATCTCAAGAGCTGCATGCAGTCAGATGAGGAGGGTCACTCATTAAATCTCCTCTGCATGAGCATTTCCACTCCTTGCTGTCCCTTCAGACCATCCTGCATTTAGTGGTATATGTACTGTTACTTTCAAAAAGACTATTGGTTTATTCTCTCTGTGAATAAAACCATACCTTAGGTCTACCATCTTTGCTGTATTCCCTCCTGTATGTCCATCTTCTTATGTTTCAATTGTTTATAAATCTGCCCGCAGGCATAATTATTAAATATTCAACATGAGGCCTATTTAAGGAAATCTATATCTGTGAATCTTCCAAATCTAGTAAATCAAGTAATCTGTAGAGAACAGTGTTCTCTGTTTGTAAAGGAAAAAAAAAAAAATCATTGTGTAAAGAGCAGTAGCTTTCCACTGCAACAATCAGATGTTTAAGAAAAATCAATATACTTGTTGACAGTGACAATTAGAGAGTTCTCCATCTTTCACCTCAATTTAGCCACAAAGAGACCCAAGATACTGGATATTCAGGGTTCATTAAGCATTGATGAAATATATCATGTAACAGTTACAGGGAAGAATACAGAAGAATTTACAACTATTACACTTCATTTTTAAAAGCATATTTTCCCACTAGAACAAGTTTTTGTTGTGATATGGCTTTTAAGTGGGTAATCTTTTCTGTCTGTTGTATAAATGGTCATGTGTATTACTTTGATCATAACTTATTTGTTACTTGACTAATGACAGGTCTTAAAGGTGATACAATATTTCCTTCATTACAATGTGAATATATTAGATTAGCATTTTGAATATTCTGTTCAGATGGATTGTAGGCAGAAGTATTTAATCTTTTTAGTGAATAAATATAGGCAGAAAGCATCAGAACAAAAGATTGAGTGGTCTTCCTAGGCCCAAGTTCTCATTCTTACATACAGAAAAAACTGTTGCATGTCCTGTTTCACTTTTTTAATAATTCAGTTTGACTGATGTCACATTTAAAAAATGAACAGATTTGTACTGTTAAAATTTTCTATAATGTCTCAAAAAGATAGATAGAATGAATGCTGGTGGATCCCTGGCTACTGGAAATATAAAATTTTCTTAGAGATTAGTTGTGATAATTCATGTGAAATGGTTATCATAATTTTGGTGCATAATAGAAGGTCAGTCATCATCAGTGGCAGCTCCAGAACTTCTGTATAAGACAGCATACAGTCAACAATCTGAAAGGAGAGTAAGAAGACTTGTTTTGAAGTTGTAATTTTTCATAGCAAGTATATTGCTTTTGTTTTGATTGTATATATTTTTTGATTTTCCTGGGAAGAAGCATGGATGGAACCTAATGTAAGTGGAAAATCCTCCCTGCACCCTACCAGGTCACACCGATGCCACATATGATTATTAAAGGCTTCATTTAGGGAAGATTGAGTCAGATGTTCCTCTATTTACAAGGGGGCATAGGCACTAATAACTAAAACACAGAGACCTGAGCCACGTCTTCAATTTTGCTTGAACTCCTACTGTCCACATGTACCTGATTTTTCCTGTAAACTCTGAGTAATTTGGCTTTACTGTATTGACTTGTTTTTCTTCTATTTTTTTATACTATTGTATTAAATTTTGGTTCATGAATTGTAATAATTCATCAAGGCTTCAACATTAAACATGTAGAATACACACTGTAATTTTGTACTGTGATTGTAGCATGTTTTATGCTCTAATCCTTTATATTAATGTTATCTTCATCTTAAAATAGCATATTTATCCTGTTTTCTTACTATCATTTATTGAGTTTCTATTTCTCCTTAATTCCTAGCTTATTTAATAAACCTTTCTAGTTTCTTTTCTCTTGTAAATTTCAGTCTCCCCAAATATCTACCATTTTCATTTATATATAAACTTTCCTAGTCTGTGATTGTATTAATTATTTATGATTTTAAAGTAATTAGCTAGAAATAAGAAATGAAAAGTTAGAACGCATTTAGCTTTTGTGCAACATTTTAACTTTTCAAGTGATGATTTCGTACTTTAGCCAATTCCTTTCAGCAGAAAGATGTAATGTAGCCCTCTGGTTGGTATTACTAGGGCTTATTATTCATTCAGCCTTCATTTATGTTTTAGTTTACATTCAGTTCAGTTCAGTCGTGTCCGACTCTTTTCGACCCCATGAATTGCAGCACGCCAGGCCTCCCTGTCCATCACCAACTCCCGGAGTTCACCCAAACTGATGTGCATCGAGTCGGTGATGCCATCCAGCCATCTCATCCTCTGTCGTCCCCTTCTCTTCCTGCCCCCAATCCCTCCCAGCATCAGAGTCTTTTCCAATGAGTCAAATCTTCACATGACGTGGCCAAAGCACTGGAGTTTCAGCTTTAGCATCAGTCCTTCCAAAGAATATCCAAGACTGATCTCCTTTAGAATGGACTGGTTGGATCTCCTTGCAGTCCAAGGGACTCTCAAGAGTCTTCTCCAGCAGCACAGTTCAAAAGCATCAATTCTTTGGCGCTCAGCTTTCTTCACAGTCCAACTCTCACATCCATACATGACCACTGGAAAAACATCTCAAAACTTCAAAGATAAATTAAAAACAGTTGTTGACTAAACAGATCCAGGAATATTTGTAGCCTAATTTATAACCTCTTTTTGATAAAATGAAAAAAAGTAATATATAAACTAATGTTATAGAAGCTGTATATAATTTTTATTATATACTTACTTATTTAACACCCCACTCGGCATGCACAGTATGAAATCATAAAAGCAACAAACATCGCTGTGCCAATACTTTGTAAGATTATTTGTACCAGGTGAAGGAGGTTTATTTTTCCAGTTACTTGATCTATGAACATTGCTGCCTTCTCATCAGCAATGGTGGCAGTCTGTAATAAAGTTAATAGTGTTTTGGGGGTAGTTTAGTGAAGCAAAATACTCAAAACTTTCAATTTATGTATCAGTTTTTTTTCAAAACACTACATAAATTTTAGTTACTTTTTTCTGTAAAACAAGGTAATGGAAGTCTCTTTGCATGTCAAAGAAGGTAATAAATGCCCAGGTGGAATATTTAGAGAAATACAATCATTTCCCTTAAACATGTTATATAGCATTCTTCAATACACTGACTTCTTTTTCAATACACTGGTCTTACAGAAATATTTTCCAGTTTCCCAAAGAATGTTTCTAGTGACAGAGGGAAATATCAGGGGTCAGCAGTTTTCTTCCTCTAAAGGCTTATAAAATGCATTTCCTAATTCTGTGGCTAATCCATTCCATGATTTTTATACTAAAAATGTCTTGGCAGGAGATAAACTGCCTACATTTACTATAATCTCATCTTTATAAACTTGGTTGGTTTTTATTAACACTACAATATTCACACTGAGTTATTTGGAATGTCATTTTTGCATGACAAGCACTATGACAAGAGATAGTGTTTAATAGATGCATTATGGAAATAATCTTGAATGATAGGAAGTACTTTCTAAAATAAAAACACTGAAATCTAACATAATCCTGATATTTCTGCATGGCTTGGTTCTCTCACAATAATTAATTATATAATTAATAAAGCATAAACTTGCCCACATGAGTAATGGAAACTCATACAACTTCAAATACTATCCACACTTACTCAATTTTCAATCATCCAAGGTTTTTTCTATATACAAAGATGTTTACTATTTTAGTGACTAATAGATAAAAATACTAACCTCATTAAGCCAAAGAATAGGCACCAAATAGTTCTGCTTTAGGTGCTTTAATGCTCTGTAATACACATTGAAAATAAGTATAAAATATTAAATAATTATGGAAATAATTATATATTATGCATGCATAACAGAAATGTTAGTAATTATCTCTATACATGAATGTTCAGAAGCTAGTTGCTGTTGTGTCTTGGTTAAATTCCTTGATTTTTGTTCCATGTGATGAATAATTTAAATTTTAATGTCTGTTTCTGAGTTTTATAATCACTCTTATGAATCTTTCTAATATATATTTCTAATTAGATTCACTTTTGCTAATCATTTATTTTCCCTTTCAACAAGTGATGCCCAGGAAACTGAGAGTCAATTCCTAGGCAGGTTGCTAAGAAGTCCGGGGTCCCCAAGGAGAGTGGGGTCCAGAATTCTCAAGGAGGAAGAAAGGACAAACTTTTTTATCCTCTATATTCCTTAGGATTATATAACAATAATGTAACCTGCTTGAGGACAGTTTCTGGAAAAAAAAAAAAAAACATTCTGGCTAATCCTGTTATCATAAAATGTAAATTATGGGAGTGGGTCTAGTAAGGTCTTTACAACCTCCAGACATTGTTTTGATTCACTGTAATAACTGATTAAAAGTATATAACTCCATTGCTAACACTAGTGATGGGGTACTCTTTCTGCCCTCTTCTGATGTCTATGTCAGAAGCTTTCTCTACCTCTTTTATACTTTGAAAAAAACTTTATTACACAAAAGTTCTGAGCAATTAAGCTGCGTCTCTGGCCCTGGATTGAATTCTTCTCCTCCAGAGGCCAAGAATCCCAGTGTCTTTTGTGGTTTGGCAACAACCCTTCAAAACTAAACTTCGAATTCTGGAACCTACTGTCATAGAAATATTTGGACAGCTAGTGGAATGAGCAATACCACCATACACTCATTCCAAAATGTGTGTAAATACCATTTCAATACAAACTAGATATAATTCTAAATTGCAAATGAAAGTTATTAGCATTTAACAATTTAATGAATTAAGCCAAAGAAGTTGAAATTTTATTTTATATGTGTTTTTTCATCATATTGGATTATTACTGCATGAGTTTATTCAAGAAAACTAAGAAGTGGCAAGAATACACAGAACTATACAAAAAAGATCTTCACAACCCAGATAATCGTGATGGTATGATCACTCACCTAGAGGCAGACATCCTGGAATGTGAAATCAAGTAGGCCTTAAGAAGCATCACTATGAACAAAGCTAGTGGAGGTGATGGAATTCCAGTTGAGCTATTTCAAGTCCTAAAAGATGATGCTGTGAAAGTGCTGCACTCAATATACCAGCAAATTGGAAAACTCAGCAGTGGCCACAGGACTGGAAAAGGTTAGTTTTCATTCCAATCCCAAAGAAAGACAATGCCAAAGAATGCTCAAACTACCTCACAATTGCACTAGTAAAGTAATGCTCAAAATTCTCCAAGCCAGGCTTCAGCAATACATGAACTGTGAACTTCCAGATGTTCAAGCTGGTTTTAGAAAACGCAGAGGAACCAGAGACCAAATTGCCAGCATCCTTTGGATCATCAAAAATGCAAGAAAGTTCCAGAAAAATTTCTGCATTATTGACTAAACCAAAGCCTTTGACTGTGTTGACACAATAAACTGTGGAAAATTCTGAAAGAGATGGGAATACCAGACCACCTGACCTGCCTCCTGAGAAACCTGTATGCAGGTCAAGAAGCAACAGTTAGAACTGGACACGGAACAACAGACTGGTTCCAAACTGGAAAAGGAGTACGTCAAGGCTGTAAATTGTCACCCTGCTTATTTAACTTCTCTGCAGAGTACATCATGAGAAACACTGGGCTGGAGGAAGCACAAGCTGGAATCAAGATTGCCGGGAGAAATACCCATAACCTCAATATGCAGATGACACTCTTATGGCAGAAAGCAAAGAAGAACTAAAGAGCCTCTTGATGAAAGTGAAAGAGGAGAGTGAAAGTTGGCTTAAAGCTCAACATTCAGAAAACTAATATCATGGCATCTGGTCCCATCACTTCATGGCAAATTGATGGGTGAACTGTGGAAATAGTGACAGACTTTATTTTTTTAGGTTCCAAAATCCCTGCAGATGGTGACTGCAGCCATGAGATTAAAAGACACTTGCTCCTTGGAAGAAAAATTATGACCAACCTAGACAGCATATTAAAAAGCAGAGACGGGAGGGGGGTTCATGTTTGGGAACGCATGTACACCCGTGGTGGATTCATGTCAATGTATGGCAAAACCAATACAGTATTGTAAAGTAAAATACAGTAAAAATAAAAATTAAAAAAAAAAAAAGCAGAGACATTACTTTGCCAACAAAGGTCCATCTAATCAAAGCTATGGTTTTTCCAGTAGTCATGTATAGATGTGAGAATAGGACTATAAAGAAAGCTGAGCGCCAAAGAATTTATGCTTTTGAACTGTGGTGTTGGAGAAGACTGTGGTGTTGAGAGTCCCTTGGACTGCAAGAAGTTCAAACCTTTCCATCCTCAAGGAAATCGGTCCTGAATATTAATTGGAAGGACTGATTCTGAAGCTGAAACTCCAATACTTTTGCAACCTGATGCGAAGAACTGACTCATTTGAAAAATCCCTGCTGGTGGGAAAGATTGAAGGTAGGAGAAGGGGAAGACAGAGGATGAGTAGGCTGGATGGCATCACTGACTCAATGGACATGAGTTTGATTAAACTCCAGGAGTTGGTGATGGACAGGGAGGCCTGGAGGGCTGTAGTCCATGGAGTTTCAAAGAGTCAGACATGACTGAGCAACTGAACTGAACTGAACTGATGGTGACAAAGAATACATTAATCCACAGCTTAGAGTTTCTTCAGTCAGAAATTCTTGGACATAGGCCTTCAAATCATTTAATGGTCATAGTTTTCTTTAGTAGCCTATTTTGACATTCCTAAAGGGGCAGATATTCTAAATTTATGTAGAAATTAGAAAAAAAATTATCTCTAAATCTTTAAGAGTATCAGTAATAAACCTGGTAGCAAGAGTTGAGATGCAAACCTCTTAGGTGCCAACATGGAAGGATATAACCATGCTGATACACTTAGCGTGGGTGGCTGTGACAGGCGCATTTAGCCTGGCCAAGAGGAGCTACCCCAGTCTGAGGTCAGGGGCAGAAGCCAGGAGGACCCCATGCTAGAGGGGCGGTGGCCAAGAGGAGTTACCCCATGTCCGAGGTCAGGGGCAGCGGCTGAGAGTGCCAGGCTGCGACGGTGCAGGAACGGCAGAGAGGAGCTACCCCAGTCCGAGGTCAGGGGCGGCAGCCGAGAGGATCTACCCCACGCCCGAGGCCAGGGGCGGTGGCCAGGAGGAGCAACCCCAACTCCAAGGAGCAGTGGCTGCGCAGGCAGAGGGCCTCCAAGGTAAGGAGCAGTGGTTGTTCTTTGTTGGATCAGCCGTGAAGAGATATCCCACGTCCAAGGTAAGAGAAACCCAAGTAAGATGGTAGGTGTTGCAAGAGGGCATCAGAGGACAGACACACTGAAATCATACTCACAGAAAACTAGTCAATCTAATCACACTAGACCACAGCCTTGTCTAACTCAAAAAACTAAGCCATGCACGTGGGGCCACCCAAGATGGGCGGGTCATGGTGGAGAGGTCTGACAGAATGTGGTCCACTGGAGAAGGGAATGGCAAACCACTTCAGTATTCTTGCCTTGAGAATCCCATGAACAGTATGAAAAGGCAAAATATTAGGACACTGAAAGAGGAACTCCCCAGGTGAGTAGGTGCCCAATATGCTACTAGAGATCAATGGAGAAATAACTCCAGAAAGAATGAAGAGATGGAGCCAAAGCAAAAACAATACCCAGTTGTGGATGTGACTGGTGATAGAAGCAAGATCTGATGCTGTAAAGAGCAATATTGTATAGGAACTTGGAATGTCAGGTCAATGAATCAAGGCAAATTGGAAGTGGTCAGACAGGAGATGGCAAGAGTGAACGTTGACATTCTAGGAATCAGCGAACTAAAATGGACTGGAATGGGTGAATTTAACTCAGATGACCATTATATCTACTGCTGCGGGCAGGAATCCCTTAGAAGAAACGGAGTAGCCATCATGGTCAACAAAAGAATCCGAAATGCAGGACTTGGATGCAATCTCAAACATGACAGAATGATCTCTGTTCATTTCCAAGGCAAACCATTCAATATCAGAATAATCCAAGTCTATGCCCCGACCAGTAATGCTGAAGAAGCTGAAGTTGAACGTTTCTGTGAAGACCTACAAGACCTTTTAGAACTAACACCCAAAAAAGATGTCCTTTTCATTATAGGGGACTGAAATGCAAAGGTAGGAAGTCAAGAAACACCTGGAGTAACAGGCAAATTTGGCCTTGGAATGTGGAATGTAGCAGGGCAAAGACTAGTAGAGTTTTGGCAAGAGAATGCACTGGTCATAGCAAACACCCTCTTCCAACAACACAAGAGAAGACTCTACACATGGACATCACCAGATGGTCAACACCGAAATCAGATTGATTATGTTCTTTGCAGAAACTCTATGCAGTCAACAAAAACAAGCCAAGGAGCTGACTGTGGCTCAGATCATAAACTCCTTATTGCCATATTCAGACTTAAATTGAAGAAAGTAGGGAAAACGACTAGACCATTCAGGTATGACCTAAATCAAATCCCTTATGGTTATACAGTGGAAGTGAGAAATAGATTTAAGGGACTAGATCTGATAGACAGAGTGCCTGATGAACTATGGACTGGGGTTCATGACATAGCACAGGAGACAGGGATCAAGACCATCCCCATGGAAGTAAATGCAAAAAAGCAAAATGGCTGTCTGGCTAGGCTTTACAAATAGCTGTGAAAAGAAGAGACACGAAAAGCAAAGGAGAAAAGGAAAGATACAAGCATCTGAATGCAGAGTTCCAAAGAATAGCAAGGAGAGATAAGAAAGCCTTACTCAGTGATCAATGCAAAGAAATAGAGGAAAAGAACAGAATGGGAAAGACTAGAGATTTCTTCAAGAAAATTTACCAAGGGAACATTTCATCCAAAGATGGGCTCAATAAAGGACAGAAATGGTCTGGACCTAACAGAAGCAGAAGATATTAAGAAGAGGTGGCAAGAATACACAGAAGAACTGTACAAAAAAGATCTTCACGACCCAGGTAATCACGATGGTGTGATCACTCACCTAGAGCCAGACATCCTGGACTGTGAAGTCAAGTGGGCCTTAGCAAGCACCACTACGAACAAAGCTAATGGAGGTGATAGAATTCCAGTTGAGCTATTTCATATCCTGAAAGATGATGCTGTGAAAGTGCTGCACTCAATATGCCAGCAAATTGGAAAACTCAGCAGTGGCCACAGGACTGGAAAAGGTCAGTTTTCATTCCAATCCCAAAGAAAGGCAATGCCAAAGAATGCTCAAACTACTGCACAATTGCACTCATCTCACATGCTAGTAAAGTAATGCTAAAATGTCTCCAAGTCAGGCTTCAGCAATACGTGAACCATGAATTTCCTGATGTTCAAGCTGGTTTTAGAAAAGGCAGAGGAACCAGAGATCAAATTGCCAACATCTGCTTGATCATCAAAAAAGCAATAGAGTTCCAGAAAAACATTAATTCTGCTTTATTGACTATGCCAAAGCCATTGACCGTGTGGATCACAATAAACTGTGGAAAATTCTGAAAGAGATGGGAATACCAGACCACCTGACCTGCCTCTTGAGAAACCTGTATGCAGGTCAGGAAGCAACAGTTAGAATTGGACATAGAACAACAGACTGGTTCCAAATAGGAAAGGAGTATGTCAAGGCTGTATATTGTCACCCTGCTTATTTAACTTCTCTGCAGAGTACATCATGAAAAACACTGGGCTGGAAGAAGCACAAGCTGGAATCAAGATTGCCGGGAGAAATATCAATTGCCTCAGATATGCAGATGACACCACCCTTATGGCAGAAAGTGAAGAGGAACTAAAAGGCCTCTTGATGAAAGTGAAAGTGGAGAGTTAAAAAGTTGGCTTAAAGCTCAACATTCAGAAAACGAAGATCATGGCATCCAGTCTCATCACTTCATGGGAAATAGATGGGGAAACAGTGGAAACAGTGTCAGACTTTATTTTTTGGGGCTCCAAAATCACTGCATGGTGATTGCAGCCATGAAATTAAAAGACACTTACTCCTTGGAAGGAAAGTTATGACCAACCTAGATAGCATATTCAAAAGCAGAGACATTACTTTGCTAACAAACGTCCATCTAGTCAAGGCCCTGTTTTTACCTGTGATCATGTATGGATGTGAGAGTTGGACTGTGAAGAAAGCTGAGCACCAAAGGATTGATGCTTTTGAACTGTGGTGTTGGAAAATACTCTTGAGAGTCCCTTGGGCTGCAAGGAGATCCAATCAATCCATTGTGAAGGAGATCAGCCCTGGGATTTCTTTGGAAGGAATCATGCTAAAGCTGAAACTCCAGTGCTTCAGGCACCCCATGCGAAGAGTTGACTCATTGGAAAAGACTCTGATGCTGCAAGGGATTCAGGGCAGGAGAAGGGGACGACCAAGGATGAGATGGCTGGATGGCATCACTGACTCGATGAACATGAGTCTGAGTGAACTCCAGGAGTTGATGATGGACAGGGAGACCTGGCGTGCTGTGATTCATGGGGTCGCAAAGAGTTGGACATGACTGAGCAACTGATCTGAACTGATACAATTTTTCATATTTCCTTTTACATTTTTTTCTGTACATATATATTTTCTTCATACAAATTTGTTTATGCAGGCCATTCACTGCCTGTCTTCCTAGTCCAGCTACCTAAATTTCAGTAGAACTTTCTTTTATTTCTATTTACCAACATTTTGTTTTATAGAGGTTCAGGTAGAGTTTTACTTTCATGACTCCTATTATTATCTGTGTTTGGTCAATGCCTTGGGCTAAATAACTCTGATCATCTACATTACTTTAAAAAACAGATTTTTTTTTTTTACATTGGAGTATAATTGCTTTACAGTGCTGTGTTAATTTCTTCTGTACAACAGCATGAATCAGTTATAAGTATACATAAACCCCCTTCATCTTCAGCCTGCCTGCCACCCCTCTACATCATCACAAAGCACTGAGCGAACTCCCTGTGTGATACAGCAGCTTCCCACTACCTGTTTTACACATGGTTGTGTGTTTACGTCAGGGCTGCTCTCTCAATCCATTCTACCCTCTCCTTCCCTCGCTGTGTCCACACATCCATTCTTACATCCTCATCTCTACTCCAGCCCTGCCAATAGGTTCATCGGTGTCCCTTTTCTAGATTGCATATATATGTGTTAATGTATGATATTTTTCTGACTTAGAGTACTTGAATTTTATATTCTTTCCCCTTCTTTTCATAGATATATTCTCATTCTTACAAGAAAATACTAAAAATCATAATGAAACTTGTTCAAGAGACTCACTCAATTTTTCTTGCTGGTTTAACCAACATATTGATCTGCAGCCGTTTTGCAAACTGTAGAGTGAATCCAGTTACCTAAAGACAGAACAAACTAAATTAATTATCCACTTCCTTAAAAAAAAAAGCATTAATCCAAAATTTATTCTTACTGTTACATAGAACCGAAGGTGAAACTCTACTACTTGAAATTTATTAAATAATAATTGGACATATTGCATCATGCACACATAATTCTCCATAGTTAAATTTTGTGTGTACACGAATGGGTGTATACAGATGTATATGCCCATGCATATACAGGCACACAAAATTCCTTTGCCCATCCTAATGCCTAGGCTTTATTTAAATTTATGATATTTATTTGAACTGGTTTTGAGGGGTTCACAACAATAGTACTGAAACCCAGAACTCATATACTGTAAACAAATCCTGAACGTTGCATGATTAAGGATATATCAGTCAAAACCCATATATCATGCATATAATTATAATACTACTTATTATTCTTTAAACTGAAATGTGACTCCTAAAATTCTGGCATATCATTTAAACTTTGAAAAGGAGAATATTAAATGGAAAGTTGAAAATTGTTACTCTATAGGAAATTTAATAGATTTTTCCCTATACTGAGTATAATGAATCTTACCTCAAATGCATATATATCTGTAAAATCTTTTAATTGCTTGTAATCTACAGTGTTCCTTCATGTGAGCAGTACTTGCAGTTAAGTTATAAAATGAGCATAAAATTGTACTTTATACCAAATTGTTTTAAGTAAAATCATTTTTGTCATAGCTTTCTCTGACCTATGAACAATTTAAAAAGTCTATAAAATTCCACATGCTAAAAAAACTAAAACAGAATTACTTCATCTCATAAGCAACAACAGGAAAATAAATGTAATTTTCCTTGATATAAAAGTAAGTAATTTATCAAGATTGTGATGCAGTAAATATAACCAATAAATGTGATTGAGAAAATGGAGAGAATTTAATTCTTCTTTCATTAAAAAAATAATGTTAAACCAAACAGGTCAATAATGTAGTTGCTTACAGGTTCAACATCTAAGTATGTGCTATGTTCTTCTTCATTTGGACTTAAGCCTTCAACAGGTTCTGCAATTTCTGGACTTGCATGTAGAAAATGAGGAAGTGAAATGTACACAGGTTTTCCTGAAAGCAAGTTTTAAAAGACAAATGATATAAATACTTTTTCTTATTATACATCCTTCTCAGAAAAGATTTCCTTGAAGATAAAGCTTTTTAAGTTAAAAATGAAATGCAAAGTTTGCTTTGACTACTAATTGGATGGTGAGGGTTAGAGACGATTATAGCATGTAATCACTTTTGAACAATAACAAAAAAGAAATGTAACCAGTCATCCTTTAGGTGTTTATTTCCTATAAGTAAGGCTTAGCTGGCCTTCTCTGCTAGCTCAGTGGTAAAGAATCCGCCTACCAATACAGGAGATGCAGGTTTGATCGCTGGGTCAGGAAGATCCCCTGGAGGAGGAAATGGCAACCACTCCATTTTCTTGACTGGGAAATTCCATGAAAAGAGGAGTCTGGCAGGCTACAGTCCATGAGGTCGAAAAGAGTCAGATAGGACTTAGCAACTAAGCAACAATGGCAAAGCTTAGCTGCTGAACACAAAGTTACAACCATATACCTACATGTTTCAGGTAGTAATATGTCTATGGACTGATAATTTTTAAAAGAGATTCTTCTTTCTTTCTTCACACCTACACCAATATGAAATAGGTGAGCAAAATATGATAACCTCCAAATTTTGAGTCAATTCTTGTTTTGGAGACTTCCTGAAATACACTTATTTTTATTCACCATTTTCTAGGATAGAAAAGTTAGAAAAATGTTAGATAAGTTGGGATGTTTAAAGTATTCTGGTAACTAATTTTATCCTAAATCTAAAAAGAGCACAGAGATTCTGCACAGCACAGAACACCATCAAAAATGAAGAGGCCACCTATGGGATGGGAAAAATATTTTCAGAACTTGTATCCCATAAGTAAGTAACATCCAAAATATACAAGGAATTCACACAACTCAAAAAAATAATCAGTTAAAAAATGAGCAAAGAACCTTAAAATTTATTTTCCAAAGTAGCACAGAAGAATATCAGGGTGGTTTTACCTAATAACAACTAAATTTTGCAACAGTGAAAATCAGAACAAAAACAGCCTACCACCTTCTGCCATTGTTGCTTTCTCACTTTAAATTTCTTGTGGAAAACAATCCTGGCTTAAGTTTACCCAGTTTAAAGAATAATGCAAATTATGCCATGGATTGTGACATGAAGAACCTGTAAACTCACCTTCTTTGCATTTGCTAATGTCAAGCACACCATATAAGGTACAATTTTTTGAGAGAAGTTTTTCTGTGCAGAAACAGTGGTTGTCTGGATTTTGAAGTGGAGATGCAAAAATCCTGGATGGAAGAACAAATCTATACACAGGGGTTCCTTTTAGATTAATTTCGGCTCCAAACACAGCATAAAATGACCTAAACACAGATACAAAAGAGGTTCATTCTGGGAAACCGAACTTCGTTCTGGAGATCCATTTTCTCCTATTTTTAAATTTACATTATTGCATTAACTTAGGAAAATTATGTAATCTTATTAGAATTCCTGTTTAATTCTTAGGAAAAAAATATTGAGAGATTTTAAGGTATGCCAGAACTCAATACTTGGATATGAGCTATTCTTACCTTTGTTTTCAAAAGCTTCTGAGATTAATTTTTGTGTGTGAACTGCAATAGAGTATTCATCCCTTGAGATGGGAATGGCAACCACTCTAGTTTTGTTGCCTGGAGAATCGCACAGATAGCGGAGCCTGGTGGGCCACAGTTACAGTCCACAGAGTCGCAAAGAGCTGGACATGACTGAGCGAGTAACCACATAGAGTATACAGCACACGTTTCTCATGGTTCATTTCTTCTGTGGATTAATTATCGATGACTCTCAAATCCCTAATTTGTGCCCAGTTTCAATGAGATAAAAATAAAGTTTCAATGTCCCAAAACTTAATCATGGAGAGAAGTTCTGCTTGAGTGTGTGCATGCTGGTGTTTAACATCTGCCTCTACACTCCCATCATTTACAGCTATCCACCATAACTTGGCAATGCACTCAATCCCACTATATACTTTTTTTTTTTTGATACCCGGATGACCTTAGCTCAAACTACCGCACAATTGCACTCATCTCACATGCTAGTAAAGTAATGCTCAAAATTCTCCAAGCTAGGCTTCAGCAATACATGAACCGTGAACTTCCTGATGTTCAAGCTGGTTTTAGAAAAGGCAGAGGAACCAGAGATCAAATTGCCAACATCTGTTGGATCATGGAAAAAGCAAGAGAGTTCCAGAAAAACATCTATTTCTGCTTTATTGACTATGCCAAAGCCTTTGACTGTGTGGATCACAATAAACTGGAAAATTCCCATGAAAGAGATGGGAATACCAGACCACCTGACCTGCCTCTTGAGAAATGTGTGTGCAGGTCAGGAAGCAACAGTTAGAACTGGACATGGAACAACAGACTGGTTTCAAATAGGAAAAAGAGTACATCAAGGCTGTATACTGTCACCCTGCTTATTTAACTTCTATGCAGAGTACATCATGAGAAACACTGGGCTGGATGAAGCACAAGCTGGAATCAAGATTGCCGGGAGAAATATCAATCACCTCAGATATGCAGATGACACCACCCTTATGGCAGAAAGTGAAGAAGAACTAAAAAGCCTCTTGATGAAAGTGAAAGAGGAGAGTGAAAAAGTTGGCTTAAAGCTCAACATTCAGAAAACGAAGATCATGGCATCCAGTCTCATCACTTCATGGGAAATAGATGGGGAAACAGTGGAAACAGTGTCAGACTTTATTTTTGGGGGCTCCCAAATCACTGCAGATGGTGATTGCAGTCATGAAATTAAAAGATGCTTACTCCTTGGAAGAAAAGTGATGACCAACCTAGATAGTATATTCAAAAGCAGAGACATTACTTTGCCAACAAAGGTCCGTCTAGTCAAGGCTATGATTTTTCCTGTGGTCATGTATGGATGTGAGAGTTGGACTGTGAAGAAGGCTGAGCACTGAAGAATGGATGGTTTTGAACTGTGGTGTTGGAGAAGACTCTTGAGAGTCCCTTGGACTGCAAGGAGATCCAACCAGTCCATTCTGAAGGAGATCAGCCCTGGGATTTCTTTGGAGGGAATGATGCTAAAGCTGAAACTCCAGTACTTTGGCTACCTCATGCGAAGAGTTGACTCATTGGAAAAGACTCTGATGCTGGGAGGGATTAGGGGCAAGAGGAGAAGGTGACGACCAAGGATGAGATGGCTGGATGGCATCACTGACTCGATGGACGCGAGTCTGAGTGAACTCCGGGAGTTGGTGATGGACAGGGAGGCCTGGCGTGCTGCGATTCATGGGGTCGCAAAGAGTTGGACACGACTGAGCGACTGAACTGAACTGAACTGACCTTATTTGAAGAAATTCTGCTTTCTTCAGTTTTACAGATAAGAAAAGTTTCAGAGATCTTCAAAGCTTTCTCAACCAGACAGAATTTAGAAACTAAATGTTTCAAGCATACCCAGTGCCCAGTGTGGGTGCTGATGCTCATGTGAAAGCTACTGCGCCCTGCCGATTTGAATGGATGCTGTAGTGTCAGTAGAGCACATTAACATAGATCTGTGCCTGGAATATCATCATTTTAGACATTTTAAGAAAGATTGGGCATGTCTTTCTTGACTGTTACTAAGCGTACTACTGCTTCAGTAAAAGAGAGGAACAAATAGCTCTTGCTTAGAAATGACAAAGAAGAAAACGATTTGCATCATGCAAAATACCCTTCTGCATCTTTCAGTTTTCAGAAAGTAATAAACACATTATGAATTCTATATTGTATTTATTAATATATCAAAAAACTTCCTTAATTTTATTTCATTTTTCTAATATACTACTATTGGGTGTGGTCTTCTTGATTTATCTTTTGTCACTTGGGGAAATAATTCTGACTTAGAGAAATACATTATTGTCTTTGTCTTACCTGCAAATGTCCGAGGAGAAGAATTGCAATACCCGGGTCTTCTCAATAAAAGGTGGAAATGAAGCTGCATCTGTTTAAAAGTTGAGCCAGTAGCAAGGGCTTAGATGCAGATTGTGTCTTAAATCAAGAAATCTTGATTCCAAAATGCTTGATAGAAATATAATATGAACTATAGAAATTGTACATGTAATTTTTTAAACAGAAATTTATTTTTCTCATTCCTTTCTCTTTTATTAAATTTTATGTTGGATCAGTTGATTAACCATGTTTTGTTAAGTTTCAGGAGTATAGCAAAATGATTCAGTTATACATACACATGTATCTATTCTTTTTCAATTTCTTTTCCCATCTAGGTTAAAAAAGAATATTGAGTAGCATTCTTTGTGCTATACAGTAAGTCCTTGTGGGTTATCTGTTTTAAGCATTAATAGTGTATATATGTCAATCCCAAACTCCAAATCTATCTCCCCCTCCAGCTTTTTCCCTCAGTCACTGTAGTTCATTGTCTTAAGTCTGTGAGTCTGTTTGGTAGTTCATTTGTATCACTTTTTTAAGATTCTGCATAAAAGCAATATGACATGATCCATGTCTTTCTCTGTCTAATTTACTTCACTTAGTATGATAAGCTCCAGGTCCATTCATATCGCTGCAAATGGCACTGTTTCATCCTTTTTAATAGCTGTAATATTGTTTCATATATGTGCCCCATTTTCTTTATCTGTTGATGGACATTTAGGTTGCTTTCGTGTCTTGGCTATGGTAAGCAGCACTGCAATGAATCCTGGGCTGCATATAACCTTTTGAACTACATTTTTACCCAGATACATGCCCAGGAGTGGGATTGCTATATCTTATGGTAGCGCTATTTTTAGTTTCTTAAGAAGCCTCCGCACTGTTCTCCATTGTGACTGTTACCAGTTTAAATCCCTACCAGCAGTACAGGAAGATTTCCTTTTCTGCACATCCTCTCCAGCAATTATTGTTAGTGGATTTTGGGGTGATGGAGTCTGACCATTGTGAAGTGATAACCTCATTGTAGTTTTGATTTGCATTTTTCTAGTAAATAGTGATTTTGAGCACATTTGCATGTACTTCTTGGCCACCTGTATGTCTTCTTTGAAGAAATGTCAACTTAGGTCTTTTGCCCATTTTTTTAAATTTTTTAATATGTATTTAATAGAGAGTATGAGCTGTTGAAAACTTTGGAAATTACTTGGTGACATTGTTTGAAAATATTTTCTCCAATTGTGAGTTGTCTTTTTATTTTGTTTATGGTTTACTTTGCTGTACAAAAGGTTTTGAGTTCAATTATGTCCTATTTGTTTATATTTCTTCTTATTTCTATTTCAGTATTTTCACCTCTCTAAGAGGTGGCTCAGAAAAGATACTGCAGTGATTTATGTCAGAGAGTGTTCTGCCTATATATTCCTCTAAGAGTTTTATAGTATTCAGTCTTTAGTTATTTAATTTAATTTAGTTATTTAATCCATTTTGAGTTTATTTGTATATGGTGTTAAAGAATGTTCAATTTCATTTTTTTGCATGTACTTGTCGCATTTTCTCAGCACCATTTATTGAAGAGACTGTGTTTTCTCCATTGTACAGTCTTACCTACTTAGCTGTACGTTAATTGTCCATATGTGTGTGAGCTGTTTCTGGCTTTCTACCCTGTTCCAGTGATCTACATTTCTGTTTTGGTGACACTACCATACTGTTTTGGTGACTGTAACTTTGTAGGACAGCCTGAAGTCAGGGAGCCATGATTCCTCCAACTTTGTTTTCTTTCTCAAGATTGCTTTGGCTATTCAAGGTCTTTTATGTCTCCATATACATTTAAATTTTTTTGTTCTAATTCTGTGAAAAATGCCATTGGTAATTTGATAGGGATTTCATTGAGTCTTTAGATTGCATTGGGTAATGTAGTCATTTTAACAGTGTTGATCTTTGAATACAAGAATGTGATGTATCTTTCCATCTGTTTGTGTCATCTTTGATTTCTTTCATCATCATATAGTTTCAGAGTATAGGTCTTTTGTTTCCTTCAGTTCAGTTCAGTCGCTCAGTCGTGTCCGACTCTTTGCGACCCTCATTGTTAGTGTACAGACATGGAATAGATTTCTGTGTAATAATTTTGTAATAATAATAATTACAAATTTACTTATCCTGCAACTTGACTGTGCTCAGATGCTCAGTTGAGTCTCTATGTGACCCCATGGACTGTAGCCCACCAGGCTTCTCTGTCCACGGGATTCTCCTGGCAAGAATAGTGGAGTGGGTTGCCATTTCCTTCTTCAGCAACTATATTACAGCTCTTCAAAAATGAATTCAGTGGTTTTCTGATAGCATATTTAGGATTCTTTGTGTATAGCATCATGTCATCTGCAAGCAATGACAGTTTTACTTCTTTTCCAATGTGGATTTCTTTTATTTCTTTTTCTTCTCTGATTGCCATGACTAGTACTTCCAAAACTATATTGAATAATAGTAGTAAGAGGCAACATCCTTTCTTGTTCCTGGTCTTAGAGGAAATGCTTTTATCTTCTAACTGTTGAATATGATGCTAACTATATTTTTGTCATAAATGGCCTTTAGTATGTTCAGAAAGGTCCCCTCTGTACCCACTTTCTAGAGTTTTTTTTTTTTTTTAATCTCAATGGATATTGAGTTTTGTCAAAAGCTCTTTCTACCATCTATTGAGATGGTTATATAATTTTATTCTTTAACATTCTTTGATGTCATATATCATACAGATTGATGTCCAGATATTGCAAAATCCTTGTATCCATGGTATAAATCCCACCTTATCATGTTGTGTGATCCTTTAATGTATTGTTTGATTTGGTTTGCTAGTAGTTTGTTGAAATTTTTCGCATCTGTATTCATCAATGATAATGACCCATGGTTTCCCTTTTTGTAGTATCTTTGTCTGGTTTTGGTATCAGGGTGATGGTATCCTCATAGAATGAGTTTGAGAATATTCCTTCTACTGCAAATTTTTCAGTAGTCTCAGAAGGACAGGTTTAACCCTTCTGTAAGTTTTTAGTAGAATACACCTGTGAAGCCATCTCAGTTCAGTTCAGTCACTCAGTCGTGTCTAACTCTTTGCGATCCCGTGAATCGCAGCATGCCAGGCCTCCCTGTCCATCACCAACTCCTGGAGTTGACCCAAACTTATGTCCATCGAGTTGGTGATGCCATCCAGCCATCTCATCCTCTGTCGTCCCCTTCTCCTTCTGCCCTCAATCCCTCCCAGCATCAGAGTCTTTTCCAATGAGTCAACTCTTCGCACAAGGTGGTCAAAGTACTGGAGTTTCAGCTTTAGCATCATTCCTTCCAAAGAAATCCCAGGGCCGATCTCCTTCAGAATGTACTGGTTGGATCTCCTTGCAGTCCAAGGCACTCTCAAGAAGCCATCTAGTCCTGGACAGCTTTTGTTAGAAGTTTTTAAAGCACAGTTTCAATTTTAGTACTTGTGATTGGTACGTTCATATTTTCTATTTCTTCTTAATTCATTCATGGGAGCGTATACCTTTCTAAGAATTTGTACATTTCTTCCAGGTTTCCCATTTCATTGACATATAGTTGCTTGTGTTTGTCTCTTATGATCCTTTGTATTTCTGTGGTGTTTGTTGTAACTTCTGGTTTTTTTTCATTCTAATTTTATTAATTTGAACTCTCTCCCTTTTTCTTTCCTTGATGAGTCTGGCTAAAGGTTTATCCATTTTGATTCTTTTTAAAGAACAAGCTTTTAGTTTTATTGACCTTTTCTATTTTTTCCTTTTTGATTCTGCTCTGATTTTTATGATTTGTTTTCTTCTACTAACTTTGGGTGTTGTTTGTTCTTCTTTTTCTATTGCTTTAGGTGTAAGGTTAGGTTTATTAGAAAATTTTATTGCTTCCTGAGATAAGATTGTATTGCTGTAAACTTCATTCTTACAGCTGCTTTTGCTTCTTCCCATAAGTTCTGGATCATCATGCTTTTATTTTCATTTGTCTCTAGGTGTTTTCTTTTATTATTATTCTTTGATTTATTCAGTGATCTATTGGTTTCTTGATAACATGTTGTTTATCTTCAACCCGTTTGTGTTTTTTCAGTGTCTTTTTTGAAGTTGAATTCTAATCTCATAGCATTGTGGTCAGAAAAGATTCTTGATATGATTTCAGTTTTCCTAAACTTATCAAGGCTCACTTTGTGATCAATCCTGGAGAATGTTCCATGTGAACTTGAAAGGAATGTATACTCTGCTGCTTTTGGATGGAGTGCACTATAAATTAAGTCCATCTGGTCTTTCTTTTAAGGCTTGTGTTTCCTTTGGTCTTCTGCTGGATGATCTGTCCATTGCTGAAAGTGGGACGTTAAAGTCCCCCAGTATTATTGTGTTACTGTTGATTTCTCTTTTTGTGGCAGTTAGTACTTGATTTATATATTAGGATGCTCCTATTTTGGGTGCATGTACATTTGCAGCTATTACATCTTCTTCTTGGATTGATCCCTTGATCATTATGTAGTGTCCTTCTTTGTCTACTGGGAATATCTTTATTTAAAGTCTTTTTTGTCTGATGAATGTTGCTACTTCAGCTTTCTTCTGACGTCCATTTGCATGGAATACCTTTTTCCATCCTCTGACTTTCATTTTATATGTGTACTTAGATATGAAGTGGATCTCCTGTAGACAGTATACATACAAGTCTTGCTTTTGTATCTATTTAGCTAGTCTGTGTCTTTGGTTGGAGCATTTAATCCATTTACATTTAAGCTAATTAGCAATGTCTTTTCCTATTTCTATATTCTTTATTGTTTTGGATTTGTTTCTGTAGGTCTTTTTCTTCCCGTTCTCTTTTGTTCTGTTGTGATTTGATGACTAGCTTCAGTGTTGAATTTGTTTTTATTTTTTTTGTGTGTATCTACTGTAGATTTTCAGTTTGCTGTTACCATGAGGATTTGATATAGGAGTCCATACATAAACAAGGTTGTTTTAAGTTGCTGATGTTTTAATTTCAAGTGCATTTCCAATATCTTGCATTTGTGCTCCCTTATTCTCAGTTACTGGTTTTGATAGCATATTTTGCATATTTTTGTGCAGATGATTTCCTTTCTTACTTTTTTTGCCTTTACTGGTAAGCTTTTCCATTCTTAATTTCTTTGTTTCTAGTAGTGAATTTCTTTTAGGATTTGTTGCAGATCTGGTCTGGTGGTAATGAGTTCTCTGTGAAGCTTTTGATTTCTCTGTTGCAACTGAACGACAGTCTTCTTGGACAGGGTATTCTTGGTTGTAGGTCCTTCCCTTTCATCACTTTGGATATATCATGCTACTTCCTTCTGGCCTGCTGAATTTCTGCTGAGAAATCAGATGATAATCTTATGGGAGTTACCCTGTATGTTATTTGTTGTTTTACCCTAGTTGCTTTTAATGTTTTTCTTTGTCTTAAATATTTGTCCATTTAATTACTGTGTGTTTTGGCATATTCCTCCTTGGGTTTATCTTGCCTGAGACTCTCTGCACTTCCTGTACTACACTCACTCTTTTCTTTTCCATGTTAGGGAAATTTTGGCAATTTGCATTCATTTTTCTCTCTCTTTTCCTTCAGAAGCTCATATAAATGTGAATATTGGTGCATTTAACTTTGTCCCAGGCTTTTAGACGCTCTTCATTTCTTTTTATTATTGTTTTCTTTATTCTGTTCTGCAGCAGTGGTTTCCACCATTCTTTTAGTTCACTTAGCCATTCTTCTGCCTCAGTTACTCTACTGTTGCTTGCTTCTAGTGATTTTTTCATTTCAGTTACTGAATTGTTCATCTCTTTTTGTTCTTTTGTTTTTCTAGGTCTCTTAAACATTTCTTACATCTTCTTGCTCTTTTTATGAGATCTTGTATCATCTTCACTTTCATTACTCTGAATTCCTTTTTGGGTAGATCACCTATCTCCATTTCAATACAATGTTCTTCTAAGTTTTATCTTGTTCCATCATCTGGGACATATTCTTCTGCAACCTCATTTTGTCTAATTTTCTGTGATTGTGATTTCTTTTCTGTAGGCTGTAGGATTGTAGTTCTTTTTGCTTCTGCTGTCTGTCCCCTGGGATAAGACTGTCTGAGTCTGAGCAGCTTGCACAGGCTTCCTGGTGGGAGGATTTTGTTCCTGCCCACTGGCAGGTAGAGCTGGGTCTAGTCCTTTTGGTGGGCAGAGCTGTACTCAGAAAGCCTGTGTGCTGATGGATGGGGTTGTGTTCCTGCCTTGTTGGTTGTTTTGGATGAGGTATCCCAGCACTGGAGCATATAGGATGTTGGGTGGGGCTAGATCTTGGGGAGGAAATGGTATTCACCAGAACTTCCACTACTGGTGGTTTTTTTTTTTTTTTTTTTTTTTCAGTTTGTGGAAAATAATTATACCACCTGGCAGATATGGAATTTGGTTTTATTGTGGTCATGACTTTGCCCCTCCTTCTGTCTTGTGGTTTTTTGTCTTTGGATGTAGAGTATCTTTTGTTTTTTTAGATGATTCTAGCATTTTGCTGATGTTGTTGTGGATGGTTGTTGAGCAATCAGTTGTGATTTGGGTGTTTTTGAAAGAAGGGATGAACTCAAACTCTTCTGCCTTGCCATCTTACTGGCCAGTTGACTCAGGAATTTGTATACATGTAATTTTTAAATCCTCCAATAGCCAGATTTTAAAATGATAAAAGAATCAGTTATATTTAACCCAGTATATCCAAAATCACATAATTTTACACATAATAAAAAATTAACAAAATCCCATGTGTACCTATGGCACATTTTGGTTTGTACTAACCCTATTTCAGGTACTTAATATGGACAGGTGACTAGCTGCTACCTTATTCAACAAGTCTGTATACTGTCCACATTCATTGGTATTCAGTTTTGTATCAGATTTTCCCACTGTTTAAAAATAAATGAGGCTTTTTTTTTTTTTTAACGGCCAAATCATCTGTTGTTACAACTATGATAGGGTAGAAAAACAATCAGTAGAGTGGAAATTTCCTTACTTTGAGGTTCCTTTACACGTCCTTTTGGTAAATGTTGTTCTTACTTTTGATTGTGGATTCATTCACCTACCCTTATGGCTGATTAACATTTTAAAAATCATTTTTTGAAGTTCTCTCTCTAAGCAGGATTTCATGCAAATAGTTTGAAATTGTATACATCAAAACAAAAAAAGCATTTGTTGAGTTTATTGAACCCCTACAATGGTTATTATCCATGGCACACATTGAATATAAGAAGAAATAACTAGATAATTTCCTCCATTTACTCCACAAATGAGTATCAGCAAAATGAGCCGCTGCTGAATGTGTTTGTTCAAAACAGTACGACCTAGCCTTCAATTATGAATACCACATTCTTTTTCTAGTAACAGCACCAACTTTGGAATCTTCTTACATTTCACTTATAACAGAAAATCAGTAAACTCAATCCTGCCTTTAAGATAATGGGCTATTGAAGATTAGCTTAAATGCCCAGATGGGTCTCTGAATAGGCATTGCCTACAACTGCCTTCCCAACACCTTAAACATGAAAGGAAAATAATACATTGAAAAGCTTTAAATATCATCAAAGATTCTGTCATAATGATACCAGCAGTTACCGTGTATCATAACCCCAGGATTGTGCATACTAACAGGACCCCTTTTTTTTTAATACATTCAAGTGTAAATCGATATTTCAATTTTATACCTCTTTAAGCTTATTGAAGAAGGTATAGTAAGTACTTCTATCATGCTAACAACATTGGAATGTTTTCTGTTTCTTTACACTCTTTTCCTAGTGTGTAACCAACAATCTGTCTCAGAGAATCCATCAGAGTCCTTGGTCTGCCCAATATACCTCTACTCCTAGTATTTTTACTTCTGTTTTTCTCTTAGACACTTTTAACTTCATGCTTTCTTCCCAACTCTAGTTTAGAATGTTCATTTTTGCATGTTTTATCATGGTTGGTAACAATATCCAGTACGGGTATGTATTGGTTAACACATATATAACCTTATTGTTTTGCTACTGTTGTTCTTTTCTCCGTAATTATGATCTTCTTATTCAAAATAGATGGCTCCCCTTGCAAGGTTATTGATTCTTCTTCATATTGAAACCTCCATTTGGATATATGTTTTACCTTTTATAATTATGTTGATTGTTAAATTCTTTCTCTCTTAAATTATTATCTACACAGTATGTACAATAGATGTGAACAGTAACTACTAACCTCTTTACTTCTGTGACCAGTAAGTCAGTTAATTAGTCTTTACAAAGCAAACATTTCCCTAGGAATGCAGTAATGGTTTATCCTTAGTGGTTAATCTTGAGACATTCCATCAAATTAGGTAGTTAGTATTACTTTGCCAACAAAGGTCCGTCTAGTCAAGGCTATGGTTTTTCCAGTGGTCATGTATGGATGTGAGAGTTGGACTGTGAAGAAAGCTGAGCACCAAAGAATTGATGCTTTTGAACTGTGGTGTTGGAGAAGACTCTTGAGAGTCCCCTGGACTGCAAGGAGATCCAACCAGTCCATTCTGAAGGAGATCAGCCCTGGGATTTCTTTGGAAGGACTGATGCTAAAGCTGAAACTCCAGTACTTTGGCCACCTCATGTGAAGAGTTGTCTCATTGGAAAAGACTCTGATGCTGGGAGGGATTGGGGGCAGGAGGAAAAGGGGATGACAGAGGATGAGATAGCTGGATGGCATCACCAACTCGATGGACGTGAGTCTGAGTGAACTCCGGCAGTTGGTGATGGACAGGAAGGCCTGGCGTGCTGTGACTCATCGGGTCGCAAAGAGTCGGACACAACTGAGTGACTGAACTGAACTGAAGCCTGTATAGGAATTGAGACTCTGAATTATGTTGTAGGGATACAAAGATAGGTAAAAGTATACCTATCCAGAACATCGTCGGTATGATGGTAGATTTGTGGGAGAAAGGAGGGGGTTTCATTGTGGTATTATCACAAAACAAATACCCTTACCTGTACCATTAATCATGTCACAATAACTTTCCCAATAGGAGAGATGCCTTAGGGGGAAAAAAAAAGGAAATGAACATTCGCATTCCAAGAGCACCATCTCACATTAATTGGTCGTTTATGGTTCAGGTGGTGGTGGGGGGGTGGTTTAGTTGCAAAGTTGTGTCTGACTCTTACAGGAGTCTGTAGCCCACCAGGCTCTTTTGTCCATGGGATTTTCCAGGCAGGAATACTGGAGTGAGTTGCCAGTATCCTTCTCCTGGCAATCTTCCTGACCCAGGGCTTGAACTTGGGTCTCCTGCATTACAGAGAGTTTCCTACATTGCAGGTGGATTCTTTACCGACTGAGCCACCGGGAAAGCCTTACTTCTGCTAAAGTAATAAACATTGATGAGACCAGTTGTGACAGATACTAAATTTAAGAAATATTCTAAATCATTTGGTTTATGTTTTGTTAGAAGTTTTCATCTTGCTGAGGTAAATGAAGTGCCTGATACCATTAAGTGGCCAGATTATAAAATAAAAACTAATAAATTTTGTTAGGAACAACTTGGAGCAGACCGAGTTCTTAAACATTTTTTGAGAAATATTTATTAGAAATTTAGATCTCTGTTTAGAATTAAATTTCTGTGTTCTGGTGGGAGAAGTGGATTATTGCATAGTATATTGAGTGTTCAACTGAATAGGAGGAAAATATTAAGTAGGTAACTGATGTAAACTCAGTATGAGGGAAAAGAGGGGAGTGTGGAGGAGCCAAGAAGCAGATATTTGGTCAGAAGTAACCGGAAATGTAAATAATCAATTTATACTTTTCCCCTCTTTTAACTTTGCATGAATTGACATTAAACTAGAAAGGAGTTTATTAATTTATACTCTGGTATTTTCATGAAATATACATATACATATAACTGGAAACAATACAAACAATGGTAGTGATTGTTTCTCTGCAGTCTCGGCCACTTTTTGGTGATAGAAAATGGGTTTTTCACCCTCCTAACATATCATACGTAACATGTCAAGGCAAGCTGTTGCTTCTATTTGAAACACAATAAGCTGTCAATCATGCTCAGTCTTGCCATGGTCAGTTAAATTAACCTTATCTAACCTTAAACTCATGTGAAATTCTTATTCCAATTAGGAGCACTCAGTAACTCCTCAAAACCTCTCTGTAATATTGAAATTAAAGAAATGCTCACTGTACTCAATATATGAACACTGATATGATATCCCATGAAATGAGCATTTAGATGTGTTTTTTCCCTCCATTAGATTTTCTTGTAAAAAAAAATGTGACTATGGACTCTGTAGATGAACAAGGAATATGAGTAACTATTTAACTGTTTTACACAAATTTTAGATAGGAACTCAGTGTGAGGTAATGCTTGCTTAATTAATAAAAATGTTTCATCTCTTGATTTTGATTATTCTTTGTCATGAAATCACTGATCTAAAACTCATTTTAACTTTGAGGAGAAAAGTCTTTTTTTCCTTGGTATTTATTGGGGTTCTATCCTATTTTAGACATACGACAGATTAGACGTACTCCAGATAAGCAGCAGGAGTTAGAGAAAAGTAGAAAATTGTGGCCATGTGAACATATCTCATTTTACTACTACTTCACAGAATACGTGCTCTTTATTTTCAAGTTCAATATGTCAGTTTTAAACAGGAAATAATAATTCCATTTTTATAATGATAGGCTTTTTTAAAAAGCTGAGTTATTTTAAGAACATTTGGAAGGGGAAAGTCATAAAAGTTGTGGCATGGATTCATTAAGCTTCTGTCTTTATAGACCTGTTTAGTCATGTCACTGGAATGAACAATATTTTTATTTTGTGCTCAGTATAAAAAAAAAAGTATATTTTCCTAGCTCCTGGATGATGAGTTGACATAATGATATTCTTCCTTTTAATTTGCTGTTATATAATTGAAGTGTGCATGAAAACTCTGATTATGCAACACAGATAAAAGCAGCCCCTTTAGATTTCTATATATAAGACACCTGTTCATAAAGGTGAACCCTCCAGTAGGGCTGATACTCAGCAGCTATGTACTGGTGTGACCAGTCATCACAACTAAAAGGTTAATGCCTGGTAGACCAGCAGTTTCTAAGGGCTGAGATACAGGCAACTTTGTTCCATAGATTGGTGCCTGTGCCTTACCAGTCGGTAAATAAGTTTCTTGCCTGCCTTAAAGCATCCTAGTGACACACATACACACACACACACACACACACACACACACACACACACACACACACAGAGCTCACTTTGCCTGTAAACTTACTTTTTGCCTTTATATGTGTCAATTATGGCAGCTTTGCTTATGTCATCTTTTCCATTGAAAACTTTATAAACTCCATCTGCAGTGTTGTTGTACTGAAGAAATAAATACAAACAAGAAAAAATTACTTCTAAAACAAGCCATGCTTTCCAAATTATAAAGTATGTAATTAATTCACTTTTGCATTTCTCAGACACTGGCTGTTCACAATTATTTTATATGATTTGAAATATATGTGATTAACTTTTAAAATTACTGATTTCTAATATTTTATAAAAACAAGATATAAAAAGTACCTAGAAATACATGCTAGATGCTGAGATAAAGGAAGAGAACAACGATCAGAAGCTGACATAATCCAACTCCAGTACTCTTGTAATTAAGCCAGAAAGGCCATTTTGATCACTAGTCCTATTATATTGAGGTGAACGGATAGTTAACAAAACCTATGAGAAATATGACAGCTTTCCTGAAGTTTTCTCAATGTTATGATCTCTAATATGTGGTTACTAAAATTTAGGTACACAAAATGAAAAACAGAATTAGCCAAGGAAAGAATTGAGTATTTTAGGTAAATAATAATAACTGAATTTATTATCCTTTAAGGCTTCTATACTTAAATTTAGTTGATATATAACCTTGCAATCCTAAAAATCATCTCAATTAAAATAATTAAAGAATATAACTGATATCTAATAAAGTGCCAAATGAATTCATATTCAATTTTAAATGCAGTAATCAACTGGTTCTTTTCATGGCCCAAAACATTAAACAATAACTAAGTACATCACCAAGTTCACATCTTCTTAAATTTCCTATATGTCCTTTCATGACATTTTTAGATGTTTTTATAAACTAACTGAAAATATGACATTGCTGATTTATCTTTCTTGTTGTGTAGAATTTCAGGTAACTTTTAAATTTATATTCAAACAAACTTTTAGGAGGTCTAGAGAAGGAAGAATGGTATGATGAATACATTTCATATAAAAATTGGGCATTCAACTTGATTGTGCATAGATAGAAAACCAAAACTGAAAGTGTTCAAAATTTTTCCACCCTACAACTTAATTTTAGACAATTTATATAGACAATTAGACAATTTGTCAAAGAATGGAAACTTGATTAAATGTTAGTTTATTTTTTATTTTTTTTACTTTATAATACTGTATTGGTTTTGCCATACATTGATATGAATCCACCACAGGTGTACATGCGTTCCCAACCCTGAACTCCCCTCCCACCACCCTACCAACTAGGAAAGATAAAACTAGGTGAGATAAACTTTGAAATAGTGAGAATATTTATTAGGGTTAATACATTAATAGGGTTAAGAAATAGGGTTAACACACTGAATAATAAAACTGTGAATTACCAATGCCGTTATACTTATCTGGTTAAAGTCTAATAATATTGACATTTATATTGTTACAGGATAAAATGAACCAACTGTAGTAGTAGGGTATGGAACCAAATTCAAGAATGGATCCTTATAGGCCCACTAGTATATATAGTTTTTTTTAAAGTTCTCTTTTGAAACATCAGAATTTGACTTTTTGATAACTGAGTTGAGTATTCAATTCACTTTTTAAACTTTTAAAAGTGACTTTTAAGAACTTAGAGTATGTACTCTGAGATCAGAAACACAGTTGACACACTAAATGATAAACTTATGAATTGTCAATGTGATTATATTTATCCAGTTAAAAGTCTTAACAGTATCAAGATTTATAATTGTTACTTACAGGATAAAACACACCAACTGTAGTAGTAACAGGATATGGAACCAAATTCAAGAATGGATCCGTATAGCCCCACAATAGTTCTTTCAAAGTTCTGTTTTGAAACATAGAAGATTTGGACTTTTTGATAAGTGAATTGAGTATTCCTTGAATAAATAAATTTGGATAGAGATGTGGTACAGCCTGCAAAAAAAAAAAAAAATCATGGTTTAAGACACCAACTGCAATATCACTTTCTTAACAAATAAATGTAAATACAAGAATTAAACTGAATAAAACAATTTCCAGCTATTTTTAAAACGACTGCCGAATCTAGCCAGGACTAAAAGTATATTATTTCTTCATCTCTTAATGATTACATTTCTCTGTGGTGTGTGGGCCACAGGAAGAAGAGTTTCAAGTTGAGTCCTACTTTTTGACATATTTTACTTATTTTTTTCATGAGTGATTTATTTTGGCTGTACTGAGTCTTCACTGCTGCGCACGCTTCTCTCTAGTTGCCTTGAACAGGGCCAGTCTCTGATTGTGGTGTGTGGGCTTCTCATTGTGGTGGCTCTCTTGGTGCAGAGCATGGGCTCTGGGGTGTGCAGACTTCAGTAGCTGAGGCATGTGGGCTCAGTAGTTGCGCTCCCCAGCTCTAGAACACATGCTCAATAGTTGCAGTGCGCAGGCTTAGCTGCTCTGAGGCATGTGGGATCTTCCCATTGAACTCATGTCTCCTGCATTATCAGGCGGATTCTTTATCACTGAGCCACGAGGGAAGCCCCATAAATCCTTTTTAAAATGATACACTCTAAATGGTCTTCTAATCAGTCTTCAGTTGATCATTCTATGATCTTGTCATCTTTCCAAATGATCGTAATTCAAAATGATAGCGTAAGAAAGCATTTTTATAAAAATGAAAAAAAAAATCTAATTGTAGTTTTAATCATGAGGTTATTTACAGTTGGGTTCTAGAGGATTTCAAAACCAGTAATTTTGCGGTTTGTCTACTCACTGCTACAGCCAGGTTGAGAATGGTGAACGTGTCATCCTCAGTTCCAACTGATAGCGAGGGTTCAAAGATGGCGCCGTTGGGCTGCAGGAAAGAGACCGTGTGGGTCTCAGGGTCCTGGGTTATATTTTCCTTGGCTAGATAACGAACTCTGAAAAACAGGAGGAACTAAAACTCAAAACCGTTGTTTCAAATGAATGTCATTCATTTTAACAGAAGTTAAAATTCAAAATAGTTATTCAAATAAATGTTAATTCTCAAATGCCATTCATTTAAGCAACAATTATTGAGTACATAGATTATGTCAGAAATTAGGGTAAACAAGTGGATTAAAATGATAAATAAGCCAATGCTGAGCCTCCAGCAAACTAGAGAAGAGGAATCTTAGGTGTGCATAGCAGAGGAGAAGGAATATGTGTCGTTATAGGAGTTTACGCAGGTTCTGTGGGAAAACATCGAAAAGGTACAAACTCAGGCTAGGGATTATGGTGGGGATAATGGACAGGATACAATTCCATATTAAATGTTCCGAGTGACAAATAGAAGCTTAGGTAAAATGAGATAGAAAATAGCATGTGTTAGGTAAATGTGTTATTTTAGTAATTCAGATGTTTCAATATGGTTGGTTTAACGAGCAAGGAGAGTGGTGGAAATGAAGTGATTAAAATAGGCAAGATCTGGACTTAAAAGGGTTGCATCCCATAAAGAAATGTTCAGCTTTTATCCTGAAGGTGAGAAGAAGAGTTTTAAACAAGGGAATAGTAAGAGCATGTTTTCACAGAAGAGAAAGACAGTTCAAAGTGCACAGACTTTCCTGGATTGGCTTCCATAGTCTCCAATGTTTTCATGAGAATTAAAGATGCTAGTGAAATATACTTTCTACTTTACAGATCATTTCCCCTCAATCCCTGCCCCATATATTGTTAAACTCATTACATCTAAGCTTCTCGCTCTAACACCTCTAGGCAAAGTACCATCTTTGGTACTTTAGGAAAGAGATGAAGGGTGGTTTTATGGGGAAAACTCTTTTGCAAGCAAAAGATATTTAGTGAGATAAAATAAGGTATACATTATTCATTGCTCTATCATTTACCTGAACATCTATTATGTGAGGTTATAGTAGATATCTGTTGTTATCTGACTAAGGTAAACACTGAAAAAACGTGAAACTGAAGTGTGGAAACAAAAATAAACCAGAGAAAACCTGACTTGATTTCAATCAGGTATAATAAAATTGTAAATTCCTGTAGGATAGGTATTATGTGTGTTCTGTATGCCCAAGCAGTATCTGGTAAATGGTAACTTCTTGGTAAATATTTTAGAATGAGTAAATAATGGTTCATATTCTTTAAAGAGTGAATTAACAAAAATATAGATATATATCTTATTTCTAATATAATTTCATTAAAGCTTTCTTGTTCACTATTCTTGGAGTACTGCAGACACAGAATACAAAAATCTAAAACAGCAGCCAGGATAGTCTATTACTACTCAATTATTATTTCCTCTTAGAAAATTATATTTTAAACTTAGATTACATATTATTAAAAATTTACTGTTAAAATACTTTAATTTTTAGGAAGATTTATAAATGTGTAATAATTGAAGTAATAGCAACATAGTTTTGACCCAGATTGTTTTCTTAGTTGTAGTTACAACACTATACCAGTAGATGGCAATCACTAAGAGAAAAATTCTTTAAACTGAGGTCTGTGTTTAAAATGTACTCTCTTTTTAATATAAATTTATTTATTTTAGTTGGAGGCTAATTACTTTACAATATTGTATTGGTTTTGCCATACATCAACATGAATCCACCACGGGTACACGTGTTCCCCATCCTGAACCCCCCTCCTACCTCCTTCCCCATACCATATCTCTGGGTCATCCCAATGCACCAGCCCCAAGCATCCTGTATCATGCATCGAACCTGGACGGGCGATTCGTTTCTTATGTGATATTATACATATTTTAATCCCATTCTCCCAAATCATCCCACCCTCTCCCTTTCCCGCAGAGTCCAAAAGACTGTTCTATACATCTGTGTGTCTTTTGCTCTCTCGCAAACAGGGTTATCGTTACCATCTTTCTAAATTCCATATATATACGTTAGTATACTGTATTGGTGTTTTTCTTTCTGGCTTACTTCACTCTGTATAATCTCCATTTTCATCCACCTCATTAGAACTGATTCAAATGTATTCTTTTTAATGGCTGAGTAATACTCCATTGTGTAAGAAAACATAATCACTCAATTTTGGTTTAAAAATTAGACTACATACAGGTTCTAGAAAGCGTTGGTTAATGATATCAAAGGGAGGAGTTCCCCTCTACTTTAGCCCAAGATTGGTTTCTGTGTACACCTACCAAAGCAGAGGAATTAAAAAAAATATATATATTGGATCTGAGAATATTCTGAAGGAATTAACCAGGTCTTCAAAGAACTGGTGTAGATCGGAATAGACATATGCAAGATCTCAAACTAGATAATTTTATTCTTTGATCCATGTCACATCCGGCCAGAGTTTCATCAACTTCACATTAGCAGCCAAAGCTAAATAAGTCTGTGCTTCTGATTGTGGAGAGACATCCTTCTCCACTGGAAAAGGTTGGTTTCCATTCCAATCCCAAAGAAGGGCAATGCCAGAGAATGTTCAAAGTACCACACAATTGCACTCATTTCACATTCTAGCAAGGTAATTCTCAAAATGCTTTAGGCTTCAACAGTGCATAAACCAAGAACTTCCAGGTGTACAAGCTGGATTTAGAAAAGGTAGACGAACCAAATATCAAATTGCCAACATCTGTTGGATCATACAAAAAGCAAGGGAATTCCAGAAAAACATCTACTTTTGCTTCATTGACTACACTAAAGCCTTTGGCTGTGGATCACAAATAATTGTGGTAAATTCTTAAAAGATGGGAATACCAAACCACCTTACTTGCCTCTTGAGAAACTTGTATGCAGGTCAAGAAGCAACAGTAAAAACCCAGCATGGAAAAACTGACTGGTTTAAAATTGGGAAAGGAGTACATCAAGGCTGTATATTGTCACCTTGCTTATTTAACTTACATCACAGCACATCATGCAAAATGCTAGGCTGGATGAATCACAAGCTAGAATTAAGGTTGCCGGGAGAAATATCAATAACCTTAGATATGCAGATGATACCACCCTAATGGCAGAAAGCAAACTGAAGCTAAAGAGCCTGTTTATGAAGGTGAAGGAGGAGAGTGAAAAAAAGCTGGCTTAAAACTCAACATTCAGAAAACTAAGATCGTGGCATCTCGTCCCATCACTTCATGGTGAAATAGATGGGGAAGAAATGGAAACAGTGACAGACTATATTCTTGAGCTCCAAAACCACTGCAGAAGGTGACTGCAACCTTGACAGTGACACTTGCTCCTTGGAAGAAAAGCTATGACAAACCTAGACAGCATATTAAAAAGCAGACATATTACTTTGCCACCAAAGGTCCATCTAGTCAAGGCTATGGTTTTACCAGTAGTCATGTTCGGATGTGAGAGCTGGACCCATAAAGAAGGCCAAGTGCCGAGGAATTGATGCTTTTGAACAGTGGTGCTGGAAGAGTCTTGAGAGTCCCTTGGACAGCAAGGAGATCAAACCAGTCAATCCTAAAGTAAATCAACCCTGAATACTCATTGGAAGGCCTGATGCTGAAGCTCCAATGCTTTGGCCACCTGATGTGAACAGCTGACTCATTGGAAAAGCCCCTGAGCTGAGAAAGCTTGAGGACAGGAGGAGAAGGGGGCGACAGAGGATGAGATGGCATCATTGACTCAATGGACTGGAGTTTGAGCAGACTCTGGGAGATAGTGAAGGATGGGGAAGCCTGGCTTGCTGCAGTTCATGGGGTCACAAAGAGCTGGACATAACTGAGTGACTAAACAACACTTTTCCTCCACTTCCAGTTTCAACTGAACTCAGGATTTAATTGATGGAAAAAGCTATTAGCTTTTCCTGAAATGTAACCAGTCATTTTCCTATTATTTAAGGCATCTAAACAGACACTATGGAGAAGGCAATGGCACCCCATTCCAGTACTCTTGCCTGGAAAATCCCATGGATGGAAGAGTCTGGTAGGCTGCGGTCCATGGGGTCGCTAAGAGTCGGACACAACTGAGTGACTTCACTTTCAATTTTCACTTTCATGCATTGGAGAAGGAAAGGACAGCCCACTCCAGTGTTGTGCCTGGAGAATGTCAGGGATGAGGGAGCCAGGTGGGCTGACGTCTATGAAGTTTCACAGAGTCAGACGCTACTGAAGTGACTTAGCAGCAAACAGACACTAAGAACTGTTTTATTGACCTATTGAGACAAAATGACTCATAGTTAATCATAAATTCCTTTAATATTGTTTAGTTCAGTCACTCAGTCGTGTCCGACTCTTTGCGACCCCAAGAATTGCAAAAGGCCAGGCCTCCCTGTCCATCACCAACTCCTGGAGTTCACTGAAACTCACGTCGATCGAGTCAGTGATGCCATCCAGCCATCTCATCCTCGGTCGTCCACTTTTCCTCCTGCAATCCCTCCCAGCATCAGAGTCTTTTCCAATGAGTCAACTCTTCACATGAGGTGGCCAAAGTACTGGAGTTTCAGCTTTAGCATCAGTCCTTCCAAAGGAATTCTTTCCAAAGGAACACCCAGGACTGATCTCCTTCAGAATGGACTGGTTGGATCTCCTTGCAGTCCAGGGGACTCTCAAGAGTCTTCTCCAACACCACAGTTCAAAAGCATCAATTCTTCAGTGCTCAGCTTTCTTCACAGTCCAACTCTCACATCCATACATGACTACTGGAAAAACCATAGCCTTGACTAGATGGACCTTTGTTGGCAAAGTAATGTCTCTGCTTTTGAATATGCTATCTAGGTTGGTCATAACTTTCCTTCCAAGGAGTAAGTGTCTTTTAATTTCACGGCTGCAGTCACCATCTGCAGTGATTTTGGAGCCCAAAAAAATAAAGTCTGACACAGTTTCCCCATCTATTTCCCATTAAGTGATGGGACCAGTTGCCATGATCTTCATTTTCTGAATGTTGAGCTTAAAGCCAACATTTTCACTCTCCTCTTTCACTTTCATCAAGAGGCCTTTTAGTTCCTCTTCACTTTCTGCCATAAGAGTGGTATCATCTGCATATCTGAGGTGACTGATATTTCTCCTGGCAATCTTGATTCCAGCTTGTGCTTCTTCCAGCCCAGCATTTCTCATGACGTAGTCTGCATATAAGTTAAATAAGCAGGGTGACAATATACAGCCTTGAAGAATTCCTTTTCCTATTTGGAACCAGTCTGTTGTTCCATGTCCAGTTCTAACTGTTGCTTCCTGACCTGCATACGGGTTTCTCAGGAAGCAGGTCAGGTGATTTGGTATTCCCATCTCTTTCAGAATTTTCCACAGTTTATTGTGATCCACACAGTCAAAGGCTTTGGCATAGTCAATAAAGCAGAAATAGATGTTTTTCTGGAACTCTCTTGCTTTTTCCATGATCCAGCGGATGTTGGCAATTTGATCTCTGGTTCCTCTGCCTTTTCTAAAACCTTGAACATCTGGAAGTTCACAGTTCACGTATTGCTGAAGCCTGGCTTGGAGAATTTTGAGCATTACTTTACTAGCATGCGAAATGAGTGCAATTGTGCGATAGTTTGAGCATTCTTTGGCATTGCCTTTCTTAGGGATTGGAATGAAAACTGACCTTTTCCAGTCCTGTGGCCACTGCTGAGTTTTCCAATTTGCTGGCATATTGAGTGTAGCACTTTCACAGCATCATCTTTTAGGATTTGAAATCGCTCCACTGGAATTCCATCACCTCTACTAGCTTTGTTCCTAGTGATGCTTGCTAAGGTCCACTTGACTTCACATTCCAGGATGTCTGGCTCTAGGTGAGTGATCACACCATCTTGATTATCTGGGTAATAAAGATCTTTTTTGTACAATTCTTCTGTGTATTCTTGCCACCTCTTCTTAATATCTTCTGCTTCTGTTAGGTCCATACTATTTCTGTCCTTTATCGAGCCCATCTTTGCGTGAAATGTTCCCTTGGTATCTCTAATTTTCTTGAAGAGATCTCTAGTCTTTCCCATTCTGCTTTCCTCTATTTCTTTGCATTGATTGCTGAGGAAGTCTTTCTTATCTCTTCTTGCTGTTCTTTGGAACTCTGCATTCAGATGCTTATATCTTTCCTTTTCTGCTTTGCTTTTCACTTCTCTTCGTTTCACAGCTATTTGTAAGGCCTCCACAGACAGCCATTTTGCTTTTTTTGCATTTCTTTTCCATGTTATATATATACAAATTTATTGTTTGTGTACTTTAGTTGCAAACTAACTTCTCTTTCCAACCCTCACCTCTTTGCTTCTCCAAGTAAATCAATTACATCTTACTCATTTCACTTTTATCCCTTAGAGAGGTCCGCTCCTCTAAAAATAAAATACATATTAACTGCCACCTATCAGAGCAGGACTAGGAAAGGAGTCAGTATTGTGTTTGTTTTTCTATACCACAATTAGTATCCTTAAAAGTCAAAACATAACCTCTCAAAACAAACAAAAAATTAAACAAAAGTTGTGGTAAGTTGTCAAATTCTAACAACTATTCTCCTTTCTTACATGCCAGCAGTTCACTGAGTTCTGATTTTTAAAGTTATGCTTAGATTCTTATTAGGTCATATGTGAACTCTAGATTTTCAAATGCACACATCATAGTTACATCATTTTTTTTGAAACCAGATATTCACATAGGCTTTTGGTAATGACATAAGAACTGTAAGACTCTGAAAAAGATACAATTTTATTTGAAGGTAAGATTTTTTTTCTGTAACAATGAAAACCGGGTAATCTCTGAGAGAGTTGTGGATAGTCATAGGCATATGCCTGGAGCTAGGACACATGGGGATAATTGCTAGGACAGAGTACCACTCCGGCACTGCACAGCGTGCAGTACGTGCTGCAGCAGCAGGCACCCCCTCCCAACTACTCTGCTTCATTATGTCTGAGTGTGAGTTGTTGATATAGAAATATATTAATGCATGGAAAGGAGAGAAATTATGTAATTACAGGCTGTCTAAAACAAGTAAGTAACACTATGAATTGAGGAAGCTATTGAAAATGTGATATTTTATAGTTGACCGTGGCATATAACTAGTTGAAATTATTCTTGAGGAACAATAAAAATTTTTATAACAAATGATACAGCAGGACTTAACTCTGTTCCCATATGAGCACCATAAGTATATTCTTAATATTACGATAAAGTTAGTGTTTTTGGCACCTCTGCCCCTCCTTTTCTTACTTTGATAGTTAGAAAAAAACATAGTCTATAATTTAGATAGGAGAAATTTACTCAACAATGTAAGAGTTACTAATTCTCAAGTTTGTATAAATCACAGCATATCCCCTGGTTTCAGTTTATTTATTTTAAAATTGAAATGTCCTGGCTAATTATTTTCCCCTAGTTCTAATAGTCTAATGTTTGGTTCGAAATTACTTTGAATTATTAAGGCATATAAGATATTTAGTCTCAGTAGTGGGTAAATTATAAGAATGAAACTATTGAATAAGTGAAAACACCCTTAAGAGCTGGAAAATAGTTTGAATAGAAATCCTTAGCAGGTTTTGTGGTTATGTAAAAACTGTGGTATTGGAGAAGACTCTTGAGAGTCCCTTGGACTGCAAGGAGATCCAACCAGTCCATCCTAAAGGAGATCAGTCCTGGGTGTTCATTGGAAGGACTGATGCTGAAGCTGAAACTCCAGTACTTTGGCCACCTCATGCGAAGAGTTGATTCATTGAAAAAGACCCTGATGCTGGGAGGAATTGGGGGCAGGAGGAGAAGGGGACGGCAGAGGATGAGATGGCTGGATGGCATTACCAACTCGATGGACATGAGTTTGAATGAACTCCGGAAGTTGGTGATGGACAGGGAGGCCTGGCATGCTGTGATTTACAGGGTCACAAGAAGTTGGACACGATAGGGTGACTGAACTAAACTGAAAATCAGTTTAATGTTGAAGTTCTCAAAATTGAGTATGTGTTGAAATCCTCCAGGGTATTTGTTGAATTCATTACTTCGGCCAAAACTCAGAGTATCTGATATGTTTGGTAAGGTGGGACCTGAGAATTTGCATTTCTTCCTAGTTCCCAGGAGATGCTGATGTTCCTGGTCCAGCAGTCACACTTTGAGAACACTCTTATAACCCACACTTTCAATTTTAGGATTTAAAAATACTCTGGTTTTACATTTTTTGGATAGATTTTTTTTTTCCTATTTGACATGCAGATTTTAGAGTTCTTTAGAATATATGTTACAAGTAAAACTCCTATAGCTTCTTAAATGTATGGCAGTTAATTGATGCTGGTAAATTCATAATAAAATATGTATTTCTTATCATCATTACATCTTTAGGGTTTTAAATAGGCAGAAACAAATATTTCAATGTATATTAATGGCAAGAAAATAACGAGTATGTTTCAATAAAACAACAGTTGTCAAGTGAAAGCTTTTTCAGAAATACATATGATCAAGGGAAGAGTGCCACTTATTGTGGGGACTCACTCACCTGTATGTGTAAGGACCCCTTTGCTTGACTTTAATTTTGCTGCTGTGAACTTCCACTTCCTCTGGATTCTGTACATCGAATATCCAGAACTGTCTATAAACATCTGTGTCTGTTTTAACCCAATTTTTAAAAGCAATTGTACCTTCTTCAAGGACAGCTTCCTGTGAAACAGAAAACAGCTTTGGGTTATTTCTTTGTGGTCAGTATGGGCATTTGTGGGAGCTGCAAACCTTTAATTATCGAGTGAAAGGACTAATCTCAAGTATCTTGTGCATGAGAACCTTGGCAACCTGCCGCATGCTTGCAACAGAAATGTTTTCAGCACTTGAGATAGCAGGCTCTCTTAGTCAACATTTTACAAAGAGAATCGTGTGATTTTGTAGACATGTCTGGTGATTGTAAGGCCAACCATTGGCAAGCTTTAAAGTGACCTTATGACAGTATTGTGAAAGCTTAAAATACAATTATTAAGAAAATTTTATCAAAACTTTTCCAAAAAGTTCTTATCAGGTCAAACATTAACTTCTCTTTTGCCCTCTGAGTTGCACTGAGGAAGGAAAGGATAAAAATCTAATGGTATTGAAGCTTTTTCACTTTTCTTCAGAAGCTGGATACTTGAGAAAGAAATCATTAACATTTGTTAAATTAAGTAAAACACAAGTCTGACTTCTCCCTTCAAAATCCTGCTCAGTGTGGCTTCCCTAATTCTCAGTATGTTTATAGCAATATGTTAGTACATATTTCCAGAAATTTCAACAGTCTAATTCATTACATTTCAGTTCAGTCGCTCAGTCGTGTCTGACTCTTTGTGACCCCATGAATCGCAGAAGTGAGTCCTAGAGAAACAGATGTCTTCTTCAATATTGTATGACAATTTAGTGGTGGATAATGGAATCAGGTATTTTAGTCCAGTCTTAAGTAATTTCTAAACCACCACAGTTTGTTCAGAGAGCAAGAGAAAAAATTTTGAAGCAGTCAGAATAGGAATGCCTTCTGATCCTAACACTACTGTATGTACTAGAAAATTTTATTGGCTTACTTGAATACTAAGACTTATTTTATCATCAGTTCCTTTAATTTTAAAGTAGCAAAAGTTTGTACATCCTTTGTGAATTTAAGAGGTTGTGTTTTTATTTTATTTTTTAAATTGTTAATTGGAGAGTAATTGCTAGACCTGGATTATCTGGTCTATTTTGCGAATGTTTCATTAACTTTAAAGTACAAAGGTGGTAATTATGTGAACAGCAGAAGTAATATAAGTTCCTCTCCCTTGGCCAATACGTACATCAGTATCTTTCCCTTTAAGTATTGAGACTATCCCAGCCTAGTAAGGAGATCAAACCTGTCAGTCCTTAAGAAAATCAATCCTGAATATTCACTGGAAGGACTGATGCTGAAGCTGAAGCTCCAGTACTTTGGCCAACTTGATTCGAAGAGCCGACTCATTGGCAAAGACCCTGATACTGGAAGATTGAACACAGAAGGAGAAGGGGACAACAGAGGATAAAATGGTTGGGTGGTATCACCGACTCAATAGACATGCGTTTGATCAAACTCCAGGAGCTAGTGAAGGACAAGAAAGCCTGGTATGCTGCAGTCCATGGTGTTTCAAAGAGTCGGACATGACTGAGCCGCTGAACAACACCAACAAGACCCTAGTAATGAGTAGATTCCAGCCAGAAGGCTCTTTCATGGCATGGTCTCCAGCTGAGCTGAAAGCCATTTACCTTGAAACTTCTTTTTGCTCCATTATATTGAAAGCTGATTTTTGAGAATAGTATCTTCTATCTAGTCACATGATCCCTTGATTATTGCTTTTATGGGAAAATGGTACTCATTGACATGATAGGCAACTTTAGTGTAACTGTTAAAATATCTTTGATATCTTCCTATGCGTGAAGTATTCAGAATACATATGTAAAATATGTATAGTCCCATTTTTCAAAGATATTACACAGTAATGAGGGATAGAATCATATATAGTGGATTTTAATCCATGAGTAGATATCCTTAGCCTACTCCCAGCCTGACCAATTACATTGACTTTATTACTCAAAGCCTTGATTAAAGTGGTTAATAAAGAAATAGATGCTGTGAGTTTGATCCCTGATTTGGCCACATTCTAAGCATTTAACTTGGGCAGGTTACTTAATTTATTTGTACCTCAGTTTCCTTATCTGTAAAATGGCTGTAATAATATTAATATTAGGTTGAACTAATACAACTAGCATTTTCAAAAGTCAAAATCAGTGAATATGGTGAAATTAAATGTTTATCCTCATATGTTGTTATAAGAATTAATAAATGTTAGCACTTAGTATAGTCTTAGCATATAGCAAGCAGTCAATAAACATTAGCTGCTATTATTATAGAAATCCTATCAACCCTTTAGAGGGAGCAGTCTCATCTCATTTACTTCCCAGATTGCTCTAACTACTTTGTTCTTAGCATTACTGTATAAACCACTCATGTGGCAATAACTCATATAAAATCCTGTGACATTTCTTTCTTTTCTAAGCTAAGCTAAGCTAAGTCACTTCAGTCGTGTCCGACTCTGTGCGACCCCATAGACGGCAGCCCACCAGGCTCCCCCGTCCCTGGGATTCTCCAGGCAAGAACACTGGAGTGGGTTGCCATTTCCTTCTCCATGAAAATATTACATAAATGAATTTCAATAACTCTTAAACATTCCACAACATTTCCTAAGAACCTGTGAGAGTATAATACCTGGCAGTCCTCTCTAAAACAGAAATTCACCTATCTGCTACATTACTGCTGATGATCTGAAATGTACATTACCTCTAAAAAATAACAGTACTGAATAAAACTGAAAGGATCATCCAAGTTCCTACAAAATACCAAAGTATTTATCCAGGATTACTGAATAAATCATAACAATTTGGTATCCTTTTCAGAAAAAAAAAAAATCTCAGAACTTACAAGCATGTGGCATTTCACACTGTACCAACTGAGTAACAGTAAATGAAGGTATAACCACTACAACTTCTTCACCAACTTTGTGTCCTGAAATATGATGTCTGCCCCTGGCAGTTGGCTGCACTGAGTCTGTGTTGCTGACTGTGGGCTTTCTCTAGTTGCAGTGTATGGGCTACTCATTGTGGTGGCTTTTCTTGTTGCAAAGGGCTCAAGGGCTCTCAGGCTTAGTCGTGGCTCATGGATTAAGTTGCCCCAGGGCATGTAGGTCTTTCCAGACAAGGCACTGAAACCCCTGTCCTCTGCATTGGCAGGCAGATTCTTAACTCCTGGGCCATCAGAAAAACCCCTGTGAAACTTCTTTTTCTGCTATTTAATCTGCTTCTTTTTTCTGCTGTCATTTTAATATTGACTTGCCATCCAGTGAAATCAAAACTTCCTTGAAAAGTAGAATCATACAGAAAACGATTTTCATTATCTCTGCTCACTACTAAAATTGTTTTGTTAGGACCAATTACAAGCAGTTTTTACATGTTCAAAAGTGTTTTCATATGTGTGGGCATTATGTACATGTGTGACTGTGCATGCTGAAAGAGAGAAGTATTTAATTCCCTTCTTGGTGTTCAACAGTATCAAATTTATTTTAAATTGCCTATTTTATACAGTATTCACTAAATATTAATCAAGTGATATTAACAACATCAAGGTGATGAATTATTGCTTGAAAATATTGGTAAAACTTTGTCCTCTTTCTGGTCTTTAGGTGGTTTATACTTTCCACACTCATGGCAGCTCATATCCTTGACTTCATCTAGCAAAATTGCATAAACCTGCTAGACCTACACAATAGGAAACATAGTCTAAAATACTGGTAAATAAATTTTCAGATACAATGGATAAAAAGCATGAAGTCCCTAAAAATTTACATTGGAAATAAAGAGTAAATAAATACATATATATGAAATAAAATGTATTGATTATTCTAGGCTATTTCAAATGCTCATGTCAGGGTGATAGCTTTATGGTGAATGATGTTGGATTTGTGATTTCTGAAGATTTAGCTTAGGAACCGGGGACCAGGCTTCAGGCACTCAGAATTTTGTGTGGCAGAAGTTTATTACAATGAAAAAGGACAGAGGAAGCTTCTGATATAGACATCAGAAGAGGGCTGGAGACTGACCCCCTTGCTAGTCTTGTCAAGGCCTTATATACTTTTTCAGTTGGTTACTAACAATAGAATGATCTTACCAGACCCACTCCCACCATATCCATCTTAAGATAGTAGGACTAACAATAGTACTGGAGTGGGGTGCCATTGCCTTTCCCGAGAAAGGTCTTGCCAGACCCCAAAGAAGATGTCCTTTTCATCGTAACGGACTGGAATGCAAAAGTAGGAAGTCAAGAGATAACTGGACTAACAGGCAAGTTTGGCCTTGGGATGCAAAATGAAGCAGGGCAAAGGCTAATAGTGTTTTCCCAAAAGAACTCACTGGTCATAGCAAACACCCTCTTGCAACAACACAAGAGAAGACTACACATGGACATCACCAGATGGCCAACACCAAAATCAGATTGATTATATTCTTTGCAACTGGAGATGGATCAGCAAAAACAAGACTGGGAGCTGACTGTGGCTCAGATCATGAACTCCTTATTGCCAAATTCAGACTTAAATTGAAGAAAGTAGCGAAACCACTAGACCATTCACGAATGACCCAAATAAAATCCATTACGATTATACAGTGGAAGTAACAAATAGATTCAAGGGATAAGATCTAATAGAGTACCTGAAGAACTACGGACAGAGGTTCATGACATTGTACAGGAGGCAGTGATCAAGACCATCTCCAAGAAAAAGAAATGCAAAAAAGCAAAATGGTTGTCAGAGAAGGCCTTACAAATAGCTGAGAAAAGAGAAGCTAAAGGCAAAGGTGAAAAGACATACCCATTTAAATGCAGAGTTCCAAATAATAGCTAGGAGAGATAAGAAACCTTTCCTCATTGATCAATGCAAAGAAATAGAGGAAAACAATAGAATGGGAAAGACTAGAGATCTCTTCAAGAAAATTTGAGATACCAAGGAACATTTCATGCAAAGATGGGCACAATAAAGGACAGAAAAGTACGAACCTAACAGAAGCAGAAGATATTCAGAAGAGGTGGCAAGGATACGTAGACGAACTATACAAAATATATTTTCATGACCCAGATAACCATGATGGTGTGATCACTCACCTATAGCCAGACATCCTGGAATGCAAAGTCAAGTGGGCCTTAGGAAGCATTACTATGAGCAAACATAGTGGAGGTGATGGAGTTCAGTTGAACTGTTTCAAAGCATAAAAGATGATGCTGTTAAAGTACTGCATTCAGTATGCCAGCAAATTTGAAAAACTAACAGTGGCCACAGCACTGGACAAGATCAGTTTTCTTTCCAGTCCCAAAGAAAGGTTAATGCCAAAGAATGTTCAAACTACCACACAATTGCAGTCGTCTCACATGGTAGCAAAGTAATGCTCAAAATTCTCCAAGCCAGGCTTCAACAGTATGTGAACTGTGAGTTTCCAGATGTTCAAGCTGGATTTAGAAAAGGCAGAGGAACCAGAGATCAAATTGCCAACATCTGCTGGATCATTGAAAAAGCAAGAGTTCCAGAAAAACATCTACTTCTGCTTTATTGACTACACCAAAGCCTTTGTGTGGATCACATCAATGTGGAAAATTCTTCCAGGGATCAGAATACCAGACCACCTTACCTGCTTCCTAAGAAATCTGTATGCAGATCAAGAAGCAACAGAACCGGTCACGGAAGAACAGACTGGTTCCAAATTGGAAAAGGAGTACGTCAAGGCTGTATATTGACACCATGCTTATTTAACTTGTATACGGAGTACATTATGAGAAATGCTGAGCTGGATGAAGCACAAGCTGGAATCAAGATTGCCAGGAGAAATATCAATAACCTCAGATAGGCAGATGATACCACCCTTATGGAAGAAAGTGAGGAGGAACTAAAGAGCCTCTTGATTAAAGTGAAAGAGGAGAGCAAAAATGCTGGCTTAAAACTAAAACCAATACAATATTGTAAAGTAAAAAAAAAAAAAATTTGAACTTTGAAAGCAAAAAACCTCAACACCCAAAAAACAGCGATCATGGCATCTGGTCCCATCACTTCATGGTAAATAGATGGGGAAACAGTGACAGACTTTATTTTTTTGGACTCCAAAATCACTGCAGATGGTGACTGCAGCTATGAAATTAAAAGATGCTTGTTCCTTGGAAGAAAAGCTATGATCAACCTAGACAGCATATTAAAAAGCAGAGACATTACTTTGCTGACAAAAGTCCATATAATCAAAGCTATGATTTTTCCAGTAATCAATATGGATGTGAGAGTTGGACTATAAAGAAAGCTGAGCACAAAAGAATTGATGCTTTTGAACTGTGGTGTTGGAGAAGACTCTTGAGAGTCCCTTGGAGAGCAAGATCAAAGCAGTCAGTCCTAACGGAAATCTGTCCTGTATACTCATTGGAAGTACTAATGCTGAAGGTGAAGCTCCAGTACTTTGGTCACCAGATGCAAAGAACTGACTCATTGGAAAAGACCCTAATGGGAAAGATTAAAGGCAGGAGGAGAAGGAGAAGACACAGGATGAGATGGTTGGATGGCATCATCGACTTGATGGACATGAGCTTGAGCAAGCTCCAGGAGTGGACAGGGAAGGTACAGGGAAGCCTGGCTTGCTGCAGTCCATAGGTTGCAAAGAGTCGACAGGATTGAACTCCTGAACTGAACTGAACCAGACCCATTCCCACATAAGATAATAGGATTAGTCAGAAGGTTCTTGTTAAGAAGAAGAAACACATCTTTGAGCAAGATACATTGTTGTTATATAGTCATTTGTACAGAGCTTAAGGAAAAATATACCCTGAGCAAGATGAGTTGTTTTGTTGTATAATCATTAGCTCTGGGCTTAAAGAAAATAAAGTTTTATGTGACTAAGACAAAGAAATATAGAAAAAAGTCTGTCTTTTTCTCCTCCTTGAGGGCCCCAGACTCATTATCAACCTATGTAAGAATTAACTCCTCAAGGGTACCATCTTTTAGAATCAGAAGATAACATAGAGTCTCAACACTGTACTTTAAAAATTAGGTAACAACATGAGATTATTTTCTGATTTTTTATAATTAAGCACTTTAATTATTTTTAAAAATGGCTGTTGTATATAGGTAATAACTTTTCAGTTTGGTATTTATTATATGAAGCAAGTAATCTGCAGTGGCTTCAATAGTAAATAAAAGTTGACAAGTTCTAAAATGTATGTATTTTTAAAATAACAGAATTAATCTAAGTGTTCCTAAGGCTGTGATGCTGTGAAAGTGCTGCACTCAATATGCCAGCAAATTTGGAAAACTCAGCAGTGGCCACAGGACTGGAAAAGGTCAGTTTTCATTCCAATGCCAAAGAAAGGCAATGCCAAAGAATGTTCGAACTACCACACAATTGTACTCATCTCACATGCTAGTAAAGTAATGCTCAAAATTCTCCAAGCCAGGCTTCAGCAATATGTGAACCGTGAACTCCCTGATGTTCAAGCTGGTTTTAGAAAATGCAGAGGAACCAGAGATCAAATTGCCAACATCCTCTGGATCATGGAAAAAGCAAGAGAGTTCCAGAAAAACATCTATTTCTGCTTTATTGACTATGCCAAAGCCTTTGACTATGTGGATCACAATAAAGTGTGGAAAATTCTGAAAGAGATGGGAATACCAGACCACCTGACCTGCCTCCTGAGAAACCTGTATGCAGGTCAGGAAGCAACAGTTAGAACTGGACATGGACCAACAGACTGGTTCCAAATAGGACAAGGAATTCATCAAGGCTGTATATTGTCACACTGCTTATTTAACTTCTGTGCAGAGTACATCATGAGAAATGCTGGACTGGAAGAAGCACAAGCTGGAATCAAGATTGCTGGGAGAAATATCAATAACCTCAGACATGCAGATGACACCACCCTTATGGCAGAAAGTGAAGAGGAACTAAAAAGCCTCTTGATGAAAGTGAAAGTGGAGAGTGAAAAAATTGGCCTAAAGCTCAACATTCAGAAAACAAAGATCATGGCATCCGGTCCCATCACTTCATGGGAAATGGATGGGGAAACAGTGGAAATAGTGTCAGACTTTATTTTTTTGGGCTCCAGAATCACTGCAGATGGTGACTGCAGCCATGAAATTAAAAGACGCTTACTCCTTGGAAGGAAAGTTATGCCCAACCTAGATAGCATATTCAAAAGCAGAGACATTACTTAGCCGACTAAGGTCCATCTAGTCAAGGCTATGGTTTTTCCAGTAGTTATGTATGGATGTGAGAGTTGGACTGTGAAGGCTGAGCACCAAAAAATTGATGCTTTTGAACTGTGGTGTTGGAGAAGACTCTTGAGAGTCCCTTGGACTGCAAGGAGATCCAACCAGTCCATTCTGAAGGAGATCAACCCTGGGATTTCTTTGGAAGGAATGATGCTAAAGCTGAAACTCCAGTACTTTGACCACCTCATGAGAAGAGTTGACTCATTGGAAAAAACTCTGATGCTGGGAGGGATTGGGGGCAGGAGGAGAACGGAACGACCCAGGATGAGATGGCTGGATGGCATCACAGACTCGATGGACATGAGTCTGAGTGAACTCCGAGAGATGGTGATGAACAGGGAGGCCTGGCGTGCTGCAATTCATGGGGTCGCAAAGAGTCGGAAAACAACTGAGTGACTGAACTGAACCGAACAGTTCCTAAGGCAGGGATAAGGCACTTTGTGCTCTGGGATTATACAGAATTCACAGGTATAACACCTACTGTTGACCAATTTGCCTGTTTTTTTGTCTCTGCATTCAGATTCTCTCTAAAGCAAATTACTGTTTAGTTTTATCTGTAATCTCTATTGTAAAGATTACATCTCTCTGAGCTCTGACCTTTGGAAGTATTTGTCCTGTGCTTGTCACTCAGTTGTATCTGACTCTTTGCGACCCCATGGACTGTAGTCCGCCAGACTCCTTTGTCCATGGGATTCTCCAGGCAAGAATACTGGAGTGCCTAATTCAGATCGCTTATAAAACCTTGGAACATTTTTCTCCTAAGGTATACATTTCTGTCAGTAACACAATTGGCCATGTTGCAGTCTGCTATTTTTACTCTTCTCTCTGTCTCCCCCTTTAGCCCCTTTATCCTATTGCATCTCATCACCCATTAGTTCTAAAATATCCACCACTCTAGACAGAGTGCATTGTTATGTGCATACTGTGCAAAGATCTTTCTAAAAGGGAATCTTAAATTCTCCTGAAAGTGGTCATGTCCTACCTAACTTTTGTTGGTTTTCTTGTTTTTAGTCTCCTCAATTTCCAACACTTTATATTTCAGAATTATACTGTTCGAGACTATGTAAAGTATCTAGTCTCTTCCAGATTGCCTATGTTTGGAAATTGGCTCATCCTCTTTCTGGCTAGGTGAGAGTGCAAGTCAGTTTAAGCTCTTGTGACTGTAAAGTGGGAAAAATAATATGTTCTGATAGGTATTTGTGAAGACTAGATGAATATTTATATATATTTCTTGATTGCTAAATCGCTTCAGTCATGTCTGACTCTTTGTGACCCCGTGGCCAGTAGCCCACCAGTCTCTGCTGTCAGTGGAATTCTCCAGGCAAGAATACTGGAGTGAGTAATCATTCTGTTCCCTGGATGAAGCTGTTAGTAGTAGAAATACCATGTCTGTGAGGGCCATGGCATGCTGCAGTCCATGAAGTCACAAAGAGTTGGACATGACTTAGCAACTGAAAAACAAAATACACTAAATGCAAATTAACTTAGTGTTATTTAATGAAGCTCTTTTGTTGTTGTTCAACTCTTTGCTACCCCATGAACTGCAGCATGCCAGGCTTCCCTATCCTTCAAGGTCTCCCAGAGTTTTCTTAAACTCATGTCCATTGAGTTGTTAATGTTATCAAACCATCTCATCCTGTGTCATTCCCTTCTTCTTCTGCCTTTCTGCCATTAGTTTCTCTTTGCTTTCTGCCATTAGAGTGGTATCATCTGCTTGTCTCAGGTTGTTATTTCTCCTGGCAATCTTGATTCCAGCTTGTGATTCATCCAGCCTAGCATTTTGCATGATGTACACTGCATAGAAGTTAAATAAGCAGGGTGATGATATACAGCCTTGTCGTACTCCTTTCCCAATTTTGAACCAGTCAATTGTTTCATGTCTTGTTCTAACTATTGCTTTTTGTCTTGTGTATGAGTTTCTCAGGAGGAAGGTAAGGTGGTCTGGTATTTCCATCTCTTGAAAAATTTTCCAGTTTGTTGTGAACCACAGTCAAAATGTTTAACGTAGTCAGAGAAGGCAGAGGTAGAAGGTTTTTTTTTTTTTTTGGAATTCTCTCGCTTTTTCTGTGATTCAGTGGATGCTGGCAATTTGGTCTCTGATTCTTCTGCCTTTTCTAAATTCAGCTTGTACATCAGGAAGTTCTTGGTTCACGTAGTGTTGAAGCTTGGCTTGAGGGATTTTGAGCATTATCTTGTTAGCATGTGAAATGAGCACAATTGTATGGTAGTTTGAAGATTTTTTGGCATTGCCCTTCTTTGGGATTGGAATGAAAACTGACCTTTCCCAATCCTGTGGCCACTGTTGAGTTTTCCAAATTTGCTGGCATATTAAGTGCAGCACATTAACAGCATCATCTTTTAGGATTTGAAATAGCTTGGCTAGAATTCTATCACCTCCATTAGTTTTGTTTGTAGTAATAGTTCCTAAGGTCCACTTGACTTCATACGATAAGATGTCTGGTTTTAGATGAGTGATCACACTTCTGTGGTTATCTGGGTCCTTAAGGTATTTTTCGTATAGTTCTGTGTATTCTTGCCACCTGTTCTTAATCTCCTCTACTTCTGTTGAGTCCTAGCCATTTCTGTCCTTTATTGTACCCATCTTTGCATGAAATGTTCCCTTGGTATCTCTGTTTTTGTTGAAGAGATCTCTAGTCTTTCCAGTTCTATTGTTTTCCTTTATTTCTTTGCATTGTTCACTTTAGGATGGCTTTCCTATTCTCCTTTCTGTTCTCTGGAGCTCTGCATTCAGATGGGTATATCTTTCTCTTTCCCCTTTGCCTTTCACTTCTCTTCTTTTCTCAGCTATTTTAAGGCTTCCTCTTGCAATCATTTGCCTTGTTACATTTCTTTTCCTTGGGGATGGTTTTGGTAATCACCTTCGGTACAATGTTGTGAGCCTCCATCCATAGTTCCTCAGACACTCTTGTCTACCAAATCTAATCCCTTGAATCTATTTGTCACACTCCACTGTGTAATCATAAGGCATGTGATTTAGGTCGTACATGAATGGCCTAGTGGTTTTCCCTACTTTCTCCCATTTAAGCCTGAATTTTGCAATAAGGAGCTAATTATCTGAGCCATAGTCAGATCCAGGTCTTGTTTTGGCTGACTACATAGAGCTTCTCTCTTTTTGGCTGCAAAGAATATAATCGTTCTAATTTTGGTATTGACCATTTTGAGATGTCCATGTGTAGGGTCATCTCTTGTATTGTTGGTAAAGGGTGTTTGCTATGACCAGTGTGTTCTCTCGAGGCAACTATACCTAGTATATAGTATAGTATATTTGATATCAATCTCTAAATGCAGATTTTTTATATCCAATATCTAATGGAAAATAAACACCAACTACTGTTGTCTGTCCCATCATTAAATATCCTGATATTCAGTTCAGTTCAGTCACTCAGTCATGTCCGACTTTTTGCAAACTCATGGACTGCAGCACGCCAGGCTTCCCTGTCTATCACCAACTCCCGGAGCCTGCCTATACTTATGTCCATCATGTCAGTGATGCCTTCCAATCATCTCATCCTCTGTCATCCCCTTCTCCTCCTGCCTTCAACCTTTCTCAGCATCAGGGTGTTTTCCAGTGAGTCGATTCTTTGCATCAGGTTGCCAAAATATTGAGGTTTCAGTTTCACCTATTCTGATATTCAAAGCATCCTAAATCTTACCCACATTGTTCTTTTTAATCATCTCTCTTCTTAAACCTATATTTTTGGCACATTTTCTACATTTGTCCTTCCCTTGTCACAACATTTAGTTACATTTCCACTACTTTATCCATTATGTTAGCCTGTTGTTTGACCCCTTTATTTGCAGCCCTCTTTGGATGTTCAAAGTTTTATACTTCAAAATTAAACTCAAGTCTCACCTATTTTCTGAAGTTATTTATCACTCTGACAAAGTTCTCTTTCTAAATTACATTTATATAGCCTCCAATTAAAATAAATAAATTTATATTAAAAAATAAATTACATTTATGTTTCCATATTATATATTTTAGAATTCAATGATAGAATTTCACAGGTCTCCTTTATTTAAAAAAACTAATATGCTTTTTCCCCAATTGAAAGATATTTCTTGAAGTAAATATTTATTTTATTCTGTCTTAGTCTCTTTGCAAAAGCAAATTTCTGATGTCTCAAAACTGCTATTTCCTCAGGATTAGCATTGTGAATTTAGAGGGAAAATATTAAATATTAAATAAACAGTGAGAAAATCAGAGGGCTTCCCTGGTGACTCAGCAGGTAAAGAATCTGCCTGCAGTGCAGAGGACTTGGGTTTGATCCCTGGGTTGAGAAGATCCCCTGAAGTAGGGAAAGGCAACCAACTGTAGTATTCTGGCCTGGAGAACTTCATGGACTTTATAGTCCATGGGGTTGCAAAGAGTCAGACATGACTGAGCGGCTAACGTAGAGCTAGAAAATTGAAGGTACACCTTTCTTGTCATCTAATGAGAGTCTATGTCTATACTATCTTGCATAATAAAAGAATAGATTACCACTATTGAAATATTGATCATCAATTATATATTGGAAAAATAACCTTAATATCAAATATGATGCACTGGAGGAATATTGTGACTTTTCTACTCTGAAGACTTTTCCATAATATGTTATAGTCTCTGTGTTAGAACCAATACAATATTGTAAAGTAATCAGCCTCCAATTAAAATAAATTTAAATTTAAAAATAAATAAATAAATAAAAAGAACTGACTCTGTTTTCTCTAAGTAAAATGTTGTTGTACAAAGTCTGTATATCAAGTCACTGTATTTTTAGTTAAAACTATAGCCATTTTGTTAAGTATATAATGGGATATGTCCTACATTTCATTTCTGAAAGTATTTTCTGGAAGTCGTTTAAAGCTTAATCAAAAGGAAATAAGACAGTCATATATTACACGAATTTTAAAAAGCAGTATGGCAAGTACAAGATTTTTACCAGGTTTTCCAGTATTCATGTGTTAATATTAACTACAATTATGCTTAAGTTATATATAAGAAATGTGATTTTATTTTTTTCAGTATTAACCAGAGTACAGCTACTTTTATAAATGTACTGTCACAAAATACAGTTACTTGTTTCTTATTCAAAAACATATCAGTATATTCTTTGGACATAATTAAAAGCAATTACTCAGAGGTTAAAGCGTCTGCCTGCAGTGTGGGAGACCTAGGTTTGATCCCTGGATCAGGAAGATCCGCTGGAGAAAGAAATTGCAACCCTCTCCAGTATTCTTGCCTGGAGAATCCCATGGACGGAGGAGACAGGTAGGCTGCAGTCCATGGGGTCACAGAGAGTTGGACACGACTGAGCAACTTCACTTCACTTTACTAATAATCAGTTAAGAGATACAGAAAATAAGCAGATGTAAACTATATCAAAAAGTCATTGTGAGAGGGGGAGAATACAAATGCAGGATTTTGAAAATGCATTTGAAAATATCAACAACCTAAGACAGTAATGCATATGTAAATAGACTACTATACAATAACCACAAGGCTATGGTTTTCCCAGTGTTCACGTATGGATGTGAGAATTTGACTGTGAAGAAGGCTGAGCGCTGAAGAATTGATGCTTTTGAACTGTGGTGTTCGAGAAGACTCTTGAGAGTCCCTTGGACTGCAAGGAGATCCAACCAATTCATTCTGAAGGAGATCAACCCTGGGATTTCTTTGGAAGGAATGATGCTAAAGCTGAAACTCCAGTACTTTGGCCACCTCATACGAAGATTTGACTCATTGGAAAAAACTCTGATGCTGGGAGGGATTGGGGGCAGGAGGAGAAGGGGACGACAGAGGATGAGATGGCTGGATGGCATCACTGACTCGATGGACATGAATCTGAGTGAACTCCGGGAGCTGGTGATGGACAGGGAGGCCTGGCGTGCTGCAATTCATGGGGTCGCAAAGAGTCGGACATGACTGAGTGACTGAATTGAACTGAACTGAATCACAAACCAAAGATCTAAAACATATATACAGATAAAAAAGAAAAAGGAACAAATCATAACAATAAAAAGTCAGAAAGTGAAGTCACTCAGTCGTGTCCGACTCCTTGTGACCCCATGGACTGTAGCCCACCAGACTCCTCCGTCCGTGGGATTTTCCAGGAAGAATACTGGAGTGGGTTGCCATGCCCTTCTCCAGGGGATCTTTCCAACCCAGGGAATGAACCCAGTTCTCCTGCACTGTAGGCAGATGCTCTACCATCTGAGCCACCAGGGAAGTCCCATAACAGTAAAGATAGGCATCAAATCATAAGAGAAGAGAGCAAAAGAAGAAAGAGGAAAATAAAGTCCTACCAAAACATATCCATAATATTAACAAATGGCAACAATAACTTAGATATCAATAATTACATTAAATATATATGGACTTAATGTTTCAACCAAAAAATCGAATGTCTGAATGGATACAAAAACAGACCCATATACATGTTGTGATATGAGATTCACTTCAGATCTAAAGATACACAGACTTAAACAAGGGATGAAAAAGGGTATTCCATGCAAATGAAATGCAAAAGAAGGCCAGAATAGCAATACTTACATCAGACAAAATGGGTTTAAAAATATAGACTGTTATAACAGACAGAGAAAGATACTCCATAATGATCAAGGGATCAAGCCAAGAAGATATAATATTTGTAAATATATATTTGCCCAACATAGGAGCACACAAACATATAAGGCACATATGAATGGACATAAAAGGAGAAATCAACAATAACACAATAATAATAGAGGACTTTAACAACCCTCTTACATCATATAGATCATCCATATAGAAAATCAATCCGAAAACATTGGCCTTAAATGATACATTAGAACAAATGGGCTTACTTGATATGTGTGTGTACATATATGTGTGCATATATATATGAACATTCCACTCGAAAACAGAATATACTTTCATTTCAGTTGCATCTGGAACACTGTCCAGGAGAAATTCCATACTAGGTTATAAAAGAAACCTTGATAAATGTAAGAAGAGTTAAATACTTTTAAGCACCTTTCCCAACAATGTGATGAGACTTGAAATAAACTGAAAGAAAAACAAACAAACAAACAAACATCCAAAACCAGTGGTTTGCAGCAAAGGCAGTTTTAAGAGGAAAGTTTACAAGTTTACCTCAGGAAACAAGAAAAAAAATCTCAACCTAAAATTACACCTAAGGAAACAAAGAAGAACAAAAAGTAGAAGGGAAGGAATCATAAACATCAGAAACAGAAACTTAAAAAATATAGATCAATGGAACTAAAAGGTGATTCTTTGAAAAGATAAAGTTAATAATCCTTTAGCCAGGCTCATCAAGAAAAAGAAATGATTTGAAAAGATAAAGTTGATAATCCTTTAGCCAGGCTCATCAAGAAAAAGAAATGATCTAAATCAGTAAAATTAGAAATGTAAACGTGGAAGTTATCACTGACACCATAGAAGTACAAAAGATATTGAGGCTACTGTGAACAACTGTGTGCCAATAAAATGGAAAGCCTAATCTAAGAAATAGACAAATTCTAAGGTACAATATCTTGAGACAAAACCAAGAAGAAATGAAAAATATGAAAAGACCAATTACCAGTAATGAATTGAATCAGCAAATTAAAGACTCCCAACAAATAAAAGTGTAGGATCAGATGGCCTTGCAGTTGAACTCTGCTAAACACTTAGAGCCATGGTAACTACCTCTCCTTCTGAGACTATTCCCAAAAATTTCAGAGGAAAGAATATTTCTGAACTCATTCTATGAGTCCAGCATCACCCTGATACCAAAACCAGAGAAACCAAGTAAAAGAAAAAAAAGAGAACCAAAAGTCAATATCACTGATGAACATAAATGTAAACACCCTTAACAGTGTGGTAACGGAATGCAACAATACATGAAAAGGATCATCCGTATGATCAAGTGGCATTTATTCCGGTGATGGAAGGATTTTTCACTATCTTCAAATCAACCAATGTGATATACCATATTAACTAATGAAGAATAAAAACTGTATGATCTCAATAGTTGCAGGAAACTTTTTAGATAAAATTTGACATCCATTCATGATAAAAATTCTCCAGGAGGTAGGCATAGAGGTAACCTCCTCAACATAATAAAGGCATGATCCATCATAGCTAACATCATACTCAATGAAGAGAAGCTGACAGTATTTCCTCTAAGATAAGGAACGAGACGAAGATGCATACTATTTCCACTTCTGTTCAATGTAGTTTTGGAAGTCCTAACTGCACCTATCAGAGAAGAAAAGGAAATTGGAAAGGAAGAAGTAAAACTGTTACTTTTACAGATGACGTGTATTATGCATAGACAATCTTAAAAATGCCATCTAGAAAACTACTAGAGTTCATCAATGAATTCGGTAAACATTCAGGATAGAAAATTAATATACAGAAATCTGTTGCATTTCTATACACTTAACAGTGAACTATCAGAAAGGGAAATTAAGGAAACAGTCCTATTTACCATTGCATCAAAAAAGATAAAATACCTAGAAATAAATCTACCTCAGGAGATAACAGACCTGTACTTGGAAAACTGTGAGACAGATAAAGAACACACAAGCAGATACAAGGATACTGTATTATTGGATTGGATGAAATAACATTATTAAAATGACCATACTACCCAAGGCAGACTAAAGACTCAGTGTAATCCCTACTAAGTAGCAATGGCATTTTTCAGAGTAGTACAACAAATAATTCAAAAATCTGTATAGAAACAAGAAGTTCCCCAATAGCCAAAAGAGTATTGAGGAAAAAAAAAATGGAGCTGGAATTATCAAGCTTCCTGAGTTCAGAGAATCATACAAAGCTGCAATAATGAAAATAGTATTGTACTGTCACAAAACAGACATATGGATGAAAGGAGCAGAATAGAGAACCCAGAAATAAATCCACACATCTGTGATCAATCAGTCTTCAACACATGAGGCAAGAACTTACAATGAAAGTGAAAGTGTTCGTCACTCAGTCATATCCAACTCTTTGTGACCCCGTGGACTGTAATCCTCTAAGAGCCTCTGTCCATGGGATTTCCCAGACAAGAATACTGGAGTGGGTAGCCATTCCTTTCTCCAGGGGATCTGCCTAACCCAGCGACCAATGCGGGGTTGCCTGTTTTGCAGGCAATTTCTTTAGCATCTGATCACCAGGAAAAGAAGACTTGTTTCTTCACCAAGTGGTGCTGGGAAAGCTGAATAGTCTCATTGTAAGTCAATGAAATTAGAACACTCCTTCATACCATATACAAAAATAAGCTCAAAATGGATTAAAGACCTAAACTTAAAGCTGTATACCCATGAAACTTTTAGAAGGAAAGGTAGACAGGACACTCCGTGACATAAATCCCTTTAGCTCTGTCTCCAAAAGCAAAGGGAATAAAAATGAAGATAAACAAATGAGACCCAGTTTTCTTAAAAGCTTTGGTACAGCAAAGGAAAGATTGTTGAAGTGAAGACAGCTTACTGAAGGGGAGAAACTGTTTAAAAATGGTAAGACCACGGGTAAGAGATTAATGTCAAAAATATATAGATATCTCATGCAACTCAACATAGAAAAAAAACAGAACAATCCATTTTAAAAATAGGCAAAAGAACTTAGTATATTTTTAAAAAATTATTTATTTTTACTGACGTATAATTGAATGTTCTTAATTCCTATATAGAGCATGTATGTGTGAGTCACTCATTCGTGTCTGACTCTCCGCAACCCCATGGCCTACAGCCTGCCAGGTTCCTCTGTCCATGGGATTCTCCAGGCAAGAATACGAAGTGGGTTGCCATTTCCTTCTCCATATAGAGCATAGTGATTCAGTTATACCTAAATATACATTCTTTTTAAATAGTCTTTTCCATTATTATTTATCATGGGATGTTTTTTAAAATTGGAGGACACTTGTCTTAGAATGTTGTATTAGTTTTTGCTGTACAGTGTTAATCAGCTATATATACATCTGTTCTCTCCCTCCTGCTGCCCTCTGCATCCCACCCCTCTAGATTATCATTGAGCACCATACTGAGTTCCCTGCATTACACAGCAGCTTCCCACTAGCTATCTGTTTTATACATGATTTTATATATATATATATATAAATGCTACTCTCTCAACTTGTCCTGCCTTCTCCTTCCTCCACTATATCCACAAGTCTCCTCTACATCTGCATCTTTATTCCTGCCCTGCAAATAGATTCATCAGTACCATTTGTCTAGATTCCATATACATATGTGTATGTGTGTTCATATTTTTTTTCTCTTTCTGACTTACTTCACTCTGAATGACAGACTCTAGATTCATCCACATTACTGCAAATGACCCAGTTTCACTTCTTTATATGGCTATGTAATATTCCATGGTATATGTGTACTATAATTTCTTTATCCATTAATCTCTCAATGGACATCTAGGTTGTTTCCAAGTCCTGGGCTATTGTAAATAGTGCTGCAGTGAACATTAGTGCCAGACATCCTGGAATGTGAAGTCAAGTGGGCCTTAGGAAACACCACTATGAACAAAGCTAGTGGAGGTGATGGAATTCCAGTTGAGCTATTTCCAATCCTGAAAGATGATGCTGTGAAAGTGCTGCACTCAATATGACAGCAAATTTGGAAAACTCAGCAGTGGCCACAGGACTGGAAAAGGTCAGTTTTCATTCCAATGCCAAAGAAAGGCAATGCCAAAGAATGTTCAAACTACCGCACAATTGCACTCATCTCACATGGTAGCAAGGTAATGCTCAAAATTCTTCAAGCCAGGCTTCAGCAATATGTGAACTGTGAACTTCCAGATGTTCAAGCTGGTTTTAGAAAAGGCAGAGGAACCAGAGATGAAATTGCCAGCATCTGCTTGATCATGGAAAAAGCAAGAGAGTTCCAGAAAAACATCTTTTTCTGCCTTATTGACTATGCCAAAGCCTTTGACTGTATAGATCACAATAAACTGTGGAAAATTCTGAAAGAGATGAGAATACCAGACCACCTGACCTGCCTCTTGAGAAACCTGTATGCAGGTCAGGAAGCAACAGTTAGAACTGGACATGGTAAAAAAGACTGGTTCCAAATAGGAAAAGGAGTATATCAAGGTTGTATATTGTCACCTTGCTTATTTAACTTATATGCAGAGTACATCATGAGAAATGCTGGACTGGAAGAAGCACAAGCTGGAATCAAGATTTCCAGGAGAAATATCAATAACCTCAGATATGCAGATGACATCACCCTTATGGCAGAAAGTGAAGAAGAACTAAAGAGCCTCTTGATGAAAGTGAAAGAGGAGAGTGAAAAAGTTGGCTTAAAGCTCAACATTCAGAAAACTAATATCATGGCATCTGGTCCCATCACTTCATGGGAAATAGATGGGGAAACAGTGGCTGAGTTTATTTTTTGGGGCTCCAAAATCACTGCAGATGGTGATTGCAGCCATGAAATTAAAAGATGCTTCTCCTTGGAAGGAAGGTTATGACCAACCTAAACAGCATATTCAAAAGCAGAGACATTACTCTGCCAACAAAGGTCTGTCTAGTCAAGGCTATTGCTTTTCCAGTGGTCATTTATGGATATGAGAGTTGGACTGTGAAGAAAGCTGAGCACTGAAGAATTGATGCTTTTGAACTGTGGTATTGGAGAAGACTCTTGAGAGTCCCTTGGACTGCAAGGAGATCCAACCAGTCAATGCTAAAGGAAATCAGTCCTGAATATTCATTGGAAGGACTGATACTGAAGCTGAAGCTTCAATATTTTAGCCACCTGATTCCAAGAGCTGACTCATTTGAAAAGAGCCTGATGCTGGGAAAGATTGAGGGCAGGAGGAGAAGGGGATGACAAAGGATAAGATGGTTGGATGGCCTCACCGACTCAATGGACATGAGTTTGGGAGTTGGTGATGGATAGTGAGGCCTGGCGTGCTGTGGTTCATGGGGTTACAAAGAGTCAGACACAACTGAGTGAACTGAACTTTGGTGTACTTGTGTCTTTTTTTTTAATTTATTTTTAATTGGAGAATAACTGCTTTACAGTGTTGGGTTGGTTTCTGCCATATATCAGCATGAATCAGCTACAGATACACATATGTTTCCTCCCTCGTCAACCTCCCTCCCACCTTTCACCCATCTATTTCTCACAGAGCACCAGGTGGAGCTCCCTGCATTATACCACGACTTCACATTAACTCTCTGTTTTGCATATGGTAATATATATATTTCAGTGCTCTTCTCTGTTTGTCCCATATTCTCCTCCCACCGCTGTGACCATAAGTCTGGTCTCTATGTCTGAGTTTCTGTTCCTGCCCTGCAAATAGGTTCATCAGTACCATTTTTCTAGATTCTATATATGTGTGTTAATATACAATATTTGTTTTTCTCTTTCTGACTTACTTCACTCCGTGTAGCAGGCTCTAGATTCATCCACCTCACTAGTACTGACTCAAATCTGTTGCTTTTTATGGCTGAGTAATATTTCATTGTATATATGTATCACAACTTCTTTATCTATTCATCTGTCAGTGAGCATCTAGGTTGTCTCCATGTCCTGGCTATTGTAAATAGTGCTTCAGTGAACACTGGGGTGCATGTGTCTATTTCATTTATGGTTTTCTCAGGACATATGCCCAGTAGTGGGATTGCTGGATCATGTGGTAGTTTTATTCCTAGTTTTTTAAAGAAATGTCCATACTGTTTGCCATAGTAGCTGAATCAATTTACATTCTCACCAACAGTGCTAGAGGGTTCCCTTTTCTCCACATTCTCTCCAGCATTTATTGTTTGGAGAGGAAATACAGATGGCCAACATCACATAACATGCTCAACCTTATTAATCATCAAGAAAATATAAGTCAAAACCACAATGATATATCACCTCACACCTGGCAAAATGGCTATCAGTAAAAAAGAACAAATAACATAATGTTGGTAAGAAAAGAGAACCCTAATTCATTATTGCTGATAATGTAAATTGGTTCAGTCACTGTAGAAAAACAGTGTGGAGTTGTCTTAGAAAACTGAAAATAGAACTATCATATGACTCAGAAATTACACTCCTGGATACATAGATGAAAAACCCACTAATTTGAGAACATACATGCACCCTAATATTCATAATTGCATTATTTTCAGCTGCCAAGATATGGAAGCATCTTCAGTGTCCATCAACAGATAAATGGATGAAGAAGACATGGTATATATGCACAAAGAATAGTTCTCAAGTATAAAAAAAGCAATTTAGCCATTTTCAATGTAGATGGACTTGGAGGGCCTTAACCTAAGTGAAATAAGACAGAAAAAGACAAACACCGTATGATGTCACTTTTATGTGAAGTGTAAAAAAACACAGCAAACTACTAGGGGGCCAGGGAACAACAACAACAAAAAAAAGACTCACAGATACAGAAAACAAACTAGTGGTTGCCAGTGAGGAGAAGGAAGGAGAGGGACAATACAGAAATAGGGGGAAAATGGTTATTATGACATCATATGAAATCATGTATGTGAAACTTGAAAATTTAAAAGCACAATAGAGTTCAAGAATCTTTCAATAAAAATGGTATATTTGTATACAAAAAAAGCATGTAATACATTCTTTGGGCATACTTAAAAGCAATGACATGTTCTTGATACCACTTGTACCTTTTTAACTGTCTTCTCAATAAGCATGTCTCCAACTGGCACTAGAATACCACCAAACACAGCCAGGACTGCACCAATGACAGCACCAGTGATGAGCCCACGGTTTCGATCGCAGCCCATTCTTCTTGTTTAGGGGAAAAGCTAAGATTCAGCTTCTTAAGATTCAGCTGTTTCTTTCAAACTCTCGGGTCTGATGAAGGTGTTTTCCAAGGGGTCCGGTTCTGTCATTGGACGGAGATCATAAAACTGAAGCATAAATATAGTACGATGATCAAAGTACAAGGAAAACACGCAACTGAAACAGATCGTTTTGCCAGTTATAAATAAATAATTTTTTTAAAGAAAACTTTCTAGGTCTTACTCTTTTCTTGATTTGAGCTACCTACCAGTGATAGAAATAATAAATATTGTCACATAGAGCATTTCTTTAAAGTTCTACTTTTTAAAATTTTCTTCTTTTGAATGATTCAGATACTGAAATCTTACCTAAGGAAATCATGTTTACTGTATTCTCACCTTTTGCCTTCTTTTGTCAGCCTGAGACACTTATAGGTAACCTCACCCTTTATCCGGAGAAGGCAATGGCAACCCACTCCAGTACTCTTGCCTGGAAAATCCCATGGGTGGAGGAGCCTGGTAGGCCAAGGTCCATGGGGTCATAAAGAGTTGGACACGACTGAGCGACTTCACTTCTTCAGTATTTCAGTATCTGGACTTCCCTAGTGGCTTAGATGGTAAAGCGTCTGTCTACAATGCGGGAGACCTGGGTTTGATCCCTGGGTCAGAAGATCCCCTGGAGAAGGAAATGGTAATCCAGTTCAGTACTATTGCTTGGAAAATCCCATGGACAGAGGAGCCTGGTAGGCTACAGTCCATGGGGTCGCAAATAGTCGGACACAACTGAGCGACTTCACTTCTTCATTTTTTCCACTTTAGTAATCAATTTTTTTTCATAATTATTACATATGTGGCTAAGAAAATAATGGTAAGAAAATAAGGGAAATTAGACTTTTCACAAAATGTGGACAGAAAAATTGTCAGAAAAATCTTCATGAAAATGTGTTAATTTTTTGCTCTTATCTAATAAGATCTCCCTTTACCTGTCTTAGGATCGGTTCAGTTCAGTCGCTCAGTCGTGTCTGACTCTGCGACCCCATGAATCACAGCACACCAGGCCTCCCTGTCCATCACCAACTCCCGGAGTTCACTCAAACTCATGTCCATCAAGTCGGTGATGCCATCCAGCCATCTCATCCTCTGTTGTCCCCTTCTCTCCTGCCCCCAATCTCTCCCAGCATCAAGGTCTTTTCCAATGAGTCAACTCTTCACATGAGGTAGCCAAAGTATTGGAGTTTCAGCCTCAGCATCAGTCCTTCCAATGAACACCCAGGACTGATCTCCTTTAGGATGGACTGGTTGAATCTCCTTGCAGTCCAAGGGACTCTCAAGAGTCTTCTCCAACACCACAGTTCAAAAGCATCAATTCTTCGGCATTCAGCTTTCTTCACAGTCCAACTCTCGCATTCATACATGACCACTGGAAAAACCATAGCCTTGACTAGATGGACCTTTGTTAGCAAAGTAATATCTCTGCTTTGAATATGCTATCTAGGTTGGTCATAACTTTCCTTCCAAGGAGTGTCTTTTAACTTCATGGCTGCAATCACCATCTGCAATGATTTTGGAGCCCCCCAAAATAAAGTCTGACAGTGTTTCCACTGTTTCCCCATCTATCTGCCAAGAAGTGATGGGACTGGATGCCATGATCTTCGTTTTCTGAATGTTGAGCTTTAAGCCAACTTTTTAACTCTCCTCTTTCACTTTCATCAAGAGGCTTTTTAGTTCCTCTTCACTTTCTGCCATAGGGTGGTGTCATCTGGATATCTGAGGTTATTGATATTTCCCCTGGCAATCTTGATTCCAGCTTGTGCTTCTTGTCTTAGGATACTTCCACTGCAAATCAGGATGAACAAACTGATTCACACTGATATCCTGGTGGCTAAGAAGCTTAAATGCTCATTAGTGTCATTTTTTTCTTCAAGTGTAAATGAAAAACACACAAGCCTAAACAAGTGTCTTATTTTTTCCTGTGGAAATTATGTGTCACTGAGCAAGTAGGGTGGGCTTTTTACTAACTTTAGGGTGAAAGATGAAGAGCAACATGCTGCTTCCTGTGACTGTGGCCAGGGTTATCATAATGCAATGGAACGAGTTATGTAAACCTGATAATAATGACTGTATATTCTCAGGTAGAATCTCCTTTGTGAAGTCTAATTTTAGAGCCACTTAAAATGTTCATGGAACATAGTCTCTTAAACAGTCATTGTCATTGCTAAGTAGAGAAAGTCATCCAGATATTCTGTACAGATACAAGTGGGATCATATTTGGCAGGGGGGGGTTATTAAATAATATTTTATTGAATATCGATTTCATAGACTATTCCCCGTTTCTCAAATACATGTTATACCTAAAATAGTCATCAAAATACAAGGATTTTATATTTTGTGTGATTGAGACTGGTGGTCTGACAATGAAACCAGAGCCTGAATTGCCACCACTGAATCTCTCTATGACTCTTAATTCCTTATGTGTAACATAAGATGCTAACACAATATCTGCAGTTTTTAATATAAGCAGCTGAACTGGTTCTTCACTCAAATTCTTACACGGAAGACCAGGCAAAGTGACTGGTGGGAACCCAAAACAACCTCCATGTTCTTTGCAGGTCTGACAGATGGCATATAAGTGATTTAAAAATTTTAATTATGTCAATGCTAAAAATGGATATGTGTGTGTATATTTGTCCCTTTTCAGATTTTATGCCATCACCTAGCTGAGAATCTATTTTTCCTAAAATCATTCTCCTTTCTTCACGCAGCACATGGGCTACAGGGAAGAGTCTCAAGGGAAAAAAACATCCCAAGAAAGTCCACTGGATGACACAGGGGGCACATGTTGTGCATTGCCTCCTGCTCTAAACCTAAAAACTCATTACTAGGATATCTAAGGACCCTGAGTCCAGAGATGTCGAGTCATGGGCAGACCTGGGTACTGGCTAGACTCTGTCTGCTTTGAACTTAATATTGAAGTGAGATAGTACACATAGCCCATACAGTCAAGTTCATCAGAAAAGAGAAGTGTCAATAATTTATTCTTTTGAATTGCATGGTTAGTTACTAGTCTAATACTGGTCTGGATGATATATAAGCCAAGATTTAAGTGTTACTGTGATATTCCTGCATAGTGTTAGTCACTCAGTCGTGTCCAACTCGAGACCCCGTGGACTGTAGTCCACCAGTCTCCTCTGTCCATGGGATTTTCCAGGAAAGAATGCTGGAGTGGGTTGCCACTCCCTTCTCCAGGGGATCTTCCCGACCCAGAAGTTGAACCCAGGTCTCTTGCATTGCAGGCAGATTCTTTACTGTGTGAGCTACCAGGGAAGCCCAATATTCCTGAATACATGTACTGGTATTTTTGACAGAAAGAAGTTGAGTTTATGTACTTTTTTATGTTTTGAATTACCTGACTCTTGTCACCTTGATGTAAGTTTTCCTTTTTTTTTTTTCTAAGAATACGCAGGGTATTTCACATGAGTGTATTTCTCCTTTATCACATCAGCAGCTTTGCTTTCTGTGGTTTCAGCTACTCACAGTTAAATAAGGTCAACTGAGGGTAACTGAAACTGTGCAAAGCAAAATCTTGAATAACAGGGAACCACTTACAGTTTGGTGCTATCCATGGTTTCATGCACAAGCTGAAGTTGATGGAATGTTTCCCCCACACCTGTGGGTAAAGGAAGGATTACTGTACTTGGGTTCATTTATTATGCTTCAGTGCCTTATCCCCATGAGTAAATATTGCTGTCATTGTCATACTTTAAACTTGTGTTCATACTATAAATTTGAAATAGAATTGATTGACCCTTGAATATCACAGAGGGGTCACAGGCACGGATCCTGTGCACAGTAGAAAATCTAGGTTTATAACTATACAATCAGTCCTTCTTATCTGTGGTCCTGTATGCATGGATTCAACCAATCAGCCATTGTGGTTTGGGTAGTAATTTAGCTTTTATTGAAAAAAATCTGCATAAAATTGGAACCGTAAGTTTAAATCTCCCCCCCTCCACCCCCACAAAAGGTCAGTTGTAGTTTTATTCATTCAAGCAGTGCGGGAACAAGGCATTATGTCAGACATGCACTGGATACATAAGAGAAAAGTTCAGGTTACTCAGCACATTCTATTAAACAGCTCTTTCACTTATGTTCATCTTCAAAAAAATGTGGTTTGTCCCCACTCTTCTCTCAAATGTAGCTATTTGTAGCAGGTAAAAAAATTTTCTTGCTTACCTGATTTTCTTAATAATGCAGTTTCTTTTTAGAAACCATATTTATCATTTCACATACAAATTTTACTATAATTCCACTGTGGAAAGTTTATAATCATTTTATAGATACATGTCTTAGAGTATCTACGACATAGTTACCAGTAATGAGGTTACAGTAGATGAAAATATCGGGTGTTTTGTGAAGATGGCTTATTAAAAGAAGAAAGAAGAGTTGCTAAATAGAATGATATTCAACATAGGAGCCAAAATGTATATTCTATTCTGTTAATGTTTTATTTTGTGTGTTAGTTGCTCAGTCCTGTCCAACTCTTTGTGACCCTGTGGACTGTAGCCCACCAGGCTTTTCTGCCCATGGAATTCTCCAGGGAAAATTACTGGAGTGGGTAGCCATTCTCTTCTCCAGAGAATCTTCCCAACCCAGGGATCAAACCCAGGTCTCACAAATTGCAGGCAGATTCTTTACCGCCTGAATTTCCAGGGAAGCCCTATTGTTTTATTTTACATATTATTAAAATGAAAAAGAAGAGATAAATACATAGATACTTGAAGATGGTTTGGAGATAAGCAAATGAGGAAAATGAGGTCCTGAAAGGGATAATAGTTTGCAGTGTATTACACAACTATTCTGGAACAACAACAAAAATTTTTTTGTTTTTTTTTCCTATCTTGTTCATAAGATAGAAATTATTATTTATACATACAAACATATCAAGAGTGTTAATAACAGAATATTGCAGCTTCTTACATGTTAAAATTTTATTTGCTAATTTTAGATTAAACTTTTTTCTTTATTTTTTCATCTTAATAGACAAAACATCGATGTCTCTAGTAATTTATTGATTGCTTAAAGTACTGAAGTTTAGAAAACAAAGGGGCAGGAAAGAAAACTAATTATTGAGACTTAACATCAAGAACAGAAAATAAAAAATGTGTTTTAAGATATCACTAATCACATACTTCTCTTGAATCTATAGGGAGATCATCTGTGTCCTGTCAGTTCATAGATAATAAATTCTATTCCTTTTGTAGAATTCAAAATGTATCTATATGTGGGCTTTCTTTGAAAAAAAGAAGAACATAATTTTTCTGTTTCTTCTTCGCTATCATATCTACAGAGTGTTTCTAAAATGAACATATAAGCGCTATGCCTTTGCACAATGTTGGCAACATGGTGGTAGGAACTAAGGCTGAGCTACATGAAGTGTCTCCAATAAGTAGTTCAGAAAATCAGAGAAAGTTCCCAAAGAATCTGTAATTATTCCCATGTGTGAATAGAGCTACAGTCCCTGGGAGACTCCACCTAGAAAAGGCATTGCCCAGAGTTAAAATTTCCTGGGATGTGAGCTATGAAACTTTAAAACAGTTTCAGATTGCAAGAGTGCATGCTTGTCCCATAATGAATTCATCTTATAATTTATCCCATGTGCCAATGGATTTCTACATAAAATATTTTTTAAAATGTATTTGTTGGTTAACTTATGGATGAGTATTTAAAACAAATGTTTCATTTACTGGTTTATATAGTAAACAATTGAAAAAAGTACATGCAAAGATTTTAATAACATCTTTCAGTATGTTACTTGACAATTCCAGAAATTGTCTGAAATTTTCTCTAGAGAATTTATTATTTACAATATATATGAATGTACTTACTATAAGTAAATTAAAACTTTTCTATAGAATGGTTTGTTTTTATTTAAACTTGCTATCATCATTCAAGAAAATAATTTGCTTTTGTCTGTAATTAGCTTCCTAAATATCCAAAAGTATAAATTTTGGTTTATTTTTATTCTACCAAATTGTGTATAATTTATACAATTTATTTAAATCAGAATCATTATTTGAATTAATATAATTCACTATCTCCGGTAAAAATTAAAGTGCCCTTGTTCATTAAGAAATGCATAATAAGAGCATATCCAAAATAGACATTGCATTACTGTGTGAACAAAGTCAAGTTCACCAAAATCTGTGCAATTATGATAGAAGATTAAACAAACTAATAGACTCTCTAAAATAATAATTAGTTAACATTACATATTGTGAACCATATTGGTATAAGTATGGCAAGTTGTTTAATAGGAACTAATTCTGCTGTAATGATGTTTATTTTCATTATGCTTATTTTCATTCATAATTTAAATTAAATATCATGTACAAATAGCTTAATAGACAATGAAAATTCCCCAGTAATAAAAATGGATACTATATCATTTTAAATGTTAACAAATAAATGTTTACAGATAAACGTACAATTTTAAACATCAAGCAAAATGACATTAACTATTGGACAAAGTTTCAATATTTTTAAACATAAAAGGTAAGGTTGAGAACTTGGAAAACACAAAACCTAATTTTTAAAAAAGGCCTAATAACGTCAAGACAACACGTCCTGCTTGCTGCTTGTGTTCTATAACTCAAGAGGATTTATATAGTAGTATAATCTCCTATTATTTGGGAAGCATAAACCTTTTTATTTAAAAACAATCATTATGACTTACTTTTAAAAAGGCTAAGAAGGATTTTTCAAACAAATGCTCCAATATTTAAATAGACAGTTATTCTTAGGACCAAATGTTATTCTGTAGAAAAACTCTACACTGAAGTCCTTATTACAAAAAAAAAAAAAAGGTGTGAGTTTAAATATGCTTAAAAAAATATATCAGGTCCCAGTGAGTGATCTGTTGCAAGAGAAATTTAAAAAGGAGAAGAAAGAAACTTGCGTCCTCTTACTGACATTGTTTTTCAAGGTCTGTTTTTCTATTCTGGTGATGACCTCCATCTGAGATCCTTCGGCAGCACTTTTTTTTTTTTTTTTAAACCATTTTTCCAAATAAGTCAGAGGCCAGAGAGACGTAAGGAAATAACTTGCTGAGTGGGCTCTAGTATGCTCTGTTTTACTGCACAGTCATTATTCCAGATGATAACTGGGTTCGTGATGCTGGGAAAGATTGAAGGGAGAGGACGAGATGGTTGGATGGCATCACTGACTTGATGGACATGAGTTTGAGCAAGCTTCAGGAGATGGTGAAGGATAGGGAAGCTTGGCATACTGCAGTCCATGGGGTTGCAAAGAGTTGGACACAACTAAGCAACTGAACACAACAAAATTAGGTCCAGGGGATCAGAAGCACAGATTAGGGAGAATTAGCAGAGTTGCACTTCCCTGTATGATTTAGCTTCCAGAACTCATTTCATGAAGTTTAAATAAAGTGCACTTTTCTATACAGCATTAATCTAAAGTGTTGTGCTTAACACTTGTGAAAATAATTGGAGACTGTCAGTCATAAAGGAAAAAACCTATTTTTCTAACTGGATTTTTTCCACCATTTGTCACTTTCTGTTAGTTTTACAAAAGTTTCATGATCGCAGCAAAATTCTTCTATGAAAACCAAAAATATTATTTCTCTAGATTTTTTAGATAAAAAACCAACTATTAAATAACATTTAAATAGAATTACTCTTTAGGATGATATTTTAATATAAAAAGTATTTTCTTAAGTTAACTTGAAAAGGCATTGAACTGGGGAGAAATAAAAGACCCTCCCTATTAAAAATACATTTTTTTACAAGGAAATTCTCAATCCTACAAGCAAAATAAAAATCTTCAGAGGTTAAGCTTTCATCTGACGGACAAACCAGCTGAATAAATGGTTCTCAATCAGCTTTGAAAGACAACCTAACAATAATAGGCAGAAATGCATTTAGTTCTTTAGATAATATTTAAACCGTGTGTAGGCTCCTTGCAATTGCTAGCTTTGCAACACAGCTGGGAAGGAACTCAAAGCACTTTTTTTTTCTGGAGAATTTCTTTCTTTTTTCAAGGGTATTTTGACTGATACCTTTATGTAAAAGTAAGTTATAAAAAAATTATATTGGGATTGTTTTTTCCAATGTCAGACCACTTAATTAAGACAAACTAGAAGTGGGCTGTGTAAGCTCATTATACTTTTCATTTAAGAATAACTTACAGAAAGTTTATATATTTTAAAAAGATAATTTCCTTAAAATTGAGACCTTGTATCTTTGTTGTATTAGTAAGATGGTAGTATAGAAGCTAATTTAACAATTATTTTGATTAAGAATGTCTATTTTATTGTATTTAAGCTGCTTTGATACATTTCCTTCTCAGCCTTAATTCTCACGGATACACACACCATACACAGCCTCCAGTGTGACAATATTAGCCCACTAACACAGAATTTCAGCTGCTATTTTAAAACAGCATATCTTAGATATATTGAAAGTTTCGTTAAATTATAATGAAAGTATGACCACTAATAGAGGAAGATAATTCAGAAAAATACATGTAAATAGATGCCTAAATTGATGCTGAAGTTCCTTGGATCACTAATCAGTAGCCTGTGCATGCTAAGTCTCTTCAGTCGTGTTGTGTCCCACTCTATGACCCCATGGACTGTAGCCCATCAGGCTCCTCTGTCCAAGGGTTTCTGCAGGCAAGAATACTGGGGCTGCCATGCCCTTCTCCAGGGGATCTTCCAGACCCAGGGACTGAACTGATATCTCTTAGGTCTCTTGCATTGGCAGGCTGGTTCTTTACTGCAAGCGCCACCTGGGAAGCCCAATCAGTAGCCTAACACCATCCAAATTCTCTGTCTCTGGAAAGAAAAATGTCACATACTTCTGTGAGTAGCCCAAAGAGTTATATTTCCATTCCCAGAGACAGCTCTTAAGTGTTCAGTCCCATAAACAACGTTCTTGAATAGCTTAGCATACAAGACCTGGAAAATACAGAGCTATGTAAAATCTGCAACCATATATTTATATTTTCAGCAAAATACTCATCTGAAACAGTAAGGCAGAAAATTACCATATCATTTCTGAGTAGTTTATGTTGAGGTTTACATTTTTAAAAGATTATGTACGTACAATATTTTGAAGGGTATGTGTCCGCAGATAATAAGGAGAGTCTAAGAGGACCCATCCTCACGGGCCTTGGTTCTTGATAAAGACACAAAGAAGAATCTGAGGTCTTACCCATAGCAGAAATAAGTTTATTGAAGAAAACAGAAAGAACACCTCAAAGGAGAAGTGGGCGAACCAATAAAGGCAGTGCCCTGAAATGATGAGGGATAGGGTTTTTCATGTCAGGGCTTTTGTGTATTCATCTAGGTAGGCGTGGATTGACGTTTTTGATTGACAGTTGCAAGTTACATAACAGACTCTATTGTGCATGTCTTCCCCATACTTGAGGACACAGCTGTGCATTAAGGAAGCACGTGGTGGGGTAGGAGCAGTCCCTGTGGTTGGTTTGTGTCCACTGTGCCACAGGGGCACATAGGCTGGGTGGAGTTGGAAACGTTTCTGTGGTTATTTTGCAGCATATCTGTGAACTCTTCCTCAGCCTCACCCGGCCTGTGGAGGTGGGGTTTAGCGTTTAGCTTGAAACTTTATCAGCTAGGCCACCCCTCTGTTGCTCATGCCTAACTTTCTACCTAACAGTATGTTTTATATGAGGATAAACCTTACGTTAACCCACTGCTGCTGCTGCTGCTAAGTCGCTTCAGTCATGTCCGACTCTGTGCAACCCCATAGACAGCAGCCCACCAGGCTCCCCCATCCCTGGGATTCTCCAGGCAAGAACACTGGAGTGGGGTGCCATTTCCTTCTCCCATGCATGAAAGTGAAGTCACTCAGTCATGTCCGACCCTCAGCGACCCCATGGAATCCACTGCAGGGGTCCCCAACCTTTGGGCTGCCTATAGGTGCGGAACCTGTTAGGAATGGGGTGCGCAGCAGGAGGTGAGTGGCAGGGGACGAAAAGGTTGGGGACCGCTGCAGAGCACTAGACAAATTTAGTGGAATGAAAACTAAAATTATCTATATGCCAATGACAGTTTACGAACAGTGCTTTGCGAACGCTTTTTTATATTTTTTTTGAAGGACCACTCAGAATTTGGAATCAGACATAACTGACTCCTGATGTTACCACCACTAGCTTTATTGACTGGGAATTTGGAGTTAAATAACTTATTTTCTTAATCAAAAAATGGAGGAAACTCAATTAAAGAATCATAATAAGAACTAATTAAGTTGTGTGTAGCACTTGACAGGCACTTGATTACAAGCCAGCAAAATTCTTCCCTTTCCATTTTTGCCCCTGGCCATTTTCTCCTCTTCTCTGTTTCGTGGAGATTACATATCTTCATCAGACATACATTTGATTGATTTTTTTTTTTCTGTGTCTGTTAGAATGTTAGCTCTATTGTGAGGGGAAGGGGAAACTTGTCTGCTTAGTGCACTGCTGAAGCCCTAGAGCACAGAGCAGGCTGGTAGCTGGTAATCAGTTGAATACATGGAAACCCACATGATTATCATAACTACAGTGATATGTTGAAAGTAATGAGAATGACCAGAAATGAGAGGTTATTATAATGTTAGGTCATATCACAAATATGCTTGAAATGAAAGGCCTGTGCTAGGGAAGTAAATGGACATAAGTTGAAATTTGGAATTCATCCCTTGCTACAGTGTGTGACTTATTATTACTACTCTGCTTCTCTCTCAGTCATAGTGGAAATAGGTTTTTCTCAGGATAGTTGTAAAGATAAAGAGTGGTAATATGAAGGACTTAGCACAAACCGTGATATTGGAAAATGTTTATCTTATAGAATATATTAATGTGACATGGAATAGTAAAAAAAAACAAATGAAAATAGTTGAAAAAACATATTAATCACCAAATCAGTTCTTCAGAAGTGACCGATGTTAAGTATGTCCACATCCTCCTAGGAATTATATAAATTTTAAATATATATATATGTGTGTGTATCTATATATATGTGTGTGTATTATAAAGTTATAAACATATACTTGTCAGTTTATAACACACACACAAATATATGTATGTGGCCCAGTGGTAAAAGAACTCGCCCACAATGCAGGAATTGTGGAAGGAGGACCAGGCTTGATTCCTGGGTTGGGAGGATCCTTTGAAGAAGGAAATAGCAACCCACTCCAGTATTCTTGCCTGGAAAGTCTCATGGACAGCCAGCCCATGGGGTCACAAAGATGTCAGACACAAATTAGTGACTAAACAACAACGGATTGAAGTATATACTGAGTCACACTTTTTGCAACTTGTTTCTTTAATATGAAGTGCCTTGGAGAAATTCTCATCTCATGGATAGTGTTAACTCTTTTTTTTTTTTATCCATTATTGAAAAGTAGTCCATAATAAATATAGAATGTCTTTTAAATGACCATTATCATGTTTAATGTAACTTTTGTTTTTTCTAGTTCTCTAATCTTACAAAAATAATGCTAAAAATTTGTGTCTATGCAGTTTTGTTTATGTACTTGAGCACTAGTAAACACCAGAAAGTAAAGTTTTTGGATTGAAAATATATACATTTTTTGGTATAGAGAGTTTTTACCAGATTTCAGTTAAAACAGATAAAAGCAATGTTTGAAAATGCCTATCTCCATACATAACTCACACTGGTTTATACTGAACTTTGTTTTTAACAAGTATGCATTTAATTGTTAAGTATTTAATTGAGTGAAGTTTAACCTATTTTCTTAACTGTATTGGCATTTACAGTTTTAAATATTAGTGATAATAATTTTGTTCATCTTTTTTCCCCTCTGTAGGTTTTACCCTTCCTTATTAATTAGTAAGGAAATAGCCAGTCATCTTAATTTGACAGTTAAAAAAATGTTTGGACTATTTAAAATTTTTTTTTGTATTTTTAATTATTGAGAAATTTTAACTTTTATGCTATTAACTTTCACAGTGATTCCTTTTAAGTATTGTGTCATGCTTTGAAGGGCCTTCTCAAAGAATATGAAAAATAATAAACAAGCTTTCTTCTATCATTTGTATATTTTCAAAAAAATCCTTTAAAACAGTACTTCTAGAGAACCTCATTCATGGAGTTTATCATTTGTGAAGTGAAAGAGGAAAAATAAAGTGTAGTAACTGTAAGTGAAAAGTAAGTGTTAGTTGCTCAATTGTGCAACCCCGTGGACTGCAGCTAGTCAGGCTCCTCCGGCTGTGAAATTCTCCAGGCAAGAATATTGGAGTGGGTTGCTATTCCCTTTTCAAAGGTATCTTGCCAACCCAGGATCAAACCTGGCTTTCCCACATTGCAGACAGATTCTTCACTGTCTGGGCCACCAGGGAAGCCCAGAACACAGATGACAGACGCATAGTAAGAGCTTTGTAAGAGGCTCTCATGGCCACATTCTGACCACTGCTCTGTTAATAGTAACCGGTTTTGCAAACTGGCAGTACACAGTTATACTCCTGATTTCTTTTCTTGTCGAAGAGAATAACTGTACTGGCTGCCTACATCCTTAAACTGAAGATCAAATCATACAGTAGATTTAAATTTTAAAATGTGAAGCTATATGTGGTTTCTATGTGGCTGTAAAAATTTGTAGAGATTCGCTTCTTTACAGTTCAGCAAATGAAAAGAATTTTAATATCATACGCATTGCAATTCTAGGTTGTATGTGAAAGCAAATATCTATAAATTATAACGATGATACAGTAATAGCATTGATTTATATTGGAGACTTACTATCTGCCAGTTGTCCAAATAAGTGTCTCACATCTACCCATATATTTCTCCATAAATATCTCCATATGTTATCTCGTTGACCTATCGTATCACCTTACTATGTTCTTTAGACAACTAGTTGAGGTCACACAGCTAATATGTGCCAAAACAAGTATTATACTGACTGAGAAGCCTATATCCTTTTTGGAAAGAAAAAAATATATACATATACACACATACATATAAATGAGTTCTTGATCAGGATCTAGGCTTACATATTCTTTTCAAGACATTTGTATAGATTGAATAACAATTTTAAATATGCTCTTATTAGAAAAGAAAATAAATACAGCAAACACGGAATGAACAATGACAATATTCTTTAAGTGGCAAGTAATAGAATTATTTTAAGATTAAAACAAAATTCATTCTAAAGACCTGTAACACATACATTGTATACATATACTGTAAAGTATCTCAAAATAGTAGTTACCAATGTAAGACCATAAGGTAAAAATATACTTTATCACTTTAATCCTTGGGGTAACTAATCATGGAGATTTACTCACACATATTTATGCACATACATAACACAGATGACTGTGTGTCTGTGTATATGCATAAAAGAACTTCTATTTTTTAACCATTGCCTTTTTCATTTATAGAAATATTAAACCAGTGGCAGGTTATATCTGCTTTATATGGCGAAGAGGGGCTTTATCTGCAGGGATTAAAAATAAACACAAATGTGCAAAATTTAGAAAGAAAAAATTGAATACAAAAGACAAAGCAGCATATGATAATGCCAGTGAAAGCCTGAGTGATTAAAATAGAGGTTTCTGATATCATCTTTAAAAGAAAATTTAAAGGACACCCTTAAAGATAAAATGTAGGATATCAGTGTCATTAAAATTTAGAGTTAAACCATATAGTTTAATGAATCAAACCATAGGATGAAAGTAAATGTACTGCATTAAAGATTTAAAATAAACTTGCCCAAATGTTTTATAGAAGCCGTGGTAAGAGCTGTGTGTAAAAGACAGATTAAAGAGGGAGCACTTCTTTATATGTAGATAGTTCTCATGTGGGCAGGGCCAGATCAGTATGTAAATTTACTGGGCTTGCTGAAAGTGTTGGCAGACCTAAACTTCTCTTGAACTTTTGCAAAGCTGACTTAACTCTCTAAGAGAAGAGGGGGAGAAGTCATTTTTATGATCTAGTATTTATACAAGGCTTCCCTGGTGGCTCAGATGGTAAAGAATCTGCCTGCAGTGCAGGAGATGGGTTCAATCCCTGGGTCAAGAAGATCCCCTGAAAAGGGAATGGCAACCCACTCCAGTGTTCTTGCCTGGAAAATCCCATGGACAGAGGACCTGGAGGGCTGCAGTCCATTGGGTCGCAAAGAGTTGGACACGACTGAGTGACTGATACCTTCACTTCACTTCAATCTTTATACACATCCATATGTAAACTAACACTCAAGTATACATCCTTGTATATACATGCAAACTTGTGTGAATGCAGTTTATGTTTTTGTGTGTTGCACCTTGTGATCACTTTGATCACTTGCTTCAAAATTTTTATATGTAAAGGGAATTTTTGTCTTGACTGACAAGTTTCTGGTGCTTTAGGCACCCTCTCTGACTGTTCCCATTTGGAGCTTCACTGTTGCCAGCTGAAGTTGCGGGTTATCCTCAATAATTTGCATCCAGTTACTTTGGAGTAAAGAGGCTTCTTTTTTGAGCCAACATGTAACTTCTTTATCTTCCTTATATTGTACCCATTGGTCTGGAGCTTCTGAAATATATGAAATATGCAAAAGTAAAATATAGAAAAGAAGTACTTAATGTTTTTCTGTATTGACTTTCTCATATTGGAATTCTATAAGTTACTACCCAAAATATTTTTAAATATTTTATGTTTTTCTGATGAGACTTAAACATTCTACATTTACATACAATTAAAATATCTTATTTTGTTATACAGTTTGATGCATTTCTTAAGCATTCATAAAAAAGGTTCTTGTAACCTTCTCTGCAAACGGCGTGCAGAAAATCGGCAGCACCAGTGTAATTTCCTTGTACCATCAGCCACCCACTTGCCCCAGTGCTAACCTGGTAAATGACTGATCAGTTCTCTGTGCCTTGCTCTTTTGCCTTTTGTAGAATGTCATATGGTAACTCAAGAGCCTCGTGATGAAAGTGTAAGAGGAGAGTGAAAAAGTTGGCTTGAAACTCAACATTCAGAAAACTAAGATCATGGCATCTGGTACCATCACTTCATAGCAAGTAGATGAGAAACAATGGAAACAGTGACAGACTTTATTTAGGGGGGCTCCAAAGTGACTACAGATGATGACTGCAGACATGACACTAAAAGACACTTGCTGCTTGGAAGAAAAGTTATGGCCAACCTAGACAGCATATTGAAAAGCAGACTTTACTTTGCCAACAAAGGTCCCATCTAGTCAAAGCTATGATTTTTCCAATGGTCATGTTGGATGTGAAAGTTGGACTACAAAAAGAGCTGAGTGCTGAGAATTGGAGGAAACTCTTGAGAGTCCCTTGGACTGAGAGGAGATCTAACCAGTCCATCCGAAAGGAAATCAGTTTAGTTCAGTTCAGTTCAGTCACTCAGTCATGTCCACCTCTTTGCGACCCCATGGACTGCAGCACGCCAGGCCTCCCTGTCCATCACCAACTCCTGGAGTTTACCCAAACTCATGTTCGTTGAGTCAGTGATGCCATCCAACCATCTCATCTTCTGTTGTCCCCTTTTCCTCCCACTTTCAATCTTTCCAAGCATCAGGGTCTTTTCCGATGAGTCAGTTCTTCATATCAGGTGGCCAAAGTACTGGAGTTTCAGCTTCAGCATCAGTCCTTCCAAAGAACATCCAGGACTGATCTCCTTTAGAATGGACTGGTTGGATCTCCTTGCAGTCCAAGGGACTCTCAAGAGTCTTCTCCAACACCACAAAAGCATCAATTCTTCGGTGCTCAGCTTTCTTTATAGTCCAAAACTCACATCCATACATGACCATTGGAAAAACCATAGCTTTGACTAGATGGATCTTTGTTGGCAAAGTAATGTCTCTACTTTTTAATATGCTGTCTAGGTTGGACATAACTTTAGGTCCTGAATATTCATTGGAAGGACTGATGCTGAAACTCCAATATTTTGACCACCTGATGCGAAGAGCTGACTCATTGGAAAAGACCCTGATCCTGGGAAAGATTCAAGGTGGGAGGAGAAGGGAATGACAGAGGATGGATGGTTGGATAGCATCACCAACTCGATGGACATGAATTTGAGTAAGCTCCAGGAGTTGGTGATGGACAAGGAAGCCTGGCGTCCTGCAGTCCATGGGTTGCAAAGAGTTGGACATGACTGAGCAACTGAACTGAAGTGAACTGAGAATGTCATACAAGTGGATATTGTCATACAATATGTGGCCTTTTGAGAATGAGATTTTTCACTTAGCATAACACATTTAAAGTGTACCCGTGTTGTTGGGTGTATCAGCATTTTCTTTCTTTGCTGAGTGCTGTTTCATTGTGTAGTTAAACCATGGTTGGGTTATGCACACAATGAAAAAGAATACATTTGTATATTCTTTTTTAGATTCTTGTCCATTGTGTATTTTTACAAGATACTGAGTATAGTTCCCTGTGCTATATTGTAGGTCCCTATGTTTATCTATTTTATTTATAGTAGTGTATATGTTTTAATCCCAGATTCCTAATTTGTCCCTTTCAATTTGGTAATCATAAGTTTGTTTTCTGAATCTGTAAGTCTATTTCAGTTTTGCAAATAAGTTAATTTGTGTCAATTGTTCATATTTCACACATAATCAATGTCAGGTGAAGCTTGTCTTTCTCTTGTCTGACTTACTTTACTTAGTATTATAATCTCTTGGTCCATCTATGTTGCTGAAAATGGCATTGTTTCATTCTTTTTATGTCTGAGTAATACTCCATTATGATTTTATATCACATGTTCTTTATGCATTCATATGTTGATGAACATTTAGGGGGCTTACATGTCTTGGCTATTGTAAATAATCCTGCTTGGGTCTTTTTAATTACAGTTTTCTCTGGGTATAACCCCAGCAATGGGGTCACTGGATATATGACAATATATTTTTTCTTTTAAGGAAACTCCATATTGTTCTCCACAGTGGCTGCATTAATTTACATTCCCATCAACAGTGTAGGAATTTTTATCCACACCTTATTCAGCATTTATTATTTTTGATAATGGACATTCTAACTGGTATGAGCTGATACCTCACTGAAGTTTTGGTTTGCATCTCTCTGAAAATTAGTGATATTGAGCATCTTTTCATCTGCCTGTTGGCCATCTATTTGTCCTCTTTGGAAAACTATTTAGATATGCTCATTTTTTGATTGGGTGTTTGGTTTTGTTTTTTGATACTGAATTGCATGAGCTGTTTGTGTATTTTGGAAATTAATCCCCTGTCAGTTACATCATTTGCAGATATATTCTCCCATTCATAGATTGTCTTTTTGTTTTGTTTATGGTTTATTTTTCTGTGCAACAGCTTTTACATTTAATAAGATCACAATTGCTATTTTTGTTTTTATTTCCATTACTCTAGAAAGTGTATCTAAAAGGTGTTGCTGTGATTTATGTCACAATATTCTGCCTATGTTTTCCTGTAGGAGTTTCATAGAATCCAGTATTATATTTAGGTCTTAAGGCATTTTGACTTTACTTTTGTATATGATGTTAAAAAGTGTTCTAACTTCATTATTTTATACATAGCTGTCCAGTTTTCCCAGTACCGTTTGTTATAGAGATGATCTTTTCTTCATTGTATATTCTTACCACATTTTTTGTAGATTAATTTACCATTAATTGGATGGGTTTCTTACTGGGCTTTGTATTCTATTTCATTGATCTAAGTATCTGTTTTTGTGCCAGTATCATACTGTTTTGATGACTATAGGTTTTTAGTATTGTCCAAAGAGTTGACTCATTGGAAAAGACTCTGATGCTGGGAGGGATTGGGGGCAGGAGGAGAACGGGATGACAGAGGAGGAGATGGTTGGATGGCATCATTGACTCGATGCACGTGAGTCTGAGTGAACTCTGGAAGTTGGTAATGGACAGGGAGGCCTGGCGTGCTGCGATTCATGGGGTCGCAAAGAGTCGGACGCGACAACTGAACTGAATTGAAAGTCAGAGAGTCTGACTCTTCCATCTCTATTCTTCTTTCTCAAGAGTGCTTTTGCTATTTTGGGGTCTTTTTGTATTTCCATACAATTTTTTAAAAAATTGCTGTTTCTGTGGAAAATACCATTGATAATTTGATAGGGATTGCACTGAATCTCTAGACTGCCTTGGAGAGTACAGTCATTTTAACAATATTAATTCTTTGAATTTAAGAACAAGGGGTATCTTTCTGGTTGTGTCATCTTCAGTTTGTTTCATCAGAGTTGTATTGTTTTCCAAGTGCAGGTCTTTTGCCTCTTTAGCTCCATTTATTTGTAGACATTTGTTCTTTGTGACGTTATGGTAAATAGGATTATTTCCTTAATTTACCTTTCTGTTATTTTGTTGTTACTGTAGAGAAATGCAACAAGTTTCTGTATATTAGTTTTGTAAACGGTAATTTAACCAAATTCATTGATGCAGATGGACATGATACTGTAGATAGAAAATCCTAAAGTTGCCACCAGAAAAATACTAGACCGAGGAATATTATATTATATTCATGGATAGATAAGAGTATTACAGTGATTTTTGTTAAAAGGTCAGTAAATAGAGGCAAGCAAAATAGCAGCAGCCAACAGTACTTTTGAAAAACTGCAATTGGTATTCTTAAATAGAAGAAACTCATGGTCATAAAACTTAGGGAAATGCTGAACAGTAAATTTTTCTTCTTGGAAATTTATAGCACATTGAGAACTTGAAAATCATTCCACGAAGAAGTCAGTTTAATATCCCTAACCAGAAGTTTATCAGATTTTTTATCATAGAGCTAAAAAGAGTAAACATAATAATAACCTGTCACACAGGGCTGGGTAAGGTGTGCAACTAAAGGAAATAGTAGCTGTTGGGCTTAGGGTTGCTGCATATTCTGCTGGTGTGCCAGAAGGAAAGGCCCTAACTGCTCATACATGGGCCTTTTCTTGGGCTTAGGTTTTCAGTGGTGAACCTGCAAGAATGAGATAATGTCTTACTCCTGCCCCCAAACCATCAGAGGCATTGCTTACTGCTTGCTGTGAAAGTGGTGGATCCCTCAAATTTAGGCTTCATGAGTCTCACTATGTGCATGGCATCCATTTGACCCTGTTATGTCTCCCCTGTGAGACATAAGGTCCAAGGATGTGACAGCAAGTAGGCTGATATTTATGGTTTTTATAGCTGTAACAAAACTTTTTGTCTTTGTCCCAGGAGTATCATGTGTCTTCTGCCAACATCCATCTATAGTTTAGACCAACTTATTAGCTTGTAACTAGGGTAACTTCAAATCCAAGATGTACAACATATAAGAATAAGGCAGTAATAATAAACTTACAACTCTCTGCATAAGTCAGTTAATTTGAGTAGTTTTTCCAGGGCTACCAATTTTGACAGGAGAGAAATATGAGTTACCTGACAATCAATTCACATTTACTACCTACCGAGGTTACAGCTTTCCAGGGTGTGCAGTGGTAAAGAATCTGCCTGCCAATGCATGAGATGCAAGAGACACAGGTTTGATCCTTGGGTCAGGAAGATCCCCTGGAGTAGGAAATGGCAACCCACTCCAGTCTTCTTGCCTGGTAAATTCCATGGACAGAGGAGCCTGGCAGGCTGCAGTCCATGGGGTCACAGAGAGTCAGACACAACTGAGCAAGTGGGCACCAAAGTTACTGGGTCTTAGTTAGCATTTACTTACTCTGTTTCATTCACTGTGGAAAACACTTGACATACATTATTAAATTAATCAAAGATACTCCATGGTTTAGGTATCAGAATTTTTATTTTACATGTAAGGGAACTAACACACTGGGCTTAATTAATTTTTGCAAGGTCATGAAAGTGGTAGGCCTTACCTACCAAAGTAAGTGATAGGTCTTGAATTCAAATCCCAGGCACCAAAACCAAATTTCTATCCATAACATTTAGAGAAAGAAGGTTATAGGAATTTTAAATTTATTCACAATAGAAAAAATGTTTTCACAAAAATAATAAAAACTAAAGATTTTTTTAAAATATTAAAAGCCCAAGTTTGCAAATGTTTACCATAAAAAGAAAAGCAAAATAAAATGTTATTGTCCAATAAACATAAATAATATATGAGAAGAGAGCAAAGGAGTTTTGAAGTCACTTTAGTCATGTCTGACTGTTTACAACCCTATGGACTATACGGGATTCTCTAGGCAAGAATACTGGAGTGAGTTGCCATTTCCTCCTACAGAGGATCTTCCCAACCTAGGGATCAAACCCACACCTCTTACACCTCCTGCGTTGACAGGCGGGTTCGTTACCACTAGCACCACCTGGGAAGTCCTAACAAGCGCTCTACCTGATATCTAACAAGTCACTTTAACTTCCACACTTAATTTCATGTCCTTGTTATTTATTCTATATTAGCTGAGGTAAATACACTGAAGACTATTGTACAGTTGACATACAGCCATGTCTTCATATCCTTGGGTTCCCTAAATGCAGGTTTTACCAGACTTGGAATTCAGTTTGTGCTTGGTTGAATCTGGAGATGTGAAGGGCAGATGCTTGGTTGAATCTGAGGATGTGAATGGCAGATATGGAGACCCAACTGCACTATGCCATTTTATGTAAGGAACTTGAGTCTCCTTGGATTTTGGTATTGATGGAGGTCCTGGACCAATCCTGTGCAGATACCTAGGGTATAACATAACCTTAGTTTCTGGTGTGCAGCAAAGATTTGGTTTATATGCACTGTGAAATAATCACTAAAATAAGTCGAAGTAGCGACTATCACTGTAAATAGTTACAGTTGTTTATTCTTGTGATAAACACTAAAGGTTTACTGTCTTAGCAGCTTTCTAATGTGCAATACAAGATTCTTTACTGAGTTGTCATATTGTACAATATATACCAAGGGCTTAATTACTAGAAGTTTGTATCATTTTGACACATTTTTCTGACTCATCTACCCCCACTCCTTGCCTCTGGCAACGAGCAATTTGTTTTCTGTATATCTGAGCTTGACTTTTTTTCTTTTGTATTCCACATATAAATGAAATCATACTGTATTTGTCTTTTTCTGTTTGACTTATTTTACTTATGGTCCTCAAGGACCGTCCATGGTGTCACGAAGGTCAAGATTTTACCTTTTATGGCTATATGATAGTCTGTTCTAGATAGATAAATCAATTGATCAGTTGATTGATTGATTGATCTTGGTTATTGTTAGTAATGCTGCAGCAATATCGGGAATGTAGAAATCTTTCAAAATCAAGGTTCTTGTTTTCTTCTAGTACCCAGGAGTGGAATTGCTTGACCTTATTGCATTTTTAATTTTTTGAGAAACCTCCACCTGTTTTCCATCACGGCTGTTGTTCAGGCGCTCAGTCATGTCCAACTCTTTGCGACCGTATGGACTGCAGCATGTCAGGCTTCCCTGTCTTGCACTATCTCCTGGAGTTTGGTCAAACTCATGTCCATTGAGTTATGATACCATTCAGTCATTTCATCCTCTGTTGCCCCCTTCTTCTGCTGCCATCAGTCTTTCCCAGCATCAGGTTCTTTTCCAGTGAGTCAGCTCTGCACATCAAGTGGCCAGAGAATTGGAACTTCAGCTTCAGCATCAGTCCTTCCAATGAATATTCACAGTTAATTCCCTTTAGGATCAACTGGTTTGATCTCCTTGCTGTCCAAGGGACTCTTGAGTCTTCTCTAGTACTACAGTTCAAAAGCATCAATTCTTGGGTGCTCGGCCATCCTTATGGCTCACATTCATACACAACTACTGGAAAAGCCCTAGCTTTGATTATACAGACCTTTATTGACAAAGTGAGTTCTCTGCTGTCTAGGTTTGTCATAACTTTTCATCCAAGAAGCAAGCGCCTTTTAATTCATGGCTGCAGTCACTGTCCACAGTGATTTTGGAGCCCAAGAAAATAAAATCTATCACTGCTTGCATTTTCTCCCCCTCTGTTTGCCATGAAGTGATGGGACCATATGTCATGATCTTAATTTTTTGACTGTTGAGTTTTAAGCTAGCTTTTTCACTCCTCTTTTCACCTCCATCAAGAGGCTCTTTAGTTCCTCTTTGCTTTCTGCCATTAGGGTGGTATCATCTGCATATCTGAGGTTATTGATATTTCTCCAGGCAGTCTTGATTCCAGCTTGAGCTTCATCTAGCCCGGCATTTCACATGATGTACTCCGCATGTAACTTAAATAAGCAGGGTGAAAATACACAGCCTTGACATACTCCTCTCCCAATTTTGATCCAGTCCATTATTCCATGTTGTTCCATGGTAGGTATCCCAGCGTATATTCTCAACAACAGTACACAAAAGTTTCCTTTTCTCCATGTCTTTCCCAGAAGTTGTTATTACTTTACTTTTGATGACAGTCATTCTAACAAAATGTGCAGCAGTGAGATCTCACTGTGGTTTTTATTTACTTTCACCTGATGATTAGTGATAGTAAATATCTTTGCATGTACCTGTTAGGCCATTCATATGTCTTCTTTGAAAATGTTTGTTCATACCTGCCAAAATTTTAATCAAATTTTTAAAGCTATTCAGTTTGAGTTCTACATTCTTTATATATTTTTCATATTAATCCCTTGTCATATATATTTGCATGTATTTTCTTCTACTTCACATTTTGCCTTTTTATTGTTTTCCTTTGCTCTGCAGAAGCTTTCAAGTTTGATGTAGTTCTATATATTTGTTTTTGCTTTTGTTGTAAAACTTAAAAAATTATCACCAAGGTTAATATCAAGAAACTTACTGAATATGTTTTATTCCAAAAGTTGTATGTTTTGAGGCTTAATGTTCAAGGCTTTAATGCCTTTTGAGTTAATTTTTCTGTATGGTGTAAGATTGTGGTCTAGTTTCATTCATTTGCATGTGACTCTCCAGTTTTTGCAGCAACATTTATTGAAGAGACTGTTCTTTCCCTGTTATATATTCTCCACTACTTTGTTGTAAATTAACTGATCATATACACATAGGTTTATTGCTCCTCTCTCTGTTCTTTTCCATTAATATGTGTCTTTTTATGCTAATAACATCCTGTTTTGTTTACGGTATAATACAGTTTGGAATCAGTAAGTACGATGCCTCCAGGATTGTTCTTCCTCCTCAAAATTCCGTTAGCTATTTCAGAGTCTTTTATAGTTTGGTAGAGGTTTTAGGATGATATGCTCTATTTATGTGAAAAATGCCGTTGGAATTTTGATAGAGATTGCACTGAATCTGTAGTTTGCTGAGTAGTTTGAACATTTTAACAATATTCTTTCAATTCATGATCTTTGTGACTTATTTATTTCATCATTTCATTTTTTAGTGTGCAGAATTTAGGAGAAAGAATTTCTCTTTCACCACCTCAGTTACATTATTCCTATGTGCATGGTTCATCTTGAACCAATTGCAAATGGGATTGTTTTCTTAGTTTTTGTGTCTGAGAGTTTTTTATTAGTGTATAGAAAGGCAACATTTTTGTACTTTGGTTTTGTATCATGCTACTTGATGGAATATTTTTACTAGTTCTAACTGTGTCTTTCTTTTTTCTTTATTTTTTGGTAGAATCTTTAGAAATTTTTGCCCATAATATCGAGTCATCTGCAGAGACAGTCTTACCTCTTCCTTTCCAATTTAGATATCTTTCATTTCTTTTTCTTATCTGATAGATGCAGCTCAGACTTCCAGTACTATGTGGAATAAAAATTGTGAGTGGTCACCCTTGTCTTGTTACTGATCGTAGCAGAATGTTTTTCAGCTTTTCACCATGGATATCATGTTAGCTGTGGGTTTGTCATAAATGGCCTTTATTATGTTGAGGTACGTTTCCTGTAATTCTGTTGGAAGTTTTTAATCATAAATAAGTGTTGAATTTTGTCAAATGCTTTTTGTGTATCTATTGAGATAATCGTGATTTTTATTTTACATTTTGTTAGTGTGGTGTATAACATGGAATGATTTGTACATGTTGAACAATCCTTGTGTCCTTGAAATAAGTTCCACATATTCACAGTGTATAAGCATTTTAACGTGTTGTTGAATTTGCCTTGTTTATATTCTGTTGAGAATTTTGCATCTGTGTCTACCAGGGATATTGATCTATACTTTTCTTGTGCCTTTCTTATGTGATGTCGGTACGATAGTTTTGCTGGACTTGTAATATGAGTTTGGCATGTTTCCTCTTCTGTTTTGGGGAAGAGTTGAGAAGAATTTTTATCAATTCTTGTTTGAACGTTTCATAGAAATCACCAATGAAGTTGTAAGATCCTGAACTTTTGTTTGGTGAAAGGTTTCAGATTTTTTAATTCAAGCTGTTTAATACTAATTGGTGTATTCAGTTTTTCTGTTTCTTTATGATTCAGTTTTGGTAGGTTGTATGTTTCTAGGAATTTACCTTATTTCTTTTAGGTGATCAAATATATTGACATATAATTGTCAATAATAGTATCTAATTAACCTTTGTTTTTCTATGGTATCAGGTGTAATATTTCCTCTTTCACTTGTGATTTTATCTGAATTCTTTCATTTATTTGAATTTGTTTTGGTGCATGTACCCAAGGTTTTTTTGTTTTGTTTATATTTTTGTAGAATCAGCTTTCAGTTTTGCTGATCTTATCTGTTTTTTTAGTCCCTATTTATTTCTGCTCTATTTTTATTTCTTTCTTTCTGCTAACTTTGAACCTCATTTTTTTCATTTTCTAGTTCCTCATGGATGAGAGAAACATTGGCTTTCAGATCTAGTTGTATTGTGTGCTCATCTCTCAAGGGTAGTTACTAAATGTTAGTATGCCTAATGTGGGCCTTAGACTTTTTCCTCCTTAGGGGATGTTCCAGGTTAGATTTAACCTTGACCATTTCTTGACAATGGCAGGATTGTTTTGCAGCCTCTTCTACCTGCCCTGATGTGGAGTTTTTCTCATTTGTTCTATGTGTCAGAAAACTTGCTCAGCTAGTTTTTAGTTTTTTCGGAGAAAATTGTTCTTTACATTGCTGTAGGTTCGAGGTGTCTGTAGGAGAAGGTGAGTTCAGGAATTTCCTGTGTTGCCAGCTTCAGCTGGAAACAGAGTTAAATATTCTGATAACATAAACAATGAAGCAAAATAACAGATTTCAGCAAGAAATTATTTGTAGAAAAATTTCTGAATCCTTGTCACTCAGCTGTCCGTTCAGTTGATTACTCCACTGATTCCCGTCCTTGTACTTCTCTAAACATGCTGCTCACGTGCTGGTGGCAGGGCTAGGGTGGGAAGGGAACGGGGACAAGCAGAAGGAAGTTAACTGCTAATACAGATAGATTTCACAATCTTACGGGGCCTTTAATTTAAAAGGGTTGTTAAGATATCTGTGGAAAATATACAACATAACAGATGTTAATATTTCAAAAAAGTTTCAGAAATAAAAGTTTTAGAATCCTGCTCCCTGATCTCTATCAGAAAGTGAAAATATTTAATAATTTATCACAATCCAAATTTCCATTTTAAGAAGAACTCGTCTTCTTAAAAGAAGAAGATTCCTATGAAGGTTCCTATGAACGTTCCATAGAAGGTTCCTTTGAAGTCTCCAGCAATTAAATTCTGCTCTTTAATACTTAGGATGTGGAGTTATACCAACTACGTATTTCCAATCGTTCATGTAGGCCTGTCTTTCCATAATAAAACATAGTCCTCAACTGTGTAGAATGAATGTGGTATTAGCAGTAGTAGAACAGTAGCTGTAACTGTGGCTCTATGAGCCTAGGTTGGTCCAAGCTCGGTTCTCTCCTCTGCACTGGCCTTATTTATGCTTCTATTACTGTATAGAGGCTCATTCTTCCCTAGAAATAAGCCCTTGTCTTTGTATTCTCCTCTCTTGCCTCTAATGCTTCTTCCTCTCTAGACATTTTCTATGCATGCAATTCAGCCTACTGTTTTACCCAGAGTAAAGTTCTGTTCAGTTCAGTTCAGTCACTCAGTAGTAACTGACTCTTTGCGACCCCATGGACTGCAGCACGACACACCACCCTGTTCATTGCCAACTCCCGGAGTTTACTCAGACTCATTTCCATTAAGTTGGTGATGCCATCCAACCATCTCATCCTTTGTCGTCCCTTTCTCCTCCACCTTCAATCTTCCCGAGCATCAGGGTCTTTTCCAGTGAGTCAGTTCTTCGCATCAGGTGGCCTAAGTACTGGAGTTTCAGCTTCAGCATCAGTCCTTCCAGTGAATATTCAGGACTGATTTCTTAATGGACTGGTTGGATCCCCTTGCTGTCCAAGGGACCCTCAAGAGTCTTCTCCAACACCACAATTCAAAAGCATCAATTCTTCGGCGCTCAGCTTTCTTTATAGTCCAAAACTCACATCCATACATGACTACTGGAAAAACCATAGCTTTGATTAGATGGACCTTTGTTGGCAAAGTAATGTCTCTGCTTTTTAATATGCTGGCTAGGTTGGTCATAACTTTCCTTCCAAGGAGCAAGCATCTTTTAGTTTCATGGCTGCAATCACCATCTGCAGTGATTACGGAGCCACCAAAAATAAAGTCTGACACTGTCTCCACTGTTTCCTCATGTATTTGCCATGAAGTGATGGGACTAGATGCCATGATTTAGTTTTCTGAATGTTGAGTTTTAAGCCAATTTTTTCATTCTTCTCTTTCACTTTCATCAAGAGGCTCTTTAGTTCTTCACTATATCTGAGGTCATTGCTATTTCTCCCAGCAATCTTGATTCCAGCTTGTGCCTGATCCATCCCAGCAGTTCTCATGATGTACTCTGCATATAAGTTAAAAAGCAGGGTGACAATATACAGCCTTGACATAATGCACTCCTTTTCCTATTTGGAACCAGTCTGCTGTTCCATGTCCAGTTCTAACTGTTGCTTCCTGACCTGCATACAGATTTCTCAAGGGGCAGGTCATTTGGTCTGGTATTCCCATCTCTTGAAGAATTTTCCACAATTTGTTGTGATCCACACAGTCAAAGGCTTTGGTGTAGTCAATAAAGTAGATGTTTTTCTGGAATTGTCTTACTTTTTCAATTATCCAATGGATGTTGGCAATTTGATCTCTAATTCCTCTGCCTTTTCTAAATCAAGCTTGAACATCTGGAAGTTCACGGTTCATGTACTGTTAAAGCCTGGCTTGGAGAATTTTGAGCATTACTTTACTAGCATGTGAGATGAGTGCAGTTGTGCGGTAGTTTGAGCATTGTTTGGCATTGCCTTTTTTGGGATTGGAATGAAAACTGACCTTTTCCAGTTCTGTGACCACTGCTGAGTTTTCCAAATTTCCTGCATATTGAGTGCAGCACTTTGACAGCATCATCTTTTAGGATTTGAAATAGCTCAACTGGAATTCCATCACCTGCAATAGCTTTGTTTGCAGTGATGCTTCCTAAGGTCCTCTTGACTTCACATTCCAGGATGTCTTCCTCTAGGTGAGTGATCATACGGTCATGAAGATCATTTTTGTATAGTTCTACTGTGTATTCTCTCCACCTCTTCTTAATATCTTTTGCTTCTGTTAGGTCCCTACCATTTCTGTCCTTTATTGTGCCCATCTTTGCATGAAATATTCCCTTGGTATTTCTAGTTTTCTTGAAGACATCTCTAGTCTTTCCCATCCTATTGTTTTCCTCTATTTCTTTGCATTGATCCCTGAAGAAGGCTTTCTTATCTCTCCTTGCTATTCTTTGGATCTCTGCATTCAAATGGGTATATCTTTCCTTTTCTCCTTTGCCTTTCACTTCTCTTCTTTTCATAGCTATTTGTAAGGCCTCCTCAGACATCCATTTTGCCTTTTTGCATTTCTTTTCCTTGGGGGTGGTCTTTATCCCTGCCTCCTATACAGTGTCACAAACCTCCATCCATAGTTCTTCAGGCACTCTGTCTATCAGAGCTAATCCATTGAATCTATTTCTCACTTCCACTGTATAATTGTAAGGGATTCGATTTAGGTCATACCTGAATGTTCTAGTGGTTTTCCCTACTTTCTTCAATTTAAGTCTGAATTTGGCAATAAGGAGTTCATGATCTGAGCCATAGTAAGCTCCCAGTCTTGTTTTTGCTGACTGTATAGAACTTCTCTATCTTTGGCTGCAAAGAATATAATCACTCTGATTTCAGTATTGACTATCTGGTGATGTTCATGTTGTAGAGTCATCTCTTGTGTTGTTGGAAGAGGATGTTTGTTATGACCAGTGCATTCTCTTGGCAAAACTCTATTAGCCTTTGCCCTGCTTCATTCTGTACTCCAAAGCAAAATTTGCCTATTACTCAAGGTATTTCTTGACTTCATACTTTTGCAATCCAGTCCTCTATAATGAAAAGGACATCTTTTTTGGGTGTTAGTTCTAGAAGGTCTTGTAGGTCTTCATGGAGCCATTCAACTTCAGCTTCTTCAGCATTACTGGTTGGGGCATAGACTTGGATTACTGTGGTACTGAATGGTTTGCCTTGGAAACGAACAGAAATCATTCTGTCGTTTTTGAAATTGCATCCAAGTACTGCATTTTGGACTATGTTGATGACTTTTGTTGACTATGATGGCTACTCCATTTCTTCTAAAGGATTCTTGCCTACAATAATCGATATAATGGTCATATGAGTTAAATTCACCCATTCCAGTCCATTTTATTTCACTGATCCTAAAATGTTGACGTTCACTCTTGCCATCTCCTGTTTGACCACTTCCAATTTGCTTTGATTCATGGACCCAACATTCCAGGTTCCTATGCAATATTTCTCTTTACAGCATTGGACTTTACTTCCATCACCAGTCACATCCACTACTGGCTGTTGTTTTTGCTTTGGTTCTGTCACTTCATTCTTTCAGGAGTTATTTGTCTACTCTTCTCTAGTAGCATATTGGGCACCTACTGACCTGGGGAGTCCATCTTTCAGTGTCCTATCTTTTTGCCTTTTCCTACTATTCATGGGTTCTCAAGGCAAGAATACTGAAGTGGTCTGCCATTCCCTTCTCCAGTGGACCACATTCTGTCATAACTCTCCACTATGACCCGTCCATCTTGGGTGGCCCTACACAGCATGGCTCATAGTTTCAGTGAGTTAGACAAAGTTGTGGTCCACGTGATCAGATTGGTTATTTTTCTGTGATTTTGGTTTTCCTTCTGTCTGCGCTCCCAGTGGAGAAGGATAAGAGGCTTATAGAAGCTTCCTAATGGGAGAGACTGACTGAGGGGGAAACTGGGTCTTGTTCCTGTGGGCAGGACCATGCTCAGTAAATCTTTAATCTAATTTTCCTTTGATGGGTGGGGCTGTTTTCCCTCCCTGTTATTTACCTGGAGCCAAACTATGGTGGAGGTATTGAAGATAATGGGGACCTCCTTCAAAAGGTCCCATGCAGGCACTGTTACACTCAGTGCCCCCAAGTGCAGCAGGCCACTGCCAACCCACACCTCCACTGGAGATTCCTGGACACTCACGGGCAAGTCTAGGTCAGGCTCTTGTGGGGTCACTGCTCCTTTCTCCTGGGTTCTGGTGTACACAAGGTTCTGTTTGAGCCCTCCAAGAGTCTATTTCCCAGGTCTGTGTAAGTTCTGGCAGCTTTAGGGTTGGGCTAAAGCTCTGTGGCTATTAATATATTCCTTATAGTTTATGTGATATATAAAACTCCAGGGTCCTCAAGAGTGCCTTTATTTCAATGCATAATTTCCATCTCAGATAAACTCTGGTGAGTATCTCCAGAGTTTAGTATCTCTGCCTTACCCGTGACCTATCTCCTACTTTACATACGGTAAACATGGATATTTGTCATGTATATTGTAAAGCAAAGCAAATAACACATTTCAGAAATCTTGAGAGTACAAAGTTACTGCCACCTCACCCTCTACTCTGCCATATAGAACCTATAAATTCCTGTTACCATCTGAATATACTCAAAGAATGCTCTACTGCACAATTGTACTGATCTCACATGCTAGTAAAGTAATGCTCAAAATTCTCCAAGCCAGGCTTCAGCAATACGTGAACCATGAACTTCTAGATGTTCAAGCTGGTTTTAGAAAAGGAAGAGGAACCAGAGATCAAATTGCCAATATTTGCAGGATCATCAAAAAAGCAAGAGAGTTCCAGAAAAACATCTATTTCTGCTTTATTAACCATGCCAAAGCCTTTGACTATGTAGATCACAATAAACCGTGGAAAATTCTGAAAGAGATGGGAATACCAGACCACCTAACCTGCCTCTTGAGAAATCTGTATGCAGGTCAGGAAGCAACAGAGCTGAACATAACAGCTGACAACAGACTGGTTCCAAATAGGAAAAGGAGTACGTCAAGGCTGTATATTGTCACCCTGCTTATTTAACTTATATGCAGAGTACATCATGAGAAACGCAGGGCTGGAAGAAGCACAAGCTGGAATCAAGATTGCCAGGAGAAATATCAATAACCTCAGATATGCAGATGACACCACCCTTATGGCAGAAAGTTAAGAGGAGCTAAAAAGCCTCTTGAAAGTGAAAGAGGAGAGTGACAAAGTTGGCTTAAATCTCAACATTCAGAAAACAAAGATCATGGCATCTGGTCCCATCACTTCATGGCAAGTAGATGGGGAAACAGTGGAGACACTGACAGACTTTATTTTTGGGGCTCCAAAATCACTGCAAATGGTGACTGCAGCCATGAAATTAAAAGATGTTTATGCCTTGGAAAGAAAGTTATGACCAACCTAGCCAGCATATTGAAAAGCAGACATTACTTTGCCAGCAAAGGTCTGTCTCATCAAGGCTACGGTTCTTCCAGTAATCATGTATGGATGTGAGTTTTGGACTATAAAGAAAGCTGAGCACTGTAGAACTGATGCTTTTGAACTGTGGTGTTGGAGAAGACTCTTGAGAGTCCCTTGGACTGCAAGGAGATCCAACCAGTCCATCCTAAAGGAGATCAGTCCTGGGTGTTCATTGGAAGGACTGACGCTGAAGCTGAAACTCCAATACTTTGGCCATCTGATGCAAAAAGCTGACTCATTTGAAAAGACCCTGATGCTATGAAGACTGAAGGCAGGAGGAAAAGGGGATGACAGAGGATGTGATGGTTGGACAACATCACCGACTCATGGAAGGACAGGGAGGCGTGTCCTTTTGCAGTCCATGGGATCGCAAAGAGTCGGACATGACTGAATGACCGAACTGGACTGAATTGCACCATTTGGAAATAGCTTTTACAAGCTCAACAGGCAATGGGCAAAACTTAGTGAAATATTTATAGAAAATTTTAAAGTCTGCTGGATTTCCCCTCATCTCATTATACTTCTGTAGTTTTGCTCTCTATCTTTTTAGTCAGCTGGTGATAGATCAAACTATTACCGTGAACAGGTCAAATAAAGCTGTTACACAGGTAATTCAGTTTCAATCTTTCTTAAATCAGGACTCTTCCAATTTCTTATATATGTATATATATCTCTCTCTCTCTCTTTGGGATCCTTTGAAACTACAAGTTCTGATTCAGTAGGTCTGAGTTGGCAACTGAGATTCTGCATTTTTAGCAAGTTTATAGGTAACGCTAATGCATCTGACTCGGATTTCACACAGTTAAAAAACAAGACTTTAAAACATTTATGTCTGTCCTAACTATGTCACAGTTCTCTTCTTGAGAGTGTAGAATGGAGCATTTTTGAAATATTTGCATATAAGCTTACTAGCATCTGAGAACAGTTGGGAAAAGAAAACAGGAGTTAATATGTCAAAACTGGTATATAGACAGAACAGCAAATAGACAATTATAGTAGCATATCAAACAGTATTGAAGTAAAGCACATTTAAAATTATAAATGGAAAGCAAATCATTTTCTAATAGAGGGAGTTTTTATTTTCACAAATATTTAAAACTGCAGCTGCCTTCGAGATAGGAAAGGAAAAAGCAGGGTATGCCTGTATGTATTTGATACCAGTATTCAACACTAACTCCTTATTAGTTCATTAGCTAAGCTTACTGCGAATAATTCAGAAAAGCAAACAGGTAATCCCATTTGTATATGCAGAAATATGTAATAGACAGTGATTATTTAAGTGGAGTGGTTATTTAAAGTTGTAGATGGGCCTGAAGAGGCAGACAAAGAGAAAGCAGTCACAGTGTATCTGATATATTGAACTTCAACCTGAAACTCTGAACTGACCGTTGAAACACACCTGCAACAAACTCCAGCTCTAAATATGGTCAGTGTATAGTTCAGACGTTGATAATGGGTTATGATAGACAGATTAATACATGTGGAAAATTCCAAATGCAAATATCCAGCATTTTCACAAGAACAAATTTTCATGGATAACCAGCTTTCCTTATTACTACACCTTTTTCTCCTTTAAATTATACTACTTTTCCTGAAAACTGAAAGTCGTGTAGATTGTTCTCTTTCTTCACATTCTTTTCAGCGCACACCCATTTTAAGATGCTATAGATTCCTAACTTAGGTTAACTCCTTTGCACATGCTATTCGTTTTCAAACTTCAGTTTTGAACAACTATAGTTTAATAGAGATTAAGCATACTCTAGAATGCAAATATGCCACTTTACCAAATAGTACAGATTTTCTATGGAGTAAAGAATGAAGATTCATCCATGTGTACATTGACACTTTGCCTTGGTCAAACAAGTCACATGTTTAATACATTTTCAAAAATGCCACTCCCAACTCAGCACACGCACATTCACACAGAAACATACACACATCCAAATCCATTTTTCATGTAAAAAATCTATGTCTCATGTATTAAAGGAAGTATATTTTTTATTGGGTATTTTTCATGTATTTTGCTAATGTTTGAGTATGAGTTCTTGTTCCTTTTATAAATAATATATAGAGTTTAGAGAAAACATGGTGAGGAATGATAGAGTTTAGAATATGCATGTATTTACCTATAGACACATAAGTGAAAATCATTTTCCTGGTACCTACATACAATGGGATGCATTTCATATGAAAATTTAAAAATGAATTATTGATTGGTTATGTAGTTCTGCCATGAGGTAGATATGTAATTTTCATCCACTTCTTTTGAAGAGTTTCTACTTTACAGCATCCAGTCCTACTTAGTTTAAGAAGTAAAGTTTCCTTTGTATTTCTCTTAGACTAGAATGTCCACAAATATCCTAATGCAAAGAGAGTAGACTTTTAAGTATCTGAAGAGAATGTCTTGGTTCATACATTGGGAGGTTACTTTTTCCCTCCCAATTAAATGCAAGGACATTACATCAATATGTTTTGAGTATCTTCAGATTTTCAAAATATCATTCTGAATTGGTGGTATCTCAGTGTGAGGTTTTCAGGGTTTAGCCTGGCAGCTTACATGAGGAAACTAAATTATTCTGGATTTTATTATCCAAGCAAACTAGTTACTAACAGTTTATGCTATAAACCTGTGTTTAAAACACAGAGAAGAATGTGATCTATCTTCCTTTCTATGGGGAGCCTTTTTAGGAGGACTTGTGGTCTCAACCAGTAGTGAACCCCTGCTGAGGAAAGCAGGGTTTCCTACCAACATGTCATCTAATGAAAAGGAAAGATCCTTCATCATCTAGATTTTAAGTCCTGTGACTCTAAAGCATGGCCACGTATCTTTTTATTTCATTTTCCCCAAACTGGCTCAAAAATTAGCTAAGGAAAAATCTTGTTAAGGTTGAATTTAGAAATAATATTTCAGAAGGAAATAGAGAGTCATAAGAAATAAAAATTCAGATAGAATAATCAGATAGAAAACTAGAGTAAATGTTTTGTGACACAACAGGAATTGCACAAAGCGCAAGATTTTGCGAAATAGCATCTTTTAATGTTTGAAACCAGTCTTTCTGGGGTGACTATGAAAGCAAGAAATAGTACAACAAATAACTCTGAATGCACATTATGTGCTTGATGATCTTCCACCCCTTAATATCTGCATTATCATTTACCCCTCTTAGTAATAGCTCAGCATTCTGAAGTTTCCAAGCACAAGCTGTATGCAGCTGAGCAGAAAGATGAAAATTAGCTCAGATTTCCAGAAGAGCTGGGCTTTCCTGGTGGCTCAGCTGGTAAAGAATCCATCTGTAATGCAGGAGGCCTGGGTTCAATCCCTGGGTTGGGAAGATCCCATGGAGAAATAAAAATACTGGATTGTACCCAAGCCACATCTGTAGAAACTGAAATCCATTCCATTGTGAACATGTTGAATTTTAAAAGGTGCTTTTGTTGTTGTTCAAAGTATGGATTTTAATGACATTTTAATAATCCTTTGAAATGTGCTACTGCTCAGTGCAAAAAAAAAAGTGACACAAGTTATTCAACTATAAGGTATATTTTGCAAAAATAAAGTATATTAAATCTTCATTTTGTAGGTCGATATTAATAATGGTCCTGATGTAACTGGTGCACAAAGACTCATTTGCTTCCTGGAAAGGAAAAGAAAGGTAAGTTCTTACTGGAAAGCTGTGGAAAAATGAAACAGGTAATGTTTAAATTCTGTACTGAAAGTGTCATATTTTCTAGTGATTAGCCCAATTTCTCAAGCTGGAGAGAAAGATTCTGTGATGCACTTTATGGATAAAGCAATTATTTTCCCATTCCAGGGAACATGGAAGTTTCCTCCCCAGCTCTCAAGAGCTGCACACAGTCAGATAAGGAGGGTCACTCATTAAATCTGCTCTGCATGAGCATTTCCACTCCTTGCTGTCCCTTCAGACCCTCCTCCGTTTAGTGGTGTATGTACTGGTACTTTAGAAAAGACTGTTGGCTTGTTCTCTTTGTGATCCATTGAGTAAAACCACACCTTCACTCTACCATCTTTGCTTTATTCCCACTAGTACATCCATCTCCTTCTTTTTCAATTATCTATAAATCTTCCAAAAGGCATAATTATTGTGATATTCAAAACTGAGGCTTGTTTTAAGAAAATCTATTATCTGGGATTTTTCTAAATCTAGTAAATAAATTAATCTACATAAAAAATGTTCTTCTCTATCTGTAAAGAAAAAAAAAAGATACATCATTGTGTAAAAAGCAATAATTTTCCTTGTAACAATCAGATGTTGAGGCAAACCAGTATATTAATACATGTTGAGAAAGGAACTCTGGGAAGTTTTCAGTCTTTCGCCTTCATATAGCCAGGTACAAAACCATGATAACTGATGTTCAGGGCTCATTAAGCACTGATGAAATTGTTCATGTAGTTTCAGTAGAGAACAATATAGAAAAAAATTTACCACTATTGTACTTCATTTTGAAAAGCATGTTTTTCCACTTGAACAAACTTATTATATTTTAATTTTTCAGTGGATGATCTTTTTGTTTATTATATAAATTGGATTACTTTGTTTAATTATTATTAGACTGATGACAGGTCTTAAAGGTGATGCAATATATCCTTTATGTGTTACGATGTGAGTGTATTAGTTTAGCATTTTGAATACATTCTTATCAAATGGATTGTAGGCAGAATTGTCCTGTCTTCTTTTTAGTAAGTAGTGACAGAAATCAGAAAGAAAGATTGAGGTGCCTTCCTAGGCTCAAACTCAAAATCTCATAATAAAAAAAAAAATTGGTCCAAATTTTCCATTTAATTTTTCTTGACATTCACTTTGACTGATATCACACTTTGAAAAATGGACAATTTTGCTGTTTAAATTTATGACTTTCTGAAATGACTCCATAATTTACAATGGATGCTAATGAATCCTTGCTTATTGGAAACTCATAAAATATTATTAGGGAATAGCTGTGATAATTCGTGTAAAATCATTACCATGACTTTGGCACATACTAAAAGCTCAGTAATTATCAATAGCAGCTCCAGAATTTGTACATAAGACAACTTAAAATCTGCACTTGGACTGGAAGCATATAGCAACAAGACTTGTTTTAAGTTATGGTTTTTCATAGCAAGTAAATTGCTTTTACTTTGATTGTATATATTTTTTGATGTTCCTGGAAAGATGGTGGATAGAAACTATGGGTCACACCTATGCCATGTATGATTATTAAAGAAAGGCTTAGGGAAGATACACTCAGGCATTCATTCCTCTGTGTATAAGAGGGCATGTGCCTAAAGCACATCTAAAGCACAGAGGCTTAAAACACCTCTATAGTTTTTGCCAAAACTCAAATCTGTCTGTATTTATCTGATTTTTCCTGTAAGTTTTGAGTAACATTATTTTGTTACAAACATTGTTTGTCTTCTGTTTTCTTGTACTTTTATATTCAATTTAAGCTCATGTATTGTAATCATTCATTAGGGCTCCACATTACACATTTGTGGTGCACATTGTGATTTTGGATAGCATGTATATATGCAACAATCCTGTTCATATTAATACACTATTTTCATTTTAAAGTGGCATATTTTATCTCTATCATTTATTGTTTTCATTTGTCATTAATTTTTAGCTTATTTACTTTTCCTTTTTATTTTCTCTTCCCTTGTAAATTCCAGTCTCCCCAAATATCCACCATCTTCAATTTTACATAAATTTCCTTAGTGACCTGTTAATTAGCTGTAATTTTAATATAATTAACTAGCTAGAAATAAGAAGTACATATATAGCTTTTGTGCAATATTCTTTGTTACACATCGTGTGACAATTTCCTGTTTTAGCCCATTCCTCCCGGATTCATTGATGTTTTAATTTTCATTAAGCTTCAAAACTTCAAGGATGTATCAGAAATGATAGTTGGCCAGACATGTGCAGAAATATTTACAGCCTAACTTGTAACCCCTTTTTGATGATATAGCAAGTAATATATAAATGAATGTTACTAAAGCCATATATATATTGTTATATATTTTACTTACTTATTTTGCATTCTTCAGTCTACATGAACAGTATGATATTGTAAAAGCAATAAATATCACTGCACCAACACTCATTAAGATCATTTCTATCAGGGCAAGGAGATTTATTTTTCCAGTCACTTGATTTCTGAACATTTCTGCCTTCTCATCACCAATAGTGGCAGTCTGCAATCAAGATAACTATTAGCATTATTTCATTTCATTAGCTTAACAAGTTACTCAAAACTCTCCACTTTTGTATCAATCCTTTATGAAAACACTGTGTTAGTTATCTTCATAAGAAAAGCCAATGAAAGTCCTTTTGTATATCAAAGAAGGCAATAAATGTCAAGGTTGAATATTTAGAGAGAAATACAATTTTCCTCCCTTGAACATGTTATATGCACTGACTTTATTGATCTATACAACAGTCTCATGGAAATATCTTTAAGTTTTCCAAAGGATGTTTCCTAGTGACAGAGGGAAATGGCAAAGGTCGATAGTTTCTTTCCTCTAAAGATTTCTGCAGTGCTTTTCCTAATTCTGTGGTTAATGGACTCCATGATTTGTACTAAAAATATCTTGTCAGGTACTTGGATAGACTGCTGACATCTATTCTTACTTGCTCATTATAAGCTTGACTTGCTTTTATTAGCACTATAATATTCACAGTGAATTCTTGGAGTTACATATATCCATGCCTCTTTCTTAGCACAAGCAGTATGATAAGAAAAATGTTTTCTAGTCGTATTATGAAAATAATCTAAAATTTTAGGAAGTACTTCATCTTCCAGAAATAAAAGCACTGGAAACTAATGTAAACTTTGATATTTCTGTGTAACTTGGTTCTCTGAAAATATTTATATATTTAATAATATATAAACTCGCTCATATAAGTAATGGAACATATACAACTTCAAATTCTATACATGTATATTCTATTTTCAAACTTTGAGAGCTTTTTCTATGTTTATCATTTTTGGTGACTAACAGATAAAAATACTAACCTCATTAAGCCAAAGAATAGGCACCAAATAGTTCTGCTTCAGACCCTTTAATGCTCTGTAATAAACATTGAAAATAACTATGAAAATATATACTAAAATAATACAAATATTTAATACAAATGTTAGTAACTGCTAGTGTAAATAAGTGTTCAGAAATTTCTGAACATTTTAAAAAATTCTAAAAAATTACAAATTCCTGTTTCTTATTCCCTGTAATGAATCATTTAAATTTTAATATGTCTGTTTCTCAGACATCTTTCATTCTTATAAATCTTTCTAATACAGATTTCTAACTAGATTGACTTTTTGTAAGTATATATTTTCCCTTTTGATAATTTATACCCAGTAAACTTGAATTTTAAAAACAATTGTTATGGAAGTATTTGGACAACTAGCAAAATGAGCAGTGTCACCAAGTGCTAATACCAGAATATGTATAAATCCCATTTCAATAGGTACTAGATATAATTCTAAATTACAAAGTTATAAGCATTTAGTAATTATTTCATGATATTAAGCCAAAGAGAAGTTTTAATTTTGTACTATTTCTGCTTAATTTCATACATATATTCACTTTCTGACAAGAAAATACTAAAAATTTAATGAACCTGTTTAAGAGACTCACACAATATTTTTTGCTGGCTTAACTAGTATATTGATCTGCAGCCGTTGTGCAAATTGTAGAGTGAATCCAGTTATCTAAAAAGAGAGAAACTAAAAGAATCACCAACTTCTTTTAAATAATTCACTTACAATAGCCAAAACTTATTGTTATAGAAATTAAGGGGAAACTGTAGTACTTAAAACTTATGAAATTAATTAATTAATTGAACATATTAAATATTATGTACATAAAACTTCATAATTACATTTTATGTGTATATGCACGAGTGTATACACACATGTGTATATATGCACACACACAATTTCTTTGCTCAAACTGCTATCAAGGTTTTCGTTAGATCTGTGATATTTATGTGATTGGTTTTGGGAAATCAACAATATTAGTGAACTCATATAGTCAGTTTAAATCCTGAACTATATATGGTCAAAAATATATTCAGTCAGAACCTGTGTATCATCAGTATAATTACAGCATTACTTCTAGTATTATTTAAAATGAAATGTGGCTACTAAAATTCTGGCATGCCATTTAACTTTTGAAAAGAATATTTGAAATAAATTAAAAGTTGAAACTGTTACAGTACAGGAAACCTAATAGATTTTTCTAGATGCTATGTATATCTTGCTTTAAATGCACATATACCCATAAAATCTTTCAGTTCCTTGCAATCTACAGTGTCCCCTCATATAAGCAATATTCACAGTTAAGTATAAAATGAGAATAAGATTGTAATTTATACTAAATTGTTTTAATTCAATTATAATAATAACATCATTTCTATTCATGAATTATGAACAATTAAAAATGCTTATAAAATTTTATATGTTGAAAAAGTAAAATAGAGTTACTTTGGCATTTCATAAGCAACAATAGGAAGATAGCCAACATTATTTTCCTTGAAGTAAAAGTAAGTAAATATACACACATCACTCTATGTAGACTAGATAACCAACAAGAGTCTACTATATACCACGGGGAACTACACTCAGTATTTTTTAATAAGGGAAAAGAATCTGAAATATATATATATATATATAAATATGACTAAACCACTTTGCTATACACCTGCAATTATATGGCATTGTAAATCAACTATAATTCACTAAAAAAATTAATTTATCTATATTGTGATATAATAAATATCATAAATATGATTAACAGAAAGAAGAAAATTTAATTTTTCTTTCAGTAAAATGTACTAAACCAATCAGATCAATAATATATTTGCTTACAGGTTCAACATCTAAGTATGTGCTATGTTCCTCTTCATTTGGACTTAAGCCTTCAATAGGTTCTGCAATTTCAGGACTTGCATGTAGAAAATGAGGAAGTGAAATGTACACAGGTCTTCCTGAAAACAGTGTTTAAGAAACATTTGGGATAAATTATTTTCCTCATTTCATATAGCACGCAGAAAAGATTTCCTTGAAAATAAAGCTTTTTAACTTAAAAAAATAGAAAAAGAAACATAGGGTTGCTTTGAATAGAAATTGAGGGATAAGGGTGAGGGAAAAGTATTACATCTGATCACTTTTGATCAGAAATAAAACATAAACTTCAGTTGTTTATCCCTTCAGTGTTTATTTTCAATATATAAAGCTTAGCTACTGAACACATAGTTATTAATACAACCATATACCTTCATGTTTCAGGCAGTAATATGTCTCTGAGAATTTATTTAAGAGGCTTTTCTTTCTTTATTATCACCTACTAGGCTTTTCTTTCTTTATTCTCACCTACTCCAACATGAAGATGAGCAAAATGAGAGAGACTCCCAATTTATTGATTGAATCAACTTTTGTTTCAGAGACATCTTGAAATATGCTTACTTTTATTTACCATTTCCTAGCATAAAAAAGTTAGAAAAATGTCAGACAGATAAGTTGGGATGCTCAGAGTATTCTGAGAATTATTTTCATTTTGCTCTATATCTAAAAGGAGCAGAGATTCTGTACAGAAAAGGGAACTGTCAAAAATGAAAAGCTGCCTAATGAATGGGAGAAAATATTTGCAAAACACATGATTAACATCCAAAATATACAAGGAATGCACACAACTGAAAAAATAACGCAATTAAAAAATGAGCAGAGGACCTAAAGAGACATTTTCTAAAGTAGCTCAGGGAAATATCAGTGTGGTTTTATCTAAATGAAATTTTGCAACACGGAAACAACTGGGGCCTTGAAAGTGGGACAAAAATGAAAAAAAAAATCCTACTATTACCCTTACTTTCTGCCCTTACTGCTTTCTCACTTTAGATTTCTTGTAGAAAAGGAATCCTGAGTGAAGTTTACATTTTAAAGAATATTGCAGATTAGGCCATGAATTGTGACATGAGAACTTTTGCATACCTTCTTTGCATTTGCTAATATCTAGCACACCATATAAGGTGCAATCCTTGGAGATAATTTTTTCTGTGCAGAAACAATGGTTGTCTGGATTTTGAAGTGGAGATGCAAAAACTCTGGATGGAAGAACAAATCTATACACAGGGATTCCTTTTAGATTAATTTCGGCTCCAAACACAGCGTAAAATGACCTAAACACAGATAAGAAAGAGCTTCATTTGGGGAACCTCAACTTCATTCTGGAGATTTTTTTTTTTTTTTAATTTGTATTATTGCTTTAAATTAGAAAATCTCGATATAATCTTGTTAGAATTCTTGCTTAATTCCCTAGAAAAAAAAGTTCTTGTAATCCTCTGTCCATGGAATTCTTTCAGGCAAGAATACTGTAGTGGGTAGCTATTCCTTTCTCCAGGGCATCTTCCCAACTCAGGGATCGAACCCAAGTCTCCTGCATTGCAGGCAGATTCTTTACTGTCTGAGCCACCAGGGAAGCCCATTTTATGACACACCAGGGCTCAATACCTCCCTGAGTATGAACTATTTTTACCTTTGTTTTCAAGTGAAGTGAAGTCGCTCAGTCATGTCCGACTCTTTGCAACCCCATGGACTATATCCTACCAGGCTCCTCTGTCCATGGAATTTTCCAGGCAAGAGTACTGGAGTGGGTTGCCATTTCCTTCTCCAGTTTGTTTTCAAACTCTTCTGAAAATAATTTTTGTTTCAAAATTACTATGGAGTAGTTATATTGAAGGCATTTTCAGAGCTACTTTCTTATATAGATTAAATATTTATGTGACTGGACTTCCCTTGTGGCTCAGGTGGTAAAATATCTGCCTGCAGTACAGGAGACCTGGGTTTGATCTCTGGGTTGGGAAGATCCCCTGGAGGAGGAAATGGCAATCCACTCCAGTATGCTTGCCTGAAGAATTCCCTGGACAGAGGGCTACAATCCATGAGGTTGCAAAAGAGTTTCACATTCTTTTTCAGATTCTTTTCCATTATAGGTTATTACAAGGTATGGAGTCTAGTTCCTGTGTTACACTAGGACCTTGTTGCTTATTTTATATAGAGTAGTATGTCTATGTCAATTCCAGACTCCTAGTTTATCCCTCTTCCACTTTCGCCTTTGGCAACTGTCAGTTGATGTTCTGTGTCTGTGAAACTGTTTCTGTTTTGTAAATGAGTTTATTTGTACCATTTTTTAAGATTCCACAAACAAGTGATATCATATGATATTTGTCTTTCTCTGACTTACTTCACTTAATATGGTAATCAGTAGATTCATCCATGTTGCTGTAGATGGCATTATTTCATTCTTTTTATGTCTTGAATAATGGTCCCTTGTATATATACACCAGGTCTTTATCCATTCAGCTGTTAATGGGCATTTAGGTTGCTTGCATATCTTGCCTGTTATAAATAGTGCTGCTAAGAGACTGGGGTGCATATACCTTTTCTAATTAGAGTTTTTGTCTTTTCTGGGTATATGTTCAGGAGTAAGATTGCTGGCAACTCTATTTATATTTTTTAAGGAACCTCCATTCTGTTTTCCAAAACTACTGCACCAGTTTACATTCTCATCAACAGTATAGAAGGGTTCCTTTTCCTCCACATCCTCTCTAGAATTTATTTGTAGCTGCTTTGATGATGGTTATTCTGACTGGTGTGAAGTGATACCTCACTGCAGTTTTGATTTGCATTTCTCTGCTAACTAGCAATGTTGAACATTTTTTTCACATGCCTATTAGTCATCTGTATGTCTTCTTTGGAGAAATGTCTATTTAGGGTCTTCGGCCCATTTTTTGATTGGGTTGTTGTTGTTTTGATATTGAGCTGTGTCAGCTGTTTGTATCTCTTGGAGACTAAACCCTTTTGAGTTTGATTGTGAATAATTTTTCCCAGGCTGTAAGTCCTTTTTAGATTTTGTTTGTGGTTTCCTTTGCTATGCAAAAGCTTCTGAGTTTTATTAGGTCTTATTTGTTTGTTTTTGCTTTTACTTCTATTGCGCTGGCACACTAACCTAAGAAAACATTGCTGCTATTTATGTCAGAGAATACTTTGCCTAGGTCCTTTTCTAGGAGTTTTACGGTGTTGTTTCTTATAACTAGGTTTTTAGGCCATTTTGCATTTATTTTTGTGTATATTGTGTGAGTGTATTCTAGTTACTTTGTTTTAGACTTTTCTGATTTTTGAGGGAGACCTGTATTGCTATAAACATCCCTCTTATGACTGCAGTTGCTGCATCTCATAGACTTTGTTTGGTTATATTTTCATTGTCATTAGTCTCAAGGTATTTTTAATCTCCTCTGATTTCATCATAGATTTTTTTTCTTTCTTAGTAGCATGTTGTTTAGTCTCCATGTAATCATTTTTTCTCATTTCTCTTTTTGTGGTTGATTTCTAGTTTCATGCCATTGTGGTCATAAAAGATGCTTAAAGTAATTTCTAAGCATCTTAGAAATTGTTACATTTTTTGGAGGTTATTATATGTCTTAGTTTATGGTCTACCCTTTAGAATGTTCCATGTGCACTTGAAATGAATACACATTAGTCTGGTTATCTTAGGATGTAATGTTCTAAAAATATCAATTAAGTCTAATTGCTCTGTTGCGTCATTTAGTATCTCTGTTGCCTTATTGATTTTCTGTAAGAACAATCTGTTCCTTGATGTCTGTGAGGATGCTGTGAACACACTGAGAATGAGGCTGCTATGGTGGGGCCATGCCCTACCATTTTACTAGTTTAGCAAAAGAAAGAGAATGTCTTGCTTAGAAATGAAAAAGAAGAAAATGATTTGCATTATGCAAAATATTCTTCTATAACTTTCAATTTTTTAAAAAGCTTATTAACATATTATGAATTCTATATTTATTTTTAATACATCAAGAAAAAACTTCCTAGAGAATATATTTTATTTTTCTCAAATACTATGATTATTAAGTATGAACTTCTGGGTCTGTGTTTTGTCACTTGGTGAAAGAATTCTGACTTACAGAACTATATCAGTGACTGTCTTACCTGCAAATGTCAGCGGAAAAGAATTGTAGTAGCTGATTCTTCTCAATGAAAGGTGGAAATGTGGCTCCGTCTATTTAGAAATCAAGCCAATGGCAAGGGATTAGGTGGAGTATGTGTCCTAGAAAAATCTAGAAATCTTGATTTTAGCTTGGTTAAGAGAAATATGCAAACTGTACATATAACATTGATATTCTCCAGTAGCCACATTTAAAAAATAAAACAAGTATCAGGTATATTTTATATCACCCACCATATCCAAAATATAATTTAAACATGTAATCAACATAATAATTAACAAAACTCTAGATCTAATATTTACTTACAGCCTATCTCTATTTGTTCTGGCTGCTTAAGTGTAAATATGGCTAGTAGCTACCATATTCAACAAGTCTATATACTATACACATTCACTGGTATCCATTCATGTTAACTTTTTCTATCCCTTAAAAATAAAGTTTAAAATGTGTACAATGGCTTAACCACAGGTTGTTAAAACTTTGATTGTGTTTACTTTTTGAAATCCCTACCATATATGTAAAGTAGCACTTTTCTTACCTTGAGGTTCATTTGGAACTCCTGTTTGGTAAATGTTCTTCTTACTTTAAATAGTGATTCATTCATCTGCCCTAACAGCAGATTAATATTTTTAAGTCATTTATTTAATTCTCTCACTAAATAGAATTTCCTGAATATGTCAGGGGGAGCACACATGAAACTAAAAAGGACATTTGTTGAGTTTATTGAATCTCTGCTATGGTTATGAGGGCTTCCCAGGTGGCTCAGTGGTAACGAATCTGTCTGCCAACCAAGATATGTGGATCCGATCCCTAGGTTAGGAAGACCCCGTGGAGAAGGAAATGGTAACCCACTCCAGTATTCTTGCCTGGGAAATCCCATGGACAGAGGAGCCTGGCAGGCTATAGTTCATAGGATTGCAAAGAGTCGGATACAACTTAGCAAGTGAACACTATAGTTATAATCCATGGCATACAGTGGATATAAGAAGAAATAGCTAGACAGTTCCTCCATTTACTCCACAAATGAATATCACCAAAATGAGCCACCACTGAATGTGTTTGTTCAAAACAGTAAAACCTATCCTTCAATTATGAATACATGCTCTTTTTTGGTAGCTGCACTAACCTTGTGATCTTATTACATTACACTTCCACTCCTGTGATAAGTGAAATGCAACAGATGATCACAGTGAATTAGATCATGATATTGAGAGTATGGAATATTAAAAATTAGCTTAAATTCCCAAGATTGTTCCTGAATGGGCATTGTCTATGACTGCCTTCCCAACACCTTAGTCATAAAAGAAAAGAATGCATTGAAAATCTGTAAAAAACAATCATGAAATATCATTGAAGATTATGTCATAGAGACCAGCAATTACAGTGGGTCATGATCATAAGATAACTGATGTTAGCCAGGCTCTCTTTCTTTAGTACATTCAAATGTAAATCAATATTATCAGTTTATACCTCTTTAAGTTTGTTGAAGAAGGTAGAGGAAGTACTTCAAAATCATGATTAAAACTCCTTAGAGCCTTTTCATTTCATTAGTCTCTTTTCCTAGTGCAGTAACCAAGAATCTCTCTCACAGGGTTTCATCAGAGACCCTGGCCTGTCTAATCAACCTTTGCTCCTAGTTAATTTTACTGCTATTTTCTTCTTTCTTTTAACTTTGTGCCTGATGCTCATGTATTTATGTTATTATCATTAATAAGTCCACTTCCCTGGTGGCTCAGATGGTAAAGCGTCTGTCTACAATGCAGGAGACCCGGGTTCGATCCCTGGGTTGGGAAGATTCCCTGGAGAAGGAAATGGCAATCCACTCCAGGGCTATTGCCTGGAAAATCCCATGGACAGAGGAGCCTGGTAGGCTACAGCCCATGGGGTCGCAAAGAGTCAGACATGACTGAGTGACTTCACTTCACTTCACTTCCACCTGCTTTTTAAAAAAATATCTTTGTTTCTTAGTTTTGGACAAAACAATGTTTAATTTTTTCTTAAACCCATAAAGACCCCTTTACTATTTAGGAGAAGCACAGTATATTTCAGCTTCCCAGGTGGCTCAGTGGTAAAGAGTCTGCCTGCAGTCCAGGAGACACAAGTTTGATCCCAGGGTCGGGAAGATCCCCTGCAGAAGGAAATGGTAGCCCACTCCAGCATTCTAGCCTGGGAAATCCCATGGACAGGGGAACCTGGAGGGCTACAGTCCATGGGGTTGCAAGAGAGTCAGATAGAACTTAGTGACTAAACAACAGTATATTTCTGTCTCTATCTGAGGGTACAGTATGAAGTTTATGCTTATGAAATTACTAGAGTTAGTGGTATTGGTACATGACAATTTATTGGCAGAAAGAGCTACTTAGAAAAGAATTTCTTCATACACTTCATGACTCAAAGTGCACTACAAAGCAAAGTTAACAATGGTTTTGCTGGTTTTTTTCTACGAGTGTTAAAAATTAAGTAAAGTAGAAAATTAAGTAAACATGCAAAACTCATCAGCACATTTGCAAAAGTAAACATTTCCTATGTTTGCTTTTTATTCCCTACCTTTATCTAACTTTGTATTTAACATTTTTCATCTCTATAATATTACTTTCCTATAAAGTATTACCTAATTGACTTTATAAACATTATACTGTTCTTCAGGGCTTCCCTAATAGCTCAGTTGGTAAAGAATCCGCCTGCAATGCAGGAGACCCCGGTTCGATACTTGGGTTGGGAAAATCCCCCAGAGAAGGGATAGGCTACCCACTGAAGTAGTCTTGGGCTTTCCTGGTGAGTCAGCTGGCAACTCCACTGGGAGTTGTTGGTGGACAGGGAGGCCTGGCATGCTGTGATTCATGGGGTAGCAGAGTCGGACATGACTGAGCGACTGAACTGAACTGAACCATACTCTAAATCTAAGTGCATAGTACTTTTTCCTAACTCTAATTCAGAATGTTCATTTTTGCATACATTTCTCATTGTTAGGTTACCAGTAACCTTGTTTTTGTTGCTGTTGTTCTTTTCTCTCTCTTTCTGACCATCTTATTCAAAATAGAGCTCTGCTGGAAAGTTCACTGATTCTACTTCAGCTTGAAGTCTTTGGAGGCATAACTTACCTGTTTTAATTATGTTGATATTTTAATTCTTTCAGGTTTAAGTGATTATCTATACAGTATTTACAAAGGTGTAATCACTACTCTAAACCTCTCTAATGTTTTATTCTGTGGTCAGGAAGGAGTTCATTACGCGTACAAAACAAACATTTCCCTGGAAGGCAGTAAAGGCTCATCCTGATGGCTAATTTTGAGAAATTTCATCACATTACACATACATTTTCTAAGCCTACATAAAAATAGAGACTCTGAATTACGTTGTAGGGATACAGAGATATGTAAATGCATACCCTCAACTCCAAGAACATTGTAAATATGGAAGTGGATTTTGGAGAAATAGCGGTTGGTTTCACTGTGATTATTACCATAAACCATATGCTCTTTTGGGCTTCCCTGATGGCACAGACGGTAAAGAATCTGCCTGCGATGTAGGCGACCTGGATTCAATCTCTGGGTCAAGGATATCCCCTGTAGAAGGGAATGGTTACCCATTCCAGTATTCTTGCCTGGAAAATTCTTTGGACACAGGCTGCAGTCCATGGGGTTGCAAAGAGTTGGACTGGGCTAAGTGATTAACACTTTCTTTTTCACTTGCATATGCTCTTACCTGTACCATTAATCATTCCACAATAACTTGGCCAATAGGAGAGATGCCTTAGGAATAAAAAGGAAATAAGAAAATGATCATTTGAAGAGCACCTTTCTCACATCACTTTTTCTATTATTATGATTCAGTAAGTCTGCTAAAATAATAACTATTGATTAGCCTATATGTGACAGAGAAAGAGAAGCAGATATTGGATCAATGGAGATTAGAAACATGGATAATCAATTTATACTTTCCACTTCTTTTAACTCTTGTGTGAACTGGCATTTAAATAGGGCAAAGTTTATTAATTTATACTCTGGTACCTATGTAAATTATATTTATATTTATATATATATATATATATATATATATATATATATATATATATATATATATGGAAACAATGAAAACAATAGTGGTGATAGTTCCTCTGCATACTCAGACACTTTTTGGTGATAGGAAATGAGTTTTTCACACTCCTAACATATCATCCAGTAAGATGTCAAGGCAAGTTGTTGCTTCTTTTTTAAACAGAATAAGCTGCTCAGTCTGCCATGTTTAGTCTTGCCATAGTCAGTTAAAGTAACCTTGTCCTAATCTCAAACTCTTGTGAAATTCTTACTCCAATTAGGAGCACTTAGTAATTCTCGAAATCTCTCTCTAATATTGAAATGGAAGCAATGCTCACTTTCCTCTATATACAGACACCGATGTGATTCCCCTAAAATGAGCATTTAGAAATGTTTTTTTTTCCTCCATTAGACTTTTCTATTTTAAAAAAAAAGGTGTGATTATGGTCTCTGTAGAAGAAAAAGGATTCCATGAGTATTTAACAGTTTTATGCAATCTTTTAGATAACTGAGTGTCACATAAGGATTAATCTATAAAAGTATTTTCATCTCTTTTGATTTTGATTACTTTATTCTTTGTCAGGAAATCACTGATCTAAAACTAATTTTAACTTTGAAGAGAAACTTCTGTCTCCCTTGATATTTAATGAGGTTCTTCCTGTTTTAGACACGATGAATTAGGTGTACTCCAGATAAATAGGCAGGAGTTAGGGAAAAGTAGGAAATCATGGCTGTATGAACATATCTCATTTACTACTTCACAGGAGGTGTGCTTTTTATTTTTCAAGTTTAATATGTCAGTTTTAGAACAGGAAATAATAATTCCATTTTGTGTTGATAAATATTTTAAAAAGCTGAGTTATCAATAAAATCGTTTTGAGAAAATTTTGAAAGAGAAAGTCATGAAAGCATTGGCATGGATTCATTAAGCTGCCATATTTACAGACATACTTTGTCATGTCCTGGGAATGAGCAGTTTTTGTATTTCATGCTCAGTTCAGTCGCTCAGTCGTGTCCGACTCTTTGCGACCCCATGAATCACAGCACGCCAGGCCTTCCTGTCCATCGCCAACTCCAAAAATAAAACATCAGTAAGATATACTGGATGCTAAAATGATGAGTTGACATATTGATTTTCTTCCTTTTCATTTGCAGTTATGTAATTTTAGGGTGTATGATAATACCAGTTATGCAGCAGAGATGGAAACAGTCCCTTTAGATTTCTTTATGTAAGAAAACTTGTTCATCAAGATCAGTCCTCCAGTGGGGCGGATACTCAGCACCTATGCACTAGTGTGATCAGTTGTCACAACTAAAGGGTTAATGCCTGATAGACCAGGAGTTTCTAGGGCTGAGATATAGGCAGCTCTGTTCCATAGGTTGATGCCTGTGCCTTACCAGTTGGTAAATAAGTTTCTTGTCTGCCTTAGAGTATCCTAGTCTCACACACACACACACACACACACACACACTTTGCTTGAATACTTACTTTTTGCCTTTATATGTGTCAATTCTGGCAACTTTGCTTATGTCATCTTTTCCACTGAAAACTTTATAAACTCCATCTGCAGTATTGTTGTACTGAAGAGATTCATACAAGAAAAAATTACTTCTAAAACAAGCCATGCTTTCCAAATCATAAAATATGTAATTAACTCACTTTTGCATTTCTCAGACATTGGTTGTTCATGACTATTTTGTGTGATTTGAAATATATAAGCAAATAAATTTTCATAATTACTGATTTTTAGTATTTTTATAAAAACAAGATATAGAAGGTGCCTAGAAACAAGTGCTGGATGCTGAGACAAAGGAAGAAAACACTTCAGAAGCTGACATGATCCAACTCCACTATTTACTAGCATGTGAGATGACTGCAATTGTGTAGTAGTTTGTGGTAATTCTATTCTTTGTTTTAATTAAGCCAGAAAGGCCATTTTGATCACTAGTCCTGTTATATTGAGGTGAGGGGATAGGGAACAAATCCTATGAGACCATGTCATATTTCTAGAAATTTTCTCTGTGTTATGATCTTTAAAAGTGGTTACTAAAAATCACGATGGTATGATCACTCACCTAGAGCCAGACATCCTGGAATGTGAAGTCAAGTGGACCTTAGAAAGCATTACTACGAACAAAGCTAGTGAAGGTGATGAAATTCCAGTTGAGCTATTTCTAATCCTGAAAGATGATGCTGTGAAAGTGCTGCACTCACTATGCCAGCAAATGTGGAAAACTCAGCAGTGGCCACAGGACTGGAAAAGATCAGTTTTCATTCCAATCCCAAAGAAAGGCAACGCCAAATAATGCTCAAATTACTGCACAATTGTACTCGTCTCACATGCTAGTAAAGTAATGCTTAAAATTCTCCAAGCCATGCTACAGTAATACATGAACCGTGAACTTCCAGGTGTTCAAGGTGGTTTTAGAAAAGGCAGAGGAACCAGAGATCAAATTGCCAATATCCACTGGACCATGGAAAAAGGAAGAGAGTTCCAGAGAAACATCTATTTCTGCTTTCTTGACTATGCCAAAGCCTTTGACTGTGTGGATCACAATAAACAGTGGGAAATTCTTCAAGAGATGGGAATACCAGATCACCTGACCTGCCTCTTGAGAAACCTGTATGCAGGTTAGGAAGCAACAGTTAGAACTGGACATGGAACAACAGACTGGTTCCAAATAGGAAAAGGAGTACGTCAAGGCTGCATATTGTCACCCTGTTTATTTAACTTATATGCAGAGTGCATCATGAGAAACGCTGGGCTGGAAGAAGCACAAGCTGGAATCAAGATTGCCGGGAGAAACACCAATCACGTCAGATATGCAGATGACACCACCCTTATGGCAGAAAGTGAAGAGGAACTAAAGAGCCTGCTGATGAAAGTGAAAGAGGAGAGTGAAAAAGTTGGCTTAATGCTCAACATTCAGAAAACCAAGATCATGGCATCCGGTCCCATCACTTCATGGTAAATAGATGAGGAAACAGTGGAAACAGTGTCAGACTTTATTTTCTTGGGCTCCCAAATCACTGCAGATGGTGACTGCAGCCATGAAATTAAAAGACACTTACTCCTTGGAAGGAAAGTTATGACCAACTGAGATAGCATATTCAAGAGCAGAGACATTACTTTGCCAACAAAGGTCCGTCTAGTCAAGGCTATGGTTTTTCCAGTGGTCATGTGTGGATGTGAGAGTTGGACTGTGAAGAAAGCTGAGTGCTGAAGAATTGATGCTTTTGAACTGTGGTGTTGGAGAAGACTGTTGAGAGTCCCTTGGACTGCAAGGAGATCCAACCAGTCCATTCTGAAGGAGATCAGTCCTCGTTGTTCTTTGGAAGGACTGATGCTAAAGCTGAAGCTCCAGTACTTTGGCCACCTCATGCGAAGAGTTGACTCATGGAAAAGACTCTGATGCTGGGAGGGATTGGGGGCAGGAGGAGAAGGGGACGACAGAGGATGAGATGGCTGTATGGCATCACCCACTCTATGAACGTGAGTTTGAGTGAACTCCGGGAGTTGGTGATGGACAGGGAGGCCTGGCGTGCTGTGATTCATGGGGTCGCAAACAGTCGGACATGACTGAGCAACTGAACTGAAAGATTAGATGGTCTTCCCAGGTGGCACTAGTGGTAAAGAACCCACCTGCCAATGCAGGAGATGTAATGAGAGGCAGGTTTGATCCCTGGGTCAGGAAGATCCCCTGGAGAAGGGAATCCAGTATTCTTGTCTGGAGAATCCCATGGACAGAGGAGCCTGGTGGGCTACAGTCCATGGGGTCACAAAGTCAAACATGACAGAAGTGACTTAGCGTGCATGCAAGCACACAAAGATAAAATTGTTGTTGTTGTTCAGTCACCCAATTGTGTCCAACCCTTTGTGACCCCATGGACTGCAGCATGCCAGGCCTCCTTATCCCTCACTCATCTCCCAAAGTTTGCCCAAATTCATCCATTGCTTTGGTGGTGCCATCCAACCATCTCATCCTCTGATGCCCTCTTCTCCTTCTTCCCTCAACTGTTCCCAGCATCAGGGACTTTTCCAATGAGTCAGCTGTTTGCGTCAGATGACCAAAATATTGGAGTTTCAGCTTCAGCATCCATCCTTCCAAAGTGTATTCAGGGTTGATTTCCCTTAAGATTGGTTGGTTTGATCTCTTTTCTGTTCAAAGGACTTTCAAGAGTCTTCTCTAGCACCACAGTTCAAAGGCATCAATTCTTTGGCATTCTGCCGCCTTCGGAATCCAGCTGTCACAACTATACATGACTACTGGGAAGATTATAGCCTTGACTATATGGACGTTTGTCAGCAGAGTAGTGTCTCTGCTTTTCAACACACTGTCTGTTTTTGTCATAGCGTTCCTGCCAAGAAGCAATCACCTCTGATTTCATGGTTGCAGTCACTGTCTGCATTGATTTCAGAGTCCAAGAAGAAGAAATCTGTCACTACTTCCACTTTTCCCCTTTCTATTGCCATGGAGGAATGGAGCTGGATGTCATGATCTTAGTTTTTTTTTAATATTTAGTTAAGCAGACTCTTTCACCCTCATCAAAAGGGTCTTAGTTCCTCTTCACTTTCTGCCATTTAGAGTGGTATCTTCCACATATCTGAGGTTGTTGATGTTTCTCCCTCCTATCTTGATTCCAGCTTGTGGAATCCAGCCTGGGATTTCTCATGATGTGTTCAGTAAATAGGTTAAACAAACAGGGTAACGGCAGACAGCCCCATCATACTCCTTTTTCAATCTTGAACCAATCAGTTGTTTTATACAGGGTTCTGACTTGCTTCTTGACCCCCATCCAGGTTTCTCAGGACAGGTAAGATATTGTGATCCACACAGTCAAAGGCTATAGCACAGTCAGTGAAGCAGAAGATGTTTTTCTGGAATTCCCTAGCTTTCTCTAGGTTCCAGTGAATGTTGGCAATCTGATCTCTGGTTCCCTTCCTTTTCTAAACCTAGCTTGGACATCTGGAAGTTCTTGATTCACATAATTCTGAAGCCTATCATGCAAGATTTTAAGCATGACCTTACTAGCATGGGAGATGAGTGCAATAGTCTGATAGTTAGCACATTCTTCAGTTAGCTCCTTCTTGGGAATTGGGATGAGGATTGACCTTTTCCAACGCTTTTGGCCACTGCGAGGCCTTCCAGATTTGCTGACATATTAAATGCAACATCTTGATGGCACCATCCTTTAGGGTTTTGAATAGTTCTTCTGACATCCATCACATCCACTAGCTTTATTAACAGCAGTGCTTCCTAAGGCCCACTTGACTTAAAGATTGGATACACAGGATTAAAAACAGGATTAGCCAAGGAAAAAATTAAAAGTCTTTGAGTTAAATACTAGTAACTGAATTTATTATCTCTTAATGCTTTCTTAATTGATATATAACCTTGCATTTCTAAAAACTGTAGTAAAATAGCAACGATGAACTGGAGACTATAACTATTTTGTATAGTGACAAGCGTCATCATAGTCAAAATTTCAATTCAGTAGTCAGATTAGCCTATTTATAACTCAAAACATTAAGGAACAACTAAGTTCATCACCAAATTCACATTTTTTCTTAATTTCCATACTGTCATTTCATCACTTTAGTAGATTACTAATCAGCTATTAATAATTCTATGAAAATATGACATGCTGATATATCAGGCTCATTGTGCTCAATTTTTGCTGTTTTAAATATTCATTTAAACAAATTTGTAAGAAGTCTAGAGGAGGAAGAATGACATGATGAATATATTCAACAGAAATAAATTAAAATGTGGCATTACCCTTGATTTTTTAAGATGGGAAGTCAAAACTGAAAGATTGCTCAAAGCCTTAGCAGCTTGCAATCTAATTTTAGACAGCTGTATATTTATCGGAGTAGAAACTTGATTAGATGTGGGTTTCTTAGTTTAAATTCAGTTGTTAAAAATTAATTTGTTTCATGCGGATAAGTTAATTTTCCCAACTAGGAAAGCTAAATCCATGTGAATAGAGATTTTAAAAACTTACAGTTATGTATTCCCAGATCATAAATAGGGTTAACATACTAAATGATAAAATTATGAATTGCCAATGCCATTATATTTATATAGTTAGAGTCTAGCAGTATTGATGTTCATATTTGTTACTCACAGGATAAAACACACCAACTGTCGTAGGAATAGAATATGGAACCGAACTCAAGAATGGATCCTTATAGCCCCACAATAGTTCTTTCAGAGTTCTCTTTTGAAACATAAAAGAGTTTGAGTTTTTGATAAATACATTGAGTATTATCTGAACAAATGTGCTTGGATAGAGATGGGGTGTAGCCTATAAAAAAAAAAGGCACAGTGTAAGACACCAGTTGCAGTATTGATTTTTTACAAGAAGTGGATAAATAGTACATCTAAGTTTAATAAAACTTTTAATTGTATCTCTAAAATTACTGCCAAATCTTTGGAAGATTAAAAGTGTAATGTTTCTTCTATTACATTTCTGTCTTGGTGTGAGCCACAGGAAGACGACTTTCAGTTAAATCCTACTTTTTTAAATGATACACTTTAAATGGTCTTCTCAATTCAGTTGATTATTCTATGATCTTGTCATATTTCCAGATGATTGTAATTCAGAATGTCATGAGAATACATTTTCATCAAAATTACAAATGATATCTGATGATAGTTCTAATCATGAAATTAATTACAGAGGATTCTAAAGTATTACACAATCAATAATATTGTTGTCTACTCACTGCTACAGCCAGGTTGAGAACAGTGAATGTGTCATTCTCTGTTCCAACTGATAGCGAGGGTTCAAAGATGGCACCTTTGGGCCGTAGGAAAGAAACTGTGTGGGTCTTAGAGTCTTGGGTTATAATATCCTTGGCTAGATAACGGACTCTGAAAAACAGAAGTAAAAAGAAAATTCAGAAAAATCATTGTCACAAATGCCATTCATTCATGCAGTAAATAAATTTTTTGAGTATGTAGATGGTCAGAAATTAGGCTAAACAAGTAAGTTAAAAAGATATATATGCCAGATGCTGAGTCTTGCAAATTAGAGAAAATCAGGGAGAGGTGTCTTAGTTGTGCACAGCAGGGAAGAAAGAATGTGTGTTTTTATAGGAGTTTACATAGACTCTGTGGGAAAACACAGAACAGGTACAGACCCAGGCTAGGCATGGTTATGGTGGGGATAATAGACAGGATACAATTCCATATAAGTAGGCTGAGGGACAAACAGAAGTGTAGTTAAGCAAAATAGTGTTGAAAATAGCATGTATAAGACGTAAGGACATGGTGTAATTTTGCATATGCAGATGTTTCAATATATTTGGTTTACAGAGTCAGAGTAAGAAGAGTGGTGGAAATAAGATTACTAAAGTAAACAAGACCTCAAACATAAAATGTTGTACCCCATACTCAAATGTTTAGTTTTTTATCCTGAGGTCAGGAGGAGACAGTAGAGAAGTTGAAGGAAGGGACAGTAAGAGCACGTTTCCTTATTAGATCGTCTGTTCATAGTGAACAGACTTTCCTGCACCGACTTTTTCATAATTTCCAGCATTTTAATGAAAACTAAAGGTATCTAATGAAATATAATTTCCACTTTACAGGTCAATTTCCCTCCATCCCTTCCTCATATATTGTATATTTATTAGTTCTGAGCTCCTGGCTCTAACATCTCTAGGCAAAGTACCAACCACTTTTTTAGGAATGTGGTGAAGGGTTGTTATTATGGAAACAAAATCTTTTGCAATTAACAAGATATTTACTGAGATGAAATAAGGTATACATTGCACTGTCCTATATTTGACTGTCTATTATTTGAGGTTAAAATAGGTATCTATTATTATCTAAGATAAAGACTGAAACAAAATCATGGGACTGAAATGTTTAAAATATAACAAATAAAGAAATCACACATTTCAATCAGGTATAATAAAAATGTAAAATTCATGTAGGGTAGGTATTATGAGTATTTTTTATCCCCAACCACAGTGCCTGGTACCTGGTAAGTTTTCAACAAAAACTTTTTGAACAAATAATTAATGTTTTACATTATCTCAAAAAAGAACTCAGAAAAAATAGAAATATATTTTACTGTTAATATAATTTCTTCAAGGTTTTATCATTTACTTTTCTCCAAGTCCTGTAAACATGCAAATAATATAAAAATCTGAAACAGCATCCAGGACAATCTATTATCAGTCAATTACTGTTTTCTCTTAGATAGTTGTATTTTAAATTTAGATTATCTATTATTAACATTTAAAATTAAAGTGCTCCGATTTTCAGGAATATTTATGTGTTATAATAATTGAGATGATAGTAAAACAACTGTGACCAAATTCTAGTTTTACTTAGTTGTACTTATAACACTGTACCAGTATATGGCACTCACTAAGAGAAAAATCCTTTAAACTGAGGCCTGTGTTTAGAATGTACTTTTAGAAAGAGAACATAATTACTCAATTTTTGGTTTAAAAATTAGAATACAGGGAATTCCCAGAAAGTCCTTTGGTTAGCACTTAGCAATTCTACTTCAGGGGAGCACAGGTTTGATCCCTAGTCAGTAAACTAAAATCCTAATCCTTGGCTAAGTTTAGTCTCTTTTCTTACTTTCATAGTTAGAAAAGTCACAGTCTTGTAATTTAGATAGGAGAAAGGTACACAAAAATCTTAGTTACCAGTTCCTAGGTCTGTGTGAACATGGTAAATCATTTCACAGCTCCTGGAATGAGTTTTTTAAATTTACAGGATGAAACTTTCTGGCAAATTATTTCCCATTAGTGCTGATACCTAAAATTCTTTTCAAAAGTGTGTTAAACTGTTAAGGCATGCAAAATAAAGGTACAGCTTATTCAATCTCAGTACTGGACAAAATGAAACTACTAACTGAATAAAAGTACCCTTAAGACCTGGAAAATAGTTTAAATAGAAATTCTTAGCAAGTATTATAGTTATGTAAAATCAGTTTAACGCTGTGATTCTCAAATTTGAGTATGTATTGAAATCCCCAGAATATTTGTCAAACTCATTACTAGGCTCAAAACCAAGTATATCTGATACATTTGGTCTAAGGTGCGGCCTGAGATATTGCATTTCTACCTAATTCCCAGGTGATGTTGATGTTGCTGGTCCAGAAACCACAGTTTGAGAACCACTCATAGAACCTACATTTTAAGTTTTAGGATTTTAAAATACTCTGGTTTTTAAATTTTTGATAGATTTTTTAAATTTAGCTTGCATATGTTAGAGCTGTTTTTTAAATTTTCTGTTTTACTTTATTTTTAAATATTTATTTTATATAGGAGTATAATTGATTAACAGTGTGGTGCTAGTTTCAGTTTTACAGCAGTGATTCAGTTACATATGTACAGACACACACACACATATATATAATATATACACTTCTATACATATCTATTCTTTTTTCAAATCCCTTCCCCATGTAGGTTATTACATTATATTGAGTCGAGTTACCTGTGCTATATGGTAGGTCCTTGTTTGTTATCTATTTTAAATACAGCAGTGTGGATAGGTTGGGAGTTTGGAATTGACCTGCAGATGCTGCTAGAGTTGAGAACAAATGCCACAAGGGTAAAACACTGGTAACTTCTTAAATATAGAGCAGTTAATTGATGCTGGTAAATTCATAATAAAATCTGTATTTCTTTTACTCATTAAATCCTTAGATTAGGGTTTTATTAATATATAGGCAGAAACAAATATTTCAGTGTATGTTAATGGCAAGAAAGTAATAAATACATTTCAATACAGTGACATTTGTCAAGTGGAAGCTTTTTCAGAAATACCTGTCTTCAAGGAAAGAGTGCCATGTATTTTGGGGACTCACCTGTACGTGTAAGGACCTCTTTGCTTAACTTTAATTTTGCTGCTATTAACTGCCACTTCCTCTGGATTCTGCACATCAAATATCCAAAATTGTCTGTAAACATTAGCACCTGCTTTAACCCAATTTTTAAAAGCAATTGTACCTTCTTCAAGGACAGATTCCTGTGAAAAAGAAAACAAGTTTGGGTTACTTCTTTGTAGTCAATAAATGCACTTGTGGGAGTTTCAAACCTTTATTAGTCAATGAAAAGACTAAGCTCAAGTACTTGCATATGAGAACTTCTGCAACCCGCCACATGAAACAGAAGTGTTTTCAACACATGATGGTTGGCAGTCTCTTTTAGTCGATCTTTTACAAAGAGAATCAGTGTGTAATATTGTACACCTGTCTGCTGATTGTAAGGCCAGCCACTGACAAGGTTTAGAGTGATCATATTTCAATAGTGCAATAGTTTGTAACAATTTACTAAGCAAATTTTATTAAACCTTTCCAAAAAGTTCTTACCAGGTTGAACATTAACTTTTCTACCCTCAGCAAGTTGAACTGAGGAGGAAAAACAGAAATGAGAAAAATCTAGAGATAACTGGAAGTATTTTCATTTTTCATGCTGTCACAATCGTTTTACATTGTGTACATTGGAGCTGCTACAGCGAGTGAGACCCTCTTATGTTTCACAACCAATTTTCCTTCAAAAATGCTCAGTCGTATCTTGACATCTTATTTCTATAGTAAGCCCAAAATAAAGACAAAATTAGGTATGGAAAAAGTACTATGGCTTGTTTAAATGTAAAGGTGTTGTGAGGATGTTGAAGCTGAAATCAGTCCTAAAGAAGAATTAGATGTTACTTCCCATTTCAAGGAAGCACATGGACATATACATTATTATTTTCACATTGTAAGAATCTTAAAGACTAATAACAATTGTTTATCATGACTCCAAGGCACATATCTTATTAAATGTTCTTAATTAAAGGAACTTCTAAGTATTTACAGAATTGAAAAGGAATTGTGGTAGAATATACCCGGAAGGACAGAAAATTTATTCATTCTAATGCTTATACATTGAATATCAAAACACAGTATAAGCATATCATGTTTTTTCTTCTGAAGGCTATGAATCATTTTTCCTTAATAGTTCATTTGTAGATTTTTTTTCAACTGGGAAAGTGGAAATACAAAACTGAAATGTATGCATTGAATTATCAGATGTTAGAGTTAGGGTCACCTAATCCCATCCATTTTTTAGGGGTCTATAGAAAGCAGATGTCTGATTCAATCCTGTATGACAACTTAATAGTAGATAATGGAGAATGCAAAGAATGGAGGAAAACAATAGAATGTAAAAGGCTAGAGATCTCTTCAAGAAAATGAGAGATACCAAGGGAACATTTCATGCAATGATGGGCACAATAAAGGACAGAAATGGTATGGATCTAACAGAAGATATTAACAAGAAGTGGCAAGAATACACAGAAAAACTATACAATAAAGATCTTAATGACCTAGATAACCACGATGGTTATCTAGAGCCAGACATCCTGGAGTGCTAAGTCAAGTGGGCCTTAGGAAGCATCACTATGAAAGAAGCTAGTGGAGGTGATGCAATTTCAGTTGAGCTATTTCAAATCCTAAAAGATGCTGCTGCTAAAGTGCTGCACTCAATATGCCAGCAAATTTGGAAAGCTCAGCGGTGGTCACAGAACAGAAAAAGGTACATTTTCATTCCAATCCCAAAGAAAGGCAATGCCAAAAAATGCTCAAACTACTGCACAGCTGTACTCATCTCATATGCTAGCAAAATAATTCTCTAATATCTCCAAGCTAGGCTTCAACAGTACATAAACCAAGAATATCCAGATGTTCAAGCTGGTTTTAGAAAAGGCAGAGGAACCAGAGATCAAATTGCCAATATCCATTGAATCATAGAAAAAGCAAAGTTCCAGAAAAACGTACTTTATTGACTATGCCAAAGCCTTTGAGTGTGTGGATCACAACTAACTGGAAAATCCTTAAAGAGATGAGAATACCAGACCACCTTCTGTGCCTCCTGAGAAATCTGTGTTCATGTCAAGAAGCAACAGTTAGAACTGGACATGGAACAACAGAATGGTTCCAAATTGAGAAAGGAAAGGAGTATGTCAAGACTGTATATTGTCACCCTGCTTATATAACTTCTATGCAGAGTACATCATGTGAAGTGCCAGGCTGAATGAAGCACAAGCTGGAATTAAGATTGCCAGGAGAAATATCAATAATCTCAAATACACAGAAGACACTGACCCTTATCACAGAAAGTAAAGAGGAATTAAAGAGCTTCTTGATGAAAGTGAAAGGAGAGTGAAAAAGCTGGCTTAAAACTCAACATTCGAGAAACTAAGATCAGGGCATCTGGTCCAATCACTTCATGGCAAATAGATGGGGAAACAGTGAGAGACTTTATTTTCTTGGGCTCCAAAATCACTTCAAATATTGACTGCAGCCATGAAATTAAATGATGTTTTCTCCTTGGAAGAAAAGCTATGACAAACATAGATAGCATATTAAGAAGCAGAGACATTACTTTGGCAACAAAAGTCTATCTAGTCAAAACTATGGTTTTTCCAGTAGTTGTGTATGGATGTGAGAGTTGGACCATAAAGAAGGTTGACTGCCAAAGAATTGATGCTTTTGAACTATGGTGTTAGAGAAGATTCTTAAGAGTCCCTTGGACCTCAAGGACATCAAATCAGTCCATCCTAAAGGAAATCAATCCTGAATATTCATTTGAATAACTGATGCTGAAGCTCCAGTACTTTGGCCATTGTTACGAAGATCTGACTCCTTGGAAAAGACCCTGATGCTGGGAATGATTGAAGGCATGAGGAGAAGGGGACAACAGAGGACAAGATGGTTGGAGGGCATCACTGCCTCAATGGATGTGAGTCTGAGCAAGCTCTGGGAGTTGGTGAGGGACAGGGAAGCCTGGAGTGCTGCGGTCAATGAGGTCCCAAAGAGTAAGACACAAATGAGTGACTGAACTGAATGGAGAAACAGGTCTTTCACTCCAGTGTCGTGCTGTTCCCACCAGTAAACCTTGACTACTGTTATTATACAAATTCTATCCACCCATTAGAGGGGAGACTTCTGGTCTTATTTACTTTCTTAGATTGCTTTAACTACTTTGTTCTTCGCATTACTGTATAAACCACTTATGTGGCAATAACTCATGTAAAATTATAAGTTCTTTTCTTGCTGTTTTACCATTTTTATGTTTATTCTCCATCCAGGGAAATTAAAGCCTCTTAAAAAGCAGAAATATACTGAAAATACTTTTCATCTCCTCTCCTGAGTACCAAAATATTCTGTTTGCAATCAGTTGCAAGCAGTTTCTGTGTTCAGAAAATTTTCTTATATGTGTATGCATTATGAACATGTATGTGTGTGCATGCTGAGAGAAAGAAATTAATTCTTTTCCTTGTGTTCTGTAGTGAATATCATAGGGAAATTTAAAAAATTATGTAAAATTACTTTTGTTATACAATAATCTCTAAACATTTATCAAATGATATGAACAATGTCAAGGTTATGAATTATCCTTCATAAAAACTGGCAAAACTTTGTCCTTTTTCTAAAGCCCTTTGGCAGTTTCTGCTTTCCACATTCATGGCAACTCATACCATTGACTTTTAGTTTATCTAGCAAGATTGTATAAGCCTACCATCTCCACATAAATTTGCTAGGAATCATAGTCTAAAATATTGTTAGGAAAAAGTTTCTACCATGCAGTCCTTAAAAAGCAGCTTAGAAATAAAGTATATATATATATAAATATATATAAATTAATCAATTGTTTTAGGCCATTTCAAATGCTAGAGTTAGGGTATCATCTTTTAGAATTGAAAGGAATCATAGAGTCCCAGATCTATACTTTAAAATTTAGGTAACATCATGAGATGATATTCTGATCTGTTAAAATTAGGTACTTTAATTCTACTTCCTTTTTTTAAAATGGTGTTTGTATGCAGATAATAACTTTCCCAATTTGGTATTAGTCCATTTAATGAAGCTAGTAATGATAATGATTTCAATGGCAAACAAAAACTGACCAGTACTAAAACTTGTATATATTTGTAAAATAAACAGCATAAACTGAGTGCTCATGAGGTAGAGGTAAGGCACTTGGCTCACTGTGGTGGTGATGGTTTAGTTGCTAAGTCATGTCCAACTCTTGTGACCCCATGGGCTCTGGTCTGCCAGACTCCTCTGTCCATGGGATTTCCCAGACAAGAATACTGAAGAAAGTAGCCATTTCCTTCTTCAGGGATCTTCCTAACCCAGGGATCAAACCCGTGTCTCCAGAATTACAGGTGGATTCTTTACTGCTGGGTTTACATATAATTCAGAAATGCTGCTCCTACTGTTGGCCAGTTTCTCTGACCTTTTGTTTCTACATTCAGACTCTCCAGAAAGCAAACCTGCTGTCCAGTTTTATATGTAATCTTTACAGTAATGATAAAATCTATCTGAGCGCCAGCCTTTGAAATACATACTGATGTTCATATCAAATTACTTGTAAAACCTCTTTCCAGGGAATACAGGGAATACATTTCCTTCAGTAACTCAGTTGGATATCTTACTGTTTACAATCTTTACTCCTCCCTCTCCCTATTTAATCCTTTTATCCCAGTGCATCCCATCACCCATCAGTTCTGTGTATTCTACCACACTAGACCATAGTGCCTTTTGTTAGTGCAGACTGACAGTAATTACTGCAGAATGAGCAGTAATCTTTCTAAAAGGGAGTCTTAAATGGCATGAGAAAGAGCCACAAAAACAAGCCATGTAGAGGCTAAATAATATGCTTCTTAACGACTAATGGATCTCTGAGGAAATATAAAGTCACCTGAAAACAAATGAAAATGAAAGCATGACAATTCAAAACATAAGGAATGCAGCAAAGCAGTTCTAACAGAAATTTTATAGCTATACCGGTTTACATCAGGAAACAAACAAACAAACAAAAAAATCTCAGTTAAGCAACCTAGCCAGACACCTAAAGAAGTTAGAAAGAGAGGAATAAACGTTTACCCAATGATAGTAGAAGGAAAGAAATCATAAAGATAAGAGCAGAAATAAATGAAATAGATACTAAAAAAAACCCCAATGAAACTAAAAACTAGCTCTTGAAAACAATAATTAAAAATGATAAGCCTTTAGCTAGACTCATCAGAAAAAAAGAGAAATGGCCCAAATTAGTAAAATCAGAAATGAAAAAGAAGTTACAACCAACACCACAGAAATACCCCAAATCATAGGAGACTACTATGAACAACTATATACCAATAAAATGAATGATCTAGACTAAAAAATGGGAAAATGGAAACATTCTTAGAAAGATCCATTCTCCCAAGACTGAGCCAGGAAGAAATAGGAAATATGAACAGAGCAATTACCGATAATGTAATTAAATTAGTAATTTAAAAACTTGCAACAAAATTTGAGGATCAGATGGCTTTACAGGTGAACTCTACTAAACATTTACAAAATAATTGAAACCTATCCTTCTCATACTATTCCACAAAATTGCAGGGGAAAGAGTACTTCCAAACTCATTCTGTGAGGCCAGCATCACCCTGATACCAGAACCAGACAAATATATTACAAAAAAAGAAAATTGAAGGCCAGTATCTCTGATGAACACAAATAATAAATGTTGGTGAGGATGTAGAAAAAAGGGAACCCTCATACATTGTTGGTGAGAATGTAAATTGATTCAGCAAGGGTGGAGGTGTCCACAAAATCTAAATGAAGAACTCTATATGACCCAGCATTTCCATCCCTGGATATGTATTCAACAAAAACACTAATTTGAAAAGATGCATGCTTCCCAATGGTCATAGTTGCATTATTTACAGTTGCCAAAGTATGAAAGCAACCTACACGTCCGCCAGTAGATGAATGGATAAAGATTTGGTATCTATACGCAGTGGAATATTACTCAGACATAGAGAAAGAATGAAATTTTCCCAATTGAAGCAACATGGATGAATGTGGATGCCATTATGCTAAGTGAAATTAATCAGACAGAGAAAAACAAATACTATATGATATTAGGAAAAGTAAAAGCGTTAGTCACGAGTCATGTCTGACTCTTTGCAACTCCATGGACTGTCTCCCACAAGGCTCCTCTATCCATAGAATTCTCCAGGCAAGAATACTGGAGTGGGTCGCCATTCCCGTCTCCAGGGTGTCTTCCCAACCCAGGGATCAAACCCGGGTCTCCTGCATTGCAGGCAAATTCTTTACCATCTGAGCCACCAGGGAAGCTCGTGATATTACTTATAGTGGAATCTAAAAAAAATACAGCAAACTAGTGAGTAAAAAAAGAAACAGATTTGTGGACATAGAGAACAAAGTGGTTACCAGTGAGGAGAGAAGTTGGGGCAACATAAAAATAGGGGAAAATGTTTATTATGGAATTACATAAGATCATGGGTGTTCTTTGGAAGGACTGATGCTAAAGCTGAAACTCTAATACTTTGGCCACCTCATGCGAAGAGCTGACTCTTTGGAAAAGACTCTGATGCTGGGAGGAATTGGGGGCAGGAGGAGAAGGGGATGACAGAGGATGAGATGGCTGGATGGCATCACTGACTCTATGGACATGAGTTTGAGTGAACTCTGGGAGTTGGTGATGGACAGGGAGGCCTGGCGTGCTGCAGTCCATGAGGTTGCAAAGAGTTGGACACAACTGAGTGACTGAACTGAACTGATGAAATCATGTATGTGAAACTTTAGAAAATTTTGAAGTACTGAAGAATTTAAAGAATCTTTCTTTCAATAAAAATGGTATATATGTGTACAAAAAAGCATATCAATGTAATCTTGGAACATAATTAAAATCCACTACTTCTACTTACCTGCATACCTATAATAGTTTTTTAATCAAAAATTGGATATTTAGATTTAAGATGACAGTGCATTAGTATAGAATATGAATCATCCTATGACCATTTCTCTATAATATAGAGTTTCAGTGGTTTATTATGTTGGAGACCAAAAATTGCCAGCTAAAGTGAAATACAAAAGAGGCACCCTAAGCAAAATGGGGATAAAAATGGAATGAATCAAAATGACAAGAAATATTCTTGATAGTACTTGTACCTTTTTAACTGTCTTCTCAATAAGCATGTCTCCAACTGGCATTAGAATCCCTCCGAACAGAGCCACAACTGCACCAACAACAGCACCAGTGATGAGCCCACAGTTTCGATTGCAGCCCATTCTTCTTGCAGGGAAATTCTAGGTAGAATGAGTAGATCCTATTGTAACAAAGAATATATTATTCTAATATTTGAAAACATGTTCATCTGAGATATTTTGGTTGCAACAGCACTTTTCATTATGGGGTTGACCTAACATTGATAAATGGAATGTGTTTTGTAACTTACAAAATTTCCCTACTTCAAAATGCCCTAACAAAGGAAAATAAAAATGCCAACAGAATGGATGCTACAGACAAAAAAGACAAAAACAAACAAACAAACATTTTTTTCAATCTTGTGAAGATAATAAAAACTATAATTTGTTATGATCTCAGGTTTTCCCTCCCCAGCTTTGTTGTGGTAGAAATACCACTATGATGATTTTATGACTATTTCTGTCCACTTGAAGAACCATTTAGTTTTTTTAAAGAATTAATTGCATAGGTAAGGAAATAAGAAAAATTAGATTTTCCCCAAAATGTAGAAAGACAGAATTATAAGCAATTTTTCATGGCAATTTATTTATTTTTTATCCATTATGATTTCCCTCGCCTGTGCCTAATACCGAAGATTCTTCCACTGTGTATTAGGATGAACAAATGGATTCACATTGAGGTCCTGATGAAATGTATATCATCATTAGTGTCACATGATTTTTCCAACGTAAACAAACACCACACAAGGTGAAACAAATGATTCATTTTTCCTGTGGAATTTTATGTGTTCCTAAGCAATTAGAGTGGGGTTTTTAATTAATTTCTTGGGATGGAGGATTACCTTTTATGGCTTTGGCCAGGGTGGTCATAATGCGATAAAACAAGTTATGTAAACCTGATAATAATGACTAGATAATTCTCAGGTAGAATCCCCTTTGTTAAGTATAATTGTACATCCCCATACAGTTTTCATGGAACCATAAAATTAGTCAATATTAATGTCCTTTGTGATTCTGACAGATGGAATATGAATTGTTCTAAACATTACTGAACAACTGTTTCTAAAATTGTATATATGTAAATATTTGCCTGTTTTTGGACTATATGCTGTCATAGTCGAGAATATACCAGACCTATCCTTGAATCATTTCCCTTTACTCAAGCAGGCCCGTGGACTACAGGGAAGGGTCCCAAGAACGTCCACTTTATGATCCAGGGAACAACAGGCTCTTCAGTGTCTTCCTCTCAAAACCTGAGAACTCGTTATTATGACTTTCAAGGACCCTGTGCCCAGAGATATCAAGTCATGGGCCGACTGGGTACTGCCTAGGTTCTGTCTGCTTTGACCTAAAATTGTAGTGAAATAGTTCACACAGCACACTGCTAATAAGTCAATTGCAAGAAAACAGTAATTTATTCTGTTGAATTGCATGGTTAGGCAGTTAACTAGTCTAACACTGGTCTGGATCATATAAACAAAGAAAGAAGTTTTGCTGTAACATTCCTGCATACATATACTGAAAGGTGAGATTGAATTTATCTACTTTTTCAGATTTTGAACTCCCTGACTCACTTTGTTATCTTAATATAACTTTACTTTTTTTTTAAGAATAGACAAGATGTTTCACATGGGTTTTGTCCTGCTCTATCAGCAGCTTTGCTAGCTATGGTTTCACTTACCCAAGGTCAAATAAGGTCAAGTGAGTGTAACTGAAACCATAGAATAAGGGGAAGTTCTACTTATGGTTTGGTGCTATCTGTGATTTCAGCCACACGAAGGTTTTAGAAGGTATCTGCCCACACCTTTGGAAAAAAGAGGGACTGCTGTACTTGTGTTCATTTATTATGCTTCAGTAGCTTGTCACCACAAGTGAATGTTGCCATTCTAATCGTACTTTAACCTTATACTTCATACTACAAAATTCCAAATAGAGTTGACCCTTGAACAGCACAGAAGGGTTACAGACACGGACCCTGTACACAGTGGAAAATCCCGGTATAACAAACAGTGTAGCCCTTCTTATCTGGGCTCTGCATCCATGCATCCAGCCAGCTACGTATTGTGGATCAGGTAGTACTGTGATATTTACTGAAAAAATTCTGTGTAAAAGTACACCCACAAGTTTAAACCTATTATGTTCAAGGGTTACCTGTAGTTTTATTAACCTGCAGCAAAAGAGGGACAAACACATTATGCAAGACATACCCTGAGTACATAAGAGAAAAGTTCAGGTTACTCAGCACATTCTACTCAGCTGCTTTTCCACTAATTTTATATTCAAAAAGCAGTGTTGTTTGTATCCACTCTTCTCTCAAATGCAGCTATGTACAGCATATAATATTTCTGCCTTACATGTTTGGTTGTCTTAATAATGTAGCTTCTTACATATTGAATTTTATTTTACTTGCTAACTTTAAATTAAGTTTTGTTCATTGTTATTTGTTTGTCATAAGAAACAGTAAGATATAGATATCTGTAGCAATTTATTGCTTGCTTAAAGTGCTTAAATTTAGGAAACGAAGAATAATCACAGGTTTGGGAATGAAAACCAATTATTTGGACTTAAGTCAGGAAGGAAATGGCAACACATGCCAGTATTCTCCCTTGGAGAATCCATGGACAATGGAGCCTGGCTGGCTACAGCCCATGGGGTCGCAAAAGTTGGACGCGTCTTAGCGACTAAACCAACACCACCAGGTCAAGAAGAGAAAATAAAGAGGCAAATTTGATCTATAAGGTATAACTATCTTATACCTTTCTTGAGTCTGTAGGGAGATTAGCTCTACCATTTCAGAGATTATACATTTTATTCCTTTTGTAGAATTCATGAATATATCTACATGTGAAAGAAGTAAGAGCTTCTGTGGTTTTTCTTTTCTGTCAAATCAATGGAGTGTTTCTGGAATGAACTTATGAGCATTATGACTTTCCACTGTGTTAGAAATCTGGTGGCAGAAACTGAGACTGAGCTATAAGAAGCTTCTCCAATGAGTAGGTCAGAATATTAGAGAAAGTTGCCTGAAAATCTGTAATAACTCAAATATGTGGATAGTGCTGTGTTCCCTGGGAGATGCTACCAAGGAAAAGCTTGAAGTGAGTGTTAGTCACTCAGTCATGTCCAACTCTTTGTGTGACCCCACGGTCTGTTCATGGGGTTCTCCAGGTAAAGATACTGGAAAGATCCCCCAACCCAGGGATCAAACCTGGGTCTCCTGCATTGCAGGCAGATTCTTTACCATCTGAGCTACCAGGGAAGCCCAAGGACAGTCTTGGCCAGAGGTGAAATTTCCTGGGTTGTGAACTACAATACTTTAAAACAATTTTGGGTTACAAAAGCACATACATGTGCCATCAATGAATGCCAGGGCCTAGATGACCCAGTTTTAGAGTTTTGGTTATGATTACTGCAACAAGCAGGTGGAGTATGAATGATGAAAGTTCCTTTTCACACTCTTACATGGTTTCTCGGTGTGTTTACAAAGCTATGATTCCCTAGCCATGGATAAGATGTAGATTCACATCCAGCTAGTTAAATCAGTCATTTAAATCTTGTGTTTCATCATAAGGAAACATAAGGTCATTAGACTAATACTTATTTTACACACAATCCCAGTATATAAAGGTAGTTAAAAGAAAAGCTATTCTGGTCAAAGTATGGACTCTGAGTCATTTCCAAAGAACCCAAGGGCTCTGTGGAAAATGTTTAAATAATTAGGTTAGGGGATCTCCAACACCTTTTCTCATTGAAATTACCACAAAGCTTCCAATTTACTTGTGCATTTCCATCCTATCAGAATATATGGAGCTAATATATAATAGAAAAAAATAGACATAAAATAATATACTTCACTAAATGATACCTCTCACATATTAGAACTTACAACTGTTTTGGTGACAGTCTTAAAAAATTAAGACAAATGCATTGGATTTCATGTAGTATACTAAAGATTCTTCTTATCTTATCTTTTAGATAAGATAACAATCTTATCTTTTAGAGTACTTTTGGAATACTTGTTGACTGGGACTGCTATAAGCTTGAAGTGATTCCCTTAGAGTCATATTGGTTTAAATAGAACTATTTGAAGCCATTTTTGATGTATCCAAGATGGAAATACTGTTATCTTTTTTTTTTCCCTACCTCAAGTTTTTTTTTACCTTAAGTTGTAAGATACTATACAGTCTGCAGGAATTATACTGATTCTGGGCTTTGAAGTCAAGTCATTTAGGTCAATTCTGGGTCTTAATATTATATAGTTTCTCTGTGGCTCAATTTTCTCTAACTGGATATAATAAGCTTTCAAATGTCAGTTCAGCTCAGTCGTGTCCGACTCTTTGTGACCCCAAGGACTGAAGCACGCCAGGCTTCCCTGTCTATCACCAACTCCCAGAGCTTACTCAAACTCATGTCCATTGAGTCGGTGATGCCATCCAACCATCTCATCCACTGATATCCCCTTTTCCTCCCACCTTCAATCTTTCCCAGCATCAGGGTTTTTTCAAATTTCAAATGTCAAATCAGGTTAAATGAGATAAAAATTCCTATCACACCATGTTATTTTTATTTCAAATGTTATTATGACATATTATTTTAAGCAGTCATAACAGTAAAATATTATTGCATATTGACCAAGTATTATTTTTTAAAATCTAATAAACATATTTTACACAAGTAGGAATGATTATTTGCAAAACACGTGAGACTACCATAAAATCTGATGAGATGATTTGTCCTTTATATATACAGAAACTATCATGCAAATAAAATTGCAGCTTCTAGCTTAGAACAGTGCTCTTTGAAACTTTCAGGTATGACTTGGGCCAGTGAACCAAGAAAAAAAAGAAAAAGAAAAACACCTTGTGATTAAATCAGAACATAGAGAACCAATTCTTCAGGACCAAAGAATCCATGATTCAAATATATTTGAATAAACTTTGCCAAATATTTTCATTTGAGATCCTCCCAGGCTAATCTGCTCTCTGGTGATTATATATTGGATTTATCTTTCTGGTCTTATAATGATTCTGGTAAATGAAAAAAAAAATTATATGTATTTTTCTTCTCAAAACCCAGTTGACCACTGGACCTTCCGGATGACAAAATTTTTGCAGTTTTTTGATCATTTTTGAACCGATATTAAAAGCAATGTTTCTTTTACTATTTTAATACCGCATAGTGAAGAAAAGACTGAAAAGTACTTGCAAAATTTTTGAAAATACCTTTCAATATATAACTTGATAATTCCAGAAACTGAGATACAGAAAATTTATGCCATTACAGTTATGTATGAATTCCATTACTAATTAAATTATAACTTTAAATTTCTTCAAAATGATTTATTCTTATTTAAACTTGGTATCATCACTTAGGAAAATAATGCACTGATATTTGTCATAAGCTTCCTAAATAGCTAAAATCATTCATTCTGATTTGTTTTTATTATGTTACCAAGTTTTATATAATTTATATAAAATTATATAAATTATATAAAATTATTAAATTTAGAATCATTATTTGAAATTAATACAATTTACCATTCCCAGTACAATTATAATAGCTTTGTTCACTTAAAAACAACATATCCAAGAACACATTGCATTTTGCCATGTAGACAAATGTCAGATTCACCAAAAATTGGGTAATTCAGATAGAAAGTTAAACTAATAACTCTAAAATAATAAGTAGTTAATAATTGCATAGAAGAAAGCATGTTGCTATAAGAGTAACAAATCATTTATAAGAAATAATTCTATATTTATTTTTATTAATACTGATTTTCATTCATAATTTAAATGAAAACTCATGTATAAATAGCTTAAGTAGACAATGAAAGTTCTGTAGTTAATCACATTGGATAGTACATTATTTTAAATATTCACAAATATGTACAGATAAACATAAGATTTTAAACAAGCAAAATGCCATAGACTAGTGGACAAGGTTTTAATAATTTTTTTACAAATAAAAATTAAGATTGATAAGTTATAAAACAATACAAACCTGATTTTTTAAAAAAAGTCTGATGACCTTAAGAAAATTCCTGCTTGCTATTCTTGTTCTGTAACTTCTTAAGAGTTTTTATATAGTAGTGTCATCTCCTACAATTTGCAGGATAGAAATCTTTTATTAATAAATGAAAGAAACATTAACTCACCTTTAAAAAAGGTTATAAAGGATTTTTCAGTCAAATGCTCCAACATTTGAACAGTTAATTCTTAGTAGGATCAAATGATATTCCCTAGAAAACCCTACACTGAAATCCTGATTTCAGTTTATGATTACATAAAGTTTGTAAGTTTAAATATGCTTTAAGGAAAAAAAAAGAGAGAGATAGACAATGCCACATCTCAGTGAGTGTTTTGTTGCAAGAGAAATTTAAAGAAAAAGAAAGAAACCCACATTCATCTCAGTACTGATATGGATCCTAAGAGTCTGCTTTTTGTATTCTGGTGAAGATCCATTGCCCATATCTGAGATCCTCTGCAGCTCTTTGTGTGCGTGTATCACACACCTTTTCCATCCAAGCATATCAGAGAGACAAAAGGAACTAAATTGCTGAGTGGCCTTTAATACACTTTTACTACACAATCATTATTTCAGATGATAAACTAAGACCTGGGGATGGATAGGAAGTGCAGATGAAATAATTATCAGTCTGACTTTCCTGCATGATATAACTTGAAAAACTCATTTCATGAAGTTTAAATAAAGTACACTTTCCCATACAGCATTAATCGAAAGGGTGTTGAGGCTAATAACTGCAAAACAAAACTGGAGACTGTCAGTCGACAAGGATGACAAACAAACTTTAAAAAAGGAAATAGCCTATTGTTCTAACTGGAAGTTCTTCACTATCATTTTCTGTTAGTTTTACAGAAGTTTCATGACCACAGAAAAATTCTATTATGCAAACTAAAAATCATTAAATTTATCTTCAATCTTTTCAGATAAAAAGACAATCATCACATAACACTTAAGTAATTCTACTATTTAGGATGAACTTTTAATGTAAAAAAAAAAGTGTATACATAAGTTACTTTAAAATAAAGTCATTATTTTAAAATCTGACCAAATAAAAGGCCTTGCACTTTGAGAGAAAGACCCTCCCAGGTGGCGCTAGTGGTAAAGAACCTGCCTGCAAGTACAGGAAACATAGGAGATGAGGGTTCGATCCCCTGTGGGAGGAAATGGCAACCCACTCCAATATTCTTGCCTGGAGAATCCTATGGATGTAGGAGCCTGGCAAGCTACAGTCCTTGGGGTTGCAAAGAGTTTGCCCATAAACTTATATCCATATGTATATGGACTAGTGCATACAGTGAATCATAACTTCTGCTACTTGCCTCTTTTAATATCAGGTACTTGGAGATATTCTCATATTATGAGTAGTGTTAACTTTTGTTTTCAATTATAGAAAAATAGTCCATAATGAAAGTCTATTGTGTTTTAAATAACCCATATCATATCTAATGGAACTTTAAAAACAATACTAAAAATTCATATGTGTGGTTTTATTTATGTACTTGGGCCTAGTAAACAGCAAAAGTGAAATTTCTGGATCAATAATACATACTTTCTTTAGGTAGAAAGAGTATTAGCAAATTTCTTTGTATACATATACCCAGCAGTGTTTGCAAATGCCTGTCTCAATATATCACACACACTGGTTCATACTGAACTTTATTTTTTATTGGTAAATAATTTAGTGAAGTTTAACCTATTAATTATATTGGCATGTATTTTAAAGTAATTCTGCTAATCTACTTGCTCATCTTTTTTTTCCTTGGGGTTAATTTGTCCTTATTAATTAATAATGAAATAGCTACTCTTTTAACATTTGACCCTTTAAAAAAGATTTTTTTAATATTTTAAACTTTATTTTTAAGATTATTTAAATTTTAATTTTTATGAAATTTAATAAATAAACTTTCTTCTAGCTTTTGTACGGTTTCAGAAAATCCTTTAGGACAGTATTTCTCAATCAGCTGAATCATGGACTTTATCCCTTGTGAAGTGAAAGAGGAAGAGTAAAGTACATTGTGTAATTGTAAATATTACAACATATTTAGGAAGCAGATGACAGATGCATAATAAAGAGTTCTAGATGGGGGATCACAGAGTCCAATTTCTGACCACAGCTCTATTAGTAATAATAGGTTTTGTGAACTGAGCTTCATAGAGTCATCATATTCCTGATTTTCCTTCTTGTTAAAGAAACTGACTATAGAGCCTACCTACAGTCTCAAGCTGAAGATTAATTCATAAGGTAGATTTAAATTTAAGATGTAAAGATGAATACAGATTTTATATAGTAAACATAAATGTTTAAGTGGTTCATTCTTTTTTTGTAGTCTAACAAATGAAAAGAATTTTAATATGCTTTGCAATTCTAGATTGTATGGGCAGTCAAAGACCTATACATTTTAATGATGATATGGTCACAGAGTTAACATGTATTGGGAGCTTACTATCTGTCAATTATTGAAAAAAGTGTTTCACATAAGTTATCTCATTGACCTTGTATGTTCTTTAGACAACTAGTTGAGATCACACAACTAATATATGCCAAAACAAGGATTAAAACCCAAATCATCTGACTGAAGAGCCCATATACTTTTCTAAAAGAAAAAAATATATATATACACACATATAAATTAGTTCTTGGTCAATACCTAACTTTACATATTCTTTTTAAGACATTTGTACAAACTGAATAACAGTTTTAAATAACCTGATGTTAGAAAGTTATATCTAAATTCAACAGACAAGAAATAAAAATGAGTATATTCTGTATGTGGCAAGTAATAAAATTATTTTGAGATTAAATAAAACAAATTTTATCCTAAAGACCTGTAAAGTACACATACACTGTAAAGTATTTCACAGTATTAGTTACCAGTATAAAACAATAAGGTAAAATTTGTGTCGTCACTTTTATCCTTGGGGTAACTAATCATGGATATTTACACACACATATTTGTGCATATGTGTGTATGTATCTATATATACATGAACACATATATTTTCAATCACTGCCTTATTCATTTACAGAAGTATTAAGGCAGCAGTAGGCTCTACCTGATTCATATTGAGTAGGGGCTTCACATGCAGGAATAAAAATAAATATATATGTACACAGTTTAAAAAGAGAATATTAAATACACAAAGCATATTAAGTACACAATAATGCCAGTGAAAACTTGAGATATTAAAATTGAGGTTTCTATACAACTTTTAAAAGAAAATTTCAAGGACATTGCTAAAGATAAAATGCATAATATCAAGGTCATTAAAGTTTAGACTTAAGCCATGTAGTCTAATGAATAAAAACACAGGATGAAAGTAAACCTACTTCATCAAAGATATAAAATAAACTTACCCATATATTTCATAGAAGCTGTGGTAGGAGCTGTGTGTAAAAGACAGATTAAAGCGAGAGAGCCTCAGTATATGTGGATAGCTCTCATGTGGCAGAGTTAGATCAATACGTAATTTCAAAGGCTACCTAAAAATCTTGGCAGACATCATCTTTACTTGTTTGCACAGCTGACTCAACTCTCTAAGGAGAGCGAAAAAAATCATTTTTATGTTCTTATCTATATATACATATGTATGTGCACACATATATCCACATGTGTGCACATGTATGCATGCTTATGTGTGTGTATACCTTGTACTTCTCTTTGTCTATCTGCCTCAAAATTTTATATGTAACAGGAAATTTTTTTTGTCTTTTAAACTTTTTATTTTGTATTTGGGTATAGACCATAAAGAAACAAGGTTAATTGTTTGATAGTTTCAGGTGAACAGGGAAGGAACTCAGCCATACAGGTACATGTATCTATTCTCCCCTAAACTCCACTCGCATCCAGGCTGTCACATAACATTGAGTGGAGTTTCATGTGCTTTACATTAGGTCCTTGTTGGTTATCTGTTTTAAATAGAGCAGTGTGTACATGTGTACATGTCCATCCCAAACTCCCTAACTATCCCTTCCCCCATCCTTCCCCCAGTTTCTCTGTTGATCTCTTTCTGTTTTGTAAGTACATTCATTTGTATAATTTATTTTTATGTTCCACATATAAGGAATGTCATATGATATTTCTCCCTCTCTGTCTGACTTACTTCACCTATTATGACAATCTTTAGGTCCATCCATGTTGCTTAAAATGACATTATCTCACTCTTTTTAATGGCTGAGTAGTATTCCACTGCATATATGTACCATTTCTTCTTTGTCCATTCCTCTGCTGATGGACATCTAGGTTACTTCCATGACTTGGCTCTTGCAAACAGTGCTGCAATAAACATGGAGGTGCCTGTATCCTTTCAGATCATATTTTTCTCTGGATATATGCCCAGGAGTGGGATTGCAGGGTTATATGGTACATCTATTATTTTTGGTTTTTAAGGAACCTCCCTACTATTCTCTATAGTGCCTGTACCAATTTACATTCCCACCAAAGTATAGGAGGGCTCCCTTGTCTCCACATCCTCTCTGCAACAGAAAATTTTTGTCAGGACTGAGAAGTTAAGGTTCAAATGCTTTAGGTACCCACTCAAATAAATGATTCCAATTTGGAGCTTGAATGCTGCCAGCTGAAATTGAGGGTTGTCCTTGTTTGTGTCCATCCAAGCACTTCATTAGGAGTAAAGAGGCTTCTTTTTTGAGCCAACAGATAACCTCTTTATCTTCCTTATATTGTGCCCATTTATCTGAAGCTCTTGAAGTATATGAAATACACATAATCCCTCTATCACTTAGCAGCCCTGTTGAAAAGAAGTACTAAACTTTTCCCCATGTTAGCTTTCCAAAAGTAGAATTCTGTAAGTTGCTACCTTAAATATTGAATGGAAAAACTGTGTTCCATGCTTATGTTTAGAAAACTGGATTAAAGGAATATTGGTGGAACATATGTCATGCTCATATGTTTGGTGACTCCTCAGAAGGGCTATTTAGTTTGCAATTTTTCCCAAATATTTACCCAGAGGACCAAATTTTCCCATATAGTATCTGTTATCATACCCCAGAACTAGTGTTCTAAGTTATACCATTTAGTAAATGTTACTACGGGATATTTTAGTCCTTAAATATAAGGTTCTTCAAGGTTTCCAGATTATTACACAGGTAATATATAGGCTGTTGATGACTTCAAAGAGGACCCTAAAAACTTTGCTTTGGGGAAGGCTTTTTATTATTTAAAGTATTTTTTTTTAAATGGTAATATAACTTAGCAAACTCTCCGTGGCTTAACATGACAGTAATTTATTTCTTTCTCATAACACTTGCTGGTGAGGCAGTGCTCCACACCATCACCCAGGAAGCCATGCTGATGGGAATCTCTGCATATTGTCAGGTGTAGCAGCAGGTGATAAGAACCTGAGTGCTCTGCAGTGCCTCCTAGAGAGCATTGTGTGGCACTTGCTAGGAAGCATTGCATGGAACTTCCATCCATAGACTCAGCCAGAATTTACTGCATAACTGCTCCTAATTGTAGGGGTCTGAGAGATGTAGGAGGGTGGACAAAATATTTGGGGCCACCTCTGTCTCTGCCACAGCTGACAATACTCCTTATCTCCTTTATGAAGAAAATTGCCACGGCATTAACAGATTGATATCTTCTGAATTTCATAATAATCTAGATATTGTACAATGGTGAATAGAGTTTCCCACAGAATGAGGATGCATTCAGTGTAAAGGAAGATTAAATCATTAGAAAGATATTTCACATTTAAGGAACGTTTCAGAAAGTTACAGAAGGAAATTGAAGTCATGTTTAGAATTCACTTAAATAGTAGCTATGTAGTTACAGGAAAGTGTCATGTGGTACAAAAAGTTAATAAAATAGTGCTGTTACTACTATAATCAGATGATAACAGTTAGCATGTCAGTGCAAGCAAAGAACAGAGAAAACAACCATTTCAAATACTGAGAACATTTTGTGTACCTTACTCTGCTCTTGTGTTATTCAGCCACTCAGTCGTGTCTAACTCCTTGAAGCCCCATGGACTGCAGCACAGCAGGCTTCCCTTTCCTTAACCAACTCCTGGAGCTTGCTCAAACTCATGTCCATTAAGTCAGTGATGCCATCCAGCCATCTCATCCTCTGTCATCCCCTTCTACTCCTGAGTTCAATCTTTCACAGCATCAGGGTATTTTGTAATGAGTTGGCTCTTCTCATCAGGTGGCCAAAGTATTGCAGCTTCAGCTTCAGACTGACTGGTTTGATCTCCTTGTTGTCCAAGGGACTCTCAAGAGTCCTCTCCAACACCACAGTTCAAAAGCATTAAGTCTTCAGCACCCACCCTTCTTTATGGTCCAACTCTCACATCTGTATATAACTACTGGAAAAATCATAGACCTTTGTTGGCAAAGTAATGTCCCTGCTTTTTAATGTGCTGTGTAGGTTGGTCATAGCTATTCTTCCAAGGAGCAAGTGTCTTTTAATTTCATGGCTGCAGTCACCATCTGCAGTGATTTTGGAGCCCAAGAAAATAAAGTCTGTCATGGTTTTCCATTGTTTCCCATCTCTTAGCCATGAAGTGATGGAACCAGGTACCATCATCTTCATTTTTTGAATGCTGAGTTTCAAGCCAGCTTTTTTTGCTCTCCTCTTTCATCTTCATCAAGAGCCTCTTTAGTTTCTCTTTGCTTTCTGCCATAAAGGCAGTGTCATCTGCATATCTGAGGTTATTGATATTTCTTCTGGCAATCTTGATTCCAGCTTGTGCTTCTTCAAGCCTGTCTTCACATGATGTACCCTGCATAGAAGTTAAATAAGCAGGGTGACAGTATGCAGCCTTGACATACTCCTTTCCCAATTTGGAATCAGTCTATTTTTCTATCTCTGGTTCTAACTGTTGCTTCTTGACATGCATATAGATTTCTCAGGAGGCACAGAAAGTGGTCTGCTATTCTCATTCTCTTTAAGAATTTTCCAGTTTGTTGTTCAACAGCTTTAGCATAGTCAATGAAGCAGAAATAGATGTTTTTCTGGAATTGTCTTGCTTTTTCTATGATCCAGCAGATATTGTCAATTTGACTCTGGTGCCTCGGTCTTTTCTAAATCTAGCTTGAACATCTGGTAGTTCTTGGTTCATGCACCACTGAAGCCTAGCTTGGAGAATTTTGAGCATTACTTTGTTAGCATGTGAAATGAGTGCAACTGCACGTTAGATTGAACATTCTTTGGCATTGCCTTTCTTTGGGATTGGAATGAAAACTGCCCTTTTCCAGTTCTGTGGCCACTGCTGAGTTTTCCACATTTGCTGGCATATTGAGTGCAGCACTTTCACAGCATCATCTTTCAGGATTTGAAATAGCTTGAGTGGAACTCCATCACCTCCACTAGCTTTGTTTGTAATGATGCTTCCTAGGGCCCACTTGACTTCGCATTCCAGGATGTTGGCTCTGTGTACATGATCACACCATCATGGTTATCTGGGTCATAAGGATCTTTTTTGTATAGTTCTTCTGTGTATTCCTGCCACCTCTTCTTAGTATCTTCTGCTTCTGTTAGGTCCCTACCATTTATTTCCTTTGTTGTGCCCATCTTTGCATTAAGTGTTCCCTTGGTTTCTCTAATTTTCTTGAAGAGATCTCTAGTCCTTCATATTCTGTTGTTTTCCTCTATTTCATGCATTGATCCCTTAGGAAGGCTTTCTTATCTCTCCTTGCTATTCTTTGGAACTCTGCATTCAGATGTATGTATCTTTCCTCTTTCCATTCTTCCCTCGGCACTTTATATTCCTTTACAGATTAAGGGTATTACAATGATTTTTTAAGACCAGGAAATAAATTGTGTGAAGCAAGAAAAATAGCAACATCCAACAGTATTTTTGAAAAATTCACTTTGTATTTGTAATCATTATTTTTTAAATTTCCTTTAAAACATTGCTTTTTAATTTTTACAATATTGTGTTGGTTTCTGCCGTACAACAACATGAATCAGTCATATTTATCCTTACCTTGCCTTCCTCTGTCCCGCTCCTGCAGGTCATCACAGACACCAGACCAGGCTTCCTGTGCTGCACAGCGACTTCCACCAGCCATCCGTCTGACACCTGATAGTATATATTTGTCAATGGTACTTTCTCATTCATCCCATTCTCTTCCTTCCCCACTTTGTCCTTAAGTCCATTCTGTACATCTCTGTCTCCATTCCCTCCCTGCAGATAGATTCATCAGTGCCATTTTTCTAGATTCTTCTTGTTTTTCTACATGTCTTGCTGAGTGTGCTAAGAAAGAAATCTCCTAGCTGCTTGTTATGTGGGCCTTTTCTTGGGCTTTTGTTTGCAGTGGTGAACCTGGAGGAATGATATAACATCTCTCTCTTGCCTCTAAACCATAAGAGGTGTTGTTTACTGCTTGCTGTGAAAGTGATGGCTCCCTGAGACTCAGTCTTCCTGAGCTACAGTATAATCTCACTATGTGCCCAACATCCATTTGAGCTTGTTGGATCTCCGTGTGAGACTTGAGGTCTAGGGGAACTGACTTGTGCTTTTTACTGAACTATAATAGAATCTTTTGTCTTTGATCCAGGAGTATCATGTGTCTTTTGCCAGCATCCATGTACAGTTTAAATTAATTTTCTATTTTGTGACTAGGGTAAATTTAAATCCAGGGTAAAACAGTTACAATGTGGTAATAATGAACTTTCAGTGCTTTCCATATTAATTTGAATAATCTTTCCAGGGCTACTAATTTTGACAGAGGAGAAGTATGAGTTACAAGACAATCAACTCACAGATATTATAACCTATCAAAGTTACAAGGTCTTAATTAACATTTGAGGGCTTACTCTGTATATTCACTGTGGAAAGAAGTAAAGTTCTTTAAGTTGTCTAATGCATTACCTTATTTAATCCTCAAAATCACTCTATGATGGTAATATGAGTACCTTCATTTTACAGATGAGGAAACTAAGAAATGAAGGGGTTAATTAATTTTTATAAGGTCACACAGTAAGTGGTGGGCCTGGAATTCAAACCCCAGGCACCAGAAGCAATTTTCCATCTATGATATTTAAAGAAAGAAGATAAAGGAATTTTAAATTTATTCATAATAGAAATAACAACAGCTGTCACAAAACATAAAAACCAAATTGAAGAAGGATTTTTTAAATATTAAGAACCTGAGTTTGCAAATGTCTACCCATAAAAAGAAAAGCAAATCTGAACGTCATTGTCCAACAAGTATAAGTAAAACCTGGGAAGAGAGTAAATAAATGATTTTGGGCCCCACCAGTTCAAGATATGGTTAATACTCCTTATTTAATCATTCAGATAGCAGAGCAGTCCCATTCAGATGTTAACATGGATCTCTAACCCGCAAAGTCAGGGTTCTTGTTTGTGTGGCAAAGCAGTTCAGTCAGTTGAAGAGAATCTCTTTTGTGTAGCCTCAGTTTTGTATGATATATACTTTACATAGCTGTAATGTGTGTGCTAGTCACTCAGAAATGTGAGACTGTTTGCAACCCCTTGGACTGCCATGCTTCTCCAACCAGGCTTCTCCATCCATGGGGTTCTCCAGGCAAGAATACTGGAGTGGGTAGCCATGCCTTCTGCCAGGGGATCTTCCCAATGCAGGGATCAAACCCAGGTCTCCCACATTGCAGGCAGATTCTTTGCCATCTGAGCCACCAGGGAAGTAATGTGTTAGTGTAATTGTAGTGTTCCCGGAAACTATCAGGTTAACCAAGCTACTAAAAATGATTACTCACGATACAAAGATCTGTAAAACTTAACGACCTTCTGCTGCAGGGATCACCAAACCATGAAACACAGGCCAGTACTACTGCACTCTCTGTTTTATAAACAATTGTTTCTTGGAACACAGCCATACCCAATTGTTGAGTATTGTCTATAATTGCTTTTGTGCTCCAGTGACAGAACTGAGTAGGGGTTACTGCCACAGAGGCTGTATGACCTGCAAAGCCTGCAGTATTTCCTGTCTGGGCCTTTACAGAAAAAGTTTTTAAATTCCTATTTCGCTGCCTTAAACACATTTTCATCAATGACAAATATGTTTCATTTTTAGTGTTTATTGGAATGTAGTAGAATGTTATGTTAGTTTCTGCTGTACAACAAAGTGAATCAGTTATATATATACCCACTCTTTTTTAGATTCTTTTCCCATATGGGACATTATAAAATATTGAGTAGAATTCTCTGCTATACAGTAGGTCCTTATTGGTTATCTGTTTTATATATAGTAGTGTGTATATGTCAATCCCAGTCTCCCAATTTATCCCTCTGCCGACTTCCCCCTTGGTAACCATAAGTTTGTTATCTTCACATGTAACTCTTGTTTGTGTTTTCTGTAGATATTAATAAGTTCATTGGTACCGTTTTCTAAATCCACATATTAACAATATCATATGTTATTTGAATATCTTATTCAGCAGGTATATAAAAGTGAGTGAAACATGCTTCTTTATGTTTAGAAGTGAACTCCTTATTGCTAGATTCATACTGAAATTGAAGAAAGTGGAGAAAACCACTAGACCATTCAGGTATGACCTAAATCAAATTCCTTATGACTATACAGTGTAAGTGAGAAATAGATTTAAGGGACTAGATCTGATAGAGTGCCTGATAAACTATGGATGGAGGTTCGTGACATTGTATAGGAGACAGGGTTCAAGACCACCGCCAAGAAAAAGAAATGCAAAAAAGCAAAATAGCTATCTAAAGAGGCCTTACAATAGCTGTGAAAAGGAGGGAAGTGAAAAGCAAAGAAGAAAAGGAAAGATACACCCATTTGAATGCAGAGTTCCAAAGAATAGCAAGAAGAGATAAGAAAGCCTTCCTCAATGATCAATGCAAAGAAATAGAGGAAAACAATAGAATGAGAAAGACTAGAGATCTCTTCAAGAAAATTAGAGATACCAAGGGAACATTTCATGCAAAGATGGGCTCAATAAAGGGCAGAAATGGTATGGTCCAAACAGAAGCAGATGATATTAAGAAAAGGTGGCAAGAATACACAGAAGAACTGTACAAAAGACATCTTCATGACCCAGATAATCACGATGGTGTGATCACTCACCTAGAGCCAGACATCCTGGAATGTGAAGTCAAGTGGGCCTTAGAAAGCATCACTATGAACAAAGCTAGTGGAGGTGATGGAATTCCAGTGGAGCTATTTCAAATCCTGAAAGATGATGCTATGAAACTGCTGCACTCAATATGCCAGCAAATATGGAAAACTCAGCAGTGGCCACAGGACTGGAAAAGGTCAGTTTTCATTCCAATGCCAAAGAAAGGCAATGCAAAAGAATGCTCAAACTACTGCACAATTGCACTCATCTCACACGCTGGTAAAGTAATGCTCAAAATTCTCCAAGCCAGGCTTCAGCAATACGGGAACCGTGAACTTCCTGATGTTCAAGCTGGTTTTAGAAAAGGCAGAGGAACCAGAGATCAAATTGCAGACATCCACTAGATCATCAAAAAAGCAAGAGAGTTCCAGAAAAACATCTGTTTCTTCTTTATTGACTATGCCAAAGCCTTCGACTGTGTGAATCACAATAAACTGTGGAAAATTCTGAAAGAGATAAGCATACCAGACCACCTGACCTGTCTCTTGAGAAACCTATATGCAGGTCAGGAAGCAACAGTTAGAACTGGACATGGAACAACAGACTGGTTACAAATAGGAAAAGGAGTACATCAAGGCCGTATATTGTCACCCTGCTTATTTAACTTACATGCAGAGTACATCAAGAGAAATGCTGGGCTGGAGAAAGCACAAGCTGGAATCAAGATTGCTGGGAGAAATATCAATAACCTCAGACATGCAAATGACACCACCCTTATGGCAGAAAGTGAAGAGGAACTAAAGAGCCTCTTGATGAAAGTGAAAGAGGAGAGTAAAAATGTTGGCTTAAAGGTCAACGTTCAAAAAACTAAGATCATGGCACCCTGTTCCATCACTTCATGGCAAATAGATGGAAAAACAGTGGAAACAGTGGCTGACTTTATTTTTCTAGGCTCCAAAATCACTGCAGATGGTGTGCAGCAATGAAATTAAAAGACACTTACTCCTTGGAAGGAAAGTTATGACCAACCTAGACAGCATATTAAAAAGCAGAGACATTACTTTGCCAACAAAGGTCTGGCTAGTCAAGGCTATGGTTTTTCCAGTGGTCATGTATGGATGTGAGAGTTGGGACTATAAAGAAAGCTGAGCGCTGAAGAATTGATGCTTTTGAAATATGGTGTTGGAGAAGACTCTTGAGAGTCCCTTGGACTGCAAGGAGATCCAACCAGTCCATCCTAAAGGAGATCAGTCCTGGGTGTTCATTGGAAGAACTGATGTTGAAGCTGAAACTCCAATATGTTGGCTACCTGATGCGAAGAGCTGACTCATTGGAAAAGACCCTGATGCTGGGAGGGATTGCGGGCAGGGGGACAAGGGGATGACAGAGGATGAGATGGCTGGATTGCATCACCAACTCGATAGACATTGGTTTGGGTGGACTCTGGGAGTTGGTGATGGACAGGGAGGCCTGGCGTGCTGCGGTTCATGGGGTTGCAAAGAGTTGGACACGACTGAGCGACTAAACTGAACTGAACTCTATTATTACTATACTGAACTTTTTTTTTTTCATTTCTACAGTGTGACATTTTCAACTAATTGACCATAAATGTTTATTCCATTTAATGATGTCCGTGGTTAAAGGCAGAGATCAAGTTGCTCATTTATAGTTATGTTTAGGGATTTTTTTCTTCCCCTAGGTTTACATGAATTTTCTCACTTATCTTTTCTCATGATATACTTTTACTAACTGTTCACGGCCTTTGGTCTACACAGATCTTGAACTATCTGTATATTTTTCTCAACCAGTTTAAGTCTTTCTCAACCAATTGATTTTAGGCAACTACTATCAAATAAATGTTGAAAGAAACATATTTGCCATCTTGGCCTTGTGTGGCATATGGTACTTATAGTTTGTTTTTTATTTTTAATTTGATAAATCTGTTGAATATTTTCTTCATATTTTGCATGCTAAATTATTTCAGATAAACAGACACTTTTTTTTTTATCATAACATAAAGTTGTGTAAAAAATTACCTTGATGCAACAGTGTCTTCCAAGCACATGTCTAGGCACTCTCCCAGTGGTCTTCAAACCAAAAAATCCCCAAACTTTAGATGGTTGAGTAGTATAATTTTTAAATCAATATAAAAGTACACAGTGAGAAATTAGAGGAGAGAGATGTGCTAGGTTTACAAACAAGAAAGGATGCATGTAGGATGAAAGCCTCACTGTACATGAATCCTGAGGCACAAGATCAAGGACCAAGTGAGTCTAAAATACTGGAAGTGCTTGGGGTCAAATTCTACCCTTTTATTGTTGTATTGGAGAGACACAGGAACAAGTATGGCCACAGCTGTAGACAACTAGTGACCTGATGGACAGCATAGTTTTTTTTTTTTTTTTTACTTGTTACTGACAGCAGACAAATGGGACACCTCTTTGTGTGCATGCATGCTAAGTTGCTTCAGTCGTGTCTGATTCTTTGCAACCCTATGGACTGTAGCCTGCCATGCTCCTCTCTTCAGGCAAGAATACTGGAGTGGTTGCCATGTCCTCCCCAGGGGATCTTCCTGACCCAAGGATTGAACCTGGGTCTCCTGCATTGCAGGCAGGTTCTTTACTGCTGAATCACTGGGGAAGCCCAGGATACCTCTTTGCCTCCTATAAATGTAGAATCTTAAATGTTTACTGACTCATGTTTATTTGGTGTTTCCATCCCTTCTGTTTTCAACAAATACTCTGCATCTGATGAGTCATACTGGCTTCTACCCTCAGTTTCATCTGTCCTTGTTATTTGTTCTTTGGTTAGCAGAACTGAATACCCTTTTTAAAAAAATTGTACAATTTACACACAGTTGTCTCTCCATATCCATGGGTTCTCCATCTACAGATTAAGCTATGTTTGGGGTTCAGTGTGTACTTGCTGAATCTTGGGATGCAGAGGGTAGACATAGAGATCCAATTGTACTATGCCATTTTATGTAAGGGCCTCGAGCATCCTTGGGTTTTGGTATTCATGGAGGTCTGGGCAAATCCCCTGCAAAATACCTAGGGATGACTGTATAACATTATCTTGGTTTCAGGTGTACAACATAGTTATACAGTGTGGTGATCACACCACAATAAGTCTGAAGTGAAGTGAAAGTTGCTCAGTCATGTCCAACCCTTTGTAACCCCCGGCTCCTCTGTCCATGGGATTATCTCGGCAAGAATACTAGAGTGGGTTTCCATGCCCTTCAGGGGATCTTCCCAAGCCAGGGATAAAACCCAGGTCTCCTGCATTACAGGCAGATTCTTTACCATTTGAGCTACCAAAAAAGACCCGACTATAAGTCTCGTTAACGACTATCACTGTAAATAGTTACAGTTTTTTCCTATGATAAAGACTCTTAAGATTGATTATCTTAGCAGCTTTCAAATGTGCAATACATTATTGCTAACTAGAGTCATCATGCTGAACATGTTCAAGGCTTATTTTATAACTTAAGGTTTTACTTTTTGACTTCCTTTCCTGACTTCACCTATGCCCACCCCTTGCCTCTGGCAATCACCAATGTATTTTCTGTATTTATGAGTTTTATTTTTTTTTTCTTTTAGGTTCTGTATATGAATGAGATCATACCATGTTTGTCTTTCTCTCTTTGACTTATTTCACTTAGCACAATGCCCTGAGGATTTATTCATGTCATCACAAATGGCAATATGTCACTTTTAATGGCTGAAGAATATTCCATTGTGTTTGTCTATCTATCACAATTTCTCTGTCCTTCCATTCCTCGGGGAACACTTATGTTGTTTCCAGATCTTGGCTTTCATCAGTAATGCTGCAACAATATGGGGAATGCATATATCTTTCAAAATTAGTGTCTTTGTTTTCTTCAAAAAATGCCCAGAAGTTGAATTCCTGAATCTTATGATATTTTTAATTTTTTGAGGAACTTCCACTGTTTTCCCATGTTGTGTGTTCCAATTTACATTCCCAGCAACAGTGCACAAGGGTTTCCTTTTCTCCATATCTTTTCCAACACTTGCTATTTTTTGTCTTTTTAATGACAGCCATTCTAATAAGTGTGCAGTGGTATCTCATAGTGGTTGTGATTTTCAGTTCAACTACCTGTTAGGCCATTTGTATATATTCATTTGAAAAATATCTATTCAGATCTTCTTCCAATTGTTTAATCAGATTTCTTTTTCTATTCAGTAAGATTTTTTATTCTTTATGTATTTCATATATTAGCCTCATCAAATACATGATTTGCAAATATTTTCTCCTATTCCATAGTTTGTCTTTTTATTTTATTGGTTTCCTTTACTCTGCTGAAATTTTTGAATTTGATGTAGACCTATTTGTTTTCCTTTTGTTGCAAAATTTGAAAAAAAAAAGTCAAGATTATTGTCAAAGAGCTATGTTTTCTTCCAAGAGTTGTATGGTTTCAGGCCTAACATTCAAGTCTTCAGTGCATTTTGAGTTAATTTTTGTGTATGGTATAAGATGGTCTAGTGTCAGTTATTGAATGGTTTGCCTTGGAAACGAACAGAGCTCGTCCTGTCGTTTTTGAGATTGCATCCAAGTACTGCATTTCGGACTCTCTTGTTGACCATGAAGGCTACTCCATTTCTTCTGAGGGATTCCTGCCCACAGTAGTAGATGTAATGGTCATATGAGTTAAATTCACCCATTCCAGTCCATTTTAGTTCGCTGATTCCTAGAATGTCGACGTTCACCCTTGCCATCTCCTGTTTGACCATTTCCAATTTGCCTTGATTCATGGACCTGACATTCCAGATTCCTATGAAATATTGCTCTTTACAGCATCAGACTTTGCTTCTGTCACCAGTCACATCCACAGCTGGGTATTGTTTTTGCTTTGGCTCCATCCCTTCATTCTTTCTGGAGTTATTTCCCCACTGATCTCCAGTAGCATATTGGGCACCTACTGACCTGGGGAGTTCCTCTTTCAGTATCCTATCTATCACGGTAATCCAAGTCTATGCCCCAACCAGTAACGCTGAAGAAGCTGAAGTTGAACGGTTCTCTGAAGACCTACAAGACCTTTTAGAATTAACACCCAAAAAAGATGTCCTTTTCATTATAGGGGACTGCAAACGGAGGAAGTCAAAAAACACCTGGAGTAACAGGCAAATTTGGCCTTGGAATGCAGAATGAAGCAGGGCAAAGACTAATAGACTTTTGCCAAGAAAATGCACTGGTCATAGCAAACACCCTCTTCCAACAACATACGAGAAGACTCTACACATGGACATCACCAGATGGTCAACACCGAATTCAGATTGATTATATTCTTTGCAGCCAAAGATGGAGAAGCTCTATACCGTCAACAAAAACAAGACCAGGAGCTAACTGTGGCTCAGATCATGAACTCCTTATTAGCAAATTCAGACTCAAATTGAAGAAAGGAGGGAAAACCGCTAGACCATTCAGGTATGACCTAAATCAAATACCTTATGATTATACAGTGGAAGTGAGAAATAGATTTAAGGGCCTAGATCTGATAGATAGAGTGCCTCATGAACTCTGGACGGAGGTTCCTGACACTGTACAGGAGACAGGGATCAAGACCATCCCCATGGAAAAGAAATGCAAAAAAGCAAAATGGCTGTCTGGGGAGGCCTTACAAATAGCTGTGAAAAGAAGAGAAGCATAAGGCAAAGGAGAAAAGGAAAGATATAAGCATCTGAATGCAGAGTTCCAGAGAATAGCAAGGAGAGATAAGAAAGCCTTCTTCAGCAATCAGTGCAAAGAAATAGAGGAAAAGAACAGAATGGGAAAGACTAGAGAACTCTTCAAGAAAATTAGAGCTACCAAGGGAACATTTCACGCAAAGATGGGCTCGATAAAGGACAGAAATGGTCTGGGTGACCTAACAGACACAGAAGATATTAAGAAGAGGTGGCAAGAATACAAAGAAGAACTGTACAAAAAAGATCTTCAAGACCCAGATAATAACGATGGAGTGATCACTCACCTAGAGCCAGACATCCTGGAATGTGAAGTCACTGGGCCTTAGAAAGCATCACTACGAACAGAGCTAGTGGAGGTGATGGAATTCCAGTTGAGCTATTTCAAATCCTGAAAGATGATGCTGTGAAAGTGCTACACTCAATATGCCAGCAAATTTGGAAAACTCAGCAGTGGCCACAGGACTGGAAAAGGTCAGTTTTCATTCCAATCCCAAAGAAAGGCAATGCCAAAGAATGCTCTAACTACCACACAATTGCACTCATCTCACATGCTAGTAAAGTAATGCTCAAAATTCTCCAAGCCAGGCTTCAGCAATACGTGAACCGTGAATTCCCTGATGTTCAAGCTGGTTTTAGAAAAGGCAGAGGAACCAGATCAAATTGCTAACATCTGCTGGATCATGGGAAAAGCAAGAGAGTTCCAGAAAAGCATCTATTTCTGCCTTATTGACTATGCCAAAGCCTTTGACTGTGTGGATCACAATAAAATGTGGAAAATTCTGAGAGAGATGGGAATACCAGACCACCTGACCTGCCTCTTGAGAAATCTGTATGCAGGTCAGGAAGCAATAGTTAGAACTGGACATGGAACAACAGACTGGTTCCAAATAGGAAAAGGAGTGTGTCAAAGCTGTTATATTGTCACCCTGCTTATTTAACTTCTATGCAGAGTACATCATGAGAAACGCTGGACTGGAAGAAGCACAAGCTGGAATCAAGATTGCCAGGAGAAATATCAATAACTTCAGATATGCAGATGACACCACCCTTATGGCAGAAAGTGAAGAGGAACTCAAATGCCTCTTGATGAAAGTGAAAGAGGAGAGTGAAAAAGTTGCCTTAATGCTCAACATTCAGAAAATGAAGATCATGGCACCCGGTCCCATCACTTCATAGGAAATAGATGGGGAAACAGTGTCAGACTTTATTTTTGGGGGCTCCAAAATCACTGCAGATGGTGACTGCAGCTATGAAATTAAAAGACACTTACTCCTTGGAAGAAAAGTTATGACCAACCTAGATAGCATATTCAAAAGCAGAGACATTACTTTGCCAACAAAGGTCCATCTAGTCAAGGCTATAGTTTTTCCAGTGGTCATGTATGGATGTGAGAGTTGGACTGTGAAGAAGGCTGAGTGCCAAAGAATTGATGCGTTTGAACTGTGGTGTTGGAGAAGACTCTTGAGAATCCCTTGGACTGCAAGGAGATCCAACCAGTCCATTCTGAAGGCGATCAACCCTGGGATTTCTTTAGAAGGAATGATGCTAAAGCTGAAACTCCAGTACTTTGGCCACCTCATGCAAAGAGTTGCCTCATTGGAAAAGACTCTGATGCTGGGAGGGATCGGGGGCAGGAGGAGAAGGGGATGACCGAGGATGAGATGTTTGGATGGCATCACTGACTCGATGGACGTGAGTCTGAGTGAACTCCAGGAGTTGGTGATAGACAGGGAGGCCTGGTGTGCTGCGATTCATGGGGTCGCCAAGAGTTGGACACGACTGAGTGACTGAACTGAATTGAGTGTCAGTTATTTAATGTGGCTGTTCTGTTTTTGCACCAACATTTACTGAAGAGATTATTCTTTCCCTGTTATATATTCTGAACTACTTTGTTGTAAATTATTGCATAGGTTTAGACCATATATGCGTAGGTTTATTGCTGCAGTCTCTGGTCTGTTCCATTAATATGTGTCTGTTTTTACATTAATAACATCCTGTTTTGCTTTGTAATATAGTTTGGAATCAGTGTGTATGATGCCTCCAGCTTTGTTCTTCTTTCTCAAAATTGCTCAAAATTGGAGGTTAGCTAAGATGGCGGAGAAATAGGATGGGGAGACCACTTTCTCCCTGACAAATTCATCAAAAAAACATTTCAACACTGAGTAAATTCTACAAAACAACTTCTGAATGCTGGCAGAGGACGTCAGGCACCCAGAAAAGCAGATCATTGTCTTGAAAAACACTGAACCTCTCTGGGTGTCCCTCAATGTGGAGAAACTTTTCATCTTTAACCTAGATGTTTTATTATCAGTGCTGTATAAATGGAGAAGTCTTGAGGCTACTGTAAAAATAAAACTGAAAACCAGAAGCAGGAGGCTTAAGTCCAAATCCTGAGAACATCAGAGAACTCCTGAATCTAGGGAACATTAATCGATAGAAGCTTATCAAACACCTCCATACCTACACTGAAACAAAGCACCACCCAAGGGCCAATAAGTTCCAGAGCAAGACATACCACGCAAATTCTCCAGCAACACAGGAACACACCCCTGAGCTTCAATATACAGGCTGCCCAAAGTCACTCCAAAGCCATAGATGTCTCATAACTCATTACTGGACACTTCATTGCGCTCCAGAGAGAAGAAATCCAGCTCTACCCACCAGAACTCCGACACAAGCTTCCCTAACCAAGAAACCTTGACAAGCCACTGATACAACCCCACCCACAGTGAGGAAACTCCATAATAAAGAGAACTCCACAAATTCCCAGAATACGGAAAGGCCACCCCAAACGCAGCAATATAAACAGGATGAAAGGACAGAGGAATACCCAGCAGGTACAGGAACAGGAGAAATGCCTACCAAACCAAACAAAAGAGGAAGAGATAGGGAATCTACCTGAGAAAGAATTCCGAATAATGATAGTGAAAATAATCCAAAATCTTGAAATCAAAATGGAATCATAGATAAATAGCCTGGAGACAAGGATTGAGAAGATGCAAGAAAGGTTTAACAAGGACCTAGAAGAAATAAAAAAGAGTCAATATATAATGAATAATGCAATAAATGAGATCAGAAACACCCTGGAGGCAACAAATAGTAGAATATCTGAGGCAGAAGATAGGATTAGTGAAATAGAAGATAGAATGGTAGAAATAAATGAATCAGAGAGGAAAAAAAGAAAAACAAATTAAAAGAAATGAGGACAATCTCAGAGACCTCCAGGACAATATGAAATGCTCCAACATTCGAATTATACGAGTCCCAGCAGAAGAAGACAAAAAGAAAGACCATGAGAAAATACTTGAGGAGGTAATAGTTGAAAACTTCCCTAAAATGGGGAAGGAAATAATCACCCAAGTCCAAGAAACCCAGAGAGTCCCAAACAGGATAAACCCAAGGCAAAACACCCCAAGACACGTATTAATCAAATTAAAAGAGATCAAACACAAAGAACAAATATTAAAAGCAGCAAGGGAAAAACAAGAAATAACACACATGGGGATTCCCATAAGGATAACTGCAGATCTTTCAATAGAAACGCTTCAGGCCAGGAGGGAATGGCAAGACATACTTAGAGTGATGAAAGAAAATAACCTAGAGGCCATATTACTGTACCCAGGAAGGATCTCTTTCAAATATGAAAGAGAAATCAAAAGCTTTACAGACAAGCAAAAGCTGAGAGAATCCAGCACCACCAAACCAGCTCTCCAACAAATGCTAAAGGATATTCTCTAGACAGGAAACACAAAAAGGGTGTATAAACCTGAACCCAAAACAATAAAGTAAATGGCAACGGGATCATACTTATCAATAATTACCTTAAACGTAAATGGGTTGAATGCCCCAACCAAAAGGCAAAGACTGGCTGAATGGATACAAAAACAAGACCCCTATATATGCTGCCTACAAGAGACCCACCTCAAAACAAGGGACACATACATACTGAAAGTGAAGGGCTGGAAAAAGATATTCCACGCAAATAGAGACCAAAAGAAAGCAGGAGTAGCAATACTCATATCCAATAAAATAGACTTTAAAACAAAGGCTGTGAAAAGAGACAAAGAAGGCCACTACATAATGATTAAAGGATCAATCCAAGAAGAAGATATAACAATTATATATGCACCCAACATAGGAGCACCACAATATGTAAGACAAATGCTAACAGGTATGAAAGGGGAAATTAACAATAACACAATAATAGTGGGAGACTTTAATACCCCACTCACATCTATGGACAGATCAATTAAACAGAAAATTAACAAAGAAACGCAAACTTTAAATGATACAATAGACCGTTAGACCTAATTGATATCTGTAGGACATTTCACCCCAAAACAATGAATTTCACCTTTTTCTCAAGTGCTCACGGAACCTTCTCCAGGATAGATCACATCCTGGGCCATAAATCTAACCTTGATAAATTCAAAAAAATTGAAATCATTCTAAGCATCTTTTCTGACCAAAATGCAGTAAGATTAGATCTCAATTATAGGAGAAAAACTATTAAAAATTCCAAAATGTGGAGGCTGAACAACACGCTTCTGAATAACCAACAAATAACAGAAGAAATAAAAAAAGAAATCAAAATATGCATAGAAAAGAATGAAAATGAAAACACAACAACCCAAAACCTGTGGGACACTATAAAAGCAGTGCTAAGAGGAACGTTCATAGCAATACAGGCATACCTTAAGAAATAAGAAAAAAGTCAAATAACCTAACTCTACATGTAAAGCAACTAGAAAAGGAAGAAATGGAGAACCCCAGAGTTAGTAGAAGGAAAGAAATCTTAAAAAATAGGGCAGAAATAAATGCAAAAGAAACAAAAGAGACCATAGCAAAAATCAACAAAGCCAAATGCTGGTTCTTTGAAAGGATAAATAAAATTGCCAAACCATTAGCCAGACTCATCAAGAAACAAAGGGAGAAAAATCAAATCAATAAAATTAGAAATGAAAATGGAGAGATCACAACAGACAACACAGAAATACAACGGATCATAAGAGACTACTATCAGCAATTATATGCCAATAACATGGACAATGTGGAAGAAATGGACAAATTCTTAGAAAAGTACAAATTTCCAAAACTGAACCAGGAAGAAATAGAAAATCTTAACAGACCCATCACAAGCATGGAAATTGAAACTGTAATCAGAAATCTTCCAGCAAACAAAAGCCCAGGTCCAGATGGCTTCACAGCTGAATTCTACGAAAAATTTCGAGAAGAGCTAACACCTATCTACTCAAACTCTTCCAGAAAATTGCAGAGGAAGGTAAACTTCCAAACTCATTCTATGAGGCCACCATCACCCTAATACCAAAACCTGACAAAGATGCCACAAAAAAAGAAAACTACAGGCCAATATCACTGATGAACATAGATGCAAAAATCCTTAACAAAATTCTAGCAATCAGAATCCAACAACACATTAAAAAGATTATACACCATGACTAAGTAGGCTTTATCCCAGGGATGCAAGGATTCTTCATTATCCGCAAATCAATCAATGTAATTCACCACATTAACAAATTGAAAAATAAAACCCATATGATTATCTCAATAGATGTAGAGAAAGCCTTTGACAAAATTCAACATTCATTTATGATAAAAACTCTCCAGAAAGCAGGAATACAAGGAACATACCTCAACATAATAAAAACTATATATGACAAACCCACAGCAAACATTATCCTCAATGGTGAAAAATTGAAAGCATTTCCCCTTAAGTCAGGAACAAGACAAGGGTGCCCACTTTCACTGCTACTATTCAACATAGTTCTGGAAGTTTTGGCCATAGCAATCAGAGCAGAAAAAGAAATAAAAGGAATCCAAATTGGAAAAGAAGAAGTAAAACTCTCACTGTTTGCAGATGATATGATCCTCTACATAGAAAAGCCTAAAGACTCCACCAGAAAATTACTAGAGCTAATCAATGAATATAGTAAAGTTGCAGGATATAAAATCAACACAGAGAAATTCCTTGAGTTCCTATACACTAATAATGAGAAAGTAGAAAACGAAATTAAGAAAACAATTCCATTCACCATTGCAATGAAAAGAATAAAATACTTAGGGCCCTACCTAAAGAAACTAAAGACCTATGTATAGAAAACTATAAAACACTGATGAAAGAAATCAAAGAGGACACTAATAGATGGAGAAATATACCATGTTCATGGATCAGAAGAATCAATATAGTGAAAATGAGTATACTACCCAAAGCAATCTACAGATTTGATGCAATCCCTATCAAGCTACCAGCGGTATTTTTCACAGGGCTAGAACAAATAATTTCACAATTTGTATGGAAATACAAAAAACCTTGAATAGCCAAAGCAATCTTGAGAAAGAAGAATGGAACTGGAGGAATCAACCTGCCTGACTTCAGGCTCTACTACAAAGCCACAGTCATCAAGACAGTATAGTACTGGCACAAAGACAGAAATATAGATCAATGGAACAAAATAGAAAGCCCAGAGATAAATCCACACACCTATAGACACCTTATCTTCGACAAAGGAGGCAAGAATATACAATAGATTAAAGACAATCTCTTTAACAAGTGGTGCTGGGAAAACTGGTCAACCACTTGTAAAAGAATGAAACTAGATCACTTTCTAACACCATACAAAAAAATAAACTCAAAATGGATTAAAGATCTAAACGTAAGACCAGAAACTATAAAACTCCTAGAGGAGAACATAGGCAAAACACTCTCCGACATAAATCACAGCAGGATCCTCTATGTTCCGCCTCCCAGAATACTGGAAAAAAAACAAAAATAAACAAATGGTATCTAATTAAAATTAAAAGCTTCTGCACAACAAAGGAAACTATAAGCAAGGTGAAAAGACAGCCTTCTGAATGGGAGAAAACAACTAATCTCAAAAATATACAAGCAACTTATGCAGCTCAACTCCAGAAAAATAAACGACTCAATCAAAAAATGGGCCAAAGAACTAAATAGACATTTCTCCAAAGAAGACATACGGATGGCTAACAAACACATGAAAAGATGCTCAACGTCACTCATTATCAGAGAAATGCAAATCTAAACCACAATGTGGTACCATTTCACACCAGTCAGAATAGCAGCAATCCAAAAGTCTACTAGCAATAAATGCCGGAGAGGGTGTGGAGAAAAGGGAACACTCTTACACTGTTGGTGGGAATGCAAACTAGTACAGCCACTATGGAGAACAGTGTGGAGATTCCTTAAAAAATTGCGAATAGAACTGCCTTATGACCCAGCAATCCCACTGCTGGGCATACATACCAAGGAAACCAGAATTGAAAGAGACACGTGTACCCCAGTGTTCATCGCAGCACTGTTTATAATAGCCAGGACATGGAAACAACCTAGATGTCCATCAGCAGACGAATGGATAAGAAAGCTGTGGTACATATACACAATGGAGTATTACTCAGCCATTAAAAAGAATACATTTGAATCAGTTCTAATGAGGTGGATGAAACTGGAGCCTATTATACTGAGTGAAGTAAGCCAGAAAGAAAAACCAATACAGTATACTAACACATATATATGGAATTTAGAAAGATGGTAATGTTAACCCTGTATTGGAGACAGCAAAAGAGACACAGATGTATAGAACTGACTTTTAGACTCTGTGGGAGAGGGAGAGGGTGGAATGATTTGGGAGAATGGCATTGAAACATGTATACTATCAGGTAAGAAATGAATTGCCAGTCTATGTTTGATGCAGGATACAGGATACTTGGGGCTGGTGCACGGGGATGATCCAGAGAGATGATATGGGGTGGAGGTGGGAGGGGGGTTCAGGATTGGGAACTCATGTACACCCATGGCTGATTCATGTCAATGTATGGCAAAACCAATACAGTATTGTAAAGCAAAATAAATAAAAATAAAAATTAAAAAAAATTGCTCAAAATTCAGAATTTTTATGGTTCAACAGAAGTTACAATATTTCAGGTATACAGCAAAAGTTTTAAACACATACACATATTATTTTTCAGATTCATCACCATTGTAGGTTATTATAAGATATTGAATATAGTTTCCTGTGCTATACAGTAGGTCCTTTGTGTTAATTTTATGTATACCATCATGTATCTGTTAATCCCAGATTCCCAATTTATTCCTCCTCTTTTTCTCCTTTGGTAACCATGAGTTTGTTTTTTCTGTGAGTCTATATTACAGTTCTCTTTCTCTGCCTTACTTCTCTTGGTATGATAATCTCTAGGTCCATCCATGTGGCTGCAAATGGAATTATTTCATTCTTTTTGTATGCCTGATTATATATTCTGGTATAAATTGTGCACATTTATATTATCTAGTGTGACCATAGTTTTATGCCCTTTTGGGGCAAAGCCAAGTGTTCTAGAGGTGTGCCTTGGGTGGCACTTGCAAAAATCAGGGCTCCAGAAAATGAAAATAGTTCTTTTCTGAAGGATACTGGTGAGGTATAGTGAGGCAGAATGAGAGCACAGAGATGGAATTTGCCAGGTTATGTTCCATAGGCCTCTCAGTTCAGTTCAGTTCAGTTGCTCAGTCGTGTCCTACTCTTTGCGACACCATGAATCACAGCACACCAGGCCTTCCTACCATCACCAACTCCTGGAGTTCACTCAAACTAATGTCCATCAAGTTGGTGATGCCATCCAGCCATCTCATCCTCTGTCGTCCCCTTCTCCTCCTGCCCCCAATCCCTCCCTGCATCAGGGTCTTTTCCAATGAGTCAACTCTTTGCATGAGGTGGCCAAAGTATTGGAGTTTCAGCTTCAGCATCAGTCCTTCCAATGAACACCCAGGACTGGCCTTCTTTAGAATGGACTGGTTGGATCTCCTTGCAGTTCAAGGGACTCTCAAGAGGCTTTTCCAACACCACAGTTCAAAAGCATCAATTCTTCAGCACTCAGCTTTATGGTCCAACTCTCACATTCATATATATAACTCCTGGAAAAACCATAGCTTTGACTAGACGGACCTTTTCTCTGGCTTTTAATGTGCTGTCTAGGTTGATCATAACTTTTCTTCCAAGGAACAAACATCTTTTAAATTTCATGGCTGCAGTCACCATCTGAAGTGACTTTGGAGCCTCCCCCCACCCCCCGCAAAATAAAATCTCTCACTATTTCCATTGTTTCCCCATCTATTTGCCATGAAGTGATGGGACCAGATGCCATGATCTTCATGTTTCGAATGCTGAGTTTTAAGCCAGCTTTTTCACTCTCTTCTTTCACTTTCATCAAGAGGCTCTTTATTTCCTCTTTGTTTTCTGTCATAAGGGTGGTGTCATCTGCGTATCTAAGATTATTAGTATCTTTCCCAGCAAACTTGATTCCAGCTTTTGCTTCATCCAGCTTGGCATTTCACATGATGTATTCTGCATATAAGTTAAATAAGCAGGGTGACAATATATACCCTTGACGTACTCCTTTCCCATTTTGGAAACAGTTTGTTGTTCCATGTCCTATTCTAACTGTTGCTTCTTGACTTGCATACAGATTTCACAGGAGGAAAGTAAGGTGATCTGGTATTCCCATCAATTGAAGAATTTTCCACAGCCTGTTGTAATCCTCATGGTCAAAACTTCAGTGTAGTCAACAAATCAGAAGTATATGTTTTTCTGGTATTCTCTTGCTTTTTGATGATCCAGTGGATGTTGGCAATTTGATCTCTGGTTCCTCTGCCTTTTCTAAATCCAAATTGAACACCTGGAAGTTCACGGTTCATGTACTGTTGAAGCCTGGCTTGGAGAATTTTGAGCATTACTTTACTAGCATGTGAGATGAGTGCAACTGTGCAGTAGTTTGAGCATTCTTTGGCATTGCCTTTCTTTGGGATTGGAATGAAAACTGACCTTTTCCAGGCCTGTGGCCACTGCTGAGTTTTCTAAATTTGTGGGCATATTGAGTGCAACACTTTCACAGTGTCATCTTTAGGGTTTGAAATAGCTCAACTGGAAATTCCATCACCTCCACTAGCTTTGTTTGTAGTTATGCTTCCTAAAGCCCACTTGACTTCACATTCCAGGAGGTCTGGCTCTAGTGCATGATCATACCATCGTGATTATCTGGGTCATTAAGGTATCTTTTGTGTAGTTCTTCTGTGTATTCTTGCCACCTCTTCTTTATCTGTTCTACTTCTGTTAGGTCCATACCATTTCTGCTCTTTTTTGAGCCCATCTTTGCATGAAAATTTCCCTTGGTAATTTTCTCTAAGAGATCTCTGATCTTTCCCATTCTATTGTTTTCCTCTGTTTCTTTGCACAGATCCCGTAGGAAGGCTGCCTTATCTCTTTTGCTATTCTTTGGAATTCTGCAATCAAATTGGTATATGTATCCTTTTCTTCTTTGTCTTTAGCTTCTCTTCGTTTCTCAGCTATTTGTAAGTCCTCCTTAGACAACCATTTTGCCTTTTTGCATTTCTTTTTCTTGGGTATGGTCTTGATCCCTGTCTCCTGTACAATGTCATGAACTCCATCCATAGTTCCTCAGCAACTCTATCAGATCCAATCCCTTGAATCTGTTTGTCACTTCCACTATATATTTATAAGGGAATTGATTTAGGTCATACCTAAATGGTCTAGTGGTTTTCCCTTCTTTCCTCTATAAGTCTGAATTTTGCAATAAGGAGTTTATGATGTGATCCACAGTCAGCTCCCTGTCTTGTTTTTACTGACTGTATAGAGCTTCTCCATCTTTGGCTGCAAAGAATATAATCAATCTGATTTAAGTACTGACCATCTGGTGATGTCCATGTGTAGAGTCTTCTCTTGTGTTGTTAGAAGAGTGTGTTTGGTGTGACCAGTGCATTCTCTTGGCATAACTGTTAGCCTTTGCCCTGCTTCGTTTTGTACTCCAAGGCCTAACTTGTCTGTTACTCCAGGTAACTCTTGACTTCCTCCATTTGCTTTCCAGTCCCCTATGATGAAAAGGAGATCTTTTTGGGGTGTTAGTTCTAGGAGGTCTTGTAGGTCTTCACAGAACCATTGAACTTCAATTTCTTCAGCATTACAGTTGAGATATATACTTGGATTACTGAGATATTGAATAGCTTGCCTTGGTAATGAACAGAGATCATTCTGCCGTTTTTGAGACTGCACCCAATTACTCCATTTCTTTAAGGGATTCTTGCCCACAGTATATAATGGTTATCTGAATTAAATTTGCCCTTTCCAGTCCATTTTAATTTACTGATTCCTAAAATCTTGATTTTCACTCTTGTCTTCTCTTGTTTGACCTCTTCCAGTTTGCCTTGATTCATGAACCTAACATTCCAGGTTCCTATGCAATATTGCTTTTTACAGCATCAGACTTTACCTCTGTCACCAGTCACATCCACAACTGGGACTTGTTTTTGTTTTGTTCCGTCTCTTCATTCTTTCTGAAGTTATTTCTCCACTCTTCTCCAGTAGGATATTGGGCACTGACCAGCCTGGAAAGTTCATCTTTCAGTGTCCTATCTTTTTGCCTTTTCATACTGTTCATGGAATTCTCAAGGCATGAATACTGAAGTGGTTTGCCATTCCCTTTTCCAGTTGATCACATTTTGTCAGAACTCTCCACCATGACCTGTCTGTCTTGGGTGGCCCTACATGTCATGGCTCATATTTTCATTGAGTTAGACAAGGCTGTGGTCCATGTGATCAGTTTGATTAGTTTCCTGTGAAAAAGTCAGTCACTGTCTGCATTGCTCTAGGTACAGGAACTCCATAGCTAGTTTTTAGGTGTTTTGTTTTAAGAGGAAATTGCTCCATATGTAGCTGTAGATATGGCATGTTGGAGAGAAAGTGATTTCAGAATCTTCCTATGTTGCCATCTTTACCTGGAACCAGAGATAAATATTATTAAAACAGCAAATATAAACAATATAGCAAAATAACACATTTCAGCAAGAAATTATTTGTTGGAGAAATTTCTTAATCATAGTGACTCAGCTGTTCATCAGTTGGTTACTCCACTCATAGCCCCTACTTATACTTATATAAGCATACTACCTGTATGATGGTTTCAAGACTGCAATGGGAAGACAATGAAGGAGGGACTATGCCAAAGCCTTTGACTGTGTGGATCACAATAGATGGTAGAAAATCTGAAAGAGATGGGAATACCAGACCACCTGACCTGCCTCTTGAGAAACCTATATGCAAGTCAGGAAGCAACATTAGAACTGGGTATGAAATAACAGACTGCTTCCAAATAGGAGAAGGAGTACATCAAGGCTGTATATTGTCACCCTGCTTATTTAACTTCTATGCAGAGTACATCATGAGAAACGCTGGGCTAGAAGAAGCACAAGCTGGAATCAAGATTGCCAGGAGAAATATCAATAACCTCAGTATGCAGATGACACCACCCTTATGGCAGAAAGTGAAGAGGAACTCAAAAGCCTCTTGATGAAAGTGAAAGAGGAGAGTGAAAAAGTTGGCTTCAAGCTCAACATTCAGAAAACGAAGATCATGACACCCTGTCCCATCACTTCATGGGAAATAGATGGGGAAACAGTGGAAACAGTGTCAGACTTTATTTTCTGGGGCTCCCAAATCACTGCAGATGGTGACTGCAGCCATGAAATTAAAAGACACTTACTCCTTGGAAGGAAAGTTATGACCAACCTAGATAGCATATTAAAAAGCAGAGACATTACTTTGCCGACTAAGGTCTGCCTAGTCAAGGCTATGGTTTTTCCAGTGGTCATGTATGGATGTGAGAGTTGGACTGTGAAGAAAGCTGAGCATCAAAGAATTGATGCTTTTGAACTGTGGTGTTGGAGAGGACTCTTGAGAGTCCCTTGGACTGCAAGGAGATCCAACCAGTCCATTCTATGGTAGATCAGTCCTGGGTGTTCTTTGGAAGTACTGATGCTAAAGCCGAAACTCCAATACTTTGGCTACCTCATGCGAAGAGTTGACTCATTGGAAAAGACTCTGATGCTGGGAGGGATTGGGGCCAGGAGGAGAAGGGGACGACAGAGGATGAGATGGCCGGATGGCATCACCGACTAGATGCACATGAGTTTGAGTGAACTCCGGGAGTTGGTGATGGACAGGGAGGCCTGGTGTGCTGCAGTTCATGGGGTCGCAGAGAGTCAGACACGACTGAGTGACTGAGCTGAACTGAACTGAAATGAAAGGTTGCTACTTAATACATATACCTCTCACATTCTTATCAGACCTTTAATTTTAAATGATTATTCAGATATCTTAGTGGAAATATGCAACATTAATATATGTTGATATTTTAAACAAGAAAGTTCCAGAAAAGGGAAAATTTTTAGAATCTTGCTCTGTAGTCTGTATCAAAAGCTGCAGATACTTAACACTTTCTCATTAACCATACTTATTTTAAGATGCTTCCTATAGTTCATTTCAGTCATATAGTGGTGTCCGACTCTTTACAAACCCATAGAATGCAGCACACCGGGTTTCCCTGTCAATCACCAACACCCAGAGCTTGCACAAAGTCATATTCATTGAATTGGTGATGCCATCCAACCAACTCCTCCTCTGTCATCCCGTTCTCCTCCTGCCTTCAATCTTTCCCAGTGTCAGGGTCTTTTCCAAAGAGTCAGTTCTTCACATCAGGTGGCCAGTCTATGGGAGCTTCAGCATTAGTCTTTCCAGTGAATATTCAGGACTGATTTCCTTTAGGATTGACTGATTTGATCACCATGCAATCTAAGAGACTCTCAAGGGTCTTCTCCAATACCACAGTTCAAAAGCATTAATTCTTCGTCTCTCAGCTTTCTTTATGATCCAACTCTCACACCCATACATGACTACTGAAAAAACCATAGCTTGGACTAGATGGAACTTTGTGGGCAAAGTAATGACGCTGCTTTTTAATATGCTATCTAGGTTGGTCATAACTTTTTTTCCAAGGAGCAAGTGTGTTTTAATTTCATGGCTGCAGTCACCATTGGCAGTGATTTTGAAACCCAAGGAAATAAAGTCTGTCACTGTCCCTATCTATTTGCAATGAAGTTATGGGACTGGATGCCATGATCTTAGTTTTATGGATGTTGAATTTTAAGCCTACATTTTCACTCTCCTCTTTCACTTTCATCAAAGGCTCTTTAATTCATCTTCAGTTTCTTTCATAAGGCAGTTGTCATCTGCATATCTGAGATTATTGATATTTATCCCTGCAATCTAGACTCCAGCTTGTGCTTCATCCAGTCCAGCATTTCAAATGATGTACTCTGCATATAAGTTAAATAAGCAGGGTGACAATATATAGCCTTGACATACTTCTTTCTGAATTTGGAATCAGTTGATTATTCATGTCCAATTCTAACTGCTCTTTCTTGACCTGCATACACATTTCTCAGGAGGCTGGTAAGATGGTCTGGTATTCCCATCTGTTTATTATTCACAGATTGTTGTGAACCATAGAGTCAAAGGCTTTGGTATAGTCAATAAAGCAGAAGTAGATGTTTTTCTGGAATTGGCTCGCTTTCTCTGTGATCCAGAGGATGGTGGCAATTTGATCTCTTGTGCCTCTGCCTTTTATAAATCCAGCTTGAACATCTAGAAGTTCTTAGTTCACGTGGTGTTGATGTCTAATTTGAAGAATTTGAGCATTACCTTGCTAGAGTATGAGATAAGTGCAATTGTGTGATAATTTGAACATTTTTTTTGCATTGTCCTTCTTTGGGATTGGAATGAAAACTGACCTTTTCCAGGCCTGTGGCCACTGCTGAGTTTTCCAAATTTGTGGGCATATTGAGTGCAGCACTTTCACAGCATCATCTTTTAGGATCTGAAATACCTCAGCTGGAAATCCATCTCTTCAACTAGCTTTGTTCATAGTGATGCCTCCTAAGGCCCACTTGACTTCACATTCCATGATATCTGACTCTAGATGAGTTATCACAGTATCATGGTTATCTGGGCCCTGAAGATCTTTTTTGTATAGTTCTTCTGTGTATTCTTTCCACCTCTTCTTAATATCTTCTGCTTCTGTTAGGTCCATACAGTTTCTGTCCTTTGTTGTACCCATCTTTGCATGAAATGTTCCCTTGGTTTCTCTAATTTTCTTGAGATCTCTAGTCTTTCATACTAGTTTGTTTGCCTCTATTTCTTTGCATTGATCACTGAGGAAGGCTTTCTTATCTCTCATTGGTATTCTTTGGAGCTCTGCATTCAGATGGATGTATCATTCCTTCTCTTCTTTGAACTTCACTTCTTTTCTTTTCTCAGCTATCTGTAAGGCTTCCTCAGAAAACCATTTTGACTTTTTGCATTTCTGTTTTGGTGAATGATTTTGATTACCACCTCCTGTACAATGTCATGAACCTCCATCCGTAGTTCTTCAGGTACTCTGTCTATCAGGTCTAATCCTTTGAATCTGTTTGTCACTTCTACTGTATTTGGCCATACGTGAATGTTCTAGTGGTTTCCTCTAGTTTCTTCAATTTAAGTCTGAATTTTGTAATAAAGAGTTTATGATCAGAGCCACAGTCAGCTCCCAGTCTTGTCTTATAGATAAGCTATAAGACAATAAGCTCTGACAATATAGAGCTTCTCCATCTTTGGCTTCAAAGAATATAATCAGTCTGATTATAATATTGACCATCTGGTGATGTCAATGTGTGGAGTCATGTCTTGTGTTGTTGGAAGAGTGTGTTTGCTATGACTAGTGCGTATTCTTGGCAAAACCATCTAAAGATGTTTCGTTAGATGTCTCCAATAACTAAATTATCTTCTTTAATGCTTAGAAAGTGGGGTTTGTAAAACTATCTTCCACTAATTACCTATCCTGTCATCTTTCCATAATGACCATAGTCCTCACCTGTGTAGACTGAATGTAGTGTTAGGGCAGAACAGTAGCTGTAGCCTTACTCCTGGACTCTAGGTCGGTCCAAGTTCAGTTCTCTCCTCCACACTGGCCTCATTTATGCTTCTATTACTGTTTAGACACTCATTCTTTTCCAGAAATAAGCCCTTGTCTTTGTATTCTCCTCCCTTGCTCCTGCTTATCCCTCTCAAGACATCCTCCAGGAAAGAAATCTTTACATGCAGTAAATATGAATATTTGTCATGAATACTGTCAAACAGATCAAAGAACTCCTTCCATAAGATTTAGAGTCAAGTTACTAGTGCTTCACCCTCTACCCTGCCAAGCTGATTAGCTCTATGACCATCTGACAATAGCATTTTCAGATTTCACAGAGCAAATGACAAAGCTAAGTGAAATGCTGCTGCCGCTGCTAAGTTGTTTCAGTCACGTCTGACTCTGTGTGAACCCATAGATGGCAGCCCACCAGGCTCCTCCATCCCTGGGATTCTCCAGGCAAGAATACTGGAGTGGGTTGCCATGTCCTTCTCCAATGCATGCATGCATACCAAGTTGCTTTAGTCGTGTCCGACTCTGTGTGACCCTGTGGACAGCAGCCCACCAGGCTTCTCTGTCCACAGGATTCTCTAGGCAAGAATACTGGAGTGGGTTGCCATTTCCTTCTTCTAAGTGAAATATTTATAGTAGCAAATTGTCAAGCATGATGAACTTTCCTCTCATAGCAGTATGCTTGTATACCTTCATTCTCTTAATCATTCTGTAATAAATCTACCTAATACCAAGAACAAGACAAATAAAGCTGTTACACAGGTAGTCTAATTTCACTGTGATTTAAATGTGGGCATGTTTACTTCCTTGTGACTAGAAAACACTTTGGTATCCTATCAAACTACAGATTCTGATTCAGTAGGTCTAGGGTAGAACCTGAGATTCTGCATTTTTAAGTTCACAGGTGATGCTGAGGCACCTGACTCAGATTTCACACAATGAAATAAACAAGAGTTTAAACCGTTTGTCCTTAGCTATGTCACTCATGAAGCGCTAGTTCCTTCATGAGTGTATAGAATGGAGCATTTTGGAAATATGTGCACATAAGCTTACTAGCGTCTGAGAACAGTTGGGAAAAGAGAATAGGAGTTAATATGTAAAAAAAAACTCAAATAGGGTCAATCATAGCTAATATATAATTATAGTAGTAATATCAAATATCATTCAAATTATACATATTCAAAACTAAATAAATGAAAAGCAAATCACTTTTCTACTAAGGGAAGTTTTTATTATCACAAATATTTAATAATACAGCTACCTTTGAGCCAAGAAAGGGAAAAGCAGAGTATGGATGTATTTTTTTGATACCAGTATTTGGCACTAATTCATCTTTAGTTCCTTAACTAAACTAGCTGTAAATAACTCAGGAAAACAAATATAGGTAATTCTGTTACTATATGCAGAAAATCATAATGAATAGTGATTAATTAAGTGGAGTGGTTATTTATAGTTGTTGGTGACCATGAAGAGGCAGACAGAGAGAAAGCAGCCACAGTGTCTCTAATACATTGAACTTCAACCAGAAACACTGAACTGACAGAACACACCTGCAACAAACTCCCGCTAGAAAGATACTCTGTAATTCAGACCAGACATTGATACTGGGTTAATAAGATCAACAGATTATCACATATGTAAAAAGCTAACATACAGCTATGTGTCCCCTAAGAGGACACTCGCTTTAACCTGTTTTTCTGAGTACTGAAAGATCTACACATTTTCTTCATGTGCTCGTCAGCAACAGTAAGCCTCAACCCATTTTAAGATGCTACAGATTCTCCAGTTTATGTTAACCCCTTTGCACATGATACAGATTTTCAAACTTTAAGTTTTAAACACCTGGTTTTTTGGGGTGATTTAACAATGTTGAATAAAAACGTGCCTTTCTAAAATATGGGGCAATTTTTCAATGAAAAAAAGCAGACTAATCCATCCATGTGTGCAATTATACTTGCTCTGGGGCAATTAAGTCAACATGAAACATACTCCCTAAAGTGCCGAACTCCCGCCTCAGCACATGCATGTGGAAGCACACGTACACACATCCAAACTCACTTGCCATATAAAAATAACTGTCTCCCGTTTTTAAAACAAAGTATTATACTTTCTACTGGGTATTTTTGATGCATTTGATTTATCTTTATGTATGGATTGTTTTTCCTTTTGTAAATTTAAAGAATTTAAAGAAAATATGGTAAGTAATGGTAAAAATTAGAATATAGAGAGTACTGTGGGCTCATAAGTCAAAACCTTTTCCCCACCTACCAATTCAGAAGACATAAGAGGGGCAAGTTCCATCCCTGGGTCAGGAAGACCCTCTGGAGAAGGGCATGGCAACCCACTGCAGTATTCTTGCCTGGAGAATCCCATGGACAGAGGAGCCTGGTGAGCTACAGTCCATAGGGTTGTAGAGTCAGAAATGACTGACGCGACTTAGCACACAAATAATATGGGGTGCATTTCTGTTTGAAGATTTAAAATCTGAGGCATTGATTGGTTATACAGTTCTGTCTACCCTTAGGTGGGTATGTAATTTTTTATTCAGTTCTTCTGAACTGTTTCTGCTTTATTTACATCATTCAACCCTATTTCGTTTAAAACTTAAAGAAGTACCCTTTATATTCTTCCTAAATCAACGTGCCCACAGGTATCCTAATGTCGTGAAAGCAGACTCAGTATCAGAAGACAGATGGCTAGGATCTCGCATGTTGTTTTGCCAAAAGTTTTACTTTCCTTTAGATTTGATGAATTCGTTAACAAAAGAAACCACTCCTTGCTCACAAATAAACAATTTCGATTTTTATGGATAATTATTTGAGTTAATTTCAATATACAGTCATTAATAAAAAAGAAATACAAGCAATGAAGTAGTCACAGGTTACACATCACCAAATTGGGCCTATATATATCCAGACTTGAGCAGCACTGAGAAGTCCCTCCTCAATCTGGAGCCCCAACAGGGAAAGGGTCCTGGAAAGTACATCCACCCCATGGGCAAGACTTCAGATTGAAGTTTTGGGGTCTCCCATTTATAATGCCAGGCTGCTGCATACAAACTGATAGCATCATCAGTTTGCTTGCAAAATTGCAGTTTTGGTTTTTAACTTTTACAATGCAGTTTGTTTCACCTCGTGACTCATCAATATTTCTTAGAACCCCTAGGGGGCTCCTAAGGCCTTCAGGGGTTTAGTAGATTCCAAGATCCACTCTCTTTCTCATATAAAATACTGTCTGACTGGCAGGGCTTACAGGCACGCACGGAATTCATTGTCCATTCAGTGTCCAGGCAGGTCAGAAACCTGCTCTCCTGCTCCTGAAGCATGAACTACACTTTGTTCATTTTAATTTCTCTAACACATCCCCACATTTTAGGAGGATACTTTTTCTATTCCCAGGAAATGAAAGGATATTGCATCAGTATGTTTTGAATATCTTCAAGATTTTTCCAAAGATCCTTCCAAACTGGTGTTATCTCGGTTTGCAGTTTTTGGTATTTATTTACCCTGGCAACTGACATGACAAGATTATTCCTGATTTTAGTGTCTAAACAAACCAGTTACTAATAATTTATCCTATAAAACACAAGGCAGAATGTGGTCCATCGTCCCGTTCTATGGGGAGCCTTTTTAGGAGGACTCCTGGTCTCTACCATAAGTGAACTTCAGCTTAAGAAAGCAGGACTACCTAGCGATACATCTTCTGGTAAAAAGGAAAGGTCTTTCATCATCTAGAATTTAAGTTCTGCACCTTTAAAGCATGATCAACTATCTTTTTATTTCCTTATCCCCCAACTGGCTCAAAAATTGGTTAAGGAATAAGTTGTAAAGATTGAATTTAGAAATAGTATTTCAAAAGGACATATTAGATTCATACAGAAACAAAAATTCAGATAGAACAATTAGAAAACTAGGGTAAATGTTTTGTGATACATCAGGAGCTAGACAAAGTACAAGATTTTAAGGAACGTCTTTTAATGTTCAAAACCAGTCTTTCTGGTGACAATGAAAGCAAGAAATTTTACAACAAATAACTATGAATGCACGTTCTACAGCTAGTAATCTTCCACACAATAATTTCTGTATTATCATTTACATCTCTCAGTACTAGCACAGAATTCTGAAGGTGCCAAGCATAAGTTGTATGCAACTGAGTAGAAAGATGAAAATTTGCTCAGATTTCCAGAAGAGCTGTAGAACATGGAAGATAGCAAAGTTCTCAAACATGTCCAAATGCATAACCATTGACAAAAATATAAGCACATATTGTTATAAATACCATGGTTATAGTGCCTTGCTGATGCTGTACAAAGGATTCCATAGAGAAAAAAACTTGAGAGATGTATAATAAATGGTTCATAGGCCAGTCATTTAGTTTATGTTTTCAAATATCTTTCAAAATATTTGCTCTTCAGAGGCAATGTACTGATAGTACTGGGTCTGTGTTTTGCAGGGACAGTAATGAGGGTAGTGATGTTTTCCTTTTGATGAGGAAGGCTAGTTCAGGGGCCAGGATCTGTGTAGAATGACCATCTCACTGCTGAATTTAGCACTGGGAATAAATCGGTGAATCAGTACCAAGTGAAAATAAGTGGGTCACGCTCAAGCCACATCTGTAGAAACTGAAGTCCATTCCATTGTGAACCTGTTGAATTTTTTAAAGTGCTGGTTTTTTGTTCGAAGTGTGGATTTTAATGATGTCTTAATAATCCTTTTGAAATGTGCTGCTGCGTATGGGTGGCGGGTGGGAGGGAGTGTCACCAGTACTTGAACTGTAAGATAAGGTGTGTTTTGCAAAAATAAAGCATGAAAATCTTGACTTTTGTAAGGTGATAATGAGAAAGATCCTGACATAGCTGGTGCATAAATGTAGAGACTCTTTTGCTCCCTGGAAAGAAGAAAGATAAGGTACATATCAGAAATTCATGGAAAAATAGTTAAGACTCAAATTTTATATATTAAAGATGTTATATTTTCTAGAAATCAGCCCAGTTTCTCCAGCTGTAGAGAAAATTTCTCTGATGTACTTCACGGATAAGGCAGTTATTTTCCCATTCCAGGGTTCATGGAAGGCTCCTTCCCAGCTCTCAAGAGCTGCACGCAGTCAAATAAGGAGGGTCACTAATTAAATCTGCTCTGCATGAGCATTTCCACTCCTTGCTGTCCCTTCAGACCATCCTCCGTTTAGTGGTGTATGTCCTGCTACTTTTGAAAAGACTGTTGGCTCATTCTCTTTGTGATCTATTGAATAAATCCACACCTTCACTCTCCCGTCTTTATTTCCTCTGCACAGCGTCTCCTTATTTTTCAGTTGTTTATAAATCTTCCCAAAGGTATAATTAATTACAATATTCGACATGAGGCCTGTTTAAGGAAATCTACATCTGTGATTCTTCTAAATCTAGTAAATCAAGTAATCAACCTAGAAAATTTTTCTTCTCTATTTATAAAGAAAAAAGACATACTGTTGTAAAAAGAGCAGTTACTTTCCTTGTAACAGTCAGAAGTTTAAGCCAAACCAATGTACTTGTTGATGAAGACACTCTGGAAAGTTTTCAGTCTTTCACTTACAGCTGCATAGCTCTGCTGAATGGCTCAGCTGTGTCCCACTCATTGTGACCACATAGACTCTAGCCCTCCAGGCTCCTCTATCCATGGGGATTCTCCAGGCAAGAATACTGAAGTGGACTGCCATGTCCTCCTCCAGGGGACCTTCCTGACCCAGGAATCAAACCAGGGTCTCCTGCATTGCAGGCGGATTCTTTACCTGCTGAGCTACCAGGGAAGCCCAAGCTACACAGAGACCCAAGATGTCGGATATTCAGGGCTCATTAAGCATTGATGAAATAGGTTATATAATTTTAACAGAGAATAATACCCCAAAATTTACAACTACTATAGTTCATTTTGAAAGGCTTATTTTCCCACTAGAACAAGTTTTTGTTTAAACGTGGCTTTTCAATAGGTGATATTTTGGTCTGTTATATAAATGGTCATATGAATTACTGTGTTTAAACATAACTGGTTACTGGATTGATGACAGGTTTTAAAGGTGATGCCAAATTTCCTTTATTATAACATGAATGTATTAGAATTTTGAATATATTGTGTCCAAGTAGACTGTAGCCAGAAATGTTCAGTCTCCTTTTAAGGAAATATATATAGGCAGAAAGCATCAAAACAAAAGATCGAGTTGCCTTCCTCAGTCTAAGTTTTCAATCTCATGAACACACACACAAAAATTGGTCCAAAAAGGCCAGTTTGTTTTTTAAATCTTCAATTTAACTGATTCACACTTTGAAAATAGACAGTTTTATGCTGTTAAAATTTAGTTTTCTGTAATGTCTTCAAAAAACAGAATGGATGCTGATAGATCCATGGCTACTGGAAAATCATAAATTTTTATTAGGGATTAGCTGTGAAATTCATGTAAAATAGCATGATTTGAGCATATTGAGGTCAATAATTGTCAGTGGCAGCTCCAGAATTTCTATGCAGGGCATTTTACTGTCAGCAGTCTGATTGAAAGTGGAATAAGAAGACTTGTTTTAAAATTGTGAATTGTTTTCTTCAGAGCAATTTGCTGCTGTCATTATTCACTTGATAAATTATGTCCAACTCTTTGCAATCCTATGAACTGGAGCATGCCAGGCTACCCAGTGTTTCACTATCTCCCTGAGTTTGCTCAAACTCATGTCTATTGAATCAGTGATGCCATCCAGCCATCTCATCCTCTATCACCCTCTTTTCTTCATTCCCTCAGTCTTTTCCAGTGAGTCGGCTCTTCACATCAGGTGGCCCAAAGTATAGGAGCTTCAGCATCAGTCCTTGCTTTAATTTAGATTTCATATATACATATATATATATATTTTTTTTTTTCTTCTTCTTCTTCTGGGTTTCCCTGGTGGCTTAGATGGTAAAGAATCTGCCTGCAATGCAGGAGACCCAGGTTCAATCCCTGGGCCAGGAAGGTCCTTTGGAGTAGCGAATGGCAGCCCATTCCAGTATTCTTGCCTGGAGAATTCCATAGACAGAGGAGCCTGGTGAGCTACAGTTTATGAGGTAGAAAATAGTAGGAAGCTACGAATTGATTTTCACTTCATTTTTTTTCTTTCATATCCCAGGGAAGGAAGGGCGGATAGAACCTATGGGTTAGTGGAGAATTCACTCCCCTCAGGCCATACCAATGCCACCTATGATTATTAAAGAAAGGCTTCCATTTAGACAAAAGAGGGTCTGGCATACACTCTTTTATGTACAAGGGGACACAGGTACTAATATTTAAAACACAGAGGCCTGAACCACCTCTTCAGTTTTGCTAAAACTCATCCATCCATATTTATCTGATTTTTCCATTACACTCTAATTATTTGGTTTTAGTGAGTTCAACATTATCTTTATTCTATTTTTCTTGTACTCACTTAATTCTAGCTCCTGAATTATAATCATTCATCAGGGCTTCCACATGGAACATCTAGGGTACATGTCATGATTTTGGACAGCATGTCCATATGCAGCAGCTCTGTTTTTATATTAATACACTTAAGTGAGTGAAGTCTCTCAGTCGTGTCTGACTCTTTGCGATCCCGTGGACTGTAGCCTACCAGGCTCCTCCTTCCATGGGATTCTCCAGGCAAGAATACTAGAGTGGGTTGCCATTTCTTTCTCCAGGGGATCTTCCCTACCCAGGGATCGAACCTCGGTCTCCCACATTCCAGGCAGATGCTTTAACCTCTGAGCCACCAGGGAAGCCCATTTAATACACTATTTGCATTTAAAAATAGCATATTTTTATCTGATTTTATCTCTACCATTTATTGACTCTTTAATTCTCATTATTTTATAGCTTATCTAATTTTAGTTTTTATTTTCTTTTCCTTTATAAATTTCAGTCTCCCCAGATAGCTGCCTTTTTCAGTTTCACATAATGTTTCCTAGTCAGATATATTATTTGTGATTTTAAAAATAACTATCTAGAAATAATTAAGAAATAAAAATTGAGTACATGTATAGCTTTTGTGCAGCATTCTAACTTTTCAAAGGTGACACCTTCACAGCTTAGCCCATTTCCTCCCAGAATAAAGATGAAATATAGTGATCTGTTTAATACTGATAAGCCTAAGTACCCATTCAGTCTTCATTTTAACTTATATTAAGTGTCTCAAAGTTTCAAGGATATAGTAAAAATGATAGCTGACTAGACATGTTCATTAATATTTGAAGCCTAGTTTATAACTGTTTTGATAAAATGAAAACAAGTAATATTTAATGTTACTGAAGTCATATATGGTTTCTGTTATATACTTACTTAATTTACTCTCTTTGATCTGCATGCACAGTATGAAATCATAAAAGCAATAAACATCACCACACCAACACTGAGCAAGACCATTTCCACCAGGCCAAGAAGGTTTATTTTCCCCGTCACTTGCTTTCTGAACATTTCCGCCTTCTCATCACCAATGGTACCAGTCTGTAATCAAGTTAATAAATAGTGTTATTTGAATAGATTTGAGAGCAGAATACTCAAAACTCTCCACTTATGTGTATCACTTTTATCAAAACAGCACACAGATGTCAGTCATCTTTATCTGCAAGACAAGCCTGTTGGAATTCTCTTTGCATGTCAAAGAAGACAGTAAATGCCCAGGTAGAATATTTAGAGAGAAAAAGATAATATTCCTCCCTTTAAACATGTTATCTAGTGCTATTGTATATACTGATTTCATTGATCAGTATAGCAGTCTTACTGGAGTCTTTCAGTAAGACTCCAGTTTCCCAAAGGTTGCTTCTTAGTGACAGAGGGAAATGGCAAAGCTCAACCGTTTCTATCCTCTAAAGGCTTATGCACTGCATTTCCTAATTCTGTGGTTTGTCGGTTCCATGATTTATATTAAAAATATCTTGTCAGGCACTAGATAGACTGCCTACATCTACTCTAATTTGCCCATTATAAGCTTGGGTGATTTTATTAGCACTACAAGGCTCATATTGAGTTATTTGGAATTTAATATTTTCATGACTCTTTCCTAACACATGCACTATGACAAGAAAAATTATCTAATAAATGCATTATGAAGTATTTTTATTTTCATAAAAGTTAGACTTAAGTCTAACATAATCCTGATACTTCTGTATGACTTGCTTTAAAAAATAATTAATTATATAATTAATAATACATAAATTCACCCCATAGATACAATGGAAAGACAAGTTCAAATACTGTGTGTGTGTGTATATATATATATTTTTAATTTTCAAACATCAAAAACTTTTTCTGTATATTAAGAAGCTTACTGTTTTTAGTGACTAATAGATAAAAATACTAACCTCATTAAGCCAAAGAATAGGGACAATATAGTTGTGCTTCAGATTCTTTAATGCACTGTAATAAACATTGAAAATAAGTATGAAAATATATACTAATATGCTATACACATATGACAGATATTAGTAATTACTAGTGAAAATAAATGTTCAGAAATTAGTTGCTTTTACAACCTGGGTAAGTCACTTGCTTTGTTTTCCCTGTAATGAAGCATTTAAATTTTAATATTGCTGTTTCTCAGATATCTTTTCTACATACACATCTGTTTAATACAGATTTTTTAAAACATTTATTATTTTTGGCTGCACTGGGTCTTCGTTGCCGTACATGGGCCTTCTCTAGTTGCGGCAAGCAGCGGCTACTCTAGTTGCTGGGCATGGGCTTCTCATTGGAGAGGCTTCTCTTGTTGTGGAGCAGGGGCTCCAGGAGCGCAGGCTTCAGTAGCTGCTGCATTTGGGCTCAGTAGTTGCGACTCGAGAGCTCCAGAGCACAGGCTCAGTTGTGGTGCCCGGAGTTAGTTTCCCAGAGGCATGTGGGATCTTCCCGTACCAGGTATCAAACCAGTGTCCCTTGCAGTGCAAGGTGGACTCTCAAGCACTGAACCATAGGAAAACCATCTGATACAGGTTTTTTCATTAGAGTTTTTCTAAGTCTATGTATGTATTTTCCCTTTCAACAAATTATACCCAGGAAACTAAAATATGAATGCTGAAACTACTGTCATAAAAATATTTGGACAGTTAGCAAAGAGAGAAATACCAGAAATACTCATTCCAAAATATGGGTAAGTACCATTTCACTACACATTCGATGTAATTCTAAATTGCAAATGACAGTTATAAGTATTTAATAATTATTTAATGACATTAAGCCAAACAGAAGTTGAAATTTTATTTCCATCTCCTTTGATAGATATACCCTGCATCTTACAAGAAAATTTGAAAAATCGAAATGAAACTTGTTTAAAAAACTCACTCAATTTTTCTTGCTGGCTTGACCAGTATGTTGATCTGGAGCCGTTTTGCAAATCGTAAAGTAAATCCAGTTATCTAAAAGGAGAACAAACTAATAACCAACTTATTTGAAAAACATTCTTTTATAATATCCAGACCTTATTTTTGTTATGTAGAGCCTAAAAGGTGAAAGTGTACTACTTGAACCTGTGAAATTTGTTATTTATTATTTGGACTTAATCAGACATATTAAATATTACACATGTATCTTTCCGTAATTATATTTTATCAGTATATGCATGTGTGTATGCAGATATATCCTTGCCCAACCTAATGTCAAGGTTTAGTTAGATTTGTGACATTTACTTGAATTGATTTTGGGGAATTAGTAACGACATCAACAGTAGTGAAATCTAAAACTCATTTGACAACATATATCCTGGAATTTAAATATGTACTCAGTCAGAATCCATGCATCATCAGTATAATTATAATGTTACTTCTGTCATCATTTAAACTAAAATATGACTACTAAAGTCCTGATATTTCATTTATCTGTTGAAAAGGGGAATATTAATATAAATGAAAAATTGAAACTGTTAAACTATAGTGACTTAATAGATTTTTCTTGACACTAAGAAATATATTTGATCTTACCTCAAATGTATGTATACCCATAAAAAATTTTAATCCCTCATAATCTACAGGGTCCCTTCATATAAGCAATATTTGCAGTTAAGTATAAAGTACATTTGAAAGAGTAACACGTAAAATCATTTTAATCCAAATAGAATGATTTTCATTATTCCTAACCTTTGCTGAAAAACTAAAATTATCTTGACATTTCATAAGCAACAACAGGAAGAAATCACTGTAATTTTCCTTGAAGTAAAAATAAGTAATTTATTACGAATGTAGTACAATAAATGTGACTAAATGTGATTGATAGAAAGGAGATAATTTAATTTTTTCTTCATTTTTAAAAAACAAATCTGATCAATAAAGTATTTGCTTACAGGTTCAACATCTAAGTACGTGCTGTGTTCCTCTTCATTTGGACGTAAGCCTTCAATAGGTTCTGCAAGTTCAGGACTTCCATGTAGAAAATGAGGAAGTGAAATGTACACAGGTTTTCCTGAAAGCAAGTTTTAAGAGACAGTTGGGGTAAATCATTTTCCTCATTTCATATACCACTTAGGAAAGATTTCCTTGAAAACAAAGCTTTTTAATTTAAAAAAAGAAACACAAATTTGGCTTTGAAATCTTATCAGGGGATGAGAGTGAGGGAAAATTATTGTATCTGATCACTTTTGAACAAAAATAAAATGTAAACTTCTACATCATCCTACTGACTATTTAGTTAATGTCTGTTGTTCATCCCTTAGGTGTTTATTTTCACCTTAGGTGTTTTCAGTATGTAAAGCTTAGCTACTGGACACAAAGTTACAACCATATGCCTTCATGTTTCAGGCTGTAAAATGTCTTTGGATTGAGAATTCATTTAAAGAGGCTTTTCTTTCTTTATTCTCACCCACTCTAACATGAAGAAGGTAAGCAAAATAAGATAGACTCCAGATGCCATGTTTGAATCAATTTTTGTTTCAGAGACATCCTGAAATACTTATTTACAGATTCTAGGGTAGAAGAAGAAAAATGTCAGATGGACAAGTTGGGATGCTCAAAGTAGTCTGCAGACTATTTTCATTTTACCCTACATCTAAAAGGAGCACAGCCATTCTACACAGCAAAAGAAATGGTCAGAAATGAAAATGTTACCTGTGGGTGGGAGAAAATGCTTCCAAAACACATATCCCAAAAGTGATTAACATCCAAAATATACAAGAATTTATACAACTCAAAAAAATAATAAACCAATTTGAAAATGAGCAAAAGACCTAAGGAGAAATTTTCCAAGTAGCACAGGAAGTATCAATAACCATGATTATACCTAATAAAAACTAAGTTTTGCAACATGAAAACAACTGAGACCTTGAAAGCAAGACAAACATCAAAACAAAAATATCCTACCATCACTCTTACTTTCTGCCCTTATTGCTTTCTCACTTTATATTTCTGGTGGAAAGGAATCCTGGGTGAAGTTTACATTTTAAAGGATAATGCAAATTATGCCAAGGATTGTGACACTGAGAACTTGTACTCACCTTCTTTGCATTTGCTAATGTCTAGCACACCATATAAGGTACAATTTTTTGAGATGATTTTTTCTGTGCAGAAACAGTGGTTGTCTGGATTTTGAAGTGGAGATGCAAAAGCCAAGGATGGAAGAATAAATCTGTACACAGGGATTCCTTTCAGATTCATTTCAGCTCCGAACACAGCATAGATAGACCTGAACACAGATAAGAAGGAGCTTCATTCTGGGAACCTGAACTTCGTTGTGGAGATTCGTTTTCTCTTATATTTAAATTTATACTATTGCTGCCTTAAATTAGAAAAATTAGATATAATCTTATTAGAATCCTTACCTTTTAGGAAAAAAAAAACTTGCAAAATTTTAAGACACACTAGAACTTGATACTTGAGTATGAGCTATTCTTATCTTTGTTTTCAAACACTTCTGAGAATAATTTTTGCTTGTGAATTACTGTGGAGTATTTACAATTAAGGCATTCCTCACAAGTTAGTTTCCTTTATAGATTAAATATTTTCTAGTCCCCAGATGACTATTTGAAGAAATGCTGTTCTTTTCAATTATACAGATAAGGAAAAAGATTCAGAGATATTATGCTTGCTTTCCCAAACAGTGTTAAGAAACCAGGTGAGCGTTCAAGGACACAGGTGTAGGCGCCAACGCTTGTGTGATACCTACTGGGCCCCCATCAATTTGAAAAGATGCTGTATTGTCAGTGGGGCACATGAACATAGTTTTGTGATTGTGGTATCCTCTTCTTTACAAAGACTGGGCATGCTTTTCTAGACTTGACTGTTATCACTCTTACTGCTAATTTAGTAAAAGAATGAGAAAAGTAGTTCTTACTTAAAAATAACAAAAAGAAACTGATTTGCATTATACACAACATCCTTCTACATCAAATTTTAAAGACTCATAAATACATTGTGTGTATGTGTGTGTATATTGGTGGCTCAGTTGTGTCCAACTCTTTGCAACCCCATGGACTGTAGCTCACCATGGTCCTCTGTCCATGGTATTCTCTAGGCAAGAATACTGGAGTGGTTTGCCATTACCTTCTCCAGGGCATAAATACATCATGAATTTCACATTGTATTTATTCTTAATCAGGAAAAAGTCCCTAAAAGTATTTTATTTTTATCAAATAACATGATTAATAAGCATGAGTTTCTTGGTCTGTGTTTTATCACTTAGAGAAAGAATTCTGACTTGGAGAAATAAATCATTGTCTTTCTCTTACCTGCAAATATCAGAGGAGAAAAATTGCAATGTCCTTGTCTTCTCAACAAAAGGTGGAAATGAGGCTGCATCTGTTTAAAAACCAAATCAGTGGCAAGGGATTAGATGGAAAGAGTGCGTCTTAGACAAATCTAGAAACCTTGATTCCAGCATGGTTAAGAGAAATGTAATGCAAACTGTATATATAAAATTAAATTTCTCCAGTAACTACATTTTAAAGATGAGAAAAAAAATGTATCAAGTATATGTTGTTTAACCCCATATATCAAAAATACCATCATTTTAACATATAAAAATTAACAAAAATCTGAAAATCCAGTGTTTATAATTACAGTATTTCAGTTTGTACTAGCTGCATTTCAAGCGCTGCTGAATTGTGACATGTGGCCAGCAGCTGTCATATCTAATAAGTCTGTATACTATACATAGTCATTGGCATTCTGTTTCATATTAAATTTTCCCACTCCATAAAAGTTTTTTAAAATGTCAAAATCACGTTGTTAAAACTGCGATTTTATGTTTTTAAATCTTCCATCTATCAATAGAGTAGCAATTTTTTAATCTTGAGATTTCTTTAAAACTCATTTTTGTAAATGTTATTTGTACTTTTAATAGTGATCCATTCACCTACCCTTATGGCTGATCAATATTTTTCAAATCGCTAAACAATATCACACAAATGGTTGGAAAGTGTACACATCAAACTAAAACGGGCATTTTTTGAGCTTAGCAAATCTTTACTATGGTTGTGCTCCATAGTACACACTGGATGTAAGAAAAAATAGCTAGATAATTCCTCCATTTGCTCCACAAATGAATATCACCAAACATGAGCCACCACTGAACATGTTTGTTCAAAACAGTAAGACCTATCCTTCAGTTCTGAATACCACACTCTTTTTCTGGTAACTGCTCTGACCTTGTGATTTTATTACATTTCACATACATTCTTGTGATAGGTGAACTATAACAGAGGATCTCTGTGAACCTGATAGAGACATTGAGAGAATGGGATAGTAAAGATTAAATTCCCCAAATAGGTCCCCGAATGGGCCTTGCCGACAACTGGTATCCCAACACCTTAGCCATCAAAGGAAAAGAGTACATTGACAGTCTTTAAAAACCATCAGAAATATCATCGAAGATTATGTCGGAATGACACCAGTGACTACCAAGAGCCATGACCGTAACATAGCTGATGCCAGCAGGGCTCCCTTTTTTAAATAAATTCAAATAAATATTTTCATTCTATGTCTTTAAACTTAATGAAGATGGTAGAGGAAGTACTTCTAAATCATGATTTAAAAATCACCTTGGATCCATTTACATTTCATTAGTCTCTTTTTCTCGGAGAAGGCAGTGGCACCCCACTCCAGTACTCTTGCCTGGAAAATCCCATGGACAGAGGAGCCTGGTAGGCTGCAGTCCATGGGGTCACTGAGAGTCGGACACAACCGAGTGACTTCACTTTCACTTTTCACTTTCATGCATTGGAGAAGGAAATGGCAACCCACTCCAGTGTTCTAGCCTGGAGAATCCCAGGGACAGGAGCCTGGTGGGCTGCCCTCTATGGGGTCGCACAGAGTTGGACACGACTGAAGTGACTTAGCAGCAGCAGCAGCAGCAGCAGTCTCTTTTTCTAGTACTGTGACCAAGAGAATCTCCCATCAGAGTCCCTAGTCTATCCAATCAACCTTTGCTCCTAGTTTGTTTTACTGTGATTTTCTTCTTAGATACTTTGAATTTCATGCCTGATTCTATGTATCTGTTACTGTCATTAATGGATCCTCTTATTACTGTTTTAAAACTGCTCTATTTTTTGTTTTAGACTAAGATTTAAATGTATTTTAAGCCCATAAACAATAGTTTACTATTTAGGAGAAGCACAGTATATTTCTGTTTTAAGGACTGAAGTGTATGCTTATGAAATTAAAGTTAGTGGTATTGGGACAGTTGACTATTTGCAGAAATGAACTACTTAGAAAGGATTTCTTCACCCATCACCATGACTCAAAGTGTTGCAAAGCAAATTCAGCAGTGGTTTTACTGTTTGTGTTTTTTTAACAGAGAGTAAACAAAATTAAACCTGTGAAACTCAGCAATACCTTTGTGAAAATGAACCTTCTCTATGTTTCCTTCTTATTTTCTTTTATGCACTTTATGTATAACATTTTTTCTTCATTGTGTTACATTCTTCTAAAGTGTTGCCTTATCAACTTTACACACATAATATTCTGCTTCTGCTTCATAGTAGCTGAAAGATCACCTTTGATTTTAAATATTTTATTCCTATTACTTTAAAAAATTTTAATACTTAAACTAATAGGCATATGTGTACTTTGCTTTTCTTTAAGGAGAATAATAAACTGGATCTATCACTCTCTGAATCTAAAGTCCTAGTAGCTTCTTTCTTCCCAGCTCTAATTCACAATGTTATTTTTGCATATACTTCTCATGGTTAGTACAGATGCAACTGTGTTTTATTGTTGTTTTCTTTCTCATTTTAATAATTTCATTCAAAATCTGTGTTCAGCCTTGAACTTCTCTGATTCTGCCTCATATTGAAACCTCCACTTGAACACAAGGTTTACTTTTGTATTTATCTTGATTTTTTAATTCTTTTAAGTTTTAAACCATTCAGTTCAGTTTTGTCCGACTCTTTGTGATCCCATGGACTGCAGCCTCCCAGACTTCCCTGTCCATCACCAACTCCCAGAGCTTGCTCAAACTTGTGTCCATCGAGTTGGTGATGCCATCCAACCATCTCATCCCCAGCCGTCCGCTTCTCCTCTTCCCTTCAAACTTTCCCAGCATCAGGATCTTTTCTAAGGAGGCAATTCTTTGCATCAGGTGGTCAAAGTATTGGAGTTTCATCTCCAGCATCAGTCCTTCCAATGAATATTCAGGACTGATTTCCTTTAGGATTGACTGGTTTGATCTCCTTGCAGTCCATGGGACTCTCAAAAAGAGTCTACTCCGACACCACAGTTCAAAATTATCAGTTCTGTGCTCAGCTTTCTTTATGGTCCAACTCTCACACTCATACATGACTAATGGAAAAACCATAGGTTTGACTAGATGGACCTTTGTCAGCAAAGTCATGTCTCTGCTTTTTAATATGCTGTCTCGGTTGGTCACAGCTTATATAGTATTCCCAAAACATGCAAACAGTGACCACTACTCTAAAATATTCTACCCCCTTACTTCTGTGGCCAGGAAGGGAGTTCACTTGAGTAAAGCTTTTATGAAGCAAACATTCCCCAAGGAATGTAGTAAAGGCTTATCTTCAATGGTTAATCTTCAGAAATACCATCACATTAGACTTATATTTAATAAGCCTATATATATAGTGGAGAGGGTGGTGGCACTCCACTCCAGTGCTCTTGCCTGGAGAATCCCATGGATGCAGGAGCCTGGTGGGCTGCAGTCCCTGGGGTCTCTAAGAGTCGGACACGACTGAGTGACTTCACTTTCACTTTTCACTTTCACCCATTGGAGAAGGAAATGGCAACCCACTGCAGTGTTCTTGCCTGGAGAATCCCAGGGATGGGGGAGCCTGGTGGGCTGCCATCTATGGGGTCGCACAGAGTCAGACACGATTGAAGCGACTTAGCAGCAGCAGCAGCATAAGTATAGAGACTCTGAATTATGTTGTAGGGATACAAAGATAAGTAAATGCATATCCTCAGCCTCCAGAACATTGTAGATATGATGGAGGATTTGTGGGAGAAAGAAGGTGGTTTCACTGTGATATTACCACAAAACAGATGTCCTTACCTGTACCATTAATCAGGTCACAATAACTTGACCAATAGGAGAGATTCCTTAGGAATTAAAAAAAGAAAAAGAAAATGATCAGTCTCATTTCAGGAGCACCTTCTCAACATTACATTGTCTGTTATGAGTCAGTATTTCTGCAGAAATAATAATTGATTAGAGTAGATGTGACAGATGCTAAGTTAAGAAATGTTCTAAGTCATTTGGTTTATGTATTGTTTGAAGCTGGCATCTTGTTGAGATAAAGGAAGTGCTTGATAACACTAAGTAGCTGGATTATAAAATAAAAGCTGCCAAAATTTGGTAGTTAGGAACAACTTGGAAAAGATAAAATTCTACAAAAAGAACATTGAAAAACACATATCAGACATTTAGATGTCTACTTCAGGAAAGGTTTTTTTTGTTGTTGTTCCAATGGGAGAAGTGGAGTATTTCATACTATGTTGAAGTGTCCAGCTGAGTAGGAGGAAGATACTAAACGGTTAACTGATATAAACTCATTATGAGAGAAAAGAGTAGAATGTGGAAGAGGAAAGAGATGTTTCATTAATAGAGATTTAGAAACATGTAGAAAATCAATATACACTTTTCCTCTCAACTCTTGCATGAGCTGGCATTAAAGTAGGATGAAGTTTATTAATTTATATTCTGGTATCTACATAAAATATATATGTGTGTGTATATTTATATATGGAAATAATGAAAACAACAGTAGTGATAGTTTCTCTGTATACTCAACCAACTTTTTGGTGATGGAAAAATGGGTTTGTTAGTCTAACATACCATCCAGTAAGATGTCAAGGCAAGCTATTCTTTTTTAAACAGAATAAGCTGTCAGTCATGCTCAGACAGTTAAGTTAACCTTATCATAATCTTAAATGAAATTCTTACTCCAATTTGAAACATTTAGTAACTCCTCAAAAACTCTGGTAATATTGAAATGGAAGAAATTATCACTTTCCTCAATATACAGAGATGTGATTTCCCTACAGTGAACATTTAGAAGTGTTTGTTTTCCTCCATTAGAATTTTCAAAACAATAAAGGACCATGAACTCTGTAGATGAAAAGTCTACGTGAGTGAGTATTTAACTGTTTTAGGCAATTTTTAGGGACAAACTCAGTGTGAAGTAATGGTTACTTAATCATAAAAATATTTCATCTCTTTTGATTTTGATCACTTTATTCTTTGTCAGGAACTACTGATCTTAAAACTCTAATTTCAAGTTTGAGGAGAAAAGTTCCCCCCCCCCGATATTTATTGGGCTTCTTTGTATTTTAGATATATGACAGATTAGGACTGCACATAAACAGGCAGGAACTTGGGAGAAGTAGGAAATCATGGGTATGTGAACATCTCACTCTACTGCTACTTCATAGAAGGTGTACACTTTATTTTCAGGCTTTAATATGTCAGTTTTGGAACAGGAAATAATAATTCCATTTTTTGCATTGATAATGGTTTAAAAAGCTGAATTATTAATATGGAAAATTATTTCAGGAAAATTTTTAAGGGACAAGACATGAAAATGTTCACATGGATTCATTGAACATTCATCTTTATAGATTCATTTAATTGCCGGGAGCCACCATGGGAGATCCCACCCATGACAAGGTCATGTGGAAGAGAACTGTTAAGCAAGGCTTCAGGACTCAATGGGCTCCCTAGGCTTTCTCGAGCATCTACCCCAAAATTACAATCTGTCTGTTTTACTATTTCATGACTTTCACCAACTCCTCTGACATTAACAAGGGGGCTATCCCTGACCACCTTTCTCTAGAGAAAATCAACTTAGGGCTATAGCTAATAAGTCTCTTGGACATGATAGGAATATTTCAAATCAAACCCCCTCTGTTAGCATTCTAGCTTGCTTGACAGGTATATCCAGACTCTTGCAGCTATACATATGATTATTTACAGCCTCCCAACTGTGAGAGGCACAGAAAGCCTAAAACATAGAGCCTTTTAGAGTTAAAAGTTACTAGAGTAGTGCTGGTATAGGATTTCATTATTGGGCCAATACTTGTTGCTAAGTTCCCATATCTCTTATCCATTGTGCACCTGGGGGTGCATTAGTTAACATAGTTGGAAAGTAAGAAAAACAAGTGTAGCCTTGAAATTAACCACATCAGACATTTGAGCTAATTGGTTCTTTCTTGTAGCTCACTGCACTTTGCTCCATGAGAAATGTAACTTGTTTAATACTTTCTGAGGCTGACATAGATTAGAAATATAAAGAAAAAACATTTCAAGGGAAAAGAAGTTTTCTGGTTGAGCAGCCTTTATCAAAAGAGGGCCATAAAATATCCACAGGCCTCCAAGGCCAGAAGATAATGTACACAATATTGTTTATGGGAAAGGTTTGCAGAAAAAATCCTGGTTTCGATAAAGACAAAACAGATGTAATGTTTGGGCTGACTCTGTATGACTTTGCATCTTTCATTTCCCTCTATGTATAAGACAAGGTATAAAAGTACCTTTTAAAAATAAAGCTATTGGGCCTCGCTCACCAAAGCAGCTTGGTCTCCCCACGTCAATCATTCTCTCCCTCTCGCTCCCTCTCTTTTTCAGGCTGATCCCTTGGAGCATAGAGGCTCCCTGCATTCATTTATCTGCTTGGGTTTCTAAGACCTGAACGAGAAGACGTTCTGCGTCTTCACTCCCTCAGGAGACCAGGAGGGCACCTGTGGCCTCAGTGAACAGGACAAACTTCTTGTCTGGGAGTTTTATTGGCTTTCTATGTAAACCAAGGAATATCAGCCTCTTTCTTTCCTCTATTTTCTTATCTTCAACATTCTTTCCTTATCTCTCTCTAAATCAATCACCGACGCCATTTTTCCTTCAGGTTCCCCTGGATCCTGTGGGGGGGGGGGTTGGAGGGGGGGGATAGGGGGGTGGACCCCAGCATTTAATCATCTCCCTGGAATGAATGATGTTTTTTGACATGCTCAGTTAAAAAAGAAACAGTAAGATGTCTGTATTTCTACGTGCTAGATGATGAGTTGATATATTGATTTTCCTCATTGTCATTTGCATTTATGGCATTGTTGTGTGTATGATAATACCAGTTATTCAGCAGAGATAGAAGTAGTCCCTTTAGATTTCTTTATGTAAGAGAACTTGTTCATGAAGGTGAACCCTCCATTGGGGCTGATACTCAGCAAAAATGCACTAGTGTGACCAGTCATCACAACTGAAGGATTAATGCCTGGTAGACCTAGGGAGTTTCTAGGGCTGAGATATAAACAGCTCTGTCCCACAGGTTGTACCTGTGCCTTACCAGCCGGTAAATAAGTTTCTTGCCTGCCTTAGAGTATCCTAGTGACACACACTTTGCCTGGATACTTACTTTCTGCCTTTGTATGTGTCAATTATGGCGACTTTGCTGATGTCGTCCTTTCCATTGAAAACTTTGTAAATTCCATCCGCAGTATTATTGTACTGAAGAGATACAAGAAAAAATTACTTTTACAACAAACCATAATTTCCAAGTTATTAAATATGTAATTATCTCACATTTTCAGTGGTTGTTCATAATTATTTTATATGATTTTAAATATACATGCAATCGTTTCAAAATTACTGGTCTTTCATATTTTAAAAAGACAGAATACAAAAGGTTACTAAAAATGAGTGCTAGATGCCAAGACAAAGTAAGGTAACAAATGCCAAAGCTGTCATGATCAAATTCTAGCACTCTTTGTTTTATTCAATCCAGAAAGGCCATTTTGATCACTACTCCTGGTATATTGAGGTGAGGGGAGAGTGAACAAAACCTATGAGAAAAATGACCAATTTCTAGACATTGTCTCAATGTTATGATCTCTTAAGTAGTTACTAAGATGAAGTGTACAAAATTAAAAACAGAATTAACCAAGGAAAGAAATAAGAATATGTGAATGAAATAATAGTAACTGAATTTATCTCTCTTAAGGCTTTCTGTATTCATATTTGGTTGATATATGAACTTGCAACCCTAAAAACCACCTAAAGTAAAATAACAATGAACTGCAAAATAAAATTAATATCTCATATAGTGCCAAATGGAATCACAGTAAAATTTTCCATGCAATAGTCACCTTGTCCTATTTGTAATTCAGAACATTCTGCCATAACTAAGTACATCACCAAATTCACTTTTTATCTCCAAACTGCCATTTCATGAGTTTGTAGATAGAAGTTCTTATCAGCTCTGAGCATTGCACTCACTCACAGAAGTTCTTACCAACTAAATCTGAGAGAATACAACATGCTGATGTATCAGTCTTGTGTACAAAGTAAGGTGACTTTTAAATTTACACTGAAACAATTTTTTAAGAATGATATGATGAATACAATTAACAAAAATAAAATACAGCTTAAACTTGTTTTTTCAGACAGGAAACCAAAACCAAAAACAGTATTCAAACTCTCAGCACCTTACAACCTAATTTTAGACAAATGCATCTTTATCTAGGAGTGGAAACTTGATTAAATGGCCACTTCTTAATCTTAAACTTAATTGTTAAATTCAGATAAGTAAATTTTCCCAACTAGGAAAGCTAAATCCATGTGAGGTAGAGATTTTTAAAAACTTAGGGTATGTATTCCGAGATCCAAAATAGGGTTTAACACACTGAATGATAAACTTATGAATTGCCAGTGTGATTGATTATATATATCCAGTTAAAGTCTAACAGTATCAACATTTATAATTGTTACTCACAGGATAAAACACACCAACTGTAGTGGTAACAGGATATGGAACCAAATTCAAGAATGGATCCGTATAGCCCCACAATAGTTCTTTCAAAGTTCTGTTTTGAAACATGGAAGATTTGGACTTTTTGATAAGTGAATTGAGTATTCCTTGAATAAATGAATTTGGATAGAGATGTGGTGCAGCCTGCAAAAAAATAAAAAAAATCATGCTTTAAGACACCAAGTGCAATATAACTTAACAAATAAATGTAAATACAAGAATTAAACTGAATAAAACAATTTCCAGCTATTTTTAAAATGACTGCCGAATCTAGCCAGGACTAAAAGTATATTATTTCATCTCTTAATGATTACATTTCTCTGTGGTTGTGTGGGCCACAGGAAGAAGAGTTTCAAGTTGAGTCCTACTTTTTGACAAATTTTACTTATTTTTTTCATGAGTGATTTATTTTGGCTGTGCTGAGTCTTCACTGCTGGGCACACTTCTCTCTAGTTGCCTTGAGCAGGGCCAGTCTCTGATTGTGGTGCATGGGCTTCTCGTGGTGGTGGCTTCTCTCAGTGCAGAGCATGGGCTCTGGGGTGTGCAGACTTCAGTAGCTGAGGCATGTGGGCTCAGTAGTTGCGCTCCCCAGCTCTAGAACACATACTCAATAGTTGCAGTGCGCAGGCTTAGCTGCTCTGAGGCATGTGGGATCTTCCTGGACCAGGGATTGAACTCATGTCTCCTGCATTATCAGGCGGATTCTTTATCACTGAGCCACGAGGGAAGCCCCATAAATCCTTTTTAAAATGATACACTCTAAATGGTCTTCTAATCAGTCTTCAGTTGATCATTCTATGATCTTGTCATCTTTCCAAATGATCGTAATTCAAAATATTAGCTTAAGAAAGCATTTTCATAAAAATGAAAAAAATATCTAATTGTAGTTTTAATTGTGAGGTTATTTACAGTTGGATTCTAGAAGATTTCAAAACCAGTAATTTTGCGGTTTGTCTACTCACTGCTACAGCCAGGTTGAGAATGGTGAACGTGTCATCCTCAGTTCCAACTGATAGCGAGGGTTCAAAGATGGCGCCATTGGGCTGCAGGAAAGAGACCGTGTGGGTCTCAGGGTCCTGGGTTATATTTTCCTTGGCTAGATAACGAACTCTGAAAAACAGGAGGAACTAAAACTCAAAACCGTTGTTTCAAATGAATGTCATTCATTCATGCAACAAATAATTTTAAGTACATAGACTGTGTCAGATATTATGCTAAACAAGTAGACCAAAAGGATAAGCAAGCTGATGCTGAGTCTGTAGCAGATTAGAGAAGGAAGGTCTTAGATGAACATACCAGAGGAGAAGGAATACATGTTATTATAGGAGGTTATACAGATTCTGTGAGAAGACAGAGTAGGTACAAACCCAGGCTTAGAATGGTTATGGTGGGGATAATGGACAGGATACAATTTCATATAAGTGGTTTGAGTGACAGATAAAAATTTAGTTTGGTAAAATATGGTAGAACATATAGGATAAGTGAGAACATGGTGTACTCTTAGAAATAACACGTTTCAATGTGGTTGGTTTACAGTGTCTGAGTAAGGGGAGTGCTAGAAAACAAAGCCACTGAAATGAGCAAGACTTCAAAGACTAAAGGGTTGCATTCTACATTCAGATGTTCACCTTTTATCTTGAGGGTGAGGGGGAAATACAGAAGTTGAAGCAGGGGAATATTGTGAGCCCATTTTCTTATATTAGAAGGACTGTTCAAAGTAGATAGCCTTTCCATCAGTGGCTTGGCTATAATTTTCATTATTTTAATGAAAGTTAAAGATAACTAACAATATATTTCCTCATCACAGATCAATTCCTCTCCAACCCTACCCCATGTATGGAATAGTTACTAGTTCTGAGCTCCTGGCTCTAATCTCTAGGCAGAGTACCAACTACTTTTTAGGAATGTAGTGAAGGGTAATATCATGGGAAAAAAATATTTTATACATACAAGATATTTACTGAGATGGAAAAAGGTGTACATTATTCACTGCTCTATCATATATCCAAATGTCTCTATCATATGAGCTTCTAATAGTTATCTGTTGTTATCTAAGATAAAGATTGAAACAACATGGGACTGAAATGGAAAAAACAAAACCAACCAGAAAAACCTGACCTGATTTCAATCAAGTATAATAAAAATGTAGGTTCCTATGCCATAGGTATTATGAGTATTTTGTATCCTCAAGCAGTGTCTGGTACATGGGTAAGTTCTTGGTAAATAGTTTTGAATGAAGAAGTTATTTTTTACATTCTTTAAAAAGAGAATTTACAAAAATATGGAAATATATATTATTTCTAATACAACTTCATTAAGCTTTTTATTGTTTATTCTCCTTGGAATACTGTAGACATACAAAGAATATAAATATCTGAGACATCATCCTGGAGAATCTATTACTAGTCAGTTACTCTTTTATATTAGATAATTATATGTTAAAATTATATTACATATTCATATTTAAATTAAAATACTTTAATTTTCAGGAACATTTATATTTATATACTTGAAATAATAGCAATATAAATAAGTGAAAGTAACTGAAAGTCACTTATTGGTGTCTGACTCTTTGCGACTCCATGGACTATATAGTCCATGGAATTCTCCAGGCCAGAATACTGGAGTGGGTACCCTTTCCCTTCTCCAGGGTATCTTCCCAACCCAGGGATCGAACCCAGGTCTCGCACATTGCAGGTGGCTTCTTTACCAGCTGAGCCATAATTGTGACCCAAATTGTAGTTTACTTAGTTGTACTTACATTATACCAGCAGATGGCACTCACTAACAGAAAAAAAATCCTTCAAACTGAGGTCTGTGTTTAGAATATACTTTTAAGGTCTGTGTTTAGAATATACTTTTAAAAAGAGATTATAAGTACTCAAGTTTTTGTTTAAAAATTAGAATGTATACATGCTTTACAGAGTATTGGTTAATAAGGTCAAAGGGAGGTAATTGCTTCATATTTTGTTTTCCATGTACTCCTGCCAAAGCGAAGTAATTAAAAAATTTGGTAGCTCAGAGGTTAAAGCGTCTGCCTGCAATGCGGGAGACCTGGGTTCGATCCCTGGGTTGGGAAGATTCCCCTGGATAAGGAAATGGCAACCCACTCCAGTATTCTTGCCTGGAGAATCCCATGGACGGAGGAGCCTGGTGGGCTACAGTCCACGGGGTCTCAAAGAGTCGGACACGACTGAGCGACTTGACTTTCATGTTCGATCTGAGAATATTCTGAAGGAGTTACCAGGTCTTCATAGAGATGGTATACATAATTAACATCTCAATCCAGGAAGTTTCATGCTTTGACTCATGTCCCACCCTGTCAAAGTTTCATCAAGCTCACTTCAGCAGCTAAAAGGCAAATAAACCTGTGTGATTCTGTTGAGGAGGGACATCCTCTTCCACTTCCAATTTCAACTGAATTCAGGGTGTAATTGATAGGAAGTAAATTCACCTCAACACATGGAAGACTCTCAAACTATTAACTTTTTCTGAAAGGTAACCATTGTTTTTCCCATTATTTAAGGCATCTAGGTAGACAGTAAGGATTCCTTTGTCAAAATCATAAAACATCATGAGATTCCTTTAGAATTGTTATATAAATTCGAGTTTGTTTACATACTTTAGCTGAAAATCCAACTTCTCCAACCCTCACCTCATTGCTTCTCCAAGTAAACGAATTATATCTAATCCACTCCATTTTTATCCCTTAGAGAATGAAGGTTTTAGCCTCCGAGAATAATATATATATCTTATCACCTATCAGAGCAGGACTGGGACAGGATTCTATATTACGTTTGTTTTTTACATTCCACAATGAATACCCTTAAAAGTAAAAACATACCCCGCCCCCAAGCAAGCAAAAAAATTAAGCAAAACCTGTGATGAGACAGATCTTAAATGCCACCTATTGTCTCTTATCACATGCATTCCGTTCTCTCAGGGTATGATTTTTAATCAGTTATGGTTTGGTGGCTTAGTCACGAAGTCATGTCTGGCTCTTGAGAACTCATGGACTGTAGCCCACCAGGCTCCTCTGTCCATGGGGTTTCCCAGGCAAGAATACTAGAGTGGGTTGCCATTTCCTTCTCCAGGGGATCTTCCCAACTCAGGAATCGAACCCAGGTCTCCTGCACTGCAGGCGGACTCTGGCACTGCAGGCGGATTCTTCAACAACTGAGGTATGACACAAGTTTAGTCAGTTATACTTAGATTGTATTAGGTCATACGCGAGTTCTAGACTTTCAGAGTACACGTTTTTTTGGAATAAGATATTCAGATATCTTATTATATCTGGCTTTTGATAGTGATATAAGAAGTATCAGACTCTGAAAAAAAATTTTTTTAATATTTCTGAAAGTAAGATTATTTTCTGTAACAATGAAAACCAAGACTTCTATGACCAAGTTGTGAATAGTCATAGACATATGTCTGAAGACAGGAAATGGAAATGGGGATAATTGCTAGGCTGGAATAGTACCATGGTGCTCTACAGCTTATATATTATGTTACAGCAGCAGGCATCACCCTCCCAGCTACTTTTACTTCATTATCTTTGAGCATGAGTGGCTGACATAGAAATAAATTAATGCATGGAGAGGAAAGAAATTACATGATTATAGACTACCTAAAACAAGTAAGAAAGTAAAACTATGAATTAGAAATCTTTACAAACGAGGTTTTGTGGTAATACTTGATTATTGTCTATAACTAGTTGTAATTATCCTTGAAAAATCATATTTATATAACAAATGATACAATAGGACTTAATTCTGTTCCCATATGGGGTCTATAAATGTCCTAATACCTAGCTAAGGTTAGTGTTTTTAGCACTTCAATCTATAATTTTGATAGGGGGAAAATGTACACCAATAACTAGGAGTTATCAGTTTCCAGGATTTTAGCATCATGGACAAACTATTTCACTTACCTGGCGTCAGTCTGATTTTTAAATTTACAAAATGAAAAGTTCTGGCTAATTATTTCCCCCTACATCTGATGGATCTTAGATTCTATTCAAAATGTGTTAAACTGTTAAGGCATGTAGATAAAAGTATTTTTTATTCAGTCTTTGTACTGGAGTAAATATAAGAATGAAGCTGCTGCATAAATACACTCTTAAGACCTGGAAAACAGTTTGAATAGAAATCCTAAGCAGGTATTTTACTTACATAGAAGTTTAGCAAAACTGACTATGTACTGCAATCACCCAGAGTATTTGTAAAACTCATTCGAGTGAGTGAAAGTCGCTCAGTCATGTCCAACTCTCTGCGACCCTGTAGACTATACAGTCCATGGAATTCTCCAGGCCAGAATACTGGAGTGGGTAGCCTTTCCCTTCTCCAGGGGATCTTCCCAACCCAGGGATCGAACCCAGGTCTCCCGCATTGCAGGCAGATTCTTTACCAGCTGAGCTATAAATCTCTTACCAGGCTCAAACCAAGGGTCTCTGATTCACTTGGTCTAGGGGTAGGGCTTGAGAATTTGCATTTCTGCCTAGTTCCCAGGTGATGCTGATGTTGCTGGTCCAGGAGCCATACTTTGAGAACTACTCATGTACCTACACTTTTCAATTTTAAGATTTTGAAATACTCATTTTTTAAAATTTTGATATATTTTTTCTATTTAGATGCATATTTCAGAGTTTTTGAAACATATATGCCACAAGTGTAAAACACAGGTGACTTGTTAAATGTAGGGTAGTTAACTGATGCTGGTAAATTCATAATAAACTTGTTCTTTAATAATCATTAAATCCTTATATTAGGATTTTATGTGGGCAGAAACAAAATATTTCCATATAAATGGTAAGAAAATAATAAGTACATTTCAATACAGTGACATTTGTCAAGTGGAAGCTTTTTCAGAAATACCTGTGTTCAAGGAAAGAGTGCCACGTATTTTGGGGACTCACCTGTACGTGTAAGGACCTCTTTGCTTAACTTTAATTTTGCTGCTATTAAGTGCCACTTCGTCTGGATTCTGCACATCAAATATCCAAAACTGTCTGTAAACATCTGTGCCTGTTTTAACCCAGTTTGTAAAAGCAATTGTGCCATCTTCAAGGACAACTTCCTATGAAAAAGAAAATGTTTGGGTTATTTTTTTGTAGCCAATATGGGCACCTGTTGGGAGCTGAAACTTTTTCGTTAGTCAGTGAAAGATCAAGCTCAAGTATCCTGCTCATGAAAACCTTTGCAACCTGCCACATGCTTGCAACAGAAATGTTTTCAACACATTATGGTAGCAATCTCTTTCAGTCAGCCTCTTACAAGGAAAATCAGTGTGTAATATTGCAAACATGTCTGGTGATTGTAAGGCCAACCATTGGCAAGCTTTAGAGTGACCCTATTTCAATATTGCAACAATTTGTAACAATTTATTAAGCAAGATTAAAGCATTTCAAAAAAGTTCTTATCAGGTTGAATATTAATTTCTAATGTACCCTCAATGAGTCAGACTGAAGAGGCAAAACGGAAAAACAGAAAAATCTAGTGGAATTAGAAGTTTTCTCATTTTCTTCAGAATTTGGATACTTCAGGTGAAAATCGGTTAACATTTGTTAAAAAAAACACAGCTTTGATTTCTCCCATTCAAAACCCTGATCAATGAGGCTTTCCTCTCAGTACATTTGCAGAAACCTATTAGTACCTGTTTTCAAGATTACAGTAGTCTAATTCATTATTATTATGTTAATACTTTAAAATAAAAGAAGAAATATGGAAGTTTTTTTTTCTTTTTTTTGTGAAATCAGAAAATCCAACATTAGAAGTATCTACTAGTTTAGGTATTATTAGTATGGATACATAAGTATCTATTAATAGTTTAGGAGCTGAGACAGAATAGAGAGTCACCAAACCCTTTAAGGTCAATTTTATTATCTGTAATGTGAGGGAGTTATCATAGATGCTCTCCCAGGTTCCTTCCAAGGCTTTTACTCTCTGAACAAGAAGACTATGGAGGTAATGGAGACAAAGGTGACTTTGTGGCAGGCAATGTTTCCAATTAACTACCTTGGAAAGAATACATACTCAGGTGGAAAGCTCCAGTTTACCCTTTTACTGTTAGAGGAAGAGGAAGGAAAGCATTTCACAGAAAATAAGCCTGAAAAAAACCACAAGAACAATCTCACCTGTTTGTTTAGTTCAACAGGAAGCATCAATTCATAGAATGATGGATCAGAAAAGGACAGTGAACATTTACTAGGAGAGCATGCTGACACTCTGAGAAACCAGGTATCTGGCCCAAGGGTCACTGAGCCAAATGCCTAGTGGCAGAATCACGATGAAGATCCTAATCTCTGACCCTTATGCTAGTCCTCTTTCACACCGTGTTACTATTTTTTGTTCCTGTCACCTCTGCACTTAGTTGGTAGAAGTCAAAGTGAATTAGCAGTCTTCAGGATACTTGACTTATTGCTTAATGGAAAGAAAAAGAGAATTCCTTAGAGGAGAACAGGGCATCAACTAAAATGTCATTACAAAATCCTGTGCTGTCACAATCCTTTTACACTGGGTACATCGCAACTGTTAAAGCAGTGTGAGACCTTAGTACTTTTAACAAGAAATTGTCCTTGAAGATTGTTTTATTACTCCTAAAAAATCTTAATTCCATAGCGAACCCAAATCAAGACAAAATTATGTATAGATAAGTATTATGGCTATTCTAAATGTAAAGGTGTTTACTGTAAATGATGAGGGTTTTGAAGCTGAAGTCTACACGGAAGTTGTAAACTATTTTCATTTACCCATTTCAAGAGACATATGAGAGGAGAACACACATGAACATATACACATGAACATTATTACTTTTACACTGCAGACTCTTAAGGACTAGTATAATATCAATTGTTTATCATTACCTCTCCAGACACATATTTCAATAATGTACTTGGTGGGACAGAAATCTCCCTGACTCTAACGCTTGTGCATTTTATATAAAAAAACATTGTAACTATATCGTGTCTTTCTTCTAAGGGCCATGAGTTACTTTGTCTTACTTGTCAATCTGGAGATAACTTTTTTAAAATTGGGAAGTTGAAACACAAAGAATTGAAATGAGTGCATTGAACTTCTAGCTTTAGAGTTAGGGTCATCTAACACCATCCATTTTTTTTTAGTAGTGGAAGTGGGTCCTAGAAAAACAGATGTCTGATTCAATGTGGCACAATAATTTGGTAGTAGATAATGGTGAATCCGGCATTTCACGCCAATCTTGTTTGGTTTTTATAAAACCACAATTTGTACAGAGACAGAGAAAAATATTGAATCAGTCAGAATAGGAATGAATTTCTTCTGATCCTAAGACTACCTAGGTACTAGAAATTTGTATAGACCTCTTTGACTATCAAGACTAAATATATCATAAGGTCCTCTTAAAAAGAAGCTTAAGTTCTTTGTGACTTTAAAAGGCCATGATTTTAAATTGACTTTGGACTGTCTGGCCTATTTTGTGGACCTTTCAGTAAATTTGAAATAGAAAGATGAAATTATATGTACAAAAAAAAAAGTAATATAATTGAAGATCTCTCCCTTGGCTGATACATACATCAGTATCTATCCCTGACTTTAAGCATTCAGACTATTTAGCCCTGGATTTCAGCTTAATGACTCTAGTGTGGCACAGTCTTCAGCTGAGTTGAAAGCTATTTACTTTGAAAGTTCTGTTTTGCTACATTAATTTGAAGGCAGATATCTGGGACTGTAATCTAGTCCTGTGGTCACTTGATTATTGCTGTTATGGGAAAGCAATATTCATCCACATGATGGGCAACTTTAGTCTAAATATGTTCCTGTGAATGAACTATATAGAATACATTCGCAGAAAATAATATTGTCCCATTTCTCAAAGTTCTTACAGAGTACTGAAAGATGGAATCATATAAAGCAGATTTTAATCTATGAGTAGATTTCCTTACCCTACTGCCAACCTAAGTATATTGGCTTCTTTACTCAAAGCCTAGAGTGAAAAGTGAAAGTGTTAATCGCTCAGTCATGTCTGACTCTTTGTGACTGGATGGATTGTAGCCCATCAGGAGCTTTTGTCTATGGAATTCTCCAGGGAAGAATATAAGAGTGGGTTGCCATTCCCTTCTTCAGGGGATCTTCCTGATCTAGGGGTCAGGATCCTGATCAGGGTCTGATTAGGGGGTCTTCCTGATCCTGGGTCTCATGCATTGCAGGCAGATTCTTTACTGTTTGAGCCTCCTGGGAAGCCTAGAGTGAAGTGGTTAACAATGAAATAGATGCTATGAGTTTGATTCCCAGTTTGATCATATGCTAACCATTTAAACTTGGGCAGGCTATTTGATTTCTTGTACCTCAGCTTCCTTATTTGTAAAATAGGGATAATAATAATATTGGAAATAATATGAGGTTGAATGATATGAAATTAATATTTCTGAAAGTCAATATAGGTGGAATATGGTATAATTATATTAATTATTTCATTCATAGCATTCCTGTCTGAACCAGTCATGTGGCAATAGCTCATGTAAAATCCTGTGACACTTCTGCTATTTGATCATTTCTATATTTATTCTCCATCCAGTGAAATCAAAACTTTCCTAAACAGCAGAAACATACTGAAAAGAGTCTTTTTCTTCTTCACTCACTACCACAATTTGTTCTGTTTAGAACCAGTTACAAGCAGTCTTCCTATGATCAAAACATTTCCTCCTATGTGTATACATGCTGAGAGAAAGAGAGGATTAGAATATCAGTGCCAGTTGTGCTAATAATCAAAAAGTGATTTTGGTCTCAGGTTATTATCAAGTCATCACTTAAACCTCAGAATAACAAGTGGTGAAATTGATTAGATGTAATATGTTTCTGAAACTCAGGAAATCAGCCTCCAAGTGTTTATATAAGAACCTAAAATGGGAGAGTTTTTCTTTGGCATGAAAAGTATACTATGTTGATATTAAATTGGGCTGGAGGAAGAAAATTACACTGACCAGCTGTTTCTTAAAACATTTTAAAGTGATTTTATTATTGGAGTTAATATGCAAATACATGTTTAATCCATGTTTTACTACTATTTAAATTTAGAGTTTATTTTAGATTATTTCGTGTTCTCATAATTATTATTAAATTAAAGCAAGTTCTACTATCTTTAATAACCTATATACCTCTGGTACTTTTTTGAGCTTTTAGATACTATAATAAGGTAAAAATTATTTTATCATATCTAGAAATAGTCTAAGCATATACCATGAAATTAATATATATGTGTATAAAATTTACTATCAAATATTGAAATTATAGTCATTTTAATAAGTCAAAATAATCATCATTTATGTTTATTTTATCTGGAAGCATTTTTTGGCTACAAGAAGATCATTCTTTTCAAGAATAGGGAAAGGAAATTGTGTAATTGAATGATGGTATGATTGAACATTAGTCTTTTAATTGAAAAAGATATCTTGATTTTCTGTCTTGATGTTCCATGGTTATTATTATATAATATTCAGCAATATTAATCAAGTGGTATTTTATAGTGTCAGGTGATAAATTATCCTTTGTGAGTGGTGCCAGAACTTTGACCTTTTTCTGAAGTCCTTTGATAATTTCTGCTTTCCACATTCATGGCAGCTCATGCCATTGACTTTTAGTCTATCTAGCGAGATTGCGTAAATCTGCAGGTCCCACTCAGTTCTACTAGGAATCATGATCTGAAACACTGGTATAAAAGCATTCAGCTATAATGCATACAACCCTACATAATGCATAATTATCTATAATGCATAAAAACCCTACAAAATTTCCTTTGGAAATAGTGAATAAAGAAATATAATGGTAAAATGTATTGACTATTTTACGCCATTTCAGATATTGGTATCAGGTGTCATCTTTGAGAACCAGAAAGTATCAGAGTCCCAACTCTAGAGAACATGATGAGATGGTTTTCTTATCTTTTTAAATTAAGCACTTTATTTTTTTAATGGTGATTATATATAGGTAATAACTTTGCCAATTTGCTGTTAGTCCATTAAATAATGCAAGTTACATGCAATGAGTTTTAATTGTAGAGAAAAACTGTCTGGTAGTACAACATATATATATGTGTGTTTGTAAAATAGCAGTATTAACCTAAGTGGTCTTGAGGCAGGGGCGAGACACTTAACTGTCTGTGCTTACACATAGTTCAAAGATTTGACATCTACACGTATGCCAAACAGATACATATGCTAATCTCATATCTAAAATAATTTTGTAAACTAAATTTAAAAGAAACAGTTTTATTTAAATGAAGAAAAAGTCACAACAGCTTTACATAATTAAAACAAGCAAGGTCAACACCACTATATGAAAATCTGAGCACAAAAGTAGGCTGTCTTAACTATACTACACAGCTCCTGACCACTGAAGGGCTTCTGATGATGTCTTGAAAAGTGAAGTTGTTTAGTTGTGTCCACCTCTTTGTGACCCATGGACTGTAACTTATCATGTTCCTCTGACCATGGGATTTTCCAGGCAAGAGTACTGGAGTGGGTTGCCATTTCCTTCTCCAGGGGATCTTCCTGACCCAGGGATTGAACCCAGGTCTCCTGCATTGCAGGCAGATGCTTTACCATCTAAGCCACTTAATCTTAGCCAAAAGACTGAAAAGTGATGTTTTAGAGATGATGTCTTAGTCTGTGAATATTGAGCTGGGTTACAGTATGACCCAAAGATTGCAGGTAACCCTCATTTCAAAAATAAGAAGGGAAAACACTCTATTTCTTTATTTTATCCCACTTTATTACTTGGCACTACTGAAAATAGAATTTTAAAGTTATTAGTGACTATGTTCTAACTACTATTTCCTTAATTTTCATCTGCTTGAGATAATTTTACTTTTTCCTTAAAAACTGACTTCATAATAACTTCTAAAAAAAATTACAGTCTATTGTTTTCATTGCTTCATATAAAATAATTTTTCTGTTTTCTGTTGTCTTCCTACTTACCTCTGAATGCATAAATCCCGTAGTAATTTCTCTGCGCTTTTGTCTCTATATTCAAACTCTCCTTAAACATATCTATTGTTTAGTTTTATCTGTATTCTCTATAATAATGAACAAATCTCTGAACCTTCCCTTTGAAATATACACTGATGTTCTTTTCAAATCACTTATAAAACCTCTGTGCTTTATTCGTCTAAGGTATACATATTTGTATCAAGAACACAACTGGACATCTTGTGGTTTGAAACTTTTACTCCTCTCTCCCCCTATTTATTTAGTTCCTCTGTCCATTGCATTCCATCACCCATCGGTCCTACATACTACATCACACTAGACCAGAGAGCCTTTTGTTATGTGCAAACTGTGCGAAGATCTGTTTAAAAGTGAGTGCTAAATTCTCCTTGAGAGTGGTCATGTCTTACATAACATTTCCTGTTTTTGGTCTCCTCACTATCCAACACTTTCTATTGTAGAATTAGAGAGTGCAAAATGAATAATCATCTCATCTCTGCCTTAAGATTGCCTAGGTTTAGAAACTAACTCATGTTCCTTTTGGCTGGGTAAGTTGTCAGGTTGATTTAAGGTCTTGTGATGGTAGTACCTTCTCATTGATATTTGTGAAGATTAAATGAATTAGTATATATGAAGCTCTTAGTAGGACTAAAAAATGCCTTATTTATTTAGTATATAGTATAATATATTAGTATGTGTGGCATATAACTTACTAGTATATAGTATTGCCATTTCTTTCTTCATATATTTGCTACCAGTCTCTAAATGCAGATTCTGTTATATCTAACAACTACAGGTAAATATACACTACTATTGCCTGTCATGTCACTACTTAAATAGTCTTCTGCCTGATGCTCAAAAGTTTCCTAAATTTTACCCCATGTTATTATCTTTCCAATCATCTTTGCTGTTATTTCTTTGTTTTGACACATTAAAAAAAATATATTTTTCCTTCTATTGTCACAATATTTAGTTGCATTTCCACAACTTTTTTCCATAGCATTAAGCAGTCCCTTGACACTTTTATTGGAACTCTCTTTGGGCTATCAAAATTTTATACTTCAAAATCCAACTCAAGTCTCACCTTCTTCCTGAATTTATTGAATACTCTACGAAAGTTCTCTTTCTAAATAGTGTATGCTTTAGAATTCAATTACACAGTTTCACAAGTCTCTAGTTTTTTTACAATATGGTTTTTCCCAGTTAAAATTTATATTTCTTGAGATAAATATTGATTCTCTCTTAGCCTCTATACAAATTTTTGATGTCTCAAAACTCTTATTTCCTCAAGATTAGCCATATGAACTTAGAGATAAATATTAAAAATTAAAATAGATGTTAGTGCCTCTCATGACACAGAGACTCTGTATGTATAATATTGTTGAATAATAAGAAACAATAGATGATCACTGTTTGCTACTGATTATCAAGTATGAATTAAAAAAATCTTAGTCTAAGAATCTTCGTCTAAGATGCTGTATACTGGAAGATTATTGTGGCTTTTCTCTTCTTAAGATTAAAAAAGAAAAGTTATAGTCTGTGTGTCAAAATTTATCCTGTTCTCACTCCACAGATACAGAAGGGAAGTGAGTTTATAGAGCAGAAAGGATACAGGACAATAGCAGTTCTCTCTAACACATTAGACACTCTATACCTCACCATCTCCTGTCTGTCTCTATTGAGCTATATTAAAATAATATCAAGAAAACTGGGAATTCCAAGGAAGGAGATGGTATTTAATGTATAATATTTCCAGTTAAATTCATGAAGTTAAACTTTTTGCTGTCAGTTAGCAAGAGAAAAGATAGAAATGCCTGTGTGGTTATTAAGCAAATATAGCATACAAGTACAGAAACTGTACCAAAAATGTCCTATTTCTTAATCTGTTGTGCTACGACAATAGCTATAATAGTACAGTCAGAAAAATTCTTAAATTTACAGACTAAGCATTTAGCTGAACAAAAACAAACCAAAAAAGCTTTGGAAAATAGTAACTTCTTGTCCTGGGTAACTAGATTTGAAATTAAATCTTCATATTAAGTCAGGCAGTGCTTTAGTGAAAAATAATTGTAATTATTTAAACTCCTAGTAAGAGCAGGATGTCAAACATGGGTGAATGGATGAGACAGATAAAGGTCTTGACAGGAACAGAAACCCCCGTATGAGTTGGTAGTCTAGCCCATTTTATGATTCAGTTCTTGTTGATCTCCTCTGTACAGTGTGCTTACTGACATCCAGACCACTGGCATCTGAACCAGGATGACAGCTGAGGCTAGCACTCAGATAAGTTTATTTGGCCAGCATTGTATTTTAAAAATAAACATACATGCCTCTCAGTAGGCCAGACACTTTTAACTTCACAGTAGTCATTGTCTTGTTTATATATTGTTCTTGGTAGCTTTTTTTAAGCCTTGTCTCCAAACCCTGAAGTTATTTGAATTTGCTACCCCTGGTTTAGGGTTCCAGAAGACCTACATCTCCTTACCCTAGTCTTCCTTTTCTTTATCAATTAAAGTTGGTGCGTATAAAGCTGAATTAGAAGGAACTACGATGAGAGACAGATTCTAGTTTGTTGTACAAAGCCTGTGTATTAAGTCACTTTATTTTTAGTTAATCTACAGTGAACTTGTTTGTATACATATATATATAGGCACACACACATATACATACATGTATGTACTAGGATATGTTCTGCATAACATTTCTGAAAGTATTTTGTAAAAATCCCTTATCAACCTTCATCGGTAGGAAATGTTTATAAGAATCATATTATTAATATTACACACATATAGAACAGTTTACCAAACAAAAATAAATTTTACCAGTTTTACCAAATATTCCTAAATCAATATTAAACACAGTATTAAGTTATATATAATTTTACTTTAATCAACTGTAACCAAAGTGCAACTACTTTTATAAATGTACCCTCACAAAATAACACTCATTTCTCATTCAAAAGCATATGAAAAGCATATCAGCATACTCTTTGGACATAATTAAATGGAATTATTTATACTTATGTGCATACCTATAATAGTTTTTATCAGAAATTAAAATATTTAGACTTAAGATGACAGCACATTCATATAGAGTATACATCATACTTTGATTATTTCTCTATCATGTAGAGTTTCAGTTGCTCAAAATCACCTTCGTGTTAAATTGCTGGTTATAATGAAATATAAAACAGAAACCCTAAGCCAAACACAAATCAAGGTAGACTGAATCAGGATGAAAAGAAATATTCTCGATACCACGTACCTTTTTAATTGTCTTCTCAATGAGCATGTCTCCAACTGGCATTAGAATCCCTCCAAACACAGCCAGGACTGCACCAATGACAGCACCAGCGATGAGCCCACAGTTTCTATTGCACCCCATTTTTCTTGTTCAAGGAAAAACTGACGTTCAGCACCTGCTTCTTTCAAACTCCCAGGTCTGATGAAGGTGGTTGCCAAGAGGTCTGCTTCTTTCGTTAGAAGGAGACCATAAAACAGAAGCATAAATATCAGTACAAAAAGATCAAAGTACAAGGAGAACATGCAACTGAAACAGATCATTTTGCCAGGTATAAACAGACTTTTTTTTTTAGAAAACTTTCTAGGTCTTGTATTTTTTTTTTTTAATTTGACTACCTACCAGTGGTAGAAACAATAAATATCATCACATAGAGCAATTCCTCAAAATCCTCCTCTTTTTTTTTTCCTGTGGATAATTAACATACTGAAATCTTATCTATGGAGAATGTGTATATGTACTCTTGCCCTCTGCCTACCTGTCAGCCTGGGACACTTATGGACATTTTTGCCCTCTATCTGGCTTTTCCACCTAAACACAGCCATTTATACAGTACTACCTGGGGAACAACAGACTGGTTCCAAATAGGAAAAGGAGTACATCAAGGCTGTATATTGTCCCCCTGCTTATTTAACTTCTATGCAGAGTACATCATGAGAAACACTGGGCTGGAAGAAGTACAAGCTAGAATCAAGATTTCCAGGAGAAATATCAGTAACCTCAGATATGCAGATAACACCACCCTTATAGCAGAAAGTGAAGAACTAAAAAGCCTCTTGATGAAAGTGAAAGAGGAGAGTGAAAAAGTTGGCTTATAGCTCAATATTCGGAAAAGATCATGGCATTTGGTCCCATCACTTCATGGGAAATAGGTGGAGAAACAGTGGAAACAGTGACTGACTTAATTTTTTGGACTTCAAAACCACTGCAGATGGTGATTGCAGTCATGAAATTAAAAGACACTTACTCCTTGGAAGGAAAGTTATGACCAACCTAGACAGCATATTAAAAAGCAGAGACATTACTTTGTTAACAAAGGTCCATCTAGTCAAGGCTATGGTTTTACCAGTGGTTATGTATGGATGTGAGAGTTGGACTATAGAGAAAGCTGAGCACTGAAGAATTGATGCTTTTGAACTGTGGTGTTGGAGAAGACTCTTTAGAGTCCCTTGGACTGCCAGGAGATCCAACCAGTCTATCCTAAAGGAGATCAGTCCTGGGTGTTCATTGGAAGGAGTAATTCTGAAGCTGAAACTCCAATACTTTGGCCACCTGATGTGGAAGAGCTGGCTCATTTGAAAAGACCCTAATGCTGGGAAAGATTGAGGACAGGAGAAGGGGATGACAGAGGATGGGATGGTTGGATGGCATCACTGATTCAATGGATGTGAGTTTGGGTAGACTCCGGGAGTTGATGATGGATAGGGAGGCCTGGCATGCTGTGGTTCATGGAGTCACAAAGAGTCGGATGTGACTGAACTGAACTGATCCTGGTGTTCTGCAAACTGAATGTGGGTTGACTGGAGTCTATTCCATCTAAATTCTAAACAAGAATGATAACAAATGTCTTCTTTACCTTTTTCACAATTAGAAAGATACAGTTTTTACAGGAAATGATCTGATGAGTCTTAGGAGTCAGTTCTTCTAATCACTGGTAGCCTATCTGTTAAAACAAAAAACATGAGTAAATTAGGGAAATACATTGTCAGAAAATTAACACTACACTACTCTCTAATATCACCAAAATTATAATCACTGTTAAAAGAAATTTCCATTCTCATGGATATTGAGTTCATGCTTGAATTCTTTCTTATCAACTGTGTTGAAAACGTTGAAATATTTTACATAATATTTTCACTTCTTTTTAATAACTGATTTTTATATCGTCTAAAGGTAAACAGAACTTGAAGAAAATATGTAAGGTAGAGTATATCTAGATTCTGTAATAGGTATTGCTTTCTTACTAGCCTCAAATACATATATTTTAACATATTCAAGAGCAATAGTGTTCCTTTCGTTGTAGGGAGCTGATTCATAGGGCTTCCCTGGTGACTCAGTGGTAAAGAATCTGGCTGCCAATACAGGAGATGTGGGTTGAATCCCTGGGTTGGGATGATCCCTTGGAGAAGCAAGTGGCAATCCACTCTGGTATTTTTGCCTGGGAAATCCCATGGACAGAGGAGCCTGGTGGGCTACAGTTCATGAGGTTGCAAAAGAATCAGACACACTTAGAGACTAAACAACAACAATAAACTGATTCTTAAAAATCCTGTTAAAATCAACTCGATCGTGTCAATATGTATTTCACTTAGTCTTATCTTTGGAAAAAAATTCCTAGCATAATAAGCAGATCCTATGGTAACAAGACTTTATTATTCAAATACCTAAAACATACTATTTAAGCAGTTTTGATTGCAGTAGGAAATCTGTACTAGAGTTGACCTGACATTGATAAACAGAATGTGCTTTGTAGCTTGTAAACAAATACTCCCTAATTCAGAATGCCCTTGCCCAAGGAAGACAAAAATTGCAACAGATTGGAGGGACACACAATATTTTTGTCAGTCTTGTAAGGATAATAGTAAAAATCATACTTCGTTATGGTTTCAGATTTTTCCCTCTGTAGCTTGGTTGTGGTTACAGTACCATTCTGATGGTTTTATTAGTATTTCTTTCCACTTGAGTAAGCATTTAATTTTTTAAAATTATTAATTGCATAGCTAAGAAAATGTTAAGAATAATGTTATTAAAATAAAGGAATAAGACTTTCCCTCAAAATGGAAAAAGGCAAATCTTATAAACTTTTTTCATTCTTCAGAATTTCCATTCTCTTATACCAAATACCTAGGTTGATCCACTGTAAATCAGGGTGAACAAACTGATTCACACTGAGGTCCTGGTGGCTAAGAAGTTTGAATAGTCATTAATGTCACATTTTTTTCCCAATGTAAACAGAACACACAAGCCTAAACAAGTGGTTTACTTTTCCCGTGGAATTTTATGTCTCTGAGCAAGTTGAGTTGTTGTTGTTTAGTTGCTAAGTCATTAGCAACTCTTAGCAACCCATAGGCTGCAGCACGCCAGGCTCCACTATCCTCCACTATCTCCTGGAGTTTGCTCAAATTCATATCCATTGAGTCCATGATGCTATCAAACTATCTAATCCTCTGCTACCCCTTTCTCCTGTTGCCTTCAGTCTTTCCCAGCATCAACGTCTTTTCTAATTAGTCAGCTCGTCACATCAGGTGGCCAAAGTATTGGAGCTTAAACCAGTCCTTCCAATGAATATTCAGGGTGGATTTCCTTTGGGATTGACTGGTTTGATCTCCTTGTAGTCCAAGAGACTCTCAAGAGTCTTCCCCAGCCCCCTAGTTTGAAAGCATCAATTTGTTGGCATTCGACCTTCTTTATGGTTCAACTGTCACATCTGTACATGACTACTATAAAAACCATAGCTTTGGCTATACAGACCTTTGTAGGAAAAGTGATGTCTTTGCTTTTCAGTACACTAAGTTTGGCATAGCTTTCCTTCCTTTATTAATTGCTTGGGGGTAGAATTCGCCTGCCAGTGCAGGAGATGTAAGAGACACAGGTTAGTTTCCTGGGTCAGGAAGATCCCCTAGAAAAGGGAATGGCCACCCACTCCAGTATTCTAGACTGGAGAATTCCATGGACAGAGGAGCCTGGCAGGCTACAGTCCATAGGGTCACATTGGTCATGACTGAAATGATTTAACACAGAGGATGAGGAATAACATGCTCCCTCCTATGGCTTTGGCTAGGATTGTCATAATACAGTGGAATAAATTATTTAAACTTGATAATAATGACTAGATATTCTCAAGTAGAATCTCTCTTCTACTTGTGAATAGCATTCAAGTGTGCTGTACTGTATGTAAGTGACCATATTCAGGGGAGCTTATCAAGTACTATTTTACTGAATGCCCATCTTATAGGCCATTCCCCAGTTCTCATCTGTAAGTTATATTTGAGGTAGACATCAAAATGCAGGGTTCCAAACTGCTGTAATTAAGGGTGGGAGACTCGAGATGAAACCAAAGTGCGATTGGCCACTTTCTTGCCAGATGACCATGGGCAAGCTATTTAATTGCTCTGTTCCTCAATTTCTTCATGTGTAAAGTAAGATTATAAGATGAGACCCCCATTTTTTCATTTAAGCAGCTGGACTGATTCTTCACTCAAATCCTTACATGGAAGACCAAGCCAAGTGACTTAGATTACAGCATTTGTGGGACCACCGAGACCCTGATTCCTAACTAGGTCGCCTGTGTCCCACCTAGCACTATCTTGTCCCATGTTTAGGATGCTTGAGGAGCATCTCTGTAGAACCTGTGGATTGCAGTTTATTAAAAAATTGGATAGGAAACCCCAAGGGTCAAATTCTAGTTTTGTTTATATAACATCAGGAATACAACTCAAATCATCTCTTTGGAAAGATATTGTCTACATAAATGCCACAAAATTATTCAATATTAATGTCCTTTGCAGTTCTGTCACATGGAATATAAAATGATTTTAAAATTACAAATCTTTTATTTCTGAAATGGATATAGGTGTGTATTATTTGTCTGTTCCCAGATTCCATACCTTCACCTAGTTGAGAATCTGTCTGACCTTTCCCAGAATCATTATCCTTTATTTAAGCAGTCCCATGGGCTATAGTGAAGAGTCCCAAGGGGCAAAAAGTCCCCAAAAATCTGCTGGATGAACCAATGTGTTCTTTAGCACCTTCCTCTCTAAACATGAAAGTGCATTATTATACCATCCAAGGACCCTGCGCCCAGAGATGTCAAGTTATTGGCAGACCTGGGTACTGCCTAGACTCTGTCTGTTTTGAACTTAAAACTGAAGTGAGATAGTGCACACAGCCCAGCGCTGTTGAGTCTTCATCAGAAAACAGAAGTGTCAATGATTTATTCTGCTAAATTGCATGCTTGGACAGTTACTAGTATAACACTGGTCTGGATGATATCTAAGCAAAGATAGTAGTGTGACTCACATTCTGCATACATATACTGATATTTTTGACAGAAAGAGATTGACTTTATGAACTTTTTGCCCAGCTTATTTCGTTATCTTGATGCAAGATTTTTTTTCTCTAAAAATAGGCAAGATATTTTATATAAATGTAATCCTTCTTTATCAATGGCTTTGCTTTCCATGGTTTCACTTATCCACAGTCAAAAGTGGTCAACTGAAGCTAACTGAATCTGTAGAAAGTAAAATCTTGGATGAAGGGGACTACTTGGGGTTTGGTGCTATCTCTAGGTTCAGGCACCCACTGAGGGTCTTGGGTTTATCATGCTTCTGTGCCTTGTTACCATAAGTGTTGTTATTATAATCATACTTCAAGCTTATGCTTCATACTACAAAATTACAAATACAGGCTGACCCTTGAACACAGAGGGGTTATGGACAATGCAGGCAGTGGAAAATCCACATATAACTACACCATCAGCTTACCTATGGTATCCAACCAACTGCATATATGGGATCAGGTTGTACTGTAGTATTTATTGAAAAGATACTCCATAAAAGTGCACTGACAAAGTTCAAACCTGTTGTGTCCAAGGGTCAGCTGTAATTTGTGCTTCCCCAGGAGGCGCAGTAGTAAAGAATCTGCCTGCCAATGCAGGAGGTGTGGATTTAATCCCAGGGTCATGAAGATTCCATGGAGAAGGAAATGGCAACCTACTCCAATATTCTTGCCTGGAAAATCCCATTGGACAGAGGAGCCTAGCGGGCTACAGTAAGTACATGGGGTTGTTGCAAAGAGTCAGACAGGACTTAGCGACCGAGCATACACGCCACTGTAGTTTTATTCACCTGAAGCAAAGGAGGAACCAACAAATTAAATAGGACATGCACTGAATACATGAGAAAAGTTCAGGTTACCCAGCATGCTGCACTCAACAACAGCTGTATAAAGTGTAGTTTGTCTCCACTATTCTCTCAAATGTAGCTATTTAGAGCAGATAAGATTTGCATTTTGCACACTTGGTTTTCTTAATCATACAGATTCTTTCATAATAATTTTTTTTTTTTGCTAATTTTAGGTTAAATTTTATTCTTTACCCTTATTTCTTTATTAGAAATAATGTACTGCTTGCTTCAGTCCAATTCAGTTCAGTTACTCAGTCATGTCCGACTCTTTGTGACCCCATGAACTGCAGCATGCCAGGTCTCCCTGTCCATCACCAAATCCCAGAGTTCACCCAAACCCATGTCCATCAAGTCAGTGATGCCATCCAGCCATCTCATCCTCTGTCATCCCGTTCTCCTCCTGCCCCCAATCCCTCCCAGCATCAGAGTCTTTTCCAATGAGTCAACTCTTTGCATGAGATGGCCAAAGTATTAGAGTTTCAGCTTTAGCATCAGTCTTTCCAATGAACACCCAGGACTGATCTCCTTTAGAATGGACTGGTTGGATCTCCTTGCAGTCCAAGGGACTCTCAAGAGTCTTCTCCAACACCACAGTCCAAAAGCATCAATTCTTCGGCGTTCAGCTTTCTTCACAGTCCAACTCTCACATCCATACATGACCACTGGATAATCATAGCCTTGACTAGGTGGACCTTTATTGGCAAAGTAATGTCTCTGCTTTTCAATATGCTATCTAGGTTGGTCATAGCTTTCCTTCCAAGGAGTAAGCTGCTTGCTTAAAGTACTTCAATTTAGAAAACAAAAAATTCACATATACAGGAAAGAAAACTTATTTTTGAGACTTACAAGAAGAAAGACGAGAAAATAAAGACATTGTAAGATCCCACTAATCCCATACCTTTCTTCACTGTGTCCTGTCAGTTCACAGACCATAAATCCTACTCTTTTTGTGGAGTTTGTGAACGTAACTACATGTGGGCTGTTTATTTTCTTGCTGTCAAGTCAACAGTGTGTTTCTAGATGAACTTATGAGTGTTATGCCTTTCCATTATGTTGGAAACCTGGTGGTCGGAACTGAGACTGAGCTTTAAGAAGTGTCCCCAGAAGTAGGTCAGAATAATAGAGAAACTTCCTAGAGAATTTGTGATTATTTTCATGTGTGTATAGAGCTGTGTTTCCTTGGAAACTCCACCCAGAAAAAGGCATGGCCAAGAGGTATGGTTTCCTGGGATATGAACTATGAAACTTTAAAACAGTTTCATATTACATACTTGGGCTATGAATGAATGCAGGACCTAGATGACATTTTCTGACTCATGAGTGAATATCCCAAATTTCCTATTCTATCCATAAGCCTTCCTTCTGCTTGTCTTCAGAATAGGAAACCAGATCACATCTCTGTTTTCTACTGGACACACAAGTAATTCTTTTAATACATGGCCTTTTCCTCACTGAATACAGTATTTGCCCACAAAACCCAGGTTTGGAGTTTGTGGGCGATTAATTCAATGACAGGTTGAATATGAAAATTAGCTTTCCAAATTAACTTCCTTTTCACACTCTTACCTTACATGATATCTAAGTGTGTTTTCAAAGCCATGATTCCCTAGACATGAGTAAGATGCAGATTCATATCAAGCTGGTTAAATCAGTTATTTAAATCTGGTTGTGTTTCATCAAGTGAATACCTAAGGTCACTAGATTAAATCGTACTTATTTTAATGCAATCCCAACATTTGAAGGTAGTTAAAAGAATATCTATTCTGATCAAAGTGGGCAGCAACTGTGGCCCTTTCCCCTTCTAGTCACATCTCATTTGGGCTCTGAGTCATCCCCGCAGAACCCTAGGGCTCTGTGGTAAATGTTTAAATTAGATTCAGAAATCCTCATCATCTTCTCTTATTGAAGTTACCATAATCTTTTTTAATGTATATGGGCATTTCCATCCTATCAGAATATATGGAGGTAAATATATACAATAGAAAATGTATAGATATCATAATATAACACACTTCACTAAATTATGCCTTTCAAATATAACAACTTTTACTTTTGTGGTAATCTTAAAATAATTAAAACAATAATTACATTGACTTCATTATCACATTAAATGTTCTTCTAGAAACACACCAATCTTTTGGAGTAGGTTTTAGAGTACTTGATATGACCCACAGAGATGTTATGGGAAGGGAGGTGGGAGGGGGGTTCATGTTTGGGAACACATGTAAGAATTAAAGATTTTAAAATTAAAAAAAAAAGAAATTTAAAAAAATAGAGTACTTGATTATAGAGATTACTATAGATTTGAAATGATTCTCTCAGAGTCTTATCAGTTTAAATAGAATTATCTAGAACCATTCTTGATTTTTGAATCCTGATAGAAACACTATTGTTTCTTTTTCCCCAACCCAACTCTTCCTATGAATGGGAAGATACTATAAGATTTTCAATAGTTATTATTCTGGGCTTTGAATTCAAGTAATTTAGGTTTGCTTTGCAGGCTAACATAGTTTCTCTGTGGCTCAGTTTTCTCTCAAATGGGTATATATACATCTCTCAGTTCAGTTCAGTTGCTCAGTCATGTCTGACTCTTGGCGACCCCATGAATCACAGCGTGCCAGCCTCCCTGTCCATCACCATCTCCCAGAGTTCACTCAGACTCACGTCCATCGAGTCCGTGATGCCATCCAGCCGTCTCATCCTCTGTTGTCCCCTTCTCCTCCTGCCCCCAATCCCTCCCAGCATCAGAATCTTATATATGGTTATAAATGTCAAGTAAAATTCAGTGAGAAGGAATAAAATTTCCTATCATAGCACCTGTTATTTTATTTGCAATATTATGAAATATATTGAACTGTAACAACAGTAAAATATTATTGTGAATTGGCCAAGTATTTTTTAAAATTCTAGTAAATGTGTCTTTTTCATAAATAATAAATGATCATTTCCAAAACTCTTAGATTACAATAAAATCTGATGAGATGGCTTATTCTTAGGTATACAGGGGTTTAGAATATTATGCAAATGAAAAATCAACTCCTAGGTTAGAATAATTTCTCAAAACTTTCAACCATGACTTGGGCCACTGAATTAAAAAATGCCTTGTAATTAAATCAGAAAATAGTTACAGAATCAGTTCTTTCAGGAAGAAAGAATCCACAAGATTTTTTGCCTATAGTGTAGCAACTATAACTCCCAAGATAAATTCCAAAATTTTCAGTGCATTCTGTCTAGTACCTCTCTAATTATAGTTTTATTCCTCTCAGTTTAACTTCTATCTGATGTTTGTGTATTAAATTTATTGTTCTGTTCTTGTAGTGATTCTGGTAAATGAAACAAATTTCTGTGTATTTTTTTTCTCTCATGAAATCCAGTGGACCACTGGACTCTTCTATATAACAAAATTTTTGAAAAATATTATTTTGGTTATTTTTTGACTGAATATTAAGAGCATTTTTTTAAACTGCTTTAAAACTACACACTAAAGAACTGAAGTACATGCATAGATTTTAAAAACATTTTTCAATATGTTACTTGACAATTCTAGAAACTGTTTGAAATTTACTATAGTGAATTTATGCCATTTACAGTTATGTATGAGTTCACTTACTATAATTAATTTATAGCTTTTAATTTCTCCAGAATGATTTGTCATTTATTAGTATTATCATTCAAGAAAATAATTTGCTGCTATTTGTAATAAGTTTCCTAAACTTATTAGTTTCCTAACTTATTAGTTTCCTAACTTATTAGTTTCCTAACTTATAAGTTTTCTAAAATCACAAAAACTTCAATTTTTAAAAAATTCTATTACCAAGTTTTATATAATTTATACAGTTATATAAATCAAAATGATTTGGAATTAATATAATTTACCATTCCCAGCAGCAAGTAAAATTCAGTGAGAATGAATTTTTTTTTAAATGCTGAAGAGGAATATATCCAAAATATACACTGCTGTTCATGTAGACAAAGTCAGGTTCACCAAAAAATTGTGACATTAAAAAATAGAAGATTAAATAAACCAAAGACTCTCTAAAATAATAAGTACTGAAGAATTGCATATTAGAAAGCATGTTGGCATAAGTGTGTCAAGTGACTTTTAAGAACTAATCCTACTGATTTTTATTTATGTTGATTTTCATTCATAAAACCATGCACAATTACCCTGAGAAGACAATAAAAGTTCTAAAGTAACAAAATTGGATAGTACATCATTTTAACAAAAACTGTTTATGCATAAACATAAGGTTTTAAACACCAAGAAGCAACATGACACTGATTATTAGACAAAGTTTTAATATTTCTTAAACATAATAGGTAAGGTTGATAACTTTGGAAACAACACAAACCTAGCTTTTAGGAAAAGCCTAATGATTTCAAAAAACAGTTCCTGCTTACTGCTGCTGTTCTTTAACTTTAAGGGTGTGTATATAATAGTGTCATCTCCTGTCATTTACGAGACAGAAATTTAAAAAAAAATCAGTATGACTTACCTTTAAAAAGACTAAGAAGTATTTTCCGATCAAATGTTCCAACATTTGAACAGTCAGTTCTTAGTAGGACCAAATGGTATCCTGCAGAAAACCCTACACTGAAATCCTCATTATAAAAAGTATGTGAGTTTAAATATACTTTAAAAAAAAAAAGAGAGAGAAAGGCAACGTCAGTCAGATCCCAATGAGTGTTTGTTCTAAAAGGAGTTTGAAAAAAAAAAAAGGAAACCCCACACTTCCCACTTAGAGTGTGTGGGAGGGGTGTGATAGGTCTTGAGGGTCTGTTTTTATATTGTAGCGCAGACCTATTACCTATATCTGAGATCTTCTGCTGTCTTTTTTTTTTTTTCCTTCTTTTGGCCATTTTCCCATCCAAGTAAGTCAGAGGCCAGAGAGACAAAAGGAGCTAGCTTGCTGAGCGGCCTTTCATATACAGTCATTATTCCAGATGATAAACCGGGCCTGGGGGTGGAAAATGTAAATTGGGAAGAATTACCTGCTTCTTTCACTTTCCTGCTTGAAAAACCTACTTCATGAAGTTTAAATAAAATGTACTTTCTATGCTTCATTTATTCAAAGTGTGTCAAGTCTAATGATTTTAAAAACAGTTGGACTTCGTCAATCAACAGGGATGACAAAAAGACTTTAAAAAAGGAAATAGCCTACTCTTCTAACTGGAAGCTCTTCACTATTTATTATTTTCTGTTAGTCTTACAGAAATTTCATGAGCAGAGCAAAATCCTCTATGAAAACCAAGAAGTTATATTTCTCTTAGATCTCTTTAGATAAAAAGACAATTTTAAATAATATTTAAATAAAATTTCATATCAAAAGCCATCCTAAATAGTAAAAGTATATAATGAAGTTACTTTTAAAAGAAAGGCATTATTTTAAAATTTCATCAAAAAAGAAGACCTTAAGCTTTTGGGGAGAAAAGACCCACATGTTAAAATCCCACTCTTAGAAAGAAATTCTCAGAATCCTACAGGGAAAATAAAAATCTTCAGGTTAAACTGTTATCTGTCAGACCAGATGAATAAATGCCTCTAACTCAGCCTTGAAAGACAACAGCATAACAATAACAGGCAGAAATACATTTACTTCATTAGATCATATTTAAACCAGTCCTCACTGGGCTGTTTGTGCTATTGCTTCTAGGCATGTGTTGTATTCTCTCATTTGCTAGCTGTGCAATACAACTGGAAAGGAACCCAAAGCAATATTTTACCTTGAGCATTGCTTTCTTTTTCCAGGATATTTTTATAGACAAATTTATTTAATAATTAATGTTATAGAAGTCTTTAGTTATATTGGGATTGTTTTTCCAAATATCACTTAATTAGGATAAAGTAGAAATGGCCTTGTGTAATCTCACTATGATTTATGCTTTTTAGAAAGAATAATTTAAAGATTTTAGATAATTTAAAAAGATGATTCCCTTATCACTGTGACATTTTATCTTTGTTATACTAATAAAAAGGTAATATAAAGGCTAGTTTAATAATTATTTTGATATTGAATATCTATTTTATTGTATTTAAGCTGCTTTGATAACATTTCCTTCTCAGCCTTAATTCTCACAAATATACACAAGTACACACGTACACAAATACCCTCCAGTGTGACAATTCAGAAATAGCCCACCAACACAGAAGTTCAGATGCTATTTTAAACAGCCTATCGTAAATGCACTGAAAGGATAATTAAATTATATAAAAAATGAACATTGTTAGAGTAAGATATTTCAGAAGAAATACCTGTAAAATTGATACTTAAGCTGACACTGAATTTACTTGGATTACTATTTCATCAGTAGTCTAATGACATCTAAATTCTTTGTCTTTGGAGAGGAAAATGTCACACTTTCCCATGAGCAGCCCAAAGAATCAAATTTGCATTCCCAGAGGCAGCTGTTAACTGTTTTAATACTGTGCACAACAGTTCCTGATACAGGAAAACACAGGAAACCCAGAGCCAAGTAAAAGCTGCAATCATATGTCTGTATTTTGAGCAAAATGTTCACCTTGAACAACAAGGCAGGAAACTGCTGCACCCATTTCTCAGTAATGCATGTTGGGGTTTTCATTTTTAAAAGATTATGTATATGCAGTATTTTTAAGGGATATTTTTATATGAGCATATACATTACCTTCTGTAAGTCCACTAGAACAGATGTAGCAGAATGAAAGCTCAAACTGTCAGTATGCTAAGTAAGCTTAGGCACAGTGCTTTGCAAACTTTTTACCTGGAAGATCACTTAGAATTTGGAATCAAACAGACTACAGTGACTTGCAGTGTACTACCACTAGCTATATTGACTGGGGATTAGGAGTTAACTAACAATTTATTCTTACTTTCTTAATCAAAAAATGGAGAAAACTAAGAGATCATAATAAGGACTAACTGAGGTGGATTGTGTGCAGCACTTGACAGGGGCCTGACTGTGAGGCAACGAAGTGCTTCCCTTCCCCTCAAGTCATTGTCCCTTTCTCCCTTCTGCTTTGATTACTGGAGATCACACAGCACCATCAGACAAGCATTTGGCTTCTTTTTTTTTTTTTTTTGGTTCTTTCTCTGCATTTGCTAGAATGTTGACTCCATGGAATGAGACCCTTGTCTGTTTATTGCACTGCTGAAGCCCCAGGAGCACAGAGCAGGCTCATAGCTGGTAATCAGTTGAATGACTGGATGCACATGATTGTCATAACCACAATAATATTTTTGAAAGAAATGAGAATGGCCAGAAATAAGAGGTTATTATACTGTTTGTTCATACCACAGATATACAGTGCTTTGAGATGAAGGGCATATGCTATGGAAGTAAATGGACCTAACTCAGAATTTGGAGTTCATCCCTTGCTAGAGTGTGTGACTTGTTGCTACTACCTTGCCTCTGTAAGTCATAGTGGAAATAGCCCCCTCTCAGAATTGTTGCAAAGGTGAGAGTAGTAATGTGACGAACTCAGTGCAGTTCTTGACATATATAGTATTTGTTTAATAAATAATTGGTATGGTGATCGTTTTCTATTAAGCAAATTTTTATTTTAGGGAATTCATTAAGGTAATATGGACAAGTAAAAAATATTGAATATTATAAAAAGGTGTAAAATGAGAAGTCTCATTCAAGCATCAATTTTATTCCTCAGAAGTGCCCAATGTTAGGTATGTCACTACCACCTAGGAATTTTATAAATTTTAAATGTACTTATATATATATAAACTTATATGTATATACTTATGTATGTTATAAACTTATAAGTATAAACATACAGCATACAGTCATCATTTTACTTATTTCCTAAGTAAAAACTTAAAAGTTTAAAACATACACACACGCACACGCACACACACACACACACACACATACATACATACATATATGGACTAAACCATATGCTGAATCACACTTTCTACAACATGTCTCTTTAATATCAAGGGACTTGGAGATATTTTCATATAATTGATAGTGTTAACTCTCTTTTTTCTTTCTCAATTATTGGAAAAAATAGTCCTAAAAATGTACCATTTTCTTTTAAATGACCAATATCATATGTAATAGAACTTTTGATTTTTCTTTTTCCATTCTGTTACACCTTTCTTCCCTGGTGGCTCAGAGTAAAGAATCTGCCTGCCACTATAGGAGACATCGGAGACATGGATTCAATCCCTGTGTCAGAAAGGTCCCCTGGAGGAGGAAATAGCAACCCACTCCGGTGTTCTTGCGTGGAGAATCCCATGGACAGAGGCGCCTGGCAGGCTACAGTCCATGGGGTTGCAAAGAGTTGGACATGACTGAACATACACACATAATGGAAAAACCTGAACAGATTTTTGGCTAACCAATTTGTTCTTTGAGCTTACAAAAGCAATGCTAAAAATTTATGTACATATCTAATTTTGTTTACTGTGCTAGGACACTAGTAAATGGCAGAAAGTGAAATTTCTGGGTGAGAAGTATGTACTTGTTTTGGCAAGGGGAGTTTTACCCGATTTCTGTTCATGCATGTATACAGCAACGTGTGAAAAGGCCCATCTTCATACATTGGTCACACTGGCTCATACTAAACTCCGTTTATAAGTACTTATTTTATTGTTAAATATTTGAGTGAAGTTTCACCAATTGTCTAAAGCATATTAGCATTTCTATTTTTAAACATTTGTGATATCTTTTCCTTATTAGCTAATAAGGAAATAACCAGTCTTCTGACATTTGACAATTTTTTTAAAAAAGTTTTTTGACTAAACTTTATTGAATTTTTAAGTTACTGAAAATTTCCATTTTTATGCCATTAACTTTCACAGTAATTCCCTTTTAAGTATTATGTCATGCTTTGAAATGCTTTCTCCAAAAATAGGAAAAATAATAAACTTTATTCTAGCATTTCTATGGTTTCAAAAATCCTTTAGAATATGTTTCTAGATTAGCTAATTCACGGCATATAACACTTGTGAAGTAAAAGAGTGAAGTACATTGAGTAATTATAAATATTGCAACATATCTGAGAAGCATACAATGGAAGCATAGTAGAAGAGGAATTGCATGGCATGGCCCAAGTTCTGACCACAGCCCTATTAATAATAATAACAATCATAGGTTTTGTGAATGAGCAGCCCACAGTCATAGTTCTCATTTCCTGTCTTGTCAAAGAGAGTAACTACAGAACCTACCTACAGCCTCAAGCTGACAAGCCACACGACAGATTTGTAAAGCTTTCTAGAGATTCTATGTAGTAGATAAAAACTTTTAATTGACCCTCTTTTATTTTTAACACTTCAGCAAATGAAAAGAATTTTAGTATCATGTGCATTAAAATTCTAGATTGTATGGTTAAGCAAAGACCTATAAATTATGATGATGATGCAATAACAGAGTTAACATGTATTGAGGGCTTATCTGCCAGTTGTTGAAATAAGTGTCTCATATAAGTTATCTTATTGACCTGTCATACAACCTTGCTATGTTTTTAGACAACTAGTTGAGGTCACACAGCTACTATGTGCCATAATAATAAAAACCCATATAGACTGACTAAGAGTCTATAGTCTTTCCGAAAGAAAAATGTGTATGTGTGTATATATATATATATATATATATATATATATATGAGTTCTTGATCAATACCTAATTTACATATCCTTTTTAGCACATTTGTTCAAGCTGAATAACAATTTTAAATAGCCTAATATAAGAAAATGATATTAAGTACAATAAACAAGGAATGAACAGTGAAAGTATTCTGTAATTAACAGTTAACAGAATTATTTTGAAATTAACTCAAAAAATAAAATTCATTCTGAAGACCTATAACACATAATACTGCACAGATACACTGTAAAGTATCTTAAAACTTTAGTTACCAGTGTAAAACCATAAGGCAAAATTTGATTTATCACTTTAATCCTTGGGATAACTAATCATGGAGATTTACACACACACATATTTATGTACATGTATAGCACACATGATTATGTGTGCTAACTAACCATGGAGATTTACACACACACATATTTATGTACATGTATAGCACACATGATTATGTGTGCTACATAAATAGATATCTATTTTTCCAAATGCTGCCCTGGTCATTATGGAAGTATTAAACCAATGACAGGTTCTATCTGTTTTATATGATGAGGTGGGGCTTCACATACCGGAATGAAATACATATGTACATAATTTAAAGAGACTAGTACATGCATAAGACATAGACATGATAATGCCAGTGAAAGCTTAAGAGATTAAAATGGAAGTTTTTAATACCGCTTTTAAAGGAAAATTTCAAAGGACTACATTAAGGATAATGCAGAATATCTGGGTCATTAAAGTTTAGCCTTAAGCTACATCATCTAATGAATCAAAGCACACGATCAAAGTATTGACAAACCTACTGCATTCATGATGCAAACTTTCCCCTGTGTTTCCTAGAAGCCATGGTAGGAGCCGTGTATAAAGAGAGAACACCTCTCTATATCTGGATAGATCTTATATGGGCAGGGCCATATAAATATGTAAATTCCACAGGCCTAAAAATGTTGGCAGATCTAATCTTTATCTGAACTGTTTGCAAAGCTGACTTAACTCTCTGAGGAGGTGGAGAAATGTCAACATTTAAACAATACTAAGAAACTTAAGAAAGTGTTAAGATTTGCATAGTTGTCAGTACAATTTGTGTTCATACAGTGGAAGGGAAATAATTAGGAGGGAACAACAGAAATCTTCAAGTAAGAGGATAGCTTGGCTTCAAAGCTTGGTGTTATGAAACAGTAGGGGGAAAATCAATAATCAATAACAAAATATAGGATTTAGTTAGTTAAACAATGTCAAAAAAGATTGAAAAAGTTATGTGAGCAATTAATTTGTAATTTCAAGGGGCAGAAATACTTAATTCTTTGAATTGAGGGTACAACAAAGTTTTCTTTTGAGACATGTCATCTACGTTATAAATGGTCCCTGTAGGGTCTTAAAAAGGAAATAAAATAATTTTAAGAAGAGTTAGAGAATCAATTTACACATTCACATTGGTTGATGGCTTGATCAAAATGATATGCTTTAAAATGCTAAAGGATGTTTTTCACTCTTTTTAACTACCAGCAGAAAAAAAAAAAAACTTAAAGAGCATGATGAATGTTTAAAACCAGGAAAGAAATCAGATGGATAATGAGAACAATAATTCTGTTCCATTTACTAAAAACGAGACAACCATACTCTAGTCCATCTTTTTCACAATTTTGTTGTCTGTGCCAACTGATAATCTGTTAAATTTGGAGATATACAACACTTGGGTGTCAGATTCCTGAAAGAGTTAAACTCATATACATGCATACACACATGCGCGCACACGCACACACACATTTTCCAGGGACAGGGAAGCATAATCAAATTCCTTTTTAAAGCTGAGAAAATACTTTCTAAGAAGCATGTCATATAATAATAATTTTAGAAATCACCACATAGGAAATAGTACATTCCTAATGCCTTTCTTTTTCTGTTTGCTTGAAATGGAAAAGTTTGATCCTTCTCCCCTGACACTTTTAAAAAACATTTGGTACAAACCTTGCATTCGAGGGGCACAGCAGTATGAAACAGTCTATCATTCTATCATGTATACTATCATGTAAGAATTGAATCGCCAGTCTATGTCTGACGCAGGATACAGCATGCTTGGGGCTGGTGCATGGGGATGACCCACTGAGATGTTATGGGGAGGGAGGTGGGAGGGGGGTTCATGTTTGGAAACACATGTAAGAATTAAAGACTTTAAAATTTAAAAAAATTTAAAAAAATAAAATAAAATGGTCAAGGTAAAAAAACAAAAACAAAAACAAAAAAACAGTCTATCAAACCCTAAAGTGAAAATGTTAGTCGCTCAGTCATGTCTAACTCTTTGTGACCCCTAGACTGTAGCCTGCCAGACTCCTCCACCATGGGATTCTCCAGGCAAGAATACTGAAGTGGGTGGCCATTCCCTTCTCCAGAGGATCTCCCCAACCCAGGTCTCCAGAATTGCAGGCAGATTCTTTACCATCTGAGCCACCAGGGAAGGCCATCACAGTCAAATCAAATCATCATTTCCCCAGATTTGTTCTCAGAGACTTAAGGAGCAGATCTGCTTGTGGTCAAGCCTGAGTTTTCTGTCTTTCAAGAGGCCAAGGAGTTTGGATTAGAGTGCTACTTCTCAAATAAACTTCTTCGGAGAACTTGAAATGTATTAAGATTTCGAAGAATCCATAAGTATTCAAAGTTGGAACATCTTACTCTAATTGTATTTTTCATTTTGAACAAAGCCTCATATAATAGCTTGTAGAAACAAACCAATTCTTGTAACATATATGCACACCCAAATATAGAGTGTATATCTATCTATGTAGTAAAACTTCTGGAAGCAAATGTTTTCCTGGAAATGTTATAAATCTTTAAAATTCTTTCTATATATCTTATTTTCATGACTGTGTTCTGTAAATCATAAACATGAAAACCTAAACAGAATAAAAATGGAAGACTAGTACTGTTTAATGCATAAGGTAGATTTCATAAAAATTCAGAATTCTAAATTAGCAGAACCCTGCAATTGTCCTGCATGTTTCTCCGTGACACATTTGGTTAGCTGCTTAAATGAAGCAAATGACAAGTACTCAGGAGTATAGTAACACTTTCTCTTTAGTATCTGCACAAAATTTAGTAAATTTTAAGGAAAAGAGAAGTTCAACTTACCTATTAAACTTCATTTTAGCACTCACATGTTAGTAACCACATTAAAGTTTGCTTCACATTAGGGGGCATTGACAATGGCTTGGATAAAGGAATTTACCTTAGGTTAAGTAGAAAGAAATCTTCCAATTCTTAAGTAGGTTTAGGTAACATCAGCCTTGTCTTTATGAAAGGGTCTGTCATCCTCAGTGTTCTCCAAAAGGCAACCAAGGACTCAAATTGTGCATCCTCTTAACAGATCCCCGAACTTCACTTTGTTAGGAGGTTGTGATTTAAGTAAACAGCAAGTTACGGAATCTGAATTGCTGTGGAATGTCACCCTCAAATGACTCTACTGGCCCTGCTAGTTCTGCACTGCTTGGTACATGTAGCCTCAGAGATTGTTCTAACAACTGTTTTCTTGGCTTTCAGGACATTCAGTCGTGGTATTTAGTAAGCAAACTCTGCTACTCCACAATACCTCCTGTTCATGGATAAAGGTAAAAATGTTAATCAAGATCCTATGGTATCCCAATGTGTTTCAGTGTATTCTGTAATATTCCTTTTGTTAATGACACACAGAAAATTCCTAATCCCAGTGTATTCACTCTGAATATCATTGTTTTCCAATCTGTGTATACAAGGTTTGGAACACAGTCCTTCAAGTAGTCCAAGGACTAAAAACATTTTCTGGACAGGTTCCAAGACTGCTGCAGGCCTGTTTTTCCTCTCATTTTCTGCAACCCCTCAGGGAAAACTGGATAATCACAGTAGGTTGTAGAAAAGAGGATTACATTAAAGTAATATTTGGAGGTGAAATAAGCCCATGGAAACCATACCATTTCATGCAACTCAAAATTAAAAGCCACTAAATATTTCCCATGTTATAAAGAAGCCTGTCCCCCAATACTATTTTTATGTTTCAGGATAGATTTCTCTCCTCCACAAGCTTCCCAGTTTTCATTGTTTTCCTTTTTTTCTTCCTTGGTTACCTTGCGTTTATCTATCCTAGTTGATTTTTATTTGACATCTCATTTTTTATCCAATAGTTTTTCAAAATTCAGTGTGGTTTTAGGTATGTAAATTTGGAATTGCATGCAAATTAACTTACTACAATTATAAAATCACAGCTATTCCTAAATTACCAGAAACCATAAATTCATTTGGCCCTTCACACCTTTTATTGATATGTTCACATTACCCACTTAACTGGTAGTTTTGCTGTGAAAAACATCCACCCTCCAGTGGTAGTTCAGTACACAATCACAGATTTCCATATATTACCAAAAATATTTTGGTTATGACTGAACCATATTCTGCCATTTATTCTTTTAATCTCATATTACCATCCTGTTGGAGTAGGAAATGGCAACCCACTCCAGTTTTCCTGCCTGGGAAATTCCATGGACAGAGGAGCCTGGCAGGCTACAGTCCATGGGGTCGCAAAGAGTCAGACCTGATTGTGCACACACACCTTACCATCCTGTATAGTAGAAAACATTTAAATTCTTTAAGCTCTGAAACAAAATAAAGATTAAAACAAAATAGAAGATCAAACTAAATTTGTGCTATTTACTGAAATTTCTCTGGCTCGTTTGCCATGTCACGTAGGTTAGGGAAAAAAATACTGTAGTGATTTTCTTTGTAAGTGTTTTGGTGCAAACTAATTACAGGGAAACCTTTTCTTTTTGTGATAAACGATTCCACCATTGAAAATATCATCCTTTCAGACAATCTTCATCCAATATCAAGTGATTAAAATTAAAATTGAAAATAGACAACATAGTTTTTTAAAAATTCCAATGCATATGTGTTGAGATATGTTTTAGGGAACTGGCTTCAGTTGTAAAGATGAAACATAATGATTAAATATAACTAAATTCAGCCTTTTGATTAAATCATAACCTTTAAGGGATATTTCCACATGTTTAAGAATTTCCCAGAGGAAAGGAAGATCATAATGTTTCTTCAAGAACTTATCCTAGCCTAACAGATCATTCAGTTCAGTTCAGTCACTCAGTCGTGTCTGACTCTTTGTGACACTCTTTGCGACACTGAATCGCAGCACTCCAGGCCTCCCTGTCCATCACCATCTCCTGGAATTCACTCAGACTCGCGTCCATCGAGTCAGTGATGCCATCCAGCCATCTCATCCTCGGTTGTCCCCTTCTCCTCCTGCCCCAATCCCTCCCAAAATCAAAGTCTTTTCCAATGAGACAACTCTTTGCATGAGGTGGCCAAAGTACTGGAGTTTCAGCTCTAGCATTATTCCTTCCAAAGAAAGCCCAGGGTTGATCTCCGTCAGAATGAACTGGTTGGATCTCCTTGCAGTCCAAGGGACTCTCAAGAGTCTTCTCCAACACCACAGTTCAAAAGCATCAATTCTTCGGTGCTCAGCCTTCTTCACAGTCCAACTCTCACATCCATACATGACCACTGGAAAAACCATAGCCTTGACTAGACGGACCTTAGTCGGCAAAGTAATGTCTCTGCTTTTGAATATGCTATCTAGGTTGGTCATAACTTTTCTTCCAAGGAGTAAGTGTCTTTTAATTTCATGGCTGCAATCACCATCTGCAGTGATTTTGGAGCCCAAAAAAATAAAGTCTGACACTGTTTCCACTGTTTCCCCGTCTATTTCCCATGAAGTGATGGGACCAGATGCCATGATCTTCGTTTTCTGAATGTTGAGCTTTAAGCCAACTTTTTCACTCTCTTCTTTTACTTTCATCAAGAGACTTTTCAGTTCCTCTTCACTTTCTGCCATAAGGGTGGTGTCATCTGCATATCTGAGGTGATTGATATTTCTCCCGGCAATCTTGATTCCAGCTTGTGATTCCTCCAGTCCAGCGTTTCTCATGATGTACTCTGCATATCATTAGTATATCCTACGTAGTTAGAAGTAACTGATGTTCTAGAAACCATGAGCAACTGACTTTGTTTTCGGAGATGACTCACAACACTGAATACAGAAGAAAAGATTCAAAAGTTTCCTCCATATTTTGTTTTATAAAACATGTATTGTCATGGTACTAACATGATATTTCCATGTGGTCACAAAGAGTTGGACATGACTGAGTGACTGAACTGAACATGATATTGCCTCTAAAAATGTCAATGTTCTATTTAATATTTTTTATTAAATCCCTATTTAATTGTTGTAAGTTAAAGCATTATACTCTGATGCTGGGAGGGTTTGGGGACAGGAGGAGAAGGGGACAACAGAGGATGAGATGGCTGGATGGCATCACTGACTCGATGGACGTTAGTCTGAGTGAACTCCGGGAGATGGTGATGGACAGGGAGGCCTGGCGTGCTGTGATTCATGGGGTTGCAGGGTCGGACACGACTGAGCGACTGAACTGAACTGAACTGAAAGCGTTATAAGCACTTCAGTGTTATAAAAACATACATCTCAGGACTCACAAAAGCTTTGCTCTTTTGTTCAGTATGGGTGGGAATGATCTTTTCACTATTATCTCTCCCCATCTTCCTATTTATTTGTAATAAGGAAACATGTACGAATGCTGCCAGGAACCATCTTAGAACTTCAAGGAAACTAGCTTGAAAGCCAACACCCAAATAACAGGCAAGAGCAAATAAGTTCAAAAGAACCAACAGTTTGATCTAACTGTGCCTACAGAGTGCTAACTCTGAAGTTTTTTAGTTAAGCTGTACCCTAAATCCCTGAATTGATACAATGGTTTGAGTTGAAAACACTCAAACTTATATCCTGAGATTCTATGTAAATTGTGAACTGTAGATCACAAACATTTTAAATAACTAAACATCTAACCAAATTTCTCCTCATTAACTATCATCAAGAAATGTGGTTTAATCAATAGGTCCCTAAAAAAAAGGAAATAAACAGTCCCTACAACATGGTTTTGTATACCATGTGCAACAAGCAGAGATCTTAATATTAAGCACATACAAAAAGCCACGTGACTATATTTATTCATCTTTATATCTCCAGAATGCTTTAGTGTCCTACTCATACAAAGTATAACAAAAAAGCTCAGTTCATTATATACTCATTTATGACTTCCAAGGGAGAGGTCACAGTGGAACTCTCTATAATATATTCACTGAGAACTGTGTTGGGAACATTTACTTTTATATGCCAGATTTTAAAATAGTTGCTTACACATAATAGGTATTCAGATACTCATCAAATAAATACTGAAAAACCTATACTACAAGTGTCACAACATACATTAAAGAGACATGGGTATGTTAAATACTTTGGCAGAATATATTTACTTTTCCAAGATATCCAACATAGAATTTAAAAGGACTAGTTATCTGAATTATTAAACAGTCAGGTTCTTCCACACTGAAAAATATTTATTCTCAAGGAGGGCTTACTTCTATTGTTCCACAGATATGTATTGAGTAACTGCAGTACAAGGACAAACAATATACCACTACACGATAAGCTTTTCTCAAATATTTTAAATGGTCAAATGTGCCAATTATGTTTATATCTTCACTGCCAGGAACAGACATATTGATTAAAGTGAAGATTTCAAAAATTTATGAAAATAATTCAATCATAGGCCAAAAATAATGATTAAATATAGATCATTCCTTGTATTAGGTTTTTTGCCAATCAAAAATTCTAAGTCTCCTGAGTATTATACTCTACCATCTAATTTTACATGCCAATCTACTATCTATTTATAAGCTAACGTGTGATCCCTTGCTAATAGTTTGATCCCTTTGGGTTATTTAGTCCATTTGTACTGGACTGTTCACTTATTTTGTTAAAAAATATCCGATTGCACAAATGCACCTCTGTTGAGGGTGCCAGGGTAGCCCAATCATTGGACCCTTAAACAAGGACCTCTGAGAACTGGCTTTTCTGTTCTGATGACAATTAATTTAACTAAAATAGCCCAATTTTTGTCTTCCTACTTGTTTCCATCTGTGAGATGAGATATATCATCATTAACATCGGCACTACCCAGTTAAACTGATATACTAGAGGGGTCAAAAATTTTATCAGTTGCACAATTCTGTAGAAATAAAGTGTAAAGAAAAATTGAAAATAGCAGCAAATGCATCCTTATCCCATAAAAACCTAAGTCACACTGACTCTTTTATTCTCCTCAAGAGAATTTTTAATATGACAAACTCTTATTAAATATCAACAAAATGCATAAATGCCAAAACCCAGGAGAAAAGGACAGTAACTAAAACCTTATAGGACTCTAGTCTCAGGAGAGGCTGCTGGGTCTACCTGTGCTATTGGCTGTGATAAACATGAGAGTTGAAATCAACAGGAGATAAGAAAAATACAGTTCCTACATATGAAGAGGTACAGAGAAGATCGCTGTTGCTGAACAACAATGTAAAAAACTGGTAAACTGCAGATACTATTAAAATCACAAAACATGCCTTAAATCAAAGGGGGCAAATAGTTAAAAATATACTACAAAGAGCAAATATTTAGACTGACGATGAGATTACATTCCCATCTTTTCCATTATTGGAAAAATGTGCTTTTCAAATAAATTAATTTTCTAATACATTTGTGTATACAAATTACACAGCATATTACTTAAGGCTTAAGATTTTAAAGAGAATGTGGTAAATAATTTTAAAGAAATATATTTATATGTGAAAAGGGGGTTTATAATGCAAAATAAGAATATCATTAAAATGCACTTCATATAAATGTATGGATAAATTTATGGATTTATAAATATTAAAGAAGTCATTTATAGAGCCTTTTTATTATCACATAGATTATACACTGTACTAGCCTAACTTTCCCATGCTTCTAATTTAGTGCAAATCTTACATATATATAATCAAATGTAGGCAATGGGATAATAACTAGGTGACATAACAAATTTCAAGTAACTAAAATTACATAGTGAGCTTACGCTTAATGTTCTTATATTTGCTAGCTATTGTAAGTTATTCTTTTCAAAATTTGGTAAACTGTAGTATTATTTAGCTTGATTGTGTGAATAATAAACAGTCATGTGATTGGAATATTCATACTAGAAAAATATGGAGATTTGGCAAAATGCCAGGTAAGTTAGTTTTGCATTCCCTGATAAGTTGGGTTGCTATAGCAAGCCCGTAGTCACTGGGTTTCTAAGCAACCTAAGACTCCACAGACTTGAGATACTTAGGAGTCCACTGATCTTTCATCATCCTTAAGGGAAAAATCTGAGAAACTGTGGTACCAATCTCAGTGGAAGTTTCCCCAATTATCCAGTAGAGCAGTGACCTTTATACAACGTCCCCTGTATTGATAGATTTAATTTATTAAATAATGATGTTCATACTAGAGAATTAATTGATTACCCAAAGTGTTAAGTAGATGAAATTGGGAACGGGAAATGATCAATACCTAGTTTGTTGTGGGCAAACAAATGTGTGTTGAGTGAATAAACAAGATTCAACACATAATCCAACCCTCCAAAGTGATTTACATAATGCTGGCATTCATAAAGTCCTTAACTTTATATATATATTAAATATATCTGTTTAGTAGCATTACTATAAAGCATGCATCTCAGTTTTTTTATTTTGTAATCATTTATATTTAGGTAACATACATAATTGTAAGTCTGCAGTTATTTGTGAGTTTAATTCAAAATATTTAATTATGGGTTGTCTGGAATACTTATGTAACAATATTAACTACCAAAATGTCAATTAGAATTGTATCCATCTAAGATGCAAGCTGAGTTGTGAATTGTCCCTTGAATAATCTTTTATTAACATTTCCTGTCCTTTTCTATGTTAAACACTTCCTTGAGTCTGCTGTCTTGACACAGTACTCTGAGGCAAACCGTTGCATCCAATTTTAATTTACAGTTTCCAGCTATTTAAGATAATCACAATGAAATAAAATTAAGTTAGGCCAATGCTGTCTGTCCTTACAAAACACTGTATCATAATATAGGCTGAAATAAAATGTCATTAATAGAAATGATTACATGTGACCAATAAAATGATTAAGTCTGGAATCTAGAAAATTTTACCTAATTCTTATACCTGGTTTTCTCTGCCTCCCGTTGTCATTTTATGTAGCTTGTTCTTGCCATGAAAAACATCGTGACAATTATTTGCAAAGAGAAAATTGGCTTTAATTTAATGGCAAATTTTAAAATGTTACTGCTTATATCCTGTTAGCTATTGCATTAAAGATTCAGTAGCCCAAGTCAGGTGTACAGTATGATGACTGAGTTTCCCTAACTTGAGTATAAAATAAAATTCCAAAGTCACCTGTCTAGCAAGTCACAGTAAACCTTAGTAGACTAGATCCATTCCAGGAATGTCCCAGTACAAAGTGCCTGTGACCTCTGCTGGTTGGTGGTGTTCAGTGTCCAAGTCATGTCCGACTCTTTGCTACCCCCATGGACTGCAGCACACCAGGCTTCCCTGTCCACGGGGGAGGATAGATTCTTTCTCCAAGACTGAAAAGAACAACTGCTCTGCCTTACAATCTTAATATGAGAGTCCCAAACCTATACAATAATATTCATTATAAATGCCTCTTCAGGTAAAAGTGGTCATCTATAATTTAAGTCTTCCTGGGCATGTATTTTCTTTAGAATAAAAGATAGCTTTTGATCTTTTAATATATTGCTCTACTAGCAATATTGCAGCATGTATACAAGCATAGATGTGTTGGAAGGTTTAGACAATTTCAAATATTTTTGAATGTCCTCTTATCTAATATTTAGTTATTACTGATAACATCATAGCAAAATTACAAAACCTGACCAACTCCTTCTGTTTTCTTTTAGACACAATGTCTTATCTAAAAGCTTGGGACAGGCTTCCTTAATATCTATACTATCTCGAATACTCTATTCATTAGGACAAGAGGAAAAATGCACATACAACTTAAACTGGACAAGAACAATGCAAAAATCAGATCAAAGTAAGAGACTTTAGTATTACAGGCACTGGTTTTGAGTCCTACTTTGTTAGGTTAGATAACTTCACAGTGATAATATAGGTGTAATTACCAGTTGGAAGTCCGATGAAAAAGTGCAAGGCCACCAGTGTCAACGCACTTTCAGAATGCTGGTTGGAGGACAACGAAATTAACACTGATGACTCTTGTCGTGTCTGCCTCAAGTGCTGGGTCAAATCACTGCTGTACATCACTCAGCCCCACCTCCAAGTATCCAAGAATGGCTGTGGGATTTTGATTGACACTCCAGTGAGGCAGTGGGATTCCTAAACCAAAGTAAACCCTGCAGCTTGTGTTTGCCAAGCTCTCTAGCTTGAAAATAAGCTTCTCTTCTCCTGGTTCTTTCCTTAAAAAAGAAACAATTACTCTGTGATGCTTAAAGGAACACAGAAGCAACTCCCTCTCCAGAGATATCCCTACTTATTTGCTTATAGCAATTCCCTTGACTGTCTTCATCCTTTGTCTCTGTTTAGGACTTTATAGTCTTCACAGGAACCACATAACAACATTGCACACTGGCCTTCAGGATAAGAAACAAGGCATCAGTGAATATTCTAGTTTGTGGAAAGCTGGAGATGATAGCAGCCTTGGGCAGGGCTTTGCAAAATGGACAAGCTCAAGTTTATGCTAGTTATGACATTCTTTTTTCATGTAAGATTAGCAATGTTTGGTGACTATGCTATTATATATGCAACTCATAAGAATGAAGAAACTAAGATAAATATATTCTAAAAGCAAATCAAGCCATTACAGTATATGCTAAATTAGATAAAAATATATGATTTTCTTGATAGTACTTAAGGCATTAATTCTCTAAGGATTAAAGTTAATGACATATATCCTCATATACACACCCACACACATACTTAATGAAAATCTGTTACGTGTCTACTGTGTTCTTAGAATCCTGTCATCAAGAAGAAGAAAGCCTGATCCTTCCAGTGAGATTTTTTGTAATGTACTTTAAAACTTTGCAAATAAAATGCAATTATGAAGTATTGAATACTTTTAATCTAAGTGGACAGCTAACCTAGTTGAAAATATGCATTCTAGAACTGTTTACTTAGCATATAATCAAAATATGTATTTTAGTTGTCTTTTCTCCTAAACTCTGGAAATTTTCACAATAAATATAACAGAGAGGTTTTCACTGGTGAAATTAATGGCTTCAGAGATTTATGAACTGACCAGAAAAATTACTGGCTAACTATCCTTATATCACAGGCTATAAAAACCCACCAAGTTCATTGTCTAGCTCTTGATTTCAGGGCATTCCTGGCGGCCTGACTGGGATTGGATAGTTAGCTGAATTCTATAGTTAGCATGTTGTGTGTGCCCCTGATGAAACTTCCAGGCAAGAACTACTGGGACACTTAAAAGGACAGAGAGTGGGTACTTCACAAATCCCATGGAACAGGTTGGGGAACCTTGCTACTTAACTGCTACTTCCCTGCTTCTGTTAGAAGCCAGTACTGCGAGGGCTTTCTTTGTACCTGTTTTGAGAAAGATCTGTAGCTCTCCCCACTGTTATTTATTGAAAACTACCAATATTTACCAAGATAACCCAGTAACAGTGTGTGCCCAAATTGGCTTGGATAGTTTAGCAGCACTTACCTTAAGGAGCTCATCTTCCAGAGATGTAGCTTAGACACAGGGGACAGTTACACATGAAGATTCTAGAGTAGACAACCACAAGGCTCTGGGCTCACGAGACATCCACATTTACTCAGTTATAAATAGCTGTGACTCTTAGTTCAAAGACCTTTCACCCACTTCCATGTATGACACATTTTTTCTCTCTTGCTTGTGACTTTATCTTACAAAATGTGAAAAAATTTTAAGAATCATCTAATCTTGATCATTTAACAGAAAGTTTCAGGGATCTGAGGAAATGCTCGTCTTACATTGCCCTAAGAGTAGTTAAAAAAACAAAGCCTCTCAGCTAAAATATCGCTCTCTTTTTCTCCTGATGTTTCTTTTTGTTTATTTTTATTTTGTATATTTCACCTCTTTTCACATATCTTCTCCCAGGATCTGGCCTGATATTTGCTAGTGTATTACTTTAATATTGTTTGTATGTCCTTATACTTTCAGAAGTGCTAGTCAATTTAATATTAATTTCCTGGGTAATTGGAAAAGTTTATACCTCTTTGATTCCCATATACTGTACCCCGTTACTAGAGTGAGGTTAGTTTTTTCTAAATTATTCTGGTTCCAGTGCTCTTGCCTTTTTAAATTTTATTTTAAATATGCTTTTAAAATTATCTAAATAAAATTATTAAATATAAAAACAATACTATTTATTCCTCCTTATAAAGACAACTTGAAAAGTTCTGGGACAGGATAAGGGGGAGGACAAGTATGTGTTGACATATTATTATGGATCAGTTGTCAGGCTGAATACTTCCATGTTATTATTTAAATCTATAGAAAATTCTGTAATTAGGTATGGTTAGCCTACATTCCTACAGAGGAGACAACTGACAGAGAAAATTAGAAAAATTAGATAAATGCTAACATTTCCAGCATTTGTATGAAATGTATCACCTGAGGTTTATGCATCCAGGTGACAAGTAATATCAAAGATTAGTCAGAAGACATAAGGATGCATGATCATGAAAGGCAGTTTTTGCCCTTATCTAAATCCTAACCTTGTGTCAGTATAAATCTCTCAGCAGATGCATTGTGCTATGCTACTCTGATGTTTCAGAATTATTCGTTTTCATATACAAATTATAGTTAAAAACTCATTGGTTCACAGAATTACTTAAGAAACTATTCCTTCTTGCCACCAGATATTCCTGGGTCCAGAAATTATGAAAATAAAACTCTAGCTTCATGGAATGGCAGACACATAGAAAAATTATTATGAAATCATACAATAGATGGTCTAATGAAAGGTTTATGGTACCGTGGGAAACCTACAGACAGGGTAGCTTTTAGAAGGGGAAACTTCACAGAGAACCTAACCTTGTAGCTTCTTCCTCAAGCATGAGTCAGAGACCAGTTACCAAGTACTGACTAACACAAAGAACATGTTGTCTAACATAAAGGCAGAGAATATTTCTCCATCTTTCATAAGATATGGCAGTTTCTGCCAGAAGATAGTGGCTTCAATGAAGAAAATATGAAAAGCTGCTGTGGCAAAAAACATATAAGATTAAAGAAATTGATTTCAAATTAATTGAGTGTCCACTTTTTCTAGGCACTGTTAGGGAACAATATGTAGTTTCACCTTAGAATTTAAAATAATTTTTATTTAAACTGCCAAAAGTTACAACTTCTATTGCACAAGAACTAAAAATTCTGCTTCAAAGCACAAAAATTTTTACTTAATATTGAGAAAAGAAAACCATACTGGATGCCTTTTACAAGTGTTTTGTTATGTTACTATTTGGTGCCTGTATAGATTTTAGAAAGCTCATTTAAATTTATTTAAGTTTATAAGATATATATGTGTATATATATATCTTTGGAAGGATTTCAATGATTTTTAAAATGAATATTAGACTAAGTATCAAGGGGCAAGTTTTTAAGATACAGATTTCCTGCTGCATAAGGAATATAAATTTTAAAAATATATTAGTATATTTCTGTGTCTCTTACCAGATCCAAGGGAACATTTCATGAACAGATGGGCACAAAGGATAGAAACAGCAAGGACCTAACAGAAGCAGAAGAGATTAAGAAGAGGTGGTAAGAATATACAGAAGAACTGTACAAAAACGTTTCTAATGAACCAGATAATCACAATGGTGTGGTCACTCACCTAGAGCCATACATACATCCTAGAGTGTGAAGTTGAGTGGGCCTTAAGAAGAATCACTACAAACAAAGCTAGAGAAGGTGATAGCATTCCAGCTGAACTATTTCAAATCCTAAAGGATGATGCTATTAAAGTGCTGCACTCAATATACCAGCAAATCTGCAGAACTCAGCAGTGACCACAGGACTGGAAAAGTTCAGTTTTTACTCCAGTTCCAAAGAAAGGCAATGCCAAAGAATGTTCAAATTACTGTATAATTGCATCTTTTCACATGCTAGCAAGATTATGCTCAAAATCCTTCAAGCTTGGCTTCAGCAGTATGAAAAAAGAACTTCCAGATGTACAAGCTGGGTTTAGAAGAGGCAGAGGAACCAGAGATCAAATTGCAAACATCTGATGAATCACAGAAAAAGTAAGGGAATTCAAAAAAAACATCAGCTTCATTATGACTAAAGTCTTTGACTGTGTGGATGACAACGAAGTGTGGAAAATTCTTAAAAGGATGGGAATACCTGACCACCCTACCTGCCTCCTGAGAAACCTGTATGCAGGACAAGAAACAACAGTTAGTACTGGACATGGAACAATGAACTGGTTCAAAATTGGGAAAGGAGTACGTCAAGGCTGTATATTGTCACCCTGCTTATTTAACATACATGCACAGTACATCATGAGAAATGCTGGGCTGGATAAATCACAAGCTCGAATCAAGACTGCCAGGAGAATATCAACAACCTCAGATATGCAGATGATACCACTCTAATGGCAGAAAGTGAAGAGGAACTAAAGAGCCTCTTGATGAATGTGGAAAAGGTGAGTGAAAAAGCTGGCTTAAAACTCAACTTTTTAAAAACTAAGATCATGGCATTTGGTCACATCACATCAAATTGATGAGGAAAAAGTGGAAACAGTGATAGATTTTATTTTCTTGGACTCCAAAATCACTCCAGATGGTGACTGCAGCCGTGAAATTAAAAGATGCTTGCTCCTTGGATTAAAAACCTGTGACAAACCTAGACAGTGTATTAAAATGCAGGAATATTGCTTTACCAACATAGGTCCGTGTAGTCAAAGTTATAGTTTTTTCAGTAGTCAGGTATGGATGTGAGAGTTGGACCATAAAGAAGGCTGAGTGCCAATGAACTGATGCTTTCAAACTGTGGTGTTAGAGAAGACTCTTGAGAGTCCCTTGGACAGCAAAGAGATCAACCTAGTCAATCATAAAGGGTATCAACCCTGAATATTAATTGGAAGGACTGATGCTAAAACTGAAGCTCCAGTGCTTTGGCCACCTGATACAAAGAGCCAATTCACTGTAAAAAACCCTGATTCTGGGAAAGATTGAGGGCAGGAGGAGAAGGGGATGACAGAGGATAAGATGGTTGGATGGCATCACTGATTCAATAGACGAGTTTAGGCAAACTCAGGTAGATAGTGAAGGACAGAAAGGCCTGGCATGCTGCAGTTCATGGGGTTTCAGAGTTAGACATGACTTAGCAACTGAACAACAACAAATGTCTCTTACTACAGGTAAAGCATATCATCTTAACGGGAATGTTAGGGGATAGAGAAAGCAAACACTTATATTCAAGGCTAAGGAAATAAGAAACCTAAGGTTGTATAAATGCTAACTCATAATAAGACAGACACAATAATGCAGTTGTATTTTTAAAAAGTAATAAACATGGGGAGAATTTATTTCCATTTGAAAGCACAGAGGAAAAATATTTTGAAATAAAACTTTCTTGGTTCAATTATTTTTACCATAAAGCATTCTTAAAATATGAATAGTCTATATTATAGTACTATGTCATAGAAGTTGACTTTTTAGAAATATGGATTTTCCTCTCATCTCTTTTGTTCCTCTCACTTTAAAAGATTTTTCATACTCCAATACAAAAAAACAAAAAAACAAAACTGAGCCTAGTACATAAGAGGACCCAGAATATTTAAATTAAAAGTCATATTCAACAGTTTCCTTACTTCATGATTTCTCAGTCTTACTATTCTCATAACACAGCTCCAACAAAAGGTCCTGGTATGCCTTATTTCCCAAACTTATTTGACCATGTGTCACCCTAGGATATCTTTATTAACATCTACTGAGACAGTGTTTCATAAAGACAGTTGGGGAAGTGCTGAATTAAATTAGAAGGACAAGTAAAAATTTCTAAGAAAAGGCAAAAGGGAGTATATAGGTGGTATATCTGACTTGAAAGGTTAAGCCTACAACTTAAATTATCTTACAATCTTTGGTAGGGCTTCCCAAGTGGCACTGGTGGTAAAGAACCTGCCTGTCAATGCAGGAGACATAAGAGACAGGGGTTCAATTCCTGGGTTGGAAAGATTCCCTGGAGTAGAAAATGGCAACCCACTCCAGTACTCTTGCCCGGAGAATCCCATGGACAGAGGAGCCTGGCAGGCTACAGTTCATGGGGCTGCACAGAGTCAGACACTAGTGAAGCGACTTAGCACACACACATAACCTTTTGTGACCTGTATTTTTTATCTTTGTAAACAGGAAAAATGAAGGATAGAGTACAGGAAAGAAAGAGAGAGAGACTGGAGATGGGGAAAGGGGTAGTCCTTTGGGCTGCAGGAAAAAAGGGAATTCAGACTGCTCTGGGTCTGGCAAGCAAATAAGTTGATAACTATTGACTTCTTGTGAAGCCCCAATATAGCAATTGTCCACAAAGGCGGTTTCTCTTGTAAAAGCTTGCTTGACTTGATGTCTGTTGATCAATTGGCTCTGGCCAGACGGGACAGGATCCTTGAGGGTTGGTTGGGTCTTTTCTTTTTTTCATGTGCTCTGGGACACACATTGATAGTCTGGGTTCTGCAGAGGAACTTTGGGACAGAAAGTGAGTGGTAAGATTGCAGATTGTGGAGACAAGTGGTTGGGTTGATAGTGAGTATCCTGAATAGTCTTGGACCTGTTGCTTGACTTCTCTGTTTTTCAGTTTCCTCCTCTAAAAGATGAGGATGATAACAATATTTATCTTGTAATGCCATGGTGATCAAATAAGATTAAATATATGCACTCATTAAAACAACTAGTTGTAATTACTGGTATCATTGATAATGGTAATAAAGATGCTATCTCTGTGAAAAAAGTTTTTCTTCTTCACAATCTCAGGTCTTTCATTTTAAAATCTACTCTACTGGTGCCAGCCAGTTATAATGCTTTCTGATCATATTCAATTCTAAGCTGTACTAACCTTACCAGACCCAGAGGCAGTATAAGGGCAGCACGTTCTTTCTCTGTGTAACCCTCCCTCTGGCCTCTGTCTGGCAGTGTGTCCTGGACTCCTTCCCTCTTCTCTGTTGCTCAACTGAATTTAAGTAATAAGAAGCAGATTCTTCACAGACTTAGAAAATGAATTTGCAGTTGCTGGGGGGAAGGGATAGTTAAGGACTTTGAGAAGGTCATGTACACACTGCTGTGTTTAAAATGGATAACCAACAAAAACCTATTGCATAGCGCATGAAGCTTGTGTTCAATGTTATGTGCTAGCCTGGATGGGAGTGGGGTTTGGGGAAGAATGGATGTGCTCAGTCATTTAGTTGTGTTTGACTCTTTGTGACCCCATGGACTGTAGCCTGTCAGGCTCCTCTATCCATGGGATTCTCCAGGTAAAAACACTGGAGTGGGTTGCCATTTCCTTCTCCAGGGAGAATGGATACATGAATATATATGGCCGAGTCCCTTCACTGCTCACCTGAAATTTCACAACATTGTTAATTGGCTATACCCCATTACAAAATGTTTTTGGTGTTGAGAAAATAAAATTGAAAAGCAGAGTCTTGCTCTCCTCTATCCAATAGGTAACTCCCAAAGTCCTTGGAGACAGGGATTGGACTCTTCTTGCCCTAAAATTCACAGAGCTTCCATGTTTAAAACCACGAATAAACATTCAGGTATATGGGAAACCTTGTAAAATGAGATTACAGGCCAAATAATTATTTAGGTCTAATTGAAAATACCACCTAAATGGTGTCTAATGTCCTGTCCTCCTTTAGACTAACTATCTGTGACCAAAGCTATTTTTGATGAGTACTTTTATATTTTTTAAATATTGAGCTTATTTGAGCAAAAATCATTTTGAATCTGGCAGCATCCAATCTAGCAGATAGAAAGGAGCTCCAAATATCATGTATAAAATAGATAAGTAATGAGGCCCTACTGTACAGCACAGGGAACTCTATACTCAGTTTTCTGTGGTGACCTAAATGGGAAGGATATCAAAAAAGAGAGGGGATATATGTATACCTACGGTGAGTGCTTTTAAAAGTCATTGAACTTGGCGTGCTGCGATTCATGGGGTCGCAAAGAGTCGGACACGACTGAGCGACTGCACTGAACTGATCTCTAGAATCTTATGGAGGGCAGCAGACAAATTCTTGTTGTGTGTTGACTAACTTTTAAAATAATCACATCACCATGTTTTATTCCTTGGAAAACCACTTGGTGTTTAATATGTGAATTGATAAAATGTTGGGGGCCAGCGTGAGGAACTCCGCCCATGGCAAAGGTCATGAGGAAGGAAGCTTGGCATACGCAAAGGCGTGATCAAGCCTCAGGAAACCCCCTGTTCCCGAGCATCTACCCCCCAAACCAGAGTACTTTACGGGGAGCTCTCCCGCATAACCATTTCTCTCGGAGAAGGAGTTAACTTGCAGCTCCAAGTTAATAAAAATTCCTGGGCGTGACTCTCTGGCCTGCCTGATCAGGCTCCTCCAGCCGCGTGTGATTGTTTACAGCCTCCCAACTGTGAGAGGCATGGGATGTTTTAAAACTTTCTAAATACAGACTCTTTTGAGAAGTTAGAAAATCATTAGTATAGTATTAGTGGGTTGATTAGGAATTATATTGGTGAAGGGTTTTTTCTTCATTTGTCCTGCCAATAATTACTGCTAATTCCCTGCCCTGGGTGTGACAAGGATGTCTCAGGTCAAACCTCTCTGCTGACAGACTAGCTTGTGTGACAACCTCTCAACCATAAACAGCACAGAGAGTTTGGAATATTAGCATAGGGCTTTTTTCATTGATGAGTCAATGATTGCCATCAGGCCTCCATATCCTTAGGCACCTGGGAATATATTAATCAATGTATTTGGAATATAGAAAAGGAAATATAGTAGTTTTTTGATGTTAGCAATACAAGACTTTCTGAGTTAATGAATTTTCTCTTTTGTAATAGACCACTGTACTTTGTTATAAATCACTGTGTCCTTGCTATGCAAAAATGTAACTTTATCACTATCTTAAGACAAAATAGATCTTAAGGGGAACATTAGTGAAGGGTTTACATTTGTTGAGCCAATATTTGCTGCTAAATCTCCATATTCCTGCCCTTATAATGAATATAACTAGCATATAGGAGAAATAAGTATTAACCTTTAAGATTAATCATGTTAAACCTTAGGTTAAGTAAATTCCTTTCTTGGTTGTAACTCACTACACCCTCACCCTATAGGAATGCAACTTTATTTGGAGGGTGGTGCCTGATTTAAGAAAAAATCACCCCTGAAAAAATAAGTTTTCTGGTTAACTGACTGGTACCAGAAAGGGCCATAAAATGTCAGCAGACCTCATGGCCAGAAGATGATGAAACTCATAAGACCTTTGTATAATTTTATATGAAGCACCTGATTGTGACAAGGGTCAGGTCTGCTGACCCCCGCGTGACTCTGTATTCATCCCTATGTATAACAAAAAGGTATATAAACAAACCTGAAAAATAAAGAAATCGGATCAGTTTCTGGAAAGACTGATTCCCCCATGTCATTTCTTTCTTGCTCCCTGCTTTCCTGGCTGAATTCCCATCTGAAATGTGGGTACTCACCAAGCCTGCTAATTCTGCCTGAGCTTCTGAGATCGGACCAGGGAGGCCTCAGTGCCTCCTGTCCTTTGGGAGAATGGAAAGACGCCTGTGGCCTACGTAGGTGGTGATTGGTATTCCATGTAAACCAGTTATTCAGCCTCTTTTCTCCACTAATTCTCCTACTACACTATCTGTTTCTAATCTCTCTATATATCTGTAATTAAATAAGTTTTTTCCAGGACGCCGATTCCGTCCCCACCTTCAAATTACCCTGGATCCACCGGGGCTGGACCCCGGCAATAAAACTTATCAGAAGCACATTTTTTTGAAAAGCCCAAAGTGTGTCATGTAATACAAATGGCTAACATCGAGGACACTTACTATAGGCAAACACCTTTCTAAGGACTCTATATGTATTATCTAAATTAATCTTCATAACCATAATTTGAAGTAAGAATTGTTCGTTTCCTGACATGACAAGTACCATGCAGTCCATGGGGTCTCAAAGAGTCGGACATGACTGAGTGACTGAACTGAACTGAAAAGTACCAAAGGACTGAGAGGCAAAAGGATTTGAGAGGTCAAGTAAACTGCTCAAGGTCAAAGAATGCCAAGCTATGGTTGTATAACTTAGGACACTTTTGTCTGCAAGTAACAGAATGCTCCAAGAAAAGTAGGTCAGAATACGGGGGGAACTTTACTTGTCAAACAATAAATATTAGGAAATAACCATCAGCTTCCAAAATTCTAGCTCTTCTCTAAAGCAGCCATTTTTAAGTATTGGGCTGTCATACCATCTTGATAATACAATTATTTGCTTAAATTGCATATACATGTGTATGTATATACAATCAACTCAAAATCAAGACCATCTCCTGTCCCCTAGATGGTATAATTCTTTAAAGGGAGAAAATATTACATGTTAAGTTTTCAAAATCAAAGTTCAAAATAAAAATTAAGTCCAACTTTCTATCACTCTGGGAAACAAAACTGTTTAACCTGACAAAGGGAATGTGAAATATAAAATTAATCTAAAACAAAGAAAAATAATCATGGTTACCTGGAAAAGGTTTTCTTTTTCGTTTGTTTTTTGTGAGAAAGAAACTTTGGGAATGGCTGTATACTGTATATTACTGAAATGGAAATGAGTTTTACAATCACAGACTCAGGTGTGCAAAAACAAAATTTTGTTGCACTAAATTTCATTTTATCTCAAACCTCCATTCTGTCTGATACAGCATATTTAGTCACTTTTTAAGAAATTTCATTTTTGCTGTCCCTCAGTCATTTCAACTTTAAAACTCTTGTTACATTTTCCTCAGTACAGGCTATTTTCAGAGAAGGAGATGAGAACATAGAGCATGCCCTCTAAATTTGTGGCTATCACTTTCCCTTGTTCTGGCCTTGAGCACTTTGCAGGTGGTACCTTTCTTTTTCTCAACTAACTTGCTTAACCTTCAGGGGCCTTGAGCTCAGTGTCAGGGTCCAAGGGGCTCCATGAATCTGCTTCTGAACAGCAGCCTATGTACCACACACAGCCCCGGATACTCCACTGCCGTAGTCTCTGAGGCAGTGTTTTCTGAGGCTCGTTCTCTCTGACAACACGTGTGTTCTGAGGTCCTCCATCTTGAGAGTTGAAAGGGAGAAGAAAACTTGCCTTTAGGAGTGCGTCTGCTGCAGAACGGATCACAGCAGCTCTCTGGGATTCGGTCATGTCTAAAGTCTGTGTTTCCCTTTTATCCGTGCTTGCTGCTGCTAAGTCACTTCAGTCGTGTCCGACTCTGTGCGACCCCAGAGACAGCAGCCCACCAGGCTCTGCTGTCCCTGGGATTCTCCAGGCAAGAACACTGGAGTGGGTTGCCATTTCCTTCTCCAATGCATGAAAGTGAAAAGTGAAAGTGAAGTCTCTCAGTCATGTCCGCACCTCAGTGACCCCATGGACTGCAGCCTATCAGGCTCCTCCGTCCATGGGATTTTCCAGGCAAGAGTACTGGAGTGGGGTGCCATTTCCTTCTCCGTTATCCATGCTTAGGGCACAACTATTTTCCTAGTCTTTAGTAAGACTGAATAGTAACCAAATGTCAGTTCCTTGTGTCCACTAAAAATTCTCCCTCAATTTGCGGCTTAATATCTTGCAGTTAGAAAAGAGAATGAAGTGGGCAGAATAAAACCATGTGGATTAATACCTCAAAGTATAATTTATCATAGTATAAAAAACTATAAATTGTGGGAAACACACACATGATAGAAGTTTAGCTAAGAAAGAGATCAGTGGGGACTGAATTTCTACGAATATGTTCATAGAACTCTGACATCCTTAATCTTCCCTAGAAGATGAGTTAAATGTGAAAAAGTAGAAGGAAGTGGGATTCATGGAAAATAAAATTAGATAAATCACATAAATCATTTAGAAATGTAATTGGTATGGTTGGAAAAAGGCATGTGCACAAGCTAAACCTGGCTTGCCATAAAGGTTCCTATCTACAGAGCAATGGACATACTAGAGCAGGTTATAGGAGACTTAAGTACCTGAATCTAATCTGACAAAAAATATAGAAGGGAATAGCAAGATATTAAGATTTAAAATTATGACCTCAGGTTAAACATGGCAGGTGGAATACATTTTCACTTACATCTGAAATCTCATTAAAATGAAAGTTGTAGGTAGAATTTATAAAAATAGGAACACACATGTTCAGCTCAAAGATTTAGATGAGTGAAGACAAGAAACCAGTCAACATATGGAAAGCATAATGGACTAATGTTAATTGTTCAAACATCCTGCATGTCAGATTCTAAACATGTACACCTAGAGCAGAAGCAAAAAGAATCTACTGTATAAGTCCACATAGGACCATGGGGTGCATGGAAAGCAGAGTCTTGACTTGATTGAATATCTCAGGAAGTCCCAAACCTAAATCTTCTCTCCATATACTTTACACAGCCTGCTCACTCTCCCTCCTCTTCATCTGTCAGAAGATCAGGTGTTTCCTATTTTGAGACATGGAGTAAGAGATTTCTGGACCTAAGACAAGGAAGCCCAGCTAGGGGTATGAGGGAGATCCATGTCTAAATAAGTTTAAGCCCACACACTGATTTCTCTTCCCCTACCAATTCCAGAACTCTATCAAGCAAAATATTATAGGATTCCTTTCTACGGAAAGTGGCACAAGAGAAAACACTTGACACTACTTATTAGCTGAAGTGGGGAGGTGGTCAGGGAGCAAAGTGAAATGGTCAGGACCTTCTGCTCAATCCAGAGTAGTACTGTCTGGTGCAAGTATGACAGAAGCCTCATGCTAAATATCCCTTTAAAATATCCAGTAGCCACACTGAAAATGTAAGTAAATAGGCAATATTACTTTTAATATTATATATTACTTACTACAACATCATATTCCTTGGAAGAAAAGTTATGAGCAACCTAGATAGCATATTGAAAAGCAGAGACATTACTTTGCCAACTAAGGTCTGTCTAGTCAAGGCTATAGTTTTTCCAGTAGTCATGTATGGATGTGAGAGTTGGACTGTGAAGAAGGCTGAGCGCCGAAGAATTGATGCTTTTGAACTGTGGTGTTGGAGAAGACTCTTGAGAGTCCCTTGGACTGCAAGGAGATCCAACCAGTCCATTCTGAAGGAGATCAACCCTGGGATTTCTTTGGAAGGAATGATGCTAAAGCTGAAACTCCAGTACTTTGGCCACCTCATGTGAAGAGTTGACTCATTGGAAAAGACTTTGATTTTGGGAGGGACTGGGGGAAGAAGAACAAGGGGGCAACAGAGGATGAGATGGCTGGATGGCATCACTGACTCAATGGACGCGAGTCTGAGTGAACTCCAGGAGTTGGTGATGGACAGGGAGGCCTGGCGTGCTGCGATTCAAGGGGTCGCAAAGAGTCGGACACGACTGAGCGACTGAACTGAACTGAACTGACATCATAAATACTATCATTTAAATCAACATAAATTATTAATGAGATTTTTTTGCAGGGGCACAAAGTGTTAAAAGCCTGGTTTTTACTTTACTCTTAGAACACATTTCAATCTGGATTAACTACGTTTCAAGTTCTCAATAGTCACTTGGGGCTAGTGGCTACCATATTGGACAGTGCAACTCTAGAATGAAATCTGTATTCATTTTGCCTTAATCTTAAATATAAATGGATAATCACTAGACATTTGAGGAATACTTCTGACGTCCATGAAAAAAGTTAAATACAGTAAACAATAAGGTTGAATACAAGAAAAGGGAATAAAAAACACAAAATATTTTTGTGATTACTATCATCAGACAACTAAGAGACAATTTTGTATCATGAAACTAGTAAAACAAAAAACCATGGGGCTTTCCTGGTGACTCAGTGGTAAAGAATCCACCAGCCAACGCAGAAGACATGATTCAATGCCTGGTCCAGGAAGATAACCACATGCCGCGGAGCAACTACGCCTGCGCATCACAACTACCAAGCCTGTGCTCTAGAGCCTGGGGGCCCTAATTACTGAACCCCACGCACCTAGAGCCTATGCGTGGCAACAAAAGAACCGGCCACAAAGAGAGAGTAGTCCGCACTCACCACAACTGGAGAAAAGCCTGCGCAGAAATGAAGACCCAGCACAGCCAAAAATTTAAAAATTAATATAAAAGTTACATGTAAAAATTCTAATCATAATTTTAAAAAATAAATAGGAAAGACTCACTTTAAAAAGAAAACCATGAAATCCTAAAATCCACAGAAATAGAAGGCAGCAATCTGAAAAAAGAAAACCGTGATAGTAGAAGTAACACAGTGGAGCAAGCGTTTGGCATATGTGAGTACAGAGGAGCCACGGGAGCAGCATTAGCGCAGCTAGCTGTAGGATAGAGCCAACAACCACACAGTGGGGTTTCCAGGGAAAACACAACCAGACAAGCGGAAATAGGATAGAATGATGAATATTTTCCAGAATCAAAGGACATTAAACCCCCCGAGTGCAGAAAGTCACCCATCTACAGCAGAGTGGATATAAAGGGCCACAGGCTATGACCTAGCTGCCTGTTTTCCCATCACAGGTACCAAGAATAAAGAGAAATTCTTAAAAACCTCTGGCGGGCTTGAGAGTAATGTCACATACAAACCAAAGAGACAACAGACAGCAGCACTGGGGATTTACAAGTCAAATAACAATCTCTTCAAAAATGTCCAAAAATTAGAAAGAGGATATAGACATTTTAATATACACACAGTCCTAAATTTTACTTCTCTTTTTTTGTTTTTTAAGGAGCCCAAGAAATCTCAGAATATAAATTTTACTGAAACAAGGAAGTAAAAGAAGACAGGGAATTAAGGAAATAGCTAATACAACAAATGAGAGGCATAGGGAATTTCCAGGAACAGCAGAAGGGAAGTTTCACAGTAAGAATTATGTCACAAGTCAAGGGGAAAAAAACAAAAACCAGTTAATATTGGACCAGGAGGACAGAGGATTTAAGGATGCAATTATCACCAGGAAAACATAAATTGCACCAGAAAGAAAGCACTCATTGTTTATTTCTTGGCTCTGCTGCTCAGAAATTTTATAATAATGATTTACACAGTCAATAATATTAGAAAAATAACTACATTATTAGGTGGAAGATGAGAAGTATGTATATAGATGTGATGGATCGAGCGGTATTGTATTTAATACATAAAAGTTAGATCCTTCTCTTCTACAGGAAGAAATTGTATTTAAAAAACAGATTTTTGTGGTTTTTTTTTTTTTAAATCAAGAACACTTTAAGTATGTCATCTATAAATAGTTCAGTATTGTAAAATTTAACATGGGGAATGGGACAGGGTGGAGAAAATAAGGCAATTGTCTATTTTAAGTTTTAAAATACCATTTGGTCTTTTAAAAAACAAACAAACATTCATTTGATATCTATATACATTTTAAAAACAAGACTGTAAATGAATTGTGCTGTGTTAAGCAGTCCTTTACTTTTTTCCTATCTTGTGACTCTTGCCTTCGCTCTCTTGGATTTTTTGCTGTGGCATCTTCATTTTCCTAAGTATTTCCCTGGAAACCTATCTTCTCAGGATAAAGTTTTATTTCCTGCTTTAAAAAGTTTGAGGCTATCCATTGTGTATCTTTTAAAATCTCTTCAAAATACAGTACCTCCTTGACCCAGGTACTATCATCCCTTACTTGGAATTCTGAGCTTCTGTGAAGGTATTTTTGGGCATGAATAGTTGTTAAGTTCATTTTTCTAGTAGGAGATTTGTGTAGAAATTTCAGTAACCATTCTACTTGTATCATTTCTGTCTAGCCTGAAAATTTTATTGAAATCTTTACAAACATTTGCTGTATAATTCTACAATCAGAAAATCAACACAAAAATTGTAATTCTTTGTTTAGAATTTGACCAAGATATTATAGCCAGTTGCTTACTAGCTTGCAGTCACCTACTCTGTAAATCTAGAATAATTTCTCCTGTTGCAATTATGGTCATTTGTCAATACTTAAAAAAATATTTGGGAAACTTCAGTGCAATAGTATACTAAAGAAGAAGTTAACAGAAGCATAGATTCACACAATAGATGATCAAATAAACTTAACATTCGAACATCCCTTATAGATCATCTGGAACGACTGCCTCATTTTAGCTAAGAAGCAGAAATGTGATGTTAGAAATTACTTTTTAGGTCAACAGAACTGGATATGAAGCCAAGATATAAACCCACACACCTGTGGTTGCCTTTGACAAAGGAGGCAAGAAGGTAGAATGGAGAATAGACAGCCTCTTCAATATGTCATGCTGAGAAAACTGGACAGCTACATGAAAAAATAATGAAATTAGAACACTTCCTAAAAATAAACTACATAAATAATAATGATACAATAAATAAATTAATAAAAATAAAAATACATAAAAATAAACTCAAGATGGATTAAAGACCTGAAGGTAAGGCCAGACTATACAACTCTTAGAGAAAATCATAGGCAGAATACTCTTTGCCACAAATTGCAGCAAGATCCTTTTTGATCCACCTCCTAGAGAAATGAAAATAAAAACAAAAATAAGCAGATGGGACCTAATTTTTTTTTTATTTTACTTTACAATACTGTATTGGTTTTGTCATACATCAACATGAATCCGCCACGGGTGTACACGTGTTCCCATTAAAGCAGCTCATACAACTCAATATAAAAAATACAAACAACCTAAAAAAAAAAAAAACAGCTGGGGGCAGAAGTCCTAAGCAGACAGATATTTATCCAATGACGATATACAGATGCTCAAGAGGCACATGAAAAGATGCTCAACATTACTAAATATTAGAGAAATACAAATCAAAACTACAATGAGGTATGACCTCATACCAATCAGATTGGCCGTCATCGCAAAATTTGTAAATGATAAATGTTATAGAGGGTGTGGAAAAAGGGGACCCCTCTTGCATTGTTGATGAGATTGTAGATTGATAGAGCCACTATGGAGAACAGTAGAGAAATTTCTCAAAATACTAGGAATAAATCTACCATATGACCCAGCAATCCCACTTCTGGACATATACCCAAACAAAACCATAATTCCAAAAGACACATGTACCACAGTATTCATTGCAACACTATTTACAGCAGCCAGGGCATGGAAGCAACCTAAATGCCCATCAACAGAGAAATGGATAAAGAAGATGTGGTACAGATATACAATGGAATATTACTCAGCCGTAAAAAAGAATGGAATTGGGTCATTTATAGAGATGTGGATGGACCTAGAGACTGTAATTCAGAGTGAAGTAAGTCAGAAAGGGAAAAACAAATATTGTATATTAATGCATATATGTGGAATTAGTGCATATATATGGTCAGTTTTCATTCAAATCCCAAAGAAAGGCATTGCCAAAGAATGTACAAACTAGCGCACATTGCACTCATCTCATATATTAGTAAAGTAATGCTCAAAATTCTCCAAGCCAGGCTTTAGCAATACGTGAACCGTGAACTTCCAGATGTTCAAGCTGGTTTTAGAAAAGGCATAGGAACCAGAGATCAAATTGCCAACATCCACTGGATCATGGAAAAAGCAAGAGTTCCAGAAAAACATCTATTTCTGCTTTATTGACTATGCCAAAGCCTTCAACTGTGTGGATCACAATAAACTGTGGAAAATTCTGAGAGAGATGGGAATACCAGACCACCTGACCTGCCTCTTGAGAAACTGACATGCAGGTCAGGAAGCAACAGTTAGAACTGGACATGGAACAACAGACTGGTTTCAAATAGGAAAAGGAGTGCATAAAGCCTGTATATTGTCACCCAGCTATTTAACTTATGTGCAGAGTACATCATGAGAAATGCTGGGCTGGAGGAATCACAAGCTGAAATCAAGATTGCTGGGAGAAATATCAATAACCTCAGATATGCAGATGACACCACTTTTATGGCAGAAAGTGAAGAGGAACTAAAAAGCCTCTTAATGAAAGTGAAAGAGGAGAGTGAAAAGTTGGCTTAAAACTCAACATTCAGAAAACGAAGATCATGGCATCTGGTCCCATCACTTCATGGGAAATAAATGGGGAAACAGTGGAAACAGTGTCAGACTTTATTTTTTTGGGCTCCAAAATCACTGCAGATGGTGACTGCAGCCATGAAATTAAAAGATGCTTACTCCTTAGAAGGAAAGTTATGACCAATCTAGATAGCATATTCAAAAGCAGAGACATCACTTTGCCAACAAAGGTCCGTCTAGTCAAGGCTATGGTTTTTCCAGTGGTCATGTATGGATGTGAGAGTTGGACTGTGAAGAAAGCTGAGTGCCGAAGAATTGATGCTTTTGAACTGTGGTATTGGAGAAGACTCTTGAGAGTCCCTTGGACTGCAAGGAGATCCAACCAGTCCATTCTGAAGGAGATCAGTCCTGGGTGTTCACTGGAAGGACTGATGCTGAAGCTGAAACTCCAATACCTTGGCCACCTTATGCGAAGAGTTGACTCATTGGAAAAGACCCTGATGCAGGGAGGGATTGGGGGCAGGAGGAGAAGGGGACGACAGAGGATGAGATGGCTGGATGGCATCACCAACTCGATGGACATGTATATGAGTGAACTCCGGGATATGGTGATGGACAGGGAGGCCTGGCGTGCTGCGACTCATGGGGTCGCAAAGAGTCAGACACACCTGAGCAACTGAACTGAACTGATGTGGAAGTTAGAAAAATGGAACAGATAAACCTATCTTCACGGCAAGAGTAGACATAGAGCATGGGCACGTGGACACCGGAGAGGAAGAGGAGAGTGGGAAGAACTGAGAGAGTAGTATTGACATGTAATACGACCATGTGTAAAGTGGATGACTGGTGGGAAGCTGCTGTATAGCACAAATTCAAGATAGGAGTGAGTGATATATTTGTAAAATAACAAAAATTGATTTTTAAGGGAAGAGAAAAAGTGAGAAGAAGGGGTGAAGGCCAGATGTTGAAGCTCCTTGTATAATATTTCAAGGAGATTGAACGTTCTTCTGGAAGCAGAATAGAACTGTTAAGTAGCTGTAAATAGGGAAAGGGATGGGATAAGTGTTTTCACTTTTAAAGGGCCAAGTTAAAAGCAGTAAGTTGGGATGAGAATCCACATAGAAAATTAAGCAAATACTGGGAAGATAGATAGCTCTGCACTAAGACTTGTGTTCAGTCTAATGAAGAGAAGGTGGACTTTTTTCCCGACAGACTTTGGATTAGTGGGGAAATGGTGCAGTTCATGGCAGCAGCTGTGGCAAAGAGGGTCGTAAAACGAAAGCATGCCCTTACAGCCATCATCATGAGTGGGTGAGAGATTCTGGTTAATCTTTTTATCTTTTTGATGGTGCTCTGGAGCATAACAGCAGGGTAGAAAGAGAAGTAATGAAAACTGGGTAAGAACTGAAGTAACAGTCCTGGTAAAAGCAGAGACAATACACTGAAGGTCAAAGGAACTGAGGGACTTGACACTCTTTTATATTGGCTCAGGCTGAAGTGACATACGATTTGCTCTACAAATAGCAGAGCAGATAACTAGAGCCTGCACAGACTTCAGCTGATATTAATACTCAGTTCAGTTCAGTTGCTCAGTCGTGTCCGACTCTTTGCGGCCCCATGAATCGCAGCACGCCAGGCCTCCCTGTCCATCACCAACTCCCGGAGTTCACTCAGACTCACGTCCATCGAGTCAGTGATGCCATCCAGCCATCTCATACTGTGTCACCCCCTTCTCCTCCTGCCCCCAATCCCTCCCAGCATCAGAGTCTTTTCCAATGAGTCAACACTTCGCATGAGGTGGCCAAAGTACTGGAGTTTCAGGTTTAGCATCATTCCTTCCAAATAAATCCCAGGGCTGATCACCTTCAGAATGGACTGGTTGGATCTCCTTGCAGTCCAAGGGACTCTCAAGAGTCTTCTCCAACACCACAATCCAAAAGCATCAAGTCTTTGGTGCTCAGCTTTCTTCACAGTCCAACTCTCACATCCATATATGACTACTGGAAAAACCATAGCCTTGACTAGACGGACTTAAGTTGGCAAAGTAACGTCTCTGCTTTTGAATATGCTATCTAGGTTGGTCATAACGTTCCTTCCAAGAAGTAAGCGTCTTTTAATTTCATGGCTGCAGTCACCATCTGCAGTGATTTTGGAGCCCCCAAAAATAAAGTCTGACACCGTTTCCCCATCTATTTCCCATGAAGTGATTGGACCGGATGCCATGATCTTTGTTTTCTGAATGTTGAGCTTTATTAGGAAGTATTTAATCTCCTCATTTCTCACTTTCCCCACTTCACATTCCAGGCTGAGGGTGCTGGACTTAGGGCCATGCTCAGCCTCATGGGAGTTGGGGAAGAGATGTGGGGATGAGGGTGAGGAACAAAGATCACGAGATGGAGAGGTCCACTGCAAACCGCCATGGGAGAGTAAGCAGGAAACGTCGATCCTTTGGTTTACTTAGTCTAGAGTCAATAACTGGACCTTGTTGGAAAGAAACAATGGGAAAAAATGACTATATGAGCCTGCTTTTTGTTGAACATGTAATCTTTCTCGTTTGGCCAGTAGATGTATAAAATGTAAATGCATTATGACAGTTCAAAAAGGATAGGATGGAAAAGAGGAGAATCTAAGCCTGACAGTGGGGGAAAAAGGAGACTCTGGAAGAAATCATCTGGATAGGTTTTGCAGTTGAAAACCATTGCCACTGTTTGCCTCCAAGCCTGATATGCTCCAAGAAGAAAGGAATATATGTAAACAAGAATAAGAAAGCTACCTTTTTATTCTGGCATCAGTCACAACAACAGTTTTGAGACCATCTGTGATGTGTTAAAGAGTTTGCAGAAGCACACCTTGTGCAGGAATATTTCAGGTAAGAAAATTGATTGGCTTGAATCCTTTTCATTTCAGATATGTACCTACTGCTTGAATGGGCACTCAAAATACTTCTTTTGACAAAAAGCAGTTAGATAAGTTCATCTGTAGTAAACTTCTAGACAGTAATATTAAAGAACACACATATCCAAAAGCACATTATACTAATTTGGCCCCGCATAAAATAGACTCCAAGAATAGACTAAATTCCCAAGTAGCCAAGGATATTTATTGTATTCTCACTTATTACTGTTAACAAAGACTTAAATCAGTTATCAGGAATCTTCTGTAATTTAATTATTGAACCATTCAGATTTAAGGATCCAAAGTGCTGCCTTCGATTGTACTAAGAGTGAACAGACCCAGCTCTATGCCCATGACAAGTATCTATAGTCTTTAAAATGATTTAAGCCTTATTGTCTAATTAAAAGTTAAATATTTAACTTGAATTTTAACTTTTTAATTTCCATTTCCTGTTGTAAATTATTATTTCTGGTTCACATAAAACATAGCTACACATTTTACTTGAAAACAGGAAAGATGAAATAGAATCATACAAAAGAGTAAACCATAAAGAGACAATGAAAAATGAGCATCTTTCTTGGTTTAGATCATATCTTCAAGGGTAAATAAAGGCCAAATGTTATGAAGTTCAATCAAAACATCTTATCCTTACTAATAAGACCATATGATAAATAAAGCAGAGTTGGAAAATAAGTAACTATTTCTTCTTTATTGCTTTTATTCTATTCTAAAACCAATCAAAAAACTCAAAGATAAAGAAACTTATCTTACATATGAAATTGGTAATCTTGAGCCTATTAAATAACTCATGTTTAAAGATCATATAAGTCAAAAAAATTGTTATATTTAGCAATATTACAAATACATTAAATATTACATTGTGGAAGATATTTTTTCATGTGTGACTTATAGAATAGGCCTGATTTATATAACCTTATCTCCTCTCTTCAGAGCCTTCCACCCACAACACTTTCTCTACATATCTGTAACAAGTTACAAAGCAAATTATTAGCATGGGACATTTGCCAGTTTCTACTCATTTAAAACCATACATTACTTAAAGATTATTCAATCATGAACTTAAATCACTTAATTAGGTGTTCTTTAAGTAAAACTTATGATAATGACAGTCCATTATGTAAAAGAAAAAGATTATCTCACTTTTTTTAGTAGGCATCTAGAATGTCTAAGTAGTAAGGTTTTAACCACATTTATATGTTTAGCCAAGTATATATCTCCAGAGATAATTTGATTCATCATAATTCCCAACTCCAAAATTCCAGTCTCTGATTATTAAACTCTTTTCTATATAGTAAGTGGAAAGACCCTTTAAAGTCCTCACAAGTAACTTCCACTAAATAAAATTAAAATTTTATTCCATTTATTTCCTATATGCCAATGGTTTATATTTACACAAAAAATTAGTGTTTATGGTATAAGTACAAAAAATAATCAGTTCCCTAAACAATCTGTGCCCTTTGTAGTTATTATACATAAATCTAGCTACTTTTGTGGTCCTTATTGATCATCATCATATTGCTAGCTTAAGAGGAATGAAATTTTGTATTAAAACACACCATGGGTTGAGCATACCGTAGGGCTTAGGGAGGAAATTACAAAGAACTGTTAGAATCTTATCACCAAAGTAGAGGAAAGTGGATTTCATGGAAGCAAGTTTAATTACTGAAGTAGCAAAGAATTTTTTCATGAGAGAGAAAACAGCCCCTGACATCCAGGACCTGGGCCGCTGCTATCACTTAGGTCTTGTTGTTTCTGGACACTGCCCTGGCTCTCACACCTGGCTGTGGTATGCAGTTTCACAGAACATTAGCTTTAGGCAAGGACACTCTATGATCATGAAGAATCAAGACAAAACAAAATGCTCTGTAATTATGTCTGAATACAGACCTCTTATAAACCCTGTCTAAGCCACAGGCATCACATGTCCCCCTTTCCCAGCTAATCTGGGTCACTGCTGCTGCATTACCAAGACAGGCTTATCTTCCCTCTTCCTAAATAAGACTTTTTAAGGCACCAGATTGTAAAATTACCCTGCTTCCTGACAACATTCAATTCAGAGTAATGCTCTACTTCCTTAAACTCTCTCCCCAGATCATTCAACCAAAGTTCAGATTTTATAAGAGGTTCTTTTTAAGGCCTTCTGACCCCATGGTACTTTTTCCTCTTTGCAATAGGTAATGAACTCAACTTTTTCAACTACAGGTGTCTTCTTGGTAGTCTCCGGCTTAAGGGCAAGGACAGTAATGAGGCAGCTAAAAAGTTTGACTCCTCATGCCTGTGTTATCAGGTGGTTCTGATGCATTTGGTTATATAATTTCCCAGAATTTAGGAGAAGAGTAAATAGAACATCAGGCTTCCCTGGTGGCTCAACAGTAAAGAGTCCACCTGCCAATGCAGAAGATGTGGTTTCAGTCCCTGAGCAGGGAAGATCCCGTGGAAAAGGAAACGGCAACCCACTCCAATACGCTTGCCTGGGAAATACAATGGACAGAGGAGCCTGGCAGGCATACAGTCCATGGGATCGCAAAGAGCTGGACACAACTTAGCAGCTAAAACAACAACAACAAATAGAACTTCACAGAAGGAACATTAGTAGATGACACAGTGATGAGGAACAGGAGAGATGATTATGGGGTGTGCAAAATGACACTAGACAAAGGTTCTGAGGCTAAAGCTACTGTTTCAAGTTTGGAGTGAAATATCCCACTGAGATGAAGAACATGATTCAGGGCACAGGAGAGGCAGATCATGAGCTGAAGAACCCTGAAACACCAAAGAGTCTTATAACCCTGTTTCACAGCTAGAAAGAAGAAAGGGTTATGAGAAGAAAATTTTAAGACTGAATACCAAGTCTTAGCCACTATGTTGAAAATATACTCTTCTTATACATGTATTATATCTATAAAAACCATGGCTTCCCTGGTAGCTCAGCTGTAAAAACCTGCCTGCCAAGCAGGAGATGTGAGTTTGATCCCTGGGCTGGGAAGACCCCCTGGAGAAGGAAATGGCAACCCTACTCCAATATTCTTGCCTGGGAAATCCCATGGAAAGAGGAGCACACAAGAAAAGCTAAATATCACTAGGAAACTAATAACCCTCCCAGTAAAGGGTTATCAAGATAGTTGTAGGTGAATTTTCATAATTTAGAAGAGATTAAGACAAAGTGTATATTTAGAAGGGATTAAAATGTTAGATAATCAGCAAGATGGGAAGATCAGGGTACAAATGTAAAAAATAAGAGTAACAATGACAATGATGATGAAGACAGTTATAAAATTATAACAACAATATGACATATAACAATGAATTGCTTAGAAGCAGGCATTACGGCTACACTTGGGCTGCACGCTCTGTGCTTGCCCAGCCATAAGACTGAATAAAGAGCTCAAAGTCAGTGGCAGACACATCAGTGGTGTAATGAATGGGGGATCTTACATGTCAGGAGCAAGTTCCTGAATTGACACTCCACCATGTGGGGCAGACAGTGGGCAAGACATGGTAGCAGTCTGCTGGCAGGGGGCCAGAGGATGTGGAGAGGGAAGTTAGCAGTTGACATCAGGTTGAGTCATCAGTTACCAGAGAAACCAATAGAGGAGTGCATCCCTCATTCCCCTTTGATAAGCTGTCTTGGTGGAGATGTTCTGATCAGAAGATTAGGACAGCAGTGCCCACTAGCTATCTATTTTATTCAGCTCCTGGACTGTGATGACTTAGATGGGTGGGATGGGGGTGGGGCAGAGGACAGTCCAAAAGGGAGGGGATATATGTATACATATAACTGATTCAGTTCCTTGTACAGCAGAAACTAACACAATGTGGTAAAGCCAAAAAAACAAAAATAAAAAAGCAGCAAAGGAAAGGAAGAGAAAGATTGGAAGAATCCGTAGTTGGGGCCAGGGACAAGTTTGTAGGCATTTATTGATTAGATTGAGTGATTAACAAGGAAGGTAGGTAGGATGTGAGTAGGGTGTAGGTGGGCAGGGAGTGGTTGAGCAAGGGATGTTCAGAGAGCAAGAGAATGGCCTAAGCATGGCCTAAGCATCAAGCATTCTTAGTTACTCTCATGCATGCCAATATTTTGAGGTCTAGTGTGTGAAATCTCGTTTGATTTAAACAACTATTAAAACTGAGCCTAGTGCTATGAGATAATACTTCATACTCTGTAGTTTCCAGCACTCACTTAGTAGTCCTTATTTTCCAAAAGAAGGGAGAATTTAAAACTACGTAAGACTTTGAACTTGGCTTACCCATGATAGTATATGTCCTCACCTAATCTTACCTTGTCCTCAACCTCTTGCCTACGTGGCAAGCACTTCCCAAGCAGTCACGCCTGCAACTTGAACCAACTTCTTCTAGTCTGGCTCCTTCACTACTGGATCACAACCCAAAGAGACACAAATTCTAGCTCCATTCTTTTTGCAATGATTTTTACTGGTTCTCATATTGGATCATTTCCCCTATCAAGCTTTTTGCATTTTTAAAAAATATTAGATTACTTTTGAAGCTACTTTTCTATAATAGTTTGAATCGTGAACTTTGCTTCTCATCTGTTTATGCTTTTATTCTTCCATTTACACTAGTAAATGTTTCATTAACCTGTAGCCACTGAAACAGTAAAATAAAATAAATTCCTTAAGCATTCTTAGCCTGGACTAACAATTGGGATGAAATAAGGGAATCAACAGAACAAAAACCTGGTATTTTCATGCAGGTAGCCCACAGCATCCCTAGGAAGACAGCTTTGTAAACAGACCATTATAATATTGATTTACTGTGACTCCTACACCTAGATGGGAAGAAAAATGGTGGGTCATGTAAGAAAGTGAAAGGACTGCTGGTGGAAGAAGTGATAGCTTACTGCATATAGTACACAGGGTCCAGGAAAGGAAGGGGGAGACAGCAAAGGGATTAGAGGCATGCCCCTAAACTGCAGATGCCCAAGAAATTGTACAACAGGGGAATACACTTTGGTAAGGCTTTGGTACAATGTACGACTTTTGGAAAAGAAAGGACACTGGAGAGGTGGGCACAAATGACATCATGAAGCCCTAATGTAATGCATAATATACCAGGCTGAGGGTTTTGCCTGAATACCTAGGAATTCATTCTCTCAGAAACTTCTCTTGAATGCAATAGAGTCACTCAGGGATTTTAGAAGGTAGTGTAAACAGCCAAGACTTGGTTAGTAATGAGCTAAGTAGAGGGGTTAAAAAACAAAATGATTCCTAGGTTTTAGACTCAGAGCAACAATATAAAAAGAAAGAATGGAGAAGCAAAAAGCAAAGGAGAAAAGGAAAGTTATAAGCATCTGAATTCAGAGTTCCAAAGAATAGCAAGAGGAGATAAGAAAGCCTTCCTCAGTGATCAATGCAAAGAAATAGAGTACAGGAACAGAATGGGAAAGACTAGAGATCTCTTCAAGAAAATTAGAGATACCAAGGGAAGATTTCATGCAAAGATAGGCTCGATAAAAGACAGAAATGGTCTGGACCTAACAGAAGCAGAAGGTATTAAGAAGAGGTGGCAAGAATACACAGAAGAACTGTAAAAAAAAGATCTTCATAACCCAGATAATCATGATGGTGTGATCACTCACCTAGAGCCAGACATCCTGGAATGTGAAGTCAAGTGGGCCTTAGAAAGCCTCACTACAAACAAAGCTAGTGGAAGTAATGGAATTCCAGTGGAGCTATTTCAAATCCTGAAAGATGATGCTATGAAAGTGCTACACTCAATATGCCAGCAAATTTGGAAAACTCAGCAGTGGCCACAGGACTGGAAAAGGTCAGTTTTCATTCCAATGCCAAAGAAAGGCAATGCCAAAGAATGCTCAAACTACTGCACAATTGCACTCATCTCACACACCAGTAAAGTAATGCTTAAAATTCTCCAAGCCAGACTTCAGCAGTACGTGAACCGTGAACTTCCAGATGTCCAAGCTGGTTTTAGAAAAGGCATAGGAACCAGAGATCAAATTGCCAACATCCACTGGATCATGGAAAAAGGAAGAGAGTTCCAGAAAAACATCTATTTCTGCTTTATTGACTATGCCAAAGCCTTTGACTGTGTGGATCACAATAAACTGTGGAAATTCTGAAAGAGATGGGAATACCAGACCACTTGACCTGCCTCTTGAGAAACCTATATGTAGGTCAGGAAGCAACAGTTAGAACTCGACATGGAACAACAGACTGGTTTCAAATAGGAAAAGGAGTGTGTCAAGGTTGTATATTGTCACCCTGCTTATTTAACTTATATGCAGAGTACATCATAAGAAACGCTGGGCTGGAAGAAGCACAAGCTGGAATTAAGATTGCCAGGAGAAATATCAATAACTTCAGATATGCAGATGACACCACCCTTATGGCAGAAAGTGAAGAGGAACTAAAGAGTCTCTTGATGAAAGTGAAAGAGGAGAGTGAAAAAGTTGGCTTAAAGCTCAACATTCAGAAAACAAAGATCATGGCATCTGGTCCCATCACTTCATGGGAAATAGATGGGGAAACAGTGTCAGACTTTATTTTCTGGGGCTCCCAAATCACTGCAGATGGTGACTGCAGCCATGAAATTAAAAGACGCTTACTCCTTGGAAGAAAATTTATGACCAACCTAGATAGCATAATCAAAAGCAGAGACATTATTTTGCCAACAAAGGTCCGTCTAGTCAAGGCTATGGTTTTTCCAGTAGTCATGTATGGATGTGAGAGTTGGACTGTGAAGAACGCTGAGCACCAAAGAATTGATGCTTTTGAGCTGTGGTGTTGGAGAAGACTCTTGAGAGTCGCTTGGACTGCAAGGAGATCCAACCAGTCCATTCTGAAGGAGATCAGTCCTGGGTGTTCTTTGGAAGGACTGATGCTGAAGCTGAAACTCCAATACTTTGGCCACCTCATGCAAAGAGTTGACTCATTAGAAAAGACTCTGATGCAGGGAGGGTTGGGGGCAGGAGGAGAAGAGGACGACAGAGGATGGGATGGCTGGATGGCATCACTAACTTGAGGGACGTGAGTTTGAGTGAACTCCAGGAGTTGGTGATGGACAGGGAGGCTTGGCGTGCTGCAATTCATGGGGTCGCAAACAGTCGGACATGACTGAGTGACTGAACTGAGTGGGGTGGGACAGGATAGCTCTATCTAGCATTCTCACTAACTGCAGGACCCGGGGAAATATCTTAATCTCTATGAGCATGTTTACTCGTACCTATATGAGGGTAACACTGCCTATTTAAAACTATTGTGAGAATTAAATAACGGTAGTTAACCCTTCTTCAGAACTTATGTGCAAGGCACTTGCGTATTTTACATAGTCACTTGCTTATTTTGAGCAACTGGTCCATAAAGGCAGTACTTATATTAATCTTATTTAACAGACAAAGCAGAGATACAAAGAGGTTTAATATGCTCCCCAAGCTCACAGAGCTGGAAAGTGGCAGATTCCAGGTTTCAGATCTTTTCAATCCAGCTACAGAGAGTATCTCAACCAGTGATTCCCAGTACCTCTCATTAAATACTAGGCATTTTTCATAATTATTATGAGTGCCCTGAACATACCAGTAGGTTATAATTAGCTATTATAATTTAATCCAGCCTGTTAGTTTAAAAGTGTTTGCAGAGTACATATATATGCATGTTTTACTGAACTTTAGAAGATACTCAAGCAGAGTAGGAAACAAAACTCAATCGTATTTGTTTACAATTTTGAGCATAAAATGCACCTCATGAATCAAAGCACAGTAACAAGATAATGTGTTGAGAGATTAGACACTTTCTACTCACGAGTAATGCATCCATGTCTAGAACTTGAGCAGTAGGCACATAAATGGATGAGTCTAATAATCAGGGAAGAGATTGGGGTGGTGAAAAGATTTGGGTCTCTTCAATAGCTAGGTTATAGTTTGAAACCATAAGAAAATAGATGTTGGTGTTGAATGGAAGGAGGAGCCTAGAAAAACTGCAGAAAGGGCAATCCAAAGGCTAGGCCCAGACGCGAAAGCTCACTTCACTTTCTTTGGGCCTCAGAGTCCTCACTTGTTAAAAAAAAAAAATTAGTGAATCATGCTTTAAGACTGTGCCAAGAACTATTCTCACTTCCAATGTCTGCAGCTTCTGTTGTGAACAAATGTGAACATTGGAAGACCTGCTGAAAGGTGACTTTTAGTCTTAAACCAGAGGGAAAAAGCTAAACTTCATAGCTGCTGCTCTGCCATGGTAAATTATTATTAAACAAGTTTTCTTCTCACAAAAGCCCATTCAGATGGTTTCAATTGCTTTTATTTATTCTACAGGATTTCGGCTTCACAAATGCTCCTGCTGTCACTATGTACAGAGTTCTGCGTGGGAGATGTGAGGAAGAAAACAAAATGGCATCTTTCACACACAGGAGGAATATTAATGAGGTAGAGAAGAGGGAGGGAATCATCATGGTAAGCTTCCTTTCTGTTTGCCCCCTAATATTAGAATTTGCTTTTTTTCCTTGCCTAATCCTGGTTTTCCTGACTTCATCCAGTAAAACATAGAATGTTGCTGAACTGCTATAACTGAACTATAGTATGTGAAACAAAGAAGTTTGGATAACAGGAGACAAACTCTCAATGAGGTCAGGATGCAACTCTGACCAATGAATTGAGAAAGAAAATAGAGAATGATGTCTATGTCTCTCCACTTGCTGTGGCCATTACATCCACCTCAAGGGAGGGTTTTGGAGGTATGTGTGATTAGGCTAACAAAGAACATCTACTATGCTACGGTTTCCCGTGAAGTAAGAAGTGGAGAAATCAAAACCTGTACTTTCCCTGTTAGCAAATCTTAAAAATGCCCATTGGACCCAGAGTGGAACGACTGAGTTTTTCTCTGGCTTTATCTAAACACTTGGTAGATATACTGTAGACACCTAGGTGACGGAACGCAGAAGCAAACATATCTAAGCTCTGCACGTAGAATGGGAAAAATGATAAGGTTTTCATGGCATTAGGTGAGATGAATGAGCGTCACGGATTTGGTTCATTGAGAAATTATCAGTGTCTATGAATTTGCATACTTAGCGTAGCATGAAACAGAATATTTCTGTTAAATTTTATAATTTTAATAGATGATCCACCCTACAGAGAGAGAGAGAGAGTTAAAAAAATAAAATAAAACAGACGTGCTGAGAAAGGTGAGGGTGGTACTGGTGATGGTAATATTCCATGAAACTGCTTTCCTGAGGATTTCTCACTCACAAAACTGCACACATCTATGTATTACTTTATGGTGGAGATTTATGTCAAGTTGGATATTTTTTTTTAAAGTGCTACAGCATGCTTGGGGCTGGTGCACGTGGATGACCCAGAGAGATGTTATGGGGAGGGAGGTGGGAGGGGGGTTCATGTTTGGGAACGCATGTACACCCGTGGTGGATTCATGTCAATGTATGGCAAAACCAATACAGTATTGTAAAGTAAAATAAAGTAAAAATAAAAATTAAAAAATAAATAAATAAAAATAAAGTGCTAAGCATAAGAAATGGAGATAAAAGATTTTAAATTGTTTTACATGACTAAAAATTCTTAAGATCCTAATTTAGACCTCATTGGAAGGTGAACCTTTTGGGTTATAAAAAATTTACACCTATTTTTGAATAAATAGGCACTATCTGTTTATTAAGTGCCTACTGTGTATCTAGCACTGGATATTGCTGATACTAAGTTGCAAATGAAACCCAGCCTTCATGGAGTTCACAGCCCAGCAAGAAGTGCAGACTCCACATAACAGCAAAGGTCTGTAAACAGACACCTTTTATCAAAGAACAGAGCTGGTACCTCTGAGCACTGGCCTTATCACAGCTCAAGGTAATGCATTGGAATTCCCTGTCTACGTGTCTGCTTGGATGTAACTTTTGACCAAGCAGCTCTTAAAGACTGGGCTCATAAAAACTAGATGTTTCCATGCAAACTAGAGTCTTTCCGCCAAGAGACCCAACTACAATTTAGATTACATTTGTCCCCCACTGCAGACAAAAACACTTCAATCAGAAGTAAATTTAGGAAGCTAAGCTAAAATGAATGGGAATGGGCAAAATTAATTCAGGTGACCATTATATCTACTGTGGGCAAGAATTCCTTAGAAGAAATGGAGTAGACATCAACAACAGAGTCTGAAATGCAGTAATTAGGTGCAGACTCAAAAGTGACAGAATGATCTTCGTTTGTTTCCAAGGCAAACCATTCAACATCACAGTAATCCAAGTCTACGCCCCAACCACTGATGCCAAAGAAGCTATAAAGACCTACAAGGCCTTCTAGAACTAACACGAACAAAAGATGTCCTTTTCATCATGGGGGACTGGAATGCAAAAGTAGAAAGTCAAGAGATACCTGGAGTAACAGGCAAGTCTGGCCTTGTAGTACAAAAAAGAGGCAGGACAAAGGCTAACAGAGTTTTGCCAAGACAATGCGCTGATCATAGCAAACACCTCTTCCAGCAACACAAGAGATGAATCTACATGCAGACATCACCAGATGGTCAATACCAAAATCATACTGATTATATCATTTGTAGCTGAAGATGGAAAAGTTCTATATAGGTAGTGAAAACAAGACCTGGAGCTGACTGTGACTCAGAACATCAGTTTCTCATCACAAAATTCAGGCTTAAATTGAATAAAGTAACAAAAAACACTAGGCCATTTGGGTATGACCTAAATCAAATCCCTTATGATTTTACAGTGGAGATGATGAATAGATTCAAGGAATTAGATCTGATAGATGGAGTGCCTAAAGAACTATGGACAGAGATTCATAACACTATACAGAGGCAGTGACCAAAACTATTCCCCCAGAAAAAGAAATGCAAGAAAGCAAAAGGTTGTCTGAAATAAGATAGCTGAGATAAATAGCTGAGACGAGAAGAGGAGTGAGAGGTAAAGGAGAAAGGGAAAAATATACACAGTTGATGGAGAATTCCAAAGAATAGCTTTGGAACTCCAAATGTTTCAAAGATTATCTCTCCAAAGGGGATATAAGAAAGCCTTCTTAAGTGAACAATGAAAATAAATAGAGAAAAACAATAGACTAGGAAAGACTAGAGATCTCTTCCAGAAAATTAGAGATGTCAAGGGAACATTTCATGCAAAGATGGGCATAATAAAGGAAAGAAACAGGAAGGGCCTAACAGAAGCAAAAGAGATTAAGAAGAAGTGGTAAGAATATACAGAAGAACTATACAAAAAAGGTCTTAATGACCCAGAAAACCATGATGGTATGCTCACTCACCTAGAGCCAGACATCCTGCAGTGTGAAGTCAAGTGGGCCTTAGGAAGCATCACTATGAACAAAACTAGTGGAGGTGATGCAATTCTAGTTGAACTATTTAAAAATCCTAAAAGATGATGCTGTGAAAGTGCTGCACTCAATATGCCAGCAAATTTGGAAAACTCAGCAGTGGCCACAGGACTGGAAAAGGTCAGTTTTCATTCCAACCCCAAAGAAAGGCAATGCCAAAGAATGTTCAAACTACCACACAGTTGTACTCATTTCACATGCTAGCAAGGTAATGCTCAAAATCCTTCAAGCTAGACTTCAACAGTATGTGAACCGAGAACTTCCAAATGTACAAGTTGTATTTAGACAATGCAGAGGAACCAGAGATCAAATTGCCAACATCTGTTGAATCATAGAAAAAGCAAAGGAATTCCAGAAAATCATTTACATTTGCTTCATTGATTACACTAAATCCCTGACTATGTGGGTCACAACAAACTGGAAAATTCTGAAAGAGATGGGAATACTAGACCGTCTTACTTGCCTCCTGAGAAACCTGTAGGTCAGTCAAGAAGCAACAGTTAGAACCAGACATGGAACAATGGACTTGTCCCAAATTGGGAAATGAGTACATCAAGACTGTATATCGTCACCCTACTTATTTAACTTATATTCAGAGTACATCATGAGAAATGTTGGGCCGGATGAAGCACAAGCTGGAATCAAGATTGTCAGGAGAAATATCAATAATCATATCAATATCAATAATCAATATCATATCCTCAGATATGCAGAGGACACCACCCTAATGGCAGGGACTGAGGAGAAATTAAAGTGCCTCTTGATGAAGGCAAAATAGAGAGAAAAAGCTGGCTTAAAACTCAACATTCAGAAAGCCAAGATCATAGCGTCCAGTCCCATCACTTCATGGCAAATAGATGGGGAAAAATGGAAACATTGACAGACTTTATTTTCTTGGGCTCCAAAAACACTGTGGACTGCAACCATGAAATTAAAAGGTGCTTGCTTCTTGGAAGAAAAGCTATGACAAATCTAGCCAGTGTACTAAAAAGCAGAGATGTCACTTTTCTGACAAAGATCCATTTAGTCAAAACTATGGTTTTTCCAGTAGTCATGTATGGATGTGAGAGTTGGACCATAAAGAAGGCTGAGCACCAAAGAATTGATGCTTTTCAACTGTAGTGCTGGAGAAGATTCTTGAGAGTTTCTTGAATAGCAAGGAGATCAAACCAGTCAGTCCTAAAGGTTATCAACCCTGAATACTCACTGGAAGGACTGATGCTGATGCTGAAGCTCCAATACTTGGGCCACCTGATACAAAGAGCCGACTCATTGCAAAAAACCCTGATGCTTGGAAAGATTGAGGACAGGAGGATAAGGAGGCAACAAAGGATGACATGGTTGAATGTCTCAAACTCATGGATATGAGTTTGAGCAAATTCAGGAGATAGTGAAGGACAGGGAAGCCTGGCATGCTACAGTTCGTGGGGTCACAAAGAGTCAGACACAACTGAGCAACTGAGCAATAACAACAACAAGCCTTAGAGCACACAGTACAGTTATTATGTTTTGGAGGTATTTCCATGTGTTATATATGTTAGTTACTAGAATTTTAAGAGTCAATTATGCATTTATAACGGCAACAGCAAGATGCTCACTCTGGTATCTTCCTTCTCTTCCTCCTGTAAATATCATATTATTTTTAAGTCACTTGTTTGGCCTATTTTCTTCAGGAGATGGATAGGCCCTTACGGGGTCTGTTTGTGTGCAGTGGTGGCAAAGTACCCACAGAATTCAACTTGTGTCTTCATCATTTACTAACTTAAGGTTTTCTTTTTTCACTTTCATCAAAAGGTTTCATTCCATAGAAACAAAATTTAGAACCACCACCTGAAAATAAAAAGATCCTGGATCCTTGTCAGTGTTCAGCACAATAAGGTATCTAATAATGTTTTCTGTAGCTTACAACAATGTCTGACATAGAGTAAGTACTCAAATATTTTTCAACAAATGCATCGAGAAATAAGTTTATCTGAAAGAAGATGACTCTATTATGTATTCAACCAAAATAGGTTTATGTTGTGTTAGGGTCCCATCAAAGTAAGAATCAGAGAAGGCAATGGCACCCCACTCCAGTACTCTTGCCTGGAAAATCACATGGATGGAGGAGCCTAGTAGGCTGCAGTCCATGGTGTCACGAAGAGTCGGACACGACTGAGTGACTTCACTTTCACTTTTCACTTTCATGCATTGGAGAAGGAAATAGCAACCCACTCCAGTGTTGTTGCCTGGAGAATCCCAGGGACAGGGAAGCCTGGTGGGCTGCCGTCTATGAGGTCACACAGAGTTGAACATGATTGAAATGGCTTAGCAGCAAAGTTAGAATACTTGTAGGAAAGATGCCACTTACTAAAGTGTATGCCTACTCTGAGAAAATACTGTATTTAGGGTCCATGAGATGGGACCACTGTACTGAATAACCTTTTATTTGTTTATTTCCAAAGCTTCCTAGAGTGAGATACAAGAAAGACCCCTTATAACAGCATCTGTTACATTTCAAATAGAGTAATAATGAAGTTCTACATAGAATGACGTGAACCTCCAAATGAATTTCAATTAGACTGTGTTCTCATGCGTACTAATATCCCTCCCTTTTGATTTAGGTGAAATGAAATGGGAGAAATTTGGGAAAATCAAGATGGGAGGAATGTAAGATTGAAGTTTGGAAGATTTAATAAGAGAAAACAACACTGAGATCAAACTCATCACTTTTAAAACTGTCCTCACTCCACTGTTAAAGTTCACAAGCACTGAGGGATGCACAATGCTCTTCTATGTGTGCTCACTGTGGAGTCGTCGATGAAGGCAGCCAAGCTGTCTGCTATGTCACCTCCAGAACGTTTGCCAATTTTCTCTCATTTCCTCCTTGAGATGGCCGTGTGTGACAAAGGTCTCTGGATATATTTCAGAACATCTGAAACTATTTAACAATGTAATACCAAGCCCCAATTTAATAGTGTTATTTATTCTCCAGAAGACGAAATTTGTCAGTAGACACAAAACTCAATTCACCTTGCCCTGATCCACAAAGAAATGACTAGAAAGTGCATCGTGGAACGAATGGCATACTTATTACCTGCCAGAGAGAAATGTAATGGGTTAATTTTAATTAATTTTCCCAAATTTCTCCCATTTCATTTCACCTAAATCAAAAGGGAGGGATATTAGTACGCATGAGAACACAGTAATGGAGAGAAAGTCTCCAGAGGCTTAGTCAATATGTAGACTTCAACATGCAACACACGAAACAGTAAAACTATTTACTAAACTGCATTTCTTTTTATATTCCCGGCACACTTACCCTAGTTTACACTATTTCCTTTTCCTGACAAACAATTCATTGTTTGTGATTGAAAGAATCATTTTGGATTAGGCATGATTTCAGATTCCGGGAACCTGGTGTGGAAACAGCATCACTCCGCCACCAGCACCTCCCTGCTCACCACTCCAGATCTCTGCTTTTAGGTGGTACTAGAGTGAAGGCATGCTTTTCAATTTTCATCCAAAGAGCAATCGACAATGTATAAACAACTGACCAATTAAAAACACTTCTCATCCAAAATTTCTTTTTCATTTTAAAATGTTGTGAATTTTTCCTTAAAAAATTCGACTGTGAAGTTTAGTTTGTAAATACTAAGAATATTAAATTCCTTAGCTAGTGATCTCAACCAACAATCTATGCTAAAAGCAAAATTAGTCCTAATCACTTCAAGGGCAGTACATTATTATGTATTTCTTCATTTCAAGAAAAACATATTCTTTCATTTGATTGGTCCACTCTGCCGTCTTATATGGTCTTTGCCACCCGTTTGTTAGCATTTTAAAGCCTTTTTTCCTTCTTTGTTTTTCCTCTTTTGCCTAACAATGATTCTTCTGAGTTCGGGAGCTTACCATTTTTCCCCAGGTGAAAATCTTTTTATTATTCTCAGGTGTTTGCTTTCTTTCTGTAACTCTCAGAATAATTCATTGCAAAGTCATCATTGTCCTTTACAAAAGGATCAAATTCCAAATAATTACAGTTCGTATTGTACATCCTCTGAAAGTATTTCTCCTTTCCCCTTGCCAGGATTGCAGAAGTCTCATATATTGTCCCACAAACCCTCCTTCTTTTACTTAGTCAGGTATACCTGAGAACAGGACAGATTGCTTGTTTCTCTTCATCTGATCCAGATCTTACCTGAGTTCTTGCATAGGAAGTGAACAGAAGTTAATACTTTAAAACGTATTAGTCCAGAGTGCTTTCCCCTGAATTCAGCACGGCTCCAAGAGACCATTCTCCAAAGAATTATGGAAGGTGACTTATTTTAAAGGTAAAGAAGCCTGTTCATTTCATTCTCAGACTTTGTAACATAGCATAGTCAGATGGAACTGCTTTTTTGGTATCAGCAGTTGTCTCTAAAGAAGTATATCATTATATACTTATTTGTCTCTAAGCATACCCTTAAGTTTCCTGTCTGAATAAGTCATCCTCTATCATTCTTTGTTGTTTCCTGGTCTTATATAGCCATAGTATGAAACACACCATAGAACAAAAACTTTGCCATGAAACAAAATTCCCTTCCATCAGATATCTGGTGCCAACAGTCAGTATAATTTCTATGATCACTAGTGATCAATAATTTTATTTATGGAAATATTTTTTTCTTCTAAGAGTTTGTTAAGAGGATTGAGTCTTTTAGATTATTTCTTAAATATACTTGTCAGTCTTGACAAAACACCAAAAAACATTTTTAGGTCCCATGAACAAAGGTCATTCAACTTCTAATCTCATTAAAAACATGTTTTTTCAACTTGTAAGCAGAAAATTGAACTGCTTGGAATTTGAGAGCATCCTTTTCAAAAGAGTAACATTTTTAAAACAAGGCATACGAAAGTTAAGAAAATAAGAAATCAGTTTAAGAACAGGACATGACAGATCAACTTAAGAATCTTAAGGAAGAAAAAGTTCCACCAAAATTGTACTTTTAAAAATACTTAGTTTAAGTTTTCTGATACTTTGAAAATAAAAGATATGAGAATGTATAAATGGAAATTTCATAGGATCAGTTGAGAGACTAGTGGAAATGACAACTTTGTGTTAAAAGTCTGTCCATTTAGTTAAAAGCTTATAACTCTGTTTAAACAATATCATAAACTAAATTATTACACCAGTTAGTATTTAGCTTCTTAAGGAGTTTGAAATAACAAGTGTTAATGTTTACTTGATGATAGTCCATCAACTACAAAGACATTTATAGCCACACCCCTAAACAAAAATAACTGTGCTCACCAACTTTCAGAGAAGCTTGCTTGCCCAGATGTAGGATCTTAAAACTGGCTTCAGAGTGACTGTTGTAGGAGGAGATGCAGAAAATAAACACGTGATTTCCACAGCTGAGAACTCAGAAATGAGGCTCAGGGTCTTGACCATTCGTCTGTCGTTAAGGTTATCCTGACATGTGAAGCCATTGACATCCTGAGACTTCCAGCACTTCAGATGCCTAAACCGAGATAAATATAGATCCCTGACACCTGAGCCAGATGAAGTGAATGTTAACTTGAAAAATCTTGCTCATTTTGCCCCTCCATTGAGGAAAATAAAACCCTTAATCCTTTTCCTGTTAAAACCTGTTACGCCTTAACAGATAATTCCTTTGCTTATGAAGCACAGGAATTCAGATCAATCATATACAATCAATTTGCTTCTGTCTATGTTTAGCATTTGTTGTCATAGTATAGATACAGGTTTGAATTTCTTTTAAGTTGAAAGAAAACAGTAATGAATATTAAATATTTATTTACAAACTTTTGTCAGGAAGTTTTCCAAGTGAGTCATTGAAATGTAAATATGTATTTGGTAAACTTTCTAGTATGTTTTTCTCCAAATTAAGTAGTAATTTGGTCCTTTTTGGTTTGCCTCATTTAATGATGTGGAAAGTGTCATAGTGCCAAGGTACTTTGGCTTAAGTTAATCTTTTGGTATAGTTGTATCACGTGATAGATTTAAACCGAATTGTGCTTAGTACTGTTGTTAAGCATAAGAATAAGGATCTACCCTCAATCTGATTAAAGATATGACTCTGAAGCTATAATTGCAAGATTTCTAACAATAAGTCCCTTCCTGGGATTCATATTATTTATTAAGAATCTATAATACTATATCAAAACAAAGTGGATAAAGAAACTAGAAAAGTCATGCTGCTTTCCTGAGATTTTGCGGTATTAATTATTTTCAGTTAATACAGTCTTTACAGAATGGCACTAGAGAAAAACGATGGCTTTTGGAGTTACCACTTTCTAAATGAAGCTGAACTATAACCAGTATTACCTGTCAATCCAGGCAGGAGAATGACTTTTTTCAAATGACCAAAACTAGTATTTTAATATCTAGTATTTTATTTAATAGATGCTGTGCACTGAGCACTGTCTACATGCTTGGCACTTTGCTAAGTACATATCGTATAATATCATTCTCTTTTGTTAACCCTGAAACATCCTTTCAAATCAAGTTAATATTTTTAGGTCCAAATATTTACAGGAAAGAAACCTGACTCAAAAGGATAAATACTGACAATGGACATGTGGCTAATAAGTGGTTCATATGAGAGTCTAACACCCAATTTTGACTGAAAGCATGTTTCTTTCCCACCCTAAAATATAGTTACAGGTTAAAAATATTTCATCCACACATTATCTGTGTCAAAGTAATCAACCTATAAGTAATTCCAAAACTGTTTTAATTTATTGCAAACAAAGTTAGGGAAAGTACAGAAGTGGTCCCTGTGGAGTATTGCTATGACACTAGAAAGTCTCCCCAGAAGCATTGTCCTTAATACAAGGAAAAGATAGACGATCTGTAAGTACAGCACAACCCTAGCCAGAGATATCTCTCATCTCTTGCATTAACTTTTCTTTGAATTGTCCTTGTCAGTTTGCATAAGCGAAATTTGACCTACCAAAGCCTGGAGGGCCAGTCCGATGGCCACTTCTCAGCCATTAATACCATGTTTGGCTGTCTGAGATGGATACCTACCACAAAGACGTGACATCCAGGTGACACAGAGTCACCTGGCAAGGTCAGGTGGTCAATACCAGAGAGATTCTGGCATGAGAAGGTCAGATTCTCATCTGTCATAGAAGGTGACACATTTCTTTATAGGAAAAAAGGTTCTATGTGTATAAAACGTTTTTCTTTTACTTGAACTAGGAATCTGTTAAACAAAATGTTTTATCAAAGAAGTCAGAAGACAAACTACAAATTCAGTGAACTCAGGATCACATATATCTTCTATGAATCACAATAAGTATCAGAGAATGCCCATACCCTAAGCACCCATTATCTTTGAATATGGATTAGGCCTTATAAATAAGAATAGGGAATGTGGAATATCCTTGCTACGAATTATATTTGCATTATCATTGAACTTTTCACTCCCTGGTGACACTGACTTCTGAACGGTGAGTGTTGAGGGAGAGGGAAAATAGTGATGGACTGAGGTACAAAATGATTAGGCTCTGGGGTAACTCAGACAAGACCTCTGACCCTCTTCAACCAGAGAATTTTCATTCTTAAGCAGTTATCTCCAGAATTAAATATTTCATCACAGGATATTACTTAAACCTAGGTCTTTTGCACCCCAAACTGTTTCCTTGTAAGTATTAAACTAGGCAAAATCAAAACCTCTCCTGGATTGTGTCACACAAGTGCCATAAGCTGTAAGGAATTAAAGTTGAACCAACAACCCAGCCACTAACAGCAGCTGTTGCCAGCTGTTAGTAGCATGTTCTTCACAAGACATTATTGTGAAATGTCCAATTTCTACGTGAAAATGTTTTTCTCAGAACAGCAGTCAAATTAATCTGTCCATATGCATTAGCGTCATGGATACAGTGGCAGCAGTAGTCACACTCATATTTCTGTCCTTCCCAATTTCTATCCCACCCCTCAAAATCTGGTTTCCTGATGCCCTCAGAGGGTCATCTTTTCAGATCCCTCTTCTCTATCTGACCAGCACCATCCAAGGTGCTTCATCAAGTATTATTAGCGGCACTGACTAAGTCACCCTTCTTAGTGCTTCACCCCTAAGTTCTATGTCCTGCTGAATAGGTTTAGGCCTTTTCAAATAATAATATGATGCGTTTTCAAAAATCCCCTTCAGAAAAATTCAAATTTTAAATCAAAGATTCGCCCCTTTGTTTATATTCCTATTCACTGTATAAGTGTTAACAGTAATCTGTTCTTGAATCCTTGACTCTGTAACATAACAGGGAAGGAATAGTTTGTGGCCTTATCAGGAAATGTTGGCTTAAACCCCTGTACACACTTAAAAACAATGAGAATATTCACCAAGATACTTAAACATGTGAACCTTACTAAATTTTTAGGGAAAGCACATTTGAAAAACATCCTTGAATTATTATCAGCTTGCTTAACGTGTATATTTAGTACCTGAAAGACATTTGGGGGACTAATTTGTCATCGATTCCAGTAACACACCCTTCTTTCCAGGCTTTTTTGTCTGTTTTCCCATGTTAGCGTGGAATAAATAATTTCACTCAGACATTCTTCATAAGGAGCATTTTCCTACAGGAAAGCTGGGGACAAGTCAATATTAATCTTCTCTGCTTAACTTGCTCTCCTCAAATCTATACATGTGTGAAATGTCTTTATTCCAAACATCAGCTTGAGGTAAAGATTTTACCACCATTTCCTCACAAAGTTGATGTCAGAGGTGAGTGCTGGCTATGTGTTTGTTATTCAAAAGTAATGAGGATTGGTGGAAATCTCTACTACTAAAAATAATCTAATGGAGCAGTGCTCTTAAATCTTGGAGGCCTAAAATTATTGCTCGACTGTGTATTTATTTTGCTTTCTGCCTTCCAGAGTCATCCTCATTAGTTGTAAAAGCCTTATCGATAATTTGCAACCAAGTATTATAGCTCCAAAGCAATATTCTTTCCTTTTAAGGTTGATGGGTTTTTGTTTAATCACTTACCCATCCAATAGCAAAACACACTGAAATGTGTTTTGGTATTGTGTATGGTATTCTCCTACTCCTGTGGGAAAAATGGTGAATAAAAGGCCAAAGCTGTGCTCTTAATGTCTTCTTATTTTGTGAAGGGAGATAAGCACTATTTAATAAATCATATTATAATGAAGTAGGATAAATAATGAAGGAAAGTTTTATTGTGATAAGCTAGGCTGAAAGGTCAGAGACGTTTCCCTAATATACATATACATTTAAATGTATAGACAGTGTGCATATATATACACACACACATTGTATGTATTTGTTTATATTAACATATTTATGTATATATATAAATGCATATGGGTATACATCTATATATTGTATGCATTTCTTTATATGTGTATGTAGGTATAAATGGATATATGCGGATGTTGTGTATGTATATAAGTGTTAGTCACTCAGTCATATCTGACTCTTAGCAACCCCAAAGACTGAGCCCTCTGTCCATGGAATTCAGTCAATGCAAGGCTTGTCTGTCCTTGAAATTCTCCAGGCAAGAGTACTGGAGTGGGTAGCCACTGCATTTTCCTAGGGATCTTCCCAACCCAGGGATTGAAACTGGGTCTCCTGCACTGCAGGCAGATTCTTTACCATCTGAAGCAACACGAAAGCCCCATTTATGTACTGTCATAAACTGTGATCAAAGAGGATAATTTTTGAAGGAATTTACACTGTGATAAGGTAAGAGGTCCCATCACTTCATGGGAAATAGATGGGGAAACAGTAGAAACAGTGTCAGACTTTTATCCTTTTGGGCTCCAAAATCACTGCAGATGGTGACTGCAGCCATGAAATTAGAAGATGCTTACTCCTTAGAAGGAAAGTTATGACCAACCTAGATAGTGTATTAAAAAGCAGAGACATTACTTTGCCAACAAAGGTCCGTCTAGTCAAGGCTATGGTTTTTCCAGTGGTCATGTATGGATGTGAGAGTTGGACTGGAAGAGAGCTGAGCACTGAAGAACTGTGGTGTTGGAGAAGACTCTTGAGAGTCTCTTGGACTGCAAGGAGATCCAACCAGTCCATTCTAAATGAGATCAGTCCTGGGTGTTCTTTGGAAGGACTGATGCTGATTCTGAAACTCCAGTACTTTGGCCACCTCATGCGAAGGGTTGACTCATTGGAAAAGACTCTGATGCTGGGAGGGATTGGGGGCAGGAGGAGAAGGGGATGACAGAGGATGAGATGGCTGGATGGCATCAACGACTCGATGGACATGGGTTTGGGTGAACTCCAGGAGTTGGTGATAGGCAGGGAGGCCTGGCATGCTGCAGTTCATGGGGCTGCAAAGAGTCAGACACAACTGAGCAACTGAACTGAACTGAAGGTGAGAGGTCAGAGAGTTTTCCCTAAAATTTTTGTATATACTCTTCCCTATATAATATGTATATTATCGAGATGTCTTAAATAGTACCTGTCTGCCTTCACTAAACAATAAGATTCTTGAGAGTGCTTTATTTACCATTTAGTTCTACTACACCTAAATATATGATATATGTGTACATATATGTATGTATATATATACACATATAATATAGAGCACGCACACAAATATCTAAAAATGAATTGCTTTTAAATGGCAAAAAATTAAGAAAGCATTCAAAGGTAAGGATCCACCACTATAAGGAAGCGGCACAGACAGGAAGGAGCACAGTGGAAGACCACTGTGACTGGCTGAGAGAGGTTAAGGAAGAGTAATATGAGACAAGACAGAAGGGTTGTGGGAGAGTGGAATGTTACAAGGATTTGTAGTGATTTATTCTAAGAACAATGAGAAGCCTTTGAAAAATTTTAATCAAGAGAGACACATGGGTGAATCTGAATTACATTTAAGAACAAGCTCTCTGATAGTTTCATTATTAATGGATTAAAGAGAGGTAAGGATAGATGTGGGGAAACCAGCAAAGCAATTATTACTGACTTTAATGATAAGATCCTAAAATGGATGATAAATGGAGGAAAAAACATGGATTTGTAAAATGCGTAGGTAAAATCAACAGATTTTGGTGGTGATGGTATATGAGGAAAAGGGAAGAAGAATAATTGAGAAACTATTTAAACTGAAGCTATCTAGGAATTATTCTACCCCCTAACATGAACATTTTATTCTTCAGATAACATATGAGAAAACATCTAGCTCAATGATTGACATATTTCAGCTGGTTCTGGAAAATTTCTTGAATAAAAGATTATATAAATGGATGAGTGACTGTGCAATTGGGTAGAATGTTAATAGGAGTGAATGCTTATTGCAATGTATCTTCTTTTGTTTGGGTCATCATACAAAGTTTCCGCAAGGCTGTGGCAAGGAGAGTCACAACACACTAAGTGATACCTTAAGAGACTAGAAGTACAGGGAAATGACAAATTCTCATGGAGACAGGTCCAAAGGAAAATGAATGAACCTTAAAAGGAAAGTATTAAAGGGAAAAATTTTTCAGTGGCTTAGAAATTGTTCAAGTGTCTTGCACACATCTGGCTCTGTGTATAGAAGCTTGTAATCTAATGGAAACTTGAGTCCCCCTGGACCAAGAGCAAATAATATCCACAGGACATAAAGTCCTTCTAGCACAACAAAACAACAGGCTTGTAGCCAATTATGGTAGCAGCCAAGCAGATGTCTCACTGGTTTTTAAATCAGACACAGCTTTGTTATAATTATTACCTAACATGTTGTAGCATTATCTGTTTATAAATTTTTGTTTTGATGTTATCACATGATAATTAGCTGATAATCAGACAATTCGTATGTACTTTCTTGATGAGTGATTGTACAAAACAGTATTTAGTGTCTTGTAGCTCTGTTTTCTTTAGGATAGGGGAAGATTAAGCAGGATGATACTGAGGCTAATCAAAATGTTCTAACAAAGCTCTAGAACTAAAATGTCCAGACTTTAGATCATACTTCAAATAGGATTCCTCTGTGCATACATTTTTCATGTAAAGATCAAATATCCATGTTCTTGATTGTCCTTTCCCTGCCCATGTTTGTGTTGCCCTTGCTCTATCTGCATTCTAAATATAGGAGTCTTCTATATTCCTGTCCTATCCATTCTTTTTTCTTCCTATGTCTTCTCTTTCTTGGCAATATATGCTACTGTCTGGGCTCAATTTATCGCTACTGCACAGTTAATCCCCAAATCTATTTTTTACCCTAAATTCTACCCTAATAAATTTACTTGGCATTTTTGAGAATTCTCTATACACTAGTAACATATATTAACTCATTTATTTGTTTTAAAACTCTGGATATAAAACTAACATTTACCATTTTACAAGTTTAAATGAATGTTTAGTAAAATTAAGTAATTTAATTCACAGTGACAATGCTCTAAGTAGCCAGATTTGGGCTCAGATAACTCCAGGCCTTAAGGCCTTAAACACTGTGCTGTGACTGACTCACTGTGATATAACTGTTCATCAACCTTCCGTGGACATCTCTACCCTGCTGCCTTAACACAGCCCCCGCTTCCCTATCTCTACATCTCTACCTCCTGCCACCCAGCCTGAAACTGGTCCCCTTATACTGAATCATCTTCCAATTCCTAACAGCTCTAACTTCGTCATGGATTTTCCATTTGTTTCCCATGTTTTCATTTCACTGCCTCTACTTAAGTCAGATTTCCATCACCACCTACCTTTAACCATTGCTATGGTCCCCTAATTGGTTTTCCTGCATGCAGAATTACTCCCCTCTCATTCATGCTTCCCACTAATTTTAGGGTAATCTTTCTAAAACACAAATTTGATTTTATGGTTTATTTATTTAAAATAAAACATGAATAGTACCCATTTCCATTAACAGTACTGCTGCTGCTAAGTCGCTTCAGTCGTGTCCTACTCTGTGTGACCCCATAGACGGCAGCCCACCAGGCTCCTCCGTCCCTGGGATTCTCCAGGCAAGAACACTGGAGTGGGTTGCCATTTCCTTCTCCAATGCACGAAAGTGAAAAGTGAAAGTGAAGTCACTCAGGTGTGTCTGACTCTTCGCAACCCCATGGACCGCAGCCTACCAGGCTCCTCTGTCCATAGGATTTTCCAGGCAAGAGTACTGGAGTGGGGTGCCATTGCCTTCTCTGATTAACAGGACAGAATGGACTTTAAACTCCTTAGACCAGCACTGAAGATTTTTAACTATTATTTCAGTTCCTGCATGAAGTCTATTCTTCAATGAAATGGTCTCTGCATTTTTATCTTGCATTTTACACTGCTTTAAATATTTCCTCTATCTAGAATTTTCAATTGTCTATATAAATGCCACTCTTAAAATGATCCTTAGCATAGTCCATACATTAAAAACTCTAAAAAATATAACATTTTCGTGCTTCATCCTAGACTATTTAATTGAAATTAATGAATACTTTCATGTTTAAAAATTACTGTTAGTGCTACTATTGGTCTATGTGGTTAATTTGTACAAATGAAAGGAACCACTTGTTCAAAATACTTTGATGTAAATTATCAGAAAATTGTCATTATATATCTACATATATTTTATATTACATTATATATAATATTATCACATATACAATGTGAATGATAACATTTATTGTCATTGTTTATTGTACAAGTATTACCATATTGTTTAGTGGACAAGTATTACCATATTCAGCAGTGGTCTTCCTTTAAGATTCAATGAACAAATCTCTCTTCTCTCTATGGTTTATTCAATTCTCCTTTAGCCAACAAAACCTCTTCCTGAACTGACCTCCCATATTATTATATATGATTTACTTCCCTGTAAATTTAAATCTTGTTTTATCAAACTTAGTATATGTAATCTCTGATTGAATTCAGGGCTTATTCATTTAATCTAGTCCACTGTTTCTATATACTAACCAATCATTTAATAAATGGATTTCATATGAATCATAGTTTTAGAAAGATCTCTGATATACAGATTTGGTAGTTTTATTGATTTATTTCATTATATCTATTTCTAGAAGCAACAATACACAACAGAAAATGAGTGAAGATGTGAAACAAACAAAGAGAAAAAATAAAGGAGGGGAGATGAATTTGGCCTAAAACCTTAGCTGAGGAACATTGGTTCACTCAAGGCAAGCCCAAGATTGGTGTCTCCTGGCAGCCACAAGGGAACCGTGATATGTTTTAAAACACTCTCATAAATGAAAACTTAGCAGTCCTTCAGCAGGCATCAGATTTCTTCATGAATCAAAGCTTAAGATAACTTTATTATTGGATCTTTAAAAGAGATAGACATTAAAATGGACAGTGTCTTCAAAGAGTTCTAACAACTGGTTCAGAAGTAGAAAATAGTCTTCAAATATTGGGGATCTAAAAAACCTCATCTGGCTAGCAGTTAATCTCTCCTCTATCTTTAACTCTTACTATGTTGTAGTTCATTCACTCTGTTCATACCATACTGGCCCTCCTAGAACACACCAAACTACATCCCACCTCTGGACCTTCCCTTGACCTAAAACCCTCTTCTCCCAGGTATTTTTGTGCAGGCTCTGCTCCCCTCTTTATTCAGCTTCTCTGCTCAAATATTCTCTCTAGGGCCCAATGTATTTAAGAAACAATCTCTCTTCATATTCTATCTTGTAACTCCACACTACTGCATTTATTATGCTACCTTATTTTATCATATATTTGTTTGGTATTTTTAAAATCTTTAACATACACCATACGAAGATGTAAAATCCTTGGGGCCAGGGGATTTTCACTGTCCTGTTCACTTCTGTATTCCACATTACTTAGAAGAGTACCCAACACGCAGAAAGCATGCCAGAAATATTTGCAGGCTAGCTGAATACACTATTTTTATATATTTATTTATGGCATTAACCTGCAACTAAAATGTTTAAGGGAGCTTCCCTGGTGGCTCAGTGGTAGAGAATCCACCTGCCAAGCAGGAGACACAGGTTTGATCCATGGTGAGGAAGAGCCCCTGGAGAAAGAAATGGCAACCTGTTCCAGTATTCTTGCCTGGGAAATCCTATGAACAGAGGAGCCTGGCTGGCTACAGTCCATAGATGGGGGTTGCAAGAGTTGGACACGATTTAGCGACTGAAACAACAACAAAGTGTTTTAAGATTTAACATTCAACCCTTAGTTCCATGAAATAATTTCTGTGGAGAATGAAAAGTCTTTAAGAAATAGCTTTCTGGTTATTTGCTTTGATATAGGAAACAATGTGAATTAATGGAACAAAAAAATATACCAAAAGAATCCAAAAACCCTACCATATTGACATCCCATTTCGCAAACTCAGTGTGAAAGATGCAACTAAATTTGAATATATGAGGATTACACAGAAGAAAGCTGGGAAGAAATACTAACTTCTAAGATTTGTATCTTTCTCCTGAACATTTCAACACAGGTTGAAACCACATGTATACTACATGCAGGCTGAAACTACACTCTTAGTAGAGCAAGTAGAGAATGGTATGAAAACTTTGCAGAAGGACTGCTGCATAGGTAGGTATGTTAGTGACACTGTCATACCTATTATTTTTATAATTAACTTGTGCTCAAAGACTTTTGGTGGAATGTCTTTCCTAAGGGCCTATACCTAATAAGTGGCAGTTTTAAAAATTCAAACCAGGTCCGTCTGGTTTTACAATTAGTTTCTTTTCTAACAAATTTTGCTCTCCCCTCCTCCTTTCAATTCATGTCTTTATTCATCTACTGATTTATTTATACAACAAATTTCTGAGTGAATGTAAATACTAATTTATTATATTCAGTATAAAATTGTTTTTCATCAACTAACATTTCCGAACCTTTTGAAACCTGTGACCCATTTTAATAATTATATACCTACAGCCTGTCATGTTAAAATTGTATTCATTTTTAAGAATATGAGGTAGAGTCAGATTTCTTACTATATTAGGAAATTATTAAGGATTGTATATTCTTTAATATAGCCATATAGAAAAATAGATTTGATTTTTTTTCTACTAACAAGGAAATTTTACTTCCAGATAATTAATAAGAAGCTTAATTTGTTAATGAGTAAATTAAAATTTTAATGTGTTGTTTCATTACCAAATACATGGTGAACAGTGTTTTGAAATTTAACTATTTTTCTATCAGCAAACATGGACAAAAAATCCTTTCCTGCACTGTTACTTGAATTTTGCATTTCGCAGTTTTAAACTGTGCATTTTACAAATATTTATAATGTTTAATTTCTTAATGATGGGAGAAGAAAGAAGGTTAGAGGCCACTTTTTAAAAACACTTCTCCATCAATAACACTATTTGCATGTGACTTGCTTTTGTACCAAAAAAACAAAAGATTAAATTTAATATATGTGACACTATATATTCTTTTTGGATACTGACCTTGAATTTCTAGACACAACTCTCTCTTCTTTATTGAAATGTGAAATACCTGAATGCAGTTTTCAAATCTGATAAAGATGGTGTTGGTACAAATTTATACATATACAAGTTTCTTTACTTCTACTTTCACCTATGGTTTTTAATACCCTTAATTCTCTCAATATCTTTAGTCAATGCTTTATAAAATAGTTTTAAAAATAAGAATAATGGTAGTATACAACTGAATAAAGCTTTTCCTATAACTGGCAGTGTTCATCTTTGATAAATTGAATGCATATCATTTGACAGCCTTTAAGACTTCAAATTTTTTTTCATCTTTTAAGCAGTTTTATTTCAAACTGATTTTTAAAGTTGAAATTAAACACATATTTACTATTTTTATTGTTGTTAATCCTTGAATATTTTAAATCAGTGGTTGGAAAAACTGCTTTATAGAAGTAATGGCTGGTTATTAAATAATAAAATATGCATAAACAATTTGCTTTGAGATCTCAGAGAGAGATGAGGAAATGCAGAGGTAGCAGGTATTAAGCTTTGAAAAATGAGTAGGATTTGAAAAAGTGGAAAAAGAGAAAAAAGGGCTTCTAGGTAGAGTACACAATGTTAATAAAAATTCTGAGGCCCTTAAAGGTGTGGTATATGTACAGAAATAGAAAGGCAATCAATGTGCCTGAAGTTCTGCCAACTCAGCAAATAGGAAATAATTTTTAAATGGGGAAGAAAGAAAAGAAAGCCTGTATGTTTGCTGATCACAGAAATATCAATAGTTGAATGCTTGATTAAAATATGCATTCAGTAGGGACTGTGGTGATATGGAAGGTTTATGAAATAGGCCAGCAGAATTTAATCTCTGCCTTATCTTGTCTCATAATTTCTCTTTGCTTTGCCATTTTTTTGTTTGTTTGTTTTGCTTTGCTATTTTTAACACCCCTTACTTGCTTTGAAAATTTTAAGTATCTCAGGATAGTAATAACATAGAATGCTATTCAAGACATCTGTACTACATGCCCTGATATTACTATTATTATTATCCTAAATTTTGCATTCCATTACTCTCCATGACAGTATGTGGTCCACTGGAGAAGGGAATGGCAAACCACTTCAGTATTCTTGCCTTGAGAACCCCAAGAACAGTATGAAAAGGCAAAATGATAGGATACCAAAAGAGGAACTCCCCAGGTCAGAAGGTGCCCAATATGCTACTGGAGATCAGTGGAGAAATAACTCCAGAAAGAATGAAGGGATGGAGCCAAAGCAAAAACAATACCCAGCTGTGGATGTGACTGGTGATAGAAGCAAGGTCCGATGCTGTAAAGAGCAATATTGCATAGGAACCTGGAATGTCAGGTCCATGAATCAAGGCAAATTGGAAGTGGTCAAACAAGAGATGGCAAGAGTGAATGTCGACATACTAGGAATCAGCGAACTAAAATGGACTGGAATGGGTGAATTTAACTCAGATGACCAGTATATCTACTACTGCGGGCAGGAATCCCTCAGAAGAAATGAAGTAGCCATCATGGTCAACAAAAGAGTCTGAAATTCAGTACTTGGATGCAATCTCAAAAACGACAAAATGATCTCTGTTCATCTCCAAGGCAAACCATTCAATATCACAGTTATCCAAGTCTATGCCCCAACCAGTAACACTGAAGAAACTGAAGTTGAGCGGTTCTATGAAGACCTACAAGGCCTTTTAGAACTAACACCCAAAAAAGATGTCCTTTTCATTATAGGGGACTGGAATGCAAAAGTACGAAGTCAAGAAACACCTGGAGTACCAGGCAAATTTGGCCTTGGAATGCAGAATGAAGCAGGGCAAAGACTAATAGACTTTTGCCAAGAAAATGCACTGGTCGTAGCAAACACCCTCTTCCAACAACACACGAGAAGACTCTACACATGGACATCACCAGATGGTTAACACCAAAATCAGATTGATTATATTCTTTGCAGCCAAAGATGGAGAAGCTCTATACAGTCAACAAAAGCAAGACCAGGAGCTGACTGTGGCTCTGATCATGAACTCCTTATTAGCAAATTCAGACTCAAATTGAAGAAAGTAGGGAAAACCGCTAGACCATTCAGGTATGACCTAAATCAAATCCCTTATGATTATACAGTGGAAGTGAGAAATAGATTTAAGGGACTAGATCTGATAGATAGAGTGCCTGATGAACTATGGAATGAGGTTCGTGACACTGTACAGGAGACAGGGATCAAGACCATCCCCATGAAAAAGAAATGCAAAAAGCAAAATGGCTGTCTGGGGAGGCCTTACAAATAGCTGTGACAAGAAGAGAGGCAAAAAGCAAAGGAGAAAAGGAAAGATATAAGCATCTGAATGCAGAGTTCCAGAGAATAGCAGGAAGAGATAAGAAAGCATTCTTCAGCAATCAGTGCAAAGAAATAGAGGAAAAGAACAGAATGGGAAAGACTAGAGATCTCTTCAAGAAAATTAGAGATACCAAAGGAATATTTCATGCAAAGATGGGCTCGATAAAGGACAGAAATGGTGTGGACCTAAGAGAAGCAGAAGATATTTAGAAGAGGTGGCAAGAATACACAGAAAAACTGCACAGAAAAGATCTTCACGACCCAGATAATCATGATGGTGTGATCACTAATCTAGAGCCAGACATCCTGGAATGTGAAGTCAAGTGGGCCTTGGAAAGCCTCACTACAAACAAAGCTAGTGGAGGTGATGGAATTCCAGTTGAGCTGTTTCAAATCCTGAAAGATGATGCTGTGAAAGTGCTGCACTCAATATGCCAGCAAATATGGAAAACTCGGCAGTGGCCACAGGACTGGAAAAGGTCAGTTTTCATTCTAATCCCAAAGAAAGGCAATGCCAAAGAATGCTCAAACTACCACACAATTGTACTCATCTCACATGCTAGTAAAGTAATGCTCAAAAATCTCCAAGCCAGGCTTCAGAAATACATGAACCGTGAACTTCCAGATGTTCAAGCTGGTTTTAGAAAAGGCAGAGGAACCAGAGATCAAATTGCCAACATCCACTGGATCATGGAAAAAGCAAGAGAGTTCCAGAAAAACATCTATTTCTGCCTTATTGACTATGCCAAAGCCTTTGACTGTGTGGATCACAATAAACTGTGGAAAATTCTGAAAGAGATGGGAATACCAGACCACCTGACCTGCCTCTTGAGAAATCTGTATGCAGTTCAGGAAGCAGCAGTTAGAACTGGACGTGGAACAACAGACTGGTTCCAAATAGGAAAAGGAGTATGTCAAGGCTGTATATTGTCACCCTGCTTATTTAACTTCTATGCAGAGTACATCATGAGAAATGCTGGACTGGAAGAAACACAAGCTGGAATCAAGATTGCTGGGAGAAATATCAATAACCTCAGATATGCAGATGACACACCCTTATGGCAGAAAGTGAAGAGGAACTCAAAAGCCTCTTGATGAAAGTGAAAGAGGAGAGTGAAAATGTTGGCTTAAAGCTCAACATTCAGAAAATGAAGATCATGGCATCTGGTCCCATCACTTCATGGGAAATAGATGAGAAAACAGTGGAAACAGTGTCAGACTTTTTTGGGGGGGCTCCAAAATCACTACAGATGTTGACTGCAGCTATGAAATTAAAAGACACTTACTCCTTGGAAGAAAAGTTATGACCAACCTAGACAGCATATTCAAAAGCAGAGACATTAGTTTGCCGACTAAGGTCTGTCTAGTAAAGGCTATGGTTTTTCCAGTGGTCATGTATGGATGTGAGAGTTGGACTGTGAACAAGCCTGAGCGCCGAAGTGTTGATGCTTTTGAACTGTGGTGTTGGAGAAGACTCTTGAGAGTCCCTTGGACTGCAAGGAGATCCAACCAGTCCATTCTGAAGGAGATCAGTCCTGGGTGTTCTTTGGAAGGACTGATGCTAAAGCTGAAACTCCAGTACTTTGGCCACCTCATGTGAAGAGTTGAGTCATTGGAAAAGACTCTGATGCTGGGAGGGATCGGGGGCAGGAGGAGAAGCGGACGACAGAGGATGAGATGGCTGGATGGCATCACGGACTCAATGGACGTGAGTCTGAGTGAACTCCGGGAGATGGTGATGGACAGGGAAGCCTGGTGCTGCGATTCATGGTGTCGCAAAGAGTCGGATACGACTGAGCGACTGAACTGAACTGAACTCTCCATGATCTTTTATTTTCTTATTCATATATTGGCCTTCAATTGCCAAATTTCTGTTTTGTTGTTGTTGTTGTTGTTGTTTTACCTTAGAACTTGTCAACTACAAACTGGCACTTGCCCATCAACTGCAAATGGACACTTGCCCATAGCATTTGCCAGCAGCTGAACAAGGGCATTTGCGCTTCCCTGTGCTGCTGCTGCTCTGACACTCCCAGAAGGAAATTCAGGTTGGAGAGTGAGACACTCTGTGCTCCAGGGAAACTGGTGGAACAGGTCTTTAGATAGTTTTATCTTTTCAGGAACTGATTTCATGAGCCCAATCCTTGCATCTCCTTTTATCTAGAAAAGCACTAAATGCCTTCCTGGTGACATCAGCTTCTTGTAACTAGCAGAAGACCTTTTGTAAAATGAGTGCTTGATTGCACTGAACTCCCCCTTCAGCAAAATCTTATATATTGGCCTTTCCCCACTGCTGCTTTGGAGGAGTGTATCAGAGCTATCTGAGGTGCTCTCTTCTGGGTTGCAGTCCTCATTTTGCCCCAAATAAAACTTAACTTGCAACTTTCATGTTGTGTATATTTTTAGCTGACAAACTCTAAGCATATCACCTGATTATTCTTTGCCACCTCATTTTCTGGTATCACCCAGGTACATGTAAACAGCATTTTTATTTTAGTAAATAGCTTATAACAATTTACTACTAGAGGAAGATAAGAGGTAGCCATATCAAGTCCATGCATCTTCTTACTGAGTTCAGATTATATCACTGATTCTGTCCGTGATTCAGCTGGTGACTCAGCATGTAGCCAGAAATCAGTCATAATTGTAAGTGTATAAGGAGGAGAAACAGTTTTGTCATAAAGCCTAAAGATTTAATAACAATATTATATAAAAGGATGTTTTTATAGTTTTGTGTGAGGTGAAGTTCAAATTCAGTCAGTTCAGTCGCTCAGTCTTGTCTGACTCTTTTTCAAATTAACTGTTTAGTAATTGCATAACATATCACAATAGTCTCTTTTATTAAAACAATAATGAAAACCTGTTTGCTTTCATTTATCATCTCATATATTATAAAAGTATGTTTTCTGATCATAATTAATATCAAATTTTGGTGCTTTAGTAATAAATTCCTGAAAGATGTGAGCTAACTTCAGTTTTAACTTTTGCCTTTTCATTTGTATGTGTTACCTAGATGACACCGGTAACAGCTTTCTATTCTTTATTTCAATAATTTCTGATGATTTTTTATTTTACTTTTTACCTAGGAATTATGCTCGTTATTATTGCTTTTTCAAGCACCCTGGGTAGATTGACTAAATTACACACAGTACTCAAAGCAGACCACTCTCCACACTTGTTTGTGCTGTTAAAATGGCATAATGCAGCAGTAATCATTCTGCCTGAATGGAGGCCAGGTCAAATTATATTTGAAAGTACACAGAATCAAATGGGAAATTTTAAGGAACAGCTGTAGATTTACTACATGGCTGTTAGTTCAAAGAGATAAAACATAAAAGCCAAAGCATAGAAGACTAACTGGGTCACTGTTTGAGTAATGGAAACTAATAGGAGCCACCCACAGGCGCCATGGGACTGGGGAAGCTTTTGTTTTGTGATCCTACCAGTTTTGTTAATGTATCCTTTCCACACTAGCTCATTCAGCTGTGCATCTGATGTAAATCAATAGTATGTTTTTTAACCCCAGATCCCCTGCAACCTATCCTTGGGTGGCTTTTTGTTCTGAGACTCATCATGACTCTGGAACTTGAGAATAGTTTTTCTTTAATGTTCTCCTCTGTGTTATGCCCAAAGTCCGAGTCCCCAAAACTGAGAGAATAAGACGTCCACAGAAATGCAAAAGCATAAAGGGGTTTTATTGCTAGCTCGAGCTAGGGCTCCCGTCTCATCCAGCACAGTGGAGTCTTGATGAGAGCCCCGAGCTCTGAATCACAGCTGCTTTTATACAGGCGGTTCTTAGTACAGCTGGCGGGTAATGATGCATGCACGCGATTTTCAAATCCCGCATCCCTATCCGGATTGGCTCAGGTTTGGGCCAGCGGGGACTTTCCCAGGGTGTGGTTTCCCAGAATCATGACTCAGGTTTTACAAGAATCTGAATCTTAGGCCTACTGTAGCTTGTTGAGCCTGTCATGGCTCAGGTCTGGTCCCTTAACACTCAGTATTTCAACAGCTAGCACAGAGAGTGGCGACACACCCAGTGGGGACCTATCCTGGATTTTTCAGTGACTGAAGACACCAGAAATTAAAAACTTTATGTGGTCTGCCAGGTGTAAGTGTCACAAACCTGCCAGCAAGCAGCTGCTGAGAAAATGCTGAACATGCAATAATGCAATTTCTTTCCTTTTAAGTACCTTGCTCAGTCATGTCTGACTCTTTGTGACCTGTGGACTGTAGTCTGCCAGGCTTCTCTGTCCATAGGATTTCCCAGGTGAGAATACTGGATTGGGTTTCTGTTTCCTACTCCAGGGGATCTTCCCGACCCAGGGATCAAATCCATGTCTTTGCATCTCCTGCACTGACAGTTTAAAATTATCTGATTTGTGTGTGGGTGGAGGTTGAGGGTTGTTAGAGGGTCTGAGGCCTTCATTGAAGACATAGGTTATTATTCCAATGGAATTAAAAAAAAAAAGTCCAGTAGAAAGCAAAAAGAATTTTGCTAAGTCACTGTATCTAATTACTAGCATAGATTTAAATTTAGAATATGTGAGAAATTAGTCTACATTGCTGGCATCTGAACTCTGCTGCTCAGCTAAAACAATCTGTGAAACTCAGTCCTATTTGCTCATTTCCAATCTGTGTTCATGACATTCTCTCATCCCACTCTGAAAAGTTCTTTGATTTTAGCCTCAAGCTTCATCACCCGATGCAGTGTACATATAGGTGTTTTGCCTGGAATATTGAGCTCATCTTTTTCGTAGGATTTTTGCTTAGGCTCATGCCATCAGCAAATAGGGCTTTCTAGATTTTTGAGTGGGAAACTTTCAGTGAGCTCTTTAAGTGAAAGTCGCTCAGTCGTGTACAGTTCTTTATGACCCCGTGGACTATACAGCCCAAGGAATTCTCTATGCCAGAATTCTAGAGTGGGCAGCCTTTCCCTTCTCTCGGTCTTCTCCCTTAACAATCAGATGCTACTTCAAATGATCAGCCTGTGTAGAGTTTGGTTTTAAAAATAAAGTCTAGATAGATCCCTGAATTCATTTATCACCTATTAAAATGCATTTCAAAAGAGATATAAGTATTTAAAAATATTTTAAGAATTTGTTTACAACTTGTGTTCAGTTCAGTTGCTCACTCGTGTCTGACTCTGCGGCGCCATGAATCGCAGCACGCCAGGCCTCCCTGTCCATCACCAACTCCCGGAGTTCACTCAGACTCACGTCCATCGAGTCCGTGATGCCATCCAGCCACCTCATCCTCTGTTGTCCCCTTCTCCTCCTGCCCCCAATCCCTCCCAGCATCAGAGTCTTTTCCAATGAGTCAACTCTTCGCATGGGGTGCCTGAAGCACTGGAGTTTCAGGTTTAGCATCATTCCTTCCAAAGAACACCCAGGACTGATCTCCTTCAGAATGGACTGGTTGGATCTCCTTGCAGTCCAAGGGACTCTCAAGAGTCTTATCCAACACCACATTTCAAAAACATCAGTTCTTCGGCGCTCAGGTTTCTTCACAGTCCAACTCTGACATCCATACATAACAAGAGGAAAAACCATAGCCTTGACTAGACAGACCTTAGTCAGCAAAGTAATGTCTCTGCTTTTGAATATACTATCTAGGCTGGTCATAACTTTTCTTCCAAGAAGTAAGCGTCTTTTAATTTCATGGCTGCATTCACCATCTGCAGTGATTTGGGATCCCAAAAAAATAAAGTCTAACACTGTTTCCACTGTTTCCCCATCTATTTCCCATGAAGTGATGGGACCAGAAGCCATGATCTTCATTTTCTGAATGTTGAGCTTTAAGCCAACATTTTCACTCTCCTCTTTCACTTTCATCAAGAGGCTTTTGAGTTCCTCTTCACTTTCTGCCATAAGGGTGGTGTCATCTGCATATCTGAGGTGATTGATATTTCTCCCAGCAATCTTGATTCCAGCTTGTGCTTCCAGCCCAGCGTTTCTCATGATGTACTCTGCATAGAAGTTAAATAAGCAGGGTGACAATATACAACCTTGACGTACTCTTTTTCCTATTTGGAACCAGTCTGTTGTTCGTTGTCCAGTTCTAACTGCTGCTTCCTGAACTGCATACAGATTTCTCAAGAGGCAGGTCATGTGGTCTGGTATTCCCATCTCTTTCAGAATTTTCCACAGTTTATTGTGATCCACATAGTCAAAGGCCTTGGCATAGTCAATAAGGCAGAAATAGATGTTTTTCTGGAACTGTCTTGCTTTTTCCATGATCCAGTGGATGTTGGCAATTTGATCTCTGGTTCCTCTGCCTTTTCTAAAACCAGCTTGAACATCTGGAAGTTCACAGTTCACGTATTTCTCCAAGCCTGGCTTGGAGATTTTTGAGCATTACTTTACTAGCGTGTGAGATGAGTGCAATTGTGTGGTAGTTTGAGCATTCTTTGGCATTGCCTTTCTTTGGCATTGGAATGAAAACTGACCTTTTCCAGTCCTGTGGCCACTGCTGAGTTTTCCATATTTGCTGGCATATTGAGTGCAGCACTTTCACAGCATCATCTTTCAGGATTTGAAACAGCTCAACTGGAATTCCATCACCTCCACTAGCTTTGTTTGTAGTGAGGCTTTCTAAGGCCCACTTGACTTCACATTCCAGGATGTCTGGCTCTAGATTAGTGATCACACCATCATGATTATCTGGGTCGTGAAGATCTTTTCTGTGCAGTTTTTCTGTGTATTCTTGCCACCTCTTCTAAATATCTTCTGCTTCTCTTAGGTCCACACCATTTCTGTCCTTTATCGAGCCCATCTTTGCATGAAATATTCCCTTGGTATCTCTAATTTTCTTGAAGAGATCTCTAGTCTTTCCCATTCTGTTCTTTTCCTCTATTTCTTTGCACTGATTGCTGAAGAAAGCTTTCTTATCTCTTCCTGCTATTCTCTGGAACTCTGCATTCAGATGCTTATATCTTTCCTTTTCTCCTTTGCTTTTTGCCTCTCTTCTTGTCACAGCTATTTGTAAGGCCTCCCCAGACAGCCATTTTGCTTTTTTGCATTTCTTTTTCATGGGGATGGTCTTGATCCCTGTCTCCTGTACAATGTCACGAACCTCATTCCATAATTCATCACGCACTCTTAACTATCAGATCTAGTCCCTTAAATCTATTTCTCACTTCCACTGTATAATCATAAGGGATTTGATTTAGGTCATACCTGAATGGTCTAGCGGTTTTCCCTACTTTCTTCAATTTGAGTTTGAATTTGCTAATAAGGAGTTCATGATCTGAGCCACAGTCAGCTCCTGGTCTTGTTTTTGTTGACTGTATAGAGCTTCTCCATCTTTGGCTGCAAAGAATATAATCAATCTGATTTTGGTGTTGACCGTCTGGTGATGTCCATGTATAGAGTCATCTCTTGTGTTGTTGGAAGAGGGTGTTTGCTATGACCAGTGCATTTTCTTGGCAAAAGTCTATTAGTCTTTGCCCTGCTTCATTCTGCATTCCAAGGCCAAATTTGCCTGGTACTCCAGGTGTTTCTTGACTTCGTACTTTTGCATTCCAATCTTTTTTGGGTGTTAGTTCTAAAAGGTCTTGTAGGTCTTCATAGAACCACTCAACTTCAGGTTCTTCAGCATTACTGGTTTAGGCATAGACATACAACTTGTTTGTATGTCTATAAAGTTACTTGATGGCAAATAAATCAGTTTCCTCTGAGTTGTGAATTGCCATTTATGCGTAACAAACAACATTTAATGACTGTTTCCCAGTTACATGATTCCTTAACATAGTTTCAGTTAGACTTCAAAGAAGTTAGCCTTCATCCCTAAAATACAGCATCTACTTAAAACAAACAAAAAAAGTTTTGTTGTTGTTTTTTTTTTGAAATGTCCTGGTTCTAAGTCTAGAGAGTTCTTAAGAAATAATGTAGTTTTTTAGACAAAAACATTGTGTAACCACTTGCAATGAGATTTAGATAAAATATAAGACTCAAGCATTCAACACTTTTGGAAAATTAAATGCCAACTCTATTGAGATTTATTGACATCTTCTGTAGGAGACGTTTGAAAAGCTGGGGGGGAGGGTGTGGGTGGGAACAGAATATATACTCTTAAATGTTATTGTATTGTCAAAAGAACCAAAAGTGCTTTCCATGTAATGGGAGCCCTTGACAATGAAACAGTTCTGAATCAGGAGGTTTGGGCATGTTTATAATGGGAATGTGACTTTCCCACTTGAAGATGTCTGAGCATAGGCCACTTACCCTCTCTAATAATTAATTTCATCAATTGTAAAACAGCAGAAAGATGATAACTTATAGGACCTGAGGAATTTGGCTTTTATAGCAGCTAATATAATCCTGACTGCATTTTGATGGTGCATATATTTGATCACATCTATCAAAATTTACATCAAAGAAGCATAGTGAATGACACTGTCCATAGTTTTTTTCCCATTAAATGATATTTTTAGTATATATCATTTAAATATAAAGGATATATTTAATATGTTTATTAAATATTAAGCTGTGAAAATAGTCATATCCTAAAAAAAAAAGTATTAAAAAGTTATTAAAAGTTGTATTCACCTAAGAATACAAACTGGAATATTTCCCTATTTTTTTTTCCTTCTACATTAAAATTACAATTAAACAAGTTGTAAGACTGTTGTCTATTTTTTTCTTAGCCTCATCCGTTATAGCCATACAGTCTGCTTGTTTCTTTTTTTTTTTCTTTTCCTTTCCTTTCCTACCACACTTTTCTCTTAGAGCTTCCTTCTTTGTCCCTGAGACACTATTTCGAGCTTCCCGCTCAAGGACTCTATACTGCAATGTCTCTAAAACAACCTCATGGAAGATGTATATTATAACAGAAACAGTTCAGTTCAGTCACTCAGTCATCTCTGACTCTTTGTGACCCCATGGACTGCAGCATGCCAGGCATCCCTGTCCATCACCAACAAAAATAACTAATACCAAATAACAGAAACAAGGGAAGCAGATAAGCCCTACCCAGATCTAGAGGAAACACCTGCCACCTAATGTTAGAGATATGTTAAAAAAAGATACCCAGACCTGTGGGATTTTAAATTTAAGTTAACAATAATGATCACAGCCTAGGAATTGGTGAATTTAGCAGTAAGATTTCAAGGTCTATTGATCAAGACTTACATGATGTCACCCCCTCAAGGAAACAGAAATCACTAGAGATTGATAGTCTTCCATATAAAAACTTAATTGCACACAAACTTCTTAAAGCAGAGAACCTTTGTTTTGTTTTTTCCTTCTGATGTACAGTTAGGCCTGTGAGTCTTTCTCTAAACTTCTCTCTTCCTGTAAAATTAAACAATTTCATACCCATCTGATTCCCATGCACAATATAGGAAAGTGGCTTTGTCTTTTGACCTTCTCTTGAACTTTTCAGAAGTGGAAATAAAGGTATAATGATCCTGTATGACCATCCCCCAGCTTCAGTGTTTACCAGATGTTGCTACTTGAACAGCAATGACTTTTAGATCTTCAGTCCAAAAGGCCTTCATGAAAAGAAAGGGAAACATGGAGGAAACATACAAAATAAACAGATATGTAAATACTGGGAAGTGGAAGCTAGGTCAGAGATTAGATTAAAGTCACAAAGATCAGGTCTGGAGTCATCAGGAAAAAACAGTTATGAATTGTATGTTGGTTTTGTATTCACGCCAGTCCACGAGTCAGAAGAAATTGATCAGACTTATTTCATGACAGTATGGTAATTACAGTGTTAATAAATCTGCAGGATCAAAGAGATAATATAACCTTGATATCAAATAGGGGTTTGTCACATTCTAATATAAATTCCCTATTTATAGGGAAGGAGGTTTGGCTCAGTTTTTTTGCCAGCCTTAATGAGTTTACCCTCATTTAGCACAGAGGCTTTCACTCTTGAAAACTTTCTGTGAAAATTTACTGGACAAATTAATTCAATGAGCCATGTAAGAAAACATGTTCCTGGGTACCAGAATAGGCCATTGAGAGATTAGTGTGCTATCAAGGTGACAAGAGCCATTAAAAGGAGGGCTGGGCATACTCCGAGGACAAAAGTCACCCAGTAACATTTTTGAGCCATGGCTCTGTGAGTGAACTAGCTGCGCTTACCAGATGACATTAGAAATCCTCCCAAACACCAGTGAGCACCAAACAAGCCTTAAGAACAAAAAGTGTATGTGACCAGTGACTCTCCATCTTCTTTTCAGTTCAGTTCAGTCACTCAGTCGTTTCCCTTCCCCATCTTTGAAAATCTTTCCAGACCATACAACTAAATCAGATTTCCAGATCCCCTTCCTCCTTTTACCATGCTGAGTATTTCATTCCTAAATTCATAGGAAAAAAGCTAGAGAAAATAAGTAACTTGTTCAGAAGCCTAATCAGCAAGGAGCTGGAAAATATCCCGAGGAAAGTCTCAACACGTGTCATTTTTCTTGAATTACTAAGCAATACTTAGATATTCTTTAGAATTGCTAAGCAGCATTATTTAGATAGGGTACATAAAAATTAGAAAAGATATGTACAACTCTACATTATGTGAGGTAGCTCAGTGTATGCCTTTGAATAATTTCATGGAGTTAATGAAAATTGTCAGGATCATCTAACTTCCCATTGATCATTCTATGAATTCACAAACTTTCTTTTGCAGTTCTTTCATAGCTGCTTTACCAACAGCATGACACATGTGCTTTTCTATTATGGTTTCCCTTAGGAAGGACAATTAGGTGGACTGTTTTGGTGGCTTAATAAAACTTTTAAAGGTGTTTGTACAACTGCAATGTAAGAGAATGATCAAGATATATTATCAAAGCAATTACTTTTTTCTATCACCAAAAACCTATGACCTAGATACACTTTCACTTGTTTTAGTTTATCAATAGGATTGATGTTGTTCTATATTTCTTAGGAGATGTCAGAGTTTCCTTTTTAAGAAAATTTTTCACATTTACACAGAGGAGTAATAGAAACTTCCACCTTCATGGATTGCAGCCTTGTTGTGCTGAAGGGGCTTGTCTAACTCAGTGAAGCTATGAGCCATGCAGGCCCACCCAAGACAGACAGGTCATAGTGAAGAGTTCTGACAAAATGTGGCCCACTGGAGGAGGGAATGGCAAACCACTCCTGTATTGCCTGGAGAAGCTCATAGACAGTATGAAAAGGCAAATAAATATGATGCTGCAAGATGAGTACCCCAGGTTGGAAGGTGTCCAGTATGCTACTGTGGAAGAGCAGAGGGCAATTACTAGTAGCTCCAGTAAAGAATGAAGTGGCTGGGCCACAGTGTAATCCACACTCGGTTGTGAAGGTGTCTGGTAGTGAAAGGTAAGTCTGATACTGTAAGAACAATATTGCCAAGGAACCTGAAATATAAAGTCCATGAATCAAGATAAATTGGACATGATTAAACTGGAGATGGCAAGAGTGTATATCAACATCTTAGGAAATCAAAGAACTAAAGTGAATGAGAATAGGTGAATTTAATTCAGATGACCATTATGTCGCTACTGTGGGGGCAAAAAATCACTTAGAAGAATTGGAATACCTCTCACAGTCAACAAGAGTCTGAAATGCAGTACTTGAGTGCAACCTCAAAAATGACCGAATGATCTAAGTTTGTTTCCAAGGCAAACCATTCAACATCACAGTAATCCAAGTCTATGCCCAAACCACTGATGCCAAAGAAACTGAAGTAAACTGGTTCTGTGAAGACCTACAACACCTTCTAGAATTAACACCAAAAAAGATGTCCTTTTCATCACTGGGGATTAAAATGAAGTAGTAGGAAGTCCAGAGATACCTGGAGTAACAGGCAAGTTTGGCCTTGGAGTACAAATGAAGCAGGGCAGAGGCTAACAGTTTTGTGAAAAGAACATGCTGGTCATAGCAAACACCCTCTTCCCACAACCCAAGATACAACTCTATACATGGACAGCACCAAATGCTCAATACTGAAATCAGACTAAGTTCTTTGTAGCTAAAGAGAGAAGTTCTACATAGTCAGTAAAAACAAGACCTGGAGCTGACTCTGGCTCAAATCATGACCTCTTTATTACAAAAATCAGACTTAAATTGAATAAAGAAAGGAAAACCACTAGGCCATTAAAGTGTGACCTAAATCAAATCCTTTATGATTATGCAGTGGAAGTGACAAACAGATTCAAGGGATCAGATCTGATAGACAGAGTGCCTGAAGAACGATGGATGGAGGTTTGTAACTTTGTACAGGAGTTAGTGACCAAAACCATCCCAAAGAGAAAGAAATGCAAGAAGGTAAAGTATTTATCTGAGGAGGCTCTCAGACAAAGAGCTAAGGAAAGAAGAGAAGTGAAAGGCAAAGGAGAAAGGGAAAGATACACCCCACTGAATGCAGAGATCCAGAGTACAGCAAGGAGATAAGAAGACCTTCTTAAATGAACAATGCAAAGAAATAGAGGAAAACAGTAGAATGGGTAAGACTAGAGATCTCTTCAAGTAACTTGGAGATATCAAAGAAACACATCATGCATGGATGGGAATGATAAAGGACAGAAACAGTAAGGACCTAACAGAAGCAGAAGAGATTAAGAAGAGATGGCAAAAAATACACAGAAGAACTGTATAATAAAGGTCTTCATGACCTAGATAACCACGATGGTGTCATCACTTACCTAGAGCTAGACATCCTGGAACATGAAGTCAAGTGGGACTTAGAACCATTACTACAAACAGAGCTAGTGGAAGTGACAGAATTCCAGCTAGGCTATTTAAAATCCTCAAAGATGAAGCTGTTAAATTGCTGCACTGTACATGCTACAAACTTGGAAAACTCAGCAGTGGCCACAGCACTGGAAAAGGTCAGTTTTCATTCCAGTCCCAAAGAAGAGCAATGCCAAAGGGTGTTCAAACTTTGTACATTTGGTATGAAAAATTGTGCTCATTTCACAAGCACAAGGTTATGCTTAAAATTCTTCAAGGATGGTTTCAGCAGTACATGAACCGGGAACTTCCAGATGTACAAGCTGGATTTAGAAAAAAGGCAGAGGAATCAGAGATCAAATTGACATTTGTTGGATCATGCTGAAAGTAAGGAGTTCAAGAAAAACATCTATTTCTGTTTCTTTGACTACACTAAAGCCTTTAATTGTGTGGATCACAACAAACTGTGGAAAAATCTTAGATAGGGGAATACCAGACCACCTTACCTGCCTCCTGAAAAACCTGTATGTGGGTCAAGAAGCAACACTTAGAGCCAGACATGGAACCAGACTGATTAAAAATTGGGAAAGGAGTACAACAAGGCTATATATTGTCACCTTGCTTATTTAACTTCTGTGCAGAGTACATCATGCAAAATGCCAGGCTAGATGAATCACAAGCTCAAATCAAGACTCCTAGGAGAAATATCAACAACCTCAGATATGCAGATGATACCACTCTAATGACAGAAAGTGAAGAGGAACTGAAAAGCCTCTTGATGAGGGTGAAAGAGGGCATTTTAGGCTGGCTTAAAACTCAACATTCAAAAAACTAGGATCACAGTATCCAGTCCCATCACTTCAGGGCAACTGGAGAAAAATTCCAAGTAGTGACAGATTTTATTTTCTTGGTCTCCAAAAATATTTATAGATGGTGAATTCAGCCATAAAATTAAAAGATACCTGCTCCTTGGAAGGAAAGCTATGACAAAACTAGACAGTGTATTAAAAAGCAGTGACATCACTTTGCTGACAAAGGTCCATATAGTCAAAGCTATGTTTTTTCCAGTAGTCATGTGTGGATGTGAGAGTTGGACCATAACGTCAGCAGCTAAAGCAGGCTGAAAGGCAATGCTTTCATATTGTGGTGCTGGAGAAGACTCTTGAGAGTCCCTTGGACTTCAAAGAGATCAACCCAGTCAAACCTAAAGGAAATCAACTCTGAATGTTCATTGAAGGACTGATGCTCAAGCTGCAATACTTTGGCCATCTGATGCAAAGAGCTGATTCGTTGGTAAAGACCCTGATGCTGGGAAAGATTGAAAGCAAAAGGAGAAGGGGGCAGCAGAGGATGAGATGGTTAAATAACATCTTTGACTCAATGGACATGAATTTGAGCAAACTCAGGGGGATAGTAAAGGACAGAAGAGCCTGGCATGCCACAGTCCATTGGGTCACAAAGAGTGGGACATGACTTCGTGACTGAGCAGCAACAACAGAAACTTCTAGTAATTTTGCATTGTGGCTTAAAAGGCATGTTTTTTTAACGATGTAAATGAAATATGCTCAGAGAATATTACTAATGTCTTCATTTGTTTGTTGCTGCTACCAGCCATGTTACAGATCAAAAATAACCAGTTGCTAATGGTAATAGTAAAGCCAAAGGAAATTCTATATAAACAGCTGCTGCTTCTCCTTGGGGAAGAATTACATTAAGTCGAATGTTCATTTTCCCATGAAGCTGGACAAAATACCACCACGAAGCAGAGAGAATTTATGAGTCTCTCCATTCAGAGATTGTTTCTTCTGATGAACTCCTAGATAATTTCCTGTCAAGTGACACTCATTTGAAAATTAATAAATGCTGTGTTGTGTTATTAATTATAATTTTCCACTAAATTATAAGCCTCTGAAACAATGTGATCATGGCCTTATTCTGATCACTGTTCTATAACATTTGTTGTGTTTTAGTTGCTCAGTTGTGTCCGACTCTTTGCAACCCCATGGACTGCAGCATGCCAGGCTTCCATGTCCTTCACCATCTCCTGGAGTTTGCTCAAGCTCATGTCCATTGAGTCAGTGATACCATCTAATCATCTCATCCTCTGTCATCCCCTTCTCCTCCTGCCTTCACTTTCTGCCAGCAACAGAGTCTTTTCCAACAAGTTGCCTCTTGACATATAGAACATAGTGGGTGCACAATAATATTTTTGAATGCAGAGATTCATCAATACTTTAAGGGAATAAACAATTATAAATCAATAGTTTGATTGTATCCTGTTCCTCTGTTCTATCAGAATCATGAACAATGAGTCTCCTTCATATATGAGAATTTCCTATTTCCCAATTAAGCAATCTTAAAGTTTAGTTTTAAGATCAAACTAAACTCTTTCCCCTTGGATCTCAGAATCCTCTCCAATGTCAAACAATTCTTAAAACAAAAACAAAAACAAAAACTATTTATTTATTTTCTTTTTCTTTGTGCTGAGTCTTCATTGCTGCCTGTGGTTGTGGTGACTGGGGCTTACTCTTAGTTATGGTGTATGGGGTTCTCATTGTGGTGACTTCTCTTGTGAAGCATAGATTCTCAGTAAATGGGCTTCAGTATTTGCAGCCCATGGGCTTGGTAGTTGTAGCACACCTGTTTAGCTGCTCTGCAACATGTGAAATCTTCCCAGACAGGGATTGAAGCCATGCTCCCTGCATTGCCAGGCAGATTCTTATCTACTGTGTCACCAGGGAAGTCGCAAGCAATTCTTTAGTGACTTCCCAAGTGTGCACTTTCCTGAGTAAGGCAGACCTTTAAGAAAACTTCTTCTGATGACTTTGACCATAAAATCCAGGCTGGCTGATACATATACATAAAGCAGTTCATTCATGGTGGATGCACATGAATAGTGAAAATTCAGTTCTCTGGTGTTGGACTGGAATGGAATTACGTATATCTGTCAGTCTCTCTCTATTTACCTGTGTAGCTATGGAAATGTCCACTAAGAGGGCCTGAAAACAGCAACTCTTCATAAGCAGTGAGCACACCCAGTATCCAGATATTGGTTTCTAAATAAGGGTTCTCCACTGAAAAGAACCAAAGCTCTTTGGAGAAGTGTCTGACTCTAGGGTTCGGGAGGGGAATAAGGACAGGATGAGCCTGGAAGATCTTGTGTGAGAGCGGAATACACTATTCAAGTAATCATATAAAATCAAATGGACATAAAAGTTGACTTGAATGGGTTTCCACTGGTGAAATCTGGGACAGTTTGAGTATAATCATAAGTGATAGCAGTAGATTACAGTAGATTACAGTGAATAAAATGAAACCATGAGCCCATATGACTTAATAAACAGGTGAGGGAGATCATTAAGAGGTACAGATGTCCAACTGCAAAAATAAATGAGTCATGGGTATGAAAGGTACAGTGTGGAGAAATAGTCAATAATTTTATAATGTCTTTGAATGGTAACAGATCATACCAGACTCATTATGGTATTCATTTTGAAATGCAGTCATACCTCATTACCATGTTATGTAAAACGAACTAACATTGTATTATAGGCCAGTTATACTTCAAAAACAAACAAAATTATTTTAAGAAGAGGTCAGATCTGGGGTTACCAGAGGGTGGAGGGAGCGTTTTGTGGGGTGACAGGGTGGGGAATTGGTTCAAGGTATTCAAAACGGACAAACGTCCAGTTATAAGTAAGTACTAGGGATGTAGTGTACAACATGATAAGCATGACACGGCTGCATGTCACACGCGCAAGTTGTTGAGTAAATCCTGAGTTCTCACCACAAAGAAAACATTTTTTTCTATTTCTTTGCAGTGATGGATGTTCAGTAAACTCGTGATACCAACAAAAAATAGTGCAAACTCAAGTCACATGTATGGTTTAAAATGCCTTCCTCAAGATTCCATAACTGTAAGTTGAAGCACTGTGGCAACTCTACACTACACTGACTTTATGTCTCAAAGTGTAACTTAGGACTGATGTTCCTTCACTCTGCAGTTTATAACTACTCATTTACCACCCCTACTCCTGCTGCTGCACTCCACCTCGAAGCTTCTTAGCAGTCAGAGAACTAACAAATTAACCATCATATTTAGGTCTTATGAAATGTCCCTGTAAAGAACACCATAGTGCAGATAACCTACTAGGTGAGAAAACTATCCTATATGTTATCCATATAGGATAAAATTTAAAAATTTAATTATAACATCCTTCCTTATCCTGGTAGCCACTTCTTCTTGTTTTTATACTTACAGCTATAGTTCTGAATGAGAAATCAGTGTTTAACAGATTACCCATGAAACTATATTTTCCAAACACTGTCACTTGGATGATTTTTCCAACACTCAACTGTCCCAACTAACCTTCTTTTAAAACCAAGGATCTCTTTTTCTCAGCTATGAATAAGAGCTTTAAATCCTGGTTAGATTGTGCATTACATGAATTCTACATTTGTCCTTGGGCTTATCACTGTATACACTTAAAATTGAGATGTGTAAAGAGCCTAAAATCAGAATCAAGGGCTCTTATTTTTTTGCCTTTTACTATGCTCTATAAATATTTGCTGTCATAATATCTAGAAATAGTTGTCAAAATACACCATAATAACTGATATTTAGAATATCAGGAAATATTCCAACCAGATTAAAAAGTAAATCCAATAGAGGCAAAGCCTAAATGAATGAGGACTAAGTTGTCATGATAAATTTAGTAAGTATAAGTTTATCTTGCAAAAGAAGATTCCTTAAGGACTTTTACAGGCAATAGCATGCCTAATTATTGCCTTCTTAGCCTGTGTAGCCTTTTATCTTGTACCCTTTTCTCCAAAATCATTTACATCCTCCATACATACATACATTTCCCTTGAGGGAGAAATCAGTTTTAAGTCCAAGAACTTTGATTGAAAGAGAAGGCAGAAGGACTTAAGAACAACCATCTTCACTTGGGAGATCTTGTAAGTAAAAAGGGAAGACATTTCCTCCCAAGAGAAATCAAGCCATAAACAAACAGAATGAGCTCAGATCCTAAATTTTCTGACATCCAGACATTTCTAATATACCTGCTCCAGAATGTTTCTTTTTGTAATGTTAAAGCTATTTAGAAAATCTGGGGTACAGATAAATGGTGACATTAGGTTTTCTGACAGGAAGGGTTAAACAAGATGATTTGAGAAAATACCATCTTAAGGCTCTCGCATAGGGACAAGCAGAGATATTAGTGGCTTCCCCAGGCATCCCTTACCACAATCATTTTCTCATCTTTGCTGTATATAGAGTGTACTGGTTATCTATTTTTTAGCCAAATATGCAAAAGCACTAGAAAACAATCATTTGAGGGTAAGCAGAAAATGATAGTGCCTCAAATAGGGAAATGCGCTATGAAGTGAATTCCCTTTCCTTTCAAAATTTGAAAACAAATGACATTTCACAGATTGCCTGAAAATATATTCTAAAACTTTTCCTTTCTCTTATAATCCCTCAGAACAAGACGTGTAACAAATTTCAGAGAAAAATGAAATACAAACAGTATTAGTGAGCAAACCAGGCCTCCACCACAGCTTTACTAGGGAGACCACAAGATCTCTGGTGCAAAGAAAATGTCTAATTCTTGCATTTGATCATCAATCAAGCGGCCCAATAACTCTTTTCATACTTAGACTCCGGATTTTATTTAAATTTCTCTTTATCAGTAAACTCTCTGACACCATGGCTGCAGAAGGATACGACAGCCTCCCCTGCTTCTAATGCACCGTGGCGGCAGCTCTGTGGTTTTCTCCTTTCCCCTTGACTTTGTCTTACTTCTTTGGCTCCTCTGCTCACTTTGTCCCATGTCACAGTATCTGATTACATGATCCAGGCACTTATGCAATGTGCTGGCCCACCTCCTGACACGCTGGCACCTTAGCCAACATACTTATGGCAGAGATGATTGTGAGAAACTCTGACTGGGTCTATTGAAAACATGATGAAACATACTCAATATCAAGGCCAAGGGAGAAAAGGTGCTTAGGAAACAGAGGACAGGACAGAGAAAGATGGAAAACATGACTGCAAATGAAGTGAAAAGAAATGGGCACATTTATTTTAGACAGATTTATTAAGTGCATTCTATATTCCAGACATGGAAGATGTAATACATTTATCCCAGGCCCTTAAGAAGTTCAAAGTCTGGTAAGGAAGATAAGAATTGAGATAGGGCAGCATTACTATAAGATGGTATGAGAAGTAGAGAGTTAGATATGTGCACAGGGTCTAAGGATCAGGATAAACTGTTTTAGGAAGCGAAGAGGGCTTCTTTTAGGAAGTAACATTGAGTTGAGTCTAACAGGGTGAATAGGATTATATCTAGGAAACTAAAAAATCTTTTACAGATTAAAGTATTATTGGTAGAGAACAGTAAATCAGCAAGCATCTTTGCATTCTTTTTTAAAAAATATTTTTAATGTTATTGATTTCAAGTTTCTTCATACAACAAACATTCATTGCTGGTCATTATATTCAATAAACTATAATAGATGATGATTTAAGTCTTCCAAATTAGAAATGTTAAGACATAAATTATTTTTTGGAAAACAGAGGGCCTCTGGAATTCAATTCTATGAACTTAGTCATAATTATATACAATATCCAATACAATTATAGAAAAATTGACATTAAAAGAAACATAGAAAAATCAATAAAGTGCATTCAGAGTAACTTAAATCTACCTTATGGATTTTAAGTTCTTTGTTTAATAAATCTCATCCTAGCCCTTTCTTACCATGTTTTTAGCCTTTAAATATATCACATATTTCAAATATGTGATACCATACATCACGTATTTCACATATCAAGTAAAGGACAGAAATGGTATGGACCTAACGGAAGCAGAAGATATTAAGAAGTGGCAAGAATAAACAGAAGAACTATATAAAAAAGATCTTCATGACCCAGGTAACCATGATGGTGTGATCACTGGCCTAGAGCCAGACATCCTGGAATGCAAAATCAAGTGAGCCTTAAGAAGCATCACTATGAGCAAAGCTAGTGGAGGTGATGGAATTCCAGTTGAGATATTTCAAATCCTAAAAGATAATGCTATAAAAGTGCTGCACTCAATATTCCAGCTAATCTGGAAAACTCAGTAGTGGCCACAGGACTGGAAAATGTCAGATTTCATTCCAATCCCAAATAAGGCAATGACAAAGAATGTTCAAACTACCACACAATTGCACTCATCTCACATGCTAGCAAATTAATGCTCAAAATTCTCCAAGCCAGGTTTCAACAGTACATAAGCATGAACTTCCAGATGTGCAAGCTGGATTTAGAAAAGGCAGAGGAACCAGAGAATTAAATTGCAAACATCCATTAGATCATTGAAAAAGAGAGTTCCAGAAAAATATCTACTTGTACTTTATTGTTTATACCGAAGTCTTTGACTGTGTAGACCACAACAAACTGTGGAAATTCTTAAAGAGATGAGAATACCAGACCAACTTATCTGCCTCCTGAGAAATCTGTGTGCAAATCAAGCAGCAACAATTATAACTGAACATGGAACAACAGACCGGTTCTAAATTGGGAAAGGAGTACATCAAGGCTGTGTATTGTCACCCTGGTTATTTAACTTATATGCACAGTACATCATGTGAAATGCTGGGCTGGATGAAGCACAAGCTGGAATCAAGATTGCCAGGAGAAATATCAATAACCTCAGATAAGCAGATGCCACCACCTTTATGGAAAAAAGTGAAGAAGAACTAAAGAGCCCCTGATGAAAGTGAAAGAGGAAAGTAAAAAGTTGGCTTAAAATTCAACATCCAAAAAACTAAGATCATGCTATCTGGTCCCATCACTTCATGGCAAATAGATGGGGAAACATTGGAAACAGTGACAGACTTTATTTTCAGGGGCTCCAAAACCACTGCAGATGGTGACTACAGCCGTGAAATTAAAAGATATCTGCTCCTTGGAAGAAAAGTTATGACCAACCTAGATAGCATATTAAAAAGTAGACACATTACTTTGCCAACAAAGGTACATCTAGTCAAAGCTATAGTTTGTCCAGTAGTCATCTATGGATTTGAGCCTTGGACTATAAAGAAAATCTGAGTGCTGAAGAATTGATGCTTTTGAACTGTAATGTTGGAGAAGACTCTTGAGAGTCTCTTGGACTGCAAGGAGATCCAACCAGTCAATCCTAAAGGAAATCAGTTCTGAATATTCATTGGAATGACTGATGCTGAAGCTGAAGATCCAGCACTTTGGCCACCTCATGTGAAGAACTGACTCATTGGAAAAGACCTTGATGCTGGGAGGGATTGGGGGAAGGAAGAGAAGGGGATGACAGAGGATGAGATAGTTGGAGGGCATCACCGACTCGATGGATGTGAGTTTGAGCAAGGTACGCGATTTGGTGACTGACAGGGAGGCCTGGTGTGCTGCAGTCCATGGGGTTGCAAAGGGTTGGACACCACTGAGAAACTGAGCTGAACTGCTGATACATCACTATATGGACCTCTTCTTGGCTTCAGGGTTAGTTTTTTGTGGTTTTTTTCCTACATTCTGAAAAATCTTAAATCACCTATTTGCTAGTTCATATATCTCATTGTCCAAAATTCTCACCAGAATTCATATTTTATAGAAAGCTATTCTGAATTGCGGATCAATCCTCCCTTTAATAAAAGCAAATCATAACTCTTCATAAAAATTCCTGATGAAAATTATATTCAATAACAGTCATATAAACACCATGAATTCAGGAATAACAAATTTTATAAAAATCTGACCTGAAGGAAATGATGCAAGAGAGACCACACTTGAGATTACAGTGAGCCTGTATTTAAAAATTCCAAATCCTAATTACTACAAAAAGAAAGGTATAGGAAGCTTTGCTTGTTAATTCTTTGAATATGTGGGTTGCAGCAAATGGTTCTGTTTTTATAGAGTAATGTTATCACCTTCCTATTTCAGTTCAGTTCAGTTCAGTCACTCAGTCGTGTCCAACTCTTTGCGACCCCATGAATCTCAGCACACAAGGCCTCCCTGTCCATCACCAACTCCCAGAGTTCACTCAAACTCACATCCATCGACTCGGTCATCCTCTCATCCTCTGTCGTCCCCTTCTCCTCCTGCCCCCAATCCCTCCCAGCATCAGGGTCTTTTCCCATGAGTCAACCCTCGCATGAGGTGGCCAAAATATTGGAGTTTCAGCTTTAGCATCATTCCTTCCAATGAACACCTAGGACTGATCTCCTTTAGTGTGGACTGGTTGGATCTCCTTGCAGTCCAAGGGACTCTCAAGAGTCTTCTCCAATACCACAGTTCAAAAGCATCAGTTCTTTGGCACTCAGCTTTCTTCACAGTCAACTCTGACATCCATACATGACCAGTGGAAAAACCATAGCCTTGACTAGACAGACCTTTGTTGGCAAAGTAATGTCTCTGCTTTTCAATAAGCTATCTAGGTTGGTCATAACTTTCCTTCCAAGGAGTAAGCGTCTTTTAATTTCATGGCTGCAATCACCATCTGCAGTGATTTCAGAGACCAAAAAAATAGTCTGACACTGTTTCCACTGTTTCCCCATCTATTTCCCATGAAGTGATGGGACCAGATGCCATGATCTTCGTTTTCTGAATGTTGAGTTTTAAACCAACTTTTTCACTCTCCTGTTAGATAGGGACGAAAAACCTTTTAAGGAATTGTTATCAGAAGGAGACCTGCCACAGTTTTGTGTGTGTGGGGGTGGGTGTGGGTGTTTGTGTGTGTATGTTTCTGTTGGTGTCAAGTTGTTCTGATTAGTAATGAAAATTACAATCCTTTTTGGATTCCGCTGGATCATCAAAAAAGAAAGAGAGTTCCAGAAAAATATCTATTTCTGCTTTATTGACTATGCCAAAGCCTTTGACTGTGTGGATCACAAGAAACTGTGGAAAATTCTGAAAGAGATGGGAATACCAGACCACCTAACCTGCCTCTTGAGAATCCTATATGCAGGTCAGGAAGCATTAGTTAGAACTGGACATGGAACAAGAGACTGATTCCAAATAGGAAAAGGAGTACATCAAGGCTGTATATTGTCACCCTGCTTATTTAACTTATATGCAGAGTACATCATGAGAAGCGCTGGGCTGGAAGAAGCACAAGCTGGAATCAAGATTGCTGGGAGAAATATCAATCACCTCAGATATGCAGATGACACCACCTTTATGGCAAAAGTGAAGAGGAGCTAAAAAGCCTCTTAATAAAAGTGAAAGAGGAGAGTGAAAAAGTTGGCTTAAAGCTCAACATTCAGAAAATGAAAATCATGGCATCTGGTTCCATCAGTTCAGTTCAGTTCAGTTGCTCAGTCACGTCTGACTCTTTGTGACCCCTTGAATCACAGCACGCCAGGCCTCCCTGTCCATCACTATCTTCCGGAGTTCACTCAGACTCACGTCCATCGAGTCCGTGATGCCATCCAGCCATCTCATCCTGTGTCGTCCCCTTCTCCTCCTGCCCCCAATCTCTCCCAGCATCAGACTCTTTTCCAATGAGTCAACTCTTCTCATGAGGTGGCTAAAGTACTGGAGTTTCACCTCTAGCATCATTCCTTCCAAAGAAATCCCAGGGTTGATCTTCAGAATGGACTGGTTGGATCTCCTTGCAGTAGTGAGAAATAGATGTAAGGGACTAGATCTGATAGATAGAGTGCCTGATGAACTATGGAATGAGGTTCGTGGCATTGTACAGGAGAGAGGGATCAAGACCATCCCCATGGAAAAGAAATGCAAAAAAGCAAAATGGCTGTCTGGGGAGGCCTTACAAATAGCTGTGAAAAGAAGAGAGGTGAAAAGCAAAGGAGAAAAGGAAAGATATAAGCATTTGAATGCAGAGTTCCAGAGAATAGCAAGAAGAGATAAGAAAGCCTTCTTCAGTGATCAATGCAAAGAAATAGAGGAAAATAACAGAATGGGAAAGACTAGAGATCTCTTCAAGAAATTAGAGATACCAAGGGAACATTTCATGCAAAGATGGGCTCGATAAAGGACAGAAATGGTCTGGTCCCATCACTTCATGGGAAATAGATGGGGAAACAGTGGAAACAGTGTCAGACTTTATTTTGGGGGGCTCCAAAATCACTGTAGATGGTGATTGCTGCCATGAAATTAAAAGATACTTACTCCTTGGAAGGAAAGTTATGGCCAACCTAGATAGCATATTGAAAAGCAGAGACATTACTTTGCCAACAAAGGTCTGTCTAGTCAAGGCTATGGTTTTTCCAGTGGTCATGTATGGACGTGAAAGGTGGACTGTGAAGAAGGCTGAGCACTGAAGAACTGATGCTTTTGAACTGTGGTGTTGGAGAAGACTCTTGAGAGTCCCTTGGATTGCAAGGAGATCCAACCAGTCCATTTTAAAAGAGATCAGTCCTGGGTGTTCTTTGGAAGGACTAATGCTGAAGCTGAAACTCCAATATTTTGGCCATTTCATGCGAAGAGTTGACTCATGGGAAAAGACCCTGATGCCTGGATGGATTGGGGGCAGGAGGAGAAGGGGACAACAGAGGATGAGATGGTTAGATGGCATCACCGACTCGATGGACATGAGTTTGCGTAAACTCCAGGAGTTGATGATGGACAGGGAGGCCTGGCGTGCTGAGATTCATGGGGTCGCAAAGAGTCGGACATGACTGAGTGACTGAACTGAACTGATCTTGGTATAAAACAAATCTGTTTTTAAATTGGTATCTTAGCACTTTGAGGTTCTAGTGATGGTCTCTATCCTCTGTGTCTATGTTAGTTCCCTTGGCTCTCAGACCCCACGTTCCTCCAACACTTGTACTTGGATCCACTCAGCTCACCACTCACCTTGCCCCTTTTAAGGCACAGGACTGGGCTCCTGAATCTCTGACACGGGAGCTTCCCCAGTTTTATCTCACTTATCACACTGGCTTTGTAGTAGGCCTTGTTGCCTTTATACTGAGGGTGGGGAGGGGCTGCTCCCTGCTTCTTTAATAATTGAAGCCACAATTTTGTCTTCCAGGGATTAGATTTTTAACCAGAAAAATCACTTTGAATGAACTAAAGTCCCCAGACTTATTGTGTCCTAACTGGGTCTTAGGCAGCTGCTATGGATATCCTCTAATATATTCCTGTACCTAAGATAAGAATATTGATTGTCTATTTGTGCCAGACATGAAAGTGCTTACATAGTGTTTTCTACTTTAAAAAACTTGGTATCATCCACTGAATACCATTCTAAGCCCAAAGGAGCACTTCTTGTAGCCTTTTGTGCTGGGGTGGGGTCAGTGTTACACCCACACAGGAGCCAGCAAGCCTGAAAGTGAAAGAGTAGTCACTCAGTTATGTCTGACTCTTTGCAACCCCATGAACTATAGCCCTTCAGGCTCCTCTGTCCATGGAGTTCTCCAGGCAAGTATACTGGAATGGATTGCCATTCCTTTCTCCAGAGGATCTTCCCAACCCAGGGACTGAACCTGGATCTCCCACATTACAGGCAGACTCTTTACCATCTGAGTCACCAGGGAAACCCACAAAGGAGCCAGGAAGCCTAGAGACGGATATTTACCAGTCAGATCTCCTTTCCTCTTTGACTTGGCCCATCTAGGAACTTAGAGCTTCATTAGCATTTAAATGGTATATACTCTCTATTTCAACTCCAAATTATCTCATCAGCACTAAGTATATCTAGAATATTCTTATTCTTGGGCTTCTTTTGTATGATAAAAATGAAAGAATGAGGATTGGTATCTTCATCAGGATTGTTGTGGTGAATCGGGAAGTTTTAAAGTATCTAGACTTGACCATTAACTGACATCTTTGGAATTATCCTGATCCACGCAGCCACCCTATTTGCCCATATTTTAACCTCATTTGACTTCGTTCCTCAACTCCACTTTATTTATTTATTTATTCTTACAAGCACTAGGTTTAATCTTTAAGAGTCAGACACACCTAATACCTTGGCTTTGTAAAACACCTTGACTGATTTTCTGATATTTGTCCTCTGGCACCAAGCACAGTGGTGTGAAAGATACTCTTAAAACTCTCTGCACTATCTTTCAGACCTGAGAAGTGGTGTTGCTGTGTGATTGGACTTCCCACTAGTTAGGAAACAAAGCATTTTGTTCTTTCCTGCCCCTCTCAAAGAGGAAATACCCCCAAGAGCAACTGCAAGGAGGTTTTGCAAGCATAACACAGCTCTTTGTTGGAAAAGAGAACATTTTGGGGCGAACCACACCCACCCAACAAAGCAACACTCAGCAGCTATTAATGGCATAAAGCCATATTGTTTGGAGCAGCTAACATTTTCTGGTAAGCTAGAGTGAGAGCATTGTAGTCCTAAGCAATTATGCTCCCCAAATTCTCATTCTTCTCTCATCCTGGAAAGCCTGGACCTCAAATGGGTGAGATCAAGAGGCCAAGCTTGTTTAATCTAGGAAAACATCAGCAGGAGATCATGATACAGGTATGGTGGAAGAAAGGGGACAACTAGGAAGATGACAAGGTATTGCTGTAGAGTAAGATTCAATGCTACAATTGCCAATAATAGACATAAACTTTATATAACTGTGTTTCGGTCAGATATGCTTATATTTAGAACAAATACCACTGAGAATAAGTTCGGCCCTAGAACCCTTCTGAGACTGAGACTCTGGATGGGATGGATTTGCTGGTGGGAGAAAAAAGTAAGCTCCTGTAAGGGGTCATCAAACATTGTCCTCTAATCCAGGCTCACCTCCCTAGTTCTTGAGATGTCAGCAGGCACTGTTTTGGGTGTATGTCACACTATGTGGGGGTGGCATCTCCATATGGGATAACAGGTAACATAAATGTTTCTGCTTTCTGGAGGCAGTAGAGATGGTGACCATGATAATGGTATGCAGTTACACAGGAATAGGAGACAAGTGTTCTTTGAGAGGACATAAGTTTACTACTGGAGGAAAATGACTCGACAAATTATTGAGTTATGTATATGTGACTGACCTCCATTTTTCCTTCCCTTATTTCCAAGCATATTGTGCCAGTTGAATGTTCTTACCATAAAGATTTTTGTAAGCTGTAGTAAATAGAAGGCATGTGAAGTTAACTCCATGTTACACCTTTTTTAAGTGTTCAAACACATGTGAAGAGATTATACTTGATATCACGGAGAAGTGACTTTGGGAGAGGATGGAAAAAGTCAGGAGCACCTAGTCAAGGCTATGGTTTTTCCTGTGGTCACGTGTGGATGTGATAGTTGGACTGTGAAGAAGGCTGAGCGCCGAAGAATTGATGCTTTTGAACTGTGGTGTTGGAGAAGACTCTTGAGAGTCTCTTGGACTGCAAGGAGATCCAACCAGTCCATTCTGAAGGAGATCAACCCTGGGATTTCTTTGGAAGGAATGATGCTAAAGCTGAAGCTCCAGTACTTTGGCCACCTCATGCAAAGATTTGACTCATTGGAAAAGACTCTGATGCTGGGAGAGATTGGGGGCAGGAGGAGAAGGGGATGACCCAGGATGAGATGGCTGGATGGCATCACTGACTCGATAGACGTGAGTCTGAGTGAACTCCGGGAGATGGTGATGGACAGGGAGGCCTGGCGTGCTGCGATTCAAGGGGTCACAAAGGGTCGGACACGACTGAGTGACTGAACTGAACTGAACTGAACTGAACCTCCTTGTATCTCCAGGACTTCCACTTTCCATAAAGGTTTCTTGTGCCCAAGACAAAACAGAAGCAACAGAGTCCCAGAAACCCAGGGTACCCTGAAGACTTAGTCATTGGACATTTTAGTAATAACCAGTGAGAACAAAGGACATGAGCTCTCTGGGGCTCTCATGCAGATTAATCCTCTACGATTTATCCATGACTTAGACAGGAAGAAAGAGAACCATAATAACAACAAAATTCTCTCAACTGATTGGGTTCTCAGGCTCTACTTTAAGTACAAGAATAAGGGTAAATGACATATTTCCCACTCTTCAGTTTGTGGCTAACAAAGCCATATCCACTATAAAGCATACCTACAAATATTGAAGGTAACTACCCAGAGCCCTATTTCTTATAGCCCTAATTTCTACCCGGTGGTTAGGTGATAATTCAAAAAGTGAACTTGCCAGGGAGTGATGAAACATTTACCAGTCACTCATAACTTAAATACTTCTGTGCTCTTACCCACTGAACTCAGCTCCTTTCCTTAGTGAAATAAAGGCTCCCCCTCACATTGGTCCCTGGCCCTACCTCTTGTGATGGGGTCCTGGCTCCTAAACTTCATGTGTCTAAGATCACTCCTCTTCTTCATCCTTTCCTGAATTTTACTGTTTTCTTCCATCTCTGCCTTGTTCTGGTCTTTCTAATATTTCTGACTGCCTAATCCAATCAGCTGCCAGGATTTTTATATCTTGATTTAGACCTCCAAAGGTCACTAATTCTACAATTTCTCTGGTGTTTTCTACTGCTTTGCTCTTGACTCAGGCTGATTTCCTTAATACTGACCTACAGTGTACACTATCTTCTTTTCTAAACTTTGGAACTACAACTCTTCTTGACATTGTGGTATTGCCTATTACTCAGTGTGACATGAGGAAGTTTTCAACTTAATAGGTGACTCTATAAAATCAAAACACTTGAAAGGTATAAACATAATGGTGGCATGGGTTTTATTTTTGTTGCTTTGCCCCCTGTCTTGTTTTCTGTTTGCTCATTTTGTTTTAAAGCAAACTACATGCCCCTAATTATTATATGCAGCCAATCTCACATCCATTTCTGCCTACTAATAAACTCCTGGTAGAGGTCACATTGATTTACACCACCAATGTTTTGTTAGTTCTAAAAAAATTTTAGATGGTATTAAAATGCATGTGAGCAGAATATTAATATATTGTCAAGGAACTCCTTTATGGCCTCTACTAACGATATTCGTTGTCCTGCCTTCGCAATTTGGGTCTACATTAAGTAAAACTTGAAGAACATAAAGTAGTTTAAGAAAAAGACCTAAAAATGACTAGAAGAATAGTAACACAGAAAGATGTAAGAAAAAAAGGTTGGAATACAGAACCGATATAGTTCCCTGATGGCTTAGCAGGTAAAGAACTGCCTGCAATTCAGCAGACACAGGAGACACAAGTTTGATCCCTGGATTGGGAAGAGTCCCTGGAGAAGGAGATGGTAACCCACCAGTATTCTTGCCTGAAAAATCCTATGGACAGATGAGCCTGGTGGGCTACAGTCTAAAGAATGACAAAGAGTCAGACATGACTGAGCATACATGCGTGAGGATAGTACATAAGAGGATATAATTGAGTGGAAACCGTCACTGAACATATGATTTTTAATCTAAAAACAGATTTGTTTACCTTTAAACATTGATAAGTACTACTGTGAGCACTGAACATGGTTTTTAGAATTTTTTAGAGTATTTTTTTTAATTCAAAGAAAACCATCTGCCTTAAGTCATCATAATCTAATAGGCAAATAAACCCAAGGTCAGAAACTTGCCTAATTGAAGAGGCTCAATTTTTATTTTCATACAAACAGCACAACAGAATTAAACCCATCTTGCAATAATACTAAAGTTTGACTGTATGGTTAATTACTCATCTACTTTTTTATGGAAAGCCAGTATTATTGATATGACATAAAACATACGGTTGGACTAGAACAACAGCTTTTTTGGAGATCATGTACATAATTCTTTTCGGCTTACAGACAAAGAAAATGGAATACCCTGGGATTCAGTGACTTGCATAAATACACAGTTATTTAATAGAGTTGGAGATGTCCTCATTTCTAATAGAGTATGTCCAATTGCTGTCACATAGCTGGACACTGATAGATTCAAGGAACCTTTGTGGAACAGATTAAAAAACCACAAATACTTGCAAAGTGACCATCATAAATAAAATCTGAATACATTTACATTTATTATCATTTTAAAAATTATTCAAAGAACCCATCTGCCTAGAAATGCCATAAAGCCAATACTTTATTATGATTTTTAGAACAGTTCATATAAATGTCATAGGGAGTAGTTTCCAAATAAGATTCACCACTGAATTCAGAAAATATTATTCTTTCTATTATTCTTTCTCTCTTTTTAACACCATTATGTTTTGCCAAGTACTCTCGTCAGTGCATGTGCGCTATGTCACTTCAACTGTGTCCAATTCTTTGCAACACTGTGGACCACAACCCACCAGGCTCCTCTGTCCGTGGGATTCTCCAGGCATTAATAGGTTGCCCCACCCTCCTGCATGGGGTCTTCTGGATTCAGGGATCAAACCCACATCACCTCATATCTCCTGCATTTTCAGGTGGGTTCTTTACCACTAGTGCCACCTAGAAAGCCCACTCAAGTCAGTACTGGGGATAAAAAGGTCCTGTTTCCTCTCTGCAATTACTGAAAGACTAGTGAGGATTTGAAGCAATTAAACAAGCAGCTAGAATTCAATGTAAAATCTTTTTGTTTGAAGTACAGTTAACTTACAATATTACTTTCAGGTGTATGACATAGTGATTCAGTATTTCTGTAGACAGCACTCCGTATAAAGTATAAAATGTCGACTATACTCCCTGTGCTGTATATTACATGCTTGTATTTTATTTATTTTATACCCATCACTTGTAACTCTTCATCCTTTTCACCTATCTTGCCCTCCCCTGTCTTTCTCCCCACTGCTAACTAGTTTATTCTCTGTATCTGTGAGTTGTTTTATTTGATTTTTTGTTTGCTTTATATTTTAGATTGCACAAATATGTTTAAAAAATTCAGTATTTGTCTTTCTCTGTCTGACTTACTTCACTGAACATAACAGCCTCCAGGTCCATCCATATTGTTGCAAATGGTAAAATTTCATTCCTTTTATGGCTGAGTAATATTAATTAAACATAGAACAACCATATGATTCATAGACTATCTTTTTCTATTGCCTCTGTTTCAATCTATGTCTTTAGCTGAGTCTCTTGTGAGCAACATTTAGCTCTGTCTTTTTTTCTTATTGAATCACCCACCCTAAGTCTTTTGTTTGGGGCATTTGGTTCATTGACATTTAAAGTGATTACTGATCATTATGTACTCACTGACATGTTGTTACTTGTTTTGTGGGTATTTTTGTAATCTTTTTTTTTTTCTTTTCGTCTCATTATGGTCAGATGATTTTCTTGAGTTTTATGTTTGGGTTCCCTTCTTTCTCATTTTTGTGTATCTCTTGTAGATTTTGGATTTGTGGTACCATGAAGTTCATATTTGTTTACCTAAAATTATATCTATGTGTTTTAAACTGATAGTCATTTAAGTTCAAACACATTCTAAAAGATTTACGTTTTTAACTCATCTCTCCCCCATGTTGTTTTGTATTTGATGCCATACTTTACATCTTCATGTCTGTCCCTTAACTGTTAATTGTAGTTACAGTTGACTTTACAATTTTTAACATTTATCCTCCATGCTGGCTTATTTGAGTGACTGATCCGCTGCCTTTACTATATATTTTCTCTATACATTACCATATGTCTTCTCACCTCCTACTAGACTTCATTTGATTCTTTCTTTACAGTCTTATTTATAGAAGAGTGCTTCTGCTAGTTCAGATTATTCTTAGTGAGAGTTTCTCAGTAGTTAGTTGTAGGTTTGATATGTTCAAAGGAGAATGTGAGCTCAGAGTCTTCCTAGTCTACCATCTTGACTCTGCCGCCTCTCAAAAAGAATAACATTTTTTAAGCTCATTATTTTTTCAGCACTATTGCATGTATTAGAAAAAGGTACACGTCAGAGAAGGAAGCAGGCAAAACCTTTGCCTTACCCTTCTGTGGAAGAGAAGGAGAGGAAAAGAGAGAGATGGAGAGAGATGGATGGAGATAAAGAGAAGTAAAATATAAATGAATACATATTCATAAATAATTCATGTGCTACCACAAAATGCTAAATGCATGAAAAGAATAAATTAGGACAAAAGGAACAGAGTGCCTAGATCTGAACAACAAGCTTGGCTCTTTGGGAATCCTGTCTGAGGTGATGCATTGGAACATAGAAGTTAATGGAAAAGAGATAAGCCATAGAAAGATCTGAGAGACCATTCTAGCCAGAGGATACCACAACTGCCATGACCACAAGATGCAAAGGGTTTGACAGTAAGATAAACTCCAGAGCCAGTATCATGGGGATGGAGCAAAAGAGGGGGAGAGAGATGAACAGAAGATGAGGTGCGAAGAAACCAGGCCAGATTAGGAAAGTATTATAGGTCATGGTAGCAGTTTTGATTTCTTTCTATGTATGTTGGGAAACCATTTCAGAATAGTATAATGTAGGTCAAAAGAGTGGAAACAACAGAACCAGTTAGAAGACTGGAGCAGGAGGCTAGGGGTAGAGAAGTAACAGAGGGTAGTATTGATGTCAAGAAAAGACTGGATAAATATACATTAGTAGTAAAGCATATTTGCCAATGAATTGACTGGATGTTGAATATGGAGGAACAGGAAAAATCATGGTGAATCCTGGATGTTTGCTTTTGAAGGAATATCAAACTCAGCTGTGGATAATAAGTAAACATTTCTGAAGAAAGTAATATTCTGCCAGTTTTATTAGGTCAAATTATGCATGTATTCCCCAAATACATTAACTAAAAAGATCATTGCTGAACCTAATCTTCAATAAGAATTAAGATAAAAGGATTATAAGTTCTTTCCTTTTATTAATAATTGCTAGCCTTGGGGGAAAGGTGATCATTTTTGAAGACTGAATAAAGTTTCTATGAGATCTTTTACATTTCATGTGCCATCATGAACATAGTGGGCATACAAAGAGAAAGCAGTATGTGTGGATTATGTTTTGAAACAGATTAAGCCAGTATAGTTCAGTAGAAAGGAAGGTAGAGATTTGTAGGGAAAATAAAATCAATATAAGGATAAAACATTCAAGTTGAAAAGAACTTAGAAGTCATCTTATTTATCCACATTATTTTCCAGATGGGAAATTAAGTATCAGAAATATTAGGTAACTCAAAATAATTTTGCAAAAATCCCCGTCTTTCCTGTTTCCATGAAAGTATGCATCATTTAGCGTTCTTCTAGCTTCCTCTTGATTTCTTCATATGTATGATTTTAAATTGAACAAGCTGTCTATTCTTACAATATGATAAACTAAGCTCGTATTGTTTACTTCCTTCCCTCCAAAACTCCACTCAAATAATAGTAAACACATAATAAATGTATAAACCTGATAAAATTACTGGGAGGAGAAACTTCAGAGTACAGGAGGTTCCAACACATTTCTGGAAAAGGCTAAGGGGATTTAAAAAAAAATACTGAAAGGTGTAATAAAAACGAGGAAGTCGTGGCCTAAAATACACACAGAAATGGCTGTAGAGGAGTGTCCAGATGATCTTCATCTCATCAATAGAAAATATTTCAAATTAATGATTCACAAAACAGTGATCTAACTATAGTGTTTAGAAACTGGGAGGTATTAAGAAGATATATTACATGGCAAATACAATTCTAAAATATTTTAATGTATTACAATCTATAAAGTTGATACTTCCATCTCTATTTTACAGAGTTACAAAAGGTTAATAAGCCAAAGGTCATTAAGCTAATAAGCAGTGAAGCCAGGAGTTGAACCCAGACTCCACACTTTGGCCACCTCATCATGGTAAGTGCACATACATTTGTGGAAGAACTGCAAGAACTAAAACTAGGAACAGTCAAAAGAAATGGGACAGAGATGGTACTTTTTCTTTTTGGAGGTTCTGTATTTTTAAAATTTTGTAAATTTATTACTAATAAGTAGACAAACAAAATTGTTAAAAAAAAAATAAGCAAAACCAGCTGTGCTAAAAGCATGAAATGCTATTGAGTAATGTGAATATAATCAGATTGGCCCAACACAGAGTACATACAGAGCTTTCATTGTTTTTGTTTCCATGCTAGGATCCTAAGATTAACAACAACTTTGTATGTCAAGAGACTCACATTTTCAAACTTCAAACAGTTCTATGACCATCCTGTAATATTTAAAAGTATACAAGGAAGGAAAATCTTAAGCCTAAAGAACCATATCTTTAAAATCACAGACTTGATACAATCCAAATCCTCTGTAAGATTTATTTCTTTTCCCGTATGAACTTAGATTCTAAGAATAAAATTGAGAAAGAAGTTCATTACACAAATAACCAGCACCAGAAACCGATGATCTTACTGTTTGAAGGCCACAGAGTTCTAGAAAAAGAGACTATAGTTATATAATAATAATAAGAATTAGTTAATTGAGATTGATATTATTTTCTTAGGCCCTAGGCTATCATCTTAACATATATCTCATGAGTATGAGTGAAGCAAGAAAATATTATCAAAATAGAACTTTGAAAGTGATGGTTTAAGACAAAGAGAAACAATTAACTCTCAACAGTTTTCAACCTAATAGAACAAGAATCAGCTAAGGAGTTTTTTGGAAGTTCAGATGACTAGACTAATGCTTGGAAATTCTGTTTACTTGGGTAAATGGACAGCAGAGATACTAAAAAAAAAAAAAAAAAAAAAAAAAGTGTCCAAAGTCAGATTTTAAAAGCCCTGAGCTACATAATAGAATACCTATGTTTAGGATAGATTATTTCCATCTGAAATAATCTTGTGAGTCAGCTGGAAACAATGTATCCTAAACATAGAAAAAGTGGATTACCCAGACAAAAAAAGCTAAGGATAATCAGGGCCATGAATTCTCCTAGTTTTGTTGTTCCCATCACTTCTAAGAGAAATAAAGCACCAAGAGGACAAATGTATAAGCATTAAAGAGTGTCTTTGGAATATTTCCTCAAACAGAACAAAAATATGTAGTTAACGTGGTCTTTTTCTATCATACATGATAGGCATATTTTGTAAAAACTATATGGATGATAACGGAATACCATAGACCCAACAAAGTGACTCCATTTACAGCTGTAATGTAGATGTGTTATTTTTATTCAAACACGTCAACACAACATAAAACACATAGTAGGTATCTACTGATCTCTCAAACATATTTTTTCCATCCCTACAAATAAATATAATTTTGAAAATCAGTCTGCCTTTACATGACAATGGCAATCAAAAAGCATTCACATTCATGGTCCAAGGCTTTGTTAATTGCTTGCTCTCTGACATAATATAGTATACAGGATGCTTCATATTCTGCACAGTGTCATTCTGGTTCTATGTAGATAGAATTTGAAATACAAATAGGAACCAATAAGTATAAAGCACAAGTACTCTGGATGGCCTCACCAGACACTTTTAAACTAGAGGGTGGAAGATAAACCTCCCAACATGCATAGCCCAGATCACCAGAGAGGGTCTTAAGAGCCAGTGGTTTTTAGGATACCCCATTTAAGGTAAAGAGCAGGTTATTATATCTTGTATATGCCGCCTCTAAGAAAGGAGTGCAACAGTTTGGTTAGTCTATTTCAGTTTTAGAAGCAGCATATGTGACACTTGAGAATGCTGCTGCAACAAATTTATCAGGTGACACAGAAGACTGGCAGCATTGAGTCTAGGACTTGAGAGAACTCTGGAGAATGTCCAGGCTAACAGCTGAGAAAGCTGCTCGGAGGATGCAGACTAAAACTTATACAGAAGCAAAACTATGATTTCAAACCAATAAAAGGAGTAGAGGTAAAAAATAATTCCAGTTTCATAATTTATGTAATAACACATTGTGTTCTCTATATTAGATTGGTGCAAAAGCAGTTGTAGTTTTGCATTGTTGAACTTCACCATTTGATACTGACATACATTCTTAAATAAATGTGGTTATGTTATATATCAATTTAATGCACATTTCTTGCCTTTTTTTTTGTTTTTTGCTAATGACTTATTATATGCTGTTTATTTATATTTCTCATTCAAGTTCAAAATGGGTCATAAGCCAGTGGAGACAACTCACAACATCAACAACACATTTGGCCCAGAACTGCTAATGAATGCACAGTGCAGTGATGGTTCAAGAAGTTTTGAAAAGGAGACAAAATCCTTGAAGATGAGGAGTACAGTGGTTGGTCATTGAAAGTTGACAACCAACTGAGAGCAATCACCATAACTGATCCTCTTAAAACTACACGTGAAGTTGCCGAACAACTCAACATCAACCATTCTATAGTCATTCAGCATTTGAAGCAAGTTAAAAAGGTGAAAACCTCAGTGAGAGGGTGCTTCATGAGCTTATCGAAATTAAAAAAAAATCACTGCTTTGAAGCGACATATTCTCTTATTCTACTCAAAACAGCAAATCATTTCTCAGTTAGATTGTGACATGCAACAAAAAGTGGATTTTATACAATCACCAGCAATGGCCAGCTCAATGGTTGGACTGAGAAGAAGCTCCAAAGAACTTGTCCAAACTAAACTTGCACCAAAAAGAAGTCATGGTCCCTGTCTAGGTGGTCTGCTGCCCGTCTGATCCACTACAGTTTTCTGAATCTTGTCAAAACCATTACATTTGAGAAGTATGCTCAGCAAATTGATAGATGCACCAAAAACTGCAATGCCCACAGCCAGCGTTGGTCAACAGGAAGGCTCCAATTCTTCTGCAGGAAGTTAGGGAAGTTGGAATGGATATATACACTGCTATATTTTTAAATGGATAACCAGTAAGGACCTACTGTATAGCACATGGAACTCTGCTCAGTGTTATGCAGCAGCCTGGATGAGAGGGGAATCTGGGGGAAAATGGATACATGTATATGTATAGCTGAGTCCCTTTGCTGTTCACCTACAACTATCACAGCATTGTTAATTGGCTATACCTCAATACAAAATTAAAAGTTTAAAAAAAGTTTAACATATGTTAACTACAACTATCATTACTATTATTGTTTTTATCTTATATATACATATAAATGCATGTATTATATATTATCTTATATTTGCATACATATGATATATAAATGTTTATATACCTCCATTATCTCTTTACAGAGAAGGAAATGGCAACCCACTCCAGTGTTCTCGCCTGGAAAATCCCAGGGACGGGGGAGCCTGGTAGTCTGCCGTCTATGGGGTCGCACAGAGTTGAACACGACTGAAGTGACTTGGCAGCAGCAGCACAACAACCTTTATTAGGAAATAAGCACTGAAACCTTTTTATATTACAACCGTTATATAACACAGATAACAGGCTAAGTGCTACCTCCAAGTCCACCAAGTGCTACATTCAAAGGAACATACTCAAGTAATTCAAATAAATAAAGCTGTATCTTCAAGTGCATCTCCCAAAACATCAAGGTAGATCCAACCCATAATCCCCAGCCCTGAGGTGCCATTCCTTAATAACTCATTGCCCTTCCTGGCTTTGTGCTTTAACTCTTCTTCCTTACACCAAAATTCTCCCTGAATTCCAGTTTACATAGACCCTTCTTCAGTTATTTATCTTATACACATCAGTTATTTAGGGAAGTAATTTGAAACAAGCCAAAGCCCCATAAGGACTATACAGATGCTTAACAGTGCATTCTGAAGAGACATACATGCTCTTAAGGTTCCCAAGTTGTCTTGAAACCAAACATGGTCATGAGATAACCAAAGAAAATGCTCCATATAAAACTCATGACTGATTCTAGAAACATTTTTTTCAATGAAGTTTTTCCAAATATTATCATATTTATCTATTTATTGGTAACAGTATACACTTGATAATAATTATATCAACAATTCTAATATTAGCATCTTTACCTCAAAATGCTGCCACTAAAATTTGATACACCATCATAAATTTATATGAAGAGTTCACCAGAATTCAACTAAGAATCTGAATTAAGTGACAATATATGTTATAAACAGAGTAGGACACAGCAACCTATTCCAGGATTCTTGCCTGGAAAATCCCATGGTCAGAGGAGCTTGGCAGGCTACAGTCTATGGGGTCACACTGATTCGGACATGAGTGAAGCAACTTAGCTAGCATGCATGCATGTATTATGAAAATCAAATTTTCACATTACTTCTGTATTACCAAAATACCCTCTGGGCTTCCCTGGTGGCTCAATAGTAAAGAATCCACCCACCAATGCAGGAGATGTGAGTCAGTCCCTGCTTTGTGAAGGTCCCCTGGAGAAGGAAATGGCAACCCACTCCAGCATTCTTTCCTGGAAAATCCCATAGAATGAGGAGCCTGGCAGGCTACAGTCCATGGGACTGAAAAACACTTGGAGATGACTTAGCAACTAAATTACAATAGCTAATATATGGCAAAGGTGAGATTTACTCCTAAATCATATCTGACTTCTAAGTTCATTCCTGCTAAACAAAATGTTTTCAAAGAAGAAGGGAATATTAACAATAATATTATGAAAATGAAAGTGCTGCACTCAATATGCCAGTAAATTTGGAAAACTCAGCAGTGGCCACAGAACTGGAAAGGTCAGTTTTCATTCCAATTCTAAAGAAAGGCAATGCAAAAGAATGCTCAAACTACGCACAATTGCACTCATTTCACATGCTAGTAATGCTCAAAATTCTCCAAGCCAGGCTTCAGCAATACGGGAACCATGAACTCCCTGATGTTCAAGCTGGTTTTAGAAAAGGCAGAGGAACCAGAGATCAAATTGCCAACATCTGCTGGATCATGGAAAAAGCAAGGGGGTTCCAGAAAAACATCTATTTCTGCTTTATTGACTATGCCAAAGCCTTTGACTGTGTGGATCACAAGAAACTGTGGAAAATTCTGAGAGATGGGCAAACCAGACCACCTAACCTGCCTCTTGAGAAACCTGTATGCAGGTCAGGAAGCAACAGTTAGAACTGGACATGGAACAACAGACTGATTCCAAATAGGAAAAGGAGTACATCAAGGCTGTATATTGTCACCCTGCTTATTTAACTTATATGCAGAGTACATCATGAGAAACGCTGGACTGGAAGACGCACAAGCTGGAATCAAGATTGCCGGGAGAAATATCAATCACCTCAGATATGCAGATGACACCACCCTTATGGCAGAAAGTGAAGAGGAACTAAAAAGCCTCTTGAGGAAAGTGAAAGTGGACAGTGAAAAAGTTGGCTTAAAGCTCAACATTCAGAAAATGAAGATCATGGCATCTGGTCCCATCACTTCATGGGAAATAGATGGGGAAACAGTGGAAACAGTGTCAGACTTTATTTTTGGGGGCTCCAAAATCACTGCAGATGGTGACTGCAGCCATGAAATTAAAAGACACTCCTTGGAAGAAAAGTTATGACCAAGCTAGATAGTATATTCAAAAGCAGAGACATTACTTTGCCGACTAAGGTCTGTCTAGTCAAGGCTATGGTTTTTCCAGTGGTCATGTATGGATGTGAGAGTTGGACTGTGAAGAAGGCTGAGCGCTGAAGAATTGATGCTTTTGAACTGTGGTGTTTGAGAAGACTCTTGAGAGTCCCTTGGACTGCAAGGAGATTCAACCAGTCCATTCTGAAGGAGATCAACCCTGGAATTTCTTTGGAAGGAATGATGCTAAAGCTGAAGCTCCAGTACTTTGGCCATCTCATGTGAAGAGTTGACTCATTGGAAAGGACTCTGATGCTGGGAGGGACTGGGGGCAGGAGGAGAAGGGGACGACAGAGGATGAGATGGCTGGATGGCATCACAGACTCGATGGACGTGAGTCTGAGTGAACTCTGGGAGTTGGTGATGGACAGGGAGGCCTGGAGTGCTGCGATTCATGGGGTCACAAAGAGTCAGACACGACTGAGTGACTGAACTGAACTGAACTGATTATGAAAATAAGAAGTCAACTTACAAAACATGGTGAATGAGAATAACATATAAAGAAAACTATCTAACAGCACACATATGCTAGTAGTTATGCTCGAAAAGCTAGGCTTCAGCAGTATATGAACTGAGAACCTCCAGATGTACAAGCTGGATTCAGAAAAGGCAGAGGAACCAGAGATTAAATTGCCAACATCCACTGGATCATAGAAAACATCTTTGTCACTGACTACACTAAAGCCTATGACTGTGTGGATCACAACAAACAATGGAAAATTCTCAAAGAGATGGGAATACCAGACCACCTAACCTGTGCTGGGTCTGATAAACCTGTACGTGAGTCAAGAAGCAACAGTGAGAACCAGACATGGAAAACCTGACTGGTTCAAAACTGGGAAAGGAGTATGACAAAGCTGTATATTGTCACCCTGCTTATTTTACTTACATGCAGAATTCGTAATGCAAAAGGTCAGGATGGATGAATCACAAGCTGGAATCAAGACTGCTGGGAGAAATATCAACTTCAAATATGCAGATGATATCACTCTAATGGCAGAAAGTGAAGAGGAACGTGAAAAGGAAATAAAGAGCCTCTTGATGAGGGTCAAGGAGGAGAGTGAAAAAGTTAGGTTAAAATTAAACATTAAAAAAAAATGAAAGAAAACTAAGATCATGGCATCCAGTCCCATAACTTTATGGCAAATAGAACAGGAAAAAGTGGAAGCACTGATAGATTTTCTTTTCTTGGGCTCCAAAATCACTGCAGACAGCGACTGAGACCATGAAGTTAAAAGAAGGCTTCCTTCCTTGGAAGGAGAGCCATGACAAACCTAGACAGTGTATTAAAAAGCAGAGACTTCACTTACCTGACAAAGGTTATATAGTCAAAGCTATGGTTTTTCCAGTAGTCATGTATAAATGTGAGAGTTGGACCATAAAGAGGGCTGAGTGCTGAAGAACTGATGCTTCTGAACTGTGGTGCTGGAGAAAACTTTTGAGAGTCCCTTGGAGAGCAAGGAGATCAAACAGGTCAGTCCTAAAGGAAATCAACCCTGAATATTCATTGGAAGGACTGATGCTGAAGCTGAAGCTTTAGTACTTTGGCTACTTGATGCAAAGAACTGACTCATTCAGAAAGAAACTGATGTTGGGAAAGGCCAAAGTCAGAAGGAGAAGGGAAGCAGAGGATAAGATGCTTAGATAGTATCACTGACTCAATGGACATGAATTTGAGCAAATTCCAGGAGATAATGAAGGACAGGGGAATCTGGTGTGCTGCAATCCATGGGATCCCAAAGAGTCGGACAAAACTTAGCCACTAAGCAAAAACAACAACAGCATACACAAAAATAAATTCAAAGTGGATTAAAGACCTAAAGGTAAGACTGGACACTATACAACTCAGAGGAAAACATAGGAAAAACACTCTTTAACATAAACCAAAGCAAGGTTTTTTCTGACCCACCTCCCAGAATAATGAAAATAAAAATAAAATAAACAGAATTTAATATTACAAGCTTTTGCACTGCAAAGGGAAACAGAAGGAAGACAAAATGACAACCCTCAGAATGGGAGAAAAATATTTGCAAATGAAGCAATGGGAAAAGGCTGAATCTCCCAAATATATGAACAGCTTATGGAGCTCACAAAGCTTAATAACCTGGATAACCATGATGGTGTGGTCACTTGCCTAGAGACAGACATCCTGGAGTGTGAATTCACCTGGGCTTTGGGAAGCATTACTACGAACAAAGCTAGGGGGAGTGACGGAATTCCATCTGAGCTATTTAAAAATCCTAAAAGATGATGCTGTTAAAGTGCTGCACTCAATATGTCAGCAAATTTGGAAAACTCAGCAGTGGCCACAGTACTGGAAAAGATTAGTTTTCATTCCAATTCCAAAGAAGGAAATGCCAAAGAATGTTCGAACTACCATAAAATTGTGCTCATTTCACATGCTAGTAGAGTGTTAATCACTCAGTGTGAGTCAGCTCTTTGTGATCCCATGGACTGCAGCCCACCCAGCTTCTCTATCTATGTAACTCTCCAGGCAAGAATACTGGAGTGGGTATCCATTCCCTTCTCCAGGGGATCTTTCCAACCCAGGGATCAAACCCAGGTCTCTGACAGATTTTATTTTCTTGGGCTTCAAAATCACTGCAGAGGGTGACCAAAGTCATGAAATTAAATGACACTTGCTCCTTGGAAGAAAAGCTATTAAAAAGAAAAAAAAAAAATAACCCTATACAGTACATTAAAAAAGCAGAGACACTTTGCTGACAAAAGTCTATTTAGTCAAAGCTATGGTTTTACCAGTAGTCATGTACAGATGTGAGAGTTGGACCATAAAAGTCTGCACACCAAGGAATTGATGCTTTTGAATTGTGGTGCTGGAGAGAACTCTTGAGGGTCCGTTGGACTGCAAGGAGATCCAATCAGTTCATCCTAAAGGAGATAGTCCTGGGTGTTCATTGGAAGGATGGATGTTGAAGCTGAAACTCCAATACTCTGGCCACTTGATGTGAAGCACTGACTTATTGAGACCTTGATGCTGGGAAAGATTGAAGACAGAAGGAGAAGGAGGTAGCAGAGGATTTGATAGTTATGTAGCATCACCGACTCAATGGACACGAATTTTAGCAAACTCCAGGAGACAGTAAGGACAGGGAAACCTGGTGTGTTACAGTCCATGAGATCCCAAAGAGTTGAACAGGACTTAGCAGCTGAACGACAACAACATGGAGCTCATTATCAAAAAACACAAACAACCCAAACCAAAAATTGGTGGAAGACTTAAACAGACATCTCTCCAAAGCAGACATGCAGGTGCCCAACAGGCACATGAAAAAGTGCTCAACATCACTAATTATTAGAAAAATGCAAGTCAAAACTACAATGAGGTATCACCTCACACTGGTCAGAATGGCCATCACCAAAAAATCTACAGACAACAAATGCTGGAGATAGCGCAGAGGTAGGGAACCCCCTCTTGCACTGTTGGTAGGAATGCAAATTGATACAGCCACTGTGGCAAACAATATGAAGTTTCCTTACAAAATGCGAAACAGAACTACCATGACCCACCAATCCCTCTACTCTGTGTGTGTGTGTGTGTGTGTGTGTGTGTCTTATTCTCTCAGTTGTGTCCAACCCTTTGTGATCCCATATACAGTAGCTTGCCAAGCTCCTCTTTCCTGGAATCCTCCAGGCAAGAATACTGGAGTGGGTTGCCATGACCTTCTCCAGGGGATCTTCCTGACCCAGGTATTGAATCCGGGTCTCCTGTATTACAGGTGAATTCTTTACCACCTAAGCCACTGGTGAAAAAATTATACTTAAAAAAAAAAAAGTATAGGCATTTATACACTGAAGGTACTTATTACTTTAGCACAGTAGGAAAAAAAAGGAGGAGGCAATGTAAGAGAAATAAAAATCAGTATGTTTGTATTTGGTAGGACAAGATTATGCTTTTCACATGGGAAAAATTCTAGAGTAATCATAATTCAGACAAGTTTATTCTCTCATTTTTGCAGTGGCCGGGATCCAGGCTACTTCTATCTCATTATTGTTTGGTTTGTTCCGGTCTCATGATGCGAACCATAAATCCTTCAGAATTCCAGCTGAAGCTTCAGCCATGGCCCCTCCTTCCATCTATCAGGGTGAGGGGGTGGAAGAGGAGCATAAGTTTATTACTTAATGACATTTCTTGGAAACGGAACTTAGCATTTCACCTACTTCTTACTGGTCAGAATTTTGTCACATTTCAGTACCCATTTGCAAGAGAAGCTGGAAACTATTGTTTATTCTGGACAACCAGGTAACCAGATAAAACTGGAAGAAAACTGTAAAAGAGAACAGGCATGACAGCCAGAGTTTCTGCTTCAGCATCCAAACCAAACTCATTATCATTTGCCATGGTTAGTTTTTCCTCTTGTTATTTTTAATAGCATAGTCCCTTTCTCCTTCACTAAAACTCAAATTCTCCTTGTAAGTGCATTTTAGGGAGGCAGTGTAGAAAAATGAGAGCCTGTAGAATCAAACTACAGGTCTGGACTTCCAAGATAGTCTTCTACTTACAAATTCTTTTTATCCACAAAAGTGTCCTAATTTCTTTCTGCCTCAACTTCTTCTTTTTAAGAATAGGAAAACCAATGGCATTTGACTTTGAAAGTCACATGAAAAATAACTTAAGTAAACTATTTAGCATTATGCTTGACACAGAGTAAGTTTTCATTGAATACTAGCTTATTATTATTATCCCCTTTTTCAATTTCCCTCCTCCTTCCCTTCATGATCCACACAAAATCAGTTGCCATACCTTTGAAAGTTAACTAAAACTGTATTGGCAGATGTGCTCCTTGTCATTTGCTCAGCTTTATTCCATTAGCACTCATGTAGCTCTCATACCTAGTCCGCTAAACTGACCTCCACGATTTCATTCTATCTTCCCTGAAATACATTCAACCCAGCATGCTAGGAATTCTTTCTAAATAGCATCTCTGAAGAAGAAAAACAAAAAACCTGTTATGTATAGAAAAACTTCAGAACATCTTATATGAAATAATACAGACGAGAACACACAACATAATGCATTACACACAAAAATAGTGCCCTTCTAGCCCCATCATCCCTTTACATAGACGTGTCCCTGAGCTTGATGTTCATATGACCCAGGCATGTTATATGACAATCTTGGTTTCTCTTTTGTCCTCTATCCTCTTATGCCTTGTCCTAAGCCATCTCTGAATGCCTTCACTCCAGCGCCCTCCTTTATTGTTTCTTTTAAATGAAATGTCTATCTTGCCTTTCCAATATCAAAATCTAATTTTTAAAAGCAAATATGGCAAAATGTTGATAATAGTTGAATCTATGGGATTGGGTATTTAGGTTTTATTATGCTATTCTTTCTCAATTCCATATTTTTGAAATTTTAATAATAAATATTGAAAATTTGTTAAAGAAATCTAGCTTGTTCCTCAATGGTAAAAACAATTCCTCAAGATGGAAATATTATTTCTTTTTCTTTTCTTCTTTATATGGCAGATGGGCTGTGACTTTCATACTGTCTCTTAATTTTCAGCTTATATCACAGCAGCTGGTATATGTATTGTGATTTCTGCTCCAGATTGTAAGCTCCATGTGGGCCTAGTGCACACCTTACTCATCTGTGCATACAATATAAACAACTCAAAGAAGAACATTCAGATGATAAACTCTAACATCTTAGTTGATAATTCTATTAAAAAATACCATAAACTGAGTGGTTAAAACAAGTTATTTCTCATGGTTCTGGAGGCTGGAAGTCAAGATCAGCAAGGTTGGGCTCTTGGTGAGGACTCCCTTCCTGTTTATAGAAGCTCCCCTCTTGCAGAGAAAAAAGCTCTGGTTCCTCTGTCTTCTTTTAAGTGTATTAATCCCATCTTGGGGCTCTGCCCAGATGACTTCTTCTAAACCTAATTACCCCATTGCTAAATAACATTACAGTGGGAATTAATGCTTCAACATATTGAATTTGGGGAGGACACATTCCGTTCATAGCACCTAATGTCTGGCATACTTTAACTGACTTAAGAGAGATACCCATCTAGTACATGTATTGGGTGAGTAGAATTAGCTTCCTAAAATTAGTGAAGAAAAATAAAATAAATAGACAACAACAAAAGCAAACAGAAAGCATTGTATTTTCAACATGATTAGTGAAAAATTTGGAAAAGAAATTCCCTACCAGCTCATTTTTTATGTCCAAGAGGTATCTATTAAGACTTGAACCTGAGTTTCACCCGAGTAAAACCAATGCTTATCTATCATCACACTCCATATCCACACATATCACACATTTAAACTTGTGCATGTCATAAGATGCTGAGTCATAAGAAAAGAATTAAAGGTCATAACATATGATAAACTGAGCAAAACAGGAAATGTTTATTATAGATGTGGAAACTGGCTAAATAGAAGAGACACTGATTCATCCAAAAATGAGTGAATTACTAAGTATGTAAGAATATATTTAGTCTCATAAATAAATGTTATCATTGAGAGATGAGCACTTGAAAGTTGTTAGAAAATTCCAGTTTCTCAGTATGCCTGTAAAGCATTCCAAAGTTAGTTCTCAAATATCTTAATTCACACTAAATGTTTGGTCATTGTCAATAGATAATTTGACTCTGTCAGTTATTCCCAAGTTAGATACGCTGCATAAGCAACTTTCATTTAAGATTTATGGCCCAGAGATAGTAAAAGCAAGAAAAACAGAATCCTTACTTTATCATGGAGCAGTGTGAATTTCTGGAAGTGTTATAAATATAAGTTCTATGTCTTAATAAATTACTTAGCATCATTAAAGCATAGACCCATAAGTAACCATTTTAAGAGTACTACCTCAAGAAACATCGTTATAAGTAGCCTCAATTTCCACAGAAACTCTGCAGGAGACATTAAAATTGATTTCTTTTTGCTGGAAAACTTATTATCAGGAAGAGTTACCTCTGGGTCATTAGGATGAAGGTTATCACAGAGACAGGAACAGTAGCGGAAGCTCTGCCTATATTCCTGACTGAAAGGCAGGAAGCCAAAGGGTGACTTTTCCTCTTGATTTTTTTTATCCCAGTAATAACATGTTTATAAGACACTAATTAAAGAGGCACAACAGTCTTCTGACCTAGATAAGCAGGTATAATAGCAAAGGTGAAAATGAAATCTCAAAGTAGTTTTTCTCCCAATTTCTTCCTGATTTATTCATTTTTGCCTAAAACATCTATTTCTATCCATCTGGTTTTACTTTTACAAAGCTCATATGATACATTAAGAAGTAAAATGAAATTCTTTTACGTCAGACACAGTGGGGGAAGGAGAGAGTGGTATGAATGGAGAAAAAAGCATCAACATATATACACTATCATGTGTAAAACAGATGGCTGGTGAGAAGTCACTATATAATACAGGGAGCCAAGCCTGTCACTCTGTGAAGACCTAGAGGGGTGGGATGGAGGGGAGAGGAAGGCTCAGGAGAGAAGGGATATATGTATAATTATGGCTGATTTGCATTGTTTTACAGCAGAAGCCAACAACATTATAAAGCAGTTTTCCTCCAATTAAACAATAAGTTGAAAAAAAAAGTGAAATGAAATTCTTTTCTGCCACCCCCCCCCCTTTTTTTTTTTTTACAGAGAGAAAAGATTTCCTTCCTCAACAGCAAACACGTTGTTTGATTCTAGCACCATGTTCACCAAAAAAATGCATTGGTGTTTCACTTTTTCAATACAAATTCACACAGTCGCTTAAGAGAGCCTATCTTAACCATTTAAGAGCCATTTGAAGTACTGCTGCTGCTGCTGCTGCTGCTGCTAAGTTGCTTCAGTGGTGTCCGACTCTGGGACTCTGCCGACCCCATAGACGGCAGCCCACCAGGCTCCCCTGTCCCTGGGATTCTCCAGGCAAGAACACTGGAGTGGGTTGCCATTTCACTTTCAATGCATGAAAGTGAAAAGTGAAAGGGAAGTTGCTCAGCCGTGTCCGACTCTTAGCGACCCCATGGACCGCAGCCTACCAGGCTTCTGCATCCATGGGATTTTCCAGGCAGGAGCCCTGGAGTGGGGTGCCATTGCCTTCTCCGTGAAGTACTTCTAGACAGCCTTAAAAACTGCAAACTAAAATTACGAAAGTCGCTTGGGACTTAATTAAGTTGACAGGTGTTGTGCCACGCCTACTGATTACTGAGAAGCTGCAGGGGAAAAACTTTCTCATTTGCACTAGGAAAGATTGGGTGGCTTTACTTTAACCCAGAGTAAACTCCCCCCTCTTAGCATGGAGATGAAAGAGGAACCGTAGGGAGAATGGGTAGAAGAGCTAGAAAGCAACAAACCTAAGACAATAATAGGACTTGCAACAAGGAGTAGTAGCCAGTAAACGCAAAATGGAATGAAAGATTCCATGCAGAGCATAATTCAGGCAAGCGCTTCTTCTGTCAGCATGATAGTCCTCCTATAACTGCACACGTGTGCTCAGGCCCAGTCTTCCCTCGTTCATATTCCTATACAGTGGAAGACTCCGTGTGGGGTGAGGAGCGCTGGATCGCTTCAGGAGAGGCAGCTTACAAACTTGGACTTCGGAGTTCCAGACTTTGACTTCTCTACTTCCTTCATAAAGTTGGGCCAGTTAGTTACATAAACCCCCAAATTTCAATTTTCTCAGCATTTAAGTGTTGACCTTTTGCGACCATTCCTTTGTTGTTTAGGCACTCAGTCGTGTCTGACTCTTTGCAACGCCATGGACTGTAGCCCACCAGGCTCCCCTATGAGATTTCCCAGGCAAGAATACTGGAGTGAGTTGCCGTTTCCTTCTCCAGGGCATCTTCCCGACCAAGGGATTGAATCCATGTCTCCTACACTGACAGGCAGATTTTTAAAATAACTGAGCCACCAGGGAAGCCCTTAACTCAAGCGATTTTACTCCAAATTTGAACAGCTTTGGATTACTATCTGGCCCTTTGGCTCCATGTTAAAAAGAGTTGACCTCCACTTGGTAAAAATACATGCCGAATTGCTCTTTGGAGTCAACTTGATTAAAATTTGCAAGTTAAGGCAACCATCTGGAAGCTGATCATCATTGGGGAAATGGAGGAGGATATCATTCCCATCATACAATGGAGACAAAAAGTGTTTATTTCCTCTCATGCTGGCTTAATTTTAAAGGGAAAGGTTAAAATGGAGAATATGAAAAACAGAACTTTGTTCCCATATATTCTCATTGCCTTCTCATGTAAATTTGAAGGCATTGTATGACCTGGCAGCTCCTAAGACCACCAATAGCAGGAACTGAAACAATCTAAAATTAGATGTTAATGGGGAAAGTCTCTGGGGACGTTCAAAAATGTTCTTTTGTTTGTTTTCTTTTGTGTCATTAAGTAAATGTTGTAAATCATAGGTCAAAGTTTCTGGAATGCTTCCAAAAAGCCAACTCCCTTTTGCACTGAGGACAAATACCAAAAGAATTACAGAAAACTAATAGGAATTCACTATGAAAAACATTCATAATATAAAAATAAACTAGTTAAGCAAAAGGCACGACTACTAATTAAAGATAAACATGAGTTCTCAAACTATGATAAGGAGTAGATAGTAATAAACAACAGGTGCAAAAGTAATGAAAAAATACTTATGACATGTGCCATTTTGAGGGAGCGTGATCTAGAGAAAGAGAGAGAGAGAACCAAGATTCCCAGTCAGTCCTTGCCTATGGAGAAAACCCCTTCAATCAAACGCAACCCTGACTTGCCATCAATTTAATGAACCCATTCCTGAAACTACTCCCCAGAGCCAGGAGAAATAATAAACCCACCCACAACAGTCCCACTGCATAGAAGATACAGCTGTATTTCATATTTACGTCATTATGCTTATACTATAGGAAAGTGTACACATGCCATTCAACTATTAATATTACAAATATGTATTGATCATATTCAATTTACCAGAAAAACTTACCGGAGTCTTAGGAAATGCTGGTGAATGATCCTGCCACTGGGGATTTTACTGGCTACTGAGGGAGACAGATAACAAACAACGAAGTAAATCTATCAAGAAATGGCTGATAAACATAATTTGACAGATTCAGCATTTTAGGTAGAGCAGACACAAATACACGTGTGACTGAGAGTGAAGGGGGTGGAATGAACACCACACCAAAGCCACGACCTGATACAAAAAGCCTCAAATGCCAGGCTGAGGAGTTTAGACTTGATTTTTCTTGTCTTGTATTTCAACTGGTAGGGGATTCAAAAATATACATTTTAACAAGCTTCCAGGATGATTCATACTAAATCATCCAGTTTAATCAGATTAAAGTAACCTTTTTGCTATTATCAGAGATCATCAACATAGTTGATATATTATTTATCCAGCATTACATACCATTATTATTTTTTCATCATCTTAGAATGATACATTTTTAAATTTATATCAGTGATTTTTCAGTGGAAACATGGAGTTGATGTTTTTATAGGTGAAAGATGTTCCAGTGTCAGTAGTTACATATAATCCAATTCATTTACCAAAAGTTCATTAGTACTTAAGAAAATAACATCAAATATTTTAGGGCTTCTATATTTGGACCTTATTATCCACACAGAAGCTTAGAAACAAAGAAGCTTCAAAAATTGTCTTAATAAATCAATGTATCCAGTACACATTCATGTATCCCACAAATATTAGTTGAATGCTCAATATGGACTGGCATTGTTTTTGACCCTAGGGACACCACAATGAAGAAGGCAAAATTCTTTGTCCTCAGAGTTTATATTATGAATAATTTTTAAAGTTTATATTTATATATATAAGTCTGAGTGAACTCTGGGAGTTGGTGATGGACAGGGAGGCCTGGCGTGCTGCAATTCATGGGGTCGCAAAGAGTCAGACACGACTGAGCGACTGAACTGAATTGAACTGATATTACTTATTTTAATAAATATAAACTTAATATATATAAATAATATAGATAAATATTATTTAAAGAAAGAATGTATATATTTATATTATTTATATATATATATTAAGTTTATATTATTGTTGCAGGAAGGGGGACCCATTCCAGGGCCTGAAACTGGGCTCTTGTCTAACACTTAGAAATCAGTTGTCCGAGGAGACACATGTGCTGACAAAGCAAGAGATTTTACTGGGAAAGGGCACCCGAATGGAGAGCAGTAGGGTAAGGGAACCCAGGAGAACTGCTCTGCCGTGTGGCTCGCAGTCTCAGGTTTTATGGTGATGGGATTAGTTTCTGGGTGGTCTTTGGCCCATCATTCTAATTCAGAGTCTTTCCTGGTGGCACACACATCACTCAGCCAAGATGGATGCTAGCGAGAGGGATCCTGGGAAGTGGACGGACACGCGGTATCTCTTTTCGACCTTTCCTGAACTCTTCTGGTCGGTGGTGGCTTATTAGTTCTGTATTCCTTATCAGGATCTCCTGTCATAAAACAACTCATGCAAATGGTTACTATGGTGCCTGGCCAGGGTGGGTGGTTTCAATCAGTGTGATCCATGTTGGTAACAGTGTGACTCTAGATATGGAAAGAAGCAACAAGAGGGAATATTTTCCTGGACCAAGAGGCTAGTAAGACAGGTGGTCCCGAGAATGTTGAATACTGTTTTATGGCCTAGTCCAGTAACAGCACATTAAGTGGCCTGTCAACAAAATCTTTGCCAAACCTGAGAATGGACATTCTCAGCACCATGGGATAAAATGGACATGAAATGCCCCCCTCAAAATCATGGTCAAGTTTATGAGCAAAAAGGGGCTCTGCCAACTGAAGACTGACACTTGCCATCTACATCTACAAAGATTAAATCATGGCCACTGCAACTGCTGACTTTCAACGCCCCTGAAAGGAGTTCAGGGTGAAAATCAAGAATGAGGCACTCTGTGCTCTGGAAAAAACTGGCAGAACAGGCCTTCAGATAGTTAAATCTTTTCAGGAGAAGATTTTGTGAGTCCCAATTCTTGCATCTTCTCATACCTAGAGAAACACTGACGTCATTAATGGTGAAATCTGCTTTGGCTATTTAAGGAAAAGTTTACAATTAAGAGTCAAAATAGAGTAGCTATGGTTCAGATATCCTGGGAAGTAACTAGGTGATGCTATGGGTGTACTTTAAGATTATACCTTGTATTGCTAAACACATGAGTTTTCTGAGTCATGTCAGGCTTGGATACCACCATTCTCAAAACAATGTGTGCTGGAAGCTAGTAACTGCAACCTTACTTTTTATAAAACTATGCAACTGGCTACCTGGCTACAAGTCTCCTTGAAGTGCCAGGTCCAGACTGGGTTTCAGGCCTATTCTTCTGAAAAGAAATGAGATTTATTTTGTCTACTCAATTCCAGCTATCACTCCTCCAACTACTTCTAATTGGGTCTGTTACACCAAAATGGCAGACCAAGGGATTGAGATTTTAATCAAACAAGACTCAGATCTAGAACTTGGAACTCAGGAATACTTCCAGTTCAGTGTCTATACTCCAAGCTGAGGCAGTTCTATGCTCCATTTTGACAGGGAGTTATCACAGTCATAGTTGCCTAGTTCCCTAAATTAAAACTGAGTAGAACTCTGTGGGGTTCTGAAGTAGAGATCAGTTCTGTGTTCTCCATTTCTTGTCTGTAGGATATAGGCTTCATTCAACCTCCTTGACCTTCCATGAGTTCCAAAGGGTGGATTCAAACAATTGCTAATCAGGGAAGGGAGGGGATACAGAAACTGGAGAAACAATCAAAGGTTGGTACAGCCTCAGGACAGAGTCCTGGTTCCTACTCAAAGAAATATGCACAACAATGTCTTTGAGCCCCGACCCAGGTGGAGGATGGTAACTTCAGACTGAACACAAGATTCCTGGAGCACAGCTCTGTTGCCTCACCACCAACCAATCAAAAAGGGTCACAGACCCTGCAACCCTCACCCCAAATGTTGCCTTCTGTTTCCAGGGACCAGAGATGACCATCCTGTTAGGTCTCCTGTTTGGCTCTTGTCTATTTCATCTCTGAGAGGGGCCAACAGTTTCAAACTAAATTGCTGTTACTACAAGGGTGGAAGCTGGTTTCAGATGTGAAACACTCCAACTTAGATCAGGTAGAGAGAGACTTCTGCTCTGCTAGGCAGGCCTACACCCATGCACAGCAGGAAGAAGTTACAGAAGAAAGAGACCTCCACAGCAATTCCCAAGAAGTATCTTGAGTATGAAGTCTCTCAGGGGGAAGTTGTTCGGGGAAGCACACTGATTGAAACCCCCACCCTGGCCAGGCACCATAGTAACTATTCGCATGAATTGTTTTATGACAGGAGATCCTGATAAGGAATACAGAACTAATAAACCACCACCGACCAGAAGAGTTCGGGAAAGGTCGAAAGGAGATACTGCGTGTCCATCCACTTCCCAGAATCCCTTTCGCTAACATCCATCTTTGCTGAATGATGCATGAGCCACCAGGAAAGACTCTGAATTAGAATGATTGGCCAAAGACCACCTGGAAACTAATCCCATCACCATAAAACCCGAGACTGCGAGCCACGGGGCAGAGCAGTTCTCCTGGGTTCCCTTACCCTACTGCTCTCCACCCGGTGCCCTTTCCCAATAAAATCTCTTGCTTTGTCAGCACATGTGTCTCCTCGGACAATTGATTTCCAAGTGTCAGACAAGAGCCCAGTTTCAGGCCCTGGAAGTGGTCCCCCTTCCTGTAACATTATGAATAAATTTTTTAAGACTTCGGCAAAACCGGAGTTTAATTTTGTCCTGGCCCTGAACTGGCTGAATTTCTTTGAGAAAAATATACAGGTCTCTAATTCATGACACAAAAACTTTTTAATATATAATCTCTACACATCACTTGCCATTAAATTTCAAGTTTCTATTTTCACCCAGATTTCATAAACTCCCAAGCTTTTCTCAGCTATTTATGTCAACAATTTAATATACTACTTCATAGTACTCTTTGATTTTGCTATCTATATAGCAAGAGTTCCATTTTTTAATTACTTTTTTTCACTTTTTTATTACTGTACTTCTGACAGGTATATTTTCACTTCTTTAATTTCTTATCAGAGTCATAGAACTGATATGAGACAACAGGCAAAATAAAGTGCTTGCCCAATTGTCATTAAGGACAACATATTCTTGATGTTACTTCTTGAAAGCCTTATAGGCTTTATTCTTTCCTAAGGATAAAGAACCATAGGAAAGCAGACTATGGGTCCCTGAGATATATCTCCTTTACTTGAACTGTGCTTTCTTTGGGCTTAACGATTCCAAAATACAAAGAAAAGGAGAGAAAACAAGAAAAAGAAAACAATGTTAGTTTCAAATATTTATAAAGGCATATTAGTTTTATGTTTTTTTTTCTTTTTAAATTTGAGGCCTTTAACAAGTAAGTAGGCTATAAATCAAAACACTGTTAAGAATTATTTTAAAATGTAAACTATAATGAAGTATAAGCTAATTACAGTGACTGTCCTCTTAAAATAACTTGGAAGAAAGGGGGTGGGGGGACAAGGGTAAAAAATATCTGTATTAATAACTATGATTATTTGCTGCTACTTCTTTCATGTATGGAGACATTTAGTCAGAAAAGAAGTCAGAAAATCAGTAAATAAGTTTTAAGGATCTTTTAAGACTCAGGGACAATAGGAGAGACATAAATAAAAAGGATAAATAAAATATGTTCCCTGCTCAGAAAGATCTTCCAACTTGTTCTCCAGGAAATTGAGAAGGAAGCTGTGAACTTCTGGTGTCTGTGGGGAGAGAGGAGGAGGCGCAGCAGCGGAGTTACTGATGAGGATTAGAGCCTCAGGACAACATAATGTTTCCAAATATTTAAAATCCCCTAATTTTTAAAAAAAATCCGCCAAATCCTCCATATTTTTATAGATGAGACTTTTAACTAAAAAGAAACAAGAATACATTTGTGCGTGGAAATGCTTTCTCAGGAGTGCAGAAAAAGCTGAATGAGGCTTTTCACTCTGTATGTTTGTGCCTAGAAATTCCTTTTGGCTGGTTGTCAAGATGAGTCAATAGGTAGAAAGCCTTGAAACCAGGCTATAGGCAAGCTGCAGATGTAATCAAGGAGATAAATTCTTTTAGAGGTTCTTATTAGTCTTGTGACACCTAGACTTCTCCTCTGCACTTAAATTACCTCCAAGAGAGTAAAGTGCAAGAAAATTTCTTTCTAGGAATATTTTAAAGAATATAAATAAACATCTAGAATTTCTTTGCCAAACTTTCTAAACTCCTTATGTTACTAGCAAAGGAGCTTCTCAGGTGGGGCTAGTGTAAAGAACTTGCCTACCAATGCAGGAGACTCAGGTTTGATCCCTGGGTTGGGAAGATCCCCTGGAAGAGGGCATGGCAACTAACTCTAATATTCTTGCCTGGAGAATCCCATGAATTGAGAAGCCTGTTGAGCTACAGTCCATGGGGTTACAAAGAGTCGGATGCAACTGAAATGATTTGACATGCACACTTAGCATAACATACAAATGACAGCAAAAATGGAAATGTTGTCACTGTTATTTGTCCATGACAAGTCATGTAGTAACGAGAGAATAACTGACTGAAGGTAAATTTGTGTTAGCTTTGGATTCTTTTGATGTCCTAGATCTGAATTCTGAACATTTAATATTCTTTCCTGGGATTCCTTTGGTTTCTCTCAGATAGGCCTGATACTACTCTGCATAGGAAGGAATTTTTAGTTTTCATACCAGTTTTCATAAAAATGTTTTTTATTCCTTTTGAAGAAAGACTAAAAAGTATGTATATAAATATTCTGTGTTTACAAAGACAATCTCATCCTTGTTTAAGAGCCCCAAGGTTGATTAGCCGAGTATAATTAATACTACATAAAGTCATACTTAAACAAAATAGAGGCAGACACAAATTAAATAACAAAAAATTCCAGGTGCATTCAGTGAAAATGTCATGAGATTCTCAGGCTACTATGATTCTCTTCAAAATGAAGCACCAAATTAACCTTATAATAATAAACAGTATTCTATACACAGTGCAGTTAATCTCAATGAGATATTGTCTACTCCAATCATTACCTATGCAGATGATGCCACATTTATGGCAGAAAGAGAAGAAGAAATAAAGAGCCTCTTGATGAAAGTGAAAGACAAGAGTGAAAAAGTTGGCTTAAAGCTCCTCATTCAGAAAACTAAGATCATGGCATCTGGTCCCATCTCTTCATGGCAAATAGATGCGGAAACAGTGGAAACAGAGACAGACTTTATTTTGGGGGGCTCCAAAATCACTGCAGATGGTGACTGCAGCCATGAAATTAAAAGATGCTTACTCCTTGGAAGAAAAGTTATGACCAACCTAGACAACATATTAGAAAGCAGAGACATTACTTTGCCAACAACGGTCCATCTAGTCAAAGCTATAGTTTTTCCAGTAGTCATGTATGGATGTGAGAATTGGAACATAAAGAAAGCTGAGCACCAAAGAATTGATGCTTTTGAACTGTGGTGTTAGAGAAGACTCTTGAGAATCCATTGGACTGCAAGGAGATCCAACCAGTCCATCCTAAAGGAAATCAGTCCTGAATATTCATTGGAACGACTGATGTTGAAGCTAAAACTCCAATACTTTGGCCACCTTATGTGAAGAACTGACTTATTTGAAAGACCCTGATACTGGGAAAGATTGAAGGCAGGAGGAGAAGTGGACGACAGAGGATGAGATGGTTGGATGGCATTACTGACTCAATAGACATATGAGTTTGAGTAAACTCCAGGAGCTGGTGATGGACAGGGAGGCCTGGTGTGCTGCAGTCCATGGGGTCACAAAACGCTGGACATGGCTGAGCCACTGAATTGAACTGAAGGAATGATATACAGTTTGCTTGATGAAACTGGACAGCAGATTACATGTCCTTAATGGTTGGTACATTGTGGCTTACTTAATAAAAGCTCCTTCAGAAACATGTTTTTTTAAAAGGTGAAGTCATTTAGAATACATTTAATTTCCTTCCAAACATTTGGATCATGCCTGCCTGTAGTATTTGTCTACCTACAAACAGTATCGAGTAAAGTTTGATGCACAAAAACAAATAAACAAATAAAAGAATTTTTTTTAAAAAAGTGAACTCATTTGTTAAGCACATTGTGTCTTTCATGGCAGGATACTTGACCCACACTATTTATTACTCACATCCATCTTGAGAATTCACCTGAGTATTTTGAGCAATCTGCTTACTGGAAAATCAATTTTAAATCTACTTTAAAACTACTCTAAAGAATAGACTTTCTAGACTTTTATTCCACAAATCTCTTCAATAATTGAATAATGATTTGTACATCCATCAGTTCATTTATTCACTTATTATTCTAATGAGATTAATTGAAGGTCTAGGTACCTCAGGTACTATTGAAATTAAAAGGAAAAATGGAGTCACTCTCCCCAGGAGGTCCTCAAGCCACTTCAGAGGACATATAATTACCAAAGCAAGACTGGAATAAAACAGAATTTTGGTGGCTTCCAAATAAGGTGAAATACTTTCAACTTAGAGAAAGTATTGGAAGATTTTGAAATAAGTGAAATAAAAATTAAGAAATAGATATATTTATATATAATATATTTACATATTCTCCTTCACAGAAGAAAAAGTGTATTCCTAACTCTTGGAGACAAATAGTTTTCCTTAACCCTTTCTGATCTCCTCTTAATAATTCTTATGGAACAACAAAGGAAATCATTGCTTTGAGCTGTGCTGATCACATCTGGCCTGTGAATGAAGTCTCCTTCTTACCTTCCTTATTATTTACATTTCTAAAATAACTCATCATTTAAGATTGCTAAAAACTAAGTATTTCAAAGAAATCATAAACATAATAAGGTTTTGGAAGTTGATTAGAACTAATCCAAATTATAAAATCTGGAAAAATATAGTAACATGCAAGCAAGTCACAAATTGTCATTAAGGTCTTTTGTGAGAAAGTTATTCATCCTTGCTAATTCATGTATCTAATGGAAATACCCTTTCATGTGTATTTATTCTGGAATATTATTGGAAAATTTAAAGAAACTAATTACTTTTTTAGAGAAAAATAGTGATATTCAAATTAAAAATGCCTCACTTTTGTAAGAAAATTTAGTGAATTGGCTAGCTTGGATATTTAAATGTTATGACTCAACTATAAACTTTATTTTTCCTCTCATAGGTATGCATAAATGCAGTAGAAACTGATACAATAGAAATAATTATTTTCGTGTAACAAAGCTTAAATGCAAAAAATTTTCTTCTTTATTTTACTGTAGAATAATTCCACTGGTCTATGTCCTGACCAGTAACTCTAAAGAAGCTGAACAGTTCTATGAAGACCTACAAGACCTTCTAGGACTAACGCCCAAAAAAGATGTCCTTTCCATTATAGGGGACTGGAATGCGAAAGTAGGAAGTCAAGAAACACCTGGAGTAAGAGGCAAATTTGGCCTTGGAGTACAGAATGAAGCAGAGCAAAGGCTAATAGAGTTCTGCCAAGAGAACGCACTGGCCATAGCAAACACCCTCTTCTAACAATACAAAAGAAGACTCTAAACGTGGACATCCTCAGATGGTCAACACCAAAATCAGATTGATGATATTCTTTGCAGCCAAAGATGGAGAAGCTCTATACAGTCAGCAAAAACAAGACCGGGAGCGGACTGTGGCTCAGATCATGAACTCCTTATTGGCAAATGCAGACTGAAATTGAAGAAAGTGGAGAAAACCACTAGACCATTCAGGTATGACCTAAATCAAATCCCTTATGACTATACAGTGGAAGTGAGAAATAGATTTAAGGGACTAGATCTGATAGACAGAGTGCCTGATGAATTATGGACTGGGGTTCATGACATTGTACAGGAGACAGGGATCAAGACCATCCCCAAGAAAAAGAAATGCAAAAAAGCAACATGGCTGTCTGAGGAGGCCTTACAAAACGCTGTGAAAAGAAAAGAAGTGAAAAGCAAAGGAGAAAAGGAACGATATAAGCATCTGAATGCAAGTTCCAAAGAATAGCAAGGAGAGATAAGAAAGCCTTCCTCAGTGATCAATGCAAAGAAATAGAGGAAGACAATAGAATGGGAATGACTAGAGATCTCAAGAAAATTAGAGATACCAAGGGAACATTTCATGCAAAAATGGGCTCAATAAAGGACAGAAATGGTAGGGACCTAACAGAAGCAGAACATATTAAGAAGAGGTGGCAAGAAGACACAGAATTGTACAAAAGATCTTCACAACCCAGATAATCATGATGGTGCAATCATTCACCTAGAGCCAGACATCCTGGAATGTGAAGTCAAGTGGGCCTTAGGAAGCATCACTATGAACAAAGCTAGTGGAGGTGATGGAATTCCATTGAGCTATTTCAAATCCCAAAAGATGATGCTGTGAAAGTGCTGCACTCAATATGCCAGCAAATTTGGATAACTCAACAGGACTGGAAAGTCAACTTTCATTCCAATCCCAAAGAAAGGCAATGCCAAAGAATTCTCAAACTACCACACAATTGCACTCATCTCACACACTAGTAAAGTAATGCTTAAAATTCTCCAGGCCAGGCTTCAGCAATACATTAACCATGAACTTGCCTTTTAGAAAAGGCAGAGGAACCAGAGATCAAATTGCCAACATCTGCTGGATCATGGAAAAAGCAAGAGGGTTCCAGAAAAACATCTATTTCTGCTTTATTGACTATGCCAAAGCCTTTGACTGTGTGGATCACAATAAACTGTGGAAAATTCTGAAAGAGATGGGCATACCAGACCACCTGACCTGCCTCTTGAAAAACCTGAATGCAGGTCAGAAAGCAACAGTTAGAACTGGACATGGAACAACAGACTGGTTCTAAATAGGAAAAGGAGTACATCAAGACTGGATATTGTCACCCTGCTTATTTAACTTATATGCAGAGTACATCAAGAGAAACACTGGGCTGGAGGAATCACAAGCTGGAATCAAGATTGCCAGGAAAAATATCAATCACCTCAGATATGCAGATGACACCACCCTTATGGCAGAAAGTGAAGAAGAACTAAAGAGCCTCTTGATGAAAGTGAAAGAGGAGAGTGGAAAAGTTGGCTTAAAGCTCCTCATTCAGAAAACTAAGATCATGGCATCCAGTCCCATCACTTCATGGCAAATAGATGGAGAAACAGTGGAGACAGTGACTTACTTTATTTTTATGTGCTCCAAAATCACTGCAGGTGGTGAATGCAGCCAGGAAATTAAAAGATGCTTACTCCTTGGAAGGAAAGTTATGACCAACCTAGAGAGCATATTAAAAAGCAGAGACATTACTTTGTCAACATAGGTCCGTCTAGTCAAGGCTATGGTTTTCCAGTAGTCATGTATAGATGTGAGAGTTGGACTATAAAGAAAGCTGAGTGCCAAAGAATTGATGCTTTTGAACTGTGGTATTGGAGAAGACTCTTGAGAATCCCTTGGATTGTCAGGTGATCCAACCAGTCCATTCTAAATGAGATCAGTCCTGGGTGTTCATTGGTAGGACTGATGTTGAAGCTGAAACTCCAATAATTTGGCTACCTGATGCAAAGAGCTGACTTATTTGAAAAGACTCTGATGCTGGGAAAGATTGAGGGCAGGAGGAGAAGGGGACGACAGAGGATGAGATGGTTGGATGGCATCACCAACTCAATGGACATGGGTTTGGCTGGACTCCGGGAGTTGGTGATGGCAGGGAAGCCTAGCACGCTGCGGTTCATGGGGTCACAAACAGTCAGACACAACTGAGTGATTGAACTGAACTGAACAGAACTGAATTCCACAGTACTCTGTCCTTAGAATTCTGGTTTCCTCATTCCATGAATAGCATCCCCATGTAATTTTTCTCACTGTAGTATAAACACTATATGAAATTATTGTCATTCCAAGTTTCTGAGATCTTGGCATTGTTTGTTCATGCAACATATCTTGTTTCAGTTTGATTAATGCTGAGACAATATTATATCAATATCTTTAAGAGAAAAAAATTTCCCACCAAATATCCATAGCTTAGAACTATGCCTAACCACATTCAGAACAATTCGATTCTATCAAGTTAGCCAAAAGAATGGTCATTCTAAGACAGAAATCACTCATTCTGTCAACAAAATTTGAATGCCTACTACCAATCAGGTAGTATGTCAAGATCTGAGACTAGAACAGTTAAGTAATACTTATCATCTCCCCTAGTGATTTTGGAACTGCATTTGAGGAATTAAAAATGGAATGATTAAGTTTCATGTGTTGTTGAATACTATGAGCTAGATAAGCCAAGAGTGGCAGGAAGAATACCTGGCCTCGTTTACTGGAATAGAAAGTATTTGGTTTTCACTTTTAAGAGGATAAGATATTAAATTTAACACTTGAAGGATTAGAGGAGCTATCCAAATTGGAGAAGTTTAAAGTAGTAAGAAAATTCAAGACAGAGGAAGAAATTTGTGCAAAATCTCTGAAGTCCAGAGAAAGAAGGTCACATCTGTGGAGGTGAAGATGCTTAGTATGACTAGGGGTGTGGTGTGATAACAAGAAAAGTGCCTGGGAGGTCAAGGAGAGTCCTGTACACTGCGGAAGACTGGCTGCTGCATGTGGAGCTGAGTAGCCAAGTCAAGCAGGCTGTTTATCTGGCAGCCTAAGTGAAAGAGCAAGTGAATGAGTGAGTGAATGAGTGAGTGTGTGTTCATCTTCCCTACAGTAATATATGTTGTACCTGTTACAGTTAATTTATTTTCCACCTATGATTTTCTTAGAATAATTGTTATTCCAGGCAAAATCATGTATTTATTGTTCTCAAAAAATACTCAGAATGTTACAGGTGAAGGAAGATGATAAAAAGAGTGATAATAAGGTCAATTATGTTCAAAAACAGATGAACGTAGGAAGTCCACTCCTCACTAAACTGGAAATTGACTGTTGTCATTTGGGCTTCGAGTTTATTTATTCTGTCCAATTTCTCCCTTTTGCTGTCATCATTTCCAGACCCATCCTATACATCCAAGTCCTCATGACCTTCTACCCTAATTCGTAGCAAGATCTGGTTTAAGAAACAATCTTCAGCTCATTCCCTGCAAAGCAGAAAGAGTAATACCAACTTAAATAACTTTGGTTTTATGGTAATATAATCATCCTTCAAAAAAGCTAGCTAAAGTCATTTAAAAATTTTATATTTCTGGATAATTTTATTTTATGAAAGACCCTTTGAACAAACAATCTAAGAATCTTCTGTCTTCAAAATTATCATAAGTCACAAGTGTGTCCTTGTGGGACCTAGAAAAATTTATGGAATATTAAATTCATGGAATATTAAAACTGTGTACATGGATCTATGCTAATACATTTAAAAGGCACTGAAGAAGAATCATGAGAAAAATATGGCACCAATTACTGTGCTATTACAATAAGTCAGAGAATAGATAAGAAACAAAAGCAGAGGAAATATGAATGAAAAGGAGTCACAAGTTTGTGAGAGATTTCAGTTAAAAATGCAAATTCAACTTTCAATTTCTTGTTCGAATGTAGGGAGCTTGGAAGTCACCACTGAATCCTTACAAGTAAAAAGCTGAACAAACTGTAAAATCAACAACTCTTTTTCGAACCCTAAGAGAAGGTAGGTCACAGAAATGTTTGCTATCTCATCACCAAATTGTAGAGACATAAAGATAAATACAAAGAATCACAACTTACCAGAGCAAAAACCTCTGTGGGAACCAGAGCCAGGGTAGAAATCCTGAACTGTAATTGACAAATTGCCAGAGGCTCAATGTGGACAAGTCTGAGGGTTTAAAATTTCAAGGGGACTTGATCAGAGGTGGGCTCCCATACTTCAACAACTTTTATCTCCTGGAGTTCAAGCAGGTTATCACAGTGAAGATCAGCAAAAAATTTGCTCAGAGGAATTATTTTGAAACATGCCAGAGTTCTCTATCCTTCATAACAGGGTCTGCCCTCAACAGAAACCTTTTTTTTTTTTTTGCTAGGCTGCACAACTTATGGGGGTCCCCTGACCAGTGATGGAGCCCTTGGCCTTGCAGTGAAAGCCCAGAATCTTAACCAGAGGACCACCAGGAAAGTCCTTACCAGAAACCATTTAGCCACAGCCTAATCTGCTGGGAATATATCAGAGCCTAACTAAAGTGGGAGAAGAGAAAATACCCAACTCCAGCCCGCTAGAGACATCCTGCTCCAACCTGGTGGAGGAGAGAGGACTGAGAAGCACTTGTGAAGTCCAGTCCAGAAGCACAGACTCACTAAACTGGGACCTACCTGCAGGAATGCAGAATGCTTCTCTTCCCCCACAACACCTTATCATCACATTAGTAAAAGCCTGTTACAGCAGTTCCTTTTATTTGGTAAAATTACAAGGCATACTTAGAGGCAAAAAGGCCAGTTCGAAGAGAGAGCAAGCACCAGAAACCAGACTCAAGTATAGCAAGAATGTTATCATACTGGGAACTGAAAGCAGCCGTGATTAAGATCCTGAGGTAATGAAGTAGAAAGCATGCAAAAACAGATGGGTAACACATATAGAGATATATAAATTCTAAGAAAGAATCAAAAAGAAGTGCCAGAGGACAAAAATACTGTAACAGAAATGAGGAGTGTCTTTGATGACTTAGTAGACTATACAGAGTTGAGGAAAACATTTCTGAGCTTGAAGATATCGAAACAGAAATTTTAAAAAACTGAAAAAGGAGAAAAACAATGAATAAAAGCAGAATAGAATATTCCAGAACTGTGGGACAAGTGCAAAAGGCATAATATATGTGTGGTGGAGTGCCAGAAGGAGAAGAAAAGAACAGAAGCAATATTTAAGAAAATAATGACAGAATTTCCCCCAATCAATGTCTGATGCCAAGCCACAGATCCAGAAAGCTTGGAGAGTACCAGGCAGGATAAATACAAATAGAACAAAACAAATCAAACCAAAACAAAACCTAAAAATACTGTATTCAAAGGCCAGAAAATCAGAGATAAAGGGTAGATCCTGAAAAAAAGCCAGAAGCGAATAACACTCTTTACCTATTAAGAGAGGAAAAAAAAAAATAAATCCACCAACCTAGAATTCTGTTCTCAGAGGAATTATCATGCAAAATTGAAGGGGAAATAATAATAAAGAGACATTACATGATAATAAAGACATCAGCTCTCCCAAAAGACAATAATCCCTAAGTGGTATTTACCCAACAGTGAAATGGCGGGGATAGGGCACTGATAAACTGTAAGAACAAATAGATGAATCCACTATCATAGTTGCAGATTTCAACACCTCTCTATAAAAAATAGATTGAGCAGGCAGAAAATCAATAAGGACATAGCTGAACCAATGATACCACCCATCAACTGGCTCTAATAGTATCTATAGGCTACTTTATCCAACAATAGCAGAATGCACAATCTTCTCATGTTGACATGGAATATTTGCCAAAATAGGCCACATTCTATAACTCTATTTCTGTTTTGTAAATAAGTTCATTTGTACCATTTAAAAAAATTCCACTTATAAGCAATGTCTTACAGTATTTGTCCTTCTCTATCTGACTTACCTCACTCATTATTACAATCTCTAGGTCCATCCATTTTGCTGTAATGGCACTATTTTGTTCTTTTTTGCATCTTAGTAATATCCCATTGTATATGTATGCATCTTCTTTATCCATTCCTCTGTTGATGGGCATTTAGGTTGCTTCCTAAATATTGGAATGTTTGCCAAAATAGGCCATAAAACATACCTTCATGAATATAAAAGAGTAGAAATCACACAGTATCTTCTCTCAGACCCCAGTGGAATTAAAATAGACATCAATAACAAAATGATAGTGGAAATTAGGCCAAATATTTGTATATTAAACAGCATACTTGTAAATAACATACTTGTAAACAACTTGTAAAAGAAGAAATCTCAAGAGAAATTTAAAAAATATTTTAACTAAATAAATATGAAGCTTATCAAAATATGTGAAGTGCAGTGAAAGTAGTGCTCAGAGGATAATTTGTAACATTGAACGCATGTGTTAGAAAAAAAGATCTAAAATCAGTCATCTAAACTTCCACCCTGGGAAAGAAAAAGAAGGGAAAAATAAATACAAATAAGCAGTAGGAAATAAATTATAAAAATCATAGCAGAAATCAATACTATTGAAAATAAGAAATCAAATAGAGAAAAATAAAAAGAACTGTAAGCTGGTTCTTTCTTTTAAAAGATCAGTAAAATCAATAGGCCTCTAGATAGGCTAACTAAGAAAAAAGTATACACAAATTACTAACATCAGAAATAAAAAAAGAACATCATTACAGTTCCCCCATTGATATTAGAAGGAACAGCTCTGTGACCACAAATGTGATAACTTAGATAAAACTGAGAATCTAGACCTAATTCAAAATGATACATGCATCCTAATGTTCCTTGGAGTGCTATTTATAATACCAAGACATGGAAGCAACCTAAACGCCCATTAACAGAGGAATGGATAAAGAAGATGCATACATATACAATGGGATATTACTAAGACATAAAAAAGAACAAAATAGTGCCATTTACAGCAAAATGGATGGACCTAGAGATTGTAACAATGATTGAGGTAAGTCAGATAGAGAAGGACAAATGCTGTAAGACATTGCTTATAAGTAGAATTTTTTTAAGTGGTACAAATGAACTTATTTACAAAACAGAAATAGAGTTATAAATACAGACTTCAATCCTGTGATTACTGGGGCAGGGGGAAGGCGTAAACTAGGAGACTGATATTGACGTATGTACACTACCATATATAAAACAGACAACTGATAAGAACCTACTATATAACACAGGGATCTCTACTCAATACTATGTAATGACCTATATGGGAAAAAAATCTAAAGAAGAGTGGATATACTTATATACATGTAACTGATTTACCATGCTATACAGAAGAAAGTAACACAACATTGTAAATCAACTATATTCCAGTTTACAAAAGGATATACAGATGGCTTCCCTTGTGGCTCAAATGGTAAAGAATCTGCCCTCAATGGAGGAGACTTGGGTTCGATCCCTGGGTTGGGGAGATCCCCTGGAGAAGGGTAAGGCTACCTACTCCAGTATTCTGACCTGGAGAATTTCATGTATAGTCCCATGTATAGTCCATGGGATCACAAAGAGTTGGATGCAACTGAGCAACTTTAACTTTCTTTCTCTACAGATGGCAAACAAGTCTATGAAAAGATGCTCCACATAATGTGTCATCTGGCAAAAGCAAATTAAAACAATGAGATTCCATTACACACTTATGAGAACAGTCACAAAATCTGGAACTGACAAAACCAGATGCTAGCAAGAATATGGAGCAACAGGAACTCTCATCCATTGGTGGTGGGAATGAAAAATGGTACAGCCATTTTGGAAGATATTTTGCCGATTTCTACAAAACTAAATATACTCATACCATATAAACCAGCAATCATGCTCCTAGGTATTTATTCAAAGGAGTTCCCAATATATATCCACATAAAAACCAGGCATAAATGTTTATTGCAGCTTTATTTATAATTGCCACAATTTGAAAGCAACCAAGATGTCCTTCAGTGAGTGTCAGGAAAGGAAACTGTGGTATATCCAGACAATGAAATATTTCTCAGTGCTAAAAAGCAATGGCAACCCACTCCAGTACTCTTGCCTGGAGAATCCCATGGAAGGAGGAGCCTGGTAGGCTACAGTCCATGGGGTCGCAAAGAGTCGGACACGACTGAGCGACTTCACACTCACACACATCAGGCCATAAAAGACATGGAAGAAGGTTAAATATATATTGCTAAGTAAAACAAGCCAGTCTGCAAAGGGTACATACTGTATGATTTCAACTATATGATATTCTGGAAAAAGCAAAACCGTGGAGATAGTAGAAACTCAGTGGTTGCCAAGGGTTAGTGGGGAGGAAGGGATGTATAGGTGGAACACAGGATTTTCAGGGCAGTGAAACTACTCAAATATCATACAAAGTATGATGGGATACATGTCCTTATACAATTGTCCAACACCAACAATGAACCCTAATGTGAACAATGGACTTTGGGTAACACTGGTGTGTCAATCTAGGTTCACCAAATTATAACAAATGCTCTACTCTGGTGGGGAATGCTGATGATAATGAGTTTGGGGAGGAGGGGATAGGGAAAACATCTGTACCTTCTGTTCAATTTTGCAGTAAGCCTGAAACTTCTCTAAAAATAAAGTATATTTTAAAAAATGGAAGTGTCTGTGTTTCCTTGGATGTAGGAATAAAGTGAAATGAGTGATAGCAATGCCTGCCTTGATGAAACTAAAATGGTGCTATTCTGCACGCAAACTACAGTGTGAACGACACACCTGCTGGAAGGTGGGGTGGTGGTGGTAGCCTGTTTTGTCTTGGAAAATATTACCTGGTGCGCTTCCCTGGGAGCTAACTCTGAAACAGACTGCGGTAAAGGAAGCTCATTAGGGAGGGCTCCCAAGATCCACATTGGTGAGGGAAGTGAAAATAGCAGAATAGGCAGAGAGAGAAGTTAGACTGCAGTGAAGTAACAATAAGGTCTCAGATAACCCTATAGGGATCCCTGGAAAGAACAAGGTCCTTTGGATTTGTGCTGATTTGAGGCACCAGTCACTGAATTCAGATCAGTTCTCTCGGAGGCATGTGAACTTACCTGTTGTTATTCAGTCGCTCAGTTGTGTCCAGCTCCTTGTGGCCTCATGGTCTGAAGCACCGCGGGCTTCCCTGTCCATCACCATCTCCAGGAGCTTGGTCACACTCATGTCCATTGAGTCAGCGATGCCATCCCACCATTTCGTGCTCTGTCGTCCTCTTCTCCTCTTGCCCATCAGGATCTTTTCTAATGAGTCAGCTCTTTGCATCAGGTGGCCAAAATATTGGAGCTTCAGCTTTTTCAGTATCAATCCTTCCAATGAATATTCAGGACTGATTTCCTTTAGGATTGACTGGTTTGATCTCCTAGCAGTCTCAAGAGTCTTCTCCAATACCGCAGTTCAAAAGCGTCAATTCTTCAGCACTCAGCCTTCTTTATGGTCCTACTCTCATATCCATATACGACTACTGCAAAAGCCATAGCTTTGACTATATGAACCTTTGTCAGCAAAATGATGCCTCTGCTTTTTAATACACTGTCTAGGTTTGTCATAACTTTACACCCTAGGAGCAAGTGTTTTTTAATTTCATGGCTGCAGTCACCATCTGCAGTGATTTTTAGAGCCCAAGAAAATAAAGTCTGTCACTGTTTGCATTGTTTCCCCATCTATTTGTCATGAAGTGATGAGACCAGATGCCATGATCTTAGTTTTGTGAATGGTAAGTTTTAAGCCAGCTTTTCACTCACCTCTTTCACTTTTATCAAGAGACTCTTTAGTTCCTCTTCACTTTCTGCCATCAAGGTCGTGTCACCTGCATATCTGAGGCTATCGATATTTCTCTCTGCAATCCTTATTCCAGCTTGTGCTTCATCTAGCCAAGCATTTCTCATGATGTACTCTGCATGTAAGTTAAATAAGAAGGGTGACAATATATAGCCTTGATGTATTCCTTTTCCAATTTGGAACCAGTCCGCTGTTCCATGTCCTGTTCTAACTGTTGCTTCTTGACCTGAATATAGGTTTCGCAGGAGGCAGGTAATGTGGTGTGTTGCTCCCATCTCTTGAAGACTCTTCCACAGTTTGTTGTGAGCCACACAGTCAAAGGCTTTCATGTAGTCAATATAGCAGAAGTAGATATTTTTCTGGAATCCTCTTGCTTTTCCTATGATCCAATGGATGTTGGCAATTTGATCTCTGATTCCTCTGCCTTTTCTAAATCCAGTTTGAACATCTGGAAGTTCTCGGTTCATATACTGTTGAAGCCTAGCTTGGAGAATTTCAAGCATTACTTTGTTAGTGTGTGAAATGAATGCAATTGTGTGGTATCTTGAACATTGTTTGGCATTGCCTTTCTTACCTGAGGTAGGTATATTCAGCTAAGGGAAATTTTTGGAGAGCTGAGAGGACTCAGTTATCAGGCATCAATGTTCTAGTAAGTGGGGATCAGTCCTGAAGGAGGGTGTAGGTGGCACCCACAGAGAATCCACAGGAGTATCTGTTTACAGTCCTAACAGGATCAAAAATTATGCTAGAGATATTATCATTACTGGTTACTTAGGTGAATGCTGTGGGCTTATCAGAACACCTCTTTTTGGCTCAGGGCCAAGAAAAATATAATACTTTAACTGTCATATGCAAGGCACTGTTGTAATATTCTCTCATGTGTTAGTTCATTCACTTGTGACAACAGATTTTAATGTCTTCATTTTTAGATAAGAAGATTTAAGCTCATTGAGTTGCTCAACTCTGTTTCCCTGAACTGCTTACTAAGATAGCTTTCACAACTTGCTCTTCAGAGGGTAGAATAGGCCTGAATTATGACATTTTGTTTAGTGGGTGGCTTTGAAGGAAATGTGACATTCAAAAAATGGGAAGTGCTAGGCAGCCTCTGAGCTTTAAAGGAAGAATGTACCAAAAGACCGAAGAGAGAACTCTGAGGGGAGGTAGTTAGTGTTAGTCGCTCAGTCGTACCCGACTCTTTGCGACCCCATGGACTGCAGCCCTCTGTGCATGAGATTTTCCAGACAAGGATACTGGAGTGGGTTGCCATTTCCTTCTTCAGGGGATCTTCCCAACCCAGGAATCGAACCCAGGTCTCCTGCACTGCAGGCAGATTCTTTACCAACTGAGCTGGGAGGTAGGAGGGTGCAAATAATGTTTTCACTCACTTCAAACTAAGGCAACTCTCTTTAAAAGGACTGGCCTCAGATCAAATAAAAATCAGTTAATGACTATTCAGTAATGTCCATTATTCAGCTGCCCGTTCTAGACTAATACTATAGTGAGTTTAAAAAGCCTTTTCTATACTCTGTCGATTATCCGTTTCTGCCCTTAATGGGAAATGTTTGGATTTGCACTATTTTTAAAGCTAAGAAAGAGGAAGGACAGCCTGATTCTCACTTGGTTTTCATCTGACCCAAACTGTTTGAGTCAGCACATAGCAATATAAGTCCAATACCCTAACAACTAGATCTACATGTACCTTCAAGACGGTTTCTAATTTACGTAGACCGTATTTTCCATTTTTAAATGAGTACAACTTTGATTTCCTGGACATGTATGGGATTCACGATAACATTTCGCATAGAGAAATCTTTAGTGCACAGAGAGATAGAGCAAAGAGTTTGTTGAGAGGAAGGCTGAAAAGTCCTGGGAGATTTTACCTTGAAGAACAAAGCCCTTCTGGCAATGTGGTAAGAGCTGAGACTAACTGGTTACAATGGACTCACACAGCAGAGAGTAAAAACGTCAAGTCCCCCAAATCAGGGGAGATTTTCAAAGTGGGTTTAAGAGAATATATTTAACTAAATATATTTAATATATTTAGGAGAGGCAAGAACGCAAACTAGTAAAACTATTCATGCTCATGCTCAATCACTAAGTCATGTCCAAGTCTTTATGACCCCATGGACTTTTAGCCCACCAGGCTCCTCTGTCCATGGGATTTCCCAAGCAAAAATATAAGAGTGGGTAGCCATTTCCCTCCTCAGAGGATCTTCCTGACCCAGGGACTGAATCCATGTCTCCTGCATTGGCAGGCAGATTCTTTACCAGTGAGCCACTGGAGAAGCCTGTTCAGCTCAGTTCAGGCACTCCGTCGTGTCCGACTCTTTGTGACCCCTTGAATCGCAGCACACCAGGCCTCCTTGTCCATCACCAACTCCTGGAGTTCACTCAGACTCGCGTCCATTGAGTCAGTGATGCCATCCAGCCATCTCATCCTCTGCCGTCCCCTTCTCCTCCTTCCCTCAATCCCTCCCAGCATCAGAGTCTTTTCCAATGAGTCAACTCTTCACATGAGGTGGCCAAAGTACTGGAGTTTCAGCTTTAGCATCATTCCCTCCAAAGAAATCCCAGGGCTGATCTTCAGAATGGAATTGTTGGATCTCCTTGCAGTCCAAGGGACTCTCAAGAGTCTTCTCCAACACCACAGTTCAAAAGCATCAATTCTTCTGCGCTCAGCCTTCTTCACAGTCCAACTCTCACATCCATACATGACCACAGGAAAAACCATAGCCTTGACTACACAGACCTTTGTTGGCAAAGTAATGTCTCTACTTTTGAATATGCTATCTAGGTTGGCCATAACTTTTCTTCAAAGAGTAAGCATCTTTTAATTTCATGGCTGCAGTCAACATCTGCAGTGATTTTGGAGCCTAAAAAAATAAAGTCTGACACTGTTTCCAGTGTTTCCTCATCTATTTTCCACGAAGTGATGGGACCGGATGCCATGATCTTCATTTTCTGAATGTTGAGCTTTTGGCCAATTTTTTCAATCTCCACTTTCACTTTCATCAAGAGGCTTTTGAGTTCCTCTTCACTTTCTGCCATAAGGGTGGTGTTATCTGCATATCTGCGGTGATTGATATTTCTCCCAGCAATCTTGATTCCAGATTGTGTTTCTTCCAGTCCAGCATTTCTCATGATGTGCTCTGCATAGAAGTTAAATAAGCAGGTTGACAATATACAGCCTTGACGTACTCCTTTTCCTATTTGGAATCAGTCTGTTGTTCCATGTCCAGTTCTAACTGTTGCTCCCTGACCTGCATACAGATTTCTCAAGAGGCAGGCCAGGTGGTCTGGTATTCCCTTCTCTTTCAGAATTTTCCACAGTTTATTATGATCCACACAGTCAAAGGCTTTGGCATAGTCAATAAAGCAGAAATATATGTTTTTTTCTGGAACTCTCTTGCTTTTTTCATGATCCAGCAGATGTTGGCAATTTGATCTCTGGTTCCTCTGCCTTTTCTAAAACCAGTTTGAACATCAGGACGTTCAAGGTTCACATATTGCTAAAGCCTGTTACCACAGTCTAAATAAGATTTCATCAGGATCTGAACTCAGGAATGGAGAACTGTATGTTCAAAAACTTCACAAGATGGTGTCATACCCAGCCTTGGTTTCTTTTCCATATTTCTAAAATACCCTCCATTTTCAAAATAAAGTAAGACTCTCTCTTGAGTACTAATCATGAACTTTCAAATGCCTATTATATGTTCTCTAAAGGAAACCTGATTTTGGAGCAAATCAGACAAATAAAATGTTAGTCTTCTTATTTTCTACTGAAAGTATGTTGTCCTTTTTTGTAAATATGTTGTTCTTATTTTCTATGTCAAATCCTGTTTATACATTCTATCATAATCTCAATTCATAATTTAAAATGCTTTAGTCTCCCATCACACTAAAACTGCACAGCAAAATCACTGGTATCATTATTCTTATTTTACAGATGGACTAACTGAGGCTCAGGAATATTGGGTATATGATTAAATTGACCAAAAGAGCGAAGGCAGGATTTTGAGCCTGACTCTGACTCCAAAATGCTGTTCCTTTCACTGCATCAAATTTTCATTTTTTGTTCCTCGTTTCATCAAGCACCTATTACTTTTTTCTAGATCCTAGTTCTTGTGTTTGTACATTATTTTAAAATGACTTTTCTACATTTAATACCCTAATTCTCATCCTTATTTTCTAATATTTTAAGTACTATAATAGAATGATTTGATATTTAATTTCTATTCCTTTTCTTCCAAGCCAGCTGACATCATCCTAGTGGGTTTCTGTTCTTAAGATGTCACCTCTACTTGGCTACTCCCTTACTCAAAAATATTTATTGGCCCCTTCCTATTTATATAGTAAGCTCTCTACCTTGAAATACAATGCCCTTCACAATCTTGTTTCAATCTATTTTTCCAAATATATCTCCCATTGTTCCTAAATACACACAATCCTTGAGCCAAACTGATCTGTTGGTGTTAACTCACCACACTGTATCTTAAACTTTCCTATGTCTACAGAGATTCCTGCTCTTGGCTCTCAGGATATGCAGTTTCTTTCATCTGGAAAAGCCATAAACCTAGTTTGTATTGAATTTCTGTGATCTTCCAGGAATGATGCTAGGAGTTTTACAGGTAGTATTTCTAAACTTAAAAAAAAAAAAAAAAATTGAAAATAAACAAAAAAAAAAGAGAGAGAGAGAGAGAGAGAGAAACAACCCAAATGAAAAATAGGCCAAAGATCTAAACAGACATATCTCCAAAGAAGAAATATAGACGGCCAATAGGCATATGAAAAATGCTCAACATTGCTAATAACTAGAGAAAGGCAAATAAAAATCTCCATGAGGTACAGAATGGCCATCATCAAAGAATCTACAAATAGCAAATGCTAGAGAGGGTGTGGAGAAAGGGGAACCTTCTACAACTGTTGGTGGGAAGGTAAGTTGATGCAGCCATTGTGGGAGACAGTGTTGCTCATAAAACTGTGGGAGGTTCCTCATAAAACTAAAAGACCAATTGCTATACGATCCAGCAATCCCACTCCAGGGCATATGTCCAGACAAAGCTACAATTCGAAAAGATGAATGCACCTGCAATCCTATGTTCACAGCTGCACTAGTCACAATAGCCAAAACATGAAAATGACTTAAATGTCCATCAACAGATGAATGGATAAAGAAGCAGTACATATGCACAACGGAATACTAGCGAAAGTCGCTCAGTCATGTCCGACTCTTTGTGATCCCATGGACTGTGACCTGCCAGGCTCCTCTGTCCATGGAATTCACCAGGCAATAATACTGGAGTGGGTTGCCATGCCCTCCTCCAGGAGATCTTCTCAGCCCGGGGATGGAACCCAGGTCTCCCACATCGCAGGCAGATTCTTTACTGTCTGAGCCACTACGGAAGCCCAAGAATACTGGAGTGGATAGCATATCCCTTCTCCAGGGGATCTTCCTGACCCAGGAATTGAACCAGGGTATCCTACATTGCAGGTGGATTCTTTACCAGCTGAGCTACCAGGGGTACCAATCAAACACTACGCCATCATAAAAAAAAGAATGAAATAATGCCATTTACAGCAATGTGAATGGAACTAGATGTTATCATACTAAGTTTTGTCAGAAAGAAAGACAAATAGCATGTGGAATCTAAAATATGACACAAATGAACCTGCCTATGAAACAGTCTCACGAACACAGGGAACAGACTGGTGGTTTCCAAGGGGGAGGGAGTTGGAAGAGGGATATGAGTGGGCGGTTGGGGTTAGCAGATCTAAGCTTTTACATAGGAAATGAATTAACAAGGCCCTACTGTATAGCACAGGGAACTCTATTCAATATCCTATGATAGACCATAATAGGAAGAATATTAAAGAATGTATATATATGTATAACTGAATTTTTTACAGAAGAAATACAACATTGTAAATCAACTATACTTCAATTAAAAAATATTAAAACTGAAAAAAGAAAGTTGTAAATCTCTCAGTCAAATATTAAGAAGTTTGTACAAGATGACACAACTACGAAGAGAATGGCATGACTGCCTACAAATTACATGTTCTTTCATTTCTCTATAGTGTGTTCTGAATGCATTTTATTTAAAATCCTATCTATAATTGAATGGACAACTAAAATCATAACTTTTTCATATCACATTTCTTATATATAAAAGCAGGTAAAAGCCATAGCTCTCTCCGCTGAGCTCCTTAAATCCTGTGTGTGGCTGTGTGTGTGTGCACGCGCGTGCAATTCTTTTGACATTAACCATAAACCTTGTGTACCATAGTGCTTTTTTTGTATACTTGTAGTATTTCTCTAACTATATTTTACATTCTTCAAGAGTATCATTTTCCAGTTCAGAACTTTGCTAGAAATTTAAGTAGGGTTAAATAGGCAGAGAAATCATTTAACAACTTGGCAGGGAAAGGATAATTCAGGGAAGATGTGAAATGATTCTTTAGCTAGCACAATGAAAGGTGAGAAGAATGCACAGTTATCGAAACGGATTCATTTCTCTTCCTGTTCCCCTCAAGCAGTCAGTCATGTCCCTCTAACCCATATGTATGTAGAAACCAGAAACTACAACAAACAAGAGTGACAATAAAGGAACAGGGGTTAATGTTGGGAAAGTAATGACTCTGTGACTGTTTTCAGCTTTCACGTGCTTTGGGTGGTACAGGGGAAGGAGGAAATAGCCAGATTAAGATTCATGTTGCATGAGTCATAGAAAGGGGGCCAAAGTTGATACACACAGTGAAGTTCTACAATGGTTCAGTGAGGACTGAATCTTGAAGCAGCATTTATGCAAAGGTTTGTGTGGGCTGAGATGAATGGATTTGGAAGGAGGTGACCCAGGAAATCTTAGTGTTCATAAGTAGACCAAATGTGTAATATCAAAAAGCCACTTGTGGTAATTTAGATAAAAGGGATTAAAATTTAAAGTGTAGTTCTTCAGTTGTATTAATACTAGCCACATTTCAAGTGCTCACTGGCCATATGCAGCTAGGAGATGCTGAATAGGGCTGTGCAGATCCGGAGCATTTCCATTCACTACAGAAGAGTTCTGACTAAAATACCAAAAACATATAGTATTCTTCCAGCTTTGTTTCCAAAGTCTATAGAGTGTCAGTTAATAGCTATAGTAAGCTGGATATATAATTTAAATTAATTATAATAAGTTCAATTAGTATTTTAAATGTGGCCAGAGTAAAATTTTCTATTTTTCAGAGAATATTACTTTCAAGTTAGGATGGAGTTGAAAGTACTCAATATAGTGACATTTGAATTGGGCATTAACAAGTTTTCTAAGTTGAAAAGGACACTGTGGCAAGAAGAGCCCAAGGTTAGAAATGAAAGACATGAAGTCTCACAAAATATGTGGGAAATAGTAAATCATTTTGATTAGGATTTAGAATAAATATAGGAAAGAAATGTAAAATTTAGGAGAAATGTAAAATTTAGAAATTGAGATCAACTAATATAGGCTTAAAAGTTTGTCTTAAACAATGGATCTTACAAGAGATGTTGCCATTTGCTCCTTGGGAAGATAAATCTTCAGCTCCATGATGCCATATTGAATAAAAATGCAATTAAAGAAAAAAGGAAGTAAGATTCCTTAAGAGATTGCCCTAATAATCAGGAAGAGAGAGGGAACTATGTGCTTAGATAAGGGAGCTGGCAAAGGAAGCTGAAAGGGAGGAAATGGTTTGAAAACACTTTTGCATGCTATCAAATGTATAAATACAGGGAGAAAGGAAGAGTCAGAAAAGGCTCAGATTTCAAGTGAGGGATAAATACAATTATGCTGTTGCTCAAATATAGTCGAGGGTTCATGAGGAGCTATCTTGAGTTCAGTTTCAAACACTTTCACTTTGAAGTGCTGTGGGGCTTGCCACAGGCTCAGTGGTAAAGAATCCACCTGCCAGTGTAGGAGATGCGGGTTCGATCCCTGGGTAATCCCCTGGAGAAGGAAATGGCAACCCACTCCAGTATTCTTGCCTGGGAAACCCCACTACAGAGGAGCCTGGTGGGGCTACAGTCCATGGGGTTGCAAAGAGTTTGACGCAACTTAGTGACTGAACAACAAGACTCGCCACAAATTGAAGAGGATGGGGTGGTTCAGGTGGATGTAAATGTTTGGGTTTGCAGGGTTCATCTCCTTATCACTGAACCCTAGAAAGAAAACAAGATTGCCTAGAGCAGGAGCAGGGAATTTAAAAGACAGAAACATGAAACAATCTGGCTTAAAAAAAGAGTAACAGAGAAAGAATTTAGTGAAGACAAGGTGTGAAGTCAGAAAAGGATAATAGTCAGTGTGAAAGCCACAGTGAGAGAGGCTTCAGAGGAATGAGTGGTTAGCGATCTCCAAATTTGCAAAGAATTTAAGGACAACTCCTAAAAGCTTTCTGGTGATCTGGAGTACATGAATGGCTATTGAGACATCTTTAATAGAGGTGGAGGGTGGCATTGCATGACTGATATAAGGGGTTATTTAGATAAGAGCTGTTAAGTAGGTCACTATTTTATTCTTTTTCTTTTTTTCTTGTATCTCCAACACATGTTCCACTCTTGATTGCTATTTCTCTGAGAAATAGAAGCAACCAGAAGACACATTTAAACTCTATCACCATCACACCTAACCTCGATCTGCTTCTGTATTTACTTGCTTTTCCTTCTCTCTTGTTCCTGTAAATGAACTGTCTGTTTAACAGAAAGCAATCATCCACTTATGCACTACATCCCATTTCTCTCTACCTACTCAAGGATATCATTTCAACAGTACTGTCCCTTCTCTATTATGCACTATCAAATTTTACCACTGTTCTCCACTGTATCTTTCTCATCAGTACCTACAAAAGCATCCTCTTGATCAACTTCCCCTGCCAATTATGATGCTAGTCCTCTCCTCTCCTTTATAAAAAAGCAACAGACAGATTATATGGCGGCATTAAAGGATTTCCTAAAAACACTGCTTATATATACTAAACAAAATGTTGAAGGCAATGCTTTCACTCTTATATTAAACAATATAGTTTAGTATATATTTTTGAGCAGCAGGAGGACATCAGAGCAGAAACTGAGCTTCTGGTGAAAAGATTTTCAAAAAGTCAGTAGCATATTATTTCAAAAAGTCTTGTATTTATAGTTGAACTAAACCAATACAAGCTATTAATTGTATATTATACCAAATAAATGGAGAAGGAAATGGCAACCCACTCCAGTATTCTTGCCTGGAAAATCCCATGGTTGGAGGAGCCTGATGGGTTACAGTCCATGGGGTCATAAAGAGTCAGACATGACTAAGTGACTTCACTTTCACCTTCATACCAAATAAAAGTTGTTTTTAGGGGGGCGGGAAAAAGGAAAGTAATGTCTAGTACAGTTTCTAATTTCTCTTCCCAACCCCACATTCCCCCCATCTCCGCCACTCTTAACACTGCCTTGAAATCAATATTATCAAGATCAATATTTCTAAACCTGTACCACCTTCAGATTCAGCAAACAGGGGACTCTTCCCTGGACCCCATGACTTAGAAATTCTTGCCCTGCCCCTTCATACACTGAGCTTCTCCCCAGTGGAGCAAGGAGTTGAGAGGCCCAGGGGAAATATCCACTTGGCGTCTATGCTCTTCATCCAGCCCATACTCCAGGGAACCAGAATTGTGCAACTTCCTTTTAGTATCACTTAAACCCACTTCAAGATCTGCACGGGCCTCTTCTGTTAGTCTGATGACTCAAGAGTAGATCACACCACTGAATTTACTTATCCCTAGGTCAGAGAGATTGCCAAAAGTCAGCTGTTTGTCAGGTGTTAACAGAGCTTGCCTGTGCAAGAGTTCTCACACAGCAAAGCACTGAGTGGATAGTGGGAAGAGAAGGGGGCTAGGATTCTTACACTTCCTTATTTCTATATTGAAAAGAAAGCAAATTATGCTAAATTTGGACATGTCTTTTTGTATCACTATGAAGTTACTTTTTTTTTTACATAAGAGGGAAGAATTTTTCTTTTAAGTTTGTAAGCTTGATTTATAACATAAATATTTAGATGTGTAGCATGTATGCTTGGAATGATACTCTGGCCATGGAAATGTTAGATGTAGGTCTGACTGGATTCAGTGATTAATTCTCAGTACATGTTTTTAACTTCACCAGTCAGTAGCATGTGACAGAGTGAATCATTCCATTCTCTTAAGACCCTTTCTTTTCTTGGCTTCTAGGAAGACAGTGTATTCTCCAGATTCTCCTCCTTCCATGTTAGCAGCAACTTCTCAGATTTCTTTAAATGAGCTTAGACAGTCCCTGAACCTCTTTTCTCTCTTTCCATATTCCCCTCATTATTTCATCTACTTTTATAACTTTAAATGTCATTATCTGCTGATGACTCTCAAATTATATTCTAGCCCTCGTGTGATATGTGGAATCTGGGAAAAAAAAAAAAAGATACAAATGAACTCATTTACAAAACAGAAAAACATTCACAGATAGAAAACAAAACTTCTGGTTAACAAAGGGGATAGCAGTAGAGGAGCAGGGAGGGAGATAAATTAGGAGTTTGGGACTAACATAAGCACACTGCTATATATAAAATAAGAAAACAGCAGGGACCTATTGTATAGCACAGGAAACTAAACTCAGCATCTTGTAATCACCTATAATAGGAAAGAATCTGAACAAGCGTATCTGTGTATGTATAACTGAATCACATGCTATATACTTGAAACTAATACATTATATATTAACTATACCTCAGTTTAAATAAAAGAAAGAAACAACATTCTAGCCAGAATTCTGACATTGAAACTCATATTGGTAGCCTGCTTGAACACTTGATTTGACTAATAATTTTTCAAGTATATGATATTCAATTGAGCTCCTGATCTTTCTCCCCTAAGTCTCCTTATTCCACAGTATTTCTCATCTCAACATGTAGAAACTCCATTTCTACAACTACTAAATTTCTTTCTCTTAAGTACTGCATCTCAATCCCTGCCAGTTCTAACTGTAAGATGTAGCCAAAAATCTGTCCACGTGTTACCATGGCAACAATCCAGCCTAAATCATGTTGCCTTTCACCTGGATTATTGCAAAATTTTCCTAATTTCTTGAAAATGTTATCCAGAATTCTCATGTTAACATGTTGGTTCCACCTATTTATTCCACTGCTGAAATCCCTGTATTGTTGTCCCGTCTCTCCCAGGGCTGAGTCCCGAGCTGATTTAGGAGTCCCTCATTCATCTGAAGGAGCACCCCCATGCTCACCCATCTGAGCCCCTCCACTCCTTTCCCTGTACTTACTCTACTCCAGCCACCCTGGTTCCCTGTGATTCTTCAGTCACACTAGGCAAGTGCCTGCCTCAAAGCCTTCACAATTACTATTCCCTTTGCTCAGATTTATCCTTCTCTAGATGTCTGTGTTTTTCTTTCCTCATTTCTTTGATGTCTTTGCTCAAATGTTACTGAAGTGAACATTCTGCTGTACCGTTAAGAGCTCCTTTCATGCCTGATTCACTCATTCTTTCAGCTCCTGGCAGTGTTGGCAGATGAGTGCCTCTGCAGGGCAGGGTCCTTGACCAAAAGGACCTGCCTTGTGCAAGTTTGTAAATCCTACCTGAAGGCAGCCCTCATGCAATGACTGGGCAACTTGGGAATATAAAGGCTAATCTCCCTTCTCAAGAACAACTTTGAAGAATCAGTCCAGTTATAGACCTCCAAAGGATCATCTGTGACCCCTATTACAACAGCATTGTGGTTCACCCTTTCCTATGGCCAAGTTCTGCCTCCCTCCTTCCATCTAGATTTATCTGCCAAAGGTGTTCCTCACTCCTTTTTAAGCAGGTCTGCCTCAGATTCTGTTTCCAGGGAAACTTAATCTGAGAGAATTGATATCAAGAGTGGTCCCAAGAAGCAGACTCTAAATGGGGTATTGGAACTAGATTACCGATCCCCAACCTTCAACCTTCAGCCAGCTAAGCAATTAGGGCCCGATTATTGCTGTTAGTTTTATGACCCATTGCATTCGGCTTGCAAAAGCAGGTAAGTTTTTAAATTTTTCACTGGTAGTAATCTGAAATTGGATATCAGTGAAAAATAATATACATGTAAGAAAAATCTTAGTGTTCAGAAGAGTTAAAGCAAGAAAAAATTATAAGGACTACAGCAATATGGCTGTTGCTGGGAGCTATCAATTCACTGAAGAAAAGACAATGGAAGGCCAAGGGTGATTAATCACAAATTTAATGCAAAGCACAAAAGTCAGAGGATAGCCTATATAGATGAAGGTGGGAAAAGTGATGATCAGGAAGAGGACTTAATTATAAGGTAGAAGAGTTCAACAGAAGATTGAATATTCAACCATGGCAAGACTGTTACACCAAAGTCAAGGTCTTCATGGAAAGAAATGGGACCTAGAGAATTAAAATAGTAATGCCAAGGTTGATGCATCAAAAAATCTTGAATGCTTAGACTCTACTTGGATCCTCTGGGCTGGCAAAAGTGTTACATTCTTTCTTTTTAAAAAGTAGCACCCTCTCTTGCAAGAAGACAATGCAGAATCCTTTGTCTTGTAAGATAGGTTTCAGTCTAATGTGAATCTATACCTACTGCTTCAGGAAACAGTAACTATAAGCTACTTATGACATAACCTGACCAAGGATGTTCTGGACCTGTGAGCAGAAGAAAGAGCCCACATAACAAAAGAGCTCCAGAAGCTAACCAACATGTACTTGCAGGAGCTATAAGTGTGTGCGTGTACACACACACATATATTTAGATTTTAAGGGTGCTAGATCAAAGGAAAGTGGAACATAAAAGTGGATAAAGGAGAGGTATCATACAGAAGCCCTCTCCTATGATATAGGATGCCAATACCCTAGGAGACAGTATCAATATGTTTCATAGGATGGCTCTTGGAAGCCTGGATAAAGTTCTGTCCCACGGCAAATGGTAGAGGAAGGCAACAAAAGGCTCAGAGAATTTGGCAACCTATAAAGGAAAACTAATCAGGCTTTAGGAAATGATCAAATAGATTTCCATGTATTGAAATAGTAAGGAATGCACTAGTGGAGGGAACGATTTCAGCATTATTGAGACAGTTCTTTACAGGCAGGGGCTGATGACAGAAAATACAATTATAGACCTGGGCTTCCTCAAATCAATGGATATTATAAGACCCCAAAATAAAAGAGACCAGGTGCGAGCATTTAATTACGAAAGTCAACACAGCTGTAATATTATAAAGAGAGTAAAGGTCAGAGTAGCAGCTGGGGGAGCCAGACATGTGTAGACCTATGGAAATAGTTAGTAGATCAGCGCATCCTTAAAACCAAAGTAAATGAACAGGCCTTCTGAGTATTGCTGAATTTAAACAACCCAAAGAACCAAGGATAATCATTAGAAGGATAATGTCATGATTCCTTATCCTATTTCTAGAGCTGAGCTGTTTCTCAGAGCCTGATTCCAATTACTGAGAGGTCCTCATGGAGAAGTCTGCAGCATCATGACAAGCATGTAGAATGAAGAGTCACTAAACAGATTCTAGTTGCTTGGGCTGTTCTCTAGTTGTGGAGAACAGGGGCTACTTTTTAGTTGTGGTGTGCAGGAGTCTCATTGAGGGAGCTTTTCTTATTGTCGAGCATGGGCTCTGGGAGCACAGGCTCAGCAGTTGTGGCTCCTTGTGGGTTGTCAAGCACAGGCTCACAAGTTGTGGCATACAGTCTCAGATGCTTTGCAGCATGTGCAACCGGGCTAGAATGCATGTCCTCTGTATCGCTAGGTGGATCCCTACCCACTATACCACCAGCAAAGTCCTTTTTTTTTTTTTTAACACTTGTCACCATCTATAATTCTGTATACTCAAAATATTTAGTGTGTTTATTGTCTGTGTGAATCCCTCTGCAGCCTCAGACACTAGAATTTAAGCTCTGTGAGAAAGGCATCTAATTTGATTTACTGCTGAATCGCTCATGCCTGGTACACACATAACAATTGTTAAATATATCAATTGCTGAATAAATGAATTGCTGCAATCCTAGAGGTAATATTTCACATTTGCAGTCATTTGGGAAAAGGAGAATCATGCAAGTCCAAGATGGAACAGGACCCTTCAAACACTGTGTATCTACTGGTCACTCACTATTCTCTAGTGTTTTCAATAAACAAGGTTTTTTTTTCTATGTACTCTGTTGAAAGCCTGCAAACAGAAGAGAAGAACCGGAGGGCATGGTCACTGCAAAATATCAGGGCATTGTCACTGCAAACTATCAGGGCATGGTCACTGCAAAATATCAGGGCATGGTCACTGCAAAATATCCTCACCTAGTTAAAGAGGATGTACAAACTGATTGGCTGCAGACTCCTCTTAGGAATTTCAAAAGTAATGAAGCATCTAACAGGAGGTAGCAGATGTGAATCATAACAGAGAGTGTACAGAAGAGGTTCACTCTTAAAGGATGAGAATTCTGAGGAAAAGTTAGGTATGGAAGAGCAAGATATTCCTAGTGAGGGGAAAAAGCCTGAGTGAAAGCTAAGTTGCGATACTAGCAAAAAATTTTGTGAAATTTGAACGAAATCTGTACTTTAATAATCCTGAGATACATTTGTTTTTTTAAAGACAGACTTTGGGACAGGAAGAGGCCCCTTAGGAAATAATTATCTCCTTTGTCATTTAGGCTTGTAATATTTTTGTTTCTAATAATCATCACATAATTATATCCTAATCCATAGGAAAATAAGATAGAAATTAGAAAAATAAAGATAGAAATTAACTTCAATGAATAAAAATACATATTTGCATTACCTCTAAAGACATAAGAGCTGCTTAATGCTGGTACTGTAAACTCATTGCACCATCTGAATGTGTTAACTTGAAACAGCAACTTTTGCCCTACTCCCTCAAGATTGAAAGACTGCTCTCACGGAGTCCCCAAAGACATGAACTCTCAAAAGGCAATACCATGCACAGGGCTCCCAGAAGTACATATTTGAGTACCATTAGTAAAGAAGGGATAGTTTGTCTCAAATTTCATGGGAATATACAAAGATAAAGGTCATTGCTAAGGGAGCTAAGACTCAAAACACTTAGGGATCCAAAGCCTAAAGTCAACACCTCCTATAAGATATGGAAACAAATTAAAGAATAATACAGATGGCAGCCTGTTTTGACAATTTCCAGAAGGGGCTGAGCCACTGAAGCCACTTATGGAAGTCAGCCACAGGTTACAGTGTCAGCGGTATCCAGTGTGCTGCAAGCTAAGCTGCTTCAGTCGTATCCGACTCTTTATGACCCCATGCACTGTAGTCCACCAGGCTCCTCTGTCCATGGGATTCTCCAGGCAAAAATGCTGGAGTGGATTGCCATTTCCCCTTCCAGGGGATCGTCCCAACCCAGGGACTGAACACCCATCTTTTATGTCCCCTGCATTGGCAGGAAAGTTCTTTACCTCTAGCACCACCTGTCAAGACCCGACTATATAAGACTCAGTAATACTGGCAAAAGAGACCTCTCCAGAAATGTAGGTTGGACTCTCATTAAAAGCAAATGGGAAACAATATCAGGATATCTCAAGCTAGATGTTAAAACATAAATGTAAAACAGAAATTATTCAAATGGTTTAAAGACTAATATGCCAGTCTGAAGATTCAACAGAGAACCTGACCAAAAACAGCAAGAAGAAAAATCACCACATCACTCAAGCTTGTGGTTTGTCAGTGACTTTTAAAGCTGAGGACTCATTCTCTGTATTTTACCTCCTCAGTTTTCTTTATTGCACAGCCTGTTCCCATAGAAGATATCCCTGATCAGGTTGATACTGTGACTTTTTAAAAAAGGCAACAATGTTCTTAGAAGTTATTTTGCAATGATTATTTGAAAAGACCATGATTCTCCAATACAATGTCTCTTTCTTTCTCTGTGTGTGTGGGTTGTGCACACAATGTATGTATATCTGTGTGTGCGTGTATGTATATGTACAGCAATCTACCTTTTTTAGTTGGTCACTATATAAAACTCTATTATGATAGGATACTTTGGCCCCCTGATGCGAAGAGCTGACTCATTTGAAAAGACCCTGATGCTGGCATGCTGTGGTTCATGGGGTTGCAAAGAGTCAGACACGACTGAGCGACTGAACTGAACTGAACTGGACAGCTTTATGTTTTTTATTTTAAAGAAGGAACAAAATGTATGGCCACATAGTTCCTTAAACAAAAACATCTAATTTAGTTACCTTTTCCTGTTGTCATTTTTATCAATTTTCCCTCACTACAGAGCAAGGTTTAATAATAGAAAGGGAGTATGCTGGTGTTATTTTTAAGGCTGACTTAAAAAAAAAAAAGATGTACTTATTGGGCTAACAGTTGTAATCATAGATATGAACACTATTTCAGACTAAAATTGGGCTTCACAGGTGGCACTAGCAGTAAAGAACCCCCCTGCCAATGCAGGTAGACGTAAGAGACGTGGGTTCGATCCTGGGGTTGGGATGATCCCCTGGAGGAGGGCATGGCGACCCACCCCAGTATTCTTGCCTGGAGAATCCCACAGACAGAGGAGCCTGATAGGCTGCGGTCTATAGGGTTGCACAGAATCGGATATGGCTGACGTGACACAGTACACATACACAGACTAAAATTGGTCTTTTTGTTGATTTTTTGAGTCACTTTAAAATTTCAAGGGTGTTGAGGCAGACCCATCATGACACTGAACCTTGGAAATATTCAACTGTGTTATCACCTCAACAGAGCACACACACAAAAGGTCCCAGGTCTGTATCAATGTACTAACAAAAAATAATTTTTGAATATTTCCAATAGTTAGCACTATGTCAAATACAATGGAGGATACCTAAGCTAATAAAATACTGTATTCAGTCTAAGAGAATTTACTATTTCCATAATTTTCTTAGGTCCAGAAAAGCATAGTGAGTGATAAGTGAAGCAACATGGATTAATAGCTATATTAACAACCACAGCTCATTAGTGAAGCTGAGTTGCAGGCACCCAAGGGAGAGGAATGAGAAGCCTTTCTCTTCTCTCTGGCTCTCCCCAGCTTCCCTCCCCTAAATATAGATACACCTTGAATTTAATGTCAAGATTATTTTAGCAGCTAATGAAAAAAAAATCACATAACAATCTCATAAAGTTGAAGATAAAACATTCTGAGTCACACAGCAAAGTAGAATTTTATAATTGTATACAGTACAGAAAATATACAATTATACTCCTGGAAGAGTTGGTCGGTTTTCATCAGAAGCCCACGTAGAAGTCTTAGTAAATTGCATACCCTTTCAAAGCCACAGTATGTCCCCAGTAAAAAAATAGGGAGTATATCTACTTGAATGCAGTTATAGAAAGTACCTTATCTATTCATAATTGCTATGGAATACATAAGAGTCTTCTATATTCAAGGTACTTTATATTCAATTTTGATGTAAAAACAAAAAGGAAAAGATTTTAATGTTTGTGTTCTTTTGCATTGCTGTTAGTGTGGATGGACTTGGTGTCCATGAGCAAGTATAAATAAACCAGCCGGTGCAAATCTTGTTCCTTTGGGGCAAGGCTTTTGCATTTTAAAAGCAACATCACATGCTTTGCATACCTACCTTTCCACATCTTTATACTATCATAACATGGCTTGGGCAGATGAAATCCAGAAAGTTTTGACTATGCTTATGTATTGACAGTCTAATATTTTATGTGAAAAAGTAAACAAAGCAGGACTATGTATTGAATTTGGCAGCCTATTTCCTTGTTCTATGAATATGCAAAAATACACCTGTTCAGAGTTTGTCCACGATACCACAAGAACAGCACTAACATGCTGATCGACTGACTGTATTCTAATATTTCCCTGTTAGACACGTCCACAAATCCCAAAATGTGCACTGAGAGATTTGCCTGCTGCCACAGGTAGCCAACTCTGCTTAAAAGGAAAACATCACTTGACTATCTAAGTGCTTTATGCTTCATATAAACAAACAAGCAAAAAAATTGTATAACAGAATCTGTCTCCAGACTTGCAGATTGTCAAGAAGGACATGATGTCTGTTGGGGTAGTTGAAAGGCATGGAACATATTTAGGTATATTTACTGTTCTTACCTTTCAGGAAAAACCAAATGACCTACTGTTACAAAGAATATTGCTTTTTATTCCCTCAGTACCAAATCAATAAAAGTCCTTCCAGCACAACAGCTGTTCCTTAATGGCCCCAGTTAATGCACTGCCTGAATCAAACACATTCCAGTGTCTATACCAAGCAGACCCTCAATTAATGGTGATGGATTGACTTTCTCACAAGCAGTAGAAGCTCAATTTATAGAAATTGGTCCTATGAGACAAAAATAAATAATTTAAGAGCACTGTGTGTTAAATTCTATGTTTGGCAACACAGCAATGTGTATAGATCTAAGAACTATGTGTTTTTTTTTAATGAAAAGGTTTTCTAGTTAGCTGACAGATACTGAGTGTCTCAATCATTTTGAGTTATAATCCAAGCATAGCAAAACTATAAATCTGGGTGATTCATATGAATATTCTGATAGTGATATCATAATGATTATGAAGAATCTGAAGACTCGTATACCTAAAGATAAGACACACGTTTGTTCGTTAGTAATTATAACTTTAAATCTTGCAATAAAGATTGCCTATTAGTGATAAACACTATTTGAATTGTCCATTTCAGATCTTTAGTGTACAGATTTTCATAACTTTCTACATTATTGTATACCATTCTTTAAGAAAGATGAGCAGGTTTGAAGGAGGGCCAGAAGTAACCATTTAATTTGAAAGTATAATGAATTTTCTCTTTCGCTGCCATAGAACTGTGTGGTTTTACCCTTTGTCAGGTGACAGCATCTCCTTAGTCAAAGCAGAGTCTTAGAAAATGAGGGAATGGGCTGTTGGGTACTTCAGCAGAGCATTGCTCTTACGTCCTATGTCAAAACCAGAGCACTAGCTGCGCTCTCCATTCCAAAAAGTTTGAGCAAATAAACTGACAAGCATCTACCACTACAAGATGGGAATTGGAATTAGTTCAGAGAGCAAGGAGTCAGCCAAAAGATCAAAAGAACTGGAGAAAAAGCTTCAGGAAGATGCTGAGCGAGATGCAAGAACTGTAAAGTTGCTGTTGTTAGGTAATATCCTTTTTTCCTTTTGCCTTTAAAACCCTGCTATTTTTCCAACTGTGATGTATTTACTTTTTTCAAACTTTAATTTCAAGGGTATTACCATATGGGAGATTTATTACGAAAATGTGTTTCGAAATTGATTTTATGTGTACTCTGTAAATATTTACTTTTTTGCTTAGGATTTTATTGCATGTCTTTTATTAAGCAGAGAGACAAATATTTATTAGATGACTCAATTTCTCTATGTCAGTAATATTTTATTATTAAAAAAACTCATGGACATTTATTATTTTATTATATTCTAGTTATTTTCTGAATATCAACTTTTTAATATGGAAGAAATCATTTAATTACATCTTACAAAGATTTATGTCATTTTGTTTGGAAATATTTTGTTTGGTATCAGCAGTAATATGTTATTTAATTACTTATATTGTTAAAACCAATTAGTCAAGTTATTTAGAGAGTAATGATAAAGTACTTTAAAGATACTAATATTATTCAGGTTTCTGAATACTGTCTGTATAATTGAAAAATACTCCATTTAAATCCTTTTAGGATATTTAAATATTTATTTTAGGTCAGGAATTATGTCTCTTCTATTTTTTATTCCCTCAAAATTCAGTACACTATTTAACCACAGCTATGAATTTAATAAATGTTCAATGAACTGAAAAAATGAATATAATTTATATATCATGCATTTTCTAAACATGTCACAGTCCCTAGAAAATAAATGATTTTGAAATAAAATAAAGACCTATGAAAGAATATAAAACAAGAACTTCAATTTAATCATAGTTATATGTTCCTCCTGCTCTTCATTATACACAAAAGCACTCCATTTCATTTCAGAATTGTGAATCTTTCACACAACAAAATATTCTTATTTGTGTCTATGTGTTCTTTTACCATGTCTGATTTGCTCCCAGTGGCAAGAGTATCTCAGAAACCAACTATAAGATTCCCACTATTTGCTCTTCCAAGGAAAGGAAATGTTTTCTCTCTTTATGCCCAATTCCTGAGGCCTCACACCCACAGCACTTACAAGTAACTACCAAGAGAGGCTGGTAAGTTAGAAAGATGTAGGGGTCAGCTCTTATGAAACCACCAAATGCAACTTCCCTAACGCTCCGGAGTATCTGAGATTTTGTCAAGAGTGAAAGTAATAAGTGGACATAGAGAAAACAAATAAAAGATGAGAGGGAACACCAAACATTCCGGCAAGTATGTTCTATGTCCCTGTTGTACTGAGAACCATGGCACAGGACTAGTAACACAATACACAGAGAATCCCTATGTTTGAATAAAATTTCAAAAGAAGAGATATTTTCAATATACGAATTATTTTTAGATTAAAGTGATGGGCTACATAAAGAGGAAAGGGTAACGTTATAGAAGATATATAAAGTACTTTAGTGGTATTATTACATCTTTTTATATCCTAAGACAATCACAATTGCATAAATTCATCTCCAGTGTTACCCATACATCTGGATTCACTTGGTTCCAACAATATGTCACTGAACTTCTCTATCACATCTTATTTACACAGATGAATCAAATTCTCTGTAGCTTTCCCTATTCAGTGATATTTCAAACCCTTGACTAAGTTTTCCCTTCTGGACTCTATATAAGTTCTATGTGGTAATCAAGTCACTAAGTCATGTCCGACTCTTGTGACCCCATGGACTGTAGCCCACCAAGTTCCCCTGTCCATAGGATTTTCTAGGCAATAATACTGGAGTGGAATCTTGCTGAAACAGGGATTGAACCCTGGTCTCCTGTACTGCAGGCAGATTCTTTACCAGCTGAGCCACCAAGAAAGTCATATGGGTTCTATATCTAATGATTAAGTTGTCAAAGTTCAAAACAATAAAATCTTGTAATAACCCTGCTTCAATTCTCATGTTTTGAACTGAAAGCAAATTATCTAACCTATTATCTTTATATTCAATTTGGCCTCATTAATATATAAAAGCATTCAGTAGAACCAAAGTAAACCTTCCCACCCTCAAATCCCCTCACTAATGAAATCTAATTTCTCCCATCATTGAAACAATGGAAATACTGGCGCTCTACTCCTTAATTCTAAAACCATTTATTCTTGATTTTTCTATGTGCTATCTCATAAACATCACAGTATCATTTTTAATGTATATGTATATATACATTAATTTTACATAATTATCAAGTAATACAATGTACATATACATACGTATATCCTTTTATGTATATCAAGAGGAAAGAGGACATGACTCATGCTATATCAAAGTTCTTACTTGTATTCTGTTTAAATAAGTCTTTTTATTTTTAAAAGCATTTCTATATATGCGTGGGAAAGGATGCAGAAACCTGGAGGTGTTCCTCAGTCACTGGCTGGAGTATAAATTCATCAAGTATAGAAGCTCTATTTTATGTTTCTATTACACCAGAAGAGTCAATGCTTGTCTGTGGATGTGATCACTTTTACAGGTCCCCTGGAATAATTATGTTACAATTAAAACTTGCAAAGCATAATTAGAAAAAAAAAAACTTATTTCAGATAATCAGTGATACGAATCTTGTGAACAACATGCAGAAGCGATTCCTGAGTAATGTTTCCAAATTTTTTTAATTAAAATCATTCTTTGTTATATTAATATATTTTGTTTAAAAATATTTTACAATATTTTATTTTTATAAAGATATCAATCTTTGGGGTGTACAAATATTTTTACTATTTGTACAAATATTATACAAATGTTTAAAATTGTTTTTCAGTAAAGTGGAAAGAAACAGTCTACTTGGAGAGTCAAATTGTCTCCAAAGCAACTATTTGCACCATAGCAATCTGAAACCTTCAGAGGAAAAGTCAAATATTTACAGTTATATTTTTTATAACTAATGGCATCCGGCAGCATCAAATAGCTCTCTACAGTGTCCCTTTTCTCTAATGGGCAAAAAGCACTTAGACAAACATTTTGCATTTATTTGTTTTAGATTAATATATATCTAATAATCAGGACACATTAACAGACTCACAAGTCCCTCCATGAAAGATGTAAACCATTCATTAAGGCATTCCATATTTAGCCAACTTATGGTACTTGTTAATGAGATTAAATACCCTGACTTGCTGAGAATAACTCTCATTAACTATAATGTAACAGAACATCTCATGTTATATCACAGAGCGTTTTTATATTCATTTGCTATATTCAAACCTTAATTATTGATTTAGGAGCAATACTGTACTTTTAAAAATATTCAGATAAGCAACATGAGTTAACACAATTTGTTTATCCTTCCATTAATTAAAAAGGAAAGAAGGTAGTGAAACATTTGATGGTAGAAAGTCTCTGTGATAAATTTTACATAAAATATACTTCCAGTTAAGATTTATACTTAAATTCAGAATCCATCTCCTTATTTAACTTTCCTACAAATGTATCAGTGTAGAATTCACCTCTAAGGAAGTGGGATTCAAGCTGAAACTGAAGGTAAAACTCATCAAGATATAAAAATATTGATTTTGTGTATTAGACTCTGATCCTAATAAACTAGAGTCAGTTCAGTCACTTAGTCATATCTGACTGTTTGCGACCCCATGGACTACAGCACACCAGGCTTCCCTGACCATTACTGAATTGTGGAGCTTATTCAAACTCATGTCTATCGAGTCAGAGATGCCATCCAACCACCTCATCCTCTGTTGTCCCCTTCTCCTCCTGCATTCAATCTTTCCCAGCATCAGGGTCTTTTCCAATAAGTCATTTCTTCACATCAGGTGGCCAAAGTATTGGAGTTTCAGCTTCAGCATCAGTCCTTCCAATGAATATTCAGGACTGATTTCCTTTAGGATGGACTGGTTGGATCTCCTGGCAATCCAAGGGACTCTCAAGAGTCTTCTCCAACACCACAGTTCAAAAAATAAATTCTTCAGCACTCAGATTTTTTTACAGTCAACTCTCACATCCATACATGACTACTGGAAAAACCACAGCCTTGACTAGACAGACCTTTGTTTGCAAAGTAATGTCTCTGCTTTTTAGTATGCTATCTAGGTTGGTCATAGCTTTTCTTCCAAGGAGCAAGAGTCTTTTAATTCCATGGCTGCATTCACCATCTGCGGTGATTTTGGAGCTCAAGAAAAGAAAGTCTATCACTATGTCCATTGTTTCCCCCTCTATTTGCCATGAAGTGATGGGACCAGATGCCATGATCTTATTTTTCTGAATGTTGAGTTCTAAGCCAGATTTTTCACTCTCTTCTTTCACTTTCATTAAGAGGTTCTTTAGTTCTTTGCTTTCTGCCATAAAGGTGGTATCATCTTGCATATCTGATGTTATTGATATTTTTCCCGGAAATCTTATTCCAGCTTGTGCTTCATCCAGCCTGGCATTTTGCATGACATACTCTGCACATAAGTTAATTAAGCAGGGTGACAATATACAGCCTTGATGTACTCATTTTCCTATTTGGATCCAGTCTGTTGTTCCATGTCCAGTTCTTACTGTTGCTTTCTGACCTGCATATAGATTTCTGAGGAGGCAGGTCAGATGCTCTGGTATTTCCATTTCTTTAAGAACTCTCCACAGTTTGATGTGATCCACTCAGTCAAAGACTTTGACATAGACAATAGAGCAGAAGTAGATGTTTTTCTGGAACTCTCTTGCTTTTTTGATGATGTTGGCAACTTGATCTCTGGTTCCTCTACCTTTTCTACATCCAGCTTGAACACCTGGAATATTTCACAGTTCACATACTATAGAAGCCTGGTATGGGGAATTTTGAGCCTTGCTTTGCTAAGTGTGTGAGGAGAGTGCAATTGTGCAGTAGTTTGAACATTCTTTGACATTGTCTTTCTTTGGGATTGGAATGAAAACTGACCTTTTCCAGTCCTGTGGCCACTGCTGAGTTTTCCCAATTTGCTGACATATTAAGCGCGGCACTTTCACAGCATCATCTTTTAGGATTTGAAATATTTCAACTGGAATTCCATCACCTCAACTAGCTTTCCTCATAGTGATGCTTCTTAAGGCTCACTTGATTTTGCATTCTGGGATGTCAGGCTCTAGGTGAGTGATCACACCGTCATGGTCATCTGGGTCATGAAGATCTCTTTTGTATAGTTCTTCTGTGTGTTCTTGCCAACGCTTCTTAATATCTTCTGCTTCTGTTAGGTCCACACGATTTCTGTTCTTTATTGTGCCCATCTTTGCATAAAATGTTCCCTTGGTATAGAGATTTTCTTGAGGAGATCTCTTATCTTTCCCATTCTATTGTTTTCCTCTATTTCTTTGCACTGATCACTGAGGAAGGCTTTCTTATCTCTCCTTGCTATTCTTTGGAACTCTGCATTCAAATGGGTATAGCTTTCCTTTTCTCCTTTGCCTTTAGCGTCTCTTCTTTTCACAGCTATTTGAAAGGGCTCCTCAGACAACCATTTTGCCTTTTTGCATTTCTTTTTCTTGGGAATGGTCTTGATCCCTGCCTCCTGTACAATGTCACTAACCTTTGTCAGCAGTTCTTTATGCACTGTGCCTATCAGATCTAATCTTTTGAATATATTTGTCATTTCCTCAGTATAATCATAAGGGATTTGATTTAGGTCACACCTGAATGGTCTAGTGGTTTTCCCTTTCTTTCTTCAAGTTAAGTCTGAATTTGGCAATAAGGAGTTCATGATCTGAGCCACAGTCAGCTCCTGGTCTTGTGTTTGCTGACTGTATAGAGCTTCTCCATCTTTGGCTTCTTATAATCTATGAGCCATTCCATGTAGTACCACCCAAGACGGATGGGTCATGGTGGAGAGTTCTAACAAAACTTATTACACTGAAGAAGGAAATTGCAAACCACTTCAGGATTCTTGCCTTAAAAACCCCATGAACAATAACAACAACAAAACCCCATGAACAGTATAAAAAGACAAAATTATATGCCACTGAAAGATGAACTCCCCAGGTTAGTAGGTGCCCAATATGCTACTAGAGAACAGTGGAGAGATAACTCCAGAAGGAATGAAGGGATGGAGCCAAAGCAAAAACAACACCCAGTTGTGGATGTGACTGGTGATAGAAATAAAGTCTGATGGTGTAAAGAGCCATGTTGCATAGGAACCTGGACTGTTAGGTTCATGAATCAAGGTAAATTGGAAGCGGTCAAACAGGAGACGGCAAGAGTGAACATCGGCATTTTAGGTATCAGTGAACTAAAATGGACTGGAATGGGTGAATTTAACACAGATGACCATTATATCTACTACTGTGGGCAAGAATCCCTTAGGAGAAATGGAGTAGCCCTCATAGTCAACAAAAAGTCCAAAGTTCAGTACTTGGATGCAATCTCAAAAACAACAGAATGATCTCTGTTAGTTTCCAAGGCAAACCATTCAATATCACAGTAATCCAAGTCTTTGCCCCAACCAGTAATGCTGAAGAAGCTGAAGTTGTACGGTTTTATGAAGCCCCACAAGACTTTCTAGAACTAACACCCCAAAGAGATGTTCTCATCATTATAGGGGACTGGAATGCAAAAGTAGAAAGTCAAGAGATAACTGGAGTAACAGGCTAATTTGGCCTTGGAATTCAAAATGAAGCAGGCAAAGGTTAACAGAGTTTTGCCAAAAGAACACGCTGGTCATAGCAAACACACTCTTCCAACAACAAAAGAGAAGACTCTACACATGGACATCACCAGATGGTCAATAAACTAGAACACAAAGGTTTAATTCCTGCCTCAATATTTTATATTCAAATATAATTTGCTACTTAAAATAGTTTTTCTTTTAAGATATCTCGAAATTTCACTTCCTGACCAGCATATGATTCTTTACCATTTCATACTTGTTCACACCTACTGAATTCTATGTTTGATTTCATATTGCTTTCTTTCAAAGTTGACCATTTCATCTGTGTCCCTCCTAAAAGTCTAAAATGTTCTTTACCCTAATCCTCTGTCTTAATTGACATTCACAACCTCAAACCTGGATAACTCCTCAAAGTTCCCACTTATTATTGTTCTAATAACACTACTCCCAACTGATTTCTTCCAAAGTAACATTATTTAGTATCTTTTCAGCCTTTAGTGCTGATCCTGGTCCCAGGTAAACACCTAATTTCCTCCATTCCCAGGTGCTGTAGAATAAAATGATGCATCATTCTCAGTTTCCTGGTTGACAATTTCCTGTTTTTAACTTTCAGTTCACTTCAGTCACTTAGTCGTGTCTGACTCTTTGCGTCCCCATGGACTGCAGCACACCAGGCCTCCCTGTCCATCAACAACTCCTGGAGTTTACTCAAACTTATGTCTATTGAGTCGGTGATGCCATCCAACCACCTCATCCTCTGTTGTCCCCTTCTCCTCCTGCTTTCAATCTTTGCCAGCATCAGGGTCTTTTCAGATGAGTCAGGTTTCTCATTAGGTGGCCAAGGTATTGGAGTTTCAGCTTCAGCATCAGTCCTTCCAATGAATATTCAGGACTGATTTCCTTTAGGATGGACTGGATGGATCTCTTTGCAGTCCAAGTGACTCTCCAACACCACAGTTCAAAAGCATAAATTCTTCAGGGCTCAGTTTTCTTTATAGTCCAAATTTTTCACCCATACATGATTACTGGAAAAACCATAGCTTTGACTAGATGGACCGTTGTTGGCAAAGTAATGTCTCTGCTTTTTAATATGCTGTCTAGATTGGTCATAACTTTTCTTCCAAGGAGCAAGTGTCTTTTAACTTCATGGCTGAACTCACCATCTGCAGTGACTTTGGAGACCCCCAAAATAAAGTCTGTCACTGTTTCCACTGTTTCCCCATCTATTTGCCATGAAGTGATAGGACCAGATGCCATGATCTTATTTTTTTGCATGTTGAACTTTAAGCCAACTTTTTCACTCTCCTCTTTCACTTTCAAGAGGCTCTTTAGTTCTTCATTTTCTGGCATAAGGGTATTGTCATCTGCATATCTGATGTTATTGATATTTTTCCTGGAAATCTTGATTCCAGCTTGTGCTTCATCCTGCCTGGCAGTTTGCATGATGTACTCTGCATATAAGTTAAATAAGCAGGGTGACAATATACAGCCTTGATGTACTCCTTTCCCAATTTTGAACCAGTCTGTTGTTCCAGGTCCAGTTCTGACTGTTGCTTCTTGACCTGCCTACAGAGTCTCAGGAGGCAGGTCAGGAGCTCTGGTATTTTCACCTCTTGAAGTATTTTCCACAGGTGTGATACACACAGTCAAAGGCTTTGGCATAGTCAATAGAGCAGAAGTAGATGATTTTCTAGAACTCATTTGCTTTTTCAATGATCCAACAGATGTTGGCAATTTGATCTCTGGTTCCTCTGCCTTTTCTAAAACCAGCTTAAACATCTGGAATTTCATGGTTCACAAACTGTTGAAACCTGGCTTAGAGAATTTTGAGCCTTCTTTGCTAGCCTGTGAGATGAGTGCAATTGTTCAGTACCTTAAGCATTTTTTGGCATTACCTTTCTTTGGGATTGGAATGAAAACTGACCTCTTCCAGTCCTATGGGCACTGCTGAGTTTTCCAAATTAGCTGGCATATTGAGTAACAGCATCATCTTTTATGACTTGAAAGAGCTCAACTGGAATTCCATCACCTCCACTAGCTTCATTCATAGTGATGCTTCCTAAAGCCCACTTGACTTCGGATGTCTGGCTCTAGGTGAGTGATCACACCACACTGTGTTCTTGCCACCTCTTCTTAATACCTTCTGCTTCTGTTTGGTCCATATCACTTCTGTCCTTTATCGTGCCCATATTCACATGAAATGTTCCCTTGTTGTGTCTAATTTTCTTGAAGAAATCTCTAGTGTTTCTCATTCTATTGTTTTCCTGTATTTCTTTGCACGGACCACTGAGGAAGGCTGTCTTATCTCTCCTTGCAATTCTTTGGAACTCTGCATTCAAATGGGAGTTTTTAACCTTAGCCAGGCTAATAATTATTTTACTTATTTGTAGTTTATTACTAAAATATTCCAAAAGGCAGCTATTTGTACATTTCCAACATCACTTTCAACTACAATCGCCTCTCCTTCCACCTCACCCTAGATGACCACTGCTCGTAAGACAGTCATCAAACATCATCTCCAAAGCTTTCTCCAAAGCATCTCTTCACTAAGCTTTCCTTCATTCTCTTCCATTTTAACTAGTTTTAAGGAATTTGTGGTATTCCATTCTCATTTAAGGCTAACTTCAGCCTTTGTGCTATAAACTGTATCCCCTTCTATACTTTAAGAGTTTTGCTTTATGAATTATCCCGTTTGTCACTTTCAAACTTCTTCTCTGCTAGCTCCTTCCTCTTGGCAGATAATGATATTTCTTCCCAGTCACCTAGAGATTTTTCTTTGATTCCATAAATAAAGCTCATTTGATTCACCTTATATAGTCATCTTTTAAAATGTGTTTATACTAAAATACTTCTCAAACTAGTCTATGGTCACTTCTTCTATTGCTACACTGCTTCCATTCTCTTCAGTTAACTGAGATCTAACTTGTATATTCATTCTCCTCTTTACCAAAAATGATCTCTCACAGATCCCTGATAATCTGCAATTCACAAAGCTGAGACCTCAATAACTGAATTTTCCTTAACTCCTGTTACACTGCAATACTTTCTAATTTTTTATATCCCTCTACTCCTCACTTCATTCAAGCTTGCTTCTTTTTCCTCCTTTTATAAGTAGTTTCACTCACCAAAATTTGTCCTTGAGCCTTTGTGTTTTTCAGTCTGTACTGTATCAGGGATCTCATATCAGGACATAGCTATCACTTCCAGAAGAATGACTCTAACATCCTTTCTTTTGCCCAATTTCTGGATCTGTAATTGTGTCAACTAAAAATTAGCAGTTGCCATGGTTACTTGCCATCTACCTCTGCAAGGAATAAATCATGTACTGCTACAGCTGCTGATCTTCAACACCCCCTTAAAGAAGTTCAGGGTAGAAAACAGAAACGAGGCACTCTGTCCTTTAGGAAAAACTGGCAGAACAGGTCTTCAGATAGATGGTTTTGGGAGCCAATTTTATAAGCTCAATTCTTGTATTTCCTTATATCTAGAAAAGCACTCAAAGCACTAACATCTACTCCTTATGACTAGGTGTAACCTTCGTGACGCTAGAAGAAACTTTTTACAAAACATGTGTGCTCGATTGCACGTACTCCCCCTTCTCCAAAATTACATATATAATGACTCTCCCCCTACCTCTTTGGCGCAGTTTCTCAACGCTATTAGAAATGTTATCTTCTGGGCTATAGACTTCATTTTGCCCCCAAATAAAACTTAACTCAAACTCTCACATTTTACGTTTTTTTTTAAGTCAACAATTGTTATTTATCAATAACTTTGGGGCACCTAGCAATCATTCTCCAAGTTTATCTTGCTGTCCATTCATCCTCAAACTTCATCTTTTTAATGAGGCCCTTCATTATATTCTTTTCCATTATATTCACTCTAGTATTTCAATCTTCTTTAATTCCTTTCTTTGTAATCATTCTCTATTCATTGTTGAAAGATTGATCTTTGTTACAAAGCTTGGTTCTAGCCTTATCTCTGATAGAATGGGTCTCATGTTTCTCTTATTCCACCACTCTGTTATGGTTTTCAATCTACAAGGAAATGCTATGAAATAGTATTTTCATTAAATAGAGAAGAAAATGAGAATTTACTGAGGTAATTCAATTTTTAAGATCACACATTAGTTCACAGGAGAACAAAGGCTTTAACTTTTTTCTCTGTCATTTTTAAATTAGTATCACATTCTAAGTTCTATAATAACAGTGGATATGTCTGCTTTTGTCCTTCACTGATATCCTGGCACAGAAAAGCATGCATGCATAATGCATGGAAGAATAACAGAGTTGGGAACATAAACCATTTCTGTAGGTTGCTTATGGTGACCAAAGCATAGATATGCATTTGGCATTTGCAAAGAACTGGGAAAAAATATGTATGTCATATAATAAGGCATTTTTTTAAGTCAATGAAGCTTTTGATAGATTTTCAGAAATGTAAATGAGAATAATAATACTTGGATTTTTTTGTCTAAGACTATCCAAGCTATGCTATAAGATACTTTATGCAGGTGCTTGAGGTAGGTAGGCCAATTAGGAAATTGTCACTACTCTGCAAACACTTGATGAGATTGTAAATTAAGGCAAAAATTACAAGTTTGAAAGTGAGATTTGAGGGATCTTATGAGACAAAATAATAAAGCCTGGTGACTTGACTGCCTGTGGCTGTTAAGTCAGAGGAATGATTAAAGGCAGAATAAGGAATAGTGATTATTTTATTCATCAGTATGTGAAATACAGAACAAAGTTTAGGTTGGGGACAAAACAAAAAGAGTAGTCATTTGAGACATTCAAATTTGTATCATTTGGAGAACAACCAAGTGGAGATATCTATTAAACAGATGAACATATGGGTCCAGAAATCAGGACGGGTAACTCAAGTGAGAGCTGTTACTTTGATGTATTCAATTCCTGTTCTCTTTTTCCCAGATATACAGTATACAAAGGCCAACTGTATAATTAACCAAGGTCTTAGTTTGAAGAATTCATAGAAAATGTGTAACTGTTCCCCAACTAAGGAACACTTAGATAAATTCTATCAATCCATCCTTCTATCATCTACATTTCTATCTAAAGCAAATGTGTGGGAAATATCACATAATTATATATTTCATTGCCCCCCCCCTTTTTAGCCTAAGAAGTACATTAAAAAGATGAGAAAAGAAAGAAAGAAAGTGAAGTCGCTCAGTCGTATCCGACTCTTTGCAACCCCATGGACTGCAGCCTACCAGGTTCCTCTGTCCATGGGATTTTCCAGGCAAGAATACTGGAGTGGGTTGCCATTTCCTTCTCCAGGAGATCCTCCCGACCCAGGGACTGAACCCCAGTTTCCCGCATTGTAGGCAGATGCTTTATTGTCTGAGCCACCAGAAGGACACCATCTGAGCCACCAAAAGGATTTTGAAGTTAAAATACTTCAAAATCCTAGAAGGCATATATATATGATGTTTTAAATATTATCAACTATTTTAAAACAAGTATAAAACTGGAAGTATTTAAATAAATTTTCATTAGGAAGGAAAGAGTACATAGCCACAACATTCTCACAAATGAAATATGCGTGTTTGGCTGGTGACTTTTTACAGTTTCAGAATGCTCATCATTACTACATCATAGAAATAGGTACTTGATGTAACACTAGTAATTGAAATAAATCTGACACCATATGACTACTAATGTAATTCACTACAAAAACCCCCACAAAATTACTTATATTTATGCTAAGATATTTACATCACACTGGATCTAATCACCACACAAATACAGAATATTGGACATTATATAATAAACTGTCCTAGACTTTAAAAAATGACAGTTATGAAAACAAAATAACAACAGCAGTATAACATGGGAAACAGTATAAATTAAGAATTTAAATGGCATAATATACAAAGGAAATGTGTAAGACTTGATTGGATCCTGGATCCAAGAAATATAAAAGGTCTGAAAAACAATTTGGAACAATCAAATAAATATGAATATGGAGTATATTTTATATAACATTTTGGATTTGTATAGATATTCTTAAGCATGAAAATAGTGTTGTGATTTTCTGGAACAATGAGCTATTCTTAGAAGATGCATTCTGAAATATTTACAGGTGAAGTGTGTGATTGCTTTCAAGAGGTTCAGCAAAACAAAGCATAAATATAATGACAGATATACATATATACATGTATATATGTGTGTGTATGAATTTATATATATGAAAAAATACAAAGGACAAAGTGCTAATAATTGGTAAGGTGAAGGAATAAAATATAGGTATCTAATGTACTATTTTCTCAAAATTCCATAGTTTATAAGATTATTAAAATTAAATGTTTGGGGAAAATAAGTGTATCTTGGGATATTATTTTTCTGATAAAAGAAAATAGACAAATATATCTGCAAATTCATCCATATTATTTTGCAAATGGATTCTTTCAAATACTTCATGAGCAGATCACGTTAAAATCATAAAAACTTTTAAAGGAAATCCTTCTCAAAAGATTATTTGATAAACTTAACAATAGAATTTGACAAAAACAGACCAGCTCCTTCATGAATGCAGATCCAAACACCAAACCAAAATATCACCAAACAGATTCCAACAATGTAAAAATGTATATTAAAAGAAAAAAGCCAGAGGTAAGAGAGAATGCAAGAATGACCTGTTGAAATACTATTGGAACATTAATATTATTCACATTATCAGAGGAGAAAGAACATCATGATTATGGCAGGAGATGTGCACACATGTGCATGAACACACATACACGCTAAACAAACTTCTTTTATACATTCTTGATAAAAACTTTTATCACACTACAAATAGAAGGCAATTCCCGTAACAAAATAAAGAGTATGTACAAAATCCTGTAGTAATGGTCATACTTAATGGGGAATATTTAGCTTCATTAACTACAGGTATTGAACAAGGACTTATGGTGATGAATGGACTGACAGTTTCCTCTCTTTGACCTTCTCCTCTTCAATGTTCTCATTAGGGATTTGAGTGAAAGTGGATAAGGCAAAATTTCCCACTTGAGTAAAATTCAGAATTTGGAAGGATACAGTTTAAGGTAAAGTCAGTATTCCAAGTGATCTAAACTAGCAGAAATGCTTGGCCCAAATGAACAGAATTTAGCAGATATCTTTAATTGAAGTTCAAAATCAGCTATACACATGTAGTATACCCATACAGTATGTGGGAAAATCAGTTTGCTAAGTGATGATGCAAAAAAGTAGAAACAAATTAACTGCTAAAAGTTCAAAATAGGTTAAAAAAAATACAGCTACCAAAAAAAAAATAGAAAAAGAACAAAAGAGGTAAACTAATAATAGTATCTATTAAAAAAAGTTTTCTGTTTAGAAATAAGTACTAGGATTGAGGCAGACCTATTTTGTACCCCCATCTTACTAAACCAGAATATCAGTACCCTTAATAAAATCACCTATATCTATGGCAAAATTTTAAGTCAGACAGTGTTTCAGAAGGACATTGGCTCTCACATGGAGTGTGATTCAGAGGGTAAGGAATCTAAAAATCATGTTCCAGAAGAAAGGATGAAAGGAGTCGAACATCTTATAATTGAAACATCTCTTGGAAAAGTGGAGAATCCTTCAAATAATACAGAATGTTGAGAACTCATTGTAAGTTAGACTTTGTACCAACTATTTCAATCTACCCAAACCCTAGGAGATAGATATCAGTAAGTCAATTTTATAAAGGAGGAAACTCTGAGATTAACTTCCATCAAGACACCCAGATTCAGCAATGAGTACAACCTCACATTTATTCCAAAACATGAGTTTGCTTATTACATTTCACTACCCACTATCTAGGCTATATGATGGGTTGTAACATGGAAGAGACAGAGAAGTTTGTTGTTGCTCGATGAGAAAGAGGAATAGTGAGTGAAATACAATTGCTTCTAAACAAGAAACAAAGCTAAAAATCTTTTATGTTAATAGTCTACCAAAAGATTACAACCATAAACTGTATACCCATATGTCTATGAAAGTTCATATCTTCCATATTAATTTTTTAAAAGTGATTTTAAATTTATGTCTTGTTTGGGAACACATGTAAGAATTAAAGATTTTAAAATTTAATAAAAAAAAAATAAATAAAAAATAAAAATAAAAAAAAAAAATATTAAAAAAAAAAAAAATAAAAAAAAAAATAAATTTATGTCTTGACATCATATTGACATTACCAGTTAATAATTGAAAAGAAGGCATCATTATAAGATTAGTATTAGGCTGTATAGTGTCACCCTGCTTATTTAACTTATATGCAGGGTACATCTTGTGAAATGCTGGGCTGGATGAAGCACAAGCTGGAATCAAGATTGCCAGGAGAAATATCAATAACCTCAGATATGCAGATGACACCACCCTTATGGCAGAAAGTGAAGAAGAACTAAAGAGCCTCTTGATGAAAGTGAAAGAGGAGAGTGAAAAAGCTGGCTTAAAACTCAACATTCAGAAAACTAAGATCATGGCATCTGATCCCATCACTTCATGGGAAATAGATGGGGAAACAATGCAATGACAGACTTTATATTTTGGGGGCTCCAAAATCACTGCAGATGGTGACTGCAGCCATGAAATTAAAAGACACTTGCTCCTTGGAAGGAAAGTTATGACCAACCTAGACAACATATTAAAAAGCAGAGATATTATTTTGCCAAGCAAGGTGCATCTAGGCAAAGCTATGGTTTTTCCAATAGTCATGTGTGGATGTGAGAGTTAGACTATAAAGAAAGCTGAGTGCTGAGGAATTGATGCTTTTGAACTGTGGTGTTGGAGAAGACTCTTGAGAGTCCCTGGGACTGCAAGGAGATCCAACCAGTCCATTCTAAAGGAGACCAGCCCTGGGTGTTCATTGTAAGGACTGATGCTGAAGCTGAAATTCCAGTACTCTGGCCACCTGATGCAAAAAACTGACTTATTGGAAAAGACCCTTATGCTGAGAAAGATTGAAGGCAGGAGGAGAAGGGGACAACAGAGGATGAGATGGTTGGATGGCATTACCAACTCAATGGACATTAGTTTGAGCAAGTTCTGGGAGTTGTTGACGGACAGGGCAGCCTGGCGTGCTGCAGTCCACAGGGTCGCAAAGAGTTAGACACAACTGAGCGACTAAACTAAAGTGAACTGATAGTATTAGTATGGGAGTGAAATGGCACCCCAACTCCAGTGTTCTTGCCTGGAGAATCCCAGCGACGGGGGAGCCTGGTGGGCTGCCGTCTATGGGGTCGCACAGAGTCGGACAGGACTGAAGCGACTTAGCAGCAGCAGTAGCAGCAGGAACTTAATTTCGTTGTTTTAAGTTAGGTCTAGGACTGTAGATGAGTATCATAATTTCTACTAGATTCGGTATTCTCATGTATAGAAAGAAGATGCATGCACAGCTGGTGGGCTTCTAAGGTTTCAGCCTTCTGCACAGTTATGTGTATTTAAGAGTACCTACAAAAAAGCTTCTGCAGGATTATAAATGAGGGTTTATTTTCATTTTGCCTATTTTAACAAGTTATGGAATGAGTGAGCAGGATTTGAGTGTGTTTAGGTGAAATTTAGTTACTGGTATAGATCTATAATGGCTTCTCTGCTGGCTCAGACAGTAAAGAATCACCTGCAAAGCAGGAGACCTGGGTTCAATTCCTGGGTGGGGAAGATCCCCCAGAGAAGGGAATGGCAACCTACTCCAGCATTCTTTCTGGAGAATTCCATGGACAGGAGCCTGGTGAGTTATGGGGTCCTGGTGACTCATGGGGTCTCAAAGAGTAGGACGTGTCTGTGTCACTAACACTTTCACTTCACACTTCACTTCATAGACATCATGTACCCTTAAAAATTTTTGAATATATTTGCAAAGAAAAATGTGGAATAAAACCTCTAATTTATACTTATTAAGAATAAAACAATTTATGAGTATTAAAGTATGAATTAAGTATAAACTTAAATATTTAATTATTTGACACATTTTCTACTTCGAAGAAATAAATAGCTTATTAAAATTCCCTCATTACACTTTGACCCAGATAATAATATTAGTCACCATCACAATTAGGAAGGAATAGATTATTTCAGGATGCCCTTGGCTTGCGTAAACATGCTATTTTGATGTCTATATTTGGCTGTGTAGCATGATCTAATCTTAAAAGAATGGAATGATGATTGTGAACTAAGACCTAGAAACATTGTGAGAATGGGACTCAATAATTTATTCCTAAAAAAACTTTGCAGCAGGGCAAATAATAAGTTAGATTTTAGACAGATGGGCTTTTCTTCAGGAATTTTCATCTTATTCCTATAGTTGCCTATACTGAGTCTTCATATAGAAGCCTGAAGTCACCACATAGAGCAGGAAATAGCCGGTAGCTATTTTAAAATCTTTCAAAGGAAAATACTGTTTTCATACAGAATTTCATTAAAGAGTAATGCTGTTTTTTTAAAAGTGATTATTCTGCCTATCTGACACACATTTGAATGATCAGTTATCAACAATCTCTGTATAATAACATACCCATTAGCATCAGAAATAGTTCTGGAAACTTGCCAGATCTTAATGAAATATAGTTGTGATTATTTAAAATTTTTTTGTGTGTTCCACAGTGGTTCAAATGTATATCTGTCCATGATACATATGCTGGTACAATTCTGGAAAATTCTTTACACATATTGTTATTCTCAAGATAAATAACTGAAATTAAATTAAAATTATCTAAATTATTTTCACTTAATTGTAGAAATTATAGATACTATACCATTATGTAACTGATAGTTAAAAATGAGACATTCTCAACCTCTCAGATTTTCTCGAAAATTTTTTCATTCAGTGCTTCCACTCTAGTTGAAGAAAATGCAACATTAAATATTTCTGAATGGATAAGTCCTGGGGTTTCTATTGGGCCAATTGGTTTTCCTCCCATATCCCCAGAACTCTGCAATTTTCCATCTAGCAAAACTGAAAACATACTTAGAGAAGTAAGATATACTAGAAATCTTTTAGTTGTGTAGGATGATGCTGCGATTTCTAATGTCTACTTCTACTGTTGGAGTTTTTTAAAAAACTACCAAGAACAGTTTTGTAATCTTATTGAATAAGTTTTCTTTCAAAGCAATGCAGTCTGGAGCAAAATAGCAAATTACACAAAGCCAGTAAACCAAGATATTGTGCAAAGCTCACTGATTTACTCTTGCCATCCTCACAAACATAACCGTTAGCCATGGAAAATAATATAGCCAGTTGTCTTCTGAAAACAAGTGAGGTGATATTTTAATGTGATTTTCACTTTAATCTCAAATTTCTCAGTCTTAGACATGGCAGCCTCTATTAAATGGTTGTGCCCCATCTGTGAGTTTTGTTTGATTAGATTTAAAATCTACGAAGAAAGATTAGCAAATCTGCTGAGGCTGATTTTGTATTTATCAACTTTGTTGTATCATTTCACACTGAGTGGTGTGGAAAAGGCTAGCATTAAACCACAAAGCAAACTATGCTGGAGGTTTATCCAAGAGGAAGAATCTATAAATCATCACCAGCAATAAAATTATTTTATTTACCATAGCTTCACTACTTTGATTCCTCAGCATCCTATAAGGTGGGCAGTTCTTTCAGATAGCTACAGATACATACTTTTCTTGGAAAAACATAAGAAAATTTTTCTCTGAGTAAGAAAAAACCAATTTTCTGTGAAGTAGAATTAAACTGAGGTGTAGTTGTATTTCCTCATCAGAGTTTAAGAAAACATTGAGTCAGGGAGAAATCATTCAATGTGAAGAAACTGACATAAAACACAAGGACAAAATGTTACTTTTGAAGTACTGTCTGAGTTTAAATAATGCATTTGTTTCACTGAGATTCTACTATTAAGCACTGTTCTACGTGCTTTTGATATGTGAGTGAACAAAACAGACTAATTCCCTTGCCCTTGTGGAATTTACTTTGCAGTGCTTGCAGACAGGAAAATTTAAAAACTATATGTGAATAATGTGTTACTTTGTAGAGTAAGGTAACTGCTAGGGAAAAAAGTGAGGCAAGGAAAGGACCATAGTGGGTGACAGGGGGTTTAGAAATTTAGATAGTGTAGTCAGGATCCTCTGATTCAATACAGATTTTCATATAATTTGAATAAAATTCTTAGATTCAGGGTTGCTAGAAGTCATGACTTTTGTTCCATAAAATTATACTAGTTTTAGTAAAACAAGGCAGTTGATTACCATGCTGGTAAGGGATATGTTTACATCTATTAATCAGGTTTCCTAACTTTGGATTTTTCCTGGAAATTTAAATTGTCTTAGTAGTGCTGCTTTGAAATTTGTCCAGAGTTAACAGGCACAGAGACTTTAAACATGTCCTATGACTCAATTTACAATAACATATCAAAGCCTTTGCTTCTCTTAAGGATACAGAAATTAGTGTAAGGTTAAATATTCACTTATTGATCTTTTTTATATGCCTTTTATCAATATTATATTTCAATATCACATTTTTATTGATAAATGTTAATTATAACCTGAGGAACATTGAGTGTTCCTCAATTTATTAAAGTTTCAGTTCAGTTCAGTTCAGTTGCTCAGTCGTGTCCAACTCTTTGCGACCCCATGAATCGCAGCACACCAGGCCTCCCTGTCCATCACCAACTCCCGGAGTTCACTCAGACTCACGTTCATCGAGTCCATGATGCCATCCAGCCATCTCATCCTCGGTCGCCCCCTTCTCCTCCTGCCCCCAATCCCTCCCAGCATCAGAGTCTTTTCCAATGAGTTAACTGTTCGCATGAGGTGGCCAAAGTACTGGAGTTTTAGCTTTACCATCATTCCTTCCAAAGAAATCCCAGGGCTGATCTCCTTCAGAATGGACTGGTTGGATCTCCTTGCAGTCCAAGGGACTCTCAAGAGTCTTCTCCAACACCACAGTTCAAATGCATCAATTCTTCGGTGCGCAGCCTTCTTCACAGCCCAAATCTCACATCCATACATGACCACAGGAAAAACCATAGCCTTGACTGGATGGACCTTAGTCAGCAAAGTAATGTCTCTGCTTTTGAATATACTATCTAGGTTGGTCATAACTTTTCTTCCAAGGAGTAAGTGTCTTTTAATTTCATGGCTGCAGTCACCATCTGCCGTGATTTTGGAGCCCCCCCAAAATAAAGTCTGACACTGTTTTCACTGTTACCCCATCTATTTCCCATGAAGAGATGGGACTGGATGCCATGATCTTCGTTTTCTGAATGTTGAAGTTTAGTGATTCTATATAAAAACTTTATGAACAGATTTGTATTATTCAGGTTTTATCAACTCTTGATGACCCCCTGCTTTTCTCTCATTTATAAACCCAGAATTCCCAAATTTCAAGAAGTTGCCTGATATCACTAAAATGTCTGCAAGTTACAAATGCTGGAGAGGATATGTGGAGAAAAGGGAACCCTCCTACACTGTTGGTGGTGACATAAGTTGGTGCAAGCACTATGGAAAATAGTACAGAAGTTCCTCAGAAAGCTAAAAACAGAATTGCCATATGATCTAGCAATCCTATTCTTGGGCATATATCCAGACAAAACTATAATTTGAAAAGATACATGCACCCTAATGTTCATAGCAGCACTACTCACAATAGCCAAGACATAGAAACAACCTAAGTGTCCATCAGCAGGTGAGAGGATAAAGAAGATGTGGGGCATATACACAATGGAATACTACTCAGCCATTCAAAAATGAAATAATGCCATTGGCAGCAACAGAGAAGCAACTGGAGATTATCATAAGTGAAGTTAGTCAGAAAGAGAAAGACAAACACCATATGATATCACTTAGATGTGGAATCTAAAATATGACACAAATGAACCTATCTATGAAACAGAAAGAGATCAGGGACATAGAAAATAGATTGGTGGTTGCCAGGGTAGGAGGGGTAGGAGAAGGGTGAATTGGGAGTTTTGGATAAGCAGATATAAACTGGTATATATAGAAGGGTAAACAACAAAGTTCTTCTGTATAGCACAGGAAATTATATTTTTTCATTAAAAGTTTATACTTAAAAATTTTTAAATCATGTGATTTTTGTATCTTTTTACGTTTGCCAACAACTAAAATATAGTTGTATATTGTATATCATCAACTAAATAGATGCCCCCAGATACATGCAGTTGGTTCTCTATGGTATTACTGCCACTCCCTTCCCTTCTCTCAGGAATGTGTAACCCATTGTGAGACATTCATTCCTTTGTTATTGTTATCCCAGCAGCTCTTTAGGTTTGCTTAGTGTTATAGGCAGCTTTCTATGTTTAAACATAAAATTCCTATGTAACAAGATAAACATGATGATGAAAACAAAAGCTCATCCTCAATCAGAATAGGCTTTGAATAGTTCTGGAAATAAATTATTGTCTTTTTTTTTCCTTGCTATTTAATCACATAGGATATAGGAAGACACATTCTGGAGTGATCTAGAGACTAGTAGCTCAGACAGTAAAGCATCTGCCTGCAATGCCGGAGACCCAAGTTTGATCCCTGGGTCGGAAGATCCCCTGGAGAAGGAAAATGGCAACCCACTCCAGTGTCCTTGCCTGGAAAATCCCATGGACAGAAGAGCCTGGCGGGCTGTGCAGTCCATGTGGTCACAAAGAGATGGACACAACTGAGTGACTAACACACTCACAGAGACTATAAAGTTGGAACCATTCGAGGGCAAAGTTGAAAACTCAGGAGAGAAAAGCTTTTGTAAAGTTATATTCAAATGCAATAATATATAGATATGTCATCGCCAACTCAATGGACATGAGTTTGACTAAACTCTGGGAGCTGGTGATGGACAGGGAGGCCTAGTGTGCTGCAGTCCATGGGGTTGCAAAGAGTTGGACATGACTGAGTGACTGAACTGAACTGATGTTTTCCTGATGGTATAAACTTCTTGATTTACAAAACACATTCTACCTTGGAGCCAGAATTATATCTGACTCTAGTATCAAGATAGAGGGGTTGCTACTATCTTAGAAAGTAGACAGCCAATAATACCTTTCAAGTCCTGATTGATTACTCTCCTTCTTTACATAAGAGGGTGGTATGTAAAAGATTAACCCACAAGAAAGAGAGTCACAGGTTTTAATGTCTATAAGAAATTGGTTTATCAGTTGATAACACTCCCATATTTCTATTGCAGGAGCAGGAGAATCTGGAAAAAGTACCATTGTGAAACAAATGAAGTAGGTGCCCACTATTTTAAATATTTACTGTTTGACGTCTGTCCACATGGGCTTCCCTTGTGGCTCAGCTGGTAAAGAATCCGCCTGCAACACGGGAGATCATGTATTTGACTATGACTTAAATAAGTACTTTTGGAAAAACTAATCGATAGTCTCTAAACCACAGATAGTGGCAGAGCTGTCACATTTCCTGTGCAAATATTTCTCCAATCCTTTATCTGTAAGCATAACAGATGAGCAATATTACAATTTCCATTTTTCTTTCAAATTTTGCCTCTCAACAAGATGACTACTAAAAGCAATTATGTTTTAAATATATTAATACAGGTATGATTCAGGGTCTTAATATGAGCATAAGCCATAAACATTTCAAAATATGTCAGTGATTCATTTGAAATTAGGAAGAAACAATATTTTTAACTTAATTGGCATTTCGCATGCATGGAAATGAAATGCATATTTAAAGTTATTATCATCATAGATTTCAATTTGTTTTTGTATTTTTCTCTATTTTTTTTTTCTCTTTACAATAAAATAAATAGACCTGAATTCTGAGTAAGGATATTATGAGCACAAAAATGCTCTAATTTAAGAATGCAATATCTAAATGAGTAAATGAAATACTAAGGGGAGTTGAATACGTGAAATCTCATGACTATGTCACTGCTGGAGAATTTCAAAGGACCATCATTGCTAAAGGAGAAGAAGATAATCATTTTTTTGAACTTATTTTTTTACTATGCTTGAGGATCTTTTTCTTTGGAATGTATCCTGGTGACGTAATGATCCCAACTAATGATGAAATTGTCTGTTTGAAGTCTGATGTTGTTTGGTCACTATATCCAACTCTCGTGACCCCATGGACTGTAGCCCACCAGGCTCCTCTGTCCATGGGATTTTCCAGGCAAGAATACTGGAGTGTGTTGCCATGCCCTACTCCAGGGGATATTCCCAACCCAGGGATCAAACCTGGGTTCCCCACATTGGCAGGTGGATTCTTTACCTCTGAGCCACCAGGGAAGCCCACACTTTAAGCTAGGGAAGCATATAATATCTGCCTCTATATTCTACGGATAGGTCTAAATCAGAATAAACAACTTATTTTCCCATGTGTCTTTTAGTCCCCTGCAATGATTATAGCAACAGCAGCCTCTACAGAAATAAATCTATGTGTAGTTACAGTGACCCCTGACTCTTTCAACCAAGTTATGCAACATCTACACAAGTTATGTCTCCAAACATGTCGCTTAACCCTACTGTCACTGCTTCAGTTCAGAACCTCAGCATTGCTTACCTGGATTACAGTGGCATCATGCTATATCGTTTCTGCTTCTCTTCTTTCCACTGTGTTAGCCACACTGCCACCAGCTATCTCTGCAGAAACTATTCTCTCTTTCATGAATTGAACTCTTCACCTAACAAGATCAAACTCCCAGAACACTTAAACATTTCAGAATCCAGCTCTTGCCTATCTCTTCATCCTAATATCCCATAATCCCTCCCCTCCTTTCTGCCTCAGAAATGCTGAATTTAACACAGTGCTATGGACTAGCATACCATGGGTGGCAATATAGCTTAGTGGCTAAGATCGCAGGCTCTGAAATCAGGCTGTGTGTGTTGACCAGCTGTACCACCCATTAATGGAATAAGTCAGGGACAGCATCTTTATGTATTTATGCCTTTGTTTCTACCTTGAAATGTAGGTGATAACTTTTATTGATACCTACTTTAAGTCAGGACTCATTGCAAGAAACAAAATGACGCATAAGCACTTAAAACAATGTTTGGCACATACTGAAAGCTTGATGATTGTAAGCATCTATTTGGTCACACTGATTCTTCTGCTCAAAGTGTTCTTTTTCCTTTTGACTCTCTGGAAATAACCGTTTATCCCTGAAAAATTAACTGATCATCCCTGCTGATGATCCTCCCTGATCTCTTACCACCTCTTCCAGTTGGGTTGATTACTTTTTCTAGCTCATTCCACCTGCCAGTATTTTTGCTATACATTATCATACTGTACAAAAATAGGATTTCATGCCCTACCTTCCTGTAATCTAGTACTCTCCAATAGCACATTCGGTGATGACAGGAATATTATTACATCTGTGTCCTCCATATGTGGCTAATGTGACTGAGGAGCTAACTTTTAAATTTTATTTAATTTTAATTAACCTGTTGTGTGGCTACTGTATGGGACAATAGAGCACTGGTCTATGGTTTTAGGGAGGAAGGACTTTTATACTTCATTCATTCTCTTCAGTGTTTGAAATACGTTGCCGAAAATGCCTAGTAAATGCTTATTAATTTGAGCAGATCTAGGAATGAACTAGCAGATGGAGAGTTCTGTCTCACAGTAATTGCAGCCCCTAGAAAAGCAGTGTTGCTCAAGTCCCACTACAGCTGGATTTTGTTAACTTTCCTGTTAATTTGCTTGGTGACAGGTATTTCTTATTCCATGAAAAAAGGACAAAGATAAGAACTTGTTCCAGGAAGAAAACCACTAAATGCCCCCAGGTTTATTTATAATTGCCATTTAAATTTAATAATTAAAGTAATATTCTAATTTTAATTTTTGACAGAGAACTGGGATTTCTTTCCTGAACTTATTCTTAATGTATCCATAAAAACATTTTACTGTTTTTTCTCTGTAGTCTTTAATTGACTATCTTAATCACCTAAGTTAATTGTTTAATACAGTAGGACAAATATGGCCATGCCTGAAGTATTGAATATAAATACAGCCAATATTGCCAATCAAATATTAAAAACAATAAATAATAGTTATAGGTACTGCCTTTACTCTTTCCATTAAGAGTATTTGCATTTGAAGGTTTTAATGTCTTTGGAGGCATTTGTATTCTTTTTACTCCCTATACTAAAGCCTCTGTGTGTATGGATGCAACACAAATCCCTAGTAATCTCTCATCTAAATGATGCCTAATGAACATGCAGTTCATTTTAAAAGCAATTTAAAAACAAAAAACAACAACAAGAATATATTATGCAATAGAAATGTAATAAAGTGATTAACATACACAGAGACCCTTTTAATAGGTGTGTATTCCAACACTAGTAATAAAATTGACTTCTGATTGAATGAGTGGAAGGGAAAGAAGAGTTCAGCCAAGTTAAATGTCTAGGCATTTCAACTTTGAGAACTCAGTAGCACGTACACACATGGAACAGTGACAAGGGATTGAACAGAAGGTAATTACCACCATTTAAAAGGATGCTTTTGTTACTGTTATAAATAGAAAGCAGGCACTCCTATTTTTCCTGTGTGTCTTAAGTGATAGGAAAAGATGTGGATGCTATAGTAAATTACTTCATTTCCTCTAGACATCATGTTATAAACACTGAAAAACATTTCAGAACTCTGTGTATATCTTTGTCCTGGGAATCTGGACAATCTTTCTCTCAGAAAGAAATAATCTTGCTCAGTAAAAAGCTCATGATTTACCCATTTTAAATTGTAGTTTACCTAGAGGAAATCATTAAGTCCTCTTTGTATTTAGCTTAGGAGCTCAGGAAGAAAATGCTACATTAAATCCCAATGAAAATAAAAACTCAAAGCCACAAAATTGTTCCCATTTATCATATGCATGGGTAACATTCTTCTGTTTTTAACAAAAATGTATACTATAATTTTATGCAAGCAAATTATTATTGATGTGTTTAATATTAGAAAAAATCAACTATTCAACTAACGAAAGCTTTTCATGTTTAAATTATAGGATCATCCATAAGAACGGTTACAGTGAGCAAGAATGCATGGAGTTCAAAGCAGTAATTTACAGTAACACACTGCAATCCATCCTAGCTATTGTGAAAGCCATGGCAACCCTGGAGATTGATTATGTAAATCCTAGAAGTGCAGTAAGTATGCAAATAACGACAGCTGTAGTGGAGTTTGAACCGTAAAACAGTGGGACCTTATAGATCTGTAGTTTTAATCTACACTGAAAATTAAGAATATAAAACATGAATTTGAAAGTATTAATTCTGTTTAGTGTAAGATTTCCTATTTTCCTTTAAATGGAACTTTCCTTTTGACTGTGTGCTCTCATCTTACTCAACAATAACTGTTTTCCTAGAACTCAATCAGCCACCAGGAAAGCCCAGTTTCAAATAATACAGTATATCAAATATAAATACTTATATTTGCTAAATACAAGAGTCTAGTCCATAAAACCAAACTGTAATATCTCTATATTAATTTTAATTATGAGCCATTTCATGGAGATTTTATTTTTAATAACAATACTACAACTATCAATAATGTTCAATGATAATTACAACTATGTGGCACAAAGAAATGATTATTTTATAAAGTTAATTTTTTAAAAAAAATTGAAAATTGTATGAGAAAATGTTTGCATAATAAATATACTCAGTCATTATTTGTTTACAAGGTAGCTGATAGTTTCATTTGTCTTTTTTATATTTTATAATATAGAAGATTTTATGTTAAAATGCATAAAAATTTTGCCTACTTGAAACCAATTTATGTGCCAACATATAAAACTATTTTAGTTAGCAAATGAAACCTATAGTATTATGCAAAGAACGGTAGTTAATCACATCCTGAAACACTGTATACAATCTCTAGGAAGAACTCACCCATTCCCTTTATTCTCTCTGGGAGCAGCTGATTGCCTCTGGATGATGTCAACTAAACTGTTCCCAGTGTAATTTTTAGGTATCTTGTTATGCTAACAAGTGGCTCAGCTAGTAAAGAATCCGCCTGTAATGTGGGAGACCTGGGTTCGATCCCTGGGTTGGGAAAATCCCCAGGAGAAGGGAAAGGCTACTCAGCCCAGTATTCTGGCCTGGAGAATTCCATGGATTGTATAGTCCATGGGGTAGCAAAGAGTCAGATACAACTGAACAAATTTCACTTTCACATACTAACAATGGACACAGAGAGGAATGATATAATAGGGTTAGAGAAGACAGTGACACTTGTGCTCTCCCCTCCTCTGGAGAAGTTTAAGGTTAAACCATGTAAATGACTCTTGGCAGTCACTAGGATGAAAAGAAAAATACCTCTTTCATGTCCCTAAATCCCCTTTGGTCCAGCAGAGAGCAGAGAAATGCTCCGCATGTCCTTGGGGCAGACTGTAAAGCAGAGTCAGGATTTCTGCTGGGTGTTCCTTCCATTTTTAGCTTCCCCACAACTTGGCTCCACTAAGATAAAGATAATATTTCTCTAGGTTACAGTTTTCCTCACATGTGTAGGGCGAACTTGAAGGAGCTGAATGATAATATCCTTTTGGTCTTTATTATTCTGTGATGTAGTGTTCATTTATAGCTCAGTTACTACTCAGACCCTGGCTTTTCTAAGAACCTAGGATTTTAAACTGACCATTAAGAGACAACTTGAAATAATCCCTTATTAAAAAAAAAAAATAATAATAAGGGCCAAAGAGGATTAGCAATTTGGCCTGCATTAAATAACTAGAGTTTAGGACAAAACTCAGTTCTGCTGGCTTCTGTTATATAGTACTTTTCCCTATGCAAGGAGTTTTGTAAAAATATTTTTAAAAATTAGGACTACTTCTTTTCTTTTATTTCTTTTAAACAATAACAGTTCTTAGAATAGGTGTTCCTTCTACATTCCTCTGAGAACGATTTAGCAAGTTCGCATGTGTAATATTCCATATATTTGTGTCACAACCTTGCCTACTGTTACTTAGTTAATTATATTTTTTGCTTCATGAAGCCCAATGTTTGCAAATTAGATAGCAGTCATCACTAGAGACCTGGAATGTGTTGGTTAAAACTCTTAATGATATGGCATGAAGGTGGGATGAAAACAGACTCTGTACATTGCTGTCATTATGCTAAACTACAAAATAAAAAGAAATGTCATTTATTCAAACTGTACATTAAATGCTGTAAATAGAGTAACTTAAGCAGCACTAAACAACTGACGTAACTTCTCAGAAGTACCTATGTCCTCAAGTATCAAGCATCACAGTTGTCAGGTACTACATAGCTCATACTTTTATTTCAATTAATGTAGATTATAGCAATTTCAATCACATTCTTCTTCAGTATTTGATTTTGAGATTAATATACTCTCTACCTGACTCAGACTATTTGTTTGGCAGATTAATTGCTAAGTAAGCACTTAAGTGTGGCTTTCACAGTTCTGGTGTCCTGTGACTCTCAATTTAGCTTCCAACTTATATATACAGTATATAAATTTTTACATAACCATTTTTACCTCACCGCACAGATTGCCATTCAAAAAGAGAAAGATTTCTAACAGAGAATATACATAAGCTTTACTGGTCACTGGTTCTGTAACTTTGGACATGATACTTGTTTCAGGTTTTTTATCCACGAAGTGTTAGCTTTCGTCATCAAATGACAATGACTATCACAAGAGGAAGCAAGAATAATAAATCCACACAAACTCTAATTATGAAAGAATATAAGCTCCCAGTATTAGATATTATTACTTTCTAATAATCACAGTGAATATAGGCTCGTTAACATTTATGTATTGAAGTATACAACCAATATCATTTGAAAAGTTGTTTTTCACTAAACTATTATTTATTTGGCCAGACAACTAACTGGACACTAGGAATATACTGAAGAATCAGCCATAAATTAGATGGAAATAGTATTTGCCCGCTAGAGAAGAAAAAGTGGTGTTGACCAAGTAGTTATAAAGCATCAGCTCTTTCAAAAGCTTTTAAAGACGGTAAAGTTGAAGAAACAAAACGGAAATAATAAAGGCATTTACTTATTCTCTCTCAATATTACTATATTCTATTTTAGAAATCTAAAACAGTCACTAGACTGACTGAAAGAATGCTGAAAATTGCAACACACATTGTGGGTGTGGTGACCATCTTTGACAAAGCACCCTATGAAGTGAATCCTATAATCTGAAGTAAAGAACACTGATTACTCAAGATGGTCTATGATAAAAGCTCTACAATCAAATAAGTTTAGGATACATATGCACTGTAACAAGTTTTAGGAAATTCACAAACAATATTTGTAAGCAAAGCTTCTGAAAATCCTGTAATTAAAACTTGGCATTTTAAACCTAACATTTCTGCAAATTATTAGGCTATGATATCTTTTCCTTCCCTGATGTATTTTTTCTATAATCTTTCAAAATATGATTCTAGGGTTCAGAATGAGTTACACAAGGTTCTAGGTTCATCTGAGGTTCCTAATATTGATGAAGAAAGTCTGGAAAACTTATTGAGGAAACATATTTCATTTTCTATGCAACATAGTTCTAGAGCTACCCAACGTAAAGAAAATGAGTTATTCTAGAACCACTATAATTCCCAAACTTTTCCAAATACATGATAGGGAAATAAAATTTATTTAGGATGCCACTCAAACCTGCAGTGAATTATTAATATTTGGAAAATGATTAAACATCCCTTAAATTTATCTAGATCAAATCTGAGCTAATTAGCATATTCATTTTATTGATTCATTCATTCAACCATATTTCAAGGATATATACTATGTGTTAGGTTCTGTTCTTGGTTTTAAAGATGTAAAAACAAAAAAATAAAATTTCTGCCTATATATACTTATAATCTAACATAAAATATGTAAAGAATTGTGCACTATACATGTAGTAATAAGTATACTATGAAGAAAAATCAAGACAGTTAAGGGGGAGAAAGTATAAGAATGAAAGGGGTGTTAAGGAAGCCATCCTTGAGGTGGTGGTATATTCGAAGAGATCTGAATGAAGTAGGTAGTGAGTCACAGGAAAGGCATGAAGAGATCAGCCATTCTCAAAAGCTTTGAAATGGGGGCTTGGTGAGTTCAAGGAATAGTAAGGAGTCCACTGGGTCTTGAGGGAAGAGGGACAAAAGCACAGGGTTGTAGTGGGGTGAGGGGGGGAGAGGAAATAAAATTAGAAAGGAGGACATGGCTAAAAACATAGAACCACAGTAAGGAATTTGGAATTTTGTATTGAGTTTGTTGGGATTAAGATAATCGGTAGGAGTTAAGTGTTCAATCCATTTGACTCTGATATAAAGATAATTTCTCATATAGCTGTTAATTTTGGTGTGATGTATTTCAAAAATTCAAATTTCATTGGTGGGCCCAATCCCCTAAACATGATAATTAAAGAGACCAAATTTATATGTATGTTAAGTCACTTCAGTCATGTCCAACCCTTTGCAACCCTGTGGACTATAGTCCCCCAGGCTCCTCTGTCCATGGGATTCTCCAGGCAAGAATACTGGAGTGGATTGTCATACCCTCCTCCAGGGGATCTTCACAACTCAGGGACTGAGTGTCTGCTGCACCGGCAGGTGGGTTCTTTACCACTAGCGCCACCTAGAAAGCTCCTTAATTATCATAGCTGCAGAAAAACTTCAAGAATTGAATTGCAGTATGTCTAATAAGACATTATTTATGGCTTAAAAAAATATGTTGCAAGGAATTCTCAACTCAGGCTGCACATTTGAATGACCTGGGAGATTTTTAAACCTACCTTTGCAGACTCTGATACCCAGAAATTCAGATTCATTTTATTTGAGTTGGGGGTCCTGGTATCAATTTTTTTTTTTTAAGTGTCCCACGTGGAAGCAATGTGTAGTCTGGTATGAAAATCACCACCATCAACTTTACCTCTACATGCAGCTTTAGTCATGTCTGACTCTTTGCAACCCCGTCGACTGTAGCCTGCCAGGCTTCTCTATCCATGGGATTCTTCAGGAAAGAATATCTGGAGTGGGTTGCCATACCCTCCTCCAGAGGATCTTCATGACTCAGGAATCGAACCCTCCTCTCTTGCGTCTGCCTCACTGACGGGCAGGTTCTTTACCAGTTGCTCCACCTGGAAAGACCCACACTAAAATATAAAAGATCTCCAAAGACGAAAACCAAATTGATTGGGTGTTTTGCCCGTACCTCACAGTAAATGATGACCAAGAGGACTTTCTGACATTTAAATGTTCAAGTTGAGACTATATTCATGACACCTCTACAAATAAAGAATATTTAAATTAACAAATGGTATATATTTAAAAGAATGAAAGAGTACATAACAGCTTGGTTTATAAAGCTTGTAAGGGATGTGATTTTTTTTTTTTTCCCTCTAAGGACAATATTGTTTAAGCAACTATTTCATTGCATCATTTGTCCTAAATGGCACTTTAATGTGGAAAAAGGCAAATAGAATGACGCCAGCAAAAGTGACTGGTCATATTTCACTAACTGCAGGTTTCTGTCATATCCAACTAATCTGGAGGAAGGATTTTAAAGTTCATCTTGTGTTGACACAATAAAACGACAGGTCAAAGCCTTTGATTTGGGCCAGTTAAACTTTGTGGCCTAACAGTCACCTAATCAGTTTGGCTTAGCAGTAAAATTGGATTGTGAAGAGAGATAAAATGAAGTTTTTAGTCTTAACGAGCCTTTCTTTAACAGTGTTACAGATATGCTTCGTTTTTTATACAAAGAGAAGATTTTTAGTAAAATGGTGACACAAGTCTATCATCAACTTCAAGTAATAAATTGAGTTGTGTCAGAAAGGCATCAGGGTCTTGTGGGACATACTTCACTAGTAGCCACCTAATTTTTGCAGAAAATATGTTTAGGTTTGACTCTTTTTCTGATGCTTACATCTTTATTGATTTGGCAAATTTACCTCCAAGTTTTGGTTTCCTCATTTTTAAGATAGAGAAAATATAGTGCCTATGCTACTGTTGTTGTAAGGACTATGTGAGATATCACATGTGCTAAGTGACATGTGAGTTGTTATGAAAATATGCACCAAAGAGAGTCAGCAAAAAGAATATGGGCTTTGGAATCTGACAACCAAGATTTGAGCCTAGATTTCTCCATTTGTCTGGTCTAGCATCATGGCCAATAATTGAATTATTCTGAAACCCACATTCTTAACGAAATTTTTTTAGTCATAAGCCAGTTTAGATCATTAGTTTAAGTAAACTGTGGACTATGTTATTTACTCAAACTTGCTTTTGCCCTTGTCACCTCCAAATATCCCATCAGGAAGGACACAATACTTGGTTTTCTTTTCTCCTTTTCCTCTTTTGTTCTTTCCTTTACTTTCTTCCCTTCTTTTCTCTTCCTAATGAAATCTCACCTCTACCCTATTAATTTGACCTAAAATCATGCTCATGACAACACCTACAGTGAAGTTCAAAAACTTTATGTGGATCAAAATGTTTACCATTGGAATTTTTATGATTACAAAGAGGTACGTGATGGTAAATAGCGACAATATATTTCTAAACTATAATTTTAGAGTACTGAGTTTTGATTTCCATTTGTACTCTAATTCTTACTTGGTATTTTTATTTCCTGGAAAATATATGGCCATGATCAAAGGAATACAATGTGTTCGATTAGATTAGACTTGTTGCTCTTTGATACTAGCATTCTGGTTCTCTAGAAGCTCAGTGGACTTACACCAAAATACTGCTATCCCTTTTTCCATCATATTTAGAAGTCAGTGATAAATATCCAAATATCTTAATTTCATCATGTAATATTTCACAGTTTTCGCTTTGTGGACATAAGCCAGAAGTTTCATTATAAGATACTTGTGTTCTATTAACCTAAAGATACAATGGGCTTCCCTTGTGGCTCAGCTGGTAAAGAATCTGCTTGCAATGCGAGAGACCTGGGTTTGATCCCTGGGTTGGGAAGATCCCCTGGAGAAGGAAAAGGCTATCCAACACAGTATTCGGTCCTGGAGAATTCCATGGACTGTACCAGTCAATGGGGTGGCAAAGAATCCAACATGACTGAGCTACTTTCACTTCACTTCACTTCACAGTGAATAGATTTTCAGTGAAATTGCTGCTAAAGTAAAAGTCACCAAATTGAAATGACCTTTTGGAAAACAAAAGAATTTGTGAGTTTAAGTAACAACACATTTTTATCCTTCTGACAAAAACAATGCTGCAGGAAGACCAACGACAGCTTTGTGTGATGGCAAATACCCTGGAAGATGGCAGCATGACACCTGAATTGGCGGAGGTAATAAAACGACTGTGGAGAGATCCAGGAATACAGGCCTGCTTTGAAAGGGCATCTGAATATCAGCTCAATGACTCAGCAGCATAGTAAGTAAATGCATTTTAAAAGGAACTGTAGTTGAAACATTTACATTTAAAAATTGTAACTCTGTATACTCTGCATTTGTAACCACAAATAACAAAAGGAGATAGTTTTACATTTTTACCATGCTAAAATAACAAGTAAATGAAAGGAAAGAAAAAAGAGCAAGATTATATAAATAAGATGTAAAAAACATAACCATGGAAGCATTTTAAATAACTAATTTTGAAACTATTAATATATGTCTGAAAAGATATATATGTTGTAAATATTTTCTCCCAATTAGAAAAATTTAATCATTATGTGGGCTTCTCAGGTGGCTCAGTGGTAAAGAATCTGCCTGCCAAGCAAGAAATGTGGGTTTGATATCTGGGTCAGGAATGTCCCCTGGAGGAGAAAATGTCAACCCCCTCCAGGATTCTTACCTGGAAAATCCCATGGACAGGAGCCTGGCTAAAGTCCATGAGGCTGCAAAGGGTCAGACATGACTTAGTAACTGAGCGCAAATGTGCACCCATGCACAAACACACACATACTCATTATGCACCAAGCTCAATTCAGTTCAATTCAGTCCAGTCACTCAGTTGTGTCTGACTCTTTGCGACCCCATGAACAGCAGCACACTGGACTTCCCTGTCCATCAAAAACTCCCAGAGTTTACTCAAACTCATGTCCATTGATTGGGTGATGCCATCCAACCACCTCATCCTCTGTCATCCCCTTCTCTCACTTTCAATCTTTCCCAGCATCAGAGTTTTCCAAATGAATCAACTCTTCACATGAGGTGGCCAAAGTATTGGAGTTTCAGCTTCAGCATCAGTCCTTCCAATGAATATTCAGGACTGATTTCCTTTAGGATGGACTGGTTAGATCACCTTGCACTCTAAGGGACCCTCAAGAGTCTTCTCCAACACCACAGTTCAAAAGCATCAATTCTTTGGCTCTCAGCTTTCTTTATATTCCAACTCTCAAATCCATACATGACTACTGGAAAAACCATAGCCTTGACTAGACGGACCTTTGTTGACAAAGTAATGTCTCTGCTTTTGAACATGCTATCTAGGTTGGCCATAATTTTTCTTCCAAGCAGCAACCGTCTTTAAATTTCATGGCTGCAGTCACCATCTGCAGTGATTTTGGAGCCCCTCAAAATAAAGTCAACCACTTTTTCCCCATCTATTTCCCATGAAGTGATGGGACCAGATGCCATGATCTTTGTTTTCGACTGTTGAGCTTTAAGCCAACTTTTTCACTCTCCTCTTTCACTTTCCTCAAGAGGCTTTTGAGTTCCTCTTCACTTTCTGCCATAAGGGTGGTGTCATCTGCATATCTGAGGTTATTGATATTTCTCCTGGCAATCTTGATTCCAGCTTGTGATTCTTCCAGTCCAGCGTTTCTCATAATGTACTCTGCATATAAGTTAAATAAGCAGGGCGACAATATAGAGCCTTGATGTACTCCTTTTCCTATTTGGAAGCAGTCTGTTGTTCCATGTCCAGTTCTAACTGTTGCTTCCTGACCTGCATACAGATTTCTCAAGAGGCAGATCAGGTGGTTGGGTATTCCCAAAAGGCTTTGGCATAGTCAATAAAGTAGAAATAGATGGGGGTTTTTTTGGAACTCTCTTGTTTTTTGATGATCCAATAAATGTTGGCAATTTGATCTCTGGTTCCTCTGCCTTTTCTAAAACCAGCTTGAACATCTGGAAGTTCATGGTTGACATATTGTTGAAGTCTGTCTTGGAGAATTTGGAGCATTACTTTACTAGCGTGTGAGATGAGTGCAATTGTGTGGTAGTTTGAGCATTCTTTGGCATTGCTTTTCTTTGGGTTTGGCATGAAAACTGACTTTTTCCAGTCCTGTGGCCACTGCTGAGTTTTCCAAATTTGCTCGCATATTGAGTGCAGCCCTTTCACAGCATCATCTTTCAGGATTTGAAATAGCTCAACTGGAATTCCATCACCTCCTCTAGCTTTGTTCATAGTGATGCTTCCTAAGGCCCACTTGACTTCACATTCCAGGATGTCTGGCTCTAGGTGAGTGATCACACCATCGTGATTATCTGGGTCATGAAGATCTTTTTTGTATAGTTCTTCTGAGTATTCTTGCCACCAAACTCTAGATGAACACAAACTGGTAACATGCATGTTGAGGTGTGGACTATTCACTTCATTTCTAACCAAGTTACCAAAATCATCTTCTAAAATAACCTTATTAATGACATGTGCTTTGTCTCCCCTGGTTTGATAGGCATGATATAGAATTTCAGAAGAAAGTAATGTATTGATTTGAGGGATGTTTGTATATAGTGGGATTCTTTTGGAATCTCAAGCAAGATTATCTAATTTTCACAATAATATCAACCAGTTAGAAATTTTTAGCCATAAGCAATAGGAGGTTGTAACAGTATTTATAACTTCACTCTTAAAATGATTTTAAATATCCATTTTAGTAAATGGTTCCTGACCTGTCCCACAGTTACATGCCTGTAAGCATGTGTGCACATGCATACAAATATGATGTAACTACGTATTCTATATTTCTGTCCCTGCAAATGAATGTGTGAATGAGTATATATGCAGTTCTTCTGATGGACTCCCAACAGAACATACTAGATGTACTTAAAAAATAAAACAGTTAAGGTTAAACAAATGAAAAATTTTTGAGGACAGAACAAAAAAAAACTTTCATGATACTTTAGATTTTAAGCATAATAAGAAAGATTATGGAGAGAAAACAAACCATATAAATTCTAGGAAAACATAACAGAAACAAAAGTCCTCTGTGATTGCTCACTCATGTTCATTTAAAATTCCAAAATCCAGTGGACATATTACCCTTGGAGGAAAGTCCTATTCTTATCTCTCTGATGACATAGAGAATGGGTATTGCCCTTTGATTACATAAACAATGGTTTAATATTACTCTATGGTACAGAAAACATTGCTTTTGATATGACTCATTGAAAAAGGCAGTCACAATTAATCAGAAACTGAATTGTGGAATATTCCTATAAAATGTTGCTTAGCAAAGTTCTGGAGAAGGATGAAGAGAAAGATAGGTCGATACTTGTCATTTTAATATAGTTCCTTTTAGATACACATTATTGGTTAGACATTTTCCCTTAAAATAACGTCACAAATAAGTTTGCAATTATATTACATTATGTTTACCAAATTCTTTGCTCTTTGATATCAAAAATAATTCCATGCTGCATACCCCAAATGGGCAAAAAACTGACCTTTTACTGGTTTTCTCAGACTTCCCTTAATGTTAGCTTTTTCCTTTGTTTTGACAAAATATATTTTACAGTGAGACTATCACATTTCAAATTCATATTACAAACATTTGTCCGTTCTTCAAGTTAAACAAATCTATAAATCTCTGTACCAATTTTGTGAATGTTGCCACTAATGCAGTGATTTTTAACTACCCAGATCAATTTGCAAAGAACAGTAGAAAATAAGAAGAAAGTTGACTTCCTCCCTCTGTGTCTAAGAAAGTTTTCTTACAACATTTTTTAAAAACAATGTAAATGTTAACTTTTTTGCCTTTATGGATTCTTATAGTGAAAATTAAGTGAAAGCTTACTAAATTAGCTGAACCTCCATTGCTTTCTTCCAAAAATTAACAGGTTTTTTTAAAAATAGTTAATTACATTAATATTTTAAGCTGAAATTAATGTCAGATTGATACCACATCCAGTTTAGTTCATATACATTCTGTAGTGCATTGTATTTCTTTTCCTTCCTCTCTCTTTCTCTTTCTTCCCCCTCCCTTTTCCTTTCCTTCCTCCACGCCATCTATCCATTCATGTACCTGTCTATTAATCTATTCATCCAATTTTTCTGGAAATGAGATATTTGATTTTCTGTCAAACCTAAAGACTCTTTTAGTTGAGGTCAATAAAGGGATGAGTCCTGATCAGGGAATGTTGGTGACATAACACCTCGCCCTCCACAATCAGTACTAGCAAACTTACAGAAAAGCATCATGAGAGCAGGAAAGATTTTTAGTAATACTTTGCAGTTTGCTGATTGGGGCTGTCTAGTGCACAACAAACTCTACATGCTTTAAGATTCAACATGGACTTCACTGAAAAAGATGCTATTTGTACATGATTAGGAAAAGAATGATATTTTTTAAGTGGTTTGAACTATAGGTATTTCAGGCCTCTGGCTTATTTTAAGTTTTAGACCACAGGCTTGAGCACCCAAATTCTATATGTTTATTAAAATGAGTATTTTAGATGCAAATGTGTCACTCTGCCAATGCTTCTGCTTTGTTTGACCTCATTTATGTACGCAAATAAAAGTACATTAAAGTGTGTCTTTACCAAAGCATTCATTTACCCATAACTAAAACGGATTTAATCTCTATCACAGCAGGTATGTTTCTGTTTGGATTGCTTTTGTTTTTGCTCCTGCATGAACCAACTGACCAACAGTATACTACCACATATGCAGCCTGAGTTAACAAGAAATTCACCAAAGAACTTGCTTCAGAAACAGAGAAAATAGATAAAACAAAATATCTTCTAACATTTTCCTCTGATGTATTTATACCTTGATTTGTCTTTTTATAATAAAATTAAACTATTAGAAAAAACATGGTGATCAATTTTCACATTATACATATATGTGTTTCTGAAGTCTGACTGTCTATTTGTCCCTGACCAAAATCCCTTTGGGACACTTGACAATTCTTAGTTTATTTCAGCTTAAAATCAGAAATATCCTTCAAGAATAATTATCTACTTGGTTACTGAATTTATTTTCAAAAACAAACAGCATTAACTTTCAAGGCATTGTGCTAGGCTTTAAGGTATAACCGAAAAATTGAACTGTTGAACAATAACTAATACTCAGTTATATTCTACCTCTCAAATTCTGTCTAGATGAATGCATGTCCATTATGATCTTTTTATTTAGGTTATAAGTATAAACTTGGTTCAACATAAAAGCCAATTTGATCATAAAAACTTTACTAGGCTATCAGTATCCCTATTTAATATTTTTATAGAAATAGCCATATTGCTAAGCTCCTAAAACCTTAGTATCAAAAGTATAGAACAGGTGAATTTCAACTGTTTTTAAAGTAATAAAGCTTTACTCCAGTGGCATGATTTGGCTTGAAGGATGAAGCTAAAAGTGGTTTATTTCCTCTAATCTAATAGACTCCTCTAGAGCACACAGCTGAATCATGCTCATTCCAGGCTCTCACCACCCCTAGATCCTGTGGGCAGAAAGAGGGCAGTATTTTGGCTGGTGATAGTAAGGTGTTTAAATGTGGCCTCTGGAGAAGAGCAGAGGACATGCTGAGGCACTCTTGGAAGAGAAGAGGAGGTAGGAAAGTGTACAGTGTATAAATTCAGCTTTCTGTCCTCAGGAGCACTGACTCAGGAGTGGGTCAGCAACGTAACTAAGTAGTTCCAGCATGAACCAGAAAGAAAGCGAAAAGGTTCTTCTACTACTGACCTAACTGGATAAAATCATGGCACTTAATAAAAACAATTTCAATTCCTAAACTAGATGATCCGGGAGAAACAACACAAAACCAACAGACCACAACACTAAAACAAGCCACTCTCTTAAAATTCCAACTGCCTAAATACAAACTACAGCATTTTGAGACTAGTCTAGTGACCATCATTACAAGAAAGCATTTTTGGTAGAGGGATGATCTAAGTCCTGTAAGGAGAGCCTTCCTCTCAAATGCCTATTCAGACACCAGTGAATCCATCATATCAGCCTTGTAAAATAAAGCTAAGGCAGCACTCACCCAGCTGCCTTTACAAAAGGACCCACAGGCCAGCTGTGTGTCACACCCAGTGCTTGCAACATCCCAGCCCCTAAGCTCTTATAATTTTGAGAAGCAGAGTTTGTTAAGCATCAGTCTGGAGGTTAATCAGTTTAATGGACTCTAAATGAAAAATTCATTTGTACTGAATCCTGGTATCTTCTAACACAAAGTTAAAACTATATATGCTTTTTTTTTTTTTTTATTAGCTACCTTAATGATTTGGACAGAATAGCAGCTCCTGGCTATGTCCCAAATGAACAAGATGTTTTACATTCTCGAGTGAAAACAACTGGAATCATTGAAACTCAGTTCTCCTTTAAAGACTTGCATTTCAGGTATGAGCAAATGTCTTTTTTTAAACTCTCAACAGAAATATGCATCAGGCACATATTCTTTACGGAGAAGAGATCTAACCCATGATCAAGTGCAGTGAGGCCTTGGGCATGTTCACAAGGCCTCATGTACTTCAGTTCCATGGTCTTTCACTGCCCTCCTGTAGCTCTCCATGCCAATCCTGATCCTGAGCCTCATCTTCCTCTTCAAGAAAAAAATACCTCTTATTGAGCAGGTGGGAGCTAGATTTTAGTTTCCTCATACTTGAAACTGATATCCTAATTTGAAAAAACAAAAGGAAATACATTTAAATAACACTGATGCAACAGGTGCCAAGGATCTTGTTTCTGGACCTTCCTACTCTCCCATTTGCTTGAAATGTTATTTTGTTTACTTCACTTAAAAATGCAAATAATTTAGAAGAGAATTATTTGAATGTGATGATATCTACTGGAATAACAAGACCTATTTCATATGCATGATTTGGGTATGAGTCCATTATTTTCATTGCTGTCATATTATCAAGACCCTCCTAGCAATTCTGTTGTAAGATTATCCATTTACTATACCAAGAAATAGAAAATGTCCCTTGACACTTAAGTACCTCTCCCTATGATTGTGGATGAGATAGAATGCTGCTGCTGCTGCTGCTGCTGCTAAGTCATGCCAATCATGTCCAACTCTGTGCGACCCCATAGACGGCAGCCCACCAGGCTCCCCCATGCCTGGGATTCTCCAGGCAACAAGACTGGAGTGGGTTGCCATTTCCTTCTCCAATGCATGAAACTAAAAAGTGAAAGTGAAGTCGCTCAGTCATGTCCGACTCTTCACGACCCCATGGACTGCAACCTACCAGGCTCCTCCACCCTTGGGTTTTTCCAGGCAAGAGTACTGGAATGGGCCGCCATTGCCTTCTCCCTGAGATAGAATATTAGACATTAAAACCATGTTCTAGATGTACCCTTAAAACATAATTAAGGGTACATAAGTCCATGGGGTCTCTTGAGGGTTGGACACGACTAATGTGACTTAGCAGCAGCAGCAGCAACACAAACATAATTATTTAATGAATAAAAACATAATTAAGTCATTCATGCATTCAATAATGGGAATATATTTTAAAAGTGGAAAAAAAAATGGGAAAAGGTGACATGAATTATTTGTATCCATTGAGGAAAGATTGTTTCAGTGGGATCAAAGTTTAACTGCTTTAAAACTATTGTAATTACTGACATATAGTATTTAATTAGAATATTATTACACAGATGGCCAGGATACTTTCAAGTTAATATGGAAGAAAGCCCTGAAAACTACCCATTAATGTCAAGCACACAAATAATTAATTTTCTGAAAGATGAATGAAAGACCAAACAGGATAAAGGAACTGCAAAAATTGGGATCAACATCTCTTGGCAAACCTAAGCAGCTTGTCTTCAGGCCTGTCATCACTCTGGCACAGTTCCTCTTTGGCAACTACTTTCTCCAGCCTCCTGATCATTGATCCAGTTTTCAGGGTTGTACTTTGAGAGCCCAAATCCAATCGCTCCTCTGTTCTACCCCTCCTAAGCCTCTCAAAGCAATTTTGGCACACTCACATTTCTTTGACTCGTTCTCCTCTCCAAATTTCTCCCTGAAACAGGCTAGAAGCTGACTGCAGGCCTTGGGGCTAATCCTACCAAGGTTCCAATCACAGAGTCCCCATTAATTAGCAGCAATTGTTGAGAAATAAAATTATCTCTTCTTTGCTTGTCTAATGTGGCTGTTGTAAAAAATTAGTTGAAGTCCCAGGAGAGAATTATAACTTGGTGCTAGCTTATCTTATGTAAAGCTAATGGAATTTTCTGGATCCTAAATTGTCTTATTATTAAAACTGGCTCAGTTTTAAGAATTAACGTCACATCTTGAACATCTAGAAACTCCCACCCCTAGTTTTTCTTTACCACATCAAACAATCTAGTATCTTGTCAGAAACGCTCACTAGCATAAATTCTCTTTTTTATATCTCTGTTCCTTGAATATCCTAAGTCTTAGAGTCTTTGCACTTACTGTTCTTAACTAAAATGCTCTGACACTAGATCTCTGCAAGAACTGGCCCCTTCTTGTTAAGTTTCCCAATCAAACACTGTCCCCTCATGGAGTCTTGACCACCTTATCTATTAACCGTCCCTAAATGTCCCTGTTATAACTATATCCTGCAGAGTGTGGGTAAATATGTAACCACAAGCCCCCAGGGGTGGAGGGGGTTCAGACTGATTTTTGGCCCTTGAGGATTTCTTGGGTGTAAACACCCTAACAACAGCCATGTTCAGCTTACAAACAGGATGACACTAAATGTAGAACTGGGAAGATACACAAACAGTTCTTTCCAGCCACACCAACGTGAGCCAGTATCATTACACAATTGGTATTACACCATTTTCTCTGTTCGAACTTACCACTACATGAAACTGCCTTGTTTATCAGTTTACTCTTTTTGTTTCATGTAATCTGAGGTCCAGAAGGCCAGGGGCCATGTTTGCTTACAGCTGTATCTCCTGTGATTACCACAGTGACTAACTCAGAGTAGGCACTCAGTCAGCCTTAATCCTGCCTGGAGGAATAAATATACTGTGCCAGGCAACGATGAACACGGTCTTTACACCCTTACTGTAATATGATGAATGGGTATTGCTATCCTTACATAAGACAAAGAGTCAAAAATGGAGGCTGAAAACAGGTAGAAGGTTTCTCCAAGATCACACACAGAAATGCGAGAAATGTGATTAAAATGGCTATCTTTCTAACTTCAAAAACCATACTTCTTACACTGCTCAACCCTGACGGGTTATGAGGTAAATTGGGCTGGAAACCACTCTTGTCCTGTAGCGTAAGTGCTTCTTCCAGTGTTGCTGGTCATCCATAATTCCCTTCAGGGAGAAGAGGGAAGAGGGATAAAAAGACAGCCCACTGGGGAGATCAAGTCCTGTTGTCAGGGCTCTTTGGCACCTCACAAGTCTGTGCTCCTAAAAGGAGCGTATGTGTGAAACTGCCAATGAACACACAAAAGCTCAGGAAATCATCATTTCCTGAAACATCAAGTTCACTCAGTACCAAGTAATATCATTATCCATACATTTTAAAAAACCAAGTAGAATACAGCATTTGCATTAGGACACTAGACTTCCACTGGTACCTCATTTTCCTTTCCTTTTCTAATTCTGTGGTTAATTCTGTAAAGCATTTTAAGTTGTATAATACTTTCTTATATTGTTGGCTCATAGGAAGGAATGAGAAAGGTCTTGCTAATTCTTCATACAGTAGCAATGCTAAAATGTAAGATATTTGTGAATTGGACTGAAGCTCAATTAAGACTCATTTTGAGTCTTAACATTTTCTATAGTATGCAACCACTACCTCTTTCCCACCCACGAAAACAGGTTTTGAGCTCTTTTGTTTTCTTACTAGCTTTTGCTTTCTCTCTGGCTCAAGAGGATGTGTAATTAAGGACATCGTTTATGAGGAAAAGAATGTAGGGAATTTCTCTAGAAATAATATTTAAGCAATGAAATTTTGAAAAAATTCAAATTTTACTATAAAGCGTAAAAAACACAGTTATAGATACTTTTAAGGAACTATTTTAAATCATTAAAAATATTTCAAATCATTTAAATAGTCACAGCAATTGAGATAGTTAATCCCTTAATAAATTCTCACAGCTAAATCACTTTTTTTTTGAAGTACTAAATAGGATTATCCAAAAGTACACAGGTATTCACAGTGTAAAATTTCATAGTATTTTAAAATAGAAAGTATAAAAATAAAGTACCTTCCAACTTCATTTCGGTAAAGTGCCTAGGTACTTACATTAGCACTGATTTGTATTCACATAGCATAAATCATCCTAAAACTTTTAAAGATAAAGTTAATTTACATATTAAATTCAAGACTGTAGAATTTTAAACAGGAACATCAAAATGAAAAAATTCTCTCTGTCAATGCACTGTATCATCTTCATGTATCACCTAATTTAATGCAAATCACCTTGGAGTGTTTTTTATCATACCAGAATCTTCAACTGTCAAACTGGTAAAATTATTTCTCTTTACAGAAGTTACTATGTAAATAGAAAACGCAATGCAAGTGTGAACCCTTTTACATTTGAGTTATCAGTTATAGAGAAGTCCTTTCTTCCTATTGCTCTATGATTAAAATAATTGAAAGGAGATAAAACTATATGGAAGCTAGGGAAAAGAGGTCAGCAACTATTACAATGCAGAGATTTAGATTTTGTAATTGTAACTATTTTCAATAATATCATAGATTTACCCAATCTATGATACAAAATAAATTATAATTGTTTTGAATTTGAAGTTAAATCATGCCCAGTACGTTCATTTCTGTTGGAACATGGGACAGCTTAGGAGTGTCTCTGATTGTCTATCAAGCAATTGTAGCCTAGCTTAGGTTTGTTATTCTCTATTAGATCTCACAGAGCAATAAATCATGTATAACTATACTTTTGTTACAGGTATGTTCATGGCTAATGTTATCAAAATTATGTTATATAACATGATGTCTAATTTATTCTCATGATAGAATTTACTTTAATGACTTTAAGCATTATATTATTCAATAATCAGAGAATTCTTCTGTAGGCATTTTAAGTTACACACAAATTTAGTAGGAAATATATAATGATATTAACAATTACGGGAGTTTAGCGACCCCAGGCTACCTTATGGTGGTTAATCCTTTTGATTCTGTTTTTTAATAACCAGCAGTTAAGGGATTTAGAATGACCTCGGTGCATATTCTTTCTGTCTGCAGCATCTGCCCTAATTTATTTTCAGAACTGGGCACCAGGGAAAGACTTAGTGAAGCTCCTTTGCTAAGACGTGCAGTGGGAACACAGATACGCCTGGTGGCCCCGACTCAGGTAGCCACCTCAGGACCTTATACCTATATTTTTTGTGGGAATCAATTTACAACGTATATAAATGTCAAATCACTAGGTTGTAACATGAAATAGTATAATTTTTTATGTCAACTATACATCAATAGAAAGATAAAATTTAAAAAGTTATACCAATTCTGATATAGTCAAATATGTTGAATACATCCCATTCAACACAAGAGCTTAAAATAAATTTCTACTCAGATTAGATCTTATTTTTCTGTGGTCAAATACATAAAGGATGTCAGGAATTGTTATTTTTCCAAGAGAGTCACATGCTTATAGGATGAGCAAAGACATCTTACAAAAAATTAGCTGCAATAGCATTATAGCTATCCTAGACTATGCAATGACTTTGAAAGTATATAAAGGGCCTATTATTTCATAATAATGTATTCTAATATGAAGTATGAATAATCTTATGTAGTTAAATATTTCTGTGTTCAAGTCCCTTCAGTCATGTCCAACTCTTTGCAATTCTATGGACTGTAGCCCACCTCCATCTATGGGATTCTCCAAGCAAGAACACTGGAGTGGGTTGCCATGCCCTCCTCCATATTTAGCCAATTGTTTAACATAAATTAGTAAAGTTCAATAGTTTTCCAACTGTCTAAAATGGACTATAAAACTCAACTGCTTAGTCAACTGTTTAACATAAAGCCATAAAAGTCTGATGGCTTGCCCTATACTAATACCATGGGCAGTTTAACAAATAATTGATGCTCAATTGTTGCTTAAAACCCTGATCTGTGAATTTTTAGTTACATCATACATGTCAGGCATTTAAACACATTTTAATATTTAAGAATCCTTTCTTAAATATCAGACTTAAGGAAACATGTATTAAGTCAATTAAGCAACAAAAAAAAGAAAAAAGAAAAAAAACTTTTCAAAATGAGAACTGAAAGTTCCATCTAATGTAATCAAAGCTCTAGTTATCTTGACTATTCAGGCAATTAAGGATATTCAAGCCACATCACATATCCATTCACCTCATTAATTGTCCCAGTATATTTAACCAATCCAGATATTCAGTCAGCAAATATACATGTTGTCCTCTGATTTCTATTATTGTTTTTCTCAGAAAAGTGATGATGAAGTGTGTATTTATATTTCTTACATGCTCCACTTTGGGAATCTCCACATTTTTTTCAATGATTATAATGCTTTAGTGTTATCTGCTCATCATATCTGACTCTTTGCAACCCCGTGTAGTATAGCCCACCAGGCTCCTCTATCCATGAAATTCTCCAGGCAAGAACACTGGAATGAGTAGCCATTCCCTTCTCGAAAGTAAGCACCAATTAAAATTTAGAGGATATAAACATGAAAAGATGTAAAAAATAAATTACCACAACAACAGCAAAATAAAATGTAATATCCAAGAGAATCAATATTAAAGCAAAACTCCAGCCACTGATCTGCTTTGCCAATGAGCATTTCAGTTCAGTAACAGCAGATGGCATTAGAAAAAAGGTCAATGCTCCCTGGACCTGTGTCTCTAACATCACTCTGCATAAGGGGAAAAAAAAAAGTTTTATCAAGTGAGTCATAAAATGAGAAGATTATTAGCATGCAATCTAAGATTTTTCAGAAGCCATTTTATCAACATGAATAAAACCTTAAGACTAAGTAATCTTTGTCCTTCCTTCCTTGGGAGGCTGTAAGATACGCTGAGAGAGAGAACCGTGGGCTAAGGATCACTTACATAACTTATACCTCTTATCAACTAAATATTTGACTAAAAAGGAGAATAGCTACTTTTCACACATATGTGTTAATATCAATAGCAAAATTCAGAGAAGATAACTGATCAAAGTCAGGAGATAAACAGATGGTCCATTAAAAGAATGCAACACAACCCTTGGGAAGGGGTAAGTTTTAAAGTTTTGCACTGTTATCTGTTTGGCAACACAAAAAGGTATTTTCTGACCTGGGGAAAGGTGGCTCCACAACAAATATGCTTCTACTCTACTTGGTGAGGATTTGACAGCTAACAGTAGATAGATGTACTTGTTAGGACCTGTAGTCTAAGGAAGTAGACCTAATGAACTTCACAACAAAGCTTAACATTCACAACATAGCTGTCATATATAAAGAACCTAACATGGCACCTGCAGCCTCAAATATCAACTGGATTAATGAGCCTTGGGCAAGCTGTTTAAAGAGATAATTGTACCTATCTTATAACTTTATGGTGAAGTTTAAATAATTGTCGACTAAAAGTTTTAAAGTCTGAATGCATACTTATCATCCTTGCTTCCATAAGAATGTTTACTAAATTTTAAAAATTAAATTTGTTGGCTAATTTTTACATATTATAACCTTTAAGTCAAAACTGTCCTCTTTCTCCATTTATATTGCAAGTCTGAAACTGTAGAGGGTTTGGTAATTAGCAGCACTTACAATAGTCTTTATCCACTCCAGTGTTCTTGCCTGGAGAATCCCAGGGACGGGGGAGCCTGGTGGGCTGCCGTCTATGGGGTCGCACAGAGTTGGACACAACTGAAGTGACTTAGCAGCAGCAGCAGCAGCAATAGTCTTTGAAAGTGAAACTGAAAGTCCCTCAGTCGTGTCCAACTCTTTGCGACCCCATGGACTGTATAGTCCGTGGAATTCTCCAGGCCATGATACTAGAGTGGGTAGCCGTTCCATTCTCCAGGACATCTTCCCAACCCAGAGATCGAACCAGATCTCCCACATTGCAGGTGGATTTTTTATCAGCTGAGCCACAAGGGAAGCCCAAGAATATAGGAGGGGGTAGCCTAACCCTTCTCCAGTGAATCTTCCTAACCCAGGAACCGAATCTGGGTCTCCTGCATTGCAGGTGGATTCTTTACCAGCTGAGCTACCAGGGAACCCCATAATAGTCTTTATTGAGATCAAATTTAAATTTCTAAACCATGTAACTATCGAACTCCTAAACATCGTCTTCAATAATATGAGCAACTTCTCTTTCAATATACTACTAAATGGAGTGATTTTGCATTGGTACACACGTATTTGAGGAATTTTAGTTCTATACGACTGTTCTTTACTGGATTAATATGTCAAATATTAAGCACTAGAGAAGTACAATGTGTGGTACTTCTGATTATCTTCAATAAGTCAGCTGACTAATGTTTAATACCCCAATATAGTTATTACCTTCTGTACAGGTTGGGTGTTCCTTGGTGTTGAATATTTAATATCTTGGGATCAAGCTATTATGAAAGCCCTGTAATTTTTCCTTTGCCTCTAGTCTCTTCCTCATCAAATCTGTCTTCAGATTTGAACTCAAATCAAAGTGACCTAACAGTAAGCACACAAGCAAATGTTAATTCCCTAGTTCAAAATCACCTATGGATTGCCATTGACCGCAATATAAAAACTGATCTTCTCATGTAATAGAAAAGACAGAAAATCTATTTCTGGTCTAACACCTCAGGCTTACTCTCGGGTGCTCAAATCCTTTACTCTTGCTTTTGCTCTTATTGCCTCTATCTGGAACACTCTTTTTGCACACTATCTTCTCTGCAGTTTCTGATCACTCCATTTCACATATGTGCATACACACACAGACCACACACACAACTACCACCACTACAACCAGATCAGAAGATTCTCAAGACTGAAAATCTAACACTTAGAATGTAATAAATGCTCAATATATATTTGCTGACTCAGGCCATAAATTTCAATATTTTACCATAACCTTCACATTCTCCAAAATATAATTGTTTGTCTCAAGCATGCCATGTTCTCTCATTCCTTGATGACTTAGACATGCACTTTGGGTAAAAATCCTCCCTCCGTTTCCTTAACATGGAAACTATTCATTTATTTGCAAGTATTTATTGCATGTTTGGAGAAGGCAATGGCACCCTACTCCAGTACACTTGCCTAGAAAATCCCGTGGATGGAGGAGTCTGGAAGGCTGTAGTCCATGAGGTGGCTAAGAGTCGGACACGACTGAGCGACTTCACTTTCACTTTTCACTTGCATGCATTGGAGAGGGAAATGGCAACCCACTCCAGTGTTCTTGCCTGGAGAATCCCAGGGACAGAGAGCCTGGTAGGAGGCCATCTATGGGGTTGCACAGAGTCGGACACGACTGAAGCGACTTAGCAGCAGCAGTGTAGATAAGGTCCCTGCCCTCATGAGACCACTATTCTATCAGGGAGATGATAACTACGAAACATATGAAAAAATAAATCACAGTCGTTGATTGTGACAATTACTATAAAAGAAATGGAGTGATACAACAGAAAGTAAATGGGCAGCGGAAAGAGTTAACAATTTACAAAGGATGCTCTAGGTGGCTATCTGCAAAATCTCGATATTGATATTAAGACCCGAACATTGAGGAGAAAAACAGTCTTATGGAAGGAAGAACTGAACCATGTTGCCTGGAAGGGAGTTGGACTATGCAAAAGTCCTAAGATAGCAAAAAGTTAGATTTATATTAAAGGAACTGAATGAAAAGCATTGTGATTGGATTGCATTGAAAAGAAGAATGGTAGGAACTAAGCTTGCAAAGATAGGAATGAACAAAAACAGGTAGAACCTTAGAGGTCATCAAAAAATAGTTTGTGTTTGATGCTAAGGGCTTCCCTGGTGGTTCAGTAGTAAAGAATTCACCTGCAATGCAGGAAATCCAGGAGACGTGGATTCAATCCCTGGGTCAGAAGATTCCCTGGAGGAGGACATGGCAACCCACTTTAGTATTCTCATCATGAAAGTCCTATAGACAGAAGTGTCTGGTGGGTTACAGTCCACAGGGTCACAAAGAGTCAGACACAACTGAAGTCACTGAGCATACACTAAGGGGAAAAGAAGCCTTTGAAAAATTGTAAGCGGGAAAGTGGTATAATAAGATTTACATTAGGATAAAATTCTGAGTGCTGTGAGAATTTGTTTTTAGAGCTTTTAGAAACAGGGAGACCAATTAGAACATTTCTATAGTATCCCTGTGAGAAACTGTGGTGGCTTGTACAAGAGAGGAGTTTCAAAGGAGTGGATGAATTAGAAACTGCATTTCACATGTGCACTATATGGAAGGGAAAGAGGGGGATTACAAAGGATTCCTAGCTTCTTTATCGAGTTTCTCTATCCACATTGGTGCTTTTTATCAAAACACAAAACCAGAGGGAGGACCAAATTTTCTAACATTTCCTTTAAGTTTCATGATCACTCAAGATGACTTAAATCATCCTTTGGGCTCGTATTTAACCTTCTATGTTAGTATACATATATATATGGACATGAATCTGAGCAAACTCCAAGAGACAGTGAAGGACTAGGGAGCCTGGCATGCTGCAATCTATGGAGTCACAAAGAGTCAGACATGACTTAGTGACTGAACAACAACAACAAATTAGAATATTTATTAAAAAATATTATAATAATTTATTTTTCTCTTTACAAGACAGCAAGCTCATTGAAGACAGTGACTGTATCTTTTTATCTTTGTGTCAGTAGGCTTAGCACAGGGTCGAGTTCATAGTAGGCAGATGATAATTGTTCAAATGAATGAATGAATGAATGTAGGAGGAGCTCAGCGAACAAGCAAGACTTGTAGCATCAGAACTATGACAACTTTCAACCTTCTCTGGGCTCTAGTAATTTAAGAATACAGATAGTCTTTGATCAAAATCTCTAAGGCCAACAGATATCTTACTAAAACTTCAAACTGCTGTAAATTTCCCAGTTGCTCAAAGTCAGTATGTGAATTATTTTACTCCACCCTGTGTAAATACATGCTAAGTCGCCTCAGTCTGACTCTCTGCGACCCTATGGACTCTAGCCCTTCAGGCTCCTCTGTCCGAGGGGATTCTCCAGGCAAGAATGCTGGAATGGGTTGTCATTCCCTCCTCCAGGGGATCTTTCTAACTCAGGGGTCAAACCCACGCCTCTTACATCTCCAGCATTGTCAGGCGGGTTCTTTACCACTAGCGTCACCTGGGATGCCTGCATGAAAACCAAAAAATAAATAAAAGTTCTCTTCTTCTGTAGTCCTTGAGCTGCAAGTTACCCGAATAAGTCTTACTTCATAATCAATAAAAATTAAAAGACTACCTTTAAACATATGAGAGCATTCATTTATAATTTCAAATGTTCATCTTAATGTAAATTTTGGAGGATATTTGCAAGATTCATTTTTCTGTTATCCTTACTTTTTTAAAGAATGTTTGATGTAGGTGGACAGAGATCTGAAAGAAAGAAGTGGATTCACTGCTTTGAAGGAGTTACATGCATTATATTTTGTGCTGCACTCAGTGCCTACGACATGGTTCTGGTGGAAGATGAAGAAGTGGTAAGTCTAAAAGGAAGACAAGATCGAGATAAAAACTAAGCATTTGTGATTTCCAATAGGACTACCCCATTCCCCAACTCAGTTAAGAACTTCCAAAGACAGATGCTATTTCTAGATCCTTGTTCATAATCCCCACCATTAATATCTTGCAAACAACAATCCCACACATTTTCATCTTTTATATCTAACAGAACAGAATGCATGAAAGCCTTCACCTGTTCAACAGTATCTGTAATCACAAGTACTTTGCAACCACCTCCATTGTCCTGTTTCTCAATAAAAAAGATCTCTTTCAAGAAAAAGTTACCAAAGTGCATCTTAGTATCTGCTTTCCAGAGTATACTGGTAAGATTCTTTTCCTTTAATTCCAAAGTAGTAAATTCTTGTATAGAGATACACTTTTCTATCTGGACCTTGATGTATAATATTTAGGAGTTTTGAGGCTTATGATACTTTTTGAGTCATGTGTATGATCCACATTGGAATGAATTTTACAAATAAAAGAGGAAACCCTCTCTACACTGCCTGCATTAAAGCAAAGCTGTAATGAATAAAGGGGAAGTGGTTAGACCAAACAGGGCTGAGACTCCATATAATGTATCAAATGGCATTGCAAACTATATTATCTTAAAATTATGATAAGTATAAATTTTATTTCAAATTGGCATCTTTTAGATATTTCCCAATGAAACTTTATAATGCTGTACTAGATCTCAGTGACTCTTCAAATTCAGAATTAAGTTTCCGGAGGAAGATCTTGAATCAATTTGAGAATAGTGACAGCTTTTTTTTCCAGTTTTCCTACCTCCTAGAGTTTTAGTACTGACCCTGTTTGCTATTGACTATAAATGTCAGGTTCTCTAGAAGGGTTGTATTTTTTTTGGAGACTGTTTTTTTTTTTTTTTGGTAAATAGTTATATGCTCTGTTGTTAATAAAACTGTGTTAGATGGAGATATTTATGGTTTAAACACAAATATGGGCTTCCCTGGTGGCTCAGTTGGTAAAGAATCCGCCTGCAATGCAGGAGACCTGAGTTCAATCCCTGGGTTGGGAAGATCCCGTGGAGGAGGACATGGCAACCCATTCAGTATTCTTGCCTGGAGCATCCCCAAGGACAGAGGAACCTGATGGGACACAGTCCATGGGGTCGCAAAGAAGTGGACACGACTGAGCGCCTTAGTTCAAGCAAAAGTTATAAATCTAGTTTACCACTTAGATATGTGGGTAGCCCAAATGTGCTAGGGTTGTGGTACTTTGTCAAAATAGCTACTTAGGCTAATCTATAAGGACTGCTTATAGCTTTTTTATTTATAAATATTAATTATATGCTTATATATTTGTCATGTAATTAAGTATAATTACATGAATGTTGTATTGATTGTTACAAATTAAATATAGAATCATAATTAAGCACTTTATGTGTTCCAGTAAGTTATAATCTTAATTTCTTAGAGCAATTTTTAGTTAATAGAAAAAGTGAACAGAAAATAGAGAGTTTTCATATATTTCCTCTCTGGTCAGCTCCCATCGTTTGCCCTATTAAAACACCTTGACTTGGAGTCATACATTTATTTTGTTACAACTGATGAGCAGATATTGATACGTTATTAACCAAAGTCCATGATGATATTTTACATCAGAATAAACTCTGTGTTACACAGTCTGATGGGTAATACCAAACACATGTCAGATACCCAGCATTCTTGTGTTACCCAGAATAGTGTCACTACACTAAAACTCCCTGGGATCTACCTATTCATGTCCTTTTCCTTACCTCCAACCCTTACAACCACTGTTCTTTTCACTATTACTATACTTTTGCCCTCCCCAGAATGTTATATAGCTGGAATCTTACAGTACATGCCTATCACTTTTTCAGTTTCATTCACACAATTTTTTTTTCTCTCTCCTACCTACCTTCAAAGTCCAGCTCAAAAACTACCTCATTATGTATTCCACTCATCTTCAATTTCCGTTCTTTTCTTTTAGTTCATATTAACACACATGCACACACGCATGCACATATTTACAAGCATCGTCTTTGACTTACGTCTAGGCTTTCTTACTCACTTTGTTGTATAAATACGTTAGTTGTTGCTGTTGTTTAGTCACTATGTTATGCCTGACACTTTTGCGACCACAGGAACTGTAGCCTGCCGATCTCCTCTGTCCTTGGGAATTGCCAGGCAAGAATTCTGGAGTGGGTTGCCATTTCCTTCTCTAGGGGATCTTCTCGACTCAGGGATCGAACCCACGTCTTCTGTATTGGTGGGTGGGTTCTTTTTCACTGAGCCACCAGGGGAGGCCTCAAATATGTTAGTAGTTCCACTATATTTTGATGTTTTCATGCAGAGGTTACATTTTAACCACTTGAAACCCTCAGTAGGGTAAGCATAGTTTCCAACACAAAGTAGATTTTCTATAAATCCCTGATAATTAGCCATTGCCATTTTGATGTTTTAACCCTGAGCACATCAAACAGCACACACAGTAAAGTTCTAAAGATTATTTATAATTGTATGCTTTTTAAATGCAATTATGGTTTACTTCTTTAACTTTTTTTTTTAACAAGGTCCAAATACATTTGAAGATGCAGGGAATTACATCAAGAACCAGTTTCTAGACCTGAATTTAAAAAAAGAAGATAAGGAAATTTATTCCCACATGACCTGTGCCACAGACACTCAAAATGTCAAGTTCGTGTTTGATGCAGTTACAGATATAATAATCAAAGAGAATCTGAAAGACTGCGGGCTTTTCTAATTAATGCTTTTTTTCTTCCACTCCTGCTCCTGTACACTTTTCAAGATATAAAAGGTGCTGTGTGATATATTTAGTTTTAATAGATACTAACTTGAATAACTAGTGTTGTAAGGCAAAAATTTTCACACAAACATTTTAATGTATTGTCACCTTTCTTTGGTAAGGTTTATTTGAGGTAGCAAGAATTGGGGGTGTCTGATGCCTTCAGTTCTGAAAACTGATACATTGTGGTAGCACTCTTACTGTACATATCAGTGACACTGAATTTTCTTGGAAGTAAATTCTGCATTGTGGCCTATTTTAGAACAATGGGGGGAAAAAACAATGTCTTCTATATTATTTCCATTGGCCAGAATTTGAGAGGCATTCATTTTTGCTGATAATATATCTGTGCCTATAACCATAGAAACATTCAAAGATGATATATGTGGCATTTTATTGGTCAATTACTCCTTTTCAACCAGTGCAAATGAAATGTTCACTATACATGTACCTCTTGTTGGAGATTATACATGCCAAAGAAATGCATATAATTTTATCTGCTACTTTTCCATAGGAAGGAAAAAATATTAATGCTGAATTTACCTTTAGAATTGAGGATTTCAATAACGTATTTTTGTACCAATCCAACTGTACCAATCCACACACCATGTGTGATCAAGACAGTGTAAGACTGCTCAGGCTGAAGAGTCATCCTAAGGGGAGTACTCCTCTCCCCCATTTTACTTCGGAGCAGCGTGGAACGTTATTACAATTAATGGTTTGAGGACAATACATCGTGACCGCAAGAGAAAAAAAAATAATTAAATATCTTAGCACTAGTGTGTTTTAACTTTGTGAATAAGAAGTAGGAAGTAAGAGTAAATAATTAGGAGATTATTTTAGAAGAGAAACTGAGCTTCTTGTTTGTAGCATATGCTCCTTTCTAATGTTATATGGTATGCTAGTGGTCAAAGCCTACTCTTTAAAAGATTATTTGGTGCATTACCAACACAATCATTATTTATGAACAGAAAAGATGACTTTTGTTTCCCTTTTTTAAAGTGTGCATCAGTTACAACATATATTTTTAAAACATGTCTGATATTTAACTTATCCACTTTTGAAGGTGATATACAGGTCAGGATAGGGGAACAGTGCATAAGATCTATAATTACTCCGAAAAGAGAGCTAATTAGATTAGATAATTGGATGAGATGAAAGGAATATAAATTAAGCAATTTGCCAATAGGTAGCTCTGGTGGATTTAGGTAGTCCTGTCTCAGGGTCACTGCTTCACTGTTCTATAATACATTTCCAACCTAAGCACGTAAGAATGATCCCCATTCAGTGAGTAACCTTGACAAGAGCATTTCTGGCTTTATTTTCAAAAACACAAGGAGTTATCAACAAATATGATCAAATAGAAATGTTATATTAAGAACAATTAATTTGAAATTTCTTTGCAAAATACAAGTTATTAAGGAGCCTAAGATAACAAGGACAAACAATGCACAAGAAATCATTCAGTTCAGGCACTCAATAAATTTTTCTGGCTGAAAACCATTATCTATTAAACAAGTCCACATTTTACTAGGAGCTATATAATGCTTTGAGATTTTAAATTAAGATTACAAATACTATCATTTTATCCACTACTTTGTCTTTTTGTTCTCCTGTTCTACTTTAATCTATTTTTCTCTATCAGTGTGAAGATAATGTTCCAGAAAGTAATTTTTTGAAATAGTATTACTATTATAATTTATATTTTGACTCTGACTTATACTTAGAGTTCCTATTTTAGATAACATAGGTAGAAAGGGTAAGGTCAAAAATGGCCTTTTAAAAATATATAACTCATTTTGATCTTAGCAAAAAATTAATAGACATCATTTATTTATGAAATCTTGTTCTGAGAACTTTAAAAATATATGTTAAACTACTGCTACTACTAAGTCGCTTCAGTCGTGTCTGACTCTGTGCGACCCCATAGACGGCAGCCCACCAGGCTCCCCTGTTCCTGGGATTCTCCAGGCAAGAACACTGGAGTGGGCTGCCATTTCCTTCTCCAATGCAGGAAAGTGAAAGTGAAAGTGAAGTCGCTCAGTCGTCTCCAACTCGTAGCGACCCCATGGACTGTGCCCACCAGGCTCCTCCGTCCATGGGATTTTCCAGGCAAGAGTACTGGAGTGGGGTGCCATTGGAGGTCAGCTGGGTTTATCTTTTTAAAAACTGTTATGTTTCTTCCAATTCTATAATTAAATTAAAAAAAAATTTTCTTCACAAAAGTGGATACAAAGAATTTGAGGTTAAACGAAGTAACAGAATGAGAAACAGGAAGTTATACTTCAGCTAGAAGAAACTCACCTTGAGACTAGAAATGTTACAATTGATTAGACTCAAAACTTCTATTGCAACTGAAAATCCAATATTTTAACTGTATAGTTAGTGTTTTTGCTTTCATACTATCTCAAGGAAGTAGTATTTGTCATTCAAAAATTCAAATGTGATTATAATGATATTTTCCTTTTCTGTTATTTGTGTCTTTTCTTCCTGATTGACAATGTTTTATAACCCTGCTTGTCTTAGATTTTTAATACCCCCAACTCATAACTCTCTAACATATGTCCAATTGTAGACACACTGCACTGCCTCAGAAATCTGGTGTGGGCTTACATCTAATAGGGTCACTAATAACTAGTTCTTGCAGAGTTCTTCCAGAAGCATGAACTGATTTAACAAATAAACTTTTGCCTCTTAGAACTACCTGGAGAGTTAAATGAAGAAGAGTATTAATTGGGTAATATCTTTGTGTCAAAATATAAAAGTTGGCAACTCTATGAAGAAGGTCTATGAAAAGGGGGTTTCAAATTCTGTGAAATCTACAACATAACTTATAGATATCCAATATCCTACTGATTAACAACATTTATAAACAACAGTTTTTGTGTATGTCACAAAAATAGGCTCACTACTTTTATAGGCCGTGAGCCTGTCCTAATACACATTTTCTTACTCAATCCAATAGCCTATTTTAAACACAAAAGGTATTTTTAAATACTCAACAGAGAATTACTCAGGCTTAACATAATCAAACACTATGTATACAAGCGAAAAAAATAATCTTTTCTGTTGACTTAATGTGTTTTCACAGTGCTATGCCACATGTAGAAAGGTTGATAAATGTGTATCTACTAAAAACAAAATATTTGTAAAAACTATAGGAGAATTATGCATTCTCTAACTTGGAATAACTTTAAAAATAGGAGAAATAACAATCTGCCTAAGGGGAGGGTTATAACCATCACTCCTTTGCCTAAGGTAGAGCCAGGATTTACTGGAGAATATAACCAGCTAAGGCCCTCATTCAAAACATTTAGGAATTTTTCTACATTTTTACAATGGCCTATAGCCACTTGGGGGCACACTTATATCATGTGTTTTTCTTCCCAAATGTTGCAAACATAATGAATTTGGATTATTGGTAACGTTAATGACACAGATAATAAAATCCTATTAGTAATCACGGATCATTTTGTGTTTCCAGCTCAGTAGTACATGATAATTTTCTGATAATCATAATATGCACGATCTTAATCAAATTTTTGAGTAATGGCTATTAAAACAGCTTGAAATTTGTTTGATATTATACAGATATTTAGTTTCTTTGCATGCTTTTATTTTCTGCCATTTTCAAACTATTATTAAATCTGAATAACCATTAATTTTGCAAAGTGTATTTTTCCATTAATTTGAATTGTTTCTAAAATCTTGATTAGCTTATAGTGAAAGAATAATTTGAAGCCCAACAATTATGTTTTGTGAATAGTTATTAATTAGATGCTTATTAGTGTGTTATCTTTTCAATAAATCAAAGTAAAATTCCACTCTTCTATAATATTAGCCATTCCATTATTCTTTTTATTACAACTTTTTCTGTACCCACCACTGCAGTAAATCAAGAGGGAAATGAGCGCTCTGTGACATTTTTCTATTAACAGCACTGCCACTCCCAGCACATTTTCCACTAGTAATAGTACAACTGTTATTTTAAGCCACATTTGTCACACTAGTTAAGAAATAAAGAGTCACAAGAAAGAAAAAAGAAATAAAAAGACTCTAATTTACTTCACAAGGACAGTAAGAATCCTGTAATTATTATACCTTTCAGATAAAGAATAATACATGTGACACACAAATATAGTGATTGTTTGAAAGACATTCACATTTTCTCAATTGGTCAGATTAAAACAAACAGCACATATATGGAATGGCAAATCTTTTTTTCAATGTATATTGCTGTGAGTTTTCTGGAAAAAATAAAAAAGGTCAAATATGAAATGCCAGTGTAATATCAAAACCAATGAAAACTGTCTTTTAACATATTAAAAGTCTTACATTGGAGAAAATACTAGATGACTGTACATACAGTTAGCATATGAAATTTCAACACAAAAAGCACCCCATGTAAAACACCAAAGAAAAAGATGATCTATGTGTGATGATCTTACTCAGTTAAAATCTGAATATTTAATGACATTTTTGAAATACTGATGGACAAGTGTACATTTGGGGCTTTCCTGGTTGCTCAGCTGGTAAAGAATCTGCCTCCAATGTGGGAGACCGGGGTTCGATCTCTGGGTTGGAAACATTCCCCTGGAGAAGAGAAAGGTACCCACCTCTGTATTCTGGCCTGGAGAATTCCATGAACTATATAGTCCATGAGGTCGCAGAGAGTCTGACACAACTGAGCGACTTTCACTTTCTTTCAAATGTACATTTATATATTGCATAAACTAAGGAAGACAATTCACCAACAAATGAAGTGATTTTATTTCCCTTGGAGTTAGTCAAGTTATTCATCAGTGAGTCCATTAGTGTTTATTTTCTAGCATATCTGAGACAGAACAACACAAAGAGTAACTTTGTGTTGTTACTCACACATACGATGTGCTCCCCTATAATACCTTCATAATTATCTGTACCTTTTGAACCAAAAGGTAGAAAATTTTATTTAAAAAAAACGCACAAACTACATGGATTACATCTAAAACAGAAAAAAGTACATACTCATTTTGATAATTCTGTTTTTTGGTAAATATAAAAAGAAGCATTGCTTCCTAATCTAAAGCAGCAGCCACACTGTTTTGCTCTAAAGCAGGAGAGGAAGTATCTGGGCAGTTATATTCTAGACCACTACACATGAAGACTTCATTAAACTCAGATTTCAAGAGCAAATTACTCATCAGGCATTTTATCCTGAATCTGAGGCAAAAAGTCCTCTTGAACTACATTTTTCCTTCAAGGATAGGTGATATGGTCACTGTAGGAAACCCTTGGCTGTGCTTGAGAATTGGCATTTAAATCTCAGTTTTGTCACCAATCATCCCCCTGTGAGACATTGAACACAATTTTTTTCCATGTGGCTGCTTTTCTTATCTACAGATGAACAGAGTACATTAAACAATCACCACAAACCAATACACTCTGAGCTTCTGAATCAGCAACATCTTTGAACACTGGTACCAGAGTAAGTTTGTCTTAACTGTGTATTGAAAGAAAACAATAACAGAAAGAGGAATGATATGTAAAGAGTCTTTAATTAGCACTTAAAATGTGACTTAATAAAATATGTGACTTTCTTCTGTTTTCACTGCTCAACTGAGCACTAGACGTGTTATTTAGTCCTGGAAAGAATAGTCTAGCACCTGGCATTGTCCCTAGTTAAGACTTCACCAGGAAGACAACTCATAGTTCAGCCAGGTATAATAGAGCATCCATTACCATCCAAAGAAGCAAAACTGCATTGATTCATGTTTAAAAAAAAAAAGTTAAATACCAATGTAACAGCTTATAAATTTACCAAACACTCAATTACATGCTTAAAATGAATGAACATGTAAATTATCCCTCAAAACAATAATAACTTTTAAAAAGAATAATATGGCACCCATTCTCCCCCATAGTATCTCACATATGTAATGGCATTAATAAGTTTTTAACAAATTAATAAACAATAAGGTCATATCCCCTTAATGACCTCTCTGACTGAAACAGATGAATACTAATCTCCAATATCTCTGTCTACCCTAGGATATAGGTCTGCCCTCCCCACATAGTGGGTTGCTCAAGAGTAATAAATCAGTTCTACTTTTTTAAAATTCCTGAAAGCTTAGATCACTCTCATTCTAAAATACAGTTTCAGGTTAAATCTAGTAGTCAGGGGACAGGCCCTGGTCCTTCACACAGTGGGTCCTTAGCTCTTGCTATTTTGTCGTCTGGACCGCCCGCTCGCACCCCAGGCCTTATGGGCTCCTGCTTATTCTTCAGATTTTAAATCAGTGTTGACATCTTGAGACAGGGGTTCCCAGATCTCAGAGATACAAGTTCACCTGCTTCATACTTGTATAGCTTTTCATAGTAAATCCACTCTTTATACTTTGCTGACATTGACAGTGAAATATTTATGTGTAGGTTTGATATTTGTACACAGTACTGGTGCACCGATATTGATGTGTATTTGTTTCTCCACTTTACTGTCAGTTTCTTGAGGGTGGAGCCAATATGTGGGTTTTCCACAGTTGTGTTTGATGCAAATGGTAGTTGTTCAGTTGTGTCCAATTCTTTGCGACCCCCTGGATTGTAGCCTGCCAGTCTCCTCTGTCATGAAATTCTTATCTAGAAATCAGAAGTATTTTTCCACCTTTATTTTTCTTTACCTAAGATCAGTTTCCTAATCCCTGGATGTATACTTTAACTGCCTTTGGGGACATAATCAGACAAGTAAAACTCAACATTTTAACAATTAAACTCAGGATTTAGTAAGTTTAATTAATCTCAAAAAACTATCCCTCCTCTTGTGATTTCTTGGTTGTTTATTCCAGACCTCAGGCTCTACCTTCTTTCTCTCATGTGTTACCTATCTTAAATTATTCAACAAGTTCTATTATTGCTCTACATCTTAAATATTTCTTTATTTGCTTTTTTTCTATCATCACCACCCCTGTCTAGTTCAAGTCTCTCTCTTGCAGAGATTCCTGGCTCCTTAAACTCTCTGCCCAACATCCATTCCTGCCCCTCCCTGTCTATTCTCCACCCAACTGACAGGATGGACTTTCTGAAATGCAGAACAATTACATTACAGGGCTTCAAATGCTTCCGTGGCTCTCCAGTGTCATAAAGTCCAACTGCCATAACATCGACATGGTCTCCCTGACCTGGTACCTTTTTTCCTCTCTAGCCCATCTTTGCCATTCTTTAGTCTAAATCCACTTGCAAATGTGTTCCCTCCTAAAACACTGTCCTTCTCATCCATTGATTAATTAACTCAACCTTTAGGTTTTGACTTTTTTCAGTTCTCTCCTCACCTGCCAGGTCTTGGCTAACTACTGCTCTATGTGCTTGTTCACCCTATATCTCCTTCTCTGTAAGCCTTATCATGATAAGGAAGGCAAGTAAATTCATGCTCTATTACTCTGTGCGTGCATTTTACCATTTTTAACTCTATCTTAATGTTCCTGGTGGGGTGCTGCTGCTGCTGCTGCTGCTGCTGCTGCTGCTGCTGCTACTAAGTCGCTTCAGTCGTGTCCGACTCTGTGCGACCCCATAGACAGCAGCCCACTAGGCTTCCCCATCCCTGGGATTCTCCAGGCAAGCATACCAGAGTGGCTTGCCATTTCCTTCTCCAATGCATGAAAGTGAAAAGTGAAAGTGAATTCGCTCAGTCGTGTCCGACTCTTAGCGACCCCATGGACTGCAGCCTACCAGGCTCCTCCATCCATGGGGTTTTCCAGGCAAGAGTACTGGAGTGGGGCGCCATTGCCTTCTCCTGGTGGGGTAGGAATAAATAAAAATATCTAAAGAAAATGATATATCATAGTAAAAGAACATCATTTGTTTCTCCTCAATTCAGACTTGCAAAAAGTCTTGAATGCATTTGGCAAAATTTCCGATTGGTAAATCAACATACCAATTTAATATTCTAAACAAATCTACATAAATATGTCAGCAATCTGTTTCCCAAAGCCATTTACCACATCCTATTGGTATCAGTAGGAACAGACATGTTTCTAGAGAAGTCAAACAGATTACTATTGAGAGAAGCTATAGCTAACCCTATCCTAAAGACATCTGAAAGAAAACACCAGTGTTGCCTTTCCTGCCAGCCTGACACCTCTATAAACAGAGACACATCTAAACGTCCTAGAGATTTGAAATGAGATTTTTGATCCAGAGAAGCCATATAAGACATGTAGTTTTTTTTCTTTTTGAAGTTCGGGATAATGAATAACTGAACATTACAAAATCCTATAATAATTAGTCTATTTGTATAAAAAATAAGCTTTAAAGTGTGAGCATTGCCTTAATTGTTCACAAAGGGAGAATTATACCACATAAAGCACTATCTTAGAACAGCAAAATCTGTGTTAGTTGTTCAGTCATGTCCAACTCTTTGCAACCCCTTGGACTGTAGCCCACCAGGTTCCTCTGTCCATGGAATTCTCCAGGCAAGAATACTGGAGTGGGTTGCCTTTCCCTTCTCCAGGGGATCTTCCCAACCCAGGGATCGAACCTGGGTCTCCTGCATTGCAGGCAGATTCTTTACCAACTGAGTCACCAGGGAAGTCCATAAAAACAGCAAAACCCAAAAAAAAAGAATTAATGTTTACAATCTTTGAACATTTCTTTCATAACTTTCAATGATATTTTTAAAAATAATTAGAAGATTTAAATTTACTGCTAATATTTTTCTATTCTTTTTGTTTTTGTTGTTAAATCTCCTCAAGTCTTTCAAAAGCAACATTTATCTCGTAGCAGGACAGACTCTGAATTTTCTCTGTACACAACCACCTTACAAACAAATCATATTTTCATCAAAGTATCAGTCCCTTTTAAAGTTAGTTCTCTCTATACTATAAATAACCCTTACCTGGAACATTCCAGAAGATTATCAAACATACTTGATCAAAGTTCTAGTACAGCTTTTCAGAAAATGCTTACACTTCAAAACTTGCAATGTAACTTGGAGAATTTATAAACAGATCAATGACCCTTTAATATCTACAAATACAAGTAAATAATCTCTATTAGTCATTCAGTCATGTCTGACTCTTTGCAACACCTTGGAATGTAGCCTACCAGGCTCCTCCATCCATGGGATTCTCCAGGCAAGAATACTGGAGTGGATTGCCATTCCCTTCTTCCGGGGATCTTCCTGACCCAGGGATTGAACCTAGGTCTCCTGCTTTGATTCTTTACCAACTGAGCCACCAGGGAAACCCATAAGTAGATAATAGTGGAACTCTTATGTTTTCCATAACTTGAATCTATTATTTTCCTTAAAATTTCTCACATTTAAAAATATTACATAAAAGATACTTCCTTCACAGAGATGCATAAGAATATTGGTGATAGATTTCAGTGGGAAGTCAATAAAGACTAATCTTGATGAGGTTAGTAACTGTGATCTTTGATACAGATTTAGGTATCTGGTAATTTCCATTAATCATATGAGTGTGTATGTATATTTAACAGGAAGAAAGATCATAACATTTTTAGATTTCTTCTAATGTCCTTCCTTAAATTTTTAAATCTATCAAATCTAGTAAATCTTAATTTTTTTTGCTGTAAATTAATTGAGCCAAGTTCCTAAATACAATTGCCTTCATCACCTCATGCTTCATGAAGACCTAACATACCTTTGCTAAATATTGTTTTTAAAATGTTTTTTAAACTATTGAAACCTACCTTTCTTGAACTCACAAATTTAAGCCAACCAGTTGGGAATTTAAAATTTTTCTGATATAATTCATGAGACTTTAAATGATTGCATAGAAAAAAAGCTTAAAGATTCGATAAATTTCTACTGTCTATGGACTGTCTGTGCTGTCTCTCAGTTGTATTTCAATTCTAAAAATGTAAGCTTCGAATTTTAAAGAGATTTGAAGAAGCAAATTCTCCTTCATGCATGATCAGACAAAATGACAAGCAGCTTGCCATCTATTAAACTCACAGGCAATTTGACTGTGAGGCAGGCAATTTGACTTTCTGATGATCAGGTAAAAAAAGTGTTGTGATATTTACCTTCTGAAAGTAATATTTTCACTTTGAAAGTCTTTTTTTTCCCCCTAAGTTAAATCAAGTATTACTCCATGAGAGGCCTATCTTCAAACCCCATCTCAGCAGAGGCCCATCAGATTATTTATATTACATTTGTGAGCTCTGGCCACAAAAAGCCCAGCTGAGCCCACAGCATTTTACAAGTGTTCTAAACCCAGGAGGCAGGCATATCAAACATCCACATACTAATTGTGACATTAATCTCTAGCCATCAGCTGACTAAGGATATCAGAGCTATAATAAAAACATGCTGCAGTTTTAATCACTTCACCAAGTAACCCATGTGGTGCCATATCTTATTTCCATACCAACAAGGAGTGGCAACAAGCAGGAACAGTACAGCCGAGCACAAATTTTGAAAGAGAATCTTACGTTTAGATATGTAAGCTGTGTAAGCAGGGTATGAAAAACTGCCAATTTAGAGCTCAAACAGCATTTATTTTTGATCACCTGTCTGTACAAGAAACTTCTTACTAAACACGATATTTTCAGATCAGTAGAGGATTTGCTCCTTTCAAATTCTGGTATCTTAAACCATAATGAATAATTTAACTATATTATAAATTATTCTGTCTTCTGAGATTGAATATATTCAACATATTTTACCCTTTCCTTAAAGTCCCATAGTTAACATGATACATAATTACTTTATTATACTGTGATAATACTCATTTACAATTTCGGCATGTGGGTTTCTTTTTATTCATTGTCACAGGGACTCATATGTGTGAGAAGATGCTATGAGTCACCAAGAGAAAAGGCGCTTGCTTTTAAGGGCAAACACCCAAGTGAAACCTGCTCTCTAATATGGACAGAACATAAATAGAGAACAATGGTGCCTGAAGGTTCTTTGTCATCTGGGCTGATAACTTAGTTCTGTCCCTGATGAGTTGCATAGTCTGGAATAAGGTTCTTAACGACTCAGTATCCACATTCACACAATGAGGGAAATAATAACAGTTATAGGTAAGAGCGCAGGAATAAATGAGATAATACGTGTGACATGCTTAGAAGAGATGATTGTTTATTAGTAGAGGGGGTAAAAAGCTTAACATGGAGTTGTGAAGCTGCATAGAGATATATTAAGAGGATTCATGGTATAACAGAGCCCTCGGCTGAGAGGGAGGTGGAAGTTTAGGAAATATTTAGAAGTATATCCTGTGAAATGAAAATATCTCCTGCCATATCAATAAGCAAGAAATGTCATAGTCATCAGCAGTTTCTGCCCCCCAAATGTGAACAAGGGCTCCCAAAGTTGTAGTACAGCAGATGCTGCCACTCCCACAAGGTGACTGCTGAACAGCTAGGGGAGTAAGAAGCCACCATCTGCCACTCCTTAAGGTCAACAAGGAAACAGGATTTGGCCCAGATAGCTGAGTGAAGGGAAAGTCACTCAGTCCTGTCTGACTCTTTGCAACCCCATGGATTATACAGTCTGTGGAATTCTCCAGGCCAGAATACTGGAATGGGTAACCTTTCCCTTCTCCAGGGGATCCTAACCCGGGAATTGAACTCAAGTCTCTGACATTGCAGGCTGATTCTTTACCACCTGAGCCACAAGGGAAGCCCAAGAATAATGGAGTGGGTAGCCTATTTCTTCTCCAGGGGATCTTCCTGACCCAGGATCACACCAGCGTCTCCTGCATTGCAGATGCATTCTTTACCAACTGAGCTATGAGGGAGATAGCTCAGAGAGCTGAGATGCATATGAAAGGAATGAATTCAGTGAGGCCAGAGGCTTGCGTCTTCCTATATGCTGCTGCTGCTAGCACTGTATATATCTTCCTGTATGTGCAATGCTAAACGCCTTAATTTGATCCTGATCTTTGCTGTTCAGACTTGCTGCTCCCTTTGCTGCAAACTTGTATATGGCCTGACTACCCCTCCTGCTTCCTTGGAGCAGTTTTCTCAGAGCTACAGAGATGCTGTCCCCTGGGCTCTGAGTCCTAAATATTCTGTCAACTACAAACTGGCACTTGCCAAGAGCACTGCCAAAGACTGAACGAAAAGGACATTTGCCATCTGCCTCTGAGGAGACTGAACCCTGTGCTGCTGCAGCTGCTGACAGTCAACACCCCTTGAGGGAGTTCAGGGTGGAGTGAGGCACTCTGTGCTCCAGGCAATCTGGTGAGGCAGTTCTTTAGATAGATGTTTTTAGGAACTGATTTTATGATCTCAACCCCCTGTATCTCCTCATATCTAGAAAAGCCCTAAATCCCTTCGTGGTGACATCAGATCCTCAGAACTAGCAGAAAATCTTTTGTAAAATGAGTGCTTAATGGTATTGAACTTCCTCCTTTCAGCAAAATCTTATATATTGACCTTCCCCTACTTCCTCCTTGGCGCAGTCTCTCAGAGCTATCTGGGGCGCTCCCTCCTGGGCTGCAGTCCTCATTTTGCCCCAAATAAAACTTAACTCACAAGTGTCAAGTTGTATATCTTTTTCTAGTTGACATCACCAAATAAAATTACTATTTTCAGGTTGTGACTATTTGTTAGTCGACAGGATTAAAAAGATGATGTTAAAGAATTTTTCTTTATCTTTTACAAAATATAGTAACTTCCCTGGTGGCTCAGAGGTAAAGCATCTGCCTGCAATGCAGGAGACCCGGGTTTCAACGCTGGGTCAGGAAGATCCCCTGGAGAAGGAAATGGCAACCCACTCCAGTATACTTGCTCGGAGAATCCCCAGGACGGCAGAGCCTGGTGGGCTGCCGTCTGTGGGGTCGCACAGAGTCGGACACGACTAAAGAGACTTAGCAGCAGCAGTGTATATACATTAATCCCAATCTCCCAATTCATAACCTACTGTTTAGCACAGGAAACTCCACTCAATGGTCTGTGGTAAAAATGAGGGGTTTTATATACATGTATAACTGATTCACTTTGATCTATAGCAGAAACTAGCTCAGCTGATAGAGAATCCACCTGCAATGCAGTAGACACCAGTTCGATTCCTGGGTTGGGAAGCTCCCCTGGAGAAGGGATAGGCTACCCACTCCAGTATTCTTGGGCTTCCCTGGTGGCTCAGATGATAAAGAATCCACCTGCAATGTGGGAGACCTGGGTTCGATCCCTGGGTTGGGAAGATCCCCTGGAAGAGGGTATGGCAACCCACTCTAGTATTCTTGGCTGGAGAATCCCCTTGGACAGAGGAGCCTGGTAGGCTACAGTCCATGCGGTTGCAAAGCATCCAATACAACTGAGTGACTAAGCACAGCCTAAATTAATGACATTGCAAAGCAACTAAACTCCAATTTTTAAAAAGAAAACCAGGATAAAAGGGCCCTCCAGATAGCTAAATGGATGTCTCCAGAAGTATTTCAATGAACCCAGATTCATACATCTTCCCATACATCTCAGAAAAACACTAAAATCATTAAGTTGAGATCTCTGGTCTTTGTGCTTGGCAGTAATATATTTAACCAAGATGTATGCTTGACTACATGTATTTCCTAGCTAAAAATTTAACTAGGTATTGGTTCCTCTCTTATCTCTTCAGAGCAGTTCCTCAGAGCTGTCTGAGAGGCTGTTTCTCCAGCTATGGTCCTTAGTAAGATCCCTGAAAAAAACAGAAACTCAAAACACGACTCTGACATTGTGTATTTTCCTTTCAGTTGACAAGTTAAATTAAGTTAAAAGTTTCTTTAACACTGTGTACCTTTGAGAAGGAGACAGAGTGTAAGAACTCTTTTTTGGATCCATTATTTTTGCAGCTAATGTTTTGGGAAATACTGTGTGTGTATTAATCATTTGGTCATGTCCAGTTCTTTATGACCCCATGGACTGCAGTCCATCAGCCTCCTCTGTTCATGGAATTCTCCATGCAAGAATAGTAGCGTGTGTTGCCATCTCCTTTTCCAGGGAATCTTCCGGACCCAGGGATCAAACCTGGGTCTCCTGCATTGCAGGTGGATGATTTACCGTCTGAGCTACTAGAGAAGCCCTTTGGGAAATATTAGGTAATAAATATAGCAACAGCATTATTGCGAAGACTTTGTGATAGGTCCTTGGGACAAAAGGCTTTTCTACTTACTTTCTAGTTTTCAATTCTGTTCAGCATATCCTGATGTGTTCACACAGTTTCAATGAAATAAGGGTGCTGTTTGTATTCCTTTAGATCATGGACACAGGGAACAGACTCCAGCATCATAAAGGGCAGGTTTAATGACTGACAGTGCGAAGATTACAGGAGAGAGAGCAATGAACCGAGCCTGGTGAGGCCATATTGTGGATGATGGTTTCATGCCAGGAGCCAGCGCTGCTGCTTTTTTCTGAATGATACTACTTGGTACAGCAGTTTTCTTTTTGTTTTAAAAAAAAAAAAAAAAAAAAAAGGCCTGAATAAAGAGAAGTCCTGGGAGTTCTCCAGATATCTGGCTTTCATCCTGAGTATGTGGAGTGAATTGAACACCATTTTTAAGTTATGAAATTGTAATGCTGAAACACAAATCCTACCCTGAGAGAAATCTTAATTGTTCCAAAACTGGAACCATCAGAATGTCATTTATCTGATTTACCATCATTGTAAAATGCTGAACCAAAGACAAGATTCTCTGTTTCTCTAGGAAATAATTTGTTCCTTTGCATAAAATCAATATGAGGTCACTCATCTGCATACAAGTCTTCCTTGACACTAATTTCTCATGGAAATATTGTTGAAATAATCTCAATGTGGCTTTCTCAGCCTAACTATTTTCCAGATGATTTAACCTCCAGAGTTGAACCTAGAAAAATGTTATTGCTTAGGTTGAGACTTCCCAAAAAATAGGCAATAAAATGTATGAGACATCATTAGGATATAATACACATCATTAGGTACAAACACATATTCAGCATCTAATTTTAACTAGTGAATCACTGACCTCGAGTCACAAGTAACAATTTCTTTATCACACAGGACAAAGGTGTTTCTGCCCTTAGCAAAAATTGGTCAGATGAAATCCAAAGTGTACTTATGAATTAGGGGACAAGAAAGGCAAGATTTGTAAGTCTATTATAAATATACTTGACTCTGATTTTGGGCTATATCAATATTGACATATGGATGAAGAAAGAAGGAAAGTAGGAAGACTGTAAGAAAGATATATTTTTTCCTTAGACACGTGTGCATGATGTCATTGGTTTTTCCTTATCACTGTATCTATTGTAAATATAGACATATCACTGCAGATGGTGATTGAAGCCATGAAATTAAAAGACACTTACTCCTTGGAAGGAAAGTTATGACCAACCTAGATAGCATATTCAAAAGCAGAGACATTACTTTACCAACTAAGGTCCGTCTAGTCAAGCCTATGGTTTTTTCAGTGGTCATGTATGGATGTGAGAGTTGGACTGTGAAGAAAGTTGAGCGCTGAAGAATTGATGCTTTTGAACTGTGGTGTTGGAGAAGACTCTTGAGAGTCCCTTGGACTGCAAGGAGATCAACCAGTCCATCTTAAAGGAGACCAGTCCTGGTTGTTCATTGGAAGGACTGATGCTGAGGCTGAAACTCCAATACTTTGGCCACCTCATGTGAAGAGTTGACTCATTGGAAAAGACCCTGATGCTGGAAGGGATTGGGGGCAGGAGGAGAAGGGGATGACAGAGGATGAGATGGCTGGATAGCTTCACCAACTCGATGCACATGAGTTTGGGTGGACTCTGGGTGCTGATGATGGACAGGGAGGCCTGGCGTGCTGTGATTCATGGGGTCACAAAGAGTCAGACATGACTGAGCAACTGAACTGAACTGCATTAGATTGATGTTTCATAAGCTTTTCTTGCTAACACCAATGGCAATTGTTTAAAAATATAGATTAAAGGATTCCTATTTCAATTCTGTTGGTTTGAAGAACACCCAAGAATTTCTGATACCTATGAGTAGGCAGTAGGAGAAACTTGGCTTAAAACACCAAAAATAAAACACTGATTTGAATTAAATTTTATTTTCACTTGTATTTTTTTTAGCTTCAGTGTTAATGAAGCTTACTTACTATACATTAGTTATTATATTCCAACTTAGTTGAGGGAATTGTGAGTGGGTAAGATTAGTGTCCACTTTCAAAACAGACTATTCTAGTAAGGTAGATAAGCTATGTATATATAGCTTATCAGAAGAATTATATAACAAAGATAGGATTGCCAATCTTAAATTTATTAAACCATTCACTTATTAATTTACTTAGTAAATGTATATATATTATCCACCTATTAATGAATGGCATACTATCAAATTAGAGAGCTCCAATGATGAGCAAAAACAAGCACAAATCCTGCCTTTCTGGAACTTCTAGTTTAGAAGGGAGAAATTCGCTACAGAAATTAATAACCTTGTAAATATAAAATGCAGCAGGTGTTATGAAAACAGTGAATAAGACACAATTAGCTAACAGCATGCAAATAGTGATCTAGTCAGAGGGGCTAAGAAGTTTTTTCTTAGTAAATAAACTTGAACTGAGGATGAGGAAGCAGTAACAAGAAGAAGGGAGGAAAGGAAAGCTTCCAGGCCACAGTAAGTGCATGAACAAAGGCCCTGAGGTAAAAGAAATTCTGTGTATGTAAAAGGCTCTGGTGGTGAGAGCTCTAAGAGGAAGAGGGGGAAAGGCTAAAAAGATCAGATCACATAGGGTCTTTTAAGATACATCAATGATTTCTGTCTATATTTTAAAAACAAGTGTTCAAAAATAGAATGGTATGATAAGATTTGCAATTTGAAAAGATCACCTTGGGTGTGGTATGGAAACATGACTATAGAGGAAGGAAGGCTAGATTAGTACAATAGGTGGGCAGCTACTCAAAATGTTCCAGAAGGAGATAACAACCTAAACTAGGACAACAGAGATGGAGAATAAAAGGGCAGACAGACTTCTAACGTATTCTGGAGGCCAAACCAAAGAACTTGGTGATGAATTCACTGCTGTCAGATACGGTAGGGGGCCTAGTGGGCAGTCAGGGGGAGGAAATTTCAGGGGTGATGGAGACATACTGAGGTAGGAGATGGTAGAAAAAGAACAGATCTGAGGAAGGAGGAGGGAATAGATGAAAATGATTTTAAAACAAAATGAATTTGAGATGTTTTGGATATATCCCCTCAGAACTGAGTAGGTAATTAGAAATTCTTACCCAGAGGTTACAGAAGTATCATCTGCAGACAGACATTTGTGAAGCATCAGGAAAAATAGAAAATATGGGTTCAAGCAAGGTTAAACATACAGTAGAAAGGAAAAAGAGCTTGGGATACAGCCTATAAGAACAGTGGAAGTTTCTTTTCTTTCTGTTTTTTTTTTTTTTTTTTTTTTTTTGACCAAGAAGACAAGATTGCAAAGTACACTGAAAAGGAAAGGAAAATAAAAGAAGTAGGATTCAGACAAGGGAGTGTGTAAGAACAAGACAACATGGGAGACGTTTTCAAAAATGGAGAAAAAGTATCAATACTTTTACATATTGTTGTTTAGTCACTAAGTCACAGCCAACTCTTTTGTGACCTCATGGAGTAGCCTAGGCTCCTCTGTCCATGGATTTTCCAGGCAAGAATACTGGACCAGGTTGCCATGCCTTCCTCTGGGGGATCTTACCACCCCAGGGATCAAACCTGTATTTCCTTCATTGGCAGGTGGGTTCTTTACCACTGAGTCACTAGGGAAGTCTCAGTTTTACATATACAAAAATAAGTAATCTGGGAAGGAATGTCTGAAACATGAAAAGGAGAATGATTAAATAAATGACAAACATGGATAAATCTAAATTATTTTAAAAATTAGTTTTATGTATATATCCATTGGATTTAGGAACACTGGTGTCACTGACAACATTTTGGCAAAGTGACGCTTGACAAAGTCAGATAGTCATGACTCAAGGAATGAAAGGAAAATGGTGACAGTAAATAATGAATTGTTTTTTCTTTAGAAGTCTGACTATAAAGAGGACAGGTAAGGTAGCACTGATTTCAGTTTTTTCTAATAAGAACATCATCTTTATTTTATTACTCACTCTTTTAATATCCTTTCACATTTCTCTTCTATGAAATATTCCATGTGCCTCTCAATCACCAAAGCATATAAGTCTGTTTTAACACACACCATCTGACAAGCCTTCAGTGGTCCCATCTCATTCTTCTGTAAATTTAAAAGATCTCTAGTACCCTGAACTCTTTCCCCTCTGCTTGAATGAACATGTGGCTTAATTTCATGAGCAGATCCACCCTAGTTCTATTATTTAGCCAACCTAAGCTTCAGTAAATGATATAACATTTTTAGAACTTAGTTTGCTTGACTAAAAGGGAAGAATCATCTGTATGTCATGGTGTCCATGAAAGTAGAGTGAGACAGTGAGTCCAAATGGCTTATTACATTTTCTGGTCCCTGTAGATCTCAGTGATTACCAGTTGAATTTGAGTTTGATTCATCTGTGCATCAGGTCTTTTATTTAGTATTAAAAAGAAGAGAACAATCTCAAAATGGAGTCACTTCTGTTAAAGTCCCATTTCACCAAACTGAGACAACTTAGTTACAGTTTGGCTTTCTCAGAAATGGAAACTGAAACCAGTCAAATAGTAATCACCTGGTAAGCATGAGGTCATTTGCCTGATAGACACGCAGCATCCGCTAAAGGAAAGAAACCTTGCTTTGGGCAACCTGCTTTGTTGCCTAGTATAACTTACTTGTTCCTGCTCCTTTCTTCCTGTAAAGGTCCTTCATTTTGCAAAGCTCCTCAGAGACCCCCTCTCTCTCCTAGAATGAATACTGCCTGATTCATGAATCATTGAATAAAGCCAATATGATCTTTAAAATTTACTCAGTTGAATTTTGTTTGTAACATGATTTTCACTCATGTTTCCCATGAGTTTTCACATGAGTTTCCAGTAACTACATGTAAAAATGAACAAGAATCATATAAAATGTTGTTGAGAAAATTAACATTTAAATAGCAATTCAGATTAGGTTGAATCATGAAGACACACTCCTCTAAACTTTATAATTATTATCATATTACTTTAAAATAGTTACTTTATGTGCTATGCTACTTGGATCCAAGTATTTAAAAAAAATACAAAGTGAAGGTAGGTTAGTTCAAGTCATGAGCAAGAACACTCATATCGTTCCTCCTCACTCTCTCAGGCTGCAGCCTTTGAAGGGAATGATGCCATGTGACTGTAGTCTAATGCTTAGGACTATAAGAGCTCAAGTTCAAGTGTAAGATTCAGACTCTGAGTTCAAACCCCAGCTTTGCTATGTGAGTTCAACTATGATCTTCAGATTCTCTGTCCTTAATGTCTATTCAGGTTGCTATAAGAGAATACCACAGATCAAGTCGCTTACAAGAAACAGAATTTTATTTCTCATGGTTGTGGAGGCTAGGACATCCAGGATCAAGGTGCCAGCAAATCTGATGTCTCATGAGAACAAATTCCTAGTTCACAGAAGTTTGTCTCCTCACAAGTTCTCACACAGTAGAAGGAAAAAAGGGCACTAATCTGATTCTTGAGCGCTCCACCCTCATGATATAATCACCCACCAAACACTTCACCACCTAATACCATCACACTGAGGGTTAAGATTTCAACAGGCGGATTTACGGGGACACAGCATTCAGTCTGTAACAGTGGTGATGATAATGGTTTCCTAATTCAATGAGTAAGAAGTAAGTAATGTATACAAAGCACACAGCATAGTGCATGGGGAATATCAAACGGATAATGGCTAGCTGTTATTATTGTGATTGTAGCTTTCTAAGAAATACAGAAGTGACGAGATATAAATCTCACTTTGTTAAAACACAATATCTAAGTTTTATCAAAGGCCATGAGGACCTGTATCTACTTCAGCTAATTCACAAATAAAATATAAAGTCATCGCATATCAATACACAAGCACAATGGACGTGGCCTAGAGGATTTATACATAAAACTGCATTGATCAGTCTCTGAAATAGCACAAGGAAGCCAGAAGGGACTCAGTATACTGCGGCATAATGAGAAATGACAGGAATTGATATGGGTAATAAGCTGGAGTCAATGGGATGCTACTAGAGAAAAAGCAAAAGAATGTGCCAGTTGGGGTGTAACGAAGAACAGCGGTGGGGGAGTCGTGGGGATAGTAGGTGAGAAGATGAATATCATGAGCAAGTCATCTGGGCAAGAGTCAGGAAGTCAGGGAGGCAAGGTGGAGAGGCCTGGGGTTGACGTTATGAGGAATTCTTTTTCCTCATTTTGCTAAAGATTTTACAATGTTGCTATTGCTCTTATAGTTTAAGTTGTATTTTAAAGTAATTATCTGGATTAGCATGTCTATAATCAATATGATTTTCAGTGAATAAAAATAGGTAGTTCTTTGGCAATTTTTATTCAACATCTTAAGACATTTCAAATTCATGTGAGAAATAAGGCAATTATCCTTAACATTCATGTAACAGGTAGAAATGCTTATGTGCTTGTTTTTAAATTGTTTGTCCTCTACTTCATTTTAAACACTGATCCACTGACCCAAGTATTATACCTATAGAATACATTATTTTATGTCTCAAAGTTAGCTCAGTGTAGTAGGTGGAAATATAAGATGACCCCAAGATTCCTCTCTCTGGTGTACACATCTTATAAAATGTGGGCATTTCACTGTGGGCAGGGCTATGAATATGATGGGATAACACTCCTGTGATTAGACAGAGTTAATCAAAAGAGGCAGTTCATGTGTGGGCCAGTCCTAGTCAGGTGAGCCCTTCAAAAGATGATTGTCAGAGAGATGCTCTCCGGCGTTGTAAGAGGACCTATGCATGGATCAGGGACCTATGGCCTCTAGGAGCTGCCAGCCAGCAAGAAATCAGGGGTCTCAGTCACACAACCATTAGCCTTACAGGAAATTGGACTCCTGAGCCAGAGAAATTACAAGATAATAAATTTGTATTGTTTCAAGTCACTAAGTTTGTCATTATACATAGGAATAAAGAACTTATACAGTGAGAAAAGTAATATAAAAAATTCTGTAATATTCAAAGATGTGAAATGTAAATACACAAGGTATAATATGTCAAGATGGATGAATGGATAGAAAAAGAAGTGGTACAATTTATGCAATGGGATCTTAGCCATAAAGAAGAATAAAATAATGCCACTTTCAGTGACATGAATGGACAGATATTGTCGTACTGAGTGAAGTCAGAGACAGACAAATATCATATAATATCACTTATATGTGGATTCTAAAAAAAATGGTATAAATGAACTTATTTACAAGACATAAGTAGTCATAGGGTTAAAAAACAAACTTTTTGTTACCAAGGGGGACAGGAGAGGCAAGGGATAAATTGGGAGATCAGGATTGGCATACACACACTACTATACGTAGAGTAGATAATAAGTTTAACACAGGGAACACTGCTCAGTGCTCCACAATGACCTATATGGGGAAAGAACCTAAAAACGAGTGACTATATGTGTATATATAACTGATTCACTTTGCTGTATGGCAGAAACTACACAACATAGTAAATCAACTATACTCCAATAAAAATTAATTAAAAAAGCAAAAATAAGTTAAGAATTCTCATCAGCTGTTAATTCAACAACAATTAAAAATAACTTCTCATGCTGATATGAGCATAGTAAAATGTGCTAGTATAAAGGCTGGAAGGCTGTATTCACCCATTTAGATCTGGTAAGCTGCTTCAATTTCTGCACCAGGTAAAATCTCACTAAGGTCATTACAATATTAGTTACTTAATAAATAAAATGTTAAGGAATCAGTATTTTTGGAACCATCTGACATTTGATTCACATTTTGAGAAAAAGCAGGAAAATGGCATACTGAATCTGGTGGCTTTGTGTTGGTTGAGATTTGACTAATTAAATGTATAAAGTTCCTACAAACTAGCTTATATTACAATCACTTACCAGCAATTCTACCTTCTAGCATTTACATTTTAGATGAATAGCTGTTAAATCCCACTATCTGCTAACACTGCTAATACTGACATTTATATCCGTGGCTGTGTGTCACCTCTCCTCACATGTCCTGGCCTCCTCTCTTACTTAAGCCAGTGTTTCAACATCACCACACAAGTAAATTTCTGCAATGCCTTGTCTGGTTCATGCAGCATCCTTTCCCTGACCGGAGGCTCCTCCAATCCTATGGTGTAGGGATGCCCTCAGAAACCCACTGGGCATTCAGAGTACAACCAGTAAGAAGGGGTAGTTAACACACCCATAGGGCTAAGTATCAAAGGAGATCAGAAGCTTATCGATAACACTTTCTGCTTTTGTCCTCTCTGGATAGATGAAACAGATTTAACGTGTTTAGTTTGCAGTACATCTGATTTGATCACAGATATTTTAAAACTTAATTATGTTTTGAATTCTAAGTCACAATTTTGTGACAGGATATGTTTGAACAAAAGTAATTAAGTATAAATCAGAGGAAACATGTGTATAATGTTAAAAAGAATGCAGGATATAATTAAATTCCTATCAATTGGAAAGTTTGTGGTGCTATTTTCCTTCTACTTTTGGTAAAAATTTCACAGGTATCAACATATTTCAGTTTGTGACAGGTAAAGGCTGATCGAGTCTCTATAAATCATTTGTCTTCTCTAAGTCTAGATGAAGATCCTGATCCTCTTATCTAGGAGTCTTTCCCCTACCACATGTTGGTATAGCTGATCCTACTAGAAGATGCCTTTCAATTAATATGATGGGGTCTTCTTTTGCAAGAGAAGAGAATGAGAACGATTACAAAACTGGAGAAAAGAAAAATGTAGATACTGGCATGTAGGATGCATGCAAACGTGACCAATCAGTATGAAGGAAAGTGATCCTGGCCAGGGCCGTGTCTAGCGATATGGGATTCATTGAATATGCACCACTCTATCAGCTTGCGAAAGAAGCATATGCTTTGTCAATTGGAACAAAGCAAGAAGAAATTTAACAGAAAAAGAAGTGAAAGGGTAAAGAAAACACTAAGCTTTTTTTAATGGCTCTAACTAAAAACCTGAAAGAGGAGCAGAGAATTGATCTTAAGAAGAACAAATAAATGTCCATTGCACATGAGCCAATTGGAAGCCTCTAGACAAACAGACCATACCAAAATCCACATGCAGAATAAGAATTTTTTTTTTATAATAACATGGAAAGCAGCCACTTGATCCAGTATGAATAATATAAAGAGAATTTATGGCTGAACATAATGTATGAGGTTATCGAACAAGAAGAGCTTTATGAAGGGACAACAAACTATAAAGTAAATCAGGCTATGGGTAAGTAAGAGTTTTAAAAGGAATAAAGTGGTTTTGCTAATCTTTTATGGCCCCATGGACTGTAGCCCACCAGGCTCTTCTGCCCATGGAACTTTCCAGGCAAGAATACTGGAGTGGGTTGGCATTTCATCCTCTGGGAGTCATCCAACCCAGGGATTGAACTGGGTCTCTCGTGTCTCCTGCACTGGTCAGCAGATTCTTTACCACTAGCTCCACTTGGGAAGCCCTTTGATGAGGAAGTAAAATCTTAAAAGGGATACAGCGGTTTAGCTAATCTCTTACATAGCTCATATTTCGTTTTAACCCATGATGTGCTTCTTCAAAGTGGAACAAATCCGAAGTAACACTACTTAAATAAAATGCACCCTTGCTCTCAGGACTTTGCTGGGTCTTTACCTGAGCCTTGAAAATTCAAGTAGATCTAAATGCTACAGAGACTTTCCTTATATGTCTCTCATTTCTCATAAACCCATGTCTTTTTATAGGTTGTTGGGGGGAGGACTTTAAAATATGTTCACACTGTTAATATCTGGAGCTAACTCTGCCTGAGAAAATCTGAGGCTATGTCGTCTGACTAAAACTATGCCATGTTGCATGCATGTTAAGTCTTCAGTCATATCTGACTCTTTGGGACCCTATGGACTGTAGCCTGCCAGGCTCCTCTGTCCATGGGATTCTCCAGGCAAGGATACTGGGGTGGGTTGCTATGCCCTCCTCCAGTGGCTCTTCCCAACCTAGGGATCAAAGCCACCTTTCTTATGTCTCCTGCATTGGCAGGAGAGTTCTTTACCAATTGCACCACAAGCAAGTTCAATGATATCACGTTTGAAATTCCCTGAAAGAAGGGACACAGGGAAAGGGGTTGCAAACAATCTAAATTAGGGGAGCTATCTCAGGTAGATACTTTGGGAGTGGGGAAAGTCTTCAAATGATTAAATTAAAGCCCGATCTCCCTTCTCTCTTTTTCTCTTTTTTACTGAGAATCCCACAGTGGCTCTAAACATGTGATCCCATGTAAATGCCATGTTGCTGCATGGATCAATAGTTCATTCTTTTCGGCTGAGTGATATTCCATATTTTGTTTATCTACTCACATAGTGAGGGCTATTGGAGTGGTTTTTCAAGTTTGAGGTTGCTACAAATAAAACGGATCTGAGCATCTGAGTACAAATCCTGGTATCAGTTCTCCTGGGTAAATATATAGAGGTAGAATGGCTGGATCATATAGTTCAAATTGTAAGAAGCCAAGCTGCTTTTCCAATGTGGTTGTACCATCTTACATGCCTGGGCCAAATGGTTGTAGTTTCTTACTCGAATAGGTAAGCCTTCTTCATGAGCTAAATAAATATGTTATCAATAGCTCAGTGAAGTTTTTATTTACTTTTATCATACTTTTACTGATCATCCACATAATATCTACAACAGCATGATTCCATTCATATAAATTTAAGATTTTGTAAACAAATATCTATTAACCAAAAGTAGATGAATGGTTGCTGGGGGACAGGAATGGAGTAGCAGATGGATTGCAAGGGAATAAAAATCAACTCCTGTTTCCTGTCCACCACTATTACTATTCTCAATATTTCACTTCTGACACCAGATATGTTTTTGCCACATCAAGCAATTCTCTGGTTCACTGGATACCAACTGAGTGTCGTACAACTTAATTCAATTCTGACAATACTTTCTTAGGAAAAGCATCGGAGAGATGCCACAGGTTAGGGGCTCAGTCCCTTAAGACTTCCCTTGCTTCAGATGTCAGCTGAAACTCAGGCTGTGACCTGGGCTTCTGACCAACCCAGCATAAATCAGAGATTCCTGATCCTCTTTCTCCAGCTCCATCAATTGTTAGAATCCCTCACGTAGTTCAGGAAAACACTTATTAGATTATCAGCTTGTTATAAAAGGATACAACTCAAGAATAGCCATATGGAAGAGATGCCTAGGGTGAGAGGTGTGGGAAGGGGTGCAGTGCCCTCTCCAGACACACTACAGCCCCGATAGCTCTCCCCATACATGTTCACAACCCCAGAATCTCTCTCGCTCTCATCCTTTTGGCTTTTTATAAAGGCTTTATTATGTAGGAATATGGAGAAGGAAGTGGCAACCCACTCCAGTACTATTGCCTGGAAAATCCCATGGACAGAGGAGCCTGGTAGGCTACAATCTATGGGGTCGCAAAGAGTTGGACACGACTGAGCAACTTCACTTCATGTAGGAATAATTGACTGAATCATTGATCATTGGTGATTCATTTAACCTCTAGTCCCTCTCCTCAGTCTGAAGGTAGGGACAGGGCTGAAAGTTTCAACCCTCTAATTACATGGTCGGTTCCCTTGATAACCAGCTTCTATCCTGTAGTTATCTAGAGGCGTTTTGAAAAATAATTTTATTTATTTAGTTTTGTCTGTGCTGAGTCTTTGCAGCCGTGTGGGCTTTTCTCTAGCAGTGGAGAACAGGGGCTACTCTCCAACGGTGTTGCACAGGCATCTCTTTTTGGTGGCTTCTCTTCTTGTGGAGCACGGGCTCTAGGATGTGTGGGCTTCAGTCACTGTGGCTCCCAGGCTCTAGAGCACAGGTTTAATAGTTGTGGAGCATGGGCTTCATTGTTCCTTGGCGTGTGGAATCTTCCCAGATCACATATCGAACCCTTGTCTCCTGCATTGGCAGGCAGATTCTTTTCCACTGAGCCATCAGGGAAGCCCCATCTAGAGGCTTTTGAGAAAAATCACTCAGTGACAAAATCAAGTGACTGGAATGGCTTTTTATGAAAAAACAAAAGACATCTTTATCACTCTTATTATTTCGTAAATTCCAAGGATTTTAGAAAGGGAAAGATATACCCAAATGAATGCAGAGTTTCAGAAAATAACAAGGAGAGATAAGAAGGCCTTCTTCAATGAACAATGCAAAGAAATAGAGGAAACAATAGAATGGGAAATGCTAGAGATCTCTTCAAGAAAATTGGAGATATCAAGGGAACATTTCATGAAAGGATGGGCATGATAAAGGACAGAAATGGCAGAAGAGATTAAGAAGAGGAGGCAAAAACACACAGAAGAACTATACTATAAAGGTCTTAATGACCTGGATAATCCCAATGGTGTGGTTACTCACCTATAGCCAGACATCCTGGAGTGTGAAGTCAAGTGGGCCTTAGGAAGCATTACTATGGACAAAGCTAGTGGAGGTAATGGAATTTCAGCTGAGCTATTTCAAATCCTAAAAGATGATGCTATTAAAGTGTGCACTCAGTATGTTAGCAAATTTGGAAAACTCAATGGCTGCACGACTGGAAAAGGTCAGTTTTCATACTAATCACAAAGAAGGGAATGCCAAAGAATATTCAAACTACAGACAAATGCTGCTGCTGCTAAGTTGCTTCAGTCATGTCTGACTCTGTGTGACCCCATAAGACGGCAGCCCACCAGGCTCCCCCGTCCCTGGGATTCTCCAAGCAAGAACACTGGAGTGGGTTGCCATTTCCTTCTCCAATGCATGAAAGTAAAAAGTGAAAGTGAAGTCGCTCAGTCGTATCCGACTCTTAGCGACCCCATGGGCTGCAGCCTACCAGGCTCCTCCGTCCATGGGATTTTCCAGGCAAGAGTACTGGAGTGGGGTGCCATTGCCTTCTAGTAAGGTTATATTTAAGATCCTTCAAGCTAGGCTTCAGCAGAACGTGAACCAAGAACTTCCAGATGTACAAACTGGGTTTAGAAAAGGCAGAAGAACCAGAGATCAAATTGCCGACATTCATCAGATCATAGCCAAAGCAAGGGAATTCCAGAGGAACATCTACTTCTGCTTCATTGACTACGAGAAAGCCTTTGACTGTGTGGCTCACAACAAACCGGAAAATTCTTAAAGAGACAGGAATACCAAACCACATAACCTGCCTCCAGAGAAACCTGTATGCGGGTCAAGACGTAACAGAAACTGTTGACTGGTTCAAAATGAAAGTGAAATCGTTCAGTTGTGTCTGACTCTTTGCAACCCGTGGACTGTAGCCAACCAAGCTCCTCCATCCATGGGATTCTCCAGGCAAGAATACTGGAGTGGGTTGCCATTTCCTTCTCCAGGAGATCTTCCCAACCCAGGGATCAAACCCAGGTCTCCCACATTGCAGGCAGACACTTTAACCTATGCACCATCAGGTTGAATCAAAACTGAAACGAATGACTGATTCAAAATTGGGAAAGGAGTACAAGACGGTATATTGTCACCCTGCTTATTTAACTTATATGCAGAGTACATCATGTGAAATGCCGAGCTGGATGAAGCACAAGCTGGAATCAAGATTTCTGGGAGAAATATTAACAACCTCAGATATGCGGATGATACCACTCTAATGGCAGAAAGTAAAGAAGAACTAAAGAGCCTCTTGATGAAAGAGGAGAGAGGAAAAGTTGGCTTAAAACTCAACATTCAAAAAACTAAGATCATGGCATCCAGTCCCTTCATTTCATGGCAAATAGATAGGGAAAATGTGGCAACGGTAACAGATTTTATTTTCTTGGGGTCCAAAATCACTGCCGATGGTGACTGCAGCCATGAAATTAGAAGACAGTTGCTCCTTGGAAGGGAAGCTATGACAAACCTAGGCAGCATATTAAAAAGGCAGAGACATCACTTTGCTGAGAAAGGTCAGTACAGTCAAAGCTATGGTTTTACCAGTGTGGAAGTGAGAGTTGGACCATAAGGAAGGCTGAGCAGCAAAGAATCGATGCTTTTGATCTGTGGTGTTGGAGAAGACTCTTGAGAGTCCCTTGGGCTGCAAGGAGATCAAATTAATCAATCTTAAAGGAAGTCAACCTGGAATATTGATTAGAAGGACTGATGTTGAAGCTGAAGCTCCAATATTTTGGCTGTCTGATGGGAAGGACCAACTCATTGGAAAAGACCCTGATGCTTGGAAAGATTGAGGCAAAAGGAGAAGAGGGCAGCAGAGGATGAGATGTTTAGATAACACCACTGAATCACTGGACAGGAACTTGAGCAAGCTGCAGGAGATAGTGGAGGACAGGGAAGCCTGGAATGCTGCAGTCCTTGGGGGTGGCAAATAGTTGGACACAATTGAGCAACTGAACAACAAGGATTTTAAGAATTCTGTTACAGAAATAGGACAAAAGCTAAGTATTTATTACTTACTATAAATCACGAAGTGGCATAAGGAAACTATTCAGATTTATGGAAGTATTTGTTATACCCACTAAAGTGATGGTGTTAGGGGTATATATAAATGTCAAAACTAACCAAACTGTATATGTTAAATATGTACAGCTCACTGTATGCAACTAAGCCTCAATTAAGTTGTTAAGAAAAAGAAATGCAAAAACTCTATTACAAAGTATAGCCATTATTAAATATACTTCACAGATTGATTCTTAGCTTGCATTGCAGAACCTTGTATTTTGGTGGTATATAGGAAAGTTATGACCAACCTAGATAGCATATTCAAAAGCAGAGACATTACTTTGCTAACAAAGGTCCGTCTAGTCAGGCTATGGTTTTTCCAGTAGTCATGTATGGATGTGAGAGTTGGACTGTGAAGAAAGATGAGAGCCAAAGAATTGATGCTTTTGAACTGTGGTGTTGGAGAAGACTCTTGACAGTCCCTTGGACTGCAAGGAGATCCAACCAGTCCATTCTAAAGGAGATTAGTCTTGGGTGTTCTTTGGAAGGAATGATGCTAAAGCTGAAACTCCAGTACTTTGGCCACCTCATGTGAAGAGTTGACTCACTGGAAAAGACTGATGCTGGGAGGGATTGGGGGCAGGAGGAGAAGGGGATAACAGAGGATGAGAATGGCTGGATGGCATCACCAACTCGATGGACGTGAGTCTGAGTTAACTCCGGAAGTTGGTGATGGACAGGGAGGCCTGGTGTGCTGCAATTCATGGGGTCACAAACAGTCAGACATGACTGAGCAACTGAACTGAACTAAGGTGGTCTAAAAGGTTCAGTTCAGTTCAGTTGCTCAGTCATGTCTGACTCTTTGCGACCCCATGAATCGCAGCACGCCAGGCCTCCCTGTCCATCACCAACTCCTGGAGTTCACTCAGACTGATGGCCATCGAGTCAATGATGCCATCCAGCCATCTCATCCTGGGTCGTCCCCTTCTCCTCTTGCCCCCAATCCCTCCCAGCATCAGAGTCTTTTCCAGTGAGTCAACTCTTCGCATGAGGTGGCCAAAGTACTGGAGTTTCAGCTTTAGCATCATTCCTTCCAAAGAAATCCCAGGGATTATCTTCAGAATGGACTGGTTGAATCTCCTTGCAGCCCAAGGACTCTCAAGAGTCTTCTCCAACACCACAGTTCAAAAGCATCAATTATTCTGCGCTCAGCCTTCTTCACAGTCCAACTCTCACATCCATACATGACCACAGGAAAAACCATAGCCTTGACTAGACAGACCTTAGTCGGCAAAGTAATGTCTCTGCTTTTGAATATGCTATCTAGGTTGATCATAACTTTTCTTCCAAGGAGTAATTGTCAGGAATGGACTATGGGAAAGAGAAGGAAGCCGAGCCCAGCACATCAAAGGGAGTGTGATCCAGAAAAAGAGAATGGAAGGAAACTGCCCAGAGCAGCAGCAGCAGCAGGAAGAGGAGAGACACAGGAATTAAAAGAGGAGGCTGTCCCTTCAGGACAGGGCCGCTGTAACATCTTTCGGAATGATAGATACTGTCTGTATGTAGAGCTCCTCCTACTCCAGCCTTGCGTGTAGATTTGGGGAATGTCTTCTAAAGTAAGGGCTTCCCAGGTGGCTCAGTGGTAAAGAATCTGTGCAGCAGATGCAGATTTGATCCCTGAGGTGGGAAGATCCCCTGCAGGAGGGCAGAGCAACCTGCTCCAGTATTCTTGCTGGAGTCACAAAGATTTACTCCATGGGGTCACAAAGAATACACATTATTTAGCATCCACGCCACTTACACTTCTGAACTAGACTCATACAAGAGTAGAAAAGGAAGCTGGGAGGGCAATCTACTTTGTTATCATTTGTGCTGAGCCATCTTGGTATCAATTCTTTTTATGATTAGTAATTCATGAGATATCATTCTTTATGGTAGATTCAAATACTTCTTTTTGTGGAATCAGGGGAATGGGGCGTTGTGGTTTAGGGGAAGATCATGAGATCTAGGGTTAAGCCTAGATAGGCTTGTGTTTGAAGTCTAGCTTTACCAGTTATGTGATACTTGATAAAGTGCATAATCTATTAAAGCCTCTTTTACCTTCAACTGTAAAATGATACTAATTAAATGATATAACACACACAAAGTTCCTGCTAGATTGTTTAGAGAAATTTAGCTTATTTCCTATTAGTAGCTCTGAACACTCAAAAGCTAGAATTAATGCGTTCTAGATATTTATGTTTGTGTTTATTCAGGTAAATATAAAAGATTACCTTGAAACATAATATTTCTTTTTTTTTTATCCATAAAGCTTATTTACTAGGTGGTTTGAATTAAGCTTCTATTTGTAAAATTCCTGTCTGTGTCCTTAACAAACAATGATTTTTCTTCTTTACATTTAATAATTATACTAAACTCATAAAACAACTTTTTAAAACAAAGCATCTCATAATAGCAGTGATTTGAACCCAATTAATAGCAAACAAAGGATATGTCATAGACAGAAACCCAACTATTTAAGTGGCCTTTTAAATATAGAGATTATTTTCATCTTGTAGTAGCATCATGCTCTCTTTTATATAGGCAATAACTGAATTACTTTCTTACTCATACCCCAAAATTTTAGGTGCTGGAAAACCTAAAATTCATCAATTTCCAAGCATTGATTTTGTAAAAATTCCTATGATTCTGAGTTTTAAGGATTCATTTATGTCTGATATTAAATTAAACTTTTTGATCTAGAAATTAATTTATAATCTGTTCAGTTTCTAAGAAGCTTCCTCATGACTCTCAAACAGAATTGACAATACAGCTCTTAACCAATGAATATATAACATAATAAGAAGCAAAACTGTAATCTATGTACTTCCCAAACTGCTTTCTGAAGGTAGGACCCTATTGGAACAGGTCCAGCTTTCCACTACCTTTATGCAATGGACTCTCCAGAATTCTTTCTCGTCTTCCTTGTTCTGTTTTCAGGGACAGTGGGTGGTAGGGTGCACTGGTGTGTGCTGCTCCCTACTGGACAAGCATAAAGCTATGTATTCAAGCTTTACCCTTGAACGATGCAAGAGCTGGGCCATAGAGAAGGCAGAGCAATGAAGAATGGATGCTTTCAAACTGTGGTACTGGAGAAGACTCTTGAGAGTCCCTTAGACAGCAAGGAGATCAAACCAGTCAATCCTAAAGGAAATCAACCCTGAATATTCATTGGAAGGACTGATACTGAAGGTGAAACTCCAATACTTTGGCCACCTGATGTGAAGAGCCCACTGACTGGAAAATAACCCTGATGCTGGGAATGATTGATGGTTAGAGGAGGCAGGGGTGACAGAGGATGAGATGGTTGGATAGCTTCACCGACTGAACAGACATCAATTTGAGCAAACTCTGGGAGACAGTGAAGGACAGGGAAGCCTGGCGTGCTGCAGTCCATGGGGTCGCAAAGAGTTGGACACAACTTAGCAACTGAACAACAATAAATATATTCAAGAGTGGGGCACTGCCTCAAGAAGCCTACATATCATTTTTTTTCCTGAGCTCTGATAAAGATAGTGAAAGCAGATTTTTTGCCCCTTTCCTTTTTGGTCATTTTTATTCCCCTCTAACCATAAAAGAACCTAATTGTAGGAATGAGGTAACTAAGTAATTGAAACTAACTCTTGACTTATGTTCCCTTCAAAGCATACACTTTGCCTGTTGTGTTACTTCTTTTCCTGGGTAAAAAGAATAATGAACAATTATCAATTAAAAGATGTATATCTCTCTACTACCAAGAGCCCCCTTAGCAATCCTGTAGGCAGATCACATAGTCAATTTAATGTCTAAAGACAGAGTCAGCTTGTCTGCACTCAGTAGAGAATGATGCAGACAGACTCCAACTTCCTGCCTTGATGATTCACTTGCATTTCTACACTTTTTTTTTCCCCTTTAAAAATTGTCATAGTTGAGAAGAATCTTTGGAGTTGGTCCTTGGACATGGCATCTACCTAATCCCAGGTTACTGATTTTCCTGATCAAAGCACCTTTTTTTTTTTTTTTCTCCTACTGACACTTCTCTCTCTAATTATTGGCTTGTGAGCAATAAATAGTCAATCCTGAGTTCAGTAAAAATAGACATTTAGGAATCAAATGCTTAGCTTAAGCTTTCATATTTTATGTCCATTCTAGATTTACATTCCTAGTCATTAAAACAGGTCACACATCTAGTCAAACATAGATCACACTCCAAACATCAACAATTGACAGCCTCTTCTAATTTATGGAAATGATTTTAGTTAACATAATAGAAAAACTGATACTTGTTAAAAGCAAAGTTATACAAGCCTGGGTCTAAATCATACTTTCATTGTTCTGCCTGATCCTACATGTTAAGCCTCAGTTTTGTCATCTGTTAATTGTGATTAATAATGTTACCCCAACAATTCCTTGAAATTTTGCCCTTGTATCTGAATATAAGTTTCTGATCTACAGGTCTAATTATCATTATAATAATTATGAATTTAAATACTTAATGTCTAATTGTTATAGAAATTCATTGTAGTAAAATATTCCTTTAAGAATATTATAATATATCAAATATACTGTAGTGTGAAGACTTTAATAGTGTGAGGACTTAATAGTTACCCCATAAAATCACTGTGAGAGTTAAATTCCACATGCAAAGCACCTAACAGTTTCTGAAAAAAATACATGCTTAATAAATGTTAAAAATGATAATCATTTAATGAGCTATGCATTTTTTCGCAATTAAAATAAATATTTATTCCAAAGCAGCTTCCCTCCCTACCTCAACTTCCATTAGAATAGTGTTTCCTTCTCACAGAGGTTCCAACCTATGCTTGTATTCTGTGTCCTATGCTCTATCACCTGACTTGCTACTTTTCTCCATTAACGATTCCCTCGCACTTAGGGTTTCTTTCCTTGGTACTTACTCTTCTTCTCCAATTATAAACACACTTTCCTACTTTGACCTAGAGCCTTACCACAGTCTTCCCTTTCAAAATCAAAACTGCTAAACATTATTTTACATTGGCCACCTCCCTGTCTCTTACTCCTTAAACCTTTTTGTACAGTACCACTTTTCTCAATCTACTAAAACTCTTTTCTGCAAGGTCACCAATGTTTGATCTGCTTTTCTCCACAGTTAGTATCCAAGTATCCATGCTCCTATTCTTGCTCTGCATGAACTACTTATAGCATTGACATAGTTTCTTCTTCAGTTCCAGAACACAGCTCTCTTTTACTCCCTTCCTCAATTTCACCTTCCCATCAACTGCTTAAATGTGGACATGCCCTTGAATTCACGTTTTGTCTCCTTCATCGCACGTACCATGTAACTCTGTGATTCCACCCCATTTGTATACCCAAGAGAAAACATGCTTCCACACAAATATTGGAACATAAATGGTCACAGCAGCATTATTCATAATAGCCAAAAAGTATAAGCAACCCAAGTATCCAACAACTGATGAATGGATAAATAAAATATGGTACATTCATAAAATGGAGTATTACTTCACAATAGAAAGAACTGATGTTATTGACACATGCAGCAACATAGACAAACATTGAAAACATGCTAAGTGCAAGAAGCCATTCCCACAAACCACATGTTATATAATTCCTTACATATGACAGATTTAGACTTAGAAAATCTATGGAGACAGAATGCAGATTAACTATTGATCAGAGCTGGAGAATTAGAGAGTTGATTAACTGCTAATGAGTCCATAGTTTCTTTTAGGAGAGGAGAAAATATGCCAAAATTAGACTGTGATAATGATTGCATAATCATATGAATACATTAAAATATTGGACTGTACTCTTTACATGGGTGACTTGTTTTGCATGTGAATTGTGCCTCAATAATGCTACTGAATTTAAACACACACACAAATAAGTCACTAATAAGCATCCAAGTGATCTATTAGAAAATTATTTATCCTTAAAATAAGACATTTTCATGTTGAACATGTTTCTGAATTAACCCCATTTTCACATCTTCCTATGTTTTATATAAGTATTTCTTATCTAATCAGGCAGTCTTTGAACCTAGATAGAAGCATATCCTTTATATACTTTTTTTCTAAAAAAAACACAACTAAGGAAACTAATATAATACTGGATTCATTCTACTTAATCTGGAAACTGCACATACTTTTTTCCAATTTGCAGTGACAACTAAAAGCCGATAACCTTGAGATTTCTTCATTGCTAATTTTTAACCCTTCTAATTTGCAAATGGAAAATATGAAGTTTTGGATGTCTATGACTATATACTTGTGACAGAGTATCCATATGTCTTCCAGCAAGGTGATGTATCTAGTAGTTGAGGAAATGATGATATCAAGGGTTGATTTATTTTTAGCTGTGGATGCCAATTATTCTGCAGAAAACTTGTCCTCTAGGAAGCAATGTCAGGTTTGGGTGTGTGTTTGTTTTTTTCAGTTTTATGCCATATAATGACCTTTGTTTCACCAACATTCTAACTCCTCCAATAAAATGAAGGTAAGTGACAGGAAAATGGGACCTCTTTTTTTCAGAGTGAATGTCAGTGTGAGTGTCAAACACACAGTGAAGCTGCTCAACATCAAAATTAACTTGTTCTTAATATCTTACTATGCTGCTGCTAAGTCACTTCAGTTGTGTCCAACTCTGTGCGACCCCATAGACAGCAGCCCACCAGACTCCGCCGTCCCTGGGATTCTCCAGGCAAGAACACTGGAGTGGGTTGACATTTCCTTCTCCAATGCATGAAAGTGAAAAGTGAAAGTGAAGTCACTCAGTCGTGCTTGACTTAGTGACCCCATGGACTACAGCCTGCCAGGCTCCTCCATCCATGGGATTTTCCAGGCAAGAGTACTGGAGTGGGGTATATCTTACTATAACCACTGCTAAAATTAATTCAGCATCATTCAAAATATAGAGAACAGGCTTGGGGATTTTTGGCTTTTTTAATGCGCATATTATTTTTCATTGGAAAATCCAGAGTATTGTTTTCTGTCAATAGGTCCTACTGAACCTGATGAAGAGCCACTGATCTTGACTAATCTCATCTGATCAGATCTACCAATGTTGGCTCTATATTCTGAAATATACACTGAAAAACTTAAAAGCAGAGAAATTTGAAAGGAGAAAGATAAGCTTAGCAGACAGAGAATAACTGAATACTGCCATAAATAAAGATAAGAACCATATCACTGGAGACATGTGATATCTCAGAATAGTAATGTGCTCTTTGTTCCCAAATATGGTTGTTGATAGGAACGGTTTCAATTTTCACTCCTTTTTAAATGACTGAATAACTTAAAAAAAAAAATCTTTGTATATTACTAATTCTCAAAACTCCATGCCTAGATACTCTCTTTATTTCTTATCCAGAAATATGTTTTCTTAACATCTTTAATGCAAAGTTAGTTATGATATACTGTATATATGAAAAGTATGGTTTCTGAAAATTTTCCTATATTTTATCTGTTTACACCCTACAAAATTTCCATAGGCAAATATTGCTATACATAACTTACAAATGAAGGGATTGAGGTTTAGAAAGTTTGAGTAAGCAGAACACTTGCCCAAGGCGTGTGCTTAAAAACTAACAGAATCAGGAATAAAGTATCAAAAGTATCGTTTTGATCCTAAACGACAGCTTTCCTCCTAAAATTTTAATTCTGATTTACTTTTTAAATAAGAGTATCTTTTACTTTTTTCACATCAGATGATAACACAAAACATCAGAAAACAGTTATATAATATACATATTTATATAGTGAAAAGTGGGAAGCCCCGAACTTTAAATTTCAGTGCTAGCTACTGTTAAGTATTTTCTGCCTCTTCCATTTTCTTCCCTTATACACATATTAGGATTTTTAACAAAGTAGGTTTATATAACTAATTTAGCTCAGGGTGCCATGACAAAATACCATCAACTAGGTGGCTTAAACAATAGAAATTTATTTCTCGTATGTTTGGTGGATGGAGAGTCTAAGATTAAGATGCCTGCAAGTCAGGTTTGTTCTGAGGTCTCCTGTCTTGGTTTATAGGCAGCCACGATCTCCCTATGAGCTCCTCATGACCTCTTGTTCCAACACCCATGGGGGGAGAGAGCAAGCTCTCTCATGCCTCCTCTTATTAGGGCACTAATTCCACCATAAGGACTCCACCTTCATAAATTCTAACCTTGATTACCTCCCAAAGGCCCCATCTTCAAGAAGTACCACATTGGGGGTTAGGTCTTCAACATGTGAATTTTGGGGAGACACAAACATTCAGTCCTTAACAACAACATATACTTTTGTGCAAACTATTTTCACAAACTATATTTGTAAAATACTCCTTGTTAGTATAAGCACACTGTTACATTAACAGAATAGCTCTATATTAATCTATGAAATAGATTCAGTAAGTCATTGAGTCAATGACTTATTGAATTATTACTAAATTTATTACTAAAATGAATATTCTTATATATATCATTTGTGCTTGAGTTGGCAGTTGCTATTACTAGAGAAAACCATATTGTCAAGTATGAACATTTATCAATTTAAGTATTATTGCTATTAATATTTGTCTCATGAAAGAAATCCTATTAAGAAATGACAACATTGGCATTAAAAAAGTTAATAGCATAAAGAAACTTTATATCTACTGTGCTACTTGATTTTTTCAAAGACCAAGTAAAATCAACAGAGTAAACATATTTAATTCTATTTTTATACACTTGGAAATCAAGGCACAGAGAGTTAGAAATTACTCATCCAAATTCACATTTGACTAAGGACCAGAATTAGAATCCAGGCCCAGGTCTGTAGGAGTCAGTGATTAATCTTCAGTGATTCCTTGGATGCATTCACAGAAACAGGAAGGGGCCATGTAGGAAATGTGTACTATTTACCCTGGGCCTAGAGCTTTCTGCTGCTGGGACTCTCCTCACGCTGCTTCTATCATCTTTGCCCAGTCTCACTTTTCCTCTACAGGATTCTCTTTCCCAGATGCATTTCACTCTGAAAATGGCTACTTTCCAATGTTTCGTCCCTTTCCTTGCACTTGACACTCTAGATGGTGCCTTTAGAGACACAAGAGAAACTTGGAGAACAAGAAATATCAGTGAAAAATATACAAAGCTCCCTATCACAGCTGTGCTACCTACACACAATTTCTTCATAACTTAATGGGAGATGTTCAAGTTTACAGAAAAGTCAATGGATAAATACACGTATTAGATACCTGTATGCCATAACCTTTAGTTAAAGAAAGATATATAAGCAAACCTCTTTCTGACTACGCTGACAGCTCTGTTAATTTTTTGTCATTGCTTTATCTACAGAGGTCACTTTGCCTCTGTTTATAGCTATCTTTTCAACAAAACAGTACGTGTTCTACCAAAAATAAAAGTTCACTATTTTAATGAACAGAAATTCAATTATCATGGCCTGGAAAGAAACTGGAGCATGACAAGGATTATGCTTATAAATGTGTGCTGCCAACAAACACCAGAAATTTCATCAAGGAAATAACCAAGATAAATCTTGTGCCTAAAACACTACATGAATTAATATATGCAAAAGTGAAAACAATCACAGAAAACGTGATCAGGCACTAATTAGCAAATACCAGTGTTTCAGAACAGTCATGCACTTTATGCCCAAATTCCAAATTATATCGTGAGGCTTATAGAAGTCATCAAATATGCTCCTCCTGCCCCAAAGCTTCTCACAGTCCCATTTCCTTCCTTTTTCACTTTCTCATAGTGACTGAATTATCATCAACTGAATTTTTATTAAGGTTAAAGTATCTTATTTTAAAATGTAAATTCTTCTCAAAGGATTTAGAAGTGGGTGTGGGGTTATCAGCTATTGATACTTTGGGTAACAATTAGTATAATCTAATTCCTTTCTTTTCGGATTCAGCTGCCATCAGATTCAATATAAGATTGCCAATCTGAATGGAGCTAAAAGGTTCAGTACAGAGTGCTTTAAAGGGAGCTAAGAAGGTGATTAGACATGGATTCCTGGTGCATCAGGAGGTGTTGGATAGTACACGGATGCTGAGCCAAGAGCAGGGAGAGAGTATGCCCCCAGCTAGCCTGAGACAAGGGAGAACAGACAGGGAGGACCCCAAAGCTGAACACTGTCCTCACGGATGTCTAAGGGGCTTGTCTTTGAGGGGACACATAAGGTGTAAAATATGTATCTTAATCTACAACCTTTTGACTTCTATAGGACAATATCAAAGTTTCCCAATGACAGTACCCAGATCTACGTATCTCATCTTTCAGGCATCTTCTCATCCGTTGCCCTTCATAAGAGCCCAGAGCTGCTTCCCATGTGCCTCAACCCACTATTCCCCTTCCTGTCTCTCCTCTGGTTTCTACTCTATTTTGTTTGGACAATCTCATGTAGGCATCACTAGGACTCACAGCCTCATTATATGGCCGCCTCAGGGCGGTTTGCCACATCATCCTTCACTAGTGAACTACAAACAAAAGGAAGGCTAAATACGGGATTCAAAAATTACCAAGCAAGTCTATTTATTCTTCATGCAGAAGAGTATCACATCAGTATCAACACCAAACAGACTTTAAAAGGCCGTCTCTTAAAATCACTCATCTGTCTGACTCAGAGTTCATTATTTTGTTTCTTAAATATTATCCTTGGATTCCAAAGCAGATTCACAAAGAAACACGCCCAACCTAACAGCTATCTTGACATGAATAATCATACATATGTACTTCAGTTTTTATAATAAAATGGAAATGTTTTCCTTCCACCTAGTAGAAAAGTTCATAAAGTGTCTTCTGCGTAGTCCAAAACGCTCATTTCTAAAATATAGACTTGTAAGTGTATTGTGATAGGTGTAGACTAGTTTCTTTTAACATAGGCTTATTAATTTCTGCTATGAATAACTTTTTGACTGCCATATTAAACTCATGCCATTCATATCAGAACACTGGCAAAACTTCAAGCTTTGCTGGAATTTAGGTTAATAGCTTGATATCCTTTTAGTCATTGTTTTGATTTATGATGTTTTTGTACAACTTTTAAATTTTATTATCTTATTGTCTAATCATCATTAGGGCTTCTCTAGTAGCTCAGTTGATAAAGAATCTGCCTGCAATGCAGGAGACCCTGGTTTGATCCCTGGGTCGCGAAAATCCCCTGGAGAAAGGATAGGCTACCTATTCTGGTACTCTTAGGCTTCCCTTGTGGCTCAGCTGGTAAAGAATCTACCTGCAATGCAGGAGATTTGGGTTCAATCCCTGGGTTGGAAAGATGCCCTGGAGAAGGGAAAGGCTACCCACTCCAGTATTCTGGCCCAGAGAATTCCATGGACTTAAAGTCCATGTTTTTCTTGACTGTGTTCATTGTCCTAATTTCTGTATTGTAAACTACACTCAATATCTTTAGGTCTTTTTACTCTCATTCTACAATCCGAAATATTTGTATGTTTATAACATTTTATGAGATGTTTCATGTATGTTCTTATATGATAAATGTTTTTCTATCTCCCAACATTATTTATACTGCATTAATGTATCTTTATCTTTACAAATTAATTTTTCTGATTTCATTTCTTCTATTTTTAAAGCACATATTACTTCTTTGTGTGTTAGTTGCTCAGTCATGTCTGGCTCTTTGCAACCCCATGGACTGTATCCTTCCAGACTCCTCTGTCCATGGAATTCTCCAGGCAAGAATACTGGAGTGGATTGCCATTCCCTTTTCAGGAGATCTTTCCAACCCAGGGATCAAACCCAGGTCTCCCACACTGCAGGCAGTCTTTTCTATCTGAACCATCAGGGAAGCCTTATTGTTTCTTTAAGCACTTTTATTATTTGTACCTATTTCTGTTTTAGTCACTTTTTACTATCTGCTTTCCATTTGTTAATTTAGTTTGATTTTGCATATTTAATTTTTCTTCAAGTTTTTTGAATAAATTGTTTTATGATAGCGACAGTGATTACGGCCACAGGTTATGTAAGTGGATAAAATGCACACTGCAAGTAAGGAGATTGGGAGCCTCCTCTGACTCACCTGTCCACACAGCTACTGTTCTAAATCTCTAAATGGATTTCCTATCTTCTCAAAGAATGCTTTCCACAAGTCCTTATAATAACCAGCCCTTAACAATCACAGGTTATTTCTCACAGGAAAAATCTTTCCCTTGATATAGATGTTTTATTATCAAACGTCATACATCTATTTTGTTACATGACAAGCTTTTATTTGTTTAATGCCTGTTCTGTGACACACATAAATATTAAACTTTGAGAAATGTGGTAACAGCCTGTTTTGCTGAAGAAACTGATATCTGGCTACAGAAAGTCTAGGTGGTATTGGTTGTCCCAGTAGACATTAGACATTTATGGCAAGAAGCACAGGAAAGTGTTACCATTTCAACCTTTGCTTCTTGCTAATATATTGTTAACAAGTTGACCCTCCTTCCTTTCTCTCAGGTCATGGGGAAATTTCCTAAGCACGTGAGTCATTGCCATCCCTTCATTTTGATGGTCTAGGGAAAGCTGGATAGATAGGAAGTTATCCTAATAAACATTTGTATATATCATTTGTGTACATTTGTGTACCTTTTGGTGGCTTCCATCAGTTTTCAGAAACTTTCTTTGGGCCTGGATCAATGGTGAAAGATAGAAGCTAATGTTAAAAAGTATTTGATTCATTCTGTGTATTTCGTTAAGTAGGGAGAGGAAGATGGATCTCTCTCTGTTTTTTGTTGTTTTGGGATGGGGTGGGTGCTGTTTGTTTTGTTTTTTTCTTTATATGTAGGGATAAGAATAAGGTACTTTCAAAATTGAAATTATGGTTACTGTCAGGAATACATTAGACAAATTCAACATGTAAAAAATGTTTAGCCTTTTCCAAGAGATGACATAAGAGCTCAATCAAACTAATTCTGAGTAAGCTCAAGGATACAAGACTAAAAAGTGATTATAAATGGAAAAGCTCTTATCTTGGTAAACTCTTTTTTCTCTGAAGAAGTGTGTTGATGAAAGAAAGATTTTCTAAAAAAATCTACAAAAAGAGAAAGAAAAGTGGCATGATACAGCCAGCATTTTTCAGGGGTGCCTTGTCCCATAGACACATATTCCATATGGCAAGTGTGTGTGTGTGGTGAAAGTGCAGCATTGGGTGCCATGGCTTAATGAAGCATTAACACCAAACAATGAAACCCCTGTGTTCTCATTATTTACAGGCCTGTGGTCAATTTCATCATCTGTGAAATGGGAAAAGTAACAGTATCTACCCTATACTGTGAACTTTAAATGATGTAATATAATTACATCTCTTATAACATAATAAATGCTGAATAAATAGAAGATCTCTTTCCCTGATGGCTCAGATGGTAAAGCGTCTGTCCACAATGTGAGAGACCTGGGTTCGATCCCTGGGTTGGGAGATTCCCTGGAGAAGGAAATGGCAACCCACTCTAGTACTCTTGCTTCGAAAATCCCATGGACAGAGGAGCTTGGGGCTGGCTACTATCCATGGGGTCACAAAGAGTCGGGCACGACTGAGCCACTTCACTTTACTTAGTATTATTATATATAGTCAAACTTAAGGATTTGTAACCACTGTTACAAGATTCCTGTAGACAAACATTTAGTAAGTGTAATATTCTACAGCCTTTATTAAATATAGCCATGACATTATAGAAGAATTTTTGGTTCTATAATTCCAAGAAAAAGTTTTTATTTTTGTCTGAGATTATTGTCCAATTAACTATAATCCATAAGTAATCAGTTTCATTTAAAATGTGTGGTGCAGTTTGTTCAACGTGCCAGCAGACCTCCTATCAGCACATTAATTATAAACTGTTGTGTTAGTCAGCTTAGGCTGCCTAAACAAAATACAGATTGTGTAGCTAAAACAGACACTTATTTTCTCACAGAGAGGCTGGAAAGCCCAAGATCAAGGTGTTCAGCCTCTGAAGAGAGAGGTCTTTCTGATTTGCAGAGAGCCACCTTCTAAGGCCACAGTCCCATTGGATAAGGGCCCCACTCTTACGACCTCAGCCTGGGTGCTCAGTTGCTTCAGTCATGCCTGACTCTTTGCAGCCTTATGGACTGTAGCCTGCCAGGCTCCTCTGTCAATGGGATTCTCCAGACCAGAATACTGGAGTGGGTTACCACGCCCTCCTCCAGGGGATCTTCCCCACCCAGGGATCAAACCTCGGTCTCCAGCATTGCAGGTGGCTCCTTTACTGCTGAGCCACTGGGGAAGCCCCTCTTATGGGCTCATTTAACCTTAATTATGTCCTAAAGACCGAGTCTATAATATAGTCATATTCAGTGTTAGGGCTTTAACATAAGAATTTTTCAGGTACAGTTCATAGCAACTGTCCAGTCCAATTAAAAAGATTTATCATATTTTGAAAAATATACATCACACTTTCAGAGTGCTCAAGTGAGCAGAAGTCTAGGAATAATACATATGGAAACTTTTTTATTTATGAAAATAGTATCCTTAAATTAACACAAGAAAACATCCAATTTCATAGACCAAGATCTTTGTTTTCAAACTATGAAAGGAACAGATTGGAGGAGGAGGGCTATCTGTTATGCTCAGATGTTTACTATTAGGGATCTACTTAAAAGATTTATAAGGAACATTTATTCATTTTTAATAATTGTAGTAAGTACAATCTGCTTACAAACAGTAGGTTGGCCAAAACATTCATTTGGGTTTTTCCATAAGATGTCACAGAAAAACCTGAATGAACTGTTTGGCAAACCCAACACTATTCCCAAGGACAGGCAACCAGGAAGGGGAGTAAAATGTATTTCGTCATGGAAGGATGATGCTAATCCATTTATAAAGTAACCTTATCTCCATTTTACCTGGGATCTTTATGTCTAAGATGAGATATGTTAATTGAATTTAAGTTCTCATTTGGTCACTGAATGTGAAAAAACCCATGTTAAATTCCTTATTCCTTTGCTGATCAATGTTGATCACCACAGGTAACTACTTATACAGTATTCCTCTCCTATCAACACAGAAACCAATATAAACAGTTGCTTCACCTGTAATGCAGTCATTTCACATTCATGGTGTAATCTATCAAGTTGTAAATCTAATACATAGTCAATATGAGATACTGTGTAAGAAAATGTACATAACATATATAAAACATGCATGAACTCTGTGGACAAAAAGCAAGCAGAAATCCTTATGGGAAATCCAGGCCTTTCTAATATTATTGTCTATGTAAGGGAAGATTTTGTATTAGTATACATTAGGAAGGATTTAATAATAATACAAAATTTAGATAGAATTAGCGAGCTATCCTGATCACGTTACCTATAAATTCTGTTTCTAAGAAAAAGGTTAATGTTCCAAATAGTGAGGATCAGTATTTCGCTGGATGAGAAATGTGCTGTTACTGCAAGTAAGGAATGACACTTCAGATCAGTGTAATGTATTATCGAAATGAAGCACTAATCACGTAGCAAATACCTTTTCCTTCAGGTCTGAGAAACAGTGCTGGGTTTTGACCTTTTATCTGAGTGTCTCTAGGGTGTTATTAAACATTAACTTAAAGGCCAATTGATTTTATTAGTGTCACATATAACAGACATTTAAAAATAAAGCTTATAAAACAACAATCTTTTTTTTTCTGGGACCATTGCTTATTGTTATATTGCATGACTTATGTTTTTCTTTTACATATTCTTGATTCAATCATACTGTATAATACTTTTGCCCTTATTTTTTTAAGCACTTGGAAAATAGTTCATAAAAGAATTGCTCTTAAACAACTTATTTAAATAATGACCAAAGTTATAATCATTTGCGGAATTTTATAGATTGGTCTGCATCTTATCTCCATTCTATGTAAAGGATGACTGACCATGAAGATGAAATAGTAACTTTGCACTGGGTGTCATTTTTGGTTACAATGAAACAGTCATTTAAAAAATCTTAACAACTCGACTGTTTCAGAACACAATGCTAAACATTTTTTATAAGTGAAAAATAAGCAAATCTGACACCAAAACTTGGATCTCTTGATTTAGAAGCAATTTTAGAGATGCAAAAAATAATTTGCCTAGTTACAAATGTCTAGCACAATTGAATCTTTCTATATTAAAAAGTGAATAAACTATACATCCCACAAGTTTTTCTGGAAGTGAGTAGAACATACCAGAATCAGTCATAAGGCACAGCTTGAACTAATAATGGACACTTAGGATTATCTGACTAAGCAGCTCATTTGGGACTAAGACAAGCAGTTCCTATTTCTATTCTCCTGGGCCATCATTCAAATACATTATTATTCAAATAGCTAATGAGACAGGAAGAGCTGGAACCATAATTGACTTGCATCCTCTTGGGAAGTCAGCTCTGAGAGCAGATTTAAATAAATTACCCAAGTGTGTTATAGACAGAAAATATTGTAATTAATTTACTAGTCAGGCCCAAAGCATTGTGACTGAAAGGATTACCCAGTTCTTCCTTTACCAACTCCTAGATTCCAACATCTCTAAAAAGAAAAAAAAAATTAAAACCTACTTTCACATATTCTGAAATACAATGTAATTCGAAACATGAAATGTGATATAATGTACATATGTCTCTACTTTTCCAAAGAATATGGTGCAAAGAAAAATAAAAGCACTCATATATAGTACAGAACAGTTCTGGATGTCACAGAAGTTCTGTTATATCAAGTATAGCACACTTACATTACTATCAGTTCAGTTTAGTCACTCAGTCATGTCCGATCTTCGCAACCCCATGAACCACAGTATGCCAGGCCTCCCTGTCCATCACCAGCTCCCAGAGTTCACCCAAACCCATGTCCATTGAGTCAGTGATGCCATCCAACCATCTCATCCTCTGTCATCCCCTTCTCCTCCTGCCCTCAATCTTTCTCAGCATCAGGGTCTTTCCAAATGAATCAGTTCTTCGCATCAGGTGGCCAACATATTGGAGTTTCAGCTTCAACGTCAGTCCTTCCAATGAACACCCAGGACTGATCTTGTTCAGAATGGACTGGTTGGATCTCCTTGCAGTCTAAGGGACTCTCAAGAGTCTTCAACAACACAGTTCAAAAGCATCAATTCTTCAGTGCTCAGCTTTCTTTATAGTCCAACTCTCACATCCATACATGACCACTGGAAAAACCATAGCCTTGACTAGACAGACCTTTGTTGACAAAGTAATGTCTCTGCTTTTCAATATGCTGTCTAGGTTGGTCATAACTTTCCTTCCAAGGAGTAAGCATCTTTTAATTTCATGGCTGCAATCACGATCTGCAGTGATTTTGTAGCCCAGAAAAATAAACAATCATTATTACTGTTACATAATATATGTTCTAAAAATAATTTATTTTCTTTAAATTTTATGGTTTTAAACATAACCCCTTTATGGACCACAGCCTTGTCATGGCAAAGGGACTTGTGTAACTCAATGAAGCTATGAGCCATGTTGTGTCGGGTCACCCAAGATGGATGGGTCATAGTGAAGAGTTCTGGCAAAACGTGGTCCACTGGAGGAGGGAATGGAAAAGCACTTCAGTATTCTTGCTGCAAGAACCTCATGAACAGTATAAAAAGGCAAAAAGATATGATGCTGGAAGATGAGCCCCTCAGGCCTGAAAATGTCCAATATGCTACTGGGAAAGAGAGAAGGACAATTACTAATAGCTCCAGAAAGAATGAAGCAGCTGGGCCGAAGCAGAAATGACACTTAGTTGTGGAAGTGTCTGTTGGTTAAAGTCCAATGCTGTAAAGAATGATATTGCATAGAAGCGTGGAATGTTAGGTCCATAAATTAAGATAAATTGAACGTGGTCAAGCAGGAGATGACAAGAGTGAACACTGACATCTTAGGAATCAGTGAACAAAAATGGATGGGAATGGAAAAGTTCAGTTTTAATTTCAATCCTAAAGAAGGGAATGCCAAAAAATGTACAAACTACTGTACAATTCTGCTCATTTTGCATGCTAGTAAGGTTATGCTCAAAATCCTTCAAGCTAGGTTTCAACAGTATGTGAACCAAGAACTTCCGCATGTATAAGCTGGGTTCAGAAAAGGCAAAGGAACCAGAGATCAAGTTGCCAGTATCCATTGGATCATAGAGAAAGCCAGGGAATTCCAGAAAAACACCTGCTTCATTGACTACACTAAAGGCTTTAACTGTCTGGATCACAACAAACTGTGGAAAATTTTTCAAGAGATGGGAATACCATACCACCTTGCCTGTCTCCTGAGAAATCTGTATGTGCGTCAAGAAGCAACAGTTGGAACATTACATGGAACAACTAACTGGTTCAAAATTGGGAAAGGAGTAAGACAAGGCTGTACACTGTTATCTGGTTGATTTAACTTACATGCAAAATGCTGGGCTGGATGAAACACAGGATGGAATCAAGATTGCCAGAAGAAATATCAATAACCTCAGATATGCAGGTGACACCACCCTAATGGCAGAAAGCAAAAAGAAACTAAAGAACTTCTTGATGAGAGTAAAAGAGGAGAGTGAAAAAGCTGGCTTAAAAACAGCATCCAAAAAACTAAGATCATGGCATCTGGTCTCATCACTTAATGGCAAATAGGAGGGGAAAAATGGGAGCAGTGACATATTTTATTTTCTTGGGCTCCCAAATCACTGCTGATGGTGACTGCAGCCATGAAATCAGAAGACTCTTGCTCCTTGGAAGGAAAGCTATGACAAACCTACACAATGTATTATAAAAGCAGAGACATCACTTTGTTGACAAAGGTCCATCTAGTCAAAGCTATGTTTTTCCAGTAGTCATGCATGGATCTGAGAGGTGTGTGTGTGTGTGTGTGTGTGTGTGTGTGTGTGTATAAACACAGCAATCACCAAAAGAAAGCCTGAGTGCGAAAGAATTTATGCTTTTGAATTGTGGTGCTGGAGAAGACTCTTGAGAGTCCCTTGGACTGCAAGGAGATCAGACCAGTCAATCCTAAAGGAAATCAACCCTGAATATTCATTGGAAGGACTGATGCTGAAGCTCCAATACCTTGGCCACCTGCCGCAAAGAGCTGACTCATTAGAAAAGATCCTGATACTGGGAAAGATTGAAGGCAAGAGAAGAGGACAAGATGGTTAGATTGCATCACTGACTCAATGGACCCAAGTTTAAGCAAACTCGGGGAGATAGTGAAGTACACTGAAGGACAGGGAAGCCTGGCGTGCTGCAGTCCATGTGGTTGCAAAGAGTTGGACATAACTTAGCGACTGAACAACAGCAACAAAACATGGCTAAAACGATTTCTTCCAAAACTCTAGTAAAATAAGTGTAAAAATATAAAGTGTGTGTGTGTGTGTGTATAAACACAGCAATCACAAAGAGGAAAGAAAAGGAAGCAGAGATGAGAAATTTCAATCCATTTTGGAAGACTGAAAGCATGAACTTGAGTCAGAAACTGACATTTTAGAGTAGAGAAAGAGAAAACCAGGCACTTTTAGAGAAATGTCCTGGTGAAAAGCATTTTTTCACAGAGCTTAGGAGTGCAAAATATTGAAAAAAGGTAATGTGAGATATGGAGTAGATACAAAGGGATTTATTGAAAGTTCATATTAATGTAGTTAGTCTCCAGATCTGGTCCTCAAATGACTATCTGCCTTCAGTGACCCTAAAAGAGCTTAAAGTTTCATTGTTCAGAGACAGTGAATCAGACATTTTCTATACTAATGTAGGAGAAATAGGAGAGTAGCAGGAAGTAAGAGCTTAAAATTAGGAGAACTAATTGAATGGTGAAACTCTTAGGGCTCCAGCAAAGTAGATACTTCCTGAACCTCTTCTACAGGCAGGGGATCATAGCTTCTTCTCTAGGAAAATGAGATGGCCTCAGAAAACATAATATATGAATATTAGGATTAGACAGTACCTGAATAGCAACATAAGTCCAGAAGTCAGCAAACATTAATAACACAAATGTAGCTTCAGATTCACTAAATATAAACAGATGGCTAAGGATCACCAGGAATTTGAAGACTACTTTCAACACACACGAAAAACAGGATCAAACTGATGCTGAAGTTGAAACTCCAGTATTTTGGCCACCTCATGTGAAGAGTTGACTCACTGGAAAACACTCTGATGCTGAGAGGGATTGGGGGCAGGAGGGGAAGGGGACGACAGAGGATGAGATGGCTGGATGGCATCACTGACTCGATGGACGTGAATCTGAGTGAACTCCGGGAGATGGTGATGGACAGGGAGGCCTGGCGTGCTGCGATTCATGGGGTCGCAAAGAGTCAGACACGACTGAGCAACTGAACTGAACTGAAACAAGTGAAGAAAAGGAACTGAAGAGCCCAGAGAAAATTTTAAAGCGCCATAATTAGTATTCTCAGAGTAGGAACGTAAAATAGTAATGAATGAAAAAAAAAGAGAAAAACATGGGATATAGTAAATAGGCAGCAGAGAACAGGAATAAAAGGTTTTTGCAAATTAATGACAGAATAGCAGATACTTTTAAAATTCAACAAAAGTTTGGAAAGTGTAAGGAAAATATTCCCCCTACTCACACACACACAGGAAAGAACAGCCACCACCACCAAAAAAAGACAAAGCAATGTATTATGGGGGAAAAAAATGGTAAGAAAATTAGAACGTCATTTTAGGTGGGGCAACATCCAGCCAAAATTAGTTTCAGAAGGAGAGAACAAAGGCAAGAAACTTTTATTCTCCAGAAGTGAAAGGCTTGTGTTTTGGTTACTATTGCCAACAAGATACCCTAGAATTTAGCTACTTAAAATTATCATTTAATCATGTTTATGGCTTTAAGGATTATAAATTTGGACAGGAAACTGTGAGAATGTCTCATCTCTGTTCCACAGTTTCTAGACCCTCACCTGGGGAACACTTGACAGCTTGTATTGATTGAATGATGGGGTCCTGGAATCATTTGGAGCCATCTTCATGGATATATCTGGTGACTGGTGTGGCTTACAGTGGGGGCCTCAGCTGGGACTTCAGCTGAATCCATATGAACTATGTCTGGCCTCTCCATGTGGTCTGGCCTCCCACACAGAACAGAAGTTACACGGCACTGGGATTTCCTATGAAGTGGCTCAAGCCAACCAGTCTGAGTGCTTCAGCATGCAGCACAGAAGATGCCCCACCTTTTGTAGCACAGCCTTGGAAGGTCACACAGCATCATTTCCAATCCATCCACTGGTTATAAACAAGTGGCTAAATCTAGTTCAGATTCAATGAGAGGAGACACAGACCCAACCTGTCTCTTGGATGAGTGTCAAAGATTTGCAGAGAAAACTACCACATGCTTGAATGTCAGAATAAAGGTTTAGCATAATGAGTATAAAATTTCTTGCACCAGAGCATTGATGGTAAAATTTCAAAACATTTAATGTTAATATAGATTTTTGGAAGTTTCTGGAAGGTGAAAGATAACTAAATATTAAAGAATATAAAAGTGGTGTGGGATTTCTGAAGCTTTACACTAGAGTCTAGAAGCTTTTATCTATGCCTCCAAAATTACTATAGACTCAATTTCTGACAAAGAGGACAAAAAAATTAAATGAGAAAAAATAATCTTTTTAACAAATGGTATGAGGACAATGATATAGCCAAAAGAATAAAGTGGTAAGTAAATTAATTAAATAGCTATTGCTTTAAATTAATTAAATAGTTACTGCTTTAAAGAAGATCTAGAAATAGCCAATAAGCATGTTCATTGTCATTACAGATACATGAAGCAAAATTATAAGATTCCACTTTAAATCCACCAATATGACTAAAATCAAAACAGAAAATGCCATGCATTAGCAATGATGTGGAGAAATAACGACTCATGTACACTGCTGACAGGAATGCAAAATGGTACAGTCATTGTGAAATGCACTTTGGTGATTCTTTAAAAAGTTAAACATGGATTTCCCTATGACCCAGTTATTCCATTCCCAAGAGAACTGAAAATATTTTCCCACACAGAAACTTGAACATAACTATTCATAGCAGCATTATTCATAATAGCCAAAAAGTAGGAACAACCCGAATTCCATCAACTGTTGAACAAGTAAGCAAAGTATGGTATATTCATACTGTGGGATGCTATATGGCTCCAAAAGAGAGTGAAGTATTGATACAGGTTACAACATGGATGAACCTTGAAAACATTCTAAGCTAAAGAAGCCAGACACAAAAGGTTACATACTGCATGCTTCCATGTATATGAAAGGTCTAGAACAGGTAAATTGAAAGTATATTAGCAGCTGCCAGGGGCTGGTGGGAGAGGGAGGTAACTGCTTAATGGGTTTGGGATTCAGGGGATGGGTGATGAATATGTCCTGGAATTAGATAATTGCGATGGTTTCATTTTGTGATAGACTTGAGAATAAACTAAAACTCTTAAATTATACAGTTTAAATTAGTGAATTCTATGGTATGTGAATTATATTTTAAGAATGTGTATATGTGTCTTAAGACTAAACTTTTTATTTTGGCTTCACCTGTATCATCTCATTAGTTGCCCCAGGAAAATGATACTGAATGGTGGGGACCGTGGCAGGGCTATTATTCATGATAAGTTTTTGAGAAGTATGAATTTTAAAATTACATGCATACTTGTTATTTTAACATTCACTGAACTTTCTCATAATTGTTTTTCATAATAATTATTATGATTTTAAAACTATATGATTTTTATATATAAACCTTTTATATGGAGTCTAAAATATTACTTAGTCTGCAAAGTACATCATTTTATTTAATGTGAGCAATTAGATAATTATTTCTACTCTGTTTTAATTATATCATTTCAATGAGTTTGAAATATAGTTATGAAGTACTTTCTACTTCAAGTTTTGTTATTTTATAATTCCAATCATAAATTCAAGTATGTACTCATTTACCATGGATCAAATCATTCGCTGTTGGTGCTCAGAATGCCTTAATGTGCCATCTACTGTGCCTTTAAACCAGTAATGATCAGATTTTTTCCTGAGGCCGTATACGAGCACCACCCTAATCCAATAATTTCTTATAGGCACTTAAAAGTATGTCCTTTAAAATGTTGAATAAACCTAGTTCTGCTTACTGTTCTTCATTCCTCCTGATCTAATAAAATTATCAAGAAAAACACTTGTGGCTTATATATCCAAAGAATTGTTGGTATAGCAAAGAAGCAAGTAAATCAGCTAATCACAGAAACCCAACAAAACTGCTTTCCAAGGGACAGTCATGATCTGTAAGATTATACTGTTAACTAAAATCAGTAATTTTATATTTGGTTTCAAACCATTTACTGCTTGTTTGGTTTTGTCATTGTTATCACTCCTTGTTTCTTCAGAAGACAAAATTTGATTTCAGGCTAAGATGACATGCATTTTCCCTTTTTCTTATTTCTGCTCCCTCCTCACTGAACTCTCTCACAAAGAACCTCATAGAATCCATCTGTTTAGCTACAGAGGCTAGACATTGACTCTAGTACCTAATGTGAGACCAAGTGCATATATTTACATCCAGAACTTGTAAACAATACATAGTAGTACAATAGAAAAGGAATAAACATGGTATGCAAACATAGCAATATGAATGATAGGAAAGGTGGATTCAGCAGATGAGCTTACAAACAAAGATAGAGAGGATAGAAAACAGAGGGAAAGGTGTTAGCCATTGAAGCAGAGGAGGAAACACTTTATATGGGAGCTGCAATTGGAGAGTGAAATTTGGAACCCAAAGAGCAGAAAATGAAAAAAACAAAAAATTAAAAAAAACAGCATGAGGGCTAGAGCATCACAAATTTAACTAATTAGAGTCTGTGAGGAAGCCCCTTTCCTCTAGTAATGGGGCTTCCCTAGTGGCTCAGATAGTAAAAAAAACTGCCTGCACAATGGAGGAGACCTGAGTTCAATCCCTGGGGCAGGAAGATCTCCTGGAGAAGGGAATGCCTACCTGCTGGGGTCCAGTCTCAGTGGATCCAGGGAATTCGAAGGGTGGACAGAGTTGGCAAGGAAAAAGCTTATTTATTTATTAATATAAGATTAGATTAGGGAGAAATAGTGTAGTAGGAAAATTAAGTGGAGAAAGAAGGCTGAATAACTTGGTTTACGTGGGAAGCCAATAAAGTTCCAGACAAGGAGCTTGCACCATCTACATTAGGCCACCGGCATCCTCTTGAATATCGAGGGGTGCCCCGCCTTGGGCTCCCCCTCGCGTGGATCTTAAAAGCCGGGACAAGTGAGTAGACATGGTGAGCCTCCATGCCCCAGATAGGAATTCAGCCAAAAATTAGAGAGGAGATACAGGGGAAACCAGTCCAGCGACTGGCCCCATCCTCTATTGTTCGGAAGGCCTTTTATACTTTTGATAAAACATGGAGATCAATGGGTAACACAAAGTTATGCAGCGTTAGCAGCCCAGACTCTTGTCAAAACCAGGCTTTTCTCTCTGCATACCTAGTTGTATACACAAGTCTTAGGTAATTTACATCATCTTCCGCCCAAAAGGGCCAATTAACATTTAACAGCCTTTTTTCTGATAAGGGTTTGTCAACCAGAAGACTTATTTGTGTTGATCTTCCCAAAGTCTGGTGCCCCTCTCAGAAAGCACTAAATAAAGTTACATTCTTACATAGAAAGGACGCAGGAGGAGTGCAGTGATATATAACAAAGAGAAAAGTAATTAACTCAAAAGTCTAGTGTTGCTAACATCAAAATTACTATATATCTTTTCCATATCCCATTTACATTGATTAACATCCTCCCAGGTGCCTCAAAGATAAAGAATATGGAGGCCTAGCAGCAGTCATTGAGTCAACAGTGAAAACCCTCTACCAATATGATTTTTAAGTCTTTAGAAAAGGCTCTGTATCTTTAAGATGCTTTAAGCTTTGTGCCTCTCGTGGTTGGGGGGCTGTAAGCAATTCACAAGCTGTAAGAGGTCCGGGGAACCTGTTAGGCAAGCTAGAGAGTTATCAGAGAGGGTTTAACTGAAACATCCCTTTCAAATGCAGAAGACTAAAGCCCTGATTTGACTTTTCCCAGAGAATATTAGAAGAGTGGAAGAGCAGGCAGATTCTTATTTTTTGGGGGGTGGATGTTCAGGAAATTCCAGGGGGAAAACCTGAGGTCTGATCAGCCTTGCCATCAGAGCTCTTCCGCATGACCTTGTCACGGGTGGAATTCCTCATGCTGGCTCCCGGCACCTACCCCTTCAGCATTCTTGCCTGGAAAATTTCATGGACAGAGGAGCCTGGTGGGCTATACAGTCCATGGGGTCACAGAGAGTCAGACACAACTAAGTGTGACTAACACTTTCACTTTTCCTCTAATAATGTGATGCACTACCTGATACATTCAAATCACCAGGAATCTCTCTTTAAAATAAGAAGTGTCTGGGTAGAACGAAGGAAACTTACACAGAGGTTAGCACTACAGGGTTGAAACTCCCTCCTTTTGGCATTTAGTGATACACCATCAGAACTCCTGGCTCTGTACCATTCACTCCAAACTGAAGTTGTTAGTAATCCTCAACTACTTTCCAGAGCTCCCAATCACACTTCTCATTGTCAAATATGGCAAATGACCAAGGGTCATATGACATTTAAAAAAAGTATATACTTTTTTATCAAAGAAAAGGCAAAGACGAAAAGGAGAAATATTTATTTTGGAGGAAACATAAACATTATTTAAAAATAATAAGAAGTTTAAATATTTCATAATATCCTCATATATGTGTGAATATATTACATTCATAAAATGCAAATAAAACTCTATGACAAATAGAATAATAGTGAGGTTTTGTACCTTAAATACATATTTGTAAACTTTGTTTAAAGACAGGAGAAATAGTAAAGAAAATATTTCATCACATAGAATAAGAAGGCAAAAAGAATAGATGAAATACAAGAAGCAGCAAAAGACAAATGCAACAAGACTAGCAACAAGTTAGTGAAAATTCCAAAAAAGTGGGAATGGCAAATATGGAAGGAAAGAAATTTCCAAAGAAATAATTCAAGAAAAATTTTATGCTATAGTACTGAAGAGAGTCATGGGTCTTCAATATGAAAAGGTCCACAAGTGCTGAGTGACTAAATAATGACCCACATCTAGGTATTTAAGTTAGAAATTTTGTAACAGAATGAACCAACTCCTTTTACCATGTCTCTTCTTTGCTTTTTGGTAATATTTCAACTTAGACATTTTCTTAAAATCTGCTTCTGTACTATGAATCAGCTTATGAGATTATGACAGATTCTGATCACTTTCATGTCGGGACTTTGGCCTATGGTCTGTCCCCAACTCTGCTGAGGTGAGAATTCAAGCTTATCACACATCAGGTGTGGCCCTCCATCCCACCTAACTGAATACTGACATCTGTATTCAGTCAGTACATTGCCCATTAGTGAATTTCCCCCCTTGCTCCACTGATGATTCCCAATATCCTTTTGTGACTTTTTCCAAGAAACACTTAGTTTATCTACTGTGTGGAAAGAGAAAATATTTTTGAGTTTCTAAAGAGCTGGAGCCTTTTGAGTGAATTTTGCTAAAATGGGATAGCCAGCTAAAAGTAAGACTTGGGAAGTTGGTTGACAACTATACAGAAACTGAGAGAACTCCAGAGATACTGATCAAATTCTCGGGGTACATATCTACATTTCAAGGGAAAATGAGTCCTAGAACCTTGAAGACATCTTTAGTCATAAAATCCAGGGACACTGGATCTTATCTGGGCTTTGGAGAGATGTATTTACATTTTAAAAGATTACAGTGAGAATACAGAATCCTTTTCATCCATCTCCAAGAAGCAAAAATTTTTTTCTCCTTTTGGGAGGGTAGGAGGAGGCAGTTGCCCCTTTCTCCTGTATATAAACAGAGAAAATACATTGTTTTTTTCTCTGTTTCTCTTCTATGACTCAAATTTTATAATCTACATTTATAAGACATTATATCTAATTTTTCTCTCATTGTTCATAAATAAAAATTAGAGTGTGGAGGATCACACAATCATCATGTTTCCATCCACATAGTAAACAGCCCAAACCTGCTTAGCTTCAGAAATCAGCTGAGATCAGGCACGTTCAGGGTGGTATGGCCATAGACATCATTATTTTTATGCAAATAATGATAACCTATCTTTGATCTAGAAGACTTCATGTGCATATTTAGGATTAAATTAATACAGATGCATATTTTAAAACCCAACATTTATTCTGCCTTTACTCAAGAATGAACATTAGTCCTCACAACAGTAGCATAGGTCACAAATCAAAACCCTGAAATGTTAGTTTTTGAAGGAGAAAAAATAAAAATGGATAGTATTTTTCTATTTGTAATTTATGATAATGGCATAAGACATTTCATGACAATGTGAAATAATTAAGAAGTAAGGGATTTTTTTCCTCATGCAACAAAAGATAGATAATAACGAATCTACTTGGTGCAATTAATTTATAAATAGCATTGAACTGTAAGCATAAAGGAATGGCTGCAACTAGAAAGTAATATTTCCAGCTGGATTTTGGCTACATTCAAGACTGAAAAAAGTTGAATATTTTAAAGGTAATCTTATCTTACATTTCTCTTCCTCTCTAAAAGAATTATCTACTATGGAAAAATAAAATTCAAGTACCATTTTGTATTTTGAATCAAGACTAACTTTAGCTTTAGTATTTGGGGTAGGGGGAAGTAGGATTTAGACTCTGTACTTTTTAATAAAATTTCACTTTAATTTCATTAAGCTTTGTATCCCTGTTGTGAATATCTATGTAATGGAATTTCTTTGGAATCATTACTCTACATCAACCATTTATATAGAATAGCAAAAGTTTTGAACTATTGATGTCATTTCGAGCTTGGTATTTTTCCATTCTCTTTGATCTATGATTACAGAAAACAGATATTTAGAGTTGAAGTCTTTGAGATCAAATCATTTGACTAAGAACTGATGTAAATTTTGACAGAGGTAAACCTATACCAGAAAACATCCTGACTTAATCTGTACTTTGAGATCCCAGTACTTGCAGTTTCATTCAAATTGTCCCAAAGACTTCTTTCTCCAGTTTAATAATAATTTCTCAGTCTTTTTGTCTTTTCACAACTATCCTGATTATCCCATCTCTGGAGAAAATGATTTCCTTTAGAATGGACTGGTTGGATCTCCTTGCAGTCCAAGGGACTCTCAAGAGTCTTCTCCAACACTACAGTTCTTCAGCGCTCAGCTTTCTTCACAGTCCAACTCTCATCCATACATGACCACAGGAAAAACCACAGCCTTGACTAGACAGACCTTTGTTGGCAAAGCAATGTCTCTACTTTTGAATATGCCATCTAGGTTGGCCATAACTTTCCTTCCAAGGAGTAAGTGTCTTTTAATTTCATGGCTGCAATCACCATCTACAATGATTTTGGAGCCCCAAAAAGTAAAGTCTGACACTGTTTCCCCATCTATTTCCCATGAAGTGATGGGACCAGATGCCATGATCTTAGTTTTCTGAATGTTGATCTTTAAGCCAACTTTTTCACTCTTCTCTTTCACTTTCATCAAGAGGCTCTTTAGTTCTTCTTCACTTTGTGCCATAAGGGTGGTGTCATCTGCATATCTGAGGTGATTGATATTTCTGCCGGCAATCTTGCTTCCAGCTTGTGCTTCTTCCAGCCCAGCATTTCTCATAATAATAATATCATGATAATAGCTAACCTGCTGTTTAATCCTCTGTTTTTTTTTTTTTTTGTTTTTTTTTTAGACTAATCCATCCTTGAAATACTTTTCACTCATGACTACCAAGGAATGATTTCCTTCTGGTATTCATGTTGCCAAATGACTTCTGGCTTCTTCTAAGTACCCTTCACTTGTTACATTTTGGGTCCATTCCATGTTTTCTTTGAATAATTGCATCAAGCTCAGCTCTAATAGTACCTGCAAATCAATAGCCATCAATTCTTTATCTCCACCTCTCTTCTCTACTTGGCTCACATTTTACTAGAGATGGAGTGACTTTTGTGTAGAAATTCACCCTTGTTAGAGATTTAATTTCCCTAAGAAGTCAATCCTTTAAAATTTTTTGCAGCAACCTATGGCTGCTCTTGGAGAAGGAAATGGCAACCCACTCCAGTGTTCTTGCCTGGAGAATCCCAGGGACAGGGGAGCCGGGTGGGCTGCCGTCTCTGGGGTCACACAGAGTCGGACACGACTGAAGCGACTTAGCAGCAACAGCATGGCTGCTCTTACCTGGCAACTAGAGAAGCAGCTGCACCCTAAGTACTAGCCAGGGAGAGAAAAAATAAAATATACCACTATTAACTACATTTTCAAGAGCAAAAGTATTTAAAGAGTATCCCCAAGGGATATGTGGTATTCCTATAGATGCTCAAAAGAGTATCATCGGATTATGTCAGACCATTAAGGATTCTGATAGATTCCTGAATTGCTTTATTGACCCTTTTTCCAAAGTTACTTCTAGGGAACTGTCTTTGACATAGTCTATATTGAAAGTGTAAGAAACGGCTCCAAGGTTATTATCACTGTGTATACTTAAAACGATATTGAGGATGAGAAGTAAATGGTTGTAAGTATTGGGACAGAGTGATGTCAGCATTGTGGTGGTGTGAGTTGTTCTTTTTTTCTCACTCCTTTGATTTATAACTAACTGGCTATCCATAAGAGGGGTGTAGGGACAGGGGAGCAACTGAGCGATACATCCATGTGCATTGAATGTGGATGAATCGGACATCTGGGGTCACTGTGAATGAGGAGCGTCATGGCGGGTCCAGCAGGGAGACTGCACAACACGTCTGGCATGAGTGAAGGAGGTGAGTGGGTGTCGACCAGTTCCTAGTGCTACAGCAGGAAAGGTTTCGTGTGTGTGGAGAGAATGGCAGTGACTCGGTGACTCGGGAGGGAAAGGAAAGGGAAGACAACAGACACAGACCTAAAAAGACATTTCCTGCTGACTGTCCCAGGATTCTGTTAAAGAACCACCCACGAACCTCTGTTGCCGCCCAATTCAAGGATTCTACCACCAGGCCATGGCACCCCCAGAGCCTGAAATACTAAGCACACATCTCCTTCACCGCTCCATTGCCAGCCATTTCTTTTTTCCCCCTCTGCCAAGTTTTCGTTCGTTTGTTTGTTTGTTTAAATGCACAAGTTCCCCAGCTTAGCAGCCTGTCCATGCTGATAAGGGAAACAAAAATCTTGTGCTATGGTGCCACCTTCTGGGACAAAAAAGGAAGGCTCCTAATTACTAATCTGTTGGATTGTTGGAATCAAAGCCTTACCTAAATATGTTCACTACTTCAAACATGGCAACACAGCTTTACACCAAACACTATGAAAAATCACTATAATACAGTATCACAAAAAGAAAATGACCATTTTTCAGCAGCAGAACCCAAAGACATAGAATAGTGCAATCTACCTGATAAATAATTCAAAATAACTGTTATGAAGAAACTTAATGTGTTACAAGAAAACCCAGAAAGGCAATATCTTAATTTCAGAAATAAAATTAACAAGCAGGAGTGCTCCACCTCAGAGATTGAAATTTTTAAACAGAACCAGGTAAATCCTGGAGCTGAAGAACTCAATAAATGAGATGAAGAATGCTTTCCAAAACGGGCAGAGCAAGAAGATTACATGGAAGTGAGAACAAGTGAGCTCAAGGGTAGGAGTATAGAGATGACTCAAGTGGAGAGAGACGACTCAAGAGTAGAGAGAACTAAGATATGTTAAAAGTGAAGAAACCCTACAAGAACCATCAGGCTCCATTAGGAAAGGCAACGTTCATCAGTGTAACAGAAGGGGAAGAGAGGAGAAAGTGTATTTAAAGAAACATAGCTGAGGACTTCCCAAATCTGGGGAAGAACTAGATACACAAGTCCGTGAAGCTAATAGAGCACCTTATTATCTGAACAGAAAAAGAACTTCTCCAAGACACACTATATTAAATGTGTCGGAAGTCAAAGATAAAGAAATATAAAGGCAACCAGAGAAGAAAGACAATACCCTGCAAAGGAACCCCCATCAGGTAAGAGATTTTTCAGCAGAAACTTTATAGGTCAAGAGAGTAGAAGGACATTCAAAATATTGAAAGCCAAAAAGACTCTACTCATCAAAGTTATCCTTCTGATATAAAAAAGAAATAAAGGCTTTTCTAGAGAAACAAAAGCTGAGAGAGTTCACCACTGCTAGACCTGCCTCACAAGAAATATTGAAAGGAACTCTTCAGGCTGAAATGAAAAGACAAAAATACACAAAATTTTAAGGTGATAAATAGAATTTTAAAAACGGACTCTTTTTACAACAGTATATTAAACACTTAATTATAGCATAAAGATTAAAGGAAAAGAGCACTAAAATTAACCATAGTTATCCCTGGTGGCTCAAATGGTAAAAAATCTGCCTGCAATACAGGAGACCTGGGTTCAACCCCTGGGTCAGGAGAAGGAATCAGCAACCCACTTCAATACACTTGCCTGGAGAATTCCATGGACAGAGAAGCCTGGCAGGCTACAGTTCATGGGATCACAAAGATCCCATTAAACATATCTCCGTTCAATGTCTCTGGTTAATATATATAAATTAATGTCTAAAGAACCATGAATATAGTTTTAAATATTCTATCATCTGAGCTTGTTAAATCACATTTGTTTATATCCGAGGAAATTTGTAATTCACTTGGCATGGTTAAAACATTATACTCCATCAAAGTGATCCAAACTAGAACAGGTTCATTGGGACTCCTTTTTAATTCAATGAGTGCATTTGCATTTACATTTGTAATGTCTTCATTAGAAGACTTAAAATAAATTATTAATAAAATATTTTCAAGCAAATATGAAAAACATAGGATTGGAGGCAATGTTAGAGAGTATAAAGAATATTGACATGGAAGTTATTAAATATGAATGGAATCTAGTCTTAATTTTGCTACTGATCAACTGGAAAAGTTGTTTCATATAAGCCTAGAGTTTTCATTTACTTATCTATAAAAAAGATGCTTACTCCTTGGAAGAAAAGTTATGACCAACCTAGATAGCATATTAAAAAGCAGAGGCATTTCTTTGCCAGCAAAGGTCCATCTAGTCAAGGCTATGGTTTTTCCAGTGGTCATGTATGGATGTGAGAGTTGGACTATAAAGAAAGCTGAGTGCCGAAGATTTGATGCTTTTGAACTGTGGTGTTGGAGAAGACTCTTGAGAGTCCCTTGGACTGCAAGGAGATCCAATAAGTCCATCCTAAAGGAGATCAGTCCTGGGTGTTCTTTGGAAGGATTGATGTTGAAGCTGAAACTCCAATACTTAGGCCACCTGATGTGAAGAGCTGACTCATTGGAAAAGACTCTGATGCTGGGAGGGATTGAGGGCAGGAGGAGAAGGGGATGACAGAGGATGAGATGGTTGGATGGCATCACCAATCCATCTGGTGATGGACAGGGAGGCGTGGCGTGCTGCAGTTCATGGGGTCACAAAGAGTTGGACACAACTGAGTGACTGAACTGAAAGAAGACTTGAAGGTAATTTATGTCCTAGTTTTATCATTCTCAATCATTGCTTGATTATACTTCATTTAACTTTGCAGCCAAATCCAAATTTAATTGTTTTTACCAAGCCCTCTTTATTAGAAATTGATGCCAGTCTTGACAGTGCTAACAAGAGCAATGGGCATGTCTTATGTAGAAAATGCATACTGAAAGTACAAACTATGTGATTCACTAGGCAACTAAGGGAAATAAAATGGTTACGTTTTTGAGCCATCAGAAAGAATGAGATGTCTCTTCTCTTCCTTTCTCTGTTACTTGACTAGTAATCAATGTTCATGCTTATTTTAAGAATAACTGATAAAAGATAGAGAGAAACTGTCATATTACTCCATTTGATAAAATCAGTACCAACTTGCCATATTTTTAATCAAAAATTATATTATGATAGTACACAAAAATTATAAAAATTTTTCAGCCAATATATGAAGCAGGAAGAAAAGCTAAGATCTTAACTGCATATCAAGAGATCGGTGGTGGTTTAGTCACTCAGTTGAGTCTGATTCTTGCTATACCACGGCCTGTAGCCCACCTGCTCTCTGTCCATGGGATTTTCCTGGCAAGAATACTGGAGTGGTTTACCATTCCCTTCTCCAGGGGATCTTCCCAACCCAGAGATTGAACCTGGGTCTCCTGCACTGCGGGCAGATTCTTTACCAACTGAGCTTGACTTGACAGGAAGGTAGTGTTGGTAGTGGGTGTGTGCTAAGTCACTACAGTCGCATCCAGCTATTTGCAAACTATGGACTGTAGCCCTCCAGGCTCCTCTGCCCATGGGATTCTCCAGGCAAGATTACTGGAATGGGTTGCCATGCCCTCTTCCAGGTGATCTTCCCAATCCAGGGATCAAACCCACATCTCTCATGTCTCTGCACGGGCAGGTGGGTTCTTTACCATTAGCACTACCTGGGAAGCCTGGCTAGTAGCTAAGAGTATCCCTAAAGCCAGGTTGTCTGCTAAATCCCAGCTTTAAAAAAAATGCTATTTCGGGCTCTTTCTTTTGTGATGTAGTGTCTATAATAGATATTATTTATATATTTATACATATATTTTACAAGTTTCAGAATGATATAATTATTACACTTCATGTTTAATGCTGAGAATTTCCCCCAAAACTATTAAAGTCAGTCATTTAATAATATTTTAAAATTAGGACAGATTAGAAAGGTCTTACAGAATCTTTAAGAAAAGTGTCTTTTTTCAAAACCCTAAATACTATTCTACATAATAATGATAAATTTATGTTTATTTTGACATATTAGGAAACATATTCTCAGCAATATCTCAATTGAAAGGTTTAAATATTCATATACTGCACCTAATGAACATACCTTAATTGATTTAGCAATTCCACTATTGAGTATTTAGCTTGGCTTTAGTACTTGGAGTTTCCTAGGTGGCTCAGTGGTAAAGGATCTGCCTGCCAATGCAGGAAGCACTAGAGACATCGGTTTGATTCCTGGGTCTGGAAGATCCCCTGGAGGAGGAAATGGCAACCCATTCCAGTGCTGTTGCCTAGAAAATCCATTGACAAAGGAGCCTGGCAGGCTATCTTCCAAGCAGTTGCAAAGAGTTCGACATGACTGAGCAAATGAGCACTGCACTTAGTATTTTAGTATGATAACTAATTCTTTTATTAATAAAATGGACTGACTTCAGTCTAAGTACACACAGTCCTCATTCTTCTTTACGAAATAAGATGTATAACTATTTGATAGTACAACTTGGGAAATCTTTATTGATCATATTCTCCATATTCGTCTAAATAAAATTCTAAAAAAATGCTCCTAAAAATTTTGAAACACTAAAGCATTCACATGTTCTCATACAAGAAAAATCAAATTTTATAGTGATATAGCTTGATGAGAGAAGATTCACAGTTTCCCATGTTTCTTTAGCATTCAATCACATTCTTGCATATGCATGTCCAATTTATAATTTACTGATGTTTTAAAATATTGGATTCCAACTACATAGTCAAAATGTTTGATGATTTTCTTAGCTATTATTCCAATGAGAGAAGAAAGAAATCTAAGTGGGTGATTAGACATACCATGTCATGTCAGTCAATTTTTATTCTTTTGTAATCATTTAAATATTAGTTTATATCACATATAGTTCTTATTTATGTCAACCCCTTTATCCAGAATGCTATTTCTTATTCACATCTCATCCTAGTATTTAATAAAAGGTCTACTGTCATCACTGAAGATTCAGCTCCTTTTTTGGACCTATTCTGTACAGCCTTTCTTCATTCTTATTGTCAAGAAGAGTTTGTCATTCTCTCTGATTGCACCTTGCATTTCAAATATCTGTCATATTGTTCTTTTCATGCTACATAAACTCTCTTCTTTCATACTCCTCTGTGATATTTGAGGTCCTTAAAGGAAGGAATCATTTTGAATGAATCATCCAAGGACATAGCACTTTATCATCTTTGTATACTTAGCATTAAGCCAGAGCTTGTGCTGGGTGCTAACAATGAATGAACAGAAGAATAGATATTCTGTAGGCATTTAATTAAGGAGCATTATTAAAACATCTCATACCATTTTAAGTCCTAAAGGAAGATGTTACTGCAGAGAGTATTATTTAAGAAGTAGTTGTTCTATTCTTTTCTATTTTATAGACATAGTTCTCAAAAATATATGGAGAAAGGAATATAAAATGTTTGGCAGTCTTGCAAGAATGGAATTTTTATAAATTCATCCCTGGCACAGAGAAAATTGTGATCACAACCTGTCACCATTCTAAACATGATTTTTGTGGTTTTGAAGAAAATATATCTGGTGGGGATTAATTTTAGAAAGAACAAAACCACTCTGATTTCTTAAATGGGAATGGAAAATTCCCTGAGCTATCACCACATTGTTAGCCACAGAAATGTTCTTAAACGTATTGTATGTGCTAGAGATATTTGTATTTGTAAAGTTACCACAGTAATAACTACACACTACAAATTCAAGAAGATGTTTCAAAATCAAATGCAAGCCTAGAGGAAACCTAAAAAACACTGAAGGAAAACAAACATGAATATTTATATCCTTGGTGAATATTGATTTTAATTATGGTTTAGTGAAGCCACATTTTTTTTAATCACATGAAAGTTCATAGGAAGCTAAAGGTGAATGTGGAGGAGGGGTGTCCCTCCTCATTCTCCCCACACACATGGCTTGGCCTCTTGCCAGTGAACTTCTCTGTTTCAGGCAAGATTCGTTTGATGACTGATAATACTGGACCCCTGTCAAGTGTTTTGTCTTTGGTAGGGACTTGTGGAAGAAGTGTCATCAAGATCTAAAAGAAATGCATCTTTAATTGAAAATTTTCAACTTGATTCTGGCAGTAGTAGATGGTGATAGCTTTTTAGGAGGGACTCATTCTTAACTGAAATCACGTTCTGTGGCTCCTAATACATTTATACTACACCATAAACTGACTCTGTAAACAAAACCAAAAAAACCTGCTCTCTCTCAAGCAATATTTTCTTTTTGTTAGATATTATTTCCCTCTCTCTCTTGTTTTTTTATTTTTTTTGAGCTGGCTAGAACCATGGATAGAAGGAAGCAAATCGAATGGGAGAAATGTAACATAATAATGCTACAGTGTTATAGTGGTATATTTTTATGAATTCTTTCATGGACAGTATTGATCAGAAAAAGTTTTGGTGTAAGTAAGGTATATGTTGTCATCATCCTAATTTTCAGGTGAATCTAATGAATCACTAAAACCTTTCAGTGAAATCAATTAACAGAACTAGACATGGAATCCAATAGTTTGTAATTCTATATCCTTAGTCCATCAAAAAAAAACAAACTCAAACTTCAAAAAGGACAGCAAATAAAATCAGTAATACTGAAACATTCTTATCTGTGCTGAACCAGTCCTCTTAACCACACAGCTGTAAAGACTTAAACAGAGAAGCCATATAGGGTGAATTCCATTTAAGGTCCTCTTTCATAGGCACAGGACAGTAATGGTAAGATAATGTCATGTTTTAAGAATAGCCCCAAACCCAGAGTCAAAGTCTTGAAGGATGTAAACAACTAAGCGTAACCCTGAGTCTAGGGAGAAGGGACTTTTTGTTTCACTACATAGCCTGGGATATCTCATATTCATTTCCTCTGTAACAGCAGCAATGTCGTACCTTTCCCAGCCCCACTTCCTCGCTACACTCAATTCCTGCCACGTTACATTCTTTGCGTGATGAGGTGTGCTAAGTTGCTTCAGTCATGTCTGACTGTGTGCAACCCTATGGACTATAGCCCATCAAGTTCCTCTGTTCATGGGATTCTCCAGGCAAGAATGCTGAAGTGGGTTGCCATGCCCTCCTCCAGGGGATCTTCTCGACCCAGGGATCAAACCCATGTCTTTTTTGTCTCCTGCATCGGCAGGCAGGTTCTTTACCACTAGCTCCATCTGGGAAGCCCCATGATTAGGAAGGCATACAGTAAATCAGACTTTAATTTGTGAGCATTGTTCCTTCATTTCTGCAATCTAATGGCTATTTGTCTTCAACTCCACTGATAACTACACTTTGCTTTTATAATTTGCATTCAGATTTACTTGCCCATTCTTGCAGACATTTACCAAATTAATAAGATATTCTATAGCCACCAAAAATCCCTGGACATTCTAAAAATGTACTGATGGAACAAAGATATGAAAAATAATTTAGAGCATGCTGAAAGAATGCTCTTCTTCCCAAAACAATACCATTTATAGGATTCAACAGAGTAAGACATTTGTGTATAAATAATTTTATGAGTATGTCATAAATTTTGAAGAATTCAGAAAAGGAAAATATATTCCACTCTTTCCATGCTCAGTACACTGAAATGCATGCCAGTTTCAGTTATGGCATGTTACTCTGTGGGAGGCAATGTATATTCATATATGTGTACAAAGAATTAGTAGTTTCATAGACTGCAAGAATGTCAACACTTTCAACCACCAGATGGCAGAAATAAAGCTATAGAACTTTAGAATCTGAAGATTCAGAAAAACATAACAGCAGTATCCATCTTGATTTTTTTCAGTTGAACAGACATAAGACACTTTGGTGCAAAAATTCTGTGTGTGAAGCAGAAAAAAATTTTGATTAACAACTTTCCATTTGAATGGGTTGCCAACTCATTAGATTTTTTTCATTTAGATTGTGGAGGCTTTTAAGAACCATTTTTAAAGACAAACTACAATCAACCCTAGACTATAAAAGAGTTACCCATTCCATCAGCATCTCCTTTTGGAAGTCATTCTAAATCAACCCTACCTGTTTTGAGCCATGGACTCTCCTTGTTTCACTTTTTCAGCCACCTAGCCTTCTCATTTTTCCAAAACGGATCAGTTGTCTATGTATCTGCAATGCTCTAGATGGCTGGATTTGCTTAATCATTCCACCATACATGCTAGCATGTTTTCTTGTGATTTCCAGTACTGACAGTATGGGGTTTTTTATTTGTTGTAGTAATTATTATGTATTAGGTAGCTGTAATTACCATAAAGGGAGAAGGAAATGGCAACCCACTCCAGTATTCTTGCCTGGGAAATCCCGTGGACAGAGGAGCCTAGCAGGATAGAGTCCACAGGGTCACAGACAGTCAGACAAGACTTAACAATTAAACAACAACAAAAAACCCTTAAAAACAATTATAAAGAGAAAATGTTGCTATACCATATATAAACTTTGATTCTAAGAGTCCAGAGTTCTCATTCCAGTGATATCATTTTAATATTTCAATATTTCCATTATCTTCTATAAGAGATACAGTGAAAGAGATACCGAGCTGATCAAATTAAATGCCTGCTATGAGCTCTGATAACTTGACTTCCTTAGATTAGCTAGAATTTTAAATCTCTTCAGTGTAATATTATATTAACATAAAGTAACAGTAGCAATGATGTGAAGTGTTGACTGGGTACTAGAAAGTTTTCTTACATTTTAAAGGATTCAAAAATTTAACTTTATAACAACCCATGAAATAAACACAATGAAATGACCCTAGTTTATATTTTAAGATGATGAGGCATATTTAAAATAAATTATTTGTCATTTTTATTCAGTCACTAAGTTGTGTCCAACTCTTTGTGACCCTGTGGACTGTAGCCCACCGGGCTCCTCTGTCCACAGGATTCTCCACGCAAGAATACTGGAGTGGGTTGACATTTCCTTCTCCAGGGGATCTTCCTGGATCAGGAATCGAACTTGTATCTCCTCCATTGTCAAGCAGATTCTTTACCACTGAGCAACCAGGGAAGCCCCAAATCCCAAAAGTAATATGTAGTCTAGTCTCTATTTACACCTAGGGTCATTTATTCTCCACTTTCTGCCCTTAACCATTGCTCCATTCACCTGAACTACACTATTAAAAATCAGGTGTTTACCTGAAACTTTATTCAAATATTTATTAAATGCCTTTTTGGTACCAAGAATTGAATATTCACAGAAAAGATTTAAAATGGACTCCATCTTGTAAGGCATACAGTCTGGCAGGGAACTGAGACACGTGATTAGCAAGGACAGCAAGGCTTTGTGTGTGTCATGACAGTCGTGTATAAGGTATCAGAACAACAATAAAAAAGACCAGATACATTTCCCATAAGGTACTTTGTTCAAGTGTCTTCTGACAGGTGACGAGAGAAGTGTTTTAACACAAAGGAGAAAAAGCATACACAGGTGCAGAAGTACTGAAGAGTTGCACATATAAGCAGTTCATTATTTTAGGAGTTGAAGTTTAAAAACTGTGTACCATGGGCATACATATTTAATCAAAATACATTGAATGGTACTTAATAACTGTGCATTTCACTATATATAAATATGTCAAGTTTTAAAAATTGGTTGCTAATTTTAAAAAGATGAGTTTGGAGGGTCAGGAAGAGGCCTTCGCATAGTTGGTTCATAGCAGAACATCCTAAGGGGAGTGCATTGGAGTGTATGCACATTGGGGCACTTCCAAAGGATTTTAAATAAGGAAATCACATGACCAAAAATGGTCTAGGAAATCACTGTGGTGGCAGAGTGAGGACAGACTGGAGCGACATAAGGCCAGAGATAAACAGATCACATAGGAGACTACTTTAATAGTGAAGCACAGAATGATGAGGACAGCTGCAAATGAAATAAAGAGTTAAAAATGAGCATGAACCTTAAGACTGCTGTGTTTCCTTTTCTATGTTCCAAATGCATTGATTGGTATGTTCCCAGGTGCCTGAGGATGTGGAGGCCTGGCGGCAATCGTTGACTCGGCAGGAGGAGGAAGCCCTATGCTAATTAAAACTTTCAAAATACAAAAAAAAAAAAAAAAAAAAAAAAAATGAGCATGAAGTTATTTGGGTATGCAGTTTACTAATGTGCTGAAGAATGCAATATAGTGCACATGAGGTAAGACTATAATGAACCAGATGAGAACAAGCTTGCCTACTTGGACTAGAGAGAATGTGGTAAGGATGATAACACATTATATTTGTTCCTTAGCTGATCACCTTGATTTTCTGTATATGGTAATGTGGGAAGTCACAAGTCATCTCTACAGAGAGAAGGTTATAACCATCAGTACCGTGTGTCCATGTTCAGTCTCGTCCAACTCTTTGCAACACCCCCATGGACAGTAGCCCACCAGGCTCCTCTGTCAATGAAATTTCCCAGACAAGAATGCTGGAGTGGGCTGCCATTTCCTATTCCAGGAAAACTTCCTGATGCAGGGATCAAATTGGCACCTCTTAAGTCTCTGGAATTTGCAAGCAGATTCTTTACCTGGGAAGCTTCTATAAACATGCAGGAAGACAATTTTAGACAACAGCGAGACTTTTTAACAACAGCTGCAGAGAATAAAAAAAGTGAACTGACCAGAAACAAGTAAAATATGCCCAATTCTGATGGGGAGTTTAGGGATTAAGTAGTGATAGTTACAGAGAAAACTAAGGGGGTGAGGTGAGAGAGAGAAAATGATTCATTAACTAATATTTAATTTTCCAGTGAAGAGATATCATAAAAGCGTAGTCTATCACATTACTCAGCTGTGAGTAATAATCAGTAATATAAATAGTAAATCTTGAAGGGAGACAGTATGAATAGGGAGATGGGCATATGTGAGTAATAAAGATTCTTCCTCAGAAGAAGTTAATAGCAAGTACCTCAGTTCAGTTCAGTCGCCCAGTCTTTACTGACTCTTTGCAACCCCAATGATTGCAGCACACCAGGCCTCACTGTCCATCACCAGATTCAAAGTATACTGAAATTCATGTCCATTGAGTCGGTGATGCAATCCAACCATCTCATCCCTCTGTCATTCCCTTCTCTTCCCATCTTCAATCTTTCCCAGCATCAGGGTCTTTTCAAATGAGTCAGCTCTCAACATCAGGTAGCCAAAGTATTGGAGTTTCAGCTTCAACATCAGTCCTTCTAATGAACATCCAGCACTGATCTCCTTTAGGATGGACTGGTTGGATCTCCTTGTACTCCAAGGGACTCTCAAAAGTCTTCTCCAACACCACAATTCAAAAGCACCAATTCTTCAGTGCACAGCATTCTTTATACTCCAACTCTCACATCCATACATGACCACTGGAAAAACTATAGCCTTGAATAGATGGACATTTGTTGGGAAAGTTATGTCTTTGCTTTTTAATATGCTGTCTAGGTTGGTCATAATTTTTCTTCCAAGGAGTAAGCATCTTTTAATTTCATGGCTGCAGTCATCATTTGCAGTGATTTGGGAGCCCTGAAAAAATAAAGTCTGTCACTGTTTCCACTGTTTCCCCATCTATTTCCCATGAAGTGATGGGACTGGATGCCATGATCTTCGTTTTCTGAATGTTGAGCTTTAAGCCAACTTTTTCACTCTCCTCTTTCACTTTCATCAAGAGGCTCTTTAGTTCTTCTTTACTTTCTGCCATAAGGGTGGTGTCATCTGCATATCTGAAGTGATTGATATTTCTCCTGGCAATCTTGCTTCCAGCTTGTGCTTCATCCAGCCAAGCATTTCTCATGATGTACTCTGCATAGAAGTTAAATAAGCAGGGTGACAATATACAGCCTCAATATACTCCTTTTCCTATTTGAAACCAGTCTGTTGTTCCATGTCCAGTTCTAACTGTTGCTTCCTGACCTGCATACAAATTTCTCAAGAGGCAGGTCAGGTGGTCTGGTATTTCCATCTCTTTCAGAATGTTCCATAGTTTCTTGTGATCCACACAGTCAAAGGCTTTGGCATAGTCAATAAAGCAGAAGTAGTTGAATTCCTGGAACTCTTTTTGCTTTTTCAATGATCAACAGATGTTGGCAATTTGATCTCTGGTTCCTCTGCCTTTTCTAAATCCAGTTTGAACACCTGAAATTTCATGGTTCAGGTACTGTTGAAGCCTGGCTTGGAGAATTTTGAGATTTACTTCGCTAGCACGTGAGATGAGTGCAATTGTGCAGTAGTTTGAACATTCTTTGACACTGCCTTTCTTTGGGATTGGAATGAGAACAGACCTTTTCAGTCCTTTGGCCACTGCTGAGTTTTCCAGATTTGCTGGCATATTGAGTGCAGCACTTTCACAGCATCATCTTATACAACTTGAAATAGCTCAACTGGAATTCCATCACCTCCACTAGTTTGCTCATAGTGATGCTTCCCAAGGCCCATGTGACTTTGCATTCCAGGATGTCTGGCTCTAGGTGAGTGATCACACCATTGTGATTATCTGGTCATGAAGATCTTTTCTATATAGTTCTTCTGTGTATTCTTGCCACCTCTTCTAAATATCTTCTGCTTCTGTTAGGTCGATAACAATTCTGTCCTTTATTGAGCTCATCCTTGTATGAAATGGTCCCTTAGTATCTCTAAGTTTCTTGAAGAGATCTCTAGTCTTTCCCATTCTGTTGTTTTCCTCCATTTCTTTGCACTGATCACTGAGGAAGGCTTTCTCTTCTCTCCTTGCTTTTCTTTGGAACTCTGCATTCAAATGGGTATATCTTTCCTTTTCTCCTTTGCTTTCCGCTTGTCTTCTTTTCACAGCTATTTGTATAGGCCTCCTCAGACAGCCATTTTTCTTCTTTGCATTTCTCTTTCTTGGGGATTGCCTTGATCCCTGTCTCCTGTACAGTGTCATGAACCTCTGTTCATAGTTGTTCAGGCACTGTGTCTATCAGATCTAATCCCTTGAATCTATTTCTCACTTCTGCTATATAATCATAAGGGATTCGATTTAGGTCATACCTGAATTGTCTAGTGGTTTTACCTACTTTCTTCTATTTAAGTCTGAATTTGGCAATAAGGAGTTCGTGATCTGAACCACAGTCAGCTCCTGGTCTTGTTTTTGTGGACTGTATAGAGCTTCTCCATCTTTGGCTGCAGAGAATATAATCAATCTGATTTCAGTGTTGACCATCTGGTGATGTCCATGTGTAGAGTCTTGTCTTATGTTTTGGAAGAGGGTGTTTGCTATGACCAGTGCATTCCTTTGGCAAAACTCTATTAGCCTTTGCCCTGCTTCATTCTGTACTCCAAGGCCACGTTTGCCTGTCACTCCAGGTATTTCTTGCCTTCCTACTTTTGCATTCCAGTCCCCTATAATGAAAAGGACATCTTTTTTGGATCTTAGTTCTAGAAGCTCTTGTAGGTCTTCATAGAACCATTCAACTTCAGCTTCTTCGGCATTGCTGATCGGGGCATAGACTTGGATTACTATGATATTGAATGGTTTGTCTTGGAACTAAACAGAGATCATTCTGTCATTTTTGAGACTGAATCCAAGTACTACATTTAAGACTCTTTTGTTGACTATGATGGCTACTCCAGTCTTTTAAGGGATTCTTGCCCACGATGGTAGATATAATGGTCATCTGAATTAAATTCACACATTCCAGTCCATTTTAGTTCTCTGATTCCTAAAATGCCGACGTTCACCCTTGCCATCTCCTATTTGATCACTTCCAATTTGCCTTGATTCATGGACCTACATTCCAGGTTCCTGGCATATACTAGTCTTTACAGCATTGAAATTTGCATCTATCACCAGTCACATCCACAACTGGGTGTTGTTTTTGCTTTGGCTCTGTCTCTTCATTCTTCCTGGAGTTGTTCTTCACTGATCTCCAGTAGCATATTGGGCACCTACCAACCTGAGGAGTTTATCTTTCAGTGTCCTATGTTTTTGCCTTTCCTACTGTTCATGAGGTTCTCAAGACAAGAATACTGAAGTGGTTTGCCATCCCCTTCTCCTGTGGACTACATTTTGTCAGAACTCTCCACCATGATCTGTCCATCTTGGTGGCCCTACACAGCATGGCTCATAGTTTCATTGCCTTGTCTCGTTCATTAGACAAGACTGTGGTCCATGTGATCAGATTGGTTAGTTTTCTGCTATTATGGTTTTCAGTCTGTCTGCCCTCTGATGGAGAAGGATAAGAGGCTTATGGAAGCTTCCTATTGGGAGAGACTGACTGAAGGGGAAACTGGGTCTTGTTCTGATGGGTGGGGCCATGCTCAGTAAATCTTTAATCCAATTTTCTCTTTATGGGTGGAGCTGTGTTCCCTCCCTGCTGTTTCAGTTAAGTTCAGTCACTCAGTCCTGTCTGACTCTTTGCAACCCCATGAATTGCAGCACGCCAGGCCTCCCGGTCCATCACCAACTCCCGGAGTTCACTCAGACTCATGTCCATCGAGTCCGTGATGCCATCCAGCCATCTCATCCTCTGTCATCCCCTTCTCCTTCTGTCTCCAATGCCTCCCAGCATCAAAGTCTTTTCCAATGAGTCAACTCTTTGCATGAGGTGGCCAAAGTACTGGAGTTTCAGCTTTAGCATCTTTCCTTCCAAAGAAATCCCAGGGATGATCTCCTTCAGAATGGACTGGTTGGATCTCCTTGCAGTCCAAGGGACTCTCAAGAGTCTTCTCCAACACCACAGTTCAAAAGCATCAATTCTTTGGTGCTCAGCCTTCTTCACAGTCCAACTCTCACATCCATACATGACCACAGGAAAAACCACAGTCTTGACTAGATGGACCTTAGTCAGCAAAGTAATGTCTCTGCTATTGAATATGCCATCTAGGTTGGTCATAACTTTTCTTCCAAGGAGTAAGCATCTTTTAATTTCATGGCTGCAGTCACCATCTGCAGTGATTTTGGAGCCCCCAAAAATAAAGTCTGACACTGTTTCCACTGTTTCCCCATCTATTTCCCATGAAGTGATGGGACCAGATGCCATGATCTTCGTTTTCTGAATGCTGAGCTTTAAGCCAACTTTTTCACTCTCCTCTTTCACTTTCATCAAGAGGCTTTTGAGTTCCTCTTCACTTTCTGCCATAAGTAAGGGTGGTGTCATCTGCATACCTGAGGTTATTGATATTTCTCCCAGCAATCTTGATTTCAGCTTGTGCTTCTTCCAGTCCAGCATTTCTCATGATGTACTCTGCGTAGAAGTTAAATAAGCAGGGTGACAATATACAGCCTTGACGTACTCCTTTTCCTATTTGGAACCAGTCTGTTGTTCCATGTCCAGTTCTCACTGTTGCTTCCTGACCTGCATACAGATTTCTCAAGAGGCAGGTCAGGGGGTCTGGTATTCCCATCTCTTTCAGAATTTTCCACAGTTTATTGTGATCCACACAGTCAAAGGCTTTGGCATAGTCAATAAAGCAGAAATAGATTTTTTTTTTTCTGGAACTCTCTTGCTTTTTCCATGATCCAGCGGATGTTGGCAATTTGATCTCTGGTTCCTCTGCCTTTTCTAAAACCAGCTTGAACATCAGGGAGTTCTTGGTTCACGTATTGCTGAAGCCTGGCTTGGAGAATTTTGAGGATTACTTTACTAGCATGTGAGATGACTGCAATTGTGCAGTAGTTTGAGCATTCTTTGGCATTGCCTTTCTTTGGGATTGGAATGAAAACTGACCTTTTCCAGTCCTGTGGCCACTGCTGAGTTTTCCAAATTTGCTGGCATATTGAGTGCAGCACTTTCACAGCATCATCTTTCAGGATTTGAATTAGCTCAACTGGAATTCCATCACCTCCACTAGCTTTGTTCATGGTGATGTTTTCTAAGGCCCACTTGACTTCACATTCCAGGATGTCTGGCTCTAGATGAGTGATCACACCATTACCTGGGGCCAAACTATGATGGAGGTAATATATATACATATGTATATATACACACAAGGTATTTAAAAATCTGGGGGCAAATTCTAAATGAGATAGCTTATAACTGTAAGTGTTGCCTCTAGGGCAGGAGATGAGGCTTGGCACTTTGGAGACTAGAATTCTTTAGTAAGCTATGCAGAAATTTTTACAGTTTTAGTATATATCCATGTATCACTTCAATAAAGATATGAATTAAATGTAAAGAAAAGTTTTTAAAGAAATCAAGTAGTGGATTGGAAATCATCTTAGGGATTTAGGAGATGCCACATTTGCTTTGAGACTCTGTTGCACACAGGATGTGGGCGGATTGTTCTCCACAAGCTGTGAGTCTGAGGAGCTGGTGTGATCAAGAGCAAGAGGAGCTGTGTGGAGGTGTAAAGTACCTGAGGATGTAGGGAAGTTTGCTTAAAAAACAGAAAGAAAGAAAACAGGTTTCTGGAGTGTAAAATTAGGAAAATCTGGAAGACTCACACAATATAGTCCTCTTAACTAGAATTAAGAACAGTTATAATAATAGAGCAATAAAAACTAACAGATAAATGGGATTTTTTGGCAAATGAATGATGTGGTGGAAAGAATAAATTCCTTGGTACAGTTCAAGAACTGTATTTTGATGTTGACATTTGAGACATTAAGTCCAAAACCTAGTGACTCCCCTACCCATGATGTTAAACTTAGTAATAGATACTTACTAAAGACAAAAGGAAGAAGAGAAAAATATTAAACACACACACACATGAACTGGATTTCTTACCTTAGACAGTGATGTTGTTAACATAACAGCCCAGAAGGCTGCTGAACAATTTAGAACAGTTCCGGAACCATTCTGTCCTAACACGCCATACAAGTTGACAATTTAACTACCAAAATTCATGCCTCAAAGTCAGATTAAAACATGCAAATATTAATAGGATTGCATTTTCCTAGCCAAGGGGGTGGGGGAATAGCAAGGCAGAACAGCAGAGCTGAGGGTCAGGAGTGAAGAGGCATTTCTTTGCCTCGAGGCAGTCGTGAATTTCCTGGGTGAAGTCAAGCGGAGCACTCCACTGAAAAACATTCTTTCATTTGCCAGTAGTGCTTGTTTGTGGTTTCTGTTTTTCTTCTTCTGACCTTCCAATAATTCATTCAAGAAAGGAATACCTCAAAAGTAGGTCAGCTCCAATCCACACAGTTTGGAACACTCATAAATATTTAACATTTACAAATGTTTAAGTGACTAAGAGGACTAGATTACATTTTAAAGAATTTGCACCTGTTGTAAGTGATGGACTTTCAGCTTCATCTTTTCCTTGATCTCACTTCATTTAGGGATTTAAGAATCCTAAAACCTTGAGAACAGAAATTCCCTCACCTCATCCCAAGGTTTCTATTATTCCTGTTAGGTAGGAAGTTAGGCATGAGCAAGGAAGGGTGGCCTTGGTGAAAAGGATGCCAGTTGTTATCAAAATCTCACCCCAGAGACACCCAAGAGAGCCCACAGATATGCTACAATAATAACCACAGAGACTTTTCCAACTCCTGCACATGTGCCCTCTGCACACAGTGGATACAAACAAACCATAAGGGCTTCTGCAACTCCTGCACATGCACCCTTATGCACAGCTGTGTCCTCAAGTAACCTTAGGCAGCCAGGAGCCTGTTAAGGGTTCATAAATATTCTATACATACACACATCTTGTTACAGCACACTGAACTATGGGAAAGACATGTGCAAGAGAGTCTGTTATATAATTTACAGCCATCAATCAAAACTCAGTCCATGCCTGCCTAGATGAATATGTTAAAAGCCCTATTTTGTATGTGCCCAGACACGCCCCCTTCCCTGATTGCATTCCATTTCCTAATTGGTGGTATAAGCCCTATTTTGCACAGAGCAGAACCAAGAGGAGGAAATGGGAAGTATAAAAAGGGAATCCAAGAGGAATAATGGCCCCTTCTTTGGGGTTGGTCTGCTCCCATGTCTGGAAAGTGTACTATCTGCAGTCTGTTTAATGAAAGATCTGTCTGCTTGAAATGTAGCTGATCTGTAACCAGTCTGTTGTTTCAAATCCTTGCTACCAAAAGAGGAGAGCCAAGAAATCCTACCTGAGTTACAATTAGCCTGTCATTCCAAATCTTTCTTACAATGAAACAAGAACAGGGGAGAGAAATAAACCAATTTGACAATTCTCTCTTGATGATGTGGTTCCAGTACTAAGCCATCAGCTGCTGGAAATTTTATGGTGAAACAAAAATCTGACTTGATATTTAAAAAAATTTTATGTTGCAGTTTGGAAACACAGAAATTCTTTCAACTGAATACATTCCCTGTCTCTCCTGTCCTAATGAACTTCTAGTTCTCTAAGTGTGACATGGTGACATAAGTCCCATTCTCAACTTGTTCTCCAAGGCAAAATCTCCTAATTTTTCCAAACTAAGCTTACCTATCTATTTTGAATTGCTTCTCATATTCATGATAAGTTACCAGCTCAAAAGTACTGGTTGTCTCAAATTTTCCACAACCATAGAAAATATAATCATTCTCTGCTGCTTCCCATAACTGTAGCCTACAGTGTCTCATTGATTCATACTTTGCCTAATTGGTTCTCTGAAAGCAACAGGCTTAAGGATTACCTGAAGGCCTAGTTAACACACACAGATATCTGACCCCCATCCACAGGGTTCCCAATTCAGTACAAGTGGAGTGGGACCCAAGATTTGACATTTCTAACATGCTACAGTTAGGGACTGTGATTTATACTGCTAGTGTTTTGCCTCTCTTTATATTAAAAGTCTTTATCCATATGTTTGATGCATGTTCTAAGTGCAATCATATTTAATGCCCATTTTACACTTGACAGAGGCTAAGAGAGAATAAGTAATATACCCAAAGGTCACAGATACATAGGAGGCATAATACCAATTCAAGCTAAATTCAGAACTTATCTGAGTTAAACACCTGCTATTTGACAGTCACATCATTAAATAACAAGACATTTCTATTTTTTTTAATTGATACAGAAGATGAGAAAATGTCAATGTTTCCTTCTCTAGTCCTGTCATCTTGCTGTTCACTCCCAGCTACAGACTAGCATTGCCTCCTCAGATTAATAAAATTCTATCAGCTCAGAAGTAGCTAAGAAATAACTGTCCAGAAATTTCCAGGAATGTGAAAATATTATGTTTTTTTTTTTATCTAAAAGTGCTCTTGCAGGGTAGCAAATTGCTTGGAGAAAGAGTGAAAGCAGAGTGGAGTCAGTATTTACTTCCAGCTAATGACAGCTTCTACTACTGTGTGTAATTAAGCCAAAGAGGATTTGAAGTCAGGTTATCTACAATGAATATAATTCATCTGTTGATATTCAGGAATCAAACATTTTGATTACTATTTTATAGGCAAGCAAACAACAAAAGACAGACTTCCCCATGAGAGTACAATAGGTCAGGAGCAGGTTAAAAAAAACAGTTCTGATTTTCCTTGAAGGAACACATGTAAGAATTAAAGATTTTGAAATTAAAAAAATTAAAAATTAAAAACATTGTAAGCAGATGGGAGCAATACTACAGAAAACCTAAAAGGCTAATAGTCTACTCTGCCTACTTTTTGGAAAAAAATTTGCATCAGGTAAAAGTCCATTCAAATGTCCATCTTACTCTCAAGTCATACTGACTGAATTCCATGAACATTTTTCTGGGAAGCTTAATAGGGCATTGATGATACACATGAAAAAAATAAACAAACACCATCATTTTGAAGAGGGCTTTGAAAGTGAGGGTCAGGACTTGAAAGCACCTAGTTGAAGATGATTTAGCAAGATAGAAATGTTACCAGAACTGCAATATTTGTAAAAGGCTGACTTTACAGTATATGTATATATATTGTTTTATATATAACATATTAATATATTTAAATATATTTATTATTTATATAAATAAATATATATAAGTATATAAAATATATAAATATAAATATATATTTTATATTTTTAAAGTATATATATACACTTTATAGTTTAAAGTATATATATACTTTACAGTATATATATATAAATATTATATAATAAACAAATGTAAATAAATATAAATATATAAATATATTTAAATATATATATATAACATGTGAAGTTGTCTGTGTAAGGAACAGAAATAATATAAAAACCACATTTAAATCTTAGTAGAGATATTAGGGATTGAAAAGGAGAAACAGACAGGAAAGCATCTTTGTATCTTGTATATCTTTGGATTTCTTATCCAAAGGTAATGCAATGGCTGTTTGTTTACTGTCCATCAATGCAGAGCATATGTCATACTCATCTTTGTATCTTTTTCAGTGTCTAGATGTGTACCTTTATAACATACTAAATTTTTCTTCCAGGTTTGAAAGTGAGAAGTCAAAATGATTTCAAAAAGTGTTGAGCCTGGTAACTGCGAGAGGGATAATGGGATTCATGTATATATGTGAATGTTAGGGAAGGAGGAGAGAAAGTAGGCTGGATCTTGGATCCATCGGATTGAATAATGCTCATGTATCTCACAGGCAGTGGAATGTGGGGATGGAGTTTCAAAGAAAGAATTCACTGATAAAAAGAAACATAGTGGCAGAAGCTGCAATGAGAGGAAAATGGGAATACCTAGAGGAGAAAGTGTAAAGAAGTAGAGCCAAGAACAGATACTATATGTAAGAAACAGGAGAATGAAGACCTAGGAGAAGAGAGAGAGAGAACTTCCAGATGCGCAGAGAGGAGGACCAGATAAGCATAGAGACAAGAGAGGAGGTAGTTTCCCACAGACATGTATACCTCCTATCAGGATTTTCATCTGTAATGTATTTTAGGTCATTTGAACATGTTGACAACAAAGCTGAATTTTTTATTATTATAATCACTGCAACAGAATACAATCTATCATATTTTGTTGGAAAATATGTCTTTCCATGCTTGCTTCTGTAAGATTCTTTGGAAAAATTAACTAGGGTTCACTATAAACTAAATGCAGCAAGATCAGGGGAAAAGATAAGGCTATTTAATATTTACAATTCTATTAAGTATTGTCCTCAGACATCTAGCCAACACAAGAAGGTAATTAAAAGAAATAAGTATCAGAATGTATGACCAAAACTGATATTACTTATGGATGATGTTATTGCTTATCTTTTTAAAAAGAGCTAAAATAGATAAATATTAGTAATGAAACAGCTCAGCAATGTGCTTATTATAAGAAAAAAATAGTACAAATTTCTACTCACCATAGCAAAAAGCTTACCTCCCAAGTCCTGAACTGGGTTATACATAGTGATTTACCTCCAAAAGTACAGAATGGGAATGGAACAAATAAATAGAATAACTTACAATGGTGGAGTATCTGGATAAATACTACTTCAGCCAAGTTATCAAGGTGAAAATCAACAGTCTTAAATCACGTAGCTAGTAAATGTCCTTTATATAACTGCTGTTTTACCTCTGTGGTCTTTCTCCCTAAAATTCATAACCCTAGTATAATCATGAGGAAAAAAAAAGCAGACTGTTCTGCAAAATACCTGAACGGTAAGTAACTGCCCCAGTGGTCAACATTATCAAAATAAGTCTGGAAGACATACAGGTGGCCAAAAGGCACATGAAAAGATGCTCAACAAGACTAATTATTAGAGAAATGCAAATCAAAACTACAATGAGGTAGCACCTCAAATCAGTTAGAATAGCCATCCTCAAAACATCTACAAAAAATAAATGCTGAAGAGAATGTGGAGAAAAGGGAATCCTCCTGAACTATTGGTGGCAATGTAAATGGGCACAGCCATTATGGAGAACAGTATGGAGGTTCCTTTAAAAAACTAAAAATACAACTACCATATGACCCAACTATCTCACTCCTGGGCATATACCCAGAGAAAACCATAACTGAAAAGAGGCACATGCACCCCAGTGTTCATTGCAGCACTATTTACAATAGCCAGAACACGGAAGCAAACTAAATGTCCATCAGCAGAGGAATGAATAAAGAAGATGTGGTACATATATACAATGGACTATTAGTCAGGCATTAGAAAGAACAAAATTATTGCCATTTGTAGCAACATGGATGGACCTAGACATTGTCATAGGGAGTGAAGTACAATAAGCCAGACACAGGAAGACAAATATCATATGATATCAGTGACATGTGGAATCTAAAAAAGGAGTACAAATGAACTTATTTGCAAAACAGGAGCAGAGTCATGAATGTAGAAAATAAACTTATGGTTACCAGGGGATCTGTTGAGAGACTGGGACTGATATATACAAACTACTAGATGTCAACAGATAACTGATACAAACCTGCCATTTAGAACAGGCAACTCTACTCAATACTCTGCAATGATTATTTTTGTAATAGTTTTAGGATTTCAGAACAAAGTCTATTAATTTAAAAATGTAATTCTTTGAAGATGTTACTGATAATATCATTGAAATAGAAAGTTCACAATAAAAATTTAACAAAAAATATGAGATCTTTATAGACATATAATCTATTGGCAGACCTAAATATAGAAACTATGCCATGAACAGTGAATCAAGAGTCTCAATATTATATGGATATCAATTCTTCCCAGATTGATCAGCAGTTTGATCAATATCAGTTAACATTTCAAACTCTCATTTTTTGGAATTTAAAAAGCTAAATGAAAAATGTAAATAAAAGTACAAAGACCCAATAATAGGTAAGACACTCTTGAGAAAGACAAAAATGTGGGAAGAATTACCTTACCAAATGGCAAGAAGTATTAGAAAGTTATAGTAATTAAAATAATCTGGTATTGTTTAAAGAATAAACCAACCGAACAGCACTCTCATCCCCCTCACCTGCCCCAAACAAAAGCCCACACATAATTGGTAATTTGATTTATATAGACTTAGATTTGAGTTATATAGAATTATACTGAATATAGAATTAGATTTATAATAGGTCAATGGAGAAAAGATAGAGCTTAATAAATGTTACTGAGACTACTATTTAAGGTTCGGAAATTGTGGCACTGAGCTACTCCCTCACATCCTATACAAATAAATTAGTTGGTGCAAATATAACCTATCAGATAATATAGAAGGATATCATTATGTTGTCAGTTAGGGAAGTGTATCTTAAGACAAAGTTACATATGCAAAAGGGAATGGTTAATAAAGTCTTATGATATCACAACCCAGAAACTGGGAAAAAATGGGTTGATCCTGTAAGTCTATTAAAAACACACACAACCTAATAGAAAAAGTGGTTTTAAATATCCACATAAAAGTGTGTCATAGAAGATTCATCATAAGCAGCAAATAAAATTATGTTCGACCACAGAATTAATCACGGAAATAAAAGTAAAATTATGAAACAATTTTTTTGTACCCACAGAAATAGGTAAATGAAACGTTTATAAAATGATGTCATGAGTGCCAAGGGCTTCAATCATTTTGGAAAACAAAGTGATACTCTCTCACAAAGCTAAACCTGCAACCCGATAATTCAACATGTGAATATTTACCTTAAAGAACTCTAACACAGGCATACTTAGACAAAAGTACTCATAATAAGACTGAATATTTATGGGGACAATCTAAATGTATATTAACAAAGGAATACATCAAAAATTGTGACATTATGCTGTATGAGACAACAGTAAGCATGAATGTATTGCATCCTTAAACAGTAAGAATGAATTCCTGAACATAGTGTCCAATTTAAAGACAAATTATAAAGACAGTTCTGTAAAATATAATTCTTTAGAACCATAAAAACATTAAACATTACATTGTGTCAGCATATAAAGATACGCAGCAAATGTCAAAAAGCAAAGCAAAAGTTAAGTACAAAGTCTATTATTTAATTTCACCTGAGCAGAGAGTAAAGGGAATGACATTCAGGAGGATTACAAGGCAAATTCCAAAGGGAATGATTACCATTTTCTTAGACCAAGAGTCAATGTGATGTACATTTAAATCATCATTTCTTATACTTTATACATAGTTTATATTTTTAGTTTACTCAATAGTTAAGAACATTATTTTAAAGCATAAGGCAATAATAGCATGTCACAACCCCCAAACTGTTGAAAGAAAGTCACCTATCATAATAACTATAAAACACCCCAGTTGTTGTTGTTGTGTTCAGTGGCTAATTCATGTCCGACTCTGCCACTCCATGGACTACAGCATGCCAGGCTTCCCTGTCCTTCACTATCTCCCAGAGTTTGCTCAAACTCACATCCATTGAGTTGATGATGCCATACAACCATCTCATCCTCTGTTGTCCCCCTCTCCTTATGCTCTCAATCTTTTCCAGCATCAAGGTCTTTTTCAATAAGTTGGCTCTTTGCATCAGGTGGCCAAATATTGGAGATTCAGTTTCAGCATCAGTCCATCTAACAAATATTCAGGGTTGATTTCCTTTAGGATTGACTGGTTGGATCTCCTTACCATTCAAGGGACTCTTAAGAGTCTTCTCCAGCACGAGTTCAAAGGTATAAATTCTTCAATGCTCAGCCTTCCTTATGGTCCAACTCTCACATTTGTACATGACTACTCGAAAAACCATAGCTTTGACTACACGGACCTCTGTTGGCAAAGTGATGCCCCCACTTTTTAATGCACTATACATGTTTGTCATAGCTTTTCTTCCAAGGAGCAATCTTTTAATTTCATGGTTGCAGTCACCATCTACAGTGATTTTGGAGCCCAAGAAAGTAAAGTCTGTCACTGTTTGCACATATTCCCCCTATATTTGCAATGAAGTGATGGGACTGGATGCTATGATCTTAGTTTTTTGAATGTTGAGTTGTAAGCCAGTTTTTCACTCTATTTCACCTTCATCCAAGGGGTTCTTTAGTTCCTCTTCATTTTCTGCCACTGGAGTGGTGTCATCTGCATATCTGAGGTTATTGATATTTCTACTGGCAATCTTGATTCCAGCTTGTGATCTCAGGATAAACTTAAACAGACTGGATTATCTGTATACATTTGCCCATTTTTCTGATAGCATGACAGGAACTCAAGAATAAAAATACTAAATCCCAACTGTTGAAAAATCTGAATTATTTCTGCTATGTTTCTGAACCTTAGGATGGTAGACAAGACCAGAGAACTCAGGTGGATATAAGAGGGAATGTAAAATAAAGAAGTATTTTAGCAGACATTGTCGACAAGGTTTGTTGTCAGATAGTACTCATTGACCTCACTTGATCAACTGTAATGCTCACCAAATTGCGGTTCTGATTATTTTTCCTACTAGCTAATTAAGATTAAACCTCCATTAATTAGCAAGGTCTCTTTGCTTTTAAAAGAAATCTAAAGATAGCAGAAGTGGTTTGACACTAGAGATTTAAGATAATAAACAAGGGCCAGTACAGAAACTATTACAGGTCTTCAGAGCTCAAAGCTCCTTAGAGATGTTCTGTTTTTACCTCTCATTTTGCAGCGGTCACACTGAATCTGAATATGTTCTTTAGGAACAGAGATGATACTGTCAAAGACTACTACTAACTTGATATGTAAGACCGTAAGTGGACCTTATGGTAAAGCTTCAAAGCACACTGTGATGATTGACCAAGGACACAGTCCTCTGCCTTTCAGAGGAAAGTACATTGACTAGTATATCTTAAAGATATTTTAACAATGGCAAAAACAAAAGGATTGTCTGCTGTATAAAAGCTAAATGGTTCTTGCTAGGACCAGTAAATAATGGTACAGTCATGGTTTTCCAAAGAGAGCATTGACATTTCAATTCGGCATTAGAGTAATTACTATTGTAAACACATTGTTCTTTAAGGACCTATAGTGCTGTTCTACCAAGAGCACTGACAGCTGCATTCTGAACCATGTAAATGTTCCAGAGTGCTTATTATCATCAGTGAGGTGTTGGCTGAAAAGCGAGGGATATCAACAAGCAGAAATTGGTAATGATCATTATAGACTTTAGCTTTAGCTTTTATTTTAATGCATGGTTCTTTGGATGTCAAAACAAATGTAAGGTATTATATGGGTCCTCTGTCATGATTTATGATTCATGTAATGGTTTCTCTAGTTGAATCTATTGACTTGGCAAGAATTTAGCATCATTATGAGTTTGCAGCAGCCTAAGAAGTGATTGCTCATGTTTTAGGAGTGTTGCATTATGGAACAAGTGAGTATATTTTTCAAACAAAATGCTGCATTACAATGTCATTTGAAAATCCAGCTTATAAAACCACAAAGATGAACATTGAAGGAAAATATCATGTTGGGTTTCTCAGAGGAATATGGAAAGTAAATTATAAAATGCATATTATTATTGACAGTAATATGCCTTGTTCTTGTCACACATATTTATTAGCATGACCTCAATTTATGACAGCAATCTCAAGCAAACATAATGTTCTCAGAACCTGGTCTAACAACATCTAAGAAGCAGAAAAGTTTATTCCTAGTCAACACCCATTATACTGAAATCACAGAAACTCATACAGTTTCCATTCTTTTAAATAATCCCTGGAGTTCTTTATATAGCACTATTTGGGGAAGTCACTTTGCCTCTCATGGTCTGCTTCAGTTTTCTATAAACTGGAAGGAATGAATTTATTCTTCCCAAATCGGCTCCCATCAGCACCAGCAACAACTAAAAAATTTTCTAAAAACCCAGATCCTCAGGTTTATATCAGTTTGTGATAAGTCCTAGAAATCTGTATTCTTTTTAATTATTTCCCCAAGTGAGATAAGCAAACTTATAAATTAACAAGCTACATGATTTCAAAGGTTCTTTTTGACTCTGATCAAAAGACACAGACTTGTTGGTAGAGGTTTCAATTCAGAGTTCACTGGTGTTAGATTTGTGAAATATTTTTATTGCAATTAAATTTAACTTTGAAGATATGCTAAAGAGAATGCTTTGAAAATCTAGGAATATCCAGTTCTATTAGATGACTCCAGGTTATTAGTATCATGTAGTATAGGTACTCACATAGGGCCAATTAATAGAGTGGTTTTAAAAAGACAATCCACATAGGAACTAAAGAAAGAAAACCATATTTTATATAATTCGTACAGAATCAGTCTCGTTTTGTAAAGACAAAATTTAGAGATTTGCATTTCTACAACTTTTTCTAAAATGTAAGATTCTCAGTGACTATCTAGTTTGTAATCAAAAAGTGGCTTTCCTGTGCCCCATCTTACCCCAACTCCTACAAATTTTCTATAAAACTTATCTTCAAATTTTTAAACTAATTTTCTGTGTAGCGTTATTTGGCATAAATAAACTGATAGAATATTGGAAACTGTCTAAGAAAGTAATTTGAGAATAACTAATAACCCTTTCTTAATGATGAAATTGATGATAATTCGGCCACTGAGGCAACTGTCTGTTGAGATGGGTCCTAGTTACATATGAAGAACAAGTTTCCTATTCACAATGGCCAGGGCATAGTCATTGAATTCTTCTAAATGTAGTGTCATGTTAGTCCCATACAGGCATACCCTGGAGATATTTCAGGTTTTGTTCTAGACCACTGCAATAAAGTGAATATTGCAATAACACAAATACTGCCATAAAGTGAGTCAGATGAACAGTTTGGTTTCCTAGTGCATATAAAAGTTCTGTTTATGCAATCCTGTAGTCTATTAAATGTACAATAGCATTATGTCCTAAAAAACAACAAACATACCTTCCAATACTTTATTGCTAAACAGTGCTAATTATCATCTGAGCCTTCAGTGAATTGTAGTAGTAATAAAGATCACTGATATCACAGATCATTAACAAATACAATGAAAAAGTTTGAAATACTGTAAGAGTTACCAAACGTGACACAGGGACACTAAACGAGCAATGCTATTGGAAAGATGACATCAACAGGCTTGTTCGACATGGGTTTGCTAGAAATCTTAAATTTGTTAAAAAAAAAAAAAAAACAGTATCTGCAAGGTGCAATAAAGTGAAACAATAAAATGAGGTATGCTTGTATTACACTTTATAGGAAAGGTTCAGCATAACTTGCACATCATCAAGATTATTCTGCCAGGATAGAGCCAGCCAACCCTGGAATTTTAGATGTGGATCACACCCCCATAATGATGGGAGTCCACATTCAAGTGCTGCCAGATGCTGGCAGCAGCACCTGCGCAGACAGAGGGCAATGGAAACAGCAGAGCTACATTGCTCCTGACGTGTTTATTCACGGCGCAGCAGAGCAGGGCTAATGCTTTATGAGAAGCTACTTTTGTTTCACATAAAACGCTGGCCTAAAAGGTCCAGATTTAAAGCTTGTTTAAAAGCAAAGAAGGCAGCAAGATTTTAAATAACAAAACAGTAAATCTTTACCTTTGTTATTTTCCTTGCTGACTTTTTTTTCTCCATATAGCTTTCATAAACATACTTGATAACATTTGGTTATAATTTTATTTAAACTTAAACACTCTTTGAATACTGTGTAGAATAGAATGGATCTTATCTAGGACCACGATTTAACTAAAAATTGGTATGTCCAGGACCTAACACTTTGGTAGCAGTAGTGACTCTGAGACACCCTGCAGCAAAGGTTTAACTGCAGAAGTGTCAGACCTGGGTGCTTTTCTGGAGATCCTCAGTACTGTACAAAGACCTTGGAGATTCTGTGTTATTTTAACAAGAAACATAATTATCTAAGCAATGGTTACTTTAAGAAGTGAGAGAAACTACCAGAGAGCTTGAGCAGAAAAGTTAAAAATAAAGGAAATACAAAAGGAAACAGAATGATATAGCTGATCTGAATTTCAGAAAGATTATCCTGGAGGCAGTGTGAAGAATGAATTGAAAAGAGTGAAAATTAAAAGGTTAGAGACTGTGATGAAGTTTACTCTTTCACTAAACCAATGATGGTGGAGGTAGAAACATGGACTGGAGGAATTCTAAGGATCTGAGAGTCATTGCTGCTGCTGCTGCTGCTGCTAAGTCGCCCCAGTCGTGTTCCACTCTGTGCGACCCCATAGACGGCAGCTCACCAGGCTCCCCTGTCCCTGGGATCCTCCAGGCAAGAACACTGGAGTGGGTTGCCATTTCCTTCTCCAATGCATGAAAGTGAAAAGTGAAAGTGAAGTTGCTCAGTCATGTCCGACTCTGTGTAACCCCATGGACTGCAGCCCACCAGGCTCCTCCATCCATGGGATTTTCCAGGCAAGAGTACTGGAGTGGGGTGCCATTGCCTTCTCCCAGTCATTGGGCAACCAAACATATTTGGAGGGGTTTCTAAGCTTCTCGTTTGGGGAAATGAATACACGGTGGTGCAACTGACCAAAAAAAAAAATATATATATACTGAAGGAGCAGAAGGAAGGGGCTTTGGTGAGATGATCAGTTTGTACTAAAGCTGAATTTGAAATGCCTAAGGCACACCCTGATGGAAATATTTAATAATCAATTACATATGTGGTCAGTTGTGTATGTGATATCTATCAGAGAGACCTCGGGCAGAAACAGATTTGGGAGTGATCAGCATATGTTGTCCACTAGATTTACCTATTTAACCAAGAAAAGGATGGACTATAAAGAGTCTGCTAGAATTGACAATGGTAATCACTGGCAATAGTAATTGGAGATCTTGGTAAAAGATATAGCCGGTTAATAGTGAGGGGAAATACTGAATTTCAGAGTGACAGAGTAAATTATACGTGAGAATTATAGAAAGCAAATGGAGGGCATTCTTTTAGAAAATTTGTAAAAGTGACAGAAAGATAGAGTCAAACAGGAGGTTGAAATAACCCTTACATATATGAAGGAAAATAATAGAGAAGGTATGTTTTAAGACTGGAAAAGAGTGAATATGAAGCAATGTCTAAGATGAGATAGGAATGAAGAATATTCAGACTCTAAAGAATACATTACTCTTGGGTGAGAGAAGACATCGTTTTCAGTGAAAAGATGAGAATAGAAACAGATGAAAACAAATTCATTTGAAGATGAGGATAGAAACAAAAGGTTTCAAATATTACAAAGATACCATGATTCTTTTAGAATAAAAATATAATTTGGATTATTAAAGTAACATATATTCATTGTAAGATACAACACACTTTAAAAGAAAATATTAAGAGTTCTTGTGCACATAAATTCACCCCTTCCCCATTTCTTCTCCAGCAAGTAGGTACATGCTGCTACATTCTATCATGCTTCATATACTAAGAAGATCACAAATATTAATTATGCTTTAGGTCTCAGCTCAACCCTTCCTTCCTTTAAATCCTGAACTGTTTAACTTTCCAGTGTTCTTCAGATTACTCATCGTCTGCATCACTGATTTTTTTTTACATTTTCCCAAACACTTCCCCAAATATCTATTTTTTCACTACACTTAAGTTACATGAAGCAAGAGCCACATTCCACTCATCTTCAGAATTCCGCAACACAAATAAAGCTTTAAACATTGTAAATCAGCACAGCCCAACAGAACATTCTGTGATGATAGAACTATTTGTTTTCTGCACTGATATAGTTATCCACTTGCTCCTGTGGCTATCATGCACTTGAAATGTGAAACTAAAGAACTGGATTCTTAATTTTAATTAAAATTAAATATAGATAGTGACTACTTATTGAACAATACATTGCAGGCTATTAGTATAGTGATTAAACTATTTTAAGCTTTTTTTGTGTTTAGTTTTTAATTCTTCTTCCTTCTTGGGGTTAAAAAAAAAAAGATTCCTCAAGGCTCACAAAAGATTAAGGGAACAAATTGGAGGAGAGATGACTAGGAATAAGAAATAATCTTAATCACTCAACTGATGTTTGCTATAATGATCCCGAACCATCCCAGGAATGGATGAGTGCTAGTATCCTTGTATAAGCTCAACCTTAATTTTTAAGATAATTTCAGGAGATATATAACATTACCCTTATATCTCAGTTTTAAAAGTTTCCAAAATTCAAGCAACTTCCAAAAACAAAAGAAAGAAGAGATGTTAGGTGATTGAACTAAAATTCTATCTGCAGTGAAGGACAGAGCCCATGAGCTTTAATATGGTGCCTGATCCCTAAACTGTCTTCATCATACTCTTTACTCTTATATGCACACACAAAATATTTTTTAAAAATTTCACTAAAGATAGTTAAAACCTGAAGCAAATCATTGTAGCACATAAAGGGATAAATCTTCACCTAATTAAAAAGAGCTATTTGTTTTCCAAATGACTCATAGTCTAGTGAATCCGGATAGATGATACCATATTCATTTTAGTAAGTCAGTACAGATGTAATAAAATATGCAAACCTTAAAAATGTTTATATGACATATTCTTTTGAACCTTTTTATCAAATAAACTTGCTACATTCAAGTTGTAAGAAAAAAATCAATGCATTACAGAGATAAATTCTTTTCATTACTTTCAAACAATAAAGTTATAAAAATTACTCTTACCTTGTTTGTTGTAAATGTGTGGTATATTCCTATTGTCCTTCACACTTCTCTATAATTCCTTCAGTTATTTAGGTCCCAAATGATACTAACATATTTTATAAGTATATTTTCAAAGCATTCTTTAGCCTTTAAAGAAATACATTGAAACTATCTTCAATGTCTCTTAAAACTCAAACATGACTTTTAAAGACCTGGTTCCTATGGTCAAAATGATACACTTACTGCCTCTCAATGTCTATAAATAAGCTATGGTTTCTTAAAAAGGCCCATAAAATAAAAGTTTGTTTGTTATTAGTTATCTTATTTCTTAATTAAAGATTATGCTTGTTAGGAATGGAACCTAACTATTTACTGATTTAAGTAATTTTCAGATAGTATCTTATGATAATATATTTTTATACTAGAATTTTTAGTTGCCTTTCTCATTCTTTTTACTTTTATTCCATATTTTCCTGCTGAATTATAATCATGTGTTCTATTCTGGATGAAATACTCTCATTTTCCTCTAAAATTCAGCTGGTAAACAAAAGCATGTAAGACTATACATAAGAGGGAAGCGTCATCTCTTTCATCTGTGACTTTTCTTTTAAAGTTATCCTTGGCTTTACTAAACTGTGGGTTGTTGTGGCTGTTATTGTCTTGCTAAACATAGACCCTAATTTAGATAATCATAGGATAAAACCCAAACTGACGTACGGTTTCAAATAAAATACTGATACCCCTTCATATAGACCAGGGTGGCAGAGACACACTGCATTTAACATTCCACCAGGCATCTCCGTGCTGGACTCTATTATTTCAGATGTCAGTGTAAACAGAGCCAGAGAAAAGCAAATCAGGAGGAGAAAAACAAAAACATCTGCTTTTGTACTCCCTTTAACAAAAATGCCTTGGCGGGTGGTGCGTGCTGGGCGGGGGGTGTTGAGGGGGTGGATCCTTCATTAAATGTATCAATGTAATCAAGAATGTGTGACATGTATTTCATCTAGGAGAATCAGGCTGTAAAATTTAGCATTCTTTATTCCAACCCATCAGGTTTGATTCAATTCAGTTATTGAATATTTTCTTCAGATAAAAGGTTTGTGTAAATGATTATAATAAAGTGTGCTGTATACTAGGCCTCATTTTTGCTTCAGTGACAGAGAACAAAAGAAAATGGCAAAAGAATCTAACACACTATGAGCTCGAAGCAACGTTTTTCAGATGGAAAAATACCTAGATGATTGCCCACATTTCCTGAGAATGCCATGATGCCAAGCCACATAATAATTAGGGGTAAACAGTCATAAAAAATAGTTTACATACGCTTCATTGTTGCTATTATATATGCTGCATTTTCATAGTAAGTTTACACTGAAGGGCTGAACATGAAGGCACTGGGTGTAATTCCAAGTAAGCCACAGACCGATCAGTCAAAAACCAACCTTTATCTTTCCACAAAATAGGCTTTTCTGGCTCACTAGTTATTGAGCCTCTAGGTAATTTGATATTGAGTCATTAGCAATCACTACATGCTCACAATGGCCTTGGGAGATACACAAATGTGAATTTAAAGAAATTCAACACAGCACTATCAAGCGTAGGTGCTCTAAAATACAAATGTACAGTGGATGGTGGAGAGACCCCGTCCAGAACCTGTTTGCCGGCTGGAGCACCATCTCAGCTGCTCTGAGAGCTGGCTGTCAGCACGTCACAGCTGCCACTTCCTTGGAAAACTGCCCTTCCCCAAAGATAGACTGGAATATGGGACAAAAGCCTGCCCCTGGCTTCAAGGATGGACTAACTTTGGTGCCATTTATACCCCTGAGAGTCTCCCTGCAATCACAGTGCAGTAAGACTCCAGTAGAGATGCCATCCTTGCTCATCCTTTTTCTTTAGCTCTTTCTTGCTTTTCTCACTCCTGTGAACCTGGGGTTACTTTCCAAATAAATCACATTCAATAGTTCATGTCCTGCTTTCAAGAAACACTCACTTAGATTATACAGGTATCATTAAAACTATAGCCCTGTTTAAAGAAGGAAAAAAAGCAAACTGAAGAGATTGTATAAAGGAAGAATGGAATAAGATTTCTATTATCAAGATTTTATTGGATGAAGTTACAATGTTGAGCATAATCCACAATTTCAACTAACTACTTATTTTCTATGGGTTTGAGAATCCATTTCTTTATCTTTAAAATGGAAACTATCTCTCACAATCCAGTTTATAGCTGCAGTGTTGTATTCACACGTGGAAGAGTTGGGAAAAAGTGTTATTTTTCCTGTCCTCTATAAGTTAACTTTCTAATAGAAAAAACAAAGCATAAAATGAAAAAGAACTTTATGATAAGCAGGTCTCCAGTTTGAGATTTTCTTCCTTGTTTCTTCTTCCCAACATAGAAATACAGAAAAAAATCATTTTTGAAAATATAAATTAACCTCAAAAATATAATAGCTGGTGTTTTAAACCAATATTTTACTCAAAACGCTTTCATTGGGGAATTCCATGACTGTTCAAATTGAACATTTCAAAGTCAGGAACCTTTGTTTCCTAGTGTCCTTCTCAATGACTGGCACATATTCAGTGCAAATAATTCTCTTCAGTCGGTCAGTCACGTCCAACTCTGTGACTGCATGGACTGCAGCATGCCAGGCTTCCCAGTCCATAACCAACTCCCAGAGCCTACTCAAACTCATGTTCACTGTGTCAGTGATGCCATCCAGCCATCTCATCCTCTGTCATACCCTTCTCCTCCTGCCCCCAATCCCTCCCAGCATCAGAGTCTTTTCCAATGAGTCAACTCTTTGCATGAGGGGGCCAAAGTGTTGGAGTTTCAGCTTTAGCATCATTCCTTCCAAAGAAATCCCAGGCCTGATCTCTTTCAGAATGGACTGGTTGGATCTCCTTGCAGTCCAAGGGACTCTCAAGAGTCTTCTCTAACACCACAGTTCAAAAGCATCAATTCTTCGGCGCTCAGCCTTCTTCACAGTCCAGCTCTCACATCCATACATGGCAACCGGAAAAATCATATCTCTGACAAGACAGAATTTTGTCAGCAAAGTAATGTCTTTGTTTTTTATTTTTTATTTATTTTTTTATGGGTAAGCATGTTTTTTTTTAATTTAATTTAATTTTTTTTTTATTTTAAAATCTTTAATTCTTACATGCGTTCCCAAACATGAACCCCCCTCCCACCTCCCTCCCCATAACATCTCTCTGGGTCATCACCGTGCACCAGCCCCAAGCATGCTGTATCCTGCGTCAGACATAGACTGGCGATTCGATTCTTACATGATGGTAACATGTTAGAATGCCATTCTCCCAAATCATCCCACCCTCTCCCTCTCCCTCTGAGTCCAAAAGTCCGTTATACACATCTGTGTCTTTTTTGCTGTCTTGTATACAGGGTCGTCATTGCCATCTTTCTAAATTATATATGTGTGTGTTAGTATACTGTATTGGTGTTTTTCTTTCTGGCTTACTTCACTCTGTATAATCGGCTCCAGTTTCATCCATCTCATCAGAACTGATTCAAATGAATTCTTTTTAACAGCTGAGTAATACCCCATTGTGTACATGTACCACAGCTTTCTTATCCATTCATCTGCTGATGGACATCTAGGTTGTTTCCATGTCCTGGCTATTATAAACAGTGCTGCGATGAACATTGGGGTGCATGTGTCTCTTTCAATTCTGGTTTCCTCGGTGTGTATGCCCAGCAGTGGGATTGCTGGGTCATAAGGTAGTTCTATTTGCAATTTTTTAAGGAATCTCCACACTGTTCTCCATAGTGGCTGTACTAGTTTGCATTCCCACCAACAGTGTAGGAGGGTTCCCTTTTCTCCACACCCTCTCCAGCATTTATTGCTTGCAGATTTTTGGATCGCAGCCATTCTGACTGGTGTGAAGTGGTACCTCATTGTGGTTTTGATTTGCATTTCTTTCATAATGAGTGATGTTGAACATCTTTTCATGTGTTTGTTAGCCATCTGTATGTCTTCTTTGGAGAAATGACTATTTAGTTCTTTGGCCCATTTTTTGATTGAGTCGTTTATTTTTCTGGAATTGAGCTGCATAAGTTGCTTGTATATTTTTGAGATTAGTTGTTTGTCAGTTGCTTCATTTGCTATTATTTTCTCCCATTCAGAAGGCTGTCTTTTCACCTTGCTTATAGTTTCCTTTGTTGTGCAGAAGCTTTTAATTTTAATTAGATCCCATTTGTTTATTTTTGCTTTTATTTCCAGAATTCTGGGAGGTGGATCATAGAGGATCCTGCTGTGATTTATGTCTGAGAGTGTTTTGCCTATGTTCTCCTCTAGGAGTTTTATAGTTTCTGGTCTTACATTTAGATCTTTAATCCATTTTGAGTTTATTTTTGTGTGCGGTGTTAGAAAGTGATCTAGTTTCATTCTTTTACAAGTGGTTGAACACTTTGTGCAGTTTTCCCAGCACCACTTGTTAAAGAGATTGTCTTTACTCCATTGTATATTCTTGCCTCCTTCGTCAAAGATAAGGTGGCCATATGTGTGTGGATTTATCTCTGGGCTTTCTATTTTGTTCCATTGATCTATATGTCTGTCTTTGTGCCAGTACCATACTGTTTTGATGACTGTGGCTTTGTAGTAGAGCCTGAAGTCAGGCAAGTTGATTCCTCCAGTTCCATCCTTCTTTCTCAAGATTGCTTTGGCAATTCGAGGTTTTTTGTATTTCCATACAAATCTTGAAATGATTTGTTCTAGTTCTGTGAAAAATATGGCTGGTAGCTTGATAGGGATTGCATTGAATTTGTAAATTGCTTTGGGTAGTATACTCATTTTCACTATATTGATTCTTCCAATCCATGAACATGGTCTATTTCTCCATCTATTAGTGTCCTCTTTGATTTCTTTCATCAGTGTTTTATAGTTTTCTATATATAGGTCTTTAGTTTCTTTAGGTAGATATATTCCTAAGTATTTTATTCTTTTCATTGCAATGGTGAATGGAATTGTTTCCTTAATTTCTTTTTGTACTTTCTCATTATTAGTGTATAGGAATGCAAGGGATTTCTGTGTGTTGATTTTATATCCTGCAACTTTACTATATTCATTGATGAGCTCTAGTAATTTTCTGGTGGAGTCTTTAGGGTTTTCTATGTAGAGGATCATGTCATCTGCAAACAGTGAGAGTTTTACTTCTTCTTTTCCAGTTTGGATTCCTTTTATTTCTTTCTCTGCTCTGATTGCTGTGGCCAAAACTTCCAGAACTATGTTGAATAGTAGCAGTGAAAGTGGGCACCCTTGTCTTGTTCCTGACTTTAGGGGAAATACTTTCAATTTTTCACCATTGAGGATAATGTTTGCTGTGGGTTTGTCATATATAGCTTTTATTATGTTGAGGTATGTTCCTTCTATTCCTGCTTTCTGGAGAGTTTTTATCATAAATGGATGTTGAATTTTGTCAAAGGCCTTCTCTGCATCTATTGAGATAATCATATGGTTTTTATTTTTCAATTTGTTAATGTGCTGAGTTACATTGATTGATTTGCAGATATTGAAGAATCCTTGCATCCCTGGGATAAAGCCCACTTGGTCATGGTGTATGATCTTTTTAATGTGTTGTTGGATTCTGATTGCTAGAATTTTGTTGAGGATTTTTGCATCTATGTTCATCAGTGATATTGGCCTGTAGTTTTCTTTTTTTGTGACATCTTTGTCAGGTTTTGGTATTAGGGTGATGGTGGCCTCATAGAATGAGTTTGGAAGTTTACTTTCCTCTGCAATTTTCTGGAAGAGTTTGAGTAGGATAGGTGTTAGCTCTTCTCGAAATTTTTGGTAGAATTCAGCTGTGAAGCCGTCTGGACCTGGGCTTTTGTTTGCTGGAAGATTTCTGATTACAGTTTCAATTTCCATGCTTGTGATGGGTCTGTTAAGATTTTCTATTTCTTCCTGGTTCAGTTTTGGAAAATTGTACTTTTCTAAGCATTTGTCCATTTTTTCCACATTGTCCATTTTATTGGCATACAACTGCTGATAGTAGTCTCTTATGATCCTTTGTATTTCTGTGTTGTCTGTTGTGATCTCTCCATTTTCATTTCTAATTTTTTTGATTTGATTTTTCTCTCTTTGCTTCTTGATGAGTCTGGCTAATGGTTTGTCAATTTTATTTATCCTTTCAAAGAACCAGCTTTTGGCTTTGTTGATTTTTGCTATGGTCTCTTTTGTTTCTTTTGCATTTATTTCTGCCCTAATTTTTAAGATTTCTTTCCTTCTACTAACTCTGGGGTTCTCCAATTCTTCCTTTTCTAGTTGCTTTAGGTGTAGAGTTAGGTTATTTATTTGACTTTTTTCTTGTTTCTTGAGGTATGCCTGTATTGCTATGAGCTTTCCTCTTAGCACTGCTTTTATAGTGCCCCACAGGTTTTGGGTTGTTGTGTTTTCATTTTCATTAGTTTCTATGCATATTTTGATTTCTTTTTTGATTTCTTCTATGATTTGTTGGTTATTCAGAAGTGTGTTGTTCAACCTCCACGTTGGAATTTTTAATAGTTTTTCTCCTGTAATTGAGATCTAATCTTAATGCATTATGGTCAGAAAAGATGCTTGGAATGATTTCGATTTTTTTGAATTTATCAAGTTTAGATTTATGGCCCAGGATGTGATCTATCCTGGAGAAGGTTCCATGAGCACTTGAAAAAAAGGTGAAATTCATTGTTTTGGGGTGAAATGTCCTATAGATATCAATTAGGTCTAACTGATCTAATGTATCATTTAAAGTTTGCATTTCTTGATTAATCTTCTGTTTAGTTGATCTGTCCATAGGTGTGAGTGGAGTATTAAAGTCTCCCACTATTATTGTGTTATTGTTGATTTCCCCTTTCATACTTGTTAGCATTTGTCTTACATATTGCGGTGCTCCTATATTGGGTGCGTATATATTTATAATTGTTATATATTCTTCTTGGATTGATCCTTTGATCATTATGTAGTGGCCTTCTTTGTCTCTTTTCACAGCCTTTGTTTTAAAGTCTATTTTATCGGATATGAGTATTGCCATTCCTGCTTTCTTTTGGTCTCTATTTGCGTGGTATATCTTTTCCCAGCCCTTCACTTTCAGTCTGTATGTGTCCCTTGTTTTGAGGTGGGTCTCTTGTAAGCAGCATATATAGGGGTCTTGTTTTTGTATCCATTTGGCCAGTCTTTGCCTTTTGGTTGGGGCGTTCAACCCATTTACGTTTAAGGTAATTATTGATAAATATGATCCCGTTACCATTTACTTTATTGTTTTGGGTTCGGGTTTATACACCCTTTTCGTGTTTCCTGTCTAAAGAATATCCTTTAGAATTTGTTGGAGAGCTGGTTTGGTGGTGCTGAATTCTCTCAGCTTTTGCTTGTCTGTAAAGCTTTTGATTTCTCCTTCATATTTGAATGAGATCCTTGCTGGGTACAGTAATCTGGCCTCTAGGTTATTTTCTTTCATCACTTTAAGTATGTCTTGCCATTCCCTCCTGGCCTGAAGAGTTTCTATTGAAAGATCAGCTGTTATCCCTACGGGAATCCCCTTGTGTGTTATTTGTTGTTTTTCCCCTTGCTGCTTTTAATATTTGTTCTTTGTGTTTGATCTTTGTTAATTTGATTAATATGTGTCTTGGGGTGTTTCGCCTTGGGTTTATCCTATTTGGAACTCTCTGTGTTTCTTGGACTTGGGTGATTATTTCCTTCCCCATTTTAGGGAAGTTTTCAACTATTATCTCCTCAAGGATTTTCTCATGATCTTTCTTTCTGGCTTCTTCTTCTGGGACTCCTATAATTCGAATGTTGGAGCGTTTCATATTGTCCTGGAGGTCTCTGAGATTGTCCTCGTTTCTTTTAATTCGTTTTTCTTGTTTCCTCTCTGATTCATTTATTTCTGCCATTCTATCTTCTATTTCACTAATCCTATCTTCTGCCTCCATTATTCTACTATTTGTTGCCTCCAGAGTGTTTCTGATCTCATTTATTGCGTTATTCGTTATATTTTGACTCTTTTTTATTTCTTCTAGGTCCTTGTTAAACCTTTCTTGCATCTTCTCAATCCTTGTCTCTAGGCTATTTATCTGTGATTCCATTTTGATTTCAAGATTTTGGATCATTTTCACTATCAATATTCGGAATTCCTTCTCAGGTAGATTCCCTACTTCGTCCTCTTTTGTTTGGTTTGGTGGGCAACCCTCCTGTTCCTTTACCTGCTGAGTATTCCTCTGTCTCTTCATCTTGGTTATATTGCTGTGTTTGGGGTGGCCTTTTTATATTCTGGTAATTTGTGGAGTTCTCTTTATTATGGAGCTTCCTCACTGTGGGTGGGGTTCTATCAGTGGCTTGTCAAGGTTTCCTGGTTAGGGAGGCTTGTGTTGGAGTTCTGGTGGGTGGAGCTGGGTTTCTTCTCTCTGGAGTGCAGTGGAGTGACCAGTAATGGGTTATGAGACATCAAAGGTTTTGAAATAATTTTGAGCTGCCTGTATATTGAAGCTCAGGGGAGTGTTCCTGTGTTGCTGGAGAATTTGAGTGGTATGTCTTGTTTTGGAACTTGTTGGCCCTTGGGTGGAGCTTGGTTTCAGTGTAGGTATGAAGGCATTTGATGAGCTCCTATTGCTTAATGTTCTCTGAATTCAAGAGTTCTCTAATGTTTTCAGGCTTTGGATTTAAGCCTCCTGCTTCTGGTTTTCAGTTTTCTTTTTACAGTAGCCTCTAGACTTCTCCATCTATACAGCACCAATGATAAAACATCTAGGTTAAAGATGAAAAGTTTCTCCACATTGAGGGACACTCATAAGGGTTCACTGTTTTTGAAGACAATGGTCTGCTTTTCTGGTTGCCTGATGTCCTCTGCCAGCCTACAGAAGTTGTTTTGTGGAGTTTGCTCAGTGTTGAAATGTCCTATTGAGGAATTTGTGAGGGAGAAAGTGGTCTTCCCTTCCTATTCCTCCGCCATCTTTTTCTATCTCTGTTTTTTAATATGCTGTCTAGGTTGGTTGTAACTTTTCTTCCAAGGAGTAAGCGTCTTTTAATTTTATGGCTGCAATCACCATCTGCAGTGATTTTAGAGCTCAAAAAAATAGTCTCTCACTGTTTCCATTGTTTCCCCATCTATTTGCCACAAAGTGATGAGACCAGATGCCATGATCTTAGTTTTCTGAATGTTGAGTTTTAAGCCAACATTTTCACTCTCCTCTTTCACTTTCATCAAGAGGCTCTTTAGTTCTTCTTTGCTTTCTACCATAAGGATGTTGTCATCTGCATATCTGAGGTTATTGATATTTCTCCCAGCAATCTTGATTCCAGATTCTGCTTCATTCAGCCCAGCATTACGCATGATGTGCTCTGCATATCAGTTAAATAATTAGGGTGACAATATACAGCTTTGATGTACTCCTTTCCTAATTTGGAACCAGTCTGTTGTTCCATGTCCAATTCTAACTGTTGCTTCCTGACCTGCATACAGATTTCCCAGGAGGCAGGTCAGGTGGTCTTGTACTACCATCTCTAAGAATTTTCCACATTTTGTTGTGATCCATACAGTCAAAGGCTTTGGGGTAATCAATTAGGCAAAAGTAGATATCTTTCTGGAACTCTCTGGCTTTTTTGATGATCAAGTGGATGTTGGCAATTGGATCTCTGGTTCTTCTGCCTTTTCTAAATCCAGGTTGAACACCTGGAATTTCACAGTTCATGTACTATTGAAGCCTGGCTCGGAGAATTTTGAGCATTACTTAACTAACGTATGAGATGAGTGCAATCATGGGGGTAGTTTGGACATTCTTTGGCATTGTCTTTCTTTGGGACTGGAATGAAAACTGACCTTTTCCCGTTCTGTGTCCACTGCTGAGTTTTCCAGATTTGCTGGCATATTGAATGCAGTACTTTCACAGCATCAACTTTTAGGATTTGAATTAGCTCAGCTTGAATTCCATCATCTCCACTAGCTTTGTTCTACTGATGCTTTCTAAGGCCCACGTGACTTCACATTCCAGAATGTCTGTCTCTAGTGTGTGATCACACTATAGTGGTTATCTGGCACAACCACTTTTTTTGTATAGTTCTGTGTATTCTTGCCACCTCTTCTTAATATCTCTCCTTCTGTTAGGTCCATACTATTTCTGTCCTTTATTGTGCCCATCTTTGCATGAAATGGTCCCTTGGTATCTCCAATTTTCTTGAAGAGATCTCTAGTCTTTCCCATTGTATTGTTTTCCTCTATTTCTTTGCACTGATCACCTAGGAAGGCTTTCTTATCTTTCCTTGCTGTTCTTTGAAACTCTGCATTCAAATGGGTGTATCTTTCCATTTCTCCTTTAGCTTCTCTTCTTTTCTCAGCTATTTGTATGGCCTCCTCAGACAACCATTTTGCATTTTTGCATTTCTTTTTCTTGGGGATGGTCTTGATCACTGCCTCCTATGTAATGTCACAAACCTCTGTCCATAGTTCTTCAGGCACTCTGTCTACCAGATCTAATCTCTAGAATCTATTTGTCACTTCCACTGTATAACCATATGGGATTTGATTTAGGTCATATTTGAATGGTCTAGAGGTTTCCACTACTTTCTTCAATTTAAGTCTGAATTTGGCAATAAGGAGTTCATGATCTGAGCCACAGTCAACTCCTGGTCTTATTTTTGCTATCTATAAAGAGTTTCTCTATCTTTGTCTGCAAAAAATATAATCACTCTGATTTCAGTATTGACCATCTGGTGATGTCCATATGTAGAGTCCAGCAGAGCTTATGATATGAATAACATTACATCGATTTTTAAAGATTAGGAAAATGAGATTTCAAAACATTAGGCAACATATTTACATCTCTACTAGGAGATGGACAAATAGATCCCCTGTTGAACCAACAGATTTTTTTGGCACAGAATTAGCATAAAATAAATACCTGTTGGTTCAATGGAGAGTCTATTCCCCTATCTCTTAGTAGAGATTAAATTTGTTACCCAATTTTTTAAAACCTCATTTTCCTAATCTTTAAAAATCAACATAATATTATTCATCTCATAAGCTCTAATCTAATAGCTAGTTAGTTGAAATAGTAGCATTACAGTCAAACTTAGATTCTATATATAAACCTATGGACAAGTGTTGCTAATTACAAAATTATGGTCAGTTAAAAATACATTTTAAATAGCATATGTATAACTGTTATTGTTACTATTATTATTACAATAATCATGGGCTGATCATCAGTAGACAGTTTTTAGGATTATAAAGACAAAAAATTTTTCTATAAATTCCCAAAAAATAATCTATGGTAAATTGATGGCTATAAGAGAACAGTCAAGAGCCAGCATTAATACCATCTCATCTGATTATCTAAGAAACTTAACATTAAACAGTAATAACTTGTTCCCAAGTAAAGAATTTGATCAAATGAGAGATCATAAATTTGACTAATATAGAAATAAATATCTGCCAGTTTTAGACATTGCTCTATGTACAGATATTTAACCATACTAACATCATGTTCTTTTCAATGGAAATTTTACCTCATGTCTTTCATTCAAATAAAAAATTGTAATTATTACAAAGACACCTTTGTAAAAATGACAATTTCTTAAATACCTCTAAAGAGAACTGACATGAGAGAGACAAGTTTAGCACTTGAATATAAAAAACTGATCATTCATTTTTAAACTATAAGGTGAGTGTGTCATGCGTTCAGTTGTGTTTGACTCTTTGCAACCCCATGAATTATACCCTACTAGGCTCCTCTTTCCATGGCATTTTCCAGCCAAGAATACTGGAGTGGGTTACCATTTCCCCATCCAAGATAAGGTGTATAGTTGAAGTTAAAATATAGCACTGGCAAAAAATAATAAAAACTGTAGTGAATGAATGAAATGAAAGAAGAAAAATAAAACAAACAAAAAAACCAGCCCCCAAACTACTGCCCCACCCCAATACAAACACAAACACCAGTACCTGAAAAGCTATGGCCAGACCACTGAAAATAGAAGCTGTTAATACTATTTCCATTGCAAGGTAATCAGACTTAATTTTAGTTATGCTTCATAAAATTTCTTGGCCATTTTAAAATGGACATTACACATCTACCCCTTTAGATGTCCTATTTCTATCTTGTACCAACTTTTCTTGTGTTGTTACAAGAGGGAGTTTGCTATGCCCACAGTGTTCTCTTGGCCAAACTATGAGCCTTTGACCTACTTCATTCTGTACTCCAAGGCCAAATTTGCCTATGACTCCAGGTACTTCTTGACTTCCTACTTTTGCATTCCAGTCCCCTATAATGAAAAGGACATCTTTTTTTCAGTGTTAGTTCTAGAAGGTCTTGTAGATCTTCACGGAACCATTCAACTTCAGCTTCTTCAGCATTACTGGTCGGACATAGACTTGGATTACCATGATATTAAATGGCTTGCCTTGGAAAGGAACAGAGATCATTCTCTCCTTTTTGAAATTTCATCCAAGTACTGGATTTCAGACTCTTTTGTTGACTATGATTGTTACTCCATTTCTTCTAAGGGATTCTTGCCCACAGTAGTAGATATAATGGTCATCTGAGTTAAATTCACCCATTTCAATGCATTTTAGTTCGCTGATTTTAAAATGTTGACATGGAACCTTGTTATCTCCTGTTTGACCACTTCCAATTCACCTTGACTCATGTATCTAACATTCCAGGTTGCTATGCAACATTGCTCTTTACAAAATCGAAATTTGCATCTATCACCAGTCACATCCACAACTGGGTGTTGTTTTTGCTTTGGCTCCATCCTTTCCTTATTTTTGGAGTTATTTCTCCACTGATCTCCAGTAGGATATTGGGCACCTAATGACCTGGGGAGTTCATCTTTTAGTGTACTATCTTTTTGCCTTTTCCTACTGTTCATGGGGTTCTCAAGGCAAGAATACTGAAGTGGCTTGCCATTCCCTGCTCCAGGGGACCACATTTTGTCAGAATTCTCCACTACGACCCATCTGTCTTGGGTGGTCTTACACAACATGGCTCTACACATTGACATCACCAGATAGTCAAGACTGAATTCAAATTGATTCTATTCTTTGCAGCCAAAGATGGAGAAGCTCTATACAGTCAACAAAAAACAAGACTGGGAGCTGACTGTGGCTCAGATCATGAACTCCTTATTGCCAAATTCAGATTTAAATTGAAGAAAGTATGAAAAACCACTAGACCATTCAGGTATGACCTAAGTCAAATCCCTTATGACTATACAGTGGAAGTGAGAAATAGATTTAAGGGAGTAGATCTGATAGACAGAGTGCCTGCTGAACTATGGACAGAGGTTCGTGACCCTGTATAGGAGACAGGAAGCAAGACCATCCCCAAGAAAAAGAAATGAAAAAAGCAAAATGCCTGCCTGAGGAGGCCTTACAAATAGCTGTGAAAAGAAAAGAAGCCAAAGGCAAAGGAGAAAAGGAAAGATAAACCCATTTGAATGCAGTTTCAAAGAACAGCAAGGAGAGATAAGAAAGCATTCCTCAGTGATCAGTGCAAAGAAATAGAGGAAAACAATAGAATGGGAAAGACTAGAGATCTCTTCAAGAAACTTAGAGATACCAAGGGACCATTTCATGCAAAGATGGGCACAATAAAGGACAGAAATGGTATGAACCTAACAGAAGGAGAGATATTAAAGAAGAGGTGGCATGAATACACAGAAGAACTATACAAAAAAGATCTTCACCACCCAGCTGTTCGCAATGGTGTGATCACTCACCTAGAGCCAGATATCCTAGAATGTGAAGTCACGTGGGCCTTAGGAAGCATCTGTAAGAACAAAGCCAGTGGAGGTGATGGAATTCCAGCTGAGCTATTTCACATCCTGAAAGATGATGCTGTGAAAGTGCTGCACTCAATATACCAGCAAATATGGAAAATTCAGCAGTGGCCACAGGACTGGAAAAGGTCAGTTTTCATTCCAATCCCAAAGAAAAGCAACGCCAGAGAATGTTCAAACATGCACAATTGCACCCATCTCACATGCTAGTAAGGTAATGCTCAAAATTCTCCAAGCCAGGCTTCAAAAATACATGAACAGTGAACTTCCAGATTTCAAGCTGGATTTAGAAAAGGCAGAGGAATCAGAGATCAAATTAACAACATCTGCTAGATCATCAAAAAAGCAAGAGAGTTCCAGAAAAACATCTATTTCTGCTTTATTGACTATGCCAAAGCCTTTGACTGTGTGGATCACAGTAAACTGGAACATTCTGAAAGAGATGGAAATACCAGACCACCTGACCTGCCTCTTGAGAAATCTGTATGCAGGTCAGAAAGCAACAGTAAGAACTGGACATGGAACAACACACTGGATCTAAATAGGAAAAGGAGTACATCAAGGCTGTATATTGTCACCTGCTTATTTAACTGATATGCAGAGCACATCATGGGTAATGCTGGGCTGAATGAAGCACAAGCTGGAATCAAGATTGCCAGGAGAAATATCAATAACCTCAGATAAGCAGATGACACCACCCTTATGGCAGAAAGTGAAGAACAACTAAAGAGCCTCTTGATGAAAGTGAAAGAGGAGAATGAAAAAGTTGGCTTAAAACTCAACATTCAGAAAACTAAGGTCATGGCATCCTGTCCCATCACCTCATGGCAAATAGATGGGGTAACAGTAGAAACAGTGACAGACTTTACTTTTTGGGGCTCCAAAATCACTGCAGATGGTGATTGCCACCAAGTAATTAAAAGACACTTACTCCTTGGAAGGAAAGTTATGACCAATCTAGACAGCATATTAAAATGCAGAGACATTACTTTGCCAACAAAGGTCTGTCTAGTCAAGGCTATGGTGTTTCCAGTGGTCACATATGGATGTGAGAATTGGACTATAAAGAAAGCTGAGCACCAAAGAATTGATGCTTTTGAACTGTGGTGTTGAAGAAGACTCTTGAGAGTTCCTTGGACTGCAAGGAGATCTAATCAGTCCATCCTAAAGGAGATCAGTCCTGAGTGTTCATTAGAAGCACTTATGTGGAAGCTGAAATTCCAATACTTTGGCCACCTGATGCAAAGAACTGACTCATTGGAAAAGATCCTGATGCTGGGAAAGATTGAGGGCAGGAAGAGAAGGAGATGACAGAGGATGAGATGGTTGGATGGCATCACCGACTCAATGGACATGAATTTGAGTAAATTCCAGGAGTTGGTGACAGAGAGGACAGGGAGGCCGAGCATACTGCAGTCCATGGGGTTGCAAAAAGTCAGACATGACTGAGCGACTGAACTGAACAGAATCAATTTATCTAAACCCCAAAGCCACAATCATACTGACTGTTTTAACTACCTAAAGATCTTCAGTTAGACACATTTTAATGTCATATTATATTGGAGTGTAATTATTTAAATGAAGAAATGTTCTGTATCTTAGTTAAAAAAATCATTGTTAGATTTCTTAATGAAAGTCAATATTCTTCATAAAATAATTTCCTTCTAGCTACTATTATCCACAAAACCACCTTATTCTCCTGATGAACTAAAATTCCCTTTCATCAAAGAACACACTATGCATTCCATCACACCAAAAAAATATATATGTACATACTATGATGAAAGGAAAAAAAGGTTTTGGCTTTATAATGAGATAGTTTCATATTCCTAAACATATAGCAATGTGATCTCTCTGAATCTCAGTTTTCTCAAAGTTCAATTGTGTGAACCCTACTAGGTTTCAAGGTCTGTGAATAATCCTTTATGACTTGTGGACCATCTGAGCCTGAGGTTCTGAAAATAATGTAAAGATGAATACAAAATCAGTGTAGGCCATTGGACTTCTGAGATTCTACAGGCTGGAAACAAAACTGATAAATGTATTCAGAAGCTAACACATGTTTTAAAGAATAAGCTAAACAGTTGAGGATGAAAACATAACAATGACAAAAATAGATACTACAGTGGACAATTACTCAGCTAAATGAAAGAATGAAATATCAATACACACAACATCAGTCAATCTCAAATGCACTATGTCAAATGAAAGGAGCCACCCATATGGAAATACATGTGTTATGACTCCATTTTACGATAAGGGAATGCAAATATATTATGAGCAAAAGAGAAAAAAAAATCGATATTTGCCAGGGATCAGCCGTTGGAGTAAGGAGATTGAAGGCAAAAGAAATCAAGTGGACATTTTGGAGTGACAGAAATGTTTTATATCCTGATTGTGATAGTAGTTAAATGTCTATATATCTTTGTCATAACTCATGGAATTTTAATCACTAACATTCCTGCATTTAATCACACTGCAATGATTAAAAACTTCAAATTAACACCAAAAATTTATTGTGGTTTTCTGGGTAGTAACATGGTCACTAGCTTGAACACTGACTTTCTCCTTTAGAGGGAGGGAAAGAAATGAATTATAGCTAGAATGTCCATAATTGTCCCTCGAAATCTGGGGAGGCCCATTTTGGTATTTTCCTCACCTGAGCACTGTATCTATTTCCATGATATATGGAGGAAGACTAGTCATAGAGTTATTGTAATAGGCAAATGAGAGATTATGAGGGTCTTATATATGGCAGGGTTGATATGGAAAGAAACGTTTTCATTCAAAAAATATATATACTGAAGTAAAATTGAGGGAAAATTTTGTATTCTTGGGCGGAAGTGTGGTACAGTAAGAAGTGTGAGATAAATTGCTCATTTCTGCCTTCACCTACTTTGTAGGAAGTGATAATGTCTACCAAGTTGGAGGAGGGGAAAAAGAGAATTTGAAGAGTAAAATTGTTTTATTTTAGCTTTACTGAGGATTAAGGGGTTATGTGGAACTTTCCAGTAACAACTTCCATTTATCAGTCTGAATGTCACAGTAAAGGTCAAAGATAAGAGCAGAAATTTCAGATTATGTGAGTAAGGTTTAATCTTCAGGGTGATGTAGAGAACATGTAGAGAGAAAAGAAGATGACAAAGATGGACCTCTGGGTAAGACCAATATAAACCAGGCAGAAAGAGAAAGTGGGCTCCACAAAGACAAAGAAGAAATTGTTGTGAGGTAAGAATGCATCAGGAGAAGTTGATATCCAGGGGATAGAGATTTTGCCCATATTAGGTGAAACTGGGCAAGATGGCAGAGTAGAAACATCCTGAGTTCATCTCCACTCATGGACACACAAAAATTACAACTATTTCTAGAACACCTATAGATGAGAAAAAACCAGAACCTACCAGAAAAAAATTGTTCTACAACAAAAGATATACAGAAGGAACCACAATGAGCTGGGTAGGAGGGGCAGAATGGCAGTATAATCAAGACCTATACCCATGGGTAATGTGTGTGCTTTGTCGCTCAGTTGTGTCTGACTCTGTGGCCCCATAGAGTGTCATCCATGGGTAAGCAACCCACAAACAGGAGAATAATGACAATTTCAGAGGTTCTCCTCAACCAGCAGGGGTCTAAGGCCAACATGAAGTTTCCCAGACCAGAGGTCCTTCTAGGAAAGACCAGTTCCTAGAATATTTGGCTTTGAAAGCCAGCAGGACTTTCTTTCAGGAGGTCCAGATGTTTTGTGGGAAAAAGAGACTCTACTCTTAAATGGCACACACCAATCTCACATGCTCTAGGTCCCAGGGTAGGGGCAGTAATTTGAAAGGAGCCTGGGTCAGACCTACCTCCTAATCATGGAGAGTCTACTGCAGAGGCAGGAGACAACTGGAGGTCACCGTTGAGGACAAAGACATTTTAGGAGCTTATTCTACCACATGGACACTAGTGCTGGCAATCACCATTTTGGAATCCTCCCTCTAGCTTGTTAATTAGCCTCAGCACCCAGTCCCACTCATGCCACTAGCCTGTGGGCACCAGTAAAAGGATGCTTCATGCCAAGCAAATAATGAGATGGAGGCATATCCCTACCCATTAGTAGATAGGCTTCCCTAAAATCCCCAAACTCATAGCTTACCCTGGAGATAGCCCCACCCACTGAAGCACCAGGATCAGGTCTCACATGCCAGTGTAACAGGCACTAGATCTGGGACCCCCAGGGCCCTGCAGCCAGAGAACAGGGGACCCAGCTCCATCCATCAATGGGGAGAGATCAGTACCAGAATCTCTGACCCAACTCACAGGTGACTTGCTCTAGCTTTAGAACCAGCCTTACCCACAAACAAGCAGATACCAGTCCCAGAAAAGGCTCTTAGTTTATAAACTTTTACCCAGACTCATAAAACAAAAAAGGGACCAAATCAATAAAATCAAAAGTGAAAAAAAGTAAGTTACAACTGAGCACAGAAATACCGAGGATCCTAAGACATTACTACAAATAACTGTACATCAATATAATTGACAACCTAGAAGAAATGGACAATTTCCCAACAATGTACAGTCTCTGAAGACTGAACCAGAAAGGAATAAAAATATGAACAGATCAATTACCAATAATGAAACTGAATAATTAAAAAAAAAACTCCCAACAAAAGTCCAGGACCAGATGGCTTCACAGGTGAATCCTATCAAACATTTAGAGAAGAGTTAACACCTATTTTCTCAAACTATCCCAAAAAAATTTCAGAGGAAGCAATGCTTTCAAACTCATTCTATGATGCCAGCATCACCCTGATACAAAATCAGACAAATATATTATAAGAAAAGAAAATCATAGGCCAATATCACTGATAAACATACTTGCAAAAATCCTCAACAAAGTATTATTAACCCAAACTGAGCAACATTTTAAAAATAACTCATACACCATGATCAAGTAGAATTTATCCCAGGAATGCAAGTATGGCTTAGCATACACACACACACACACACACACACAAATCAATGAATGTGATACACCTCATTAACAATTTGAAGAATAAAAACCATGTGATCATCTCAATAAATGCAGAAAAAGCTTCTGACAAAACTCAAGATCCATTTATGATAAAATCTTTCCATAAAGCAGGTATAGAGTGCACACACCCCAACATAATAAAAGTCATATATGATAACCCAATAGCTAAAATCATACTCAACAGTGAAAAGCTGAAAGCATTTTCTCCAAGAACAGAAATAAGACAAGAGCACCACTCTTGCCATTTTTATTCAACATAGTATTCAAAGTGTTAGCCACAACATTCAGACAAGAAAAAAGGAATCCAAGTTGCAAAGGAAGAAATAAAACTGGTACTGTTACAGACAAAATATATTATACATATGAAATCCTGAACATGCCACCAGAAAACTACTGTTTCATTAATGAATTCAGTAAATTTGCAAGATACAAAATTAATATAGAGTAGTATGTTGCATGTCTATACACTAACAAACTACTACAAAGAGAAATTAAGGAAACAACTCCATCTATAACTGTATCAAAAAAATAAAATACTTAGGTATAAATCTTGCTTAAGTGGTAAAAATTCTACATGCCAAAAAGTAGGAGACACTGATGAAAGGAATTGAATACAACACAAATAGATGGAAATACATTGTAGTCATGAATTGAAAGACTTATTATTATTACAGTGACCATACTACCCAACACAATCTGTATATTCAATACAATCCTTGATCAAAATACCAATGGCATCTTTCACAGAACTGGAACAAATAATTTAAAAATTTTTATGAAAATACAGAAGACTCTGAATAGCCAAAATAATCTTGAAGGCTGGAGGTATCACACTCCCTGACTTCAGTCTATGTGACGAAGCTACAGGAATCAATCAATATTGCACTGGCACAAAAAGAGAGATACATAGATCACAGAACAGGAAAGGGAGCTCGGAAATAAACCCATGTACTTAAGGTCAGTTCGTATACACAAAGAAGGCAAGAATAGACAGTGGGGTAAAGACAGTCTCTTCATAAGTGGTACTAAAAAAGGGTGGTTTTTTTCCCCCCTCACTCCATGTACAAAAATAGACTCAAAATGGATTAAAGGCCTAAATGTAAGACCAGAAACCATAAAACTCCTAGAAGACAACATATTCATAACAGTCTGACATAAATAATAGCAACATTTTTTCACTGTTTCCTAAGGCAAATAGGGAAAAAAAGCAAAAAAAATAAAAATAAATAAGCAAATTAAACAGACATAATTAAACTGAAAAGTTTTGGCACAGGAAAGGAAATCACTGACAAAATGACAAGATAACCTATTGAACAGGAAAAAATGTTTGCAAATCATAGACCAGTAAGGGGCTAATATCCAAAATATAGAGAGTTCATACAACTTTTCATACATGAAACGTATGAAAAGGCAAAACGAAGGATACTGAAAGATGAGCTCCCCAGGTCAGTAGGTGTCCAATATGCTACTGGAGATCACCGGAGAAATAACTCCAGAAGGAATGAAGAGATGGAGCCAATGCAAAAACAACACCCACTGTGGATGTGACAGGTGATAGAAGTGAAGTCTGATGCTGTAAAGAGCAGTGCTGCAGAAGAACCTGGAATGTCAGGTCCATGAATCAAGGCAAATTGAAAATGGTCAAACAGGAGATGGCAAGAGTGAACACTGACATTTTAGGAATCAGCAAACTAAACTATGCTGGAATGGGTGAATTTAACTCAGATGACCATTATATCTACTACTGTGGGCAAGAATCCCTTAGAAATGGAGTGGCCATTGTCAACAAGAAAGTCCGAAATGCAGTAGTTGGATGTAATCTCAGAGATGACAGAATGGTCACTGTTCATTTCCAAGGCAAACCATTCAATATCACAGTAATCCAAGTCTATGCCCCAACCAGTAATGCTGAAGAAGCTGAAGTTGAATGGTTCTGTGAAGACCTACAAAACCTTCTAGAACCAACACCAAAAAAAGATGTCCTTTTCATTATAGGGGACTGGAATGCAAAAGTAGGAAGCCAAGAGATACCTGGAGTAACAAGCAAATTTGGGCTTGGAGTACAGAATGAAGCAGGGAAAAGGCTCATAGAGTTTTGCCAAGAAAATGCACTGGTCATAGCAAACACTCTCTTCCAACAACAAAAGAGAAGACTCTACACATGGACACCACCAGATGGTCAACACCAAAATCAGATTGATTATATTCTTTGTAGCCAAAGATGGAGAAGCTCTATACAGTCAGCAAAAACAAGACCAGGAGTTGACTGTGGCTCAGATCATGAGCTCCTTATTGCCAAATTCAGATTTAAATTGAAGAAAGTAGGGAAAACCACTAGACCATTCAGGTATGACCTAAATCAAACCCCTAATGACTATACAGTGGAAGTGAGAAATAGATTCAAGAGATTAGATCTGATAGAGTGCCTGAATAACTACAGACAAGAGGTTCACAACTTTGTACTGAAGTCAGTGATCAAGACAAGCCCCAAGAAAAAGAAATGCAAAAAGGCAAAATGGTTGTCTGAGGAGGACTTACACTTAGCTGAGAAGAGAAGCTAAAGGAGTAAAGGAAAGATATAGCCATTTGAATGCCGAGTTCCAAAGAACAGCAAGGAGAGATAAGAAAGCCCTCCTCAATGATCAGTGCAAAGAAATAGAGGAAAACAATAGACTGGGAAAGACTAGAGATCTCTTCCAGAAAATTAGAGATACCAAGGGACTATTACATCCAAAGATGGAAACAATAAAGGACAGAGAAATGGTATAGACCTAACAGAAGCAGAAGATGTTAAGAAGAGGTGGCAAGAATATATACAAGAACTTTACAAAAAAGATCTTCATAACCCAGATGATCATGATGGGGTGATCACTCACCTAGAGCCAGACATCCTGGAATGTGAAGTCAAGTGTGCCTTTGTTCACTATGAACAAAGCTAGTGGAGGTGATGGAATTCCAGTGGAGCTGTTTCAAATTCTAAGAGATGATGCCGTTACAGTGCTGCACTTAATACGCCAGCAAACTTGGAAAACTTAGCAGTGGCCACAGGACTGAAAAATGTTAGTTTTCATTGCAATCCCAAAGGCAATGCCAAAGAATGCTCAAACTACCACATAATCGCACTAATCTCACACACAGAGGAACCAGAGATCAATTTGCAACATCTGTTGGATCATCGAAAAAGCAAGAGAGTCCCAGAAAAACATCTATTTCTGCTTTATTGACTTCGAAAGCTTTTGACTGTGTGGATCACAATAAACTGTGGAAAATTCTTCAAGAGAGGTGAACGCCAGACCACCTTACCTGACTCCTGAGAAATCTGTATGCAGGTCAAGAAGTAACAGTTAGAACTAGACATGGAACCGCAGACTGGTTCCAAATTGGGAAAGGAGTATGTCAAGGCTGTATACTGTCACCCTACTTATTTAATTTATATGCAGAGTACATCACGGGAAATGCCAGGCTGGAGGAAGCACAAGCTAGAATCAAGATTGCTGGGAGAAATATCAATAATCTCAGATGATACCATACTTACGGCAGAAAGTAAAGAATAATGAAAGAGCCTCTTAATGAAAGTGAAAACTCAACATTCAGAAAACTAACATCATGGCATCCAGTCCCATCACTTCATGGCAAACAGATAGGGAAACAATGGAAACAGCGACAGATTTTTTTTTTGCCTCCAAAATCACTGCAGATGGTGATTGCAGCCATGAAATTAAAAGACACTTACTCCTTGGAAGAAAATTTATAATCAACCCAGACAGCATATTAAAAGCGAGACATTACTTTGCTAACAAAAGTCCATCTAGTCAAAGCTATTGTTTTTCTCATAGTCATGTATGGATGTGAGAGTTGGACTATAAATACACCTGAGCACCAAAGAATCAATGCTTTTTAATTGTGGTGTTGGAGAAGACTCTTGAGAGTTCCTTGGACAGCAAGGAGATCTAACTAGTCCATCCTATAGGAAATCAGTCCTGAGTGTTCATTGGAAGGACTGATGCTGAAGCTGAAACCCCAATACTCTGGCCAGCTGATGCGAAGAACTGACTCATTGGAAAAGACCCTGATGCTGGGAAAGATTGAAGGCAGTAGAAGTGGATAACAGGATGAGGTGGTTGGATGGCATCACTGACTCAATGGACATGTGTTTGAGTAGACTCTGGGACTTGGTGATAGACAGGAAAGCCTGGTGTGCTGCAGGCCATGGAGTTGCACAGAGTTGGACACATCTGAGTGACTGAACTACTATACTACTACTACATACAACTCAGTATGCAAGAAAAACACACACAACAAACAGATTAAGAAGTGGGCAGATGACCTGAATAGATATTTTTCCAAAAAATACATACAGGTACCCTATATGCATATCAAAAGATGCTAACCATCACTAATCAGAAAAATGCAAATCAAAACTACAATGAAATACCACCTCACACCTGTCAGAAGGTCTATCATCAAAAAGAACACAAATAACAAATATTGGTGAGGACGTGGAGTAAAGAAAATACTTGTACACTACTGGTGGGACTATACATCCATGTAGCATCTTTTGTACACAGTATGACTTTTCCTCAAAAACCTAAAAATAGAACTACCATATTACCCAGAAATTCTAATCCTGGATATCTATCTGAATTAAATGAAATCATTAGTCTGAAAAAATACATACATCCCTGGGTGCATAGCAGCATTATTTAAAATTGCAAAGGTAAGGAAACATGATAAGTGTCCATCAACAGATGAATGGGACTTCCCTGGTTGGCGTAATGAATGGAAATCCACCTTCCAGTGCAGGAGACATGATTCCTAGTCCAGGAAGATTCCACATGTTGTGGAGCAGCTAAGCTTGTGTACCACAACTATTGAGCCTGTGCTCTAGGGCCTGAAAGCTGCAACCACTTGAGCCTGTGTGCCACAACTACTAAGGCCTGCATGCCTAGAGATTGCGCTCCACAATAAGGGAAGCTACCACAATGAGAAATCCATGCAATGCAATGAAGAGTAGCCCTTGTCCATTGCAACTAGAGAAAGCCCATGCAAAGCAACAAAGATTGAGTGCAGCCAATAATAATAAAATTTAAATAATTATAAAAGAAAGTTAAAAATAATAAATGGATAAAAAAGTTGTGGTATATACATGGAATATTGTTCAGCCACAAAAAGAATGCATTTGCAACAAAATGGATGGAACTGGAGAGGGTTATACTTAGTAAATCAGAGAAAGACAAATACTCTATTTTAGAACATACATGTGGAATCTAAACAACAAAACAAACTGATGATTATACCAAAAAAGAAACAGCCTCACAATAGAGAACAAACTGATCAGAGGGGAGAGGGACAGTGTAAGGGACAAGATGGGGTGACAGCCAAGAGATACAAACTACTATGTATAAAATAAGCTATAAGGATTCATGTTGATGTATGGCAAAACCAATACAATAGTGTAAAGTAATTAGCCTCCAATTAAAATAAATAAATTTAAATTAAAAAAAGAATATATCATACAGCATAGGGAATATAGCTAATATTTTACCATAACTATAAATAGAGAATAATCTATACAAATTTCAATCACTATGTTGTTTACTTGAAATAACTTAATATTATAAATCAACTATTCTTCATTTCAAAAAATGTATTAGGTCAACTCCTATAACAAACATATTTCAGTCCCAGTTATCTGTGTTCATATCACAATTTTATTTTCTGGGATGACACATATATCTCCTATCACATTTATTGGGGAGTGTTAGTCAAAGTAACCTCACCTAGAAGCAAGGGAGATGGGAAATTTAGTCTAGCTCTCTGACAGATAATGGTGAACACTAAAATTTTCTAGCTATAGCAACCAGAGTTCAATACTTAACTAGTATAGCAGATATATACGGTGAGAAGAAGACTTGAAGAGGGAATTATAGGGAAGACAGAGACAGAAAGATACAAAAGTTCAGAGAGACATCAGTTATAAAACATTACATGAAGGCCATGGGTGGAAAAGAGATCAAGTGTAAAAATGGAGAAAGTGCCACTTACATAAGTCTCCCCAAAGTAATAAAATCATTTTAAGAACATTCTTTACATCTATCCTGGGAAGATGGCTAATAAGAATAATAGGTTTTCTATTTTCTTATCTTTCTGTTTTCTTTTTCCCAGATTGCTGGAATCATACTACCTCATTATTTGAGATGAAAATAAACTGCTTCTAAGACAGGGCCAGTGGAAACCACAGACCCATATCCCCATAGCCTTTTGACATTTTTCCTTCAGCAACATGTTCTCTTCTATGAAGCCATAAGATTAATAAGATCAAGGACAGGACAATTATGCTTAAAATGCAAAAGAAAAAATTCATGTCCAAACTGATGCTGTCCTGTCACACCAGAAGTTATTTAAACCACTTATTTACCCAAATTGATACCAACAGCAGAGTAAACAAGCTATTAGAGAAAGAAATCTCCACAGACTTCTTATAATATTTCAGAAAGATGAGAATTTACTGGGACCTTCTGGACCACATTAGATTGTTGTTTTATAGGTAAAAATGTCAAATAGCATTACTTTCGTATGATGCAAATGAGGAGCTACATAGAAGAATTTGTTTTGCCCATTAAGTTTTAATAGGATAGATTCTGGATGGGAATTCCTGGAATGCATAATTCCATGTGGTTTAGTTCAGTTCAGTCACTCAATCGTGTTCGACTCTTTGAGACCCCATGAATTGCAGCATGCCAGGCCTCCCTGTCCATCACCAACTCCCGGAGTTCACTCAGACTGATGGCCATCGAGTCAGTGATGCCATCCAGCCATCTCATCCTCTGTCGTCCCCTTCTCCTCCTGCCCCCAATCCCTCCCAGCATCAGAGTCTTTTCCAATGAGTCAACTCTTCACATGAGGTGGCCAAAGTACTGGAGTTTCAGCTTTAGCATCATTCCTTCCAAAGGAATCCCAGGGCTGATCTCCTTCAGAATGGATTGGTTGGATCTCCTTGCAGTCCAAGGGACTCTCAAGAGTCTTCTCCAACACCGCAGTTCAAAGCATCAACTCTTCAGTGCTCAGCCTTCTTCACAGTCCAACTCTCACATCCATACATGACCACAGGAAAAACCACAGTCTTGACTAGATGGACCTTAGTCGACAAAGTAATGTCTCTGCTTTTGAATATGCTATCTAGGTTGGTCATAGCTTTTCTTGCAAGGAGTAAGAGTCTTTTAATTTCATGGCTGCAGTCACCATCTGCAGTGATTTGGGAGCCCCAAAAAATAAAGTCTGACACTGTTTCCACTGTTTCCCCATCTATTTCCCATGAAGTGATGGGACCGGATGCCATGATCTTCATTTTCTGAATGTTGAGCTTTAAGCCAATTTTTTCACTCTCCTCTTTCACTTTCATCAAGAGGTTTTTGAGTTCCTCTTCACTTTCTGCCATAAGGGTGGTGTCATCTGCATATCTGAGGTTACTGATATTTCTCCCAGCAATTTTGATTCCAGCTTGTGTTTCTTCCAGTCCAGCATTTCTCATGATGTACTCTGCATAGAAGTTAAATAAGCAGGGTGACAATATACAGCTTTGATGTTCTCCTTTTCCTATTTGGAACCAATCTGTTGTTCCATGTCCAGTTCTAACTGTTGCTTCCTGACCTGCATACAGATTTCTCAAGAGGCAGGTCAGGTGGTCTGGTATGCCCATCTCTTTCAGAATTTTCCACAGTTAAGCTAAACTAAGATTGAATGAACAGGTGTGCATCAAACAACAATAAGCCCTTAACAGATGGTCTTTCTATCCCCTGAAGACTATTGGATGAGCTGGTCTAGTCCCAGGGAAAATAGTTTTATACAAACATTGTTTATCATAATTAAAATTTGTTTTTTTCTGAAGTATTCCTTTAGGCAATCTAAACTAACTTTAATATAATTAAAACCATACAGACAAAATGAAACACCCATTTATGATAAAAAAAAAATTTCTCCAGAAAGCAGGCATAGAGAGAACATACCTCAACATAATAAAATCCATATACAACAAACCCACAACAAACATTATCCTCAATGGCAAAAGGTTGAAAGCATTTCCTCTAAAATCAGGAACAAGACAAAGTTGACCACTATCATCACTACTATTCAACATGGTTTTGGAAGTCCTAGACTCAGCAATCAGAGAAGAAAAAGAAATAAAAGGAATCCAGATTGGAAAAGAAGAAGTAAAACTATATTTGCAGATGACATGATCATCCACATAGAAAACCCTAAAGATACCACCAGAAAATTACTAGAGCTAATTAATGAATATAGTAAAGTTGCAGGATATAAAATTGATACACAGAAATTCCTTGCATTCCTGCTGCTGCTAAGTCACTTCAGTCGTGTCAGACTCTGTGCGACCCCATAGAGGGCAGCCCACCAGGCTCCTCTGTCCCTGGGATTCTCCGGGCAAGAACACTGGAGTGGGTTGCCATTTCCTTCTCCAATGCCTGAAGGTCAAAAGTGAAAGTGAAGTTGCTCAGTCGTGTCCAACTCTTAGTGACCCATGGACTGCAGCATACCAGGCTCCTCCGCCCATGGGATTTTCCGGGCAAGAGTACTGGAGTGGGGTGCTGTTGCCTTCTCTGAGCATTCCTAGACATTAACAGCAAAAAAACAGAGAAATAAAGGAAACAGTTCCATTCACCATTGCAATAAAAAGAATAAAATATTTAGGAATAAATTTACCTAAAGAAACAAAAGACCTATGTACAGCAAACTATAAAACACTGATGAAAGAAATCAAAGATGACACAAATAGTTGGAGAAATATACCAAGTTCGTGGATTAGAGGAATCAAAATAGTGCAAATGAGTATACTACCCAAAACAATCTATAAATTCAATGCAATCTCTGTCTAGCTACCAATGGTACTTTTTTTTTTTAAAGAACTACAACAAATATTTTGACAATTTGTGTGGAAACACAAAAACCCTCAAGTAGCCAAAGCAATCTTGAGAAAGAAGAATGGAACTGGAGGGATCAACCTGCCTGACTTCAGACTATACTGCAAAGCTGCAGTCATCAGGACAATATGACAGTGGCACAAAGACAGGAATATAGATCAATGGAACAAAATAGAAAGCCCAGAGATAAATCCATGCACCTACGGACACCTTATCTTTGATAAAGGAGGCAAACATATACAATGGAGGAAAGACAATCTTTTTAACAAGTGGTGATGGGAAACCTGGTCAACCACCTGTAAAAGAATGAAACTAGAATACTTTCCAACACCATACACAAAAATAAACTCAAAATGGATTAAAGATCTACATATAAGACCAGAAACCAAAAAAACACGCACACAAAAAAACAACTCTTAGAGGAAAACACACACACAACACTCTGTAACATAAATCACAGCAAGGTTCTCTATGACCCACCTCCCAGAGTAATGGAAATAAAAACAAAAATAAACAAATGGGATCTAATTAAACTTAAAAAATAAAAGTCACTCAGGCATGTCTCTTTGTGACCCCATGGACTATATAGTCTATGGAATTCTCTAGACCAAAATACTGGAGTTGGTAGCCTTTCCCTTCTCCAGGGTATCTTCCCAACCCAGGGGTCAAATCCAGGTCTCAACATTGCAGGTGGATTCCTTACCAGCTGAGCCACAAGGGAAGCCCAATTAAACTTAAAAGCTCTTGCACAATTAAGGAAACTATAAGCAAGGTGAAACTGCAGGTGGTGACTGCAGCCATGAAAATAAAAGATGCTTACTCCTTGGAAGGAAAGTTATGACCAACCTAGATGGCATATTCAAAAGCAGAGACATTACTTTGCCAACAAAGGTCCGTCTAGTCAAGGCTATGGTTTTACCAGTGGTCATGTATGGATGTGAAAGTTGGACTATAAAGAAAGCTGAGTGCCAAAGAACTGATGCTTTAGAACTGTGGTGTTGGAGAAGACTCTTGAGAGTCCCTTGGATTGCAAGGAAATCCAACCAGTCCATTCTAAAGGAGATCAGTCCTAGCTGTTCTTTGGAAGGAATGATGCTAAAGCTGAAACTCCAATACTTTGACCACCTCATGTGAAGAGTTGACTCATTGGAAAAGACTCTGATGCTGGGAGGGATTGGGGGCAGGAGGAGAAGGGGATGCCAGAGGATGAGATGGCTGGATAGCATCACCGACGTGATGGACATGAGTTTGGGTGAACTCCAGGAGTTGGTGATGGACAGGGAGGTCTGGCATGCTGTGATTCATGGGGTCACAAAGAGTCAGACATGACTGAGCAACTGAACTGAACTGAGCCCTCATAAAACTTTACATCCAGAACTAAGCACAATACAGCACTTTTTAGACCACTCTTATTGATCATGATGCTATATTCTTATATGACAACTACATTATATTACTAGGTATCCAAAATTAGCTTATATTGAATTCACAGTCAAGTAACAGTCTCAAGGTTGAAGCAGTACCTTCTATGCAGCTGGAATTCCTTGCAAACCACCCACAGACTCAGTACTGCCTTACATCCTAGAGGGATACTTGGAGCTCTAGCTATCAGACTAAACAGAAGTCACCCCTGCAACGACCCACAGCAATGTTCAAATAACTCAGCTTTTACCTTATTCTCACTTGAATCTCTATTCTAATAACTGAGTCACTGCATATTTACCTGTGCAGAAGCTCCTGCTTGGAACCTTGCCATTCCAAAATATGAGCCTGGACCCTAAGCCCTAGCACAATAACTGATGATGTTACTGACTTTAGACAAATGGTAAGTTGCTTGTATCTCACAAAGAATCTGGCTGTTGTGTTTCCCTGCTATTCTGGGGTTGCAAAGTCAGACATGACTGAGCGACTGAACTGAACTGAAGCAAGGTGAAAAGACAGCCTTCAGAATGGGAGAAAATAATGCAAACAAAATACTGACAAAGAATTAATCTCCAAAATATACAAACAGCCCCTGCAGCTCAGTACCAAAAAAATGAACAACCCAATCAAAAAGTGGGCAAAAGAACTAAACATATTTCTCCAAAGAAGACACACAGATGGCTAATAAACATATGGAAAGATGCTCAACATCACTCATTATCCAGTTCAGTTCAGTCACTCAGTTATGTCCGACTCTTTGTGACTCCAGGAATCACAGCATGCCAGGCCTCTCTGTCCATCACCATCTTCCAGAGTTCACTCAAACATCTATCGAGTCGGTGATGCCATCCAGCCATCTCATCCTCTGTCGTCCCCTTCTTCTCCTGCCCCCAATCCCTCCCAGCATCAGAGTCTTTTCCAATCAGTCAACTCTTTGCATAAGGTGGCCAAAGTACTGGAGTTTCAGCTTTAGCATCATTCCTTCCAAAGAACACCCAGGGTTGATCTCCTTGCAGTCCAAGGGACTCTCAAGAGTCTTCTCCAACACCACAGTTCAAAGCATCAATTCTTCGGCACTCAGCTTTCTTCACAATCCAACTCTCGCATCCATAGATGACCACAGGAAAAACCATAGCCTTGACTAAACGGACCTTTGTTACAAAGTAATGTCTCTGCTTTTGAATATGCTAGAGAAATGCAAATCAAAACCACATTGAGGTATCATCTCACGCCGGTCAGAATGGACACCATCAAAAAGTCTACAAACAATAAGTGCTGGAGTGGGTGCAGAGTAAAGGGAACCCTTTTACACTGTTGGTGGGGATGCAAACTGGTATAGCCATTATGGAGAACAGTGTGGAGATTCCTTAAAAACCTGGAAATAGAACTGCGATATGACCCAGCAATCCCATTGCTGGGTATATACACCAAGGAAACCAGAATTGAAAGAGACATGTACCCCAATGTTCATTGCAGCACTGTCTATAGTAACTAGGACATGGAAGCAACCTAGATGTCCATTGGCAGATGAATGACTAAAGAAATTGTGGTAAATATACACAATGGAATATTACTCATCTATAAAAAGGAATTTATTTGAGTTAGTTCTAATGAGGTGGATGAAACTGGAGCCTATTATATAGAGTGAAGTAAGTCAGAAAGAGAAACACCAATACAGTATATTAACACATATATATGGAACTTAGAAACACAATAATGACAATCCTGTATGCAAGGCAGCAAAAGAGACACAGATGTAAAGAACAGACTTTCGAACTGTGTGGAAGAAGGCAAGGGTGGGATGATTTGAGAGAATAGCATTGAAACATGTATATTATGATATGTAAAACAGGTGACCAGTGCAAGTTCAAAGCATGAAGCAGGCATTCAAAGCTGGTGCTCTGGGACAACCCAGAGGGATGGGGTGGGGAGGGAGGTGGGAAGGGGTTTCAGGGTGGGGGGACACATGTGCACCCATGGCTGACTCACGTTGATGTATGGCAAAAAACACCACAATATTGTAAAGTAATTATCCTCCAATTAAAATAAGTTAATTACAAAACATACTGAGGCAATTGTTTCAATATTTATAAAAATGTTTAATTACATATTTTGCCTGTCAGAATCTCTTTTTACTTGCCTTCCTATACAGACAAGACTAATATTTTCCTTTAGCATATATCTTGTAGAGTCATTCTACCTAAGTCATGTTGCCAAATGACATACTTTAAGACATTCATAATAGTCATATTAAATTTTAAAATGATCTTTTGAATCAGAGTGACACAAAAAACCAATATTACCAGCATTTGGTGAAATTTAACAGATTGCTGTCAGTTGGACTTGTATGATTCTATTTCTGTTCCCTTCAGTTTGCTTAAAAAATTCAAATATATTTTAGAATAACAGAACCCACATTTCAGGGGAAAATGACATAAAGTCAACTCATGTTCTGCTCCCTTACCCAGAGCAGGTTACAGTGATCTGAACTGGGAAATCAGGGGTGGGGGGGAAGGAAGGATTATAGAGGGATTCCAATAGCTTTCAGAAAGCTTTCAGAAAAGCATCCAAGCAATTAAACTAAAAAGATTTTTTTTAATGGCTTCTTTCTTGTCAATAACTTTACAATTCTCCAAAGCTTAAAAGCCTACCAAGATTTACTCAATTGCAATTCAAGTAACACTCATTCTTTATCAAAAAAAAAAAAAAAAGCAAAGAGAAGCACAAAAATGCTTAGCAAATTTGCATGCAATCTGTTTGCTGCCCTCAAAGAAAAGTAAATATTTGCAGCGTTGTATACTTGCTACAGAATCCTGTAACCAAAAGAAGAGACTCTGAATGGCATCTTTTTTTCTATCTACATAAACAGCTGGCTCTTAGATGAAAGTTTGGCTGAAATATTTTACCTTCCTGGATACCATGTTTACTTTGACTAATGCAAGGAATTTTCACAGTGTGCAGTAACATCTGTTACCAAGGTATGTGGAATGCATCTACTCCAATCACTCTTCCAGTAAGGGAACAGGCCATTTTTTTAAAAAACAGTAGAAAAACACAATTTTGAAAAGTTATACTATTTCTGGACATAATGCTATTTTTTGTAAGAATAACACAACAGGCTAGTGAACTAATTATTGGCTTATAATTGTTGGTCAGTAAGCTAAGAGCAACTTAATTAAGAGCTTTGCGATACCAGGAACAAAGATGGAAATATGAACTGGTCAAAAAGTTTGTTCTGGTTTTCAGAACAACAAAAAGTTGTTTCCAGTTTTCCATAAGATGTTATGAAAAAACTTGAACAAACCTTTTTGGCCAACCCAATATTTAAGTCAAAATTTGTCTTATTAACACTTATTAATGCCAACACTATAAAACATCTCTAGTGAACCCAGATGGAGATAACTGGGATCATTATGCTTCTTCAAGTTCCACACAGAGATTTAATGTGATCTGAACTCAAGTTGCAATTACTTCATGAAGAGTTTGTCTCCTTTTTTTCAGTAGCCTTCTCTATTTTTTGGCCACGTATTTAATGCTGTTATGTTCTGTAGGTTCTCCCTGGACCTAGAGCTGGAGTATTGGGGGCTTCATTCCTGCCTATTATACTCCCAATAATTTCTGAACTCATTCAGATTTCTCAAACACGTATCTGGACCAATAAATTCATATGCCTCAAACAAGTTAAGGATTGGAAGTAGAGAGAGAAGTAACTAGAAAAGCATGGCTGTAGCTAGAGAATTTGAGAGCTTATAATGGTACTCAGAGTGAGAAAGAAAGCAGAGGAAATGGTAAGATGAGGAGATTATGGAGAAATTGGACAGGATCTGGTAAAATATGTTAAGCAGGGGGTTATCAAAAACTGACCTTCAGTTTAGAAAGATCCTTCTGGCAGCTATGTGAAGAATGGTTTGAACTGAGGCAACAATAAAAGGTAGAAAAAGAGGATTTTGTAGCATTGATTAATGTAAGAAATCATAAGAACTAAATTGGCATTGGCAATGGTGATAAGAAAACTAAAAGGATTCAAAGACAGTAGAGTTAATAGTTCATGCCATTAATTAGAAACAATATTACTATAACAAAATTATCTGTAGGAAAGAAAATTGAATGAAATCATTATTTCCTTTATCCAAATAATTACCAAAGGACTGGGAAATCAATTTCATAAAAAAGTTAAGCAAGTCCTTGTCGATTTGTTTGTATACAGATCCAAATTTGGATTATAAAGGTTATTACATAAACTGTGTCCTTACAAGCAAATTTGAGCTCAGAGATATGACTCTGGGTCATATTACAGTATATTTTCTCATCTGTTGGGTCAAAAAAACCTGTTAAATCCATGCATTGATTTCTTAGTTTCATCCTCACAATATTAAGTTCTTGAATACCATTTGGTTACTTAATAGAATTAAATAAAAACAATAACATAGTTTTATCTTTTTATATTTGGTAACTGCTTTATAGGACTTAGGTCCAACTTTAAGGGTGATTTTCACGACCTTCATAGGGTTCATTGAAACCTCTAGAACTCAGAGAATGTAGGGCAGTAGAGACCCAGACGAGACTCCATCAGGAGTGAAACTACCACACGATTGCACTCATCTCACACGCTAGTAAAGTAATGCTCAAAATTCTCCAAGCCAGGCTTCAGCAATATGTGAACTGTGAACTTCTAGATGTTCAAGCTGGTTTTAGAAAAGGCAGAGGAACCAGAGATCAAATTGCAAACACCCTCTGGATCATCGAAAAAGCAAAAGAGTTCCAGAAAAACATCTATTTCTGCTTTATTGACCATGCCAAAGCCTTTGACTGTGTGGATCACAATAAACTGTGGAAAATTCTGAAAGAGATGGGCATACCAGACCACCTGACCTGCCTCTTGAGAAATCTGTATGCAGGTCAGGAAGCAACAGTTAGAACTGGACATGGAACAATAGACTGGTTCCAAATAGGAAAAGGAGTACGTCAAGGCTGTATATTGTCCCCCTGCTTATTTAACTTCTATGCAGAGTACATCATGAGAAACGCTGGGCTGGAAGAAGCACAAGCTGGAATCAAGATTGCTGGGAGAAATATCAATCACTTCAGATATGTAGATGACACCACCCTTATGGCAGAAAGTAAAGAAGAACTAAAGAGCCTCTTGATGAAAGTCAAAGAGGAGAGAGAAAAAGTTGGCTTAAAGCTCAACATTCAGAAAACGAAGATCATGGCATCCAGTCCCATCACTTCATGGCAAATAGATGGAGAAACAGTGGAAACAGTGGCTGACTTTATTTTTTGGGGCTCCCAAATAACTGCAGATGGTGACTGCAGCCATGAAATTAAAAGATGCTTACTCCTTGGAAGGAAAGTTATGACCAACCTAGATAGCATATTCAAAAGCAGAGACATTACTTTGTCAACAAAGATCCATCTAGTCCGGCTATGGTTTTTCCAGTGGTCATGTATGGATGTGAGAATTGGACTGTAAAGAAAGCTGAGCACAGAAGAATTAATGCTTTTGAACTGTGGTGTTGGAGAAGACTCTTGAGAGTCCCTTGGGCTGCAAGGACATCCAACCAGTCCTTCCTAAAGGAGATCAGTCCTGAGTGTTCATTGGAAGGACTGATGTTGAAGCTGAAACTCCAATACTTTGGCCACCTGATATGAAGAGCTGACTCATTTGAAAAGACCCTGATGCTGGGAAAGATTGAGGGCAGGAGGAGAAGGGGACGACCGAGGATGAGATGGCTGGATGGCATGACCAACTCAATGGACATGGGTTCGAGTGGACTCAGGCTGTTAGTGATGGACAGGGAAGCCTGGCGTGCTGCAGTTCATGGGGTCACAAAGAGTTGGACATGACTGAGCGACAGAGACCCAGACAAGACTCCATCAGGAGTGAGAAGTATTGGGCAATTGTAGTTTGACAAAGAGGCTGCTAGTCTGATAGTTAAGAGAGTAATCGAAAGTCCAAGTATAACTGTAGACTACCTGCTACCAGGAAAAACTGGGGTAAGTTTGTAGGCAGAGCTTAAAAAGGCTGGAAAGTTGACATGGGTGTCTCTTAAAAGACACTAAAGTTGAACACAGATGAATCTACATAGATACCCAGAAGTTATGAAAGGATGTTAAAGAAAGCAATCCAAGATTGATAACTGAATATAATAATGTCAGAACAACTAGATCTTCATGGTGTGGCTTCCTTTCCTGAACACCATGAGTTAATGCTCTTACATACCCCAAAAGAGAGTCATCTGAGATCTCTAAGCCATCTCATTCATAAGACCAGAGCATCAAATGTTAATTACTGCATCAAAATGTATAATTGAGTGCTGGTTTTCACCCTTTTGTTTCTGATAAATTCTACACAAGACACGTACCCACTTTATGTTAAAATGTTATCTCTGATGAGGATACGAGGATAATAAAAGACAAGGCACTTTTAAAACAGAAACTGACACTGGCAAAGACACCTAAAAAGTTCAAGTCCATTTATCTTCATACATTGCCATGGAGTTAAGTTCAGTGAGTAAGAAACAGAATCAATGATTTCAAGTACTTATCCCTATTTTAAACACATTCCAGTTTTGGCAATTTATCACATGCTAACTGAGACAGCAGTATTTTTCTCCCTGATTTCAGCATGTTACAGTTTATTATGTATAAAGCAGAAAGACCCTTTTAGAAGTAAATAAGATCATGTGGGATCTTGGCTCAAAATCATTCTGTAACTTCCCATCACAATTATAATGAAATATGGACAATTTATTAAAGCCTAAACAGATCCTCCATTGTATGACTATTTCCTACTTCTACCGTGAGGCATCTTAATCTACTTTCTTTCCTTGTGCATTTATTTCTTAGAATCTGGATCATATTGGTCCTTCAGCCCCAAAAGCTCTTCCCCAGATGGAGATGTGGTTTGAGATTTACAGAGAGGCTTTCTCTGACCACATCATTTCAAATAACTTCCATCCCTATTCCTGCTTCCACGGTCACTCTCTAAACCATTGCCCTGGTTTTATTTTTATTCATAGCACTTAATCCACCAGAACTTGTGTTTTATCTGTTAATTTCTTTCTTCCTCACTCAGATCTGTATGAACAGGAAAGCTGTTATATCTACTGCCTTCTCCTAGAGGCATAAAAGATTGCTTAGAAAATAAAAGTATTACACATATATGTTTGTGTGTGTATAGCATGTTGAATTATATATGTGTGTGTATACACACATACACACACACAGAATTAATGAGTGATGCATGAACCTGATCCAGTTCAAGGAAGGAGAGATGGAGGACCCCGGCCAGATACTACAGCCTCTATATGAGCTAATTTCAGAGCACTAAAGGCAAACCATTCAATATCACAGTAATCCAAGTCTATGCCCCAGCCAGTAACGCTGAAAAAGCTGAAGTTGAATGGTTCTATGGAGACCTACAAGACCTTTTAGAACTAACACCCAAAAAAGATGTCCTTTTCATTATAGAGGACTGGAATGCAAAGGTAGGAAGTCAAGAAACACCTGGAGGAACAGGCAAATTTGGCCTTGGAATGCAGAATGAAGCAGGGCAAAGACTAATAGAGTTTTGCCAAGAAAATGCACTGGTCATAGCAAACACACTCTTCCAAAACACAAGAGAAGACTCTACACATGGACATCACCAGATGGTCAACACCGAAATCAGATTGATTATATTCTCTGCAGCCAAAGATGGAGAAGCTCTATACAGTCAGCAAAAACAAGACCAGGAGTTGACTGTGGCTCAGATCATGAACTCGTTATTACCAAATTCAGACTTAAACTGAAGAAAGTAGGGAAAACCACTAGACCATTCAGGTATGACCTAAATCAAATCCCTTATGATTATACAGTGGAAGTGAGAAATAGATTTAAGGGCCTCGATCTGATAGATAGAGTGCCTGAAAATTATGGAATGAGGTTCGTAACATTGTACAGGAGACAAGGATCAAGACCATCTCCATGGAAAAGAAATGCAAAAAAGCAAAATGGCTGTCTGGGGAGGCCTTACAAATAGCTGTGAAAAGAAGAGAGGCCAAAAGCAAAGGAGAAACAGAAAGATATAAGCATATGAATGCAGAGTTCCAGAGAATAGCAAGAAGAGATAAGAAAGCCTTCTTCAGCAATCAGTGCAAAGAAATAGAGGAAAACAACAGAATGGGAAAGCCTAGAGATCTCTTCAAGAAAATTAGAGATACCAAGGGAACATTTCAGGCAAAGATGGGATCAATAAAGGACAGAAATGGTCTGGACCTAACAGAAGCAGAAGATATTAAGAAGAAGTGGCAAGAATACACAGAAGAACTGTAAAAAAAAGATCTCCATGACCCAGATAATCACGATGGTGTGATCACTCATCTAGAGCCAGACATCCTGGAATGTGAAGTCAAGTGGGCCTTAGAAAGCATCACTACGATCAAAGTTGGTGGAGGTGATGGAATTCCAGTTGAGCTCTTTCAAATCCTGAAAGATGATGCTGTGAAAGTGCTGCACTCAATATGCCAGCAAATTTGGAAACCTCAGCAGTGGCCACAGGACTGGAAAAGGTCAGTTTTCATGCCAATCCCAAAGAAAGGCAATGCCAAAGAATGCTCAAACTACTGCACAATTGCACTCATCTCACATGCTAGCAAAGTAATGCTCAAAATTCTCCAAGCCAGGCTTCAACAATACGTGAACTGAGAACTCCCTGATGTTCAAGCTGGTTTTAGAAAAGGCAGAGGAACCAGAGATCAAATTGCCAACATCTGCTGGATCATGGAAAAAGCAAAAGAGTTCCAGAAAAACATCTATTTCTGCTTTATTGACTATGCCAAAGCCTTTGACTGTGTGGATCACAAGAAACTGTGGAAAATTCTGAAAGAGATGGGAATACCAGACCACCTGACCTCCCTCTTGAGAAACCTATATGCAGGTCAGGAAGCAACAGTTAGAACTGGACATGGAAAAACAGACTGGTTTCAAATAGGATAAGGAGGACGTCAAGGCTGTATATTGTCACCCTGCTTATTTAACTTCTATTCAGAGTACATCATGAGAAATGCTGGGCTGGAAGAAACACAAGCTGGAATCAAGATTGCCAGGAGAAATATCAATAACCTCAGATATGCAGATGACACCACCCTTATGGCAGAAAGTGAAGAGGAACTCAAAAGCCTCTTGATGAAAGTGAAAGAGGAGAGTGAAAAAGTTGGCTAGAAGCTCAACATTCAGAAAATGAAGATCATGCCATCCAGTCCCATCACTTCATGGGAAATAGATGGGGAAACAGTGTCAGACTTTATTTTTGGGGGCTCCCAAATCACTGCAGATGGTGACTGCAGCCATGAAATTAAAAGACACTTACTCCTGGGAAGAAAAGTTATGACCAACCTAGATAGCATATTCAAAAGCAGAGACATTACTTTGTCGACGAAGGTCCATCTAGTCAAGGCTATGGTTTTTCCTGTGGTCATGTATGGATGTGAGAGTTGGACTGTGAAGAAGGCTGAGTGCTGAAGAATGGATGGTTTTGAACTGTGGTGTTGGAGAAGACTCTTGAGAGTCCCTTGGACTGCAAGGAGATCCAACCAGTCCATTCTGAACTAGATCATCCCTGGGATTTCTTTGGAAGGAATGATGCTAAAGCTGAAACTCCAGTACCTTGGCCGCCTCTTGTGAAGAGTTGACTCATTGGAAAAGACTCTGATGCTGGGAGGCATTGGGGCAAGAGAAGAAGGGGACGACAGAGGATGAGATGGCTGGATGGCATCACGGACTTGATGGACGTGAGTCTGAGTGAACTGCGGGAGTTGGTGGACAGGGAGGCCTGGCATGCTGCGATTCATGGGGTCACAAACGGTTGGACATGACTGAGCGACTGAACTGAAAGGGAAGCAAGTCTGAAAGTGAGCCTTGTGGTTGTTACCAAGCTGTGGAATCCTGACTTCATTCCAATTCCTAGATAGATGTTGGAGCTGAATCTACTTGCTTTGACATACTTGCTTTATAGTTCATGGTTCCTAAGGCCGAGGGGCAGGCTTGGGCCTCCAAGCAGTCAGGGTGAGCTGGGTGTTTGAGTAAGGGGAAAGATAAAGAAATTGCTGAGATTAGCTGTGAAAAAATGCTAAGGGCAGAAGCAGATGAGCAAGGAGAAGCCTTTGTTAAAGAAGTAGATTCTTGTCCATTTTCTCGGCATTATCCCTTCTCATTAGTATTCTAGAGGTTTTCAGAACTTCATTAATGACCAAGAAGCCCTCCCAACAATTCTGTCATTCCTGGAGAGTAAGAGCACATCCAAAGGAAAATAGACTACTGTGTTCTGGAAATAGTTGGGCTACAGAATAAACTTGTGAAACCATAGGCTTGGGGCTACACAATGGAGCCAGTCAGCTGAAGGGAACTATAGTCTCTTTATTCAAATTAACAGGGGAAATGATTGAAATTTTACATTACCTAGAACACATATAGTAGATGTTTCAGCCTACATTTATTCCCAGTTTTTAGTTTTTGTTTTTTCCTAATTTCAAGAAGTGACTAATAATTGCTTGTCATACAAAAGTACAATTTCCATTTTTAAGAGATAGTATTAGTTGCACAACTATTGGAAATGATCCACAGTTGGGAGGCACTATCATATGCAAAGTCAGCTTAAAAATAAGTTAGAAACCTGCTTGCAAATCATATTTGATTACAAGCTGCATCATAAATCTCAAGCCTGACTCATGCAAGTACATAAGCCTTAATGAAGGCAGGGAAGTTTAAGATGGTTTTTCTTCCCCCCTTATCAAAATCATTATTTTTAAATCTGATTCTGTCCATAACATTGACAAAATAAAAATGTAGTTTACTCTTTGCTCTAGGTATTACTTCTATACAGAAAACAACTTAAGAAATACAAGGTCCCATGGTGATGAGACAATTGTCTACCACAAATCACAGAAAATTAAAACATAAATATAGGCATTAAAAAAAAGAACAGAGGGAAGGTTAAAGGGAAGAAGGGAAACAAAATAGTGTAATATTATGGGCTAAATGGGCTTCCTTGGTAGCTCAGACAGAAAAGAGTCTGACTGCAGTGCTGGAGACCCAAGTTCAATCCCTGAGTCAGGAAGATCCCCTGGAGAAGGAAATGGCAACCCACTCCAGTATTCTTGCCTGGAAAATCCCATGGATGGATTTTGTAACCTGACAGGCTACAGCCCATGGGGTAGGAAAGAGTTGGACCCGACTGAGCGACTTCACTTAACTTCATGGGCTAAATAAAAATTCCATGGGCTCTGCCATCTTACTTTGCTAAGAACATTTTTAGAAATGTAAAATTCCTAGGAATTTCTCATAGTTTAGAAACACGGGTGCAGAATATAATGTGAGGAAATTGTAAGAAAGTAGAACTAGGAAAAAGTGGATTTGCTGAGGACTGGAAGGAATGTCGGAGAAGGCAATGGTACCCCACTCCAGTACTCTTGCCTGGAAAAATCCCATGGATGGAGGAGCCTGGTAGGCTGCAGTCCATGGGGTCGCTGAGTCGGACATGACTGAGTGACTTCACTTTCACACATTAGAGAAGGAAATGGCAACCCACTCCAGTGTTCTTGCCTGGAGAATCCCAGCAATAGGGGAGCCTGGTGGGCTGCCATCTCTGGGGTCGCACAGAGTCGGACACGACTGAAGTGACTTAGCAGCAATAGCAGCAGCAGGAATGTAGAGACACCATTTTACTTATCCCCAGCTTCCCCAACATTACTTCACAAACCTTTTCAAAGATTAGTTTTGTTTTCACTCTCTTTTTGGTTAGTTCTCTATATTTTATCTTTATTTTAAAAATATTATTTATTATTTTCATTTCCTTTCTTACTTCTAAACACCAGTGAAAATTTTCCAGTTTCTGATATTGAATTTTTGTTTTACTTGTTAACAGAAAAACATGTTTAAAACTAAGAAGTTCCCTCTGAGCACTGCCTCAGCTTTGTCTCTCAAATTTTGACAAATATTGGCTTAGGTATTAAGTTAAATATTTTTGTAGTAACTGAAACTTTCAATTGCAAAGATTCCCAGGATCTCCACTTAAAAAAATTTTTTTTTAATCTATTCCTTTCTGAGAAATGTATGTTGAAAGCTTCAGCCTTCATTGTTAGTTTACACTTATGTTTTCGCAATTCTGTTAGTTGCTTTGTATAATATGTTCATAGTGTTTATATATCCTGGTAATTTTTTTTTTCTCTTTAGCATTATATATCATGTTTTTGGGGAGCAGAGTGGAATATAAAATAGTAAAAAAAAAAGCATGGACTTTAAAGCTATACACCACAGTTAAATCCTGGTTCTATAACCAACTTTTAATTAGCATATTTTTATGAGAGTAATTGGCGTGGGTTTTTTTGCCCAGTTAATACCATTAATTTTCATATAATAAGGTGTTTTGGGATAATGGCAATTTATTTAACTTCTGGATTTCTATGTTTTATACATGTAAAATGGAACATAAATGTGGCAAAAATTAAATGAGGTATCAAAGATATCAGTTTTACCATGGTGGTTATTAAGTACTATTATTTCTATTCATGTAATCTATTCACCTGAAACACCATGACCCACTGTATGACTTACAATTTATTTTCCAAACTCATTTGGATAAAAACTTCTCTCCCCCAGGCTAATAGCCCATCTTCTTTTGAAATATATGCCTTGACCATGCTTTAATAATAATTCTGTGACTGTATTTATGTTCCTTGCTCTCCTTAAGAGACTAGAAGATCTACAAGGAAAAATCCTATTTCTTCCTCATATAAATTTTTATCTCTAAAGCCTAGCAAAATATTTGCAGCAAATTCTCTCGGTGGCATACATTTTTTAGAATTAATGAATAATCAGTATGATTAATCTAGAATAGAATTATCCAAGAACTTTCTCCAATAATGGAAATGTTCTATTCTGTGCTGCTCAATTAGATAGTCAGTTTAAGTCTATTCAGAATTGAGATGTGGTTAGTGATGGATTTTACTTATTTTTAATTAATTTCCACTTAAATCACCATATGTGGCTAGAGGCTGCTTTATTAAACACCTTAGGTTTTCGAAATTTATGTTGCAAATTGTGTAGGTTAGTAAACTTTCCAACAGCATCTCATCACGAGGTAAAACTCAAAGTCTTTACAATAACCTCCAAGGATCTATGCAATACAGCCTTCCATCCATAACTGCAGTCTGACTCCACTCCCTGCTTCCTACACTGCAGTCTTAGTGGCCTTCTTGTTGGCACACTCTCACTCCCAATATCTTCCAATAGTTGCTCCTTTGCTCAAAAAGGCTTCTGTCAGACATGTCTATGCTTCCCTCCCTCAATTCCTTCAGCTCTGTTTTAGGTAACAGTTTATATAATATATAAAACACTCTGTGACTTTCCTGTTTATTTTTTTCTCCAAAGTATATATCAGAGAGTGAAATGTCCTACTTACCTTGTTTACTGTCTGTGACCAACTATTAGAATTATGCTCCAGAGAACAGAGACCATTTCTGTGTTTTATTCATCACTATCTACCCAGCTGCTATTATAGAATACTGCTTTACAAGGGAGGGTTCAATTAACCCTTGCTGAATGAATAGGCATACTGACAAGATCATGAAGAATTTTTAGAATCAGACAGAAAACGGTACCTTAATACTGCTAGCACCTTGAGTAAGCCCAAATTTGCTGTCCAAATTCAATGAGTTGAGCTTGTATGAATATCAGAGTTCCAACATCACGAAAAACCCTACAAAACATGAACAAATTGGAACAGCAGTGAGACTGGTTTATAACCCTCTAACCTGCTGTATTTAAAGACTGTAGCTACTAAAAATCTTCTACAGCCTTATGGAAATACAGAAGAGGAAGTGAAATAAATTTCATTTTTGTAGATAGCTCACATAAATGAGCAACAATTTAGGGTCTATATGCTCTTTAATTTTATAGTCACTGACTGCATGCTTTTACACATGGTATAAGCTATATTGTATCACTGTAAATACATTTTGAGTTCCATGGCATACTGTGTTCAGTTTTCATGGCATAAAATGTTTCTTTACAGCTGAAGTAGTGCTTTTTGTTTGGTCTCATCCCTACCCTTCCTCCTGAAACCTACTCCAAATTCAGGCTCATCAAGCATGCAAAAAACATTAAGAACAGTAAGATACATCCACTTCCCCTGCTATTATTCTTATCCAAGTATCTAAGAAAAGCTCAGATATCCAGCTGGTTCAGGAGCTGTGTTATTCACAGTTTTGGCTGATTCAGGCCTGAACAAATATCGCTTCTGTTACTGTCCTGGAACACTAACACTCAACTTGACTCCTTAAAAGAAAACACCTGAGTTGGAGACTATATAGAACTCCCCTGAAATGTATGCATGGAAGGAAAAAAAGGTAAGCATTTACATTATCCAGATCTTATAGATATTCAACCAAAGAGAACATCAATAAGAAAAGATATGAGAGTGGTTATATACCCCATATTCTTACCAAAGGTTTAAGAATATGTTTGCAAAGGAATTCTTTCCAGTCTCCAGATAGAACTATCGAAAAGTTTTAAGGGGTAAAATCCTAAAGACATGCCCATTTAAAACCAAGGAACTAAAAATAAGTCATCATCAACAGAAACAGGTTCATAGGCACAGAGAATAGACTTGTGGCTGCCAAAGGTAGGTGGAGGAGTTGGGGAGGGAAAGGTTGGGAGGTGGGATCAGCAGATGCAAACTCTTATAGAAAGAATGCATACATAAGGTTCTACTGTATAGTGCAAGGAACTATATTCTATATCCTGTGATAACCCATAATGCAAAAGAATGTGTCACTGAATTATTTTGCTGTACAGCAGAAATTAATACATTAGAAATCAACTAGACTTCTATAGAAAAAAATATTTTAAGTCATTGTATGGCCACTCCATATTGAGGTCATTATATTACTATTACTGTTAAGAATTCCAAGGGCATAGTTTTAAGAGGGTAGAGTGAGCAGAGTCTCTGTGAAACTCTATATGCTGAATTCAGTGTAGCATTTTGGAAAAAAAATCTCAGGCATCAAGACATGGAGTTCTCATCCTTTCTCTGCCACTGTGAACTACTCTGCTTTAGGTAAATTTATTTACATGCTTCTTGCTCTCACTTTTGCTATCTTGAAAATAAAGGAATTTGAGATTTCTAAACTTTTGAATGTTGAATATATTTACATGGCATAAACATCTCAAATGCCCCAACAAGATTTTAATTGAAATAGTAACATTTGCTTGTTAAAAAAACACATAAAGAGGAAAGGGGCTAATAATGCTTTCTATGGTATTTTTATTTTATTGATTCCAACAGCAACAACATACATTTGAAATACACATACATGCATCTACTAAAAATATGCCATCCCCAATAGGCCACTTTTGGCATATGATTATTTTGAGTAAATGCTTGGGAGAGGCTGTCTCTGAACTCCCTTCTGTGTATACATATATTTCCAAAATACGTAGTTTTTTATTCAGACAGGCTTCCCAGTTGGCTCAGTGGTAAAGAACCTGCTTGTCAAACAGGAGGCGCAGGTTTGATCCCTCGGTTGGGAAGATCCTCTAGAAGAAGCAAGTGGCAACCCACTCCAGTACTCTTGCCTGGGAAATCCCATGGACAGAGGAGCTTGGCTAAGGTTCATGGGGTTGCAAAGAGTTAGACGTGACTCAGCAACTAAACCACCACCAATTTTCAGTACCTAAATCTCTAGGTACACCTGTTGGCCCCTTCTCAATACCTATTCCCTCTTAATAGGTATTGTGGCTTTAAATACAAACACCTGTCTTCAGTGAACTCTTAAAATCACATCTGATCCACAGTCTGTGAGTCATTGAGAAGGAAAAAACTCTAGCTGCATCTTTTCTCCAGACTGTTTGCAAAGTGCAGTCACATATTAATTTCTACCTCTGCTATATCAAATTACCATCCATGTAGTGACTTAATCAAAGGAAACTTGTTGTTAGTTCTGGAAGGCTGAAGTCCAACTTACTTTGCTGTAAAAACACCTTGCTGTTGCTGTTAGTCACTCAGTCATGTCCGACTCTTTGCGACCCCATGGACGTAGCTCGCTAGGCTCCTCTTTCGGATTTCCCAGGCAAGAACTGGACTGGGTTGCCATTTCCTTCTCCAATAAGAAACCTTAGATCAAGGTGTCTGCAAGACTAGGTTCTTTTCATGAGACTCCAGGGGCAAATACATTTTCCCACCTTTTTCAGCTTATAAAGGCCCACATACTTTGGCTCATGACCGTCTTTGTCCCTCTTCAAAGCCAGCAACAATGGTCTGAGTCCTCTTCATTCGGCCATCTGCCTGATTCTCTCTGCCCTGCCTCCCTCTTCCATTTTTAAAAGCTTTGATGATTAGATTGGGCCCACCTGGATAATCCTCAAGGTCAGCTGATCAGCTATAAACTTAATTCCCCTTTGCCACGTAGTCGAAATACTGATAAATTCTGGATGTAGGACATGGACAACTTTTGGAGTGGCTATTTTGTCTACCATAGGACAGAGAAAACTCATCTTAGAGACCTAATAGAAATGCCAATGCAAATGTCCTGATAAAAATACCAATATGACAGTAATAACCTTATTTCCAGTGTATGTTTCTTTTAAAGCTGGATTTGATTGCTTATAATTTTAAGACTATCTAAGGGCTGCAGGTTATGGAAAGGTGAGGGAGGAAGAGAAGAAAAAGAAGAATAAGCAGGAGAATGAAAAAGTAGAGAAACTAATTTAGTGAGAGAAGCAGAGAAAATCAAGATAGATATGGAGGAATACTGTTCACCTGGAGGAGGAAAAAAGAGACAAGAGAAATCTCCATGAAAAAAGTGCAAAAGGGTTATTCACCAACTCTGTTCTCAATTTTTTCAAAATCAAATTCAATTAGTGACCCAAGACTGATTTATTGAATTCCAATAAATTCTTTTAAAAAATAAAAATAATTTCAATTTTTTTAAATTGTTTACATGTTTTTCCTTTAATCCTTCCCTAAGAAATGGTTCTATTTTAACATTTTGTAATATATATAGGAAGAAAGACCTCAGCTAGGCTGGGTTATTCACAGAGTTCTCCTACTGCTATAACTGAATTGCTAACTATGTGTCCCCACCAGGGGTTGGTTTCCTGAGGGCAGGGGCTGTGTTTATCAGTCACTATAAACCAGCAGCTGACATGGTTCCTGGCATGTAATCACCTCAAAATATTAATTAATAAAATCAGTAAAGTGATCAGTTGCTTTCCTCAAATTTTCTAGCCTCTCATCTAAACTTCCAAACCTATCAGTCAAACCAAACAGCACAACTCCATTTAGAATGGAAAAAGGAGAGGAGGGATGATGATATAAAGCATGATATCTCCCACTTCCCATTGGATTTCAGAAGCTTTTTTAACTCACAATTTGCTTCAAGAAAGCTAGAAACTCTTTTTTCTTTCCGAATATTTCAATTTAGAACTGGGAGTTTTTTTTTAAGCTAAATATTTATTTTAACAAAATAACTCTGCAGTAAAATGGTTTGGACCCTGTACAGCTTATAATGAGGGGATTTTACGTGGCAATGGTAATAGATAATGTTGTTGAGAACACAGTTTCCTTCTGTTTCTACATAACGATAACACTTGGAGGAACTGTTCTTTTGCCAGCTCTAACACTGTTTGCTCGGAGAAGGCAATGGCACCCCACTCCAGTGCTCTTGCCTGGAAGATCCCATGGACGGAGGAGCCTGGTAGGCTGCAGTCCATGGGGTCGCGAAGAGTCGGACACGACTGAGCGACTTCACTTTCCCTTTTCACTTTCATGCATTGGAGAAGGAAATGGCACCCCACTCCAGTGTTCTTGCCTGGAGAATCCCAGGGACGGGGAAGCTTGGCAGGCTGCCGTCTCTGGGGTCACACAGAGTCGGACACGACTGAAGCGACTTAGCAGCAGCAGCAGCAACAACACTGTTTGCACTCGGGATCCCGTATTTTATGTGATGAAGTCTTCTCGGTAAGATTAGCCTAAAGCAAGATGTGACATAGAGAGAGTAAACGCTCTTCTGCTTCAACTCTGTGCGGTCCCATCCTTGGGGCCTCATGCTTTCCCAGAATGCACCGCACCTAAGGTCCCTCCTGCCACTCCTGATACAGTATTGCCCTTTTCGCCTTCCCACAGAAATATATGTGCACTCGTGCACCACGTGTATACATGCACAGACGTGCACATGCACACACACAGGTGTGAGATTCTGAGGGTAATCTTAATGTCTAAATCTTTTTCCAGAGTTAATTTACACTTTCTTTTTTAGCCATAGCATATATGCAGATGGTTAAAAATCAAGTAATTTAGAGGAATTTATAATGAAAATCATGTTTCCTATTTGAATTCCTCTTCTCTGAAAAAAAAAAAAGTAACTCTTTTTAGAAGCTGATTTTTAAATTTTTCTGACTTTTGGCTGCTTATACTGTGACTGCTTTTCATTCTTTAAATTATTTCTATTCATTATCAATTTATTTTGTTGTAATCTATAAAAATTTATTTTATATAACTTCTTACCACACTCCTTCCTCTCCCCAATATAGTCCTGTCACATGTCTTTTACTTCTGCAAATTACATCATACATTTTAAAAGTAGAAGGCTCAAAATATTCTGCAGCTATGATAATGATGATGATGTCATGAAGAGTCATGTTCTGAAGATGAGTTAATGGCATAGGAAAAGAGTCACCACTTAAAATTAAATGAAAACCAAAAAATACATATTTATTAATATGGTTGGGTTGGGAAGATCCCCTGGAGAAGGGAAAGGCTACCCACTCCAGTATTCTGGCCTGGAGAATTTCCATGGACTGTCTAGACCATGGAGTCATAGAGTCCAATGTGACTGAGTGACTTTCACTTTCAATTCAAATTCTACAGATATAGACTGCAATATAATAAAATTATAGAAACAAAACATACAATAGAATTAATAATGTTTATCTCAAAGAAACAGGCTTATATGTCATTCTTATTTCCTTTTTTCTAAAATTGCTATAATAAATACATAGACTTTTATAGTAAAAGAATATTAAGAGGAAAAAATACTTCCTTTTAAGTAAAATGAATGACTACCTAATAGTAGAATCTTAGGCCAGTGGAACAGCTAATATTAGGCCTTGCCCTTCAATTATATGAACTTTGGAATGCCTATTCCACCCAAATCCTCTTTTCTCACTTAAAATATGCAAACTGGTGGCTGTTCAGAGATCTAAATCATTATAAAAATGCAGGACATCATCAGAACTTTTTAAAATAAAAATCCAACAGTTTTAATTAAGTGCATAATACATATGTATGAGTGTATTGTCTTTTGTAATAGAAGACAGCTGCTTGCTATGAGTTTGAAAATCCCATTTAAAATTTGTTAATCCTATGCTAATGATCTAAAGAGAAAAGGAAATGGCAGGCAATAACATTTTACCTTAATATTAATTATTTTCAATGTTAACAGAATCCTCACTATTTCAGTATTAATTAAAAACATTTTCTGTTATAGTAGCATATTTGCTTTTGGTAGTGACTCCTGTCTCTAAAAGTACACCAAATTACTCTTAATGAAGAACTCTTTGTACAACACATTGCAAATTAAAGAAATTCTGTCCTCCTCAATAATCTAGATTATATCTAATGACCACTGTTGGGAATATGTTGCACAGAGAGTGGGCCTGGCCGAGTTATGTTCCCTCCAGCCCCCAAGACTTTACAGCTGACCCGGTCACACACTGTTCTGCCCACAAATGCCTCCTCCTCCATCTGGGCATAGATATCTTAAACAGAATTTCTCAGATCTCCTTCCTTCAGCCTACTTCTTTCCATTTACCTTCTGGCAGCCTGGCTAACTGCTTCAGGGTCATCCTGGTTCTTTGCTGCTCGCAGAAAGCAGACCAATGTCAGAACTCTCTGCCAGTGTCTGCTTCAAACTCTGAGTCTGCCTAAGATTGACATCTGCTTTTCAAAATGGGCAATCTGTGACTTGCTCGTTATTTTGCCTGTCCCCATGCTCCCCCTGCTTTTCTGCTCACCAGCCAGAGAAGCCAGGACAGGCTCCATGCCCCTCTTTGTTTTACTGCCAAATCACCATTAGGTCATTGGGATAGCCGGAGAACCTCATCTTTCCAGGCTCTAATTAGAGGCCCCTGCTCTCCAGTTCTCTGCTAAGCCTGTCTTCTCATCCCTCTAACAAGTCAGGTGCCATGCCAACTAATTCACTATTGCAGATTATCTTAGCACCTCTATTGACTGGGTTCAAACCGTTTTAGCTTTATGGCCTTAATCAAGGACCTTAGTTCTGTTCCTCAGTTTCTTTATCTGTAAAACAAATAATCATAGTGTCTAAATCATGGTTACAGAAAGGATGAAATCAGATCATATATATAAAATGCTAAGAGCAGTGCCTTGGATGCAGTAAGCTCACTATAAATGTAGCTATTGCTATTGCTGTAGAAGACACACACAGAATCCTCTCTCACACACACAGTGCACACCAGACACATAAAGATATACTTTTAAAAATCCTGGTCTAATTCAGACAGTAGATAACAAGAGTTATTTAATAGGGGAGCAAGCCTTAGCAAGGGGGAACTGCTCCTTGAGTAACTGTCCTCAAGCCCCAGCAGACCTCAGCAACAAGCAACGTGTTGCTAAATAACAGCAACTGTATGAAGGTGTGAGAAATGCTTGGCTGGATGAAGCACAAGCTGGAATCAAGATTGCCGGGAGAAATATCAATAACCTCAGATATGCAGATGACAACACCCTTATGGCAGAAAGTGAAGAGGAACTAAAGAGCCTCTTGATGAAAGTGAAAGGGGAAGAGTGAAAAGTTGGCCTAAAGTTCAACATTCAGAAAACAAAGATCATGGCATCCAGTCCCATCACTTCATGGCAAATAGATGGGAAACAGTGGAAACAGGGACAGACTTTATTTCAGGGGGCTCCAAAATCACTGCAGATGGTGACTGCAGCCATGAAATTAAAAGATGCTTACTCATTGGAAGAAAAATTACGACCAACCTAAACAGCATATTAAAAAGCAGAGACATTACTTTGCCAACAAATGTCCATCTAGTCAAGGCTATGGTTTTTCCACTAGTTTTGTATGGATGTGAGAGTTGGACTATAAAGAAAGCTGAGTGCCGAAGAATTGATGCTTTTGAACTGTGGTGTTGGAGAAGACTCTTCAGTCCCTTGGACTGCAAGGAGATCCAACTAGTCCATTCGAAAGGAAATCAGTCCTGAATATTCATTGGAAGGACTGATGTTGAAGCTGAAACTCCAGTACTTTGGCCACCTGATGCGAAGAACTGACTCACTGGAAAAGACCCTGATGCTGGGAAAGATTGGGGGCAGGAGGAGAAGGGGATGACAGAGGATGAGCTGGTTGGATGGCACCACCGATTCAATGGACATGAGTTTGAGTAAATTCCGGGAGTTGTTGATGGACAGGTAGGCCTGGCATGCTGCAGTCCATGGGGTCACAAAGAGTCAGACACGACTGAGCGACTGAACTGAACTGATATGAAGGTGGCACTAGAGGTCAAGGACCCACCCGGCCAATATAGGAGACATAAGAGATGTGGGTTTGATCCCTGGGTCAGGAAGACCCCCTGGAGGAGGAAATCGAAACCCACTTCAGTATTCTTGCTTGGAAGAATCTCATGGACAGAGGAGCCTGGTGGCCTATAGTCCAAAGGGTCGCAGAGTCAGGACACGACTGAAGTGAGTTACCACACAGTACATTTAAAGATACATCTCCCAGCTCTTTCTGGGTCAAAAGGAACTTGAGACTAGTAATTGCTCAGCTTTTAGTACTAGAAATACTTAGCTGCAAAATCAAATCAGCATCGAAGAAAAAGAGTTAGAGATCCTTCTGTCCTCATGTATAAGGATGCCCAAGACCACAGAGATGCAGACAAAATTCCAGGACTGACTCTGAACAAAACCTGCATTAGGTGAAGTGTTACTTTGGCAGAAAGCCTTTATCTCTAGGACTTCAGCCCACAAGCAAGGGTCAGGCTCAAACAAGGTGCATTTAAAAAGAAATAGCCAGATTTAAGTGTTTGAGATGAAGACCTGATGATTCATTACTCTTCACCCTTTCCTCTGACTCAATTCTGAAGAAGTGTGTATACTACAGGTGGTGATCCACCACTGGAAATGGCTAGAGTCTTAGCTTCATTCCAGTGGCAGTACTGTAATTTCATGCCTACAGCAAACCTTTCTCCAAATTACACCCACACTATAATCAGCTGCAGAGGCCTTTTGTGATTATTTGTAAAGGGCACCCTTTAATTCACCCTTATAATTTAGCTGGTAGCATGTGCTGGAATTTAACAGCTATGCAGTGCCTAGCCCCTTCCACTAAGTGCCTGGTCTCTTTTCTAAGTGTATAGTATACTATATAGCCACAAAATGGTCATTAATACAGTCACCATCAAATTCTGGTGTGAAATTATAACATTCTTAACTTTGGGGCAATTATAGATATTTTAGAAGTGCCACAGAAAGAGTCTGGAAATGTTAGTCTGTGTCCACCCCAAAACAAACAGCATTGAAAAATTTGCAACCTGAAAGCTGTACTCAGAGATTCCCCATTGATGAGTACAGTTTCTCATCAGAGAGGTACATGAGGCTCGTCAATGATGTTCTAGAACAACTTTCATGTGTGTGCCAGTGACCTGGAGATATGTTAAAGTGCAGTTTCGGGGTCACTAGGCCTGGAATAGCCATGAGATTCTGCCTATTAATAAAATCCTAGGTCATGTCAGTGCAGATCACACTTTGAGAGGTAACAGTGTTGGTGGCCAGGTTGGGAAGAATTCGGGAGAACAGTGGGTTCAGTTGACACATGTATGAAGATCATGTCATTGAATCTTTGGGGTGGTCATTTAACCAGTTATTGAAATCAGTGAAGCTGTGTTCTCATATTGTCAGCCTTTCCTGCCTTCTCATTTTTACTATCATCATCATCCCAAATAGAGAAATAATAACCATAAATGGATTCCTAAAAATAGATCCATGAGTAAGCAGAGGATTTGATGTTGCACTGATGACATAAATGTATGTATTTTTGGAGCTCATGACTATATTAAGAACCAAAAGACTACTCTTCGCTCAAATTTAGAATAAAGGAGACCAGCTTTCGGTCTTTGGGAAAATCAATTTTTCATCCCCCAAGTTGCTCATTAATAAAGGAAAATAATTTAATTTACTGATATATAAGTTCTAAGTCTAAAATATTACAATTTAATAAATTATTTTTAAAATTCATATATGATATCTGTCACACTTAAAACCAAATAACGCATGTCATACTACATGCAAAAAACTGAAGCAAATAATGACAAGTATCTTATCACTCACCTATAACAATGTTATAAAATAAGTAATCTCAAATATTTAAAGGGGAAAAGTGCCTGAAATCAAAGAAATTTTGTCTACTAATGGAGTTATTGGTTTGTGTTATTATTTTCAAAATATCATATGAAAGCTCTATTTTCAAACTGCCTTTATTGTGTATCAATGATAATGTATAATTGAAATAATCTTTACTTAAAAAAAATCAAGACCATTTTTATGAACATTCCACTAATTGCTTCAGCAGAAGAATATATATGATAAAACATCAGTGTCATCTGCATAACCTCCCCAAATACTGCTTGTGTGTAAAATTCTCTCTAATAGTTTTCATTTATATGCTAAGAAACCCTCCAGTTTAAGGAATACTACTCGAGAGACAGAAGGTAAATTAGCATGAAAGATTCTATGTAGTCAACTTTTAATTACTTAATTCCATCTAACATATATTTTCAAGGATTCTATCCTCAATTATTTTGCCTGAGTAGTTAACTACCTGGGGCTTCCCCAGTGGCTCAGCGGTAAAGAATCCACCTGCAATGCAGGAGGCTTGGGAGACACAGGTTTGATCCCTGGGTGGAGAAGTTCCCCTGGAGGAGGGCAGGACAACCCACTCCAGTATTCTTGCCTGGAGAATTCCATGGACAGAGGAGCCTGGTGGACTACAGTCCATGGGGTCACAAAGAGTCAGACAGGACTGAAGCGACTTATCACTCATGCAGTTAACTACCTATTTATTTCCAAAGTGGGAAAAGAGAATCAGCACTTTACTATCAATAGAGCTTTTGTGTTTATACTGTGTGAGAGCATGTTAGGACTATTAAACACAGCAATCAAGGATTGTTATATTTACTTGCACAAATTTTGCTTATTTTGAATTTTTCCTAGTTATATTTTCACTGTGACAAAGGAGACTTTTTATAATAATAATTAATAATGGAGATAGACTGTAATAATGAGCAATTATAGGCCATTTTAATTCTCTAAAATATTATTTTATAAAAGAAAAAATAAGTCTCCAGTGGTTATAACTTGTCCATGTCCAGACAGCTAATGTCACAAACCTGAGAAACAAAATCTGATTTTCCTGACTCTAAAAACCATAGTTTTTCTCTGATTTATATACATCACTCAAATTTCTGCTCAAATAGTTGAATTAGTTCTCAGAATATATAATACAATGTAAAAGCCTCCAGTTAGTAGAAACTAGGAAATAGAAAATGCTTAAACCTTAAGTCCATTCTGTGAGAGAAAATTATAAAACAAAAGCGGAAAATAAAACTATCTTTTCCATTTATTTAGTTATTTATTTGCTTTTATTTTTTAGAAAAGTATATACTTTAGAAAGGAAGAGAAAGGAAGAATGTGAAATCCAATAGATTTTTTAAAAAAGACATCATGATATTTCCAAAATATCACTCTCCAGGAGATTAACTTCAGGGACCTGTGAGACAACAGTGAAGCAAGTCTATTTGCACACACACACTGCTGCATTCCAGAACATGTTAAGGTGCCTAGACTATAACAAGGACTCAAGAACAATTTATTGTTGATGATGGAAATGCCCATGTTATGCACATACCAAAATAAGGCTGCTCCCATCTCCATAACAAGGAAATCTCCTGAGTCCTTAAACACAATGTATTTGTGTCAATACTTTTATCACTAGTGCAATTCAGGAATGCCCACCTCATTATTCCTTTAATGTCAAAAGGATGCCTGCAATTTCTGCTTTTCTCCTCCTTTTTGTACCCTCTTTTCCTCTTCATCATATGTGTGCTTCATTTCATTTATTGACATCCAAATGGCTAGTCGGTACAGTCAGTACAGTCACTCAGTCATGTCCTACTCTTTGTGACCCCATAGACTGCAGCACACCAGGCTTCCCTGTCCATCACCAACTCCCAGAGCTTGCTCAAACTCACATCCATCAAGTCTGTGATGCCACCTAGCCATCTCATCCTCTGTCGCCCCCTTCTCCTCCTGTCTTCAATCTTTCCCAGCCTCAGAATCTTTTCTAGTGAGTCAGTTCTTCACATCAGGAGGCCAGAGTATTGGAGCTCCAGCTTCAGCATCAGTCCTTCTAATGACTATTCAGGACTGATTTCCTTTAGGATTGATTGATTTGATCTCCTTGCACTCCAAGGGACTCACAAGAGTCTTCTCCAACACCACAGTTCAAAAGCATCAATTCTTTGGCACTCAGCTTTCTTTATAGTCTGACTCTCACATCCATACATGACCACTGGAAAAACCATAGCTTTGACCATACAGATCTTTGTTGGCAAAGTAATGTCTCTGCTTCTTAAAATGGTGTCTAGGTTGATCATAGCTTTTCTTCCAAGGAGCGTGTATCTTTTAATTTCATAGCAGTCACCATCTGCAGTGATTTTGGAGTCCAAGAAAATAACATCTTTCACTGTTTCCATTGTTTTCCCCATCTATTTGCATGAAGTGATAGGACCAGATGCCATTATCTTTGTTTTTTGAATGTTGACTTTTCTTAAGCCAGCTTTTTCAGTTTCCTCTTTCAATTTCATCAAGAGACTCTTTAGTTCTTCTTTGCTTTCTGATATAAGGGTGGTGTCATCTGCATATCTGAGAAATATTGATATTTTCCTGACAATCTTCATTCCAGCTTGTGCTTCATCCAGCCGAGCATTTTGCATGATGTACTCTGCATATAAGTTAGGCATACTCAGGCAGCCATAGCTTGTCAGGCATATCTTAAGCATTCAAGCAATCATAAGAGACGCAGGTTTGATCCTTGGGTCAGGATTAAGACCCCCTAGAGGAGGGCAGGGCAACGCACTCCAGTATTCTTTCCTGGAGAATCCCACGGCAAGAGAAGCCTTTCAGGAGGTGCATAGGGTCACAAAAAGTAAGAAACGACTGAAGCGACTTAGCACACATACTTTCTAAAGTTTTTTCAGAGAGTCTCATATTCCTTTCATTGTAAGAAATTCATTCTGAGCTTTTTGTATACTAAACATATGCTGCACATGATTTGGTTAATCAGGCTCTACTAGTGACAAACTATTAATGTCTACATTAGCCACTTTATGTTGCTCTGTTTTCTCAACATTTATTCCATAGTTCACTTCTGTAGTGTCTTAGTGTCATAATACAAAGTCACAGCTCAAAGTACTTAGATTTAAATTTTATATACATGAAGATTTTATAATTAACCCAGGTGGCACTTTTTAACATTAATACATTTATTTTGATTGGAGGATAATTACTTTACAAAATTGTAATGCTTTTGCCATATATTAACATGAATTGGCGGTAGGAATATATGTGCCCCCTCCTCATCCTGAGCCCTTCTCCCACCTCCCTACCCACCCTATCCCACTAGATTGTCCCAGAACACCAGCTTTGGGCCCCTGCTTCATGCATCGAACTCACACTAGTCATCTATTTTACATATGGTAATATAAATGTTTCAATGCTATTCTCTCAAATCATCACACCCTTGCTTTCTGCCACTGAGTCCAATACATGGCACTTTTTTGCAGGCAGAAACAAAAATATATAGGCTACACTGCCACACTCTGAAGGAACAATAAATACACTGAGTTTGTATAATATAACCTACTCACAAATTGTATTTATTTATATTTCCCACCATAAGCAGTGACCATTGACCAGTGACCATTGATCAATACAGTGGTGTGCAGAAGCACCTACTTAGTTCTTGTTTCGACAATGTACCCTAGGATCTAGTTTGTATTAATTAGGAATACAGTGGATTTCAGGAGGGAGAACTCTTGTGTGTTATCCACATTAAAATAGCTCTAGTTGTTTGATATACTTTTACCATCTATTTTTTTAAACAAGTTTACACACACACACATACACAATGGAGCTATAGTAACACACTTTTCCAAAACAAATGAGAGCATCACCAGATTAAATTCATCTAAGAGTCGACAGTGGGATTTCCCTGGTGGTCCAGTGGCTAAGACTCCACACTCCCAAAACAGGGGCCCTGGATTCAGTCATTGGTCAGGGAACTAGATTTCCATATACCCAAACTAAGACCTGGCACAGTCAAATAAATAATTTTTTTTAAGAGTCAGTGGTGGCTAAGAGGTTAAAATGTCTGCCTCTAATGTGGGAGACCTGAGTTTGATCCCTGGGTCAGGAAGATCCCCTGGAGAAGGAAATGGCAACCCACTCCAGTATTCTTGCCTGGAGAATCCCATGGACGGAGGAGCCTGGTGGGCTACAGTCCATGGGGTGGCAAAGAGTCAGACACGACTGAGCGACTTAACTAACTTACTAACTAATTTTGACTCTTACCTTCCATGAAATGTTCATGGGAAACCACATATTTTTGCTTCATAAGTGATAAATGATAAAACTGAAAGGACCCAAAATAGGGAGATGAGTTTAATATGCTTTCCTACAATTGCCAAATGCTATCCAGTTGATTTGAAATCAAATGTAAAACGGTATATGAAAACACAGATAATCTGGAGGCTATAGGCTATAGCCTACATTTTATATAGATGATATGTTTATATAGAAACTAGTCTCACTGCTATAAATACCTGTTATAATGAATGATGCAGCTCAGCTGAGCTGGTGATTCAGTGAGGCAGGAGGTACCCACGCCACCTTTGCTACGTACTAAACAAAGGAGAATGAAATGTACTGTTTTCATTTTCTAGCCATAAATATATATTATGTTTTCTTTCAGAATGCACAGGAAAAAATCTACTGATGGAACTGAATTGCAGTTAAAAACTATAACTACACCCATCTCTGTGATTCATTTCTCACTCTCATGATATATTTGGAAATTGTTCCTTTAGGATTTCCAGCATCTTGTCAACCATTCTGCTCTTAAACTTGCCATTTCTCCAAAGTAGCTCTTAGTGGAGATTTGAAGTGTTGTGTTTTCACACCACTGTGTTTCTTAAAGAGAGCTGAAACTGACATTTTGAAAGCAAAATGAAACACACACATTAATTGTATTTTAAAATTTGACAAAGCACATCAAATTACTTTTACTCAAATAATTAATTGAGTTAGATTTTAAATACATAGTCATTTGTGCACCTGTGATAATTTCTTCTTCTTTTTTTCTCTTTTTTTTTGCAAATGAAAATTCTCCACGCACTCCAAACTGGTGCATAAGAGTTATTTGTAACAATGGTAACTCCAGCAAACAGAATTTAAGCACCAAGAGAGCAGCTCAACTGCAATAGCCAGAGTTCTCTGATTTTTGGCTTAAGATACTCTGAGATGAAGAACCTCCCAGATTTTCTTCACAGGAAATGCTAAATAGAAAGAGAAGCTTGATATTTGGAACAAAATGCTTGCCATTCTTAACTCCTTCCATTTTTTCACACTCATAAGTGTTAGTCACCAAATCTTTTGAAATATCTATGAATCCACTAACTTCTCTCCATCATTGTTACCACTGTCTTAGTCCAGGCCATCAATGCATCTGAACTGAAATACTCCCACAAGTAGCCTCCTTGCATGACATCAGGTCTACTTCTAAACCATTGTTTGAACCACATCACTGCAGTCCCTTTAGAATGCGTATCACATAAAATTGCAGCAACTGCCTATCAGCCTCAGTATAAAATCCAAGCACCCAAACATAAAGTTTAGATTTAAAGTCTCGTTATCAGCTACTCACTGCCACATGCTGCTGCTGCTGCTGCTAAGTCGCTTCAGTCGTGTCCAACTCTGTGCGACCCCATAGACGGCAGCCCACTGGCTCCCCCGTCCCTAGGATTCTCCAGGCAAGAACACTGGAGTGGGTTGCCATTTCCTTCTCCAATGCATGAAAGTGAAAAGTGAAAGTGAAGTCGCTCAGTCGTGTCCGACTCCTAGCGACCCCATGGACTGCAGCCCACCAGGCTCCTCTGTCCATGGGATTTTTCCAGGCAAGAGTACCCGAGTGGGTTGCCATTGCCTTCTCCAACTCACTACCAATACCTACTTGCAAAAAAAGTAACAGCTTGTGGGAGCTGCATGCATCATAGTGTCTAGTGTAAATGTATTTTCTTATGCAGTCGCTCATATCTAGAATGCTTTGTGCACACACACACACACAGTTCTTCAGGACACAAGGTATATGTCACCAATACCAGGATCTATCTTTGATTTCTTGAATGACCGAGAATGTTTCAAAGATCCTAAAGCCAAGGCCACATCCTATATCAGTTAAATCATGTCTCAGTATTTTTTAAAGCCACCCAAGGCAATTCCACCATATAGCCAAGAAATGCAAAAAAGCAAAATGGCTGTCTGAGGAGGCCTTACAAATAGCTGTGAAAAGAAGGGAAGTGAAAAGCAAAGGAGAAAAGGAAAGATATACTCATTTGAATGCAGAGTACCAAAGAATAGCAAGAAGAGATAAGAAAGCCTTCCTCAGTGATCAGTGCAAAGAAATAGAGGAAAACAATACAATGGGAAAGACTAGAGATCTCTTCAAGAAAATTCGAAACACCAAGGGAATATTTCATGCAAAGATGGGCTCAATAAAGGACAGAAATGGTAGGGACCTCACAGAAGCAGAAGATATTAAGAAGAGGTGGCAAGAATACACAGAAGAACTGTACAAAAAAGATCTTCACCATCCAGATGATCACAATGGTGTGATCACTCATCTACAGCCAGACATCCTGGAATGTGAAGTCATGTGGGCCTTAGGAAGCATCACTATGAACAAAGCTAGTGGAGGTGATGGAATTCCAGTTAAGCTAATTCAAATCCTGAAAGATGATGCTGTGAAAGTGCTGCACTCAATATGCCAGCAAATTTGGAAACCTCAGCAGTGGCTACAGGACTGGAGAAGGTCAGTTTTCATTCCAATCCCAAAGAAAGGCAATGCTAAAGAATGCTCAAACTACCACACAATTGCACTCATCTCACACGCTAGCAAAGTAATGCTCAAAATTCTCCAAGCCAGGCTTCAGCAATATGTGAACCATGAACTTCCAGATGTTCAAGCTGGTTTTAGAAAAGGCAGAGGAACCAGAGATCAAATTGCCAACATCCACTGGATCATGGATAAAGCAAGGAAGTTCCAGAAAAACACCTATTTCTGCCTTATTGACTATGCCAAAGCCTTTGACTGTGTGGATCACAATAAACTTTGTGGAACATTCTGAAAGAGATTGGAAAACCAGACCACCTTACCTGCCTCCTGAGAAATCTGTATGCAGGTCAGGAAGCAACAGTTAGAACTGGACATGGAACAACAGACTGGTTCCAAATAGGAGTACATCAAAAGAAGTACTGTATATTGAAATACTGAAATACAAGGCTGTATATTGTCACACTGCTTATTTAATTTATATGCAAAGTACATCATGAGAAACGCTGGGCTGGAAGAAACACAAGCTGGAATCAAGATTGCTGGGAGAAATATCAGTCACCTCAGATATGCAGATGACACCACCCTTATGGTGATGAAAGTGAAGAAGAAGAAAGTGAAGAAGAACTAAAGAGCCTCTTGATGAAAGTGAAAGAAGAGAGTGAAAAAGTTGCCTTAAAGCTCAACATTCACAAAACTAAGGTCATGGCATCTGGTCCCATAACTTCATGGCAAATAGATGGGGAAACAGTGGCTGACTTCTTCTGGGGTGGAGGGTCTCCCAAATCACTGCAGATGGTGATTGCAGCCATGAAATTAAAAGACGCTTACTCCTTGGAAGAAAAGTTATGACCAACCTAGACAGCACATTAAAAAGCGGAGACATTACTTTGCCAACAAGTGTCCATTTAGTCAAGACTATGGTTTTTCCAATGGTCATGTATGGATGTGAGAATTGGACTATATGGGGAGGGAGGTGGGAGGGGGGTTCATGTTTGGGAACACAGGTAAGAATTAAAGATTTTAAAATTTAAAAAAAAATTTAAAAAAATAAAATAAAATGGTCAAAAAAAAAAAAAAAACAGAACCACAAAAATGAATGGAAAAAAAAAAAAAAAGAAAAGTTGAGCACCGAAGAATTGATGCTTTTGAACTGTGGTGTTGGAGAAGACTCTTGAGAGTTCCTTGGACTGCAAGGAGAGCCAACCAGTCTGTCCTAAAGGAGATTAGTCCTGGCTGTTCAGTGGAAGGACTAATGCTAAAGCTAAAACTCCAATACTTTGGCCACCTGATGCGAAGAGCTGACTCATTGGAAAATACCCTGATGCTGGGAAAGATTGAGGGCAGGAGGAGAAGGGGACGACAGAGGATGAGATGATTGGATGGCATCACTGACTTGATGGACATGGGTTTGGGTGGACTCCGGGAGTTGATGATGGACAGGGAGGCTTGGCATGCTGCGGTTCTTGGCGTCGCAGAGTCGGACACAACTGAGCAACTGAACTGAACTGAAAATCACTGCAGTAGGGTTTCAGCTAACTGTTTTTCCTAACAATAATCCATCTTCTGAGTTCATCCTTCATACCCCACTGCCACATTAATCAGACCTTTCATTTGTTCTCACCTAAACTGTTTTTCTCCACCTTGGCCACAGAGTCCCTTGCAGGGCACTGTCGAGTGCTTTCTTGAAATCCAAGGCCTCATTTGGTCATTATCTCATTAATCTGCTTGATTCTTTCAAAATAACACTTGCTAATCCTAAATTACATGAGAGTTTTTGACATTTAGCAAAACATCTATAGAAATTAAATGTTTTCTTTCAATGCAAACTATGTGAACATCTACTAACTGTTGCTTATAGACATAAGAAGATAGCTTACCTGGAATGAAGCCTTAAAGTCAGGTTGTTTTGTGTTGTTTTATGTGTAAAATATGTTCTTTCATACATACGTAAATGCATAACTTGTTCCTACTCCTCATGGCATCCAAATACCCTTGAAAATGACAGTTAACATGAAAGGTCCCAGACAATATTCACATCACATTTTAAATGATTCAGTTCACTTACAAGCTCAGTATTTACAAAACAGATACATTTATTTCTTGTATTGATTTTTCTTTTTGGATAATAATGAATACACTGAACAACAGCAAAGCATTTTTTCCAGATATTTCTATTTATAGGGAGACTACTGTAGAAAGAGCCAGGACCACTAAATGTGAGCACCGGTTCAACATAATCTGTGTCCTTAGGCAATGCTTTGAAAATCCCGGGTGTCAGTCTCTTTTTTTGTTTCAGTATTTCTTTCTTTATTCGACTGCATCGAGTCTCGGGCTGCACAGCATGCAGGATCTTTATTGCCGTATGCAGGATCTTTTGTTGCAGTGCACGAACTCTCTCGTTGTAACATGAAGGCTTAGTTGTTCCATAGCATGTGGGATTCTAGTTTCCCAACCAGAGATGGAACCCACGTCCCCTGCATTGGACCATCAAGGACCTCAGTTTTTAAACATGATATAAAATGAAGACAGGGCTATAAGCTAGAACTCCTAAGAATGTGGCAGTACACCAATGGGAGGACTTTCCTGGTGGCCCAGTAGCTAAGAATCCACCTGCCAAAACAGGGGACATGGGTTCTATCCCTGGCTGGGGAACTAAGATCCCACATGTGATGGAGCAACTAAGCCCATGTGCCCCACCTGCTGAGCCTTCACTCTAAAGCCTGTGCTCTGCAACAGGAGAAAACACTGCAATGAGAAGCCTGAGAACAGCAACTAGAGAATAGCCCCCACTTGCCACAACTAGACAAAGTTCTCATGCAGGAACAGAAACACAATGGAGTCCAAAATTAATTAATTAAAACCATCAATGGGGAAGACATGTGTGCTTCTTGTAGGAGACAGAGGTACAATCAAGGTGAAATTGAAGAAAATTTAATAAACGGTCTATTTACAAAGGTGTGTGCAGCAGAAAGAAACTAACAAGGCATGGCAAAGCATCCGGAAACTAACTAAAATAGGAAGGAGTTATCCCCTCTAGCTCTGCAGGAACAGGGGTCAGGGTGGAGGTGAGAACCCAGTGAGAGTTCTGTCTGGGGAAGAGAGACTCCAGTTGAGCTGTAGTTGGATGAATACAACCGTTGCCATACTGTAACTTGACAGGGGGAAGCAGGGAATAAACCCCCCAATCTCTCTCTTCTCCCCTTCTCTGATCATCCATCTTCTGGCAATTTCCCTTGACCAAACCCAAGCCAAATTCAGAAAGGAGTCCCAGTGACGCCCTCTGTAGAGGTGTAGAGCAGGATGAAGAGAAGTAAACGATATAAAGAAGCAGTTGGAGAACATTGGCCACAAAGTGAAAGCTTTTAACCAAACATTTGTTCAGTAAATTGTTTTTCAAATATTAATAAAAACACAGTATAACAGGGAAGCCATTATTATATATGATACTATAATAGTGGATACATTTCATTATACATATGTCAAATTCCATGTATAACAATACCAGTGAACCCTAATGTGTACTATAGACTATAGTGAATAATAATGTAACAATACTGACTCACCAGTTCTAACAAATATACCATACTGATGTAAGATGTTAAAAATAGTGGAAGCTGGCAGGGGTAAGGGTTTAAGGGAATTCTCTATATTTTTTGCTCAGTATTTTGTAAATCTAGGATGTTTTCACAAAACAAAGTCTATTAATTTTTTTTCTTTTTAAAAAATTAATTTTTTTGAAGTAAATTTGACTTACAATGCTGTATTAATTTCTTCCGTACAACAGAGACTGTTACATATGTAAGTATACATCTATATGTATATTCTTTCTCGTATTCTTTCCCATTATGTAGTTGTCTGTGCTATTAAATCGGAGAAGGCAATGGCACCCCACTCCAGTACTCTTGCCTGGAAAATCCCATGGACAGAGGAGCCTGGTGGGCTGCAGCATGGGGTCGCTAAGTCGGACATGACTGAGCAACTTCCCTTTCACTTTTCACTTTCATGCATTGGAGAAGGAAATGGCAACCCACTCCAGTGTTCTTGCCTGGAGAATCCCAGGGATGGGGGAGCCTGGTGGGCTGCCGTCTATGGGGTCGCACAGAGTCGGACACTACTGAAGCGACTTAGCAGCAGCAGTGCTATGAAATGTAGTTGTCTGTGCTATGTAGTAGGACCTTGTCATTTATTCATCCTATGTATACTAGTTTATTTCTGCTAATTCCAAGCTCTCAGTACATTCCTCCCTCTTCTTTTTTTTTTTTTGATGATCCAGAGAGATGATGTGGGGTGGGAGGTGGGAGAGGGGTTCATGTTTGGGAACTCACGTACACCCGTGGCGGATTCATGTCAATGTATGGCAAAACCAATACAGTATTGTAAAGTAAAATAAAGTAAAAATTAAAATTAAAAAATAAATAAATAATAAAATTAAAAAATATTAATTTTTTAAAAGTGTCCTTTTCACTACTCATATCTGTTGAAAATGTCTCATCATTGCCCCTATTCCACCGTGCTGCCGCATCCATGCAAATGAGGTGACATTGAGATAACCACCCTATTACATTGAGTAACAGGAGGTTAATTACCAAGATTAGTGGAAATACATCTAGGAAACCTCAAATTGCAAAGAGTTAATGGTGTCTGTTTTCCAAATTCTCCATGTCCCTATTCCTTGTTGTGCTAATTCAGGCAGACAGACAAAATTCTCCCTTGCTTCTCAGGAAAAGCTCTTAGTAAGGTATTCCAAATCATCATTTCTCTTGTAATGATTAACTTTTCACTTAAAGCTAAGACAACTCTGTTTTCATAATAACTTGTATATGAAAGTTCTTTGCCTTTGAAGAGACTGAAGATGTAATTTGAAAAGGTTTTCATGGCATGATAATTACCATAGATACCTCCTGCTGATAGTTCTTCACTAAGTGAAAAATAGAGGTGAAAGAGAAAATAAAATATACTTTGGGTCCAAAAGAACCTGACACACTGAAAGATATTCTATTTGGAACCTTACATCAGCTGTTTTAAAAATCTGGTTTATTTCAGTATGATTTACCATATTCTAATAGTATGTCTTCTGAAATGCAAATAACATACTATAATAATGAATTTCTACACATTATACAATTAATATAAAGGTTCCAGGGCCTTATATTTTTTTGATGTATGTTCAGGCTGGTTTTAGCAAAGGTAGAGGAACCAGAGATCAAATTGCAAACATCCGCTGGACCATGGAAAAAGCAAGAGAGTTCCAGAAAAGCATCTATTTCTGCATTATTGACTATGCCAAAACCTTTGACTGTGTGGATCACAATTAACTGTGGAAAATTCTGAAAGAGATGGGAATACCAGACCACCTGACCTCCCTCTTGAGAAACCTATATGCAGGTCAGGAAGCAACAGTTAGACCTGGACATGGAACAACAGACTGGTTCCAAATAGGAAAAGGAGTACGTCAAGGCTGTATATTGTCACCCTGCTTATTTAACTTCTATGCAGAGTACATCATGAGAAACGCTGGACTGGAGGAAACACAAGCTGGAATCAAGATTGTCAGGAGAAATATCAATCACCTCAGATATGCAGATGACACCACCCTTATGGCAGAAAGTGAAGAGGAACTCAAAAGCCTCTTGATGAAAGTGAAAGAGGAGAGTGAAAAAGTTGGCTTAAAGCTCAACATTCAGAAAAGAAAGATCATGGCATCTGGTCCCATCACTTCATGGGAAATAGATGGGAAACAGTGGAAACTGTGTCAGACTTTATTTTTGGGGGCTCCAAAATCACTGCAGATGGTGATTGCAGCCATGAAATTAAAAGACGCTTACTCCTTGGAATAAAAATTACGGCCAACCTAGATAGCATATTGAAAAACAGAGACATTACTTTGCCAATAAATGTCCATCTAGTCAAGGCTATGGTTTTTCCTGTGGTCATGTATGGATGTGAGAGTTGAACTGTGAAGAAAGCTGAGCACCGAAGAATTGATGCTTTTGAACTGTGGTGTTGGAGAAGACTCTTGAGAGTCCCTTGGACTGCAAGGAGATCCAAACAGTCCATTCTGAAGGAGATCAGTAGGTATTCTTTGGAAGGAATGATGCTAAAGCTGAAACCCCAGTACTTTGACCATCTCATGCGAAGAGTTGACTCATTGGAAAAGACTCTGATGCTGGGAGGGATTGGGGGCAGGAGGAGAAGGGGACAACGGAGAATGAGATGGCTGGATGGCATCACCGACTCGATGGACGTGAGTCTGAGTGAACTCCGGGAGATGGTGATGGACAGGGAGGCCTGGCGTGCTGTGATTCATGGGGTCGCAAAGAGTTGGACACGACTGAGCGACTGAACTGAACTGAATAGTATGTCCTCTGAAATGCAAGTTACATACTATAATGATCAATTTCTATACATTATACAATTAATATAAAGGTTCCAGAGCCTTATATTTTTTGTTGTATGACACACAGAGCCACAGGTACTTGTGATATCCTGTCAGCATTCTCTTAATAAGAGTTAATGTTTTAAGCACAAAATTATAGATTGCGTTCAACATTAGATTTGAAAAAATCAAGTAGTAAAGTATACTTAAAACAAACAAACCTAGGGACTCCCCTGGTGGTCCAGTGGTTAAGAATCTGCCTTGAAATGCGAGGGATGCGGGTTTGATCCCTGGTTGGGGAAGTAGTATCCTACGGGCTCAGTGGGAACCAAGCCCAAGTGCTGCAACGAGGATCCCCAGATCCCATGTTCTCCCCTGTTCACAGTTGTCCCCTGATTAAACCCAAACACACTGCATCCCTGCCTCAGAGGAGAGCTCAAATCAACAGTGTCGTCCAACAGGTCTGACTCTTTTGCCCTCCAGGGTTGTAGGCACTGGAGAGCCACAGAACCCCCTTTCTTCAAGATGCTGTGATCTAGCGATGACAGCTGAGCTGCTTGGTGACTCAGAGTCCAGCCTAAATGAGGGCGGCTCATATAGTGTATGACTTTGATGATAAGACTAACTTATTAGTCACAGGGCAGCATTTTGAAGGTGTTTCCCTGCCTCCTTTCGGTTCACTCATGTGCATAAATGAAACATTGTTAGGGTGTAAATGCCCCTCTTTCTGGTCTTATCTGCACTGTTTGTGTGCACACTCCAGCCCTGGGAAGACTGAGAAACAGACTATCACACCAAGATACTGAGAGCTTTCTGGTTTGCAGTGGCAGCTGTTGCTTGCCCTGTCTGATGCCTTTCAAAAGCTTTTTTCTTCTCTGTATCTATGCCATGACTTTCCTTGAAAAATCTTACACCAAATACTGAGCTGGCATGTCTAGCCCTGTGACTTCACAGTAATCCATAGCAGATAAAATCTTCTACAGGATTTTAACACAGAAAAGCAGTGACTCAACCATTGGGGGAAAAAAGGGGGGGGTAGCTCTTTCTTCCTGATATAATTTAAAAATTTTAAAAAATACTTCTCAGTACTGCTCAATACAGGATTCACATCCCTTTGGCCGAAGGGAGGCTGTAGTTACACTTGAGCCTTCTAAGAATTATTTACAGAGCCCCTATAGCCTAAAGGAAGTATATTTTTTGGCCAGGGATGCATGTTTTGTCAAATTAAGATGAACAACAACATCTTAGTAGGTAATGGGTTAGCAACTACTTCACAATTTATTCTTGGCAAGATCACCAAGGTTCTGGGGCTCTGTAACACCCTGGAAAAACATTTAGGGAAAGAATGCAGGATGCAACAGGAAGACAGATTACAGGTCCTCAAGTGAAGAGAAGACTGTTTTTTCCCTTGTAGCCAATGTTTGTATTTGTTCCTGTAGATCTTGAGAAATAACAAAACCACTTCCAGGGCAGTTTTAAGAAATATATCTACAACTTCATTTTCCCTTGGTAAGGGAAGAGAAAAATGAAAGAGGAAAAAATCTGTAGATAAAAATGTTGATGTAAGAAAATAAGGAAAACTACATATATCTGTTCCATGATCCCTCTTTGCTACCTTATAACTAAATTATAAGGCTAACAACCAGCAACAACAGACACTGTTTAAAAACAGTAGAGCAGGCTAAGAGGGAAAACATGATTTGGTTAATATATATAAATACATGGCACATGTGTGTACACGTGTACACATACACACGCACACGCACACACACACAGATTATCCTCAAAATTTTAGTGAAGTTTTGAGTTTTAATAACTTAAGAAGTATAAGTGCTACAAACTTTAAAAAATACCATTTCAAGGCAATTAAGGTTCTTTTATACTTATTTAGATTTGTGAGTGCTGAATAATTTTTAATTATTTTTAATTTTAACTTCGTTTGCCATCACCTGTATATGTAAATGGGTTTCCCAGGTGGCACTAGTGGTGAAGAACCTGCTTGCCAGTGCAGGAGACACAGAGACACTGGTTTGATCCCTGGGTCAGGAAGACCCCCTGGAGAATGGCATGGCAACCCATTCCAGTATTCTTGCCTGGAGAATCCCCATGAACAGAGAAGCCTGGTGGGCTACAGTCCATAGGGTCACAAAGAGTTGGACACGACTGAAGCAGCTTAGCACACACATATATGTAAACAGAGCAAAGAAGAGAATACACACAGCAACAACTCACGAGGCTTCAGTTGAGTTTTGTAACTTCTTTCTGCTGCTATCTAGTTCTTGTTCCTTGAATCTCAGCTGGCATTTCTAAGCTGGTTTTGTTCTTTACCTGCTCTGGTGACCTAAACATGACTTCTGAATTATTTGTAGTAGTTACAGCAGCAGAAACAGCAATAGCAGTAATAAAGGGAAGGCCTCAGAATATACAACAGCAACCTCATCACCCCTTGACAATCAGGATCAATCATTCAGACATTAAGCTCCTGCTGTGCCCTTTAGGTCAGTGTCATGAACTCAAACTGCTTCTCAGCTTCCACTTGGATAGAACAATTTTTACGAGAACTAAACTGATGGATCCAGACAAGGTCAAAGTTGTAGTAATGGGAAACAAAATTCTTAATGAATGGATCACTGAGGTAGCATGGAAAAGGTCTACCGTCACTCCCACATCCTTAAATCTATGTCCTGGCTATTGCAGAAACAGAATTACATATGAGCTGCTATTGCCATCAACTGTTATCAGAATATATACTGCATCTTGTCAGATGACACCTCAGACTTGCAAGTTTTTCTGTCTTTTTAATATTAAATCTATTTATTCAGCTGCACTGAGTCTAAGTTGTAGCACACAGGATCTTTCTTGCACACAGAACACATAAATGATGTGCTCCCTTCCACAAAGATGGGGAGAAAGTAAGAACACATTTCATGAACACCTCCAGGTGGGCTGGAGGATCCTTGCCTGCAGCCCCCGCTCTACTGTTCTGCTTCTGAACCATGGGGATTTGTTCATTATTCACACATTTTAAAAGGAAGCAATGGTGCAGAAAGTGAGCCTCAAGATCAGTCATTCAAGAAAAAGCTAGAGACTTACCTGATGGTCCATTGGTTAGGACTCCATGCTCCCGCTGCCAGGGGCACAGGTTTGATTCCTGGTTTGGGGACCAAGATTCTGCATGCCACAGGGCTGTGGCAAAAAATGAAACAGTCTGGATACAGAGCAATGGGTAAATATACTAGTTGTTCAGGTGGGGACAAGGCAGACGGAAAGGAAAAGGAAGGAAAGGAGAGGCAGGAAGAACGGGCGAGAGTGGGATGGAGAGTGGCAGTCCAGACACGTAGGTCCCTCGGGATCTTCCTTGCATCAAGCGGGATTTTCCTTGCATCTGGTGGTATCTTCCTTGCATTGTGCAGGCTGAGAAGTTATGGAGCTTGGGCTCTGTTGCCACCAGGCATGTGGGATCTTGGTTCCCAGACCAAGGATGGTACTGGAGGCTTCTGTACTGCAGGGCAATTTTTAACCACCAGGCCACCAAGGAAGTCCCAACTTGGAAGTTTTGATTCATATATTTGGAGTGTTTTTTCAATGGATCATTGTACCATTCCATCAGAACAGTAGCTTCTGGATGATATAGTACAGAGTAGACCAGTAATAAATGAAGAATAAAAAAGTCACTCAGTTCAGCTCAGTTCAGTTCAGTTCAGTCGCTCAATCATGTCCGACTCTTTGCAACCCCATGAATCACAGCACGCCAGGCCTCCCTGTCCATCACCATCTCCCAGAGTTCATTTAGACTCGCGTCCATTGAGTCAGTGATGCCATCCAGCCATCTCATTCTCTGTCATCCCCTTCTCCTCCTGCCCCCAATCCCTCCCAGCATCAGAGTCTTTTCCAATGAGTCAACTCTTCGCAAGAGGTGGCAAAAGTACTGGAGTTTCAGCTTCAGCATCATTCCCTCCAAAGAAATCCCAGGGCTGACCTCCTTCAGAGTGGACTGGTTGGATCTCCTTGCAGTCCAAGGGACTCTCAACAGTCTTCTCTAACACCACAGTTCAAAAGCATCAATTCTTCGGCACTCAGCTTCCTTCACAGTCCAACTCTCACATCTATACATGACCACTGGAAAAACCATAGCCTTGACTAGACGGACCTTTGTTGGCAAAGTAATGTCTCTGCTTTTGAATATGCTATCTAGGCTGGTCATAACTTTTCTTCCAAAGAGTAAGTGTCTTTTAATTTCATGGCTGCAATCACCATCTGCAGTGATTTTGGAGCCCCAAAAAATAAAGTCTGACACAGTTTCCACTGTTTCCCATCTATTTCCCATGAAGTGATGGGACCAGATGCCATGATCTTCATTTTCTGAATGTTGAGCTTTAAGCCAACTTTTTCACTCTCCTCTTTCACTTTCATCAAGAGGCTTTTGAGTTCCTCTTCACTTTCTGCCATAAGGGTGGTGTCATCTGCATATCTGAGGTGATTGATATTTCTCCTGACAATCTTGATTCCAGCTTGTGTTTCTTCCAGTCCAGCGTTTCTCATGATGTACTCTGCATAGAAGTTAAATAAGCAGGGTGACAATATACAGCCTTGACGTACTCCTTTTCCTATTTGGAACCAGTCTGTTGTTCCATGTCCAGGTCTAACTGTTGCTTCCTGACCTGCATATAGGTTTCTCAAGAGGGAGGTCAGGTGGTCTGGTATTCCCATCTCTTTCAGAATTTTCCACAGTTAATTGTGATCCACACAGTCAAAGGTTTTGGCATAGTCAATAATGCAGAAATAGATGTTTTTCTGGAACTCTCTTGCTTTTTCCATGGTCCAGCGGATGTTTGCAATTTGATCTCTGGTTCCTCTGCCTTTTCTAAAACCAGCTTGAACATCTGGAAGTTCATAGTTTGCATGTTGCTGAAGCCGCTCAATCGTGTCCAACTCTTTGATGTCCCCATGGACTGTATAGTCCCTGGGATTCTCCAGGCCAGAATACTGGAGTGGGTAGCATTTCCCTTTGCCAGGGGATCTTCCAAACCCAGGGACTGAACCCAGGTCTCCCGCACTGTAGGTGGATTCTTTAACAGCTGAGCTACAAGGGAAGCCCAAGAATACTGGAGTGGGTAGCCTATCGCTTCTCCAGGGAATCTTCCTGACCCAAGAATTGAACTGGGGTCTCCTGCTTTGCAGGCAGATTCTTTACCAGCTGAGCTATGAGGGGAAGCCCAGTAAGTCTCATGAATATGAGTCACCGCTTTTGCTGTAAGATGAACTCTTTGGTCAAAAGCCATATTGTGTGGGATCCCAATATATGGAATAAGGTGTTCAATAAATGAACAGGTGGTGATGCTGCAGAGGCTTTGTGGGCGAGGCAACACAATTCATACCCAAAGTCAGTATATTTTTTAAAGAAAAAAAATTTCTTTCCTTCTAGGATGGCAAGGGTCCAATATAGTCCTTCTGCCACTGAGTGGCTCACTAGTCTCACTAGGAAATGATGCTATATTGGGGGATGAGATTTGGTTTGTGCTGTTGGTTGGTGATCTGTTCAGCTGTCATACTTGTCACATGCATTTTGTGGGGGAAAAAATCTTGTGTTGTTTCGATTCCATCCTTATTATGGAGATCTTTTTCCTGGGTCCAATAACAAAACACTGGAATGACTAAGAAAAGAGAGAAACTGATCTCCACAGCCAAGAGTTGTATCCAAATATGAGCGAAGGCTTTCTCTGGCTTGCTCTCATGAGTACTCACATTCTCTCTGCCTAGGTCTCATTCCATCAAGTTCCCCATCTTATTCCCTCAAGTCTGTGATTATCCAGCTTATCCAGTAGTCTTTGCTCAGAACTGATATCCGTGTGTACCTTTAGCCCTTGTTTTTTCAAGCTAAAGTTAATAATACAATGCATGTCTTACAGTTCTGTCCACTGAGGGCTTTTTTTCCTCTTTTTCCTCATACCATCTTTCTATAACACCCTTCAACTAGGCTGTAATAAAGTTGCAGTTCACTTTGAACTGATGGCAGCCTATCATCCAGAACTCTCTCTCAACAAAACATGAAATTTTACCTGTTTCAAATGAATGGTCATAAGGAAACATTGCCCATGAGTCCACATGTTACAGTCAAAGGAAAACTGATAATGAAGCAGAACAGGCTTGTTCTGGGAGCCTGAGTTGCCTATGCAACTTGTTCCTATGACTTATTAGAATGTGGCTTCTTGCATATCACTGCCATTTGATGATAAGAGTGATAATGAGCATGCTCATCTTTATGACTAAGATCAGTCAACACTCTGTGATGGGAAACTTAGGTAGCATGAGCAACTTATATCCTTTAGTGAGTCATCCCTGGTGGCTCAGACGGTAAAGCATCTGCCTACAATGCAGGAGACCCGGGTTCAATCCCTAGGTCGGGAAGATCTTCTGCAGAAGGAAATGGCAACCCACTCCTGTATTCTTGCCTGGAAAATTCCATGGACAGAAAAGCCTGGTAGGCTACAGTCCATGGGGTCTCAAAGAGTCGGACACGACTGAGCAACTTCCCTTTCACTTTCTATCACTGTCAGGGCTGAAAAGCAAGCCAGTAACGATTTCTTAAAAAGAGAACAGATCTACTGTATAGCGTATGGAACTTTGCTCAGTGTCATGTGGCAGCCTGGATGGGAGGGAAGTTTGGGGGAGAATGGGTACATTACATGCATGGCTGAGTCTCTGCATGCTTCACCTTAAATTATCACAACTCATTAATCGGTGATAGTTCAATACAAAGAAGTTTAAAAATATTTTTTTTAAAAAAAGGAGAACGGTTAACTGTACTTTTTAAAAATCTTAGGAATATATACTGGGCTTCCCTGGTTGCTCCCCAGTAAGAATCTGCCTGCAATGCAGGAGACACGGATTCAATCCCTAAGCTAGGAAGACCCCCTGGAGAAGGGAATGGCTACCCTCTCCAATGTCCTTGCCTGGGGAGTCTTGTGGAGAGAGGAGCTGGGCAGGCTATAGTCCATGTGGTTGTAGAAGCTGGACACAACTTAGCAAATAAACCACCACCACCACCAGGGATACATACTATAACATATCTATCAGTGCTTGCCTGATGTGATACAGAGCAAACCTATCTTCCACAGATATCATGGGCACTCATAGAATTTTCTGGTTCGTAAATTCCAAATGGCTAAGCAGTTGCTCTGCAACCCAGAACAACAAGAGCACTTTCTTTTCTTTGGGGCTCTATTAAAAATTGGCAGCTTTAGGCATTACTTGGTAAGTGGATTAGAACATCCTGAAATGTGATATATGTTGTCTCTAGAACCAAAGCTCCTCCCAAGAACTATCACTCTTTTTATGGTGGTAATAGAAAGCACAGTAAAAGTTCTAGATGAGATATCTTGATATGCCCATTGAACCCCCTAGAAAACCAGCCAAGATCCCTGAATTTCCATGAGAATTTTCTGCACCCTCTAGGACACATATGTCTTAACAAGGCAATTGGCCTGATGTCACTAATGTAGTGGACAAACAAATGTAATATCCTATGTAATAGTTCCCTACAGAACCTGAGACAACAGAGAGCAAGAGTGAATACAGCCCTGAGGAAGGATGATGACAAGACTCTGCTCAATAGCTGTGTACTAAATACTAGGTGCTGAGTTGATTTACTCTAATGTAGTCCAACTGGGACAGCAATTGAAATTTGAGCCACCAACTGATTGGTGGCTCATGAAAATCAACTCATATTCTGAAAGATCTATATGTCTTCTGCATAAAAAATAGGTGAGTTAAATTAGAATGTGATTTTTAAAATGCATCCTATATCTTTCAAGCAGTTAGTGATGGCAATAAGTTTTGCACTTGCCCGTGATTTGACATGCTGTTGCTGCTGCTAAGTCGCTTCAGTTGTGTCCGACTCTGTGCGACCCCATAGACAGCAGCCCACCAGGCTCCCTGGTCCCTGGGATTCTCCAGGCAAGAACACTGAGTGGGTTGCCATTTCCTTCTCCAATGCATGAAAGTGAAAAGTGAAAGGAAAGTCACTCGTGTCCAACTCTTAGCGACCCCATGGACCACCACCTACCAGGCTCCTCCATCCATGGGATTTTCCAGGCAAGAGTACTGGAGTGGTTGCCATTGCCTTCTCCAGAGATGGCATGAGTTTTCATTTTCTGCTATGGTAAGAGAAGTACTTCCTCAGCTTCTAAATTTTCCCATCCAACTATAGTGGTCCTCTTCTGATAGAAAGCCATCAGAAAGCCAATGTGGGGACTCTGCCAGTAGTTATGTCTATCCTAAATATGCATTCATAAAATTAATAATATTCTGGAATAATAATCACGGGGTGTCAGAAGGACATTGGCTAAAACTCTATTTTCTGAACACAGTAAAACCAAATTCATACTGAGACATTTTGAAGCCTTGTGTTTTGGTGGTTGTTTGGGACCAAGGTTCAAAAATATTTTATAAATCTGAGCCATCCCCCTTACTCACTATATGGTCACTCTGGCAAATATCATCAGGTCACTCTGTGGAAGACTGAAACAAACATTTACAGTATACACTTGTGGCAATTCTGTGGGGAATTTCCGTAAGGGAAATTGCCACCTCTGTTCAAAAGCTTCTGTGAACTGGATCAAATCGGGCATGATCCAGTTACGACTCCACTGAGTCTCTGAGTATGACTCCTTTCAGATCTCTGCTTACTAAACCTCGGCGTTTTATTTATTTTCGGCTGAGCTAGGTCTCCATTTCTGCTCATGGGCTTTCTCTAGTTGTCATGAGCAGGCTGCTCTTTCCTGTGGCACCCAGGCTTCTCCTTGTGACTTCTCTTGCTGCCGAGCACGGGCTCTAGGCACGTGGGCTTCAGCAGTTGTGGTGCACGGGCTTCCGTTGCTCCGTGGCATGCAGCATCTTTCTGGACCAGGGATTGAGCCTGTGTCCCCAACGTTGGCAGGCAGAGGCAGGCAGATTCTGAACCACTGGACCACCAGGGAAGACCAACCTTGCATTTTTAATGAAACCAGATCAAGTAGACATTATAAGAATCAAGTAAAATTTTAGTTGGTTGCTCCACTATCGAAACCCAGAGTATCAGAGTCAAGTTACTTTGCTCCACCCTTTACCATCTGCAGAGAGACAAAATACCTTCTTGTCTCCGGCTTCCGCCATTCACTCTTCAAAACTGAGAAGTACATTTCAGTGGCACTATCTTTCACAGTCTTCCCCAGCCTGCAATAAAGAGCTAGCGCTATTCTTTCTAAGATGCCGCACCAATCAAAGCTTTGGTGAAGGGACTATTCTCTAAACTCTTCTAAGGGATACAGTAAGGCCATAGATGTGAAAGTTTCCCATAATTAATATTCTCTGATCTTATTTCCAAGCTTTCAGATATTTCAGTCAACACGATACTAAAGAAATCCTGGCACCTCATACTTATTTAATTTAGGTCATTGATATGTTAAGATTTAAGTCAGCAGTCTGAGTAAACTATTGAAGTCTCTCCTAGCTGCTTGTGGCAACACAGTTACTCCAGGATGTCTGATAAGGGTGCCTTTTCAATAAACCAGCCTTATACATGTATTTTTAATTGTTGTTATTGGCTTGTTTTGTCCTGCTATAAACCCCTTAGAATTATTTTTACCGACATTATGCCCTGTTTTCTGTGAATATAAATTTGGAAAACATTGCTTTCGCTTCAGCGTATGGTGCCAAGTCCTCCTGGATTTGCATTTGTAATCATCCCCCACATCCTGTGCTCAGCTTCTGACTACATGTTTGGAAGCAATGAGAAGAGTGGGGGTGGGTCTTAAAGAGAATTGGCATTGCCTTACCAGGGGATGCTTCATTGAGGCAATTCAGAATCATCAGGCAAAGTGAGGCTAACATCCCTGGATAGGGAAAGATAACACTGCTTCGGATGGAAACCAAGGATCAGTGAAAGTAAGCAGTGTAAGCTCCTCTTATTCACTGGAATCCACTGGAAAATTCTTATTCCAGTTCTACTCATTCTTAACCAGTACTCCATCTTTTGCAGGAGGCAAAGCAAAGCTAAAAATTCCATTTGCCTTGTAAATCTGCAATTTACAAGACCAAATCTTATTTCTGGTTCTGTATTTATAGGTGTATCTACTAAGTTACTTAAAAATATGTTTTTAAGGGTAATAATAAAAAGATCTTGCTTCTCTGATCATGCCATAAACTTGTCTTTTGTAGGCACTTTATTTCCTATTTGCCATTTCTATGGACTCTTCTGTTTTCTGCTGATGACAGTCATATAACCTTCCATTGACTAATCCCAGGTTCCCACGTGTGAGAGTCTGTATCCCGGATCCATGTTTTTATATACTGAATCAGATAGAGTTTGCTCAGGAAAACAGAAAGCACACTAAGTTTTATAAACAGGAGGCATTTCATATAGGAAATTAGATACAAAACATTTGAAAATCTAGGATGAGGAGGTTAGCAAAGAACTGCTAGATTTCAGAAACTGTGAACTGAGGAATTGCAAGAAACTGATGTTTGTTTCCTCAGCTGCCTTTAGCATTAAAATGGGTGATCCAACAGAAAATATTGGTAAAAACATCCATCTGTTCTTTTATGTTCTGACAAACCTATTTGCTCCTGCTCATTCAATAACAGTGCTTCCTTTCCCTCTTCCTGGCAGGAGATGATTCTCCATGGGTTTCTAGCATCTCAGTACATCTTGCAAATAAAGGTACTGACTGACTTTATTCTAGGCCATCTTTTTAAGGATGTTTGTGTGGCAAGAGGGCTTCCAAGGTGGTTTAGTGGTAAAGAACCTACTGTGAATGCAGGAGACGTAGGTTTAATCACTGGGTCAGGAAGATCCTCTGGAGAAGCAAATGACAGCCCACTCCAGTATTCTTGCCTGGAAAATTCCATGGACAGAGGATCCTGGTGGGCTGCAGTCTGTGGGGGTACCAAACAGCAAGATAGGACTGAGCGACAGAGCACTCCCGCGCACACCATGCACACACCCAGCTGGCAAGGAGCCTTGAAGACAGAGATCTGCTCTCCCTTCAGGGCAAAGACCAGATAGGATTACTGCTCTAAATTCAGAGTTCAGTTCAGTTTAGTCGCTCAGTCGTGTCCGACTCTTTGCGACCCCATGAATCGCAGCATGCCAGGCCTCCCTGTCCATCACCAACTCCTGGAGTTCACTCAGACTCACGTCCATCGAGTCGGTGATGCCATCCAGCCATCTCATCCTCCATCATCCCCTTCTGCCCCCAATCCCTCCCAGCATCAAAGTCTTTTCCAATGAGTCAACTATTCGCATGAGGTGGCCAAAGTACTGAAGTTTCAGCTTTAGCATCATTCCTTCCAAAGAAATCCCAGGGCTGATCTTCAGAATGACTGGTTGGATCTCTTTGCAGTCCAAGGGACTCGCAAGAGTCTTCTCCAACACCACAGTTCAAAAGCATCAATACTTTGGCGCTCAGCCTTCTTTACAGTCCAACTCTCACATCCATACAAGACCACAGGAAAAACCATAGCCTTGACTAGATGGACCTTAGTTGAAAAAGTAATGTCTCTGCTTTTGAATATGCTATCTAGGTTGGTCATAAATTTTCTTCCAAGGAGTAAGCGTCTTTTAATTTCATGGCTGCAGTCACCATCTGCAGTGATTTTGGAGCCCCCCAAAATAAAGTCTGACACAGTTTCCACTGTTTCCCCATCTATTTCCCATGAAGTGATGGGACCGGAAACTTTCTGCCATAAGGGTGGTGTCATCTGCATATCTGAGGTGATTGATATTTCTCCCAGCAATCTTGATTCCAGCTTGTGTTTCTTCCAGTCCAGCGTTTCTCATGATGTACTCTGCATAGAAGTTCAATAAGCAGGGTGACAATATACAGCCTTGACATACTCCTTTTCCTATTTGAAACCAGTCTGTTGTTCCATGTCCAGTTCTAACTGTTGCTTCCTGACCTGCATATAGGTTTCTCAAGAGGCAGGTCAGGTGGTCTGGTATGCCCATCTATTTCAGAATTTTCCAGTTTATTGTGATCCACACAGTCAAAGGTTTTGGCATAGTCAATAAAGCAGAAATAGATGTTTTTCGGGAACTCTCTTGCTTTTTCGATGATCCAGCGGATGTTTGCAATTTGATCTCTGGTTCCTCTGCCTTTTCTAAAACCAGCTTGGACATCTGGAAGTTCACGGTTCACAGATTGCTGAAGCCTGGCTTAGAGAATTTTGAGCATTATTTTACTAGCATGTGAGATTAGTGCAATTGTGCAGTAGTTTGAGCATTCTTTGGAATTGCCTTTCTTTGGCATTGGAATGAAAATGGACCTTTTCCAGTCCTGTGGCCACTGCTGAGGTTTCCAAATTTGCTGGCATATTGAGTGCAGCACTTTCACAGCATCATCTTTCAGGATTCGAAAGAGCTCAACTGGAATTCCAATACCTCCACTAGCTTTGTTTATAGTAATGCTTTCTAAGGTCCACTTGACTTCACATTCCAGGATGTCTGGCTCTAGATGAGTGATCACACCATCGTGATTATCTGGGTGGTGAAGATATTTTTTGTACAGTTCTTCTGTGTATTCTTGCCACCTCTTCTTAATATCTTCTGCTTCTGTTAGGTCCATATCATTTCTGTCCTTTATCGAGCCCATGTTTGCAAGACCATCCCCATGGAAAAGAAATGCAAAAAAGCAAAATGGCTGTCTGGGGAGGCCTTACAAATAGCTGTGAAAAGAGGAGAGGCAAAAAGCAAAGGAAAAAAGGAAAGATATAAGCATCTGAATGCAGAGTTCCAAAGAATAGCAAGAAAAGATAAGAAAGCCTTCTTCAGTGATCAATGCAAAGAAATAGAGGAAAAGAACTGATTGGGAAAGACTAGAGATCTCTTCAAAATTCAGAGTTACTCTCCTTTAATCTATTGCTGCTGCTAAGTCACTTCTGTCGTCTCCGACTCTGTGCGACCCCATAGACAGCAGACCACCAGGCTCCGCTGTCCCTGGGATTCTCCAGGCAAGAACACTGAAGTGGGTTGCCATTTCCTTCTCCAATGCATGAAAGTGAAAAGTGAAAGTGAAGTCACTCAGCCGTGTCCGACTTTTCGCATGGACTGCAGCCCACCAGGCTCCTCCCTCCATGGGCTTTTCCAGGCAAGAGCACTGGAGTGGGTGCCATTGTCTTCTCCGCTCCTTCTACTCCACTGTGTATGCAGGTATCACCCAGCCCTCTTTTCATTGTCCTGTGGGATTTGTGTCTGGCGGAACCAATGCAAATGTTTATTCTCTAACTTTTCCTGTTGCTCTAAATAATAAAGTCCTTCATCGCTGACCCAGGAGTTTGATGTCTTTTACCAGCTCCTATAGAACAGAGGGATGCTTCCCTGGTGGCTCAGTAGGTAAAGAATCTGCCTGCAATGCAGGAGATGTAAGAGACGTGAATTCAATCCCTGGGTCAGAAAGATCCCCTGGGGAAAAAAAATGGCAACCCACTCCAGTATTCTTGCCTGGGAAATCCCATGGACAAAGGAGCCTGGCAGGCTACAGTCCATGGGCTCCAAGAAGTGGACATGGCTTAACGACTAAAGTATCATGCATAAAACAAAGGCAGGCTAATTTGTTAATATGCAAGGAGGGAAAATTTCAGATCTTTTCAGTTTTTGATACCAAAGGTCATATCTCATAGGAGGATCTTTGTGTCTACAAAACAGGTGGGGGGGGGGTGGGGGGGGGAACAAGCAAAGATAAATAAACTTGCTAAAAAAATCATCTAACAGCTTTTTTAAAAATACAGATATTAAAAAGAATATTTCAGATTTTTGGTTCATTTTTTTTTCATACGTCATTAATTTTGCCTGGAGAATCCCAGGGACGGGGGAGCCCGGTGGGGCTGCATGGACTGTAGCCTACCAGGCTCCGCTGTCCATGGTATCTCCCAGGCAAGAATGTTGGAGTGGGCTGCCATTTCCTTCCAGACCTAGGGATCAAGGGATTGAACCTGTCTCTCCTGCAATGCAGAAAGATTTTTTACTGACAGAGCCACCAGAGAAGCTTATTTTACCTTTCATCTTTATTAAACCCTCACTTATATATTCTCAATCACAATGTATAATTTATAGACTCATTGAACAATGAAATTCTTATGCTCTATTAGGCTTTGAGTTTAAAATTATGAGCAAAAATATAAATTGACTCTATTCCACTGGAATTTTTCTTTATTGTTTTTTCCTAACTCCTTAAGTTGAATGCTTTAGATATTTTAAAACTGCTGCTGCTGCTAAGTCATTTCAGTCGTGCCTGACTCTGTGTGACCCCAAAGACAGCAGCCCACCAGGCTCCCTCGTCACTGGGATTCTCCAGGCAAGAACACTGGAGTGGGTTGCCTTTTCCTTCTCCAATGCATGAAAGTGAAGTCGCTCCATCAGGCCCAACTCTTAGTGACCCCATGGACTTCAGCCTTCCAGACTCCTCCATCCATGGGATTTTCCAGGCAAGATTACTGGAGTGGAGTGCCACTGCCCTCTCCGATTTTAAAACTAATTATGACTTTAGTTACATTGCACATTTATTTGAAGCATCCTTATTTTCATAAATTTCTTAGTTGTCTTCTATAATTTTATTTCTTCTTCTAAGCAACATTTTTAGAAAACTGTTTTTGTGATTCTCCTTTTATTTCTTAAATGTGAAAGATATTTGCACAAACTGCTTGCCATGCTAAATGTAAAGGAGTAGGGAACAGATTCTCTGAAATAACTGAAAACTTTTTTGAATTTGAGTAAAAATGAATTTTTTCAAAGCAGTGCACATCAAAATATACAATATTTCAAGAATGGATATTTTTTTGACCTTTTCCTTGCCCTAGAGTGGTAGAATTTCTTGTTTCCATTCTCCCAGCATACTTCTGATTTTAAATTCATATAGACTTTATACTGGGACATTTAGAAACATAAACAAAAAGTCAACATTTTCACATTGTTTAACCAAGAAATTCTAATTCTAATACTATAAAGAAATAATTGTACATGTTGGCAAATATGTGTGTGTGTGTGTGTGTGTATGTGTGTGTGTGTGTATGTGTGTATATTCAGGATAATGGCCACTGTTGAGTTATTAGTGAAAAATCAGGCAGAACCCTAAAAATGCCCATTAACAGATATTGAGTAAAAATGAATAAATATACATATTGAAATTCTATGTATCATTGAGAATGAAGACAAACATGTGTTAACAGGGAGTGTCACAGTCTTCATGGTAGAGGATTGTTAGTAGTAGGTAATGAAAGGAGGTTTAGTTCCAATATCCAATTAAAAATGTATATATTTTTTGTAGTTATGTATATATATGAAATATGAAGTCTTTACACCAAAATGGTATTAGTTATTTTTCTCAGTGTTTAGAAAATAGGTGATTTTTCCTCTTAGTTTATTTTCTACTTTTATATATATATATACACCTCCCATTGGCTATATATATACACACATATATATATCTCCCAGGTGGCACTAATGGTAAAAACCCACCTGCCAATGCAGGAGATATAAGAGACATGGGTTTGATCCCTGGGTTGGGCAGATCCTCTGGAGGAGGAAATGGCAACCTACTCCAGCATTCTTACCTGGAAAATCCCATGGGCAGAGGAGCCTGGCTGGCTACAGTCCATAGGGTTACAAAGAATCAGACACAAATGAAGCAACTTTGCATACACATGCACATATATATTATCAGTTAAGTTCAGTCACTCAGTCATGTCCAACTCTTTGTGACCCCCTGAACTGCAGCACTCCAGGCTTCCCTAACCATCACTAACTCCCAGAGATTGCTCAAACACATATCCATCAAATCAGTGAGGCCATCCAACCATATCGTCCTCTGCCATCCCTTTATCTTACTGCCTTCAATCTTTCCCAGCCTCAGGGTCTTTTCAAAGTTTTCAATGAGTCAGGTGCATCAGGTGGCCAACGTATTGGAGTTTCATCTTCAGCATCAGTCCTTCCAATGAATATTCAGGACTGGTTTCCTTTAGGATGGACTGATTGGATCTCCCTGCAGTCCAAGGGACTCTCAAGAGTCTTCTCCAACACCACATTCAAAAGCATCAGTTCTTCAGTGCTCAGCTTTCTTTACAGTCCGACTCTCACATCCATACACGAGTACGGGAAAAACCATAGATGATACTAATCATGGCATAAAACATCACTTTTGAGGCCTGTTCTACTCCAGAATTGATAATGAAAAAGGTCAGAACACAGTAAAGACATTTCTTTATAAGATAACTCAAAGAAGCCAAAAGATATCACCAGAGTGTACTACAATCTTAAGTCCCAATCATGTGTATTGTTTTGCTGACCACAGGAAGCCTAAGGAAACCCTAAAAATGCCTGGCTAAAACCCTAAAGATGTCTGGCTCTAGGTGGGTAATGACACCATCATGGTTATCTGGGTCGCTAAGACCACTTTTGTATAGTTTTTCTGTGTATTCTTGCTACTTCTTAATATCTTCTGCTTCTGTTAGGTCCATACCATTTCTGTCCTTTATTGAGCCCCATCTTTACATGAAATGTTCCCTTGGTATCTCTAATTTTCTTGAAGTGTTCTCTAGTCTTTCCCATTCTGTTGCTTTCCTCTATGTCTTTGTACTGATGACTGAAGAAGGCTTTCTTATCTCTCCTTGCTATTCTTTGGACATTCAAATAGGTATATTTTCTTTTCTCCTTTCCCTTTCACTTCTCTTCTTTTCTCAGCTATTTGTAAGGCCTCTTCAGACCACCATTTTGCCTTTTTACATTTATTTTTCTTGGGGATGGTCTTGATCACTGCCTCCTGTACAATGTCATGAACCTCTGTCCATAGTTCTTCAGGCACTCTATCAGATCTAATCCCTTGAATCTATTTGTCACTTCCACGGTATAATCTTAAGGGACTTGATTTAGCTCATACCTGAATGTTCTGTTACATATATTTATATATTATTTGTATGATATAAGCAACATTAACAACGAAATTCCTCTGTATGGTGTTGTGTTTTCAGTATATGTAGGACATGCCCAGCTGTTGCACATGCGGAGGTAGTTAAAGGAGATAGAGTGTACTGATTAGTGAAAGTGAAAGTCACTCAGTGGTGTCCAGCTCTTTGCAACCCCATGGACTGTATAGTCCCTGGAATTTTCCAGGCCAGAATACTAGGGTGGGTAGGCTATCCCTTCTCCAGCAGATCTTCCTGACCCAGGAATCAAATAGGGGTCTCCTGCATTGCAGGCAGATTCTTTACCAACTGAGCAATGAAGGAAGCCTGTAGATGCCTCACTAGATGAAGATTTTATTCTAAAAACAACAATAACACTTTGCCCAAGCAATCTACATGATCACAAACAAGATTTTTCTTGTGTTAAGCAAGACCTACTCTCTGTGTTAAGCAATCTAAAATTCTGTGAAGATGCTAAAGCAATCGTATTACAGAATACTTTACTTCTAACTTAGTTAATACTAGATTTTAAGCATGGGGGTGGTAGGATTTGGGTCAGGGCACTTCTCAGTTCCAAGCCTGAGGGGAAGAGTTGCACAGTTTGGGAAATAGAATCTAATTCTTTTCTGCTTTCTTTTATATGAGTTAATTTTAAAAATATAGTAATCTGAAAAGAGTTCCATTACTAAGTGAATGCTGCTGATCTAGGATATTCAGTGTCGAAACAGCATGGCTGTTGTTCTCCCTGAAAGGTAGATTTCCCGTTTTCAGAAAATTTAGGCATGATTCTCAAGCCTCCTTTGTAGATGAGAGCACCTAATTGTCTAAGCTTTTACCTTGTGCTTTCATCTTTCTGAAGCATCATTTCCTGGGATATTGGTCTTGATTCCTGCTGAGTCAAATTCCACTGGCACCAACCCATATATCAGAGGCATTATAAACTTTCACACGAATTCAGGATTCTCTTCATACTTCCTTCATGGGATCACTCTCATTTTCTCCACAGACTTTGGATACTGGCAAACTGCCTGTGATTTTCTTTTAATTACATGTCCTTTGCCACCCATTCATAAACTAGTTTCTGTGTTACAATTAATCACAGATTACTATCAATAAGTTCCCCTCAATATCATTAGCATCACACAATCTTTTATTGGCTTAGAGATTGTTCTTGGCTGCTGAGAATAAAAAAAAAAATGAAAAGAAACAAACAACAATGGCAACAAAAACCCTTAATCTCTTTTCATTCTGTTTCTCCTTCATAGAATACAGTAATTGAATTAATTTTACAATATAATTTCAGAAATAAAAAGTTATATAATACATTTCTTTTGATGCTGACACAGTGATCAACCAAATATAAGACAATAGAATATGTAATAGCAATTATCTTTCTTAAAGTCAAAAATGTAAAAAAAAAATTCTGAAAGAGAAATTAGATGCTTCCCACAGGCTTAACTTTTCACCAATAAAATAATTTCTTCCAAGCAGTCCTGTGGAATCTCTTTCCTTAGTTTTGGTAGACAGATGGCTCCCTTTGTCAAAGAAAAACCAGAGTTTGATAGTAGTTAAGATGATAATAATGAAAACAAAGATTTCACTCCAGAACCATTGCAATAGGAGAAAAGAAACCTCAGTATAGCACTAGGCTCAATTCTGAATGCAAGAAAAATTGGGAATTTCCAGCCAAAGAGAAGATGGAAGGAAGGTAGTGGGGATGGAAACTTACTAAGAGGAAACAGGACAGGCAAAAGGGATTCTGGTAAAACCCATCTAACAGGATTCTCAATGAAGTCAGTCAGCAGCCAGGGTGACCAGACATCAACTATCGAGGGTGATCAGATACCAAGGGTCAGTGGGTTCTGGGTAAAACTGGGCTGTTGGGCAACATGCCCAAGAATGGGGCTTTGTCTGGCTCAGAAGAACTAGACTAAAGTTTGGTGAAGGAGTGAATCTTTGTCAGTCTCTCCTCTTGTTCACGGAAAGAAGAATGTCTCTTCTCACTTAAGACCATTTCTCATTGGTTGAATTTTATCCATAAAGATCAACTGAAGCATCTGCTGGCATTTGTTAGCAGAGGATATTTGCTGGGTGATACTACCAGTCAAGCGTTTAATGAAGGCATTTTCTATACAAACAGAAGAAGAGCAAACATTAATAACTGGAAAGCCAGTTTCTGAGTCCAGAGCACAGTCAGTTGAGATTTCTGGATGCTGGACTCAGAGACAGCAGTGGCCAGCCAGTGGGTCTCCTGGTTTGCAGTTTGAATGTCTTTGGTGATGGCATTGGTTGTTCCGCTAAACTTTCTGAGTTGCCCACATAGTAGCAGGGCTGAGGATTGTTCATATATGATCTGTTGTCATTAATTTGAAGTTTATATCAAGTGCTCCAGCTTCAGCCTCCAGGTTTCAGGGGAAGGGGCAGGAGAAAGGGCAGGTAAAGGGGCAATTTTTGTTCTCAGTACTGCCAAGTAATGACAGTAGATGAAGAAATAGAAACTTTAATTCGGAAAGTTGTCACCAGATAGCAGAGAAAACGAGAATTGAGAACCCACAGATGAAGGAAGGAGATGATCCAAAATTTTGAGTGGAAACACTGAGCATGTGTGTGGGACTTTTGAACTTTAAAATTTGACTAGGTGAATGAATCACAAGTATTAGAGCCTTTATTCCTTTTCTTTTGAGCTGGTCACCTTCCCCAGAGTGTTCTCTTCATCTCCTACTTGGTGGGTAAAGTTCTAGCTATAAGAATTCTGGGAGTTCAGCAGAAAAAGAAAGCTGGGGACTTTAACCCAGCCTGAAGATGCATCTAGTCACTGCATCTCCTACTGTCTATGTGATACCAATATTTTCATTCAATGCACTTGATGCTCATTCCGAAGATCCTCAGTCTTACCTTTTCCAAGGAAATGAGCCCTTTGTCTTCTATCCAGTGGGATAGCAGGGAAGAGGGACTAGAGTTCCAACTACTTTGTAGTTTCCCCCAGTTTTCTTCATTTTAGCTTCTCTTGCTTCACTTTTATTTCTGGAGGCATGTGGTGTTACCTGCTCCTGACTGTTTTGATAATTCTCTGCTTTAAATCAGGAGGCTTCTCAGGCCTCGGAACACCGCTTCCTTAGGATTCCTCTTTTTCAGGTATGCTCAGCCAGTCCATCTGTTTTCCAGCTTGCAAATTTTGTTGCTGTTGGCTTGGTAAATCTCACGAATTGCTGAGGCTATAAGTCTTACTTCCTTTATCCCAGTTAAACTGCTTAAGATCTGCATATTTCCCTGAGATCCTTTATTGGTCATCTGAGAATATACTCCTAGAAGTATATCCCTGAGCTACCCAATTTGTATGTAGCACAGCATGTGCTGCCACAGAAGAGTTCTGGGTGTGCCGTGAAATATAGATCACTGAAGTCCTTTCTCCCTGAGTTTCTCAGACAATGGTCCAGGCAGAGCAAACAAGCCAGAAAGTGTGCCCAGCATCCCTGTGAACAGTGAACACATAAAACCTCCAGTAGGTACTGCTCTATAATAAGAATGCAAATCCTCTACCACTGGGACATCTATATTAGCAGCCACTCTGGGTGTGCAGTCCATTGAGCTGCTGCATGTTGTATGTTCCAGGCACACAAAAGAGCATGATATATAGGCCAAGGTCAGGGCTAGTACGGAGAAGGCAATGGCACCCCACTCCAGTACTCTTGCCTGGAAAATCCCATTGACGGAGAAGCCTGGTAGGCTGCAGTCCATGGGGTCGCTGAGTTGGACACGACTGAGCGACTTCACTTTGACTTCTCACTTTCGTGCATTGGAGAAGGAAATGGCAACCCACTCCAGTATTCTTGCCTGGAGAATCCCAGGGATGGGGGAGCCTGGTGGGCTGCTGTCTATGGGGTTGCACAGTCTGACACGACTGATGCGACTTAGCAGCAGCAGCAGCAGCAGCAGCAGCAGCAGGGCTAGTATCTTAAACTGTCTTTACATACATTATGTTCCTCTTGCAATCCAAGTGCAATTTTAGAGTCATCAAAGCTAGCAGCCGGGTTACAGTCCTAGCAATGTATTTGTATTCTATATTCGAAATATTCACCTTATTTTGAAATGATTGATTTGAAAAAGTTTGAATGAATTTGAAATCTATTACAGTTATTATAAGAAATTTTATCATTAAAGTATTAATGAAGGAAACAATCTATTTAATAGCTTTAAACATAATTTCAATAGTTTTGAATTTTTAAACAGTTTTTAAATATATTTAAATTGTATCTCATATATCTGCATGAACAAAGGTTTTCCTTGATGGTGACTATCAGTAATTTGAAAAGATCATCATTAAAAGGTCTTGATAAGGAGTTGTAGATAGCCCTTTCAAGAATAAAGAAAAAAAATTTAAGTATTTTTTTAAACAGACATGAGCCCCAGTTTCTAAGTTTTCAGTGAATGTTATTTGCATGTTTCATATTTCTTCAGTATCAAAATTTACCCCCAAATTTTGTACTTATTTCCTTTCATATAAAAACTTTACTTAAGAAATAATTGTAAGTGGAAAGTAACGTTAAAATTGCATAAAATTTAAATTTTTTAAATAAAAATAAATGTTTTTAAAACGAGAGTGAAACAACTCAATAAAAATCGGGCAGAAGACCTAAACAGACATTTCTCCAAACACATACAGATGACCAATAAACATGAAAAACTGCTCATTGTCATTATTAGAGAAATACAAATCAAAACAACAAAGAGGTATCATCTCACACCAGTCAGAATGGCCATGGTCAAAAAATCTACAAACAATAATGGTGGCAAGGATGTGGAGAAAAGGAAACACTCTCGCACTGTTGGTGGGGATGTAGATTGATACAGCCACTATGGAGAACAGTATGGAAGTTCCTTAAAAAGCTAAGATTAAAACTAACATATGATGTAGCAATTCCACTCCCAGGCATGTACACTGAGAAAATCATAATTGAAAAAAAGATACGTGTACTCCAAAGTTCATTGCAGCACTATTTACAATAGCCAGGATGCCGAAGCAATCTAGAAGTCCATCGACAGATGAATGGATAATGAAGTGTAGTCCATATATACAACAGAATACTACTCAACCATGAAAGGGACGAGTTTGAGTCAGTTCTAGTGAAGTGAATAAACCTAGAGCCTCTTATACCAAGTGAAGTAAGTTCAGAAAGAGAAAAAAATATTGTATATTAATGTGCATATATGGAATCTAAAAAAAATGGTACTGATGAATCTATTTGCAGGGCAGGAATAGACACAGACATAGAGAACAGACTTGTGGACACAGTGAGGGAAGGAGAGGGTGGGACGAGTTGAGAGAGTACCATCAAAACATATATATCACCATATGTACAATAGATCACAGGAAGTTGCTGTATAACACAAGGATCTCAAGCTAATGCTCTGTGACAGCCTAGAGGGGTGGGATGGGGTGGGAGTGAGCTTAAGAGGTAAGGGGACATTGTATACTTATGGCTCATTCACACTGTTCTATGAGAGAAACCAATACAACACTGAAAAGCAATAATCCTCCAAGTAAAAACCAAATTTTTTAAAAGTGAAAAGACAACCCACATAATGAGAAAAAATATCTGCCAATCATGTACCTCAAAAGGAGTTTTTGCCCAAAATATATAAAGAAATCGTGCAACTCAATAATAAAAAATATATAGAGAGAGAATCCAATTTTAAAAATGGGCAGAGAATCTAAATAGATGTTTCTCCAAAGAAGATATACAAATAGCCAATTAGCACATGAAGAAAAAAAGTCTGTACTTAATTTTCACCAAGCTTCTTAGGTAATCACTCGACTTCCTTCAGTATATCTGTGTTAGACTGGATCCCTGGGAAATGCATTACAAGATGGAGAATTTAGGGCAGAATGTTTACCAGGAAAGGTCTGCAGGAGACACACCTGTAAGGAATTAAGGGTGGAGGCAACAAGGAGCAGGAGCTGACCAATCGCGTATTTACAGCCAAGGCCTCAGCTGATCTCACTTGGAGATCTGGAGTTGTGATGGCCTTTCAGAGTTGTCTCTATTTGATGTGAAGGGCTGGGCCTATGTGTTCTCTCATCAGTCATTCATTGCACCTGCTCCGAGGATATATAACATTGAGTGAGAAACACTGTGAGGTGGTGGAATTTTGTTTCTCTACCAACTTCGAGAGGGGTAAGTCAGCCCTGGGCAGGGAGCTGCAGAATTTGCCACACTGTGAGTTATCACAGATACTGACTTAATTTCTTTAACTTCCTTGGGATTCTCCTGGCGACATTCATTTGGGTTATTTACATTCAGCCTACTTTTCCAGGTTATTTACATTGGGCCTACTCTGTACCTCCTGAGATTTCATTAACATTGTGGATGTTGGTATTATATACTTTTTATAGCACTTACTACTATCTAATATTATAAATTAATTTCTGTGCAGTCACATCTTTGTGGGCTTCCCAGGTAGCAGAGTGATAAAGAATTCACCTGCTAATGCAGGAGACACAAGAGACATGGATTTGATCCCTGGGTCAGGAAGGTCCCCTAGAACAGGAAATTGCAACCCACTGCAGTATTCTCACCTGGATAATCCTATGGCCAGAGGAGGCTACAGTCCATGGGGTTGCCAAGAGTCAGACACGATTGAACATGCCTGCACATCTTCATTGCTACCATAAAACCTGAGAGGATGACAGCTTCATTAATTATTGTATCACCAGCACCTAGAGCACTGACTGGAATATAAACAGGCACTTGGTAAACATTTACTAAATTAGTGATAAAAATAAATGAATGAGTGAGAGGGTTCCTGAATCCAATTCCAACATGTGTGTTTGGAGGCTTCCACACCAACAAGCAATTCTCAGATGCCAGCAGGATGTTGGAGAACTCAGTGTTGACACTGTACTTAGAGATGGAGTCAGACTCCACAGCTAGATGCCTCAATTCCACAAAACCACTCTTCACTTCAGATGCTAGTTGCAGGCCCAGGCTTTTACCTGTGCTTCTGAGGTACCAGCTCTAGGTCAGTAGTCTCCTCGACCCTCTCCTCGGGTTCAATTAATTTGCTAGAATGGCTCACTCAGAAACTTAAGAAAATCTGTTTACTCATACAGTAACCAATTTATTGTAAAAGGGTATTAAATTATACAAATCAACAACCAGGTAAAGAGATACATAGGTCCCAAGCAAAGAATCGTGCATCCTTGTGGAAGCTGGGGCTCAGCACAGTGGCAAGTGGAAGTGTTCTGGCTCCCTAGTGTGGAAACTCTGAAAAGGGCCAAAGAGCTGTCCTTTTGGGTTTTATAGAGGCTACACTATATAGTCGCATGCATGTGCATGCTCAGTCATATCCAACTCTTTGCAACCCATGGATTGTAGCCTGCCAGGCTCCTCTGTCCATGGAATTTTCCAGACAAGAATACTGGAATGGATTGATATTTTATGCTTATATAGTTATGATTGACTAAGTCATTGATTGAACCTCAAGCCTTGCCTTCCCCTCCTGGAAAATCAGGTGATGGGACTGAAAGTTCCAATCCTCTATTCACATGGTTGGTTCTCCTGGCAACCGGCCCCCCCTGGGGTGGGATCCAAAAGTCACCTTCATTAACATAAACCCAATTGTGATGGGAGAAAACCCAAGGGTTTGGGGGGCTGTGTGGCAAGAACTATGAATGAAGACCAAATATATCTGAGAAATGTATTTTGGTCATCTGATGAGTATCACAATTGATGAATTCATTAACTTCTCTTTCTTCCCTTCCCTGCCCCCTTTACTTCTTCTTACTTATTTTCTGCTTCTTAGTATCTCATTCTGCTATGAAATGTATTTGAGTGGCAATGTCATAAGGTCAATCAATCCTGGTAACTCCTGTGGACATCAAAGGAGTTTACACATTCTTGAAATATCACCTGATGAGATGTCCTGTCTAAGAATTTACTGTTTACATTTTAAGGAACATCATTTTCTTAATTTCAATCTTTTAAGTGATTTTTTTTCTATTATAATTTATATGTAAGAAGAGAATTGTCAGTTCTACAGAAAATGAAGTCCCATGTCCAAACATTTTTCAACAAATTGCTATTGTCTGTGAGTATATTTAGAACTTAGGCACATAGACTCAATAATATTTTCCGTCTCTTATCTTTTTCAGGATGTTGTCTTACTCTGATAATTCTCTAACTCTCTTAGTAGGGTTATAAATTTCCCTTGGGTGTTGATAACTTATCTGAAAAAGTTACAGTACATTTTATACCTTCTGTGTGGACTTTTGCTATTAATCTGTTCAGAAATTACTTCAACTACTTCTGTATCACTGGAGACAAATGGTCACAGCACTGTTTTTTGTTTTGTTTCTTTAGGTTTTTAATCAGGCCATAAGTTTAAAATAAGTTCCAATTTTTCCATTTCTCTCCCATAATTATCTGATTGTTTATTAACTTAGGACCTCTTTTTTCTACAGTCCATAATGCATGTTTCACCTCAAATGTTATGGAACTTGTGATACGTCTTGGGGACAAATTTAATGATATAGCTTACACTTTCCCAATATAAAAAACAAATTTCTTTAGATTGAGGATATTTCTGTTGGCAAATGAATTTCTTTGTTTTCTGAACTTGTCTCTGTCTTGATGTTCTTGGGCGTATGTCCAAAATGACCGCTTCCCTATACTTTGTCTCCCTTACACACAGTTGGTGATCTTTCATATATACACCTTTTTGTTCCTGTTATTTTTAGGTCTGGCCTTTGTTTCAAACAAATGTAAACAGTTACATTTCCAGTTTCAAACAGCTTAATTCAAACAAAGTTCTAGAGTCAAGCACCATTTACAAGAAGTCCTATCTTTTATAAGATTAAATGTTTCAATGTTTATCTTTCTATGAATATATTAAATTCCTTAGAAAGGATCAGTTAGAGTTGTCCCTGTCCTGATTCTGTTTAGATCTGCCTTTTCTTGTCTGTGAGCTGTGTTTTCTATGTTTTTATAACCTGTAACAGTGATTTGTTGATGTCCTAGTATTAGGAGTTTCTATTTGCTTAAAAATTTCTCATTAATTGTAATGCATAATTATTAACATTTATTAGTACTGTGTTTCAAGTGCTCCTAGTTTGTAGATCACTTCATTATGTCCTTTGATCTTTTTTACATTCCTTACAAAATATTTTTTGAATGAGGAAACTAAAATCAGATTGGCTCAGGAACTATCCATCATCAAACCACCAGTACATAGGGGAATCTGGTTTCAAATCTTAGTTTATCTGTGATACTTCACTGCCTCATAAATGTGACATTTAAAAAAATATCGATTTCTTTCTTCCATTAAAGACCTCAAATCGTAATTCCATTGGTCTTGTAATTCCTATGAAAGCATGCAATGCCATAACTGCTAGAGACATGAGTCTTGCTTGTAACTTTGTTCAGTGCAAATATTCTATACCATGTTAGTGTGATTGCAAGCAAATTTCCCCAGGTAAAGAAATTTCTTGCTCTTGGGGCTAAGAATACTTGAATTAGTAATATATCTGAACTTACCAGTTAAACATTTCATGTCTTCCCAGTATAAGATATTAATTCTTTATTGCTATCACTCTTGCTTTAAAGAAAAAATCTGTATTCAATTGTCCATTTTTCAAGTTGCATGAACTCAGAACAACTTTTGCAATGTCTTTCTGAACTCCTGCCCAATGTTAACTCTTATTCATCTAAGGTGCTCTGTACAAACAGTGCTATAATTTCTCAGTTCAGTATGTACTACTTCTGGCAACATAATGACTTCTTACAAGTTTGAGATAAATGTTAAAAATAAGGCAGAACAAATAAAGTAAATAGAAATGAAACAGGAAAAAACATTGGGAATATTGATGGGGATGAGGATTTATTGAGCTTATCTGGAAAAATTAAATGAGACTTGTGAATCATGTTAAGGAAGGAATTATGCTATTGGATTATAAGCTTTATTTTGAAGATGCAATAGGTAATATAGTCAGGTAGTGTCTTAAAGAAGTGAGAGACAGATACTAGAGAAACCCTAGGGTAAATACTAGAATCTCAATATAGGGTTTAAAATGTCACAGATCCATAAGAAAAGGATGTATTATACTTAACATTGTGTTGGAAAAATTATTTTGAAAACAAAAGCCAATTCTCAGTTGGCATTACATCTAAAACATATTGAAATGATGAAAAGTTTAAAAGTAGCATCTAAAACTATAAAATACATGCAGATTTTTCAATGTGGAAGATAAGAACCTTCTAAGAATGAAATCATTATAATATGTATGAAGACAAAATAGATTTGCCTATTACATACAATTTAAACCTTTAATATATCAAATATTAACATTTTCCATTCTATTAAAATGTTTAATTCCTTTTACATCTAAATCATTAATATAAATCACTAAGCAAAATGGCCAAACTCGACTAATTATTTTGTCATATAATTAATAGATATATAAAAATCCAACTCATTATAATCAGATAAATACAAATAAAAGCTTCACAGTTCAGTTCAGTTCCTCAGTTGTGTCCAACTCTTTGCAACCCCAGGTATTGCAGCATGCCAGGCCTCCCTGTCTACCACCAACTCCCGGAGTTTACTCAAACTCAATGCCATCTACCCATCTCATCCTCTCTCGTCCCCTTCTCCTGCCTTCAATCTTTTCCAAATGAGTCAACTGTTTGCATCAGGTGGCCAAAGTATTGGAATTTCAGCTTCAACATCAGTCCTTCCAACACATATTCAGGATTGATTTCCCTTAGGATGGACTGCTTGGATGTCCCTGCAGTCCAAGGGACTCTCAAGAGTCTTCTCCAACACCACAGTTCAAAAGCATCAATTCTTCAGCACTCAGCTTTATTTATAGTCCAACTCTTGCATCCATACATGATTACTGGAAAAATCATAGCCTTGACTAGATAAACCTTTGTTGGCAAAGTAATGTCTCTGCTTTTCAATCTGCTGTATAGGTTGGTCATCAGTCAGTCAGTTCAGTCACTCAGTCATGTCCGACTCTTTGCGACCCCATGAATCGCAGCACGCCAGGCCTCCCTGTCCATCACCAACTCCCGGAGTTCACCCAGACTCTCGTCCAACGAGTCAGTGATGCCATCCAGCCATCTCATTCTGTCGTCCCCTTCTCCTCCTGCCCCCAATCTCTCCCAGCATCAGTCTTTTCCAATGAGTCAACTCTTCTCATGAGGTGGCCAAAGTACTGGAGTTTCAGCTTTAGCATCATTCCTTCCAAAGAAATCCCAGGGCTGATCTTCTTCAGAATGGACTGGTTGGATCTCCTTGCAGTCCAAGGAACTCAAGAGTCTTCTCCAACACCACACTTCAAAAGCATCAATTCTTCGGCACTCAGCCTTCTTCACAGTCCAACTCTCACATCCATACATGACCACAGGAAAAACCATAGCCTTGACTAGATGGACCTTAGTCGGCAAAGTAATGTCTCTGCTTTTGAATATGCTCTCTAGGTTGGTCATAACTTTTCTTCCAAGGAGTAAGCGTCTTTTAATTTCATAACTTTTCTTAAAAGGAGCAAGCGTCTTTTAATTTCATGGCTGCAGTCACTATATGCAATGATTTTGGAGCTCAAAAAATAAAGTCTGTCATTGTTTCTACTGTTTCCCATCTATTTGCCATGAAGTGTTGGGACTGGATGCCAAGATCTTAGTTTTCTGAATGTTGAGCTTTAAGCCAACTTTTTCACTTTCCCTCTTTCACTTTCATCAAGAGCCTCTTTAGTTCTTCTTTACCTTTTGCCATAAGGGTGGTGTCATCTGCATATCTGAGGTTATTGATATTTCTCCCAGCAATCTTGATTCCAATTGTGCATCATCAAGCCCAGTGTTTCTCATGATGTACTCTGCATATAAGTTAAATATGCAGGGCAACAATATACAGCCTCAACGTACTCATTTCCTTATTAGGAAACAGTCTGTGGTTCCATGTCTGGTTCGAACAATTGCTTCTTGACCTGCATACAGATTTCTCAGGATGCAGGTAGGAGGTGTGATATTCCCATCTCTTTCAGAATTTTCCACAGTTTGTTGTGATCCACACAGTCAAAGACTTTGGCATAGTCAATAAAGCAGAAATAGATGTTTTTCTGGAACTCTCTTGCTTTTTCCATGATCCAGTGGATGTTGGCATTTTGCTCTCTGGTTCCTCTGCCTTTTCCAAAACCAGCTTGAACATCTGGAATTTTACAGTTCACGTACTATTGAAGCCTGGCTTGGAGAATTTTGAGCTTTACTGTACTAGCGTATGAGATGAGTGCAATTGGACGGTAGTTTGAGCATTTTTTGGCATTCTGTTCTTTGGGATTGGGTTGAAAACTGACCTCTTCCAGTCCTGTGGCCACTGCTGAGTTTTCCAAATCTACTGGCATATTGAGTGCAGCACTTTTACAGCATCATCTTTCAGGGTTTGAAATAGCTCAATAGGAATTCCATCACCTCCAATAGCTTTGTACATAGTGATGCTTCCTAAGGCCCACTTGACTTCCCAGTCCAGAATGTCTGGCTCTAGGTGAGTGATCATACCATCATCATTATCTGGGTCATGAAGATCTTTTTTATATAGTTCTTCTGTGTATTATTGCCACCTTTTCTAAATATATTCTGCTTCTGTTAGGTTGATAACATTTCTGTCCTTTATTGAGCCCATCTTTGCACGAAATGTTCCCTTGGTATCTCTAATTTTCTTGAAGAAATCTTTAGTCTTTCCCATTCTATTGTTTTCCTAGGTTTCTTTGCACTGATCACTCAGGAAGGCTTTCTTATCTCTCCTTGCTGTTCTTTGGACCTCTGCATTCAAATGATCATATCTTTTTTTCCCTTTTGCTTTTCACTTCTCTTCTTTTCACAGATATTTGTAAGGCCTTCTCAGACAACCATTTTGCTTTTTTGCATTTATTTTTCTTGGGGATGGTCTTGATCCCTGTCTCCTGTACAATCTCATGAACCTCTGTCCATGGTTCATCAGGCACTCTATCAGATCTAATCTCTTAAATCTATTTCTCACTTCTACTGTATAATCCTAAGGGATTTGATTTAGGTCATACTTGAATGGTCTAGTGATTTTCCCTACTTTCTTCAATTTAATCTGAATTTGGCAATAAGGAGTTCATTATCTGAGCTACAGTCTTGTTTTTGCTGACTGTATAGAGCTTCTCCATCTTTTGCTGCAAAGAATATAATCAATATGATTTCGGTGTTGACCATCTGGTGATGTCCATGTGTAGAGTCTTCTCTTGTATTGTTGGAAGAGGGTGTTTGCTATGACCAGTGCATTCTCTTGGCAAAACTCTATTAGCCTTTGCCCTGCTTCATTCTGTATGCCATGGCCCAATTTGCCTATTACTCCAGGTGTTTCTTGACTTCTACTTTTGCATTCCAGTCCTCTATAATGAAAAGGACATCTTTTTTTGGTGTTACTTCTAAAAGGTCTTGTAGGCCTTCATAGAACCGTTCAACCTCAGCTTCTTCAGCCTTACTGGCCAGGGCATAGACTTGGATTACTGTAATATTGAATGGTTTGCCTTGGAAACAGAGATCAGTCTGTTTTTGAGATTGCATCCAGGTACTGCATTTCAGACTCTTTTTTTGACTATGAGGGCTACTCCATTTCTTCTAAGGGATTCTTGCCCACAGTAGTAGATATAGTTTTCACCTGAATTAAATTCACCCATTCCAGTCTATTTTAGTTCGCTGATTCCTATAATGTCAACGTTCCCTCTTGCCTTCTCCTGTTTGACCACTTCCAATTTACCTTGATTCATGGACCTAACATTTTAGGTTCCTATGCAATATTGCTCTTTACAGCATCAGACTTTGCTTCCACCACGTGTCACAGCCACAACTGGGTGTTGTTTTTGCTTTGGCTCTGTCTCTCCTTCTGTCTGGAGTTATTTCTCCACTGATCTCCAGTAGCATATTGGGCACCTACTGACCTGGGGAGTTTCTCTTTCAGTCTCCTATCTTTTTGCCTTTTCATACTGTTCATGGGGTTCTCAAGAATACTGAAGTGGTTTGCCATTCCCTTCTCCAGTGGACCACATTCTGTCAGAACTCTCCACTGTGACCAGTCCATCTTGGCCCTACAGAGCATGGCTCATAGTTTCATTGAGTTAGACAAGGCTGTGGTCCATGTGATCGGATTGTTTAGTTTTCTGTGTTTGTGGTTTTCAGTCTGTCTGAAAGGAGACTGAAGGAGAAGGATAAAAGGCTTATGGAAGCTTCCTGATGGGAGAGACTGACTGAGGGAGAAACTGGGTCTGGTTCTGATGGGTGGGACCATTCTCAGTAAATCCTTAATCCAGTTTTCTGTTGAAGGGTGGGGCTGGGTTTCCTCTCTGCTATTTACCTGTAGGGCTGTAAGGAGATACCCCTTGCCCAATGGCAAAGGAGAAGCCCCAGCAAGAAGGTAGGACAGGTGAATTTGAATTTAGAATCAAACCCCATTCCAGAGATGCTCAGAGGGCTCTAACTGACCTTGTGCGCACCAGGACCCAGGGACCCCACAGAGACTGAGACGGAACTGTGTTTGAGCATCTCCTGTGGAGGTACGGGCCAGCAGTGGACTGCCGCAGGGACAGGGGCTCTGGGTGCCGCAGACTTGGGTATGGCATAAGCTCTCTTAGAGGACGTCACCATTAATCCCACCATAGAGCTGCCAGAACTTAGCAGGACTGGGAAATAGACTCTTGGAGGGCACAGACAGAACCTTATGTGCACCAGGACCCAGGAGAAAGAAGCAGTGACCCCACAAGAGACTGACCCAAACTTGCCCAGGAGTGTCCAGGAGTCTCCAGCAGAGGTGTGAGTCAGTGGTGGCCTGCTGCAGGGCTGGGGGCACTGAGTGTAGCAGTACACGCATGGGATCTTTTGAAGGAGGTCGCCATTATCTTCATTACCTCCACTATTACTTGGCTGCAGATCAAAGCTTGACAGTTTCCTAGAATAGCCTATAAATTGGCACCAAGAAATACATAGTACTGACTGACTATTTACCACTTCAACCAAAGTTGGCATCAGAAGGTAGCAAGTAAGAGGCCCAAGAAATGAGGATACAAAGGTTTGCCTGAAAGCAGTGAATGCAGGAAAAAGTAAATACTATTGGTCCATATAATTTATGGATCCACTTCTCCACTAGTTTGAGGGGTATAACAGGGGCAATTTCAAAACAATTAAATCACACTTAAGACAGAGTGCTCTAGCATTCAAAACACGAATATCAAGCTTTGGAGCACGTGTAGGTGGTGTCTTAGTCTTTTCAGGCTGCTTCTAACACTACTGTAGACTGAGTGGCTTATAAATAATCGAAATTTATTTCTCATAGTTTGGGAGGCTGGGCCGTTCAAGATCAAGGCGCCAGCAGGTTTGTATCTGGAGAGGTCCTCCTTCCTGGTTCACACACTATAGTCTTTTCTCTTTGTCCACACATGCTAAAAAGGGAAAGGGATCTCTCTGGGGTCTCTTAACAGAACACTAATCCCATTTATGAAGGTTCCATCTTCATGACCTCACTAACTCCCAAAGGCCCCATCTTCATATATCATTACATTGGGGGTTAGATTTTAATATGTGAATTCTGAGGAACACAAATAGGCTATAGCAGGTGGTAACTATTTATAGATATTATAAATATTATATGCCTATATGTAATATATATTTATTATTTAATAGTCTTTACAGATATAAAAGCAATGACTACTCTTTTAAGATTCATTGATGCCTATAAATGCCAGTGTTTCACAAATGTATGTCAAGTTTAAAAATGCATAGCCTCGTCAGAACGCAGACATACTAAATATCTTTATATATTATTTAAATTGAAACACAATCATAATTAAACTAATGCATGGCTTTCCTTTTCAATTTTAATATGAACATTATGCCAGCTCATTAATTTTTCTTCCATAGCTTCAACATTTTAGTTGAGCCACAGAAATACACAGTGAATACTATGTATATATTTTTAAATAGAATATTTTTTCCAGGTTATGTGTCTACCAGAATCTTTTGTTCCAAGTCATTGAATACATTTCATAAGAATGAGTCACTTCAAAATGAGATTTCTTAGGTTATAAGCATAATGTGCATGCATTTGGAAAAAAATAAGAAAAAAAATTTTTGTTTCAAAAAGCCAGATGAGTAAGTTAGCATAGCCAAAAGGGCAGCAACATCTGATGTGGTGACAAGCTTTGCATGCTTCATGTATTAATGCAGTTTCCATAGCAGCCACCATATCACATGATAGTTCAAAATAATTTATAATTGCCAAGAATCCTTAAAGGGAAATATATCCAACTCTGACATAATTTAAAAAGATCAACTAAGTGTTTCTGAATCTAGATCCTGACTCAGGCCCCAAAATGAAATTGATGGGTACTGCAACCTCCAGGTGTCTACCTCTCTATCCATAAAAAAAATAAAGATAAAAATATATGCCATGCCTGTCCCAAATAGGATCAATGATTAACAGTTACGAACATGCTTTGAACAGTGGAACCTGATGGACAAATACCAGGCACAGTCAATTTGCAGAATCATAGTCTTACAACCAGTAGAAACATTAGAGTTCGCCTGGTCCCAGCCCTCACTTCACAAGCGTAGTATAGGCACTAAACTTGTCTGCAAGGTCACATTCGATGAGCAGCACAGTCATCACTAGCACTCGGTAGGTCATTTGTTTCTAGGTCCAGTGCTCTTGGCCTTTGCCCCTCTCTGTCTCTGTGGCCAGCTGCTGCTGTTTGAGATCCACCACCCCCGCCTCCCCGAGTCTCCACACTGATTACTATGGTGGAAAGTAATTGCTCTGGTCTTCAGAGGACACAGTCTGCTCGCATCTGGTCGTATAGAACTTCAGTATGTATTGAGATCTTTTTGCACAGCTGAAATCTTCCTATTAATTCCACACTGAGTCCTTAGCATACTCTTATCCTAAGCTCTTTCAACTGTCTGAGTGTTTATGAATGACCTTTCTATAACAGGGATTTTTAATAGGACTTTGAAGATTCTAGCTAACTTTCAAGTGTCTAGGCATCATGTAAATCAGAAAGGGAAGAGACTCCATCTCCTGAAAGAGTTCCTGTCTGAGTTGTCAGTTGAAATGTAGCATTCATAGCCGATTTTCATTGTATGTGGTATATTTTAGTTTGGGGGCAATTTCATGTACAGATCTAACGTAATACTTAAACTCTCTTGGAGGAAGGTTACCCCCATTTTGCTGTTGGAAAAATACTGCTTTTCAGATAAATTAATTAACCTTTCTATTGTGACAGTGATATTGGAGCCAGGATTTGAACTTAGGTTTTTGTTTTGCTTTGTTTTTAATCAGATGCTTTTTCTATTTCTCAGCAGTGGGTGCTTTTGATCAGACTTGCTCACTGACTTGGTGTCAGGAGACTGTAGGGCCTAGAAGGAATGAAGCCTGACACAGCGACCAAATACTTACACAGGATCTGATATTTACTAACCCATTTGAACTTGAAGTCTTAGTCCATATCTTCTGCCTTAGCTGCTAGCCTTGCCTTTTCAACTTGACCCATAGTCTCTCAACTCTTGGCTGTAACACTGATTACAACAATCTTAATTTGATCCCATAAACTGTCTTCACCTATCCTGTCCAGACACCTGATAGATAAAAACTGCTAAGGATGAATTGACATGCTAACTGTGATTAGCTAGGGCATGATCAAACATAAACTGCAGTGTCAGACTCAGCAGCTTGGCATCCCTAGACTACTAATATAATTTTCTAATGACTTCATTTACTTTATAAATTGCCTTTTCATTGTATGTCCATATCCACAAACTATCACCACCATCCTTCTCAATCCCCCCCAATCTTCCTTTACAATATACCTCTTATTTATAAAGCACTTAAATATTAGAAATAGTCTCTTCTATAGATCATTGAACCCAACCCCACCATTATACATAATTCTGGATTTTAAATATTACAGGAAATGTAAGGTCATCCAGATTATTGGTGGTAAAGTCCCTGACAATCAGCTATCAGTCTACTCTCTTTCTGAAATGTAGGTGTTTAATTTATTCATTCCTGTTGTTAGCTTCTCCCCTTTCTACAAAGAATACATCAAGAATACCATGTTGAACAAAGTTCACAGGTAAATTTTACTAGTTAATGTGATGTCATCTTCCTGCCCAGAATGTAATCACAGAGAAATAGTAACAACTCTACCAATTTACAAGACAGGGATAGTTACTCATAGAAGGGTGGCATGTCTTGGCATACTCAAACATTAATAATAAGTCCAAGAATGCTTTGGCAGAGAGTGCAGGATTCACATCTGCAGCTAGTCAGAATACATGGGAAAGAACTTATCATCTGATAGTCAATCTCCATGGGCTTTAAATGGTCCTAATTAATGGTGCTCCCTGGACTTCATGCTTCATGGTATCAGACAAACTCTACATCCCAAGGGGGAGCTACCCTTCAGTTTAACTCTAAACTTCATGTGTTAGTTGCTCAGTTGTGTCCAACTCTGCGACCCTATGGACTGTAGCCCATCTAGCTCCTTTGTCTGTGGAATTCTCCAGGCAAGAATTGTGAAATGGATAGCCATCCCCTCTCCAGGGGGTCTTCCCAACCCAGGAATGGGAACCTGGATCTCCTGCATTGCAAGCACTCTGAGCTGAGTGTTCAGTAAATATGGGTGGTTGACTAACTCACCGAATATGGAAAGTAATGGTAAAGGATATGAGCCCTGGAATCTAACTACCTGAATCCTGTGTTCCTCTTACTTTTTGTAATTTAGACAAGTTACTCGTTCTCTGATCCTCAGTTTCCTTGTCTTTAAAACAGAGCTAATAATACCTCAAAGGATTATTGCAGCCAATAGTGAGATATTTCAGCAAAGAGCTTAAAAGTTCCCTGACACAGAGGGAGCACTTGATAAATGTCAGCTATTACGTTTAAATCACCGAAAATTTCTTTTTCATAGACATGAGACAAATGACAGATTCTGTTCTTTTTCAGAAAAAGGAATCCATTCATCTTCAGGAAAAAAAAAAGTGACATTTTACAAGCACAGCCCAGGTCTGAGTTCTAGCCACCGCCCGGTTGTGTGATCTTAGCCAAGTAAGTTAACCTTCCTGTTTCTGTTTTATTGTATTTAATATCAATATCATAGTGCTGGCTACTTTGTGGTGTTATGAGGTTTATATGAGTCACCACATATGAAAGACTGAATTACTAAATTGGCCTGGTTAGCACATTGAAAACATTTGCTGTTATTCTGGATCTTATGCATAAAGGAGGATATGGTTAGATTAGGATTATTCCAATCCACAGATTTACTTGAATGTGAATAGGTTTTCCAGCCATTTTCATCATTCTTTGAATCAAAATATTTTGGTTCTTATTGTACCCAGCAGCTATTACTCTCTTTGACAGGAAATGGTGTGAGATGAGAATGCCTATAAATCACACTTATTTATTTATTTGTTTTTGAGTCTGCTGTTGAATTACTGATTTGGCCTTTCAGGATTGTGTTAGATTAGTAGAATAACACCCCACTACCAACCACCACCACCACCACCCAATTTCCACCCAGGTTTTCTGTGGACTTGTGTGTTTGTAAGTAGAAGAGATTAATTAAATTACAGAAGAGTACAGATGTCAAAAGTGTTAGGCAAGCAGTATTTCTGCTAGGTGGACTATATCAGGGATCCCAGTTCAGGAACCGTTAGAAAAAAAGGTTACCATACTCTGGGCCACAAGAAGGGACAAACAGCTATTGCTGAAATGCAGGTTAGATGAGTGAGAAAAAAACATAATGCCACCGAAAGTCTAGTTTTCCCCTCCTTACTGCCAGGATACCTTGATCTTTGGTGTTTTAGGCTCTGTCAGATATCATGTGTGTGTGTGTGTGTGTGTGTACAAAAAATAAATAATTATACATCTATATCTTTTTTAAGAAGTTTAAAAGAAAAACTTATATAGCTCCATCATGCAAAACATTTTTCTCTTTGTCTTCCTGTTTGCTTATGTATACCTTGTTATAGTAGTGAAATTATATATGTGTGTGTGTGTGTATCATGATTTTTACTGTTAAAATACTGTATTTTCACATGACATAATTTGACAAATACCAGGAATGCTGTCCCTTGCCTGTGTGTAAAGCATGGTCCTTTCCATCTATTTTATTAATTTTCTGTCATAACTATTCCCAAGAGGATGAATGAGCTATTCTTTTAAATATATTGAGTTCCTAACACCTTAGACACTATCCAAACACTTTGCTCTAGGAGTGACAGGAAATTTGGGGCCTCACATTCACACCCTTTACAAGCAGGCAAGGAAGAAAAATTAAAGGAAGAAAATAAGACTAGCAAGCAGGCAACACAAATTATAAGTCTTTCCTACTTCCATGGCTGCTCAAGCTGTGTTCTAAATAGGATATTTCTCTGGAAGTCCAAAGAAATAAGAACTTTATTTTCTCTTCCAAAATGGAAACAAAATACTTCCATAGCTTGGAATAACTAACCGTAAATTACACATAGTCTATACTTACCCTACTCCACTGCCTATTCATTTGCCTGTCATGGGGTGACCTAAACACATCACTGGGGCCATCTTATTTTATAACATTGCTCTCTCTTTTTCTTAATCCAGAGAAGCATAACAAAAGAATCTTTACTTCTATGACCAATCAAGAAACCATCTCTCTATATAGTATTTTCCCTGGAGAAGGGATAGGCTACCCACTCCAGTATTCTTGGACTTCCCTTGTGGCTCAGCTGGCAAAGAATTCACCTGCAGTGTGGCAGACCTGGGTTTGATCCCTGGGTTGGGAAGATCCCCTGAAGAAGGGAAAGGCTACCCATTGCAGTATTATAGCCTGGTATATTCCACGGACTATCCATGGAGTCGCAAAGAATCGGACACAACTGAGCGACTTTCACTCACTCATATAGTATTTCCACAGGTTACTCTTCAAAAACAAAGAATCTGCTATAAAAACAGTCATGAGTTAATTCTGTTTGGGAACACTGTGTTGCCTGTGCACTGGGCTGAATTAGTGCTAATGGAAATGAGGTCATGAGTTTAAGTCTCGTGAGGCTTCTCTTTGTTCTGTGGTTGTCCTAACCTCACCTGGTTTGCTGGCTTGCGAAACGAAAAGGAACCTCACAAGCTCCTCTCCATATGAATGGAGCTCTGCTAGACCTAGACTTTTGAGAGTGTCAGGATGGATAAAACTTGTGAGTCTCCTTGGGATCCCCAAAGACCTACACATGCCTTGGCAAAGTGTAACGTGTGACTTTAGGAGGTCAGAGCTGCCCAGCCCAGGGACCTGGAAAAGTTTCCCAAAGCAAAATACATCTCAGCTGCCATCCAAAAGGGGCCCTCAAGGTCAGCTTTTCCTTAAAGCTGGAGTTTGGCCACCTTTAGGAGCCCATAAGGCTGCTGCTTCCTCTTCTCTATGAGGGGAGCATTTAGGCAGGCTCCATGGAAACAGAAACTTCTGCTTGTTTCTCTGAGTCAAAAGAGCCAGGGCATTTTGATCTTCTCTAAAGACTTTTCAAGATTCCTTTTCATTTCTTCTACTTGACATTGGTTACAGAAGTTTCTAGAATATGCAGACAGTCCTTTTCTCCCTGTGTCCTTGTGAGACAAAAGGACTCTTTCCAACAAGGAGAGACCAGAGGCTCTCATGGAGGGAGCGCACCACATGTGAAGCCCCTCTGAGGATGACTAGGTAGTGACTTCCTCCTGTAGGTGGCCCTTCCCCTCCAACAGTCTGAAGTGGTTGACTCATCATCTGAGAGTCAATAAACTGCTGGAGCACAAAAAGCCCTCTCCCTCCCTACCATAGCACTCGACATCTAGACGAAGCCCATTCTGACTATAACATGGAGTGATAGTCTCTACTCTTTTCCATTGGGAGATGGAAGGACACAGAGTCATGTACATCTTATGGGATGGAGAATTTAAAATTGCTATGAAAAGTACAAATATAAATGAGGTTATACACTAACCTATGAATATGAATAGCATCATAGGAAACAGTTATTATTTATAGTTGGTCGTATTCTGTGGGGGATTTTCCACTCTGGGAAAATTACCATACCAAGATTGTACATCCATTTGTTTCTGAGTAAAGAGTAGTGAATAAACTTGAGGGAAACCTCAAAAAATGCAAAACAATAGCAACAAATTGTTATACAATTGTCATTGGACATTTTATACAGTGTGATCCAGATACTAGCAGATATTCTGGTATAGGTTTGTGAACTTACTCATATGTAGAATGAAACACGCACACGCTCTGATCAACCTCCTGAGACAGTCTGTGAAGGAGCCTTGCCCATGAGACTGAGTTAAACCATCTGGTCTCTAACTTCATACATGTCCAAGGTGGGCCAGCTTTGTTCAGTGAGTGTGTACTATGGTCATCCCTTCCTTTAAGGCTGAGAACAAGCAATGGGAAAGCCTGAAATATGTGTCCTTAGACACCAAATTATCCAAAGTTTAATTATGTTTATTACAGCTGAACCAGCATGAAGAAAGAATAGTTAGGTGTCCTATTTCTCTCTCTTCAAACTCACAGCAGCCTTAGATATAAATGAGAGTAGCTGAGTGTTAAAAGAGAAGGTCAGGTCATGGAAGGTTTAAAATGCCCACTGGAATGTCCCATCTCTACAATCCAAATTTTACCATGTATTACACAGCAAAGATCCCAAAGCCAGAACATGTTGAACAAAATTGCTGAGAAATAAAAGTTTAGATAGCTAAAAAAAAAATGACCTTGAGTAGAAAGTGTGGTGAGTAGGAGTGTTATGAGGGCTCTTCAAAATGTTTAGGAAAATGATAAATTGATAAATAAGGGGTTAAAAGTTAAAACAAAAGACAAGTTGATAAAAGGACCATCTTCTATCATATTTGTTTAAATTTTCAGAGATGAAAATGACAATTCCAACCCCCTAGATAATTTAAGCAAGCCAAATCCCAAAGCTGTGAAATAATTTATCCATGTTGATACTGCAGGCATAGCTCATCTCTTTGGACTCTTAGTCCAGGGCTCTTAAACTCATCTCTTGAACTCTTAGTCTAGTGTTCTTTCCATCATCCTCTACTGACAGTAAAGAACAGCACTTTATCATGACTTTTGGAAAAAATCTTATGAAGTTTCCAGTATAGTACCCACAATTTCCATATTAGCCTGTCTTGAGACACAGATCTTATCACAACCAGTGTGTGCTTTCTGAGGGCTCCAAAAATTCAGAGGGTGAATTTGAAGATGATATACTTCTGAAGATGATATTATCACCAGACAATAACAAAGACATAAGTAGACTTTCCTCACTAGAATTTTGTAAAAGCTATGACAAAGTGACTAATCTAAGCATGCATAAAACTCTCTGGCAAAAATGGGTGATACATAATTTGCTAGTGAATGTTCCTTGAGATGAGAAAGGGAAATTAAAAAGAGAATTCAAATAGGTATTTAAGAGAGATGGTTTGATATAAGTGCTGTATTTACATCTTTTAGGAATCCTGTTTTCATATTTCTGTAAAACATGATTGATAATAGAAAAGGAACATTGCAGTGCCTAGTGAATACAGAGCCTGAAAAGAATCACTTGTTTTCTTCAAACTGGATTGGTATCTTTTGTATATCTAATTTGTTCTACTTCATGACTTGGAGCTGGAGGTTCTATTAGTAAGCAAAAACAATTTTTGAATAACTTAAGATGAACCTTTTTTATTTCTCATCAAAGACTTCAGCATGAGAATTATGCTTAAAGCATATTTTTAATATGTTTTTTTAGAATAAATTTGCATTCCATGCATACTACAAATTTCCTACATTTTTCCCTAGTCCCACTTTCATCAAATAGAGAAATGACCCACTTTCCTTCTATAGAGGGTCATTTGTCAGGCTAGGAGATGTGAGAGTGCAAGAATCCTGGGGTCAGCTTCAGTCAACTGTTTACTTGAATTCCCCTGGAGAATGTGAGCTATGATTTGTGGAAATGTAAGGGTCAAAATCAAAATTATATCAAGTTTCAATAATAAATTTGGAGCTGGAAATGAATTTATTGCTTAGCAAGTGTTTGGGAAGAAGTAGAAGGGGAAAAGCAAGATGAGCAGATCAGGTATAATTGCCTCAGCTGGGAGATGATTTGTCTGACAACCATCTTTAATGACTAGTGACTCACCATATATGAATAGCTGAGATTGACTTAATGGTACACCACTCCCTTTTTCCATGTCTCACAACTAGGCACAGTTTTTCCAAGACTTCCATCAGCAACTTCTGAAAATTTACTATATCCTCTAGTGTTTTCTAGAGATAGGAAAGTAGCTCTCACACATTGTGTCTGAATACATCTTGGCTTTATGAGTAGTTTGGGTAGCAATTTTAGCACACTTAATCTGTAAAGTAGGGCTAATAATACCTATTCTACACAGCTGTTTTGAAGATTAATAAGATAATGTACATGCTACTACTATAGGGTTTGGCCTTGAGGAAGTCTAGTCAAGGCTATGGTTTTTCCTATGGTCATGTATAGATGTGAGAGTTGGACTGTGAAGAAGGCTGAGTGCCGAAGAATTGATGCTTTTGAACTGTGGTGTTGGAGAAGACTCTTGAGAGTCCCTTGGACTGCAAGGAGATCCAACCAGTCCATTCTGAAGGAGATCAGCCCTGGGATTTCTTTGGAAGGAATGATGCTAAAGCTGAAACTCCAGTACTTTGGACACCTCATGAGAAGAGTTGACTCATTGGAAAAGACTCTGATGCTGGGAGGGATAGGGGGCAGGAGGAGAAGGGGACGACAGAGGATGAGATGGCTAGATGGCATCACTGACTCGATGGACGTGAGTCTGAGTGAACTCCGGGAGTTGGTGATGGACAGGGAGGTCTGGCGTGCTGAGATTCACGGGGTCGCAGAGTGGGATACCACTGAGCGGCTGAACTGAACTGAAGTGGTCAATGAATGATGGATGCTGTTACAAACTACTGCCATTATACTTTTTATACCATTATGCTGAGACTTCAGAATAAAGTATAATGGTAGTAGTTGGTAGTAGCATCTATCATCGACTGAGCACTTATTCAAGGCTACGCCCTTGGTAGTGACCTGTATGTTATCTTAGCTACCAGACCACCAGGGAATTCCTTCATTCTATATCTTAAAACCTGACTTCCTCTCTGGGATTTCTGGTAGAGATGGCAAAGGCATAAAAGCAGACGTTATGCTCCCCAGGAATAAGAGGAATTATCAGAAATCTGAGTTGATGGATGTTCAAAATCTCTATGATTTTGAAGGGGGAGATAAAGTGGCTTCCAAGTTATCCAGGGAAATTTTGAATAGTCTGTGGCTGGGAAAAGATCACCCAAACCTTCAAAATTTACAGTGTTATATTGTCATCTTATTTCATGCTTACTAGATTCTCTACCAAGAAACTTAACTACTTGACATATGGTAGAGATTCAGGAAATATTTGCTAAAAGGTAGACATTTTCAAAGAAATTAAGTTATATTTATTTGCAGGGAAAGCAAAACCACTATAGTAAGCTGCTGTGTCTACTGTGCTTCTTCTGATGGTCCTTTGCTCTCTGTGATCAAACTGACTCATAAAATTATGCTTATCATGTTTAGTTCTGTTTTGAATGTTGATTGGTGTTCTAAACGTTTCTGGAGTTGGGTAGGTCTGGTCTCAAAACAGTGCTATTACTTCTTAGTTGTCTCTAAATAATAATATCATTATCAAGAACACGTACACTTCCCTGACCTAATAAATGCACCGAGTGTGTCTTTATTACTATGAAAAGCAAGCAGAGCTGCAGAGTATAGGCATGTATTTTATTAGCCTACTATAGCTTTCATTTGGGGAATTCTTTCATTCGTCTTATCCTTTCAATTGTGTCTCAACATTTGTTTGAAATTTTGCACAACCACCATGTCCTTTGACCACGATCACATTTATATTATGTAGGAATTTTTCTAATAATGCCAAGCATGAAAGTATCTTGAAAAAGTTTGATGCTGTCATGGTCAGAACTTAACACAGTCACCTAAAAAACAGATATCACACTTCCTTTACTAAGTTATAAACTCTTATGAAGCCTGGTTTACTTCACTGTTTGGTTTCTATTGTTAAAAAGCAAAATAACTGAGTAAATTGTAAAGATCTAATTGGCTTTACTCAATGATTCATGAATAGAGCAGCATCCCACCTAGGAAATGAAAAGAACTCCAGAGAGCTCTACAAAATGATGGACTTTCATAGGCAGAGGCAGGTGCGACAAGGAAATTGCTAGCAAAGAGTAGATTGTTTCAGTCAAGGTCACTTTCTTTCGAGAGAACAGCAGGGTCTATCAGGCCGATTACTTCACTAGTGTTGATCAGGAAATGTCAGACTGACTGGTTAAGATTTCACTCCTGGGAGAGGCTGACACTGCTGTTACGTTAGATATTAAGCCTGGGTTTGGTGAGGTGAGCTTAGCACAAGTGACACAATTGAGGCCTGTTATCTATTTTGTAATGTTTAAGGAATATATTTATGAAATCATGGCATTTTATTTTGGTTGTTAATGTGTGCCAACCAAAGGTACTTATTTGCTATATTTTCCCTGTGGTACTTGAATATCACTATAGTGCGCATGTCTCATTGTCAAATTAAGAAAATTGGCAAGACTATGGGATTTTCATGTTCTTTGTGGTCATGATTACAAGTATGGAATGCCCTACCTGTTCATGAATAATAGCTTGGTTTCTCTCCAGTTTGGGTTGCATGATGCACTAGAAAAATCATGTCTCGAACACCAAGTATTTGTCTTTATAAAGATCAAATGATTCTGAACCAGCATTAATTTTCTAAAGTCAAATTTATTTCAAAGATAAATTAATAGATACTGTAATCAGCATTATAATAAGAAGCAAGTAAGATATATTCTAGCCCTATACAGAAAGATAATATGGCATGATCCCACTTATATGTGGAATATAAAAAATTTGAATTCATATTAATAGAGAATAGAATGATTGTTACCAGGGGAAGGGGGAATAGTGAAGGATAGGGGAAATGAGATGTTGATTAAAGGGTACAGATTTTCAATCTCAGAATAAATAAGTTCTGAAGGCATAATTTATAGCATGGGGACTATGGCTAATAATAATGTACTGTATACTTGATATTTGGTAACAAAGAAGATCCCAGTGTTCTCACCACCCACACACAAAATGGTGATTATGTGCTGTGAGGAGTATGCTGATATCTTGATTGTGGTAATCATTTCACGTTACATACGTTTATCAAAACATCACATTATATACCTTCAGTAAATACAATTATTGTCAGTCATATCTTAATTAAGCTGGGAAAGTGATATACTTATTTCTGCTGAAATTATCCTACTTTGTCCTTCAAAATGCCCAAATAATGATGAATAAACAAAATATATCTACAGTATAAATTTTATATTAGCAAAGACCATATACATAAATTTCTACAAAACAATAACATTATCTACTGTTTCAATATTGGGCTTCCCTGATTTCCCAAATAGTAAAGAATCTGCCTGCAATGCAGGAGACCTGGTTTCAATCCTTGGGTCAGGAAGATCCCCTGGAGAAGGGCATGGCAACCCACTCCAGTATTCTTGCCTGCAGAATCCCATGGACAGAGGAACCTGGCGGGCTATAGTCCATAGGATCAGGACACGACTGAAGCAACTTAGAGTGCACTGAGGCACACACTCATTATGATAAGTATCCCAGAGATATCTCAACAGCTCGGTAGTAAACTCCTTGGCGGCAGCAGCACCTACAAGTTTGAGAGTGATGTATCTGTTGGGCACCTTAGGAGGATCCCAGCTTCCATTTACTTCAGGTAATATCTAGTTTCCCTTTTTCTCCAAGGCAAGAACTTAATTGATTTTATCTGATAGAGATGATAGAGTAAAATGATAGGGGAATGACTGAGAAAAGGGGAGATACAATTATGAAAACTATTTCAGAAAGCTCCTTTGAGAGATCAGGGAGAGATGGAGGGATAGAAGGATAGAAAGAAAGAAGGAAGGAAGCTTCTCACTTGCCACAAGTGAAAAGACCATTGCTATTCCACTTCACATAGATATGAGTAAGGTAAAAAAAAAAAAATCTGTATTTGCCTTTGTTTTCTGGCTTTGTTTGTACAAACTGACGGCACAAACTCATGGGCCCTTATGCCAATCTTTCAGGGAACCACTTTTTTGTTTCACAAAAGCATAGTAGTTGATATGCATAAAAAAGAAAAAAAAATTCTCATTTTCTCCTGAAGGCAATCTGTTTGGTTCCTCATGTATGAGCCCTAGGAAAAACAACATTAAGCCCTAGAAAAAGCTTCTAAAATCCAAACTCATTCAAGACTGACTTGTGACTGAAAACTAATTTCACCATTTAAACTAAAATTACATCATTTTAAAGAAAAATTGAACACAGTTGCTCATATGATTTAGTTACACATAACTAGTAAAACTTCCAAATTTCTGCTCAAAATTCAATATTACCTCAGGAATAAAGCTTCAGTTAGATGTTAATCTCACTTGTGATACCTGTAATCTAAGCACTTTCTATTTACCACATAAATCAGTTCAATATATCCTGCTACAAGTTGTCCCCTGCCCCTTCTTTTTAAATTAAATGCCTTATTAATAGTGGTTTGAGCATTGTCTCAACAGAAATCTTTGATAGTTGTTGCCGTAAGCAGAAAGTCATGGATCAGATATTAATTTTAGAACTGAATATCTTTATATAGGCTTATTAATTTAATAGCCAACATGTGTTTAATGTGGAAAAGGAAATGGCAACCCACTCCAGTATTCTTGCCTGGAGAATCCTATGGACAGAGGAACCCTGCGGACTGCAGTCCATGGGGTCGCAAGAGTTGGACACGACTGAGTGATGTTGACTATGTGTTTAATGAACATCTGTTATGTGTAAGAAATTATGTCTGTAAATTATTTTGTCTTACTACCAGTAAGAAAGGTAAAAATTCATATTATTCTAATATTAATTCATATATTGGGCTTACAAAATGGAGGCCACTCCAATGACCTCATGTTTAGCCCATTGTCAGAAATCTGAAACTAAATCAGTCTGCACTGACAGGAAACAGCTGTCAAAGAATCCTAATGGACATCGTTCACCATCCTCCAAGTCAGCTAAGGTAGCTCACCTTACCGAGAAAATAGGACCTGCTAGTCTCAAAGGGTGGAGAAGGCAATGGCACCCCACTCCAGCACTCTTGCCTGGAAAATCCCATGGATGGAAGAGCCTGGAAGGCTGCAGTCCATGGGGTCGCTGAGTCGGACACGACTGAGCGACTTCACTTTGACTTCTCACTTTCATACATTGGAGAAGGAAATGGCAACCCACTCCAGCGTTCTTGCCTTGAGAATCCCAGGGATGGGGGAGCTTGGTGGGCTGCTGTCTATGGGATCGCACAGAGTTGGACACGACTGAAGTGACTTAGTAGTAGTAGTAGTAGTCTTAAAGGGAAATGCCTGAACTCTTGACCAATCATGCCCTGTCTCCAGTCTGCCTCTTCTGAGGAATTCTTCTGTAGAATTTTTTCTTGCTCAAAATCCCCAGATAAAAGCACTCCACTGTTTGTGAGGCTCTGTAGTCCTCTATCCATGGGCTGTTTTCCACTGAATAAAAGACATCAAACTCATTACTAAATGTGTTAACTTTGTCATTTGACAATCCCAAGTATCATAACTAATAAGATAGTAAATTAAATGATTCATCTATTTCATTTAAGTATCCATTGTGCTTAATACCCAGAGACATCTCAACAGCTCAGTAATAACAGTAAAATTTCCAAATTTCTGCTCAGAATTTCTGAGGAATTCTGTATTGCCTCAGGAATAAAGCTTCAGTTAGATGTTAATCTCTTGTGGTACCTATCACCTAAGCACTTGACTCTATTTACCACATAAATCAGTTCAACATATCCTGCTACAATGTGTCCCCTGTCCTAATAAAATAGATAAATTTAAATATCTTCAAATATTTTTTAAACTGATTGCCAAAGTTTCTATAACTGTTTCTCTTGAGTTTTCCCTTGGCTGACTTGCTAGTATTTGAGCTCTTTGTTTGTTAAGCACCCCTTTCAAGAGAAAGCCTTCCCACCTTCTTTCCTTCTCCTGATTTATTGAAGGAACTTTCTGAAACGGTTTTCATGATTGTTTATCCCCTTCCTCCATCATTCTATCATTTCGCTCCACAATCTCTGTCAGATATAACCAACTAAGTTCTTGCTTTGGAGAAAGGGGGAAACTAGGTATTGCCTGAAGTGAGTGGAAGCTGAGGTCCTTCTAAGGTGCCCAACAGAGACATCACTGCGAAGCTCATAGGTTCTGTTGCCAATGAGGTTATTACTGAGCTGTTCAGATGTCTCTGGGAAACTTATCACCATGGATATTTATATGTAATAGATGAATCATTTCATTTGCTTTCTTAAAAGCATATGAATATTAGGATACCCTAATATTGAAATAGACAATATTGTTATTGTTTTCTAGAAGTTTATATAAATGGTTATGGTCAATATTTTGCTTCTGTATATATTAAATGATAGCAATTTTACTTATGAAATTTTAAGCTAAGAAAACATAGAATCTTGAAACCTGAAATACACTTGCTTTTGAACATTTCCAAAGAATGAATTATCTTATGTCTTTTTAGCACTCTTTTGATGAATATTTATTGTGATTTTAAAAGTAATCATGCTCAGGGTAAACAAAAATAATTGATTAATAATATGAAAAGTAAAAGGCTTCATCTCCATAACTCCTTTGTCTCTAAGAATAGCCAGTGTTGACTGTTCCATGGGTACCCTTAAGAAAATATCAATGAGTTGACAAGCATATACATATGTGTATTGTAGAGGAAGATACCCTGTTCAACAGTCATAGGATATCTGGCTGGGTCTGAAAATTAAACTGACACAAACAGATTGACAGCAGAAAAGTATACTAATTTATTTATTTTATGTGACATGAGAGCCTGCATGAGGAAATGAAGTCCCAAAGGAATAGTTATACCTGAGCATTTTCTGCCAGGTTTGGTGAAGTGCAAGGCAGTGGAGGAATCTGATAACTTACAAAACGTGAGGCTATTGCAGTAAACGGGGAAACAACAAGACCTGTTGGTTAGGATTCTTCTCAGCATCCCTTTGTCTTCAGAGATAAGGATGCTGCTTCCCTCTGGGTTTAGGTAGAGTTCCTCACACATGACTGTTTCTTGGCCTGACTCAGGGAAGAACTATGATGGACTGGAGGTCACAATGACTTTCCTGCTTCTGCCATTTTGTCAAAGTCCTTCAACTTAAGGTATTTAATGTCAAAGTGTCATATTTTGGAGCCCCATCAATATATATGTATATGGGCTTATCCATCATAGTCACCTGTCCTTAGTAGCACACAGACAACTACCTCATGAATTGGTCTTCTCTGTAGCTCAAATGGTAAAGAATCTGCCTGCAATGCAGGAGACCCGGGTTTGATCCCTGGGTCAGGAAGATCCTCTGGAGAAGGGAATGGCAGTCCACTCCAGTACTCTTGCCTGGAGAATCCCATGGACAGAGGAGCCTGGCGGGCTACAGTCTGTGGGATCACAGCGTGTCGGACACGACTGAGCGACTAACACTACTAACCATTCCTCTACAAGTGAACATTTAGTTGGTTGCATTGTTTGGCTAGCACCATCAATACTGCAGTAAACCACCTGGTACCGTTGAATACTTGTGCAAATTGCTAGCAGTGGATTTTCTGGGCTAAGTTTTATATGCACTTAAAAATTTGATAAGGTTATTAAATAAGATCTGCAAGGTTGAAACAATTTACATGTCTACCAGGACTGTCTGAGCATACCTCACCAACGCTGGGTATGATCAAGCTAAGTTTTACCTCCGTCGTGAATTTAAAAAAATAAAAAGATTCTGCACTGTTGTGGTGTTCTCTTTTCCTTATATGTCACTGTTAAGGAAAGGTTAAGAAGCTAAAATCAATGGTCAAATGTTGGATAAGGAAATTAGAATAGTCCTGATGGTTTTCTGTGTTGTTAATCTGGAAGAGTGAAGTGAACAGAGGAAGAAGAAACACTCAATTACATTTGACTGTGCTAGGTCGGAAAATATTCAAGGCACATAGAATGGGAAGACAATCTCTAAAAACTAAGCTTGTCTTTTGTTCCACAAATGTACTGTAATATGCACTAGTCAAAATAAAATCTGTCTTGGAGCGCATTGAAATTTTCAGCAGCAATAATTATCTCTGTGTATTTCATTTTCTACTTTAGGAAAAGCTTATGATGCATGCAGAGTGCACATCTGAGTTTTACAGATGTGATCTAAATTACTCAGATGTCAAGCCCTTTTATCTGGCTACTGCTGAGTCAATTGCCAGACATAGAAAAGAACAGAGTGACATGAGTTTTCAAAGAGTTTGAAACTGAATTGAGCTTACAGTCTAGCTTTGCATTTGAAGACACTATGTAATGCAGTGAAACTCTACTCAAAGCGAAAGGGAGAATGTTTACTACTTCCTATTCTGTGTCTTAACCAAGGAAAATAAACAGCAAAAATGCTCTGACAAACATTAGGCTCAACTAACTAATAATCAAAGTAACTGACCTATTGTCATTACTTAAAAAAAAAATAATAGAATTCTAACACAAAAATATTTGTACCTACATAACTAGAGAACAGCAACAATAAAAGAAACGTAAAAATTCTTCATTGATGTACAATTATTGCCATGTATAGGTACTCTACAAAAGAATACTTGAGTTAAAAAAAACCATCAGGATTCAGATTTTGTTCAAGTTTTATCAAGTGTAACTGACATAAAAAATTATATTACTTTGGCCATTTAACTATTACATTAAATTATTTATCAAATAACTATGGATTTCCACATTTTTGCATTCTAAATTTTTTCACTTATATATTATTCTGATTTTGAAAATCCAAAATTCTTGGGATAATTTTGGGGAAAATTATTATTTTTGATAAAATTGACAAATTCAAGTTACTTTTACCACACTCTGGTAAAAGTAAAAACAGATACCTTCTCAAGTACCGGTGTCCAATTTAACAAAATTCATAGTCAATTTGCTCAAATTATTGGTTAATTAAAGCAAAATTTGGTTGATTTGTTTGAAGGCCCTTTTAGTGAATATAACTGACTGGTTCATCCAAGACTGAAAAATCAACTTAAATTATACCATTCTACAGTCTCCTCCCTATGACTTCCATGACTCCAAACTGGGTCATAAAGTTAGTTGGTTCTTCAGTTTATTTAATATAATTGTAACTTTTGTTCCATTATTACCTCTTTCTGAGCGTGATCTGTCTCGTGTTTAGACTTTCACTGCTTTCCACATTTATCTCCCTGATTCTTAGTCTTACAAATTGTGTACTGCATACTAATACAAGATTAATATATTTTTTAAAAAGACTGTTTTTTAGAGCAGTTTTAGGTTTACAACAAAATTGAGAAGGTGATATAGAGATTTCACATATACTCCTTGCCCCACACATACACAGCCTCCTCTGTTATCAACATCACATTAAAAAATGGTATATTTGCAATCAAGGCTGAACCTGCATTCACACATCACTATCATCCAAGTCCGTTCGGGCTCACTCTTGGTGCTGTACATTCTGAGTCTGAGCAACTGTCTAATGACATACATCCATCATTATGCATATTTTACAGAGTGTTTTCATTGTCCCAAAATCCTCTGTTCTTCCTATTCATCCCTCCCTTCCTTTGTGTCAACCACCAATCTTTATTATCTGTACAGTTTCACCTCTTACAGAATGTCATATGAAATTGTATGGAATTCCATATGGAATCCGTACATTGCATATGGAATCATACAATATGTAGCCTTTTCAGATAGGCCTCCTTCACTTAGTCATGCTTAAATGTCTTTTAATTTAATAGCTTGATAGCTCATTTCTTTTTAGCACTGAATAATATTTCATTATCTGGGTATAACACAGCTTATTCATCCATTCACCTACTTAAAGACACTTTGGTGTCTTTACTTCCAAGTTTTCTGGGCTTCCCAGGTAGTGCACAGTGGTAAAGAATCTGCCTGCCAATGCAGGAGACACAAGAGATGTGGGTTCTATCCCCAAGTTGGGAAGATCCCCTGGAAAAAAAAGGCACCCCACTCCAGCATTTCTTGCCTGGGAAATCGCATGGACAGAGGAGCCTGGCAGGCTACAGTCCATGGGGTCACAGAAGAGTTGGACACAGCTTAACAACTAAACGACAACAACATCTGAGCTCTTTACTCTGTTCTCTTAATCTCCGTTCTTTCATCAATCCATGCTTCTTGAATAGAAATAGCTTTATAGAAAGTTTTAAAGGTGGATAATATCAGTTTTCCAACTTGGTTTTTCTCCTTTAACATTGAATTGGCTATTCTGGGTCTTTGCCTCTCTACATAAATCCTAGAATCAGCTTTTCAATATCCATAAAATAAATCACTGAAATTTTTATTGGATTTGCAACTTGACCTATAGATCAGTTTGGGAAAAGCTGATATCTTGAAAATATGAGTCTTATATCCATGAATATTCTCCAATTATTTTTTATTTATCCAATAATTATCCAATTATTTAGTTCTTTGCTGATCTCAAGTTTTTCAGTTTTTCTCATCTTCTTATATAGATTTCCTTATACATATCTTCTCATATAGATCTTATATCTATTTTGTTAGATATATATCTAATTATTTCAATTTTGAGGTGCTAATGTAAATGACATTTTTAATTTCAAATTTTATTTGTTTATTATTAGAATATAGGAAACCAACTGCTGTTTGTGTATTAACCTTGTATCCTACAACCTGGATATAATTGTTTATCTCTTACATCTTATTGGAGAACTGAGCCCTTTGTCATAAGTAATGTACTTTGTCCCTGATAACTTTTGAAGTTCTGTCTGAAATTAATGTAACTATTTCTGCTTTATTTTCTTTAGGGATAGTGTGGTATATTTCTCTCCATCTATTTATCTTTAATCCATAATTTCTTTATATCTAAAGTGAGTTACTTGTAGACAACAGGTATAAGAGTTAGTCCACTCTGATTTGAAAAGACCCTGATGCTGGGAAAGATTGAGGGCAGGAGGAGAAGGGGATGACAGAGGATGAGATGGTTGGATGGCATCACCAGCTCAGTGGACATGGGTTTGGATAGACTCTGGCAGTTGGTGATGGACAGGGAGGCCTAGCATGCTATGGTTCATGGGATCACAAAGAGTCAGACACAACTGAGCGACTGAACTAAATTGAACCACTCTGATAAACTGGCTTTTAAGTGATACATTTAAAATGTATACATTCTAAGTAATCATTGCTCTAGTTGAATTATAGCTACCATATTTGTTCCTGTTTTCCATCTGATGCTCCTGTTTTTTGTCCCTATATGTCTTCCACTCTTTTTCTGCATTATCGTCTTGCATGCTGCTATGCTATTCATTAGAGTCTTTAGCATATTAATCATAGTTGTTTTAAATTCCCAACCTGATAATTCCAACATCTCTGTCATGTCTGGTCCTGATGCTCATTTTGTCTCTTCCACCTTTGGTGTGCCTTTTAATTTTTAATTTTTATTTTTTGATGGGCGGGCCTGGTGTACTGGACAAAAGCCATTTAGGAGGTAAATAGGCCTTTTGTAATGTGATACTGAGGTATGAGGAACGGGGAAGCATTTTATAGTTTTCTGATTAAACTTCAGTCTTTCCAGTGAAAACATGCCTCTGCAATGGAACTTAACAAGTGTTTTTCAGTTTTTCCTCTTCCATCTGTCCTTTAGGAGTAGGACAAAAAGGCTAGAATTGGGTAATTTTCTTCTCCAGGTCCCTATTATCTGGCTCTGAATACCCTAGCAGGTTAGGCTATGGTTACATGGTTTCTCCTGAAGGCAGGCCTTGTTTAGAAGAACAGAGTGCTCTGATATATTTGAAAATGATTACTTTTCACTTCCCCCTTCAGGAAGCAGAAGGGGATTGTTCTCAGATACTTACTGTGGTAACCTAGTCAAGCTCCAGGAGATAAATCTCACAGTACTGTAGCAGCCTCGCATATGCCTCCCCCTGGAGTTAATAGATCTCAGATTTGTCGACACTGACCCTCCAGCAATTCTTCAATGCCAGTGCAGGTTTTCCTTCTCTGGCTCTGGTTGATGTAGTAGTTTCTGCCCCTGAATCTCTGCTCTGCTAAGCTGGGACTTCTTGTATTCACTTGTCTGCCTCTCCAATCTTGGGGACAGAAATTTTCCACGTGTTTTCCCCTCTCTTATGGTTCCTAGAACTGATTTTTCACTCTACTAAACTTTTTACTTATTGGTAGCATGGAGTGACAATTTCCAAGTTTCTTATATGAGAACAAGGCAAGATTAATATTCCTAAAAGATTATTTTCTTCACTTCATTACTTCCCAAAAACACATTGCGCTAGATTTTTAGTAGCTATGTTCCAATTGCTTAGGTTAGCATTCAAGGCCCTTCAAAACCTGAAATAAACCTTTCTTTCATGTGTTATTTCTACCTACATGTTGATAGCTTCCTAATATCCATTTTCCCCTTTAACTCCTGTACATTTTGTCCGAGCCCTTTCTCACCTGATATAATTGTTACATCTCCCAGTCACTTCTGTAGCCTGATGTAGCCATGAGACTAAATTTTGTCCCGTCAGTTGTTAGCAGAAGAGTGCCATGGGGTGTCTATGGCAGCTCCTTAAAGAACAGATACATGCAGAAATTAGATCCAATGGATAAATGTATCCCTTTTGCTCTCCTGCAGTTTCTTTTTCCATCCTTCCTTTCTTCATTTTGTTCTAGGCATTGTTCTGTATGCTAGAGAACAAAATAGTAAAAACTTAGTGCTCACATTCAGCTTATATCCTAGTGCTTTTTAGAATTTAATGTGATGGTTGGAGCTCCAGCAGTCACATGATACCGGAAAGAAAATTTAAGGATAGAAATTATGTGTGCAGAGAAGAAAAAAGGACAGAAATCATGGGCTTTAATGACTTCATGAAACATTAACTGGAACCATAATCCCAACTACATGTGTCACAACTTCGAAGCTTCTTTCACACTAGGCCAGAAACTCTTCTGTGTTTAAGCCTCTTTGAGTCTTTAAAACTAGTAACCAAAACTCAACTTTCCTGATACTCAGTTTTCAAAGAATACCTCACATTTCCCTCTGCAGTCTCTGCATTATTAGTTACCTTATCATTTGTAAATTTTAGTCCTTTGACTTTATTCTAAATAACTTAAGAAAACGTAAAAGGTTTATTCAGTCTTGGGATTTCTCAAGGCAAAATGTAATAGTACCTTGTAATCAATATTTAATAAGAAAATGAAAGAACATATGGTTTTGCTACATGATTACCCCATAGTAGGTGAATATTGAAATAGGAAGATTTTTCTCTGGGTTTCTGCTTACATTTTACATTAGATGGTGTCTAGATAAGAGGGTTCTAATCTAACAGGTGTTCTTTCAGTTCAGTCAAATAAAATGCTAGTGGCTATTTTACAGCAGGCAGGAAATAGAGTAACATAATTTATTCCCTCAATGATCTTACAGATCAAAAGGAGAAATGGATATTTAACAAATAATTATAATAAAGAATAAAAAGTATTACAGTAGATGGAGTAAAGGGTTTAGTGGAACAGAGAACTGGGAAACCATATGTGTTAGGTGAGAAAAGAGCTCTTTGAAGACGTGATAAATACGCTGAAATCCAACAGTGAGTATTTTTAGTATTTTGATTCAGATCTGACATGCAATCACACCATATGCAACACAGTTCATGTGGCTACAGAAATCCAAGAAATACAAGCATGTCCCCAGGCAAAGCTGATGCTGAGAAAAAAAGTGAAAGAGAAAAAGAAGGAAAGAGGAGGGAAGGAAATGTCACTAAGGATATGTAAGAGGTTAAGTTGGAAATGTTTTAGATTAAGAAAGAGAAGATGGGAAAGGAGAGAAGAAGAGGAAAAGAGAAAGATAGGAGACACAGGAAGAGAAGAAGGGCAGAAGGAGGAGGAAGAAAAGGAGAAAAAGGAGAAAGAGGAGGAGGAGGAGACCCCTCTGAGAGAGCCTTGATACAAATCAATCTGAGGACAAAGTCCAAACATGAGAGTCTCTGATCTCTTCCAGATCTATGATTGATTGTCTAGATATTTTTACTCACAAAAATATGCTTTTTGAATTAAGAAACATACATTCTTTAAAACTTCATAAGATATAGTTGATAAAGTTCACATAAAATAACTTGATACTTGTACAATTCGACGAGTTTTAACTTGTATATTGATCCATGAAACCATCAACACAACCAAGTGAATGAACGTATGTGACCCTCAAAAGTCTTACCCACTCTTCCACTGACGAGTGTCCCGCTGCAATCTTTTACCCCTGCCGTTCCTTACATCCCTCACCCTTGTCTGCAGTTTCCTTTCTGCACATTCATTTGCATTTTTCAGCATATTATATAAACAGAATCATACAACATACACTACCATGTTTTTCACTTGAAATAATCATTTGGATTGTTACTTAAGTTGTTGCAGGTATCAATAGAGCATTCCTTTTATTGCTGAGTAGTAATCAGTTGTGTAGATGTATTATACCATGATGTGTTTATGTACTTACCTTTGAAGGCTTCTTGGGTTTTTCCAGTTTATGACTATTAAAAATAAAGCTGCTATAAACATTCTTATACAAGTATTTGTATAGACAGAAGCTGTCATTTCTCTAAGGTTAAATGCCTAGGAATGCAATGACTAGATTATATAATAGGTATATGTTAGTAATTTTAAGAAGCTGACAAACAGTTTTGCAAAGTGGTTGTACTGTTTCACATTCCCACTAGCAGTTCACAAGAGTTCCACTTCCTCCACACTCTCCCTAACACTTGATCTTTTAAATTTTGAACATGCTAGTAGATAGCCTAGTGATAATCTCTTTTGGTTTTAGTCGCATTTTCTCAGTGGCTGATAATGTTGAGCATATTTTCATGTGCTTCTTTGAAGAAGTATCTTTTCAAATATTATGACTATTTCTATTGAACTATTTTTTTTCTTATTACTGAGTTTTGAGAGTTCTTTATATATTCCAAATACAAATTGTTGATTCTTAGTAGGGTATATTTCAACAAATATTTGCCTGCCTTAAGTGGAAAGAGAAATATTTAGGAGATTTTGTGTTTATTTAAAATAATGCAAAACAGGAAAGCAACAATAAATTTGAAAAGTGTTTATTAGAAATAATATATATCTTTGTCTATGTATACATATATGTATTTGTGCATCTGTGTATACAAACAAACCAAAAGAAAAGTCATTGAGCCGGTAAATTAAGTCTATCATTAAAATAAAAAACACCAGAGGCAAGAAGTGAGAAGCTGCTGCATTAAGAGCTGTCTCATCCTCTTGCTTGCTGCAGCTCTTCTCTCCACTCATTTCTGACTGATCATGGATAGTGGCCCACAGTTTACATCATTAGCTATTAATGACTTGGTTAAATTTCCGGTTACTCAATCCACACAGCCTTCTAAAGATCCATTTTAAGCTCCTATTAAAGACAGTGCAGGAAGAAGATTTACTATTTATGGAACAACCTTGAACATATTTTCTGGCAGGCATCTTCAGAGGCAAGAGTTGCATCAGCAGCAGTTCCACAATTTCAGTGCTTAATCTTACTAACTATCCTAAATGATAACTCTTCAACAAGCAATTGATAAGCATGCTTTGCTGATGGCTAATCTAATCATTTAATGGGAAAACAGGAAAAAAAAACCTGAGATAGTAGTTTGTTCCCTCCCTAGGGCACAAAACAATATCAATAACATAGTTACAAAGGAAAACATATTCATTCAGATAGTTTTATAAATCATTTCCTTCCTAAGATAAAAATTAAAAGGTCAATAAAAGTTTTTATTACAAAAGAAATTCAATTTGGCATCCTGCTGTGCAACACCCTAATAAAATCAGTAAAAGTATGTTAGCATGAGGAAATTTAAAATTTTATAAATTTAACTGAGAAAAATATGTACATTGACAAACTAGTCTGGGGTTTCCATTGTTAAAATTAAAAGGTTCCAAATCTGAACTTCACGATATTATGATTCTAGTTTATATTCCACTTTGCAGGTATGAGCATATATATTCAGAAATCCTCATAGCAAAATTCAGACTTAAATCGAAGAAAGTAGGGAAAACCATTCGGGTATGATCGAAATCAAATCCCTTACTATTATACAGTGGAAGTGACAAATAGATTCAAAGCATTCGATCTGATAGGCAGAGTGCCTGAAGAACTATGAATGAGGTTCGTTACATTGTACAGGAGGCAAGGATCAAGACCATCCCCAAGTAAAAGAAATGTAAAAAGGCAAAATGGTTGTCTGAGGAGGGCTTACAAAGAGCTGAGAGAAGAGGAGAAGCTAAAGGCAAGGAGAAAAGACAGTGCAAGTGAAAGTTGCTCAGTCGTGTTCGACTCTTTGAGACCCGATAGACTATGCAGTCCGTGGCATTCTCCAGGCCAGAATACCAGAGTAAGTAGCTGTTCTACTCTCCAGGGGATTGTCCCAACCCAGGGATCAAACCCGGGTCTCCTGCATTGCGGGCGGATTCTTTACCAGCTGAGCACCAGGGAAGCCCTGGTGGGAAGCCACCAAAGAAGGCAAAGGAGAAATGAAAAGATATATCCATTTGAATGCAGAGTTCCAAAGAATAGCAAGGAGAAATAAGAAAGGCTTCCTAGGTAATCAGTGCAAAGACATAGAAGGAAAAAAAAATAGAATGGAAAACTAGAGATCTCTTCAAGAAAATTAGGGATACCAAGGGAATATTTCTTGCAAAGATGGGCACAATAAAGGACAGAAATTGTATGGACCTAACAGAAGCAGAAGATATTAAGAGGTGGCAAGAATACACGCAGAAGAACTATACAAAGATCTTCATGACCCAGATAATCACGATGGTGTGATCACTCACCTAGAGCCAGAGATCCTGGAATGTGAAGTCAAGTGGGCCTTAGGAAACCTCATTATGGACAAAGCTAGTGAAAGTGATAGAATTCCAACTGAGCTATTTCAAATCCTGAAAGATAATGCTGTGAAAGTCCCGCACTCAATATGCCAGCAAATTTGGAAAACTCAGCAGTGGCCACAGGACTGGAAAAGGTCAGTTTTCATTTCAATCCCAAAGAAAGGCAATGCCAAAGAATGTTCAAACTACCACCCAACTGCCTTCATCTTACATGCTACCAAAGTAATGCTCAAAATTCTCCAAGCCAGGCTTCAGCAATACGTGAACTGTGAACTTCCAGATGTTCAAGTTGGTTTTAGAAAAGGAAGAGGAACCAGAGATCAAATTGCCAACATCTGCTGGATCATGGAAAAAGCAAGAGAGTTCCAGGAAAACATCTACTTCTGTTTTATTGACGATGCCAAAGCATTTGACTGTGTGCATCATAATAAACTATGGAAAAGTCAAAGAAGAGATGGGAATACCAGATCACCTGACCTGCCTCCTGAGAAATCTGTGTGCAGGCAAAGAAGCAACAGTTAGAACCAGACATGGAACAACAAACTGATTCCAAATTGGGAAAGGAGTATATCAGGCTGTATATTGTCACCCTGCTTATTTAACTTATATGCAGAATACATTATAGAAATGCTGGGCTGGATGAAACACAAGCTGGAATCAAGATTGCTGGGAAAAATATCAATAACCTCAGATATACAGATGATACCACCCTTATGGCACAAAGTGAAGAACTAAAGAGCCTCTTGATGAAAGTGAAAGAGGAGAGTGGAAAACGTTGGCTTAAAACTCAACATTCAGAAAACGGAGATCATGGCATCTGGTTCCATCACTTCATGGCAAACAGCTGGGGAAACAATGAAAACAGTGAGAGACTCTTTTTTTTTTTGAGCTCTAAAATCACTGTAGGTGGTGACCACAGCCATGACATTAAAAGATGTTTGCTCCTTTGAAGAAAAGCTATTGCCAACCTAGACAGAATATTAAAAAGCAGAGACATGACTTTGCCAACAAAGGTTTATGTAGTCAAAACTATGATTTTTTTTTCAGTAGTCATGTATGGATGTGAGAGTTGGACTATAGAGAAAGCTGAGCTCCAAAGAATTGATGCTTTTGAACTGTGGTGTTGGAGAAGACTCTTGAGAGTCCCTTGAACTGCAAGGAGATCAAGCCAATCAATCCTGAAGGAAATCAGTCCTGAATATTCATTGGAAGGACTGGTGTTGAAGCTGAAACTCTAATACTTTGGCCACCTGATGCAAAGGACTGACTCATTGGAAAAGACCCTGAGGCTAGGAAAGATTGAAGACAGGAGGAAAAGTGGATGACTGAGGATGAGATGGTGGGATGGCATCACCGACTCGATGGACATGAGTTTGAGTAAGCTTTGGGAGTTGGGGAGTGACAGGAAGCCTGGCGTGCTGCAGTCCATGGGGACACAAAAAGTCAGACATGACTGAGCAACAAACTGATGAAACAAATGAAAGAGACATAGAACATGTCACAGTGCTGTTCACTCCCTCAGTGTAAGTTACTGCTAGTGTGTGATGTGTATGTTTCTGTCTAGCATTTCACTAGCCTAGATTCTGTTTTGTAGTCCTGTTTTTAGTTTTGACCATGTAAACCAAAGAAAAAATGAGCTACCTCCTGAAATATCTCTATTGACTTTTCATTAAAATCTTGATATCAAAACTTTTCACAATGTCAGTACAATATTATTATCATACCAAGTAGATAAGAAGCCAAATGCACTCTTCTAAAAAAAATTGCCAAATGCACACTTCTAAAGATTAATATCCATAAAAACCTGAAATTGCATTCTTGGAACAACCTTAACAATAGTAATGTCATAATTATCATAACACATTCAGTCACTCCCCAATAACTTTTCAGAAAAGCATAGTATTTGATTTCAGAAAAACACATTTAACCTGTTTATTTTGTTGTTTGAATTTTTAAAAAATTTGTCTCTACTTTGACAACAGAAGCATCAAATGTAAAGGCTGGATGCAAACTAGAGTTCATTAACTAGCTGTTGAATCCAGAACACCAGCATACGGAGTTCAAACAAGAAATTAAAACCTATGGAAGCTAATGAACATTGTTCAATATTGCAAAACCTTGTTTCTAAAAAAATAATAAATAAATAAATAAAAAACCCTTGTTTCTTTACCTTGGAAAAACTAAAGTAAATATGAATCAGTTTTGAAAATCAGAGCATCAGACTTCAGGCACAAATCTCGTCCTCATTTTTATAAATTAGAGTTCTATATAATAAATATCCTTGCTTACTTTTTTAATTAATCCTTTCTGTATTGTGGCCCAAGAATAACTGATCTCATACTAAAAGTTATTTTATGAATAATCATTATGTTCTAGAATGTGTTCAGTGTACTGCTTTTTTTCAATAAAAATCTCCTCTCATCTAGCAATTATCTTTGCAGTTAAAAATTGTTCTGCATACCTATTTGTAGAATGTATATCCACAAATTTTAGTATTACCCTAATATAAAAGTTTTATAAGTGTGTTTTATTAAGGGAAGAAGAGCGAATTTGTTGTTTATACTAACAAGCTGTAAATAGGCTGTAAACATTTGTTGAAAAAATGAGTCACTAAGAAAAAAATTCAAGTAACAAGATGAAATCTAAATGAAAACCTAAATTAAGTTATTTTTAACTTATTTATCTTTAAGTTTTTTATACCAGGATCAAACAAGCACATACTAGAATTAAGTTTGAATGGACTTTGAAGGCCTAGTCATTGGGTAATATACAGTGACTTGAAAAAGTGAATAAATATCACCAAAATAAGTAAGGTCAACTTGGAAATAGGACATGGGGACAGTGACAGGCACCTGGGACACTGGGTTTCTGGCAAAGCAGTTGGGGGAGTTTGCCCCCTGAGTGATCAAGACTTGGCCTACGACCACTACTCCAAATATCTACTGCTTCCTTATAGCACCCATCTTTTGCCCTATCTCCCCAAGAAAATGTATTCATACACTACCTGTGTTGTGTCCAATTTTGTTGTTATGTAAGCATAAAATTTGATAGCTTACTATGTTAAAAGTTAATAAAAATTCACCTTTAATTCAAGCTTTGACCATAAGTAAGAACTGTTTATTTCTTTGGGGTAAGAAAGGACTTTAATTTATGGCCAAACTACTTCCTTGGGCTCCAAACCTCTTCCTTCATTTCTTGAGGAAACCATTTCCTTTTGCCTAAGTAGCATGAACTTGGAATTCCCTGGGCTCTGCCTGCAGAATTACACTGTACTCTCTTTTCCTTTTTCTGACACTATTTCTCAGATTGCCAAGACAGCTTGGAAATCTCTCAGACAGCTTCCTTATGTTATTAACTGCTTTATCTCATGTGTACCCTCATAATTTCTATAAAATCAGTCAATACTTTTCCCCCAAATCTTCCTTTCCAGGCACACTAGTCTCCTTAATTGACTTGAATCTCACATGCATTTGTCACTGTTATAACTAGGCCAACAGAATTATAAATGTGTATATACTCTGTCTATAAAATGTTTGTACTTTGATTTGACCTAGCTTAAGGTAGCTTACTCCCAAAGCTCACAAAGTTAGAAAGGTGGCTTTAAAAGAAAATTATTTCTTTATTTGGCTGCTCCAGGTCTTAGTTGCAACAAGCAGGATTTTCATTCAGTTTGTGGGTTCTTCAGATGCAGCATGTGGTTTTTTAGTTACGGCATGAAGTTTCTTTAGTTGCAGAGTGCAAACTCTTAGTTGCGGCATATGGAATCTAGTGTCCTACCCAAGATTGAGCCTGAATCCTGACACTGAAAGTATAGAGTGTTAGCCATTGGACCATCAGGGAAGTCTCTCGAGGAGTGGCTGTTCTGTTTTGTTTGCACCTCTCTGAAGTTCAGATTCTAACCTAACCCAGCAGTTCTCCAAATGTAGTCTGGGGACATGTCACTGTCTGAAAATTTTAGGGTATCTGCAAGACCAAAATCACATAGGTAAAAGATCTATTCAGAGTTCTAGATAGAGTAATGGATTTTATGCTGCAGATTAAGAAATGTTTATTGAAATGGTTTCAGATTCCACATTACAACTAACCTTTAAGGAACTAACACTTGTGTTTTTTAAACAGATTTATTCACAGATACAATGCACATACTATAATTTCAATATTAAAAGTGTATACTCCAATGGCTTTTAGTATATTAACAGATATGTGAAACCACCTCTACAGTAAATTTTAGAATACTTCCAATCATTGCAAGAAGAAACCTCATACCCTTTAGCTAGTACCATGTTTTGTTCCATTCACCCAGACCAAAACAACAACTAATGTGTTTCCTGTCTCAATAGATTTACCTATTGTAGACATTTCATGTAAATTTCATATAAATGAAATCATACACATGTCCCTTCATATTTGGCTTTTTTGCACTTAGAACAATATTTTCAAGGTGAATACATGTCATAGCATATATTAATACCCCATTCCCTTTTATGGTCAAATAATATTCCATTGTATGGATATGCCACATTTTATTTATTCATTCATACATCGATGGATGTTTGAGTTATTTCTACCTCTTAATGATTATGCTGTTATAAACATTGTTATAAACATTTATATAACTGGATAATGTTGTAATAAACATTTACATATAAGTTTTTATGTGAACATATGTTTACTTTTGGGTATATTGCTAGGACTGAAATTGCTGGATCATGTGGTAACTTTAGGCTTACTTATTTGAGGAATTGTCAGACAATTTTCCAAAGTGGCTGTGTCATTTTAGATTTCCATGAGCAGGTTGAGGGTTCCAATTTCTCCACATTTTGTCTGCACTCATTATGTGTCTTTTTGATTATAGCCAGTGGATGTGAAGTAGTATCTCATTGTGATTTTGATTTGCATCTCCCTGATGACAAATAATGTCAAGAATCTCTTCATGTGTTTATAGGCCACTTCTGTATCTTATTTGCAGATGTGTCTGTCCAGATCCTTAGTCTATTTTAAAATTATGTCAAATTTCCTTTTATTTAGTTGTAAGAGTGTTTCATATATTCTGGATACCAGGTCTTATCAGATACATGATTTGTAAAAATTTTTTCCATTCTGTGGGGTAGTTGTCACTTTTTTGATAGTGTCTTTGTTAAAGCTGAAACTCTAGTACTTTGGCCACTTCATGCAAAGAGTTGACTCATTGGAAAAGACTTTGATGCTGGGAGGGATTGGGGGCAGGAGGAGAAGGGGACGACCGAGGATGAGATGGCTGGATGGCATCACTGACTCGATGGACGTGAGTCTGAGTGAACTCCGGGAGTTGGTGATGGACAGGGAGGCCTGGCGTGCTGCGATTCATGGGGTCACAAAGAGTCGGACACGACTGAGTGACTGAACTGAACTGACTGAACTTGAAGCACAAATTTTTAAAGTTTTGATGAAATCTGATTTTTCCAGTTTTTCTTGTTACTCACGTTTTGATGTTGCATTATTCATGGCAAACCCAAAGTCATGAGATTTACCCCTATTTTTTTTCCTAAGAGTTTTATAGTTCAGTGCTTACTTTAAGATCTTTGTTCCATTTTGACTTGATTTTCCATATATGGTATGGCAAGAGTCCAATTTCTTTCTTTCTTTTTTTTTTTTTTTTTTTTTGCATGTGGCTTGTCTCAGTACCATTTGTTGAAAAGGCCATTCTTTCTCTCACTGAATGATCTTGGCACTCTTGTTGAGTGTCAGCTGACCATAACCATATGGATTGACTTCTGGACTGTTGGTTATATTCTGTTGATTTCTAGGTCTACCTTGTGCCACTATCACTCTGTCTTTATTACTGTTGCTTTGTGGGAAGTATTGAACTCAGGAAGCATTAGTCTTCCAACTTTGTTTTTCAAGATCATTTTAGTTAGTTTGGGGTCCTTTGCAATTCCTTATGAATTTATAATCAGCTTGTCAAGTTTAACAAAAAAACGAGCTGTAGTTTTTATAGGAATTGAGTGGAATCTGTAGATCAATTTGGTAGGTATTGCCATCCTAATAGTATTAAATCCTCCCATCCAATTATTGAGTTTTTTATGTAGTCCCAAAAAAGAATATCTGCAATTATCTGAAGTAGTTATGAAAAGACTAATAAGAGACTCCTTCCTTTTCCAAATATTTATGTTGTGAGGCTGAATTTTCTCCATTAATTTGGCCAAAATAAATCAGTGAATTTAGAAACATATGTGAGAATCCAGCTGTATTCCCCTGGTTCAGTTCAGTTCAGTCGCTCAGTCGTGTCCAACTCTTTGCGACCCCATGAATCGCAGCAAGCCAGGCCTCCCTGTCCATCACCAACTCCCGGAGTTCACTCAGACTCACATCCATCGAGTCGGGGATGCCATCCAACCATCTCATTCTCTGTCGTCCCCTTCTCCTCCTGCCCCCAATCCTTCCCAGCATCAGAGTCTTTTCCAATGAGTCAACTCTTCGCATGAGGTGGCCAAAGTACTGAAGTTTCAGCTTTAGCATCATTCCTTCCAAAGGAATCCCAGGGCTGACCTCCTTCAGAATGGACTGGTTGGATCTCCTTGCAGTCCAAGGGACTCTCAAGAGTCTTCTCCACCACTACAGTTCAAAAGCATCAATTCTTCAGCGCTCAGCCTTCTTCACAGTTCAACTCTCACATCCATACATGACCACAGGAAAAACCATAGCCTTGACTAAAAGGACCCTAATCAGCAAAGTTATGTCTCTGCTTTTGAATATGCTATCTAGGTTGGTCATCACTTTTCTTCCAAGGAGTAAGCGTCTTTTAATTTCATGGCTGCAATCACCATCTGCAGTGATTTTGGAGCCCGAAAAATTGAAGTCCGACAGTTTCCACTGTTTCCCCATCTATTTCCCATGAAGTGATGGGACTGGATGCCATGATCTTTGTTTTCTGAATGTTGAGCTTTAAGCCAACTTTTTCACTCTCCTCTTTCACTTTTATCAAGAGGCTTTTGAGTTCCTCTTTACTCTCTGCCATAAGGGTGGTGTCATCTGCATATCTGAGGTTATCGATATTTCTCCTGGCAATCTTGATTCCAGCTTGTGTTTCTTCCAGCCCAGCATTTCTCATGATGTACTCTGCATATCAGTTAATTAAGCAGGGTGACAATATACAGCGTTGATGTACTCCTTTTCCCATTTGGAAAATCTATGAACTAACTTGACTATTGACTAAAGATGCAAACATTCTAAATTTTAATAAATTTAGGGTAAAAGTATTCCATTCACAGTAACAACAAAACTATGATAATTCATTTTATCTGGTTTACCACTTATCCACCTGGGTTTGGAGACGGTAAAATGTGAAAGTAATGTGCATGGCATCCTAGAATCAATGAAATATATAAAAGGACTAGAAATATACCTAACTATGCCTAGTTATAGAAAAACTTAAATCTTAAATTAAAAAACTATAAAATCTTACTGAGTACTCAAATACATCCTTAGATTTATTTATAACAGATTCTACATTGAAAGGTCCCTGATAGATTCCTGAACACAGCCAAATTGGAAAACTCTTGCATTTAAAGGTAGAAATGAAGGGGGTGAGAGGGGATATAGATTGTTGCTTCTTTATATAAGTTGATATTGAAATATGTCACTTACTAAAGCAAGCATTATTATATTGAATTTGAAAGTAGAATTTTCTTTTTACTTTCAACATTTTACGAAAAGAATGAAACTGGGAGGTATTATTAGATCAGTAGACACTTAAAATACAGATGAAGGGAAAGAGCAAAAAGGCAAACGAAAAATGAAGCTTTAGAGAGGAAAATAGGCTTCTATATCTCAGTTCTCACAGAAAGGGCTTCCTTCGTCTGTACGTTGCTTAATCTGCATGTTAATGAGGAACAATTGTTACTCCAAGTTTTTATTTATAACATTTGAAGGTATAAGGATGGAGTTGCCCAGAATTTAGGTCTTAACTCTCATTGATAGGGATAAAATATGAATTATAAGATCCTTCTTCAAAAGAGTAAATTGAGGAAATTATATTAAAAACTTGGAGGAAAGGGATTCTAGAAGAATAAACCAGAGATAAGAGAAAAAATTGAGAAAAATGCAAAGAAAGAAAATGTGCCAGTTTTCTCCTTTAGCAATTTGCAGCTTTTAGAATATGAGTTCAATAAAGAAGGAATTCTTAAAAGCAAGCTTGACGTTACACTTAAGCAGGGTAAGGACCAGAGGACAGTCTATACAAAATTAGTTTAGGGAGCTGGGAGATCTCCTCTAAATATTTCCTCTCTATATTTCGTATTTGAAATGTTTTTAGTAGGGAAAAAACACTTCATTTTGTAATTAATTAGAGGCAAATATTATAATGGGTACACCCCTTGGGAAAATTAAATATTGAATAAAATTCATGTTATAATAAAATAAAATAATATCAAATCTTCTGATAATTATAGGAAGATGAAAAGGATATATTTGTGTGGTGGGGGGCAGGGATTCTGTGGTGAAGGATGATCAGAGAGATCACAGTGGAATATAAGGTCAAAGGAGGAAACTGGTAAAATGGAAAGCTCGTGATTTGTCCAGGGCAGGCCCTATCAAATATCTTCAAGTTCAATCTACAATGTGCCAAATGCAACCAAGAAATAAGTCCACAGTCTCTTTGCCTTTTCATTCTCTTATGCTTGATTGGAGTGCTTGAAAGGAATAGAAAAAATGTTAGGGTTAGTTATGGGAAAAAATGTATGGAGGCTCTCACTATGCTTCATAGTACTCTGACGCACAGAACACACACAACTACCTACCTTAGCAGAGTGCTGAAAAGCACTCAGGACATAGGGGAAGAAAGCCTGTCAGGTTCCTTATTGCCTGTAGTTTTGTATCCAGATCCACTCTAGAGATAGCAGTGATACATTTTATCACTGGCTTCCAGGAGGGATACTCCTGGGAAAGGAGCATAAACTATATTCTTCACCTAGCGACTAATAACTTGGCAGAAACTTGCTGGCTGAGATACAAGAAGTATGCTTTAAAGTGGTGTTTGTCAGTCCTTTTTATTTACCTTTTTAGCCATTTTTCCCTAACCACTTCCCATGAAATTTTAACGCCACAGAAATGCTGTGTTTTTACTCTATGTATCATGGTCCGTGCGTGGGTTAGAAAAGGAATTTCCAGACATGAGGCAAAATGAGAGAAGAATGGCGTTTATTAGAGTGGGAGATGCTGTTAGAACAGTGGGTCAGCTCAGAGGAGAGCTGAATGCTTTTGCAGGCTTGCAACCAATTTTTGTAGCCTCAAGACAGAAAATTCTTACTGGAATGGTGGCATTAGGTGATTGGTTAGGATGCTATAGGGTGGATAGTAGGGTATATGGGGTCAGGAAACTTGTTGGTTTAGATCCAGAGGCCCATGGCAACTGTTGCTAAGGGGCTTGGTCAGTTGCGGAGATTTTTATCCTGTGACCTTGGTACAGGGCTCCATACCTTTGGTATAGGGCTCCATAGTATGCATGTCTATCATTTATACACAGATATTTTTCCTTCCCCAAGAACTACGTTATGCTCCATTGAAGGAGATATTGCTTCCATTGAGAATATTTGTCTTAAAGTAGTATCTTTGAATGTTATTATTGCATGAGGCAGCTAGTATTTCCTTTTTCTTAATTTGTGAAACTACAATAGGCCATTAAAATTTGTTTTTATCCTTTAGAAAAAGACTCAACACAATCTTCATGAAACTACTGTAGAGAAATCACTTAGATTAAGCAGTTAAGGAGGATGAGTCAATTGGAGTTTTTCTGGCATTAAGTCAATTGCTAAGATACTTTCACATCTTCCCACTACTAGAATTTGAAAGAAAACGTCTCATGCCTTTAGAACTAATCTACATGTAATTAGTAAGTCATTTATGTTACAAACACTGCATAGTCTTATATACATTGTTTAGAACAAAGAATTGGGATTTTATAGAATCAAATTAAACCAAAGAGGCAATTCTGCCTCCAGGATGGGGTCACATGACATTTACATGTTTAACTGAATGTACTTAAATGTTCTCCATAGTAATATTTACTTAACTACACATTTTGAAAATAATATCAAGAAAAATATATATGCATCTTATTTCTGTTCACACATAGACACACAGGTTCTCTCCTCTGTTGCTAAATTATTTTATTCTTCTCTGGCATAACAGCTCTGCCTTCAGTACTTTGTAATGGACTATGCCCTTTACAAGATAGAAAGACAAGTTTTATCCAATTTTACTTGGGGAGGGAAGAAGTAGGAACCCTATACCTTCCATCCAGGACTGCTCAGCCTGTTCATTTATGAAGTGTCTTCCACCTGCTGCAAGGTAGAAGCATACAAGATTTATGGAGGGCCTTGAAGGTACTGAAAATAAACTAGGTATCCAGCACCCATACCAATGGAATTGTTTCATTAATGTTTGCATATTAAACATGGCATGTATCTTACAAATTTTTTGAAAAATAAATGTAATTCAAATAATTACAGTGATTGATGGTATCTAACTTTAAAAATAAGTTAGATAATGATAGGCAAATAATATTTGCACAGATTAATAAATAAAAGTCACCAGAAATATATTTAAAACTATATCAGCTTACTGCAAGATAAGGGTAATTCATGTCATTAGGGAAATGACAAACAAGAGCTGATAACTAAAGAGGATCCCTCCCTCCTGCCTTTATTTTTAAAATGCCAAAGGGATCAAAGATATAAATGCAGGATATGTAATGATAGAAGTTGTAAAAGAAAATATGAAATAACTGGAGACTGGAAAAATGACTGATCAACTCAACTACACAGAAATAAGACATAACTACAGAGCACAAATATCCTGAATATAGTCAGGATAAATTCAAAATTGTAAAAAAAAAATAATTGTAACAGATGATTATAGGAAAAATTAAGACATAAAAGAGCTTCTAAAATTAACAGAAAAAATCAATAACCCAATTAAAATAAGGATATTAATAAATCATTCACCAGAAAAGGAAATATAAATGTCTTTTAAATGCGAAAAGATTTCCATCTTCAATAAATTATAGTACATCTATATAATGGTAGCTCTGTATAAACTATGAAACCATTTCAAAGATGCATTGTTAATTTTCAAAAACAAGGTTAAAAACCAAGAATTTTTAATCTATAGATAAAATGAATATGCACATTAGTGCTTATGTGTGTATATGCTTGTATATGCATAGATTACAGCTAGAGAAAGATATAGGTGTTTGTCTGTCACTCAGTCGTGTCCGACTTTGTGACCCGAAAGACTGTAGCCTGCCAGGCTCCTCTGTCCACCAAGTTCTCCAGGCAAGAATACTGGAGGGTTGCTATGCCCTTCTCCAGGAGAAAGAGATATAAGTTATCTATAATCATGGTGTCCCTTGATGGGGGAGGAGATGGGTATTGAGAAGGGATGATTACTTTTCACCACAAACCCTTTCATATTTTCTGAATTTTGTACCTTATGCATTTATTAATTATTTTTAAAAGTTGGTTATATAAGTCAATTATTTTCACCATTACTATGATTTTAGATGACCATTTACATCATTTTAATAGTTCTTAGAATTCCAGTATAAATGCACACACACAATAGTTCAATCATTTCTCTATTTGGCACACAATTTTTCTAATTTTTTTTAAAGATTTCACGATTGTGTATAGTATTTTTCTTTCATGTGCATTATCTAGCCAAGCTGGTCTCTATGTAGTCTTTTTCTTTCCATCAATTTCATGTGCCTTCACCAGCTTCTTCTCAAGAGTTTTAAATCCAATTCATCTTTTAAACCCTATTTTCTTTTTTCACTCTAGCCCTGAATTTTTTCTTTAATTTTATTTCCTATATATTTATTATTACTCTATACCTATTTTGCTTCATCAATAAAATAGGAATACTAATATCAATCTCAGAGTTTTTGTGAACATTAAATTAATGCAGGAAACATGTATAAGTGATTAAATGCTACAAAAACATAAACGATACCATTCATATTTTGTACTTTATTGTAGTTATTTCCTATATTATTTGCACTAGTGTCATTATTATATTATCATCATCTTGGGTACCTCCTGTGTATCTACACACTACCTTTTTTACTAGCTTTGAGTACTTTAAAGAAGGATTTACTGTGCATCTGTGTATCTTCTACCAGCCTATATCGTTGGCATTTTTGACTGAGTGGTCCTCAATAATGTTGATAGTACAATAATGCAATAGACAGAATCCAATTGATTCTTCTATTTGGATTTGGAGTTAACAGTTCCATAATTCTTTTAATTCCACAATTAGAGTATAAATGATAGTCTGTAACTTATATATAATGCTGCATTAAGAGAAATGTTCAACCAAAGGGGATACTTTTCTTGCCTTGGTATGTCCCGATCTGCCACCAGCTCGTGTAAGATCACATCTTGAAGGAGGCTATTGAATCTACTATAAAACACAATTCAGATCCCAAATTCTCTAAGGGACCTATGAACCTCTCAGACATAATCACATTCCCTCTGACTTATTACTATGCCACCTATTTTATCTATAGACTTTGCCTTGCCTATTGTCCTGCACATTATTATTTGTTTTCATGAATCTTTCCTCTATCATACGGTGACTCTTTGAGCATAGCAACCATGATTTTTCATCCTCATATTCCTAGTCCCTACCACAGTGCCTGGCACATGATACGTCTAGAAATAGTCATGAAATTAGAATTAGGCTAATTTGAGGGAATGAATCACTTCTATTGCATTATAACTGCAAAAATGACTTTGGAACAGATTTGATCAGGTGAAAAATATATATGTTTTATGCAATTCTTATCATAATATCTGTGGTAAACTTAGTAGTAATGAGAAAACCCAAAGGTGATATATTACAATTAAGCACAGAGTTGAAAAGAAAAAGAATTGCACAGTGTCACTTAATATAATCCAGTTACCATCTATTTGTGGTGCCATTATTACTACCTACTGGCTAGTGTTCAACAATGATCAGTAAATTAGTAGGTTGTATTCCTGATGATACACCTATTTTCTGCCTAATGGTATATTAACTTAGCTGACCTCAGCAGTCCTGATTAGAAAAATTCACCCGTCAGAACATTGTTTATTGAGCATGTCAAATATTTGCCCTAACTCCTTTGCTTTCCCCTCTTTAAAAAATGATGAGTTAAGGAGGCCTAGTAAGAAATTTAAATGATTCTGTTCAGAGCAAAAGCATCTTCAGTCCCAATCAAATCTGTATATTTACATATAAATATATTCTAACTTATAGATGTTGAAAAATTAGTGAAAAATTTAACTAAGAAAAAACATAAGTAGGGCATAGAGATTATACTATAACAGAAACATTTTTGGTTAACATAAGAAGTTGGCCCTCAGTTATAAATTCATAGTCAATTGACCACTGTGTTGTATGCACTAAAGCAGGATGTGGGAAAACTCGTCCTTAAAAGTAGTTTGATGTATTGGTTTTTCTCCATTTAACTTTTCCTCTCACCTCTGCTTTAAACTTTTCAATGGGCAGTACTCCTGGGTGCACCTGCTGTCTGGCTTATGATTGAGTCTGGTCCCACGAGGCACTGTCAGGCAATGAGAGAAAGGAGGAGTCTGGAGCGTTTATTCCCTTTGCCCCTTTCATCCTGAGATAGTGTTGATTACGCCTGTACTGCTTTTATGGTCAAGGTTCTTTCAGGGAGTCTTACTTCCATGGCTCTATCTTCTGTCGAGTTCTAACAGCACTATGGGACTTCTAGTTTCAAGAAAGTGGACTGAACATTTATGTCAAATTTTCTGGCTCCTCTTCAAAACTGACATTGTAGCGTTAAGTTTAATACAGACACTACATTAAGTTTATAAAAGTAAATAAATATTAATATATAATTACCTTGAGAGGGAGATGGAATAAGATATTTTGTTGTCAGTGAAGTCATGGGCAAAGGGTACTGCTACTCCTAGATGTAAACCAACGACATCACCAAGAAGGTGACTACTAGGAAAAGCCATGGTGTCAGCCAGTGGTCGTAACTGAGGTCATAGAATCAAGACCCACCAAGAATCATCAGGCATCTGAGAAAGGCTACAAACTCTGAGGCAATAAATTCATAAATCAAAGGATTTATATCCAATAACATAGAGATAATATAAAAGTATCAAAAGGAATTAGAATACATATAGTTCCTATTCATAAAGAAATAAATAAAAATATACCCATGACACAAAAGTAAATAGCTATAAAATAAAAAGTTACAGTTGTGGAAAAAGAACTTAGGGATCACAGAAATGCCAACTTGCTGGAAATTGGTAAAAAAAAAAAAAAAAAAGAAAAACTCATTATAGTCAGGTTAAATAACAAACTGAACCTAGCTAAACAACAAAGTAGTTCACACATGTAAAATCTGCATCTTTCCCTCTAGGAACAATTGCTCAGTATTGCTAATTCAAGATTCCCGGAGACTTTATACAGTATATTACCAGGAATAACAAGAGTTGGGTGGATGGGCAGGCATGGAGGAGGAGGAAGCGGGATCTTGGTGGCGGGCCAAGCCTGGAGGCTGAGGGACTCCACAGGACCTTGGCAGGATGGGGATTTTCCTGGGGCTGGGTGCATTGACCAGGTGGAGATATCTATCACAGGAGCCACTTAGGCATCTGGGAAATGCAGCTCACATGTATTGATATTTACAATGCAGTGGATTTTTTATGAAGACAAAAGACGATAGAAACAGAGAGCCCACCTCCAAGCAAGGTGTTTATGCTTATTCAGTTCAGTGCTGGAATCACTTTGGTGTTTGCTTTACTTGCAGGTTCCCTTCTAGGTTTGCGCTGCGGTGAGATTTCATTCTCTACATTTAAAGAACATCCTTTCTGAGCTGCTGTGAATAAATTTTCAGTGATACTGTGTATCTTCATCTAATGGAGAATTAGCTGTACCTTGAATAAAAACTGTGGACAACTTGATACTATTACTCACAATGTCATCAGACTGGAGCCAGAATCCCAGTGAACTGAATCATGTTGGCATTGACAAGCTCTGGGATAACATCAGAGCGGGAATCCAGCAAGTGTATTCCAGACAAAGTATGGTGAAATCCAGATACATAGAACTCTACACTCTTCTTTATAACCACTGTCTATATGTGTCCCCTCAAGACCAGACTAAATCAAAAAAGGAGCAGAAGCGGAGGGAAGATGAGAATGTTGGCTTAGAATTATACAAACGAATTAAAGAATTTTTGAAGAATCACTTGACAAATCTTCCTAAGGATGGAGAAGATTTGATGGATATAGGAATACTGAAGTTCTATACTCAACAATGGGAAGATTACCGGTTTTCGAGCAAAGTGCTGAATGGGATTTGTGCCCGCCTCAATAAACATTTACTTAATATGACAAATAATGAAGGACACAAAGTTTGTGAAATATATTCTCTTGCAATGGTGACTTGGAGAGATTGTCTTTTCAGGCCATTGAATAAACAAGTAACAAATGCTGTTTTAAAACTGATTGAAAAGGAAAGAAATGGTGAATCCATCAATACAAGACTGATAAGTGGGGCTATACAGTCTTACATGGAACTGGGGGTGAATGAAGATGATCAGTTTGAGGAGGGCCCTATGCTAACAGTGTACAAAGAAGCCTTTGAATCTCAGTTTTTGGCTGAAACAGAGAGATACTATACCAGAAAGAGTACTGAATTGTTGCAGCAGAACCCAGTTACCGAATATATGAAAGAGGTGGAGGCTTTTCTGCTGGAGGAGCGGCGGAGGGCCCAGGCCTACCTTCACCAGAGCACCAAGGGCAAGTTAGTCAGGAAATGCAGGCAAGTGCTTGTGGAGAAACACTTAGAGATTTTCCTCACAGAATTTCAGAATTTACTGAACGCCAACAAAAGTGAAGATTTGAGTCGCATGTATAAGCTCGTATATAGAATCAAGAATGGCCTGGGAGAATTTAAAAAACTCCTGGAGACACACATTCATAATCAGGGTCTTTTAGCAATTGAGAAGTGTGGAGAAGCTGCTTTAAATGACCCCAGAATGTATGTAGAGATAGTGTTGAATATCCATAAAAAATACAATACCCTGGTGATATCAGCATTCAGGAACCATGCTGACTTCGTGGCTGCACTGGACAAGGCTTGCAGTGGCTTCATAAACAACAATGCAGTTACCAAAATGGCTCAGACATCCAGTAAATCCCCCGAGTTGCTGGCTCGATACTGTGACTCCTTGTTGAAGAAGAGTTCCAAGAACCCAGAAGAAGCAGAACTAGAAGACACACTTAACCACGTAATGACAGTCTTCAAGTATATGGACGACAAAGATGTGGTTCAGAAGTTCTACACGAAAATGCTGGCCAAAAGGCTTGTCCGTCAGAACAGTGCAAGTGATGACGCTGAAGCAAGCATGATCTCTAAGTTAAAGCAAGCTTGTGGTTTTGAGTATACCTCCAAACTTCAGCGGATGTTTCAAGACATTGGTGTAAGCAAAGCTTTGAATGCGCAGTTCAAAAAGCACCTGATGGATTCAGAGCCTTTGGACTTAGATTTCAGTATTCACGTTCTGAGTTATGGATGGTGGCCCTTTGAGGAATCCTGTACAGTCCTTTTGCCATCAGAGCTGGAACCATGTTATCAGCGCTTCACAGCATTTTATGCCAGCTATTACAGTGACAGAAAGTTGTCATGGGCATATCAACTATCTGAAGGAGAATTAGTAACAAACTACTTCAAAAACAACTACACTTTGCATGCATCTACATTCCAGATGGCTGTCCTGCTCCAGTACAACATGGAAGATGCTTACACCGTTCAACAGTTGACAGACAGCACTCAGATCAAAATGGACATTGTGGCACAAGTCTTACAGATTTTATTGAAGTTTAAGTTACTGGTTTTGGAAGACAAAAGTGCAAATGTTGATGAGGTGGAATTGAAGCCAGACACCTTAATAAAATTACATTTTGGTTATAAAAGTAAGAAATTAAGGGTTAATATCAGCTTGCCAATGAAAATTGAACAGAAGCGGGAACAAGAAACCATGTACAAAAACATTGAGGAAGATCGCAAACTGCTGATCCAGGCGGCTATTGTGAGAATAATGAAAATGAGGAAGGTTGTAAAACACCAGCAGTTACTTGGAGAAGTAGTGACTCAGTTGTCCTCAATATTCAAGCCTCAGATCTCAGTGATTAAGAAATGCATTGACATTCTGATCGAGAAAGAATATTTGGAGCGAGTGGGTGATGAAAAGGACACATACAGTTACTTGGCTTAACCCTCCTGGAAGGGTCTGACTGCAGGCACAGCCCCTCGTCCCCTTAGGAAGTAGGGAGACAAGCTCACAGTGGTGGCAGAGTCACTCTGACCTCGTCCTTGGCCCCAGGTCCAGGTACCCATTGCTGGCTCCAAGAACTGCTTAGAATTGCCACACCTCACATCTGTAAATATGGACGCTGATGCCATTTAACCTAATTGAAGACCAGAGGAGGGGGAACTTGCCACCCTGAGGGCTGCATGTTTTTGCATCCCGATCAACCCATTGGCCACATGAATAATAGCTGCTAGCTGGGCAGCCCCTTGGAGGCTGACAGCACCTTGAGAGCAGGTCTGAATGGACCCACTTGTAATCTGTTATGAAAAACCACTTGTCTATGTGCTTCATTTTTTTTAACTGTGGAAATAAAGAAAATTAAAGGGAAAAGAATGAGTTGATTCTAGAAAGTGTCAAAGAATGTTCAGAAGCATGGAGAATGAATCCAGAAGTTCAAATTTTAATTTCAATAGAATTTCAGAGTAAAGTAATAGAGCAAAATCAAAGAAAGTCAATATTTGAAGAAATAATGGGAAATAATTTCTCAGAATTATAGAAATGTATGATTCCACACATTAGAAAAGTCCATTTAATGCAAAGCAAATGAAAACAAATTTTAAAAGCAAGAAACAAAGGAAACCACACCTGAACATGTGGTAGAGTAGCTTCCACATGTTAAGGATAAAGGGAAACTTTGAAAGTCATAAGAGGGGAAAAGCAATATAATAAAGTGTAAAAATCCATTTTCATGAGCTATTAGACACATGACATGAGGTTTGTTTGATACATGACATCAATAGAGCAATACTTCCAAGTTACTGAGGGAGAGTTCTATTTCTGCAATTGCTCACTAATGGTTTCAGACCAACCTTCCAACCAAGGAAAACTTAAAAGGATAGACAGCATTCAAAATGGAAAGAAAAAGCTGAAAATTGCAGTTAAGCGTTAACCAACAGGCTTGGAGTGTTCAAAACTGTCACATTCCAAGGAAAAGATTGGTTCCTGAGTGAAAAGTCTTTAAAATACCCTTTCTGTTAAGAGTGTATGTACATACATGAGGTCTTGGGGGCATGCCAAATAGTTCTGCTAATAATGTGACATGGTGGGGTACTTGGACCATACTTTATCAGTTTGACCTCTGGAGTTGCTGGAAAATAAGTAACCAAAGTCAGCCACTTGGACAATAAACCATGTCTACTTGACCGACTCTTAATAGAAACCTTGACACCAAGACTCCTATGAAATAGGCTGTTTGACAAAAGTTCATACACCTTGACACATAAGTTGCTGGGAAATTAAATGCTATTCAATGACTCTAGGAAAGAGAACAGTTGGAAGCTTGTTCCTAATCTCTTCTTGACCCTGACCTTTGCACCTTTTGCCTTGACTGAGTTTAATTTGTATCCTTTGGTGTAGGAAACTGTGGCTGAGTAAAACAGCTTTTCCAAGTTCTCTTGAGTCTTTCTAGCAAATCATCAAACCTGAGGATGGTCTTGGGGATATTCAACATAGAAGGATTTTCAAGGCAGTAGAGACAAACAAAATAGAAAATTCTGAAGATCAAGCGTAAGTGGGAATTTGACGTGTTTGGAAGTTGTATGACAAATTAGCAGTTGGAATGATTAATTATTATTGGCTCTAGTTCTCCACATGGACAAATATATTTAAATAGAATGCATTTATTTTATTAATTACCTCAAACACACAAATTCCAGATGAATAAATCTAAAAAGAGAAACATGACTTTTAACAAAGAAAACAGTCTCTATGATATTGAGCCCTTTAATTAAAATTTTTCCAAGGTAAAATTAGTTTAAAAAAAAGCTTGAAAAAATGATGTGACTATCTCAAAAGTGCTAATAATCATTGACAAAAGACAGCACCAACAAAATTAACAGATGGAGAAAAGCTGGAAGAAAAAATTATAAGATATTATAAATATATAAAATATATATTACAAAATAAAGGACTAGTACATAGCATAAAGAACATCTATAAGTCAGTAAGAAAGGTGCAAACAACTAGGATACTGGAAAAGGACAGTTTTTCAAAAAATTAAAACAGTTGACTTTTAAATATATTAAAAAGTATCCAAAGACAGTAATAATTAAATAAACGTGATTTCAAAGAATAGGAGTATATCATTTTTCACTCATGAAATTTACTTTTTCCTAAGTCACCAATGGTTTAAATGTTTGAGTCTTGGAAAACTTTCTCAGAGTACTGATTTTACACTGGGGCAGACAGTTTTCAGGGCAACTTGAGTTTCTTAAAATATGAAAGGTGCATACTCTATAACTTAGTATTTCTGTTTCTAGGTACCTGCTTTAGGGATGATCTACACATGCATGTCAAAGATTGCTCTTTCTTAATATAACTTGTTTACTGGCTTTCAAGGACATCACACTCTATTTTGTCACTATTCTTTTGTCACTGTTCGCTCCTAATTCTGCACTATGGTTTTCTCTTTCCTGGTGGTGTAAGGTTGAAGTAGCCCCAGGCTCAGCCCCTGCTGCTATTCTCTTCTCCAGCTGCACTCACCTTCTTAGTTATCTCAGATTGCTCAAAGCTTTAATCAGCATCTATAGGCAGATAACTCCAACCTATCTATCTCCAGATCAGATCACTCTCCCAAACTAGACTCATATATCCAGTGTCCTACTCGTTCACTACTGTATAGTTAGACAAAAATCTTCTGTGTCTCCTCAAAGTCCCTTGGCCACCTTTTCATTTACAAAGATGCCTTCTTCCCTGTGGGTCACGCTGCTGCTGCCTTTGCCATTCCCCTTGCCAAGATTTCTCTGCTGGCTGGTGGGCAAGCTGAGGTCCCAGACCATTACGCCTCTCGTGTCCAACAAACAAATCCCCATCCACTTGCATACTGCAATAAAAAATGGGGGTGTGGGATTTGTCGTCCTTATTATTGACCACCAAGGTGCTGACTAGTAACATCCGGTAAAGCAGGGCATTGCTCTTGACTAATGGGAATCGAGAGATGGGAGGAAACTGAGTAGAAAAATTCTCTCTCTTCTCTCTTCTAAACTATTCTGAGATGTAGTTTCTTGGGGTTACTAAATTCCAACTGGGAGGAGATGAGAGAAATCCCTGCCCTTAAAAAGTGAAACGTGCCTGTGAGCAGGTCAAAGCAGACCTGTAGTCAGTCACACATTTGTGGCTCCTCCTCCAGCATCAGCCCACACTCATCACCTCCTCCAAAGTCTTAAACTGAGTCTAGATGTCTTCTTCTCACACATCCCCATGGTATCTAGCATCTTGTTGAACACACATTAAAAGCTCTCTGAAATGTCTTCTTAAAAGAAAGACAATGAGAATGGGAGATAGGATATGTGAAAGAGAAAAAAGGAAAGAAAAGAAGAAAAAAAATCAGTTCAGACCAACATAGCAGCTATTCTCTCTCTACACAGTTGTGAAGAACTACTACTGTTTTATTCTTTCTCTAAGTAACAAAATCCCAATAATTTATGCAGTTAAGAGAAGTCAGTGTTCTTCTGGCAAAGGACCTCAAACCAATATTAAAGTTTAGATTTATCTGAGTAAAAGCAATTAGCTTCTTGGCAAGTATTGAAACAGTAATTGTGCAACTTAAGTATCCTAACCTCTCTTTCCCCCCATTTGGAATTTGCCCAATTTATAACTGACAGGTTGCACTTCATAAATGTTGCTGTCTTTGGGCCACTTCCCTGTACAAAGACTACATTTGTCCCCAAGAGTTTTTTGTATCAGGTCTATACTCTTATTCCAGGATTTATGATCTACTCTTTAACCTTATCCTAACAATACTCTAACCTTCCTGCAAAGAATTTTATGTTTTATAATTGCCCTAAACAATATCCACTTCTGTCAGAAAGTCTTAACATTCTTCTTTTTATGTCTACACACTCAAGGTAATGCTGCTTTCTCTCCATAGATTTCTTTTTCTTTCCCACATCTAGTATGTTACCATTATAAGAACTTCCTCTTCTTAGTGACTATAGACCTCGTAGTCATGGAATTAAAAAAAGAAAAGGAATAGATAGGTCTGGATTCCAGAATTCAATAATTTAATTGATCTCATGATAACTGTCACCATCAAGAGATGCTGCAATGCAGGTGGTACTATGACCCAACTATACCTCAAACAAACCTTGATAAGACATATAAGATTACTTTTTTATTGTCATCATAGGTGAGCCCTCTGTAACTGCCTCTATAATATCTCTTCTACTACAAATGTGTCAGCACTAGTCATTCAAAACATTTCTCCATTGGCAGTTGTTATGTCAAATGATATTAAGACACTGAGGATTCATTCATGATCAAGATAAACCTCATCCCTGCCCTTTCAGAACTTCTATTTCAATGAAGAGAATTAATACATAAATGAGATATTTTAGTGCCATCAAAAAAACTAAGATGATGTGACAGTAAATTGGACAAAGGAGAGACAATTATAGATTGAGTCACCTATCAGAGAAGATTTGCTGATGTTGTGAAATGTTGAGTTGAAGCCTCATTAAAAGACGGTATTTCAAGAGACTGGGAAAGAGGATGCCAAGTAGCGGGACTGACAAGAACAAGTTTCTTAAGTTTGAAATGATGTTGGTGTACCTGGGCAGTGAGTGTGTTCAGTGTGGTGGCAGTATAGTAAGGAAGAGAGAAAATGGCACATTAAGAAAAGAGGAAACGAGTACAAAGCATTCAGACCTTGTGGACCAAGATATGGAATTTACATTTTATTGAAAATAAAATGAGAAGCTGCTAGAGAATTTTGGCAAGGGATTAACATCCAATTTTCATGTCAAAATTGTTCTGCTTCCTCCATGGAGAAGGGAGAAGAGAACACATCAGTTCCACCTGTGTTCCAACTTCAGAGATAGGTTCTTGAAAACATTATCAGTTTTGGAATAAAGTGACTTTTTATGTCTGCTGATGATCACCTAAAAGTTTCTAGGTAGACCTTTGTTCTCTTGACGTATTAGCACTAAAGGTATTGTCTGCACATTTAACATCAGTAATCAAATAACAACCAAACATTTGAAAGTGATAAATACAAGCAGATAGAGCTGAAGAAAAATAAGGGAAAGTTCTGATTATTACTGCATAGGCCAGCTTATCAGACAAGGACGTAATAAGGCTGAAACAATGCCTAGTTACAAATGCACTAACCAGGGCATTTTTGTCTTTATGTGGAAAACATGGCTTAACTTCTCCAATTCTTATTGACTGCACTTGATTTCAACTTTCAACAACTAGGCATAACTCATTTTATTCTGCTCTGTTTTATTGGGCTTTGCAGATAATGTGTTTTTTTACAACACAAATTGAGATTGTGACAACCCTGTGTCAAGCAGGTGTATGGGCACCATTTTTTCAAAAGCATTTGCTTACTTGGCCTCACATTTTGTTAGTTCTTGCAACGTTTCAAACATTTCCACTATTATTATATTTGTTATGGGCTTCCCTGGTGGCTCAGTGGATAAGGAATCTGCCTGCAATGCAGGTGACACAGGTTTGATCCCTGAGTCAGGAAGATCCTCTGGAGAAGGAAATGGCAACTCACTCCAGTATTCTTGCCTAGGAAATCCCATAAGCAGAGGAGCCTGGCAAGCTACTGTCCATGGGGTTGCAAGAGTTGGACACATCTTAGCGACTAAACCACAATGTTTGTTATAGTGATCAGTGAATGGCAATCTTTGATGTTACTATTGCAAAAGAAAATTCACAGCTGGCTGAAGGCTTAGATAGTGATTAGCATATTATAGCAATGAAGTATTTTTAAATTAAGATACATATGCTGTTTTATAGACATAATGCTATTGCACACTTATACTAGAGTACAGTATAAACATAACTTGTATGCACTGGGAAGCCAAAAACTTCATGTGACTCACTGTATGCAATAGTTGCTTTATTGTGGTGGTCTGGAACCAAACCCATGATATCTCTGAGGTGTGCTTCCTAGGTGGTGCTAGTGGTAAACAACTTGCCTGCCAATGCAGGAGACATAAGAGATAGAGGTTCAATACCTAGGTCTGGAAGATCCCCTGGAGGAGGGCTTGGCAACCCACTCCAGTATTCTTGCCTAGAGAATCCCATGGACAGAGGAGCCTGGTGGGCTACAGTCCATGGGGCTGCAAAGAGTTGGACATGACTGAAGCAACTTAGCATGCACACATGCACACACACACACACACATGTTTTATGTCATGTATGTGCTGAATGTATACTCCTGCTAGAACTACAGCCTTTGCAATGAAGCAAAATAGGGAATTTTGACAATTTACTTTTGGCCAATATCTGTCCTCAGAATGTATTGCTAACAAAACCAGATAGTATTCAATAAAGGAAATGAGCCAGGTTGTATTCAACCTGTTCAAACATGTTCAGAAAATTATATAACCCTAGTAGGTAATAAGTGGGAAATACTGAGTGGTTGTATTGACAAGATACTGAGCACAAGGAAGGAGAAAGTTCTGATTAGAAAAATACATCAGAGATATGTAAGTCCAAAAGTGAATGGGAGCAGGGGTAAACTAGAAAGAGCTGGGGAATGTATGCTCTCTACCATCAGTAGTTATTAAACCTGGCTGAATGGGGTATGCTGCTGCTGCTGCTGCTGCTAAGTCGCTTCAGTTGTGTTCAACTCTGTGAGACCCCATAGACAGCAGCCCACCAGGCTCCCCTGTCCCTGGGATTCTCCAGGCAAGAACACTAGAGTGTGTTGCTATTTCCCTCTCCAATGCATGAAAGTGAAGAGTGAAACTGAAGTTGCTCAGTCGCGTCAGACTTAGCAACCCCATGGACTGCAGCCCACCAGGCTCCTCCGCCCATGGGATTCTCCAGGCAAGAGTGCTGGAGTGGGGCGCCACTGCCTTCTCCTGATAGAGCTCTAGTAGATATTTAATGTTTTTCTTCATGTTGCCTAGCATTTAAGTTTCTACTTCCTGTTAGAATCTTATCTTCCTGTTTTCAAAGTCCCCATTTGTGTAGCTTTGATGAAAGATCAGCTCCATAGATACCAAAGTGGGTGATATTTCTCATTCCAGTAGAGCTAAGAGACAGCACGTGATTCAGGAGTGCCCATTTTGATGTCAGTGGCAGTCTGAACCAGTCCCTTACTGCCATATAACCTTGTCATTCTTCCATTAACTAGCTTTTTAGAACCCCTCTGGCCTTTGTTCATTTCCCAAATCAAATCCCCAAGGCCATCAAGAATATTTTGAGCCTCCAATTCCCCTCTTATATATATTTGCCCAGAATAGACAAAATTTAGTTCTAATGCTTGATTAATACTGACTCAGGCAATGTTTAATCATTTTTTCCTGGTGTCCAAACTCCCCCCAAGCTAATGGGGCTCAATCCTACTAACGAGTTCAGTGGAAGTTTCTGCTGTCTTCCCAAGGTGCACAGCACCCCCAGTTTTCTTCCAACTCAGAATCCACCCTTAGGATACAAAAAATTATTAAGAAAACTTTGAAGCCAAAGCTAGAACAGTTATTCTTAAATTTAGTACTCTTAGAATCTGATATGGTGTTCATTGAAAGTGTAGTTTCAGAGACTACACTAACTCAAAAGTAAAGCATGGGAGAAGCCCAGGGATTTATATTTTTTATAAGCATGGAGCCAAGGAGCTAGAATTCTGTTTGGTGAGCACATTTGTGTCCATTTGGCTTTGAAGGAGAAGAACCGCATTTGGATGGTTCTCCATCCCATCATGTATTTCATGTTTCCTTCATATTTACCTCACTGGCTGATTTCCAGAGAAATTTGTGATTTCTTTGGCCTTCAATGTACAATTTGCTCTGATTTGTCTGTGCCTTCTTGGGAATTTCTTGTTACCATTTAAAGTTTATTTATTTATTTTGTTGAAGTGTCTAGCTTCTTACAATCAACTTTAGAGCATTTTGCAAAGGTCAATGTAATCACTGCTCTACTGAAACAACTTAAATTCTGCTCTTCTAAAGAATGCTTCCTCTCAGTTTGGGGATTGTAAACATTTTCATTAGCAACCAGTTGCCAAGGAGTCCTGTTATAAGTTGAGAAATAATATCTACCGCTTCATATCTTCCCTTGTGACTCAGCTAGTAAAGAATCTGCCTGCAGTGCGGAAGACCTGGGTTTGATCCCTGGGTTGGGAAGATCCCCTGGAGAAGAGAAAGGGAACACACTCCAGTATTCTGGCCTAGAGAATTCCATGGACTGTATAGTCCATGGGGTTGCAAAGAGTCGGACACGACTGAGTGACTTTCACTTCATGTCTCAGAGAACACAGAAATGTGTTTCCTTTTACTCCATCAAAACTACTGACTATTGAGAATGAAATATCTTCAGAGTAAATTGCAATTAAATTTTATTCTTTTGAAGATAATTGTACATTTACTGTACTGAGTAGAACTTCTGTGAGAAGGAAAAAACTCAAAACATTTTATTCTAAGATTCATATAGTTTTCATATGGCTATATGATAACAATAATCCTGGCTGGAGGTTGACAATATAAGTTTTAATTATGTATCTAACTTTTTTTATTCTTATAATTTAAATATTCATTTTTTTCATCTATTAAATGGGTATAATTCTACCTGGCCTAATTATATAGGACAAGATTAAACTTCATAAACTATAAAAACACTTCACAAACAGAAATTACTGGTAAATATGATGCAAATATGACATTCAATTTAAACAGTGTTAAGAGGTAACAAGAACAACAGCAGTGGTTCATATAGTTTCATATATTTGGCTTTATTTTAAGCTCTATGTGTGTGTGAGTCTAAGGAGAAAAAGCAAGAGAGTGATTGATTTAACACTCAGAAACACCCTATGAAATTGATCTTTCTCAGATGAGAAGCTGAGGCATAGAGAAGTTAAATAACCTTTCAAAGACCCCATAGATTTTTCACAGGTACTTTACAGAAATGCAGCAAGAACAAAAGATTTTTTAATTTATTTATTTTAATTGGAGGCTAATTACTTTATAATATTGTAGTGGTTTTTGCCATACATTTACATGAATCAGCCATGGGTATACATGTGTCCCCTATCCTGAACCCCCCTACCACCTCCCTCCCCATCCCATCCCTCAGGGTCATCCCAGTGCACTGTCCCTGAGCGCCCTGTTTCATGCATCGAACCTGGACTGGCGATCTATTTCACATATGATAATATACATGTTTCAATGCTATTCTCTCAAATCAGCCCACCCTCGCCTTCTCCCACATAGTCCAAAAGTGTGTTCTTTACATCTGTGTCTCTTTTGCTGTCTCACATATAGGGTCATCATTACCATCTTTCTCAATTCCATATATATGTGTTAGTATACTGTATTCGTGTTTTTTTTTTTCCTGACTTACTTCACTCTGTATAATAGGCTCCAGTTTCATCCACCTCATTAGAACTGATTCAAATGCATTATTTTTAAAAGCTGAGTAATATTCTATTGTGTCTATGTACTACAGCTTTCTTATCCATTCGTCTGCTGTGATGAACATCTAGGTTGCTTCCATGTCCTGGCTATTATAAACAGTGCTGCAATGAACCCTGGGGTACACGTTTCTCTTTCAATTCTGGTTTCCTCGGTGTGTATGCCCAGCAGTGGGATTGCTGGGTCATATAGCAGTTCTATTTCAAGTTTTTTAAGGAATCTCCACACTGTTCTCCATAGTGGCTGTACTAGTTTGCATTCCCTCCAACAGTGTAAGAGGGTTCCCTTTTCTCCAGACCCTCTCCAGCATTTATTGCTTATAAACTTTTTGACAGCAGCCATTCTGACCAACGTGAGATGGTACCTCATTGCGGTTTTGATTTGCATTTCTCTGATAATGAGTGATGTTGAGCATCTTTTCATGTGTTTGTTAGCCATCTGTATGTCTTCTTTGGAGAAATGTCTGTTTAGTTTTTTGGCCCAGTTTTTGATTGGGTCATTTATTTTTCTGGAATTGAGCTGCGTGAGCCTCTTATATATTTTTGAGATTAATTCTTTGTCAGTTGCTTCAATTGCTATTATTTTCTCCCATTCTGAAGGCTGTCTTTTCACCTTGCTTATAGTTTCCTTCGTTGTGCAAAAGCTTTTAAGTTTAATTAGGTCTCATTTGTTTATTTTTGCTTTTATTAATGAACATACCAATATTCACAAATGTTTCGGATTGACCCTGCATCTTGATAGTGCCATGACATAAATATACACTTTTCTTTTTATGAAGCTCAAAAAAAGTGCATTTGATTTAGCTAAGTGGAGTTTGTACTATTCTCACTTCCTTTCCAAATCCTATGACTCTAAGATGATTGCCTGCCTTTACGCAAATAGTAAAAATAGACAACTGGAATGCCATGTAATTGCTGGAATTTTAATTGGATGGGAAAGAGGAGCATAAAATAGTATTACAGTCAGAGCCAGCCTAGATTTAAAGACAGTGACTATTTAAGTTTGTGATTTCTGAGGCTTCTTCAGAATCCTCACCAGAGAACTACACCTACACCTTTCCTTACCTAATCTCAAATTCCCACCAACATCATTCTGTGTTATATCACTTTTAAATCAAATTTGTTTTGATAAAAGGCATAGAAATTATGCTCATTGTGTAGCATCGTGAATTATGATTAATAGTAACCATGAAATTACAGCAATGATTTTGTGCTCACTAGATTATGACATCCTTAGCAGGGTTATGGGGATTCCCTTGTGGCTCAGCTGGTAAAGAATCCACCTGCAATGTGGGAGACCTGGGTTTGATCCCTGGGTTGGGAAGATCCCCTGGAGAAGGGAAAGGCTACACACTCCAGTATTCTGGCCTAGAAATATTCTGGCTCCTGTAGAGTCCATGGGGTCGCAAAGAGTCAGACATGACTGAGCAACTTTCACTTCACTTTAGCAGGGTCATAAGAGGTTAAAAGTATAAAACTTGATTTATCAGTTTTACCTGCCTCTAGAATTAGGAAAAAGACTGCCACTACTGGATTAAGTCTAAGAATAGTCAAGTTCAGTAAGAGATCTTTAGAGTTCCCAGGGTGAATGCAGGAAACCTGGAGAATCTGATGGCCCTGTGATCATGATATTCAACCCGTCCGTGCAAAAGGGCAGCAGAACAGGAGCTGAAGGGAGCTGGGCAGTCCCATGAGGGGTTACAAACAAGACATACCAGCCTCAGCCAGGTATCAATATGAAGGCCCCTGGGCCCTGGTTCAGGGCAGGAAGTAGGGCCACATTCTGGAAAAAGAGCCATGTTGGAATAGGATGTGTCAGGAAAGCAAAATCATTGCCACTTTTTTGAAACAATATAGGAGGCATTTATTTCATGCCAGATTCTTTGTCAAGAATCTCATGCTCCTGAGCTGTCTTTTAGTGAGGAAGTATTTTTAGCTGGTATAGCCCTTCTAGTCTCCTTCTAGTCACTGGACAAGCATGACTTATATAATTAGTGATTTTGTGAGGAGGAGATAGTCATGCTCGGCCCAAAAGATATGCAGTCTCTGTGTCTTGTAGGTCTGCCAGCTTTTGGAGAGAGCAACTCTGTGACCTCAACTGTGTGATTAGTGTCTGCCCCTACAAAGGGGGTTGGGGGGTGGTGGTGCTCAGGTCATTTTACTGTGTGGATGACTAAAAATATGACTTTATTTCCTGAGTGAAGAATTAGCCCATGGTGAGCACACACTGAGGCCGTATCAACCAAGTCAGCCTTTATCAGCAATAACACTAGTTTTTAGTTTTCCACTTGTCTTTTGTGTCTTATTTCTCAGATGCTTCTATATTTGGAGATGAAAGGGATGTGATTTATTGACTCCCTGGAGTCCTAATCCATATGTCAACTCCTTTAACTCTTGCAATATTATTGGTACTCTTGTTAGTTTCCATTGTGGTTATAACAAATAATCGCAAACACAGCACTTTTAAACAACACAAATTGATTACCTCATCATTTCTGTAGGTCAGAAGCATAGCACAATGTGGCTGAATTCTCTGCTCAGTGTCTCAGTGATGAAATCAAAGTACTGACTGGAGCTGCAGTCCTCAACTTGGACTCCAGATCCTCTAGAAATAGCTGATCATTGCAGGAACTCATTCCTTCTCTTGTTTTCCATGGGCCCCTCCATCATCAAACATTTCCAGGCTTCAGATCCCTCTGAACTGCTCTTTTGCCTTTTTTTCTTTTTAAGGTTTCATGTGGCCCAACCTAGATGATTCAGGATCATCTCCCAATCTTAAACTTGACATAATAGGCACATTAATTATAGCCACAAAGTCCCTTTTCATCACGTCAGAGGGTGTGACTCCTGGGAACAAAAATCATGAGGGCTATATTTCTGCTAACCACAGTTAGATAATAACATTCCTATTTTGGAAATAAGAAAGTTGAGACTCAGAAAAGATAAAGAACTGGTCATAAATCACACAGATGGTAAATGGCAAAGCTAGAATCAAAGGGTGAGTGTCTCTGAGTTCAGGTTCAGTACTGCCCTTGATCTCAAATTTCCTACGTTCTTGCCCACTGTTCACCTTGGACAAATGATGCATAATCAAACACAGCATTTTTCTTTATAACAAGGAACAGAAAGACATGCTCATTGTGCTTCCAAACCCCTCTCTTTCCTTCATCTTATTTTTTCTGTTTTCACTCCCATCTGATAAATGTTCCCACTTCCTCACAAATGAGAAATGATTAGGAAAAGAAAAATAAAGGGTTGATAATAAAACAAGGAAATAAGAGAGAGAGGTACAACAGGGGAGAAAAAAAAGGATGGAGGCAAGAAAGAGAGAGAAAGTGAAAAGAAAAAAGTCAAGAAAAGGGAAGGCACAGGTAGAGATGACACTGAAGTGACTCAAATAAATTCGCTATATTCTAGGATAATGATTTAGGCACTGAGAGATTAGTTAAAATTTTCCCCACTACTCCGTTTATATTCCCAAGTAAAGCCTGCATATTGCTGGCCCCAAACAAAACACACAATCTGGCATTAAAGAGCTCAAGATTCTTTAGCTGTTGTAATATTTTAATGACTTGGGGCCAGAATTTCAGCTTGAGGCCATGTCGGCCTGCTTTGCTTCTCACCCTTGTCCTAGCGACCTGTCCTCAAGGCCAATCCCTCAGGCCCTCTCTCCTACAGTACACCCATCCCAGTATCCACAACTTACTTTTTTGATTACATCTTTGCCATCTTGTCTCCTGAAACCCCTATTTTACTGGAAATGTACCCTCAACCTTTTTTTTTTTCCTTTTTAATAAAATGTTCCCTTTGCAGGCAGATCTCCCTAAAGGTCAGTTCCTTTCATCACTTACTATGTGAAAGACACTGTTCTAGTGCTGAGGACAGGAAAACATAAAAAGACATGCTCATTGTCTCTGTAGATTTTACAGCCTGGCAATTAAGTAGGACAGAAAATAAGTAGATAATGTTAATGTTGAAAGGTTAAAGGGAATAATAATTGACACCGTGATTTTTTTTTTTTTTTTTTTTTTGCCTTCCATTCCTGTTTCAAACCATCACTCTTCCACTCTCAAGAATCTCTTTCTTTAAGACATTTACTGTGCCAATATATTTTGCCTACCCTCAAGGCTACCCAGGGATACTTCTAAATATCTCCAACCCACTCATTTTTCTTTTCCCTTCAGGGAGCTTCCCAGGTTTTTCTCTTCTTCATGAGTGTCCTCCCTCTACTTCTGTTTACCTCCTCCTCTCAGGTACTTAAACTTCCTCAACCCCAGGTAAAAAAAATAAATAAATAATTCGATTTGTAGACTTCCTTTTTTGATTCCCTCTTAATGGATCAGATCAAGGCTAATTCTTCCTCATGTTCTTTAGATTTATTGCTTTGTGCTTAACAGAAACTGTGATTCATCAGTAATCTCTGATTTCCTCTTTGAGCAACATTCAAACACTAACAAGCCCCAGCCTCCTTAAACAAAAAAAAGCTTGCCCTATATCCCATCTTAATCCTTAGTTAACTGCTTATCTCTCGTCTATATTTTGTTATACACCTTCTTGAAGAAGGAGTACTGGCTACTATCATCACTAGCTCAGCTTAAATTTAATCTAGAACCCAAGAAAATGAAACTAATAATATTTCACTGAAATGCTCAGCAGGTGTGACTTCATAGCTAGATACACACACATGGAAAAAAGGTAACATTTCTTATTTTCTATCAGTAAGAGTAATACCTGTCAGAATGGCTCTCATCCAAAAGAACACAAATAAAAATTGTTGGCAAGGATACAAAGAAAAGGGAATACTTATGTACTGTTGGTTGGAATGTAATGCAGCCACTGTGGAAACCAGTATGAAGATTTCTTACAGAACCAAAAATAGTTTTTAGCAATTCTACTCTTGGGTATATATCAAAAAACAAAAAACACAGATCCATAAAGATACACACATCCCAGTGTCCATAGCAACATTATTTACAGTAGCCAAGACATGGAAGCAACCTAAGTGTCCATCAACAGATAAAGAAGTTGTGGTATAGATACACAATCGAATATTACTCAGCCATTTAAAAGAATGAAATTTTACCATTTGCAGCAGCATAGACGGATTTGGAGGGCATTATGCAAAGTGAAATAAGAGAAAGACAAATACTATATGATATCACTTATATGTATAATCTAAAAAAATACAACAAGCTGGTACATATAACAAAAAAGAAACATATTCATAGATACAGAGAACACATTAGAGGTTACCAATGGGGAGGGGGAGGAGATGGTACCAATTATTGGGTGTAAGATAGGCTCAAGAATGAGTAAATACCCCCAGGATGTCGGGAAATCCAATCTTTGCTTTCCTAAGGGCTCCCTGCTTCCTAGGGTCACACTGAACTGAAAAGTTTATGCATTATCTGGGAAACAAAGGCTCCATTTGTATAATCATTTCTTCACTACCAGCTGCCAGTCTCGCCTCCCACCACTTCCTGTTCGCCCTTTTGCAATAGTCTTATCACCTACTTGCTGTGATGCTCATTACTGAGTCTAATCCTTCACTAATCCTGTTTTCTCTACAGGGGTTGTCCTTTTCTTCCTTCCTTGCTTGGATCTCTCCTGTTTATTCTGCAGAACTGAGTTCAAGTTGTCCTTCTTCCTTCTTTGAACACTCCCTGACCCACAGAATGATTTACACACCCTCATTGCCATTGCATTCTGCACAAACTTTGAGTAATTATTCCTAGATTCTTGATTAGGCCAGAGAATATATTAGGCTCCCAAAGAATTTATAATCTGGAGAAGTATCTAAATGGGGAGAAAAGGTGATTGCAATGCTCTCTGTGATGTTCGGCAGGAGTAATTAAAGAACCTAGGAAATTTTTAAAATAGTTAACATATTCAATGTTTTATGTGTCACATATAATCTAAATATTTCATATGTTACCTCATTTAATTCTTACCAAAAACTATGAACAAAAAACTTGTACCCATTTAGTAACTTGTCCAAGGACTCATGGCTAATGCACAGACTAATGGAAGTCTGGCTTCAGGACATACTCTGTTAATCTACATACTACATTATTTCACTGTGTTTGATAGCATTGCCTCAACAGTGAGTATTGGCTAGGACATAAGAACTAAGATGAGATTATCTAGTCAAAGGGTAGGAGCAAAGAGAAACTGTGGAAATTGAAGAGTGGTGAGAAATGAGCCTGCAAGGATAAGGAGTGTCTGAATAATAAAGGGACCAGGGAATTCTATAAGAATTTTGCATTCATCATGGCAACAAAGGGAAGTCACTAGGATGTCCTCCCACAAGGATGGATCATAACCAGTAGTCGTTGGACTGGGCTGCCTTGTGCATGGTGGTACCCTGCAACTGAGGACAGCTGCCTATGGGGATGGTGACTCTTGGCTATGGATGGAGTGACTGGCCTACAGTGGGGACCTGGGTGGAACCACAGTATCTGCCACATCTCAGCTCTGAGGGGCTTACAACCACTTGCTTTCTAGGTGATTTCTCCCCATCAGGGAAAAGCTTTGCTAGGGGTCTGGTTAACCTGATTTCTTGGAAGGAAATTTTGTGAGAGAAGGGTTGGTAGGATGAACTACAGCCCCTGTTGCAGAGTTTGATCTCAGAACTGAAACTGATACTCACCATCTCTCTCCTTCACCACCCATTCCAGACTCCTGCTTCCCTTAGCCAACACTTCTTCTGGTCCAGGCAGTTTGCCTGTATGGATGTGAGCTACACCATCATTTCTGAAGTTCTGGAGCCCCTGGTCACTGTGCCATTTCCAGGCTGTGGCTGTTCCCCTACATGCCATTGACACCAGGCATGGCAGTGCCACAGGCATCCCAGCGGATCAGCTATGGGCCAGACACATTCATCCCTCCTGCCCTGGGTAACAGCTGCCCTGCCTCCCCCTGAAGATGGGATCCGTCACCAGTGCTGGGAGCGTGGCTCCTTTCTTTCCCTGCTGGCCTCATGGCAGGAGGATCCTGGACGACTAGGTGGCAGCAAGAGTATAAATGTCAGTGCTGCCGTTCCTGGGAACCAGAGCTTCTAAGTCTGTGGAATCTACACTGTGTGGGTGGAAAACACAAATTTCCTCCAGGAAACTAGGCCGACCAGAATCCTGGCAAAGCTTTTCCCTGATGGGGAGAAATTATCTAAAAAGCAAGTGGTTGTGAGCCCCTCAGAAATGGAATGGATACTGTGGTTCCACCCAGGTCTCTGCTGTAGGGCCAGTCACTCCATCCTCAGCCAAGGGTCACCATCCCTATAGGCAGCTGTCCTCAGTTGCAGGACACCACCCACATAAAGCAGCCCAGCCCAGCAACTGATGTGGGGTTTTAAAGGCCCGGCCTTCTTGTGTGAGTTTGGAAGGATTCAGTGCTCCCCACAGGATCAACTGGGGCCTCAGCAGGAACTATTAATACACTGTAGGTCACTTTCTCCATCTGCTCAATCCTGCCCCTTCACTTCCTTACTAGTGCATTTCCTGAGAGAACATCCTCAAACCCCTTTAGTCCAGAATTCTCTGGTCACAGATTCTGTTTCCAGAGGCCCAGTGTGAGTCCTGAGGTCTGAAGGCAGGCTGCTGCGGGAGGGGGAGCCGGAGCGGAAGAAGCACAGACAGTAACAGTGGCAACTCTTTCCATCAAGGAAACCAATGTGGCGGTAGCTCCAAGGAGCAGGTGGGGTTGAGAGTTTTTCCTTCTGTTGTTACTGGCTGTTTAAGCCTTAAGTATGCCTCATTTTTGACAGAAAAGAGAGGGAGAAGAGGAACATACACTAAAGATGATGAAAATGAACATTGAGTTTGTGGAGGTGAAAGGAAGCACGAAAATCAAAGGCTTAAGTAGCGAGAGTTAACCTTGTTTCAGTGGATTGTTGTTCAGTCGCCCAGTTGTGTCTGACTCTGTGCAAACCCATGCACTACAGCACACCACTCTTCCCTGTCCTTCACAGTCTCCCTGTGTCTGCTAAATTCATGTCCATTGAGTCGATTAGGCCATTCAACCATCTCATCCTCTGTGTCTCCTTCTCTTCCTACCCTCAAACTTTCCCAGGATCAGTCTTTTCCAGTGAGTTGGCTCTTCACATCAGGTGGAGCTTCAGCTTCAGCATCAGTCCTTCCAATGAATATTTAGGCTTGATTTCTTTTAGGACTGACTGGTTTGATGTAGTGTACTGTATGACATGAATCTGACTTAAGTTTTTGCAAATAGTTAGTCACTCATTTCAGCACTAATTTTGACTAGTTCGTTCTTTTCATACTTATATAAATTGCTGCTTTTTTCACAAAATAATCCTCATATAGTCCTGAGCCTGTCTTTAGACTCTATTTCATAACTTTTTCTATTTCTCATCTAATACTAAATTGATACAATTACTACAGTTTATATGACATTTCAGTAAATGGGAGGACAAAACCATCTGCCTCAGTGCCCTGAAATATTTTTAAATATTTCAAAATTTGTCATATATATCATGAATTTTACTTTGCTTTTTAGGTTTACCTCCAGGATGTATTATTTTTTTGTTTCAAGACAGAATTTTTACGTTGTATTTTCATATGTGTTGTTGAGATGAAGAGGGCTATAGATTTTATTGTATTGATCTTTTATTAATCCCTGTATGAAATTTTTACAAGTTTTTGCACTTGTTCACTTAGATTTTTTCAGAGAGCAATTTTCTTTTTTCAATAATTTATTTCTTATTAATCTTATTAGCTAAAACCTATTATATTATATTATTCTCTGAGATGGGGCTTCCCCGAGGATCAGCAGTAAAGAATCCACCTGCCAATGCAGGAGACGCAGTTTTGATCCCTGGATCAGGAAAAGCCCCTAGAGATGGACATGCAACCCACTCCAGTATTCTTGCCTGGAAAATTACATGGACAGAGAATCCTGGTGGACTGCGGTCTATGAGGTCACAAAAGAGTTGGGGATGACAGAGTGACTAAACAACAATAACATCTTCTGAGATAAAGATTTGAGTGCAAGAGGATTTGGGAGGAGTGCTCTTGGAGTCAATACCTGTTGGAGGGAAGAGAAGGAAATAAGACTGAGCAGAAAGATAAGGTGGGTTGCTATGCAGTAAGGATAAAGCAATCACATAAAGTCCTTAGTAACCTACATGGAGGGCTAAGCTTATAAGATCCTTTCAGAGTTTTGGCAAGGACCTCAGACGTCCAGTCACTGGATTCTGGCTATTCCTGAAGCGGAGCAGAGCCTGAGGCCAGGTGATTCACATCAACTGATGCAATTCCTGGCAGCACTCTCAGCAACAACCCCAGGAGCGAGGAAGTAAGTGTGCCTGTTCTGAGGGCTATCTGGGTAGCATGTTACAGCATTCATAACTTTCACGAAAGATGAGGTAATTTTGTGTTTTAAAAAAAATTATTTATGTGGTTGTGCCAGGTCTTCGGAGAAGGCAATGGCACCCCACTCCAGTACTCTTGCCTGGAAAATCCCATGGATGGAGAAGCCTGGTAGGCTGCAGTCCATGGGGTCGCTGAGGGTCGGACACGACTGAGTGACTTCACTTTGACTTTTCACTTTCGTCCATTGGAAAAGGAAATGGCAACCCACTCCAGTGTTCTTGCCTGGAGAATCCCAGGGATGGGGGAGCCTGGTGGGCTGCCATCTATGGGGTCGCACAGAGTCGGACATTTCTGAAGTGACTTAGCAGGAGTGACTTAGCAGCAGCCAGGTCTTAGTTGCAGCTTGTGAGATCTTCTATCTTCTTTGCTGCATTCCGGATCTTCATTATCACATGCGAGCTCAGTTGTGGCATGTGGGTTCTACTTCCCAGACCAGGGACTGAATAGGGCCCCCTGCCCTGGGAGCTGGAGTTTTAGTTACAGGATCACCAAGGAAGTCCCTGTGTCTGTTCCCAACATGATCATGAATTAACTAGTTTATACAATTTGGGGGCAAACTACTACTAAAGCGTATCTGCATATTTGCATTATCTTTCGTGTTTGCAATTAGCAGGATTTCCCCTCTCCTGTTTCCCATCCGCAGCCCCTCTCCACTCTGGCCGTGCTGCCCGTTCTACCCCTAGAGGCCTGGGAACTCCATGGGCCAGAATCTCACCCAGAAAGTTTGTGTCCAGGTTTCGGGAATTGGAAGCACCTGCTCCAGGCTTGAAAACAGCAGCGGCCACCATTTTCTTGTTCTTCAGGCAGCAGGAGCAGAAGCCCGGGTTTCAGTAAAGAAATTGCAGCGGCTTCTGGGCGTTTTCCTGTGAATCTTCTGCCTCGGTTTTCAGAGCACAGTCTAGCCCAGAGGTTCGCAAGGAATCATCATCACCTGGCAGCCTGAAACAGTACAAATTCTCAGACCTACTGCAGACCGACCCATCCAGAAGCTCTTGAAGGTAAGCGTTTTCCTGAGTTCCCTGGTTGAGAACCGTCGACACTGGTATTCATACAACAGACCGTGACAGAGTTTGCAAACTGGGTTTGGTTAACAGAATTACCAGGAGTTATTCGGAAAATTACACATTCTTGAGTCCCACCACATATCAACCTGGTAAGACTCTCCAGAAAAAGGCCCCATGAATATATATGTATATAATTTTGTCTGCACTGCCCAACATGTGGGATCTTAGTTTCCCAACCTCCCCAACCAGGGACCCAGGGGGTGCCCCCTGTATAGGCAGCGGAGTCTCAACTACTGGACCGCCAGGACAGTCCGCCATCAATGTGTATAGTCTTAACAAGTATCCGCGGTGATTCTGCATTTGTGGAAAATTGGTCAAGTATTGCTTTGTGGTCTCTACAGTTCCTTGTTTAAACACCATTCCCTTTTCCTTATAGTGTCAATGGAAGGGAAAAACAGTTATATTTAATGAAAAAAAAACTGTAACTTGTTTGGAAAACCTGCTTACTCAGCATTAACATCCATTTAAAAAACTTGCAGTTGTAGGTTTTATATTTCTCACTCTTACTCAGACTAACCAAGGATGACTTTATCACAGTCACCGTTAAAATTTCAGACATCTCAACTCCGTTTAGACTTTATTGAATTGGATCCCTGAGAATGGGGCATGCTCAACAAACACACCAGCACCCCAAAATTTTGAGAGCCACCAAACAATTTCCCCCTAGTTTACAGTAGACCACATTAGACCACATGTATCACTAGATGTGCTAGCTATACTGCAAGCAAACTCGGGCAATGGATACCTACAAAGAGTCCTACTATTAACTCTGGGTTTTAGTTTATTCATTGGTAGATGAGGGTGTGGAACAAGATTATTTCTAATTTCTCTTCCTGTTCTAAAGTGTTTTGATGAAATTGGGTATTTATCAACCTGTACACATAGCTACTTCCAAACTTTTATGGTTTTCCTTGGGCCTTCTGATGACCACATCATTTACTGCATTGGCTAGAGGCAGATATTTCAATTTTAAAATTTGATAAAGTTTTATCTCAATTTTGCACCATTTTGGTGCAAAACAAAGGGGTAAGAGAAAGAGGAGTGCTATAAATATTTCATTCATACTCTGATCCACTTCTTACAAATTTATTACTTTTTTCCTAAATATTTTTAAAATGATGACCACATTCTTGAACAGTCTTACAAGATGACTGATTTAGATTTTGCTTCCAGATGAAAACATTTAAATTTGTACAACATCACCAAGTTAATAATATACAAAAACATTCAGTTTTAATTCAATGTCTACTTTTAGCTAAGTATTCTTTATTGTAAAAACAGTCTATATATATTTTTAATGTTATTGAAGTATAGTTGATTTACAATGTGTTGATTTCTGCTGTACAGCAAAGTGATTATTATATATATATATATATATATAGACACACATTGTTTTTCCATATTCCTTTCCATTGTGGTTTGTCACAGGACGTTGAATGTAGTTACCTGTGCTGTACAGTAGGATGTTGCTATTAATCCATCCTATATATCGATGTATCAATAATAGTTTGCATCTGCTAACCCCTAACTCCCAATCCTTCCCTCTCCCAACTTCTCTTCCCCTTGGCAACCACAAGTCTGTTCTGTGTATCTGTCAGTCTGTTTCATTCTGTTTCATAGATATATTCACTTGTGTCTTATTTTAGACTTCATATACAAGTGATATCATATAATATTTAGCTTTCTCTTTGACTTACTTTGCTTAGTATGATAATCTCTAGGTCCATTCATCTTATTGAAAATGACATTATTTTGTTCTTTTTTGTAGCTGAATAATGTTCCATTGTCTGTATATATCTTTTTTATCCATTCCTCTGCCGATGGTCATTTGGGTTGTTTCCTTGTATTTGCTATTGTGAATAATGCTGCTGTGAACGTTGGGGTGCACGTGTCTTTTCAGATCATGGTTTTGTCTGGGTATATGCCTGAGAGTGGGATTGCTGGATCATATGGCAACTCTGATTTTTTGAAGCCTTCATACTGTTTTCTGTAGTGGCTGCACCAACTCACATTCCCAGCAACAGTGTAGAAAGGCTCCCTTTTCTCCACACCCTCTTTAGCACTTGTTATTTGTAGACATTTTAGTGCTGGCCATTCTCACTGGTCTGAGGTGGTGCCTCATTGTAATTTCGATTTGCATTTCTCTAATAATTAGTGATGCTTAAATCTTTTGGTGTGATTGCATATCTCTTTTGGAAATGTCTTTTTAGGTCTTCTGCCCATTTCTTGATTGGGTTATTTGTTTCTGTTGTTGTTGAACTGAATGAGCTGTTAAAATACAGTCTATATTAATGGTTAACATGAATAGATGTTTAACCATTCAGGCTTTTTATTGTTGCTTTGTGTTAAAATGTGTCCTATATTGTACTATGAATAAGTGATGATAATGTATACTCTTGAAGAGAAACTAAACCTGTGTTGAGCAGCATTAATACCATGTCTTGCATTAGTATTTACTAAATGTTTCTTGAATGGTGATTAGTTCCTTTGCCAATTATTTCTGGCACAAATGATGAATTTTAAAAACCTTTTTGCATGACTTGAATAGTAACTAGTAAATCCTTCTATGGGCTTACAGATGCTTCAGGTCTTTTGTCTATAATTTTAATGTATCTTAAAATAATTTCCCATTACCTGAAATGCTAAAATTCCTCTGGATTAATAAGAGTTCTTAAGGACATGAAAGTGGCAACTGTGAGATTACAGCAGAAACCACATTATTTATTTTGTGATTTTGATACATGCAAGGACCATCTTATTGAATGCAGGTGCATCAACAAAGATTGGGGTAAGGAAAAAATCCATTAACCACATAAATTTGATAAAGAGTTCTTACATTGTTTGGTGACTTAATCTTGAATGATAAATAAAAAGTGTTGATTTGCTGACTTTTCCTGTCTGTTTTCAAGATGCTCCCCCAAGCTAACTTAACAGTTACCTTACTTCTGGAGTATTCCGGTCTGGTAAAATGTTCTGAGTTACTGACAAGGAAAGGGCAGAGCCATGGCAGGGGTCATGGTCCAACAAAGCCAAATCTGTTCGGCTTCAGGGTTCAGTTCAGGATCCAATTTGTTTAGCCAGATTTTTTTCCTAATTGAAGTCAGTCATCTCCTTAACTTCAAAATTGCATTATTTAATTTAGATGGTTTTACTCTTATATTCATAATTCTGATGATGTTTGATTTTGGTACTGTTTTATATTGGTGCTGCTGCTAAGTCACTTCAGTCTTGCCCAATTCTGTGTGACCCCATAGACGGCAGCCCACCAGGCTTCCCCATCCCTGGGATTCTCCAGGCAAGAACAGTGGTGTGGGTTGCCATTTCCTTCTCCAATGCATGAAAGTAAATAGTGAAAGTGAAGTCGCTCAGTCGTGTCCAACTCTTCTGCGACCCCGTGGACTGCAGCCTACCAGGCTCCTCCGGCCATGGGATCTTCCAGGCAAGAGTACTGGAGTGGGGTGCCATTGCCTTCTCCTTTTATATTGGTACATTTTTATTAATAAAATTCTATGATGATTATTATATTTTTGAACTTTGAGTAGATTTCATTTTGATACTATTAAAGATAATACTGGTATAATAAAATATATGCTTGTATAAAACATGCCAAACATTTTAAAACATGTAGTTTTTGTAAATTACTCGATATAAAAATTCCTTGCTATCCATAAATTTATTCACCAGCTGGCATAAGAAGTAAGAAATGTTCATGTGCTAAGCAGAAAGAATAGTATTAAGACCTTTGACATTGTGGGACCTGAGTGTTTTTTAAAGAATAAAAGTTACTTATGTAAAAAATTAAATTCCTATGGTAAGTTATGTTTGATATGATTAAACAATGCAAAGTGGTTTTTTTTTTTAAGTAGATTTTACTTTTTAACAAGAACTTTGAAATGATTTGTGTATATTTGAGAAGCACATCAGGCTTGACTATAAAATCAAATTTTCCTTGGTAATATTGTGCTGGAAGAAAAAAGGTATTTTGTAAAGTAACCAATGTTCCTAGAAAATTAAAAGAACAATCATGCCACATAAAGAATAATGAGTCAGCAGGATCAGAGGAAGATGTACTTGATTCTGACTCTGAGTTATGAGATAGCTGACCAGCTCCAGGTCCTGGGCTTGTCATAAGTTACAGATTCATTTCAGACAGAAACATAGGTCAGTCATGATTACAGAGGATAAGTTTTTTCTAAATCATGAACAATAGCAGACCATCAGATTATTTTGCATTCTCTCATTGTATATGCCTTGTTCTGAAAATATGGTTTTTCTGCCTTATTTGAATCAGAATAAAAATTTTAAAAAGCAGAAAGATCACCACAAAAAGTTCTTAGAGGAAATTCTTCAAAAGTTTGTATTTACTTCTCACATTTACAATAAAATAAAAGTGTGCCATAGTTTCTTCACCTTTGTTTATTTTTTAGTGTTTTTACACACAAGGTGTGAAACTAAAAAGACCCCACATTCCTTAATTAACTAAAGAATAAGAAAAGTTAGTTTCTCCAGCAAAAATCATTCTTTAAAATTCTGATTTCCTAAATGATTGGTTTAGACTATTGTTTCTCAGAATCTGGTTTCTGGAACAGCAGCAGCACCTTAATACTTAGAAGTACAGATTCTAGAGTAAAGATTCAGTACTTAAAACACAGATTCTCCGGTCCCACCCAGACCTACTGAATCAGCAACTCTGAAAGTGGAGCCCATCACAGTCTTGACAAGCTTCCCATGGAATTCTGATGCCTACTAAAGTTTGAGATCAACCACTTTTGACTCTGGAACCTAAATACACAAGCTGAAATAGATAGGCCTGAATTTCTGGGTAGACTCATTGGTCCTTGTTGGATCTCAGTCTTGCCTGCTGATCCCTCTTGGAGATGTTTTCAAGGCCTCAGCTCAGATCAATTAAATCTGAATCTGCCTTAGCATCTGCATTTTAAAAGTCCTCTGGTGGTGCTGATGAGCAGCAGGATGGAAAGATGCTGTTGCAGGTCAGCAACTTAGTGCAGGTTTACCATAGACTAACCTGTGGTTGTTCCTGTGCCTTTTCTGTTGACCCTGCTTTTCTGCTTTACTGCATTGGCTGAAATACATGAGCCAAAGAGGATGTGGATTAACTGCCAGTGTAGCTTAGATAAGACTTATTTCCATTTGGAAACCTTTGTATTCAATTTAAAAATCAACCCACTATCCCTTGGATTATTAAAGACTCCACTACTGAATACCTTGCCTTGGACTTAACCTTTTCAATCCATTCTCCACATTATATTCAGGGTTATCTTTCTAAAATGCAAATCTGATCATGTCCAGACTCTTAAGAATGGCTTGCAAGGCTGTGCATAAACTTCTGTTTTGTCTATCCACTATATCCTCCCCAAATTCCTTTGTTTTTGTGTTGTAGCCATTCTAATGTTTAGTTTAGTATGTTAGTTTGACCAAGCTTGTCTTCTCTCTCCTCCTATCATAGAACATGTTATTCTCTTTTCTTGGAACACTGCTCCCTGACAGATGGTCATCTCACCATCACATGTTCATCCAAGTCTTTGATATGATTTCTTCCAAGAAAGGAATTCTTTGGTGGCTCAGACGGTTAAGCATCTGCCTACAATGCGAGACACCTGGCTTCGATCTCTGGGTCTGGCAGATCCTCTGGAAAAGGAAACGGCAACTCACCCCAGTACTCTTGCTTGGAATATCCCATGGATGGAGGAGCATGGTAGGGTACAGTCCATGGGGTCAAAAAGAGTCGGACATGACTGAGCAACTTCACTTTCACTTCCAAGAAAACTTAACTGATTATCCAAGCTTGAGAGAACACTCTTTGAGGAACCTTGAAATCTTTATTTCAATACTGTTATAACTTGCTTATGTCTCTGAAATTCCCAGCAGACTGGAAAACTAAAGAAGTTATTCTTCATATTTTATCACTGAATTTTTATTTCTACATCTAGCCCAGAGCCTATCCATAAAAGTTTTCCATAAATCTTTATTGAGTGAATGAAGGGATTATTTTAAAATAATCTCAACACAGATAACAAAACCAAATAGCTAATTAAAAGTAAACAAATCATGAACAAAAATTTTTCTTGAAAAGGTAATCTATAATCAGGAGTTTTCCAAATGGTTGGCATATTGAATGCAGCACATTCACAGTCTCATCTTTTAGGATTTGAAATAGCTCGACTGGAATTCCATTACTTACACTAGCTTTGTTTGTAGTGATGATTCCTAAGGCCCACTTGACTTTGCATTCCAGGATGTCTGGCTGTAGATGAGTGATCAGATCATCTTGGATATCTGGGTCATGAAGACCTTTTCTGTATAGTTCCGTATATTCTTGCCACCTCCTCTTAATATCTTCTGCTTGTTAGATCCATACCATTTGTGTAATTTATTGTGGCTATCTTTGAATGAAATATTCCCTTTGTATCTCTAATTTTCTTGAAGTCTCTAGTTTTTCCCATCCTATTGTTCTCTAGTCTTTCCCATCCTATTGTTTTCCTCTATTTCTTTGCATTGATCACTGAGGAAGGCTTTCTTATCCCTCCTTGCCCTTCTTCGGAACTCTGCATTCAAATGGGTATATCTTTCCTTTTCTCCTTTAGCTGCTCTTCTTTGAGAGCTATTTGTAAGTCCTCCTCAGACAACCATTTTGCCTTTTTGCATTTCTTTTCCTTGAGGATGGTCTTGATCCCTGCCTCCTGTACAGTGTCATGAACCTCCATCCATAGTTCTTCAGGCAATCTATCAGATCTAATCTCTTGAATCTGTTTGTCATTTCCAGTGTATAATCATAAGGGATTTGATTTAGGTCATAACTGAATGGGCTAGTGGTTTCCCCTTTCTTTAATTTAAGTCTGAATTTGGCAATAAGGAGTTCATGATCTGAGCCACAGTCAGCTCCCAGTCTTGTTTTTGCTAACTGTATAGAGCATCTCCATCTTTGGCTGCAAAGAATATAATCAATCTGATTTCTGTGTTGACCATCTGGTGATGTCCATGTGTAGAGTTGTCTCTTGTGTTGTTGGAAGAAGGTGTTTGTCATGACCATTGTGTTCTCTTGGCAAAACTCTGTTAGCGTTTACCTTGCTTCATTTTGTACTAAAAGGCCAAATGTGCATGTTACTCCAAGTATCTCTTGACTTCCTCCTTTTGCATTCCAGGCCCTATAATAAAAAGGACATCTTTTTTGGGTGTTAGTTCTAGAAGGTCTTGTAGGTCTTCATAGAACCATTCAACTTCAGCTTCTTCAGCATTCCTGATTGCGGCATAGACTTGGATTACTGTGATATTGAATTGTTTGCCTTGGAAACGAACAGAGATCATTCTGTCATTTTTGAGATTGTATCCAAGTACTGCATTTCAGACTCTTTTGTTGACAATGAGGGCTACTCCATTTCTTCTAAGGGATTCTTGCTCACAGTAGTAGATATAAAGGTCATCTGTTTCAAATCCTGAAAGATGATGCTGTGAAAGTGCTGCACTCAATAGGCCAGCAAATTTGGAAAACTCAGCAGTGGCCACAGGACTGGAAAAGGTCAGTTTTCATTCCAATTCCAAAGAAAGGCAATGCAAAAGAATGCTCAAACTACCGTACAATTGCACTCATCTCACATGCTAGTAAAGTAATGCTCAAAATTCTCCAAGCCAGGATTCAGCAATACGTGAACCATGAACTCCCTGTTCAAGCTGGTTTTAGAAAAGGCAGAGGAACCAGAGATCAAATTGCCAACATCTGATGGATCATGGAAAAAGCAAGAGAGTTCCAGAAAAACATCTATTTCTGCTTTATTGACTATGCCAAAGCCTTTGACTGTGTGGATCACAATAAACTGTGGAAGATTCTGAAAGAGATGGGAATACCAGACCACCTGACCTGCCTTTTGAGAAATCTGTATGCAGGTCAGGAAGCAACAGTTAGAACTGGACATGGAACAACAGACTGGTTCCAAATAGGAAAAGGAGTATGTCAAGGCTGTATATTGTCACCCTGCTTATTTAACTTATATGCAGAGCACATCATGAGAAATGCTGGACTGGAAGAAACACAAGGTGGAATCAAGATTGCCAGGAGAAATATCAATAACCTCAGATATATAGATGACACCACCCTTATGCCAGAAAGTGAAGAGGAACTAAAAAACCTTTTGATGACAGTGAAAGAGGAGAGTGAAAAAGTTGGCTTAAAGCTCAACATTCAGAAAACGAAGATCATGGCATCTGGTCCCATCACTTCATGGGAAATAGATGGGGAAACAGTGGAAACAGTGTCAGACTTTAATTTTTTGGGCTCTGAAATCACTGCAGATGGTGACTGCAGCCATGAAATTAAAAGACACTTACTCCTTGGAAGAAAAGTGATGACCAACCTAGATAGTATATTCAAAAGCAGAGACATTACTTTGCCAACCAATGTCCGTCTAGTCAAGGCTATGTTTTTTCCTGTGGTCGTGTATGGATGTGAGAGTTGGACTGTGAAGAAGGCTGAGTGCCGAAGAATTGATGCTTTTGAACTGTGGTGTTGGAAAAGACTCTTGAGAGTCCCTTGGACTGCAAGGAGATCCAACCAGTCCATTCTGAAGGAGATCAACCCTGGGATTTCTTTGGAAAGAATGATGCTAAAGCTGAAGCTCCAGTACTTTGGCCACCTCATACGAAGAGTTGACTCATTGGAAAAGCCTCTGATGCTGGGAGAGATTGGGAGCAGGAGGAGAATGGGACGACCAAGGATGAGATGGCTGGATGGCATCACAGACTTGATGGATGTGAGTCTGAGTGAACTCCAAGAGATGGTGATGGACAGGGAGGCCTGGCGTGCTGTGATTCATGGAGTCGCAAAGAGTTGGACATGACTAAGAGACTGAACTGAACTGAACTGGGTCAAATTCACCCATTCCAGTCCATTTTAGTTCACTGATTCGTAAAATGTCGATGTTCACTCTTGCCATCTCCTATTTGACCACTTCCAATGTGCCTTGATTCATAGACCTAACATTCTAGGTTCCTATGCAATATTGTTCTTTACAGAATCAGACTTTAGTTCCATTACCAGTCACAGCCACAGCTGGGTGTTGTTTTTGCTTTGGCTCTGTCTCTTCATTCTGGAGTTATTTCTCCCCTGATCTCCAGTAGTATATTGGGCACCTGCTGACCTGGGGAGTTATTCTTTCAGTGTCCTATCTTTTTGCCTTTTCATACTGTTCATGGAGTCCTCAAGGCAAGAATACTGAAGTGGTTTGCCATTCCCTGCATCAGTGGACCAAATTTTGTCAGAACTCTTCAGCATGAGCTGTCCGTCTTTGGTGGCCCGACATGGCATGGCTCATAGTTTCACTGACTTATGGCTGTGGTCCATGTGATCAGTTTAATTAATTTTCTGTGGTTGTGGTATTCATTCTGTCTATGCTCTGATGGATAAGGATAAGAGGTTTATGGAAGCTTCCTGATGGGAGAGACTGAATGAGGGGAAACTGAGTCTTGTTCTGATGGGTGGGACCCTGCTCAGTAAATCTTTAATCCAATTATTTGTTGATGATGCTATTAAAGTGCTGCACTCAATATGCCAGCAAATTTGGAAAACTCAGCAGTGGCCACAGGACTGGAAAAGGTCAGTTTTCATTCCAATCCCAAAGAAAGGCAATGTCAAAGAATGGTTGAACTATCACCCAGTTGCACTCATCTCACATGCTAGCAAAGTAATGCTCAAAATTCTCCAAGCCAGGCTTCAACAGTATGTGAATTGTGAAATTCCAGATGTTCAAGCTGGATTCAGAAAAGCCAGAGGAACCAGAGATTAAATTGCCAACATTCTTTGGATCACTGAAAAAGCAAAAGAGTTCCAGAAAAACATCTACTTCTGTTTTATTGACTACGCCAAAGCCTTTGACTGTGTGAATGATGACAAACTGTGGAAGATTCTTAAAGAGATGAGAATACCAGACCACCTGACTTGCCTCCTGAGAAATCTGTATGCAGGTCAAGAAGCAACAGTTAGAACTGGACATGAAACAACAGACTGGTTCCAAACAGGAAAAGGAGTACGTCAAGGCTGTATATTGTCACTCTGCTTATTTAACTTATATGCAGAGTACATCATGAGAAGCACTGGGCTGGATGAAGCACAAGCTGGAATCAAGATTGCCGGGAGAAATATCAATAACCTCAGATATGCAGATGACACCACCCTTATGGCAGAAAGTGAAGAAGAACTAAAGATCCTCTGGATGAAAATGAAAGAGGAAAGTGAAAAAGTTGGCTAAAAGCTCAACATTCAGAAAACGAAGATCATGGCATCTGGTCCCATCACTTCATGGGAAATAGATTGGGAAACAGTGTCAGACTTTATTTTTTTGGCCTCCAAAATCATTGTAGATGGTGACTGCAGCCATGAAATTAAAAGATGTTTGCTCTTTGGAAGAAAAGCTTTTGCCAACCTAGACGGTGTTTTAAAAAGCAGAGATGTTACTTTGCCAACAAAGGTCAGTCTATTCAAAGCTATGGTTTGTCCAGTAGTCACATATGGATGTGACAGTTGGACTATAAAGAAAGCTGAGCACTGAAGGATTGATTCTTTTAAACTGTGGTGGTGGAGAAGACTCTTGAGAGTCCCTTGGACTGCAAGGAGATCTAACCAGTCAATTGTAAAGGAAATCAGTCCTGAATATTCATTGGAAGGACTGATGCTGAAGCTGAAACTCCAATACTTTGGCCACCTGATGTGAAGAACTGACTCATTTGAAAAGACTCTGATGCTGGGAAAGGTTGAAGGAGGGAGAAGGGGATGACAGAGAATGAGATGGTTGGATGGCATCACCGACTCTATGGACATGAGTTTGAGCAAGCTCCTGGAGTTGGTGATGGACAGGGAAGCCTGGCATGTTGCCGTCCATGGGACTGAACTGAATAATCAGGAGTATTAAACCATGTGTGCGTATGTGTCCTCAGTCCCTTGAGTCATGTCTGACTCTTTTGTGACCCTATGGACTATAGCCTGCCAGGATCTTCAGTCCATGGGATGCTCCAGGGAGGAATACTGGAGTAGGTTGCCATGTCCTACCTCCAGGGAATCTTGCTAACCCAGGATTGAACCTGCGTCTCTTGAGTCTCCTGTGTTGCAGGTAGTTTCTTTACCACTGAGCCACCGGGGAAGCCCCTCTCTTAAACCATCCAGACACTTTAATCTTTTATTTTGCATCTTGTGGAAAGTAAGTGTTTTCTGACAGAACATTTCAGAGATGCTGTTGTGTTATTAAAGAGATGTCCACACCCCTTAGTTTTTCATATAGAAGTATTCTGTAGTTGAATAAGTTTGGGAGGTATAAAGTTAAGCAGCTTTCTTTAGTGCAACTCATTCAGGATCTTTATTATGCTAATATGCTTTGTAAATCTCTGAAAGAAAAAAATAATATTTCTTTGAAATATTTTGAGGGACATGTTCAGAATTAATTGTTAATTTATTGAAGTACTTTGAGAAACTACTTAGCTTAAAACTATCAGTAAATGTTTTACTTCAAGAAAGTTAAAGGAAAACAGGAATGGGGGTGTTAATAATTTTCTCCATTTCTTCAGGAAGCTAATCGATCAGAATTATTTTTTGAACTCTGTAAAACTTAATGAACTCCAAAAAGGGAAAAAAGAATGTATACATGTGTGTGACCAATTTAAAAAGTGACCAATATATATATATATATTTAAGACTATTTGAAAGTATACATTATTGTGTACAGAACACAACATGGTAAGTATTAGATACTGATTTTTCTTGGTATGTTCAGCTGTGATATTCTTGTTGATCATACAATTCACTGTGGTACTTATGTTTTTTAATTGTGAATTTTATAAATGAACAGTAGCTTAGAGAAAAAGTGTGGCAATGTCAGCTGAAAGAGAAAAGGAAAACAAAGATAAAGGAGGAAACTAAGTGGGCCCTGAAAGAAGATAATGTGGGATGTTTCTGGAATCTTGGAGTCAGGGGGGTCAGATATGTTGAACAGTAGAATGAGGCATCCTTTGTTTCCAAAGTTAGTCTTTGAATTTAGTGGATGCCGCTCCCTCTTGAATGCATTTAGACCTAGGAGCTTCTGGGAGAAATGGTACTGACACCTTGATGGCTGTGATTTAAAGGTGTAAAAGTGTATCTGATTGATTAAAGTGGAACTGGCTGAGTGAAGCTTGCCGTTTTCAAGCTTGAGTTCCTCAAAAAGAGATTCTGTGCGGCAGCAGAAGCTGGGCCAGTGGACAATACTGAATGCCAAAGTCTAAGTAATGCGAGGAAAGTGAATTTCAGCCCCACTGTGCACTGAATTCCAGAACCTCTCTAGCTGCCACTCTGGCTGAGAGGACATCGGGAGACTGTCGAGTGCTGTAACAGAGAGCCATTGAAGAGGTCCCCTACATGGGGCCGTGGGGCCTGTTGGTGTAGCGCCCCTGCATGGGGCCATGGGGCCTGTTGGTGTAGCGCCCCCACATGGGGCCGTGGGACTTGTTGGTGTAGTGCCCCTAACTGGGACTGGCTTAGAGGGGCCTAGTAGAAGTTTGGTGTGTGTGCGCATGAACCTACATGGGCATGTGTGCACATGCATTCATGCTTCATCACTGCTGTTTCCACTGGGAACTGTTCCCCTTCCATTCCATGTGGTTCTGAGAGGGTCTATCAATCTCGTAGTCCACAGTTGCCTAGCAACAAGGCTGGGCCCAGTTCTAGCCTAGCTCATCAGGATAGTCTACCTGCCTAGTCAACAGGGGTAATAGTTCAGGGGTGGACGTGCAACCCAAGCAGGATCTACCTGAGTGCTTCATGAGTTGAATACACTCATGAAAGAGTGGAAAGAAACATTTGCTTACTTACAAATACCAGCATGAATTTGTGTTTGGTTTCCCTTTTATTGTTTAAATTGTTATGTTATATTGGAGTGTAGTTGATTAACAATGTTGTGTTAGTTTCAGGCATACAGCTGCTGCTGCTGCTGCTGCTAAGTCCCTTCAGTCACATCCAACTCTGTGCAACCCCATTAGATGGCAGCCCACCAGGTCCTCTGTCCACAGGATTCTCTAGGCAAGAATACTGGAGTGGGTTGCCATTTCCTTCTCCCAATTTTTTTTAATGGCTGAGTAATACTCCATTGTGCATATGTACCTCACCTTCATTCCTTCTATATGGACATTTAGGTTGCTGCCATGTCTTGGCTATTGTAAACATTACTACAATGAACATTGGGGTGCATATGTCCTTAAGAATCATGGCTGTCTGTGGATATATGTCCAGGAGTGGGATTGCTGGATTATATGGTAGCTCAACTGTTAGTTTAAGGAACCTCCATACTATTCTCCGTAGTGACTGTACCAGTTTTACTTTCCCACCAACAGTGAATAAAGATTCTTTTTTTCCCCACCCTCTCCAGCATTTATTATTTGTGTACTTTTTGATAATGACCATTCTGACTGGTGTGGATTGATATCTCACTGTAGTTTTGATTTGCATTTCTCTAATGATTAGCAATGTTGAGCATATTTTCATGGGCCTCTTGGCCATCTGTTTGGAGAAATGTCTATGTGGGTCTTCTGCTCATTTTTTGATTGGGTTGTTTGTTTTCTAGATACTTAGTTATATGAGTTGCTTGTAAATTTTGGAGTTTAATCCCTTGTCAGTCGCATTGTTTGCAAGTATTCTTGCAAAAAAAAAAAAACCCACTCAGTGGGGGTTTTTTGCTTTGTTTTGTTTTTGGTTTCCTTTTTTATGCAAAAGCTTTTGAGTTTAATTAGGTCTTGTTTGCTTTATTTTTGTTTTTATTCCCGTTACTCTGGGAGACAGATCAAAAAAGATATTGGTGCAATTTATGTCAAAGGGTGTTCTGCCTATATTTTCCTCAAACAGTTTTATAGTGTCCAATCTTACATTTAGATCTTGAATCCATTTTGAGTTTATTTTTGTGGTGGCTCACATGGTAAAGAATCTGCTTGCAATGCAGGAGACCTGGGTTCAATCCCTGGGTCAGGAAGATCCCCTGGAGATGGGAATGACAACCCACTCCAGTATTCTTGCCTGGAGAATTCCATGGGCAGAGAAACCTGGCGGGATATAGTCCATGGAATCGCAAAGAGTTGGATATGACTGAGCAACTAACCCTTTCACTTTCATATGATGTTAAAGACTGTATTTGTTTCATTCTTTTACATGGAGCTGTCCAGTTTTCCTAGCATCACTTACTAAAGAAACTATCTTTCCTCCATTATGTAGTCTTACCTCCTTTGTCATAGATTAATTGACCATAGGTGCGTGGGTTTATTTCTGGGTTTCTATCCTGTCCCATTGATCTGTTTCCAATTTTGTGTTAGTACCATGCTGTTTTGATGACTGTCTTTGTAGTATAATCTATAGTCAGACAGCCTGATTGCTCTAGCTCCATTTTTCTTAAGATTGCTTTGGCTATTTGGGGGTCTTTTGTGTCTCTATAAATTTAAACAGTTTTTGTTCTAGTTATGTGAAAAACATCATTGGTAATTTAATAGGGATTGCATTGAATCTGTAGATTGCCTTGAGTAGTACAGTCATTTTGACAGTATTGATTCTTTTAATCAAAGATCATGGTACATCTTTCTGTTTGTGTCAACTTTAGTTTCTTTCATCAGTGTCTTATAGCTTTCTGAGTACAGGTCTTTTGTCTCCTTTGGTATTTTATTCTTTTTGATAACAATGGTAAATGGGATTGTTTCCTTAGTTTTTCATTCTAATTTTTCATTGTTAGTATATAGGAATACAAGAGATATCTGTACATTAATTTTATATACTACAGTTTTACCAAATTTACTGGTAATCTCTAGTAGTTTTCTGGTAAAGCAGCTTTAGAATTTTCTTTGTATGGTATCATGTCATCTGCAAACAGCGACCATTTTACTTCTTTTCTAATTTGTATTCCTTTAACTTCCTTTTCTTCTGTGATTGCTGTGGCCAGGACTCCCAAAGCTATGTTGAATTAAAGTGGTAGGTGAGAGTTGACATCCTTGTCTGGTTCCTGATCTCAGAGGAAATACTTTCAGTTTTTCACCCCTAAGTATGTTAATCGTAGGTTTGCCATATATGGCCTTTATTATCTTGAGGTATGTTCCTTCTGTACCCACTTTCTGGAGAATTTTTATCATAAGTTGGTATTTAATTTTGTCAGAAGCTTTTTCTGCATCTATTGAGATTATATAGTTTTTATCCTTCAGTTTGTTGTAGTGTATGAAACTGGCTGATTTGCAGATATTGAAAAATCCTTGCATCCCTGGAATAAATCACACTTAATCGTTGTATCTGCCTGCAATGCAGGAGACCTGGGTTCAATCCCTGGGTCAGGAAGATCCCCTGAAGAAGGAAATGGCAACCCACCACAGTATTCTTACCTGGAGAACCCCATGGTCAGAGAAGCCTAGTAGGCTAGAGTCCACGGGGTTGCAAAGAGACATGACTGAGTGATTTCACTTCTTCACTTCAATCATAGTATATGATCCTTTTGGGACTTCCTAGGTAGTGCTGCTAGTGGTAAAGATCCTACCTGCTAGTTCAGGAGACGTAAGAAATGTGGGTTCGATCCCTGGGTGAGGAAAATCCCCTGGAGGGAGGGCCTGGCAACCCACTCCAGTTTCTTGCCTAAAGAATCCCATGGGCAGAGAAGCCTGGTGGACTGTGGCCATAGGGTCACAAAGAGTTAGAGTGAATTGCCTTAGCACACACAGCACAGCAAGATCCTTTTAATGTTAGATTTGGGTTGCTAGTCCTTTGTTGAGAATTTTTCCATCTATGTTTATCAGTGATATTGACCTATAATTTTCTTTTTTGTGTCATCTTTGGTTTCGGTATCATAGAATGAATCATAGACTAGAATGATTCTACAGAATAGAATGATTCATTCACTCATAGAATGAATTTGGGGTTTTTCCTTCCTCTGCAATTTTTTAGAACAGTTTCAGAAGGATGAGTGATGACTTTTCTCTAAATGTTTGATAGAATTTACCTGTAAAGCCATCTCATCCTGGACTTTAGATGGTTGGGAGTTTTAAAATCACAGTTTCAATGTCAGTATTTGTGGTTGATCTGTTAATATTTTGTCTTTCTGGTCCAGTCTTGGGAGATTGTACCTTTCTAGGAATTTGTCCATTTCTTCTAGGTTATCCATTTTATTGGCATATAGCTGCTTGTAGTAGTCTCTTAAGATCCTTTGTATTTTCATGGTGTTCACTGTAACTTCTTTTTGTGTAAACAGTTTTTTGATAACTGTATTTATTTTTGGCTGTCTTGGGTCTTTGTTGCTGTGCAGGCGTTTCTTTAGTTGTGGTGAGTGGTTGCTACTTTCTAGTTGTGGTGTGTAGGCTTCTCACTGTGGTGGCTTCCCTTGTTGCTCAGCAGTCTCTAAAGCATACAGACTTCAGTTGTTGTGGCTCCTGGGCTCTAGAGCACAGGCTTGATGGTTGTGTTGCACAGGCTTGGTTGCTATGCGGATTGTGGGATCTTCCCAGATCAGGAATTGAACCTGAGTCTCCCTCATTGGCAAGAGGATTCTTTACCACTGAGCCAGTTCTTGTTTGTATTCTTGCCATCTCTTCTTAATATCTTCATCTTCCGTTAGGTCCCTACTATTTCTGTCCTTTATTGAGCCCATCTTTGCATGAAATGTTCCCTTGGTATCTCTAATTTTCTGGAAGAGATCTCTAGTCTTTCCCATTCTACTGTTTTCCTCTACATCTTTGCGTTGATAAAATGTTCCCTTGGTATCTCTAATTTTCTGGAAGAGATCTCTAGTCTTTCCCATTCTACTGTTTTCCTCTACATCTTTGCGTTGATCGCTGAAGAAGGCTTTCTTATCTCTCCTTGCTATTCTTTGGAACTCTGCATTTAAATGTATATATCTTTGCAAGCAAATGTTGGAAATTTCTATAAAAGTGATTGTCTTACAAATACTGAAATTTCTATGAGCACGAGCAGTGGGTAGTACTGCTATTATGATTTAAGATACAGTTTTAAGTGTAATTTCAGACTACTTAAATTGAGAAAGAAGTGTGAAGAAAGGCAATTCCAGGAAGAGGAAAATATTGCCAGTGAAACTTTGGTGTATTCATAAGGTTTGAGAATATCAAGCTGATTACACAAGGCGAAACTTTGGACAAGGTTGTAAGAAATAAGGCTGGCTAATTACAAGAAGACTAGGTTATGAAGTACAGCTTGTCAGAGAAGTTTACATTTGGTTTAGTATGAAATAAGAGGTAACTGGAGGGGTTTTTATACTTATTCAACTTATTTTCAATCTAGGTAAAATCATACTTCTTATTTTCCAGTTAGTCATTTGAGTTTTCACATTTCCTTATATAGCATAAGGTCCTCTATTTCTTTTTTTTTAAGATATCCCCCTACTTTCCTGCCCCAACCACTCACTAATTTGTCTGAGAATTAAGGGACTTACCCAATACAAAGTAGATTAGTTCTGCTTCCAGACACCAGACAAGAAGAGAGGACTATACAGTCCTCTGAAAAATACTGAGTTTGAATTATGACCAAGAATGTTCTCGCAGAAAAGGAGTTAAACATATGTTTTCTGCATCCACCATTGGTTTGGTCACAGACATTTCACCCAGACAAATGATGTTTCTCCCCTCCTGTAGGGGTGCCCTTGTTAGTCCTGATATCTGATCAGAATAGAGGTGGGATTATCTTTGAGAATCAAGGATACAAATCTTAGGTAAATATTTTGTCAGACATTGTTTCCTAAAACAGGACACTCTACCACAGTGGCTGGGTCTGAATTCATGCTGACTCACAACGGAGCAAGAGTGCAGAGATGTTCTTAGTGGGAGTACTCAAAATTCCACAAGCTCCACCTCCCAGCAGCTGATCATGAAATAAACTTTGCTGCCCTGCTGCAAATTAGTTTCAAGTTTAACAATACCCAGTGTTTCTGAGGATGTGAATAATCTGTTAGCTTTATAGAATTCTGCTAGGAGTACAAATTGCTACACCCACCTTGCAAAACAGTTTCATGTCTAGCAAAGTTCAGGAATTTGCTTGTACTCAGAAATTCCATTTTCTAAGTATATACTCAAGAAGAGCATGTTCATGACAGTGTTGGCAAAAGCAGGCAAAATGGTCGAGATGTACAGTAATGGAGCATGACTACATAAATTGTAATATGGTCACGGAGTGGATTAAAATTCAGCAGTGAAAATAAATGAACAAGAGCTGCACATGTCAACATGGATAAATCTCACAGATGATGTTGAACAATTACAAAGGCAAGTCATAGAAGAACACATGCAGTTTGAGGCCATATACATCATTTCAAAAATATGAAAAACCAAGCAACATGCAGTTAAAGGATATGTACATTTGCAGTAACTTCATAAACACAAGGGAATAATAAACACAAACTTCAGAATCCTAGTTCACACTTGAGGGAATGGAGAATGCTGTGACCGAAGACAGGCATATGGGAAGCTCCAAATATATTTTGACTTTATACAGTATAGTAAGAGGCTTACTCATCAGCTTTGTATCTGTTGAACATTTCTACTCTTCCAGCTTTTATCTTTCTCTCTTCCTTTTTTCACCTACTTCCTTTTTTTTTTAACTTTTCATTCTCTATTTGCACATCTCAAAGCTCAAAGTAATAGAGAAAGGTCAAGTACAAAGGAAGAGAAAAAGAGAAGGAAATAAATTTTTTTTTAAGTTCTAAATGTACTCATATTGTCTTTTCAGGCATTTGCTTAACTTCCCTTAATAAAGTATAACAGTTATTATGAAAAAGTGTTTTGTTTTCTAGCAGGATTTATCAGAGTTCTTGACACTCTTAAGAGGAAAATTATAGTATATTGTTTATTTCCAAATTTGTTTGATAGGAAATTTCCCTGTTTTCTAAATGTCTGTCTTGGATAATACTATATTCAGTGGAAAAATTATGGAAAATACTGAGTTTGAATTATGACCAAGAATGTTCTTGCAGAAAAGGAGTTAAACATGTTTTCTGCATTACACATTAGTCTTAAATATTTGAATTGGATTGTCCTACTTTCTACAATGGATTCTTTGTCGATATGGATAATACAAATTCTTTATGGCAAATTCTGCAATTTAGTGAAGTACATAATCCCCTTTTTAAAATGTTATATCATGCTTTCTCCTCCAATACTGAATGAGTTCCTACTCTGAATCTAAGTGCTAGGGACACAGTAGTAAACTTTTACTTAGATATAATTAGCAATCTTATGGAAAATATTTGTAAGAAAAATTATTATAAATTAATTATCCCTCTATTAAATGTACTTAATATAATAATAAAATAAGAAGCAAAAGTTTCAAAGGCAACCTGAATGTGATTTTTAGTCCCAGGCATATTTTTCAAAATTATTGCAACTTTATGCAGGTAAAGCCTGTGTGTTCATTATGTATTTGAGTTCCCCTTAGTAAAATATTGCTTAGGGAAGGAAAAGTTATCATATGATGAAAATTTCATTTAGAACTTTTGATTCAGTTAGTCTCTGCCCGAATATTCCTTCTTCTGTTAATAGGACTACATTGATCACCAATGACAGCAATATCCTTACCCATTCAAGCTTTTAATTTCACATTTGTATTTTATGATCTGATGTTCTATGCAATATGATTCAAACTGTGAAATAAAAATACCAATGTCATTTAGTCTGAGACTTAATGTAATTGATGAAAATAACATTGGAAAAATACTGTAAACAAATCCTTGTAAAAAAAAAATGAAAATCTGGCAGAAAAGAATTGTTAGCAAATAAAGGAAAATATGAGTAACAAAATAGATTATTCAGGCATGAATTATTAAGAGAGATGCTTGAAAATTTTAGTATACTGTCAAATATGTTTTTAAAAAGGATTCTTTAAGATTACCCACAAAAGCCAAATAGAAAGGCAGTCATACTCTAACTCTCTAACTCATTTTTTGCAAAATATGCTATATCAGGAGTCAACTCTTTTGCTTTACTCTTTGTTCAACAAACTAGAACACAATTGAAGTATAATCTAAATTTTGTTAAACATGTATAGTTTTAGAATTTTCCATTTCATCTGTCAAGAAAACATCCAGCCAGCCTTATTTATCACTATTTATTATGAGGAAAATTCATAATCTTACAAAAACAATATCTTAAAGGCTTTTACTTTAATATAATGGTCAGTTATACTCAGATAATGAAGATTTCCTACACTGGTGTTCTCTTAGTCAAAGCATACATCTCAAAGTCACACTGAAGTCTGGAGCCCTGTTTTCTCAATAAATGAGTTCCTGATTCTGGTTTTGAAAATTAGAGTTAGTAGACTTAGCCATGTGCCTGAGATTGTTAAAACAGTTAATCTTTCATCTTTAATAGAATTATATTTATTTCCAAGTACTATGCTCTTGAGGGGCTTCCCCGGTGGCTCAGAAGGTAAAGAATCCACCTGCAATTCAGGAGACCACCTGCAATGCAGGAGATCCAGTTTCAATCCCCAGGTCGGGAAGATCCTTTGGAAAAGGAAATGGCTACCCACTCCAGTACTCTTGCTGGGAAATCTCATGGACAGAGGGGCCTGACAGGCTATAGTCCATGGGGTAACAAGAGTTGAACATGACTTAGCAACTAAATCACAACCACTCACTATGCTCTTGGCACCAAAGCAGTGAAAACAGCAAATGATGATGGCTCCTATGTTCTCATCCTTGGAGCCAGCATTTTATTTTACATGATAAAAATAACTTGCAGATGTAATTACATTAAGGATCCTAAAATGTGGGAGAGGATCCAATATTAACCAGATAGGGCCCCATGTAATCACAAAGGTCCTTAAAAGAGAGAAGCAGGAGGGTCAGAACATCTATATTTAGAAAATGTAAGGATGGAAACTGAATTCAGAGAGAAGAGATTAGGCTGCAGGTCTTGAAGTTAGAGGAAGGGGCCATGGGGCAAGAAATGCAGGCAACCTCTAGAAGCTGGAAAAGGCAAGGAAACAGTCTCCTCAGAGCCTTCTGATGATATGTAATCCTGTGGATCCAATTTAGACTGCTGATGTCCTGAATTTTAAGATATATATTTGTGTTGTTTGAAGGCACTAATTTGGTAATGATTTGCTACAGCAGCAAGATGAAACCAATACAGTTTCATCTGGAGTTTTTAAAAATTTTTATTGGATACAGATGATTTACAATGTTGTATTAGTTTCAGGTATACAGCAAAGTGAATCAGTTATATATATATATATCTATTCTTTATTTAGATTATTTTCCCACATGGGCCATTATAGAGTATTGAATAGAGTTCCCTGGACTATAACAGAAGTTTCTTGTTAGTTATGTGTTTTATATATATGTATGTATATATATATGTGTGTGTGTGTGTGTGTGTGTGTGCAAAGAAATAGAGGAAAACAACAGAATGGGAAAGACTAGAGATCACTTTAAGAAAATTAGAGATACCAAGGGAATATTTCATGCAAAGATGGGCTCAATAAAGGGCAGAAATGGTATGGACTTAATAGAAGCAGAAGATATTAACAAGAGGTGGCAAGAATACACGGAAGAACTGTACAAAAAAGATCTTCACCACCCAGATAATCATGATGATGTGATCACTAATCTAGAGCCAGACATCTTGGAATGTGAAGTCAAGTGGGCCTTAGAAAGCATCACTACGAACAAAGCTAGTGGAGGTGATGGAATTCCAGTTGAGCTGTTTCAAATCCTGAAAGATGATGCTGTGAAAGTGCTGCACTCAATAGGCCAGCAAATTTGGAAAACTCAGCAGTGGCCACAGGACTGGAAAAGGTCAGTTTTCATTCCAATTCCAAAGAAAGGCAATGCAAAAGAAGGCTCAAACTACTGCACAATTGCACTCATCCCACATGCTAGTAAAGTAATGCTCAAAATTCTTCAAGCCAGGCTTCAGCAGTACGTGAACCATGAACTTCCAGATGTTCAAGCTGGTTCTCGAAAAGGCAAAGGAACCAGAGATCAAATTGCCAACATCCACTGGATCATCAAAAATGCAAGAGAGTTCCAGAAAAACATCTATTTCTGCTTTATTGACTATGCCAAAGCCTTTGACAGTGTGGATCACAATAAACTGTGGAACATTCTGAAAGAGATGGGAATACCAGACCACCTAACCTGCCTCTGGAGAAATCTGTATGCAGGTCAAGAAGCAACAGTTAGAACTGGACATGGAACAACAGACTGGTTCCAAATAGGAAAAGGAGTACATCAAGGCTGTATATTGTCACCCTGCTTATTTAACTTATATGCAGAGTACATCATGAGAAATGCTGGACTGGAAGAAGGACAAGCTGGAATAAAGATTGCCGGGAGAAATATCAATCACCTCAGATATGCAGATGACACCACCCTTATGGCAGAAAGTGAAGAGGAGCTAAAAAGCCTCTTGATGAAAGTGAAAGAAGAAAAAGTTGGCTTAAAGCTCAACATTCAGAAAACGAAGATCATGGCATCTGGTCCCATCACTTCTGGGAAATAGATGGGGAAACAGTGGAAACAGTGTCAGACTTTATTTTTTGGAGCTCCAAAATCACTGCAGATGGTGACTGCAGCCATGAAATTAAAAGACGCTTACTCCTTGGAAGAAAAGTGATGACCAATCTAGATAGTATATTCAAAAGCAGAGACATTACTTTGCCAACCAAGGTCCGTCTAGTCAACGCTATGGTTTTTCCAGTGGTCATGTATGGATGTGAGAGTTGGACTGTGAAGAAGGCTGAGCACCAAAGAATTGATGCTTTTGAAGTGTGGTGTTGGAGAAGACTCTTTAGAGTCCCTTGGACTGCAAGGAGATCCAACCAGTCCATTCTGAAGGAGATCAACCCTGGGATTTCTTTGGAAGGAATGATGCTAAAGCTGAAGCTCCAGTACTTTGGCTACCTCATGCGAAGAGTTGACTCATTGGAAAAGACTGTGATGCTGGGAGGGATTGGGGGCAGGAGGAGAAGGGGACGACCGAAGATGAGATGGCTGGATGGTATCACAGACTCGATGGACATGAGTCTGAGTGAACTCCAGGAGATGGTGATGGACAGGGAAGCCTGGCGTGCTGCGATTCATGGGGTCGCAAAGAGTCAGACATGACTGAGCGAGTGAACTGAACTGAACTGTGTGTGTGTATGTGTGTACATATACATATAGTAGTGTATATATGGCAATCCCAGTCTCCCAATTTACCCCCGCTTTGTATCCTTTATCTAGATTCCACATATAAGTGATATCGTATGATATTTATTTTTCTTTGTCTGAATTCACTCAGTATGGCAGTATGTAGGTCCATCCATGTTGCAGCAAATGGCATTATTTCATTCTCTTTATGTCTGTTAATATTCCATTTTATACACCCCCCCCCCCAACATCTTCTTTATCCGTTCCTCTGTGGATGGACAATTTGGTTGCTTCCATGTCCTAGATATTGTAAATAGTGCTGCAGTGAACATTTGGGTGCATGTATCTTTTTGAATTATGGTTTTCTCTGCATATATGCCTGGGAGTGGTATTACTGGATCATATGGTAGCTTTGTTGTTGTTTAGTCACCAAGTTGTGTCCGACTTTTGCGACCCCATGCACTGTAGCCCGCCAGGCTCCTCTGTCCATGGGATTTCCCAGGCAAGAATATTGGAGTTGGTTGTCATTTCCTTCTCCAGGGAATCTTTCTGACCCAGTGACTAAACCCACATCTCCTGCACTGGCAGGCTAATTCTTTTTCCACTGAGCCTGTTTTAAGGAACCTCCATACTGTTCTCCATAGTGTTTGTACCAAATTACTTTCCCACCAACAATATGGGAGGGTTCCCTTTTTCTCCACACCCTTTCCAGCATTTATTGTTTGTAGACTGATTAATGATGGCCATTCTGACAGGTGTGAAGTAATACCTTATTGTAGTTTTGATTTCTATTTCTCTAATAATTAGTGATGTTGAGCATCTTTTCATGTGTTTTGTTTGTTTGTTTGTTTGTTTTCAGGCAAGGCCCCTGCTACAGCAGAGGGAGGGCAAGAACTAACGCAGTCCCTTGTTGACTCACTCCCTGAGAGGTGGACGAACTTGTTCCTTATATGGGGTGAATGTAGGAGTCTTCCCAGGGGGCGGGCTGGAGGGTTGGCTTAGTTGTTTGCCCGCTCCTTGTGGAATTGTGTGTAGTGGGCATCCCCAGGACCCTGATTTTACTCCTGACTCCCTGCTTTTGCTCTTGGCTTTTCAAAAGTGGCAGTTGGATTTTTTGGCTTCTTTGTATCTTTTGACCAGAATTTGCCTCAACTTCTCATGCATGCAGTTTCTTTGTATTTTGTTGCTTGAGGAGAGTTGTGTCCAGGTGCAAGCATTGCCACACTTGCAACAAAGGGTCCCACGTCCCATCCTGTTTCATTCCCCCCTGAGAAACTCTGCACTTTTATTCTTAAGGGGTAAGGGGCCAAAGGCCTCTTCTTCTGAAACTTCTTCCTACTAGACAGGGACCATAGACTCTAGCCCACTCTAGAGGTGTAAAAGTCCCTTGCTGATTGTTTGAGGACCTATAGAGACCTGGGCCACTTTCCACTATAATGGGCTGAATTCCTTGAGCCATTATGAGCCTTACTTCAAACTGTTGAAGCCTAAAAAACACAAACTTAACCAAAAGGTTAAACAAGAGCAAAAAAGGAGAGGAGCAACAATAGCCATTAAAAGGCCTAGAAAGGGAAGGAACCAGGTTAACTTTGGCTTCCTTAACTGTTGACTGGACAAGGGAGGCAATATCAACCCTGCCAAAATTATCAAGCCACTCTTTCTGGGTCTATATTTCCTTAATAATAATTTTAAGATGTCCTGTCACATTGATCCATGTGCAGCAGGAAGCGTTAGTTGTCCCACAAACTCTACCTTATTCTGCCAGAAGGAACTCAAGGGTCAGATGGTTGTCAAGAGACACATCAGCTAAAGATACAAGAATGGTTCCAAGTCTCATTAAGATTTCAGATAATCCTTCCCCAACCCACCATATAATTTTACTTACCTGTTCATGGTGCCATCTTTTGAATAGGTATCTCATGTTTTGTTCTTTTGTTGTGACCTATGAGGCTTCTAGAGGTAAAAGCTTTAGTCTGGGCAAATGTTACTGTTCAGTTGCTCAGTCATGTCCAGCTCTTTGCAACCCCATGGACTGCAGCACACCAGGTTTCCCTATCCATCATCTCCTGGAGCTTGCTCAAACTCATGTCCTTTGAGATGGTGATGCCAGCAACCATCTTGTCCTCTGTTGTCACCTTCTCCTCTGCCTTCAGTCTTTCCCAGCATCAGGGTCTTTTCCAATGAGCCAGCTCTTCACATTAGGTGGCCAAAGTGTTGGAGCTTCAGATCAGTCCTTCCAGTGAATATTCAGGATTGATAGACTTTAGGATTTACTGGTTTGATCTCCTTGCAGTCCAAGGGTCTCTCAAGAGTCTTCTCCAACACCACAGTTCTAAATCATCAACTCTTTAGCACTCAGCCTTCTTTATGATCCAACTCTCAGGAGTACATGTCTCCTGGAAAAATCATGTGTGTGCTCAGTCACTTCAGTTGTGACCACTGCTGTGTGACCCTATGGACTTTAGCCTGCCATGCTCCTCTGTCTGTGGGATTCTCTAGGCAAGAATACTGGAGTGGATTGCCATGCCCTCTCCCAGGGGATCTTCCTGACCCAGGGACTGAACCTGTGTCTCTTAAATCTCCTGCATTGTAGGTGGATTCTTTACCACTGAGCCACCAGGGAAGCCTAGCTTTGACTATATGGACCATTGTCAGCAAAGTAATGCCTTTGCTTTTTAATCCTCTGTCTAGGTTTGTCATAACTTCTTCCAAGGAGCAAGCGTCTTTTAATTTCATGGCTGCAGTCATTGTCCATAGCAATTTTGGAGCCCAAGAAAGTAAAGTCTGTCACTGTTTCCATTGTTTCCCCACTATTTGCTTTGAAGTGATGGAGCTGGCTGCCATGATTTTCATTTTTTGAATGTTGAGTTTTAAGCCAGTTTTGTCACTCCTCTTTCACCTTCATCAAGAGGCTCTTTAGTTCTTTTTTTGCTTTCTGATATAAAGGTGGTGTCATCTGCATATCTGAGGTTATTGATGTTTCTCCCTGTACTCTTGATTCCAGCTTGTGTGTCATCCAGCCCAGCATTTCACATGATGTACTCTTAAGTTAAATAAGCAGGGTGACAATATATAGCCTTGACATACTCCTTTTCCAATTTTGAACCACTCCATTGTTCCATATCCAGTTCTTTTTTGTTTGTTTGTTTCATTTTTAATTTTTTTTAATTTATTTATTTTAATTGGAGGTTAATTACTTCACAATATTGTATTGGTTTTGCCATACATCAACATTAATCTGCCACGGGTATACACGTGTTCCCCATCCTGAACCCCCCTCCCACCACCCTCCTCGTACCATCCCTCTGGGTCATCCCAGTGCACCAGCCCCAAGCATCCTGTATCATGCATCATGCCTAGACTGGTGATTCATTTCATATATGATATTATACATGTTTCAATGCCATTCTCCCAAATCAACCCACCCTCTCCCTCTCCCACAGAGTCCAAAAGACTGTTCTATACACCTGTGTCTCTTTTGCTGTCTCACATACAGGGTTATCATTACCATCTTTTTAAATTCCATATATATGCGTTAGTATACTGTATTGGTGTTTTTCTTTCTGGCTTACTTCACTCTGTATAATAGGCTCCAGTTTCATCCATCTCATCAGAACTGACTCAAATGAATTCTTTTTAATGGCTGAGTAATACTCCATTGTGTATATGTACCACAGCTTTCTTATCCATTCATCTGCTGATGGACATCTAGGTTGTTTCCATGTCCTATTATACACAGTGCTGCAGTGAACATTGGGGTACATGTGTCTCTTTCAATTCTGGTGTCCTCAGTGTGAATGCCCAGAAGTGGGATTGCTGGGTCATAAGCAGTTCTATTTCCAGTTTTTTAAGGGATCTCCACACTGTTCTCCATGGTGGCTGTACTAGTTTGCATTCCCACCAACAGTTTAAAAGGGGTCTCTTTTCTCCACACCCTCTCCAGCATTTATTGCTTGTAGACTTGTGGATAGCAGCCATTCTGACTGGCGTGAAATGGTACCTCATAGTGGTTTTGATTTGCATTTCTCTGATAATGAGTGATGTTGAGCATCTTTTCATGTGTTTATTAGCCATCTGCACGTCTTCTTTGGAGAAATGTCTGTTTAGTTCTTCAGCCCATTTTTTAATTGGGTCTTTTATTTTTCTGGAATTGAGCTGCAGGAGTTGCTTGTATATTTTTGAGATTAATTCTTTGTCAGTTGGTTCATTTGCTATTATTTTCTCCCATTCGGTAAGCTGTCTTTTCACCTTGCTTATAGTTTCCTTTGTTGTGCAGAACCTTTTAATTTTAATTAAGTCCCATTTGAATTTTTTGCTTTTATTTCCAATATTCTGGGAAATGGGTCATAGAGGATCCTGCTGATTTATGTTGGAGAGTGTTTTGCCTATGTTCTCCTCTAGGAGTTTTATAGTTTCTGGTCTTACGTTTAGATCCTTAATCCATTTTGAGTTTATTTTTGTGCATGGTGTTAGAAAGTGTTCTAGTTTCATTCTTTTACAAGTGGTTAACCAGTTTTCACAGCACCACTTGTTAAAGAGATTGTCTTTTCTCCATTGTATATTCTTGCCTCCTTTGTCAAAGATAAGGTGTCTGTAGCTCCATGGATTTATCTCTGGACTTTCTATTTTGTTCCATTGGTCTATATTTCTGTCTTTGTGCCAGTACCATACTGTTTTGATGACTGTGGCTTTGTAGTAGAGCCTGAAGTCAGGCAGGTTTATTCCTCCAGTTCCATTCTTCTTTCTCAATATTGCTTTGGCTATTCGAGGTTTTTTGTATTTCCAATTGTGAAATTATTTGTTCTAGCTCTGTGAAAAATACCATTGGTAGCTTGATAGAGATTGCATTGAATCTGTAGATTGCTTTGGGTGGTATACTCATTTTCACTATATTGATTCTTCCAATCCATGAACATGGTATATTTCTCCATCTATTAGTGTCCTCTTTGATTTCTTTCACCAGTGTTTTATAGTTTTCTATATATAGGTCTTTAGTTTCTTTAGGTAGATATATTCCTAAGTATTTTATTCTTTTCGTTGCAATGGTGAATGGAATTGTTTCCTTAATTTCTCTTTCTATTTTCTCATTATTAATGTATAGGAATGCAAGGGATTTCTGTGTGTTGGTTTTATATCCTGCAACTTTGCTATATTCATTGATTAACTCTAGTAATTTCCTGGTGGAGTCTTTAGGGTTTTCTATGTAGAGGATCATGTCATCTACAAACAGTGAGAGTTTTACTTCTTTTCCAATTTTGATTCCATTTATTTCTCTTTCTGCTCTGATTGCTGTGGCCAAAACTTCCAGAATTATGTTGAATAATAGTGGTGAGAGTGGTCACCCTTGTCTTGTTCCTGACTTTAGGGGAAATGCTTTCAATTTTTCACCATTGAGGATATGTTTGCTGTGGGTTTGTCATACATAGCTTTTATTGTGTTGAGGTATATTTCTTCTATTCCTGCTTTCTGGAGAGTTTTTATAATAAATCGATGTTAAATTTTGTCAAAGGCCTTCTCTGCATCTATTGAGATAATCGTATGGCTTTTATTTTTCAATTTGTTAATGTGGTGTATTACCTTGATTTGTGGATATTGAAGAATCCTTGCATCCCTGGGATAAAGCCCACTTGGTCATGGTGTATGATCTTTTAATGTGTTGTTGGGTTCTGATTGCTAGAATTTTGTTGAGGATTTTTGCATCTATGTTCATCAGTGATATTGGCCTGTAGTTTTCTTTTTTTGTGTGTGTGTGTGGCATCTTTGTCAGGTTTTGGTATTAGGGTGATGGTGGTCTCATAGAATGAGTTTGGAAGTTTACCTTCCTCTGCAATTTTCTGGAAGAGTTTAAGTAGGATAGGTGTTAGCTCTTCTCAAAAGTTTTGGTAGAATTCAGCTGTGAAGCCATCTGGACCTGGGCTTTTGTTTGCTGGAAGATTTCTGACTACAGTTTCAATTTCCATGCTTCTGATGGGTCTGTTAAGATTCTCTATTTTTTCCTGGTTCAGTTTTAGAAAGTTGTACTTTTCTAAGAATTTGTCCATTTCTTCCAAGTTGTCCATGTTATTGGCATATAATTGCTGATAGTAGTCTCTTATGATCCTTTGTATTTCTGTGTTGTCTGTTGTGGTCTCTCCATTTTCATTTCTAATTTTATTGATTTGATTTTTCTCCCTTTGTTTCTTGATGAGTCTGGCTAATGGTTTGTCAATTTTATTTATCCTTTCAAAGAACCAGCTTTTGGCTTTGTTGATTTTTGCTATGGTCTCTTGTTTTGGTTTTTTTTGCATTTATTTCTGCCCTAATTTTTAAGATTTATTTCCTTCTAACCCTGGGGTTCTCCATTTCTTCCTTTTCTAGTTGCTTTACATGTAGAGTTAGGTTGTTTATTTGACTTTTTTCTTGTTTCTTTAGGTATGCCTATATTGCTATGAACCTTCCCCTTAGCACTGCTTTTATAGTGTCCCATAGGTTTTGGGTTGTGTTTTCATTTTCAATCATTTCTATGCATATTTTGATTTCTTTTTTGATTTCTTCTGTGATTTGTTGGTTATTCAGAAGCGTGTTGTTCAGCCTCCATATGTTGGAATTTTTAATAGTTTTTCTCCTGTAATTGAGATCTAATCTTACTGCATTGTGGTCAGAAAAGATGCTTGGAATGATTTCAATTTTTTTGAATTTACCAAGACTAGATTTATGGCCCAGGATGTGATCTGTCCTGGAGAAGGTTCCATGTGCGCTTAAGAAAAAGGTGAAATTCATTGTTCTGGGGTGAAATGTCCTATAGATATCAATTAGGTCTAACTGGTCTATTGTATCATTTAAAGTTTGTGTTTCTTTGTTAATTTTCTGTTTAGTTGATCTGTCCATAGATGTGAGTGGGGTATTAGAGTCTCCCACTATTATTGTGTTATTGTTAATTTCCCCTTTCATACTTGTTAGCATTTGTCTTACATATTGCAGTGCTCCTATGTTGGGTGCATATATATTTATAATTGTTATATCTTCTTCTTGGATTGATCCTTTGATCATTATGTAGTGATCTTCTTTGTCTCTTTTCACAGCCTTTGTCTTAAAGTCTATTTTATCTGATATGAGTATTGCTACTCCTGCTTTCTTTTGGTCTCTATTTACGTGGAATAACTTTTTCCAGCCTTACACTTTCAGTCTGTATGTGTCCCCTGTTTTGAGGTGGGTCTCTTGTAGACAACATATATAGGGGTCTTGTTTTTGTATCCAATCAGCCAGTCTTTGTCTTTTGGTTGGGGCATTCAACCCTTTTACATTTAAGGTCATTATTGATAAGTTTGATCCTGTTGCCATTTACTTTATTGTTTTGGGTTCAAGTTTATACACCCTTGTTGTGTTTCCTGTCTAGAGAAGATCCTTTAGCATTTGTTGGAGAGCTGGTTTGGTGGTGCTGAATTCTCTCAGCTTTTGCTTGTCTGTAAAGCTTTTGATTTCTCCTTCATATTTGAAAGAGATCCTTGCTGGGTACAGTAATCTGGGCTGTAGGTTATTTTCTTTCATCACTTTAAGTATGTCCTGCCATTCCCTCCTGGCCTGAAGAGTTTCTATTGAAAGATCTGCAGTTATCCTTATGGGAATCCCCTTGTGTGTTATTTTGTTTTTCCCTTGCTGCTTTTAATATTTGTTCTTTGTGTTTGATCTTTGTTAATTTGATTAATATTTGTCTTGGGGTGTTTCACCTTGGATATATCCTGTTTGGGACTCTCTGGGTTTCTTGGACTTGGGTGATTATTTCATTCCCCATTTTAGGGAAGTTTTCAACTATTATCTCCTCAAGTATTTTCTCATGGTCTTTCTTTTTGTCTTCTTCTTCTGGGACTCCTATGATTCGAATGTTGGGGCATTTAACATGGTCCTGGAGGTCTCTGAGATTGTCCTCATTTCTTTTAATTCATTTTTCTTTATTCCTGATTCATTTATTTCTACTATTCTATCTTCTACTTCACTAATCCTATCTCCTGCCTCTGTTATTCTACTATTTGTTGCCTCCAGAGTGTTTTTTGATCTCATTTATTGCATTATTCATTATATATTGACTCTTTTTTATTTCTTCTAGGTCCTTGTTAAAACTTTCTTGCATCTTCTCAATCCTTGTCTCCAGGCTATTTATCTGTGATTCCATTTTTATTTCAAGATTTTGGATCATTTTCACTATCATTATTCAGAATTCTTTATCAGGTAGATTCTCTATCTCTTCCTCTTTTGTTTGGTATGGTGGGCATTTCTCCTGTTCCTTTACCTGCTGGGTATTCCTCTGTCTCTCCATCCTGTTTATATTGCTGTGTTTGGGGTGGCCTTTCTGTATTCTGGCAGTTTGTGGAGTTCTCTTTATTGTGGAGTTTCCTCGCTGTGGGTGGGGTTGTACTGGTGGCTTGTCAAGGTTTTCTGATTAGGGAAGCTTGTGTTGATGTTCTGGTGGGTGGACCTGGATTTCTTCTCTCTGGAGTGCAATGAAGTGTCCAGTAATGAGTTATGAGATGTCAGTGGGTTTGGAGTGACTTTGGGCAGCCTGTATATTGAAGCTCAGGGCTATGTTCCTGTGTTGCTGGAGAATTTGTGTGGTATGTCTTTCTCTGGAACTTGTTGGCCCTTGGGTGGTGCTTGGTTTCAGTATAGGTATGGAGGCGTTTGATGAGCTCCTGTCGATTAATGTTCCCTGGAGTCGGGAGTTCTCTGGTGTTCTCAGGATTTGGACTTAAGCCTCCCGCTTCTAGTTTTTCAGTCTTATTTTTACAGTAGCCTCAAGACTTCTCCATCAATACAGCAGCATTGATAAAACCTCTAGGTTAAAGATGAAAAGTTTCTCCACAGTGAGGGACACCCAAAGAGGTTCACAGAGTTACATGGAGAAGAGAAGAGGGAGGAGGGAATTAGAGGTGACCCAAATGAGATGAAGTGGAATCAAAAGAGGAGAGAGCAAGCTAGCCAGTAATCACTTCCTTATGTGCGCTCCACAGTCTGGACTGCTCAGAGATGTTCATGGAATTATACAGAGAAGAGAAGAGGGAGGAAGGAGACAGAGGTGGCCAGGAGGATAAAGGGGAGGGGGATCAAAAGGAGAGAGACAGATCCAGCCAGTAATCAGTACCCTAAGTGTTTTCCACTGTCTGGAACATACAAAGAGATTCACAGAATTGGGTAGAGAAGAGAAGGGGGAAAGAGGAGATAGAGGTGACCTGGTGGAGAAAAAGGAAAGTCCAAAGGGGGAGAGAGCAGTCAAGCCAGTAATCTTGCTCCCAAGTAAAAATGGGCATTGAAGATTGGGTTCTTAGAGGTATAAAATTGATAACAAATATCAAAAAGGAAAGATTAAAAATCTAGAGAAGAGGTTGGATTTTCAAAAATACAATATTAAAGAACAGAAAAAAGAAAAAAAGTCACAAAAATTATAAAAAATATATATATGAAGTTTGCTTTAAAAAATAGGGTCCCTTTTTTTTGCAGAGTAATGGTAGGTTATAAAAATGAAAATTAAAGGAGTAATAGAGGACTTAAAATTTTAAAAAATTTAAAAAATGATAGTAAAAATAGTGAAAATATATCTAGGACTATCTCTGGTGTTGTTGTGGGCAGTGTCGGGTCAGTTCATTTTCAGCTAGTCCCTTGGTCTGGCTTCTATTTCTCAAGATCTATAGACCCCTTCCTATGTAGTCGGTACTAACTACAGGGTTTTAATCTATTGCACTTGTCACTTCCAAGATGGTTCCCTCTGTTTTAGCTTCTTCTGTTTGCTGGTCTCTTCAGTATCTGATTTCCACCCTGACGCAAGGGGGTGGTGATGGGCACTTTTTTAGGCTCACTTGTTCAGTCACGCTGTGGGTAGGGAGGGACGCTGCAAACAAATAACACTGGCATGTGCTCGCAGTGTCTCAGCCACACTGGGTCTGCCCCTGCTCATGGCACGTGTGCCCTCCCTGCCCACACTGCTCAGGCTCTAGGTTGCTCCCCCGGGAACCGTCCGAGGCCGGCCCTGGGCTGCATGCACCTCCCCAGGTCTAAGCCGTTCAGGTTCAGGCACTCGGGTAGTCCTCAGAGGCACAGACTCAGATGGGCCTGAATTTTGTGCCCTTCCCAGGTCCAAGCAGCTCAGGTGATGAGGTGTTTGGTGAGTGCGGTTGTTGTGACTTATCACCTCCCCCGTCCCTGCTACTTGGTTTTCTGGGTGTACAACTGGGGTACCTTCTCTGGCGGATGTTGACCATCCAGAACCCCAAGAAGTCTTAGTTAGCAAAGAAGCCTGCTTGCAATTTGTAGATAATGCCTCTCTGGGGCTGTGATTGCCCCCTTATGGCTCTGGCTGCCTGTCACCGGAGGGGAATGGTCTGCAGTCGGCTATCTCTTCAGTCCTTTGTTCTGTGAGCAGACCTGACTGCATCTTAGGTTAGGGCTTTTCCCGTGGTAGCTATTCCACAGTCTGGTTTGCTAGCTCAAGTTAGTTTCCTCTGCTTGCCCTCGGGGCATTCAGCCCTGGTTCTTACTCTAAGCAAAGCAGCCCGCACCTCCCTTCCCAGCCCCCACTTGCTAGTGGTGGGTACAGGCATCTGTGCTGCTTCTCTGCTGCGGGGAGTTACCATTAGACACATAATCTGTGGGATTTAATTATTTATTTACTCTTCCTCCCAGTTATGTTGCCTCTGAGGTTCCAAGGCTCGCCACAGACTTGGCAGTGAGAGTGTTTCCTGGTGTTTGGAAACTTCTCTCTTTTTAAGACTCCCTTCCTGGGACGGAGCTCTGTCCCTATCTCTCTTGTCTTTCATATTTTTTTCTACCTCCTTTCGAAGACAATGGGCTGCTTTTCTGGGTGCCTGATGACCTCTGCCAGCATTAAGAAGTTGTTTTTTGGAATTCATTCAGCGTTTAAATGTTCTTTTGATGAATTTGTTGGGGAGAAAGTGCTTTCTCCGTCCTATTCCTCCACCATCTTAGGACCGCCTCCCCATGTCCAGTTCTAACTATCGCTTCTTGACCTGCATATAGGTTTCTCAGGAGGCAGAAAAGGTGGTCTGGTATTCCCATCTCTTTAAGAATTTTCCACAATTTGTTGTGATCCACATAGTCTAAGTGTTTCCTGTATGTAGTCAATGAAGCAGAAGTAGATGTTTTTCTGGAATTCTTTTGCTTTTTCTATGATCCAACGGATGTTGGCAATTTGATCTCTGGTTACCCTGTTTTTTCTAAATCTAACTTGTACATCTGGAAGTTCTCAGTTTGCATACTGTTGAAGCCTAGCTTGGAGGATTTTGAGCATTGCCTTGCTAGCATGTGAAATGAGTGCAATTTTGCAGTAATTTGAACATTCTTTGGCATCACCCTTCTTTGAGATTGGGATGAAAACTGACCTTTTCCAGTTCTGTGGCCACTGCTGAGTTTTCCAAATATGTTGGCATATTGAGTGCAGCACTTTCACAGCATCATCTTTTAGCACTTGAAATAGCTCAGCTGGAATTCCATCACCTCCACTAGCTTTGTTCATAGTGATGCTTCCTAAGGCCCACTTGACTTCTCACTCCAGGAAGTCTGGCTTGAGGTGAGTGATCACATCATCATGGTTATCTGGGTCATGAAGATCTTTTTTGTATAGTTCTGTGTGTTCTTGCCACCTCTTCTTAATATCTTCTGCTTCTGTTAGGTCCATACCGTTTCTGTCCTTCATTGTGCCATTTTTGCATGAAATATTCCCTTGGTTTTTCTAATTTTCTTGAAGAGATCTCTAGTCTTTCCCATTCATATTGTTCTCCTCTATTTCTTTGCATTGCTCACTTAGGAAGGCTTTCTTATTTCTCCTGCTGTTTTGGGGACTCTGCATACAGATGGGTGTATCTTTTGTTTTCTCCTTTGCCTTCCACTTCTCTTCTTTTCTCAGCTATTTTTAAGGCCTCCTCAGACAACCACTTTGCCTTTTTACATTTCTTTTTCTTGGGGATGATTTTGATCACTGCTTCCTGTATAGTATTATGAACCTCTGTCCATAGTTCTTCAGGCACTCTGTCTATCAGATCTAATCCTTTGAATCTATTTGTCACTTCCACTGTATAATCTTCAGGGATTTGATTTAGGTCATACCTGAATGGTCTAGTGGTTCTCCCTACTTTCTTCAATTTAAGTCTAAATTTTGCAATAAGGAGTTCATGATCTGAGCCACAGTCAGCTTTAGGGCTTATTTTTACTGACTATATAGAGCTTCTCCATCTTCAGCTGCAGAGAATGTAATTAGTCTGGTTTCAGTATTGACCATCTGGTGATGTCCATGTGTAGAGTTGTCCCTTGAGTTGTTGGAAGAGGGCATTTGCTATGACCATTGTGTCCTCTTGGCAAAACTCTATTAGCATTTGCCCTGCTTCATTTTGTACTCCAACGCCAAATTTTCCTGTTACTCCAGATGCTTCTTGACTTCCTACTTTTGCATTCCAGTCCCCTGTGATGAAAAGGACATCTGTTTTGTTGTTAGTTCCAGAAGGTCTTGTAGATCTTCATAGAAATGTTCAACTTTAAGCTTCTTTGTCTTTAGTGGAGGGACAAACACAGACTTGGATTACTATGATATTGAATGGTTTGCCTTGGAAACGAACAGAGCTCATTCTGTGGTTTTTGAGATTGCATCCAAATACTGCATTTTGAACTCTTTTGTTGACTATGAGGACTATTCCATTTCTTCTAAGGGATATTTGCCCACTGTAATATATATAATGGTCATCTGAATTATTTGCCCACTCTCATCCATTTTAGTTCCCTGATTTCTAGAATGCTGATGTTCACTCTTGCCATCTCCTATTTGACCACTTCCAATTTGCCTTGATTCATGGACCTAACATTCCCGGTTCCTATTCAATATTGTTCTTTACAGCATTGGACTTTACATTCACCACCACAACTTAGCATTGTTTCCTCTTTGGCTCAGCCTCTTCATTCCTTCTGGAGCTATTTCTCCATTTCTCCACTCTTCTCCAGCATATTGAGCACCTTCCAACCTGATGAGTTCATCTTTCAGTGTCATATCTTTTTGCCTTTTCATACTGCTCATGGGATTCTCAGAGCAAGAATGCTGAAGTGCTTTGGCATTCCCTTCTCCAGTGGACCACGTTTTGTCAGAACTCTCCACCATGACCCGTCTGTCTTGGGTGGCCCTTCATGACATGGCTCATAGTTTAATTGAATTTGACAAGTCTGTGATCCATGTGATCTGTTTGAGTAGTGTTCTGTGATTTTGGTTTTCATTCTGTCTGCCCTGTGATGGATAAGGATAAGAGACTGATGAAAGCTTCCTGATGGGAGGGACTGGCTGTGGAGAAAACTGGGTCTTGCTCTGATGGGTAAGACCAGCCTCAGTAAATTTTTAATCCAATTTTCTGCTGATGTGTGGGGCTGTGTTCCTTCCCATTTGTGTGCCGGAGGTGAAACTATTGTAGGGGTAATTGTGACCTCCTCCAAAAGGCCTTATGCAGCATGCCATACCTCCTAGGACTGTTGCAGTCAGTGTCCCTGACCCCGAGGCAGGCCAGTGTCTACCCAGGTCTCACTGAAGACTCCTGAACACTCACAGGCAAGTCTGTTCAGTCTCTTTTGGGTCACTGCTCCTTTCTCTGGGTCCTGGTGCACACAAGATTTTGTTTGTGCCCTCCAAGAGTCTCTGTTTCCCGAGTCCTGTGGAAGTTCTGTAATCAAGTCCCACTGGTGTTCAAAGTCAAATTCCCTTGGGGTTCTCAGTCCCTTTGCCAGATCTCCAGGTTGGTAAATCTATTGTGGGACCTAGAACTTTTGCAACAGTGTAAGAACTTCTTTGTTATAATTGTTCTCCAGTTTGTGGGTTGCTTGCTCTGCAGCTCTATAATGGAGCTAATGGCAACCTCTTCCAAGAGGACGTGTGCCACACCACATTTCCCAGGTCTGCTGCAGCGAGAGCCTCTGTCCCTGTGGCTGATCACTACTGACTACTGTCTCCACAGGAGACACTGAGACACTTAAACGAGGTCTGGCTCAGTCTCTTGTGGAGGTCACTGCTCCTTTCCCTGGGTCCTGGTGTGCACAAGGTTTTGTTTGCACCCTCTAAATGTCTCTGGCGGCTGTGAGGTTTGATATTAAATGCTATTGCACCCCTCCTGCTGTCTTGTTGTGGCTCCCCTTTTCCCTTGGTCATCAGGTATCTTTGTTTGGTGGGATCCAACAGTCTCCTGTCATTGGTTGTTCAGCAGCTAGTTGCAATTCTGGTGTTCTCAAAAGGTAAGAGGAACGCACGTCCTTCTACTCCGCCATCTTGCCTGTTACGACAAATGTACCTAACTAGATATTCCTAACAGCTTGACAGCAGTGGGGTTGGTTAAAATCACTTTATAGGGACCCTTCTCTTTAGCAAGAATTGGTCTTTGGGGATCCCCTCTTTCCAGCTTTTAAGAAGAACTTGGTCCTCAGGGTTTATTTGTGAAGGAACTGTTCCTTCCTCTAGTTTTTAGTGGGAATTGGCAGTGCCTTGTGGGCTGAGACCTGGATTGCGTTCTGAAATTGTCCTAGGTTAATATGTCTCAGGGCCTGGCTCACTTCCTTATCCTGTAGAATGTCATTAGTAAGAGAAGGCCTCCCATAGGTCATTTCAAGTGGGCTAAGTCTCAGACCACTCCTGGGGGCTACACAGACCCTGTGGAGTACCAGAAGAAACAAGCTGGCCCAGGTTCATGAGTTTCTTGGCAGAGCTTTGCTGAAGTTTTCTTTAAAGTATGGCTCATTTTGTCTACCTTCCCTGAAGACAGGTGGTGCCAAGAGACGTGTCACTTGTAGTCTATCCCTAGGGCCACTGTAAGCCCTTGTCTGATTTTGGCTATCAAAGAGGGCCCATTAGTGCTCTGGATGGACATTGGAAGTCCAAACCAAGGAATTACTCCTTTTAAAAGGGACTTACAGACGTCCGTAGCTGTTTCAGAACAGGTGGGGAAGATTTCACCCCATCTTGTGAAAGTATGGACAAATACCAGAAGATATTTACATTCTGATCGTGGAGGCATTTGAGTGAAACCTGACCATCTTCCCCCGAATATGTCCCTTGGCATTGAATTGACCTGAGTAATGAAGGGGAAATTAGATGAGTCTGTGGTTTACTATAGGCACAGAAACCACAGGCGTGTGTTACTTGTTTTACTGTTCTGTTAAGCCCCTTCGCTGGGGGGGAGAAATGGCCTTTTGCATCGAGTACCACAGTGCATCCCTCCCATAGCAGGCAGCATCATGTAAGCTCTCAGTGAGTTTCCACTGTTGGCACTCAGGGGTTAGAACATTATCCTCCTTTTTATACCAGCCTGTGCTTCCTTTCTCATAGCCCCATTTTCAGCATTTTGTTATTCCTGTGGGGAATACTGGGGAAGACTAGGGGGTTTAGGGAGGCCAATCACTAGAGCTATAACTTGTTTAGGCTCCTGCAGTCAAGCTGCTTGTTTTGCGGTTTAATCAGCTTTCCTGATCCCTTGGCTCACAAAAGATCCCTCCCTCTCTGGCCTCTACAGTGGATTACTGCTCCCTGGTGGGAGGCTGTACTACTTCTAAAAGAGCCAGAATCAAATCTTTATATTTCAGGAGGGAATTTCTAGCAGTTCACATTTGTCTATCTTTCCATATGGCAACGTGAGCATGTAACACTAGAACCCACATTTAGTCAGCAAAAATATTTAATTTCCTGTCCTTCCCTAATTGCAAAACTCTCATTAATACCATTAGTTCAGGCTTCTGGGCCAATGTCTGGGGTGGCAGGGCCTTGGCTTCTAGACTTCGTCTAGACTAACTATGGCATACCCTGCCTTTCAGGTTCCCATTTCTACAAAACTGCTCCCATCAGTGAGCCATTCCATCTCAGGACTGTCAGGAGGTTCATCTGGAAGAGTAAGTTTGTTCTGTGGTCTCTATATACTGATGCGGTAAGTCTCCACCCTTAACCACTGGAAAGAGGGTTGCTGGGTTTGGCACACCTTTAAGGTAATGTCAGGAATGTCCATTAGGAGCGCCTGCTAGCTCATTATCCTTCCTCCAGTCAACCAATGATGCCCTTTGACTTCAGCACAGACTGTACCTGATGAAGGTTTCATACACCTAAGCGTTGTCCCAGGGTCAGTTTGGAAGCCTCATTACCAACAGGGCTGTGGCTGTGACTGCCTATGGCAGCTTGGCCATCTGGGCCACTAAGTTCAGTTGTTTTGAAAAGTAAGCCAACTTTTGGGTCAGGACTCCTAGTGCTGTTCCTGATTGCTCGTGAATGTATAGGGAAAAGGTTTTGTCCAAATTTGGAAGCCCCAGTGCTGGTGTCTGCTCAATTCAGTCTTTAGAGTCTTGAAGTCCCATGGGTGTCCTTATTCCATTGACAGGATTCTTTTTCTCCTCTCTTTAGAGCCTCATAGAGGGTTTTTCTATAAGGCTGTGATTTGGAATCTAGATGCGACAGAACCCAGCCATCCCAAGATACCCAAGAAAGTCTTGGAGCTGCCTCTTTGTGGTTGGAGTTAGTAATACACTAACTACGGTTTTTCTATCTTTGGCCAAGGCTCGTACCCCCAGGGGTCACAACAATTCCTAAATATTGAATCCATTGCTGTGAGGGCTGAACCTTGGTTGGAGAGACTTTATATCCCTTTTGTCCAGAAAATCTAGGACTGTAGCAATATTTTGATCTGAATCTTAGTTGGTCTTACTACTTATCAATTAACTATCAACATATTGTAGCAGAGATCCATTCTCCAGGCTCGGTTCCCTCAGTTCCCTTGTTAATGCATTTCCAGAAAAGTGGGTGCTATCCTGAAAATCCTGTGAAAGCACTGTCCTGGTATATATTGGGGAGCCTCCAGGCCGTCAGGGTCTCTCCACTCAAAGGCCAAAAGCTATTGAGAGCCTGGATGTAGGGGAATACAGAAAAATGCATCTCTGAGGTCCAAAACAGAAATACTGGGCACTTCTTGGCACTTGGGTGAGGAGAGTATATGGGTTTGGCACAAGTGGGTGAATAGGGGTGACTGCCTCATTCACGGCTCCTAAGTCTTGCACAAACTGATTCTCCCCACTAGGCTTCGCACAGGAAGAATTGGGGTGTTGCAAGGGAATTGGCAGGGCCTAATGAGTCCATGTTTCTGAAATTTGCTGAGCCATGGTTCGATACCCCTCAGGGCTTCAGACTTTAAAGGATATCATCTTTTCCAAGGGCATTTTCCCCAGGCCTTGACTGTATTTTTATTAGGGAAGGATGTTTTGCCCTTCCTGCACCAAGGTGTCCAAAACTGTATGATCTACCAGTTCTCTAATTTCTTGGAGAGTATCTTAGGGATATCTTCCCTAAGGGCTCAGATGGTAAAGAATCTACCTGTAATTCAATCAGCCTGTAGGTTCAATCCCTGGGTTGGGAGATCCCCAAGAGGAGCGTGGTATGCTCTAGTCCATGGGGTCGCAAAGAGTTGAACATGACTGAGTGACTAACACTTTCACTTTCATCTTAGGGAATATTTTGATGGCCAACCAGTGGATCTTTTAGATTACTATAGACACAATAGGTACAATAGATACAATAGGTACATATACTGACAGATACATCTGTCTATTCAGATTCTTTACTTCCTTGGATTGCACCCTGTCCTAAGAGTATACTGGTTTCTAACTTATTTAGCAAATATCTTCCAAGGAGGGGAACAGAGCATTCTGGTATACACAAAAAGGAGTGAGTAATAATGATGGACCTAATTCTGCAAGCAAGGGGAGATCTAAATCACTTTACCTTTGACTGTTCATCAACTCTTGTCACAATACAGTCACAGTTGGGAAAGGGAGCTAGTTGGCTAAGCCAGAACAGAGCAGGTGGCTCCAAGGTATACAAGAAATTCAGTTTTTCTGCCTGCTCCATCTAGGGTGACCTGAGGCTCCACTGGAGTAATGATGATGGATCTGGAGCTGGGCAGGACCCTGTCAGTCAAAGGAATCCCTCATCCGAGAGATTTGCAAGGAACTAGGGCGTGTTGGGGTTCTCTCTTGGGCATCCCACAGGAGGGTGCTCAGGGGATTCCCCCTGCCAGTGCCCCTCCCTCTGACACAAGGCTCACTGGTTAGGGCCCAGGTGGCTTCTTGGTAGACTGTCCTGCCTCAGCACTCCAAGGTTTCATTAAGGTGGTGCATGAATCAGAGCAGCCAAAAGCTGCATTCTCTTCACTAGCCTCCAATCCTCATTGGTCTCCTCCACTAAATCTTGGTTGTTAGAGACCTTGAAGGCCTCCTCTACCAAGGTTGACTGTGGGATTTGGGGTCCAGCCTCAAGCGTTTGAAATTTTCTCCAGATATCAGGAGTAGCCTGGGTGATAAAATGCATGGCCAGTAGTGCCCTCCCTCCTGTGGACTCAGGATGTATATCAGTGTCCTTCTGGAATGCCTCTGTCACCCAGCTCAGGAAGACTGCTAGGTTTTCATCTTTTTCCTGTGTAACCTCACAAATCTAATCTTAATTTATAGGCTTCATCATATGCCTTTTCATTCCTTCTGATGACAAGTAATATCATATCTCATCCTAACTGGCTTACTCGATCTTCATAGTTCCAGTGTAGGTCATGTTCTGGCATTGCACCTCCACCCAGCTGATAAATGTGCTGTGGATTGGTGGCCAGTAGGCCATCTGTTTGTTCCCTACCCTTTCTCAGTATACCTTCCTTTTCATCTGGGGTGAAGCAGAGGGCCAGAGTAACCATGACATAAAGATCACTAAAAGACATAGGAACTCACACAATCTGCTACCAAAAGCAGCATTCCAGGAAAACTTGTTCTCTTACAAGAGAGAAATCAGATCCAGTCTTGCATCAGCCTACTCTTAATAAAATCCATTTACCTACTTAAATTTAATCTAACCATAGAAAATACTGGCACATACAAAATTCTTTCCTCAATGTTTGTCTTCTATAAAACTTCTGCAACTTCCTATAGCCATATTTTGTCCTTTATTCTTTCCACATTCAGAAATAGCCAGCACTGAGACTAAATCACCCCTATTCCTTTCAACAAACTGTATTTCTATTCTTCATACCTTCTTTTCTGAAAACACGCATCCCACTTTCCATGAACTGCTTTCCACATTAACATTCTGTAAACTGGTAAGAGAACACCTCAAGGCAGCACCGAACAACTTAATTTCTCTCTCCCACGAAGACAAAAGTAAGTAAATTGAGACCTGTTTAGCAATTAATATTCCAATATTCTATCAAGCATTCCTGCTTGAATTCAAAATGGCCCTCTTTCTTATTTTTCCTGAGTCTGGGGGACTGGAGATGAATCAGGCAGTCCTAAGAGCCCAGGCAGAAGAGTCTCACTGCAAGAGCAGAGGAGGGAAATGTTCAAGCTCCTGCCTTTTCTTTAAAATCTCTTTCCACTCAGTGACCCAAGGCTGGAGTCTCAGGCAGCGTGGGCTGTGTATTTCAAGGCTGAAGTGCTCTGTCGTGCCCACAGTGTTGGCAGAGACTTGCAGGAGCAGTTGGACACACAAAACTGCAGCACAAAGATGCCAATCACAAAACTTGAAGACCCAGACAAATTTTCAAGGTTAACGGGGCAGGAGTGCAGGAATGAGGACCAGGGGAGAGGTAAAAAGAGGAGGGACACAAAAGAGACAAAAAAGAGAAAGAAAGAGATTGCTGTTTCAGACCGCCCTGCTGTGGGTCTCTATTCAGGCACCACACGTGTGCTTCCAGAAGACACTAGTGAATCACAGGAGTGATCAAGCCTGGAAACCAGGCAGTTGTATGTTTTCTATGGGTCCCCTACCCATAGGTGGGACTCTCACCCATGTGAACACCAGTATACAGAATCTGCCACTTCAGCCCATTCTCAGTAGGATTTTTCTTACTGGCAGAGAAAATAACGGTGAGAATACTGAGATGATCGTACTTCCGGCCACAACACTATATGAGGTTTTGTTAGCAGAAGAGACTCTGCAAACCCCTCCTTTCCTGGTCCTCAGTTCTTGGTGAGGACGCAGAGATGAATCTGAGGTCTTACCTATTGTGAGAGAGTTTATTGAAAATAAGGACAGAACAGAGAAAGCACCTCAGAAGAGAGGGGGGCCAGGCCAAGGAGTGCAATGGCACTAAAGGACAGGGGTGTAGAGTTTTTAAGGTAAAGTTTTTCCATTATCCAGGAGGCTGTTGTTTGACAGTCTTAATTGACAGCTACAGGTTGTAGAACGAGACTGGTGTGCATGTCTTACCCATCGTTCAGTCTGTTATAATTGGATGTACTCACAGAATATTTATGAACATTTAATGAGCCCAGTGGCCACCAAAGGATATCTAAGGACACAATAGCATGAAGTGTGTGCATGTACCAGAGTGGGCAAAGTCCTTCCAATTGGCCAGTGGGGAATTTTCCTGGGCCCCTGACCATTTTAGAATACTGATGGGGGCATGCTTGGGGCAAGGTTGGCGAATAGCTTGGCAAAATTGGGCAGCTATTGGACATTCAATCAATAGGGCCGCCTTTCGTTGCTCATGGCTAACGTTCTGCCTAATAGTTTGAACCTCTATCATTCTTATAAATGTTTGGCCAGGGAGAGCTTGCTGGACCAAGGTATGCCATGGTGTGAGGCAAGCCTCTCCCACCTTCCTGTCACCTGTCAGCGTGAGCCATTGCTGGCCAGAGGGAGCAGGTGTCACAGGCTGAGAGAAATGAGGCTGCAGCTGCCCAATGGCCGCTCTCTCAGGACAGGACAGAAGGGGAAGAGGACAGAGAGCGGAGAAGTAGAGATTTTAGGAGAGGGAAGGAGGCAAAGGGGCAAGAGAAAGTGGTGAGAGAAGATGGACAAAGGGAGGGTGAAAGAAAGCATTGCCTGAAGCAGGGTTCTCAGTCCCCAGGGGCCAGGAAGGCAGACTTACCTTGTGACTCGGAAACAAGAGGCTCAGGTGGCCATTTGCCACCCACGGGGAAGCTGTGTTCAGTGATTCCAGAGGTGTCCAGATCCTTTCTCTAAACTGGACAAGGCCTGCATCAAGCACCGCTAAGTTTGTTACCAACCAGGGCTCTTGTTCCTCCTTCATCAGTAAAAATTGATCAGAGGCCAGAGAGGAAATTCAGGCAAGGTTTTATGGGGCCCCTGCTGCCGGGGCCCCATATCGGGGAAGCAAGAGCGAACAACAGGTTCCCTTGCTGGCTCACTCCTCCTGTGCTTCTGAGCCATCTGTATGTCCTTTTTGGTAAAATGTCTATCAGAACTTTGCCCATTTTTGGATTTGGTTGTTTGCTTTCTGATCCTCAGGTACATGAGCTGTTTGTATTTTGGAGATTAATCCCTTGTTGGTTGCTTCGTTTGCAAATAGTTTCTGCCATTCTGAGGGTTGTCTTTTTATTTTGTTTATGGTTTCCATAAATCTGATCTCTTTTTCCATGAGTTTGGTTAGGGTTTGTGGGTTTTTAGTTTCTCCAAATAACTAAGATTATATAAAATTGGTCTTCCTCTGTTTAACTTACTTATCCTAATTAACCTCAAAGGCTTCAGATTTTAGGATTGCCTTCTTTTATGTCTGACTAATATCTATCTTGTGTTTATGTATCTCATTTTCTTTATTCATTTAGCCATCAATGGACAGTTAGGTTACTTCCTTCCAACCCGTGGTAAATAATGCTTGCTATGAACTTGAGAGTGCAAGTGATATCTCTTCCACATAGTGTTTTCATTTCCTTAAAATATGTTCATACAAGTGGAATTGGTCCTCTGGAGAAGGGAATGGCTACTCATTCCAATATTCTTACCTGGAGAATCCCATAGACTGAGAAGCTTGGTGAGCTAGCATCCATGGGATCTCAAAGAATCAGACTTGACTGAAGTGACGTGGCATGGCATGGCATGGCATGGTAGTTAAATTTTTTTTTTTTTTTTTTTATTATTATTATTTTTTTAATTAAATTTTAAAATCTTTAATTCTTACATGTGTTCCCAAACATGAAACCCCCTCCCACCTCCCTCCCCATAACATCTCTGTGGGTGATCCCCATGCACCAGCCCCAAGCATGCTGTATCCTGCGTCAGACATAGACTGGCGATTCAATTCTTACATGATAGTATACATGATAGAATGAATTTTTTGAGGAACATCCATACTGTTTTCCATACTGGCTGCGCCAATTTATAATCCCACCATCAGTACATAGGACTCTTCTCCACATCTTCTCTAGCATTTATCTCTTGTCTTTTTGATGCTAGCCATTGTAACAATCTTTAGATGTTATCTCATTGAGATTTTTGATTTGCATTTCCCTGCTGATTAGTGATGTAAGCACCTTTTCATATTCATACATCTTCTTTGGGAAAATGTCTATTCAGCTTATTTGTCCATTTTTAAATTAAATTGTTTGATTTTTTGCTATTGAATTGTATGAATTCTTTACATATTTTTGTTACTAGCTTCTCTGTTATATGGCTTACAAATAGTTTTTTCCCGTTCTGTAGGTTGTCTTCATTTTGTTGACTGCTTTGCGGTGCAGAAGCTTTTCAGTTTGTTGTAACCCTACTTGTTTATTTGTGATTTTGTTGCTGTGCTTTAGGTATCATATATATGTGTGTGTATATATATATGTATATATATATATATATATATGTATAAAATCAGTGCTAAGGCTGACTCCCATTGCCTATATTTTCTTCTAGGAGTTTTGTTCTTTCCAGTCATACATTTAAGTCTGTAATGCATTTTGAGTTAGTTTTTGTGAGTGCTGTAAGATAGGCAATCTATCAGTAGTTTCATTGTTTTACATGTGAATATTCGGTTTTCTAAGCTCTGTTTACTGAAGAGATTGTCTTTGTGGAGTTTTTTTGGCACCCTTGTCAAATGTTAGTTTACTGTATGAAAGTGAAAGTATTAGGTGCTCAGTCGTGTCCTACTCTCTGCAACCCCATGGTCTACTGTAGTCCACCAGGCTCCTCTGTCCATGGAATTCTTCAGGCAAGAATACTGGAGTGGGCAGCCATTTCCTTCTCGAAGGGAGCTTTCCAACCCAGGGATCAAACCTGGGTTTCCTGGATTGCAGGTGGGAATGCAATTCCCACAGGTGGTGGTAATTTCTTTACCAATTGGGAAACCCAGTTTACTGTATATGCATGGGTTTATCCTGTTCCACTGACCTGTATGTCTATTTTTATGCCAGTACCATATTTTTTCACTTTATATTGAAGTATAGCTGATTAACAATGTTGTGTTAGTTTCAGGTGTACAGCAAAGTGATTCAGTTATACATACACTTGAATCTATTCATCTTCAAATTCCTTTCCCTTCTAGGTTGTTACATAACATTGAACAGAGTTCTCTTTGCTGTACAGTAGCCAGTTCTGGTTAGCCAGTACCTTATTTTGATAACTATAGCTTTATAGTATAGCTTGAAACCAGGAAGTGTGATGTCTCCCACTCTGTTCTTCTTTCTCAGGACTGATTTGGCTATTTGGGTTCTTTTGTGGTTCCATATAAATATTAGAATTGTTTTTTATACTTCTGTTTAAAAAATGCTATTGGAGTCTTGATAGGAATTGCATTGAATTTATGGAAGACGAAGAGCTGATTCATTGGAAAAGACCCTGATGCTGGGAAAGATTGAAGGCAGAAGGAGACGGGGAGGCAGATGAGATGGTTGGATGGCACCACCAATTTAATGAACATGAATTTGAGCAAATTCCAAGAGATGGTGAAGGATAGCGGAACCTGACATGCTGCAGTCCATGGGGTCACAAAGAGTCAGACACGACTTAGGGACTCAATAACAACAACAAATAGATGGCTTTCAGTAGTATGAACATTTTAACAGTATTTTTCCCATCAGTGAAAACATTGAAAATATTTTTCTATTTATTTGTGTCTTTAATTTCTTTCACTAATGTCTTTCAGTTTTCAGTATAGAAATCTTTACCTTCCCTGGTTAAATTTATTCCTAAGTATTTTATTGATTAATGCTATTGTAAATGTGATCATTTTATTTCTTTTTCGAGATAATTCATGTTACTGCATAGAAATACTCCTAATTTATGTATGCTTAGTTTTTATTCTGCAACATTAATGAATTTGTCGGTTCTAAGTATTTTATTGACTTATGTTACTGTAAATGTGATCATTTTGTTTCTTTTTCAAATAATTCATTGTTACTGTGTAGAAATACTCCTAATTTTTGGATGCTTATTTTATGTATTATGCAGCTTCACTGAATTAGTTGGTTAGCTCTAACAGGGTTTATTTTTTAGCACTGACTTTAGGATTTTCTATATATAAAACCATGTCATCTGTAAATAGAGACAATTTTACTTGTTCCTTTGCATCTCTTTTTTTTTTAATTGGAGTATAATTGCTTTACAATGTTGTGTTAGTTTCTGCTGTACAACAATGTAAATCAGCTATGCATGTTTGCTAAGTTGCTTCAGTCGTGTCTGACTCTTTGCGACCCTAAGGATTGTACCCCGTCAGGCTCCCCTGTCCATGAGATTCTCTAGGCAGGAATACTGGAGTGGGTTGCCATGCCCTCCTTCAGGGGACCTTTGTGACCCAGGGACTGAACCCACATCTCATATGTCTCCAGCATTGGCAAGCAGGTTCTTTACCACTAGTGCCATCTGGGAAACACTGAAATCTCCTATCTATAGGTGTATATGCCCTCCCTCTTGTGTCTCCTTCCCACCCACCAGCCCACCCCTTGAGGTCATCACAGCACACCTGGCTGGGCTGCCTGTGCCATATAGCAGCTTCTCACTAGCTACTGATTTTATGCATGATAGTGTCTGTGTCAATGTTACTGTCTCAATTTGTCCTGTCCTCTTCTTTGCCATGAAGTGACAGGATCAGATGCCATGATCCTAGTTTATTGAATGTTGAATTTTAAACCAGCTTTTTCACTCTCCTCTTTCACTTTCATCAAGAGGCTCTTTAGTTCTTCACTTTCTGCAATAAGGATGGTATCATCTACATATCTGAGGTTGTTCATATCTTTCCCAGAAATCTTGATTCCAGCTTGTGATTCATCCAGCCCAGGATTTTACATGATGTACTCTGCATAGAAGTTAAATAAGCAGGGTGACAATATACAGCCTTGATATACTCCTTTCCCAATTTTGAACCAGTCAGTTTTTCCATTTCTGGTTCTAACTGTTGCTTCTTATCCTGCATATAGGTTTCTCAGGACAGGTAAGGTGGCCTGGTATTCTCATCTCTTTAAGAATTTTCCAGTTTTTTGTGATGCATACAGTTAAAGACTTTAGCATCAATGAAGTCAATGAAGCAGAAGTAAGTAAATGGGTTTTTCTTTTTTTTTTTTTTTAATTCTTTTGCTTTCTCTATGATCCAACAAATGTTGGCAATTCGATCTCTGGTTTCTCTGCCTTTTCTACACCCAGATTGTACATTTGGAAGTTCACATAGTGCTTAGTTTGAAGGATTTTGAGTGTTACCTTGCTAGCATGTGAAATGAGCCTAATTATACATTAGTTTGAACATTCTTTGGCATTACCTTTCTTTGGGATTGGAATGAAAACTGACATTTTCCAGTCCTGTGGTCACTGCTGAGTTTTCCAAATTTGCTGGAATATTGACTGTAGCACTTTAACAGCATCATATATTAGGATTTGGAATAACTGCTGGAATCCCATCACTTCCACTAGCTTTGTTTGTAGTGATGCTTTCTAAGGCCCACTTGACTTCACACTCCAGGATGTCTGGCTCTAGATGAGTGACCACACCATTGTAGTTATCTGGGTCATGAAGACCTTTTTTTGTACAGTTCTTCTGTGTATTCTTGCTACCTCTTCTTAATCTCTTCTGCTTCTGTTAGGTCCTTACTATTTCTGTCCTTTATCATGCCATCTTTGCATGTAATGTTCCTTTGATATCTCCAGTTTGCTTGGCGAGATCTCTAGTCTTTCCCATTCTCTTGTTCTCCTAATTGTTTGCATTGTTCACTTAAGAAGGCTTTCTCATCTCTCTTTGCTATTATCTGGAGTCCTCTGTACTGTTCACCATAGCGATAGAATCAATGTACCTTTCCACCAACATTGTAAGAGAGTTCCCTTTTCTCCACACCCTTTTCAGCACTTATTGTTTGTAGATTTTTTGATGATGGCCATTCTGACCTATGTGAGATAATATCTCATTGTAGCTTTTTTCTAATAATTGTAGTATTTTTCTAATAATGAATGATATTGAGCATCTTTTCATGTGTTTGTTGGCTCTCTGCGTGTCTTCTTTGGAGAAATGTCTGTTTAGGTAGTCTGCCCATTTTTTGATTAAGTGGTTTGTTTTTTATATTGAGCTGCATGAGCTGTTTGTATATTTTGGAAATTAATTCTTTATCAGTTGTCTCATTTGCAGATATTTTCTCCAATTCTGAGTTGTCTTTTCATCTTATTTATGGTTTCCTTTGCTGTGCAAAAGCTCTTAAGTTTAATTAGGTACCATTTGTTTATTTCTGTTACTTTATTTCATTACTTTAGGAGGTGGGTCAAAAAGGATCTTGCTGTGTTTATGTGAAAGAATGTTCTGCCTGTGTTTCCCTGTAAGAGTTTATGGTGTTTGGCCTTACATTTAGGCCTTGAATCCATTTTGAGTTTATTTTTGTATATGGTGTTAGGAATTATTCTAATATCATTCTTTTACATGTAGCTGTCCAGTTTTCCCAGCACCACTTATTTAAAAGACTGTCTTTTCTCCATTGTATATTCTTGCCTCCTTTGTCTTTGACTTTAGGTGTGTGGGTTTATATGAGTTTTCTCTCTGTTCCATTAATCTGTGTTCTGTTTTGTGCTAGTATGCTGTCCCATACTGTCTTTGATTGCTGTAGCTCTGTGTTATAGTCTGAAATCAGGGAGGCTGATTCCTGACTGTTTTTCTTTCTCAAGATTACTTTAGCAATTTGGCGTCTTTTGTGTTTCCACACAAATTGTGAAATTTTTTGTTCTAGTTCTGTGAAAAGTACTGTTGGTAGTTTGATAAGTATTGCATAGAATCTGTAGATTGCTTTGGATAGTATAGTCATTTTCACAGTGTTGATTCTTCCAATCCAAGAACATGTTATATCTCTCTGTGTATGTCATCTTTGATTTCTTTCATCAATGTCTTATAGTTTTCTGCATACAGGTCTTTTTGTCACTTTAGGTAGGTTTATTCCTGGGTATTTTATTCTTTTTGTAGCTATGGTGAATGGAATTGTTTCCTTAATTTCTCCTTTGATTTTTCATTGTTAATGTATAAGAGATTTATGTATACTCATTTTGTATACTGTGAATTTACTAAATTCATTGATTAGCTCTAGTAGTTTTCTGGTGGCATCTTTAGGATTTTTTATGTACAGTATCATGTCATCTGCAAACAGTAGCAGTTTTACTTCTTTTTCAATCTGGATTCCTTTTATTTCTTCTCTGATTGCCATGACTAGGACTTCTAAAACTATGTTGAATGATAGTGGCAGGAGTGAGCACCCTTCTCTTGTTCCTGATATTAAGGAAATGCTGTCAGTTTTTCACCATGTTTGAGAATGTTTGCTGTGGGATTGTCATATATGGCCTTTATTATGTTGTGGTAGGTTCCCTCTATGCCCACTTTCTGGAGAGTTTATTTTTTTTCCATAAATGGGTTTTGAATTTTGTCAAATGCTTTTCCTGCATCTATTGAGATTATCATGGTTTTTATCTTTCAGTTTGTTAATATTGTATATCACATTGGTCAATTTGCATATATCAAAGAATACTTGCATCCCTGAGATAAACCCCACTTGATCATGGTGTATGACTCTTTTGATGTGTTGTTCAATTCTGTGCTAGTATTTTGTTGAGGATTTTTGCATCTGTGTTGATCAGTGATACTGGCCTGTGATTGTCTGTTTCTCCCTCAGCAATTTTTGGGAAGAGTTTTAGAAGAATAGATGTTACCTATTCCCTAAACATCTGATAAAATTTGCCTGTGATGCCATCTGGCCCTGGGCTTTTGTTTATTGGACGATTTTTAAAAGATAATTTTATTTGTTTTTGGCTGTGCTGGGTTTTCATTGCTGTGTGCAAGCTTTCTCTAACTGTGGCGAGTGGGGGCTACTCTCTAATTGTGTTGCACAGGCTTCTCTTGTTGCAGAGCACAGGCTCTTGCCTGCACGGGATCAATAGTTGTGTTTTGTAGGCTGTAGAGTGGGCCCAGTAGTTGTGATGGGCTTAATTGCTCTGTGGCCTGTGGAATGTTCCCAGAGCAGGGATTGAATCCGTGTCTCCTCTACTGGCAAGTGTATTCTTAACCACTGGACCACCAGAGAAGTCCAAAGAACCAACTCTTAGTTTTGATAATCTTTGCATGCTGTTTTCCTATTCTTGATTTCACTTATTTCTGCACAGATTTTTAATTTTCTTCCTTCTGGTGACTTTGGGTCTTTTATTTTTTTCCTAGTTCTTTGAGACATATGGTTATGTTGTTTATTTTGGATCTTTCTTTTTTCTTAATGTAAGTGATTATTGCTATGAGCTTCCCTCTTAGAACTGCTTTTTCTGCATCCCATATGTTTTGGTATGTTGTGTTTTCTATTTCATTTATCTCAAGATGCTTTTTAATTTCCTTTTTAATTTCTTCTTTAATTGGTTGCTCAGGAGAGTGTTATTTAATTTCCATGTATTTGTGAGTTTTGAAAGTTTTCCTCCTGTTGCTGAATTCTAATTTCATCCCATGGTAGTCAAAGAAGATATTTGGTGTGATTTCAGTCTTCTTGAATTTACTAAGACTTGTTTTGTGACCTAACATTGTGATCTGTAATACATAATGCTCCATGTGTGCTTAAGCATAATGTATATTCTGCTGTTGTTGAGTAGAATATATATGTCTATTAGATCCATTTCATCTATAGTGGTGTTCAAATCTGTTATTTCTCTATTGATTCTGTCTGAATGATCTATTCATTGCTGAGAATTGGGTATCTAAGTCCCCAACTATTATTGTATTTGTGTTTATTTCTCCTTTGCTCTGTTCATTTTTGCTTCATTTAGGTGCTCCAATGTGGGGTAAATAAATATTTAAAGTTGTTAAATTTTCTTGATTGTCCCCTTTATCATTATATAATTATCTTCTTTGTATCTTTTTACCATTTTCAGTTTAAAGTCTATCTTTTCTGACATAACCTTCATGATGGTGGCTCAGATGGTAAAGTGTCTGCCTACAATGTGGGAGACCTGGGTTTAATCCCTGGGTTGGGAAGATCTCCTGGAGAAGGAAATGGCAATCCACTCCAGTATTCTTGCCTGGAAAATCCCATGGACGAAAGAGCCTGGTAGGCTACACTCTCCATGGGGTCGCAAAGAGTCAGACATGACTGAGTGACTTCACTTTCACTTTCACTTTTCTGACCTAAGTATAGCAACTACTGCTTTTGGAGGGGATGGTTTCTGTTTGCTTGAAATATCTTTTTTTATCCCTTCATTCTCAATCTGTCTGTGTCTTATCTTTAAGTCTAAAGTGAGTCTTTTGTAGGCAGCATATGGTTGAATCTTGTTTCTTTTTTTTTAATCCATTCAAAAGTTCCATGTACCTTTAAAGTAATCATTAATAAGTGAGGACTTACTCGGCTTCCCAGGTGGTGCTAGTGGTAAAGAACCCACCAAGGACTTACTATTGTAGTTTTGTTACATTTTTTCAGAATGTTTTATAGATTCATTTTTCGTGTTTCTTATCCTGCTGTCTTTTTTTTGTATTTCACGTCTTTCAGTATCAGTATGCTTTGACGACTTTAGCATGTTCTTTTATGTAATTACTACAGATATTTTTCCCTTGTGGTTACCATGGAGCTTACATAAATATTTTGGAGATACAGCACCCAATTTTAAGCAGTTAACAACCTAACTTTGATGACATTCCTAAACTTTATACTTTTATTTCTCCCCCTCCCCTCACATTTTATGTTATTGATGTTACAATTTACATATTTTAATATTGTTTATCCAGATATAGATTATTATAATTATAGTTATTTTGCTACATTTGTTTTTTAACTTTGAGTTGTAAATGAATTATGCACCACCACTTACATATTTCTTCTTCATGGAAAGTCTGCTTTTGAAACTCTATTCAGTTCTTCAGATCAGTCATTGTATTTTTCAGCTCTTGGATCTTTGGTCAGATTTTGGATGGTTTCTATTTATTTTGAGGGCAAGAAGAGAAGGAGGCACAGAGGATAAGATGGTTGGATGGCATTATCAACTCAATAGACATGAATTTGAGCAAACTCTGGGAGATAGTGAAAGAGAGGGAAGCCTGGTATGCTCCACTCCATGGGGTTCCAAAGAGTCAGACATGACTGAGCAATTGAGCAACAACAATATTTATTCGTTGGACTTCTTTTGTTCATGCATTTTTTTCCCCTTAATTTTGGTTAGTTGTCTGTGTGTTCTTGTAGGTCACTAAACTTCTTTAGGAGAAATATTCTGAATTTTTCATGTTACAGTTCATAGGCCTCTATTCTTTGGAGTTGGTTCTTGGAGCTTTGTTAGTTTCCTCTGGTGTCATGTTTACCTGATTTTTTGTGATCCTTGGTTACTTATGTTGGTGTGAGCACATTTGAGTAAGTATTCTCTTCTTCTAGATTCTTTACAGCTTCACTTTGGCAGAGATAGTTCCTCACCAGTCAGCTCAGCTTGAGCTTCTGATTGTGTCCACTTGTAACATCCTTGGGCAGATGCAGCTTGCTGTTAGGGTCTGTTTTGGGGTGAGGCCACTGCCCACACTATGAGGTTGGGAGTGGTGCTATTGGCTGAGAAGAGTCGGTTTTCTGATTGATGGCTGACGTGGTTCCCTGTACAATGGGTTCTGCAGTGATGATGGTTCTCTGGTCAGGCTTACTAGATGGTTGGGACTGGGTACTACACTCAGTAGAAGGTAGGAGTATGAATAAGCTTCCCTTCCCTGGTGGGATAGCAGAAGGGGCCATGAGCCTGTGTGGCTCATTGTTTGGGGAGCTGAGTCAAGCAAGACTATGCATTGAGTTCCCTGGCCAGATGGAATCGGCTGTTTCTCTCTGCAAAGGGAGAAAGCCCTCGGCTGAGCGCTCTGTTCAGGTGCCGCTGTAAGCAAGGATGTTGGATGGGCTGTGCAGTGTTTCATGTGCTCTAGTTAAGCCTGATGATCAGATGGGTTGAAAGCTGTCTTCAGCAGTGGGTGAGGCCATGATTTAGTTTCCCTTCCCAGCTTGAGTGGGAAAATAGGCTCCAAGGCTGGAGCTCTTTGTTTGTGGTCTTGACTCAAGCTGACCCATGTACCAAGTTTTCTGCTCAAACCAGGCCACTGGCTTTGCTTTGTGAACGGTTGGCTCTGCCTGCCAGACTCTCTCATCAAGTGTTGCTGGGCTGTACAAATTACTATATCTAGGCTTTCTGGGCAGGCAAGATTGGGAGCTATATTTAGTAGTTCATTGGGCTAGGACTCAAACCTCCATTCCCCATTGCCAATCTGGATAGATACAAACCAGGGTCAAGGTCCTTATTTGAACACCCAAATCAGGCAGACCTGCAATCCCACCAAGTTCCCTGGAGTGACTGCACCACCATCTTGGTTCTTTAGATGAGCAAAGCTCCTGGTTGGGTCTTCTCCTTGAGTGTTGGATATAGGGAGTCAGCCTATCAAGACATGAGTGCTGCCTTGTTGCAAACCCCTCCTTGCTTCTCCATGACAGTGAGATTCCAACTGGTCGAGCCCCGAAGGTCCCCCAGGCTACTTCTGTGGGGTGAGACTGGAGTTGGAGTTCCCAAGAAATAACCCACAGTTTTGGAGGTTATTCCATCCTGGGCTCTTTTCCTCCGGGGAAGAACCGTAGAGTTAGGGAGCTGGCCAGCCTAGGGGAGGGGTGGTGCAGTCAGCTTGGAGTGGCTCCTCTTACCCTTCGAATGCAATCTGTCCTGGTCTCTGTGATGCAAGAAGGGTGTGCTTCAGTCTCACCCCTGCATTCTAGGATCTTCCTAGTTGTGTCTTGTCCATGAATAGTTGTCAGTTTCCCTCCCGTTGGGGAGCAAAATCAGGATCAGGTATGTTGACATCTTGGTGACAGCACTCCTGCATTTCGAATTGCTTTCTGATTAGCAAATAACCATAGTGTCTATAAATGAATCTGGTCTAACAGGTCAAATGCTTCTCACCTGCCCTTCACAATCACTAAAAATAAAGAGTATTTTTGCCATAGGCTCAAGGAAAAGAGGTAACATTTAGTTAGAAAATATGGAACTTGTATATGGCTTATATGAGCCAAATTTCAGGTGAGTCATGTTGAGAAAGAGCTCTTAACTGTAACTGCCAGCCAAGTGTGTGAAGTCTTCTACTGGTTAATAAACAGAATAACCATTGATTTTGATTATCCACATACTAATGCCAAGAAAAATCACAGGCCTAAAAAATAAAATTGTACTCTTTAAAATTCAGTAGAAGATTTATGCTGCTTTTTAGGGAAAATACTGCTTCCAGTGTGAATCAGGACATATTTAAGTAAAGATAAATGCAATCTACTGATTTAGTAATATGAAGAGTGGAAACAGAATTACCAGAATGAAGATAGGACTTACGTGTGAGCATGATTTGATTTTTCTAAAGATGGATTCTTTGATTCAAACATTAGATTGTTTGATATAAAAAAGGAATAAAAGTTTACTTGAATGTTAATGCCTTTAATGAATACATCATCATTTAACTCTGATAATTAAGTGTATATAAAACCTATTCTTTTTATTCTTACAATTATTAGAGAAACTTAAATCAGCTTTAATCATTTTGTGTGCTCAGTAGCTCAGACTTGTCTGACTTTTGCAGCCCCATAGACTGACTGTAGGCTGCTGGGCTCTTCTGCCCATGGAATTTTCCAATCAAGAATACTGGAGTGGGTTGCCATTTCCTACTCTAAGACCCGGGAATCTTCCTGACCTGGGGATCAAACCTGCGTCTCCTGCGTTGGCAAGTGGATTCTTTACCACTAAGCCACCAGGGAAGCTGTTTAATCATTTAGGCTATTCCAAACTTTAAAAAGCCCCAAATTAGACATATTTCTGAAATATGTCTTGATAATTTCAGCTATTTACAAGTAACATTATTCACATATCCCAATATAGTTTTATTTGGTACACATTATACTGAGAAAACATATTTCTCATGGAACGATTTTTGTATGTATATTCTAATTGAAAGCATAGCTAAAATATGCATATATGTAAAATAACCTTTCTCAGACTGCTACTGTTAAACTAATGAACTCAAATCCTGAGGGAACTTTAAGAATCTAGAAAGCTTCACTTATACAGATAAACAGATGTGATTTTATTAAAACTTAACAGATGTGATTTTATTGCTGTCTTCTGTTTTTATGAAAAGTGTGCATCTAAGGCCTTGGAATATTTGATATCCTATCCTGGTTTAAGCCCTTTAGAATATCAGATTCCTGTCCTCCTCCACACCTCCGGGGAGCTACTCTTTCTGAAAAAAAGTTCAGAAGCTTTTATAAAGCATGACTGTGCTCAGCCCAGGCCTGTGGGAGGTATGGAGGGAGAAAGGAATTTGGCCAGGGGAATTGAAACATATTAAAAAACAAAACACAACACAATAACAATGTTAAAAAAATAACCACTAATGTTGTGATTTGGCTTAAGAACGCTAAAGACATGGGTTTGTAAACCAGGATTTAGTAATTTTCCAGTGCCCTGATGGATCTATTCCTGTTCCATGTATTGGAACTAAAGATATAGCTATTTGAAAAATCCATTTCTTGAGTATGGATTTATTAGAGCTGACAAAGTAGCAGTGACAATGAGAGAGCCACTCCTCCCCCAACAGTAAAGGTCATATTGTGTCAAACCAAATCTTTGTATTTTATAACTGGAATAGTCTTCAGTTCCTAGCTTTTTATCCATGGTATGTGGTTCTCCTAAGCTTGAAAACTGTTCCATGGAATGCAGATGGAGGTGTGTGGAAGGAAAATAAACAGTGTTTCACTTTCCAAGTAGAAAGACAATGCAAGATGCTTGAATTGTTTATATTTCCCACCAGGCAGGTAAACCGTGTAAGAAGGAATATGTAGGATTTTAAAGATATATTTCATTTAACCCAGCATATCCAAAATACTGATTTACCATGTACATTCTTAGAACCCGCTGTGTCTTTTTCCCTCATGTCACACCTCAGTTTGGACCAGCTACATTTCTGGGCTCCTAGAAGGAAATGGCAACCCATTCCAGCGTTCTTGCCTAGAGAATCCCAGGGACGGGGGAGCCTGGTGGGCTGTCGTCTCTGGGGTCGCACAGAGTCGGACACGGCTGAAGCGACTTAGCAGCAGCGGCAGCAGCAGAGTAATATATTGGTGGTGGCTGCTTTGTTAGCACAGCTCTAGGCTTGTAAAACAGCAGGTTAGCACACACGGGAGCTTCTTTATTGTAGGACTTTTCAAGGCCATTGACAGGCTGTGTACACCAGACACACTTCACATCTGCTTTGTTGTTGATGTTCAGTCTCTCAGTGGTGTCAAACTCTTTGTGACCCCATGGGCTGAGCACAGCAGGCTGCCCTGTCCTTCACTGTCTCCTGGCGCTTGCTCATACTCGTGTCCATTGAATTGCTGATGCCATCCAGTGTTGTCCCCTTCTCCTGCCTTCAATGTTTCCCAGCATCAGGTCTTTTCCAATGAGTTGGCTCTTCACAACAGGTGCCGTGGTATTGGAACTTCAGCTTCAGCATCAGTCCTTCCAATGAATATTCAGGATTGATCTTCTTTAGCATTGACTGGTTTGCTCTCCTTGCAGTCCAAGGGACTCTCAAGAGTCTTCTCCAACACCACGGTTCAAAAGCATCAATTCTTTCGTGCTCAGCCTTGGTTATGGTCCAACTCTCACATCCATACATGACTCCTGGAAAAACCAAAGCTTTGTCTATACAGACCATTGTTGGCAAAGTGATCTCTGCTTTTTAATACACTGTCTAGGTTTGTCATAACTTTTCTTCCAAGCAGCAAGTGTCTTTTAATTTTATGGCTTCAGTCACCACCTGCAGTGATTTTGGAGCCTAAGAAAATAAAGGCTGCCACTGTTTCCATTATTTCTCCATCTATTTGCCATGAAGTGATGGGATTGGATGCCATAATCTTAGTTTTCTTTACCCTAGAGTTTTAAGCCAGCTTTTCCACTCTCCTCTTTCACCTTCATCAAGAGGCTCTTTAGTTCCTCTTTGCTTTCTGCAATAAGGATGGTGTCATCTACATATCTGAAGTTGTTGATATTTCTCCTGGCAATCCTGATTCCAGACTGTGCTTCATCCAGCCCAGCATTTCACATGATACACTGTGCATGTAAGTTAAATAAGCAGGGTGACAATATACAGCCTTGACATACCTCTTTCCCAATTTGGAACCAGTCCATTGTTCCATGTCCAGTTTTGACTGTTGCTTTTTGACCTACACACAAGTTTCTCAGGAGGCAGGTAAGGTAGTCTGGTATTCCCATCTCTTTAAGAATTTTCCACAGTTTGTTGTGATCCACACAGTCAAAGGCTTTATCATAGTCAATAAGCAGAAGTAGATGTTTTTCTGGAATCCTCTTGCTTTTGATCTCTGGTCAAAAGATCTTGGCAATTTGATCTCTGGTTCCTCTGTCTTTTCTAAATCCAGTTTGTACTTCTGGAAGTTCTCTTTTCACATACTGTTGAAGCCTAGCTTGGATGATTTTGAGCATTACATTGCTAGCATGTGGAATGAGTGCAATTGTGCTGTAGTTTGAACCTTCTTTGGCTTTGCCCTTTTTGGGGATTGGAATGAAAACTGACCTTTTCCAGTTCTGTGGCCACTGCTGAGTTTTCCAAATTAGCTGGCATATTGAGTGCAGAACTTTCACAATATCGTCTTTTAGGATTTGAAATAGTTCAGCTGGAATCCATCACCTCCACTAGCTTTGTTTGTAGTGATGCTTCTTAAGACCCACTTGACCTCAAAATCCAAGCTGTCTGGCTCTAGTTGAGTGATCACACCATTGTGGTTATTTGGGTCAGGAAGATCACATCTGCTTCAGTTCAGTTTAGCTCAGTCACTCAGTCGTGTCTGACTCTTTGCGACCCCATGAACCGCAGCACGCCAGGCCTCCCTGTCTATCACCAACTCCCAGAGTTCACTCACACTCACATCCATCGAGTCAGTGATGCCATCCAGCCATCTCATCCTCTCTTGTCCCCTTCTCCTCCTGCCCCCAATCCCTCCCAGCATCAGGGTCTTTTCCAATGAGTCAACTCTTCGCATGAGGTGGCCAAAGTATTGGAGTTTCGGCCTCAGCATCAGTCCTTCCAATGAACACCCAGGACTGGTCTCCTTTAGGATGGACTGGTTGGATCTCCTTGCAGTTCAAGGGACTCTCAAGAGTCTTCTCCAACACCACAGTTCAAAAGCATCAATTCTTTGGCGCTGAACTTTCTTCACAGTCCAACTCTCACAGACATACATTACCACTGGAAAAACCATAGCCTTGACCAGATGGACCTTTGTTGGCAAAGTAATAATGTCTCTGCTTTTTAATGTGCTATCTAGGTCAGTCATAACTTTCCTTCAAACAAGTAAGCATCTTTTAATTTCATGGCTGCAGTCACCATCTGCAGTGATCTTGGAGCCCAAAAAAGAGTGTGACACTGTTTCCACTGTTTCTTCATCTATTTCCCATGAAGCGATGGGACCGGATGCCATGATCTTCGTTTTCTGAATGTTGAGCTTTGAGCCAACTTTTTCACTCTCCACTTTCACTTTCATCAAGAGGCTTTTTAGTTCCTCTTCTCTTTCTGCCATAAGGGTGGTGTCATCTGCATATCTGAGGTTATTGATATTTCTCCTGGCAATCTTGATTCCAGCTTGTACTTCCTCCAGCCCAGCATGTCTCATGATGTACTCTGCATAGAAGTTAAATAAGCAGGGTGACAATGTACAGCCTTGACGTACTCCTTTTCCTATTTGGAATCAGTCCATTGTTCCATGTCCAGTTCTAACTGTTGCTTCCTGACCTCATATAGGTTTCTCAAGAGGCAGGTCAGGTGGTCTGGTATTCCCATCTCTTTCAGAATTCTCCACAGTTTATTGTGATCCACACAGTCAAAGGCTTTGGTATAGTCAATAAAGCAGAAATAGATGTTTTTCTGGAACTCTCTTGCTTTTTTGATGATCAATCAGATGTTGGCAATTTGATCTCTGGTTCCTCTGCCTTTTCTAAAACCACCTTGAACATCTGGAAATTCATGGTTCATGTATTGCTGAATATGTTCAGCACATCTGCTTAGGCAACTCCATTTGGGACACACTGCCTGATATCCTGCAGCACTCTGAGGGAATAACCTTTGATGTGACTGGATTCTGAAGACATGGCTAACAAATGACTCAGTCCTGGGTTGTGCTCACTCCCACTCTGCTGGTGACCAGGGGTTCAGCATTATACCAGACACTGAACCTTTCTTAATTGGTCTGCATATCAGAAAAGTGAAACTGACCAGTGGCATTGAAGGGCTGCTCTGATGACTAACTGAGGGAATTAGTAAATCACTGAGAGAAGTTCTGGCACATAGTAGATACCTAGGAAATGTGGTATATATGCATTTTCTATGTATAGTTGTGTTATTAGAAGGGACAGATTATCTGAAATATAATTGAACATTATCCTGAGCTTATGGTGTTGAATGAATCCTGTTAGTAAAACTTTTCGAAGGACTCAATTTGGAACTATGTTGATTTTCCTTATATATAAATACATATATCCATATTTTTGAAGTATAATTGATTTACAATGTTGTGTTACTTTTAAGTGTACCACAAAGTGATTCAGTTATACACACACACATCTATCTACCCAGCTTGCTATATTCTTTTTCAATTCTTTTCCATTCTAAGTTATTACAAGATACTGAATATAGTTCCCTGCCTGTTATAAATAAAATAGACAAAAAGCTATGTTATTTTAAATCTGCACTTAGAAGCTTTAGGTGCAAGAGATCAGAGGTGGAGTCTCAGAGAGAAGAAAGGGTGCCTTATACTGCTTCCATGCTTTCTTTCCTCTCTACCTTCAGCCAGAAGAACTCTTTAATCATTAGACATTAGGATGAGTTTCTTTCTGAAGAAACACATACACAGTTAAAACTAGTTCATAATCTAAAATAGGGAATTTAGGAATGGAGTAAAATGTATACCCAAGCCTGCAAGAGATCCACTTATTCAAAGTTAATTGCCTTGAAGTGAAGTAGGTTGCTATGCGAAATGGTCACTTATAACAACAAATTACTTATGTTTAAAAAGAGAAACATTATATTCTATTGGCATGAGGCACAATGTGCAGCACAATTTCGATAGAAGAACTTGGTGCTGGGATGGTCCACATTCCACAAGGTACAGAATTGACAATTCAGTATTTTTTTTTTCCCTTGAGTACATTTTTATTCAAAGACAAATAGAATTTTAAAGCTGGAAAGATGTCACACATCTATTCCTTATTCTATTTATTTTTTATTGAGATATAATTGACATATTTCAGGAGCACAACTTAATGATTTGGCATTTGTGTACATTATAAAATGATCACCTCAGTAAGCCTAGTTAAGGTCCATCACCACACATAGCTACAAACATTCTTTTGTAATGCCAACTTTTAAAATTTATTTTCTTAGCACCTTTCAAATATACAACACAGTGTTATTGACTATAGTTACACTGCTGTACATTAAATTATCCTCATGACCTTTCTTGTAACTGGCAGTTTGTACCTGTTGACCACCTTCCCATGTTTCCCCCACCTTCCCACTCCCCAGCCCCTGGCAAGCGCCAGTCTGTTGTCTGTACCGATGAGCTGGGTTTTTGTTGTTGTTTTTATGTTCTGTATATAGTGGGATCATACGGTAGTTGTTTTGTCTGACATATTTCACTATTATAATATCCTTAAGGTCCATCCATGTTGCAGATGGCAGGATTTCTTTTATTTGGCTGAATAATTTTCCATTGTGTGTGTATGTGATGTTTCATATATATATATATATATATGTTAAAATGACATCTCATATTGATATACAAATGTATACATGACATGATACACATGCATGTATATGATGCCGCCTTTTCCATATCCATTTACCCATCAGCAGACACTTAGGTTGCTTTCACATCTTGGCTGTTGTAATAACGCTGCTGTGAATATGAAGGCACAGATAACTCTTCCACACAGTGCTTTTGTTTCCTCAGGATATATTCCTGGGAGTGGAATTTCTAGGTCATTTGGTGTTTAATTCTTGAAAAACCTCCATACTATTTCCCATGGTGGCTGTACTTATTTGTATTTCTGTCAATGGTGCACAAGGATTCCCTTTTCTCCGTGTCCTTACCAGTGCTCGTGATTTCTTGTCTTTTTTATAAAATCCATTCTAACAGGTATGAGGTGATAGCTCATTCTGTTCTTTATTTTCATTTCCCTGATAGTGACGTTGATGGACCTGTTTTTCATCTATATGTCTTCTGAAAAATGTCTGTTGAGATCCTCTGTCCATCTTTAACTCAGACTGTATTTTTTGCTAATGTGTTGTAATGAATTCTTTATACATTTGGTCTTTATAGATTTAGGTATTAACCTCTCCCTTTATCAGATATATGGCTTGAAAAATTTTTCTGTTTCCAAAGGTTGCCTTTTCAGGTTGTTGGTTTCTTTTGCCTTACAGAATCTTTTTTTAGTTTAGTGTAGTTCCATTTGTCTATTTTTGTTTTGTGTTTGGTATCGAATCTAAAAATCATCACCAAGACAGATGTCAAGTAGCTTACTGCCTGTTTTCCTCTTCTAAGAGTTTTGGCCTTAGTACTAAATTCAAGTCTTGAATCAGTCTGTATTTAAGTCTTTTGTGTGGTGTAAGACAGCAGTCCAGTTTCATTCTTTTGCATGTGGCTGTCCAGTTTTCTCAACACTGTATGTTCTGGGATCCTCTGTGGTAATTAATTGACCATGCATATGTGGATTTACTTCTGGACTCTATTATTCCTCAGATATATATGTCTGTTTTTATGCCACTATCATAACTTTTTTGATTACTATGACTTTGTGATAAAGTCTGAAATCAGGGAGCGTGCCTTTAGGTTTGTTCTTGCTCAATATAGCTTTAGCTTTCAGAGGTTTTTGTGGTTCCACATAAAATTTAGGATTGTTTGTTCTATTTCTATGAAAAATGTCATTGGAATTTTGATAGGGATTGTATTGAATCTTTAGATTGACTTCTATGGATATTTCAACAATATTAATTCTAATTCATGAGCACGGAATATCTTTCCATTTATTTGTGTGTTCTTCAATGTCTTTTATCAGTGTCTTATAGTTTTTAGTGTATACCTTTTTGGGTTAAATTGATTCCTAGGTGGTTTTACTCATTTTGATGCATTTGTAATGGATTGTTAATTTCTGATTGTTTGTTATTAGTGATAGGCACCAGATTTTTGTATATTGACAATTATATCCTGCAATTTTACTGAATTTGCTTATTAGTTCTAGTAGCCCACAGCTTTTAAAGTATAAAAATACTATGGGATCACAAGCATAAATCCTATTGGCATCGGAGCCAGGTGATCTGGAGGCATCTTCTAGGCAGTGGTTGCAAACATTAGGGCATCAGATGAGTGCCTGAGCCCCTTCCCAGAAGGTACTAGCAATCTGGAGCAAGGAAGGGGGAGCACACAGATGGTGTCCCCCTGGCCACACTCCCCAGAGAACAGCTCAGTTGACCTCTAGACCTCTTTCATGTCAGAAGCCCACCCCTTAGGCTGCAGTTCCAGTACAAGGAAATAGGCCTCTTTTCCCATACAGACCAGGGTGTATGTACTTCAGTCTACCGTCTGCACTGTTCCCCAGGGGTGGTAAGCAGCTCAGAACTGTCTTCATTTGCTACAGTCCCATAACACTCATCAGTGAAAGCACCACTGGCCACCAGGGACAGGAGATGAAGGGATATCCTCTGGTTGACAGAGAAAAACTGAGCCACAAGACATAGGTACAGAGCTCCCCTCTGGCGGGTACTGTCACTCAAGAGCGCAGCAGAGGGAGAATGAGAAGATAGTGTCAGCCTCTGACGTCCCTGGAGAGAACTGGGGTGGCCCTTCGATGTGTGTTTAATAAGCAGCCTGCCCCTCAGGCTGCAGCTGTGAAGATGAGCTGTTGCATCGCTTTCACAGAAAGACCGGGCACCACAGTCTCCTGTCTCTCACTGAGCCCTGGGGCTGGAGTTTGTTAAGAACTCTTTCTGTTGGTGACAGTTCCAGGGGGACTGTGAGTTTCAGCCCCAATGGCACCAGAGCCAGGACTTCTAGAGGTGTCCTTGGCAGCAGCTGCAAAAGTTGGGGAACCAGATGAGAGTGAAAGTCCTTTCCAGGAGATACATGTGACCTGGAGCAAGGTGGAGGGGCCTGCTGTCCTCCGTTCCTGGAGAGTTTTCAGCAGGCCCTCAGTTCAGTTCAGTTCAGTTCAGTCGCTCAGTTGTGTCTGACTCTTTGCGACCCCATGAATCGCAGCACGCCAGGCCTCCCTGTCCATCACCAACTCCCGGAGTTCACTCAGATTCGCATCCATCGAGTCAGTGATGCCATCCAGCCATTTCATCCTCGCTCGTTCCCTTCTCCTCCTGCCCCCAATCCCTTGATGTGTTATATTAGATGCCTGCCTCTCGGGCCCATGCTGTGGGATAGACAGGTAAGCCTCTTTCACAGGGCTGTGTGCTTTTCAGGTGGCTGCCTCTTTGCTGGTCCCTGGCCTGGCTGGCTCCATTCCTCTGAGAAGTGGCTCTGTTTGCTGTAATCTTGAGAGTCTCATGGACGTGAGCCTGCTAGCTTTCAAAGCCAAATGTTTGGGGTGCTCATCCCTTAGGTGCAGGCCATAAGAGCTGGGGTGTACAAGGTGGGGTTCAAACTCTTCCCCAAGGAGAAGTGGGAGTTTTGAGTTCTCTCCTGATTTTGAGTTGCTGTGCCGGCAGTGGGTTTTATGATGAGATTGTGTTGTCTTTTACCTGCTTCGATGTGGCTTTTCTCATTTGCCCAGTGCAGAGGAGTCGCTCAGCTAGTTTTTGGTCTTTCTTCAGAAGCAGTTGTTTCACCTGTAGCTGTAAATGCAGTGTGTCTGGGAGGAGGTGAGTTTAGGGTCTTTTTCTATATCACCCTTTTGAACCACAACCCACTGATTTCATTCGATGAAAATTAAAGACAGAATTGTTTAGAAGTAGCTTTGACCTTACTCATTTTTTATTTTTAAAAGTAAGGAAAGGATCAAAGCTGAAATTATTTTCAAAGAAAATAATGAAAATTCAAGAAGATATAACAGAAAATTCCAGGTAATATCCAATCTTCACAATGGCTTATTTATAAGACTAGCTTTACAAAGAAATTGTAAAAATATATCAATTAAGTTAAAAATGCAAAAGTGTACATCTCTCTTGGAAAAGGAATTTCTTTGTTTGGGTTCTTAGGTTCTCAAGAGGCCTACTCCATGTGTTTTTGGTGAGGCACTGTGCCTCAGGATATGGTATCTTCTTTTGCTTAAAGTGGCACTCGCTTTCTAAAGTAGTATTTAGTAGTTAAAACCTGCTTTATCGTCTCTGCGTGGTTTGCTAATACTAGTGTCTAGTTTGTAACCATTTACAATGCATTCTTACTTTGAACAACTATCCTTTGGCAACGGCAATGTTTCCATTCAGTATGGAACCCCAGGAAGATGGCCAGTAAATCAAAGTCAGAGATATTTGAACTTGTATATGGTGCTCAAGAGTTATAATGTGGTAGGAAGGGATAGGATATCCACTCCAGTATTCTCAGGCTTCTCTAGTGACATAGGTGGTAAAGAATTTGCATGCAATGTGGGAGACCTGGTTTCGATCCCTGGTTTGGGAAGATTCCCTGGAGGGATGGCATGGCAACTCACTCCAGTACTCTTGCCTGGAGAATCCTCATGGACAGAGGAGCCTGGCGGGCTGCAGTCCATGGGGTCGCAAAGAGACAGATACGACTGAGCGACTAAGCGCACACAGCAGAGGACTGTCCTGGGTCAGGCCTCCTCAGCCCTGGCCTGCATGATTACAACAGATCCCTGCCTGTGCACATTTGGGTGTTTCTGGACTTGACAAAATGTGTTTCATAACTTTTAAAGTAACTGAAAAATACAAGTAAATAATAGAACACATCACAACAGACACCAAAGCAAAGCAGTTATTGGTTAAGGGAGAAATGCCCAGGAAACAGGCCAATGGAGTAGTAAAACATAAAACTCCTGATACAAAGACATTTTAATTATTAAGATGTAGGTTTCCAGAAGCAATTACAAGAGAAAATTTCCCAAACTTTAAAATTAGATAAATGTCCGTATTTTTGGTTACATTAAATAATGTAATAATAAAGAATAAAAATAACAGAAGTGTCCTGAAAATGAAGAAATGCATTTCTTTACCTCTGACATTTTCCAATGTCATCATCAATGTGAGACATTCAGAAGTTTCATCTATAAAGATGAACTATGATACTTGTTTTGAGACATTTTATTCAAAGATAGTATCAACAATTATTATTTAAGCACTGATTAGGGTTTTAAAGGCACCCCCAAATTAAAGTCTTTATAGTCAAGTAGCAGTACAACTTATCAAGTGCTTACCACATGCCAGACTCACTTCTAAGTGTGTAACATGCATTGTGAATTTAATGGCCTTATTATTTAATCCCTATTTTTTTTTCCAGATAAAAAGGAGACTAAGTACAATTAAATAACTTGCCCCAGTTTACCCAATCAATAAGAACCAGAGCCAGGATTTAAACTCACATAACACCAGTGCCTAGGCCACCCCCACCACTTTCAACTTTTCTCTAAAATAACACACTGAGCAATGAAAATGCTAACATCTATAAAGCAGATTACATTATTAAATCCCTTCACACAAGGCACCATGGGTGAGTCTGCTAACAATAAATGATGTAAAAATGTCCGTAACTGATTGTGTCCTTAAGAATCTTCACATCTAATGGGTGTTATCATAAATAGCTTTGATATGAGATTATAAGTATATGTATTTTTAAGCTTTTATGCATTTTGAGATATATTTGACATATAACATTTCGTGTGTACACTGAGTTTATGCTACTGCTAAGTCACTTCAGTCGTGTCCGACTCTGTGCGACCCCAGAGACAGCAACCCACCAGGCTTCCCCGTCCCTTGGATTCTCCAGGCAAGAACACTGGAGTGGGTTGCCATTTCCTTCTCCAATGCATGAAAGTGAAAAGTGAAAGTGAAGTAGCTCAGTCGTGTCCGACCCTCAGCGACCCCATGGACTGCAGCCTTCCAGGCTCCTCCATCCATGGGATTTTCCAGGCAAGAGTACTGGAGTGGGGTGCCATTGCCTTCTCCGAATGAGTTTATATATATGGCAAAATAGTCAAAATAAGTCTAGTTAACATCCATCACCACACAGTTACATTTTTTTTTCTTGCAATGAGAACTTTAAAAACTTACTCTTTGTAACTCCCAAATATGCTACACTGTTATTAACTATACTCACCATGGTATACTTTATATCCCCATGACTTATTTCATAGCTGGAATTTATTATTGACTCTCTCCACCCATTTCATCCACACGCACACATCACCTCTGGCAAGCACCAATCTGTTCTCTGCATCTATGAGCTGAATTTTCTTGATTGTACATATAGGTGATACCCCCTATTTGGCAGTCTCAGACTTACTTCATCTAGCATAATGTCCTCCTCAGGGTCCATCCATGCTGTTAAAAATGGCAAGATCTTGTTTGTTTTATGGCTGGTGATCATGCGTGTGTGTCTGGGTGTCTGTTGCATTTTCTTTATCATCTGTGCATAGACACTTAGGTTGTTTCCCTATCTTGGCTACTGTAAATAGTGCTGTCGTGAAAATGAGGGTGCATGTCTTTTTGAATCAGTGTTTTCACTCTCTTTTTGGATAAATACCCTGAAGTAGAATTTCTGAATCATATAGTCATTCCACTTTTAACATCTTGGGGAACCTTCATCCATAGTGACAGCCCCAGTGTACATCCTGACCAACGGGGTAAAAGGGTTCCTGGTTCAGCACATCCTTACAACGTTTGTTATTTCTTTTGGTAATAGTCATCCTAACAGAAGTGAAGTGATAGCTCACTGTGATTTTGATTATGTAATTCCCTGATACTTAATAATGCTAGGCAACTTACTGTGAACCTATTGGCTATCCATGTCTTTTTTGGGAAAAAAAAAAAAAAGTATATTCTCAGGCCATTTTAAAATCAGGGTTTTTTGGGTTTTTTTTGTGTGTGTATTTTGGATGTTAACTATTGGATTATATTTGGATTATAAAATATGATTTGCAGTTTTTTCTCCCGTCCCACAGGTTGCTGTTTCAGTTTGTTGATGGATTCCTTTGCTGTGCAGAAGCAGCTTCTTAGTTTGAATGTAGTCCCACTCTTTCTGTCAAATCTCAAAGATTATCACCAAGACCAGTGCAGAAGAGCTTATTATTGCCTCTGTCTTCTGGGAGTTTCATGGTTTCAGGTCTTAATCCATTCAGGACCTTAATCCATTTTGGGTTTATTTTTGTGTGGTATAAGATAATGATCCAGTTCCATTCTCTTGCATAGTGTCCAGTTCTCCCAACATCATTTATTGAAGACACTGTTCTTCCCCTGTTGTATATACTTGGCTCTGTCTCATAAATTGACCATATATGTCTGGGTTTATTTTTAGGCTCTCTATTCTTTTTCTCAGATCTATGTGCACGTTTTTATGCCAATAGAACACTGCTCTACTATAGCTTTCTAGTATAGTTAGTACAAAGCAGGACACATCATGCTCCATAATTTCTATCTTATGTATTTTTAGTCTAAAAATATGATTCAGATAAACTCAGAAGGTGACAGTGGGGGTGCTTAAAAGAATACTTAAGACATTTTCTGGAAATAAGGTAGCATTAAACCGATGTGAAGTCAGAAGTCACAGGTTTGAAATGTTGATCTTGGTTGATTAACCTCTCTGAGACTTGTTTAATCTATCTCACAGTTACTGCTGGCATTTAGTAAGAACTTGTGCATTTTAGTCAGCTTTTTTTTTTGGTAAAAGTCTGAACCTGAATGAATGACACAAAGTGTTATTTTTTAAAAGGATACTGAAATAAATGAAATGAAGGGACTTTAGCAGCCAGAAGAGCTTTAGGAAATTGAGAAATGAGAACTGGCTCTATGACTGGCTCAGCTGAGCTGCTTCCCAGTGAGGGGGATGAGGGCTGATCAGACTGAGCCTCTGGCCAGGGAGGTGAGAACTGTGATTGGCAGCCCTATGAGAACCATGCAGTTTCATGTAGGGCAGATGGAAGACAAAATGCCAGTTGATCTAAAAAAAGAAACCACCAAAAATAGTGCTAATAAATAACAATAACATTAATAGATATAAAGGAACACTTCCTGTGTCCCAGGCATTGTTTTAAGCATTTGCAGGCAGTATGTAGTATAGTGCTTGAAGGAAAGCCCAGGCTATGCATAAAGCACTGTTAGAATGTGTGGAAGGTGGCAGGGGGAGGGGACGTAGTGAAGTGGGCTCATATGATGAAGAGCATGAATGGAAGGCTAAGTAGATTTCATTTTACTGACAAGTCAGAGCGAATGCACAGAAAGGAACACAGGCGCAGTTCTAGATTAGGATAAGTAACCTGCACTGAAGAAAGGAGAAACTGGAAGCAAGTGGGGAATTTAATTAATAATCCATTTTAATTGGAAGTTAAACAAAGACCTGAATTCAGTAGATGGTAGTGGGAGTGGGAAAGAGAAATAAAACAAAAACCACATGTAAGGCACTGGGAAGGAGACCTGTATGCAAATAGTGGCTTATCAGAGATGGAGATGAGGGCTAAGGGCTTACGTGAATGGCGGTTCAGTGGCCAAGACAGAGGGTGAGAACTGGTTGACAGGGAAAACGATGATGAATTTGGTTTGGGCATACTGAGTTGGAGCAGGAAATTCCAAATGTGGCACCACATCTTGTGAGAAAATTTAGGGCAGGAAAAGTCAAGCTTTGGGAATAGATGAAATTGCAAACACAAAGGTAAAGAAGAAATGAACTATAGACTGATAAGTGCTAATACAAAAACATGTATTTAGCCAAGAGGTTTGTAAAATTTTAAAAATTCGAATTTATTAGATTTTATTAGTAACACAATTACACAGAATAAAGTTCAGGAATTCATCAATGGTGGTCACCAATATGTGCTTCTTTGTGGCTTTTTAAACTGTTATTTCTCATGATTCAAATCAATTCACAGGACAGTTGAATTTCATACATAGCTTCATAAGATGAATACAACAGGTCTTCCATCCATAAAATTAATGAAAACATATCTTTCATGAAAGGCACATAAAGAATCTAAACTAACACATTTATTTAAAGAATTTTGATAACTTTGAATTTCTTTACATTACAAAAAAGAAAAATCCCCAAATGAAACAGATGTAAATGTAGTTTCTGGTTACATACACACACACAAACACACACACACTGCAACAAATAGACCTCAACAAAATGATAACACACAGCTAAATTTAGAAACTACTTACCCACAAAGCTTATTGAAACACTACATAAATGTTTTTAAGACGAGTGAAAAAAGAGAAGTAGGGTATGGAATGCTGTTCACTTTGCTGAAAACAAGGTCATAGAGAGATACTGTGAATAATTAAAACAACAGTGACTATCAAAAGTTTAATATCGAGCGAAAATGTAATACTTACTTGAGAATACATACAATTGCTGACTTAATTAAATACGCTTACTCATTTTCCTAAGTGTAATTGCCCATTTCATTCTCAGAGATAATAGCACAGTTTAAAGAAATAATACAAACTCAAGCAAGTGGAGGAAATTTGAATAATCTCAGGGAAAAAAGTAATTTTAATATAACGTGATAATTAAATTTGAAACTAGTTACTTACATATGTGAATTTAAAGCTTGCATTTTATCAGCAGCAGAATCTTCAGAGGTCTTTCCTGTTACCTTCTGAACAAGGAGCGGTCATGTATGGTACGTACAAAGGATTTCCCAAAGGAAATACACAAATGAATGTCTCAAAATTCATTATGCTGACTTATTTTTTACCCACAAAAATGCTCTTGCACCCACCTAAACTTAGTTATAAATAAAAATGTAGTTATTTGAAGTTTATAAAAATTAACTTGGCATCACCTTTAAGGCAATGCATGAATACCATCCAAATATTAAAATTCAAAGTGAAAACAAACCAACTGAATAAAAATTAACTGTTTATAAGTCTATACGTATATCCTCAGAAACCTGCAATTTTACAGTTTTTAAACCAAATCTAACATAGAACCAGATTAGCATGCACCCTTAAAAGAAAAACTGAAACGCATACAATGTTTAACTGATCCAAAGGCAGGTATAGTCATATTCAAGAACATTTCAAAAAAACACATAAATTTAAAGAACGAATCATGTTATTAAAATAGTCTGTGCAATGTTTGTACAAATAACATTTATGATTACAAGTATACTACATATAATCAAGACAAGAGCTGCAATGTGTCCTAATATTAATCATCGTACTTAAAAATTTATAGGACAGGAACATAAATAAAGCTGTTTAGAACTGGCAAACATGACAATAGTCTGTCATTCAGTACAAAGTACTTAATATTTCTGTTATTTCCAAAGCCATCACGCTAAAATTATAAGTTGCCACTTACTAAATACCTAAAAGTAATGTGGAAAACTAAAGTCATAAATACATGTATACATACATTTGCATATTTACATGTATGTAGAAGTCATCAGTACACTAGAGCCCAGCTTTAACACTGCCCTTAGTTTCACACTGCAGGACCACCTCTCACATTTAAGAAAGGTCCTTCCATTACTTTCAGTTTAAAAAAACAAATAGAACAGCTTTGGTCAGGTCCCAGATGCACTTGCCATATACTACATTCTGTGTTGCTGCAAGACTCTAGTCTAGAGAGATCCACATGTAAGTACTCATTTGGTTTGAAAATGCATTTTACCATTTACTGCCAAAACTCAGAAGAGACCACAATCTTTTAGATTGTTTTTTATGATGACATCTGTTACGGCATCAAAGACAAACTGCACGTTCTTGGTATCTGTGGCACATGTGAAGTGGGTGTATATTTCCTTTGTGTCCTTTCTCTTATTGAGGTCTTCAAACTGACACTGAATATATGCAGCTGCCTCTTCATATGTGTTTGAGCCTGAGAAGGGAAATGGAAAGAAACGTAAGCAACATGGACCTTAAAATACAGAAATAGGTTTCATACGTATAAAATATGTAGATTCCATCATAACTGTCTTTGCCATTTGAGAATAAGATAAACTTTAAGTGAAAAATACCCAATGTTAATCACCCTTTAATGACTGTAAGTTACCCTTAAGGAAAAACAAAACAAAAAAAAACAAAAGCATGGTATTCCATGTACCCCATGGTCTTTGTTCCTGCCTCAATCTCCAAGTGTCAGAGCCTCTTTTTGCTTTTACCCCTTACACTCTACATCCTAACATGGAAACAACTTACACAAATATCTGATGTGGCTTCCTATAACACTTCTAGCCTATAGTGGCTGATCAAGAAATGCTGACTGAGTACTGACTGGTATATTTTTATTCAAAGTCTTACGTTAGTTGCTCAGTCTTGTCCGACTCCTTGCGACTCCATGGACTGTAGCCTGCCAGGCTCCTCTCTGTTCATGGAATTCTCCAGGCAAAAATACTGGAGTGGGTTGCCATTTCCTTCTCCAGGGGATTTTTCCATCCTAGGGATCGAACCCAGGTTTCCCACATTGCAGGTGGACTCTTTACTGTCTGAGCCACAAAGGAAGCCATTTTTATTCAACTTCCTATATATATTCAATACATTAACTAGCATTTATCTCTCAGTTTTTTATTCAAAAACTGTATAGTGGTCTACAATGTGGTATATGGCTATGAGGTTACAAAAAAGTGAATGACAGAATGACCACCACTTTCATCAGATGACCAAAGACTATCACCTCCACTGGCTGTGTTCATAGTGATGCCTTTGTTCATGTGACTTCACATTCCAGGATGTCTGGCTCTAGGTGAGTGATCACACCATCGTGATTGTCTGGGTCATGAAGATCTTTTTTGTACAGTTCTTCTGTGTACTTTTGCCATCCCTTCTTAATATCTTCTGCTTCTGTTAGGTCCATACCACTTCTGTCCTTTATAGAAACGAGCACACTGCGCTACAGAAATGGCTGTGCGGCGCTGGAGTGGCGAGAGGCTGTGAGGATATCCCACGTCCAAGGGCAAAGTAGAAGACCCAGCAAGATGGTAGGAGGAGTGAATTCACATTTAGAATTAAACCCCATTCCCACCAGAGATGCTAAGAGGGCTCAAACAAACCGTGTGGACACCAGGACCCAAGGACCCCACAGAGACTGAGACAGAACTGTGTTTGAGCATCTCCTGTGGAGGTACAGTCAGCAGTGGACTGTCACAGGGGCAGGGGCTCTGGGTGCAGCAGACTTGGGTTGGCATAAGCCCTCCTGGAGGAGGTCACCAATAACCCCACCATAGAGCTGCCAGAACTTACACAGGACTGGGAGATAGACTCTTGGAGGGCACAAACAGAACCTTGTGCACCAGCACCCAGGAGAAAGGAGCAGTGACCCCCCAGGAGACTGACCCAGGCTTGCCTGTGAGTGTCCAGGAGTCTCCAGCAGAGGTGTGGGTCGGTAGTGGCCTGCTGCAGAGTTGGGGGCACTGAGTGCAGCAGTGCATGCATGGGACCTTTTGAAGGAGGTTGCCATTATCTTCATTACCTCCACCATAGTTTGGCCCCAGGTAAATAGCAGGGAGGGAACACAGTACCAGGCATCAATAGAAAATTGGATTAAAGATTTACTGAGCATGGCCCCGCCCATCAGAACAAGACCCAGTTTCCCCCCCCAGTCAGTCTCTCCCATCATGAAGCTTCCATAAGCCTCTTATCCATCTCCATCAGAGGACAGACAGACTGAAAACCACAATCACAGAAAATTAACCACTCTAATCAAATGGACCAGAGCCTTGTCTAACTCAATGAAACTATGAGCCATTCCGTGTAGGGCCACCCAAGACAGACAGATCATGGTGGAGAGGTCTGACAGAATGTGGTCCACTGGAGAAGGGAATGGCAAACCACTTCAGTATTCTTGCCTTGAGAACCCCATGAACAGTATGAAAAGGCAAAAAGATAGGACACTGAAAGATGAACTCCCCAGGTCGGTAGGTGCCCAGTATGCTACTGGAGATCAGCGGAGAAATAACTCCAGAAAGAATGAAGACAATGGAGCCAAAGCAAAAACAACATTCAGTTGTACTTTGGCTGGTGATGTAAGCAAGATTAATGCTGTAAAGAGCAATATTGCATAGGAACGTGGAATGTCAGGTCCATGAATCAAGGCAAATTGTAAGTGGTCAAACAGGAGATGGCACGACTGAACGTCAACATTTTAGGAATCAGTGAACTAAAATGGACTGGAATGGGTGAATTTAACTCAGATGACCACTATATCTACTACTGTGGGCAAGAATCCCTTAGAAGAAATGGAGTAGCCATCATAGTTAACAAGAGAGTCCGAAATGCAGTACTTGGATGCAATCTCAAAAATGACAGAATGATTTCTGTTCGTTTCCAAGGCAAACCATTCAATATCACAGTAATCCAATATGCCCCGACCAGTAATGCTGAAGAAGCGGAACGGTTCCATGAAGATCTACAAGACCTTTTAGAACTAACACCCAAAGATGTCCTTTTCATTATAGGGGACTGGAATGCAAAAGTAGGAAGTCAAGAAACACCTGGAGTAACAGGCAAATTTGGCCTTGGAATGCAGAATGAAGCAGGGTAAAGACTAATAGAGTTTTGCCAAGAAAATGCACTGGTCATAGAAAACACCCTCTTCCAACAACACAAGAGAAGACTGTACTTATGGACATCACCAGATGGTCAACACTGAAATCAGACCGATTATATTCTTTGCAGCCAAAGATAGAGAAACTCTACACAATCAGCAAAAACAAGACCAGGAGCTAACTGTGGTTCAGATCATGAACTCCTTATTGCCACATTCAGACTTAAACTGAAGAAAGTAGGGAAACACTAGAACATTCAGGTATGACCTAAATCCAATCCCTTACGATTATACAGTGAAAGTGAGAGAGAGATTTAAGGGACTAGATCTGATAGACAGAGTGCCTGATTAAGTATGGACAGAGGTTCGTGATAATGTACAGGAGTCAGTGATCAAAACCACCCCCAAGAAAAACAAATGCAAAAAAGAAAAATGGCTGTCTGAGGAGGCCTTACAAATAGCTGTGAAAAGAAGAGACGTGAAAAGCAAAGGAGAAAAGGAAAGATATACCATTTGAATGCAGAGTTCCAAAGAACAGCAAGGAGAGATAAGAAAGCCCTCCTCAGTGATCAGTGCAAAGAAATAGAGGAAAACAACAGGATGGGAAAGACTAGAGATCTCTTCAAGAAAATTAGAGATACCAAGGGACTATTTCATGCAAAGATGGGCTCAATAAAGGACATTTTGAATGTTAACCCCTAGGCAGATAAATGGTTTGCAAATATTTTCTCCCATTCCTTTGGCTGCAGTTTTATTTTGTTGATGATATCCTTTGCCATGCAGAAGCTTTTTAGGTTGATGTAGTCCCACTTGTCTATTTTTGCTTTTGGTGTCAAACCTAAAAGTTTACAGTCAAGACTGATGTCCAGCTTACTGCCTATGTTTTCTTCTAGGAGTTCTATCATTTCTTACACTCAGATCTTTATTTGGGTTTATTTTTGTGTATAGTAGAGAGAGCAGTCCACTTTCATTCTTAGCATGTGGCTGTCCAGTTTTCCTAACATTGATTAAAGAGACTGCTCTTTCCCCATTGTGTATTCTTGAGTCCTCTGTCATAAATTACTTGATCATGTATGCATGGTTTACTTCTGGGCTCTCTATTCTGTTCCTCAGTTCTGTTTTTAATGCCAACACCACACTTGTTTTGATTACTCTAGCTGTTGGAAACCAGGGAACACGGTGCTTCCACCTTTGTTGTTCCTTTTAAAGACTGCTTTAGTTTTTGGAATCTTTTATGACTTAAAATTATTAGGATTATTTATTCTTCCTGTGAAAACTGCAATTAGAATTTTGATATGGATTACACTGAGTCTTTTAGACAACTGTAGGTAGCATGGACCGTTCTAACAGTATTCTTCTAATCGGGCATGGAATACCAGACCACCTGACCTACCTCATGAGAAATCTGTATGCAGGTCAGGAAGCAACAGTTAGAACTGGACATGAAACAACAGACTGGTTCCAAATAGGAAAAGGACTAAGTCAAGGCTGTATATTGTCACCCTGCTTATTGAAGTTATATGCAGAGTACATCATGAGAAACGCTGGGCTGGAAGAAGCACAAGCTGGAATCAAGATTGCTGGGAGAAATAACAATAACCTCAGATGTGCAGATGACACCACCCTTATGGCAGAAAGTAAAGAAGAACTAAAGAGCCTCTTGATGAAAGTGAAAGAGGAAAGTGAAAAAGTTGGCTTAAAGTTCAACATTCAAAAAACAAAGATTATGGCATCCGGTCCCGTCACTTCATGGCAAATAGATGGGAGAAACAGTGGAAACAGTGCCTGACTTTATTTTTGGGGGGCTCCAAAATCACTGCAGATGGTGACTGCAGCCATGAAATTAAAAGACCCTTAATCCTTGGAAGGAAAGTTATAACCAACTTAGACAGCATGTTAAAAAGCAGAGACATTACTTTGTCAACAAAGGTCCGTCTAGTCAAGGCTATGGTTTTTCCAGTAGTCATGTATGGATGTGAGAGTTGGATTGTAAAGAAAGCTGAGCACCGAAGTACTGATGCTTTTGAACTGTGGTGTTGGAGAAGACTCTTGAGAGTCCCTTGGACTGCAAGGAGATCCAAACAGTCCATCCTAAAGGAGACCAGTCCTGGGTGTTCATTGGAAGGACTGATGTTGAAGCTGAAGCTCCAATACCTTGGCCACCTGATGTAAAGAGCTGACTCACTGGAAAAGACCCTGATGCTGGGAGAGATTGAAGCCAGGAGGAGAAGGGGATGACATGGTTGAATGGCATCACTCAATGGAGGCGAGTCTGAGTGAACTCCGGGAGTTGGTGATGGACAGGGAGGCCTGGCGTGCTGTGGTACATGGGGTCGCGAAGAGTCGGACATGACTGAGCGACTGAACTGAATTTTCTTGTGACTTATTTGCCTGGTTTAGGACAGGTAACGCTGGCCTGGTAAAATAAGTGATGGAAGAGTTAGAGAAGAATTACTAGCAGTGCTTCTCAGAGTGTTTGGCAGAATTCACCAGTAAGGCCATCAGGTTATGAACTTTTGTTTACTGGGAGGTTTTTGATTACAGATTGAACTGTTTACTAATCAGTCTATTCAGATTTTCTATTTCTTAATGATTCAAACTTGGTTGTTTCTAGGAAATTTTCTCTAGATTGTCAAAATAAGTTTACATTTTATCTCAAGTCAACAGCAGATAGCCATATACTCTACAAATTAAATTTTAGTTTATTAAATCATAATAAGGTTGGTACACTGAAATATAAAGGAATAAATAATGTCCTGTTGACTCACAGAAGCTAATGCAACCTCTAATTTAAAAATATGTTTTGAGAAAACAGCTTGCCCTGTGTGCATTCCTCAACCTGCTGTATATATTCCAGGTAACTAGTTACATTACTTAATCTCCAGAACTACAAGATACATGAATGAACTAGTAAGTACAATATTAAACCTGATTTTAAGTTTTGGTAAAGAATGACTGACTGAGGGAAGGAGTGGTGGAAGACGACATTAGTTTCTAACGTAATAGAACTGTCTTGACTAAAGGTTTATTACAGATGATATAGCCTGGCTCAAGACTGGAGAATGGGAGGCTGGTGATACAATTCAAAGGGAGATAAAGGCGATTTGGAAAAAAAAAAATAGCGTGAGTTCAATTTGAGTCTCAAGTGCTAAAAAACACAGATATGCTCAGCAAGCAGTTGGAAATGCAAGCCTGAGTCTCCACAGAGAAATTAGAGTTGACAACAGAATGTATCATGCTGAGAATAAATATGCCTATGAAAGAATAGAATGCTGGAAGATTATAAGACTGCAGACAGAATTTGGTGAAATGCCAACATACAGATAAAAAGAGAAGACAGGAGCAGAGGGAGGTAGGAGATAAACCAAGTGAGGAGTTTGCAGGCTACATGTCATCTTCTATAGCAAACAGTATAGAACAGGAATTAAGAATTGAAGGTGCTTCAGAGAATCTGAATCAGGTGAATCAAGAATTCTATAATACTCTTTGCTAAAAGAATCTTAGATCAGTGATTATTACTAACTTTAAAAAATGTATACCTGGCCTGGCAAAAAAAAAAAAAAAAAAAAGAGCTCACAAGTATGTTCTTGGTGGCTCTAAAATCTCTGTAGGTATGTAATATTTGAGGAGTGATTTGGGTTCTCTGGGACTTTCCCTGGTAGCTAAGACAGTAAAGAATCTGCCTGTGATGCAGGAGACCTGGTTCAACCTCTGGGTCAGGAAGCTCTCCAGTATTCTTGTCTGGAGAATCCCATGGACAGAGAAGCCTGGTGGGCTATAGTCCATGGGATTGCGAAAGAGACACAGCTGAGTGACTAACACTTTTACTTTTTTACTTGGGTCCTCTGACACAAGGTCTACTTTACAATGTTGCTGTTGTTTAGTCCGTAAGTTGTGTCTGACTCTCCCAACCCCATGGACTGTATTCTGCCAGCTCCTCTGTCCATGGGATTTCCCAGGCGAGAATACTGGAGTGGGTTGCCACTTTTTTCTCCAGGTGATCTTCCCAACCCAGGGATCAAACCCACATCTCCCGGATTTGCACGCAGATTCTTTACTGCTGAGCCAGCAGGGAAGCCTTTGCTTCACTACAGAAAATGAATATGACCTTAAAGTAAAGGCAAAACTGAATTGCCTTGATTCTAGATATCTTCAATCTTGGAATCAGAACTATTAATAATTCTATCCCCAATAAAGCACTAAAAATATTTGAGTAAGGTGACTTAGGATACTAAGACTTTCAAAAATTAAACTAAAAACAAGTTAACTCTGTGAAATTAGTTTGAATTGAAGTATGACTCTGTGGGCTTTCCTTGTGGCTTAGCTGGTAAAGAATTCACCTGCAATGTGGGAATCCTGGGGTTCAATCCCTGGGTTGGGAAGATTCCCTGGAGAAGGGAAAGGCTACCCTGCCTCTTGAAAAATCTGTATGCAGGTCAGGAAGCAACAGTTAGAACCGGACATGGAACAACAGACAGGTTCCAAATAGGAAAAAGACTAAGTCAAGGCTGTATATTGTCACCCTGCTTATTTAACTTATATGCAGAGTACATCATGAGAAACACTGGGCTGAAAAAAGCACAAGCTGGAATCAAGATTGCCGGGAGAAATATCAATCACCTCAGATATGCAGATGACAATACCCTTATGGCAAGAAAGTGAAGAACTAAAGAGCCTCTTGATGAAAGTGAAAGAGGAAAGTGAAAAAGTTGGCTTAAAGCTCTACATTCAGAAAACTAACATCATTGCATTTGGTCCCATCACTTCATGGCAAATACATGGGGAAACAGTGGCTGACTTTATTTTTTTTTTTGGCTCCAAAATCACTGCAGATGGTGACTGCAACCATGAAATTAAAAGACGCTTACTCATTGGAAGAAAAGTTATGACTAACCTAGACAACATATTAAAAAGCAGAGACATTACTTTGCCAACAAAGGTCCATCTAGTCAAGGCTGTGGTTTTTCCAGTAGTCGTGTATGGATGTGAAAGTTGGACTCTAAAGAAAGCTGAGTGCCGAAGAATTGTTGCTTTTGAACTGTGGTGTTGGAGAAGACTCTTTAGAGTCCCCTGGACTACAAGAAGATCCAACTAAGTCCATCCTAAAGGAAATCAGTCCTGAATATGCACTGGAAGGACTGATGTTGAAGCTGAAGCTCCCATACTTTGGCCACCTGATGCAAAGAACTGACTCATTTGAGAAGACCCTAATGGTGGTTGGATGCCTTCACCGACTCAATGGACATGAGTTTGAGTAAAATCCAGGAGTTGGTGATGGACAGGGAGGCTTGGCATGCTGCAGTCCATGGGTGCAGAGTCGGACATGAGCGACTGAACTGAACTGATACCTCTGTGATTTACAAAGAGGGCTGTAGTAAAGGGCAGTAGGGTCACACTGATTGAAGAACCCTCTGCTTTGCCTCCAGTGAGAATGTAATTAAATGTACTCTGACTGTTAACGTTCTGGACGCAGCAGGTCAGCAGACTTGGATCTGGTTTGGGACTCTCTTGCTTCATTCCTCCCACTGCTCTCACCTGTGTTAGTGGGATATAAGCATCCATAGCACACAGTTGTTTTAACACTGACCATGGAAAGGCAGTAAATATTTGTATCATTTACTCAATACAAAACTAAAATTTTGTTTATAAGAAAAAAATTCTTAAAATAATTAGGATGGAGCAAGGGTTGTTTTTTTCTATCACGTTCAACTCTTTGTGGAGGGGACCTGGGGGGCGAGGGGTGGAATATCTGTGTTCCTTGTGCCCACTTTCAGTAGCAGCCAGGGAAGTGTTCCAAAGAACTAAAGCAGGGTTTTTGCCTAACTTTTGATTTCACAGATGGAGTACTGAGACAGGGAAATTAACTGCCTCATTCAAGATCAAAGAGCAAATTATGGGAAAGCCAGGACTGCAACTCAGCTTTCCTCTTCTCAAAGCAGACCGTTTTCCACAGCAGTAAAAGTGAAGTAGCTTTAAGGTCTCATTACCAAAGCCTGGATTTCTTGTGACCCCTTCCCCCATTCCCCTGAGCAGTTAGCTACCTCAGACTCCTTTCTCGCCTTTCCCCCCTTACAATTACTGTTCACTCTCCTCTGTAGCCACATGCTGCACTGTTGTTGTATTATCTGTTTCCTTAGGAGTATCTCTTTTTTAGAGATTAGTCAGTGAACAGAGACATGTCTTATTTATTGTGCATCACACAATGCCTAAGATCTGTTAACTGCATGAACAAAGCAGTATCTTACGTTTGCAAAGACTCAGGGTCACCATAGAAAATTATCTAACAGCTTTTCCATAAAACCAATGTTATTTTTAATCCTCCACACCTCAAGGAGCTAGCCCAAGCAAGCTGGCCTTGAATGCAGTTTGCTAAATAATTTTGCTTAGAGGTTAAGAACTACTAAGCCAAGAGATTCAAATCAACAACTGAAATCTTGGCTTAGGGGAACTTTCACTTAGAAATCTACGAGTTGACAGAGAAAGTAAAATACCTGCATATTCTGGATAGCATATAGTGAGAGGGCTCTTCTTGATTTTTTCTTCAAAGAGATCCTTCTTGTTCAGAAAAAGTATAATAGATGTATCTGTAAACCATTTGTTGTTACATATGCTGTCGAATAACTTCATGCTTTCATGCATTCGGTTCTATAATAGAAAACAGCCAGTGTGTCATAAGGGCAAAGATTCTGAGAAATATTACTTTTAAAAAATAATGAGTGTCTGGTAAAAAAAGTGTGGCAGTACAATAGAGCTTAGTCAGCTGAAAAATAGATAACCTATCACAAAAATACACTTCTGCCATTTAAGAACAAGCACACGTGACGATTTTAGGCGAGATGAATATCTGCATCACTCATCACCCTTTTGCATCCATCCAGCACTCGCTGAGTGCCCGCGGTGTGTCACTGTACTGCAGGAGCTTGTGATCTAGAAATGGCAAGTGCAGACATCTCAGAGGAGATCTCATCATGACTGAGTGAACTGAAGTTTCCATTAAAAGGTAAGTAGAGGTTTTTAAAGATTAATAAACTGAAAAAGCTGAATACAATTAGACCAATACCCTATATAATAGTGTATGAAGGAAGGAAACCTCCAATTCCTGTTTCCTGCCCTTCTGGTATTTGTGGTTTCAAAAAGGGTACTGATATATTATAGAGCACCAGAAGGACAGAAATGAATGCTGTATGTTACACCTACTGAACGGTAACTGTATATACCTTATCTTAAAAGAAAAAAAAAAAAGAAAGAAACATTTATAGCTCTTCTATTTAAAAATATTTCCCCCAGATTAATGGTACACTGAAACACATGTGCCAATTACATGACAGCCGCAAAGTATAATATAGTATAATATAGCCCAGGGATTACTAAGCTGGCAGAAGAAAGAAATATAAGCCTTGGACTATAATGGAGCTAACTTTATTTTTATTCAGTATGTAGATACCAGATCTCAGAAATGCCTAGTTAAGCATCGAGGGTTGAACTCTTTTGTCTTCTCCTTTTTATGAGGATTCATCATAAAAAGTATGCTTCTTTGCATACTAAGACGGAAATGTATTAAATAGAAAAGTTAGAGAAAAGTGCCTGAACTTTCACATTATTCAGGCATTAGCAAGAATTTCTCAAGACGTTTTCTTAGAAAAATTCTTGGCAACAACTCCAACTCTTCCTATTCCATGTTCAATCTTTAAAAGAGGTTCTACTTGCCATTTCTTCATCTTCAGCTAGAACCAGGTCATAGTCACTCAGCGCCACACAGAAGATGATGGCGGTCACTCCTTCGAAGCAATGAATCCATTTCTTCCGCTCAGATCTCTGTCCTCCCACATCAAACATTCTGTAAGAGGAGAAATGAGTTTGACATCACCCTGAATGCTCAGACACACCAAGGAATTCTATAAAAAAATCAACAAGAAAGCTCCAAATCGCATGGACAATGTGGGATGGAAGGTAAGGAGAAAAGGACTTTAAGGGAGAAAAAGTCTGCTAGAAGGGAAGGTCTCTCACAAAAAAACACAAAAAACCCAAAATACGTTAAAAAGAAAAAAACCTAAATTCATTAACATATGAGACCACCTTAGAACAAGAACATTACACATAGTTCAGCCCCTTCATTTGTGTGTTTTAAACAGAGAAGTCACAGGAAATATCTAGAGAGTGCAGAGATAATAGAATATATTCAATTCACCAGAGTCACAGAACATTAGAGGCAGAGAACATGGTCCCCTTGTCCAACTGCAAAATGTTTTCTCTCTGAAGCAATATAGCAGGACTTAAATGTAAAGGAGAAACCATTAGAGGTAAGAAAGGGGTCACATTCAAATAGGGGCAAACAGATTGCCTAAATCAAAATATAACCAAGGTACAGAAAAAAAGAGATGAGATAAATGGGTGGCCTACTGAATAGTGTGAATACTAGGAGTTTTTAAATGATATGTAATAGGAGACCATTCTATTCTAAGTTGCTATACAAGGTAGTAACACAAACAATATAAAGATAATGATGTTTTCTGCTTTCTCCTCTAAGAGTATAAGTTAAGCAAAAGTTGAAATTCACATAAATTATTATGTAATCTAGAAATAGCTGCTTACATAATAGAAACACTATGCAAACTGGTACATTTTAAAAGACTCCATTTATCTAGATACTGCACTAATTAAAATAGTCCCTATTTAATTCTCAGGCAAAACGAATTTTCCCAGTAGAGTAGCACTGGCCTATAAACCAAATCCAAGTGCATCAGATTTGTACTCAATATAAAAGTAACAATACTAGTTTTATCATCATTTAAGTGGTATTCTATTAGTCTACCTGGGAAATTGTTCATTAAGTTTAAGTATGCTATATAACAAAATGATTCTACTACACACTAAATTAAAATGGGTAAGATGAAAAAAGGACAGCTGGTAATGAAGATCAAACAAAATAAAAGAAATTAAAATGATTACCCATCTGTTAAACTGCCAAGGAACACAATTTGAAGACTACATTACCAAAAAAATAATATATTTTAGCTAACTTCTCTGATCATATGTCATATACCACTCCATGTAAAATAACAACAGAACCCTCCCTCTCCCACATTTTCCCTCTGTTGATGGTTGGTTTATGTATCAATTTGGCTAGGCTAGCATAGGCAGTTACTTAATCAAGCACTAATCTGGGTGCTGCTGTGAAGGTATTTTATTGTTACGCTTAGTATCCATAATCAGTTGATTTTCACTAAAGGAGTTTATCCTTGATAATGTGGGCAGACCTCATCTATTGAGTTGAAAGGCCTTAAGGGCAAAAGCTGAAGTTTCATAGAAGAAAAAAATTCTGCCTCAATACTGCAAAATTAATATCTACCTAAGCCTGCTGTCCTGCACTGCAAACCAACACCCACTGTCAGGTAAGCCAGGTTCTTGATAGCAAGGAGAGATAAGAAAGCCTTCCTCAGCCATCAATGCAAAGAAATAGAGGAAAACAATAGAATGGGAAACACTAGAGATCTCTTCAAGAAAATTAGAGATACCAAGGGAACATTTCATGCAAAGATGAGCTCAATAAAGGACAGAAATGGTAGGGACCTAAGAGAAGCAGAAGATATTAAGAAGAGGTGGCAAGAACACACAGAAGAACTGTACAAAAAGATCTTCATGACCCAGATAATCACGATGGTGGGATCACTCATCTAGAGCCAGACATCCTGGAATGTGAAGTCAAGTGGGCCTTAGGAAGCATCACTATGAACAAAGCTAGTAGAGGTGATGGAATTCCAGTTGAGCTATTTCTATCCTGAAAGATGATGCTGTGAAAGTGCTGCACTCAATATACCAGCAAATATGGAAAACTCAGCACTGGCCACAGGACTGGAGAAGGTCAGTTTTCAGTCCAATCCCAAAGAAAGGCGATGCCAAAGAATGCTCAAACTACTGCACAACTGCACTCATCTCACATGCTAGTAAAGTAATGCTCAAAATTCTCCAAGCCAGGCTTCAGCAATACATGAACCGTGAACCTCCTGATGTTCAAGCTGGGTTTAGAAAAGGCAGAGGAACCAGAGACCAAATTGCCAACATCTGCTGGATCATGGAAAAAGCAGTAGAGTTCCAGAAAAACATCTATTTCTGCTTTGTTGACTATGCCAAAGCCTTTGACTGTGTGGATCACAATAAACTGTGGAACATTCTGAAAAAGATGGGAATACCAGACCACCTGACCTGCCTCTTGAGAAATCTGTATGCAGGTCAGGAAGCAACAGTTAGAACTGGACATGGAACAACAGACTGCTTCCAAATAGGAAAAGGACTAAGTCAAGGCTGTATATTGTTACCCTGCTTATTTAACTTTTATGCAGAGTACATCATGAGAAACGTTGGGCTGGAGGAAGCACAAGCTGGAATCAAGATTGCCGGGAGAAATATCAATCACCTCAAATATGCAGATGATACCACCCTTATGGCAGAAAGTGAAGAAGAACTAAAGAGCCTCTTGATGAAAGTGAAAAAGGAGAGTGAAAAAGTTGGCTTAAAGCTCAACATTCAGAAAACTAAGATCATGGCATCCAGTCCCATCACTTCATGGCAGATAGATGGGGAAACAGTGGCTGACTATTTTTCTGGGCTCCAAAATCACTGCAGATGGTGACTGCAGCCATGAAATTAAAAGACGCTTACTCCTTAGAAGGAAAGTTATGACTAACCTAGACAACATATTAAAAAGCAGAGACATTACTTTGCCAAAAAAGGTCCGTCTAGTCAAGGCTATGGTTCTTCCAGTGGTCATGTATGGATGTGAGAGTTGGACTGTGAAGAAAGCTGAGTGTGGAAGAATTGATGCTTTTGAACTATGGTGTTGGAGAAGACTCTTGAGAGTCCCTTGGATTGCAAGGAGATCCAAACAGCCCATCCTAAAGAAGACCAGTCCTGGGTTTTCATTGGAAGGACTGATGTTGAAGCTGAAACTCCAATACTTTGGCCACCTGATGCGAAGAGTTGACTCATTGGAAAAGACCCTGATGCTGGGAAAGATTGAGGGTGGAAGGAGAAGGGGACGACAGAGGATGAGATGGTTGGATGGCATCACTGACTTGATGGACATGGGTTTGGGTGGACTCTGGGAGTTGGTGATGGACAGGGAGGCCTGGCGTGCTGCGGTTCATGGGGTTGCAAAGAGTCGGACACGGCTGAGCTGAACTAAACTGAAGAGGCTGTTTCATCAAGAACCCTAAGTGACACATGTTTAGTACCCAGGTTTGGGTAATGCAGTAAATCAAATACTCCTGTGGATGTGGCTTTGGATGTGGGTAGTAGAGAAAGGTTGGAAGAATTTTGAATAATTTGATAGAAAAAGTCCAAAATACCTTGAAATATGGTTGGTTAGAAATACAGATATTAAATGTGATTTTGATGAGAATTAGATTTTTTTTTTTTAGCCTTCAGGAAGAGCATAATCCTGCTAACAAACTAATTTCTCGCTTCAAGTACTATCACAGAATAAATTTCTGTTGTTTTATGCCACAAATTTGTGGTAATTTGTTATAAAAGCTTTAGGGAGCTAGCTAGTATATGCCATCTTGCTGTTCTCATCATAGCAGTTACCACCCTCTGAATACTAAATATGTATTTCATTTCCTCTCATCGCCCAACCCTACAATGATGTAAAGACAAAGACTTTGTTTTGGCCTCCACTGGACAAACAAATGTACTGCATAAGTATTTCTTGAATGCAATAATGAACTGTGTCTACAGAGTATTTTAAAACACTTTTAAGCAGTAATAGACTAGTGTTTACCAATGCTATTTTTCACAAAACTAGAGCTAAAAAACTTTAAAATTTATATGGAAATAAAAAAGATCCCAAATAGCCAAAGTAATCTTGAGAAAGAAAAATGAGGCTGGAGGAGTCAGACTCCCTGACTTCAGACTATACTACAAAGCTTCAGTAATCAAAATACCATGATAGCATGATACTGGGACAAGAACGGAAATACAGATCAAGGGACTAGGTCAGAAAGCCCAGCAATAAACTCATACACCTACAGTCAGTTAATCTAAGATAAGGGAGGCAAGAAACTACAATGGAGAAAGTGGTGCTGGGAAAACTGGACAGCTACATGTAAAAAGAGTGAAATTAGAGCATTCTCTAATATTATATATGGATCAATAACAGACTAATTTTAACATGTTAAAGATACAGACCTTCCAGTTATGCTCTGGGAATGTTAAATATAAAAGAGCTTTAAGTTGATAAGTAGTATGAAACAATCTCTTCAATTTAATTTATGAATGAATGAGGGTCATTCATTATTGATCATAAGTGAACCTATGGACTATAGCCTGTCAAGCTTCTCTGTCCTTGGGAATTCTCCAGGCAAGGATACTGAAGTGGGTAGACGTTCTGTTCCCCAGAGGATCTTCCCAACCCAGGGATTAAACCTGGATCCCCTGCATTGCAGGTGGATTCTTTACCATCTGAGCCACCAGCAAAGCCTAACATAAACAAAGACTCTTTAAGCCAGTGCTTCTCAAACGTTATGTGTGATGTTGATGCTGCTGATTTGCAGACTGGACTTTGAGAATCACTGGCCTAACTCGAGCAAAAATGACTAAGAACTAATACAAAGAAGGATCAGACTGTATACAGAGCATTATTCATTGTTTCACACATGTACTAAAATTATCTTCAAATTCTGAATTTCCATTTAACCCAAAACAAAAAATGATTATAATATGTTCTCCTTCATATGAAGAGACTATTGACTAGTATTAAACAGGGAGTGAAATTGAGCTTTCTTAGATTTCTTTCTTTAGGGAAGCAGGAGGAGGGAGGGAAGATGGAAGGGAATGTACTGAAGATCCTGAACTGTGCTGACTTACTCTCAAGACTGTTACTTGATATCACTGTGACCAAGACTGGGGCAATGCTAATTGACTATACATGAACACTACCCCATAAATGACTTTCCACCCCAAAACCAACTGCACATTTACATGACTGTAGAAAAGGAACAGAAACATATTACAATGATAAAGTATCCCTTCTATTAGATAATTCTATTTTCAACAAAAATGTAACAAAATACCAATAAAACTGTTGATTCTTTAAAGCAAAATAATCCTCATAGACACTGTCCATAAATGTCTGGTCACAGAGGTGATAGTATATATTCCTAAGTTATAATGCTTTGTCGCCTCATTTTAAATTTGTTAATTCCCATACCACAAAACAAGTGAAACAAATTTTGTATCAGCAGTTAAAAAATTGGACAATGAATTTATACCACACAACACACAAAAGAATAAAACACACTCAGGAGTTTCCAGTAGAATTGTTCTAAGCACATTTTTGTCTTCATTTTTCTGAGACTCTTAAATATATAAAAAGCATACTTGGAACCATATGTTAGCAATGATAGTAATTTAACAATTCAAATCCAAAATAAGACAAAGTTTATTTGAAGTTCCTGACAGACCTATGTTTAAGTCAGCAAGTGAAAACAGTGACTAAAAACATCCTGTGAAACTTTACGTCACCCAAGAAGACTAAACAGAGCAAGGTTCCTGGGAGGATCATGAGAACAGACAACCTACCTGATGCTGAAATGACAACTTCGGGAAATCTAGGCTGGAAGTGATGAGTATGATCTGGAAGTAAATATTTATAGTGCATCTACCCAAGAACATGACTGAATTTAACACAGATTGCCTGAAGCACCAAATAATTGACGTAATATTTACCTTTGCCATTTCCCATCATTTACAGAGCTGTCACCTCTATGTTTTTCTTTCACAGATAATAACCCATTTTATGTATAAACCTCTGACACTGGGCAAGATTGGAACAATCTATTAAGAATCTTAAACACGTTTGCCTTTACCTAGCAAGGGCAAGTCCAGAATCCTTATTTGATAACCTTAACCCCAGGTACTTTTTCCTCAGATTTCACGGTTAGAATAAAGTGATGATCTGAACATAATTTAAGATTGCTACCAAATACGGTCGTAAAGCAAGGTTAAAAAGAATTTTTTTTTTAAATCAGAATTTAAGGTGTACTAGGATTTTAAAAAAATGCAATAACCCTTACAAGTCAAACACTGAACTTCCTTATACTTAAAATCATTTCATAATTTTAAAATAAATCCAGCAGTAGTAATCAAGTAAGACAAATCAGATGATTTAAAATAATGCTATTTTAATATTCCTGAGTTTGGCTATGTAATATTCTACAAATAGTAAGCAAACTAAAAGAAGGCAAATGATTTCAGTAAATAAAAGATAATACCAGCAGGGAGAGGAGAAAAAAATTACAAGCAAATACAAAATAGTACCATATTATAGTACCAAAAGTTACATGCTCAGATAAACTAATTATGATCTGTATTTCTGTTTAAGAAAGCAAGGTAGTGTTTGCTTCTGAGAGGGAAGCTGCCATGGAAAACTGAAATTAAATTTTAATTTCCTGGAAAACTCAATTACATGAATCACTGAATGTGGGATAATGTAGTGATGAATGCTAGTAACAGATGTATTATATTTAAAATACTTATGGAGAGACTCAGAGGTATAGTTGCATATTTAGCTGTGCTCCCCACGGTGTGTAATATTGAGCTTCTTTGAGGTGAGCTGACGAATATTTCTTTTTAATCTCTGACTAGAAACCTCTTTTTAAGATAGTTTCAGAAATTCTGATTTGTTATCATACTGTTTCAGAGCACTGGAATTAACTGGAGCAAAATTCAGCACTTTTTCTCACATTTTGTTTTTCTTTTTTCAATAAGTAACAATTTTCAATGTTTAACTGAACTTCCCTGAACTTGGTTCATTATAAAATGAGCAAACAAGACAAAATGAATTTCAGGATTCCTTTCATTCTATAGGCTACCATTCAATGCTTCTCTGTTCAGACCTCAATAAGTTATAATACACTGTAAGTTAAACGAACATTTTTCATCATGAAAGAGTAGAAATGTAAGTGTGCATAAAAATCTTTGTGAAAAATTTTAAAAAGGTAGCTTTTAAAAACATTTCCATAAATCAGCATATATTCTATCAGTAAAACCTAAAAATAGATGGTAACACTTTTCCAAAATATACAGTATTAGAGCAGAAGTTTATATTTAAAAATAAAAACCAAAATCTATTTTTATTTAAGCCACTGTGAATAATACAGGAAAAAGAAATCTGCATGGTTACTTTTTCTTAAATAAAAATATCCCTCTTTGGACCTGAAAAACATTTTTTGTAATTTCCAACTCTAAATTTTAAACTTTTTTATACCTTTTTCCCTTAAACATTGTATTTTGTATTATATATCTGAATTCATATTATATGCTTTGAAGCTACTCACTTAAAATGAAGATCTTTGAAAGTAAAATGGGTCTCAACAATTCCTGTGGTTTTCACTCGAGTTCTGAGAACATCTTGTTGAGTTGGAATATAGTTTGGTTGTGCAATTCTGTCCAAATCATTCAAATAGCTGAAAAATAAATAATATGCTAATAGTTAACATTATCAATAAAGATCATCTAAATCAAAGAGCAAAACATTTTGATGCATAAAGTACTACAGATCACTGCAAGTTTTTACATTTCTGTGTAATGATGTAATTTGACCAATTTAAATCTGTATCTTACACAACTCTCTCTGAAATGAAAATGTTTATACTTCTCCAGCCCCAAAACTCCATAAGCACCCGAACTCACTGCAAGCCATGAATTTGTCTCTAAAAACTCTTTATTACGTTTTTTTGATGTACCATTGTGTTTATTTTCTAAACATTTTTTTGTTGAGGAGTTATTGTAGAAAGGCTTCCTTTTTGAGAAAGTAGTGAGGAAACCCCTTGCCAAAGGCTGAATTCAGTATTGTTCCTTTTCAACTAGCCTTAAGTTTTACACAGAAAAACACTACACATGCTCCTGTACTCTACATTTTACTGGCTCTATGAATCAATCTTCATATTTTATTTCTGGTTTCAGCCACTCACTCAACTCTCTCTGCCAATAATGAAGAATATGTCGTGCTATAAAAATGTAGTGGTATCATACTATGCAATTCTTTTGTGTCCAACTATGCAGTAGAATCAATAATGTTACACACAGTACAGGTATAGAGAGATTAAGGTGAACCTGAGTGGTTAAGAAGAGGGCTTATTGGAGAGTGAGGTGAAGAGTGTAACAGAAATCTGAAAGGTACATGGATAAAAGGGAAAGTTATTCACATCAGAAAAAGCGTAGTAAGGAGGTAGGAACAGTCACATCTTGTATCTTGGAACATAAGTCCACTACTAGGCTATGCATGGAATTAATCCTAAGGTCACCTGAATGTGGGGAGCATGACTGCAGTGTTTTCTAATACTAGAATGGAACAGTTCAAGATAATTTAGCAAATACCTCAGGGTTCATTACAGAAGCACCAACTTTTGCAACTTTAATTGATGCTGCCCTCTCAAAGTGTTCTTTAGCCATTCAGAATGGGGACTTATCCACAAAAGGAGCTCAATAAATATATGATTTGTGGAGATGGAATTGGGAAGCCATCTGCTGAATTAGTAATCAAAATGTTACAGACAAGTATATGTATGTGATGTTGATACTAGAATACACAGAGATGATAGTTTATCTGTATTTTAAAATAATGTATTACCGCATTGTTGATAATCTATTTTATCTGTTTTTAGTTCCACATATATTAAAGCTCACTTTACTGTAATAAAATCTGACTTAAAATAGGCCATGACAAGTTTCCTAACTGTCCCTTTGAAATAATGAGCTGTTCTTATTTACACTATGTTCTGATTACTCATATAAACATTTATTTGCTTAACACTGCTATAGTTCTATTAGCCTCTAAAAATAATGCACATTTATATTTCAACAAGACAAAAAAGAAAAATGGGCACTGTGAAAAACTCCAGTTGTTTTAAAAGATCACAAATTTTTCATAGATGGATGCTTAGGTGGTCTTACTGGGCAACTTGGCAGCACCCTCTATCTCCAGTCAAGAATTCAGAAATCAGATGCCTTATAACTACCAAGGAGAATAATGAGTTTCATGACTGCCTTCATTCTTGAAAAATGGCTCCATTTTGGCCATCTTAAGATCAGAACTATTAGTAATGAAATAACGGAGAGCCAAAGTGACTCCAAGCACTGTGCACAGGACAGGGGGTCTGGGCAAATATACTTGGCGGGAAGTGGGACATCCATCGAGGAAGATACGGGGAAGTGAACTTTAATCTACTGTCCCTGAGAAGCACCCCTTAATTATTCAAATAGCTCCTCTTGCTGGGCTCAGCTCAGAGCAAGTTACTCACCATAAGTAATTTCCGCTTTGATCTTTCTGTAGGTTCTGGTGGTCCCAAAGCAAGTACTGTGGACCAAGAGTTGTGTTTTGCACTAAGAAAATTTTTTTCTAATTTTTTCCTCTAGCTTCTGGAAAGTTTGGTTTATTAATATAAGGGCATATTGTGTGATGACTATGTATCAGGTAATGGAGATAGAATACTGGGCAAACAGACCTTACTGAGTTTACAGTTTAGTGGCACAGATTTAAAAAAGAAAATCAAATAGTCCTCACTGTTAAGTATAAATAATATTACCTCAAAATACGTGTAAATCTGTGAGAGCTAGGGAAAAATAATACTGCAGATCATGAGTACACAGCATGGAGACAAAGGCCTACCCACTGAGTCAAAGAATAGTTCCTTGTAAAAAGTCAGGACACCAGATGGAGAGATGAACTACGTGTCAATGAGATGTTATACCCATGTAATAATACATATGGCTTATACACTTGTAAAACACTAAAAATACATGTTTAAAAATATAGCGCTATAAAAATTATGACAGATTACACAATATCTTGTATTACTTCTTCACTCACACTAAATCATTAACGTAATGCCGAGTATACTGACGTGCAACACATGACGATACTATAATTAGGTTCTCAGCAGCCACACCCATTTGCTTTTCACTGTGGCAAAGTGAAAAGCAAAATTAGACCTTCTAATACTTGGCATCTTCTACCCTGAGAGCTAAGACCTCTGTCAAGAAAACTAACTTTGGAAAATAAATAAGCATAAGGCACTTGTTTCTACTCAGAGTATCATCTTTGACATTGCTGAGTATGTGTGCCAAATAATGGAAATAAATTCTTGATTTTTTTTTCCCTATGCAGATCACCAAACAGAAAACTCCCTGACTAGGTTTTATCAAAACTTACTTTATAGACTTTCTGAGGCCACCACCTAGAAAATTGGGGCAAATTTTTCTTCTAAAAACTGCAGTTTGATATCTATTAATATAAACAATGTCTAATGCAACACAGCACATATACTTGATAATTGTCAAGTTTACAGCTCCTTTATTTTCATTAATAAGAATATCTTGATGCTATCACTGTACACCCCTTCAAACAGGCTGCCTGTGACTCAAGGTGCCTGTCACTGGACAAGTGACTTCCCAGGCATGTTAGTAAATGAAGAGCACTCACATTAGTTACCCTTCCCTTTGGCTGGTCCCAGGCAAACTAGAGGTCTACCCAAATTCAGAGTAAACTTTGGGAAATCCCAAATACTTTCTTGGAAGTATACTGGAAACAGTTCCATGCTGCATGATTAGAGTTAGTTACATAAGCATGAGTCCCCTGAGACAATTTTTGAACACAAAAGAAATATGAGCCTTGCTACCTGCAAACACACACACACACACAGACAGAAAAAGTGTTCAAATATTATCATCTTGAATACCTTGAATTGTACAAGAATGTGTCAGCCAATTCTGCATTAAAACTGACTTGGAGGTATATTTGACTTGCAAGTAACTATTCATGATCACGAAGTTATGATTACTTACTATGCTGCAGAATCATTAAGCTGGTACTCTCGGGATCTGTTGAAGCAGGCTTGTACACCACTGTCTTTCCACAGTCTCTTTATAACTCCAGCAAGTTCTGCAGTCATAAAACCTTCCTCTGCAGCACCAGCAAGCACAAAGAGTTGGCGGGCATCATCCTGAACATTCAAAGGCCATTTTTATTTAAAAAGTAAAAAGACACTACAGATAAAATACATTGTTGATTACAAAAGGTACAATCATGAATTTCCTTTATGCTGTCTATTGGAGTCATAACTTGGATTTCCCTAAAATACCACTTTAAAAATTGGCTTAATCAAAAAAGCACAATCTTAAGTCATGTGTCCATGTTTTGTGATATTAGTAAAGCTATCAAGGCACCAGAAAGCTCAAATGACGAGACAGCTCATGAGGGACTATATTAACCAACTACCCACTGACAGTCAGCCGTGCATGGAAGATGATCACTTGTGACCAAACAGAAGATTGTATTCTTTGCCTCCCATCACCAAAATGTTTTCTAATCTAAAAAACACATGACACCATTAGAAGTTATTTTCGGAATTGAATTGTCAGCTCTGTGATATACTTTGTAGAGGCATAATAAACTCAGATAAGGGAGAAGTAATGTGGAATAAAGCAAGAATAGTTCCACAGAATAGTCTGAGATTTCAGAATACCTTAAAGTGTGTATACATTAACATCAGTGGGTCCAGAAGTGGGGATAGGTGTTTGCTAATCCAAGCATAGGAAACAAACACAGCTCTGAAGTAGAAATAACTCATGATGCATACAGAAGATAGCATGCAAAAGTTTTTAAAAGGAGGAATACTGCACATAAAATTAAATTCTGCTTAAGTGCTGAGCCTACAACGCATGTGTGCTAAGTCGCTTCAGTCGTGTCCAACTCTGCAACCCCATGGACTGTAGCCCATAAGGCTCCTCTGTCAATGAGATTCTCCAGGCAAGAATACTGGAGTGGGGGGCCATGCCCTCCTCCAGGGGATCTTCCCAACCCAGGGATCAAACCCCCATCTCTTATCTGTTCTACATTGACAGGCAGGTTCTCTACCACTAGCGCCACCTGGGAAGCCCAGAGTCTACAACAGTTACAGTTATTCTGATCTACAGGTAATAAAACCCACTAAGTCAGGATTGTCCAAGAGATTTAAGCCACTGATGGAATTCTAAATTTTCTAACAGCACATTTTAAAAAGTGTAAAAAAAAAAGTAAAATTCATTTCCACAATACTTTATATCACCTGTATATAAAATATATTTCAACATTTAACCAGTATAAACTTAGATATTTACTCTTTGAAACTTGGTATTTCTTTTATACAGACAGCACATCCCAATTCCGATCAGGCACATTTCACACACTCAATAGCCACAAACAGGTAGTGGTAACAGTGCTCTACAACACAACTCTAGTCTTCGGGTAATCACATGGTTAACACAAAATAAGGGAGATGTGAGGATACCATCGTCACAAAGATTGTTGGGCTGGGATTTGCAGCTTATGTTAACTGGGTAGACCGTTCCTAACTTTTCTCTAGGGGCATCTTTCCAGCCTGGTGTAGTAGCTCTTTACAAAGTGATGGCACATCTCAGGATACGGTGTACAGAAGGGAAGCATTTGGTGACACAGGCTAGCAGCGGGTACCAACTGACAATATAAATTCATTCTACTGCCAATTTGAGAAACATTTTCTTTTCAGATGGAACCCATCATGAGAAATAATTAAGTCACTCAGCATGGGAACATATTATTCAAGCATATGTTTCCCTTTTTAGTAAATCACAGGAGAAATGCATGCAAGCAAGTAACACATGTACAAGATCCTTAATAAACTCCAACAAAACACGATTTCAAGTTGTTCTTAGCACCATTTACCTTATTCCAGTAAATAGGTACTCAGTTTTCCAAATAATGACTTACATATAAGAAATTTCTAAATTTGGTCATTTTTATTTTTAACTAAGTGACATCAAACATACTTTTCTCTATCCATTTTAGAAAAGTGCTTTTCACTTAAATGAGCTTTCATTATGATGTATTTATTCAATTTCCATAAAATTTTTTGATAGAAAAGACTAATGCCCACTGGTATGGGTCATAAGATCACATTCTCTTCAAACTTACCAGGCAAGAAGCCTGAAGAAAAGACTTGGGAAACTGTGGAAACTCTATTTATAAACTGTATTCTCTCTGTAGTATTCAAAAATGTCTCCTCTTCACAAAAATGTTCAGAAGTCTCTTTTCCTTAATAAATAAATTGGAATACTCCCACGTCATTAGCAGGATATTCAGATGTCTACAGATGAGCTTTAAGGAATAAATATAAGCTGGAAGGTACTTTTTAAATTATTCTTACTTTAGGTTTTATATAAAAAGAATCCGATGCACAGAAAGACTGCGCAATTTATTTGGAGTTCCACAGGTAATTAGTCACCTCACCCAATCACACATATTAGTCAATAGTTACTAAGTAGCCACCGCCTAAGATAAGACACATTGGAAAATTGCAGAATGATGACAAGTCCTATCTTATCATCAACTGAAGTATTTTCAAGATTCACGTAGAATGTTATTTAAGAACATTTAGGGCTTCCCTGTAGCTCAGATGGTAAAGAATCTGCCTGCAGTGTAGGAGACCAGGTTAGAGCCCCAGGTAGGGAACATCCCCTGGAGAAAGGCATGGCAACCCACTCCAGCATTCTTGCCTAGAGAATTCCATGGACATAGGAGCCTGGTGGGCTACAGTCCACAGTGTTGCAAAGAGTCGGACACGACTAAGGTAGTGACATTACTAAGAACATTTAAGAAAGAAAAACTCAAGTGCAGCAAAACAGTGTGATGCAGAGTAGAAAACTGATAGGTATTACTGAAGGGCTACAGGTAAGTAAAACAGCTTGTAAGGACTCTTGTTTGTGAAGTTGAGAAGAAATTTACTTATCAGGCAATTACTTGCAAGTATCAAGAAAAAAATCTGTGAATGTAGCCAAGTTAGTATGTTTTTAAATGACTAAGAACTAAATGCAAATAAGATGGTTTGAAGAATGGAAGTTCTAGTTCATACAAACTGGGCATTTGGGGAACTCAGAAAAGAGATAAGAAATGCTATCTGCTATCATGTCAAGAGACGCATAATAGCCTCTTTTCCCACACTGATGATGAGCGAGCACCTGTTACTCAGCGACAATACATACGGCTGTTTTCTGATTTCTGATATATCAAGGTTCATTTAAGGGAAGAAGTAGACTTTGTGCTTAGATACAGAGCAGAAAAAGAATTCTTAGGGCAAAGGAGAGCAGATTTCAATTCAATAAAAGCACTTTTTAACAACCAAAGCCACCTAAAAAACAAGAAATGGAGGGAGAGGGAGAGACTGAAATTTTAAGCAAAGGCTACATGATTGCTTATTGTGATCTAGCAGACAGAATTTATGAATCAGAAGGAGAGTTTAAACAGAAATCATCAGAAAGCCCTTTACGATAGAGGCTAAATAATATGCTCAAGGAGTGTTAAAAAACTGTGACACCTTCAAAATTTTGGCTGCAGGGAAAATATCAATATATTGATGTCATGATGGATATACACATAGAAATCCTTTGTTTCAATGGTTTTGAATAATTATTTTCATTAATAATATTAGTTAACAACACTGAACACCACATACAATGAGAAATGCTCCTATATTTAATCTACCACATTTCTATAGCATAAATCACTCCTATAAATTTAAAACGACTATACAGCTTTTACCAAAGTTAGTGTACTCAATAGGAAATACTCAGAATGTTAGTGAAATCACCTCTCCACAGCTCCTGGTGCTAATCCCAGACATTAAAGAATTGCTTTGATTAAAAAATAAACATAAAACTTTTTTTTTCCCCTCTAAAAACAGAACTGTAACTAAAGTAAAAATGACTGAGACAAGGAAATGGGGGGAGGGTGTGCTAAAAATAAAATAATCTAATTTTAAATTGCAGATGGCAAAACTTGACTAAATTGCAGTAAGCATGAGCTTCATTAAGTCTAAAAAAGAAATTACAATATATTACACAAATATAACATGGATTTATTAATTTTACAAATGTATGTATCTTAAAATATCAAATCAATAAAAATAAATATTTAAGTGTTCTTTGTATGGACAATAGAACCTATTGTCAAAAGACAGTTAAATATGTAATGAATGATATATGAATTGAGTAAAGTAGAAAAATACTGTGCTGGAGGGACATAATATATTTCAAATTAAGGTAAGTATCACTTTCCACATTTATAAATCATTATTTCTCAGACTCAAAAACAATATAACTTCTTCATCATCCTGGTTCTCAAATATAAACCAGACTACTACTATAAATAACTCAAATACTGATCTGGGAAAATAACAAGCAGAAATACCTAGAAACATCTTGAAAAAGAATACTGGGGACAGAGGGCTGACATTACCAGATATTAAAAGTCTACAATATGTCGAACATCTGGTATTGAGATCAATCGGGGTGGGGAGTCCCAAATCTGAACTTATATGGTAAAGTTGGCAAGACCAGGAAAGAATGCAATTACTTAAAAAACACTTGTGAATATTTAGATAGCCATCTGAAGAGGAAAAAAAATAGTGTAGATCCTTATTCCATGCATACAGCAAAGTTTCAGAGGGATTTGAGGATCTAGCATAGAAACAATGCTGAAATCTACTCCCTAAAAAAACTCTTAAAATATCATAAATATTCAGTAAACCTTTGGTTGAGAGAAGACTATCTAAATTTAAACATAGTGGAAGAAATAATAGGGGATTTTTTAAAAAATGAAAACCTAAGATGAAAGGCAGTAAGCCAAATGTGAGAGAAGTATGCATTAGTGGACCAAGAGTTACTATATATGTACATTTGTTGTTGTTTACTGGCTAAGTTGTGTCCATTCTTTGTGACCCCATGGACTGTAGCCCGCCAGGCCCCTCTGTTCATGGGATTTCCCAGGCAAGAATACTGGAGTAGGTTGCCATTTCCTTCTCCATGGAACCTTCCAGACCCAGGGTCTGAACCCACATCTTCTGCTTGGCAGGGCAGAGTCTTTACCAATGAGCCACCTGGGAATCCCATATATATACAAACAAGCAAAGAGATTAATCAAAACACCAATACTCTAATCAATAAATGAATACAGGATAAAATAGGTGACAAACGTAGAGAGAAAGAGTCGATGAAGATATGGAAAAATGCATAGTTGTATTAAAAATTGAAAAGGCAAATTAAATTGAAGTAAGACTTAAATTAGCCAATATTTTTAAAATTTAAGACTGCAAGATTTTGGCTACTGAGACTGCTAAGAAACAGCGCTGATGCTAGGAAAGTACATTGATACAGCCTTTCTCAAAAGCAATCTGGCAAATTTGGCAGACAGATATAATGTAACTAACTAATGAAATAAATTTAAAAATCAGAGGAAGAGGAAAGTGGCCATAGTGCAGGAGCCCACTCCAGTATTCTTGCCTGGAGAACCCCAGGGACAGAGAAGCCTGGAGAGCTACTGTCTATGGGGTTGCACAGAGTTGGACACAACTAAAGCGACTTAGCAGCAGCAGCAGCAGCAGCAGTGCAGGAGCATGCTGAGGCCTGGGGGAGAAAGGGAGCTTAAGTCAATTCAAGGCAAGGATTTCTGTTCCTTATAGCCCAGCTTATTCTAAGGAAGTACTTCTCAAGCTTTCCTGGATGAAAGATCAGCCCTGTGTTTTATCTTCTTTTGTTTCTAACATTTTAATACTAATTCTACTGGAAATTAATTAAATGACATAATACATTTTTATTAACTTGTCAATTGTTGCAAGTCTGTCTAATTACTTCCCCTACCTCTGAGCTCATTTGTGTACATGCTTGTGTGCAGTGCCTAAGACATGTTTACAGGCCCCTATTCAAGGCTTCCCTAACTGCACATTATTAAAAACAAAATAATCTAATTTATCAGTATTGTCATCCACAGATTAACTACACTCATTATGAGAGTTCTGAAAGTATATTAGGTACAAAATTTGATTGCTCTATGCCAGCCTTGAAAACAATTTTGTTTCCTCTCATTTTAAATAACTAATGTGTAATCTGCTTTCCAAATTCACTAGCTGCCAAATATGAAGCAAACCACAGCAAATGAGTCACCATCTCTTAAAATTTAAAATACATTTTGTCATCAGTTCTCACTCACCCAGTTACCCTACATATTAAAATATAATTCCAGTTAAGACACTGATAGGCTTTTTCGTTTCAATAGGGATGTGGGGAATTACAATGATTCCTGAGTTCATCTGGAAGAGAAATGGATAGTAGCCTTGATATTTTGGTTAAAAAATAGTGGAATGGATGCACTCACCCTAGCAAATACCCATGTCCTATAAATCAAGAGAAACTAAATGTTACTCTGACAAAAATTATAACAGTAGTATAGTCATTATAAATGACAGTAGCAGTAATAAACATTTATTGAAATCTCTTATGACCAAGGCATGTGGTAAAGTCTTGTCATTATTCCTCACAACCCTCAAAGGTAGATGTTATTATTATTTCCATCTTATGATGAAAATGTGACTGAGCTGGGGAAAAAAGAATATATCAGTGAGAAAAAAAAAAAAAAACGGAGTCTAAAAACACTCAACAGAATGCTAAGGGTGGCATTTTCAAGTCACTCAGGAACAGACTACTTAATACATGGTTTGTAAGGCAAGAGATGATCAAATTATAAAACATACTTAGATTCCACCTAGCAGGAGACACAAATAACATTTCCAGATGAGTGGACATGTTATTCTAGAAAAAGAAGATAGGTTTTTAAAAATAATTTTAAGATGAAGAACATCTAAAGGCACAAAACACAGAAGTCAGAATTGCCTGAAGGAAACGACTTCTAACGTAAGAAAAATACTGTTTTAAAACAATAAAAGAAATATCCTGAATAATATTCTAAGAGACTTAATGTGAAAAAGGACAAGGTATTAAACAGAACTGAGTAAAGACTACTAAGACGAGTCCAAATACTAAGTTCAGTACTAAGAAGAGAGAGAAGAAGAAAGATTCTCAACCTCAGTAAAAACCAAGAAAATAAAAGCCAGTAAAGAAAAAAAGAGAGTAATTTTTCACCAAGATATTAACAAATTCGGAACAATCCCTGGTGGTCAGTCCAGTGGCTAAGATTCCTTGGCTCCTAAAGCAGGGGGCTTGCGTTTGATCCCTAGTCAGGGAGCTAGATCCCACACGCTACAACTACAAACCCAGTAAAGCCAAATAAACTTACCGAAAAAGATACTAAATAATTCAAATGTTGACATATCTAAGTTAATGAGGCTGAGTTGACAATGATGCACAGTTGCTAGAAGAGATTATTCACTTTGTGTTTTTTCTGAGAACAGAAAAAACTATAGTACCTTCACACTTAAATATCTGGTTATCCTTCAACTTAAGGCTAACACTTCCAAGAATTGATACCTTAGAAAAAGAAACATATGCAGCCTTTCACTATACAGTTTCTTCTTTCTAGAATGCTTTTTTCCTTTGTTTTGGTCTAGAAAACTCTTAACACATGCTCCAATTATCAAGCTCAAAGTCCAAGCTGTCTTTAATTCATCTTTGTATTCCTGAGCACAATTTCCAGAGCCTCACAGTATTTTAAAACTTGCATAGCGGCAAGGCTGCAAAGACATGGAGGAGACCCCTCAAAACCAATGAGACAGCCTGAAGACATTTGTGTGAAAGAGTGACAGTGGCTAACATTAGCAGAGGTAACAGGCAGAAGGAAGGAAGAAAATAAGTTACTAGGATACAGCTAGAGAGTCTAGAAAGAGTGGGTGAAACAGAACTGACCACTGCAGGCCCTCATGTAGATTCCAAAGCATCAGAAAACCAGTTAAAAAAAAAAAAAAAAACCTTGTGTGAGGGAGCAGTTATTCCCAGTCAGTCCTGAAACAAAGTCTCTGAAAGTTGCTCAGCCATGTCCAACTCTTTGCCATCCCATGGACTATATATACAGTCCATTGAATTGTCCAGGCCAGAATACTGGAGAGGGTAGCCCTTCCCAGATCTTCCCAAGCCAGGGATCAAACCCAGGTCTCCTGCCCTACAGGCCGATTTTTTATCAGCTGAGTCACCAGGGAAGCCCAGTCAGTCCTGAAATTAAGCCCTAATCTCCCCCCAGAGGACAGAAAATGAAAATATTTCTTGAGAAAAATATGAAAATAAAAAGACCTCATAAAAAAGCAGCTTGCATTGACCCTTCATTACCTCACACAATGGAGGCTACAAAACATTTCTCTTTAATAATCACATGTAAGATCTGAATGCATAATACTGTGCATATGAATTGGAATTAATGTAAAGTACAATTTATTCAATCCCTTATCTTAGGGTAGCTCTCTTGTGTATGACTAAGAGCTCAAAACCATTTCCTGAATGAATAACGATAAATGAATAAGTTACAGCCTGAATGGATAGGAGATAAGGCAAAAATTGTCTGGATATGATCAAATGCTGTTTCAGAAAAGATAAGTTAGAAGAATGCTATGAATTATTATTAAAAATGATCTTGAAGTCTTTGAAAATATTCCTTATTTAAAAAGAAAAGCTTAGTAAATTAATATGCCCCACAACTTATAAAATTTTAGTGACTTATTATACAAAATAAATTTTAACAGATTTCCCCAATATGTTTCCTAATGATGCTTTCATTCATTTTTTTTTTCCTATTAAGTACAAATTGAGCCTATATATAAAATTAAAAACCTGGCAGATGTGAGAAGATAAAAAGTTATGGTCTCTATACAAAAAAGTCTTTATAGTATTATTAGGGAGATAACACACATATTGAACACATAAAAATAAAAAGGAACTATAAAAGGGGGTAGTAGTAGTAACAGTAGTAATAATATACATCTACTTTGTACCAAAATATTAAAAACTAATCTAGAGACTTACTTAAAGGTTTCTAGAAACATCAAGTTTTACCATGTTATTTAAAAAAAAGAATGAGTGAAGAATAAACCATACACAAATTAAAAAAACTTAAAACAGATTAAGCAAGCTACCCAGGACTGGGGAGAAAAGAGGAAAACGTAATAGATGGGCCAGGCTGGGGCTGTTTCCAATCAAACTGCAAACAAGTTCCATACTGGGTCACATAAGGAAGCACAGGCACACTGCCTCGCTCACCACCCTGGGGCAATCTTTCCTATCATGGGATGTCCTGGTTTCCAGTTCCTTTACTGCCAAAACGAAGTGATGGAACTAGCCTGTCTCCTAAGGTCCTTGTCCTTCTAGCTCTGAAATTCTGAAAGATGTTTTCTAATAGCAAGTATTTTCTGATTCCAAAGATAAGCAAACTTTATACTGTTTTCATCATCTGAGACTAGACTGCTTTTTAGTCTGGGCATGAACACAAATATTTAGATCATTTCAGCATTCCAAATCACATAAATTCTGAAGAATGCCAGTGTAGGCAGTTTACTGAACTCGGTAGTAACTACTCAAAACCATGATGGAGATTCAGAGGTAGTCAGTATACTGTGTTATACAGAAAACACGGTAATGGTTACTGAGTGGTCCAAACCATCTGATGGATAAGGAAAGCATTCTGGATAAGGAAAGCATTCTGGCTACATGGGAAGATTATGAAATCTGTGTATTCTTACTCTACTCACTTCTAAAGCTTCTGACCTATTTCACTCACTACTATTCTTCTGGTCCTGAGACAGCTGATAAATACAGTATGGTGTTATCATGTAAGCTTTCTTTTTTTTTTAACTCTTCTGGTCTGCTGCAAGGACTTTAGTAACTTACCGCCCGGGCCGAGTCACCGAAGTCAATCTTCAATCTCCCCATGGCCCTAATGATAGCGATAATTGACTGGATGGTGTTACTGTAGACCACTGCTTTGTACTGCTTACATTCCTCTTCTGAATAACCAGCTTCGTGGATAATTCTAAGGAGACGAAAGGAAAAAAAAGAATACTTACTTCCTTTGAGGGAATACTTAAATAACATCAAAAAAAAAATGTTTTAAATCTACTTACTTCATTTGCTTCACAATTGTACTTTTCCCAGATTCACCAGCACCTAAAAAATGTGAAATAAAATAATTAAGGGATTTCTAGTTTTATCACTTATGTATATCCAACTCTCAAACACACACATTCTCACAGTCGAATTTTTTTAAAACATTTTTTTTAAATTGGAGTTATAGTTCAAACTACAGCACAACTGCACTCATATCACATGCTAGTAAACTAATGCTCAAAATCTCCAAGCTAGGCTTCAGCAATACGTGAACCATGACTTCCAGATGTTCAAGCTGGTTTTAGAAAAGGCAGAGGAACCAGAGATCATCCGCTGGATCATGGAAAAAGCAAGAGAGCTCCAGAAAAAACATCTATTTCTGCTTTATTGACTATGCCAAAGCCTTCGACTGTGTGGATCACAACAAACTGGAACATTCTGAAAGAGATAGGAATACCAGACCACCTGACCTGCCTCTTGAGAAACCTATAAGCAGGTCAGGAAGCAACAGTTAGAACTGGACATGGAACAACAGACTGGTTCCAAATACGAAAAGGAGTACATCAAAGCTGTATATTGTCCCCCTGCTTATTTAACTTCTATGCAGAGTACATCATGAGAAATGCTGGGCTGGAAGAAGCACAAGCTGGCATCAAGATTGCTGGGAGAAATATCAGTAACCCCAGATATGCAGATGACACCACCCTTATGGCAGAAAATGGAGAACTAAAGAGCCTTTTGATGAAAGTGAAAGAAGAGAGTGAAAAAGTGAGCTTAAAACTCAAGTGTCAGACTTTGTTTTTTTGAGCTCCAAAATCACTGCAGATGGTGACTGCCGCCATGAAATTAAAAGATGCTTACTCCTTGGAAGAAAAGTTATGACCAACCTAGACAGCATATTAAAAAGCAGAGATATTACTTTGCCAACAACGGTCCATCTAGTCAAGGCTATGGTTTTTCCTGTGGTCATGTATGGATGTGAGAGCTGGACTGTGAAGAAAGCTGAGCGCCAAAGAATTGATGCTTTTGAACTGTGGTGTTGGAGAAGACTCTTGTGAGTCCCTTGGACTGCAGGGAGATCCAACCAGTCTATCCTAAAAGAGACCAGTCCTGGGTGTTCACTGGAAGGACTGATGCTGAGGCTTAAACTCCAATACTTTGGCCACCTCATACGAAGAGTTGACTCACTGGAAAAGACCCTGATGCTGGGAAAGATTGAAGGCAGGAAAAGGGGACGAGAGAGGATGAGATGGCTGGATGGCATCACTGACTCGATGGACGTGAGTCTGAGTGAACTCCGGGAGTTAGTGATGGACAGGGAGGCTTGGCGTGCTGCGATTCATGGGGTCACAAAGAGTTGGACACGACTGAGCGACTGAGCTGAACTGAACTTATAGTTCATTTACATTGCTGTATTACTTTCTGCTGTATAGTAAAGTAAATCAGTTATACACACACATAAATGAAAAATATATTTTCCCATATAGGATCATTACAGAGTATTGAGTATAGTTTCCTGTGCTATATAGTAGGCCCTTATCAGTTATCAATTATATATATAGTAGTGTGCATATATATATACACATATATATCAATCCCAGTCTACCCCCTTTTACCCTGGCAACCATTTTTTTTAACATCTGTGACTAAATTTTATATCAAAATGGTCTTTAAAGCACTTAAAAAAAATTCTTCTTCTATGACTTACACTGAAGCAGTATAAATTAATTTTATTCAAGATTTTGCCCCTCACTGGAAGACACTTAACTGTTTGGCCAATTATCATAATTTTAACCTTTGCCTCTCGTGAAACAGAAAGCCAGCAGTACCAAGAAACCATGAAAATTATTTTTAAATATTATGTTAAAATAACAATGTCTCATGCATTATATATAGTCAACTACCATTATTAAACAACTGACAGAGAGCCAACACACTTTGCCAGCAGTAAGGATGCAAAGGTATGCAGGAAGAAATATCTCTGTCCATGTTTTTCCATACTCCCTATCACCTGAGTCATAAACCCAGTCTCAAAACTATCCCAAAAAAAAAAAACCTCTCCCTGACATTCTATACTCATGCACGATCTCCTCACCATTTGAGTCTCTAGAATTATGCCATCACAACATGAAAATATTAATCACAAAACAGCCCTTTATAAAATTAGAGCCCTCTAGATACTGAGAACATCTGAGCAGAGCACACAGAACAAGGAAGGCGTGACAGCTTCACGCTGTCTTCGGCCAGAGCTACACATCACGGAGTGATCACGCCTGTTAGAGAGACGGGGCTCAGGATTTTCATTATCTGGGCCTCATATTCCCACTTTCCCAGGGCCATTCCTACAGTGCTTTATGCTCCAGTATCACTGAACTTACAGTTCCCAGAACGCCTACTGCTGATGACGCCACAAGTCTTCAAACATACTGTTTCTCCTGCCAAGTGTTCCTCGTGCCACACCAGTGATGCTGTATCAGCCATCGAGCCTACCTCCTTCATCAGCCTTTCCCGACCCACTCCCGCTGTGATCCCTGCTGCCTGTCCCTTTCCACACTTTCCACTTGAAAGCTCAGCAGCTAACCTGTGCTAGACACACCATCAACCAGAAATGTACCTGAATTTATTTAAGCTATCTGTGATGGATGTGGTAGATGGCAAACTTCTGGGCCTCGTTCCCTTGCCCTTCTCCCTCAGCCACATGTACACAACCAGATCATCAGAGCATCTGAGAATAAGTCACAGTTAAATGGCCTATTTGGAAATCTGGGGGAAAAAACTGCTTACATTTTACTTGTGATTTGATATTCAAGAAATTTCTCCAAGATAGCTGCATATTAAATAGAAAAGCAGGCGCTGAATAAACAATGAGGTCATTATTCGCTTACAGACAGCCTTTGAATTTTAGAGGGCATCTGCCAATACAAACAACTCCAAGATAAACAACCCATTATTCATTAATCAGCAACAGTATACTTGGCTCTATGAAAAGCACAATTGTGGGCATCATGGCTCACACATTTCTCTAATTCAGGAGAGGTCTGCCCAAGTCACACACCATCAACAGTTTCCAGCAGAGCTATCTCCAAGGGACCTCTGAGCTTCCAGGGCCCTGCACGTTGACTCAGCAGCAGGCGAGCTGTGGAGACACCCCCATTCTGTTAGTGAAACAACTAAGAGGCTCAGAGAAAGGCTTACGTGACACAAGTCCATGAGGTCTGAGAACCACACAAGGTGAAAAAACCAGAAACAGTGGGAATAAGATGAAACAGTAAAGAACAGAAAAGTTACTAGCTAAACTATGTGTATAGAGATGAAAACTTTAAAATCTTAATGAGAAAAAAGTAAGTTTTCCTAATGTTGGACATTATTTTTACATTCAAATTCACTTCCCATGTCATCAATTATTGTATGAGCAATAGAGAATCTAGTCAATGCTTTGCAGTTCAAAAAAATCCTGAAATATGTTAAACATTTAAGAGTGAGGGGTGGCAGTGTTATTGGTTGAATGTTTAATGATTTTTTTGCTAGATACAATGTACCCTCTGTGGAATAGATATCCCAGAGGCAGAAACACTTGGGGGCGGGGGATCTTTCAAAATTTAAAGATTTATGTAATTAGTTTTCAATTCCTAGTTCCACACAGACTCTTAATAGGAAAATTAGAAATGCTGCCTGGTTACGGTTCCAAAATTCTAAACACTGCTATTCTTTCCATACAGCATACAGGAGACTCAGTACAGTTCAGTCACTCAGCTGTGTCCGACTCTATGCGACCCCATGAATCGCAGCATGGCAGGCCTCCCTGTCCATCACCAACACCTGGAGTTCACCCAAACTCACATCCATCGAGTTGGTGATGCCATCCAACCATCTCATCCTCTGTCATCCCCTTCTCCTCCTGTCCCCAATCGCTCCCAGCATCAGAGGCTTTTCCAGTGAGTCAACTCTTCGCATGAGGTGGCCAAAGTACTGGAGTTTCAGCTTCAGCATCATTCCCTCCAAAGAACACCCAGGGCTGATCTCCTTCAGAATGGACTGGTTCGAACTCCTTGCAGTCCAAGGGACTCTCAAGAGTCTTCTCCAACACCACAGTTCAAAAGCATCAATTCTTCGGTGCTCAGCTTTCTTCACAGTCCAACTTTCACATCCATACATGACCACAGGAAAAACCATAGCCTTGACTAGATGGACCTTTGTTGGCAAAGTAACGTCTCTGCTCTTGAATATGCTATCTAGGTTCGTCATAACTTTTATTCCAAGGAGTAAGCGTCTTTTAATTTCATGGCTGCAGTCACCATCTGCAGTGATTTTGGAGCCCCAAAAATTAAAGTCTGACACTGTTTCCACTGTTTCTCCATCTATTTCCCATGAAGTGATGGGACCAGATGCCATGATCTTCATTTTCTGAATGTTGAGCTTTAAGCCAACTTTTTCACTCTCCACTTTCACGTTCATCAAGAGGCTTTTTAGCTCCTCTTCACTTTCTGCCATAAGAGTGGTGTCATCTGCATATCTGAGGTTATTGATACTTCTCCCAGCAATCTTGATTCCAGCTTCTGCTTCTTCCAGACCAGCGTTTCTCATGATGTACTCTGCATATAATTTCAATAAGCAGGGTGACAATGTATAGCCTTGACATACTCCTTTTCCTATTTGGAACCCAGTCTGTTGTTCCATGTCCAGTTCTAACTGTTGCTTCCTGACCTGCATACAGATTTCTCAAGAGGCAGGTCAGGTGGTCTGGTATTCCCATCTCTTTCAGAATGTTCCACAGTTTATTGTGATCCACACAGTCAAAGGCTTTGGCATAGTCAATAAAGCAGAAATAGATGTTTTTCTGGAATTCTCTTGCATTTTCTATGATCCAGTGGATGGTGGCAATTTGATCTCTGGTTCCTCTGCCTTTCTAAAGCCAGCCTGAACATCTGGAAGTTCATGGTACACATATTGCTGAAGCCTGGCTTGGAGAATTTTGAGCATTACTTTACTAGCGTGTGATATGAGTGCAATTGTGTGGTAGTTTGAGCATTCCTCGGCATTGTCTTTCTTTGGGATTGGAATGAAAACTGACCTATTCCAGTCCTGTGGCCAGTGCTGAGTTTTCCAAATTTGCTGGCCTATTCAATACAGCACTTTCACAGCATCATCTTTCAGGATTTGAAATAGCTCAACTGGATTTCCATCACCTCCACTAGCTTTGTTTGTAGTGATGCTTTCTAAGGCCCACTTGACTTTGCATTCCAGGATGTCTGGCTCTAGGTGAGTGATCACACCATCATGATTATCTTGGTCATGAAGATCTTTTTTGTACAGTTCTTCTGTGTATTCTTGCCATCTCTTCTTAATATCTTCTGCTTCTGTTAGGTTCCTACCATTTCTGTCCTTTATCGAGCCCATCTTTGCATGAAATGTTTGCTTGGTATCTCTAATTTTCTTGAAGAGATCTCTAGTCTTTCCCATCCTGTTGTTTTCCTCTGTTTCTTTGCATTGATCGCTAAGGAAGGCTTTCTTATCTCTTCTTGCTATTCTTTGGAACTCTGCATTCAGATGCTGATATCTTTCCTTTTCTCCTTTGCTTTTCGCTTCTCTTCTTTTCACAGCTATTTGGAAGGCCTCCCCAGACAGCCATTTTGTGTTTTTGAATTTTTTTCCCATGGGGATGGTCTTGATCCCTGTCTCCTGTACAATGTCACGAACCTCCATCCATAGTTCATCAGGCACTCTGTCAGTCTGATCTAGTCCCTTAAATCTATTTCTCACTTCCACTGTATAATCATAAGAGATTTGATTTAGGTCATACCTGAATGGTCTAGTGGTTTCCCTACTTTTTTCAATTTAAGTCTGAATTTGGCAATAAGGAGCTCATGATCTGAGCCACAGTCAGCTTCTGATCTTGTTTTTGCTGACTGTATAGAGCTTCTTCATCTTTGGCTGCAAAGAATATAATCAATCTGATTTCAGTGTTGACCATCTATCTGGTGATGTCCATGTGTAGAGTCTTCTCTTGTGTTGTTGGAAGAGGGTGTTTTCTATGACCAGTGCATTTTCTTGGCAAAATTCTATTAGTCTTTGCCCTGCTTCATTCTGCATTCCAAGGCCAAATTTGCCTGTTACTCCAGGTGTTTCTTGACTTCCTACTTTTGCATTCTAGTCTCCTATAATGAAAAGGACATCTTTTTGGGTGTTAGTTCTAAAAGGTCTTGTAGGTCTTCATAGAACTGTTCAACTTCAGCTTCTTCAGCATTACTGGTTGGGGAATAGACTTGGATTACTGTGATACTGAGTGGTTTGCCTTGGAAATGAACAGAGATCATTCTGTCGTTTTTGAGACTGCATCCAAGTACTGCATTTTGGACACTTTTGTGACCATGATGGCTACTCCATTTCTTCTAAGGGATTCCTGCCCAACTAGTTCTCTACAAATCTCAGCACAGTCTTGTCTGGAGAGATGGACAGGAAGCAATTGTTTATATATCAAAAAAACAAACAAAAACAAACCTCAGAGGTCATGGAGGCAGGATAAAGGAGAAAAGGGTAAATTTTCCTAGCAGGACTCAGCTAGGCAGCTATCACTTTTCAATTCTATCCATAGGCGAGATGAGAGTGAGAGAACCCTTCTTTCCAGACGACACAAGGAATATGTATCACCTATCGTCAGGAGAGATCCTAGTCACAGACTCCTGCAGTCACTAAGCTGACCCAGTCAAGGTGACTAGGTGGCCTCTAAAGTAACTCTCGACAAGCTGGTCGGTGTGAAACAAGAGACTTCAGGGTAGTGGTCAAAAATGTGTGCAACGTGGCCACATGAACCATAAGGCCACTGAGGGGGATGCCCCAGGCCTCTCTTTAAAGAGGAAGTGGCAGATGGAAAACTGCAAGTCTGTGAGCAACACTGCACCCAGCAGTTGTGTGAAGTGGAGCTCGGCATCTGGTAACACACCACACAGATGATGGGAGAGTAAGGGCACACCACCACAGTAACGCGGACAGGGACTCACCTGCAGGCACGGCCACGTGTGCAGGCCTGCTTATTAACAGCACATCAAGTGCTGACAAGGAGAGACAAGAGGAGGGGAAACACTAAAATCATACAAAGGTCTAAGTCAAGTCACCAAGGCTAGATTCTAAGGTCATGAATAGAATTATGTAAGTTACAGTTATAAAAGTGATAAGCAAATAGTGCCTACTCCCGATGTTTGTTGTGAGGCTGTCTAGGGAAGTTAGGAATTTTAACTGTAGTGAAGTGTAAAAGAAAAAAGACCTCCAACCTCAGAACACAAACGTCTTTTCCCCAATATTCTTTGTCCAGGACATCCCTGGTTCCTGAATGGTAAAGAACTGCCTGCCCATGAAAAGATGCAGGTCCTATCCCTGGGTTGGGAAGATCCTCTGGAGAGGAATGGCAAGGCACTCCATATTTTTGCCTAGGAAATCCCATGGACAGAGGATCCTGACAGGCTACAGTCCATGAATCGCAAAAGAAGCAATAGACTTAGCAACTAACCAACAGTTCTTTGTCCGATTCTCTGCTTAGGTGCATATTTATATAACTTACCAGCATCACAGGCTGTTTAACATGAAAATAGTGATTTAGCCAAAGTCATCTTATGCTGAGCTCCTGAAAAACTCAGTTCAGTTCAGTCATTCAGTCATGTCCAACTCTGCGACCCCATGGACTGCAGCATGCCAGGCCTCCCTGTCCATCGCCAACTCCCGAAGTTGCCTCAAACTCATGTCCATTGAGTCAGTGATGTCATCCAATCCTCTCATACTCTGTCGTTCCCTTCTCCTCCTGCCTTCAATCTCTCCCCAGCATCACGTCTTTTCCAGTGAGTCAGTTCCTCCTATCGGGTGGCCAAAGGATTGGAGTTTCAGCTTTAGCATCATTCCTTCCAATGAATATTCAGGAATGATTTCCTTTAGGATGGACTGGTTGAATTTCCTTGCAGTCCAAGGGACTCTCAAGAGTCTTCTCCAACACCACAGTTCAAAAGCATCAATTCTTCAGCACTCAGCTTTCTTTAGAGTCCAACTTTCACATCCATACATGACTACTGGAAAAACTACAGCTTTGACTAGACGGACCTTTGTTGATAAAGCAATGTCTCTGCTTTTTAATATGCTCTCTACATTGGTCATAACTTTCCTTTCAAGGAGTAAGCGTCTTTTAATTACATGGCAGCAGTCACCATCTGCAGTGATTTTGGAGCCCCCAAAATAAAGTCTGTCACTGTTTCCACTGTTCCCCCATCTATTTGCTATGAAGTGATGGGACCAGATGCCATGATCTTAGTTTTGTGAATGTTGAGTTTTAAGTCAACTTTTTCACTTTCCTGTTTCACTTTCATCAAGAGGCTCTTTAGTTCTTTTTTGCTTTTTGCCATAATGGCGGTGTCATCTGCCTATCTGAGGTTATTGATATTTCTCCCGGCAATCTTGATTCCAGCTGTGTGTTATCCAGCCCAGTGTTTCTCAAGATGTACTCTGCATAGAAGTTAAATAAGCAGGGTGACAATATATAGCCTTGACTTAGTCCTTTTCCTATTTGGAACCAGTCTGTTGTTCCATGTCCAGTTCTAACTGCTGCTTCCTGACCTGCGTACGGATTTCTCAAGAGGCAGGTCAGGTGGTCTGGTATTCCCATCTCTTTCAGAATTTTCCACAGTTTGTTGTGGTCCACACAGTCAAAGGCTTTGGCATAGTCAAGAAAGCAGAAGTAGTTTTTCTGGAACTTTCTTGCTTTTTTGATGATGCAACAGATGTTGGCAATTTGATCTCTGCTTTCTCTACCTTTTCTAAATCCAGCTTGAACATCTGTAAGTCCACAGTTCACATACTGTTGAAGGATGGCTTGGAGAATTTTGAGCATTACTATGGTAGTGTGTGAGATGAGTGCAAGTGGGTGGATAGTTTCAGCATTCCTTGGCATTGCCTTTCTTTGGGATTGGAATGAAAACTGACCTTTTCCTGTCCTGTGGTCACTGCTGAGTCTTCCAAATCTGCTGGCATATTGAATGCAACACTTTCACAGCATCATCTTTCAGGATTCGAAATAGCTCAACTGAAATTCCATCACCTCCACTAGCTTTGTTCATAGTGATGATGCTTTCTAAGGCCCACTTGACTTTGCATTCCAGGATGTCTGGCTCTAGGTGAGTGATCACACCATCGTGATTATCTGGGTAATGAAGATCTTTTCTGTATAGTTCTTCTGTGTATTTTTGCCACCTCTTAATATCTTCTGCTTCTTTTAGGTCCATACCATTTCTGTCCTTTATTGTGCCCATCTTTGCATGAAATGTTCCCTTGGTATCTCTAATTTTCTTGAAGAGATCTCTAGTCTTTCCATTTCTATTGTTTTGCTCTATTTCTCTGCACTGATCACTGAGGAAGGCTTTCTTATCTCTCCTTACCATTCTTTGGAATTCTGCATTCAAATGGGTGTTATCTTTCCTTTTCTCCTTTGCCTTTTGCTTCTCTTCTATTCACAGCTATCTGTAAGGCCTCCTCAGACAACCATTTTGCCTTTTTGCTTTTCTTTTTCTTGGGGATGGTCTTGATCCCTGCAGCCTGTAGAACGTCATGAACCTCCGTCCATAATTCTTCAGGTACTCTAACAGATCTAATCCCTTGAATCTATTTCTCACTTTCACTGTATAATTGTAAGGCATTTGATTTAGGTCATACCTGAGTGGTCTAGTGGTTTTCCCTACTTTCTTTAATTTAAGTCTGAATTTGGCAATAAGGAGTTTATGGTGTGCCACAGTCAGCTCCTGGTCCTTTTTTTGCTGACTGTATAGACCTTTCCATCTTTGGCTGCCAGGAATATAATCAATCTGATTTCGGTATTGACCATCTGGTGATGACCATGTGTAGTCTTGTCTTCTGTTGTTGGAAAAGGGTGTTTGCTATGACCAGTATGTTCTCTTGGTAAAACTCTATTAGCCTTTTCCATGCTTCATTCTGTACTCCAAGGCCAAATCTGCCTGTTACTCCAGGTATTTCTTGACTTCCTACGTTTGCATTCCACTCCCCTATAATGAAAAGGACATCTTTTGGGGGTATTAGTTGTAGAAGGTCTTGTAGGTTTTCATGGAACCATTCAACTTCAGCTTCTTCAGTATTACTGGTTGGGGCATAGACTTGGATTACTGTGATATTGAATGGTTTGCCTTTGAAATGAACAGAGATCATTCTGTCGTTTTTGAGATTGCATCCAATTACTGCATTTTGGACTGTTTTGTTGACTACGAAAACAACACTACTCCACTTAAAAAAGTCCCAATTAAACCATTTTTATACTGAATAAGACTAAATAATAATTTAAACTGTAATAAAACCAAATTTACAAGTGCATTTAAAGTCACTTCTGTTTAATCATAAAGCTACTGTAAGATTAAGAAAATCAAGGTCCTTATTTTTAAGACAGAAGCAAAGAAGATGCAAGGGCAAATATGACAAATCTCGACAGTGTATTAAAAAGCAGACAGTACTTTGCCAACAAAGGTCCATACAGTTAAAGCTATGGTTTTTCCAGTAGTCATGTATGGATGTGAGAGTTGGACCATAATGAAGACTGAGCGCTGAAGAAAGGATGCTTTCAAACTGTGGTGTTTGAGAAGACTCTTCAGAGTCCCTTGGACTGCAAGGAGATCAAACCAGTCAATCCTAAAGCAAATCAACCCAGTATATTCACTGGAAGGACTGATGCGGAAGCTGAAGCTCCAATACTTTGGCCACCTGATGCGAAGAGCTGACTCACTGGAAAAGACCCTGATGCCTGGAAAGACTGAAGGCAGGAGAAGGGAGTGACAACGGATGAGAGGGTGGATGAGATCACTGACTCAATGGACATGAATTTGTGCAAATTCTGGGAGATCATGAAGGACAGGGAAGCCTGCCACACTGCAGTCCATAGGTTTGCAAAGAGTTGGACATGACTTAGCAACTGAACAACAGCAAAGGGCAAATATATATTAAAGAGGCTTAAATTATCCCTGATGGAAATAAAGTAAAATTTCTTTCCCTTCTTCTTAGGACATTTACTTATAATACTTTTAAATGTAAGTAAAATTTCCCCTCTCTTTGAAATGTATGTACAGTTGACCCTCAAACAACCTGGGTTTGAATTGAATGGGTTCACTTATACATGGAATTTTTTTTCTTTTTTGAGTAAATTCACACAGTACTACACAAAGACTCTCAGGTTGGTTGAATCTGTGGCAGGTCCTGGAACCAATCACCTTCAGATACCCAAGAACAACTGTATTCCCTTTGGAAAACTAAATAGGCCTTTTTTGTCAGCTTTATGATGGAGAATGTCTTTCTCAAGGACCTGAAAATCATCTCTTTGAAAGGTAAACAGCAGGGAGGTAGCACCCCTAACTGCCCGTTTCTGCAGGTGGGCAGAAGTCTAACTTGGTTGAATATATTGCTCCAAGTTGCAAAACTACCTCATCACAAGATAAGCTTGTTTCTCTTCTAGACAAGGCCAATTAGCTAAATGATGATTATTTCAATTACCCAGTAAAGTTATGATGAACTGTGTATTACATAAGGTGTTGTAAAGCCTGTCATTTAGAAACTAGTTGTTTATCTTGAAAACATGTGTGTAATAGGTTGTATCAGCTTGGCTACGTAAGTCGGTGAGATACCTTTCTGTCTCTGCAGTCTCTTAATGGAATGCCTGTGATGCAATCCATTCAATTAAAAAAGAAAAAGTTTTCTTTCTCCACTACTGTCGTGAAGATGATTTCTGGGTTGAGAGAAGACTTTGTTTTTAATTATAAGTCCCCAACATAGGTAATAATCTAGAAACTTTTCTTATGTAGCTGTAAGCTGGACTTACATTTATATGAATACATACATTTTATGAGATTACCTGATATTCTGAGATATAAAAATAGTGACTGTAAACACCAGAATCTATAGATTCCCCCCAGATGATCCTCTTTCTCTAAATATCAGTTCCCCATAAAATCACTCCCCAAGCCATTCATGTCTGAAATAGGGATCACACTGTAACACTAAGCAAGAATGATTACACATGCAAGGGCAGCATAGAAAGGGAGGACAAAAGAAAGGAGAATTGTGGGCAACACAGGAAACTTTTTCCTGGCAGGCTAGTCAAAGAGACCACAAAGTAGCTAACTGAACTGAGGGATCAATGTTTGTTTCAGATAGTCAAGTCTGCAGAATCCAAGGTGAGGCTGAGGAAGGATAAAGGACTGGTGCTAAGAGCAAACTCCTGAGAGTTTACAAGTTTTCTGCAAGAATTAATTCAGTGTTTTGTTTTGTATTTGTGTAACAAGAATATTTTAAGAAATCCTGAGTCATCTGAATGCCTCTATATGGATGAATTTCAGGATCTGTATTTGAGCTTGTGTTTACAGGTCCAGGCTTCTCCGTCCATGGGATTCTCCAGGCAAGAATACTGGAGTGGGTTACCATTTCCTTCTCAAGGGAATCTTCCTGACCCAGGTATTGAACCCAGGTCTTGCGCATTGGAGGCAGACGCTTTAACCTCTGAGCCACCAGGGAAGCCCTAAGATACTCAAGCAAGTGCCAAACATTGTACCTTGCTTGAGAAGGTGTCTAAGCATGACTCTATCCAGTTTGGCTGTCAATCACTAGACCCCCTTATCCAAAGAAAGGACGATGTGTTTCCAGCAGGCTAATCACAGTTGTGTCTGAGAATAAAACTCCCTATTCTTATAGATCATTTACAAACCATCAAAAAAGTTTTAGAAACATACGTAAATATATCCATATAGGATATACATAATATATACTAAAAGCTTAACAAAAAATCAGTTTGGATGCAGTGATTTCCCCCCCCCCCCCCCCGCCTCCAAGGAAGGAATGAGATCTAGGTGCCAGAGATCTTCCCTGGCCTTTTATGTGAAAGTTAAAGAAAGAAATTACAGGAAAGGATAATGTGAAATCTGGTCCACAGAAGTCATTTTCCACGATCAGATCATGGAAAACACTATGAAAGGATGGGGTCAGAACAGAGGGAAGGAGCACTAAGAGAGAGCTAGGATGAGAAAAGCCTGAAGCGTCCCTGAGCCTTTAGTCACATTTAGGGAATCACAATACAAATGACCTTAGGAAGTGGGGCACTGCTGAGAGTTAAAGGGGGCAGAAGCACAAACCAGGACTGACCTGGGAGAAGGAGAAAAGACACCACTCTAGTCAGAACTGAAGGCAATTTCAACTCAGTTTCCAAGCTATGAGTCAGTTATGAGTTTGTGTTCTGTCACAAGGACCTGAAAAGAGTTTTGGATAACCCTGTGCCAAACGTTATTACTTTAATTATCTTTAGCTAATGAGGGGAAAACAAAGGGGGTTAATGATGCATTTGCAGCAAGTAAAGGTCAAATGATAATTACTGGATCCTTTAAAAAAGAAAAGTTACAGAAGTTTAGAGAGAGAAAAGATGTGGGAAAATTAGTCATCATATAGCCCACTGTAGGAGAGGTATGCCTTAATCCAAGAGTCATACTGTAAGTGCAATCTACTGTGACTAATGCATCACTATTTGTCTAACTAAATTCATATTTACCTTTTAAATGTCCATATACATTTCATAAAACTATTTGATTTTATAGTTCAAAGAAGACCTGTAAAGCATGAGAACTTTGTTCCCAATGACAGTTACACACATTTGTGAAAATGATTTGGTACCACACAGAAGGGGAAGGTTTCCTTTATTAGGGAGTCAGACATCCCATTTTCTAAAACTCAAGTCTAATTGCTCTCAGGTTCTGCTTAGCTGTTTACTAGTAGGACCACTGAGTAATATAATACACAAACTCGCAACTCCTCCTATGTTGCTGTGCAACTCTCCATGGGTCTCTCTCACATTTTTGAACGTACATGAGCCTTTGTCCTCAACCATCTTTTCAAGGATGTTTATGTAGAGAACAGTCTTTCAAGTCAGAGATAAGGCTCTCCTCTGGAACCAAGAGCAAGTCTCTTTGCTGTCCAGTATAATAAAGATAACATATCCTCTGGGACAAATTCCCAGGCACTGCACATTATGAAAAAAATACTGAGGATCCCTAACTTCAGGGCTCCTCTATTGCAACATAACTAACAGACTGTGTAAGAGAGAGCCATGGCTCTCTTCTTGCTGCCTTAGGGCATCAGGGCTTGGTAAATTGCCATAAAGGCAACTCCAATTGCTGTAATATAGTCATTTTTGTCTCTGAACAAAGATTCTTATGTCTTCGGCCAGTAACCATGAAGCTGAGGTGGGAATTTTCTGGTGGTCCAGTGGTTAGGGCTGCCATGAGCCTGTACCCTCCTTGGTGGGGGAACTAAGATCCTACAAGCATCAAGGCTTGGCCAAAAAAAAACAAAGAAAAACAAAACTGGGGTAAGCTAACTCGTTATATTAGCATGTTAGCAGGGTAAAGTCTCAGGTACTGAATCATTCTGGACATGCTCTTCTGCTTAATTTTTAGTTAATTCCCAAATTTCTGACAGAGATCCAAACAGTCCATTCTGAAGGAGATCAGCCCTGGGTGTTCTTTGGAAGGAATGATGCTAAAGCTGAAACTCCAGTACTTTGGCCACCTCATGAAAAGAGTTGACTCACTGGAAAAGACACTGATGCTGGGAGGGATTGGGGGCAGGAGGAGAAGGGGACGACAAAGGATGAAATGGCTAGATAGCATCACTGACTCGATGGACGTGAGTCTGAGTGAACTCTGGGAGTTGGTGATGGACAGGGAGGCCTGGTGTGCTGCGATTCATGGGGTCTCAAAGAGTCAGACATGACTGAGTGACTGAACTGAACTGAAGGACACTTCCAGCCATTATCTTTACACCTGTACTACTTATCTTTTTTTTTTTCCCTTTCCTCAAATGGCAGGTCAATCAGCTTGTCCAATAAAGAGCTAGAATAGTGGTTCTAAAACTACAACCTAAAGACCAGCAGTATCAGCAACACTTAGGAAATATGCATTCTCTGCTTACAATAGCCAAGACATGGAAGCAACCTAAATGTCCAACGACAGGAATGTCCTGTGGTAGCCTGGGTAGGAGGGGAGTTTAGGAGAGAATGGATACTTCGATTATGTATTGCTGACTCCTTCTGCTGTCCACCTGAAACTATCACAACATTTTTAATCAGCTATACTGCAATGTAAGGTAAAAAGTTAAAAAAAAGAAAGAAGTGTGCATTCTCAAGTCCTACCCAGAACTTAGTGATTCAAACTATGGGAGTGGGGCCCAGGAATCTATGTTTTAACAACCCCTCCAAGTGATTCTAATAGAAGCGAGGGACTGAGAACCAGTTAGGTAGAAAGGTCACCTCTTTTTTCTTGTGATCAGAGTAATTACAGTGATTAAGTTGCTGATCAGTTATAAAAAGCTTATTATTTTTATGAAATATTTCTATTTTCCCTCCTCCTCCTATAAGTGAAACAAGTAATATTCTTTTACTTTTCTGCAAATACTAGATTCTTATATCTATGTCTGCATTTAAAGTGATATAATATATTACTTTGGTTGAGTGAAGAAAATCCATTTTCACATAATAAGTTAGAAAATGAAAGAGCATTTTAATAACATTTGCAGATAACTGTGGATAGTTTTCATTGATTCTATAGCAAAATTTGAAAAGAGTAGCTTAAAGGTTGATTATAATGCATTTCTTTGGACTTTTTATACTTAGGTAGCTTAAAATCCATTCGTCTATCTTGTACTTGGAACGTATCTTCTATCTATGTCTGATGTGGAAATTAGTTCACTAACGTACAGAGAACTGAATGTCGACATATTTTCAATTTTTTAAAAAAGCATTTATGTTTACATTGCCTTTACTGTAATATTACACATAATTTCACCAGGAAAAGCTTTAGGTGAAATGGTATCAAGCTCCCAGTGGTAGGGACAAGGTTATAAAATTTCAATTTATTTATTTATTTATTTTTATTTGAAAGCTCACATTTTATTATTGCCAACAAATACTGTTTGCTGTTTTCCTAGAAGTGACAACTGACTGACTGCCAAATCCCAAGTCGGATTAACCATAATTTTTCTGTCTGTCAAGTGAAAATGGAATGGTATTCCAGGAGAACAGTATCTAGCTCAATTCACAACACAAGCAATCACACAACTGCTCTTTCTCAAAACACCACGTGCAACAGCAGTCTGGAAGCACTTCCCATTTGGTCACACAGAATATTAAAGAGGTATTTACTCAATGGTCAAGATTTAATAAAAATAATGTTTATGACTTCAACATTTTTAAATCAGAAGTGCACAGTAGTGAAGAATACAATGACCACTGCTACAACCCATTGCTACTGACATGATTCAGCAGTTTGACTGATTATTACTTTGGTACCATCAGACCAAATGACACAATAGAAAAGGCAAGTAATATCTTAGTATTATGAAAATGGTCTCGGGGTCTCCAGAGTCCACTGATCCCTCCTAAAACCACAGATTTAATGTCTTTCTCACCCGCTGGACTGTGAGCTATGAGGGAAGAGAGCACTTGGTTTTTGTCATCATGACATCCCTAATAATAGGAACACATTTATTCACTGGTTGGATGACAGAAAGGGAGGGAGTGGGAGAAGGGAAGAATACACAACATGAAGAAAGCATAAGAAAATGTAACTGAATATTTATATGAACCATGGAAAGGGAGAACAGAATTCTGTTAGGAGACAAAATAAAGAAATGAGTGGAAGCCTGTGACTGACCATTAACAACAGGTTCATAAAGAAAGGAAAAGCAGGTTCTCTTCTTCTATTACAGTAAGAGTAGTGGCCGAGAGCACGGCAGCAGGAGACTACCTTGCTCATCCTTACTTGCTGCTGGGTGTAGCCATTTCCCCACATTTCTCATCAAATCACTATGCATATAAAAGGAAAATGCAGGCTTGGACTCTTATCATTCAGGTTCCTACATATAAGCCAGAAAATAGGTTTCCCTCTGGTCTTCTTCCAACTGGGTGAATGAAGACAATGTCCAAGGATGGTAGGGCAGTAAGAAGGCAGGAATGTGGGCAATGAACCGTCATGCGAGGCAGAGCACCCCAGCACTACTTAACCTTAAATCCTATTATACAAGAGAACTAAACACCTATCTTCTTTAGGCCATGGTCAGGTTAGGTTTCTCTGATCCTGAAACAGCCTTTTATACTAATTCTTAAAAGCTGTCTGCTGCTGCGGCTGCTAAGTCACTTCAGTCGTATCTGACTCTGTGTGACCCCATAGGCAGCAGCCGGCCAGGCTCCTCCATCCCTGGGATTCTCCAGGTAAGAACACTGAAGTGGGCTGCCATTTCCTTCCCCAATGCATGAAAGTGAAAAGTGAAAGTGAAGTCACTCAATTGTGTCCGACCCTTTGCGACCCCACGGACTACAGCCTGCCAGGCTGCTCAATCCATTGAATGTTCCAGGCAAAAATACTACAGTGGGTTGTCATTGTCTTCTCCTAAAAGCTGTCTAGGTATAAATATACAAGCAAATATATATATAATATATATATATATACACACATATACACACATATATTTTAATATATAAATGAAAAAAACTAAAAAGTCCCAAAATCTATAAATGTTTTAAAAAATTACCATCAGTTCAGTCAGTCAGTTGCTCAGTCACGTCCGACTCTTTGCAACCCCATGAATCACAGCACACCAGGCCTCCGTGTCCATCACCAACTCCTGGAGTTCACCCAAACTCATGTGCATTGAGTTGGTGATGCCATCCAGCCATCTCATCCTCTGTTGTCCCCTTCTCCTCCTGCCCCCAATCCCTCCCAGCATCAGGGTCTTTTCCAATGAGTCAACTCTTCACATAAGGTGGCCAAAGTACGGGAGTTTCAGCTTCAGCATCAGTCCTTCCAATGAACACCCAGGACTGGTCTCCTTTAGGATGGATAGGCTGGTTGGATCTCCTTGCAGTGGAAGGGACTCTCAAGAGTCTTCTCCGGCACCACAGTTCAAAAGCATCAATTCTTCGGCGCTCAGCTTTCTTCACAGTCCAACTCTCACATCCATACATGACCACTGGAAAACCACAGCCTTGACTAGATGGACCATTGTTGGCTAAGTAATACCTCTGCTTTTTAATATGCTATCTAGGTTGGTCATAACTTTCCTTCCAAGGAGTAAGCGTCTTTTAATTTCATGGCTGCAATCACCATCTGCAGTGATTTTGGAGCTCAAAAAAACAAAGTCTGACACTGTTTACACCGTTTCCCCATCTATTTCCCATGAAGTGATAGGACCAGATGCCATGATCTTAGTTTTCTGAATGTTGAGCTTTAAGCCAACTTTTTCACTCTCCTCTTTCATCAAGAGGCTTTTTAGTTCCTCTTCACTTCTGCCATAGGGTGGTGTCATCTGCATATCTGAGGTTATTGATACTTCTCCCAGCAATCTTGATTCCAGCTTGTGCTTCTTCCAGCCCAGCGTTTCTCATGATGTACTCTGCATATAACTTCAATAAGCAGGGTGACAATATACATCCTTGACATACTCCTTTTCCTATTTGGAACCCGTCTGTTGTTTCATGTCCAGTTCTAACTGTTGTCTCTTGACCTGCATATAGGTTTCTCAAGAGGCAGGTCAGGTGGTCTGGTATTCCTATCTCTTTCAGAATTCTCCAGTTTATTGTGATCCACATAGTCAAAGGCTTTGGTATAGTCAATAAATCAGAAATAGATGTTTTTCTGGAACTCTCTTGCTTTTTTGATGATCCAGCAGATGTTGGCAATTTGATCTCTGATTCTTCTGCCTTTTCTAAAACCAGCTTGAACATCTGGAATTTCATAGTTCACGTATTGCTGAAGCCTGGCTTAGAGAATTTTGAGCTTTACTTTACTAGTGTGTGAGATGAGTGCAACTGTGCAGTAGTTTGAGCATTCTTTGGCACTGCTTTTGTTAAATTACCATAAATTAAGTCAAAAGGCAAACTATAGAATCGGGAAAACTATCAGTAATTAATGAATATCAAATGTAGACTTATTTCTTTTTCCCCCAGATACACAGCAAAATGACTCAGTTACACAAACACACATACAAAATTTTTTAATTGAACTTTTTTTGACCACATCATTTGGCATACTGGATCTTAGTCCCCAGTCAAGGACTGAACCCACATCCCCTGCATGGAGGGCTTGGAGTCTTAATCAATGGACCACAAGGGAAGTCCCAACACATATTCTTTTTCAGAGTCTTTTCCATTATAGGTTATTACAGATATTGAATATAGTTCCCTGTGCTATACAATAAGTAGGTCCTTGTTGTTTATCTGTTATCTATATAGTAGTTTGTATATGTTAACCCCAACTACTAATTTGGCTCCTTCTCTCCCTCTCCCCACACTATTCCCCCTTTGGTTATTTTCTGGTAAGCATAAGTTTGTTTTCTATATCTGAGTCTATTACTACTTTGCTAATAAGTTCAAATATATTCTTTTAGATTTCACATATAAGTGATATCATATGATATCTGTATTCCTCTGACTTACTTCACTTAACATGTAAATCTCTGGGCCCATCCATGTTGCTGCAAATGGCATCATTTCATTCTTTTTTACGATTGAGTAATAACACCATATATTTTATTCATCTATCAATGGACATTTATGTTGCTTTCATTTTTTGGCTATTACACATAGTGTTACTATGAACACTGGGGTACATGTATCCTTTTGAATTCTGTTTTCCATAGTGGTTATACCAATTTACATTCCTACCAACAGTGTAGGAGAGTTCCTTTTCCTCCACACCTTCTCAAGCCTTTACTGTTTGTAGACTGATGCCCATTATGACTAGTGTGTAACCTGTCCAGCACAACTTACTGAGAAGACTCTCTTTCCTCCACTGTGTTGATAAATTCTTGCCTAATTTGTCATAGATTAATTGATCATAAATGCATGGGTTTATTTCTGGGCTTTCTATCCTATTTCACTGATCTATATATCTGTTTTTGTGCCAGTACCACACTGCTTTAATTACTGTAACTTCGTAGTCCAACCTGATACAAAAAAACAGGACCTGTATACCTGCTGCCTATAAGCAACCCACTTCAGATCTAGAGACACATGCAAACTGAAATTAGGGATGGAAAAAGGTATTCCACACACATGAAAATCAAAAGAAAGTCAGAGTAGCAATATTTAATATCAGACAAAACAGACTTTAAAAGACTGTCAAAAGAAACAAAGAAAGTTATAAATCATATACATGATGGAACATTATTCAGCTATTTAAAAGAATGAATTTGAATCAGTTCTAATGAGGTGGATGAAACTGGAGCCTATTATACAGAGTGAAGCAAGTCAGAAAGAAAAAACACCAACATAGTATATTAACACATATACATGGAATTTAGAAAGATGGTAATGATGACCCTATATGCGAGACAGCAAAGGAGACACAGATAAAAAGAACAGACTTTTGGACTCTGTGGGAGAAGGCGAGGGTGGCATGATTTGAGAGAACAGCATTGAAACATGTATATTACCATATGTGAAATAGATCGCCAGTTTAAGTTTGATGCATGAAACAGGGCACTCAAAGCTGGTGCGCTGGAAGAACCCAGAGGGATGGGGTAGGGAGGGAGGTGGCAGGGGGTTCAGGATGGGGGACACATGTACACCTGTGGCTGATTCATGTCAATGTATGGCAAAACCACCACAATACTATAAAGTAATTAGCCTCCATTAAAATAAATTAATTTAAAAAAAAGAGACAAAGAAGGACACTACTTAATAATCAAAGGATCAAACAAAAAGCAGATATAACAATTGTGTGTTTGTGTGTGAATCTCCAATCCAACAAAGGAGAAACCTCAATATATAAGGTAAATGTTAATAGACATAAAATGAGAAATTAACAGTAACAAAATAATAGTAGGGGTCTTCAACACTCTCCACTTACATCAATGGACAGATCACCCAGATAGAAAATCAATAAGGAAAAACACATACCTTAAATGACAAATTACATCAGATGGACTTAATTGATAATTATAGAGCATCTCATTAAAAGCAGCAGAATCCACATTCCTTTCACGTGCACATGGAACATTCTGCAGGACAGACCATATGCTGGGCCACAAAGCAAACCTTGGTAAATACTGGGTTGGCCCAAGAGTTCATCTGGGAAACATTTTACAAAAAAACCTGAACAAATTTTTTGGCCAACCCAATATAAGAATACTGGAATCATATGAAGTATCTTTTCTGAGCATAATACTAGGAGGCTAAAAACCAACTACAAGGGAAAAAAAATTGCAAAAGTACAAAAATGTAGAGATTAAACAATATGTTATTAAACAAGCAATGAACCACTGAATCACTCAAAGAGAAAATCAAAAAATACCTACAGACAAATGTAAATGAAATCACAATAATCCAAAACCTATAGGATGTAGGAAAAGCAGTTCTAAGAAGAAATTTACACCATACAAAACTTGCCCTCAGAGAACAAGAAAAATCTCAAATAAGCAACCTAACCTTACACCTAAAGCTACCAAGGAAAGAATTACAAACAAAAATCCAAAGTTAATAGGAGAGAAATCATAAAGATCAGAACAAAAATAAATGAAACAGAGACCATAAAAACAGGAGAAAAAGTCAATGAAGCTAACAGTTGGTTCTTTGAAAAAATTAACAAAATCAATAAACCTTTAGCTAGCATCATCAAGAAAAAAGAGAAAGGGCCCAAATGAAATAAGAAATGAAAAAGAAACAGTTACAAATGACACACAGGAGTAAGAGACTACTTCACTGTAGCTCATACAGTAAAGAATCTGCCTGCAATGCAGGAGACCTGGGTTCAATCCCTGGAACATCTTCTGGAGACAGGAATGGAAACCCACTCCGGTATTCTTGCCTGGAGAATCCCATGGACAGAGGAGCCTGGTGGGCTACAATCTGTGGGGTCGCAGAGAGTTGGACACAACTTAGTGACTAATACCACCATGCAGGCAACTATATGCTAATAAATTGGACAACCCAGAAGAAATGGGCAAATTCTTAGAAAGGTTCAATTTCTCTGAAATCGAAAATTGAACCAGGAAGAAACAGAAAACATGAACAGGACAATTACCATAACTGAAATTGAATCAGTAATTTTAAAACTCCCAATAAACAAAAATCCAGGACCAGATGGCTTAACAGGTGAATTCTACCAAATATTTAGTGAAGAGTTAACAGCTATCCTTCTGAAACTATTCCAAAAATTGCAGATGAAGGAGCATTTCTGAACTCATTCTATGAGGTCACTATCACCCTGATAGCAAAACCAGACAAAGACATCAGAGAAAAAGAAACTGTGTATTTTTAAAATTCATAATAGATTAAACATTAAATGACAAGAAAAATACCAATATTCTAAAAACAAAGGACACAAACACAACTTACAGAGAAAAATCAAACATATATAGTAGTTTTAAACTCTAGATATACATATATTCATACCAAACAAGGAAAAGGCAACGCACTTCAGTATTGTTTCCTGGAAAATTTCACTGATAGAGAAGCCTGGTGGGCTACAGTCCATGGGGTTGCAAAGAGTCAGACACAACTGAGCATGCACACCAAAAAAAAAGTACCTTGAAAGAAATATACTGAGAAGTGTTTGTATCTGAATAATGCAATTTTATGTCTCAAATATCTGTGTAATTCCAAATCTTTTACACTGTAGGAATGAATCAAAATGATGTAATTTATTTAGAAAAATTTGGTCATATCTCTATGATTAAAGCTGAATAACATCATGTTCTTTAATCTCCTTTGCTTCAACCCACGTTCCAATCTCATCACTCATGCACATAAATCGCACATTCTAATCACAGCAAACACTTTTACTTCCAAAAGTTTCATGATCATGCCTGCTCCATTCCTCCCCCAGACTTTTTCCCAAGTGGAGCCCCTTATTAACATCGGGAATAAAAAGGACCACGCCATATTTAGGCAGGGAGCAACTGGGGTTGAACTTTTCCAACCAAAACACAGCTAATTCCCAGGGAGTGTGAAACTGAGCAGAGATATGCCAGGCCTGCTCCATGGCCCAATATGGCAGGCAAGAAAACCACCAAGACCACGGCTCTACAAAGACCCAGGAGAGAGACTCAGGGCTGTACTAAGAGGCATCTAGAGCAGCCAGGCTCTAAGCAGGCTGAGTTATAGCACCAGAGACTTCAATTATGATGCCAGGAGCACCAAGGTGAAAACTATCACCTCCATGACCAGAGGAAGCAGAGATGAGCATATTAAATCTAAAGGACCAGAAGGAAGTCACTCTTCCCTCCCAGCCCACTCACTGCCCCCCTACCAATTAGGGAGAACAGCAGGGAGGAAGGATGGCAAAGGATGAAACATTTTTATCTGAACACTACATAAATGATTGTTCAAATAATCAGATTGGACTAAAGCTTAAGCAACATTGAACATTTTATTATTTTCTCTACTAATCAGCAGGAAGTAAGTTGATTTTAGATTAGATAAAATACTGTGAATTTTGTTACTCAATTTATAGGCAATAATCTTTAAGCATATTTTTTAAAAGACATGGATATTATACTTTCCCCTATCAAACATCCCAAATTTTATACAGTATCTTCACAGCCTGTTCAGAGGAATCATAAATCTGACTAGGATGACATGTCTCACATCTGATGTGAACTGACTCCATCCTTTCACCACTTCAAACACTTCCCTTTAGTACATAATTCAATGCACATACTACCTTTTCTACTCTTATCGACTCAGATAAATCAATTCCGTGGGGCACCAAGCTTTTGGCATGTACACATGTACCGTAAAGTTTTAACGAGGATTCTGGTTCAGGAAATGGAAGTGGTTTAAACAAGACAGAAAGAATTCCATCATTCTTCACTCAACAGTCCATATGTGAGTCATCCAGGGCCTGCACTGAGAGGCCCGAGCACCTTCTACCTTATTGCTCTGCCATCTTCATGACAAGGCTTCCTACTCAGGTATAGGTATCTGTTCAGGAACTCACTGGTACAAGAACTTGCAGTCACTGGAGGTGACAACAAGTAGAGGAAGTGGAGGGAATGTGCTTTCCCTTTAAGGGGACAACCCCAAAGCTGTAGCTTATTTCCCTTCATATCCCCACGAGCAGAATTTATCTTTCTAGTTTCATGCTAGTCGAGCTGGGAAATATAATCATCACTATCTGTGTGGCAATGTGTCCTATCAAGGGATAGCGGCTAATGGAGAATAACCAGAAATTTTTGCTTATCTCATAGGCCTATTCTTTTCTTTCCCGTGCTGTCTGTTTCATATTTGAATTAAAAAAAAATTTAATGAAACATTATGCCAGTCAATATATTAATATATAAAATAAATGGGTTATGTTTTGTTTTTTATCTGCTTTGGTTTCCTTCTAAAAACTAAGTTGGATGCCTTGGAAAAATGCAAAAAGCAAGCTGCTAAAAATGGCCACTGAATTAGATCAATGTGAGAAACTCTTCAACAGAGAGGAGGAAAAAAAAATCTAAGAGGATTCTTCACTCAGATTCCTTTGCAAGTATCTTTAGTTGAAAAAAAGGGAAGAAACTGGAAATAAGGGGTTCATTTTAACTATGCAAAACAGGCAACTATGAACTATATCATCAGTGAATCATATTTCCCTAGAAAAGGGATCAAAATTGTACATCAAAAGATTGCTAAACAGAATTATACTTATGTTTTCAACTAAAAAAGAATATTTAAGTTATTTTACAAAAGTATATATATTTTTTTACTCTCTAGACTGGTAAATTCTGATCCTAGCAATACAGAGAATTCTACAAAGGAAATTTTCCCCTGCATGTCAACAAATTCAGAACTTAATTACCTTTATCTTCTAATTTTTATAATGCTCCCACAACCATTCTTCTAAAATGTTTAAATGTGTATCAGTTCTTTAACACAAACTGAGCATGACATTCCAAGGATGCTAGAATTTGGACCCACAGGTATTCCAGCCTCACCTCTTTCATATACCTCCAAGCATTCTCTAGCCATGGAAGTCTTCAAAATAATCTATCGAATCTACTCAGCCAGAATTCCAGCATCTGTGTGTCAAGGATCACATTACACAACCAAGTCAATGTTGAATAAATCACAGGTCCTGACTCTATAAAAGTTGTATCTAGAATCAAAGGAGACAGTCAAGAAAATGAACAATTTCAACATATTTTCTTTCATTCAAGAAGTATGAAGTACTTGCTGTCTGGCAGGTACAACTCTGGGTATTGAGAACAGAATGATTGGGAATAAGAGTTGCGTGTCCTCATCTCATGAGGGGGAGGAACAGGTGGCAGGAAACACTTCAGATCGTGTGGGGAGGAAAGGCTACTTAGAGGGGTGATTAATAAATACATGCAGATGGTTTACTTAAAATATAACTGCTACTAATGGATCTAAACAAGCTAATGTACCTAGTATGTCAGTGGAAGAACTAAATTAATGAGAGGAAGAAAATGATAGTAGAAAGTTACTATAAAATAAAACATCTACAAGTATATAATTCCTAGGAACTACAACCCTAATATATTTTTCACTGGTTCAATAATGTCTAAAATGTCCTCTAGACACAGTTCTAGGAAGAACACAGATAAAACAGAATTATGTCCAGAGAGGAGGCACAGAGGACTCTAAACTACTTCATTTGAGGAAAGGCTGAGGGAGGGAGGAATGTTTAGAAAAAAGACTAGGAGAAAGCAGGATGTATGCTAAACAGCTTGAGACCCTACATAGGAAGGGAAGCTACACTGTGTGACACTCAAGAAGGCTGAATTAGGATCAATAACTGAAATTACACAGAAGCAAACCTCAGTACAAGGAATAAGCTATTAACAAACTGAAGCCAGAATCTGTGAATAAGATTGTTACTCTCCTCAGTTCTCTATGCTATGGTTTAGTCACTGAGTCGTGTCTGACTCTTGCGATCCCATGGATTGTAGCCCTCCAGGCTCCTCTCTTCATGGGATTTTCCAGGCAAGGATACTGGAGTGGGTTGCCATTTCCTTCTCCAGGGGATCTTCCTGACCCAGAGATCCAATCTGTGTCTCCTGCACTACAGGCAGATTTTTTATCGACTGAGCTATGAGGGAGTTCATTTTAGCAGGAGTCATATATATAGTTTTGTTAGACGTCATTTTACATCATTAAGATACGTTAAAAAGAAATGAGGCAACCTTCTGATTTTCCATGGTTAACAATACTGTACACTTGACATTTTGTTAAGACAGCAGATCTCATTTTAGGTACTTTAACCACAATAAAAGGGGTGCTGGAAGGAATGGGGCAGTACAGAACTCTAGACAACACTACTAGAAATCATCAAAACTACTTGTACTACCTTGCTGTATACAGTCATGTTAAACTGCAGGTTTCATACAAACAATAATAAAAAAAAGACTATGCTGAATTCATACATTCTGGCCATAGCCAGTTTCTGTACTGGGTCAAAGTCCTATAGGGATCAATAAAACACAAGCCTTTGCTTTTTCTTATCAACTCTCTTCACCAAACAAATGTGAATCTAAAACTGATCGGTGATGAAACAGCTTTAACTAAATTCCTGTACTCCATGTAAACTGAAACACAGAGACTTAAATTTATAAGTAATAAACAAAATTCTTCAGTAAATAGCCAATAATTTTATAAGGAAATAAGGAAAACAATCTATTAAAAATAAGGATAAATAATGCATCAAATCCCTCATGATTGGTGGGGACATGATAAAATAGGCTGGCAAGTATCAGTGAGCTAACTAGAAAAGAATTGTGGAGGCAAAGAGACCTCACATCCCAAGTTACTTAAAAATTTAGTCTGGTGATCTGTAAGAGAAGGAATTATTAGTACTAAGTCCTAATCTGAGAACCCTTTAATTTTTAGATGAATCAGTTGCTCTAGAACTATGGTACCAGAAGCCTCAGTAAACTTCTTAAATGCCAACTGGGTTTTCTTTTTCAAGTTGTCTTTACTATAAGCCAGATTATACTTACTGTAAGATGTGCATGTGCTGATTTCAGTATGTTAAACGTGAAAAATGGGTGAAGTGAAAGTCACTCAGTCATGTCCAGCTCTTTGCAACTCCATGAACTATACAGTCCATGGAATTCTCCAGGCCAGAATACTGGAGTGGATAGCCTTTCCCTTCTCCAGGGGATCTCCCCAACACAGGGATTGAACCCAGGTCTCCCACATTGCAGGCAGATTCTTTACCAGCTGAGCCACATGGGAAGCCCAAGAATACTGGAGTATGTAGCCTCTCCCTTCTCCAGCGATCTTCCAAAATATGTGTATCGGATAATTAATGAAACATATGTCTTGATTCATTCTCTCTAATGGAGTAAATGCCAGATTAGAGTTTCCATTAGGGATTTAGTATACTTAAACTTTAAAAGTTAAATAGGAGTTAATAAACATGTAAAGATACTCAACATCAGTAGTCATCTGGGAAATGCAAATCAAAACCATAAAACGATACTACTTCACATATACCAGGAGGGCTAGAACCAAAAGGTGAGATAGTAACAAGTGTTGCTAAGTGTGTGAATAAATTGGAATCCTCAGAAGTTCAAAAAGTTAAGTGGAAGTTACCATTTGAGTCAATATTTCTACTCCTAAGTATTTAACCAAGAGAAATGAAACATGTCCATGCAAAAAATTGTAATCAGTGGTCAAAGCAGCATTATTCATAATAGCCCCAAAATGGAAACAACCCAAGTATCCATCAACTACTGAAGAGATCAACAAAATGTGGCAGATCAATACAATGGAATATTATTTGGCCATTTAAGCAATGAAGTACTGATAGAAGCTACAAACGTCATGTGAAGCGAGAGAGGTCAACAGAAAGACCACACAGCATTTGATTCTATTCACAGTAAATGCCCAGAAAGGTCAAATCCATAGAGACAGAAGCAGATTAGTGGTTGTTTAAGGCCAGGGATGGGGGTGTGGGGTTTAGAGGAAATAAGAGGCAACTGGTCAGGGATACAGGGTGTTTTTTGGGAGGTTATGAAAATGCTCTAAAATTCATTACAGTAATGGCTGCACTACAATGTGACTATACTAAAAAACACTGAATTGCACCCTTTAAGGGCAAATTGTTTGGTGGGGGAATTATATCTCAATAAAGATGTTTCAAAAGTTAGTGAAAATTTGATAGACTATAATTAAAAAGATCGTTTTAAGAATATTTTAGTAGCAACTTATAGCTACTCAGGGGAAAGCAAGGAAGGAGGTAAATTGGGAGACTGATTGACATATACGCTACTATAAAATAGAGACCTAATAAGGACCTACTGTATTGCACAGGGAACTCTCCTCAATACTCTGTAATGGTCTATATGGGAAAGAATCTAAAAAAGAGTGAATGCATGTGTATATATAACTGACACTGTGCTAGTACTGCACAGCAGCAACTAACAACGCTGTAAATAAACTGTGGTTCAATAACAAGTTTTAAAAACAGATTATTTTAAAATAGATTACAAACATTCCATTTACCTCCCTCCTATGAAACTGTCTTGAACCTCGACTAATGCTTGTTTCTTTGCTCCCAGGAGACCAAACTTTTTCTAAATGGCACCTTTGTTGTATCTCCTCTTCTGTCATGTAGACTTTCTGACTACACAATTTGCTGAAGACTAGTGATTTTACCTAAAGGAGAAGTCCAAAGATTTCATACCTAGCAGACCTGAATGCAGAACTAGCAAAATATTCCCTGAGGAAGAAATTTTAACCTGTAAGTCTCCAGATTTGCAAAAGTTAAAAGCTTTTAGGCCACTCAAACAGTCATTTTAGAACTTCATTAAGGAGAGCTCTTCAGACAGCTCCTACAGGAGCAAGGGGATGGGAAAGGCCACCCCTAGTGCCAGATGTAGGGCAGGATGTGGAATCGTCCTAAAATTACCACTGTTAAGTCATGATTCTTGCTCCTCCTCTTAAATCCAGGAATATTTAAAAAGAGGAAAATCATAATTTTAAAAATTCCGACAGACAACAACATAGTCAAAACTAAAAGAATCAGGAAAATAACTACAGAAAAAGGGTAATGAGAAAACAACTATTTAAAATTCTTAAACTAGACAAGATGAAACCAATACGCTAACACAAAGTAAGCAACAATAAAGAAATAAAAAATGAAGCACAAGAACTGGCAACAGAGGAAATATATAAGCCCTATAAACATAAAAAGACAGCCAACCTCACTGATCACTAAAAAGAAAAGTAATGAAATATTTTTAGCTAAATCAATATGGTATAAGAAATGGTGTGCAAGTGAGTATACTGTCATACTATTCCTGAAAGTACAATGGTTACCACCTTTCGGAGGACAACAGATAATACATTTCAAAAGCCTTAATACGTACCCTAGTCCAAACCATACAATCCTTTTTAGAGATCTGTCCTAAGCATATTTATACATTTTTTAACAATATGAAGAGTATAGTCAACCGAAGCGACCAGTAATAGGAAGCTGATTTAACACATCATGATAGGCATACAAAAGTATTTTTATAAAAGCATTAAATTGTGATAGCTTTATATGAGTCAACATAGAAAAATGTTCAGGATATGTTATGTGGGAAAAAACAGGCTACAAGAGTGTATGAACAGATTAAATATCTGTGTTGGAATATACACATATACAATCAGTATCTAGAAGAATATACATGAAATTTTATTACCTCTTGAGGCAAGGATAATGAAATGCTTTTTCATTTTATAATTTATATATTTTAATAAATTATTTTCTAATAATCAAATATCACTTTATAATAAAAATGGAAAAATAGCACTCAAACCAAATAAATAATGTATCAAGCAGGCAAATGCAAAAAGAGATTAAGGCATATCCGGGTTAAAAATAATAAAGACTGAAAAGAGGACAAAGCTAAATAATTGCAAAAACTGAAGAAACAAAACATGCTCATATTTAAGAATAAAAATAACTGTATAACATAAATTAGAAAATAAACAGATTGTTTTAAAAAATGCAAAAAAAGTTTTATGTGAAAGAAGATCAAGACTGTATAATGTAAGACAGCTAAAATTATAAACAACAATTTTGAAAGTAAAAAGTTGAAAACCTAGTAAAGTAGAAATCCACATGTAAAAGAATGAAGTTGGATCCTTACCCTGCACCATACAAAAAAAAATTAAGTCAAATGGATAAAAGGTCTAAACATAAGGGATAAAACCATGAAACTCTTAGAAGAAAACACAGGAGAAAATTTCATGATACTGGATTTGACAATGATTTCTTGGATATGATACCAAAAGTTCAAATAACAAAAGAAGAAACAGCTAAATGGGACTTCATCAAACTTTAAAATTTGTTCATTTAAAGACTAAAAAGAAAATGAAAAGGCAACTCAAAGAATAGGAGAAAAAATATTTTCAGATTAAATATCTGATAAAAGATGAACATCCAGAATACATACAGAAAACTCCTACGACTTCACAAGATATTTATCTTGTTAATAACCCAATTAAAAACTGAAAAAAAGGACTTGAATAGACTTTTCTCCAAAGAAGATATACAAATGGCCAAAAGGCACATGAAAACACACTCAACCTCACTAATTTTTAGGAAAAGGCAAATCAAAACAGCTATAAGATACCAACCATTAGGAGACTACTTGTCAAAAAACAAACAAAAACCTATAAATAACAAGTTTGGGGTAGGATGTGGGGAAATCAGAACCCTTGAACACATTTGATGGTAATGTGAAATGGTGTAGCCACTATGGAAAATGGTATGGCAGTTGAAAATTTAAAAACAGAAATGTTAATTCTAAAAAATGAAAATTAAAAAAACAGAATTACCATATGATCCAGCAATTCCACTTCTGAGTATATACCCAAAAGAACTGTAAGCAGCAACTCAAAGCGATATTTATACAGCCATGTTCACAGCATTATTATTTACAGTAGTTAAAAGGCATCAACAGCTGAAATGTGTATTAATGAATGAATAAACTGTAGTATATACAAACAATGGAATATTATTCAGTCTTAAAAAGGAAGGAAATTTTGTGCAGGGAACAAAGTAGGTAGACCTTGAAGACATTATGCTAAGCCAGAAATAAGCCAGAAAGAGAATACAAGTATTCTGTGATTCCATTATACAAGGTATACAGAATAGTCAAAACTCATAGAGATAGAAAGCAGAACAATTATTGCTAAGGTCTAAGAATGTGGAGCTATTGTTTAATAAGCACAGAGTATCAGCTTGGGATGATATAAAAAAAGAAAAGAAGTTTGCTAAGAGCTGAAGAATTGATGCTTTTGAAAGCTGGTGTTGGAGAAGACTCTTGAGAGTCCCTTGGACAGCAAGGAGATATAACCAGTCCATCCTAAAGGAAATCAGTCCTGAATATTCACTGGAATGACTGATGTTGAAGCTGAAACTCCAATCCTTTGGCCATCTGATGCTAAGAGCTGACTCACTGGAAAAAACCCTGATGCTGGGAAAGATTGAAAGCAGGAGAAGGGGACGACAGAGGATGAGACAGTTGGATGGCATCACCAACTCAATGGACATGAGTTTGGGTGGACTCCGGGAGCTGGTGATGGACAGGGAGGCCTGGCATGCTGCAGTCCATGGGGTTGCAAAGAGCTGGACACGACTGAGCGACTGAACTGAACTGATGATGTTCTAGGTATGGCTTTAGTATGCATGGGGTGGGGGGGCTTGTTTATAATAAATTTCACAGTAATTTAAAAATAGAATCTAGCAAGTTATGACTAAAGATTTCTACCAAGACATTTCACAGGCACAGGTTTATATAAATTTTTGACCTAAGGAAGTTCCCTGGGCTTCAAGGTGCTGGTAAAGTTCTACTGGAATCAACACAGGGCAGTGATTCTCAAGAGAGATGGTACAGCCTCATGAGCAGTGTAAAGGAAATTTATGAGAGCATTTTTGGTTGTTGGGGTGGCTGGGTGGTTTACTGCAATATACAAAACAATCCTATCAATGAGGCACTGGTCTTGTGTGCTGTACAATTTTCAAATGATCCTTTGGAGATCCCTATCATTCAAAAAAAAAAGTTCATGATCTAAGTCTAGAAACTAACCCCATTTCTCATATAAACACAAAGGCCTTTTTGCACAGTTTTAGTATATGCTGGATTTTTCCGGGAATGCAACTGCTGCAAAAATGGGGTAAATATGTTCTTATCATTTAGACATTTTAAGAAAGCTGAGCTCCATTTCTGACAATCACATTCTCAGTAGAACACATGCTGTAGTCTGCATGTGTAGCAAACTACACAGATTCCATACACAGAACAAGCATCTGAGTTTTATAATGACCTATAGTTGTGGTTGAGTCATAAATGGAAAAACATAAATTGCTTTATTTCTCATAATACATTGTAGTTAAACTGTTATAGTGTGAAAGTCACTCAGTCATGCCTGACTCTTTAAGACACCATGGACTATACAGTCCATGGAATTCTCCAGGCCAGAATACTGGAGTGGGTAGCCTTTCCCTTCTCCAGGGGATCTTCCCAACCAGGGATGGAACCCAGGTCTCCTGCACTGCAGGTGGATTCTTTACCAGCTGAATCACAAGGGAAGCCCAAAGTGTTACACTGATTGCTTTTTAATATGTCTATAATTATAGGTTATTTTTATCTATCAATTTTGTTTTGAAATATTAGAGGGCACGTTAAAATTTTTTCTTCTACAAAAGGGGCCACTGGGCCTGATGAGGATGAGAAGCGTTGATCTAGAACAAGTGAAATATGGACCACTTTTCCTTTCTCAGACACTTTCCCTTCAGTTCAGAACACTAACCTCCATTCTGAAGTACAGAAAAGAAAAGCTAAGTCCACATGACTCTTGCCGTCCATTGTTGACATTGTAAATGTCTGTTTTCCCCAGAACACCAAGCACTGCAAGAAAGACCTTCTTTTGTTCCACCCATCCAGGAGCAGTGCTCAAAGGCAGGATGCCCATCAGTCAGCGATGCAGAATGATACAGGTCATTCTTACGCTAGCTGAAGGCTGGACAAGGGTTAACCCCAAGTTTCTTTCTAACTTCAAAAAGTCTATGAAACTAGCAATAGTTCTAAGGTGAGTTTAAGTTACCAAACCCCAGGAAACAGCAAGTCATTAACCCACTCATTCTCAATGGTTGTTGTTTATAATGATGTTAACCAACCACCTCGTCAAGCTCTCAGGACTAGCAGACATCTGGTCCTGTCTAAAATGTCCATGAGACATTTTATCCACACCAAAACGTCCTTGAAATTTGGCCCTGTCCAAAACTACTTGGCATGGGCCCGATACACTCACGGATGTTTTAAATAGGACCAAATGTCCTAGAAAGGCTTTCACAGGCAACATAATGCCCCAGGTGATAGACCTCAATGATGACAACTGTACCAAGTCACTTTTAAAAACCACAGGTATATATTTTACAGAGCACTATGTGTAGAAGAAGATCCATTTCTATCCCCAAACACTAACATTAAAAATAGGGGGAGCAAAAATGAGACTGAAAATAATTTTATAAATATTAAAATGGGCACTCAATCAGAGTAATCATAAAGTCAACTCAGAATACTAAATTAATATCAATATGCAAATATTCACAACAGAATTAACTGTGAGACTTCACTTCCTCCAACAGTGCTCTACAAGCAATCACTTAGAGTCAAGCAAATGCCAAATGTATTACTACTAACTTAATGATTATTTACAACAGCAATGTATTGATGTTATTTTGCACACAGGAAAATGATCTAAATAGCACCCTTTAAAAAAATATTTTCATTCTTATCTGTTCAGTACCCAGCATAATGCCTAGTGAACAGCAGTAAGCAAACTGCATTTGTTTCTGTTAATGTATGAAAATAGCTACCTTTATAATTGTTACTATGTGATAAGCACTATACTAAGCATTTTGCATTAATTTTTTCTGTCTTAATAAGCATGACCATTACTATAAGTCATTACTATATTATATAATAAATACTAAAACTGAAGCTTAACCTGGATTACACTAATTGCCCAAGGTCACACCCCTTGCAAGTAGAGATCCAAAAGTCAAAGATTCTATGTTAATCTACCTTCTCTGCTATGATAAACCAAGACAGCATATTAAAAAGCAGAGACATCACTCTGCTGACAAAGGTCTATATGGTCAAAGCTATGGTTTTTCCAGTAGTCATGTGGAGGTGAGAGTTGGACCATAAAGAAGGTTGAGCACTAAAGAATTGATGCTTTCAAACTTGTCGGAAAAGACTCTTGAGGGTCCCTTGGACAGCAAGATCAAACCAGTTCATCCTAAAGGAAATCAACCCTGAATGTTCACTGGAAGGACTGATGCTGAAGTTGAAGCTCCCATACATGGGCCAACTGATGTGAAGAACTGACTCACTGGAAAAAACCCTGAGGCTGGGAAAGACTGAAGGTGGGAGGAGAAGGGGACGACAGAGGATGAGACGGTTGGACGGCATCACCGACTCAATGGACACTGAGCCTGAGCAAGCTCCAGGAGATGGTGAAGGACAGGGAAGCCTGGCATGCTGCAGTTCATGGGGTCGCAAAGGCTCCGACATGACTGAGCGACTGAACAACAACCTTCTCTGCCTCTAATTCTCAATGAAGGACAAAGTAATGAAGGTCAAACAGGATGGCATCTCCTGTATAAAAGATGCAATAATTGTTATGGAAATAACTTACAGATTGAACTTTGTTATTTTGATTATATCTGTAATTAACTTTATTTCCAAAACAGAGAAAATTAAGAACTGATGTTCCCAAACAGCATTTGTTCTTCTGAGATAGATAACATGACTAGCTTAAGAGTAATCTAGTTTCTAAGAAGTACTACAGTGAAAAACACCCCCAGTTATAAAATAGTTTAGCTAAAAGAACTACCTAGTAATGAAATATCTGAAATATCAAGTAAAAATAAATGCTAGCATATTCAGTTTCACAATAGACAGAAAAAATCTTGAGCCAAAACTCTTAGGGTGAACTGAAAAGCAAAGACCATCATTAAAAACAACTAATCATATCACTTGCCATTTAAATTACCAAAACATTATAGGAGGCATTTATATTTTACATAAACATATTGAGTTTTATTTTTATACAGAACAGCACACTAAACTGCCTAGTCACTTTTCCATTAGCAGCTTCATGAAGGAATGTTCACAGCATTTTAAATGACAGAAAGAGAAAGAACTGGAGTGACTCTAAGGCATCAGATCTGTAGATGTGAGGTGAGATTTGTGAAAAGACAGAATCACTGGGCCAGAAAGGATTTGTAAAGGTCACCTAGTATCTCTGTTAGCCTTGGGGAGCACTACAAGGCTACACCATTACTGAGAGATGAAAATCTGTTATTTTTAGACATTAGAAGGGAGGGAAAATACCCTACTTCCTTTAAAAAGTCACCCCAGAGATGAACAATATTTAGAGTCAAACCTCTATTTATACTCAATATAAAACCTTGAATAATCCTGCTTAAGTCCATTTCCTTTTGTATGGTCTTCGTGGAATGTGCAAAGCAGCTGGCCATCACACTACATGTAAAGTCTTTAGCTTTCTTTTTTGGGGTGGGGGGGGACACAAATATGCCATCTTTAGCTTTTTCTCATTAGACTTTATTTTCTAATCTGTTATAAATCCTTCTCTTTGATCTCTCTCCATTCCTCATAAAAGGCCAAGGGAGGAAGTGGGTGGTTTCTCATGCTCTAAAATGTCAACCCACTGTTAGTAAGCCATCATTCTTGCTTCTCCAATTGCGGGTATCTTTGTAAAGTCATCAAATGAAAGTTGAGACATCGTGAAGGGTAGAGAAGAAAAGAAATAAGAAATTAGGTAAGCCTGGAATAAACTGCTGACAACTTTGAAGACAACTTACAAAAAGTAAATTGTAAGCATTTAGAACAGAAATCCCTGGCATGAGGAAGTAGCTACAGGTTCACTAAAAAAGGTCAGTACTATTTTGATGAGATTATTAGACAGAGAAAAAGGCATGGCTACACATGAGCCCAAAAGTAGCTTAGTTTCAGAAAGGCTTTAACAGATATCCCATAATATCCTTGTGCTCAATACAAGAAAACAATGCTAAGCTCTAGTTTAGGTGGGTGTGTATCTGGTATCTATTTAAATAATGGGTTTAATGAATCACTATCTGTGAATAATTAGTTATAAAACTTATTCTTTAATCATGAGATAGGAGGAAAAAAATAGAAGGGATACCAGCATCTCTTAGTATCTCAAAATTCAGTAATAAAGGGCAAGGACAAACTGTTTTCACATATGTTAAAATGGATGTAGGAAACAGAACGTAGACTCAAAATTTCAATTTTTCAAATGTATGTTACTGGTTTGAGTTAAGTAGTTATGTAATGAATTTCAGTGGGATATAATTAACATGCCAAGAGTAAAGAGAAGTTTGCGAAACACCAAACAGTGACGGAGAATCTACTCTAAACAGAACATACTACTAGAGGACGTGCAGAGATCAAGCAGTGGCTAAGTCCTTGCCATTGTATAAATGTATGTGGAGTTTGCAAACAGGTGTGGGCCTACCTACAGCAGGGCTACTGATGCTAAGGTGTCTGAGAATAATGCTTACAGAAGGATTACAGAGCTTAAATTATTTAACTTATACAAAAGAGTGGGAGGTTTTGGGGAAGGGGCCATTCTCTCCTTTAATCATCTAAAACCCTTTCAGATGCTACATAAAAGAGAAGTGACACGTATACTGCCAGAGGGAAATATATACAGGGACCACAGACAAGCCTGGAACTTAGGGGTGTCAGCCTCCCTTGGGTCATCTCAGCAAGTCAGCTCTGAGTTTCCCCACGAAACTGCAGTTAGTACTTGGACTAAAAAACAAACCCAGGTCCACATGTTATTTTTAAAGCGTTCAATAAAGAATCTGTGGGGAGACAAGGGATAAAATTTGTATCACACAATGCATTCCAGAACCTAACAATATTGCCCCCACACACCCATTCTTCCTTCCCCTGTTTCTCCTCCCTGGAAGTCACCCCGACCCTCTTCCATTCTACTCTCACATGCTTTCTCAAAACCCACCATCATGCACAGCCACAGCTAATGTCTGTGGCTGAACGAGGACCATTTATTATTTCTCCCAGGCACCTTAAACATCTCTCCCCTAACCTCAAGGAACTGTTCAAAGCATCCCTTCAACCCAAGAAGGGTTTCTTTTCAAGAGGAGAGATTTGCTGTTGCTACTGACATGGGAGCTCCATGAGCAAATCCTCCTGGAAAACATGAAACTGAAGAGATTTCTGCTGATTCTGCTTGGGTATCAAAAAAACCAATTCCAGAAGAGGTAGCAGAGTTCTTTTCCTGTCTTTGGTATTAACCTTGGTATTCAGGTGTGTCGTCTCAGTTTGAGATGCATGAGAAGAGTATCTGTCTCATCTATAAAATGTGTATAATAATACAAATTTTCAGTCAGCTGCTGTAAAATTTAATAAAATAACTCAAAAAACCAAGCAAAGTACCTGGCATATTAGCAGACACTCGATAACAATTAATGAAATAAGCTGATATTTATGGGTCCCTTGGAACACTGTCTGGAAAATGCTAAGCAATATATAACCATCTGCTAATAAATAAAACTGAGCATCTTTCCAGTGATTACCAATCGTGCTATATGATTCCATGATCCAGAAGGAATGGTGCAGGGATCATTTCAGCTTTTAGAAGAGAAGGATGGACTAAGGGACACAGAAAATCTCTTTCAACACAACTTCCTATCAGTCTATGATCCAATGGTTTCGATTGTGGGGCTCCCACTTTAGAAACAAACACAGGCAGCCTTAGCAAACAATAACATTAGAGATTAACACGTACTTTAAATTTTAAGTTAATAAGAATCCAAGGAGTTTATATTACAGAGCCACCGCTGCTGTTCAGTTGCTCAGTCGTGTCTGATGCTTTGTGATCACATGGTCTGCAGCATGCCAGGCTTTCCTGACCTTCACCATCTCCCAGAGTTTGCCCAAGTTCACACCCATTGAATTGGTGATGCCATCCAACCACCTCATCCTCTGCCATCCCCTTCTCCTCTTGCCTTTAATCTTTTCCAGCATCAGGGATAATGTACTTTTAAAAACGTACAACATTGAAAGAAAGTCTTTCTTATTGACACAAACATAATTAAGGAGTGGAAAATTTCACTCGCACGCCCAGTGGTAAATAGTTGACATTCTTAAACTCTCATTCCCTAAATCAATGTCTTCTAATATATTTCCCTTTAATCAACAAAGCTGTACTGAATTAACTTCGCAAATACTTCTTAAAACAACACACCACTGCTGGGTTAAGATCAAATTTCCTTCTCAATATAAAATCTCCAGCTAAGTAAACATGCGCCTTTGTAATATAGCCATAGTTTCTCCAATACTCATACATCTGACTAGTAAAACAATACCTAGCAGAGTCGTGAAAATCAAAGGAGGTAATCATGAACAGTACTTCATAAACTGCTAAGAATTATACAAGACTGAGTTTCTCACAAACTATCCTTGGAACACTAATATGAAGAATGCCAATAGGCGTTCTGTGAATACCAAGCTGTACAGTATAATAAGGTGCTTACCATACCTACTTTAAGGATATACACAATGAACATAAGCATATTAAAGACTAACTCAGTACTTCTTAGAGGTAATGAGAACTAAGAAACCATTCTACTTGATTTATGGAAATTCAGAAAACTATTGCAAAATAAACCATAAAATATCAACTATGATGTCAGCCATCAAATTTTTTTTCCTGAAAAACAGTATTACTAAATGGAAGGAGATAGGAACTTGAGCGAACTCCGGGAGATGGTGAGGGGCAGGGAAGCCTGGTGTGCTGTAGTCCATGGGTGGCAAAGAGCTGGACATGACTTGGCAACTAAACAACCACAAAATGGAAGGAATATAAAAAATATTAATTACTGCCTTCTTTAGAAAACACTCAAATTGTTTTATCAAAATATCCTCTTTAACAGATTTTCACATTGCTCTCAAGAATATAATATGCTATAACAATTCAAAGTAATATTCTTCCTTAACTGGTAAAATCACTACAAATAATACATTGGCAAATAACTTGATATTAATTCTCTGATTTGCAAATGGATATCATAAGTACTATCTATTTTTAAAACTAATGAAAATCATCAAAGGCCACAACCAAAAGGGCTGGAAGCTGTTGGATCTATTTCCAAACTCTGACTTGTATTAGGTTTATCCTGGATATCTACTTATTCCAGGATAGGAATATGAGAATACATCTTACTTATGTGGAAACCTCTAGCCTAAAATACAAAGTTGAGCATAACAGATCTTGTCTTAGAGAGTAACAGATTGTTTTAACATGGAGAAGCTCTTCAAAGATCACCTGGTTGCTTCCTCCCATCTGTAAAAATAACCAGACTGTGGTCCAGAGAACTGCAGAAATGCCGGGCTCTGTGAGCAGTTGCGTTTTAATCTAGACTCTGCTGACTGTCACATGCTTACATCATGTGCAAACAGTCCCAATGTTTCCCCTCACATTTTAAAGGAAAACTGTCTGCAGTGAGCTACCAATAAACAACATATAAGTCACTTTTGGGGTGATTGGTGAGATCATTTAAAAAGAAGCAGTCATTTTCCAGAGAAGCTGCAGAGAACTGATTTGCAGTAGAGCTGCCTGTTAAGCACAGATCTATGAAGCAAAGTAACAGGAAAGATTCATTTATTTACTGATGGTTAATGAATGATCCAACCAAGCCAGGAAGGTCAACATTACCTACCACATAATAAGCATTCAGCATGTGCACAGCCCCTGATATATATCTAAACTTCACAACAAACCCTGTAAGACAGATATTTTCTTACAAATTCACAGATGAGGAGATTAAGCTTCCCAGAAATGTAGAAATGCATCATAGTCACTCCAACAGTTAAAGTGCTGATGTTAAGATGGAAACTGAATTCTGCCTGCTTGAAAACTAGGATCTTTCATCATAGAAAAGTGAAGTGGAAAAAATCGACCTGGAGACAACTACGGCTAAAGATTCTCCGCCACCCAAATGGGAAGCAAAGCGTAATTCAAAATGTGAAAACAGTTTGCTGAAAAAGAAGGCAGTAAATAGAAACGTCTCAAGTGTCTGCTAAGAACCACCCACCGAGTGTATTTCTTGAACTTGAGCTGTGGTCACCTAGGATTTAAGGCTTTTCTAGACACTAGAATACACTATATCAAAAGAAATTGGGGGCTGGGGATGGTGAGCAGTCAATCCACACAGACTGGCTCAAGAACAAAGAACGATGGCGCCTCAGAGCTATGGTTCTTAGCATGATGTCAGATAGCTATGCCTGTACAAGGGCACTGCAATCAACAAGCAAGTCAAACCTAAACAGAAGTGTTTCACAAAACTCTCCATGGGACTGTGCGAGCACAAGGCTCCAGAACCTGCGCCAGCAGCTGGGGCCAAGGACAGTGCTCTCAACCTGACACGGGAACCACCACAAGAAATCTAGAGAGACCACGAGACAGACAAGCAAGCTCAAGCCAGGGCACCAAGAGTCCCAGTGTGTCTGCGTGAGCAATGAGACACGGCAAAAGCTAGCATATCTCTGATCTCAACAGCCTTAGAAGACATCACCACTGTGAGCTGTAGCCAGAACACTGGAAAACAACGGAGTTCATGCAGAAGCCAAGAAAAGAGACACGAGGGATTTGAGTCTCCCTCACAAATCTCACGGAGAAGGCAGTGGCGCCCCACTCCAGTGCTCTTTCCTGGAAAATCCCATGGACGGAGGAGCCTGGTGGGCTGCAGTCCATGGGGTCGCTAACAGTCGGAGACGGCTGAGCAACTTCACTTTCACTTTTCACTTTCATGCATTGGAGGAGGAAATGGCAGCCCACTCCAGCGTTTTTGCCTGGAGAATCCCAGGGACGGCGGAGCCTGGTGGGCTGCCGTCTATGGGGTTGCACAGAGTCGGACACGACGGAAGTGACTTAGCAGCAGCAGCAGCAGCACAAATCTCAGGGTGGACTTGGAGGAATTTGAAAAGGATGGATATCCTTAGGCTGGCAAGAGTAGCTTGGAACCTCCTGAGAATACAGTGCTTTGCCCTTTTCACTGTGACTTTTTATCTGAAGGTCGCTCTTTGGGAAAGAAAAGTTTAATGAAATGTCTAGAAACACTGTTAAGTATTAGTATGCTTATTCAGCACGTGAACCTCATTAAAAGCTTTGCCATTTGAAAGAAATGATTTCATTTCTGTACTCAAAAGCCCTCCTTTTAAAAAAGTATACTTATACTTGGGGGTTTGTTTCACCTAAAAGAGCATCTTAAATCTCTCACCTCTAGATCCAGTCTTAAACCTCTTACCACTAGATCCAGGGTACAAGAGCCTTCTCTTGCCTCATTTTCTTTTACTGCTTCCAACATGCCTCCAAGAGGATGCATGGCATACGATAAGCCCACAGTAAGTGCTTAGTGAATACAGCATATTTAAGACAGGGGGAAAGTGTTCGGAAGGATTATGCAAAGAAGCATGGTGCCCTCCACAACTCAGGCCTGCTCCAACAGCTCTGATAATGTCATCTGGAAGACAGGCAAACTTGCCTGCTCGTCTGTACATTCACTTTCTAATAGTCTGCTCAGTGACACACTGGATTTCATTCTCTTAAACATCTAGCTGAATAACTCTGTTATCATTCTTTCTGGAATGCCATTGCTACTTAAAATTTCAAAACCTCAATTATAATCACTGATCTTTAATAATAAAGACACCAACCTACTCGCTGACTTTGACACCTTAATGACTAAGAGTGCAAAGTCTTGAACACTAGACTACATAAAATATATTTAAGGAATGTAAGCACATATGAGTTTTTGTTTAACCTTGACAAAATCATTTTATTTCAGAACAAAAAAAAAAAACCACCAAAAAATACATTCTGAAATCAATGAAGTCTAACTATTATAGATCTGGTATATACCAAAAGAACATCATTCTTATGCTATATACAGGTATTATCTGATAGAAATATAGAATTAGAAATTATCTGAAATTCATAATACTAGCAAAGAAAATTTTATTTCCTTTTTTATGTAGGAAAAAGCGATTCAATTATGATTAAAATATTAAAACACAAAACAACCCATGTATTCGTTTAATATCAACTCTCAGAATCATTTGTCCTTATTCAAGTTAATGAGATTCTATTAAAAACATTAAACTTTTCCTTTTACTAAGAAAAGCTCAATAAAACAAATGTTGTATAATCCCACTGACTAAGTCAGTAATTTTAAAAAATCTCTACACTTTAGTTAGAAATACAACATTTATAGACAATGCACTTAAAAATGAATTCAAAGGCAGGCTAAGACAAAATAAAGAATAACTAGCATGTTATTTAATTTTCCCCATAATATATAATAGGTATTTCTTCTACAGCAGTATATCTAATTAAACATGAAACAATATTTTATAAAAATAATCTACTTTAAAAATATTATATCTATAACCTAATAAACAAGTCCAAGTCTTTCACAATTAGACTCCACCTATAATTTTGGAACACAGCCCAGAAAGCTATTCTGGAAGCCAAAGTTCTAGTTACAATAATTGAAATCTTTCTAAATTCTTCCAACTTGCAGAAAACACCATTATCAAGAGATATTTTATAGTTTTCTCTTAAATATAAAATGCACCAACGATTTGCTTTACTATAACAAAGAAAATAACCTTAAAAATTATATAACTGAAATGTGTTGTCAACCATGAAAGTGCTGAACTCAATCTGCAAGCAAATTTGGAAAACTCATCAGTGGCCACAGGAATGGAAAAGGTCAGTTTTCATTCCAATCCCAAAGAAAGGCAATGCCAAAGAATGCTCAAACTACCACGCAATTGCACTCATCTCACACGCTAGTAAGGTAATGCTTAAAATTCTCCAAGCCAGGCTTCAGCAATAGGTGCACTGTGAACTTCCAGATGTTCAAGCTGGTTTTAGAAAAGGCAGAGGAACCAGAAATCAAATTGCCAACATCCACTGGATCATCGAAAAGCAAGAGAGTTCCAGAAAAACATCTATTTCTGCTTTATTGACTATACCAAAGCCTTTGACTATGTGGATCACAATAAACTGTGGAAAATTCTTCAAGAGATGGGAATACCAGACCACCTGACCTGCCTCTTGAGAAATCTGTATGCAGGTCAGGAAGCAACAGTTAGAACTGGACATGGAACAAGAGACTGGTTCCAAATAGGAAAAGGAGGACATCAACGCTGTATATTGTCACCCTGCTTATTTAACTTCTATGCAGAGTACATCATGAGAAATGCTGGGCTGGAAGAAGCACAAGCTGGAATCAAGATTGCTGGGACAAATATCAATCACCTCAGATATGCAGATGACATCACCCTTATGGCAGAAAAGTGAAGAGGAACTAAAAAACCTCTTGATGAAAGTAAAAGTGGAGAGTGAAAAAGTTGGCTTAAATTTCTACATTCAGAAAACGAAGATGATGGCATCTGGTCCCATCACTTCTTGGGAAATAGATGGGGAAACAATGGAAACAGTGGATGACTTTATTTTGGGGGGCTCCAAAATCACTGCAGATGGTGACTGCAGCCAAGAAATTAAAAGACACTTACTCCTTGGAAGGAAAGTTATATCCAACCTAGATAGCATATTAAAAAGCAGAGACATTACTTTGCCAACAAAGGTCCATCTAGTCAGGCTAATGTTTTTCCTGTGGTCATGTATGGATGTGAGAGTTGGACTGTGAAGAAAGCTGAGCGCCAAAGAATTGATGCTTTTGAACTGTGGTGTTGGAGAAGACTCTTGAGAGTCCCTTGGACTGCAAGGAGATCCAACCAGTCCATTCTGAAGGTGATCAGTCCTGGCTGCTCATTGGAAAGACTGATGTTGAAGCTGAAACTCCAATCCTTTGGCCACCTGATGCGAAGAGCTGACTCACTGGAAAAGACCCTGATGCTGGGAAAGATTGAAGACAGGAGGAGAAGGGGATGACAGAGGATGAGATGGCTGGATGGCATCACCGACTCAATGGACATGAGTTTGGGTAAACTCTGGGAGTTGGTGACGGACAGGAAGGCCTGGCATGCTGTGGTTAATGGGGTGGTAAAGAGTCGGACACAACTGAGCAACTGAACTGAACTGAACTGAGTAAAGTATCTATGGCCGTATTTCAGACAATTAAAATGACCCCTCAGATAAGATCACCAGAAACACTTCTTTATATATTTACAGTATTTTAGCATTCCTGAAGGAATAAGCATCCTATCTTATTAATAGGATAACTTTCTAATCTCTGACTTAAAATCTCACATTTTTCCTATGGTGAATCAGAGCAAAAGCACATGTAGAAATGGAAATGTTTTAATTCCAATTTGATAATTAGACATACCAGTGTTCAAATATACTTACAAAGTTAGAAAACTGTAAGCATTAATTATGCTTACCAATTTTAAGACATACATTTTACAACCAAACCCTTAAACCAAAAATATAAAACTGTCTTATTATGCCTATGTCAAAGAAAAAAGAATTCAAAGTTAAAGAAAATATTTTGACTTTTCATGAAGTGTATATTAGACCTGACAAGCTTGATTAATTTAATCTGTCCTCAGTTTCCATCATTATCAGTTTGTCATTGAGAGGGTTATTTTTACATTGTGGCATTATCTTTAAAATTTAGTATTTTAGTTACCTTGGTTAATGGGAAAGTCACTGATATAGAAAACAGCTGTTCTAAAATCAAATAGTCCATAATCTTTTCCTATGGTAAATATAGCAGAAAGTGAAGTCGCTTAGTCGTGTCAACTTTGCGACCCCATGGACTGTAGCCTACCAGGCTCCTCCATCCATGGGATTTTCCAGGCAAGAATACTGGAGGGGTTGTCATTTCCTTCTCCAGGGGATCTCCCCAACACAGGAATCGAACCCAGGTCTGCCACATCACGGGCAGACGCTTTACCATCTGAGCCACACTGAGGGCCAAATATAGTATAGTAAGTATAATTACAGGCTTCCCTGGTGGCTCAGACGGTAAAGTGTCTGCCTGCCATGCGGGAGACCCAGGTTCAATTCCTGGGTCGGGAAGATCCCCTGGAGAAGGAAATGGCACTCTTGCCTGGAAAATCCCAAGGACAGAGGAGCCTGATAGGCTACAGTCCATGGGGTCACAAAGAGTCGGACACGACTGAGCGACTTCACTTTCACTTTCAAGTATAATTAACTCTTTCTTCAAAGATTCAGGATATTCAGTTTTACTATTTTTTTAAACAATAAATTTCATGTCTCATTTGAAATACTTCAGCCCTAGATCTGGAGATGGAAGAGATGGTATTAAATCTACACTAACCTCAGATTAGATTCTGAAGCTGATTTCTCAGACCTAACATTGAATGATTTTAACGTATCATTCAGTTTCCCTTTAAAAAACATCTAGCTAAAACATTTCATTATGCATCAGCTAATACTGGTGTTTTAAATTATTGGTCTTTCAACATAAGACACAACTGTTAATTTATTCAACCAATATTTAGAAAATGCCTATTCTGTACCAAACCCTTTCACCCTAATACACCCTTTAATTTCACAAATGCAAAAAAAAACCTACATGAAACAACAGAAAAGTAGATTACTCCAGATTTAAGCTTAAGAAAGTACTGATCAGGCAGTATACCAAGAGAGTTAAGAACCTGGAATTTAATCAAGAGATGTATATAAAAGGCCCAGCCTGGCCACTCAGCAGCTGTCTATCCTTGGGCAAATTACATACAACTCTAAGCCTCTATTTCCTACTTTGTAACATGGCATTATCATCACCTTCCTTAGTTCTAGAAAACTGAAGGAAATAGGTCTGTGAAAAAGAAGAGAGGCAATGGAAGCACATTTCATGTAAAAAAAAAAAAGTTCCTGTGAAAGATTTAATATTTAAATTTTAGATACTCTTAAACCTTCCAATGGGAGACGGAAATGGCAACCCACTTCTGTATTCTTGCCAGGAGAATCCTGTGGACAGAGGAGCCTGGAGGGCTGCTGTCCAGACAGTCGCAGAGTCGGATATAACTGAAGCAACTTAGCATGCATGCATGCATGCATTGAAGAAGGAAATGGCAACCCACTCCGGTATTCTTGCCTGGAAAATCCCAGGGACAGAGGAGCCTGGTGGGCTGCCATCTATGGGGTCCGCACAGAGTTAGACATGACTGAAGCAACTTAGCAGCAGCAGCAATGGAAGCAGAATGAAGAAAATGAATATGGAACTAGAGAAATCAATTCAAAATGAAACACACTGACCTAATTTTTTTTTTTGCTTGTATCCTTTAATAGCTTAAGGACTGAAGAGTGACCAGCTCTGAATTTGAAATCCTGGTGCCTCCCTGTATATGTTCAAATACCACCTCCAGCATTTTTTCTTCCTGTAATGTTTCCTTTTGCTTTATGTTACCACTAACCTCCTTGAGTTTTGATGCTTTTGAAATGTGGTGTTGGAGAAGACTATTGGAGAGTCCCTTGGACAGCAAGGAGATCAAACCAGTCAAATCAGTCCTGAATATTCACTGGAAGGAATGATGCTGAAGCTCCAATACTTTGGCCACCTGATGTGAAGAAATGAGTCACTGGAAAAGACCCTGATGCTGGGAAAGATCGAAGGCAGGAAGAGAAGTGGGCAACAAAGGATGAGATGGGTGGATGGCATCATCGACTCGATGGACATGAGTTTGGGCGAGATCTGGGAATTAGTGATGGACAGGGAAGCCTGCCATGCTGCAGTCCATGGGGCTGCAAAGAGTCAGACATGACTGAGCAACTGAATTGAAACTCCTTGAGAGTAAGACCATGTTTGATGTGTGTGGCATATGCTATGGCAGTCACTTTACTATTTATTAGTGAATCTGCATTTATCTCCAAATATACCTTGTTTCCCCCATGCACAAAATCAGGTTACTTGGTGGGTATAGCACTGAGCCTTATGATTCATGCTATCACAGATGATGCCTCAATGGGCATTTATTCCAATGACAGTGAGACCATAGGAATGAGGGGTTTGAATAACTCGATTAGAGAAAGGGAAGAAGAGAATTGGGGCATTTTGCCTATTAGTACAGGCATGCCAAAAGCAAAGGCAATGTACACCTGACTCATAACACAACCAGCACAGAATAAATGTTAGTGGGAATTGTATAAGTAGTTTTGTAATTTTTTTGGCTTTGTAGCTAATTAGGAGTAAGAAATATATGACTTTTTTAAACCTAATTACATGTTTGCACAACTATATATAATCAAGTGATATTGCAATACATTTAAAACAGTACTAGGAATCTGTAATTTGTTTTCTCTTTATTAAGGATCCAGATATTTCAATTTGGATGAAGGTTGTTCCAAACTCTCTCTACTCATGAACATTCTTGGGCAGGACTGGAAATCGGGAAGGATGGAAGGGTGTTCCTAGAAAGAGGAACCGCATGAGGAAGGGTATCCATGGGGAAAGCACGTGCAGTGTTCAGAGAGACAAGGGATCATCATGGGAAATATGGAAAGGCAGGGCAGACGCCAAACCACAGAGGTTCTTGATTACAAAAGTCATATACATGGTAATTTTCTGTAAGTAATCACAACTACTACATACTTCTGAGTAGTTACTGCTAGGATCAAGGCTGTCACTCAGAAGCATTAATTTAGAATGAAGGGCAGAAAGTGTGTAGGTAGGAAGTTCTGGTAGGAAGAAATTACTACAGTTCAACCTAACATGAAAATGCAACAACAAAAAAAAGATGATGAACAAGACAATAGACATTATTAGCAAACAAGTAACAGATGTGAAACACACCCAAAAATAAGGATGCCAAAACTGACAAGAATTAGCGAAGGGTAACAATACTTCAGTGTTCTTATGTAATATTTCAGTCAAACAGAAATATCTGGAAAATAAGAGAATCAACACCTGTGTGGTGTATCCAGTACACTGCTTGAGACATAAAGCACTATAGCACCCTGGATAGCCCTCCCTCATTCATTCCCTCTCTCTCTTCTCAGGAATCACCAGCACTTTGAATTTTATGTTTATCCCCTCCATGCATTTCTTTATACTTTTGCTATATACATTTGTATCTATAAACATATGGTATAGTTCTTAAGATTTTTTTTAACTTTACTTGATTGCGCCATAGACTAGAAAGTTGCTGAGTCGTGTCTGACTCTTGCAACTCCATGGACTGTAGAGTCCACAGAACCCTCCAGGCCAAAATACTGGAGTGGGTAGCCGTTCCATTCTCCAGGGGATCTTCCCAACCCAAGGATCAAACCCAGGTCTCCTGCATTGCAGGTGGATTCTTTGCTAGCTGAGCAACCAGAGAAGCCGAGTGTGCCATAGAGCATATCATTTACAAACTGCATACGTAACAACATTGGCACTGAGATTTATCATATATCCACTTTCTCTTTGAGTATTTCATTTGTAGAGTTGTCTACAGTACTTCATTTTTAATATAAACTCTTATTAATTTATTCCTGCTCATTTACTCCTGCTGCTGCTGCTACTGCTAAGTCGCTTCAGTCGTGTCCGAATCTGTGTGACCCCAAAGACGGCAGCCCACCAGGCTCCCCCGTCCCTGGGATTCTCCAGGCAAGAACACTGGAGTGGGTTGCCATTTCCTTCTCCAATGCATGAAAGTGAAACATGAGAGTGAAGTTGCTCAGTCGTGTCCGACTCTTAGCGACCCCATGGACTGCAGCCCACCAGGCTCCTCTGTCCATAGGATTTTCCAGGCAAGAGTACTGGAGTGGGGTGCCATTGAATACGAATAATTCTAGTATTTCCAAATTTTGCTTTTACTACTAACAATATTGCAGGAAATATTTTTCTTGATATAAGTGTTAATACTTTCTCTGGAGTCCATACTTAGGAGTGGGATTGCTTGGTCTGAGGGATGTATATCTTTACTAGATATGGACAAAACATTACCCCAAATGGTTCTGCCCTGATGCTCCCACTGACAGTATACGAAAGTTGTCCAGCTCAGTATTTGGTGTTGCCTGATTCTAATAAGTGTGAGATGGTGTCTCATTTTAATTTGCACTTCCACAAAACATATGCTATGTTTTCTCCCCACTGTGTTTAGAGTGCATATGTCATCAATGTTAATATGAATGAATTAATCAATCTTGCCTACTACAATTTGCAATGTTTTTTCTTCTTGTATAAGAAAGTCTTCTCTACTTCTGTTAAAAGTTCTTAAGTTGTGTATCCTGAAGGCACATATAACTAAGTGAATATAAAATATCAAGTCATAGTTTACATGGTCTAACAGTTTAAACAATTCTAAACCATAAAGAATGCTGAAAGCGAAAGTGGCTCAGTTGTGTCCAACTCTTAGAGAACCCATGGACTATACAGTCTATGGAATTCTCCAGGCCACAATACTGCAGTGCATACCCTTTCCCTTCTCCAGGGGATCTACTATGGGCAGGAATCCCTTAGAAGAAATGGAGTAGCCATCATGGTCAACAAGAGTCTGAAATGCAGTACTTGGATGTAATCTCAAAAATGACAGAATGATCTCTATTCATTTCCAGGCAAACCATTCAATATCACGGTAATCCAAACCTATGCCCCAACCAGTAATGCTGAAGAAGCTGACGTTGAACGGTTCTATGAAGACCTACAAGACCTTGTAGAACTAACACCCAAAAAAGATGTCCTTTTCATTACAGGGGACTGGAATGCAAAAGTAAAAGTCAAGAAACTCCTGGGGTAACAAGCAAATTTGGCCTTGGAATGCGAAATGAAGCAGGGCAAAGGGTAATAAGAGTTTTGCAAAGAGAATGCACTGGTCATAGCAAACACCTTCTTCCAGCAACACAAGAGAAGACTCTACACATGGACATCACCAGATGGTCAACACCGAAATCAGATTGATTATATTCTTTGTAGCCAAAGTTGGAGAAGCCCTATACAGTCAGCAAAAACAAGACCAGGAGCTGACTATGGCTCAGATCATGAGCTCCTTATTGCCAAATTCGGACTTAAATTGAAGAAAGTAGGGAAACCACTAGACCATTCAGGTATGACCTAAATCAAATCCCTTATGATTATACAGTGGAAGTGAGAAATAGATTTAAGGGACTAGATCAGACTGACAGAGTGCCTGATGTACTATGCACGGAGGTTTGAGACACTGTACAGGAGACAGGGATCAAGACCATCCCCATGGAGAAGAAATGCAAAAAAGCAAAATGGCTGTCTGGGGAGGCCTTAACAAATGGATGTGAAAAGAAGAGAAGCGAAAAGCAAAGGACAAAAGGAAAGATATAAGCATCTGAATGCAGAGTTCCAAAGAATAGCAAGAAGAGATAAGAAAGCCTTCCTCAGCGATCAATGCAAAGAAATAGAGGAAAACGACAGAATGAGAAAGACTAGAGATCTCTTCAAAAAAATTAGAGATACCAAGGAAACATTTTATGCAAAGATGGGCTCGATAAAGGACAGAAATCGTATGGACCTAATAGAAGCAGAAGATATGAAGAAGAGGTGGCAAGAATACACAGAACAGTACAAAAAAGATCTTCACAACCCAGATAATAACGATAGTGTGATCCCTCACCTAGAGTCAGACATCCTGGAATGTGAAGTCAAGTGGGCCTTAGAAAGCATCACTACGAACAAAGCTAGTGGAGGTGATGGAATGCCAGTTAAGCTATTTCAATCCTGAAAGATGATGCTGTGAAAGTGCTGCACTCAATATGCCAGCAAATTTGGAAAACTCAGCAGTGGCCACAGGACTGGAAAAGGTCAGTTTTCATTCCAATCCCAAAGAAAGGTAATGCCAAAGAATGCTCAGACTACCTCACAATTGCATTCATCTCACATGCTAGAAAAGTAATGCTCAAAATTCTCCAAGCCAGGCTTCAGCAATATGTGTACCATGAACTTCCAGATGTTCAAGCTGGCTTTAGAAAAGGCAAAGGAACCAGAGATCAAATTGCCAACATCTGATGGATCATGGAAAAAGCAAGAGAGTTCCAGATAAACATCTATTTCTGCTTTATTGACTATGTGAAAGCCTTTGACTGTGTGGATCACAATAAACTGTGGAAAATTCTGAAAGAGATGGGAATATCAGACCACCTGACCAGCCTCTTGAGAAACCTATATGCAGGTCAGGAAGCAATAGTTAGAACTGGACATGGAACAACAGACTGGTTCCAAATAAGAAAAGGAGTACGTCAAGGCTGTATATTGTCACCCTGCTTATTTAACTTCTATGCAGAGTACATCATGAGAAACGCTAGGCTGGAAGAAGCACAAGCTGGAATCAAGATTGCTGGGAGAAATATCAATAACCTCAGATATGCCAATGACACCACCCTCATGGCAAAAAGTGACGAGGAACTAAAAAGCCTCTTGATGAAATTGAAAGTGGAGAGTGAAAAAGTTGGCTTAAATTTCTACATTCAGAAAACGAAGATGATGGCATCTGATCCCATCACTTCATGGGAAATAGATGGGGAAACAGTGGAAACAGTGTCAGACTTTATTTTGGGGGGCTCCAAAATCACTGCAGATGGTGACTGCAGCCATGAAATTAAAAGACACTTACTCCTTGGAAGGAAAGTTATGACCAATCTTGACAGCATATTCAAAAGCAGAGACATTACTTTGCCGACTAAGGTCCATCTAGTCAAGGCTACAGTTTTCCAGTGGTCATGTATGGATGTGAGAGTTAGACTATGAAGAAAGCTGAGCGCCAAAGAATTGATGCTTTTGAACTGTGGTGTTGGAGAAGACTCTTGAGAGTCCCTTGGACTGCAAGGAGATCCAACCAGGCCATTCTAAAGATCAGTTCCGGGTGTTCTTTGGAAGGAATGATGCTAAAGCTGAAACTCCAGTACTTTGGCCACCTCATGCAAAGAGTTGACTCATTGGAAAAGACTGATCCTGGGAGGGATTGGGGGCGGGAGGAGAAGAAAACGACAGAGGATGAGATGGCTGGATGGTATCATCAACTTAATGGACATGAGTTTGAGTAAACTCCGGGAGTTGGTGATAGACAGGGAGGGCTGGCATGCTGCGATTCATGGGGTCGCAAAGAGTTGGACACAACTGAGCGACTGAACTCAACTGTACCGTGTTAAGGGTTTGAGGCTGTGAGTGGTGCAATGTGAACTTTAAGTTCATGGAAGCGGAAACCAGAGGCTGGATGGAAATCATGGAGGCAATGCTATACACAAGCCAGCACCAAAGGTTCCAGCCCTGATTCCCCACCTGCCATTTTAAAGAGTTTCAGCCTTGGACTTCCTCTGAGCCTCTTGTAATGATGATGCCCTTTTTGTCAGAGCCGGCTTGAGGAGTATCTCTTCCTAGCCAATAAAGAGCCCCACCTAGCAACAGAAATGTTCTTCAAATACTTATCGTGTCAGATATTTACTGTATCTATCAGCACAGATGCCAGTTTACATTTAAGAGAATGAGATATATCATTAAATATAAAATTAAGAGAAATAGAGAGCTAGAAAGGAAGAAAAAACTTTGTGAATATGTTATGTCCAAGTAAGTTGAAGAATGTGTCCTTTATAAAGTCTCTTTACTGAAGCTGTAACAGCAGACTGTATTGAAGTATGAAAGCACCATGGATCTATATCATATAATCCATTATTAATAGAAGAAATGTATTCAAAAGACTAATACCACAAATGCTCTGGCTAAATGCTTCCTTAAGGCCACACATCAAGTTTTAGAAACTTAATTATAGTAAACTAAAGCTTGAAATCTCAACAAATGTAAATGAACAGTATGAAAATGATACCTATACACAATTAAAAACCAACTTCTCTTCAATCATACTATCTATATGGAAAACACATGACAACTAATTACACCCCTATATTTGCACTTGAAATGTTCTAGCAAATAAGCTGATTAACTTGACTGCAAACTTACCCACATAGTATTTAACAGTGAGAAATATCAAAAAATCTAAACATCTAATCTTAACTTAGATGTCTTCCCAGGTGGCTCAGCCGGTGAAGAGTCTGCCTGCAATGTGGGAGATCTGTGTTCAAATCCTAGGTCGGGAAGATTCCCCTAGAGAAGGAAATGGCAATCCAACCCAGTATTCTTGCCTGGAGAATACCATAGACAGAGGAGCCTGGTGGGCTACAGTCGATGGAGTTACAAGGAGTCCGACACAACTGACTGACTCATACACACACACACAAAATCTTAACTTTCAGAATCCAGACAAAATCATTATGCCAAATTATTTTTTTAGAGTATTATGATTCTTAAATTAATAAAGTTCAACTCTCAACTTATTCCCCCATGTATAGGAACCCATTTTAGAAATTTTTCATGGCTATGTTTATTCAGAAAAAATAAATTGCATACCTGACAGATTCATTCTGATGTTTGAATTTTCTAACACTTTTGTTTTTTAAAATAACATTTGTCCACTAATGAACAAAAACATCCAACACACCAAAATGTAATTCAAACTCTACACAAGTCTATGAATCACACAAAGCTTAAGTTCTGCTGACTGACTGTCAAAAGCTAGCCACTATGAAGAGTCTGTTAAGAGTTTTGTATTTTTCAGAATCATTCTTTATATACTGTTTACTTCCTAGATTAGAGCTTCAGTTACTTTGGATGTGACTGCAAGAACTACAATGGGCTACATTTGTAGACTGACAACTTCTCTGGGAATTAGTTCTGAAATACCATGGGTACAGTATAAGTCACTGTGGAGCTCATTACATACTTTCTGCTCTGAAAGTTTTTGAACAGCTTTTGGCAAAAAGTAGTAAAATTCAACTTGACATATAAAATGCAATCATCCAGAGCAAAGTTAAAATGATCTCTACTATAAAGGGTAAGACAAATGTCAGAGTGGAAGAAACCCAGAACCCAGTTTTTAATACTTAAACTTATAACAAGCCCAAAATAACCATATTGTTCTTATCTAATGGTAAAATGCTTAAAGAATGCTTTCTCTACTTTAATTAATACCAGCTTCCCAAAGATTTTTCCATTCCCAGATACCTCAATGCAGGCCATAGGGTTGGCATTCTATAAATATTCGTTGAATGAATTTACATATGTTTCATAAGAACCAGATGTCATAGCTAACTTAAAGTAAGCCCAGCCAGCTAATGATACTATAATGAAAACAGAAGTCATTGAACATTTATGCTATATTTAATCACATTTTGTAAGTGCAAGTCAGTAAACACTAATGTGACAGATAAGTTTTCTAAGACCAGAACTCCCTTTAAGGGCAGGGGAAAATGTGTTGTATGTGCATACAGATTAGGAAAGCTGAGGTTATAAAAGTGGCAATGGCTATAAACTTCCTCAGACTTTGTAACTATCTTTTATTTACTTGTAACAAAGGAATTTCATCATGAACTTTACCAGATGAAAATGTTCATAAAAAAATTATAAGGTCACATTCAACCTGACCTGAACAATTATATCATCAAAAGAAGAAATCCACTGTAAAAATTCTTGCTAAACACACAGAAGATTCATTATCACTAATTATAGTTTTTGATTACTTTCCAGGAAGTGCATGCTTCCATGCAAGATAGTATCAAGTAGTTTTTTTTTCAAAGTGCACTACTAAAACAAGACTCCAGATTAACATTAAAAGTTGACAATTAAATGATAAGTGGTAAGAATTATACAGGACTCCCTTAGTGGCTCACAGATAAAGAATTCACCTGCCAATGCAGGAGACACAAGAGACGTGGGTTCGATCCCTGGGTCGGAAAGATTCCCTGAAGAAGGAAACGGCAACCCAGTCCAGTGTTCATGCCTGGGAAGTCCCATGGATAGAGGAGCCTAGTGGGCTACAGTCCATGAGGTTGCAAAAGAGTCAGATATGATTTAGCGATAAAACAACAACAAGCATTATACATGCATGTACATACATGTGAATGCATAAAACATAATGAGTGCTTACTTTGAGCAAAGTGCTGTTTTAAATACTTTGTTGAGAAGGTTATGGGAGGCTTCAAGAATGTGGCAAAGACAGGATAAGTCTTGCAAAATGTGTACAAATGGATAAATGGGAACAATCCAGGAGGATCACCTACTCAAGGAATTTGCTTCTCCAAGTATGGCCTGGGCTGTGGATCAGCAGCCAAGGGATCCCCTCTGAGCTTGTGAGAAATGCACAAACTTAGATCCCATCCCAGACCTACTGAATTAGAACCTACATTTTAGAAGATTCCAACTTACCTTTCTGTGCTTAAGAAGAGCTGCTTTAGGAAAATAAAGGTGCGCACACATGGAGCAGCAAGAACTCACAATTAGGACAGTAGCGGAAAAAAACCAGCTTCAGAGCAGGAAGGTAAAGGACAACAGAGAATGTAATGTGAGAAATATTTTTAAATTTTTTGTGTTTTTTTTTTTCTCTTTCACATTTACATGAATAATGGGAAAGAGGTAGAAAAGAGTTCATTAGTGTCATCAAGACAGAAATGGGTGAATACACATGGCATACTTTCCAGGTATCACACAGCCGAGACTGCAACCCTGGCAGCCACAAGGCACTCAGTGGTCTGGGAGCAACTGCAAAAGGCACATGGGGACAAGGGAGGTATGCAGTCTTCTCTATGCTGATCTTCTGTTTGAGCCCACATTTCAGGCGTGAATGGGATATCAGAGAAGAGACTGCTAAAGGCAGTCTATTTGGGATCATGGGAGAAGAAAGTCGCCTAAGGCAGCAACACATCCAGGCAGCCTGGTGGTGTGACTCTGCAGAGAGAACACACAAGTTCGTCTCCCTCCAGCACCTTGGCATCTCCGCAGCATCGATGCCACACAGAACCTTCCACGTGCTTGAGGTGACTAGAGAAGGCAGAGCTCTCAGGAGGCTCACAGCTTGGCTACCACAGTCTGGCTCTGCAACAAAGGGCTGTCTGCAAAGGGGGAGACCAGGAGGCCCAGAGCACCACTAGAGACAGAGGACAGCCACGGCAGTGAGACAGATGGTCCTGGCTGTGATTAAATGAGACATAATGGACCAGCACGGACACCCCCACTTCAGCAGTGGGTGCCAGTAGCCAGGAAACAAGCTGTCTGCCAGGGTCACGGGCACAATGGAAGTGAATGAGGATCCCAGAAGACCCTCCCCACTGGGCTCACACAGACAGGTGTGCATGAACGAACACACACACACACATACCTCTCACACACACAGGCGCACATGAATGAACACACACACACACACCTCTCAACCTAACCAGAGACCATACACACACACGGCGAACACACACACATGCACACACACACCTCTCACACACACAGGCGCGCATGAATGAACACACACACACACACACACACCTCTCAACCTAACCAGAGACCGCGTAAGTGAAGGGTCAATTCAGTTCAGTCGCTCAGTCATGTCCGACTCTTTGCGACCCCATGAATCACAGCACGCCAGGCCTCCCTGTCCATCACCAACTCCCGAGTTCACTCAGACTCACGTCCATCGAGTCAGTGATGCCATCCAGCCATCTCATCCTCTGTCATCCCCTTCTCCTCCTGCTCCCAATCCCTCCCAGCATCAGAGTCTTTTCCAATGAGTCAACTCAAGTGAAGGGTAGAGGGAAGCAAAAAAAAAAAAAGAGAGAGCGCACATGAGTGAAAGGAACCATAAATATTCAAATTCAAGGTTGCTGGATCATTAAAAAAAGGCAGGAAAATACTTAGAAAATAAAGTCAATGGTGATTTTGACTAATTAGGTGTGAAAACAAATAAAAAGTGAAGGATTGGTGGTGACAGGAACTAAGAAGGAAACAGGAAGAAGAAGAAAGTGGTTTAGTGAGTGGAGGAGAGATGATGCTTTCAGTTTTAGAACACCATGTTAGGTAAACGAGAAATAAACCTGTCCTCTGCCCTCAGTTCGCAAAACAGAGGAAAACTGCAGCCAATACAGGGTGCCCAGAATTCACACAGGCCATGTTTTGGTTAATATACACTCAGACAAAAAATTACAAGAGAGTACAATCTACTTACCATAAGATACAATCAAGACACTACAAGTAGCTGCAAGAGACTATGAAGTTAGTATTAATAAAAGTGATTTTTAAGACAAAAAATACAGTAATAAACTATTTTTAAAAATTAGAAACAGTTTCTAGAAATAAAATTGTCACCATTAGAAGTAAAAAAAACCACTTATGTTACAAGGCACATTAATTTATTACTGAATTGAGAAAGTAAACTAGATTATCTAAGTAGCATACAAAAATGGATTAAAAAAAAAAAAACAGGAGAGAGGTTAAGAGATGTGGAAGTTAGAATGAGAAACCCATACTAATTATAAAAGAAACTTCAGTGAACAGAGCAAAGTCACAAGACATTATCTCTTTTAAAAAGATATTGGTGTGCATTCCATGAGCGTTTGTATAGTTTCCAATAATTCTGTATCACTAGAAAAGTCCACAATTTTAAAACATAAAGCAGCTTAACTACTGAATTAAAAGTGAAAATGATGGGAATATAGCCTAGTGTTTTGAAAAGTTTAGATGACAAAATATGGGATGAAACATTTTTAAAGGAGTGTATGATTTTATCACTTTAAATTTTTGTCCGGATTCTATTACTTTTAATGCCAGGCATGACTTGATAATATTTATGGAACAGGACACAGGAGACTTTAAGGAAGTGTGAAGAGGATGGGAACGTCCTGCGTGCCGAGAGAGGATGAAGGCGTTGAAGCCAGTGCAGTGCACTGGCCTTGAGCTGGGAGAGCCCCATCTCATCACTTCCAGCAACTCCAGGGACCGGCACCACCACTTTACTGTCACAAAGCATCCCTGGCAGGTATGCCTTGATCTGGTTGTTAGGGACACTGACGTGCTCAGTTTGTAAAAATTCAGTGGGTCAAATTTTTAAATTGCATGTTATTCTTCAGAAGATTAACTTCAACACTACTAATCAGAGGCAGTTTTCTTCTCCGACTACATTATATTGATCTTGTATGGTTTACTTACAGGTTCCATGCTTCTGAAATAAATTAAAGGCATGTGCCCAAACAAGAAAAAATATATTGTAGATTAGATAAGTATATTACCTGGATTAAAAAAAAAATCTGGTAGAAACCTTAAATAGGTTAAATAGGCATGGTAAACAGAACAATTCCAGGTAATTCAAGGTTAAGTCTTAAGGGACGTCTTTGAAAAATTATTAAAATAAGTACTGTAACAAATTCAAAGCTTCATTGTTTTTATTTCAAGGTTATGACCACTTTTCAAGAGATGCTGCTTCTCTCTTAAAAGTAAATTCATTTTAATTCTGGAGTTTTATTAGGAATCTATTTGAGTTAGCAATACAGGAAGTTTCAGAAAAGTTCTAAAATTTGTGGGAAATAATCATAAACTTCAGTGATAAATGGCATATTCATTTGAATCAACTCAAATTATATTTCATAATTTATATTAACAGCTATGTTTTATTTTTAAGAAAGACAAAAGGAAAGTTTGCAGGAAATTGCTGCATTTATTCTATGAACGGGTAATAAAATGGGGAGAAAATTACCTCTAAATCATTTGTAAAGTTTTCTATTTACTCAAAATTCACTCTCTACAGAATTCTTAACCTAGCACAGGTATTTAGCTGGTCTATTCCCAGTGGGGAGTCTGTTAACAGAAATCCAAGTCCCAGAACAAAGCTGAGGTGGGATTGGAAACTAGTAATTACGACTGATTTTATACTTCTTCAGCTATGTACACACCCTTTGCTAAGAAGAGTCAACAAAAAGATTTAATATTTGTGACCATAAATGGATCAAACTGCAAGGAGGCAGGAAGAGAGGGCTGACTCCATGGAGTCTCTGAAGCATTCATAGTAACAGCTTATACCAATACTTATTAAGATGTGTGTGCCATGAACAACTGCTCTATGTACTGTAGATACGTTACCTTACTTTGTCTCCCAGCCCTATAGGATAGCAATGCTTATCGTCTGGAATTTATAGAAAACTGAGGCTTACAGAAACTGGATAACCTGCCCAAGGTCTTAAAGAAAACATTTTACTGCCCAAGTTCTGGGTCAACCACCTTTCCCAAGTGAAGAGTCTTCCTACAGAACAACAGCAACAAACCCTTGGAGGAATAAAAGTCCTTATACATGGAAAAAGTAAGAAAGTAAACTATAGATGGCAACGTCTCTTCTAGATTGTAGGTTTAGGTACAATACCACGCTTACAGCTGACAGAATCCAACAGTCCCTCAGAACTACATGAAGGCAATGGGCAGATCTGTAACCACCTGATTTCTGAGATGCATGCTGCATCCACTCTCATCTCACAGGATCAACAAAGCAGTCCCCTCCCCCAGTGTCTCTTATACCACTTTTCCTTCCCTAAGGAGACTGTAAATTCTCCCAAGGAGTTAGCAAACCTAAGGAAAAATACCAAAAATATGAACCACACTTACAAATGCCACCAATAACAATTCTCACCAGACGAAGGCCAGCGAGACATAAAGAACAACTGATGAGCTTCTGAGCAGCCCTGCTGGCTCCTGCAAGCCAAAGTTACCCACCGGGGCATCATCCTGTAGGCCAGATATGGTTGTGAGAGTATATTTAATGTCTTGTTGCATTACTGTATGCATTTTAAGAAAGCATTCAAAACAAAGCATTCAAATAGTATGTGAAGTAGCAATGTAACAATCTTGTTAAAAACAATGCGTTCACAACAAGGACCTACTGTGTAGCACAGAGAACTCTGCTCATTGTCATGTGGCAGCCTGGATGTGAGGGGACTTTGGGGGAGAATGGATACATGCATATGTATGGCTGAGTCCCTATGTTGCCCACCTAGAACTATCACAACACTGTAAACTGGTTATACTTCAGTATGAAACAGTTAAAAAAGTGTATTCAGAATATACAAATAAACAATCACATTTTACTCCACCACTTACCAAGAGTCAAAATATTTTTCTGATCATGTAACAAGAATTTGGTCCTCTATGTTATTTTTTAGAACTCTGTTAGAAATAACACAGTAGGTTCTATCTAGTTACTCGTAACTAGCAAGGTATTAAACATAAATAGGGATACAATGGGCCAAAATTCACTAATTTACCCAAAGCACAAGGATAATATATTGACTTTTTCCCTTTTAAAGACTATTACTCAAAATGAATCATTTAACTAGTTACTCATTTAATTAATGCTTATGAAATGACAGTGTCTCCTCAGTAGGTGCTAAGTCGTACAGGGTTTGCGCTCCGATGAAACCAATCCACGTGTAGAGATGCGAGAAACACAAAAGTAAATGGACAAGATGATTTCAAAATGGTGTAACTTGGAAGGGAGAGGAAAGAAGACTAATTTAGACTGAATGGTCCAAAAAAGCTTCACTGAAGAGGAGGCAAACAAAGGAAAAGTCATTCATTCACACTATGTCTCAAGTGAAATACCGCAAATTCAATATCAAGCAGCAGAAACTGGTGGTTTCGCTGTTATCCTAACAGTTCAGTAAATTACAAGGGACCAAAGGATATAAAATTACTAACATTGTGCATCCCTAAAGTTAAACATGAGATATCAGTGAGGGTATCTGGAAGTACAGTGTTACTACAACAAATACTAAAAACGTGGAAATGGCTTTAGAATGAAGCAATGGGTAGAAGCTGAAAGAATTTTGAGGAGCACGGGAAAAAAAGCTAAGATTTGCCAGGACATGCTTTTTAAAATATAGATATTAATGGCTCCCCTGGTGAGACTCAGAAGAAAGTGAGGAAGATGGTAGAGAAAACTAAATACCATCACGAACAGACTGTCAATAAACAGGTGAACATAACACGTGCTGCTGCTGAGGATGTGGATGGAAAGGAGGAACGTATTATTAGAAACTAGAGGAAAGGGAACCCTTGTTATGTCATGGCAAAGCATCAGTGAATTATGTCCTGCAGTTGTGTGGAAAGCAGAGCTTGTGAACTATAAAGCATATTTAGACAAGGAGGTTGGCAAGCAAACTGCTGAAGGTGCAACCTGTTTTTCTTTTACTGGTTATTGGAAAATGGGAGAGGAAAAAAGTACAAAATGAAAGAATGCTGTCAGATCACCATCATACAGACAAGAAACAGGCTGATAAAACGGTGCTGCCTTTCCTTGAAAAGAAAAGATGAAAACTGAAGGGCGGAGTCCAGAGGCCAGAAAGTGAAGCAGAGTCACCAAGAGTGTTCGTAGGCCTTGAAACCCAAAGTAGTTTGCAAAGTGTATGGGACTGAATATACAGGCCTTTTTCTTTCCACTTTATCCCTTTCTGAATGAGAATGACTATTACTGGTATCCTGATACTTTTGAACTGTGGTGTTGGAGAAGACTCTTGAGAGTCCCTTGAACTGCAGAGAGATCAATCCTAAAGCAAATCAGTCCTGAATATTCACTGAAAGGACTGATGTTGAAGCTAAAGCGCCAATACTTTGGCCACCTGATGCGAACAACTGACTCACTGGAAAAGACCCTGATGCTGGGAAAGACTGAGGGCAGGAGGAGAAGGGGACAACAGAGGATGAGATAGTTGGATGGCATCACCTACTCGATGCACATGAGTTTGAGCAAGCTCTGGGAGTTGATGACAGAAAGGCAAGCCTACCGTGCTGTAGTTGATGGGGTTGCAAAGAGTCAGACACGACTGAGTGACTGAACTGAACTGATGCCTGTTTTATAAGCTGCGCATTCTTACTATATTCTCAGAGCAGATAACATGTTTTCTAGTTTCACGGGTTCACAGATAAAAAGAAATTTGGTTCCAGTATGAATTATATGAAGATGCTCCCCCTTACCAGAAGTAGATTCTGAGATCTGGATGAGATTTCGGGTGTTGAGTTGATGCCGTAAGGGGCTGAGACTTTAAGGAGATCAAACCAGTCAATCCTAAAGGAAATCAAACCTGAATATTCACTGGAAGGACTGATGCTGAAGCTGATACTTTGGTCACCTGATGCGAAGAGCCGACTCATTGGAAAAGGCCTTCCTTTATGCTGGGAAAGATTGAGGGCAAGAGAAGAGTGCGACAGAGGATAAGATGGTTGGATGGCATCACCACCTCAGTGGACATGAATTTGAGCAAACTCCAGGAGACAGTGGAGGACACCAAAGTCTGGCGTGTTGCGGTTCATGAGGGTGCAGAGTCAGACACAACTTGGTGACTGAATAGCAACAACTGTTTTTGCACGTGGAACAGACATGAATCTTTGGGAGCCAGAGGCCAGATTATAGTAGACAGAATAACAGTCCCCAAAGATGCCCATGCCCCCAGCCCCTGGAATCTATTAGCATGCTATCCTACAAAACAAGGAACTTTGCAGATGTGATTCAAGACTCAGCTTGAGATAAGTCTGTTATCCTGGATTACCTGGGTGGGCCCAAAGTGATCACAAAGGTCCTTATAGGTGAAGGAGGGAGACAAGAGAGTGATGCTACATGAGAAAGTCTCCAGTCGCCACTGCTGGCTTTGAAGATGAAGACGAGGCCAGGAGCCAATGAAAGCAGGTAGTCTCTAGACAGAGGTTGGATTCTCTTCCACAACCTCCAGAAGAAAAGTAGCCCTAACAACATCTTGATCTGAGTTTGGCATAAGGCTCTGACCTACCGAAAGTAAACGTAATAAACTGTGCATTGTTTCAAGCCACTAAGTTTATGGTAATGAACGTTCCTTTTAAAATTGTTTCGTCCCATTTCTGTTAAGATTTTTAGCCCCGCTTCTGTTACAGGTTTTAATTAGTATTTAACAAATTATAACAGAATACAGCCTAAGCATTACAAAACCAGGTGCCGCTGACTTTAGCTTATTCAACTCAGATGCCATCTGGGGGTCCAGTGTCACACTCTGGGATGCCAGACACTGGGTCACTACAAGCCAGAACATGTGACCAAGAAATACAACAGAAATATGACAAATACATCAGGTCCTCCCATGTAAATCTGTGGTATACTGAATTTTCCAAGGTAGAGAGAAGTGCATCACAAAATACAAATCAAGATTGTGGTTGGACACTCAATTGTTGTCTTAAAAATCCTAGCACTCTTTTCAAGGTTTAAATAATATTTTCCACCACATCCTATAATATGGGTATCATATTTGAATGCAGAGTTCCAAAAAATAGCAACGAGAGATAAGAAAGCCTTCCTCAGTGATCAATGCAAAGAAATAGAGGAAAACAACAGAATGGGAAAGACTACAGATATCTCTTGAAGAAAATTAGAGATACCAAGGGAACTTTTCATGCAAAGATGGCACAATAAAGGACAGAAATGATATGGACCTAACAAAAGCAGAAGATATTAAGAAGAGGTGGCAAAAATACACAGAAGGACTATACAAAAAAGATCTTCATGACCCAGATAACCACAATGGTGTAATCACTCACCTAGAGCCAGACATCCTAGAATGCGAAGACAAGGGGGCCTTAGGAAGCATCACTACGAACAAAGCTAGTGGAGGTGATGGAAATCCAGTTGAGCTATTTAAAATTCTGAAAGATGATGTTGTGAAAAGGCTGCACTCAATATGCCAGCAAATTTGGCAAACTCAGCAGTGGCCACAGGACTAGAAAAGGTCAGTTTTCATTCCAATTCCAAAGAAAGGCAATGCCAAATAAATGTTCAAACTACTGCACAACTGCACTCATCTCACTTGTTAGCAAACTAATCCTCACAATTCTTCTAGCTAGGCTTCAACAGTATGTGAACTGTGAATGTACAGATGTTCAAGCTGGATTTAGAAAAGGTAGAGGAATAAGAAATTGCCAACATCTGTTGGATCATCAAAAAAGCAACAGAGTTCCAGAAAAAACGTCTACTTCTGCTTTATTGACTATGCTAAAGCCTTTGATGGTGTGGATCACAACAAACTGTGAAAAATTCTTCTAACAATGGGAATACCAGACCTGCCTCCTGAGAAATCTGTAAGCAGGTCAAGAAGCAACAGTTAGAACTGGACATGGAACAACAGACTGGTTCCAAATAGGGAGAGGAGGGTGTCAAGGCTGTATACTCTCACCCTACTTATTTAACTTATGTGCAGAGTACACCATGCGAAATGTCAGGTTGGATGAAACACAAGCTGGAATCAGGATTGCCGGGAGAAATATCAATAACCTCAGATATGCAGATGACACCACCCTTATGACAGACAAAAAGCAAAGAGGAACTAAACAGCCTCATGATGAAAAGTGAAAGAGGAGAATGAAATAGTTGGTTTAAAACTCACACTCAGAAAATTAAGATCATGGCATCTGGTCCCATCACTTCATGGCAAATAGATGGGGAGACAATGGAAACAGTGACAGACTTTATTTTGGGGGGGCTCCAAAATCACTGCAGATGGTGACTGCAGCCATGAAATTAAAAGACGCTTGCACCTTGGAAACAAAGCTATGACCAACCTAGACAGCATATTAAAAAGCAGAGGCATTACTTTGCCAACAAAGGTCTGTCTAGTCAAAGCTATGGTTTTTCCAGTAGTTACGTACGGATGTGAGAGTTGGACTATAAAGAGAGCTGAGCACCAAAGAATTGATCCTTCTGAACTGTGGTGTTGAAGAAGACCCTTGAGAGTCCCTTGGACTGCATGGAGATCCAAGCAGTCAATCCTCAGGGAAATCAGTCCTGAATATTCATTGGAAGGACTGATGCTGAAGCTCCAAAACTTTGGCCACCTGATGCAAAGAACTGACTCATCTGAAAAGACCCTGATGCTGAGAAAGATTGAGGGCAGGAGAAGAAAGGGATGACAGAGGATGAGATGGTTGGATCGTATTGTGGACTTGATGGGCATGAGTTTGAGGAGGCTCCGGGAGTTGGTGATCGACAGGGAGGGCTGGCGTGCTGCAGTCCATGGGGTTGCAGAGTCAGACAGGACTGAGTGACTGAACTGAACTGACTTACTATCATTGATAAATTAATTTCATGTTGTTTATAACTAACAGTCTAAAAATAAAGAGTAAAAAAATGAGATCTAGGCTTAATACAAAAAAATAATTTTAAGGAATAATACTACAGTATAACAACATAAAAGACCCTCCTCAGATATCCATTGTCACTTTCTTGAATTTATCTAAATGTGTCAAATAAACATAATGACTGTGCAACCAACTTGCTTTTAGATACCATGCACTTATTGGTTGTCATTTACTTTTACTGTTTCCTTTCTGTTTACATTCCCATCAATACTGAAAATGGCAAAGTATAAGGTTTATATTGCAGGTGAATTCTAGTCCCACACAAGATATTAACATAATTAAGAACTAAATATGGACTTGACAAAATAAAAGGTTTGTCAGGACAACTTACAAAGATTCTGCTCCTGAAGTTTCACAATAGTTTGGGAAGCGGATAGGGCATAAGGCAAAATCACTCTGGAAGCCAGAGTGCAAATATGCTTCACCATATGCCAAGCATTCCTGTTTGGAGAAGAATGGTGCCCTGAGGAAAAGAGCACGAGGACAGAGGGAAGCTAGGTCTACAAGAAAGCTTTTATTCTACAGGAAAGGAGAAGTCAAGAATGGTTTTCTGGAGTTAGCATGATATCTACTGCAGGCTAGAGGTGAATGAAAAGCAAAGGCAGGAAAGTCTACTGCAACTGGGCTGCCAGAGGCAGAGTAGAACCTGAACTATAAAAAATGAGAATGAAAAAGAGAAGATACAGAAACATCAGCACTTTCAAAACATAAATCCCCACCACCTGTGGCTTCTATTACAGTAACTGCTAATACAAAGCAGGTGAGGAAGAGAGAAACAACCTCTGTTGAAATACCAGATCCACTCACTCACTCAAGGAACTATCTGACATCTAAGATCCTGAGCCAACTCTAAGCAAATAGCTAAACCAATGCAAAATCAAAAGTTCTGCAATGCCATAATTTCTCAACTAGGGGAGTCACGGGAAAAGTTTAAAGAAAGCAAAGCGATGAACGGTACAGTTCCTCAAATAGCTCGTCAGTGGCAGGAATGGAAAAATATTCACCAAGTAGAAGAGATCCAGTTCCTCACATCATTTTAAGAAGCTAAAGAAGAAGATAAAAGGTGTGGATTTGTATTTGTTTGTTTGTGGAGATGACTCTGGTGGAGGGAAGGATAATGGGTGGAGTGAGAGAGAGTAACAGCTCAAAGTTTCAGAATCAAATAATTTAAAAACAATTTGTAAAAATTTTATTGGCATATTTTCTACCCTCATATATCATTGAAAATTATCATAAAATATGTAGTAAGTATCCATATGTACAATATAGTCTCACTGAAACAGGTTTAATGATGACGGTAAGTTGTAACATCCTCAAAGATATAACAGTAAGATTTTCCCTTGAGAAAGTCACATATAATGGAAAGAAAACTTTCATTATTAAAATAAGTTTCTTTCTTTAGGATTATCACTCTAATACTAAAGCCTGAAAGCTAAATCTAAAAGGTCGAACCACTTAAACCCTGACCTAATTTTCTTTAGGTCAATTAGACTAGGTCCTCTGTTTTGTAAGGCCTAATTCACTGCTCCTAATAAGGATAGTGAAATACCTCTGAGTTTAAAATATATATATTTGTTCCCAATAACATAGACATCCAGTACCAAAAACTTTTTACTCCTGTGTGTCTTATACCCGAATCTCTCAACCACAATGTCTAAAATATAATTCTTGCCTTAATAAAAAATGAAATATAATGGACTATTTACTACACCATCTTAAAGGTACCTTAGGTACCTTAGGTGCTTTATGCCTTAAATTAAAAAAAAAAAAATCATTTGATGAGGAAAAAAAAAAATAAACAGAAAACGAGATGTAAATGGAATTGACATTGGTTATAGGTTACCTAGACACCATTTTATATTTCTAGATGATTCAGTTGCTGCGTTTTACATGGAATGATTTAATTGAGCTCTTTACACACTAAGAACTAAAAAAAAAAAAAAATCCCCAAAAGAACCAAAGGTCAACACTTCACTGCTAAAGTCAAACTAGGAAAAAGAAATATTTTTTCAAACATTCCAAGAATAAGTCAACATTCTGTTTAAAAGAACTAGAATGTTGGAACTCTGGGCAAAAGGGTAGAGGGTAGGATGGGAGTAAGACAGACGAGGAGGTCGTCTGTTTTGTAAGGCCTAATTCACTGGGCCAATAATATGATGCTGTGATGGGACTTCTACAGAGAAAAGGTGTGGGAACAGCACAAGACTAAAGCTAGAAAAGAGAGCTGAAAAAAATTAGCTACCTAAAGATTCTAAGTCATTTTGAAAGCCTTCTAATGTTATTGGTATGGAGAAACAAAACTCCTTAATTTCTTCTGAAAATCGTAGCTCTGCTACACCTCCCTCAGAGTTCTCACTACAGTTCATGGTAGAGACCCAAACTCAGGTTCTACCCTACATATTCAGTATATATTTTTCAGTCTAGAAGAGCTACTCTCAGCTGAGATTAAACTTGCCCCTAGGGCATGTTTGAGACATTAGTTGGAGGCCAAAGATTCTGCTAAGCTTCCTATAAGGCACAACACAGCTTTCACAACAAAGAGATATTCCATCCAAAATGCCAGTAGTGCTAAGTTTGAGAAATACTGATCTCTTCTGAATATAAGCAAACACCAACTCCTTGGACCCTTATCCTTGTCTATTTCTAATAGACGTCTATGTAAAGCATATTACCATACCAGAGGACTCATTTTTCAAGGCTTTAAACAAACATGGTGGATAGCTGGCTCAAAATGAGCGTCACACAATACACTGAAATAATACATCAGAGCAGGAGTGCACAAACTGCTGAAGAGAACTTTTCAATCCTTTCTCCATTTTTGTCTCAAGCACATTCCATTTGAAAGAGGAGCACCTATATGTTCCCATACCAAGGTATGTCCCTTCTGTGTTCAAGATACTAAAAATACATTGCCTTCCTCAAAAGACTATTTCTTATTAATGTAAAAACTTAGGTAAACAGTATGAACTGAGAAAGATTTACTTTGGGTAGGGGGAGGTGTGGAAAAACCACCAGGTCTCTAAAATGCAAAGTTATTTCACAGTTTACTTGTAGAATGACTCAGATCATTATTACTTTTACTCATGCCAAGTTTGCAGCTTCTAAGCCTACCAGTAATGGAGAAAAAAACCCACCATTTTTCCTGCACTCATTAAACCAATGAAACAGAAGCTTACTGAAAATAGGCTTGTGCAATAGTATTTATTTTATTATAGCTGTTACAAAAATAAAAGCAGTCACTGCAGTGCAAATAAAGATTCTGAGATTTTTCACCTACTTTGCTACCTATAGGTAGGGTGGTGTGGTGTGTTTGCGGGGGGTGGGGGGGCGGGGCAAACAAAAGAAAATCCTAACTCACACATCGAAAATCTTAAACTGTGAATATTTTCCAAATGTATCCCTCAATCAAAATCCTGGATTACTCTCTTCACGTTCCCTTCCTTCAAACAGCTGGAAAAGACCTCCTCAGAGCGTTTTACCACCAGAACAATACTAAGAACAAATAAAAGCCTTGCGTCGACCTGGCAAATCTCATTCATCAGAAGCCCTGGCAGCAGAGGAGAATCCTGTTGTCCCGTGTGACCCATTCACACCTTTCACATCGGTTTTACTGAAGCCAGTTACCGAACTTTGGTGGTTCTCATGTCCCCACAGTTATTTTAAAAAAATCCAGCATAGCCTACTCCCCCTACGCAAGGTAAATGTAATCAGTGCTCCTTTAACACTTACTCAGTCGCCACAGGAAGTTCACCAGAAAGACACAATTCAACCCTAAGGAGGCCCCACAAAAGGTACACCGATTTCACAAAACGTGGCACTCTTGACATCCTCGAGGAAACCACAACCGCGATACGATACCTTGTACGCAGGGTTTTAGCGCGGGGGGTGCTTTTCTTTCTTTTTCGCCAATGCCCTTTCATTTTCATAAAGCTGAGCTAACTTAAAAGAAGGGGGCTTCCTTGCGAACCGCTCCTGGGCTCCTGGTGAAATTTCACACCAGGCACGCGAGTGAAGTCTTGCCGCGCCACCGGCGAGTTCTCCGCGGCCAAGGGAGCAAAGAGAAGGGGACCGAGGAGAGGGGCCCCCGCCTCAGCTCTGCGCGGCACAAGCTCGCGCTCCGAAACCATCCTCGGACGCTACACCATGCGCCCTCCGCCGCTTTGGCACGTCCCCTCCGGGTTTCCCAACGCCAAAGAGCCCAGCACAGCCGCGCCCGGCTCTGCCGCCCGACCCCCGGGTTCCAGGCCCACCAGGAGCCCAATCCGGCCCGGCCGCCCTTACCGAGCAGCAGCAGCTTGACCTCGCGCGCCGCCTTCTCGCCATCCTCGCGGAGGTTCCGGTCGATCATCTTACTCCGCTCCACCGCCGCCTTGTCCTCGGCGCTCAGCGTACAGCCCATTGTGCCAGGAGCGAAAGCTGGCTGCCGCTCCCTCCAAGTCCGGCGCGCTGCCTCGAAACACAGGTGAATTCTTTCTTTCTGGATGCAGGCGTTCGAATTCCTCCTGACGCCGGCCACGCCACCCCTACCTCCTTCCGAAACTGAGCGAGGGCAGCGCTCTCTGCCGAAGGGCGAGCAGCACCGCGCAGCTCTTTTCTACAGTCAGGCTCTACTCCTCGCCTCCCTAGGCGCCCCCTAAGACCAGGTTCCTAGGCTCTGGGAGCAACTGCCAGCGGCCTCCTACTGGTGGCCGCGCTGCAGCCTCTAAGAAGCCCAGCTCGCCGAGGCATCCGCGCGCCGCCGCGTCCCCGCCCCTGCCCGCCCCGCCCGCCGCCCCGGGCCCCGCGACCACTCCCAGAGCGCGCGCCCGCGCACGAGCCCTCGGACCTCGCCCCCTCGGATGGGCGCGCGCACCCGCGCTGCCGCGGACCCCGGCGCCGCACAGCCCGCGAGGGCCGGCCACCCGCGCGCGCCCGTGGGAAGCGCCCCTGGGAAGCGCCCAAGGAGCCCCAAACCTCTCGGGGAATTCCTCTACCTGGCTTCCTCCTCGAGAGTGTGATAATTTCTTCCCATTTACTCACACCCAGGGATGTGTGCGGACCTGCCCCTTGGGGTGCGGGTGGGAGAGCTGCCAAAGTTGGAAACCGAAAAAAAACCAGTCCTGGGCGTTTGAGCATGCCCAGCTCGGGCGGGCGCGCGAGGGTTTTCAAAATGCAAACCCGTGTCAGCGGGCCTTCATGGCGGTGGGAGATAGAGAGAGCTGTTTGGGAATGGAGCCATGGAGAAAGCCGAGCAGGTGAAGTGCGGAACAGAAAAGTCCCGAGAGGACAAGAGGTCAACTTTCTTCCTTTTTTATTTCTTCTCTCCTCCCTCCTACCATCCATTTTCACGTTCCTTTCCACAAGCAGAAAACATTTTGAAGGATTTCCTCAAACCTGAGAAAATATGAGACAAAGAATCAAAGAGTATATTTTTAAAATAAGAGCCAACACACCCACACAAACAAACCCGCTCCTCACCGTAACTGACCTCCTCTGGGGCGACATAGAAGCTTCTAAGCCAAGTTCTGCACCAATATTCATGACCATGTTAGTAAATCAGAAGCCACTGGGCATGTCATTCTTTATTGCAGGCTTTGGCTTCCTGAACCATAAAATGAGATGGAACTGATCCACACTATCCTCCATCCTTCCAGCTTTACCTGGTCTGGGAGAAATCACTTCTGTGGGTGTTGGAGGCATCTCACCCAGCGTGTCATCAATGAGCATAGGTTTAGGATCTGGTCTCTGTCCGTTGCACTACTACACTTTTCCTTACAGATATCACAGGAAATGTTGGTTGATTATAAGATTGGGTTGGTAGCAAAGAAAAACGTCTTCTTTGATGTGTTATATTAGGTAATTGCTCTAACAGAAACCAAAGAGCAACCATTTATAAGTCTTATTTTCTAAAAATAAAAATAAAAGGTTTGTTTAAAAAAACTGGGCTTGAGTTTTCCAAGAAGGTAAGGCTGAGCTGATGCTACAGGAAGGATAGCCTTAGAGTGGGTCTCCTAAGGAAGGCCTGGGGCCTGGGAGAGATTGCCAGTTTCCTCCTAATTGGACATGCCCTTTCCTGTTCTGCAGTAGTCAAACATGCTGGGCTCAAGAACTGCCATTTCAAGAACTGCCTCAGCTTTTCCTATGGTCTTTTGTAAGATATCAGCAAAAAGGAGCAAGCTTTGAATTATAATGAATCACCTTTACCCTCTTTGTATTTCTTGGCAGTATAAATGTTGATGTTCATCAGAACCTATGGAATTAAAGTTGACAGAGTGAGCTTTCAACATAGTGTTTGCATATTACAATTTTGTATTATCTGTGAGTCTTTTGATTGAAGCATCTTAGCACACATCAGTGTGTGCTAACAATAGGAATTTATTTCTCACAGCTTTGGAGGCTGGGAAGTCCAGGATCAAATTACCAGCCAATTTAGTTTCCTGTTGAGGACTCTGCTCCTGGCTTTCAGATGGCTACCTTCTTGCTGTGCTCTCACCTATAGAGAGAAAGAGTTCTAATCTCTCTAACTCTTCTTATAAGGACATTAATCCCATCATGGGACACCCCCCCCCCCCCGGCCAACCTGCCAAAGGCCCCAACTCCAAATTCCATCATACTGGAGTGAGGACTTCAACATATGAATGGCAGGGGCAGGGACACAAACTTTCACTTCATAACAGGGTATGTTTTGTTTAAGAGGAATAACCAGTTAAAAGAGTTAAGTGCAAAGTATATGATGGAAATAAAGGATTTTAATAACAAAACAAATGGTGTTACCAGCAAGAGGATTTTGTTAGTAGTGCAGATATAAGGTGATAAAAATCATTCAAATTAATAATTCACATAATTATGACATTGAAAAACATGATTCAACAACCTCATCAAGCAGGTGGAACAGATAGTATCAACTCATTTATTTTATAGAGAATGAAACTGAAATACAGAGGTTAAAGCAATCACTTCAGAGTACTGTTATACCTTCTGGCCATCATCTGTTTTAAACAACTATACTGAGATATAATTCACATTGCATTTATTTTATCCACTAAAAAAGTATATAATTCAATGGCTTCTAGTATTCTTGCAGAGTTGAGTGGCCATCACAACAGTCAACTCTAATAGAACATTTTCATAACCCCTAAAAGAAACCCCATGCCCTAAAGCCATTATTCCCCTAATCTTTCCACTGTCCCTCCTACCCCCGGTCCTAGGCAACTAATAATCTACTTTCTGTCTCTATGGATTTACCCATTCTGGACATTTTATATAAAAGGATTCATATACGTGGTCTTTTGCCACTGCCTTCTTTCACTTAGCATAAAATTTTCAAGGTTCATCCATGTTGTAGCATATTTCATACTTCATACATTTTTTTACTGCTGAATAACACTCATCATCACATGTTAAGAGAATCAGAGACAATGTTAAAAGATGAATTGGGATACATTCAGCTGAGAGCATCTAGGTCTTAAAGTAACTCCAAACTGTGTCATAAGGAATAATCAAAGAAACTGGGGATATTTAATGCAGCAATGAGAAGATATAAAATGGCATGATAGCTCTTTATGAATGACTGAAGAAATATCATAAATCAGAGGCAACAGACATTTTCTGTCTGGATTCAAGGTGGTAGATTTAAGAACTATTGGAAGAAAGCCAATAAATTGTACCTTGAAGTGGGAAAAAAAAAAAAAGTGGATAATTTCCCCCAAAGGAAATAAGGAACCTCGGAAACTCATTTATACTCAACTAAGATGTAAAAATCTAGACTGGGTGATCATATATTGGGGAAGATCTAGAGAGTGATGCTTTTGAAATCCCTTGCAGCCTTGAGATTACGTATCATTCAGAAGTTAAATGGAATTAGTGTGAGAACTGATATTAAAATTCAGAAATTCCTTCTGGCCTCACTTCCTTTCCTACTCATCCTGCCATCAATACACAAGCAAAAGTGGGAAAGGAGAGTTTATGTGAGACATGTTGGCTTAGTGTGTGGATGGATTAGTGTGGGGATATGGAGGAGCCAAAGGAGAGAGTCAGGACAACCTGATGTGTGTACACACACACATACACACACTCACACATGGCACCAGGGTAAGAGGAGACAAAAAGAGACAATAGAAAAGGCAGTGTGTATCTTTGTCTAGCTGAGCTGGAAGCAGAAGTGACATGTGGACACATTTCCATTGTTTACATTGAGAGTTCTGCTAAGAAGAGAGTCTGGTTTGGGGACAGGTTATACACACAGAATAGAGGGGTTAGCATGGCATCCATACCTGTCTATAGTTAGAGATAGAAAAACACCGAAAACAAAACCATTTTTATTAGAGATGTGAGAATCTGGGCAAATATTGAAATATGACAGCTCATGGAATAATTACTGAAAGACTCTAAAAGACAATCAGCACCCTTTGGTTTGCAAGTTACAGCACCGTGGGGCAGAAAAAATGGTAACATAAGGCCGTCGTCTCTGCATAGAACATACCACCGCTCAGGCACCAGCGCGTTGATGAACTGAAAGTGTATAGAGACAGCACTTGGGTGTGGATGTTCACATGCTGCCGATGGGCACTGCACCACTGGCAACGCTCAAGTCTCCCCTGCTTAGCTTCACAGACAGTGGCTGTGATAGAAAGGAATGGGAAAAGAAGAGGGAAAACATGAGAGAAAAGAGGCAGTGATTTCAACCAGCAGACTCATTTGTGAGCACGTATGAACATGATGCCAATTAGGACACTTAATTTCTTACTGAAGAGGGTACATCTTGAGTCATTGTCCATGAGGCCAAGGGCATTGAGGAATATAACAGTACATAAGCAAAGGTGGAAGATGTTTAAGAAAAAAAAAGACAGAGAGGTAATAGAGTATTTCAAATGCATCAAAAATACTCCCAGGGACAAGAATAAAGAAAAGAGTATTGGAAATAGTATTATGGTAGAAGAAGCTCTAAGCAGGTAATCAAATAACCTTAGAGCAATTCAAAGCTCTATTATCAACTGCATATCTGTCTTTGAAAGTCCCTTAACTAATATCCTTTAAAATATCCCTACCTATAAAAGTGAGTATGTTGAATCTGATCATCAGCAAGATACCAATAATCCTGGGTTCCAAGGAGCCTACCATTTCAACAGGAGATGGTTGGCAAATAAACTAAAGCATTTTGATGGACTGCAGTGAGGAAGCCATACCATGTAAAATCAAGAAGGAGGTAAGCACTGAAAATGCAGAGATTAATGAGGACATTTTCCAGAATGTTTAACCACGAAGAATGGTAGACACATGGGATGGTAGACGGAGAGGTAGGTTTGGGATATGCTGTTGTTTCCTTTAAGCCATGACTCTTCTTCCCAAATATTAGGCAGGGGTAGAAAAGGAAATTGTTACCATCCCAAGGAAGGAACGTGGCTGTCCCAATTTCTGATCTCTACCTCTGATTTTTCCATCTTATGCTGTCTGAAATCTCATCACCATCAATTCCTCAATCCACCCACCTTGCATCCATTGCCCTTATGCCTTTTCCCTGTCCCTTATGTCTTGTCATGTGATCATTTCTCTCCTTAAGCAACTTATGCAACTTGTACCAGGATAATCATTGCTTTGCAGATAACCTCCCAGAAAACCACACCATTGGATTCAACAGAAAACCCTCAAATTCGGTTAAATCAACTCCTAGCCTATCTGTGTCTGTACCTGCACAGCAGCTTAACTGGAGGAAAACAGAGTGATCAGCAATTCTGCCCTTCCATTTGCTCGGGCCACAAAGCCGGCACCATCTTTGATTCCTCCCTTCCTCTCAGGCCCCTGAGGAAATCCTGTATACTCTGCCTTCATATACATTCGGAATTTGGCCAAATAGCACCATCCACTGATATATCCCAGTTTGAGAGATGGATGCAATTTCACAATACCCTGTTTTCTTGTCCCTCTCTCTCTGCCCCTTATCCCTGCCTATTTTCTACCCAGCAAACAGTCATCCTTCAGAATGCTCATTCTTTACATGGAACTAGCCATCCATTCACTTTCCACCTTACTTAGAGAAAACTCCCACCTCAAGTTCTTATGACGACAAAGATTTGCTGGTTTATCAGACTCACTTTTTTACACTCAATATTACTTCCTACCACTCTCCTTGCCTTCAGTGATTCAGCCTCGCTAACATGAAGGCTACTCTTTGAACTTGCCAAACACACTTGTCATGGGACTTTTGTACTTCTGTTCACCCTGCCTGGAACACTCTTCCTCTACTTATCTGCTTGGCTCATACATCAGTCTCAGTCAAATGGCATCTTAAAAGGGAGATATATTGCTTAACCACCCACCTGTCACTCTTCATTCCTTGACTATGCACTGCCATTTCTTTATAACTTATCCCATCACACGCATATTTTTGTGACTTGTTTACTCCCTGTCTTCTCTCACTAGAACATAAATTCAAAAGAGCAGAGAATTTGTCTCTTTTGTTTACCGTTTTATCTCCAATCACTAGCATGTAAATGCCCATAGTAAACAAATGAAGACCTGGATTTAGAGTATGAATCTAACCTTCTGAACCATTGATTCTTTCACTCAACTATTAAAGACCTGTCATGAACCAGATAATGCTCTTAGCACTGGGAATGAAGTGGTAAATAAGATTTACTATGTTGGGTTAGGGGCAGTGGTAGAAGAGAGATGTTAAATAATTAGGTAAGTGGAGCAATTAAACATGATACAATTAAAAATACTTGTAAGTGCTCTGAAGATAAAGAAAAAAAGTGTTTTACGAGAGAATACACCAGTTCAGGCCTTCTGAGAAGCAAACTCCAAAACAGGGTTAGGCACGAGAGATTTATTGGGGGAAATGCCTATGAAGGGTAAAGGTGCGATGGGAACAGGAAGAGATGGGGCAAACTTTCAAAGGGGATGCAACTCTGACACCTGGGGAAGGAGAGAGAGAAGAATTGCGCAGGAAGAGTCTCAGACTATGTGACTCTGAGAAAGTCTTGCCCAGGCCTACGGGGCTCCCTTTCCCTACTCCCCAGTAAATACTGCTCATTAGACAAACCCTGCCTTGGGCAGAAACAGCCAGGGTCTAGGACCCCCACCTTGCTCTGTCATGGACTTTGGGCAACCTCAGACGGGATCACTGCAGTGGACCTAAAGATGGGGCAGTTGGAGGTGGTCAGCCAACTACGCTCCCCTAAAGTGGGATCCGAGTGTAACACTCTTGTGGCCATAATAGGGAGTTACTCTGACTATTGTAACTAGCAAGCAGAAAGTAATTTTTCTTCCAACCAAGGGTTCAGGGGGAATTACTTTCAACTGAGGGTTCAGGGATATCAGTCTGAGGAGGTGACCCTTTTGAACGGAGACCTGGAGGAGAAGAGGGAACCTGATTTGGGGGAAGAGGATCCAGTCTCATCGTAAACTGCCAGTAGTAAATCCCCAGGATAGAACTGAGGTTGGCCTAATCAAGGAACCCAAACACTGGTTTGACTGAACCGTAAGAGTGAAGATGAGAAGGGTGGGGGTGAGAGAGATGGGGGCTGAGAAGGAGATGGAGTCAGATCCTGCACAGTGAGGCAGACCATGCTTAGGTGGTCAGAATTTACTCTAACTTTATTCTAAACTGGAATTTGTGAGCCTCTGCTAAACTGGATATATCAGCAGATGTGTTTTGATGATTAAATAACATCAAGGATAACAGTTCCTGGCACATCATATGCTCCTAATTATTGTACTTTTTCTTTCTTCTTTGTCAGACCCAAGAGTTTAAGTATTTCACTGTTATATGAAACAGAAAATTAGGTGGAGAGAACAATTGAGGATGCTGAGGGCCAAGATGAGGGTCTGAGTAAGATCGAGAGAAGAAACTACAGAATAGTAGAATTCATGATATGGTGTCTATTTGTATTTCGGTGGACAATGCTAAATGATTTGGTTTTTGTGCTTCCTATTTGCCTTGTCTTTTCTTGCTTCTTAAATTTCATGCTTCTCTTTGTGAGAATAAGCCTAAGAATGAGGTCATGTCTTTTTTTGTTTTTTTCCCTCACATTTATTTGTTTAACCTGACCAAAATTTCAACATGCTATTCTAAAAAAGGATCGAGCAAACCTTGGGCCAAGCTTGAAGCATAAGCGAGCTTCTTCCAGAAAGCTACCTGGCTTTATTAAAGCCTACGTGTTTATTTACTACATTGGATTGAAAAAAAAACAGTTGTATTGACACCTCCCCTGCAGTGTTTGCTTCCTGCTGGCTCAGCTGTTTTTCTTCCCGGTAGCTCTCTCTTTAAACTGTGAAACCCGCATGTGTGTCTCTTATTCAGCTCAGCAGGAACTGCAACAGAAGGGCTGATCAGGACTGGAATTAGGAGCCAGGCCAAGGGGATTCAGGGAAGCACTGAGTGTTTTTCTGTCCCAATTACTGGTAACAGCAATATTACGTCAAATCACGGTAATAAAGAGGTTAGCAAAATACCAACACGTTATTAGGCTATGTATGGATTAGGGGCTAAAAAGCACAAAATATGATTTATATTAACATATTAAGAACTGAGTTCTTTGTAAGAGTTCAGGGTCACTGAATGGGGGGAAAAAAAGCTTGTATGAGGAACTTTAAGGCATGAAATTTTCAAGGTTTTCCGTACACACAACCACAGTAAAACAGAGTCAATTAGTCAGTGCTAAAGATCAGACTTTGTCTCCTGTGAGAATAGTGACTGGGATAAAATATATGTATTGGCAGAAAATCTCTGGCCACTGCTCCCTGGGCCTGGCCTATCCTTACCCCCTTTATTCCCAGCTTACTGTTACTATACCCCTAAAACCCAGGAAGATAAATTCAATCACTCAGGAACAGCATGAGGGCTGGTACGCTGGTTTCCTCCTAGGGATCCATGCTACCCTTGCATGCCCTGGGGTGGGCAGATGCAGTCTTGGCCTCAGCAAAGCTTTTCTCTGTCTTTTGATGCACTCTGGGTGGGTACGTGGGCTCAAGGTCTGCCTGGGGTACACTGTTTTGCCCAAGCAAGCTAAGTGTGTTGGCCCACAAATATTTAATATCTGTTGACTGAAAAGTGCTGCTTAGCTCTCAGGCTTCCACCACAAGTTCACCCTCATCCTTTAACCAAAGTTCTGCTTGCACAGCTGCTTGCAGAGTGGCGCTTTGATTCACAAAACGCTTGTGTTCTTTTCCTAAACAGCTCCTTCTAAACACCTGGCTGAGGAAGAGTGTTTATGTTGGTGGAGCACCTTCAAAGCATTTCTTAGTCCTTGAAAGTAAAATTCAAAACTTCTTCTTCAGCGCTTTCCTGGTGGTCCAGTGGTTAAGACTCTGCCTTGCAATGCTGGAGACACCGGCTGGATCCCTGGTCTGGGAGGATCTCACATGATGTGGAGCAGCTAAGTCCGTGGACCACAACTATGAAGCCTGTGCTCTAGAGCCCATGGGCCGCGACTGCAGTGAGAGAAGCCACCAAAATGTGAAGCCTGAGCAAGGCAAGAGAGCAACTCCCACTTACTGCAACTAGAGAAAGCCGGCGTGAAGCAACAAAGACCACTACAATCAAAAGCTTCTGCACAACAAAGGAAACTATAAGCAAGGTGACAAGACAGCCTTCAGGATGGGAGAAAATGATAGCAAACGAAGCAACAGACAAAGAATTAATCTCAAAAATAACAAGCAATTCCTGCAGCTCAATTCCAGAAAAATAAAAGACCCAATCAAAAAGTGGGCCAAAGAACTAAATAGACATTTCTCCAAAGAAGACATACAGATGGTTAACAAACACATGAAAAGATGCTCAACATCACTCATTATCAGACAAATGCAAATCAAAACCACAATGAGGTACCATTTCACGCCAGTCAGAATGGCTGCGATCCAAAAGGCTACAAGCAATAAATGCTGGAGAGGGTGTGGAGAAAAGGGAACCCTCTTACACTGTTGGTGGGAATGCAAACTAGTACAGTGGCTCAGACGGTAAAGCGTCTGCCTGCAATGTGGGAGACCCAGGTTCAATCCCTGGGTTGGGAAGATCCCCTGGAGAAGGAAATGGCAATCCACTCCACCACTCTTGCCTGGAAAATCCCATGGACGGAAGAGCCTGATAGGCTACAGTCCATGGGGTCGCAGAGTCGGACACGACTGAGCGACTTCACTTGACTTCACTTCACAGCCACTATGGAGAACAGTGTGGAGATTGCTTAAAAAACTGGAAATAGAACTGCCTTATGACCCAGCAATCCCACTGCTGGGCATACACACCGAGGAAACCAGAACTGAAAGAGACACATGTACCCCAATGTTCATTGCAGCACTGTTTATAATAGCCAGGACATGGAAGCAACCTAGATGCCCATCAGCAGATGAATGGATAAGAAAGCTGTGGTACATATACACAATGGAGTATTACTCAGCCGTTAAAAAGAATGGATTTGAATCAGTTCTAATGAGGTAGATGAAACCAGAGCCTATTATACAGAGTGAAGTAAGCCAGAAAGAAAAACACCAATACAGTATACTAACACATATATATGGAATTTAGAAAGAAGGTAATGATAACGCTGTATGTGAGACAGCAAAAGAGACACAGATTTATAGAACAGTCTTTTGGACCTTGTGGGAGAGGGTGAGGGCAGGATGATATGGGAGAATGGCATTGAAACATGTAAAACATCATATGTGAAACAAACTGCCAGTCCAGGTTTGATGCAGAATACAAGATGCTCGGGGCTTGTGCACGGGGATGACCCAGAGGGATGGTATGGGGAGGGAGGAAGGAGGGGGGTTCAGGATGGGGAACATATGTACACCCATGGCAGATTCAAGTCAATGTAGGGCAAAACCATTACAATATTGTAAAGTAAAATTAATTTAAAAAAATAAAAATATATATAATAAATCTTAAAAAAAAACTTTTTCAGAAGTTCATCAGATTATTAAGACTCCTTTTTAACATAAAGTAGCTGACAGGAAATTTTGGAGAGCATAGGAAAACATGGAGGAGGAAAAGGCAGCAATGGAAGCAGTGACTGCAGTGGAGCTAGTGTTCATTTATTATCACATTATTTATGCACAAGAAAAACATCTATTTCTGCTTTCTTGACTATGCCAAAGCCTTTGACTCTGTGGATCACAATAAGCTGTGCAGAATTCTGAAAGAGACGGGACTACCAGACCACCTGACCTGCCTCTTGAGAAACCTATATGCAGTTCAGGAAGCAATAGTTAGAACTGAACATGGAACAACAGACTGCTTCCAAACAGGAAAAGGAGGACATCAACGCTGTATATTGTCACCCTGCTTATTTAACTTCTATGCAGAGTACATCATGAGAAACGCTGGACTGGAAGAAGCACAAGCTGGAATCAAGATTGCCAAGAGAAATATCAATAACCTCAGATATGCAGATGACACCACCCTCATGGCAGAAAGTGAAGAGGAACTCAAAAGCCTCTTGATGAAAGTGAAAGAGGAGAGTGAAAAAGTTGGCTTAAAGCTTCCCATTTAGAAAACGAAGATCATGGCATCTGGTCCCATCACTTCATGGGAAATAGACGGGGAAACAGTGGAAACAGTATCAGACTTTATTTTGGGGGGCTCCAAAATCACTGCAGATGGTGACTGCAGCCATGAAATTAAAAGACTCTTGCTCCTTGGAAGAAAAATTATGACCAACCTAGATAGCATATTAAAAAGCAGAGACATTACTTTGTCAACAAGGGTCCGTCTAGTCAAAGCTATAGTTTTTCCAGTAGTCATGCATGGATTTAAGAGTTGGAATATAAAGAAAGCTGAGTGCCGAAGAATTGATGCTTTTGAACTGTGGAGTTGGAGAAGACTCTTGAGAGTCCCTTGGAATGTAAAGAGATCCAAGAGATCCAACCAATCCATTCTAAAGGAGATCAGCCTTGGGTGTTTTTTGGAAGGAATGATGCTAAAGCTGAAATTCCAGTACTTTGGCCACCTCATGTGAAGAGTTGACTCACTGGAAAAGACTCTGATGCTGGGAGGGATTGGGGGCAGGAGGAGAAGCGGACGACAGAGGATAAGATGGCTGGATGGCATCACCGACTCGATGGACATGAGTTTGAGTGAACTCCAGGAGTTGGTGATGGACAAGGAGGCCTGGCGTGCTGCGATTCATTGGGTCGCAAAGAGTCAGACACGACTGAGTGACTGAACTGAACTGAACTGAGAAATGTGATGTGGTTGGTTTTCTTTTTTAATTGGGATATAATCTACATATAAAAATCACCATTTTAAAGTGTACCATTCAATAGTTTTTAATTTACAAAATTGTACAACCATTACCACTAATTTCAATACACTTTTATGATGCCAAAAAAAGAGTTCTCACACCCGTTAGCAGTCATTCCCAATTCCCCACCCACCCCAGCCCTTGTTGTTGTTATTTAGCCATTAAGTTGTGTCTGACTCTTTTGTCACTCCATGGACTCTAGGCCACCAGGCTCCTCTGTCCATGGGATTTTCCAGGTGAGAATACTAGACGGTGTTGCCATGCAGTCCTCTAATCTTCTCGAACCAGGGATCTAACCCTTATCTCCTGTGTCTCCTGCATTGGAAAGTGGATTCTTTACCACTGAGCCACCAGGGAAACTCCAGCTCTTGGCAACTACTAATCTGATTTCTGACTCTGTATTTGCCTATTTTAGACATTTCATAAAAATGGAATCATACAACATATGATCCTTTGGGCTGGTTTTTTTATTTAGCATAATGTTTTTAAGTTTCATCCATGGTGTAGCCTGTATTAATCTTCATTTCCTTTTTTGTTGATAATATTATTCCATTGTATGGGTATGTCATGTTTAGTTTCCATTCATCAGTTTTCATCAGTCATCAGTTGGTAGGCATTTGGGTTGTTTCCACTTTGGGGTTATTATGAATATTGTTGCTATGAATATTTGTTCATAAGTATTTGTTTGAATACATGTTTTCATCTATCGTCAGCATAGCATACCTTCAGCATTTCACTTCACCTAGGAGTGGAATTGCTGGGTCATATGATAACTCTGGACTTCCCTGGTGGCTCAGACAGTAAAGAATCTGCCTGCAATACAGGAAACCCGTCTGATCTCTGGGTCAGGAAGATCCCTGGAGAAAGGAAAGGCTACCCACTCCAGTATTCTTGCCTGGAGAATTCCATGGATAGAGGAGCCTGATGGGCTACAGTCCATGGGGTTGCAAAGAGTCAGATATGACTGAGCAGCTAACACTTCATATGATAATTCTATGTTTAACTTGTTGAGCACCAGCCAAACTGTTTTCCAGAGGGCCTGTACCATTACATTCCTGCCAGCAGTGTGTGACGGTTGATGTGATTAGTTTTGAAATTTTAACTATTCAGTTCTGCTGCTGACACCAAATCAGGCTTTGTGTGACACTGCAATTTCAAAGAGAACTTAAAAAAAAAGCGGGGGGAAAGAAATTGAGAACATTGTGAACTGCATGGTCTTCCATTACTATTTAGTCTTTTCCTTTCATAATTTAAGATTCACTTTGTCCAACTATGCTTACTTATAGACAAAGGGCCATCCTATCACCTGCTTTAGTGCTGGTCACAGATTAGGAATTCAACCAGTATATATAAATGAGTAGACAAATGAATAAGTGGTAATTTTGGTGATCTCATTAAAAGCATTAAAAAGCATGAAAAGCAGTGTCTTCTTGATTCTTGCCACTATGGTATGCTCACCCCTGTTCTGTTGGTGTCATAACAGTTAAGTTCAGTGCAGTAAGATGAGCCTAGGAGTGAAGAAACATACCAGCTTCAATCCTGCCTTGAGACTAATTTGCTATAAGACACTGGATAAATGATTTTTAGCTTCCTCATCTATTACAGTAATGATATGTTTTAATCACTCAACAAGTTGTTGGGCAGGTCATAGGAAATAAGACATTTATAACCCTGACTCACTGCTGCCTCCCTGCTCTGGAGACCCGAGGCAGTGTGTGCTCTGTCTCTGCTTCTGCATACATTTCTTCTGTTCCTTACTGATTCCATCCAGACATATTTAATTTACACCCCCCCACACACACACATATACGCACACATACACACACACATACACACACTCTTACCTCATTTACATAATATCTACAGAGCAGACATAGAAACCAAATTACACAGAGTCAACTAAAAATCATATTAGGTTTTTGTTTTTTTTTTTCTTAAAGGACTTTTTTGGGTTAGATGGAGGCTGAGGCTTATCCTACCACCCAGGAGATTTTACAAGTTCTTTACTCCATGCAGCTCTGACACACAGCATGTCTTGGTCTCTTGGCCTCCCTGTCTCCTCTCGTCTTTCTCTGCCCTAGTCTCTGAGGAGCCAAATCCGACACCTTTCATTTTCTGGAACAGAGTTCCCTCAAGCACTCCTTTGTTCTTGGGACTCGGGAGGCACCCACACCCTCAAGATCTCACATCTCTTTCAAATAGTTTTCCAAAGTATTTTTTCTCCTCAACAAAACCAGTTTCATCCCTCAGAGAAATTCTATCTGTTGTGTATTATCTTAATACATTTTTTCACCTCGCTCACAAGTGAAAATGCTTTGGAAAGTTAAGGGGATTCGTGGCTACAAAGGGATCTGTCTGACCACCCCTTTCCTTGGGAAGGAAAAAGGGTTTCTCTTTCCAGTCTAGTGAGAACGATTCACCCAATAGCCATTTTGTCTATCTTGTTCTTCATCATTCATGGAAATATAGGCATGCGTGGGCACGTCATCCAAGCATAACCAGATTCCCTGTGAATTTGTAGTTGGATATGAAAGAGAGACCAGTGTCTTCAGGTGGCAGGATCTGTAAAATATATACTCTGGATCTGTGGGTAGTCACATTTTCATTCATGGGAAAGCAGAAGAAATCTATCTTTAGATTAAAATTTTTTAAAAAAAGCTTCAGGCAAACAGAGAAGAGAGAAGTTAACTGGCTTCTGTTTTTCTCCTAAGATCTTGATATGCTCCTGGTTTGATATACCAAGAGATGATTTTGCATTCTTATAATACAATCCTTTCTCCATGTTTTGCCCCTTACGTAAGCTTCTTTGAGTTGATTTTTATTGCTTGCAATCAAAAGATTCCTAATAAAAGAAATATTTACAAAATGAGGACTTGTTACTATTGAAATTTTTCTAAGCTTCCAGGAATAATCTCTCTTTTTGTTTTCAAAGTGTTATTTGTATGCTTTGCCTCATTTGATTCCTATGATAACCCTATGAAGCAGGTTGCACAAGAGTTACTGTCCTCATATCACATACGAGGAAGTTAACTTTCAGAGTTTAACTTACATACCCTTGTAAAATAATCAGTAAGTGACAGAGCCAGAAAGAGATGACAGACCTCCTGGTGCTTCTGTGACACTGTAGAAATGAGACAGAGAGGAGGGGTTCTAATTGAATTACAGTGTGTTTATATAAAAGTTGTAACTGTTGGAAATTTATCAATGCCTGAGCTGTGCTCAGTCACTTCAGTGGTTTCCAACTCTTTGCGACCCTATGGACTGTAGCCCGCTAGGCTGCTCTGTCCATGGGATTCTTCAGGGAAGAATACTGGAGTGGGATGCCATGCTGTCCTCCAGGGCATCTTCCCGACTCGGATCGAACCCACGTCTCCTGTGTCTTCTGTGCCTCCTGCATTGCAGGCAGATTCTTTACCCACTGAGCCACCTGGGAACCCCGTAACAATGCCAGATACCACTTATTATCTATTTAAGTCAAGTGAGATTGTAATACAATTCCAATGTGGGACACAGGACACAAAACCCTTCCTGAAATACGCTGATTGAAAAAATGTAACTGTACTGCTCTTAACCAAGAAAGTCTTATGTTTTTATTTATGGAGTAAGTAGCATAACTGATTCAAATTTTAAAATACTTTTTCTAGCAATGCTAAATATGGTATTAAAATTTATTCCCATATAATACCATAAAAGTCTATAATTTTCTCTACATTAGGTCTTAATCTTTTGTTGTCTAGGAACCTGTCAGTGGCCTGAGAGCTCTGGAATTTGTAATTCATACAATACTGAATCACTGAACATATATATGGGTTGAGTGGACTCAAACCTCTTGGAAAGCAAGACAGTCCTACTCCATTTATCTCCTCTAATGTGAAGTGTATTAGAAGTTCTCTAGAGACAATGTTGTTACTGATTCTGGATACCTAGAGCAGATCTAACAAGTTGGAGCACAAAGGATATAGACCTCCTTGAACTGGTCTGAGAACCATTCCATTCCACATCCTTCCCTGGTCAAACCCCGGAGGCTGCCCTAGGTGGGTAAATTCTGATGTGTTATCAGAAAAGAGATAACACACACTTTCTCCAGAGGGCTGGTTCAGTATACCTGTCCATGCAGGCTCTTTGTCTTCTGATGTGCTCATAGCATCTTCTAGAGTGAGGCAAAAATGACATATGTAGGCCACAGCTTTTAGCCTCTTAAATTCATGAGCTTGTATTCTATTTTTTAAAATAGAAGGTGCTTTCCTGGGGGTTCACCAGTTAAAGACTTCAAGCTTCCAATGCAGGGGGCCCGGGTTCAATCCCTGGTCAGGGAACTAGATCCCACATGCCACAACTAAAGATTTGACATGCAACTTTGTTTAGACTCCACATGCTACAACCAAGACCCAGTGTAGCCAAAATAAATTAAAAATAAATATTAGAAAAAGAATTACCATTACTTGAAAAAATAAATAAAAAGACAGTGCTTCATTTATCTAAAATTATTTTTAAAGTGTTCTCATATAACATATTTTTTCCGGAAAATTAGAACCATCTTAAATAGAATTTTAAAACATAATTTATTATTGATATAAATCTTCACAATATGTTATTTACTTTCTGCCTTAATAAACAGAAGGTATGAAATTTAAACTCTCTTTTATTCTTCTTAGGAGCGTCTTCTATTAGAACAATACGTGTAGGAGTTGCGTAAGGTCATTTGGACCAAATGTCTTCAGACAGCTCTGATGCCCCAGCTTCTAGTCACTTCTGTCTTGTCTTTGTTCCTGTTCTCATTGTCACGAAAACACTTCTTGTCACTACTTGTGTTCCTCCTGGAACTCCTTGTGACTGATTCTCAATTCTTTCACCCTTCGGTATAATAATCCACTATTGCTTTTGCTTTCTGTTATTTTCATTACTTCAATGATTTTTCCAAAAATTTCTCCTTGTTTTCTTTAATTGCTTTAAAATTTAGCACTGATGGTATTTGGTCTTTATAACCATGTCTCATGCATGAACATTACTTAAATTATGCTCCTAGCATTGTATATAAGAGTGAAAATATAGAAATCATCTAAATGTTTAGTAATAAAAAATATATCTAATATTCCACATAGTAAAATACTAAGCACTCAGTCAAATAAACAAAATATAGACCTATATTCATTGACTTCAGAGGATGTTTGTACAATATCACTAATTCAAGGAAGTAGTTTTTAGAAGAAGATGTTTTATAAAACCCTATATATATCTATGTATTTGGTTCAGTTCAGTAGCTCAGTCGTGTCCGACTCGTTGCGACCCCATGAATTGCAGCACACCAGGCCTCCTCCCTGTCCATCACCAACTCTCAGAGTTCACTCAAACTCATGTCCATTGAGTTGATGATGCCATCCAGCCATCTCAACCTCTGTTTTCCCCTTCTCCTCCTGCCTCCAATCCATCCCAGCAACAGAGTCCTTTCCAATGAGTCAACTCTTCACATGAGGTGGCCAAAGTACTGGAGTTTCAGCTTTAGCATCATTCCTTCCAAAGAACACCCAGGGCTGATCTCCTTCAGAATGGACTGGTTGGATCTCCTTGCAGTCTAAGGGACTCTCAAGAGTCTTCTCCAACACCACAGTTCAAATGCACCAGTTCTTCAGTGCTCAGCTTTCTTCACAGTCCAACTCTCACATTCATACATGAACACTGGAAAAACCATAGCCTTGACTAGACGGACCTTTGTTGGCAAAATAATGTCTCTGCTTTTTAATATGCTGTCTAGGTTGGTCATAACTTTCCTTCCAAGGAGTAAGTGTCTTTTAATTTCATGACTGTATTCACCATCTGCAGTGATTTTGGAGCCCAGAAAAATAAAGTCTGCCACTGTTTCCACTGTTTCCCCATCTATTTCCCATGAAGTGATGGGACCAGATGCCATGATCTTCGTTTTCTGAATATTGAGCTTTAAGCCAACTTTTTCACTCTCCTCTTTCACTGTCATCAAGGGGCTTTTTAGTTCCTCTTCACTTTCTGCCATAAGTAAGGGTGGTGTCATCTGCATATCTGAGGTGATTGATATTTCTCCCAGCAATCTTGATTACAGCTTGTGCTTCTTCCAGCCCAGCGTTTCTCATGATGTACTCTGCATATGAGTTAAATAAGCAGGGTGACAATATACAGCCTTGACATCCTCCTTTTCCTATTTGGAAGCAGTCTGTTGTTTCATGTCCAGTTCTAACTGTTGCTTCCTGACCTGCATATAGGTTTCTCAAGAGGCAGGTCAGGTGCTCTGGTATTCCCATCTCTTTCAGAATTTTCCACAGTTTATTGTGATCCACACAGTCAAAGGCTTTGGCATAGTCAATAAACCAGAAATAGATGTTTTTCTGGAATTCTCTTGCTTTTTTAATGATCCAGCACATGTTGGCAATTTGATCTTTGGTTCCTCTGCCTTTTCTAAAACCAGCTTGAACATCTGGAAGTTCATGGTTCACGTATTGCTGAAGCCTGGCTTGGAGAATTTTAAGCATTACTTTACTAGCGCGTGAGATTAGTGCAATTGTGCAGTAGTTTGAGCATTCTTTGGCATTGCTTTTCTTTGGGATTGGACTGAAAACTGACCTTTTCCAGTCCTGTGGCCACTGCTGTTTTCCAAATTTGCTGGCATATTGAGTGCAACACTTTCACAGCATCATCTTTTAGCACTTGAAATAGCTCAGCTGGAATTCCATCACCTCCACTAGCTTTTTTCGTAGTGATGTCCTCTAAGGCCCACTTGACTTCACATTCCAGGATGTCTGGCTCTAGGTGAGTGATCACACCATTGTGATTATCTTGGTCATGAAGATCTTTTTTGTACAGTTATTCTGTGTATTCTTGCCACCTCTTTTTAATATCTTCTGCTTCTGTTGTCCATACCATTTTTGTCCTTTATTGAGCCCTATATATATAAATATAGATTTATGTGTATAAAGTAATATTAAATGGAAGTATAACATAAGCCATGAATGTAACTGAAATTTTGTGGTAGCCAATTTAAGAAATAAAAATATCCAGAAAATAAAAGTAGATTAGATTAAAATATTCTACTTAATCTGTTAGATCCAAAATACTAATATTTTTAACATATAATCTGTAAGAGTTATTACTAGATTTTTTTGAGTTTTTTGTGTTGGCTTTAAAAATATAGCATATATTTTACATTTATAGCACATCTCAATTCAGACACTGTATTTTCAATCAAGCAAAACACCATCACACCAAACAATAAAGTGGTTTTTAAGAAAAAAAAAAATATTTTATGCTGCCTCAATTTTAAGCTGAAGCTCTAATACTTTGGCTACCTGATGTGAAGAGCCAACCCATTGGAAAAGACCCTGATGCCAGGAAAGATTGAGGGAAGGAGGAGAAGGGGCGACAGAGGATGAAATGGTTGGATGGCATCACCAATTCAATGGACTTGAGTCTGAGAAAATTCCAGGAGATACTGAAGGGCATGGAAGCCCGGCATGCTGCATGCAGTTCATGGGGTTGCAAAGATTCAGACATGACTGAGCAACTGAACAACAACAGAAATAAATAAGTAAACTAAAAATTCAGTTCCTCATTTGCACTAACCATGTTTCAAGTGCTCAATGACCATATGTAGATATCCTGGGGAAAAATATGGAAGTTATTTAATAAAATATTAGTTGAGGTTTTGACATGTTGATGGGGTGACAGGTATACTTAGATTATTTTTCCTTATATATTTTTCTAAGATTTCTACAATTACATATACATTTCTTTGTAAGTTTTCAAAAGAGAAAAAATGTGTCTCTCTAAACTTAGTATATTTGTTTTGTTTTTATTCTCTCAGCTGTGCTGTTGCTCCAGATATTCTTGGATTATTTATATTTTTTGAATTTTCTAGACAATTGAGTCTGGGTTAGACTGTCAAGTCATCCAGTTTCACGCTCTGACCTTTTTAATATAACAAACATACTTTATAAATAATCTATTCATTTAATCCTACATTTACTCACCAGTTAGCTATCAATTGCTATAGAGGGCAGACACTGACCTAGGCTTAAGAAAGAAAAAAAAAAAAAGAAACTGATCCAGAGTGTCAGTGTTCCTGTTCTCCAGGAGCTTCCATTCAAATGAATATTCAAATGGATAAAGAGTGAAGAAGAAACCAAATCAGGGCACTTGTCTGCTGGTCCAGTGGTTAAGGAAGACTTCATGTTCCTAACACAAGGTATATGGGTTCCGTCCTTGGTTGGGAGAACTAAGATCCCACATGCCAAAAACAGAGGAAGGAAACCAAATTGGATGTTTTCAGGTGGTGATAGACAGGTGTAGGGCTAAATAAGCAGAGTGAGAAAATAAAGAGTGGTGGGCAGAGGCTACCGTAAATGGTTTTGGGGAGGAGAGGACTCTGCAAAACAGACGATATTTAAATTGAAATATGAAGGATGAGAATAAGCCAATGGAAGGCTAGGAGTGGAAGGAAGGTCAGTTCCTTCCATAGAAAGCCAACGTGGATACTGGAAGAGCCGCTGACTGAAGAACAGGCTGTTAACTGAGAAGCAATACAGGGGATCTGTATTTGCAGAGGTAAATAGGAGCTTGATTGTATTTGGAAAGATGCTATGGGGAACAATTGGAGGAGAATAAACCAGGCAAGAATAATGGAGTGGTTTGCCATTTCCTTTTCCAGGGATCAAACCCACATCTCCTATGTCTCCCGAATTGACAGGCAGGTTCTTCACCACTAGTGCCACCTGGGAAGCAAACAGAGCTCAGAGGTAAAGAATCTGCCTGTCAATGCAGGAGATGCAGGTTCAATCCTGGGTCAGGAAGATCCCCTGGAGAAGGAAATGGCAATCCACTCCAGTATTTTTGCCTGGAAAACCCCATGGACAGGGGAGCCTGGTGGGCTATCGTCTCTAAGAGTCAGACACAACTTAGAGACTGAACAACAACAAAACAGAGAAGAGCAGGGATTGTAATTAAGAAGTTTTTGTGATATTTTACACAACACAATGAAGATGATTTAGGACTGGTGAAGTTCAGAAAGACAACTGACATCTTTTAGATAAATTCAAGACATATTTTACAATTAATTAGACCAACAGGACTTGGTGAGCAATTGGATTTATGGATGATGGTATGGAACAGAAAGGAATCAAGTATGATTTTTAGTTTTAGGGTTTTTTTTTTTTTTCTTGACTTGAATAACTGACAGAGTCATTGCATAAAGTAGGAGTATAAAATGATACAGCCTCTGTGGAAAACAAAGGGGCAGTTCCTCAAAAAATTAAAAAATGGAACTACTATGAATAGAGAAGAAGTAGGTTAGTGGAGAGAATCATCAGCTACCTTTTGGACATTTCCTACCAGTTAGGTATCTAGGAGATGTCAGGTAGGCAGCTGAATACATGAGTCTAGACTTCATGAGCCAGGATTCAGGCCGAGAAGACATATCTGACATGGAGAAACAGGCCTGCAATGTGGGAGAGCAGGAATACTATTTAAAGCTATGAGGAAGAGAAAAGTCAACCTGAGATGAAGATGCAGATAATAAAGAGTAAGGGGCACACCAGGATGGCATTTAGTCAGAGCTACATCAGGAACAGACCTTGGGGAGATAGTGACGCATGAGGAAAAACTGAAACTACTAGGTCAAGGAGTCCAGGAGGGAAGGCTTCCATAAGAACGGTATTCCTGTCATGTTGAATATACTGTCAAGGGGCCATGTAGGTTAAATACAGACAAATTTCTGTTGGAATTGGCAACTCTCAGGTAGCTGGTGACCTTCAAAAGAAGAGTCCGTGGAAGGGAGAATAAAGCCAGATATGTGTAGTTTGATGGATGAATTGGAGAAATGAAGTTGGAGAGAGTACATAAAGCCACTAACTATCATTTTCTGGGAAGAGGAGTAGAAAAACAGGACAGTAACTGGGGGAAATGATGAGGTTAGGGAAGGGATTTAAAAATGGAAATAGCAGGGAATTCCCTGGCATTGCAGTGGTTAGGGCTCCACGCGTTCACTGCCGAGGGCATGGATCCAATCCCTGGCCAGGGAGCTAGGATCCTGCAAACCTCATGACACAGCCTTTTTATTTTTAAGGAACTAGTAGAGAATATCTGTATGCTAGTGGAATTACGCCAGTACAGTGGAAGAGACTGATGACAGATGAACAGATTGAGGAGGTGGTAGGGAGGAGGCACGGCTGAGGAACTGAAGTCCTTGATAAGCCAAGAGGGGAAGGAGGCCGGTGCCTGCAAGAATAGACTTGATTGGACACTCCATTCCTACGCCAAGTAGGAGTTCAGAGAAAATGAATAGACTATCTGCTGGGAATATGAGGGAGCCACCCTGCAGTAACTTTTTTCAGTGAGCAATAAAGTGCAGTGTACCTCAGCGGAGAGTTAAACACTATGGGAGAGGGAGGGCAAGTATCCCGTGAATGGATGATACGAGCAACAGTGAACTAACTGGGGGTGAACAGGGAACCAACTGGGGAGGGACATTCTCACTAGGAGAAGGAGGGGATGTTTCACAACAGATGCACAACCTCTGTTGTGCTTTGATGTCATAATGAATGGGTTACGTTTCAAGACATGAGGATGAGAGTATCAAGTAACATGACTCACATATTTTTAAAGGTTCAGGAAAACAAGGTCCTATGATCAGTCCTGGGTGTTCATTGGAAGGACTGATGTTGAAGCTGAAATTCCAATACTTTGGCCACCTGATGTGAAATTCCAATACTTTGGCCACCTGATGTGAAGAGCTGATTCATCTGAAAGACCCTGATGCTGGGAAAGATTGAGGGCTGGAGGAGAACAGGACAACAGAGGATGAGATGGTTGGATGGCATCACTGACACAATGGACATGGGTTTGGGTGGACTCTGGGAGTTGGTGATGGACAGGGAGGCCTGGCGTACTGCAGTTCATGGGGTTGCAAAGAGTCAGACACAACTAAGTGACTGAACACAACTGAACGTAAACTTTAGAATAAGCTTTCTAACTATTTGTTAGAATCTAACTGATTCTGTTTTCATTTCATTCACCGAGTTTCTGTTTTGTTTTTCGTGATCTGGGAAGCACTTGATTATCTACATTTGCTGACACCTGGCCAGACTAAATGTCTTCAACAGAGTGATGTTTAAATAGAGTTCCTAAGATAGAATGTCTTAAAACTACCATTTACTGTAGTATTAATGGTAGATTGTACATCATATTTTACAATATTGAAGGGTTCTACATCATATTTTCCATAAGATTTTCTAAAATATATACATATGCATGTGCATGAAAATTTATGTTAAAATATTCAAATAAGTAAATAAGATAAACTATAAAATAATCTGTTCATGGGGTTCTCAAGGCAAGAATACTAAAGTGGTTTGCCATTCCCTTCTCCAGTGGACCACATTGTGTCAGACCTCTCCACCATGACCCGCCCGTCTTGGGTGGCCCCACAGGGCATGGCTTAGTTTCATTGAGTTAGACAAGGCTGTGGTCCTAGTGTGATTAGATTGACTAGTTTTCTGTGAGTATGGTTTCAGTGTGTCTGCCCTCTGATGCCCTCTTGCAACACCTACCGTCTTACTTGGGTTTCTCTTACCTTGGGCATATCTCTTTACGGCTGCTCCAGCAAAGTGCAGCCACTGCTCCTTACTTTGGATGAAGGGTATCTCCTTACCGCTGCCCCTCCTGACCTTGAACGTGGAGTAGCTTCTCTCAGCTCGCCTGTGCCCCCACAGCCACCACTCCTTGGACGTGGGGTTGCTTCTCTTGGCCGCTGCCCCTGACCTCGGGCCTGAGGTAGCTACTCTAGGCCGCTGCCCCTGACCTCGGGCGTGGGGTTGCTCCTCCCGGTCGCCACCCCGACCTTGAACATGGGGTAGCTCCTCTCGGCTGCTCCTGCACTGTGGCAGCCTGGCATTCTAGGCCACCACCCCTGACCTCGGACGTGGGGTAATTTCCCTAGGCCACCGCCCCTGACCTCAGATGCGGGATAGCTCCTCTCGGCCACTGCCCCTGACCTCGGACATGGGGTAGCTCCTCTTGGCTGCTGCCCCTCGGGCATGGGGTCCTCCCGGCTTCTGCCCCTGACCTCGGATGTGGGGTAGCTCCTCTTGGCTGTGCTTGTGTTATTGAGCAATATCAATAACCTCAGATATGCAGATGACACCACCCTTACTTATGGCAGAAAGTGAAGAGGAACTAAAAAGCCTCTTGATGAAAGTGAAAGAGGAGAGTGAAAAAGTTGGCTTAAAGCTCAACATTCAGAAAACAAAGATCATGGCATCCCATCACTTCATGGGAAATAGATGGGGAAACAGTGGAAACAGTTGTTTCCTGTATGTTGTACCTGTACATTATCAACTAGTTCAGTAAATGGGCTGTGATTTCAGTATATGATGGTGTGTCCACTTGTATATAACAAAACTATTTTTTAGAGAGTAATCAAATAAATCAATAGAGAATGCAAATATATTAATTTTTAATTTCCTTAGTGTACTGAATTTCAATAGATTTATTTTTAGTTGAATTATGCAATATGTTTACTGGGTAAATGAAAATATGTAATTACCTTTCCCTATCTTACTGCACTCTTAATTGATTTGACTAGGTCTCACACAAAATTAATATATATCAACAGTATTATTTTTCTTGTGTTAGTAGTCTGTCATACCAACATAAATACAGAAAATGTATTATTTATTCTAATACTGTTTCAAAACACATAAAATAACTACATTCAAAGGCTTCAAATGAACAAAACTCAGTACATTTGTTAGGACACATGACTTTGATATGATCACTTAGCAATAATGTTGTCCCTTCAATGTATCAAAACCTCATCTCTGAGGCCTCAGCCAACCATCAAGACTCACTATCTCTTGATCCTCCTCCTTGGAAACAGTTTCCTATCAAACTGTATTTCTGTCCTTTCTTTTTTAATATCATGTAGGCCAGCACCACTAATAAGTGACTTCCACTAATCAACGAACTATACTAAGTCCACTAATCAAAATATAAAATCTAGATATGTCTATTTCACCTCCAATTAATTTTAATTAAATATAATTAAACTCTATCCACATTTCTGTCTGACAACTAGCATCTGCTCAGTTCAGACTATCATGTCAGGCCTATACTACTAAAATGTAGGTTTGACCATTTATTTTAAATTTCAGTTTTGGATAATTTAAACTCAATTTGGAGAATGAAAGAATCAAATTAAATTACACAGTTTTAAAATGAAAGGACAACCCACCGAATGGAGGAAAATATTTGCAAATGAAGCAACTAACAAAGGATTAATCTCCAAAATATATAAATAGCTCATACAGCTCTATGTCAAAAAAACAAATAATCCAACCAAAAAATGGGCAGAAGGTAAGACATTTCTTCAAAGAAGACATACAGATGGCCAAAAAGCACAGGAAAAGATGCTCAACATCCCTAATTATCAGATAAATGCAAATCAAACTATAATGAGGGGCTACCTCACACTGGACAGAATGGCCATCATCAAAAAGCATACAAACAATAAGTGCTGGAGAGGCTGTGGAGAAAAGAGAACCCTCCTACACTGTTGGGGGAAACGTAAATTGGTATAGTCACTATGGAAAACCGTATCAGTTCAGTTCAGTTCAGTCACTCAGTCGTGTCTGACTCTTTGTGACCCCATGAATCGCAGCACGCCAGGCCTCCCTGTCCATCACCAACTCCCGGAGTTCACTCAGACTCATGTCCATCGAGTCAGTGATGCCATCCAGCCATCTCATCCTCGGTCATCCCCTTCTCCTCCTGCCCTCAATCCCTCCCAGCATCAGAGTCTTTTCCAATGAGTCAACTCTTTGCATCAGGTGGCCAAAGTACTGGAGTTTCAGCTTTAGCATCATTCCTTCCAAAGAAATCCCAGAGTTTTAATCTCCCTCAGAATGGACTGGTTGGATCTCCTTGCAGTCCAAGGGACTCTCAAGAGTCTTCTCCAACACTACAGTTCAAAAGCATCAATTCTTCAGCGCTCAGCCTTCTTCACAGTCCAACTCTCACATCCATACATGACCACAGGAAAAACCATAGCCTTGACTATACGGACCTTAGTTGGCAAAGTAATGTCTCTGCTTTTGAATATGCTATCTAGGTTGGTCATAACTTTCCTTCCAAGAAGTAAGCATCTTTTAATTTCATGGCTGCAGTCACCATCTGCAGTGATTTTGGAGCCCAAAAAATAGCACTAAGAATATAGCTACTGTATAATCCAACAATCTCACCTCTAGGTGCTTATCCGGGAGAAAACCATAATCCAAAAAGTACATGCACTTCAATGTTTATAGCAGCACTATTTACAACAGGCAGGATATGGAGCAACCTACATGTCCATGGACAGAGGAATGGATAAAGGAGGTGTGGTACATATGTATGATGGAATATTACTCAGCCATTAAAAAGAATGAAATAATGCCTTTGCAGCAACATGGATGGACCTAGAGATGATCATACTAGGTGAAGTAAGTCAGAGAGAAAGACAAATATCCTATGATATCACTCATATGTGGAATCTAATTTTTTAAAATGATACAAATGAACTTATTCACAAAACAGAAACAGACTCACAGATATAAAAAACAAACATGGTTACCAAATGGGAAACGTGGCAGGGAGGAATAAATCAGGAGTTTGGGATTAACATACAATGTACTACTATATATAAAAAATATATAGTATATACTTCCCTGGTGGCTCAGAGGTTAAAGCGTCTGCCTGGAATGCAGGAGACCCAGGCTCGATCCCTGGGTCAGGAAGATCCCCTGGAGAAGGAAATGGCAACCCACTCGAGTACTCTTGCCTGGAGAATTCCATGGCGGGAGGAGCCAGGTAGGCTACAGTCCATAGGTTCGCAAAGAGTCGGACACGACTGAGCGACTTCACTTTCACTTTCACTTAGTATAGTATATATATAATACAGTATATAGTATAAAGCCAACAAGGACATAATGTAGAGTACAGGAATCTCTACTTAGTATACTATATGGGAAAAAATTTGAAAGAGATTTAATATATATGTGTGTGTGTGTATGTGCATATGTATTTATAAAACTGAATCACTTTGCTTTACACCTGAAACTAATGCAGCAATGTAAATCAATTATACTTCAATAAAAATTTTTTAAAAAGGAATTTAATTAAGGATATAAAAATTGCATAGTTTTTAAAATGTTTATCTCTTTATTCCCAAAATTATTTGTTTTAATGCTGAAACTATACAAGATTTCAAAAGTAAATATAGTGTAATTGTTAAAGCAAAAGTTTCAACAATTATGTACATTGATTATATAAACATTAAAAATTATAAGCATAAAATTAATCTTGCCACATATTAATGTTCTTTAATCAGTTTGTTACATATAATACTATTTTGTATTATATGTTTGTTACATATAATATTACTATTATATAGTATTTTTAAGAGTATATTTTTTCAGCAGATTTTCTTAAAAAGTGTCTTAATTATTCATTTTTATACAGTTACTTACAATATTCTTCAAGGTTGTATTCTATGTTTACCAAACGAGATTGTTGGTAATTTATAGTAATATTTCTTTGTGGACCACTGTATTTTTAATTAAACATATAATCTCTTACAGACATTAAGATGCCTGGTAAGATCTGAACAAATTTTGCTAACTGGAGGATATTGTCAGTTCTTTTTTACTTTTGCCATTCAAATATGCAAGTATTTGACCTAAATATTTTGACAGGTTTTCTTTTTGTTTCCATTCAGAAAATCTTTCTTTAATGTACATTTTATAAGAAAAAACTTGTCAGTTACTTCTGTTATTATTGTCTTGATGTTTCAACATAGTGTAGGTCTTTTTTACAATTTTTAGAGAAATTTATAAATTTATTAAGAATAAGGCCTCTGTCAAAAGGTTCATCTCCAACTGAGATATTCCAAAGTGCAATCTTACTCTTCAAAAATTAAATGTGTTCTCTGTTTGAGCTCTCAGCCTTAATTTATTCAGTTTCTCCTTTGCTTTTCAGTTCAGTTCAGTTCAGTTCAGTCACTCAGTCGTGTCCGACTCTTTGCGACCCCATGAATCGCAGCACGCCAGGCCTCCCTGTCCATCACCAACTCCCAGAGTTCACTCAGACTCACATCCATCAAGTAAGTGATGCCATCCAGCCATCTCATCCTCTGTTGTCCCCTTCTCCTGCCCCCAATCACTCCCAGCATCAAAGTTTTTTCCAATGAGCCAACTCTTCGCATGAGGTGGCCAAAGTACTGGAGTTTCAGCTTTAGCATCATTTCTGCAGCAAAAGATGGAGAAGCTCTATACAGTCAACAAAAACAAGACCAGGAGCTGACTGTGGCTCAGATCATGAACTCCTTGTTACCAAATTTAGGCTTAAATTGAAGAAAGCAGGGAAAACCGCTAGACCATTCAGGTATGACCTAAATCAAATCCCTTATGATTATACAGTGGAAGTGAGCAATAGATTTAAGGGACTAGATCTGATAGATAGAGTGCCTGATGAAATATGGTATGAGGTTCGTGACATTGTACAGGAGACAGGGATCAAGACCATCCCCATGGAAAAGAAATGCAAAAAAGCAAAATGGCTGTCTGGGGAAGCCTTACAAATAGCTGTGAAAAGGAGAGAAGTGAAAAGCAAAGGACAAAAGAAAAGATATAAGCATCTGAATGCAGAGTTCCAGAGAATAGCAAGAAGAGATAAGAAAGCATTCTTCTGCGATCAATGCAAAGAAATAGAGGAAAAGAACAGAATGGGAAAGACTAGAGATCTCTTCAAGAAAATTAGAGATAGCAAGGGAACATTTCATGCAAAGATGGGCTCGATAAAGGACAGAAATGGACCTAACAGAAGGAGAAGATATTAAGAAGAGATGGCAAGAATACACAGAAGAACTGTTCAAAAAAGATCTTCATGACCCAGATAATCACGATGGTGTGATCACTCATCTAGAGCCAGACATCCTGGAATGTGAAGTCAAGTGGGTCTTAGGAAGCATCACTATGAACAAAGCTAGTGGAGGTGATGAAATTCCAGTGAAGCTGTTTCAAATCCTGAAAGATGATACTGTGAAAGTGCTGCACTGAATATGCCAGCAAATTTGGAAAACTCAGCAGTGGCCACAGGACTGGAAATGGTCAGTTTTCATTCCAATCCCAGAAAGGCAATGCCAAAGAATGCTCAAACTACCACACAGTTGCACTCATCTCACATGCTAGTAAAGTAATGCTCAAAATTCTCCAAGCCAGGCTTCAGCAATACGTGAACTGTGAACTTCCCGATGTTCAAGCTGGTTTTAGAAAAGGCAGAGGAACCAGAGATCAAATTGCCAACATCCGCTGGATCATGGAAAAAGCAAGAGAGTTCCAGAAAAACATCTATTTCTGCTTTATTGACTATACCAAAGCCTTTGACTGTGTGGATCACAATAAACTGTGGAAAATTCTGAAAGAGATGGGAATACCAGACCACCTTTGCTTTTAAACAAATATATTCTAATGTCTTCTGGATTTTAGCATTGTTTTAAATACTTTTTCTTTCCTAAAAGGAAATTTTTTATTGTTTTGTTTGGAGAATATTTTGGTTAAATATTTCAACTTTAATTTTGAACAAAATGCAACCCAAACTAGAAACTTTTAGTTTTTTTAAAGAAGTTCAATTCCACTGTGGGCCTTCTAGGTTGTTTTACAAATTATGTCTCCCAAGTCTCAGATATTTTTAAAAATCAAATTGATCAAGAGCAGCAAAGAGAAAAACCACATACTTCAATGCTGAAGTGCCTTTATGTTTATTTAACATTAGCTTTATTCCCCCAAATTTTGTAGTTTAATTCTCTGTGAAAATACTAAAAAGCATAAATTTTGACATCTACATCCTCTGTTTTAACTATGGAGTACTGTACCTTATGTGATGCAGTCAATTATGTATGACCACAGCCAATTCCAAATTTATTTGTTTACATATTTATTGCTTTCAAAAGGGTTTGGAGGGACTTCCCTGGTGGTCTGGTGGTTAAGATTCTATGCTCCCAAAGTAGGGAACACGGGTTCAATCCTTGAGGGGAACTAAGATTCTGCATGCCACAGGGCATGGCTTCAAAACAAAAAAAAGGGTTTGTAGATTGAAAGATGGGCCCAAAGCTTTTCATCCATACGCTTGTCATCCTGAGCAGAATCTACTTCCCCAGCCCTTGGCTTATTTTGGACAGTGGCATATGGATAGATTTGATAGTGTGTTAGTTCTGACCTTAGGCTTTAAGGAGTCTGCAGCATTTCTGCTTGCTCTCCAGAACCTTTCCCACAACCATGGGAAGAACAGGTCCTTGTCTATTCTACTGGGTCCACAGGAAGGATGAGAGAGATATATAATAAAGTAGCAACCTAACATAGCCCAAGTCATTGACGCAAAGCTGATCATGTATAACATTTAAATTCAGTCACTTCTTACCTCTCCCTGAGTCCTCACTCCTATCATCCTAGCTTGAGCCACTATCATCTCACTCTTGGTCACTGCATTCATCCATTATCTGACCTTCTTACTGCCAACTAATCACATATTCACACAAATAAGTAATTTTTTAAGCCACTGAATTTGGGGATGATTTATTAAGCAGCATTAATGTGACAATAGCTAATTGATAAAATAGATTTCTTAAATTAGCTACAACAGTGTTTCTACCATAAAGCTTGCCCAATCAAAATTTGCATTCATTTAATCAGTGTAAAAATAACTGTATCTTACATGGTGAACCTTTCAATTGAATTTACAACTTTTATGTAATGTTGTAAATGTCAGATGTATCACCTCCAAAATTTTACTTTGCTTCCTTGAGCTGGTAGAAATAATGCTGAAGCATTATTGGAATTAATTCAAATGAAATCTTATTTAAAGCATCTAAAGACACATATAAAACTGACATCAGAGATACTGGTTCACTTTCCATATGTGCCCAAGAAAAATTGGGATTGAAAATAAATACAGCTATTTAGAAAGACATTCATTTTATCTAAATGAAAACTCAGGCTTCTCAGAACAAAGTGTATTAAGTGCATGTACTACTAGTTGTCTCTGGGAACGTTCTTCGTAAGATAAGTATTAACTTCTCAAGTAGACAATGTTTCTTCAGAGAATGTGTTTTCTCCCTTAGTATTAGCTTTACTCTGGCTCCTGTGGTGAATGGTATCCATTGATAAGCTTCCTGTGCAAGTTCACATTATATCCACTTGTTTGAAAAGTAGATGTTTAATACTAAAGTTTTCATTAAATGGGCTTTTCATTATTTTGAGTTCACTAAGGCCCAGAACCTGAAAATGTTAGTCACTCAGTTGAGTCTGACTCTTTGCAACTGAATGGACTATAGCCCACCAGGCTTCTATGTCCATGGAATTCTCCAGACAAGAATATTGGAGTGGGTTGCCATTTCCTTCTCTAGGGATCTTCCCAACCCAGGGATCGAACCCAGGTCTCCTGCATTGCAGGCAGATGCTTTACCATCTTAGCCACCAGTGAAGCCCCAGGAAAAGGTCAGTGGTTATTAAAGGTTATTTTAAAAGATACAACCATGTTCCTGACAGATGATGTCAGACCTGTGAATACAAAGAGTAGATCTAATAACTCAGCATGCTAAATCGCTTCAGCTGTGTTCGACTCTGTGACCCTATGGACTATAGCCAACCAGGTTCCTCTGTTCATGGGATTCTCCAGGCAAGAATACTGGAGTGGGTTGCCATGCCCTCCTCTAGTGGATCTTCCTGGCCTAGGGATCAAACCCACATTTCTTATGTCTCCTGCACTGGCAGGCGGGTTCTTTACCACTACTGCCACCTGCGAAGACCATATAAATACTGATTCTTTAATAAAAATAAAAAATCGTGGACAAATGTTCAGTTTCAGTTCCGTTCAATCACTTAGTCGTGTACGACTCTTTGCGACCCCATGGATGGCAGCATGCCAGGCCTCCCTGTCCATCACCAACTCCGGGAGTTTACTCAACTCATGTCCATCAAGTCGGTGATGCCATCCAACCATCTCATCATCTGTTGTCCCCTTCTCCTCCTGCCCTTAATTTTTGCCAGCGTCAGGGTCTTTTCCAATGAGTCAGTTCTTCACATCAGGCGGCCAAAGTATTGGAGTTTCAGCTTCAGAATCAGTCCTTCCAATGAATATTCAGGACTGATTTCCTTTAGCATTGACTGGTTGGATCTCCTTGCTGTCCAATGGACTCTCAAGGGGTCTTCTCCAACACCACAGTTCAAAAACATCAATTCTTTCATGCTCGGCTCTCTTTATAGTCCAACTCTCACATCCATACATGACTACTGGAAAAACCTTAGCTTTGACTAGATGGACCTTTGTTGGCAAAGTAATGTCTCTGCTTTTTAATATGATATCTAGGTTGTTAATAGCTTTGCTTCCAAGGAGCAAGTGTCTTTTGATTTCATGGCTGCAATCACCATCTGCAGTGATTTTGGAGCCCAGAAAAATAAAGTCTGACACTGTTTCCATTGTTTCCCCATCTATTTGCCATGAAGTGATGGGACCAGGTGCCATGATCTTAGTTTTCTAAATGCTGAGCTTTAAGCCAACTTTTTCACTCTTCCCCTTTCACTTTCATCAAGAGGCTCTTTAGTTCTTTTTCACTTTCTGCCATAAGGGTGGTGTTATCTGCATATCTGAGGTTATTGATATTTTTTCTGGCAATCCTGATCCCAGCTTGTGCTTCATCCAGCCTGGCATTTCGCATGATATGCTTCACATATAAGTTAAATAAGTAGGGTGACAATACGTTAAACAGGTGTAAATGAGACCTGTTCCAGCTAAACTGGGACACAGATAAACATGTACACATATAAGCACACATATAGTAGAATAATAGGCTCCTAACTGGATTGGCTTCTCTTAATCCATTCTTTCTGCCATCCTAAGCATTTTTCCAAAAGAAAGAAAATGAAAAGGAAGAATATGTAGAGGAAATAGTAATAAAATGTCTCTTATACTAATCAGACAAAGATTTACCCTGAACCCAGTAAATCACATATCCATTCTGCGGATTTAATATGGTGGAGGAGTCTGGTGTGCTGCAGTCCATGGGATTGCAAAGTTAGACAGGACTTAGTGACTGAACAACAATGGGAAAAAACTATGTATCAGTTTTTCAGGCTTGATGGCAATAGCATTTATAATCACCCATCAAATGTCTTTGACTCACAGTAACTGTCTGATTATAATATTGCTTCCCACCCATAGTTGTACCAGAAAGAGAAAGTGCTGATCAGCAAACATGAGTATTCTTTCCTCTTGATAACATAATTCTTATCTTTAAATTATAAATTGTCTTTCTGGTTTTATAAATAATCAAACAAAAACACTAAATGTATCTTCCTTTTGGATATTGCCCTATATCTTTTCCTGGTACAACAGATTCTTGAAAGAACAGTCTTTGTCTCCAATTCAACAACAATTCATTCACTCAATAAATGTTTGTAGAGGACTCAATGTGAAGGGAGAAAACCTCCCCGTGTACACATTCAATGAATTGCCAAAATAGGACCAACTCATGTGCACTTTCCCTATTGTAGCTTCTTTAGATTTGGAAATCTTTTCAAGTCATGCAGAGAAAGTGAATAGAATACTCAATCACTTGAATATTTAAGGATTTTTATATTTAGTTCAGGGCCATATTATTATTGAAGTTATGATTTAAAATAGTGAGGAAATAAACCAGAAAAATATATCACTAATAATTACTTGATATACTTTTTTTATTTTAAAAAAGTTTCCAAGTTAGAGTACTATGCAAATAAAATCTTTTATTTCTACTCAATTCTGAATTACCCCCATTCATTTAAACTGACTCACTTAAATGATCTACTTATAATTTACAGATTCTAAAGAAAACCCAAGATGTGAAAAAGTAAACGTGAATATAATTTGAGCTATATTTCTTTGGAATGAATTTTCTTTCCACACCACCTGGGATCTTTAAACCTTCTAGCATACTAGGTTTTTACTCCCTCAAGCATTTCTGCTCAAATTCTAATGTGCAAGCAGAACATATGAGAGTCTTGTTAAATTGAAATTCTACTTCAGCAGGTCAGCAGTAGAGCCTGAGATTCTACAATTCTGACAAGCCTCCAGATGTAGATACCACATTTGAATAATACGGCCCTAAAAGACAGACCAGGATACAAATAACTCATAGTGTTTTATAAAGACAGTTCTTACAAATAATAACATATACAAATTGCAATAAATAAACTTAGTAATATTGATGGGTCCTGAGGGTCTAAGCATTAGGCCCAACAATATCCAGAGATGTAGAACCATGGAAATTAGACTTTTGTTTTAAAGACTGAGACTTTACCCAAATTACTGCAAATCAGTATGTTAATCATTCTATGTATTATCAGATATTTAGGTATGTACAATTTAGGTTAATATTTAGTTATGTACTGATTTAGGTTAATCAGTAAAACTGACAATTTCATAGCTTATCTCGATTTCTTAACTGCAAATGCAAAACTCAGTTTGCATACCATGCTTGTGGAAACTTTTTAAAATATAAAAAATAATCAAGAATTTGAGAACAATAGCATTATTCACATCCTATGTATCTGCTATTATTCTACTACAAACTATTTCACATATTTTTATTAATATCTGTTACTTTTCCCCTAGTTGAATTATTCTGTATTTACAACAAAATTTCTATTGTATAACATAAATGTGTTTTTAAAATAAGTTTCATCCTTTCATAGGAAAATAAAAGTATAAAAGTGTCAAATGTAAAATTTCATGAATGTAATGCTTTATCAATTAATTATATGTCAAATGAAGTATATAAGATCTTTCCAACCACAAAGTGTTTCTTCTACCTCTCAATAAACCTCAAAATGGCTTGTTATATTAAGAAAAGAAGCATTAAACAAACTCAGTTATTCTATTTCTGTGGTAGTAAGACCCCTCATTTTCTGATTTTTGAGTTAAAGCAGTCTCATTTATATGAGTACAATAAATGTTTTTAAGTGTGGCTAGGATCATTTCCATATTTTTTCTCTTTCCTTAGTCTTCTTGAACCTGACAATGTCCTACTGTTTGCAAAACTAAAATCCATGCTGAAGGAAAAATCTCTGATAGAAAAGGAAAAAACCGAGAAACAGGCACCACATTCAAAGCTGCTCTGCTCTTTCATCATTAACCCAGCATGCAGGAAGAAAAGTATCACAAAGTAGTTCACAATAAAGGCAGCGTTGAATAATTTGTTAGAAATAGAGATCATTTTCATACAAGTTAGGATTGGCTCATGTCAAATGCTGTGTGATTTCACTTGGAAATGGATTCAGCTACAAGTAACCATGTGCCCAAGCTGAACACAGAAAGTCTACCTGCACCCTTACTCTCCTTTTTGGTCTGGATTACTTCCATAAACATAAATGATAAGAGCAAAGAGAAACGGCATGAATACGAACAGCAATACTAAGATACAATTTTTCCTTGAGCTGTGTGCTTCACAAATATCTCTATACAACTTTTTCAAACAAGAGTCTTTTTCTGGGTGCCTCTTGGCATTCTAGCAAACATTTGTGTCATGTTTAATTATGAACGTGCTCATTTAATTGAGAAGATTGAATAAATTATATGCTTAGCTGATGAAAGTGCTTTCTTTTTTAAACAAGCAGATTGACATAAAGTACTTCAGCCAGTCACTTATCTATATTTGACTGATATTGAAATTTGTGTCAGGAACTTACAGTTTATCTATAGGAACTAAAAATTTAATTTACAGTTTTCTTCTTTTTTTTTTTTTTTCCTGAAATAAGGCAGTGTTACCAGATGAAGTCAAGTACAATTTCCATGCAGCTTTTCCTTACACCCTGTGAAGAGAGCACTTAGGCAAATAAAGTAAAAGTATGTTTCATAAAACCACATCCTCCTTCTAGAGGAAGCATTTTTTTTTTCTTAAATCGAAACAGGACACTTAGAGCCTTCAGAGATAAAATAACAGAACCTACCAGTCTCTTAGCATCTGAAACCACAGTCTGTACCTGTCATTTATTGTTTTGTAAATGAGCTAAATATACAAGATTGACGGGCTGTGTGAAATCTATAATTTCTGTTAATGGCCTAAGAAGCCCTGCGTTTAGGACACTTGATGTTACTCAGTGATCCTCCTTCTCTGTTGTTTTAAAGAGAGTTCTCAAAACACTTGTGTAGCCATTCTTTTTTTTTTTTACTGTTTTGACTGTGAAATAAAAGAATAATTTTAGCTTATTCAATTTAGTTTCTTTCTATAAATATATGATTTTGCTTTCTAACTTCATAGAAAATCAAGCGTTATTAATTTCTTGTCCCCTCCACACTTAACTCCCTGAAATCACAATAGTCATTTTTCTATGTTCAAAGCTAGTGCTAATATATGCCATTGTTTGGATATTAGTGTCCCCTTCGCTCAAGAAAACATCACTACTATTTATCTTCTCCCCTGCCTCTCATCATACCTCGCTGTCTCCCTGTTTCTCTCTCTCCTCCCTCCCCAACCTTTCCCTCCTTATTCCTATCTCACCTCCATCTTTCCTTCTGTCTTGTATTTCAACTTCAGTTCCACCTGGTTTTCCTTTTAAACTCCTTCCCTTCTAAATATAAACACTTGGAATCTCTTATTCTAAAATTAACATCCTCTAACTGCACTTCTTTTTCCTTCCTTGCAAACCAAACTTCTCCATAGAAAAGAGCATTCCCTACTCCATTTCTTCATCTCTGGTTCAATCACAATATCATTGGAATTTAGTCTCTGCTTGAGAACCCCTCAAGGCACCAAAAATGTCAGTAACTTCCCCCATGCTGGAGTCTGCGGCATCTGATAGAACTGACTCTTCTCTTCCTTAACACATACCTTTCTTGGCTTGTACTTTTTGTTTATACATTTCCCTCTATCTCTCATTAGTCTTGAACTAAAATATATTTAAATAAAACTATGCATAGAACTGAAAAAATTCTTAGGTATAAAACTATAATTTTACCTGCAGTTATCAGCACGGGAAAAACTGTTTTATTCTAGGCGCTTATCACTGGGTGCTTGAATTGATCTGACCAGGAGAAACCACTAAGAAGGAAAAGACAACACTAATTCTTTCAACACTGTATGATTATAGGGAAGAGATTTAGATTTTTAACTGTCTGCATTTTGTATTTCTCAAAAAGGAAGGTTAGAATGAACTGGTCTGAGACAAGTTTTTCAAAAGTAACAGTCTTTCTGTTTTTGCTAAAATATAAATCCATCTTAATGGGGAAAGATGTATTAGTTTCCTAGGGCTGCTATAACAAAGTACTGGGTGACTTAAAACAACAGAAATTTATCTTTCATGGTTCTGAAGGCTAGTGGTTCAAAATCAAGGGGTCAGCAAGCCGTACTCCCTCTGAAGACTCCAGGGTAGAATCCTTTCTTATCTCTTCCAGCTTCTTATCTCTGCCGGTGATCCTTGGTGGCCTCTGGCTTGTACACGTATCACTCTAACATCTGCCTGTCTTCAGGTCCCTTCTCCCCTGCGTGAGCCTCTGTGGCCAAATTTTTCTCTTTCACATATAGACATCAGATATATTGGATTTAGAACACATCCTACACAGTATGACCTCATCTTCGGCTGATTACATCTGCAAAGGTCTATTTCCAAATAAGGCCGCATTCACTGGTTCAGCACTTGTTTTGGAGAGACACTATTCAACTCAGTACAAATAGAAAACCCAAAATCAGTATTCTGGAAAATTAAAAAGGGATGTCTTTCTCTAACCAAATTATTTATCACATGTTATTTTTCTTCCTTTTCAAACCTTACTAAAACAGTAGTAAAGGAACGAATAAAGCAATAAAAAAAAACCCACACCACACCAGAAAAAAACCACTGAAAATAGAGATACCATATGGGATCATATTTTTCAATGTGAAAATATTCTAATATTGTCCAATAGATATACAAATAGGATGCTATGAAAAGAAAAACAACTGGAGGACAAAAATGATAGAAATAAATAGCATTATAAAAACAATTGAAAGATAAATCCAAGGACCCAAAGTAAAACAAAACACAAAGAGGGGGGAAAAACAGGAAGTATAGAAAATATTAGCAGATAAGTCTATGAGGATTCAGAGTCCACCTACTAAGGCATTTTGGAGCAATGTCTTTAAAAGTTTTACAAAAGTGATATTTAGTGAATAATTTTATATTCAAACCAAGCTAATGTTTAAGAACGAGAGTTAATTGTGGTCCAGTGGCTAGTACTCTGCACTCTCACTGCCAAGGGCCTGGGTTTAAGCCCTGGTTGGAGCACTAAGATCCTGCAAGCCATATGGTATGAAAAAAATTAAAAAAGCGAGAGAGAGAAAGAGTAAAATGAGGACATTTTTAGGTATGTAAGGATATATCTATGTACACACAGACACACACATATACACACACTGTTCAGTCACTCATTAAAGAAGCAACTACTAGAGCATATCTTTGAACAAAGATGAATGCAAATTAAGAAAAGAGACAGATATGGTATACAGTAAACTGTGGATCAGCTCTCGAGAAATGACAGAATTTTTGAGGATGACAATGAAGGGAAGCACCAGTAGCAGTGCAGCCAGCCCAGAGGGCAACCCATCCACACTGGATGAAGAGAAAGGACAGTTACTATCAGGGGTTCCTGGTTCAAAGGAGAAGTCAGAACAGCATGAATTATTATGGAAAAGAGGAATATTCAGATGAATTGCAAATGGCAACAAAATTAGTTTTTCATGGAGAGGAGGAAGTCAATTAAACCACTGTCAGAATTATTTCTCTCTTAGTTATCTACTACCTATAAGGTTACAAATTAGCTCAAAGAAAAGTAACAGGGCTAGAATATGATAACCAAGAAGGTTACACCTTTCCATTTTGTGGAAACTCACAAAAATATTATACAATGCATATAAAATAAAATATGAAACAATATATAAGGTAACCATGAGGAAAGTGTTTTTTGAAGAGGAAGAAATTGAGCTTACAAATTCTTTACATAATTTATATTCCCATAGTCAGCAACAGCATACTTAAAAGTATAAATTATATTTGTATGTGTGTGTTTTCAAGAATCACCCTTGATACAGACAATCATGTTTTTTCTTTTTTTAATTAAAAAAAAATAATGAAGGGACTTCCCTGGTGGTCCAGTGGTTAAGAATATGCCTTGCAATGCAGGGGATGCAGGGTTTGATCCCTGGTCAAGGTACTAAGATCCCATATGCTGCAACTAAGGCCCACCATGACCAAATAAATAAATGATAAGCAAATAAATACATTTTTTAAATGAAGATAATTACATCAGTTTCTTCTGTGGCATCTTTAATTTTCAAAGCTGATACTGCCAGTTTACCACCTGGGACCCAGTCAAATTAAAGTACTTTTACTTTTGAGGGTCTTTGCCTGCAGTGAGTAGTGGTGCAATCTTTTTCTAGCTGCTTCTATGAAGCGAAGGCAACTTCAGGATGGCTGGAGAAGGGGCATTTGCCTCTGTCAGTCCATGAAGTGGCTGTGAAATGACACAAATATTCCTCCTCCTCCCTGGAGAGGCAGGAACATGCAGGGACTTTCTCCAGGGACAGAAAGGTTAGTGGGCATTATTTTTGGAGCCTTCCCTTTAGCCTGGTAGCACCAGTGGGCATTCTCTGCACGCCACCCACCCCACACAGCTGCCGAGAACCCGCTCTTTAAAGGGCTCAACCACAGACTGACTTGACCTGAGATCCATCAAAAAGCAAGAGCTTGAAAAACACCCAGACAGTACGTGAGGGAAATCCAGTTACTAATCCTAAAGTGGCTGACAGAGGAGAGGGAGAATACTGAAATGACTTTCTCCAGGGATGAAAAAGCTGATGGGCACCATTTTTGCATTCTCATTCTAACCTGCAGTTGACAAGAGATGGTGGGAGCCATTTTTGGTGCCTCCCTCTAGCCTGCTAGCGTGGTAGATGTGGCCCAGGTCCCACCCACCCCACACAGCAGCTCTGCCACAACCAAAGTTCTGGCAAGTGCACTGAGCCCTGCCTTCCCCACACACTAGCACAGCTGGGCAAGCTCCCTGCATCCAGCCCACCCTGCATCAGCAGCTGCACCACCTGGAGACCAGGTGTATGGCCTGTACACTTAACTTCCCTGTGCCACAGCCAGGCCACATTTGCACAGGGGCACTGCATCACACCCCAACTCCCTGTGCAGGAACTGAGGTTCCACCATCGCCAACGGGGACCTGCAGACCTCACAAGGGATGACCTTTGAGGACCTGGCTCTAGGGGGTGGGAAGGACAGTACTCTAGACCCCATGGTTCATCTTCTACACACCTACCCTTCAAGACTACTTCTTCAAGACTGCCAAAGGCCGATGTTTTATCTAATACATATAGACAAACTCACAGAGTCAGACAAAATGAGGAGATGAAGGGATATGACAAATCCCAGAAAAAAGGCCTTGATGATATGGAGAAACAACCCACCTGATAAAGAGCTCAAAGTATGCCATAAAGATGCTCAGCAATCACAGGAGAAGAATGGATGAATAAGACCTTCAACAAAGAGACAGGAAATATGATAAAGCACCAAGAAAAGAGCATAACTGAACTGAAAAATGCATGAAGTAGGAAGACAAACCAGCAAACTGGAAGACAAAGAAATAGACCTCACCCAGTCAGATAGAGGAAGACAAATACCATATGATTTCACTCATACGTGGAATCAAACAAAACAAAGGAACGGATAATATAAAACAAACTCATAGATACAGAGAACAGGTTAGTAGTTACCAGAGGGGAAGAGGGTTAAAGGTGAGCAAAATGGATAAAGGTTGATGCCATGGTGATGGATGTAACCAGACTTGTGGTGCTGATCACTCTGTAGTGTGTACAGATGTTGATTTGTAATGCTATACCTGAAGCTGACGCACACACACACAAGTATGGCAGCCCTCTTTGTGTGCATGTTTCTCCTGTGTGTGCAACATAGCTTATTCACATTCCCCCACTCCTTTTTAAAAATTTGTCTTTGTAAATTCTGTCTCCTCCACTGCATTTTACCCCACTGATTTTGATATCCTTTAGGCATAGGCCTATACCTTTTCCTAGGAGACCACAGAACTGCCCTTATACCTCCCATATTCATACCATGTACTACAGGGGCTAATGGGAAAACTAGATGTTTAATGTTAAGATATCCTCTAAAACCATAGCAACTCTTAAACAAAAAGCATCGTGGATGTTCTAAAAGGATGTTAAGGTCCTTTAAGAGATAAGGAAGCAGGGTATGTACAGTCAAATTGGTCCTCAGGTTTGCATGTTTAGTCAGTCCTTCCATAGAGCTGTGTGCATGCTAAGCCACTTCAGTAGTGCCCAACTCTTTGCAACCATGTAGACTGTAGCCCTCCAGGCTCCTCTGTCCATGGGATTCTCCAGGCAAGAATACTGGAGTGGGTTGCCGTGCCCTCCTCCAGGGGGATCTTCCTGATCCAGGGACTGAAGCCGCCTCTCATATGTCTCCTACGTTGGCAGGTGGGTTATTAACTACTAATGCTACCTAGGAAGCCCTCCACAAAGCTATTATGTCTAATATATGTCAAAGTCATAATTTTATCAGGTTACTCAGAGATTATGAGGATCTTGGGAAATTATTTCATATGGATAACTAGAGATGAATAAAATAAAGGTTTTCATAGGCACTTTCTAGAAATATGATCTGCTTCCATCCAGGTCAGAGCTTAGGAAGGAAGGCACCCACCCAAATGGTGAAAAACATTCCAACCAATGCAGTAAATCAACAAGAGATAACACAGCCAGATCTCCCTGACATTCTAGTCTACGAAGAAATAAAGCTGATCAACACTCATTCTAAGAGCTCTTGTCAGGAATTATAACATTATTCAGAAAAAGGCATATATTTGAATAGGCTTGAAATAGATCATCACTTTGCCAAGATTATTATTTGCATGTAATAAAGTGTCATGGTAGGGAAAGAATTCATCAATCTATTATATCCTAAGTCACTTATTTACTCCTTTTAGTAAAGGAAACTGTCTAGATAGTATAAAGATAAGACTATGACAGAATCCACTCACTGTTTCTGTTTTCAGACTCCATGAAATCAGTATCTTTGTACTATTACCAACATTACTTTGAATATTCAAAAATTAAACTAGTTGTCTAATAATCAGATGATAGCTTAATAGTCATCACATTTTAATCACTTTAAGAGACACAATACATATCCTAGACTGGACTACAGAGTTATTTGGAAAATATAAAAACTCATCTACTTGTAACTTTCTCCTAGACTTCCATAGACATCAAAATACCATGTTTTATGCCATAGCAAAAGGGTAGCAACTCTACCTGACACTAAGGGATTGCAGTAGTGATTTTATTCAGGTTTATTTTGGGGACCAAATAGAGTCAGCCCTTATAATTTAGCATATTTATAATAAAAGAGTCTTCCATGTTTGACTATCCATGAGTTGGTTACTTCTCAAGTTAATTTCAATCACTTTAGTTTTGATGTGGGCCTATTTATATTCAATTTTAGGTCAATACCAATTAATAGATTAAGGAGAATTGCTTTAAAGATAATTTTCTTCCATTAACTTGTATGTGATCCCATTTTTTAATTTTCTAAAAGCAATCATGTAGGAAAGAAGATATTTTGGAACCAAGCCTTACACCACAGTTTAAAAATGCTTATGCAGCTATCTTACTACATATACCCAAATTATGTAAGTTTTCAGTTTATAAGTCCTTTGATTATTGATCAATGATGATTCAGCTCTAACAGTCAAAGATTTATATTGATAGTGGTAATTGTTTTGCTTTATTGCTTCTTTCAAATATTGCTTTATTTATTTTGCTGTGAGATTAAGTAATCCAAGACAAGGAATACACTCATTTTAGAACTATGAGATGCCAATATCCCAATTCAATGTATGACTTAAAAAAGAGAAAGAAATAAACTGGAGATCAGTTAGTTATATCTTTTAATGTTTCTCACAGAACAGTGGCATGTACTGCCTACACAAATGCTCCTCACAGCTGTTACTAACCTGGTTTTGCTCTTAGTTTACATCTGGCACTAGCTGCCTAGAGCTGGCTCAATTGTCATTGAGGTTTACTGATATTACCTGCTTTACAGATTCAAACTTTAGCAATATTAAATGAATCTTTTATTTTCCAATTGAGTGCTTGTGTAATGTCTACAGTGCTATTTTTCTTACTAAAGAAGTTATTCTAATGTAGAACCTTATATGTAGATGGTGGTAATGATTTACTGCTACTGAAATAGATAAATTATTTTTGAAACATCTAAAAGCCCCAAATTAGAACAAAGACCTACAAAAAGTGGTTCACCTTTGGAAGTTATAAATTATGCCTTTTTATTTGTATAGGAGGAAAGAGTAATGTAAACTATTTTATTACTTTATATTAATTGTATAACAAATTTTTTTTACACATTATTGCCTAGCAGTCTGTAAACCTGACCACAACATGTCTGTGTTTTGAACTTTCTTGAATTTCAACATCAGAAGAAAGATGCTGATATTATCTTTTATTTATTATGACCAAGTAAAGTATATACCAGGGTTTTTCTGGTGGCTCAGACAGTAAAGAATCTGCCCGAAATGCTGGAGACCCAGCTTTGATCCCTGGGTCGGGAAGATCCCCTGGAGATGGGAATGGCAGTCCACTCCACTGTTCTTGCCTGGAGAATTCCATGGACAGAGGAGCCTGGCAGGCTACAGTCATGGGGTCACAAAGAATCAGACACTACTGAGCAACGAATATACATAATGAAAACAAAAAGTTTGTTTAGAAAAGACAAATAAAATACTATCTTCTTTACATAAATAAATTGGTGACTAACAATAGAATATGTTTTTCTATCAAAGTCTCTCTCTCACACACACACACACACATACACATGCTTTCAAATACAGCGGTTTTATTTTTGTTTGAGAACATCTGTTCACACATATGACCATTACATGTGGAACTCAGATTTCACTGCCACTGTGCTCTAACTATAAAAACGATTTTAAATTATCCTGACTGGAAATAAACTCAGAGCCGTGTTGGATGTCAATTTAAGCAAATCCATATTTGCACCTAGGTTCATGTTTACTTAGAAAAAAACAAAACAGAGAGACCCTTTAACAGCCTTTTTCATGATCTGAAGACTAGTTACACTTGGTATAAATTCACTGAACTCCACACTTATGATTTGTATATGAAAACATGTATATGTATAACATGTATTGCTGTTGTTGTTCAGCCACCCAGTCTTTGCCACCCCAAGGAATGCAGCATGCCAGGCCTCCCTGTCCCTCACCATCTCCCAGAGTTTGCCCAAGTTCATGTTCACTGCATGTGTGATGCCATCCAGCCATCTCACCTTCTGATGCCCTCTTCTCCTTCTGTCCTCTATCTTCCCCAGCATCAGGGACTTTTCCAATGAGTTGTCCACATCAGTCAGTCAGTCAGTTCAGATGTTGTGTCTGACTCTTTGCGCCCCCATGGACTGCAGTACACCAGGCCTCCCTGTCCATCACCAACTCTTGGAGTACATTCAAACTCATGTCCATTGAGTTGGGGATGCCATCCAACCATCTCATCCTCTGTCATCCCCTTCTCCTCCCACCTTCAATCTTTCCCAGCATCAGGGTCTTTTCCAGTGAGTCAGTTCTTTGCATCAGGTGGCCAAAGTATTGGAGTTTCAGCTTCAGAATCAGTCCTTCCAATGAATATTCAGGACTGATTTCCTTTAGGATGGACTGGTTGGATCTCCTTGCAGTCCAAGGGACTCTCAAGAGTCTTCTCCAACACCACAGTTCAAAAGCATCAATTCTTCGGTGCTCAGCTTTTGTTATAGTCCAACCCTCACATCCATACATACCAAAATAATAGAGTTTCAGCTTCAGCATCAGTCCTTCCAGTGAATATTCAGAGTTGATCTCCCTTAAGATTGACTGGTTTGATCTCCTTGCTGTCCAAGGGACATTCAGGAGTCTTCTCCAGAACCACAGTTCGAAGGCATCAATTCTTTGGCATTTTGCCTTCTCTATGGTCCAGCTCTCAAAACTGTATATGACCACTGGGAAGGCTGTGGTCTTCGTTGGCAGAGTAATGTCTCTGCTTTTCAACACACACTCTCTAGTTTTTTTTAATGTAAAATTTATACATTAATACATAAATAAAATTTACATTTAAAAACCCAGGGGAGGTGAATATTAATCATTTTTTTAAGAAAGTCCTTGACTGTGTAAGCACTATTTGAAACTTGCAGGCTTAAAGTAGGTCTATGTTTTTAATTGAAAGAATTATTACATGAGACTTCCCTGGTGGTCCAGTAATTAAGACACCATGCTTTCACTGCAGAGGACATGGGTCTGATCCCTGATCAGGGAGCTATGATCCCACGTGATGTGTGACATGACAAGGGGGAAAAAGGAAGGAAAAAAAATTGGGGTTGGTGTCTGTGAATTTAAAGTGATACAGCTAAGTATGACTACATGTTTTTCTCTAGTTATGGTCAGCTATGGAGTTACACACAGTAGACTTTAACTAAGGGTATGGATTAGATCATGGCAGCCAGTCCCATCACTTCATGGCAAATAGATGGGGAAAAAGCAGACACAGTGACAGATTTCATCTTCTTAGCTTCCAAAATCATTGAATGGTGACTGCAGCCATGAAATTAAAAGATGCTTGCTCCTTGAAAGGAAAGCTTTGACAAACCTAGACAGTGTATTAAAAAGCAGAGACATCAGTTTGCCAACAAAGGCCTGTACAGTGAAACCTATGGTTTCTCCAGTAGTCATGTATACATGTGACAGCAGGACCATAAAGAAGGCTGAGCACTGAAGAACTGATGCTTTCAAATTGTGGTGCTAGAGAAAACTCTTGAGGGTCCCTTGGAGAGCAAGGAAATCAAACCAATCAATCTTAAAGAAAATCAACCATGAATATTCATTGGAGGCACCAATTCTGAAGCTGAAGCTCCAATACTTTGGCCACCTGATGCAAAGAGCTGACTCGTTGGAAAAGACCTTGATTCTGGGAAAGATTGAGGGCAGCAGAAGTGGGTGACAGAATATGAGATGGTTGGATAGCATCACCGACTCAATAAACAGGAGTTTGAGCCAACTCTGGGAGATAGTGAAGGACAAGGAAGCCTGGAGTGCTGCAGTCCATGAGGTTGCAAAGAGTCAGACACAAACAACAACTTGTTGTTTAGCGACTAAACAACAACATGTACTAGTCATGCAAACAAAACAAATGGGAAAGGGATACAGAATGAGTATAGTCAAGGCAGTAATTATAGGGGCCAAACATAAAAGTTAAGCTAGGTTGGTGGTGGTTTAGTTACCAAGTTGCATCCAACTCTTTGCAACCGCATGGACTATAGCCTGCCAGGCTCCTCTGTTCATGGGATTCTCCAGGCAAGAATACTGGAGTGGGTTGCCATTCCGTCCTCCAGGGATCTTTCCAACCCAGGGACTGAACTCATGTCTCTTATGTCTTTTGCGCTGGAAGGCAGGTTCTTCACTGCTAGTGCCACCGTAGGATTCCCACTGTGTACTATTTAGCTACTGTATGCTATTTAAGACTGCTTTAAATAACTAGAGTGTCATCATTTTAAAATGCCCATAAATTAATAGATGTAGGCACTGATCATCAATGGCTGACAATATCAGAAAAAAAGAGACAATACAATTTTATGTACCATGTGAGAGCAGCACATCATACCAGCCATGAGATACTGCTGCCAAAACACGGAAACTGGATCTGAACAAACCTTAGATCTAAGTGCTTACTTACAGTTGATAAAGTGAAAGTGAAAGTGAAGTTGCTCAGTCGTGTCCAACTCTTTGCGACCCCATGGACTGTAACCTACCAGGCTCCTCCGTCCATGGAATTCTCCAGACAAGAATACTAGAGTGGGTTGCCATTTCCTTCTCCAGGGGATCTTCCCGACCCAAGGATTGAACCCGTGTCTTCCGCCTTGCAGGCAGACGCTTTAACCTCTGAGCCACCAGGAAGGAACGTGTTGAGTGTTATCATGATAATGTAATCAGCAAAATCCAAGACACGAGAAATACTATAGATCCATTCACCTATTTTTAATTTGCTTTTTTCCCTTCAACAAATAAATTGCAAGAGAATAAAAAGAGAAATGGAGAGGAATCTGCTGATTAAAAGAGACTTGCTGATTATTTGCTGTGTATGGAACTTATTTAGATGTTGATGTGAACAATTTGGAGAGAGGGAAAGAAGGTGAAGGAGAGCAGAGGGGGCAGGATCAGAAAAGGCAGTGAGGGAGAATATCAAGGATACTTGAACATTACTTGGATATTTGATATTTGATGATATGAAAGGATTACTTTAGATTTTTCGAGGTGTGATAATACTATTGTGTTTATGCTTCAAAAAGAAAAAGGGTCCTATCCTTTAAAGATAGACTGGGGAATGAATGAGGGTATAGATGAAATAAAACTGACCATGAGCTGATAATTACTGAAGGTGGGTCACGGGTACATGGTTCATTACATCAATAGTGCTAAAAAATAACAAACAACCCCAAATGTTTAACAATGTGGCTTTGATAAAATAATGTATAGTATTTCCATGAGATAAAATAATATGCACCCATTAAAATATTCTCTACATTATATATTATGTAGAATGCTTAAGAATATTCAGATATTAAGAATGTTCATAAATGAATAAACGTAAAAAGGTTACAAAGCAGCATGGAGAGAATTATCTCATTCAAATGTATAGAATGGAAATAAGGTCCCCTCCTCCCAACTTAGGAGTAATTATCACTGAGAAAAACAAAAAAGAAAGCTTGATTTTGAAAGGAAATATAAGCTTGGGTACATTTTATATTTTTAGATCAAGAGAAGCTGGAATATTATTTCAATTGTAATTTTTATCAAAGATGTACTATTTATCACACATTGTGCCAACACTTCACAAACAATGAGATAACTGTCTTTGTTATTGAGAGAAGCCACGGAAAGTACAGAAAGTTTAAGACACTTGCTTAAATTAACTAGAAAAAGTTAGAACTGGATTCAAACCTAGGTATTTTGACTCAGAACCTTCATGTGAAGCCTTTAACTCTTGAGGAAGTCAGGAGAGGCAGAGTCTGAAAGTTCTAGGGGAAGAAAATAAAATGGAAAGAGTAAAAACCCTGAGTGTGTGGAGAGGGAGAGCCTGACCCAGGGCAGAAAAGTCATTTCTGCAGTCGAAGGAAGTGCAATACAGTGACAGATCAGAAGTGTGTTGAGTGGGGATTCCTATCTAATTAGAAAAAAATATATTTTTTTAAGCACAAAAATGTTTAATGTAAATATATATATTCAGATAGTTTACATTCTTCTCAGTTTTATTTATCTTATAGATAACCTGTTTCATTCATAGAAAACATATTTCTGTATATTAAATACTGATGAATATGACAGGAATTCTGCATTTTCTATTCTGTTCGATTGATCCATCTGCTTATATATAATATCACATACTCTACTTACTCGTTATGGTAGCTTTATTCTGCAGTTTGATACTCATCCATAAAACAAATATTATGTCATTGTTGTTCAGTCGCTCAGTCGGGTCCAACTCTGCCACCCCATGAACTGCAGTACACCAGGCTTCCCTGTCCTTCATCATCTCCTGAAATTTGCTCAGACTTACTTCCATTGAGTTGGTGATGCCATCCAACCATCTCATCCTCTGTCGTCCCCTTCTTCTCCTGCTTTCAGTCTTTCCCAGCATCAGGGTCTTTTCCAACGAGTCAGCTCTTCACATCAGGTGGTCAAAGTATTGGAGCTTTAGCTTCAGCATCAGTCCTTCCAGTGAATATTCAGGGTTGATTTCCTTTAGGACAGACTGGTTTATCTCCTTGCTGTCTAAGGGACACTCAAGAGTCTTCTCCAGCACCACAGTTGGAAGGCATCGATTATTTGGCACTCTGCCTTTTTTGTCAGCTGTCACATCCATATATGACTACTAGAAGAATCATAGCTTTGGCTATATGGACCTTTGTAGGCAAAGTATCGTTTCCGCTTTTTAATACCCTGTCTAGGTTTGTCATTGCTTTTTTTCCAAGGAGCAAGGTCTTTTAATTTCAGGGCCTCTTACAAGGGTACTAATCCCCTTCAGAAGGGCTCCACTCTCATGACCTAATCAACTCCAAAGGTCCCACCTCCAAATACTCTCATATTGAGGATTAGATTTCAAGGTACAAATTTTGGGGATGACACAAACATAATTTGTAGTAAATGGTATATAGTATGAAAGAAGGAAATACATGAAGAACGGGAAGTAAAGAAGCAAAATCAGGAAAGGAAAGAGAGTCTGGGAGAGGAATCAATTTCTCTGGTCAACATTACAAAGAGAACATTATTGATAAATTGTGTCTCCTTTAAAAAAAAAGAAGTTGACCTAAATACTCACGGCCTCATCCTTACTGTGAGGCAAAGCAAGTGTTCTTCAGGCAAAAGTTCACAGGGGAAGTAATAATCTAATTAAAAAGTCTATTTTCAGAATGTTTACATTCCTATTTGTTAAACATAGTTGGTTTTCAGAAAGCAGCTAGTTGAGATAAACATTCAAATTCAGAATGTTTACTCATACCAGATATTTAAAGCCACACCCATTATAAGTGTTTCCTGGTGATTTTTAAGACCAATATTTCTCTCCACCTGCTCTCTCCTCTCTGCCTGCAAGATCAAATATCTCCTTGGTAAAGTTTTCCTCTTATCCCCTCAGACAGGTTTAGTACTGTCTTCAGTGCTTTCATACGACACTGCATACGCACACTTAGAAATAGATTGGCTGCGACGAGAATGATGCTTAAGTTGCTTAAGCCATAGGGAGGATACTACCACATGTCCACGTGTTAAATGTTTCTGTGAAACTGGCAAACATAAGATTTAGTTGCATAAGTCATATTTCTCTCCTCTTCACTTTCAACTTAGTAATTTTCCAGTGTCTACGGTCTGGGGGAAGTTGCAGGCATTTCTAGAATCTGGCTAAGGGGATACAGCGAAAGCATTAGTCGCCTGTATTTACATGTTTCATAGTCACTTCCAAGTGCAGCTGTGCTGTTGTTCACTACCAGTTTCGTGTAGAAGTGGCTTCCAGCTACCTCCTATGCGGACTCACCCAGCCTTGGAAAACACCCCAGAAAAGCAGATCAAAAGTTGTATGGCGATATGTAGGTGCCTTTGGGTCAAGTCTATGCATGTGGAAGAAGAAGGATTGATGCAGGGTCTGCCTTAGTGGCAAAGAGTCTCCTTGGTGGACACCCTCCTTAGGACAGCCTGCACCCAGTGACTGAAGCCCAGGAGGTAGGTGGCCTCTGCAGGGCTCTATAAAGGGCGACGTAATAAAGCAGAGGCAATCAGGCTTGCTCTGCAGTTCTGCTTGTTCTTTGGCCCCATTCTACTTCCTTTCTTTCCCTTTCGGTGATTAATCTCTAACAAACATCTAATACCCCAGTCTTTGCCTCAGCATTGGCTTCTGTCGACTTGTGGCATTCAGCTTGGTTTGAAAAACTCTGTCAAAAGATTATTTCCAGAAAATGGTAAAATCATGACCCTGATATAGATGTAAAAGTGATTTTACATTAAAGGACCTGTTTTACCTATGATATGAGGCAGAGGCTACAACTGATTCCTGATTCAAAGGAGAAGTCAAGACGGTACAAAACAATGTGGGGAAACGGTATGTCGATAAATTGCAAATGGAGAGAAAACCAGCTTTTCCACATGGTGGAAGGAATCAATTAAATCACTCCTGGAGAAGACAGCACATATACTTGTCAGCTACACAATTTATAAAGAATTGAAAAATATCTCAAAGATAACGAACAGAGGTGGAATCTAACAGCTTGGGAGAATATACTGCAGAAGATACACAGTTTGCCACTGAAACACACCTTTTTGGAGTACATGTCTTATTTGCAAAAGTGCTTTCTGTGGACTTTCCTGGTGGCAGAGTGGATATGAATCTGCCTGCCAATGCAGGGGACATGAGTTTGATTCCTGGTCTTAGAAGATTCAACATGTTGTGGAGCAACTAAGCCCATGAACACAACTACTGCGCCTGTGCTCTAGAGTTTGCAAGCTGCAGCCACTGAGACCCGTGCTCCTGGAGCCCATGCTCTGCAGCAAGAGAAGCCGCTGCAATGAGAAGCCGGCATACCACAACTAGAAAGTGGCCCCCGCTTGATGCAGCTAGAGAAGCCCATGCACAGCAACGAAGACCCAGCACAGCCAAAAATAAGTAAATAAATAAAAAAATTTTTATAGAAGTGCTTTCTTTCTCACCTCCCTTTTGCTTTCAAAAGAAATGTTTAGTCATCAAATTCTGTTGGGCTTTTAGCACACACATAGATAGCTAAAAATGCTTCTTATAAACTTTCAAACAGTTATGGATTAAATAATAAGAAAAATTTAATAACCTTAAATGACTGTAAGTGAGTCCCTATAATTGAATATCAAACATAATCAATATTTGGTCTAATATTTATAAATAAATAAACATAAGCTTTTTACCAACAGAAATTTTAATATAAACCTAAGCAGGCTCATTTGAACAAATAAATACAAAAATATTATGATCAAACTTAGCATCTTTTATATATACATACTGAATTATATATTGACTGAAACAGAAAATATGGAACATAGATACACAATCTATAATAATATTGTCAGTATGTGGGTAACCTAGGAAGGAGGTTTAGAAATATAAAAAATTATGTCTGCCTAGACATCTCTTCCAGAGAAGACAATGGCAACCCACTCTAGTACTCTTGCCTGGAGAATCCCATGGACGGAGGAGCCTGGTAGGCTGTGGTCCATGGGGTTGCGAAGAGTTGGACACGACTGAGCGACTTCCCTTTCACTTTTCACTTTCATGCATTGGAGAAGGAAATGGCAACCCACTCCAGTGTTCTTGCCTGGAGAATCCCAGGGATGGGGGAGCCTGGTGGGCTGCCGTCTATGGGGTCACACAGAGTCGGACACGACTGAAGTGACTTAGCAGCAGCAGCAGACATCTCTTCAGGCCCCATTTCATTTGTTTCTTGCAATATTATTACAAATTCACAAATGAAGTCAGGTTCTGTTAAGTTTCCATTTTCAAGTTTAATTTTTAAAGTATAAATTTTGTATAAACTATAAATTTTTAAAATATAAATTTAAACCTTTAGGGAAAAATTTTTTGAAGTATAAATTTAAACCTTTAGAGAAAAATTTAAAGACTTCTGGAAATTTGTGGACTTGAATAGTAAATTTATAAGGTGAGGAATAGTACATTTGGATATTTCATCAATATTTTATGTTAATGCTTACATTTTCTAATTTGAATGTTTTAAGTGTAACAATAGATTGTAAATGATTGATGTGAATAATTTTAAATGATGTGTTTGATATTTTAAGGGTGCTATTTATTCCTCACAATCCAGTGATGTGTATGTGTGGTTATTTGTACAATCCTTTCACATTGAATGAAAGAATAGAGTTCTTTGTATCAAAGTAGATATTTGGAATCTTGTTCTAAAGATACAAAATTGCTCTCAGAAAACACTAAGAGAAAACAGGCTGTATTGTTCTTTCTCAAAGAGCATAAAAGGCAATCAAACAAGTCAGTAGAATGTGGTAATTATTGAGAATGCTGATGGCACCCTTAAGATTAAGCCACAGAAGAGAAATGCTTTTTTGCGATGACTTTTTTTGAAAAATCTATTAAGTGAGGAGTGGGGGAGGCTGGCAAACTTCTACAATCCATTTGGGTAATCTACCAAATCATATTTCTTGATTAAGGTTATACACCCTGAAAGGCACAATTGCTTACTGGAGAGATGACAAATACGTATGAGAAAAAAAAAAGAGAGAGAGAGAGAGAGAGAGAGAGAGAGAGAGAGAGAGACAGGTAAAATGAAGATAATAAAGATGCTATTTCCAGAAGATCTCCAACATGTCAAGACTTGAAGAAGCAGAAACCTGTGCATTCCATTTAGTTTACCAGATAGCCTCCAACAATGAAGATGAATTAAAGACTTCAGAAATAAATGTCTTGGATATTAATTCCCTCATAGTTATCTTTCTCTCAGAAACACCTTGGAGATCAGAGGACAAGACTTGATCTTTATATTCATGTTTTTGTAACTTCAAAATGAATTTCTCACTGCTGTTCCTCAGACACTGACAACTAAATCCACAATGGAAATACTCAAAATGCTAGATTATGAAACACAAGACACAAAGCAAAAACTTTATTCTAGATTAATATGTATTTGTTAAATCAGTAACTTTCATGGCTAAACAATCTCGTTAGAGTTTGTCATTGTAGTTTCACTGTGAGGGTTAACATGCTGGTATGTGATGCATCCTTGCATTGACCTCAGATGACGCATTTTTGTTGACTGATTCTATTACTGATGAAAACATCAAGAAGGCTGTTAACTGGGTTGTGAAATATTGTTGACTATTCTAAATTGCTCTGATTCTTTTTGCTTTTGCAACCCTCCTATTTGACAGCACCAAGTGCTATAGTGTGAATGCTTGTGTCCAGCCCCAAATTCTTATGTTGAAATCCTAACCCCCAAGGCGATGGTATCTGGAGATATTTTGGGGAGATTATTAAGTCATAAGGGTGGAATCCTCATGAAGGGGACTGTGCTCTTTCTTATAAAAGAGTCCCTAGACGATTTACTGCCTGCTTCCCCAGGTGAAGATACAAGAGAAATCAGCAGTCTGTAACCCAGAAGAGGGCCCCCATCAGAACCCCATCATGCTGGCACCTTGATCTTGGACTTCCAACCTTCAGAAATGTAAGAAATAAATATCTATTATTTATAAGCCACCCAGTGTCCATTTTTGTTTTATTTTATTATAGCAGCCAGAAATAAATAAGACTGCAAAGTATTTCCAGTTTGCTTTAAAGTACAGAAATAGCTACAATATAACTCCAGTCTTCAAAACCGTGGAATAATGAATTTTAGTTATTATCTCATAGTTAGAGTGGAAAGCCTCCTGAAAGTCCTTTCTTTTTTTATTGTTTTATTGAAATATAGTTGATTTACAATGCTAATTTCTGCTGTATAGCAAAGTGATTCATTTAAACATTATATATATATATACATATACACACACACATATATATACATACACTTTTAAAAATATTCTTTTCCATTATTCTTTATTGTAGCATACTGAACATAGTTCTCTGTGCTACACAGTAGGACCTTGTTGTTCATCCATTGTGTATATAAAAACCTACATCTGGCAAACCCCAACCTCCCACTCCACCCCTTTCTCCCTTTGGCAATCACAAGTCTGTTCTCAGTGTCCCTCTGTGAGTTTGTTTCTGTTTCATAGATAGTTTCATTTGTGTCATATTTTAGATTCCACATATAAGTGATATCATATGGTGTTTGTCTTTCTAGAGAAGTCTCTTCCTTTAAACCTTAAATTACAGGTATTATCTTAAATCACCAAGTTCACGATATGTACTAATTATGATGATTAACATGGCCCATGACTTAAGAATAAGTATATATTATGAGGAGTAAGAACTTTTTTGGCTTACACATATGCATGTTTATCATAAGCACCGTGAACTGTCCTATTTCAAGCAATGTAATCATAAAGCAACTTTATCACTGGAACTCCCACCACCCCTTTAAATCTACTCAGTGGAACTATGTCCTTCCTTGCACGTGCCTATGAACTTATACTGATCTGTGACTTGATTTGTTTGCTCTTGGTAATTGAAATCCCTATGGGCATTTTTCCATTTCAGTTCCAAAATTAAACTTGATTTTAAATTGAGATTTCTTCTCTTCCTCTAGCTGATTTCTTTTCATCTTACTGCCATCTCTGCTGTAAATAAAACTGCTTCACTCATTTAAGATTTTTTTTTTTTTTTTAAGCATCTGTTGCCTGGAAAATCCCATGGATGGAGGAGCCTGGTGGGCTGCAGTCCATGGGGTCTCTGAGAGTCGGACATGGCTGAGCGACTTCACTTTCACTTTTCACTTTCATGCATTGGAGAAGGAAATGGCAACCGACTCCAGTGCTCATGCCTGGAGAATCCCAGGGACTGGGGGGAGCCTGGCAGGCTGCCGTCTATGGGGTCGCACAGAGTCGGACACGACTGAAGTGACTCAGCAGCAGCAGCAGCAGCAGCATCTCTTCTGTACTGGTCACTGTGCTAGGCAAGCCAGACATGAATGGTTCCTTCTTTCAAGGACCTTGAAAGTCTGGTCAGGGGAGAATGGTAATAAAGATTTAAATAGACAAGCATAAGTGAATAACCATCACAAAATATACAAATGAAAGAAGCACATAAAAGCTGTGATTGACTTCTCTGTAGGGACAGCCAAAATTTGATGGTGGTCTCTGTAGACATTCCCATTCTGTCTTTCTGAAAAGCACCTTTGTTTGCTCCCCATAGTACAACTAAAACTGAACTTTGAAATTTAATGAAGTTTCATAGAAGCCTTAGTAATAGCCTGAGTATGTCACCTGGAGTGAACACTCTTTGGAAATACTAGTGAGTCTTAGAATCCAAGGGACAAAGGCTACATGCAGAGTCCCTACACAGAATGAGGGTCGATTCCCACCCACATGAAGCTGCTGGCATTTCTACATGGTACAAATTTAGGCCCAAATGCCCTTTGGACTAGAGTCCAGGGCATGGGATGCCCTGGGGTGACTAGTAGTAGGTCTGTCCTCTTCCTTCCAGGTATGTACTCTCACCATTGTGAACTAATCAAGACACATAAAACAACACAGATTACACATCCAAAACTGAGGTTATCAAGTCTTTAACGACACTAATCTTACAACTTAAGATAGCATATTAAAAAAACAACCAACAGAAGTTCAACAAAGGTTGGACTTTTTACCAAAAAAGGTCCATCCATCTAGTCAAAGCTATGGTTTTTCCAGTAGTCATGTATGGATGTGAGAGTTGGACTATAAAGAAAGCTGAGTGCTTGAAGAATTGATGGTTTTGAACTGTGGTGTTGGAGAAGACTTTTGAGAGTCCTTTGAACCGCAAGGAGATCCAACCAGTCCATCCTAAAGGAATTCAGTCCTGAATGTTCATTGGAAGGACTGATGCTGAAGCTGAAACTCCAATATTTGGCCACCTGATACAAAGAACTGACTCATTTGAAAAGACCCTGATGCTGGGAGAGATTGAAGGCGGGAGGAAAAGGGGACGACAGAGGATCGGATGGTTGAATGGTGTCAGTTTGAGTAAACTGCGGGAGCTGGTGATGGACAGGGAGGCCTGGCATGCTGCAGTTCATGGGGTTGCAAAGAGTCAGATTGAGCAACTGAACTAAACTGAAAGATATTTAAGTATCAGGACTTTCCTGGCAGACCAGTGGTTAAGACTCTGCGCTTCTCCTCCTGGGGGCATGGGTTTGATCCCTGGTCAGGGAACTAAGATCCTGAATGCTGAGCACCAAAAAAAAAAGAAGAAGAAGAAGATATTTAAGTGTCTATGGTGAAGGGCAAAAACTGCTTATAAAATTCTCAAACTACAATTTTCCTAGTCCAGATCCATCAGATACCTGACTAAACATGTTTGACTCTACACACAACTGAGCTACGTAAGACCTGAACTCTTACATTTTATTTCTGGGTTCTCACATCTAGTCAGTGTCCACCTGCAATATTTTATAAAAGCCAGAGTGAAGAAACAAAAAAATTTTAATCAGTTAAAATTCAAACCCTTAACAGCTTCATGACAAATGTCAATTATTTAACCAATCCAGGGGTCAAGTACATTATTAATATACTGCATGCTCAATAAGTTGTGAGACTGTTTAGCATATTATTTAAGTTATTACTATTAGTTGTTTTAAAAGAATTTTATGAATTTGATTATAAGTGGCTTCATAAGTAGTGGGCTGCAATAAGGTAACAAAGAATTAAACTGGGGAAATCACCTAGGAATTGGTAAAATGATTTACTCATATTGAAGAAACTATAAGTAGGAAATCCCTTAGGCATGATGGCAGGTCCTAACTGTGACCTTCTTAGGTTTGTAGGAAATGGCACTGAGGCAGATGTTATACACAGACACTCTCTTTTGTTATGGAGTCTTAGCTACTTTTTGTTATTGTATAGTAATACGCTCATCCTCTTATATTAATTGGGTTTCCCTGATAGCTCAGTTGGTAAAGAATCTGCCAGCAATGCAGGAGATTCCAGTTTAATTCCTGGGTCAGGAAGATCCACTGGAGAAGGGATAGGCTACCCACTCTAGTGTTCTTGGGCTTCCCTGTGGCTCAGCTGGTAAAGAATCCACCTGCAATGTGGGAGACCTGGGTTTGATCCCTGGGTTGGGAAGATCTCCTAAGAAGGGAATGGCTACCCACTCCAGTATTTTGGCCTAGAGAATTCCATGGACATCCATGGGGTCCCAAAGAATCTGACATGACTGAGCGACTTTCACTTCACTTCACTTCACTTCACTTCACTCACATTAGTAGACCAAAGACTTGTTGGCGTGTCTTTTAAAAGGTGGCCTTATAGAGGAACTTTCAGTTGCACACAAGTTTCAGATCTCAGGTCTGTCATAATTTTTCAAAGTTTCAGATTTGTGGGGGGTCAATTTTAGTGGATACAGGAAATTTCATGGATGTAATTATTAATGCATAAATGATGGATTTTTTAAATATACATGTTGACAAGGAGAAGATTTCTTTATGTCAATCATATTATAGCTCCTTCGTCTTCCCTACCTTGTTTCCTCTTAGACGTGGTCCACAGGCATCTAGGATGAAAATGCGTGACTGGCCGAGGGTTGCACATGGTAATGTGTTTAGCGCCACAGAGTTGTATGGTCAAAAATGATTGAAATGGTAAATTGTTATTCTGTGCTGTGCTTAGTTGCTCAGTTGTGTCCGACTCTTTGTGACTCCATGGACTGTAGCCCACCAGGCTCCTCTCTCCATGGGGTTCTCCAGCCAAGAATACTGGAGTGGGTTGCCATGCCCTCTTTTAGAAATCATTAAGTGTATTTTACCACAATAAAAAAAATTAGACTACTGAGTACAGAAGCAATGGATTCTTGTAGGAATATAATTGTGCCAAATAATGAAGCCCTTATTTATTTTTTTTAATTTTTAGAATATTGAATTAATTTATGAGCTAAGGAAATGATAAAGTACCATCATCTCCCTCCTTTCTGTTTGTCTGCAACCAGCTCTCATCAGATACCCCTACCCTTTCTACAAGTCCAGCCTCACCAGATTATCTCCTTTCTTGCTTTCTTTTTTCTTTTTTTACACTTATTCTCAGTCTTTAAATTGCTGCACTCCTCAGGCTGAAATGGATGAATGAGACTTTAGACAAGGGGTTCCTCTGAAGCTCTGTGAAATTCCTTATTGGTATATGTCGAAACAATCAAAACAGATTTAAATGCCAAGAGCTTTGCTCATCAACAGCTATGGGCAATATGGTAAGTTTACACTTTCGAATGTAAAGAAAAGTGTATGCTTTAGTGGAAAACTATAGAGGGTACCTTTTTAGGTTATTTCATTTTGATTCTACGGAAGCTATTTTGCAACTGTGTAAATATTAGCTGACAACGATGCAAAAGAATTCGTTTTGCATGCACATTCCTTCCTGTCTGGTAGACATTCAGCTGAACTTTCTCTTTTCCCTTTCATAGAAAACTAGTTTTACATTTTTCTACATATTCACTTCAGCATTCCTGATGTATAAATGGGTCAAAGCTTTGGATTCCTATCTGAATGAGTTATAACATCTGCCTGGTTCTATCACTGGTTATGAGTAAAATAACATCCTTGATACAGGTACTAAGGTAGTAATGTATCATACAGGTATTAATTTATCATACGTTTTTATACCTGTATGATAATCATGATTTTACTTTTCTTGAAAATTACTTGTTAATAAAGAAAAATAGACATTTATTTGTTTTCCTTAAATATAAGGGAAAGAAACAATTTTTTTTTAAAGTTTGTCATTTATCCAGTCCTATTAGAAGAAGAGTCACATCAGAAAGTTAATTCTATAATAAGGATTATATTATTTTTTGAATCCTATATGTATAATAATGAACAGTTGTCTTAATTTATTTTGCTTCTAGAGCTCATTTGTTGCTAAAATTCCACAAGAGTGTGCAAAATGAACCATAGAAAGAATTTTATTCTCTTTCTATAGAAAAAAAGAATTCAACAAAAAATAAGCTACCTGGACAAAAAAGGTGTGCAGAGTTTGACAGCAGCTGGTTGACTAAAATTCAAACTATTTTCAATAAAATCTGATTAATATATGTTAATTATAAATAAAATATGATGGTCCTTTTTTCATCTAAACATTTACAGAAGGTGCAAGTGTGTGCAGAGAGTAGGAGAACTTGGAGAGACATTTCAAAAATCACTGAATTTCAAAAAGCATGCATTAGTTTCTACAGTGTCTTTAATAAATACTCTCACACATTTCCTTAAAAATGTAAAAAAAAATAATCAAGTTACTACTAAATATGTTAAGAAGAAAAAAATCTGCAATATATATTTTCGCAGAAACAATTCAGAAATCTGTTTACGTGAGTATCTGAGAACATATTCAAAACCTGTTCAAGGCTTCTAAATATTTATAGCAAGTGTATATTTTTTATCATGCTACACCAATCAAGATAGCTGGAGACATTGGGGACAGTAGATATTGAAGATAACCTACAGTAAGATTGATCATATAGCTGTGCTAAAGGGAAAACCCTTGCCAGGATCTTTCTCCCAGTTTCTCTAAGATAGGTGTGTGTTAGAGTTGTTCCAAGAAACAAAACCAGGAGGACCTATATGTAGATTTAGATATACATAAGCAAACATATACATATATCCTATGTGTATCTATCTATGCATATAAAGACTTGTTATAAGGAATTGGTTTACATGATTATAGAGACTGACCAGTTCCAATATCTACAGTTAGCAAGCTGGAGACCCAGAAAAGAAAGCTGCAGGATGGAGACTTAGAGAGAGTTAATGTTTCAGGTTGAGTCTGAAGGTGGGAAAAGACTGCTGTTCCGGCTTAAGGGTCCTGATGGCTCAGATGTTGTTCTATTCAGGCTTTCAGATGACTAACTGAGACACACCCACGTTAAGGAGGGCAAGGTCCTTTACTCACTCCTGTCAATTCAAATGTTAATCTTGTCAGAAACACCTTCAGGAAGTCTGATCAACTGTCTGAGCATCCAGTGGCCCAGTCAGTTTTACACAAAAAAATTAAACATCACAGTAGGTGAGCAAAACTCAGAGCCTGAGAGATTCATGTTAACATGTCTTCTCTAACCATATGCTCCCCAATTCTGCCTCTCTATGTAAACAGAGTCTAGAATATTGATTTGCATACATAGTTTTCTCACCCAGAGTTAACCTCTGAATATTGTAACATGCTTTGATGATCTGGGCTTCCCTCATAACTCAGCTGGTAAAGAATCCACCTGATATGCAGGAGACCCCGGTTTGATTCCTGGGACAGGAAGATCCACTAGAGAAGGGATAGGCTACCCACTCCAGTATACTTGGGCTTCCCTTATGGCTCAATAGGTAAAGAATCCACCTGCAATGCAGAGACCTGGGTTTGATCCCTGGGTACCCCTGGAGAAGGGAATGACTACAGCGCCTACGCGGGCACAGGACGGCGGAGAGGAGCTACTCCACGTTCAAGCTCAAGAGGGGTGGCCATGAGGAGATACCCTTCGTCCAAGGTAAGGAGCAGCGGCTACGCTTTGCTGGAGCAGACATGAAGAGATACCCCACATCCAAGGTAAGAGAAATCCAAGTAAGACGGTAGGTGTTGAGAGAGGGCATCAGAGAGCAGACACACTGAAACCATAATCACAGAAAACTAGTGAATCTGATCACATGGACCACCAAGTGAAGTGAAGTCGCTCAGTCGTGTCCAACTCTTTGCAACCCCATGGACTGTAGCCTACCACGCTCCTCCATCCATGGGATTTTCCAGGCAAGAGTACTGGAGTGGATTGTCATTTCCTTCTCCAGAGGACCCTCCTGATCCAGGGATCGAACCTGGGTCTCCTGCATTGTAGGCAGACGCTTTACTGTCTGAGCCACAAGGGACCACAGCCTTGTCTAACTCAGTGAAACTAAGCCATGACGTGTGGGGCCACCCAAGATGGGCAAGTCCTGGTGGAGAGGTCTGACAGAATGTGGTCCACTGGAGAAGGGAATGGCAAACCACTTTAGTAATCTTGCCTTGAGAACCCCATGAACAGTATGAAAAGGCAAAATGATAGGACACTGAAGGGGGAACTCCTCAGGTTGGTAGGTGCCCAATATGCTACTGGAAATCAGTGGAGAAATAACTCGAGAAAGAATGAAGGGATGGAGCCAAAGCAAAAACAATACCTGGTTGTGGATGTGACTGGTGATAAAAGCAAGGTCCGATGCTATAAAGAGCAATATTGTATCCATTTACAACACCATGAATGAACCTCAGTTCAGCTCAGTTCAGTTGCTCCGTCCTGTCCGACTCTTTGCAACCCCATGAATTGCAGCACACCAGGCTTCCCTGTCCATCACCAACTCCCGGAGTTGACCCAAACCCACATCCATCAAATTGGAAATGCCATCCAGTCATCTCATCCTCTGTCATCCCCTTTTCCTCCTGCCCCCAATCCCTTCCAGCGTGAGGGTCTTTTCCAATAAGTCAATTCTTCGCATGAGGTGGCCAAAGTACTGGAGTACATGGAGTTCAGTCACTCAGTCATGTCCGACTCTTTGTGACCCCATGAATCGCAGCACACCAGGCCTCCCTGTCCATCACCAACTCCTGGAGTTCACTCACACTCATGTCCATCGAGTCCGTGATGCCATCTAGCCATCTCATCCTTGGTTCCAGCTTTAGCATTGTTCTTTCCAAAGAACACCCAGGACTGATCTCCTTTAGAATGGACTGGTTGGATCTCCTTGCAGTCCATGGGACTCTCAAGAGTCTTCTCCAGCTCCACAGTTCAAAAGCATCAATTCTTCAGCACTCAGCTTTCTTCACAGTCTAACTCTCACATCCATACATGACCACTGGAAAAACCATAGCCTTGACTAGACGGATCTTCGTTGGCAAAGTAATGTCTCTGCTTTTGAATATGCTATCTAGATTGGGCATAACTTTTCTTCCAAGGAGTAATCATCTTTTAATTTCATAGTATAGGAACCTGGAATGTTAGGTCCATTAATCAAGGCAAATTGGAAATGGTCAAACAGGAGATGGTAAGGGTGAACATCAACATTCTAGGAATGAGCGAACTAAAATGGACTGGAATGGGGAATTTAACTCAGCTGATCATTATATCTACTACTGTGGGCAGGAATCCCTTAGAAGAAATGGAGTAGCCATCATGGTCAACAGAAGAGTCCAAAATGCAGTACTTGGATACAATCTCAAAAACAACAGAATGGTCTCTGTTCATTTCCAAGGCAAACCATTCAATATCACAGTAATCCAAGCCTATGCCCCAACCAGTAACATCCAAGAAGCTGAAGTTGATTGGTTCTATGAAGACCTACAAGACCTTTTAGAACTAACACCCAAAGAAGATGTCCTTTTCATTATAGGGGAATGGAATGCAAAAGTAGGAAGTCAAGAAACACCTAAAGTAACAGGCAAATTTGGCCTTGGAATATGGAATGAAGCAGGGCAAAGGCTAATAGAGTTTTGCCAAGAGAACGCATTGGTCATAGCAAATAACCTCTTCCAACAACACAAGAGAAGACGCTACACATGGACATCACCAGATGGTCAATACCAAAATCAGATTGATTATATTCTTTGCAGCCAGCGATGGAGAAGCTCTATACAGTCAGCAAAAACAAGACCAGGAGCTGACTGTGGCTCAGATCATGAGCTCCTTATTGCCAAATTCAGACTGAAATTGAAGAAAGTAGGGAAAACCACTAGACCATTCAGGTATGACCTAAATCAAATCCGTTATGATTATACAGTGGAAGTGAGATATAGATTTAAGGGACTAGATCTGATAGACAGAGTACCTGATGAACTATGGACGGAGGTTCGTGACATTGTACAGGAGACAGGGATCAAGACCATTCCCATGGAAAAGAAATGCAAAAAAGCAAAATGGCTGTCTGGGGAAGCCTTACAAATAGCTGTGAAAAGAAGAGAAGCAAAAAGCAAAGGAGAAAAAGAAAGATATAAGCATCTGAATACAGAGTTCCAAAGAATAGCAAGGAGAGATAAGAAAGCCTTTCTCACTGATCAACGCAAAGAAATAGAGGAAAAGAACAGAATGGGGAAGACTAGAGATCTCTTCAAGAAAATTAGAGATACCAAGGGAATATTTCATGCAAAGATGGGCTCGATAAAGGACAGAAATGGTATGGACCTAACAGAAGCAGAAGATATTAAGAAGAGGTGGTAAGAACACACAGAAGACTGTACAAAAAAGATCTTCACAACCAAGATGATCACGATGGTGTGATCACTAATCTAGAGCCAGACATCCTGGAATGTGAAGTCAGGTGGGCCTTAGACAGCATCACTACGAACAAAGCTAGTGGAGGTGATGGAATTCCAGTTGAGCTATTTCAAATCCTAAAAGATGATGCTGTGAAAGTGCTGCACTGAATAGGCCAGCAAATTTGGAAAACTCAGCCGTGGCCACGGGACTGGAAAAGGTTAGTTTTTATTCTAATCCCAAAGAAAGGCAATGCCAAAGAATGCTCAAACTACTGCACAATTGCACTCATCTCACACGCTAGTAAAGTAATCCTCAAAACTCTCCAAGCCAGACTTTAGCAATACATGAACCGTGAACTTCCAGTTGTTCAAGCTGGTTTTAGAAAAGGCAGAGGAACCAGAGATCAAATTGCCAACATCTGCTGGATCATGGAAAAAGCAAGAGAGTTCCAGAAAAACATCTACTTCTGCTTTCTTGACTATGTGAAAGCCTTTGACTGTGTGGATCACAACAAACTTTGGAAAATTCTGAAAGAGATGGGAATACCAGACCACCTGACCTGCCTCTTGAGAAACTTATGCAGGTCAGGAAGCAACAGTTAGAACTGGACATGGTACAATAGACTGGTTCCAAATAGGAAACGGAGTACATCAAGGCTGTATATTGTCACCCTGCTTATTTAACTTATATGCAGAGTACACCATGAGAAATGCTGGACTGGTAGAAGCACAAGCTGGAATCTAGATTGCTGAGAGAAATATCAATAACTTCAGATATGCAGATGACACCACCCTTATGGCAGAAAGTGAAGAGGAACTCAAAAGCCTCTTGATGAAAGTGAAAGAGGAGAGTGAAAAAGTTGGCTTAAAGCTCAACATTCAGAAAACGAAGATCATGGCATCTGGTCCCATCACTTCATGGGAAATAGATGGGGAAACAGTGTCAGACTTTATTTTTTCAGTTCAGTTCAGTCAGTCAGTCGTGTCTGACTCTTTGCGACCCCATGAATCACAGCACGCCAAGACTCCCTGTCCATCACCATCTCCAGGAGTTCACTCAGACTCACGTCCATCGAGTCGGTGATGCCATCCAGCCATCACATCCTCTGTCGTCCCCTTCTCCTCCTGCCCTCAATCCCTCCCATCATCAGCGTCTTTTCCAATAAGTCAACTCTTCTCATGAGTTGGCCAAAGTACTGGAGTTTCAGCTTTAGCATCATTCCTTCCAAAGAAATCCCAGGGCTTATCTCCTTCAGAATGGACTGGTTGGATCTCCTTGCAGTTCAAGGGACTCTCAAGAGTCTTCTTCAACACCACAGTTCAAAAGCATCAATTCCAGACTTTATTTTTGGAGGATCCCAAATCACTGCAGATAGTGATTGCAGCCATGAAATTAAAAGACACTCCTTGGAAGGAAAGTTATAATCAATCTTGATAGCATATTCAAAAGCAGAGACATTACTTTGGCAACAAAGGTCCATCTAGTCAAGGCTATGGTTTTTCCAGTGGTCATGTATGGATGTGATAGTTGGACTGTGAAGAAAGCTGAGCACCGAAGAATTGATGCTTTTGAACTGTGGAGTTGGAGAAGACTCTTGAGAGTCCCATGGACTGCAAGGAGATCCAACCAATCCATTCTAAAGGAGATCAGTCCTGGGTGTTATTTGGAAGGAATGATGCTAAAGCTGAAACTCCAGAACTTTGGCCACCTCATGCGAAGAGTTGACTCACTGGAAAAGACTCTGATGCTGGGAGGTATTGGGGCAGGAGGAGAAGGGGACGATAGAGGATGAAATGGCTGGATGTCATCACTGACTTGATGGACGTGAGTTTGAGTGAAATCTAGGAGTTGATGATGGACAGGGAGGCCTGGTGTGCTGCGATTCATGGGGTCACAAAGAGTCAGACACCACTGAGTGACTGAACTGAACAGACCTACTCAAATATTCTGGTCTGGAGCATTCCATGGACTGTATAGTCCACGGTGTTGCAAAGAATCGGACACGACTGAGCGATTTTCACTTTGATGATCTGAGCTTGGAGGTCAAGTTGGATCAGTTGGTTGTGTATTTACATTTGATTTGGAATGTAGAAGGTAATATTTGCCTTCCAGTTAGTTGAGTCTCCAGAATCTCTTATTTCAATCATTCTAGAAAATGCTGATAAAATAGGGATGCAGCTGAAAAATCACATAAAAAGACTAAATATTATATATTTTCTCATATAAATAAAGAATTGGGACAAAAATATGGTATATTGATATAAAAAAGAAATAGAATCAAAACATATTTTATATGTTATAGGTAGCACTCTAGGAACTTTTCATAAATTGATTTCTTGATTCTATAATAACTCTAGTAAGCTTTGTCATCCCTGGTTTATAGAGAAATAAGGTTATGAGAAGTATATTTGAAACTGGTACTCTGGGCTGTTTGATTTCAAAAACACCACATTCTTCTCACTTCATCACATAGCCTTTTGCTTCTCTTTTACTTCTCTTTCCTTTGTCAAAACATCAAATATGGAAGTCATGTAAAGCTGAATATTAGTGTGTTTATTTTTTTTTCTATTTCAAAGTCATGCAAAGTATTCTTTAATTGGGAAAATATAACATATGAATGGATATCACCTTTAGAGTAAGTTTGTACGTATGTATATTCTAAACTTGGTAAGTTTGGGTGTTGTAAATAGAACTTGGCTACCATTAGATAACTGGTGAAATTAAGATTCTTGACTTAAAAATTGAGGAGCAGAACTTGTATCCATGGTGATCCCACAAATGTGCCAACACCTGGCAAAGCTCATTCGGAAACATCTTGTCAGCTTCCTTTAGAGACACATATAAAAAAGAGGAACAGGATAATGAAAAATCCATTGGAAAGAAATGCATGAGTAATAGAAAATTAAGAAAATACAAGTAAACACATTTGCTCCCCATGTGCACCATTGTGGAAGCAAAGATGAACAAAATATGATCTTTGTCTTAATGTCTCTATAGGGAGAGATAAGGATATACAAAAACCACAATACACATTTTTTTTTCCGTGTTGTTTTTTTTTTTTAATTTTTTAAAATTCACAATGCACATTAAAAGTGGTGAGTTTTGTCAATTAAAACACCAAGTGCAATGTGCATTGAGGGGAAGGATTTGGATTAGGGCTTGAATGAATGGCAGTATTTCTGAGGGGCACTGATAGTTAAGGGCAGTGAGAAATAAGGTGTTTAACTGCCCTGAGGTGGAAGTCAGTCAGTCAGGAATGTCACATGATATGGCTGCTCCCAGACCACCTCCCCATCCCCTGACTGGCATGGTTTAGAGCTTGAAGTAATTTAGTCTGCATGTACCGTTGATCTTCGTATAGATAATTCAAAGGGATATATTTCAGTTATTATTCCATCTGATATGTCAGATGAAATTGGGGCTGTTAATCACTTCCTGCATCTAGAAAGGCTTCCTTCCTTTGGCTGCTTTTACTCCTTGGCATCTGGAAATTGTTATCTGTAGAGCTGCCCTTAAATTATATGCCCATCACATGTCTTCCCTGAGCTCCCAGTGTCACCACTAATAGCTTCAACAGGCAAATAAAAATAATCATACCTGAAAGAGAAAGTTCCCTCACTCCTCCATTGTAAGCCTGGGATCATTTTGGTGTTCTTTTTCAAAGCAAACTACATGATCATCCAACTAGTCGCTAGGTTAGAAATTCAGGAGTCATCCTCAATACCTGTCTCTTCTGAACACCACCAGATCTAATGCATCGACTCAGGGTGACATTTTTTCCAAGTCTCTCTCAAATTCTTACCTTCTCTCTCCCCCCTTCACTATTTCTTAGGCACACTGGCTTGTCTTGCTGTTTAGAACCTACACTGCCTCTTTCTGCCTTGAAGATTTTGCATGTACAGTATGTATCATTTGGCATTTTCTATCCTACCCACCCCACACTTACAAACCATTTACTTTCAGACCAAATCTCAAATACAACTTTGTGGATAATGATGTTGATAATTCTCACAGATTAGATCTTTTTTCTCCAGTAGATCTCATAACTCCCATAGTTTTCCTTTGTATTAATTATTATAATTGTATTATACAGGTCAAAGGGACAAACTTATCTATCTGATTTGAACTGCTATATTTTGTTTTTCAAATTTATATTAAAATAATTCCAGGTATATTTAGTTTATATTACTAATAGAGACCTACCGAACTTTCCCTTAGAAAATGTCTCCAAGCCATCTTCAAATAGTGATTTACATGGAAAATCTTACCATGCTAAATATTAGAAGTTACAGAATATGATAGACTTAATTCTGGCATTTGTTTCTCTCTCTCTCTCTGCATATATATATATATATATATACACACAGGTATAGAATATTTTATAATTCTATGGCAAGTGTATCACTGACATATTTTTCCAAGCCAGAGAGAAAAAGAGACAGAAAGGAAGAGAGATTGAGAGAGAGACAGAATGAATGGGGTGGAGGGAAGAAGAGAGAAGAATAAACAGCTGGACTCAAATGGAAAACAACTGTTTCCCACAAGTAGTTTAACAAATAAATATTTCATAAGGCCTTAAAATGTGCCCTGATTTTATTAAGCACAATATAAGGCACATTTCATTACTTGGTCCTTAAAATTAATTTCTTTAAATATAGATCTAGCAAAAATCAGGAGGCCATATGACATATGTATGTCATGAGCAGGTGGATTAACTGTTTTCTGATTGTGAATAAATAATTTTTTGCTTACAGAGATCTATGTTAGAAGATATGTCCTTGACTACATCAGTGTTCCACACTGACCTCTGGATTGGGCAACTAGAGGTATGTCAGACAGGTCACTGGCTCTGGAACAGAGTATCTGGTAAATAGTAAAGCCTGTCTTCCAGTAGACTGGCGGAAGTCATGAAATCCCCACATGTGACCTGCTTTATGATGCTCGAATTCAATCCTGGTTCAGATTATAGGAGACACTGCAATGCCAGTAGCTTTTCACTGGGCTCCAGGATCCCCTTGCTCTGTCTGATTCTGGTCTAGTATTTACAAGGGGATTCAACCTATGTCTTTATGAAGCAAAATGAAAGGGGTTTGACTCTCCCAATATGAAGGAGAATTTATCCCATGCTTCTTTAACCGCATTATGGGATGCTCAAATTAAGCATTCTTAAACTTTTTTAAAGCACCTATTTATTAGAAATGCTCTGGTCAAGTAGGGAATAAGGGGCTTTCATCTCCCTTTCCTCCACCTTCTTGTTCTGGAGATAAGACACACCTAACTCGGCAGTCTCGCAGACCTTTTGATGTAGGAATGCGTGCATCGGCGCAGGTGGCCCTATGAGAGAAACGTGGGAGGACTGCTGCACTAGCTGTGAACGAGGACAACTGTACGAGGCAAACGCTGAAATCACATCCCGGACTAATTTTAGGCTTTACTGAACTCATGAAAGAAACAGTGGCAGTGTTCTTTGCTTCTCATTATATCGAATGCTTTCCTTTAACAAGAATGGCAAAGGATCACTTTTCCCTTTGTATGGACCTGGAAGATTCAAGAGGGATTCTGCCCTGGCTGACAGGTTACAGATTACAGATTCTAACAAAAAGCCAGCCCAGACCTCTTGATGCCAGTTCAGAAAAAGCAAAAGCAATTGTGAGACACTGAAATAGATACTGCTGTTCACAATATGAGATTTATATGAGGAATTAGAGCAAATATCTCAGTCTGAAACAAAGTTAGTCTGAGAGATCATTACTGATATACTATATAGGACATGAAAACTAGAATCAGTTCAGTTCAGTTGCTCAGTCATGTCAGACTCATTGCAACCCCATGAATCGCAGCACGCCAGGCCTCCCTGTCCATCACCAACTCCCAGAGTTTACCCAAACTCATGTCCATTGAGTTGGTGATACCATCCAGCCATCTCATCCTCTGTCGTCCCCTTCTCCTGCCTTCAGTCTTTCCCAGCATCAGGGTCTTAGCCAGAGTTATTTTCTAAAGTGCAATGGAAACAGTTGATACCATATTAGATGCAAAGTAGAAGATATCAGTAGGAAGTTTTCAAAGAGCTTATGAAAAAGAATACAGAGGTGAGAATAATAGAAGAAAAATTATGACACAGATCCAGAGAATGAGGTATGCATATATTAGAAGGCACAGCAATGACCCTGGTGGCTCAGTGGTAAAGAATTTGCCTGCCTATGCAGGTGACACAAGAGACATGGATTCAATCTTTGGGTCAGGAGATTCCCCTGGAGAAAGGAATGGCTACCCAGTCCAGCAGTCTTGCTGGGAAAACGCATGGACGGAGGAGCATGAAGGGCTACAGTCCATGGGATCACAAAGAGTTGGACACAACTTAGCGGCTAAACAACAGCAATGAGGACAGAGTGGACAAAGTGGCAGTTTCCATTTAACACAAAAGAAAATGACTGCTCTGAGTTGAAAAAACATGTTAGTATTTAGATTTACGTGGTTTGTAACGTTAACAAAAACCCAGAACTTAACATACTTTGTGAAGCTTTCGAATTTCAAAGGTGAATTTACAGTCCAACAGTATCTACACTGGGTGGCTGTCTACAAAGCAAATAAATAAATAAAACTAGCAATCACTCTATAGCAACAAGTACTAAATTGGTGAGACAATACTGTCACCATTTTGAGATGGTGTTATTTTGATGCTAGAACTATATAACTACATGGATAGCTTTCTGTTCTTTATTCTTGCTTACTTTTGCCTTCTTGATCTGTTAACATACACTACTATGTTCAAATTCTTAGACTTTTAAGAATTCTTTTATGTATTTTTGTGTGTCCAATACCCAGGTTTTTTTTTTTTTTTTTTGTAGCAGGTATATTTTCCATACAATAAAATTCAGCTATTTTAAGTGCACATTTTGTTGAGTTTTGGTGAACTAGTGCCTTTTGCTGACACTGGATGGTCCTCTCACTTAATGCTGATGTTCTGTATTCCAGCGGAGTCTCGGTAGCGAGAGCTTAAAGTGAACGTTAGGAGTCTTCAGTTGTTTTTCTGGTTCTCCGTCCTCAGAAAATAACAAGAGTAACTGTACCATTTGCAGGAGTGCAGCCACTGAGGATGGGTCCAGCGTGCTGTAGTGAGGCGAACACCACCAATTACAACCATAATGTATACATAATCAGAAAAGTAATTGTGTGTGTGTGTGATAAAGAGAGAGAGAGAGAGAGAACTGGAGAGGGATTTTACCAATCATCTTACTGAAATTTGTCTCTCATGAGTTAAGAATGTGTTTTGGAGCTTTACATATAATATTCTTAGATTAATTATAACTTGTATCAGTGATCTTAGCAGCCACTCTGTCATTGTTTAAAAAAAAGGGGGATCACAAGCTTGTGATTTTGCTACAATTGGAACAAATTAAACTGTCTAGGGAATTCCCTAGGAGTCTAGCAGTTGGGACTCCTTGTTTCCACTCCAGGGGGCACAGGTCCCATCCCTTGTTGGGAAATTAAGATCCTGCAAGTTTCTGGGTGCAGCCAAAAAATAAAAAAATGTCTACGCTCAAAACACTTTGATTGCAACCTTGTGAGACCTTAAGCAGAGGACTCAGTTAAGACAAGCCTGGACACTTGTGTAGTGATAAATGTATGCTGTTTTAAGCTATGAAGTTTGTGGTAGTTTATTACTAAGCAATAGATAACTAATACAGTGGACATCATATTTTGTTCCTGCATTTAGTGAAGATGTTGCTTTTTTGTTTGTGTGTGCGTGTTCAGTCGTGTTCAACTTTTTGCAACCTCATGGATGGCAGCCCGCCAGACTCCTCGGTCCATGAAATTTTCCAGGCAGGGATACTGGCGTGGGTTGCCGTTCCCTACTCCAGGGGATCTTCCTGACCCAGGGACTGAACCCATGTCTTCTGCATCTCCTGCACTGGGAGGTGAATTCTTAACCATTGAGCCACCTGGGAAGTCCCAGAAAAGTCCCCATCGTTCTCCTATTAAGAAGAGTAATAGATTTAGACTGATGTTATGTCAAACAATGTATAACACAGAAGAGAAAGGATATATTTTCAAAAATTGAAATAAAAAAGAAAATGAAAAATAAAAAGCAAACTGGAACACAAACCCCCAAGATATAATGTTAATGAAAGAAAGACAGATGCTTAGGATAGAGCTGGATTCTTCCATCACTTCCATTATTCCTGCTTTGTTTTTGAATTAACTCAGAGGGTTCTGAGAGCCTTTACCAATATGGAGTCTATAATTTCACTGAAACTATATTTTGTGGATTTTTTTTTTGGGGGGGGTTTGTTTTCAGGTGGGAAGTGGAAATATATTGACTTACTACAGATACATGCTTATAGGACATGCTGACACCTTTTAGATGCTTCCTCCATTGTTTACTGTGAAAGATCATGAAACGATTTCTCCTTTAGAATTTTAGGTCACGGGCCTCTTTTTGCTGAAGCTTTGGACCTCAGAGTTCTACTCCATATGTGTTATCATTTTCAAAAATTTTGAGTAGAGTGTAAATGGACGTTACTTATTTTTTCAAGTGCTGTTTGCTTAAAACATCCCTAATTTATTTAAAGAAAAAACCCAGAAAACAGTATATTTATGCTGCCTCATGAGATAGTGCATTTTCTCTAAGTGAAAATGTTTAATAGGAATGTGGATAATGAATGATCAATAATATTTTAAATCAGTTTCAGCATAAAGAATTAGCTTAATCTAGGTGATAAGGAAAGTCCCTTTCAACTTGAGAATTTTGTTATATCATATGTTAAAAAATCATTTTAAATTTAAGTTTAGCTCAAATAGATGGTTTAAGGCAGTGCTTTTTAACTTTTTGTGTTATTAAAAAAAATTTATTATGAAGATTGGTTTTCTTTGAAAATATTAACTACAGATAGGGTCACTCAAATAAGGGGAAAAAAAATTTTAAATGTTACAAATTAGAACCCAGTCAACAGCTTTATTTTGATTGCAGTAACAGTGAACAAGATTAGGCCTGTCTTGGTATTTGACATCACAAATGCTACTCTGACACCTAGTGGTTGGTTCTGATATTTTCCTAAAAGAAATCTTAAAAATATTTTTTGTCTCTGTAAAATAATATATGAAATATGTACTATTTAAAGTATAAGATATCTATTTTATTCATATTTAGGATAAAATGATTCTGGGAATGAGTCGATTTATATTTTTTGTGTTATATCTTGGTAAGAACATAGTATCTAAAATGTTTTTATTGAACATCAAACTAGTACAATTTAAAATTTTTAGCTCAAATGTTCCTTTACAAGATGCCTCTTGCAAACTATTCTTATAGATTAAATAGAAACTCTCATATTATTAAAAAATTACTTTTAGAGAGTGATAAAATCATTTCTTATAAAGACATAAAAATGAATAAGTGTTAATTTGATTTAACCTAATGATGAAACTTCCTGGTGGCTCAGATGGTAAAGTGTCTGCCTACAATGCGGGAGACCTGGGTTTGATCCCTGGGTTGGGAAGATTCCCTGGAGAAGGAAATGGCAACCCACTCCAGTACTCTTGCCTGGAAAATCCCATAGACGGAGGAGCTTGGTGCAGGCTACTGTCCATGGGGCCATAAAGAGACGAGCATGACTGAGCGACTTCACTTTCACTTTTTCAATGATGAAACTGGTGAGATCTAACAACTAGTTCAAGGGAAAAGTAGGAAAATGACACATTTATAGTTAAATGACTGTGCAAATGGAGGTAAAAGTAGCTTCTTCTATAAAAGTAGCTTCTTCTACAGTGGAGTAAGGAAGTCAGTAGATCTTTCAGACAGAATTTGCATGACTACAGATAATAACCATCTTGCATTTCAGCTATCTGCATTTTATAGTGTAGAGAATAGCCTTCATAGAACCAGATCAGATAATCATTATATAAGAAAGCTATAGATATTTTGTCTGCCATTAAAAAATTTTTTTTTCCTGCACATTAAACAAGTTCTGTCTCTGCTTTGTGCATTTCCCTATATATAGGACTATTGCAATATGTATTGTTTAAATATAGGTTCATGATTTGAAACTAGAGTAAGTAACGAGGCACAAATAATAAGTACTGTCAGGCCTTCATATCTACGGGTTCTGTGTCTGCATCTATACAGGAAACCAACCTGGGCCTACTTCAAACCAACTTAAAATCTCTGGAGGTGGAATCTGCACATTGATGCTTTAAAAAAATTACCCAGATGATTTTAAGGTGCATCCATTATTGAGAACCATTCCTTTGACAGCTATCAGATAGCTTAGTTATGATCCTTACAGATTCTAGTCCAATCTCATTAGAAAAATCATTCTTATTATGAGATGTGGGATGTGGCTTGATGTTTCAGATATTCAAATTATTAGAATCCATACTTCTTAAGGAAACTCCTGACTATCGTTTAATTTGTCATGCACAATGCCTATAGTTAATAAAACACTTTGATCCTGTTGCATGAAAACAAATTTAGTCCTCTTTGAGAACATTTTGATCTGAGATTAACAAACTGATGTTTATTCCTTGACATGAATCTCATGAACTTGATTATTACAAAGACAACTTGGAGTGGAGACCAAAAGGCCTTACTTCTCAGGTGGCAACATCCCTACATGACCTTGTACCTCTGTGTATTGCTTTCTACACTACCATGTTGTGGTTTATTATGGTTAAGAAACAAAATGTTTGCAAAGTAAAATCAAGTACTTTTAACCAGTGCTTCATAAACAGTTAAGTGCTTCTATTTTCACCCTTTTATTTCCATAAAAAGTACCTTTTATTGGAGGGCTTCTCCCTAATTCAAATGTTTTCATTTCAGTGTTATCAATTCTCCAGGACACACTCTGTGTCTCTGCTCCCAGACTAGGCTCTCCCAGGCAATATCCCTCAGTTTAAGCCTTTCCCATTTGCCTCTCTAACTTGGCTTCCAAATTTTTTATTTGATTTCCCAAATGTTCAGAGCAGTAAACCAACTGTGCATATAGATCTGTTAATTGGTAAACAGACATAGAAGACGTGCCTTTGCCCCTTCAACATAAAGTACATTTGTAAAGTTTTCCTTTTAAACTCAAATCATCTGTCCTTTTGAGTTTTCTTTGATTACCTATTTCTTTAAGCTTCCACGGTTGACTAAAATCATTTTTTTTTAAAAAATGTGGTAAAATAGCATGACATCTGCCAGAATCTTGTGATTCCTCATAAAGAAAAAAAATGTATTTGTACCTGTACTCATGGGCTTCCCTGGTGGCTCAGTGGTAAAGAATCCACCGGCCAATGCAGGAGACACAGGTCTGACTCCTGGGTCAGGAGATCCCTTGGAGGAGGAAATGGCAAACCACTTCAGTATTCTTAACTAGGAAATCTCATAGAGAGAGGAGCTTGCTGTGCTATAGTCCATAGGGTCACAAAGAGTCAGTCAGACACGACTGAACAGCAACAACAACTTGTATTCACATCTGTGTGTGGGTATTCTTTTTTAACCACACAAAGGGATTACATTTATTATGAGTTTTTGATACTATTTTTCTAATTCTAAAATTTATTTATATAGCTTGATAATATAAGATAGTTGAATACATCTTTTTATTAGTGTTTTTTTTTTTCCCCAACAGGATAAGTAAACCTGGGATTACAAATGTGCAGCAAATGAGCCACAATGTATACATTTTAGTGGAAATGATTGTAGCCATGCTATTTAGGAGATTTAATAAGAATTAATTGATTTAAATACTTATGTTAAGCAGATTATGGTCAATTCCATTATTTTGTTTTTCTAGTGTTATCATACTATTTTGTAGATGTCTCTAAAAGCTGTTTGGTTACTTATTAAAGAAAGAATAGCTTCATTCTGACTTAACAAGCTTTTAGCTAACCTCTCCGGGCTTAATTTTATTTGAAAAATGACCTGTGAATTTCCTTCCATTTATATGTATCTAATTCTTCAAATGTTATTATACAAATATCAAAGAATATTTGGTTAAAATATATGATACAAAGAATAATGTTATGATGCAAACCTGCATCTACCATCCAGTTTGTAAAAATGTTTTACCATGTTCTTTAAAGTCTCCATGTGTCCCTAAATGTTCCCTTCCTTTTCTCTTTGTGCTCAGAGGAAATATTACTGTGAATTTAGAGATTAAACTCCCTTGTTTGTCCTCATAGTTTGGCGACACATGTTTGTATGATCAAACATATGTTTAACATGCTTTAATGTTATATAGATGCATTTATACTGGATGTTTTCCCCTTAGTAATGGGTAATTTCCTTATTTTAACCCAAGGGAAGCAGGCTTATATATACATTTTGCTAATCAATCTTGGGTACCCTGTTAGACTCCCTAAATCAGGCCATGTTTTGCTTCACTCCCCAGGTGAGTAGAAACTGGAGCCTGATTCACTTTTACTTGGTTGGCATTCTAAAATCATCTATTGCTTTCTGCTTTGACTTAAATTTTGGCCTTGGTTAGCCCTTATTTTCTTGTTAATTCCTCAAAGCACTTAACAATGTGTTTTCAATAGTTTATCCATATGTTTAGTAGTCGTTTGGATCAAAGGCTATGTTAGGCAATTGACACAAAGTTAAATAACCATGGATCCTGTTTCTAGAAGGCTGAATCCAGACTATGAGAAGATAGTCACGTAAACAATCAAAATATTTAATGACCTTCCATCTTCAGACACAGGCTTAAAGCAAGCAAAAAAAATAAGAATTAGAACATAAATTAATGAGATAGAGAACAGGAAAACAATAGAGAAAAACAAGAAAATCAACAATAACCAAAGCTGATTCTTCAAAACAAAACTGATAAACCTTTAGCTGGAGTGACCAAAAATCGGCGGACAAGACTCAATGATTAGAATCAGGAATGAAAAAGGAGCTCAACCAGTTTGGAAAACAGTTTGGCAGTTCATCAAAAGGTTAAACTTAGAGTTCACATGAATTCTAATCCTAGGTGTATATACTCAAGTGAAATAAAAACAGATATTCAAATAAACACTGGTGTATGAGCATTCGTATCAGCACTCTTCACACTAGCCCCAAAGTGGAAACAACTCAAACATCCATTAACTGAAATACGGAAAAGCAAAATGTGTCATAGCCATACAAAGGAAGAATTTATTAAGCAATAAAGAAATGAAGTCCCGGTACATGCAACGGCATGGATGAACCTTGAAAGCATTACGTCCAGTGATAGATTCCAGCCACGAAAGGTCACATTAAAAAAATTCCATTTCTAGGAAATGTCCAGAATAGGCAAACTTATGGAGACTGAAAGTAGATTAGTAGTTATCTAGCAAATGGCACCCCACTCCAGTGTTCTTGCCTAGAGAATCCCAGGGATGGGGGAGCCTGGTGGGCTGCCGTCTATGGGGTTGCACAGAGTCGGACACGACTGAAGCGACTTAGCAGCAGCAGCATTAGTTGGGAAGCTGTGGAAATAATGGGGCGACTGCAAAAGAATCTGAGGTTTCCTTTTGGTGTGATAGAAATGTTTTAAAATTGTGGTGATGGTTGAACAACACTGTGAATATAGTAAACATCATTGAATAGTAAACTCTAAATGGGTGAATTGAATGGGATGTGAAATCTATCTCAATAAAGTTACTACTGAATGATGAAATCACCAAAGCTCGATTTCAACTTAAATATGTTTGTGGATACTTAACATCTGATCTCAGCGGACAAGGCAACTTGATCCACAGCTATCAGGTTAAACAACACATTTTTAATAGAGACAAGGGAATGCCAAGTGAATTTAGATTCTTTAGGGAATAACATCAGAGAGACCTTATTCCAAAATTCCACTGTGTTCTTCTTTCAAAGTGTTACAAAAAGAAACACTTTATTTCAAAGAAGAAAACTTCTCCAAAATTCCACACTGTGTTCATCCACTGTGTAGTTCTGGTAACTCAGATAAACTTACTTCATATATTTGAATTTTAATTTTCTAATTTGTAAAATAAAAAATAATTTTTGCAAACATTTAATAAGTCAAATCATAGACCTTTTTTAGCCTAGTGTCAGGGAGGTAACTTATTACTGTAGTTATTAATTTTCTTGCTATATTTACCAAACTATTATAGACCCTATTACAGTGACTATAGGGGTAAAAAAAATTTTGGATATATTTTCATTCACATTTCCTCACACAAAATACAACTTTTTTGGAATTTACATCTCTTAAGTCCAACTTGATCACAGAGAAAACGCTAACAGAGCACTTCTGAACACAAAAGAAAAGGAAAGACATATGTAAATATTTACTTTCTATTCATTGCCCATCCATCCTTATGCATACATTTTTCTTTTTGAACCTTGCTCTCAAACAGAATCAGAGAACATTTAGGGCGTCCAGCTGCATTTCCAACCTAGCAACCAGCCTGGGAAGCTCTTGCTTGCTCTTTGACTATCGCTTTGCTGCTGCTGTGATGTGCTGCTTTCCCTGGAAGCACTTCAGGACCTTTGCCTGGCGGGTTAGGCAGCAGTGAAGCAGAGAAAACAGGTGGCCTTAATGGGTAACTTAATGGTGTGTTAAGTGTTCATTTATGCTAAACTGAACACGGGCTTTGGTGTGAGTGTCTAGTTTTATTGGGTCACTGTCAACCAACATGCATAGAGTGCTAAATTTTGAGGAAATCTGGGGTTCGAGTGGAGCACAGAATGGAGAAACTAACCACAAGGATGGTATAAGGTGATCACAGGCAGCAGGGATAGAAGGTATATCTCCTCTACCCTCAGGTATATTTTTAAATTATAAGCATGTATCAGGTATTCTGCTGTGAAATCATTATTTCCTCCCACTGGATTAAGATTATCTAGAAATACTGGATATTTGGCTTCTCTGGTGGCTCAGCTGGTAAAGAATTTACCTTCAATGTGGAAGACCTGGGTTCAATCCCTGGGTTGGAAAGATCCCCAGGAGAAGGGAATAGCTATCCACTCCAGTATTCTGGCCTGGAGAATTCCATGGGCTGTATAGTCCATGCAGTCACCAAGGAGTCGGACAGGATTGAGCGACTTTCACTTTCACTTTTCAGAAATACTGTCTCTCTTATTTTGCTTTGCTCTGAAGGAAAAAATATCCAATAATTATAAAAATTTTAAAATCTAACTGCTCCTCTTTTAATAGAAAAGAAGCACTAGCATATTTATTATTTTATGAAATGCTTTTAAATATGTGATTTGCAAAACAAAATAAAAAATATAAAGAGTCTTAAGTATATGAAGTATATTTCATACACTTAAACAATGGTAAGTCCATTGCTTACTATATGGGCATAATACTTTCTGAAAGATGAAGAAACAAGCCATGATTTCATTACCTAAGCACCCTCATCTTTGAAAATAGACTGCTGATATGTTAGTGAAATCATAACTTTAGGATTTATTTGTGATGTTTGAATAATAAGAAAAAAACATTAAAAATATGGACTTGCTAAAAAATATCAACAGTGACCTTGGTGTGATTACCATATTATGATTGGCAAAGTACTATTAGATAAAGGGGAATGACACATGGGGAAAAAAACACATGCTGTATTTTCACTCATGTTCTCACAAGCCCAAATACTGAAAGTCAGTGCTGTTCCCCATGATTATAAAGTGAAAATTATAAATAAAATAATCATGATTATATATATATTTGATACACTTTTTTCCCACTTGAAAGGCTCTAATTACCCACTGAAATCTTAGCATAGATTTTATACTAATTTTAATAGCAGTGGAGTGATGAGAATTTTTAGAACAATAGCATGAAGATGCTGAGTATACTATGAAAGAAAAGTTTATAAATTCTACCTCCAAGATTTAAAAAAACATGAAAGTATAATGATAAATTTTCTGTTCAATTATCTGATCAGAGTAGTGGTGTTTCATACAGACACCTTCATGAGTAGTCACTCCCTCTTCCTCAGAGGGAGGTGGGATTCTTCTTTCTTTCCTAGAAAGGCTCCAGGGTTCATGAAAGTTCTCAGAAAGGTACCAAGATCCTGGAAAAAATCCCAGGATTTATTAAAGTTCCCAGAAAGGATCTGGCCACCAGAATTGGGCCGGGATTGTTATATTGGAAATATTACTACACAACAGAAGGCAGCTATTGGGGATCAAAAAGTTTTGAAGTAAATCCACAGCTTAAGCCGCTGGACAACTTGGGAAAATAAGACAAGAAATTTGGACTGTTTTGACCATCAAAATAAAAATCTAAGTAGGTACAAGTCAGACTATTAAAAGCCATCAAGGTATCTGCTACTATTAAAATAAAGAAATCTTTCTGTGAAAGGAATAACAGGTGTGCTGCTAATGGAGATTTGTAGCCAAAGCTGCAAAGTGGTGGGCATGAGTCAGATGCTTAAAAGCTCTTAGCACACTGGTTACCCAAACTTAAGGCTCCTGAGCTAAGACAAATTGGTCATGGAAGAGGCGAGGTTAACACTAGGTCACTCCACAACTTGAAGAAAATTTCCATGCAGTAAGGTACACTGTTCAGCTCAGTTCAGTCACTCAGTCATGTCTGACTCTTTGTGACCCCATGGACAGCAGCATGTCAAGCTTCTCTGTCCATCAACAACTCCTGAGGCTTGCTCAAGCTCATATCCTTCAAGTCGGTGATACCATCCAACCATCCCATCCTCTGTCATCGCCTTCTCCTCCTGCCTTCAATCTTTTCTAGCATCAGGGTCTTTTCCAGTGAGTCAGTTCTTCCCATCAGGTGGCCAAAGAATAGGAGTTTCAGCTTCAGCATGAATCCTTCCAATGAATATTCAGGACTGATTTCCTTGAGGGTTGACTGGTTGGATCTCCTTGCTGTCCAAGGGACTCTCAAGAGTCTTCTCCATCACCACAGTTCAAAAGCATCAATTCTTAGGTGCTCAGCTTTCTTATGGTCCAACCATTACATCCATACATGACTGCTGCAAAAACCATAGCTTTGACTAGATGGACATTTGTAAACAAAGTAATGTCTCTGCTTTTTAACATGCTGTCTAGGTTGGTCATAGCGTTTCTTCCAAGGAGCAAGTGTCTTAATTTCATGGCTGTAGTCACCATCTGCAGTGATTTGGGAGACCAAGAAAATAAAGACTGTCACTGTTTCCACTGTTTCCCCATCTATTTGCAATGAAGTGATGGGACTAAATGCCATGATCTTCGTTGTTTGAATGATGAGTTTTAAGGCAGCTTTTTCACTCTCCTCTTTCACTTTCATCAAGAGGCTCTTTAGTTCCTCTTCACTTTCTGCCATTAATGGTGGTGTCATCTGCATATCTGAGGTTATTGATATTTCTTCCAGCAATCTCTTTTTTTTCTCCCAGCAATCTTGATTCCAGCTTGTGCTTCATCCCGTCTGGCATTTCACATGGTATAGTCTGTATATAAGTTAAATAAGCAGGGTGGCAATATACAGCCTTGATGTACTCCTTTCCCAGTTTGGAACCAGTCTGTTGTTCCATGTCTGGTTCTAACTGTTGCTTCTTGACCTGCATACAGATTTCTCAGGAGGCAAGTAAGGTGGTCTGGTATCCCCATCTCTTGAATAATTTTCCAGTTTGTTGTGATCCACAGAGTCAAGGGCTTTGGTGTAGTCAATAAAGCAGAAGTAGATGTTTTAGAGAAATGCAAATCAAAACCACAGTGAGGTACCATCTCACACCAGTCCAAATGACTGCTATCCAAAAGTCTACAAACAGTAAATGCTGCACAGGGTGTAGAGAAAAGGGAACACTCTTACACTGTTGATGGGAATACAAACTAGTACAGTCACTATGGAGAACAGTGTGGAGATTCCTTAGAAAACTGGAAATAGAACTGTCTTATGACCCAGCAATCCCACTGCTGGGCGATACACACCAAGGAAACCAGAATTGAAAGAGACACGTGTACCCCAATGTTCATTGCAGCACTGTTTATAATAGCCAGGACATGGAAGCAACCTAGATGTCCATCAGCAGATGAATGGATAAGAGAGCTGTGGTACATATACACAATGGAATATTACTCAGCCATTAAAAATAATACATTTGAATCAGTTCTAATGAGGTGGATGAAACTGGAGCCTATTATACAGAGTGAAGTAAGTCAGGAAGAAAAACACCAATACAGTATTCTAACACATATATATGGGATTGAGAAAGATGGTAACGATGACCCTTTTTGTGAGACAGCAAAAGAGACACAGATGTATAGAACAGTCTTTTGGACTTTGCAGGAGAAGGCAAGGGTGGGATGATTTGAGAGAATAGCATTGAAACATGTATATTATCATATGTGAAACAGATCACCAATCCAGGTTTGATGAATGAGACAGGGGGCTCAGGGCTGGTGCACTGGGATGACCCTGAGGGATGGGGTGGGGAGGGAGGTGGTGGGGGGGTTCAGGATGGGGAACACATGTACACCCATGGCTGATTCATGTCAATGTGTGGCAAAAACCACTACAATGTTATAAAGTAACTAGCCCCCAATTAAAATAAATAAATAAAGAAATAAGTAAGTAGATGTTTTTCTGGAACTCTCTTGCTTTTTCGATGATCTAATGAATGTTGGCAATTTGACCTCTGGCTTCTCTGCCTTTTGTAAATCCAGCTTGAACATCTGGAAGTTCTTGGTTCACATACTGTTGGAGCCTTGCTAGGAGAATTTTGAGCATTAGTTTGCTAGCGTGTGAGATGAGTACAACTGTGCAATAGTTCGAACATTCTTTGGCACTACCTTTCTTTGGGATTGGAATGAAAACTGACCTCTCCAGTCCCATGGCCACTACTGAGTTTTCCAAATTTGCTGGCATATTTAGTGCAGCACTTTTACAGCAACATCTTTTAGGATTTGAAATAACTCAGCTGGGATTCCATCACACTACAAAACCTCCAACTCAGAGACTCATCCCTCTTAGGTATTAATATGGCTCAGAGACCTAACACTTAGCCAAGGAAATAGGGTTCTTAAGTTTCAAAGAATTGAGCATGCCACCTTCTGGCACACGTCCTTATTTTATATCTAGGAACTGTGGTAACAGATGCTATAGATATCCACAGAAATGGTAAAATCTTATAAAGAAAATCTAAACTTATAATGGCTATTATGGAGAATGTTCCATTTAGACGAAATTGTTCATTTAAGAAATGCACTTGAAAGCAGGGCTTTCAAATGAACAAGCAAATTAATTGACATTCAAAAGCCACTGAAAAGCTTAAAAATTCCAAAATAGCTCCATTGATAGATTCACTGCAAAAGGCTTAAGAAAAACTAAAGACACAGAGGTATCTAAAGCAAAAGACTAAGACTGATGTGACTCCTACTACTTGCCTCTACCCTCCTTCTAATCTTCTGTCTGAATTGCCTTTCTACCTCAAAGAGACCAAAAGATAATGAAGAAAAGTCCACCAAGTTAGTGGCTTGACAAACGCAGCAGCTTCAAGACCAGAAATCTAAAACACCTGGGACTCCCCTGCTGCACCCTCCTGGGGTCTGCCATCTAAATGCTGGCCCAGAGACCAGTGCCTCATTTGCATTCAATGGAGACATTGGGGGAAAAAAAAAAGTTCTAAAAAGATTTTGTCAAATGCTTTCATACCAATACAAATGTTTCCATATATATCTACCCTCAAAAAAGGGCTCTCATATGGGTCTCTCCCAGTATTCATGGGACTCAGGGATTTCCCCATGAACTGCTACCAGATATTCTTAAATTGCCAAGGGGAAAAAAAATTAAAAGTAATGGAAAATCTCACCAAATCCTGGTAGATACCAGGGCTACACTCTCTGCTTTACATCCAGCTAGCTTTGGAAGCCTACAGATGAGATCCTGAGAACACTGGGCGAAGTCAGTGAAGGGTGAGAATTCTTACCAGAGTCAGCCCTGATGGAGCTCTGCAGGGCTGGTGGACAAAGGAGATGATAAGGTTAGTCAGTATCTTGGAACCCATACAATGGAGGCTGGCCCAGTGGTCCAGTCTACATCACAAGACTAAACCCAAGTCAGCCTGCACTGAGGACACCCCTGTCAGTGAATCCTAACATGCATCAATCCCAGTACTCCCGCTCAGCTAAGCTAGCTCCCGGCACCCTGGGAAACAGGATCTGCTAGCCTTATAAGGAAATCCCCCACCTCCTGGCCAGCCATGCCCTGTTATGCATTTCCTCTTCCACACCTACAAAACTGGCTCTTGCCCAAAATCCCCAGGGGACAGTGCTCCACTGCTTGTGAGACACTACTGCCCCAGTTCATGGATTGCTTTCCCTTAGAAGAAGTGAGGCAGAAACTGCTAGACAGTATAAGACTTTGAGAACTCAATTCCTTGTTTTAATTTCAATTTTTCTCTTCTCAAATAAACATCTCACTCTTTGTTCCAATTTCCTGGCATTCAGAGGCATGCCGCCCTGGTCTGGAGGACCATAAAACATTCAGACCCAGGACAAAACAATCATCAACTGCTGTTCAGTTTATCAAGGAAAAAAAAAACTCCAAGAAGACCAATAGCTCTTAGAACGTACATTTGGTCCCCAATAATAGTCTGGAGTCTTGAAAAAGTGTCAAGAGATGGCGTTGCAATGTCTGCAGAAGCTGAGAAAGTGGGGGATCCAACAAAGTCATAAAATTGACAAACTGGACTTTTGCAACATTTAAACTAATTGGTCAAAAATGACATATAGTAAAGTCACGAGCCAACCAAAAATGTACAGATCAATACGTTAGGTAGTTAGAATAAGAAAAAAAAGTCCAAAAGAGCAGTGACTAAAAGACAAAGAAAGGAAAAGGCCCATGAAAGTAGAAGAAAGGAAGGTCTGCGGCCCAGAGAACCTCAGGAGAAAGAGCCCTCCTGGCTAATCCAATTTAAAAGAGCAGGCTCAGGGGGAGGAGAAAAAACATATACAAAGAGGAGACAAAATTAAGCTGCCTTTCTTCTCTTTGCTTCTTTTGGGTCAGCCCAACCTCACGCCTCAAGGATGTATTTTCCTTTGCTTGCCAAATAAAATTGAGCTGTAACCAAGCTGTAACATGGGTCTGCCATTTAATCTGAACTGTAACTGACCTGTAACACTGGTCCATGCGTCGCTTCAAATTTTTGCTATGGCGAGACAGAACCAAGGAAATCGCACACTCCTCCAACAAATACTAAAGATATAAAACTGCTGTAATCCCCGCCTTTCAGGGGCTCTTCACCTCCTCTCAGTGACTATGCTGAGGGCTTCATGTCTCTATCTTCTAAAATAAACTTTGCCTGTGTGAGTGTTTGTGAGTTTTCAAATTCATACTTTGGCTCCATGAACGGAACTGGGGTTTCACGCACATTTCAATAGGACGTCAAACTTGTTACGAAATTGTTTTAGTTTTGTCATTTGATGGGAGGTAAAATTTCACCTTGCCCCTTCCTCTGGGGTTCCCATTAATTGTTAATCCTTCCTATCCCAAGGGAAGCTATTGTCTTCCTGTGTATCTCATTTGTGTCCTGGGTACTTGGCTTGCCTTTTTGTCTGCTTGGGGCATGCAGGTTTTTGGGTCTTGCATATGCAAGCAGCTCAGCTGCAAGTGTGAGGGGCCCAAAAATATGGCTAGACAGAAATGTAGGTTTAACTACATTTCCAGCCAGCATCCTATCAACTGCTGCCAGTTCTTTAGGGATCTAAGTCTGTCTTCCTTTTGGCTATCTTTGGGAGCAGATCTGGATATTGGGAGGATAGTTTCTTCTGCATCCTCTCTGGGAATGCCTGTCTCATCCATGGGGGCATTCAATGCTGCCAAGAATGTGTACTATTTGTTTACCAGCTGAAATCTGATAGGATATTTGAAAGAATTTTTTAAAAAACTTAAATAGCTCTATAGTGAGGAGTTAGTAAAATTGGAAGTTGATACTCTAGAGACTGATAGAAACATTTTTAAGGCCTTCTTCCCTAGGCTAAATGAAACTATGTAACCAGAGGGAAAGAAAACCTTTTCCAAGACAAATGGCTCTAAATTTGGAACATAGGAATATTTTATTTCTATCTTAATGAAGATGCCCCTGATATAAAGAAGCAAATTGTAGATAACGTAGTTAGATGGAAGGATCAGTGCCTTGGAATCATTCAGGTTGCAATCCTATTCTGACTGGAATGAAAAAGTAGAACAGAAAAATGTAACCAGCTCTAAGAATAGGAGCCTGACATCATCTCTTGTGGATGACACACCAAGATCCAAAGAAGCAAAGGTAATCAAGAGTCACAGTAAGACCAATATGTCTGGTCAAATGTCTTGAATGGTCAAGAGAATGATCCTAAAAAGGAAACTTGAAATAACTTTATATGACCAATATGAAGCCAACTCTGCCGAGGGTACCACATCAACAGAACCAAAGCTGAGATAATTTTTGTGTTCCTGTAAGCACTCAGAGCAAAAATACAGTATATTCAGTCAACCCAAATGCCACCCTAGCTCACTTCAGACAAAGCTGACTATGTGGCCTCAGCAAAGCAGATTATTTTCTATTTGTCTCCTTGTTCTATATTCTCCACCCTATAAAGGCTTCTTGCCTTGTGCCCCATTTTTTGGTTCTCAAAAAGGAGATTGTCTATTTTATGAAGCATTAAGATTTGTTTGTATCAACTAAACTATCTTCTTTAATCATTCTTTAACCAAAGGTAACTTATTAATTCATATATGAATAAAAATAATATACATATAACGTCATTATAAATCTGTCTCAGAACGCCTCATTTTGAGTACCACTGCTCAGAACTACTTTCCCTATCTGTGAGGTGTTCACAAAAGGTGAGGTGAAGTCAGCAAGTCTTTAATTGAAATGAACACATGCTGGCATTTCATATTAGCACACAATCTGTCAAATTTTGCACTTTTGGTCCAACAAATATTTTCCACAAGATTTTAGTAAGCAATTTCTGTTAGCCTGTACATCAGAATGCAGTGGTTTGGGGATAGTTATTCTGATATCATTGTGTTTGATGAAGCAACCATTTACACATGACTTGGGGTGTATTCCAGTATTTTCTGAGTAATTCAATTATTAATAGCATTATGAAGCTTTTCTCTACACAGGCATGACTTGGGTCTTAACGAAAATAAAAGAGAATCCTCTTTGTGGTACACTGTACAATTGCCTTATTGTTGAATAATGTCAAGGAATGATGCCTTAATGATTTGCAAGCATGAAAGTATAGAAACGCCAAACCATAATTTAAATCCACTGATTGAATTTAAGGAAAATTCCATGAGGGATCCAACATAATAACCATAAGCATGACACATTTTAATATTTATGGGTAAAAGTTATAAATAGAATATATACTCACATTGTATAGAGCAAGGTATGAATTATGTACCATTTAAAATATTTACAAACATCACAGAGGTATCTCCAGAAAATGTCAAATCTTAGGAATTAATTTATTGTCAGAGTAATCAAGGTTGAACTACCCTAGGAGAGAAACAAAACATTTTCCTTTTAGCCTAGATAACAATCCGAGCTTTAACTCTGTGCACAGTGTGTGTGTGTGTGTGTGTGTGTGTGTGTGTGTGCATTGCTTGTGAGTAGGGGACATGTTATAGTAGCAAAATATAATAGTAAAACTGTTCTTCTAACCATTAACAATAGGACATGAACACTTGCCTGGAACCTTTCTATTGTGGGAAACTATCAAATCTCAAATTTAGGGGAATACACTGTTTTCCTTACCAATAGTTTTTTTGCAGAGTGATGTTTCTGGTAGTGTTGACATAGCACAACCATTAAAAAAGATTGGCCCAACTAACCACTATATTTTTTTCAATTTTGATCTAACCTCTGTTACCAAGGAAGGAAAATGGCAACTCTCTTTCTTCTCCATAACTGTAAATAAATTAGGTTTTAAGAAATTCCAGCTGGGATTTATTTGACTTTCCATGTCCTGTAGAGAGCTTGGCTTAAAATATAATCCAGGGACTTTCCTGGCATTTCAGTTGTTAAGGCTGTGCTCCCAGTGAGGGGAGTGGGTTGGATCCCTGTTTGGAGAAGGAAGATCTCATATGCCACCTAGCACGGCCAAATAAAAAAGAAAATGTAACCCAGCTTGTACTGCCACTAAAAGTCTCTGGATGAAATAAATGAATGAAAGTCCTCAGAATTTTTCTAAATCAGGGAGAATCTATTACATATTCAGAAGTAATATTTTATTACTTAAGTATAATATCTAGTGAATCATTATTTAAATATCACTCCCATGTTTACCTGAAAATTCCTTTGTTTAGTATTCCAACTCTGAGGCATTTTATTTATTATCAAAATAATACATGTTTATTCATAAAGCATACAATGGAAGACATCTATAAGCACATACAAATTGGTGTTTAGAGGTTTAACAATAACTCAACCCTAGTGATTTTAAAACATATAGTGACAATGCTGTAGTATTATGCATTTTGAGTAGGAATTATGCAGCTAAAAATTTTAAATTACTCATTGTAGCCACTAGATAGCAGTATAAGTCTTTGGATGCTCTCAATACGAAATACAACCTGAACAATTTAAAAATTTTATGTTTCATAACAGCTTTCACTAAATCACCCCAAAAGGAAAAAATCAGAGGCAAAAAGTCACTGTTACAGTATAAAGTATTTCTGAGTGTTGTCCCACTCTGATTTGGCATTTTTCTTTGTGAAATTAAACAAATAATTATCTAGTAAATTTTAGCTACGGTTAATAACTTGGGCTTCCCTGGTGGCTCAGACAGTAAAGAATCAGCCTGCAATGCAAGAGACACAGGTTTGATCCCTGGAGCAGGAAGATCCCCTGGAGAAGGATGTGGCTATCCACTCCAGTTTACTTGCCTGGAAAATCCCATGGACAGAAGAACCTGATGGATTATAGTCCATGGGATCCCAAAAAGTTGGACATGACTGAGCAACTAACACTTTATTTTATTTTACTTATTCATTAAATATAAAAACAGCAGAATGTATTCATTACTGAATATTATATTCAGCAATGATGTCTTAAAATTATTATTAAGGATTATTATTCTTTAATATACACTGTACTTTCAGTGTTGTCATTAAATTACATCAATGAAAAAAAGTTGCATCAATGAAAAAATGTATGAGCATACTAGTTGCAAATAAAGTGTTACCTTATACTTATATGGTAATCAAATGTAAAGGTTTAGACATTGGATTCAATGATGGACAGAGCTCACATTCTCCAAATCCCATACAAATGATAAAAGAAACAAAAATGAGAAGTATCTATAGCACTGTTGGAAAATATAAGATGTTGCTAGTGTGGCAGAGCTAACTGATGAATTGTTGAAAATTATAAAGTAGATGGAATTCAATGGAAGGGAAAATTTCTAAAGTACATACAGTTGTCCCTTGACATTCATGGGGGATTGGTACCAAGACGCCCTGCAGATAACAATGTTTGTGGATGCTCGAGTCCTTTATATAAAATGGTGTGTACTGGCATACAACCCACACACACCCTCCCATACATGTGAAGTGATCTCTGTGTGCTTAGTCACTCAGTCTTGTCTGACTCTGTGACCCCACGGACTGCAGCCTGCCAGGCTCCTCTGTCCATGGGGATTCTCCAGGCAAGAATACTGGAGTGGGTTGCCATGCCCTCCTCCAGGGGATCTTCCCAACCCAGGGATCAAACCCAAGTTCCCCGCATTACAGGCAGATTCTTTACCGTCTGAGCCACCAGGAAAGCCTGGTGAAGGCTTTGGCATATGAATGAATTCTATCTGCCAGTACTCTCCAGGATATCTTCCTGTATTCTATAAGCCTGGGAGAGCTGACTGGTTGTTACAGGGATTACTCTTTTGACAGACTTCACATCCTGTAACAATTTGGCTTATAGCTTTTATTAATCCTTTTCCCTTAAAAGACTCTTAGCACGTTGGTAACCATTTTCAATTCCCAAATGGAAAGTTCGATGTAGAGCTTTAAGAATTTTCCATTGGGTGCTAGAGGACAAGTTTTTCATCTTCTGCTTAAAGCCATCCAGAGGTGAGTACCCTATCTCCATGAGAAAGAGAGGGTTGAAGTTCCTTAGGTTTAATACTAGGGTTTTAAGTCAGTGGGGATTTTATCCCAGAGGAGGGGAGCCTGAGTATTAAAAGTCTGGGTGGCTGCCTTTTTCGCGTGTCGGTCGGCTCGCCTATTTCCCTCTGCTATGTCAGAATCATCCCTTTGATGGCCCTGGCAGTGTATTACTGCCACTTTTTTGGGTAGTTTTATTGCATCTAAGAAGCGCATAATATCTTGGTAGTATTTTAATGGGACTGCCATCTGAGGTTTTTAAGTTTCTTTCCTTCCAGATAGCGTGAGCCTAAAGGACTAAGTACACATATTTAGAGTCAGTATGGATGTTCACTCTCTTATCAGTCCCCAGCTCTAGGCCCTGGTTAAAGCAATCAAGATGATCTAGAGAAATGATCTCTAGATTACTTACAATACCTAATATGATGTAAGTAGTTGTAAATACAATGTAAATACTATTTAAATAGTTGCCAGCATGAGGAAAATACAAGCTTGGGAATTTTCTGGTTTTTTTCTTCTCTTAATATTTTTGATCTGAGATTGGTTGAATCCCCTCATGTGGACCCATGCATACAGGGGGCTAACGTTATGTGTGCTGAGGAATCAAAGACAAGCCAAGAACGTGGGCACCAGGGAAGTGAATAGTTTCTTTTCCCCAACATCATGGAGAAAGCTGAGTCTGGGAGCATGAATGGGGAGTCTAACAAGTAAGGGGATTTAGAGACTGTGGAACTATGAGGATACACAGCCACATGCAAGAAGAATAGCTGGCTATGGGGTTTAGTTACAGATTAAAGTTGGGCCCCCAATTTTCTCTATATTAAATAAGTGATGCACCTGGGAAGATCCTACTTTGGGTACTGAAGTTGGAAGGAGACTCTGGCTATATATAAAGTATTTCAGGACTACTACAAAGTATTTATGAAATGAAATTACTTCTGTAACAAGAAGGGAGAGTTCCAGAGTTTAACATAGGCACTTATTTTGTAGTTGTAACAACTGTGTTCTGGGTCAATAAATATTGTAGTTCACACTTCTGTGAGTGACAATGCTAAGAGAACTTTGGTTTCCTTAAAAGGGCAATGTGGCGAAGCAAAGACACTAAGTCTCTTACAGAATACTCTTCATTAGAAGTGTCAAGTTTCAAAATATCTTTATTTCTTGAACTATACAATTTGGCTTTTCCTTTTCAAAAATTTAACAACTTAACTATTCATTCCCATCATAGTTAAAATAAGAAATAATTTTTATTCAACGGATTTGTCAAAAAATTTAAGTATTAACCAGATTACTAATTTTATTATTAGCTAACAGTTTTGAAAACGTGTCTGTGTGTGTGTGTGTGTGTGTGTCTGTGTGTGTGCATGTGCTAGTAACTTTAGTCACATCTCTTTGAGACCCTATGGACTGTAGTCTGCCAGGCTCCTCTGGCCATGGGCTTTTCCAGGCAAGAATACTGAGTGAGTTGCCATTTCCTCCTCCAGGGGACCTCCATCCAGGGATTGAACCCATGTCTCCTGCATTGGCAGGTGAGTTACCACTAGTGCCAGCTGGGAAGCTCCTTTTGAAAGCTTATTTTGTGTCAAATATCATGCTAAAAAACTGTTTAGATTTATTTTTAAATTACATAAATTAATGACACAGGTAGTATACTATCATCATAAGACATATGTAGTAAAATCAAGGAAATTATTACTGAGTTAAATGGCACCCCACTCTAGTACTCTTGCCTGGAAAACCCCATGGGCAGAGGAGCCTGGTGGGCTGCAGTCCATGGGGTGGCTACGAGTCGGACACGACTGAGTGACTTCACTTTCACTTTTCACTTTCCTGCATTGGAGAAGGAAATGGCAACCCACTCCAGTGTTCTTGCCTGGAGAATCCCAGGGACGGAGGAGCCTGGTGGGCTGCCGTCTATGGGGTCACACAGAGCTGGACACGACTGAAGCGACTTAGCAGCAGCAGCAGCATAATCCACTTATGTCAGTTTCCCAATCTGTGCCCATACAATTTATGGCAGACAGAGTAAGTAAATAAGTTTGAAAGGCAGCGCCTTTCAAACACTGCCAAAGAGTTCTATGCCCTAATTCCCAGAACCTGTGAATATGTTACATTACATGGCAAAGAGGAGCAAGGGTTGCAGATTGAATTAAGGTTACTAACCAGCTGACTTTACAATAGGAAGATCATCCCAGATTACCAAAGTAGGACCAATATAACCACAAGTGTTACTGAAAGGGAAAGAGGGAGGCAGCAGAGAAGCAGCGAGATGGCAGCATAAGGACTTAGCCCACTATTGCTGGCTTTGAAGACATAGCGAGAAGCTACAAACCGTGGAATGTAGGTGCCCTTTAGAAGCTGGAAAAGGCACAGAAACAGATTCCTCCCTAGACCCTCCAGGCAGGACAGAGTCCCGCCAATATCTTGATTTTAGTCAGTGAAGGACATTTTGGGTTGGATTAGTTAACTACAGCTCTGTAAGACAATAAATTTGTGTTGTTTCAAGCTATTAAGTTTGTGGTAATTTGTTCCAGCAGCAATAAAAAAACTAATCCACTATTATACTCTAGTTTCTTCCCCTCTGTCACCAAAACAGATTACTGAGCCCACTAACACACATCAGAGGTGCTTTGCACCATAATTATGGCATCTGGGAATTTTCCTGTGATGACTTTACCTGAACCATAAAACCCTGAATCTTCCAAATGAGTTGTGCTTCATGAAGAAGCCCAGCTAATAACAAGTATCTATGAGAAAATAAGGATTATGCTCTCTAAGCACTGCTCACTGGTAAGAACTCGTGTTCTTCCATTACTGGGTTAAGTACGACTTATGAGTACATTAATATTCACCCTTCCGAAGGTCTGCCCACAATCATATGTTCACAGAGTACATAGCACCATGTTCCTCGGCTGCTGGACTCTCTCAGATAATGACCAAGAGCAATAACTAGGCACCCCTGAGAATCATCAAAATTATGTCTACTGAAATCACTGAGCCTGACTGTTGTCTCTTTGAGGAGCAAGTTTGGTTAGTTCAGTTCAGTCGCTGATTTGTGTCCAACTCTGTGTGACCCCATTGACTGCAGCATGCCAGGCCTCCCTGTCCATCACCAACTCCTGGAGTTTACTCAAACTCATGTCCATTGAGTTGGGGATGCCATCCAACCATCTCATCCTCTGTTGTCCCCTTCTCCTCCTGGCCTCAATCTTTCCCTGCATCAGGGTCTTTTCAAATGAGGCAGTTCTTTGCATCAGGTGGCCAAAGTATTGGACTTTCAGCTTCAGCATCAGTCCTTTCAGGACTGATTTTCCTTTAGCATGGACTGGTTGGATCTCCTTGCAGTCCAAGGGACTCTCAAGAGTCTTCTCCAACACCAAAGTTCAAAAGCATCAATTCTTCGGCACTCAGCTTTCTTTAGAGTCCAACTCTCACATCTATACATGACTACTGGAAAAAACATAGCTTTGACTACATGGACCTTTGTTGACAAAGTAATATCTCTGCTTTTTAATATGCTGTCTAGGTTGGTCATAACTTCCTTCCAAGGAGTAAGCGTCTTTTAATTTCATGGCTGCAGTCACCATCTGTAGTGATTTTGGAGCCCAAAAAATAGTCTGTCACTGTTTACATTGTTTCCCCAACTATTTGCCATGAAGTGATGGGACTGGATGCCATGATCTTCATTTTCTGAATGTTGAGGTTTTTTTTTTTTTTTTTTTTTTAAGCCAACTTTTCACTCTCTTCTTTCACTTTCATCAGGAGGCCCTTTAGTTCTTTTTTACTTTGTGCCATAAGTGTGGTGTTATTTACATAATCTGAGGTTATTGATATTTTCCCCAGCAATCTTGATTCCAGCTTATGCTTCATCCAGCCTGGCATTTCACATGATGTGATCTTCATATAAGTTAAATAAACAGTATGACAATATAGGGCTTTGATGTACTCCTTTCCCGATTTGGAACCAGTCAGTTGTTCCATGTCCAGTTCTAACTGTCGCTTCTTGACCTGCATACAGATTTCTCAGGAGGCAGTCAGGTGGTTTGGCATTCCCATCTCTTCAAGAATTTTCCACAGTTTGTTGTGATCTACACAGTCAAAGGCTTTGGCAAAATCAATAAAGCAGAAATAGATTTCTTAAAAAAATTCTTTTGTTTTTTTGATGATCCAGTGATGTTGGCAATTTGCTCTCTGGTTCCTCTGCCTTTTCTAAATCCAGCTTGAACATCTGAAATTTCACGGTTCACATACTGTTGAAGTCTGGCTTGGAAAATTTTGAGGATTACTTGACTAGCGTGTGAGACAAGTGCAACTGTGTGGTAGTTTGAGCATTCTTTGGCATTGCCTTTCTTTGGGATTGGAATGAAAATTGACCTTTTCCAGTCCTGTGGCCACTGCTGAGTTTTCCAAATTTGCTGGCATACTGAGTGCAGCACTTTCACAGGATCATCTTTTAGGATTTGAAATAGCTCCACTGGAATTCCATCACCTCCACTAGCTTTGTTCATAGTGATGCTTCCTAAGGCCCACTTGACTTCACATACTAGGATGTCTGGCTCTAGGTGAGTGTTCACACTATCGTGATTACGGGTCATGAAGATCTTTTTTGTATAGTTCTTCTGTATATTCTTGCCATCTCGTCTTAATATCTTCTGCTTCTGTTAGGTCCATACCATTTCTGTCCTTTATTGTGCCCATCTTTGCATGAAATATTCCCTTGGTGTCTCTCATTTTCTTGAGAAGATCTCTAGTCTTTCCCATTCTGTTGGTTCCTTCTATTTCCTTGCAGTGATCACTGTATTAATCATTTTGAGAAATGAAATTGGAAAACAACTAACAATATGGAAGAAACTTTAGTTAGGAAACTAGGAGATGCAAATCCTGGTTCTGATTCAGTCATAAGTAGTTCTGTCACCATCGGTAGCTATTTAATCTCCTTAAGTGAAAGACAGCACACTGGAGAAGAGCAGCTGTTCTAAAATTTTTAGTCACAAGGCTCTTTCTCCTTGTGAAAGAGAAATCCCAGGCAAATGAAACAGATAGAGGCTGACATTTCCTGGCTGAGGGAAGGCGGCACTGGCTGTCCTGGTGGCCACTCCCTCTGCCTCCCCTTGTGTCTGTCTCCCAGGCCCCTGTGGGAACGTGGATCACTGCATTCTCAGCTCTCTCAAATGTCTCCCACTGAACAGTGCTCATGACAGACAAGATGAAAGGGAAGGGTGCACAAGTTATGCTCTCTGTTACAATGCACACCCAAAGCAAGAATTTAGTTCTTTAAATATCAACTGAATGAAGCAAAACGACTTATTTAGAAGGCATTTCTTTCAGTATCAATGTAGAGAAAACTCTAGAAGAAACTGAATGTCGAAGGTAACTTCAGAATTGAAAATATAAATATAAAATGTAGAAATGAAATAAGACACATGAAAAATTCGGGCAAGCGCACATAAACAGTGATTAAGTTGAAAAAGCAAAACACCTTTACAGTCCTCTCAGCATCTTTATGCTACTGCCACTAGCAACCACGCTTATTCCTCGCATTAACCCTCCAATCTACCCACATAAAATCTGTATTGTTCCTTAAGGGTAGGACTTGTTAGTGCAGATTTTAACCCTACATTTGAGAAGATGTAAATTCACTGAATTGGAAAATGTCACCTTAAGGCTTGAGATTTTAATATCGAGAACAAATGTTTCCTAAATTATTAGCACTATAGACATCATTTTTGTGTTATTTCCTCTTATTAAAATAAGAAAATGACAGTAAGAGGAATCTTGTACAGTTCTAAAGAAGAATAGTTTAGAAGGTTTTGTGTGTGTGCTAAGTAGCTTCAGTCCTGTCTGACTCTTTGTGATCCCATGGACTGTAGCCCACCAGCCTCTTCTGTCCGTGGGATTCTCCAGGCAAGAAATCTGGATTGGGGTGCATGCCCTGCTCCAGGGGTTCTTCCCCATCTAGGGATCGAACCTGCATCCCTTATGTCTCCTGCACTAGCAGGCGGGTTCTTTACCACTGGTGCCACCTGGGAAGCCCTTAGAAGGCTTCAGAACCACATAAAAGTAGGTCATTTTAAAAACATCATTTTAAAAAGGCAAATATAGTTATATCTCTATATTTTATCTTAGGTAGCAATCCTTATGTCTGTGAATTTATTATAAAATTCTAGGTTTAAAATGCACATATATAATATACGTATGACTTAGTTGTCCTTTTGATATTTAAAGGATATATATAATGTTACCTAAAAACAAAGTATGATAACGTTTGAACATCTCTATCTGTAAGAAATTTAGGAATTATGATCTCTAGGCACTGCTCAATGTTAAGAACTCCATTCTTCTGAATATTGTGCTAAAGGATGACCCTCAAATATATGAGCTTTAAGACTTGAGCATCCACGGAGTAAGTGCACATGTTTGGAGCATAGAACCCATTGCACTAAGTTCTGGTGACACAGTTAGCTTTACTCATGCTAGACATCAACATGAACAGATTAAATAGTTAAGTATTTTGAAACTTAGATGGATTTTCAAGAAAGCGGTATAAGACTTCTAAAAGGAGATGGGGAGCAGAATTTGAAAGACTATGTCAAGACTTAGGGTTCCCTGGCAACTCAGCTGGTAAAGAATCTACCTGTAATGCAGGAGATTCCCGTTCAATTCCTGGGTAGGAAAGACCCCCTGGAGAAGGGATAGGCTACCTACGCCAGTGTTCTGGCTGGAGAATCCCCATGGACAGAGGGGCCTGAGAGGCTGCAGCCCATGGAGTCACAAAGGTGCACATACTACTGAGCAATTAGGAATACACACAGCACTGCAAGACTTAGGTCACCTAATAAAAAGGCTCAGACATGTATATGCCGGATGAAATCTTTCTAATCTTAAAATAAAACCTCCTCAATCTATGCTGATGCCCAATCAATGATGATAACCCAAGTTGGGTGTGTAGATTTTAAAGCTGTGATTTTTCTTTTTCTCAGCCAAAAATACTGTAAGCAAGACCCTTGAGCACTCAGAAGCTGCCTAAACAGTATTAAGGATCTCATATCTTCAACAAATACAAAAAAGACAGGTCAATATTTCAAGGCGTGTAATATATATTTGAGCCTAGAATAACATGTAAGAAAAAACTGTGTACTCTGGACCCTATTTTGAATCAAGTTCGCATTATATTAGATATTCTAAGACAACTATCATCATTAAAATAATTTAGTAAGTAGCTATATATATCTTTGACTATATATAAAAAGTTACATGAATAATGTAAGTGACAAAAATTTGCCATCCTAGAAGAACTGACAACTTAAGATTCAGTGGTTTAGCACCATGAACAGTACCTGAAGAGATTGATGAAGACTAATTATGTTATGGTTCCTACATATTTCCTATTAGAATAAAAGAATCATGATTTCTGAATAGAAATTGCACTTTATCTGATTATTTGGTTGAATCTCAATGGGAAAGGAATACTAAAATATCTTAGACCTGGAGTCCTAGGTTTATTTTATATGAACCTCAAGCTAGTAGCAGCAATTTAAACTATTTTTTCTTGTGTACAACACATTGTCAAAACCATCCTGCTGTGAAAACAATGAAAAGATGCAAATGGAGAGAGATTTTGCTTTGTACTTTCTATTCATATATCTGCATCTTAAATGCCTGCCAGAGCCTTTGACTAAGAAGGCAACTAAAGCAAGACAAACAGGTCAGTAACCTGACCTACTTTCTCCATCTTGCTGCTTAACAGTGCATGGCAAAGCTTAGCTCAGTACTTTTAAAAATTTGAAACTTATAGAAATAGGCAAAGAAGATGTACTCTAGCCTCAGATGTCATTAGAAAACAAACAAATGAGAAACAACTATTTAACATTAAGATACTGGGGAAGATTTTGGGTGATGCAAATTTATAAATAGTTTTCTCAGAAAATAATTTATTCAATTATGTCTACTTAAATGGAGAAAAGAGAAATACTAATTACTGGTTGTTTTCTTTCTTAGTTATAAACTTTTAGTATGAAGACCTAATTCTTTCATTCATTTAACATAATTTGTTGAAAGAACTGTAGGACACTAGCTAAATATTAATTTATCACATGGTCTTAGTCTTGGAGAATTTTTTCTATGTAGTTACCATAATCACAATTGTGGTCCATATGATGAATGCTGAGAGAAGTATAATAACAGAAGCTGGGAGCATTAACCAATGCTACTATCTGAGTTCAAGTTATAAAGATGACTTGCCATTTTCCAAGCATTTTAAGGTATGCAAACTGATGAATAACAAATTCAATGCAACAATGATTGAGAGCACAGGACTTTGCAAGATAATTTCAGAAGCTGTATCTATATGGGCCAGAAAGATTACTGAGTTGTGTATTAAAGTGATTAACAATAACTTGTTTCAGTTTGTGTGTGTGTGTGTGTGTGTGTGTGTGTGTGTGTGTGATTCACTTGTAGTCCAAAATGTTACTGCAAGTTGTGGTGGTAAAGGTCTCTGGTAAAGGTTATCTTTTGGGGATTTGGCTACTTTGAAGATCATTTAGGTAGAATATATAAGATATGATAAAGTAGGATAAGGCTTGTAGGAGGGAAGCTAGGTCAGACACTGGCAGCATCATAGGAAAACAGAGGGAAAACACAGAAAATACTTCTGAGATAGAATAAACCAGATTTGGTTACAGAGTGAATACTGAACTGAAGTATAGAGAAGGGTAGAAAATGACTGAACATTTTACTGAGAGAATGTACCAATGGTGACACTATTATATAGAGTCAGGAATATGTCTGTTGAAGCAGGATTACATATGAAAAAAGAAAAAGGAGAGCAGTTTGGAAATGGTAAGTTGTTAGCATTGGCAGGACGTCTGAGTGGAGATGTCCAGTGGGAGAATGGAGCCACAGATCTGAATCTTAGACAAAAACATGAGGTGTGCTTTTTGGGGGAAGAGCTTTCAACAGTCTACAGTAATGAGATTAGAAGCAAACACCCAAAGAGATGTCATGGAGTGAAATGAGAAGAATCCTGCAGATCTGAGTCCTCCTAAGTCTATGAACAGAGAAGGCAATGGCAACCCACTCCAGTACTCTTGCCTGGAAAATCCCATGGATGGAGGAGCCTGGTAGGCTGCAGTCCATGGGGTTGCTAGGAGTCGGACACGACTGAGCGACTTCACTTTCACTTTCATGCATTGGAGAAGGAAATGGCAACCCACTCCAGAACTCTTGCCTGGAGAATCCCAGGGATGGGGGAGCCTGGTGGGCTGCCATCTCTGGGGTCGCACAGAGTCGGACACAACTGAAGCGACTTAGCAGCAGTAGCAGCAGCAAGTCTACGAAAAATTAAAAAACACTACTTTCCCTGTTGGCAATCAAAATACTATCTTTCTCATTCAATTGTTGTAGGGACTAAATTAGTCACGTGATGAATTTAAAATACTAGTCTTGGTGTCTGACAAAGGGGAAGAATTTAATAAATGGTATATGTAACTACTATATGAATGATAAGAAGAATGGCAATCACCAGTTGACTGAGTGCCTTTGACCAAGTGGGAAGGTCTCCACTGTCCTTGACATCTACCTCTGGTTTTTACTAATTTTGCTCCGTTCTACAAGCAATGCTTTTCCCCACATGCGACACATAATTGTTCTGTAGTGATTTCCCTTAAGCTAAAGGCAACTGCCCCTCACACTGATTGCAAATTCTAGACAATTATTCTTCACAGTGCTGTGCCTATTGCCTGGGATTGTAATGGGCTCTCAGAGAATTCTAATGACAATATTCTTTATCAAGTGATTGCTTTGTCCATGGTTGCCACATTAAAGAACACAAAATTAGAGTGAAAATGAAAGCCAAAAATCTATGACAAATGTAGCAATACTTTTTGTGATAGAAAGAACAATGTATCTGAAAGAGCTTTCATGCTGTTGTATAATGTACCTTTGCCTTAAATTAGATTCCTCTCGGTGTTCAGTTAATGTGGAAACAACAAATAACCATTTTATCTCCTTTCTTGAATTTTGTTATTGCACTGACCACTACTGTTACATTTTTTTGTTCTACCCAGGCTTCTCTCTGTTAAAAAAGAAATAAGCCATTTTATCATGAGATAATACATTAATAAAAAACAAGCTGGTTTTAAAGTGTTGTTCAAATTTTTTTTTTCATTTAAATGAATCACTGATGAATTCATTTCAGACAGTGATAATGATTATGCCCATCTACTCAGTAAGTCTCTGCTGGGTGTAAAGAATATGCCCCCAGGAATTTGACAGCATGGAAATAGAAGGGCTCTTCACTCTAAATTTATGTAAAGAGCCTAATCAGAGATACATAAAATCTTGAAACTAACTTAAAAACACAGATTGGCCTTATGAGCACAGCAAAATAAGACCAAACCTAGGGTCTGACTGGGTCATTCAGAAGAATGGATGCAGGCAGAGTGCCAGTCAAATAAGTTTATTTCTCCAGGAGACAGACGATCCTGACAAAGACTGACTCTATCTCGGTGACAGATATTATGTAAAGTGTGAAGACTGCTATCTCTGGGTATGGCCTGACGCCATTAAACATACTATGTACTTTTCTGGTTCTGATGGCATGATCATTCAGCTACCTTCTGGTGATAATCTGGCTTCTTGTGAGTTTGGCTTCTTGTGAGAAGGGAACATTCTTACCAGAGGAGGCATATCTTCATCACCTATCCTCTTGGCAGAAATACTTCTCAATATGTTAATAAATGAGGCAATTTAGTTATAGTTCATCTTATATGAGTGAGGTTGTGTGAATCTGTTCAAATCATCCTTTATGTGATGACAAAAACCAAACTTTCGAGGCTACAAAATAGCATCTCAAATCAAAGGCCAAGGAACGTATGGTTCTATGAAGTTTCTTGGGAGAAAGTCAACAAAGAAACTATCCCTCTAGTCATCCCTACAACCAAGGCCACTGAAGCATCAAAGCTGATCAATGGAATAAAGTATAAAGGGATATTCAGTATAAAGGAATATTGGCAATTTACAAGCACAGGTTTAATTTCAGCATTATAATAGCCAACACTTACGGAATCTGAGAAAAATTAGACTGTTTATCTCAAGCAGTTAGTAGAAGTTGCAGTTTTACAGGCCTGAACACTTCTCAAAGCACAAGTATTTATTACTTCCCCAGCCAGAACATGGGTTCCCTGGTGGATCAGACAGTAATGAACTGAAAGTGAAAATGAAAGTCACTCAGTCATGTCAAACTCTTTGTGAACCCATGGACTATATAGTTCATGGAATTCTCCAGGCCAGAATACTGGAGTGGGTAGCCTTTCCCTTCTCTAGGGGGTCTTCCCAACCTAGGGATCAAATGCAGGTCTTCTGCATTGCAGGCCGATTCTTTACCAGTTGAGCCACAAGGGAAATCTGCCTGCTATACAGGAGACCTAGCATCTGGGTCAGTAAGATCCACAGAGAAGGGAACAGCTACCCACTCCAGTGTTCTGGACTGGAGAATTCCACGGACAGAAGCGTCTGGTGGGCTTCAGTCCATGGGATCGCACAGAGTCAGACAGGACTGAGAGACTAACACTTTCCCTTTCAGCCAGAACCCTGTGCCCAATCCTTCGTTCTCTCCCCTCCCTACTGTGACCTGTAGTGAAACATGATTCTAATGTCTCCAGAAACAGCTCTATTACTTGGTCTAAAAAACATTTTTTAAAAATACTCACCAAATATAAATTATTTTAGATTAGATATAACTGATTACTATCTCATTCACTTAAAAAAAAAACTCTCTTAAATTCCAGTATTTAAAACCTTATTTTAAGAGAGTGAAAATACACAGATTTTAACATAGCTCATTTATTCTTTTCTCTACCATCCACTGAAAAATGATAGCACAATGGTTGAGTAAAGACTCAGAAAAAAAAAGACTCAGGAAATTTCATAAAACTGTTTTGAGCCATAATTATTATTTTTTACCTTAACAGACTGCATTATATATAATTAAAAATTAGTTGAAGTACATTAATTTTAAATAAAACTGTGATAGGAATAAAATTAAGTTATTCTGATCATGTGTAAAGATGGAAAAATAAACATAATGGGTCTGATCTCCTAGTCTCCCAGTACTAATTATTTTCAGAAAAATTGTATGTACCTCTGATTACTGCTACTCAAGAGTCCATTTCATGCAGTAAACAGGATTAGAATAATCTAACAAACACATACAATTATATTTTTAAATTGTAGTTTTCAACAATTACTGGAATGGGAAAGCCAAACTTTTTTGGTATTTTTTGAAAGTGGTAAGTATTAATGCTTAATGCTTATAATATCTTTGAATGGCCACAAGAATATACACAAAGGAATTTGAAAATCAGATACATCTGTCAGAATCATTGCATTTGTAATCTTTCATTTTAAGATCAGGTGGAACACTACGTTGTATATTGTGAGGTTAAAAAATTTAATGATCCACATAGTTCTATTTCTCAAAATAATTCTTGGATTTTAAAATGACTACTTTGCCATCATTGTGTATTGATTTTGAAGAAGAATATTAATTTTGCATGAAAGTACTGAGGGGTAAAACTGACATATATTTAAAAAATGGATACCAGATAATAAAAACAGAAGAAACTGCAGTTATCTCTCAAACATTCTTACTTGTGACAGGTGGAAATGTGCCTGTTGTTAAGGTTTGGTACCAAGTTGTTTTCAGTACATATACATATATATATATTATATATATATTTGGTATCACTTATACAGCAATTCTTTCCTCAATTAAAACTTATGAAATGAGATTTTAGCCTACTGGTCTTTTCTACTTCAATAATTATATATTGTCTCAGTTTCATAGAAATAATTTATAAAAATTAAAAATCAACTATTGTAATTATTATTCTTTTATTTTCAGGAATAAATCCTGAATACACAAAAGTACAGTAAAACTTGCTGTGAGCTGTTTTTATATTCCCATTGCATCCTTCAATCAAAACATGAAGCAGTGTTGTGTGTATCTCAGAATCTCAATATTATTCTTGTGGGTGGTTTTGTTGCTTCCAAAATAAACTTTTATTTTGGTCACCAAATAAGCTATTGTTTGAATTCAATGACTAGTAAGTATGCATAGGGACAAACTAGGTTGTGTTGAATGTGGGTATATAAAGTCATTTCTGTTTCAAAATATATCTTTACAAATAATATCAATAGCTATATTTTGTTAAGTATTTATTTTGACAGCCAGATACTGCATTAACAGCTTTATAGGTGTGTTTTCTCATTTAATTCTAATAAAAGTTTTATAACAGAGCTCTTATCCCACTCCACTCCACCCCCACAGCATGGTGGGGAAACAGGATGTCTAGAGATTAAAGTGTTTCAACTACAGTCACGGTGCTAAGGAATGAATTTAACTCATCCTCATTTTCGTGTACCTCCCAGTATGCGCTCTTAAGGATGACTGCATTATATTCAGATCTGTTAACAATCTCTCCACATACTATATATTTGTGGCATCTATGCATAAACACAGGTAGGGTGTATTGAAAGAAAGATTTGTGTAAGTTTCAGAATCATTCCCCTTATTTTGTATGAGCACCTCATATATTAGTGATAGACACAAACTGAATTTCTAAATTTCTTTCCATTCTTGCGGATGTTTTCAAAGAGCCCAGGGAATTATTACAACAGCAAGATACATGGAACATGGAGCAAAAATTTAGGTATTTGATGTCTGAGAAATAACTAAAATCTCCCCAGCATATTATCTCTTTTCTTATAGGCAACAATTTACAATGTAGCAAAATTATGAAAAAAGTGCTCATAATGTTTAAAGTAAAGAGGCTTCTAAAGAAACAAGGCATGTGTATTTAGAATGATATCTCTTCTAAAATTGTCCTGCCTATATTACTCTATTTTGGGAAAAAGAAAAATAGAAGCTATAGAGGATCACAGGGAAAGCAGAACAATGGGAGGGTGAGGGAAGCTTATGGGTGAGCAAGAGGGACACAGAAAAATATATTCTCCATTCAAACTCTCTGCTTGCATTAAACCTTTGCGCCTCAAACAGAATCTATCACTGAATCTAGGAGGGGGATTCTCAGCACATTCATTGTTCCCTGCTCTCTAAATTGTGACAATGATCAAAATGCCTGTGTACAATTCTTGACAAATGGAAAAAGAATTCTGTCACAGAGCTTCTAAATGGCTATTAGAAATATGTGTGAGTTGTATTGTCAGGCTGGCTTAGATTCTAAGTCCTGGTGGGGGAGGGATTACTGTTTTTCCTCTGAGGCTGACAGACTATACTGCAACACTTAATAAAAATAGTAGCAGAAACATCGTGGGGGCAAATGAATCCCTCAATCCCAGATTACAAACTCCGCACAAAGCCCTGTACCTTTCATGCAATTCCATTACCAGTGTTGGTATGAGTTTCAAGGGGAGCCTGCACTGAAAATCTATTTTCTGTGATACACATTCTGGTATAAAGTGTTCACATGAAGCAAACAAGATTATCCACAGTAGACTTCTTAGTGGCTAATAAAATTAATCATTCTCTTCAGTGATATTAATCAGTAGTTGTTCCAATATGCTTGAACAAACAAAGCACCTGACTGTAGATTAACTGCACCTAAGATGGCTTGTGAATATTAGCATATCACTTAACCATATGGTAAATTAGACTTCTCTCTTGTAATTCACCGGAAGGAAGTCAAAATAATTAGAAATCACTCTCAATAACTGCAGTTGCACACAGCAACTCAGCCACTGAAATGAAACGGTTCTCAGAAATTTCTGTTTTGCAGGTGGGTTCCAATGACAGGCTACAAACTGGCTGCTGGTGTTAAACATTATCACGTAAAATGGGCTTGCAGAATGAATGTTAAATTGTGAGGTTGTTTGCCATCTGCTTTCTCTATTGATTTGACTTTGGAAGGTTTTCTTTTTTGTTCAAGAAGAAAACCAGATCATGTCCTGATCATGAAGGTTGCCAAAAATGGTATATACATTTCCTTATAAGAGGCATCCACTGGAGGGTGATAGAAATCAAATGTCTGTTTATTCTTTCCAGGGATGTGCTCTGTTATATCAAGAATTTTAAAACAATTTTAAATAGTTAATAGCATAAATATGAAGATACAATGGATCAGTGCTTCTCAATTTTTTAAATATGCTTCTGAATCACTTGAGGACCTTGTTAAAATGCAGATTATGATTCAGCAAGTCTGGTGTGGGGAGCTCAAGAGCCTACATTTCTAACAACTTTCCATGCGTGGCCAAAGCTGCTGGTCTGTGGATCACAATTCAAGAAATGAGGCTGTAGATGTTCCATTCTCTACTAACCAAATAGCAGTGGTCACCAAAATGTGACATTTGCAATGTTTTCTTCACTAGAAGCAGTAGATAGATGTTTTTCTATTTATTGACTTCCTGGTCTTGGAACTTTGTTGAGAATCAAGGATTACCTTACCCAACTCAAGCCCTCTATGTCACTAACCTCAAATGGCAGAGAAGTCTTAAAGTTCTATTTATTAATGCATTTACTCCACAGAAAAATTGTCATCTGGACTAAGTGAGATACAAGAAGTAGACTTACATGGTTTCTGAACTGATGAATCTTATATATAGTCTAGGTGAAAAGATAGATAAAATCTATAGAAATGTGTATTTATTCTGAAAGAGGTTGCAGAATACTAAAGATCCCAGAGGATCTAACTGGGTAAGGCTTCCCTGAGAAACTGACATTTAGTTAAGCTCTGAGATACACAGAGGTGTTATTCAGGAGAGTGGGAGAAAGTGTTGAGTAACCAGGAAATGCATCCACAATCTTTTCAGCCATGCATGAGACAACTGAGCAAGTAAGTGGTGCAGAGACGAGACTGGAATGGTGAGGAGAAATCCTGTCTTGGAGACGTTACATGGCAGTCAAAGACTTTAGAGTGAAGCTAAATGTAAAGGAAAAATCTTCTAAAGTATAAGCATTGTAGGACACACATTTTGAAGCACTCTTTCTTGTTGCAATGTACTGGATTGATTAGGACAATAATGGATGTGAAAATTAGGCTACAGAAGTGCCCCAGGCCAAAGATAATGGATTTCAGAAAAGGTGGTGGTAAAGGAGACGGGGATGTGCTGCGCTGTGCTTAGTTGCTCAAGTCGTGTCCAACTCTTTGCGACCTCATGAACTGTAGCCTGCCAGGCTCCTCTGTCCATGGCGATTCTCCAGGCAAGAACACTGGAGTGGGTTGCCATGCCCTCCTCCAGGGGATCTTCCCAACCCAGGGACTGAACCCAGGTCTCCTGCATTGCAGGCGGATTCTTTACCATCTGAGACATCAGGGAAGCCCAAAATGGGGATGGAGAGACAATTATATGTATATTTGGGAGGTGTTTTGACTGATTCAGTATAGGAAGTGAAAGAGAAAGAGAACTCAGTGATGTCTCCTGGGCAAAAGCAATTTGGGTAGATGGTGGTACCATTTGCTGTTAAGGGAACACTAAAGGAGAAGCAGGTTTTGTGGGTAACATATAAATTTTGGCAATTTTTTGTTATAGAAGTCTATTAAAGCCCCACTGTGATCATTAGACTATTGTGCAAAAGAAATAAATGCTTTGTTGAAATAAAAACTTTCTGTTTAATGTTCTTCTGTTACTTAGTCAATACTAACTTTATACAAACAATAAGTTAATCTTTTTATAAGAAGGAAACTTAGAACAAAAGATATAGACTTGAAAAATTACACAAGGATGGTGATAAAATTGGTCATAAAAATTTAGATATCTCAGTTTAATAACTATTCCCCTATTTTACTTGTGAGTTTGATTTCTTAAGAAACAATCATGGTGAAATATGGCAACCTATCAGAGAGGTGTCCAAACCCTCACCATATGGGTTATCATTGATCTACTAGGTATTCGATATTAAAGTCACTTTTATTATTCAGAAATTTGGGGCTTTAACTTTTTTAAACTGGAAACTATAGTCATAAGGATTTGTAGTAAGCTACCTTATATACTATAAATCTGTGCTGATATTATAGCTATAAAGTGTACGTATGCTGACTAAGCATACACTCATAATAACTAATCATACTACACTGGCTGAAAGAAGGGTATCCAAATATACTATTCATACCTAATATGGACTTTGTCATCAGCTATGATACAGTAAATATTTAAACTCCATTGTCTCGCTTCAATTGAGGAAGCTTTACTGCCTCAGCTTTTCTCAAGCTGCATGCTGCTGCTGCTGCGGCTAAGTCGCTTCAGTCATGTCCAACTCTGTGTGACCCCATAGATGGCAGCCCACCAGGTTCCTCTGTCCCTGGGATTCTCCAGGCAAGAATATTGGAGTGGGTTGCCATTTCCTTCTCCAATGCATGCATGCATGCTAAGTCGCTTCAGTTGTGTCCGACTCTGTGCAACCCCATGGACAGCAGCCCACCAGGCTCCTCTGTCCATGGAATTCTCTAGGCAAGAGTATTGGAGTAGGCTGCCATTTCCTTCTCCACAAGCTGCATGAATCACATGTAATGTTAATATGTGCTAATAAACATTCTCAGTGGCACTTCACCCTGTTGTGGCTCCCCAGAAAAATTTGTCACATTGATGGTAGTTTTTCAAAGCAGGGTATGAGGTTTGTACTGACACATATAGCTCATATATTAGATATATAGTGAAAGTGAAAGTGTTAGTTGCTCATCAGCGTCCAACTCTGCAATCCTGTGGACTGTAGCCTACCACGCTCCTCTATCCCAGGAATTTTCCAGGCAAGAATACTGGAATGGGTTGCCATACCCTCCACCAGGGGATCTTCCCGACCCAGTGATCAAACCCAGATCACCTACATTGCGAGCAGATTCTTTACCATCTGAGCCAGAGATAAAGAATCTGCCTGCAATGCAGGAGACCTGGGTTCCATCCCTGGAGAATTCCATGGTGGGTCACAGTCCATGGGGTCACAAAGAGTCTGACACAACTGAGTGACTAACACACAATATGAAATACTACATCGCCACAGGAAGTGGAAAAAAATGTACCAGACAGGCTATAAGGTTCAAGACGGTGGTGTAGGAAGACACAGAACTCATTTCCTCCCAAAGACACACTGAATCTACACCTACATTTAGAGCAAGTCCTCCTGAAGATGAACTGAGGGCTAATTGAAGAACTTGTGCACAACAAATGAGAGAGGGACCCCAAAGAGACAGATAGAAGAGACAGAGATAAGGTATCAATGGAAACCTCACCCTATTGCCTATAACTGCAGGGAGGGACATCCCTGAGGGGCCCACACACAGAGTTGTTTCAGAAAATTATCAAACTCTAAGTGAAAAGACCAAGAGAAAAAGAAAGGAAGAGAGAAAAACTACAAAAACACGGTAAAACAAAACAACCCAAGTGGTTTGCAGGGCATCTAAACTACACATGAAGGAAACCATTTACTAACTTTAGTGTATCTGCCAAAGGAGCACGGAACCGCTGGAACTATCCCCGGGGTTGGAGGTCAGACTTCTCAAAATAAAGTGATAGCACAAATAAATAAAATAAGAAACGAAACAGGAAAAGTTACAAATCATACCATAGAAATACAAGGAAGGAATCATAAAAGATTATTTAAAAAAATTATATGCCAATAAACTGAACAATCTAGAAGAGATGGATAAATTCACGGAAACACACATCTTCCAAGGCCGAATCAAGAACAAATAGAAAATATGAACAGAGGGATTTATTACTAATAAAACTGAATCAGTAATTAAAAAAACTCCCAACAAACCAAAGTCCAGAACTAGACAACTTTATACATGAATACCAGCAAACATTTAAAGAAGAGTTAACACAATTTGTTTCAAAGTATTTAAAAAAATTGAAGAGTGAAGGAATGATTCCACATTTTTTGAGGAAATCATCACCCTAATATCAAAACCAGACAAAGTATAAGAAAGACAGAAAAGTACAGCCCAGTATCCCTGATGAACATAGGTGTAAAAATCCTCAATAAAATATTGTCGATCTGAATTTGATAATGCATTAAAAGGATCATACAGTGTGATCAAGCGGGATTTATTTCAAGATGCAAGGATGTTTCAGTGTTCACAAATCAATCATTGGTAGATACCACATTAAGAGAACAAAGGATCAAAAGTCTATGATTATCTCAAGAGATGTAGAAAGAGCATTTGACAAAATTCAACAAGCATTTATGATAAAAATTCTCAACAACGTGGGTAAGGAGTGAACATGCTTCATAATAAAGTCCAGATATGACAGGTCCAAAAGCTAATATTATACTTAATGGTGAAAAGCTGAAAAGTTTTCCTCTAAGATTTAGAACAAGATAAGCATGCCATTCCTGCTAATTTTATTCAACACAGTATTAGAAGTCTTGCCCAGAGAACTTAGGCAAGAAAAAAAAAGGCATCTAACTTGAAAAAGAAGAAGAAAAACTAGTTATTTGAAGATGACATGAGACTATATGTAGAAAACTTAAAGACTTCACACACAAGCACACAAAATCTATTAGAACTAATAAATTCACTAAAGATGTAGGATACAAAGTTAATATACAGAAATATTTTGTATTTATATACACTGATAATGAACTATCAGAAAGAGAATAAGAAATTAAGAAAACCCCATTTACTATTGCATCATAAATTTAAAAATTCCTGAAATAAATTTAATTGAGGAGGTGAAAGACCTGCACTTGGAAAACTATAAGACGCTGATGAAAGAAATTACAGATGACACAAGTAAATGGGAAGCTACACCATGCTCATGGATTGGAAGCATTAATACTGTTAAATACCTCTGTTCCCCAAAGTATTCAATGTAATCTTTGTCAAAATACATATGGCATTTTCACAGAACTAGAACAAAAATCCTAAATTATGTATGAAACTGCAAAAAAAAAAAACACTCAAATAATCAAAGCAGTCTTGAGGAAAAAGAACAAAGCTGGAGGCATCATGTGTTCTGATTTAAAAATATACTACAAAACTATAGTAATCGAAACAGTATGGTACTAGCACAAAACAGACACATGGATTGAAGGAACAAAATAGAGATCCCAGAAATAAATAATCTTATATGATAAATTAATCTAGGACAATGGAGGCAGGAATATACAATGAGGAAAAAGTCTCTTCAATAAGTGGTATTGGGGAAACTGGGCTATATGCAAAAAGAAAGAAACAATACCACTTTATTATTGACACACCATATACAAACATAAATTCAAAATGGATTAAAGACTTATATATAGACTTGAAATGATAAATGTCTAGAAGTAAAAATAGGCCATATGCTCTTTGACACAAGTCAGAGCAATATTTTTTGAACCTCTATCTTCAGGCAAGGACAAACAAAAGCAAAAATAAACAATGGAACTATATCAAATTAAAAAGCTTTTGCATAGTGAAGGAAACAACAAAATGAAAAAGCAACTTAGGGAATAGGATAAAATATTTGCAAATGATATATTCAATATGGGGTTAATATTAGAAATATATAAAGAAGTCATAAACAATAAAAATAATCATACTAAAAAATGGGCAGAAGACCATAACAGACATTTTTTCAAAGATGACAGACACAAGGCTAATAGGCCCAAGAAGAGATGCTTGACATAACTAACACCCGGGAAATATAAATAAAAACCACAATGAGGTATCATCTCAGACTTGTTCAGCTCAGTTCAGTCAAGTCGCTCAGTCATGTCCGACTCTTTGTGACCCTATGAACCACAGCACACCAGGCCTCCCTGTCCATCACCAACTCCCAGCATTCACCCAAACTCATGTCTATTGACTCAGTGATGCCATCCAACCATCTCATCCTCTGTCGTCCCCTTCTTCTCCTGCCCTCAATCTTTTCTAGCATCAGGGTCTTTTCAAATGAGTCAGCTCTTTGCATCAGGTGGCCAAAGTATTGGACTTTCAGCTTCAACATCAGTCCTTCAAATCAACACCCAGGACTGATCTCCTTTAGGATGGACTGGTTGGATCTCCTTGCAGTCCAAGGGACTCTCAAGAGTCTTCTCCAACACCACAGTTCAAAAGCATCAATTCCTCGGCACTCAGCTTTCTTTGTTGTCCAGCTCTCACATCCACACATGACTACTGGAAAAAACATAGCTTTGACTACATGGACCTTTGTTGGCAAAGTAATGTCTCTGTTTTTTAATATGCTGTCCAGGTTGGTCATAACTTTCTTCCAAGGAGTAAGCGTCTTTAAATTTCATGGCTGCAGTCACCATCTGCAGTGATTTTGAAGTCCCGAAATTAAAGTCAGCCACTGTTCCCACAGTTTCCCCATCTATTTTCCATAAAGTGATGGGACCAGATGCCATCATCTTCGTTTTCTGAATGTTGAGCTTTAAGCCAACTTTTTTTTTTTTTTCACAGTTGGGCAGTTTCTTTATTATTATTATTTTTTATTTTTTTCTTTCATTTTTACTTTATTTTATTTTACAATACTGTATTGGTTTTGCCATACATTGACATGAATCCACCACAGGTGTACATGCGTTCCCAAACATGAACCCCCCTCCCACCTCCTTCCCCATAACATCTCTCTAGGTCATCACCGTGCACCAGCCCCAAGCATGCTGTATCCTGCGTTGGACATAGACTGGCGATTCAATTCTTACATGATAGTATACATGTTACAATGCGATTCTCCCAAATCATCCCACCCTCTCCCTCTCCCTCTCCCTCTGAGTTCAAAAGTCCATTATACACATCTGTGTCTTTTTTACTGTCTTGCATACAGGGTCGTCATTGACATCTTTCTAAATTCCATATATATGTGTTAGTATACTGTATTGGTGTTTTTCTTTCTGGCATACTTCACTCTGTATAATCGGCTCTAGTTTCATCCATCTCATCAGAACTGATTCAAATGTCTTCTTTTTAACGGCTGAGTAATACTCCATTGTGTATATGTACCACAGCTTTCTTATCCATTCATCTGCTGATGGACATCTAGGTTGTTTCCATGTCCTGGCTATTATAAACAGTGCTGCGATGAACACTGGGGTACATGTGTCTCTTTCAATTCTGGTTTCCTCGGTGTGTATGCCCAGCAGTGGGATTGCTGGGTCATAAGGTAGTTCTATTTGCAATTTTTTAAGGAATCTCCACACTGTTCTCCAAAGTGGCTGTACTAGTTTGCATTCCCACCAACAGTGTAGGAGGGTTCCCTTTTCTCCACACCCTCTCCAGCATTTATTGCTTGCAGATTTTTGGATCGCAGCCATTCTGACTGGTGTGAAGTGGTACCTCATTGTGGTTTTGATTTGCATTTCTCTGATAATGAGTGATGTTGAGCATCTTTTCATGTGTTTGTTAGCCATCCGTATGTCTTCTTTGGAGAAATGTCTATTTAGTTCTTTGGCCCATTTTTTGATTGGGTCATTTATTTTTCTGGAATTAAGCTGCATAAGTTGCTTGTATATTTTTGAGATTAGTTGTTTGTCAGTTGCTTCATTTGCTATTATTTTCTCCCATTCAGAAGGCTGTCTTTTCACCTTGCTTATATTTTCCTTTATTGTGCAGAAGCTTTTAATTTTAATTAGATCCCATTTGTTTATTTTTGCTTTTATTTCCAGTATTCTGGGAGGTGGATCATAGAGGATCCTGCTGTGATTTATGTCAGAGAGTGTTTTGCCTATATTCTCCTCTAGGAGTTTTATAGTTTCTGGTCTTACATTTAGATCTTTAATCCATTTTGAGTATATTTTTGTGTGCGGTGTTTGTTAGAAAGTGATCTAGTTTCATTCTTTTACAAGTGGTTGACCAGTTTTCCCAGCACCGCTTGTTAAAGAGATTGTCTTTACTCCATTGTATATTCTTGCCTCCTTTGTCAAAGATAAGGTGTCCATATGTGTGTGGATTTACCTCTGGGCTTTCTATTTTGTTCCATTGATCTATATTTCTGTCTTTGTGCCAGTACCATACTGTCTTGATGACTGTGGCTTTGTATTAGAGCCTGAAGTCAGGCAAGTTGATTCCTCCAGTTCCATTCTTCTTTCTCAAGATTGCTTTGGCTATTCGAGGTTTTTTGTATTTCCATACAAATCTTGAAATGATTTGTTCTAGTTCTGTGAAAAATATGGCTGGTAGCTTGATAGGGATTGCATTGACACTATAAAAGCAGTGCTAAGAGGAAAGTTCATAGCAATACAGGCATACCTCAAGAAACAAGAAAAAAGTCAAATAAATAACCTAACTCTACACCTAAAGCAACTAGAAAAGGAAGAATTGGAGAACCCCAGAGTTAGTAGAAGGAAAGAAATCTGAAAAATTAGGGCAGAAATAAATGCAAAAGAAACAAAAGAGACCATAGCAAAAATCAACAAAGCCAAAAGCTGGTTCTTTGAAAGGATAAATAAAATTGACAAACCATTAGCCAGACTCATCAAGAAACAAAGAGAGAAAAATCAAATCAAAAAAATTAGAAATGAAAATGGAGAGATCACAACAGACAACACAGAAATACAAAGGATCATAAGAGACTACTATCAGCAGTTATATGCCAATAAAATGGACAACGTGGAAGAAATGGACAAATTCTTAGAAAAGTACAACTTTCTAAAACTGAACCAGGAAGAAATAGAAAATCTTAACAGACCCATCAGAAGCACGGAAATTGAAACTGTAATCAGAAATCTTCCAGCAAACAAAGCCCAGGTCCAGACGGCTTCACAGCTGAATTCTACCAAAAATTTCGAGAAGAGCTAACACCTATCCTACTCAAACTCTTCCAGAAAATTGCAGAGGAAGGTAAACTTCCAAACTCATTCTATGAGGCCACCATCACCCTAATACCAAAACCTGACAAAGATGACACAAAAAAAGAAAACTACAGGCCAATATCACTGATGAACATAGATGCAAAAATCCTCAACAAAATTCTAGCAATCAGAATCCAACAACACATTAAAAAGATCATACACCATGACCAAGTGGGCTTTATCCCAGGGATGCAAGGATTCTTCAATATCCGCAAATCAATCAATGTAATTCACCACATTAACAAATTGAAAAATAAAAACCACATGATTATCTCAATAGATGCAGAGAAGGCCTTTGACAAAATTCAACATCCATTTATGATAAAAACTCTCCAGAAAGCAGGAATAGAAGGAACATACCTCAACATAATAAAAGCTATATATGACAAACCCACAGCAAACATTATCCTCAATGGTGAAAAACTGAAAGCATTTCCCCTAAAGTCAGGAACAAGACAAGGGTGCCCACTTTCACCACTACTATTCAACATAGTTCTGGAAGTTTTGGCCACAGCAATCAGAGCAGAAAAAGAAATAAAAGGAATCCAAATTGGAAAAGAAGAAGTAAAACTTTCACTGTTTGCAGATGACATGATCCTCTACATAGAAAACCCTAAAGACTCCACCAGAAAATTACTAGAGGAATCAATGAATATAGTAAAGTTGCAGAATATAAAATCAACACACAGAAATCCCTTGCATTCCTATACACTAATAATGAGAAAGTAGAAAAAGAAATTAAGGAAACAATTCCATTCACCATGGCAATGAAAAGAATAAAATACTTAGGAATATATCTACCTAAAGAAACTAAAGGCCTATATATAGAAAACTATAAAACACTGATGAAAGAAATCAAAGAGGACACTAATAGATGGAGAAATATACCATGTTCATGGATCAGAAGAATCAATATAGTGAAAATGAGTATACTACCCAAAGCAATAAGCCAACTTTTTAATTCTCCTTTTTCACTTCATCAAGAGGCTCTTTAGTTCTTATTCACTTTCTGCCATAAGGGTGGTGTCATCTGCATATATGAGGTTATTGGTAATTCTCCTGGCAATCTTGATTCCAGCTTGTGCTTCCTCCAGCCCAGCATTTCTCACGATGTACTCTGCATATAAGTTAAATAAGCAGGATGACAATATAAAGCTTGGATGTACTCCTTTTCCTATTTGGAACCAGTCTGTTGTTCCATGTCCAGTTCCAACTGTTGCTTCCTGACCTGCACACAGGTTTCTCAAGAGGGAGGTCAGGTGGTCTGGTATGCCCATCTCTTTCAGAATTCTCTACAGTTTATTGTGATCCATATAGTCAAAGGCTTTGGCATAGTCAATAAAGCAGAAATAGATGCTTGTCCGGAACTCTCTTGCTTTTTTGATGATCCAGCGGATGTTGGCAATTTGATCTCTGGTTCCGCTGCCTTTTCTAAAACCAGTGTAAACATCTGGAAGCTCACAGTTCAGGTATTGCTGAAGCCTGCTTGGAGAATTTTGAGCATTACTTTACTAGCATGTGAGATGAGTGAAACTGCGTGGTAGTTTGAACAGTCTTTGGCATTGCCTTTCTTTGGGATTGCAATGAAAACTGACCTTTTCCAGTCCCGTGGCCACTGCTGAGTTTTCCAAATTGGCTGGCATATTGAGTGCAGCACTTTCACAGCATCTTCTTTTAAGATTTGAAATAGCTCAGCTGGAGTTCCATCACCTCCACTAGCTTTGTTCATAGTGATGCTTTCTGAGGCCCACTTGACTTCACATTCTAGGATGTCTGGCTCTAGGTGAGTGATCAGACCATCGTGATTATCCGGGTCGTGAAGATCTTTTTTGTACAGTTCTTCTGTGTATTCTTGCCACCTCTTCTTAATATCTTCTGCTTCTGTTAGGTCCATAACTTTTCTGTCCTTGTTGAGTCCATCTTTGTAGGATATGGTCCCTTGCTATCTTTAATTTTCTTGAAGAGATCTCTAGCCTTTCCCATTGTATTGTTTTCCTCTACGTCTTTGTATTGATCACGAGGAAGGCTTTCTTATCTCTCATTGCTAGTCTTTGGAACTCTGTATTCAAATGGGTATATCTTTCCTTTTCTCCTTTGATTTTAGCTTCTCTTCTTTTCACAGCTATTTGTAAGGCCTCCTCACAGCCATTTTTCTTTTTTTTGCATTTTTTTTTCTTGTGGATGGTCTTGATTACTGTCTCCTGTACAATGTCATGAACCTCCATCCATAGTTCATCAGGCACTCTGTCTATCAGATCTAGTCCCTTAAATCTATTTCTCACTTCTATTCTTTAGTCATAAGGGATTTGATTTAGGTCATACCTGAATGGTCTAGTGGTTTTCCCCACTTTCTTCTGTTTCAGTATGAATTTGGCAATAAGCAGTTCATGATCTGGGCCACAGTCAGCTCCTGGTTTTGTTTTTGCTGATGGTACAGAGCTTCTCCATCTTTGACTGAAAAGAATATAATCAATCTGATTCGGTGTTGACCATCTGGTGATGTCCACGTGTAGAGTCTTCTCTTGTGTTGTTGGAAGAGGGTGTTTGCTATGACCAGTGCGTTCTCTTGGCAGAACTCTATTAGCCTTTGCCCTGCTTCATTCTGTACTCTAAGGCCAAAATTTCCTGTTACTCCAGGTGTTTCTTGACTTTCTACTTTTGCATTCCAGTCCCCTATAATGAAAAGGACATCTTTTTTGGGGTGTTAGTTCTAGAAGGTCTTGTAGGTATAGCTATTATCAAAGAGACAGGAAAAAGTGTTAGGAAGGGTGTGGAGAAAAGGGAACACCTGTACACCATTGGTGGGAATGTAAATTGTTACAACCATTCTGGAAAACGGAATGGAGGTTCCTCATAAAATTATAAATAAAAGTATCACATGAATTGGAAATTCTACTACTGAGAATTTATCCATAGAAAATGAAAACATTAATTTGAAAAGATACATGTACTCCAATCATTGAAGTACTTATTACAATAGCCAAAATATGAAATTAACATAAGTGTCCATTAACAGATGAATGGATAAGGAAGATGTAATATACACATATGTATATTACACACACACACACACACACACACACACATATATATCTGATCACTGACTCGATGGACATGAGTTTGAATAAGCTCCAGGAGTTGGTGATGGACAGGGAAGCATGGCGTGCTGCAGTCCATGGGGTCACAAAGAGTCGGACATGACTGAGCAACTAAACTGATCTTATCTAATATATTCACAAAGACACACACACACTGGACTATTACTCAGCATTAAAAAGAGAGAGAGAGAGAGAAAGAAATCTTGCCATACATGATAACATGGCAGCATCCAGAGGCTTTTCTGCTAAGTGAAATAGGTTGCTGACAAATACCGTATGATTTCACTTACATGTGGAGTCTGCAAAACAAAACAAGTGAACGAAAGTAACAAAACAGAAACAAACTCATGCAAACAGAGAACAAACTGGTGGTTGCTGAAAGGGAGGTGGATGAGGGGATAAGTGAAATAGGGGAGGGTGATGAAACTTCCAGTTATAAAATAAATGTCACTGGGATATCATGTACAGCATAGGGAACACAGTTAATAATATTTTTAAAACTTTTTATGGTGACAGATGGTAACTAGGCTTATTGTGGTGCTCTCATAACATGTAAAAATATTGAATCACTGTTACCACCACCACGACCTAGATACAGAACTTTCTTTCAATAACCATAAGTCTCTCTGTAGAGACTATAATCTCTGACTGCCTCCATCTCTATAGTTTTGTTATTTCAAGATTATTATGTAATACTGACTGTCTTTTTTTCATGTAGTGTAACTTGTCAACCAAGTTTTTGCATTTTTCAGTATATTCTTCCTTTTTATTGCTGTATTGCACTGTAAGGTGTGGGAATACCACCATTTGCTTACTCATTGACCATTTGAGGGACATTTGGATTGTCTCTAATTTTGGACAGTGCTGAATGAAGCTGCTATGAACATTTCTGTGCAGCTTTCTTATTTAAAAAAATTTTTTATTGGAGCTCTACAGCTTTCATGTGAACATAACTTTCTATCCTTTTGGGATACATACCCAAGAATTCAATGACTGTGTGGCATATGGTAAGTGGATGTTCAGTATGAAACTACAAAACTCTTTCCAGAGTGGGCATACCTTTTTGTCATCTATGCTAGCAATGATCACCTATATTCTTAGAAACCTCACTAGCATTTGGTGTTGAATGTAATTTTAAGGCTATAATTTTTTTGTGGCCAGGTACTGTCTCATATTACCTTTAAAAATGTTAATATAATAGCAATATTGATTTTTTAAAAGGCTATTGGATATTTGCTATAAACAGGACATTGAATAGGACAAACACATGACTTTCCTCCAGGCAGGGACCCCAGGTTTATTGGCATGCAGCAATTGCAAACTCAGATGTCAAAGCCAGACAGACAACATGAATGGTAGAACTGTCAGGGACCAGAGCCGATGTGAACACTGTGGGGACTGTGACCTAGCAGAGAGCACAAGCCTGGCTAACGGGAGACTGTCCCCTGGCAGCCATTCTGTCCATGTTGCTAGACATTCTGATTTTTCTAAAAAAATTAAAGTACAATTTTTCAATGGACACTCTCCTGATGCGTAAGTCAAAGTTTGACAGAATCCAGTCTTCACAAAAGTCCCAAGGACCAACTTTGGCTTAAAGACAAATTACTTGAGAATTATCACTTAGAGAGCTGAGTAACCCACTAAAAGAGAAAATAAATGTTTAGCACTTTTAGACATCAGGAAGTTACTTTAAATTGAAGAAATTTTTAAAAAAGCCTTTATAGAGTAGAATCGTGCTTCTCAAACGTCAAACTGCTTATGAATCACCTGAGGATCGATCTTATTAATTGGCTTAGGAGGAGGGGATCGGGGATGTGGGCTGGGATTCTGCCTTACCTGGTGAGCCTGCTGGTACAGGGACCACTCTAAGTAGCAAGGATACGAGTAACCTTTGAGCTGGACCCTGCTGGGTGGGTTATGTTTGTAGATGCAGAAATGGATCCTGGTAGAGAGAATGGTGCCACCAGTCATAAAGGTAGGAAAACTTGGAGACGAATGTGACATTGCAAAATCTTCAGTTCATTTGTAAATAGTTTATACAAAAAAGAGCAGGATGTAAACTTAGCAAGGTAAACATTGATATGGGACTGTGCTACATATTACATTCCAGATTTCAGCAGCCTGTGAAACACATGTAGTTAGACCACTATCAGTAAGAAATGTGCATGATTTCTATGACCCCTCCTTTTGATGATAAATGGGTCTCTCAGTTATAATCTAGTCCCGCCCAGCCACATGCCTTTCAGCTTGTCTTCTGCCCCAAATTTAAAGGCATGTGCACTGCCTCAGGGCTCACTGCTGTCTGTATTGAAGTTTCTGCCTGTTTTATCTCTCAAATGCACTACTTGCAAACCTAGCTGTGTTGGCTCCATGCTAAGAAGGGATACTTGCCTTTTTGTCTCTTATGGGAAAAGATTTTCACCTGAACTCCAAATTCTCTTAAAGAATTCTGAAAACATATTCGCTCTTCTGGTTGTCAGTGTCTTCCTATCTATAGGTGCTCCATCCCAAGGGGGTGCACTGTCTTCTTTGCTCGTGTCACTTTGTCTCTCTTTGACTAAGAAATTTGAAAAAGCACAAACAAAATAAAACATAAAACTCTTCTCTCTCTTTGGTCCAAAAACTGTCAAGGGCTATATGACAGTTGATTTCACTTATTAAATTAGGCAAACACTTGTTTTCCGGAGTCCACTTGGTTCATACACAATCAAAACAAGAACTTCCATTCTCAGAAATAAAAGGATAAGCAAACAAATGAATGGGTAAATGGATGCACTTGTATTTTAATAGGAAGATGATGAAGGGATATAAAGGAGATGAAAAACAAAAGTGAGGACATGTGGAAGAGGCCTTGGGAAAGGGAGGAATAACTGACAAGGAGGGGCAGAGAATGGAGATGGGTCTAAGATTTCCAGGCTAGAAATCACCATAGAAAGATCTGAAAAGCTAAACCAGTGAAAAGCTAGGTATCCCTGCTATACCTACAAGCCCTGTCCATTTGTGTTGCCTGATATCAGGCATCAGAATTATTTTTTCATTCTTTCATTGTCTTACATTTTAATTAAAATAGATCCTTATTAATTGTTCTGGGTTATTATACGGGTGATTATATTATTATAATATATTATATTATTTGGGTTATTGTAATATATAATATATCATATATTATATTATATTAATTATAATATAATTATATTATATATGTCTATATATTATAATATAGACATATTATAGACTTTAATATAAGTCTATATAGACTATAAGTCTATACAGACTTTAATATAGACTATATAGACTTTAACATAAGTCTATATAGACTTTATAAGTCTATAATATAGACATATATAGACTATATTATAAGTCTATAATATAGACATATATAGAGTCTATATTATAATATATTATATTATCTGGGTTATTATATTATCTCTATTGTATGAGATGCTATAGAAATACTACAGTATAACTTAAGGAAATTATTAAACAATATATTACAGAAATCCTTCTAAATAAATATCTTCCTGCTTTTCTAGAGGTGGCCTGGGATGCCTGCCATGACTATGTGGATGTGGCTCTAGTTCGTCAGCTACAGCAAGTGTAGACGACCAAGGAACCTAACAGCTGTCTTCAAATTCATCAGCAGGTTTGCATGCAGGCCATGTTCCCTATGAACTGCTTTCAGCCAGTGACTGAGTGTGGCAGAGATAGTTTTGTTTTGTTTTTTCCTGGTTGACATGGGCCCCTTTGATGGCTGACCTTGACTTGAAAATGCTGATGACCTTGTTGAACGTTCCTTAGACTGTATGGCAGTCTAGGATGCCTCCATCCAATCATCTCTCCCTCTCTCCATACTGGCCTCACACTTGCTTTGCAGCCTGATGGCTCTTACAGCCTTATCAGGCTCCCTCCCAATTTTCCTTCCTGTATGCATTTCCCCTAATGAAATCCTTGCCTTCTGCATTACAGAAGACCCAGGCTAAGCAAAGCCTACTCCCTATTTTGTGAAACATTCCCTTATTGATAGATGTTTAGCTTATTTTCACATTTTTTTGTTAACACAAAAAATATAGTAATAAATATCATCCACTTGTATCTTTATATCCTGGTGATTTTTTTCTTCTATTGAGTAAGTTCTGAGAATGGAACTTTTAAGTATATACATATTTGAAATTTAAGCAACTGCAGTACAACTAATATAATGAATACAAACAGATAAAAATATAACTTAGAAAAAATCTTGGTTTTAATGAAGTACTTTTCTCATATAAGAGACAAGGTAGCAAAACTACAGACTAATCAAATTAATCTCTTAATATGGTGTCTATAATCTACATTATGGCTTAACAAAACCTCTGTAGTCTGTATAATATCAATTAATAATTGATGCATCTGTTAATTATCTTGAATATGAATTACTGCTTACCTTCTGATTGCAAGCACTTAAAGGGAAAATCGAGAAGAGACGTAACATGGAAATAAATATAATGTTTATTTTATTCAGTAAGTTTCATAAGTTATTAATGTTCAAATGTGACATCCAGATGTTTGTGTCATCTTTAGCCATATTTTACTCATTTTTCTGTTTTAAAATTTTCAAGGATTAGTAAAACTTGACAGTAGATTACATGGTACTTTAAAAACTATATAATATAAAAATTCACTATGTTACATCTAGTAACATCACTATGTTACCTGGAAAATATCATTAACAATTGATCATATACATGAATTAGACAAACAGAAAGCATGGTTATCTGGAACAAATATAATTTCTTATGATGTCTTTTGCAAACAGTACTGACTAGCTATATTCTTTGATTAAAAATGAATGCTAGCATCACTGCCGAACACCATTTATGTTTAAATGGAATTCACATTTAAATTTGTTTTGTACATTTCTGAAGTAATTATTCTATTTTATATCAAAAAGGAATATCATGCCATTTTTTTTTCTCTAACAGGCAAAGATAGTGTAATACAAGATCAGGATGTCAGTTGATAATACTTAAAAGCAACTACATGCATGTGTATGTATGGCTGAGTCCCTTTGCTGTCCATCTGAAACTATCACACCATAAGCTATATCACAATATAAAATAAACAGTTTAAAAAAACGTAATATTTAGGAGTTCCAGAAATAACAGGATTCATTTTAATACAATAGTTTGAGGAATGTTTTCAAGGGAATGTTGTAAAGAAATGTGATCATAAAATTTTATTTTCTATAAAACCCTAAAATAACATGTTCAAAAACCTTTTAAAGTAATATATACTGCTTTGCAATCAGAGATAAACATTATTTTTTAAAAAACCACTACAGACCAATGGTCTTTTAGACTAGCATTTCTATAAGTACTTCATATATTCTGCTAAAACATTAAAACACCATTTAATATATACACTCACATCAAGTCAAAATTAAAATCTAATATATAATTCTACAAAGGAAAAAGAAAAAATTTTAAATGTTCTTTTAAAGCTTGCTAATCTGGTGAGTTAATTAAGGGCACTTTGAGACAGGAACTTTAACATTTTCTTCTTGCTGACATGTTTAAAAACTGAGATGTACTTCACACTTACATCAAAAAATGTTTGAGAGGAATAATTCACACCCACACCATCTTATGTGTAACCAGATATGAATTAACCACTTGCTATTTGAACTTTTTCTGGCTACAATGGACAATAGAAATAAGAGGGAAAAATGAATATCTAATAGATTTGACACTGGAGGATTATTTCTATTTAAGCAAAATCACTCAAAGCAGAGAGCAGGAAATCATTAACATCTTCTGATTTTACTTTGAACACTATGTATCCCTCCATCTTAAGTATTTTATTGGAAGTTCAAAATAATTATTTTAAGAGATACCATCTAGGACTTCCCAGGTGGTTCAATGGTCAACAATCTGTTGCCAATACAGGGGACACAGGTTTGATCCCTGGTCTGGGAAGATTCCACATGCTGTGGGGCAACTAAACCTATGTGCCACAACTACTGAGCCAGTGCGCTATAGTCCCTGAGCCACAGCTACTGAAACCTGCGTGCCTAGGGCCCACGCTCTGCAACAGAGACGTCATTACAAGGAGAAGCCCGCAGACTGCAAGCAGAGAAAGCCCACGCACAGCAACAAAGACCCAGCACAGCCAAAATAAAAACGACAAATAAATAAACAGATACCATCTAGACAGATCATCTCAAGTCCATGAAATGGACTTAGATCTTTCATTCATTTCATTTTTTCTTTCATTTTAGAGGAAAACTGGCAAACATAGCTACACACTATTTCAGAAATGGTTAGTCAAGAGCTTTCCCACCCCAAACCAACTTAGTAAATAATATGTAAAATCATAGTGCATATATAATGTATATATATGCTAGACAAATATAGAAATATCTATATGCTAAATACAGAAATACACACACACACACATCACTCACTGTGCCAGCTGTCTTCTCTGTGTGAGTGCGTACCTACTCTTCAGCCTTATTTGTTCTGCTCTGTTGGGGCTGAAAGAATAAGCTGCATCTGTGGGTTGCCTTGTCTTCTGGCTTCTGGTTAGTTTCAGCTGATAGCTTTTGAGGATTTCCAGTGGGCCCAATCCTTTCAGCCATAATCTACTGGGAGAAAATTCACAGTACCTAATAGACAAAATAAAGGTGAAAAAATATGCGTTGAGACAATACTTCATAGTAATTGTTCACAATGCTTCAATTAGTCTCCTTCTAATAACTGTGATATTGATCTACCTAGGCATTTTATTTCGGTATTACATGTTCTCAAATGATTCTCATGCCCTCCAGAATTAGATTCCTATTATTACTAGCCAAGAAACTGTCAGATCAATGCCAATGTATGCTGTTGTTCTTTAGCCAGTAAGGCACTTATATCTTTTTATATCTTGGAAAAATTCAAGCGTTTTTAATTTCCCTATATATTCCCAAGAAGATGTCCTCTTAATAGGGCCTTACTGCTTCATAAGATCTCACGAATCCCAAGGATAAATAATTTTTTATCGTACTTTAATATGATTTCTGATAGATGTTAAGTTTTTAGGACACATTAAGATTCCAACTTTTTTACAGAGCAGGAACAGTTATTTGAATATGTTACTGGCCAACTTTAATAAAAACAATTAACAAATTAACAATTTCAATACTCAAACCGCCAAAACATTTGTACAAACTATGTAACTGTGAGAAACATTGTCACATATGCAAGAGCAGAAAGCAAATTTAGTACAATTTATCCTCAGTAATCCAGGGCGTGGAAAGGGCAGGCAACCCAGCATAAGCAACCACGAGTGTGCATGTGAACAAATGATCAGGTCTGCAGCGGCATACACAGTGTGTAAAATACCCAGGTTCAAATGTGAGTATATGGTGGCAGCGGCAGGAAATGAAGCGGTGATGGGGAGTTATTTCTTAAAGCACTTGTTATATTCGGCCTCTGGGCACTCTGCCATACTGCTCTCATTTATTCCAGAGGGCTAGTCACTACATGGGAAGTGTAAACTGTGTGCTTGTAAAACATACACCTTATCAAAAAATGCGCCTCCTCATTGAATAAACTGATGAAACAACACCATAATCTTTCATAATTTTTTCTACTGTACAGTTTTCTTGGAAGTTTAAAATTATTTTAGGTGTAAGTTTTCTAGACATTCTACACTTAGTTTAGTTTTTCCAGCTGTGTTGAGGTATAGCTGACAGATGAAACTGTAAGATATTTGAAGAATACAATCTCAGGATTTAATATACATACATACATACTGTGGAAAGATCCTCCTCAAAGGAGTTAACAACAAGTCTATCACCTTCTTTGTCTCTCACCTATATGAGAATATTTAAGTTCTACTCTCTTAGCAAATTTTAATCACACAATAATAGTGTTGCTATCAACTATAGTCACCATGCTATATATTAGGTCCTCAGACTTTACTCATAACTGAAAGTTTGTACCTTTTTTTTCCTACCAAGCTCTCCCTATTTCCCCCATCCCTAACCCTTGTCAACCACTTCTCCACTAGGTTTCTGAGTTCAACATTATTTTTAAAAAAGATTCCACATATAGGTGACATCATTCTCTTTCCATCTGGCTTATTTTACGTACTGTAATGCCCTCCAGGTTCATCCCGTTGTTGCAAATGACAGAGCTTCTTCCTTTTGCCAGGCTGAATAATATTCTATTGTTGGTAATATATACACACATATCCAGATGTATATGTATATATGTACATATCTCGTGGCTTCCCTGGCAGCTCAGGGCATACACACACCATATTTTCTGGATCCACCCATCTGTCGATGGACATTAGGTGGTTTCTGTACCTTCACTACCGTGAATAATGTTGTGATGAACACGGCTGTACAGATTAGACACACCTCATTTAATCCAGAAAACAGTTTCAATGACTATTTATATTACTGTCAACCATTAACCTCAAAGTCACTTATACACTGAAGTGACTACAGAAGAGACTTATTCTAAAATAAGCTTAAAACAGTAAAAAATAATCATTGAAAAGTATGTATATATTCTTACATTTCTCTCTGTCTTTTTTTTTTTTTTGGTTTCACATTATTCTAAAAACAAGGATTTTAACTGTGGTCTGTGTTCAGTGTTTTGAAATTAAGGCATCTCTCCACCAGCAGCAGACATCAGTGGTAACTTTCCCACTGCTGGAAATATTTTCTCCTTCCATATGATATCTGTGTAAGGGAGTGTCCTTCTCTCTCTCTGTTGCAGTAATGCCTATTCATTTTGTAAGGCTCAGTTTCAGTGTATTCTCCTCTAGGAAAATTGCCTGGACCAATTGAGTGGGATTAGGTGGTTCTATCTGTGATCCTTAATGTCCTATACATTTGAAGATTGGTTGTGACCTCATGTTTCCACCTACCATGTAATTTAATGATTTTTTACATGCTTATTTTCTCACTAGGGGGCTTCCCTGGTGGCTCAGATGATAAAGAATCTGCCCGCAACACAGGAGAACTGGGTTCAATCCCTGAGTCAGGAATATTCCCTGCAGAAGGGAATGGCTACTTACTCCAGTATTCTTGCCTGGAGAAGTCCATGGACAGAGGAGCCTGATGGGCTACAGTTCATTGAAACATCAATAACCTCAGATATGCACCTTTCTGCCATGCTTATGGCAGAAAGTGAAGAGGAACTAAAAAGCCTCTTGATGAAAGTGAAAGAGGAGAGTGAAAAAGTTGGCTTAAAGCTCAACATTCAGATGTCAGACTTTATTTTTTTGGGCTCCAAAATCACTGCAAATGGTGACTGCAGCCATGAAATTAAAAGATGCTTACTCCTTGGAAGAAAAGTTATGAGCAACCTAGATAGCATATTGAAAAGCAGAGACATTACTTTGGCGACTAAGGTCCGTTTAGTCAAGGCTATGATTTTCCCAGTGGTCATGTATGGATGTGAGAGTTGGACTGTGAAGAAGGCTGAGTGCCAAAGAATTGATGCTTTTGAACTGTGGTGTTGGAGAAGACTCTTGAGAATGTTTTGGACTTCAAGGAGATCCAACCAGTCCATTCTGAAGGAGATCAGCCCTGGGATTTCTTTGGAAGGAATGATGCTAAAGTGGAAACTCCAGTACTTTGGCCACCTCATGTGAACAGCTGACTCATTGGAAAAGACTCTGATGCTGGGAGGAATTGGGGCAGGAGGAGAAGGAAACGACCGAGGATGAGATGGCTGGATGGCATCACGGACTCGATGGACGTGACTCTGAGTGAACTCCGGGCGTTGGTGTTGGACAAGGAGGCCTGGCGTGCTGCGATTCATGGGGTTGCAAAGAGTTGGACACGACTGAGCGACTGAACTGAACTGAACTGAACTGAGGAGCTAACACTTACGTTCCATCGTGTCGCAAAGAGTTGGACACGACTGAGCAGCTAATACTTACTTTCTCACTAGAATGTGAACTCATTACAAAAGGACAGAACTGAATTTTATTTTTCTGCATATTTCCAGTGCTTAGCATGATGTTGGTTACTTAGTAAATAATCAATAAATATTTATTTCATAAATGAATGGAAAAAATGAATGAATTTCACTTTTCCATATCAAGACAAAGCCTTAAACAGTTGCCCACTTGAGCCTAAAATCTCAGCAGAATAACTGACACTGAAAGTTGATAGAGAACAATTCTAGCCTCATTCCAACAGTTAAATCTTTCTGGAAACCATCAGTTCTGGAAGCAGTCTTGACTCTCTTTTAGCAATTTTTATTATCTTACTTCTTAAATATAGTTTTTTTGGTTTATTTTAAAAGGTACCTTGTTAACGAAACAATCCTTGATTAATTAATGATTACTAATTCTTATCTGATGTGAGGAACTGTGACCACGACACTAGGGAAACTTCACAATTAAGTGCCTGATTTCAGGTATTACTCCATTAAATCGTGTTCCATCTACGAAGTATAATGGATTCATGGCTTCTCTATCCCAAAGGACCTTCTGAGCAAAGTGTTACAGAATATAATAGCTTACTACTTGAACTACCTTTTCATGTCTTAAGTATGGCTGCGCATAAGTGAAATAATGTAGCTGGCATCATATCTCCAGCTTTGCCTTTTCTTTCCAACTTTCTTACCCCCTGCACTTGTTTCTGACGATACCCTGGTCATATCCGGGGATCCCCTGCTAAGCTGTCCCCCTCCAGCCTTGGCCGTAAGGTAGCCCTCTCAGTGCCCATTCATAGTACACCATCACTGAGACCCCTGTGATCTTAGTCCATCACTGCCAGGCTTTCTGACTTTGTTAGGAGAATGTTAACAGAACTAATCTGAGAAGTGAGTTCCTTTTTTGGAGAAAGATGAAGAAAACATTCAAGGGTTTATACTGTTGAGGTTGTTTTCCAATTCTATGGAAACCTATGTCATCATAATTGCTTTGAAAAGCAACAAGCCCTGTCAAGTCTAATTCCCCTCCGTTCAGCACCTTCTCCCTTGCACCTAAAACGTGGCTGAAGAAACACACTCATGCAAAGTGGTCTCACTGTAAATCTTTCACTGAAATCTTTAAGTTGGCTCTCACTGCTGCCTGTAGTGCATTTTGCCTTAATTCATGCACTCTCCCACGTTCCTCTTTCCTACCTTCTCATCTCTCTTCATTATTTAAACATTGCTTTCTCAATTGATTAGTCTTTTATTCATTGAGAAATGGGAAGCAACCAGGAGAGAAATCCCTTAAGCTCTTATACAACACTTATTCGCCTACCAGCATCTGCAACAAAATCCTCCTTTTCTTCCTATTACTAATTCAACTGCATCATCCCTTCTTCCCTCCTACTAATTCGTTCACATCAGCATGCAAATATATTATTCCTCCCATTAAAAACCAAGCAGAGGGAATTCCTTCACGGTCTAGTGGCTAAGACTCATTATGCTCCCAATGCGGGGAGCACAGCTTTGGTCCCTGGTCAGGGAACTAGATACCAAATGCGACAGCTAAAGATCCCATGTGCCACAACTAAGACCTGGCACAGCCAGAGAAATAAAAAAGCAAATAAATATTTTTTTAAAAACCCAAACAGATTAAAAAAACCCTTTCTATCTCCCCATCCCCCTCCTACTAGCTGCTCTTTTCCTTTAGAGGTTAGCTCATTAAAAGCGTTATCTATATGTGCTGGAGTAGGAAGTGGCAACCCACTATAGTATTCTTGCCTGGAAAATTCCACGGACAGAGGAGGCTGGCGGGCTACAGTCCAAGGAGTCACAAAGCATCGGACATGACTGAGCGATTGAGCATATATGCTAAGTGCACTTTCTTTCTATTTATTCTGTATTAAAATTCACCCTAATTGCACTTTCAAATTCAAACTTCCTTAAAACTTCTCCATGTTACTAAATCCAATGGTTATTTTTAGCCTTCATTTTATTTATCAGCAGAAGTTGACCAATCATTCACTCCCTCCTCGTTGAAATACACTTACAATGTACCTTCCAAGAAAACATGTCCTGGTTTCTTTCCTTCCTCACTGGCTGTCTTTTTAAGTGTTACTTTCTGGCTCCTTCTCATATCTATGAACATCTGGATGTTTGATGATCTTATCCAGGTTTATGGCTTTGAACAGCATTTACATTTGATGAGTACCAAATTTATATCTTCAACTATAGCACCTTCCCCAGAGTTACAGATTCCTACATCTAATTTTTGACTGGACATTCTTACTTGGATATCCACCATCTTAAATTTAGCATGTCCCAAACTGAACTCCCCATTTTCTCCAACCATGATTCTTCCAAAATCTTTGCCATTTCAGTTAATGGGAGCTTTAATTTCTTAGAGCAGAAACCTTGGAGTCATACTTAATTTTTCTGTTTTTTTTTTTTCCTACCACATATTCAACTAGTAAACCCTCTTGGTTTACCTTCAAACCATATCCACAGTCTGACCACTTTACTGCCTAGCATCTTGGTTCAAATAAAATGGTTTCTCACCTTGATTAGTGAAACAGCCTTCTAACTGACCTTCCAGCTACCACCTTTATCCAATATTTGTCTCAATGCAGCGACCAGAGTGATACTCTTAAAGCAGTGTCAGCTTATTTCTCTCTTCTGTTCAAAACTGCAGGCTTCACATCTCGTAAGAGTAAAAGCAAAATCTTTATGATATTTTAAGAGGCCTGTGTGATCTTTCTCCCTTAATGTTCTGTCTTTGTCTCATGCTTTTTCCCTACTGCTCACTTTGTTGCAGCTATTCTCGATTTCTAGGCTGTGCTCAAATACTCCTGTTACATACCTATCTCAGGGAATCTGCACGTGTTAATTTCTATTTCTAGGAATGCTGTTCCTCCATATACTCAAGGCTCACTCTTCTCACTCTCTTAAAATCTTCACTCAAGATTTTAAGGATCATTTTAGTGAGGATTCCTGATCATCCTTTTAAAAATCACAATGCTCGGGACCTCCCTGGTCCAATGGCTAAGACTCCCTGCTTTCAGTGCAGGGGGCCTAGGTTTGATCCCTGGTTGGGGAACTTGATTCCACATGCCAACACTAAAGGTCCCACATGCTGCAACTAAGATCGAAGATCCCACGTACCACAACTAAGACCTGATGTGGCCAAATAAGTAAATAAAATAAAAATAAAACACACAGTGCTCTCTTCTTGCTGGTAATCCTTTTACCCTGCTTTATTTTTATTTACTTATTTTTTTGTATCTTTCCATGCACTAGAAAGTAATCATCACAACAGTAAGCTTTTTTTTTTTCTGATCTGTTGTTCATTGCGCTATACCAAGAATCTAGAAAATTGTCTAACATATACTGTTTATTAGTATCTGTTGAATGAATAAATGCATAGAAGTTAATGAATAAAAAATTTACACTCATGTAGCTTTTAGTCACATTTTTGACAAGCTACATTCTTTATATATATTTTAAGCTTTTCAGTTACTTTAGGCTTTATTTCTCAAAATATACAAATTAGCTGAATATTACTTTTAATGTTCACTATGCTTTCAGTCCACTCCAGTACTCTTGCCTGGAAAATCCAATGGACAGAGGAGCCTGGTGGGCTGCAGTCCATGGGGTCGCTCAGAGTCGGGCACGACTGAGCGACTTCACTTTCACTTTTCACTTTCATGCGTTGGAGAAGGAAATGGCAACCCACTGCAGTGTGTAAGATCACTCTGTCTGTGTTTCCTAAGAATGTTAGATCAGGATGCCCTATTATTTAATGAGATGTCACAAACTATGTCATTAACTAGCCCGTCTCTCAACTCTCACATTGAGATGACATCAGAAAAGCAGGAATAAAATTATTTCCATGAAAAAGCTCAGTAGATTACGGAATCACTTTTAATAAAATACTGGGGACATTTGCACATAGTAAAGGGGTAAAAGTTTTATATCCTACAAGTAACATTAAAGTAAATGCATTTGGGAAGAATTATCTCAGGCATTTTCAATGGACACTTTTATGAGGTGCTGTTGATCAACGTTTCTAAAGTATCACATTGAGCAGTTTCATTTCCTATTACATTTCTTCTTTTAAAAGTAGTAAATAGCTATGATAATTCTTATTTCATCATGCCTGTCACATGTAACAAGGGATAATCCATCTTGCTTTCATTATTGAATATGGGAACTGAATATTGAAAGACCAGCTGTAACAACTCTGAAAGTCTTCCTCCTACCAGGGCAGTAATTTGTCTATGAGTAACGGCTGGATGTAAAAGAAACACATAATATAAATCAGCTTCAACCAAGAACCTGCTTTAAAAGAAAAAAAATGTAACTATAGGGTTTCCCAAAGTGTGTTTTGCATTCCCATGATTTCAGGTAAAATGACTTTAGGTAATGCATGGGCAGATACTATTAATTAGCATCTCATGATTTCAAGTAAACTGACTTTAGGTAATGCATGGACAGATACTATTAATTAGCATCTTTACTGCGATGTCTGTAAGAAAATGTTAAGTAAAAACAGTACTCAGGAAATACAAAGAAGGTGTTAACTTATATGAATGAAGTTTGGAAAATCCTTGTTATTTGGGTATTTGATTAGATCACCAATTAATACCTAAATATTATTTGGTTACAGAATGCTGGGGCTTCCCAGGTGGTGCTAGTGGTAAAGAACCTGCCTGCCAATGAAGGAGACAAAGAAATGTGGATTCAGTCCCTAAATCGGGAAGATCCCTTGGAGGAGGGCATGGCAACCCACTCCAGTACTCTTGCCTAGAAAATCCATGGACAGAGTAGTGTGGCGGGCTATAGTCCATGAGGTTGCAGAGTCAGACACAGTTGAAACGACTTAGCACATAGCACAGAATGTTGAAATAATTCTTTTTAAAAAAGGGACTTCCACCTGATATCCACTCTCCAAAGAGAACACTTATGAAAGTATTTGGCTCCTCATTAACAATTAAATAGGCAATAATGAGCAAGATAAGCATTAGACAGTGGTGCAATTTAAGACATACCATGTTGTCTCAATTTTACTGTTCCAACCCATTATTTGGCTCCTGCTAAATAAAACTTGGATATTTCTAACAGAATATCCAAGTTTTCTAAGTAACACTTAAAAAGATGGAAGTAGTTGTCATTTTTCTCTCCTTAAAAGTTAAATATGTACTCTGAACATACTCTGAACATTTTTCGTGTGTGTGTGTGTGTGTGTGTGTGTACACAAACACAAAAACAAACAGAAAAAAAATCTATTTCTCAAAACTGAATGTCTGTATATATGAAGTCTAGTCACACCCACACATGTTAGAACAAAACAAAAATATCCTTCTGCTTTCCAACTCTTTATTAAATGGCATCAAATATTTCCCCCTTAATCATTCTTATGTAAACTCTAATCTAAGTAGAGTTTAATAATCATATTCCTTGTTTGAGTATTTTGTAACCATATTCTATAAATTCTGAGATTAGCACATCTTTGTTTTATTTACATTCACACTTAAATTGCACTGTTTCTTCTATCCTATGCTTAAAATGTTTAACATGATGGAATAGGAAGAAAACAAGGGATTACTAGCTTAAGTTCAGTACTTGCTCCTCACCTTCTACTAATGTGTAATTTGTAACAAATTATATTATCTCTCAGAAAATTATTTTTCTCATGTGTTAATTAAGAAAAAAATACTTTCTCCTCAGTTTGTTGAAATATTATGTGAAATGATATCAAAGAATTTCATAAGCCGAAGTGCCATACAAACGTTATTTTATGAATAAATGTATTTCGGTAAATTTTTAAAAATGTATTTAATTTAGTTCAGCTACAACTTTATGCTTTTCTTTCTTCCATTTTGAAAGTGTTTATGTACACTTATTTGTAAATTTTTTTTTTCTTAAAATGTCTAGTCAAATATGTGTACTAATTATACAGACTTGCTGGCCCTTTATTTCTGGTTGAAAACATTCAAAACCTTTCCAAAGAACTATGCTTCTCTAGTTTTACCTGTGTTGGATTAATAGTTATGAGAATGAATTAGATTAGCTAATCTTATAGGCCTAAGATCAATCTTTATGATTTTGGACTGCTTAATTATATTAAGAAACTATTTTTATTTGCTTGTAAATATATGCGATTCTAGAGTCGGGGATGTTTAGGGCATACATCTGTCACACTCCTCGACTGTGATCCTTAAGACACAACTTTGTGAGTACTTTAAAACTATTAGAAGAGCATATAGCAGGAGACCTTTAAGATCTGAGAGTTGGCAGAGATTTAACAAAAATAAAGATTAAAAATCACAAAAGTCCAGGTGTGATTAAATTAGAAAAAATATTGCTGTTGTTTAGTCACTAAGTTGTGTCCAACTCTTTTGTGACCCAGTGAACTGTAGTCCGCCAGGTTCCTTCAAGGGATTTCCCCGGCAAGAATACTGCAGTGGGATGCCATTTCCTTCTCCAGAGGATCTTGCAGAACCCAGGATTGAACCCACGTTTCCTTTATTGCAGGCAGATTCTTACTACTGAACCACCAAGGAAGCCCAGAAATAGTATGTTGAAAGTTAAGCAATGTCCTAGGAAAAGTATTCATGGAATACATAGCAAAGAGATATTATGAAACTATATTAAGAAAATCTACAAATCAGTATTTAAAATATACTTTTAAATATTAGCAAATGATTTGAACAGAAAATTAATCAAAAAATAAACACAAAAGTTCAGTGATTTATGAAGTGTTGCCCAATCTGAGAAACAAAAAAACACGATGAAATAAAATTCTCCATCCATCAGATTCCTAAAAACTAAAATTTCAGATTAAAAAGGTTGGGTAAGAATATTTAAATATGAATGTTTGGAAAGGGACTCTGAGATATTAATTAGTACAGGTAATTTGGAAAGAAATTTAACAGTAAACTCTTAAAACAGTGTGTAATTTATGATCCAACCATTCTCTTTTAGGTATATACTTTACATAAAGTTTTTCATCTATATAAAGAAAAAAAAATGCAGACTACTAGAAAATTCACTCAAGAACTGTTTATAAATCAAAGAACTTCAAAATAATCTGCATTTACTTTGGAAAATAAAAGAATATACAAGCTATCATATAATAATAAATGGAAAATATAAACAATATCTTTTACATCTTAAGAACACAGTGATTGGAAAACGTGATTGTAAGATTATTTATGTACTTTTAAAAATGCATAAACTCACAAAATGCTATATTGAAAGGGCAAGTATAGTATTGGAAGGACAAATCAAACATAAGATAGTGAGTGTCTATGGGCTGAGAAAAGAACGGGGAAAAGGGATAAATGAGGCATAAAATAGTAAGTCTGAGTTAGCTGATTCCATGTCACTAACATAGAATTATGATTATTCATATCAATCCAACTTTAAGATTCCATGTGCAGAAAAGAAAAAAAGATAAATTTAATTTAATGGGATTATATATGTATACACAGTACTTAACATATCATGGATACTCAATTTAAATTTGTTTCATTACTTTTTTCATAAAGTTTAGTCAAATTCAACTCTAACTTGATTTTTAGTTTCTTAAAAGTTACTATTTTCTCTCTCCTAACAGAATATCCCAGTTTTACTGAGCCTGTAAAATAAAATATGTGCAAAATATAGTAAATTCAGAAATCAGATTGCCCATAAGAAAATATTATTTTTAATATCTGAATGATAAATATGTGAAGATGAATAGCATTGATATTGACAGCTCCCTGAAATTAATAAATAAATCTAAAATTTATTTCCTACCTTAATCAAAGTTCTTTGTGCTTAGAGAAAATTTCCCTCAAGCTGCCTCAGAAGGTAAAGATTGAGAATCTGTCTCTGAGAAGAGGATGGGAGTCAGGCAAACATTTTTTGCCCATGGATCAGTGTGAGCACTTTCCCGTTGCACTGAAGATCTTTTTGACTGGGTAATCATAGCTTGCCAACTTCTACACACCTAAGCTTTCACAGCCAGGACCTTCCATCCTGGGTGAGCCTGTGCACTGCTAAGGGATGGCTGTTTGTAAGCAAATTGGGTCAGTGGTGGGGAGAAAATATTTCCTTACATATCTTCTGAGTTACTATTCAATTATTTTTCCTTCTAGGATCTATAAAGAACCTCTTGATCTATGCCAGAAACTGCACAGAGATAATTTCCCACAGAGTACAAGCAGATACTTAAACATTATTATAAGAGATAGGGAAGAAAATGTCAATGCCTTAGTAATGATCTTACTGTGCATTTCATACTTTCAGACCCTCATACAAAATGAATTATGTCCCAATAATTTCACAAAAGTAGAATTACAGAATTTTACCTATCAGATAATTTTAGTCAAATCTTTATATTAAAGTGGCCAAGGTAATTGTTGAAGATTACATAGCATATCTCTAACATTTCTGATCCAAAGCAGAGTACTATTTGATTTTTGTCTTGCAACTACAAAAAGTAAAAGTATAGGGCTTCCCACGTGGTGCAGTGGAGAAAGTATCTGCCTGCCAACACAGGCGATGGAAGAGATGCAGGCTTGATCCCTGAGTTGGGCAGATACCCTGGAGAAGGAAATGGCAACCCACTCCAGCATTCTTGCCTGGAAAATTCATGGACAAAAAGAGTCTGGCAGGGGGTCACAAAGGGGCAGACATGACTGAGCACAGCAACAACAAAGTGGCTCAATGGTAAAGAATCCGCCTGTCAATAAAGGAGATGCAAGAGATGGGGGCTTGATTCCTGGGTCTGGAAGACCCCCTGGCATAAGTATGGCAACCTGCTCCAGTATGTTTTCCTGGAAAATTCCATGGACACAGGAGCCTGGTGGGCTGCAGTCCATGGGCTTCCAAAGAGTTGGACAAAACTGAGCAACTGAGCACACACAGAGATAAACACAGTACCTACTCCACCCCAACACACACTCAAAGACTCATGGATCTGCTCCGGTTCACACTATCAAATACTTTCATCAGCTCAGCATGAACCATTTATATTATCATCTCCAAAATACAGACAGTTTAAGACATGGCATAAAAAATTTAAATATTGTATATTTAGCAATAAACTGATTTCTTTCAGGTTTCCAGTCAAACATTCCTGGCAGGGACTTCTTTGAAGGGAGGGATTGAGTCACATTAATCTTTCTCTCTTCAAAATCTAATATGGTGCCAGGATCCTTTTAGAAATTCTATAAATGTCAGATGAGAAGGAAAGAAAAAAAAGGCACGAAAGAAGGAAAGATGGGTTTGGTCCCCTAGTCTTTCTAATACTTCTGAGATTACTCCTGCTATTCATTCAGCCACGTCCTAAACACATGCTTGCTACCTCCTTACAGGTCCCTCTCCACAGAGAAAGACCTAGTCTATACTTAGCTCTTATTAAGACACTTTCTCAAACAAGGACCGCTATTTGGATATTCAGTAATTGCAACACATAGCCAAATTTTGAGTCACTGCTTAAAATTATTCAAATGAGACCCACATTTTTTTCTTTATTAGGCAGGCATTACCCTGGATTATTTATATTGCAAGCACTAGCTGTTTTGAACTTTGTCTTTATTCTATATTCATTGATATGCTTTACTATATGCTTTCACTTATTTATTATACTTCTAGTTGCAAGGCATAGAGTTAGATTTGGGGGTTTTAGGTTAAAAGAAAATAAGACTTGATTGAACAGAACACAATACATATTTTAGGGGACATCCTGCTTAGCCAGAGATGTGTATAAATATCCATATAGGGAAGTTATTATTGTTCAGAGAAAAATATCTTTTACCACAGACCTTAGTGCTATGCAGGCCAGCTGTCCTGGAAACTATTTCCCTCTGGTCATAAAATAGGCTACATAAAAATATTCATGTTGCTACTAATTTAAAAATTTATTGACTGTCTCATATTTCAGGTACTGTGATTGGCACTTGGGGATGATTAATGAATGAAATGCATTAATTTATGCTTTTAAAAGTCTGCCTATATATAACCCAGAGAGATTCTGATGTATAAAAGATTATTTTCAGTGTGGAAACAAGAAAATCTGATAAATTTTTATTCACTGGAAAAAAAAATTCACCAGGCATTATTTACTTAAATAAAATGCAAGGTTGGCAACAATTCCTGGGAAAAAGGTGTAGTTATGAGTGGCTGAGCGTTTTGGTAGGGAGCGCTAAATTTTAATGTCATTCCTTTTTCACAATTTTGTTTCTAATTATTCCCAAGAATGTCTTAGTGTGGTAAAACAGAACTAATTTATATTTAATGTTTTGATATCTGTTTTCATTTTTAGATTAAAAATCCACAATATTCTAATATTGGTAAAACATCTCTCTATATTTCATGTAACTATGACATCTGGTGTGAAACAGTTAAACAGAGATAGCCCTCAGTACGGCAGTGGTGGAGGATGGGGTTGGAGCACCTTAGGGTTCCACCTGGATATTCTTATTGTAACAATGTTTGTCCAGAGCTAAGCAGAGGAATCAGTTTAGCCTGGGCCCTACTTAGTATGCATAATCTTCCTTTCTTTAATCTTCCATATTTACTCCAGGGGCAGGGAGTGGTAGAAGACAGAAAAGAACAGGAGGAAGACTTAGGTATATGCACAACCCTTGGACATGAAAGAGACCATCCCAAAGTTATCAGGCAAACTTTAGCAGAGAGTAGACCAAGATGACGATAGTTCCTAACCAAGAGTGCGCCCAGTCAGAACACTGGGTAGAGGGAATGAGATGAAAGTGAAAGTGAGTCACTCAGTCCTGTCTGACTCTTTGTGACCCCATGGACTATACAGTCCATGGAATTCTCCAGGCCAGAATACTGGAGTAAGTAGCCTTTCCCTTCTGCAGGGGATCTTCCCAACCCAGGTATTGAACCCAGGTCTCCCACATTGCAGGTGGATTCTTTACCAGCTGAGTCACAAGGGAAGCCCCAGAATACTGGAGGTGGGTAGCCTATCCCTTCTCCAGTGGATCTTCCCCACCCAGGAGTCTAGCCGGGGTCTCCTGCATTGCAGGTGGATTTCTTACCAACTGAGCTAGCAGGGAAGCCCTATGAGAACAAAGGGAGAAACAAAAAAATTATCAGCAGAACCTGAGAAAAATTGAAATTAGATTAAGACTGAGACTGACAATATTTCTAAATGTTTCTAAACATTAATTATGGCAAAGAAACTGTAAGTTTATATTCCAGTTTCATACACCAATTTAAAGGGAAGGGTAGTATTTTTACTTTGATTTTTATTTGTAGAGCAGAGCATTCTATATTCATTCCACAGTCCATGAAGTGCACAAACAACTGATCCAAGATAACTGATAATGGGCCTGTAACATTCTCTCTCTGACTTTTTGTCCTAAGTATGGAAATGATATTTGTTATCAGCTTGAAAGAGATGATGCACTATTTTTTAGTTTTAGATAAACAATGAGAATGCATTATTCCTTTAGTCGTCACATTCCTTGAATATTACATGGAATTTCAACTTTCCTTTGCTATCCTAGTTCTTATACATTTTTTGTTGAGACATCAAAAGCTACACCTCATTAACTAAATAGTTCTTCTTTTGTATTCAAAATGATTCAGGGCCACAGCCAAGGATGTATTTCAAGTTGACTGCTGCACAAAATGTATACAAAGCTGGACCACAGTTTATCAGAAACATATTTAAGCCAAGAAATGTACAACATTTCAAAATAAAGAGATGGGCAAATATATTTCAGGCAACAATATATAAAATAAGAAACCACTAACAAGATAGTATAAAATGTAAAATTTAAGATGACAAAAGAGAAAGAATGGTAAAAAGAACAATTTATGATAAAGGTGTTTGAAAAAATCTTACTGCACCAGAAACAGAACAGTCAAATATGTAGTGTAATTATTGTACATGAATGAAAAACAGCACAAAAAGCAATTATTATGGGTGGTTTTAAATACACCTCTAACAACATTAGATAAATTTATTAGATCAAAACAAGTACAGAATAGATAGGGCTTTTGTTTCCAGTAACATGGCAGCCTAACATTACCTAAAACTGCAGTAGAAAGTATTTAAATGCTGGACAAATTGTAAAACATTCTTGTAAGTGATGTGAGTTTGAAATAAAGGTAAATCCCTAGGACCGAAAACAAAGAAAAGACTGGTTAAAAAAATTAAAAAGTATCTCTTGCTCTGGAGGCACTCACTCACATTGGTAAAGAAGAGGCCTTTGTTTCGTTGACCCTGGAGAGCCAGGAAACAAAGCATTAGGTTTAGGATAGATTCATGTTTGTACTGAAAACCCTGGATAAAGCTGGCACCCACGAAGACCTACATGATGAAAGCCTGGATTAAGAAAATGTGTCCAGGGACTTCCCTGGTCATCCAGTAGCTAAAACTTCACACTCTGAATGCAGGAGGCACTGATTCAATCCCTGGTCAGGGCACTGGATCTCGCATGCCACAACTAAGTCACGCTTCAAAAGATCCCACATGCCACAGCCAGGACCTGGCACACCAAATAAATATGTATTTAAAAAGAAAGTGTGCTCAACAGAGAAGTTTGCCTAAAAGATAACTTATTTGCCTGACTCAAGCCATACGTGTAGATAAATTCCTCCTCTAAGAGTTTATATTCACCATCCTGTCATCATGAAGATTAAGATTAAAATTTATACTCATTATACTTGGCTGAGGTACCACCAGCCTAACAATTAACATAAGGTGGGTACCACATTTTGAATATAGCTGGCAGGAAAACATGCTCCAGGAGATGATGAAGGACAGGGAAGCCTGGTGGGCTGCAGTCCATGGGGTTGCAAAAAGTCAGACATGACTGAACAACAAAGCCTCAAGGTGTAGCCAAAAAAGGGAAAGAAACAGGTGAAGAGGAAAAGGTGTGCTCAAACACTGAATAACAGTGATTACTCCGAATGCGGCAGGAAGAGAAAAAGGAAAAAGTGTAAAAGAGTTTAGAAGATAAGGAAGGATGAGAGGGTCCAAAATATATGCATTTGTAATCCTAGAAGAGGAAAACAGAATAAGAGAAAGGAATATCTGAAGAGATCATGTCTGAGAATTTGCCAGAATTAATGAAAGAATCCTTAGATTCAAATCACATAAATAAAACGCTATGCCAATATAGCTAGGGAATCTACAAACAAGAAAAGAGAGAAATAATATCTCAAAACCAACTAGAGATAAAGACAGATATCACTTTACTCTTGTTATTATTGACAGATTCTTACTGGCCTCCTGAGAAATCTGTATACAGGTCAAGAAGCAACAGTTAGAACTGAACATGGAAAACAGACTGGTTCCAAATTGGGAAAGGAGTAGGTCAAAGCTGTATTTTGTCACCCTGCTTATTTAACTTATATGCAGAGTACATCATGTGAAATGCCAGGCTGGATGAAGCACAAGCTGGAAGCGAGACTGCTGGGAGAAATATCAATAACCTCAGATATGCAGATGACACCACCCTTACGGCAGAAAGCGAAGAGGAACTAAAGAACCTCTTGATAAAAGTGAAAGAGGAGAGTGAAAGAGCTGGCTTAAAACTCAGCATTCAAAAAATGAAGATCATGGCAACAAGTCCCATTACTTCATGAGGAAACAATAGAAACAGTAACAGATTTTATTTTCTTGGGCTCCAAAATCACTGCAGATGGTGACTGCAGCTATGAAATTAAAAGACACTTACTCCTTGGAAGAAAAGCCATGACTAACCTAGACAGCATATTAAAAAGCAGAGACATTACTTTACCAAAGAAATCTGTATAGTCAAAGCTATGGTTTTTCCAGTAGTCATGTATGGATAAATGAACACCAAAGAATTGTTGCTTTTGAACTGTGGTGCTGGAGAAGATTCAAGAGTCCCTTGGACAGCAAGGAGATCCAACCAGTCAATCCTACAGGAAATCAGTCCTGAATATTCATTGGAAGGACTGATGCTGAAGCTGAAACCCCAATACTTTGGCCACCTGATGTGAATAACTTACTTATTTGAAAAGACCCTGATGCTGGAAAAGCTTGAAGGCAGGAGAAGAAAGGGACGACAGAGGATGAGATGGTTGGATGGCATCACTGACTTGATGGACATGAGTTTGAGCAAGCTCAGAGAGTTGATGATGGAAGCCTGGTGTGCTGCAGTCCATGGAGTCACAAAGAGTCGGACACAACTGCGACTGAACTGACTGAGGTTCTATACAGTGTCTATGAACACTGAATTAGTTCATATATCACCTCTGCTGCTGCAAAACACAAGAAGTTCCAGGGAACCTCTGCTCATAAGCTTTACACCAATCAACCAATACATAATCTTTTTTATTTGTGTTTTTCTGTGTGTTTTATTTGTGTGTTTTTGTGTGTTTCTATTGAATGATACTATTGAATGATTTAAGATACATATATATATTTTTACAAATTATTAACTGCATATTCTTTGAATATTTTATAACCAGGTACTTTGAAGGTTATTTGTGTGATATAGGTTCATTTGCCAAGGTCCTTACTAAAGAAACTAGTCTCAGTGGGTACTACAAAACTTTTAGAGGAAAACATAGGCAGAACACTTGCTGACATAAATCACAGCAATACATTTTTTGATCCATCTCCCAGAGTAATGGAAATAAAAACAAAAATAAACAAATGGGACCTAATTGAACTCAAAAGCTTTTCAAAACAAAGGAAACCACAAACAAAATGAAAAGACAACCTACAGAATGGGATAAAATATTCACAAATGATGTGACCAATGAGGGATTAGTCTCCAAAATTCACAAACAGCTCATGTGGCTCAATATCCAAAAAGCAAACAACCAATCAAAAAATGGGTGGAAGACCTAAATAGTCATTTTCCCAAAGAACACATACAGATGGCCAAGAGGCACAACAAAAGATGTTCAACATTGCTAATTATTAGAAGAATTTGGGAACGCATGTAAGAATTAAAGATTTTAAAATTAAAAAAAAAAGAAAAAAAAAGAAAAATGCAAATCAAAGTTATAATGAGATATCACCTCATACCAGTCAGAATGGCCATAAAAAAAAAAAAATCTACAAACAACAAATGCTGGAGAGGATGTGGAGAAAAGGAAACCCTTTAATGCTGTTGGTGGGAATGTAAGTTGGTATAGCCACTATTGAGAACAGTATGGATGTTCCTTAAAAAACTAAAAATAGACATACCATATGATCCAGCAATCACACTCCTGGGCATGTATCAGCAGAAAAACATCATTCAAAAGGATACATGCACCCCAATGATCACTGCAGCGCTGTTTACAATAACCAAGTATGAAAGCAACAAAAAGGACCACCAGCAGAGGAATAGATAAAGAAGTGGTGTCCAACTCTTTGCGACCCCATGGACTGCAGCCTACCAGGCTCCTCCGTCCATGGGATTTTCCAGGCAAGAGTACTGGAGTGGGGTGCCATTGCCTTCTCCGAAAGAAGTGGTACATATATACAATATAATATTGGACACGTGTTCTAAGTTGCTTCAGTTGTGTGAGACTCTTTGCAACCTCATGGACTGTAGTCCACCAGGCTTGCTCTGCATGGGATTCTGCAGGCAAGAAGACTGGAATGGGTTGCCGTTTCCTCCTCCAGGGGATCATCCTGGCCCAGGGACTGAACTCGTGTCTCCTGTGTCTCTTGTATTGGAGGCTTATTCTTTACCACTGAGCCACCAGGGAACCCCAACATGGAATATTACTCAGCCATTGAGAAGAATGAAGTAACGCCATTTGCAGCAACATGGATGGACCTGGAGAGTATCATACTAAGTGAAATAAGTCAGACAGAGAAAGACAGATATCCTATAATATCGCTTATATGCAGAATCTAAAAAAAAATATATAATTGAACTTATTTACAAAACAGAAACAGACTCACAGAATTACAGAATGAACTTATGGTTACCATGGGGAGGACAGAGGAGAACAGAATGGGAGTTTGGGATTGACATATACACACTGCTATTTTTAAAACATATAACCAAGAGACTTCCCTGGTGGTCCAGTGACAGTCTCTGAACTCCCAATGCCAGGGACCCAGTTTCGACCCCTAGTCTGGGAACTAGATCCCTCATGCTACAACTAAGAGTTCACATATCACAGTAAAGATCAAAGATCCCTAGTGCCACAGCTAAGATCAGGCACACCCAAATAAATAAATAAAAATAAATATTAAAAAAATAAACAAGGACTTACTATAAAAATACTATAAAATAAAAATAAGTTTAAACAAAGATACATACAAAAAAAAAGAAGCAAGTCTCATCAGCAAGGAAACACTGCTCTTCATTATAACCCTTTTCCTATTTATATTTAACAGATATTATAAAAATTGTTTCACAGCCTCCTAATCTGCAGAATTTGGCTCACCTGCAATTTTTACATTTTTCATGCCATATGGCCTTTTGAAACATGAAAGCTAGTCAGCACCAGCCAAGAAAAGTTTTATATTTTCCTGACTTTAGGTAATGTGACTGTAAATTTGTTTGGCTTTCAGCTCACAAGAATGCTGTCTGTTATGCCTTTTTTTTTCTTTTTAATGGTGAGGGAGTTTGTTTTACTGTGTATTAAATCATTTCAAAGATAATTTAATTGAGCAATGTGGTAATGTAACAGAAGTGGACCAATTGTTCAATGTAGTAGAAAAAGCTCATGATATTTACAGAAATTTAGTATATATAAAAGCTGGTATTTCAATTGAGTGGGAAAGGATATTCTATTGAATAAGTTATGCTAGCATAACTGACTACTTCTCACTTGGGAGAAAGTAATAATTGGACACTTATATAACATACAAAAAAAAGAAAACAAAACAAATTACAGATGGACAATTTAAATGTATGAAAATATAATTTTAGAAATAAATGTAATATACACCTGTAATTTTGGGGCAAGCAAGAATATTGTAACTGAACTTATAAAGTGAGTTTTCTCTTTCACACTTGAAAACTAAAGAGTTTCTGAGAGATTGGTTCCAGTTGAACATGTGCCTTACTTCTCGATCTCTGTCACTCATCATCTCTGTAGCTGTATTCTAGCCAGTGTAAATGAGTTCCCCAAGAGGCTCCCCTACCATGTGTGGCTGACCATAGCTCTTATAGTTTGAGATGAAATTATCCATCTGGACCAGCCTTTTGGGGTAAAGGGTGGTTAAAGGTCTAATCATGCTTTTATAGTACTGAAATGCCTCAGATTCACTCTTGATACTATGGAAAAAGAACAAGGATAATAACCCTTATTACATTACTCTGCCAAGTTGCCACAGGGATCAGGTGTTAAATCACAGGCAGCAGGTCCATGCAAACTCAACCTCCATCCCTACAGATGAGAGCAGAACCATGCCGTCGCTGTCAGCTGGAACTGACAAAGAACCGAAGACTAAGGAACATAAAATACTCCATAGAGACCTGTGGTGAACTTTTCAAAATGTGAACTTTTAAACTATTTTGATAGAAACAGTTGACAATACCTAGATTCTAAACCTGAAAGGATTGTCTATTTATATGTGAAAAATGATTTTATTTTTGAAGAAAGATGACACATAGTTTTCATGAATTCAAAGTTCATATTAAGATTAGATTTTCTATGAGCATTTAGAAATACATTTATTAGAAGCACATTTAAAACAAAGACTAATTCTGTTTTCTCATGCAAATACAAGATAGTTACAGAGGTTCAACTAAGAATTTTGAAAAATTGCTCTCTGTAAATTAATACTGAGTACGATCACTTGAGATGACATAAACATAAAGGATGAGTGATGAGAACGTCTGACCATGTATCAGCACTTAATGAACAGATGCCCAGGGCTGCAGAGCTTATCAAACAGAGAGCTTTCAGGTTGGCAGAAGAATCAAAGAAATTTAGTTCTTCCCTCCCTCTGCCTTAAGACAGTTAAGTTTCAATATATAATATATAGTTAACTTTGATTCACTGAACTCAGTGCAGTGAAACTTGATGAATTGTACAAGCTCTTTGATTTTTTTTTACTCCCCTCATGCTTATGGGATACATGATTTCCATTTTAAATTTTATTCTGAATTATTTTCAAACTTTCATAACCTTCTGTCTCTAGGATGTTTTTTAATTCCAGATCATACTTTAATTTTTTTTGTCTCTTTTATATATGCATTTTTTCCCTAGAAAAGGAGACAGTGAGAAGTAAGGAAGCAGTAAAGTGTTATATTCTGAATATTGCAATTCAACTAATTTACCTGCACATATGAAAAACCGAAATAAATAACAGAACTTTTATCAACTTGGACCTAAAACTGGACTTAATTAAATAATCATTTATGTACTGGCTATTGTAAATAGTGCTGCAATGAACACTGGGGTACATGTGTCTTTTTGAATTATGGTTTCTCAGGGTATATGTCCAGTAGTGGCACTACTGGGTCACGTGGTCGTTTTATTCCTAGGTTTTTAAGGAATCTCCATGCTGTTCTTATAGTGGCTATATCAATACACACACACACTCAGCCTTAAAAAGGAACGAATTTGAGTCAGTTGGACTAAGTTGGATAAACCTAGAGCCTGTTATACAAGGTGAAGCAAGTCAGAAAGGGAAACACTATTATATATTACCATACATATATGGAATCTAGAAAAATGGTACTGATGGAGCTATTAGCAGGGCAGGAATAGAACCACAGAGATAGAGAATAAACTTGTGGACATGATGTGGGAAGAAGAGGGTGAGACAAATTGAGAGAATAGCATTGAAACCTACACAGTACATATATAAAACAGATTGCTAGTGGAAAGTTGCTGTATAACAAAGGGAGCTCAACGTGGTGCGCTGTGACAGTCTAGAGGGGTGGGGTGCAGGATGAAGTGGGAGGGAGATTCACGAAGGAGGGGATATATATATATATATATATATATATATATATACATAGGTATATATACTTAGGTCTGATTCATGTTGTTGTATGGCAGAAACAAACACAATGCTGTAAAGAAATTATCCTCCAATGAAAAATAAATTTTAAAAAGTCTAGTTTTCAGATGATCAATGTTCTGTAAATCTGAAAAGTTCACTTTAAACTAGCTTTTGGATATTTGAAATATAAATGTGTAATATTATCTACTTTCCCTTCCACCTTAACTGAAGTATAATTGACAAATAAAAATTATATATATTTAAGATGTACAACTTGATGTTTTGATATACATACATGTGGTAAAAGAGTCACCATGATCAGTTACTGAAGGACAGAGGAGCCTGGTGTGCTGAAGTCCATGAGATCGCAAAGAGTTGGATACGGCTTAGCAGCTGAGTAATAACAACAAATCACCTCACATACTTAGCGTTTTCTTTTCTTTTTTTTCCTAGTGTGGAGAGAACTCTTAAGATTTACTCTCTTAGTACATTTCAAGTACACAATATATTAATAGTACTGTTAACCAGAGTCATGTTTCTGTCCATTAATTAACTCTCTTGAATAACTGAAATTCTGTACCCTTGACCCAAATCTCCCCATTACCCCATCTACCAGTCTCTACTCTATTCTACAAGTTTGATTATTTTCAATTTCATATGTATCAGTAAGTGAGATCATGCAGTATTTGTCTTTCTGTGGCTGGCTTATTTCACTTAATACAGGGATCAAGACCATCCCCATGGAAAAGAAATGCAAAAAAGCAAAATGGCTGTCTGGGGAGGCCTTACAAATAGCTGTGAAACAAAGAGAAGTGAAAAGCAAAGAAGGAAAGGAAAGATATAAGCATCTGAATGCAGAGTTCCAAAGAATAGCAAGAAGAGATAAGAAAGCCTTCTTCAGCTATCAATGCAAAAAAATAGAGGAAAAGAACAGAATGGGAAAGACTAGAGATCTCTTCAAGAAAATTAGAGATAGCAAGGGAACATTTCATGCAAAGATGGACTCGATAAAGGACAAAAATGGTCTGGACCTAACAGAAGCAGAAGATATTAAGAAGAGGTGGCAAGAATACACAGAACTGTACAAAAAAGATCTTCACAACCCAGATAATCACGATGGTGTAATCACTCACCTAGAGCCAGACGTCCTGGAATGTGAAGTCAAGTGGGCCTTGGAAAGCATCACTACGAACAAAGCTAGTGGAGGTGATGGAACTCCAGCTGAGCTATTTCAAATCCTGAAAGATGATGCTGTGAAAGTGCTGCACTCAATATGCCAGCAAATTTGGAAAACTCAGCAGTGGCCACAGGACTGGAAAAGGTCAGTTTTCATTCCAATCCCAAAGAAAGGCAATGCCAAAGAATGCTCAAACTACCGCATGATTGCACTCATCTCACACGCTAGTAAAGCAATGCTCAAAATTCTCCAAGCCAGGCTTCAGCAATACATGAACCATGAATTTCCAGATGTTCAAGCTGGTTTTAGAAAAGGCAGAGGAACCAGAGATCAAATTGCCAACATCTGATGGAACATGGAAAAAGCAAGAGAGTTTTGGAAAAACATCTATTTCTGCTTTCTTGACTATGCCAAAGGCTTTGACCGTGTGGATCACAACAAACTGCGGAAAATTCTGAAAAAGATGGGAATACCAGACCACCTGACCTTCCTCTTGAGAAAACTATATGCAGGTCAGGAAGCAACAATTAGAACTGGACATGGAACAATAGACTGGTTCCAAATAGGAAAAGGAGTATGTCAAGGCTGGATATTGTTACCCTGCTCATTTAATTTATATGCAGAGTACATCATGAGAAACGCTGGACTGGAAGAAGCACAAGCTGGAATCAAGATTGCTGAGAGAAATATCAATCACCTCAGATATGCAGATGACACCACCCTTATGGTAGAAAGTGAAGAGGAACTAAAAAGCCTCTTGATGAACGTGAAAGAGGAGAGTGAAAAAGTTGGCTTAAAGATCAACATTCAGAAAACGAAGATCATGGCATCCAGTCCCATCACTTCATGGGAAATAGATAGGGAAACAGTGGAAACAGTATCAGACTTTATTTTATTGGGCTCCAAGATCACTGCAGATGGTGATTGCAGCCATGAAATTAAAAGATGCTTACTCCTTGGAAGGAAAGTTATAACCAACTTAGACAGCATATTCAAAAGCAGAGAGATTACTTTGCCAACAAAGGTCCATCTAGTCAAGGCTATGGTTTTTCCAGTAGTCATGTATGGATGTGAGAGCTGGACTGTGAAGAAAGCTGAGCGCCAAAGAATTGATGCTTTTGAACTGTGGTGTTGGAGAAGACCCTTGAGAGTCCCATGGACTGCAAGGAGATCCAACCAGTCCATTCTAAAAGAGATCAGTCCTGATATTTCCTTGGAAGGAATGATGCTAAAGCTGAAGCTCCAGTACTTTGGCCACCTCATGCGAAGAGTTGACTCATTGAAAGAGACCCTGATGTTGGGAGGGATTGGGGGCAGGAGGAAAAGGGGATGACAGAGGATGAGATGGCTGGATAGCATCACCGATTCGATGGAAGTGGGTTTGGGTGAACTCTGGGAGTTGGTGACGGACACGGAGGCCTGGTGTGCTGCAATTCATGCGGTCACAAAGAGTCAGACACGAAGGCGCGACTGAACTGAACTGAACTGAGGTTCATTCATGGTGTTGTAAATGTCAGAATTTCCTTTTTTAAAAGGCTGAATATACATACATATATATATAGTTTATTACATTTTGTTAATTCATTTATCTTTCCATACAGCTAAGCTATATTCCTAAGACAATCATGGTAGGAAACATGTGGCTAAGCTCTGGCAAATGCTGGATGCTATTTGGGCAGGAAATTATGTACATAAGTTCTAGGAGGCCTAGCAATAAAAATTTCCATAGAGATTCTCATCCTTCTCCTTCCATGGCACACTTGGAGGGAAGCCTCATGTTGAAGATGATGGTGACATTAAACAAAAGAATTCTGGGTCTCTGAATAGTCATGCACAGAAGAGAATTCTCCCTGCCACAGACAATCACAAAGGTACATACTAAATTTTAATTGTGTTCAGTTGAAATGTGGGTGTTGCAGCCTGTCCTGATTAATGTAAGGACTTCTGACAGCAGAAGCAGTATAATGAGCAACTAAGGTATTGAGTTTCAGCATCACACAGCCTGGGTATACACTTTGTTTCTTACTATCTGTAGCTGTACATAAATCACTTAATAGCTTCAATTTCTTAAGGCTAATAGGGAGTGAATTAGGAATGGTTAACTCATTACAGTTGTTAAGATAATGAAGTTCTTAAAAATTTGATATTTTTACTATTTCATGGTTGCTTCTAAATTTCTAAATTATTATGTCAGTTGTTTCCAAGTTTTTCTTTATGAACATAAAACATAAAACTCTAAATCTTCTAACTGAATGCTATTAGTTTACATAGGCTGTGCTGAAATATATTATGAATGATAAGGATAAGGGAAGTAACTGTTTTCAAGTTAATAGTCATACAGACAGTGCCGAAGTCATATTTTAGAGAAATACACGCTAGAAAATTAATGCTATGAAATTCATCTTCTGGAGAGGATAATATAGTAGCATGCATCTCTAGTCAAAGTTAATTAGATGTTTTAGTTACCACAGGAATCACAGTAATAAGCTTTATCAGCATTTTTTGCAGAGTAATAAATAATACTCATTAAAATTTTCAGATATCTTCTGTACAGTATTCAAATGTCATTTTTCATCATGATTATATGTGACATACTTAAAAATATTTTGTCAGCCTAAAGATTTATTGTAATTAAAAAGTTTTAAGATAATTTTTCACAGTTAAACTAAAGATTTTAGATCTATGTAAAAATCAATACTGCAGAAGATTGCTTACAGATATTATCCAGGTGGCGCTAGTGATAAAGAGCCTGCCTGCCAATGCAGGATACATAAGAGGCATGGGTTCGACCCCTGGATCCCTGGATTCCTGGATCCCTGGATGGCAGTTTGATGCCTCCTGCCAATGCAGGAGACATAAGAAGCACAGGTCCCCTGGAGGAGGAAATGGCAACCCACTTCACTTCACTTTCCAAGATTTGCCTGGAAAATCCTACAGACAGAGGAGCCTGGCAGGCTACAGTCCATGGAGTCACAAAGAGTTGGACATGACTTAAGTGACTTAGCACACAGCACACACATGATACATGGTACACTAAAATCTAGAAAGATTTTTAACGGAAGTTGTTGGGAGCCAGCATGAGGAACTCCGCCCATGGCAAAGGTCATGAGGAAGGAAGCTTGGCATACACAAAGGCGTGATCAAGCCTCAGGAAACCCCCTGTTCCCGAGCATCTACCCCCAAAACCAGAGTACTTTACGGGGAGCTCTCCCCCATAACCATTTCTCTCAGAGAAGGAGTTAACTTGCAGCTCCAGTTAATAAAAATTCCTGGGCGTGATAAGAGTGTTTCAACTTACGAACTCTGGAGGTTCTCTGGCCTGCCTGATCAGGCTCGTCCGGCCGCATGTGATTGTTTACAGCCTCCCAACAGTGAGAGGCACGGGATGTTTTAAAACTTTCTAAATACAGACTCTTTAGAGAAGTTAGAAGATCATTAGTATAGTATTAGTAGGTTGATTAGGAATTACATTGGTGAAGGGTTTTTTCATTTATCCTGCCAATAATTACTGCTGATTCCCTGCCCTGGGTGTGACAAGGATGTCTCAGGTCAAACCCCTCTGCTGACAGACTAGCTTGTGTGACAGCCTCTCAGCCATAAACAGCACAGAGTTTGGAGTATTAGAGTAGGGCTTTTTTCATTGATGAGTCAATGATTGCCATCAGACCTCCATATCCTTAGGCACCTGGGAATATATTAATCAATGTATTTGGAATATAGAAAAGGAAATATAGTAGTTTTTGATGTTAGCAGTGCTAGACTTTTTGAGTTAATGAATCTTCTCTTTTGTTATAGATCACTGTACTTTGTTATAAATCACTATAAATCACTGTGTTCTTGCTATGCAAAAATGTAACTTTATCACTATCTTGAAACAAAATAGATCTTAAGGGGAACATTGGTGAAGGGTTTACATTTGTTGAGCCAATACTTGCTGCTAAATCTCCATATTCCTGTCCTTATAATGAATATAACTAGCATATAGGAAAAATAAGTATTAACCTTTAAGATTAATCATGTTAAACCTTAGGTTAAGTAAATTCCTTTCTTGACTGTAACTCACTACACCCTCACCCTATAGAAATGCAACTTTATTTGGAGGGTGGCGCCTGATTTAAGAAAAAATCACCCCTGGAAAAATAAGTTTTCTGGTTAACTGACCGGTATCAGAAAGAGCCATAAAATGTCAGCAGACCTCATGGCTAAAAGATGATGAAACTCATAAGACCTTTGTATAATTTTATATGAAGCACCTGATTGTGACAAGGGTCAGGTCTGCTGACCCCCACGTGACTCTGTATTCATCCCTATGTATAACAAAAAGGTATATAAACAAACCTGAATAATAAAGAAATTGGATGAGTTTCTGGAAAGACTGATTCCCCCGTGTCGTTTCTTTCTTGCTCTCCGCTTTCCTGGCTGAATTACCATCTGAAATGTGGGTACTCACCAAGCCTGCTAATTCTGCCTGGGCTTCTGAGATCGGACCGGGGAGGCCTCAGTGCCTCCTCTCCTTTGGGAAAATGGAAAGACGCCTGTGGCCTACGTAGATGGTGATTGGGATTCCATGTAAACCAGTTATTCAGCCTCTTTTCTCCACCAATTCTCCTACTACACTATCTGTTTCTAATCTCCCTCTATATCTGTAATTAAATAAGCTTTTTCCAGGACGCCAACTCCGTCCCCACCTTCGAATCACCCTGGATCCACTGGGGCTGGACCCCGGCAGGAAGTGTTATTCCAAAAACAAAAAAGCTTTATTGCATGTGATCCTCACACTTTTCAAGCAGGGCACAAAGGAATTATTCTAAGTAATTGGTCCATCAGCACAAGAGTAGACATTATATTTCATTACGTTGGGAAAAGCTGAATTCTATTATAACTTTTAAAGCTTTAAGGCTCTATAATCTGCTAAACATTATCTGTCAGCAAACTCTGAGGATTTCAGGATATTTATCGAGTAAATGTTTAACTACAAGATTTCCAAGAAGTTTTTAAGAACATCTTCAGATGGACTTTTTCCCCTAAGTGAAACTACTGACTAGATGGATAAATGTTGATAACTGTAAAAGCTGCTGTTGGTTACATAGGCTTTTATCATACGAGTTCTTTGAGACTGAAATCCCCTAAACCAAAAGTTTAAAAATGATGAATTAACATATGCAATATTTATTTGATTTTGTTTGTAAAATGATGGAAAAAATAGTGAAAAATGTAGACAGTAAACAAACTTTAGAGCCCTAATTTATCTTCCTCCAGCCTCCTAAATCATTTAGGTATACTGTTTAATTTTAGGCTATGATTTATGTGTTTAAAGGGATTCTTTACCAGAGAGGTTTTGGGAGTTGTTTTTCTATTGTAGTAAGAACATTTCTTCACAGATGTGAAGAAATTGGAAATCCTGTACACTGTTGGTAGGAATTTAAAAATGGCACAGCCACTATGAAAAACAGCATGGAGCTCCATCAAAAAAAATTAAAACTATAGAATTATAAATTTTTAATTAAAAAATTAAAACTGTAGAACTATAATGCGATCCAGCAATTCCACTTATGGGTATACATCCAAAGAAAAGGAAGTCACTATCCACTGTCTTGAAGAGATATCTGCACACCCTTGTTCACTGCAGCAATTTTTACAATAGTCAAGATATGGAAGCAACAACCTAAATATCCATCAACGGAAGAATGAATAAAGAACATATTGCATGCATGCTCAGTCATGTTCAACTCTTTGTAACTTCATGGACTGTAGTCTACAAGGATCCTCTGTCCATGAGATTTTCCAGGCAAGAAATACTGGAGTGGGTTGTCATTTCCTTCTCCAGGGGATCTTTCCAACACAGGGATTTAACCCACATCCCCTGCATGTGCAGGCAGATTCTTTACCAGTGCGCCCCCTGGGAAGCCTGCAAAGAAAATGTCTGATTTGTACGCACACACAGAAACACACACATACACACATGATGGAATATTTATTTATCCCCGAAGTTTATTTATTGTTTATTCCCGAAAAAGAAGGAAATCCTGCTGTTTGTAACAACATGAATAAATCTGGAGGATATTATAATCAGTGAAATAAGCCAGTCACAGAAGGAAAAATGCTGCATGATTGCACTTCTATGAGATATCAAAAACAGTCAAATTCATAGAAGCAGAACACAGAATGGTAGTTGCCGGAGTCTGGGAGGAGGGGAAATGGGGAGTGGGTGTTCAAATGATACAAAGTTACACAAGGTGAACAAGTTCTCCTGATCTATCTGCTGTAAAACATAGTGCCTACCATTAGCACTGCCATGTTGCACTTAAAACTGTCAAGCGGATAGGTCTCATATTAGAGATTTTTTTTTAATGGGATGAATTACAGCAGTTGAAATTCATTGAGTTTCCAAGCTTATTTCAAAAAGACAGTGGGAAGCTCAGTAGTTATTCCATGTTCCTTGCTTTGGTGAACAAGTGAAGAGTATCCCCCAAATTGTAATATATTAATACTTTGTGGGACACCTGCTTAAGTCTCTGGCAATTGTAATAATTATTAACAAATCATCATGATGTGTCTACAGTGGACATGGTGGGGCTATTTTTTTCCCTTAAAAGGTAGTAAATAACATTTAGTCTCAGGAACAGCAATAAATTCATTATTGGTGCTAGCAATCTTTTGAAATTTTCAAATATTTTTATAATATAGAACTTTTGCTTATAATTCTGAATGAGATTTTCTAAAACCTGTGCTTTGGATAAACAGTTCTAAAGGATATCTGAGAAAACAGTGCTTTTTTTAATCAATAAGTTTAAAAATAACTATGCACAGGAGACACTGTATGAGATTTAAAATATATTTTAGTGTATTTAGGGTGCTATGTTTTCCCGTGTGTGTGTGTGTGTGTGTGTGTGAGTTGCTCAGTCATGTCCGACTCTTTGTGATCCCATGAACTGTAGCCCACCAGGCTCCTCTGTCCATGGAATTCTCCCGGCAAGAATACTGGAGTGGGTAGCCACTCCCTTCTTCATGGGATCTTCTCCAACAAGGGATAGAACCTGGGTCTCCTGCATTGCAGGCAGATTCTTTAGTATCTGAGCTACCAACCTATTTATCTCAGAATTGCTCAACTTGTCACAGAGTCCTTTCAGGTTCCCACAACAGATATTAATATCAAATGGAACTAGTTTCCATGGCACAAATTTTGGAAGTCTCTGATATATAAAGAGAGCATTATCCATTTTCCTACTAAATTTTATTACTGAATAATTGACTAGTCACCTGTCCAGAAGTGAAATATCAGGTACATAATAACTATCACATTGTCACAATTCAGCTTCTACCTCTGATGATTCATCAGAAAGTTTTAGCTATGAATTCAAAAATTATTATTAATTTTTGGTAAAGATCTATTATTTAATGTTAACTAAGAATTTACCATGTTTCTATAAAATATACATCTTGTAATTATAAATATGAAGTTGGTTTTTAAAAATAATTGTAGCATCAAAGGGGAAAGATTTGTCCTGGCTATTTCTTTCTTGATTTATCCTAAATAGTCTAGTCTCTTGAAAACACAAGCAGAACTGTCTCTGACATAAATCTCAACAATATATTTTTTGACCCATCTCCCAGACTAATGGAAATAAAAACAAAAATAAACAAATGGGATCTAATTAAACTCAAAGGTTTTTACACAGCAAAGGAAACAATAATCAAAACAAAAAGAAACCCCATAGGTTGGAAGAAAATACTTGCAAATGATGTGACCAACAAAGGATTAGTCTCCAAAATTTACAAACAGCTCATGTGGCTCAATATCCGAAAATAACCCAATCAAAAAATGGGTAGATGACCTAAATAGACATTTCTCCAAAGAAGACACAGATGGCCAAGAGGCACATGAAAAGATGTTCAACACTGCTAATTATTAGAGAAATGCAAATCAAAACCACAATGAGCTATTCCCTCACACCAGTTAGAATAGCCATCGTCAAAACATCCACAAACAATAAATGCTGGAGAGGGTGTGAAGAAAAGGGAACCCTCCACACTGTTGGTGGGAATGTAAATTGGTACAGCCTCTATGGAAAACAGTATGAAGGTTTCCTTAAGAAACTAAAAACAGAGCTACCATATGACCCTACAATCCCACTCCTGGGCATATATCAGGAGAAATACATGGTCAGAAAGGATACACGAATCCCAGTGTTCACTGCAGCACTGTTTACAATAGGCAAGATGTGGAAGCCACCTAAAAGCCCACTGACAGAGGAATGGATAAAGACGATAAAGAAGTAGTAACGGAATACTACTCAGCCATTAAGAAATAGTGCCACTTGTAGCAACGTGGATGGATCTGGAGATTGCCATACTAAGTGAAGCAAGTCAGACAGAGAAAGAAATATGATATCACTCATATGCAAAATCTAACTTAGTTGCAGGTCAGGAATAAAGATGCAGATGTAGATAATGGATCTGTGACACAGTGAGGGAAGGAAAGGGTGGGGCAAAGTGAGAGAGGAGCGTTGACACATATGCACTATACCCAGGGAATTCAGCCTGGCGCTCCTGATGGCCTAGAGGGCTAGGAAGAGGCGGGAAGGGAGGGCGGCTCGAGAGGGAGGGGCTGCATGTACACTTGTGGCTGATCCATGCTGTCACACAGCAGGGACCAACACAACACTGTACAACATCCTCCAGCTTAGAAAAGAAAGAAAGAAAGAAATGAAACGAATTCATTAAGAAAACAGTGACTCACAGACTTAGAGAACAAACTTTTGGTTATGGGGGAGAAGGAAAGGATGGGGAGAAAGCATAGTTAGGGAGTGGAGTGACATGCTCACATTGCTATATTGAGAGTGGATAACCAGCAAGGACCTACTGTATTGCACAGGGAACTCTGCTCAATATAATGTGGCAGCTTGCATGGGAGGGGAGTTCAGCAGAGAATGGATACATGTATATACATGGCTGAGTCCTTTTGCTGTCCATCTGAAACCACCCCAACATTATTGTCTATACTCCAAAGTTAAAATAATTTAGCCTCTCATTCATTGGTTTTGCATGTAGGAAAGCACTTAACATTTCTGTTAACTATTAGTGAAATTGTGTTCCTCTGTTAAATTCTTTTCTTCATCATTTTTCATTTCTATTTCCTTTCCAATCCTCTTATTTCTTATAAGGAGTGATGAGCAGGATTCAGGTTTTTCAAGTGTAGAAGCATATGTTTGTACACGGGTGGAAATATATATATATTTTTTCCTTTCCAAAGTCCCAACTATATCCCAACTGTCGTGCTTCATTGAAAGTTTAACATAATATTCTCAGTCAATCTCTGATTCATTTCCTGGGCTATAACAGAGAGCTCAAATTCCATTACCCTAGAATTAAGGTTTGGATATTTTTTCTTGAATGAATTATATGCTATTACATACACTAAATTTCATTATATTTTCAAAATGTTAAGTCTACTAGCAATTTTAATTCACAAGAGAAATAAGAAAGAGTCTTTCAAGTATGTCTTTTAGCATCCCATTAGACATGAACATTATATTTTTTAATATTTCAGAAACTACTAATTCTCTTTGGAAAATGTTCACATTTCAGTTTACCAACAATCTGTTATTTAGTAATTAAAGAAGTATGATATAGCACTCTCTTGCTTCTAATTTCTTATCTAACATTCTTAAAAATTTGTGCACATATTTTATACAAAGTTTTAACTTGATATGAGAATATGTTAAATTTATTGATTTGTTGTTGATATTGTTCTCACATCTTAAATTCTTAGCACAGTTATATTCACCCTAGAATTTTTTCTTAGTAATTAAACCACTTTCAAATTTGTTTTAATTCTTCTGGTTGAATATAAAAAGTCTGTAATCATTTAACCTGATCCCTATTTTAACAAATTCACCAAAAGAATGTCCCAGAATCTGCAACATATGGGCAAAAAGAAAAAAAAAATGTATGGGCTCAGGTCTTTATGTTCATGGCTGAGCAACAGGACTTTGGGATGACTTGTAATCAGTGACGGAAGATGCCAGATGTGCCATTAGTCTAGCAGCCACTGTTAATGACAGAGGCGGGTGTTGGTATTTATCAACTGAGGCTTTTTAACTGCCAGTCTCATGAGTCAGAGCAAATCTGCACCTGCTCAGGAAATACGCAGAGAATCACAGAGCTAGGAACATGTTCAAGCTTGAGGTCTCCAGTGACTATGCGGCAAGCTTACTTCGTTTGCCTTTTAGCAGCACACATTTCTCTGGGAGATATATATGCTAAGAAAGGTGATGAAAGAACAGAGGTTTTTGAAAGGCACTCATCAAGGTAACCAGGAAGGTTATTGTGAATGCTTCTGTAAATTGCTTCTTTACAATGGCTCTTTACTCAGAAGGATCTGAATAGGTGGACACTGCTGTTCTCTACCTCCTAAATAAATTATTATATATCTGAAAAGAAATGCATTCACTTTTTTTTTTTTTGCTTTCACTGGAAACAAAAAACTTTCAGGCAAATATTAAGAATTAAAAGCTACATTAAAGTAAAATAACGACTGCAGTCTCTCCAATTTTTCATGACTATTTTATCCAATTTGATATACTCTTCACAAGAAGAGTATATCTTTGCTACCTTGGGGACATGTTCAGGCAGCTACATGGTATTATAGTAGTATGCCTCAGGCCACAAGTATCCTGAATTTAGTTTGAGCATTAAGGGCCAGTCAAAAGTCACGGAAGGAAATATTGTAGAAAATATACAGTAAAAATAGGTGCAAGACTGAAAGCATAACAAAAATACATGGGAACATCTGTTAAACTGCAACTTCAAATTACAGCTTCAAAACAGAAAGCTAACAGAGAGGGTTAAAGCATGGTAAAGTGATTCTTTAAGGTCCTTGCTCTATTGTTTTACTGGAAACACATACTTTGGAAATCTCTGAGGCACTTACCATAGTACAGATTCCTGTATTCATGTAAGACTTACTGAATCACAATGTGACAACCCAGGGGCCCAGGAACATGTATTATCACAAGTCCTGTAGACATTTTTTATGCTTATTAAGGTTATGAGACAATAATACAGGGTAATCAGAAAGGATATTTTGAGGGTACATATTAAAAAGGAATCATTGATTTTTAGAAATTAAATGCATAGTTTGTATAAACTTTTCTGTCATCTCTGTCCAACATAAGAATATGAAAAAGTAACAAAGATGTTTAATTCTGCTTTGTTTTGTTTTTAAATACATACTGGGTTCACTCAATGCAACGATCAGGGTTGGGAGTGAGTGGAAAGGCTATGCTTTATTTACATTAGGTCCAGTGAGAGAAGATGAACTTTATTCTGAGCTCTAAATTCTAGCTTTAAGAATGAGAAATTAGCAAAAAGTGGACAGAGGTTCTACCACTTTCAGTTCAGTTCAGTGCAGTAGCTCAGTCACGTCTGACACTTTGCAACCCCATGAACAGCAGCACACCAGGCCTCCCTGTCCATCACCAACTCCTGGAGTTTACCCAAACTCATGTCCATTGAGTTGGTGATGCCATCCAACCATCTCATCCTCTGTCGTCCCCTTCTCCTCCTGCCCTCAATCTTTCCCAGCATCAGGGTCTTTTCAAATAAGTTAGCTCTCCACATCAGGTGGCCAAAGTATTGGAGTTTCAGTTTCAACATCAGTCCTTCCAATGAACACCCAGGACTGATCTCCTTTAGGATGGATTGGCTGAAACTTCTTGCAGTCCAAGGGACTCTCAAGAGTCTTCTCCGACACCACAGTTCAAAAGCATCAATTCTTTGGCACTCAGCTTTCTTTATAGTCCAACTCTCACATCCATACATGACTACTGGAAAAACCATAGCCTTGACTAGACGGACCTTTGTTGGCAAAACAACGTCTCTGCTTTCGAGTATGCTGTCTAGGTTGGTCATAACTTTCCTTCCAAGGATTAAGCGTCTTTTAATTTCATGGCTGCAATCACCATCTGCAGTAATTTTGGAGTCCAAAAACTAAAGTCAGCAATTGTTTCCACTGCTTCCCCATCCATTTGCCATGAAGTGATGGGACCAGATGCCATGATCTTTGTTTTCTGAATGTTGAGCTTTAAGCCAACTTTTTCACTCTCCTCTTTCACTTTCATCAAGAGGCTCTTTAGTTCTTCAATTTCTGCCATAAGGGTGGTGTCATTTACATATCTGAGGTTATTGATATTTCTCCCAGCAATCTTGATTCCAGCTTGTGCTTCTTCCAGTCCAGCGTTTCTCATGATGTACTCTGCATAGAAGTTAAATAAGCAGGCTGACAATATACAGCCTTGGCGTACTCCTTTTCCTATTTGGAAGCAGTCTGTTGTTCCATGTCCAGTTCTAACTGTTGCTTCCTGACCTGCATATAGGTTTCTCAAGAGGCAGGTCAGGTGATCTGGTATTCCCATCTCTTTCAGAATTTTCCACAGTTTATTGTGATCCACATAGTCAAAGGCTTTAGCATAGTCAATAAAGCAGAAAAAGATGTCTTTCTGAAACTTTCTTGCTTTTTCAATGATCCAGCAGGTGTTGGCAATTTGATCTCTGGTTCCTCTGCCTTTTCTAAAACCAGCTTGAACATCTGGGGGTTCACGGTTCACGTATTGCTGAAGCCTTGCTTGGAGAATTTTGAGCATTACTTTACTAGCGTGTGAAATGAGTGCAATTGTGCAGTAGTTTGACCATTCTTTGGCATTGCCTTTCTTTGGGATTGGCATGAAAACTGACCTTTTCCAGTCCTGTGGCCACTGCTGAGTGTTCCAAATTTGCTACCACTTTACTTTATCCATTTGTCTGCTAATTAATCTTTTCATTAGGCTCAACTTAGGTTAACAATTCCTATCGTACACAGAAAAATTCTACGGTCCTTAAGAATAATTCTTCTTCAAACTTTACAGAATAAAAAGGGAAAATAACTAATGGTTTATATTCCAAATACATTGCAACATTTTGGGGATTTGAAATATTTTATCATCAAAACTGTACTTCTTTTACTGTTGGTGTTAGTTTTATTATCAATACAGTGATTGGCAACTTTGGTTATACAGTGGCCCATATTAGAACTCTTAGAATCACCTTTATTTCCTCTCTTCTCATTTCCTCATAATCAACCAACCAGTTGCCAAATTTAGGAAATTTCACACATACTTCATACGTCTTTGACCTGTCACCTCCTCTAGGTTCTACTACTACTGCCTTGGGAGCTGAAGGCAGCAATGCCCCGGAGTTGATTGCTGTTGTTTTTTGTTCAGTCACTCACTGGTATCTGACTCTTTTTGACCCCCATGGACTGCAGCACGCCAGGCTTCCCTGTTCTTCACCATTTTCCAGAACTTGCTCAAACTCATGTCCACTGAGTCAGTGATGCCATCCAACCATCTCATCTTCTGTCATCCCCTTCTCCTCCTGTCCATAATCTTTCCCAGTATCAGAGTTTTTACCAGTGAGTCGGTTTTTCACATCAGGTGGCCAAAGTATTAGAGCTTCAGCTTCAGAATCAGTTCTTCCAATGATTATTCAGGATTGATTTCCTTTAGTATGGACTGGTTGAATCTCCTTGGTGTCCAAGGGACTCCCAAGAGTCTTCTCCAGCACAATTCAAAGGCATCAATTGTTTAGCGCTCCGCCTTCTTTATGGTGCAAATCTCACATCTGTACATAAGTACTGGAAAAATCATAACTTTGACTCTACGGACCTTTGTAGGCAAAGTGATGTCTCTGGTTTTTAATACTGGAGCATTATTTTAACTGTTTTCTCATTCTTCATTATGGACATCTTCTAGCAAATTCTGTATACTGATATTCAAGATACTCTTCTAAATGAAGGACTGAAGATGTTGCTTACCTACTGAAAAACACTCCCTGGCTCTTACTTTGATTCAAGATCATGTCCAGAACTTCTTAGTATGGCATGTCTTTCCACAGCCTGCCTTAGCATACATTTTCAGTACCTCTGAAATATACCAGAGGAGTAGAGGAATATACCTCTATTCCACAAAAAGTTGAAAGGTACTGTATTGTAACCTACAGAAAACTACTGTAGTTTTCCAAACAAAGATGGTATATCAGGCTTTTTGCCACAGGGGTCCTCATAGTACTTGGGAGAAACTGACCCCGCTGGTCAGTTTCCAAACAATGGAACTATGATTTTCTCCAGCAGAAAGAATTTTATTTCTTGGTGTTTTCTCATTCAACATCTGTATTAACAGGAACACTCAGAAATAAATTGAGGTCACAGGCAACTAGAAGATAAGCATTTAGATGACAAAATATTGATTTTTTTCAAGGCAAAAGTGCTTTTATAAAAAAGTAAATAAAACTCTTTGTGGATAATTTACAAATGAAATATGTGAAATTGGCTTTTTTTAAAAACCATATATTGATTTGATGTTCATAAACACTTTTGCTTGGCAATACAGTGTGATCTCTGCTTGATCTTCATGAACTACAAAAGGACATAACTACCCAATTAAATCTAAGTGAAACATTATTTATGTCAGATTAACAATTATGAGATGAGTTTCTTTGTAAAGTTTGAATTCAAAATGTCACATCTAGACATTTTCCTACAATGGAAGTACTTTATATCACATTGAGTTTATTAATTTTATTTGTGTCTGATGAGAATTATATTATGAGAAAAGCTTTGCTTAAAGACACACCTGTACCTTATATTTATGTAATACTTGCTATATGCCAGATTCTTTGTCTTTGATAATTGCCATTTGATCAAACTTGGTGAGTTATTGTCTTTAGTTATATAAAATCTATAATTTATGACTCTTAGAAATACATATTTTACATCTCTCTAGAAAGTAAAAGATAAAAACTTAAAACATAATATTTTAGGGACTTCCCAGGTGGTCCAGTGGCTAAGTGGCTAAGACTGCAAGCTCCCAATGCAGGGAGCCTGAGCTGGATTCCCGGTTGGGGAACTAAGATCCTACATGTGCAACTAAGACCCAATACTGCCAAATAGATAAATATGTTTAAAAAATAGATAAAATAGTTTAGAAAGTAGTTCTCCAAGTAACAACTTGGGAGGAAATCTTTACAAAACACGTATCTATAAAGACTAAAATTCAAAATACACAAAATGGTTGCAGAGGTTGGAGTGGGAGGAGAGATGAAGAGGGAGAGCACAGTGGATTTTTAGGACAGTGAAAATACTCTGCATGACACTGTAATGATGGATGCATGTCACTATGAAAAGTGAAAGTGTTAGTCGCTCAGTAATGCACAACTCTTTTGTGACCCCAAGGATTGTAGCCCACCAGGCTCCTCTGTCCACGGAATTCTCCAGGCAAGAATACTGGAGTGGATAGCCATTCCCTTCTCTAAGGGATCTTCCTGACCCAGGGATCAAACACAGGTCTCCGGCATTGCAAGTGGATTCTTTACTGTCTGAGCCACTAGGGAAGCCCACATATCACTGTATGTTTCTTCAAGACACAAGGACACAAGATAACAAAAAACATAATACAAGTGAATCGTAACATATCAGCACTGGCTCATCGGTTGTAGCATTATACCAACTAGTGAAAGATGTCAATAGTAGAGGGGACTCCATGTGTTGCAGCCAGAGTAATATGGGAACTCTGTAATTTTTGCTTAATTTTTCTGTAAACCTAAAATTGTTCTAAAACATAAAGGCTATTAACTAACAAAATTAGTCCCAAGCCTAGTAACAATAGAGATATAATACTTTAACACTTTTATACACTTAATTTTTCTGTTCTGCTTCTTAGTTAACTGAGTGAATGAGATAAGAAATTTCTCCTAAGCAGCATAAGCCCATTTCATTACTGCCCCCTGCACATTCTTAGCTGCTCGAGAGCCGTCTCTTACTGTGCCATCTAACTTGGGGTTAATCCTCTGCTTGCTTCATTTAAGTGCCCCAGAGGCCAACTGACATGAAGGTGACAGAGAGCCAAGTACTAGAACTCGGCAGCTTTCAAAATTCATTTAAAAAGTATATTAAATACTCCTCTTGAGTGTTATAATACTCCCCTTGAGAGGCCTCACTGAAGATTCTTTGGAGCTGGTTCTAAGAACAGTCTCTGGGAGGAGGAAGAAGCACCTAGCAGGAAATGCTCTCATGGGGAGTATCATGATAGTCGCCCCCATCCCTGTGGGGCTTTATCAGGAAGGCCTGCCGATGTATTGGCATTCACCCTTCAGGAAGTTATATGGTGATGTTCACATGCTTTATGTGAAGTCCAATAGAATAACTGATGTTACCAGAGCTAAGCTACGAAGACAAAGAAGGCTTGGCAAACATATTTTTGAAAAATTGAAGCCAGATTAATTTCTAAATTGTTTGATTCTGAGATGAATTTTTTGATATTCATGATAACGTTATTAGAATTGCAACTAATGTAAATGTTTAAGGAATTACTAGATCAAACCTACTTTTTAATTAATTAACAATATAATGTACAAACATTTACTTGAATATTTTGATTCAAAGCACACATTAAAAGAATTTTAGACTGAGGTTTTACAATTTAAGGATATATTAATATATTCTTAGGGTTATAGGCTGTTAGATTTAACTAGGAGGTACAATTTTTGTTATGACAGGCAATGAAATTTCAAACTGAATTTAATGTGTTGAGGGCAGTTCTCAAATATGTACAGTGGCAATAAATATTCCATTAGGATAATAATGAGTAAATGAGAGTTTTTGAGATATTAACAAGGGCAGGATTTTAATATCAAGATTTGAAGCAAAAATGAAATGAATGAAAAATGCCTCAGCTCCTGGTCTCATGGACCTCTCTACTGGGCCACCTGAACGTCCCTGTGACATGGCAACAGGCCTCCATCAGAACAAGTGACTGAGAGCAAAGGAGAAACCTCTGACACAGCATATCATCACTTCTGACATATTCTAGTAGGTGTATAGACTGACTGTGGTACAAGTTGTGAGGGAAACACAGGCGGCGTGAATTCCAGAAGGCAAGGATCACTGTGGGTCATCTTGGAGGCTGGCTACCACATGACTAAATGGTTTGCATTTGAAATAATTGTGCAGTCTTTGGAATAAGCTATAGCTAATCCAGCGGTCAGTGATAGCTGAAAGGACATGGCACTCGGTATACATAATGACACTCTATTTCACACTTTACATTAAGGCTGATGGACATAGAGAGAAGGGGAGAGAGGGTAAGATGCATGTTGTGAGTAACTTGGAAACTTATTACCATATGTAAAATAGATAGCCAACGGGAATTTGCTGTATGTCTCAGGAAACTCAAACAGGGGCTCTGTATCAACCTAGAGGGGTGGAATGAGGAGGAAGATTGGAGGAAGGTTCAAAAGGGAGGAGACATATGTATACTTATGGCTGATTCATGTTGAGGTTTGACAGAAAACAACAAAATTCTGTAAAGTAATTATCCTTCAGTAAAAAATAAATAATTAAAAAAATACTATAGTAAACCTTGAAGATGAAAAACTAAATACAGTTTGTAAATTTAAAGTAATCTCCTTGGACTTATAAGGGCTTCCTTCATAGCTCTGTTGGTAAAGAATCCGCCTGCAATGCAGGAGACCCTGGTTCAATTCCTGGGTTGGGAAGATCCGCTGGAGAAGGGATAGGCTACCCACTCTAGTATTCCTGGGCTTCCCTTGTGGCTCAGCTGGTAAAGAATCCACCTGCAATGTGGAGACCTGGGTTTGATTCCTGGGTTGGTAAGATCTGCTGGAGAAGGAAAAGGCTACCCACTCCAGTATTCGGACCTGGAAAATTCCATCATGGGGTCGCAAAGAGTTGGACACGACTGAGCGACTTTCACTCACTCACTCACTCGTTGGACTTTTACATAGTATTGACAATGCTGGTATTTATTAAAGGATACACTTTTTCATTAGGAAATTAGTTGAGAACATCAACTCACTTCGTATACCATAGAGCTCTCAGAAGAGTGTGTATTTAAATTGTTGTTAATCTACACTGTGTAGAAGTTTAGAGGTGACAGGCTTCAATTAATGTCCTTCTGTGATTCTTCCACTTAGGTTCTGAACTTTCTAATTTCACCTCAAAATTGTCCTCAATCACAGAAAGGAGAAAGTCTAATTACAAATAGATAGATTTTCTGCCAGGCTCATTCAGCAGAACGTTTTACAGACTTAAGAGCAAACTGACTTTGCCCAAAGAAAGAAAAGAAGTCTTAATTATCATCTTTTAAAAAACAATACTGAGATATTAAAGGGTTGTGGAAGGAGGCATTATGAGTAAAAATTTGTTTTGATTTCCGGGGTGATATATTTCTGACATGTCAGAGCCCAAATACTATAAGTTAAACTCTTCCTTTAAATTGTTATTAAAATTTACTTTCAAAATCGTATTTGACAGTAGAACCTGTAACATTTTACACAAGCAATCTATTTCATATTCACTCAATTATGATTCAAACCACTGGTCCTCAAGACCACATTGCTTAACTGTACTCTTCACCAGTTCACCACCAAAGTATAGTTGAAATTTGAGTCTTTGAATACATTTAAACACTTTAGTGATTTCAGCATTATATTTATTCCCTGTCCTTATACTCGTATTGGTTTGGTAAAACATATCATGTTTATTACTAAAATGAAAAGATGAATGTCCCATAGAGTTTTGGGGAGATTCAAGAAATACAAGTATAAAGTTAAGAAGAACAAATGTTTAGTAAATATTATTCTTATAATTTCAATTTTAATTACAAATTAAAAAATTTTAATTACAAATCTCTGCTATACTATACTAGTCTCTATACTAATTGAGTACATGCAAAAAGCATTGCATAAAAACTGCAAAAATGAGAAAATGAGGCATTAACTTAACTACAATATTTAAACGACAGGGGGAAAAAACCACTTTGGAGGAGCTGGGTGAAAGTAGAGATTAGAAAGGAAAGTGGCAAATAACTGATCATGAAACAAAGAGAGAAATATAAGAACACTGTGGAACCCAGCAAGGAATCTGAGGTATGAAGAAAGTGTAATTTAGTCACCATGCAGTTGTAAGACTTCTATAGCAAAATGAATAATTACTCCCGCTTTGAATGATCAGCTTTCGCATTTTAACTTTTACTCCTATCATAAAATCTAGCTGACTCACCCAGTGCACGTGTGGTCGGTTTTCTCACAGGACACACTTACCTGCCCCCAAATTCCACTATACCACTTGTCCTGTCCTTTTAAACACATACCTATATGTTCTGTGGAAATTCACAAAGGCACAGTTTCTGTTGCCTAGATTATAAATTTGCTCTGAAAAGAAGCTTTAATTTATGGTATTCAATCTAGGTTATCAGTCAAAACATAGAGAAGTTAGTCACTCAGTTGTGTCCAACTCTTTGTGACCCCATGGACTGTAGCCCACCAGGCTTTTCTGTCCATGGAGTTCTCCAGGAAAGAATATTGGAGTGGGTTGCCCTTACCTTCTCCATCAAAACAACTATATATATATAGTTGGGTTTTTTTTTTTTTGGAGGGAATGACAGTAACTTGCTGTTATTGATTTACCAAATGGTCCAGACAACAGCATTAAAAAAGTGGCTACAGTGAATCAGTCGCTGGTTTCTGTAAAGAAGGTAAGGGACATTACAAAAAAAAAAACAAAAAACTAGCGGGACAAAGTAAGTGAAAATATGTTGTCTTTCTCTTATATAATTCAAAACAAAACTATCACTAAGCTATAAGATAGGTGTTAGGGAATCCAAAAAAATTCTGATTTTCAATATATTGACTACAATGTTTCAAAATGAACCATCAAATGTCATTTTTGCATAAATATTTTTCTTTCTTATTTTTTTTCCTTACCCCACATTTGTAGGAGCTCTAAAGTTGACCCTGCTCTGATTATACAGTAATTCATTATTGCACACAGAAAAGAGTAAGATATCAATGATTTCATGATGAATGAATAAAGGAAAGAATGAACAAAGATGGGATCTACTAGGGGAAATAGTGATATAATATCTTGTTAAGAGACAAGAGAGAATGTAAATTCTGAACTATAGATGCAAACAAAATGCATGGAGACCAACGGGGTTTCATAATGCATGAGTATATTAAGAGGAACAGGAAAATTTTTGACAGGAGACCATGGGACAGGAGACACTGGATGACTATGAGCTCTTGTACTAGACCATTAGATTATTAACACAGGACTGCATTTTCATGTTTTGGTTTCAGTATCTAAAACAGAGTTTGGTACATTTTTAGTAATAAAAATCTATTTAGAAAGGACAAAAAGAGAAAAGAAGGAAGGAAAGAATGAAGGGAGAACAGAAGGGAAGAAAAAAAGAAGGAAGAATATAAATAGTAATTGTTGGGGATTGGTGTAGAGACAGGAAACTGCATTAAAAGTGTAGGGCAAAGAATAGGGTATATTGAAAAAATATAAAAATAGAAATGAAATTGGGTCAAGAATAGGCAGAAATTTGACAGCAATAGTAAACAAATATTTTAGTTTTTTAAAAAAATCATTATGGTATTACAATAAATAATTTGGATGATTTTTATGGCAACTTTATGGAGACTATATTAATACTGAGACTTTTTGAGCATCTATTCCTAAAGAAAAACACTGAGGCATCCCCAACAGATGCATACCATAAGTATGTACATAGAGGGCTATAAAAATATTCTGTATGTTGTAAAACATACGTTTAAGCATAAATTTAAATAATGAGATAAAGGGAACACAAGAAGTCATGGTATTGGTCTCTTGATCAATGAGATGATCTATTGGGTCATCGTGCTCTTCCCCCAGGATGTGAGCATTTCATGTGGCCAATCTTCACACGGAAGTACTGTCTCTCATACCACTTACATAAACTGATTTTCTAACTACACCCAGGATAAGAACTGTGCATTTCAGCTTCCATGATTTTGTTCATGTCATTTCCCTTTTAAAATTTAAGTGTGTCTAGCTCAAGTCTGATTTCGGTGTTGATCATCTGGTGATGTCCATGTGTACAGTCTTCTCTTGTGTTGTTGGAAGAGGGTGTTTGCTATGACCAGTGCATTTTCTTGGCAAAACTCGATTAGTCTTTGCCCTGCTTCATTCCGCATTCCAAGGCCAAATTTGCCTGTTACTCCAGGTGTTTCTTGACTTTCTACTTTTGCATTCCAGTCCCCTATAATGAAAAGGACATCTTTTTTGGGTGTTACTTCTAAAAGATCTTGTAGGTCTTCATAAAACCGTTCAACTTCACTTTCTTCAGTGTTACTGGTTGGGGCATAGACTTGGATAACTGTGATACTGAATGGTTTGCCTTGGAGACGAACAGAGATCATTCTGTCATTTTTGAGATTGCAGCCAAGTACTGCATTTTGGACTCTTTTGTTGACCATGATGGCTACTCCATTTCTTCTGAGGGATTCCTGCCCGCAGTAGTAGACATAATGGTCATCTGAGTTAAATTCACCCATTCCAGTCCATTTTAGTTCGCTGATTCCTAGAATGTCAATGTTCACCCTTGCCATCTCTTGCTTGACCACACCAAAATCAGATTGATTATATTCTTTGCAGCCAAAGATGGAGAAGCTCTATACAGTCAACAAAAACAAGACCGGGAGCTGACTGTGGCTCAGATTATGAACTCCTTATTGCCAAATTCAGACTGAAATTGAAGAAAGTAGGGAAAACCGCTAGACCATTCAGGTATGACTTAAATCAAATCCCTTATGATTATACAGTGGAAGTGAGAAATAGATTTAAGGGTCTAGATCTGATAGATAGAATGTCTGATGAACTATGGAATGAGGTTCGTGACATTGTACAGGAGAAGACCATCCCTATGGACAAGAAATGCAGAAAAGCAAAATGGCTGTCTGGGGAGGCCTTACAAATAGCTGTGAAATGAAGAGAGATGAAAAGCAAAGGAGAAAAGGAAAGATATAAGCATCTGAATGCAGAGTTTCAAAGAATAGCAAGAAGAGATAAGAATGCCTTCTTCAGCGATCAATGCAAAGAAATAGAGGAAAAGAACAGAGTGGGAAAGACTAGAGATCTCTTTAAGAAAATTAGAGATAGCAAGGGAACATTTCATGCAAAGATGGGCTTGATAAAGGACAGAAATGGTCTGGACCTAACAAAAGCAGAAGATATTAAGAAGAGGTGGCAAGAATACACGGAAGAACTGTACAAAAAAGATCTTCACGACCAAGATAATCATGATGATGTGATCACTCATCTAGAGCCAGACATCCTGGAATGTGAAGTCAAGTGGGCCTTAGAAAACATCACTACGAACAAAGCTAGTGGAGGTGATGGACTTCCAGTTGAGCTATTTCAAATCCTGAAAGATGATGCTGTGAAAGTGCTGCACTCAATATGCCAGCAAATTTGGAAAAGTCAGCAGTGGCCACAGGACTGGAAAAGGTCAGTTTTCATTCCAATTCCAAAGAAAGGCAATGCAAAAGAATGCTCAAATTACTGCACAATTGCACTCATCTCACATGCTAGTAAATTAATGCTCAAAATTCTCCAAGCCAGGCTTCAGCAATATGTGAACCGCGAACTCCCTGATGTTCAAGCTGGTTTTAGAAAAGGCAGAGGAACCAGAGATCAAATTGCCAACATCCGCTGGATCATCAAAAAAGCAAGAGAGTTCCAGAAAAACATCTATTTCTGCTTTATTGACTATGCCAAAGCCTTTGACTGTGGGGATCACAATAAACTGTGGAAAATTCTGAATGAGATGGGAATACCAGACCACCTAACCTGCCTCTTGAGAAATCTGTATGCAGGTCAGGAAGCAACGGTTAGAACTGGACATGGAACAACAGACTGCTTCCAAATAGGAAAAGGAGTACGTCAAGGCTGGATATTGTCACCCTGCTTATTTAACTTCTATGCAGAGTACATCATGAGAAACGCTGGGTTGGAAGAAACACAAGGTGGAATCAAGATTGCAAGGAGAAATATCAATAACCTCAGAAATATAGATGACACCACCCTTATGGTAGAAAGTGAAGAGGAACTAAAAGGCCTCTTGATGAAAGTGAAAGAGGAGAGTGAAAAAGTTGGCTTAAAGCTCAACATTCAGAAAACTAAGATCATGGCATCTGGTCCCATCACTTCATGGGAAATAGACGGGGAAACGGTGGAAACAGTGTCAGACTTTATTTTTGGGGGCTCCAAAATAACTGCAGATGGTGATTGCAGCCATGAAATTAAAAGACTCTTACTCCTTGAAAGAAAGTTATTACCAACCTAGATAGCATATTGAAAAGCAGAGACATTACTTTGCCGACTAAGGTCCGTCTAGTCAAGGCTATGGTTCTTCCTGTGGTCATGTATGGATGTGAGAGTTGGACTGTGAAGAAGGCTGAGCGCCGAAGAATTGATGCTCTTGAACTGTGGTGTTGGAGAAGACTCTTGAGAGTCCCTTGGACTGCAAGGAGATCCAACCAATCCATTCTGAAGGAGATCAACCCTGGGATTTCTTTGGAAGGAATGATGTTAAACCTGAAGCTCCAGTACTTTGGCCATTCATCGAAGAGTTGACTCATTGGAAAAGAGTCTGATGCTGGGAGGTATTGGGGGCAGGAGGAGAAGGGGACGACCGAGGATGAGATGGCTGGATGGCATCACGGACTCAATGGACGTGAATTTGAGTGAATTCCGGGAGACGGTGATGGACAGGGAGGCCTGGCGTGCTGCGATTCATGGGGTCGCAAAGAGTCGGACACGACTGAGCGACTGAACTGAACTGAGCTGAAGTCTATTTATAAAATAAAACCTTCCTTATGAATCTCATAGTAAGTGACTTCTTTCTCACCTGAACAACAGATAATTTTCTGGCTTGTCCAAATATTTGTTACTTAGTAAGCTGTCTTAAATTAAATTATATTAAACAGGTAGTATTTTTTTTGTGTGTGTGAATATGCCACATATTTAAATTAAATAGAAATCTTTTTTTCTAGGGCAGGAATTGTTAATACATTTGTTGTTAAATCTATAGATTGATAACCCAGTGCTTTATTTACTAAAGACTTAGTGTTTGATTGCAGTAAACAATAAAAGCATTTGTAACTCTCCTTAAAATTCCTTCATAGATGTTTCATTTGGGGTTCTAGACAAGCTGACTAAAATAGAGCAAAATCCAAATGAAAGACAGACAAGAGAGCGATTCTGACTCAGGAAGAGACTGTTACAGCAGGAAAATCTCATGAAACATTGTATTACTTTCTGTTCTGCGTCACACGCTGCAGATTGCAATTTTTATAACACAAACTACGAAGGGCTGATTTTAGACACTTTGGGAATAACCTTGACTGTATTCTACATGACATGCATTCCTGTAACCAAAAGTTGAAAAAGGGGAGCTTCACCAAAAAAGTGAGTGTGGATGCTGCTGCTGCTGCTGCTGCTAAGTCTCTTCAGTCGACTCTGTGCGCCATAGACAGCAGCCCACTAGGCTCCCCCGTCCCTGGGATTCTCCAGGCAAGAACACTGGAGTGGGTGGCCATTTCCTTCTCCAATGCATGAAAGTGAAAAGTGAAAGTGAAGTCACTGAGTCGTGTCCAACTCTCAGCGACCCCATGGACTGCAGCCTACCAGGCTCCTCCGTCCATGGGATTTTGCAGGCGAGAGTACTAGAGTGGGGTGCCACTGCCTTCTCCGGTGTGGATGCTGGGACGGTACTAATACAGATGTGTCCCAAACCATGTGAAACAAAGCATGAAGACAGTGTCTACCTAAAGATGATAATTCTGAGATTACAAAAAACATCTACATGATGGTAGAGCCTCTGAGCTAGAAGACTGGAAAAGTCATCTGGTCTCTACATCTCCTGTGGATGCGGTGAACCCCCCAGACAGCTTAATCTCGGTCTCTACCTACGGATAAGAACTCTTAGCTGAGCAATTTAGAGGGATTAGGATGTGTCTGAGACGAGAAGCCAGAGGGGGAGGAGGTGATGAGACTCAAGCTCTTGGGTATCTTTACCATCACACTCCACTCTAATTTACAAACCAGGAACCCAGACTTCCTGGCGTGCTGAGATTCATGGGGTCGCAGAGTCGGACACAACTGAGCGACTGAACTGAACTGAACCGAACAGTACCACAGTTGAGCATAAACCTCTGCCACCTAGTGGCCATTTCACGTAAAAACTTTAAAAATCTGGCCCTGAGGGGCAGTGAAGAGTCGGCCGGACCACCTGGCTTTTAGTGGTAAAGAACCTGCCTGCCAGTGCAGGAGATGCAAGAGAAGGGGCTTCGATCCCTAGGTTGAGGAGATCCTGTGGACAAGGAAATGGCAACCCACTCCAGTATTTCGGCCTGGAGAATGCTATGGACAGAGAAACCTGGTGGGCTACAGTCCATAGGGTCACAAAGAATCGAACATGACTGAAGTGACTTAGCAGGCACCTGGCTGTCAATGACAGCTGACTCAGGAAACGTCCCCAGGTAGGAATTAGAAAAAATATTCAAAACAGGCCACACATCAGGGTCCATTTGGAGAGGTAAGTTTTACTCACACAGTTCATTAAAAAAAAAAAAAAAAAAAAGGAAAAGATGCTCCATATTAGTAATTCTTGCTGCTAAGTCACTTCAGTCATGTCTGACTCTGTGCGACCCCATAGACAGCAGCCCACCAGGCTCCCCTGTTCCTGGGATTCTCCAGGCAAGAACACTGGAGTGGGTTGCCATTGCCTTCTCCATTAATAATTCTTAGGAAAATGCAAATTAAAACAATGACCAGATTCACCTGGCACCAGTCAGAAGAGACAGCCTCAAAAAAGTCTCCATCAATCCCCGTGAGAGAGAGCAGAGAGAAAACAGAAGTCTCCTGCAGTCGGTGGAAGCATAAGTTGGTAAAGATCACAATGAAGACCAGAGAAGGGGTCCCTGTAAGATTAAAAACACAGCTACCCTATGATCAGGCAATCCCACACCTGGCTGTATATCTGGAGAAAACCACACAGCAAAAAGACACATCCAGCCCTGTGTTCAATTTAGCACCGTTTTCTTTTTTTTTTTTTTTGAAAGTAGCTCAGTTGTGTCTGACTCTTTGCGACCCCATGGACTACACAGTCCTTGGAATTCACCAGGCCAGAATACTGGAGTGCATAGGCTTTCCTTTCTCCAGCAGATCTTCCTGACCCAGGGATTGAACCCAGGTCTCCTGCATTGCAGAAGGATTCTTTACCAACTGAGCCACCAGGGAGGCCCAGGAATATTGGGGTGGGTAGCCTATCCCTTTACCAGAGTATCTTCCTGACCCAGGAATCGAACCAGGGTCTCCTGAGTTGTAGGAATATTCTTTAGCAACTGAGCTATCAGGGAAGCCCCTAGCACCATCTAGAACCCCAAATATATGGACATATGGAAGCAATGAAAATATCCACCCAACGTGGAATAGAGAAAAAAAAGTTTCATGCCACACATACGATGGAATATTACACTGCCAGCTGCTGCAAAAATGCTGCACCTGTGATCACTTAGGAAGCCAGCTGGACAGAGAAAGACGAGCACATGATCTCACATACAGGTGGAATTTCAACATCAATAGGAATGAAGTAACTTCTGAAAGAGACTCAGCCACAAATATCAAGCTTATAGTTACCAAAAGGAAAAAGGTCTAATGGAAGGATCTCTTAGAAGCTGCAGAGTGACATGTAGACCCCAACGCTTATGTATTACGTAGATAATCAACAAGCACCTACTGCACAGGCAGGGCACACAGTATTCAACCGTCTGTAATAACCACTACAGAAAAAAATATTTGAAAAAGGAATAGACAGGTGCCTATGTATCCCTGAGGCAGGCTGCTGTACACCTAACACCAAGAGAGTATTTCCTCCTCAGCTGAAGAAAAAAATAAATGAAACTGAAAAGAGGGGGTTGGGTGTGGCTTGGTGGTAAAGAATCCCCGTGCCAGTGCAGGACACACGAGTCCCACCTCTGATTTCAGGTGATCCCACATGCAGAGGAGTAACTAAGCCTGTGGGCCACGAGCACTGAGCCTGTGCTCTCAAACCTGGAGCCACAACTACTTAGTGCACGGCTGCAACTACTTAAGCACCTGCGCCCTGAAGCCGGTGATCTTCAACAAGAGAAGCCACTGCAATGAGAAGCCTGGGCACCCTGACTAAAAAGTAGCCTCCATTCTCCGCAACGTGAGTCAAGCCTGCGCAGCAGAGCCAAAATAAAGACATAAATAAAATGTAAAAGAGAAAGTGAAACTGAAAAATAAATGTTTGTAATATGCCCCTCAAGCCTCTGGGAGCTGGGCTGGTGTCACACCCATGGAGCCTGAGCGGCCCTGGTCCCAGGACTGGACAGGAATGGGGACAAGGACACTGGCAAGATGTACCAGCAAATGAATCCCTACTTGAACCTGTACTGCCTGGTCCCCTTTCCATGAAACCACAACAGCCAAATTGACACAGGCCCAACTTCAGGTAAACCAAGCTTAGTGCACCCCAAAATTGCTCCATTCCCGAGCTGAAGAGCTTTGAAAATTCTCCTGGTCTGCTCGTCTCCTGGCGGTGGGGTTCCCACCTCCAACCAGCTTCCTTGCAGTCTCAGTGTTACAAACATCACCCGCAGTGGAGCTGTTTGAAGGCATCGGGATTATTCAGGGGCAAGACGATAAAGCAAGAATTAATGATACACAAGCCCTTGTGTGTGTCTTCTGGCACCTTCCAGTCTAATTTACAAACAGGAAATGACTTTCAGAAAGGCTCCTGTTGCCCTATAACCAAAGTGGGGCATGAAGAAATGCAAAGTGGTCCTCAGGGGCCCTTCAGGGCTTCCTGGGTGGATCAGTGGTAAAAAATCTGCCTGGCAAATCAGGAGATGAGGGTTGCATCCCTGGGTCAGGGAGATCTCCTGGAGTAGGAAATGGCTACTCACTCCCATATTTTTGCCTGGAAAATTCCATGGGCAGTGGAGCCTGGTGGACTACAGTTGATGGGGTCACAAAGAGTCAGACACGACTGAGTGACTGAGCAAAGGGGCCTTTCAGAGTCAAGAGGCCTGCGAAGCTGTCAATGACAACTGCCCTCAAGCAATGTCCCGAAATAGTTAATGGAAAACAAATTTAAAACACGGCCAACTATTAGAGGTCCATTTCAAGTGGTAAATTTTCCTCGCACTGTTTGAAGGGAGAAAAGGAGAGGAAAGGATGCTCCATACTAGCGATGATTCAGGAAATGATAATCAAAAACTGCATCAGACTCACCCTGCACCAATCAGAAGGAACAGCCTCAAAAAGTCTGCAGGAATCCCTGTGGGATAGAGCAGCAAGAAAACAAAATTTTTCTGCACTGTTGGTAGAAACATAAATTTGTAACGATCACAACGAGGGGCAGAAGAAAGGGTCCTTGTAAGAGCACCAACAGAGCTGCCCTATGATTGGGCAATCCCACACCTAGCTGTATCTCTGGACAAAACCAGACATAAAAAGACACATCCCACCCGGGGTTCAGTGCAGCTCTGTTTAGAACCCCCAACAGACGGAAGCAATGAAAATATCCACTGGAGTGTGGAATGGAGAAAGAAGTGCGTCACATGTACAATGGAATATTACTTAGGTAAAAAAATGAGGAAACACTGCCAACTGCAGCAATATGGATGCACTCAAAGGTGTTCATACTTAGTAAGTCAGTCGGACAGAGAAAGACAATGAGCATATGATATCACTTATAGGTGGAATTTAAACATCCATAAGAATGTGAAATAACTTCTGAAACAGAGTCATGGAAATCCAGCTAACAGTTACCAAAGGAAAAAGGCTAAAGGGAGGAGTATTTAGAGGCTTAGGACTGACATACTGACACCGCTGTATATGTATTACGTAGATACTCAGTAAGCACCTACTATATGGGCAGGGCACTGTGCTCAACCTTCTGCAATAAACTCCTTTGGAAACAAAATATGAAAAGAAAAACCAGGTGCCTATGTACCACTCACTCTGCTATACACCTAAACCAAACACATATTGTAAATTCTTTCCACCTCAATCAAAGATAAAAAATTTAAAATCTAAAAAGGAAGGACTTCTCTGATGGATCAGTGGTAAAGAAGCCCCCTGCCAATGCAGGAAAAAAGAGTACCCCCTGAACTGAAATGATCCCACACGCCAAGGAGTAACTACATCTGTGATGAGCCACTGAGCTGTGTTTTAGAGCCAGGAGCGGTAATTAATAGCCCACTGGCCCCAACAATTGAAGCCCCCGGACCATACGCCCTCACTTCACGGAAAGAGAAGCCAGCGCAGAGAGAAGACGGGGCACCGTAACTGGAAAGCTGCCCCCTTCCTCCGCCAAGAGAGAAGAGCCTGAGCAGTAAGGACGATGGAAAAGGGCCAAAAATAAAGGCATTTATAAATAACTGAATTTTAAAGAGGAAAATAAACTGAAATTAGAAATGTTTCGAATATTCCCTCAGGCCATGGGAACTGGGCTGGAGCCAGAGCAGCTCTGGTCCGGAGGCTGAACGGGAATGGGGACGAGGAAGCGTGGAGGATGCGCCGGCAACGGGGCCCCTCCTCGGCCGCGCAGTGCCTAGTCCCCTAGAGAGGAAGCCACAATATCCAGATCAAACCAGGCCCAGCTTCGGCAGAATCAAGCTTTCTGCACCCCTAAACTGCTCTAAACCCAGGGGTAGAAAAGGGTTGGAAAGTCACCTGGTCTCCTGTCTCCTGGTGGCGGAGTCCCCACTTCCGGCCAGCTTCCTCTCAGTCCCCGCACTACAAATAAAGGCACTCACAGCCGAGCGGATTGAGGGCATCAGGATTATTCTGGGGTAAGAAGCTAAAGCGAGAAGTAACGAAAAACAAGCCCTTGGGTGTGTCTCCTGGCACATTCCACTCTTACAACCTAGGACACTGGACTTTCAGGAAGGTGCCTGCTGCCCCAGTAAGCAGAACGGGGCATGAAGAAATGCTGCCTCTTCGTGGCCATTTTCTAGAACTACAGCTTCAAACTTGGCCCTTAGAGGCCCTTCAGAGTCCTGAGGCCTATGAGGCTGTCAACGAAGCTGCCCTCCAGCAATGTTCCCAAATAGGTAATGGAAAGCAACTTTTAAATGAGAGCCGACCACAAGAGGTCCATTTCAAGTGGTCAAATTCCATCTCATTGTTTAAAAGGATAAAAAGAAAGGAAAGGCTGCTCCATATTAGGCAAGATTCGTGTGTGTGTCTGTTTTTTGTGTTAGTCGCTCAGTGGTGTCCGACTCTTTATGACCCAACAGACTGTAGCCCGCCAGGCTCCTCTGTCCATGGGATTTCCCCAGGCAAGAATACTGGAGTGGGTTGACACTCTCTTCTCCAGGGGATCTTCCCAACCCAGGGATCCAATCTGGATCTCCCTCATTGCAGGCAGACCTTTCACTGTCTGAGCCACTGTGCTGTGGTTAGTTAAGAGTGGGGAAATGCAAGTCAAATGTACTACCAGACTCACCAATCATGCGGAACAATCTCAAAGAGTCTACACACACTCCCTGCGCGCGAGAGAAGACAAGTCTCCTGCACTGTCAGTGGGAATACAAATGGTGAGGACGACAGTGAAGACCGGAAGGAAGGGTCCCTGTAAAAGTACCGACAGAGCTACTCTACTGCAGGACATCTGGCTCTGGGTGAGTGACCACACCATCATGGCTATCTGGGTTATTAAGACCTTTTTTTGTAAAGTTCTTCTGGGTATTCTTGCCATCTCTTCGTAGTATCTTCTGCTTCTGTTAAGTCCTTGCTGTTTCTGCCCTTTATTGAGCCCATCCTTGCATGAAATGTTCCCTTGGTATCTCTAATTTTCTTGAAGAGATCTCTGCTGCTGCTGCTGCTGCTGCTGCTGCGTCACTTCAGTCGTGTCCGACTCTATGCAACCCCATAGACGGCAGCCCACCAGGCTCCCCCGTCCCTGGGATTCTCCAGGCAAGAACACTGGAGTGGGTCGCCATTTCCTTCTCCAATGTGTGAAAGTGAAAAGGGAAAGTGAAGTTGCTCAGTCATGTCTGACTCAGTGACCCCATGGATTGCAGCCCACCAGGCTCCTCCATCCAAGGGATTTTCCAGGCAAGAGTACTGGAGTGGGGTGCCATCGCCTTCTCCAAGACAGGCCATAGTTTTTCCCATTCTTTTGTCTTCCTCTGTTTCTTTGCATTGCTCACTGAAGAAGGCTTTCTTATCACTCCTTGCTATTCTTTGGAAATCTGTATACAGATGGGCATGTTCCTTTTCTCCTTTGCCTTCTTCTCTTCTTTTCTCAGCTGTTTGTAAGGCCTCCTCAGACAGCGATTTTGCCTTATTAAAATCCCATACCTGGTGGTATACCTGGAGAAAACCAGACATCAAAAAACACATCCAGTCTCCTGTTTAATGAAGGTCCATTTAGAACATGCAACACAGGGAAACAATAAAAATATCCATCCAGTGTGGAACGGAGCAGGAAGCTGTGGACCACACGTACAATGGAATATTCCTCAGCCAGATAAGACAAGGAAATGCTGCCAGTCGCTTCGCCATGGATGTACCTAAAAATGATCATACTAGAAAGTCATTAAGACAGAGAAAGATCATGAGCATATGATCTCACTTATACGTGGAATTTCAACATTGATAGAAATGAAATAATTTTTGAAACAAAATTTGAGTAGCAGAAATCCAGTTTATGTTATTAAGGGAAAAAGGCTAAAAGGAGGGATATTTTAGAAGCTTCAAGCTGATATATAGATACCAATGTATGTGTCATGTAGATAATCAGTAAGCATCTACTGTACGGACAGGGCACTATATTCAACTCTCTGTAATAACCTCTCCTGGAAAAAAAAAATTGGAAAAAGAATACACTATGTATCACTGAGTTAGGCTTCTGCACACCTAAAACCAACAATAAATTGTAAATCTTTTCACTGTCAATCAAAGGAAAAAAATAAATTCAAATACGATAAAACACGGTAAAAGTGGGGTTTCCCCAGTGTCTCAGTGGTAAAGAATCACTCTGACAGTGCGGGAAACACGTGTCCAATCTTTGATCTGGGATGATCCCACATGTCCAGGAGTAACTAATCTGTTGGGTCACAACAATTGAGCCTGTGTTCCAGAACCTGGGAGCCACAACTCTTTAACCCATGAGCTTCAGTTATTGAAGACCCCCTTCCCTTAGAGTCTGTAGTCCACAATAAGGGAAGCCAGTGCATGAGAAGCCTGGGTACTGCACCTCGAAAGTAGCCCCTACTCTCTGCAGGAGAAAAGCCTGCGTAGCAATGAAGACCCAGCAGAACAAAAAGATACTAGTAAATAACATTTTTAAGAGAAAATAAAACTGAGATAGAAATGTTTCGAACATTCCCCTCAGGCCACTGGGAGCTGGGCTGGTGTCACATCCATGGAGCCTGAGCAGCCCTGGTCTCAAGGCTGGACGGGAATGGGGCCAAGGAAGCTGGCGAGGATGTGCCAGCAAAGGAGCACCTCCTCGAACCTGTAGTGCCTGTCCCCTCGAGATCCACATCAACTCAGGCCCACCTGCAGTGAAACCAAGCTTATTGCACCCCAAAATTGCTCAATAGTGGAGGTGGAAGATCTTTAAAAAGGCACCTGGTCTCTTCGTCTTCTTGCAGTGGGGTTCCCACCTCGAGCCAGCTCCCCCACAGCTGAGCTGTGTGAGGATGTCGGGATTATTCTGGGGCGAGGAGATGAAGCAAGGAGTGGAAACGAGACACAAGCGTTTGGGTGTTTCTCCTGGCACGTTCCACTCTGATTTACAACCCAGGACACAGGACTTTCACGAAGATCCCTGTTGCCCCTGGAAACAGAGGTGGGCAGCAGGAAACGCTGCTGTCGCGTGGCCGTTTTCTAGAACTACAAGCCTGGTCTTTGTGTTAGTCCCTCAGCCCTGAATTGGGAAAAGAGTACGTCAAGGCTGCATATTGTCACCCTGCTTATTTAACTTATATGCAGACTATATCATGCAAAATCCTGGGCTGGATGAAGCACAAGCTGGAATCAAGATTGCCAGGAGAAATATCAATAACCTCAGATACACATATGACACCATCCTTAAGGCAGAAAGCAAAGACGAACTAAAGAGCCTCTTGATGAAAGTTAAAGAGGAGAGTGAAAAAGTTGCCTTAAAACTCAACATTCAGAAAACTAAGATCATGGCATCTGGGCCCATCACTTCATGGCAAACAGATGGGGAAACAATGGAAACAGTGACAGACTTTATTTTGAGGGGGCTTCAAAATCACTGCAGATGGTGACTGTAACCATGAAATTAAAAGACACTTCCTCCTTGGAAGGAAAGCTATGACCAACCTAGACAGCATATTAAAAAGCAGAGACATTACTTTGCTGACAAATGCCCCTTTAGTCAAAGCTTCCAGTAGTCATGTATGGATGTGAGAGTTGGACTATAGAGAAAGCTGAGCGCAGAAGAATTGATACTTTTGAACTGTGGTGTTAGAGAAGACTCTTGAGAGTCCCTTGGACAGCAAGGTGATCCAACCAGTCAATCCTCAAGGAAATCAGTCCTGAATATTCATTTGAAGGACAAATGCTGAAGCTGAAACTCTGATACTTTGGCCACCTGTTGTGAAGAACTAACTCACTGGACAAGATCCTGATGTTTGGAAAGACTGAGGGCAGGAGGGGAAGGGAACTACAGAGGATGAGATGGTTGGATGGCATCACCGACTCAAGGGACATGAGTTTGAGCAAACTCCGGGAGGTGGTGACAGACAGGGAAGCCTGGCGTGCTGCAGTCCATGGAGTCTCAAAGAGTCGGACATGACTGAGTGACTGAACTGAACTGATTTCAGTCCTGTCCGACTCTTCATGACCCCATGGACTGTAGCCTGACAGGCTCCTCTGTCCATAGAATTCTCCAGGCAAGAGTACTGGAGTGGGTTGAATTCCTTTCTACAGGGATCTTCCCAATCCAGGGATTGAATCCTGGTCTCCCACACTGGAGGCAGATTCTTTACCATCTGAGCCACCAGGGAAGCCTCTAGCAATTTCAAACCTGGTTACCAGCCCTTTAGAGTCAAGAAACTTCGAGGCTATTAGTGAAGTTGCCCTCAAGCAATGTCCTGAAATAGTTAAAGGAAAACAAATTTAAACCTTGGTCGACTATTAGAGGTCCATTTCAAGTGGTAAATTTTGGTCACACTGTTTACAGGGGAAAATGGAGAGGGGTGGATGCTCCATATTAGTAATGATTAGAGAAAGCAAATGAAAAGCGCCGCCAGATTCACGTTGCACAAATCAGGAGGGACATCCTCAAAAAGTCTACAAACTATCCCTAAAACAGAAGTTTCATGGACTGTCGGCGGAAGCATAAACTGGTAATAATTATAAAAAGACTAGAAGAAAAGGCCCCTGTAAAACAGATCTACCCTGTGATCAGGCAATCCCACACTTGGCTGTATCTCTGTTGAAAACCGGACATCGAAAAGACGCATCCAGCCCCATGTTCAATGCAGCATTGTTTGGCTCCCCCAACATATGGAAGCAACAAAAATATCCATCCAACGTGGAATGCAGAAAGTGGTAGTGTCCCACATGTACAATGAAGTATTATTAGGTAAGAAAAGGAGGAAATACTGCCTGTTTTGCAACATGGATGCACCTGTAGCTGACCCTACTTAGTAACTCAGTCAGACAAACACAGAGAATGTTATGTCATTCATAAGTCGAATTTAAACATCAACAGTAATGAAATAACTTCAGAAACTGACTCACAGTCACAGAAATCAAGCTTATAGCTACCGAACGAAAAAGGTCAAAAGGAGAAAAAGTTTTTAGACACTTTCTATTGACATATAGACACCAATGTGTGTGTCTCACGTAGATATTCAGCCTGCACCTACTGTACGGACAGGGAACTGTACTCAACTCTCTATAATAACCTCTAATGTAAGAAAATTCGTAAAAGAATAGACAGGTACATAAGTATCACTGAATCGGGTTGCTCTACACCTAAAAACAACACAATATTGCAAATCCTTTCCTCCTCATGGAAGGAAAAAAAAAAAAGGAAAAAAAAGTCTGCAAAAGAGGGTCTTGCATCGTAGCTCTGAGGTAAAGAATCCCCGAGCCAAAGCAGGGGACATTGGTCCAATCTCTGATGCAGAATGAGTGATCCCACATACCCGGGAGTAATTAAGACCCCGGGAAACACTACTGAGCCTGTGCTCTAGAGCCTGGAGCCACAGCTACCTAGCCAATCAGCCACCACAACCGAGGCCCCTGGACCCCAGAGTCCATTCTCCACAGTAAGAAAAGCCACCACAGTGGGAAGACTGGACCCTGAATATGTCAATTAGAAAGTATGACATCACCCGTTCTCCACAACTAGAGCAAAGCCCACCCAGCAGCAAAAGCCCCGCAGAGTCAAAAACAGAGACGTTAGTAAGTAACATCTGAAAAGACAATAAAACAGATAAAATGTCTGGACTATTTCCCTCAAGCCTCTGGGTTGGTACTACATCTGTGGAGCCTGCCCTGGTCCCAAGGCTGGACAGGAACAGGCCCGGGAAGCTGGCAAGGATGAGTCAGCAAATGAGCCCCACTCTGGACCTGCAGTGTGTGGTCCCCGCAAGTAAAAAAAAGCACAATGTCTAGATCAGTGGCAGGTACAGTCTCAGCTAAACCAAGCTTACTGTGCCCTAGAATGGCTCAAACCCCGGGGTGAGACAGGTTTGGAAAGTCACCTGATTTCCTCATCTCCTGTCCATGGGGTTCCTACCTCCAGCCAGCTTTCTCCCAGTCCTGGCACTAAAAACAACAGCACCCACAGCTAAGCCGTTTGAGGGCGTTGGAATTATTCTGGGGCAAGAAGACAAAGCGAGGAGAAGTAACAGAACACAAGCCCTTAGGTGTAACTCCCGGCACATTCCACTCTAATTTACAACCCAGGACTCAGGCCCTTCAGGAAGACTCCTGTTGCCACTGTAACCAGAGTGGGGCATTGGGAAATGCTGCCGCCTTGTGGCCATTTTCCACAACTACAACCTCCAACCTGGCCCTTAGGGGCCCCTCAGAGTCAAGAGGCCTGCGAGGCTGTCACTAAAGCTGTCCTCAAGCAATGTCCAGAGTAGACAATGGAGAACTGACTTAAAACAGAGCCAACTGCAAGAGGTCCATTTCAAATGATAAGTTTTCATCACAGTTTAATGGGAAAAAAAGGAGAGGAGAGGATGCTCTTTATTAGTAATGATTGGTGAAAAAATCAAACCACCACAGACTCAGCTCACAGCAGTCAGAAGAGACTTCCTCAAAAGGTCTACAAACCTGAAGGAAAGCAGAGAGAAAACAGAAGTCTCCTGCACTGTTGGAGGTGTAAATTGGTAATGATCAGTATAAAGACCCGAAGAAAGGATCCCTGTAAAACTAGAAACAGAGCTACCCTGTGATCAGGCAGTCCAACACCTAGGTGCATATCTGGAGAAACCATACGTCCAACAGGCACATCCAGACCCGTGTTCAATGCAGCACCGTTTAGAAAGCCCCACATATGGAGGCAACGAAAATATCCGTCCAATGTATAATGAAGAAACTACTTGTGTTCCACATGTACAGTGGAATATAACTCAGTGGAAAAAATGAAATACTGCCAGTTGCTGCACCACGGATGCACCTAAAGAGGGTCCTAACGAGTATGTCAGTCGGACAGAGAGAGACAATGAGCATATGATATCACTTACAGGTGGAATATAAACATCCATAGAATGAATTAACTTCTGAAAAAGACTCGGTCACAGAAGTCAAAGCTTAAAGTTACCAAAGGAAAAAGTTCAAAAGGAGGGATATTATAGAAGCTTCTGACTGGAACATACACCCTAATGCATATGTATCACTTAGATAATAAATATGCACCTATTGTATGGTCAGGGCACTGTACTCAACTGTCTGTAATAACCTCTATTGGAAAAAAATTTGAAAAAGAATAAACAGGTACATATGTATCACTGAGTTAGGCTGCTCTCCACCTAAAAGCAACACAACATTGTAAATGCTTTCTCCTCAATTGAAGAAAACAATGAATTCATATAAAAATAGAAAAAGAAAACTGAAAAAGGGGGGCTTCCCTGATGGCTTAGTGGTAAGAATCCCCAAGCCAATGTGGAGACACTTGTCCCATCCCTGATCCAAAACGATGCTCCCTGCCCAGGAGCGATCAAGCCCATGCATCTGCTGAGCCTATGCCCCGGAGCCTGAAACCAGCACTACTTGGCCAGCCTGTTGTGACCCTGAAGCCCCTGCAGCCCGGAGCCCCTGCTTCACAGTAAGAGAAGCCAGGCAATGAGGAGCCTCCACTGAAAATAGCCCCTGCTCTGCACTGAGAGAATCACCTGCACAGCAAGGAAGAGGCAGCAGAACCAAAAAACAAATCAACAAACAAAAAGAGAAAATAAAACTGGAAAAAGAAATGTTTCCAATGTCCTGCTAAGGCCTCTGGGAGCCGGGCTGTTGTCACACGCATGGATACTGAGCAGGCCTGGTCCTAAGACTGGACGAGTGTGGGGCCAAGGAGCCTGCGGAGAACGTGCCAGCAGAAGAGCCCCTCCTTGGACCTGTACTGCCTGCTGCCCTCGAAGTGAAACCACAATGTCCAGATCGACACAGGCCCAACTTCAGTGAAACCAAATTTCCTACACCCCAAAATTGCTCAGCTCCCAGGGTGGAAGAGGTTTGAAAAGTCACCTCGTCTCCTTGCCTCCTAACGGTGGGGGTCCTCCCGCCAGCCAGCTTCCTCCCAGTCCTGACACTACAAACAACAGTACCCACGGCGAGCCACGTGAGGGCGGGGGGTGGGGGGGGAGGGTAATTCTGGGGCAAGAAGACAAAGCACGAAGTAATGAGACACAAGACCTTCGGTGAGTGTTCCTGCACTTCCCACTCTAATTTACAACTTTAGCCGCAGGACTTTCAGGAAGGCTCCTGTTGCCCCTGTAACCCACTGTGGGGCATGAGGAAATGCTGCCGCCTCGTGGCCGTTTTCTGGAACTACAACTTCAAATCTGGCCCTTAAGAGGCCCTTGAGTCAAGAGGCCTTCGAGGCTGTCAATGAAGTCGCCCTCAAGCAATGTCCCCAAACAGGTAATGGAAAAGAAATTTAAAACAGAGCCGACTACTAGAGATCTGTCTCAAATGGTAAATTTTGGTCACTCTGTTTAGAGGGATAAAGGAGAGGAACAGATGCTCCATATTAAGATTGGGGAAAAGCAAATGAAAATCACCACTATACTCACCTTAGATGAGTGTGAATGGACATCCTTAAGGAATTTCCAAAAAATCCCTGCAGAAGAGACGTCAGAGAAAACACAACTTTCCTGCACTGTTGAAAAAAAGTGAAAGTGAAGTGAAAGTCGCTCGGTCATGTCCAACTCTTTGCAGCCCCATGGGCTATACAGTCCATGGAATTCTCCAGGCCAGAATACTGGAGTGGGTGGCCATTCCCTTTTCCAGGGGATCTTCCCAACCCAGGGATCAAACCCAGATCTCCCTCTTTGCAAATGGATTCTTTACCAGCTGAGCCACCAAGAAGCCCTGCACTGTCGGGGACGTGTAAAATGGTAAGGATCAAGATAAAGGATCAAGATTTGGGACCACAAAGGGTCCCAAATAGAGCTACCCCATGATCAGGCAATCCCACACCTGACTGTGTCTCTCTTGAAAACCAGACGTTGAAAAAACACATCCAGTCTGTTGTTCAGTGAAGGACTGTTTAGAATACAGAACATATGGAAGCAATGAAAATATCCATTCAGTGTGGAATGGAGACAGAAGTAGTGTTCTGCACATACAATGGAATATTACTCAGGTGAAAAATAAAATGAGGAAATACTGCCAGTTGATGCAACATGGATGCAGCTAACGATGATCTTATAGAAATCAAGACTGTAATTACCAAAGGAAAAAGGTCAAAAGTTGGGATATTTTGGAAACGGCAAATTGACAAGCAGACACTGATGTATGTGTCTCACAGAGATAATCAGCAAACAAATAGACACTGATGTATGTGTCTCACAGAGATATTCAGCAAACACCTATTATATGGACAGGGTACTGTACTCAACTGTCTAATAAAATCTATCAGAAAAAAATTTGAAAAGAATAGACAAGTGCACAGTTACCAATGAATCAGACTCCTCTACACCAAAAACCAAAACAATATTGTAAATCTTTTCCTCATCAATGGAAGTAAAAAGATAAACTGAATTCAAATAAGAGAAAATACTGCAAGTGAGGGGCTTCCCCAGTGTCTCAGTGGTAGGAATCAGTCTGACAGTGCGGGAAACATGGGTGGCATCCCTCATCCGGGATGACCCAACATACAGAGGAGCAGTTAAGCTGTTGGCTCACAACTAATGAGCCTGTGCTCTGGAACCCTCGAGCCGAAACTCCGTAGCCCATGAGACTCAGCTATTGAAGCACCTCCCTGCACCCTAGAGTACACAGTCCACGTAAGAGAGGCCACCACGGTGAGAAGCCTGAGCACCGCAGCCAGAAAGCAGCGCTTGGTCTCTGCAGCTAGAGTCCAGGCAGCAGCGAAGAGCCAGCAGGGCCAAAAATAAAGACATTAGTAAAGATATTTTCAGAAGAAAATAAAACTCAAATGGAAACGTTCCGGATATTCCCCTCAGGCCACTGGGAGCTGGGCTGGCGTCACATCCACGGAGACTGAGAAACCCTGGTCTTAGGGCTGGACAGGATGGGCCCAAGAAGCCGGCGAGGCTGTGCCAGCAAAGGAGCACCTCCTTGAACCAGCAGCACCTGTCCCCTCGAGACGAAGGATCAACGCAGGTCCACCTTCAGCGAAGCCAAGCTTATTGCACCCCAGAATTGCTTGAGGTGGAAGAGGTTTTCGAATTCACCTGTCTGCTTGTCTCCTGGTGATGGGATTCCCACCTCCAGACAGCTTCCTCCTGGTCCTCGCACTACGAACAGCAGCACGCACAGCCAAGCTGTTTGAGGGCTCCGGGATTATTCTGGGGCAAGAATATGAAGCCAGGAGAAGTAACGTAACACAAGCCGTTGAGGGTATCTCCTGGCACATTCCACTCTAATTTACTAACCCGGACACAGGACTTTCAGGAAGGCTCCTGTTGCCCCTGGAAGCAGAGTGGGGCATGAAGAAACGCTGCTGCCTTGTGGCCATTTTTAGGAACTACAACTTCCAAACCTGTTCCTTAGGGACCCTTCAGGCCTGAAAAGGCTGTCGATCGAGCAATGTCCCGAAATAGAAAATGGAAAACAAATTTGAAATAGAGTCGTGGATTAGAAATCCGTTTCACCTGGTACATTTTCATTGCACTGTTTAAGAAAAGGAGAGGAGCCGATGCTCCTTATTAGTGATGCCTGGGGAAAAGCGAATGAAAAGCAGCAGCCGACTCATCTTGCACCAGTCAGAAGGGACTTCCTCAAAAGGTCTACAAGCAATCCCTGAGGGAGAGAATGGAGGTAAACAGAAGTCTCCTGCACTGTTGGTGAAGGGGTAAATTGGTAATGATCACTGTGAAGCCAGAAAAAGGATCCGTGGAAAAGTATAAATAAAGCTACCATACGATTGGGCAGTCCCACACCTGCCTGTACCTCTGTGGGACATGAAAAGACACGTCCCACGCAGGGTTTAATGCAGCACTGTTTAGGACCCCCCAACATATGGAAGCAATGAAAATATGCATCCGTTGTGGAATGAAGAAAGAAGTTGTGTTGCATGCCAATAATGGAAAAATGTGTGCACGCATGCTCAGTCGCTTCAGCTGTGTGCAGCTCTTTGAGATCCCATGGACCATACCCTGCCAGGTTCCTGTCCATGGGATTCTCCAGGAAAGAATACTGGAGTGGTAGCCATTCCTTTCTCCAGGAAATATTCCCTTCCCCGGGATTGGACCTGAGTCTCCTGATTTGCAAGCAGATTATCTATTGTTGAGCCATCAGGAAAGCCTCACTACGCAATAATACTCAGCTAAAAAAGTGAGTAAATACTCCCAGTTGTTGAAGCATGCATACACCGAAACACGATCACATTTAGTAAGTCAATCAGACAGAGAAAGACAACAAGCATATGATATCACTCATTGGTGGAATTTAAGCATCAATAGGCATGAAATAACTTCTGAAACACAGAAGTTTAAGTCACAGAAATCTAGCTTATACTTAACAAAGGGAAAAGGTCAAAAGGAGGTATATTTTGGAAGTTTCAGATTGACACATAGACACCAATGTATATGTATCCTATAGATCATCAGCAAGCACCTAATGTATGGACAGGGCACTGTACTCAACTATCTGTAAAAATCCTCTATTTGAAATAAATTTGAAAAAGAATAACCAGATGCAAATGATTCACATAATCAGGTTTCTGTACACCTTATAAAATATTGTACTGTCAAACCAACACAATATTGTCAATCCTTTCCACCTCAATCCAAGAAAAAAAAAATAAAAGCAAACAAACAAACAAAAAAAATGAAAAAGAGGGACTTTCTTGGTGAGTAAGTGGTAGAGAATGCCCCTACCAATGGGTCACCCCTGTAACCAAAATGTTCCCACATGCCTGGGAGTAAGCAAGCCCTTAAGTCACAACAACTGCGCTGTTGCTTGAGAGCCAGGAGCCACAACTACGCAGCACACTGGCCCCAGCAACAACTGAAGTCCCTGGATCCTAGAGCCCATACCTCACAATAAGAGAAGCCACCCTAGTGAGGAGACCAGATACTGCAGCTAAAAGGTAGCTCACCCTCTCTGCAAAAGGAGAAAGCCAGAGCAGCAATGAAGACCAAGCATAGCCAAAAAGAAAGACAGGAATAAACAGAATTAGGGAAAAGCAAATGAAAAGCATCGCCAGACTCGCTTCCCCCCAGTCAGAAGGGACATCCTCAAAATGTCTACAAAGAATCCCTGAGGGAGAGAATGGAGAGAAACAGAACTTTCCTGAACTGTCGTGGAAGTGTAAGTTGGAAATGATCATGATAAAGACCAGAAGAACAACAACAAAAAGACCCCTGTAAGAGTACAAATGGAGCTACTCTAGAACCAGGCAGGTGGCTCAGATGGTAAAGACTCTGCCTGCACTGCAGAGACCCGGGTTCAATCCCCGGGTAGGGAAGATCCCCTGGAGAAGTGAATGGCACCCCACTCCAGTACTCTTGTCTGGAAAATCCCATGGATGGAGGAGCCTGGTAGGCTGCAGCCCATGGGGTCGCGAAGAGTCAGACACGACTGAGCGACTTCACTTTCACTCTTCACTTTCATGCATTGGAGAAGGAAGTGGCAACCCACTCCAGTGTTCTTGCCTGGAGAATCCCAGGGACGGGGGAGCCTGGTGGGCTGCCATCTTTGGGGTCTCACAGAGTCAGACACAACTGAAGTGACTTAGCAGCAGCAGCAGCAGCAGAACCAGGCAGGTGGTTCAGATGGTAAATAATCTGCCTGCAATGCAGAGACCTGGGTTCAGTCCCCAGGTAGGGAAGATTCCCTGGAGAAGTGAATGGCAACCCACTCCAGTATTCTTGCCTGGAAAATTCCATGGACAGCACCGTTTAGAACCTGCAACATATGGAAACAAGGAAAATATCCATCCAATGTGGAATGAAGAAAGAAGTTGTTACACATGTATAATGGAATATTGTGTGTGTGTGTGGTTAATCACTCAGTCATGTCCAACTCTTTGGGAGCCCATGGACAGTACCCTGCCAGGCTTCTATGCCCATGGGATTCTCCAGGAAAGAATACTGGAGTGGGTAGCCATTTCCTTTCCAGGGAATCTTCCCGACCCAGGGGTGGAAGCTGAGTCTCTTGCATTTCAAGCAGATTATTTATCATTTGAGCCACCAGGAAAGCTCCACAATGGAATATCACTCAGCTAAAAAGGTGAGTGAATACTGCCAGTTGCTGAAGCATGCATACACCTAAACACGATCACGTTTAGTAAGTCAGTCAGTCAGAGAAAGACAATGTGCATAGGATATCACCCATTGGTGGAATTTAAGCATCAATAGGAATGAAATAACTTCTGAAACAGATTCAGAGTCATGGACCCAGCTTATGCTTAACAAAGGAAAAAGGTCAAAAGGAGGTATATTTTAGAAGCTTTGGACTGACATGTAGACACCAATGTATATGTATCACACAGATCATCAGCAAGCACCTAATGTATGGGCAGGGTACTCAACTGTACTCAGCTGTGTAATAACCTCTGAAATAAATTCTAGAAAGAATAACCAGGTGCACATGTTTCACTGAATCAGGCTCTGTACACCTAATAGAATATTGTGTTGTCAAGCCAGCACAATACTGTCAATCCTTTTTTCCTCAATTCAAGAAAAAAAAGTGAAATAAGAACAGAAAAAAAAACAGAAATCCCTGAAAACGTGGGCTTTCATAGCTCAGTGGTAAAGAATACCCCTGCCAACACGAGAGACCCGGGTCATCCCAAAACAAAATGTTCCCCCATGCCCTGAAGTAAGTACGTCTATAAGCCACAACAATTTTGCAATTGCTAGAGCTCACCAGCCTCCAGTACTGAAGTCCCTGGACCCTAGAGCCCATACTTCACAATAAGAGAAGCCACGGCAATGGCACCCCAGCTAAAGACTACAGCTGCTCTGCGCAAAGGGAGAAAGGCCAGAGCGGCAACAAAGACCCAACAAAGCCAAAAGCAAAGACATAAAAAAAGTTTAAATGAAGACAGTGAAATAGAGATGTTTCAAATATTCCCCTCAGGCCTCTGGGAGCTGGAGTGATGTCACACTGATGGAGCCTGAGCAGCCCTGGTCCCAAAGTTGGACTCTAATGGGGCCAAGAAAGCTGGCAAGGATGCACCCACCTAAATGAGCCCCACTTAACTGTATCCCTGTTCCATTGAAGTTAAACTACAGCAATGTTCAGATCAACACAGGCCCAGCTTCAGCCAAACAAAGCTTCCTGTACCCCCAAATTGTTTGACCTCCAAGACTGCTGGGAGAAATATCAATAACCTCAGATATGCAGATGACACCACCCTTATGGCAGAAAGTGAAGACGAACTAAAGAGCCTCTTGTTGAAAGTGAAAGAGGAGAGTGAAAAAGTTGGCTTAAAGCTCAACATTCAGAAAACGAAGATCATGGCATCTGGTCCCATCACTTCATGGGAAATAGATGGGGAAACAGTGTCAGACTTTATTTTTTTGGGCTCCAAAATCACTGCAGATGGTGATTGTAGCCATGAAATTAAAAGACACTTACTCTTTGGAAGGAAAGTTATGACCAAACTAGACAGCATATTAAAAAGCAGAGACATTACTTTGTCAGCAAAGATCCATTTAATCAAGGCTATTGTTTTTCCAGTAGTCATGTATGGATGTGAGAGTTGGAGTATAAAGAAAGCTAAGCACCGAAGAATTGATGCTTTTGAACTGTGGTGTTGGAGAAGACTCTTGAGAGTCCCTTGGACTGCAAGGAGATCTAACCAGTCCATCCTAAAGGAGATCAGTCCTGGGTGTTCATTGGAAGGACTGATGTTGAAGCTGAAACTCCAATACTTTGGCCACCTGATGTGAAGAGCTGACTCATTTGAAAAGACCCTCATGCTGGGAAAGATTGAGGGCAGGAGGAGACGGGGACCACAGAGGATGAGATGGATGGATGGCATCACCTACTCAATGGACATGGGTTTGGGTGGACTCTGGGAGCTGGTGATGGACAGGGAGGCCTGGTGTGCTGCAGTTCATGGGGTCACAAAGAGTTGGACACGACTGGGCGAGTGAACTGAACTAAACCAGGGTTGGAGAGGTTGGAAAAGTCACTTGGTCTCCTCATCTCCTGGCCGTGGGCATCCTACCTCCACTCAGCTTTCTTGCAGCACCTGCACTACAAACAACAGCACCCACAGCTGAGCAGTCTAAGGGTGCTGGGATTACGGAATTACTCTGGGGCCAGAAGACAAAGTGAGAAGTGATGAAACACCGGCCCTTGCATGTCTTCTGGCATGTTCCACTCTAATTTACAACATGGGACACAGGACTTTCAGGAAGGCTCCTGTTGCCCCTGGAAGCAGAGTGGGGCGTGAAGAAATGCTGCTGCCTCGTGGCCATTTCCCAGAACTACAATTTCAAACCTGGTCCTTAGGGGCCCTTCAGAGTCAAGAGGCCTGTGAGACAGTCAATGACAGCTGCCCTCAGGCAATGTTCCGAAATAGGTTGTTTATTCAGGTCACTGTGATATTACTAGATGGGATCCCCTCACCGGGCCAATTAACAATGCCTGCTCTGACTCTGGCCATAAATTTGAGCTTTTTTCTACTGGAGAAGGCAATGGCAACCCACTCCAGTACTCTTGCCTGGAGAATCCCATGGATGGAGGAGCCTGGTAGGCTATAGTCCGTGGAGTCGCTAAGAATCGGACACAACTGAGCTACTTCACTTTCACTTTCATGCATTGGAGAAGGAAATGGCACCCCACTCCAGTATTCTTGCCTGGAGAATCCCAGGGACAGAGGAGCCTGTTGGGCTGCCATCTATGGGGTCACACAGAGTCAGACACGACTGATGCGACTTAGCACATTGTTGTTGTTCAGTCCCTAAGTCATGTCTAGCTCTTTGCAACCCAATGGACTGCAGCTCATGAGGCTTCCCTGTCCTTCAGTGCTCAAAGTCATGTCCATTGAGTTAGTGATGCCATCCAAGCATCTCATCTTCTGTTGCTCTCTTGTTCTCCTGCCCTCAATCTTTCCCAATATCAGGGATTTTTCAAATGAGGTGGCTCTCCAAATCAGGTGACCAAATTATTGTACCTTCAGTTTCAGCATCAGTCATCCCAGTGAGTATTCAGGGTTGATATCCTTTAGGATTGACTGGTTCAATCTCCTTGCTGTCCAAGGCACTCTCAAGAACCTTCTCCAACACCACAATTTGAAAGCATCAGTTCTTTGGCACTCAGCTTTCTTTATAGTCCAACTCTCACATCTGTGCATGACTACTGGAAAAACCATAGCATTGACTTTAGGGACCTTTGTTGTCAAAGTGATATCTCTGCTTTTTAAAATGATGTCTAGGTTTGTCATAGCTTTTCTTCCAAGGAGCAAGCATCTTTTAATTTCATGGCAGCAGTCACTGACTGCCATGATTTTGGAGCCCAAGAAACTAAAATGTGTCACTGTTTCCACTTTTTCCCTTCCACTGCCATGAAGTGATGGGACTAGATGCCATGACCTTAGTTTTTTAAATATTGAGATTAAGTCATCTTTTCATTTTCCTCTTTCACCCTCATCAAGAGTCTATTTAGTTCCTCTTCACTTTCTACCATTAGGTATCATCTGTATATGTGAGGTTATTGATATTTCTCTCGGTTATCTTGATTCCAGCTTGTGATTCATCCAGTCTGGCATTTTTCTTGATGTATTTTTTAGAGAAGTTAAATAAGCAAGGAGACAATATACAGTCTTGTCTTACTCCTTTCCCAATTTGGAACCAGTCCATTGTTCCATGCCTGGTTCTAACTGTTACTTCTTGACCTTCATTCAGGTTTGTCAGGAGATAGTTAAGGTAATCTGGTATTCCCATCTCTTTAAGCAATGAGCGAATGAGTGACTGAACTGAAGTATTTTCCACAGCTTGTTGTGATCCACACAATCAAAGGCTTTAGTGTAGTCAATAAAGCAGAAATAGATGGTTTTTCTGGAATTCCCTTGCTTTCCCTGGGATCCAACAGATGTTGGCAGTTTGATCCCTGGTTCCTCTGTCTTTTCTAAATCCAGCTTATACATCTGGAAGTTCTTGGTTCATGTGCTGTTCATTATCCAGTATGCTACTGAGGAAGAGTGGAGAAATAGCTCCAGAAAGAATGAAGAGGCAGAGCCAAAGTGGAAGGGACACTCAGCTGTGGATGTGTCTGGTGGTGAAAGTAAAGCCCAATTTTGTAGACAATAATATTGCATAGGAACCTGGAATGTTAGGTCCATGAATCAAGGTAAAAAAGATGCGTTCAAGAAGGAGGTGGCGAGAGTGAACATGGACATTTTAGGAATCAGTGAATTAACATGGACGGGAATAAAAGAAAATGAAGTGAAAGTGTTAGTCGCTCAGTCATGTCTGATTCTTTGTGACCCAATGGACAATAGCCCACCAGGCTCTTCTGCCCATGGGATTCTCCAGGCAGGAATATTGGAGTAAGTAGCCATTCCCTTCTCCAGAGGATCTTCCCAACCCAGGAATCAAACCCAGGTCTCTAGCATTGCAGGCATATTCTTTACTGTCTGAACCACCAGGGAAGGTACGGGAATGGGTGAATTTAATTCAGATGACCAGTATGTCTACTACTGTGGGCAAGAATCCATTAGAAGAATTTGAGTGCCCCTCATAGTCAACAGGGGAGTCCAAAATAGATAATGGAAAACAAATTTAAAGCAGAGTTGACCACAAAAGGGTCATTTCTCGTGGTAAATTTTTGTGGCACTGTTTTAAGTGAAAAAGAAGAGGAGCAATGCTCCTTATTAGTGAGGCTTAGGGAAAAGCAAGTCTAAAGTCCCATGAGACTGACCTTGAACCAGTTTGTAGGGACATCCTCAAAAGTCTAAAAACACTCCCTGTAGGAGAGAGTGGAGAGAAAACAGAAGTCTCCTGCGCTGTCAGTGGAAGTGTAAATTGGTAATGATCACAATGAAGATCAAGAAAAAGGGTCCTTGTGAAACTGCATATAGAGCTGCTTGATGATTGAGGAATCACACACCTGGCTGTATATCTGCAGAAAACCGTACATCAAAAAGACACATCCAGCCCCACGTTCAACGCAGCACTGATTAAAACATGCAATATATGGAAGCAACCAAAATATCCATCCTGTGTGGAATGGAGAATTGTGTTCCACATGTACAATGGAATATTACTCAGCTAAGAAAACAAGGAAATGCTGCCAGCTGCTTCAACATGGATGCACCGAAACATGGTCATAACTAGTAATTCAGTTGGATGGAGAAAGACAATGAGCATATGATATCACTTACAGGTGATATCAGTAGCATATTAAACATCAATAGGAATGAAACAACTTCTGAGACAGACTCACAGTCAGTCACAGAAGTCAAACTTAAAGTTACCAAAGGAAAAAGTCCAAAAGGAGGGATATTTTAGAAGCTTCCAACTGACTTGTACACATGAATGCATGTATCACTCAGATAATAAACATGCACCTACTGGATGGACAGGGCACTGTACTCAACTGTCTGTAATAACTTCTATTGGAAAAAAAAATTCAAAAAGAATAGACAGGTGCATATATATCACCGAGTCAGGCTGTTCTACACCTAAAAGCAACACTATATTGTAAATCATTTCTCCTCAATTAAAGGGAAAAAATGAATTTAAAAATAGAAGAAAAAAAATGAAAAAGAAGGGCTTCTTTGGTGGCTCAGAGGTAAAGAATCCTCAAGCCAATGCAGGAGACTCTTTTCCCATTCTGATCCAAAATACGTCTACCTGCCCAGGAGCAACCAAGCCCAGGCACCACAACTACAGAGCTCGTGCTTTAGAGTCTGAAACACAACTACTCAGCCAGCCTGCTGAGAAACTGAGCCTGCACCCTGGAGCCGGTGCTGCACAGTAAGAGCAGCCCCTGCAAGGAGGAGCCTGGGCACCGCCACTAAAATAGCCCCTGCTCTCTGCAATGAGAGAATAGCCTGCACAGCAAGGGAGAGGCAGCAGAACCAAAAATAAATCAACAAATAAAATTCAAAGAAGAAAATAAAACTGCAAAAGCAATGTTGCAATATTCAGCTAACACCTCTGGGAGCTGGGCGGGTGTCACATCCATGGGGCCTGAGCAGCCTTGATCCCAAGGCTGGGTGGAATTGGGCCAAGGAAGCTGGCAAGGATGTGCGGGCGAAGAAGCCCCTCCTTGGACCTGTACTGCCTGCTCCCCTCGAGATGAAACCACAGTATCCGAATCAACGCAGGCCCAGCTTCACCTAAACCAAGGTCAGTGCACTCCAAAATTGCTCGACTTTCTAGACTAGAGGCGCTTTGAAAAGTTACCTGGTTTCCATGTCTCCTAGCGGTGGGGTTCCCACCTTCCAGCCAGCTTCCTCCCAGTCCTGGCAGTACAGAGGACAGCATCCACACCTGAGCGGTTTTGAGGGGAGTGGGATTATTCTGGGCAGCAGAGGAAGGAAGATGAAGGATCGAAATACCAGCCCTTGGGTGTATCTTCTAATTTACAAGCCAAATGTGTGTGTGTGCGCGCGTGCGTACGTGTGCATGTGCGTGTGTGTGTGTGCGTGCGTGCGTGCGTGTGCGTGTGCGTGTGTGTAGAAATGCTGCCGCCTTGTGATCGTTTTCTGGAACAACAACTTAAAAACTGGCCCTATCCACTCCAGTATTCTTGCCTGGAGAATCCCCTTGGACAGAGCCCGGCAGGCTACGGTCCATGGGGTCGCATATAGTCAGACAGGACTGAGACTTTCACACTTTCACGTTCAGGGGCCTGTAGGAGTCAGTGAGGATTAAGAGGCTGTCAATGACAGCTGCCCTCAATCAATGTCCTGAAATAGATAATGGAAATCAAATTTAATACTCGGCAAGCGTCAAGATGTCCATTTCTAGTGGTAAATTTTCCTTGCACTGTTTAAAGGTAAAAAAGGAGAGGAAAGGATGCTCCGTATTAATATCGATTAGGGAAATGCAAATCAAAAGCACTACCAGTCTCACTTTGCCTCAGACAGAAGGAACATCCTCAAAATGTCTACAAACAATCCCTGCAAGAATTGCAGATGTATTGGTGGAATATATAAATGGAGAGAAATATAAATTGGTAATGAAGGTGATAAAAAACGGAGGAAAGGGTCCTTTAACTCTACAAACAGATCTACCCTAGGATTGGGCAATCTTACACTCCTCTGTGTATATGGGCAAAACCTACATAGAAAAGACAGATCCACCCATATGTTCATTGCAGCACTGTTTACAATCCCCAAGACATGAAAGCAACAAAATGTCTATCCTCTGTATTTTGGAGAAAGACGTTGTGTTCCATATGTACTTTGAAATACTACTCAGCTAAAAGAAAATAGGAATAATGCCAATTTCTGTGACATTCAGGGTCAAAGTGAGGATCAAAGTAAATGCAGTCAGCGAGAAGAAAAATGTAAACAGCATATGTTATCACCCATTGCTGGAATCCCAAAATTGATACCAATGAACTGATAAAAAAGCAGAAACACACCCTAAGACATAGAATTAAACTAATGGTTAACAAAGGGGGAAGGTAGAATGAGGGATAAATAGAAGCTTGGGATTGAGATAGATATATATATATATACACACACACACACATATATGTGTATGTATAAACATATAAAACATAACTGATATATATCAATTGGTATTTATATATATATTTGCATGTGTATATATATAAACCAAATTAGCAATCTCAGTCTAGAGAAGGTACTCTACTCAACACTGTCAGTTCAGGTCAGCACTCAGTCGTGTCCGACTCTGTGACCCCATGGACTGCAGCACGCCAGGCTTCCCTGTCCATCACCAACTCCCGGAGCTTCCTCAAATTCATGTCCTTTGATTTGGTGATGCCATCCAACCATCCCAGCCTCTGTCCCCCCCTTATCCTCTTGTCTTCAATCTTTCCCAGCATCAGGGTCTTTTCTAATGAGTCTGTTCTTCATATCAGGTAGCCAAAGTATTGGAGTTTCAGCTTCAACATCAGTTCTTCCAATGAACATTCAGGACTGATTTCCTTTAGGACAGACTGATTGGATCTCCTTGCAGTACAGGGGACTCTCTAGAGTCTTCCCCAACACCGCAGTTCAAAACCATCAATTCTTTGGTGCTCAATTTTCTTTATAGTCCAACTCTCACATTCATACATGACTACTGTAAAAACCATAGCTTTGACTAGATGTACCTTTGTTTGCAAAGTAATGTCTCTGCTTTTTAGTATGCTGTCTAGCTTGGCCACAGCTTTTCTTCCAAGGAGCAAGCATCTTTTAATTTTATGGCGGCAGTCACCATCTGCAGTGATTTTGGAGCCCTTCAAAATAAAGTCTGTCACTGTTTCCATTGTTTCCCCACCTATTTGCCATGAAGTGATGGGACCAGATGCCATGATGTTAGTTTTCTGAATGTTGAGTTTGAAGCCAGCTTTTTCACTCTCCTCTGTCAATTTCATCAAGAGGCTCTTTAGTTCTTCTTCACTTTCTGCCATAAGGGTGGTGTCATCTGCATATCTGAGGTTATTGATTTCTCCAAGCAGTCTCGATTCCAGCTTGTGCTTCATCCAGCTCAGCATTTCTCATGATGTATTCTGCATGTAAGCTAAATAAGCAGTGTGGCAATATACAGCATTGACGTACTCCTTTTCCTATTTGAAACCAGTCTGTTGTTCCATGTCCAGTTCTAACTGTTTCTTCTTGACCTGCATACAGATTTCTCAGGACGCAGGTCAGGTGGTCTGGTATTTCCATCTCTTTCAGAATATCTTCTGCTTCTGTTAGGTCCACACCGTTTCTGTCCTTTATTGCGCCCATCTTTGCATGAAATGTTTCCTTGGTATCTCAAATTTTCTTGAAGAGATCTCTAGTATTTCCCATTTATTGCTTTCCTCTGTTTCTTTGTATTGATCACTGAGGAAGGCTTTCTTATCCCTCTGCGCTATTCTTTGGAACTCTGCATTCAAATGGGTATATTTCTCCTTTTCCCCTTTGCCTTTGGCTTCTCTTCTTTTCTCAGCTATTTGTAAAGCCTCCTCAGACAACCATCTTTGCCTTTTTGCGTTTCTTTTTCTTGGGGATGGTCTTAATCACTGCCTCTTGTACAATGTCACGAACCTCCATCCATAGTTCTTTAGGCACTCTGTCCATCAGATTGAATTCCCTGAATCTTTTTATCACTTCCACTCTATAAGCATAAGGGATTTGACTTAGTTCATACCTGAATGTTCTAGTGGTTTTCTCTTGTTTCTTCTATCTAAGTCTGTATTTGGCAAAAAGGAGTTCATGATCTGAGCCACAGTCAGCTCCTGATCTTGCTTTTGCTGATTGTATAGAGCTTCTCTATCTTTGGCTGCAAATATAATCAGTCTGATTTCAGGATTGACCATCTGGTGTTGTCCATGTGTAGGCTTCTCTTGTGTGTACTCAACACCACAATATCCTCTATTTGTAAAAACCCACCAAAAATAGATAGGTGTACATGTATTAGTGAATCATGTTGCTGTATACCTAAAACAAACAGAGCATTGTTGATCAAGTATATTCCAACCGAAAATCAAAATGAAATTAATGCATAAATAGCAAATTAGAAGCAATGACTATCATATTTTCATCCTGCTTTGTGGTTTGGTCTGATGTCACATCCCTGTTGCCCTTGCACCCTTGGGTCCCAAAGCTGGACTGTAATGGTGCTACAAGGAAATGTCACCTCCCACTAGTGAGAAGGACTGTTGTGAAAATATCTACAAATAATAAATGTCTGAGAAGTTGTGGAGGAAACAGAGGCTGCCAACACTATTGGTAGGAAGATAAAATGGTATAACTCCTGGGTAAACTATACGAAGATTCATCAAAAACTCTAGGTAGAGCTACCATTTGATTCAGCATTCCACTTCCATGTCATTACCGGAAGAAAGGAGAAATATTAATTTCAAAAGACATATGCACCCCAAGCTCATCACAGTAATATTTACAATAGCCAAAATATGAAATCAGTGTGAGTGCCCATCAGTAGATGAATGGATAAAGAATGTGATATAGTTATGCATTACATTATATGTAATGGAATATTACCTATCTATTAGAAAAAGACATCTTGCAATATGTCTCAACATGGTAGGACCTAGATGGTATTATTCTAAGTGAAACAACTCAGCATGTGAAATACTAATGCTGTTTGAGTTCACTTTTTTAGAACAAAACAAATCAGAAAACATAAAAAAGCAACAGATACACAGAGGCAGAGAATAAAGTAGTGGCTGCCAGAGAGGAGAGAAGCAGGGAGGTGAGCGAAATAGGTGAAGGGGATTTAGGAGTACAAACCCGCAGTTATGAAATGAGGAAGTCATGGGATTTAATGTAGAACATGTGGGATACAGTCAGCCTGTATTATAAAAACTTTGTATTGTGATAGATGGTAACTAGATTCATAATAGTGATTATTTTGTAGTGTTTAAAAATACTGAGTCACTGTGTTGCTCACTTGATACTAATACAATATTGTAAGTCATCTATATATCAGTTTAAAATGTAAAGTTTAACTAATATTTCTCAAACGTGCTATTTTTTTCTTTTAGTGTGGAGAACTATAGAAGAACATTTATTTTAGACAATTTATTTCAATGATATTTAAAAAACTAATAATAATCAGTTAAGGGGTTGAAAAGAGATAGAAAATAGATATAGTCAGATCTAAATACCCATCACTGGAAAAAAAAACACAAAATATCTGAGTACAAAACAAAAAGATCTCATAGGCTGAAACATTTGTAATATTTTAATGTCTGTAAGTATTTGAAGGCGTGAAGGGAATGGTAAAGGACATACTTGTTTCTGAGACATATGCATATGAAGTTATGTCTATAAGATCTGAGGTTACAGAACTTTATATTAATACTAGGAGGTGTAAAACCTGTTTGGTTGAAGTAAATACTGAAATAAAATATTTAAATTGGACAATGCTTCATTTTTTCCTAGTTTATCCTTTAATGGCTAGAAATTCATTTGTGTCCTGTTTTATTCTCAAATAATCAAGTTTGACACTTCGAGGTCCTTATAGTTCTCTTGTGAATTATGGAAATAGAAAATAGGAAGAAATATGAATGTGTATATATATATATATATATATTTATTTATTTTTGGTCTATTTATACAATGTCCCTAGTTTAAGATTTTGGGGTGTATCATTATGCAATGAAAGTCTTCCCTGTCTTATTTAGATATAATATGACTGACAGAATTAGAGGGATACTGGAGAAACTACTCTATATTGGCACTTATAAAATCTTTGCAAAAGTTTCTTCTTCTTTTTTTAACTAAAGACATTGGCTTAATCCCATGGCTTAGTAGATGCCAGTTGGTCTATCAAATCTCATAAGATGTTTTGGGACTAAATGTCTTTTTTCCTAACTTAAATAGATATTCAAACTGAAATGTGCATACAGATTTCATGGTGCTTCCACTTAAAATCCACATTTCTGGGTCCATCTCTAGAGATTCTAATTCAGTGGTCTTCAGGGGAACTTGGGAATTTACATCTTTTTGTAAAATAGCCAAGAAGATTTTGATATAGGTAATCTAGATGTCATACTTGAAGAAATACCACTATCTGACTTATGACTTTCCCTTGATAACCAATTCTTCCCTCTCTTCCTCCTCATGATGGTGATGAGGATAATTACAAGTCACCTACGGAAAGCTCCTCCAATCAACTTTCCATAATTTTCCCAGATGAGAGAACAGTGATAAAGAAGATCCAATGCTGTTTACAGATTACTGCAAACTGACTTTTATAATAGAATATCTGCTCTTAGCTGCCTCTCCCAAACCTTAGTTCTATTGATTGTTGGTGGATGCTCTACATGAAACACGGCCAAGTAGGTCACATATTATGTCCAATACTTTGCCTTTGATTAGCGAGTTACAGACACACACCCACACACAAAATCATGTAGCTGTGGTTTAAGCAGGCTTTCCATGATTCTGACTCTGAAACCTTATGAATAAAAGACAACTGTTAATATCTTGCAGAAATATTGTTTCTTGCAGAGAATTAAACCTCATCTTGCTTTCTTGCCAAACCTAGTATCTTTTCAACAATTCAAACTACTGCTTTGGTCTAAAAGTACTCTCTTTGGCATGCTTGAAGCTTCCATGGAGTAAGATTAGTCAGAAATGGCAGTGCCAATAGCAGCTAAGAACAAACTAAATCTGATTATAGGGACTAAAGGATTTTCACGTGGCTATAGATGATGACAGGTGCAGGGAGTATAAGAGATCCTTCCAAGTCCTCCTTTTTATATGATTTGGGAAATAAAATCAGGTAGATTTTGAGTAAAAATAAAGAGTTCAGCGTTTAGTGGATGAAATCGAAGATACATAAAGTCACACTTAGTGACTGTTAGTGTAGACTGCTGCTGCTGCAGAGTTGCGTCAGTCATGTCCGACTCTTAGAGACCCCATGGACTGTAGCCTACCAGGCTCCTCCATCCACGGGATTCTCCAGGCAAGAGTAGGGTGCCGGAGTGGGGTGCCATTGCCTTCTCCGAGTATAGACTGAACCAGGGTCAAATAAACTTCATAAGTATATTTGAATAAAGGTTCATTTTTCATCATAGGGTTTTGGAAGACAACAAATAGGAAAAAAAATTGTCTATGTGCTCAGTGTTCAATAGGAGAGAGAATATTTTGTCAATGACCAGGAGTAATACTATCCGGCAAGTTTGTGTCTTTCAGAAGCTGTTTAGAATCATTCACATTCCTAGTGCTGGTTCCTTAGATCACAAGCAAATTTCTGTTTTAGTTTTCATGTAACTGTGCCATAAAGAAAGCATATTTTGATCATGGCAATGTATACATTCTGGTCAGAATAAAGCAATAATTCTTATTGCAAATGAATAAATTGGTATTCTGGTTTACATTCCAGTCTCTCATTAATTTAATTTAGAGTAAGTTAACATCCCCTGGTCTGATCACATCTGAGGAACTACACAATTGATTTTCAGGCAAAGAATTTTCAGTGAAATTCAGACTGCAATGAAATCACCTCTTAAATGCTACCCTGAGAGATTTTTGGTAGACCAGTACAAAATACTTGCTGGGGAAATCTCCTAGTTTTCTATTTGCTTCTCTTCAAAATGCAACATATTCAATATAAGATTTTAATGAGGATACTAATCTTGTTTTGAGTGAGGGTATTTTTCTTGTTTTGAGAAGAAGAAAGTAAATTTAGTCTCCTCCCCCCCCATTCGCTATTAGCTGCATGTTTATTATGCTTTACAAAAGGGATTATTCACTTAAGAATTGGTGTCTTCCTTCATTGCATTTTTTTTTTTTCTCAGAATACTGGCAAAGTAGAGGAATAAATGGAAGTTACTTTGGGTAAATATCTTATACTCTGTTCTTAAATCTTGCAAATGAAATTCTCAGTGTCCCTCATTCAGAATCACCAGGTAACCTTGGCTCATTTATGCAGGTCCAAATGAAATCTGTTGGGACTGAGGCTGCAGAGCTAAGTGTTCAACTTACAAGTTCTCCCTGGACCTTATTTTCATCCAGTGGAAATATATGTAGTTATCACAGTAATTGTAATGCAAATTAAAGTGTGCATAACTTTTTAATACTTTCAACAGTGAGTTCTTTGTGGGGACTTCCTGAGTGAGATAAAAAAGTTTCTTCTGCCTTTTTTCTTCCCTCTAATCCAACATTTGTGATATTATAAATTAAAAGATTTTAACACATATTACAAAATATTAATCTCTCATATTTGATAGGATTTAGGAAAACCTCCTCACATATAAATACATAATCTCAAAGCTGCCTTTATCTTCTCACACATGTCAATTGAAAGACTACTTCATAGTCTCTCTTTTATCAATACTTTTTATTGTGGTTTCTGGTTATTATTTTTTTTAAATAAATATCTGCCTCCTTAATTTTCTAATGTACATATCTTAAAACTGGGCAATGGAGACTTTTTTCTCTTTACTTCTCTTAGCTGAGTTAATGGTAAATATCACTAGAGGATTAATCAGTTCCAGTAGCACAAAGACTTGTCTATAGAGCAATTTAAATTAACTATTACCCTGATAATGCCTCCAATTCTATGACAGGAAAAGTTTTATAGCTCTTCTAATAGACAGGGATACTCTTAATCTCCTATTCCCTACCAGATCTCTGGAAAAACATGTTTTATTTCATGTCAAAATGTACATTTGTTGTTTTCTTATGCCATGTTATGAGTAACTAAATTTAAGTGGAATGAAAATCAATGTTTACTTGAGTCAACACGCCCATTTACTTATTAAAACAATTGTTTATAATCAGCTGCAATGCTTGTTGGAATTATTTATTTTGCCATAATCAGGTAAAACACCTGGGATACTTGCCAGTTGAACATTTTCAACAATACTTTTTTTCTAAGTCTCATTTAGCATGGTTTCATTTTCACTGTAAAAAATTGCTACCCTTTTAAGAAATGAGGGGATATTAAAAAATCAATAGTTAGACCACACAAACAATTCATGACTTACATTGAAATGAATCAGGAGACTATCTCTTTAGTCAGTTTTCATATGAACTTTGATAGGTATTTACTGGGTACTCTTCAGGCCAAGTGCTGAGCATGGCAGTAGACTGGAGATACATTAATTGATCATGGTCAAATGGTTTTTAAAAACTACTGGAGGAGTCAGATAATCACATAATTATTTATACCATTATTAATTACAAGGCCCCTTTGAAGAAGCATCTATTAACTTTGTAAGAACTGACAAAGAAAAGTATGATTAGACATAATGTTATATGAAGATAAATGTCATTCTATGAGACTTTAAGTTTCAGGGAGTGATCCATGCATATAGAAACTTTATTTCTTGTTGTTCAGTCTCTAAGCCTATAAAAAGATGCACGCATCCTAATATTCACTGCAGCACAATTTACAATAGCTAGGACATGGAAGCAACCTAAACGTCCATCAACAGAAGAATGGATAAAAAAGATGTGGCGTGTATATACAATGGAATATTACTCAGTCACGACAAGAAATGAGATGGAGACATTTCCATAGACATGCATAGACTCATGAGGAGGGAGACTGCCGTGCAGAGTGAAGTAAGTCAGAAAGAGAAAAAAAAAATTGTATAATATCTCTTATATGTGGAATCTAGAAAAATGGTACAGATGAATGTGTCTGAAAAGTGAAAATAGAGATGCAGATATAGAGAACAAACTTATGGATACCACGGTGGGAAGGGGGATGGGATGAATTGGGAGATTGGGACTGATATATATACACGACTATGTGTAAAGTAGATAACTAGTGAGAACCTACTGTACAGTGCAGGGAACACGAGTCAGTCCTCTGTGGTAACCTAAATGGGAAGGAAATCCAAAAAAGAGGGGATATATGTATATGTATAACTGACTCTGCTGTACAGCAGAAACTAATGCAACATTGTAAAGCAAGTCTATTCTAATAAAAATTAATTAAAATAATAAATTATTACAATATTCTATTGTATAAATATATGACAGCTTGTTTACTCATTTCCTGTTTCCAATTTTGGCTCCCATGGACAGTTTAAAATAAGGCTTTTATTTTAAAATATATATATATATATATACACACAGACATATTTATTACTCTCAGGTAAATATCTAGGATGGAATTTCTTAGTCATGGTATTAAGTATATGCTTAGTTTTATTTCTTTAAAGTCAGACTTTATTTCAAAGAGATTGTATCACAAGCTTAATAGTTTTAAAAATAATGCTGCCTGTAAGGCTAGAGAAGGACTTGGCAATAGGTAAAAGTAGATAAGGGAAGACAAATCAAATATTGGAACATTACTAGGACCAGTGGAAATAGAGAAGAGTGAATATAATTAAGATCCATTTAGAAGATAGAATAAAAAAGACTTCATCGTGGATATGATTTGAGGGGAGAAAGATGAATTAGTTAAGTTTCAGGCATGAACAAATGGTTGAAGGAGGTGTGATTTACCAAGATGGAAAGCACTGATGGGGTACCAGGTTTAGAGGTAAAATCCTGAGCTCCATTTTGAACAGGTGCAGTTTAATGTGACTGTCTTCTCTCTTGGAAAAATGATTAGCCAATTTGTTACAATTTACATACTTTGAGAACCAGGAGAAAAATAAAAAACAAATGCAACCCATTTTGAAAATGGAAGTGTTAGTCGAGTCAGTCATTTCTGACTATTTGCCACCCCCTGGACTGTAGCCCCCCGCCTCCGCCCCCGCCCAGGCTCCTCTATCCATGGACTTCTCCACGCAAGAATACTGGAGTGGGTAGCCATTTCCTTTCCCGGGGAATCTACCCAACACAGGGATCGAACCCAGGTCTCCTGCATTGCAGGCAGATTGTTTACCATCTGAGCCACCAGGGATGCCTGCAACCCATCTTGCTAAGCACCAAATAAACTTATGTTTTCTAAACTTATGCTTTCCTTGAACTACGACACTAAATAGTATATATTCACTTAAGATTTACTCAAGAAAAGGGAACATTGATTTCTATTATCTGTTCAAGAAAATTGGAGATACAAAGGGAACATTTCATGCAAAGATGGACACAATAAAGGCAGAAATGGCAAGGATCTAACAGAAGCAGAAGAGGTTAATAAGAGGGGGCAAGAATACACAGAACAGCTGTACAAAAAAGGTCTTAGTGAGCCAGATAACCATGATGGTGTGGTCACTCACCTAGAGCCAGACATCCTGGAGTGTGAAATCAAGTGGCCTTAGGAAGCATTACTATCAACAAAGCTAGTGCAGGTGATGGAATTCCATCTGAACTATTTCAAATCCTAAAAGATGATGCTGTTAAAGTGCTGCACTCAATATGTCAGGAAATTTGGAAAACTTAGTAATGGCCACAAGACTGGAACATTTCAATCCCAAAGAAGGGAAATGCCAAAGAATGTCCAAATTACTTTAAAAATGCACTCATTTCACATGCCAGGAAGATTATGCTCAAAATCCTTCAAGCTAGGCTTCAGCAGTATGTGAACTTCCAGATGTACAACCTGTTTTTAGAGAAGGCAGAGGATCCAGAGGTCAAATTGACAACATACACTGGATCATAGAAAAAGCAAGGGAATTCCAAAAGAAACATCTACATCTGCTTCATTGACTATGCTAAAGCCTTTGACTGTGTGGATCACAATGAACTGTGGACTATTCTAAAGGGATGGGAATATCAGACCATCTTACCCTTCTTGAGAAACCTATATGCAGTTCAATAAACAACAGTTAGAACCTTACATGGAACAACTGACTGGCTCAAGATTGGGAAAGGAGTACTTCAAGGCTGTATATTGCCACTCTGCTTATTTAACTTCTGTGCAGAGTACATCATGCAAATATCCAGGCTGGATGAATCACAAACCAGTATTATGATTGCAGGGAAAAATATCAGTGACTTCAGATATGCAGATGATCCCACTCTAATGGCAGAAAATGAAGAGGAACTACAGAGCCTCTAGAGGAGAGTGAAAGATGAGAGTGAAAAAGATGACTTAAAACTTAGCATTCAAAACCCTAAGATCATGGCATGCAGTACCATCACCTCATGGCAGATAGATGGGGAAAAAATGGAAACAGTGATAGATTTCATTTTCTTGATCACCAAAATCACTGAAAACGGTGACTACAGCAATGAAATCTAAAGATGCTTGTTCCTTGGAAGAAAAGCTATGACCAATCCAGACAGTGCATTAAAAAGCAGAGACATCACATTGCTGACAGGGATCCATGTAGTCAAAGCTGTGGTTTTTCCAGTAGTCATGTATGGATGTGAGAGTTGGACCATAAAGAAAGCTGAGCACTAAAGAACTGATGCTTTTGAATTGTGGTGCTGGAGAAGACTCTTAAGAGTCCTTTGGACAGCAAGGAGATTAAACCAGTCAATCCTAAAGGAAATCAATGCTGAATATTCATTGGAAGGATGGATGCTAAAGCTGAAGCTCCATTTGGCCACCTGATGTGAAGAGTTGACATATTGGAAAAGACCCTGAAGCTGGGAAAGATTAACATCAGGAGGAGAAGGGAGAGACAGAGGATGAGATTTCTGTATGGCATCACTGACTCAATGGACATGAATCTGAGGAAACTGTGAGATAGTGGAAGGCAAAGGAGCCTGACATGCTGCAATCCATGGAGTAGCAAAGAGTCAGACACAACTTAGTGACTGAACAGCAACATTTAAGTTATATTCATGTCAGTACCTTGGAATATATGACTTTTGCTTGAAAAAAATCATAGCGCCTTTACTGGACAAGGAGATGATGTATTATAAAAGACTTAAGTAGGATAAATGAATGGATATGATATGGTACAATATTTTCACAGATGGTTGCAATCACTTTGGGAAAAGCTTGGATTCATGTTCATCTATATAAGCTGCTTAGAATAATTCAGATGTAATTCAAAAGTTTACTGGTAATTTAAATCACTAAGCTTATAAACAAACACAAACAGTAATTATAATTCTTTTTTAAGGTGCTGCAGAACTAAAACTCTCTAAATAATGAAGTTAAGTAAAACCTATAAAGAAACTTTTAAAGGTCTTTGTAATTTGTGTTTTTCCCAAAAATAATATGGCCCCTTAATATTAGTGAGGATTCTAATCAAACTGATTTTAGACATGATTTTAGCTGGAGCACATGGTTCCAAGTTAGTTATCCTTGAAACAAGATAATAATATTTTTAAAAATATAAGTGTTATGAAAGATATTAATAGTAAAAATGATAAATAGACTTGTTCCACATATGAAAGGGATATCTACTATCCATTTAATCAATAAATGTGTTTTTATTACTTGAATGTTATAAATGTTGAGAAAAACAATTCAATCTGCATTAACAGTCCCTAACCTCATGTTACCACCTAACACAGTTATGTAAAATAATAAGAGCTGTCATTAAAATGTAATTAAAGAATCACATTTCATGCCAAGCTGTCAACAAGCCTCATTTTGCTAAATTATCTGGATTTTCAGGACCACCTGTCTTCGGGAGGGCTTTTCACTTCCAGGAGGTCAATGAAAGGAAAGGAAAATGAAGATTTTGCCAACCACCTTGTTTATAACCCATTTGCTCCTCACTGGCTCTGGCTTTCCTTCATGCTTTGTATTCCACTGATCTAGTCCTCAAAGGCTTTTTACAGTCAGCTGAAAAATCTAACTAGGAGCTACAAAGAAAAGGGAGAACTATTTTAATAAACACAATTTAAATACTGTAAGATAAGTTTAAATACTGTAAATTTGGTAACAATTAATTTGCTTTTCTGCCCACCAAAGGCCCTTACATTTCCTCTTTTTAATTTTTTTCTTTTTTCTTTTTAACATTTCCTTCTTACTGTTAAACATTTCACTCTTTAGTGACTCATTGTTTCCAACTTGCTAATGTGAAGTCTCTTGATGAAAGTGAAAGAGGAGAGTGAAAAAGTTGGCTTAAAGCTCAACATTCAGAAAACGAAGATCATGGCATCTGATCCCATCACTTCATGGAAAATAGATGGGGAAACAGTGGAAACAGTGTCAGACTTTAGTTTTTTGGGCTCCAAAATCATTGCAGATGGTGACTGCAGGCATGAAATTAAAAGACTCTTACTCCTTGGAAGAAAAGTTATGACCAACCTAGATAGCATATTGCAAAGCAGAGACATTACTTTGCCAACAAAGGTCCATCTAGTCAAGGCTATGGTTTTCCCAGTGGTCATGTATGGATGTGAGAGTTGGATTGTGAGGAAGGATGAGTGCCAAAGAAATTGATACTTTTGAACTGTGGTGTTGGAGAAGACTCTTGAGAGTCCCTTGGACTGCAAGGAGATCCAACCAGTCCATTCTGAAGGAGATCAGCCCTGGGTGTTCTTTGGAAGGAATGATGCTAAAGCTGAAACTCCAGTACTTTGGCCACCTGATGCGAAGAGTTGACTCATTGGAAAAGACTCTGATGCTGGGAGGGATTGGGGGCAGGAGGAGAAGGGGATGACAGAGGATGAGATGGCTGGATGGCATCACCGACTCGATGGATGTGAGTTTGAGTAAACTCCAGGAGTTGGTGATGGACAGGGAGGCCTGGCATGCTGCAATTCATGGGGTCACAAAGAGTTGGACATGACTGAGAGACTGAACTGAACTGAACTGAACTGAATGTGAAGTCTGATAACATATAAGTTTTGATTAGAAAGATTATAATTTTCTAATGATCTACATGTATATTATATTTAAAAATAAATAATACTAAATGGGTTATTATATATAAGAACTGATGCTAAGAGAAAAACCCTGGCTTACATCAAAAAATAATCTGTAGTGACTGACTAGTCAGTGTTTTGCTTTGTTTCTTTTTTTTCCCCAGTATAGTTAGAGATTTATTGGCGTTTAGAAAGTAAGTACTTATACTTACTAAATCACACATCATAGTTTTCCTTTAAATTTCTTAAAATGGTACATTTCTTATGGAAATGCAATGTAGAACTGTGGTTAAAACGCATGCTCAATTGCCAAACTGCTTTTTTTAAATTAGTTTTTAATTGGTGGAAAATTGCTTTACAATTTTGTGTTGGTTTCTGCCATACAACAATGGGAATTAGTCATATATGTATGTGACTGATTTATATATATATATTTATATGTATATATATGATGTATGTGTATATATATATATATATATTTATATATCTTCCCTCTTCAAACTCCCTCCCCTCCCACCAACCCATCTCTCTAGGTCATCCCAGAGTCAGTGAGCCCTGTGTGTTTTTTAGCAACTTCCCATTAACTATCTATTTTACACATGATAGAGTATATATGTCAATGCTACCTTCCCAGTTCGTTCCACCCTTGCATTCCCCTGTGTGTCCACCAGTCCATTCTCTAGTAGGCTCATAAGTGCCATATGGTCCGTCTAGTCAAGGCTATGGTTTTCCCAGTGGTCATGTATGACGTGAGAGTTGGAGTATAAAGAAAGCTGAGTGCTGAAGAATTGATGCTTTTGAACTGTGGTGTTGGAGAAGACTCTTGAGAGTCCCTTGGACTGCATGGAGATCCAACCAGTCCATCCTAAAGGACATCAGTTCTGGGTGTTCATTGGAAGGACTGATGTTGAAGCTGAAACTCCAATACTTTGGCAACCTGATGCAAAGAGCTGACTCATTTGAAAGACCCTGATGGGGAAAGATTGAAGGCAGGAGGAGAAGGGGACAACAGAGGATGAGATGGTTGGATGGCATCATCAACTCAATGGACATGGGTTTGGGTAGACTGCAGCAGTTGGTGATGGACAGGGAGGCCTGGCGTGCTGCAGTTCACGGGGTCGCAAAGAGTCAGACACAACTGAGCGACTGAATTGAACTGATACGAGATTTGTTTTTCTCTTTCTGAGGCTCTAGGTTCTCTCACTACAATAGATTCAAATGTATTCTTTTTTATGGATGATAATATCAGTTCAGTTCAGTTGCTCAGTCATGTCCGACTCTTTGCAACCCCATGGACTTCAGCACGCCAGGCTTCCCTGTCCATCACCAATGCCTGGAGCTTACTCAAACTCATGTCCATCGAGTCAGTGATATCATCAAACCATTTCATCCTCTGTTGTCCCCTTCTCCTCCCACCTTCAGTCTTTCCCATCATCAGGATCTTTTCCAATGAGTCAGCTCTTCGCATCAGGTGGCCAAAGTATTGGAGTTTCAGCTTCAGCGTCAGTCCTTCCAATGAATATTCAGGATGATGATATTCTACTGTATAAATGCAGCACTACTTCTTTAACCATTCGTCTGTTAACGGACATGTAGGTTGCTTTCATGTCTTTGTTATTGTAAATAGTGCTGCAGTGAACACTGGGGTACATGTGTCTTTTAAAACTGTGGTTTTCTCATAGGGCTTCCCTGGTGGCTCAGGTGGTAAAGAACCTGCCTGCAATTCAGGAGACCCAGGTTTGATTCTGGATCAGGAAAATTCCCTAGAGAAGGGATTGGCTACCCACTCCAGTATTTTTGCCCAGAGATTTCCATGGACAGAGGAGCCTGGCGAGCTGTAGTCCACAGGGCTGCAAAGAGTTGGACATGACTGAGTGACTAACAATAACTAACTAACTGGGTATATGCCCAGTGGTGGGCTTGCTGGGTCATGTGGTAGATTTATTTCTAGTTTTTTAAGGAGTCTCCCTACTGTTTTCCATAATGGCCATATAAGCTTTCTCCCCATCCTCTCCAGAATTTGTTTGTAGACTTTTGGATGATGGCTACTCTGAGTGGTGTGAGTGATACTTCATTGTAGTTTTGATTTGCATTTCTCTAATAATGAGCAATGTTGGGCATCTTTTCATGTGTTTATTGCCAGTCTGTATGTCTATTTTGGAGAAATGTTTGTTTAGGTCTTCTGCCCAGGTTTGATTGGGTTGTTTGCTTTTCTGATATTGAGTTGTATAAGCTGTTTATATATTTTGGAGATTAACCCTTTGTTGCTCCATTTGCAATTATTTTCTGCCATTCTGAGGATTGTCTTTTAATCTTATTTATAGTTTCCTTTGCTGTGCAAATGCTTTTAAGTTTTGTTAGGTCCCATTTGTTTAATTTTGCTTTTATTTCCATTAATCTAGGAAGTGTATCTGAGAGAATCATGCTGCCATTTCTGTCAAAGAGCATACTACCTATGTTTTCCTCTAAGAGCTTTATATTTTCTGGCCTTACATTTAAGTCTTAATCCATTTTGAGATTACTTTTGTGTATGGTGTTAGAAAGTGTTTTAATTTTATTCTTTTACATGTTGCTGTCTCAAACTGCTTGGCTTTGAATTGCTGCATTTTCACTGAATTTTCACTGGTTTTCACTAAAAATAACTTTGAGGCTTCCCTGGTAGCTCAGCTGGTAAAGAATCTGCCTGCAATGCAGGAGACCTCAGTTCGATTCCCAGGTCAAGAAGATCCCTTGGAGGAGGGCATGGCAATTCACTCCAATATTCTTGCCCAGGGAAATCCCATGGACAGAGGAGCCTGGCGGGCTATAGTCTATGGGGTTGCAAAGAGTCGGACATGAATGAGTGACTAGGCACACAAAAATGACTTTGGGCAAGTTACTTAATATCTCTGCAATATTGTGGCAGAAGGGGAACCTCTTCCAGGACCCTAGAATGGGCTCTTGTCTAACACTTGGAAAAGAATTGTCCAAGGATACACATGTGCTGACAAAGCAAGAGACAAAGCATATCAGTAAATAAAGGATATAATAGTCATCAGGATTGCAGCCATGCAGCCACCACCCAAGGTGAGCTGGCGAGCCCTTAGGGAACTTGGGAAGGAAACAAAGAGTACCTCTCATCTATCAGCCAGCAGACCGCAGCCACTCTGTAAGGTGATCCCTGAGGAAACTTGGGATGTGAAAACACAGGGTACTGAGATAACTGAGGTGCATATCAAAGAAATGATTTCAGGGAGCCCAGACTCTTGCATCTTCTGATACATAGGAAAGTGCTAAATCTCTTAACTTGGGATTTCTGGTTTTCTGTAATTAACAGTAATCTTTTGATGCTCTGACTACCTGCCCTTCCCTGAAAGACTCCTATATATCCTCACTCTCCTCCTCACTTCCTCAGAGATGGAGATACAGAGTAACGGGGGATACTGCCTTCCAGACTTGAAGTCCTAAAAATTCCTGATGAAAAAAATGTACCTCTCAATTTTCAGGTTGTGACTATATTATTTTTTAAGTTGACATAGATCAGAAGGCGCTCACTTCCTCTGCCATAGCTGGAGATACATTTCCTTGGGCATATCAACCAGTATGACACATTCAGGTGGGCAAAATGGAGTTCACCTTGGGATCAAAGAAGAACTGGGGATAAATCTGAAAATGGAGTTGAAAGTGTGAGGGCTCCCAGATGAGGGGAATCTGCCCAGAAGAAAGCAAAAGAGTTTGGTTGTTGTGGCTAGTGAGTGTGTGAATCAATGGAATCCACAAAATGAAGGTTACTTTAACATTGGCTACTATTAATATAGACCTAGCACCGTGCTAAGCACTGGTAAAATAATGTAGGATATGCTGAAGTACCAAGAGTTACCCTGCAGTGGAGGGGACAGACATATAAACAAAATTACAATGTAATTTAGCAAATGCAAACAAAGAAGTCTGCAGAAGGAGGTTAACTTCTGTAGGCAGCTTGCTCAAAGTTATATAACTAATTCCTTATACAGATGGCCAAGAGGCACATGAAAAGATGCTCAACATTGCTATTAGAGAAATGCAAATCTCCATGCAAATGCAAAAATACAATGATATATAATCTCACACCAGTAAGAATGGTCATAATCAAAATCTCTACAAACAATAGATGCTGGGGAGGGTGTGGAGCAAAGGGAACTCTCCTACACTGTCAGTGGCAATGTAAGTACAACCGCTGTAGAGAACAGTATGGAGGTTCCTCAAGAAATTAGAGATTGAGCTACTGTATGACCCTGCAGTCCCACTCCTGGGACTATATCTGGAAATATATCCTGAGCATATATCCAGAGAAAAACATGGAAGGATACATGCACCCCAAACTGCAGGCAACTGTTTACAATAGCCGAGACATAGGGGCAATCTAAATGTTCACTGACAAATGAGTAGATAATTTAAGTTGTTATTATGGACTTTACTCAGCCACTAAAATGAATGAAATAACGCCATTTTCAGCAACATGAATGGGCCTGGAGATTATCACACTAAGTGAAGTAAATCACACAGAGAAAGACAAATACATGACATTGCTTCTTGGAAACTAAAAAAATTATATGAATTAGTTCAGTTCAGGTCAGTTGCTCAGTTGTGTCCGACTCTTTGTGACACCATGGATTGCAGCACGCCAGGCTTCCCTGTCCATCACCAACTCCCAGAGCTTATTCAAACTCATGTCCATTGAGTCGGTGATGCCACCCAACCATCCCATCCTCTGTCGTGCCCTTCTCCTCCCACACTCAATCTTTCCCAGCATCGGAGTCTTCTCCAGGGACTCAGTTCTTTGCATCAGGTGGCCAAATTATTGGAGTTTAAGCTTCAGCATCAGGCCTTCCAGTGAATATTCAGGACTGATTAGCTTTAGGATGGACTGGTTTCATCTCCTTGCAGTCCAAGGGACTCTCAAGCATCGTCTCCAACACCACAATTCAAAAGCATCAATTCTTTGGTGCTCAGCTTTCTTTGGAGTCCAACTGTCACATCCATACATGACAAATGGAAAAACTATAGCTTTGACTAGAGGCACCTTTGTTGGCAAAGTAATGTCTCTGCTTTTTAGTATGCTGTCTAAGTTGGCCACAGCTTTTCTTCCAAGGAGAAAGCATCTTTTAATTTTATGGCTGCAGTCACCATCTGTAGTGATTTTGGAGCCCTCTCCCACAAATAAAGTCTGTCACTGTTTCCATTGTTTCCCCACCTATTTGCCATGAAGTGATGGGATTGGATGCCACGATCTTAGTTTTCTGAATGTTGAGCTTTAAGCCAGCTTTTTCACTCTCCTCTCTCAATTTCATCAAGGGGTTATTTAGTTCTTTGCTTTCTGCCATAAGGGTGGTGTCATCTGCATATCTGAGATTATTGATATTTCTCATGGCAATCTTGATTCCAGCTTGTACTTCATCCAGCCCGGCATATTACATGATGTACTCTGCACATACGTTAAATAAACAGGGTGACAATATACAGCCTTGACGTAGTCCTTTTCCTATTTGGAACCAGTCTGTTGTTCCATGTCTGGTTCTAATTGTTGCTTCTTGACCTGGATACAGATTTCTCAGGACACAGGTCAGGTGGTCTGTTTTTCCCATCTCAGAATTTTCTACAGCTTGTTGTGATCCAAACAGTCAAAGGCTGTGGCATAGTCGGTAAAGAAGTAGATATTTTTCTGGAACTCTCTTACTTTTTCAGTGATCCAACAGATGTTGGCAATTTGATCTCTGGTTTCTCTGCCTTTTTAAAAACCAGCTTGAACATCTGGAAGTTCACAGTTCAGTTCATGTACTTTTGAAGCCTGGCTTGAAGAATTTTGAACATTACTTTGCTAGCATGTGAGATGAGTCCAACTGTGCAGTAGTTTGAATTCCTTGGCCTTGCCTTTCTTTGGGATTGAATGAAAACTGACCTTTTCCAGTCTTGTGGTCACTGCTGAGTTTTCCAAATTTGCTGGCATATTGAGTGCAGCACTTTCACAGTATCATCTTTTAGGATTTGAAATAGCTCAATTGGAATTCCATCGCCTCCACTAGCTTTGCTTGTAGTGATGCTTCCTAAGGCCCACTTGACTTCACATTCCAGGATGTCTGGCTCTAGGTGAGCGACCACACCATCATGGTTAAAAAGATCTTTTTTGTACAGTCCTTCTGTGTAATCTTGCCACTTCTTCTTAATATCTTCTGCTTCTGTTAGGTCCATACCATTTCTGTCCTTTATTGTGCCTGTCTTTCCATGAAATGTTTCCTTTGTATCTCTAATTTTCTTGAAGAGAACTCTAGTCTTTCCCATTCTATTGTTTTCCTCTATTTCTTTGCATTGATAATTGAGGAAACTTTTCTCATCTCTCCTTGCTATTCTTTGGAACTCTGCATTCAAATGGGTATATCTTTCCTTTTCTCCTTTGCCTTTCAGTTTTCTTCTTTTCTCAGCTATTTGTAAGGTCTCCTCAGACAACCATTTTGTCTTTTTGCATTTATTTCTTTTGGGGATGGTCTTGATCACTGCGTCCTGTACAATGTCATGAACCTCCATCTATAGTTCTTTAGGCACTCTGTCTGTCAGTTGAATTCCTTGAATCTTTTTGTCACTTCCACTGTATAATCATAAGGGATTTGACTTAGTTCATACCTGAATGGTCTAGTGGTTTTCCTAGTTTCTTCAATTTAAGTCTGAATTTTGCAATAAGGAGTTCATGATCTGAGCCACAGTCAGCTCCTGGTCTTGGCTTTGCTGACTGTATAGAACTTCTCCATTTTTGGCTGCAAAGAATATAATCAATCTGTTTTTGGCATTGACCATCTGGTGATGTCCATCTGTAGAGCCTTGTGTTGTTGGAAGAGGGGGTTTGCTATGACCAGTGTGTTCTCTTGGCAAAACTCTGGTAGCCTTTGACCTGCTTTGTTTTGTACTCCAAGGCCAAATTCACCTGTTACTCTAGGTATCTCTTGACTTCCTACTTTTGCATTCCAGTCCCCTATAATGAAATGGACATCTTTTTTGGGTGTTCTAGAAGGTCTTGTAGGTCTTCATAGAACTGTTCAACTTCAGCTTCTTCATCAAAACTGGTTGGGGCATAGACTTGGTTTACTGTGATATTGAATGGTTTGCCTTGGGAATGAACAGAGATCATTCTGTCATTTTTGAGATTGCATCCAAGAACTCCATTTTGGACTCTTTTGTTGACTATGAAGGATACTCCGTTTCTTCTAAGGCATTCTTGCCTACTGTAGTAGATATAATGGTCATCTGAGTTAAATTTTCCCATTCCAGTCCATTTTTTTCCACTGATTCCTAAAATGTCAATGTTCACTCTTGTCATCTACTGTTTGACCACTTCCAATTTACCTTGATTCATGGACCTGACATTCCGGGTTCCTATGCAATATTGCTCTTTATAGCATCGGATCTTGCTTCCATCACCAGTCACATCCACAACTGGGTGTGGTTTTTGCTTTGGCTTCATCTCTTTGTTCTTTCTGGAGTTGTTACTCCACTGTTCTCCAGTAGCATATTGGGCACCTACCGACCTGGGAGTTCATTTTTCAGTGTCCTATCTTTTTGCCTTTTCCTACTTCTCATTGGTTTCTCAAGGCAAGAATACTGAGGTGGTTTGCCATTTCCTTTTCCAGTGGACCACATTTTGTCAGAACTCTTCATGATGACCCATTCATCTTTGGTGGCCCTACAGGGCATGGCTCATAGTTTCATTGAGTTAGACAAGGCTGTGGTCCATGTGATCAGTGTAATTAGTTTTCTGTGATTTTGGTTTTCATTCTGTCTGCCCTCTGGTGGAGAAGGATAAGAGGCTTAGGGAAGCTTAGAGACTGACTGAGAGGGAAACTGGGCCTTGTTCTGATGGGTGGGGCCATGCTTAGTAAATCTTTAACCCAGTTTTCTGTTGATGGGCAAAACTGTGTTCCCTCCTTGTTGTCTGACCTGAGGCCAAACTATGGTGGAGGTACTGAAGATAATGGAGACCTCCTTCAAAAGGCCTGGTGCACACACTGCCACGCTCAGTGTCCCTGACCCTGCAGCAGGCCACCGTGGACTCACACCTCTGTTGGAGATTCCTGGACACTCACGGGTAGTCTGGGTCAGTCTCTTGTGGAGTCACTGCTCCTTTCTCCTGGTTCCTGGTGCACACAAAGTTTTGTTTGTGATCTCCAAAGGTCTGTTTTCCCAGTCCCATGTAAGTTCTGGCTGCTCTATGATGGGGTTAATGGCGGCTTCCTCCAAGAGGGCTTGTGCCATACACAGGTCTGCTGCACCCAGAGCCCCTGCGTTTGTGGCAGGCCACTGCTGGAGGAGATGCTTGGACACTCAAAGGCAGGTCTGGCTCAGTCTCTGTGGAGTCTCCTGGTGTGCACAAGGTTTCGTCTGAGCCCTCCCAGTGTCTCTGGAGGGTATAGCCTATATAGAGCTATATAGTGATTCTAAACCTGATTTCACCCCTCCTACCATCTTGTTGGGCTTCTCCTTTGTCCTTGGACATGGGGAATCTGTTTTTTTTGGTGGGATTCAACATTATCCTGTCAACAGTTGTTCAGCAGTGAGTTGTAATTTTGGAGCTCTCACAGAAGAAGAGCCCATGTCCTTCTACAAACTTATGGTGACCAGGGGGAAGGGTCAGGGAGGAGGCTCAGATTTAGAGTTTTGGATTGACGTGTACGCACTGCTATACTTAAACAGATAACCAGCAGGGACCTACTGTATAGGTACTGTATAGGAACGCTGCTGTATGTTCTGTAATAACTTAAACAGGAAAAGAATTAGAAAAAAAAGAATAGGTATATGTATATGTATAATGGAATCACTTCGCTGTGCACCTAAAACTGATACAACATTGTTAATCAACCACTTGAGAAAAAAAAAAGAAAGAAAGAAAAACCCCACAACTAACTCCTATCACGAAGGGAAGAGAAAGTTTACTTTTCCTTTGGATAAAGCTACTTAGGAAATCCCCTTCATGGATCACAGCCTTGTCATGGCAAAGGGGCTTGGGTAACTCAGTGAAGCTAGGAACCATGATGTGCAGGGCTACCCAAGACAGACGAGTCACAGTGAAGAGTTCTGACAAAACATGGTCCACTGGAGGAGGGAATGGCAAACCACTTCAGTATTCCTGCCAGGAGAACCCCATGAAACTATGAAAAGACAAAAAAAACGAAGACATTGAAAGATGAGTCCCCCAGGTTCAAAGGTATCCAATATGCTACTGGGGGAGAGCAGAGGACACTTAACTAAAAGTTCCAGGAAGAATGAAGCAGCTGGGCCAAAAGTGGAAATGATGCTGGTGGTGAAAGTAAAGTCCGATGCTGTAAAGAACAATACTGCATAGGAACCTGGAACATTAGGTCCACGAATCAAGGTAAATTGGAGGTGGTCAAGCAGGAGGTGGCAAGAGTGAACACTAAGATCTTAAAAATCAGTGAAGTAAAATGGACAGGAATGGGCAAATTGAATTCAGATGACCATTATATCTACTACTGTGGGCAAGAATCCCTTAGAAGAAATGGAGTAGCTCTCATAGTCAACAAGAGTCAGAAATGCAGTACTGGGGTGCAATCTCAAAAATGACAGAGTTATCTTGGTTCATTTCCAAGGCAAATCATTCAACATCACAGTAATCCAAGTATATGCCCCAATCACTGATGCCAAAGAAGTTGAAATTGACTGGTTCTATGACGACCTACAAGACCTACAAGACCTTCTATAACTAAGACTAAAAAGGTTGCCCTTTTCATTATAGGGGACTGGCACGCAAAAGTAGGAAGTCAAGAGATACCCGAAATGACAGGCAAGTTTGGCTGTGGAGTGCAAAGTGAAGCAGGGCAAAGGATAACACAGTTTTATCAAGAGAATACCCTGGTCATAGCAAACACCCCCTTCCAACAACATAAGACAACTACACATGGACATCAGTGGACAGTCAATACTGAAATAAGATTGATTATATTCTTTGTAGCTGAAGATGGAAGAATCTATATATTCAGTAAAAATAAGGCATTGGAGCTGACTATGGCTCAGATCATGAACTCTTTCTTGCAAAATTCAGGCTTAAATTGAAGTAGGGAAAACCACTAGGCCATTCAGATATGACCGAATATCTGAAATCAAATCCTTTATGCATATATAGTGGAAGTGATGAAGAGATTCAAGAGAATAGAGCTCATAGACAGAATGCCTGAAGAACTATGGTCAGAGGTTTGTAAGATTGTACAGAAGACAGTGACCAAAACCATCTTAAAGGAAAAAAAAATGCAAGAAGGCAAAGAGGTTGTCTGAGGAGACTTTACAAATAGCTGAGGAAAGAAGAGAAGGGAAAGGCAGGGGAGAAACAGAAAGATATATCCAACTGAATGCAGAGTTCCAGAAAATATCAGGGATAGATAAGAAGGATTTCTTAAATGAACAATGCACAGAAATAGAATAAAACAATACAACGGGAAAGACTAGAGATCTTTCAAGAAAATTAGAGATATCAAGTTTATATTTCATGCAAGGACGAACATGATAAAGGATAGAAATAGTAAGGACCTGACAGAAGCAGAAGAGATGAAGAAAAGGTGATAAGAACACACAGAAGAACTATACAAAAATGGTCTTAATGACTGGGATAACTACTTTGGTGTGGTCACTCATCTAGAGCCAGAAATGGTGAAGTCAAGTGGGCCTTAGGAAGCATTACAACAAACAAAGCTAGGGGAGGTGATGGAATTCCAGCTGAGCTACTTAAAATCCTATCAGATGATGCTGTTAAAATGCTGCACTAGTTATGTTGACAAATTTAGAAAACTCAGCCATGGACCACAGGACTGCAAAAGTTCAGTTTTCATTCCAATCCCAAAGAAGGGCAACATCAAAGAATGTTCAAACTACCTTACTATTGTGTTCATTTTACATGCTAGCAAGGTTATGCTCCAAATATTTCAAGCTAGGCTTTAGCTGTATGTGAACTGAGAATTTCCAGATATATAAGTTGGGTGTTAAAGAGGCAGAGCAGTCAGAGATCAAATTGCCAACTTTTGTTGGATCATGGAGAAGGCAAGGCAATTCCAGAAAAACATCTACTTCTCCAATGACTACGCTAAAGACTTTGACTGTGTGGATCACAACAGACTGTGAACAATTCTTAAAGAAATGGGAGTACCAGACCATCTGACTTGTCTCCTGAGAAACTTATACGGTCAAGAAGCAATAGTTAGAATCAGACATAGAACTATGAACTGGTTCAAAATTGGGAAACGAGTACGACTAGGCGGTATATTGTCACCCTGCTTATTTAACTTCTATGCAGAATATATCATGTAAAATGCTGAGTTGGATGAATCACAAACTGGAATCAAGATTGCTGGAAGAAATATCAACAACCTCAGATAGGCAGAGAATACCACTCTAATGGCAAAAATTGAAGAGGAACTAAAGAGACTCTTGGAGGTGAAAGAGAAGCGTGAGAAAGTTGGCTTGAAACTCGACTTTCAAAAAATTGAGATCATGGCATCCAGTCCCATCACTTCATGTCAAACAGAAGGAAAAAAAGTGGAAGCAGTGACATATTTTCTTTTCTTGAGCTCCAAAATCACTGTGGACAGTGACTGCAGCCATGAAATTAAAAGACGTTCCTTGGAAGGAAAGCTATGACAAACCTAGGCAGCATATTAAAAAGCAGAGACATCACTTTGCCAACAAAGGTCCATATAGTCAAAGCTATGTTTTTTCCAGTAGTCATGTACAGGTGTGAGAGTGGGATCATATAGAAGGCTGAGTGCCAAACAACTGATGCTTTTGAATTGTGGTGTTGGAGAAGACTCTTGAAAGTCCCCTGGACTTCAGGTGATCAAACCAGTCAATTTTGAAGGAAGTTTGTCTTGAATATTCATTAGAAGAAGTGATGCTGAGGCTGAAGCTTAAGCATCATACTTTGGCAACCTGATGGAAAGAGATGACTCATTGGAAAAGACCCTGCTGCTGGCAAAGATTGAAGGCAACAGAGGAAAGAGGTGGTGGAGGATGAGATGGTTAGATAGTATCACCAACTCAATGGACATGAATATGAGCAAACTTTGGGAGATAGTGAAGAACAGGGGAGCGTTGTGTGCTGCAGTCCATGGGGTCACAAAGAGTCTGACAGGACTTAGCTACCAAACAATAACAACAACTTAGGAAGTACAAGGTACCTCCACCTTGCATCCCAGAGATAAGTGTCTGAACTTGATTTGTCATCTCTCCTCATCACTTGGAATACTACCAGAATAAAATAGACTTTTGTTTGCTTATCTTCTCCAGTGATATTTTCTTTAGCATTTGCCAATACATTTTGCCAATTCTCTTTCAAAATGTCTTAAATTGTACCATATTTCATCCACCTCTCTTTATAGTTACTGTTTTCTTTTGTTCCATCTTCCTTTCTTTTAATGTAGTGAAGAAAGTGTTCATCCTCTACTGAAAAAAATCCATGTTTCTATTTTTGCTCTAATTCCTATCCTTTCTCACTTTTTAAGAAAAGATTTATTTATTTTATTTTTTGGCAGTGCTGGGTCTTGGTAGCTCCTGCGGGCTTTCTCTAGTTGCGGTGAGCAGGGGCTACTCTTTGTTGTGGTGCGTGGGCTTCTTATTGCGGTGGCTTCTCTTGTTGCAGAGCATGACCTCTATGCACGCAGACTTCAGTAGTTGCAGTGTGTGGACTCAGTAGTTGTGGCACACAGACTTAGTTGTTCCGTAGCACTTGGGATCTTCCTGCACCAGGGAACAAATCAGTGTTCCTTGCGTTGCAAAGAAGATTTTTAACCACTGGAAAACCAGAGATGTCCCCTCCCTCACTTCTAAAGGAGTTTGCTCATTCAATCATCTGTTCTCTTTCTTGCAACAGTGATGCCACTAAATATACTAGAATTTTACAAACAGCCTATAAATGTGCTTTAATAGCTTCCATTTTAAAAACAAGATCCTGTAGACTCCCACTCTTGTCCCTTTTGTCAGATCGCCATTCACAGAACAAAGTTCTCAAGAGCTGGGAATCCATTTGTTGAGCTACCATTCACTTTGCAGCCGACTTCTATCTCACTTCAGCCATCATTTATCCTCTAAAACTGCAGTTGTCAAAATCATCAGTGACCTCCAAGTCCAGTGGAAATTTTTCAACAGTTTTTGAGACATCGGGGCAAATTTTCCATCCAAAAATCTAGGTTCTTATTTAATTTAAATTCTACCTTAGTGATCACACTAATTTCCATAGCTTCAGATACAAATACACATCTTTAATGTATCACTTTCTTTAGGACTCAATATCCATATGTTCTCTGATTATCCAAACAGTTGTATTTAGATGTTTTATAAATATCTTAAACATAAGCTATCTAGAACCAAATTTTTTTTCTACCTGTAATTCCCTTATATAAACATTTTTCTCTCAAGTCTATTCTTTTCCAAGAATGACAATATCATTTCCATAGCTTTTCATGCTGTAAGCTTGGGATTCATTCTAATTATTCCCACACCATCCTCATGGTCATCTCTCAATCCAAAGCCATGATGCCTGTTGACAGTGTCAAGATATATTTGAAATCTATCCACTTCCCTTCATATCTATCACTACATTCTAGCATAAGCAATCAGTTCTTTTTCCCCAATTGACATTTCTAATCAATTCAATTAATTTCCACATAGTGATCACAGTGATGTTTTTAAAACACAAATTTGATCATTTCATTTCTCTGCCTTAAATCTTTCGGTGGCTTTCCTAGCATTTAGAATAAATTATACAACACTATTGAGGCCTTCAAAGCACATGATGCCCCCAGCTCCAAAAGAATAAAAGTTATTTCTCCATTCTCTTATTTTTTTCCCATTTCCCCATGATTACCATTAGTCAGTCATACAGATCTTCTCTTACTTCCTATATTCAACCCCAGGGCCTTTGAACATGTTCTTACTAAGATCACTCTTCTTCACTCCATTCTTCACTACATCATCATGAGTTTTACATCAGCCTAAGTAATTGTTTTTATCAGATATATCCAAACCAGTTCTCCCTATACTTACTATCACAGAAAACTGTTCATTTTCTCTTTATCATGTATCATTATTCTGCTTGCTTGTTTATATCTGTATCATTTTCTGTTTTTTTGTTGCCTGTCCACTTCCCAAGCCTGACTAGTCATGAGATTTGGGACTGTGGCTGGCTCCTTAAATATGTATCTACCTCATCCACCATGCTGTCCAACACATTGGGAATGCTCAGAACATTTATTGGCTGAATGAATACTTCTGTCAGAAATCCATTTCTGGCTCTATGTGAGTAAAGTTTACGTTAATATGTGTGGTCCAAATGGACTCACACTAAGAGGATACAAACATTAGTTCAGAATGTTCTTTCTAGTTTCTTGATCTCTTAAATCAGAAGTCACCATAAGACAAGAAATGCCTTTTTCTAAACTGGATTCTGCTTTTAGTGGTCTTTAGAAATTGTGCCTAACGAAGTTCTACTAAGATAATATTTTATAAAATTATCCTGACTGAGTGAAAATGGGCAAAGAATGGGCTGAATTTGGCTGCTGCTCTACACAAATAAGAGTTTAGCTATATACTCGAGATCACATGGGATGTGCATTCACAGCCACAGCTATTCAGTGCTGCTCTGTGGCTCTATTGAGATCATAAACAATAAAGAGACCAGAATCAAGGCTTCCCCAGAAAGAAACAGGAAACTTCAAATCTCCTAAGTCAGCACAACTCTTGGAAATTGTTCCCTTGGAGAAAGCAAATGCTCAGGAACACAAATTAGTTATCAAAAGAGATTTATGGTAAAGCAATGTAAGAAAGTATTTTATATATACATTAGATGTACAAACAAACATAAACCCAAACCCACTAAATAGCTGAATTATGTCTAGAAATCAATTTTATTTAGTATTCAGCACTGTGAAATTCTGTGATGGAGCTAAACTTTTAATAAGAATTTTTGTTTTTTTTTTCGGATGAGTCATTCTTTTATCTTGCGAATACACTTTTCTGTGATTGTCCACAGAAATGAATGGGTATGAGCAACAACAGTTTACACATTAGGTTAAAAAAATCAAGTATAATTAGTTTGACTTGAAATTGTATCCCCATTTTTGATTGTATGGCATAGTGAGCGTATGTGAGCTCAAAGTAAGAAGGTTATAAGCAGCTGGTTTTGTCTGTTTCTAAAAATAAGTATTGCCCTCAAATTAGCTTTTTAATACTCACATAGTCAAAATGAATCTTATAAACTCAGAATAAATAAATGTTCTATTTTGCTCAAAGCCTTTCTTAAACTCCAGGGTCTCAGTTAGGCACTCATATGCCTCTGTGTTCCATAATGATTTGGACACATAAGCTTTATTGTTATGTTTAGCCCCTGATGTATTCTACAGCACTTGAAAGCAGAAAGAATATATTTTACATGTAGGTTTCTATGGCCCAAAGCAGATGCCAAATGAAAATTTTCAGTTTGATTTATTAATAATATTTTTGAAATATTTTTACTTAGCTTGCTTGGAGTTGGTGCATGGGGATGACCCACTGAGATGTTATGGGGAGGGAGGGGAGGGGGGTTCATGGGGTACATGTAAGAATTAAAGATTTTAAAATTAAAAAAAAAATTACTGATTCCATTTCAAAAAAAAAAAAGAGTCATTGTGTGCAATATTATATATTTCTAACTCACTCTATCTCTACGTATGGTGAGAAATTGAAATTGGGATACTCCTTAAACATGCGATAAGTAATTTATATAGAAATCCAAAAGTCCATAAAAATTCTGAAACATAAGCAAAGTAATATAAAATAATGTATGCACACATAAGCATATATATATTATGTATGTATATGTATATATGTACATAAAAAATCTATCAGATATACTTTTTTTAATAATAAAACTAAATGCTAGGGAGAATACAGTGGAAGAGCTATTACTATTGGCAGAAATATGAATTTTATTCAACCATTTTTGAAAAAAGTTGAGAATTCTGTAATAAAAATTAATAAGTGATAATCACAAAGATTATTGCTTAACAGTATTCATTGTATTTATTGTAGTAAATACTACTTAATGAGGGAAAAAATCTTAAGTATCCAACAATAATACTTATGATGCTCTAAAATGAATTTTGCACCATTAGTCTTAGGTTTACAAATAATTTTAATAACAGGAAATACTCATGAATTAAAGTTAAGCTGAAAATAAAGCATATGCAATTATTTGGTGAAAGTGTGTGCATGCATGTGCACTTGTAGAATTTCTAAAAAGTAATATGAGAAAGAAAATAAGCCTCCTGTTAAAAATAGCAGAATGATTTTTTTTTCATTTATCACTGCCCTACTATTGCAATTTTTAAATAAGAGTAAAGGAAATAAACCTAGAGACAGACATTCTGGAGTGTGAAGTCAAGTGGGTCTTATAAAGCATTGCTATGAACAAAGATAGTGGAGGTGATGGAATTCCAGCTGAGCTATTTAAAATCCTAAAATATGATGCTATTAAAGTGCTGCACTCAATATTTCAGCCAATTTAGAAAGCTCAGCAGTGGCCACAGGACTGGAAAAGGTCAGTTTTCATTCCAATCCCAAAGAAGGGCAATGCCAAAATGTTCAAACTAACATACAATTGTGCTCATTTTACGTGCTAGCAAGGTAATGCTCAAAATTCTTCAAGCTAGGCTTCAGCAGTACATGAACCAAGAACTTCCAGATGTACAAGCTGGGTTTAGAAAAGGCAGAGTATGTATATGCGTGTGTTGTGTGTTCAGTCACTCAGTCATGTCCAATTCTTTGCAATCTTATGGACTATAGCCCGCCAGGTTCCTCTGTCCATGGGATTCTCCAGGTAAGAATACTGGAGGGGGTTGACAGGCCCTTCTGCAGGAGGTTTTCCTGACCCAGGGAATGAACAAGTGTTTCTTGCATTTCCTGCATTGAAGGCAGATTCTTTAGCGCTGAGCCTCCTTTGAGGGAAGCCTTAAAGGAGGAGTAACCAGAGATGGAATTGCCAACATCTGTTGGATCATAGAGAAAGCAGGGAAATTCCAGAAAAAACATCTACTTCTGTTTCATTGTCTACAAGAAAGCTTTTAACTGTGTGGATCACAGCAAACTGGAAAATTCTTAAAGACATGGGAAAACCAGACCACCTTATCTGTCTCCTGGGGAACCTGTCTGTGGGTCCAGAAGCAACAGTTAGAACTGACATGGAACAACAGACTGGTTCAAAATTGGGAAAGGAGTATGACAAGGCTGTATATTGTCATCCTGCTTATTTAACTTCTGTGCAGAGTATTCAATTGTGCCCAACTCTTTGCAACCCCATGGACTATAGCCCACCAGACTCCTCTGTTCATGGAATTTTCCAGGTAAGAATATTGGAGTGGGTTGCCATTTTTTTCTCCAGGGGATCTTCCTGATCCAGGGATGAAGCCCACATCTCTTGTGCCTCCTGCATTGGAAGGAGGATTCTTTTACCACTAGCACCATCCATGTGAAATGCCAGGTTGGATGAAACACAAGCTGGAATCAAGACTGCCAGGAGAAATACAATCTCAGATATGCAGATGATACCCCTCTAATGACAGAAACTGAAGAGGAACTAAAGAGCCTCTTGATGAGGGTGAAAGAGGAGAGTGAAAAAGCTGGCTTAAAACTCAACATTTAAAAATCTAAGATCTTGGCATATGGTCCCATCACTTCATGGCAAATAGAAGCAGAAAAACTGGAAGCAGTGACAGATTTTATTTTCTTGGGTTCCAAAATCTACTGCAGCCATGAAATTAAAAGATGCTTGCTCCTTGGAAGGAAAACTATGACAAACCTAGACAGCATATTAAAAAGCAGAGACATCATCATTTTTCTAATAAAGGTCCATATAGTCAAAGCTATGGCTTTTCCAGCAGTCATGCATGAGTGTGAGTTGTACCATAAAATATGCTGAGTACCTAAGAATTGATGCTTTTTAATTGTGTTGTTAGAGAAAACTCTTGAGAATCCCTTGGACTACAGGGAGATCCAACCAGTCAATCCTAAAGGAAATCAACCTTGAATATTCATTGGAAGGACTGATGCTGAAGCTGAAGCTCCAATACCTTGGCCACCTGATGAGAAGAGGCAACTGATTGGAAAAGATCCTGATGCTGGGAAAGATTGAAGCCAAAAGGATTAGGGGGTGGCAGAGCATGGGATGGTTAGTTAGCATCACTGACTCGATGGACATGAATTTGAGCAAGTTCCAGGAGATAGTGGAGGATAGAGGAGCCTGGCATGCTGCAGTCCATGGGATCACAAAAAATCTGTCAGACTGAACAACAAAGAAAGTAAAAAGTATAAATTCAATAGATGTAAAAAATAAACAAGAGAAGAAATGACAGATGAAAAATTATGGAAGATAGAGAGAACTTGGATAAAACTCAGCTTTCTGCAACATGACATGAATTACTCAGAGAAAAATTTTCTATAATGAAAAAATTAAATTTTTTGATATGATAGTCTTTTTTAATGGATTGCTGAATTTCTTCAAGTATGTCTCTTCCTGGTAAAACAAACAAACAAACAAAAAGAAAAATAGCCAAAAAAGAAGAAGAAGAAAAAAGAAATCTGTGTTCTGGGGCTCATGCTGGGAGCAATAAGTAGATTAGAAAAGCAATGATTCCATGAAGTTGGAAGCTAATATCAACACAGAACCAGATGTTGGAACTAGGGCAATAAATGATAAAGTGGTTGAAAAATTTTTCTTTTCATATTGAGGTAAGACTTTTGGGGAGCTACATAGCCATTCCAGATTGGTCCCATTCCCTCATTCCTTCCAGGAGCAAAAACCTTCTCAATCAAGATTTCCTATAGGTCAGATCAGCCAATGAACTCATAATCAAAAGTCACCAACCTTGTGAGGAGGCAGAAGAGAAATAATAAATACCAGATCTAGGTACTCACATACTACGTATATTAGAATTGACAGCTATAGAATACAGAACAAATAAGTAAGAATGTTTAAATAAACAAAAGATGAAACCTCAGAGATTAGAATAAAATCAGGTAAGAACAGGTAGTTAAAAAATAAATACCTTTTAGAAATGCAAAACATTATTGGTGATATTTTAAATCTAAAGAATGAGTTAAAAAGAGGACATTTATGACCTAAAGAAATATCTGAATAAATTAACCAGAATTTGCAATTTAGAAAAAGAAGGATATGGGAAACATTGAAAAGAAATTAAGATATATTAACAATTGAATGAGAAAGTCCAATAAGCCTTTAATAAGAACAGACAGAATGGTTTTCAGTGATGACTAAGACAGACAGTCTACTAGCTCCTGCGCTCCCCACTGATTATAATGAAAAATTCTATATAAAATACAGAAAACAACTACCTGAGGACTCTGCAAAATCAACAAAATCAGGCAGACTGGGTGGGACGGGAAACCCAAACTTGGAGAAACAATTCATCTGGGTGTGAATTTCTCCTTTGTTTTACAATTTTTTCATTGCTTTGCCTCAGGGTAGGCCTAGATCTGAGCTTAAAACAATACAAATTTATTATCTCACAGTCTATAGATCAGAAATTTAGGAATGATAGTACTGGATTCTCTGCCCTGGTTCTCACTGGATGAAAAATCACCCTGTGCTTTTATCTGGAGGTTCTGGAGTAGAATTCACTTTCAGGCTCATTCAGGTGATTGCAGGACTAAAGCCCCTGTTTTCTTCCTGGCTGTGGGCAAAGACCCATTCTCATTGCTTCTTTGATTCATGGTCTCCAGCATCTTCAGCGGAGAAGGTAATGGCACCCCACTCCAGTACTCTTGCCTGGAAAATCCCACGGACGGAGGAGTCTGGTAGGCTGCAGTCCATGGGGTTGCTAAGAGTCGGACACGACTGAGTGACTTCACTTTCACTTTTCACTTTCATGCATTGGAGAAGGAAATGGCAACCCACTCCAGTGTTCTTGCGTGGAGAATCCCAGGGACGGGGGAGCCTGGTGGGCTGCCCTCTGTGGGGTCGCACAGAGTCGGACACGACTGAAGCGACTTAGCAGCAGCAGCAGCAGCATCAGCAGCATCTTCAAACCTGGCAAAAAGCTCATTAAGTCCTTCAGTGCTTTCTCAATCCTAGAAGATCAGACTTTCTCTTCTATTGGCTCTCCCTGACTTTCACTTCTGTATTTAAGAGCTTATGTGATGACATGGGCCCATCTGAATAATTCAAAACAGTGTTCCTATTTTAAGGGCAAGCAGTATTATAATTACGTCTCAGTTTTTAGAGATTAGAGCCTGGGGTATTTGGGAAGCTATTTTAGAATTTAATTTATCACACTTCACAAAACCATTTAGAGATAATTCTTCAATTCTCTGAGTTTGTATAAGGCTGTAATTAATCATTTCTTAAATATTTGATATAGCTTACCTATAACGTATTTCTGATCCACTGCTTTCTTATTGTTTCTCTAATTTATTTACTTATTGGTAAAATATTAAATATTTATTTATTATTTATTACTAATATATTATTCTACTTATTCAGTGTTAATATAGTTTATCTCTTTTTCTAATCTGTTTTGAGATATTTATTAAATTCATTAGTCATTTTGAAGTATCACCTATTAGCATTTTTGCTTATTTTTATTTTTTCAGAATTAATTACCATAAATATATATATTTCTTTTTCTTTTTTTCTTTTGGTTGCATTGTGCAGCCTGTTGGATCTTAGTTCCCTGCTCCTTGCATTAGAAGCACAGAGTCTTAACCACTGGACCACCTGGGAAGTGCCACTATATTTTTCTTTTTTATTTCCTTCTTTCTACTTCTTTTAGGCTAGTTCTGCTGTTCTTTTTCTAACTTCTTAAGTTAGATTTTAGGTTAAAAAATTTTTTTTGAATCACATTAAAATCATATAATTATATATGTCCCTGATGCATATTTTTCAGCTCTTATGAATAATTGGTATGTAGCCATTAGATAAAGTTTAACTGTTTAAATATTTTCTATCTTTGCTGATATTTCTAAAAACAGATTTAGCCATCTGTTTCTTAAAAGTTCGTTAAAATGTGCTACTATGAATGTCTCAATTTTTCCTTGTAGTACTTTTAAAGTATTTTGAAATCATTTTATCATACATAAAATATTACAGTTTCTTACCTTGTAGTATGAGGTAGTTACCCTTTCTTTTGTTCTCTCATAATAATTTAAGTCTCAGAACAACTTCACTTAATAAAACTGGAACCTAGGACTTTTCTGTAGTATTTTCTGTTTTACACCATTTTGGTGTCGACATTTCTTCTTTTTGTTTTAATGTCTATTGGGCTTCGGTGGCTCAGATGGTAAAGAATTCGCTTGCTATGCAGGAAACCTGGGTTTGATTCCCGGGTAGGGAAGATCCCCTGGAGAAGGGAATGGCAACCCACACCAGTATTCTTGCCTGGAGAATCCCATGGACTGAGGAACTTGGTCTACAGTCCATGGGGTCACAAAGAGTGGGACACGACTGAGCAACTAACCCTTTCACTTTCACTGGGCTTCCCAGGTGGCCCTAGTGGTAAAGAATCCGTCTGCCAGTGCAGGAAGTGTGAGACTGCAGGAAGTGTGAGACTGTTCCTAGGTCAGGAAGGAGGAGGGCACAACTATCCACTCCAGTATTCTTGCCTGAAGACTCCCATGGGCAGAGGAGCCTGGTGAGCTACATACAGTCCATGGGGTTGCAAACAGCCGGACAAGACTGAAGCAACTTAGCACCCAGGCATGCACTGCAGGTATATGGATGTTGTTCTTAAAATCCTTAATTCAATTTTCAACTATTAATTAGTGCTTAGTCCATTTAGGTGCTTCCCTGGTGGCTCAGATGGTAAAGCGTCTGCCTGCAATGAGAGAGACCAGGTTCAATCCCCGGGTCAGGAAGATCCCCTGGAGAAGGAAATGGCAATCCACTCCAGTATTCTTGCCTGGAAAATTCCATGGACGGAGGAGCCTGGTGGGCTACAGTCCATGGGGTTGCAAGAAGTCGGACACAATTGAGCTACTTAACTTTCTTTCTTAGTCCATTTATACTAATGATGACTACTCATCATTCAGTTCATACTTAATATGTTAATGTTTCTCCTTTTCCCTGCTTTTTATACTTTCTTTCTTTTTCTCTTGTTTTCTTTTGGATTGACCATTTTTTAATTTTATTTGTTTTTTCACAGGAACTTGGCAGGCTATAGTTCAAGGGGTGGTCGAGTTGGACACTACTGAGCAACTGAGCACACAATACTTTGGAAGCTACATAATCTATTTCTGTTCTTTCAGTGTTACCCTATAAATTTTTGAAGAACATCTTGCAAAGACTTACTTTACACATTCATATGAATTTGTTCTTTTATTACAGACTCAGAAATATTTTAAAATGGATTGCTTACAATTTACTCAGCATTTTATCGCAATTTTTGCTGGGAAATATTTTAATAACTTACTGGAAGCAGTAGCTCCTAAAGCTAGTATTTTTTACTGTGAAAGAAATCCTCACTTAAAACATATATAACTTGTTAAGATGGACATTTATTTTTTTAAAGGAAGGATTATGAACCAAGTAATATGTCTGAAAAACTGAGTGAAATGTTAAAATACTAGAAAGAAAAGGAGAAATACTAGAAAGATTAAAAAGTGCCAAATATGTTCCAAGTGGAAATGGAAAATGTAAAAATATTAATACAGTTTAAGAAATTGAAGTAAAAACAGAGTCCTTTAGAGATAAATTCTATAAAATTTTAAGAAATAATTTTATATTAAACAATTTATTTCAGAAAAAATATCTTTACTATAAGGTGGTTTTGTATATTAATTTCTTTTCCTACTATAGTCACTTTATTTTAGGTCATTGCTTTATATTTGGAGATTTTCCTGCAATGCAGGAGACCCAGGTTTGATTGCTGGGTCAGGGAGATACCCTGGATCTTCTGCTGTTCTTTTTTAACTTCTCAAGTTAGATTTTAGGTTAAAAAGGTTTTTTTCAATCACATTAAAAACATATTTATGTCCCTGATGCATATTTTTCTTACACTAATCTGGAAATCTTTGTCCTTTAAAAGAGTAGAGGATAATTTTATTGTTTAAAAAAACCAACACATTTTTTATGATTCTACTTCTTTCAGCTTTGGCACAAATTGTTTATAAAAATTAAAGATATTCCAGGTATTCATCCCCTATAGTTTCTGCTCTACGATCATTTTTTTAAAAATGGCATGTGTTCAGTGATTCCTAACCACTTAATGTTGTAACTAACTTATCATCTTGGGTTCACAAAGATGATTTGATTAAAATTTATTATATACTGAGGTTTTCTATGGCTTTGATGGACATTAGTAAGTTCTACTTTAGAATCTTTCCAGGCTAAAATCAAGGATGCCAGAGTGTGAACGTTAATTTTTGTAGTTCTGATCAGTTATGTGTTGAAATTGACCCAAAATTGGGTTTTGAGGGAAATCTTCATTTTGGTAATAGTATCATGATCACCTGTAGTTGTTGTTTAGTTGCTAAGCTGTGTCTGACTTCTTTTGCAACCTATGGGCTGTAGCCTGCCAGGCTCCTCTACCCATGGGATTTCCCAGACAAGATACTAGAGTGGGTTGCCATTCTCTCCTCCAGGGAATCTTCCTGACCAGGAGATTGAACCCGCACCTTCTGCATTGGCGGGCGGATTCTTTACCATTGAGCCATCAGGGAAGTCCCATCCTGATGGCTAGGTAAATATAAGCTAAATAATGAACTTTTTCTCTTTCTTCTTTGGGACAGTTTAAATAATATTGCAAAATCTATTTTCTGAAGGATCAATATAATTTACCTATCTAGTACAATTTACCTACCTAGTCCATTTTGGGGGAGTTAATGTGTGATTCATTCAATAGCCCTTGATCTAGTTGAAGTTTTTAACATCTTAGGGGTGAATTTTGATCATTTTTGTTTCCTGAAAAATTATCAATTTCATACAGTTTTTCAGTTCTTTTGTATAGTTTTTGTAAAAGGACCAAAGTATTTTTATTATTTTAAATATTATACATATGTTTATTTCCTTAGTGTTTATGTGTGCTTCTATATATGATTTTTAAAATATTACATTATTACATTATTTAGAGGTTAATTAATTTCATTAGTTTACTTAATAAATGGTTTTATTATTATTTATTGGTTCTACTAATTTCCTGTTTTCTAATTCTCAATTCTTTGTCACTGTTCAATCCTTCAGATACTTTTCCTCAGAATAATTTTCTAACTACTTCTATTAAATATTCAGATCAATTATTTTCATATTCTTTGTTAGTAATACAGCCACTAGGTCTCTATATTTTCTTATGAGCCTTTTAAACTATATGCCACAAGTTCTAATATATGGTATATTCCTTATAATTATTTTTATTATGCCTTTTGTTTCTATTTGAAACATCTTTATTTTCAGTTTGCTCATTTAATACTGAGTTTAAAAAAACTTTATTGAGATGTAATCCATATAATATATAAATCACTCTTTCAAAGTATATAATTGCTTTTTTATTTTTATTTATTCTTTGGCTGGTCTGAGAAGCATGTGGAATCTTAGTTCCCTGACTAAGGAACTGAACGTCTGCCCTCTGCAGGGGAAGCAAGGAGGTTTTTTTTTTTTTTTTTCAATTGGAGGAGAATTGCTTTACAGTACTATGTTGGTTTCTGCCATATATTAATATGAATCAGCTATAGGTATATGTATGTCTCCTCCCTCTTGAATTTCAGTACCACTTCTCACCCTATCCCACCCCTCTAGATTGTCACAGAGCACTGGATTTAATCAGGGAGTTTTAGGATTGCTAGGGAAGTCTGAGTGTTTTACTACTTGTATATTTTATTTTAATTTCTAGTTTTAGCTCATTTTAACCACAAATGATGTCAACTTTTTGAAATTAGTTAAGATTTCCTTCCTGCCTTAAAATGTGGTCTGTTAATATGCCTGCATGCTTGAAGAAAAAGTAAACTATTACTTTTCAGTGCATAAAATTTGTTTTTGCTATTTGTTTCAATGTTTATTCCTTGATTGTAATGACAGATATACTTGATCTCTGGTCTGTTTTCATATTTGTATTAGAATTTTTGAAGGTTTCTATTTTTTAAAACTCTTTAATTAGTTTGCTACAACGTTGCTTCTGTTCTTTGCTTTGGTTTTTTGGCTGCAAGCCGTATGGGATCCTAGCTCCACAACCAGGGATCGAACCCACAATCCCTGCATTGGAAGGTGAAGTCTTAAGCACTGGACCACCAGGGAAGTCACTTGAATGCTTCTTTTGTCTTTCTGTAACATTCTTATTCTTACTGTTTTCCTTTCTACTATTTTGGTTCTATGTCTATATTTGAAAGAATTAAATTCTTATTCAATGGTTTCTCTTGCTTCTTCCTTTCTTTTTTGGCTGAAATTCATTATTAATTATTACTGTCAAAAGAGGCTATATTCATCAATGCTGTATTTCCCGAAATACTCTCCAGTAGAAACTGCTGATATAAGTAGAAAGGCAGATGTAGAATATGCTCCAGTATTAGAAAAATCACAATTTTTCCATTTATCATTCTTTATCCTTGTGCCTGGAAATGGCTATAAGAGTTCCAGTCTTCACATCTATATAAAATTATAATGTCCAGAGGAAGAGAAACAGCTCTTTTCTCTTTTAGCAGCAGTCCCTCAGGAGATAGATAATAATTCTTCCAATATTCCTACCAAACTTCTCTTTGCATATCATTGATTCAAATTGTGTCACATGCCCATTGCTGAACACACTGGTGTTTGTAGGAGAAGTTGATAGCTACATATGACAGATCACTGAACCTATCACTGATAAGGTAATATAGACTTACACTAATATGAGAGATGCATAGGCTAAGGTTACTTAGGAAAAATGCAGGGTAGCACTTGGAAATAGGGAAATGGATGCTGGTACGGAACCAGCAATTGTCACATGTTAGTTTCATTTTAATTATTAGTCTCCTTTGAAATGGGGGAATTCATTCTGCACCAGCTTCTAACTGAAGTTTAGTGCTGGAGAGAGGTTGAGGACTTTGCAGAATCAGCATGAGGCTTGGATTTAAACGTGGTTTTCTGATCATTATCTTCTTACCTCTACTGGGTACTCTGCCCTTAGAAGAGTCTCTTCTCTTAGAGTTCTCTATTACTTTCCTTTGAGGTGAGCAGGTACATTGGATCTTATGTGATGTGCTTGTATGTATATGTGTGTTTTGTTTTGTTTTGTTAGGTTTTATTCCTACCCATATGATGGGTCATGGTGGAACGTCTGACAAAATGTGGTCCACTGGAGAAGGGAATGGCAAACCACTTCAGTATTTTTGCCATGAGAACCCCCTGAACAGTATGAAAAGGCAAAAAGATAGGACACTGAAAGATGAACTCCCCAGGTCGGTAGGTGCCCAATATGCTCCTGGAGATCAGTGGAGAAAAAACTCCAGAAAGAAAGAAGATATGGAGCCAAAGCAAAAGCCACACCCAGTTGTGGATGTGACTGGTGATGGAAGCAAGATCCAATGCTATAAAGAGCAATATTGCATAGGAACCTGGAATGTTAGGTCCATGAATCAAGGTAAATTGGAAGTGGTCAAAGAGGAGATGGCAAGGGTGAATGTTGGCATTTTAGGAATCAGCAAACTAAGATGGACTGGAATGGGTGAATTTAACGCAGAAGACCATTATATCTACTGCTTTGGGCAAGAATCCCTTAGAGGAAATGGAATAGTCATCATAGTCAACAAAAGAGTCTGAAATGCAGTACTTGGATGCAGTCTCAACAACAGAAGGATCTCTGTTCGTTTCCAAGGCAAACCATTCAATACCACAGTAATCCAAGTCTATGCCCCGACCAGTAATGCTGAAGAAGCTGAAGTTGAACAGTTCTATGAAGACCTACAAAACTGTCTAGAATCAACTCCCAAAAGTGGTGTCCTCTTCATTATAGGGGAATGGAATGCAAGAATAGAAAGTCAAGAAACACCTGAAGTAACAGGTAAATTTGGCCTTAGAGCACAGAATAAAGCAGGGCAAAGGCTAATAGAGTTTTGCCAAGAGAACACACTGGTCATAGCAAACACCCTCTTTCAACAACACAAGAGAAAACTCTACACGTGGACATCACTAGATGGTCAACACTAAAATCAGATTGATTATATTCTCTGCAGCCAAAGGTGGAGAAGCTCTATACAGTCAGCAAAAATAAGACTAGGAGCTGACTGTGGCACAGATCATGAAATCCTTATTGCCAAATTTGGACTTAAATTGAAGAAAGCAGGGAAAACCACTAAGCTATTCAAGTATGACCTAAATCAAATCCTTATGATTATACAGTGAAAATAGATTTAAGGGACTAAATCTGATAGTGCCTGGTGAACTACGGATGGAAGTTTGTGACATTGTACAGGAGACAGGGATGAAGAGCATTCCCAAGAAAAAGAAATGCAAAAAGGCAGAATGGCTGCCTGAGGAGGCCTTACAAATAGCTGTGATAAGAAGAGAAGCAAAAAGCAAAGGAGAAAAGGAAAGATATACCCATTTGAATGCGAAGTTCCAAAGAATAGCAAGGAGAGATAAGAAAGTTTTCCTCAGTGATTAGTTCAAAGAAATAGAGGAAAACCAATAGAATGGGAAAGACTAGAGATCTCTTCAAGAAAATTAGACATACCAAGGGAACATTTCATGCAAAGATGGGCACAATAAAGGACAGATATGGTATGGAGCTAACAGAAGCAGAAGATATTAAGATGAGGTGGCAAGAATACATAGAAGACTTATACAAAAAGATCTTCATGACCCAGATAATCACGATGATGTGATCATTGACCTAGAGCCAGACATCCTGGAATGTGAAGTCAAGTGGGCCTTACAAATAAAGCCAGTGGAGGTGATGGAATTCCAGTTGAGCTATTTCAAATCCTAAAAGATGATGCTGTGAAAGTGCTGCACTCAATATGTCAGCAAATTTGGAAAACTCAGCAGTGGCCACAGGACTGGAAAAGGTCAGTTTGCATTCCAATCCCTAAAAAAGGCAATGCCAAAGAATGCTCAAACTGCCACACAATTGCACTCATCTCACACACTTAGTAAAGTAATGCTCAAAATTCTCCAAGCCAGGCTTCAACAATACGTGTACCATGAACTTCCAGATGTCTAAGCTGGCTTTAGAAAAGGCAGAGCAATGAGAGATCAAATTGCCAACATCTGCTGGATCATCGAAAAAGCAAGAGAGTTCCAGAAAAACATCTATTTCTGCTTTATTGACTATGCCAAAGCTTTTGACTGTGTGGATCACAGTAAATTCTGGAAAATTCTGAAAGAGATGGGAATACCAGATTGCCTTTCCTGCCTCTTGAGAAATGTGTATGCAGGTCAGGAAGCAACAGTTAGAACTAGACATGGAACAACAGATTGGTTCCAAATAGGAAAAAGAGTACGTCAAGACTGTATATTGTCCCCATGGTTATTTAACTTATATGCAGAGTACATCATGAGAAACGCTGGGCTGGATGAAGCACAAGCTGGAATCAAGATTACCAGGAGAAATATCAATAACCTCAGATATGCAGATGACACCACTTTTATGGAAGAAAGTGAAGAAGAACTAAAGAGCCTCTTGATGAAAGTGAAAGTGGAGAGTGAAAAAGTTGGCTTAAAGCTCAACATTCAGGAAACAAAGATCATTGTATCCAGTCTCATCACTTCATGGCAAATAGATGGAGAAACAGTGGAAACAGTGTCAGACTTCATTACTTTGGGCTCCAAAATCACTGAATATGGTGATTGAAAGACACTTATTCCTTAGAAGAAAATTATGACCAAATTAGACAGCATATTAAAAAGCAAGAGACGTGTGTTACTTTATCAACACACGTCCATCTAGTCAAGGCTATAGTTTTTCCAGTGATCATGTACAGATGTGAGATTTGGACTATAAATAAAACTGAGCACAGAAGAATTGATGCTTTTGAACTGTGGTGTTGGAGAAGACTCTTGAGAGTCCCTTGGACTGCAAGGAGATCCAACCAGTCCATCCTGAAGGAAATCAGTCCCGAGTATTCATTGGAAGGACTGATGCTGAACCTGAAACTCCAATCCTTTGGCCACCTGATGTGAAGAGCTGACTAATTTGAAAAGACCCTGATGCTGGGAAAGATTGAAGGTGGGAGGAGAAGGGGACGACAGAGGATGAGATGGTTGGATTGCATAACCGACTCAATGCACATGAGTTTGAGTCAACTCTGGGAGGGACACTGAGGCCTGACGTGCTGCAGCCCATGGGGTTGCAAAGAGTTGGACATTAGTGAGTGACTGAACTGAACTGATATGACTGTCATTCACAGCTGCAGAATTGATTGCCATCTTAGCCTTGCTCCTCTATTCTGCCACACAAACACTCTGGAAATCGAAAAGTCTTGAATTTTTAATATTCTTTTTCATGTCAACACTGTCTATAGGCTATCGTTTTGAATTTGGCTCAGGTACACAACTAAACTGCATTTGTTTCCTATGACCTTGTATGCTTAGTTGCTCAGTCCTTGTCAACTCTTTGAGACCCCATGGACTGTGGCCCACCAGGTTCCTCTGTCCATGTGATTCTCCAGGCAAGAATACTGGAGTGAGTTGCCATTCCTTTCTCCAGGGCCTATGACCTTGTACTCATAAATGATTGCTGGTTTCATGTCCACAAACTATAAATGCTGGAGAGGGTGTCGAGAAAACGGAACCCTCCTCCACTGATGGTGTGAAGGTAAACTGGTATAGTCAGTATGGAGAATAGTACGGAGGTTCCTTTAAAAACTAAAAATAGAACTACCATTTGATCCAGCAATCCTATTGCTGGGCATATAACTGGAGAAAACCATATTTTGAAAGGTATATGCACCCCAATATTCATTGCAGCACTATTTAAAGTAGCCAAGACATGCAAGCAACCTAAATGTTGATCAACAGAGAAATGGATAAAGATGTGTACATATACATACAGTGGAATATTACTCAGTCATAAAAAAGAATGAAATAAAGCCATTTGTAGCAACATGGATGAACCTGGAGATGATCATAGTAAATGAAGTAAGTCAAACTGAGAAAGACAAATATCTCATGATATTTATATGGGTAGTCTAAAAAGATGATACAAATGAACTTATTTACAAAACAGACACAGACTCACAGATTTAGAAAACAAATTCATGGTTACCAAAGGGAAAGGGAGAGTGAGAGGTAAATTAGGAGGTTGGGATTAACATGTATACACTACTATATATAAAACAGATAATCAACAAGGACTTTAACTGTATAGCACAGGGAACTCTACTCAGTATTTTGTAATAATCTATGTGGGAAAAGAATCTGGAAAAGAATAGATATATGTACAGGTATAACTAAATCATTTTGCTGTATACCTGAAACTAGGACAAGACTGTAAATTAACTACATTCCAATATAAAATAAAAATTAGGTTAAAAAATTCAGGTAGATTCAAAGTATAGAGTGGGGTTACTATGATGAAATTTTCAAATTTTTTTCAATGCTTCTGTTAGTTCTAGGAAATACATTATTGAATATTAAGTCAAATTTAAATTATTAAAGTATATTAACATGGAACCCCGTGGTTCAATTGTGAAAGAATCTGCCTGCAATGCAGAGATCCACATTTGATCCCTGGGCCAGGAAGATTCCCTGGAGGAGGAAACAGAAACCCACTCCAGTATTCTTGGCTGGAGAATCCCATGGACAAAGAAGCCTGGTGGACAATGCATGTGCACATTCGTGCTAAGTCACTTCAGTTGTGTCTGACTCTTTGTGACCTTATGAACCATAGCCCCCAGGCTCCTCTGTCCATGGAATTCTCCAGGCAAGAATACTGGAGTGGGTTGCCATGCCTCCCCTCCAGGGGAAATAATGAAATGGGTTGCCTCCTTCATGGCAAACTACTGGTTCTAAACTGAACTAAGCCATCTAAAACTATGTGTCAGGGTCCTATCGGTTGAATGAAGACTGGTGCACAGGCATGATTATGCTTCCAAATTCTTTCCACTTTAATTAAAATGCCCAGACTACAGAAACTATTCAGGACACCTTCTGTGAGATACCTTATATTCATTTCTTCCAAACTCAAAATCCTGAGACAGTGCATAAAAATGTATTTAACACTGTTATTTAAATTTAAGAAAGAAAAATGTAATGTATGTTGGAATTAAAGGTGTTTTCCAAAGTGAAATGAGCTAAATTGGAGTGAGGTCTGAGGAGAATGAAAGAAACTTCTTTATAATTTTATGCAAAAACATATATATATGAAATATTTTGTAACTGATATTTACAAATGTGTTAGAGGAGATATCCATATAAAGGAAGAATAACTATAATATCTGGATTTTATATATAAAAATATCATTTCATTTAAATGTTTAATTCTGCAATAGTTTTCAGGTATTTGAATATCAAAACCCATTGGAAGGGCTTTAAGGAGTTAACAAAACAGAGCATCACCACGTCATTGTTTTATCTTTAGTAAATTCATGAAATCTACTAAATGAATTTAAAAGACGCTTACTCCTTGGAAGAAAGTTATGACCAACCTAGACAGCATATTAAAAAGCAGAGACATTACTTTGCCAACAAAAGTCAGTCTAGTCGTATGGTTTTTCCAGTAGTCACGTATGGATGTGAGAGTTGGACTATAAAGAAAGCTGAGCTCTGAAGAACTGATGCTTTTTAACTGTGGTGTTGGAGACGATGCTTGAGAGTCCCTTGGACTGCAAGGAGATCCAACCAGTCAATCCTAAAGGAAATCAGTCCTGAATGTTCATTGGAAGGACTGATGCTGAAGCTGAAACTCCAATCCTTTGGCTACCTGATGGGAAGAACTGATTCATTTGAAAAGACCCTGATGCTGGGAAAGATTGAAGGTGGGAGGAGAAGGGAACAACAGAGGATGAGATGGTTGGGTGGCATCACTGACTCAACTGACACGAGTTTGAGTAACCTCCGGGAGTTGGCGATGGACAGGGAGGCCTGGCGTGCTGCGGTCCATGGGTTTGTAAAGAGTTGGACATGACTGAGTGACTTAACTGAACTGAACTGATTGCTAGGGAGGCATATAATAGGCAAAGATGTATTGTTCAACATTATATGTTGGTCAGGTGATTTGGATCAACAAGCCATAAATGGCTACAGAACAGCTAATATCTAGGATATTGTTGAAAAATAATTTATTAATATTATAAAATATCAAATATCTTGAAATATCACCAAAGACTTGAAGTGGCACATTTATTCTGCAATTTGGTATATGCTACATTTTGCTATTTAGTCATATATGTTTCAATAATTAACTGAAGCTTATTCAGTGAACTTCTCCTGCAGGCACAAAAGTTCCAACCTATAAAGGCTAGGTAATGACTAGTTTAACATCAAGGGTATAAACAGTGAGGTACACTTCTAACTGTAATATGTCAACAAGTTATTCATACCTTCCTAGGTTTCTAAAGTAATATTTTGTTTGTAATTTTATGAAAAGATTGTGGATGCATGAATTCAGGTATATTGATTTTGAAAAAAAAAATGATTAGAAACAGATTATGTGCCATAAGCCTATTTCAAATCTTTATAGGCTTGAAAAAAATCATTATTATAATTTTGCCATGTTTTTTTGTTGTTTTCCTATACAGCAGGTTTTCTTACAAATAAGAACTATATTCTTATTTTCTAAAATAATTGCTAAATCTATTGATAAATAAATGAACACTCAAGTCTATTAGTCATGCTTCTCTGTGGTTGAATTTTTTAAAACAAAATTTATTTTTTTTAAATGGTAGAAGAATTTTTTGTACTCTGGAGTCCAGAAAAGGGAAAATCTTCAAAGGAAAAATCCAAACTTCTATAGCATTACTTCGTGGGTAAGGTCAATACATGCTTATTCTCTATTTTTTCATCATTCCTCTAAAAGAGTCATCTTGGTACCTTGTGTTCTCTTACATAACAATAGGCTTGCAGAACCCTAAGTGTTTCTGGATACCTTGAGGCACAATATTACATTTTCACCCAAGCCCACAGTCCATCCCACTAACCATTTACTCTGCTATTTACTGTTTTCTCTCCTTCCAAATGGGAGAAGGCGATGGCACCCCACTCCAGTACTCTCGCCTGGAAAATCCCATGGGCAGAGGAGCCTGGTAAGCTGCAGTCCATGGGGTCGTGAAGAGTTGGGCACAACTGAGCGACTTCACTTTCACTTTTTACTTTCATGCATTGGAGAAGGAAATGGCAACCCACTCCAGTGTTCTTGCCTGGAGAATCCCAGGGACAGGGGAGCCTGGTGGGCTGCCATCTATGGGGTCACACAGAGTCAGGACCTGACTGAAGTGACTTAGCAGCAGCAGCAGCAGCTCCTTCCAAATGCCTCTTTTGAGCTTCCTCAAGGTGTGATTGGCTGGCCTAACATTCTTTTTTCCATTGTGTCAAATTGAGTTTGGTGTGTCTTATCTGCTCTTCTCTAATGTCTTGGAGATGTTTTCCCTTGAATTCACTGACTTCACATATTCTAGTTCTATTAATTAACTCTGTCTTTTTTTTTCCTTTCACACAAGAGATTTTTAGTTATATTAATAATCAACATGCATACAATCCTCCCTAACCCCAGATTTCTGCCTCATGCTTGGTAACTTCCTATTCATCCTGTAAAACCCAACTCAAATATTACCTCTTGTACTTAGCAACCAAATATATTACTAGTTATTTTTTTCATATCTTCATAGGATTTATTCATTACTCATCACATTTATTATTAATTTATGGAGTTTCTTCACATTAAAATTTTATTTATCAAAGTATAGAAGTTCACTTAAAACAATCAAACAGCACTCAAAAATATATCAGAGTTACCTCCTTATTGATGCTGTGTTTTATAGGGTAAGTCCCATACATAGGAACTAGCTCAATGTAAAACCACTTTCCTTACAAAAAAGACAAACGAAACAAGCTTTACTCAATTCTTTCCTTGCGACAATGTGTTTTATCCAATGTGCTGTGATATAAGATTGTAAGTGAATAACCTCCTATATTTATATACTATAAATTCCTTATATTATACTTAAAAGGTAACAGTTGACCAGGAAGTGTCTAATATTGTCCTGAATCATGGTTTGTTGTTTGTTCATTTGTTTTTAGTCTTAACACAGTGGCTATTTTAAAACTTGAAAAACACCAAACTTTGCCACATTCAATTGGCTAGTTTCCATGCACTGTCAATTATTTATATAGAGGCACTCAGCATTATGGCTTTAAGAGATAAATGACATGCTAGGAAACTGAAGATACAATTATCATTTGGAGATAAATGTCAAGAATAACTTCAAGTATTTAGAAACCTTGGTGGTGTTTTATAGATAGTATTTCAGAAGCCAGTGATTGGGCATAGTTTGAAGACCTATATGACTAAAAAACATGAATAGACATTTAGTTTCAACAAGAAATGAACTTAGAGAAAAACAAGGTCTTGCAGGAAATTTGTTTTGTTATTTTAAAGCTGCTTCAGTTCAGTTCAGTTCAGTCACTCAGTTGGGTCTGACTCTGTGATCCCGTGAATCGCAACACGCCAGGCCTCCCTGTCCATCACCAACTCCCAGAGTTCACTCAGACTCACGTCCATCAAGTCAGTGATGCCATCCAGCCATCTCATCCTCTGTCGTCCCCTTCTCCTCCTGCCCCCAATCCCTCCCAGCATCAGACTCTTTTCCGATGACTCAACTCTTCGCATGAGGTAGCCAAAGTACTGGAGTTTCAGCTTTAGCATCATTCCTTCCAAAGAACACTCAGGGCTGATCTCCTTTAGAATGAACTGGTTGGATCTCCTTGCAGTCCAAGGGACTCTCAAGAGTCTTCTCCAACACTACAGTTCAAAAGCATCAATTCTTCAGTGCTCAGCTTTCTTTACAGTCCAACTCTCACATCCATACATGACTATTGGAAAAACCATAGCCTTGACTAAACAGACCTTTGTTGGCAAAGTAATGTCTCTGCTTTTAACTATGCTATATAGGTTGGTCATAACTTTTCTTCCAAGGAGTAAGTGTGTTTTAATTTCATGGCTGCAGTCACCATCTGCAGTGATTTTGGAGCCCAAAAAGGTAAAGTCTGACACTGTTTCCAGTGTTTCCCCATCTATTTGCCATGAAGTGATGGGACCGGATGCCATGATCTTCGTTTTCTGACTGTTGAACTTTAAGCCAACATTTTCACTCTCCACTTTCACTTTCATCAAGAGGCCTTTTAGTTCCTCTTCATTTTCTGCCAAAAGGGTGGTGTCATCTGCATATCTGAGGTTATTGATATTTCTCCCAGCAATCTTGATTCCAGCTTGTGCTTCTTCCAGTCCAGCATTTCTCATGATGTACTCTGCATGTAAGTTAAATAAGCAGGGTGACAATATACAGCCTTGACGTACTCCTTTTCCTATTTGGAACCAGCCTGTTGTTCCATGTCCAGTTCTAACTGTTGCTTCCTGACCTGCATACAGGTTTTTCAAGATATAGGTCAGGTGGTCTGGTATTCCCATCTCTTTCAGAATTTTCCAGAGTTTACTGTGATCCACACAGTCAAAAGCTTTGGCATAGTCAATAAAGCAGAAATAGATGTTTTCCCGGAACTCTCTTGCTTTATTGATGATCCAGCAGGTGTTGGCAATTTGATCTCTTGTTCCTTTGCCTTTTCTAAGACCAGCTTGAACATCTGGAGGTTCATGGTTCATGTATTGCTGAAGCCTGGCTTGGAGAATTTTGAGCATTACTTTACTAGTGTGTGAGATGAGTGCAATTGTGTGGTTAGTTTGAGCATTCTTTGACATTGCCTTTCTTTGGGATTGGAATGCAAACTGACCTTTTCCAGTCCTGTGGCCACTGCTGAGGTTTCCAATTTGCTGGCATACTGAGTGCAGCACTTTCACAGCATCATCTTTCAGGATTTGAAACAGCTCAATTGGAATTTCATCACCTCCACTAGCTTTGTTCGTAGTGATGCTTTCTAAGGCACACTTGACTTCACATTCCAGGATGTCTGGCTCTATGTAAGTGATCACACCATTGTGATTATCTGGGTCATGAAGATCTTTTTTGTACAGTTCTTCTGTGTATTCTTGCCACCTCTTCTTAATATCTTCTGCTTCTATTAGGTCCAGACCATTTCTGTCCTTGATTGAGCCCATCTTTGCATGAAATGTTCCCTTGGTATCTCTAATTTTCTTGAAGAGATCTCTAGTCTTTCCCATTCTGTTCTTTTCCCCTATTTCTTTGCATTGATTGCTGAGGAAGGCTTTCTTATCTCTTCTTGCTATACTTTGGAACTCTGCATTCAGATGCTTATATCTTTCCTTTTCTCCTTTGCTTTTCGCGTCTCTTCTTTTCACAGCTATTTGTAAGGCCTCCCCAGACAGCCATTTTGCTTTTTTGCATTTCTTTTCCATGGGGATGGTCTTGATCCCTCTCTCCTGTACAATGTCATGAACCTCATTCCATAGTTCATCAGGCATTCTATCTATCAGATCTAGTCCCTTAAATCTATTTCTCACTTCCACTGTATAATCATAAAGGATTTGATTTAGGTCATACCTGAATGGTCTAGTGGTTTTCCCTACTTAAAGCTGCTTGCTAACTGCTTAGTCACTTCAGTCGTGTCTGACTCTGTGCGACCCCATAGACGGCAGCCCATCAGGCTCCCCCGTCCCTGGGATTCTCCAGGCAAGAACACTGGAGTCGGTTGCCATTTCCTTCTCCAATGCATGAAAGTGAAAAGTGAAAGTGAAGTCGCTCAGTCATGTCTGACCCTCAGTGACCCCATGGACTGCAGCCTTCCAGGCTACTCCGTCCATGGGATTTTCCAGGCAAGAGTACTGGAGTGGGTTGCCATTGTCTTCTCCTTAAAGCTGCTTAGAGGAAGGCAAATTATTTGTCTCTTCTAAACAATGCCAGTTACTGCTTTGCAAACAGATATGGCAAAATACTCAGGAAACAATTGGGGCTGGAATAAACTCTGGACAGTTGCCATTCCTACTTTATAGTCTTTATTCTTTTAGCCATTGTGACTGAATGCTTACTTCTCAAACAGTTTTGATCATCCATCCTTACGAAGAAGCAATAGGTTTCGAAGCTTTCATTTATATGACTTTTTTATGAGTTAGTCTTGCATGAATTTTCACAGAACACTTGGGAGTATTTTAACAGGAAGCCTCACTAGAATGGATGAGATAGTTATGAAATATCAAACAAACATGAACCTCAGTGGACTAGCAATGGGATGTGTGCAAAGAAATTATGACATTGGAAATCAGATATTGGATTTTTATTAATACAGACGTCGCAGAAAAATATTGGTTCCTAAATCAGCATCCATTTTTCCTTCCAAAAATGCCTAATTCCTCAGACCTCATCCATGCAGTGTTTGTGTATGAGGTGAAATTGCTTCTGTCCTGGGCTCTTAGAGTGGAGGCTTCATTAGTTTAGGACCAATGACTTAGCCAGGAAACTAGACTTAATGAATGGATACATGGCATTCTTTGACAACATGTGAGCCAATTTGGATATAGGAGATAAAAGAAAATAACAGTTGACAGAAGCTTCTGAGAAAGAATTTTCTTTCTGCTAAATGAGAATGACCGGAGAGGTAACATCTTTTCTTGTCTTCTACAACCGAGGCGCTGAACTCAGCAATGTGACAACAAGGTTGGCAGACTCAGAAGCTGGGCTTCAGCCATTTCTTAGATCTGCACAAGCACATTTGTGAGTGGAGAGTGTTCCTTACTGCTTATGCTGAATTAAATCACATTTTCCTACTTATATTTAGTTATTATTAAAATCATTTTAGACAGATGTGGAGATTGTCATTTTTAATTAAAATCCAAAAATTATCCTTTTATTTTAGCCAATAGCTACACTTTTCCTTATATAATTCCTCTTTTCAAGACTTTTTTTTCACAATATTATGCTTTTTTGTGTATTGATGCCACTAGACAAAAAATTGATTTGTTTAGTTCTGTGGTGGTGGTATTTCTATTGTATATTGTTTTTTCTGTCTTATGACCAATGATATCTATAGACAGGAATCATGACCCAGAGAATGACATGCATACACCATCTTGAAGTACTCGGAATTTTTCCCCTTTAATACAACATTCCTGATATCTGCACCAAATTGCTTCAGAAAACCTGAATTCAATAGCTATTCAATGCAGGTTTAGGCTTCCCACAAATCTAAGAACTAGCTGAAGACGACAAAGAAATTTCATTTCAGTAAACACGTTAGTGAGTTTCTACTATGGATGATACTGTTTTAAAGCTGAAGAAACAGGTATGAACAAGACAAATATTCTGAGCCATTAAGAAATGTATATACTAAAATAAACAGTGAATGAACAGATAAATCTAGATTCGTAAGTGTCATGAAAAAAATAAATGGGATAGTGGGGTAGACATATAAGTGGAAGGGGAAAGTTGGACATGGGATAGTCAGAAATACATCTTTGAGGGAAAGAGAGCAGCTAGGTGATAGCCAAGGGAAGAGGAGGTTTCAGCAGACACAAGGAAGTAAAATGAACCATGGAATAGGTGAGGGCCTGTCACAGAGGAGGAACAACATATTTTTAAAAGGGACACATTGTGAGATAAACATGAAAAGCTAGGGAAAGGTCAGATATTTGGTTATAATTGCAATGACAGGTCCTTTGAAGACATAAAGTGAAAGAAAATGTGATTTACATTTCTAAAAAGGTTACTCTTGCTGCTGTGTGGAAAAGGGATTGAAGAAAGCAAGAGAAGACACAGGAGAGCCACTCAGGATACTATCACAAAGTCCAAACACAATATGATAGTTTAGATTTGTATGTCGGCATTAGAGAAGGAAAGCAGTGATGGAATTGAGGTACATTTTGGAATTAAAATTTTAGCACATGATGATTGTATTAGAGTACAAGAGTAATGGACATACTAAATTGGGGTATAACAGGGGTAATACAAATGGTATTTCCTGTACTAAAACTGGTCGGTGGCATTTTTATTAAGATCATGTTAAGTTTCAATATTAACTAAGGGAGAACTGAACACTTATGTTGAGTGTTCTTCCCCAAGAACATGATTGTTCAGCTTGTTTATGCCTACTAGAGTGTTTTTCAGAAATGTTTCCAGTTATCCCCATTTAGATTTTTATATTTTGCTACCTTTCATGAAAAATCTGTTCTGAATAGGTTCTTCTCATCTATTTTATCTCCTAATTGTTTATCATTTACTTTTAAGACGGTAATTATTTTGGTATGTCAGTTTTCTATGCTAGCTTACTAAATAGTTTTCAGTTTAGTTCAGTTTAGTTGCTCAGTTGTGCCCAACTCTTTGAAACCCCATGGACTGCAGCACTAAATAGTTTTATTTTTTGCATAATATTTCTTTTGATTTTCTTGTTTTTTATGTGCACTATCTGCAAGTAGTTTTAGGTCTTTTCATATTCCTATGCCTCTACTAGTTTTCTCTTATTTTAGCTATTGATAGATAATGTTATTAATCCAATTTTTATCAATAATAATAATGATAATGCTGCTGCTGCTAAGTCTCTTAAGTACTGTTCAACTCAGCAGGTGTTTATGTTTTGTTTCTGATTAAATTACCTCCAGTGTTTTATCACTCTTTAAGATTCTGATCTTCAGACTAAGAGTTATTTTATCATGTTCAAGGTATGTGTTCTAATGCCTCATTTAGTGACGTCTTTTCATCAAGAATAGAATATCATTTTTATATGTCAAATATATCTTCAACATCTTAGGAGATATTTTCAAGGCATCTGTTCTTAGATCCATTAATATGAGCAATAATTTTAATAACAATACAATATTGAAGGGTACTTACACTCCTATTTTATGTTACATTTTGAATATTTACTCAGGATTTTTTCACATCAATGTTCACATATGAGAATGATTTTTTATTTCTTTTTTGTACAATTTTTATCAGATTTTGGTATTTGTTTAAAAATAATTTGAAAGCTTTCATTTTTTTTTCTTTTTTTGGTCTGGGGCAATTTTTCATACTGTTGAGATTCTCTGGTCTTTATTGATTGGGAAAATTTGACTATAAGCCCATAATTTTCTATTGCTTCTTGTACAAATAGATTTTTTTTATAGCTTTATTTTGTTTAGGAAAATAGATTCTCTAGCTGGAATCAAGATTGCCAGCAGAAATATCAATAACCTCAGATATGCAGATGACTCCACCCTTGTGGCAGAAAGTGAAGAGGAACTAAAAGGCCTCTTGATGAAAGTGAAAGAGGAGAATGAAAAAGTTGGCTTTTAAACCTCAACATTCAGAAAACGAAGATCATGGCATCCGGTCCCATCACTTCATGGGAAATAGATGGGGAAAAATTGTCAGACTTTATTTTTTTGGGCTCCAAAATCACTGCAGATGGTGACTGCAGCCATGAAATTAAAGACGCTTAGTCCTTGGAAGAAAAGTTATGACCAAACTAGATAGCATATTCAAAAGCAGAGACATTACTTTGCCGACTAAGGTCCGTCTAGTCAAGGCTATGGTTTTTCCAGTAGTCATGTATGGATGTGAGAGTTGGACTGTGAAGAAGGCTGAGCACCAAAGAATTGATGCTTTTGAACTGTGATGTTGGAGAAGACTCTTGAGAGTCCCTTGGACTGCAAGGAGATCCAACCAGTCCATTCTGAATGAGATCAGCCCTGGGATTTCTTTGGAAGGACTGATGCTAAAGCTGAAACTCCAGTACTTTGGCCACCTCATGCGAAGAGTTGACTCATCGGAAAAGAGTCTGATGCTGGGAGGGATTGGGGGCAGGAGGAGAAGGGGATGACAGAGGATGAGATGGCTGGATGGCATCACTGACTCAATGGACGTGAGTCTGAGTGAACTCTGGGAGTTGGTGATGGACAGGGAGGCCTGGTGTACTGTGATTCATGTGGTTGCAAAGAGTTGGACACGACTGAGTGACTGAACTGAACTGAACTGATCACTATTAAGATCAGTTTAAGTAATTTTTCTTTCCTAGAAAATTATCCATTTCATGTAGACTTAAAATTTTATTGATGGGTAGAGCCACACTTCTCTCAGAATTAAAAAAGATAATTTTTTTTGTTGGCTATTTTACCTTTCTTTGTCTGTTTTGTTATTTTATGTATTTGCACTCTTTGTTCTCTTGTTTTTCCTAATATAGTTGTGTGGTGAAATGTTTCTTTTTCCTTATTTAAAGGGTTAAATAATTTATTTATTATTCTTTTAACTCATTACTTCCTCCTTTGTGAGTTTCTTCTGCTTTGTTTCTGGTTTCTCTTTTCCCTCTACCTAACATTTTGGTAAAGAGAAGGCGATTGCACCCTACTCCAGTACTTTTGCCTGGAAAATCCCATGGATGAAGGAGCCTGGTTGGCTGCAGTCCATGGGGTCGTGAAGAGTAGGACACAACTGAGCGACTTCACTTTTACTTTTCATTTTCCTGCATTCGAGAAGGAAATGGCAAGCCACTCCAGTGTCCTTGCCTGGAGAATCTCAGGGACAGGGGAGCCTGGTGGGCTGCCGTCTATGAGGTCGCACAGAGTCGGACACGACTGAAGCGACTTAGCAGCAGCAACATTTTGGTTAGACATTTAATGTATTATTTTCATTCTTTCGATATTAGTAATATGAGTATTTTTGGATTTGAATTTCCTCTGAGTACTATTTTAACTATATTCCATTAATTCTAGTATATATTACTTATACTACTGCTGCTGCTGCTGCTAAGTCGCTTCAGTTGTGTCTGACTCTGTGCGACCCCATAGACGGCAGCCCACCAGGCTCCCCCATCCCTGGGATTTTCCAGGCAAGAACACTGGAGTGGGGTGCCATTGCCTTCTCCGACGTTTCTACGTTACCACTGTCTTTATTTCAACATTGTCAAGTAATAATCATGACTTGTGTTTATATTATAAAGATACATCAATATTGCAGTGAACTGTCCTTGTGTTCTTCTTACAAATCAAGTATATATCTATTGAAACCTTATAACCAACTTCTGTCTTACTTTAATACATGGAAAGATTAAATGATCACTTACATCATGGCAACCTCCAGGATATTTCACAGCAATGCCAAACAGCTCCACTTAGATGTTCACTGTACATTTTACACTATGGTATCCTTCATCTTCTAATGGAGAATAGATAGAGATGGTTGCAGCACAATATAAAAAGGCTAATCTTTAATAAACCATAAAAAATCCATGTTTGCAAACACACTAGAAAGAAAGCATAGTATGGATTATTTGAGTGCTGAATTACATTTACTTCAAATAATCTCAAGTCATGTCATTATTAACAAGCATACATACATTGCTAAGAATTGTAACTTTCTAACCATCAACCCTCATCTCATGATTCATGCTAATATATCCGTTTTCTATGTGTCTTAACTATGGAGTACTCCCTACAGTCATTCTCCTTTAGAGAAACTAATAATTTTATTCAAAAAAAGAAACTACAACAAATATATTGGATTCTATCTGGGCAACTTTTAAAAACCTGCAAAATGAGTAAGCATTGCTTACAATATTAAAAAGTAAAGCACAAATATAGGAAAGTGGTAGTAAGATGCACAGAACTCACAGTTAAGATTGTGACAGAAGGAGATAGAAGAGGTGAAAATCACACACAGGTGGCTTCAAAATTCCTATAAATGCCTAGGTCTTAAACCAGATATGGGTGTGGAGATATGAGTGCTCATTATTTTTTTCTATATACATTCCAACTGTTTTATAGTCTGGTGTTTCTTTTCAATATCTAATAAAGGCAATTAGTATAGTATAATTAGATCACTTCAGAAAGCAATGCATACACATTTAAAATAATTTTGGTACCAATTTTTATAAAAACTGCATAATTATTGTCTTCTATCCTAAGTATTTTATTAAGGCCATTTACTGCAAGTAAAAACTTCTATTTTAGTTTAATTTTGTTGTTTTGATTGAATGCATTGTGGTCAGAGAATACTGTCTGCTCTTCAACTGTTTGTATGTTTGTTGAGGTGTTCTTTATGACCTAAATGATTTTTAACCTTTAAGACAGTTTCATATACAACTGCCAAGACATTATATTCCTTAATATTGGGATATATGTCTCAATAAATTATATAGACATAAACATGGCCTGTCTAGATCCTCACATAATAATTTTTTTTTTTTTGCCTTTGACTTGCCTTGGATGAAGACAATTAAAGTCTATTACTAGTGTGCATAATGCCTCTTCTGTAGGTTTTGCTTTATGAAAGTTATTGGTATATTATATGGTGTTTAGAGAGTCATAACTCTTTTATCTTTACTGTAAAGATATAACAAAATATACATTTTGTTCTCATTTAATAGCTTTTAGTTTGAGTTATACTTTGTCTGATATCAAGTTGTTATCTCTGCTTTCTTTTCGGTTTTTGCTATTACTCTTTTTTCTATCTTTTGACTTTTAGCCTCTGTGAAACATTTTTTAAGGTGGTCTTTTTATATATAACATAACTTTGCATTTTACTGTCAGTCTATCTGAACTTTTTTTTTTAAGTAGGTGAGTTAGGTCTGTACACGTTTAGTAATTAGATATTCACTGTCATCTATTTTTTGTTTCTTTTAGTATTAGAAAAACATACATCTTGTATTTCCAATGTCTACCTTTATGTGAACATCTCATTCTCCATTTTCCTTATGAACAAATAGAAAATTCATTTAGTAACACTTCTTTATTTTTCTTTCCTTCTCATCCACCATCTAATTAGGGCAATCATATGGTATTTCTTAGAGTTTCTTATTCTTAAATATATTTGTTATGAATAATTTTACATGTTAACTTGACTGGATTGGGTTTGATCCCTGGATTGGGAAGATCTCCTGGAGAAGGCATTGACAACCAATTCCAGTATTCTTGCCTGGAGAATCCCATGGACAGAGGAGGCTGGTGGACTATAGTCCATAAGGTCAGACAGGACTGAGCAACTTTCATCTTCACCTTCATTTTCACCTTGACTGGATCACAGACACTTGGCAACCATTATTTTTGGGTGTGTCTTTGAGGGTGTTTTTGAATGAAATTATCATTTGAATTTGTGGAGTTGGTAAGTTAGTTTGTATCCCCAGTGTGGGTGGGCATCATCCAATCAATCAAAGGCCTGAGTACAGCAAAAAGGTGGAGGAAGGAAAAATTGGCCCTCTACGCCTGATTACTGAGCTGGGACATCCATTTTCTGCCTTGGTGCTCCTCATCCTCATCATCTTCTCTCCTGTTTCTGAGGCCTTTGCACTCATACTGAATCACACCACAGGCATTCCTAGGTCTTGAGCTGGTCATTGGTAGATCATGAGACTTCTCAATCTCTTTAATTTTGTGAGCCAATTCCTTATAATAAATCTCTTCAAACATACATATGAAGAGATTTATTGTAAGGAATATAAATAGAAAAGATAGAGGAACCAAAGATCAAATTGCCAACATTTATTGCTGCCGCTGCTGCTAAGTCACTTCAGTCGTGTCTGACTCTGTGCGACCCCATAGACGGCAGCCCACCAGGCTCCGCCGTCCCTAGGATTCTCCAGGCAAGAACACTGCAGTGGCTTGCCATTTCCTTCTCCAATGCATGAAAGTGAAAAGTGAAAGTGAAGTCACTCGGTCCTGTCTGACTCTTTGCGACTCTATGGACTGCAGCTTGCCAAGCTCCTCTATCCATGGGATTTTCCAGGCAAGAGTACTGGAGTGGGTTGCCATTGCCTTCTCTGGCCAACATTCATTACATCCTCGAAAAAGCAAGAGAGTTCCAGAAAAACATCTACTTCTGCTTCATTGACTATGCCAAAGCTTTTGACTGTGTGGATTACAACAAATTGTGGAAACTTCTTAAAGAGAAGGGAATACTAGACCACCTTATCTGCCTTCTGAGAAATCTGCATTCAGGTCAAGAAGCAACAGTTAGAACTAGACATGGAACAACAGACTGGTTCCAAATCAGGAAAGGAGTACGTCAAGGCTGTATATTATCACCCTGCTTATTTACCTTATATGCAGAGTATATCATGAGAAATGCTGGGCTGGATGAAGCACAAGTTGGAATCAAGATTACCAGGAGAAATATCAATAACCTCAGATATGCAGATGACACCACCCTCATGGCAGAAAGTGAAGAGGAACTAAATAGCCTCTTGATGAAAGTGAAAGAGGAGAGTAAAAAAGTAGGCTTAAAACTCAACATTAAAAAAACCAAGATCATGGCATGCCATCCCATCACTTCATGTAAAATAGATGGGGAAAAAATGGAAACAGTGACAAATTTTATTTTCTTGGGCTCCAAAATCACTGCAGATGGTGACTGCAGCCATGAAATTAAAAGATGTCTTGAAAGAAAAGCTATGACAAATCTAGACAGCATATTAAAAAGTAGAGACATTACTTTGCTGACAAAGGTATGGTTTGTCAAACCTCTAGTCAAAGCTATGGTTTTTCCAGTAGTCATGTATGGATGTGAGAGTTGGACCATAAAAAAAGCTGAGTGCTCAAGAATTGATACTTTTGAACTGTGGTGTTGGAGAAGTCTTGAGAGTCCCTTTGACTGCAAGGAGATCCAACCAATCAATTCTAAAGGAAATCAACCCTGAATATTTATTGGAAGGACTGATGCTGAAGCTGAAGCTCCAATACTCTGACCATCTGATGTGAAGAACTGACTCATTAGAAAAGACCCTGATGCTAGGAAAGGTTTAAGGCAGAAAGAAAAGGGGATGACAGAGGATGAGATGGTTGGATGGCATCACTGACTCAATGGACATGAATCTGAGCAAGCTCCAGGAGATAGTGAAGGACAGGGAAGCTTGGTGTGCTGCAGTTCATTGGGTTGCAAAGAGTTGGACATGAGGGAGCAACTGAATAACAACATACAAAATAATTTCAGAATTGTAAAACCAGCATTATCCCCAACAATATGGATATAAAAATCAACTTAAGATTTAATAGGCATTCTCTCTTCATCTTTTGAGTATAATCTCATAAAGAATATACAGACAAATCATTGTGGTTTAAGTTCATTTGTAGCACTAATCCTCTCTGTGGTTGTCCAGCACATATTTAGGTTCTCTTTTTTTAAATTTGCTTTTGATTTTTGGAATTATTTAAAAATTCAGTTTATTTTTAAAAATTATGATAAATACTTATAAGTGTCCAAAATAAACTCTACATGATATATTATATTTAAAGAAATCTATCTGCTTTCCTTGTTTCCTTCTTCTTAAATCCTCTGTTAATATCTATATGACAATTGGCAAGTCTATTCTAATATACTGTAACTACATAGTCATTGCATATAGCCCTTACATTATATACTGCTTTCCTAATATCAGTCCATCTTACTTTGTTAGGTAAATATAATTTTTTGCTTAATGCCAGTACTTATCACTACTCATGTTGGTTGCTTGTGTTATGTCTCTAGTAAGTTACTTATGAAGGGATTATAGGACTACTCTGAGTTCTTACTTATTCCTGTTAGTCCACAATCTTTATTTCTGAGGCTATGTTTGACTGGATATAAAATTCTTGGGTTACATATTTTTCTTTTTGTGAATTTCTCAAATAAATTGTTCATTTATCTTTTGGTATAATGTGTAGCTGAAAGTTATATTTTCTTACCATTATACATGACTTGGTCTTTTTGCTTAGGTGCCCAAAGAGTTTATTTTCTTTTTCTTAAAATAAAATAGATGTATCAAAACATGCTACTATCTTAGCTGTTCAGGGTCTATTTTCTGAAATGAAGAATGTAGTTTTCAATATTTATTGTTACACATTTTTAATGGGATTTTTCATGGATTTTTAATATTTGTTCTGTTTTATTCTCTACCTTTGATATTTATTTTATGTCAAGTACCTGTTTTCAAATTATTCAACCCATTCTGACATTTAAAAATGTCTACCAAAATAATGATAGCTCAGTCTCCAGACTTAGAAGAGCCAGAAGTCTGAAAAGAGCCAGACTCCTATGTTCTGTCCTTCTGCATTATTTCATTTTTCATGTCAGCAGTTGAATCTCATTTCAATATTTCTTGTTACTCTTTTTTCTTTAAAAAAATCACTTCTCACTTCACTCTACTCTGGTAGAGCTACTGAACCACCTAAGGGAACTGTCTCAGGAATGCAAAGATAATAGTATTTTAATATATTTTAAGATTTCTTTCACAAGATTGATACTTCTGCTGAGCATTATTCTGTCATGATATTCTACGCCTAAAATATTTTAAACACTGAGCTATGTTATTATAGATAATATTAAAATTAGAATATTTTTAAGCCAAACATTGCCTCAGACATGCTATAATTTTTAGCATGCATATTTGAAGATCTAAAAAATATAAAAATGGAGTCAGTTTGAAAATTTTTGATTTAGAAAACTTTTGAAAGCTTCCTAACTGCTGACATTTACTCATTATAGAGGCAAATTAGTTTTCCTTCACAAATGAAATAATACTGTACATTGTTCTTTATATTTTCCTTTCTTACATCTGTAGTTTTGCCCTGGTTTATATTTTCTTGAGGTAGGAATCAGAGGGCTTCTCAGTTCCAAGTGTATGGTAAACTAAAGCATGGAAACATTTATGCCGGCCCTGGTCTTTTTTCTTCCCTCCCTTCTTTGGTCTTTCTTAAGACCTTAAGCTTTATTGGTTTAGTCATAAAAATTGGTTACTATGAAAACCTTCCTTACCATTTTCAGTATGAGGCTGGGAATTATAAGCAGGTTGCCATCCTAAAATATGGCTTCAGTAAGTGCCATTGCCACTTTTTTCAAATATTAAGTTCAAAGAGAGGATATTCTTACATCCTTGAAATACAAACAGCACTTTAAACATTTTGTTAATGTTAAAATATTCAGGGGAAAATATCAAAGAAAAGGCAATCATAGCCTACTATGGAAAGATATGAGAAGTGAATGTACAGGAAATCATAAAAGTGTGGTAAGTGACTTATGTTAGACAACACAAGAATTTAAGGACATCAAAAGGAACTTCAGAAATGTAATGTGTAAGTGCAGCCATGAAATTAAAAGATGCTTACTCCTTGGAAGAAAAGTTATGACCAACCTAGATAGTATATTCAAAAGCAGAGACATTGCTTTGCCGACTAAGGTCCTTCTAGTCAAGGCTATGGTTTTTCCTGTGGTCATGTATGGGTGTGAGAGTTGGACTGTGAAGGAGGCTGAGCGAGGAAGAATTAATGCTTTTGAATTGTGGTGTTGGAGAAGACTCTTGAGAGTCCCTTGGACTGCAAGGAGATCCAACCAATCCATTCTGAAGGAGATCAGCCCTGGGTGTTCTTTGGAAGGAATGATGCTAAAGCTGAAATTCCAGTACTTTGGCCACCTGATGCGAAGAGTTGACTCATTGGAAAAGAGTCTGATGCTGGGAGGGATTGGGGGCAGGAGGAAAAGGGGATGACAGAGGATGAGATGGCTCGATGGCATTACGGACTTGATGGACGTGAGTCTGAGTGAACTCCGGGAGATGGTGATGGACGGGGAGGCCTGGAGTGCTGCGATTCATGGGGTCACAAAGAATCGGACACGACTGAGCGACTGAACTGAACTGAACTGAAGTTTATCAAAAGTAGAGGATAAGTTGGTACCCTTATTGATAAAGGTATAAAAATGCTCTTGTATTCTAAAAGGAAATGATTTCTTTGCCTAATGATTTGAAATATTGCACCTTAAATTATTAGCATCCAGGGAAAATTAAGTAGCCTTGATATGTTAATACATGTTTAATATATAAATGTTCTAGAACTATGACAAAATGGAATCTTCTTCAGGTTTTGGAAAAACTCTTGATTAAAATACATAATCAGATTGGAAAAAAAACCTGAGCAGTTAGAAAATATTTGAAAGACAGCAAAGATACAATTTAAAAAGAATTAAATTAAAATGCACAGTTTAGCCTTAGAGAGAAGTGGGCTTAACCAAGAACCTGTAGCTTCAGTAATCCATGCCTCTACCTTGTAGCTTCTCTCCCTCCACCCAGAGATCCCAGTAAGTAAGTGAGAGGGCACCTATGCTCAGATACTGGTTTCTAATTATCATTCTCCACTGAAAGGAACCAGGGTTTTTTTTTTTTTTTCAGTGAAATGCCTGATTATAGAGCCTTGGCAGAGAAATAAGAAAGTGAGCTGAAATAACCTGTTCTCAAAAATAAGAAAATGTTCCAAGACTGATGGAGCTATGCTGAGAAAAAAATAATTATTGAAGAATAAAATAATAACTGAATAAATGCAGATATAAGCCACATTTATGGAGTACAGACAAATTAATCCATAGATTTAATATAATTCCCATTAATATAACTATATAATATTTAAATATAATTAATCTAGATGATGAATAGGTTATATGAGACAAAAAATGAGGATTTTGAAAGACAGAGCAGTGACATCTTGACCTCACAGAAAAAAATCACGTTCCATTAAACAATTTGAGTAGTTTAGAGCTCATATAATAATTGAAAAATAAAATGAATACACAGCATATCCAGAAACTAATAGTATAAACATATTTAAACATATTTAAATATTAAATATTTTCTACCACTTTCATCAAAGGCATATAGATGTATAATTTACCTGGAATTTATTGTGCATGAGGTAGATATGTTCCTTTACATATATTAGTTTCCCAAGAATTTTTATTTTGTTGCTTTATGTTTATACTATTAGTTTCTGGATATGCGGTGTATTCATTTTATTTTTCAATTATTATAAGAGCTCTAAACTACTCAAATGGTTGTTTAATGGAATGTGATTTTTTTCTGTGAGGTCAAGATATCACTGCTCTGTCGCAAAGAGTGGGACACGACTGAGCGACTGAACTAGAACTATGGGCTTCCCAGATAGCACAGTGGTTAAGAATCCATCTGCCAGTACAGGAGATGCAAGTGATGCAAGATCGGGAAGATCCCCAGAAGTAGGAAATGACAACCCAATTCCATGGACAGAGGAACCTGACTGGCTAGAGTCCATGGGTTTGCAAAGAGTCAGACATGACTGAGCATGCATAAACACAATATATGGAAATACTAATATGAGAAAGAATATTTTGTTATTAAGTGAGAAATCTAACAAAATTTAAGGAAAATAGACATTTTTGGGATTTGTAATACAGTAAAAATAGTTTAAAATATTTTAGGCTGTTTTTATGTATATACAGTTGAACTTTGAACAGTATGTGTTTGAACTGCACAGGCCTACTTATATGAAGATTTTTTTTTCAGTAGTAAATATTATAGTATTTGCATATTCAACTACCTACTTAACATCTCTTCTTACATATATGTGTGTGTGTTAAGTTGCTTCAGTCATGTTCAACTCTTTGTAACCCTATTGACTGTAGCCCACCAGGCCCCTCTGTCCATGGGATTCTCCAAGCAAGAATATTGGAGTGGGTTGCCATTTCCTTCTACAGGCAATCTTTCTGACCCAGGGGTGAAGCACAAGTCTCCTGCATTGGCAGGTGGGTTCTTTTACCACTAGTACCACCTGAGAAGCCCTTATATATGTATTGTGCTGTGCTTAGTCACTCAGTCACGTCAGACTCTTTGTAACCCCATGGACTTTAGCCTGCCATGCTCCTCTGTTCATGGGGATTCTCCAGCCAAGAATACTTGAGTGGGTTGCCATGCCCTAATAGATATCTCAAATATAGAGGATTTAAAGCAGAAGCATCTATCTGTGTCTCTAACCTCTTCCTCTCCTTGTATCTGTCACTAGAGTAAATTTTAATTTTACTTAGGCTACATGCCTGATGGTTTTTCTTCATTCCCCACATCGAATTCATTATCAAATCCTATAGAAAAACCCCCAGAGAATAACCAAACCTTTCTATATTTCTCCAAATCTATACCGTCAATTTAGTCTGAGCTACCCTTATATCTTACTTGAGTCATTATAATATTTTCATGATGGGTGTGCCTTTTTCCACTTTGTCCTCAGCACCTTCAACCTCAGTTCATTTGACACAGTGAATCCATATTGCTTTCTATAAATGAATATGATCACATCATGCCCTAATTTAAAAATCTTTAAGGCTTTCTTTTAATTTCCATGAAATTAAAAGAATTGCTCCTTGGAAGAAAAGCTATGACAAACATAGACAGTATATTAAAAAGCAGAGACATTACTTTGCTAACAAAGGTCTGACTAGTCAAAGCTATGGTTTTTCCAGTGGTCGTGTATGAATGTGAGAGTTGGACTATAAAGAAAGCTGAGTGACGAAGAATTGATGGTTTTGAACTGTGGTGTTGGAGAAGACTCTTAAGAGTCCCTTAGACTGCAAAGAGATCCAACCAGTCCATCTTAAAGGAGATCAGTCCTGAATATTAATTGGAAGGACTGATGCTGAAGCTGAAACTCCAATACTCTGGCCACCTGATGTGAAGAACTGACCCATTGGTAAAGATCCTGATGCTGGGAAAGATTGAAGGCAGGAGAAGGGGACGACAGGATGAGATGGTTGGGTGGCATCACTGACTCGATGGACATCAGTTTGACCAAGCTCTGGGAGTTGGTGGTGGACAGGGAAGCCTGGCGTGCTGCAGTTCTGGGCGTTGGACATGACTGAGTGACTGAACTGAATTGAACTGAACTGAAGGATTTCTTTTTAGATTTATAGTAAAGTTCAAAATCCCCACCATGCCTTACGTGATTGACTCTTGCCTACATTTTTATCTCTTCTAGCAGAACTATCCCCTGCTACATATATCTTATCCCTATTGTTATCTTTATTGTTTTTCAAACATGCCAGGAGTGTTCCTGGTTTACAGCTTTTCCACATCTTAACAGTCTATCAAAATTACTTTCTACTCGACTATACAGCTGACTCCAGCTAGCTGTTTAGGATGCAGTCCACGTGTTGACTCTGATTGTTTATGATTGTTCTATTTCTTTAATCTGACTCGTTGCCTTTTCTTAGTGGTGTGAACATATATATTTAACAAAAGGTGAAAGAAAGAAAAGGGGGTGGGAGAGGAAGAGAAGCAGGGAGTAAGAAAGAGCAAAGAGAAGGTCGGAAAGAAAACAAGAAGACAAGAAAGAAAAAAGGAAGAAAGGAGGGAGGGAGGAAGGGGAGCCCTGATTTATACTATTTGTCAATTTTCATGGTATAAACATTCCATGAGGGCTAATTTTACCTACCAATAAGACTTCATGAATAAAAATTGGCAGGAAATGTACACAGATTAGTTTTCAGAAGCTGACAAATGACATCTCCAGTATAACACTGGACTATCTATTAAGAGTTTTACTCATTTACCACCTTAATTTATGTTTTATCTAATATCTGTTTTTGATAAGACATAAAGCTTGGAGATTTTAACAGGTCTACAGTGAGATAAATAGAAATAAGGGAATCAGAATATGTTCTGATATAGAAAAAACTTAATATGAATTTGCAATTTAAAAACTTCTTTCACTTATTTAAAACTTTTATATATAAATGAAAACATTTTAATGAAATAGCAACAAAGAATATCAGTCTATAAGAAAGCATATTGAAGTATGGCAAAATCAATACAATATTGTAAAGTAAAAAAAATTATAATAATAAATAAATCTAGGGAAAAAAAGAAAGCATATTTATAAAATACAAATATCTTTTTTTTTTTTTTTTGAGAAATAAATCTCAAACCTAGAATAGCATGAAACTCACTGGAGCTATTCCGTATATGAGGTAACATATTTTTCAATGATGCATGTGTTTGCCAATACAGGGTGTGGTTTCCCCTTATATTGTGAACATAAAAGGTTTTTCAAGTAGAAGGAAATCAAGGCTCTCTTTAATTACAAAGTTTCATGTTTATGAATAGAATCTTGAAGCGTTGTAGCTAAATGTTTTTAAATAAATTTTCTGTACAGCCCTCTCAAAAAAGATCTTCACGACCCAGATAATCACAATGGTGTGATCACTCACCTAGAGCCAGACATCCTGGAATGTGAAGTCAAGTGGGCCTTAGGAAGCATCATTATGAACAAAGCTAGTGGAGCTGATGGAACTCCAGTTGAGCAATTTCAAATCCTGAAAGATGATGCTGTGAAAGTGCTGCACTCAATATGCCAGCAAATTTGGAAAACTCAGCAGTGGCCACGGGACTGGAAAAGGTCAGTTTTCATTCCAATGCCAAAGAAAGGCAATGCCAAGGAGTGCTCAAACTACCACACAGTTGCACTCATTTAACATGTTAGTAAAGTAATGCTTAGAATTCTCCAAGCCAGGTTTCAACAATACATGAACCATGAACTTCCAGATGTTCAAGCTGGTTTTAGAAAAGGCAGAGGAATGAGAGATCAAATTACCAACATCTGCTGGATCATTGAAAAAGCAAGAGAGTTCCAGAAAAGCATCTATTTCTGCTTTATTGACTATGCCAAAGCCTTTGACTGTGTGGATCACAATAAACTATGGAAAATTCTGAAAAAGATGGGAATACCAGACCACCTGACCTGCGTCTTGAGAACCTGTTTGCAGGTCAGGAAGCAACAGTCAGAACTGGACATGGAACAACAGACTGGTTCCAAATGGGAAAAGGAGTACATCAAGGCTGTATATTGTCACCTTGCTTATTTAACTTATATGCAGAGTACATCATGAGAAACGCTGGGCTGGAGGAAGCACAAGGTGGAATCAAGATTGCTGGGAGAAATATCAATAACCTCATATATGCAGATGACAGCACCCTTATGGGAGAAAGTGAAGAAGAACTAAAGAGCCTCCTGATGAAAGTGAAAGAGGAGAGTGAAAACTTTGGCTAAAGCTCACCATTCAGAAAACTAAGATCATGGCATCTGGTCCCATCACTTCATGGCAAATAAATGGGGAAACAGTGGAAACAGTGACTGACTTTATTTTTCTGGGCTTCAAAATCACTGCAGATGGTGATTGCAGCAATGAAATTAAAAGATGCATACTCCTTGGAAGGAAAGTTATGACCAACCTAGAGAGCATTATTAAAAGCAGAGATATTACTTTGCCAACAAAGGTCCGTCTAGTCAAGGCTATGGTTTTTCCTGTGGTCATGTATGGATATGAGAGTTGGACTGTGAAGAAGGCTGAGCACCGAAGAATTGATGCTTTTAAACTGTGGTGTTGGAGAAGACTCTTGAGAGTCCCTTGGACTGCAAGGAGATCCAACCAGTCCATTCTGAAGATGAGTCCTGAGTGTTCACTGGAAGAACTGATGTTGAAGCTGAAACTCCAAAGTTTGGCCATCTGATGAGAAGAGCTGATTCATTTGAAAAGACCCTCATGCTGGGAAAGATGGAGGGTAGGAGGAGTAGGGGACGACAGAGGATGAGATGGTTGGATGGCATCACCAACTTGATGGACATGGGTTTGGGTGAACTCCAGGAACTGGTGATGAACAATGAGACCTGGTGTGCTGCGGTTCATGGGGACACAAAGAGTCAGACATGACTGAGCAACTGAACTGACCTGAACTGACAGTCCTCTCGTTGTATAAGGGAAAAGTCAGACCTTTGGGGGAGACAAAAAGGCTGGTTGGAGATTTACTTCTTGATTGTGGCAGTACTAGGACTTTAATTTAAGAATCTCAATTTATAGCTCAGGACCCATTCACATCATTAAAGGATGAAATTGTTCCTCTGCCCTGGATTTCCCTTAAATGGTTCCCAGAAAGCACTCAGAGCCTCTTGTGTTTAATTCAAAGAAACTCATCTACTTTCTAAGGACAATTCATTAACTCTTTTTTGCCAAGCATTTAACTATCTTTTCTATTTCCCACATAGTAACTAAATGAATTTGTTTTTCAGAAAGACAGGAAATAACTCCCTAACTTAACACTTGTCTTTCAGTGAAAACCTGTTTTCTGAAGATGCCGTTGACCATTTATTAACTAAAAATTATAGTAATTTCAACTTAGAAAAATTATTCAATAGAAATTTTAGCTATCAGGAAATGCTTAACAGTCAAGATAACGAAACATTGAAATCAGATAATTTAAATAATCTGTAATTCATTCATATAAGAAATATTCAATTGGTACCATCTGTGTACCGAGGTACATGAAAATCTGTTATGAGATTTCCCCGCATTTATATCCTGTGTTGCTCTTCCTCTTAAATGGGAACCTGTTACCTAAACAATACCATATGGTAGGAATGACAGGATACTTTGCTAGCTCTGGAAGTTCTGGCCTTAAGCTTTAAGAAGCACTGACACTTGGGGACAGTGTGCCATCATGCATGAAATTCAGCTACTCTGAGATCAAGATGCCAGGAAAACCTCAACCTCACCAGGGGAAGAATCTCACAGAGGAGAGATAAGGCCTCTTTCAACAGCTTCAGATGAGCTTCCAGCCTACAGACTGTACCAACATAGCCCCCTTGCAGGTAGTGAGACCATCAATCAAATCAACCCAACTGATGCCATGAGAAGCAGAAATGTACAGACATTCACCTACTTGAAGGTTACCAGGTAGAACTACATGCTTACTTTTCACCTCTAGGAGATGATAGTTTATGAGGATGCGGAATACAGAGAACACGTCTCACTTCAGAGTGAAAGTAAAACTATTACTCTGTTTTGTCATATATTAAAAATCCATATCAATTTTGCTAAAAACTGGAAAGAAATCTGGTTCATGACCTTCAATTTATTTTCCTTTTTGAAATGGGATATGGTGGTAATACTTCACTGTTGTCCTCAGAAGAGCTATAGTCACTAACCTTTTAAGTGCAGTTTATATTATGATTAGTATGCAATTCGAAGTATTTCATCAGAAAGGTATTACCAGAGCTAGTATGGTTGATTTCTTTTGCATGACTTTACTATGCTTCATTAGAGATTTACTTGGATTTAAAGTCCAGTAATAATAATGAATTTATTGTTTGCTATATTTGAAACAGTCTTGATATAAGACAATGGGCTTCATCACCAGCAGGGTCATAATTTATGCCATCCTCCCTATAACACATTTACATTTAACATTTGACTATATTTTCTATCTGCTTCACAGATGAGTTTGCTTCTGGAAAAGCACATGCATTCAATCTAGCTTTTAGTAATCTGTGCCCCCATGAATTTCAATCAAATCCGGTTAACAACAACAACAAAAAGTTCCCTGTGAAGTATGAGGCTGTTGACGTTCACATTTTACGATATGCATTTATGAAAAGGAGCTTTGGGGAGAATTATATTGCTTGTATTTTGGTACTTTAACTTGAGGTTTTATTGGAGTATACATTCACAGAAATATTTTATCTAACCCCACCAAGATATATATTTGAAATATTAGGTACTGTTTATGCTTCTTAATTTTAAATACCTTATTCAAATAATCTCTAAGACTTCCTCAAACTATCTGAGAAACGAGGTTGTGCTGTCAAAAATTCCTTGAGATATGGAAGATCTGTCATACAGTTTACATAAGGGCTGTTTCATTTTTCTCAACTGGTATTTTTTGTCCTCTGAAAGACATGTAAGATGAATGCTTTGTTCCTAAACTCTAATCTGAGTTTTGGTCTTTAGTTTATTTTTTGTTGTTCTTCTTCTTTGTTTTCTTGCAAGGAACTCAAATTCATAGATCATATTCAAATTTAAGCAATATTTTCTATCAATATCTTCTCCAAAATTTTATATTAAAAGTCATAAAATTGAATGGTAAATCTATAAAGAATCAATGATATTAAAATGGATCTTTGGTATAAGTTTTAAGATAAAATCAATATAAAGACAGCATTCTTCCTGGAAGGAATATCTGGACCATTCTGGAGCATAGTATGGTAGTTTGATAATCTAAAGCCTTTCTGCATTTCCTGTTGAGATGCAGTTATGCTGTATTTATATGAAATCCACACAGTTTAAATAGTTCAAGAAATAGTAAAAACCCTCTGATTTAGGGTTGATGTATTATCTACATATTATATCTATATATTATCTACATATTATATTCTGGTTCTACATATTATCTATATAATATTTAGAGTTGATGTATTATCTACATATTATATTCTGATTCTACATATTATCTACATAATAGACAACCCACAGATAGATTCTTAGCCTCATCAGTGGTAAGTTGGGTAAAAGTACCCAAGCATAAATTTGGGAAACAGAGAGTATGCATCATTGAGACCCAAAGATTGTACTTAAAAACTGACTTTCTATTAAATTTGATAAGACTAGGGTTCAGAGTTTAAACTGAAATTAAACATTCATTACTAAAGTCATTAGAATATATAAAGAGTGGTAGAAAATACAAATATAAATGGAAGGGATGGAAGTATTTCATACTTTTTTTCCATTTTAATACCATTTTAGAATCTGACTGATTCTTCTAGAGAAGGAAAAAGTACATCACTAGATTCATACTCAAGTGAATGAAGTCATGATAGAAAATGTTTCCTAATGGAAAAAACACATTTTTCATCTGTATTTCTTAAGAGCTTTTGGTACTTTTTTGTCTTCTACATGTGTACGGCCATGTATAAAGTAGTGACAATTTTACAAAAAGTAGAGATGTATTTATTTTTTAGTTAGGTATGACTATCCTCCTAGCTAATAGGCTTTGAAGCAAGTACATACTCAAGTCTGTTCATTGCTATAAAAATGTCCAACTCTTCAAAATCATCTTAATCTTATAATATTTGAAAATTTATAAATAATTTTTCCTGGACCTCTCAAATACAGAATTTAGATAGTCATTTCATTAAGCACTTCTGGGTTCTGGTTCAAGATGGAGATGTAGGAAGATCCTGAGCTCATCTCTCATGGATACATGGTGACTACAAACACATATGGAACAATTTCCTCTGAAAAACATGTACAACCTGGCTAAGCAATAACGACACACTGCACAAATGAGAAAGAAAAAAATAAATGGAAGCAGTAGGAGAAGCTAGAACACAATCTCACCATAAACTCACCCCTAGCTCAATGATGCATCATTAGGAGGGAACTCAAAATGCATACCTTCTTCCTGAGAAGTGAGGGGTTTGAAACCCACATTGAGCAATCTAACTATTAAGACCTACAACTGAGAGATGAGACCCTAAAATATTTAGCTTGGACAACCAATGGGACGTATATTCAAGAGACCCCATAGGCTAAAGCAAGCTGAGAACCAGCCCTTCCATTTATATTTGTATTTTCTACCATTCTTTATATATTCTAATGACTGTAGTAATGAATGTTTAATTTCAGTTTAAACTCTGAACCCTAGTCTTATCAAATTTAATAGAAAGTCAGTTTTTAACCCTAAACCCTAACCCTAACCCTAAACCTAACCCTTAAAGGGCTTGCACACTTTGACGCGCCTGCCCCAGGGTTCAGTGCTGAAGCAGCCTATCGCAACCTTAGAGCATTAGCCCTAGGGGTAGGCTTCTAACTTAACACACATCCAGGAGCCTGCTGGAACACTTTCCAGAAGAGACAGTGGGGCGGGCACCATCTTTGCCCTCTGTCTGCCATGCTCCAGAGTGCCAGTACCTTCCAGAAGGGAACTTTTACACACATCTGGTGCGCAGTTCTTGTGGCTGCCACCCAAGGAACACCCTTTGATTCCCTAGCTCTGAAAGCCAGGGGAGGTTGTGTTCCTGGGTCCCATAGTGTTTTAACAGTGGGATAGGCATATCTTAACAGACTGTTACCCCCATGTGGGTGTGCCGAAGAGCTTCAGTCATGTCCAACTCTATACAACCCTGTGAACTGTAGCCCGCCAGGCTCCTCTGTTCATGAGATTCTCCAGGCAAGAATACTAGACTGGGTCGCCATGTTCTCCTCCAGGGGATCTTCCTGACCCAGGGATAGAATGTGCATCTCTTAGGTCTACCTGCATTAGCAGGCAGGTTCTTTATCACTAGTGCCACCTGGGAAGTCTGTTACCCTCACAGCACTGCATAGAGTCCAGACTGAAACATAACCCAGGGTCTTTCTGTGATTGAGTTCCAGTCCAAGAGTTTTGACCTGAGAGGCAGTCTTCAGGTTTGGCACACATCTAAGGGCCTATGAAGTTGCTATCAGAGAATGGAGGCCAGTGGACACAGTCTTTGTGCTTACCCTCTGCCTCATGCCAGCTTTCCACTGTCTTCCAGAAAAGAGCTTATATCCTTGTATGGAGTGCCAATTTGTGTGGCTGCACAGAACATCTTTATATGGCCTGGCTCTGGTGGCCAGTGTGGCTTACACTCAAGAGTCACACAGACCTGTAACCAACAGAGGAAGAGTTGTTAAACAGCTACTATTCCCAGGACATGGTGTGAAGCAACAGACCAAGGAGCTTGGTCTTTCTGTTAAAGAAGCCTATTAGCTTATCATGGCTGCAGACTGAGGTTAGACTTCTCACAAAGCACACATCTAAAGTTTGACTGTTAGCCTTTCCAGAAACCTCAGAGAGTGGGTGCTATCTTTGCACTTTTCCTCTGCTGTGTTCCAGAGTGCCAGTGTCTTCCACATGGCCTACAGGCATTAGGTGCCCAGGTTTTTGTATCAAGTGTCCCTGTTTTTGCAGCTGCCGCCCAGGGGATGCTCCTTGACTGCCTGGGACTGGTACCAGGGATCTTGCTTTCCAGTGTCCCACAGGACTATAACTATAGTTGGAGACATTTTAGCTTAAAGTATTTACAGTTTATAGTACCCTCATGAACCTAACAAGAAGCAAATTCAGATCCTTTTTGGAGAAGCCTTAAACCTATCTTTAAGCCAGATTTCAGAGGCTTCACAGAAAAAAATCTAAGGAATATGAACCTCTGATGAAACTCATGAGCCAGAAAAGAAACAACAAATTAATTTTTAGGTCTAATAAGGGAAACAGAAACCAGACAGCCTGGTCAAAATGTTAAAAATTATTCAGATATTTGCATATCAAATAAAGTACATGTTAGAACAGAAGAGGAAAGGACGTAAATCACTCATGATATTCACATGATACGTTTCCTTCTATGAAACAGATGAGAAAGTACAAATTAATTATTAGAACTCCTGAGAGAATTTACTATTATTGTTGAATAGAAGATTATTATCAAAAAGCAACTGCATTTTAAATAGAATATATTTTAAAACTAATATTTACAAATGTATCAATATACAAAATATTAATAAATTATGACAATAAATAATAACATTAATATGTCTTTAAGAGCTCTATGAAAATAACTAAATGTCCAAATATACTGAAAAGACATAAAAAATTAGATATATCATAATAATGAGAGATTGGAGAGGTATATATGATATATGATGTTCTTGGTTTGTAAGATGAAAATATTTTAATGATGCCAATTGTCCCCAAATAAATCTACAGATTTAATACCATTAACACTTATAAGATTTTGTTTGTTTCAGATTTTGATAAGCTAAACTGTCAAATTCTAAACTTTATGGAAAATGATGAAAAGCCAAGGATAGCTAAGATATTTCTGAGGAAAACCAGCTAGGAGGACAGTATAAAGTTCCAAGAAACAAACAATGTTCATAGGGCAGATGTGGCTTTGAGGATAGTAGGGAAACAGTTTCAATAGAGATGGGATCATTGCTTTTTCATGAAATTGAGTTCTCACCTCAAATTATACACAAATACAATAAAGGAATTCTAAGACCAAAATGCCCAAAATGTAAAAAAGGACAATAGAGGATAGCAACGGTGAACATGGGATAGTGGAAGACTGCTCATATTATATATCATAAGCACAAATAATAAAAACAACATTGAGAAACATAACCAGCTTACAAGCTTCCATTCACCAAAAGACAAAAAGTTATGGATATAAATGTACAAGATATTGCAACTGATAAAGATTATTATCTACAAATCAATTAGAAATTTCAGGTAATATTTCATAGATGCTATTTACCCACTCATTTCAAACACCATTTCTCTATTTGTATTTCTTCTTGTAACTTAAAGTTTATCAAACTAAAATCTATGCTTACTAGATTTTCATGCAGCTAAACCTTCTGAATGCCAGATGGATCCTGCCAATTTACATGGAATTCATATGGAATTTGGTCAGATCTTAAAAAAAAAAAAATCTGAAATTATCTTTTTCATTTTTTTAATTTTTAAATTAAAAAAAACACTTTTATTTATTCATTTGGCTGCATTGGATCTTAGTTGCAGCATGCAGGATCTTTTTTAGTTGCAGCATTCAATTCTAGTTCCCTGACCAGGAATCCAACCCTAGTGCTCTGAACTGGGAGTCTAAAGTCCAAGTCACTGGACCAGGGAAGTCCTAGCAGAGATCTTTTTTACTAATCTTTTTGTCTGTTTTCTTCTGGCAAACCAAATAGTGGGAAAGTACATTTTTTTCCCCTTGAATTGGCTACCCTTGTCTTATTCTCTCTCAATTCTTCTGTTCTCTCTTCTACATTTACTAAGACATTTATTACATACCTTATCCATCCATTTTAAGTATTACAGTTCAATGAGTTGAGTCTGGGTACTTGTGTACAGCTGTGTAAACATGATTACAATATATTATAAAACATTTAAATTACCTCAGAAAGTTTCCTTGGGCCCTTTTAAAATGAATACTCTTTCCCAATTGCTAACCCTAAGCAGCACAGATTTGCTCTATATCATGAAAGCTTTGCTTTTTCTAGAATTTCACATAAATGAAATCAGATGGAAATAGCCTCTTGTGTTTGACCTCTTTTACTTAGCATAATGCTCCTGAAACTTATTCATACTATTGTGTGTATCAATAGCTTGTTTCTTTTTAGTCTTTGCAGATACCACCATCATCAACCTAGCTTTCCGGACCATCAAGAGCTTGCCACCCGTGCCCCAGCTGGACCTGTGGCAGCATCCTCTCCAAAGAGACGTCAGCAGGTGGTGACATACCTTGAACTGCACACTCCACCCCCCCACCCCCCCGCCGTCTCTCCGCCCCCGGGGAAACAAGATCAGCCAGCATCTCCCATAGACAGCACACCACTAAGACAACGTAACAGAGCAGGGGTAAGACTGAAGCACTCCCTGGATCACAGAGACTGAGAAGGACTACACTGGAAGCTAAGAGGCACCTTACACTCTGACCCAGTTGCCTCTACCCCAGGCCCACACAGCGTTGCCTGGAGGGGCTCCTCTCCCCACCCTGACTTTCAGTTTCTCCAGTGGGAAAACGAGAACCTAAAGAACCCTTCCCAACACTTCGGAACGCATTTTCAGGGAGGCCCCTTCGGGTTTCACTTGCTTCAAAGAGATCACTTGGGGAGCCAGCAGAGCACCACCCCTGGGACAGAGAGTGCCGGGCTTGCAGCAACTAGCATTCAGACATCCGCAGACCGCCTTACCGTGTGCCAGACCCAGAGCAGAGATCGCAGTCACGGCTGCCAGTCTGGCCGGGGAACACGGCTGTCTGGCAGTTCTGACTGATCTGGTCTCCAGTCAAAGGGCCCTACCAGCTCTTTCCACCGCGATGCTTCAACGAGAAAGCAAATACACAGTCTCGGTTCCTGGGCATCCCGAAAGCTTGAAGTCAGAGAAGCTTGGTCAGAGAACCTGGGCAGCCGCAGAGCACACTCTATAGTGCTGGCTGGTCTGAGAGTCAGGCCAGGAGCCCCGTCCAACTGTTGAGCATGGTCTCTGGCCTCACATAGCCAGGGAGCCTGAAGAGAGGCCAGGGCAGCTCCAGAATAAAACTCCACGGTTCACTGAGCCGTGGAGCCCAGGCTGCCGCCCTGCATAGACGAGAAGCCCAGCCTAGGACTCTGCCACATCACTAAACGCACCCAGTGGCCTTGCCCAGGCAAGGAGCCTTGTCAATGACTCAGCCCCATTGTAGAGAATGTAGCCTGTAGCCCCACCTGAAAAGGGAGCCTGGACTATGATCCCCACTCAAGATGCATATATCCCCCCAGTTGTTGGATACAGCTAGAGGATACCCTTAATCAGAGAGCCCTGACAGCGACTTTGCCCCAAAGTGGAGCTCAACCAACTCACAAACAAAGCAATGCATCTTTGGATATGACACCTAAAATACAAGACACAAAACCGAAAATAAACAGGTGGGCCTGTATCAAACTAAAAAGCTTTGGCATAGCAAAGTAAACCATGAACGAAATGAAAAGGCAATCTACAGAATATACAAAATATATGTCTGATAAGTGATTACATATCCAAAATATACAAGGAATTCATATAATTCAACAGCCAGAGAACCCAAATAATCCAGTTTAAAAATGGACAAAGGATCTGAATTGACATATTTCTAAAGAAGATATTCAAATGGCCAAGTGAGCCACCAATCATCAAAGAAGATATTCAAGTGACCAAAGGTACAGGAAAAGATGCTCAACATCACTAATTATAAGGAAAATGCAAATCAAAGCAACAGTGAGATATAGCCTCGCACCTGTTAGAATAACTATCACCAAAAATACAAGAGGTAACAAGTGCTGGTGAGGATGTGGGGAAAAGGGGATACTTGTGCACTGTTATTGGGAATGTAAATTTGTAGTGTTATACAAAACGGTATGAAGTTTCCTCCAAAAATGAAAAATAAAATTATTATATAATCCAGCAATCTCACTTTTGGATATATACCCAAAGGAGGTAAAATCACTATCTCAAAGAGATATCTGTATCTCCTTATTCATTGCCACATTTTTTTAAATAGCCAAGTGATGGAGACAACTTAAGTGACTATTGATGCATGAATGGATAAAGAAAATGTGGGAAATATATACAAGAGAATATTTTTTTAAGAACCAAATAGAAGGAGAGTCTTCAATTTGTGAGAATATGGATGAAGCTTGAGGGCATTGTACCAAGTGAAATAAGTCAGGCAGAAAAAGACAAATACTCTGAGATACCACTTTTATGTATTGATAAAATCTAAAAAAAAAATAAATGGAAATAGAATAGATTGGTGCTTGCTAGGGTGGGAGAAGAATGGGGGAAAGGAGTGAAGTTGGTCAAAGGGTGTTTCTGGAGATGGACTGCAAGGAGATCCAACCAGTCCATTCTGAAGGAGATCAGCCCTGGGATTTCTTTGGAAGGAATGATGATAAAGCTGAAACTCCGGTACTTTGGCCACCTCATGCGAAGAGTTGACTCATTGGAAAAGACTCTGATGCTGGGAGGGATTGGGGGAAGGAGGAGAAGGGGACGACAGAGGATGAGATGGCTGGATGGCATCACGGACTCGATGGACGTGAGTCTGAGTGAACTCCAGGAGTTGGTGATGGACAGGGAGGCCTGGCATGCTGCGATTCATGGGGTTGCAAAGAGTTGGACACGACTGAGAGACTGAACCGAACTGAACTGAACATATAGAATGGTGACTATGCTTAACAACACTGTATCGTATATTTGAAATTTGTTAACAAAGTGTATCTTGAATGTTCTCATCACAAAAAGGAAAAAAAAATGTAGCTATGGGGGGGAGATGACTAAGTTATCTAAACTTATTGTGGTAATCATTTTGCAATGTTTACTATATCAGATCATCCTATTGAACATCTTAAACTCACACAGTGTTAAATGTCAGTTATTTCTCAGTAAAACTGGAAAAAGTAGCTTGTATGTTTTCATTGCTGAAGAGTATTCTTTTGTTAGGATAGAACACAATTTTCTTATGCATTCATCTCTTTATAGACATTTGAGTTTTTATAGTAATTTTGGTCTATTACAAATAAAGCTGCTGTGACCATTTTGGTGAAAAGATGTGGACATACACTTTTATTTCTCTTCGGTAAGTACCTAGGAGTGAAATAGATTTTATAGAAGTTATATGTTTATATTTTTAAGAAATAGCCAAATTTTTTTCCAAACTTGCTGTACCATTTATTTCTTGCCACCAGAAGTGTGTGAGTGTTCCAGTTATTCCACATCCTTGCCAAAACTTCTTATGGCTAGTGTTTTAAACTGTAGCAATTTTATTGCAATTTTTAGGCAATCATTGAAAAACAGAAAAGAAAAAATAAGTTCAGCTAAAAAGTCAATAGAGCTTTTTAAATACATGACAGAAAAATTGGAGATATATATATATATGCAATTATATATATATATATTGCTTTTTTGGGTGTGGGATATATATATATATATATATATATATATATATATATATATATATATATATATATACACATATATACCAACATACACACTCAACACACATGCATGTGTATATACATATACACACAAACATATACACACGCACACATACATACATACACAAACAAACCCTCCACTTCCCAAAAAGCAACTGCAATCTCATACACTATTGGCGGGACAGTAAAATGACACAATCGCTTAGTAAAATTATGCACCAGTTTCCTTAAAAATTCACTTAATTTTATATGTCCCAGCCATTCTACTCTTAGGTATTTACCAAAGATAAATGAAAGTACAGTTTACAAAAATACCTGTACATGAATGTTTATAACAGCTTTTTTCCTCACAATTGCCAAACACCAGAAACAACTGTCTGTTAACTAATGGATGGGTTAATAAATTGAGGTGTATCCATAAAATAAATTAGTAATAATAAAAAGAAATGAGCTATCAAGAACTGTGAAGGATCTGAGATTTAACTCTATTTACTTTTAGCAGTTTTACCTGGCACAATTTCATGGATGATGGCAGAATGCCTTAGGTCAGTGACAAAGGACTTGCTCATGTACAATAGCAGTAGCCTGAGTAGCATGGGTTCCCTATGCCCCACTTCCAATAGGGAAATATGAAGAGGGTACATGGAATACATTATGTTACAGGACAAGAATCTCAAACTTAGTGTTGCAAATATTTATACTAGGCAATAAGCCTTCTTAACCTTAACCTTTGCCCTATAGGAAGACAAATATCTTTGTCATACTGGACAGTATACAAACCTATTTTTTGCTCTGGAGTGAGACATTCTATCTTTCCTGTCTCCTCTCTATACAAACATCCTGAAAAGACAATACAAATAATGTCAGTGACTCCTGTTCACAAGATATGCAGAAAACATGGGACACTCACGGAGGATTGCTTTTCAATAGTAGCAATGTGGATGAATATCAAAATGCTGGGTGAGTGCAGTCAGACCAAAAAAAGATATAGACTAAATCTTTACATTTGTATAAAATTATAGAAAAAGCAAAGTAATATACAGAAACAGAAAGGAAGTGAATCCTTGACTGGGATGAAGGAGGGTAGGGAAGAATTTTAAAGAACCACAGAGAAGCTTTTGGGGGTGAAAAATATTATCTTGATTTGATGAGGCATTCACAGTGTATATATATATGTCAAAAAGTAAAACTGTACTCTATAACAATTTACTGTATGTAAATTTTACTGTAATAGAACTGCAAGAGCATAGACAGAAGTATTTCACTTTTTCTGATTCTTTGTTCATATACCTGTCATTTCTAAAATTCTTTGAGTCTGCTATTAAAATACATATTAGATTTACAGAAGAATCTGCTCCTTGCTTATACATTCACTAAATTATCTCTTGCTTCACTTGGTTAAAATACAGATTTTCAAAATATTGAACTTTTTTTTACTTAAAGAACATCTTTAATATTTTATATACAATATTACCTTTAATTTATAAAATTACATATGGAGGACATAACTTAAAATCAGTTCAGGAGTGGCCAGTGGGTACCAATTTAAATTTTTAATGGCAAAAAGGCTGAGAATTTAATAAAATTAGAATTTATAATTCATAATGGAGATTCTGAATTCTAAACTGCATTTACCTAAATCAAGTAAAAGCCAGAACCAGCAGTCCTTCCCTCCAACACAATAGCACAGGCACAGAACTGGTGATGAGCCCCAAGGAGTAAGGAGGAGGCTTGGAGGGACCGCAAACTTTCCCAGGCTGCTGTGTGGAGGGAGAGCCTTCTTCGGAATGGGCTGAGCAAAGCCACTCAGCTTCCCCTGCATACCTGATAACCACTGCTAAGATTACCTTTGGGCTTCCCTGGTGACTCAGTGGTAAGAACCTGCCTGCCAATGCAAGAGACACAGTTCAATCCCTGGGTCAGGAGGATCCCCTGGAGGAGGAAATGGCAACCCATTCCAGTATTCCTTGTCTGGGAAATCCCATGGACACAGGAGCCTGGCGGGCTATGGCCCATGGAGTAGCAAAAGAGTTGGACACGACTTAGGAACTAGACAACAACAACAACAAAGGTTACTTTCCTTTGCCCCTATGTTAAAGTCTATAAACTATCTTTGGAAAATTCAAGAGAGAAGCTAGTCTTGAGGAAAGTAATGAAATCACACTTGAGGGACACACTTAATAGCATTAACGCAGATAAAAATAATTTTAGAATTTGATAGCACTGTAGAGATTAAGTCCAAAGCCCTCATTTTACAGTTTAGAAAAGTGACACCCAGAGAACTTATATTTGCCGGAAGGAAAGTAAGTTTGGTGGTGACAGAGTAAGGATTAGAGCTCAGAGAGTCGTGATTACTAGGTCAATATTCTTTCCATTACACGAAATTTCTGCTCTTAGTAATAATAAGATTTATTTCCTCAGTTTTAGAAAGGCATCTTTTCTGGATTCTTCCCTAAATTGAAAACAAGACAATTAAGTAGTCTGAAAAAATATCTCTCACATATTATTTTGGAAAATCAATACAGGCAGTGTAAAGAGTACCATTTTTCTACCCAAATAGCAATTGAGATCGATGTCTTTTCACAGTGGCCCATTAACCTCTGTGAGCAAAGTGAGCACAATTAAAGTGCATATAAAAAGAAGTTAGTTATTAAGTAGTTAACTTGTCTTCCAATCCTTTTGTGAATGTTTTCTTAACAATTTTTCAAGCAGCATCATTGACTCTTTGAAAAACCATATAATTTCTCTTGCTGGATTGCATTCCCCAATAACATATGTACACACAAGTATACACACACACGAATAAGAGTTTTTAAAAAATTGGATTTTGATGGCTCTACAAATTACCTTATGTGTTAAGCAGAAAAATCACTTATTGGAAGCCTTTAGTTTGGTCTGTTTTTTCTTAAACCGACAAGCGCTGCAGTGTTAAGTGGACCTAAACAGATGGAGCAGATGGAGCAGCAACAGAGCATTAAGGAAAAGCAGGAGAGGAAGGCCAAAGAGTCCTGGAGGCAAGAAAGAAATGCTGATGACTATTTTTGGTTTGGGGCTCTTTATTATACGTTAATCGACTTTAATATCCACATCTAACTTGTAAACTCATTCAGGATTTTGTCAGAATGTACCAACACAGGCTAAGGACTCACCTTCCCCTCATTAAGGAGGCTTTATTGTTTTACACACTGATGATAGAAGAGCCGCAGGCAAGAGTATTAGGCTTGTTAAGGATTTTAAGAGCATGTTTTTGGGATCCATATAAAATAGCACATTCCTTATTTTGTGGGGAATCCTGAAGTACACCATCTGCTCCTCTCCTTATAACCATAGGTATCTGATGTCTGGAACCCATTCCTTTATACACTGTCTCATCCTCTTAGCCATTTATTTGTCCTAAAACTGGATCAAACAGTTTGCATGTTGCAATAAAAGTCTAGACACACTAATACTTGCTGCCATTTAATCTTTGCGGAATACCAGGGATGTGAGTCTCAGATATAAATGAAATCCACAGAAAGAGGGTTATTCTAATGTCAAAAATGTGCAAATTCTTTTGTATTGAATTATTTGATTACCTATAAATTAATTTCAAAAAATATTAATCAGGGAATAGAATTTTCTTTTTTGATTTCTCTGGGTTTTGTTTGGTTTTGCTTTATTTTTTAGGTGAGAAAAATTTAGAAAGAAATGTTGTAGAAGGATAGTCCAGTCTGTCCTTCCTTCAACATTTAAAAATTATTACCAGATTAATTTTTTTTAATAGTCAAATTGGCACCACCAGGATATGCCAGGAATCAGAAATTTCAGATTTTGTTGCAATGTTGTCAATGATGCTGTGAGTCTGAGCAGCTCGTTTTCACCTGTCCTCAATAGCTAATAGTCTTTATTTCCATTTTTTTGGCTATACAGAATATTGTAGTTCCATGAAACATTGTCTATGAAGAATCTCGGCCTATTGAAAAATGCAAAATGTAGATAACAAAGTACTCTCTGATAATGATGAATAAGAGTGAGAATGGCAAAATCCTAAAACTTCAAGGGGAATTCACTGACAAATGATTCTGAATAGGAAAACCTTCTATATGTTTGTAGAGACATTTAATAAGAGCTTGTGGTGACCAAAAAGCCTACTACACTACTACTAAAAATCTTAACAGCAGCGTGATTTATTGCTCTGAATAATTTTCTACAGAAGTGTCAGCTCTTTAATAGTGGTTCATTTGCCAGATTGTCCATTAGACTCATTATTGCATTGCCAAGAGCAAAAAGTGAAAGAATGGAGTAGAGACTGGGTGATATTTGAAGCCAGCTTTTTCACAGAGTTGGTGGAATATCACAATATTTGCTTCTATATCAATAATGATGTTTTGGAGGGAAGCAGAAACAAGGCAAAAAAAGAGATTTAGGGCCACAAAGAGCTAAGCTTATTAGTAAAAGTAATATTGTAGAGTTTAGGGGGCATTTAGAAGGGATTAGCAGGAGGCCCTAAAGGAGCTATTCCACATTCAAGGTCAGGAGGGGCAGTGGTGAGGAGATACCACTTGTCCAAGGTAAGGAGCAGTGGCTGTGCTTTGCTGGAGCAGCTGTGAAGAGATATCCCACGTCCGAGGTAAGAGAAACCCAAGTAAGACGGTAGGTGTTGCGAGAGGGCATCAGAGGGCAGACACACTGAAACCATAATCACAGAAAACTAGTCAATCTAATCACACTAGGACCACAGCCTTGCCTAACTCAGTGAAACTAAGCCATGCTCGTGGGGCTACCCAAGACGGGCGGGTCATGGTGGAGAGGTCTGACAGAATGTGGTCCACTGGAGAAAGGAATGGCAAACCACTTCAGTATTCTTGCCTTGAGAACCTCATGAACAGTATGAAAAAGCAAAATGACAGGATACTGAAAGAGGAAATCCCCAGGTCAGTAGGTGCCCAATATGCTACTGGAGATCAGTGGAGAAATAACTCCAGAAAGAATGAAGGGATGGAGCCAAAGCAAAAACAATACCCAGCTGTGGATGTGACTGGTGATAGAAGCAAGGTCTGATACTGTAAACAGCAATATTGCATAGAAACCTGGAATGTCAGGTTTGAGTTTGAGTGAACTCGAGGAGTTGGTGATGGACCGGGAGGCCTGGTGTGATACGATTCATGGGGTCGAAAAGAGTTGGACATGACTGAGCGACTGAACTGACTGACTGAATTGAGAGGGATTTCAGATAAGGAGATTTGAGGCTGAATCCAGCTCTGACACATAACTTGACGTGGAGGAGATTTGTATTTATATAAATGTATCAGTTCAGTTCAGTTCAGTCACTCAGTCGTGTCCGACTCTTTGCAATCCCATGAATCACAGCACCAGGCCTCCCTGTCCAACACCAACTCCTGGAGTCTACTCAAACTCATGTCCATCAGAACTGAACTGAACTGAACTGAAATGGTCGATGGATCAATGTTTGAACATAAAGCTAACAAAGGTTGCATGCTGCTGGTGCTACTGCTGCTAAGTCATTATTTCAGTCGTGTTCGACTCTGTGCGACCTCATAGACGGCAGCCCACCAGGCTCCTCTGTCCACAGGATTCTCTAGGCAAGAACACTGGAGTGGGTTGCCATCTCCTCCTCCAACAAAGGTTGCATAATGTCAAAATACCTTGATCATTTTGATTCAATGAGAAAAATACAATTTATTCAATACCAATGTACATTTGACATCATTTCAGGGGAAGAACAATTCTACTTCTACATCTTATTCCAATTGGAAATAATCACTGCAAGTAAAGATACTTCTTTACATGCAAACAAGACATTTAAAATCTTATTCAGTAAACATGTCATTTATACAAATATTTCTCCTAGTATAGTTTTTCTTTAAATAAAGGAAGATAGTAAAATCTTTTTATTCTGTTCAGTTCATTAATTATGGCTAATTTGCCATCCTGACTACCTTTACTTTCTGGAAACAAAAATAAATGTTTCCCTGTAATGATTTAGATTTCAGGAGAAAAGCTTAGTTGGCAATGTCAATTCTTCCAAAATTTTCCCTGTAAGCATACTTTAGATATTCTAAAATTAAATTATTCCAGGCCACATTACACAATGATGCCACTAAATGCAAAAAGGAGATTACACTAAAAACTATAATTATATTGCAGGGAGTTTACAAGTCATGTCATGCCTGGTTTACTATGTACATTAATTCATGATTATTTTACCCACATGGGAAGCTCATTTCCTTTTAACATATGTCCCTGATTCGGTTGTAATGCCACACTGACCAAGCCAATGAGCCCTTCATTGATGTTCTGCTGCTGCTGCTGCTAAGTCGCTTCAGTCGTGTCTGACTCTGTGCGACCCCATAGACGGCAGCCCACCAGGCTCCGCCGTCCCTGGGACTCTCCAGGCAAGAACACTGGAGTGGGTTGCCATTTCCTTCTCCAGTGCATGAAAGTGAAAAGTGAAAGTGAAGTCGCTCAGTTGTGCCTGACTCTTAGCGACCCCATGGACTGCAGCCTACCAGGCTCCTTCTTCCATGGTATTTTCTAGGCAAGAGTACTGGAGTTCTACAAGATCCTAAATATCAAATCTGCATCTTCCACAAATTAGCAAAACTTAGTGACTTTACCACCAAGAATTATTGATTTATTAAGCAAATATTTAATGCAAATTGTGGGTCAGCACTTCTTAAGTGCTGGGAACTGGGTATTAGAGTTATGAAGAGAAATTAAACAATGACCTTACCCTTGAAGTTTTAAAGTTATTTGTTGGTTTGCTTATAGAGGCTAGAGGGTAGGAAGCACACCTTTACAATACATTTTAGTAAGAGCTATAGGGGCGCTTCGCACAAGAGTGCATGGGTTTCTGTGTGCTGTTACTTTAGTAGTGTCTGACTCTTTGTGACCCTGTGGACTATAGCCCTCCAGGCTCCTCTGTTCAAGGGCTTCTCCAGGCAAGAATATTGGATTGGGTTGCTGGGCCCTCCTCCAGGGGATCTTTCTAACCCAGGGATTGAACCTGGCTGTCTTACATCTCCTGCATTGGCAGGTGGGTTCTTTACCACCAGTGCCACCTGGGAAGCCCTTGGACAAGAGTCCTACTAGGTGGCAAATACTGGGGTGGCAGAGGTGCCTCATGGAGAAGTAGGGTTGGGAAGAAATATGCTTAAAGCATACTTAGGTTAAGTATTGTCTTATAACCACCATTGTACTTACTGCTTTCATGAGTCTGATTTCTTTGATTCCACATGTAGGCTAGGGAGTGAGGGAAGTGGGGGAGATATTGGTCAAGGGATACCGAGTTTAAGTTATGCAGGATGAGTAAGTTCTTGAGAGCTAATGATAGATGGGTAACTAGAGTCAGTAATCTTGAATTATATGCTTGAAATTTGCTAAGAGTTCATCTTAAGTGTTGTCACCAACAAAAAAACAACCTCTAAAAGGTAACTATGTAAAATGACGGATATTGTAATTACCTTGATTGTGGTTATCACTTTACAATGCATACATATATTAAAGCATCACATTGAACATCTTAAATATATGTATATATAAATTTATTTGTCAATTATTCTTTACTAAGGATTGAATTTTTGAAAAAATTTTTTTGATAAAATGGAAACAGAAAATGTCTCACAAATACTTTTGAAAATATCTACACTTTGTGGATGAAAATGGCTGAGACAAAGAGAAATTAAGCAACTTTCTCAAGTACATACCCAAGGAGGATGCTGTCCCCTGTGAGCGGCCTGTGTCTCCACATGAGGGACAGCCCTTGTTTTGTATATGCATTGTGTACCCAAAATTCCTGTATGGACACATAGTATGTCCATCGTTGTATATATGTTTTGTGTATCCAAAACTCCTTTGTGTACACATATAAACAGTTGTAGGCTTCCTACATGGTGCTAGTGGTAAAGAACACCCCTGTCAATGCAGGAGACATAAGAGACATGAATTTGATCCATGACTGGGGAAGATACCCTGGAGGAGGGCATGGTAACCCAGTCCAGTATTCTTGCCTGGAGAATCCCAAGGACAGAGGAGCCTGGAAGGGTGCAGTCCATAGGGTCACAAAGAATTGGACACAACTGAAGCAACAACACAAGAGGAGACTCTACACAAGGACATCACTAGATGGCCAACACCAAAATTAGTTGATTATATTCTTTGCAGCCAAAGATGGAGAAGCTCTATACAGTCAGCAAAAACAAGATGAGGAGCTGAATGTGATTCAGATAATGAAAACCTTATTAGCAAATTCAGACTTAAATTGAAGAAAATAGGGAAACCACTAGACCATTCAGGTACGACCTAAATCAAATCCCTTATGATTATACAGTGGAAGTGAGAAATAGGTTTAAGGGCCTAGATCTGATAGACAGAGTGCCTGATGAACTATGGACAGAGGTTCATGACATTGTACAGGAGACAGGGACCAATGCTATCCACAAGAAAAAGAAATGTAAAAAAGCAAAATGGCTGTCTGAGGAGGCCTTGCAAATAGCTGTGAAAAGAAGAGAAGTGAAAAGCAAAGGAGAAATGGAAAGATATACCCATTTGAATGCAGAGTTCCAAAGAATAGCAAGGAGAGATAAGACAGCCTTCCTCAGTGATCAGTGCAAGGAAACAGAGGAAAACAATAGAATGGGAAAGACTAGAGATCTCTTCAAGAAAATTAGAGATACCAAGGGAACATTTCATGCAAAGATGGGCTCAATAAAGGACAGAAATGGTATGGACCTAACAGAAGCAGTGGAGAAAGAAATGGCAGCCCACTCCTGTGTTCTTGCCAGGAGAATCCCAGAGATGGCAGAGGCTGGTGGGCTACCATCTATGGGGTTGCACAGAGTCGGACATGACTGAAGTGACAGCTGCAGCAACAGAAGCAGAAGATACTAAGAGGAGGTGGCAAGAATACACAGAAGAACTGTACAAAAAAGATCCTTACGACCCAGATAATCACGATGGTGTGATCACTCATCTAGAGCCAGGCATCCTGGAATGTGAAGTCAAGTGGGCCTTAGAAAACATCACTACAAGCAAAGCTAGTGAAGGTGACGGAATTCCAGTTGAGCTGTTTCAAATCCTAAAAGATGATGCTGTGAGAATGCTGCACTCAGTATGCCAGCCAATTTAGAAAACTCAGCAGTGGCCACAGGACTGGAAAAGGCCAGTTTTCATTCCAATCCCTAAGAAAGGCAATGCCAAAGAATGCTTAAACTACCGTACAATTGCATTCATCTCACACACTAGCAAAGTAATGCTTAAAATTCTCCAAGCCAGGCTTCAGTAATATGTGAACCATGAACATGAGGATGTTCAAGCTGGTTTTAGAAAAGGCAGAGGAACCAGAGATCAAATTGCCAACATCCACTAGATCATTGAGGAAGCAAAAGAGTTCCAGAAAAACATCTATTTCTGCTTTATTGACTATGCCAAAGGCTTTGACTGTGTGGATCACAACAAACTGTGGGAAATTCTGAAAGAGATATGAATACCAGACCATCTGACCTGCCTTCTGAGAAATCTGTATGTGGGTCAGGAAGCAACGGTTAGAACTGGACATGGAACAACAGATTGGTTCCAAATTGGGAAAGGAGTACATCAAGGCTGTATATTGTCCCCCTGCTTATTTAACTCATATGCAGAGTACATCATAAGAAACTGGGTTTGAGCTGGATGAAGCACAAGCTGGAATCAAGATTGCTGGGAGAAATAGCAACAACCTCAGATGTGCAGATAACACCACCCATATGGCAGAAAGTGAAGAAGAACTAAACAGCCTCTTGATGAATGTGAAAACAATTGGCTTACAGCTCAACATTGAGAAAATGAAGATCATGGCATCTGGTCCCATCACTTCATGGCAAATAGATGGGGAAACAGTAGAAACAGTGACAGTCTTTCTTTTTGGGGGCTCCAAAATCACTGCAGATGGTGACTGCAGCCATGATTAAAAGACGATTACTCCTTGGAAGGAAAGTTGTGTCTAACCTAGATAGCATATTAAAAAAGCAGAGACATTACTTTACAAACACAGGTCCATCTAGTCAAAGCTATGGTTTTTCCAGTAGTCATGTATGGGTGTGAGAGTTGGACCATACAGAAACCTGAGCACCGGTGAACTGATGCACTTTTTAAAAAATATAAATTTATTTATTTTAATTGGATGTTAATTACTTTACAATATTGTATTGGTTTTGCCATACATCAACATGTATCCGCCACAGGTATACACGTGTTCCCCATCCTGAACGCCTCCCTCTCCTCCCTCCCTGTACCATCTCTCTGGGTCGTCCTGTATGCGAGACAGCAAAAGAGACACAGATGTATAGAACAGTCTTTCAAACTGATGCTTTTGAACTGTGGTGTTGGAGAAGAATCTTGAGAGGCCCTTGGACTGCAAGAAGATTCAACCAGTCAATCCTAAAGGAAATCAGTCCTGAGTATTCATTGGAAAGACTGATGTTGAAGCCGAAACTCCAATCCTTTGGCCACCTGATGCGAAGAGCTGACTCATTTGAAAAGACCCCGATGCTGGCAAAGATTGAAGGCGGGAGGAGAAGGGGATGACAGAGGATGAGATGGCTGGATGGCATCACTGACTCAATGGACATGAGTTTGGGTAAACTCTGGGAGCTGGTGATGGACAGGGAGGCCTGTCGTGGTTTGGTCCATGGGGTCACAAAGAGTGTGACACGACTGAGTGACTGAACTGAAGTGACCTAGCACACATGCACATGCAGCTGTGTACATAGGTGCCGTCTCCTTTGGGGGTTGCTCAGGTGGATTCAATTAGCACCTTGGATCACAGGACAAGGAGAATTGGTATGAAAATAAAGTTTTTGCTTCTTGCTATGTAGAGAACAGTACATTTCTTTTATTTTGACCCAGAGTGCACAGCAACCTAGCCCAGTATTCTTGCCTGGAGAATCCTATGGACAGAGAAGCCTGGTGGGCTACAGCTCATGGAGTTGCAAAGCGTCAGACATGACTGAAGTGGTTTAGCTTGCACACATGCACTGCTGTCTTCTACCAGAATCCATGAGAGGGTAAAAGTTATCTTTTTAGTTTGCAAAGAGGGTAAAATCATAGATTCTTGACAGTTCTTGACAGTCAATACAACCCAATTTAGAGAGGAAGCGTTACAACGTAGGTACACTAAAAGGGTAGTACATTTTTTCTGGGTTGGGGCTCCCAGTCAACAGACTACAATGCCTCTGGTCTACATACACTGTAGCACCATTTCTCTAGGAGAGGTATTCTCACACTCCATCAACCATGGAAACTCTATTAAAGACATTCCCTTTAATTCTTTAATTCATTTAAATTTTTTACCCTGAAGATGTTAAACATCTGCAACTTTATCTCTGTAAAGCAAAATTCGAGGATGTATCTAACGTTAATATGTAAGTACAATCTTACTCATGTATTACGAGTAAAAAAAATGAAAAAACCTTATGAAAAAGCTCAAAGTGCTCCTACCCATATAATAATATCCAGTAAATATTCGTTACGACATAACTCCCAAAATGGTTCATGTTAGCCAATCTCACAGCACCTGCATTCAAAATTGCTGTGCTATAAAACTTGCAGAATATATGGATAGATACACTAAGTACACATATCCAAAGTCAGGAAAAACTTAAATACAGATGCAGAACCACACACACACATACAAACATATATGCTTAAATTCCTTTAATCATAATGAACATGTAGATTCATATCCCACCGAATACTAATGGTAAAACTAGTACAAATCCTAGTAAAAACTTGATAAAACAAATAAATTTGCAACAGAATATAAAGTGACCTTATGTGATATTCTTGCTGCAGCAGGTGTTATCTTTGATAAATAATACCTGTAATTCAGTGTTAATGTGGTATGGTCCCAACTGACGCATAAAATATAAGTGCTTCTGATGAACTTTATAAAGGCCAAATAGCAGATGCATATGTTGGCTATTAGCATTCATGGATTTTCTTATTAAAAATAAAAGTATAAATTAAATATAATGTAATTGCTGGCCACATAGTGAAGTGTCACAAAGAGTGTGTCCAAGAGATCTGGGCTTTCAGAATTAAAGGGAAAAAATAGCCTTAAAACTAAAGACATATGGTTTTGTCTATAAGAGTTATTGTTGAACTTTCCAGTCACCTTAAAATTGTTGTTGTTTTTAGGCAGTGCATTTTTTGACATAATTCACAGCAAGATTCTCTTGGGCCCACCACCTACATTAATGGAAATAAGAACAAAAATAAATGGGACCTAGTAAAACTTAAAAGCATTTACACAGCAAATGAAACTATATACAAGATGAAAAGATAACCCTCAGAATGGGAGAAAATAATTGCAAATGAAGCAACTGACAAAAGATTAATCTCCAAAATATATAAGCAGCTCATATAGCTCCATATCAGAAAAGCAAACAATACAACCAGAAAATGACCAGAAAACCACCTAAACAGACATTTCTACAAAGACGATATATAGATGGCCAATAAACACATGAAAAGGTTCTCAACAGAGCTCATTATTAGAGAAATACAAGTCAAATCTACAGTGAGATATCACCTCTCACAATGGCCATTATCCAAAACCTACAAACAATAAATGCTGGAGAAGACATGGAGAAAAGGGAACCCTCCCGCACTGTTGGTGGGAGGGTAAACTGATAGGGCTATTATGGAAAACAGTATGGAGATTGCTTTAAAAACTAGAAATAAATCTACCATCTGTTGATGTCCTCAGTCGTGGCCTACTCTTTGCAACCCCATGGATTGTAGCCTGCCAAGTTCCTTTGTCCATGGAATTATCCAGGCAAGAATACTGGAGTGGTTTGCCATTTCCTTCTCCAGGAAATCTACCATATGACTCAGCAGTTCCACCAATGGGCATATACCTTGAGAAAACCTCAATTCTAAAAGATACATGTACTCCAATGTTCATTGCAGCACTATTTACAACAGCCAGGACATGGAAGCAACCTAAATGTCTGTGGACAGATGAATGGATAAAGAAGATGTGGTGCATTCATACAGTGGGATATTATTAGCCATAAGAGGGAACGGATTCAGGTCAGTTGCAGTGAGGTGGATGGACCCAGAACCTCTCACAGAGTGAAGTAAGTCAGAAAGAGAAAAACAAATATTGTACATTGTTCATATATATGGAATATAGAGAACTGGTTCTGATGAACCTATCTCAGGGAAGGAATGGAGACCTAGATGAATGGAGATGTAGAAAATGGGCTTGTGGACACAGTGGGGGAAGGAAAGGCTATGACAAATTGAGAAAGTATCATTGACAAATATACACTATCATGTGTGAAATAGCTGGCAGGGAGTTACTATATAACACAGAGAGCCCAGTCTGGCACCCTGTGATGACCTAGAGTGGTGGGATGGGGGTGGTGAGGGAAGCTCAAAAGAGAGAAGATATGTATTTAATATGACTGATTCTCATTGTTGTATGGAAGAAATCAACACAACATGGTAAAGCTATTTTTCTTCAAGTAAAAAAATATTGAATAAGTTGTTGTTTTTAGGTTACTGTGACCTATATAATAAGACAAAAATGCCATAGTTTTAAGTATTGAAAATTAATATATGAGATCAAGATGATGTCTGAAACTCTATGTTTACCCAATGACTCTAAGCGAACATTGAAAATACATAGTATCTCCTTTTATATCTAATTTTGCCAAATTTTTTTTAAAAAACAAGATATTGTTCTGATTACTGAAAATTAAGTAATAACAAAATTACTTTAATTACTTAAAAAAATAAGATATCTGATTACTTATAAATGCTAACAAATAAATCTGGAATTCAAAATTCTATCAGAATAGTGTACTAATCTTCCTTTTTTCAATAATACAACATCTACCTAGCCTAAAGTGTATTAATACATATACATAAACTAAACAAATAGATATTGAATGACAAGAATTATGCTGGCACTTGAAATATGCTATTGAATAAAACAAATAAGCCTACTCTCTCTGGGGCTGCTGAATAAAACTGACAAAATAATTTTTAAACTTTAAAGTGGAAAAGGCTTATTCTCAGTTGGAGTCTAAACATGTTTGAGAAATTTTTATAAAATGACTAAAATATAAATAAAAAGAGTTTCTTGTACTCAAATGGTAAATAGTAATAATTTTTTTTATTTGTAAATTGAGGATTAATGAATTTACTAAGTGGCCTGCTCCCTTATGGATATTTACTTAGCTATGCCACAGACACACATTCAAATACATCTATAGTATTAAAGTTTTTTTAAGAAAAGATAAAAATAGAACTGTCTAGGTCACCTTTAGACAGATGGAATGACCAGTCTTTGACTGACAGAACAGAGTTAACAAATTCTAGATTTCTCTTACTCTGGATTTGGAAAGCTTACTCTACTTTAAGTGCTTAGATCTTCATGACTACACTTGAGTTCTGACTCTCAATAAGTTTACTACTTTGGGCTAAAAAAAATAGGGATTTGAAGTTGCAATGCTAAGCTTCAAGTAAATTATCTAAAAATTAACAATTGAATTACAGGTTATAGAATAAAGTGAGTAGATTTTGTTCAAAACGAATGTTACATAGTGGTTTCTGTTACTTTAATACTTGAAAAATAACCTGTGTTTTGGCATAAATGCTCCCAGCAAAATACTGCATAACCTGAAAAACGCCGTATCCAAAAAAAAAAACACCATATTTTTAATTAAATTAATGAAATATTTTATTTCTGAGTCAGATTTTATAGAGTAGATAATATAAATAATACAGTATATATTGTTGGTGTTCGGTTGCTGAGTCATGTCTGACTCTTTGAGACCCCATGGACTGCAGCACGCCAGGCTTCCCTGTCCTTTATCATCTCCCTGACTTTGCTCAAATTCATGTCCATTGAGCTGGTGATGCATCCAACCACATTCTCCTCTGTGGCCAGCTTCTCCTCCTGCCTTCAAACTTTCCTAGCATTAGGGTCTTTTCTAATGAGTCAGGTCTTCACAACAGTTGACTAAAGTATTGGTGCTTCAGCTTCAGCATCAGTACTTCCAATGAATATTCAGGGTTGATTTCCTTTAAGACTGACTGCTTTGATCTCCTTGCTGTCCAAGGGACTCTCAGTCTTCTCCAAGACCACAGTTCAAAAACAGTTCTTCAGCACTCAACCTTCTTTAGGTCCAATTCTCACATCTGTACATGACTACTGGAAAAACCATAGAGTGGACTATATGGACCTTTGTTGGCAAAGTGATATCTCTGCTATTTTAATACACAGTATAGGTTTGTCACAACTTTTCTTCCAAGGGAAGACCCAGAGTGCATGGCAAATTACTCCAGTATTCCTGCCTGGGGAATCCTATGGACAGAGGAGTCTGGTGGGCTACAGTCCACGGGGTTTCTTCCACATTCAGCAAGTCTTTTAATTTGGTGGCTGGAGTCATCATCCACAGTGATTTTGGAGCCCAAGAAAATTAAGTTTGTCACTGTTTCCATTATTTACCCATCTATTTGCCATGAGATGATGCGACCAGATGCAATGGTCTTAGTTTTTTGAAGGTTGAGTTTTAAACAAGCCTTTCACTCTCCTCTTTCACCTTCATCAAGAGGCTCTTTAGTTCTTCTTTGCTTTCTACCATAAGGGTGGTATTATCTGCATATTTGCATCTATTGATATCTCTCCCGGCAATCTTGATTCCAGCTTGTGCTTCATCCAGTCTGGCATTTCACATGATGTACTCTGCATATAAGTTAAATAAGCAGGGTGACGATACACAGCCTTGACATACTCCTTTTCCAATTTTGAACTAGTCTGTTGTTCCATGTCTGGTTCTAACTGTTGCTTCTTGACCTGCATATAGGTTTTTCAGGAGGTAGGTCAGGTGGTCTGGTATCCCCATCTTTTTAAGAATTTTCCACAGTTTGTTGTGATCCACACAATCAAAGGCTTTAGTGTAGTCAATGAAGAAGAAGTAGATATTTCTCTGGAATTCTCTTGCTTTTCTCATGATGCAACAGATGATGGCAATTTGGTCTCTGCTTCTTCTGCCTTTTCTTAATCCAGCTTGTGCATCTGGAAGTTCTCAGTTACCATACTGTATATATATATGAATATATTATATATAATATAAACCATACATTATTTTAAAAGTGTTGGTCAGAAATATTCATATAAATAATATAATTTATTATATTTTAGAGTTTATAATGTGAAACATTTAGTGAAGGAAGTAATATATTGTAAATTGTAGTACTATTTGTTAGCCACTATAATTTACATTATATTAATATCTATAACAACAATCAGAATTATAAACTTTTAACTTTGAATTTTGACTGACATTTGACCTCCAAAATTCTTCCTTTTTCCATTACATCCAAAAATAAGTAGACTATTCATGCCATTATTTTTATATTGGAAACATAACACTAAAATTATATAATTTTAATGAATATAAATGAAAAATTCGAAATACCTTAAAGTATAAACTCCATATGCTTTTAAATATCAATTAAAATATTTGCCTACAAATTAAGATGTGAAATTATTAAATCACATTCCTACAACAACATTGTCACCCTGCTTATTTAACTTAAATGCAGAGCACATCATGAGAAACACTGGACTGGAAGAAACACAAGCTGGAATCAAGATTGCCAGGAGAAATATCAATAACCTCAGATATGCAGATGACAACACCCTTATGGCAGAAAGTGAAGAAGAACTAAACAGCCTCTTGATGAACATGAAAGAGGAGAGTGAAAAAGTTGGCTTAAAGCTCAACATTCAGAAAACAAAGATCATGGTATACGGTCCCATCACTTCATGGCAAATAGATGGGCAAACAGTGGAAACAGTGTCAGACTTTAGTTTTTTGGGCTCCAAAATCACTGCAGATGGTGACTGCAGCCATGAAATTAAAAGACGCTTACTCCTTGGAAGAAAAGTTATGACCAACCTAGACAGCATATTCAAAAGCAGAGACATTACTTTGCCCACAAAGTTCCGTATAGTCAAGGCTATGTTTTTCCCTGTGGTCATGTATGGATGTAAGAGTTGGACTGTGAAGAAGGCTGAGCGCTGAAGAATTGATGCTTTTGGACTGTGATGTTGGAGAAGACTCTTGAGAGTCCCTTGGACTGCAAGGAGATCCAACCAGTCCATTCTAAAGGAGATCAGCCCTGGGATTTCTTTGGAAGGAATGATGCTAAAGCTGAAACTCCAGTACTTTGGCCACCTCATGCGAAGAGTTAACTCATTGGAAAAGACTCTGATGCTGGGAGGGATTGGGGGCAGGAGGAGAAGGGGACGACAGAGGATGAGATGGCTGGATGGCATCACTGACTCGATGGACGTGAGTCTGAGTGAACTCCAGGAGTTGGTGATGGACAGGGAGGCCTGGCATGCTGCGATTCATGGGGTCGCAAAAAGTCGGACACAACTGAGCAACTGAACTGAACAACATTAATATGCAACATTTTCTCCTGATAGTGGTCCCCCTTATGAAAAAGAGTTCTAGTTCAGAATGTTGAATGAAAGTTATTGCATTCATCCCCTGTTTCAGGTAAACACTAACAACAGTTAAACAATATATTCTTAAATAAGAATATCATCCTAACTGAATAGCTCTCTTACATGAAGTGTCAGGGGAAATTGCTTTAATTTAATACTTATCAGAAGTGCATACAACTTGTATTTTTGACTAGAATTATTGGGATCAAAATAACTTTGATATCTAGGTTTCTTGCCTTGTATTAGCTTTACTTTTTTTTTTAGAAGTATAGTGCATTTTATAATGATTATAAAGAATGATAGTATCTATTTTCACTATCTTTTTTTTACATTGCTTTTATCAAATTGCCTAAAAATAAAATGACGAAAAGATGAATAACAGGGCAAATGCAATAAAAAGTCTCACAATATTCAACAGATAAATGTAATAAATACCTCAAGAATAAGGAATCTAATTGTTTCTATGGTTTAGATTAATTTCATTAGATGAATTCAGATTAACTATTCAGTAAAGGCTCATTATACTAGCTTCTATATTTCATTTTTAATGGAAATTTATGTTCTCTAAAAAATGAAAACTAAAAATAATGATGGAAATGGAGTGGGGAAGGGGGCAGAGATTGGAATGAGCCATAAACAAAAAATAAATGAATATTGAATAAATGGCTACAGTATATCCATTGAAATATACCAAGGCCTAAAAATTAATTATAATGGAAGAAATATTTACAAATAATGAAAATGCCAACTTTCAACCTTATACCTGAAGTCCTCATTGCCAATTGCCAATCCTCTAGCAGAAGGTTTGAAATTTAGGCCATGAGATCTGTAATGTCTCAGTTGGCTGAATCTTTGATTCTCTGTGAGAATATATTTTCCTTACAATATAGCAATACGGGTCAATAAATACTGTGAATAAACTAATTTTCTTAAATATCTATGCAGACCGAGTTGATATTTTTGAAAAAGACTTCTAATATATTTAATAATTTTTACTCTAAAAAGCTAGAATGCATAGCTGAAGTAACAATACACGTACTTTAAAAATTATTTTAGAATATATAAGAGTAAACAAGGATATTCAACTAGTCCATTGTAAAGGAAATCAGTCCTGGGTGTTCATTGGAAGGACTGATGCTAAAGTTGAAACTCCAATACTTTGGCCACCTCATGTGAAGAGTTGACTCATTGGAAAAGACTCTGATGCTGGGAGGGACTGGGGACAGGAGGAGAAGGGGAAGACCGAGGATGAGATGGCTGGATGGCATCACCGACTCGATGGACATGAGTTTGAGTGAACTCTGGAAGTTGGTGATGGACAGGGAGGCCTGGCGTGCTGCGATTCATGGGGTCGCGAAGAGTTGGACATGACAGTGACTGAACTGAACTGAAGTGAAGAATAAACTGTCAACTATAGAAGTATTAGTTCATGGAACAAAATGATTGTTGGAGCCAAATGTCACTTAACATGTAACAGTTTTTGACCTTTTAAGTTGGATAATTGAGTGTTCAAAAAAATAACAACACTGGTCTATATCCAGCTAAAGAGATTCTGTTCATAGTGATAAATATCTAAAAAGTAGAGTAAATAAATTAGTACAGTGCCTTGTTTAATTTAATTTGACATGTGTGTCAGCCCATCTCTCTTACCTAGAATAGCCTTGGGCATCTACCCACAGTCTGGATACAAGAATTCTCACTCACAATAATATCTACACACCATGTATTCTACTAATTCCTCTGTCCATGGGGATTCTCCAGGCAAGAATACTGGAGTGGGTTGCTGTGGCCTCCTCCAGGGGATCTTCCCAACCCAGGTCTCCTGCATTGCAGGCAGATTGTTTAAACATCTAAGGTACCAGGGTAGCCCAATTGTGTATCAACTTGATATAAAGGGGAAAACAACTTATTGCTTTAGACTCTATATTTTTCATCTTTATCTAATTTCTTTCTTGTCATTAAACGTCATCTATTTCCCATTTGTTGTATGAAAAAAGGATAATTGTAAGCCATCAGCAGAATTTTTTTGTTTTGGTTTTTACTTTTCTAAAATTTGAAAATGTTCTAAAAAATATGTTTTATGGATAAAAAGTAAACGATCCTCAAATTACAAACCTAATAGCTACCTACACTTTTCTGAAATAACTTGTTTAACATACAACCTGTGAGTGTTGAGATAGGTCTTTTTTTATCAGTAAATTTTGGGCAGCTAAATTTTAAAAAGGGAAATAGATAATGATAAACGAAACAAGTGTTACAAGAAATTATGCTTTATCAAGAATCTTTATTTCAATAGCTATATCCCACGTTTGGTCTTGAGACACAAAATTCTTCATAGGGAAGTAGTTGCATGATGGAAAGCTAAAATTAGACAAATAAAATAAAACTATTTAAAAGTCATAATTATTTCATTTATATATATATACATATATATATATATATGACATTGACATTGAAGTCGCTCAGTCATGTCCAATTCTTTGTGACCCCATGGACTGTAGCCTACCAGGCTCCTCTGTGCATGGAATTTTCCAGGCAAAAGTACTGGAGTGGGTTGACATTCCCTTCTATATATATATATATATATATATATATATAAAATTTATATATATTATATATATAAATTAATTAATTTAAAACAATGTATTATTTTCAAAAATGAAAAAAAAATGGAACATGTTATTTGTAATAAAGTTTCAATTCATCAAGTGAATATGTAATACCAAAGGTTACATACTGATTTTGAGGTAAATAAGCATAAATAGGTACATGCATATTAAGCAGAGATGAAAAAGCAGCAGGGCCCTGGGCACAGCCTCTTGAGAATTCTTTTGTCTAACCACACTCTTTGAAGTCATTCACTGCTACACAAAACATAAACATTATTAGGGCAATAGACATGATTAGATCTACTTCTTCTCAATATTCTCTTTGAAGGTCTTTTGTTTTTTGGAATATTTTGTATTTTTGCCTTTTGGAATATTTTTCACGCAATTAATTAACTTATGTATTAGCATAAAAATTATGCTTGTGGGATATCATTGATCACAAGCCATGTAATTCTGTAATTCTGCTGTTTTTTCTCCTGAAATATTGTCTCATTCAGCAAGTACCTGTGTTCTAGCAACTGTGATGGCCTCTTGCCTAATGATAATCTCATTGGGTAAAGATAAATGAATGTATTTGTCAAAAGGAAATTAGAATGGTGAAAATTCCAAACCCATAAATCACTAAATACATATACATAAATATATACATCATTGCGTTTATACACAAACAGTATATAAATCACTGGAATGTGTAATGTTGCATTTTTTGATTAATGAAGACCTTTCATTTCATGACTGTATATATTAATAGTAATTTAAAATATTTGTGTATGTATAAATTATACTCCTAGAGAGCCATTACTGATTATCTTTCTACCAATAAATTCCTAAAATTATCATTTCTATTTCTATTACAAAATTATGAAAGTGCATGTGTACTTTCAAAAATGGAAAACAAGAATGTAAGCAAACCTGTGGAAAACTGAATTTGATCAGCACAGTTCTATGAGCATTTCTTCCCTTTCAGTAAGAGAAATAGCTAAAACTTCTAGATGCAACTTCAAATATTTCACTTCAATTAAATATATCAGCAAACACTGCTGTCCTTTTCTGACAGTTAAAATTTTGTAGTGAAGCATGTGACACCTTTAATTCATTTCATTTCTACTTCCAATTAATTATTTTCCATTGTAAAATTCAATTTTCCAAAATTTTAAAGGTTAAAAAGAACAAGAGTTGCTGACAGAAATTTTTCTAAAGCAGATGGTTTGTACATGCGGGATCAATGACTGGTTACACCCATTTTTACCTGGCATAATGCAAACTCTTTTGTTTGGGTTTGGTTTTGCCTATCTGGGCATTTAACTTCCTGTTTATTCACACATCACTCAATCCATACTTTTATGCATTTTTCTTTTCTGCCATTATTCCAATCTTTGATTAAGAAACTATTTAGTGATTACAATCCCCCTGGTTGGCTGCTGTCTATAGGGTTGCACAGAGTCAGACACAACTGAAGCAGCTTGGCAGCAGCATGCTAGTCCAGCGGAGAAGGCAATGGCACCCCACTCCAGTACTCTTGCCTGGAAAATCCCATGGACGGAGGAGCCTTGTAGGTGGCAGTCCATGGGGTCTCGAAGAGTCGGACACGACTGAGCGACTGCACTTTCACTTTCACTTTCATGCATTGGAGAAGGAAATGGCAACCCACTCCAGTGTTCTTACCTGGAGAATCCCAGGGAAGGCAGAGCCTGGTGGGCTGCCGTCTACGGGGTCGCACAGAGTCTGACACGACTGAAGTGACTTAGCAGCAGAAGCAGCAGCATGTAAATTGTGACAAGTATTAGAAATGTAGATATATTGAATGTATTTCAGTTCAGTTCCGTTCATTTCGGTCGCTCAGTCGTGTCCGACTCTTTGCGATCCCATGAATCGCAGCACGCCAGGCCTCCCTGTCTATCACCAACTCCCGGAGTTCACTCAGACTCACGTCCATCGAGTCAGTGATGCCATCCAGCCATCTCATCCTCGGTCGTCCACTTCTCCTCCTGCCCTCAGTCCCTCCCAGCATCAGAGTCTTTTCCAATGAGTCAACTCTTCGCATGAGGTGGCCAAAGTACTGGAGCTTCAGCTTTAGCATCCTTCCTTCCAAAGAAATCCCACGGTTGATCTTCTTCAGAATGGACTGGTTGGATCTCCTTGCAGTCCAAGGGACTCTCAAGAGTCTTCTCCAACACCACAGGTCAAAAGCATCAATTCTTGAGCATTCAGCCTTCTTCACAGTCCAACTCTCACATCCATACATGACCACAGGGAAAACCATAGCCTTGACTAGCCGGACCTTAGTAGGCAAAGTAATGTCTCTGCTTTTGAAGTAGCTTATTATCAAAGAATACAGCAGGTACACAACCTGTCAATATCTCTCACTACCCTACTAAATATAATTAGATTCCTGAGCTTTTAACCCTATCTAAACCCTAAAATTCCCAGGACATTATCACTCTCCATAATGGTTTACCTTTATCTATTGCTGTGCTGTGCTTTGCTTACTCCCTCAGTCATGTCTGACTCTACTACACCATGGACTGCAGCCTGCCAGGCTTCTCAGTCCATGGGGATTCTCCATGCAAGCATACTGGAGTGGGTAGCCTATACCTTCTCCAGAGGATCTTCCCAACCCAGGAATTGAACCAGGGTCTCCTACATTGTATGCAGATTCTTTACCAACCGAACAAACAAGGAAACCCTTACCTATTACTTCTTTCCTCCAAACACCTTCTACTTCATTCATAAAGTATTATCGGTGGGCCAAAAAGTTTGTTTAGGATTCTCCATAAGATATTATGTTTATATTATCTGCTAGTGATAAATACATTCCTCCATGTTACTTGTTCTTTGTTTGTATTGTCCCTTATACTAGGTCACAGGCGGCTGTGACCAGCGCACTAAGCGCAGCCGAGAGGAGCTACCCCACGTCCGAGGTCAGGGGCCGAAGCTGGGAATACCCCATGCCCGAAGGGCTGCCGCCAAGAGGAGTTACCCCACGTCCGAGGTCAGGGGCAGCAGTCGAGAGTGCCAGGCTGCGACTGCACAGGAACGGCCGAGAGGAGCCACCCCACATCTGAGGCCAGGGGCAGCGGCCAGGAGGATCAAACTCACGTCCAAGGAGCAGTGGCTGCGTGGGTGCAGGAGGACCTAGAGGAGCTATCCCACGTTGAAGGTCAGGAAGGGCAGTGGTGAGGAGATACCCCTCATTCAAGGTAAGGAGCAGTGGCTGTGCTTTGCTGGAGCAGCCATGAGGAGATACCCCACGCCCAAGGTAAGAGAAACCCAAGTAACATGGTAGGTGTTGCACAAGGGCTTCAGAGGGCAGACACACTGAAACCATAATCACAGAAAACTAGTCAATCTAATCACACTAGGACCACAGCCTTGTCCAACTCAATGAAACCAAGCCATGCCTGTTGGGCCAGCCAAGGCGGGCATGTCCTGGTGGAGAGGTCTGACAGAATGTGGTCCACTGGAGAAAGGAATGGCAAACCACTTCAGTATTCTTGCCTTGAGAACCCCATGAACTGTATGAAAAGGCAAAATGATAGGATAATGAAAGAGGAACTCCCTAGGTCAGTAGGTGCCCAATATGCTACTGGAGATCAGTGGAGAAATAATTCCAGAAAGAATGAAGGGATGGAGCCAAAGCAAAAACAATACCCAGTTGTGGATGTGACTGGTGATAGAAGCAAGGTCTGATACTGTAAAGAGCAATATTGCATAAGAACCTGGAATGTCAGGTCCATGAATCAAGGCAAATTGGAAGTGGTCAAACAAGAGATGGCAAGAGTAAACGTCCACATTCTAGGAATCAGCAAACTAAAATGGACTGGAATGGCTGAATTTAACTCAGATGACCATTATATCTACTACTGCTGGCAGGAATCCGTCAGAAGAAATGGAGTAGCCATCATGGTCAACAAGAGTCCAAAATGCAATCTCAAAACAACAGAATGATCTCTGTTCATTTCCAAGGCAAACCATTCAATGTCACGGTAATCCAAGTCTATGCCCCAACCAGTAACGCTGAAGAAGCTGAAGTTGAACGGTTCTATGAAGAGCTACAAGACCTTGTAGAACTAACACCCAAAAAAGATGTCCTTTTCATTATAGGGGACTGGAATGCAAAAGTAGGAAGTCAAGAAACACCTGGACTAACAGGCAAACTTGGCCTTGGAATGTGGAATGAAGCAGGGCAAAGACTAATAGAGTTTTGCCAAGAAAATGCACTAGTCATAGCAAACACCCTCTTCCAACAACATAAGAGAGGACTCTACACATGGACATCACCAGATGGTCAACACGGAAATCAGATTGATTATATTCTCTGCGGCAAAAGATGGAGAAGTTCTACACAGTCAACAAACACAAGACCAGGAGCTGACTGTGGCTCAGATCATGAACTCCTTATTACCAAATTCAGACTTAAATTGAAGAAAGTAGGGAAAACCGCTAGACCATTCAGGTATGACCTAAATCAAATCCCTTATGATTATACAGTGGAAGTGAGAAATAGGTTTAAGGGCCTAGATCTGATAGACAGAGTGCCTGATGAACTATGGAATGAGGTTCGTGACACTGTACAGGACAGAGGGATCAAGACCATCTCCATGGAAAAGAAATGCAAAAAAGCAAAATGGCTGTCAGGGAGGCCTTACAAATAGCTGTGAAAAGAAGAGAGGTGAAAAGCAAAGGAGAAAAGGAAAGATATAAGCATCTGAATGCAGAGTTCCAAAGAATAGCAAGAAAAGGTAAGAAAGGATTCTTCAGTGATCAATGCAAAGAAATAGAGAAAAAGAACAGAATGGGAAAGACTAGAGATCTCTTCAAGAAAATTAGAGATACCAAGGGAACATTTCATGCAAAGATGGGCTCAATCAAGGACAGAAATGGTAGGGACCTAATAGAAGCAGAAGATATTAAGGAGAGGTGGCAAGAATACACGGAAGAACTGTACAAAAAAGATCTTCATGACCCAGATGATCATGATGGTGTGATTACTCACCTAGAGCCAGACATTCTGGAATGTGAAGTCAGGTGGGCCTTAGGAAGCATCACTACGAAAAAGCTAGTGGTAGTGATGGAATTCCAGTTAAGCTATTTCAAATCCTAAAAGATGATGCTGTGAAAGTGCTTCACTCAATATACCAGCAAATTTGGAAAACTCAGCAGTGGCCCCGGGACTGGAAAAGGTCAGTTTTCATTCCAATCCCTAAGAAAGGCAATGCCAAAGAATGCTCAAACTACCGCACAGTTGCACTCATCTCACACGCTAGTAAAGTGATGCTCAAAATTCTCCAAGCCAGGCTTCAGCAATACGTGAACTGTGAACTTCCAGATGTTCAAGCTGGTTTTAGAAAAGGCAGAGGAACCAGAGATCAAATTGCCAACATCCGCTGGATCATGGAAAAAGCAAGAGAGTTTCGGAAAAACATCAATTTCTGCTTTATTGACTATGCCAAAGCCTTTGACTGTGTGGATCACAATAAACTGTGGAAAATTCTGAAAGAGATGGGAATACCAGACCACCTAACCTGCCTTGAGAAATCTGTATGCAGGCCAGGAAGCAACAGTTAGACCTGGACATGGAACAACAGACTGGTTCCAAATAGTAAAAGGAGTACATCAAGGCTGTATATTGTCACCCTGCTTATTTAACTTACATGCAGAGCACATCATGAGAAACGCTGGACTAGAAGAAACACAAGCTGGAATCAAGATTGCTGGGAGAAATATCAATAATCTCAGATCGGCAGAAAGCACAGGTCAGTACCCTTATGGCAGAAAGTGAAGAGGAACTAAAAAGCCTCTTGATGACAGTGAAAGAGGAGAGTGAAAAAGTTGGCTTAAAGCTCAACATTCAGAAAACTAAGATCATGGCATCCGGTCCCATCACTCCATGGGAAATAGATGGGGAAACAGTGGAAACAGTGCCAGACTTTATTTTTGGGGGCTCCAAAATCACTGCAGATGGTGACTGCAGCCATGAAATAAAAAGACGCTTAGTCCTTGGAAGAAAAGTTATGACCAACCTAGATAGCATGTTGAAAAGCAGAGACATTACTTTGCTGACTAAGGTCCGTCTAGTCAAGGCTATGGTTTTTCCAGTAGTCATGTATGGATATGAGAGTTGGACTGTGAAGAAGGCTGAATGCTCAAGAATTGATGCTTTTGACCTGTGGTGTTGGAGAAGACTCTTGAGAGTCCCTTGGACTGCAAGGAGATCCAACCAGTCCATTCCGAATGAAATCAGCCCTGGGATTTCTTTGGAAGGAATGATGCTAAAGCTGAAACTCCAGTACTTTGGCCACCTCACGCGAAGTGTTAACTCATTGGAGAAAACTTTGATGCTGGGAGGGATTGGGGGCAGGAGGAGAAGTGGACGACCGAAGATGAGATGGCTGGATGGCATCATGGACTCGATGGATGCGAGTCTGAGTGATATCCGGGAGTTGGTGATGGACAGGGAGGCCTGGCGTGTTGGGATTCACGGGGTCACAAAAGTCGGACACGACTGAGTCACTGAATTGAACTGAACTGAACTGAATATTTAGATGCTCAGCGGTAATGAATCCACCTGTGACACAGAAGACGCAGAAGCCTCGGGTTCGAGCACTGGGTCGTGAAGATTCCCTGCAGGAGGGCATGGCAACCCACTCCAGGTGTCCTGCCTAGAGAATCCCATGGACAGAGGGAGGCTGACAGGCGATAGTCCTTAGGGTCACAGAGAGTCAGGCACAACTGATGTGATTAAGCATGCACACAAAATTATGTGTGCTTACATATTACTTTACCTATCAAATTGCAAGCTTTTTAAGTTTAGGGATTCTGTCTTATAAGTTTTTATCCATTATCAACACTGGAAAGTAATAGATGCCCAAAGAAAGTAAGTTAAATTTTTAAAGAGCCATTTAGTTAACATCCTACTCTCTTCGCTAAAATATAGTGTACTGTATTTTGTATTGTGTACTGTACAAAATTTTAAACAATTCCAGACAGATGGTTTTCAATAACAATATATATTTTGTTTTTTTCTTTTTATTTTTTTATTGAAGGATAATTGCTTTACAGCATTTTGTTTTCTGTCAAACCTCAACAGGAATCAGTCATAGGTATACATGTATGCCCTCCCTTTTGAACCTCCCTCCCATCTCCCTTCCCATCCCATCCCTCTAGGGTGATACAGAACCCCTGTTTGGGTTTCCTGAGGCATACAGCAAATTCCCCTTGGCTATCTATTTCGCATATGGCAATGTAAGTTTCGATGTTACTCTTTCCATACATCTCACCCTCTCCTCCCCTCTCCCCTTGTCCATAAGTCTATTCTCTATGTCTGTTTCTCCATTGAAGTCGCTCAGTCATGTGCGACTCTTTGTGACCTTATGGACTGTACCCCACCAGGCTCCGCTATCCATGGAATTTTCTAGGCAAGAGTACTGGAGTGGGCTGCCATTTCCTTCTCCAGGGGATCTTCTCAACCCAGGTATCTAACCTGGGTCTCCCACATTGCAGGCAGACACTTTACCGTCTGAGCCACCCGGGAATCTCCATTGCTGCTCTGTAAATAAATTCTTCAGTACCATTTTTCTAGATTCCATAAATGTGCATTAGAATACGATAGTTATATTTCTCTTTCTGACTAACTTCACTCTGTATAATAGGTTATAGGTTCATTCACCTTATCAGACTGACTCAAATGTGTTCCTCTTTATGCTAAGTAATATTCTGTTTTGTGTATGTATCACAACTTCTTTATCTATTCATCTGTTGACGGACATCTAGGTTGCTGCCATTTTCTAGCTATTGTAATGAACTGCAATGAACAGTGGGATCAATACAAAGAAATAGAGGAAAACAACAGAATGGGAAAGACTAGAGATCTCTTCAAGAAAATTAGAGATACCAAGGGAACATTTCTTGTAAAGATGGGCTCGATAAAGGACAGAAATGGTAGGGACCTAATAGAAGCAGAAGATATTAAGAAGAGGTGGCAAGAATACACAGAAGAACTTTAAAAAAAGATCTTCATGACCCAGATGATCATGATGGTGTGATCACTCACATAGTGCCAGACATCCTGGAATGTGAAGTCAAGTGGGCCTTAGGAAGCATCACTACGAAAACGCTAGTGGTAGTGATGGAATTCCAGTTAAGCTATTTCAAATCCTAAAAGACGATGCTGTGAAAGTGCTTCACTCAATACACCAGCAAATTTGAAAAACTCAGCAGTGGCCCCGGGACTTGAAAAGGTCAGTTTTCATTCCAATCCCTAAGAAAGGCAACGCCAAAGAATGCTCAAACTACTGCACAGTTGCACGCTAGTAAAGTGATGCTCAAAATTTTCCAAGCCAGGCTTCAGCAATATGTGAACAGTGAACTTCCAGATGGTCAAGCTGATTTTAGAAAAGGCAGAGGAACCAGAGATCAAATTGCCAACATCCGATGATCATGGAAAAAGCAAGAGAGTTTCGGAAAAACATCAATTTCTGCTTTATTGACTATGCCAAAGCCTTTGACTGTGTGGATCACAATAAACTGTGGAAAATTCTGAAAGAGATGGGAATACCAGACCACCTGACCTGCCTCTTGAGAAACCTATATGCAGGTCAAGAAGCAACAGTTAGAACTGGACATGGAACAACAGACTGGTTCCAAATCAGGAAAGGGGTATATCAATGCTGTATATTGTCACCCTGCTTATTTACCTTATATGCAGTGTACATCATGAGAAATGCTGGGCTGGAAGAAGCACAAGCTGAAATCAAGATTGACGGGAGAAATATCAATAACCTCAGATGTGTAAATGACACCACCCTTATGGCAGAAAGTGAAGAGGAACTAAAAAGCCTCTTGATGACAGTGAAAGAGGAGAGTGAAAAAGTTGGCTTAAAGCTCAACCTTAGAAAACGAAGATCATGGCATCTGGTCCCATCACTTCATGGGAAATAGATGGGGAAACAGTGTCAGACTTTATTTTTGGGGGCTCCAAAATCACTGCAGATGGTGACTGCAGTCATGAAATTAAAAGATGCTTACTCCTTGGAAGAAAAGTTATGACCAACCTAGACAGCATATTAAAAAGCAGAGACATTACTTTGTCAACAAAGGTCTGTCTAGTCAAGGCTATCATTTTTCAAGTGGTCATATACGGATGTGAGAGTTGGACTATAAATAAAGCTGAACACAGAAGAATTGATGCTTTTGAACTGTGGTGTTGGAGAAGACTCTTGAGAGTCCCTTGGACTGCAAGGAGATCTAACCAGTCCATCCTAAAGAGATCAGTCCTGAGTGTTCACTGGAAGGACTGATGCTAAAGCTGAAATTCCAATACTTTGGCCACCTGATGAGAAAAGCTGACTCATTTGAAAAGACCCTGATGCTGGGAAAGATTGAGGGCAGGAAGAGAAGGGGACAACAGAGAATGAGATGGTTGGATTGCATCACCAACTCAATGGACATGGGTTTGGGTGGATTCTGGGAGTGGGTGATGGACAGGGAGGCCTGGCATGCTGTGGTTCATGGGGTCGCAAAGAGTCAGATATGACTGAGCAACTGAACTGAACTGACTGAACAATGGGTACATGTGTGATTTTTCATTTTGGTTTCCTCAGGGTATGTGCCTAGGAGTGGGATTTCTGGGTCATATGGTGGTTTTATTCCCAGTTTTTAAATGAATCTCCACACTGTCTTTCATAGTGAGTGTATCAATTTGCATTCCTCCCAACAGTGCAAGAGTGTTCTCCATGCCCTCTCCAGCATTTATTACTTGTAGACTTTTTCATGATGGCCATTCTGACCGATGTGAGGTGATATCTCATTGTGGTTATGTTAGCATTTCTCTAATAATGAACCATGTTGAAAATCTATTCATATGTTTGTAAGTCAACTATCTTCTTTGGATAAATGTCTGTTTAGGTCTTTCCCCCACTTTTTCATTGGGTAGTTTGTTTTTCTGGCATTGAGTTATATGAGCTGCTTGTATATTTTGGAAATTAATCTTTTGTCAGTTGTTTCATTTGCTGTTATTTTCTCCCATTGTAAGGGTTGCCTTTTCACCTTGCTTATAGTTTCCTTTGCTGTGCAAAAGCTTTTAAGTTTAATCAGGTCCCACTTGTTTACTCTTGTTTTTATTTCCATTTCTCTAGAAGTTGTGTCATAGAGGATACTGCATTGATTTATGTCACTGAGTGTTCTGCCTATGTTTTCCTCTAAAAGTTTTATAGTTTCAGGTCTTATATTTAGGTCTTTAAACCATTTTGAATTTATCTTTGTGTATGGTGTTAGGGAGTGTTATAATTTCATTCTTTTACATGTAGCTGTCCGGTTTTCCCAGCACCATTTATTGAAGAGGCTGTCTTTGCCCCATTGTATATTCTTGCCTCCTTTGTCAAAAATAAGTTACCCATGGGTGCATGGATTTATTTCTGGGCTTTCTATCTTGTTCCATTGTTCTATATTTCTGTTTTTGTGTGCCAGTACCATAGTGTCTTGACTGTAGCTTTGTAGTATAATCTGAAGTTAGGAAGGTTGATTCCTCCATCTCCATTTCTTTCTTGAGACTGCTTTGGCTATTCAGGGTCTTTGTGTTTCCTGATGAATTGTGCAGTTCTCTTTTCTAATTCTGTGACAAAGGCCAGTGGTAATTTGATAGGGATTGCACTGAACCTGTAGATTGCATTTGTTAGCATAGTCATTTTCACAATGTAGATTCTTCTTACCCAGGAATGTGGAATATCTCTCCATCTGTTTATGTCATCTCTGATTTCTTTCATCAGTGTCTTATAATTTTCTGTGTACAGTTCTTTTGTCTACTTACATAAGTTTATTCCTAGATTTTTAATTCTTTTTGTTGCAACGGTGAATAGGATTGATTCCTTAATTTTTCTTTATGATTTTTCATTGTTACTATATAGAATTGCAAGTGATTTCTGTGTATTGATTTTGTATCGTGCAACTTTGCTAAATCCACTGATTAGCTCTAGTGATTTTCTTATACTATCTTTAGGGTTTTCTATGTACAGTATCATGTCATCTGCAAACAGTGAGAGCTTTACTTCTTTTCTGATCTGGATTCTTTTATTTCTTTTTCTTCTCTGATGGCTGTAGCTAGGACTTCCAGAACTATGTTGAATAATAGTGGTGAAAGTGGACACCGTTGCCTTTTTCCTGATCTTAGTGGGAATGCTTTCAGTTTCTCACCATTGAGACTAATGTTTGCTGTAGGCTTATCATATATGGCCTTTACTATGTTGAAGTAGGTTCCTTCTATGCCCATTTTTTGAAGAGTTTTAATCTTAAATGGGTGCTGAGTTTTGTTAAAGGCTTTTTCTGCATCTATTGAGATTATTATATGGTTTTTATCTTTCAGTTTGTTAATATGGTGCATAACATTGTTTTGCGTATATTGAAGAATCCTTATATTCCTAGAATAAACCCATTTTGATCATGGTGTATGAGCTTTTTGTTCTGTTTCTGAATTCTGTTCGGTAAAATTTTGTTTGCATCTATGTTCATCAGTGATATTGGCCTGTAGTTTTCTTTTTTGTGTGTTGTCTTTGTTTGGTTTTGGTATCAGGGTGTTGGTGGCCTCATAGGATGAGTTGGGAAGTGCTCTTTCCTCTGCAGTTTTCTGAAAGAGTTTTAGAAGGATAGGCATTAGCTCCTCTCTAAATGTTTGATAGAATTCTCCTTTGAAGCCATTTGCTCCAGGGCTTTTGTTTTTTGGGAGATATTTGATCACAGCTTCAATTTCAGTGCTTGTAATTGGGTTATTCATAATTTCTATTTCTTCCTTGTTCAGTCTTGGAAGACTGAACTTTGCTAAGAATTGGTCCATTTCTTCCAGGTTATCCATTTTGGCAGTATAATTGTTCATAATATTCTCTTAAAATCCTTTGTATTTCTACATTGTGTGTTGTAACTTCTTTTTCATTTCTAATTTTGTTGATTTTATTCTTCTCTCTTTTGTTCTTGATGAGTCTGGCTAAACATTTGTCAATTTTGTTTATGTTCTCAAAGAACCAGCTTTTAGATTTAGTAATCTTTACTATAGTTTCTTTCATTTCTTTTTCATTTATTTCTGCTCTGATCATTAGGATTTGTTTACTTTTATGAATTTTGGGTTTTTTTGTTATTCTTTTTCCATTTGTTTTAGGTGTAAAGTTAGGTTGTCTATTTGATGTTTTTCTTGTTTCTTTAGGTAGGATTGTATTGCTATAAACTTTCCTCTTAGAACCGCTTTTGCTGCATCCATAGGTTTTGAGTTGTTCTGTTTTCATTGTCATTTGTTTCTAGAAATTTTTTATTCCCCTTTTGATTTCTTCAGTAACCTGTTGGTCATTTAGAAATGTGTTGTTTAATCTCCATATGTTTGTGTTTCTTACAGATTTTTTTTTTTCTTGTAATTGATATCTAGTCTCATACTGTTGTGGTCAGAGAAGATGCTTGATAGTATTTCAATTTTATTAAATTTACTGAGGTTTGATTTTTGACTCAAGATGTGGTCTCTCCTGGAGAATGTTCCTTGTGCAGTTGAGAATAAGCTGTATTCTTCTGCATTTGGATGGAATGTCCTGAAGATATCAATGAGATCCTTCTCATCTAATGTATCATTTAAGATGCATTTCCTTAATTTTCTGTTTTGATGATCTGTCCATTGGCATGACTGGGATGTTAAAGTCTCCTGCTATTGTGTTACTGTCAGTTTCTCCCTTTATGTCTGTTACTGTTTGTCTTATGTATTGAGGTGCTCCTGTGTTGGGTGCATAGATATTTACAATTGTTATGTCTTCCTCTTGGACTGATTCCTTGATCATTATGTAGTGTCCTTTCTTATCTCTTGTAATCTTCTTTATTTTAAGGTCTATTTTGTCTGATATGAGGGTTGCTACTCCAGCTTTCTTTTGCTTCCCATTTGCATGGAATGTATTTTTTCATCCTTTAACTTTCAGTCTATATGTGTCTTTAGGTATTAAGTGGGTTTCTTGTAGACAGCATATATATGAATCTTGTTTTTTTAACCATTCAGCCTGTCTGTGTCTTTTGATTGGAGCACTTAATCGATTTACATTTATATATATGTTCCTATTGCCATTTTCTTAATTGTTTGGGGTTGACATTGTAGACCCTTTTTCTTCTCTTGTATTTTTGGACTATATAAGTCCCTTTAACATTTGTTATAAAACTGGTTTGGAGGTACTGAATTCTCTTAACTCTTGTTTGTCTAAAAAGCTTTTTATTTCTCCATCAATTTTGAATGAGATCCTTGCTGGATACAGTAATCTTGGTTGTAGATTTTTCCCTTTCATTACTTTAAATATATCCTGCCATTCTCTTCTGGCCTGCAGAGTTTCTGTTGAAAGATCAGCTGTTAAGCATATGGGGTTTCCCTTGTATGTTACTTGTGGCTTCTCCCTTGCTGCTTTTAATATTCTTTGTGTTTACTCTTTGTTAGTTTGATTATATGTGTCTTGGCCTATTTCTCTTTGGGTTTATCCTTTATGGAACTCTTTGTGACTCTTGGACTTGATTGACTATTTACTTTTCTATGTTGGGGAAATTTTCGCTATAATCTCTTCAAAAATTTTCTCATACTCTTTCTTTTTCTCTTCATTTAGTATTGTCCCAGAATTCTCTGAGCCTGTCCTCAGTTCTTTTCACTCTCTTTTCTTTATTCTGCTCTTTAGAAGTTATTTCCACCATTTTATCTTCCAGCTCACTGATTCATTTTCTGCTTCAGATATTCTGCTATTGATTCCTTCTAGAGTTACTTTTAATTTCAGTAATTGTGTTGTTTGTCTCTGTATGTTTATTCTTTAATTCTTTTAGGTTTTGTTAATTGATTCTTGCATTTTCTCCATTTTGTTTTCAAGGGTTTGATCATCTCTACTATCATTATTCTGAATTCTTTTTCAGGTAGTTTGCCTATTTCCTATTCATTCATTTGGACTTCTGTGTTTCTAGTTCCTTCATTTGTGTGGTATTTCTCTGCCTTTTCATTTTTTTTTTAAACTTATTGTGTTAAAGGTCTAGTTTTCCCAGGCTTCAAGGTTGAATTCTTTCTTCCTTTCAGTTTCTGCCCTCCTAAGGTTGGTGCAGTGGTTTGTGTAAGCTTTGTATAGGGTGAGATTTATGCTGAGATTTTGTTTGTATGTTTGTTTTTCTTCTGATGGGCATGGCTGAATGAGGTGGTAATCCTGTCTGCTGATGATTTGGCTTGTGTTTTTGTTTTGTTTGTTGTTTAGATGAGGCATTCTGCATAGTGTGCTACTGGTGGTTGGGTATTGCTGGGTCTTGTATTCAAATGGTTTCCTTTGTGTGAGTTCTCACTGTTTGATACCCCTCTGGTACCCTAGGGTCTTGGAGTCAGTTTTATTCTCAGGTCACCCACTCCAAAGGCTCCGGGCTTGATCTCTGGTCAGGAACAAAGATTCCACAAGTGGTTTCAGTTCAGTTCAGTTCAGCTGATCAGTTGTGTCTGACTCTTTGTGACCCCATGGACTGCAGCATGCCAGGATTCCTTGTCCATCACTAACTCCCAAAGTTTACTCACACTCATGTCCATTGAATCAGTAATACCATCTAACCATATCATCCTCTGTCATCCCCTTCTCCTGCCTTCAATCTTTCCCAGCATCAGGGTCTTTTCCAATGAGTCAGTTCTTTGCATCAGGTGGGCAAAGAATTGGAGTTTCAGCTTCAGCATTAATCTTCCCAGTGAATTTTCAGGACTGATTTCCTTTAGGATGGACTGATTGGATCTCCATGCAGCCCAAGAGAATTTCAAGAGTCTTCTCCAACACCACAGTTCAAAAGCATCAATTCTTTAGCACTCAGTTTTCTTTATAGTCCAACTCTCACATCCATACATGACTACTGGAAACATCATAGCTTTAATTAGATGGTTTGCTATTGTATTAAGTGAGATTAAAACAAATATCCAAAAATGAGAAACCAAAGATGAACCCCAGACAAATGGCAGTTACAAAATCAGGCAAATAATAATTAGAATAATGGCATATATACATATACACCCATGAGCAAAGTCAAAACAGTGCAACAAAAATAAAGTACAATATATTGACCCAGCGAACAAAGGAAATAAAAAATCACATTTACTAGTTCAGAGCAAAACTAACTAATGTACAAAGTGGAAAACAAAACTAAAGCAAGGTGCCAAGTGGCAAAAAAAAAGCAATGAAAGCAAAACTAACAAATACATGGAGATGAAAAGAAAGAAAGAAAGGGAAAAAAAAGAAAGACTAGATATGCAAAGTTAAAGGTAGGTGAAGCAGATTTATATACACTAAAGATTAATTGCAAGGGGAAAAGAACAGTAGAAAAGGCAAACAAAGGAATAAATGTAGAAAAAATATAATAGGTTAAAAATTTAAAGTTGAAATTATAAAAACAAGGAAAGGAAAAAATGGAAGAAGAAAGACAAAAGAGGGGAAAAAAAGGAAAACTCCATAGAACTGCAAAAACCCAACGTAGAGGCAGAGGTTTATAACAACAATAAAAAGTGTGACTGAATATATAAATATTTATATACACCCATAAGCAAAATCAAAAGAGTCCAACAAAAATAGAGTATGATAGATTGACCTAGTGAAAAAAAGAAACCAAAAATTATATCTACCAGAACAAAACTTACTAATTCACAAACTGGAAAACAAAACTGAAGCAAGGTGCCAGCTGTGAAATGAAGCAATGAAAATAAAACTAACAAGTACATTGAGAAGAAAGTAAAGAAAGAAAGAAAGAAAGAAAGAATAGATATTCAAAGTTAAATAGAGGTAGATGAAGAAGATTTATATACATAAAAGATTAACTGCAAGGGAAAAAGAACAGTAGGGAAAGCAAACAAAGAAATATATGAAGAAAAAATAATAGGTTTAAAAAATTAAAGAAAGAGGAAAAAAAAAGGAAAACCCCACAGAATTGCAAAAGCCCAATGTAGAGGCAGGGGTTTATAACAACAAGAAAAAATTGTGACTGAGGAAAAAAAAAAAAAAAGCTCAAAAGCTTAATTACATTTCATAGTGCCAATAAAATAGACAACTACAACAGAGGCAGGGAAAAGGGAAAAAATCCAAAAGAATATAAAGAACAAGCCAAAACATAAGTGTAATAAATGTTTTTCTTGAGTCACTGCTGTGAGTCCTTTCCTTTGCTGGGAGTCACAGTCCATCTCACCTCCCTAGGATGCCCTCCAACACTTCGCTGATCTCTGGACCTATTATGGGGGCAGCTCAGATTCTAATCTGGTCCTACTCCTCTGTGTTCTTGCTCCAATGTTCACAGCTATCAGAACTAGAGAGTTTTCTTTTGTGGTAGCTCTCAATGACATTTTATATATTCCATAGTCACAGAGTTTGCCTAGTTGATCGTGTGGACTTAATCTGCAGATTGTACTGCTGGTGGGAAGGTTTTGGGTCTTCTTCCTGAGTCACACTGCCTCTGGGTTTCAATTGTGGTTTTATTTCCACTTCTGCATGTGGGTCATCCACTGGGGCTTGCTCCTGATGCTGCCCTGGAGAACGTGGGTTTGCCCCTGTGAGGGCCAGGTGTGGAGGTGGTGCAGCTGTTTGGGTCGCAGGGGTTCTGGCAGCACCAGGTACTCAGGGGAGTTAGCCGCTAGGGCAGCAGGAAATACAGTGCTTTAGAAGGGTATGACAACCAGAATTGGCCAATACACTCCAGTATTCTTGCCTGGAGAACCCCCTCCCTGACAGAGCAGCCTGGAAGACCACAGTCTACAGGATCACAAAGAGTCAGACACTACTGAAGTGACCCTGCACGCATGGACACACTAAGTTTTGTCTGTGGCAGCTCTGCTCCAGTGAGAGTTGAGTGTGAAAGTGGCACAGCTGCTTAGCTTGCAGGGACCCTGGCAGTGCCAAGTGTGCAGGGACACAGACTGCCTCCACCACAGGAATTTTGGCCTTATCAGAGTCATTTTCTAGCCTCTTGTAGCTGGTGATCAAAAGGCCTCTTTGGCCAGTCTTTCTCTGTAGGTCCTCCAAGTTAGGCACTTAGAGGGTGCCCTTGCCTGGGGGGTCCTTCTCTGTCGTTCAGCGTGTCAGGCACATAGAGGGGACCTCCTTGGCTGGGGTCGTACTCTGTATATTGGCACTTAAAGGAACACCTTGGGTGGGGTCCTACTCTGTGGTTCACTGGTCAGGAATTTGATGGGCCACAGTCTCTATTGTTCAGCTGCCAGTGCTGGCATGTGTGGGGAGAGAGACGCTATGGTGATGGCTCCACCCCCTACATGTGACTCAACAGTATCACCTTTCATCCACGGCTGCCCGGCTTTCCTCCACAAGCATTTCCCACCACAATCTCCTCCCTCACATCCCCCCAATCCATCCTTCCACAGTCAACAGTAGCCCTCACTCTGGGATTGTTCCGCAATCCCTAAACTCCAGCTCCCAGCCGCTGCACCTTCCAGGGGATCTACGTCCCTGTTCAAAGTATGTATGGTTGAGGCAAGGACTGTCTGATTCTCATTCCGTTTAGGCTGTCACAGATCAGCTGTTTCACTCTCAGCCTTAAATGTTTCTCGTCTGACTCAGACAATTGCCCTGATGGGGGACTGGACCCCTACTTCAGTTCCCCCACCCACCAAAGACAGGTCCAGTCCTCCTGACACTCCTGTTTCTCCCCCTTGTTCCTCTGTCCTAATGAGTTTTGCATGGTTCCATATATTCTTTTCCACTGGTCAGGTACTCCTGTCCACTCTCAGCTGGTGTTCTGTGTGCACTTCTGTCTGCAGATATATTTCTGATGTACCCGTGGAGAGAGATGTACTCCACGTCCACCTACTCCTCTGCTGTCAGGAAGCATTTAACAGGAAGCTTCCTGTGTGCTCTTTTGGATCTGTCAGGAATTCTCTGTTCCTTATTAATTCCTGAACATTCAGGAATTAAGAGGAGAGGCAAGCCTCTACTGGGGGCTGAGGAATCCAGGCATTTCCTTCATTAGTTTTTCTATATGCTGATAAGAAACCGCTTTCTTTTTATGAACCATATGATAATATCTCTGCTGAAAATAGCTATCTTGTAACAGCATAAATACATACACAATGTTGATTAAAACACCTTTGCTCCATCAGAGCTTTGGTCCCCGTGTCTTGCTTTCTCTCTCTCTCTCTCTCAGGCTATTTCTTTGGAGGGCAGAGCCTCTCTCATTTCACTTTCCTGCTTGGGCTTCTAAGACCCTCTCGAGAAAGCACTCTGTGTCTTCACCCCATCAAGAGGGCGCCTGAGGCCTCTGTGAACAGAGCAAGCCCTATGCAGGGGCTTTATTGCCTTTCTGCGTAAACCAAGGAATATCAGCCTCTTTCTCTCTCCTTTACTTTCTCATCGGTCGATCCAGACCACCAGGTTCCAGTCCATTAAAGGACCTCAACATTCCACCATCTTGTTTTCCCCTCTATGTTTCTGATTTTTAAATGATGATGCACAGTTATTTTTAACTTTCTCAATTGATTTTCTTATATTGAAATAGAATAGAACCTGGGAGCATTGAATCAAAAAATAAAATAAATTGTAACTATTACAAATTCACTTTCCTTAATAAAGAAAATGTTCTTAGAAAGCTCTATACTTTCTTTTAAAACAATTTTTAACACTGTTCACATTAAAGAAACCTATTGGTCAGAATATTCTTCAGCTCTATGCAATTTGCAAACGTTCTAGTTTCATCCTAACGAGCCAATTCCTTCAGTCATAAACAAAAGTCTGTCTCTTGCAATCAATATCAATCTAATTCATGTAAGATACTTCTTTATAAACATGCTCATTTGAAATGTCATTATAGCACAAAATGAGACTATGGTAATAAACATTATTCCACCATTATTTAAAGCAAATTAAAATTTTCACATGTTTAAATAATCACAAATAAGTTATAATTATAAAATATCTGTATTTTATATAGGAATCACGACAAAGCCTTAAAATGTTTAGACTTAGGTTTGTGGGTGAAATAATCATAAACAGGGAAAAAAATGCAAAACTTGGGTCAGTAAATAGTCATTCTTGAATCTTACATTACTTAAGAGACTTAAAATGTTCAATATATTATCAGATTTAAAAAGTGAGAGAAATAGGACTAGGGAGGTCGGGGACTGGCAGTAAGGAGGGAATGAGTAATATGGTGGCTGATGCCAAGAGAAGCTTATAGAGCCCACTATCTAGTGACAGAGACGTAACATTCCAAGCTCACCTGACTCCTAGAAGGCTGCTGACCCCACTCCATTAAGTTGCCTCTTGATTGGCCCCAAACAGAGTTTTGGTGACATTTTAATACACCCCTAACTTATTTGCCCACTATTGGTCATAATTTAAGAAAGGCATCCTCAGTATAATCATTACATTCCCAGATTACAAGAAGGTGGAAAAGATAGTAACAACATTGAATTGAAATTAGAGTTAAAAATATCTTAAAAGGGATGACTAATAGATTAAATATAGTACAATTATCTAGAGATAAATGGAGTTTTGATGAATAAGTATATATATATATATCTCGATTAATAATAGTTTGTTATTGTTTAGTCCCTAAGTCATGTCTGATTTTTTTTGGCCCCATGAACTCTAGCCCGCCAGGCTTCTCTGTCCATGGGATTTTCCAAGCAAGAATACTTGAGTAGGTTGCCATTTCTTTCTCCAAGGGGTCTTCCTGACTCATGGACTGAACCTGTGTCTCCTGTATCAGCAGGTAGATTCTTTACCACTGAGACACAGCTATGCAAATGGACTAGAACTGAATTCAACATGTCAGCAATGGAATGCAGCTTACTTCTCCTTTATCTACATAATTCCAATTGGGTAAAAGTTTTTATTGTACAGGGATGAGAAATATTTGTACGATTGTCTTCATATTCTTTAAGAACTAAGAACTGATATAATCTGGCAGTGGAATGTGTTGGGTTTGACTTTATGCCTTGAAAATAGTTTTACATATTGGAATAGAGAATGAGGGGGAATGGAAATGATAGTTCCCAAAGAACTGGAAGATTAAAAGGCAACTTTGAGCACCCAGCTGAGATTTGTGATTCTGATATCACAGTGCCCATCGGTGTCATTGAGGGCTCTTGTGTTGTGTAACCAGTATTATTTGGCAGCTTGACTCTAGAAAGTGGGTCGACAGTTAGTTAAGTTTGATTAGGAGTGGAGAATTTTAAGCTGATTAGGGTGAAAGAACAAAGGGGCAAGAGTATTAAGGATGTGGGCAAGAGAATTGCTGAAATAATGGGTGAAATCTGGATTGAATCTGATGGTAAAACTAGAAAAGTATATTAGAGTGAGATCTTGAATTATGTGCTGTATTCTAGTTCCTACAATTTTAGAGAGGTCATCAGCAAATTCAGGAATATCCAGGGGATGAAGATGATGATAAACGTGATGGTGGGGATCAACAAAACATAAAACGAAGTTGTTCAAAAGACCAGTTGTTCAGTCACCCAGTCGTGTCTGGCTCTTTGTGACCCCATGGACTGCATGCAGCACGCCAGGCCTCTCTGTCCTCACAGTCTCCCGAAGTTTGCCCAAGTTCATGTCCATTGCATTGGTGATGCCATCCAGCCATCTCATCCTCTGACTTAGTTCAAAAGACTAAGTCTATTTAAATAGAAGAAGAGGAGGTATAGCCATTGTATTCAATACTAAAGTACTCTGACAACTTTTACAAGGAAAAGTGTTCACTTTTTTTTTTTTTTTTTTTGGCTTCAGTGAAAACTCCTGAGAGCTGTTTGATGAAGCTACAAACTAGATCTTGATTCACTATGTGTAAGAATTTGCTTTCTTGCAGAAGTGGCCACAATTGGCATGCAAAGATGGTTTCATATAAGTCTATCACTGCTGCTGCTGCTTAGTCGCTTCAGTCGTGTCTGACTCTGTGCGACCCCATAGAGGGCAGCCCGCCAGGCTCCCCCGTCCCTGGGATTCTCCAGGCAAGAACACTGGAGTGGGTTGCCATTTCCTTCTCCAATGGGTGAAAGTGAAGTAGCTCAGTCGTGTCCGACTTGTAGCGACCCCATGGACTGCAGCCTACCAGGCTCCTCCGTCCATGGGATTTTCCAGGCAAGAGTACTGGAGTGGGGTGCCATCGCCTTCTCCAAAGTCTATCACTAGTGGTCCTCAAATAGATGTTAAATGATATTAATATAAATATAATGAAGGGATCTATTCTTCACACATAGGTCTCAGCAAATAAATTTGAAGTCTGACTTAATTCCAAAATGCATTAAAATATGTAAAATCTGGTATATATCCTTCTAATTAACAAAAAATATACTACTATATAAATCTCATTAATTAAGAAACTAGTTTAATATATTTATGCAAACATACATGTAAAATTCATCAGAATATTACAGCATTGTTTTCTCTACCTGTGTACATAAGCTTAGGCCCACTGAATAATAAAGTTTATCTCTTGTGCTAGAGCTTCACTGTCCAACCTGGAACCACTAACCACATGTGTGAGCACTTGAAATGTGACCAGTCTAAAGTGACATGTTTTCAGGTGGAAAGACACAGAAGGTAATATTATACACATATTGGGTTAAAAAGTATGATTATATGTATTATAATTCGTTTCACCTTTTTTCTTTTTACTTTTTCTAATGTTACTAGAATATTACAAACTACATGACTCAGAGAATTTCTATCGACAGTGGTGCTCATAATGAAGAAAAAATAGGGTTCAACAACGCAGTTCTTTTTACAGTAAAATTACTGCATTACAGACATCATTCTTTGGCTTCCCCTATAGTGATTCCTTTTGTTCAGTGATTTCTTCCTGCAATGTGCCAAATGTTGTTCTCAGCCCCAGAGAAGAAGTAATGATCAAGAAAGAAAAAAAGAATTATTTTACTAGAACAGCTTATCTTCTAATGTATAGAGGAAAAGAATAAATATATTAATAAATAAGTAAACTTTGTAATATGTCAAATTAGAATGATTGCTACAGGGGGAAAAAAAGGCACTAAACCAGGACTGGGATTGCTGATGGGAAAAAGCTAGCTAGATCATGCATTTGGAATTGGGAGGGCAACACTGAGAAGGTAACACACATGCCAAGAATGGAGGGAGAGAACCATGTGAAAGTCAGAAGGAAGAGTGTGATGAACAAAGGAAAGATCAAGTGCAAAATTTCTGATGCCCAGCTTAGGTGGAGTATTCACATCACAGCAAATTCTCATAGGCAGTGTGGCTGAAGCATAGGGAAGGAAGGAGAAACTAGTAAAGGACAGGGTAGGGTAAGACACTGTAGACATCTTCCACTTCCCTGCTCTGCTCTTGGTGAGAAAATATACAATTCAAGAGTTTTAGCAGAAAAGGAACTTACTTTTTGTTACATTGTAACATTTAAAGCAAAGTTTAAAAATGAATACCTCTGCTGGAGATGGTATATTGAGAAAGGGTAGAGGCTGGTGACTAGTTAGGAGGCAAGAAATGGTGGTGGCTTGGAACAAGGTGGTAATGGTGGAAGTTATTACAATTTGTCAAGCTTCTAAGCCTATACAATTTGCTGACCGATTTTTTCTGTGAGAGGAGGAAAGGTGTTAGGATTCTTTTAGCAATCTTTCCCCTCCATTATATTACTACATTAACATTTAAAAAATGAAAATTATACATACTTGGTAGAATTATTTTTATAATAAATACATCATTTTGCTATGAAATTCTGACTTTTAAGGGGGAAAATAAGGATTTGCTTTAAAAAATACGCAGATTAAAACTTGTTTGTCAACAGTAGAATAAAAAATTTAAATTTTAAACAATGATGATTGACCCACTTTAAGTAGACTGATTTTTCTGCAGCAGTTTATCTGAAATATCAAAAATAACTGATATGTAAGTTGTTCAACAGAATAATTGTTACTGTGATTCAGTTACTATTTATTGAAACATATATTACTTAACTCAAGAAGAGCTTAAAAATAAAACAAAAAACCAGTGCAGTGCTTCCCTGATAGCTCAGAATCCATCTGCCAATGCAGGAGACATGGGTTCAATCCCTGGTCTTAAAAGACTCCACACGCCATGGAGCAACTAAGCCTGTGTGTCACTACAACCGAGGCTCTGCTCTAGCACTTTTGATCCACAACTACTCAGCCCAGCTGAGGACCACGCACCCTACAGCCTATTCTCTGCAATAAGAAGCCACTGTAATGAGAAGCCAGCACGCGGCAACTAGAGAAAAAACCCACACAGCCATGAAGACACAGCACAGCCAAAAGTAAATATAAAATAAAAGTTTAAAAATTATTTTTAAAAGCAATAAAGAGGGTTCCCTTTTCTCCACACCCTCTCCGCATTTATTGCTTGCAGATTTTTGGATCGCAGACATTCTGACTGGTGTGAAGTGGTACCTCATTGTGGTTTTGATTTGCATTTCTCTAATAATGAGTGATGTTGAGCATCTTTTCATGTGTTTGTTAGCCATCTGTATGTCTTCTTTGGAGAAATGTCTATTTAGTTCTTTGGCCCTTTTTTTGATTGGGTCGTTTATTTTTCTGGAATTGAGCTGCATAAATTGCTTGTATATTTTTGAGATTAGTTGTTTGTCAGTTGCTTCATTTGCTATTATTTTCTCCCATTCAGAAGGCTGTCTTTTCACCTTGCTTATATTTTCCTTTGTTGTGCAGAAGCTTTTAATTTTAATTAGATCCCATTTGTTTATTTTTGCTTTTATTTCCAGAATTCTGGGAGGTGGATCATAGAGGATCCTGCTGTGATTTATGTCTGAGAGTGTTTTGCCTATGTTCTCCTCTAGGAGTTTTATAGTTTCTGGTCTTACATTTAGATCTTTAATCCATTTTGAGTTTATTTTTGTGCGCGGTGTTAGAAAGTGATCTAGTTTCATTCTTTTACAAGTGGTTGACCAGTTTTCCCAGCACCACTTGTTAAAGAGATTGTCTTTACTCCATTGTATATTCTTGCCTCCTTTGTCAAAGATAAGGTGTCCATATGTGTGTGGATTTATCTCTGGGCTTTCTATTTTGTTCCATTGATCTATATGTCTGTCTTTGTGCCAGTACCATACTGTTTTGATGACTGTGGCTTTGTAGTAGAGCCTGAAGTCAGGCAAGTTGATTCCTCCAGTTCCATTCTTATTTCTCAAGATTGCTTTGGCAATTCGAGGTTTTTTGTATTTCCATACAAATCTTGAAATTATTTGTTCTAGTTCTGTGAAAAATACCGCTGGTAGCTTGATAGGGATTGCATTGAATTTGTAAATTGCTTTGGGTAGTATACTCATTTTCACTATATTGATTCTTCTGATCCATGAACATGGTATATTTCTCCATCTATTAGTGTCCTCTTTGATTTCTTTAATCAGTGATTTATAGTTTTCTATATATAGGTCTTTAGTTTCTTTAGGTAGATATATTCCTAAGTATTTTATTCTTTTCGTTGCAATGGTGAATGGAATTGTTTCCTTAATTTCTTTTTCTACTTTCTCATTATTAGTGTATAGGAATGCAAGGGATTTCTGTGTGTTGATTTTATATCCTGCAACTTTACTGTATTCATTGATGAGCTCTAGTAATTTTCTGGTGGAGTCTTTAGGGTTTTCTATGTAGAGGATCATGTCATCTGCAAACAGTGAGAGTTTTACTTCTTCTTTTCCAATTTGGATTCCTTTTATTTCTTTTTCTGCTCTGATTGCTGTGGCCAAAACTTCCAGAACTTTGTTGAATAGTAGCAGTGAAAGTGGGCACCCTTGTCTTGTTCCTGACTTTAGGGGAAATGCTTTCAATTTTTCACCACTGAGAATAATGTTTGCTGTGGGTTTGTCATATATAGCTTTCCCTCCTACACTGTTGGTGGGAATGCAAACTAGTACAGCCACTATGGAGAACAGTGTGGAGATTCCTTAAAAAATTGCAAATAGAACTACCTTATGACCCAGCAATCCCACTGCTGGGCATACACACCAAGGAAACCAGAATTGAAAGAGACACATGTACCCCAATGTTCATCGCAGCACTGTTTTTAATAGCCAGGACATGGAAACAACCTAGATGTCCATCAGCAGATGAATGGATAAGAAAGCTTTGGTACATGTACACAATGGAGTATTACTCAGCCGTTAAAAAGAATACATTTGAATCAGTTCTGATGAGATGGATGAAACTAGAGCTGACTATACAGAGTGAAGTAAGCCAGAAAGAAAAACACCAATACAGTATACTAACACATATATATGGAATTTAGAAAGATGGCAATGATGACCCTGTATGCAAGACAGCAAAAAGACACAGATGTGTATAACAGACTTTTAGACTCAGAGGGAGAGGGAGAGGGTGGGATGATTTGGGAGAATGGCATTCTGACATGTATACTATCATGTAAGAATCGAATCGCCAGTCTATGTCTGACGCAGGATACAGCATGCTTGGGGCTGGTGCATGGGGATGACCCAGAGAGATGTTATGGGGAGGGAGGAGGGAGGGGGGTTCATGTTTGGGAATGCATGTAAGAATTAAAGATTTTAAAATTAAAAAAAAATAAATAAAAGCAATAAAGAGCTCAATATCAAGTCATTTTTTATATTTACTCAGTTTCAGCCCTATTGACTCTTGAAGTAAAATAATTCTTAGTTGCGGGGCTGTTTTCCCCATCCAGTTGTGACAACCAAATATTCCCTGACCATTAGAATCTGTTCCTAAACTTATAACAAATTAACCTTTTATTAACTAGACAACTAAAGCAGTACCTGAATTTATAAAAATGCATTGTACCAGGCATCCTTTTATGTGTGTTAAAGCCATAGTCACATTTATTCACCATAGCCATGTAATAAGGGGGTTATCGTCATTCTTTCCTTCTAATGATAAGAAATTGCAGTTTAGATAGAGACTCACTTCCCCAAAGTCTCAAAGCAAGGAAATGGAGGAAATGAAATGATCTGGAAGTCTGGGCCCTTCTCAAAATCTCTTCACATGAGATTCTGCAGACCTAGATTTATTCATGAGTTTGTCTCCATGGTTTTAAAGTATTCAGTAATTAAAATATCGTAGTTAGATTGACAACATTGTCTAGGAGAAATAAAATAGTTTGGTCCAATAAGCATCTCCATTTTTAACATTTTAATACATTTGTATTCATATATGTGAAAACATAATTTGTAAAATGTACAGTTACCCAATCAAATTGCAACACTGTTGATATTCTTTAGTGGTTACATCTAACCAAAAATTACATAATAGCAACTTCATAAACAATTTGGTTTATTAATTTTTTTCCAGATGGAACATTTTAAATGTGGTGTTTAAGCTGGATTTCATTAAAATATGTTTCTTCAGCTGTGTGAAGGGCTGTAAAGGAGTGGAGGAATGAGCAGAGTGTGAGGAAATCATGACAAAGGAGTTAGAAAAAACATTTCAGGAACAAAGAGAACTAATTAACTCAAACATATGGTTCATCTCACACTGATAAGAGCTAATTGCCTTTTATGCACTTCAACTGTTTAAAGTACTATGATGTGGCTACTCATGTGAACATACATAGAAAAACTATTAGAAGCATTGAAATTCATAATGCATACTATAATTTACATAATAAAAATCCTTTCCTTCTAACATAAGATTCCAGTATATCAAATTTTCTTGTTAACTTGAAATATTTTTTTAATCTTCCTAAAGTAGATTAGTCCTTATTTTTTTCCTAATAAAAATGCTATGATAAATATATGCCAAAGATGAGTAGATTTCTTTTAGTGTTCCAGAAATATCAGCAGTTAAAAACTTTACTATAATGTAGTAATTATATAAAGTTTGACATAAATCATGCAAAAAAAATATAATGAATCTCTACTACTCCCCAGACATCTCTATAATGGTATTATCCTGTGTATTTTTGAAAATTCCTTTGTGAACCCTTTCTGCTAAATACATATTTTGGAGTATAAGATAGAAAGGACAGTTAATTGAATTTTGAATGAAATCCACTCTCCTATATAATCTCTATTTAACACAAACGATTTCAAATCTGAAATAATTCTTTCAAATAAAAAGTTTCAGGTGCAGAAGTATTTACATTTTTTAATTAAAAAATAAAATCTTCTTTTTTTCCTTCTCAAATGAAATACTTCATTTTCTGTTAATATCTACTGAAGAGTGTCACTGCTGATAATTCTAGACACTATGTGTCTGGATATTATCCTAAATAAGTCCCAGGAGTGAATGAAGAAAATTTATTCTCTAAAAGGTGATTTTCTACCTTAAGTATCTGCTAGAGTCCCTCTAGTCCATAACCAAAGTGTGACTTAAACCTCATCCACTGATCAGTCACGACTTGAATGTATGTTAGAGTCCACTGGGGGCTTGTTCAACCACACAGTGCTGGGCCCCACCCCCAGAGTTCCTGACTCAGTAAATCTCAAATGAGACCTTAAAGTTGCATTTTTAGCAAGTCCAAGAACTACACTCTGGAAAATTCTGCATTTGAGGAAAAATTTTCTGAAAATCTAAACACCAATCAGTGGCATATCCTAAGATATCTTAGTATTGACTAAGTGTATTATACAAGTTTTAAGCACTTAATGATACATTTTAAAATTATTCTCTACTTTTATTTAATTTGTAAACTTAGTAGCTGTAAGAACAATCTTATTTCTTTTCTACTTTCCAGAGCATCAGGTACTTTGTCTCTCATAAATACACCATTTAGTTAGTAAGCATATCAACAGATGTGATAGACATATGAGAAATGTATGAAAATTATTTTAATCTGTTAGGTACTTATTTGTACACTAGATTGTTTGGATGATTTATTCTTATGTTACAATGTTACATTTTTATATTTTGAAAATAAATAACAAATAAAATTAAAAAGAAGCAATTTAGGAAAGTCATCTTGGAGTAAAAATCTCAGACCTTATTCTAATTCTGAGTCTACCAATAGTTGGATTTATGATTTGGGGCAAAAAATTTGCTTCAAAAAATTCACAGGTCTGTTTATTCTTCTATAAACTGAAGGTATTGTATTAAGGGAGATCTAATCCTGGGAGTAGGTATTAAATTGTATGATAATAAGTTTTTTAAAAGACCCACATTATTACCTTATAGATTGATGATAATTTTATGTTATCCTACGACTGTAAGGAGATCCACCCAGTCCATTCTGAAGGAGATCAGCCCTGGGATTTCTTTGGAAGGAATGATGCTAAAGCTGAAGCTCCAGTACTTTGGCCACCTCATGCGAAGAGTTGACTCATTGGAAAAGACTCTGACGCTGGGAAGGATTGGGGGCAGGAGGAGAAGGGGACAACAGAGGGTGAGATGGTTGGATGGCATCATTGACTCGATGGACGTGAGTCTGAGTGAACTCCAGGAGTTGGTGATGGACAGGGAGGCCTGGTGTGCTGCGATTCATGGGGTCGCAAAGAGTCTGACATGACTGAGCGACTGAACTGAACTGAACTGAACTGAGAACACAAGAGAGTGAAGATTTCAAGCACTCTCTTGAACAAAAAGTCATTTGATACAACGTCATTTGAACAATATGGCAACAATACAATAGATAGCATGGAAGAAAACAGGGGATGCTATCCCTGAGGAAGAAGGCATGCATTTCTAAATGCCAAAATCAGTAGGTGAAAAGGTAAACTCTCTTAATGCGTGGTGCTATGTCCAATCTAATTATAACTAGAGTTCCATGTGGGCTTTCTATATGCTTGATATAGAATTTTTTAAAAGCTGTATCAAGCTCTTGACAGTAAAAATATCAAATACCTTTAGAGTAATTTATAGTTTAAAATAAACCTATCATGTAGAGAGCAAGAAGAAAATGTTTTATCTTAAATTAGATTTTAGTATAAACCTCAATGTGTACTTTGACCCATAGAATTAATGAATATACACCACTGCTTCTTATCTGTTTTATTGATTTAATAAATAAGGCTTCTAAATTGTACTTTGAAGAGCTATTTCTTTTCTCTCTTTTAACTGAAGAGTTTCATTTTGGTAATTTTTTTATTTCCCTTAGTAACATTAGTAACCACAGCATGTAATAAATCTTATAAATTAGTGTAAAAATGTATCAGCCCACAATTTTCTTATGAGTCTGACTTGCCTGTCAAGTAGGCTGGAAGAAAAAAATATTGGTATCACATTTCTTTTAGACCAGTTCAGAATAATTTTTGTTTAACAGAGTAGGAGTAAGGTAGAACCTAAGTCTGTTTGTGGAAAATTCTTAAAGAGATGGAAATAACAGAGCACCTTACCTGTCTCCTGAGAAACCTGTATACAGGTCAAGAAGCAACAGCTAGAACTGGACATGGAACAACAGACAGGTTCTAAATCGGGAAAGGAGTACATCAAGGCTGTATATTGTCACCCTGCTTATTTAACTTACATGCAGAGTATATCATGCAAAATGCCAGGCTGGATGAAGTTCAAGCTAAAATCAAGGTTGCTGTGAGAAATATCAACAACCTCAGGTATGCAGATGATACCGCTCCAATGGCAGAAAGGAAAGAGGAACTAGAGAACCTCTTGGTGAAAGTGAAAGAGGAGAATAAAAATGCTGGCTTAAAACTCAACATTCAAAAAACTGAGAACTTGGGATCTGGCCCAATCACTTCATGACAAATAGATGGAAGAAAATGGAAGCAGTGACAGACTTTATTTTCCTGGGCTCCAAAATCACTGTGCATGGTGACTGCAGCCCATGAAGTTAAAATACACTTGCTCCTTGGAATAAAAGCTATAACAAAAACCTAGACAGAATATTAAAAAGACATCACTTTGCCGATAAAGGTCAATATGTACAGTCAAAGCTATGGTTTTTCCAGCAGTCATTAACAGATGTGAAAATTGGACCATAGGAAGGCTGAGTACTGAAGAACTGAGGCTTTCAAATTATGGTGCTGGAGAAGATATTGAGTGTCCCTTGGACTGCTAGGAGATCAAACCAGTCAATGCTAGAGGAAATCAACCCTGAATATTCATTGGGAGGACTGAAGCTGAAGCTCCAAATATTCTGGCCACCTGATGTGAAGAGCCAACTCATTGGAAAAGACCCTGATGCTGGGAAAGATTGAGGGCAAGAGGAGAAGGGAGTAATAGAGGATGAGATGGTTGGAGGGCATCACAGATTCAATGGACATGAGTTTGAGCAAACTCTAGTAGGTAGTGAAGAACAGGGAAACCTGGAGTGCTGCAGTTCATTGGGTCACAAAGAGTTGGACATGACTTACTGACTGAACAACAACAAGCCTGTCTAAGAATTAAGCTTTTTATTGATGCTTCTAATCTCTCCAACCATAAATTCACTTTTCTTTGATTGACAATCATCAAAAAGAACAAAAGCAGCATTCACCAACACAAATGACCCTACAAAAAGCTCAGCCTCTCTCTGTCAAGCTCCTTTTTTTGTTCATTCAGCACATTTTCTACATTCTTCAAGTAATGAGGAGGACCCAGTGTGTTAATTACAAGACCATAAGGAATGTACAAGTAAGATTTTCAATACTCCTTCACTGCTTTGATCAGGTTAGACTTGAGAACTCTTGGGATCTTTACTTTATCAAAGACACTGGTGAGTGTTCCACAGGATAAAGTGCTGTACAGAAGATTTTGCAAAGTAGATTAGTCCTGGCTCTGCCCAGCAAATATGTTCCAAATTTGATGAAATATATTAATTTAAATATGCAAGATGTGCAGCAACATCAACACAAAACAAGTGCAGTGAATGTTCTCTGTCTAGGCATATCATTTCCAAATTGCAAACAATTCAAAGATACAAGGAAAATACTAAATGAATCAAGAGAAAATGGCTCATGACACACAGGGGACAATATTTTAAATGATTGTGATCTTCACATCAGAAGTCATGGGAGACAGAGGCAGTGGAATAACATCATTAAAGTTATGGAAAAACAAACAAATAGTTAGCAACCCAGATTTCCACATGTAGTTGATAGCTGGCAATCACCTTTGAGAAACTATGCAATTAAAGAAACTATCTTTAATATTATTATCTTGATATTCTTCAAGAACCCAAATAATGGAGTATTTTGAGATTTGGTTTTAGGTTAAATTACTGTGCTTTAAAAGTGTTTTTAATGTCTTAGGTTATTTTTAAATGTGTGAAGTACAAAATACATTACTTTGGGGGATAAGTAGTCTCCTTGCCATCAGTGGACTGTAGTGAAAACTAATGTGATTTAAAAGGCAATGAGGACAAATACTATGGGCAGCGCACAGAGTTACAGCTGCACTTGCTTTTTCTTTCTGATACTTTAAAAAGTATTTTTTATGCCAAATATTATAGAGGTCATGAAGTCAAGATATGAAGACAAGTGGACCTCCTTGAAGATTTGTGTTGAAGGAAAATTGAAATTGAGATGACAGTTGATGAAATATGTAATCTGTGATTCATCTGTTGTCCTTGCAATTCTAGAATTACCTTTTCAACTCATTTTGTCAGCATTCAGAAGTCTCAAAGGACTCAAAACTCAGCTGAAGACATTTAAAATGGCACAGATGAAATACGGGAACACATACACATTTTTCCTCATCAATGATTTCTAGGCAATACTGGTAGGGATGAATTTTTCAATACAAATTTTATATTCTTAATATTTTTAAATGCATGTGAAAATTCTAGCACAAAGGCTATCACAGGAGGTATTGGATGTAGATGACTGCAAGGTCTCTACACTTCACGTGAATGTGTACAATATTAACTCTGATTGAGCTATGAACAAAGATACACACCTTTGAAGAACTTATTAGAAATACAAAGAGTTATATGTATAAAGTCAGTAATATTAGTATGCACCATTAAGAGAGTTTCTATAGTATGCAGTCTAAGTTGCTTCAGTTGTGTCTGACTGTTATGACCCCATGGACTGTAGCCCACCAGGCTCCTCTGTCCATGGGATTCCCCAGGCAAGAACACTGGACTGGCTTGCTATGCCCTCCTCCAGGGGATCTTCCCAACTCATGGGTTGAACCCACATCTCTTATGTCTCTTGCGTTGGCAGGTGGCTTCTTTACCACTAGCACCACCTGGGAAGCCTATAAAGCTAATAAATATATATAAAATAATCAAAATAACTATTTAAGGAGATAGAAGAAAAGAGTAAAGCAAAAATAGAATGGACAAAAAGTAAACAGTAAAATGGTACAATAAAACCAAACCATATCAGTATTACATTAAATATTAATGAACAAAGCACTCCCTATTATATATGATACAGATAATCATAAGAGGGCTTCCCTGGTGGCTCAGTGGTAAAGAATCTGCCTGTAATGCAGGAGCCTCAGGAGACATGGGTTCAAAATCAGGGTCAGAAAGATCCCCTGGATGAGGGGCAAGGCAACCCACTACAGTATTCTTGCTTGGAGAATCCCATGGCCAGAGGAGCCTAGCCAGCTATAGTTGATAGGGTCACAAAGAGTTGGACAGACTGAAGTAATTTAACATGCATGAAATCATGAAATTAGAAAACAAACACCAAAATATAAACTATTTGAAAAAGATTCACTTTCAACATACATACAAAAGTAAGTGGAAAGTAGAGATGGGAAAAGATATGAAATTCCAAGAGTATACATGATAGTATATATAATAAAATCAGAATAAAAGATTCTTCAAGACAAAAGTACTACAAGAGATAAAATGGATTATTTCCTGATGATAAAATATTTTATTAATAAAATAAAGGACAAAGATCCCTTCATCATATCAAGAGATGCAGAAAAAACATTTGACAAAATTCAACATTTATTCATAATATGTCAGGAAATTTGGAAAACTCAGCAGTGGCCACAGGACTGGAAAAGGTCAGTTTTCATTCCAATCCCCAAGAAAGGCGATGCCAAAGAATGCTCAAAGTACCACACAATTGCACTCATCTCACATGCTAGTAAAGTAATGCTCAAAATTCTCCAAGCCAGGCTTCAGCAATACGTGAACCATGAATGCCCAGATGTTCAAGCTGGTTTTAGAAAAGGCAGAGGAACCAGAGATCAAATTGCCAACATCCACTAGATCATGGAAAAAGCAAGAGAGTTCCGGAAAAACATCTATTTCTGCTTTATTGACTATGCCAAAGCCTTTGACTGTGCGGATCACAATAAACTGTGGAAAATTCTGAAAGAGATGGGCATACCAGACCACCTGACATGTCTCTTGAGAAACATATATGCAGGTCAGAAAGCAACAGTTAGAACTGCACATGGAACAACAGACTGGTTCCAAATAGGAAAAGGAGGACATCAAGGCTGTATATTGTCACCCTGCTTATTTAACTTATATGCAGAGTACATCATGAGAAACGCTGGGCTGGAAGAAGCACAAGCTGGAATCATAATTGCTGGGAGAAATAGCAATAACCTCAGATATGCAGATGACACCACCCTTATGGCAGAAAGTGAAGAGGAACTAAAGAGCCTCTTGATGAAAGTGAAAGCGGAGAGTGAAAAAGTTGGCTTAAAGCTCAGCATTCAGAAAACGAAGATCATGGCATCTGGTCCCATCACTTCATGGCAAATAGATGGGGAAACAGTGGAAACAGTGGCAGACTTTATTTTGAGGAACTCCAAAATCACTGCAGATGGTGACTGCAGCCACAAAATTAAAAGACGCTTACTCCTTGGAAGGAAAGTTATGACCAACCTAGACAGCATATTCAAAAGCAGAGACATGACTTTGCCAACAAAGGTCCAGCCAGTCAAGGCTGTTTTTCGTGTGGTCATGTATGGATGTGAGAGTTGGACTGTGAAGAAAGCTGAGCGCCAAAGAATTGATGCTTTTGAACTGTGGTGTTGGAGAAGACTCTTGAGAGGCCCTTGGACTGCAAGGAGATCCAACCAGTCCTTTCTAAAGCAGATCCGTCCTGGGTGTTTATTGGAAGGACTGATGCTGAAGCTGAAACTCCAATACTTTGGCCATATCATGTAAATAGTTGACTCATTGGAAATGACTGTGATGCTGGGAGGGATTAGGAGCAGAGGAGAAGGGGACAACAGAGGATGAGATGGCTGGATGGCGTCACCGATTTGATAGACGTGAGTCTGAGTGAACTCCGGGAGTTGGTGATGGACAGTGAGACCTGGTGTGCTGCGATTCATGGGGTCACAAAGAGTCGGACAAGACTGAGTGACTGAACTGAACTGAACTGAATTCATAATAAAAATGTTAACACTTCCTTCCAAAGTCAGAAGGAAGGCATAGATGCCTACTCCTACCACTTCTATTTGAGATTGCAATGGAGAACCTAGTAGTTGAAATAAAGCAGGAGATATAAGTAATTAAAGGGTATAGGGATTAGAATGATAGAAAGAAAATTGTCTCTATTTGCTGCTGGTATGATTGCTTATAGAGAAAATGCTAAGAAGTACACAAAAACCAACTAGAATTAAATGAATATAGAAGGTCAGACCATGGTAGATTGAATGTACAAGTCAATTGGGCGTTATATACTAGCCACAAGTGGCTGAAACAGGGCTTTTTAAAATTCCATTTAAAATAGTATTAAAACAGTTATTTGTTACCTAAACATTTATATGCTCAGCATAAAAATGAGTTAACTGCTGATATACAGAATAATATGTCTATATTTGTAAGTCTTTGCCTTGAGAAAAGCCTGTTAAAGTATTCATACCCTTTGATTCTATTTATATTAATGTCTAGAAAATACAAACTAATCTATACTGACCAAAAAATGTGATTGCTTGGATGCAGAGGGAGGGATGGCCCCTAAAGGGGCTTAAGGTATCTTTTGAAAGTAATGGAAACATTGTGTACCTCGATTTGGGCAGTGGTTTTACAGTGTATACATGCTGTGTGTGCTCAGTCTCTTTGCATCCCTATGGGTTGTAGGCTACCAGGCTTCTCTCCATGGGATTCTCCAGGCAAGAATACTGGAGTGGGTTGCCAGGCCCTCCTCCAGGAGATTTTCCCAACCCAAGGATTGATCTCACTTCTATGCCTTCTTTCTGACTTTGGAGACGGAAGGGTTCTTTGCATTGCAGGCAGGTTCATTACAACTGAGCCACCCGGAAGCTAGAGTGTATACAGCTATCACAATTAATTAATTATACTCTTTACATGGCTATAGCTTTTACATATTAAATATGTCACAATAGTGAGTGCTCATTCACTCAGTTGTGTCCGACTCTTTGCAGCACTATGGACTATAGCCCGCGAGGCTCCTCTGTCCATGGAATTTTCCAAGCAAGAATACTGAAATAGGGTACCATTTCCTACTCCAGGGGATCTTCCCCACTCAGGGATCGAAACTTCATCTCTTGTGTCTCCTACATTGGCAGGTGGGCTGTTTACACTAACACCACCTGGGAAGCCTCATACCTCAATAAAGGTGATAAAACTGTAAAACATCTAAAACCACTGATAAGACATAACACAATTCTGTCAATAGAACTGCAATTTATGCTATATTTTTATTTTGGAGTGGAATATTTTTATTTTTATATTGGAATGTAGTTGATTTACCATATTGTGCTAGTTTTAGATGTACAGCAAAGTGATTCAGTTATATATATATATATATATATATATATATATATATATATATATATATACACATATTTATTCTTTTTCAAATTCTTTTTCTATTAAGTTACTACAGAATATTCAGCAGACTGCCCTGTGCTATACCCTAGGTCTGGTTAGTTATTTCTTTTAAATATAGTAGTGCATATATGTCAATCCCAAACACCAGTCTTTGCCTGTCCTTCATTTTTCAACTTTGGTAACCATAAGTTTATTTCTCTGTCTGTGAGTCTGTTTCTGTTTTATAAATAAGATCATTTGTATCATCTTTTTATGATTCCACATATAAGCAATATCAGATATTTGTCTTCTCTGACTTCACCTGGTATGATCATCTCCATGTCCTTCCATGTTGCTGCAAACTACATTATTTCATTCTTTTTAATTGCTGAGTAATATTCCATTGTGTATAGGTACCACATCTTCTTTGTCCATTCCTCTACTGATAGACATTTACGTTCCTTCCATGTGCTGGCTATTGTAAACAGCACTGCAATGAACACTGGGTGCATTATCCTTTCGAATCATGGTTTTCTCTGGATATATGCCCAGGAGTGGGATTGCTATCATGTGGTAGCTCCATTTTTAGTTTAGTTTTGTTTTTGGTTGTACCAGGTCTTCAGGGCTGTGCAGGCTTTTCTCTAGTTGTGGCAATCAGGGGCCACTCTCTAGCTCCAGTGTGTGGGCTTCTTATCATGCCCCTCTTGTTGTAGGGCATAGGCTGTAGGGCATACGGGCCTCAGCAGTTGTGGCTCACAGGGTCTAGAGCACAGGCTCAATACTTGTGGCTCCTCGGCTTACTTGCTCTGTGGCAAGTGGAATTTTCCCGGACTGGAATGGAACCATGACTCCAGCATTGGCAGGCAGATTCTCCACCAGGTAAGCCACCAGGAAGGCCCTGCTGCTAAGTCACTTCAGTCATGTCCGACTCTGTGCCACCCCATAGACGGCAGCCCACCAGGCTCCCAGGTCCCTGGGATTCTCCAGGCAAGAACACTGGAGTGGGTTGCCATTTCCTTCTCCAATGCATGAAAGTGAAAAGTGAAAGTGAAGTTGCTCAGTCGTGTCTGACTCAGCGACCTATTGGACTGCAGCCCACCAGGCTCCTCTGTCCATGGAATTTTCCAGGCAAGAGTACTGGAGTGAGGTGCCATCGCCTTCTCCAAGGAAGGCCCTATTTTTTATGTTTTTTAAGGAACTCCCATACTGATTCATAGTGGCTGTACCAACTTACATTCCCACCAGTATTGTATGAGGGTTCCCTTTTCTCCACACCCTCTGTAGCATTTATTGTTTGTAAATATTGTGATGATGGCCATTCTGACTGATGTGAGGTGATATCTCATTGTAGCTTTGATTTGCATTTCTCTAATAATTAGTGATATTGAGCATCTTTTCATGTGCCTCTTGGCCATACTATGTAAAATACACTATGTTTAAATTCTCTTTTTAGAAAGAGTCTACCAATAAATTCTAAAACAGTCATTTTATAGAAATATCACTTTATTATATATATGTATATCATTTAAGGTAATACCTTAATGATACATTATTTCTAATGTCCAAAATCAGTAGAATTTTGTTTTCTGTTCCTTTTATGCCATGCTAACTATATTAAGTATAAAACTAATTAAGGAACTATAAGACTAGTTCCCTCAAGAAGTCTGAGGAAACTACCAGTGAAACAATTGACCAAAGTGGTATACTCTATAATGTTTCTCTATCATTATATTAAAAGGTGTTTTAAATTTCTGTAAATATATATATATCTTTGGATAAAAAATGCTAACTGATATAATTTTATATTTAATGATTTTCATTAATTTTTCCTTATACCTATCAATATTGAAAAAATGAATATCACCTCTTACTGCAGAATAGAAATTTTAATATCATAGAAACAAAGATGAATGATGAGAATTGGTGTCTAATCTGTCTCGTTGTCTCAGAAACCATTTCTTAGGCTGTACCTTAAGGACACTTCTAAGATCATTAAAAATCAGAAACATGTTAGTGTCCTCTCCCCATTTCAAACCATGAGTTTTCATTTTCTATTAAAAGTTAGCAGCATGTTTCCTTTTCTTTGATATAGTAAGTCTTTGAACTTCTTAGTAGAAAGTGGTTTTATAAATTTGAATTAAAAAAATATATATACATATGTATGCTATTAGGTTAGTTGAAACAGTAATACATCCATGGTCTTCTGACCTGGGTTCAAACATCAGCCCTCAGTGATTACACCTCCGTGAAATGAAAACCATCCCTATCTCACAGGGTTGTTTTCAATACAGACCCTAAAGAAATTATAAAATGCATGTTGAAGTGCAAAGAGCTTTATTTTATATAGTTACATCTATAGGTACATCTGGCTCAATTTATTATCGGCACAAATTAGGACAAGGTACTTTGTTTCTCTGTTGGTTTTACTCATCAATGTAATAAAACTAACAATAACCACTTCACAGTGTTGAGGTGGAATTTTGGGATTATGTTGCTTGAAACCTAATCATATTGGTGGGAACATATTAGGGTCCTGACTCTTTAGGACCCCATGGACTGTAGCCTTCCAGGCTCTTCTGTCCATGGAATTTTCCAGGCAAGAATACCGGAGTGGGTTGCCATGTTCTTCTCCAGTAGATATTGTAAGTAGAGAGTTAAGATGGTGACCATTGCCCATACCTCATTAGCTCGTCCAAAATCAATTTTTAAATGACCATGCAAACAGGCAGAAAAGACAACTACAGAAAACACAAGAAACAAAGGAGCTATATCTTCCTGTGATGCCAGAATTGTATCTGTCTGCCACTTCCACCACTGTCCATGAATACTGTCTCTTCCTCTTTCTCCTATCAATTATCACCTATATGAACAAGCCTATTTGTACTTTTCATTACATCACCAACTCTATTACCAGCTTACAAAAGATCTGGGAACAGAGGGAAATAGCCTTAGTGCATGGAACATTTGTAGAGAGACAAGTTGAATGGATTTCACTTAAAGTATTTACTCTACATTTCATCTGGTCACTTTCTTAGATCCATAGCTTTGGGGAGGTGTACAAATTTACAGTGTGGCTATCTGTTCAGTTGATATGAAAAATCTCTAGTCCAATTTCTGCCACCTAGAATAAGCTCATCTAGTACAACTTGGAAGTACTAATATATCTGTAAAAATTTCTCTTGACCTCATTGCTTATTATCTTTTAAAGAAAATGAGATGGCCCTGGAAGGTCCAAGGAAATCTGCATTTTCTTTCCTTTTCCAGATAGGTGTATAATATTCTATTTCTGGAGTTAGATGCTGGTTACATAGGTGGGCTCAGTTTGTGAAAATTCATGGAACTTTTCATTCATGGTACAAACAATTCTGTGTATATATTACATCTCAATTAAAAATTTAAAAGTATTAATCATAATCTTAAGTATAGTAATCATAATAATCAAAAGAATAGCAGTAAAGTCGTATTTCTCTGCATTTCATGATAAATTATATATGACCTTCTCTGGGTAAGAAAGAGGGAGACAAACTGTGAAAGCTAAGAATGATTATACCTCTCAAGCAATACTCCACAGTTTGTATCATGTAGAAAAGTGGTTCTTACATAAATACAATTGGAAGATGGCCCAGTGGCTTCCTCTGGCTCAGTCAGTAAAGAATCCACCTGCAATACAGGATACTGCCTGTACTTCAGGAGTCATGGGTTTGATCCCTGGGTCAGGAAGATCCCCTAGAGAAGGAAGTGGCAACCCACTCCAGTATTCTTGCCTAGGAAATCCCATGGATGGGGAGGCCTGGGGTGCTACAGTCCATGGGGTCCCAAGAGTTGGACAAGACTTAGTGACTAAGCCACCACTGCCATATACTATACTCCAGCTTGAAGATTCCTGATTCACAGTAATAAATACAAAGCCTTGAAAACATTTATCATAAATGTACCTGTTGAGCTTTATTTAACACAAAACTCAGATGTGTTCTATAGAACAATAATTCTTCTGCATATTCATATGTGATATAAGAAAGCAAAAAATCCTGTGGTCAGATAAATTTCAGCATTAGTGGGTTAATGTAATAATTTTCTTTACTAAAGTATCTTGCCAAATGAAATTTACTACCATTTCCAAGATATTATATTTATGTATATAAATTTTAGAGACAATTTTTTTCCCTGCCATCATCTAAAATTAACTGGAAAAATCATATTACAGGACCAAGTTTCAGCCACTAAGTTAAGCTGTGCATTAGGGACAGATTCTTCCCCATGCTTCCAGAGTTTCATTGCAGACATTTGTAGCTACTTTGAATTATGCAGTAGAACCTTTCAGGATGAGGGTTTCTTGGGAGACATTCGTTTTAGAGTATATGACCCTTCACATGAAACAGCTCTAAAAATGGCATTTCCAGCTTCTCCAGCATTCACTCACTCTCACAGGAGAGTCATACATCCAGTGTTTCTGCTTTCTACAAACCTGCACAACAGGAATAGGGTCAGAATAGGACATAACAAAAGTAAGAAAAATGTGCTTTGTGAACTCAGCAGTTGTACAAAGAACTGCGATGAAATAATTCGAATTTAAGGACTAGTGTCGGAAAGACTGTAGCAATTTCCCTGAAATTGGCATACCAAAACAGACACTTGAAAGTGACCAGTTTATGTGAATTAGCATAGCATACATAAATAAGTAAGGGAGACAGGGAAAAACTTGCTTATGATTAAAACAAACCAGAGACATCAAAACAGTTATTCCACAACAGAATTTACCTTTATGTGTTGATATCTCAGTAAACATAGTCAAACTAGTTTCAATATTGCAGTATTACTTTGGTTTTATTAATGTCATCTTTGGGAGGCTAGAAAAATAGGAACGTGTTAAGTGATAAGCTACAACTCTTAAAATATGTTATAGTTTTGAATTTAGAACTTTAAATATTCTATGTACATTATAAAAATAAAATTTTAAAAATACCCCAAGTAATCCATCAATTTGATCACATAACTCCTCTGACCAGTATTATTTTAACATTATTTTAAAAGAATATTTTAATTGATGTTGCTATTGGGTATGTTTTAAAGATGAAAAATAACACCAAAGAAATTCAAAACTGAATTGGTCACTGTTAGTAAAAATATTGGCATTAAGTGAATATATATTAATAGATAATAGAGATAATACACAAAACAATAATTAAATTAGTATTTTTAGAATAGAGAAGTGAAAAGCAAATATAAAGAAGTTAAATAAAATCCCAGTAATGTTTCTTTTGGTTTAAAAATATCAGCATAAATTTATTATTAATCTTCCCTCTTAAAAATGCATCCTTCCTAGCTCTGCTTGTTGAGAATGCAGAAAAGCAATGACAGCACAGAAGCAGTCATGGACTAGAACCAGTATTTAAGTATCTAAACATTCAGATCGGTTCAGTTCAGTCGCTCAGTCGTGTGCGACTATTTGTGACCCCATGAATCGCAGCACGCCAGGCCTCCCTGTCCATCACCAACTCCCGGAGTTCACTCAGACTCACGTCCATCGAGTCAGTGATGGCATCCAGCCATCTCATCCTCTGTCGTCCCCTTCTCCTGCTGCCCCCAATCCCTCCCAGCATCAGAGTCTTTTCCAATGAGTCAACTCTTCGCATGAGGTGGCCAAAGTACTGGAGTTTCAGCTTTAGCATCATTCCTTCCAATGAATAATCGGGACTGATTTCCTTCAGGATGGACAGGTTGGATCTCCTTGGAGTCCAAGGGATTCTCAAGAGTCTTCTCCAACACCACAGTTCAAAAGCATCAATTCTTCAGCGCTCAGCTTTCTTCACAGTCCAACTCTCACATCCATACATGACCACTGGAAAACCCATAGCTTTGACTAGATGGACTTTTGTTGGCAAAGTCATGTCTCTGCTTTTGAATATGCTGTCTAGGTTGGTCATAACTTTCCTTCCAAGGAGTAAGCGTCTTTTAATTTCATGGCTGCAATCACCATCTGTAGTGATTTTGGAGTCCCCCAAAATAAAGTCTGCCACTGTTTCCACTGTTTCCCCATCTATTTCCCATGAAGGGATGGGACCAGATGCCATGATCTTCGTTTTCTGAATGTTGAGCTTTAAGCCAACTTTTTCACTCTCCTCTTTCACTTTCATCAAGAGACTTTTTAGTTCCTCTTCCCTTTCTGCCATAAGGGTGGTGTCATCTGCATATCTGAGGTTATTGATATTTCTCCCGGCAATCTTGATTCCAGCTTGTGCTCCTTCCAGACCAGCATTTCTCATGATGTACTCTGCATAGAATTTAAATAAGCAGGGTGACAATATACAACCTTGATGCACTCCTTTTCCTATTTGGAACCAGTCTGTTGTTCCATGTCCAGTTCTAACTGTTGCTTCCTGACCTTCATATAGGTTTCTCAAGAGGCAGGTCAGGTGGTTTGGTATTCCCATCTCTCTCAGAATTTTCCACAGTTTATTGTGATCCACACAGTCAACTACTCATTGAAAGAAATAAGACTCTGTTTGAAAAATTGTTTTCAGAACTGGGAGAAAGAAATACAGAAGACAACCATGAAGTATTTTGTTCTCTAAGGAAGCAAGAAATCTGCCCAAGACTACTGAGATCACCTCCAAAGGACTTAGAAGTCAACTTGAATAGGTTTTTCATGGCCAAAGATAAAACAATTGGGGCAACCAAAAATAAGAATTACAGTGAAGTGAAGCATAAAATACAGAGAAATCCATGAATTTAAAAAAAAATCACTTATGAGTTACTTTGCCTGGAATCTCCTCAGAGACTACTAGGGTAGTCTTTAGGGTCTCTACCCTAATTGTCCTAGGGTAATTATTAATACCACCCCATCTCAGAGGTGTTTCAGTTTAGAGGTTAAATTATATGGTAATGCTGCCTTTTTAGAGTGCTGATGTAATAATTCATTATTCTGCAAATTGGCAAATATAAGAAAAGAAATTATACTACTTTATAATATAAACTGTTTCAGAGTAGCCAAATACTTGATAAGGTTAATTCCATTTCATAGAAGTCCAACTAATAAAGCAGAAAGAATGATAGAAGATTAAAAGCATTTTACAAGCACAAATTAAATAATGGATGTAGATACAATATTTACTAGATGCTATAAAAACCACAAGAAATGTTACTGGTGAACTTAGTAATGCACAGATTGGCTGACAACTAAAAACACTTGGGAAAACCAGACTGCATGTACATATGATGTAATGTTAAAGAAAGATAACAATAACCCACAAATGTTCCTTGCCAAAATTCAAAAACTTCCAGATTGAATTACAGGAAATTGAAAGAAGAGAAAGATGTTGAATAATGTAAAGAGAGAACAAGTCAAATACAGAGTGTGGAATACGGTTCCATCACGTGAGTGTATGCTCCTTGGTTTTTGTCTGGTCAGAACAAAGATTTGGAGTGACGGTACAAAATGATTAACCAAATTTCTTAAAATAAATAAATAAATAAATGGCTTGTCTTCATTGGTGAATTTTTCTGAACATTAAAGGAAGAAATCATACTAATTCTGTGCAAAATCTTCCAGAAAATAGAAGAAACAATATTTAGTCTGATACCCAAACCACACAAAGCCTAGTGTTTCTGGTGGGGAGGGGGGAAGCCTTAATCATGGGAGTAAGGGCAACAAATAATTTTGTCCCTATGGCACTGAAGAAAGTGAAAGTTAAAGTCACTCAGTCGATCTGACTCTCTGCATCCCCATTCACTATACATGGCACTGAAGAAAATCCATCAAAAGGGAAACAGAACAATAAAAACCATATCCTGGGAAAGGGGAGACAGTATAAACGGGACAGAATTGCAGCTTGAGGAAGAGCAGGAGATTAAAGAGGCCACACTGTCAAGTGTTTGACCTTGCGTATTTACTTAACTTTCCCTTTTCCCCCAAGGGTCAATGTATAGGGTAATAATGATCTGTTTCTCTCTCTCTCTCTTTTTTTTTTTTTACCTTTTCAAATTGAAATGTTGATAAGGAAAGCTATTCTTCAATTTCTTCTGACTTAAGTTTCCCATTTATGCATATCTGTTTAGTAACTTAATGATGGGGAAGTTTGCATATTTTCCAAATGAACTATTTCTTTTACTAGTTACATTTAACTTTAAATATCTTTTTAAAATACAAAATCAAGAGGACAGTTCATACAAGTCAAATTGCTTGAGTATTCTCTATTTTACTCATCTGTTGAGAATTCACCTGACATTGGTTTTAATCCATCAAGGACATTGCTCATTTGACATTTTATACTAGTTTGGGTAATCACTTCAGATCATAGACAACTACTCAAAATAGAAAAAAGAAATACTATTATGGGTAAATTTAAAATGTTCATCTCCTTACTTTATTCCTACTCTGGAATGAGCTTCTATCTCCTTTCTAACCATTTGGTGAGGGAGAAAAACACTGAATTTGTGGGAAGGAGAACTGGAGGCTAAGAGTACAAAGGTCCCATGGAAGGCCATCATCCAGATAATCGGTATAAAATGATGACACCTCTACTGCCTTTTCTTACTTCAGCACTAATATATGACTTAGGAATAGGGAGACTTAAACATAAAAATGTTAAATAAAACAGAAATGTCTTTTGTTCCCAGTACAGATTGTAGCTTTTCTAAAAAGTTATTTTTTCTTAATTCAATTTGCGTGTGTTTAAGATCTTATTTACATAGAGAAAACAACCACAGTGATAATTAAAATTTCCTCAGAAATTACTTAATCATGCAACTGTTAACATAAATTGAATCAATTTTAAATTAATGAACTGTAGAAATAGCAATAGAATTGAATGATATTTCAGATGACTAAAATCTAGTCTAAATTAATTTACACTAAAAGTTTACTTAATTAAAATTCAAGCTTTAAATAAGTGTCATTTTTTGCTTACAAGTCTCATTGAAAACAAGTAATGGCCTCTAAATATAGCGGAGAAAGACATTCTCTTATAGTCTCATGAAAAATAATATGAGTGGTTTGTTTACAAATTGCTGCTATCTTCAAAACTCTACATTTATGTTCTTACCTAAAAGTCATATTAATTTTAACTGCTTTGCAATCAATTTGTATCCACAAAATTATGTTCTTAGATTATACTCTGAATATATGATGTTACTTTTGCCTCATTATCCAAGTCTTTGGAGCTTCTAAGTAATCAATCATACATTTGCCTTTTATTTGTTTCATGGTTAATTAGAGATAACAAATAGAAGTGTTTATCTTTCTTCATGTATATCTTTCTAAGGAATCCATTGTGAAGTACATGAAAAATTATACCTATCTTAATTTTGAGATTGTTAATATTCAGCTCAGAAAACTAAAACTCAAAATAGGAAATTTTTAATATTGTACTTTAATATTGTATTTGGAGTGATTCAAGGATAATAATAGACAAATTACAATTTAGTTTTTTTCTAAGTTGGTTGTAAAAATAATGAATCTTGTCAGTAGGATAAGATTTACTATAAAAAAGTATTCATGTTTTATCACATTTATTCAGAAATACTTGACAAAAAAGAAGACACAAAATTTTTCTTTGTCACTTATTACATTTTAGATTCTATGTTCATTAGTCCAATTAATGTTATTTTATCCTGTTGAAAGGGAAGATGCATTAATTTCAACAAATGAAAAGTGGTTAAAAGTTTTTATACTGTCCAGAGTGAAACCAACTTTAGCTAATAGATTTTTTATGATTCCTTATTCAATATTAAGAGCTTCCCTGGTGGCTCAGACAGTAAAGAATTTGTCTGCAGCAAAGGAAACCTGGATTGGATCACTGGGTTGGGAAGACTCCCTGGAGAAGATTCCCTGGAGAAGGGAATAGCTCTCCATTCCAGTATTTTTGCCTGGAGAATTCCATGGACAGAGGAGCCTGGTGGGCTATAGTCTATGGGATTGCAAAGGATTGGACACAACAGAGAGATTTACACACACACATACTTAATATTATTTTTTGTTACAAGTTAATTTTGAAACAAATGGACAATTTTTTTTAATACTGTTAATAGGGTTTAATATGTCTCTGGGGAAAACTGTTACCTAGTGGATAAGGAAACGTAATTCTACATACATATCACTTAGCCTGTCACTTAGCGGATTGTGTGGTAATGAGTTATCTTCTCATTTATCTTCTTCCCTAGAGTCCCTAGATATTCCTGAAGATAGAACAAATGTCTTTTCTTATCTGTGCCTCCAAACCCTAGCATAATGCCTAAAACAAAAATGCTCCTGAGTCTAAATCAGAGTCTAATACTGAGTCAGTGCTAGTAACACAGTAGGTTTTTCTGGTCCATACTCAAGTGTCACCTGACTGGAGTCTTACTTGACCATGCCATTTAAAACAGGAATTCTCCCCAAACGCATCTACCACTCCCTCCTCTCTTTTATTAAAACTTTGTATTCAGCACTTATTACTGTATGATATTTTAGACATATCATTTTTGTTCTGTGTGTTCACTGTATCATCAGTGAATAGTTGTAGAATTAATGAAGAGATGAATGAGGAAGCAGAGGAAATTCTAATAGCTCATGAAGCAATGTCATGTGATAATTTTTTTAAAGTGACTTACTAGTATGTTTCTGATGTTCCTTTTTTCTCCCCCTGTATCCTGATGTTTCTAATTTTGTAGCTCTACAACAACTTCTACCCAGAGAGTTCTGGTGTTATTTGTGAAATGGACTAAAATTGAAAATAGTTATTATTTCCAATATAAGACCAAACAATTTAATTAATGTCTATAAAAATTACTACAAGCTATTAAATTTTAAAAGAAAAAAGTCATCAATGTTTTACAAGTAACAAACACAAGCTAGTTTTGCTATACTCTAAACCAGTACTGTCCAAAAGAACATTTTGCAGGGATTAAAATGTTTTGTATCTGTGCTGTCCTACATGGGAGAAGCTAGACACAAGTGGTTATTGAGAACTTGAAATATGGTGACAATATCTATCATCTTGGACAAGCACAGATTTATGATTCTCCTAATATATGATCATAAATTTTAAAATAAATAAGGCAACAACAGTAGTGAATTTTATAAACACATTGAGGCTAATTTTTTACCAATAATGATATTTCTTTGTAAAATTGTTGTGGAAAAGTAGTTTCAATCACTTAAGAATTATTATGAAGAGTTTTGCTTGTCTTCTGTTATAAAAGACAGAGTAAAATATATAACATTTTGCCACCCGGTTTATTTAACTTATATGCAGAGTACATCATGAGAAACATTGGGCTGGAGGAAGCACAAGCTGGAATCAAGATTGCCGGGAGAAATATCAATAACCTCAGATATGCAGATGACACCACCCTTATGGCAGAAAGTGAAGAAAAAAAAAGAGCCTCTTGATGAAAGTGCAAGAGGAGAGTGAAAAAGTTGGCTTAAAGCTCAACATTCAGAAAACTAAATCATGGCATCTAGTCCCATCACTTCATGGCAAATAGATGGGGAAACAGTGGAAACAGTGTCAGACTTTATTTTTTGGGCTCCAAACTCACTGCAGATGGTGATTGCAGCCATGACATTAAAAGACGCTTACTGCTTCGAAAGAATGTTATGTCCAACCTAGACAGCATATTGAAAAGCAGAGACATGACTTTGCCAACAAAGGTCTGTCTAGTCAAGGCTATCATTTTTCCAGTAGTCATGTATGGATGGGAGAGTTGGACTATAAAGAAAGTGAGCACAGAAGAATTTCTGCTTTTGAGCTGTGGTGTTGGAGGACTCTTGGGAGTTCCTTGGACAGCAAGGAGATCCAACCAGTCTATCCTAAAGGAGATCAGTCCTGAGTGTTTATTGGAAGGACTGATGCTGAAGCTGAAACTCCAATTCTTTGGCCACATGATGTGAAGAGCTAACTCATTTGAAAAGACCCTGCTACTGGGAAAGATTAAGGGCAGGATGAGAATGGGACGACAGAGGATGAGATGGTTGGTTGGCATCACTGACTCAATGGACATGAGTTTGGGTAGGCTCTGGGAGTTGATGATGGACAGGGAGGCCTAGAGTGCTGTGGTTCATGGGGTCACAAAGCATGACTGAGCGACCACTGGGACACGACTGAGCAACTGAACTGAACTGAACTGAACTGAGGGTATATGAAAACAGATACTATAAAAAATGATTTTAAATGCTAAAAAATGACCAAAATATTTTTTAAATAAACAAATAAAAATTTGATTTGAAAGATTTTATGGCCATAAAATTAATAGAAAATAGAAATTAGGGACTTGCTTTGTGAATTGCACTGTTCTGAGTCTAGTTCATTCACTAAGCCAGTTACAAAGGGATGGTTCATTGTGATTAAACCTGAAAGACTCAGGTTTAGTAAAATAGCTGGGCTTTTCTGAAAGTGCCAGCTAATTAAAAAAAAACATATTATAAAATTTACTAAGAAGAGATGAAACTCTCAAATTACAAAAGAAATGACAATGTTTCTAGAAAATTTCTGGAAACCAAATAAGCATTGTTAAACAAATATAAGAATCTAGTAATGTGGAAAATACGCATGAGGTAGCCAAAGTACTGGAGTTTCAGCTTCATCATCATTCCCTCCAAAGATATCCCAGGGCTGATCTCTTTCAGAGTGGACTGGTTGGATCTCCTTGCAGTCCAAGGGACTCTCAAGAGTCTTCTCCAACACCACAGTTCAAAAGCATCAATTCTTTGGCACTCAGCTTTCTTCACAGTCCAACTCTCACATCCATACATAACCACTGGAAAAACCACTGCCTTGACTAGACGAAACTTTGTTGGCAAAGTCATGTCTCTGCTTTTCAATATACTATCTAGGTTGGTCATAACTTTCCTTCTAAGGAGTAAACATCTTTTAATTTCATGGCTGCAGTCACCATCTGCAGTGATTTTGGAGACCCCCAAAAATAAAGTCTGACACTGTTTCCACTGTTTTCCTATCTGCCAAAAAGTGATGGGACCAGATGCCATAATCTTCGTTTTCTGAATGTTGAGCTTTAAGCCAACTTTTTCACTCTCCTCTTTCACTTTCATCAAGAGGCTTTTTAGTTCCTCTTCACTTTCTGCCCTAAGGGTGATGTCATCTGCATATCTGAGGTGATTGATATTTCTCTCAGAAATCTTGATTCCAGCTTGTGCTTCTTCCACCCCAGCATTTCTCATGATGTACTCTGCATAGAAGTTAAATAAGCAGAATGACAATATACAACCTTGACATCCTCCTTTCCCTATTTGGAACCAGTCTGTTGTTCCATGTCCAGTTCTAACTGTTGCTTCCTGACCTGCATATAGATTTCTCAAGAGGGAGGTCAGGTGGTCTGGTATTCCCATCTCTTTCGGAATTTTCCACAGTTTATTGTGATCCACACAGTCATAGTCAATAAAGCAGAAATAGATGTTTTGGCATAGTCAATAAAGCAGAAATAGATGTTTTTCTGGAACTCTCTTGCATTTTCCATGATCCATTGGATGTTGGCAATTTGATCTCTGGTTCCTCTGCCTTTCTAAAACCAGCTTGAACATCTGGGCGTTATTGGTTCATGTATTGCTGAAGCCTGGCTTGGAGAATTTTGAGCATTACTTTACTAGCCTGTGGGATGAGTGCAATTGTGAGGTAGTTTGAGCATTCTTTGACATTGCCTTTCTTAGGGATTGGAATGAAAACTGACATTTTCCAGTCCCATGGCCACTGCTGAGTTTTCCAAATTTGCTGGCATATTGAGTGCAGCACTTTCATAGCATCATCTTTCAGGATTGAAATGGCTCAACTGGAATTCCATCACCTCCACTAGCTTTGTTCGTAGTGATGCTTTCTAAGGCCCACTTGACTTCACATTCCAGGATGTCTGGCTCTAGGTGAGTGATCACACCATCGTGATTATCTTTGTTGTGAAGATCTTTTTTGTACTGTTCTTCTGTGTATTCTTGCCACCTGTTCTTTATATCTTATGCTTCTGTTAGGTCCATACCATTTCTGTCCTTTATCGAGCCCATCTTTGCATGAAACGTTCCCTTGGTGTCTTTAATTTTCTTGAAGAGATCTCTAGTCTTTCTCATTCTGTTGTTTTCCTCTATTTCTTTGCATTGATCGCTGAGGAAGCCTTTATTATTCTTCTTGCTATTCTTTGGAACTCTGCATTCAAATGCTTATATCTTTCCTTTTCTCCTTTGCTTTTTGCTTCTCTTCTTTTCACAGCTATTTGTAAGGCCTCCTCAGACAGCCAATTAGCCCCCTTAAATCACCTAATTGCCTTTGATCCATTTGGCCCCCTTAAAACTTGGGACTGCTGAGGGTTTCATCAGTCCCCTTGTATCATGTGGTTCTCATGGATTAAATCAGCCTTTAAACTATCATGACCCCCTTTAAATCAATTGTCCTTCTTAAATCTTCTGAAGTTCTTTTTTTTTTTTTTTAAGGTATATAAATTATATAGTGGATACTGTAATAAGGGCTTTATAGCATTGTAAAGCATTATAGTGTTATAAAGGTTTTCTTCTTGCTTTTTAAAAAGTTTACATTAAATCATTATTATGTGTGAGTGTGTTTAGTTGCTCAATCGTGTCCAGCTCTTTGTGACCCCATGGACTGTAGTCGGCCAGGCTCCTCTGTCCATGGGATTCTCCAGGCAAGAATACTGGAGTAGGTTGCCATGCCCTCCTCCAGGAGATCTTCCTGATCCAGGGATGGAACCCAGGCCTCCCACATTTGCAGGCTGATTCTTTACCATATGAGCCACCAGGGAAGCCCAAGAATACTGGAGTGGGTAGCCTATCCCTTCTCCAGGAGATCTTTGCTTTTTATTTTATTTATTTATTTATTTTACTTTACAATACTGTATTGGTTTTGCCATACATTGACATGATTAAACCAATCAAACACATCAGCTTTCCTGGCCCAGATTAAATAAACCCCCTTAAGTTTCTGATTCCCATATTGCCCTCTTAACTCTCTGGACATCATTAAAGATGATTGATTTAAGAGTTACAATATTTAAGAAACCAGGTTGAATCAATGGGAATGTTATTTCCCTGACATAAGGGACATCTCAAAACTGACCTGTTTAATTTCTTTTAGAAGAATGAATCACATTTTCTCAGTTCTTCTTATGTAAGTGATTTTGGATTACATTCTGAACATTGTTAGAGCTGTATTGTTGGGGCTTACATTCTCTATATTCCTATAAAGGGTGTTTTTATTTTTAAAGTAAAAAATTACTTTGATTGTGATCAAATTGCAAACATTTTCTTGCCTGTTGAAGACAGCACCTCAAATCTCAGTTTCCTCTTTTTAGCCTTTGTTGAAAGTTGCTTTTAAGTCTTCTCCATACTTGTATGCTTCAGTGGTTAGCCAGAGATGTCAGGACAGTTCATATGCATAACTTGGGGATTCCTTCTGTGGCTTTCTCCTTTCCAGGTTTCCCTCCTCACTTTCTAGGAGTCTGATTGGCCTGGTTTTATCTTTTGATTCTTAGGCTAGAAAAATATGTAGGTTTTTACTAGAGTTTTAACTTCCCTGGGCCACACTGGGACTGTGGCCTGGCTTCAAACTAATGTCATAAAAATGGGAAACCATTCATATCCTTTATAAAACAAAACAAAAACAAAACACACACACACAAGCTTTTCTTACTTTTATCTTTTTAAAAAGTTTATCCAAATTTTATGGTTGTTTTCTTTGAGATGATTCATTAAAAAAAAATTTTTTTTGTCATATTTGAAGAAGAACTCCTCAGGTTAGAAAAATGTAATCTTTTTTCTCAGAAGGCAGTAATAGCTCTCTTGGATAGATTCCAAAACATGTAATTTGTCTGAAAAGATTATCTAAGGGATTAGATATCCATCAAAACAAGATTTCCAAAAAGTAGGCATCCCAAAATACAAAGAATTATATCAATGGATCAAAAGAGCAGAATTGGTAGAATCTTTAAAAAGATGAAAGTATTTTTTTAAAACTGGATAAATAGCTTGTAATTAACTGAATTTTGTTTTAGTTGTTTCCTGTACTGCCTATAGATGATAAACTATAAATTGTCTGTCATAGAAACGAGCAAAGAGAGAGGCATTGTCTGAACACAGAGCTCTCAAGACTTTAATGTGCAAGTCTACTTGTTGGGTAATACTGACAGTTGTGTATTATAGGCAGTTCATCTTGAATTAGGCATGGTGAGAATGCCAAATATGATATTACCCGAAGTCACATGAAATGATAGCTGACCATAAATTCCATAACTCAGTAGCTTCAGTTCAGTTCAGTAGCTCAGTCATGTCACACTCTTTGCAATTCCATGGACTGCAGCACACCATGCTTCCCTGTCCATCACCAACTCCCAGAGTTCACTCACACTCACGTCCATCGAGTCAGTGATGCCATCCAATCATCTCACCCTTTGTTGTCCCCTTCTCCTCCTGCCTTCTATCTTTCTCATCATCAGGGTCTTTTCCAATGAGTCAGTTCTTTGCATCAGGTGGCCAAAGTACTAGAGTTTCAGCTTCAGCATATACATACATAAAATACATACATGCTGCTGCTAAATCACTTCAGTCGTGTCCGACTCTGTGTGACCCCATAGATGGCAGCCCACCAGGCTTCCCCATCCCTGGGATTCCCCAGGCAAGAACACTGGAGTGGGTTGCCATTTCCTTCTCCAATGCAAGAAAGTGAAAAGTGAAAGTGAAGTCATTCAGTTGTGTCCGACTCTTAGCGAGCCCATGGACTGCAGCCTACCGGGATCCTCCGTCCATGGGGTAAAATACATACATATATAAACATAAATATATGTACATACATATAGATACTTAAAATATACATCTTTGAAATATTCTCTTTAAAAACTAAACTTTTTAAAAAGTTTAGTACTTTTTAAAAGTACTAAACCTCCAGCTTTCAACTATAGTTATTATGCTAGTCATTAAATTTCCTGCTTTATCTTTGTTGATGAAACAGGGCATCATGAGTATGACATATCAAAGCATAATATTTATGCTTTCCTACTCATAAACATACTTCGTGAAAGAAATATTGTTACAGAGTTAAATTGTAGTCTATTTCATTTCTGACTTAGTTTTAAAGGATGTCTTATAAGAGAACATTATTGTTCAGTCGTGAAGTTGTGTCTGACTCTTTGAGACCCCATGAACTTCAGCACACCTGACAGTCTTCCCTGTCACTCAGTATGTCCCTGGGTTTTCTCAAACTCATGTCCATTGAGTCAGTGAGGCTATCCAACCATCTCATCCTCTGTCACCCCTGTCTCCTTCTGCCCTCAATCTTCCCCAGCATCAAAGTCATTTCCAATGAACTGGCTCTTCGATCAGGTGGCCAAAGCACTGGAGCTTCAAAATCAGTCCTTCCAATGAATTCAGGGTTGATTTCCTTTAGGATTAACTGGTTTGATCTCCTTGCTGTCCAAGGGACTCTGAAGAGTCTTCTCCAGCACCACAGTGGGAAAGCAGCAATTCTTTGGCACTCAGCCTTCTTTATGGTCCAACTCTCACGTCCACAGATGACTACTAAAAAAAAACATAGCTTTGATTGCACAGACAGACCTTTGTCAGTAAGATTGTACAGACCTTTTTCGGTAAGCTTTTTTAATACTCTGTCTAGGTTTGTCATAGCTTTTTTTCCAAGGATCAAGCATCTGTTAATTTCATGGCTGCAGTCACCATCTGCAGTCATTTTGGAACCCAGGAAAATATTTTTCCCCCTTCTATTTGCCATGAAGTTATGGGACCAGATGCTGTTTTCTTCGTGTTTTTAATGTTGAGTTTTAAGCTATCTTTTTCACCCTCTTGTTTCACCTTCATTGAGAGGCTCTTTAATTCTTCTTTGATTTCTGCCATTAAAGTGGTATCATTTGTATATCTGAGGTTGCTGATATTTCTCCTGGTAATCTTGATTCCAGCTTGTGATTCATTCAGCCCAGCCTTTCACATGATGCACTCAGCATAGAAATTAAATAAACAGGATGACAATATACAGCCTATTGTGTTCCTTTTCCAATATTGAACCAACCCGTTTTTCCATGTAAGATTCCAATGGTTACTTCTTGACCTGCATACAAGTTTCTCAGGAGACAGGTAATCTGGTCAGGTATTCTCATCTCTTTTAAGAATTTTCCATAGATTGCTGTAATCCACACTGTCCAAGGTTTTAGTGTCATCAATGAAGCTAAGTAGAGGTTTTTGTTGCAATTCCTTTCTTTCCAAGATCCAGCAGGTGTTGGCAATTTGACCTCTGGTTCCTCTGCCTTTTCTAAATACAGCTTGTATATCTGAAAGTTCTCAGTTCACATACTGCTGACGCCTAGCTTGCAGGATTCTGAACATTATCTTGCTAAGAGAACATAATGTAACTTTTTATTTCAAAGTCTTTTAACCTAATCATTATTCCAAACATTATCAATTATCATCCTATTTCATCAGTCTTTGTTAAAGGTCTAGACTTAATTTAATTTTAATACTTAAGAATTAAAATAATTTCTAAAAATAATTTTTCTATTACATTATATCCAAGAATAATTTGTTTAAAAGACTTCCAATACTTAGAAATGTTTTTCTTTTGCTTTTTCAAAGGATTTTGATCATCAAAACTTATCAGAGAACTAATAGCTAGAAAAAGAGAAAGGACTTGGATATTGTGAGAAAAAAACATAGAATTTATTTTAATTAAATGTCTCATGTTTCAAACAACTAAGCTCAGGCAACTAAACATTTCAGGCAATGTTTTCTCAGTTATCTATTTATTAATCAAAATTATTTCCTCAATTATTCATTCATTATTTACTTTTATTAACCTTCAGTTTGGGGGTTTGTATTTTCATATACATCATTTGCATTGCAACATGGTTGTGTGTGTTTTGGTGCACTTATATATTTTTCCTTCAAAGAAATTCCTTGAAAAAAATAGGAAGTGAGTATTTTGCTATGTTAGAATAGCATGGACTGAATAATACTTTTTTCAGTCAAATTTGCTGTCCTGTTTGCTGCACTCAGTGTTCACTGGTCTAATGAGACATGTGGGGCCTATGCCAGAGAGAAGCACCTGGACTGAGGCCAGGATACTGCCTTTGCGGCCAGTTCTCAGTACACCTCTCTGAGTATAGGGTTAAAAACTACCAGGATTAGCTGAATGGTAAAATATTTCAGATATGTTGGAGAAAAACAATTAACCATTGAGATAAACACACCATCATTAGGGTGCTTGATGGGCATCCTTGAATAAGAAGATGTTGGGCTGTGAATACTGCGTGTTTACTTTGCCCACAGTACATAAATGAATTCTGTAATTTTGTAACAAAGTAGAAGAGTAGAAGAATATTGCTTTACTCTCCAGCTGGTTTCCTGGGGTAAAAATAATATTATTTCAAAGTGAAAATATTGTGCTAAACATATTTCTTTACCAGTACCCAGCACAGTTTTTAGCATGTAAACTCATACATTGTTATTTTATTCTAGTGTTTGGGGGAAAAGTGCTAATAAAAACAGGCTTTCCCTTACCATCTGAATAACAAACCATCAGTTTAAACCCTTTCCTCCCAAGCATTGTATGCTATAGCAAGCAAATGTTTAGAGACCCATTAGAGTTGAGCATACTAATTTAGTTCCCTTAGTATATTCTGATGTTGAGTCTCAGTGAATGATTAACGATGAAATGGTTCTTAAAGATTTCTAAAATATATATTTTTCAAAAACAATATTTGTTATCATTTTACAAAAGAGAAAAAAAAAATCACAAAATTGTGTATTGCCACAGAGTAGATCTTATTGGTACCTCAGAGACCTGAAAACTCTGGATATTGAAAATCCACTGGATAGAATGATATGAAACCAGTTTTTATTCTGGCCACTTTTAAAATACCATTTGAAAGTTAAACAAGAAAAAAATGATAGTTTTTTAAAACTACTTTTTAAAATTATGAAATTTTAGAATTAAAAATGAGTGAATCATAGAGATTTATTTGTGTTTTAACTAACTTCTCACATTTCACATTTATATGTACATTAAAATATATGAGAGAAGTTAAGGAGCAAGTACACAAAAATATATTTGGCAGAACAATTATCATAATCTCAATCTTCTGGTTTTCTATATGCTATAATTTATACAGAAGAAAATTTAGATTTTCTTTCTTTCCTCTTTAGAGACTCACATGAATTTTATATAATAATTTCAAATAAGAGAAACTGTTTTAGGAAGAATATTAAAGCTGGCAAATATATAAGTTGGACAGAGTATTATAGTTTTCTTTGGATATATGCCCAGGAGTGCGATTGCTGGATCATATGGGTAGCTCTACTTTAGTTTTTAAAGGAATCTCCATAGTGTCCTCCACAGTGGCTGTTACTAGTTTCCACTCCCACACACTCTCCAGCATTTATTGTTTGTAGACTTTTTGATGATGGCTATTCTGACTGATGTGAAACTACCTCATTGTAATTTTGATTTGCATTTTTCTAATAATTAATGATGCTGAGAATCATGTGCTTTTAAGCCATCAGTATGCATTCTTTGGAGAAATGTTTATTTAGTTTTTCCATCTATTTTTGTTTGGGTTGCTTGACTTTTTGACATTGAGCTACATGAGCTGTTTGTATATGGTAGAGATTAATCCCTTGTCAGTTGCTTCATTTGCAAATATTTTCTCCCATTCTGAGGGTTTTATTTCTGTTTTATTTATGATTTCCTTTGCTGTGCAAAAGAAAACCATGATTCAAAAAGATACATGCACCCCTAATATTTATTGAAATGCCATTAATAATAGTCAAGATATGGAAGCAACTTAAATGGCCATTGACAGAGGAATGGATAAAGAAGATGTGATAATATAAAGAATGGAATATTACTCAGCCATAAAAAGAACAAAATAATGCCATTTACAGGAACATGGATGGACCTAGAGCTTGTCATTCTATGTGAAGTAAGTCAAACAGAGAAAGACAAATATCACATGACATTGCTTATATATGGAATCTACAAAAAGTCTACAGATGAACTTATGTATGAAACAGAAATAGAATTATATATTTAGAAAATAAACTTATGGTTACTGAGGGGTAAAGGGGAAGAGGCATAAATTGGGAGACTGGGATTGATACATACATACATACTATTATATGTAAAATGTGTATTGTGTGTATGTGAAGTCACTTCAATTGTGTGCAACTCTGTGCGAACCTTTGGACTATAGTCTTCCAGGCTCCTCTGTCCATGGGATTCTGCTGCTGCTGCTGTTAAGTCACGTCAGTCGTGTCCGACTCTGTGTGACCCCATAGATGGTAGCCCACCAGTCTCCTTCATCCTTGGAATTCTGCAGGCAAGAACACTGGAGTGGGTTGCCATGCCCACCTCCAGAGAATTTTTTCAACCCAGAGATTGAACCTACATCTCTTAAGTCTCCTGAATTGGCAGGCAGGCTCTTTGCCTCTAGCGCCACATGGGAAGCTCCAAGAATATGGAGTGGGTAACCATTGCCTTCTCCAGGGGATCTTCCCAACCCAAGGATCAAACCCAGGTCTCTTGCATTGCCAGCAGATTCTATACTGTCTGAGCCACCAGAGAAGAACCATATGTAAAGGAAATAACTAATAAGGACCTACTATACAGCACAGGGAAATTTACCCAATAGTCTATAATGGCCTATATGTGAACAGAATACAAAAAACAGTGGATATATGTATGTGTATAACAGATTCACTTTGCTGTATACCTGAAACTAACAAAATATTGTAAATCAACTATGTGTGTGTGTGCTAAGTCGCTTCAGTTATGTCCAGCTCTTTGCGACTCTATGGACTGTAGCCTGTCAGGCTCCTCTGTCCATGGGGATTCTCCATGCAGGTATTGTGGAGTGGGTTGCCATGCCCTCCTCCAGGGGATCTTCCTGACCCAGGGATCAAACCTGGGTCTCATGTCTCCTGCATTGGCAGATGGGTTCTTTACCTCTAGCGCCACCTGGAAGCCCCTAAATCAACAATGCCCAAATAAAAAATTTTAAAAGACAACATACTGAAAAACAAAATATTTAAGTTACTCATATTCTAAAAAAATAATAGGATAGAGTAATCCCTACTCATTCCCTTCTTAAAGGCAAGTGTTTGAGGGTGAAATCAATATACAATACTATCTATTAAAATATATTTGGAAAGTGTTGAAATTTGCATTGATTATTTCCACTGATTGGCATTTCTCTTGAAGAATAATGTGAACTTACTAAAATATAAAACAAATTTCCCATTGTTCTTAGCATTAGCAGTCTTTGACTATTTCTGTATATCACATGGCATAGAAATCTTATCTTAGAAATGAATTTCTTCTGGGAAAAACTGGGCTAACATTAAGTACTTCAATAAAAATATTACACATTCATGTAAAGAAACAAAAATAGCAATCCTTGTACCCTTGTCACCACTTTATCCCTATTCTGATGTAAATAAAGACAATCTTTCAATCATATCTCATTTCAGATTATATATATATATATATATATATATTCTCCAATTTCTTATATGGAATGTAAATGTTACTTTATTAACTCATCACTGTGGAAACTGAGGATTTTTATCACTTAAACTATCTTTCCTCTCACCATCTCCTCCCAATATTTTGGTAATTTTATAATTATTTATTTTACTGCTTAGCAGTACAACTTTTTATAATGTACTTACATAATTATTTCATACTTTGTCAATTATTGTTAAGTTCCCATCTAGGTTAAATAGGGATACCTTATTGTTACATTCATAGTCATTTTTCCTAATACCTTAGAAACATTGTTCTGTAGTTTTCTGTCCTCCAGGGTTATTAATGAGAAATCTGATGCCAAGGAGAATATTATACAGTAGTTGTCATGAGTTTTTTCTCCAGAAGCTTGCATTATTTTTTGTGTGTGTTGTTGTTATTTCATTAATTTTATTTTATTAACTCAATGATCATTATTTCTTAACTTTCTAAGAAACAAAAATTATGCTTGTCCATGCAATTAATTATCTAATATTTAGTTCTGACTTCTTTTCATCTTAAAATTAAGTACTATAATTCTTACACAAATCACTGTTTAATCTTACCTTCATATTTGGTATTCTATTTGATTGCCATTCTGTCTTGTATCTCACATTCTTCAGTTATCATTTCTTTTTATATTGAAGCACCTATTTTGAAGTTACTTTAGCAAAGTTCTAATGATGCTGCACCATTAAAGATTTTCTTGCTGAAAAATTGTCTTCATTCTTTTTATAAAGATAGTTTTGCTATCTTTATAAAAGTACATCTTACTTCCTATATTTGTGTATTTATATGTTTTTATAATTTCTGGGAAATTATCAGCTTCCTTATATATTGCCATTTCTTCATTTTCTCCCCAAAATGAGAGCTGGATAATACCTCAGGAGAAAGCATCCTTGAGACTTGGTTGATATCAGGAAAAACAAAGCTGTAAAATCAAGGAAAGAAATAGAGGAAAACAATAAAATGGGAAAGACTACAGATCTCTTCAAGAAAATTAGAGATACCAAGGGAACGTTTCATACAAAGATGGGCACAATGAAGGACAGAAACAGAATGGACCTAACAGAAGCAGAAGATATTAAGAAGACATGGAAAGAATAAACAGAAGAACTGTACAAAAAAAGGTTTTAATGACCCAGATAACCATGATGGTTAGGATTATAGATGATTGGTCACTCATCTAGAGCCAGACATCCTGGAGTGTCAAGTCATTTGGGCCTTAGGAAGCATCACTATGGATAAAGCTAGCGGAGGTGATGGAATTTCAGTTGCGCTATTTCAAATCCTAAAAGATTATGCTGTTAAAGTGCTACACTTAATATGCCAGCAAATTTGGAAATTCCTGCCAACAGTGGCCACAGGACTGGAAAAGGTCAGTTTTCATTCCAATCCCAAAGCAAGACAATGCCAAAGAATGTTCAAACTACCACACAGTTGCAGTCATCTCACATGCTAGCAAAGTAATGCTCAAAATCCTTCAAGCTAGGCTTCAACAATACGTGAACTGAGAACTTCCAGACGTTCAAGCTGGGTTTAGCAAAGGTAGAGGAATCAGCGATCAAATTGCCAACATCCGTTGGATCATAGAAATATCAAGAGAGTTCCAGAAAAGCATCTACTTCTGCTTCACTTTGACTACACTTTTTCTTCTTTGCTTCACTTTTTCTTCTTTGACTACACTAAAGCCTTTGGCTATGTGGATTACAACAATGGAAAATTCTTCAAGAGATGGGAATACCAGACCACCTTACCTGCCTCCCAAGAAACCTGCATGCAGGTCAAGAAGCAACAGTTAGAACCGGATATGGAACAACAGATTGGTTCAAAGTTGGGAAAGGTGTATATCAAGGTTATATATTGTCACCCTGTTTATTTAACTTCTATGTTAAGTACATCATGTATAATGCTGGGTTGGATCACAAATGGAATAAAAAACTGGAATCAAGATTGCCAGGAGAAATATCAACAACATATATACAGATGATACCACTTTATGGCAGAAAGCAAAGAGAGAAACTATAGAGCCTCTCATTGAAGGTGAAAGAGGAGAGTGAAAAAGCTGGCTTATTACTCAGGATTAAGAACACATGCATTAAAAGGTCATGGCATCCAGTCCCATCACTTCATGGCAAATAGATGGGGAAAAAATAGAAACAGTGACAGATTTTATTTTTTGGCTCCAGAATCACTGCAGATGGTGACTTCAGCCATGAAATTAAAAGATGTTTGCTCCTTGGAAGAAACCCTATGACAAACCTAAACAGCATATTAAAAAGCAGAGGCATTACTTTGCCAACAAAGGTCCGTAGAGTCAAAGCTATGGTTTTTTTCCAGTAGTGATGCATGGATATGAGAGTTGAACCATAGAGAAGGCTGAGCACCAAAGAATTGATGTTTTTGAACTGTGGTGTTGGAGAAGACTCTTGAGAGTGCCTTGGACTGCAAGGAGATCAAACTAGTCAATCCTAAAAGAAATCAACCCTGAATATTCATTGGAAGGACTGATGATGAAGCTGATGCTCCAATACTTTGGCCAACTGATGCAAAGAACCAACTCATTCAGAAAAGACTGATGCTGGAAAAGACTGAGGGCAGGAGGAGAAGGTAGCAACAGGATGAGATGGTTGAACGGTGAGCTGCAGTGCATGGGGTCATAAAGATTCAGACATGACTGAGTGACTGAGCAACAACAACACAAGCTAGGAAAATACAAGGTTAGTGAGCAGGGAAGGCAAGAATTGGATAGGCGGTGCAGTATTTGTTCCCGGAAGAGGAGCTGGGGTAGAAGTTTGTTTGACAGAATGACATGTATACGTGCTCTCAGCAGATAAAGACCTTTCCAACACTTTGCATACAAGGGTGATGGAAATTATTGCTGTTCCTTGTCCTCAAACTGCTTGTAACAAAAAGGTTTCATAGTTTTAGTAGGCACATTCCATTCTTCTTGTCAATCTCATCATATTTATTTCTCAAAATTTTCCTTCAGTTCAGTTCAGTCGCTCAGTCATTTGCGACTCTTTGCAACCCCATGAATCGCAGCATGCCAGGCCTCCCTGTCCATCACCAACTCCCAGAGTTCACTCAGACTCATGTCCATCGAGTCAGTGATGCCATCCAGGCATCTCATCCTCTGTCGTCCCCTTCTCCTCCTGCCCTCAATCCCTCCCAGCATCAGAGTCTTTTCCAGTGAGTCAATTCTTCACATGAGGTGGCCAAAGTACTGGAGTTTCAGCTTCAGCATCATTGCTTCCAGTGAAATCCCAGGGCTGATCTCCTTTAGGATGGATTGGTTGGATCTCCTTGCAGTCCAAGGGACTCTCAAGAGTCTTCTCCAACACCACAGTTCAAAAGCATCAATTCTTCAGTGCTCAGCCTTCTTCACAGTCCAACTCTCACATCCATACATGACCACAGGAAAAACCATAGCCTTGACTAGATGGACCTTTGTTGGCAAAGTCATGTCTCTGCTTTTGAATATGCTGTCTAGGTTGGTCATAACTTTTCTTCCAAGGAGTAAGCGTCTTTTAATTTCAAGGCTGCAGTCACCATCTGCAGTGATTTTGGAGCCCAAAAAATAAAGTCTGACACTGTGTCCACTGTTTCCCCATCTATTTCCCATGAAGTGATGGGACCGGATGCTATGATCTTCGTTTTCTGAATGTCGAGCTTTAAGCCAACTTTTTCACTCACCACTTTCATCAAGAGGCTTTTTAGTTCCTCTTCACTTTCTGCCATAAGGGTGGTGTCATCTACATATCTGAGCTTATTGATTAAATACCATTTAAATTTTATCCAGTTAATTAGACTGTCAAAGTAGCAATATCCAAAGAGGGGCAGCATGTGAAAATAGAAGTTCACCTTGACTAAATCTTATAAGAAATTAGACCGTTTCATAATTTCTTCTCGGCTTATATCATTCTACATAGATCTTCATGTCTTATCTCCTTTCCTTCCATATAGAATTCTGTGTCTTGACACTTTTTCCATTTCACTCTCTTGTATGTATTACCAAAAAAACTGGATGATTCCCCTTCTTAGAATGTTCACAGAAAGGAACTGACATAGAATTAGAAATGAACTGAAAAGAGGCAGAGAGTGGGGAGGGCAGTGATTCCTATTGGAATGCACTTTGTGAAGTGAAGTGAAAGTTGCTCAGTCATGTCCGACTCCTTGAGAGGCCATGGACTATACAGTCCGTGGAATTCTCCAGGCCAGAATACTGGAGTGGATGGCCATTCCCTTCTCCAGGGACTCTTCCCAACCCAGGGATCAAGCCCCAGTCTCCCATATTGCAGGTGGATTCTTTACCAGCTGAGCCACAAGGGAAGCCCAAGAATACGGAAGTGGGTAGCCTATCCCTTCTCCAGCAGATCTCCCTGACCCAGGAATCAAAGTGGGGTCTCTTGCATTGCAGGCAAATTCTTTACCAACTGAGCTATGAGGGAAGAACTTGTAGTGAATCTTAAATAGTTAAAAGCCTATTTATTATTTTCTATCTAATGTTTCTTATTATTGGGTTCTTATTTTACTGGACTTAACACTAGTTCTTGACATTGACCAATTCATAGCAACTACATCAAACTAAGTTTCTGGTTCAGCAGTTTTATTTTCAGAGTTTTATGTTATTTCAAAATTCTCAATATTTGATGCATTGGCTGGTTGAATCAACATATGATTTTTTTTGTACATAATCTTGAAGGTACTTAGTACCTCTCATTAAAATAAATTATTCATATGACATATTTATAATTTATAAAGATATTCAGCTTACTCATGAAAAATACTGTCAAAGAAAACTATGCTAATTTTGTTGTAGAAATAAGATTGTCCTAATTTTTTATTGACATATAATTGACTTATAATATTGTGCTAGTTTCAGTGTCCTTCATAGTGATTCAGCATTTTTTAAGATTATATTCCATTACAGATGATTACAAAATAAAGGGTATAATTCTCTGTACTATACAGAATTATTTTGTTACTTATCTATTTCATATATAGTAGCTTATATCTGAAAATCCCATACCCATAATTTATATATATAACAAATGGTTTTCCATACTGGCTGTATAATTTTGCTTTTCCATCAGCAATGTATGAAAGTTGCAGTTGCTTCACACCCCCATTCCCCATCAGCACTTGATTGTAAGAGAGATGAGAAATATACAAATACAAGCTTGCATATATACATATACATATATATATATATATATATATATATATATATAGAGAGAGAGAGAGAGAGAGAGTAGGGGCCCACTCTAGTCCAACATAACCTCATCTTAGCTAATCAAATCTATGGTGACCTTGTTTCCAAACAGTTGAGGTTCTGAGGTTGAGACTTCAACATATCTCTTTTCAGGGAACACATTTCAACATATAACAAATACAAATCCAGATAATTTCCTTCTAAAGCCAATCTAGAGTTTAACACTCTTAATTGTTACATTTCATTGCCTCTATCTTATTGAAGAATACCCTGAGGCTTTCCTTTCTACCATTCATAAAACAGTGTTAGTGAGTCAGGCTTTACCCTGTTAACATTATGTATGAGACAGAGTGTATGGATCACAATAAACTGTGGAAAATTCTGAAAGAGATGGGAATACCAGACCACCTGACCTTCCTCTTGAGAAACCTATATGCAGGTCAGGAAGCAACAGTTAGAACTGGACATGGAACAACAGACTGGTTCCAAATAGGAAAAGGAGTACGTCAAGGCTGTATATCCTCACCCTGCTTATTTAACTTCTATGCAGAGTACATCATGAGAAATGCTGGGCTGGAGGGAGCACAAGCTGGAATCAAGATTGCTGGGAGAAATATCAATAACCTCTGATATGCAGATGACACCACCCTTATGGCAGAAAGTGAAGAACTAAAGAGCCTCTTGATGAAAGTGAAAGAGGAGAGTGAAAAAGTTGGCTTAAAGCTCAACATTCAGAAGACTGTATCATGGCATCTGGTCCCATCACTTCATGGGAAATAGATGGGGAAACAGTGGAAACAGTGGCTGACTTTATTTTTGGGGGGCTCCAAAATCACTGCAGATGGTGATTGCAACCATGAACTTAAAAGATGCTTACTCCTTGGAAGGAAAGTTATGAACAACCTAGATAGCGTATTCAAGAGCAGAGACATGACTTTGCCAACAAAGGTCTGTCTAGTCAAGGCTATGGGTTTTCCAGCAGTCATGTATGGATGTGAGAGTTGGACTGTGAAGAAAGCTGAGTGCCAAAGAATTGATGCTTTTGAACTGTGGTGTTGGAGAAGACTCTTGAGAATCCCTTGGACTACAAGGAGATATAACCAGTCCATCCTAAAGGAGATCAGTCCTGCGTGTTCATTGGAAGGACTGATGCTAAAGGTGAAACTCCAATCCTTTGGCCACCTCATGAGAAGAGCTGACTCATTGGAAAAGACTCTGGTGCTGGGAGGGATTGGGGGCAGGAGGACAAGGGTATGACAGAGGATGAGATGGCTGGATGGCATCACCAACTCGATGGACATGAGTTTGGGTAAACTCTGGGAGTTGACAATGGACAGGGAGGCCTGGTGTGCTGCGATTCATGGGGTCACAGAGTCACACACGACTGAGCAACTGAACGGAACTGAACACTTGGTGGGAATGCAACAGTCACCATGGAGAACAGTATGGAGGTTCCTCAAAAAAAAAACTAAAAATAGAATTAACATATGATTATGCAATTCCTCTTCTGAACATATCTTCAGAGAAAACTATAGTTTAAGAAGACACATGCACCCCAGTGTTCATAGCAACACTGTTTACAATAGCCAAGACATAGAAGTAACCTAAATGTTGATGGATATTTGAATGGATAAAGAAGATGTGGTACACACACAAACACAGGCATACACAATGGACAATTACTCAGCCATACAAAGAATGAAATAATGTCATTTGCATAATATGGATGGACCTAAGAGATTATCATACTAAATGAAGTAAGCCAGGCAGAGAAAGACAAATATCATATGATATCATTTACATGTAGAATATAAAAAATACATATATACAAAGGAACTTATCTACAAAACAGAAAGACTCAGAGACATAGAAAACAAATTTATGGCTACCAAAGAGGAAAGGGGTGGGTAGAAATAAATTAGAAGGTTGGGATTAACCTTTCAACCAACAAGGACCTAATAATGTACAGCACTGGGGTCTACACTCAATATTTTGTAATAACATTTGTAATAATCTGTAAGGGAAAGAATCTGAAAAAGAACACACACACACACACACACACACACACACACACACACACATACAGTTAAGGCTATCTTTTTCCCAGTAGTCATGTATAGATGTGAGAGTTGGACTATAAAGAAAGCTGAGCACCAAAGAATTGATGCTTTTGAATTGTGGTGTTGGAAAAGACTCTTGAGAGTCCCTTGGACTGCAAGGAGATCCAACCAGTCCATCCTAAAGGAGATCAGTCCTGGGTGTTCATTGGAAGGACTGATGTTGAAGCTGAAACTTCAGTACTTTGACCATCTGATGTGAACAGCTGATTCATTTGAAAAGACCCTGATGCTGGGAGGTATTGAGGGCAGGAGGAGAAGGGGACAACAGAGGATGAGATGGTTGGATGGCATCACTGATTCAATGGACATGAGTGTGGGTAGGCTCTGGGAGTTGGTGATGGACAGGGAGGCCTGGCATGCTGCAATTCATGGGGTCACAAAGAGTCAGACACAACTGAGTGACTGAATTGAACTGGGAACTGATGAGACAACAGTGGAAACAACATTGTCGAAACACAACTCTCTGATGATCTTATTTAATGAAAGAGTTAAATTAGCAGAAATTATTTATTCTCTCATAGCTCATATAACTAGGGACAAGTATCTTTTTGGCTCTCCATTGCTACATCCATGGGATCTCAATCTCTGTTTTGAAAAATGCTCTATTTCTATCCATCTATAACACTCTACCCCTCCTAATTCCTGTCATTTACTATTGTCCAATTTAGCTAATTATTCACTTTCATTTACTGAATACATTAACATCAAGTCCATTTTTTTCCTGTTTGCTCCAACTCCTACGCTCAATCTGGTTGGTTTCAAAATCCATATAGAAAATAAAAAATGTAGCTTTGACTTCATCTCATCAATAATGTTAAACTCTAGCTCATCTTCACTATCCACTCCATAGTAATGCCCTAAATTATCACCCAAAAGTCCTGTATCACCCAAATCCCACTATCATCTATTCTTCTTTTCCTATTTAAATATTTATGAATTAGGTGGTTGTGAATTTCTCCAGGAACACCAGTTTATAGGCTTCTCTTTTTTTTTCCCCTTCATCTTTTTGCCTTATCCTTAGTTTGTTTCAGGCTGACTTAGATTCCATAGCCTATCATTTTACTCATTCTCTTAGAAATATCCTAAATCCCTTTTCATTATGTTTTAAACACACATGTTCTGGCAAAACCCCAAACTTGAATAAAATCTAACTTTCTTTTGCATGATTTCACACGATTCACTGTAGATGACAGCAGAAGAGTCACAGATGGCGAAGAAGAAATGTATAGAGATCATTAATAAGTTAGACTCTCAATATCATGATTCTCCATGATTTACTATTTCTAAAGGACTTTTCTGTTTCTAAAGGTTTAACCACACTAGCCCATTCTCTAAAAATAATTAATAAGTATTTTGAAACTTTATTAAATTATAGAAGTAAAATATACAGTGGTGAGCTCTCAGGTCAATTTTGTTTGAAAGTTTGTAACAGATGAAAGTGCAATATCAGAGCACCAGTGACTTTGAAGGCACTGATTCATATATAAAAATTAAGTTGTGGTTCATCTGCTGTACTGAAAGAAGTAAAAACTCAGATTTGACCAATGTTAAGAGTCTTAAAGAAAACCTCCTTCAGCTTAAACTGGGATATAAGAGCTACAACCACAGGAAAATATCAAATCAGACTTAAACATAACCACTGCTCTAATCCCAGAAGACAGTAGGATAGTTTGCAGAAAAGAAAGGAAAGGAAAAATATTTTTGAAACCTCATGTCCACAGAACAATGGTGTAATAACTTTTCATTCTAGCTATGTACACTGAGATATTAAAGGAATTGCAATCCATGAACTTGTTTACTGTCATCTCCAACAGTTAGTTCCCCTCAGGCAAAAGGTGGAAGAAAATGCAATTCCTCTCTGCAAAAGCATATACTTAACTCTGGGCTCAAGGTACCCCCAAATTTCTAAGGTACCACTAGTCAAACCAGACAGTTTAAGAAAGAAAAATGCATAAGAAAAAAGCAGGAGACTCACAAACCAGAAGACTTACAAGAAGAAATGTTAGACTCATACAGACCTCAGAGAAAGGAATTCTCAAATGCAGGTTTTGAAATAACCATGGTCAACTTACTTAAAGAACCAAATGACATTGTAAGGTGGTCTGGTGCTGCTGCTGCTGCTAAGTCGCTTCAGTCGTGTCCGACTCTGTGCAACCCCACAGACGGCAGCCCACCAGGCTCCCCTGTCCCTGGGATTCTCCAGGCAAGAACACTGGAGTGGGTTGCCACTTCCTTCTCCAATGCATGAAAGTGAAAAGTGAAAGTGAAGTCACTCAGTCATGTCCGACTCTTAGCGACCCCATGGACTGCAGCCCACCAGGCTCCTCCGTCCACGGGATTATCCAGGCAAGAGTACTGCAGTGGCCATCGCCTTCTCCGTAAGGTGGTCTAGAAACCTTAAATGAAGAGGACAGGGACAAGAAAGTAAACCTCACATTATACTGTGAAAACCAAAAGGCCTCTATTTTGAGCAATTGGAGGACAGACCGAGTAGAAAATTCCAAGTCTGGAAGAGTTTCAAAGTTGACTGGCTTCTCAATCATGACTCCTTTTATGTTATAGCCATGGCCTTATTAGAAAAGATAGCAGTTTAGCTCAGTTCAGTCACTCAGTCGTGTGCGACTCTTTGTGACCCATGAATTTCAGCTTGCCAGGCCTCCCTGTCCACCACCAACTCCCGGAGTTCACTCAAACTCACGTCCATTGAGTTAGTGATGCCATCCAGCCATCTCATCCTCTGTCATCCCCTTATCCTCCTGCCCCCAATCCCTCCCAGCATCAGAGTCTTTTCCAATGAGTCAACTCTCCTCATGAGGTGGCCAAAGTACTGGAGTTTCAGCTTTAGCATCATTCCTTCCAAAGAACACCCAGGACTGATCTCCTTTAGAATGGACTGGTTGGATCTCCTTGCAGTCCAAGGGACTCTCAAGAATCTTCTCCAACACCACAGTTCAAAAGCATCAATTCTTCAGTGCTCAGCTTTCTTCACAGTCCAACTCTCACATCCATACATGACTACCGGAAAACCCATAGCCTTGACTAGACAGAACTTTGTTGGCAAACTAATGTCTCTGCTTTTGAATATGGAACTCTGATAATTAGAATGAGAAAATTGGAGTGGATTTGTCAGGGAATCTTGAAACCCCACATGTATGTATTCCCCTAAACAATCCAGGCCAGATGAAGTAGCCTACTTCTCTCCTTGCTAGAGGCAGAGAACACTTTACCCTCTGCCCCCAGTTGTAGTTAATTTAGCTGAGGAATACATAGAACAAATAAAAGTTAAATGTGGTTATATATTAAAGAAGATGTTTTATATGTTGGCAAGAGGGATGTAAGTACTGTAATAAATCATACCCAGAGTGCCAGAAATCTAGGGAAAGGTCTGTCATGTAAGACAGAGAGCTTGATAGTGGATCTCTGAGGCTGCCAGAAATTCAGAATGCCAGAAAAGGTAACATGCTGATCTTGTCCTTCTTTCACTTTTCCCATTTTCTACCTTTGTACCACCACCATATTGAATATTTTTTTAAAAGGTCTAAATTCTTAGGGAATGAGTCATGTATATCCAAATTTATCTCACTTGAAAAGCCAACAGATTTGAGGCCCTCCCTTCCCTTCAGGACTATGTTTAATTATGTCCAGGAGAGAACAAAGAGTTCATTTTGTCCTCAGAAATTTGCTGGATAACAATTTTTTTAAAGTGATAGGCTAAATGTTATATTGCATAATAGTATATGAGAAGACCACTAAAGAAAGGAAATGATGATGTTCATACTTTTTAAAAGTATGTCAATTTTGTCTGAAACTGACTTTAAATGAAATATAATTATATATAGGAGAAAAATCATAATAGTTCAAACCAATGTTGAAACAAAATGATCATCCAAATCAAACACTCTGTTCTCTTCTCAATAGAGTTAATTGAACTCTAGTGTTAGAGTTATTGATACAGCCAAAATTACTGTTAAGAACTATGTGCAATTTCTAGTTAGAACAAATAGAAATAGCTCTTTGATTTTGTAGAAGTTATTTGAGGTCTCTGAAATCCAGTTTGCCCAAGTGTAAATCAATATTTTGACATAATGATTTATTTAATCCTTTCAAGCTTGAGTATTTTATATAATTTTTGATGCTCTTATTCAAATATATTTTATCCTTAAATTCAAAAAATAATAGTCCATTAGCATTATTATTAAAATAAATATTCAGAAAGCATTTTTTCGTCTTCTCATGATCTATTGTGTTAAGTTCAAGCTGATTTTTAAGCCCCTATGTGGTATAATTATGTGGTCTATATATTAGTCAATTACTCTCCATTCTACGAATGTGGATGCTTCCTACACTGTTTCTTCCCTTAACTTTCCTCTACTTTACTGTTTCTTCTTCCTTTCTTTTGGATGACTTCCATCCCATACTCATCTGAATGTTGAAAGTTTCTTTATTAAATTTTAAGTCAAATGCTAACTGCTTTATAAAACCCTATCTAGTGACCCAGAATAAATGATGTTTCTATATCTAATGTTTAGTAACTACTATGAATTTTAATCTAGAATATATCCCATCACATTGTCTTGCAGTTTTGTTCTATATGTTTCTGTCTTATTCTCTCTAGGATAAAGCAAGCTCCTTTAAGGACGGTATCACATTTTGGGCAAACAATGTTCATCCTTTCATCAGCCTCACACCTCTCAATGCCAAGAAACTAAAGCACATTTTCAGATAATTTGATTGGTAGTGTTCTTTTGGGAAGAAAGGAAAGTTAAAAAAATTGTTATCATTCTAAGGCACATCCATGACCAAAATTCCAGGGCCAGTTACAGGACTTATAGTCAACTTGGTCTTTCATTAGATTGCATTATCAACTCTTTTAATGTTTCTAGATGATGCATGATTTGAAGGCTCATCACTCGCCATCTTTCCAGTCTAGAACTGTGGTCATAATCTTCCAGATGTCTTGACAAAATCAGCTCTTATGAACAACAGTTAAATTAGTGTGCAATGCCCTTAACTGAACTAAGATAGCATGACAAATAAGAGCAATAATATGTTTAAAAAAGAATTTATTACAAAGGAAATTCTAGGTTTCATTAAAGCCAAAGGTGATTCTAGAACTTGAACCATCCAAAGGAAGGACTTGTGAACTATAGTGTTAGTTGCTCAGTCATGTCTGACTCTTTGTGACTCCATGGACTGTAGCCCACCAGGCTCCTCTGTCCATGGAATTCTCCAGGTAAGAATACTGGAGTAGGTTGTCATTTACTTCTCCAGGGGATCTTCCTGATCCAGTGACTGAACCTGGGCTTCCCTGGTGGTTCAGATGGTAAAGAATCCACTTGCAATGTGGAAGACCTGGGTTCCATCCCAGTTTGGGAAGATCCCCTGGAGGAGGGCATGGCAACCCACTCCAGGATTCCTGCCTGGATAGTTCCCATGGACAGAGGATTCTGGTGAGCTCCAGTCCTGTGCTTAATCACTCAGTCCAACTTTTTGGGACACTATGGACAGTAGCCCACCAGGCTCCTCTGTCCATGAGGATTCTCCAAGTAAGAATCCTGGAGTGGTTTTCCATGCTTTTCTCCAAGGGATCTTCCCTACCTAGGGATCTGACCCCAGTCTCCCACATTGTAAGTGGATTCTTTATCAGCTGAGTTACCAGGGAACAGCCCACAGGGTTGCAAAGAATTGGACATGATTGAATGACTAAGCATAGTACGGCACAGATCCTGCACTGCAGGCAGATTCTTTACTGTGTGAGCCACCAGGGAAGCCCTTATATACTAGGGATATACAATTGTTTATTACTTTGTATAACTGTTCATATTATCCCTTAAAACTTGGAATTAATATTTAAAATATGTAAGCATCAAATATAGAAAATTATCAAAAGACATTTCATATAAAACTATTTTGAAAATAACCAGAAAAAATATAATCACTTAATAGTATTTGACTAGATAATTACTTGAAACAAAAATGTTAAGAGTTATTACAATGAAGAATTCTTTTGGGAGAAAAAAAGTATATTGTTTTGCTGTTTCCTTTTGATACTAAAAATTATGCCATAGTTTATTTTTATTCATAGGAGTCCTATGTCATAATTACTAATTACATAATTTTTTGTGTATAAAACAAATTTTGACTCATATGGTTAATAGTATGTGTTAATTAACAATAAGAAGCATTAGTTACAAAGCTTAATTTCTACTAAACATCTCGGCTGCTTATGTAGATATATTTCTCTGTAGATTTATGAAGGACATTATTTCCCTATTAAGTGTTATAATATATCCAAATATCTATTCTATTATGCAGCATTATTTTAAACATAAGTGGTAAAAGTTAATGTTATATATAATCATATAATTAGGTCCTTGACCATTTACATGTTTTAACATTTAGATTAAGTTAATTCTTTTTTTTTTCTTACATGGAGAAAGAACAGAGTGGGGAGTTCTGTTTAGACAAATTTTGAACATCATTTTGTAGAATAATATACAATTTTGTTGTACAAATAGTGCTATAAATTAAAAATAAATCTCAGTTATTTTTAAGCACCTCTAGAAAGACCTATTTTTAGAAATCATCTAGTCCCAATGGTGTACAAAGATCTCTTTTAGATGTCAGGATATGAGCTTATTATAAAAGGCTCATCATGTTTCAATGCCATTCTCCCAAATCACCCCACCCTCGCCCTCTCCCATAGAGTCCAAAGATTGTTCTATACATCTGTGTCTCTTTTGCTGTCTCGCATACAGGGTTATCATTGAAGCATGTATATTATCATATGTGAAACAAATCGCCAGTCCAGGTTCGATGCATGATACAGGATGCTCGGGGCTGGTGCACTGGGATGACCCAGAGGGATGGTACGGGGAGGGAGGTGGGAAGGGGGTTCAGGATGGGGAACACGTGTACACCTGTGGTGGATTCATATTGATGTATGGCAAAACCAATACAATATTGTAAAGTAATTACCCTTCAATTAAAATAAATTAATTTATATTTAAAAAAGAAGAAAAAAAGAAATGTTCCATGGGGAGAATTAACAGTATGTCATTTACACTTCAATTTAAAAAATAAAAAAATAAATAAATACTGAAAATGAAATAATATTTTAAGCAATTTGGATTTAGGGCAATCTTACTCCTTGTAAGGAAAGTTATGACCAACCTAGATTGCATATTAAAAAGCAGAGACATTACTTTACCAACAAAGGTCCATCTAGTGAAGGCTATGGTTTTTCCAGTAGTCATGTATGCATGTGAGAGTTGGACTATAAAGCAAGCTGAGCACCAAAGAATTGATGCTTTTGAACTGTGGTGTTGGAGAAGACTCTTGAGAGTCCCTTGGACTGCAAGGTGATCCAACCAGTCCATCTTAAAGGAAATCAGTCCTGGGTGTTCATTGGAAGGACTGATGTTGAAGCTGAAACTCCAATCCTTTGGCCACCTGATGTGAAGAGCTGACTCATTTGAAAAGACCCTGATGCTGGGAAAGATTGAGGGCAGGAGAAGGGGATGTCAGAGGATGAGATGGCTGGATGGCATCACCGACTCAATGGACATGAGTTTGGGTAAACCCTGGGAGTTGGTGATGGACAGGGAGGCCTGGCATGCTGCAGTTCATGGTGTCACAAAGAGTTGGATACAACTGAGCAACTGAACTGAAAAAAAGATGAATCCATTTGCTTTCTGTTTGTGAGACTGAAAGCATTTGCTAATTTGAAAATAACTTCTAGAGTGTGATATGGCATGGAGGGAAACATAAGTACCCTTTTAGACTTTAAATTTGCATTTATGGCAAAACATCCAGTGGAAATGTGCACTGGGTGAGGATATGAAGCTCTGAAGAAACCTGCCCATTTCTGTTTTGAGATGATAGTTTCAGCCACGGAGATAGTTAAAATCATCCAGGAGAAGCTGGTCACAAAGACAAAAGAGTCAACACATAGAGCAAGATAAACTCAAAGGAGGAGCAAAGCAGTCTAAGATGTAGATAAGAAGTTATGGAAGTTAGGAGGCCCTTAAACTTAGGAACCAGAATGTAATCAATGAACTGAGATCTGTAGGGCAAATACCTTGTTTTAGTCATGACAAAACCACAGATAACCAGGAAATGTAAAAGTTTAATTGAACTCTTCTGAGCTAGATCTAATAAAAAAATACTTTCGTTTACCTAGAATATTTACATTATCAACAACATTTTGTTGCTGAGTAGAGTAAGATTTTTCTATTTAGGTTTTCCTGCATACATATCTGGTACTATTGTCCCATCACCATGCTTGTACCATAATTTGGCACTTTCATGTTTTGATCTCATGATAGACAAGTGAGGTTGGTCAAGGGCTAAATGTTTTGTACTATGTGCTTGCTTATCCATCTTGAATATAAGACTTGGGAAATTCTTTCAGGCTTTTATAACACTAACACCTATATGAATTTCAAGTAATGCCAGATTTAACTTATGTTTTCTTTCATTCAACGATTAATAATTTGGCAGGTATTCAATTAGTTCTTTAATAATATTGCTTCATACATGTAAGAGATATTATAAATTATTTTCAACCTCAGTTTTTTAAAAAAGTATATTTTTTGTGTTGCTTCTTTGACATTTTATTTTCCAACTACTCTCATCATCATTTAGTTTGATTAAATTGTGTGTTTGAATACTACAGATATCTATATTTTAATATTGAGGACTAGTGTAGGATTAAACCTATTATAGTACAGAGTCTGTTAAATAAAACCATGCCCTATTCAGAAAATGGTGGGGAAATTAAATCATAATTTACATATGTTTTCCTTATTTATATTCCTTTTTTCTAGCTTGTCTTATGTTACCAAACATTCATATTTTGAAAGTTATGTTTTGAAAAAATTCTAATGATAAGAGCTTCCCTGGTGGCTCAGTATCAAAGAATTCACCTGCTAGTGGGATCAATTCCTGATCCAGGAAGATGGAAAATACTGTGCAGAAACTTAGGCCCTGCACCACAACTGTTAAGCCTGTGCTCTGGAGCCTGGGAGTCCTAACTACTGAGTCCACATGCCCTAGAGCCCATGCTCTGCAACGAGAAAAAGCTACTGCAATGAGAAGTCTGTGTGCTACACTAGCGAGCAGCCCCACTCACCACAACTAGAGAAAAGCCCCCACAGCAACTAAGACCCAGCACAGCTAAAAAGAAATAAATAAAATTACTAAAAGAAGAAATAGCTGACTAGGGGACCATGGCATTGTTGACACTTGCCCCCACCCAATTTTTTCTGATGATAAAATTCAAATGATAATGTTTAAATACTCAAGAGTTGGAAACACTTACGACCAAAGACATACATATATATATATATTACTGTTGGGAATTATTTACAGACTTGTGTAACAGGCCTCAGTATCACATTGCCTTAAAACATACCAATTCTAAAATATGTAATTAGATACCGATGAATTTAATTAAAGGTTTTAGTGGTCTTTCAATATCCTTGCCTTTTGAGTTATGTTGATGACTACTGGGTTTGAAACAGGTTAGTGTTTTTGGAGCTAAAACATGAAAATAAAGCAGTATTTATTATACTTATATACTTATATATAAATATATTTCACTTATTTATATATTTATTATATGGTGTGAGGAATTAAATAAAATCCCAAAGGCAAATTTGGGAGTAAAAGGGTCAAAAATAAAAGAGTTAGTCCAAATAAGCTGTCAGTAAAAGGGAACTAAAGAGAGGTAAAAATCAGAAGCAGGCTATGGAACTGAAGTTAGAGTAACATCACGGTGCAAGTAGAATTGCAAGGGGAGGTTGAAAGCAGAGATAAATGGATTTCTAAGACTGTGGTACATATAATGTAGAGGCCATTATTCAGGGCAACTGCAATGTTGATTATCAATAGAGTTCTGGAGATGTTAAGGGTGCTAGATTGGTTCAAGGTTAATAATTTTTTTTTCCTCAAATAAAAGAAGTGGTTTAATGCAAAATCTCAAAGTGAAAAATTTTGGTGTATCATTTTACAAAATTAATACAAATCTAGTTAAAAAAAAAAAAAACAACGATGGCTGTTGTCTTGAAAATTGAAATGAGTAAATAATGGAACTGTTTAGTGTAGGGGCCTGTAACCCACACAATGGGGATCAATAAGCTGATAGACCTTAAGCATATTTCTGGTTCTGCCATTTGCTGACTTCTAACAATGGCACCAAACTGTAAAGACAATGCAAGAATTAAATACTATAATAAATGAATCGTACTGGCTTATCAATAGTCAATTTTATGTGTCAACTTCACTGCCGTGGTGCCCAGACATGTAGTCAAACATTATTCTGGATGTTTCTGTGAGGGTGTCTCTGGATGAGATTAACCTTTAAAAGACCAGACTTGGAGTAAAACAGATTGGCCTTAAAATGTGGGCAATCAGCTTAGAGCCTGCATAGAACAAAAGAGTGTTTTCTCAGAGAATTTGTAAGAGGGAATTCTGAAGCAGACAGCCTTCATATTTGAAGTGCATCACTCCTTTCCTGGGTTTTCAGCTTGATAGCCATCAGACTTAAATTACAGCATGAATTCTTTCCTACACCTCCAGCTTACTGGCCCACCCTTTAGCCTTAGGATTTTCCATCCTCCATAACTGCATGAGCCCATTTCTTTAAATGAATGAATGAATGGATGGTTTTATGCATATATATGCATGTGTTCCTACTTGCACACACATAGACAACACATCCTATTGGTTTTGCTTCCCTGGAGAACCTTGACTAACACAGATTTTATTTGGTTAAGCATTCTAAAAAGTAGTACTTTTAAACTGATATCAAAATTTAATATTAAAATACAAACTACTCTATCACTATTTTTTAATTTTAAATTATTTTCTATTATGAGTATGTTTTATTCTAATAAAAAGAATAAATAAGCTTTTACAAATTTATATTTACTGAGTCAGATTATTAACTCTACTTCAGTTAATTGCATGAGAATTAGATTCATAGTCAGATATAATGGCATTTATTTAATTTTGTGAAAATTATTTTTGAATAAATATATGATTTCTATAAAAAGATCTTAAAATATTTGTACTTTAAAGAGATAGTAACTCTATCAGGATTTCAAACTCAAGCTTACAAAAGAGATGATGAATCATGAACTAGTTTCTATTTTCACTGGGGCATTTGGAGAAGAATGGGATAGATGCAGCTGTAACATCAGCAATAGAAAAATATAAGGAATATGACAAAGGACATAAATCTGTTTTAGAGATATGTAGATTGCCAGATCAGGAAGGTATCTTCATTATTCCAACTCCTCATTTTACAATAAAGAAACCAAAATTGATAGTACTAGATTTATCCAAAGTGACACTGTCAGTTAGATCACAGTTTATGACTCAGATTCCAGGGTCAATATAGCTACTACTAAAAAAATCAGTTTGATAGGTCACATATCAAATTGCGTAATGCCAATATTTCCTTTCCATGAAATTTAACTGAATCTTAATAAAGTCTTTGAATTTTTACTTCACTGAGAAATGAATGGAATAAACATCACTTTCCTTTCTTGCAGTTGAAAGAGAAACTATACAATTATAAGAATATTAAAAAAGTGATTTAATGAGATCATCCACTTCACTTTTCTGACATATTTTATACTGCTTGTTGATATTCAAGGAAACCATCTAAGTCTGTTCCATTCAATTATAATGCAAGTTCCTTAACAGCAGGGACCTTGGTGTCTGTTCACTGCTATATTTCTAGTTCTGGGAATAGCCAGGAACTTAATAGTCCTCAATAAATAATAGTTAAACAGATGCCTGAATTAATAGTTTTACTTTGAATTCCATGAAAAGACAATGGAAATGAGTAACATAAATCTTTACTTAGAGATGTGAAACTATCACTTGGAAAATAGTTTCATATTTTAAAACCATTAAAAATTATTTTCATCAATTTACAAGCTTAGTTGATCTTACACAAACCATTAATGAAGATCTAGAAAGGGGGGCTATTCTAGGTAAAGTAACATGGACAGTAATTTTAATTCATGTAAAATTATTCTGCAAATAGAGTAGGGTGTGGAGGAAAAGTGACTGCAAGAGAGAATATTATATTCTGTGGAATTCTAAGAACTAGAATTGTAATAAGAATGGGTCTCACTCATTAGAACTTGAGAATAGATCTATGTCCAAGAAAACTTCATAGACTTTAGCAATGGGAATTATGACACTTTTTTTTAACTGCTCCTCTATGAACGTCTTCCATTTTTCTTCCTCATTATCAGATGGCTGACTATAATGTCCTTTTATTTATTGTCTCATAGTTTATGTATGTAATGTCTTAAGTTATTGTGGTGTCCTCCAAGCCATTCCTTGTTAGAACCTTTTAGTTACTAAGCTAATAGCTAACTGAATTAACCAATTAGTATTTCTTACTTCAAATTTCAGTGAGAATATATTTATTTTACCTCCAAACTGAAGGTCATGGGTTGGATTTGAATTGGCTATTTTTAAGTGGTTTGCCCATACACAGTTGAAATTGCCATGGCCAGAATGAAGGGAGCAGAGTTACATGACATGCAAAAACTAAAGTGCCTCTTGATGAGGGTGAAGGAGGAGACTGAAAGAGCCAGCTTAAAACTAAATACTAAAAAAATCAATATTATGACATCTGGTTCCATTACTTCATGGCAAATAGAGGGGGAAAAGGTGGAAGTATTCACAGAGTTCCTCTTCTTGGGCTCTACAATCACTGTGAATGGTGACTGATGCCATGAAATCAGAAGATTTTGCTTCTTGTCAGGAAAACTATAACAAACCTAAACAGTGTACTGAAATGCAGAGATATTACCCTGCCGACAAAGGTCCATATAGTCAAGGCTATGGTCTTCCCAGTGGTCATGTATGGTTGTGAGAGCTGGATGTGAAGAAGGTGGTGTGTGGAAGAACTGATGCCTTCAAATTATGGTGCTGGAGAAAACTCTTGAGTGTCCTTGGGAAATCAACCCTGAATATCCATTGCAAGGACTGATGCTGAGGTTGAAACTCCAGTATTTTGGTCATCTGATGCAAACAGCTGACTCATTGGAAATGTCCCTGATGCTGGGAAAGATTGAGGGCAGAAGGAAAAGAGCATGTCAGAGGATGAGATGGCTGGATGATATCACTGATTCAATGGACATGAACTTGGGCAAACTTCGGAAGATGATGAGGGACAGAAAGGCCTGGCGTGTTGCAGTCCATGAGGCTGCAAAGATCGGACATGACTGGCTGGCTGAACAACAAAGTATTTTGCCCATACATATTTAAATTGCTGTGGCCAGAATGAAGGAAAGAGACTTACATGACACACAAAATTTTCTCCTTCCCTGGATGAAGATTTGGCTAAGGTAGGTTCCATTAGGTAGGGATGTAGAGAAGGAAGGCACAGTGACAGTTCTAGGAAAATATTTTTCCAGTTTTATGAATAAGAGAACCAAGGCCTAGTATAGTTAAATATCTTGCCTTGGTCACACAACCTGTACATTTTTGAGGATTTATAGAATTCCCCTTTCCATATCATCACACTATCCATTAATCCTCACACTTAATTCTACACTTGGGACAGGTTCTTTTCTCTCTCTCCATTCATACAACTAAATTCTATTTTTGGATAATTAAAAAAATGTATATTTATGAGGAAAGGAGAAATATAAAAAGATAGAGGAATATGGTGAAAGGAAAAGTAAGAAAGGAGAAAAGAAGTGCAGCTGCAATTGTGAAAAAAAATTACTCCGAACTTCATATGTGAGTCAATATTTCTAGTTAGAGCTCAGCCAGGTCTTTTAAGTGCCTATATTTTATAATTCTTTCCATAATCTGTTCTGATTATGTACTGCTGCAAGCCTACTATTTAACAGTTGATTGAATTCCTCAAAAAAGTCTAGATTTCTAAATTTACCAAGCAAAGTTAATTACTTCTATATACTATTATGCGTGTACTTCTGAAAGTCTACGAACTCAAAAATTCTATAAAAATGAGCTATATACTGTAAAAAGGAACACAGTGCTATGCAATTACACATGAGCTATCTAGCCTGCCTGCTTGCTAAGTCACTTCAGTTGTGTCTGACTCTTTGCAACCACATGGACTGTAGCCTACCAGGGCTCCTCTGTCCATGAGATTCTCCAGGAAAGAATACTGGAGTGGGTTGCCATTTCCTTCTCCAGAGATATCTGAAGATATCATCTAAAATTTTATGTATAAATACATAGAACAAGTTTGCTGGCAATTTGCTTAATAATGTATAACCATACACAGGAGAACAAAGAAAAGGAGTTCTGTTAAAACTGATAAGTAAAGAATTTAGTTGAAATATATATCAACAATGTGCACAGTTGACTAAGACATTATATTTATGAATTTATATATATATATTTTAATTTTTAAGTTTTTAATTTTTTTTTTAATTTTAATTTTTTTTATTTTGCTTTACAATACTGTATTGGTTTTGCCGTACATTGACATGAATCAGCCATGGGTGTACATGAGTTCCCAATCCTGAACCACCCTCCCACCTCTTACCCCATATCATCTCTCTGGATCATCCCCATGCACCAGCTCCAAGCATCCTGTATCCTGTATCGAACATAGACTGGCAATTCGTTTCTTGCATGATAGTATATATGTTTCAATGCCATTCTCCCAAATCATCCCACCCTCTCCCTCTCCCACAGAGTCTAAAAGTCCATTCTATAGATCTGTGTCTCTTTTGTTGTCTTGCATAGAGGGTTATCATTACCATCTTTCTAAATTCCATATATATATGTGTTAGTATACTGTATTGGTGTTTTTCTTTCTGGCTTACTTCACTCTGTATAATTGGCTCCAGTTTCATCCACCTCATTAGAACTGATTCAAATGTGTTATTTTTAATGGCTGAGTAATACTCCATTGTGTATATGTACCACAGCTTTCTTATCCATTCATCTGCTGATGGACATCTAGGTTGTTTCCATGTCCTGGCTATTATGAATTTATATTTTTAAAAATATTTAGAACAGTGCAATGGCTGATAAAATAATGGTTACCAAATTATCAAATCACTTTTTTTCTAATTCATTACTGATATCTTATCTCCAACCATTTTCTAATTATATGTGCATCAGATGCAAAACCATAGGGCTTTGTGTTTTTATTAAATGTTCTCAATGAATATTTCTTATTACCTTTACCTATTTTCTGTCTGAAAAAACAAGAAAAAGAAACAGAGAAATTTCTCATCGAACTAGTAAAAGACCATGGCACAAAGAAAAATTAATAAAAGAAAACAAAATCTTACCTTTGAGTTATTTGAACATGTCTTGTTACCTATTACCAGTTTGAAATTAGGAAAATAGTAGATGAAGTGATGGCATGGATGAGTTTTGAACTCCAGTTAATTTTTAAAATTTACTGAACAGTATCTTTATTTCTGTGATTTAATTTAGCCTACTGAAATTAAAACCTATGTTGGCTTATACAAGTGTGATCAACAAACTGAGTGATCATGCTGTACCTTCCATAGAAAGTTAAAATTCCTGTATAGTTCATGTAAAAGGAAATCTATTCTACAAGATCTGTACCTTGTTCAAGAGAAAAATGCAATGCATTAATTGGTATCTTTTTCAAGAGAAAAACGTAATGCATTAAATGGTATCTAGCTTAATTTTTGATAAAGAAAGTTATCTTTATGCTTTTTCAGTGGTTAAATGTCAACTTAAAAACAAAAAACTCCTTCCAACTGAAACAATAAGCAGTATCTGTTAAGCACTCTTCTGTCGCCTCTTTAAAGCAATGTTATTGGCCCTATTTTCATTTCTAAAAGCTTAAGACCAGAAAGAAAAGGAAGACAAAATTCATTCTCAAAAAACAATCAGGTCATTTGAAATATAATACAGCACAACTGCTATTCCTATGAAAATATTCATAGGAATTCATCAATTATTGTGACTATTTAAATGAAGAAGTGTTACTGACAATAAAGATGTTATCTTTTATGAGTTTTAATCCCTGATGGGAGTTTAAATTTGATTTATGCCACATCATATAAAATCTCACTTGAATAATATCCTTCCTATGTCCTCTACTATGATTTTAAACCATTTTAGAATTTAATTATTATAACCAACCCTGGGATTTTAAAGACCTGTTGTCAGTTATGACATTTTAAGCATCACCTGGTGGTTTTTTTTTCTTCTTCTTCTTTTGTGTCCAGTGCCTTTCCAAGAATGTTATATCATTTCAAAGTTCTGTAACAAACTATCAATTATAACACATAGATTTCAAAAATCAATGTGCCAAATACTTTCAACAAAAGTTAATTAAGACAGAAGTAACATTTACTCAAATAATTTCTCTACAGTATGAGATAAATTATTTAAATTATGCTTTATTCATTGACAGAAAAGTTGGCATACTAGCTACTAATAAATTAGGTAAAACAAAATCATGGAAAATCCATTCAATCCTATCAACAATTCATAGCAAACAATACCTATTTTACACACACGTTAGTCAATATGTTATTCATCATGCATTGATGTACAACACAGAATATCTACCATTTTAACTACAGAAACATTTCAAGATGCTATTAGGTGTTAAAAGTTCCCTACGAGCCTGGTAGTTATTTACCTCTGAATTCTTAAACATATCTGCAAAATGAGTGTACCTAACCAGGTACTTAGTATATGTGCTAAATGCTGGAAAAGAAAAACTGAAAACTGCTCAGAACAAGTGGAGATTTCTGTAGAAAAGATACAGGAATAATTGACTCAACATTCAGGAAAATTAAGGTAGCAGAGTTCAAATGCAAGTTCCAAAAAAAATAGGAAAGCAGGGTAAATATGTTAAGCATGATGAAAAATAGGACAGCACCCTATACTTTCTGTAACTGCCATCCTGTTTCCTCCATTTTATGCAAACTTGAGTTATCTTTATTTGCTTGTCTTCTCTTTCAGTTCTTTCACTTATTTGTCATTGAGGTGACATCTTCAATATTCTCCTGAGTTATTAACACCATCCCAATCAGACATTGTGTTAATCAGCTATTGAACATTCTCCTGATCCAACACGGTTGACGCTACTAAAAAATCTTAATACTACCTTGTTTTGTGTGGCATTGCCTTCTCAGTGTTTTTCTCTTATCTTAACAAACTTTTTTTTTCTTTCTCTTTTTTTACATCCTTTGCTGTATGCATCACTTACAAGTTGTCCTTTGTAATACTTGTTTTCTGCTTTTCTCACTCTAAATAATCTTCCATCCTTGATCTTAACCAGAATCATGGTTTTAACTAATACCAATCTGCTTGTGATTCCCAAACCTACATTTATCTTAGCTATTAATTCCAGCATTTAGGTATTGGCTTACAACTTCCTCAGGAGCATTTTCATCCCTAGGCTACGGTTGTCTTTCTCCTTGATCGCATAGTATTCTGTGACTAATTGCTATCAATTTACTTAGACAGTCTTCTGATTATAAATGTGTTGAGGTGTATATACCAAGCAAAACTTGTAAACCATTTGAAGATGCAGAATGTGTTCTTGTCATCTTTATATTTGCAATATCTAATAGGTACATTTGTAACATAGTAGATACTTTTCAAGCATAGAAATCCATGAAAAAAATAAATGGCCATTTTTAAATGTGAATTTTCATACTAGATATAACATAGAACATTAAAAAACACTCTCTTTTTTAAGACATGAAAGCATAGTATTTTAAATAGATTAAAATTAACAACTTTAGCTCAAGCTAGTAGGAAGATGATCACAATGGAGGGAGTTTCTGATTTCTTTTCTTTCCAGAGGAGTCTCACTGTGCCAGAGCTCTAATGAGTAGCATAAAAATCCTTGTTACATAGACATTTATTTCACTTATTTCCATTAATTTTGTGGTCTTTAAAGAATTTAATGCAAAGATATTTATATTTGTTCATTAGAGATACAAAAAGTATATTTGGAAGATCAAAATGAGATTTAGGGTAGTTATAATGACTATGGGCTTCCCAGGTGGTACTAGTGGTAAAGAAACCACCTGCCAATGCAGGAGACCTGGGTTTGACCCCTGGGTCAGGAAGACCCCCTGGAGGAGGGCATGGCAACCCACTTCAGTATTCTTGCCTGGAGGATGGCAATATCTCTTTTGCTACATAGACAATTGTTCTTTAATTTTAGATCTTCATATTTATTTTATGCTTACAAAACAGCTGTATTACAGGAAATTAAAAAGAAAGAAATAACAAAGAAAGAAATAAAAGGTGAGTACAAGAGGGCAAAGTAGGAAGATCCTGTGCTCCATGGATACAGAGAAATTACAGCTACGTATAGGGAAGCTATCTCTGAGACCGACATGAAGGCTAGAGGAAAAAATTTTCTACAACTAAAGATAGGAAGCAAAAGCCAGACTGACATTGGTAAGAGGAAGGGGATAGAAATATTTTACTGCCGACAATTTCACTTCTGAGGGTTCACCTGAAGAAAACTGAAACACCAACTTTAAAAGATATGTGCAGGTGGCTCAGGTGGTAAAGAATCCACCTGCAATGCGGGAGACCTGGGTTCGATCCCTGGTTTGGGAAGATCCCCTGGAGAAGGAAACGGTAATCCACTCCAATATTCTTGAATGAGAAATCCCATAGACAGAGGAGCCTGGTGAGCTACCGTTTTTAGGGTCGCAAAGAGTCAGACATGACTGAGTGACTAACACTTTGACACACTCTTTGTTCTTTACAGCACCATTTACAATAGTCAAGATATAGATGCAACCTAAATATCCATCAGATGAATGGATAAAGAAGATTCAGCACATTTAGATGTGTGTGTGCTCAGCTGTGTCTGATTCTTTTTGACTCCATGGGCTGTAGCCCATTAGGCTCCTCTGTTTATTCAATTTTCCAGGCAAGAATACTAGAGTATGTTGTCATTTCCTTCTCAGGAGAATCTCTCTCTGGAAGAATTCAGGGACTGAACCTGTGTCTCCTGCTTTGGCAGATGGATTCTTTACCACTGAGCCACCTGAGAAGCCCACATCTCTGTCTCTATATATCTCTATCATCTGTACATCTATCTCTATATGAAATGGAGTGTCACCAATAAAAAAGAATAAAATCTTGCCATTTGCAACAACTTGGATGGACCTAGCGGGTGTAATGTTAAGTCAGAAACAGACAAATAATATATGGTTTTACTAATATGTGGAATCTCAAAAAAAAAAAAAAAACCAATCAGAAATAGAGTTATAGATACAGAGGATGAACTGGTGGTTGCCAGAGGGGTTGCGGGTATGAGTGACAAAATAGTTGAAGGCTATTAAGAGATACAAACACCTGGTTATTAAATAATTAAGTTACTTTAGGTAATGTAGATTGTTACTAGATTTATCATGCTGATCATTTCATAATGTCTTTAAATGCTGAATTACTATTTTGTACACCTATAACTAGCATAATGTTGTACACTGAAGTACATGCAGTCCCATAACTTCATGGCAAATAGATGGGGAAGCAGTGGAAACAGTGGCTGACTTTATTTTTCTGGGCTTCAAAATCACTGTGGATGGTGACTGCAGCCATGAAATTAAAAGATGCTTACTCCTTGGAAGGAAAGTTATGACCAACTTAGACTGCATATTAAAAAGCAGAGACATTACTTTGTCAACAAAGGTCCAGCTAGTCAAGGCTATGGTTTTCCCGGTGGTCATGTATGGATGTGAGAGTTGGACTATAAAGAAAGCTGAGTGCCGAAGAATTGATGCTTTTGAACTGTGGTGTTGGAGAAGACTCTTGAGAGTCCCTTGGACAGCAAGGAGATCCAACCAGTCCATCCTAAAGAAAGTCAGTCCTGGGTGTTCATTGGAGGGACTGATGTTGAAGCTGAAACTCCAATACTTTGGCCACCTGATGCTAAGGGCTGACTCGTTGGAAAAGACCCTGATGCTGGGAAAGATTGAGAGCAGGAGAAGGGGATGACAGAGGATGAGATGGTTGTATGGCATTACCGACTCAATGGACACGGGTTTGGGTGGACTCCAGGAGTTGGTGATGGACAGGGAGGCCTGACATGCTGTGGTTCATGGGGCGGCAAAGAGTCGGACACAACTGAGCGACTGAACTGAATTGAAGTACGCTTCAATTTAAAAAGACTCAACAAAACAAAGGAATAAAAGTTACAAAAATCTCACCCAGAAGTAATTTCTATTACTATTCTGATACATGTATTTCTACTTAATTTTATAAGCAAAGAATATAAGCTTATTTACTCTTTATAAATAAATAAATATGCCTTATTTTTTACAAAATAAAATGATGGTGTGTTTCTTGCTTTACAATCTGCTTTTTAATTTATCTTGATATTAAGAACAAAATATTAGTAAATATTTCTATAGAACATAATGACAACAAATGGCTGCAAATATGTTGGTTTTAATAGTAGTCAACAGTGCTTCATAAATATTGTAATGCATGTGTCTATGTGTGTATCTCATTTTTTAATTTTTCAGATCCATTATTAGGTGATGATGTATCATTACACCAACTGTGATAAGCACTTTTAAGTTATTAATACTCTACTAGTCATAGTATCACTAGGAAAATAGGAACAGAAGAATGAAATGAGTTCAGATTAACTTCTCCAGTCAATGTATGCATCCTTTTTTGTACATGTTCATTGGAAATTACAATATATATTTCTAGGTGTATATACATTTTTTCTAAGCTTTTGACTCTCATTTTTAGACTAGTACTTGTCATAATGTGTTACATTAGCTTTTGCTTCCTTTGTGGGAAGGGGTTTTTATTTTGGGCCTTGTTTCCTAACACAGTGTTTGGTACACCATGAATATTAAAAATGTTCATTGAAAATATGTCTATGTCAATAGATGTAATGCAAACCAAATACTAAAATTACTGTAATTAAATAATAACAATCATAATAGCTTTGCCACCCATATATTTTTGTTGCATAGATACCTCTAAAACTCCATGAAAATTAAAACTAGTACATATAAAATGGCTTCAGTCCCCACTAGTGGTAGGAAAGTTAAAATATGCTTAAACTTTTCTGGCTTTAGTGTTGTAGTATCTCCCCTGGAATTTCAGTAGAAACACTTCTTTTTCTTTCTAAGAACTGATTTTTTTCTATGTATAGCCTACATTTGATACTTTATTTTAAAAGTAGCATAAATCTATATTAGTCATCCAATGACTTACTTACTAGCAAATGTTTTAGACAGGAGATTATTTTTTCAAAACAACTAGTATCTTCCTCGGAGAAGGCAATGGCACCCCACTCCAGGACTCTTGCTTGGAAAATCCCATGGGCAGAGGAGCCTGGTAGGCTGCAGTCCATGGGGTCGCTAGGAGTCGGACACACTGAGCGACTTCACTTTCACTTTTCACTTTCATGCATTGGAGAAGGAAATGGCAACCCACTCCAGTGTTCTTGCCTGGAGAATCCCAGGGACAGGGGAGTCTGGTGGGCTTCCGTCTATGGGGTCACACAGAGTTGGATACGACTAAAGGGACTTCGGAGCAGCAGCAGCAGCAGCAGCAGTATCTTCCTCAGGTTTGGAGAAATGCCAGCCATTCTGATTCAGCTTTCATCTCAAGGTCTTACACTCAATGGAAATATTTTTATTGCCTAATACTCATTGTGATTTTACTTTAAAACTGACTTTTTTGGTATTTGCATTAAATAAAAAGGAATATAGCTTTTGCTTTCCTACTTCTTTTCAGTCTTTCAAGATCCAACTCAGATTCTAGATTGTTGCTGTTCAGTACTAGTATTGGAAGTTCAGAGTCCAGATAATCCACACAAAATACCCTCAAAGATGTTTATATCTTTTTTATTTGTGTGCCTTTGGCAGTGGTCATTTGTGTTATGTTTGGAAGTGTTTGCATTTTTATTTGCTTCATGGATGAAGCACTTAGGGTTTACCATTTAATTTAACCACTGTGAAAAAATTAATTGTAACAGACAAAAGGCAGCTATCTTTAAAAGATCTTGCTTACAAGATTGGCCTTTAGCTCACACCTGGAAATTGGGCAGTTGACTAGTCCCCTTACTAATAAGAATAACTCACTATCTAGACAGTTTGTACAAATGCTACAATTTATTGGACTTACGTGCTTTTCTTCTGAGAGTCTGAAATTTAAGTACATGATAGGCAGAGGGTGCTTACATCATCAGCCTCCAACAGAAAACTTAGGTGTTGAGTTTCTACTGGGCTTCCTTGGGCAAAACCATTGCATATGCTTCTGCATTTTTATTGCTGGATGAAGAACTGCTCAAATATGCCCTTTCATAGGAGAGAGAGCACAAAGAATATGGGCATAGCTATCTCCAGGTTCCCCGTCTCTTACTTTGCTAATCTGTGGTGTGTCCTTAACTTGTAATAAGCCTTCACCATGAGTACACCTATATGCTGAGTCCTGTGAGTCATTCTAGCAAATTTCAAAATGTGAGAATATTCTGTTGTTATTATTGTTCAGTCACTAAGTTGTGTCTGACTCTGTGTGACTCATGGACTGTAGCAAGTCAGGCTTATCTCTCCTCCACTATTTCCCAGAATTTGTTCAAATTCATGTCTTTCAAGTCAATAGTGCTATCAAACCATCTCATCCTCTGTCATCCCCTTCTCATGCCCTCACACTTTCTCAGCATCAGAGTATTTTTTGAATGAACTGGCTCTTTGCATCAGGTGGCCAAAATATTGGATCTTCAGCTTCACCATCAGTCCAATGAATATTGGACATTCAATGAATATTCAGGGTTGATTTCCTTTAGTATTGACTGGTTTGATCTCCTTGTTTCCAAAGAACTCTTTACGAGTCTTCCCCAGTACCACAGTTTGAAAGCATCAGTTCCTTGGCCCTCAGCCTTCTTTATGGTCCAACTCTCATATCCATACATGGCTACTGTCAAAACCATAGCTTTGACTATACAAAACTTTGTAGGCAAAGCGGTTTCTCTGCTTTTTAATATGCTGTCTATGTTTGTCATAGCTTTCCTTCCAAGTAGCAAGAGACTTTTAATTTCATGGCTGCAGTCACCATCTGCAGTGATTTTGGAGCCCAAGAAAAGAAAATCTGTCACTGCTTCCACTTGAAACCGGATGCTATGATCTTAGTATCTTTTTTTTTCTTTTCCTGAATGTTGAGCTTCAAGCTATCTTTTTCATTCTCCTTCTTCACTCTCTTCAAGAGGCTCTTTAGTTCCTCTTCACTTTCTGCCATTAGAGTGGCATCATCTGCATATCTGAGGTTGTTGATATTTCTCTCGGCTCATGATTTATCCAGAAATGTTTCCTAGTGTTCTAAGGAACCCCCAGTATACTTCACTGAAGGCTACTATTACTTATGAATGCTATCATAAGACATGAGACTCCTGAGACAAAGGAGTTTCTTATTAACAGCATAGAAAGCAGACTGAGTATCATGCTTGTATCAGTTCTTTTCTTTCTTTTTAATATTTTTGTATTTATTTGGTTTGCCGGGTCTCAGTGGTAGCACTTGGGGTCTTAAATTTTTATGGCAGAATGCACAGCCTTTTAGTTATGCAATGAGATCTAGTTCCCTGACCAGGGTTCAAACTCAAAACCCCTGTATTGAGAGTGGGAAGTTTTAGCCATTGGATCAGCAGGTAAGGCCTTGTCAATGTCCATAGATCTTCAAATCCCACGAGGGTGAAGCAGAAGGTCTTGAGTGGATGGCTGCTGCACACAGTGGGTTGGCACTGCAGCTGAGGAATACTGATCTTGGAGAATCCACCTCTTGCATAGCCTTCCTGTAGTTTGTGCTGCAGAGAGACATATCTCCTTTCAAGGCTACTTAGAGCTTACTGCAAACATACCCTGTAAAGAGTGGTCAGGATCTTGAATTTTTTGAATACCCAGCAAGAACATATGAGATGCTCAGGGCTCATGAAAGATCACTTTGCCCAATAATATCTTAGCATATTCTACAAGACTGTAAATGTCTCAAAGCACAGTGTTGAACAGTACACAAAGACTTAGTGACTACTGCATTAGTTTCCTGTGTCTGCTGTAATGACTTAATGATGAATTTGGTGGCTTAAACCAACAAAAATACATTCTCCTGTACTTCTGAAGGCTGAAACTCTGACTTCAGTATAATTGGGGAAAATGCTGGTGTTGGGAGGTCTGAACTCCCTCTGCAAGCTCTAGGGGACAATTCATTCGTCATCTCTTCTACCTTCTGGAGGTTGCTGGCATCTTTTGATTGTGCTCACTCTATCTAATCCGTGCCTCTGTGGTCACGTTGCCTTTTCCTCTTGCATCTGTATAGTGAAATCTTCTGTCACTCTCTTAAATAAGGATACACTCAGGGATTGCATTTAGGGTCCATCCTGATAATCCAGGATAGTTACCTCATTTTGAATTCCTTACTTTAATCACAACTGTAAATTTTGCCCCTCCCTTTTTTTGCCTTGTAACATTTACAAGTTCCAGGGATTAGGTCATGAATATCTTTGGGGAGCCATAGGATATTTTTAAACTTATAAGGATATTTTAACTGGATCATTAGAAAACAGAGAAAAAGAATTGATATATAGCTGTAAATAGGAAGTACATTATTGTTCTACTAAATGTCACCAGAGGTACTTTTAAGCCCAGATACAAATTTTGATTAAAGGAGATAAACACAATATCTGAAATACAAAGCAGTAGTATGTTTTATACTTCAAATAAAATTAGCAGCACATCTTATAGGAACTTGAAAATAAAATTTTCTAAAACATAAAACATTGGTTTTTGTGAACTCACATAGAAGTTGGAATGATGGTTAAAACAATAAACATTTGTTCATTTTTTTCTTATTATAAGTCAAAAAACAACAAGCAATACATTTTTCTAATATTTATTTTGAGATAATGCTGCTGTGACAGATAGGAATATACTACATACAGAGGAAAGTAATAAGTGATTTATAGATTTTGGTTGGTTTAGAATCTGTGGATTAGGAAATTTAACAAATATTATTCTTTTCAATATCTGTGTTTAGGATCTAGTAACCTTTTCATTCTGTGTAGGAACTAAGGAATAAACGAACACTAAAAACATGTTTATACCTTAATGGAATGACTGCCTGCTTCTGTTTCTAGGGACACACATGATACCCATTTGTATGTTTTTAACACTTATTAAAAAGAAGTGTTTTTAAATCCAACAGGCAATTTGAAACACAAATTAGAATTAGCAGTTTAGTTTACCCCTGTAACTGTGATTTTTAAATTTTCTATGTGTTTTTTTATACATCAGTTTAAAGAACTCTTGTAAGCTATTTCTGGCTCACTTACATTTCCTAATTGGCAAGGAATAAATGTTTCTATTTGTTACCACCTCAGTTTGGGAAGTCAGTATTTAACTTCTTTTACTGCAAGCAAAATTTTAACTAAATCAGTTGTGGCTATTTCTCTGCAATGTTAGTGATGGATATGAGTCTGATATGCCTCCTTCCTTTGGCAGAACTTTACATAGGGTCATCATGGTGCAAGGAGAACTCAAGAAATGGTGTTAGTAAAATTTGACTCCAGGAGCATATCTGGCTCCTCACCTATTTTTGTAAGTAAGATTTTATTGTAAGACAGACGTGCCCATACATTCACAAGTAGTCTAAGGCTGGTTTTGCTCAACAACAGCAGATGAGGGAAGTTGCAATAGACAGTGTATGACCCAGAGAACCAAAAACTATTACTACCTTGCTTTCCTGATAGCTCAGATGGTACAGAATCCTCCTGCAATGCAGGAGACCTGGGTCTGATCCCTGGGTTGAGAAGATCCCCTGGAGAAGGTGGCTACCCACTCCAGTATTCTAGTCTAGAGACATACATACAGAGAGGAGCCTGGCAGCCTATAGCCCATGGAGTCACAAAGAGTCAGACACTACTGAGCAACTTTCACTCAATTCAGTTGCTCAGTCATGTCTGACTCTTTGTGACCCTATGGACTGTTGCACGCCAGGCCTCCCTGTCCATCACCAACTCCTGGAGTCCACTCAAACTCATGTCCAGTGAGTTGGTGATGCAATCCAACCATCTCATCCTCTGTTTTGTCCCCTTCTCCTCCCACCTTCAATCTTTCCTGGCATCAGGGACTTTTCAGATGAGTCAGTTCTTTGCATCAGGTGGCCAAAGTATTGGAGTTTCAGTTTCAGCATCAGTCCTTCCAATGAATATTCAGGACTGATTTCATTCATTATGGACTGGTTGGATCTCCTTGCTGTCCAAGGGACTCTCAAGAGTCTTCTCCAACACCACAGTTCAAAAGCATCAATTCCTCTGCACTCAGCTTTCTTTATAGTCCAACTCTCACATCCATACATGACCACTGGAAAAACCATAGCTCTGACTAGACAAACCTTTGTTGGCAAAGTAATATTTCCACTTATGCTGTCTAGGTTTATCATAGCTTTTCTTCTAAGGAGCAAGTGTCTTTTAATTTCATGGCTGCACTCACCATCTGCAGTGATTTTGGAGCCCCCAAAATAAAGTCTGTTACTGTTTCCACTGTTTCCTCATCTATTTCCATCTATGAAGTGATGGAACCAGATGCCATGATTTTCATTTTCTGAATGTTGAGTTTTAGGCCAACATTTTCACTCTCCTCTTTCACTTTCACCAAGAGGCTTTTTAGTTCCTTTTCACTCTCTGCCATAAGGGTGGTGTCATCTGCATATCTGAGGTTATTCTTTTCTCTCAGCAATCTTTTTTTTTTTTTTTCGATTATCGTGTTTTATTTTTATATGTAAGTGGTGTGCTAGACAGGTTTATTTTTTTATTTTTTTAAACAAAACCTATTTTTATTTATTTATTTATTTACTTTATTTTACTTTACAATACTGTATTGGTTTTGCCATACATTGACATGAATCTGCCACGGGTGTACATGAGTTCCCAATCCATGAGTTTACCCTCCCACGGGGAGGATCCAGAGAGATGATATGGGGTGGGAGGTGGGAGGGGGGTTCAGGATTGGGAACTCTCCCAGCAATCTTTATTCCAGCTTGTGCTTCATCCAACCCAGCATTTCTCATGATGTACTCTGCATATAAGTTAAATAAGCATGGTGACAATATACAGTTTTGGTGTACTCCTTTCCTGATTTGGAATCAGTCTGTTGTTCCATGTCCAGTTCTAACTGTTGCTTCCTGACCTGTATACACATTTCTCAGGAGGCAGTCAGGTGGTCTGGTATTCCCATCTCTTGAATAATTTTGCATTGTTTGTGGTGATCCATACCACCTAAGGCTTTGGCATAATCAATAAAGCAGAAGTAGATTTTTTTTGGAATTGTTTTGCTTTTTTGATGATCTAACAGATGTTGGCAATTTGAACTCTGGTTCATCTGCTTTTTCTAAATCCAGCTTGAACATCTGGAAGTTCATGGTTCACATACTGCTGAATCCTGGCTTGGAGAATTTTGAGCATTACTTTGCTTGTGTGTGAGATGAGTGAAATTATGTGGTAGTTTGAGCGTTTTTTGGCATTGCCTTTCTTTGACATTACACTCACTACTTCTACCTTTTTCTTTTAGGACAAGTTGACTGATCTTTACCCTAGAAGAATTAGAAGATACACATAGTCTGTTTATCAAATGTAAAGCTGACAAAGAAATATAGAACTCTCTGAAATACAGAATCAGTTTGAAAAAGACATTAGAAGACTAGAATATGGAACTTGCCTGGTGGTCCAGTGGCTACTGCTCTGTGCTTCCAGTGAAGGGAACCCAAATTTGAATCTTGGTCAGGGAACTTGATTCTGCATGCCACAAATAAGAGTTTGCATGCCACATTGAAGACTGGAGATCCTGAGAGCTGCAACTAATATCCAGTGTAGTTAAAGAAAAAAAATTTTAATGGCTAGAATACTATGTTAAAAAAATTAAACTTGAAAGAAATAAATAGAAAGTAATGAATCTAGAATCTCAAATTTAACTGCATAAATAAAAGAAGAGTTAACTTCATCCCTAATTTTGTGTATGTAACCATATATATGAGTCAATATTATGCAGCTAACATAACATATAGAATGATTTTATAAGTTCATAGATGTTTCTAGATTAATAGAATTTAATGTTTCTAGATTAATACACATAATAAAAATATCTAACAGATATTGAATATGGAGTATGTGTCACATACTTTGTAAGACCTCATAGATATATATTGTATGTATAGTGTATGTATGTGAATTAAATTAATCCCATGAGAACCCATTTATGTAGATATCATATGCCATCTCACACATGAGAAGACTGAAGTGCATAGAGTCTCCTGCCCAAGAGCAAACAACTAATGAGCTCTAAAGGTCAAAATCATACCCAGGTTGTCTATCTCCAGAGCCCCCACTCTTAATCCCTAGTCCGGTATATTAGTCAGTTCAGGCTGCTATCACAAAAATATCAGACTTAGTGGCTTACATGCTGAACATTATTTCTCATAGTCCTGGAGGCTGGAAAATCCAAGATCAAGGTATTGGCAGATCCAGGGTTTGGTGAGGACCTACTTCCTGTCTTGTAGATAGTGACCTTCTCACTATATGCTCACATGGCCAAAAGGACACTAATCCTATCATGGGAACTCTATTCTCTGACTTTATCTAACCCTAATTACCTGCCAAAAGTCCCACCTCCTAATACTACCCCCACTGAGGGTTAGGTTTTCAATGTTTGAATTTTTGGAAGACACAAACATGCAGTCCATAACACCCAGAAAACAAAATATTTAGAAGGAACATAATAACTATATCCCAATATTTGAAAACTTTTGATGTGCAACAGAACATGCGCTTCTTGGGAGCTGTTTCAGCAGCTGAATACCAATAAGAACAAATAAAGATAATAAGATAAAAACTAGAATTGACTTTTATCAAAGGGAAACTTTTGTTTATAATTGGAAGGACTATCATATATGTGGTAAATTGCATGTGATTTCTAAATTCATAATGAGTGAATTTCTCCAGCAATTGCTTAATACTCACTTTTAAGGCATGTTCTTGATTTCTAAATTCACAATGAGTACATTTCTCCAGGAATTTCTGAATAAACATTTTTAAGGCATGTTTTGGTGGAGACTTTTGTATGAGGCAAAAGTATCCCAGAAGCTCTCTAACTAAACCTATGCATTTGATCTTAGAGAAAAAGAAATCAGAAAAGTGCTCTGGCATCTTATTCTAATATCACTTTTCCATGGAAGAAAATGACTTGCCTGCAGCAGGATAGACTCCAGGATTAGCTAAATATAATATTGTAAAACGTGCTTCATACTTATGCGGGTTTTAGCTAGCACCCTAGAGCATAGTTAATAAATTATTTTTAGACTGCTCTGCAATTTTTTCAATTAGGCTTAAACATGACATCTAAGGAAAGTTAAAACATTTTATTTTATAAATTTCAAAGTGGAAAGGAAGCAATAGCATGCAACTTTCCCCATGATGTTCTATGAATATTAGTCTACTTTCCTTGGGGATTAAAGGATAATTTTTCTTCTTGACCAATCTTGAGTTTCACTGCAAGACTTGCTATGCTCCAGCACTAAGATAGATCTTTGAAAATGACTTTGCAACTCCCTTCTTTTTAACATTCTAAGTCGGACACGACTGAAGCGACTTAGCAGCAGCAGCAGCAGCAAGTGAAGTATTGCTGTTGCTAAGTCGCTTCAGTCGTGTCCGACTCTGTGCGACCCCATAGACGGCAGCCTAGACCAGTATAAAGAGGGATCTTTATTATAAACATAACTAAATAAAAGTGCAAAATTCTGCTTACAATTAATAACTTTGGCCCCTCAAACAACATATTAGTTAAATAAATGCATGCACCAAAAACACATATTGGATAAATGTCTATGTATAGGTATACAAGCTATAGTTTAATATTAATAATATTGGTGTCTTATTTTAGTCATTATTTAATTTTTAAAAGAATACATTTTCAGTCCTAATTACCTGCTCAGATAAAAATCTATGTGTTTAGTGACTATATAGCTCAGATTAATTTAAATTATACATACAGATCTGTTGTAAAAGTCTTTGAACTTTTGGAAAATAAGTCTGCATTTCTAGCATCTCAATGATACGATTGCCAAATCCCTATCACTGAGACAACACATTCATATACAAGGTAGGTTCCTTCACGAGAGATCTTTAAATTTCATGCATGGAGAATACACATCTTTATATAAGAAACTTTTGATGAAAACTAAGAAAAGTAAGATGCAAATGCAAAACTTTAATCCAGTTAGAAACAAAACAAGTAAACACTGGGATGCAAATGTTATGAGAAAGAAGACTTCACTCACTTTTTCCCCATTGTATTCTTGGTGCTTGTGAGAGCAGTGGACATACAGTTGGTACTAGGGTGCATAAATAAATGAATGAACATAGGTTATAGAAAATATTCTTTGATCTCCTTCACAGAATATCTTACTCAGGTAAATGAAGCAGAATTCATAAAGAACAACACTGGGTAAGTGGTATTTTACTGAAGATAATAGTAAAATAGGACATTGTACTAGGACATTGTAGGACATTTTCTCACATGAAAAAATAAAAAATTCTATTCATATATGAGTGCCATTAATTTATTGACCCTAATTCAGGTCCTGAATATTCATTGGAAGGATTGATACTGAAGCTGAAACTCCAATACTTTGGCCACCTGATGCAAAGAACTGACTCAATGGAAAAGACCTTGATGCGGGGAAAGATTGAGGGCTGAAGGGGATGACAGAGGATGAGATGGTTGGATGGCATCACTGACTCGATGGACACGAGCTTGAGCAAGCTCCGGGAGCTGGTGATGGACGGGGAAGCCTGGCACGCTGCAGTCCATGGGGTCACAAAGAGTCGGACACAACTAAGCAGCTGAACTGAACTGAACTGAATTTAGATCAGGTAAAATGATAGGAACACATCTGTAAAACATTTGTGTAAGATTTTAGGGAATGATTTCAGATACTTTCCTGTACGTTAGAATTCTCAAATTCACCACTCATAAAACAAAAGAAGAACAAATATTTTTAAAAATACATTTTTCTTATCATTGAAAAACTGACCTTTTGCCTTGTTACCTCTTCTTTATAAAGCTGGCAGTATAAAATTATGAGTTATTATAGAAATGGTGGATTTAAGATGTACCTAAATGATATTGTCAAATATTGGCATTACTGAGGCTTCAGAAAGGAAGTCTTACTGAAAAGTAAAATAACACAGTATGAAATGATAAAATTCAAAGTGTTAAGTCCAAGCTGAGCATAATGCTATGTGTTCAAAACTGAGTAAGTATATAAATGAAATTTTCATTATTTCTAGCTGAGCTTTGTATAACGACTATAAGGAAAACAGATTCAAATGGAAGGTTAGCAGTACCTCCAATCCAGGCATGAAAGTATACTTTTTCAGAAATCAGAATGGAGCTTAAGTAGTCACTAGCTGAGCATTAAAAAGTGATTGTCCAGAAACAAAAAAGGACAAGAATCCAACTGGTTTGGTGTAGAACTGAGATTAGTTTTAGGCAAAGAAAAATAGGAATAATTAGTAATAAAATATTGTACTTCAAATATCTGAAGAAATACAGGAACATAAATCTATTTAATTCCAGGCTGTCCACCAGAGCCCAATTTGCATGAGTGTATCCTGGTCAAAATGGGCTTCCCGGGTGGCTGAGTAGTACAGAATCTACATGCCAAACAGGAGACATGGCTTTGACCCCTAGGTTGGGAGGATCCCCTGGAGAGGGAAATTGCAACCCACTTCAGTATTCTGGCCTGGGAAACCCCATAGACAGAGGAGCTTGGAGGGCTGCATTCCATGGCATTGTAGAGTCAGACACAGTTTAGCAACTAAACAACAACGACATCCTGGTCAAGATATTGTGAGGGTTGTTGCTCTGTTTATTCATTAATTCAATCTATGTTTTTCTCTTTCTTTTGAAATGGATTAAATTTCACAAGCAATTTTAAAAGTAGTATAGGGAGGTCCCACAAAGATAATATTCTTTTAAAAACAATAGTTACATAACCATAATACATTGTCAAAAAGAGGAAATAGATATAGATAAAATCTTATTAACTCAAATATAGACATTGTTATTATTCCACCAGGTTTTACAACTTTTTATTTCTTTTTTGGTGTATGGTTGTACACAATTTTATTACACATACAGATTAAACTTCACCATAACCAGTGGTTCAAGCACCACAAAGAAACTACCTGGTGTTCCTCTTCAATAATTATTGTGGTCGTTACTTAGTTGCTAAGTCCTGTCCAGCTCTTTTGCTACCCTATGGACTATAGCCCACTTAGGCTGCACTGTCCATGGGATTTCTCAGGCAAGAATACTAGAGTGGATTGCCATTTCTTTCTCCAGGGCATCTTCTCAACCCAGGGATTGAAACTGAGTCTCCTGCATTGGCAGGTGGATTCTTTACCACTGGACCACCAGGGAAGCCTTCAATAATCAGTCCCATCTTTCCCCAACTTCAAGTCCTGGTTACAACTTTTTTGTTCTCTATCCCTATAATAGCACTTTACGAATATTAAACAAATTGTCTATTATATTATGTGATTAGAATGTTGTTGTTTGTATTTGTTTTTATTTATTTTGATCAGCACAATGCTTTTGAGATCCATTCAAGCCATCACAGGTGTGTTAAAGTTTATTTCTTTTTGCTGTTGAATAGTATTCTACTGTATGAGTATATCACAGTGTATTCACGCAGTTGAAAGATACTTGGGTTATTCCAGATTTTAGCTATTTTGAATTAAACATCTATGAACATTTATTTACATTTACTACAGAGTTATTCATTTTTAGCTGGATAAGAAATTGCCTACCAGCAATGTATGAAGAGTTCCAGTTGCTCTGCATCCGTACCAGCCAACACATATCTATTGAGCACTAAGTACATATTAGTTGTTCAGTCGTGTCTGACTTTTTATGACCCATGGACTGTAGCCACCAGGCTTCTCAGCCCATGGGATTCTCTAGGCAAGAATACTGGAGTGGGTAGCCATTCCCTTCTCCAGGGAATCTTCCCGACCCAGTGGTTGAACCTGGGTCTCCTGCATTGCAGGTGAACTTTTACCGTCTTAGCCACCAGGGAAGCCCACTAAGTACATACAAGGTGCAGTATTAGTATCCAAACTTTAAACAACTTGGACATAATCTTGTCTTTATAACTTAGTAAGGGAGGGACACTTTATAAAACTGAACAATTTGTTAAATGGGAAATGTAGAAATGTTTTTGTTTATCTAGGTTTTAAATATTATTATATTTCCAATAGTAATTCATTCTATAAAAATTACTTAAGATTGAACTAAATAAATAATGATTAGAAACCACTGATTAAATATGATTCCTACATTTTGCAAATGACACAATTGTGGGTTGAAGATCTGGTGCCTCCATTATGGTCATAAAACTATGTATGTTAGAAATTCAGATTGGAAACCCAGGTCTCTTGCTGTTATTTTCATATTTTCTTAGGGCATTAAAACTAAAAAACTAAGTCACTTCAGTCGTGTGCAACTCTGTGCGACCCCATAGACGGCAGCCCACCAAGCTCCCCCGTTCCTGGGATTTTCCAGGCCAAAACAGTAGAGTCGGTTGCCGTTTCCCTCTCCAATCTATGGAAGTGATAAGTGAAAGTGAAGTTGCTCAGTCATGTCCGACCCTCAGTGACTCCATGGACTGCAGGCCACCAGGCTCCTCCGTCCATTGGATTTTCCAGGCAGGAGTACTGGAGTGGGGTGCCATTGCCTTAGTGCATTACAAGGCAACTAATAAATAATTTTTTTAATTTCATAGGTGTCATACCTAAAGATATTCCCACGCTTTAAGGAAAACTGCTATTTATACAAACTTATTTTCCACTGCCAAGAAATTGATTAAAGTAAAAATTAGCATCCATTACAATTAAATCAATTAAGAAAGTAATATGGTGATTTGAATATATTCTTTGAAATAAAAACATTATTAAATATCAAGTATGAACAGCATTAAAAATCAAATTATAGCTTAGCATAAGCTTTCCTTTTCCTAGTTATGAGAAAGTAGAAATAGAAAGTAAATATGCTCAATTAGTTGGCACTTGATGGAAACTGCTTCAAGGGGGACTAGAGTCCCTGAACTCACATCTATGTTTCAGAATTTTCAAATTTCGATCTTAAATGTAGGATTTTACCTTTTTAAATTAGTATTTGGTTTTAATAGTTTAGTGATTATTTGGTAAGTGTAAGAATTGCATCCAAATAAAACCAGTCCATGTTCTCAACAATTAATGCAAGCAAAAATAAAACAGTTATATTGCATAGATAGAAGTAATTAGTTATTATATTTGGATAATTATTAGAAAATGCTCATTGTATTGTTGGACTCTGAAAATGGAAACATTATTTTTTTTCATTTTCTAAAGCCAGACAAGATCTAGAATAACTAGACAATAAATTATAATATACAATAAAAATCTCTATAATCAAAGCAATTCATGAAAAGTCACAGAGATCATTAGATTCAAGCTAATTAATGAAGAATCATAGCAATCATTAGAATCTAATGAAAGATACAGAAATAAAGCCAAGTATACAAAGACATTTAGTATACTAAAATATTGACATCCAAACACCTAAGGGATAAAGGTTGATTTAAATGCTCTTTGTACAACTTGTTTGCCATTTGGGCAAACATAAGATTAATTCTATTCCTTACACCATATGCAGGAATTAACTCTAAAAGGATAAGAGATCTAAATGTAAAACATATAACTATCCAAAGTAGAAGAAAACATTATTAAATTTTCTATAACCTGGATATGGAGGAAGGTTTTATAATTAAAATTCAAAATCCAATAAAATAGAAAATGTTTACCAAATTGGTCCACCTAGAAATAATTTTAAAAGACTTTGGCATGGCAAGGTAAACCTAAAGAAAATAATAAAAACATAAACCAAATCAAAAACTAAATGACAAATTGGAAGAAAATATTTACAACATATATTCCATATAAAGAGTAATGTCTCAAATATGTAAAGAAGTTTTTAAATGTAGGAACTTCTAAAATCTCTTCAAAAAATAAGTAAAAGTTTAAAAAAGTTGCATAAAAGATATAATAGCCTTAAATACAAAAATATATTTAACTTCATAGGTAAAAAAAAAAGTTACATAAATCAAAATTGCATTCAGATAACATTTCTCATACACCAAACTGGCAAAACTTTGGAAATTTGATAATACATTCTATTCATGAAACCGTGGAAACACTTGTATATATTGTGGCTGAAATGCAAAATGACAAAACCCCCATGGAAGGGAACTTGGTGATATTAATAGAATTACCTATGCATTTGTCTTTGGACACTACCATCTCATATCTATGAATTTACCATGAAATCACAGTTTCAATAATACAAAATAGCATTATTTGTAATTACAAAATATTTAAAACCATGTAAATACCCACACAATAAGAAATTGATTGAATTAATATTACACACACACACACACACACACACACACACACACACATACACACAGGGATACTCTGTAGGTATGTAAAAGAATATAGTAGTCCTTAAGGTGGTATGGAGTGATATCCAGAATATATCATACAATTTTTAGAAAGCAAATAGCAAAAGTCCAAAGTATATATGGTATAATGTTTTCTTATAAGACAGAAGGGGAAATAAAACATTCAAGTATTTGCTAATTTTATAATAAGAAATGTAGTAAGAACATATAAAAGAACAATAACACTGGTTATAAGTATAAAAGAGAAAGTGAAAAATATGGGAGGAAGTAATATTTCATTAAGTATAACATTTTCTAGTTTCTAATTTTAGAATCATGTCAATACTCTATATAACTAAATAAAAATTTTAAAAGAATGGAAAAATAAAACTCCAAAACTGAATGCAAATAGACACAAATGAACCAATCATATATGTAAGGGATAAAATCTCCATTAAATAAAATAAATTAAAATGAAATGAAATAACATGAAACAAAAACAAAATCATGAATCCAAATAACTTTGTAAAGCAGTTCTTTGACTATATCCCCTAGGCTGATGGTGAAAAAGAAATAAAGCAACTCTAAAGATACCTTGAACTTTTAAATCTAAGTCTTTTTTTTTTTTTTTTCATGGCAGAACTATGTGGCATGCAGAACTTTCCAGATCAGGAACTGAACCCATGACCCCTGCATTGGAAGCCTGGAGTTTTAACCACTGAACCACCAAGGAATTCCAAATTAGATCTATTCTTAAATTCTTACAGGTTTAACAGTTGTAACTATCTTTATATACTATAATATTGAGCAAACAAATAAATATATTTATATTGTTGGAATCCATTTTTCTTATGGGGAGGAAGGAAAGTAAAACTATGGCGTGGGAAAGGCAAAATAAATCATTTTGGGCGTATGTATGTATGTGTCTATCTTCTCCCCACCTTGACCCCCACCCACCTTGAAATAATGACATTGAACAATGACATTGACAATGAACCAGGTCCTTTTTTTCTGAATATCATTGTCCACTAAAAGACATCAGGGAATCTTGGAGAAATAGCTAATTCCAAGACTAGACAGAGAAACTCAGGAAGAATTTTTTGTGCTAGAAAATTAAGAAGTAATCAGAAAGTGATAATAGCATGCCAAAATGACAGGAATCAACTTAAAGGGGATCCCTCTGGCAAAATCTGCAACAACTCAAACTTCTAATTAAATAAAGGCAGTAATGGATTATAACCCATCAAATAAATTAAGAATACATGGATGCATACTATCAATATGAATCTGTAAACAAATAAATTGAGAATAGAAAAAATTATTCCTTATAGTAGAATTGTCACTTATAAATATAGAAGAATAATAGAGTTAGGAAGTTACTATTTTGTACCATCACAGGCAAGAAATAAATAATTGCTAAATTTAGAGATGAAAAATTTGATGAAGAACAGGAATTCACATAGCCTCAAATTATCTCCCTCAAAACTACATAGTAATTACAAAAGGGAAAATAATCAGTTTATAGTAAATAAACCAGCCAATACATCAACCAAGTGATTAAAAAATATCATTATCACTAAGAGGGAACAAATGTATGTATAATTAATACCTTAAAAAGGACATAGCATAACCTGTATAGTTTCCCAGGCCAGAAATATATAACCTAAATCTAAACTTGAGGAAACACCAGCAAAAACCATGTGAATAAAATCCATGTGAAATACCAGACCTATATTCTTAAACAAAGAAGTCAATGTCCTGGTAAACAAAGAAAAGTTAAAAAAGAAAAAAAGTTCTAGTCTTAACCTCTCAAAATTAAATTTAATAGATGCTTCAAGTATATGACATTAGACAGATTAAAAATAACTAAAAAGGATATAGTGAAAGAAGAAAATGGGATGTGAAATATGGATAAAAATATACCACTGTTCAATTTCATGAGTTTGATCATGTTACTATGGTTATGTTAAAGAGCTCTTTACTCCTACAGAAATTGCATTAAAGCATTAAGTGGTAAACAATGCAGGATGTATGGCTCAGAAAAATATTAGATGTAGAAAAGCAATGAAGCAAATAGGAAAAAATATTTAAAAATGGATGAATCTGGATATTTGACATTATTTTTGAGTTGATGCTAAGTATTTTTGATAAAAATTATAATGATTCTGGAAAATGTTGTTTTCTTTAAAGAGGCTTAATTCTTTTTGACAACAGATGGTGTATCAGTGGACAAAGGACCAACGCATTTCAGTGTTAATTCTGTTGAGTGTGGATAATTAGTTGAAAGACTTATTCTGTATCAGTTTTTTTTTATTGCAAAGTTTTATTTTAATTTATGTTTTTATTGAAGGATAATTGCTTTACATAATTTTGCTGTTTTCTATCAAACCTCAGTGTGAATCAGCCATCAGTTCAGTTCAGTTCAGTTCAGTCACTCAGTCGTGCCAACCATTTGGGACCCCATGAATCGCAGCACGCCAGGCCTCCCTGTCCATCACCCACTCCCAGAGTTCACCCAAACTAATGTGCATCGAGTTGGTGATGCCATCCAGCCATCTCATCCTCTGTCATCCCCTTCTCCTCCTGCCCCCAACCCCTTCCAGCATCAAGGTCTTTTCCAATGAGTCAACTCTTCCAATGAGTCAACTCTTTGAGGTGGCCAAAGTATTGGAGTTTCAGCCTCAGCATCAGTCCTTCCAAGTAACACCCAGGACTGGTCTCCTTTAGGATGGACTGGTTGGATCTCCTTGTAGTCAAAGGGACTCTCAAGAGTCTTCTCCAACATCACAGTTCAAAAGCAGCAATTTTGTGAGCCCCCCCCCTTCCCAAAATGAAGTCTGACACTGTTTCCATTGTTTCCCCATCTATTCAGAAAACTAAGATCATGGCATCTGGTCCCATCACTTCATGGGAATCAGCCATAGGTATACATATATCCCCTCCCTTTTAAAACCTCCCTCCCATTTCCCTCCCCATCCCATCCCTCTAGGTTGATACAGAGCCCCTGTTTGGGTTTCCTGAGCCATAGAGCAAATTCCCATTGGCTATCTCTTTTACATATGGTAATGTAAGTTTCAATGTTACTCTTTCCATATATCTCACCCTCTCCTCCCCTCTCCCCATGTCCATAAGTCTATTCTCTATCCCTGATTCTCCATTGCTGCCTGTAAATAAATTCTTCAGTACTATTTTTCTAGATTCCATATATTTGCATTAGATCACAATATTAATCATTTTCTTTCTGACTTCCTTCATTCTGTATAATAGGTTCTAGGTTCATCCACCTCATCAGAACTGACTCAAATGTTTTCCTTTTTATGGCTGAGTAATATTCCATTGTATGTATGTACCACAACCTCTTTACCCATTCATCTGTTGATGGACATCTAGGTTGCTTCCATGTTCTAGCTATTGTAAATAGTGCTTCAGTGAACAATGGGATACATGTGTCTTTTTCATCCCTGGTTTCCTCAGGATTTTTGCATAGAAGTGGGATTGCTGAGTCATATAGTGGTTTTATTCCTAGTTTTTTTTTTAAAGGGATCTCCTCCATGCCATCTTCCATAGTGGCTGTATCAATTTACATTCCGACCAACAGTGCAAGAGTGTTCCTTTTTCTCAACACCCACTTCAGCATTTATTGTTTGTAGTCTTTTTAAAGATTGCCATTCTAACTGGTGTGAGGCGACATCATATTGTGGTTTTGATTTGCATTTTTCTAATAATGAGTGATGTTGACCATTTTTCCATGTGTTTGTTAGCCATCTATGTCTTCTTTGGAGAAATGTCTGTTTTGGTCTTTTTCCCACTTTTTGATTGGGTTGTTTGTTTTTCTAGCATTGAGTTGTATGAGCTGCTTGTATATATTGGAAATTAATCCTTTGTCAGTTGTTTCATTTGCTATTATTTTCTCCCATTCTGAGGGTTGTCTTTTCACCTTGCTTATAGTTTCCTTTGCTGTGCAAAAGCTTTTAAGATTAATTAGGTCTCACTTGTTTACTTTTGTTTTTATTTCCATTACTCTAGGAAGTGGGTCATAGAGGATCTTGCATTGATTTATGTCATCAAGTGTTCTGCTTATAGTTTCTGGCCTTACCTTGAGGTCTTTAATCCATTTTGAGGTTATCTTTGTTTATGGTGTTAGGAAGTAATCTAATTTCATTCTTTTACATGTAGCTGTCTAGTTTTCCCAGCACAATTTATTGAAGAGGCTGTTTTTGCTGCATTTCATATGCTTGTCTCCTTTGTCAAAAATAAGGAACCCATAGGTGCATGGGTTTATTTATGGGCTTTCTATCTTGTTCCATTGGTCTATATTTCTGTTTTTGTGACAGTACCATACTGTCTTGATGACTGTAGCTTTGTAGTATAATCTGAAGTCAGGAAGGTTGATTTCTCCAGCTCCTTCTTCTTTCTCAAGACTGCTTTGGCTATTCGGGGTCTTTTGTGTTTCCATATGAATTGTGAAATTTTTTGTTGTAGTTCTGTGAAAAATGCCATTGATAACTTGATAAGGATTGCACTGAACCTGTAGATTGCATTTGGTAGTGTAGTCATTTTCACAATATTGATTCTTCCTACCCCAAAACATGGAATATCTCTCCATCTGTTTATGTCATCTTTGATTTCTTTCATTAGTGTCTTATAATTTTCTGTGTACAGTTCTTTTGTCTCCTTAGGTAAGTTTATTCCTAGATATTTTATTATTTATGTTGCAACAGGTAATGAGATTGATTCCTTAATTTCTCTTTCTGATTTTTCATTGTTATTATATAGAAATGCAAGTGATGTCTGTGTATTGATTTTGTATCCTGCAACTTTGCTAAGTTCATTGATTAACTCTAGTGATTTTGTGATGGAGAAGGCAGTGGCACCCCACTCCAGTACTCTTGCCTAGAAAATTCCATGGATGAAGGAGCATGGTGGCCTGCTGTCTGTGGGGTCTCACAGAGTCGAACTCGACTGAAGCAACTTAGCAGCAGCAGCAGCAGCAGTGATTTTGTGAATGCTATCTTTAGGGTTTCCTATGTACAATATCATGTCATCTGCAAACAGTGAGAATTTTAGTTATTTTCCAATCTCAATTCCTTTTATTTCTTTTTCTTCTCTGCTTGCTATAGCTAGGATTTCCAGAACTATGTTGAATAATAGTGGTGAAAGTGGACACCCTTGTCTTGTTCCTGATCTTAGGGGAAATGCTTTCAGTTTTTCACCATTGAGAATAGTGTTTGCTGTACGCTTATCATATATGGCCTTTACTATGTTGAGGTAGGTTCCTTCTATGCCCATTTTTTGAAGAATTTTAATCATAAATGGGTGCTGAATTTTGTCAAAGGCTTTTCCTGCATCTATTGAGATGATCATATGATTTTTATCTTTAAATTTGTTAATATGGTGTATCACATTGATTGATTTGTTTATATTGAAGAATCCTTGCATTCCTGGAATAAACCCAACTTGATCATGGTGTATAAGCTTTTTGATGTGTTGCTGAATTCCGTTTGCTTAATTTTTTTTTTGAGAATTTTTGCATCTATGTTCTTCAGTGATATTGTCCTGTAGTTTTCTTTTTTTGTGTGTTGTCTTCGTCTGGTTTTGGTATCTGGGTGATGGTGGCCTCATAGAATGAGTATGGAAGTGTTCTTTCCTCTGAAATTTCCTGAAAGAGTTTTAGAAGGATAGGCATAGTTCTTCTCCAAATGTTTGATAGAATTCTCCTGTGAAGCAATCTGGTCCTGGGCTTTTGTTTTTGGGAGATTTTTAAAATCACAGCTTCAGTTTCAGTGCTTGTAATCGGGTTGTTCATAATTTCTATTTCTTCTTGGTTCAGTTTTGGAAGATTGAACTTTTCTAAGAACCTGTTCATTTCTCCCAGGTTATTCATTGTATTGCCATGTATTTGTTCATAATATTCTCTTACAAGCCTTTGTATTTCTGCATTGTCTGTTGTAACATCTTCTTTTTCACTTCTAATTTTGTTCACTTGATTCTTCTCTCTTTTTTTCTTGATGATTCTGGCTATAGGTTTATCAATTTTATCTTCTCAAAGAACCAGCATTTAGTTTTACTGATCTTTACTATTGTTTGTTTCATTTCTTTTTAATTTATTTCTGCTCTGATCTTTAGGATTTCTTTCCTTCTACTAATTTGTTTTTTTTTTTTTGTTGTTGTTGTTGTTGTTCTTTTTCTTTTTCCAGTTGTTTTAGGTGTAAAGTTAGGTGATCTATTTGATGCTTTTCTTGTTTTTTGCTGTAGGATTGTATTGCTATAAACTTCCCTCTTAGGACTGCTTTTGCTGCATCCCATAGGTTTTGTGTTGTCGTGTTTTCATTGTCATTTGTTTCTAGAAATATTTTATTTCCCTTTGGATTTCTTCAGTAACCTGTTGGTTATTTAGAAATGTGATGTTTAATCTCCATGTGTTTGTGTTTCTTACATTTTTTTCCTTGTAATTGATATCTAGTCTCATAGTGTTGTGGTCATAGAAGATGCTTGATGGAATTTCAATTTTATTAAATTTACCGAGGTTTGATTTATGACTCAAGATGTGGTCTGTCCTGGAGAATGTTCCATGCGCACTTGAGAAGAAGGTGTATTCTTCTGCATTTGGATGGATTGTCCTGAAGATATCAATGAGATCCATCTCATCTAATGTATGATTTAAGACTTAATTTTCTACTTTGATGATCTGTCCATTGGTGTGAGTGGGATGTTAAAGTCTCCTACTATTATTGTGTTACTTTCAATTTCTCCTTTTGTATCTGTTAGTGTTTGTCTTATGTATTGAGGTGCTCCTATGTTGGGTGCATAGATATTTACAATTGTTATGTCTTCCTCTTGGATTCATCCCTTGATCATTATGTAGTATCCTTTCTTATCTCTTGTAATCTTCTTTATTTTAAGGTCTATTTTGTCTGATATGAGGGTTGCTACTCCAGCTATCTTTTGCTTTCTATGTGCATGGAGTATGTTTTTCCCATACTCTCACTTTCAGTCTGTATGTGTCTTGAGGTCTGAAGTGTGTTTCTTGTAGATAGCATGTATATATGGGTCTTGCTTTTGTATCCATTCAGCCTGTCTGTGTCTTTTGGTTGGAGCATTTAATCCATTTACATTTAAAGTAATTATTGATATATATATATACATTCCTATTGTCATTTTCTTAATTGTTTTGGGTTGATTTTGTAGATCTTTTTTCTTCTTTTGTATTTCTTGACTATGTAAGTCCCTTTAACATTTGTTGTAAAGCTCGTTTAGTGGTATTGAATTCACTTAACTTGCTTGTCTGAAAGCTTTTTATTTCTCTGTCAATTTTTAATGAGATCCTTACTGGGTACAGATTTTAGCTGTAGATTTTTCCCTTTCATTACTTTAAATATACCTTGCCATTCCTTTCTGGCTTGCAGAGTTTTTGCTGAAAGACCAGTTGTTAAGCATATGGGGTTTCCCTCGTATGTTACTTATTGCTTCTCCCTTGCTGCTTTTAATATTCTTTCTTTGTGTTTAGTCTTTGTTACTTTGATTAGTGTGTGTCTTGGTGTGTTTCTCCTTGAGTTTATCCAGTATGGGACTCTTTGTGCCTCTTGGACTTGATTGACTCTTTTCTTTTCCATGTTGGGGAAATTTTCAACTATAATCTCTTCAAAAATTTTCTCATACTCTTTCTCTTCTTCTTCTGGTACCCCTATAATTTGAATGTTGGTGCATTTGATATTGTTCCAGAGGCCTCTGAGCCTATCCTCAGTTCTTTTCATTCTCTTTTCTTCATTCTGCTCTTCAGAAGTTATTTCCACCATTTTATCTTCCAGCTCACTGATTCGTTCTTCTGCTTCAAATATTCTGCTATTGATTCCTTGTAGAGTATTTTTAATCTCAGTAATTGTGTGGTTTGTCTCTGTATGTTTATTCCTTAATTCTTCCAGGTCTTTGTTAATTGATTCTTACATTTTCTCCATTTTGTTTTCAAGGTTTTTGATCATCTTTATTATCATTATTCTAAATTATTTTTCAGGTAATGTTCCTATTTCCTCTTCATTTATTTGGACTTCTGTGTTTCTAGTTTGTTCCTTCATTTGTGTAGTATTTCTCTGCCTTTTCGTGATTTCTTTTTAACTTATTGTGTTTGTGGTCTTCTTTTCCCAGGCTTCAAGGTTGAATTATTTCTTCCTTTTGGTTTCTTCCCTCCTAAGGTTGGTCCAGTGGTTCATGTTAGCTTCATATAAGGTGAGATTTGTGCTGAATTTTTGTTTGATTGTTTATTTTTCCTCAGATGGGCAAGGCTGAGTGAAGTGGTAATCCTGTATGCTGATGATTGGGTTTGTATTTTTGTTTTTGTTTTGTTGTTTAGATGATGCATCCTGCACAGGGTGCTACTGGTGGTTGGGTGATGTCGGGTCTTGTATTCCAGTGGCTTCCTTTGTGTGAATTCTCACTATTTGATACCCTCTGGGGTTAGTTCTCTGGTAGTCTAGGGTCTTGGAGTCAGTGCTCCCACTCCAAAGGCTCAGGGCTTGATCTCTGACAGAGCAGTCAGTTGTGTGGCCTGCCAGATCTCAGCAAGCACCCAAGGCATGAGTCCTCTTGCTTTAGGAACATGGTAGGCTGGGCAAGGCTCTGACACTCAGAAGCTCGGCAAACTGCTTCATGGTCCTGTAACATTCTGGCAATCAACTTTCTGATCATGTGGGAGGCAGAGTAATGGTCTCCCAGACATGGACGTGCCCACCCCTGGAACCGCCTGGACCGACCCTGTTAGCCATGAGCCACCAGATGTCAGGGCAGTGGCCTGGGGCGCACAGTGTGGCAGGGTGTCCCTGGGATTAGAGCCAGGCTATTTGCACCACCCGCTTACTCTAGTGTGCCTGGCACTCTGCCTGAGCTTGACAGGTGCACCTGGAGTCATGTCTTAGGCCCCACTTTACCACAGTGACCTTGGATTTCCACCTGAGGTAACAGAATTTCATCAGTGATTCTGTATCAGTTTTGCTGTTACCTTTAGATTGCAGTCCTTACTCCTAAAGTGTGTGCCTTATACCTAAGGTGTCACTAGACTTCTAGGATGTCACCTTTCTGGAACCTCAACAGAAGACCTCAAGTATTTGGGAAGACTCTTCCAACATTCCTAGTCCAGACCTTCAGCCTCTGTCTTCTCAGTTTGTGGATGATGAGATTTCTGCTCAGTTTTTTTTTTTTTTTTTGCTTCTAGTTACCATTTGTAGCTGGGCTTTACCTTTTAACTTTCCTTCCTTCCTCTACCTTTCTCTCTCTCTTCCCTGCCCCCAAATCTTTCCTTTCTTTTTCTTTCTTATCTCATCTCTCAAATGTCAACCAACAACTTCCAGGAGATATGTCTGGACAATTTGTTAACTCACTATTGTAGTTCCTTCATTTCAAGAATTTTGCTTCTCAAGTACCATTCAGTTTGGTGACTTTAAAACTTGCCATTGTTTTTCAGCCCTGTGAGACTGCTACATTTTGCTTGTGTTTTGCAGTGAATTGAAAAATGGCTTCAAGGAGACAACTGAGTGAATGTAGAATTCATCTAACAAGCTTCCATTGTCTCAGTGGTTATGGATCCTCAAAACTTGCATGCTTTGGTCCCTCTCCAAAATAGTTATTTTATATGTTTTCTCTATGTTTTATAATTTTATTTTGGTAGGAGGATTTATCTGAAACAAGTTAAACAAGTTTGTGGTAGTCAGAACCAACTTTGAAAATCATTTTTTGAGTTTACATTTATTATTCTTTTTTTAGGGATTCACCCATAGAGGTAATAACAACAGAACTATACTTGAAATCCAGGTCTTTTAATGACAAGTCCATTCATCTTTCAGTTATACCTAAAGTGTTATAAGTATGTATTATAAAACTACCTGTGGTTGTTAGAATTTACTCTGTATAAAATTAATAGAACATATTAGACTTATTAACCTAATAAGTTATTTGTTAGGCTTATTAACCTCCATGTTACATATATATGTGTGTATCCATATGTGTGTGTGTGTGTATATATATATATATATATATATATATATATATATATATATATTTATACTTCATCCAAGCACACCAGAGCTCAGTATATATAAAATCTATTTCCAATCTGTTTCTAAGGTGAAATTACTTTTGTGATATGAATTTATTAGACATGACTGATGCTCTCAGGAGTGGATCTAGGGCAGAAGAGGGCTTAAACAGTTAATTTAATATCAGAATTGCTAGTATGAGTCATTAACTCTAATGAAGAGCATTTTTTTCTTCCTTTTTCATATTTTATTCACTTGCATAATAAATAATAGTCATAATAAAAACTATAAAATTGATGGTGATTATTTGGGTCCTTGTATAATTTCACTTCTAGAAGAGCTAAAGCACATCCCTTTCATGATTGGTTGTTTAAATTATATGTCTTAATATGGCACTTGGTATTTTAAAAAAGAAAATGTATTTTGGGAGAATTTCATCCTAAAAATAAATCTGTCTCAATTAGAAAGTTAGACTCCTCATTCTCCTGCTCATTTAGCTTAATGAATGCCATTAGCATGGGCTGTTGATCATAATGGATAAGATATGAGCTGCTTTCTCTCTCCCTTATGTTTTCTAATCATGAAAAAAAAATCTCCCATCCAGATTGGGTTTCTATAAGTTTAGTCCTTCCTCATTACAGAATAAATATGATGATACAAAAAAGTTTATTTGGAATTAATTTTGATAGGAATGCAAATTTAAATCCTTGCTTTCCAACTTATCACCAAACATATTGAAGAATGTGAATGATAATGCTTTAGAGTTTGGAAGATTAAACATATTTATAAAATTTGTAACATATTAATATAATGTCTATAACCTGTCTGTTTTAGTTCAGTAGCGTCCAACTCTTTGTAACTCCATGGACTGTAGCCAGCCAGCTTCCTCTGTGCATGAAATTCTCCAGGCAAGAATACTGAAGTGAGTCACCATTCCCTTCTCCAGGGGATCTTCCCAACCCAAGGATCCAACCTGGGTCTCCTCCATTGTAGGAGATTCTTTACTGTTTGAGCTACCAGGGAAGCCCATGACTATAGCATATATATTAGTTGCTTATTATTTACTCTGAAAAACTGACATAGATATATACATATATGTATGTATGTACATGTGTGTGTACATATGAGAGTGTGTGTGTTTATGTATAGGTACCAAGTTATTATAACTTCAAAGTTTAATACCTCTTATTCTCAAAAAGGATAGATTTCCTATAGGGAATAAAATGGTTTCTTTAGGGCAAGCTCTCTGATTCACCAATAAAGGATGTTAAGGGAAACTGTGTTACAATATTATGTCAACGGAAAAGAGTTGAATAACCCTGGCTTCAGTTCAGTTCAGTTCAGTTCAGTCGCTCAGTCATGTCCAACTCTTTGCAACCCCATGAATCGCAGCACGCCAGGCCTCCCTGTCCATCACCATCTCCCAGAGTTCACTCAGACTCATGTTCATCGAGTCTGTGATGCCATCAGCCATCTCATCCTTTGTCGTCCCCTTCTCCTCCTGCCCCCAATCCTTCCCAGCATCAGAGTCTTTCCAATGAGTCAACTCTTTGCATGAGGTGACCAAAGTACCCTGGCTAGATGACCAAAATTAAAGCATATAAACTTTTAAAAAGTATTCTGTTGATATCAGTTTACTTTTATAGTTGGTTCTTGAGGAACAAACTTATTGGTAGAAATTTCAGACCTGGAAACTGGTACTATAGTAAAACAAGAATGGTACATTTTTGTTTCAAAAAAAACCTGTCAAAGTGTACATTTCATCTAAAGTATGGCTATTAATTTAAGATATTCTATTTTTCTGATGCAAGGGAATATGTAAAAGGTGATTCAGAAGTACCATAGATAGATAACTGGGGAGATTTTTGACAGTACCAAGAGACAGTAAGGGGTTTATAAATAATCTCTCTCATGAAGAGTCAATCGACAGAAAAGCAAACAAAAAAGAAAATCATAAAAACAATTTCAAGAAGACATAAAAACAAATCTCAACAGTAAAGGTGAAGTCTGAATGTCAAAGAGTGAATAAACAGAAGGGAAGGAGTGTAAGAAGATGAAATCACAAAAATACTGGAATACAGTACAAAATAGAGTTTACAAGTAACAAGAGTAATATGGTGTTTAAAAAGCAGCACTGTTTATAATAGCCAGGACATGGAAGAAACCTAGATGTCCATCAGCAGATGAACGGATAAGAAAGCTGTGGTACATACACAATGGAGTATTACTCAGCCATTAAAAAGAATACATTTGAATCAATTCTAATGAGGTGGATGAAACTGGAGCCTATTATACAGAGTGAAGTAAGCCAGAAAGAAAAACACCAATACAGTATACTAACACATATATATGGAATTTAGAAAGATGGTAACGATAACCCTGTATGCGAGACAGCAAAAGAGACACAGATGTATAGAACAGTCTTTTGGACTCTGTGGGAGAGGGAGAGGGTGGGATGATTTGGGAGAATGGCATTGAAACATGCATAATATCATATAGAAAATGAGTCGCCAATCCAGGTTTGATGCAGGATACTGGATGCTTGGGGCTGGTGCACTGAGACAACCCAGAGGAATGGTACAGGGAAGGAGGAGGGAGGGGGTTCAGGATGGGGAACACGTGTATACCTGCGGCAGATTCATGTTGATGTATGGCAAAACCAATACAATATTGTAAAGTAATTAACCTCCAATTATAATAAATAAATTTATATTTAAAAAAATTAAAAAAAGAAATAAAAGGGAAATCATAGTATAATAGAATAAATTTGGGGATACAAGGAATCTTTTACAGGTTTGTATTTCGACCCATCAAAGCTTTTATGAGTGTCAAAAGCTGGATGCTGAGATTTTGCTGTTCCCAAATATCAGCTACAACCAAGACAGCTCTTTTTCTCAAGTTAAAAACAAATATTCCAACTGGAAAATCATTAAAGGATTGCTGACTATAATTTTGAATTTACTTCATCCGTCAGTAAAAACAGTTACTCTGCCTAAATAAGAGACACCTTCTCCTTGGGAACTGCCCTGTGCTTAGTTGTGTCCAACTCTCTGCAACCCCATGGACTGTAGCCTCCCAGGTTTCTCTGTTCACAGAATTTTTCAGGCAAGAATACCAGAGTGGGTTTCCATTTCCTACTCCAGGGGATCCTTGTGGCCCAGGGATCAAACACAGGTCTCCTTTGTGTCTTGCATTGGCATGTGGCTTCTTTACCACTGTCCCACTTAGGAACTGCCATTACTATCTATCTCTTTGGTCCTTAGAGCCAAGTGTATTATGCACAAAAGCATAAAACTCTAGAGACATAGTGTCTGAGTTCAAATTCTAGCTTTGATTCTAGCTTTCAAATTCTCCTACACCTTGTGTGATCTTTGATAACTGCTGTTGACTGAATGTGTCTTCCTGAAATGAAAATGTTAAAACCTCATCCTCCATGTAATGGCATCATGAGGTGGGGCCCTTGGGAAGTGATTAGATCATGAAGCAGAACCTTTATGAATGAGCTTGCTGCTGCTGCTGCTGCTAAGTCGCTTCAGTCGTGTCCGACTCTGTGCAACCCCATAGACGGCAGTCCACCAGGCTCCCCCATCCCTGGGATTCTCCAGGCAAGAACAATGGAGCGGGTTGCCATTTCCTTCTCCAATGCAGCTTAGTGCCCTTATAAAAGAGAACCCTGAGAGCTCTGTTGCCCCTACAGTCTAGTGATGACATAGCATAAGTTGACCATCCATGTCACCATTGATCTGCTGGTATCTTGATCTAGGATTTCCCAGTATCAAGAACTGTGAGAGTTCAATTTCCTTTTTTACAAACCACTGAGTCTATGGCATTTTGTTGTAACACCTCAAACTGGCTGATATAATAAATAATAATAACTGTTTGTGCCTTAGTGTTCTAATCTACAAAAAGGGAACAATAAAACTGTCTCATAGGTTTGTTATGATGATTAAATATGCTGAGTAGTATAAAGTGCTAGGAATAGTGCATACCATATATTAAGCACTATGAAGAGAAACAATAATAATATGTGCCTGTTATAAGTATTCTCTCATTTATTCAGTAAACATTTATGGAGAATTTGCTATTTTCCAGGCACTGTTCTGGGCATTTCAGATTCTTTATCAACAGACAAAAATTTTCCTTTCTTGGAAATAATATTCAATTAGATTCAATCAAGTGAAAACATTCTAGGTGTAATAATGATGCTAATGTCTAGTTATACTCTTATTCCAATCTTTTAAAATATATTATCAACCCTTGCAAGTAGATCCTATTGCTATTCCCATTTCAGAGATGGAGAAACTGAGTTAAAGAAATATTAACTAAGATTTATAATACCTATAAGTCTCTAAATATCTATCTTTCCTCCAATTTGTTTTCTACTTTTTATTTTTAACTAATTATTTATTCACCTTCTCATTCATACATTTATTTATTCAACATATACTCTTTCTGGTAGACCTTGAATTCAAAGTCAGACTCTGGATGCAGAATGCCTACTTTTAACTAATTTGTTTTGTTGCCTCAGTTAACAGTTTGGTAAAGCTGGAGACAATTTCATCTATGTTGTATTTATTTATTTATTTATTTATTTATTTTTTTAAATTTTAAGATCTTTAATTCTTACATGTGTTCCCAAACATGAACCCCCCTCCCACCTCCCTCCCCGTAACATCTCTGTGGGTCATCCCCATGCACCAGCCCCAAGCATGCTGTATCCTGTGTCAGACATAGACTGGCGATTCAATTCTTACATGATAGTATACATGATAGAATGCCATTCTCCCAAATTTATATAATCTTTCAATAGCCATCCAATTTCCAATTCAAGAATATTATCTATGTAGTGTTAAATTGATATCATCTAAATAGTATTTTTCTTCATTCTCAAATGCAATATATTCAAATAGTCACAAAACCATGTCAACTTTACCTTTTAAGTATTTCTTGAACACATTGTTATAATACTTCCAGTTTCCAAACCTACTGCCTTAGTTTATGTTCTCTTTAACCTCAGGTTAAGAGAAGTGTTTGGCCACTTGATGCGAAGAGCTGACTCATTGGAAAAGACCCTGATGCTGGGAAAGATTGAGGGCAGGAGGAGAAGGGGACGGCAGAGGATGAGATAGTTGGATGGCATCACGGACTCAATGGACATGGGTTTGGGTGGACTCTGGGAGTTGGTGATGGACAGGGAGGCCTGGCATGCTGCAGTTCATGGTGTCACAAAGAGTCGGACATGACTGAGTGACTGAACTGAACTGAACTAAGAGAAATATGTTTAACTATGGAGAACAGACTTATGGTTGCCAAGGAGGAGAAGAGGTGGGAGAGGGAAAGATTGGGAATGTGGGATTAGCATATGCAAACCATCATATTTAGGTGGATAAGCAAGAATATCCTGCACATTTAATGACCTGTGATAAACCATAATAAAAAATATGAAAATCAATATATATAACAGTCACTTTGCTATACAGCAGAAATTAATATTGTAAATCAACTGTACTTCAATAACATTTTTTAAAAAGGACTGAGTAAGAAAAAAGAGAGAAATGTGTTTAAATTACATCAGTTTCTTCATCAGTCTCATTTGTTCCATAATTCTTTCTTAATATTCCTCAAAATCATGTGTCTGATCACGTTTATCTTATAACCCTAAGTGAACTCTCCAGCATGCATTGAATTCCAGTCTCGTTACAATGATTCACAAACCTGTTCACTATTTTGCTACCACCTAGTTCTCTAACAGGATTCTTGGTTTGGAATGACATTGGTCTTCAAAATATTACCTAGTTATTCTCCAGAGAAGCAGATATAGATAATAGATCCTATTGATTCTGTTTCTACTATCTCTATGTTTCTAAATACCCTCCTTTCCTTCAATTTATTTATTTTTGCTTATTATTTCAGGACTATATTATTTCAATCCTGAATATTCACTGGAAGGACTGATGCTGAAGCTGAAACTCCAATACTTAGGCCACTTGATGTGAAGAACTGACTCAGTGGAAAAGACCCTGATGCTGGGAAAGATTGAAGGTGGAGGAGATGGGGACAACAGAGGATGAGATGGTTGGATGGCATCACTGACTCAACGGACATGAGTTTGAGTAAACTCCAGGAGTTGGTGATGGACAGGGAGGCCTGGTGTGCTGTAGTCCATGAGGTCACAAAGAGTGGGACATGACTGAGTGACTGAACTGAACTGAACTTATTATTTGGGGCTTCCCTGGTGGCTCAAATGGTAAAAAATCTGCTTCCGGCGTAGGAAACCCAGGTTTGATCCCTGAGTCAGGAAGATCTCCTGGAGAAGGGAATAGCAATCCACTCCAGTATTTGGGCCTGGACAATTCCATGGACAGAGGAGCCCTTATCCAACTATTCATTAACTCATTCAGGGTTCCCTGGTGGCACAGTCAGTAAAGAATCTGCCTGCAATACAGGAGACCTGGGTTCAATCCCTGGGTTGGGAAGATCCCCTGGAGGAGGGCATGGCAACCCACTCCAGTATTCTTGCCTGGAGAATCCCCATGGACAGAGAAGCCTGGCACGCTACAGTCCACAGGGTCTCAAAGAGTTGGACATGACTGAGTGACTAAGCACATTCACTCATTCATATATATATGAAAGAGGCCTTATTATAAGGACTTGGCTCATGTGATTATGCAAGCTGAGAAGTACTACCATCTGCCATCTGCAAGTTGAAGACTCAGGAAAGCTGGTGGAATATTTCGAAAATCTGGGAGAGGGAGAGCCAATGATGATGTATACAATGTTCTGGCTCAATCAGTCAAGTAGAGAGAAAGTGAATTCTCTCCACCTCTACCACTTTTTTTTTCCCCAGGCCCTCAAAAGATTGGATTCTTGCCACTCTGTGGAGAGCACTTTACTTTACTCAGTGTACTGTTCAAATACTAGTACTCCAGAACCACTTCACAGACACACTCAAGATATTGTTTTAACAAGGTATCTGGGAATCCCGTGATCTACTCAAGTTGACTACCTCTTCAGCAAACTTTCCGTGGTCAACTCCTTTACACATCCCCAGCAAGATTTAGTACTCCACTCCTATACCCACAGTTTGCATATTTCCCCATTTTGTCCTATATACTTAGTGTTTAATATCTATTTGTTTACACATATGATTCTCTTACTAGAAGGGATTCTGTTTCTAATACCTTTCCTCCAGTTACCTACTTTTATTTATTTATTTATTTATTCACCTATTCATTCCTGAAGGGAAGTCCTCTAGGGCAAGTTTTGTGCCTTATTCATTATCCTACCTTAGGCTTAGCACAATATTTGCCCAAGACTAGCTGTTCAATAAACACACTATATTCAACATTGTTAAATTGAGCACTGAGGAAAACTTAAAAGTTCGCATCTTATGATACAGTTGTCCCACTAGCCATTTGCCTTTTTTTTTTAACTTATTTTATCATTACTCAGAAGTTGGTATCCAAAAATCCCACTACTTTTCCTGTCAAGAGATTTAATTGCTTTGTTTTCTCAGACTGACATTATAACAAATGGGTATTTGGTAGATCTTCCCTTCTGGCAGTTTTCAGACAAATAAATTAGAAGAAAAACTGTACCAACTGAAGTCTCATCATCTCTGCCCATCTCACATTTACTTGAAAAACTTAATAAGGAGAGACAATTTATGCAATAAATAGCTGTAAGGAAAGCATGTGCAATATTAAATATTGTCATCTCTAGGACTTCACATCCTGTGAAGAGTCCAACCAAGAAAACCACTCTCAGATAATAATCAGAGATTGCTTGGTACAGGGACCTAATTACACAGATAAGAAAAGAACTGAGACACACAACAGTAAATCTGTAAGGTGACTCAGAGATTAAGAAGCAGAAAACCACTATTGCCCCCAAGTCTGAGTGAGAAGGGGAAGAGGTAGTACCTCCAGAGCTCAGGGATCAGAATCAGCTTGGGGAAGGTAGAACCAAGGAAGGAGATGGAGATTTGGAAGAACAGCTATTGTCGAAGACTCTACTTCTGATAGAGAGGGAGACACATATCCTGGATTCTTCCTTTCTCTCACTGTCTACTGCCTTGCCAGGGCCTGCTACTGACCAAACCCAGAAGGAAAATAGCTGACATGGAGCCTGAGAAATGCAGCCTGCAGTAATTATGTTTTCTGTGATACCCAGCAGGACATACACATTTTCAGAAATGAATCTGATGGCAAAACTCTGGATGTGATGGCATTTGTATATTAAACTTTTAAGGACAGACCTTAGGTTGCTACTTTTCAAGTAATTATATTTAGAGTAGGTCAGTAAACAATATATAACTTGAAAATTACCTCTATATCTCGTTGGTTTATCTATCATAGTTGTTGCTTCCCAGTCTTATTCATATTTGGGATTTCTTGATAAATTAAATTTGGGTCCAAACATTTCCTTACTCTTCATACCAAAAATACCATTACTTAGAAAGTAATCCTTTCAGTTTCAGCAATTATTTGCCATTATTTTGCTATATTCTTAGACAAAATCAATCCATTTGGTTAATCTTTTCTCGTCAGGTCACAGGGACCACTGCTTTTGGGTTAGCTATCCTCCATGATACAATCAGTTATGGTCAGAAACAAAATGTCCCAAATTTAGAGAAAACCACTAATACAAACTAGGTTTTATAGTAGTTTTGGTAGGTCATTGGAAGAGTGAGTTGTGACAGTGGTTAGTGTGTTTTTAACAAAAAAAGATTTCCCCTCAGCCCTAGCATATTTCAAATTGTTATGAAAGAAACAGAAACAAAATTTTATTTCTAAAATTTTAACATCATATATTTTAGTCAATAAGAATATCTCTAATTTTGCAAATGAAGGAAAGGAGGGTCAAAGAAGTTAAGTGACATAAGCCCTATTGTACAATTAGTTACTGACTAATATCTAAAATCACTATTGTAGCATACTAAGCTGTTTCCAATTCCTTATTCATATGCAACTGAACAATAATTGCAACTTATTTATTATTATTTTTTTTTGCCTGTGAATGAGCAGTCCCAGTACTAAGACTATTTAATGTAATTCTGCAGATTGTGACTGACTTGAGCTTTGGGGAAGGCATTAATGGATAGGCTTGAAACTTCTGAACAGCTTGCAACCAGTTTCATTTTAAGATACTGATACCCACCAAATGTGTTTCTTGCCAAGGGCTTTGATTTCTTTCTGGATAATAGAACATAAAAGTAAAGACAGAAAATTTGGCTAGAGCCAAATACCAGTTACTTTCTTTACCTAAGATACAACACATAATGCAGATTCTATTTCTGAGTTATCAGTTCAGTTCAGTCGCTCAGTCGTGTCCGACTCCTTGCAACCCCATGAATCGCAGCATGCCAGGCCTCCCTGTCCATCACCAACTCCCAGAGTTCACTCAGACTCACATCCATCGAGTCAGTGATGTCATCCAGCCATCTCATCCTCTGTCATCCCCTTCTCCTCCGGCCCCCAATCCCTCCCAGCATCAGAGTCTTTTCCAATGAGTCAACTCTTCATATGAGGTGGCCAAAGTATTGGAGTTTCAGCTTTAGCATCATTCCTTCCAAAGAAATCCCAGGGCTGATCTCTTCAGAATGGGCTGGTTGGGTCTCCTTGCAGTCCAAGGGACTCTCAAGAGTCTTCTCCAACACCACAGTTCAAAAGCATCAATTCTTCGGCACTCAGCCTTCTTCACAGTCCAACTCTCACATGCATACATGACCACAGGAAAAACCATAGCCTTGACTAGAAGGACCTTAGTCGGCAAAGTAATGTCTGCTTTTGAATATGCTATCTAGGTTGGTCATAACTTTTCTTCCAAGGAGTAAGCGTCTTTTAATTTCATGGCTGCAATCACCATCTGCAGTGATTTTGGAGCCCAAAAAAATAAAGTCTGACACTGTTTCCACTGTTTCCCCATCTATTTCCCATGAAATGATGGGACCGGATGCCATGATCTTCGTTTTCTGAATGTTGAGCTTTAGGCCAACTTTTTCACCCTCCTCTTTCACTTTCATCAAGAGACTTTTTAGTTTTTCTTCACTTTCTGCCATAAGGGTGGTGTCATCTGCATACCTGAGGTGATTGATATTTCTCCCGGCAATCTTGATTCCACCTTGTGTTTCTTCCAGTCCAGCATTTCTCATGATGTACTCTGCATGTAAGTTAAATAAGCAGGGTGACAATATACAGCCTTGACGTACTCCTTTTCCTATTTGGAACCAGTCTGCTGTTCCATGTCCAGTTCTAACCGCTGCTTCCTGACCTGCATACAGAAATCTCAAGAGGCAGGTCAGGTGGTCTGGTATTCCCATCTCTTTCAGAATTTTCCACAGTTTATTGTGATCCACACAGTCAAAGGCTTTGGCATAGTCAATAAAGCAGAAATAGATGCTTTTCTGGAAGTCTCTTGCTTTTTCCATGATCCAGCGGATGTTGGCCATTTGATCTCTGGTTCCTCTGCCTTTTCTAAAACCAACTTGAACATCAGGAAGTTCATGATTCATGTATTACTGAAGCCTGGCTTGGAGAATTTAGAGTGTTACTTTACTAGCATATGAGATGAGTGCAATTGTGTGGTAGTTTGAGCATTCTTTGGCATTGCCTTTCTTAGGGATTGGAATGAAAACTGACCTTTTCCTGTCCCATGGCCACTGCTGAGTTTTCCAAATTTGCTGGCATATTTTAGTCATACCAAAAATGCCTCTACCTAGAAAGTAGTTCACATATTTCAAGGAATGAAAAAGATGATATAGAGATGGTAAGAACTATTTAAAAAAAAAAAAACAAGATCTTTGGATTTCAAAAAGTAATTAAATATGATGGTAAGCAAGGTCAGCTTGATCAAAGCTGCTGATGGTGACCTGGTAAAAGTGAAGAGCAGAGAAAAAAGAGTATTTTCTGTCTTTCCCCACCATTTCAAACACTACCCAAGAGATTATATGTTAAAATTTGTTAATTTGAGGTATTTGTCACATAGGGATTCAGGTGACACCTGAAGCTGAAATTTAGTAAGAGAGCAGGACTTTTTAATGGCCTACATAGCACAGAAAGGAGGAGATGAGAGGAAAATCTTGTATTTAATGAACCAAATGAAAAAAAGGAAGGGGGTGCAAAGAGAATAGGAAAGGAAAGAAGATAGTGATGCCGGACAAGTGCAACTTGGACATGCTGTGGTACAGTTGACTTCATCCCTTCTTTTGCATTTATAAATCATTTCCAAGGCAATTATTGTGGAAGCAAATGTATATGAAATGCATACATTATTTGGCACTTAGCAGCATACTTCCTATTTGAATGTATTATAGAACATTTAGAAATAGTTTGTTCTTAATTATCCTGGAGAATGAAAAAGAGAAATAAAAGCTGAAAGAAAGTTATTATTGATACATTTCAAAAGAAAATAGTAACCACTTATCTCAGATTTGTTTCTATTGATTATTATTTAAAATGTTATGTTAAAATACCATGAAGTAGAAGACATTTTCCATGGAGAAAAAGGAAGAAAAATCATGTTATGATACTAGGTACCAGCTCTCTATGACAAGACCTTTTTTCCCAAGCGAGTATGATGCAAGTTAAACATTTCAAAGGTTCTATACTTATGCTTGAAAGTGGGATGGGTACACTGTAGCCAGAGAACCTAAATTATAACTTTACTTGATGTAGGAATTCTGAATGTGAGGTGCTGAGAAATCTCCCAAATACAGACTAAAAAATGGGCCAATAGAGAGAATTGTATCTCTCAGATAAGTTTAGAACATAACCCAAATATCTAAGATATTTAATAAAAAAAAAATTTAAGTGATCTCTTCACTCTTACCACTGGCTAATTTTGTTTTCAGCATAATTTTTCCCAGTTTTTTTTTTTTTTCTTTCTGAGCATTGTGGAAAGCAGCCAAAGTTCAGAACAAAAGAAGACAAGTCATTCATCCAATTGTTAATAAAAAATAATTTCCTCTTGTTTGAAATAATATCTTCAGACTTAAGTGTGCTCTTTAGTTTATAGGTTACTAGTTAAATGAAAGTTAATTATTTATAATTGTTTATTAATAAAATAAAAACAAATGTAAAAGATTGATGATTGGGTTAATTTAATAAATAATAATGGTAAAATAATTTGTTGTTCATTATAGCTACATCCTTGCTAGTCAAACCTGGGTCACCTGCATTGCAGGCAGGTTCTTTACTGCCTGAGCCACTGGGGAAGCCCCAGTAGTTACATCCGTGCCACTATTTAAACATACTTCATAATTATCTTTACAAATGAATGAATCAGTAGCATCGGAATTCACTCACATTTAACTCAGCTGTACTGCATTCCTAGATTTGATTATATTGTTTCTGCCCTCATTTGACTGTTATCTGTGTTATCCTCCTCTTCTCCTTTTTCTCTTATTCTTTCTCCTCTTTCTCTTGCCTCCCCTCCCCTTCCTCCCTCAGACTTGTTTTAGATTTTGATGGCTCTGCACATATAAATTATCTCATTGGCAAACATTTATCAGTGGTTCAATACTCTTTCTGATAGTAGATCTTGACACTCAGTAGGATTAAGACAAAAAGAAAAATAATATTATTATGAAATGTTATTGCTAATAAATCAATTTCCTTTGTTGTTTTGATTGATGTAGTCTACAATTCAAATTCCAACTTTTAGATGCTTTTTTGAATCAGAAAATTTACTGCTGTATGAACAATCCATCTACAGATAATTTTAAAACATATCAAAAGTTAATAATTGCATATGTAAGATATTTTAATTTTTTATAATTATTTATCAATATTTAAAAATGAAGTTGCATTTAAAAACTTTGAAAGCTTAATTGAAGACAACACAAAATTCTATATTTTCATTGTCTCAGGTTTAAGGAATAAACAAGACGTTTTCATGATTAAAGGGGTTAAGAATACTGCTTCAGGCTTGAATATACTTGAAGTTTATAGTGCTTTATTTTTCCCTGTAAATTATCAAATTCTCCTTTTCAAATGGACCATGGTGTTTGCCCTTTTAAATTTATGATGAATGCTACACAATTAACATTATCATGACAACTGAAATGTGAAAGCAATAATCCTATAAAAATAATTGCAATAAAATAATCCTGGCATTTTTCAAGTGCAAGAGTAGAAAATATTCTAACTCAGCAACTGATCTTATTTTCTTTTTAAACTTTACTTAACATAAAAATTTGTTCTTACTATTAAACAAATTTCTGTTTTCTTATTTAATGTCCAGTTATATTCTGGATAAGTTTTTGTTTTACTTGCTTTATGAGAATGTAAGAATAGCTTCATGACAAATAAATTCAGCAAATATTAGTTGGTTTACTTATTTTACTTTATATTAGTCACCTTAATTCATTACTGTTGTTACTTTTAAAAACCAATATTTTATTGGAATACCAAATGAGTTAGTTATGTGTAAGCTTTAGCATTATTCACTTTCACTCTATATGCTTTTCTGAATTCTCAAAGACTTTATTAAATGTCCCATATCTATGAATGCATATTACTGTAATTATTTTGTTCAGTATCTTTATCTTGTAGAGCATAGTAGGATTTTGTGTTTCAGCTTTACTTTGCTTAAGTAATTGTTGGCATTTTATGCTTTCCCTTTACAGTCTAATTCATATTACCAGTGAGAATTTGAAGAGAATTGAATGATCCCAGAATTTATCCCCCACTTTTTAATAATGGTGATAGTAAATGTGGTCTTCCTTGATGGTTCAGTGGTAAAGAATTCACCTGCCAGTGCGGGAGATGCAGGTTGGATCCCTGGGTGGAGAAGATTCCCTGCAGAAGGAAATGGCAGCCTACATCAGTAATCTTGTCTAGGAAATCCCATGAACAGAGAGGCCTGTCAGGCTATGGTCCATGGGCTCAAAAAGAGTCAGACATGACTTAGCAACTAAATAACAACACTAATGTATGTGCTATAATTTAAAGTTTATGTATATTATATTTCTGAACAAAGATTCTTATATTCTAATTTCATGAAAAGTTTGATATTTAGTTTCTAAGATCAAATTTGATGATATAAAATAATTTCCATCTATATTCAGTAAAATCATATACTGTAAGTGAGTAAAAAGGAATAGGAAGCATGCTGTGGAAATCAGCAATAGTGAAAGTCAACATGGAAAAATCTCTAAGCTTGGAGTTATGCCTTTATTTATGGAGCTAATTTGAAAAAATATTCTAATCCTATATAATTTATATGATTGTGATGATGATTTTAAATAATTTTAAAATAATTTTGTTCAATGCACTATAAATTTATATTATTATAAAAGAGCATAAAAAGTAAGGTAAGCTAGAAATAAGTACAGCGAAATATGTCTAAGACAGGAAATTACTATGAGAACACACAAGAAAAAAATGAGTCATTTATGAGAACTAAGAGGTATTTAGATATTATCAGAATACCAAGTCAAAATAATGATGAATATGGGCCATTTTTAACACAAATATATTTATAAATTAAGAAAATCTTTTTTCTCCTGTCAAATAAACAACAGCCCAAATAAACTGATTTTTGAAAAAACATTATGCTAGAGAGATTTTGCTGCTTTGACAGGAAAGCCTTCTCATAACCAGTATAAAGACAAATTTCTGAAAATGTTAGTGACTCCAGGAAGTTTACAGGGACTTTACCTTTCTATATCTGTCAATGACAACCAAGATATGAATGTCCTCATGGTAAAATTTAGCCTCTCTTCCAAATTTTTCTTAAGAGTAGATATTAATTGCAACCTCTAAATTTCACCTAAATCTGAAGATAGAATTCACAAGGTTTTTATCTTTTTTTAATGTAGACAAATGTCCAGATTTTAGGCCCTGTTGAAAAAAAAAAAAACATCTGCTTGCTACTCTACAGCAGCTCTTAGGCTCATAAACATTTCTAGACCATAGCATTTTTGATGTACTGTTTTAGGAGTTTCTAATCAAAGCATGCTATATTCTTATGTCTTAACATGTATTTCTAAATTTAATAAAGGGAGAATCTAAATTTCCAAGAAAGAAAAAAAACACATGGAATTAATTGACAAAATAGAACTTTTAAAAGAGTATCCAATTGACGTCCAGTTGACAGCACTAGCATAACCACATGGGCTGTATTAAGGCAATTTTTCTGCACTAATGAGTAGCTATGATTTTCTGGGTGGAATATCTTTTATAAGCTTTGGGACCTATGGATGGGTAGTAACACTGATTAATTTACCAGTTCTCATTCTCTGCATGTTGCTAGAAATGTCTTTCTTTTTCTCCATTCCAGTAAACACTTGATATTAAGAATTACAGTGTTTTATTGTCGAAATGAGGGGAAACTGGCCTTGGGCCTTATTTGGAAATCTATATTCAAGTACATCATCAATCAAATCTTACTGGAATGCCAGTGTGCAGCTGGGTATTACAGATGTTCAGTAGAGTCACTCATCTTCTTTCCACAAAAACAGATCTAGGAAAAAAATTTAAAATAAAAGAAAAACCAGAAGAAATTAATTTTATGTTAGGACTACTTATCTACCAACTAAAAATTATTCCTGTTGACTTCGTTAGCAGCCTGTACTATTTACAATTTCACTATTATTTGTACACATTAAAAACATATACAGAGTTTTGTTTCTTTACATGTTTCCATTTCATTACTTTTTCATTTATTCTAGATATTCACATGACTAACCATGGGAGAGCTATTACTTTGAAATAACTTTATAGTACAACGACATTGCCTTTTACTACTTTGTTGAATGATTTTTGCTTGAATGGGTTAGAATATTTAGAGCACTGGTTTTTATGTATTGGATTGACATTAAGTGACACTAAAATGATATCCTTGAGGTCTTATGTTCATTCAACTGAGTTAGAGTTCATATTCTTAAAATGAAGAAAATGTAGATATGTGCAATATTCTCTGAAGTTTACTTGAAAATAGTTAACTACTTTAGATAACACCTACATTCTTTTGGTTTATTCTGTTTTCCTATTAATTAACATATGTAAGCATTTTTATAATGTCACCTTTAGGTTCAGGAAAGAATGGTAAATCTTTTCATTTTTCTTTTCAAAACTGATTTTTAGTCAAGTACTACATTTTGTGCATTAGGTGAACTATATTATAGTTTAAATTTGCCTAAAAGTCTTATATAAATATTATATAAGATACAGCAGAATCGACTAAGAGTATATATACTCTCATGTGTACAAATATGAAAACAAACATGTATGGTAGATATTTGTCATTAATTTAACTAGCTATTAACAAATCACATATAGACACATTTGTTCTAAAAGAGATTATTTTCCTGATTAAAAGGAGAAAACGCACACACACACACACACACACACACACACACACACACACACACTCCATAGTATTCTAAGAATAAATTTGATGGTAAAATATTTCACAAAAATAATTATTTTAACTTTTACTATTTCTTGTCACCAGACAGTTCATAAGATGACCAAGGAGTACATTACTTCTTAATAGCCTGACAAATTATGTGTATATCTTTTAGAAGCTGATGACTTGAATTGAGAAAACAGGAAAGCATCATTTTGATAGTATTTTTAAATTTAATGCCCTTCACTATGAATATTTTTTAAACTTAGAGACCAGAGAATTTATTATGGAGACTACAAATAAAATAAATTTACATATCTCTTTGCTTAAAAGAAGTAACTATTCAGACAAGATCTTTGACCCACTTGGGTCTTCTACCCAAATTTCACTCATAGTTTTTTTTTTTTTTTTAATATTTTGTTTGAGTGAAACAACACTGCTGGCAAGTTCTGTGTTTCATTTCCTAATGTGTACAAAACTCTGCTATTTGAGTGGCAAATTCACCAGCCAGAAGCTGGCTCCAGACATGTCAGCTATATTGGCACAAGCAGGGCTCAGGTGCCGTTGGAAGTCCCTGCCAGCAGGTCAAAGCCAGCTCAGAGTTGGAATCAGAGCCAGGAATCACATTGGGGTCACCAGACACTGTTAGCAATCACAGCAACAGAATCAGATTTCAGAGAAGCAGTCATAGTCAATAGCCTGTCATAGGCGGGCTTGGTAGATAAATGGGTAGGGGGTGGTGAGACACATACAGCAATTAGTCAACCAATGTTGATCTTTTTGTCCTTTTTGTGTATTTTACATAAATACTAGCCAATCACAGAAGAGGAAATGGAGAATCCTAAGAGTCTGTGAACTGCTTACAATTGATAAGATGATACACAATAAAAAAAAATTGCTCCCAGATTAAAAAAAGCTAGAGATATTTTTATAAGACCACAGCTTACCTCTGATTTTCTGTGTGCTCTGATTTTATACTTTAAATTGCTATATTTAAATTTTGTTTGTTTCCTTCCTTGGTACTTTAAAATTTGGTAATTTAAAATTTCACTCATAAGTATTCTGTTATTGCATGTATTATAAAGGTAGAATAAATAATTACCATTTCAGTCATGTAATTGACCTCTTTTTATTATAGATTTTGACTTCAGAAAATTCTAATAAATATGCTAACTTAAAATATGCTTTCTTTTAGACTGAGTAATTAAACCACCTTAAACAGTTAAAATGGAATTTCAGACCTTCAAGCCAGTTTATAATTGTACTTGTACATTAATACCTGATGTGTTTAACATTTCATCATATCAGGTGGTTATCTTTTAAAGTCTCCATTATGTTAAGTATATACTAAAAATTAATGTGGAGAAAATTTTACAGGACAACTTGAGAAATACACTGTCTTCAGAAGAAAGCCTTTCTCCATATCAGTAACCAAATTCACTCGAAAAGGATTTAAGATAAACTCACTACACCTCACATTTTGTTTCTTAAGTTATGGTTGCTACTAAAGTCCAACTTTCACAGAATAAAATTCTTCTAACAACAATTTAATTTTTTAACCTGAAATACCTAGTATGTAAGGCTGCTGCTGCTGCTGCTGCTGCTGCTGCTAAGTCGCTTCAGTCATGTCCGACTCTGTGCGACCCCAGAGACGGCCGCCCACCAGGCTCCGCCATCCCTGGGATTCTCCAGACAAGAACACTGGAGTGGGTTGCCATCTCCTTCTCCAATGCATGAAAGTGAAAAGTGAAAGTGATGTCGCTCAGTCGTGTCCAACTCTTTACAACCCTATGGACAGCAGCCTGCCAAGGCTCCTCCGTCCATGGGATTTTCCAGGCAAGAGTACTGGAGTGGGTTGCCATTGCCTTCTCCAAGTATGTACGGCTACTGGGTAGTTTTTTGCATCATTCCCTCTCATTGTTGTTATTTAATCATTGTTTCTGAATCTTTTGTGACCCCATGGACTGAAGCCTGCCAGTCTCCTCTGTCAATGAGATTTACCTGGCAAGAATACTGGAATAGATTGCCATTTCCTTCTTCAGGGGATCTTTCTGACTCAGGGATCGAACTCTACAGTGCTTATGAACTATACCTGAGCAACATTTAGCAGAATAAGACCATCTACACAAAGCACATTAATATTTGAAAAAAGAGAAAGATCTAACTTACTCAAAACTGAAGAAAAATTCTAAGTGAAAAGTCTAAAAATAAAATTGATGCTGGGATAATGGAACTTCATCTTATAAAAACATGTATATCTAAAATATTATTTATTTAATAACAAAATGTAAATATATGTTCCATAGCAAAAATTGTAAAATTATATTTGTGTGGTGTAATTTTCTAATAAAATCCAAGTAAAATGAATAATACTCAATAGTTGTAAAAGACATCTGGGTTTATTTGAACATTTGTTTCAAAAGTGGTCAAAAGAAAAGAAATAAGCAGTTTAATAAAATAAGTATCAAAAATCCTCTTTTTCTTAACAGATTACAGATCAACTTTCTTTCATATTCTTCTCATTCCCTAACACTTTGTGAAAACTACAAATATTTGGTTTTTTGAATGGAACTAATAAACCTCAGATATGCAGATGACACTACCCTTATGGCAGAAAGTGAAGAGGAAGTAAAAAGCCTCTTGATGAAAGTGAAAGAGGAGAGTGAAAAAGTTGGCTTAAAGCTCAACATTCAGAAAACGAAGATCATGGCATCTGGTCCCATCACTTCATGAGAAATAGATGGGGAAACAGTGGAAACAGTGTCAGACTTCATTTTTGGGGGCTCCAAAATCACTGCAGATGGTGACTGCAGCCATGAAATTAAAAGACGTTTACTCTTTGGAAGGAAAGTTATGACCAACCTAGATTGCATATTCAAAAGCAGAGATATTACTTTGCCAACAAAAGTCCGTCTAGTCAAGGCAGTGGTTTTTCCAGTGGTCATGTATGGATGTGAGAGTTGGACTGTGAAGAAAACTGAGCACCGAAGAATTGATGCATTTGAACTATGGTTTTGGAGAAGACTCTTGAGAGTCCCTTGGACTGCAAGGAGATCCAACCAGTCCATTATAAAGGAGATCAGTCCTGGGTGTTCATTGGAAGGAATGATGCTAAAGCTGAAACTCCAATACTTTGGCCACCTCATGCGAAGAGTTGACTCATTGGAAAAGACTCTGATGCTGGGAGGGATTGGGGGCAGGAGGAGAAGGGGACGACAGAGGATGAGATGGCTGAATGGCATCACTGACTCGATGGACATGAGTTTGAGTGAACTCCGGGAGTTGGTGATGGACAGGGAGGCCTGGCGTGCTGCGATTCATGGGGTCGCAAAGAGTAAGACACAACTCAGTGACTTAACTGAACTGAACTGAAAAAGGATTGGAGAAGGAGATGGCAACCCACTTCAGTATTCTTGCTTGAGAAATCCCCTAGATAGAAGAAGTCTGGTGGGCTACTACAGTCCATGGGTTAGCAAAAGGGTTAGACATGAGTTAGCAACTGAACAAAAGGAGGCTATTTAGACACAAAAACTGAAATTGATAAAAAAGATTCAAAATATGGTCATGGCAAACATATTTAGGCAAGGAAATGAAAACAAATCTATGCATGCATACATTTTATTCAGGCATTCTGCTAAGAATTTTTATTTTGTTTTTTAACCTGTTTTGATCTTCACAACAATCTTAATTGAAAAGCACATTTTCCCCCATTATACAAGTGAATTGAGACTTTGAGATTAAATAGTCTGAAGTCAAGAGTGCTATTAACAGATAAAACCACATTTGATTCAAATTTCAGTCAAAATGTTCTGTAATAGCAAATTTTTGCATTACAAGGTTGACCAATCAACAATACTTCTTAATGGCCCTGGCTTTCTATACAGCGACTGCATCACTCCCTTTCCACCGTCCAAGCTGTTGTATGTGCAGCTCCTGATCTGACTGTGCACAGGTAGTAATAGAGTAGAGTGGAAAAGGAGATCTGTGTCTGGCACAGATCTCCACTAAGATTAATGGCTAATCGCACCAGTGCTAACATGCCACTCGGAAATCAATGATTGCTACTAAACTTTTATGCCCTTTGGTATTCCTCTCAGACTCCCTAGTCAAATTACCAGGGAAACCAGTGACAGTCTTTCTCTTTCTCTCAAAAATCATAGTTGTTCTAAAGGCTCAGATTTCTATTAACTGAAGAACAGAAAAATTTTCTCTACTACAAAAATCTGGAAATCACTATTATTTTATTTGCCCAACTCCTTTTTATAATTACTAAGAATCTGCAATATCCCTAAAGTTTTGCCTGTAGACATACCTCACAATCACCTGTGTGCTAAGTTACCTCAGTTGTGTCTAACTATTTGAAACCCTGTGGACTGCAGCCTGCCAGGCTCCCCTGTCCATAGGATTCTGCAGGTGAGATTACTGGAGAGGTTGCCATGTCCTCCTCCAGAGGATCTTCCCAGTTAGGGATCGAACTCACATCTCTTATGTCATGCTGGTTCTTTACCACTACCATGTCAAAGCTGTATATTTTCAACCTGCTTATTTAATTTCTAAGCCGAGTACATCATGCAAAATTCTGGGCTGGATGAAGTACAAGCCAGGTCAAGATTGCCAGGTGAAATATCGATAACCTCAGACATGCAGATGACACTACCGTTATGCCAGAAAGTGAAGAGGAACTAAAGAGCCTCTCGATGAAGGTGAAAGAAGAGAATGAAAAATATGGCTTAAAATTCAACATTCAAGAAACTAAGATCATGGTAGCTGGTCATATCACTTCATGGCAAATAGATGGAGGTAAAATGGAAACTGTGGAAGACTTTACTTTTTGGAGCTCTAAAATCACTGCAGATGGTGACTTCAACCATGAAATTAAAAGACACTTGCTCCTTGGAAGAAAAGCTATGGCAAACCTAGACAGCATATTAAAAAGCAGAGACATTACTATAGATGGTCCCTATAATCATAGCCATGGTTTTTCCAGTGAAATGAAGTGAAGTGAAAGCTGCTCAGTCATATCTAACTCTTTGTGACCCCATGGACTATACAGGACCTGGATTTCTCCAGGCCAGAATACTGGAGTGAGTAGCCTTTCCCTTCTGCAGGGGATCTTCCCAACCCAGGGATCAAACCCAGGTCTTCTGCACTGCAGGCGGATTCTTGACCAGCTGAGCCAAAAAGAAAGCACAAGAAAACTGGAGTGCATAGCCTATCCCTTCTCCAGCAGATCTTTCCAACCCAGGAATCGAACTGGGGTCTCATGCATTGCAGGTGGATTCTTTACCAACTGAACTATCAAGGAAGCCAGTAGTCGTGTATGAGTGTGAGAAGTGGACCATAAAGCAAACTAGTACAGCCACTATGGAAAACAGTGTGGAGATTCCTTACAAAACTGGAAATAGAACTGCCTTATGACCAGCAATCCCACTGCTGGGCATACACACCGAGGAAACCAGAATTGAAAGAGACACATGTACCCCAGTGTTCATCGCAGCACTGTTTATAATAGCCAGGACATGGAAGCAACCTAGATGTAAATCAGCAGATGAATCGATAAGAAAGCTGTGGTACATATACACAATGGAGTATTACTCAGCCATTAAAAAGAATACATTTGAATCCGTTCTAATGAGGTGGATGAAACTGGAGCCAATTATACAGAGTGAAGTAAGCCATAAAGAAAAACACAAATACAGTATACTAATGCATATGTATGGAATTTAGAAAGATGGTAATGATAACCCTGTATGCGAGACAGCAAAAGAGACACAGATGTATAGAACAGTCTTTTGGACTCTGTGGGAGAGGGAGAGGGTGGGATGATTTGACAGAATGGCATGGAAACATGTATAATACCATATAAGAAATGAATCACCAGTCTAGGTTTGATGCAGGGTGCAGGATGCTTGGGGCTGGTGCACTGGGATGATCTGGAGGGATGGTGTGGTGGGGGGGGGAGGTGGGAGGGGGGTTCAGGATTGGGAACATGTGTACACCCGTGGCGGATTCATGCTGATGTGTGGCAAAACCAATACAATATTTTAAAGTAAGTAATAATAATAAAGAAAGAAAGAAAAAAGAAAGCTGAATACTGAAGAATTGATACTTTTGAACTGAGCGACTGAACAACAACAAACCACAATCACCTGGGGTACGTATTAAAATGCAGGTTTCTTGAGTGCCTCCAGACATAAAGCATTAAATCTCTAAGGATGGTACTTAGGAATCTCCTTTTTAAAACATACTTCCTTGAGGATTTTTAGATACATTAATATTACATGAGTCTATTTGCATTTATTAATACTTATATTTCAGACAAAACAAATAATTACAGAGAAACCAGCAACACTGACCAATAGGCCACAGAATCTAAAATTAAGATGGGAGAAAATGCAAATCAAGAATTCCTGGCATCAATATTTATCTTGCATTTTTAGCTACCTCAGAAATCCTTGGAGAAGAAATTTCCAGAAATTTAACAGTCAGAAAATAGTCACAGTAATCATTATTTTCAGGAAGAATGCTTAGAAATAATTTAGTGGATAGTTTTATCTCTTTTATGTTCTGAATTTTCAGATTTTTCTCATTTTTATAAATATTTTATATATATACCATTTGAATGTATATGAATTTATATAAATATTATATTAGTATTTATATATTAAATATAAGACAATAAAATAACTACCAAACTAATGTACTTTGCAACACTCTATGCAGTAAAATTTCAAATAGTGAATTTCAAATAATGTTTACAAAAATACTTTTGTTAAAGTTCTTACAGTATACTAGGAAGGCTTCTCAAATTATTATTGATTTGTCTTTCTTTTTCAGACTCAGTCATTCACAGATTGAACCACTGTAGGTAAACCATTGGATTCCAAAGGGATGGCATTATAAATTTCTTTAACCCTCATTTAGTACTTCAAGGCAAAATTACAAAAATGCTTATTTAATTATCAGCATATGCTTGGTATCTTTAACAGTGGGATTGGACAAGATTCATTAAATAAAAATGGAATAAATTTTACCTAGCATTGTGAGTCAGGGCAATCTGCAACATAGAAAAATTCCATTTTGCTTTTTTTCCCTCTCTAATCTGAAAGATGATGCTGTGAAAGTGCTGCACTCAATATGCCAGCAAATTTGGAAAACTCATTAGTGGCCACAGGACAGGAAAAGGTCAGTTTTCATTCCAATCCCAAAGAAAGGCCAATGCCAAAGAATGTTCAAACTACCACACAATTGCACTCATCTCACATGCTAGCAAAGTAATGCTCAAAATTCTCCATGCAATGCTTCAATAGTACATGAAGTGAGAAATTCCAGATGTTCAAGCTGGATTTAGAAAAAGTAGAAAAACCAAAGATCAAATTACCACCATCTGCTGGATCACAGAAAAAACAACAGAATTCCAGAAAAACATATATTTCTGCTTTATTGACTGCACTATAACCTTTGTGTGGATCACAACAAACTGTAGAAGATTCTTAAAGAGATAGGAATACCAGACCACCTGTCCTGCCTCCTGAGAAATCTGTATTCAGGTCAAGAAGCAACACTTGGTATCGTACGTGGAGCAACAGACAGGTTCCAAATTGGGAAAGGAGAACATCAAGGCTGTATATTGTCACCCTGCTTATTTAACTTATATGCAGAGTACATCATGTGAAATGCTGGGCTGGATGAAGCACAAGCTGGAATCAAGTTTGCCAGGAAAAACATCACCAACCTCAAATAAGTGGATGACCACCCTTATGGCAGAAAGCAAAGAGGAACTAAAGAGCTTCTTGATGAAAGTGAAAAAGGAGAGTGAAAAAGCTGGCTTAAAAATTGACATCAAAAAAACTAAGTTCATGGCAACCGTCCCATCACTTCATGGCAAATAGATGGGGAAGCAGTGGCAACAGTGACAGACTTTATTTTCTTGGGATCCCAAATCACTGCAGATGGTGACTGCAGCCATGAAATGAAAAGACACTTGCTCCTTGGAAGAAAAGCTATGACCAACCAAGATAGCATATTAAAAAGCAGAGGCATACTTTGCCAACAAATTTCTGTCTGGTTAAAACTGTGGTTTTTCCAGTAGTCATGTCTGGGTGTGAGAATTGGGCCATAAAGAAAGCTGAGCGCCAAAGAATTTTGATGCTTTTGAACTGTGGTGTTGGAGAAGACTCTTGAGAGTCCCTTGGATGGCAAGGGAAAAAAATCCAGTTAATCCTAAAGGAAATCAATTCTGAATATTCACTGGAAAGACAGATGCTAACGCTGAAGTTCCAAGACTGGCCACCTGATGCGAAGAACCGACTCATTGGAAAGACCCCTGATGCTGGGAAAGACTGAAGGCTGGACAAGAAGGGGATGATAGAGGATAACATGGCTGAATGACAACACTGACTTGATGGAGATGAATTTGAGCAAGCTCTGGGAGTTGGTGATGGACACAGAAGCCTGGCGTGCTGCAGTACATGGGGTCACAAAGAGTCAGACGACTGAGTGACTTAAGTAAACTGAACTACTACAATCATATCAGTAATGTCACTGCTTCAGTTCAGTTCAGTTCAGTCACTCAGTCGTGTCCGACTCTTTGCAACCCCATGAATCGCAGCACGCCAGGCATCCCTGTCCATAACCAACTCCCGGAGTTCACTCAGATGCACGCCCATCGAGTCAGTGATGCCATCCAGCCATCTCATCCTCTGTCGTCACCTTCTTCTCCTGTCCCTAATCCCTCCCAGCATCAGTGTCTTTTCCAATGAGTCAACTCTTCACATGAGGTGGCCAAAGTACTGGAGTTTCAGCTTTAGCATCATTCCCTTCAAAGAAATCCCAGGGCTGATCTCCTTCAGAATGGATTGGTTGGATCTCTATGCAATCCAAGGGACTCTCAAGAGTCTTCTCCAATACCACAGTTCAAAAGCATCAATTCTTCAGCGCTCAGCCTTCTTCACAGTCCAACTCTCACATCCATACATGACCACAGGAAAAACCATAGCCTTGACTAGACGGACCTTAGTCGGCAAAGTAATGTCTTTGCTTTTCAATATGCTATCTTGGTTGGTCATAACTTTTCCTCTAAGGAGTAAGTGTCTTTTAATTTCATGGCTGAAGTCACCATCTGCAGTGATTTTGGAGCCCCCAAAAATGAAGTCTGACACTGTTTCCACTGTTTCCCCATCTATTTGCCATGAAGCGATGGGACCAGATGCCATGATCTTAGTTTTCTGAATGTTGAGCTTTAAGCCAACTTTTTCACTTTCTACTTTCACTTTCATCAAGAGGCTTTTTAATTCCTCTTCACTTTCTGCCATAAGGGTGGTGTCATCTGCATATCTGAGATGATTGATATTTCTTGTGGCAATCTTGATTCCAGCTTGTGCTTCTTCCAGCCCAGGATTTCTCATGATGTACTCTGCATATAAGTTAAATAAGCAGGGTGACAATATACAGCCTTGATGTACTCCTTTTCCTATTTGGAACCAGTCTGTTGTTCCATGTCCAGTTCTAACTGTTGCTTCCTGACCTGCATATAGGTTTATCAAGAGGCAGGACAGGAGGTCTGGTATTCCCATCTCTTTCAGAATTTTACGCAGTTTATTGTGATTCACACAGTCAAAGGCTTTGGCATAGTCAAGAAAGCAGAAATAGATGCTTTTCTGGAACTCTCTTGCTTTTTCCATGATCCAGCAGATGTTGGCCATTTGATCTCTGGTTCCTCTGCCTTTTCTAAAACCAGCTTGAACATCTGGAAGTTCACGGTTCACGTATTGCTGAAGCCTTGCTTGGAGAATTTTGAGCATTACTTTACTAGCATGTGAGATGAGTGCAATTGTGCGGTAGTTTGAGCATTCTTTGGCATTGCCTTTCTTTGGGATTGGAATGAAAACTGACCTTTTCCAGTCCTGTGGCCACTGCTGAGTTTTCCAAATTTGCTTGCATATTGAGTGCAGCACTTTCACAGCATCATTTTAGGATGATGCTTTGCCAAAGCAAAAACAATACCCAGTTGTGGTTGTGACTGGTGATAGAAGCAAGGTCCAATGCTGTAAAAAGCAATATTGCATAGGAACCTGGAATGTCTGGTCCATGAATCAAGGCAAATTGGAAGTGGTCAAACAAGAGATGGCAAGAGTGAACGTCAACATTCTAGGAATCAGCAAACTAAAATGGACTGGAATGGGTGAATTGAACTCAGATGACCATTATATCTACTACTGCAGGCAGGAATCCCTCAGAAGAAATTCAGTAGCCATCATGGTCAACAAAAGAGTCCAAAATGCAGTACTGGGATGCAGTCTCAAAAATGACAGACTGATCTCTATTCGTTTCCGAGGCAAACCATTCAATATCACGATAATCCAAGTCTATGCCCCAACCAGTAATGCTGAAGAAGCTGAAGATGAATGGTTCTATGAAGACCTACAAGACCTTTTAGAGCTAACACCCAAAAAAGATGTCCTTTTCATTATAGAAGACTGGAATGCAAAAGTAGGAAGTCAAGAAACACCTGGACTAACAGACAAATTTGGACTTGGAATGTGGAATGAAGCAGGACAAAGACTAATAGAGTTTTGCCAAGAAAATGCACTGGTCATAGCAAACACCCCCTTCCAACAACACAAGAGAAGACTCTACACATGGACATCACCAGATGGTCAACACTAAAATCAGACTGATTATATTCTTTGCAGCCAAAGATGGAGAAGCTCTATACAGTCAACAAAAACAAGACCAGGAGCTGACTGTGGATCAGATCATGCACTCCTTATTGCCAAATTCAGACTTAAATTGAAGAAAGTAGGGAAAACCACTAGACCATTCAGGTATGACCTAAATCAAATCCCTTATGATTATACAGTGGAAGTGAGAAATAGATATAAGGGATTAGGTCTGATAGATAGAGTGCCTGATGATCTATGGACAGGGGTTCGCGACATTGTACAGGAGACAGGGATCAAGGCCATCCCCATGGAAAAGAAATGCAAAAAAGCAAAATGGCTGCATGAGGAGGCCTTACAAATAGCTGTGAAAAGAAGAGAAGTGAAAAGCAAAGGAGAAAAGGAAAGATATAAGCATCTGAATGCAGAGTTCCAAAGAACAGCAAGAGATAAGAAAGCCTTCTTCAGCAATCAATGCAAATAAATAGTGGAAAACAACAGAATGGGAAAGACTAGAGATCCCTTCAAGAAAATTAGACACCAAGGGAACATTTCATGCAAGGTGGGCTCGATAAAGGACAGAAATGGTATGGACCTAACAGAAGCAGAAGATATTAAGAAGAGGTGGCAAGAATACACAGAAGAACTGTACAAAAAGGATCTTCATGACCCAGATAATCATGATGGTGTGATCACTCATCTAGAGCCAGACATCCTGGAATGTGAAGTCAAATGGGCCTTAGAAAGCATCACTACGAACAAAGCTAGTGGAGGTGATGGAATTCCAGTGGAGCTGTTTCAAATCTTGATAGATGATGCTGTGAAAGTGCTGCAGTGTCACTGCTTACCATTTAAAAATCCTGGTCTTTTTGTCCTACATCCCTTGTTCTCACCTCTCAGAAATGGTGGCTCTTTTTGCTTCTGGTTTTCTTAGAATTCACATTTCCTTTTCCCCAGGTCCCTTTGCCTGTATGGGTTCAATGAATCATTATGCCCTAATCTCATTTCTCTAGATCATTAACTTTATTTTTGTCCTTTTTTCATTAAAATTTTGAATATTTTTTGCACTAAATTATTAATGAGGAAATGTGATCTGAGCTACCATATTCAGGCACTTTGAATTTAAAGCCAAAGACAATTATAGTGAATAATGTTACACTTTTTAAACTGAGGTGTTTGACCACGGGCATATTTCTAGATATGTTAATTCAGCATATATACCACATCTAAAATAATTAAGAGTGTTAATTTTTATTAATTTGTTATTATTAGGATCAGATTTTATGCTGAGAATAAAAATAAGACACAGTGCCTGGAAGGCACTTACTGGCTAGCAGATTCATGAAGAGAAATATAAATCCCTGGGGTGTCTGACAAAGATTCATTACACTTAGAAATACCCCTACTAAATAGTCTATATTTTGATATATGATCTTCTTTAGTCAGAACAATTAATTTCACAATGTCTAACTTAAATTGAAGCTGGTTAGGATCACTTTTAACATTGTTTTTATTTTTGGTAGTTACAATATAAATTAGATTATTTCTTAAGTTATATATATTAAAAAAAATCTGTCCATACCAAGGAAGCTAATATTAATGGTTAACAAATTACTATAATTTTTCCAACATTATTGTCACAACCATGATGGTTTTAACTCCTTAGACTTTAGAATCATTATTTTGAAGACCTTATTCTGATGAGGTGTATGTTGATTTGTGATAACGCCTTCCTAGAAATGAAGCCAGAGAAGGCAATGGCAACCTACTCCAGTACTCTTGCCTGGAAAATCCCATGGACAGAGGAGCCTGGTGGGCTGCAGTCCATGGTGTTGCTAAGAGTCGGACACGACTGAGCGACTTCACTTTCACTTTTCATTTTCATGCATTGGAGAAGGAAATGGCAACCCATTCTAGTGTTGTTGCCTGGAGAATCCCAAGGACAGCAGAGCCTAGTGGGCTGCCATCTTTGGGGTCACACGGAGTCAGACATGACTGAAGTGACTTAGCAGCAGAAATGAAGCACTGAATCATATGCTCAGGCCCTATGTAAAAATAAAAGATAAAAGAGACAAAACAGGGAGAAAGGACTTAAAATTAAAAAAATGGTAAGGAAATAAATGTAAGTAACAGAAGTAAACTGGAAGAAGCACAAGCTGGAATCAAGATTGCCACAAGAAATATCAATAACCTCACATATATAGATGACACCACCCTCATGGCAGAAAGCGAAGAGGAACTAAAAAGCCTTTTGATGAAAGTGAAAGAGGAGAGTGAAAAAGTGGCTTAAAGCTCAACATTCAGAAAACGAAGATCATGGCATTTGGTCCCATCACATCATGGGAAATAGATGGGGAAACAGTGGAAAAAGTGTCAGACTTTATTTTTTGGGGCTCCAAAATCACTTCAGATGGTGATTGCAGCCATGAAATGAAAAGATGTTTACTCCTTGGAAAGAAAGTTATGACCAACCTAGGGAGCATATTAAAAAGCAGAGATATTACTTTGCCAACAAAGGTCCATCTAGTTAAGGCTATGGTTTTTCCAGTTGTCATGTATGGATGTGAGAGTTGGACTGTGAAGAAAGCTGAGCACTGGAGAATTGATGCTTTTGAACTGTGGTGTTGGAGAAGACTCTTGAGAGTCCCTTGGACTGCAAGGAGATCCAATCAGTCCATCCTAAAGGAGATCAGTCCTGGGTGTTCATTGGAGGACTCTTGCTGAAGCTGAAACTCCAATACTTTGGCTACCTCATGCAAAGAGTTGACTCACTGGAAAAGACTGATGCTGGGAGGGATTGAGGGCAGTAGGAGAAGGGGACCACAGAGGAGAAGATGGCTGGATGGCATCACCGACTCGATGCACATGAGTTTGAGTGAACTCGGGGAGTTGGTGATGGACAGGGAGGCCTGGCTTGCTGTGATTCATGGGGTCTCAAAGAGTTGGACATGACTGAGCGACTGAACCGAACTGAACAGAACAGAACAGAAATTAGCTAAGTTTTGTCTCTTAAATTCCTTACATTAAGAAAATAAAGCATGGAATTTATTTGTTTGGGTGGGTGATACTAAAAAGACATTGCAATTTAGTGTTTGATTTCTTAATAATTTGAGGAATAAGGTAGCATTGCAATAGAACATCTGTGTTAAAATAATTAGTAAGAGGGGCAGGATAAATAAATCATGTCAAATAGAATGCCCATAGGGTTGATGATCTTTGACAGTCTGGACCTGGATGGATTTTAGTAAATCTCACTTATCTAAAGTTAATTATCTGAAACTGAAATATTCATAATCTAGTCAAGAAGTCAAAAAGCATTCTCTCTCCTAAAATGTTTTAAGAAGTCAAAACGTAATAGTGAAACATTGCACTGAAGATACATGGCTAAATGTCCTAGTTTACGGGTAGGGGCAAGGGTAAGACTAAGTTGCTTTAAAACTTCTTTATAAGGATTTCTCCTTGCCTAACAGTGTTGCATGAATAAAATATCACTATATTTATAAAGTGAATAAGTTGGAAAAATTTTTAATCCTTCAGATTGCATGTAATATAAATGGCTATGCTAAAATAAACTTGATGGTATGCAGATATATGAATTCAATTAAATAATGCATGAATGGTAAGGGAATTGAAAATGAACTTAAATAATTTCAGACATATAAGTACACTTTCATTACATTGTCAATCCTGTATTTATGTAGCAACTATATAGTATAGAGAATAACATTTTCTATAATTTGTGTTCATGGTAAATAAATCAATTAAGATGGCAGAGTAGTAAGATCCTGAGCTTACTTTCTTCTACAGACACACCAAAATCACGGCCATGTATAGAATTATCTCTGAGAATGACTCATAAAGGATTTTCTGCAACAGAAGAAAAGGCCACACTGAGAACCTTAGGAGGGACAGAGACTTGGTCTAGTCAGAACCCACACTCCCAGTGCAATAATCCACAAGAGGGATTATAATCCACAACTGTGGAGGTCTCTTCTGAGGAGGTTTGAGGGGCTGAAGCCTCACACTGAACTTCCCAGACCAGGACACCGGTACTGGGAAAATAAGTCTCCATAGTGTCTGGCTCTAAAACCAGCAGGGCTTACTACTTCTGGGAGAGCACGAGGTCTAGAGGAAATGGAAACTCTGCTCTTGAAGGACTCATTTTACACTCTCACTTACTCCGAGACCCAGCACAGAGGCAGTCACTTGAAAAGTGCTTGAGTCATAGGAGAGGGATATTCATTGACTAATTTTAATGAATATGCCTGAAGGGAGGGGATCTGATAGAACTTTCTCTGGGGATGGAAGACTATTAAGTGCCATTTATTCTTTTTCTGTTTTCCATCAGTTGGCTTGACACTCTCATCAATTTTGTCACTCTCCATCAATTTAGCTAAAGCTGAGGGCCCCTGCTCTGGTGTTCTCCTGAGGACTTCCCCCTCTCATCCTCCCCACCACAGCTAGCCCCTCAAAAGCAGCTTCCACACTAGGGAACTCTGAACACCAGCATACCTCCAGCAATCATGGCCATACCACTCAGTTAGCCATCCTGGGGACCAACCATGTACATGTGCACACCCACAGGAGTCATGTCTGGGTCTTGCAGCCAGCCTGCATGGGATCCAACCTCATAAGGCCAGAACAAGTCACCCAACCACAGTAGGAGGGCATACCCAGTCCACACAGGAGTACCCCTGGAGCACCTGGATTTTATGACCTTTGGGGATTGTGTCATTGGACTTACAGGACACCTTCTACATAACACCACACTCTCAAGACTAGGAGGTGTGGCCAATATACTGAACACATAGAAACAAACAAAGAAAGTTAGGAAGAGTGAGAAGACCAAGAATAGCTTTCAAAAGAAAGAGCAAGACAAAACTTCAGGAAAAGAACTAAATAAAGGGAAGATAAGTAATTTATAAGATAAAGAATTCAAAGTAAGACTCATAAAGATCCTCATTGAACTTGGGAGAAGAATGGATCAACTCAGTGAGAACTTCAACAAAGAAACTGGAAATATTAAACACAGCCCATCAGAACTGAAGAATACAATAACTGCAATGAAAAAATATACTAAGAGGAAATCAATAGCAGATTGGAGGTTGCAGAAGAGAGGATCAGCAATCTGGAAGGCAAAGCAATGTAAACCACCCAACCAGAACAGTAAAAAGAAAAAAGAAAAAAATAAATGAGGATAGCTTAAGGGACCTCTGAGTACAAGTTATGCTAACATTTCCATGTTAGTTCATTAGTTAGACACTATAAAAAAAGGAAAGTAAAGCTATTTGAAGAAATAATGGCTGAAAATTTCCCTAACCTGATGAAACAAAGAGACATTCCTTCAAATGCAGGAAGCACAAAATCTTCTAAGCATGATGAACTTAAAGAGACCCACACCATGGCACGTTATATTTAAAATGTTGAAAGTCAAATTGAGAATCTTAAAAGCAGCAAGAAAAAGACAATTACATGCATACAAGAGACTCCCCATAAGACTAACAGCTGATTTTTCAGCAGAAACTTTATAGGACAGAAGGGACTGATAGATAAAATAGGTAAAGAGGATTAAGAGGTACAAACTACTAGTCATAAAATAAATAAGTCATGAGAATGTGATATCCAGAATAAATAAGGATTATAATCAATAATAACACAGTAACTTTGTATGTTAACAGATGGTGATCAAATTCCTAAAGCATATAAATGTTGAAGCAATATGTTGTACAACTTAATATAATATTGTACATAAATTATACTTTAATAAAATAAGCAAATTTTTAAAAAAAGCAAATAAAGCAATTCAAGAAGTAATTGGCCTCATTTGTCTCCCTATAGATACACACTTTCTGGACTAGGTAAAATTAGAATGGGAGATTTGATCAAAGTTAATTCAGGCATAAAAGCTGTTCAATACATGGAAAACAAACATTAACCAAATTGTAGAGGAGTAAAAGAATAATCCACAAGATAAAAAAAGAGGATTTACATTTCTACCTTTGACATACACTGAAGATACAGCATACAGAACCCTGAGAGTACAGGCTTGGAAACTTTCTAGGCACAAACTTTCTTGAGTTTGGAAACTTTCTTGCTCTTGAGCTTGCAGTTCTATGGAGAGAGATGAGCATCAAAGATTTGCAATTTAAGTTGTGTTTGGTTTTTGATATTTGACAGGCTTATAGACCAAAATGACTTTTCTGGCTGTACAGATTATATCATGTTAGTGTCAAATTGAAATTCTAATCATTTCTTATTTCACCCTTATTCTGTGAAATTTTAAAAAATCCTAAAAAAATATATTTTCTCCTTTCAATAAAAAAATAATATTTTTTATTAAGTATAGCACTAGTGCATATACTTTTGAATACATCATCTATGCAGTTTTTTTTTTCATAGTTTGAAAGAAAGTTATATATAAAAAAAAACCCTGGGTCATTTAATCTGTGGAGTATATTAAGAGAAATCAAAGGCTGGCCGTTCTGCAAATTTACACTCAATATAAATTTTATCAAATACTCCATTGCAGATAAAATTCTGGACTTAAGGGGAATAAGCTTGATTCAGCAAAATATTTCCAATCTTCTAAGAAACTTCCTTTAACATATTACATTCTGTAATTGTTATGTAGATTTGGTGTGATATAAAGACTGCTTAAGTGAAATATGACATCTTATTCTTAGTATTCTGTTTTTCAAGGTAATAATATATAAGAAATTCATATATTCTTGCAGTTTCCTGAAATTTCCTGTGTGCATGTATTCAAGTTTGCACAGACATCTGAAATATATCTGTGCTATTGCATAACTATAATATGGGTGAATAAAAGATAGTTCAAATTAAATTTTAAAATATAATTCCTTTTATATAAATTGAATTAGTAAAATAATTATACATCAAAGTGTATTACTGCATTATAGTTTATTCACTCCAAGGTATTTTTCTAGTATGCATGAAAATGACTTTTCTGTCAAAACAAATTTGAATTTTATGGATATGCTGAAATTCAATATATACTCTATAAACATCTAATTTATGACATTTACTTGCTTCTTCTTGAGAACATGGGAGTCACAAGTACACAGGTTTTCACTGCTACCATCACTAAGTTAAAAAAAAATGACACATTAAAAGATGCTCAGTATCTTTGAGATACTGAGATATCATGAGATATCACCTCATACCTGTCAGAACAACCATCATCAAAAAGAATAAAAATAACAAATGTTGGTAAAAATGTGGGAAAAAGGGAAACCTCATATACTGTTGGTGGAAATGTAAGTTAGTGCCACCACTGTGCAAAAGAGTTTTTTCAAAAAACTAAAAAGAGAACTACCATATAACCCAGCAATTCCACTCCTGGGTATATATCTGAAAAAAAAAAAAAAAAAAAAGAAACAGAAATGCTAATTCTAAAAGATACATGCATCCCAGTGTTCATAGCAACATTACTCAAAACTGCCAAAATATAAAAGCAACCTAAGTAAAAGAACATATGATATTCTTGTAGACTTAATATATGTATATATTAATATATTGTTGTTTTGTCACTAAGTCATGTCCGAACCTTTGTGACCCCCATGGACTTTAGCCCGCCAGGCTCCTCTGTCCATGGGATTTCCTAGGCAAGAATACTGGAGTGGGTTACCATTTCCTTCTCCAAGGGATCTTCCTGACCAAGGTATTGAACCTGCATTTCCTATAAATTGAATGTTACCTTTACAATTTTATGAAAATTGAAAAGTGGGAAAACAAGCAAACAAAAAAAGAGGGAAAAACAAACAAACAAACAAACAGAGGGCCAGGTTCAATACAAAGGCAAGGAACTAATATTTTCTAGTACTACCTGCTGTACCAGGTAATGAGTTACTTAATTGAAACCATGTAATAATGCTGTGAATTAAATTCTCACTCCATTTCACAAAGTGGTACATTTTTAGAGGAAATAAGCAATATTTCTAACATTAAACTACTAGGAAATAAATGTAATTGATATTGAAATCCAAGACAGTTTGAATCCAAAGATCTCATTATGAAAACAATAAATCACTTTGTACATTCATGGTACTTTTAAAGCTTCTACAATATCCGAAGGATAGTTCTGAGCACTTTTTATAATTTCAAACTTTCCTGTGCCAAATCTTTTTTCTATTATACTTAACTTCTTAAAAAAAATTATTATCATTGAGTTTACCTAATTAGAAAAAATACATGATATGCAGATGGAGAAAAGATAGCTTATAACAACTAACATAACTAAACTCTGAATTATTTTTTCTTATTGATCTATGTTAACAATAGGATAATTCATTATGATTTAGAATTAAAAGTGTGCTATAAACTGTCTTATGGTTGACTTGTGTTACATGAAATATTCTTGATTCAGAGAGATGATACATGAAATATGCTTGAGGAACATTATACATGGAAAGAATAATGCTTACCCGATAATAACAAGATTCTGCTTTTATAATAATGGCTTAGTTTAGCTATAGTTGGGAAATTAGTAATGAATTCTAAGTACAGATGTGTAGGAATTTATAAAAATATGAAGCTATAAAAAGAGTTGGTTTTATTGACAAGCCATAGCTAAAATATTTGCTCTGATCATTCACTGAATAATTTCGATATCCCCAATGTTAGGGCCAGCAAGTCAATTCACTACAAGTTCTGGGCAAAAATAGTCATTTAAAAAATCTTCATAAAACTTCACATTATCTCAAATGTTCTGTACTTATTATTAGACCTTTAATTTCACCGAGATTGTATTCACCTACAAAATATTTTTTTTTAAAAATTAAATTACCAGCTTCAGAATGCAACTTGCAAATGGGCAGTAATAATTTCATTGAATTCTTCCTGGATAAGTTATTGTGATTTCTCTTTTGTCTTCTCACCAGAGAAAACTGTTATCAATGTGCCTTTAGCTTGCCATCTAAGTTGTAGAAATTAAAATCCTCAGAGGGGCCATTTATTATCAAGTAACTCAAATGACTGAGTCAGAACAATTCAGCACTTGGAAACTGTAGTTACTTAGCTTCTGTTTCTAATTTCAGCTTAGTCTGTGAAAAAAATTAAGAAAGCTTTAACAGATACATGCCTTTTAAAATTCTGGCTTCAGCTAATACACAGGAAGTCATCTTTCTCCTAAGACTGGCATTTATTTTCTTTATAAAGAATAACACATCTTATAACTTTTTATGCAAAGACCTAGTATTCAGGCAGAGCACAAAGGCTTATAGCCTATACTGTATTTGGGATCATTTTATGGCCTTTTCTTGCCTGTCAGAGTCAACCATAGTGACTGAAGGGAGAAATATAATAATAATTGAATTGATTTTCTTATTTTTCATAATATTAAAGTATATCTATAAATCATCACTTTCATAAATGGAAAATTTTCCAAGTATTTAATTAAACTCATAGATTCCTATCAGCACTGAGTACCATACTGTATAATAACAATATAGTTTATTTTATATTTTTCTTTTTTAATGTGACTTTTCCAGATTTCAAAAGTGATATATATAGTCACTCTTTTGGTAATGAATGCATACCCTACCACAGATAGCAATTATAAATTCTATACAAAATACATAAATAATGCTATTTGAAACACCTGGGAGTGACCAAAACCAGGCAGAAACTACAGATAGGTAAACTCTTGAAGAAAATAAAAATCTCTCCTTTTAGTGAGATTTGTGTGAAATTTTTTCATGAAGAATTTTTATCTGAGGATTTTTCACTAGTCCATAGACAAAGATAACTGACATTCAAACAGAAATCCATAATTTTATTGGCAGGGCTGCCAAAACTGCTGAAACATTAGTGAAAGAATCTTGGAAAGGGGGAAGTCACAAGGAAATGAGACCTAGTATCTATGTTTGCTGCTGCTGCTGCTGCTAAGTCGCTTCAGTCGTGTCCGACCCTCAGCGACCCCATGGACTGCAGCCCACCAGGCTCCTCCATCCATGGGATTTTCCAGGCAAGAGTACTGGAGTGGGGTGCCATTGCCTTCTCCGAGTATCTATGTTTAAGTTCTGCCAAAAGTCTGAAATAGTCCAAAAAGTGCTATTCTTCTTACTTTTATTCATATTTTTAGCAGAGTTCCTCATAATATAGATAATAGGGAAAATACAAACTGTTCAAGAGACTTTAAAGAAATAAAAATGATAAATATTCTGAAAATTTTAATGACAACATATTTGATGAGTTAGATAGTATGGACAAATTCATTGAAAGACACAAATTATTAATAGTATAGCTCACTCAGGAATAAACAAATCATCTGATAGCCCTATATATGTTAAATAACATAAAACTTGTATTTAAAAACCTTTGTGGCTCAGAAAGGAAGAGGAAGGCAAGACAAGATTATCTTGGATTCTGTTTAAAGCCACTGGGGGATATAATTTAATCCTTACAGAAAGATGAAAAATTCTGGAATCCCAAAACAGATGAAGAGATTCAAGTATTTGTATGAAAAGAACTATGGGCAAGATATCCAGAGAAATGGTTAAATCTCTGAAAGCCACTAGTATGTCCCATGATGAAAAAGGTCAGCTTCAAACACCTGCCAAATCTAGAAATGGTTCTTCCCTCTGACAATTATACCAGTCAAGTCAGATCTTTACTGTTTCCTTTTCTCCGTCACATGTGCTGATCCAGTAAAGGGAAGAAACTTTGTTAACGTGTCAGGGAGTGGAGAAAGGAACATGTGGAAAATGTGGGGGAAAGAAAGAGTTATGCATACAGCCTCTTTCTACTTCAGGCTGGGGTCTTGCAGTCCAGAGATGGGAAAGAAGAAAAGTTGAGGAGAGAAGTGGTGGCATTTAAACTATTTATCACTAGTCTGAATTGAACTTAAAATTACTGAACATTCAGCACCAACAATGACCTGAAAAGTCATGACACTTTCCCAAAATTTCATCCAGCAGAGTAAGACCAAGCAAAGAGAAGAAACATAAAGAGGTAGCTTTGGTGGCTCAATGGTAAAGAATCTTCCTGCAATGTGGGAGACCTGGGTTTGATCCCCAGTTTGGGAAGATCCCCTGGAGAAGGAAATGTCTACACAATCCGGTATTCTTGCCTGGAAAACCCCAGGGACAGAGGAGCCTGGAGGGCAACAGTCCATGGAGTCACATAGAGTTGGACATGACCAAGTGACTAACACTTATGAGAAACTATTCATATAATACTAGAGGTAAGCACATTTTTTTTCAATGTTTTCCAGTTTTAAGATATAAAATAACAAACTTTCTTCGGTTGTAGTGTATTAACTCTGTAATCCACTGCTGAATTTTATTTATTCTATTAATTTACATAATTTTTATACAATCTATATAATTATTTGGAATTTTACATTAATAAATAATGTACATTATTTACATTAATGTTCAAATTTACATTAAACTAGCATCATTAATAAATAAAATATGTTCTATACTTTTCTACTCATGCCTTCTTTTTATATTTTGTTATTATGATTATAAAATTTTATAATACAGATCAGAGATATTCCTACCATTTGGAGTAGAATGCTTTTAATGTTATTGCAATTATCTTTACCTAATGTAGAAATCTCACAGAATATTGCTGTGACAGCATCTGATCTTTGAACTTTTTAACATATAGAAATGTAATACCATTCTAGTCTCTTGTACTAAAAATGGATCAGTCACATTTCTGTGTCTGTCTTGGAGGAAATTCCCACCTTGGAAGTCAGCAAATGTTACAAATGCAAATGTTCTTTTTCTCCTTTCTTTTTCGAGGACAGTCAGTTTTTAAACATTGACTAGCATACTACAGAAGCTAAAATATAGATAAAAGGTAAGAGTCTTAGGTGAAAGCAAGGAAATTATAGCTCAAAACTTCAAAAGAGTTAGGAATTAACATCTTTATGTGAGCAAATGATAATCAAGCACCAATTATGATGTTAAGAAAATTTACAAAATGAATATACACGGATTAAAAAAAGCAGTGTCCTTTGTCTTACAAATCTTCCATTCTTGGGGAGAATAAGACAAACAGATGAAAGAATAAATGAAAGAATTAATAGCAAGAATAGAGTGAGAGGCAAAGTGCAGTTAAAAAAGAGCAAGAGTTAGTAGATATATAAGATTTTTTATTTTAAATATTTATAAAACAAAATGGTCCGAAAATTCCAAGGTGTACAATGTTTCATTTCACTTCATGTCATGAGGTTACATGTAAAATTGAATATTTTATTTAAGATTATATACAAAATCTAAACTTTAAAAATCTACTTTTAAATATTATAAAGGAACTTTCTGACTATTATAATTCACTAAGAAATTAGAGGTGAATTTCAAATTTTTTGTCTTTAGTAATACACATAGATGAAACTGCCTTTAATATTAGTGTTTTCAAAATTATTTTTGATCATTAGAGTTTATTTTCCAAGAATACTTTAAACTTGTGTAGTTATGTAATGATTGAATCAACAGTCAACATCTCTAGATTTATTTTCCCATAATTAAGCCAGAAGGAAAGTGTTCTTGAATTTTTCACTGAATTTTTTTTTCCTTCACAGTGAAAGCTGTGTTCTTTATGAGAAAGTTATATGGAAAAAGTACATTTAAGTAATACTGAATTGAATTTTTTTTAATGTATAAAATTAAACCTTGCTTTTCTCCTGCATTAGTGAAGATATAATCTACTACAAGTGAATAAAGACCAAAGTTTTCAATTTAAATAACTGCTATTTTGGATGCAAACAAATGATTACAAATAACTATTGGAAAATTGTGTATTAATGTTTTTAACTTCTCCTTCTCAATAAATGGTCTACTTAGAGAATAACCAGTTAACTTGCTCTTAATAACATTTTGAATTTAGAATATTTTCAATCATCATATAATTATTGAAATTCAAAGTGTTTCCATTTAAACATACTTTCCATTTATAGTGAGGCTAATGGTTATAAAGTAAATTAAGGATGATATGAATATAATAGGAGGTAATACTAGTTTATTAGTAATACTAAAAAAAGGTATACTATCTTTGCTCTTTCATGTCAAAACAGCATTATATAGTCTGAGGTGTTAGGTCTACTTCAGAATAGATTCGGTTAGAGACCAAAAGATTAGGAAGGTGCTGCTTTATATTTTTCTGCATTTTCTATAATTATAAAAACAATTTTCGAGTCAATATGTAAACAAATAATCAGATAATCTCCTGATTTACATCTCTGTCATCTAAGGCACAAGGACATAACTATATATACTTATACATATTTTTTACATATAAATTTTCCTACCATTAACATGTTCGTTTACTCACTTCTACCAATTAATCTTCTAGCATTCATGGCAAGATTTTAAAAAGTAGACATTCATGTTACTAAATCTATCTGTGTTTTTTGTCACTGTGTTTCTCTGCTGACACTGTCAGTATCAAGATAGTGACTCTCTTTATGTTCCACAATAAATTTTTAAAACTGTTCTATTTTTCTGAAGTATTTGCTGTAAAACATTTGCTAGAAGTCATATAGTAGCGCTAATGCTTGCTTTTAGTCGTCTTCCTTTTGTTCAGCCTCCAAAAATCAAACCTTTAAAAACAGGTCTTCATCACTCAATAATTACAAGTTCAGGTATATATATATATATATATATATATATCATTTTTAATATTTTTGTGTTATTTAGGTAGCTAGAAATCTCAAAATATGTTAAAGATAGTTTCCAAAGGCTGTATAAAAAGGAATTATTACCAATTTCTACTGTTCAAATTATTCCCAATAATTTTCTCCAAGAATTAATGATCTTCTTCAATCATTGCACATTGTTTGTCTTGCTTGCATCCTTCCAACAAGGTCATTAGGCCCACTAAAAACTAGCTGGGAATAAAGCATATTTAGGCTAACATAATACAGAAGAAGCAATTTACAAAAATGTTTGTAATTGGCTGGAGTTGAAGTCAGTGATTGTGCCTCATCTCCTTTCTAAAGTAAAGAAAAACACCAATACAGTATACTAACACATATATATGGAATTTAGAAAAATGGCAATGACGACCCTGTATGCAAGACAGGAAAAAAGACACAGCGGTGTATAATGGACTTTTGGACTCAGAGGGAGAGGGAGAGGGTGGGATGATTTGGGAGAATGGCATTCTATCATGTATACTATCATGTAAGAATTGAATCGCCAGTCTATGTCTGACGCAGGATACAGCATGCTTGGGGCTGGTGCATGGGGATGACCCACAGAGATGTTATGGGGAGGGAGGTGGGAGGGGGGTTCATGTTTGGGAACACATGTAAGAATTAAAGATTTTAAAATTAAAAAAATAAAAATAAAAATAAAAATAAAAGTTAAAAAATAAAAATAAAAAAATAAAATAAAATAAATAAACTTAGATTTACTCCTATTCATTTTTCCATATTTATTATTTCTTTTGATTAAATTGCCCTTCACTTTATTTCTCTTCTTATTTTTTAGTATAGCTAATAGATTTGTTTTCTAAGTCTGAGACTTAGATTTTCTTACAAGAGGTTAAGACTTGTGTTGTAAGAGCCAAAGTGAATGTTCATACAGTTTAATATGTGTCCTCTTTTGGCATTTTGCCAACAAGATTTCCCTCCCTAAACCAAAGAAATAGCATTCACCATTTAAAAAATATTCATGGAAAAGTGCACTTAAGTGAACATTAAAGAGATGATGAAGAAATGGTCACTAACCTCTAGAAACACTCCCTCTTAGCATCAGTTCAGTCAGTTCAGTCTCTCAGTCATGTCCGACTCTTTGTGACCCCATGAACTGCAGCACACCCGACCTCCCTGTCCATCACCAACTCCCGGAGTTTACCCAGACTCATGTCTATTGAGTCAGTGATGCCATCCAACCATCTCATCCTGTCGCCCCCATCTCCTCCTGTCCTCAATCTGTCCCAGCATCAGAGTTAGTTCAAATGAATCAGCTCTTCGCATCAGGTGGCCAGAGTATTGGAGTTTCAGCTTCAACATCTGTCCTTCCAATGAACACCCAGGACTGATCTCCTTTAGAATGGACTGGTTGGATCTCCTTGCAGTCCAAGGGACTCTCAAGAGTATTCTCCAACACCACAGTTCAAAAGCATCAATTTTTCGGTGCTCAGCTTTCTTCACAGTCCAACTCTCTCATCCATACATGACAAGTGGAAAAAGAATAGCCTTGACTAGACAGACCTTTCTTGACAAAGTAATGTCTCTGCTTTTCAACATGCTGTCTAGGTTGGACATAACTTTCCTTCTAAGGAGTAAGTGTCTTTTAATTTCATGGCTGTAATCACCAACTGCAGTGATTTTGGAGCGCCCAAAAATAAAGTCAGCCACTGTTTCCACTGCTTCCTCATCTATTTGCCATGAAGTGACGGGACCAGATGCCATTATCTTAGTTTTCTGAATGTTGAGCTTTAGGCCACCTTTTTCACTCTCCTCTTTCACTTTTATCAAGAGGATCTTTAGTTCTTCACTTTCTGCCATAAGGGTGGTATCATCTGCATATCTGAGGTTATTGATATTTCTCCCGGCAATCTTGATTCCAGCTTGTGCTTCTTCCAGCCCAGCTTTTCTCATGATATACTCTGCATTTAAGTTAAATAAGGAGGGTGACAATATACAGCCTTGATGTACTCCTTTTCCTATTTGGAACCAGTCTGTTCCATGTCCAGTTCTAACTGTTACTTCTTGACCTGCATACAGGTTTCTCAAGAGGCAGGTCAGGTGGTCTGGTATTCCAATCTCTTTCAGAATTGTCCACAGTTTTTTGTGATCCATACAGTCAAAGGCTTTGGTGTAGTCAACAAGGCAGAAATAGATGTTTTCTGGAAATCTCTTGCTTTTTCGATGATCCAGCAGATGTCGGCAATTTGATCTCTGGTTCCTCTGCCTTTTCTAAAACAAGCATGAACGTCTGGAAGTTCACAGTTCACGTATTGCTGAAGCCTGGCTTGGAGAATTTGGAGTATTACTTTACTAGCATGTGAGATGAGTGCAACTCTGAGGTAGTTTGAGCATTCTTTGGCATTGCCTTTCTTTGGGATTGGAATGAAAACTGACCTTTTCTGGTCATGTGGCCACTGCTGAGTTTTCCAAATTTGCTGGCATATTGAGTGCAGCACTTTCACAGCATCATCAGGGACCACAAATTTGTGTCCTGAAGAAGGAATAAGAGACGTGAAACCAACCTGTTTACAATAGCTAGGACATGTCATCCATTGGCAGACAAATGGATAAGAAAGCTGTGGAACATATGCCAATGGAATATTACTCAGCTATTGAAATGAACACATTTGAATCAGTTCTGATACGGTAGATGAAACTGGAGCCTATTATACAGAGTGAAGTAAGTCAGAAAGAAAAACACCAAATACAGTATATTAACACATATATATGGAATTTAGAAAGATGGTAATGATGACCTTATATGCGAAACAGCAAAAGAGATACAGAGATAAAAAACAGACTTTTGGACTCTGTGTGAGAAGGCAAGGGTGAGATGATTTGCAAGAATAGCATTGAAACATATATATTATCATATGTGTAATAGATCATTGTCCAAGTTTGCTGCATGGAACAGGGCACTCAAAGCCGGTGCACTGGGACGACCCTGAAGGATGGGATGGCGAGGGAGGTGGGAGGGGTGCTCAGGATGCAGGACACATGTACACCCATGGATGATTCATGTCAATGTATGGAGAAAGCCACTAAAATATTGTAAAGTAATTAGCCTCCAATAAAAATAAATAAATAAATTTAAAAGAAAAGAAATAGACATGAAACTAGACTGGGCAGTGGCTGATTTTACTTTCATAATTATAACATTTTTTATTTCAAAGCAACTCATGGCATTCTTAAAAGTAATATTTATATAAAGAATGCTTGGTTCATGCAACATTCAACACAGTTTCATTAGGCTTTTGGAAAGAAGAAAATACAATTTTCTTGATCATAAAGGGTATCCTGTCTCTCTCACTGAGAAAAATCTATAACACATTCTTAGATCAGAGATAGATTTCTTTCCCTGTGGTCTCAATTTGTACTTTATGTTCTCAGCATTCACTAGTCTTCAGCTTTATTCCTTTTGAATTCCCTTTTTCTTTTGTAAGACTGTTGTATCCCCCACATGTTAGTGTTCCTTAGAAGATCAAACGTTGGCTCATTCTTAGTCTTATAAATAAGTAATAGGAAATACTGACATGTGGTTTTCTATCAAAAAGACCCCCCTGAAATTTCAATGGCAAGGTTTAGCCACTTCTCCTTGAAGGGTCAACTGTTAATAAAATTAAACTCCCAATGCCACTCAACATTTCCATACCATCTATCAACGTTCCACTGTTGAGGAAAAACAACCAGGACCACAGAGCATGATTACAGGATGCTATCAACTGAATGTGTTTTCAGTTCATGTGTTGAAACCTAATCTCCTGTATGATGATATTTGGAGGTAAGGCTTTTTGGAAGTGATTAGGTCATGAGAGTAGAACTCTCATAAAGGAGATGTGTCCTTATAAAATGGACCCCAGAGACCTTGCCTTCCCCTTCTGCCATGTGAGGACATAAAGAGAAGATGTCTATTAATCAGAAACAGGCTCTCACCAGACACTGAATATGCTGACTCCTTGTTCTTAGACTTCCAAGCCTCTAGAACTATAAGGGAAAAGACTTCTGTTGTTTATAAGCTACCCATTCAATTATTGGAACACTAACAGACTATGACAAAAATTGGTACCAGAATAAAGTGCTGCTATAACAAATAACTAAAAATGTGGAAGCAGTTTTGAAAGTGGGTAATGAATAGAGGCTAAAAGAGATTGGAGGCTCTTTTTAGAAAAAAACCTACGTTGTCATGAATTGATCTTTAAAGTCAATTCCAATGAGGGCTCAGACAGAAAAGAGAAGTGCTATAGAGAAAGTTTCAATCTTTTTAGAAAATACTTAAATAGTCCTAAACAGAATGTTGATAAAATATATGAGCAGTAAAGATCATAATGAAGAGATATCAAAGAGAAGTGAGGAGCATGCTATTGAATAATGGAGAAAAGGCCATCCTTGTTCTAAACTGGCAAAGAATTTGGCTGAATTGTGTTCTAGTGTTTTGTGGAAGGTAGCACTTACAAGTAATAAAAGTGAATATTTTGCTAAAGTTATTTCTAAGTAAAGTGTTGAAGATGTAGCTTTGTTCCTCTTAGTTATAGTAAAAGGAGAGAAGAAGCGAAGTGAAAGTCACTCAGTTGTGCCCAATTCTTTGTGACTCCATGGACTATACAGTCCATGGAATTCTCCAGGCCAGAATACTGGAGTGGGTAGCCTTTTCCTTCTCCAGGGGATCTTCCAAACACAGGGATAGAACCCAGGTCCCCTGTACTGCAGGCAGATTCTTTACCAGTTGAGCCACAGGAGAGGAGAGAAATAATGTAAATATAAAATTGGTAAGCAAAAAAGGAAACAGAAATTAAAGATTTGGAAAATGTTCAGACTATTCATATTACAAAAAATGAGAAAATTAAGGATGTGGCCAGGCAACCATTGGATAAGATTAGTATGAATTAGACATCTAAGGGAAGCTTGAGCTATTATGTTAGACAATGGAAGAATGAACCAGAAGATGATTCAGAGATCATCAGAGCTGCTACTCTTATCACAGATCCAGAGTTAGGTCTGGGGTCGGGGTGCAGAGTGGTATCCAATTGGCCACTGGTACCTGCAGGATCTGGGTGCTCATATGCTAAACCTAATCCTCAGTGTGATGGTATTTGGAGGTGGGATCTATGACAAGTGATTAGATCATGAGGATGAAGCTATCATGAATTGGATCAGTGTCCTTATTTAAAAAAATATACTGCAGAACTTTCTTACTTTTCTGCCATGTGAGGACGCAGAAAGAAGAGCCCTATATGGTATTTTATTATAGCAGCCCGAATGGACTGAGACACAAGAGTTCCATCTAAGTGAAAGTGCAGGTAAGTCTAGCAAATAGATATTAAATACTATGCTTCAGTATATTAATTTTCTAGGAATTTATGAAAAATCAAACAAAGGGAAAATTAAAGCTTAAAACTAAAAAGTGCTACTAAAAATAGCAAGCCTGTTTATACACCAAAAAACAAAAAGAAAAATCACAAAACAAACAAACAGTTTTAGAAGAAGCCTAAGGTTATTGGGGAAACTGTAACATTGTGTAATACTGATTAAATTTAACACAGGCACAAATTAACATTGGATCTTCCTTAATGAAAAAAAAAAATCACTCATTGTAGTTGCATCCTTGACGAAACTGCGGTGTGCCGTACTCAAGAATAGGCTCTAAGAAGAACTTCTAGGGTCAGCGCAATAGCCGGGAAGATGAGAAGTATGAAATTTATTCAAGGTACTTGGAATGGTCTTCTCCTACAAGTATAAGTTAACTCACATTAATACCATTCCTAGCCACATAAACTCACTTGACTTTTTTTTTCCCTCCAGAGGATGTCTACTTTGCAACTATAGGTTATTTTTAAATAAATTCATTAAATATATTGTTGATATTCTTTCAGTTCAGTTCAGTCGCTCAGTCGTGTCTGACTTTTGCAACCCCATGAATCACAGCACGCCAGGCCTCCCTGTCTATCACCTTCTCCCGGAGTTCACTCAGACGCACGTCCATCGAGTCAGTGATGCCATCCAGCCATCTCATCCTCTGTCGTCCCCTTCTTCTCCTGCCCCCAATCCCTCCCAGCATCAGAGTATTTTCCAATGAGTCAACACTTCGCATGAGGTGGCCAAAGTACTGGAGTTTCAGCTTTAGCATCATTCCTTCCAAAGAGATCCCAGGGTTGATCTCCTTCAGAATGGACTGGTTGGATCTCCTTGCAGTCCAAGGGACTCTCAAGAGTCTTCTCCAACACCACACTTCAAAAGCATCAATTCTTTGGCACTCAGCCTTCTTCACAGTCCAACTCTCACATCCATACATGACTACTGGAAAAACCATAGCCTTGACTAGATGGACCTTAGTTGGCACAGTAATGTCTCTGCTTTTGAATATGCTATCTAGGTTGGTCATAACTTTTCTTCCAAGGAGTAAGTGTCTTTTAATTTCATGGCTGCAATCACCATCTGCAGTAAATTCATCTTTAATTCTATTAATTCATCTTTAATTCTATTCTTTAATTCATCAGTTGGGCATTCATAAATTTGTCAATTATATCATAATTAATTACTTTGCTAAACTGAAATATTTTGCAACACCCTTGAAGACAATATTTTGTCTTGAACATTCAACATATGCTCTTGACTTTAGATTTCCATAGATTCATAAGACATTCAATAAGCTTCCTTGTTGACTGATATTTAGAACCATCAAAACCTTCTATCTTGAAGTCAGAAAAAACTGTGAGCACAAGTTTATTCAGGGCATAAGTTCTCCCTGTGGTTTAATTAAAGATTGATAATTAGGATTATTATGTGTTGTAGCTAATCCTGAATTCTGATCACTGTGCATTGTTCCCAGCTGGCCCCTTTGATCTTTTCTTTCATGCTCCAAATAGTTTCACCAATTTAAGTTTGAAAAACGTTCCTTTGTGACTCAATTTATAAAATAAATGTGCTACAACAGTTCAGGGAGGATATTAAGGATGATAAAAATTTTATGATGAAGTCATTTCATTTGACGTGTTGCTCTGCCCCAATTTATTTCCCTTATCTACTTTTCATATGTTTAAAAAAGGAATTAGTATAAATTCATTCTTAAATAAATATCAATTATCATCTGTAGATTATATTTATGTGTGGGTATATATGTGTATATATGTATATCTTATTTCACTCCTTGTGATTTTTTAAAAGTAAGTTGTGGCTTTGATAATTTCTAAATGGAAAGCACATCATAATCATTTTTATAAAAAGTGAAATAGACACAAGAGATATTTTCTCAAGACTTAACAAGTGTCAGAATTTAAAGTTTTTTCCTTCTGTCAATGTTTATTATTTCCATTTATTTAAGAGAGTCTAGAAACTTAGTTTACAGGAAAAGCCATGAATTCTAAATTTGAATGGTTGAGAATATTTTCAGATTCACAAATGATGCTTTAACTATTGATGGGGGATAAGATTATATGTTGGAGAAATTTGGTCAAGCTGGATTCAAACATTCAGTGTGAAATGATGGTGGAATCTTCCACAGTATCTCAATTTCAAACTTGTAGAAAATTAATGACTGCTATGAAAAGCCAGGCTTGTGAGCTTAATTAGCCCAATACAGACACCAAAAAACACAAACAAAAAATTCCACCAAATTCTAACTTCAGTTTTTACATCTCACTTTCTTTTGTGCTATATTTCAAAAGAAACAAACACCACTGTGAAATTCATCATTATTAAAATAATGGGCTACTTGCTTCAGTCAATTTGCCATTTTGCTATAGTATAAATGGTGAAAAAAATCATAGAATTATAAAAAGTAGAGTTTTTCTTAAAACTGAGGTAAGAGTAAATAGCTGATAATTTAATAGCATTATATCAAATATTTATTTTGATGATATTTATCTAATTTTAATTATTTTTTCCTTCCTGTGACTAAAATTATTTGGCAAACTGTCTTAATTCTATAATGGTTTACAGGCTGTGAAATATGTTGGTATGGGAGTATTAGTAGAAATATAATGTGTATACTTTCTCCTAATGAGATGGATGAACTTAGAGTCTATTATACAATGTGAAGTAAATCAGGAAGAGAAAGACAAATACCTTATATAAATGCATATTTATAAAATCTAGAAAGATGGTAATGATGAACCTGTCTACATGGTAGCAGTGGAAATGCAGACATATAGAATAGACTTTTGAACACAGTGAGGTTGAGAGAAGGTGGGGTGATTTGAAAGTGTAAGCACTGAAACATGTATTTACCATATGTAAAGTGGATAGCCAATGGGAATTTGCTATATGCCATAGGGAACCCAAAGCCAGTGCTCTGTGACAACCTAGAGAGATGGGATGGGAGGGAGATGGTGGGGGGAGGTTTAAGAGGGAGTCAACACATGTATACCTATGGCTGATCCTTCCCTTGTGGCTCAGCCGGTAAAGAATCGGCCCAATGCCTGAGGCCTGGGCTCGATCCCTGGGTTGGGAAGATCCCTTGGAGAAAGGAAAAGCTACCCACTCCAGTATTCTGGCCTGGAGAATCCCATGGACTCTATAATTCATGGGCTTGCAAAGAGTAGGACGCGACTGAGTGACTTTTTTTGATTTTTTAAAATTTCCTATTAAAAATACAATAAAATTTAAAAAATAATGTATATACTTTCTCATTTCTTAAAATTTTAGTTGCATTTAAGACAGTAGTCACAAATTTCATTGAGGAATTCTTTTCTATATTATCATGTTCATGCACTAAGGCAGTTGAATAAATCATTTTCTGGTATATTACTGTGAATCTGTTAATTATTAATGCATAGTTTTTAAAAACAGTTACTCTCTGTATCAGTCACAATAAGCTGGGTAAATATAGTAATAAATAGCCCCAAATCTCAGTGACTTAAGATGTCAAAGATTTGTTTCTTTCTCAAGCAATTTCTGCGGGTTTTGGCAGCTTTCCAGGTAGCTGTCTCCACAGCAATTGCTCTACATGGTAGAGTTCAGCATCCTAGATTATACCTCTACATCATCAAATCTTTGATAACTACAGGAGAGGAATGAGATAGAGGATGGGAATACATACTTTTTATTTATACCTTATTGTATCTTTAGTATTTCAACCAGGAAGTAATTCGTAGCACTCTGATCACGTTTTATTACTAAAGCAACTCCCATATAGCCTTGCCTAATTTCAAGAGGTCAGGAAAGTGAAATTTTTTTTAATGGAAAGAACAAAATATATTGTTGAGCAGTAATAATATCTACTATACTCTGAGATTTTCAATTACTTGCTTTTTTTGTTGTTGATTTGTTTTCATGGATTGCATTATACTTTGGACAGGGGTTGGCAAACCTTTTCTGTCTAGAATAAAATAATGAGGACTTAGCTTTGCAGGCTTACCCTTCCAAATACTCAGCTCTTTTGTTGTAGTGTAACAGTAGCAATGCTGCTGCTGCTGCTGCTGCTAAGTCAGGTCCGACTTTGTGCCCCCCCCCAGACGGCAGCCCACCAGGCTCCTCTATCCCTGGGATTCTCCAGGAAAGAATACTGGAGTGCGCTGCCATTTTCTTTTCCAATGTATGCATGCACGCTAAGTCACTTCAGTCTTGTCCGATTCTGTGGGACTCCATGGACAGCAGCCCACAAGGCTCCTCTGTCCACAGGATTCTCCAGGCAAGAATACTGGAGTGGGTTGCCAATTCCTTCTAACAATAGAAATAGGCAAGGGATAAACAAATGAATCTTCTGTGTTCCGAAAATAGGTTTCTGTGCTTTTTTTTTGTAACAAAATGTGGTGTGCCTGACTTGGTCACAGTTTAATGAATCCTGAGTTAGAGTAACACCCATCCCTTCTGATACAGAGGCCAAATGCTAATAACAAGGGATTTCATGGGCCCTTCTCATTCTTATCATTTCTTTGTTTCCTATGAAGCCTTTCTCATATAGCCATGTGAGCTGTGAACTGTATAAACTCAAAGGCAATTTTTGCATCAACAAAATTAATGGTACCTCTTTTATTTCTGCATCAGTTCAGTTCAGTCACTCAGTTGTGTCCGACTCTTTGTGACCCCATGAATTGTAGCACGCCAGGCCTCCCTGTCCATCACCAACTCCTGGAGTTCACTCAAACTCATGTACATCAGGTCAGTGATGCCATCCAGCCATCTCATCCTCTGTCATCCCCTTCTCCTTCTGCCTGCAATTCCTCCCAGCATCAGAGTCTTTTCCAATGAGTCAACTCTTCGCATGAGGTGGCCAAAGTATTGGAGTTTCAGCTTTAGCATCAGTCCTTCCAATGAACACCCAGGACTGATCTCCTTTAGAATGGACTGGTTGGATCTCCTTTCAGTCCAAGGGACTCTCAAGAGTCTTCTCCAACACCACAGTTCAAAAGCATCAATTCTTCGGTACTCAGCTTTCTTCACAGTCCAACTCTCACATCCATACATGACTACTGGAAAAATCATAGCCTTGACTAGACGGATCTTTGTTGGCAAAGTAATGTCTCTGCTTTTGAATATGCTATCTAGGTTAAGTACTAAGCCTTGTACAGATGTTACATCAACCATTTATACTTCTGTTTCATAGATATCAGCATGTTCTATTCGCTATTACAACAAAAGTCTTACATAATAGTACTCAGTGTGATGAACAAGGTCTTAGGGGAAAATGCACAAAATAAACATTATCACAATGGTTATTTTTGATATATAATTTATAAATAAAAAGCTAGAAAATGTTGAAAAAACATAAAAGACAATTCAAGTGCTGTGATTTGTTAAAATTTCTAGTTCAATTTATATGAATATAAATATGCACAAATAAACTGGTATAACATTGAATAATCAACCTTACACTGTATTTTTGTTTCACTTGATGTTTTCCAATATTATAAAGTTTACAATATTGTGATTTTTAATGAATTTCTAGTCTTTCTAGTTAGACCAATTGTAATTTCTTTGACCATTTTCTTTGAAATTTAGCATGTTTAAAATTTTTACTAGTACAAATGCCACAATGAAATGGCATTTACTAGTATAAATATCTTAAAGATATAAGTCTTTGAGTACATCTCAAATTATTTTGAGAAAATAAGTTCCTGTGAATACAATTTCTTAGTCAGTATAAGAATATGCTCTAGCTTTTGACATGTTTTGACAAATTGTACATATATCCCTATATATACTCACAAAGAGGGTATGAATATTTCATATTATCCATACCAACATTGAGCATTATCTTCATATGGATAAATCATGTAAAAGCATACACTCTTAGTTATCTATTATTTCCTGACGCAAGAAAAATTCTTTTTTGTCAATTTCAGCAACCAAGTTTATACACACACACACAAAATGGATTTTCCAAGATATTAGAATGTTACTAATATAATAATAGAAATCGTGTATTTGGTGTATAATTATCTGCCTTGTTATACAGAAGAATAATTAAAATGTTTCTTAAAAATTCTGATATTTAGACAGTATAGCAATTACATTATTAATATCAATAAAGTTTCACTCTATAACATGTTTAGGTACTGTTTGATTTTGTACACCTTGAAGATTTATTATTTTTCTAATAAGGAAAATATAGATGTAAATTAATAAATATGCACACGGTGAAACTGTTTGTTAACAACCTGCTTTCTCAATGTTCCTCAGGAAAAATAAACCTTATTATGTAGCTATATTACATTATCCATGGGTTTATATTTTCTTTCTCCAGTAGTCTATGTGTGTTCTTATTCTTTCATGTGGGATAGTAGAGAGAGAGAAAATCATCTACTCCAGTCAGTCACAGACGTGGGGAGAATGTAGCTATGATGGATAAATGGTTTTGGAGGTATTTTGAACTGAGGTCAGTTTATCTAAGAAGAGAAACAAGGTATGGAAAAGTTAGAAACATTCTATTCTATTCGAGAGGGTTGGGAGAGGTAGGAGTCCTTATCTTCTGCTATACTTGTGTTTTTCATGTTTTCCAAGTTTTCTTAATTTTCCTTGTTTCCTATGTACTCCCAAATGTCCCCTCAAATAATTTTTCTCTGCCTACTAATGCATTCAATGAGGACAAATTTATGTGAGATTGATTTTTTTTCCGACTCTGTGAGAGTAGCTTTTTACTGTAATAATTATAATAAATATTATTAATTGGTAAAGGTTTGTTGTTTTAGTTGCTAACTCATGTCTGATATTTTTGTAACCCCATGGACAGTAGCTGCCAGGCATGTGTTTAAAATGTACTAATAGAAATGCAATGGACGCAAAACAGAAAAAAAGCAGGGATAGAGGTGAAGGAAGAGAGTTTTAAATTTTAGGTAACTACCAATATTAATGGCCTATTTTATAAAACAAAGTATATTAAAATTTTACTGTTATACACTAGTCAATAAATAAAGTCACTATGGCACGTAAATGTGCTACAAATAACTAAATGACAATATGTCAGCGATGTTAGTACTCCAGACTTTGTATAACTTCTAACTATAAGAAGCTCTTAGATCACAAGATTTGCCAAAAAGATTAGTGTTTTTTTCTTCCAATTGGCAAAGAAATTAGACATTCTATTTTTCTATATCTTACTATTTGACATCAAAATGTTAACAAAATGAGAACGAATCCATCTGCTTTAGACACTGCAAGTTGTCTCACATTTCCATTCCCACCCTTTCAATGTTAAGCGTAATACATAGGTAACAGTTTTCCCTGCATCTAGATACAATCATGTGACTTACTCCTAAGGAATGGGATGTGAGAGAATGTGACAGGGATAACATTCAGGTCATGACTTGGGAGGCAAATAATGCCCTACATTTTGGCCTGTCGCAGTCTTGCTAGCTGGAACGCAGATATAAAAAAGGATGTTTTTTCTAATGGGCTTCTCGGGTGGCTCAGTTCAATCCCTGGGTCAGGAAGATCCCTTGGAGGAAGAGATGGCAACACATTCCAGTATTCTTGCCTAGAAAATCCAAGGGACAGAGGAACCTGGCTACAGTTCATAGGATCACAAAAGACTTAGCAACTAAACAACAACAACAAATTTCCAATGAAAGTTGCACATTGAGTGTAGCAGACCAGCAAGGAGGCTGGGACCCTGGCACTGAACAGAGCCTGATACAGCCACCATATCATACCAGGAATATTTTTCCTCTGACTGTATGCGAGGGAATTAAACTTCTATGTGGATTAATCCATTGCTATTCTGACCTTTGTTACTGCAGCCAAAATTTTGCTCAATTAACCAACTAAACACAAACAAAACAAAGGTAAATGGGCTGGAATAAGTGAAAAGGAATTAATGCTTTCTTCCTCTCATGGCTCCAACAAGAAGATTCAGTGTATAGTCACAGTTATATAGTAAAACATTCATTTCTAAATTTTAAATTGATAAATGGGCTGGCTAAAACAAAATAAAAAAAAGATTCTATAAATATATACATATACACATATATATGAGAAAATTTGAATGAAATATGCAATATAATGCAATATGATTTACATGTTGACTGTAAGCACTGCAGTTGGGGAAGCAAAGGCAGGCATAAATAGTAGATTGTAACAAGTGCAGTTATACTCAAATAAGCAAAATATTTTGGGATCACAGAGGAGTAAGTTTATACTACAATGCTGACAATTTAAAAATCTGTTGTCTTGTACTGCCCATTTTGTTCAAATCTTATGTGAAACTACTGACATAAACATTTTCAGAAGAATGTACAATTAGAAGATTGTACAGTTTAGTCTATCTTCCACAAGCATTTATTGATTGCCTCCTATTTGTTCCTTTGAGAGGCACTAGAAAGAAAATGGAAAAGGAAATGGCAACCCACTCCAGTATTCTTGCCTAAAGAATCCAGTATTCTTGCACAGGAAAGCCTGGTAGGCTGCTGTCCATAGGATCATACAGATTCAGGCACAACTGAAGCGACTTAGCATGCGTGCATGCATTGGAGAAGGAAAAGGCAACACACTCCAGTATTCTTGCCTGGAGAATCCCAGGGATGGAGGAACCTGGTAGACTGCCATCTATGTGGCTGCACAGAGTCAGACACGACTGAAGCAACTTAGCAGCAGCAGCAACAGAAAGCAAAAGTTAACACATAGCACCTGTCCTTAAGAAAGTCAAAATCAAGGTCAGGAACAAAGGCGGGCAAAATAACTGTAACAGATAATGATAAGTGCAATAACATTAATATGAGCAAAGTACTTAGGGAGCACATATGCATAAATGATCAATTTTATTCTGAAAGTTAGAATAGGTTTCATAGGAGAAGTGATATACGAGTTAGACTTCAAAGAATGAGTTGTATTTTTCCATCATCCGTCCAGGGGTTTCCAAAAGTCAAATTTATCACAATGTGAAATGAGCTACTTTAAAAAGGGGTAACTTTCCTATCACTGAAGATGATAGAGCACAAGCTGAACAGAGCTTACAGAATGCAGTGGTGGGGAGTTGAGCATTTGTATTGGGAGTTTGGCAGATATACCTTGCTTCTCCAAGTTCTATCTTCCCTGAGATGGTAACTTCTAAATTCTGAGTTGGTGGTGGTGCTTTAGTTGCTAAGTCATGTCCGAGTCTTCTGACCCCATGGACTATAGCCTGCCACGCTCCTTTGACCTTGGAATTTTCCTGGCAAGATTACTGGACTGGATTGCCATATCCTACTCCACGGGATCTTCCCAACCCAGGGACCGAACTCTCATCTCCAGCATCTCCTGTACTGGCAGGCAGATTCTTTACCACTACGCCACCTGGGAAGCCCTAAGAGATAGATGGAAAGTATGAATTGAGTTCAGATTAACAAAATTATCAAATATAATGTTTAGGAGTTTAAAATTTATTCTATAAGCTACTGAAATAGCAAAAATTTTGGAATCAGAAATAAATTTGAGAGTTTTGAAAGATTGACGATATCATTATCCATGAAATTAAATAAAATATAGGATATCTAGTGGGTTTCTGGTGCTTTTCTGTCCCCATAGCATCTTTCCTTCTCTTGCTGAAAGTATCTCTTTCTTTCTTTTAGAGCCATCTCTTCTCAAGTACAAGCAATCTTGGTATGATGGTAAGTTAAAGCAGGCAAAAAACCTAAGACAGGTAATGAAGAAATTTGCCTTGAATTTGAATCTTGTATAAAACACCCCAGTGGAAGCTGATGATTCACCCCACCCCAAAGACTGTGTCTTGCAAAGATTATTTATTGATTTATAAATCTAGATTTGCAGAGGTGCATTACTCTTTTCTTGCTAAAATATCATTTTCAACTTTCCCTTCAATACTTGTTTGCTAAACCACATCCTACCATAAATTCTAGATTGGTGATTAATCACAATTTAGTTGTGCTATTTGTGAATAGAAGACCCTGATACATACCTGCAACTGTCCTGTCTGATCATAAGCATACTCATTACTAGGTCACTTAGTGAGATCATTGATATTATTTAAAAAAAAATAGTTGGTGTTACACACAGGAAGATGGAGAACTGAACGCACCAGACTTTACTTCCACCAATGGACACACGTATTCAACCACTATACACAGACTATTCCCCTTTTTGAGAAATATAGGGACCAGTTGAAAACCTCTTTCACCTCATGCAAAGCTCAAAACCAGATGCATCAAAGCTGGTAAGGAACTGTTATGGAACCCTCTTTGGTAATCCCTTCTCCCAGCAAAGCATCTCTTGATCAAGAGGAACCTCCCCAGCTCCCTGCTTCTTCCTGTGCCAGAAAGAAGAGGATTGTACCATACAACCAAAGTTTTGACATTTCAGAGGACAGCTTGAGGGTTGGCATCTGTCTTGCCGGAAACTGATCCCTGAAAAGTAAGAGCTCCAAGTTAGGAGCCACTGAGAATAAAGACAACAGTTTGGACTAGTATATACTCACTTATCATACTCTTGCCTTTAGCTCAGAATATAACAGATGGATTCCAGCTTTTCTCAGGGAAGGGAAAGAGTTGGAGAATGGACCTGCTGCTGCACCCTAGATGCCTGGGAGCCAGTGCAAATAAGGGCAAAGGTTTGGATCATTATATAGTCACTTGATATTTATATACACACAATTTGTGAATAACAGTAACCAATTATATTTTGTTAGGCATATTGCTGCCCCCCAAAAAATCAGGAAGGAATAAGGAGTGAGGAGGAAGGATTAAGTTAACAACTAATTGAGCCTGGTACAGAAATGCAAAACAATGTCTTCAAATATGGACAAAGATGTATCCACATTACAGAAGATTACAATGATAAGTGATTTTAAGGCTTTTCCTGTGACGCTCTTGTACTAGCAATGATAAGTGATGAGTAGGCTTGTCATTGTTGCTGTTCAATGGCACAGTCATGTCCAACTCTTTGCAACTCCATGGACTGCAGCACGCCAGGCTTTCCTGTCCTTCAGCTCTGGAACCACAGAATTTGTGTCACCAAATCATTGACTAGATAGCATATGGAAAAGGATTCTCGTTTGGTGAGGTCCAGTAATAAAAGCGAGATGCAGTAATATGGGAGCAAAGCAGAAAACCAGTAAGGAAAACTCTACTTAAGAACAGATGTGGCTAATTTAGATACTGGAATCAGAAACATCTAATATTTATTTACTTTTTTTTTCCTTTTTGGCATTGGGATTCACTTATATTATCCTTAAACTTTAGTAAATTCTGTTAAGTGAAAGTCCAGAGGTGTGGATCAGAATAGGGGGTGAGGAACCCCTACCAGGAATCATTTGTGAAACTTAGAACTAAACTTTAGAGATTGGAAAAGGAACTGAATTATAGCATTTATGATGCATGAAGGTGGAGTATGATTATTGTTCTTTGGATACTAAAGCAAAAGATGCCTTTGTTTGTCACTTGTGTTCTACACAAACAATCAACTTTGGGGAAGGTCTAAAGAATTAATTTCCAAATGTTTTGTTATTCTTGTGGCTCTTGTAGCTATTAGTCACATTGGAAAAGCAGAATCTGGGAACTAGCAATGTGACTCTTCTACTGGAAATCTCTTCAGTCCAGTTCAGTTCAGTTGCTCAGTCGTGTCCGACTCTTTGCAACCCCATGAATCGCAGCACACCAGGGCTCCCTGTCCATCACCAACTCCCAGAGTTCACTCAAACTCATGTCCACTGAGTCGGTGATGCCATCCAGCCATCTCACCCTCTGTCGTCCCCTTCTCATCCTGCCCCCGATCCCTCCCAGCATCAGAGTCTTTTCCAATGAGTCAGCTCTTCACATGAGATGGCCAAAGGATTGGAGTTTGAGCCTCAGCATTAGTCCTTTCAATGAAAACCCAGGGCTGATCTCCTTTAGGATGGACTGGTTGGATCTCCTTGCAGTCCAAGGGAATCTCAAGAGTCTTCTCCAGCACCACAGTTCAAAAGCATCATTTCTTCAGTGTTCAGCTTTCTTCACAGTCCAACTCTCACATCCATACATGACCACTGGAAAAACCATAGCCTTGACTAGGTGGACCTTTGTTGGCAAAGTAATATCTCTGCTCTTTTATATGCTATCTAGGTTGGTCATAACTCTCCTGCCAAGGAGTAAGCATCTTTTAATTTCATGGCTGCAATCACCATCTGCAGTGATTTGGAAGCCCACAAAATAAAGTCTGACACTGTTTCCACTGTTTCCCCATCTATTTGCCATGAAGTGATGGGACCAGATGCCATGATCTTAGTTTTCTGAATGTTGAGCTTCAAGGCAATTTTTTCACTCTCCTCTTTCACTTTCATCAAGAGGCTTTTTAGTTCCTGAAATCTATTAATAAAGGGTTAAAAATATCTCTCAAAACTAAAGAAGCCTAATTTTGTATAGCTGATAATTATTCCCTTTTCTCATTCTCAACACACATGCCCCTCTGGGATATGGCAGGCAGACAGCAAAGTTTTATTGTTTCTTGTTTATTGTCTTGAGTTAGACTGATCCTAAGCATCATCAGACCAGTCATATTCATGCCACAACAGGGGCTTCCAAGTCCACAGGGTGTGAAGGAGGACACAGAGAGGAAAAATCAATGGCAATACATCAAGAGTCAAGGAAGAGGACTTCCCTGATGGTACAGTGGATAGGAATCCCCCTGCCAATGAAGGGGAGATGGGTTCCATCCCCGGTCCAGGAAGAATCCACATGCTGAAGAGCAACTAAGCCCATGCACCACAACTACTGACACCTGTGCTCTAGAGCCTGTGCTATGCAAGAGCAGAAAGCACCCCAATGAGAAGCCCTGTGCCCCACAAGTAATAGTAGCCCCCACTTGCTGCAACTAGAGAAAGAATTCACACAGCAACAAAGACTCAGTGCAACCAAAAAAAAGAAAAACAAAAACAGTCAAGGAAGAGATTATTTGGTGTATAGCTGCATCTGGAAGTGTTATTACTTCCTCATAATTTTTCTAGTAAACTACATTTGAATTTTTAACATCAGTGTTCAACACTTAATTTTTGTATTAGAAAATCTGTACCTTCTGTCCAGTTAAAATATTGTTATTATCCTGAGGACTGAGTTAGACAGTATTTATTTCACTTATTTATTTTCTTATTCAACAACTATTTACTAAGTACCTTTAACTATTTACTGAGTACCTTTAACTATGTACTTTGTTAAACAGTGGGTATACAATAGTGAAAACAGCAAGTAAAATCTGCCCTCATGGAGCTGGAACTCTAGTAAATGAGACTTAGCATCAAGTTCAGTATATATATATATATATATATACAAACATACATATATATGTGTATATATATATATTTATGACAGTATTACTCATATCATAAAAATACACAGTATTTCTCATGCCCTCAATTTATTAAATTATCTGCTCAAATGTCACCTACTCAAGAAAGACATTCACAAGCCAGCCTATCTGGATTCTTAAATAAAAGTGTTAATACAATTCTCTTTATATTTAGTCATGTAATAAAAATTATATGTGTGTATGTATATTATATGTGTATAAAACATACATTTTATATGATAAAGTATTAAACCTATAATATATTTAAACTATAATATAAATCATAACAAATGCTGGTGAACATTTTTTACTTTAACACATTACATATATATTGAAGGACAGAGAACTCATAACAACATATATGACAGGATGATAAAGATCAATGTATTAGAAAAGAATTTTCCTTTCCTAAAAAGTACTTTAAGATGCTTAAAGGCGCTTCTCTCATAGCTCAGTTGGTAAAGAGTCTGTCTGCAATGCAGGAGACCTGGGTTTGATTCCTGGGTCAAGACGAACCCCTGGAGAAGGAAATGGCAACCCACTCCAGTATTCTTGACTGGAGAATCCCGTGGACAGAGGAGCCTGGCAGGCTACAGCCCATGAGATCACAAGAGTTGGACATAATTTAGTGACTCCACCACCACGAAAAGGTTAGGTATTTTATTTACCTCTTTTTTGTCATTGAACATGAAATGACTATGGAAGTGTAGGAAAAGACTACCAGTTTAATTCAAAAAGTACACAGGTAAACATGTGCCCTTCTCAAAACAAAAATACTTTTCATATTGGTAAACAGATATGTATATATTAAAAAATGAATGTGATACAATATACTACCAAAAAAAGAGCCAGACAATATACCATGACTATTCTGGAAAACAATTACCCATGATCTTTAAGCTTCTAAATCAACTTTGTATTAAAATAAAGTATTAGTAAATATGAACTTCCCTGGTGGCTCAGACGGTAAAGCATCTGTCTGTAATGTGGGAGACCCGGGTTCGATCCCTGGGTCGGGAAGATCCTCTGCAGAAGGAAATGGCAATCCACTCCAGTACTATTGCTTGGAAAATACTATGGACAGAGGAGCCTGGAAGGCTACAGTCCATGGGGTCGCAAAGAGTCGGACACGACTAAGCGACTTCACTTACTCACTTACTTAAATATCTTTTCCAGTTCTTTAGAATCTTTTTAAACTGAGCAAAATGTTATAAAAGGATATGATATTTTGGCTTTTTTTTTAAACAGCATATTCATTTTATTTCTTCACAAGGAGCACTACCATGTGCATATTTAGCCATGTCTGACTCTGCGACTTCATGGACTGTAGCTCACCAGGTTCTTCTCTCCATGGGATTTTCCAGGCAAGAATACTGGAGTGGGTTGCCATTTCCTCCTTTAGAGGATCTTCCCAACCCAGGAATTGAACTCATGTCTCCTGTATCTCCCAAATTGGCAGATGGATTCTTTACCACTGAGCCACCTGGGAAGCCTGAATGCTTACAGGGCTGATGTTAAGAAGTTTGGCATCAATCTGATTTTTGTTTCTTTGAGAGTGATTTTATCTTTCCCTTTAGCAGTTTTTGAATTTTAACCTGGTCTTTGATCTTTCAAAACTTCTTATTAAATAATGTATCTAAATATACAAAAAGTATAATATATCATGAACAAATTAGATTAAAGAACAGTATCATGATCAAGTAAATTTTACTTGTGAAATCCAAGATATTCTCAACATTGGCCATCTTCTAAAGCTAATCATTGAATTAGCATAATAAAGGAGAATATCCACCTGGTCATTTAGATTATGAAAAATATTTGTAAAAGTCAAACTGTGTAGCTAACAACATTTCTTATCAGGCTAGGAGTAGAAAAATATTACTTAACACTGTCAATGATTGTACCAGAAACTTACCAAAAAAATGTAAAAACATCCTCATTAAAACCAGACTCTAGATACATATATTCAAATATCATCTATGATATTTTCAAGTGCAAATAACAAAATAAAAATTAAATTTGTTCAACTGATAAGGAAAGTTATTGACTTATAGCCTAGAAGGCCAGAATGTAAGTCAAACTTCAGAATTAGCTTGATCCAGAAGTTCTTTCACTATTTTTCTATAAATGACTCATATATGATGTCTTTGCTTCACTCTCAGACTCCATATTTCTCATGGTAGAAAAATAGAAATACAGTGGTACTTTTTTCAGGTAACTTATTCTCATACTAGGATGTCCAAAAGAAAGAAAAAAAAAGTATCTTTCATGGGTTGCTTTTAAGGGAGAAGAAACTTCATGCCAGACTCTTCTAGCAAGTCACTATGTATGTCTATTGTCCTCAAATTAGTAAATATGCTCAATTTCTATCCTACACTTTGGCTAAGAGTAATGTTTTAGAATGAACGACTTAAACCTGAATTATGGCAAGTGTGAGCAATTACTCTTGACCAATAAAATTTAGCTTTGAAGCTGAAGTTGGGTCAGTTTCCTCTGAACTAAAGTGGGTACTTTGGAGAATTTTGTACATTTGATGTTGAAAATCGTCACTACAAAGAGTATACATTCACTATCACCAGAAATATTTTAAATGATACTACAGTCCTAAAAATTAAAAAAATAAAAAGAGGAGTAGGAGATATGAATACTGGGGAGGAATAATTGGAAGAGGGTGCAAAATTGTCATTTTAAAATATTATCTTGAGTTCATCACTCAGTCGTGTCCGACTCTTTGCGACCCCATGGACTGTAGCCTACCAGGCTCCTCCCTCCATGGGATGCTCCAGGCAAGGGTACTGGAGTGGGTTGCCATTTCCTTCTCCAGGGGATCTTCCTGACCCAGGGATTGAACCTGGGTCTCCCGCATTCCAGGTAGATGCTTTAACCTCTGAGCCACCAGGGAAGCCCAAGGAATAAAATAGGGCGAACTACTACCGCACAATTGCACTCATCTCACACGCTAGTAAAGTAATGCTCAAAATTCTCCAAGCAAGGCTTCAGCAATACGTGAACTGTGAAATTCCTGATGTTCAAGCTGGTTTTAGAAAAGGCAAAGGAACAAGAGATCAAATTGCCAACACCCGCTGGATCATCAAAAAAGCAAGAGAGTTCCAGAAAAACATTTATTTCTGCTTTATTGACTATGCCAAAGCCTTTGACTGTGTGAATCACAATATACTGTGGAAAATTCTGAAAGAGATGGGAATACCAGACCACCTGACCTGCCTCTTGAGAAATCTGTATGCAGGCCAGGAAGTAACAGTTAGAACTGGACATGGAACAACAGACTGGTTCCAAATAGGAAAAGGAATCCATCAAGGCTGTATATTGTCACCCTGCTTATTTAACTTCTATGCAGCGTACATCATGAGAAACCCTGGACTGGAAGAAGCACAAGATGGAATCAAGATTGCCGGGAGAAATATCAATAACCTCAGATATGCAGATGACACCACTCTTATGGCAGAAAGTGAAGAGGAACAAAAAAGCCTCTTGATGAAAGTGAAAGAGGAGAGTGAAAAAGTTGGCTTAAAGCTCAACATTCAGAAAACGAAGATCATGGCATCTGGTCCCATCACTTCATGGGAAATAGATGGGGAAACAGTGGAAACAGTGGCAGAATTTATTTTGGGGGGCTCCAAAATCACTGCAGATGGTGACTTCAGCCATGAAATTAAAAGACGCTTACTCCTTAGAAGAAAAGTTATGACCAACCTAGATAGTATATTCAAAAGCAGAGACATTACTTTGCCAACTAAGGTCCATCTAGTCAAGGCTATGGTTTTTCCAGTAGTCATGTATGGATGTGAGAATTGGACTGTGAAGAAGGCTGAGTGCCGAAGAATTGATGCTTTTGAACTGTGGTGTTGGAGAAGACTCTTGAGAGTCCCTTGGACTGCAAGGAGATCCAACCAATCCATTCTGAAGGAGATTGGCCCTGGGATTTCTTTGGAAGGAATGATGCTAAAGCTGAAACTCCAGTACTTTGGCCACCTCAAGTGAAGAGTTGACTCATTGGAAAAGACTTTGGTGCTTTGAGGGACCGGGGGCAGGATGAGAAGGGGATGACAGAGGATGAGATGGCTGGATGGCATCACTGACTCGATGGACGCGAGTCTGAGTGAACTCTGGGAGTGATGGACAGGGAGGCCTGGCGTGCTGCGATTCTTGGGGTCGCAAAGAGTCGTACACGACTGAGCTACTGAACTAAACTGAAAGTTTAGAATTATTGAGTAAAATTTCTTGGTACAAGATAAACACGTTTCTACGCATGAACAATAACTGATTGGAAATTGTAAACTTTTAAAAAATATACTATTCACACATTTCATAACAGCCAGAAGCCTGTATTATACATTGAAATAAGTCCAATATATTATGGGCAGGGCCTAACTGTGACAGAGGACATCACCTGGATAAATGACCTGGCTCTGGATGGCTTGATTAAATTCTAAAATTCTTACAAAATAAAAAAGATACAGGGCGAGCACAAAAATGAAATATAGGATTCCTCTCAGCAATATTTCTTCAGAATGAACAAGGAAGAAAATGTTATCTTCTTATTGTTTTTATTTATAAATACCTTAAGAACAAACCATAAACAAAACTTTATTTCTGGTTTCAATTTGTAAATTTTTGATTATCAACCTTGGTTTAAGGATAGAGTTTATAATATCCAAAGACTGGGAGAAGATTGACTTCAGGGTTCATCCACTCCATCTGAACATCAAAGTCACCCAGAATTGTTAAAAATTATTGATGTCTAAGTCCATATAGAACCAAATATATGACGTTTCTGGTAGTGACAGCAGATCTCAGGAACATTTTTTAGTTTCTTCAGTTCAGTTCAGTCGCTCAGTCGTGTCCGACTCTTTGTGACCCCATGAATTGCAGCACGCCAGGCCTCCCTGTCTATCACCAACTCCCAGAGTTCACTCAGACTCACGTCCATCAAGTCAGTGATGCCATCCAGCCATCTCATCCTCTGTCGTCCCCTTCTCCTCCTGCCCCTAATCCCTCCCCGCATCAGAGTCTTTTCCAGTGAGTCAACTCTTCGCATGAGGTGGCCAAAGTACTGGAGTTTCAGCTTTAGCATCATTCCTTCCAAAGAAATCCCAGGGCCGATCTCCTTCAGAATGGACTGGTTGGATCTCCCTGCATTCCAAGGGACTCTCAAGAGTCTTCTACAACACCATAGTTCAAATGCATCAATTCTTCAGCACTCAGCCTTCTTCACAGTCCAACTCTCACATCCATACATGACCACTGGAAAAACCATAGCCTTGACTAGACGGACCTTAGTCGGCATAGTAATGTCTCTGCTTTTCAATATGCCGTCTAGGTTGGTCATAACTTTTCTTCCAAGGAGTAGGCGTCTTTTAATTTCATGGCTGCAGTCACCATCTGCAGTGATTTTGGAGCCTCAAAAAATAAAGTCTGCCACTGTTTCCACTGTTTCCCCATCTATTTCCCATGAAGTGATGGGACCAGATGCCATGATCTTCGTTTTCTGAATGTTGAGCTTTAAGCCAACTTTTTCACTGTCCTCTTTCACTTTCATCAAGAGGCTTTTCAGTTCCTCTTCACTTTCTGCCATAAGGGTGGTGTCATCTGCATATCTGAGATGATTGATATTTCTCTGGGCAATCTTGATTCCAGCTTGTGTTTCTTCCAGTCCAGCGTTTCTCATGATGTACTCTGCATATGTCATTCCAAACTCAATCTAGGGTTGACAACTTCTGAGTTAATTCTCCATGCCATGGTTTTATGATGATGTTGAAGAGGTGTAGGAAAGAGAAAAAGCAAAAGCATTGATCTAGAAATTGGAAAGTTACTGTTGTAAATTGTTGGACTACAAAGAAATTAATGAGTAGTGCATCTTAACTATTCATGGACAATACACTTGAGAAAAAGGACAGAATGTTTGTGGATTTAAATGTCTTCATTCTCAAAGTACAAATTGTCTGGAAAATTAAATACCTTTGATTCAGGCTAAGTCTGTTGCCATGGGAGATTCTGTAGAAGATGTGGCTACATTTTAAGGCTGAAGCAGAAATCCAGAGTCTCTCAGCAGACTCAGGAGAAAAGAGGTACAGACTCGTATGGATGGTCAGGAGGATTGAAGAAGGTCAGGTACAGACATGAGCGCAAAACAGCGAAACCAAAATGAAAAATCCAAAAGCAGATTGGAAAATATGTAGGGCCAAACCTGAAATTTCATTATTATTTTCATTATTTTTAATTATAGCTGTGACCTTGCAGTGAACTATAGGTTTCCCTGGTGGCTCAGATGGTGAAAAAAATCCACCTACAGTGCAGAAGACCTGTGTTCAATCCCTGGGTTGGGGAGATTCCTTAGAGAAGTGAATGGCTACCCACTCCAGTATTCTTGCCTGGAGAATTCCATCAGTAGAGGAGCCTGGTAGTCTATGGAGTCAGACATGACTGAGCAACTAACCCACAGATTTTGCAATGACCTACAAGTAACAAATGCTGTGTTCCAGGACACTATTGCTCAGTTCTAGTTCCTTAAGATCTATATTCTATTTTGAATATATCTAATGTCAACTCTGGAGCATCTGAAAACAAATTAAGATGTTTGGAAAGAAATTATAGTGCCTTGTTCATGCATATTATTGATATTATTAGAAGGTTATTTCCATAATTCAAAGGGTTTCATTAAAAAACATTGAATAATATTTGAAATAGGGTTCATTTTAAAATGAATCTTTTCAAGTTTTATTTTAGGAGGCAATATTTTCTGTTAAATGTGTCTGAACAAGTTATGCCTCTACAAGAGGTTATTTTAAAATAAATTTGTATTTTGATGTATCAAATTTCCTTTCAGTGATTATTGTTTCAATAATACATGTTTTTGATGTAATGACTTCAATTGTTAACACTAAAAATATTTGCAAGTGAAATGAGATAAGAGAAAAATGATTTCCAGAAAAGAAGAAGCAGTAATTATTTTAAGCTGAAAATGCTATTTAACCTTTAGAGTTTGGTAAAGATATATTTTCTTACAAAATTATATTTTTTAATAACCCTAAAATTATTCACCCAGTATATATAAAAACTTCATTTTAGTATGACTGGCTACCAATTTCTTTAGTTTCTAACATACAGACCAATATATTGCAGACTAGAACTTAGTCTTCTACAGAAGAGTAAATCAAATTTATAAGAAGATAAATTTTCTACTGATTTATTTGGCATTCAATCACTTGCCAGATACTTTTATGATCCTTACTTATTTTGTAATCTTAATAAATAGAATCAGTGCCTCTGATGTTAAAATATAAGATATTATTTTACATAAAATGTTAAAAATATTTGTTTCTTAGTTGTAATTTATTTTTATCTGATTCACCAACAGATGTTCTACTGAAACATTGTTCTACTGAATTGAAGTTATATTGAATACCCCTAATGCTCGACAGGGGAGGCAAACCTGATTAACCGTGTTAAGATCCCAAGACCACTTACTTAGGCATCGGAAGAGTGAACTTAGGCCACTTTTCTATCTCCAGGAGACAATGCTGCTGCTAAGTCACTTCAGTTGTGTCCGACTCTGTGCGACCCCATAGACAGCAGCCCACCAGGCTCCCCTGTTCCTGGGATTCTCCAGGCAAGAACATTGGAGTGGGTTCCCATTTCCTTCTCCGATGCATGAAAGTGAAAATTGAAAGTCAAGTCGCCCAGTCGTGTCCGACTCTTAGTGAACCCATGGACTGCAGCCTACCAGGCTCCTCCATCCATGGGATTTTCCAGGCAAGAGTACTGGAATGGGGTGCCATTGCCTTCTATTGACGGCTAAAACTAGAAAATTCTGACTGATTCACTTATCAACACCACAGAGAAAAATACTAGGACAGCAATTGGCTGGAACAGCTTACCCCATAAGCTCTTAATAATTTTAGACTTGCAAAATTCTTTTCCTTCTAGCTTCATCCTGGGTCTTTGACTTCAATATTTTTAAACTTCTTCATATTATTCCATAGCATGTTGTTTTGCCTCAACTACAGTTCATTTTTTCTCCTCATAGTATTATTAGCATGTGAGGGTGCTTCTTTATGAGGGTGTAGGAGTATTATCTACTGAAATCAAAACCACACATGATCAAATTCTCTTTCTTTTCAGATTATCTCAATTTTATGGTCAATGAATTATAAATAGTCTTCATTTTCCTCTGTCATATCATGAAGTATTATGGGTTGAATAGTGTCACCCAAAATATGTTAAGGTCTAGCTCACAACACTTCAGAATGTGATCTTATTTGAAAATAAGATCATTTAGAGGTAATTATGTTAACTTAAGGTCATTAAGATGGGCACTGTCCAATATGACTTCTGTCCTTATGAAAAATGGAAATTTGACACAGAGACATTCATCAATAGATAAGTGGAAACAGAAGTTGTGATACATAGATACAATAGAATATTACTCAGCTATAAAAAAGAATTCATTTGTGTCAGTCCTAAAGAGATGAGTGAACCTACAGCCTATTGTGCAGAGTGAAGTAAGGCAGGAAGAGAAAGACAAATACTGTATATTAACATATGTGTATGGAATATAGAAAGAGAGCACTGATGAACCTATTTTCAGGGTAGCAAATGGCTACCCTCATGGATCAGATGGTAAAGAATCCACCTACAATGTGGGTTCAATTCCTGGGTTAGGAAGATCGCTTGGAGCAGGACATGGCAACCCACTCCAGTATTCTTGCCTGTAGAATCCCCATGGACAGAGGAGCCTGGCAGGCTACAGTTCATGTGGTTGCAAAGAGTTGGACCGAACTGAGTGAATTGGCACAACAATGGAGACTTAGGCATAGAGAACAGACTTATGGACATAGTGGGTGAAGGAGAGGGTGGGACAAATAGAAAGAATGATTCATGTTGATGTATGACAAAAACCAGCACAATATTGTAAAGCAATTATCCTCCAACAAAAAATTATAAAGAAGTTTATAGAGGAAGTCTAACAAAACTATGTAACATTCTTCAATAGCTACAGGAAGAGTCATAATACTGTATGGCTAGAGTTATTTAAAAACTTAATTCTATATCTCTGAATCCTCTGTTTAAGAAGTCAGAAAAACATGCAATATGAAAAACATTTCAGTCACGTTTGTAAAATGTTTAAAAGTAAAGTGAGTTTTATCTCAGAGGGGTATATTTCAGATGTGGAAATTAAACTCATGAACAACACAGATGATGCTTGCTTGAGCCACACTAATTATATACTACAACTGGTCTCCCAATTTCCAGCTCCATAGGGGGAAAAACTACAATCAGTCAATCCATACACTAGGCAATGAACCATACACTAGTCTGGAGAAAAAATCCCTGCTGATAAGAAAAAATGAATATAACTTAATCCACAGGATTGCAAGGGGTCCATCCAGTTGTTGAAACTGCTTCATTTTTAAATGAAACTAGGCTTTAAAACTCCACTGAAGAGACTCTCTTGTAAAACAAAAACAATAAAAATTGATCAGTGATATATTACTCTAATCATTAACATATTTCAGTTGACTTTTCAATATATATAGAAACATTTTTTTTCTCACAAAAGAAAAAAATATAAATAACTAAGCCTACTTAAATTTGAGTCCCATACTCACTGGATTTGCATTATGTAAGGAAAACAGAAATAACATATTTTTTCAAAAGCATAAAATGAAACAATTGGTACACATCACTCAATTTAATAATTATAACATCTCTTTGGAGTAGCACTGTCTCCATTATTACAACTGAGGCAATTGACTCTATAACAAATTCACATGGCTAGGAAATGGAACGTCCAGATTTAAAAATCTGATCTTACTCCTATATCTGTGTCCTTAAGCAACACATTATACTAATTCTTTCTAGTCTATAAACCAGATAGGTTTTTCTGAAGTTCAGAGAACCATTAAAAAACTTTCAAAACTATTAAGGCACAATTTTATCTCCTCTTATGCAAACTTAGCATAAAACAAAAACACAAACTAGAAATATTTCAGTTATCCTTGCATATCTCTCAAACTCATGAAAATATAATTCTCAACATCTGCATTCTAAGGACCAGAGGCAAGGGAAAAGAAGACAAGAAGAGAAGTGAAGGACAACACTTGAAAAAAAAAAAAAAAAGAAAAAAGCATAAAAAAGAGAGATGGATGAGAAAAGAGAGAAATTCTTATTCTCTACTTTTCATTCAATGATTGGAAAAATTCACCTATACTACTATTGTCTGGGAATCACTGATGAGGAAAAAATGTGTATGTGTCTTTGTATTTCATCTGTGACATTTTTAACATCTTAGGTTAAGTTTGGAGTCCTTTGAGACTTCAGAATGCTGATAAAATGAGTGTAAAAGGTAATTCCAGAATTTAGAGGAAGACAGATGAATCACAGATTACATATTTCAACAACTGTCATATCAATTTCAATTTTTCTGTGACACATATTTCAAATAAGTCAACTTGTCTTTGTATCTTGACTTCAGTTCAGTTCAGTCACTCAGTTGTGTCTGACTCTTTGTGACACCATAGACTGCAGCACATCTGGCTCCCCTTATCCATCACCAACCCCCAGAGCTTACTCAAACTCATGTTCATCAGGTCGGTAATGCCATCCAACCATCTCATCCTCTGTCATCCCTTTCTTCTCCTGCCTTCAATCTTTCCCAGGATCAGGGTCTTCTCAAATGAGTCAGTTCTTCGCATCAGGTGTCCAAAGTATTGAAATTTCAGCTTCAGCATCAGTCCTTCCAATGAATATTCAGGGCTGATTTCCTTTAGGATGGACTGGTTGGATCTCCTGGCAGTCCAAGGGACTCTCAAGAGTCTTCTCCAATACCACAGTTCAAAAGCATCAATTCTTCAGTGCTCAGATTTCTTTGTAGTCCAACTCTCACATCCATTAATGACTACTGGAAAAACCATGGTTTTGACTAGACTGACCTTTGTTGCCAAAGTAATGTCTCTGCTTTTTAATATGCTGTCTTGGTTGGTAATAGCTTTTCTTCCAAGGAGCAAGCGTCTTTTAAATTCATGGCTGCAGTCACCATCTGCAGTGATTTTTGGAGCCTCCAAAAATAATATCTGTCACTGCTGCTGCTGCTCCTGCTAAGTCGCTCCAGTCGTGTCCAACTCTGTGCGACCCCATAGATGGCAGCCCACCAGGCTCCCCCGTCCCTGGGATTCTCCAGGCAAGAACACTGGAGTGGGTTGCCATTTTCTTCTCCAATGTGTGAAAGTGAAGTCACTCAGTCATGTCCGACTCTTCACTGTTTCCCCATTTATTTGCCGTGAATTCATGGGACCATATGCCATGATCTTGGTTTTCTGAATGTTGAGCTTTAAGCCAAGTTTTTCACTCTCCTCTTTCACTTTCATCAAGAGGCACTTTAGTTTTGTCAGGGGAGTGTGTAGTTTCCTCAGTTCTGTTGCAGCAAAAATTTGAAGTGGTAGACCAGTGTTACAGCTCAGTTTTATTTGGCAAGCAAAGGAAAATACATCTTCAAGGCATGAGGGTGGGCCAACCCAAAAGAATCACAGGGCTCAATTCTGGGTCCTCTTTTTAAATGTTTTTTCTCCTCCCCTTGAGTGTGTCCTGTGTAAATTGGGCTAGCCAGGAGGGCTATTTGCTTCACCTGAAGTTCTCGCTCTGGTCCTTGGGTGTTCCTTTGTTGTATTTTCGTGGGCTTTTTCCTTTCTTTGTCTTTTAGTCATCTCTATTTTGGACTCCTCTTTCCTATTCTAACTACCTAACAGTTCTTCTTCACTTTCTGCCATAAGGGTGGTGTCATCTGCATATCTGAGGTTATTGATGTTTCTCCCGGCAATCTTGATTCCAGCTTGTGCTTCATCCAGCCCGGCATTTCACATGATATTCTCTGTATATAAGTTAAATAAGCAGGGTGACAATATACAACATTGATGTACTCCTTTCCCAGTTTGGAACCAGTCTGGTTCTAACTGTTGCTCCTTGACCTGCATACAGATTTCTCGGAAAGTAGGTAAGGTGGTCTGGTAGTCCCATGTCTTGGAGTATTTTCCACAGTTTGTTGTGATCTACACAGTCAAAGGTTTTGGTGTAATAAATAAAACAGAAGTAGGTGTTTTTCTGGAATTCTCTTGCTTTTTCTATGATCCAACGGATGTTGGCAATTTGACCTCTGGTTCCTCTGCTTTTTCTAATTCCAGCTTGAACATTTGGAATTTCATGGTTCATGTACTGTTGAAGTCTCACTTGGAGAATTTTGAGCATTTTTTTGTTAGCGTGTGAGATGAGTGCAATCATGTGCCTGCAATCTTGACTTCATGGTCTCTGTAATATTTGGTATAAAAAATGCTTTTTAAAGAAGCAGTAGGAAAAAGCAAGTGCATATTGTAACTCTGTGTGCTGCCCATAGTATTTGTCCTCACTGCCTTTGAAATCATATTACTTTTCATTACAGTCCACTGATGGCAGGGAGACTACTTAGCCCTAAAAGTAACATATTTTGTATTTCACACATCTTAAAATATCCTAAGACATTAACAATACTTTTAAAGCACAGTAACTCAACCTAAGACCAAATTTCAAAATAGTCCATTATTTGGGTTCTGTACCCAATTCTACTTCTTGGTGGAGAGGGAGGTTTCAAGCAATGCTCCAGACATCAGCTGGACTTCCTACAATTCAACTTAATTCTGACATTATCTACCCAAAGATAGCATCAGATTTCACAGATAAAGAGTTCAGTCCTACAAGACTGCCTTCTACTTCAGATGTCAATTACAGTCTATAAAATTAATAAACAGAAAGCTCAGTTAGAGATGGGAGACCAGAAAGGAGAGTCACAGACAGTGAGGATAGGAGAGAATAGGAGAGCCCAAGAGGATAGGAGAGCCCAAGAGGATGGAGAAAGACTCCTCTTATTTCCTGGCAAGGAGTTGGCCATCAAAAAGCCATGGACTCTTTGTTTACAATAGCCCTTCTAATTTCTTTTCCTCTCTATGAAAATGTTTTCCTTCCCTTGCCCTGTGGTGTCTTGCAGGTTGTTCACAGTGGTTGCAGACCATAGTTGCAGATCCTAAATAGCAGTTTCCACTGATCCTGAATAATAAACCCATCTTTGCTAGAGAAGCATCAGGCAGTTTATTAATTTCAGGTCAACAAAGCCCAGGTTGTGACCAGTGCTTTTTCCCATGTGCTACAAATTGGAGTTTCTAACAATCCACTTTCACACAGGATGCCAATCTCAAGTGCAAATTGTTACCAAATACTCCGACCAACTATCTGTAAATCAGATTCCCATGACCCCTCTTTGGATTTGATTAATTCATTAGAGAATTTATACTGAAAAAAAATGAGTTTATATTTATTCAGAATCTTACTAGGACTATAGCCCAGGAGATAGCCTCTCAGATAGCTCTGAGGAATTGCTACACTGCTCCAAAGAGGTAGGGTAAGTGCCAAGAGCCAATGTGTGTGTTTATAAAATATGTTTGTTTGTTTTATTTTATTTTATTTTTTTGCTGGGAAATACATGTAGTCAAGCATACTCTTATAAAAGATTACTGCTAATCACAGACTTCAGATACCTCAAATTAATGATTTTAGTGCTTACCTATGTATGGGAAGATTCAAGAATCTCAACTCTTGAAACCCTTCTCAGTTTTCTCTGTTGGTGAGCTCAGCAGTGAGCTTCATTTTAACCTTTCTTATAACTGGACAATGAACAAGATTTTTTGTTCTTTTTGTTCATGAGCAGCTCAGAGAACATAAGAAACTTATTTACCCAGTAAATTGCCAGTGTATTATAAAGGATTTAATCAGGAATGGGGCTTCCTTGATGCCTCAGCAGTAAAAGAATCTGCCTGCAATGCAATAGATAAGGGTTTGATCCCTGGGTTGGGAAGATGCCCTGGAGGAGGAAATGGCAACTCACTCCAGTATTCTTGTCTGGAAAGTCCCATGGATAGAGGATCCTGGTGGGCTACAGTCCATGGGTTCTGAAAGAGCTGGACACAACTGAGCAGCTGAACACAGCACAAAGGCTTCATTACACAGCATGATTGATGAAGTCATTGTCCAGTGGTGATCAATTCAACCTCTAGCCCCTATTCCTCCTCAGAGGTTGAGGAGAAGGATTGAAAGTTTCAACACTTCAATCACAGGGTTGGTTCCTAGGGCAACCAGCACTCATGCTTTGGAGATCTGAGGTCATTTCAAAAGTCACCTCATTATATTAAAAACACTACTTCATCTCTCTCACCTCTTAGGAAGCTCCAAGTGTTTTAGAAGCTCAAGGTTAGAAATGGAACAGAGACCAAACATATTTCTTATTATAAATAACAATATTACATACAACAAAGATATATGATTCAAGTTCTATGCATGACACTTCCTCTTGCTGGGTGACTTGAGGCAATTTACTTAGGCTTTCTGTGTTTCAGGTTTTCATATGTTGTGGGAGGGAAAAGGAAAAAAAAAAAACCTTTCATTCCTTTATCCTCAGTTTCTTCTGGATGGTCTAAGAATTTAATTGAGATAAAATAGATTAAAGGGAAAATAAAATTTTCCTTTGTATATATGGGAACTCTACATATATGAGAGGATCAAAGACTCCACTTGCATGAAAAGTTCAAAGACAGAAAAGTAAAATGACATATATATGACATCTTGAGTTAAGAAATGGGATAGGGGCCTGAGGCTTCCAAGGACAGGAGGGTAATTTATAGGACAATAAGAATAGCAGATGTTGGGTAACTAGATGTTTTCTTTGCCATACAGATGGACAACGCAGATAAAATTGATCTCTGGTAATAACTCTTAGTCTGGGAAAGTCCAATTTAAATGAATCAGACATGACTTAGCAACTAACCAAAAACAACAAGTAGTTAAGGGAGGGGCAAAAGTTTCTCTTCAATCCACAGGGTCTTGCTTACCTTTATCTCAAAATAATTTTGGGGAAGTTTGTTCTGAAACCCTTCAATGTAAAACAGTCTAATAGTACTCACCTCATGGGATTGCTATGATGATTAAGGAAGATGGTTCTTTAAAAATACATAGCACTGTATTATCTTATAAAAAGTGCATTCAATAAAAAATATTCAGTATTATTGTAATATGTACTATATTATTAGCAGAACTGAAATCATGTAACTCAGATTGGGACTTGAACCCACAGTCTAACTGAGATCAGACACGTAGTCTTAGGACTTAATGAAGTTCAGGTTCTTGATGTCTCATCACAGAAATAATTCAGTCAAAGACAACGTGATAGGTAAGGAGTATATTTACTTAGAAATGTACTCCACAGATGGAGTGTGGGTCACCTCAGAAGGCAAGAGTGGCATACAGGGTATGGGGTTGTCAGTTTTTATAGAGGTGAGTAATTTCACAGGCTATGAGTGGGAGGGGTATTCCAGCTATTTGGGAAAGGGGGAGGGATTTCCAGGAATTGGGTCATCACCCACTTTTTGACCCTCATGGTCAGCCTTGAAACTTTCATGGTATCTGTGTGTGTGTCATTTATTTTGCAGATGTGTTCAAGCGAGTGTATTCTGAGGTTCAAGGTCTAGTGGAAGTCAATTTGTCAATAAATAGATGCCTGAATGAGCATTGGGGGACAGACTGTCTCCAGTCCTATACCAGAGAGGATCAGTACAACCAGCACTCTTAGGACCACTGGAAAAGAGTCAGTTTGGCTCCCTATGGATAATGTTTCTGGTCTCTCTGTCTATGGAAACATATCAGTTCAGTTCAGTTCAGTTCAGTCGCTCAGTCATGTCTGACTGTTTGCAACACAATGGACTGCACCCTACCAGGCTTCCCTGTCCATCACCAACTCCTAGAGTTTGCTCAAACTCGTATCCAACAAGTCATTAAACATCGATACCTAGAGTTACTGCACTCCTGTGCTATTTGCAAATCAGTATTGGGGTGACAAAAAGGTGATACATCTACAGTGTTATCTTAAAGAAAGAGGGCTTTCATCTTGGAATATGGTACAATTTACTAATTCAAGATGACCCTTAAACAGCTCAATATGAAGTCAAAACTATGAAAATATCATTCAACCAAGCCTCCTAGTTCATATCAGCAATTCTTTTTCTCATAGGATGAGAAAAATCAATACACCAGTAATCACAAAAGAAGTCATATTGGCAAGCCTATGTAGCCACTAAGAATTCATGTTATAATCCTGTCTAATTTTAACAAATTAAAATATAATTTAATATATTAAATAAAAATGTACTACAAGTTTCTTGCGTGTGACTTGTTAAATAACAGTCATGCTATTTATCTGTGATAACACAGTCTATCATAGAAATGTTGAGATTCACAAATAAGAGACACTAAAGAGTATTATTTTAAGAATTGATTTGTAGTGCATCCTTCTCAAATTATCAGAAATATCCAAGGAAAATCAAAAGTGAAGATATCTAAGGAAAGTCCTCAAAATTAAAATTTAGTGTAGGTATTATCGCTTACTGAGCATTTTTTTCCCTTCTCTATATACATTTATTTTTTTTTATTTTATTTATTTATTTTCTTAAATCTTTAATTCTTACATGTGTTCCCAAACATGAACCCCCCAACCACCTCCCTCCCCATAACATCTCAGTGGGTCATCCCCATGCACCAACCCCAAGCATGCTGTATCCTGCATCAGACATAGACTGGCAATTCAATTCTTACATGATAGTATACATGATAGAATGCCATTCTCCAAAATCATCCCACCCTCTCCCTCTCCCTCTGAGTCCAAAAGTCCATTATACACAGCTGTGTCTTTTTTCCTGTCTTGCATACAGGGTCGTCATTGCCATCTTTCTAAATTCCATATATATGTGTTAGTATACTGTATTGGTGTTTTTCTTTCTGGCTTACTTCACTCTGTATAATCGGCTCCAGTTTCATCCATCTCATCAGAACTGATTCAAATGAATTCTTTTTAACGGCTGAGTAATACTCCATTGTGTATATGTACCACAGCTTTCTTATCCATTCATCTGCTGATGGACATCTAGGTTGTTTCCATGTCCTGGCTATTTTAAACAGTGCTGTGATGAACATTGGGGTACATGTGTCTCTTTCAATTCTGGTTTCCTCGGTGTGTATGCCCAGCAGTGGGATTGCTGGGTCATAAGGTAGTTCTATTTGCAATTTCTTAAGGAATCTCCACACTGTTCTCCATAGTGGCTGAACTAGTTTGCATTCCCACCAACAGTGTAGGAGGGTTCCCTTTTCTCCACACCCTCTCCAGCATTTATTGCTTGCAGATTTTTGGATCTCAGCCATTCTAACTGGTGTGAAGTGGTATCTCATTGTGGTTTTGATTTGCATTTCTCTGACAATGAGTGATGTTGAGCATCTTTTCATGTGTTTGTCTTCTTTGGAGAAATGTCTATTTAGTTCTTTGGCCCATAATGGACAAATTCTTAGAAAAGTAAAATTTCCAAAACTGAACCAGGAAGAAATAGAAAGTCTTAACAGACCCATCACAAGCACGGAAATTGAAACTGTAATCAGAAATCTTCCAGCAAACAAAAGCCCAGGTCCAGACGGCTTCACAGCTGAATTCTACCAAAAATTTCAAGAAGAGCTAACACCTATCCTATTCAAACTCTTCCAGAAAATTGCAGAGGAAGGTAAACTTCCAAACTCATTCTATGAGGCCACCATCACCCTAATACCAAAACCTGACAAAGATGTCACAAAAAAAGAAAACTACAGGCCAATATCACTGATGAACATAGATGCAAAAATCCTCAACAAAATTCTAGCAATCAGAATCCAACAACACATTGAAAAGATCATACACTATGACCAAGTGGGCTTTATCCCAGGGATGCAAGGATTCTTCAATATCTGCAAATCAATCAATGTAATTCACCACATTAACAAATTGAAAAATAAAAACCAGATGATTATCTCAATAGATGCAGAGAAGGCCTTTGACAAAATTCAACATCCATTTATGATAAAAACTCTCCAGAAAGCAGGAATAGAAGGAACATACCTCAACATAATAAAAGCTATATATGACAAACCCACAGCTAACATTATCCTCAATGGTGAAAAATTGAAAGCATTTCCCCTAAAGTCAGGAACAAGACAAGGGTGTCCACTTTCACCGCTACTATTCAACATAGTTCTGGAAGTTTTGGCCACAGCAATCAGAGCAGAAAAAGAAATAAAAGGAATCCAAATTGGAAAAGAAGAAGTAAAACTCTCTGTTTGCAGACGACATGATCCTCTACATGGAAAACCCTAAAGACTCCACCAGAAAATTACTAGAGCTCATCAATGAATATAGTAAAGTTGCAGGATATAAAATCAACACACAGAAATCCTTTGCATTCCTATACACTAATAATGAGAAAGTAGAAAAAGAAATTAAGGAAACAATTCCATTCACCATTGCAACGAAAAGAATAAAATACTTAGGAATATATCTACCCAAAGAAACTAAAGACCTATATATAGAAAACTATAAAACACTGATGAAAGAAATCAAAGAGGACACTAATAGATGGAGAAATATACCATGTTCATGGATCAGAAGAATCAATATAGTGAAAATGAGTATACTACCCAAAGCAATTTACAAATTCAATGCAATCCCTACCAAGCTCCCAGCCATATTTTTCTCAGAACTAGAACAAATAATTTCAAGATTTGTATGGAAATACAAAAAACCTCGAATTGCCAAAGCAATCTTGAGAAAGAAGAATGGAACTGGAGGAATCAACTTACCTGACTTCAGGCTCTACTACAAAGCCACAGTCATCAAAACAGTATGGTACTGGCACAAAGACAGACATATAGATCAATGGAACAAAATAGAAAGCCCAGAGATAAATCCACACACATATGGACACCTTATCTTTGATAAAGGAGGCAAGAATATACAATGGAGTAAAGACAATCTCTTTAACAAGTGATGCTGGGAAAACTGGTCAACCACTTGTAAAAGAATGAAACTAGATCACTTTCTAACACCGCATACAAAAATAAACTCAAAATGGATTAAAGATCTAAATGTAAGACCAGAAACTATAAAACTCCTAGAGGAGAACATAGGCAAAACACTCTCAGACATAAATCACAGCAGGATCCTCTATGATCCACCTCCCAGAATTCTGGAAATAAAAGCAAAAATAAACAAATGGGATCTAATTAAAATTAAAAGCTTCTGCACAACAAAGGAAACTATAAGCAAGGTGAAAAGACAGCCTTCTGAATGGGAGAAAATAATAGCAAACGAAGCAACTGACAAACAACTAATCTCAAAAATATACAAGCAACTTATGCAGCTCAATTCCAGAAAAATAAATGACCCAATTACTGAGCATTTTTGAACAATCAGATTGAGGTTTCTTCAAGTAAGGTAAAGCACCACTACACTGTTACAACAAAGAGAACAAATAAAACTCTTCAATCAGTAATAGTCATACACGTGCTGAAGGAAAAATAAATCTTCCATTTGCATCACTTGTATTAAGTTTGGGGAAAAAATCTTGCACTTGCATTATTTATACTAATTTTGGTTGGTCACAATAAACTAAGTAAAAGAACTGTACTCTAATGAAAAGGGAAGTATGTCTTTCATTTCAAAACCTCCATTTAACCTTCCATTTTGTCAAATCTAACCTTCTACTTTTTCAACTACCTTAAGACTTTTAAGTTACCAACATGTTCTCAGATTATCGTTTCAATTTCTTTTTAAATTTTTGAGCAATTATTTTATTCCACTGAAAAGAAGTTGAAATTGAAGTCAAATACCACATTTGTTCAATAAGACTTTGATAATGTAGTGGTTTAGTCTTTTTAATTTACTATGCTTACAAAAATCCCTCATGTAATACACTGCAGTAATCCAGTTTCAGTTCAGTTCAGTCACTCAGTCGTGCCCGACTCTTTGCGACCCCATGAATCGCAACATGCCAGGCCTCCCTGTCCATCACCATCTCCTGGAGTTCACCCAGACTCGCGTCCATAGAGTCAGTGATGTCATCCAGCCATCTCATCCTCTGTCGTCCCCTTCTTCTCCTGCCCCTAATCCCTCCCAGCATCAAAGTCTTTTCCAATGAGTCAACTCTTCGCATGAAGTGGCCAAAGTACTGGAGTTTCAGCTTCAGCATCATTCCTTCCAAAGAAATCCCAGGGTTGATCTCCTTCAGAATGGACTGGTTGGATCTCCTTGCATTCCAAGGGACTCTCAAGAGTCTTCTCCAACACCACGGTTCAAAAGCATTTAGACAGTCAAAATTAATTAATTGGATATCTCTCTTTCATAAAATATTCCCATTATTTTACTTTAATTTATGCCTCAGATATTCCTACATTTAAAAGTGTCAGAGTTAATCCTTTAATTACACTTTAAAATGTTTACAAACTGCAAATATAAAGTATTATTAACAACATTTATCAAAAAAGAGGAAGAAACCAATAGCTAGAGTTGTTGTTATTTTTAAATGCTCTCTGGGAATAATGAGAATCATTCCATCATAATTTTACCTCTGTATCTATGACTAACTTGTTTCATTTGTTGTTCAGTTCAGTTGCTCACTGGTGTCTGACTCTTTGCGACCCCATGAATTGCAGCACTCCAGGCCTCCCTGTCCATCACCAGCTCCCGGAGTTTACTCAAACTCATGACCGTCGAGTCAGTGATGCCATCCAGCCATCTCATCCTCTGTTGTCCCCTTGTAATTGGTGTTATAAAATCATATCTTGGTATCAATTCCCATTTGTGACTTCTGACTTTTCTCTTGCAATGGCCATAGGCATCACCAAAATCTCAACTTACCGTTCATGACCATGATCTGTTGGTCACAAAGTACATTAATCATGAGACTAGGAATAAGCTAGTTTAATGTCGCCATCTATATTACTAAAGTAATACTGAAAGTCATGTGTGTAACTCTATTTCAATGGACAACACACTAATAACATTATTACATGTAATTTAGAATCAACCTTTGAAAGTGAAAGTGAAAGTTGCTCAGTTCAATTCAGTCACTCAGTCGTGTCCGACTCTTAGCGACCCCATGGACTGTATTCTACCAGGCTCCTCCATCCATGGGAATTTCCAGGCAAGAGTACTGGAGTGGGGTGCCTTTACATGTATTAAAAAAGTAGAAAATACTAGCAAGCATCATCGGCTTTTATCTTTTAGCTTTTAACTAGGCATTATAATAAGAGTAATAAACTCTGTTTTACCTCAGGAGCTGAATCCTGTGATCCAGAAAATAAATTAAGATTAAAACATGCTTTTCACTGAGCTTTTACACCTACCTTCAGTTTTCCAGTAGGTGACCATGTTCAGTAATTGGCCATAAACTGATAGTCTCACATGCTGATAGTGCTGCTAGACAGCTGTAGAAGTTAGTTTGACGAAATACAAATGAAAGCATAATAGAAAATTCATCTCAGAACGAATGATTTCTTCTGTGCCTGGCCTTAAACTCCATGAGGGCAGAAACTCCTCCATTTGGGGCTTTATCCTATGTATCTTTTCATTAGGATTCAAATTGGTCTTTCTCAGAATAAGAGTTATTACCAAAGATAAATTTTATTTGAAGTGAAGTTGTGTATGACTCTTTGCAACCCTATAGACTATACAGTTCATGGAATTCTCCAGGCCAGAATACTGGAGTGGGCAGCCTTCCCCTTACTCCAGGGGATCTTCCCAACCCAGGGATCAAACCCAGGTCTCCTGCATGGCAGGCAGATTCTTTACCAGCTGACCCACAGGAAAGCCCAAGAATACTCCAGTATTTCAATGGTCCTTTATCTCTATCCTTTAAGTCTTTGTACTAAACCAGTAATCTGGTGCTTAAATGAGTTACCTGAGTTCTGTGAGTCACATTAACAAATTAATCAAACTCAAGAAGGAGATCATGGGAACCTCTGATTTATACCTAGTTAATTAGAAGAATAGGAAGCAACCTGTGTTTGCAATTTTCCTCTGACTTGGAGGGCAGTCTCATGGGACTGAGCCATTGACCTAGGGCATTTGATTCTATCACTGGGTAGATAGTGTCAGAATTGAGTTTTATTGTAGGACACCCAGCTAGTGTCCAGAGCCTTGGTTGGTGGTCTCTGGTGGCTCAGAAGTTAAAGCGTCTGCCTGGAATACGGGAGACCCGGGTTCGATCCCAGGGAAGATCCCCTGGAGAAGGAGATGGCAACCCACTCCAGTACTCTTGCCTGGAGAATCCCATGGAGGGAGGAGCCTGGTGGGCTACAATCCATGGGGTCACAAAGAGTCAAACACAACTGAGTGAATTCACTTTCACCCAGCTAGTGTCCAGACCATTGGTTGGTGGTATGGGGACACCACCTTCATCCGAACACTGGAATTGAGTCAAGAATTCAAATAATGAGTAGACTTTATTTCACTTTGATTTTGAAATGCATGAGCTGTATGCTTCTTTGTTCTTGTTTAGTTGCTCAGCATGTCCTGCTGAGCAACTTTTCCTGCTCGTTGGCAGGAAAGCTATGACACACCTAGACAGCATATTAAAAAGCAGAGACATCACTTTGCCAACAAAGCTCTGTATAGTCAAAGCTATGGTTTTTCCAGTAGTCAAGTATGGATGTGAGAGTTGGACCATAATGAAGACTGAGCACCGAAGAACTGATGCTTTTGAATTGTGGTGCTGGAGAAGACCCTTGAGAGTCATTTGGACTGCAAGGAGATCAACCCAGTCAATCCTAAGGAAATCAACCCTGAATATTCATTGGAAGGACTGATGCTGAAGCTGAAGCTCCAGTACTTTGGCCATCTGATGTAAAGAAAATTACTCATTGGAAAAGAACCTGATGCTGGGAAAGATTGAGGGCAGGAGGAGAAGGGATGGCAGAGGATGAGATCCTTAGCATCACTGACTCAGTGGACATAGATTTGAAAAAACTCCAGGAGATAGTGGACAGGGTAGCCTGGCATGCTGCAATCCATGGGGTCATAAAGAATTGGACACGACTTAGCTACTGAACAGCAACAACAACACATCTAATCATTGTAACGAGTATATCACTGCTTCTACGTTCTCCTAGTTGATAGAGCAAGGAAATGTGTGTGTGTGTTTATATATGTATATACACATATATCTATGAATATTTCCCAATTTAGCCATCTGTATCTATATTAATCTAAATAGTAGTTCATGCTCATCTCTCCAACATTAATCTATTACCATATGGATTATCGATACATCTAACTTCCTCTTTCTTATCTGTAACCTCCTAATCCATCAATGAAAAACTGGCTCTCACCATATATTATCTACTTGTTTGATTCAGTGTATACATAGTAGTTCCAAATTATTAAATGTACCATTGTGATATACAACTTTTTAAGCTAGCGTCTTTATATAGACTTCCTTTTATATTTATTCTTTGGACAATTCTCATTTTCAAAATTACTTAGTTCAGTATCTTCTCCCCATCCTCTTCTGTTAGCTTGCTTCATACACTTGTAATACAGTTAGATTCTCTTGTCACATTCTACATCCATCCTGGGTTCTCTCAACCTTTTAAATACTTTTTAGATTTTTTGTATGTATTAAAATATACTTCATAATGTAAAATTCTATGGATTCTGACAAATGCATAATGGCATTCACCATTACTGTCAGTCTTTCATTAGAGAGTCTACAAAATACTTCACCAGTACTCCTCAAAACTCTCAAGGTTATCAAAACCAAGAAAAATATGAGAATCTGAGGAGGAGCCTAAGGAAATATGGCTAGTGAGGGTAATCTACCATTTTTAATGGGATCATGGAATAGAAAAATGAGATTAGGTAAAAATGAAGGAAATCTGAATAAAAGATGGGTTACAGTAGATGAATGGGCTGCAGTCCCTGGGGTCACTAAGAATTGGACGTGACTGAGCGACTTCACTTTCACTTTTCACTTTTATGGATTGGAGAAGGCAATGGCAACCCACTCCAGTGTTCTTGCCTGGAGAATCTCAGGGACGGGGGAGCCTGGTGGGCTGCCATCTATGGGGTTGCACAGAGTCCAACACAACCAAAGTGACTTAGCAGCAGGAGCAGAACAGTAGATGGTAATGTTTCAATATCTATTCATTCTCTGGTGATTCAGTAGTAAAGAACCCAACTGCCAATGCAGGAGATGCCAGTTTGATCTGTAGTTTGGGAAGGTCCCCTAGAGAAGAAAATCGCAACTCACTTCAGCATTCTTGCCAGGGAAATCCCATGGACATCAGAAGGACAAGGATCAAGGATATATAAAGAACTCCCACATATAATAATGAGAAAACAAATTGTAAATAGTTAAGAAAAATAGAGACAGGTAGCAAAAACTATGGATGGGAAGGCCACTGAAAAGGAAAATAAAATTCTAGGAATTTGAACAGATAATCTGCCCTCATCATTTGTGGGACACTATAAAACACTGGTGAAAGAAATCAAAGAAGACACTAATAGATGGAGAAATAGACCATGTTCATGGATTGGAAGAATCAATATAGTGAAAATGAGTATAATACTCAAAGCAATCTATAGATTCAATGCAATCGCTATCAAGCTACCAGTGCTATTTTTCACAGAGCTAGAACAAATAATTTCAAGATTTGTATGGAAATACAAAAAACCTCGAATAGCCAAAGCAATCTTGAGAAAGAAGAATGGAACTGGAGGAATCAATCTGCCTGACTTCAGGCTCTACTACAAAGCCACAGTCATCAAGACAGTATGGTACTGGCACAAAGACAGACATATAGATCAATGGAACAAAATAGAAAGCCCAGAGATAAATCCACACACCTATGGACACCTTATTTTTGACAAAGGAGGCAAGAATATACAATGGATTAAAGACAATCTCTAACAAGTGGTGCTGGGAAAACTGGTCAACCACTTGTAAAAGAATGAAACTAGAACACTTTCTAACACCGCACACAAAAATAAACTCAAAATGGATTAAAGATCTAAACGTAAGACCAGAAACTATAAAACTCCTAGAGGAGAACATAGGCAAAACACTCTCCAACATAAATCACAGCAGGATCCTCTATGACCCACCTTCCAGAATAATGGAAATAAAAGCAAAAATAAACAAATGGGACCTAATTAAACTTAAAAAGCTTCTGCACAACAAAGAAAACTATAAGCAAGCTGAAAAGACAGCCTTTGGAATAGGAGAAAATAATAGCAAATGAAGCAACTGACAAACAACTAATCTCAAAAATATACAAGCAACGTATGAAGCTCAATTCCAGAAAAATAAATGACCCAATCAAAAATGGGCCAAAGAACTAAATAGACATTTCTCCAAAGAAGACATACAGATGGCTAACAAATACATGAAAAGATGCTCAACATCACTCATTATCAGAGAAATGCAAATCAAAACCACAGTGAGGTACCATTTCATGCCAGTCAGAATGGCTGCCATCCAAAAGTCTACAAGCAATAAATGCTGGAGAGGGTGCGGAGAAAAGGGAACCCTCTTACACTGTTGGTGGGAATGCAAACTAGTACAGCCACTACGGAAAACAGTGTGGAGATTCCTTACGAAACTGGAAACAGAACTGTCTTATGATCCAGCAATCCCACTCCTGGGCATACACACCGAGGAAACCAGAACTGAAAGAGACACGTGTACTCCAGTGTTCATCGCAGCACTGTTTATAATAGCCAGGTCATGGAAGCAACCTTGATGTCCATCAGCAGATGAAAGGATAAGAAAGCTGTGGTACATATACACAATGGAGTATTACTCAGCCATTAAAAAGAATACATTTGAATCAGTTCTAATGAGGTGGATGAAACTGGAGCCAATTATACAGAGTGAAGTAAGCCAGAAAGAAAAACACCAATACAGTATACTAACACATATATATGGAATTTAGAAAGATGGTAACAATAACCCTGTATGTGGGACAGCAAAAGAGACACAGATGTATAGAACAGTATTTTGGACTCTGTGGGAGAGGGAGAGGGTGGGATGATTTGGGAGAATGGCATTGAAACATGTATAATATCATATAAGAAATGAATCGCCAGTCTAGGTTCGATGCAGGATACAGGATGCTTGGGGCTGGTGCACTGGGATGACCCAGAGGGATGGTCTGGGGAGGGAGGTGGGAGGGGGCTCAGGATTGGGAACATGTGTACACCCGTGGCAGATTCATGTTGATGTATGGCAAAACCAATACAATAGTTTAAAGTAATTAGCCTCCAATTAAAATAAATAAATTTAAGTTTTAAAAAAATAAAAAAAAAGAATGATCATAAAAATAGTAAAAATATATCTAGGACTTTCTCTGGTGTTGTGGTGGGCAGTGTGGGATCAGTTCATTTTTGGATAGTTCCTTGGTCCGGCTTATATTTCTCAAGATCTATAGGCCCCTTCCTATGTAGTCAGTACTAACGACAGGGTTTTAATCTATTGCACCTGTCACTTCCAAGGTGGTTCCCTCTGTTTTAAGTCCTTCTGTTTGCTGGTCTCTTCAGTGACTGATTTCTGCCCTAACACAAGGGAGGCAGTGGTGGACATCTTTTTTCAGGTTCACTGTTCAGTCGCTCTGTGGGGAGAGAGGGATGCTGCAAACAAACAACACTGGTGTGTGCTCGCAGTGCCTCAGCCACACTGGGCCTACCCCCACTCACAGCGCGTGTGCCCTCCCTGCCCACACTGCTCAGACTCTAGGTTGCTCCACTGGGAACCATACGAGGCCGGCCCTGGGCTGCATGCACCTCCCAGGTCAAAGCCGCTCAGGTTCAGGCACGTGGGTAATCCTCAGAGGAGCAGACTCTGTTGGGTCTGCATTTTGTGCCCTTCCAAGGTCCGAGCAGCCCAGGTGATGAGGTGTTTGGTGAGCGAGGTCGCTGCAACTTATCACCTCCCCAATCCCTGACGCTCAGTTTTCTAGCTGTACAACCGGCGCACATTCTCAGGCTGATGTTGACCGTCCAGAACCCCAAGAAGTTAGTTAGCAAAGAAGCCTGCTTGCAGTTTTGTAGATAATGTCTCTCTGGGGCTGTGATTGCCCCCTTCCAGCTCTGAGAAAATGGAGCAAGAAAACTTCCTCATTAGTGGAGGAATTAACAGACTCTACCATTTTGGAGTGGAATTTGAAACATCCATTACATTAAAGATGCCAGTGCCTACTATCCAAGAATTAACTATGTATTGACATATATTATATTTATGATATTTATATTTTTCATATATATATAAATGTATTAAATATATGTTAATATAATTATATAATATATATGAATATATATTCACATATATTAGAGCAGTACTTTAAAAACAATGTTACCATCATCCACAGTAAAAAATAATTTCTGTATTACAATCCTGTGTACACAAAGTTTTCAGAGGAAAAATAAAAGTTAATTGAAACAATATCCTTACATTTGTGATACATTTGGATATTTTCTTGTATTCTCTTCTTCCCTGCCACTTCTCTCTATTCTTTTGTACTTCAATTTTTTAAGACCAAGGGGGCATGTACAAGCATATATATTGCTGAGTTTTTGTAAAGAGAAAGTGAAATAGCAATTTATCAAGAGAAAAATAGATGTATAATGAAATTAATGAAGCAGGGAAAATAGCATCAACATAAATAAAATTCAAAAATATAATCATTGAAACATGTGCATTACCAAATGTAAAATAGATGAGCAGTGCAAGTTCGATGCATGTAAAAGGCCATCCAAAGCTGGTGCTCTGGGACAACCCATAGGGATAGGGTGGAGAGGGAAATGGGAGGAGTTTCAGGATGGTGGGGGACACAGGTGTACCTGTGGCTGATTCTCCTCCAGTTAAAATAAATAAATTAAATAAATAAAAACTATACAATTTATCTACAGAATGGTACTTTTATAGAAAAGTTCAAAACATACCAAAAATCCAAAATATTCATGGGAATGATAAACTTTAAATTTAGGATAGTGATAAACTTTAAATTTCTATACCTCCAGAAACTATAGGAGAAAGGAGAATGGAATCGAGAAATAGTTTAAAGGAGGTTGAGCGCCAAAGAATTGATGCTTTCGAACTGTGGTGTTGAAGAAGATACTTGAGAGTCCCTTGGACAGCAAGGAGATCCAACCAGTCCATCCTAAAGGAGATCAGTCCTGGGTGTTCATTGGAAGGACTGATGTTGAAGCTGAAACTTCAATACTTTGGCCACCTGATGTGAAGAGCTGACTCATTTGAAAAGACCCTGATGCTGGGAAAGACTGAGGGTAGGAGGAGAAGGGGACAACAGAAGAAGAGATGGTTGGATGGCATCACCGACTCAATGGACATGAGTTTGGGTAAACTCCGGGAGTTGGTGATGGATAGGGAGGCCTGGCATGCTGCAGTCCATGGAGTCACAAAGAGTCAGACACGACTGAGTGACTGAACTGAACTGAACTGATAAAGGAGGTTTTAATTATAGTTGCATTATTATTTAAGCTAGAAAGTGGGCACTTGGGAATCTATTTAGTATGATATTTTTAGCATGCTTAAAATATTTCATTATAATTAAAAGGGAATGCAATATATGGATATAATTATAAGGAGAAATCTTTAAGACTTTTATGATCCTTATCTTTGCATAATAACTATTCAAGCTCAAACAATTCATTCAAACTTTCTGCCCTCTTAGAGTTAAGATATGGCATATTTTCCAACATTTCACTGAGGGGATTCTTCATATTTCTATCAGGATTTGAATCTTCATTAAGCTATCATAACTTACTCACTTTTCCTTGCTACTGAACACACTGAACTGATCATTTTTTTTTTAATACAGAAGAAAATGATTTTGTATAAACACAGTATTTCCCGAAAATTCTACTTGCAAACCTGGACTGATTCAAGAGTTAAATCCTTAGTTACATGTGGATATTACTCAAGCTGAATCTGTTTAAATATTAAGTTTAGTTCAAGCAGATAGATGCTTCCATTTTTAGGTATTTGAACAAAAAAAATGAAATAGCTTTGAAAATGAATTCAGGAAGCTGAAGAGTGTGAGCTTAGTCACTTAATTTAGAGGAATAGTACATCCAGACAGCACTGTAATGGCCTAGTCACACAGAGTTTAATGTGTAGATTTTTATTGTATTTTCATAAGCTCACAGGCAGATCTGATTTATTTAAATCAATGCTTAGTTTTCAAGGTATGCTTCATCTATTTAAAACCATAAATCAAATTGATGACAAACATTATCAATGGCCTTACAGTATCTCTGTGTCTTGGTTAATTGATGTCCACTTGAAAAAGACAGATGACAGGACAGTAGAGGCTATTTGATATAATGAAGACTGATAGCCTCTGCCATTGTAGAGTGCAGCACATTCGCCATCAATTTATATTCCAGCAGTTCATTCAGGCAGAACCAGACAAAATAAAAAAGAAAGTAGAAGGAAAGAGCTGTACTATTAAAAAAAAAAATCTCAATACAGTAACCTAAAATGTCAGCAAGTAAAATTTTTATGTTAAATACATCTAAATGCCAAAGGGCAAAATAGAAAGCATGAGCAGTATTTTAAAAATTTCTAAAATATGTTATATTTTGGCGTACAAAAAGGTGTTTTCTATATGTAAAATTCACCACACAATATCAAAAATAGGACATTATTTATATTACTGCAAATATTGGTATGTTCCTCATCAATTTCATCCATTGCCTACTTTCCATCCCTAAATCCAGAAGAAAAAAATTGGTGAACTAGCAAACAATAACAAAAAGGAAAACATGAATAATAACACAAATTTAGAGAAAATACAAGGAGTTCCCTAGTGGCCTAGGTTAGGATTTTGGACTTTTTACTGCAGTGGCCAGGTTTCAGTCATTGGTGTGGGAACTGAATGTTACATGCTGAACAGTGTGGCCAAAAAAATAAGTAAAAAGAAAATACAGTGCTTTTTTCTTAGAAAAAGAAACCCCAAAATTTAATGACATCATCAATTAATTATGGAAAACTTCTAAAAAGAATTCTAATCATAACAATACTTTCCAACTGAAAGAAAAAGAAACATCACCACACTGCACAAGCCTTGAAAGTGAAAGTCTTAGTTGCTCAATCCTGTCCGACTCTTTATGACCCCATGGACTGGAGCCCACCAAGGTGCTCAGGGCATAGGATTCTCTAGGCAAGACTACTGGAGTGGGTAGCCATTTTCTTCTTCAGGGCAGATAGCAAATACTGCCATTGGTATCAAATTCTGTTTCAGTATGAAAATAGAAAAATGCATGCAACTCTCATTCAGGATCCTATATTTTTTAAAGTACTAGAAAGAATACTAACAAAAAATATAACCAGACTGGTTTTATCTTAGGGATACAAGATTGATTAAGGATTTAAATATCAATGCAATTATTACATTAACACAGTTTGGCCATCTCAACTGATGCAAAATAAAACACATTTAATAAAACTCCCTATTAATTCTTAATAAAAGATTTTTAGCAACTATTAATAGTTATGCAAGGTGATTTTTATAATCTACTATAACAGGATAATTCAGTAAAATAAAGATAAATGTCATCATATGTATTGGTGATAGGTTGAAAGTTTTGTCTTTGACAATAGGAACAAAAGGTGGATATTCTTTATGCAACTTTGTACTTGGAAGTCCTAAAAATGACAAAAAGTAGGGAAAAAATGAAATGCAATGATTGGAAAAAAGTGGAAGTGTTAGTCGCTCAGTTGTGTCCAACTCTTTGCAACCCCATGGACTATAACCCACCAGGCTCCTCAGTCCACGGAACTCTTCAGGCAAGAATACTGGAGTGAGTTGTCATTTCCTTCTCCAAGGGATCTTCCCCACCCAGCGATCGAACCTGGATCTCCTGCATTGCAGGCAGATTCTTTACTATCTGAGCAACAAAACTAAGAGTTATATGTTATACCATTATCTAAGAAGAAAAATCCCAAACTGTCTGCAGATAAAATTATTAAAGTAATAAGGCATAAACTCAATATTAAAAATCTGCATTTCTATATACTAGCTAAAAGAATTAGGAAATGAAATTTTAAATAAAATATCTATTCTAAAACCCACAAAATCCAATATTTAGGAGTAAACCTGACAAAATATGTGCAAGAACATGAAGAAGAAAACTAGAAAACATAATTGAGGCATATTAAGTGGAGTTCTCCTAAAGGAAGGCTATAACAGTTTAAAGGACTGGAAAAGTCATCAATGAAAAAAAAAAGTCAGTTCTTCCTATATTGATCCACAGATTCATAGAATTCCATGAAAAAGGCAGGATTTTATCAAAAGTGAAAAGTTCTTTCTAAATTTATATGGCAATTCATAAGACCAAGAATAGTCGGGGGTAAGAATAACAGGAGATCTTATCCTGTAATATGGCTACATATATCTATAGTAAGTAAAGGAGAAATTAAAGAATACACAAACAATCCTGGAGATACAATGTACAGTATAGTAACTATAGTTAATAATACTGTATTGTACATTTGAAAGTTGCTAGGAGATTAGATTTTAAAACTCTCATGACAAGAAAAATAATTGTAACTATGTGTGGTGATTGATACTAACTAAATTTATTGTGGTAATCATTTTGCAGTATAATTATATATCAAATCATTATGTTGCACACAAGATTAATGCAGTATTATATGTCAGTTATATGTCAATTAAAAAAAAAAGCACAAACACTGAGTTTTAACAACAGTAACACTGCAGAGCAACAGAGAAAGTGTAGCATCTTTTTTAACAACTGGTGCTAAGGTTCACTGGTTATCCATATGGGAAAGAAAGTAAAATTTGAATGCTATTTTATGTCATACATACAAAAATAATATTTAGTTGGATTATTCATTTAACTATGATTGGCAATAAATAAAATGACTAGAATGTAGAGGTTCTCTTTATTAACTTGTGATCGGACTTCTTAAATAAAGATATTAGATGCACTAAGCATTATGCCTTGCTGCATTTCTTTTTCTTGAGGACGGTTCTGGTCACCATCTCCTGTACAATGTTACAAAACTCTGTACATAGTTCTTCAGGCACTCTGTCTATCAGATCTAGTCTCTTGAATCTGTTTGTCACTTCCACTGTATAATCGTAAGGAATTTAATTTAGGTCATACCTGAATGGCCTAGAGGTTTTCCCTACTTTCTTCAATTTAAGTCTGAATTTTTGCAATAAGGAGTTCATGATCTGATCCACAGTCAGCTTCTGGTCTTATGTTACCTGACTGGATATAACTTCATCTCTGGCTGCAAAGAATATAATTAATCTGATTTTGGTATTAACCATCTGGCGATGTCCATGTGTAGAGTCATCTCTTGTGTTGTTGGAAGAAAGTGTTTGCTATGACCAGAGTGTTCTCTTGGTAAACTATAGTCTTTGCCCTGCTTTTGTACTCCAAGGCCAAACTTGCCTGTTATTCCAGGTATCTCTTGACTTTTTACTTTAACATTCCAGCCCTCTATAATGAAAAGAACACCTTTTTTTGGTGTTTTAGTTTTAGAAAATGTTGTAGGTCTTCATAGAACCACTGAATTTCATCTTCTTTACTGTTAGTGGTTGGGACGTAGACTAGGATTACTGAGATGTTGAATGGTTTGCCTTGGAAATGAACCAAAGTCATTCTGTCATTTTTGAGATTGCACCTAAGTGCTGCACTTTGGACTCTTTTGTTGTCTCTTAGGGCTACTCCATTCTTCTAAGGAATTCATCTCTTCTAAGGGAACTTCCAGATGTACAAGCTGGATTTAGAAACAGCAGAGGAACCAAATACCATATTTCCAACATCTGTTGGATCATAGAAAAAGCAAGGGAATTCCGGAAATACATCTACTTCTGCTTCATTGACTATGCTAAAGTCTTTGACTGTGTGTATAAAAAGAAACTGTGGAGAATTCTTAAAGAGATTGGAATACCAGATCCCTTACCTATCTCCTGAGAAACCTGTATGCATGTCAAGAAGCAACAGTTAGAACCGGACATGGAACAACAGACTGGTTCCAAATTGGGAAAGGAGTACATCAAGGTTGTACATTGTCACCCTGCTTATTTAACTTCTCTGCAGGGTGCATCATGAGAAATGTTGGGCTTCATGAAGCACAAGCTGGAATCAAGATTCATGGGAGAAAAATCAATAATCTCAGATATACAGATGATACCATCCTTATGCCTGAAAGGGAAGAGGAACTAGAGAGCCTCTTGAAGAGAGTGAAAGAGGAGAGTGGAAAATCTGCCTCAAAACTCAACATTCAAAAACTGAATATCATGGCATCTGGTCCCTTGACTTCATGGGTAATAGATGGGGAAACAATGGAAACAGTGACAGACTTTATTTTCTTGGGCTCCAAAATCACTACAGATGGTGACTGCAGTCATGAAACGAAAAGACGCTTGCTACTTGGAAGAAAAGCTATGACAAACCTAAACAACATATTAAAAAACAGAGACTTCCCTTTGCCAACAAAGATTTGTAAGCTCAAAGGTATGTTTTTTCCCGTAGTCATGTATGGATGTGCGAGTTAGACCATAAAGAAGGCTGAGCACCAAAGAATTGATGTATTTGAACTGTGGTGTTGAAGAAGACTCTTGAGAGTCCCTTGGACATCAGGGAGATCAAACAAGTCAATCCTAAAGAAAATCAACCCTGAATATTCATTAGAAGGACTGATGCTGAAGCTGAAGCTCCAATACTTTGGCCAACTGATGCAAAGAGCCATTGGGAAAGACTCTGATTCTGGGAAAGATTGAGGGTAGGAGAAGAGGGGGTGACAGAGGATGAAATGGTTGGATGGCATCGTCTACTCAATGGACATGAATTTAAGCAAATTCCTGGAGATAGTGAAGGACAGGGAAGCCTGGCATTCTTCAGTCCTTGGGATTGTAAAGAGTTGGACACAACTGAGCAACTAAAAACAGCAACAATTATAAAAGGAAATATGTAAAATCAAGATTTCTGTTCATCAAGACACCATTAGTAGACAAGTCCTGGACTAAGTCAGTAAATTTGCAGCATATGTCATTTGTTGTCAACTTTTTTAAAGTGTTTGAATGAATAAGAAAAAAAGATAATAATAGAAAAAAATTACCAGAGGACCTTAGCAAGCAATCCAAAAAGAGGATAACCAAACAGCCAATAAACAAACAAACAACAAAAAAAGATGTTCATTCTAGTTAGTAATGAAGGAATGCAAATTAAACCTAAAATGAAATATCACTACACATTTACCAAAATGGCTAAAATTAAAAGTACTGAGTACAAAATTTGCATGGTTGGAGAAACTATGGCAATATCTCATACAGTTATTATTTTAATGTCAGATGACCTTATAATCCAACTTTCAGGTACATAACAAACAGAATTGTATGCACCCTAAGAAATTGTTATGCACCCTAAGAAATTTACAAGTGTGTCCACAGTAGCATTTTTAAAGGCATAAATGAAAAACAACTGAATGATCCATTAACAGTAGAATGGATTCATATATTTTGGTATATAGAGATAGTGGACTACTGCAGCTATGTAACAAGAGACAAATATTACATTATAATGTTGAAGTGCATGGAAAAATATATGCTTTTATTCAAATCATATTAAGTTCAAAAATAATTTGAACTATGGTGTTTATGGATTTATGCTTAGGTGGTTAGACTAACAAGAAAAGCCTAAAAGTGTTTACCTTTTGTGCAAGGTAGGAGAGTCACCGAAAGGTAGGATTTTGGGAGGAGTAGGTAATAATGTCCTATTTCTAGACCTGGGTGTTGGTTACATGAGTCTTTGTGATAAATCAAGGTGCACATTTTTTCTGTACAGTGTAAAGTATGCACTAAAATAGTTAATCAGTGGGGTGTAAGAGGGTACATTCTGAAAGCAGTTAATGTTAGGAGATTTTTGGAATCATCAGGTAAGAATGGTTTTAGTGGACAAATAAAAAGGAGGACAGGTTAAAAAACCCATTCAAGGAGGATTAATATAAAGATAAGACATGATTATATAATACAAATACCACACACTTTAAGAGAAATATGGGATTAAATTATTTTTTCTACCACATAAAATTAGTATCAGTTTCTTTACCTTTGCACTGGGAAAATCAATACATGTGGCATGCGGTCATGCTAAGTTACTTCAGTCATGTCCGACTCTTTGCAACCCTATGGACCATAGCCTGCCAGGTTTCTTTATGCATTGGATTCTCTGAATTACGTTTATAAACAGAGATTTTAAAAACTACTTATAAACGGTTAGACACAGGATTTGACAGAATTTAGGAACTTGATGAATGCCCTTTCTCTCCCCTTGATCTATTTCTTGCAATAAAACAATCTTATTGATGTGAAATTAACAAATAACACCAAGATGCTTCTTCTGTGTATCAGAAACAAGTTTAAAAACTGAAAATTACATGAAACAGAATATGGTATTTTAGATTTCTGGAAATGTATTTTGAAATACACCCTTCATTTTAGTTCAAGTTATTGTTTTCAAAGAAATCTTAATAACATATTGAAGGGAAGATCTGAATTCCATTATTTTAAAAGGGGAAAATTGAAAGCAGGCTTTGTGCAAGTATAATTGAAGAACTTTTAAAATACTTTATTCTAAGATGTTTCTCATAGGTATCATTCAGCAACCTTGTCTTTGCTCTGGCATCTATATTTCCTATTATCTCTAACTTCCTCAAGAAGTGACTTGCTGTATTGAGAATCAAAAGTACAGATATATCATGGATCAGGTAGAAACTTTCTCATCCCTACCTCTGGGACATCAGGGTAGAAACTGTTTAAAGAGAAACTTAGAATTTATAATACTTTTTCTCTCATTTAGAACAGGGTCTTTTTCTTGATTCCTTGGGACTCAAAAAGCCAAAAGGAACTATTTGGGGAGCCAAAGGAAAATAATAATGTGGAATTATGTACTTCGGTTGGGCTGTTTACTTCATTTTAAAGAAAAGGAACAAAGGGGGATTCTTTAAACAAGTTTATTTGCCAACGTAAATAGCCACTGTAAAAAAACGCAGAGAATTTCTGCACAGATTAAACAGGACATTTATGTTACTATCTGAATTCTGTAATAGAATTCAAATGATCAATTTCAAATTTCATACCCCCACCTGAAAGTTTTCCCAGGTGGCACAGTGGTAAAGAATTCTCCTGCCAATGCAGGAGATGCAAGAGACAGGTTTCATCCATGGGTTAGGAAGATCCCTTGGAGGAGGAAATGGCAACCCACTTCAGTATCCTTGCCAGAGAAATTCCATGGACAGAGGAGCCTGGTGGACTACAGTCCATGGGGTCACAAAGAGTCAGGCATAACTGAGCAACTGAGCACAGTACAGCATACCCGCATAAGCAGTAAGTTACCCCCAAACAGAAAATAGAAATCCATACCCAGTCTGCCAAACATTTGATAAAGCCAAAATGTCAATACAAAAGTATCATATGGCTGGCCAGGTTACTTATTTTTGATAAGCTGTGAAGTCTACTGCAGGCCATCTCTTCACCTATGAGAATCTGAAATAGGAATCTATATCCATACTTAAATCATAAAACAGAATCCTATTATGATAGTTATTTTTTTCACAGAGCAGCACATAGTAAGCATTAACTAAGTATTGTTTTACATAATATCTAATAAGTGAAGTTCCTCAGTCGTGTCTGACTCTTTGTGATCCCATGGACTGTAGCCTACTAAGCTCCTCTGTCCATGGAATTTTCCAGGCAAGAGTACTGGAGTGGGTTGCTATTTCCTTCTTCACGTATCTAATAAAATACACATTTAATAGAACAGGATATGGTTGCAGGTAAGCCACTCTCTTCTGTGTATTAAAATATAAATGTAAGTTAAATAGAACTTACATATTTTATTAGAACAATAATTTAATGAAAATTCTTAATAATTGAGAAATCTCTATTAATAACAGCTCTTTTTTATTCCTTAGAGATGAGTTGCATGAATCTACAGGCATTCCATCCTGAATGAGCCCAATCTCGTCTGATTTCAGAAGATAAGCAAGGTCTGGCAAGGTTAGTACTTGAATGGAAGATGGATTGCATGGGAGGAAAAATCAGATTCATGGATTATTATTTCATTTTTTGAAAGTGAAATAATAAATGGACCTTCATGATGAATAGAATGGCTACACAACTCTCCAGTCTAAGAACATAAGCCTTCATTTGATGACCCTGAGCCTGTGATCTACAGAGTGGCTGGCACTATAACAAATTTGTGCTAACAAGGTCAGGTTTGATATTACTAACCCTTGAAATAATGGACACTTTATTAATAAAGATTGATAGAATATTGAGTTGTTTTTCCTAGAAAAGTTCATTTCACTTGGTCTTTTCATCATTTATATGATGCGATACCAAAGCCCTATAATATAATAATGGACATTTTCCCAAGGCAGTACATGTTATTAAAAAAATAATGTTAAGAGATGTCTCAAAGCTATCCATAGGTAAATATAATGTCATAGCTCCCTTGACATTTCATGTATGAAATATTTCTTCACCAATAGTTCCTCATATCTACCATTTCTTCACATCTTTACCCTTTAGTCTCAATTTTTTTTTCCTGTCCTGTCAGCTTATTTCCTCACTTGATGCTTCTGTGTCATAAACACCTAGCCACAAATCCAAGTTGCTACCTCCCAGGGACTCACAAATATAAACCAAAGGACTTATTCCTAAATTGAGTACAGTTTATGTATTTGAAAAATACTGAAAAAGTGGAAATAGGAACCAGAAGTTTAGGAACATAAAGTGATTTATGTGATTTACCTGCAAAGTTAAGCTGCAAGTAGCTATCATACTATCCTAGAAAAGTGAAAACAGCCTCATACTTATTGTATTGAATCTTATTTAATCTTCTTTAATTTTTTTACTTAATTCAATTATAATGAAGCCACACTTTTTGACAATTACAGGAAAATATTTCCATTTTCCTATTTTTATCTTATGTAGTAATCCCAACTATTGGCAAAAGAAACTACAGCAGAATAATCAGAATGATACAACATAAATATTTTTTTTCATGTTCTGTCACAGTCCTTTGACAATTAATAAAATAACATTTGCAAAATGCAGTTTTCTGTAGATGTCTTTCCTTTATAAACTTTTTTCATTTTCCTGTAGAATGGAAATACTAAAATATCTCCTGTTCAGTAGTAAATAGCTTTGTTTCATTAAATTTATTAGATTTTTCACATCAAGAAATAATCTGAGAGAGATACTTTAAAATCTGTTTATTATGTTTTGGTCCTTCCATCTATACTGTATGGATCAATCATCTCTGGGAGCTTAGACTAACTTTTTGGATTTTTTGTAGAAGCTATCAGATTGCACCATTGTATTGACAAATCACTTATTACAATATTTTTGAAACCATTATGGTCAGTTATAGTACAACATTATGCATAATTTTATTACTTGCATGCTTCCTATTTTTAAATTCCCAGATAAATGACCATAAGCTATGTTGTTAATTTTTATAAGCCAACCTCAATACAGGATATTGTCACTTATGACTGGATTATTGCAATATGCTCCAAATTGTTCCTCTATCTTCATTTTAACATTGGTTCAATTGAAAATTCAACCCTGAAATACTTTTCTAAGTAAATTACTAGAAATGAACATAGTAGAATAAAAATCCAACCTTCATCAGCTGTACATTACTGACAGACTAAAGTTAAAATGCTCAGCCTGACAGGTAACTTCCTACACTATCACACACATCGCCCTGATATCCATACTACCAATTACCACAGTGTGAAATCTGACACTACGATGCCTCAACTTATGCATCATCTCCAAAGAAGGAAGAATAAATTAGGAGGTGAGTCCAACTTATTAAAAAACATTTATATTATTACAGTGAAATATATTTAAGGCACTCTCCTTGACCCAGAGTCATGCAAGAATAAAGTATATTTGGTTGACAGTAAGTAATTCATTCCTCCCCCCAAAAAATCAAACTGTTAAGAAACTTCTTGTCATTTTAAAGAACTTAGATTTTATCCAACATGCAATGAGAAATCATTGAAGAATTTTAAGCAGAACAATAACTCAATTAGATTTGTAGCTTAGAAAACTATTCCTGACAGCATGTGGATGATTGATTGAATGGGGAGAGAGACTAGTGAAGTTAGCTTAGAACACCAGATGACAGATGATAGTGGCCCCAAAAAAGGAAATGGCCCTGGAAAGGAATTCTTTGAGAAAAGAGTCTATTTCTTTTTCCTTTCTCATGTCCTCTCACCTAGCATAGTGCCTGTCACATATCCAAACTCAACCTCAACCTCAAATTGATTCTCTGGAAAAGAAAAACGACCAGTATCAAAATGTGACAGAATATAAATTACTGTCACATTTTCTAGTTTATTAATTTATTTAACACAATGCTATTATATATCTCAAAGGGCATTTTTATAATTAATTTGTTAGCAGAGTCTTCACAGACCATCTCCTCACCACAATACTCTTCGTTCTGGTTCCTTTGCTTTTATAGAATAAATAGCTAAAAGAGGAAAAGTTAGCCTTTTGCTTTTCTAATGTTCTCTATTCTCATTTCAACCCCAAATAACAAGTTAAAACATTCCCATCAAGGGATTCCCTGATGGCTCAGTGGTAAAGAATCTGCCTGCCAGTGCAGGAGATAGGCTCCATCCCTGGTCTGAGAGGATCCCACGTGCCACGGGCAACTAAGTACATGCACCACAATTACTGGAGCCCATGCACCCTAGAGCCTGTGCTCTGAAATGAGAAGCCACTGCAACGAGAAGCTCTTGCACCACAACTAGAAAGTGACCCCCTCTTGCTGCAATTAAACAAACAAACAAACTAAAAGCCTGTGCAGCAATGAAGACACAGCACGAACAACCAATCAATCAGAATTTGTCCCTGCCTTTAAAATAATATTTTTGTACAGTTGGGCTTACTTCTTTAAGATAACTTCTCAGAAACAGAACCACTGGGTCAGAGTTTCCAGGTTTATATACTCTTGGTATTTTTAGGATATATTTGTAAGCCACCCTGGCATGACTGGCCAAATCACAGGTAGAAAGATTTTCCATAGCCAGTTTATAATCCTTTTTTTATCCAACACTGGTTGGTAGGGGGTGTTCTAAATTTTGGTAGAAACTGAGACTTACTTTGAAGTAATTTTAGTTTTATAGGAAAGTTCCAAAGTTGGTACAGAGAGTTCCTGCATACCCCTTAACCAGTTTCCTCTCTGTCAACTTCTTTTGTTACTGTGGTCTAACCTAAGAAACCAACATTGGTGCTATTCTACTAACTAAGCTCCAGACTTTATTTGGATTTCACCAGCTTTTCTAGTAATTTCATTTTTCTTTGCCAGGATCCTATCTGGGTACCACATTACATTTAGTACCCTTGCCTTTTGGGTCCCCATACAGCTATAGGACTATGGTTGATTTTTTAAAGAGAAGGAAAAGTTTTTTTTAAGGCATTAAGCACTTAAGCCTTAAGTTTAAGAAGCTGATCTCTAGACTAGTCTGCTTTGGTTTGAATCCTGACTTGCTACCTAAGCTGTATTGTATGAGTATACTAGGTATCTCACTTTTCTCAATTGTAAAATAAGGATATTGATAGTGCTAACTTTACTATGTGATTATTTGATATAGTACTGTCAGTCTCTTAATATAGAGCCTGACAGAAAGAGCTCACAAAAAAATTAAGCATTTTTGTGATTGCTGTTTATATTAATTTTTTAGTCAGAACACCTAGAGAAGGAAATGGCAATCCACTTCAGTATTCTTGCCTAGAGAATCCTGTGGACAGAGGAGCCTGGTGGGCTGCTGTCCATAGGGTCACACAGAGTTGGATACTACTGAAGAGACTTAGCATGCATGCAGTAATTCCAGACATGCTTAAACTCCCTACCTAATATCGCATATTTTGTTGTGAACAATTCTCTATTTAATTCACTTTGCTTACTCACCCACACTGTCAGTTTCTTCAGGGTAATGCATATATCTCAATTATCAACATTCTAAGAAATATAAAAGGCATAGCATATGTGATTAAAATAATGTTGATTAATTAGTTCTTAAAATTTAACCCATTGACACTTTCTTATATTTAGATAGAGTTAGAGTTAAGGAGTCATGCTTTCATATCATTGTAATATGCAGGTGTCTTAGACTCCTTTGTAATACTGAAATTTTGCAGGTTTTACTGAATATCCCTAGGATGTCATATTATACTATTGTGCACAAACAAAGGACTGTCGCTGTGAGTGGAATAAGAAGAATTTAGTAGGATAAGACATTCAGCTCTGAAGAGGCTTTTTTCTATAAAATCCTAGCAGTTATAAATGTTACCAAGATTATAACCATAACACATCATATATAAATGTTTTATCAGTCACATTTCACTGATAGAATTAATCAGCATTGATGTGTTCTCTTTTAGTTCAGTTCAGTCGCTCAGTTGTGTCCGACTCTTTGCGACCTCATGGACTGCACAACGCCAGGCTTCCCTGTCCATCACCAACTCCCGGAGCTTATGCAAACTCATGTCCATTGAGTCGGTGATGCCATCCAACCATCTCATCCTCTGTCGTCCCCTTCTCGTGCCTTCAATCTTTCCCTGCATCACGGTCTTTTCAAATGAGTCAGTTCTTCGTTCAGGTGGCCAAAGTTTTGGAGATTCAGTTTCAGTATCAGTCCTTCCCATGAGTATTCAGGACTGATTTCCTTTATGATGGACTGGTTGGATCTCCCTGTTATCCAAGGGACTCTCAAGAGTCTTATCCAGCACTACAATTCAAAAGCATCAGTTCTTTGGCACTCAGCTTTCTTTAAGTATAATTTTCACTTCCATACATGACTACTGGAAAAATCAAAGCTTTGACTAGACAAACCTTTGTTGGCAAAGTAAAGTCTCTGCTTTTTAATATGCTGTCCAGGTTGGTCATAAATTTTCTTCCAAGGAGCAAGTGTCTTTTAATTTCATGGCTGCAATCACCATCTGCAGTGATTTTGGAGCCCCCCAAAATAAAGTCTGTCACTGTTTACATTGTTTCCCCATCTATTTGCCACGAAGTGATGGGACCAGATGCCATGATCTTAGTTTTCTGAATGTTGAGCTTTAAGCCAACTTTCTCACTCTCCTCTTTCACTTTCATCAAGAGGCTCTTTAGTTCTTCACTTTCTGCCGTAAGGGTGATGTCATCTGCATATCTGAGGTTATTGATATTTCTCTTGGGAATCTTGACTACAGCTCGTGCTTCCTCCAGTGCAGCGTTTCTCATGATGTACTCTGCATATAAGTTAAATAAGCAGGGTGACAATATACAGCCTTGACATATTCCTTTCCCACTTTGGAACCAATCTGTTATTCTCTTTACATCATACAAAATCGTTTTTAATAATATTCATCCCAAGTTTTTATTTTTTGGATTCAAAAATTTATTTGCTAGAAAGTGTTTACAACTTTAATAACACACACAAAGTGTATTCAGTAACCCTTATTGACCTCATGAATGCTTGCACAAATCAGCCATGGCATAGGCCTCAAAATCCTTGATAAAGGAAACTTCAGTATAGTGTGGGATTTTAAAAGGACAGGCTAACAATGGAATTTGTTTGCCTGGATTCTCTACTTAACACCTCATCATAGGAAGAGAGGCAGTTATAACAAAGTACAAGAATAAACACCTATTGAGCACCAGTCATAAGCTGGACAACTAAACTCAAAAGATAAACAGCTGATCTACCTCTGGATGTGACAGTCTGAAGGGATCAGTACTGGGCCCTCTCAAACACAAAAGTCCAGTCCAGACTACTTATGTATTTGGGTTCACAGGAAGCAACAGTTAGAACTGGACATGGAACAACAGACTGGTTCCAAATAGGAAAAGGAGTACATCAAGCACAACCTGGAATCAAGATTGTCGGGAGAAATATCAATAACCTCAGATATGCAGATGACACCACCCTTACGGCAGAAAGTGAAGAGGAACTAAAAAGCCTCTTGATAAAAGTGAAACAGGAGAGTGAAAAAATTGGCTTAATGCTCAACATTCAGAACTAAGATCATCGCATCTGGTCCCATCACATCATGGCAAACAGGTGGGGAAACAGTGGCTGACTTTATTTTTCTGGGCTCCAAAATTGCTGCAGATGGTGATTGCAGCCGTGAAATTAAAAGACGCTTACTCCTTGGAAGAAAAGTTATGACCAACCTAGATAGCATATTCAAAAGAAGAGACATTACTTTGCCAACTAAGGTCCATCTAGTCAAGGCTATGGTTTTTCCAGTGGTCATGTATGGATGTGAGTGTTGGACTGTGAAGAAGGCTGAGCTCAGAAGGACTGATACTTTTGAACTGTGGTGTTGCAGAAGACTCTTGAGAGTCCCTTGGACTGCAAGGAGATCTAACCAGTTCATTCTAAAGGAGATAGGTCCTGGGTGTTCTTTGGAAGGAATGATGCTAAAGCTGAAACTCCAGTACTTCTACCACCTCATGTGAAGAGTTGACTCATTGGAAAAGACTTTGCTGCTGGGAGGGATTGAGGGCAGGAGGAGAAGGGGAGGACAGAGGATGAAATGGCTGGATGGCATCACCGACTCAATTGACGTGAATTTGAGTGAACTCCGGGAGTAGGTGATGGACAGGGAGGCCTGGCATGCTGCAATTCATAGGGTCGCAAAGAGTCGGACATGACTGAGCAAATGAACTGAACTGAACTGCCCTGAAGTATATCTAGTGTATCTAGGGTAAAGAATCTGCCTGCCAATACAGGAAATGCAGGAGATATGGTTTTGATCCCTGGATTGGGAAGATCCCCTGGAGGAGGAAATAGCAACCCACTACAGTATTCTTGGCTGGAAAATCCCATGGAGAGAGGAGCCTCGCGGGCTACAGTCTATGGGTTGGCAAAGAGTCAGACAAAACTGAACACGTAAGCACCAGGTATATCTAGTTCCCTGCTAGATGTCTTCAGCGGTTTCTCTGGTGGTTCAGAGGTTAAAGCGTCCACCCGCAATGCGGGAGATCTGGGTTCCATCCCTGGGTCGGGAAGATTCCCTGGAGAAGGAAATTGCAACCCACTCCAGTATTCTTAAGCCTGGTGGACTATAGTCCATGGGGTCGCAAAGAGTAGGACATGACTGAGTGATATCTTTAGCTATTCAATTAAATAATTTAATTGGCTCTTGGATTTTATGTGTCCAATTCTGAGTTAGCTAATTTTGTCCCTCTATCATATTTGGCAAAGCAATAGCAATGTAGCAATAACAGAGGAACAAACTTCAAATGAAAATAAAATACAAGAAGTCTACAGGAACATCTGAACTCACTGGAATGTTAATAATAATAATGATAATAATACTGAAAATCACAACTGCATACTGACTCAATACTAAACAATATGCTAAGTCCTTGCAATACTTATTTATTTTTCACAGTAATATAGAGGGATAGGTACTGTAATTGTCATTTGGGTCAGTGAAAAAAATTGAAAGACAAAGTTCATGAGGAAAAGCCAGAGTTTGAGTTCTGATTTTCTCATATTTACAATTACAAAACATCTATTCTGATATTGAATTTCAGTGCAACATTTGAGTTTTTTTGAATGAAAATATTGCCATAGAAAGTACTCAATGTCTCACCAACTTTCATTTCAGTGCAACCATTTGTAATTACCATAATGGTAATTTCTAACACTGAGCAAGAGAAAAGCTGGAATCTAAGTTTCTCCACTACATACATCAATATAATTAACCCATTAGTACAAAATACCTAGCTATCATTACCTCAATTTGTGTACTCAAATATATTGTAAAGGTGTCATAGAAAATTATTTATTTCATGTTTTAATGTCATGATATTTTGGAATGGGCATTTTCTTGGAACAAAGTTGCCTGATAGTACCCCATTAAACTATGAGTTACTCTTAAGAGAACTTCAATTAAAAAGATTTCATACACTGGGGCTCTTTCAAAATGCTTTCTGTTTTTTTGCAAAAGATTATTGTTTGACAAAGGACTGAATAATCTTTATGTTTGAAAGAATATTCAACCCTAAAACTAAAAGTCTTTACTAACATCATTAAAAACTGAAATGCACCCCTCAAAATTAATATAAATTGACTGCTGAGCAGTTTCTTCCATTATCTTTGATAGACTTACAACTAAATTGGGAAAATGGAATACCTAAAAGTGAAGGAGATCATAATACTGGGGCTGAAATGAAGACTCGGAAACACTATGTAGTCAAAGTAGCTACTAAAGAAAGAAGTCAAGAAAGTCCTTCAAATGACATAAAACTTTGGGGAAAACTGCTGCGAAACCTTATTTTGGAAGATGACAACTTGTTCTATATTTATTGTTGCTATATTCTATAATAATACAAAGAGAAATCTCACCCACCCACATGATGGATGACAGCCCACTGTCTTCATGCACAAATCCTCTCACCTCACTTTCAGGAGCTCTCCTTTCCTGAAGGTCTTCTGTTCCTTAGCTTGCAGATACTAGACATGTCCAAGAAGCAATACATTTTATCTCAGTATATACACATTGAGCTAAGCCTCCCAAGGAACCAATTTAACTCAAGCACGATGAACCAATTCTTACAAAATGCCTGTTGAAATTTCAGCCTCTCTGTAATAACCAGAAAATAAAGAAACCAGGCTATGACCACAGAAAATGGCTTATATAAAATTAATATTTCAAGAGCTATCTTCAAGAGATTAAGAAGAGGTGGCAAGAATACACAGAAATAAACAAACAAAAAAAGTCTTTATGACTGGGATAACTGCAATGGTGTGGTCATTCACATAGAGCTAGACATCCTAGAGTGTGAAGTCAAGTGGGCCTTAGGAAACATTACTACAAATAAACCTCCTAGTGGAAGTGATGGAATTCCAGATAAGCTATTTAAAATTCTAAAAGATGATGCTTTTAAAGTGCTGCACTCAATATATCAGCAAATTTGGAAAACTCATCAGTGGCCACAGGACTGAAAAATGTCAGTTTTCATTCCAATCCCAAAGAAGGGTAATGCCAAAGAATGTTCAAACTACTTGTACAATTGTGCTTATTTCACATGCTAATTAAGGTAATGTTCAAAATCTTTCAAGCTACACTTCAGCAATACCTGAATGAAGAACTTATAGATGTTCTATAAGAACTTACAGATGTTCTTCTAAAACCAGGCAGAGGAACCAGAGATCAAATTGCCAACATTTGTTGTATCATAGAGAAAGCAAGGGAATTCCAGGAAAAAAAAAAAAATCTACTTCTGCTTCACTGACTAGGCTAAAGCGTTTGATGCTGTGCATCACAACAAACTGGAAAATTCTTAAAGAGACAGGAATACCAGACCACTTTACCTGTCTCCTGAAAATCCTGTATGTGAGTCAAGATGTAAGAGTGAGAACCACATATGAAACAATAAACTGGTTCAAAATTGGGAAAGGAGTACATCAAGGCTGTATATTGTCACTCTGTTTATTTAACTTATATGCAGAGTACATCATGCAAAATGCCAGGCTAGATGAACCACAAACTGGAATCAAGATTGCTAGGAGAAATATCAACAATCTCAGACATGCAGATGATACCACTCTAATGGCAGAAAGTGAAGAGGAAATAAGGAACCTCTTGATGAGGGTGAAAGAAGAAAGTGAAAAAAATGGCTTAAATTCAACATTCAGTAAACTATGATTATGACATCTGATCCCATCACTTCATGGGAAATAGAAGGGGAAAAATTGAAGTAGTGATAGATTTATTTTCTTAGGCTCCAAAATCACTCTGGATGGTGACTGCAGCCATGAAATTAAAAGATACTTGCTCCTTAGAAGGAAAGCTATGACAAACCTAGATAATGTGTTAAAAAGAAAAAAAAAAAACAAAAACATTCGTTTACTGACAAAAGCCTGTTTAGTCAAAGCTGTGATTTTTCCAATAGTCTTGTATAGATATGAGAGTTGGACCATAAAGAAGGCTGAGCACTGAAGAATTGATATTTCTGATTCCTGGTGCTAGAGGAGACTCCTGAGAGTTCCTTGGACTGCAAGGAGATCAAGCTAGTCACTCCCAAAGGAAATCAACCCTGAATATTCATTAGAAGGACTGGTGTTGATACTGAAACTCCAATCCTTTGGCCACCTGGTGAGAAAAGCCAACTCACTGGAAAAGACCATGATGCTGGGAAAGACTGAGGGCAGGAGGAGAAGGGGGTGGCAGAGGATGAGATGGTTTGATGGCATCACTGACTTAGAGGACATGGAGTTGAGACAGGAGACAGTCAAGGACAGGGAAGCCTGGAGTGCTACAGTCCATGGGGTTGCAAAAGGGCTGCACACAACTTAGCTACTGAACAACAGCCAGGAGTGTCCCAGGTTTAGGAATTTAAGATTTTTCAAGCAAGAGGAATTACTGTTCTATGAAAGCAAACAAACCAGACTTGAAACCCATGAGTGTCAATGTGAATGACAAAGATAAATAGTCTTTATTCTTTTCACTCAGTGACTTATCTGGAAGAGGACATTTATGGTGGGAGTGTTGGTGGAGGAGGGTGATGTCATTAAGGAGTTTAGCTGACCTGCTCTCTTCACCTTATGATAAGCACACACCACATTTTCACCTGTATTATTTTACCCTTAGGTCTTATTTTGTACTATTCTTCTCTCTCTGCCTAAATTGTGAAAGTGAAAGTGTTAGTTTCTTAGTTGTGTCCAACTCTTACCAACCCCAAGGACTGTAGCCCACCAGGGTCCTCTGTCCGTGGAATTCTCCAGGCAAGAATACTGGAGTGGGAAGCCATTCCCTTCTCCAGCGGATCTTCCTGACCCAGGGATTGAACCCAAGTCTCCTGTCATTGCAGGCAGATTCTTTACTGTCTAAGCCACCAGGGAAGTTCCCTCTCTGCTGAAGTCTCCTTCATATACTTAGTCTGTGCAGACCTTCAGTGTCTCTTCCTTTCACAGTTACTATTATATGCTCATGTGCTCAGTTGTGACTGATTTTGGCATCTGGTCAGGCTGTTGGGACACCATGGCCAATAGTCCACCAGGTTCCTCTGTCCATGGGATTCTCTGGGCAAGAGTACTGGAGTGAGTTGCCATTTGCTCCTCCAGGTGATCTTCCTGACCCAGAGATTGAACGTGTGTCTCCTGTGTCTCCCACATTGACAGGCAGATTCTTTACTACTGAGCTATCTGGGAATCCTCTAATTATTATTAACCATGGGATTAATAATTTATTCTAAAGGGCCTTATTCTCTGCTAAGTTTCTGGGATATAACTTGAGCATTTAGATAGTGAATGATCTATGGGCGTCTGAAACATCCTGACGTCTAAGAAATGTCACATGAAGAGATTGAAATGTATTTAAACACACACATGTGCCTGCATGCACGGACTCATGCACACACATACACAAATTTCCATTTGGAATTTGAACTCAATTTTTGGAACAAGTTTTGCTGTTTTTGTAATCATCTTGTCCAAGGATATTTAAATGAAAATCACTCAAATTACTCTTCCCTCAGTGGTGATAAAATATCTTCATTCATACCTAGATCGATATTACTAAAATGAAAATCCAAGTTCTTATTTGAGGAGTCAAAGAATGAACTTCACAAACATGCAAACACTCACAGTAGCAAGCAAATAGGATTTATTTTAGAGAGAAAAAAGGTACAATGCTCTTAGCATAGACATTGAGAGGCAGTAAAGTGCCCAAAAGTTGGGATTTATAGCAGTTTATATCCATACTAGTGTTTGATCTGTACATTTTTGGTTGGCTCTTGTCCTTAACATATGTCATTTCTAACCAATCAGTTTAAAGGTTACAAAGTTTATCTTGACTTCTTTATGGCTTTTTTTGATCCCCAGTTTCTAAGTCTCCCCAGACATTGAGTCACTATCCAATAACCCTATATTATGACCCCTGCTCATTTCACAAGGGATGAGATACGGGCCAAAAGTTGATGGTCTACCTGTTGTTTTTCTTTTAGGTAGGAGGGCCATGACTTAATGGTTTTCCTGTCCTGATCTGGGTGTTTTATGATCTACCAGACCAAGGATGCATTCCTCTGAAAGTCAGCAAACTGGAACAAAGGGTATAGCTTTAATGGAATGAGATGTTTATTGAAAGAAAAAAAAAAAAAAAACAAAACCAAAGTCTCAGAGTTCTACTCTGACTGCCTAGAATTTCCTACCTCATTACCATGGAATATTAGGAATTCTACCATTTTAAAAAATGAATAACTCATTTCCTGCTTACACTAATTATTGATCTCTGTCATATCTCACCTCATAAAGACATGTGGGTTTATCTGCTCCGTGGTGACTGAAATGGAAAACAGCACTCTTTCTTTCATGTCACCAGTATCTACATCTAAATGGATAATTCTTTAAATACTATAATTTAAAAATAGAATACAGATTTAAATTAATTTTAAAACAATTACTTCTATAAAGTAAAATGCAAAAATCTTTTTTTTTCTTTTTTAATTTATCCCTTACCTCCTAATTCATTCTCCAACAAACTGTATGTGTGTATATGTAATGTTATATTGAATGAACTAGACAGTATAGCCAGAAAAGCTAAAATTGTCTGCTTTTCCTCAACTCAATGAAAGCAGCTTTTTCCTCTCTCCTGCTTACCCATTTGTGTCCCACTTTAACCCTGAAAGGATCTCTTTATAGTAAAGAGATAATTTGGTAATTTAAATAACTCTTGACATGCTTTCCTGAATGCACACCATGTATTGCTTAACCTGTTGATTATTTTCCTTGACAAAAAAGAAGTAAAAAAGAAGTAAAAATGAAGAATTAAGTAGTTAAAGAATAACGACTCAATAAAGTACTGAGTAATATGCTATCTCTTTAACCCATTTCTAACATCTTGATTTGGGATGTTTGGGACCTGATCAGTCATTGTCCTCAGCCAATGTCCTCAGACATTGGCTATGTCCTCAGCATAGCCAAAACTCCCAAAGAATGGAAAATATAAATTAAATTTATTGTTGTGTATAAAAAAAAATGAATTCATCTTTAATTATCTGAGTAATATATTAAACAAGTTTTATTTTTTAGACCTGGGACTAAAGTCTCTCCTCTCTGCCAGGGACATCCAGATGATGATGATGATGATGATGATTACAAAATACACCCCAACTTTTCATACCTGTAGAAATGTATCACTTTGTTCAGTGTGAGTTTTACTTAATAAATAACTCATCATATCACACTGTGATCTGCCTCATTCTTTTAAAACATAATGCATTATTCTTATGAATATGGCATACTTTGTTAAACAAATCCACCAAAAGCCAATTCACTGAAAACCTTTTACCAACTGATTGATTTTTCACATAAAAAAATTGCAAAATTTACTTTTTACATTTTTATCATCTTTTAAACATTTCTGCAAAACTCAAGTTGACACATTTAAAACCTAAAAATATTCTATTTTTCAGAAGCGGAGTAATATTCTGAAAATGTGTCCTTCGAACTTATTCTCTCTGTGCTTTACTCACCAGATCACTGGTGTCATCAGTCTGGGCTTTTTGTTTGCTGACTTTTTTTGGTCCTTGGCAGCATCCTCTCACACTGTGTCCGAACTCCTGGTGCAGTTGCAAGTTGATGAAGCACAATTGGACATTTCTTAAAATGCTGCCAAGAAAAAGCAAATTGTTAACTATCCAATCGCTTGAAAAGTCTCATATAATACATATTGTTGCAAATTTTAGAATAAAAGAAATTAAATTTGGCAGATTGATTATTCTGTGCATTGACTTTTGGCAATTTGGCCAAGCAGTAAGGAAACTTTTCATGATGGCCTTGAATGAATTAACTTCCATCATTGTTCTTTTCCCATTGTTGGAAATGTAGTCTGCGTCTCATTTTCCTTTAGTTAAAAAAAAAAAAAATCTTTGTGACTTTTCTCTTCATATCTTTTGCCAGTTTGAATACTATGCCTTTTTAAAAATTAATGTATAGGAAAATATGCACATTCTGGTCCAATTCCTTTGTTTACTATGTGCTGTATATGCTCAATCACTTCAGTTGTGTCCGTGTCTTTGTAAATGGACTGTAGCCCACTAGGCTCCTCTGTCCATGGAATTCTTCAGGCAAGAATACTGGAGTGGATTTCCATGTACTCCTGCAGGTGATCTCTCCAGGCCAGGCATAGAACTCAGGTCTTCTGTGTCTCCTGCACTGCAGGCAGATTCTTTACCCACTGAGCCACAAGTTTTATTTGTAACACGTTGGGCTTCCCACATGCCTCTATTTTTCCTTAAATTTGTTTATGTTATTTATCTTACAGAAATTTACTTTCAAATGTCAATTTAAAAATATACTGTTTCTTATTTCTTGCTTATTTTGGACATAAGATGGCCATCTCTGTCTTAAAATCATAAATATTTTCTTTCAAAATCTGCTAATATTTAAGCTGGCTTCAGTTCAGTTCAGTCGCTCAGTGGTGTCCAACTCTTTGCGACCCCATGAATCACAGCACACCAGGCCTCCCTGTCCATCACCAACTCCCAGAGTTCACTCAGACTCACGTCCATCGAGTCAGTGATGCCATCCAGCCGTCTCATCCTCTGTCATCCCCTTCTTCTCCTGCCCCCAATCCCTCCCAGCATCAGAGTCTTTTCCAATGAGTCAACTCTTCGCATGAGGTGGCCAAAGTACTGGAGTTTCAGCTTCAGCATCATTCCTTCCAAAGAAACCCTAGGACTGATCTCCTTCAGAATGGACTGGTTGGATCTCCTTGCAGTCCAAGGGACTCTCAAGAGTCTTCTCCAACACCACAGTTCAAAAGCATCAATTCTTTGGCACTCAGCTTTCTTTACCATCCAACTCTTACATCCATACATGATCACAGGAAAAACCATAGCCTTGACTAGACAGACATTTGTTGGCAAAGTAATGCCTCTGCTTTTGAATATGCTATCTAGGTTGGTCATAACTTTCTCCCAAGGAGAAAGCATCCTTTAATTTCGTGGCTGCAATCACCATCTGCAGTGATTTTGGAGCCCCAAAAAATAAAGTATGACACTGTTTCCTTTGTTTCCCCATCTATTTGCCATGAAGTGATGGGACCAGAGGCCACAGTCTTCATTTTCTGAAAGTTGAGCTTTAAGTCAACTTTTTCACTCTCCTCCTTCACTTTCAACAAGAGGCTTTTTTGTTCCTCTTCACTTTCTGCCATAAGAGTGTTACTGATATTTCTCATGGCAATCTTGAATGCAGCTTGTTCTTCTTCCAGCCCAGCATTTCTCATGATGTACTCTGCATAGAAGTTAAATAGGCAGGGTGACGATATCCAGCCTTGATGTACTCTTTTCCTATTTGGAACCAGTCTATTGTTCCACATCCAGTTCTAACAGTTGCTTCCTGACCTGCATATAGGTTTCTCAAGAGGCATGTCAGGTGGTCTGGTATTCCCATCTCTTTCAGAATTTTCCACAGTTAATTGTGATCCACACAGTCAAAGGTTTTGGCATAGTCAATAAAGCAGAAATAGATGTTTTTCTGGAACTCTCTTGTTTTTTTTGATGATCCAACGGATGTTGGCAATTTGTTTTCTGGTTCCTCTGCCTTTTCTAAAACCTTGAACATCTGGAAGTTCATGGTTGACGTATTGCTGAAGCCTGGCTTGGAGAATTTCGAGCATTACTTTACTAGCATGTGAGATGAGTGCAATTGTGTGGGAGTTTGAGCATTCTTTGGCATTGCCTTTCTTTGGGATTGGAATGAAAACTGACCTTTTCCAGTCCTGTGGCCACTGGTGAGTTCTCCAAATGTGCTGGCATATTGAGTGCAGCACTTTCACAGCATCGTCTTTCAGGATTTGAAACAGCTCAACTGGAATGCCATCACCTCCACTAGCTTTGTTCGTATTGATGCTTTCTAAAACTCACTTGACTTCACATTTCAGGATGTCTGGATCTAGGTGAGTGATCACACAATCATGATTATCTCAGTTGTGAAGATCTTTTTTGTAAAGTTCTTCTGTGTATTCTTGTCACCTCTCCTTAATATCTTCCGCTTCTGTTAGGTCCATACCATTTCTGTCCTTTATTGAGCCCATCTTTGCGTGAAATGTTCCCTTGATATCTCTAATTTTCTCAAAGAGATCTCTAGTCTTTCCCATTCTGTTGTTTTCCTCTATTTCTTTACATTGATTGCTGAGGAAGGCTTTTTAATCTCTTCTTGCTATTCTTTGGAACTCTGCGTTCAGATGCTTATATCTTTCCTTTTTTTTTTTAATCTTTTTTTTGTTTTCTTTTTTATTTTATTTATTGTTTTACTTTACAATACTGTATTGGTTTTGCCATACATTGAGATGAATCTGCCACTGGTGTACATGAGTTCCCAACCCTGAATCCCCCTCCCACCACCCTCCCCATATCATCTCTCTGGGTCATCCCAGTGCACCAGCCCCAAGCATCCTGTATCCTGTATCGAACCTAGATGAACAATTTGTTCGTTACATGATAGTATACATGTTTCAATGCCATTCTCCCAAATCATCCCACCGTCTCCCTCTCCCACAGAATCCAAAAGTCTGTTCTTTACATCTGTGTCTCTTTTGCTGTCTCGCATATAAGGTTATCATTACCATCTTTCTAAATTCCATATATATGTGTTACTATACTGTATTGGTGTTTTTCTTTCTGCCTTACTTCACTCTGTATATCTTTCCTTTTCTCCAATGCTTTTCACTTCTCTTCTTTTCACAGCTATTTGTAAGGGCTTCCCAGACAGCCATTTTGCTTTTTTGCATTTCTTTTCCATGGGGATGGTCTTGATCTCTGTGTCCTGTACAATGTCATGAACCTCATTCCATATTTATTCATGCACTCTATCTATCAGATCTAGGCCCTTAAATCTATGTCTTACTTCCACTGTATAATCATAAGGGATTTGATTTAGGTCATACCTGAATGGTCTAGTGGTTATCCCTACTGTCTTCAATTTAAGTCTGAATTTTGCAATAAGGAGTTCATGATCTGAGCCACAGTCAACTCCTGGTCTTGTTTTTGCTGACTGTATAGAGCTTCTCCATCTTTGGCTGCAAAGAATATAATCAATCTGATTTCAGTGTTGACCATCTGGTGATGGTCTGACAGGATGTGGTCCACTGGAGAAGGGAATGGCAAACCACTTCAGTATTCTTGCCTTGAGAACCCTATGAACAGTATGAAAAGGCAAAAATGATAGGATACTGAAAGAGGGACTCCCCAGGTCAGTAGGCGCCCAATATGCTGGATGGAGCCAAAGCAAAAACAATACCCAGGTGTGGATGTGATTGATGATAGAAGCAAGGTCCGATGCTTTAAAAAGCAATATTGCATAGGAACCTGGAATATCAGGTCCATGAATCAAGGCAAATTGCAAGTGGTAAAACAAGAGATGGCATGAGTGAACGTCGACATTCTAGGAATCAGTGAACTAAAATGGACTGGAATGGGTGAATTTAACTCAGATGACCATTATATCTACTACTGCAGACAGGAATCCCTTAGAAGAAATGGAGTAGCCATCATGGTCAACAAAAGAGTCCGAAATGCAGTATTTGGATGCAATCTCACAAACGACAGAATGATCTCTGTTCGTCTCCAAGGCAAACCATTCAATATCACAGTAATCCAAGTCTATGCCCCAACCAGTAATGCTGAAGAAGCTGAAATTGAACGGTTCTATGAAGACCTACAAGGCCTTTTAGAACTAACACCCAAAAAGATGTCCTTTTCATTATAGAAGACTGGAATGCAAAAGTGGGAAGTCAAGAAACACGTAGAGTAACAGGTAAATTTGGCCTTGGAATACGGAACGAAGCAGGGCAAAGACTAATAGAGTTTTGCCAAGAAAATGCACTGGTCATAGCAAACACCCTCTTCCAACAACACAAGAGAAGACTCTACACATGGACATCACCAGATGGTCAACACCTAAATCAGATGTGATAGTCTAGGTATCTACATTCTCTGTAAGTTCCAAAATTTCCAAAGAGGAGACTCTACAATCTGTTTGAATAAGATGCTTACCACTGGACAAACTCTCCATGGCCAAAGAAAGGGGCATAAATCTGCAGTGACTGTTGCAAACATGCAGATGAAAATGCAAAGAAGTTACCAGACAAGAGTCATGGGTCACTATTCAATGGGTGTCCACTACACAGGGAAGATAGACAACAATTTCAAACTGTGTTGTGTTTTGTGATAAGAAAAACATAGAGACTTCTTTGGTGGCTCAGATGGTACAGAATCTGCCTGGCAATGCATGATATGTAAGAGACATATGTTCAATCCCTGGGTCAGGAAAATCCCCTGGAGTAGGAAATGGCTACCCACTCCAGTGTTCCTTCCTGGAGAATTAATTCCATGGACAGGGGAGCCTGGTGGGCTATAGCCCATGGGGTTGTGAGGAGTCAGACATGACTGAATGACTAACACTTTCACTTTCTCTTTTCAGAAGTAGATGGGCTTCCCACTGTGGTTCAGTGGCAAGGAATCCACCTGCCAATGCAGGAGAGGCAAGAGACACAGAGATACAGGTTCAGGCTCTCAGCTGAGAAGATCCCCCGGAGTAGGAAATGGTAACTCATGCCAGTATTCTTGCCTGGAGAGTTCCATGGACAGAGGAGCCTGGAGGGCTGCAGTCCACGAGGGTCACAACTAGTCAGACATGGCGGAGCAACTGAGCAGCAGAGGTACACCGTATAAAGCAGAAAAAGGAGAAAACTCCTTTTTATTTTTTTGTTTAGGGAAAAGTTAAAACTTTTCAATTGAGGTATTATTTTCACTAAGTTTTCAAGAAATAAGCAGCTTTTCCAGATGACTCAAATTGGATCAGCTTGGAGTCTCATCATGAGATCTCTAATTTCATTCAAATGAAACTGTAAAATTTATAGTGATAGAACTCTAGAATAATTATTTTCTAGTATAATATTCATCAAATTTTAATATGTGTATCATCATCTGGGGAAGTCTTGCTAAAATTCAGACTCCACTGTCAAATGCCTGGGGGTGATAGATTCAGCATTTCTGCAAGTTACTAGATAATGCTGAAAATGCTGGTGCAGAGAGTACACTTTTAGCTACAATGTCTAGTGTATTTTAAAGAAAGACTTACATTTTGGAGATTACTATGCTACTTAATGCCTTAAATCATGAAGAATATTTCACCATATTTTAGTGTCAGATGAATGAATCTATAATAGAAGGATATATAATCATTTTTTAAAAGTTAAAAGTCAAGTATGTTAAGGATTGGATATTAGATAATTACAGTCAATGCAATGGCATACAAAACAAATTTTCTTTGACGTTTGGGGGACCCACTGCAAAGAAAGCAATTTTTTCATATCATATTATTTTTACAGTTGATTTATGGACATTTGGTTCTTTGCAATTATCTTCAGTGTTTTCTGGTGTTCTTCTGATGAAAAAATATACTATCCTCTGGAGTTCACACAAAGATCTCATACAGTTTCCCTTTTGTTGAATTACTGAGGATATGACACTAATTTGGTAAAAAAAAAAAAAAAAAACTTAAATATACATTACCATGAAATATTACCATGATACCATGAAAACTTTCAATGGTCAATGTTTTACAAATTGGAGAATACTATCATAGTATCTTCTTGTATACTATGAAGTCCCCAGTGTAAAACTAGGACTAGTAATAATAACATTAAGTTGTTTTAAACTAATACATCATAACTATATTAATACATAATGTAGTTTCCTGGTTTCCAGGAAACAGACTCCAAGTTGAAGATCTGTATACAAGTGGTTTTACTGATGAATGATTCCAGAAAAAATACACCCACAAGGAATTGAGGGAAGGATATGTGAGTAGAAAAAGAAGTTGAACCGTGCTACAGTTAAAAAATAGGCCTCAGCAGAGCCCATGGTAATGTAATTTTGAAGCCAACCCGAAGAAATCCTCTATCATGAATTGAAGCAAGCGGGAAGACTCAGGTTGTTTTTTTTTGTTTTTTTTTTTTTTGCCATTTGACCCACCCATGAATCAAATTCAGCATTTTCCCTCTGTGTCACCCAGTAATAAAGGGAATATAAGCCCATAGATGTGAGCTGGGATAAATGTACCAGCATAACTATGGTGGATGACTTGGTGTCAGCTTTCTAATATCTAATTTTCTGGGTGTAGAATTTTCTCAACTCAGTGAAGATATATTTAAAAAGTTAAATTCTATAATAATGAATGTTTCAATTTACAATTCACATAGCATGAAATCCAAAAACAACTTAATTAGCAATTAATGACAAATCATTTCCTTTAATCATTAAAGATGTATTATTGCATATTACCTTCAATTTGAAGAAAAAAAATGCATTCAGTGAAGAAGAATTCCCCCTAATGTCTTTTAAAATAATGAGAATTTATATTTTAAAGTAAATATAACCAACAGCAAGTTTTTAAAACATAACTTTCAGTAGTGTGAATTTTCCAGAAGTTCTTTTCATTGGAGTTTTACTTGAGGACAAATTGAAGCTTTTGAATAGCACCATCTGGTCATCTATTAAACAGTGATATACAATAGAGCAGTTTCAAAATGAAAAAGAAATGAAGCAATGTTAAAAAACAAAGGCAAAATGGTTTCGATTACAAAGATTTCTGAACTGACAGAGGACTGATTTAGTAACTGCACAATTGGGATCATCACATTCTAGAACAGAATCATAATAAAACTAAATATTATGTTTTCAGTAGTGAAGTGAAAGGTATACTACATAGTAATTCCAAGTGCCTGAAAATAATGCAGCAGAGTCTAACAGTCTAGCAGGAGTCATTTTATATTATTAAAACTGCTTCTAAAATATGCATATAGATAGATAGATAGATAGATAGATAGATACCCACAGCTAAACTGATAAGCTAATTGTCACTTGTTAAAACAGCATAAGTGTATGTGCATGGGTGGGGATTTAGCAGAGGTGATAGCAACAAAGGATTTTAATAACAGCCATCTGAAATCTCTTTATGGTCATATGCATGAATTAACAGTAAAAGCAAAAGGGGCAATGTAACTTGGCTGAAAGAAAAAGAAATACCATCTAAGACATAATAAAATTACATGAAACAGGTCTACTTATTGAAGCATAAATGGATCAGTCATTGCTCCTCCCTATGGAATGGAAATATCCATAATAAAGTAACTGAAATGTTCTCAAGTAGAATATGCTTTAAAATGTTCCTATAGAAAGCATACACAAATATAGGAATAATAATATATTAAAACTATACTATTACAGTTATATCCATTATCCAGTGTCAATATTTAAGTCATTGTCAAGCTTCTTCACTGTAAAGTTATGCTTTTTTCCCCTTTCCATACAGTATCCTTTAGAAAGAAGTCATTCTGTTCAGCACAACTTGAGGAGTAGGGAATTTTGCTCCAGACTTCTTAAGGGCAGAATAGCTACATAGATTATTTGGAATTCTTCTGCATGGAGGATATTTCTGCTCTCATCACTTACTTATTTTTTCAATCATTTATGTCAGTATGGACTCATGGATATTTAGTTTACACTTTAGGCTCTAATCCATTACTACCTTCTTTTTTGTTGCTCAAATTATTTCAACTTTGGATATTTCAACTTTCAGTTTGCTTTAAAATCCCTTTGATATATTCTATTTGTGTGTGTGTGTGTATGTGGAGATGGAGAGAAATGAGAATTACCTTACTTTCTGGGACTGCATTACAAAACGCTGCAAGCTTATCATGCATATTCTCACCCACTTCTTATAATTAGCTATTTTTCAAGGATCCCTGGTTCTTTATATTAGAGAGTGATATTAAAACTGATATCTGAGTGTTGAAGAGGAACTAAAGATGAGGGTGAAAGAGGAGGGTAAAAAGCTGGCTTAAAATTCAACATTCAAAAAACCAAGATCATGGCACCTGGCCTCCTCACTTCAAGGGAAACAGAAGGCAAAAATGAGGGAACAGTGACAAATTTTATTTTCTTAGTCTCCAAAATCACTGTGTATGGTGACTGGAGCCATGAAAGTAAAAGATGTTTGCTCCTTGGCAGGAAAGCTATGACACACCTAGACAGCATATTAAAAAGCAGAGACATCACTTTGCCAACAAAGCTCTTAGTCAAAGCTATGGTTTTTCCAGTAGTCAAGTATGGATGTGAGAGTTGGACCATAAAGAAGACTGAGCACCGAAGAACTGATGGTTTTGAATTGTGATGCTGGAGAAGACTCTTGAGAGTTCTTTGGACTGCAAGGAGATCAACCCAGTCAATACTAAAGGAAATCAACCCTGAATATTCATTGGAAGGACTGATGCTGAAGCTGAAGCTCCAGAACTTTGGCCATCTGATGTAAAGAAAATTACACATTGGAAAAGACCCTGATTCTGAGAACAACTGAGGGCAGGAGGAGAAGGGGTGGCAGAGGATGAGATAGTTAGATAGCATCACTGACTCAATGGACATGGATTTGGAAAAATTCCAGGAGACAGTGGACAGGGTAGTCTGGCGTGCTGCAATCCATGGGGTCACAAAGAATTGGACGGGACTTAGCTACTGAACAGCAACAACACATCTAATCACTGTGACTAGTGTATCACTGCTTCTACGTTCTCCTAGTTGATAGAGCAAGGAAATATGTGTGTGTTTATATATGCATATACACATATATCTATGAATATTTCCCAATTTAGCCATCTGTATCTATATTAACCTAAATAGTAGTTCATGCTGATCTCTCCAACATTAATCTATTACCATACGGATTATGGATACATCTAACTTCCTCTTTCTTATCTGTAACCTCCTACTCCATCAATGAAAAAACTGGCTCTCACCATCCATTATCTATTTGTTTGATTCAATATATATACATAGTAGTTCCAAATTATTAAATGTACCATTGTGATATACAACTTTATTAACTAGTATCTTTATATAGTCTTCCTTTTATATTCAACAGTCCATAGGGTCACAAAGAGTCAGATGTGACTGAAGTGACTTAGCATGCACACATATAGTTATAAAAGATCATGTGGATTGTATAGAACCTGAGCTATTCCAGAAATGATACATTTAAAAGTTAGGGTATGATGAGATCTAATTTACAATTTCCTTTATGCTTAAGTGATATTCTTAAATTTACTCAGTAAATTATGAAATATTAAGAACATAATTTTCCCCTCCTTTGGCAATTATTGTACCTTACAATTAAACATGATATGAAAGTTTTCCTTAATGATTCAGGAGAGCCAAAAGTGTCTTATCATACCATACTCCAAAGAAATAGTAACAAAATGTTATAATTAATTTCATGATTTCATACAATAACATTGCAATATATTTCTGTTCCCTTTAAAGTTAATATCTCAATGTAACTTTTTCTTCTCTGTTACTTTCAACTGCCAAATACTGGTGACCTAAATGTAAGTCAGAATGAGCTGATGCGTTGATTGGCAAAATAGTAGAATCAGAACTCAAGAAAAAACACACTACATGAATGAAGTAAAACTGTAAAAATAGCACAACTTTTTCTGACCCCTAAACCCTCAAATATTCACACCTACTTTGCAAAAACAGCTGCATAAAGTTTGTTTTCCTAACAAATTAATATTCTGAAAGCCAAAAGCACTTTCTCAAAGTTAATATGTACTTTAACATTAATCTTTCCAACTTGGGAGAAAATAAATTTCTAGAACCTCAGTATCAGAAATGACCTTAGAAATCAAGTTGTTTTTCAAATAACACAAGTAATATCTTTTTTTTTTAATACAAATGAAAAAGTTCTGGGATCCTCAATAGATCAGAAGAAAGCAGATCTCTGTTGTAATTTGACAGGAATGGTTGGAAATAAAAAAAAAAATTATCTCACTTTATTCAGCACTTATACCAGGTGTCTGGATAATTCTGAACTGCATATCATGACTTCTTTATACTTTTGAGACTGCATGTTTAATATAAGTACTTCATGGTTCAGATGAGAGGTTGAAGTTATAAATGATTTCTTTAAGTTAGAAGCAGTTAATTGTAACAGAATTAATGTTATAATAAGTAACGAGCACAATTATGATGCTATTTGAGTTATACATGATAGCCTGGACTTCCCTAGAAAATCTATTAAACAATTTTTACTTTTATTTTCCCATTTTGCTTTCATAATTATGCTTCACTTTGATTGATGACTCAGTGTTAATTAAGGTATTATAAGTTAAATTATCATTTAAATGAACTTGTAGAGCTCACAGGTTTCAAAAGATCTTAAATCTTTGTGAATTAATCTTAGTGAATACTTCAAAGTTTTCCACTTACTTCTCTATTTAATGAACTCTAATTTATTTTATATAAGCAAAGACCATTTATGTAAATTTACAAAAGCCCCAGTAGAAAAACATAGGTAATGTATGAGTGTGGAGAGTTTAACTGAGCTGCTCCATGACATTGCTACCATGGTATTTCTGTTGCCTCATCATCCATTTTATTTGGCTAAAAAGCCTGTGATGACATTAAATTGACACTAGCCACTCATCCAAGTGCATACCCTAGACAGCAGTTAGTAGATTCACAAGCAGATAATACCACCTAATGAAAGCAAAGAGGAACTAAAGAGCCTCCTGATGAAAGTGAAAGAAGAGAATGAAAAAGCTGGCTTAAAACTCAACATTCAAAAAACTAAGATCATGGTATTCAGTCCCATCACTTAATGGCAAATAGATGGGGGAAAATGGAAACAGTGACACACTTTATTTTCTTGGACTCCAGAATCACTGGGGATGGTTACTGCAGCCAAGAAATTAAAGATGTTTGCTGCTTAGAAGGAAAGCTATGACAAACATAGACAGTGTATTAAAAAGCAGAGATATCACTTTGCTAACAAAGATCCTAACAAAAGTCAAAGCTATATTTTTTCCAGTAGTCGTGTGAGAGTTGGACCATAAAGGAAACTGAGTGCTGAAGAACTGATGCTTTCGAACTGTGGTGTTGGATAAGACTCTGGAGAGTCCTTTGGACTGCAAGGGGATCAAACCAATCAATCATAAAGGAAATCAACCTTGAATATACCTTGGAAGGACTGATGCTGAAGTTGAAGCTCTAATACTTTGGCCACCTGATGCAAAGAAACAACTCATTGGAAAAGATTCTAAAGCTGAGAAAGATTGAGGGCAGAAAGAGGAAGGGGGCAACAGAGGATGAAATGGTTGGATGGCATCATTGACTCAATGGACATGAGTTTGAGCAAACTCCAGGAGACGGTGAAAGGCAGGGAAGCCTGATGCTGCAGGCCATGGTATTGCAAAGAGTTGGACACAATTTAGCAACTGAACAACAACAAGATTCACAAGCAAATCTAAGTTCCTTATATGACCATTCCAACAGTGCCTGTGACCAACAGTCTCTCCTGTGTCCCATAAACTTTTCCTTATGCTCCACTTAATTAAAACCCCTAAGGAGTTTATCAAAACTTTAGAGAAGACCTCTATGGTGTTTATCAAAACCCTTTTGTTAGTTTGAACTGACCAATTCAACTTTAGCTGGAAACCTTGAAGCACTCTACTCACTGACCCTAAAAAAAAACATGTGCAGAGGCCCTGTCTCTCTTCCTCTCTCTCTCTGTCCACACTCTGCCTTGATATCCCCACGTGAACTTTCAAGGCATTATTGATATGTCCTCAAAGACTTGCAAGTAGTAAGTTTTATTTCACTTTCTCTTGTGGCCTGTTGCTGAATCAGGAATCATCATCAGGTATCTTATGCTTCACTTAACATGTTAATTTGATAATTTCATAACAAGGAGAGAAAATAGGGAAAATTTAAGGAAAAAAGAAATGTGGAACAGATATTATCAGTAACAACCAAAAGCTAACGTGAAAATAATAGCTTAGAATTATGAGAACTATCTCTTTGTAGTTTCTCTCTTCTTTTCCACCTGTACTGTCTATTATATCCTGTGACTGAATGTCATGTGCTCTTATGGCAATAAAGTAACCTCTATAAACCATATTTAATGGAAAACCAACAAGGATATAATAACATTCAATAAATTTCATGAAAATAAAAGTTTCTCATGAAACAATCAGTAATATGTCCCTCAATATAAGCAGCGGAGAAGCCAATGGCACCCCACTCCAGTACTCTTGCCTGGAAAATCCTATGAACGAAGGAGCCTTGTAGGCTGCAGTCCATGGGGTCGCTAAGAGTTGCACATGACTGAGCGACTTCCCTTTCACTTTTCACTTTCATGCATTGGAGTGGAAATGGCAACCCACTCCAGTGTTCTTTCCTGGAGAATCCCAGAGATGGGGGAGCCTGGTGGGCTGCCGTCTATGGGGTTGCACAGAGTCAGACACGACTGAAGTGACTTAGCAGCAGCAGCAATATAAGCAGCACAAATGATAAACAGAGAGATTTGGAAACTGAAGAGGTGATTGCTTCAAAATAAAATATCAAAAATTATCATAATTATAGTACAACTGAAGGTAACTAATATTTATTCAACGTCGTCTATGGGAAGACACTGTGCTCAGTACTTTATATGTATCTGTCATATCTCATTATTATAAATATTCTAGGAGGCATATATTAATACTAAAATGTTGCAAATAGTCATTAAACATTTTAATCTTTAAAAATACAGTATTTAGAGTTGAGAGAGACCTGAGTCAAAATTCTAGCTCTGCCACATACTAAGTGTGGGACAAAAGGCAAGTTATTAAATCTCTTTGAGATTACAATTTCTACTATAATAATTAGGATAATCATATTTATTTTGCAAGATAATCGTGAGAACAAGTGATTATGCATGAAAGAACCTGGTCACTAGAAGGCACTTAACATGTTGGAATTAATATTATACTGCTTCACTACTTATATAACTATTGCTTACTACTCTAACTGTTGTTATATTACTTTATACTGTTCCCATTTCTATCATCAACTACTTTGATTTTTAATATTTAAATTTTGTTTCTTCCAGATGACTAAATGGCAAAAAATTCAGCAATCATAATTGTAAGAGTTGACCATAGGCTACTTGTTCAGAGATGACATTTCAAAAGTGAACTTATTTCAAATGAGTACAATCTCTTGAGGAATTAGTTAGTAGAATATATAAGACATTCTACACTGCAGAAATTAACAGCCTCTGGCCATTTCTAAAAATGTAGGAGACACTGAAACAAATTACTATATATTTATTTTCCTGAAATTGACATTGTCTGTAACTGGCTGATAATCAGTGGTTAATTCAAAAGATAATAATTTCCTTTAATTGGCCCATTTTTAATAATCTTGGTAGAACCTTCAGTAAAAGGTCACTCACTATCGCTCCAAGGAAAGGTTTCTAAGTGTCTAACAATTCTCTCCCCAGAGTAAGATTATTTTCCCCATTAACCTTTTAAATACAATTACATGAGTTTATTAACAAGAAAAAAATTTATTTGTTAAACTCAAGAGGATTTTTATGACACATGACTTGTCATTTTAAAATGTATTAATCTCACTCACCCTACATCACAGCAAACTCAGAACCATCTTAGGCAGTTCACATCATGTGTCATAGTAAGCACAAAACAAAGGTTTCTAATTACCATGTAATAATTTAGTGATTTTTTTTAAAATGTCAGTAAACTCTTATCTAATCAGTTTGTCTCCTCTAATCCCAATTAGTATTGTTAGCAAAGGTAATATTATTTTGAATATTTGCCTATCAAACACAACGATCATTCACCTCAAAAATCAACTGTTTCTTAATATTTTTCTGTAGTAGTACAAGATACACAGATGACACCACCCTTAAGGGAGAAAGTGAAGAAGAACTAGAGAGCTTCTTGATGATAGTGAAAGAGGAGAGTGAAAAAGTTGGCTTAAAGCTCAACATCCAGAAAACTAAGATCATAGCATCTGTTCCCATCACTTCATGGGAAATAGATGGGGAAACAGTGGAAGACTTTATTTTGGGGGGCTCCAAAATCATTGCAGATGGTGACTGCAGCCAAGAAATTAAAAGACGCTTTCTCCTTGGAAGGAAAGTTATGACCAACCTAGACAGCATATTGAAAAGCAGAGACATTACTTTGCCGACTAAGGTCCGTCTAGTCAAGGCTATGGTTTTTCCAGTGGTCATGTATGGATGTAAGAGTTGGAGTATAAAGAAAACTGAGCACTGAAGAATTGATGCTTTTGAACTGTGGTGTTGGTGAAAACATTTGAGAGTCCCTTGGACTGCAAGGAGATCCAACCAGTCCATCCTAAAGGAAATCAGTCCTGAGTATTCATTGGAAGGACTGATGCTGAAGCTGAAACTCCAATACTTTGGCCACCTGATGCAAAGAAAAGACCCCAATGCTTGGAAAGCTTGAAGGCAGGAGGAGAAGGGGACAACAGAGGATGATATGGTTGGATGACATCACTGACTCAATGGACATGAGTTTGGGTAAACTCCAGGAATTGGTGATGGACAGGAAGGCCTGGTGTGCTGCAGGCCATGGGGTCGCAAAGGGGCGGACATGACTGAGCAACTGAACTGAACTGAACAAGTCTACTAAATATTCCTTATAATCTACCTAGAAATTTATATGAATTAAATTTTAATTGGGAGAATTAAATCAATAAATGGATCTTGGTGATAGTTCATTTTGGTAAGTCATCTTGGACATGGAATAATATAGAGTTGTTTTTTTTTAAATGTACTTGTTTTCATTCATTCTTACAAATGCTTATTAAATATTCAATTATATTGTCTTATTATTTAGCTTCATGTTATATTGAGTAGTCTGCTTCTAGTTTGCTAAGCTGCAATTTATAGTCATCAAAATAATTTCCTCTTTTTCTAAAGTGCTTGTTACTGCCATGTGACTAAACCAATTTTCTTCCATACCTTAATATTTCCCATATTCAAACTGCATGCTATCTATGCAGGAAAAGGTAGTTCCCCACTTGTCTCTAATAAGTAGAATCTTAGATATTCTTCAAAGGCACTGCTTAAATCAGTCCAAAGTCAAATCTCACTAATGCAAATTCTTAGAATTAAGATAAACACCTATACACATAAATGAATAAGTATTTTTCCCTTTGCAGTATGAAACTCCATTAGAAGAGTTACAAATTATATAAAAGGAAAGTGTTTCAGTGGATGCCTTTTTAAGGGAACTGTGCTTTCTTGTCATCTCAAGGTGATTGCACATATTAAGGGCACAAGCATATGCTTAATGAATATACATTTAGTGCCCACTACATGCCAACACATTTCTGAAAACCTAATGATGAGTAAGATAAGCAAACTTGTATAGATAGAAGAGAAAGAAGGTGTAAAATAAATAAACATATTAATATCAGATGACACTAAGCTCTGGGAAATAAAAAATATATACATAATAAAGCACTGGGGTGTCATGATTACTTTAGATACCGCATTCAGGGGAGTAGGTTCAAAGAAGCTGACATATGTATTAATAAATGTAAAACTTTACAAGAAAAAAGTAGCTGAATAGTAGGAAAAAACTTTCACTGAGTGTGAACTGTTCTTATCCAACCTCTTCAAGGAGATATGTTCTCTAGTCACCAGGAGTCCAAGATTTAATAAAGAATGAAAGTCAGAACAGGAACATCAAGGATGCATACACACATGGTCCAAGGAGTTCAAGAAATGAGTGATTAATGGATTATTCCTTGCCATATCAGTAAACAAAGAATGTTATATTTCACCAGCAATTGCTGCTACAGCCCATGGTGAGGTGGCGAGCCCTCAGGGAACTCAGGACAGAAAGAATAGCTGCCATCTAGTAGCCATCAGACTGCAGTCAGTGTGCATGGTGAGCCCTGAGGAAACACAGCATTCTGAAAAACAGAACACTGGCCCCAGATAGCTGAGGTGCATATCAAAGGAAAGATACCAGAGTGCAGAAGCTTGCATCTTCCCATACAAAGAGAAGTGCTAAACTTCCTAACTTACATATCTGGTTTTCTTTAATTAACAACAATATTTTCACATTCAGACTACCTGCTCCTTGTTGTGAAACTCCTATATAACCTGGCTCCCTCCCTTGCCTCCTCAGAACAATTCTCTCAGGATTATTTGAGATTCTGTCACCCAGTCTTAAAGTCCAAAAAATTCCCACCAAATAAAAGATAACTCTCAACCTTCATATTTTTTTAAAGTCGTCATATGTGCATGTGTACTAAATCGTTTCAGTCGTGTCCAACTCTTTGAGACCCTATGGACCATAGCAACCAGGCTCCTCTCTCAGTGAGATTCTCCAGGCAAGAAGACTGAAGTGTTTGCTGTGCTCTCCTCCAGGGGATCTACCTGACATAGGGATCAAACACAAGTGTCTTATGTCCCCTGCATTGACAGGCAAGTCTTTTACCACTTGGGCCATCTGGGAAGTACTAAATGGACATGAGTCAACCCTGAATTTGTCACTGTGAGACAGAGAATTTTAATTTGATAAATCATAAAACTTAGTACAACTTATTATGTGCAAAGTACTTTTATATGTATGTTCTTATCAAGAGATAATTCATTTACCAGTCACATGACTGGGTTAAGACAACACAGATTACATTTAAAGGCTAATACATTCAGCAGAGATTTATTGACTTTCATGCACCGGGCTAGCATTAACAGAGTTTTAAAATTAACCTACTTTTCCTGGCGATTAAAAAGAATGAAACAAAACTGCTTGAACTGCTTTTGACATCCTTACCTTGACGTGTTAAGTAAAGCAAAAGTTTAAATTTCACATTGCTAATGCTCTTGATTTTCCTCTCCCAAATTTAACACCACTCATTTCCTCAAGGTAATGGCAACCCACTCCAGTACTCTTGCCTGGGAAATCCCATGGGCGGAGGAGCCTGGTAGGCTGCAGTCCATGAGGTCGTTAAGAGTCGCACATGACTGAACGACTTCACTTTCACTTTTCACTTTCATGCACTGGAGAAGGAAATAGCAACCCACTCCAGTGTTCTTGCCTGGAGAATCCCAGGGACGGGGGAACCTGGTGGGCTGCCGTCTATGGGGTCACACAGAGTCAGACACTATAAAGCTACTTAGCAGCAGCAGCAGCAGCAGCAGCAGTCTTTATCTTGGAGAAGGAAGTGGCAACCCACTCCATTATTCATGCCTGGAGAATCCTGTGGACAGAGGAGCCTGGTGGGCTGCTGTCCATAGGGTCGCACAGAGTTGGACACGACTGAAGCAACTTCGCATGCATGCATGCATTGGAGAAGGAAATGGAAACCCACTCCAGTATTCTTGCCTGGAGAATCCCAGGAATGGAGGAGCCTGGTTGGCTGATGGGGTCGCACAGAGTCGGACACGACTGAAGCGACGCAGCAGCAGCAGCAGCAGCAGCAGCAGCATTTCCTTTAGTGCATATAATTACCTTGGCTACTTTAACCACTTGACAATGTTCACAACCATGCTATGATTTGTTCTCAAATGCTTGCTTGAGTACAGAGAGCAGGTTTCATAATTAATTACTCAAACAAAACCCTCTTTGAAGGGCCATTACATTAATTTTTAAATAGAAAATTTTCCAACATGCTAAATATTTTCAAAATAAGAACACAATATTTATAAAAACAAATCAAAAGTACTTCAGATAAATTATTATAGAATGTGAGTCAGCAAATAATAAAAGCTTGTTTCAGGAATACAGCACATTTTGGCAAAAGTGCTTTATATACAGAAATAGCTTCAGTCACTCTTTTCAAAGCAGAATGGATTTTATATTTTAGCCATTTATGACAGAAAAAATTAAATGACTGTACTTAAAACACAAAGAGTGTGTAGATGACAAATTGTGATCAGTAAAATGCATCTCGTTTTAGGCTGGCACTATTTGAGCCAAAAGTTTCATGAAAATTAATCTCATCCTCAAATCAATTATGAGAAACTATGTCCAAATTGTATAGTCATCATGATTGAAAGTCATGAGGACAGATGAAAAACGTATAAGACAGAGGCCAATATACAGCACAATGACCTAAACAGTTTGTTGTCATAAGCCTTTGTGAATACAAATCAGCTAAAGTTTTACCCAGAAAAGCAAAACACAAAAATGACAACAAAAAAACATGATGCCTCAGGTCTTACATGGTTCCAAAGCTCAAAATAATAGGTAAATACATGCTAAACTATTGAACTCTTTTAGTAAAGTAAATATCAAGCCAAGTAAATTTGGCTGCATTTGAATTAGGCTTAATCAAATAAAGTATAATTGTTTTTAAAAGGAGGACCTTATTTAGAATATCTTTATTTACGACATGGTTGAGGTTTATGTCTGCTCAGGAGCTATAGTTGCTTTTATGCATCAATTCCTGTGTCTTAAATTCTCATTCTCCACTTCCTGTTTTAGGCTGTTGCTATTGCACATTCTCATCATCTATACAGCTTTTAAACTGAGAGACTGATTTGCCAATATTAAAGAGTTTTACAACTGATTTAACCATCTGTTCTAGAGAAACTGGAACCCAGTACGGTAGGATCAGATTCCATGGCAATTCAAGAAAATTGTAAGTTTTGCCATCCTGTTTCATTTTGTTGTTGGATAAAACTTCATAGTAGATTTATGTGGTTGACTTGAGTTTTTAATCAAATACTTTAATATACCCTACTTAATCCCATAAATTCTATTAAGATTTTTCTATACAAATACACAGTTAAATTTCAAGCCTAGAAATGAAATTTTGGATATAATCCCATTTTCTTACCTCCATGCCCTATTGATACAAGAGGATAATTCACTAAACAGACATTTCTCCAAAGAAGACTATAGATGGCCAAGAGGCACATGACAAGATGTTCAACAGTGCTAATTATTAGAGAAATGCAAATCAAAACTACAATGAGATATTACTTCACACCATTCAAAATGGCCATCATCAAAAACTGCAAACCATAAATGCTAGAGAGGATATGGAGAGAAGAGAACTCTTCTACACTATTAGTGGGAATAGTACAGATACTCTGGAGAACAATATGGAAGTTCCTCAAAAAACTAAAAGTAGAGCTACCGTATGATCCTGCAGTCCCACTCCTGGGCATTTATCTGAAGAAAAACATGGCCTGAAGGACACATACACCCCAGCGTTCATTGGAGTACTGTTTACAACAGCCAAAACAAGGAAGCAACCTAAATGTCACTGAAAGAGCAATGAATAAAGAAGATGTGGTACATATATACAACAGAATATAACTTAATCAACCATAAGAATGAAATAAATGTCATTTTCAGCAACATGGATGGACCAAGAGATTGTCATACTGAGTTAAGTAAATCAGACCAAGAAGTAGAACCATTGCATGACATCCCTTATATGCAGAATCTAAAAATACATGATACAAATGAACTTATTTACAAAATAGAAACAGACATGCATACTTAGAGAATGGACTTATGGTTGCTGGGGGGAATGATGAGAAGAAGGGATAGGGATTTTAGGAGAGACAGGTACACACAGCTATATTTAAACTGGATAACTAATAAGGACCTACTGTATAACACAGGGAACTCTGCTCAACGTTATGTGATAGCCCAGATGGAAGGGGAATTTCTGGGAGAATGGACACATGCATATGTATGGCTGGGTGCCTTTGCTATTCACCTGCATAAAAATAAAAAGTTTAATAAAATAAAATTCCCATGTTTAATATACTTGAGAAGGAAATGACAACCCACTCCAGTATTCCTGCCTGGGAAATCCCATGAACAGAGGAGCCTGGTGGGCTACAGTCCATGGGGTCACAAGAGTCAGAAATTGACTTAGCGAATAAATCACAGTAGAGTTGAAGGAAAAAACCAAAGCATGAAAATTCATCAAAGCCATCAGAAATTAAATTTAAACATCAAACAGATTTGAATAAATTTAAAAAATCAGTCTACTTCTAGAAATAATAGAAAAAATATTTTTAATCAATAAAAGACACTTGTAATTTAATTCAGATAGTTTCAAGGTGGTGGGAATGAAGCGGAGTGTCTACAAAGAGGCATGAGAGCTTTTTTTTTGAGTGATGGAGCTGTTTACCTCTTGATAATTTGATGCTTAGGTGTTTATATGCATTTTTAAAAATTCATATAACTATAAACAAAAAAATCTTACCATTGGTAAATTATGCCTCAATATTTTTTAAAATATTGATCATTTAAATAACAGGTTATACAAATGAAGAGATTTAGTAACTGGATGGTGATACAAAGAAATGTTTCATAGTTCAAAAAAAGGAAGCTCACTGTAAATATAAGTATATAATGATGAATATAAAATAAAAAGATACATTGACAATATAGAATGGAAAATATACAAACAATACTTTGTGAAGTTCACAACTAGGTCAAATGTATATACACAGAGAGAGAGAGAAACAGAAGAGAAAAAGAATAAATGAAAGATAGAATTTGGAGTCAATGATAGAATTTTTTACCTTCATAACATTTTTTTTCCACAGATTGAAAAATCCTGGAAGTCTCAATAAACAAAGAAATACACTTTGACATATCATGGTGAAACCAAAAAATAAAAATTAAAAAAAGACAAAGACAGCAATAAAAATATTTTTTGGAAACCCAGATTATCATCAAAGGATAGACACATAGAGAGTAGAGAAATAACAGTAATATGATAGTCAAAGGCAAGGTAATGATCTAAAGTTCTGTGAGAAAGTACCTGTCAACTTAGAATACTATACATAATGAAACTACAATTCAGGGACAAGGGCCAAATAAAGATATCTTCAGACCAAAAGAAGATGGAAAAACTTAAAGGGGCTTACTGTAGTTGACTTTTATTAAATAAAAATATGAAAGGATGTTGTTTAAACAGAAGAAAAATGGCTGAGATGTAGGAAAGTAAAGAAGAATAATAGCTTAAACAGTAAAGAATCTGTCTGAAATGTGGGAGACCTAGGTCAATCCCCAGGTCAGGAAGATCCCCTGGAGAAGGTAATGGCAACCCACTCCAATGGTCTTGCCTGGAGAACCTCCATGGACAGAGGAGCCTGGCAAGCTATAGTCCATGAGGTCGCAGAGTCACACATGACTGAGCAACTAACACTTCCATGTCAAAGAAGAATAAAGAAAGTAAAAACCGTGTGGTAAATTGAAAAACACATGTTGTGTTAGTTGCTTAGTTGTTTTCAACTCTTTGTGACCACATGGACTATGCCCACCAGACTTCTCTGTCCATGGAATTATTCAGGCAAGAATATTGGAGACAGTTGATCTTTCCTTCCCCAGGGGAACTTCCCAACTCAGGGATCGAATCCGGGTCTTCTCCATTGCAGGCAGATTTCTTTACCATTTGAATGTAGCTTGAAACAATTTTTTAAAAACAATAATAACAATACAATCAATATGATATGATGTAACAGAATTAAAATATATCATAAGATGGAAACGTGTTCTCAGTCACTTAGTTGTGTCTGACTCTGTGCACCCCAATGGACTATAGCCTACCAGGCTCCTCTGTCTGGGGAATTTCCCAGGCAAGAATATTGGTGTGAGTGTACATTTCCTTCTCCTGATGCTTTTGAACTGTGGTGTTGGTGAAGACTCTTGAGAGTCCCTTGGACTGCAAGGAGATCCAACCAGTCCATTCTGAAGGAGATCAGCCCTGAGATTTCTCTGGAAGGAATGATGCTAAAGCTGAAACTCCAGTACTTTGGCCACCTCATGGGAAGAGTTGACTCATTGGAAAAGACTCTGATGCTGGGAGGGATTGGGGGCAGGAGAAGAAGGGGACGACAGAGGATGAGATGGCTGGATGGCATCACTGACTCAATGGACATGAGTCTGAGTGAACTCCGGGAGTTGGTTATGGACAGGGAGGCCTGGTGTGCTGTGATTCATGGGGTCGCAAAGAGTCAGACATGACTGAGCGACTGAGGTAACTGATGGCATTTGTAAGAAATATAACTAAAACAAAACAAAAATAAAAATTGTGAAAATAAAAAGTGGAATAAGATATAGGCCCATATACACGTATTAAGAAACTTCAAAATAAAACTTCAATAGAGAGGACCAAAACCCAAGAGTTGGTTCTTTGATCAGACTGACACAATGATGGGTATCCAATGAAATTCATTAAAAAGGAGGTAAGAAAAGAAACAATTTCAAAAATAGAAATTCAGTTAGATATTGTAAGAATAATCAGAGATAACTTTTTTGCCAAAAAATGTAGATTTCAAAGGAAATAGGCAAATTCCTAGAAAATAAGATTGATCAAACCTAATTCAGGAAGAAATAGATAAGCTGAATAGTTCTATAACCATTAAATAAATCAAAATAGTCATCAAAATGTTTCTTCCAATGGAACCTCTAGGCTGAAATGATTTCATTATATTACTGTATGAAACAATCAAAGCTAAATTAATTTCAATCTTAAACTATTATAAAAGTAGAAAAGAAAGTCTATTCAGGATTGAAGTTTATGATGCTATCATATTGTTAATACCAAGGCTCAAGAAGAATAGAATGAAAAGTGGGAATTATGAGCTAATATTCTTTTTTTCTTAATTTATTTATTTTTCAATTGAAGGATAGCTGCTTTACAGAATTTTATTGGTTTCTGCCAAACATCAACATGAATCAGCCATAGGTGTGTGTAAGTCCCCTCCCTCTTAAACCTCCCTCTCATCTCCCTCTTCATCCCACACTTCTAGGTTGTTACAGAGCCCCTGTTTGAGTTCCCTGAGTCATACAGCAAATTCATATTGGCTATCTACCTTACATATGGTAATGTAAGTTTCCATGTTACATTCTCTATACATCTCACCCTCTCCTTCCTCTCTCACCCCATGTCCTTAAGTCTGTTGTCTATGTCTGTATCTCCATTGCTGCCCTACAAATAATTTCATTTGTATGAGGTAATATTTTTTTGAGATTACTAGCTGACATAAGTTTGAAAATGTGCCCATCACTCAAGCTAATATTAGCATATTAACCATATGCTAGTATATCTTTCCCCACATCCAGAGTAGTTCATATAAAATAACATGACACAGAAGCAGCTCTATTTGAAACAGATGATATAATTTTATTATTCTGACCTTTCCTAGGATTTTTTTCAAAATAAATTATTATAAAACATCACAAAGCTAATTAAGGGAGAAAAATCAAGTAATAACAATGAATAGAGGCATTAGGTTTATTTAAAAAGGGAAAGCTAATCAATATTCAAGCATATTTTGAACAAACATAGAATAATCCTATACAGGTAGGGATGTTATATTAGGAAAGTTCAAAACAGGGAATATATAAATGAAGGACTTTAACATCTAGAATACTTTCATAATGTCTTGCTTGTGAAGTGTCATGATACAATGTTAGATTATAATTAAGAGAAAATGGGTTGACAGCAATATCTATGAATTTATACCATTGAAAGAATATTGATACATAGAATTTTTTGTAGTCCTTTCCATTCATGCTTTCTGAAGTTTCTTTTTGAAATTCACTGTTTTTGCTCATTTTGAACTTATAAGGTGAAAATAACTAACATGTTTATAGAACATTGTAGGTTACAAACCTATGTAAAAAGTATTGTGTATTTAATCCCCAAAATGCTTTCCAGGTGATACTAGTGGTAAAAACCCATCTGCCAATTCAGAAGACATAAGAGATGCATGTTCAATCCCTGGGTTGGAAAGATCCCCTGGAGAAGGGCATGACGACCCACTCCAGTATTCTCGCCCAGAGAATCCCATGGACAGAGGAGCCTGGCAGACTACAGTCCTTAGGGCTGCAAAGAGTCAGACATGACTGAAGTAACTTAGCCCGCAAAATGATTCTGAGCAGTAGGCCTTATCATTATTCCTATTTTACAGCCAAGATGCAAAGAGTGAGGAAAGTGTAGTATATGAAGTACTACAGACAAGTCAAGTACAATGAGGAATGAGAATTAATAGTGAGTTACACAACCTGGAAATCACTGATGACCTTGACCAGAGAGTTTTGAGTGGTGAGTTTACAAAAGAATGGGAAGAGAAAACAGAGATGGGATGTGAACAGAATGGAAATTGCTTAAGTAAATTTGCTGCAAAGAGGAGAAAAGAAATCCTATGATAACTGATGGAAAATTTGGAATCAAGAGTGGAGTTTTACTTTTTTAAGATTGGAGAAGTAATGTCATGTTTGTATGACAATGAAATCAATGGAACAGGGATCAAAACATTGATATGGTAGGAGAGATGAGAGGATTAAGAATCCACCACTTTAGAATCACTGCCCTGAATTAAAGTTTGGCCAGTCAGCATCTCATGTGTTTCTCTCATTCAGCTGTACTAGCTTAGTCTAGAATGGGCAGTGTTGGGTTTCAATGAGGTGTGGTTTTACCAAGTCTTTAGTACAAAGTGGTTAAGTCTTATAAATCCTTTGCTCTGTCCCCATAAGTAAGAATACATTACTTATAATAATAATAATTAATGATAATAACAATATAATATTAATAATAGAATAATAAATTCCTATAAATAATAAAGCCAATACAGGAAACATGGGTTTGATCCCTGGGTCAGGAAGACATGGTGGAGAATGAAATGGCAACCCATTCCAGTATTCTTGCCTGGAGAATACCATGGACTGGCCAGCTACAGTCCATGGGGTCACAAACAGACACAACTTAGTGACTAAGCAACAAACAAGGGGAAAAAGGGAAACAGTGACAGATTTTAATCTCTTGGGCTCCAAAATCACTGCGTATGGTAATTGCAACCAAAAAATTAAAAGATGCTTGCTCCTTGCAAGAAAAGCTATGACAAACCTACACAGCATATTAAAAAGCAGAGATATCACTCTGTTGACAAAGGTCCAAAGGTCCATGCTGACAAAAGTCAAAGCTATGGTTCTTTCAACAGTCATGTATGGATGTGAGAGTTTGACCGTAAAGAAGGCTGAGGGCTAAAGAAGTGGTGCTTTTGAACTGTGGTGTTGGGGAAGACTCTTGAGAGTCCCTTGGATTGCAAGGAGATCAAACCAGTTAATCTTAAAGGAAATCAACTCTGAATATTCATTGGAAGGACTGATGCTGAAGCTGAATAGCCAATGCTCTGGCCACCTGATGCAAAGAAATGACTCATTGGAAAAGTCACTGAAGCTGGGAAAGATTTAAGGTAAAACAAGAAGGGCATGGCAAAGGATGAGATGGTTAGATAATATCACTGACTCAATGGATATGAGTTTGAGTAAACTCTGGGAGATGGTGGAGGACAGGTAAAGCCTGGAGCATTGCAGTCCATGGGGTCGCAAAGAATCTTACAAGACTTAGTGACTAAACAACAACACATCTTTTAGATTCCAACACCCGTGATATAAATTACCTGCCATAGTATTTGGAACAGAAAGTTTTCAGAAAAAGGTAGATTTTATTAATTATTTACATATTAATTATTTACATCATTTTCCTGAAGGGCATCAAGAAGAATGCAAAGAATTCTGGCCAATAAATGCTTTAAAATGCCTAGAGACTTTACAGTTGGGCACTGTTTTTACTGGTGCAATCACATTGCTAGTTGGTAACATCAGGCTGTGTGACCAATGCTCTCTGGCCTTCTTTGTTTCTGCTCCAGATCCAAACTAAAGAAACCTCATATTTGTGTAGAACTGTTCCTCTATTTTCAATGACATGCTACGTTCTTTCTTTCCCTGTTACACCAAGGCTTTTTAATTCCAGTTAAGTGATATGACATGAAGAAATTGCAAAGGTTTTTCTTTTAACTCCTTACAGGAAGGGCTAGGGCTACTCCATACAGAACTCAAATGTATGGAAATCCACCTGAGAGGCTCCTGCTTCCATTTACAAACTCAGCAAAATGACCACTTTATACCAGAGATTCAGCAAAGAGATCTACAAAATTCACTACTCTTTCTAAGGAGGGAGGGCAAGTAAGTCATTTATAGTTTAAATTAGGACTTTTTCAAAAGACAATCCTATTGAACAATAGATTTACCCTTGAATAATTTTCTCTAGAAGCAAAAGTGATAGAAGCTTATAAATTATAGGGAAAGAATAGATTAGTTTTCGATGGTCTCTGAAAACTTCAGTAAATTTCCTATAGAAAAAAGGGTAAGATGTTAATAAGTTGGGAAAGAATTCTTAAGCACATACTATTCTTAACATACTTCTAAAGGCAATAATATTCAACAGGGGATCCAGTGTTGGGCATATGGAGAAAATATAAAGCTTGTAATTGCTTTGAACTGATCTGTAATTAGCATATATATGACCCAAAATATCAAATATCATTATAACAGCTTCCAAATATTCAAATATTCAGTTCACTCATTTAATTTTTTTTCTCTACTTGATTATCTTGTACCATAACAAAACCTTCCTTCCTGGATCTTATTTGAGAACCCCAGATTCTAAAAAAGATATAAAAATTTAAAAACTTATTGAATTAATTTCTTCATTGACAATAGACTTCTAAAAACGTTTATTTTTCATGATTATTCTAATAAAGTAAGGTATAATGTTAATAAGTTTTATGTAACATGTGACTCCTCATATGTTACTGTTTTATAACTCTAGAAAATATACATGAAATCTTAAAAGAGAAAGTAATAGATTTCATTTAAAACACACACAAAGGATAATAAGAATATTTTCCTAAATGCTATTCAATTAAAAATGGAAATGTTTACACGCATTTTTTTTTACTATTGAATATATGTGATAATGGACATTTAGAAATAAAAATAAGAAAGTAGACAGTGCTATCTCTAGAGAATGTAGCTTTTCCTCTTATATATTAAAGATGCATTTAAATTTCAAATCAAAGACATGAGATTGCTAATTAAAATATTTTACAAAGTAAGTGTCAAGTAAATTCTACCTTCATATGTAATACGTATAACTACTATATAACTACATAAATAGCTTAAAATGGATGAAAGAAAATAAAGAGTTATGATGTGTTAGTATAGCACATTTTTCAGGAAACAAAGAAATGGAAAAATAAAACACTTTATTTTAATCTAAATCTCAAAAAAAAAAAATGTTCATTGATATCAAAGCCAAAGAGTGAATTTTAAAATGATATCATCTCATAGGAATTAATAAAAAAGGGATGAATAATATTTGTAGTTTACATGATTATATATCTGGAAAATTAAAAAATGTAAATGGAAAAACTAGCACAATAAGTGAATTTCATGAAGCGGTAAATTATGAAATTAATACATGGAAATCAATAGCCTTCTTATATTAAACCAGAAAATGTGTGTGTATTAAATAACCTATATAAAGAGGTTCAATCCTCCTTGTAATTAATCCCTCATTAAATACATTTCTCACCTAAGGATAAACAAAAATCAAGGTTTGAAAACATAACATCACTGATAAGCCTCTGAGAAAAAGGCACATTGCAAATAGGAAATTAAAATAGATTTTAACATTTAACAGATGTCAAAAAATCCAGTAAAAGTCTTTTAACATTAGGAATTGCACTGCTGGGTATTCATTCCAAAAACACACTGAAACAAATGTAGAAGTATATGCCAGTGCAATTCATTGTAACAAACTACTTTTGGTTGGCAACCTGTATCAGGAAACTCTTGTCACAATAATTTTGTTTAACAAACTATGACACATCTCAGTAGCTTACAAAAACATGTATTTATTCTCTGCTTCTGTTTTTGCTAGCTAGCTGGGATTTTCATAGACATATCTGGCCTTGGCTCCAGATCCCAGGTGAGCACAGGTAGGGTGCTAGGCTGTTGTTTATGTGGGACCAGTGGACACAAGAGAGCAAGCCCTAAACACATTGGCTTTTCTCAACCCTCAGCTTGCATTAGGCCTACCAATATACCCTTTTCCAAAACAAATCACCAACACAAAGCCAAAATCAGAGTTTAGTCAGTATACATCACATAACACAAAGAAAAAATATAGACAGTATTACTATAGGGGAGTAAAGAATCAGGACTATGTGTCATTCTATTACACAACCCAAATTTTCATCAATAGGGAACTTGTTGAACAAACTATGGCCTATCCAAAAACTAGGTAATGATGAAACTATAATAAGGAATAGCACAGGTCTATGAAAAAAATACCAAGGAAACAAGAAGTTTTATGTATGCATTTCTCATCATGTGCAATTATCAAGTTTTATTACAGCTATAACACAAAAAAGTAAATATGACTCGAGGTAGATCTCAATTTATATTTACAACATAAAATTGTGCTTACTCTAGTTTATAGCTCAGTGTTTACACAGCACAAGAAGAGAAAAGAAAGAATAGTGTGGATGAGAAGGAGGAGACCATGTTTTAGGAAACTTGAACCATAAATTTTGATAGAATTAAGCCTAACTTGTTGATGAACATTAAACAAACTTCTGAGAGGTCTCAAGGATGAGGATTGTTTTATTAATAGTACAGTAAAGTTTGGTTTGGTCTGTTTAAAACATTTTATCAGCCAATATTTCCCTAGTTAAGCATGATGACTCAACTGTCAGTCTTTGACACTAATTGCTTTCCATACTTAAGCCATTCTTTCTTCTTATTCATTATAGCAACATAGACAAAGGCAGCATAAAAAATCTTTTATTAGGTGCTTCAGCCTTGTCCATTTCTATGGTGATTTCCTGTTTCCTCCCCTTCTTTCTGTAATTATTATATTGAAACACTTGGATTCTCTCTGTTCTTTTGGTTTTACATCTCCACTAGTCAATCCCAGTCACAGAGTAAACTACACCTCTTGGAAGACAGAGAAAGTGAAAAGGACTTGAGATTGCACTAACTGCAAGTTCCCTAGATCAGAGTTTCCTGTTAGAAGCTGGGCACCAAAACTACCAGGGAAATTTTCAGAAAGTTCCAATTCTGGTCTTGAATGCCAAAGTTTCTGGATTAAAATTAAATGTAAAAGAGTTGCATTTGGTTGTATAGAGCTTAGAACAACTGTATTAAATAAAATGAATGATTGAGTAACTGACTTCATGGTTTTAGAACACTGTAGGAGAGGGAAAACTATTTAGAGAATCAAAAACTTGGCAAAATTAAAAGGACAAGAACTGATACCAATTTTTAATATTTCCACAAAAGTGTGTTCAATTCAATAGTAAATAATCACGTGTTTAATATGCTGCTCTGTTCTTATTTGTATCACTGAAATCATTTTGTGAACATTGACTCATTTTTTTCATCATATCCTGTGGTTCCTAGAGACAGAATGAGAATAAAATTATCTCTTGGGTAACTTAAAAAAAAAATCCTTCAATGGGCATATCTGATAGACCTAATTTTCTAACCCATTGCTTTCCTAAACCCCTGCAAGTCCAAAATTCAAGCCAGTAGAAGCAGAATGTTTAAAATTCAAATTAGCATTTTATTCCATTTCTTTATTGCTTGTAAAGTGTCCTTCCAACCCCGTTAGTATCATAATTCACATAATCTTTGATATATATTTCAACACTATTTCTTCTTGACTATAAAAATATTTCAGCATTAGGTTATGCTCTGCAGCCAATGTCAAACATAGTTATGCCAGCTGACATAATCTGTTAAATACTACTTAAAATGGGGGGAAAACTGAATACATTCCATCTCCATCTTCATGTAATTGAAGATCCTGTGATGTGTTAAAAGAATGCAACTCACTTTCATTTTCTGATGGTAGTGAAATGTTTTGTATAAAATAACAACTAGGAACAAAATCTGCTGTCACTGCTCCATTGCTTACTCTGTCAATTCAGTTCAGTTCAGTTCAGTTGCTCAGTCGTGTCCGACTCTTTGCGGCCCCATGAATCGCAGCACGCCAGGCCTCCCTGTCCATCACCAACTCCCAGAGTTCACTCGGACGCACGTCCATCGAGTCAGTGATGCCATCCAGCCATCTCATCCTCTGTCATCCCCTTCTTCTCCTGCCCCCAATCCCTCCCAGCATCAGAGTCTTTTCCAATGAGTCAACTCTTTGCATGAGGTGGCCAAAGTACTGGAGTTTCAGCTTTAGCATCATTCCTTCCAAAGAAATCCCAGGGCTGATCTCCTTCAGAATGGACTGGTTGGATCTCCTTGCAGTCCAAGTTACTCTATTTTCTTTAAGAAAAACAGATTTTGTGTGTTTGTGTGACTACTATTCAGTAAACAGATTTAATATATAAGGTTTTTAGACAAACTGTCAGATTCACTATAATTTTATCATTTATCTTGCCTTTTCTTCAGCACATCTGCCATACTTGAGGCTGAAGTGATGACCATCAAGTGAATGACTCCCAACATATACCCTCTGCTCATACCTCTTTCCTAAATTTCAGGAGTAGTATTTATCAGGCATACCTATTTGAGTTAAGAACTCAAAGGACACAAAGTTAAATAAGAAGTCAGTCTAGATTATGCCCTCAATCTCACCTCCTGCATGGGTGCATGCTAAATGGTTTCAGTCGTGTGTGACTCTGTGCGACCCTTTGGATTGTAGTCCACTCAGCTCCTCTGTCCATGTGATTCTCCAGGCAAGAATGCTGGAGTGGGCTGCCATGTCTTCCTCTAGGGGATCTTCTCAATCCAGGGATCAAACCTGTATCTATATGTCTCCAATGCCTCCTGCATTGGCAGATGGGTTGAAGCCCCAGTCTCACTTACTCTCTCCATTTAATTACAGAGCTATCATTTCCTCCTAAGATTAAAAAGGGAAGAAATTAAGAACTTTCACACTACTCTTTCTTGTACCAACTGACCCCCAATTCTTCCTTTAACTACTGAAATGGCCTCCTTAATAATTTCCATGTTCCTTGTCACATTTATTTTTTTCTAACATCTAAATGTACTCATATCAGTTACTAGCTATTTATTCAATGACCTCACTGTAAAATAAAGAATAAAATTAACAATCTAAGCAATTTATTTGCCTGGCTTATAAGATCCCTTAGATTTGTGTCCACTGGTCCAATAACATCCTTGTCCACTAACTTCCTCACTTCTGACATTTCAACAGTGCTAATGTGCTTGACTTTATCTCAAGATTCTGGCTTTCTCATGCTTCCAGGTCTTATAGCTTTGTTACTTCCCCTTTATATGGCATTCAATATATTTTATTGAAAGTGATTAAAACTGATTCTGGGTCATTCAAGAAGAAAGTGAATTTTTGAAAAGTACATCTAAAACCACAGAATATCACTGAAAAGCCTGGATAATAAAACTCAAAATAATAATAATAATAATAAAATGGCAGGAACAAAAGGAGTTGATACCAGAGACTACAGTTCACCTATTAACTTCACTGAACAAAGAGTGACTCCACTGGTCCCACTGTCCCTGAAAACTGGCTATTAGCAGCACTGCTACTGCTACTATCAAGATGATTTTCCCATTGGTCTGGACTAGCAGTCAGTCTGTTTCCACTGTTTCCCCATCTATTTCCCAGGAAGTGATAGGGCCAGATGCCATGATCTTCATTTTCTGAGTGTTGAGCTTTAAGCCAACTTTTTCATTCTCTTCTTTCACTTTCATCAAGAGGCTTTTTAGAGCCTCTTTCTGCCATAAGGGTGGTGTCATCTGCATATCTGAGGTTATTGATATTTCTCCCAGCAATCTTGACTACAGCTCGTGCTTCTTCCAGCTCAGCATTTCTCATGATGTACTCTGCATATAAGTTAAATAAACAGGGTGACACTATACAGCCTTGATATACTCCTTTTCCTATTTGGAACCAGTCTGTTGTTCCATGTCCAGTTCTAACTGTTGCTTCCTGACCTGCATACAGGTTTCTCAAGAGGCAAGTCAGGTCGTCTGATATTCCCATCTCTTTCAGAATTTTCCACAGTTTATTGTGATCCACACAGCAAAGGCTTTGGCATAGTCAATAAAGCAGAAATAGATGTTTTTCTGGAACTCTCTTGCTTTTTCAATGATCCAGCAGATGTCGGCAATTTGATCTCTGGTTCCTCTGCCTTTTCTAAAACCAGCTTGAACATCTGGAAGTTCATGGTTCACGTATTGCTGAAGCCTGGCTTGGAGAATTTTGAGCATCACTTTACTAGCATGTGAGATGAATGCAATTGTGTGGTAGTTTGAGCATTCTTTGGCATTGCCTTTCTTTGGGATTGGAATGAAAACTGCCCTTTTCCAGTCCTGTGGCCACTGATGAGTTTTCCAAATGTGCTGGCATATGGAGGGCAGCACTTTCACAACATCATCTTTCAGGATTTGAAATAGCTCAACTGGAATGCCATCACCTCCACTAGCTTTGTTCGTAGTGAGGCTCTCTAAGGCCCATCACATTCCCGGATGTCTGGCTCTAGGTGAGTGATCACACCATCATGATTATCTTGGTCATGAAGATATTTTTTGTACAGTTCTTCTGTGTATTCTTGCCACCTCTTCTTAATATCTTCTGCTTCTGTTAGGTGCATACCATTTCTGTCCTTTATTGTACCCAGCTTTGCATGAAATGTTCCCTTGGTATGTCTAATTTTCTTGAAGAGATCTCTAGTCTTTCCCATTATGTTGTTTTCCTCTATTTCTTTGAAATAGATGGGGAAACAGTGGAAACAGTGGCAGAATTTAATATTTGGGCTCCAAAATCACTGCAGATGGTGACTGCAGCCATGAAATTAAAAGACACTTGCTCCTGGGAAGAAAAGTTATGACCAACCTAGATAACATATTGAAAAGCAGAGGCATTACTTCGCTAACAAAGGTCCGTCTAGTCAAGGGTACGGTTTTTCCAGTGGTCATGTATGGATGTGAGAGTTGGACTGTGAAGAAAGCTGAGCGCCAAAGAATTGATGCTTTTGAACTGTGGTGTTTGAGAAGACTCTTGAGAGTCCCTTGGAAGGAGATCCAACCAGTCCATTCTAAAGAAGACCAGCCCTGGGTGTTCTTTGGAAGGATTGATGCTAAAGCTGAAACTCCAGTACTTTGGCCACCTCATGTGCAGAGTTGACTTATTGGAAAAGACTCTGATGCTGGGAGGGGTTGGGGGCAGGAGGAAGAGGGGATGACAGAGGATGAGATGGCTGGATGGCATAACCGACTCAATGGACTTGAGTTTGAGTGAACTCCGGGAGATGGTGTTGGACAGGGAGGCCTGGCGTGCTGCGATTCATGGGGTCACAAAGAGTTGGACACGACTGAGTGACTGAACTGAACTGAACTGAGTAGTCTGTTTCATGCTCCTTCTGCCAGAGAACTAGAAATGTGAGTCTCTCTGGTGACAATATTTGCTCCTATGTCAAATAGTACAGAATTATCAGACTATAGAAAGAGTATTCAGATGCTAAATAGTTAAACATAGAACACAATGTGTTAGTTTCCTATTGCTGCTGTAACAAATTATCACGTAAAACAACACAAATTCATTATCCTGCAATTTAATTTGTGAAGGCTAAAACTTCAAAATGAGTTGTTACTGGTCAAAAGAGTGTTACTGGTCAAGGAGTCAGTATGGTTATGTTCCTTCTGGAGGGAAGACTGTATTTCTTTCCCCTCTCCTATTTCTAGAGGCCGCCTGATTGCTTGTTTAGTGGCTGCACATTTTCTTCAGTCTCTACTTTCTGTCACCACATCCCCTGCTCTCTTTCCTTTTTTTCCCACATATGAGAACTAAGGCTTCCCAGGTGGCTCAGTGGTAAAGAATCCACTGCTAATGCAGGGGACACAGGAGACATAGGTTCAATCCCTGGGTGGAAAAGATCCCCTGGAGAAGGAAATGGTACCTACTCCAGTATTCTTGCCTGGGCAATCCCATGGAAGGGAGCCTGGTGGCTATGGTCCATGTGGTTGCAAAGGTCATATATGACTGTGCATGCAAGCACATGAAAACTAAGTAATCCAGGCATGTCTTCCTGTCTCAGGATCCTTAACTTAATCATTTTGCAAAGTTCCTTTTATTATATAATGTAATATGTAGTATACAGGTATCAGGGTTTAGGATGTGGCCTTTTGGGGGGGGAGGCATTAATTCATCTACCACAAACCAAAACAAAAACAAACATGATTTTCCCTCCATGAAGCCTCTCTAGATTTCCTCAGACCAGCTAACACATCTTCTTTATAGGCTGAGTATATTTCATATATCTCTATCTTTGGGGCTTGTATGGTTACCCAGCTTAGATTACCAAACTGTGAGTGCCATGAGGGCAAGGGCAAGATTGTTCCGGGTAAGGCTCATTTCATTCACTTCATTCAGCTCTAGGTCTCCAATAATAATCACAATATTTGACAGTTACTAGATATTTTTTAAAAATATAGGCTAATTGATAAAGTACTAACCACAGGTAGGACTAAAATTAAGTGTTTGTAAATTACGACTTTTTCTTTTTTCCTGGTAGAAATGTATTTAACTATAGTTGGCTTCTAAAGATTTCTGTATCATGGTAAAAAGAGATCAGTGCATTAGTCTGCTCCCAAACTAATCATTTTCAAGACAGACAAATGGCAACATTAAATCATATATCCCCCCTCTTTGGATATTAGCTGAAGATTTATTCCTATCTACTTTTCTGCTATAGCCACCAAAAATTTCAGTGTATCTGTAGTAATAAAATATCTTGTGAAGTGATTTAACTTTTCATCTTTGGAAAATAGAAAAATAGTCTATAAACTACTATATGTTATAAGAAAACCAAGATCTATGATGCTGGAAAAGAATATGAGTTTTCTAATAACTATATTTATTTCTAAAATTGTGTTTTAAAAAGAATTCGGTCATGATATTAAACAAAAGTCTTCATTTATAACAGCCAGATTTCAAAATGTGCTTGTAGGTTTTTTCCAAACTGCAGGAAAATCTTATTTGTATATTACTGAAAAAAAGAAAAATAGATATGATATCCTTACAGATTGTTCTAGGTAAGGCTCACTTCATTCAGAGTTAACAATATTGCTATTACAATGATCTCAATATTTATTGATAAATATCTCCATGACTTACAATTTTCTGTGACAAAAATGATAGTCTTTCAATAAAGTATTTATTAGGTCTGTAGCGTGTTGCATAGACTGCAGAATAATTGAAAGGAATGTCACATGTTTGATCAATACCATGAAAAATAGAGGAAGTATGAATAATTTACTGCTAACTAACAATGATTTTCTGTGCATGTAACTCATCAGCAGCATCAGTAGAAAATAACAGGCATTAACAGTTACAGAGCTAGGTACCTACTGTCATATTTCAATAACTAGATTAGATTTTGCAGTTTAGGTTTGCCTCACCATTTCACTTCTTTGCCAGCTTGGAAGAACAGCCATAAAATGAAAGCATGCTGTTTCCATTAGATGTTTCTGGTAGCAAATAACAGAGTGAGTCACAACATAAGATAAATGGAGATTCTAACACTCAGCCCCTTCTTGTCAGTTGGTGCAAAAAGTCTCTAGATTACAATTGCTTAACAGGCCAGATAACAAGCATTTTATATCTTCAAATGTAAATTTATAACAATGTCAATAGATGTTAGTGATCGTAACTGAAGAGAAAATGCAATATAATTATTTTACTATAATGGAATAAATTTAAGAACCACTAAACAAAGCGAGACAAAAAATTTGCAAAAATTGTTTTATTTTGCACATGTCAATAGGGAATGAAAGACTACCCTCCTAGGTTCTACGTCTGGGTCTTTGAAATAAGCTGATTACAGGCAGGTTGATAAGAGAATAAGGTATACACAGTTATTAAATTTTAATATAACTTGCCCAGAGGTATCAAGCCAGAAAAAACTGAATACTCAGGAAAGAGGTAACAATTGAAAGCTTATACATACTGTTGATCCTTTCCATCTGTGGGCTTCCTATTCTCTATTGGTTGAATCCACAGATCTGAGCACAGGGATGAAAACCAATGGTTAAAGAGAGGAAACTGTACATTTTACATAAGAAACTTGAGCATTTGTGGAATGTGGTATCTGCAGTGGTCGGAGGATCAATCTCCCACAGATACTGAAACTGAGCAGAAGCCTGTGGGGCCTTACTGGGTACATGCCCCCTGTTTCTTGTTGTAAAAGAAACAGCTTTAGTCTCCTAGGTTTTACCTGAGTTTCAAAGAGGAGGCTCAAGCAGTTAATGATTATAACAATAGAATCACAGGACTCCTAGTTCCTTCTGAATGGATATAGATAACAATCTGATGCATACCTTTGAGTTGCTAGGCAAAAACTAAGAACACCCACCCAGGAGAAGGATGGTGACTATGTGCTGACCACAAGTTGGAGACTTTAGACTGGTTGGACCAGAGGTTGGTGACTGAGATTCCAAAAACATCACTCTGTTACTTCACCACCAATGACCAGAAGAAGGTCCATGAGCTGATCACTCATTCTACGACCCTCTCCCCTCGTACTGTCTTTATAAAACCTTGCCTGGAAGCCATTAAGTTCAGCTATTTTGAGCATAAACTGCTTATTCTCCTTGCTTGGCTATGCAATAAAGATTCTCTTCTTTAAATTCCAGTGTTTTGACTTGTTTGGCCTTACTGTGCATTGGGCCCAGGGACTTGGATTTAACAATGCCAAGGAACTGTCTGTTGTCCTAACAGAGGAAGGAAAAGGGAGATGTAGGTAAGTTAGGAGAGAGACAAAGATTTTTAGGAAAGATGAATGAATCCTTAGAAGAATATTGGGAGGTATAATACTTTTGTTTTGTGTGTGTGTGTGTGCTACCATTTTTTCCGCTTCCTTATCATTTTCTTGGATAAGAATTGTCGGGGGAGTTTGCAATTTCCTCAGTTTTGTCTCATCGCAACAAAAATTTGAAGCGTTACAGCCCTCGACAGACCAGTGTAATAGCCCTGTGTTACAGCTCAGTTTTATTTAGAAAGTAAAGGAAAATTCATCCTTGAGGAGTGAGGGAATGCCAACCCAAAAGATGCAAAAAGAGAGGCCTCCAGCCCAATTTTGGCTTCTCTTTTTATATGTTTTTTTCTCCTCCCTCTGGGCCTGCCCTTTGTCAGTTGGGCTAGCCAAAAGTGCTCTTTGTTTTACCTGAGGTCCTCATTCTGGTCCTTGGAACTTCCTTTGTTCTATTTTTGTGGGCTTTTCCCTTCCTTGACTTTTAGCCGCCTCCATTCTGTACTCCTCTTTCCTATTCTAACTACCTAACAGAATCAACCTACCCTGGTTGATGAAACTCCTGGTGAGAGGATTTATGCAGTTGAGTTCATTTGGGATGATGTTTCTGGGCAGATGCAAGGAGTTCAGAGAAAGCCGCTCCCTGTATTTTCTATTTTTCAAGTACCTTTAACTCAGAATAATAAATATACCAAAGACCCATATTCTGGGGTCCTGAACTCCTTCATTTATCAGTATTTTATTAAATTAACCCTTAAATTCAAAGTGTTAATAAGTCAAGAAAAAAATTTGGGTACACAGATTAGAAATAGGATTCTTCTATACATGAAATGATATATGTTTTTGAAATCTCCAAATTTGGAAGTTAAATTCATGTGTTTTTTTTTTTTTTAATTTTTTTTGATGAACCATGCAGAGAATGTGGGATCTTATTTTCCCAACAAGGGATGAAACCCACGTCCCCTGCAGTTGAAGCACAGATTTTTATCTTTGGACTGCCAGGGAAGTCCTACAAGGAGCCCATTATTAATTTACCTTTGCAAGGACACTTACTTGATAAGAAAACAGTAGCCTCCTCAAAAGTGCCCAACTGTACTCACATTAAGTTAACCTAAAAAGAGTCAAACTTTATCAAATGAATTATCTGTAGTTACCAACCCTTAAAAGGGCTTCCCTGGTGGCTCAGGTGGTAAAGAATCTGCCTGCAGTGCAGGAGACCAGGGTTTGATCCCTGGGTCAGGAAGATCCTTAGAGAGCAGAAAATTATTTTAGAGAAACACAGCAAAATAATGGATTTTCTTTTATCTTCAAAGAAGATAGGAAGAAAAAGTTTACGTGAATGTGGATGTCTAGAGATCTTAAATGTCTGTGTGTATGTGTCTAAATCCATTGTGCATATCATTATTCGGCAAAAAAAAAAAAAAAAACACCTTACTTCCTATTAGTTTGGGGGTGAATTTGTGACTAATAGTCATGATACACACAGATTCATACTTCACAAACTGCTTTCACAGTCATTATTTTAATTAAATCTCACAAGCTTTCTATGAAATAGATATTATTATTTCACTCTTACAATAGAGAATCTGATGCTCAAAGATCTTATGGTATCTGGCCAAAAGATGAATCTTCTAACACCATTTTCTTTGTTCTATTCATGAAACCTCAGCAAGTCTTACTTGTATTGAGCATATGCTCTAAATATTTAGAGCTCTAATATGAAATTATGCTCTAAATATGAAAGCCTTGGGATTTCTATTAGATGTTTATCACATTTTATTAATAAATATGTGCAAAACAAAAGAATATGCTTTAATCTGTTCAAACTATGGATTAAAAAATTTTAAGACTGGTATCAAATATTCTAAATGCAACAGAAAGAAAACTTTCATTGGAAAAGATATTCCTAACTGAAAATGTAAACAATTTAGCATGATTTTAGGAAATACAGTTTTGAGTTCCTAATCTAAGAGAGAAAACTAAGGTAGCACTATGAGTTAGCTACACAAAAGCCATTCATAACCCCAATTTCCCCTTTTTTTTTTCCTCTAATAATCAGGCTGGAACAGTAGCTCATTTTCCCTGATTGCCTGAGAGGACATAACATGAAAATCAGTTCTGCCCAGGAAATGTGAACAGAAGTTGCTGAGTAGGAATTCTGGCAAAGTTTTGAAAGGAAATAGATTTAAGTCCATCTCCTTGCCTTCAGCCTTTTGCTTTCCCTCTTCTTCCACCTGGAATGTGATGTAATATCTAGGAGAACAGGATCATCTTAAGGCCAGTGGCAAAAGACATGTGTATAGAATGGCAATTAGGAAAAGGGAAGGATTTGTTATTGAATAACAACCCCAGGCTCCTTATTCAGTGGAATATAAAAAGCTCATAGTTGTTGAGCCTGACTTTATTTGCAGCCAAACAGAATTTTAACAAATACAGAATGTGTGCCTAAAAATTGGGGTGCTAAACAAATAAAAGTGAAAATATTAATTTTGCCAAGTATAAAAGCAATAGAAAAATGAGAGACAATGTCCTGACAGTTTCTGGGAAGGAGGGTATTGATTCTTGCTATATGAAGAAAAACATTCCCTGCTATAGATGACTTGCTGACTCAGGTTTCAACTTTAATGAAAATAATAAGAAAATTCAGAATCTTGACCAGTGACAATTTCAGCAAACTTCCACCAGACAGACTGAGTCTTCCAGATTTGGTCCACCAAATTTGCAAATCAAAGAGAGATGCTCTTTATAGCTGCAAATTGTATTGACTAAGATTACCATAATTTGGAATCTTGTAAGTGTTGAAAGGACAGATTCAAGTTCAGGATGGGGAAATCAGAAAAACAGAGGAGTCTGTGTATTTCAAAATGTTAAATGTTGCAGGGGGTAAGTATCAGCCTTACAGGAAATACAAGTGAACCTCTTTAGTATTTCTCAAGCCTCTTAAAACAGACTGCCATTCAAAGGTTTGTAAGTAGCTAAAAAACTTCACTTAAGTCCCCATTTTTAAATTTCATCAAAGAAATTGCATCAAATTAAGGGTCAGGAAAATGGAGAGAGTAGAAAGTCAGACACCTAAGAATCAAAATGCTTGAAGTTTAGGATTAAATATAGATGAGATCTGTAATTACTTTCTCCTGGATATGACCAAACACATATTAACTGAGCACTTACTAATTTTAAAGAGAATTAAATTGTCATTTATTTTCTGAATATAATCTCAAGAGCAAGTGAATGTCCAAAGTTAAGATAAATTCCAGGCCCCTAAACTCAGACCAACAGAGGAGAACTCGAGAAAGTTTCACAGCCCTTAGTAAAGGTATCATCTCCCATGTCCAACTCAGGTATCAAGAAGGAGAATGAGAGATAAAGCAGGTCTTCCCAAGAACAGAAGTAAAGATAGACTGAGGATTTTTCTCCATCATAAGAGAAAGTTATCCCTTTTCCTAAAGAGCAGGATTAGATAACAGTAATGGATAAGTTGGTTTTTACTTATCATTCTCCCTTTCTCCAAATGAACATTTTATTTCAGCTATCTCACAGTTCTCTTTCACTGTAAACTGAATACATCAAAACAAATAACTTGTCATTTAAGTCTATATGCTATCTGGTCACATCTATATCTTTTAGAAAAACTTCATGTGACCCTGATATCCTAAACATGAAACTGCATCCATTAACAAATCATACTTTTAGATTATGTCTCTCATGGAGAAGGTGAGTACCTTAACTCTGAACTTAGAAATAAGATATTGAGTCACCAAGAGATTGTGACAGACATGGCAGGTTAGTTCTCCAAAGGCATTTATAATCCATGTTTGTTTTGCCTTTCACTGCTACAGAAGATATAGCTGCAATCCATATTGACTCAGATGCCCCTAATTTGCAATCTTGTAAGTGTTGAAAGGACAAATTCAGGTTCAGCATGGGGAAATCAGGAAAACAGAGGGTTTCCTTACTATCCTACCTTAAGAAAAAGAGTGGTTATGAAATCCCATTCTGGACAATGAGATGTTTGTTGAAGCTAAAGAGGGACTTAATTGGAGAGGTTCTTTTTGTTTTGTTTTGTTTTGTTTTGTTTGTTTGTTTGTTTTAAGAGACGGATCTAAAAGGCTTCTTGACTTCTTGACTCCAGCCTGTTCCGATTCCTTCCCCCTACCCCTACCTAGAACATGCATTTGAAGTATGTAAGTGCAGCAACCATTTTCTGACCAGAGGATGAAAAAGCCATGAAATAAATTTTGATGAAGAGGAATATTGAATAATTTGGATCTATGATAATATACTTGAAAGATTATACTACTCTGGGATTTCCTTTTCCAGAATTCTAGCTTTATGAGATAAGTAAACCCTAAAAGTACATTGATTAACTATTATTAATAGCAAATTCTCTTCAAAATTTAGTAGCTTATCACTCTTGTATCCATGGTAAGCCTATATATAAGATAGGATGACTTGGCAGTGTCTCTGCCTCACATGATTTCATTCTTTTCTGGGATGAGCAGAATAGCCCAAACAAATTTTTATGGTGACAGCAGAAGCACAAGAAAGCAAATGATAATCCAAGATGTTTCTTAAGGTCTAGACTTAAAACTGGCATGTTTCTTCTATTGGCTAAAGCAAGCCACATGGCTGAACTCTAGTCAAAAGATGGGAAATATGTAATATGGAAGAAACTTTGTATTCTGCTACAAGTTAATCACTAAAAGGATATTGCCTATAAGTTTAAATTATACAAAGTGGCTCATCTCTGGGAACTCTGCCTTCCATATGATAATCATAAAGCTAAAATACCTTTACTTAGCTCACAGGAACTCTCTGCTCCCCCACCCCACCACTGCCTTTGCAATAAGAACAATCACAAGCTGGGTCCTGGAACAAGTATATTAGGATGGTCAGTCATACGAGAAGGATATAGACGAAGCAGTCATTGGTCAAACAGGAGATGTACAAACAGCAATAGAACAGTCATCTTGAGAGGCCTAACCATACATATATTTCTGGTGATTGTGAGTTCTTTTCTGGTCTGCCTATTTAAACAATAGTTATAAAAATAATAACATATATTTACATTCATAGAAAATGAATATTGTGCTGATAACCAAACTTACTAACATATAAGTAACATATTCTTGTTTGGAGTTAAATGGTTTACCAACTACCTTTTAAGCCTTAATTACAAACAAGTTAATTTTTAAAATAGTAAAATAATATAAATAAGATGGGGTTTTAAAATAAAACAATAAAATTCTTAGTAAGATTTTTTTTCAAAATTTGCTATTGCAAGTGAAGACTGTATACATGTAATACTAAGCACATATTCCCGTATTAAGGAACAGATGATAAGAATAGCATTCATCCAGAAAATAGAATAGTTGCACATGTACAGTCTGTCTTTCAGACAATCATTACCCTATTAAGTACCCAGACTTCCTAAAAACACGATAAATAATAGTTTATAGAGCAAAGAGTCAGCTGGGTCCTATTTCATCAGAGAAAATCCAGTCAGGTAGCTGTTTAACAGATAGCCATCCAGGCTCTTTTACTAAATTAAACCCAGCTGGATTAGTCTAGAGATGGATGCTCAACACCAAGGCCTTTGCATGTACTGGGGTCTACTTAGATTGAACTCAGGTTGGTCATTATCACACATTCTCACAACTATCGGAAAACACCCTGTTAGGGCTGAGCCAGAGGGGCCTCTGCCTTGTGTCTTGTGTTTTAGAAGGCCCTCTCCTCTCCCCCGGGCTTCCTTGGTGGTTCAGAGGTAAAGAGGGAGACCTGGGTTCAATCCCTGGTTTGGGAAGATCCCCTGGAAGAGGGCATGCCAACTCACTCCACTATTCTTGCCTGGAGAATCCCCATGGACAGAGCAGCCTAGTGGGATAAGTCCACGGGGTTGAAAGAGTCAGACACCACTGAGCGACAGAGCAAAGCACAGCACAGCTCCTCTGTTTCCCACACTTTCTCTTTCTCTTCTCCTCTCATGAGCAACACACACACATACACACACACTCAAAATTTTAATTAAAAAACACACAGACCAGTCTATCATTTGGAATGCAATGTGTAGCAGTAGCAGACAACAAGTAGCCCAAAATTACAGCTCTCCTAAACTCCTCTTTAATATATACACACAAATACATATAAAGTAGGTAAACAACAAGAACCTACTATATAGCACAGGGAAACATATTCAATATTTTGTAATAAACTATAATGGAAAAAATATGAATCACTTTGCTGTACATTTGAAACCAACACAACGTTGTAAATTAACAATACTTCGATACTGAGCTACTGAACTGACTGACTGAGGACCGTAACCTGGAAGAAAGCCTCTCAGCTAACTCTGAAGAATCACTCTGGAGAAACATCATTTTCAGCACTGTTTTAAATCTTGTCAGAACAAATAAAGAAGAAGAATAAACAGAGAAGAGCAGAGATTCAAAAACTATCAATGAACAGTGAATCAATGTGAACAAAAGATGCATTCAGAATGTCAATTAGGTCAAGATTTTTAATGTAACAAAGTATAAAACATTTCTTCATATTCTGTTAAATTATATATGGCAAGCAACTATTTGTTGTTCAGTCAATCAGTCATGTCCAACTCTTTGAGAACCCTTGGATAGCAGCACACCAGGCTTCCCTGTCCATTACCATCTCCTGGAGCTTGTTCAAACTCATGTCCGTTGAGTTGATGATGCCATCCAACCACCCTGTCCTCTATCATCCCCTTCTCCTCCTGCCTTCAACCTTACCCAGCATCAGGGTCTTTTCCAATGAGTCAGCTATTCACATCAGGTGGCCAAAGTATTGGAGCTTCAGCTTCATCATGACTTCTTCCAGTGAATATTTAAGATTGATTTCCTCTAGGATTGATTGGTTTGATCTCTTTGCAGTCCAAAGGACTCTCAAGAATCTTCTCCAGCACCACAGTTCAAAAACATCAATTCTTTGGTGCTCAGCCTCTTTTATGGTCCAACTCTCACATCCATATATGACTGCTGGAAAAACTATAGCTTTGACTAGATGGACCTTTGTCAGCAAACTAATGTCTTTTAATATGCTGTCTAGGTTTGTCATAACTTTTTAATATGCTGTCTAGCTTTGTCATAACTTTTCTTCCAAGAAGGAAGTGTCTTTTAATTTCATGGCTCTGTCACCATATGCCGTAATTTTGGAGCCCAAGAAAATAAAGTCTGTCACTGTTTCCATTGTTTCTCTATTTATTTGCCATGAGGTGATGGGACAAGATGCCATGATCTTAGTTTTTTGAATGCTGAGTTTTACGCTACCTTTTTCACTCTCCTACTATTTGAGTTTTGTTGGGTAGTGAAATAGTTTTTTTTTTTTTTTTAAATCACACATTTGTCAGAAAAGACAAATGAAATATTCTTACTTTCTGCAACTATGTATCTGACAGGGTCTCTTTCAATACTTTAACCAAAACATCATATGACAACAGAATGAACACAGAAGTAAGAAATATCATCTTTCTTAGTAGGTATAAAAATCTAGTTCTTTACATTGACATTAATAAGATATTTAAAATTTAAATAGTAACATTCATATATCTTTTTATTTTGGAAAATAGATATAATCCTCAAAAATATGAAACACAGCAAATTAAAAAATTTCAAATAGAACAGAAAACTGAGAGAGGAAATATCAAAGTAGTAATAAGTTAAGTTCTCAAAAGAAATATTGAGATTTCCACTCAAAATGATCTTGAGTTCACAGTTTTAAGCATACCTATTCATCACATGGATGATCGAAAAAGCAAGAGAGTTCCAGAAAACATCTATTTCTGCTTTATTGACTATGCCAAAGCCTTTGACTGTGTGGATCACAATAAACTGGAAAATTCTGAAAGAGATGGGAATACCAGACCACCTGACATGCCTCTTGAGAAACCTATATGCAGGTCAGGAAGCAACAGTTAGAACTGGACATGGAACAACAGACTGGTTCCAAATAGGAAAAGGAGTACATCAAGGCTGTATATTGTCACCCTGCTTATTTAACTTATATGCAGAGTACATCATGAGAAACGCTGCGCTGGAGGAAGCATGAGCTGTAGTCAAGATTGCTGGGAGAAATATCAATAACCTCAGATATGCAGATGACACCACCCTGATGGCAGAAAGTGAAGAGGAACTAAAGAGCTTCTTGATGAAAGTGGAAGAGGAGAGTGAAAAAGTTGGCTTAAAGCTCAACATTCAGAAAACGAAGATGATGGCATCTGGTCCCATCACTTCATGGCAAATAGAAGGGGAAACAATGGAAACAGTGGCTGACTTTATTTTTCTGGGCTCCAAAATCACTGCAGATGGTGATTTCAGCCATGAAATTAAAAGACGCTTACTCCTTGGGAGGAAAGTTATGACCAACCTAGATGGCATATTAAAAAGCAGAGACATTACTTTGCCAACAAAGGTCCGTCTAGTCAAGGCTATGGTTTTTCCTGTGGTCATGTATGGATGTGAGAGTTGGACTATAAAGAAAGCTAGGCACCGAAGAATTGATGCTTTTGAACTGTGGTGTTGGAGAAGACTCTTGAGAGTCCCTTGGACTTCTAGGAGATCCAACCAATCCATCCTAAAGGAGATCAGTCCTGGGTGTTCATTGGAAGGACTGACGTTGAAGCTGAAACTCCAATACTTTGGCTACCTGATGTGAAGAGCTGACTCATTGGAAAAGACCCTGATGCTGGGAAAGATTGAGGGCAGAAGGAGAAGGGGACGACAGAGGATGAGATGGTTGGATGGCATCACTGACTCAATGGACATGGATTTGGGTCGACTCTGGGAGTTGGTGATGGACAGGGAGGCCTGGAGTGTTGAGGTTCATGGGGTCGCAAAGACTCAGACACAGCTGAGCGACTGAACTGAACGGAACTGATTCATCACAAATGATATCAATAGAACATTTTGGAAATAAAATTAATGATGTGCAGTAATTCTCAGAACAAAATGATAAATAAATCATCATAGGTTAGAAATTATAAATTAAGAATAAAGTCTCAGATCTTTTTGGCATTAAATTCAGAATCAGATAGATGCTGCCAGTTCTCTTGGCCCTTACAGAGTAACTGGAACACAAACACTTCTTACAGATGATTTGGAGAAGAAGGAGCCAGGCTTACAATATAAAATCAGTGTCTGGAATAAACTCTCTTCATTCATGTAACAGAGAAGGCAATGGCACCTCACTCCAGTATTCTTGCCTGGAGAATCCCTGGGACGGGGGAGCCTGGTGAGCTGCTGTCTATGCGGTTGCACAGAATCAGACATGACTGATGTGACTTAGCAGCAGCAGCAGCAGCATTCATGGAAAGATGCTGAGCCTAACTGTAATTATTCCCTGTGGATATGAGCCATGGACTTGGTTGACATATAGACAACCATCCAATAAGCACTTATGCCAACTTAATAGCTAACTCCATGAGCAGGTATGATGTAGATCCAGTGTCACCATGGGATAGATGCTAAGAATCTTGTATATGACCTGCTTCTTGACTGAGTTGGAGAATGGGCAGGTAAAAAAAAATACAATGAAAGGACAAGAGAGAAAACAAACAGAATTTAAAAAAAAAAAAAAAGGTCTTGGTGAGCCAGCACATGAACACTATAAAATCCTTAAAAAACAAAACAGTAGAAATTAGACCCAACAAAATTTAATAATTATACAATGTGAAACTATTATCTTTGAAATAGTTTTAAGATACATACTTTAAAATAATTAAAGAGAAAATAGAAAGAATGACAAGTAAATGTAAAAACAACCTCCAGTTTTTACTGTTTGTAATCATTATGAGAAAATTGAGGCAGCATATAAACTTATTTTGTAATCAAGTTTACAGAATTAATATAGGAAATATCCTCTAGACTTGTCCAGTAGAAGTTTCTATGGTGGTAGAAAGATTCTATATCTGCATTGTCCAATATGGTAGCCACATTCTAGTTATCGAGCAATTCAAACATAACTACTAAAATTGGGGAATTAAACTTTGCTTTATTTTTAATTATAATTAATTTAAATGTGTTTAAATAAGCATACATGGCTAGTACCTGCCTTGTAAGATAACAAAGTAAGATAGAACATAGTCAAAGAAAAAAAGATAAAAGTTTGAAATGTGGCCCTCAAGAATTTGTTCAGAGAATAGCATAAAGAGATAAATACAAATATATAAAAGCACAAATAATAAAGAATGAAGGTAGATTGAGACTCTAAAATACATGTCTAAGTGAATTTCCAGTGGTAGATAATAGAGGGAACATTGAAGCATCACTGTGTGAAGAGATAATGGTGAAAAATTACACAGAAATAAAGAGATAAGATTTCAGATTGAAAACATGAGCTGTGATTAAGAAATAAAGATAAAGACATGCCTAAACATAATCCAGTGAAACTGCAGAAGAACAATGGTAAAGAAAAAAAAAAAAAAACACCTAAAACTACAAAAGGGAAAGAGTATCTACAACTGAATGACAGCCAGATGCACAGAAAACTTTTCATCAGAAACAGTATTGGCCAGAAAAAAAGAGTAAGATTTTCAGAATGAACTAATAATCTATAATTCAATGGTAGATAAACTTTTGTTTGTGAGGCAAACTAATTACTTTTTAAAGAAATAATGCAAATAAGAGTATTTATTTTATAGATTTCATAGATCTTTCACAAAGGAAGCATTAAAAGAAGTATTTCAACATGAAGAAATGTTTACTCATGAATGGGATGCAAGAAAAGAAGGAACAAAAAATGTGCAAATAAACAGTGATAAATCTGACTATTACAACCCTTAGGTTGTGTCAATTGTGTCAATTGTCAGAATTGGAGGGAAAGACTGAACAACCTATGTTCATGCTGGGGAATTTTTCACCCAGCTATCTCAGAAAATTATGCATCAGGAAAATCCCCAAATTAAGTGAAGGCATGGAAGATTTAAATTACACAGATAATCATCTTGATCAAATAGCTTTAAATATAATATGCTACATAAAGATATAGATTTTTTTCCAGCACACGTGAATACTGTGCAACAATTGACCACATAAAAATTATCAATATGAAAGGATATATGATATATATACATATATATGTCACATTTTCAAGTGAAATGCTGCTTAATTTAGAAAGCCCTTGGAATTAATTGTTAGTTAGAACTCAGGAAAAAGGAAGAAATGAGTAAAATGCTATTCATTAGGAAAGTCTGTGTTCCAATAATTTGGTTTTAGGACTAGATCATAGGCAGAAATGGCTAGGAATATCATCTCATGGAGTAGATGGTTGAAGTTGTATAGGAATAGACTGTGATCAAATTAAAATCTTTCAATTTTATTCTATAATTCTCTCACCTTTAAGATTCATTAAATTTCTTTGAATCCAATAAACATTTAACAGTGGTACCTTAGAAAATAAAGTGGAATTGGACATATTCTCTTTTAGGAGTGATCTAGATGAAACCAAGAACACTTTAGCAGTAACATCAAAGGAAAGAAGAGATGAACCAAGGTGAGCCCAGATGGAGCAACCTGATAGATAACCATGACCCTTTGGTTTCAGAAATAGAGAGAGGCATGACAGACTTTCAACAGCTGTGGGGATGAATGCTTGTGCAGTTAACTCTTAGAATAATAAATGAAAGAGTAACCCCTTTCTGGGGACATTCAAGTTAACTTCCATAACATATCTTATTTGATTGAAGAATATGGCTTAGTAAACTCAAGGGAAGCCTATTTTTCTGTAAAAACACATATTTCATTCCGACATGCCTAAAATAAATTTGCCATTATGTCTTTACTACACAGAAAAAAATCTACTTTGAAGAACAAGTAAGCCAAAGACATTCTGTTTCCATTAAGAAAGCAATGTAGATATCTTATTAAAAAGAAAATCTATCATTTCAAAAGGATGAATTAATACTCTAAAAAGAGTTCCTGCTGGCTAAAGTATTTAAAATAAATCTAAGAACATTTTAAAACTCTAGGTCCATAGAAATTTAATTTGATTGTGAAGAACACACACTTTTTGCACTATAAGCTCTTCTTTCATAGGATTTTATTCTTGTAGGCATGTAAGAGTAAATAACAGTGTCTCAGGAAGTCTTTTAAACTTAAGGAAAAAAATGTTAATTTTCATCAACTCAGGTGACCTGAAATTGCTAACATGTTGAATGTTCAAGAATAACTGTTGATATATTGATATGTTGATATATGATATGTCGATATATTCATCAATTAATTGAGACTTCATTTTTTAAGACTTTGAAGTTTATTGGCAAAACAGAGATCAACACTAAATCACTCTTGCTTTAGAATTTGATATGAGTGCCTTAAAATGAACTTTATCTATACAAACACTTGCTGTTTGAGGAGTTGTGGAACTGACAGAACATGAACTTACGTGGATCTTAGTAGCAGACATTATTGCTTCCCTTCCCAATCTGGAAAAAATACACTAAGCAAGCATCTAAGCAGTTTCAAATTCTCAATGGAAGAGTTTACAATATCCAGACAAAACTTAATCTATCTTTCTGTCTAGTATGCTAGCCATTATGAAAGGTTATGATATCTGAACTGAAAGTTCCAGTTTGACACACTTAATATTTCACAGCATTCCTGCACTTTATTGAATGTATCAACTAATTTCATTCTAAGCCAAAAAACAGAGACAGCCCTCTCAAAAGCTACTTGATAAGAGCATATAGAAGAATCAGTCTACTTCATCATTGTTAGAGATAAACAATTCAGAGAGTATTTTCTACTAAATGCATTATCTTTGATTCATAGAGTATCTTCACATCTGAAATTGCTTTAATGACAAAAATACTTGTTTCCATTTAAAATGTACTATTTTTTCTTATTTATTGGCTTTAAGCAAGTCATACCAGGCAAAAAATATGGGACTTCCCTGATGGTATAGATCGGACTCCACCTGCCAATGCAGAGGACACAGGTTTGATCCCTGGTCTGATTCTACATGCCACAGAGCAACTAAGCTCATGTGCCACAGCAACTGAGCCTGTGGCTCTAGGGCCTTCAGGCCACAATTACTGAGGCCCTGGAGCCCTACCACCTACACACTGCAACTGCTGAGCCCATGTGCCTGGAGCCTGTGTTCTGCAACAAGAGAAGCCACTGCAGTGAGAAGCCCATGCATTGCAATGAAGAGTAACCCATGCTCACCACAACTAGAGAAAGCCCACACATGGTGACAAAGACACAGCACAGTCAAAAATTAAATAAGTAAATAAATTAAAAGACCCCAGATGACCAAAGCAGTCTTGAGAAAGAAGAATGGAGCTGGAGTAATCAACTGCTGGAAAGTTGATCCCTCAGGAAGGGTTGTCTTTTCATCTGATTTATAGCTTCCTTTGCTGTGGTACACATATACAATGGAATACTACTCAGACATACAAAGGAATGAATGTAAGTCAGTTCTAATAAGGTAGATGAAGTTAGAGCCTGTTATACAGAGTGAGGTAAGTCAGAAAAAGAAAAATGAATAGTATATATTAATGCATATATATGGAATCTAGAAAAATGGTACTAATGAACCTATTTGCAGGGCAAGGATAGAGATGCGGACATAAGGAACAGACTTTGGACACAGCAGGGGGAGGAGAGGTACATAGAGAACAGACTTTGGACACAGTGGGGAGAGGAGAGGCTGGGACAAATTGAGAGGGTAGCACTAAAGTATTTACATTACCATATGTAAAACAGATAGCTAATAGGAAGTTTCTGTATAACACAAGGAGCTCAACACAGTACTCTGTGACAACCTAGAAGGGGTGGGATGGGGTGGGGGGGATGTGGGAGAAGTTCAAGAGGGAGGCAACATATGTATATTTATGATTCACACTATTGTATGTCAGAAGCCAGTACAAGATTGTAAAGTAATTATCTTCCAGTAAAAAATAAATTTTAAAAAATCAGAAAAACATAATTTAAAAATATATGATGGTACAGACCACATCATAAACCCATCATAATAAGCCCATCATAAGCTCCAGCAGATGAGGGATTATATTCTCAATTGTAAACAGCACCTAAAGCAGACTGGCCCAGAAAGCCAACCAGTAAGTACAAGTGAATCAAGAAATGGATGTATCTAAAAAAGCCTCTCAAGAAACAAAGCAACATGTTTGGTAAACTCAAGGGACTACTGCCTTATTCTTTCATTCATTTAAATATATCCCATTGTAGTATGATGTGATAGCCAAATCTGAATCTATGCTTTAAATATTTATATTTGATTTGGTTATTTAGGCAAGTTGTTTAACCTCTCAAATCACACCTTCTTCATATACACAAAGGGGTTAATGATAACATACACCTTGTATACCTAACCGCTTGATTATAAAGATTTACAAAAAGACACTATGAAATCTATTTGTAAATTAATATAGCAATATGTATACTTCATTTAGTTAAAATAATTTCTGTTGTTGTTTGTTATTGTTTTAGTTGTTAAGTCGTATCCAACTCCTTTGCAACCCTATGGACTGTGGCCCACCAGCCTCCTCTGTCCATGGGATTTCTCAGGCAAGAATACTGGAGGGTTGCCATTTCCTTCCCCAGGGGAATCTTCCTGACCAGGGACTAAACCTGTTGTCTCCTGAACTGCAGGCAGATTCTTTACTGCTGAGCCACTGGGGAAGCAATTTCTACCATCAAATCAAGTTAAAGATTATTTCCATCAACAAAGTAGGAGATTTTAATATTTGTCCTAACTTTCCCAATAGCTATGTGTAAATCTCTAATTAACCTAATTATAGTTGTTGTTTTATATTAAAATAGAAAATTTGGGGGGGTTCTTCCTCAAGAGCTCTTTTATTTTTTTCAAATTTTGTTTATTTATTTAATTTTGACTGCACTGGGTCTCTGTTACTGCACATGGGGTTTCTTTAGTTGTGGAGAGAAGGGGCTACTCTTCATCGTGTGTGCAGTCTTGTCATTGTAGTGGCTTCTCTTTCTGCAGAGCACAGGCTCTAGGGCGTGCAGGCCCAGTAGCTGTGGTGCATGGGCTTAGTTGCTCCGAGGTATGTGGGATCTATCTGGACAAGGGATTGAATCCATGTTCCCTACATTGCAAGGTGGATTATTACCCACTGAGCAACCTGGGAAGCTTAAGAGCTATTACATTCTGATTCAGTTTATATACCTAGTGTGAGATCAAAACAAAAAATCACTAAATATCATTCAGATTCTGGAAGTATTAGCTTTACTCTTCAGGTCCTAGAAAATACTCATTTTTAACCATGAAAAGGAGTGTGAAGACAGAAAATCTATCAAGCTAATTGAACTTATTGACATATTGAACATTGAGTTCAAGGACTTGCAGAGTACTAGAGTAGGTCAGTATTTTCATGGTAGCTCACTGGTAAAGAATCCACCTGCAGTGCGGGAGACATGGGTTCCACCCCTGGATCGGGATGATCTTCTGGAGGAGAAACTGACAGCCCACTCCAATATTTTAGCCAGGGAAATCCCATGGACAGAGGTGCTTTTACTCTTTTTAAATTTCCTCTTCCCCTAGAAGTCCTTGGACTGCAAGGAGATTCAACCAGTCTATCCTAAAGGAAATCAGTCCTGAATGTTCATTAGAAGGACTGATGTTGAAGCTGAAACTCCAATATTTTGGCCACCTGATGTGAAGAGCTGACTCATTTGAAAAGACCCTGATGTTGGGAAAAATTGAAGGCAGGAGGAGAAGGGGATGACAGAGGATGAGATGGTTAGATGGCATTACCACCTCAATATGCATGAGTTTGGGTAAACTCCGGGAGTTGGTGATGGACAGGGAGGCCTTGCGTGCTGCGGTTCATGGGGTTGCAAAGAGTCAGACACAACTGAGAGACGGAACTGAACTGAGTAAAGAATACTTAAACAATAGAATCTATGAAAATACAGTGTTCAATGGGATTAATTCTACAAACTATGAATGAATTTTAGTCAAGATGTCTTACAGTGTCCATAACAAAAAAGTATTTTAATGACTGTTCCAATAGCCCTTCTCAAATTGATATAAAAGTTTAAATATTGCCTAAAAAGTGTTTGAAGTACTGAAGGAATAATAAAAATGCAAGAAATTACTGTGTTAATATTTTGTGCTATGCACCTTTTTGTTTCTTATGTTCTCCTTTATAGTTTTTGCTTTGGGAGTTTAGAAAAACCAATAAAAATTGAACACTAAAATATTAAGCTTATTCATTTTAGAAATTGCCACATTTTGGAGTCCAGGGAACTTGCCTCATACAGCCAATTGATTTAAAAATTTTCAATCATAAGTCACTGAATTCTCAGGTCAAAACTTCTCAATTTTGCCTTAATAGTTTCACAGGACGTCATAAGAAATTGCAAAACTTTTCAAAGTTAGCTCCTGTATTTGTCTCTCACTATTATTGGAAAAGCACTGAACTAAAACCTCAAACTTTGCTGTTTATTTGTAAGACAGAAGAGTAAATGGAATAAAAATATTGATTTTTTTCTTTATCACTGACTGGTTAAACATAATAAAAATTGGTTCCTTGTAATTTCATTTAAAATATTTGTAAAAGTAAGATGTTCCCTCTTCATTTCTCCATGCATTACAAAGAGTATGGGGAGAAGAAGTTGGCAGGATTGATGTTTTTAAGGGGCTTTTTGAACAATATACTTTATGATAACTGAGAGTCATAAGAAAGACATCATATTTATACATCAAAAACAAGATTTACATCAATGTAGAAGACTATGTGATCATTTTGTTCTATGCTTTGTACTTTTTAATACTTAAATTTAGGAAAAATTTAAGATAATACACAATATGTGTTCTATTTAAAACTAGGATGAGATGGTTGGATGGTATCACTGACTCAATGGACATGAGTTTGGGTGAACTCTGGGAGTTGGTGATGGACAGGGAGGCCTGGTGTGCTGCAGTTCATGGGGTCGCAAAGAGTCAGACATGACTCAGAAACTGAACTGAACTAAACTGAATATTAAATGTATCCTTTGTATGGGCAATATTTTTTTTCAAAGAATAGAAATCTGTTTATATTCATACAGGTTTGTTGAAGTTTACAGGGAGAATCTAGCATATATATCTATAAAAGGTATATGCAGGGATTATATGAACTAAAACTTAATTAGATATATTTGTTCTCTTTTCTAACTTAATATCTCTCTTTCTCTTAATAGTTCACTTTTTGCTCTTAACACTTACCCTTTTTATATTACATCAAAGATTTTGTCACATGTCCTTGTACTCCCTTGCATTAGTGTGGGCAGAGTAGATTTTGTCACCCCATTAATGTTGGGGTTGACCATATGCTTTGCTTTATCCAGTGAAATGTTAGCAAACAGACATCATTTTCATGGTTTGAATTCAGTTCATTTCAGTTCAGTTGCTCAGTCATGGCTGACTCTCTGACCTCATGGACTGCAGCATGCCAGGCTTCCCTGTCAATCACCAGCTTCTAGAGCTTACTCAAATTCATGTCCATTGAGTTGGTGATGCCATCCAACTACCTCATCCTCTGTCATCTTCTTCTCCTCCTGCCTTCAATCTTTTCTAATGTGTCAGTTCTTTGTATCAGGTGGCCAAAGTATTAGACTTTCAGCTTCAGCATCGGTCCTTCCAATGAATATTCAGGACTGATTTCCTTCAGAATTGACTGGTTTGATCTCCTTGCAGTCCAAGGGACTCTCAAGAGTCTTCTCTAGCACCACAGTTCAAAAGGATAAATTCTTTTGTGCTCAGCCTCCTTTATGGTCCAACTCTCACATCCATACATGACTACTGGAAAAATTATAGCCTTGACTAGATGGACTTTTGTTGGCAAAGTAATGTCTCTGCTTTTTAATATGCTGTCTAGGTTTGTCACAGCTTTTCTTCCAAGGAGCAAGTGTATTTTAATTCCATGGCTGCAGTCACCATCTGCAGTGACTTTGGAGCCCAGAAAAATAAAGTCTATCACTGTTTCCATTGTTTCCCCACCTATTTGCCATGAAGTGATGGGACCAGATGCCATGATCTTAGTTTGGATAATATCATGGTATTATTTGGTTTTGTCTATCGTGCTTCTGTAATTTCCATGAGAAAAGCACATTTCAGGAAGCCACAGCCTCATTAACCTGTAATTCAGAACAAAAGTACATAGAGATATATAGTATCAAACTAGAAGCTTGGAGCCGAGTCTGTCCTGGCCCTGCCTAGCTTATGTTAGCTGAACAACTGCCTACATGAAAACTGACATGCAAAAAAGATACAGTTATTATAAACCACTGAGACTTTGTAATCCCAAGCCCTACATGATCTGTATACTAATATCACATGTCCTAGTACTATCTGACTTTCTAAAGTCTCAATTTCTTAATTCAAAAGTTGAAAAAGAATCTGGTTGTTAGTCAAAAATAAAATTAACTGACAATGAAATAGTTGTGGTACAATCTTAGCTGCTCATTCTTGGCTATAAGCAGAACAAGTTTTCTTTAAATTCTCATTAAAATGGATGTGAACAGGAGATAGATGAAGGATTTTTCAAATACAATGCTTAAAGAAATAATGTTTACTTTTTGCTCTTGACCTGCAGTTTGACATGAAGCTTGTCTAGCAGTACTTGCCTCAATCTGTCCAAAATTCTGATAAAAATACATATTACAACATGGCAGAAAAAAAAAAAACAACACCATAAACACTAAACATTGGATCTTGTAGCCAATCTATGCTTCAACTCCAACAGATGGTTCCACTAATATAAAACTGATAGCAAGGTGAATTATAATTACAGATCAAGATCAATAGCTTGATATCAGCAAATGGCAGAAGAGGGAGTACTATATTCTGTTCCCCTACAGACACTAACTTAACAATATATGACCCAAAACCAATTTATAAGAATTTGAAAAAACAGTTAGGAAGTCTCAACACACAGACAAACTAAAACTCAAGAACAAATTTCAACCATATTGAAGTGGGTAAGAAAAGCCATTTCATTTCAACTGCATCAGCCTTTAACCCAAGCTGGCACAAGTCATGCAAGGGAGGAAAAGCCCAAGTCATCATTTCATCCTTGAGAAAGGAAGTTCTGGCTTCTTACCAATCTGTCCAAGGGATGGTCTTCTGTCTTGCCTGACTTAAAATTATGCAAATAGAACTTGCCTGGGGACCACAGAGAACAAAAGAAAGCTTAGCAGCCTGTGATAGAACCAGATAATTTATAATATTGCAGACAGGAACTGGCACAGCTCACAGTCACTGGGAGAAATTGTCCAACTCATGACTCCTCACTTGAGAGAGAAAGGAGAAGAGTGGAATATACATAAATATTCAAGCTTTCAGGAGACTAATTTGTATCTCAGATGATTTTGAATGCTCTAGGGTACTAGCACAGCTTGTATCCTTGGAGTATGCAGAAAACAAAAAGAGCTCAGTGGTTTTGTGGAACCACTAGAACCTGTAGTAACAAAACAAAACAAAACAAAACAAAACACCAGAGGGAGAAAGACTACAGGAACCTGAAAAAGAAACCTGCAAACATAACTAAATGAGAAGCAACACATCCAAACCCAGCAAGACATATCATCATAAAAGGTTTGCAGGCACATAAAAGCTCTAGCCAGCCTGATGGGCAAAGGTCTTTTCCTGTACAAAGACCAATCTGTAAATAATGAGACAGGTGGCTATTTTTTTCAAATGTATAAATCAGGACAAGGAAAAAATAACAAGGCATATGAAGAAAAAGGGAAACATGTCCCAATTAAAGGAACAAATCTCTACAAACTGACATTGAAGAAGTGGAAGGCTATGAATTACCCAACAAAGAGTTCAAAATATTAAACTCAATACACCACAAGAGAACATAGATTTAAAAAATGAAATCAGAAAAACAATGTATTAAAAATAGTAGGATATTGGCAAATATATATTCAAAGTGATGAGAGAAAACAACCAAGAATACTATATCTGACAAAACTGTTCTTCAATAACGAAAGAAAATTTAAAACCTTCCCAGATAGATGAAAACTGACAAAGTTCCTCACCACTAAACTGCCTTAAAAGAACTCCAAAGGCAGTCCTTCAAATTGAAACAAAAGAACTGCAATACGGAAGTGTACAAAAATGTAAAGCTTTCTGGCAAAGGTAGATATATAGGCAAATACAGATTGTTGTAATGCTGTAATGGTGATGAGTAGATAACCTTTAATACAGTTATAAAATGAAGATAAAAGCATGAAAATAGCTATAACTATAAAACTATGTTAATGACAAAAAATAGTTTTTAAAATGCAATTAGTGACATTGACAACATAAAGCAAGGGTGATATAAAGGAGTAGAGTTTCTTTATGCAATGAAATTGTTAGTTTAAAATAGATTGTTAAAAGATGTTTTATATTATCCCCATGGTAACCACAAAGAATAACCTATAAAAGGTGTACAAAGAAATGAGAAGTCAATCAAAGCATGTTACCTCAAAAAAAAATTAACAAAATACAAAGGAAGGGAAACAGAAAAGATAACAATACCATACACAGAAAACAATGAACAAAATGGTAATAGTAAGTCTTCCCTATCAGAAGTTAATTTAAATGTAAATAGATTAAATCCTATAATCAAAATCACATGCAGTGGCTGAAGGAAATGCATAGGCTCCAAATGAAAGGATAAGATAGATACTCAATGAAAATGGTAACCAAAAGACAGCAGGGGTGATACTTATATCAGGTAAAATAGAGTTTGAGTCACAAACTGTCACAAGAGACAAAGAAGGACATAATTCATCAGGAAGATATGACAATTATAAATATAAATAAACCACCTTGATGTACTCCTTTTCCAATTTTGAACCAGTTAGTTTTTCCAAGTCTGGTTCTAATTGTTGCTTCTTGACTTGCATACAGGTTTCTCAGGAGACAGGTACGGTGGTCTAGCACTCCCATCTCTTTAAGTTTCCACAGTTTGTTGTAATCCACACAGTCGAAGGGTTTTGAGTGAAGCGGAAGTAGAAGTTTTTCAGGAATTCCCTTACTTTTTCAATGATCCTACAAATGTTGGCAATCTGATCTCTTGTTCCTCTGCCTTTTGTAAATCTAGCTTGTACATCTAGAGGTTTTTGGTCCACATATTGTTGAAGCCAACTTGAATGCAAAATTCTGGGCTGGATAAATCACAAGCTGGAATCAAGACTGCCAGGAGAAATATCAACAGCTTCAGATATGTAGATGATACCACTCTAATGGCAGAAAGCAAAGAGGAACTAAAGAGCTTCTTGATGAAAGGGAAAAGGAGAGTGAAAAATAAAACAAAAACTAGAAACCTGACACTTCTTGATTTCAAAGCATCTTACAAAGCTATAGTAATCAAAATATTATGGTTATGGCATAAAGATAAACTTAATAGACCAATGAAACAGAATATAGAGCCTAGGAATAAATCCTCATGAAAATGGTCAAATGATCTTTGCTTTTTTTAATATAAATTTATTTATTTTAATTGGAGGCTAATTGCTTTACAATATTGTATTGGTTTTGCCATACATCAACATGAATCTGCCATGGGTGTACACGTGTTCCCTATCCTGAACCCCCCTCCCACCTCCTTCCCCATCAAGGCTATACAATGCAGACATTATAGTTTCTTCAACAAATAGTGCTGGGAAAACTGGGTATCCACACATACAAGAATGAAGTTGGACTCCTGCATGACAGTGGCAAAGTCCTTAAAATGGACTACAATCCTCAACATAAGATCTGAAACTATAAAACATATTCCTTTTTCTTAATTTTTTACAATAAGCATGTAACAGTTTCATAATCAAGAGTTTGCAATATCAGCAATCAGAAACTTTTGTAATTCTGACCTGCATTTATTGTCTTAATAGCAGTTTTATAAAAACACATAGAAAATTATTTTTTCAGCTTAATTTATACTATATAAAAATTTACTTTTCAGATGTAACTAAGTTTGAATATCCAAAAAGACAGAAGAATTGCACACACACATATGCCAATATATTTAGAAATAACATATAAAGCTTGACTCCCACCCCAAATAACAAGCCTGCTCCTTGTGTACTATCTTCCTACTTTACAAGAATTTCTTTAATCATCGCATGTAAATCAAATAGGTATCTTTCTTTGATTTACATAAACAAAATAAAAACAAAGAAATAAAAGGACATTTTTAATTACTTTGATATTTTTTCCTAACCTCTGACATATTTTATTAGTTGTTTTGCAATGCTTGTTTTTTGAAAATGCAAATATATAGTGGCTTTTAGGAAATTTTAGATTCTATTAATCTCTCACCATATTAATTTAATACTGAGGATTGAGTACTTTTTTCACTTATTTAAATACTGTAATTTTTACCAAAAATATAGATAAGAATAAATCAGTTCTCATGAGGAAAATATCACTTCTTCTTTTAGTGAGTGTCTTGAAATAATTGTAAGAAGTTCTTTTTATCTACTTTTGAAGGATTCAATCATTGGTCAGATTTTATTTTTTCTGCTTCAATTTTTTTTCTGTATGATTTTGTCCTAAGTGATTACAAGGATTTTCTGCTGAAAGTAGAATTCAGTAGTAACATTAACTCCAAGTATTTGCTAAAACCAAGAAAAATCCAGTAAAAAATTAATACTCTGAATAATTTTTTTGAGTATCCAATGTGAATTTGCCAGTGTTAATTCTAATGACCTCTTTCTTCTTGGTGAAGCAGTGGTGTGCCCTCTGCTCTCTGCCTCTGGGTATTTTTATCTCATTTGACAACTGTGTAAAGCCATCCTGCTGTGGGATTTATGAATCTCTTGAATAAAGTGATGGCAAAAGTAATGGCACACATTTGAGTATTACCTTAATTAGGCAACTCATGGAGTCTGTCTCATTCAGTTTAACTGTTTCTTTCCCCACTGGTTTATTTTCATGTCAGTGTTCTATTGGCTTGTTTTCATTTAACTGTCTTACTGCATATTTGAGAACAAAGTGATCAGAAAGTATGTGTTGATTTTCACTGAACTTCAAGTCAGGCTGGTTGAGGTAGCTTCCATTGCTGTGTCAGTTAGTCCTGCTTTAGGAATACTTAATTGGTGACCTTCAATAGCATTGTTTATTTCTGGCATGGAGCTTTGATACACAGGGTTACTTGAATAACTTCAAGAGTCAATTGAAAATAGTATGGAAAATTTTTTTAAAAAAGAAAAGACAACAGTATATCAATCAAATTTCATAGCAAAGAATTGACCCCCTGAATGCTTCTGGTGAGGATTCTTGTCTTTTAAACTTATAATCTATTGGAAAGATATTTTATTCAATGCGCAGTATTTCAAAGTTATTGTTTTTTTTTTAACTTGTTATCCTTTACTATTTTTTAATTAATTTATTTTTTATTGAAGGATAATTGCTTTATAGAATTTTATTGTTTTCTGTCAAACCTCAACATGAATCAGCCATAGGTATACATATATATCCTCCCTTTTGAATCTCCCTTCCATCTCCCTCCCCATCCTACCCCTCTAGGTTGATACAGAGCCTAAGTTGATACAATCCTCTAGGTTGATATAAAGCAATGAAAGCCAAACTAACAAATATGTTGAGAGGAAAGGAAAGAAAGAAAAGAAAGAATAGACATGCAAAGTTAAATAGAGGTAGGTGAAGAAGATTTATGTACATTAAAAATTAACTGCAAGGGGAAAACAACAGTAGAAAAGGCAAAGGAATAAATGTTTAAAAACGTAGGTTTAAAAAAATCAAAAATTAAAATTACAAAAAAGAGAAAAGAAAAAAAAAAAAAAGGAAAACTCCACAGAACTGTAAGAGCTCATCATAGAGGCAGTGGTTTATAACAACAATAAAAAGTGTGACTGAATATACACATACACACATACACTCATAAGCAAAATCAAAGCAGTCCAACAATAATAAAGTACGACAGACTGACCCAGTGAACAAAGAAAACTGAAAATTATATCTAACAGTTAAGAACAAAACTAACTAAAGCCCAAACTGGAAAACATAACTAACACAAGGTGCCAATTGAGAAATAAAGCAATGAAAATAAAACTTTTATATTGAGAGGAAAGGAAAGAAAGAAAGAAAGAATTGATACTCAAGGTTAAATAGAGGTGGATAAAGAAGATTTATATACATTGAAGATTAACTGCAAGGGGAAAAGAACAGTAGGAAAAGCAAACAAAGAAACAAGTGTAGAAAAAATACATAATAATAGGATAAAAAAACTAAAAATTAAAATTAAAAAGAGAAAAGAAAAAAAGGAAAACTACACAGAACTGCAAAAGCCCAACATAGAGGCATAGGTTTATAACAACAATAAAAAAAGTGACTGAGAAAAAAAAAAAAAGCTCAGAAGCTTAATTAGATTTCATAGTGCCAATAAAATCGACAACTACAACAGAGGGAGCAAAAAAAAGAACAAAAAGGAAAAAAATCCAAAAGAATCTACAGAACAAGTCAAAACATAAGAATAATAAATGTTTTTCTTGAGTCACTGCTGTCAGAGTCCTCTCCCTCACTGGGAGTCATAGTTCACCTCACCTCCTTAGGTTACCCTCCAACACTGTGCTGATCTCTGGGTCAGCTATGGGAGCAGCTCAGATTCTAATCTGGTCCTCCTCCTATGTGTTCTTGCCTCCAGTGTCCACAGCTGTCAGAACTAGTGCATGTTCTTTAGTGGAAGTTCTTAAAAATATGGAATGCTTCATGAATATACATGTCATCCTTGCACAGGGCCATGCTAATCTTCTCTATATTGTTCCCATTTTAGTATATGTGCTGCTGAAGGAAGCACTCCTTTACTACCTTTGATCTGAAAAAATAGGAGTTCAGATATAACAACCTTCTGACCCAAGTCACCAAGATTGCTGATTAAATAGTTAATTAGCTTCATCTTATGTGTCAAATTCTTTGGCCTGAATTAAAATACTTAAATTGAATTGAAAATACATGCACTTTTGATGAGGAGTTACTTTGTTATGCTGGTTTTTCCATACTACATTTCAATATGAAATAATAAAGAGCTTATTGGACTAGATTGCCAAAGATTTCAAATGGAAATATCACCATCTCCAGTCTTAACCTATCCTTTTGTTAGCTCTGCAAGCTTTGACTGCTCCTTCAGTCGTGTACTCAAGGTCTTTGGAATTGCCTCTAACCCTGACTATGACAATTTGTGAGCATCTAGACCATAATTTGATGTGGGAGCCTTGCTGTTACTAATTTACTAGGAAATCTACCCAACCTCTGTGAAAGTGAAAGTGAAGTCGCTCAGTCGTGTCCGACTCTTTGCAACCCGTGGACTGTAGTGAACCAAGCTCCTCCGTCCATGGGATTCTCCAGGCAAAATACTGGAGTGGGTTGCCATTTCCTTCTCCAGGGGATCTTCCCTACCCAGGGATCGAACCCAGGTCTCCCACATTGCAGGCAGACGCTTTAACCTCTGCACCACCAGGGAAGCCCACCCAACATCTGATTTTGGCAAAAAATAAAATATGTTATGAATTTGGGATAATTTATAATTTGCAAATATGTGATACACCTCTATGTATCTTCAAAATTAAAAGAGGGGCATAATCTCTTCTAATTTTGAAGATACATAGAGGTGTATCACATATTTGCAAATTATAAATTATCCCAAATTCATAACATATTTTATTTTTTACAATGTAAACAATGTAATTATTTTCGATTCTGTATATAACATTTCTACTTATAATTAGAAATTAATTTCCTAAATACCATTAGTTTTTTAATTTAAAATGTAATCTACTAAGTAACATAGGCATTGTTTAGTCACCAAGTCGTGTCCAATTTCGTGACCCTGTAGAATGCAGCATGCCAGACTTCCCTGTCCCTCACCATCTCCCAGAGTTTGCCCAAGTTCCTGTCCATTGAATCGGTAATGCCATCCAACCATCTCATCCTCTGTCACCCTCTTCTCCTTCTGCCTTCAATTTTTCCCAACATCAGGGTCTTTTCCAATGAGTTCACTCTTCAAATCAGGTCACCAATGTGTTGGAGCTTCATGTTCACCATCAGTCCTTCCAATGAGTATTAAGGGTTGGTTTCCTTTAAGATTGATTGGTTGGATCTCCTTGCTGTCCAAGGGACTCTCAAGAGTCTTCTCCAGCACAGTTCAAAGGAATCAATTCTTTGTCTCTCTGCCTTCTTTATGGTCCAGCTCTCAGAACTGTACATAATTACTGGGAAGACCATAGCCTTGACTATACAGACCTTTGTCAGCAAAGTGATGTCTTTGCTTTTTAACATACTCTCTAGGTTTTTCATAGCTTTCCTGCCAAAAGGCAATCATCTTCTAATTTCATGGCTGCAGTCACAATCCTCAGTAATCTTAAAGCACAAAAAGAGGAAATCTGTCATAGAGGCAGTAAGATAAACTATTTTACATTTTAAATTTCAATTTTAAAACACTTTCCTATCAAACTTTAGAATTTTGAATTCTTGCAAAATATTGATTATAGAATGTAATAAAAACAAATTGAATTTTTAAATTTAAATTCAGTGATAATATACATATATGTTTTTACATATAATTATTTGGTTATGAAATTCCACAAGACTTGGATATACAAATATTGAACATTCTCCACTGAATTTAACCTCATCTCAAGCAATTTTTTAAAAAAAATCCTTCTAAACTCATCTGCCAGTTCAGAATTATTTTCAGTTTGAAAGTCTATCCTTTTAATTGATTTCTCAGTTTAGACTATTCACCTTGATTGAAAAATATCTCAATTCAATATTTTCATGATCAGCATTCATCTGCATTCTAGACTGCTCTCTAAATTCCTAGGGAGAGATTAGGAGTGTTCTTGGGTCAGATTTGGGGAGCATCAGACCTTCTTTTTTTTTGCTTGACCTTGTCCATCCTGGATGGGTAACTGAGTATTTATTGCATTTTAAACTTACACTCTCACTGATCCAGCAATGTTCTTACTGGGAATTAATCTTATTTAAAAAAATAATCAGATAACTATGCCAAGATGTAAGTACGAGGATGGTCAGTTTGGGCATGATTTTATAATAAGAAAAGCCAAACTATAAAGGTCCCTAAATATCAACAAATAAGAAATAGTAGAATAAAACACAACCATTAATCAGAAATGTAGGCTTAAAGGTGTTAATAGCTTGTTATGCTGGAGGGGAAAAACAAATAGGACAGTATCACCCTTTTCATGTAAACATGAGGATATAAATGGATTGAACATTTCTGAATGAATATGCAAGAAATTGAATATGAGCTCTTTTACATAACTCTTTATTTAAAAATAAGTCAGAAAACTTAAAATAATGAGTAATATCTTTTGTCCAATACTATGCCACAATTTTAGTCAGTTTATCTTTCTATATTTATTTGTATATGAATTAAACATGATTTGCCCCTTCACTTTAGTGATACTCATTTCTCTCTATAGCTCTTGTAATTTAAAAAAAAGCAAGCTTTATCTTCTGTGTTTTGTCTTAATAGATTTACAAGTCACATCAAGCTTTTCAAACAATACATCATTTGATCTTAGCTCCTACTGGTCTTATTCCAGTGCCAAATATTTGTTATACCTTTAGGTTCCCTACCACCATTTTTGGCACTTATGGATTGTACTATATTTTTATTTAACTTTTTGTGGATATGGTTCTTTGTACATCATAGAATTTTCTATATATTTGTTGAAATACATAAATGTAGCATATGTCTCATGAGTTCTGCTATACAGAAAGGAAAAAAAAAAGCTAGGTCTTAAATATCTGATTTTTCTGCTTGATTATACCATTTAATACTTAAATGTGGTCTGGCAGCTCAGTAAATATCAACTACAGTTTGTTTTTTTCTACTGTAACTTAGCAAATAAATAAACTTTCTCCAGTAGGTGATACTGAATTTTGAAAGTTTGTTTCTACCACTCAAACTTTAAACTCAGCAAAAAACACATTAAAAAAAATTAAGTAGCAATATATTGACAATGTGTTTCACAAACATTGGTTTTTAATCAGCTGTTTGCATTTACCTGTAATAATTCCATGAAAAGTGACTGAAATAATTTTAATATTAATAGAGAAAAGTTGCCATGTATCTATAATTATAGTTTCCACTTGATAAAGGTCAGAAGACATTTTGAAAATATGGCAAAATAAAACTGATGCTAGCAGAATTTACTAAATGAATTCTAAACATGCTAGGATACCTAAAGTTTCATACCCTGTGGTACGTTCTAGTTTCACTAAAGACAATATAAGAAAACAGAGTAAGAAACAAAGTATTAATTTTCATTCTGATATAAAATGTGCTTAAAATTTAATATCCTGATAATGCTAGGGCTTCCCAGACCTCAGTTTCAATAGATAGCATGAAGAATGAGAATTCAGTTGTACCATACAGATTTCATTCAATCAAGAGAATAATGAAACAAAAATGTTCTTCAGAAAAATGCCAAACTACTTATTGACTAGTGGGATAGGAACTACTGGAGCAAATAGGATTTGGGGCCTGTATGACTTATGGAGGTCCCTTTATAAGAATCAAGGCCAAAATTTCAAGAGAATGGAAAGAGATGTGATTATATAGTTATCAGCTTATTTTAAAATAATGTCTATTGAGCAAAGAAAAGGCTGACATATATTAAAATCAAGTCAAATTTGACAGGTCAAATTTCTAATTCCATTAGTTTTAAATTAAGACGTTTATTGTAAGATTAAAATTTAGGATTTTCTCAAGCATAAGCAAAACATGTTAGTTTTTCCAAAATTGATGTAATAGTCACTTAGAAACACTTCAAGTTTTTTAAAAGGGGATGAATTCAGTTATTAATTTGTTATCCTTATAGAATCTTAAAATAAAACCAAACTAAAAGTTGGCACATGTTCATTTTACTGGATGATAAATTATCTGCCTTTGAAAAGTCTCTTGATAATGAAATTAACTTTGAAAACTTTTGAATAACAACTTGTCAGTAAAAAATTCTAGGTGAAATACTATGGCATACATTTCATGGGCAATATGAGGAAATTTAATCATTCCTTTAATAAAAATGAGGTATCAAATGGAAGGAAAGGCAACTACATGTTGGTTTTCTATATGTGAGTGTATTTTTGTCTTGTAAGTAAATTCATTTCTATCATTTTTTATATGCCATATATAAGTGATATCATGGGGAAAAGGGTAAATCAGGAGTCTGGGATTAAAATATACACACTCCTATTTATAAAATAGATAACCAACAAAGACTATATAATACAGATAATTACATTCAATATCTTATACTAACCTACAATGGAAAAAACTCCTCTCTCTCTCTCTCTCTCTCTCTCTCTCTCTCTCTATATATATATATATATATATATATATATATATATATAACCTAGATAGCATATTGAAAAGCAGAGACATTATTTGCCAACAAAGGTCCACCTAGTCAAGGCTATGCTTTTTCCAGTGGTCATGTATGGATGTGAGAGTTGGACTGTGAAGAAAGCTGAGTGCCGAAGAATTGATGCTTTTGAACTGTGGTGTTGGAGAAGATTCTTGAGAGTCCCTTGGACTGCAAGGAAATCCAACTGGTCCATTCTAAAGGAGATCGGTCCTGAGTGTTCATTGGAAGGACTGATGCTGCAGCTGAAACTCCATACTTTGGCCACGTCATGCGAAGAGTTGACCCGTTGGAAAAGACCCTGATGCTGGGAGGGACTGGGGGCAAGAGGAAAAGGGGATGACAGAGGATGAGGTGGCTGGATGGCATCACCAACTCAATGGACATGAGTTTGAGTAAACTCCGGGAGTTGGTGATGGACAGGGAGGCCTGGTGTGCTGTGATTCATGGGGTCTCAAAGAGTCGGACACAACTGAGTGACTGAACTGAACAATTAAACTGTTTATATATATATATATTTATATATATTTATATTTATATGACTTTCCAGATGGCACTAGTGGTAAAGAACCTGTCTGCCAATGTAGGAGACACAAGAGACAAGAGTTCAATCCTTGATTGAGAAGATCCCCTTCAGGAGGGCATGGCAGCCCACTCTAGTTATTCTTGCCTTGAGAATCCCATGGATGGAGGAGCTTAGCAGGCTACATACAGTCCATGGGATTACAGAGTTGGACATGACTGAACCGACTTAGCACAGCACACACACATAATATATTTATAAACATAACTGTATCACTTTACACCTGAAACTAACACAACATTGTAGATTAATTATATCTCAATATATTTTTTAAGTAAAAGTACAATAACAACAAAAATGGAAAGAAAGCTATAGCTTTCTTCTGCATTCCTGTTACATTTGTTAACAATGTCTTCTCTCCTTTTATTCTGGGAAAAATTTTGCCATTGATCCCATTTGCCCAATCTCTCTCCTCACCTCTTTTCCCCTCTTTCTTGCCTTCTGTTAACACAATTCCTTCTCTTCCCAGCTGTTTGCTCTATTCTTCTTCTCCTTAGCCCTCTATTCTGCTTCTGGGCTCACTCCGCTCTCTCCTACTCTCTTGCTACTCTCTTTCTCTGTTTCTCTAGTAGTTTTTCAAAATAACTCTTTCCAGCTATCTTTCTTCTTTCAGACTCATGTAGTTATCCAAGTGATCTGCCCATAAGAACAATTTGGATAATGCTATTAAAATTTTAAAATAGAAAATATAGTTAAAATATAAAACTTAAAGCAACTAAAGTTCACAGATTTAAAACTCCCTTTTAATGTGTTCCTTTTTTTTTTTTTTCAATCTGATCTCTAGCCTTCTGTGTCTCATGAAACTTAGCCACCCTGGAATGACTGCTCTCAGTTTTCTGAATATGCTGCTAGGTGTTCAGTATTTGGTTGTGTAGGTGCCTCTATATCAACCCACACAACTGGTACATAAAGGTATACTCTTTTCCTGTTTATTGCAACTTTCAGGAAATATGCACCACAATCATATACAAACTCAGATTTATTCAATTAGCATAACACCTGAAATGGGAAACTAAACTACAGATTTGGCAAAACAAACAAACAAAATACATTAAATCAATCAATGTGCTTGCTATGTACCAATTATATAAATGTGATGGATTTGATTGTTTCACTAATAGATGTACTTTGCAGAAAATAAGAAAATTAAGTAAGAATTTTCATCAGCTTTCTTGCGGAAATCACCAAATAAAGCTAACGTCTACTATGAAAGTGAAATTGAAAGTAAAACTCCCTCAGCCCTGTCTAACTCTTTGCGAACCCATGGAGAGTCTATGGAATTCTCTAAGCCAGAATACTGGAGTGGGTAGCCTTTCCCTTCTCCAGGGGATCTTTCAAACCCAGGGTTCAAACCCAGGACTCCCACATTGCAGGCAGATTCACTACCAGCTGAGCCACAAGGAAAGCCCACATTTACTATATTGATCAATATATGATATCTTAAAAGTAAGTTTCAGTTTAGTCCAGTCATTCAGTCGTGTCCCACTATGTGACCCCAAGGACTGCAGTATGCCAGGCCTCCCTGTCCATCACCAACTCCCAGAGTTTACTAAACTCATGTCCATTGAGTCGGTGATGCCATCCAACCATCTGACCCTCTGTCATCCCATTCTCCTCACACCTCTAATCTTTCCCAGCATCAGGGTCTTTTCCAATGAGTCAGTTCTTCCCATCAGGTGTTCAAAGTATTGGAGTTTCAGCATCAGCATCAATCCTTTCAATGAATATTCAGGACTGATTTCCTTTAGGATGGACTGGTTGGATCTCCTTGCAGTCCAAGGGACTCTCAAGAGTCTTCTCCAACACCACAGTTCAAAAGCATCAATTATTCGGTGCTTAGCTTTCTTTATAGTCCAACTCTCATATCCGTACATGATTACTGGAAAAACCATAGCTTTGACTAGACAGACCTTTGCTGACAAAGTCATGTCTCTGCTTTTTAATATGCTGTCTAGGTTGGTCATAACTTTTCTTCCAAGGAGCAAGTGTCATTAAATTTCATGGCTACAGTCACCATCTACAATGATTTTGGAGCCCAAGGAAAGAAAGTCTGTCACTGTTTCCATTGTTTCACCATCTATTTGCCATCAAGTGATGGGACCAGATGCCATGATCTTATTTTTCTGACTGTTGAGTTTGAAGCCAGCTTGTTCACTCTCCTCTTTTACCTTCATCAAGAGGCTCTTTAGTTCTTCTTCACTTTCTGCCATCAGTGTGATGTCATCTGCACATCTGAGGTTATTGATATTTCTCCTGGAAATCTTGATTCCAGCTTGTGCTTCATCCAGTCCAGCATTTCTCATGATGTACTCTGCATATAAGTTAAATAAGCAGGGTAACAATATACAGCTTTTACGTACTCCTTTCCCGATTAGGAACCAGTCTGTTGTCCCATGTCCACTTCTAACTGTTGTTTCTTGACCTGCATACAGAGTTCTCAGAAGGTAGGTCAGGTGGTCTGGTATTCCCATCTCTTGAAGAATTTTCCACAGTTTGTGGTGATCTACAGTTAATCTACACACCACTCCCCACGTCCAAGGAGTGGTGGCTGCACGGGCACAGGAGGGCCTAGAGAAGCTATTCCACGTTGAAGGTCAGGAAGGGTGGTGGTGAGGAGATACCCTTCATCTAAGGTAAGGAGTAAGGAGCAGTGGCTGTGCTTTGCTGGAGCAGCTGTGAAGAGATACCCCATGCCCAAGGTAAGAGAAACCCAAGTAAGATGGTAGGTGTTGAAAGAGGGCATCAGAGGGCAGACACACTGAAACCATACTCACAGAAAACTAGTCAATCTAATCACACTAGGACCACAGCCTTGTCTAACTCAATGAAACTAAGCCATGCCCGCGGGGCAACCCAAGATGGGCGGGTCATGGTGGAGAGGTCTGACAGAATGTGGTACACTGGAGAAGGGAATGGAAAACCACTTTGGTATTCTGGCCTTGAGAACCCCAAGAACAGTATGAAAAGGAAAAATGATAGGATACTGAAAGAGGAACTCCCCCAGGTCAGTAGGTGCCCAAAACGTTACTGGAGATCACTGGAGAAATAACTCCAGAAAGAATGAAGGGTTGGAGCCAAAGCAAAAACAATACCCAGCTGTGGATGTGACTGGTGATAGAAGCAAGGTCCAATGCTGTAAAGAGCAATATTGCATAGGAACTTGGAATTTCAGGTCCATGAATCAAAGCAAATTGGAAGTAGTCAAACAAGAGATGGCAAGAGTGAACGTCAACATTCTTGGAATCGGTGAACTAAAATGGACTGGAATGGGTGAATTGAACTCAGATGACCATTATATCTACTACTGTGGGCAGGGATCCCTCAGAAGAAATGGAGTAGCCATCATGGTCAACAAAAGTGTCCACTATGCAGTACTTGGATGCAATCTCAAAAATGACAGAATGATCTCTGTTCATTTTCAAGGCAAACCATTCAATATCATGGTAATCCAAGTCTATGCCCCAACAAGTAATGCTGAAGAAGCTGATATTGAATGGTTCTATGAAGACCTACAAGACCTTTTAGAACTAACACCCAAGAAAAGATGTCCTTTTCATTATAGGGGACTGGAATGAAAAAGTAGAAAGTCAAGAAACACCTGGAGTAACAGGCAAATTTGGCTTTGGAATGTGGAATGAAGCAGGGCAAAGACTAATAGAGTTTTGCCAAGAAAATGCACTGGTCATAGCAAATACCCTCTTCCAACAACACAAGAGAAGACTCTACACATGGACATCACCAGATGGTCAACACCAAAATCAGATTGATTATATTATTTCCAGCCAAAGATGGAGAAGCTCTATACAGTCAACAAAAACAAGACCAGGAGCTGACTGTGGCTCAGATCATGAACTCCTTATTGCCAAATTCAGACTCAAATTGAATAAAATAGGGAAAACCGCTAGACCATTCAGGTATGACCTAAATCAAATCCCTTATGATTATACAGTGGAAGTGAGAAATAGGTTTAAGGGCCTAGATCTGATATATAGAGTGCCTGATGAACTATGGATGAGGTTCATGACATTGTACAGGAGACAGGGATCAAGACCATCCCCATGGGAAAGAAATGCAATAAAGCAAAATGGCTGTCTGGGGAGGCCTTACAAATAGCGGTGAAAAGAAGAGAGGTGAAAAGCAAAGGAGAAATGGAAAGATATAAGCATCTGAATGCAGAGTTCCAAAAAACAGCAAGAGATAAGAAAGCCTTCCTCAGCGATCAATGCAAAGAAATAGAGGAAAAGAACAGAATGGGAAAGACTAGAGATCTCTTCAAGAAAATTAGAGATAGCAAGGGAACATTTCATGCAAAGATGGGCTCGATAAAGGACAGAAATGGTCTGGACCTAACAGAAGCAGAAGATAGTAAGAAGAGGTGGCAAGAATACACAGAAGAACTGTACAAAAAAGATCTTCATGACCCAGATAATCACGATGGTGTGATCACTCATCTAGAGCCAGACATCCTGGAATGTGAAGTCAAGTGGGCCTTAGCAAGCATCACTACGAACAAAGCTAGTGGAGGTGATGGAATTCCAGTGAAGCTATTCCAAATCCTGAAAGATGATGCTATGAAAGTGCTGCACTCAATATGCCAGCACATTTGGAAAACTCAGCAGTGGCCACAGGACTGGAAAAGGGCAGTTTTCATTCCAATCCCAAAGAAAGGTAATGCCAAAGAATGCTCAAATTACTGCACAATTGCACTCATCTCACATGCTAGTAAAGTAATGCTCAAAATTCTCCAAGTCAGGCTTCAGCAATACGTGAACTGTGAACTTTCTGATGTTCAAGCTGGTTTTAGAAAAGGCAGAGGAACCAGAGATCAAATTGCCAACATCCACTGGATCATCAAAAAGCAAGAGAGTTCCAGAAAAACATCTATTTCTGCTTTATTGACTATGTCAAAGCCTTTGACTGTGTGGATCACAATAAACTGTGGAAAATTCTGAAAGAAATGGGAACACCAGACCACCTGACCTGCCTCTTGAGAAACCTATATGCAGGTCAGGAAGCAACAGTTAGAACTGCACATGGAACGACAGACTGGTTCCAAATAGGAAAAGGAGTATATCAAGGCTGTATATTGTCACTCTGCTTATTTAAGTAATATGCAGAGTACATCATGAGAAACGCTGGACTGGAGGAAACACAAGCTAGAATCAAGATTGCTGGGAGAAATATCAATAACCTCAGATATGCAGATGACACCATCCTTATGGCAGAAAGTGAAGAGGAACTAAAAAGCCTCTTGATGAAAGTGAAAGAGGAGAGTGAAAAAGTTGGCTTAAAGCTCAACATTCAGAAAACAAAGATCATGGCATCTGGTCCCATCACTTCATGGGAAATAGATGGGGAAACAGTGGAAACAGTGTCAGACTTTATTTTGGGGGGCTCCAAAATCACTGCATATGGTCATTGCAGCCATGAAATTAAAAGACACTTACTCTTTGGAAGAAAAGTTATGACCAACCTAGATAGCATATTCAAAAGCAGAACATTACTTTGCAAACTATGGTCCATCTAGTCAAGGCTATGGTTTTCCCAGTGGTCATGTATGGATGTGAGAGTTGGACTGTGAAGAAGGCTGAGAGCCCAAGAATTGATTCTTTTGAACTATGGTGTTGGAGAAGACTCTTGAGAGTCCCTTGGACAGCAAGGAAATCCAACCAATTCATTCTGAAGGAGCTCAGCCCTGGGATTTCTTTGGAAGGAATGATGTTGAAGCCGAAACTCCAGAACTTTGGCCACCTCATGCGAAGTGTTGACTCATTGGAAAAGACTCTGATGCTGGGAGGGATTGGGGGCAGGATGAGAAGGGGACAACAGAGGATGAGATGGCTGGATGGCATCACTGACTCGATGGACATGAGTCTGAGTGAACTCCGGGAGTTGGTGATGGACAGGGAGGCCTGGGGTGCTGAGATTCATGGGGTCGCAAAGAGTCGGACACCACTGAGTGACTGAACTGAACTGACACAGTCAACGGCTTTGGCATAGTCAATAAATTAGAACTAGATATTTTTCTGGAACTCTCTTGCTTTTTTAATGTTCCACCAGATGTTGGCAATATGATCTCGGATTCTTCTGCCTTATCTAAATCCAGCTTGAGTGTCTGGAGGTTCTCAATCACATATTGTTGAAGCCTGTTTGGGAGAATTTTGAGCATTACTTTACTAATGTGTGAGATGAGTGCAACTGTGTGGTAGTTTGAGCATTCTTTGGCATTGCCTTTCTTTGGAATTGGAATGAAAACTGACCTTTTCCAGTCGTTTGGCCACTGCTGAGTTTTACAAATGTGCTGGCATATTGAGTGCAACACTTTCACAGCATCATCTTTTAGGATTTGAAATAGCTCAACCAGAATTCCATCACCTCCACTAGCTTTGTTTAGTGATTCTTTCTAAGGCCCACTTGACTTCTCATTACAGGATGTCTGGCTCTAGGTAAGTGATCACACCGTAGTGATTATCTGGATTGTGAAGATCTTTTTTTGTATGCTTCTTCTGTGTATCTTGCTACCTCTTCTTAATATCTTCTGCTTCTTTAGGTCCATACCATTTTTGTCCCTTATTGTGCCCATATTTGCATGGAGAGTTCCCTTGGTATCTCTAATTTTCTTGAAGAGATATCTAGTCTTTCCCATTTTATTGTTTTCCTCTATTTCTTTGTATTGATCACTGAGGAAGGCTTTCTTATCTCTCCTTGCTATTCTTTGGAACTCTCCATTCAAATGGGTATATCTTTCCTTTTCTCCTTTGCCTTTCACTGCTCTTCGTTTCATAGCTATTTGTAAGACCTCCTCAGACAAAGATTTTGGCTTTTTGCATTTCTTTTTCTTGGGGTTGTTCTTGAGCACTGCCTCCTGTCCTGTGTCATGAACCTCCATCCATAATTCTTCAGGCACTCTATCAGATCTAATCCCTTGTATCTATTTCTTACTTCCACTATATAATCAGAAGGGATTTGATTTAGGTCATACCTGAATGGTCTAGTGGTTTTCTCTACTTTGTTCAATTTAAGTCTGAATTTGGCAATAGGTAGTTCATGATCTGAGCCACAGTCAGCTCCCAGTCTTGTTTTTGCTGACTGTATAGTGCTTCTCCATTTTCGGCTGCAAAGAATATAATCAATCTGATTTTGGTATTGACCATCTGATGTTGTCCACGTGTATAGTCTTCTCTTGTGTTGTTGGAAGAGGGTGTTTGCCATGAGCAGTGTGTTGTCTTGGGAAAACTCTGTTAGCCTTTGCCCTGCTTCATTTTGTACTCTATGGCCAAATTTGCCTGATACTCCAGGTATTTCTTGACTTCCTACTTTTGCATTCCAAAAGAAAAGGACATCTTTTGGGGGTGTTAGTTCTAGAAAGTCTTGAAATGCATAGAGCTATTCAGTTTCAGCTTCTTCGGCATCACTGGTTGGCACACAGACTTGGATTACTGTGATATTGAATGGTTTGCCTTGGAAACAAACAGAGATCATTCTGTCATTTTTGAGATTGCATCCAAGTACTACATTTCATACTCTTTATTGACCATTATGGCTACTCCATTTCTTCTAAGGGATTCTTGCCTAATTACTTTGACTGAAACTGAAAGGGATGTAGAGCAGTGTGTCAGCTGACAAGGAGAAAGTAGAGTGTTCTACCAAACATGTGAAAGCCTGGGGGTGAGAAAGAGCAGGACCTCATCACAGGACTGGGAGTTAACCTAGATATTACTGGAGACTATTGTGAAATGACAGAGGTACTGGAAAATGAATCAGGGCCTGGGGTTGTATTACAAGGTTCAAATTTTATCCTAGAGACATTTAAAAGATAATGTACTATGTAAGTATACATGAGATGGTCAATTTCATGTTTGAGGAATACTACATTGTCTGCTCTGTGGGAACCTATATATTCACAAGAAAATCTACGGATTTTAAATGACAAATCAATGACTTATAGTTTGAGTTTCAGATGTAGACACACGATCTTTGCAATGTCTCTAGAATCTGTAGGGCAGACGGTATCATCTCAAGACTGTTTTTCAAATATACTTTTGAAAAGTATGACTTAGAACTAACCAGATGTATTTGGATTAACATAAATAAGAAATTAAAATAATCTGGTGTATCTTAACCATAATAAATAAAATTTAATAAATTATAGTTAAGTGTAGTTACTATAGTATTAATAATAATTATGGATCATTAATAAGAATTCTCAATGTTGAATACATGCAATATATCTTTATGAGTGAGATATAATTTATTAGAAGAAATGTTCATTGAAAATGTTACCTTTATGTACAAGGAGAATATTTAGAATCTTCTGATAGAATACTTAAGAAATATTCAGAATAAACTGCATTACTAATTTCCTTACAAGATGTCATTGAGCTCCATTTTCTGGATAGCCATTAGTAGTGATAGCTTCTCTCTCACTTATAGGCATCTTACTTCTAAGAATTAATGAGTATAATTGATCATGGCAGATTGTTGGCATTTTCTGACAATAAAGTAAGTTGTGTTTTTCCAGAAATGGTTTCAGTCATGCCACCAGTTTGAGAAAGTTTAGTTAAGGGCAAATGAGGTAAGTCACTGGCAGCCTGTTGGTGCCCCTTGACTCCTGTTCACTGGAGAAGATAATTACTCAGAAAATAACTTTAGTTCAAGGGTAGATTTAAGTTTTGTGGAGCTATTGTTAGGAAAAGAAGATAATATTATGAACATAATATTTGATAGGAAAGTAAATTTTACACTGAGACCACATATATAAATTAACTGAAATGTAACTAATGATCCAAAATTTACAAAATCTAGGAGAAAAAAGAATATTGATTAATCAGATCCTTGAAACATCTCTAGTACATTTTTTGGTTGCATATTCTTAGATCAACTACTTTCTCCTTATACTTGATGGAAATGACATTATGTAGTCAATGTCACATGAATAGTTGATCTATCAGGGTAGCCAATAGAAAATATTCATAATTGGGATTTGTAAAACATCAGGTTCTGCTAGTGCTAAAGAACCTGCCTACCAGTGCAGAAGATGTAAGAGACATGGGTTTGAGTCAGAGAGGAAAGTGACTGATTATAGTTGAAATATATTAGTTTTTTAAATTTTATAGAAACATGTGATAATGTGAAAACACAGTAAATGACCTTCTCAGTTTGCATCCTTCTACAATCTGTAAAGAGCTTCCTTGGTGGCTCAGACTGTAAAGAATCCACCTGTAATATGGGAGACCTGGGTTCAGTCCCTAGGTTGGGAAGATCCCTTGGAGGAGGGCATGGCGACCCACTCCAGTATTCTTGCCTGGAGCATCCATGGACAGAGGAGCCTTACGAGCTGCAGTCCATGGGTTTGCAGTCAGACATGACTGAGCAACTAAGCACAGCACACAGCACACAATATGGACAAAAATTTTATGTATTCATTTTCACCCAGATTCCAGAATAATTGTCCATTTTCCTTGCTTCTTCAAGGTGGCAAGTCCTCTGTTCCCCCTTCTGCCCAACACATAGTATTACTAGATCTAAAGTGCTGTACTGTCCCTAAAGGCTTTCCTATACTATACCAGTTCCTCTTAAATTATATCATTTCTATATTTGTAAATGCTTTTTAATTAATCATTCCGACTGTACTACCTGTTTGCTGCATTGAATCTGATCGATATACCTTCTTGGATTTCAGTTTTTATCTTAAATATAACTTTCTTATCAGGTTTCTTCTCAATCAATCTGTTGGTATCTTTTTTTTTTCTACCATGGTATTTATTTTTTCTCACAGTGCTTATCCAAATTAGTAATTGTATATTTATTTGCATTAAACATTAGTCCCCTGGTACCAAATGCAGTTCCTGCAACATAATAGGTACTAAATAAGTATTCACAGTATAACACCAGGGTAAGGTAAATTCATCCACTCCATATTCCCAAACAAGGTGAGGTTAAGTTTTTGCCTTGAGAAGGCCAGGTGGAATTGGAAGAGAGGATGAGATATAAGTCTACACATAGAGAGTTGACAGGCAACCCTAACCCACAAAATGTTTGTCCTCCAATCTGTTCTCCTTGGACCATCCCAGATTACGGGTATCAAACAATAACAAAATACTTAGCTATGGAGCTAGATCATAGCTAAAATCATAGCTACTGAGCCAGGTAGTCCCTCACAGTCACAAGAATAGGAGTTAATCCATTGGTATTTAAGCTAGTGTGCACATCTGATACTAGCTAATGCCAAACCACAGCTGGGATCAAAACTCTTGGTAGGTTTGTTAAACTGTAATCACTTTGGTCATATTATTAAATTAGCAGTAACACTATACTGCATTTATAAGGCTGTGTTTTCTGTATCTTGCTTACTACATTATAGCAGGGTTTTATTTTATTGCCGGAATAGGTGAATGAGCTTAAGTTTATCAGTATTTGGTCTATTTTAAAGATAACAAATATTTATGGTTAAAATAATGAATGTAGACATAATGAAAAGAATTTTTCAAAGACTGAGTTTAGGCTAACACTGTTTTGAGGGAAATAAAACCATTTACCTTTGTAAATAGAAGTTGTTAACTGTTATCAAAATGATTTAAATTTTCTATTTTCTTCTTAGGAAAATCATGCACAACATACTGGGAATTATATGTTCAGGGAAATCAAATAACTGTTTCTATTTTTGCACATATATTTTTTATAAAATTTAAAAAACAAGTTTGCATACATTAAATCACTTGAGTGTAAAGACCTTATGAGTTATCTACTTATATGGTAAATAGATTCAATCAACATTTATTCTCGCCCTGTTAAATTTCTCTCCTTATATTTTGAATTAGTATCTACTCTTTCTAGGCCACTTTGAGTATAGAAGAGGCCATGTGGCAATCTAGCCAAGGAAAGTATTTGGAAGTGTTGGGGATTTCAGGAAAGTGTTTGCATTTTGATGAGGATCCTCCACTTTCTCCTTCATTACTTTTTCTTCCTGATTGGGGTGTGGTCTTTAAGAGTGATATCATAGCAGAGATATTTCAACAATTAAGAAAACCTCAAAACATCAAAATACTAGCCCTGAAATCCTTCAGATGTTGAACCAAGGCCAACAACTGCCTCCTTCTTGGCATTTTGCTGCATGTTAGTAAAATACATTTGAAGTTTATTTAAGCTTCACTTCAATAGCATATAATTTTCTATCAAGAGAATAGAAAGATAATTTACTTTGTCTCCTATGATATTAACAGTCAAGCATAGTCAACAAATGATAGAGTGACACCGGAGTATTATTTAGCCAATGGGTAAACTGATGTTCAACATAGCTCATACACACTTATCCATAAAATATAGGGTGCAGTCTGGATCTAAATCAGGGGAATAAGTACTCTCATTCACTAGAAGTTTACTACCTAGAAGAGAAATAATACTTGTCTTAAAACAAATATTGAAATATGTGATAATTTATTAGGCTGGGTGGCTTCATAGTTCAGATCAGTTCAGTTCAGTCTCTCAGTCTGTCCAACTCTTTGCGACCTAGTGGACTACAGGACTACAGGCTTCCCTGTTCATCAACAACTCCTGGAGCCTATTCAAACTCATGTCAGTGATGCCATCCAACCATCTCATTCTCTGCCGTCCCTTTCTCCTCCTGCCTTCAATCTTTCCCAGCATCAGGGTCTTTTCCAATGAGTCGGTTCTTCGCATCAGCTCGCCCAAGTATTGGAGTTTAAGCTTCAGCATCAGTCCTTCCAGTGAATATTCAGGACTTATTTCCTTTAGGATGGACTGGTTGGATCTCCTAGCAGTCCAAGGGACTCTCAAGAGTCTTCTCCAATACCACAGCTCAAAAGCATCAATTCTTCCGTGTTTAGCTTTCTTTATAGTCCAACTCTCACATCTATACATACCTACTGGAAAAACCATAGCTTTGACCAGACAGACCTTTGTTGGTAAAGTGATGTCTCTGCTTTTTATAGCTAATCCTTTTTGAGTGGATATGTGTCAGTCACTTTTCTAGCCAATTTGTATATGTTAACTCTTTTTATTCTCAGCATAATCATATTACAAATGTGGTATATTATGCACATTTCACAGAGAAAACTGAGGGTATAAGAACTTTTGAGTTTTTAAGGAACTTGTCAGAAGTGACAGAGCCAATAAGTGACAAGTGACAGAACTGGCATTTGGACTCAGGCAGTCTGGCTGTAGCAAATATGCTCTTAGCCATTACCTTATACTATTTCTCACTGATCTGCTCATGTCAGTCTTAATGAAGTAGATATTTTATCCTAATTTTAGGATAACATAATTAAAACTTACAGAGATTTTTTTTAAACATAGTTTTTAGATGCAATAAATAGAGAAAAACTAACACTCACATAGTACTTAGGATGTACCCAGCACTGTTCCATATAATTTTCATGTCTTAGCCCATTTAATCCTCATAACAAAATAATAATTTGATGAGGCTGGAAGTATTTATTATCTCTATTTTACAGAAGAGAAAATTGAATTCCATAAAGCTAAGACAATTGCCCAAAGTTGCAAAGCTAGTAAGTGATGGAATTGGGATTCTAACCCAAGAAATTTGACCCCAACATTTGGCTCTTAAACACTTCAATAAAAAGCACATAACCTTCTGTTCAGTGCACAAATAGTAAAGGCTGGTAAAATTTATAGATGAAATAATGAATATTTACAAAACAGGGAAAGTTTCATGGAAGGGGAAATTTGATTTGAATTAATTTTAAAGAGAGAATAAAGTAAGTAGCTTTAAAACACAAAATTGAGATTCAGAATTTATTATGAAAGATGAAAAAGCTGGGGAAAATTTTAGAGTATCAGAGTCAAGTAGAAGTGTGCTGTGCCATGCTAAGTTGTTTCAGTCGTGTCCACCTCTTTGCAACCCCATGGACTTCAGCCTGCCAGCCTCCTCTGTCAATGGGATCTCCAGGCAACAATACTGGAGTGGGTTGCCATTTTCTCCTCCAGGGGATCTTCCCAACCAGGGGTTAAACGCATGTTTCCTGCAAGTTTCCTACATTGCAGGCAGATTCTTTACCTCTGAATCACCAATAGAATTACTGCAATCCTTTAAGCAAAGTGATGCAGAATAAAAAGATAGAGGATGAAAGAAGGAAAGAAATGAAGAAACAGAGGAGGGACTATAGAAAGGAATTTAGGACCAAACCAAGAGTTTGTTCGCCCTCTGCATCTGCAACTTCTAAAAACGGAGAGGCACCATAAGGAGAAGGACAAGAGGCCAGATGAGAGAGGAAACAGGGGATCAATCACAACACTTGAATCCAATAAGTTTTATAGTTTGAGAAAGGTCAGATATCCAAATAAATCTGGAAAGATCAAGAATCAGTGCATACAAGAGATGACAAATAAAGAACACTAGATTGATGATTCAGAGGTATTAATTTTCTTCGGAAATGACAGGCTAGATGTTCCATCCATGCCCTATCAAGTTAAAGTAGTTTTTATTTCTTGGCATCTACAAAGCAAAATGTCAGAATTTGTGGAAATGATGGTGTATTTCAGTTTACAAGGTTGTCTGTGAAAAAAACTATGTAAATTGAGTTACATTTTTACTGCACCTATGGAATTTTCAAAGCAGAAATACAGTTTTGTGATCCAACAAAAAACCAAACAATCATTTCTAAAAAGAATGATATATTTCTGCTTTTTTGTTTTCAGTAAATTTAAAATTCATGTAGATGCCTTTTGTAGGGCTTCCCTCATAGCTCAGTTGGTAAAGAATCCACCTGCAATGCAGGACACCCCAGTTTGATTCCTGGGTTGGGAAGATCCCCTGGGGAAGGAATAGGCTACCCACTCCAGTATTCTTGGGCTTCCCTTGAGGCTTGGCTGGTAAAGAATCTGCTTGCCATGCAGGAGACCTGGGTTTGATCCCTGGGTTGGGAAGATCCCCTGAAGAAGGGAAAGGCTACCCACTCCAGTATTCCAGCCTAGAGAATTCCATGGACTAGTCCACGCGGTCACAAAGTGTCAGACATGACTGAGCGACTTTCACTTTCAGATGACTTTTACTCATTCTTCAATAAACCTGTTTTTTGTTTTGTTTTGTTTTGTTTTGTTTTTAAGTACAATATTACTACTTTGGGCCACTACAGTGATAAAATACAGTTTGAAATTTCTTGTCAAGATGGTTTTGTATGTTCAGGTATTAAAGAGCCCCTTTGCTCCAAGTATATCCCAATGATAGATAAAATAAAAATGAGTGAATCAAGCACATACAATAAGATTCAAAGAAGGTAAACATCTCCATAAATAAACACAAAACTAAAATATCAGCTTAAATTGCGGATCTTCTGAGTGATCCGTCAAAAGCCAATGGAGATGGTTAGGAAGTCTATTCCTTATTTAACAGGAAGTAAAAATATTCTATAGGCTGTAGAAGACATTACTTAGACTCAGTGCCTGACACTGGGATCAGGGGCTAGAGGGCTCTCCCGCTAATTCTCCTGAAATAAAGCTGAGAAGTGCTGCTAATTGGATCTATTTAAGCTATGATTTAAATAAATCTATGTGCCTAAGTAGGGAAAGAATATAGGTGAACCTTCTTAATAGCAACCTAGTCCAAGAATCCAATGACTCAGTATCTGGATACTTATACTTCCAGTATAAGTATGTATGCTCATACAGAATCACACTCCAGTTGGTACCTGGGCAAAATACAAAAATAACTAGTAGAGGATACTGAGTAATAAATAAAATCAGGCAGAATATGGAGGAGTCAAAATGTTAAGAGATGGCTAACATGAAAATGATTCCCATTTTCTTAAGGATTTTTCCAGCTGATGGGAATTTCAAGAGAGCTTCTCAGAAGACTGAGGGACCTGCTCACTATCAGGCAGCCTAGAACCAGATAGGAATAGTTAGGCTGCAATGGGGGAGATAAAAGTAATAGAGGCTGAAGTTGTGCACCTGCATTCCCAAGGACAAAAAAAAAAAAAAAAGAACACACTCAAAGTAACAATCAAAAGTAGGATCAGCAAATCAGCATGTGTTAGAACTGGACATGGAACAACAGACAGGTTCCAAATCAGGAAAGGAGGATGTCAAGGCTGTATATTGTCACTCTCCTTATTTAAATTGTATGCAGGGTGCATCAAGAAAAATTCTGGGCTGGATGAAGCACAAGCTGGAATCAAGATTGCTGGGAGAAATAGCAACAACCGCAGATAAACAGATGACACCACCCTTATGGCAGAAAGCGAAGAAGAACTAAAGAGCCTCTTGATGAAAGTGAAAGAGGAGAGTGAAAAAGTTGGCTTCAAACTCAACATTCAGAAAACAAAGATCATGGCATCCAGTCCCATCCCTTCATGGCAAATAGATGAGGAAACAATGGAAACAGAGACAGACAATTTTTCTGGGCTCCAAAATCACTGCAGATGGTGACTGCAGCCATGAAATTAACAGACGCTAGCTCTTTGGAAGAAAAGTTATGACCAACCTAGACAGCATATTAAAAAGCAGAGACTTTACTTTGCCAACAAAGGTCTGTATAGACAAAGCTATAGTTTTTCCAGTAGTCATGTATAAATGAGTCACGTATGAGAGTTGTACTACAAAGAAACCTGAGCATGGAAGAATTGATGCTTTTGAACTGTGGTGTTGGAGAAGACTCTTGCGAGTCCCTTGGACTGCAAGGAGACCAATCCAGTCCATTCTAGAGGAAATAAATCCTGAATATTCATTGGAAGGACTGATGCTGAAGCTGAAACTCCAATACTTTGGCCACCTGATGTGAAGAACTGACACACTGGAAAAGACCGTGATGCTGGGAAAGATTGAAGGCAGGAGGAGAAGGGGCGACAGAGGATGAGATGGTTTTATAGCATCACCAACTCAATGGTCATGAGTTTGAGCAAGTTCTGGGAGTTGGTGATGGACAAGGAAGCCTGGCATGCTGCAGTACATGAGGTCACAAAGAGTCAGACATGACTGAACTGAACTGATGTGTTAACATTATGATAATATACACGAAGGTTTATGTGTCAATCAGGAAAGTTCAAGATAAGAAAAAATAGTCTTATATAAAGAAAATAAGATGAAGTGACTTAAAAAGAAAAAATAAAATATTGAAATGAATTTTAAATAAGATGACAGTAAATTAATATATTGAATTATAATGCACAAAATATTTCAAAGGCAAAGGAATAATTACATAATAGATAAAATATATGGAAGATCAAGAACTAGAATCCAACTCATGAAAACTAAGTATTATCAAAGTTAGGTCAGAACATTTAACAACTGCTGTCCATACTTTTACCCAGTTTCATCCAGCATGAATATAGACAATCCACAGAAACTGGAAGTCTGCAGATCTAGGAATGTTCTTCTCATCTTCATATACCATGGCAGCCTATCATATTGTTCCACTCTAAGAGCAGTACAAATGCAGATAATAATACATTCTCAGTTCCTTCAGGGGATGAGTCAGTAAGTCAGTCAGTTTAGTCACTCAGTCCTGTCCGACTCTTTGCAAACCCATGGACAGCAGCACGCCAGGCTTCCCTGTCCATCACCAACTCCCAGAACTTGCTCAGACTCACAACCACTGAGTTGGTGATGCCATCCAACTATCTTATCTTATGTTGTCCCCTTCTCCTCCCACCTTCAATCTTTCCCAGCATCACGGTCTTTTCCAATGTGTCAGTTCTTCACATAGGTGGCCAAAGTATTGGAGTTTCAGCTTCAGCATCAGTCCTTCCAATGAATATTCAGGACTGATCTCCTTTAGTATGGACTGGTTGGATCTCCTAGCAGTTCAAGGAACTCTCAAAAGTCTTCTCCAACACCAGAGTTCAAAAGCATCAGTTCTACAGTGCTCAGCCTTCTTTCTGGTTCAACTCTCATATACATACATGACTACTGGAAAAACCCACAGCTCTCACTAGATGGATCTTTGTGGGCAATGTCTCTGCTTTTTAATATGCTGTCTAGGTCTGTAATAGCTTTTATTCCAAGGAGCAAGTGTCTTTTACTTTCATGGCTGCAGTCACCATCTGCAATGATTTTGGAGCCCCCCAAAATAAAGTCTGTCACTGTTTCCATTCCCTCCCCATCTATTTGCCTTGAAGTGATGGAACAGGATGCCATGATCTTTGTTTTTTGAATGTTGAGTTTTAAGCCCGCTTTTTCACTCTCCTCTTTCACTTTCATCAAGAGACTCTTTAGTTCCTCTTCACTTTCTGCCATAACCTCATCTGCATATCTGAGATTGTTGATATTTTTTCCTGCAATCTTGTTTCCAGCTTGTGATTTATCCAGCCTGGCATTTCGCATGATGTACTCTGCATATTACTTAAATAAGCAGGGTGACAATATACAGTCTTGACGTACCCCTTTCCCAATTTGGAACCAGTCTGTTGTTCCATTTCTGGTTCTCACTGTTGCTTCTTGACCTGCATACAGATTTCTCAGGAGGTAGGTCAGGTGGTCTGGTATTCCCATCTCTTGAAGAATTTTCCACAGTTTGTTGTGATCTACACAGTGAAAGGCTTTAGTGTAGTCAATGAAGCAGAAGTAGATATTCTGGAATTCTCTTGCCTTTTTTTTTTTTTTATCCAACAGATGTTGGCAATGTGATCTCTGGTTCCTCTGCCTTTTCTAAGTATGTGAATTTGGTTCACAGACTGTTGAAGCCTAGCTTGGAGAATTTTGAGCATTACTTTGCTAGTGTGTGAGATGAGTGCAATTGTGTAGTAGTTTGAGCATTCTTTGGCGTTGCCTTTCTTTGGGAATGGAATCACTTAAAAACCATTAAAAACAGACCACAAAGGGCAATGATGGAATACATTACAGCTAATTGAATTTCAAAAGTTTATTCCAGGATGTTAAATTTTAGCAAGCTATAAAAGAATCTTGGAATAGAAGATCTACACTAGAAACAGATGATAGGGAGGCAAGTCACAGACTCCAATAGCCATGCCAGAATATTTTCCGGCCTCAAGCCAATATTGTTGACCAGCGGAAGCTTCAGCACTGTCAAGTCATGACTTGTCTCTACATTTTATGAGTGTTAAATGTTGCCATCAGTGTTATTACAACTACCAAGCACTGAACTCTGCTGTGTCAGGTACCAAAAATGCCTCATCTGGTATAATACTACATAGTATACATGGCAGGTGGAGTCTTTTCCCCCAATTATTTAATCAACAGACTGCTACTGTTTTCCACATATCAAATCCCAGAAGATTATAAGATAAGAAAAATAACAATAGGGGCATGATTTTATGGTGACTAAAGCAAGACATATACAATCAAAATTGCAGCAGACATTTTTGTAGAATTTGACAAGTTGATTTTCAATTTTACATGAAAATATAAAGAACCTGAAATATCCAAAGTTATTTTTTAAAGGAATAAAGTAAAAGGACTTACTGATTTCAAGCCATATCCTAAAAATATACTAACCAAGACAGTGTGGAACTTGGGAAAAGTGATATAGATATCAACAGAATATTGCCTTTAGGCAATTTAAAGTGTCGTTCTAACAACTGGTAACAATATGGAGAAAATAAATGGCGATCCTTATCATACTCTATATACAAAATTTTATTCAAAATGGATCATAGACCTAAATATGAAATCTAAAGTTATAATTCTCCTAGAAGAAAACATAAAGAAAAATCTTTGCAACCTTAAAGTGATCAAAGGTTTCTTAGAACACAAACAATGAATCATAAATTTCTTAAAAATGATAAATCAACATTCATTAAAATTTAAAATTCACTCTTCTGGAGACACAATTAAGAAAATGAAATGGCAAACCACAAACTGAGAGAAAATATTCACAACACATAAATCAGACAAAGATTAAAAAATGCTTACAATTCAATAATAATAAGATAAACAATGAAAAGTTTTTAAAATGGGCAGAAGGATTTACTAGTTATTTCAAAAGAGAAAATATACAGATGGCCTATAGCATCATTAGTCTTTGAAGGTAAGAATTCAAACCATATTGAGACACAACACCACACCTATCAGAGTGGGAAAATTAAAATGAAATTAAAACAGAACAGGAAAGGATATGGCCAACTAGGACTTGCATACATAGCTAATGAGGATATAAAATGGTATAGCGACTTTGTAAGAGGGTTGGCAATTTCTTAAAAGCTTAAACATACACTTATTGATGATTCAGACTTTACACTCCTAGGTATTTACCCAAGAAAAATAAAAATATATGACCACAAAAAGATTGGGTCACAAATATCCTTAACAGATTTATTTTAAGTAGACAAAACTATAAATAATACAAATGTCTAACAACACATGAATGGGAAATTATGATAGAGCCATTCAATGAAATACTAGGTAGCAGTAAATAATTAGCTATTAATTAATTCATGCTGTAAATTGAATAAATTTTTTTAAAAACCATTATGTTAGGTGAAAGAAGCCAGGTCAAAAATCAAATGAAAAATAAGAAAAAATGCATATTTTATATTTTATAATTTGCATATTTTATAATTTCATTCATATAAAATTCTAAAGAGTAGACTAACTCATAGTGACAAAAATCAAGTCAGATATGGGGGTGCAGGAGAGAAGAGTTCAAGGTGGTACATAGAAATGTTTGTTAGCCTAACTATTTTGATTGTTTTCTATCTTTTTATACATGTGCCCAAACTGATCAAATTGTAAACTTTAAGTATGTGACATTTAGTGAAATAAACTTTGATGAAATTGAATGAAACCAAAAAATAAAAGGGGATAATATTAAATTCATTTTAGAGGAGAGGCTTATAATTTAAAAAGACATTTTTTTTAGAATAGGTTGCCTAAAGCATATTTATTTGAGATATAATATCTAATAACACTTGTAAAATTTATTACCTGTTAAATAATTAAATATCTGTTCAGATATTTTAAAGGACTGTGGAGATACCTTTTGCCATTTTAAGAAATTGTAACCAATTTCTTTAGTTAAAAACACATTTAAATTTTAGCTTTTCTAGTAAAAAATTATTAAATTTGCCACATTTTAGGAATGATGCAAATTATTACTTTCAAGTTCATCCACTTATAAAGTACTTTTTCAAAATTATGGTGGAATAAACCAAAACCAAATGTATACTTTGACTGAGAGAATAGCATAAACTTTGTTAATATATGTATATAAGAGTGAGAAAATATTCTGGAAAAAAGACAACAAACAATATCAATCACTGTTAACATGGAAATCACGATTTACCACTGAAGGTTTTTGAACAGGAGAATAGCTTGATGTGGGCTATGCTACAAGAAAATTGATCTGGCAGTGGTGTGTGGAATGGACTTTTATTAGAAGAGATAAAAATTCTGTTTGTTAGAAGAGACAAAAATGTTACTAAAATAAACTGAATGTCATATCACAGAGTTTTAAAGAAGTTAGAAGTAGCAGTAATGATAATTTCTATTAAAAGTGAGTGGAGGATAATAAGAGTTTAAAACTTTGCCACTCCCTGAGGAAGGGAAGAAATGGGAAATCAAAGACAACTCTAACTTCTTTTCAGTGTTTGGAAGGATAAAGCCTCTAATAGGAGTCAAGGGCGAATTCTAGAAACTCTTATTGGTTGGAAGGGTTCAGTATTGAGTGTTCTAAAATTTAGCATCAGGCAGGATAGCCAGTTATCCATCTGGCCTTATGGAAAGCATATTCAAGGCTTTCTGGAGAGACTGTACATCATATTTTTATAGCTGCTGAGCATTTGAACTCCCTGTCTATACTTAGGGAAGTGGAGATTGTTTTGCTTTACATAAAAGGCCAGGTAAATTTTCCCCCAGGTTCTTAACACTAGACCTCAAAGACTTAACTTTTTTTTTTTTTTTTTCTATGTTAGGTACTTTTTTTTTTTTTTAACCTTTATTTTACTTTACAATACTGTATTGGTTTTGTCATAAAGGGTGGGATGATTTGGGAGAATGGCATCAAAGACTTAACTTTGAGCAATCAGACACCCCCACTCAGAGTGTGACACAGAGAAGCTAGGAGCGTGGGTCTCATGCCATCAACATAAGAATCCAGTATCTGTTCCCACTGATTACAGAGTGACAGAACTGGTGGCAGCATGGAAACTTGATTGTTGTGTGGTCAGAGCTGGCTATGTCTTATTCTGACTGACTCTCCATGGTCCCTGGTTAACTTTATGGAGATAACAGTACACACAATACAGACATTCACCCATTTAAAGTATGCAGCTCAGTGGGGTTTAGTATATTCAAGGTTTATAAACATCACAATCTAATTGTGGAACATTTTCATTGCTCCAAAAGAAACCTTGGACCCATTAGCAATCAACCCACCTCCCTTCAAGCAACAACTTATCTACTTTCTGTCTCTATAATAGTTCCTATTGTGGACGTTCATAGAAATGAAAAAACAAAATTTGTAGTCTTATGTGAGCAGCTGGTTTCATGTAGCATAGTATTTTAAAGTTCATCCATATTGCAGCACATATCACTACTTCACTCCTTCTTACTGCTAAACAGTTTTATAGATTTACCACATTTTGTTTATTCATTTATAAGTTAATAGATATTTGGATTGTTTCTACTTTTTGGATACTATAAATACTGTGGCTATGAATATTTGTGCATACACTTTGGTGTTGACACATTGTTTTATTTTACTTGGATATATACATATATATGTGTGTATATCATACATATATATATATATATATATATATATATATATATATATATATATATCAAAACCTGAAACTGCTGAGGCATATTGTGACTCCAAGCTTCCTGGGTGGCTCAGTGGTAAAGAGCCCACCTGCCAATGCAGGATATGCAGGTTCATTCCCTCGGTTGGGAAGCTACCCTGGAGAAGGAATTGACAGCCCACTCAAGTATTCTTGTCTGGGAAACCCCATGGACAGAGGAGCCTGGCAGGCTACAGTCCACCAGGTCACACAAGAATCGGATAGATATAGCGACTAAACAACAATAACATTGTAACTCAAAGTTTAACATTTTGAGGAACTGTCAAACTATTTTCCATAGTAGTTGTACCATATTACATTCTTACTAACAGTGTATGAACATTCCAATTTCAACACATCCTTACTAGCACTTGTTATTATGTATCATTTTTATTACAGCTATCCTGGTTGTTTAGTCACTAAATCCTGTCTGACTCTTGCAACCCTACAGTCTGTAGCCCACCAGGCTTCTCTGTCCATGGGGTTCTCTACCCACAGCTATTCTACTGTGTACAAAGTTTCTTTGGGGTTTTGCCTTACAATGATGTTGAAAATCTGTTCGTTTGGTTATGATTGATTCCAAATAGGAAAAGGAGCACGTCAAGGTTGTATATTGTCAGCCTGCTTATTTAACTTATATGCAGAGTATATCATGAGAAACGCTGGGCTGGAAGAAGCACAAGCTGGAATCAAGATTGCCAGGAGAAAGGTATCAATCACCTCAGATATGCAGATGACACCACCCTTATGGCAGAAAGTGAAGAGGAACTGAAAAGCCTCTTGATGAAAGTGAAAGAGGAGAGTGAAAAAGTTGGCTTAAAGCTCAACATTCAGAAAATGAAGATCATGGCATCTGGTCCCATCACTTCATGGGAAATAGATGGAGAAACAGTGGAAACAGTGTCAGACTTTATTTTTGGGGGCTCCAAAATCACTGCAGATGGTGACTGCAGCCATGAAATTAAAAGATGCTTACTCCTTGGAAGAAAAGTTATGACCAACCTAGATAGCATGTGGAAAAGCAGAGACGTTACTTTGCCAACAAACGTCCATCTAGTCAAGGCTATGTTTTTTCCAGTGGTCATGTATGGATGTGAGAGTTGGACTGTGAAGAAAGCTAACCGCTGAAGAATTGATGGTTTTGAACTGTGGTGTTGGAGAAGACTCTTGAGAGTCCCTGGGACTGCAAGGAGATCCAACCAATCCATTATGAAGGAGATCAGCCCTGGGATTTCTTTGGAAGGACTGATGTTGAAGCTGAAACTCCAGTACTTTGGCCACCTCATGCAAAGTGTTGACTCATTGGAAAAGATCCTGATGCTGGGAGGGATTGGGGGCAGGAGGAGAAGGGGACGACCAAGGATGAGATGGCTGGATGGCATCACGGACTCGATGGGCGTGAATCTGAGTGAACTCCAGGAGTTGGTGATGGACAGGGAGGCCTGACGTGCTGCGATTCATGGGGTCACAAAGAGTCGGACACGACTGAGCGACTGAACTGAACTGAACTGACTGATTCACGTATATATTTTGGAGAAATGTCTTTTCCAATTATTTGCCCATATTTTTAATTGGGTTAGTTCTCTTTTTATTATTAAGTTAAAAGCCCTCTTTCCTGCTTGATTTTTGAATCATGTTCTTAGTCATAGTCTTCCTTTTGTCTGACCCAATGTTCTTACATTAAATTGCTTTTTTGGCTTAAATCAAGTTCAGTGGCTATCTCTTCCTTGCAACCGAGAACAAGAGACAAAGTCTAGATATACCTATTTAGAGTCTGTCCAAACAAAATGAATATTTGATTTTATAAAAGTGCATGAGATAAATGAGGGAGACGTATTAAATTTAAAGTATAAAAAAGTTAGTGATCAATGAGTGATTAAGCAGTGACTAAATTTTTTTGTTATGATTCATTTTGATGATGGAGGGAGAAAGAGAAGTAGGGTAGTGACTTAAATCATTAGCAAGTTTGTTTGCTCAGGAAAAAAACATCAAGAGAAGTTATTGCACGTGAATATATGGGAGTACATAATTAGTGAAGGAAATTCCTTAAGGAGGTGGCAGGAAATGTGGATGAATGAGGTTTAGAAAGGAGGCGTACTCTCCTTAGAGATAAGGGGAAAAAAATAACTCAGAGGAGGAAAGTAAACAGATTGTGAGGTGGAAATAGTGCCCTGAGAGAGTCTTCAGCAGGTGGCATAGACATCTCTAGAGATAGGAGTAATATTATGCTAATACAACGAGTAAAGAGGTTGAATGGGAATGTTGAGGAGAGTAGGGAGTAGCTGAGATAGAAATGAGGTGGCAAGTCAGAGGGAGTTGAGAAGAATTTTCAAGCAAAAATTACATTCTAACAGTAATGAATTCAAGAATATTTTCTATCCTTCCACCTAAATCTTTGAATTATATTTTTCTTTCTCTCTTGTACCTTCCTTAACAAAAATTCATCATAGGGAATAACACCAACAAACACTCAAACACATAGAACGTTAAATATGTATGAATCACTGCTCTAGCTCATACATTTGAAGTTATTCCTTTGTTTGCTTTCCCCTTTTCCCCTCATTGCAAAATATAAATACTATGATTCCTTTTTTAGTTTGAAATGTAGTTTCTAAAAATGTCCATTTTAGCCTTAAATTCAGAGATGCTTTCTTTCATCTGCCAAGTGTATCTGACTTAAACAAGAAGTCTAAAAGTGATTTCCATAGTGATTTATAGTGTTCTCTATGCATCTTTCACAATAGGTATCTTACTTAACTATTTGCATGCATGTGTGCTACGTCCCTTTAGTCCCGTCCAACTCTTTGTGCCTCTCTGGACTGTAGCCCACCAGGCTCCTCTGTCTATGGGATTCTGCAGGCTAGAAAACTGGAGTGAGGGGATTCTGCAGGCCAGAAAACTGGAGTAAGCTGCCATGCCCTCCTCCAGGGGATCTTTCTGACCCAGGGATTGAACCCACATCTCTTGTCTTCTGCATTGACAGGTGGGTTTTTACCCAGACTTGTAGTAAACTTCTCTTTACATGGACTCGCACTTCCCTGGTGGCTCAGATGGTAAAGAATCTGCCTGCAATACAGGAGACCTGGATTTGATCCTAAGAGAAGATCCCTTGGAAAAGGGAATGGCTACCCACTCCAGTATTCTTGCCTGGATAATTCCATGAACAGATGAGCCTGGTGGGCTACAGTTCATGAAATTGGAAAGAATTGGACACCACTGAGCAACTAGTACACACAATACAATCTTCATATTATAATGTTAATGAAACAAAAATCTCTAGACTACATATAGATCAGGCTATTTACTTTTTCTTTTGTATAATCTATTTGCCCTTTTAAAAAGTCAAAGGCAACCTTTAGTCATTCTCTTAAATAGCTAAAGATATGCCTGAATTTCCAATAGACTCTCTTTAGTTTTGGTTTGTTTGTTTAGGTATTTGCCTTAATGTACAAACAAAACCATACCTAAAAATGAAAATGTCATAGATAAAAAAAGAAGACATGAGATTTAAAAAATACTGATCAAGAAACTTTTCAAGTTAGTAAAGTACTACACTTCACATTGCTATGAAGTTGGGGGTTTTATATCCCACTGTACTCATCAGCTGAAGTTAGCTCTCCAGGGGATTTCAAGTCAGTTCAAAGTTACATAGTAAAAAGAAAAAGAACTGGGTGAATTCCTTCAATTTCATTGTTTAGCATTTCAAAGTTCCCATCTATTCTCTTGATTAAAGCCCTGGTCCCATTGGGTTTATGAACTTGTCTGAAGCCATGAATGTGTCCAAATTCACAGCAGCATTTATGTATCCAAAATTAAATCAAGAAGCTTAACTGAGAAATCTTTCAATTCAGAATCAACCCAAATCTTATCCAAATGTAGACACAATCTATGTATAACCAATAACATTTTGTTTGGAATGCGGAAATGAAGAACAAATCTGGGGCTGGGAGTTTGTGGACCTGGGGCTCTCATTCCAGCTCTTCCATTAGCCAGTTATTTGACCTTCTATAATCATTTTACCTTTCTGGATCTTGATGTCATATGCTATACAATAAGTTGTTGTTCAGTCGCTAAGTTGTGTTCAACCCTTTGTGATCCCATAGACTGCAGCATGCCAGGCTTCCCTGTCCTTAATGAAATTGCTTATTTCACTAATGAAATTGGGTATTTATTCTACTTCTAAAATGTTGCTGATCCACTCAGAAAAAAAATCTAATGCATAGTTCTTTAGGGTATATATACGAAATGTGGTATTTACTGTATATAATGTCTGTTAGGTCCCTATAATGATAGCATATAATGTTTATTATGTACATATATAAGGCATATATAATATATATGTACATATATAAAGAATATTTCCTACTTTTAGAATTACGCACGTTATCACCTCAGAATCTAGCCATTTTACCAGAAGATAGTAATGCTTTATAACAGATATCTTGATAATAATCAAAAATTAAAATCATCACCATTATTTTTTATATGAAGAAGCAACTTTTCACACTGTAGTTTTCTTATGGTGCAACATTTGAAATTAAAATTTTGCCTCTTTGCTTGCTAGTAGGTCATTGTTCTAATACGTATTACAAAATTTCTGAGTTTTTAAATAATATGACTTCCCATTTGTCCACTAACACAAGTCCAGTCAATGTCTTCCTACACTTTAACTTATCAGTGAGTTGGGAAGTAATGCTATTTTTTAATAAGTTATCCTATTCTTCCCTGAAACAATAATTTTATAAATTCAAAAGGTAAGTAAATACTGGGAAGTTGTATATAATGTGAAAGTCTGAGTTGGAAATTAGGTATAAATTTGAGACAAAATATTTAGCAGGACTTTTGCTCTTCTTAATTTTCTGTTCCCTAAATACTGAGTGAATATTCACTCTAATATTATTTACTGTAATTTACATATGACTCAGATTGTTCTTATGAAAAAACAGAATGGGTGTTAACTTGTGAATTATTAGGAAGAACTCTAAAAGCCCTTAGCTGAATATTTTTTCTACTCTATTTAAAGACTTTTATTGACATCTTAAATTCCACCAGTGAATCTTCAAATCTAGTGCAAAATTAAAAATGGGCAGAAGAACTAACTAGGTTTTTCTCCAAGGAAAAAATACAAATGGCAAATTAAGCTCATGAAACTATGCTCAATATCACTAATTAGGGAAATGCAAATCAAAACTACAATCAGGTACTACCTCACATTAGCCAGAATCACCATTAAAAATTCTACAAATAATAAGTGCTGGAGAGGGTGTGAAAAAAAAGGAACCCTCTTACACTGTTGATGGGAATGTAAGTTGATACAGCCACTATGGAAAACAGTATGAAAGTTCGTTAGAAAGCTAAAAATAGAATTATCATCTGATTCAGCTGGAGAAGGGATAGGCTACCTATTCCAGTATTCTTGGGCTTCTCTGGTGGCTCAGACAGTAAAGAATCCACCTGCAATGTGGGAGACCTGGGTTTGATCCCTGGGTTGGGAAGATCCCCTGGAGGAAGGCATGGCAACCCACTCCAGTATTCTTGCCTGGGAAATCCCATGGACACAGGAGCCTGGTGAGCTACAATCCATGGGTTCACACAGAGTTGGACACGACCGAAGTTACTAAGCAGCAGCAGCAGCAGCAGCAGCAGCAATGATCCAGCAATCCCACTCCTGGGCATATATCCAGACAAAACTAATCCAAAAAGATACATCCACCCTTTGTTTATAGCAGCATTAGTTACAATAGCCAGGACATGGAAATGACCTAATTGTCCACCGATAAATGAATAGATCAAGAAGATGGAGTACATATATATAATGGAATACTACTCAGACATAAAAAAGAATGAAATAATACAATTTTTTAGCAAAATGGATGCAACTAAGATTATCATTCTAAATGAAGTAAGTCAGAGACGGCAATACAAATATCATATGATAACACTTATGTGTGGAATCTGAAATATGACATAAAGGAACCTATCTACAAAGTAGAAACAGACTCACAGACATAGAGAACAGACTTGTAGTTGCCAGTGGGGAGGGCACTGGGAGAGAGAATAAGACATTGGGTTAGCAGATGAAGGCTATTACATATAGGATGGATAAGCAACAAGGTCCTGCTGTAGCAAAGAGAATTATATTCAGTATCCAATGATACACCACAATGGAAAGGAAGATTAAAAAATAATACATAGATATGTATAACTGAATCACATTGCTGTATAGCAGAAATTAACACAACATTGTAAATCAACTATACTTTAATAAAAATGTTTTTCTATTTGAAAGTATATATCACAAAAGTATATATGCAAAATTTAGCATTTATGACAACCTAATGCAAATGACATTGTGACATTCTTTCTCTAAAGTCAACTAGTTAGAAATAATTAAATGTGGTATCTCAAAGAAGTAATTTTTAACTGCTGCTTCATGGGAACTGAGAAGTTCCACAGTGTGTCTCAGGACCTCAACAAGAATATCTCTATTTGTATTATATTTCTTCTAAAACTTTTGTTTGGACATTTGAAAAGTCATTGGATTTGAAAAAGGAATATAAGTTATGAAATCTGTGTAATACTAATGGAAGAAAAAGCACCCATGGGAAGGTGTATAGAAAAGGAAGGATAGGGGCGAGAAGACCTCAACAAACAAGGAAGCAATCAGATAAAATTATGAAAGGCACAAAGGTTGATAAAATTATGGATGCAACAAAGGTCAACATAGCAAGGAGAAGGAGAAAAGATGTTAAAAATGATCTTGGAAATCTAAAATGTACTTTACAAATTTGCTTACATTTGCACATACCAAAGTATCAAATAACATTACATTGCAACTCTCCCAATGATAATTATATTCACTAAAGTCTAAGAATTGTTCTAGCCTGTGTTACAAAATTGCTTAAGGTTAAAATCATGAAAAATGTTTCACAATCACAAACTAGCCGTTTAAAATTAGAGATGGACAATATTTCAGCACACTTTTCAGTTAGTCCACAGTCTAATTGAGCTCATATGTATGATAGTTTCCATATTTTATTAAATCTTGCTGAATTATAGGATTTCTATTTACATAACTAAATCACTGTCAGTATCACTGCTACTGCTGCTGCTAAGTCACTTCAGTCATGTCCGACTCTGTGTGACCCCATAGATGGCAGCCCACCGGGCTCTCCCATCCCTGGGATTTTCCAGGCAAGAACACTGGAGTGGGTTGCCATTTCCTTCTCCAATAATTAAGTCAGTAGAAAGTTTTACTGTGTTTTTAATTAGCTAGTGTGTAAGGAGAAGGAAATGGCAACCCATTCCAGTGTTCTTGCCTGGAAAACCCCAGGGATGGGGGAGCCTGATAGGCTGCCATCCATGGGGTCGCACAGAGTCGGACATGACTGAAGCAACTTAGCAGCAGCAGCAGCAGTGTGTAAGAAAAATCAATATATTAAAATTTATGCCCTTAAATTATTTAAGAGCATTTACTAACATTTAATATTGGTTACAAAAAAGGCAAGTTTTCAGCTCTAGAAACAAAGATGTGTAAAGTACAGGGCTTTTTGGTTTGCTTTTTTTGTCTTTGCCCATAACAAGTTTTCAGTCCAATGGACATAAATTGGCAATTAAGTAATCACAATGTGGTATACATTTTGTATTTCTAATATGTCCTCTAAATCTGAGTCAAAAGATAGAAACTCTTATATAATAAATCACTGATAGCATGGCGAGTGCTAAAGGTATGGCTTATTCTACCACATTCTGGTTTTATAACTGAAAATTCAAAGCACATGATTACAGGTTGTATTTTTCTGTCATACCAGGAAAACTGATTTAAATATCTAAGTGTGAAAAGAAAGATGAGTTGTATCTTTTAAAAGATAAAAAGGCATTGTAAAACCTAGCTTTTTGCTTTTGCCTTTCAACATTTCAATTACACATTTAAGAAAGTAATAAATATGCATCTTATATTCAAAAGTGTGCATAATAATAAGACAACGCACAATTCTAGTTCTGTGGTTCTCTATCAGGATGGTTCAGCCCCAGAGGAGATATGTAGCAATGCCTGGGGACATTACTGGTCATCACACTAGAAGGAATATTTTAGGAATCTAGTGAGTACAGAGGATGAAACTAAACATCCTACAATGCACAGGATCTTCCAACAACCCGAATTATCTCCCAAAAGGTTAATAGTGCTATCGTTAAGAAACCCTGTTCTAGTTAAACTGACCTAGCATTAAGGTTTATTATTTATCAGTGATATAATTTAATTTGCCTAGAAACACACTTGAAAATTAAGTACAAAATAAAAGATTTTGTTATGATAAGAACTCTTCTATTTAGGTTAATGAAACACCCTAAAGAGAAATTTTAGGAGGAGAGCTTCTAAAGGAGAATTTCCTAGGACCAGATGACTGAGAAAGAAAAAACTAAGAACTAGTTAACAGATGGCTCTGCTATACACAGACATGACCTGAAAGTGGGCAGCTGCAGGATTGCAGCCCCTTTCTGGGACATCTCTAAAAGACAGAGGTAGATGGAAGTTCTTCTAGTGGACAGAATTTATAGCAGTGTATCTAGCTGATCACGTTGCCTGAAAGGAGAAGCAGTCAGATAAAGGCTTATATAATGATTCATGAGCTGTGGAAAATGATTTGACATCTGGCAAGAGACTTGGAAGAAATGTAATTGACAAATTTAAGATAAGGAAGTCTAAGGAAGAGATATGTAGACAGAACTTTGTGAACTGGCAAAGAATATGAAGATGGTTGTGTCCCACATGAAAAGGTGGCATCAAGAGAGGATTTTAGTAATCAGTTTAATAATCAGTCTTAGGATACCAGTCAGCTTCTTTCCCCAGTCATTCCTGTCATTTCTTGATGGACTCATGAATAAAGTGGTCCTGTTGGCAGGGATGGAGGTAATCTATGGGTTAAGTAACAAGAACTTCTACTTAACAAGCTGACCTGGCTACAACCATTACTGGATGCTCAGTCTGCCAGTATCCGAGATCAATACCAAGTTCCCGATACAGCATCCTTCAGAGAGATCAGCCAGCTACCTGGTGGTAGGTTGATTATACTGGACTGCTTTTGTCATGCAAGCAGTAATTCGTTTTTTATTATTGAAATAAATAGACACTTTGGATATGACTTTGCTTTCTTTGTGTGCACTGCTTCTGTCAAAAATACCATTCATGGACTAGCAGAATGCTTTATCCACCAACATGGTATTCCACATAGCAGTGCTTCTGATCAGGGAACTCACTTTATAGTAAAAAAAAATAAATAAATAAATAAATAAAAGAAAAAGACTCAATTACAGAGCCAACTAGGTGGCAATACCATGTGGGGCTGGAAAAATGTCCTCCAGGGTGGTGAGTGTGCTCTAAATACTATCATAGTCAAGAATCAGGTATCCAAGAATCAACGGGATGTAAGTCAGTGTTACTACTCACTTTTCAGATCCAATGGCAAAATTTTTGCTTCCTTTTCCCACAACCATAGGCTCTGCTGGTCTAGGTATATTAGCTCCAAAAGAAGGAATGCTTCTACCATGAGACACAATAGTGATTGCCCTGAACTGGAAGTTAAGATGTCCACCCAGCCACTTTGAGTGCCTAATGTTTTTTAATCAATAGGCAGAGAAGAGAGTTACCATACTGGTTTGGATGGTTAATCCTGATCATCGAGGGGAAACTTGGCTGCTACTACACATTTGAGGTAAGTAAAACTGTCTGGAATACAGGAAATCCCTTAGGGCATCTCTTAATACCACCACGGCCTAGGATTAAAGTCAATGGAAAACTATAAGAATCAAGTTCAGGCAAGGGACAGTGGTTAGGAGATTACTTCCAAGGGGACAAGGGCACTCTTTTGAGGTCATAGAAATAGTCTATATCATAATTGTGATGGTGGCTATACAATTATACACAACTGGTAAAACACACGAAGTTGTACACTTCAGATTGGTGAAATATATTTTGTATAAATCCTTGGTGGGTCAATTGATAAAGAATCTGCCTCCAAGATAGGAGACCTGAGTTCGATCCCTAGGTCAGGAAAATCCCCTGGAGAAGGGAATGGCAACTCACTCCAGTATTCTTATCTGGAAAATTCCATGGACAGAAGAGCCTGGTGGGCTACTGTCTATGGGGTCGCAAAAGAGTCTGAGTGATTAACACACACTTTACCTCAATACAGTTGAAATAAACAACAACTTTTCTTTGATAATAAACATCCATAAACAATGCTGAAAAATAAATAGGAGTCAGGGTTAACATAATTGCAATACATATACTCTATAAAGTATTAATATATGTATTTCAACTGCAAAAGAAAAAACCTTTTATAAACACATTTATTTATTCATTCTTTCATTCAACGGTCTTTGGGCATATGCCATTCATCATTCAGTTTCAGAAGCTGGGGCTAACACCAGAGAAAAACAAAAAAAACATGAGTAAAAACACAAAAGCAAGAACAGAAAGCTGCAATTATGGAGTTTGTAGTTTATTTAAAGGAGACAGAAAATTAAATAAGTAAAATAAATGCCACGATCTTGACTATAAGACTCAGAGCTATGTTTGCCTCATCTATTGTGACGATAAGTATTTTTATGGAATAGATTTCTATATTAGCCTCATTTATACTGCAAGGAGATGCAACCAGCCCATCCTAAAGGAGATCAGTCCTGGGTGTTCATTGGAAGGACTGATGCTGAGGCTGAAACTCCAATACTTTGGCCACCTCATGCAAAGAGTTGACTCATTGGAAAAGACCCTGGTGCTGGGAGGGATTGGGGGCAGGAGGAGAAGGGGATGACAGAGGATGAGATGGCTGGATGGCATCACCAACTCAATGGACATGAGTTTGAGTGAACTTCAGGAGTTGGTGATAGACAGGGAGGCCTGGCGTTCTGTGATTCATGGGGTTGCAAAGGGTAAGACACGACTGAGCGACTGAACTGAACTGATAGTTCAAGTGTTGTATCTCTATTGGGTTTTATTTTCCCTAATTCTCATCATTTTTAACTTGTATTAATTTGTTTCTAAGCTGAAAGTTAGAAAATAGATAAATCAATCAATTAAAAATGCAACACACTGTTAAAAATTGGCTTCTTTCTAATTAGTTTTACTTAAGTCCCAAAGGCTGAAGATGTAGCAAGTATCCCCAGGTTTTCAAGTGAAAGAGTAGACTATTAGGCAAAATATGCCAAGGGGGTATCTAAAAAAACCGGTATCATGATCATCAGCCTAACATTTATCTCAAAATTATAAAATGGTTGATTTGAAAAAGTGACCTGCATATGCTCTCAGTCGTATCAGACTCCTTGTGACATGGACTGTAGCCTACAGGTTTCTCTGTCCATAGAATTTTCCAGGCAAGAATAATGGGAGTAGGTTGCCATTTCCCCCTCCAGGGCATCTTCTTGACCCAGGACTTGAACCCGTATCTCCTGCAAGTTTTCTACATTACAGTTAGATTCTTTACCACTGAGCTACTTGGAAAACCCTAAAGAAGTACCCTGAGGGTCACTTAAAACCATATCCAATAAAGAAAAGCTTCCTAACAGAGGCAAGGCTACCTCAGCAGAAAGACTTTATAGGCACCAAGCAAGGGAGTTATTTTGAGAAATAATTTGATGTGCTTAAGCATTCACTCTCCTCCAGCCAGGGAGAGAGCTCTTGTCTCATACCTCATGCCAAGGAAGAGGGTTTACATGTAATCACTCTGACAACTTGATATGTGTCTCATGGAGCTTCATGGGGCAGAGAGGCTAGATTTCAATTCAGTGTTGGAGAGAAATGAAAATGAAAGGCTCTGACTGGACTACCTCAGAAGCAGTAAAATTCACAGAAGTGACCACTGTCAGATCAAGCCACTACCCTACTGGAGGCTCTGCAGGGGTGTCTATTTCCTATGGACGGAATGTGTGTGGATGAACCAGCATAGGAGCCACAAAATGCTGGCAGGTAGTAAAACTGGCCAGCTGGAAGAGACATAAGGTATAGAGATGGTTTTACTTGCTAGAATAGTCATATTCTAAAGTTAGTGTACTCTGGCAGGTATTCAAAACTGACTGTTTATATCATGTTGTGCTTTCATAGGTTTCTCAAAGACCCTCCTACTGAGAACAACTAACTGCAAATCCCTAAATGAGGACAAAGCCATTCCATCAGCCAGCTGCTACCGCTGTCCTTAGCACCTGCATCCTGCAGCACTCTGCAGGCCTCCCTCCATTCAGACCTCAGGGCTGCTGCACGAAGTACTTGGATGGGGTCAATTTAAATTGGCCCAGGACCACCACTCTAAAATCAGCCCTTTAATATAGTTTGTATGATTGAAACTAGCTTTTGAACCATCTCTTCTGAAATTCCTGCGTATTTCTCCTCGTAACTCACTTAAGAATATGAGAGAAGATACCACCCATAAGTTTGTTTTCAGCTAAAGCTGAGGCAGAAAGAATTCCATTTTTGAACTGTGTTAATAAACAAACAAATTAGGATATTTAAAGTGTCAGTGAAGAAGTGAGTTACCACCATAGAGACACTAAGAAAGAAAAACACAACAAAGCTTGGATATGGCAGAAAAGGATAATTAAGAGTCAAGTATGATTTTAAGGATTAAGTTTGGGTGTTAAAGGAAATGATGGAGAGATTTCTCTGCAAGATTATCACTAAAATGCAGTGAAGAATTTAAAAGTTAATGACATATAAAGACAAAGAAAATGGGGCAGAAGACAATAATTAATGTTATGGTCATTCAGCAAAAGGCAGAGTTTCCCTGCTCAAAGTTTGGTTTGGATGTTGAGACTGATGTCACTACATACACACCAAGAAAGAATGAGAAGATTTGTTACTTACATAACTGAATTCTCTGGGGAGATCAGGGTAGGCCTCTCAAGAAGGTCAAAAATGGTTTGAAAGAGCAAGGAAAGGATACTGACCTAGGTTTTTACTGGGGTTAGAGTGTGGAAGCAGATGCAGAGTTCTCACACATGGGCAGAGACTTGGGAAGTCTGACTCTTCTGCTGGTACCACAAAGAGGAAGCAAGCACCCAGGCCTGCTTCCAGTTTGCTGAGATATAGAATACAAGAGGTACAGGAAGGAATGATGTTTAAAAACTGTCGGCAGTCAATAATCAAACATATTCAAAATTTTTTTGAAGCAGAGAGAACACTTGGAAGAATAATAAATAGTTGAGGAGGGAAAACAGAGCCATTTTCAAGCAGAGACAGCAAATTCAAATTGAAAGTGAGAGAAGTTGTAATACAGAAATTCTGAGAGGAACATAGGTAGGAATATTAGGCTGGAGTAAGTTTCATACATTTTAGTAACAACTTATGGGAGCCAAGGATAAATGAGGTGAAGGTTTCAAAATATAGATGGAAAGTGACTTCTCAATTACAAATCATATGTGATTAATATGAGAACACACTGGTCATAGCAAACACCCTCTTCCAACAACACAAGAGAAGACTCTACACATGGACATCACCAGATGGTCAACACCGAAATCAGATTGATCATATTCTTTGCAGCCAAAGATGGAGAAGCTCTATACAGCCAGCAAAAACAAGACCAGGAGCTGACTGTGGCTCAGATCATGAACTCCTTATTACCAAATTCAGACTTAAATTGAAGAAAGTAGGGAAAACCACTAGACCATTCAGGTATGACCTAAATCAAATCCCTTAAGATTAAACAGTGGAAGTGAGAAATAAATTTAGGGGACTAGATCTGATAGACAGAGTGCCTGATGAACTATGGACGGAGGTTCATGACACTGTACAGGAGACAGGGATTGAGATCATCCCCAAAGAAAGGAATGCAAAAAAGCAAAATGGCTGTCTGAGGAGACCTTACAAATAGCTGTGAAAAGCAAAGGAGAAAAGGAAAGATATAAGCATCTGAATGCAGAGTTCCAAAGAATAGCAAGAAGAGATAAGAAAGCCTTCTTCAGCGATCAGTGAAAAGGAATAGAGGAAAAGAACAGAATGGAAAAGACTAGAGATCTCTTCAAGAAAATTAGAGATACCAAGGGAACATTTCATTCAAAGATGGGCTCGATAAAGGACAGAAATGGTATGGACCTAACAGAAACAGAAGATATTAAGAAGAGGTGGCAAGAATACACAAAAGAACTGTACAAAAAACATCTTCATGACCCAGATAATCAGGATGGTGTGATCACTCACCTAGAGTCAGACATCCTGGAATGTGAAGTCAAGTGGGCCTTAGAAAGCATCACTACGAACAAAGCTAGTGGAGGTGATGAAATTCCAGTGGAACTATTTCAAATCCTAAAAGATGATGCTGTGAAAGTGCTGCACTCAATATGCCAGCACATTTGGAAAACTCAGCAGTGGCCACAGGACTGGAAAAGTCAGTTTTCATTCCAATCCCAAAGAAAGGCATTGCCAAAGAATGCTCAAACTACTGCACAATTGCACACATCTCACACTCTAGTAAAGTAATGCTCAAAATTCTCCAAGCCAGGCTTCAGCAGTATGTGAATTGTGAACTTCCAGATGTTCAAGCTGGTTTTAGAAAAGGCAGAGGAACCAGAGATCAAATTGCCAACATCTGCTGGATCATGGAAAAAGCAAGAGAGTTCCAGAAAAAGATCTATTTCTGCTTCATTGACTATGCCAAAGCCTTTGACTGTGTGAATCACAATAAACTGTGGGAAATTCTGAAAGAGATGGAAATACCAGACCACTTGACCTGCCTCTTGAGAAACCTATATGCAGGTCAGGAAGCAACAGTTAGAACTGGACATGGAACAACAGACAGGTTCCAAATAGGAAAGGAGTATGTCAAGGCTGTATATTGTCACCCTGATTATTTAACATCTATGCAGAGTACATCATGAGAAACACTGGGCTGCAAGAGGCACAAGCTGGAATCAAGATTTCCAGGAGAAATATCAATAACCTCAGATATGCAGACACTATTCTTATGGCAGAAAATGAAGAGGAACTAAAAAGCCTCTTGATGAAAGTGAAAGAGGAGAGTGAAAAAGTTGGCTTAAAGCTCAACATTCAGAAAACGAAGATCATGGCATCTGGTCCCATCACTTCATGAGAAATAAATGGGGAAACAGTGGAAATAGTATCAGACTTTATTTTGGGGGGACTCCAAAATCACTGCAGATGGTTATTGCAGCCATGAAATTAAAGGACGCTTACTCCTTGGAAGGAAAGTTATGACCATCCTAGATAGCATATTGAAAAGCAGAGACATTACTTTGCCAACAAAGGTCCTTCTGGTCAAAGCTATGGTTTTTCCAGTGGTCATGTATGGATGTGAGAGTTGGACTGTGAAGAAAGCTGAGTGCTGAAGAATTGATGCTTTTGAACTGTGGTGCTGGAGAAGACTTGTGAGAGTCCCTTGGACTGCAAGGAGATCCAACCAATCCATTATGAAGGAGATTAGTCCTGGGGTTCTTTGGAAGGACTGATGCTGAAGCTGAAGCCCTAATACTTTGGCCACCTCATACGAAGAGTTGACTCATTGGAAAAGACTCTGATGCTGGGAGGGATTGTGAGCAGGAGGAGAAGAGGACGACAGAGGATGAAATGGATGAATGGCAGCACTGACTCGATGGGCGTGAGTCTGAGTGAACTCTGGAAGTTGGTGATGGACAGGGAGGCCTGGTGTGCTGCGATTCATGGGGTCACAAAGAGTCGGACACGACTGAGCGACTGAAATGAACTGAACTGAATTGAATCATATGTGAGAGCACGATAAAGACATTCAAGGTAAAACAATTTATTTACTATGATGATTTTTCTTAGGAAATGACTAGAAGATGTACTATGGTTGATCTAAATGAACAAGAAAGAGTAGTCAAGGGAAAATATTGGTTTGTAACCCAGAAAAGCAACAAATTTTGACTGGAGCTGAACGAAGTACTCCAAGAAATAAAAGAGGAGGAAAAATAAGGACAGGGAAGAGAGAGGAAGAGGAGAAAAGGGGGAAGAAAGGAAGAGAAGGAAACAAGGAAGGAATTTGAGGTATAATTCAGGACTGATATGCTTGCACATTTTCCATTTATTTGACATAATTTAGCCTTTGAGTACAGAATGAAGCAGGGAAAATGCTAATTGAATTTTGCCAAGAGAACTCACTGGTATACCAAACACCCTCTTCCAGCAACAGAAAAGAAGACTTTACACATGGACATCACCAGATGGTCAACACTTAAATCAGATTGATTATATTCTTTGCAGCCAAAGATGGTGAAGTCATCATCATACAGTCAGCACAAACAAGACCAGGAGCTGACTGTGGCTCAGGTCATGAACTCCATATTGCCAAATCAGACTTAAATTGAAGAAAGTAGGGAAAACCACTAGACCATTCAGGTATGACCTAAATCAAACCCCTTAAGATTAAACAGTGGAAGTGAGAAATAGATTTAAGGGACTAGATCTGATAGACAGAATGCCTGATGAACTATGGGCGGAGATTCATGGCATTGTACAGGAGACTGGAATCAAGACCATCCCCAAGAAAAATATATGCAAAAAAGCAAAGTGGCTCTCTGAAGAGGCCTTACAAATAGCCGTGAAAAGAAGAGAAGCAAAAAGCAAAGGAGAAAATTAAATGTATACCCATATGAATGCAGAGTTCCAAGAATAGCAAGGAGAGATAAGAAAGCCTTCCTCAGTGATCAGTGCAAAGGAATAGTGGAAAATAATAGAAGGGGAAAGACTAGAGATCTAAATTTGCCTGTTACTTGACTTCTTACTTTTGCATTCCAGTCCCCTGTAATGAAAATGAGATCTTTTTTGGGTATTAGTTCTAAAAGGTCTTGTAGTCTTCATAGAACTGTTCAACTTCAGCTTCTTCAGCGTTACTGGTTGGGGCATAGGCATGGATCACCGTGATATTGAATGGTTTGCCTTAGAAACAAGAACTATACAAAAAATATCTTCACGACCCAGATAATCATGATGTCATGATCACTCACTTAGAGCCAGACATCCTAGAATGTGGAGTCAAATCATCACTACAAACAAAGCTAGTAGAGATGATGGAAATCCAGTTGAGCTATTTCAAATGCTAAAAGATGATGCTGTGAAAGTATTGCACTCAATATGCCAGCAAATTTGGAAAACTCAGCAGAGGCCACAGGACTGCAAAAGGTCAGTTTTTATTTCAATCCCAAAGAAATGTAATGTCAAAGAATACTTAAACTATTGTACAATTGCACTCATCTCACATGCTAGTAAAGTAATGCTCAAAATTCTCTAAGCCAGGCTTCAGCAATACATTAACCATGAACTTCCAGATGTTCAAGCTGGTTTTAGAAAAGGCAGAGGAACCAGAGATCAAGTTGCCAACATCTGCTGATTCACTGAAAAAGCAAGAGAGTTGCAGAAAAACATCTGCTTCTGCTGTATTGACTAGACCAAAGCCTTTGACTGTGTGGATCACAACAAACTGTGGAAAATTCTGAAAGAGATGGGACTACCAGACCACCTGACCTGCCTCCTGAGAAATCTGTATGCAGGTCAAGAAGCAACAGTTAGGACTGGATATGGAACAATAGACTGGTTCACATAGGAAAAGGAGTACGTCAAGGCTGTATATTGTCACCCTGCTTATTTAACTTCTATGCAGCGTACATCATGAGAAACACTGGGCTGGATGGGCACAAGTTGGAATCAAGATTGCCGGGAGAAATATCAGTAACTACTGATATGCAGATGACACCACCCTTATGGCAGAAAGTGAAGAAGAATTAAAGAGGCTCTTGATGAAAGTGAAAGAGGAGAGTGAAAAAGTTGGCTTAAAGCTCAACATTCAAGAAACTAAGATCATGGCATCTGGTCCCATCACTTCATGGGAAATAGATGGGGAAACAGTGGAAACAGTGGCTGACTTTATTTTGGGGGACTCCAAAATTACTGCAGATGGTAACTGCAGCCATGAAGGTAAATGACGCTTACTCTTTGAAAGGAAATTTATGACCAACCTGGACAGCATATTAAAAAGCAGAGACATTACTTTGCCAACAAAGGTCCATCTAGTCAAAGCTATGGTTTTTCCAGTGGTCATTTATGGATGTGAGAGTTGGACTATAAAGAAAGCTGAGCACTGAAGACTTGATGCTTTTGAACTGTGGTGCTGGAGAAGACTCGTGAGAGTCCCTTGGACTGCAAGGAGATCCAACCAGTCCATCCTAAAGGAGATCAGTCCTGGGTGTTCTTTGGAAGGACTGATGTTGAAACTGAAACTCCAATACTTTGCCCACCTGAGCAAAGAGCTGACTCATTAGAAAAGACCTTGATGCTGGGAAAGATTGAAGGCAGGAGGGGAAGGGGACAACAAAGAATGAAATGATTGGTTGGCATCACCAACTCAACGGACATGAGTTTGAGTAAACCTCAGGGTTGATGATGGACAGGGAGGCCTGGCATGGTGCAGTTCATGGGGTCCCAAAGAGTTGGACATGACTGAGAGACTGAACTGAACTGAACCAAACTAAACTAGAACACATGGGGAAATAGTGATATTACAAAGAAAACTAAGAAAAGGAAAATTGTAAGAAATTGTTATCAACAGGAAAAAGTTCCATGAGATAGGAACTATAACAGTGAATGACACAGTCTATAGCAATATAAATATTAACTGTTGATTTAACCAAAAATTATAATGCAATTATAAAGAAAACATGGGAGGATCAGAGGTAGAAGTATACTATAAGAATGGTAATCCTCAGCTACCATAGTTAGCATCCTCAGCTACCATGTTAGTCAATATAAAAATGCATCATTGAAACAGCCTAATAGAAATATGAATGTAAATGACATAAAAATATTAAAAAGTGATTTGATGAGAGCAGAAAGACTCACAAATTTAATCTCTTCAGGATCCTTTGACACTTTAATCATAGGCATGTATTATTCTGAAGAAAATGATTTTCAACAATTAGAAATGCAAAGTCAAATGAACATAAAAGGAAAGAACGGCTTTGTTTTTTAAACAGGTGGAGTTTGAAATGATGCCGTGATACATGCTTCAATTATTATCTGTTGACTTAGTATTAGAGCTAATGGAATCAGTTCATGGTCAGTCACTCAGTCACATCTGAATCTTTGTGACCCTAGGGACTGTAGCCCAAGAGACATTTTACATGGAATTTTCCAAGCTAGAATACTGAAGTGGATTGCCATTTCCTACTCCAGGGAATGAATCCTCCTGACCCAGGGATTGAACCCATCTCCTGCATTGGCTGGTGGATTCTTTACCACTGCACCACCTGGAAAGCCTAGCTGAGTCTCCCACATTGTAGGCAGACTCTTTACCAAGTGAGCCACCAGGGAACCTTATGATGGAATCAGAGTAGAGATCAAATACTGGAGTATTAGATTAGAAACAATACTTCAATCAGAGAAGCCAGTTATTCAAGGAACAGTTTCATCTTATGTACAAAAAACCAGTAACACCAATTGAAAGACAAAAAAGAATATGCCATTAAATTATAGAGATTGAATTCATCTTCAAATAAAAAATTTTCTATTCCTTTTTTTCACAGGTTTCTGTTTTTCTGAAGTTTCAATCATTCCATACCTCCTTTCACTATAAAAAGAATATTCACTAAAAAAATAAAAAAATTCATATCCCAAGAAGATACCATTAGCAAGAATAATTTCAACAAGCAGAAGCAAATGCCCAAGAAGCTTGTAGCTATTATTCCTGTCACAACTGCAATGTAAGTGGGGTAGATACTGTTATGTTCCTATTAAAGTAACCATATATAACAGCTAAATTTAAGTAGTGAAAGTTATACTATTTAATGATTATATCTATTTTTTTCATTGGCTAGGACAAGAGATTGAAACAACACATTATAAATTTTCCTTAAGATTAAAAACACTAATGCCATGTTCTCCCATGGGAAGTGAACATTAACAGAAATCATAATGTCAAAAAAACACTTTTAATGCTTTCTATTTCCTTCCATAAGCTTATAAAACACTAATTTAAAAAAACAATGAAATCAAAACAGAAACAATGTAATCTTTTTGCTGTACACTCAGTGATCTAAACACCACAATGTCCTACATACACAAATATCAGGGAAGTGTTAGTAAACACACACAGATTGAAATCATGGTGCTCTTTGTTCCTGAATGAAATGGTCTCACAGAAAAAGCATAGGATACAGCACAACATAAGGGTGTCTGTTACACATAAAGTGAGCAAAAACAAACTAGCATTTTCTACATGCATAATGAGGAAACCTGCGTAGGTTAGAGGGCCATTTATGCTCATTTAGAAGTCAGGCAAGTTGTCTGTGATGCATTTTTGAATAATTTGGAGAACACCTAAGTTCAATATAGGATATGCTCATTAGTGTTGTCTTTGATGGCACTGACAGTTTTTCATGGTCACATAACAGTATCTTTGCTTTAGCTTTTCTTTAAATAAGAGAGTTTTAAGTGCATTTAGATAATACATATTGTAAGCTGCTTACATATACTAAATTTAAGAGTGTTTTTTTTCTTCCTTTGAAGACTGCTGCTAAGTCGCTTCAGTCGTGTCCCTCTCTGTGCGACCTCATAGACGGCAGCCCACCAGGCTCCCCCGTCCCTGGGATTCCCCAGGCAAGAACACTGGAGTGCGTTGCCACCTCCTTCTCCAATGCATGAAAGTGAAAAGTGAAGTCACTCAGTCGCTCAGTCGTGTCCAACTCTTAGCGACCCCATGGACTGCAGCCTACCAGGCTCCTCCGCCCATTGGATTTTCCAGGCAAGAGTACTGGAGTGGGGTGCCATTGCCTTCTCCGAGACTACAGAGTGTAAATCAGGTTCTTCACGATTGAATATATAAGCGGTTCTTCAAAGAATGAGGAGGAAGAAAAGAAAAAGCCCAAGTGAATAAAACATTGAAACTATTCCCCTTTGAAAATAAATTCTAAAATGATGCAGAATGTGAAATAGCTTTTAACATAGGTGATACAAGTTTATAGTTATAAACAAAAAGTAGTCCTTTATGAAATAAAGCTTTCAAGGACATGTGGCTGTTTTCCCATTAAAAATTCAGAAGCTGGTAGAGATGATGTTTCGGTAGGAAAATAAGTGACTGCTGGATCAGCCTTCTGCCTCACATGCTGTAGTGTTTTAGATCCCTGAGTATACAGAAGAAAATATTCAAACAAAATATAGTTTTCTTTAATTTTATTTGTGGAATCTGAAATTACCCAAATTTAAAATAAATTACTAAACTGTGGGGCAGGGAGGGAACCAATGACCCCACTGAAATCCTTGTGAGGATTTCAGAATGAAGGGAAACTCATATCCCTTTCATTCTCTCACACTACCCAGGAAAATTGTCTCATAGAATCAATAAATATTATCACAAGAATTTTATTATTATGAACATATGCTTGGTATCTTAAAATCCTACAGGGCTTTTAATGTTTAAAGAGAGACAAAAATGCAGGGAATGCCCATCTTCTGGTCACAGAAAGAAAAAAAAGAAAATGTCAAGAATGACTATGTAAACACATAAAAACTTTTTAAAAAGCATATTTCTAATTACTCCCTTAGAGCAAATACTGCACATTGAAATTAGATTTAAAGTTACCTTCAAGTCTTAAAATCTTTAGAAATAATTTGCTCAATTATACTCCACTAGCAGTTTTTTTTTTCCATGCTTGCAGAATTATTTTCAATTTATGTTTGCAGATTTATTAGGAAAAGTATCATGTTGCACATTTAACTTTTTCTTAACACTGACCATTTTAATATGTTTACTTCTTTTTTATTTCTTCTTTTAAAATTATGTATCCATACCCAATTTTATTTACTGGTAATACTTTTCTATATTGATGATTACACTTTGTAGCATGCTACAATTTTCACATGCTTTCAATCTTGATTGACTTTTAATTGATCAAGTTACATTGGTAATAATACTGTTACTTGCACATATTTATTAAAAGATAAAAAGAAAATTCAAAGTCAGTGTTCAAATAAAACACCATACAATGATAGTTTTCTTTCTGAGTTGTGTTCTATGTCACTAATGAAAGAAGAAATGTTAAGCTAAAAATTCTGTTAAAGGACAGAACTAGTCATGACATCATTCTTTTCAAGCAATTAAGTAAAGTCTCATCTTGTAATTTTTTAGCACTTTTTCTGATTAAATTGGTTAAACTATTTGACTCCAATTCATTTGCCTTGGTATATGATAATTTTTCTCACAGTACTATAAATATGACAAAAATAATTTTCATTTTTTACAATTTTTTCCAAATTATCCTAAATATGATATTAATAATTCACAAGTTAACAGTGCCACTGTTCATGAATTATGTTGCTTAGCTAATTGGAATCTTTTAGAGGAATATTAATCATTTTCATGCTTGTAGTCCTAGATTAGATACTTTATATATCTATGTGCCACAAAGCAATATCCTAGACTTTCAAGCAACTAGAATTTTGGGAATATAAGTTAACTCTGCAAAATCCTCACTTTAAAATGCTACAGTTTTGAACATTAGACAAATATAACTTTGCTGTCTGAATATTCATATTGCCTTGCTTATTTCTTTAATTTGAATAAGAATCTATTTGCCAGTACTATAATTTTATTCACTAACATTTTTACAACTGGATAGGGGATGCTAGCAATAGGTAATGAGACACATACAAAGATTAAGTATCTGATCTATCATCACAGAGAACTGCAGCTTCAATAGTAGAACCCAAGTGTCTTCTTAATACCACTCTGAATTTTAGCTGATTGCTCATGTTCCCATTCAACGTACTATTAAAAAACACGTTACCACTATTATTGCTCCATCTATCATTTTATATAGATATGAAACAGAAAAATGTTTTTCTTAAGGAAAAAGGAGGTATCAGTGATTCACAGAACTATTGTTACCAAATCTACTGCCCCAGAATTATATCCCTGCCCCTCCCTCTAATAGAAACCAATTACTCTTATCTAGGTTTCGGGAAATGGCAACCCACTCCAGTGTTCTTGCCTGGAGAATCCCAGGGACAGAGGAGCCTGGTGGGCTTCCGTCTATGGGGTCCCACAGAGTTGGACACGACTGAGGCGACTTAGCAGCAGCAGCAGCAGCAGGTTTCGGGAGGAAGCTGCAAGAACCCTTGGAACCAACTAGATCTAAGATGGTGGAGGATTTGAATTCCAGTAGACTTTGAGCCTTGTGGTTTTCTCATTATAAAGCATGCTAAATGACACACCCAAGCACCATGACAGTTGACAATTGCTAGGACAACAACCAAGAGAAGCCTAAATAAGACTGAAAAGGAGAGTTGCATCAGTTCAGGGTCCAAGCCACATCCCTGTTTTCAGATAACTCATGAATATTCCTCCCTCTCTTTCTAGTTCCCTCCCTTTTACCTTGTTGTTGTTCAGTTGCTGTCATGTCTGACTCTGTGTGACCCCATGGACTGCAGCACACCAGGCTTCCCTGTCCTTCACTATCTCCTGGAGTTTGCTCAAACTCATGTTTATTGAGTCAGTGATGCCATCCAGCCATCTCTTCCTTTTTAGTCCCCTTGTCCTCCTGTCTTTAATCTTTCTCAGCATCAGGGTCTTTTCCTATAACCCTGTATATTTGGTGTCTCTGTCCAAATTGGGTTGAGAAGTTGATCTGGGAGCTAGGTTCCTGCTTTTCCATTCTTTGGCCATTGAATAAAGCTTGTGCTGTTCCAGTTTCAGCATTGGTTTTGTTATTGACTAAGTGAATATGATTAAAAAAAGAACCTCCCTGGATGAGACAGGGGGTCTTGGACAGGTTAAGCCCCAGCTATGGGTCCAGTTGACCAATTTAGTGTAACTATCACAGAATTATTGCATGAATTTCTGATGTATTTCCTATTCTTCAATATTGGTAAATTACTTTATATCTTAATTTTCTGTATTGGGGGGAAAAGGGCATTAAAAAATGGGGACAGCATCATGTCCCAGTAAAATGTTGTATCTGAGGAAGTTACATTTAAGAACTGATATCAGTTCAGTTCAGTTCAGTCGCTCAGTCGTGTCCGACTCTTTGCAACCCATGAATCGCAGCACGCCAGGCCTCCCTGTCCATCACCAACTCCTGGAGTTCACTCAGATTCACGTCCATCGAGTCTGTGATGCCATCCAGCCATCTCATCCTTGGTCTTCCCCTTCTCCTCCTACCCCCAATCCCTCCCAGCATCAGAGTCTTTTCCAATGAGCCAACACTTCGCATGAGGTGGCCAAAGTACTGGAGTTTCAGCTTTAGCATCATTCCTTCCAAAGAAATCCCAGGGTTGATCGCCTTCAGAATGGACTGGTTGGATCTCCCTGCAGTCCAAGGGAATCTCAAGAGTTTTCTCCAACACCACAGTTCAAAAGCATCAATTCTTCAGCGCTCAACCTTCTTCACAGTCCAACTCTCACATCCATACATGACCACTGGAAAAACCATAGCCTTGACTAGACGGACCTTAGTTGGCACAGTAATGTCTCTGCTTTTGAATATACTATCTAGGTTGGTCATAACTTTTCTTCTAAGGAGTAAGCGTCTTTTAATTTCACGGCTGCAGTCACCATCTGCAGTGATTTTGGAGCCCAAAAAAATAAAGTCTGACACTGTTTCTACTGTTTCCCCATCTATTTCCCATGAAGTGATGGGACTGGATGCCATGATCTTCGTTTTCTGAATGTTGAGCTTTAAGCCAACTTTTTCGCTCTCCTCTTTCACTTTCATCAAGAGGCTTTTTAGCTCCTCTTCACTTTCTGCCATAAAGATGGTGTCATCTGCATATCTGAAGTTATTGATATTTTTCCCAGCAATCTTGATTCCAGATTGTGCTTCTTCCAGCCCACCATTTCTCATGATGTACTCTGCATAGAAGTTAAATAAGCAGGGTGACAATATACAGCCTTGATGTACTCCTTTTCCTATTTGGAACCAGTCTGTTTTTCCATGTCCAGTTCTAACTGTTGCTTAAAATATAAAAATCTGATACCATTTTCCCCTATTGCAGAAACAAAGGAAAAATATGTGGTGCTATATTTCTATTGTAGAAGAGAAAAGCAGAATAAAGGTAATTGAAACAGATGCTTTTGGGAAAACATAAACAATAAATGTTCAGACTGCAGACAATTCAACCACCTCATCCCACTGTCTGAACTGCCATGAACATTAATGCTAAAAACAGGATGTTATCAGGATAACAACTCAAATGGAGAGGTGAGATCAAATAAGGAGCAAAGGCTTTACAATAAATATTATCTCCTAAATAATTTAAAGGTAAGAAAAAATGTTTTCTTCCCTCCTTAATTCCATTTTTTTTTCTTATTTGCAATAATACCAGATCATCAGTCTCCCCATTGTGAGGCTATAGATTTTGAAGGCTGTTTTGAAGCAAGGGAGAAAACTAATTTTAAAAAATAGTAAATAGGGACCCACCACAGTCAAAAAATAAAACACATAAGTAAATAAATAATTTTTAAAAACAGTAAATCGGGCAAAGAAAAAGAGGTAGCCGATTATCAAAATAAAGTAGACTCATAAACCACTTTATCTGATATGCAAGTTTTGTTACATATTTTCTCCTTTATAAAGCCAACATAAACATGTTTCATAGTATTAGAAATTGAGAAAGGCAAGAATAATATCATAATATCCTGATCTAAAATAACTTTTTTCCTTTCCTTGTATTAATCTTATGCCATTGATATTTTATAATTGTTATAATCACAGAATGTGTACAATTTCCCATTCAACCTTTATATTTTCTAGGACAAGGTTATCCATTATATCATCTTCAGAATCAACATTTGGGATATGCAGTATTTCTTCTCATTAGTATCTGGCATTTTACATCTTGCCATTTTATTTAATTTGTTAGAATAATACTTCATTAAACATATGCAAGGCATGTAACCTTCCACATAGCTTAGATTATATTCTGAAAAATAGATTTGCTAGGTAAGAAGGTACACATATGTTATGGCTTTTAATGAATATTGATAAACTGGTTCCTGAAAATATTATGTTGATTTTGAGAGCCAGTAGCAGTGATTGGAATTTATTATACTTTTGCCATCATTCATATAATTTTTATTTCGTTTTGTTTTCTGTTTTATTTGTTGTTATTGTTCAGTGGCTAAGTTGAGTCTGACTCTATGTGACCCTATGAGCTGCAGCATGCCAGGCTTCTCTGTCCTTCACTATCTTCCTGAGTTTTCTCAAACTCATGTCAGTTGAGTTGGTGATGCCATCCAACCATCTCGTCCTTTGTCACCCCCTTCTCCTCTTGCCCTCAATCTTTCCCAGCACTAGGGTCCTTTCCAATGAGTCAGCACTTCACATCAGATGGCCAAATTATTGGATCTTCAGCTTCAGCATCAGTCCTTCCAATTCAGGGTTGATCTCCTGGTTTCATCTTCTTGCTGCCCAAGGAGTCAAGAGTCTTCTCCAGCACCACAGTTTGAAAGCATCAACTCTTCAGTGCTCAGCCCTCTTTATGGCCTAACTCTCACATCCATACATGACTACTGGAAAAATTGGAGCTTTGACTATAAGGACCTTTGTCAGCAGAGTGATGTTTCTGCTTTTGAATATACTATCTAGGTTTGCCATAGCTATTTTTCTAAACAGCAAGTGTCTTTTAATTTTGTGGCAGCAGTCACCATCTGCATTGATTTTGGAGCCCAAGAAAATGAAATCTGATACTGTTTCCACATTTTCCTATCTATTTGCCATGAAGTGATAGGACCAGATGCCATGATCTTAGCTTTTTGAATGTTGAGTTTTAAAACAGCTTTTTCACTCTCCTCTTTCCCCTTCATCAAGAGACTCTTCAGTTCCTCTTCACTTTCTGCCATTAAAGCAGTGGTATCATCTGCATATATGAGGTTGTTGATATTTCTTCCAATAATCTTGATTCCAGCTTGTATTTTATTTTTTAATTGATTAATTAATGAGACTTTACTTTTTAAAGCAATATGATTTTTATGTTGATTGTTTAGTAGACTATACATTTTCTTCTATTACTTTAAGCAGGATTGAATTTGTTTATATCTGACATTCTAGTATTTATAAAAATTGCTCACATTTTTTCTTTTGTAATTGTGCTTTCTTTTCATACTTCTTTTCTTCTTACCTACTCATCTTTCATCATCCATCTTTTATGATGCACTATTTTTTCTTATATTTTCTTGTGGAACAGACATACACACAAGCACACACAGACATACCCCTTATCTTATATACTCTGCAAGTATTTCCCACAATCTTATTTCCTCTTCCTTTTTCATTACTCAAATTTTTCTACCTTTCCTTGACTATTTCTCCCAAGATTTGCCAGATTGTGTTGTTTCACAGATTTCTAGCTCCAGGGTCTGACTAGTAGAAAATATATTATAATAAGAGAATGGAACTTGGAAAGTTCTTCACTGGTTGTGGCCCATAGTCACTCAATGACTGCTAGGAAATGAGATAAAGTTATTGAGCAGCTTCTGTGGCTTTGGGGCAAGTTGCCCCCACTGTTGGTTCCAATAATTTCAATAATCAACCAAACAAAAGTTTTGCAAAGAAGATCAGTTACAGACTGCTGTTTAGATTAAATATAAATGTAACTCCTAAGATAATAAGAAATACATCCTTACCCCCAAATGCATCTGATATTCAAGTTAAACTAGCTTCATTAAAGATAAACTCTTTTATTTTATAAACATATGCCTAGATATATGGGCTTCCCTGGTGGCTCTTTACAGTAAAGAATCCGCCTGCAATGCAGGAGACCTGGCTTCAATCCCTGGATTGGGAAGATCCCCGGAGGAGGAAAGGGCAACCTACTCCAGTATTCTTGCTTGGAGAATCCCATGGACAGTGGAGCCTGGCAGAGTTGGACACAACTGAGCAGCTTTTGTACATTCGCACATACATAGATATCATAGATATATAATCTTAAAATATACATATTTGCCTGTGCAAGTGGCAGCATCCTCCCTATCTCTGACCATCATATTCAATTTATCCTCCAAGATAAAATCAAACATACATAGATTATCAAAACTATGTGTTCTTCTGTTTTATTTATTTAATTTTATGAATTCAAGAAATAGTAACTCTACTAAAGAAGGCTTTTCCCACTCAATTTATGACTGGGATTTTATCTAAAATTTTACAGTTCTAAAATATTGCTTAAAGTATTTAATTCATATATATATATATTCATTTATTAGCTACATTTTTCTATTTGCCAGTCCTTGGGCTGTCAACTTATTTCTATAAAGTAATACACAGTACAGACTGGTATTATAATATAATGTGATTTTTCTCTTGTTAATGTGCTAAAAGGATTCAATATCATTGAGGGTTGAATTATCTTTATTTTCTTTAAATAAAGCCTACTTGGTCATAGTATTATTTAAATAAACTGTAAGATTTAATTTACAAGTTATTTTTAGCTTTTTTGCATTGATATGTGTGCTTTATTTTTTCATATAGATATCAAGCAATCATGCTTCACATAAAATCAAGTTGTTATATAATATCATCTAAGAAATGAAATGCCAGTCTAGGTTCAATGTAGGATACAGGATGCTTGGGGCTGGTGCACTGGGATGACCCAGAGAGATGGTATGGGGAGGGAGGTGGGAGGGGGCTCAGGATTGGGAATGTGTGTACACCTGTGGCAGATTCATGTTGATGTATGGCAAAACCAATACAGTATTGTAAAGTAAAATTAAGTAAAATTAAAAATAAATAAATAATAATATAAAGTAAAAAAAATCAAGTTGTTTATTGAATAATCTACTTTTTCTGACTGGATTAAAATGCAGTCTCCATTATATGTGAATTTCCATAATATATACATGGATTTGTTTTGAACTTTGCTCTCTTTCATTTATCTACTCTCCAACAAAGCTTTAGAGAATGTATTGATCTCATAGAGTAGGGCATTCTTCTTGTTCTTTTCAAGATGTTATATCTGTTCTTTTATGCTTTCCCCTTCCATCTGAACTGTGAAATTACATTGCCAAATCTCAATATCCTAGTGTGACTTAAATTGATACTAAATTGAATTTAAAGTCTGAAGAGAATTTATATCTTTATGATATTGACTCTCCTCATCTAAAATATAGCTGCTGCTACTGCTGCTGCTAAGTCACTTCAGTCGTGTCTGACTATGTGCGACCCCATAGACAGCAGCCCACCAGGTTCCCCGTCCCTGGGATTCTCCAGGCAAGAACACTGGAGTGGGTTGCCATTTCCTTCTCCAATGCATGAAAGTGAAGAGTGAAAGTGAAGTCGCTCAGTTGTGTCCGACTCTTAGCAATCCCATGGACTACAGCCTACCAGGCTCCTCCGCCCATGAGATTTTCCAGGCAAGAGTACTGGAGTGGGGTGCCATTGCCCTCTCTGAAAATATAGCTAGTATATATTTATTCAGATCTTTTTTGTCCTCTTCAGTTTTGCTGGAATCCTTTTTTTTTTTTTTTTTGACATGCAGTTTATTAATAATACTCTGTTAGACTCAGGTGTAATAAAGTGATTCAGTTATCTAAATATATATGTATATATGTATATTTTCATATTTTCCATTATAGATTATTATAAGGTGTAAATTATAGTTCCCTGTGCTACACACATATATCCTTGTTTCCTTGTTGCTTACCTAGTTCAAGTACTGTATAATAGTTTGTGTCTGTTAATCCCATACTCCTAATTTATCCTCTGTCCTACCTTTCCCTTTTGGTTACCATAAGTTTTTTTCTATGTCTGTGTATCTGTTTCTGCCTAGTATAATAGATTCATTTGTTGTATTTTTTAGATTCCACCTATAAGTGATATCCTATATTTGTCTTTCCCTGTCTTCTGACTTAGTATGATTTTCTGAGTTCAGCCATTTTGCTGCATATAGCAATATTTTATTACTTTCATAGCTGAGTAATTAATATTCTATTCTTTATGTAGACCCCCTTTTAAATCAAATCATCTGTTGATGGACACTTAGGTTGATCTTATGTCCTGTCTATTGTAAAAAGTACTGCTATGAACATTAGGGTGCACAAATCTTTTCAAATTAGAGTTTTCATCTTTTTTTAGATATATGCCCAGGAGTTGCTGGATAATATGATAAATTGATTTTTAGCCTTTTAAGGAACATCCATAGTGTTTTCCATAATGGCTGCACAAATTTACATTCTGAGTAACGCAGGATGGTTGCCTTTCTACACACCCTCTCCAGCCTTCATTATTTGTAGAATTTTGATGACAGCCATTCTGACTGGCATAAAGTGATATCTCATTGTAATTTTGACTTGTATTTCTCTAATAATTAATGATGTTGTGCATCTTTTCATGTGTCTGTTGGCAAGCTGTATGTTTTCTTTGCAAAAACATCCATTTAAGCCTTCTGTCCATTTTTCATTTATGTACTTTTTATTATAATGAGTTCTATGAACTGTTTGTATATTTTGAATTTTAATGCCTTTTTGGTTGCAGGGTTTGCAAATGTATTCTTCCATTCTGCAGGTTGTCTTTCATTTTGCTGATGCTTTCATTTACTGTGCAAAAGCTTTTAAGTTTGATCAGGTCCTGTTTATTTATTTTTGCTTTTATCTCTTTTGCTTTGGGAGGCTGGTCTAAGAAAATATTCCTGTGATTTATGTCAGAGAATGTTTTACCAGAGTTCTCTTCTAGGAGTTTTGTGGTGTCATGTCTATATTTAGGTCTCAAATGATTCTTCTTCTTTTGAGGGACTGTTCTAAATTCACTGATTTATGTAGTTGTCCAGCTTTCACAACAGCACTTGTTGAAGAGACTGTCTTTTCTCCATTGTATATTCGTGTCTCCTTTATCATAGATTAAGTGACGGAGGAGCCTGGTGGGCTGCAGTCCATGGGGTCATTAAGAGTCAGACACGACTGAGTGACTTACTTTCACTTTTCCCTTTCATGCACTGGAGAAGGAAATGGCAACCCACTCCAGTGTTCTTGCCTGGAGAATCCCAGGGACAGGGGAGCCTGGTGGGCTGCCGTCTATGGGGTCACACAGAGTCGGACACGACTGAAGCGACTTAGCAGCAGCAACAGCATGCTGTTTTGACTAGTATAGCTATGTAGTATTTTCTAAAGTCTGGAAAGTTTCGGCTTCCAGCTTTGTTGCTTTTTGCTCAGGGTTGCTTTGGCAATTTGGGGTCTTTTGTTAGTTTGATGTAAATTTTTGTTTGTTCCAGTCTTGAGAGAAATATCATGGGCATTTTGATAGGGATTGCATTAGGTATGTAGATTGCTTTTGGATAACATGGCCATTTAAACAACATTAATTATTCCAATCCAAGAGCTTGGAATATCTTTCCCTTTCTTTAAATCATCTTCAATTTCCTTTTACAGTTCTTGGTGGGTAGGTCTTTCACTTTGGTTAAATTTATTCCTAGGTGGTTTATTTTTTTTAATGCAACTTAAGTGGAATTTTAAAAAAACTTTCTCTTTCTGATATTTCATAGATAGTGTAAAAATGCAACAGATTTCTGCATATTAATCTAATATTCTATTATGTTGCTGAATTCATTTATTAGTTCTAGTAGTTTTTGTGTGGACCAGAATGGGCAAATTTAATTCAGATGACCATTATATCTACTTCTGTGGACAGAAATCCTTTAGAAGAAATGGAGTTGTGCTCATAGTCAACAAAAGAGTACAAAGTTCAGTACTTGGGTGCAATCTCAAAAATGAAAGAGCGATCTCTGTTTGTTTCCAAGGCAAACCAATCAGTATCACAGTAATCCAAGTCTATGCCCCACCCACTAATTCTGAAGAAGCTGAATTTGAATGGTTCTATTAAGACCTACAAGACCTTCTGGAATTAAGACCAAAAAAAGATGTCCTTTTCATCATAGAGGACTGAAATGCAAATGCAGGCATTCAAGAGCTATCTGGAGTAACAGGCAAATTTGGCTTAGAGTACAAAATGAAGCAAGGCAAGGCTAACAGAGTTTTGCCAAGAGAACACACTGGTCATGGCAAACACTCTCTTTCAACAACACAAGAGATGACTTTACACATGAACATCACTAGATGGTCAATACTGAGGTCAGACTGATTAAATTTTTTGCAGCCAAAGATGGAGAAGCTCTATAGAGTCAGCAAAAACAAGACTGAGAGCTGACTGTGGCTGAGATCATGAACTCCTTATTGCAAAATTCAGACTTAAATTGAAGAAAGTAGGCAAAATCACTAGACCATTCAGGTATGACCTAAATCAAGCCCCTTACAATTATACAGCAGAAGCAATAAATAGATTTAAAGGATTAGATCTGATAGACAGAGTGCCTGAAGAAGTATGGACAGAAGTTTCTAACACTGTACAGGAGGCAGTGATCAACACCATCCCCAGGAAAAGAAATGCAAAAAGGCAAAATGGTTGTTGAGGAGGCCTTACAAATAGCTGAGAAAAGAAGAGAAGCTAAAGGCAAAGGGGAAAAGGAAAGATATAGCATCTAAATGCAGAGTTCCAAAGAATAGCAAGGAGAGATAAGAAGCCTTCCTCAGTGATCAAAGCAAAGAAATAGAGGAAGCAATATAATAGGAAAGGCTAGAGATATCGTCAAGAAAATAAGAGATGCCAAGGGAATATTTCATGCAAAGATGGACACAATAATGGACAAAACAGAAGAAGATATTAAGAAGAGGTGACAAGAATACACAGAAAGCTATCCAAAAAAGATCTTAATGACCCATATAACCACTACAGTGTGATCACTCATCGAGAGCCAGACCTCCTAAAATGCAAAGTCAAGTGGGTCTTAGGAAGCATCACTATGAACAAAGCTAGTGGAGGTGATGAAATTCCAGCTGAGCTATTTCAAATCCTAGAAGATGATGCTGTTAAAGAGGTGCACTCAATATGCCAGCAAATTTGGAAAACTCAAGTGGCTACAGGACTGGAAAAGGTCAGTTTTCATTCCAATCCCAAAGAAAGGCAATGACAAAGACTTTTCAAACATCTGCATAATTGCTTTCTTCTCACATGCTAGCAAAGGAATGCTCAAAATTCTCCAAGTGAGGCTTCAACAGTACATGAACTTAGAACTTCGACATGTTCAAGCTGGATTTTTAAAAGGCAGAAGAACTAGAGATCAAATTGTCAACATCTGTTGGATCATAGAAAAAGCAAGAGAATTCCAGAAAAACATTTACTTCTGCTTCACTGAATATTCTAAAGCCTTTGATTGTGTTGATCACAACAAACTGTGGAAAATTCTTCAAAAGGTGGGAATACCAGACCACCTATCTGCCTCCTGAGAAATCAGTGTGCAGGTCAAGAAGCAACAGTTAGAATCGGACATGGAACAACAGACTAGTTCCAAATTCGGAAATGTGTACGTCAAGGCTGTATATTGTCACCCTGCTTATTTAACTTATATGCAGAGTACATCATGTGAAATGCCAGACTGAATGAAGCACAAGCTGAAATCAAGATTACAGTGAGAAATATCAATAACTTCAGATATGCAGATGACACCACCCTTATGGCAGAAAGTGAAGAGGAACTAAATAGCCTCTTGATGAAAGTGAAAGAGGAGAGCAAAAAAAAAAAAAAAACTGGCTTAAAACTCAACATTCAAAAAAATAAGATCATGGCATCTGGTCCCATCACTTCATGGCAAATAGATGGGGGAACAATGGAAACAGTGACAGACTTTTTCTTCAACTCTGAAATCACTGCAGATGATGACTGAAGCCATGAAATTAAAAGATGCTTGCTCCTTGGAAGGAAAGCTATGACAAATCTAGACAGCATATTGAAAAGAAGAGACATTATTTATTGACAAAGTCCATCTAGTCAAAACTATGTTTTTTCCAGTAGTCTCTTTTGGATGTGAGAGTTGGACCATAAAGAAACTCTTTCAAAAAATTGCAGAGGAAGGAAAACTTCCAAACACATTCTATGAGGCCACCATCACCGTGATTCCAAATCCAGACAAAGACAACACAAAAAAAGAAAACTACAGGCCTTCCAACCATCCATCCTCTGTCATCCCCTTCTCCTCCTGCCTTCAATCTTTCTCTGCATCAAAGTCTTTTCTGGGAAAGACTGAAGGCAGCAGGAGAAGGGGATGTCAGAGGATGAGATGATTGGTGGCATCATGGACTATATGGACATCAATTTGAGTAAGTTCTGGGAGTTGTTGATGGACAGGGAAGCCTGGCATGCTGCAGTCCATGGTGTTACAAAGAGTCGGACACCACTGAGTGACTGAACTGATACTGATACTACTGATAGAGGACAATATCACTGATGAACACAGATACAAAAATCCTCAACAAATTTTAGCAAACAGAATACAGCAATGCATCAAAAGAACTCATACACCATGATCAAGTTGATTTATTCCAGGGATGCAAGGATTTTTCATATACACAAATCAGTCAATGTGATACACCATATAAACAAATTGAAAGATAAAAACCAGGTGGTCATCTCAATAGATGCAGAAAATGCCTTTGACAAAATTCAGCCCCATTTATGATTAAAACTCTTCAAAAATGGGCATATAAGGAACCTACCTTAACATAGTAAAGGCCATATATGATAAGCCTACAGCAGACATTATCCTCAATGGTGAAAAACTGAAAGCATTCCCCCTAAGATCAGGAAGAAGACAATGGTGTCCACTTTCACCACTATTATTCAACATAGTTCTGGAAGTTCTAGCTTCAGCCATTAGAGGAGGAAAAGAAATAAAAGGAATCAAAATTGGAAAAGAAGTAAGCTTTCACTGTCTGCAGATGACATGATACTGTACACAGAAAACCATAAACATGGTATCAGAAAATTAATAGAGCTAATCAGTGAATTTAGCAAAGTTGCAGGATAAAAAAATCAATACACAGAAATCACTTGCATTTCTAGATACTCTGGACATGGAACAACAGACTGGTTCCAAATAGGAAAATGAGGACATCAAGGCTGTACATTGTCACCCTGCGTATTTAACTTATATGCAGGGTACATCATGAGAAATGCTGGGCTGGAAGAAGCACAAGCTGGAATCAAGATTGCCAGGAGAAATATCAATAACCTCAGATATGCAGATGACACCACCCTTATGGCAGAAAGCGAAGAGGAACTAAAAAGCCTCTTGATGAAAATGAAAGAGGAGAGTGAAAAAATTGGCTTAAAGTTCAACATTCAGAAAACTAAGATCATGGCATCTGGTCCTATCACTTCATGGGAAATAGATGGGGAAACAGTGGAAACAGTGTCAGACTTTATTTTTGGGGGCTCCAAAATCACTGCAGATGGTGACTGCGGCCATGAAATTAAAAGACATTTACTCCTTGGAAGGAAAGTTATGACCAACCTAGATAGCATATTCAAAAGCAGAGACATTACTTTGGCAACAAAGGTCCGTCTAGTCAAGGCTATGGTTTTTCCAGTGGTCATGTATGGATGTGAAAGTTGGACTGTGAAGAAAGCTAACCACTGTTGAATTGATGGTTTTAAACTGTGGTGTTGGAGAAGATTCTTGAGAGTCCCTTGGACTGCAAGGAGATCAACCAGTCCGTTCTAAAGGAGATCAGTCCTGGGTGTTCTTTGGAAGGAATGATGCTGAAGCTCCAATTCTTAGGCCACCTCATGCAAAGAGTTGACTCATTGGAAAAGACTCTGATGTTAGGAGGGATTGGGGGCAGGAGGAGAAGTGGATGACAGAGGTTGAGATGGCTGAATGGCATCACTGACTCGATGGACGTGAGTTTGAGTGAACTCCGGGAGTTGATGATGGACAGGGAGGCCTGGCGTGCTGCAATTCATGGGGTTGCAAAAAGTCAGGCACAACTCAGTGACTGAACTGAACTGAACTGAACAATGAAAAATCAGAAGGAGAAATTAAGGAATCAATCCCATTCACCATTGCAACAAAAAAAAATTAAATATTTAGGAATAAACTTAACTAACAAGACAAAGAACTGTACACAGAAAATTATGACACTGATGAAAGAAATCAAAGAGACATGAACAGATGGAGAGATATTCCATATTCCTGGGTAGGAAGAATCAATACTATGAAAATGGCTATACTATCAAATACAATTTATAGATTCAATATGATCTCTATTAAATTACCAATGACATTTTTCACACAACTAGAATAAAAAAATTCACAATTCATATGGAAACACAAAAGACTTAGAATAGCCAAAGCAGTCTTGAGAAAGAAGAATGCAACTGGAGAAATCAACCTTCCTGACTTCAGATTATACAACAAAGCTATAGTCATCAAGACAGTGTGGTACTGGCAAAAAACAGAAATATGAACCAATGGAACAAGATAGAAAACCCAAAAATAAACCCATGCACCTATGGGTACCTTATTTTTGACAGAGGAGGCAAGAGTATACAGTGGGGAAAGGCAGCCTCTTCAATAAATTGTGCTGGGGAAACCAGACAACTTCATGTAAAAGAATGAAATTATAACACTTCCTAACACCAGACACAATGATAAAATGGAATAAAGACCTAAATGCAAGACCAGAAACTATAAACTCTTAGAGGAAAACATAGGCAGAACACTCAATGACATATATAAAAGCAAGATCCTTTATGATCCACCTCCTAGAGTAATGGAAATAAAAGCAAAAGTAAACAAGTGGGACCTGATTAAACTTAAAAGCTTTTTCAAAGCAAAGGAAGTAATTAGGCAGGTGAAAAGACAATGCTCAGAATGGGAGAAAATAGTAGCAAACGAAACAACTGACAAAGGATTATTTCCAAAATATACAAGCAGCTCGTACAACTCAATACCAGAAAAACAAACAACCCGATCGAAAGGTGGGAAAAGGCCTAAACAGACATTTCTACAAAGAAGACATACAGATGACTAACAAACACATGAAAAGATGCTCAACATCACTCATTATTAGAAAAATGCAATTCAAAACTACAATGAGATATCACCTCACACCAGGCAGAATGGCCATCATCAAAAATCTATAAACAATAAATTCTGGAGAGGTTGTGGAAAAAATGGAATGCTCTTGCACTGTTGGTGGAAATGTAAATTCAGACTGCCTTTATGGAAGATAGCATGGAGATTCCTTAAAAAAAACCTACAAATAAAACAACCATATGAACCACCAATCCCACTCCTAGGCATATACCCTGAGGAAGTTCAGTTCAGTTCAGTTCAATGGGCCAAAATTGAAAAAGACACATGTATCCCAGTGTTCACTGCAGCACTATTTATAATAGTTATAACAGTGAAGCAACCTAGAAGTCCACTGACAGATGAATGGATAAAGAAGTGGTGGCACATATATGCAATGGAATATTACTCAGCCATAAAAAGGAATGCCTTTGAGTCAGTTCTAATGAGTTGGATGAACCTAGAACCTATTGTACAGAGTGAAGTGAGTCAGAAAGAGAAAAGTAAATATTATATTCTAATGCCTATATACGGAATCTAGAAAAATGGTACTGAAGAATTTATTTACAGGGCAGCAATGGAAAAACAGACATAGAGAACAGACTTATGGACATGGGGAGAGGGGAGGAGAGGGTGAGATGTATGGAAACAGTAACATCAAAACTTATATTACCGTATGTAAAATAGAGAGCCAACAGGAATTTGCTGTATAGCTCAGGAAACTCAAACAGGGGCTCTGTATCAACCTAGAGGAGTGGGATGGGGAGAGAGATAGGAGGGAGGTGCAGAGGGAGGGGATATATGTATACCTATGGCTGACTCATGTTGAGATTGGAAAGAAAACAGCAAAATTCTGTAAAGCAATTATCGTTCAATTAAAAAATAAATTAATTTTAAAAAAAGTTGAGCACAAAGAATTGATGCTTTTAACTCTGGTGCTGGAGAAGACTCTTGAGAGTCCCTAAAATAGCAAGGAGATCAAACTAGTCCATCCAAAGGGAAATCAGTCCTGAATATTCGTTGGAAGACTGATCCTGAAGCTGAAGCTCCAGTACTTTGGCCACCTGATGCAATGAACTGACTCTTTGGAAAACACCTGATGCTGGGAAAAATTGAAAGCAGGAGAAGGGGACCACAGAGGATGAGATGGTGCGATGGCATCACTGACTCAATGGACATGAGTTTGAGCAAGCTCCGGGAGTTGGTGATATATAGGGAAGACTGGCTTGCTGCAGTCCATGGGGTCGCAAAGAGTTGGCCACAACTAAGCAACTGAAATGAATTGAACTGAAACATTGTGCTAAGTATCATAAATACATTATTTCATATCACCTTTACTACCATCTTACAAAGATTTATAACATTTGTATTATTCACATGAGAAAAATGAGATTTAGAGGAGTGACATTATGTAAATTACCCAGAGACCCAGAGGTATTAAGCTGGAAAATAATCCAGACTGTTTAATTCCAAAGGCTTTATCAGTCAGTTCAGTTCAGTTCAGTAGCTCAGTCGTGTCCGACTCTTTGCGACCCCATGAATCACAGCACGCCAGGCCTCCCTGTCCCGGAGTTCACTCAGACTCACATCCATCGAGTTAGTGATGCCATCCAGCCATCTCATCCTCTGTCGTCCCCTTCTCCTCCTACCCCCAATCCCTCCCAGCATCAGGGTCTTTTCCAGTGAGTCAACTCTTCGCATGAGGTGGCCAAAATACTGGAGTTTCAGCTTTAGCATCATTCCTTCCAAAGAAATCCCAGGGTTGATCACCTTCAGAATGGACTGGTTGGATCTCCTTGCAGTCCAAGGGACTCTCAAGAGTCTTCTGCAACACCACAGTTCAAAAGTACCAATTCTTCGGCGCTCAGCCTTCTTCACAGTCCAACTCTCACATCCATACATGCTGTATACTCAACCTCTATTCAACTTCGCTTCCTGTCTTGTGTACTTACAAGTCCATCATTCCCTTCAATTTATGCCATGAAATGCAATCCTCCATTATTTATCCTCCAGATCACTATCATCAATTGTTAAAGGACATTTGCAAAAATGTGAAATGATTGCAATGCTTTCATTACTAATACACATCAATGGATCCATTCACAGAATAGAATAAAAACCAGTATTCCTACCCTGACAAAAAGGAAGATATTTTATTATCTGTATTTAGCATACTTCTCTAGATTCATTTCTTATACATCCTACATTTCTATCTGGCCCTAAAATATCAACAATATGATGTATTTTCATTTTAGCTTTCTAATGTATATATTATTATTACCATTTTATAGATATAGAAACAGAGATGCCAGTGAGTTAAACAAGTTCCTTTAACAATTTAGTTATAGAATCAGAATTTTAACTGAGGAAAATTTTGTTTCCTAATCCTATGGGCCACACTAGCATATTGCAAATAAAGGATTTTAGAACTAAAGCAAAGATTTCCTTTTTCCTTTAGCTTATCCAATAGTTATCCCATCACCTAGAATGTCAGGCTCAATTACCATACATTTTTCAATAATGAAGACAAAGTAACTTATTAGATTACCACAACTTAAGAACAATGTTTCTAAAACTGTGATAATTTTTTATTCCACAGTTTATCGAATGCCCATGTGTCTGCATAAATAAGTGAAAACAATGTCACATTAAAACAAAGGCAGTATATATCTACTTCAATTAGTTTCCTATTAACTAAGAATTAATTCACAAAACAAATCTAATTAGACAATACTTTAAGAGGATACAAGGACACAATACTAAGACAAAGTAGAACCCTTAGTCAACTAAACTTACAATCAAGAATATCATCTCTTTGGAAGAATCAAAGAAAGTTTTTGATACTGTCTACATTTTAAAATTTTAATATGAACCAAAGCTTAAAGCACACTAGATGTTTTTAACAAATCACAGCTTATGCTACTGTTTATTATCTAGCTTCTGTGAGCAATAATCAACTAAAAAAAAAGATTAATCCAACCTAACAATATATATTTGCCCTCATTATTATTGCTGTATTACAACATAATTCTGAAGTGTTTGTAAATGCTCAGCCAAAAGATGCTATGTAAATAAAAGTAGTTGTAATTACAGTTATTTGGGGTGATAGGTTTAAAAAGTTCATGCATTCTCTTCCATTGTAATAACATAATAAGAGAAAATATCTAAGAAATTATGTTAGAACTGGACATAATCCAAGTTATCATTTCCAAGAGAAATTCACTAACTCTATATGATGCCTCTTCCAGTAACTAAATGAAAGCAGCACAGGTAATTATACCAGAGAAATGGCACAATGATTCATGGGTTGAAAGGAATAGGAGAATGTGACTCATCAATGAAGATACATTTTAAGGAAAGAGCAAAGGGTATATTGAATTAAAGGGTTATAATTTAATAGTTGTCATTTCTGAAGCTTACAAGAAAACTTTACTATAAAAAATAACAAAATTGTAAAAATGGTTACTGATGAAATCAGAGGACTAAAGCTTAAGGGTTTTTTTGTTTGTTTGTTTTTGTCTGTCTTTTTTTAAAGAGACAGAGTTCTTGTATGATAGAAATCTTAGTCAAAATAAGTTTAGGAAAATTCTCCTCTTATTATATTTTTCCATATGTCATCCTTTTATTATATTTTTCCACATGTCAAATTTGGAATTTTTCCTGTGATCTGTGAAATGTGATATCTCACCTTTATTTGCTTTAACTCTATTTGCTTAAAGTCCCAATCAAACTGCTAAGAATTGATCATATGAAAGGAAACTGAAAAGGGAGTTCACTAGATATGTGAAATGAGAATATGGAACCAGTAGTCAGTACCTAATAACTGCTTAATTTACGATGTAAAGATGAAGTGTCTCCCATGTATAATTTAACAAAAGTCCTAGTCTCCATCACAATATTATGTATTTCATATTTCAAGCAGAAGTTTCCTATGTTCTTCATCTAAAAATATCTGACATTATTACCATTTTGCCAAATAAAAGTTTGTAAGGCTTAGTATAGCCATTCAGCAACTAAAACTATACCAGCAGTATGCTATGTAAATTTGCTATAAGTTGTTTTTGTTAACTACTCTAACATCAATGCTATTCACTTCCTTTTCTTTTATGATAACGTTTGCCTTTATTTTGGAAAGGCTTTGTGGTGAGTCAGAACAAGTAAAAAAATGAAACTTTCATAACTACTTAAAAGTAGATACAAAGATTCTTGAGAGTGGAAAGAACATAACAACTGGAGAATGGTGTCAGTGACATATTGAGATTGCAGACACTCCATTCAACATAGCCCCAGCTCTTTCATCTGTCTGTTCACCTGACTCCCTCGCCTTAATTTATTTGTCACTATATCGCATATTGGGCTTCCCAGGTGGCACCAATGGTAAAGAATCTGCATGCCAATGCAGGAAATGTAACAGGTTGGGTTCCTTCCCTAGATCAGGAAGACCCCCCTGGAGGAGGACACGGCTACTCACTCCAGTATTCTTGCCTGGAGAATCCCACGGACAAAGGAGCCTGGCAGGCTACAGTCCATAGGGTCTCAAAGAGTTGGATGTGGCTAAAGCTACTTAGCATGCATGCATAGTGCATATTGACTTCCAATATACTACATGATTCACTAATTTACATTTCTCTAATCTGTTGACTCCTTCTAAAATAACTATGGGATTCTGATAGGGATGCATTTGTAGAGCAAATGAATACTTTTACAGAGTGAATGAACAAAGTATAATTGAACAAAGCCCATTTCTATCTAACATTTGGCAATAAGATCCAAAACAGGTGACAATCAGTAGGTACTTGATAAAACTTATTTATGATGTTGAATAATATTCTGACCTCAAAATGAAAAAGCCTTAGTGATCTCTTAGTGAATTTCTGTTCTGCAACATTACATGCTGGTGGGCTGCCGTCTATGGGGTCGCACAGAGTCAGACACGACTGAAGCGACTTAGCAGCAGCAGCAGCAGCAGATAGTCTTTAACAATAAACCTAAGTATATATTTTCTCCAGTTTATTTTGGGGAATAAAATAAATTGACCAAAAACTAAGAAAACATTTGTATTCATGATTTTAAAGTTATTACATTTATTTATATTCAGATAAAAATGTAGCCCCTGATTTAATATCTGTTTTGGACTTCCCTGGTGGCTCAGATGGTTAAGTGTCTGCTTCCAATGTGGAAGACCTGGGTTCAATCCCTGGGAAGGGAAGATCTCCTGGAGAAGGAAATGGCAACCCACTCCAGTATTCTTGCCTGGAAAATCACATGGACAGAAGAGCCCGGTAGGCTACAGTCTATGGGGTCACAAAGAGTCGGACACGACTGAGAGACTTCACTTCACTCACCATATTTTTGATAAAGTCATTTTTGAAAGGTTTTTATTCAACAACATGGTGGCATTCTTTTCCTAACATTCATATATTATTAGAAAATAATTATTTTTATTCATTGAATTTAAAAATATATTAATAAGAAAAGAAAGTGATAACAGATGGTTTGATATATAGTCCAAAATAATCCTCTATATTTTATTTATGTAGAAACAAATTTAGCATATAAATACTTTATTTTTTTTTAGCATATAAATACTTTAAGACTTATAGCTAACAGTAAATATGAAAATCGAAACAGGAAACTGCCTTTTTTCTAGGATAAATTAAAAAAAATATTTCTTTCTTTTTCAAATTCTTTTTCCATTAGGCAGAGTTCCCTGCACTTTACAGTAGGTTCTTATTGGTTCTCTATTTTAAATACAATAGTGTGTTCATTTCAGTCTCAAACTCCCAATATATCCCTCCTTCTCCCTTCTCCCTCTCTGTCCCTGGTAGCCGTTAAGTTTTTCCTCCATGTCTGTGAGTCTGGTAAACTGCCTTTTTAATACATATTATATGCCAGATATAAGTATCAAAATAATAATACCTCTTAAGAAGATAGAAAAGATGAGAATATGAAAATTATTTAAAAATGCAAAACTGGAAAAATCCATTTTCCATGAATGACACGTGGGTTTAAGTTATTCTTATAAAGAGAGTGCCTTTGCTAATGGTCACATGGGCTTCCCTCATAGCTCAGTTGGTCACATAGGCTTCCAGGGTAGCTCAAACGGTAAAGAATCTGCCTGCAACACGGGAGACCTGGGTTTGATGCCTGATCCCCTGGAGAATGGCATGACAATCCACACCAGTAACCTTGCCTGGATAATTCCTTGGACAGAGGAGCCTGGTGGGCTACAGTTCATGGGGTTGCAAAGAGTCAGACACGACTAAGCAACTAACACTTTCAATGGTCACATAGCATAACAAGTTTTAAACATAAAACACTTATATTTAAACATAAACACTTCCTTGAGTGGCAAACTTGAATTCTTCATAGATGAGGAGGGTCAAATGACTATTTTCCCTTTTATTTATGTTCTGGTTTTATAAATAATTTGGGGGATAGAATTCATCATCAAAATACTTTCCAAAGGGAACTCCAGGTAGAAGCTGAGATTAAACATGGAGTATCATTAATCTTTGTCTTTTTTACCATGGTAATATATACTCTGGTTTAAAGGCTGTAGTAGGTATTGGTGTTTTTCAGCTTATTTCTGGTTCTACTCCTTCTGACCTGTGGTAGAAGTTTATTTCCTGGTCCCCATAAAATTAGATGTGGCCTTGTGACTTTCTCTGGCCAGTGAAATATGTGTGGACTTGTTCTGGGTCTCTACAACATGGAGTGTAGTACCTGCTAATTTTCCACCATGTTCCTTTTTCATTTTATAAGCAACTAGTAAGGCAACTTAGCAGCAGCAGCAATAACAATATAGATGATGGATTCTCCATTATTCTGCATTCCTGAGTGAAGATGACATACAATAGAGGTTTCAGCTAATAGAAAAATGAAAGAAATGAATTTTTGCTATATGAAGCCAGTGACATTTGTGGGTAGTGTGTTACAACACATTCTAACCTGTCTAAGTGATATAGAAATTGTTAGTTTACAGAGAGGACTTGATTTTAAAAGTTATAGTATGAAAACTTAGCTTAAAGTTTAGCTGTCTGGCAGGAAGGAAACCGTCACAGTGAAAATAAGGGTGTAGCACTCATCAAATTATTTTAATTAAACAAATTGCTCAGGGAACAGAAACACTGGAAAGTCCAGAACTTTCCTTACATCAAGAAAATGAACAGAAATTCAGAAAAAAAAAGTTTAAAATAGAGGATTTTGATGCTGACTTACACAGGTTTCAGAAGCATCAATGGAAGATTTTCAGGAAATGAGAGAAATAGTATACGGAGTCAGAAAAAGCAGAATACAGAGCTAAATGGAGATTCGAATCTAAGGAATGAGAGATAGTAAGAGTCCTAGCTTTTCGTGGGATATAAAAGGAAAAGGAACACAGGACATTAGGAGAAAATTTCAGTGGTCTCAAGGAAGATAGTTTTAGCAAGGCTGTGAGTGTTGATATGAGAGAAGGGTTGAGGTGTTTTACTCTTGCTATGTTGGTATTCTCTAGACATCCAGAAATGGAGGTGTTCAAAGGAGTGATTCTACCCTAAGCATAACAGCTCTCTCTGACTTGTGCTGTAAAAGTGCTCTAAGATTCTAGAGAGGGAGTCTTTCTCCTAGCATACTGATACTCTCTTCAACACTGTAAATGGTCAGTTATTAATCTCTCCTTGTGACACTTCTTTCTACCTTGTATTATTAACATTTATGTACAACTTTTATCTTTCACAATAGACAATAGGCTTCTTGAAGTGATATTTGAGTCTTATTTCTTTTTAAATTAATCATTAAATAGTGTCTGAAATGTGTTAGAATATTCTTCTTTTGTTCAATCAGTGAGAAATAACTATTTTGTTCCAAGTATTGTATGAAATACAGTAGGCAGACAAAAATGAACAAGGCATACTACATGATTATATTACTCAGGGTTCTCCAGAGAAACAGGACCTGTGTGTGTGTGTGTGTGTGTGTGTGTGTGTGTGTGTGTGTGTGTGTTCGTAGAGAGAAAGAGAAATTCAGGAACTGGTTTAGAGGCTTGGTAAATCTAAAATTTGTTGAGTATGTTGGCAGGCTGGAAATACGCAGAACAGTTGCAGTTTGAATCCAAAGGTAGTCTACTGGCAGAATTCCTTCTGCTCAAAAGAGATCAGAGGAAGTTTCAGTCATTCAGTGATGTCTGACTCTTTGCCATCCCATGGACTATAGCCCATGGACTAAGCTCTTCTGTCCATGGAATTCTCCAGGCAAGAACACTGGAGTGGGTTGCCACCAGGGATCGAACCCAGGTTTTCAGCATTGCAGGCAGATTCTTTACTGTCTGAGCCACAGCAATTACCCTTTTGTTCTATTAAGGTCTTTAAATGATTAAATAAGCCCCACCCACGTTATGGAGAGTAATCTGCTTAACTCTAAATCCACCAATTTTAAACTTTAATCTCATCCAAAAATATCTTCACAGAAACATCCAGAACCATCAAATATCTGGGCACTTTGGCTCAAACAAGTTGATTCACAGAGTTAATCTTCATACTCATCATAAAAATCACTAAAAAGAAGTATAGTAGGGAAAAGACATGTATTAAAGGGCATGCCCAATATAATGAATTGATGAATAGGGCAAAATGGTAATAGATTTGGAGTATGAAGTCCAATCCAAACTGAGAGGCCAAGAAAGATTTCTAAAAGAAGGTGTCCAATCATTAATAAAAATGAAGATTTATCCTGATAATGTATATGTGCATGTATATTTGCCTGTGTATTGCAGAAGTAGAAGTAGTAGCAGTAATGGTAATGGGGTAAATTTGGGCAGGATAGTCCAATAAGCTTGGAACTTTTCTTGGAAATTCAGTGGAAAATTTTCAGATGAAAGTGTCAGGATCAGATGTGAATTTAAGGACAATCACATTTCTATCAGGTAGTAGACTGGAACAGGGAAAGGACAAATACTCCAATTTAATCAACTAAAAAATATGTAGTCAGAATCACCTTAAACTGTATTACTGTTTTACTCCTAGGGCTATTTCTTCTGTTGTGATTTTGTTGAGATTAAATTATATGTGATCCAAAATAGTTTAATTAATAACTGATATTAAATACATAGCATTGAAAGAAGATATACAGCACATTTCTGTGAGCCTGCAATAAATCCACCCAACATAAGCATGCTGATGTGACAGATTTTTAGCAAAAGATCTGCCCTCACTCAACACGTGCATTCCAACTCTGAACCTCATCCACACTCCCCTTGCTGCCTGGTTTACTCCCTTGAATTGCTTTTGTAAGTGTGTTTCTCTCCTAACAAATTTTAATTTATTTTGAGAGCACTCTAAATTTAACATGGGAAACCATCAATATTTTATCATAGTAGGTTCTGAATAAATATTGTTTAAATACATAGATAAATAAAAACAGACTATTTTCAACTTCTGAAATTATTTTAATTACCCAAGTTCTCAGGAGTAATTCGGAGAAGGCCATGGCACCCCACTCCAGTACTCTTGCCTGGAAAATCCCATGGACGAAGGAGCCTGGTGGGCTGCAGTCTGTAGGGTCATGAAGAGTCGGACACGACTGAGCGACTTCACTTTCACTTTTCACTTTCATGCACTGGAGAAGGAAATGGCAACCCACTCCAGTGTTTTTGCCTAGAGAATCCCAGGGACAGGGGAGCCTGGTGGGCTGCCGTCTATGGGGTCGCACAGAGTCGGACAAGACTGAAGCAACTTAGCAGCAGCAGCAGGAGTAATTAAATGTCCTTCTGAGTAATGTAGTACATAACCACTATGAAAGGGAAGACACATCACTTGTTAAATTGGAAACTGTTTTAATTGAAAAACAAAATAGTTGTAAACTGATTTCTGAGAGCATGCTGTCTTTGATCCATCCATACTAGACAAAGAAAGATCATTGGATAATTGGTTTGTCTTAAATAATTGCTTCTGGATAGTTGTCAGAAACTATTGCCTAGTTCAAATACCCTTGTTAACTGTGCTAATTTGAAGTGGTACTATGTATTTTGGGCTTCCCAGGTGGCGCTAGTGGTAAAGAACCCACCTGCCAATGCAGGAAATGTAAGAGAAGTGGGTTCAGTCCCTAGGTTGGGAAGATCCCCTGGAGGAGGGTATGGCAACCCACTCGAATATTCTTGCCTGGAGAATCCCATGGGCAGAGAAGCCTGGTGGGCTACAGTCTGTGGAGTCGCAAAGAGTTGGACATGAATGAAATGACTTAGCATGCACACATGTACTTTGTATTTAAAATAATAAAATGTCTTAATAAGCTAAAACTGGTGTATTCTAAGCCATTTGTGATTAAAATGACTACATAGTTTGTATTTTAATACATATTATTTCTTTAAATAAAATAGGAATTTTTTGCATTGAATGGTAGTGAATGCTAGTGAATGAGATAATTTGAAGTCACAATCTTCTTGCTTGTGCAAACATTATTTTATTTTGGGTTAAGCCCATCAATGTGATATAACTTGGAGCTATAAGAACAAAATACGGTCACTGAATCATAGCCCCATTGAAATTCATGACACTATATTGAACCATTCTTTGGTTTTATGAAATGTAAACTAAAAGTAATGAACTGAGATAAAACCAGATGAAAAGAAAACAATTTTTGTACAAATCCAAAAGGAGAAAGAAACTGCTTAAACACCTCAGGGATACAATAGCTGTTATTTGTAAAAAGTTTCTATGATCAACACAATTATTTTTCCTCATTAGCAAAATATGCATACTGATCTCTCTTTTAGGAAGACTCTACGTATCATATCCATCCCTAAATGAGCCATACTTCCTCTTGAAAAGCCCTTCTGGACATGGTTATTGATCTAATAAAAAACTTCAAATTCTGCAATATTTACACAGGAAATTTTCTCCAGGTGTTATTACATGCCCTTGCTCTCTGCCTGCATCCACACAACTGGACAGAACTGATGAAAAACACAGAAGCTCGCTGACCTCACTTCACATTATGACTTTTAAATGAAGGAGATCTTCACTGCTGTTTATAAGTAAAGTATGCAATTCCCAGACGACACAGGCTTTCATACTAGAGTTAGCTATATTTTCTCTAAACAATTATTTTCCTAATTCTCTTTTGAACTCAATCCAGTCAGGCTTTTACATAACTTCACATATGTGAAATGAGCACCTAACACTCCTGATATTTCCACGTTCCCCATAATGTGTACTTAAAATCTTTCCCATTTCATACTTCCAATTGCTCATCCCCAAATCCTTGAATCCACCTTTAAAATCCTTCTTTTTTTCTCCACCCTACAAAGAATCCATTGACAAATTCTGCAATTCCATCTTTAAAAAGTATTGTAAAAACAGGCCAATTCTTATATCTGCACTCCTGCCAGCTTGTTCCAAGCCAATGTGATATCTTGCCTGAATCCATGCCCTACTTATTGGTCCCCTTGCTTCTGCTTTGCTCTATGTCAATCTATTTTTCACATAGCAGCAAAAGCAAGTCACTCCTCTGCTCAAAATCATGCAGTGGTTTCCCCTAGTCACTCTGTAAAAAAGAAAAAGTTTTTCTATGTTGTACAAGGCCTTAGATCAAGCATATTTTTACATTTTTAACCTTATCATCAACTCTGCTGGTTCTCTCTCTGTTTCAGCTGTAATGTCATTCTTGCTGTTTTTCGATCACAGCAGATAGGCAGACAGGGTATTATCTCACACTCGTCTTACTTACAGATCTCACATATGTACATACATACATGTATATGTGTGTACATATACATATACTGTGTATGTTCAGTCATGTCCGACTCTTTGTGGCCCCATGGACTGTATCCCACCAGGTTCCTCTGTTCATGGAATTTTTCCAGGCAAGAATTCTAGAGTGGAATTGCCATTTCCTTCTCCAGGGGATCTTCCTGATCCATATGTATATGTGAATGTACCTTACACCAGCGGGCTCAGTGGTAAAGAATCTGCCTGCCAAGCAGGAGACATGGGTTCAATTCCTGGCTGGGAAGGTCCCTGGGAGACAGAATGGCAACCCACTCCAGTATTCTTCCCTGGGAAATCCCATGGAGAGGAGCCTGGTGGCCAACAATCCATGGGGAGGCAAAAGAGTCAGACACAATTTAGTGACTAAACTGCAACAACAATAATCTTATTTCAATAAACTGGCTTTTTGGGAAATAGTCCTAATTTGTAAACTTGGTAAATTCTATGGTATTCTTGGAGCTGAATTGCATCCTATGTCATCATATTCCACATTCAGTGACTTTATATTAGTAGCCTGAAATTGATCATGTTTATCATATAACATGTGATAATAACTGTTGAATGAATGAATTAGTAAGTCAGGAAAATTCAAAGAAAATTGTTGTCTTCCAGTTGGAGGAAACAAAGAAATTTAATACAGCAATAGCACATGACCATAAAATCAAGTGGTTTTTGGACATATGAAACACAATGGAAAGGAAACTGCTGAAACAGAGAGGAAACAGAGAGGAAACAGTTAAGAATACGGTGAATAATTGGTGATGAAACATGCAGCTTAAAATAACTCACAGTCTGAACCATCAATACCCAAATATTTACTATAATAGCTTACAAAATTTTATTCAGGACTTGACAGCTGAATAGGAAAGCTTGCTGTTATAAATTTGCAAATACAATGAAGCAGTTATGACTAAACTATTTCTTAGGATCAATCTTCACAATCATATTGATTAACTCATGATTCATCATCATATCATCTTCCCAGTACTGTTGAGTGAAAATGTCTTCCAATAAAGTGAAAAAGTCTCTGAAAAAAGTAGGTACGTGTATGAGACCTTTAAAAGCCTTTAAATTAAGAAAAAGATGGAATTGATAAAGAATATTTTAAGAGATAAATAATAAAAGTCATAGGGTTAGCCAAGGACATCAACATCTATGTTGTTTTGCTTTTTATGAAAAAAAAAACCCCAGCTGTCATAGAGTTATTTCCATAAATATTAACACTCTTCCTCAAGCAAAACATAACATATTTGAAAAATCAAAAGTTAAAGAGCACCTTGTAAGGAATCGCCACACGGTTCTCCATAGTGGCTGTACTATTTTGCATTCCCACCAACAGTGTAAGAGGGTTCCCTTTTCTCCACACCCTCTCCAGCATTTATTGCTTGTAGACTTTTGGATTGCAGCCATTCTGACTGGTGTGAAATGGTATCTCATTGTGGTCTTGATTTGCATTTCTCTGATAATGAGTGATGTTGAGCATCTTTTCATGTGTTTGTTAGCCATCTGTATGTCTTCTTTGGAGAAATGTCTATTTAGTTCTTTGGCCCATTTTTTGATTGGGTCATTCATTTTCCTGGAATTGAGCTGCATAAGTTGGTTGTATATTTTTGAGATTAGTTGTTTGTCAGTTGTTTCACTTGCTATTATTTTCTCTCATTCCGAAGGCTGTCTTTTCACCTTGCTTATAGTTTCCTTTGTTGTGCAGAAGCTTTTAATTTTACTTAGGTCCCATTTGTTTATTTTTGCTTTTATTTCCAGTATTCTGGGAGGTGGATCATAGAGGATCCTGCTGTGATTTATGTCAGAGAGTGTTTTGCCTATGTTCTCCTCTAGGAGTTTTATAGTTTCTGGTCTTACGTTTAGATCTTTAATCCATTTTGAGTTTATTTCTGTGTATGGTGTTAGAAAGTGTTCTAGTTTCATTCTTTTACAAGTGGTTGACCAGTTTTCCCAGCATCACTTGTTAAAGAGATTGTCTTTTCTCCATTGTATATTCTTGCCTCCCTTGTTGAAGATAAGGTGTCCATAGGTATGTGGGTTTATCTCTGGGCTTTCTATTTTGTTCCATTATGACCCAGCAATCCCACTGCTGGGCATACATACCGAGGAAACCAGAATTGAAAGAGACATGTATACCCCAATGTTCATCCCAGCACTGTTTATAATAGCCAGGACATGGAAGCAACCTAGATGTCCATCAGCAGATGAATGGATAAGAAAGCTGTGGTACATATACACAATGGAGTGTTACTCAGCCATTAAAAAGAATACATTTGAATCAGTTCTAATGAGGTGGATGAAACTGGAGCTAATTATACAGAGTGAAGTAAGCCAGAAAGAAAAACACCAGTACAGTATACTAACACATATATATGGAATTTAGAAAGATGGTAATGATAACCCTGTATGCAAGACAGCAAAAGAGACACAGATGTATAGAACAGACTTTTGGACCATGTGGGAGAGGGAGAGGGTGGGATGATTTGAGAGAATGGCATTGAAACATGTACACTATCATGTAAGAAACGAATTGCCAGTCTAGGTTCGATACAGGATACAGGATGCTTGGGGCTGGTGCACTGGGATGACTCAGAGAGATGATATGGGGAAAGAGGTGGGAGGGAGGTTCAGGATTGGGAACTCATGTACACCTGTGGCGGATTCATGTTAATGTATGGCAAAACCAATACAATATTGTAAAGTAAAAAATAAATAAATAAATAAATTTTTTAAAGAAGAACACCTTGTGCAGTGAGTTCATAGACACAATCAGTGTAGGATTCCATGAAGCACTGTATTGCTACAGCAAAGGTCTTTGAAGACATCTTTGAAGATCTGAAGAAGGTGAAAGAGAGGATTTGATCAAGTTATTGAGTTTCCACTAAGGTGAAGAACAGTTCAAGAAATATAAGTCATGTAAACCTCCAAGATGTGAACAACTTGGAAAAAGCAACTTCAACTGACAGTGGAGCTACATTTTTCCCAGTCTGAAGAGAACTAATACAAAGATGGTTATATTACACCAGCAAATTCTCAATCATAGTGAAATTTAGGTTTTTTTTAAATGAATGACATATATTTATCTCAGAATATGAGAATGGATGTGCCAGCATCTGTTATCAGGTAGGTTGAGATTAACCAAAATTATGTTAAAATAAATCAAAGTCAGCCATTAGCTTGGGGAAGGTCATTCTGCTGTTCCCTAAACCGCATATGTCATATACAGTTGCAGAGAGATGGAAAGAATAATAGACAATTTCAGGGTCCCTTTGTAGAAAAAAAATAAAAGGAGAGAGATTGAGACCACATTACAGAAATCTCTGAATGCAAATTAGGTTAAACTTTTTTCTACAAAGACTAAAGAGGCTTAAAAGCATCCATGTAAGGAAGTGATATGTAAATGTTGTGGTTATCAAATAATTTATCTAGCCAAAGTGTTTAGAAGAAATTCAGAAAGAGAGAGTTTGCAAATGGGGAATACAGAAAACCAATTCTTTAGTGTAAGAGAAGCCATAGAATCTTGAACTAGTGAACTATCTCTGTGAATGGATAAAAAGCTATATTTGAAAGATATTGCTCATTTGGAGTCATACAATTTGGGAACTGATTGAATTTAGAAGGCAAATATTATAAAGAGTTTAGAAGTCTGAGTGACAGTATATTAAACTTAATTTACCAACCGCAGGAGAAGAGTCAAGTGTATTCATTCAGTGATGTTTATTGAGCCCTTACTAGGTACTAGGCATTGAGTTAGACACCGTGGATAAAAAGATAAATAGGGTATAGTTTTTTCCCTTACGTTGCTTGAACTTGATTGAAGAATGAATGAAGTAAGGTGAAAAATGATATATTAAAGTGAATCTGAGTAGCCAGGAGAGCCCCTAGGACTAAATATTCAACAGGTAGTGGAATGAAATATGAAAATATTTTTAGATTAATTATCCCATTGGTATTTTATTTTCTTACAATAAGAAGTTTTCCCTCCAAATTTGCAGCTGCCCAGTGAGATCACAACCAGTACAAAGCTTAGGAATCAAATTTTGTTTTCTGTTTGCTTGTTATGTAGAACATTGTTTGAGAAAAAGGAAAATAAGTTAGTTTAACATAATTTATTATATTAACTATCTTTTTGGTCCCAAACTGTTTATAAATTTAATTATGGAAGTATGAACTTGAAAAAGAAAAGCTGAAAATTCAGTTCAGTTCAGTTCAGTTGCTCAGTCATGTCTGACTGTTTGCGACCCCATGAATCGCAGCATGCCAGGCCTCCCTGTCCATCACCAAATCCCGGAGTTCACTTAGACTCGCGTCCATTGAGTCAGTAATGCCATTCATCCATCTCATCCTCAGTTGTCCCCTTCTCCTCCTGCCCCCAATGCCTCCCAGCATCAGAATCTTCCAATGAGTCAACACTTCGCATGAGGTGGCCAAAGTACTGGAGTTTCAGCTTTAGCATCATTCCTTCTAAAGAAATCCCAGGGTTGATCTCCTTCAGAATGGACTGGTTGGATCTCCTTGCAGTCCAACGGACTCTCAAGAGTCTTTTCCAACACCACAGTTCAAAAGCATCCATTCTTCGGTGCTCAGTCTTCTTCACAGTCCAACTCTCACATCCATACATGACCACAGGAAAAACCATAGCCTTGACTAGACGGACCTCTGTTGGCAAAGTAATGTCTCTGCTTTTGAATATGCTATCTAGGTTGGTCATAACTTTTCTTCCAAGGAGTAAGCATCTTTTAATTTCATGGCTGCAATCACCATCTGCAGTGATTTTGGAGCCCCCCAAAATGAAGTCTGACACTGTTTCCACTGTTTCCCCATCTATTTGCCATGGAGTGATGGTTACCGGATGCCATGATCTTCATTTTCTGAACGTTGAGCATTAAGCCAACTTTTTCACTCTCCTCTTTCACTTTCATCAAGAGGCTTTTTAGTTCCTCTTCACTTTCTGCCATAAGGGTGGTGTCATCTGCATATCTGAGGTTATTGATATTTCTCCCAGCAATCTTGATTCCAGCTTGTGCTTCTTCCAGTCCAGCTTTTCTCATGATGTACTCTGCATATAAGTTAAACAAGCAGGGTGACAATATACAGCCCTGACATCTCCTTTTCCTATTTGAAACCAGTCTGTTGTTCCATGTCTAGTTCTAACTGTTGCTTCCTGGCCTGCATACAGATTTCTCAAGATGCAGGTTAGGTGGTCTGATATTCCCATCTCTCTCAGAATTTTCCACAGTTTATTGTGATCCACACAGTCAAAAGCTTTGGCATAGTCAATAAAGCAGAAATAGATGTTTTTCTGGAACTCTCTTGCTTTTTCCACGATCCAGCAGATGTTGGCCATTTGATCTCTGGTTCCTCTGCCTTTTCTAAAACCAGCTTGAACATCTGGTCATTCATGCTTCACGTATTGCTGAAGCCTGGCTTGGAGAATTTTGAGCATTACTTTACTAGCATGTGAGATGAGTGCAACTCTGCAGTAGTTTGAGTCTTCTTTGGCATTGCCTTTCTTTGGGATTGGAATGAAAACTGACTTTTCCAGTCCTGTGGCCACTGCTGAGTTCTCCAAATTTGCTGGCATATTGAGTGCAGCACTTTCACAGCATCATCTTTCAGGATTTGAAATAGCTCAACTGGAATGCCATCACCTCCACTAGCTTTGTTCGTAGTGATGCTTTCTAAGGCCCACTTGACTTCACATTCCAGGATGTCTGGCTCTAGATGAGTGATCACACCATCGTGATTATCCGGGTCATGAAAATCCTTTCTGTACAGTTCTTCTGTGTATTCTTGCCACCTCTTAATATCTTCTGCTTCTGTTAGGTCCATACCATTTCTGTCCTTTATCGAGGCCATCTTTGCATGAAATGTTCCCTTGGTATCTCTAATTTTCTTAAAGAGATCTCTAGTCTTTCCCATTCTGTTTTTTTCCTCTATTTCTTTGCATTGATCGCTGAAGAAGGCTTTCTTATCTCTTCTTGCTGTTCTTTGGAACTCTGCATTCAGATGCTTATATCTTTTCTTTTCTCCTTGGCTTTCCTTTCTCTTCTTTTCACAGCTATTTGTAAGGCCTCCCCAGACAGCCATTTTGCTTTTTTGCATTTCTTTTCCACGGGGATGGTCTTGATCCCTGTCTCCTGTACAATGTCACGAACCTCATTCCATAGTTCATCAAGCATTCTATCTATCAGATCTAGTCCCTTAAATCTATTTCTCACTTCCACTGTATAATAACAAGGATTTGATTTAGGTCATACCTGAATGGTCTAGCGGTTTTCCCTGCTTTCTTCAATTTCAGTCTGAATTTGGCAATAAGGAGTTCATGATCTGAGCCACAGTCAGTTAAGGAAGAAAAACTGTATACATGACTAAAGCAAAAGAAACTACAGTTTTGCAGTTTTAACCATAGCAGCCCAAATTCTGTTCTACAAAATTGATGGTACATATCTCTGCTATTTGACTTCCCAGGTGGCTCAGTGGTAAAGAATCTGCCTGTCAATGTAGGAGACACACGAGATGCAGGTTTGATCCCTGGGTATTGAAGATCCTCTGGAAGAGACAATGGCAACCTACTCCAATATTCTTGCCTGGAAAATCCCAGGGACAGAGGAGCCTGGAGAGTTATAGTCCACGAGATTGCAAAGAGTAGGACATGACTGAGCAACTGAGCACACACACACACACACACACACACACACACATGCACACACACACACACCACTGCTAATGATCTAACACTGATCAGACTTTACAGAGAAAACAAAAGGGAAAAACTGGCCCATTTTTTAAATTTATTTTTCAATTGGAAGATAATTGCTTTACAATATTGTATTGGTTTCTGCTATAAAACAGTGCAAATAAGCTATAATTATATATATTCTCTCCCTCTTGAGCTTCCCTCCCTTCTCCCATCCCACATCTGTAGGTCATCACAGAGTGCCAGGCTGGGTTCCCTGTGCTCTATAGCAGCTTCCAACTAGCCATCTATTTTACCGATAATAGTGTATATATGTCAGTGATACTTTCTCAATTTGTTATGCCCTCTCCTTCCCCTGCTGTGTCTACAAGTCTGTTCTCCATGTCTTTGTATTTTTAAGATGGCATCCCTGCTATAGATGTCAGAATCTTCACCAGCAAAAAGGCAAAGGTCAATTTGTCACCATAGTTTTATCATCACATTTTTGCCACTGTAAATAGATCTCTGACTTAAATCTGCCATTGTATATTAAAGTCACCATATGTATGAAAACACTGGGTGTAATTTTGAATATCTAAATCAATGTTAGACTCAAATATACTGTCACAAGTACAAATATTTCTCTGTGACTGAATATAATTTCTTAAAACACTGAAAACCTCAAAAGCGGGGAAAAGTGAAAATAGTCTTACACTGGAATGAGAAAAAATTGTTCTCATAACATTAAAACATTTTATATGGCACAATTTAGTAAAGTTCTCAATTAATTCAGATATGGAAAACTAATTCAAATACTGAAAAGACAATGATAAGGGCAAAAGTTATCATCAACAAGTAGGTTATATAAAATCCTTCTTAATGACTGTAACTTTTAAAAATAGTTTTCAATTTTATTTTTTTCACTTCATATTGCCACTTGAAATTTTTATGATTCAGCATGCTTTTAGTTCTATTTTTTTAGGATACTTTTTAAAAGACCATAACATTTTATGAAAAGATGCATGAAAGGAATCAAGAGCTATGAAGCATTACAAATCCACTGGGACAGTAATTAATTATGTTGAACCTGGCTCCAAAATTAAAACAGTGAGTAATGAAAGGGTATGTAGTATAACTGAATATTCCTGTTTTCTCCCCCAATTCTCCTCCAGTGTCACTCAGAATTTATTACACTGAGCAATACTGAAAGCCTCTAAATTGAAGGAATAGTTGAGGAAAACTTTTTGAAATAGATCACACTATTAACATACACATAAATTTGTTCCTTGAGCTAAGATAATTTTATTTAGAAAAGAAATCCCATGAAATGGGAATCAGGGCTACGCACTCTGATGTTTACTTTGGTATGCACACTCCTCAGCATATTATCACAAGTGACATGCTGCCCATCTTGTCCCACATGCACACTGGTCCCTTGGAATTAGAAGATTAGTGCTCTGAGGATGTGTTGACTTAGCAAATGACATTAAGGAGGAAACAATTAAATTTTTGTTTAGAGAACAACAATGTACAAAGCATTTCACATATTTGCAAAGTATTTTATTTTGTATATAATAAATTATTAGTTTATTCAATGATTATTTAAATATGTATATATCTTATGCATAAACACATCAGGTATATATATGTGAGCAAATTGAGTCAAAGAGTTTGACCCTTTGGATCTTTGAGGCAAAGATTCCAATAAAACTTAAAGTACCATTTGGTAAGAAGCTTTAGGCAAGCCTTAACAGTTCATTAATTTCTATCATTATAAACAAGTAATGGAATTTTCAAGTTACAGTGATGGCGTTTATAATCATTCAAAGTCTTTCAACTTTCAATTAAAATACCTATAAAAATTCATAAAAAGAGAGTAACTGAGAGTTACAATTTGGACTGGAACATACTAACAGATCATGTCCCAAATAGCATGTCCCTAAATGTATTACTAATTGTGCTGAATTTTTCAAATGCATTCTGGAATTTCATATGTTGCAAGCTCTTAACTAGATTAATAGTAGTTCTAAGAAAGGTAGAGTAAGCCTTTGACTTAAACAACTGCCCAACTGCCCGATCCTGGCTTCAGGGCCCAGAGAATGTGAGGAATGTAAAGGAGCCAACCCCTACACCAGAGCATGGAAATAGACTAAAATTCTTCTCCTCATTGTCTCTACTCCCTGTCTCTTCATGTTGATTCCCACCCTTTACCCCCACAAATTTAATTACTTTTTAAACGATCATACTGACAGTGCAAATACCAACAGAGTAGAGACAGAGAGTGGTGAAAAGTGGTGTGTTTCACCATGAGATGGGATGTGGCACAAGGAACAGCACTGAAATAAGAGAAAAATAGGAAGAGCTTGAGTGAGCATACATTACTATGGCATTGTGGCAAGAGCCAATCAATTCAGCACAACCAAGTATATTCATAAATGATGATGGCAGCATTTCACATTAAGGGACAAACGAGTGAATAGTCAGTATAGGTGTTAAAACATTCAACTACCCAAAAGCAGACGGCCAAGAAAGGAAGAAGAAAGAAAGGAGAGAGGGACAGATGGAAGAAGGGAGAATGAAAATTGAACATCTCTTCCATGTTAAGCTAAATTAAAGTCTGGATGATTTAAAATTAAAATTTAGAACAAAGGAAGTATAGAAATAGAGGAGAATATATAAACAAATAGTAGCACCTAGTATTGTCTGAATCTTACTTTCTGCCAGATTCTGTGGCAAATAATTTAAATATATTGTGCATTTTTTACAAGTATTCAGAAGCATGTTAAAGTAACAATAAATGATGTATTGATAAAGACTACATAAGACATAAAAGAAGGCCTCAATATTAGGAAATAGGTTAACATTTTCATTTTCTTAGTAGATCTTGAGAAAAATCATTAATTTCCATTAATATGAAAAATTTAGAATTTGGCAGTATTGATTATTCAGTAAAATAAGAATGATAAAATACATCTATTTCAGTGTCAAACCCAGTACTATGCCACATGGAAAAATCTTCACTTAAGAGTTTAGAAATCTCCACTAAATATGGTAGAAGAATGTTTACTAAATTCAAAAACAAGAGAAGGATGACCACTGTTGTCACTAATATTTATCATTGATTAAGCATAAAAACATCTAGAAGAATACATGGAAAACTAATGGCAATTTCTTCATTTATTATTTTGGATTGGGGTCTGCAGAGATCGAGATGGGGAGTGTGGTAGATTCTATGATTGTTTGTAAATATTTACTATTCCTCTCTGGAATAGGATTATAACTTCCTACCCCGTTGTCAACAGACTTCATCATGTGAATTGCTTTGGCCAATAAATTGTGATTGGAAATAATATTTTTCATTTCTAAGCAAAATATCTAAGCACCAACAAATGATTGGCTTAGAGATAATATTTCACATTAATAGGAAAAAAGCATTCTTTTAAATAAGTGATGATGGAGTGGCAAGATGGTTTTACAGAAAAAGATAATATTGGATCCATTCTTCCTGCTAAAACTTAGGTAAAATTACAAGTGGATCAAAGATACAAATGCAAAAATTGAAGTACATATTTAAAATTGTCAATAGTTGAGCTAGAGAGAGCTGAGCTACCACATTTTTTTTTATGCATGCACATTCAATTTTAATTAGTATCTTAGGCATAGTGTTAAACTTCATCACTTAAATTTTCTGATTTGTCCTGCCCTTGTCAAATGTCATTAACTTCATCCTTATTTAGATTTTTTTTAATTTTTTTTTAAATTTTAAAATCTTTAATTCTTACATGTGTTCCCAAACATGAACCCCCCTCCCACCTCCCTCCCCATAACATCTCAGTGGGTCATCCCCATGCACCAACCCCAAGCATGCTGTATCCTGCGTCAGACATAGACTGGCGATTCAATTCTTACATGTTAGTATACATGATAGAATGCCATTCTCCAAAATCATCCCACCCTCTCCCTCTCCCTCTGAGTCCAAAAGTCCGTTATACACAGCTGTGTCTTTTTTCCTGTCTTGCATACAGGGTCATCATTGCCATACAGACTGAAAGTGAAGGGCTGGAAAAAGATATACCACGCAAATAGAGACCAAAAGAAAGCAGGAGTGGCAATACTCATACCACGTTTTGAGCATAACAATTAGGACAAGTCAAAATGAAAGAGACGAGATATTTATCAGATATTTTAAGCAAGTTGCTAAACAGGAAAAAGTGCTAGTTTTCCCAATGTTATATTTTCTCCCTAGTGACTGTACAGGGTGAGGATGAGATGTACAAAGCCTGGGCAAAATCTCAGTACTAAGGGAACCCCAAACAAAAGGCTTCTGTCTTTATAGAGACTTAGGGGAACAGGGGAGGAAGGTGATAAAGAGCTACGAGTGGAAAATACTGAATGATGTGTCAGAATGGAGAAAAACATCTTTAATACCCTCTGATATGGGTGACAGAGGTACCTGTGAAAGACTTGTGCCTGGCCCCTCCCTCAACCAAGGAGGTCCTAAATGGAGGTATTTGGGCTCCAAATGAAGATAAGCTTAAGAACAATGGAGGCCAGAGGCATAGTGGTGCTGAGGCCTTAACTGCATCTCCTTCTGGGCTTTGCACCAAGTCTGGAGTGAGGAAGGCAGCTTCCCCTCACGAGACCTGCCAGGTAAAGGTTTTATAATTGTCTACATGTGTGCTCAGCTGCTCAGTCCTGTCTGACTCTTTGTGACACAATGGACTGTAGCCTTCGAGGTTCCTCTGTCCACGGGATACTCCTGAAGTGGATTGACATTTCTTCCTCCAGGAAATCTTCCCCACCCAGGAATCAAACCCTCCTCTCCTATGTTGCAAGCAGATTCTTTACAGCTGAGCTACCAGGGAAGGCCTTATAATTGCTTATGTTTGGGTCTAAAAGATCAATCCAGAGCTAAACTTGTCAAAAATCATAAAGTGTGAATTACCCTATAAGCTGAAAGTGAGGAAATATTTTCCAACCAAAATTGAGAAGCAATATAAGAAAAGATGGACACATAGGATTTCATAAAAATAAAACTTTACATAGCAAAATATACAGCAAACAAAGTTAAAGGACAGATAAAAAATTTAAAAAGGATTTGCAATTTATGTCCCAAAGGGTTACTATCTACAATGTATACCAGCCTTCTAAAAAACAAAGACACAAAAAGATCATCAACCCCATATAAAAATGATCTAGAAATAGGAAGATACAGTAAAAATGAAAATGACTCTTAACAATATGAAAATATGCTCAGTATCATTCACAGTAGGAGAAATGCAAACTAAAACTATATTGTGATACCATTTCTCATATGTCAGATTGGAAAATCAGAAGTTTAACAACACAGTCTGATGGTGAGATTGTAAATAAATAGTCACTTTTATTAATTGCTGTTGGAGCTACAAGATGGGAAAATGCCTATGAAGGTATTTGAAATATCTAGTAATATTATATATATATATATATATTTATTTATTTATTTATTTATTTACCCTTTGACTGGCAATTCCACTTCTATAAGTCTATCCGAAAGTTACACTAGCAAAAATACAGAAAGACATAAGCATAAGTGTATTGGGTTATTTGTAGTAGCACTTATAACAGCAAAAAGAATAGCAAGGAGAGAAAAGAAAACCTTCTTAAGTGAACAATGCAAAGAAATAGAGGAAAGCACTAGAGATCTCTTCAAGAAAATTAGAGATGCCAAGGGAACATTTCATGCAACAATGGGCACAATAAAAGACAGAAATGGTATGGACCTAACAGAAATAGAAGATATTAAGAAGAGGTGGCAAGAATACCCTTAAGAACTGTACCAAAAAAAGGTATTAATGACCTGGATAACCACAATGATGTGATCACTCAACTAGAACTGGACATCCCAGAGTGTCAAGTCAAGTGCTTAGGGAGCATTACTACAAACAAAGCTAGTGGAGGTGATAGGATTCCAGCTGAGCTATTTCAAATCCTAAAAGATGATGTTGTGAAAGTGCTGCATTCAATATGCCAGCAAATTTGGAAAACTCAGCAGTGGCCACAGGACTAGAAAAGGTCAGTTTTCATCCCAATCCCAAACATGGGAAATGCCAAAGAATGTTCAAAGTACTACACAACTGCACTCATTTCACATGCTAGCAAGGTAATGCCCAAACTCCTTCAAGCTAAGTTCCAACAGTAGGTGAACCAAGAAGTTCCAGCTGTACTAGCTGGATTTGGAAAAGGCAGAGGAACCAGAGATCAAATTGTCAATATCCCCTGGATCATAGAAAAAGCGAGGGGATTCCAGAAAACATTTACTTCTGCTTCATTGACTACACTGCTGCTAGAGCCTCTTGATGAAGATGAAAGAGGAGAGTGAAAAAGCTGACTTAAAACTCAACATTCAAAAAACAAAGATCATGGTATCTGGTCCCATCACTTCATGGCAAATAGAAGGGGAAGAAATGGAAACTGACAGATTTTATTTTCTTGGGCTCCAAAATCACTGTGGATGGTGACTGCAGCCATGAAATCAAAAGATGCTTGCTCCTTGGAAGAAAAGTTGTGACAAACCTAGACAGAATATTAAAAAGCAGAGACATCACTTTGCCAACAAAGGTTTGTATAGTCAAAGCTATGGTTTTTCCAGTAGTAATGTATGGATGTGAGAGCTGGACCAGAAAGAAGGCTGAGTGCCAAAGAACTGATGCTTTCTAACTGTGGTGTTGGAAAGACTCTGGAGAGTCTCTTGGACAGCAAGGAGATCAAACCAGTCAATCCTAAATGAAATCAACCCTCAATATTCATTGTTAGGACTTATGTTGAAGCTGAAGCTCCAATACTCTGGCCATCTGATGTGAAGAACCAATACATTGGAAAAGACCCTGATGCTGGGAAAGATTGAGGGCAGGAGAAGGGGATGACAGAGGACAAGATGGCTGTATGGCATCATCAACTGAATTGACAGGAGTTTGAGCAAACTCTGGGAGATGGTGAAGGACAGGGAAGTCTGATGTGTTGCTGTCCATGGGGTCCCAGAGAGTTGGACATGACTGACTGACTGAACAACAACTTGTTAATACCTGTTGATTGGAATGTATATACTGAAAGAGAATGAATTCGATAAACCCTAGTATATCCATATAATAGTGTAATATGCAACTTTACAATGGAGTAAGAAATATCTATATCACTATAAATAATGTCCTTTATATCTTGCTAAATGAACTGTTAAGATGCTGTTGCTAAGTCACTTCAGTCATGTCCAACACTGTGTGAGCCCATAGATGGCAGCCCACCAGGCTTCTCTGTCCCTGGGATTCTCCAGGCAAGAATACTGGAGTGGGTTGCCATTTCCTTCTCTGGAACTGTTAAGAGAGGAATTTTAACAGCAGAATCTCTGCATGCTCAACCTATCTTCACATCTCCACCAGTATTGCTTGAGGCTTCAACTACGACTGGATTTAGTTGAAATCCCAAGAAACCCCACTACCTTCCCTTCCTCTCTAAGGTGTTGATCTCAGTAAACTTATACACATACAATAACCACTTGCACACTAATCTTCATCACAGAGTCTGCCTCCTAGGAAATCCAATCTGTGATATTTGGTGCCAGGAGTAGATTAGAGAGCTAAACTTGGGTGGGAGTTTTAAGTTGGATAACTTACCCTACCAGATGGTAAACCATGAATGGAATATAGATAGTCCCTGGCACAACGTGGTAGGACAATTATTAAAACTGCAATTGTTGCTAGTTTTGTACTGGGGTGGCATACTGAAGGATGGGAAAGCTGGTGCAGCGTATGTGCTACTTAAGAAACATAGGGAAAAACACAACTCTAAGAACAGTGCAACTGAATGCCTTCTGCTAAATTTGATCATTCTGAATAAGAAAATATATAGTTGAGGTCATTAATCAGGAATTAAAAGCTAAGCATGAAAGGTCAAGTGCCTTTCTGGCAGCTTTCAAGGAGCTGTTATCTCTTGAATCAATACAGTGAGAAAACTGTGGACCAATCTCAGAAATTAATCCTGAGATTAGCCAAACTCCAAAGGTTAAACTTCCAGCTAAGGCAGAACTGCTATGCCAAGGTCAAAACTATAGTGAGAAAAATAATAGGACCCTCACACATGGAGTGCATATATCTGGTTGATGCCTCTAAAATTCTGTAATCTTCAAAGTCCTCCAAACTGTTGAGCCTGCAGAAGTGGCCCACATTTCTGTTTAACAATAACAAAAAAAAGATAAAACATCTCTCTTGCTTAAAGAAGATGCAGAGGCCTTTCCCCCTTGCTCTCCAACAAAACAAAACAAACCTTAAAAAAAAAACCTGTCCTGACCTAGAAGAACATGTTGACTCAAATAAGGAAGGAAAGGCACTTCACCTCAAAAGATCCACAGGACCTGTCCACTGTGTGGTAGGAGGAGCCAGTAGGGTGTATTTGGATACTAGCCCCTGAGGGATGTTTATCAGGAGTGCCAGAACAAGAAGGTGGACATGAAAACATTATCAATGTATCTTCTCCTGGGATACAGGATATAATTCTCTGTCAACGGAATAGTACAAACACTCTACTAGGATGGCTGCTAAAAGTTTGGAAAATATATAATGGCCCCCATTAAGTGAACGGAACTGTCTGAACTATCATATGAGATAGTGACAAAAGGTATTTAAAAGCTAACAGAAGTGGGTGTGCTAGAACGAATTTAACACATAGGGCCAGAAAACTCACCATGTTTACCGAAATTATAAGGAATATGCTAGTGAGAAGGGTACCTGAATCATTTTAAAGTTTGGTGAGCATCTCCACTGTAGGCTAGGGCTAATACTAGAAGATAACCCTACAGAACAGGGTAAAATAATAGCAACAGTTATGATATAACTCAGAATAATAGAGGCCAACACCAAGAAAAAACAGAGCCAGATGGATGTAATTATTGAGTGGTGAGGTCAGAAGTATATAGCAAGGGAAGCCTGACAAGTAGAGATTTATGGAAAGGGTTACAACACAGCTTCCCTAGGTGCAAATAAGATGAACAATGAACAAGGATACAATATAAGCTATAAAACGGAAAGATTTTAAGAATAATCAGAAGTCTGAGGATAGTTATCCCAATAAAAAGTCATGGCCCCTTGTTAGTTTTTGGACTCAAAATTGATTAAAAGAAAGGGGGATCCCTAGAAGGAAGGACCCTCGAAAATCAAGACAGGTACAAATGGTCTTGGATTTCCTAGTCTTCCCCTGAAGGAACCTGCTGCTGCTGCTGCTGCTAAGTTGCTTCAGTCGTGTCCGACTCTGTGCGACCCCATAGATGGCAGCCCATCAGGCTCCTCCATCCCTGGGATTCTCCAGGCAAGAACACTGGAGTGGGTTGCCATTTCCTTCTCCAATGCATGAAAGTGAAAAGTGAAAGGGAAGTCACTCAGTTGTGTCTGACTCTTTGTGACCCCATGGACTGCAGCAGCTACTTAACTTGGTAACTGTACACTGGGGAAAGAAAAATACTCAAATATTTCAAAGACTATTGGAACAATACTCCTTTCATCAAAATATATGATTAGACATTTAATAGAGCAGGATAAACTGATGGCAAATAAGCACTTGAAAAGCTGCTCAACATCATTAGCAGATTCAATAATGACAAAAATTCAGATTAAACAACAATGAAATATCACTACACAACTATCAGAATGGCTAAAATGAAAATAATGGCAACACCAAATGCTGACAAGGATGTGGACAATCTGATATATAAAATGATACAGTTACTCTGGAAAGCATTTTAGCAGTGTCTTTAAAAAAACAAATATATACCTATCATATGCTTTATCAGCTGCACGCTTAAGCATTTATTCAAAAGAAATGAAAACTTAAGTTCACAAAAAAAACATGAATAAATGCTTATGATTCCTTATTCATAATATTCAAATTGGAAACAATTCAGATATCCTTCAACAGAGTTAAACAAATTGTGGTATAGCCATACCATAAATACTACTCAGCAATTTAAAAATACAAACCATTGATACACACAACCACCTGGATGAATTGCCAGGGAAGGAATTATGGAGAGTGAAAAAAGCTTATTTTAAATGGTTTCATACTGTATATTTCCATTTATATATTATTGAAATGACAAAATTGTTGAGATGGAGACTAGGTTAGTGATTTCATGGACTTAGGGAGGAGATGGAAGTGAGGGGGAAGTGGATAGGCAACATGAGTGATCCTTGAGGTGATGGAAATGTTTATTATTTTGACTGAATCAATGTCAATATCATGATTGATACATTTAGCTGAAACTTTGCAAGGAGTTATCATTAGGAGGAATGATGGCAGGTACACCGGGTCTCTGAATTATTTGTTATCACATGTGAACCTACAATTATATCGAAATAAATGTTATTAAAAATGTTTCAGGCTGTGGTGCAAGCTTCCCTGCAGATCCTGTGGTATTGGAAGTATCACTGATGAGAAAAGACTCAATATGGACTTTATGACTAGTCCCAATGGGAGAATCACTCAGATCACAAGGACCCTAGAGCATGACCATGCTAAATGCAGCAGAGAATTATAGACCTTTGAAAAGTACCTTTAGATATACAACTAGGATCTGGTAGTGAATGCCTGATTATGGGTCACCAAGTGATATGCAGCCAACTTTGACATATTCATAAAATAAAAGGGGAATGAGCTATCTGCAGATATTATGGTTGAATATCAAAGTTTTATACTAAGTGAAAGAGGGCAGACTCAAAAACATGCACCTTATAAAATACCATTTATAAGAATTTCTAGAATGGAAAAAATATAGACTTAGAAATCATATTAATAGCAATCTGAGGGAGTAGACTAATTCCTAAGATGCAAAAGGAAACTTCCTGGGATGATAAAAATGTGCTCAATCTTGCCTGAGGTAGTAGTTATTTGGAGTAGTAGGAGAGGTAAAATGTGAGCATACACCCCCATGGAAATAATGTCTCAATAAATTTGATTTTAAATTGTTTTTAAAAATGACTTAGGAGCAAACATAAATAAACTCCCACTCAGAGAGGAAAATTAAGAGTTTAGCCTGTTTGTACCTCTTGCTCACTTTCTCTTTGCTTTAGGGATGGTCCTGATGGCAGGAGAAAAGACATCCACTGTGCCTGAGCAAGAATGCCATCAGTGCAAATAAGTTTGATTTCCCATGGAACTCTCCACTGCATCAGTGGCTGAAATGAAATGTAGGTTAAATCAATGTGATACTGAGCACTAGAAGCATCTTCTACAACGTTGAAGGATGGAAATATCACAACATCACACATAAAGAATTTCTCCTCAAAATTCCAAACTAAATATGATTAAATCTCCAAATTTCAAACCAATCTCTAGATATAATTATTGGCTTCAGGGCCTTGTAGGCAACAAAGGAACATATTAAGTGACCCAATTAATATCAATCACCAAATTCCAGTCTAGTGAATTCTACAGGCCAAATAACCAATTTCTTCAACAAATACTTGTTTAATATTAATATTGTGGCTATGTTTTTAAAGTTCTTTTTTTTCTTTTTAGAAATGTTAAAAAAAACCAGTATCAGATTAAATGACATTATATCTGGGATTTACTTCAAAAAATGCATATGACTGGGGAAGAGTTAGGGTATAAACATAAGAAGATTGGCCATGAGTTGATAAATCATTGAAACTGGCTGATAGGTAAATAGGGATTCCCTCTACAATTCCCTCTACTTATGCATACATTTGAAATATCCTACGAGAAAATGTTTACAAATATATTAAAGGAAATAGAGCATAAAAACAAATAAAAATAAGGAAAACTTTCTAGGAATAGTGAAAGTGAAAGTGAAGTTGCTCAGTCGTGTCCGACTCTTTGCGACCCCATGGACTGTAGCCTACCAGGCTCCTCTGTCCATGGGATTTTCCAGGCAATAGTACTGGAGTGGATTGCCATTTCCTTCTCCATAAATACTATGTAAAACACACCAAAAAATTACTTGGAAATACTAATCATTGTGGGTTGAACTTTACCCTTTCCCCCACCAAATCATATGTTAGGAAAGCCCCAGTATCTCAGAATGTGAACTTATATGGAAATCGAGTTTTTGCAGATATAATTAGTTAAGGTAAGAACATACAGAGTATGCTTATAAATAGAATGCCACATGAAGAGAGGGAGACAGGCACAGAGGGACAGCAGCGTGAAAAGAAACAGGGAGAAGATAGCCATTTATAAGTCAAGGAGAGAGACCTGGAATAGATCTTTCCTTTATGATCCTCAGAAGAAACCAACCCTGCTTACATTTTGACTTCAGACCCTTAACTTTCAGAACTGTGAAAGAAAAAATTTCTGTTGTTTAATTCATTCAGTTTATAGTACTTATGGCAGCCCAAGCACTAATACCCTGATTGAAATTGACTGTATTTTAAGTTAAAATAAGTTAAATGGCCAAAACCGATGTGAGAAAGAATAGAGCTCAACAAACAACTATGAATAAAATTGGGAAATGGCGAGGATTTCATTCCCCAAAGACTAATTTTACAATTTTCCTGAAACTTTCAATTTTCCATGGAACCACAGATGTCCTCATACATAGACTCTTTCAAAATGCAGGAAAGGTGACCTTAAATCACCTTTACTCATTTACTCATTAATGTAGTTGTTAAGAATTCATAGGTTAAAGGATAATTCTTCTATGCCTATATTTAAGGAAATGATAAGAAAAAATATTGATAAAGCATTTTTTGATTATAAGTGTTTTTCAATTGATAATTCATGTAAACCTCAAACAAGCTATGAGATACACACAATTGTAACCCCATTTTATGGATGTGAAACTGAGATACATGCCAATTATCTGAGAAGTAACAGAATTGAGGTGAAATGAAAATCTAGACAATGTATCTCTAGAAACTAAACCCCTAAACACTTTTATATTGTCTCTGTATTGAGAACCTGTTTTCATTGCAGCATTCACATATGCCACAAAAGATGAGAAAAAGTGTTTAAAAGGACAAATATCCATTTATGTGTATGTAACTTACCAAAATAACTTTTAAACAATCTTCAGTGGTAGAGGAACTGATTTTAAGCAGGAAAAAATAGCACAGAAATATATTTTGGTATTAACTTTTGTTGTATTTTGATTCAATTAAACAGTAAAAGATAAAAATAAAAATTTGATTAAACATTTTAAAAGGGACTGAAAAATATATGTTCATATAAGAAACTAATATTAAAAAGCAGAGTGATTTTTATAAGTATGCTGAGTAAAATTTTAATAAATAAAAGATTTTCCTCATAATCAGTCTCCTTTTCCTTGAAATAAAAAAAGAAACATGAATGTACATGACGTAATCCCTCTATTTAGTTATAATCCCTACACTCTCTTGTAATGCAGGATGGCCTCTCTTACCTCCTTTATCCCCATCCTTACTCTTTCCCCAAAGGCTTCATGTAGAGCGCAGGTACTATAAAATCTTTGGTGCTCATTAGTTGTAAATTTTTCATCTACATTAAATCAACATTAAGGTAATGACTTTGACCTTCACTGAATGAAGCAAAACTAAGATTAGTGAAGTAATATAGTTAGTGGATTCTTCCTGGAACTCTATATGACAGAACAGAATATTAATTGTTAAAAATGGCCACTTCCAAATATTATGTATGTGCATGCTTAATGCATGTGGGGGGAAAAACCCTTTTCTTTTCTATAAAGGCTTAAATATACTTCATGCATTTTAAACTACATAATTTATCTCTTTATATTTAAGTTCTCTTACTGAAATTACTAGGTCAACATTAATATTCTCACAATTGAAAACAATAACATCCTTCCAGGAATTTTCTTTCCAAAACAACAAAAAAGGAAAATTTACTTAATTCAAATCTTTTATCTGATTTACCAGGTTAACATTTAGTTTATTCTGTGAATAAGAATTTTTCAAAGTATACATAAGGTAAAATGAGTTATTTTTCTAAAATTCACTAGTTTTGCAAATCAAACTATGGTTTGACTTTTAGAGATAGAGATGGATATATACATACCACTATAGACATGGGAGAGGATAACAGAGAAATGGAGAAAATTGTGGTCTCAGGTACTAATAAATGTCAAAGCAAATTATCAGGAAGGTCCTTTGACAAGGAGAGTTGATACTTGTTTTCTAAACCCAGCATGTTTATGCTTTCACAGAAAGCACATTTATAATAAGTGGAACCACATGGAAAGACTGAACAATGTGGATGCCCCAATACCAGACTAGTCCTCCCTTTTATAAGGCCTTCCAGAATGGTTTCTGCTTTTCTGAGTTGAAGATCCTTATCTTAGTCAGCTTGAAACCATAACAAAATACCACAAACTGGGTGGCCTAGGCAATAGAAATGTATTTTCCCGCAGTTCTAGAAACTAGAAGCCGCAGATCAAATTATCAGCTTATTTGGCTCCTAGTTGCCTCTTGAGAAATCTGTATGCAGGTCAGGAAGGAACAGTTACAACTGGACATGGAACAACAGACTGGTTTCAAATAGGAAAAGGAGTATGTCAAGGCTGTATATTGTCACCCTGCTTATTTGACTTATATGCAGAGTACATCATGAGAAACACTGGGCTGGAAGAAACACAAGCTGGAATCAAGATTGCCGGGAGAAATATCAATAACCTCAGATATGCAGATGACACCACCCTTATGGCAGAAAGTGAAGAGGAACTAAAAAGCCTCTTGATGAAAGTGAAAGAGGAGAGTGAAAAAGTTGGCTTAAAACTCTGCATTCAGAAAATGAAGATCATGGCATCCAGTCCCATCACTTCATGGGAAATAGATGGGGAAACAGTGGAAACAGTGTCAGACTTCATTTTGGGGGGCTCCAAAATCACTGCAGATGGTGACTGCAGCCATGAAATTAAAAGATGCTTACTCCTTGGAAGAAAAGTTATGACTAACCTAGATAGCATATTCAAAAGCAGAGACATTACTATGCTGACTAAGATCCATCTAGTCAAGGCTATGGTTTTTCCAGTGGTCATGTATGGATGTGAGAGTTGGACCGTGAAGAAGGATGAGCACTGAAGAATTGATGCTTTTGAACTGTGGTGGTAGAGAAGACTCTTGAGAGTCCCTTGGACTGCAAGGAGATCCAACCAGTCCATTCTGAAGGAGATCAACCCTGGGATTCCTTTGGAAGGAATGATGCTAAAGCTGAAACTCCAGTACTTTGGCCACCTCATGCGAAGAGTTGACTCACTGGAAAAGATTCTGATGCTGGGAGGGACTGGGGGCAGGAGGAGAAGGGGACGACAGAGGATGAGATGGCTGGATGGCATCACTGACTCGATGGATGTGAGTCTGAATGAACTCCAGGAGTTGGTGATGGACAGGGAGGCCTGGCTGAGTGACTGAACTAAACTGAACTGAAACCCCTCTTTCCTGGTTTGTAAGTGGTCACCTTCTCACTGTGTCTTCACATGGCTAAGAGAGAAGGCATGCATAAGTGACCATCTTTTCTTCTAAGGACACTAATCCTATGAGAATCTCACTCTTATAAATTAATTTACTGTTAATTACCTACATAAATCCCCTACTATAGTCACATTAGGGGCTGAAGCATCAACCCCTAAATATATTTAGGGGCACAAGCATTCATTCCATAATAATCATCCTTAGCTAGAATTTCAGACAGTCTTCAGTTTCCAAATCATCCTCTTAACTTCCTCAGCATGCATAGTATTTCCTTTTTTGCCCATAGGCACTATTATTTCTTGATGTGTCCCTGCCCATTCTTTCTTTTTATTTGAGAAAAACGAAGATAAAATAACTGACTTCGACACAGGAAAATAATGTTTCTTAAACCAGATGTGGCCTGTGAACAGACTTGCTGTGAAATCATAGACTTTTGGGAAACTATGGATAATATCATATTTAGTTTATGATCTTAAGTTTCTTCCTACATTGTGATTTCATTTAGTAAGCCACCAAGATGTCAGCAATCACCAGATAGCCTTTGGGTGATCCTGTGAGGGAAAGAGTAGTATAGGAACAGTGACACCTTTTTAAAATTCCCCTCTGCACTGTCCATAAGGGCTGTGAGAAAGAAATTAGCTTAGAAATTAGTTTAGAAATTCTTAAGCTAAATATGTCTTCTTGCCTTTCCCACTCTCTCAACAATGTGAACCACAACACATGCTAATTTGTGTAATAGCCTTCTTAGAATCTAAATTATTAAGTGTGTATTAATAATATTACTGAGTTTGGGAAAAAGAGGGCTAAAAAGAAGAACATTCTAGGGTGGGCGTTGGCAACCCAAAGTCTTTCAGACAGTGGTTCTGTCTTCTTATTCCTGGTCATCAAGTATTGAACCAAAAGGACACACACACACACACACACACACACACACACACACACCTCTACCTTATACTTGACTCACACTCACACACCCATACATGGACATCATCTGAGGAAAAGCATTAATCTTCAGTAATTACACCCTAGAGACATATTTAAAAAGAGAAATATTTTCTCAAAACAATAATTTACTCTGAATATTCCTTTCAGAGTGGAGAAACAGCTTTACATTATAACGCGAATAGTGCCAGTACTCAATTAGAACATCCTTCTGCTTCTAGCCTTGACTCAGATTGTTTTTTCTGTGCATAGGAAATGAGAAGCTCATTACAATTACCCTTTTAAGCAATAGATCTGTCAGCCTTTAATGACCATTTTTGGCAACAATAAGCACTAGCAAAAGCTTAAGAATTGCTTTATCTTTTACTAAAGGATTGATATAATCCTTAGGTAAAACATTCCCACACCGTTTACTGAATGTTGAATAAAGGGTGTATGAGGATACTCAGACAAATTTATCATTCCTATAATAATACATATTTAGCAGTCTGACTTTATATTCTTAGTTTATTACAAGGTCCTTGTAAGCAGGAATATGTCTTATCTGAGTTTCTTGAGAGTATTTTTCACAGTAACCTGAAAATAAGCATGTTTTCTAAAATAAAAATTCTGCTATCACCATCTGATTAAGAATTTTTTGATTACTTAAAATTTACACAAAATTCTCAGGAATTTTAAAAAAATTATATTTACTTCTAAATTTAATAAAAACATTTTAAATATCCATTAAGTGGTAGTTGAAAGCCTTTTCTTTCACTGGTACATAAACATCATCTTAATTTTAGTTTAATTAGGTACTGAGGCTAAGTTTAGGTAACAAAGTGGAAGTACTTTACATAGCTTTCCTTAGCTTGTGAATAGATTGACGGTAATAAAACGGAACTCAGTTTCCTGACTAATGTTGCATGAAGAGTTTTAAATTATTCTCTGTGATAAAAGAGCACATGAATGTAGTCTGTGAGGTTTCCACAGCTGATCTACGAGTTTTTACAAAATATCAAAAGAATGTCTCTAATTGTTTACCAATGATTCATCCCTTAACCCCTTACAATGTGGTTTTCTCCCACTGCACTCCACTAAAATTGCTTTATTCAAAAGTTGTCAATGATTTTTTTCCTTAAAAAAAAAAAAAAAAACTTTAGATTTTTCTCTTATCTAAAGAGAAAGAAATGACAACCAACTCCAGGAATCTTGCCTGGAGAACCTCATGGACAGCATGAAAAGGCAAAATATATGAAGCCTGAAGGTGAGCCCCCAGGTTGGAAGGTATACAATATGCTACTAGGGTAGAGCACAGGGCAATTACTAATAGCTCCAGAAAGAATGAAGTGGCTGGGCCAAAGTGGAAATGATGCTTAGCTGTGGATGTGTCTGGTGGTGAAAGCAAAATCTGATGCTCTAAAGAACAATATTGCATAGGAACCCGGAATGTTAGGTCCATGAATCAAGGTAAATTGGACGTGGTCAAGCAGGAGATGGCAAGATTAAACATCAACACTGTAGGATTCAGTGAACTAAAATGGATGAAAACGAGTCTTAATCCTCTCTTCAGTGTCACCAAGTGTGAGTGTTCTTCAGAGTTTCATCCTTAACTTTTTCTTACACTTTGTGCACTTATATCCTCTCTTTTCAATTCAGTATCTTCCCAATTGACTAACACAATAATGCAAATGAGCCTTAAAAACTTATTCTGACTTCTCTCATCTAATTTAGTCCTGACTTTACAAATGCCAGCTAAATGTTACTACCGGTGTAGGATGTAATGATTTGGAGAGTAGGAAGTAGAAAGATACAGAATTGGCTTCTATACAGAGAGAGATAAGAAATTTAAAAAAACATGTGAAACAGGGCAGGAAGTAATAAGTTCCATGTGACAAGTTCCGTATATTCAAGAATATTTTGCTGTTAGGTTCTGTGGTAAAAATGATTCCATTGGATCCATATAAATGGGGTTTTCAGCTTATAAGAACATGTTTTAATTAGTGAGATACTAGAAGATTTCATACATTTATGAGATATACAAAACATAAGGATGAAAAGTTTTGTCTGTTAACCTTGAGAAGTTGAAAGGTATGTAGAAAGTCAGAAAGTGAGATCATATGAGGAAAACAATCTGTCTAAACTTCTCTCACTATTACAACACCTTTCAAGGCACATCTGATCCAGGTTCTCCTCCCACCAGTGGTACCATCATGATCACATATTAGGTTCTAATTGTATCACCTTTGACTTCTTCCTTATCCCTTACACCCATGGTAAATAAGTCAGTTTTTTTTTTCTAATTCCTCTTCTTATAATTTTTTTTCTAACATATCTTTTACATTGTTGCCACTACCACCTGGGTTTAGATGGTTTTACCTCATAATTAGACTATTGCAAAGTACCAAATAATGTTCAAAAAGCACTCTGATTATGTCAGTCTCCTGGACCATGCTAGTTAAAATATACTCTGGTTCAGCAGGAAGAATAGAAAGTTATAGTATCATAATGGAATTTGAGGTGTGGGCTACTTTGGTGGCACTTTTATGTAGTTACTAAACAGAAATGATTGTCTTGTTTCAGGCTAAATTTTAGTGTGAAAGATCACTGTGCTATGCAGCAAACAACAGACATGACAAAGCTGGACTGAAGGCTACAGCGATTAATAAATAATCTTAGCTAAATATTACTGTTCAGGCGAACTCTTCCCTGAGTAACTTTTATAAAGAAAAGTCTTTAATTTTTCTGAAATCAATTAATGCTGTACCCTCGGTGAATGTGAAAGAAATCCTATCAGTTTCTATCCTTCACTACCTGGGAGCTTTCTTTATTTTATCATTTAAATTTTGAGGGTCATGTTCAGTTGATGATTTCTTCTGATTCTTCTTACACATATGTAAACAGTTATCCCTTGGTATCTGTGGGGTTCTGACTACACATTCCAGCCCTGAGCATAGGCTGACAAAACTTTAAACCATATTTTGTTGCCTTCCTGGAGCCTCCCTGGTGGCTCAGACAGTAAAGAATTTGCCTGTAATGCAGGAGACCCAGGTTTGATCCTTGGGTTGGGAAGATCCCCTTGAGAAGAAAATGGCAACCCACACAAGTATTCTTGACTGTAGAGTTCCATGGACAGAGGAGCCTGGAGGCCTACAGTCCATAGGATCACAAAGACTCAGACACAACTAAATGACCAACTCTTTCACTTTCACTTCTGTTATCTTCCTATGCTCTTCCTTCCTATAGAGGTGAAAGTTGCTCAGCAGTGTCTGACTCTTTGCAACCCCATGGGCTAATAGTTCATGAAATTCTCCAGGCCAGAACACTGGAGTGGGTAGCTGTTCCCTTCTCCAGGGGATCTTCCCAAGCTAGGGATTGAACACGGGTCTCCTGCATAGCAGGTGGATTCTTTACCACCTGAGCCATCAGGTAAGCCCCCTTCCTTCCTATATCTTTCCATTATTCCAGAACTTTTTGCACTCCACAAATCCCTCAAGCCTTCCTCCCTAAATTTTCTCTTTTCCTTGATCTCAGACACAGAAATGGTTTCCCATACCTTACAAGCCAGATGTGAAAACCGTAATTCAGTCTCATCATTGAGAAATTCAAATTTATGGGGGCAAAGAACCAGAAAAACCATCAATTAAGATGTAGAAGCCAGGATTAATAAACTAGGAAGAGGCATAAATTATTATGTATTAACAACAGTAACATAAAGTGGTATGCCTACTTCTAATCGGTAGTGCTTTATAGGAGTTGTCATTCAATTTGGGCATAAATGCCACAAAAGCTTTTCTGAGCCTATCTATGCTGTCTGCAGCATAGATTTCACTCACATCTGGAAGAGTTTCACACTGAAAATCTGTTGTGAAGGTGAGATAGAACACATCAGTACTTAAGTGGTATTATTTTTAATCCATTTATTGAGACATGCATCTGCTTTTATCTCCTAAATCTTAAAACAGTAACTTTTTTTTATTTTTCATAAATTTCATTTGTATTATTTATCTAGGAAAAGTTTGTTGAGTCCTAATAGATTATAAATTATTTTCTCAGTTGTATCTTTTTTCTTCCTATTTGTAAAAGGGAGTGATCAAGGAGGCTTTCTTTTGTTTTATTCTAATGCATTATTTTTCTCCTTTTCTCTGGTCTTTAGTATAATAACTAGTAGAAGTGAAGGGCTTTTTTAAATTCACATTTTCTGCTGCTGCTAAGTCGCTTCAGTCGTGTCCGACTCTGTGCGACCCCATAGATGGCAGCCGACGAGGCTCCCCCGTCGCTGGGATTCTCCAGGCAAGAACACTGGAGTGGGTTGCCATTTCCTTCTCCAATGCATGAAAGTGAAAAGTGAAAGTGAAGTCGCTCAGTCGTGTCTGACTCTTTGCGACCCCATGGACTACAGCCTACCAGGCTCTTCTGTCCATGGGATTTTCCAGGCAAGAGTACTAGCAGAGGTTTAATATAACTACCAAGATTGTAACAATGTTCCAAATCCGAAGTATGGAGTACTTAGAATCTTCTTGCAAAAACTACCAACTCCAATATTCCTTATCCCAGTAATAGTCACACATCTGACCATTCCCACGACTGGAAAACCCACACTGTCCTTAATATTTACTTCCACCTGCATATATAACCCATCACCAATCCTGCTGCTTTTATCATTTGAATATTTCTCCAACTTTCCCCCTATCATCGCCATCATCCTAGTGCCAGTCATCAACTCAACTGCAGCCAGTATGGTGTAAAATAACTAAAATAGAGGAAGCAGTCATGCTAGGTCACTGCAATCATGTCCGACTCTGCAACCCTCTGGACTGTAGCCCTCCAGGCTCCTCTGTCCATGGGCTTCTCTAGGCAGATACTGGAGTGGGTTGCCATGCCCTCCTCCAGGGTATCTTCCTGACCCAGGGATTGAACCTGTGTCTCCTGAGGCTGCTGCGTTTGCAGGCGGTTGTTTACCACTTAGCTACCAGGGAAGCCCCAACCAATCAAGCATGGCTTTATTTTCTGCTCTGCCTGGTCTTAGCTGTGGCCCATTGGAATATGTGTTTAATCTCAAGTATCTTAATCATATAATGGAAATAATATGAGTAATATTAGTATTTACTTACACCATAAATACTGGAGAAGGAAATGGCAATCTACTCCAGTATTCTTGACTGGATGTGATATGATCCAGGTAAGAATACTGAGTAATATGATATGATCCACTCAAACAATATGAGTAACATAGTATTTATTATACCATAAATATTGGAGAAGGAACACATACCATAGGTATATTGTGGATTAAAGGAGATAATCCTTACAACGCACTTCACACAGTTTTTAGCACATACTAGATATTCTTAAATGTTGGTGTTTGCTTTCACCACACTAGGGTAACTATATCCATTATGTTAATCAATGAATCATACTAGTCAATGTATTTTCTCTACCTGTACTATCCAGTATGGTAACAACTAGTCACATGAGGCTATTGAGTACTTAACATGTGGATAGTACAAACTGAGATGGTCTTGAAAGTGTAAAATACAAATTGAAATTTTAAAATTTTGATATTAAAAATGTCAAATATCTCAATACTAATGTTTTGTATGGATTGTGAACTAAAATGCAAATTTTTTATCAATTGGTTTAAAATGAATTATTTACATTAATTTGTTTATTTTTACCTGAAATGTGCCTATTGGAAGATTTTTAATTACATATATGGCTCACATTTAAGGTTAAGAATTGTAAGGTTGGAATTGTATTTCCGTTGGACATTACTGATCTAGACTTTGCCAACTTTCTCTTATTTAAAGCTTCTAGAATGGTCAGCTACATTCTTGAAAGACTCCAAGTGATATAGTTTTTGCTTAAAATGATATTGTAAATATTTGACAGTTATTAGAAAAAATCTGAAAAGTCCTGTCCAGGATGGGAGCATGGACTTTTAATATTTTGTAACGTTGTTCTTTTGAAACTATAAATCAGCTTCAAGTATCCTTTTTGTTTTTATAAGATGTGCCTATAATTCAGTAGTGTCCATTCAATATAGCTGTCAAGTAGTCTTTCTTCATAAATTAATTTTCTCTGATTTTAAAGTAATTATTCTTATAAACTCTGAATGCTAAAAATGTATATGTGTGCTAAATACATGGCAATTGTGAGAAAGAAATAGTATGTGTGCTATTCTAGAAGAGTTTGGAGGAAAAATCTGGATTAAGTTAAAGTTTTTGTAGAGAAGTAAGATTATTGCTTTCAACTTTAAAATTTTAATGTAAAAGAGATTGTTTCCAATTGCTTGCTCTAATATACAATACTAACATTAATTTTCTTGTAAATGTACATGTATTTTAAAAAGAATATGGGACAAATGACAAAATGATAGCATTTTTATTTCTGGGATGGTGGTTATATGGGTGCTTATTATACTATTTCTTCAGCCCTGAAATTAACTGAATTTTCATAGTAATATTAAAATTTGTTTGTAAAATTCCTTGGGCATTCCATGAAGATATTCCTATCATGACATTTTAACTTTTTCTCCCTATTCTTTTTATCTTTTTTTTGTTGTTGTTGTTTTTAATATTTTCTCTGAGACCTTCAGTCTCTGCTGAATAATAGTGATGATGGTAGTCATCCTTGTCTTGATGCTTGTATGGAGAATGAAATATTTAAAATTCTCTATTAAATAAAGATGCTTTCTGTAGATATTCTGTACTCTTATGTTTTTTTTTTAATTGTCTTTCTCTTTTCTCATTTGCTAAGAATTCTTAACTGTGTAGTAAATCATATGAATTTTTCCTTCCAACCTAAGTTAAAAGATTATGTATTTTTCTTCTTTGATCATTTAATGTTACAGTTATTAATTAGATGAATAGATTTCCAAGATGAATAATCCTTACCCCCTTGTATTAACTATACTTGACCACAGTCTATTTTAATGCATTGTTAGGTTTCAGTTAACTAGTATGAGGATCTTTTATGTTCATTAGTGAAATTAACCAGCAATTTAGTTTTCCTGTACAGTCATTACCCAGTTTGGGTATTCAGATTATATTAACCTCATAAAATAAATTGGTCAGCTTTTCTGTTTTTCTTTTCTTTGGTGGAAAAATTGTATAAGATACATATTCCTTAAAGACTTACACAACTCATATCTAACACCCTGTTTTGTTTTGTTTATTTTTTTCTGGGGCAAGGGGAGTTTTGATAGTTTTTTCCCCAGAAAATACAAATTTTATCTGAGATTTAAAATTTTGATGTACTGTTGTCCATTACATATTTGTAGAATTTTGCTTATATTTATGTGTTCACTTATCTGCATTCTTCATATTTTTATTTGCATCTTCTCTATTTTATAACTTAATTCATATCACTAGGAGTGTCTTACTATTTTCCCACAGCTTAATTTTTGTTTCCTTCATCCTCCCTTATTACTATGTGTTCTACTCTTTGTCTCTTTCTCTCTCTCTTTTTTGGTTTATTCTGTTACTCTTTTCCTAGCTTAGTTTTCCATCTTTCCTTATGTTTGTAAATTGATAAATTTCTTTCTATATTTCAGAAGAAAATGATATTGACTCTCAGTTCTTTCATTATCATTTAAACGTAAGAATTTCAAAGTTTACCGTATCATTTTTGCTTTAAACTGAAGGGTGATTGGTAATATATTAGTTTTAAGAAATAGGTATTTTTCCCCTAAACATTATTTTCTTGATTTTTAGTTTTATTGCACTGAAGTTATAGAATATAGATTGTATGTTGTTAACCGAAAATTTTAGAAGCTGCTTTTGGGGACCAATGTATCATCATCATTGGTCAATGTTTAATGTGTCTGGAAATAATATGTACTCTATGTTCATTTGAAAGAGGAGAGTAAAAAAGTTGGCTTAAAGCTCAACATTCAGAAAATGAAGATCATGGCATCTGGTCCCATCACTTCATGGGAAATAGATGGGGAAACAGTGGAAACAGTGGCAGAATTTATTTTTTGGGGCTCCAAAATCACTGCAGGTGGTGACTGCAGCCATGAAATTAAAAGATGCTTACTCCTTGGAAGAAAAATTATGACCAACTTAGATAGCATATTCAAAAGCAGAGACATTACTGTGCCAACTAAGGTCTGTCTAGTCAAGGTTATGGTTTCTCCTGTGGTCATGTATGGATGTGAGAGTTGGACCGTGAAGAAGGCTGAGTGCTGAAGAATTGATGCTTTTGAACTGTGGTGTTGGAGAAGACTCTTGAGAGTCCCTTGGACTGCAAGGAGATCCAACCAGTCCATTCTGAAGGCGATCAGCCCTGGCATTTCTTTGGAAGGAATGATGCTAAAGCTGAAACTCCAATACTTTGGCCACCTCATGGGAAGAGTTGACTCATTGGAAAAGACTCTGATGCTGGGAGGGATTGGGGGCAGGAGGAGAAGGGGACGACAGAGGATGAGATGGCTGGATGGCATCACTGACTCGATGGACGTGAGTCTGAGTGAACTCTGGGAGTTGGTGATGGACAGGAAGGCCTGGAGTGCTGCAATTCATGGGGTCGCAAAGAGTAGGACACGGCTGAGCGACTGAACTGACTGTTCATTTGATAAGAGGTTCTAGACATATTTGTTAGATCAAATTATTAATCATGCTCTTGACATTATCTCTACCTTTATTGTTCTCCATGTACCACATTTCTGTAAAATATGTGTTCTGTATGTCTCTTCATATCAGATATTAATTATTGCTTATATAATTTGAGGCCATACTCCCAGATATATATTGAAGAATATTTATTGTTTCACTTTTTATTTTTCAAAAATATATAACAACCCTCTCTGATGATAGTTCACACTCTACCCTCTTCTTTTACTGATATCAAAATTTTAGTTGATATTTTTCAGATAAATATTTTCTATGATTGACATAAATCAATTTTTCTGTATCTTATTGTATATGTGTCTGTTTTAAATGAGTATCTTTTAGACAACATATGTAGCTTTTATTTTTATTACAATCTGGGTATCACTGTTTTCTACAAGTTTTACTTGTACTGATTACTGAATTTTACCATTGTTTGTGTCCCCCTTCCACTTACTGCAATTTATTTTATGTTTCCTGTTTCCTTGGTTTCAGTTATACATTTCTTATGGATTAACTGTATGCATTCTGTTTTTACTATTTTAATCATCTTTATTAATTTTGTAAGATTTTTTCAACAAATATTTTTTTCATGATTGACTGTATCTTGAACAATGCTCTAGACAGGGATGAATAAAACAGAGTAATATTTTGTCTGTGTTTCCCTATCAGTATCTATAAACGTGTGCTTGTGTGCTTGCGCTTAGTTGCTCAGTTGTGTCTGACTCTTTGCGCCCCCATGGACTGTAACCTGCTAGGTTCCTCTGTCCATGGGATTCTCCAGGCAATTATACTGGAGTGGGTTGCCATGCCCTCCTCCAAGGGATCTTCCCAACCAAGGAATAGAACTCAGGTTTCCCACATAGCAAGAAGATTCTTTACCATCTGAGCCACCAAAGAAGCCTGTAACCTTATGAACAACTGTTGTTTACCTCCATTGAATAGGACAAAATGTTAAACAATTTCTTTTTTCACCTCTCTCTCTTCCACCAACAACTTCCATAACATTACTATTATCTTAGTTTTGGATTTCATGTTTACAAACACGATTAAATTAGTATTTATTGATACATCAGTAAGTTCTATATGGTTCTTACAGGTTTTCCCATCCCATAGTAATTTCTTGCTTTTGGAATTGATTATTTCCTTTCAAAAGTTAAATCTTGAGGAACTGTTTTAAACAGATTCTTCATGTTGCTAGACTCTCTGATAATTAATGTCTTCTTTTTTTGCTCTACACTGAAATAGTTAACTGAATACAATATCAGATTAAAATATTTTTCCTTGAAAACTCTCTGAAATTCAGCGTTGCTGTCATCAGGGCTAAAAGGTATTGGGTTTTAGTTCTGAAAGATACGTTCTAGGTTCTCTCTGAAAATTATAAATTTTCCTTTGTTTAGAATAATCTTTTCTGTTTCCTTTTGTTTTTTGATTAATTTTTTTTAATGATGGGTAATTGCTTTACAGAATTTTGTTGTTTTCTGTCAAACCTCAATATGAATCAGCCATAGGTATACATATAACCCTCCCTTCTTAAACTCCCTCACATCTCCCTGCCCATCCCAGCCTTCTAGGTTACTGCAGAGGCCCCGTTTGAGTTTCCTGAGCCGTATGGCAAATTACCCTTGGTTAACTATTTTACATATGGTAATGTAGGTTTCCAAGTTACTCTTTCCATACATCTCACCCTCTCCTCCCCTCTCCCCATGTCTACAAGTCTATTCTCTATCTCTGACTCTCCATTACTACCCTGTAAATAAATTCTTTAGTACCATTTTTTGAGATTCCATATATATGTGTTATAATAATAGATTTATCGTTCTCCTTCTCACTCACTTCACTCTGTACCATAGGTTCTAGGTTCCACCTCATCAGAAGTGACTCAAATGTGTTCCTTCTTATGGCTGAGTAATATTCCATTGTGTATATGTACCACAACTTCTTTATACATTCATCTGTTGATGGACATCTAGGTTGTCTCCATGTTCTAGCTATGGTAAATGAACTGCAATGGACAATGGGATACACGTGTCAATTTTGGTTTCCTCGGGGTATATGCCTAGGAGTGGGGCTGATGGGTCATATGGTGGTTTTAGTCATAGTTTTTAAAGGAATCTCCATATCATCTTCCATAGTGGCTGCATCAATTTACATTCCCACCAACAGTGCAAGAGTGTTCCCTTTTCTCCACACTCTCTCCAGCATTTATTGTTTGTAGACTTTTTGATGATGGCCCTTCTGACTTGTGTGAGATGATATCTTGTGGTTTAGTTTTGCATTTCTCTAATAATGAGCAATGTTGAGCATTTTTTCATGTGTTTGTTAGCCACCTGTGTCTTCTTTGGAGAAATGTTTGTTTAAGTCTTTTTCCCACTTTATGATTGGGTTGTTTGTTTTTCTGGCATTGAGCTGTACAGCTGCTTGTATATTTTGTAAGTTAATCCTTTATCAGTTGTTTCATTTGCTATTCTTTTCTCCCATTCTGGGGGTTTTTTCACCTTGCTTGTGGCTCAGATGGTAAATGTGTCTGCCTACAATGCAGGAGACCTGGGTTCTATCCCTGGTCAGGAAGATCCCCTGGAAAAGGAAATGGCAACCCACTCCATTACTCTTCCCTGGAAAATCCCATGGATGGAGGAGCAAAGAGTTGGATAGGACTGAGTGACTTCATTTTCACTTTCATACTTTCCTTTGCTGTGCAAAAGATGCTAAATTTAATCATGTCCCATTTGTTTCATTTTGTTTTTATTTTCATTTATCTAGGAGGTGGGTCATAGAGGATCTTGCTTTGATTTATGTCATCAAGTGTTCTGCCTATGTTTTCCTCTAAGAGTTGTATAGTTTCTGGTCTTACATTTAGGTCTTTAATCCATTTTGAGTTTATCTTTGTGTATGCTGTTTGGAAGTGTTCTAATTTCATGTTTTTACATGTAGCTTTCCAGTTTTCCCAGCACAATTTATTGAAGAGGCTGTTTTTTCCCCACTGTATATTCTTGCCTCCTTTGTCAAAATAACATAGCCATAGATGCATGGGTTTATTTCTGGGCTTTCTATATTGTTCTGTTGGTCTATATTTCTGTTTTTGTGCCAGTACCATACAGTCTTCGTGACTATAGCTTGCTAGTATAACCTGAAATCAGGCAGGTTGATTCCTTTAGCTCCATTCTTCTGTCTCAAGACTGCTTTGGCTATTCAGGGTCTTTGTCTCACTATGAATTGTGAAGTTTTTTTGTTCTAGTTCTGTGAAAAATGCTATTGGTAATTAGATAGGGATTGAACGCGTAGAATCTGTAGATTGCATTTGGTATTATAGTCATTTCACAATATTGATTCTTCCTATTCAGGAACATGGAATATCTCTCCATCTGTTTATGTCATCTTTGATTTCTTTCATCAGTTCAGTTCAGATTAGTTGCTCAGTCGTGTCCAACTCTTTGTGACCCCATGAACTGCAGCACGCCAGGCCTCCCTGTCCATCACCAACTCCCAGAGTCCACCCAAACTCATGTCTACTGTGTCAGTGATGCCATCGAATCATCTCATCATCTGTTGTCCCCTTTTCCTCCTGCCCTCAATCTTTCCCAACATCAGGGTCTTTTCAAACGAGTCAGCTCTCTGCATCAGGTGGCCAAAGTATTGGAGTTTCAGCTTCAACATCAGTCCTTGCAATGAACACCCAGGACTGATCTCCTTTAGGATGGATTGGTTGGATGTCCTTGCAGTCCAAGGGACTCTCAAGAGTCTTCTCCAACACCACAGTTCAAAAAAATCAATTCTTCTCCACTCAGCTTTCTTTATAGTCCAACTCTCACATCCATAAATGACTACTAGAAAAACCATAGCCTTGACTAGACAGACCTTTGTTGGCAAAGTAATGACTCTGCTTTTTAATATGTTGTCTAGGTTGGTCATAACTTTCCTTCCAAGGAGCAAGCGTCTTTTAATTTCATGCCTTCAATCACCATCTGCAGTGATTTTGGAGCACAGAAAAATAAAGTCTGACACTGCTTCCACTGTTTCCACATCTATTTGCCATGAAATGATGGGACCAGATGTCATGATATTAGTTTCCTGAATGTTGAGCTTTAAGCCAACGTTTTCACTCTCCTCTTTCACTTTCATCAAGAGGCTCTTTAGTTCTTCTTCACTTTCTGCCATCAGGGTGGTGTCATATCTGAGGTTATTGATATTTCTCCCAGCAATCTTGATCCAAACTTCTGCTTCCTCCAGTCCAGCATGTCTCATGATGTACTCTGCATAGAGTGACAATATACAGCCTTGACGTACTCTTTTTCCTACTTGGAACCAGTCTGTCGTTCCATGTCCAGTTCTAACTGTTGCTTCCTGCCCTGCATACAGGTTTCTCAAAAGGCAGGCCAGGTGGTCTGGTATTCCCATCTCTTTCAGAAATTCGACAGTTTATTGTGATCCACACAGTCAAAGGCTTTGGCATAGTCAATAAAGCAGAAATAGATGTTTTTCTGGAACTCTCTTGCTTTTTCCATGATCCAGCGGATGTTGGCCATTTGATCTCTGGTTCCTCAACCTTTTCTAAAACCAGCTTGAACATCTGGAAGTTCATGGTTCACGTGTTGCTGAAGCCTGGCTTGGAGAATTTTGAGCATTACTTTACTAGCGTGTGAGATGAGTGCAATTGTGCAGTAGTTTGAGCATTCTTTGGCATTACCTTTCTTTGGGATTGGAATGAAAACTGACCTTTTCCACTCTTGTGGCCATTGCTGAGTTTTCCAAATTTGCTGACAAAATTGCTCACAGCATCATCTTTTAGAATTTGAAATAGTTCAACTGATATTCAATCACCTCCACTAGCTTTGTTTGTAGTGATACTTCCTAAGGCCCACTTGGCTTCACATTCCAGGATGTCCAGCTCTAGGTGAGTGGGACTGATCACACCTTTGTGATTATCTGGGTCGTGAAGATCTTTTTTGTACAGTTCTTCTGTGTATCCTTGCCACCTCTTCTTAATATCTCCTGATTCTGTTGGGTCCATACCATTTCTGTCCTTTATTGAGCCCATCTTTGCATGAAATGTTCCCTTGGTATCTCTAATTGTCTTGAAGAGATCTCTAGTCTTTCCCATTCTATTGTTTTCCTCTGTTTCTTTGCACTGATCACTGAGGAAGGCTTTCTTATCTCTCCTTGCTATTCTTTGGAACTCTGCATTCAAATGAGTATATCTTTCCTTTTCTCCTTTGCTTTTCACTCCTCTTCTTTTCACTGCTATTCATAAGGCCTCCTTGGACAGCCATTTTTCTTTTTTGCATTTCTTTTCCATGGGGATGGTCTTGATACCTGTCTCCTGTACAATGTCACAAACCTCCATCCATAGTTCATCAGGCACTCTATCTATCATATCTAGTCCCTTAAATTTATTTCTCACTTCCACTGTATAATCATAAGGGATTTGATTTAGGTCATACCTGAATGGTATAGTGGTTTACCCAACTTTCTTCAATTTAAGTCTGAATTAGGCAATAAGGAGTTCATGATCTGAGCCACAGTCAGCTCTCCATCTCGTTTTTGCTGACTGTATAGAGCTTCTCCATCTTTGGCTGGAAAGAATATAATCAATCTGATTTCATTGTTGACCATCTGGTGATGTCCATGTGTAGAGTCTTCTCTTGTGTTGTTGGAAGAGGGTGTTTGCTATCACAAGTGCATTCTCTTGGCAAAACTCTATTAGTCTTTTCCCTGGTTCATTCCGTATTCCAAGGCCAAATTTGTCTGTTACTCCAGGTGTTTCTTGACTTCCTACTTTTGCATTCCAGTCCCCTATAATGAAAAGGACCACTTTTTTGGGTGTTAGTTCTAAAAGCTCTTGTAGGTCTTCATAGAACCGTTCAACTTCAGCTTCTTCCGCATTGCTGTTTGGGCATAGACTTGGATTACTGTAATATTGAATTCTTTGGAAGGAATGATGCTAAAGCTGAAACTCCAGTACTTTGGCCACCTCATGCGAAGAGTTGACTCATTGAAAAAAACTCTGATGCTGGGAGGGATTGGGGGCAGGAGGAGAAGGGGATAACAGAGGATGAGATGGCTGGATGGCATCACCGACTTGATGGATGTAAGTTTGAGTGAACTCTGGGAGTTGGTGATGGACAGGGAGGCCTGATGTGCTGCAATGCATGGGGTCGGAAAGAGTCGGACAAGACTGAGTGATTGAACTGAACGGAATTGAATGGTCCAGTGGTTTTCCCCAGTTTTTTTCATCAGCGTCTCATAATTTTCTGTGTACAGTTCTTTTGTCTCTTTAGGTAAGTTTATACCTAGATATTTAATTCCTTAAGTTGCAATGGTGAATGGGATTGATTCCTTAATTTCTCTTTCTGATTTTTCTTTGTTGGCATATATAAATGCACGTTATTTCTGTGTATTGATTTTGTATCCTGCAACTTTGCTAAATTCACTGATTAGCTCTAGCGATTTTCTGATACTATCTTTAGGGTTTTCTATGTACAGTATCATGTCATCTGCAAACAGTGCGAACTTTACTTCTTTTTTTTCCAATCTGGATTTATTTTTTTTTCTTCTCTGATGGCTGTAGCAAGGACTTCCAGAACTATGTTGAATAATAGTGGTGAAAGTGGACACCCTTGTCTTGTTCTTGATCTTAGGGGAAATGCTTTCAGTTTTTCACCATTGAGAATAATGTTTACTGTAGGCTTATTATATATGGCCTTTACTATGTTGAAGTAGGTTCCTCTATGCCTATTTTTTGAAGAGCTTTAATCATAAATGGGTGCTGATTTCATGAAAGAGTTTTTCTGCATCTATTGAGATGATCATATGGTTTTTATCTTTCAATTTGATAATATGGTGTATCACATTGATTGATTTGCATATATTGAAGAATCCTTGCATCCCTGGAATAAACCCAACTTGATCATGGTGTATGAGCTTTTTGATGTGCTGCTGAATTCTGTTTACTAAAATTTTGTTGAGGATTTTTGCATTATGTTCATCAGTGATACTAGCCTGTAGTTTCCTTTTTTCGTGTTGTCTTTGTCTAGTTTTGGTATCAGGGTGATGGCGGCCTTGTAGAATGAGTTTGGAAGTATTCCTTCCTCTGCAGTTTTTTGAAAGAGTTCTAGAAGGATAGGCCTTAGCTCCTCTGTAAATGTTTGATAGAATTCTCCTATGAAGTCATCTGATCTTGAGCTTTTGTTTTGTGGGAGATTTTTGATCACAGCTTCAATTTCAGTGCTTGTAATTTGGTTCCTGATAATTTCTATTTCTTCCTGGTTCAGTATTGGAAGATCGAACTTTTCTAAGAATCTATCCATTTCTTCCAGGTTAACCATTTTATTGCCATAGAGTTGTTCATAAAAGTCTCTTATAATCTTCTGTGTTTCTGCACTGTCCATTGTATCCTCTCCCTTTTCATTTCTAATTATGTTAATTTTATTTTTCTCTCTTTTTTTGTCTGTGAGTCTGGCTAAAGGCTTGTCAATTTTATTTGTCTTCTCAAAGAACCAGCTTTTAGTTTTATTAATCTTTACTACTGTTTGTTTCATTTATTTTTCATTTATTTCTGCTCAGATCTTTATTATTTCTTTCCTTCTTCTAATTTGAGGGTTTTTTTGTTCTTCTTTTTTCAGTTGTTTTAGGTGTAAAGTTAGGTTGTCTATTTGATGCTTTTCTTGTCTCTTGAGGTAAGATTGCATTGCTATAAACTTCCCTCTTAGAACTGCTTTTCCTGCATCCCATAGGTTTTGACTTGTGCTTTCATTGTCATTCATTTCTAGAAATTTTTTGATTTCCCATTTGATTTCTTCAATAACCTTTTGGTTATTTAGAAATGTGTTGTTTAATCTCCATGTGTTTGTGTTTTTTACAGTTTTTTTCTTGTAATTGATATCTAGTCTCATAGCATTGTGGTCAGAGAAGATGCTTGATATGATTTCAATTTTCTTAAATTTACTGAGGTTTGGTTTGTGACACAAGATGTGGTCTATCCTGGAGAATGTTCCATGTGCACTTGAGAAGGTGTATTCTTCTGCATTTGGATGGAATGTCCTGAAGTTATCAATGAGATCCATCTAATCTAATGTCTCATTTAAACTTGTGTTTCCTTATTAATTTTCTGTTTTGATGATCTGTCCATTCATGTGAGTGGGATGTTAAAGACTCCTACTATTATTGTGTTACTGTCAATTTCTCCTTTTATGTCTGTTAGTATTTGTCTTATGTATTGAGGTGCTCTTACGTTGGGTGCATGGATATTTATAATTGTTATGTCTTCCTCTTGGATTCATCCCTTGATCATTATGTAGTATCCTTCCTTATCTCTTGTAATCTTCTTTATTTTTAAGGTCCATTTTGTCTTTTATGAGGATTGCTACTCCAGCTTTCTTTTGCATCCCATTTCTATGGAATATATTTTTCCATTCTCTCACTTTCAGTGTATATGTGTCTTGAGGTCTGAAGTGGGTTTCTTGTTTCAGCATATATATGGGTCTTGTTTTTATATCCATTCAACCAGTCTGTGTCTTTTGGTTGGAGGATTTAATCCATTTACATTTAAAGTAATTATTGATACATATGTTCCTATTTTCATTTTCTTAACTGTTTGGGGTTGATTTTGTAGATCCATTTTCTTCTCTTGTATTTCTTGGCTATATAAGTCCCTTTAACATTTGTTGTAAAGTTGGTTTGGTGGTACTGAATTCTCTTTAACTTTTTCTTGTCTGAAAAGCTTTATATTTTTCCATCAATTTTGGATAATATCCTTGCCAGGTACAGTAATCTTGGTTGTAGATTTTCCCCTTTCATTACTTTAAATATATCCTGCTATTCCCTTCTGTCCTGCAGAGTTTCTGCTAAAAGATCAGCTGTTAAGCAAAAGGGGTTTCCCTTTCATGTTACTTGTTGCTTTTCTCTTGCTGTTTTTAATATTCTTTCTTTGTGTTTAGTCTTTGTTAGTTTGATTAGTATGTTTTTGGCATGTTTCTCCTTGGTTTATCCTGTATGGGACTCTTCGTGCCTCTTGGACTTGAGTGACTATTTCCTTTTCCATGTTGGGGAAATTTTAAACTGTAATCTCTTGAAAACTTTTTCTGATACTCTTTCTTTTTCTCTTCTCTTGGAACCCATATAATTCAAATGTTGGTGCATTTGATATTGTTCCAGAGGTCTCTGAGACAATTCTCAGTTCTTTTCATTCTTTTTACTTTATTCTGCTCTTCAGAAGTTATTTCCATCATTTTATCTTCTAGCACACTGATTCATTCTTCTGCTTCAGATATTATCCTATTGATTCCTTCTAGAGTATTTTTAATTTCAGTAATTCTGTTGTTTGTCACTGTATGTTTATTCTTTAATTCTTCTAGGTCTTTTTAAATAGATTCTTGCATTTTCTTTATTTTGTTTCCAAGGTTTTTGATCATCTTTACTATCATTATTCTGAATTATTTTTTCAGGTAGTTTGCCTGTTTCCTCTTTATTCTTTTTAGTTTGTTCCTTCATTTGTGTAGCATTTCTCTGCCTTTTCATCATTTTTTTTTATCTTATTGTGTTTTCTTTTCTCAGTTTTCAAGGTGAATTCTTTCTTCCTTCCGATGTCTGCCCTTATGGCAGAAAGTGAAGAGGAACTAAAAAGCATCTTGATGAAAGTGAAAGAGGAGAGTGAAAAGTTGGCTTAAAGCTCAACATTCAGAAAACGAAGATCATGGCATCTGGTCCCATCACTTCATGGCAAATAGATGGGGAAACAGTGGAAACAGTGTTGGACTTCATTTTTTTGGGGGGGGCTCCAAAATCACTGCAGATGGTGACTGCAGCCATGAAATTAAAAGACGCTTACTCCTTGGAAGAAAAGTTATGACTAACCTAGATAGCATATTGAAAGGCAGAGATATTACTTTGCCGACTAAGGTCCGTCTAGTCAAGGCTATGGTTTTTCCAGTAGTCATGTATGGATGTGAGAGTTGGACTGTGAAGAAGGCTGAGTGCCGAAGAATTGATGCTTTTGAACTGTGGTGTTGGAGAAGACTCTTGAGAGTCTTCTCCAACCAGTCCATTCTGAAGGAGATCAACCCTGGGATTTTTTTGGAGGGAATGATGCTGAAGCTGAAACTCTAGTATTTTGGCCACCTCATGCGAAGAGTTGACTCATTGGAAAAGACTCTGATGCTGGGAGGGATTGGGGGCAGGAGGAGAAGGGGACGACAGAGGATGAGATGGCTGGATGGCATCACTGACTCGATGGACGTGCATCTGAGTGAACTCCGGGAGTTGGTGATGGACAGGGAGGCCTGGCGTGCTGCGATTCATGGGGTCACAAAGAGTCAGACATGACTGAGTGACTGAACTGAAGGTTGGTCCAGCAGTTTGTGTAAGCTTTGTATAGGGTGAGATTTGTGCTGAATTTTTGTTTGTTTGCTTTTTCTCTGATGGGCAAGGCTGAATGAGATTGTACTCCTGTCTGCTCATGATTGAGTTTTTATTTTTGTTTTGTTTCTTGTTTAGATGAGGTGTCCTGCACAGGGTGCAACTGGTGGTTGGGTGATGCCAATACTTGTATTCAACTGGTTTCCTTTGTGTGAGTTCTCATTATTTCATACTCCCTAGGGTTAGTTCTCTGGTAATCTAAGGTCTTCAAGTCAGCGCTCCCACTCCAAAAGGCTCAGGACTTATCTCTGGTCAAAAATGATGATTTCACAAGTGGCTTTTTATGGCATTAAGTGAGGTTAAAACAAATATCCAAAAACAATAAACAAAAGGTGAACCCCAGACGAATAGCAGTTACAAAATCAGGCAAATAATAATTAAAATAATGGAATATACACATATACATATACAACCATGAGCAAATCAAAACATTTCAACAAAAATAAAGTACAATAGATTGATCTGGCTAACAAAGAGAAAAAAATCATATTTACAAGTTAAAAACAAAACTAACTAAAGCACAAACTGGAAAACAAAATTAAAGCAAGGTGCCAAGTGGGAAATAAATCAATGAAAAGAGAACTAACAAATATGTTGAGAGGAAAGGAGAAAGGAAAAAGGAAAAGAATAAGAGATATGCAAAGTCAAATAGAGGTAGATGAAGAGATTTATATACATGAAAGATTAACTGTAAGGGGAAAAGAAGTAGGAAAGGCCAACAAAGGAATACATGTAGAAAAAATATAATAGTTTTAAAACACGAAAAGTTAAAATTATAAAAAAAAAAAAGAAAAAATGGAAGAAAAAGAAAAAAAAAAAGGGGGGGGGGGAAACTCCACAGAACTACAAAAGCCAAATATTGATGCAGAAGTTTATAACCACTATAAAAAATGTGACTGAATACACACATATACATATACACTCATAAGCATAATTAAAGCAATCCAACAAAAATAACGTACAATAGTTTGACCCGGTGAACAAAGGAAACCAAAAAGTATATCTACCAGAACAAAACTAACTAAAGTACAAACTGGAAAACAAAACTAAAGCAAGGTGCCAAGTGCGGAATAAAGCAATGAGAATAAAACTAACAAATTTATTGAGAGGAAAGGAAAGAAAGAATGAATACATATGTAAAGTTAAATAGAAGTAGTAAAGAAGATTTATATGCATTAAAGATTAACGGCAAGGGAAAAAGAACAGCAGGAAAAGAAACAAAGGAATAAATGTAGAAAAAATAATCATAGGTTTAAAAAAGAAAATTTTAAAAAGAGAGAAAAAAAAAAAAAAAAAAGGGAGAACTCCACAGAACTGCAAAAGCCCAAAGTAGAGGCAGAGGTTTATAACAACAATAAAAAATGTTACTGAGGAGAAAAAAAGCTCAAAAGCTTAATTAGATTTCATAATGTCAATAAAATCAACAACTACAACAGAGTGGGTAATAAAAGGAAAAAAAAATCCAGAAGAATCTACAGAACAAGTCAAAACATAAGAATAATAAATGTTTTCTTGAGTCACTGCTGCCAGAGTCCTTTCCCTCGCTGGGAGTCACAGTCCACCTCACCTCCCTAGGATGCCCTCCAATACTGTGCTTATCTCTGGACATCTTGTGGGGGCAGCTCAGATTCTAATCTGGTCCTACTCCTCTTTGTTCTTGCCTCCAACGTCCATAGCTATCAGAACTAGCACGTTTTCTTTTGTGGGAGCTCTCAGTGACCTTTTATATATTCCATAGACACAGAGTCTGCCTAGTTGATCATGTGGATTTAATCTGCAGCTTGTATAGCTGGTGGGAAGGTTTTGGGTCTTCTTCCTTAGTCACACTGCCCCCGGGCTTCAATTGTGGTTTTATTTCCACCTCTGCCTGTGGGTCATCCACTGGGGTTTGCTCCTGAGGTTGCCCTGGAGGGCGTGGGTTTGCCCCTGTGAGGGCCAGGTGTGTAGGTGTTGCAGCTGATGGGTTGCAGGGGTTCCAGCAGCACCAGGTACTCAGGAAAGTTGGTGGCTTTGGCAGCAGTAAATATAGTGCTCTAGAAGGGTATGGCAACCAATATTGGCCAACACTCTCCAGTGTTCTTGCCTGGAGAACCCCTCTACCTGACAGAAAAGCCTGGCCTGGCAGTCCACAGTCTACAGGGTCACAAAGAGTCGGACACTCCGAAACAACTCTGTGCACATAGACACAAGACCTTTTTGCCTGTGGTAGCTCTGCCCCAGTGAGAAATGAGTGTGAAGGTGGTACAGCTGCTTGGCTTGAGGGGACCCTGATAGCGCCAAGTGTGCAGGGACAAAGACTGCCTTTGCTGCAGGAGTTATAGACCTATCAGAGTTTTTTCCTAGCCTCTTGTAGCTGGCAATCAGAAAGCCTCTTTGGCCAGTCTTTCTCGACAGCTCTGCGGAGGCACCATTCAGCCATTTAGAGGGCTCCCTTGCCTGGGGTCCATCTCTGTTGTTCGGTGCGTCAGACACACAGAGGGGCACCCCCTGGCTGGGGGTCCTACTCTGTAGATTGGCACAGGCACCATGGATGGGGTCTTACTCTGTAGTTGGGCACATCAGTCACTTAAAGGAGCACCTAGGTAGGGACCTACTCTATAGTTCAGTGCGTCAGGCATTTGAGGGGCCAGCCTCACTATTGTTCAGCTGCCAGTGCTGGCGTGTTGCGGGAGAGAGGCTATGGTGATGGCTCCACCCCCTACACATGACTCAGCAGTATCACCTTGCTTCCATGGCTGCCCAGCTTTCCTCCAGATCATTTCCCACCACAATCTCTTCCCTCACATCCCCTCAATCCATCTCTGCAGTCAACAGCAGCCCTCAACCTGGGATTACTCCACAACCCCTAAACTCCAGATCCCAGACACTGCACCTTCCAAGGGATCTACATTCCTGTCCGGGGTATGTATGGCTGCGGCAAGGACTGATTCTCATTCCATTTAGGCTGCCACAGATTAACTGTTTCACTGTCAGCCTTAAATGTTTCTCTTCTGACTCAGACAATTGCCCCTATGTGGGGATTGGACCCCTGCTTCAGTTCCCCCACCCGCCAAGGGAAGGTGTAGTCCTACCAACACTCCTATTTTTCCCCCTCGTTCCTTTATCCTACCAAGTTTTGTGTGGGTCTAGATATTCTTTTCCGCTGGTCAGGTACTCCTGTTCCTTCTCATCTGGTGTTCTGCATGCACTTCTGTGTCTGAAGGTGTATTCCTGATGTATACATAGAGAGAGATGTACTCCATGTCCACCTACTCCTCTGCTGTCTTGTTCTCTCCTCTGGAGAAGACCCTTGAGAGTCCCCTGGACTGTCTGTTTTGAGTAATCTTAAACATCACCAGCAATGGCACTCCCCTCCAGTATTCTTGCCTGGAAAATTCCATGGATGGAGGAGCCTGGTGGGCTGTAGTCCATGGGGTTGCTAAGAATCGGACACGACTGACTTCACTTTTCACTTTCACACATTGAAGAAGGAAATGGCAACCCACTCCAGTGTTCTTTCCTGGAGAATCCCAGGGATGGGGGAGCCTGGTGGGCTGCCATCTATGGGGTTGCACAGAGTCGGGCATGACTGAAGTGGCTTAGCAGCAGCAGCAACAAACATCACCATAACATACTTAAATGAGGAACTCTTTTCCACTCTCTCTCCTACTCTGTTTTTAGAAATGTGCCCTTTTAAACTGAAGTTTTATATCTTGTGTTAACTTTAATAAATTATCAACATTTTTTCCCTCAAATACTGATTCTCCTTCTTGATGAGTATTGACATATTAGTCTTCAAATCTTTAGACTTGTTTTTTTTTTTTATTCATTCCATCATTTTATCCCCTACCAATGCCTTCTGAAAGAGTTCTTTAACCTTACCTTTAAGCTCAGCAAATTGTTCTTCAAGTATATTTAAAATTTCTTCACTGGCAATAAGTGACCAGAAGATCAAAAACATGCCATTTGTGAATTGCCCAGAAATAATCTAGCAATGGTTGTCTGAGAGAAGTTTATGGAGATTTAGAAAATTCTCTTAAAAGACATCAAATTTGATCTGAATAAATAGAATAATATAATATATCCAGGAACATAATGATAAAGTTTCAAACACTGATTGTCCTGAAATTAATCTGTAAACTCACTTTTATTCATTTTACTTATTAATTTTACCACTGCTAAATTTTGAGAAAAACTTGGAAAATTTATTCCAAAATTTATACTAAAAGACAAATTTTCAGGAATTACTAAATAATTTTTAAAAATATAAAGAAAGAAATTCCTACTGCTGAGTATTAAGACAGAATGTGGCACAAGATAAAATTCATCAGTATGGAGCTGGAACAGGAACAGACTAATTAAAGGAATAGAGAAAAAAAATAAGGATTTAAAGAGATTATTTGTTAGACAATAGGAAACATGGTATATAACTTTGGAGATGTGGTAGCCATTTTTGTAAAAGACCAGAAACTTGATTTATTACTAAAATAAAATGGCCTCCAGTACACATTACAAAATAAAAATAAGCAAAAGAATCTCAAATTAATAGAAGGCCTGAGTATGAAAGTAAAACGACCAAGCTCACCATAAACTATGTTTACTGAAGTAAGATATAAAAGCCCAAATCACAAGAGAAAATATAATTTGACTTTTGACTAATATGAAAATTGAGCAATATAAGTAAGAATTTCCATTAATAACTGTCATTCACACAGGTTGTGTCCCTGGGAACCAGCCCATAAGAAAGAGATTACTGAACAGGTTTATGTGTTCTTGAAGTCAACACCTATGATAGGGAGGGAAGGAAAGAAAACAGACGTGAGTTAGAGGGAGAAGTAGTGCTGTGTTGCAGTATCAATGAAGGCTTCTTCTCTGAAGCTGGAGAGAGGCTGGGCCCAAACATCCCTGCATTCACCAGTCATTGGATGCAAGCTGCCCTGGTAAGGATGTGTGAAATTGAGTGAGACAAATATCTCTACCCAAGGCAGTTCCTAATGAGGGATGGTTATTATGGGCTGCCTGCAAGAATCACTTTTTGTTAATGAGGGAATAAGCCTTCTGGCCCTGAACAAGGATGTGAGTGGTCTATCATGGATTTCATTACATTTATAGGACCGAGATTAAAGTGACAGCCTTGGGTTCAATATTTGGAATGAATAAATTATAAGAATTAAGATATAAAACATCTAGTCACTTCCATAGAACCCAGTACAAAATAACCAAGGAAGAAAAAATAATAAAAGTGAAAACTTGAATGATTCAATATATAGTCACCCCAATCTCACCAATAATGGGGGAAAAAAAAGGATGAGGTATTTATTAAAGATTTTGATTGCAGCACTGTTTGTTGTAAAGAATTGCTGTAACTTAGCCATTGAATGGAGCTTCCCTGGTAGCTCAGCTGGTAAAGAATCTGCCTGCAATGCAGGAGACTCCGGTTCAATTCCTGGGTTGGGAAGATTCCTTGGAAGAGGGTATGGCAATCCACTCCAGTATTCTTCCCTGGAGAATCCCCAAGGACAGAGGAGTGTGGCAGGCTACAGTTCATGGGTTTGCAAAGAGTTAGATATGACTGACCTACTAAGCACGTCACAGCACAGTTGTTGAATGCTCAAAAAATAGATAATATATGACAACGTGTTCTAATAGAAAGATGTACATTAGTAAAAAGAAACAAAACAGTTATTTGTAAAAGAAATAGATTTTATAAATCTATGATATTAACTATAAAATGTGTAAAATAAGATTTGTAGCAATGATATCTTTTTTTTTTTTTATTTATTTTTTTTTTATGTTCTTTTTTTTTTCACTTTTTTTTTTTTATTAAATTTTAAAATCTTTAATTCTTACATGTGTAATTTAACAAAACATATAAAACAACTACCTATTCTTGTTTTGGGGGAATAGCAGAGATTATAGACATGGAAGTCCGAAGCTTTTTAGTGTGATTTACCAGTACGTCTGGATGTGCTCAGGCTGAAATCCAAATGCTGTTTCTGCACCTGCCCAACCTTATGGACCTGATAATATTCAGCTCAACAAAGGAAACCTCAATGTCATGGTCACTTAGCAACCCATGTTCAGGCTATCAGTTTCTAGTAGGACCCATTATCATGGCAGAAATGTTTGCTAAAATTAAGACTAGTGTTCTGACAGGGAAGGCATAATTGTTCTCCAAATCCTGGAAATATACCAAGATTTTACACAGCAAACTCTTCCTTGATAGATATATCATTTCTGTCAAATCTGTTGAATCATAAGGCCCAAATGGCAAGAGACCTCAAGCTGGACCTTTTGCAGAATCCTATCTTCCTCTGGGCCCCATTCAAAATGAACAGCTTCTAAAATACCAAATACATGGGTCAGAGTGATATTCTCAAATTCAGTGTATGTTACCTCCAAAAGCAGAAGATACCTCTCAAACAATGTGCTTCCATCAGCGGTGTCAGATGATGAAAAGTGCTAAAATTTGTCTCGTCCTTAATCTTAGAAGGAATAATGTGGCATGTCACAGACCACTGGATCTCGAAAACTATGGCAGTTCCTTGAATCTTCATGATACTTCAGTCCCACTCTCTGACACACGTCTTACTAGAATATCTGGTGTACTCTCTAATTCCTGCTCACCAAACCCTATTATCCTGGTGTCATTAATGTACTAGTCTAGTGTTATGTCAAGGTGATCAAGATACCTGAATTGTCTACTGTGACAGAAAGGAGGACAGTTAGCGTATTCCTGGGCAAGAATGAGTATGAACTGCTGTTCTTACCATGTGAATAAAAAACAAATTTTATCCTCATCAACGAAGGGAATTGGAAAATTCATATTTATCTGCAAGAGTATTAGTCTCAAAACAAGTGCCAAAGCCTGTATTAATCTACTGTCATTTAACCAAGTGGTAGTCTCAATAGCAGCTTCTGTGGCAGATGGTATAGTACAGTAGTTGTAAATGGGGCTGCCACATGAATATATATATAGTTAATATATACACCTGTCAAGAACCATTTCATTTTTTCAGCGTATTTATAGATGAATCAAATGGAAACACTTTGAGTACCACAACCCCTATATCCTCTAAGTCTTTGATAGCAATATTAATATCAGCAGTTCTTCCAATGATACAGTATTACTTCTGATTTATAATTTTCTTCAGGATGGGAGTGTGATTTCTGGGGCTTCCACTTGGCTCTGGATGCCCTGATTACTCCTATTTACAGGCCATAATGAATAGATTGTGCTAGTTGCCGAGTAGTTCTCTCTCAGTTATGCACATGTGACCAAGGAAATAACCAAAGATTATATGGACTTCCCTCGTGGCTCAGATGGTAAGGAACCTGCCTGCAATGCTGGAGACCTGGGTTCGATCCCTGGGTCAGGAAGATCCCCTGGAGAAGGGAATGGCTACCCATGCCAGTATTCTTGCCTGAAGAATTCCCTGGACAGAGGAGCCTGGTGGACTACAGTCCATAGCGTTGCAAAGAGTCAGACACGACTGAACAACTAACACATATATTCAAACATACCTGGATACACTGAAATAAACCTGAGTGAAAATCCACCTGGCCTCCATAAGCTCCTATTTAATCAGAAAACCATGGTGGTGTTTCAAATCCCATGGTATGGGTGTCAATGCAGATCACACATTTTAACAATCCTAGAAATGGCTGGATTTTCTTCATTCCTCAATGTTCAATTACCCTGGAAATGGTTCCAGGTCACTTTAAGAGAATAATCAAGGGAATGATTATTGTATAAATTTAATGTGGCATTATAGGCTTCTTTTTTAAGAAGATCTTGAGCTTCAATCAATGACTTCTGGATTTGAGATCTGACTTAGATCTGGATATTGGGTGAGGAACAATTTCCCGTTTTAGCAGCTGATGTCAACTTTCTGCTTCTCATTTTTTTTTTTTCCTCTTTCTCCCTTTCTCACAGGCATCTACACATCTATCTCCTGTCTAGTGCTTGCTTTGGAAGCACATATCCTATCTCATATCTAAGAATGCTGTGTTCTACTCCCTATTGCCACAGATCCTTCAAGGTCAAGAAAACTTGATGGCAAGTCTGGTAATTACACCTTCCTTGCCTCTAATAATTGAATACTATTCCCTGGTCTGATTCTCACTTTTATTAAAGAACTCGGTTCAATAGCAACAACCGACACTACCAACCATAGCCTACAGAGTGCAACCACCACCATCCATGCTTCTTACAGATACTGGTGTCCACTCAGCAGTATATTCCTTACGGAGTGTCTTCTGGGGCCACCCAGGGATCTTTCTCAGGTTATGGATGCTCAGGTCTTAAACGGACTATCTATTCTAACACTTTTTTTTCCCTGAGTCTTTTGACCCCTTTTGCAATACCATATAGAGAAAGCCAGATTTTTCATCATATTTGCTCTAGTCAATTTTTAATGCTATTAAAGAGAAGCCAATATTTTCAAGACAAAGATCACAGATTTGAATACACGTCAGACATTTTGGCTTAAACTGGGTGGCTTTTTGAAAGCTGACCTGAGGGAGTAATTTCAAAGATGTGACAAAATATTTGAGTAATTTCTATTAATGAGCCTCTCTACCAACTTCCTGAGGAGGGCATGGGAACCCACTCCAGTCTTCTTGCCTGGAGAATCGCCATGGACAAAGGACCTGGCAAGCTACAGTCCACAGGGTCACAAAGAGTTGTACACGGCTGAGTGACTAAGCACAGCACCGATTTCCTGTGTAATAGATGAAAGAAAGAGTCCAGAAACTGTTACCTAGGTTGATGGCTGTCCCTTTGCTTTTCAACAAACTTACAAAGGTAAAGCCATTCAATGTCCAACCTTGCACTAAGATTTAGCCCACCTTCCCTGCCACGAATTTGTTGGTAGTATTACTAATTCATTGGAGTTCTATGGGATCTATGTACATTCTGGTAAAATAGAGGACTGAAAGGGGAAAGGCTCTTCTGAAACTGTCCATACGTAACAGTCTACAGGGTCTGAGGTTATGGTTGTGGTTGACCCATTATCAGTGCAAAATAAATAAATAAATAAAAAATAAAGAGAAGCCAGCCCACACAAACATTATTATTGTTGACCCCGTATTTTAAAACAGCATAACCATCACACCTTCCAGTGTCTTTCCTTTCATCTGCACTTTATTCCAAAGCAAAAATGGTGAAAACCTTAATTGACATGGTGCTATTGTCAATCAGAAATTTTCAGCCACTTATCACTACCAGAACTGGAATTCTCATTGTTCTCAGATAGGAAAGTAATTCAGCTCTAAAATCCCATAATTGTAGTCTACTTTCTAAGAATTTTCTTATTACCGGTGGTCTTGCCTTGAGGTTTCCAGAAGACAAAGCCTAAGTCTGAGACATTTATATAACTACCTTTTAAGATAATGCATTCTCAGGGTATAGGAGTGAGGAAATAGAGAGTGAGGGAAGGGGGAAAGCAGATACTGGCTACTGCTTAGTATGTAGTATGACTGCTTGCCCATCCATGTGGCACTGTTCTACAAGAAGCTACAAAAATGAGAGAATATTAGGCTTTTTCTCCAGCAAAGAAAAGGTAAAAAAAAAAAAAAAAATTACTATTCTCTCTTGCCTCCCACTGACCAAAGTTATGCTCCATGGACAGTTAATTCCCTTGCACACATAACTTGTTCATGAACGTGACCAAGAAGACTATTGCAGCTAAGACCTCAGCACCAACATAAAAGTCTGAGACAGGGGACAAGAAGTACATGGCATGGGCATGAGACAGGGTATCACAGGTTACTCCTACAAGAAGTTGGTTGGTGTCTATTCAAGAGAGCAGTTGGTTTGAAAAAGTGCCCAAATATCTGGAGACAGATGAAACCAAAAGATATGACATAGTACTTACATATGCAAACATTTTTAATTTTTTAGTATCTGGAAGGAGCACATGATTGAACTTATTTGTAATTAGTCTGATGCACTTTGCCTGTTGATATCTAATTTATCCTTACTCTAATAACTGAATCCAGGTTAACTTATTGACTTGTGTAGTTGGTCCTATTTTACTGGTATACTGTGTTTGGTCATTTAAAATGCACACTATGCCTTGTTTCTTATTTTATTCAGTAGTAATTTTAAAAGAATGGAGCATTTAAAAATTTTCTTTGTTATTATTTTGTATTCTTTAATAAAGGTCTTATTATAAAACTCTTTTAGCTTCAAATTTAACAAAGGAATGAAACTTTTGACCCTTCTCTTACAGAAGACATGAAATTTAATATGCTTTTACTGACCCATCCCTACATTTATAGATCTTTGTTAATATGTGGTATAGATTATATGATAGAGGTATAGATTATTATTGTTTAATTACTGTTTCCAACTACATATCTTATTTTTCAAATGATATTTGTCTTATGAACATATATAAATAAACTAATTGGATTCACTCATAACAATGCTCACCATAATAATATTTATCCAAAACATCTATTCATTTATAAGAATGCTCACCATAAGAACATTTCTATTTTCTACTTCTCAATTTTAATTTTCCCCCCACCCCTGATAAGTGTTTGGGCAAACTTTTCAGAGATTGTAGTGTTAGTGCTAGAATTTGTGACCACCTGAATATCAGAAAGTAAAAATAATTCAGCCTGCTCCCAGGCCTATCACCTTGGAAAAAAAGAAAACAAATAAGCCTTATGAACATGTCTCAATTATCTTTTAGTATTTTATGCTGCAAAGGTTTAAAGTTTGCCTGGAATTTGTTTTAGGTTTCTTATATTTTTTTTAATGGTTTCTAGGTAACCTAAATATTTTGGGACCTGGGTTTTAATAAGACAGTTTCTTTATCCTTAACACCACATGAAGTTTATCAAGACATCTGTGTTGCTAAATATTTTGAAGTAGCCTGTGCTTGTTCTAGATATTTTTAAAATTATTCTGCTTGTTATAGTAAAATCATTTCAAGAAGTGTTTTAGAGTAATTCTCCCTTTCTTATATGCTAAAGAATTTCTTTCATAAGTCAATTTGTTTGCATCTGTTTACTTTATTTAGCATAGGTGTTGTTTGTTTATTGTTCTATGTGCTCATCCTCAAAGATTGTTCAATACTATTTAATTGGTCTGATTTAGCCTATTAAACAGGAACAGTGAGTCCTATAGCTGCTTCTCACTGCCCACTTGAGTGCTGATACAAGCCTCCTTGTATTCTTAAAAGAGAAAAGCAAATAAACATACATAGTTTTCAAAATAATTCTTAGCTTTTAACAAACTTGTAGCAAGCTAGAATGTTACCCTACTGTTTTGCTCTATGTCTTCTAGGATGACAACTTATTCCTGGATTATTGGGGCTGTGTTTATTTATTTATTATTTCTTCTCTTGAAGTAGTATAAGGAAATGCCATTTTCCCCAATCTTGCTCACAAGCACTGTCCTTGTACGCTTACACCACATGGCAAGTTTCCATGCACCATTCTCCACCCACCCAACCTCTCATTTTGCATGCATGCTCAATCACTAAATCCTGTCTGACTTTTTACAACCCTATGGACTGTAGCCTCCCAAGCTCCTCTGTCCATGGGATTTGCCAGGCAAGAATACTGGAGAGGACTACCATTTTCTCTTCCAGGAGATCATCCCAACCCAGAAATTGAACCTGAATCTCCTGAGTCTCCTACATTGGCAAGTGGATTCTTTACCACTGAGTCACCTGGGAAGCCCAGCCTCTTTTTTACCTCAGCTTTATTGGGGTATAATTTAAAAATAAAAATTGTATGTATTTAAGTTATACAAATACATTGATGTTTTGATATCATATACATTGTAAAATAATCAGAACCATCAAGCTAATTAACAGATCTAGCCTCTCATATTCTCACAGTGCTTATTTAACTTATATGCAGAGTACATTATGTGAAATGCCAAGCTGGATCAATCACAAGCTGGAATCAAGATTGTCAGGAGAAATATCAACAACCTCAGATATGCAGATGATACCACTCTAATGGTAGGAAGTGGAGAGGAACTAAACAGTCTCTTGATAAGGGTGAAAATAGCAGAGTGGCTTAAAACTTAACATTAAAAAACTAAGACCATGGCAACCAGTCCCATCACTGCATGGAAAATAGATGAGTAAAAGCGGAAACAGTGACAGATTTTATTTTCTTGGGCTCCAAAATCACTGTGGACAGTGACTGCAGCCATGTAAAGATGCTTGCTTCCTTGGAAGGAAAGCTATGACAAACCTAGACAGATTATTCAAAAGCAGAAGCATCACTTTGCAACAAAAGTCCATATAGTCAAAGCTGTGGATTTTTCAGTAGTCATGTACAGATGTGAGAGTTGGACCATAAAGAAGTCTGAGTGTCGAAGAATTGATGCTTTCGAATCATGGTGCTAGAGAAGACTCTTGAGAGTCCCTTACACTGTAAGAAGATCAAACGAGTCAATCCTAAAGGAAATCAACCCTGAATGTTCATTGGAAGGACTGATGCTGAAGCTGAAACTCTAATAATTTGGCCACTGAACAGCAGACTAATTGGAAAAGACCCTGATGCTAGGATAGACTGAAGGCAAAAGGAGGAGGGTGTGACATAGGATGAGATGGTTAGATGGCATCCTCAACTCAATGGAATAAATTTGACATAGTAAAGGAGATAGTAAAGGACAAGGAATCCTGGCATTTTGAAGTCCATGGGTCAAAAGAATCAGGCACAACTTTTCAACTGAACAAGAAAAAATCCTCTCATATACTTACTATGTTTTTAATTCCAATTCTGTGTATGTGTGATGAGATCATTTATGAAATATACTTCTAGAAAATTCCATCCAGCTTCCTTCCTCCTTCCTCTCTGCCCACCAACTTTCTCAGTATAACCCCACCGCAGTCCCATTAAATTCATATTGTTTTACTGGGAACTCCAGGTTGGTTAATGCGTGGAGGTGCAGGTAGAATGGTACGCTTAGAGAGGGGATGAAAGCTCTGTACCCTTTCCCCATCTCTTACCTTAAGCATCTTTTTCATGGTAACCAACTAGTAAGTTAACTAGTTTACTGAGCGCTGTGGATTGCTCTTGCAAATTAATAAAATCCAAGGAATTTACAATTTATAGCCACTTGGTAGAAGTACAGGTGACGATCTGTCTGCCCCCCCACACACACTCACACAATCATACTCACACTGAGAAAGTAACAGGATTCATTGGCATTATTCACAAAATTATTTGAATGGTAAAATGAATTTAATAGTTTGATAACTAAAAGACTGTGAAAGATCAATTTCAAAATCACATTGAATTTTCAAAAATCTATTTTTTCCTGAGATTTAATTGTGTAATGTATCTTTGGGTCCTTCAGCTTAATCCTTTAAAATGCTCATTATTACTAATTTTAATGGGCATTATCTGAATTGCAATGTATTCTGTTGCATGAGAAAAGAAGCCCATTTCTGTAGCTTAACTTTGTAATAGCATTTTATTTTTCCTCACATATCAACAAGTATTAGTGAAGGGAATTTGGACCCCTTCTATCATTTTTTTCCATCACGCACACAGGGAAGTTCTTATCTTCATGCTTGTCCAAACATGGAGGTAAGGTGGCTGCTCCCTCTTCAGCTGTGCTGTAGACTGGAAAGAAAGGGACAAAAAGAATGTATTAGAAAAACAAAAATATTCCCAGAAGTCTCTAGTAGAAAGATATTTATACCTCATCACCTACACTTTTGTTACATTGCCACAGTTGGATGCAATAGATTCTGAAAAGGTGAATATTTCATCTGGGAACATTGCCAACCTGAACAAAAGTAAGGAGAAAGTGAGGATAGCCCTTAAGTGGGAAACTAACATTGTCTAAAAGTTATTGAATTCAGAATGTTGTATAATCACGACAGTATTTTTAAGCAGCGTAAATTTTTAGAGTAATACTAAATTTCAATAACTATTCACTTTTGCTATATTTGATGGTTTTAATGAAGTAATATAATGTTTTATATACTTTACTGTCTACATTATACTAAGGAGAATAAGGTCATTATAGGCCATTAATAGTTTTACATACTGGGATATTCTTTTTTTATGTACCTTACTTAAATGGTGGCTTCAGGGTCCATGTTATAAACAGTGTCAAACTCCTATGGACAATATCTAAAATCTAAATAATAACATCTAAATCCAAATCCAAATTCTAAGGATTTTTCTGAGTTAATTACCAATATGTTTCATATAACAATTTTAATGCCCACATACTGACAGCAGAATATGAAGTCCTAAATGAATTCTTTAAGCTAAATGCTGAACATTTAAACTGTTTGTATTTTGGGGGTTTTTTTGGCCTTAATATCTAAAATTCAATATTTGATAATTATGACTTTAAAGTATTAAAATTGTTACCTCTTAAGGAACATTTTTCTACACTTATAAAAATGTTTCTTAATTATATCTTATCTCCCACTTAATGTAAATCTTACATTTGCTGCATTCTTCTTTAGTATCTTTAATGTTGATAATCAAGATGGGCAGACTTTTCAGTGGCATTTAGGCGGTGGCTGGAGGAGAAGACAGTCAAGATAGGATATTTGTCCTAATATTCTGTCTAAGTAATACTCAGAACTGAACATAGTACATTTTTCTAAATGCAAATCTAATACTAATTCATATCTAATGTAATACATATTACAGATTTACATCTCATTTCAAGTCTTCTGTGAATTTGATTAGAATTAATTCTGCCTCATCTTACACATTTTATTGAATATATCTTTTCAAATCTAATCTTGATCCTGTTAATTTGGGATGATTTGTGTTTTGTAAACAGTCACATCCAAGTATGATATAGGGTGTCAGATATATCACATGACATGTGAGGTTCAGATAAAATACCATTTTCTCCAATTATAAAGGAAAACAGGTATAATCTTGTATATGAAGACTTTATACTTATTTGCTCATAGTTAAAGCTATATAGCATATGGGAAGAAAGAATATATAAAAATACAATTAAGAGAATAACCAAACAAGAATTTTTAAAATATGAGATAATTAAGTAATTTTGTTTTCTATCAAAATGTTCCTGGAAGTATGCTCTATAACGTAATTCTTCTCCCTCCCCTGGATAAAATTTTGCTTGGTTCCCCACAGCTCTCTTAACTAAAAAAAATAAAAATCCACCTGATACTTTAATCATTTTCAGCTTAGACACTGGTAAATACAGCTAGAGTAATAATAAAGATTCCAAACTTCATTCAGAATTAAAGCTTCTGCACTCACCTAATCAGCCATGCAACAGAAGGCAGCTCTGTAGTATACAGTATGACTTGGATAGATACTCCTCTATTTTCCCAACTTGTCTTTTTCCCCTTCTCAAATGCTAATTAGCACTGTTTCTGACCAAACTGGATTTTTAGATGGTGGAGAGAGAAGATGTGAGTACACAGGAAAACTCTTGTATGCTTGTACTTTGGTGAGCTGCCATCATGGATTGCTCTCTGGTTAGGCAGGTGTCACAGCTGACTCTTGGTCTTTCTTCCTTGCAGGGTGTTTCATTTCCTTGTAGGGTTCTTCAGACCATGTATTCCTCTCTCCGTTCAAGTAGGCATCTCTCAACTGCACTTCACTGTGATTTACATTATCAGCAGGCCATCTTTTCACAGACTCTCTCTGTTGGGATCCTAGGGTCTTTTGGCATCCTTTTTTGGATAAAATCCATTTACGATGACTCTGGGCCAGCTTTTAGCCACATATGTTTGGTTCAAACCTTCTCTATGTCCTTTGTTAATTTTCAATTATATTTTAAGTTACTTTTCAAAAACAAGCTCTCTATGATATTGTCATGATATTTTTCAGATGTATACAGATATGTTTTAATTAACAGCACTGACATTAAGTTCAAAGCATAACTGAGTCACAGTTATTTTTGCAATCAGGAATACAGAATATTAAAAAAAGATTATGTGTGGTGAACTCACTTAGTGATTATTAAAAACACTGAGGATGGCTAAGATAGGCAAATATCCTTCTTTCACAGACAAGAAAAGAATCAGTTTAATAAAACTGTCATTGGCCAGGTGTAGTGTGATTTATGTGATGTACTTCATGTGAAGGTTTATGTGATGCATGGGGTTTTAAGTAAACATATGTGGGTTTGAGTCTTATTTCTATAATGCATTTAATTACAAGTTACAAGAAGCTGATCAAGGTTAATAAAGCAGGTAGTCTAAGTTTCTTCCTCTATAAAATAGGTATAATAATAGCTCTAGCAATTATATTGTTTGGTAGACATATGGTATATACCACACAGTAACTTCTTAACAATAGTTAATTCTGTCTTTCAACATTGTCGGTTTTAAAAAAAAATTACAGCTGTAGTTTCTTCAGGTATTTATTTTATCTTTTATCATTTCCAAATTCAAAAATAACATGTGAATTATATGAACATATACATATACATATACACATATTTTTACAATTTTTCAGGTCATTAGTAAATTACTATAGTGCAATAGTTAGCAAGTGTTTATTAAAATGAGAATCATTGTATTATACTATATAAAACAAACTTTAAATTATCAGATTATACTTAATTTTTCTAGAAAAGCAAATAAATAAGTAATGGTAAGCTGTTACCTTTAACAATTTAATCTTTGGAATCAGTAATTAACTAGAAAAGTCTGGTTTTCACTGCAATAGGAGAAACAGACTATTAAAGAAAAGTCTTCCATGGCAGGCTGGGAGAAAATTCTATAAGAATCTGGATATATAGTCCGTGATTTTATAATGTAAATTGTGATTACTTAGATGCTTATAACTTTTCATCATCTTCTTTAATGAGTTATTCATGTTGGTAGCCAAATAATCATCAAGCTATTGCTAAGTGGGATGGTTATTACTGCATCTCTAGCTACTGCGGTTATCCAAAGAGAGGACTACTACTACTACTACTAAGTCACTTCAGTCGTGTCCGACTCTGTGCAACCCCATAGACGGCAGCCCACCAAGCTCCCCTATCCCTGGGATTCTCAAGGCAAGAATGCTGGAGTGGGTTGCCATTTCCCTCTCCAATGTGTGAAAGTGAAAAGCGAAAGTGAAGTCGCTCAGTTGTGTCCGACCCTCAGCGACCCCATGGACTGCAGCTTCCAGGCTCCTCCGTCCATGGGATTTTCCAGGCAAGAGTACTGGAGTGGGGTGCATTGCCTTCTAGTATTTTTTCCATATAGATAGTGCCATTACTTCCTTGTTTGTTTATACCCCTCATAAATATACATTCACTACAAGAGTCTGAATGTAACGAATGCTCAATATCTTTTCTCCATATTGTTAAAACATGTTGGGAAGTATTAGGACAAGTTTGGTCCCTGATATTATTTTTCTATTCCAACACAGATCCAGAACAACACTGCAAGAGTATACCATATAAAATCCAGATCACAGTTCTAGATAATGTTTCCCACCAACAACTAAGATTCTAAGATGTGTGGTGTTTCACTATTAATGAAATCTATTTGGGTATACTTTGTTCAAGATCAATATTACTACTTTCTAAGCCCATTCCCTTGGATTGCAAAGAGATCAAACTAGTCAATCCTAAAGGAAATCAATCCTGAATATTCACTGGAGGGACTGATGCTGGGGCTGCAGCTCCAATACTTTGGCCACCTGAAGCTCCAATACTTTGGCTCAATAGAAAAGGCCCCAATGTTGGGAAAGATTGAAAGCAGGAGAAGGAGACAACAGAGTAAGAGATGGTTGGATGGCATCACTGACTCAATGGACATGAGTTTGAGCAAGCTCCAGGAGATAGTGAAGGAAAGGGAAGCCTAGTATGCTGCAGTCCATGGGGCCACAAAGAGTTGGACATGATTGAGCAACTGAACAACAATGAAGCCCATTCTACACAGATTACAAATATTTTCCCTTCAAAAATGTTACTATTTTGTTCATAGTAAGATGACAATTTGAGTTATCTTTTCTTGTATGTTTAACATATTTCACATAAATATATTTGAAATATTTCTATATACAATTCCTAGGTCTCTCTACTGAAAGAGCTTAGAAAAAATGCTCTACCAGTAGCAATAAATAAGACAAATCTCATATCTTGGTACTAAATATCATTTTCCACTAAAAACATACCAGAGTTAATTGTGGGGAAAGGAAGATTTCTGAGCTGGGGAAGAAGACAAGATAAATTTGGAACACTTTGTTATATTAGGAAACAGGGAAACATTCAAATTATCTGGGGGACACATCAAAAGGATAAGGGCTCCATCTTAAACGAACTCCAACAGGTCATATCTGAAAGTATTTGAGCTAATAGTCTTCTAATCCATTAGATTAAATAAGAAACTAAGAGTTTATACTGACACAAACTTTAAAAACAATTAAATAAAGGCACTGATATTAAAGGCTTAGACTTCTATTCATTAGCTTAGTTCATTCAGTAAATGTGTATCAGGCAACTGTACCACAACTTCAAGAAGAACCTGCAGGCAAAAAATCTCTCCATGACTATGGATAAAGCATAGAATAAATGCCAACTACTTAGACACTATTTTCTTAAGACAGTGGGCAAGTACCAATATATTGGAAACTTTTGGGGGAAAAAAGTTCGAAATATGTACTTCCAATTCTGCATGGTTATTTTAATGCCATTTTTTCGTCATCTCTTAAAGTAGAATGCCCTAAAGTATGACATCTCTTAAAGTAGTTGTTCCCTGACAAAGGTCTGTATCCTCCTTCCTCTCTTATTACATCTCTTATAATTTCCCCATAGCAGCTCTTCATCCAGCTATTCCACTTCTACCAGCCTCTTAGGAATTGAAAAAGTCCTCACTTTACAAATTAAGAACAGTAAGTTCTTGTAAACAAAATGTAACGAGTGTCTCAAACTTAACTCTATCACCCTAACTTCAAAAGAGGAACAGATTACATAAAATATAATATTAAATCATGATTTTCATTAAGGAGTACCTGGTTCTTAATGCTAACATATTTAAAAGGCTGAAAATCTACTAAAGTATACTAAATGGAAAAATTAAAAATGTGTCAAAAATTACTCAATCTTTTCATAATATTTCCATGAGCACAGTTTGCATTAAATATGAAGGATAACATTTAACATTTTACTGTTTTGAAATGACATAATGATAAAAGTTCTAGTGGTTATAGAATATGGCTATAGTGTAGACTAGTTTATGGTTATTAACTAAAATAAATATGTAGTAGAAACTGTTCTGAAGGTAAAGGTTACATTAGCTAAATCACAGCAAAAAGATATTCCATTCATTCACTCACTGAATGATGATTTGTATCATCTACTATATACTACTAGTACTATGTGCTATGTAGTACTACTACTATGATGGATCCTAGGTCCCAAGGAATGAAAATGTCTCTATCATAAAGAAACTAACTAGTGATAAAACGAGACACACACATTAGTTAACTGCAAAGCAGTGACTCAAGTGCATAAGTTAATGGTAGCACAAAAACATAGCAATTCTTTGCATAGTGGGCAGAAGAGTTAGAGACTTCCTCAAAGAGGGAATGCTTGCAGTAACTTTTAAGAGATGAGTTACCAGTTTATTAGGTAACAACAAATGAATGAGAAGCTATTAAAAGAAACAGCTATTAAAGTCAGAGAGAAATAGACTAGCCTGGAACATGGTGAGAAGAGGTGAGGGAAAAATTAAATCCAAAGCAATATCCAACTTGTGAAAGGCCTTAGAGACTAACCTAAGTGGTAGCATAATGGAATGTATAAAATAATGACAGTAGAAATTACTTAGTCTCTGATCTGTCCAATCCCTTGCCAACTCAGTACTTAGGTACCGTTTTACCCTGTCTGAAAAATCCTTCCCCCAGATTTTTACACAACTGTGTGTTCATTCAACTCTTGGCTTAAAAATCCCCTGTTAATACCACAAACTGAAATGAATTAGCGCCATCCTACCATACCCACCTATTAGTCTTCTTTTTCCATTGTTTTTAAATCAACAGAGAATAGAAACACAGAGTAAATATAAAGTTTATAACTTTATGTAACATACTCATATCCCCTTCATTTCTCTTTATTCTTGTAAATTAGACTGAGAAAATTGTAGAAATTTTTAAGCAACATTTGGTGTAGTACAGACTCTAGGGATTTGTGAGTTAGCAATCTTCCCTTTATTCTGTAGTGAGTATATTTTGTTCACTAGTAGCCATATGAGTATGACTGAAACAGGAGAAACCTTTTCAGAGATAGATGCATTTTATTATCTCAAAAGGATAAATCGGTAATGCAAAATTGTCAGGCAAAATGACAAAAACATAGTGAAGCATTTTGGAGAGAGCAGAAAAAATGTTTCTAGCCCCTTATATCATACCTCATATGCAAATGTCCTATCCTTGAGGAGACTTACTTTTGTCTCCAGAGAAAATGGTTAGGAAGTAAATCTCCATTAGTACTGGGAAAACTTAGATTTTTTAAATTTAGCATCCTGCTCAATTGGGAGCTTTAGGGAATGTTTATACATAAACTGACATCCTTTAAAGTAGTTTGGGGGCTTAAACAGAAAAAAAATGTAGTATGTTTGTTCTTGTGGTCTGTAAAATATTTGAATGAATCCTTGAACTACTGCAGACCCATAATCAAACAGACCAAGTGCATAGGACCCCTTACTTCTTCAACTGTGATTTAGAAAAACTCCAAAACACCTATTGTTACTAAATGAAGGCAATAGTTCCGTTATCTCCATATAGGGGAAAATAGAAAATTTTACATACAGCCTAAAGTAGAAAGCATAACTGCATTGCATTAAAAATATGTCAAAATTTTGTAATTTTATTGAAGTAGCAAATTATTTAATTAAGACAAAACTAGATGGTGGAGTAGAAGGACATGTGCTCATCTGCAAAAAAAAACCAAAGTCGCAATCAGCTGCTGAACAACCAACAGAATACTGGATCCCACCAGAGAAAGATACCCCACATCGGAGGGCAAAGGAGAAGCCCCAACAAGATGGCAGGAGGGGTGCAATTCTGTTTAAATCAAATCTCATACCCACCAGAGATGCTCGGAGGGTGCAAACAAAACCTCGTGTGCACCAGAACCCAGGGAAAGTCTCCACAGGAGACTGAGTGAGACCTCCTTTGAGTGTTTGAATGTCTCCTGCGGAGGCATGGGTCAGCAGTGGCCTGCCACGAGAACAGAGGTTCTGGCTGCAGCAGACCTGGGAGGCACAGAGTGTGGCCTAAGTCCTCTTGGAGGAGGTCGCCATCAGCTCCACTGTAGAGCCGCTGAGCAAACGACCACAAACTGGAGAAAAATTACACCAAAGAAATTCTCACACTACTGCAAAAGCCCACAACAGATTTCCCAACCTGTGGATCTGGCAAAGGGACTGAGAACCCCCAGGGAATTTTACTTTGGAGGCTAGTGGGATTTGATTACAAAACTTCCACAGGACTGGGAAAACAGATTCTTGAAGAGAACAAACAAAACCTTGTGTGCAGCAGGACCCAGGAGAAAGGATCAGTGACCCCACAAAAGACAGAGTCAGATTTGCCTGTGAGTGTCCAGGAGTCTCCAGCAGAGGTGCGGGTCTACAGTGGCCTGCCATGGGGTCAGGGGCACTGATTACAACAATCTTGGGGGCGGTGGCAGCATGCTGCCTTTAGTCCTTGTGAAGGAGGTTGCCATTACCGCCATTACCCCTCCTACCATAGTTAGGCCTTAGGCCCCACCCTTCAGCAGAAAACTAATGGATTAAAGATTTACTGAGCATGGCCTTGCCCACAGAGCAAGACCCAGTTCCCCACAGCCAGTCCCTCCTATCATGAAGCTTCCATAAGCCTCTTATCCTTATCCATCAGAGGGCAGACAGAATGAAAACCATTTAAATCTAGAAGTGAAGTGAAGTGAAGTGAAGTCGCTCAGTCACGTCTGACTCTTTGTGACCCCATGGACTGTAGCCTACCAGGTTCCACTGTCCATGGGATTTTCCAGGCAAGGATACTGGAGTGGATTGCCGTTTCCTTCTCCAGGAGATCTTCCCGACCCAGGGACTGAACCCGGGTCTCCCTCATTGTAGGCAGATGCTTCACCATCTGAGCCAGATCATATATAATTCATAACTGACCAATATTACAACCAATATTAACTGGATATAAAAATATTAATAGCTGTCCTTAAATAACATGGACTGAAATTTATCACACATTTATGTAAAATTTTGAATGCTATCTTATATTTTATTCAGAGGTCATTTTTATACTGTATACTGTAATTTAAACATTAAATTTGCATTGTAAATTTACAGTATACAATTGTGGTAGTGGGTCCTCAAGGTTTGAACACCTTAGGGTCAGTGAATTATTCAAGAAATGATTTAAAAGATATTTTGAAAAAGGATCATGAAAAAGGATCAGGAGTGATCCTAAAAAATTAATATGAAGCAACAATGGGAGGAGTTGATCAGAAGAGTATATAAAATAGTAAGAGTTCTCCTGAGAAGGCCAATTATGTATAGTCCTGATGAAGTCAAATATGGAGAATGTGTTAAACCAGCATTTGAAAACTGAAGCATTACTTAAAGATATTAAACAGAATGATGGAAGCCTGGTCTTTGAGTATTCATTGCTGATCTATGAAAAGCAGCAATGGCATTAGTGCTTAATGATTAAGCTAATATGAATCTAGAGTGAAAAGTCATGCTTTACAAAGAAAAATGTACCTTATTTGATTTGACGTGCTTTTCATCAATCTATGCTAGCTTCATGTTTGACATTTTTCTCTTGACCTCCAAATGTATGCAGTCTATAGTTTGTGGAGTTGATCTTTTCTTTTTTGAAAAATTATGATAGCTTTGCTTTTCACCCATCTTTCACTAATTCCCAGAATGTCCACTTTTCTTCAGAGATTGCAGAAAGCAGCCTGCTATATCTCGGTATTTTTATTGCCCTAGGACCTAACTGAAAGAAGTTGGAAGATTAAAATACTCTAAAGCAAATAAATGATTTCCAATTATCCTATGATCCATCTTAAACTACAATTTTCTCTTAATGAAACTTACTCGTTTCCTCACATATAAAAAGTATTCTGAGAGAAAAAATGGGAGACAATTGTTTCAAAACTTTAACATCTTCCCAGATGGCAAACATCTTATTGTCTTGATTTTTAAAATACATTCTTAAATTGTAGGCTAACTTTACTAGTGTCAGTTGACTCTGTGCTTAATAGATATTTTCATAGTCATATTGTAGTTAGGTATGTCCTTTTTTCCTATAATGTATTTTCCTTCACTCCAATGACTGTGAGGAATATGAACATGTCATGTTCTCAAGTTACAGACTATAAGTGAGGCTAAGATATGCCTAAAATTTTATAATACAAGAGAAAGAAATGTGATGAAAAGGATCAGGTAGCATTTCATAGGAGTTCAGTACATAAGATTACTTTCAGCTGATTATATATAAATAAATAAAAACTTTATATAAAAGGTTTATTTAAGCTGGACTTTTAAAGACTCCCCTAACCAAGTAAATGGTTGGGCATCAATGAATCTATAGATTAGATGAAATGATATGTACATATATGGAATATATATGTACATATGATGGGGGAGAAGGGTGGGATAAGATCACAAGTATTCATCATATTCTAAAAGACATTTTGGACACTCAATATGGTTAAAAGCAAACCACACCATACAGAATACTGTCTGGAGAGGTTTGCAAAATTATTAAAATTAGTATGATTACAATTACATTTGCATTGCCTCCAAATGTTCATCAGCATTTTAGCTTCTCAATAATCTGACTGAGGAAGCATGATGCACCTCTCTGAATTTTTGAAGTATGTTTTTCCAAAGCCTAGAAACCACATCTGACTGTTCCTTATTATTTCAAGATAGAATATGTTCACTTTATTTCCATAACTTTCTTTATACCTACAAGATTTTCCACTACAGACAAAAATTAAGCCCATGATATTACTGTGCCCTTTTTTGCTTTTATTACTTCATTGAAGTGGAAACTATTGTCACTCTATATCAATAACAAAATGATAAAAAAAAAAAAAGTAATAGAGAGGCTTAGAGTATGGGTAGTAGTACATGCATACCAAGTTGCTTCAGTCATATCCAACTCTTTGTGACCCTATGAATTGTAGCCTGCTCCTCTATCCAGGGGATCCTCCAGGCAAGAATACTGGAGTGGACTGCCATGCCTGCCTCTGGGGATCTTTCTCAACCCCAAGGACTGAATGCTTGTCTCAGGTAATTCCTGCAATGGCTGCGGGTTCTTTGCCACTAACGCTACCTGGAAAGCCCATGAGCATTAGACATCATGTTAAAAATGCATTCAGCATATTTTAAATTTTTAAAAATTTATGATGGGAATTGATTAGAAAGTGGAGGCTTATACTAAGGAGATACATAGAGAAAAATTATAAATTAAGATGTGTGTTTGGAAAACAGGAATAATAATAATAATGGGAAAAATTCACTTATAAATGTAAGAGATAAATAGTATTTTATAAATAAGTGTTTTCTATAAGGATAGAGTGCATCAAAAAAAATGATAAGACGGTCTTAAAAGATTTAGAACTACAAAGTAGAAAGTGGCAGCAATGGAACTATTCACTTAAAAAAGAAGAGCCTACAGATATAACTACTTGATGGCATGAAATCCAAGTACCTTAATTTTTGAAGTGTTTAAAAAAATCTAGTAAGGAAGGCCTGAAAGTATAAAAGGTATAAGAATATCTTTTTGAGCTTAGTAGAAAGTAAATTGATGATAAAAGATTAACAGGCACCATGTAAGTAAAAAGCAAAACAATAAAAAAGAAAAATAAATTCAGATATTGACATTCAAGAAGTATGCTTACATAACACTGCATAGGAAGGAATACATTGTAAATCCAGTATTATTCTGTCATATATTGTGCATATGTTAAATAAGGTAACAAAAGCATCAAAAGTTCTTACATTATTATTTACATAAAATACTGCAATGACTTTAAAGTCACAGAACAAATTATTTTCCTGCTTTCTTTTCTTGAGCTGGTCAAATTTCACTCCATGCATTGTGAACTTTGTAGTTAAGATGGAGCAATGATTTAAACAATCTTGCAGTTCTCTTTCCTCACTTTGTGTAATCTGCATGGTCCATGAATTTCACATAAAGAGGTGCTTTACAAAGATCAAAGTCATCTCATTCGGAACTTTCTAGCAGCTAAAATGACCTAATACTCTCATATATTAAAGTAGTCAAATTTTGCCTGTCCCCAAATCTTTCACACAGGGCCAGGTGCCTGGTTGATAGTCCTGACTGAAATTAATTTCCTGAGATCCGGAGATGTTGGACCATATATTCGCTCCCAGTACTAATATATGCTGGACCATATATTCCCAGTACGAAGACCAAAACTAAAAATAGTAAGAAGGTTCTATGAAATGTATAAGCATAAGCATATAACGTATAAGCATAATCAATGGCATTAATTCTAGACTAAAACAGTTCTGCCCTTCTATGAAAAATTGATGGAAATCTAAATGTTACAATCGTCAAAATATTTGAAGTTCTGAGGTAGAGAGAATTAGCACTATAATGTGATTTGACAAGATAGCAAATAAAAAATCAGCAGTTCCATGCATATTTGAAGTCTAGGGCCCTAAACCTTCCCCTCACTAAATTCCTGAGGTCTGATTTCTCAACATTAGATCCTCACCTTAGAACACATTCTTCTTCAATGATCTTTCCTCTCCTCTCTGCTTAGTAAAAAATATTACAAATCCGAGTTCAGTGTTTTACTCTTTTCATGTTTTGCACTGTGTTAAATTAAGCCAAAGATTCAACGTTTCAAATTATCCCCCCTGACATCTATCTCTATAGACCAAATTCTCTGGGAGTTGGCCTATAATCCAGTCACTGAACATAAACTGTGCGTATGTATGGAGTCACTGGACTGGGCCCAGAAAACATGGCAAATCCCCCTGAAACATCATTTAGGCAAAGTTTGAGGGAAAAGTCATATTTTATATAGGTATAAATATGATCCTACCACAGAGTATAATCTAAGGTCCATAGGACTTTTAAATGAAAACTGGAGACTTCAAATAAGATTACTTTTGGTTGTGGATGGGTGAGTATATCATTATTGTGTTATTCTGATAGAAAATTCTAAGAAGCTCTGCACTATGCCAAATACATCTTCCTTATAAATATGGACTTCTACTTTTATATGAATATTGTAACAGGGAATGAAAAAGGTTTAATAGTAGGAATGGCTATGGACAAACCATGTAGCAGGTCAAGAGGTCAGACTTATCCTCCACCACCACCACTATTACTTTTCAGACCCTGTTCCAAGCTCTTGAAGAATCTGGCTTCTTTTCTTAACCTTAGCCTCAGGGCTAAGTATATTCTGTCATTTCTTCCTCAGTATATGCTCTTTCACATTCCATTTTCTTAAGATGTTAATATGAACGTAGAGAGGTAATTGTTTAACACTAAACACTAAAATTCACATTACGGCAGTGGTTAGATAATGATATTTTATACTTAGGATGTATCCATCATTAGCTGGAATTTTATTGAACATTTATTTACATTGTGCAAGAGAACATACAAAATGATGAGTGGAAAGACGAACTAAAAATAAAAGTCCACCTATTCTTGCTGTGGATGAGAGACTTGAAAATAAGTGAGTTAGAAGTTATGTTTCCACAAAGGGTAAGATGAGGCATAAAGAAGAGTTTGAGTTGTGTTAGTAGCAAAAAAAAAGAAATCAGAAAAGGCTTCTGAGAGAAAAGGGTCTCAGAGGTATGTCTTAGAGGGTGAGCAAGTACAAGCACCATAAATAGATAGAGAGGGTTACATCTCAAGCAAAGTATCAGGAAACAGCAAAGGAGTCAAGGAAACTGAGAAATTCAGGATGGATGAAACAAAGGGTTGTAAGGGGAAGGGGAGACCTGGACCTGACCCTTCAGTAGGACACCCAGGTCAGCTGCCTCTGGCCCCCAGTACTGTAGAGGAGTGACACAAGGCAATGTACCTCACTGCCCTGATCAAAATATTACTGAAATTCTACTTTAAAATGTCTGTTTTTAATGATATTTCAAGGGAGCTAGAACAGTGCTATATAGAGCCTTCTTTTGTTGGTGTTTGTTTTGTAGGATCCAAATTAGCTGGGTGTCTTGGGTTCCAATTCCAGAAGGATATAGCAAGACATGATTGCAGAGTTAGGAAGGAGCAGAGGAGGAACAAGCTGAAATAAGGAGTTTGTACTTGAGTGTGTATTTAATGGGCAGCATTAGTGAATTTTAAGCAGAGGAAAAAGGAAGTTTCAGAAAGTTCTCTCACCTAATGCAATCAGAGGTTTTCAAGGTAAAGGAAGGGAGAGGAAACTAATCACCATAATACAGGGTAGTTATGTTGATACCTGAACTAAGTTAGAAACAGTGAGGATATGAGTATGTGGTATACTGCTGAAGTAGACAGAATGATGGCCCCCTAAAAGATATCTAGGCTCTGCTCCCTAAAACCTGTGTATATGTTACATTAAATGGCAAAGGGAGAGGAGGTTTACAGATGAACTGAGGCTTATAATCAGCTGAATTCAAACTAGGGAGATTATCCTAAGTTACCTGGGTGCCTGGTATAATCAAAAGAGTGCTGAAATGTATTTGGTTGGCCAAAAAGTTCCTTTAGGTTTTTCTAGAAGATGTTATTGGAAAAACTTGAATGAACTTTTGGACAATCCGATAGAAGAAGAGTCAGTAAGTGGAAGAGTCAATGTCATAGTGACGGGATATAAGTAGGACTTAACAGATTGTTGTTGGCACTTAAGTTAGAGGAACGGGGCCACATACCAAGGAGGTCAGACACCCTGCAGGAGCGGGAAAACGCAAGGAATAGGATTTTCTAGAGATCCAGAAGAAATAGCCCCTCCAATATCTTAATTTTAGCCCTGTGAGAACCATTTTGGTCTACTGGCCTCCACATCTATCTGTATTGTTTTGAATCCACCAATTCTGTGGAAATTTGTTACAGAACCAGGGAAAAATACAAATACCCAACTCAGTCTTGGCATGAAGAAAGCCCCTGACTGAAAATGACATTGAACATTTACAGTTTCTTCTAAAATGTAGTCATATCTTCATCAGAGCTCTGGTCAGGCAGAGCTGTATAAAGGTTTCACCCTTTATAAGTGAAGGTTTTCCTAAGTGAGATATACCATACTTAGGTCTTACTGTCAATGGTTCTTTATATTTTCTTCTTATATACTTAAAGATCTCTTAATACATAAATATAATTTTTATATCTGTTGATCAATCAATTGCTGAACTTTGTGTCCACCTCTGTTCAAACAGTCAAATTTTAAAATACTCAGTATTAGGGACTTTAAATGTAATAAAGCACTGGAAGTAGGAGTTTTAGAGTTACACAGACATGGATCATTCACAAATTAACCCCTTATTGATAGTGAGACTTTTGGCAATTTAAAGTGCTAGAGACTCAGTTTCCCCATCTTAAAAAAGGAATAGCAATCTTAGGCCAGGATTGTAGGCAAGTGTTTCATTAAGAAAACACTTTCAAGAAAAACACATAAATCAGAGAGTAAGCAAGATAGGGAAGTGATTTCAGGCAAAATCTTAGCATCAGCATGATCCTGCAAGGGAGCCGTGGGGTGTAAATTACACTTCAGATTTTCTTATTACTAGAGGCATTTATACTGTGTAGGGAAGACCTTGGCAAGCCATGTCCTAGGAGGGAAGTGAACTCCCAAGTGGTTCTCTCTGGCTCTCTGTGCCTGAAGGCAAAATGAGTCTAGTAGCTTTAGGGAAGTCTTCCAAAGGAAGTCTCAGGGGCTGACTCTGAGAAGTAAAAGAGCACAGAAGTTGGGGGTAAGGCAAATTCAGTCAAAGAGATTCTAAAGAATTAGGATGGAACTCGACGAGGTCTGCTGCAAGCATCCATCTCATAGAACTATTTTAAGGTTTGAAAATACTCATGCTTTTCTTTAACTTTTAAGATTCCTAAACTATTTTTTCTTTTGGAATACCATGAAGCATCTAATGCTATGTTCTGTACATAGAGTGCTCAGCAACAAATAATTATTTCTTGACAGAGGCATTCATCCCAGAAAGGGTAAAGGATACAAAGGAGAAATAAAGCAAATCTGAAGGATATCAGAACAGAAAGTAACCAAATTAGTCTGAATCTAACATTTCAAAATGGTCATAATTTCACTCATATTTTTCAGAGACCTGAAAACCTGGGCAACTTAAAGACTCACAGCTGCTTGCTTTCATCTCTGAAAAGCTAGGCAAAGCAAACCAATCAACAAACAATATATTCATTTGATGATAATAAATCTTACATGAAATGCTGTCCCTTCTACAACCAGGAAACAATGTAACAATCTCCCAGAATGCAAGTAATTAAATTTTTTTCTTAAAATATCTCCTTCTTTGCTATTCTGTTTCTACACTGAGAACTAAAACCTTTAATTGTGATAGTATGTTACAGTTTTAAAGTACATTCACATTTAAGCGCATTTAAAGAGCATCCAGGCAATGGCCCCCCACTCCAGTACTCTTGCCTGGAAAATCCTATGGACAGAGGAGCCTGGAAGGCTGCAGTCCATGGGGTCATTGAGGGTCAGACACGACTGAGTGGCTTCACTTTCACTTTTCACTTTCATGCATTGGAGAAGGAAATGGCAACCCACTCCAGTGTTCTTGCCTGGAGAATCCCAGGGATGGGAGAGACTGGTGGGCTGCTGTCTATGGGGTCGCACAGAGTCAGACACGACTGAAGTGACTTAGCAGAGCAAAGAGCATCCAGCACTTTTGCCTGGAAAATCCCATGGAGGGAGGAGCCTGGTGGGCCACAGTCCATGGGGTCCTGAAGAGTCAGACACGACTCAGGGACTTCACTTTCACTTTTCACTTTCATGCATTGGAGAAGGAAATGGCAACCCATTCCAGTGTTCTTGCCTGGAGAATCCCAGGGACTGGGGAGCCTCGTGGGCTGTCGTCTATGGGGTTGCACAGAGTCGGACACGACTGAAGTGACTTAGCAGCAGCAGTAGCAGCAGCAGCAAAGAGCATCCAATTTTACATGATGCTCATGCAACCCTGTCACATATTTTCACCCCCTTTTTACAAATGAGGGAACATGCTCTCACAGGGTAAGTGAACTAGTTAAGGCTGCACAGCTAATGGAAAGACCCCAACTTCTAATTTTCAAGAAAGTGCATTCCTCAGAGGTCTACATGATTTTATACCTTGTATCAGTCAAGGTCCAGTGAGGAGACAGAAATTACACCAAAATTAGAATATGGAAAATTTAATATGAAGAATTATTAACTACTAATTCTTCTTTTCAGAGAGAAGCTATCACTAAAGAATAAAGGAATAGTGGATTAAGGGAGCAGCCACTACCTCCAGAGTTGTGGGAGAGTACTCATGGATGAATAACTTAGAAGAAGCATCCCCATCTTTGCTCTCTATCCTACAAAGCTTGAGAGATGTCCTCATCAGAGATAATGTGGCTGTGGCCCATTTGATATTCAAGAAATTGGTTGAGCTGTCACAAACCGGGCTGGTGAGAAAACCAGGTAGGGGACCAGTGAAACATCCTAGGAAGCCATCAACTGGGTTGCTGGTGAGGCTTGCTAGGAGGCCACACACTGGGGATTGGGCCCAAATTACTGGAGGGTGTGCAATACTGGTTTTTAGGACACTGCTAGCCAGAAAGCCACTCACTGACCACCACACCACAGGAGCAAGAAGAAAAGCACTGGAAACAAGAAAAGAGACCCTTTTTATAAACAGTATTCCTCCAGCATCTTCTGTTGACAAGTGCTAACACTGAACCAACTGAAAACAAAGAAATGTTTACAGGTTACAGCTCTAATATCACAATTTAGGGCAAAGAAGATGAATTAGGAGTTGTGAAACACTAAATTAGCTGGCACACACTTCAGTGACTCTCTTGGGTCCTAATAGTAAAATGCTTTCATATCAAATTCCTATTCCATTTGTTTTCTTTTTCCCTAAATACCTCTACAATAAAATGCAGACCCAACCTCTGGGACATTATATACTGACTACTAGTATGATATATAGTAACTTCACAGGAAGAGTGTACAACGCAGTGACTGAGACCATGTCTTGAGTCAAAACACTTGAGTCAGAATATTAGCTTCACTACTGACTAAATCTGCAGCCTTGCAAAAATTAATCTATGTATGCCTCAGTTTCCCTATCTATAAAAGGGGATAATAATAGTATACATTTTATTAAGATGCCAGGAGAAATAAATTAATATATGTAAAGCCTATAGAACATGTGATAAATGTTAAAAATAAATGACAAAAGGAGAACTTTATAAGTGTTAGTATTAGCCATACATGTTCGTTAGTAAATGGACCATTTATAAGCTAATATGCATGGGTAATACTAACATTTATAATGTTTGTGTTTAAAAATTCATCCCATATTCTGTTTTCATTATCAATTTCCATTTAGGATTGGGTCTAATAATGCTAAAACCCAACTTTGTTGGGTGAAACTGGTACAAAATGCCTTGCTCACATCTGGACATTGTGAGCACTGTCCTGGCACTGTCCCTGGCTCACTAAATAATCATCAATCAAACCCAATTTATCCAGGACTCATTTTCTCAAGTGAAAAAAAAAAAAAAGACATGGTTAAATCATCTCTTTAAAGATCTCTTCTGTTCTGACTGCTTTTGATCCCCCATATCCCCAAACAATGAGTTACACTAGAGAAGCAAAAAGGAGGAAATTATCATTTTGAGTGCCTACTCATTTATGTCAGGCAAACACTTTGCATACATTGCCTGGCTTCATCTTTATCACAGTTCTGTCACATTAATACTTTCAATCCTATTTAACAAATAAGGAAACGAAGGCACGGAAAAGTCAACAATTTACTCAAGATCACACTCTTGCTAAGTAGCAGAGCCTGAATTCAAACCTGGTCTTTCTGTTTGGGTCGACTAAGCACTTTTAACTGTTCCGCTTGCCTCCCACACTGTCTTCTCAGACAGCTAGAATCCTACCCGCTCAATGCTTTTCATGCTTTGCTTTAAAGAGACGAGTGGGTGTGCAACTTTTTTTTTTTTTTAAGTATCATTTGAAAGTAAAGCAAATGGAACTCATTTACCAGTTACAGGAATTTTAAAAATCACTCCTAACATCTCACACAAAATTAGCCTTTGAGTAAAAATCAGCGGCCCTCCTGTATCCTGGCGCCCCGGACGTCACCTCACCTCCCGGCTGCAAACTTGCTGAAGGTAAAGAAGCCTGGTGGAGGACCAGCGAGCTGAGTTTCAGCCCCGGTTCTGTCGCTCTGGTCGCCCTCCGAACCTTCTCCTTTAGTGTAGCAGGAGGTGGTCTCCTCAGGGCAGCTTAGGGTTTCCCCTCTGCCCAGCCCGGCTGTGAGGGCGCGCGCGACGAGGGCGTGCCCCGCGGTCTCGCCGCAGATCCCGCGTGAAACTGCCCAGTTCTCTGAGGAGGCTGCTCACGGCGGCTGCCCCCACCCCACTGCTTCCCGCTTCTTCCAACTTGGAAAAGTGAAGCCCCTGCCCCGCGGTGCCTGGAATGCCTTTCACCAGACAACCCTCCGCTAAGTTCCCTTCTGCACCCGAGGTACGGGCGCTGACAGGAAAACCAGCCTGCGGTTCTAACTTTACTCTCCTCTGAGAGGAATTCTGAGAACTTTGAGACGGGGCTGACTGAAACGTGGGAGACGAAGCCTGTCTAATTAGTGAACTCCGACGCCTCCACCTGGCCCGCAGCGCCCAGGCCTTCTCCTGGGCGAGGGCACGCCGGGCGGGTCCCACAGCTCTGCCCTTTCTCATGCCGGGATCCGACGCCCGGAGGCTCGCGGCGCCACCAGCCACAGCGTCCGGCACTGAGTCAGGGCATCCTCACAGCGCAGCAGCCTAGCGCTGCGTTCGGCCGCCGGGAGGCTGAAGAAAGGTCCGCGCTGGGCTCGCAGCCCTTCCTGCCGGCCTCCCCACGCCGGGCCTCGGCTCCCCTCCTTTCCCGCTCCCGCCTCCTCTCGTAGGCTGCCAGGCGGACCCAGCCTGCCTCTCTCTCAGCCTTCACTACCGGGTCAAGCTGCGGAGGGGGGTGGGGGGGGTGAGCGGAGACAGCAGTAAGCGGCTCCCCACCCGGCGCGCGCGCCCCTCCTCCCCGCTCTAGTCCGCTCCCTCCTCGTCGGCGCTAAGCCTCCTCCCCTGCTGCCAGTACAGTGCAAGTCGGACGCGCGCGCGAGCGCGCGAGCGCGCGCGGACCCTGCCACTGCCACTGCAGCTACCATGGATATCAGCTAACAACACACACTCAGGCGCGCGCGCGCTCCCACTCGCACCACGCAGGAGTGGCCCCCGGCATCCCTACTCTCCTTCCCCACCCCCACTCCACCCGCTCACCAGCTCGGCCACTGCTCGCTCAGGCTGCCGCTGCCGCCGCCGCCGCCGCCGCCACCACCACAGCTCTCCTCTGCTGCGGGGCCACAGCCTTGAGTGTCATTCAAGGGACAGCACAACCTCACCCAAGCTCTCCTACCTCTGCCCAGCCGTCCCTGTCATCCTCCCCTTTCCTCGACCACACTCCATCCAAAGAAGAGGGAAAGCACCGAACAGAGAGGGGAGGAAGGCAAAGTCTGCTCTCCTCACCTCTTGGCCCCCTGGCTCCACCAGCCTCATTCTCTCAGCACCAACTCCCCTACCCCAAAGGAATCCCTCAGGAGCTGAGGCGACTCACCCCACTGCCATGTCCAAAAGCTTGAAAAAGAAAAGCCACTGGACTAGCAAAGTCCATGAGAGTGTCATTGGCAGGAACCCGGAGGGTCAGCTGGGTTTTGAACTGAAGGGGGGCGCCGAGAATGGACAGTTCCCCTACCTGGGAGAGGTGAAGCCGGGCAAGGTGGCCTATGAGAGCGGAAGCAAGTTGGTGTCTGAGGAACTGCTGTTGGAAGTGAACGAGACCCCCGTGGCGGGGCTCACCATCAGGGACGTGCTGGCCGTGATCAAACACTGCAAGGACCCCCTCCGGCTCAAGTGTGTCAAGCAAGGTAAGCGCAGCGGCTGGCTCGGTGCTTTACCAGGAGGCTGGACCGCTTCAGACGCCGGGGCATCATGGAAGGGTGGGCTCGCGTGTGGAAGGGGGTGTGTTGCGCGACAGTGGGGTGAGGTCGATCGAGAACCGGCAGAGCAAGTGAGCTTTGCCGGGGCTCAGAATGGGGGGCTCAGTGGGAGGGAGGGGCGGTTGCGGTGCAGCGTGCAACTTTGTTTGCGCAGTTACCCCCTCCCGTTTGGTAGGTGTTCGGCCTTGTCTGACCTCGGCGGTGCCGGCGAGCTCCCAGGGCAATTGAATGTGCGTCAGCCGCATGGCCCGCAATGGATGAAGAGCTTTTAGGGAAGGAAAGAAGGCAGAAACGAAAAAGGAGGGCAGGAAAGAGAGGAAGGAACAACTTGAGGGTGCAGCGGCATCACCAGCAGGGCCGGTAGGAGTAGGGGGTGACGGGGCAAACGGAGACCGGCGCCCTCCGTTTCGGTAGCTGTACTGAAGACACCTTGGGGATCCCTGAGCCACTAATTGACAAAGAAGGGAAGGGGCAGGTTGCTTCGGGCGCTTTGACGGGTCTGCCTTAACTTTTTCCCTGCCTCGCTCCTCTGTCCCCCTCCCCCGCCCACGGTCGTGTCATGTGGGCACCGCGCGTCACGTGCGCACTGACTAACTCGGGAGCTCACCCCGAGCCGGCCCGCGGGAGGCGGCTTGCGAGGAAGGCGCGGCGCTAGCTGCGGGTTCTAGAGCTGGAGGTCGGAGAGACGTGGTTACCGGAATGTTCTTTACTATGGGGTTGTCTTCATGAGTGGAAGTTCTCTATGGTCGGACTCCCCTCTGGCTTCGGATTTGGGCAGGGGCAGGGGCGGGAGGCGTGTTTCTAAGGAGGAACTGGATGAAAAAGCCTTCTGGTTTCGACTGAGGATCCGGTCAGCTCCAACCTGGTTTAGATGAGCCTCCGCTGAAGGCTGTGATGGGATCCTGCAGAATTCTCGCAACTGTCTTTGCCTATAGGAAAATGCTGGTCCTGATGTAGAGAAGAGAGATAAAAGTTTCTTGGAAAGAGGACAACTTTAGCTGGAATAAAATAGTGTATCTTCATTTTCCACATGGGATTGCATAAGTTTTGTTGCTCACATTCATAATCCTGTGTGACATGTATGTATATGCGTCACAAATCGAAAGATTTGTTGTTGGTGACACATTGTTCGGATTCAAAGATGGAATTGAGCATGTCATTGCCTGCATGACAATATCTTAGGGAGATATTCTTGTCTATAAACCAGTTTTAAAAGTAAGTCAGTGAAAAATGAAACCTCAGGCAAAATTTCTTAAATGTAAACTGCCATACAAAAAAGTTTTAATTGGGGATTCTTGAGTGTTAGTGACTGATGACTTGAGATAGGCTAATGTGGACATTGACTTCTTTGTCGGGCCACAGAGTTAAATACGGTATGAACCTGAAGAATGTGTTTGGTAGGAAGGCAAATAGAATATCTTACTGTTTTCCAAGATGACATACCAGAGGCTCGAATATAGGCATTAATGTTAGCGTATTTGATGTCATGATACTATTTTATAGTAATAGATATAAATGTGAAGTTCTGGTTTTGAATCCAGAAGTCTATGTCACAATTAATGACCATGGTTTCATTGACAACAAGGTTGGTATTTGTAGTGGATAATGGCTGCCAACTTTAAGATATTGTTATTAATAAATTGGACTAATGATTGTAGCCTAATGAGGGAAGTGTTTATCCCACTGTAGTTTGTAATTATGACCACATTTTAATGTACTCATTCTGAGCACACTATTTTGAGATGAACCTTCACAGGCTGTTGCTCTAGCAGCTAGAAAAGAAAGAAAGGGAGATTTGGGGGGTATTGTCAATCTATTCTATAAAATCCAGTGGAAAGACTTTAACTTGGAAAAGTGAAGGCATGAAAGCTATCATTAAATACTATCCTATGATTATGTATAGGGCAAAAATAAGACAAATCTGTGGAAATTTTTAAAGGATGAAGCATTTTACTTTTATTAAGATGATTTTAACAGAGCTTTAAAAAAATCTGTTAACTATACTGTGAACTCATTAGCTCCCATAATTGTGAGTGTTTATAGAGGCCAGTGACCACATACCATGGATTCCTATGTAAGATGGGTACCTGGACTAGATCTCATGTAAATCCTTCCATGAATTGATCCAAGACAGTCTCAGATATTCAACTTCTATGTTAGGTTTCATTTAGAAGATTATAGTTTTTAGAACTCATGGAGTATATACATATAATGTGATATATTTGGGGTTCTCTGGTAGTTCAATTGGTAAAGAACCCACCTGCAATGCAGGAGACCCCGTTCATTTCCTGGGTGGGGAAGATCCACTGGAGAAGGGATAGGCTACCCTAGTGGCTCAGCTGGTAAAGAATCCACCTGCAATGCAGGAGACCTGGGTTTGATCCCTGAGTGGGGATAATCTCCTGGAGAAGGAAAAGGCTACCCACTTCAGTATTCTGGCAGTATTCTATACAGTCCATGGGGTCGCAAAGAGTCAGGCATGACTGAATGTGATATATTTAGGGAAAATTTCTTTTCATTCTTTTAGTTCTGGATTTTACTGGGTCATTGATGATTGATGCTTATAATGATATTCACAGAACTCCCACAGGAACCTGATTCACCTTCTGAATCTCTATTGACCAAGAAACAAAAATAATTGTTTCTTTTAGCTTTTGTGGAAAATATAATCCGCTTTTATATTCTTCCATGTGTGGTCATTTATATGCTATTCCCACCGTCGAAATCTTTCTTTTCCCTTGTCAAATAATAGATCGGTTTACTTTATCATTGTAAGAAAAGTGAAAATTTCAGAACCTTAGATATAGTGTCTATGTGTCTTGCGTTTCATTACCGACTTCACGTGCTGGAAAAATACATAGAAATTCTTGGCTCTGTAGTTTTATTTCTATTGATCCAATAAACTAACATAATTGAAAAAACTTAAACATGGTTTGTTTAGCAGTTGTTATTTAAAATACTAATAGATAGCTGATTTTTAAATATTCAACACTGTGTATTATATAGAAACTACATACATAATCAGGTAAACTAAGGCAGATTTTGCAAAGAAAAGGAGAAATTTGCATAACAAGAGTGTTTATTAAAAAGTGCACCATATAAAATTGCATTGTTTAATCAATTTTTATTTACATGTTTGGCCAATTTTCCTTTACAGTTGTTTTAAGATTAAATAATCATAATTTTAAAAGAAGGTAAACTACCAGAATTTTTAGACACACTAAACAAATAGATGTAATTTTTCTACAAAAATTTAAATGTTTTTAAAGCCATTTTTGAAAACCATTTAATTCAAGAGATTCCCTTTTAAATTTAAACTGCTTTTAATTCACACAGTGATGAGTCATATATGAAAAATACCATTTATTTTCATATCCTATTATTTTTTATAAACTATGGCTTTTTAGATTATAATAATACATTTTTATCACCAAAATATTTAATTCTAAACTAGTTCTCTTCTGTGATCTCATTAATGTAATGGATGCAGTTGAAGGAAGTTTCTTGAATGATTTTGAGATCTGTACTGAAGTGCTAAAGGTTTTTCTTTTTTTCTTTTAAAATTTGCACTAATGTTCACTGCAGGCAATTATATAGACCTTTGTGTCCTACATTCCTTGCTACTGCATCTAAAACCACATGGGGACCTGCATAGCCTGAACTTATTTTCCCCTTTAGGATCTCACAGTGGAAAATAAAAGGCAAAACGTTTTCTAAATTTTCCTATGTAGAAGAAGGGCCAAATAAAGCCTTTGAAATTCAGTTCTAGAGAAGATGTACATTGCTCTCTCTCTTATTGCTCTGTTCAGAGACACCTTCAAAGGAAAGTAGATCCACAATTATTAAGAGCCATGCTTCTTTTTGACTGACTTCAAGCTAGTATCATAGAGTTAAACCTCTGTGCTTCCTTTATTTGAAAAGCTGAAAACAAATTATGTCAAATTTTCTCCAAGATTCATTTTCCTCCATAGAAAACTAAGTATGTGAATTTATTGAATTGTTTAAGCAATTTGATCAGTTAATTATTTTAGGATAAGGTATCTTTAAATTTTAGGACAAGGTGAATGAGTTATCTTTGGGCATAATTTATGGGGCATGCTACTATAGTTCTCATTATATTTTTTAATGTACAAAATTTAGATAGTATGATGTTGAATGATAAATATGACTGTGTGCTTTTTTGTCATGTTTGATTACTTTTGGGGTGAAACCACAGCTAATGTATTTAAGTGCCACCTTTTCTGCTCTTAAGGGCTTCCCAGGTGGTGCTAGTGGTAAAGAATCCACCTGCTAATGCAGGAGACGAGAGACTCAGAGACTCCCTTCAATCCCTGGGTAGGGAAGATCCCCTGGAAGAGGGCATGGCAACCCACTCCAGTATTCTTGCCTGGAAAATTCCATAGACAGAAGAGCCTGGAGGGCTACAGTCCATAGGGCCGCAGAGAGTCAGGCACAACTGTGCAAAGCGACTAAGCACTAAGCACATTTCTATAACATTTATATGGTGCAGTCTTTTCCCATATTTCTTATGCTCACTTTCCTCTTTAGCTGGGTGAAATTCACACATTCACTCTCATAGTGAGCAAAAAGTTTTCACATTGAACAACCCTGACTGCTGTAGTTTAAACAATGGCTTTCAAATGCATAGCAGTCCCTGGATGAAGCATTGCTCTGAAGAATTGTGATAGAGTAGGCTTTAAATGTAGTCTCCCAAGTAGATTGTCTGGGTTTGAATCCCGAGTATGCCACTTGGTATTGGCTATATAAACAAGTTATCTAGCCCAGGGTAGTAATAGTATCTTGAGAATATTAAATAAGTTATGTATTTAAATGATGTAGTGTCTGGCAGATAATAAGCATTATGTAAGTGTTCGTAAATGTGTTTCCAAACATGTTGGTCATTTTGAGCTAGTGACATGAAATGTTTTTAATTTTCAAAGGATTTTACACTTAATTGAAGCCTAACTGAGAAATAGAAAATGATTGACTAATTAGTAGTATGAGTAATTTGCAAGTCGTAGTCTTAAAGTTTTTCCATAGAGTGAAATCAATCTTCTTTGAAAATCATTAATGTGAAGAGTACTGCCATTAAATGGAATGGAACATATTTTCACCTTTTAAAAATAACTCTCACTGATGCCACCTTTATGTGTAAAGATCTGTTTTATATTTATTTTATACTCTAGCCATAGTTTATTTTTACTCAATAATTTATTCCCTTTGTCCCCATATCTTATTGAATCATTTACTCGAGGCTTGACAAGCATAGAAATCCTATTAGAATTCACTAATTTAAGCTTAGGAATTTATTTTATACTTCTTACATGTGACTAGAGTTAAATACACATATCATGTTTTAAGGCAGAACTTTTATTTCTTAGCTAGAAATCACAACCTCATAAAGAAGAGCAATAAAAAAACAGAATTAATTCCTATGTGTTCATAGTCAACCATGTAAAATAAAGAAAAATACATCAAAAGTCAGCTAAAAGTTTACTTTGCATTTGTGAGCATGTCAGCAGCTCAATACGAATGATTCTTTATATTAACAATTTCAGGATGAAGCAACCAATAGTGTATCTACCATCAGCCTCCCCCAGTGATTTTAGCATTTAAGCTGACTTAATCCCATCTTAGAATTCAATAGGAACATTTACCTTGCTGGTCCAGTGTCCAATATTAATTTTTAAAAGTATTTCTAAAGTATAGTCTGATTATTATGAAAAGCATGGAATAGGGCCTTACAACTTTCTTAGTATTATGGTTGATTGTCCCATTCCAGTCCCAGCTCCCTCTCTTTTGTTTACAGGAAGGACAGATACAATATTTCTTTAATATAATTTCTGTTGTATAGGTAAGTTAGTAATAGTTTCATAATTACTGATTTTACATAGGCTTTACATAGGTTTTAAGCCGATCATATCCCTAAAATGGTCATATTCTTATAGGAAGTTGATAATTGCTTCTGTTATTACATTTCATTGATATGTTACAAATTCGATTTTAAAAGACCCTATCTGGAAATTAATTTTTAATTAATTTTCAAATATATTAATCAAAAATTTTAATTTAAGCTTTAGAAATTTGTTTTAAAGTTAATAAACAGTATTGTCTGCTTTGGATTGTCTAGAAGTAACAGGAAAAAAATTTCCTTTTTTGGACAACTGATTGAATATTAACTCAGATACATCCAGTGCATCTATTTTCAAGGATAAAGGAGGATGATGAATGCATATTTTAAGTGAGTGATTAGATTTTGTTCAATACTTAACATAATTTTATGGCTTGTTTTACCTTACAAAACATTTTTCCCTGTAATTGTTACATGAATCCATGTCAGTCTTTGTGTTATTTTCAGTTATTTTGGTTTACTTAAACATTTTTTTTCACTTTTAAAATCATGGCAGTTGTCATGTATTCAATAATGGCTGCAAATGGATATGTGACAGAAGAAAGAGCAAACCTTTATAGTGTGAAGTAAAAGATATTTTGAAGATATTGATTTCTCTGATGATAAAATTTATAGAATAATTTTTTGAACCTTTTGGCTGAGTTTAGTGAAACTTGTACATATGAAATCAGAGATTTTTCTATAAACAGCCATGAGTTTTACTTTTTTCTTTTTCTTTTTTATTTTTCAAATTATGAAAGTATAATAACACATTTACTTACAGGAGACTTGGAAATTGGAAAGTTACATATAGTTCTTCTATGCGTGTATGTATGCCAAGTCTCTTCAGTCAGGTCTGACTTTTTGTGACCTATAGTCACATGGACTATAGTCAACCATGCTCCTCTGTTCATGGGACTCTCCAGGCAAGAATACTGGAGTAGGTTGCCATGGCCGCCTCCAGGGGATCTTTCTAACCCAGGGATCGAACCAGCATCTCCTATGACTCCTGATTTTTAGGCGAATTCTTTACTGCTGTGCCACCAGGGAAATCTCATAGTTCTGCTATATATTACAATTATTTTTTAAGTAGATAAATTAAGATATTTAGTTTGGAATTTCAATATCAAACTCTCAAAACTTAATAGAATGAATATATGGAAAAGTAGAAGGGTTTAGTAGAACTAAAAATCATGAACCAATACAACATAATTAAGATTTATACAATTTTCACACAACAGTGAGATTAAAATTCTATTCAGGTTCCCATAGACTATAAACTTGGAGACATTGGAACATATTCAGGGACATAAAACAAGGTGCAAAAATTTCATGGTCTAAAGGTATTGCAGCCATACAGTCTGTTCTTTTATCACTGTGGAATTATGTTAGAAATCAATATCAAAAGACATTTGAAAATAATCTACATATTTTCAAGTGCAATGTGACATTTATCAAGAGAAACCTTTGACTAGCCATTGAAAGCCTCAATAAAGTTAGAAGGCTAAAAAAAGCATGGATGGGAAGCAGAGAAGAAAGTATTTAAATGAGAAATTATATCAGAATGAGAAATTAATATCAAGGATACTTTACAAATCCCATGCATTTGGAAATTAAATATCCACTTTTGAATGATGGGAATATCTAAGAAGCCATAACAAGGAAAATTAGAAAATATCTGTGACAATAAAAATGAAAAGAGAATTTAACAGAATTTGTTGCATGCAGCTGAAGCTGCTCAATGCAACTAAATAACAGTGTGGAATCTTGAAAATAGGGTATGAAAACAAATAATAGACACTAGCATAAAATTTTGTGAAATTTGAACAAAATCTGTACTTTAGTTAATAATACTGTATCACATGTTAATTCCTTTTTTTTTTTACAGTATAGTATTTCTTTATATTCTCAGAATTGGATCAGATGTTTCAAGCATCATTTGGTTTTTTTAATCACTAAGATAATAAGCTTTCTAGACTTTTAGCAGTAATACTAGATGCCAAAATACATGGAACTATATCAAAGTTTTGAGTGAATATAAATTAGAAATCTAGCATTCTGTTCATACTAAGTAAAACAAGCGGAATCAGCCATGGATTTTATTAAGTTCCTGTGAAATGAAATAGGAAGAAGCAAATTTGTTTAATAAAGAGTGTATATTTTGTATCATGCATCGAACCTAGACTGGCGATTCATTTCTTATATGATATGGGGAGGAAGGTAGGAGGGGGATTCAGGATTGGGAACACGTGTACACTCATGGCAGATTCATGTTGATGTATGGCAAAACCAATACAGTATTGTAAAGTAAAACAAAATAAAAATAAATTTAAAAAAAGAAAAGAAAAAAAATTCAACAAGGGGAGGGACAGTATAAGAGAAGAAAAAATAAAAATAAAAGAAGAGAAAACAAGAAAAAAAAAGAGTATGTATTTTATTTTTCTATTTTCACATTACATTGTTTCAAAACGTTATATATAATCTTTTATTATATAATGTGATAAATATCATTACATTGGCAACATATTACAAACATATAAATATATCAAAGTAACATGTGCTGTACACCTCAGGTTTACAGGACCTTACATGTCAAATTTATTCTATTAAATAAGTAACAAGACTTAAAGGGTCACAAAAATTGTGGCTTATTTCCAAAAGCACTCGGATCATGAGTAACTGTAATCTTTCCTCTTGACAACTCATGTACTTAGTGGATGACCATTTTATTAGGACTGAGGTCTAAGTAGATAGAAAGAAGTCAGTTCCTCTCTGGAAGAGCAGGAATGTTATCAAAGATGCTCTTACCCATCTAAAATCTTCCCTCTTAGTAGTTTTTCTGAAACATTATCTCTAACATCATCTCATTTTCCTCTTTGGTTGGAAGTACCTTTGCTTTCCTTTTCTTCAGTTCATTGTGGGAGAGTCACTCTAGTGAATAGCAAATTTGTCTGTTCTGCTTCTTTGTGTACATGAAATGCACCCACATGTGTGTATGAATGCACACACACACACACGTTTTTGAAACAGTAAATTTCAATGCCAGTTTTTTAAAGTTATTTTTTGCCCACGCCATGCGGCGTGTGGTATCCTAGTTCCCTGACCAGGAATCAAACCCATTACAGTGGAAGTGAAGAGTCTCAACCACTAGACTGCTGGGGAAGTCTGTCAGTCCCAATTTTTAAATTGATAGTCCTGGAACAGCATTTATACATCTAAGAGGACAGTCTGGTTTTAATGAAAGAGTTACATAAAAATATTCCATGTGTGACAAATCTAGCTGAAAAGCTTGCACAGGCACTCATAAATTTTCAACTATGATTGGTATTTGTAAACCCTAATTAACTATGATAATGAGAGACCTAAAAGATATAATGACATTGAGTACCCAGATGATTTCTGTATTTCATATATATTGGTTGTTAAGAAATGATAATAGTTTAGCAGTTTGGATTTTAGTCATTTTTATTTACATCACTAAGTGGCTGGTGGACTAGGATGCCTAAGATAATGTCCTAATGTTAATGTAATATAATGTAATGTAAAGAAGGGACAGAGATAAGGGCATGCTTATTCATGAACTTGATAACATATTTACAGAGTAATTTAAATTGCACTGGTTTCACTGTCTCAGAATAAAATGAGAGGACTGAATCCAATATGCTCTGAGTATATGTGAAAGTTGCTTAATCATGTCTGATTCTTTGTGACCCCATGAACTATACAGTCCATGGAGTTCTCCAGGCCAGAATACTGAAGTGGGTAGCCTTTCCCCTTTTTAGGGGATCTTCCCAAACAGGGATCAAACCCAGGTCTCCCACGTTGCAGGAAGATTGTTTACCAGCTGAGCCACAACGGAAGTCCAATGAGTATTTGATATATTATAATTCTAAAGAATTAATCATTTAAAAATAAGTTAAATGATTCTTACCTTATCTAGTTAAAATATAGGTACTAATGTTGCTTTATGGAGAATTTGAAAATGTCAAGAAAAACCAAGCTTAATTGAGTCCTAAAGGATTTTGTCATGAAATGGAGAATATGATATTTTGAATTATATTGAGGTTTTAATTTATATCTAGTTTCCTTATGTCAAATTAATTTACTTTGGAGTGGATATATATGAATATGTGAAGTATACGTATACCATAAGCTTTACTAAAAACTGTTTAAAATTTATGATGTCTTTGATAGCCCAGGACAATCCCTGGGTCGGGAAGATCCCCTGGAGAAGGAAATGGCAACCCACTCCAGTAGTCTTGCCTGGAGAATCCCATGGAGAGAGGAGCCTGGTAGGCTACAGTCCATGGGGTCACAAAGAGTCGGACATGACTGAGCGACTTCACTTTCACTTTGATAGCCCAAGCAGTGTGCTAACATACTACTGTGAATCAAAAAAAAAAAAATCCTTTTATATTCTTATATCAAAATTAATTGGAAATTCTTCATTGTCTAGTATTAAGACCCCATGGACTATAGCCCACCAGGCTCCTCTGTCCATGGGATTCTCCAGGCAAGAATACTGGAGCTGGTTGCCATTTCCTTCTCCAGGGGATCTTCCCGACCCAGGAATCGAACCCAGGTCTCTCACATTGCAGGCAGATGCTTTAACCTCTGAGCTCCCAGGGAAGCCCATTAAGAGCATCATAAGACCCTTTATCTTTGGGGAAATTCACTTTTAGCATTGAGTGGTTTTGCTTCTGTTGAGTATGTTTTCAGATAGACTTTAGAAAGTCACAAAGGTATTAGAGACATTGTTGATTGTCTATCTGGGATGCATTTCTTCTTTCCCCATCCCCTCATTCCTTACTGAACAGAATGCCAGTTTTATTAAACTCTCTGTGAGAGTTGCACTGTGAAGAAAGCTGAGCGCCGAAGAATTGATGCTTTTGAACTGTGGTGTTGGAGAAGACTCTTGAGAGTCCCTTGGACTGCAAGGAGATCCAACCAGTCCATTCTGAAGAAGATCAACCCTGGGATTTCTTTGGAAGGAATGATGCTAAAGCTGAAACTCCAGTACTTTGGGCACCTCATGTGAAGAATTGACTCACTGGAAAAGACTCTGATACTGGGAGGGATTGGGGGCAAGAGGAGAAGGGGACGACAGAGGATGAGATGGCTGGATGACATCACTGACTTGATGGACGTGAGTCTGAGTGAACTCCGGGAGATGGTGATGGACAGGGAGGCCTGGCGTGCTGCAATTCATGGGGTCACAAAGAATCGGACACAACTGAGCGAATGAACTGAACTGAACTGAACTACACAATGATGTGATGCTGTGCCACGTGCTTTGTATTATGTCAGCCTTATCCCAAGGGGATGAATTTAAAGTAGTCTAAATCAAACATGGTAGTTCCATCTCTTTGCCAGTGACTGCTTTAGGAAATGGCTTATAACTCAGTTCTAAGTAATGAAAAGTAAAGTTAATCCCTTTGTGGACTTTCTGACAAGCTTTTTAGTTTCTCAGAAATAAGATCCAGCACAAATATATTCATTTTTCTATGAAGGTTGCTATGTATGGAGGTAATACCTGGAGCCACTGGAGCCATCTTGTGATCTTGAGGAGAAGACCAGCGGTGGAGAATGGCTGAACTGAGTGACAATCTGAACTGAGTGATGATCTGCTAAAATAATGAGCCCAGAACTAGTCTTTTCTTAAGACTTTTTGTTATTGAGCTAACAGTACATAAGATATGTTGAACCATTTGGATTGGGTTTTCTGTTATTCTGAGACCAAAGTCTTTTGACAGTTATAACTGAAAAATGGTATAAAAATAGCTATTTTATTGCCATTTTATTGTTTTGGGAAGCATTACTGAATATCTTTCAGAAACAGATATCTATTTGGAGAATAAACCAAGATGTATATTCTTGTTACACAAATTCACTCAAATTCTAGGTGTGTCTCTATTATCTCACTAAGTTTTATCTGGTTGGACCTCTGTTTTAAATTACAGAAAACTATAAATATTCAGAAGTACATCATATGGAACAAAGAGTTATTTTAACAATATCCAAAATAGAACATAATCAAGAAAATAAATCAACTACAAAAATATACCCACCAATGCCTGCCAGAAACAACTAGAAATATTTTTTGAATTATATAATGTTTACAAATGTCTATGCCACCAATCCAGGAGTGTATAATTGTAAACTGACTCATCAGAAATGTTCCACACCATTTTTCTAGAGCTAGAATTCATCTAGTTATTATTTCAGTTCAGTCCAGTCATTCAGTCATGTCCGACTCTTTGCCTCCCCATGGACTGCAGCATGCCAGGCTTCCCTGTCCATCCCCAACTCCCAGAGCTTACTCAAACTCATGTCCATCCAGTCAGTGATACCATCCAACCACCTCATCCTCTGTCATCCCCTTCTCTTCCTGCCTTCAATCTTTCCCAGCATCACAGTCTTTTCGAATGAGTCAGTCCTTCCCGTCAGGTGGACAAAGTATTGGAGTTTCAACTTCAACATCAGTCCTTCCAATGAACACCCAGGACTGATCTCCTTTAGGATGAACTGGTTGGATGTCCTTGCAGCCCAAGGGACTCTCAAGAGCCTTCTCCAACATCACAGTTCAAAAGCATCAATTCTTTGGCACTCAGCTTTCTTTATAGACCAACTCTCAATCCATACATGACTACTGGAAAAATCATAGCCTTGACTAGATGGACCTTTGTTGACAAAGTAATGTCTCAGCTTTTTAATATGCTGTCTAGGTTAGTCATAACTTTTATTCCAAGGAGAAAGTATCTTTTAATTTTCATGGCTGCAGTCACCATCTGCTGTGATTTTGGAGCCCCGCAAAATAAAGTCTGTCACTGTTTCCATTGTTTCCCAATTGATTTGCCATGAAGTGATGGGACCAGATGCCATGATCTTAGTTTTCTGAATGTTGAGTTTTAAGCCAACCTTTTCACTCTCTTCTTTCACTTTCATCAAGAGGCTCTTTAGCTCCTCTTTGCTTTCTCCCATAAGCGTGATGTCATCTCCATACCTGAGGTTATTGATATTTCTCCTCGCAATCTTGATTCCAGCTTATGCTTCATCCAGCCCAACATTTCTCATGATGTACTCTGCGTATAAGTTAAATAAGCAGGGTGACAATATACAGCCTTGACATACTGCTTTTCCTCCTTGGAACCAGTCTGTTGTTCCATGTCTAGTTCTAACTGTTGCTTCTTGACCTGCATACAGATTTCTCAGGAGGCAGGTAAGGTGCTTTGGTAGCCCCAGCTTTTTAAGAATTTTCCACAGTTTGTTGTGATCTACACAGTCAAAGGCTTTGGCATAGTCAATAAAGCAGAAATAGATGTTTTTCTGGAACCCTCTTGCTTTTTGGCAATTTGATCTCTGATTCTTCTCCCTTTTCTAAATCCAGCTTGAACATCTGGAATTTCAAGGTTCACGTAATGTTGAAGCCTGGCTTGGAGGATTTTGAACATTACTTTGCTAGCATGTGAGATGAGTGCAATTGTATGGTAATTTGAGTATTCTTTGGTATTGCCTTTGTTTGGGATTGGAATGAAAACTGACCTTTTCCAGTCCTGTGGCCACTGCTGAGTTTTCCAAATTTGCTGGCATATTGAGTGCAGCACTTTCACAGCATCATCTTTTAGGATTTGAAATTGCTCAAGTGGAATTCCATCAGCTCCACTAGCTTTGTTCATAGTGATGCTTCCTAAGGCCCAATGGACTCTGCATTCCAGGATGTCTGGCTCTAGGTGAGTGATCACACCATCATGGTTATCTGGGTCATGAAGATTTTCTTTGTATAGATATTCTGTGTGTCCTTGCCATCTCTTCTTAATATCTTCTGCTTTTGTTAGGACTATACCATTTCTGTCCTTTATTGTGCCCATCTTTTAACAAAAAGTTCCCTTGGTATCTCTAATTTTCTTGAATAGATCTCTAGTCTTTCCCATTCTATCATTTTCCTCTGTTTCTTTGCATTGATCACTGAGGAAGATTTTGTTATCTCTCTTTGCTATTCTTTCTAACTCTGTATTCAGATGGGTATATCTTTCCTTTTCTCTTTTGCCTTTAGCTTCTCTTCTTTTCTCAGCTATTTTTAAGGCCTCCTTAGACAACCATTTTGCTTTTTTTGCATTTTTTTTTTATTGGGGATGGTATTGATCACTGCCTCCTGTACAATGTCACGAACCTCTGTCGATAATTCTTCAGACACTCTAGCTCTCAGATCTAATCCCTTGAATCTATTTGTCACTTCTACTGTATAATCATAAAGGATTTGATTTAGGTCATGTCTGAATGCTCTAGTGGTTTTCCCTACTTTCTTCAGTTTAAGTATGTATTTGGAATAAGGAGTTCATAATCTGAGCCATAGTCAGCTCCCGGTCTTGTTTTTGCTGATCACATGGACTACAGCCTTGTCTAGTTCAGTGAAACCATGAGACATGCTGTGTAGGGCCACCCATGATGGATGGATCATGGTGGAAAGTTCTGAGAAAATGTGGTCCACTGAATAAGGGAATGGCACACCGCTTCAGTATTCTTCCCTTGAGAACCCCATGAAAAGTATGAAAAGGCAAAAAGATAGGACACTGAAAGATGAACTCTCTAGGTTGGTAGGTGCCCAATATACTACTGGAGAACAGTGAAGAAACAAATCCAGAAAGAATGAAGAGATGGAGCCAAAGCAAAAACAACAGCCAGATGTGACTGGTGATGGAAGTAAAGTATGATGCTGTAAAGAACAACATTGCATAGGAACTTGGAATGTTAGGTCCATGAATCAAGGGAAATTGGAAGTGGTCAAACAGGAGATGGCAAGAGTGAACATCGACATTTTAGGAATCAGTGAGCTAAAATAGACTGGAATTGGTGAATTTAACTCAGATGACCTTATATCTACTACTGTGGGCAAGAATCCCTTAGAAGACATTGAGTAGCCCTCATAGTCAATGAAAGATTCCAAAATGCAGTACTTGGGTGCAATCTCCAAAATGATTGAATGATCTCTGTTCATTTCCAAGACAAACCATTCAGTATCAAAATAATCCAAGTCTATTCCCCAACCAGTAATGCTGAAGAAGATGAAGTTGAACGGATCTGTGAAGACGTACAAGAGCTTATAACACCCAAGACAGATGTTCTTTTCTTTATAGGGGACTGGAATGCAAAAGTAAATCATTATTTAGAGAACATTTATTGGTAACCTATTCTCTGTCTGGCATTGAACTAGAGACTGGTGACAAAAAGATGAATATGACTTCATTAAGATATCATCTATGTCCTCAAGTAGTTCATCCTATGGTACATGTATGTGGCCTAAGTTAAAAATCATTAAGAAGAAGGTTCTTTTATCTTTTAAAGATAGCATCCATTATGTAATCAGAATAAAAGGTAAGGAAAAACATTTTGGAGAAGAAATATGGAATAAAATGAAGAAATATGGAGTAAATATAGAGAAATATAGGAGTCCTTAGTATTCTACAACATTGATTACAGTTCAAATAGTTGCATAAACTTTGTATATGTTTTAATGTTGTGCTATGTTCTAGGCACTGTGCTAGACAGTGATTATAGTAAGGTGTGTAACTCTTGATCCTGTGCCAGAAATTTCATAATGTAGTATATAGTTAAGAGCACAGAGCTTTGGAAACAGACAAGTGTGGATTCCACTCACAGCTTTATTCTTCATACTAGTTGTGAATTGAACAAATTATTTTTACATCTCTATATCAGTTCCATCCTTTGTAAAAATAGGTAACATTACAAACTTACTTTGCACAAATGTTATGAGGAATAAATGTTGTAATACCTACAGGATGTTTAGCCTAAGGCCTGGAGTATAGTATAGATTCAATATTATATATATGTAATATGTATATGTCACATCTGTATTGTTTGATATTATTATAGTTATCATACATACTGTATATTAATGTTCAGTTTTATTTAACAACTACTGTAAAAAGAATTTTGAATGCAATAAATATTTCAGAAAACCTATACCTGGGAGAAGGGTTTTTGGTCTCTCCTGAGATTCCAAATAACAATTCATGGAAAAGAGAATACTTGAGTAGGGGATCACGTGAGGAGAGTAGGAGGATTCTTCTAGAGAAAAAGGCAATGCATCATTGATATTGAGAGTTTCTAGGAGAGTTTTCCATAGTTTATTGTGAATCCACACAGTCAAAGGCTTTGGCATAGTCAATAAAGCAGAAATAGATGTTTTGGGGGAACTTTCTTGCTTTTTCGATGATCCAGTGGATGTTGGCAATTTGATCTCTGATTCCTCTGCCTTTTCTAAAACCAGCTTGAACATCTGGAAGTTCATGGTTCGTGTATTGCTGAAGCCTGGCTTGGAGAATTTTGAGCATTACTTTACTAGCGTGTGAGATGAGTGCAATTGTGTGGTAGTTTGAGCGTTCTTTGGCAGTGCCTTTCTTTGGGATTGGAATGAAAACTGACCTTTTCCAGTCCTGTGGCCACTGCTGAGTTTTCCAAATTTGCTGGCAAATTGAGTGCAGCACTTTCAGAGCATCATCTTTTGGGATTTGAAATAGCTCAACTGGAATTCCATCATCTCCACTAGCTTTGTTCATAGTGATGCTTTCTGAGGCCCACTTGACTTCACATTCTAGGATGTCTGGCTGTAGGTGAGTGATCACACCATCATGATTATATGGGTCGTGAAGATCTTTTTTATACAGTTCTTCTGTGTATCCTTGCCACCTCTTAATATCTTGTGCTTCTGTTAGGTCTATACCATTTCTGTCCTTTATTGAGCCCATCTTTGCACAAAATGTTCCCTTGGTATCTCTAATTTTCTTGAATAGATCTCTAGTCTTTCCCATTCTGTTGTTTTCCTCTATTTCCTTGCAGTGATCACTGAGGAAGGCTTTCTTATTTCTCCTTGCTATTCTTTGGAACTCTGCATTCAAACAGGTAAAGCAGAGATATTACTTTGTCAACAAAGGTCTGTCTAGTCAAGGCTATGGTTTTTCCAGTAGTCATGTGAGATGTCTCACATGTATGGATGTGAGAGTTGGACTATAAAGAAAGCTGAGTGCTGAAGAATTGATGCTTTTGAACTGTGGTGTTGGAGAAGACTCTTGAGAGTCCCTTGAACTGCAAGGACATCCAACCAGTCCATCCTAAAGGAGATCAGTCCTGAGTGTTCTTTGGAAGGACTGATGTTGAAGCTGAAACTCCAGTACTTTGGCCACCTGATGCGAAGATTGACTCATTTGAAAAGACCCTGATGTTGGGAAAGATTGAAGGCAGGCGGAGAAAGAGATGACAGAGAATGAGATGGTTAGATGCCATCACTGACTTAATGGACATGAGTTTGGGTAAACTCCGGGAGTTGGTGATGGACAGGGAGGCCTGGCATGCTGCGACATGGGGTTGCAAACAGTCAGATACTGCTGAGTGACTGAACTGACACATCTTTATATTATGTTGTGGTAGAATTTTGGCAACATGATCACTACCTGCATCATCCATTATGAGACTTATTTTGCTAAAAGTTATTTTTCCCTCAAGATATGCCCTATTTTTTTCTTAGATGCATTCTTGCCCATGATTAACTCACAAAATTTATCTTGTGTCTCAGTTCCATCCTTATACTAAAACTGTTGTGAAAGAAATCTGTTTAATTTGAAAGTTATGTGTTAAATAGTTAAGCATATATAACATATGTATCCTATGCTTATTTGATTCAAAATAATATAAGCCCTGCAAAAACCAGGTGGCCTATCAATATCCAAGAGAACTTAGCTACTAATGATTGAGGCATAATGACATTGCCACAGACCTCCAGTATCAGAAGATAGCTTAGAAGGTTAGTTACACTGAAATTTTCTTTATTGGGAGAATTAAATTAGCTCTTTTGCTCCAGGAGCGAGGTTTTCATCTAGGAGGAGAATTGTTTTAGGCTGTTCTAGCAGAGAAAATTGCTCTGTTTGAGGACTAAGGAAAATGTAGATGTGGTAGATTAAGTGTTTCATAGTAAATTAGTAATAAAATGGTATTTGTGTCCCATCCCTTTAAAAATATTTTTAAATTGAGTAATCAGAAATAAGAGCTCAGTCAAGAAAAATGCGATACATATTTTTTTACTGAGATTATGTTCTCCTTTTTTTCCACTTGATATTTTGATGTATTTGGTTGATAGGTAAATCAATTAATTTTTTTTATTTTTGAGTTTAAGTATTTATGTTACATTTCCTGAAGTTATTCATGTTGAACTTAAAAGTTCACAGGTAACTTAGCCTTGCAGTGTAAGCATTGTTGAAGTTACTTAGGGGAAATGAATAAAAATATTTAGTAATAAAAACAGAAAGAGTATGTTGACCACTTAGTACATTCCATCCACATATACTTTCTCATGTGACTAGTGTATTAAACAGGTTGGACTCAAAGGGTACAAACAAGAAAAAATTATTTTTCTCTCACTTACCCCTGCTTTACTAAAACCCTTAGTGCCTCACCTCTTAATTGTTTTTACTTTCAAAATCCAGAATAGTCTCTCTTTCAGGTATTAAAAAAATGTAATCTGTTCAAAATACAAATTTTCTTGGGTTCATTTGAAAGTTTCTCCTATCGTTTAAGCTTAGTCTTGATCAGGAACTCTTGAACTCAATAATAAGGGATGAATTGGGAGATTGGGATTGACATATATACACTGTTGGTACTATGTATAAAATAGATGATTAATAAGAATCAACTGTATAGCATAGGGAACTCTATTCAATGCTCAGTAGTGACCTAAATGAAAAGGAAATTTAAAAAAGGGTATATGTAAACATATAGCTGATTGACTTTGCTGTACAGTAGAAAATAGCACAACAGTGTAAAGCCTATGAAAATTCAAGAAGATTAGTATGGTTCATTTCTTCTCTTTATTTACTCCACTTCATTCATCCTCTACTAGTCTCCTCTGAGGTTAGGTCATAGGAGGAGGAAAACTTCATATACTCTTGATTCATCATGTTGTGGAAATTCAGCCACATCTCTTCTTGTTCCAGTATCATAGACAGCTTCACTCAAGCTCCCACCATCAGGTTTCTCTGGCAATTGTTGTTGTTGTTTAGTCGCTAAGTTATGTCTGACTCTTTTGTGGTCCCATGAACTATAGCTCACCTCTGTCCATGGGATTTTCCAGTCAAGAATATTGGAGTGGGTTGCCATTTCCTTCTCCAGGGTATCTTCTTGATCCAGGGATTGAACCTGTGTCCTCTGCATTGGCAGGCAGATTCTTTATCGCTGAGCCACCAAGGAAGCCCCTTCTCTGATGATAAGTGGGCATAAATCCCTGTCTTTATGCTATCTCCAGGCTTTTGATCTTTCAAGTTCTTCCAAGAATTCTCTCACATTTTGCTCGAGAGTAGCAGGTGGGGCAACTGTGAGTGTTTTAAGAATTGAATGAATAGGTAGCCTGGGAGTGGCCCTCATGAACTATTACTTTTTTATGTGCTGCACAGTCTCGAAGGAAGGGGAAATGAGACATCATTGTCCATTAGTATTCCCTTCAAGAAATCGTTCTTGTGGATTTTTTTTTTTCAAATACATAATCTTCTCATCTGGTTTGTTGGGAGTGATGGTCTTTAGGCTGGTTTTACTGTAGGTATGATTGATAACTTGGCTTATTTCCCATTGTGCTCATCTCTGAAGCACTATTCCACAAAAATACAATAGTCCCACTTCATATCTAATTATATTCATTAAAGGCTCATGTTAACTCTATGAGGGAAAGTGATATTTATCATCTCAGTTAAAACTGAGGAGACGGAAGCATAAAGTTCCATTATTTGCCCAAGGTCACTCAGTACTAAATGGCAGCCTGACTTAAAATCTCACTGTTATCAACTTTACTGTATTACTGAAACAGAACAGGACAGAGTCTAGATAATTAATGAATGATCCAATACCCTAGATGGGTACTCAAAACTGCATATCAGACAGTTATAATACCCAAATGTTGTGTCACTTTTCTAGTTCTATTTTCCTTTCCAAAGCCTCAGACTTTCTGATAGAGATGACACTCATTTCTTTTCTTTCTTCCTATCTTAGAATGATTCAAACACTTCAAAATTAATCACTAATTTTCATGTTGAAATCATAAGCATCTTAGAAATGTTATAGTGTTTCTTATTTAACTGTCTCAATATTGCATAACATACACAGTTGGCAACTATAAAAATACTATAATAGGACCATGTTAAAAAGACAGGGAAAAACAAATCCTACAGATGACAAAGAGTTTAAAATTCCCTTACCAGTGATTTTATGCTTTCTGAAGTTTTTGAACAAATTTTATTTTTGAATTTGAAGCTTTAGTGCATTATCCCTTTATATGAGTGTTTTTTAGGGATCAAAGATTTCTTATTTGACTGCTTCCTTACCCCTTAGAAAATTGTTAGTCCTACTGCTACAGTTGACATAAACCTGCTATTTGTTTACACTCAATGGCATCCAGATACTTTATAAATATTACATTTATAAAATGTATCTACTTGTGAAATATGAACTTGGGGATTTGGCTCCAAATAATGGTCTTATCTCAGGTGTTTTGTTATAGTATGCTCATGTGGAGCTTATATTTAGTATTACTTGAGTTGCAGAGTTATTTCATCTTGCCTAGCAGCATCAGCTATTTCCTTCTGTTTCCAATTATTATGATTACTTCCAGCCTGGGTGAAGTTTGGCAAAAGCAAATGTAGAAAGGGAAAGAGAATAGGCTATTCACTTAAACTAACACTCAAGCTTATCAGTCTTTATTTCACTGCAGAAACCATTTATTAATATTCAGAGTTAGCAATTTAATATTGATTCTAGTCTTCCTTGGTGCTGCAGACATGAACTCAAATGGGTGCAGGGCACAGTTTAACACTACGATACATTGTGAAAGATGCCATTGCCTTGCTTCTGGTAGATAAGGCTATTGTCCTTTTCTGTTAGAAAAGCTAGAGTGAAAATGGATTTACTTCAATATTTGTTGAGTTCTGTTATATTCCTTGCATATGTAATGTATGAAAAAGTAGAGGTTATAAGCACATATCTGTTACTACATACAATGTAAACAGCATTTATAGTTAGATACTCAGGGTCATTTTGGAAACTGTTTTGTATTTTTCTCATAGTGCTTGGGACCCCAGACATTTGTGTGGGTTAATCTTGTAGAACTCACAATTGAGTAGGAGTTGAGAAATTCGTTCCTTTAGGTAGCTTTTTTCCTCTATGTTTCTTTAGTAACTTTCTGGCAAAAAAAAAAAAAAAACGAAAAACCCATTTTTTTCCCAATATTCTCAAAGACACAAAGGATTTGATAAAAACCTAGAAAAACTTATTTTTTTTCCAAAAATTTGCTTGAAGCTTTTATAGAAACTTGAGGATTCAGTGGGAATGGGGAAAAAGGTCAATAAAGGCATCAAATTAGATACTAACTTTGTGAAATCGCCTCTTTGTCATTTGTTTCCATATAGTCCTAATTGCCAAGGCTAAATAAAATATCCTGCAAAGCCTTATTTTCTTGCTATGAGGAAGAGAAATGACTAAATGCAGGAGATTTAATTATTGATATACATTCAGATTTTTAATATAATATTTAAAAAATTAAACATACAATTTTCTATTTAGCAAATAAGAATTTATGTCAAGTACACAAGCATTCTTTGCAACGAATGTTCTTGCTTCTTCAGAAAACTAATTTCTTCCAGTTTTAATCCATTTAGCTTAAAAACAAGACACATTCTTCTAATTTTCTAAATAGTGTTCCCTGATAAAAATGTTTTATTGGCTAACATCTTTTTTTAAGCTTTTAAAGTGGATAACATTTTTGTTTCAACTCCTATTAAAAAGACATTAACTTGAAAATAACCTTTAATGTCAACTGCTAAATCCTATTTTTAATTTGGTAGACTTTTGACTCTGCATTCAGTAAGATTATTTTATTATTACAGAAAAGTTAATTTTACCATGTGAAAAATCTAAAATTTTCTGACGAGCTTATACAAAGAGCTTTTCCACATTTATTTTCCCTTTTTTGCTAACTTTACCCTTCCCCCTCCCTGGCCAGCAAAAGTCCACAAAACTCTACTGAAGGTAGGCAGCAGAACTTTTTTTCACCAACACTGTAAATTTTGCTAAGAAATATAGAGAAATCAAAACACTGCTTTTGATTTGTTGACTTGTCAATAAAGCTTATACTACAGTGTCTATGGTTAAGATTTATTATATATTGAGACAATTTGATTTAATTTGAACAAAATGAAACCATAAATTGAAAGCTGTTCTGTGGAATAATTTTTTTATGAAAAGTGGAAAAGCATTTTTTGAATGGAAAAATATATATTTAATTTAGAAGCACTGCATATGTGGACTAATTCAGTTAAGTTCAGTCACTCAGTCGTGTCTGACTCCTTGTGAGCCCATGAACTACCGCACACCAGGCCTCCCTGTCCATCACCAACTCCCGGAGTCTACCCAAACCCATGTCCATCCAGTCGGTGATGCCATCCAACCATCTCATGCTCTGTCATCCCCTTCTCCTCCTGCCCTCAATCTTTCCCAGCATCAGAGTGTTTAAAAATGAGTCAGCTCTTCGCATCAGGTGGCCAAAGTATTGGAGTTTCAGCTTCAACATCAGTCCTTCCAATGAACACCCAGGACTGATCTCCTTTAGGATGGACTGGTTGGATGTCCCTGCAGTCCAAGGGACTCTCAAGAGTCTTCTCCAACACCACAGTTCAAAAGCATCAATTCTTTGGCACTCATCTTTCTTTATAGACCAACTCTCACATCCATACATGACTACAGGAAAAACCATAGCCTTGACTAGACAGAGTAATGTCTAGTTTGACTAGGCAAAGTAATGTCTCAGCTTTTTAATATGCTGTCTAGGTTGGTCATAACTTTCCTTCCAAGGAGCAAGCATCTTTTAATTTCATGGCTGCAGTCACCATCTGCAGTGATTTTGGAGCCCCCCCAAATAAAGTCAGCCACTGTTTCTACTGTTTCCCCATCTATTTCCCACGAAGTGATGGGACCAGATGCCATGATCTTAGTTTTCTGAATGTTGAGCTTTAAGCCAACTTTTTCACTCTCCTCTTTCACTTTTATCAAGAGGCTCTTTAGTTCTTCTTCACTTTCTGCCATCAGGGTGGTGTCATCTGCATATCAGAGGTTATTGATATTTCTCCCAGCAATCTTGATTCCAGATTGTGCTTCATCCAGCCCAGAGTTTCTCATGATGTACTCTGCATATAAGTTAAATAAGCAGGGTGATAATATTCAGCCTTGGTGTACTCCTTTTCCTCTTTGGAAGCAGTCTGTTGTTCCATGTCCAGTTCTGAGTGTTTCTTCCTGACCTGCATACAGGTTTCTCAAGAGGCAGGTCAGATGATCTGGTATTCCCATCTCTTTCAGAATTTTCCACAGTATATATGGACTTGGTTTTGAGAATATTTAAATAGATATCCCCGTAGATATTTATGTAGATATTTGTGAGTATATAGAACTTATTCATTTCTCTAATATAGCTTCATAGAGTCTACTTTTATTATTCATTTTATGATTGAAACACAAGGCATGTTTAAAAAGGCTTCATGTAAAGTGTACCCCAAATCCCATCTAAATATTTGACTATTTAAAAATATAGAAAGTAAGATATGTCTCATTCTTAAATATCAGCTTTCTAAGGGACATATCTTGGGCTAATGAGAGCAATGACAATTATGTATTTTCAGTGGAGTATTAATCAGTTGATCTACCATCCAATATAATCCAATAAAGAGGTGCAGTATCTTTTAGATATAGATATCTTTTCAGGTATAGATATCTTTCAGATGCATGTTAATATTCCTTAGCACTCAACTTTGAAGATTCTTCTGATTGTTCCTAGACCAACCAGTAACATGAAAATGATGATGATTATAATAGTTTTTCATTTAAAATTTTGATATTCAGTGATAAGCCTAGGCAGTTTTTAGCTTTCTGTGTGTGTTTATAACCTGCCAAGAATAAATATAGGTCAGCCTGTTAATAAATAATGATATCCTAAATAATCTGAATATACCAAATAAACACCACTGTGGCAAGATGGTAATTCTTGGTAGTGGTCATGGAGCGTAGAAGCCATTGTTATGGGACTATATTTAAGGTGGGACAGATTCAGGTTGGAACAGTTTATGGAAGTACTATTTCAATTTAATCTCAACTCTGCTTCTATAAATGTCCAAATTATTAAATTTTTCACTGAATAAAATATTTCTTTATGAATCATAAAGCCAAATTTTTCTACCTGTTGTTGGTTAGTGAATTTATACAGGTGATGTTCAGACCTGATTTTCAATCTGAAGCTGTCAAATTTTCAAACAGGCTTCTCTGACGGGAACTAGCCCCATGTTTTCCAACTGCTCTCTGTACATTTCCACATATATGCTGTGTTTGATCCCTTTAAATCTAAATTTAAACTTAGTTTCCATTTTAGTATTTTGTACCTCCTGACTTCCCAGTTTATTCTAATGATGCTCAGTTAGGTCAACTAAACTGGAAACTTGGAAGTCCATGCCATCCACCCTTTTTCTTTTTTTTTCTAAATCCTTAATCGCTTTTAGGTTCTCTGGTGGCTCAGAAGATAAAGCGTTTGCCTGCAATGCGGGAGATCCGGGTTTAATCCCTGGGTTGGGAAGATCCCCTGGAGAAGGCAATGGCAACCCACTCCATTACTCTTGCCTGGAGAATCCCATGGAGGGAAGAGCCTGGTAGGCTACAGTCCACGGGGTCTCAAAGAGTCGGACATGACTGAGCTACTTCACTTTCACTTTAATCAGTTTAATTTTATCAGTTCAGTTCAGTTTAGTCGCTCATTTGTGTCTGACTCTTTGGAACCCCATGAACCGCATCAGGCCAGAACTCGCTGTCCATCACCAACTCCCGGAGTTTACCCAAACCCATGTCCATTGAGTCAGTGATACCATCCAACCATCTCATGTTCTGTCATCCCCTTCTCCTCCTGCCCTCAATCTTTCCCAGCATCAGGGTGTTTAAAAATGAGTCAGCTCTTCGCATCAGGTGGCCAAAGTATTGGAGTTTCAGCTTCAACATCAGTCCTTCCAATGAACACCCAGGACTGATCTCCTTTAGGATGGACTGGTTGGATGTCCCTGCAGTCCAAGGGACTCTCAAGAGTCTTCTCCAACACCACAGTTCAAAAGCTTCAATTCTTCGGCACTCAGCTTTCTTTATAGTCTAACTCTCACATCTATACATGACTACTGGAAAAACCATAGCCTTAACTAGCTGGACCTTTGTTGACAAAGTAATGTCTCAGCTTTTTAATATGCTGTCTAGGTTGGTCATAACTTTTCTTCCAAAGAGTAAATGTCTTTTAATTTTCATGGCTGCAGTCACCATCTGCAGTGATTTTGGAGCCCCCCAAAATAAAGTCAGCCACTGTTTCTACTGTTTCCCCGTCTATTTGCCATGAAGTGATGGGACCAGATGCCATGATCTTTGTTTTCTGAATGTTGAGCTTTATGCTAACCTTTCCACTCACCTCTTTCACTTTCATCAAGAGGCTCTTTAATTCTTCTTCACTTTCTGCCATCAGGTGGTGTCATCTGCATATCTGAGGTTATTGATATTTCTCCCAGCTATCTTGATTCCAGCTGTGCTTCATCCAGCCCAGAGTTTCTCATGATGTACTCTGCATAAAAGTTAAATAAGTATGGTGACAATATACAGCCTTGAACCTCTTTGGAACCAGTCTGTTGTTTCACGTCCAGTTCTAACTGTTGCTTCCTGACCTACATACATGTTTCTTAAGAGGCAGGTCAGGTGGTCTGGTATTCCCATCTCTTTCAGAATTTTCCACAGTTTATTGTGATCCACGTAGTCAAAGGCTTTGTCATAGTCAATGAAGCAGAAATGGATGTTTTTCTGGAACTCCCTTGCTTTTTCGATGATCCAGAGGATCTTGACAATTTGATCTCTGGTTCCTCTGCCTTTTCTAAAACCAGCTTGAACATCTGGAAGTTCATGGTTCATGTATTGCTGAAGCCTGGCTTGGAGAATTTTGAGCATTACTTTACTAGCGTGTGAGATTAGTGCAATCGTGTGGTAGTTTGAGCATTCTTTGGCATTGCAAACCAATCAGATTGATTATATTCTCTGCATCCAAAGATGGAGAAGCTCTATAAAGTCAGCAAAAACAAGACCAGGAGCTGACTGTGGCTCAGATCATGAACTCCTTATTGGCAAATTCAGACTTAAATTGAAGAAAGTAGAGAAAACCACTAGACCATTCAGGTATGACCTAAGTCAAATCCCTTATGATTATACAGTGTAAGTGAGAAATAAATTTAAGGGGCTAGATCTGATAGATTGAGTGCCTGAAGAACTATGGAGGGAGGTTCGTGACATTGTACAGGAGGCAATGATCAAGACCATTCCCAAGAAAAAGAAGTGCAAAAAAGCAAAACGGCTGTCTGAGGAGGCCTTACAAATATTTGTGAAATGAAGAGTAGTGAAAGCAAAGGAGAAAAAGAAAGATATACCCATTTGAATGCAGAGTTCCAAAGAATAGCAAGGAGAGATAAGAAAGCCTTCTTCAATGATCAATTCAAAGAAATAGAGGAAAACAATAGAATGGGAAAGACTAGAGATCTCTTCAAGAAAATTAGAGATACCAAGGGAACATTTTGTGCAAAGATGGGCTCAATAAAGGACAGAAATGGTAGGGACCTGACAGAAGCAGAAGATACTAAGAAGAGGTGGCAAGAGTACACAGATTAACTGTACAAAAAAGATCTTCATGACCCAGATGATCACAGTGGTCTGATCACTCATCTAGAGCCAGACATCCTGGAATGTGAAGTCAAGTGGGCCTTCAGAAGCATCACTATGAACAAAGCTAGTGGAGGTGATGGAATTCCAGTTGAGCTATTTCAAATCCTAAAAGATGATGCTGTGAAAGTGCTGCACTCAATATGCCAGCAAATATGGAAACCTCAGCAGTGGCCACAGGACTGGAAAATGTCTGTTTTCATTCCAATCCCTAAGAAAGTCAATGCCAAAGAATGCTCAAACTACTGCACAATTGCACTTCATAGAGTGGGTATTCAATATTTATTGAATGAAGTTATCTGTGTCAAGGCATGGATAGATATTTTGTAACCCCAAACAACCAACTTAGATTCTAGTTTGTATACAGTGCCTGTTTATTAATTGTCTAATCATAACAATATTTTATTTTAAAACCTTGCATTGAGAAGGTAGTTGAGTTTAGTGGAAGTAAATAACTGCTTTTTCTCTTCTGTAGTATTAAAACTAACTACATCACCATTTAGGTATTCAGACTGAAGCAACCTAATTTTCAAAGATACTTAAGAACACAATTATGTAATCTGAATAGTGGAGAAAATAGGAAGGGAGTTCTAATCAAGGTAGAGGAGAATAGATAACTGCCTTTGCAGTGTTTGATATCATTAACCTAGACTGGGATATCCTGCAGGATCTAGTATCTGGATCTATAGTTAAATAATTCCTTTGTGAAGACTAAATTCAGAGGGGAACTGGGTTCACAACAGAAGTGTGAAAAGTTCACCTCTGACATTTTGCATCCCTGGTTAGTTTGACAGATTTATGGAAATAGAATATAAACACCATGTTCTTGGGCAATCCTACTTTTATATGTGGTAAATTTTATAAAGCAGTACATTTAAACAGATAAATAACTCTTCTATTTAACTCCTCAAGAGGGAAGATAGTTGGAAGCTATAGCAAAATGAGAACTTTCTTATTTTCATAATTTCTATCTGAGAGGTAGAAAATAACTTTTTATCCCTGCTTTAGTTTAGGGTTATATGTTTCTGTGAAAATTCTTTATATGAATCTCAAAATTTCTTTGATGAAGATGCCAAGGAGGTGAATGAGGAAGAAAGTGAGGGAGCGGGAAAGGAGGAACAAGATAGGAAAGAATTTTATTTAGTCCAGAACATAAGTTTTTGATCTAATGATCTCTACATTCATCTTTGAAAAATATTCATTCAACCAAAGTGTTAGAATAATAAGTTCCCATATTGGAGTTCTGTAGTGGTGAGAGTTTAGAAGAGTGTTGCTGATAGGAGTGGAGCTTCATAACAAAAATTAAAACATTGAGTTCTTGTAAGTCCAATAATCCACTCTCAGTTTAGGGTCAATACAAAAGTACACAATGTTTTTAAACGACATCCAATTAGATTTTATTTAACACAATAGATTAAAGAATCATTTGTGTTTCTTTGAAAAGCTCCTTTATTTAAAGCAGTACAGTACCCTTCATTCAAGTTCAAATGCTGAGCTTTCCTGGTACAGCTTTTTTGTTGTTGTTATTAAATAATCTGTACAATGTTTTATAGTGCAGAGAGGCAAATGATTATTAGAGCCTTTATTCAAGGGTTTTGGGTATGTTCTCTCTCTCTCTTTCTGGGTGAGTGGGTGTAGTGGTGTGTGTGTGTGTGTGTGTGTGTGTGTGTGTGTGTGTGTGTGTGTGTGTATGACATGTCTGTGTGTGTAATTTGTCAATATGTTCCCAATGATATCAGGTTAGTTTCCAGTCATATAACTGAGACAAGATGAGACTAAAACAGTGGTAGTTATGGAATTGAAACATACACACACACACACACAAGTGGGCATGTGTGCAAGCTAAATTGCTTCAGTCTGTCTGACTCTTTGCGACCTTATTGAACTGTAGCCCTCCAGACTCCTTGGTCCATGGGATTCTCTAGGATACTGAACCTGCATCTCCAATGTGTCCTGCATTTGCCGGCATGTTCTTTACCATGAGCACCACCTGAGAAGCCCATACATTAGTATTCTGTTTGCCTGGAAGTACCAGAGAACCCCCAAAATATTGAGTTAAATGTTGACTTCTCTTGTACGCAAGCATTCAGGATTGGTGTGGCAGCTATTAATAAATAGTTATGTAGAACCCAAAATGCCTCCAGTTCTTCGTTCTTCTGTCTCCATGAGTGTCCCTAGTTCTAGTGACCCAGCCAACATGTGCACATTTGAAGTAGCAGGATAAATGAGAGAAAGAAGGAGCATATTTGGTTACATTTTAGTGCAACATTCTAGAAAGGAAAAACAAGACTCTTATATTTATATCCTATTGGCCAGAAATTAGTCACAAAACCATATCTAGTTGTAAATATTGCTTTATTCTGAGAGGCTTAAAAAGATAAAATATTCTAGAAGGCACAAATGCAAATAAATATTCAAGTTTAATATTACATTTGCTTTACATGATATAAGACTGTGCTATGAGGAATAAAATGATTTGGCTTATCTAATCCAGATATTGAATCATTATTTTTTAATTCCCTTCCAGGTAACTCTACAGTAGACTATATTTTACCACATTATTTCTATTCTTGGAAATAAAAGTTCAGGTCTCTACTGCACATTGCCACTAGCTGTTTGACCTCAGATTCCTTGGGCAGCAAAGCAGATCACTGAGTTAGGTAACTTCTAACATTCTGTGATTTATTAAATTTATCTGCAATGTGCAAAGCCCAATAGCTTCTTGAGGAAACGCAGTATTTCTTACTTCTATTCTCAATATCCTGACCATGATTTTATTGGGGTAGAAAAACTATCATTAAATAAATATGGATAGTGAAAGTTATGTGAACCAAATAACATCTCTCCTAATTACTAACTTTATATTGATGTTACTTTCTCTCCACCTCTGTGTAACAATGTGCATTAGTTATGTTCTCAAGCTCAAGTTACTGAAATCCAAAACAAGTCATTTATGATTTTACCAAAAGGAAGTCTAAAGATAGGGCAGGATTGGTTGATTGAGTAACTAAAAATGTCTTCTTTTGATTTCTCTGCAATGCTGTTTTTTAATGATGGCCTCATCTGAAATAGATATTGAAAGAAATATCAGCTACATAATGTTATCTTATCTATATAAAGATGTTTAAATAATTTTCTAGTTATTTCTTGAAAGGTTCTTCTCTCCATAAAAATTGTTTTAGAGTTTATTCATGCTTAACTTATATACCCACTGCTCAATACACATAGCTGAGATTTTAGTATTACTTCTTGAAATTGCTTCTGATAAGGTAAATGTTATAAAGTATATTTCATTCCAGTTAATATTATGAAATTAAAAGAGAATTTTGAAATCAGAGACATCTGTGTTTAGATCTTTGGCAACTTACTAACTCCTAAGTATCACTATCCTCATCTCTAAAACAGAGATATTAATGCCTAATTCCTAGTATGTTTAGGATTATGTGATAATCTGTTTAAAATTAATAAATATGGTATTTTTTTGGTTATACATACAACTATTTCAAAACAATATGGAAGCAAATTACTGTAATTTGAAAATTAGTATATTTACCTATCTTTATTTTTGGTTCCAAGATAATGCTATAATGTTGAGAGAGATTATATAGTTTTGACCAAATAATTTATTTGATAATGATATAACACATCTCTTCAAATTTCCCCCACCCCCTCTATTTCATATGTTTCATGCATTTGTTCTCTGCTTGTTACAGTGATTCACATTTATAAAGCATCACTGATATACAAGAAATTGGCTCTGGTAGGAGAGAAAATAATTTCATGTGCCAAGAACACCCTTCCTTTTGTTTTAGTGTTATACAGGTTTCTTTGTCTATCTTTGCACTCTATGCTTATCACCATTGGGCAATTCCAAGTTTAGTTTGTGATTGAGCCTTCCCAGAATCAGGCTGAATTTTTGCATACTGGGAACATGGTCTTATTCCCTTAAACAAACTCTGTAGCAGAAGAACTTTCCTAGGTAAGATGAAGTGAGCCAAAAAAAAAAGAAGCAAGTTTATTGATTTATGTCTCACTATTGGAAATTGTACAAAGCCATGAATCCAGCTGAGCTTCATTTTATTTTGTTATGTCAATGTGAAATAGTTTGTATAGCTTGAGTTTATCACTATTATTTTTATTATGGGAGAAACAAATGTGCATTTCTGTCGTTTTGCATGTTCTGATATATTGTCATGTTTTTTGTTGTATTTGGTAAGAAGATTAGACGAGGAAAAGTGTTTTAAATTTTGGAGGGAAAATAACATATAGAGTATTGTGTTAGCTACATTGCTGTTCAGTTGTGTAGGGCTCTTTGCAACCCCATGGACTCCAGCATGCTTCAACATCAATCCTTCCAATGAATATTCAGGGTTGATTTCCTTCAGGATTGACTGGTTAGATCTCCTTGCTGTCCAAGGGACTCTCAAGAGTCTTCTCCAGCACCATATTTCGAAAGAATCAATTCTTCTTCAAAGCATGTATCATGACTTGGGTTTGGATTAGGACACCCAAACAAAACAAAAAATACTTGCCCTAACAAGTGCAGAGAATATTATTTAGGCAAGGACAAAGCGAGTAATTTGAGTGACAGAGTTAAGCTAGAAGTGTGGAATATAGGTTTAAATAATTCCACCCTATGGAATGCCTGAAGGGTCATTTAGTATTTATTAGCATATCATAACTGACTAGTATTGTGATTATGTTACTATTTCAGAATTGCCCAAAGTTATTTCCTTTAGCATGCTATTTCTGCCAGCCTGTTTTCTCTATTTCCACATTGTTCTTCAGCTGGTGCATTTGAGCACAGCTGGCTTGTGTATTGCAATGGAAACAAATAGGCCAGGTCTTAGAACAACAAAACATTCCTGTTTGTTTGAATTTCTGTCAAGGCTCTGTGAATTCAGTAGAAAGAAATACAAGAATATAGGAACACTAGTATAGAAACAAGAAATTAGAAACCATCATATTGAAAATGTATAAATGATATACCTACTTATTAGACATTAAAATATGTCTGTTTTATCTTTTGACACTCAAGTGCATATGGCTATACTGTTTTTATTTAATGTCATATTCTTCAGATTAGGGCCTGCCATGTCAATGGGCACTACTGTAATGCCATAAATAGAACGACTTATACAAGCAGACAATGTGATAGGCAGAAAAGAAGCAAGATGACACTAACGTTCATCTAGATTTTCAGATTAGACCCAATTCTGACACTGTTGATAATAATGGAATGTTCCAATGAAATACATTAGTTGATGCTTCCATGATTTTAATTATTTCATCATTGCTAATGAAAATATTTTAAAAGCAGAGTAGAACTGTCAAGATAGAACTGTCTATGTGATTAAAGTTTTTCAAAATCTCAAGTTTGGTATGTAATTAATAAGTAACTTTATCTGTGAAAAATTATTCTCACAGTCTACCTGGTGATAGTTCAGTGTCATCATTATCACAAAATGGTATTTATTAATACATTATGGGTTATTTAAATATCTCTGTATTGGCTGAAGTTCAGTTTTTAATGGAAAATTTAAATATCTAAATTTACTTTGATGTGTTTTCTGAAAAAAATTGTTTCACAACTTTACATAAATGAAAAGTAAATTTGTCTGCTCATAAACGTTTGTTACTTTTTGTTCATTAGAACAAAAGCAATAATAATAGCAAAAAGCATCAACTGACAGATATTATAAGACTTAAAATTCCCAAAATTACAATAAAATATGTAATTACAGAGTCAAGATAAACACATTCATTTTTAATTTAACATATTGCAGGTGTTTGACAGACAGTGGTGGGATGGAAGAATTAAAAGATATTAGAAGTTCTATGCCCAAAATCTTATGTGGAAGTATTGTTTTAGTCTAGGGTAGTTTGAAAATTAAAACAGGTTTTCATCAGAGTCAAGAACAACCCAAATACTGTTCTTTGTTCAGATATCTAAATAAAGCTATGATGAATTGTCTTTCTATAATCTGAATGTGATATCACCCTCAATTCTAGTTGTATAAATTATCTATTTTAGAGTTAATTTTAACCTATACTAATTATATAACTAGTATTTGTTAATAATTAATTAATTAGTATTTTGGGGTGAAAATGTCTGGTGATTGTACTTTTCAGCAAGTTTAATAAATTAATACATTTGATTCCACCAAAATAGGGAAAAAAATGAAAGAAAATCTTAACTTTAGGTTTAGAAATCCATCTGCGTTGGAAGCCAGTTGAGAAGAGCTTGCACTAATGAAGCCAGAATGAAGAGTTTGATTCCAAGGTAGGCCAGTTAGCTCCAGAGTGTAGATGCACTCTTCCTGGGACCTTTCTCTGAGCATATATGTGCTAATGAGCAGTATGGGGGATTAAGTGCAAATCCACATCATCCCTTGAAAAAACAGTCTACCTGTGATGGTTCAGTGTCATCATTATCACAGAATGGTATTTGTCAATACATCATGGGTTATTCAAATATCTCTGTGTTGGCTGAAGTTCAGTTTTTAATGGAAAATTTAAATATCTAAATTTACTTTGATTTTTTTCTGAAATAAAATATGATTCTGCACATTCAGCATTATTATACAAGACTGTCTCTTAGACGTATCAAAAAAAACTTAACAAAACATCTGATATATAGAATGCATATAGTTTAAATAATAGAGACATATATATCACTCAGTATCACAGCTTTGAAATTTATATCTAAGGTGAAAAAATTGATATGCTTGCTATGTCTGTAGGGCAGTACCTTTGCCAATGTACATAAAGTATGATCTGTGCATTTTTGTGTACATAGTAAGATCTGTGCACAGTATGATCTGTGCCTTTTTGTATATTTGTACGTTTGTATCTGTCTTTTCTTCAGCACTCTTTCTAGATGAGGACACAGCATTTCTAATAGAATTTCTCTTCAGTTCAGTTTCAGTTTAGTTGCTCAGCCGTGTCCGACTCTTTGCAACCCCATGAATAGCAGCACATCAGGCTTCCCTGTCCATCACCAACTCCCGGAGTTCACTCAGATGCACGTCCATCGAGTCAGTGATGCCATCCAGCCATCTCATCCTCTGTCGTCCCCTTCTCCTCCTGCCCCCAATCCCTCCCAGCATCAAAGTCTTTTCCAATGAGTCAACTCTTCCCATGAGGTGGCCAAATTACTGGAGTTTCAGCTTTAGCATCATTCTCTCCGAAGAAATCCCAGGGCTGATCTCCTTCAGAATGGACTGGTTGGATCTCCTTGCAGTCCAAGGGACTCTCAAGAGTCTTCTCCAACATTACAGTTCAAAAGCATCAATTCTTCAGTGCTCAGCCTTCTTCACAGTCCAACTCTCACATCCATACATGACTACTGGAAAAACCATAGCCTTGACTAGACGGACCTTAGTCAGCAAAAGTCAGCAAAGTAATGTCTCTGCTTTTGAATATGCTATCTAGGTTGGTCATAACTTTTCTTCCAAGGAGTAAGCGTCTTTTAATTTCATGGCTGTAGTCACCATCTGCAGTGATTTTGGAGCCCCAAAAAATAAAGTCTGACACTGTTTCCACTGTTTCCCCATCTATTTCCCATGAAGTGATGGGACCAGATGCCATGATCTTCGTTTTCTGAATGTTGAGCTTTAAGCCAGCTTTTTCACTCTCCTCTTTTACTTTCATCAAGAGGCTTTTGAGTTCCTCCTCACTTTCTGCCATAAGGGTGGTGTCATCTGCATATCTGAGGTTATTGATATTTCTCCCGGCCATCTTGATTCCAGCTTGTGTTTCTTCCAGTCCAGCGTTTCTCATGATGTACTCTTCATATAAGCAGGGTGACAATATACAGCCTTGATGTACTCCTTTTCCTATTTGGAACCAGTCTGTTGTTCCATGTCCAGTTGTAACTGTTGCTTCCTGACCTGCATACAGATTTCTCAAGAGACAGGTCAGGTGGTCTGGTATTCCCATCTCCTTCAGAATTTCCACAGTTTATTGTGATCCACACAGTCAAAGGCTTTGGCATAGTCAATAAAGCAGAAGTAGATGTTTTTCTGGAACTTGGGTTTTTAAACCCACTATATTCCCCGTTTTGCAATATTCCAGAACTCTCTGAATTGTTACAGGCAAGGGTATAATTTGCATCTATATTCATTGCCTCTGAATTGTTACAGTAGCTTCCTAACTGATATCTTTTGCTTTTATCTTTGATTTACAGGTCATACTGCTGCCATATTCATTTTCCTGAAAGTGGTGCTTTTATAAGAGTACGAGCCAACTCAAAATCTTCATTGCCTCTTATTTCCTAGAATAAAATATCCAGATTCTTCATCAAACATTCAAGGTTTTTATAGTCCATCTTCAAGATATGTTTCTGTGTCTTTCAGTACCCATTTTTGTGACCCAATCAGAACCATTTGTTACAAGAGTTCCTTTTACCCACAAATGCATTTTCCTTTGCTTTTAGCAACAATTTTTGCCCACATGTATTTGCAGGTCTACATACACCCAGATCAGAAAATGGTTCTTCAATATGAGGTTTACTGCTAAGCCAAAAGTCTTTGTTATGAGGTAAACAACTAAGGCTGCCATGTGAAACATAATGCCACTTAACAGATTTAATGTATGTAACACTCAAGGTGGTTGACTCCAGTTCACACAAGGCTTCTGACTTGTTTTCCTTGTGACTGAAATATACTCTTTAAATTTACACCGTTCCCATGACTCTGCCTTAGTTTGATATTTCTGCAAGCCTTTGTTTTTTTTTTTAATTTTTTAATTAATTTTTATTGAAGGATAATTGCTTTACAGAATTTTGATGTTTTCTGTCAAACCTCAACACGGATCAGCCATAGGTATGCACATATCCCCTCCATTTTGAACTTCCCTCCCATCTCCTTCCCCATCCCCCCTCTCTGGGTTGACACAGACCCCTGTTTCAGTTTCCTGAGCCATACAGCAAATTCCCGTTGGCTATCTATTTTACATATGGTAATGTAAGTTTCCATGTTACTCTTTCCATACATCTCACCCTCTCCTCCCCTCTCCCCATGTCCATAAGTCTATTCTCTATGTCTGTTTCTCCATTGCTGCCCTGTGTGTAATGTCTTCAGTACCATTTTTCTAGATTCTGTATATATGTGTTAAAATATATTTTTCCTTCTCTTTCTGACCTACTTCAGTCTGTAAATAGGTTCTAGGTTCATCCACCTCATTAGAACTGACTCAAAGGCATTCCTTTTTATGGCTGAGTAATATTCCATTGGGTATATGTACCACAACTTCTTTATCCATTCCTCTGTCAATGGACATCTAGGCTGCTTCCATGTTCTAGCTATTGTAAAAAGTGTTGCAATGAACAATGGGATACATGTGTCTTTTTCAATTTTGGTTTCCTCAGGGTATATGCCTAGGAGTGGGATAGCTGGTGGTTTTATTCCTAGTTTTTTAAGGAATCTCCACACCGTCTTCCTTAGTGGCTATATCAATTTACATTCCCACCAACAGTGCAAGAGCATTTCCTTTTCTCCACACCCTATCCAGCATTTATTGTTTGTAGACTTTTTGATGATAGCCATTCTGATTGGTATGAGGTAATATCTTATTGTGGTTTTGATTTGCATTTTTCTAATAATGAGTGATGTTGAGTATCTTTTCATGTGTTTGTTAGTCATCTCTATGTCTTCTTTGGAGAAATGTCTGTTTAGGTCTTTTTCCCACTTTTTGTTCGGGTTGTTTGTTTTCCTGGTATTGAGTTGTATGAGCTGCTTGTATATTTTGGAAATTAATCCTTTGTCAGTTTCACTTGCTATTGTTTTCTCCCATTTTGAGGGTTGTCTTTTCATCTTGCTTATAGTTTCCTTTGCTGTGCAAAAGCTTTTAAGTTTAATCAGGTCCCACTTGTTGACTTTTGTTTTTATTTCTGTTCCTCTAGGAGGTGGGTCATAGAGAATCTTGCTTTATGTCATCAAGTGTTCTGCCTATGCTTTCTTCTAAGAGTTTTATAGTTTTTGGTCTTATATTTATGGCTTAATTTATTTTGGGTTTATCTTTGTGTATGGTGTTAGGAAGTACTCTAATTTCATTCTTTTACATGTAGCTGTCCAGTTTTCCCAACACCATTTATTGAAGAGGCTGTCCTTGCCTCATTCTATATTCTTGCCTCCTTTGTCAAAAATAAGGTACCTATAGGTGCATGGGTTTATTTCTGGCTTTCTATCTTGTTCTGTTGGTCTATATTTCTTTTTTTGTGCTAGTACCATATGGTCTTGATGACTGTAGCTTTGTAGTATAACCTTAAGTCAAGAATATTAATTCCTCCAGCTCCATTCTTATTTCTCAAGACTGGTTTGGCTATTTGGGGTCTTTTGTGTTTCCATATGAACTGTGAAATTTTTTGTTCTAGTTCTGTGAAAAATGCCATTGATAATTTGATAGGGACTGTATTGAATCTGTAGATTGTGTTTGGTAGTATAGTCATTTTCAAAATATTGATTCTTCCTACCCAGGAACATGGAATATCTTTCCATCTGTTTATATCATTTTTGATTCTTTCATTAGTGTCATAATCTTCTGTGTACAGTTCTTCTGTTTCCTTAGGTAAGTTTATTCCTAGATATTTAATTATTTTTGTTGCAATGGTGAATGGGATTGATTCCTTAATTTCTCTTTCTGATTTTTCATTGTTAGTATATGGGAGTGCAAGTGATTTCTGTGTATTTATTTTGTAACCTCCAACTTTGCTAAGTTCACTGATTAGCTCTAGTAATTTTTTGATACTATCTTTAGGGTTTCCTATATACAGTAGCATGTCATCTACAGGTAGGGAGAGCTTTACTGCTTTTCTGATCTGGATTCCTTTTATTTCTTTTTTTTAGTTTTTGAAATGTCTTCCTTCTAAATTATTTGGCTCAATTCATTTGGCCGTAAGGTAATTTTCTTCTAGATTTTTGTAGCCTCACATATCTCCTGGATGATTGGTACTAAACCCTACATAGCTCCTAATATCACAGTTTCTCTTAAAGATGATTTACCGGGCACCCTTTGCCTCTGGTTTATTTCTAATCCGTGGTTCAAAAAGCTTCCAGACCTTTAGTATTTCTGGCCCTCTGACATATTAACAACTTCTGACTGTTGCATTTCCCCACAGTGCTTTGAGTACTTAATGTGCCAGCTCCAGGGAATTCCATCCACACAGACCACCCTATGCAGCAGCCAGAGCTGCCCATTAGCTGACCTTCAATGTCAATTGTGCCTTTGTGCCTTCTTTGCTCAGGCCACCTTTAGATATCATCTCCCTCTCTTTTTTTCTTTTTTTTTTTTAATCTTAGCTGCATTGTGATTTTTAGCTATCTGTGTCCTTCATGAAATTTTGGTTACCAGCCCAACTCATAGTGATCTCTAATATTTATTGACTCTTCTTTCCACATACTATTTCATATAGGAAATCTGGTTTTAACAACAAAAGATGGCAATGGTGACCTAAAAAACACTCAACTTGAGAAAGTTGTGAATTAAGTTTTATTTGGAGCAAAATAAGGACTGCAGTACAGTAGATAGCACCTCAGATAGCTCTGAGAAGCTACTCCAAAGAGGTAGGAAGAAAGGACAGTATATATGTGATTTTGGTGAAGGAAGAGTACATTCAATCAAGCACATATTTTTCCAGAAGCTTTCTGCTAGTCTTGAGAAGCTTTTTGCTAATCTCATGAAGCTTTCATGAGAAACAGTCATCACCTTGAAGGATTTTAGTGCTTTTCTAGATAGAGAGATAAAAGAATTGGGCTCCTAAAATTGGCTCCTGAAAATATCTAACTATCTAAAGACCTGTCCTTTCCCAGAGCATAAAATGCCTCATTTCTGCTCTCCACCCTGAACTCCTTTCAAGGGGGGTCTTGAAAGTCAGCAGCTGCAGTTCCACATGATTTAATCCTTGTGGAGGTAAGTGACAAGCACCTATGGCAAGTGCCAATTTGTAGTTGACAGAAGGATATAGTGGCTAGTGCTCAGGTTTGGAGTCAGGATAGAACATTTCACACTCTGATTTCTCATTTGTAGAATGTTAATAACAGTATTAAATTTTAAAATAGGAATCATACAAATAAAATGGTAACAATAATACTAAAGGTTTCTTGTAAAGACTACTAGTTCATTGGATTTATTCAATAAATATTTGTTGAGTGCTTAATATAAGCCAAGCACCATAATAGGGATCTGTAATGAACAAATAGAATCATCTGCTTATATGTCAACTGTTACTTCAGTAATAATGTCAAGCAGATTTATTGTGGTAGAATTGTGACATTTACTGTCTTTCTACCTCTTCAAATTGCTAACATATTTCATGGTATCCTAAGGAATATTTTTGTTTTTCTACCTTTTATTGTTACATTTTATTCTTTGCTATAATATTTACTTTTATGCATAATATGTTTGATTTTTTCACATATTCATACAGCTCTTTTTGAGATCATGAATAGTAAACAAAACATGTCTTTATTTACATAGATACTTTCTCCTAACCAGGGACTTCCCTGATAGCTCAGTTGGTAAAGAATCTGCCTGCAATGCAGGGAATCCTGGTTGGATTCCTGAGTCGAGAAGATCTGCTGGAGAAGGGATACGCTATCCAGTCCAGTATTCTTGGGCTTCCCTTGTGGCTCAGCTGGTAAAGAATCCACCTGCAATGAAGGAGACCTGGTTTCAATCACTGGTTTGGGAAGATCCCCTGGAGAAGGGAAAGGCTACCCAAACCAGTATTCTGGCCTAGAGGATTCTATGGACTGTATAGTCCATGCGGCTGCAAAGAGTCCGGCACAACTGAATGACTTACACTTTCACTTTCATTTTTCTCCTAACCTGAATCCATGACATTGAGTTTCTACAGATCCACAGTTGATGTCACTATTATTTTTATGTGCTAAAAAGGAAAAATGCAAGAGAAATTTTCAACCCCCAGGGTAGGGTCTGGTATCCTCTGTTTTCATGATTTCAATAAAAATGCCTAAACCTTGGAATTCTTAACAAAGTATTACTAGGTCATGGATTTAGCCATGATGATGTAATCTTGGTAGGATATGTGCAAAATAAAGTATCAGCTCCACTGAAGACTTTATTTTAGGCTGATTCATCAGTGGTGTCTTGAGCTGCAAATGCTGATGCCGTAATTTGTGTCTAGAGAAACCACATGTTTAATTGCCCTATCTAAAATGTTTAGAGCTCTGTTTTCTTCACTTCCACATGGCTCACAGAACGGATGAGTAATGTTGGAATTGAAAAAGTGAATTTCAAACAAAAATACTTAAGAATCAATATGGTTAGAAAGTGGAGTAGAAATTCTGTCGAGTTTACAGTAGCTAAGTATTTGTGGGAGTGGGAGCATCACTAAGAATGCTCCACACTCTTGAGTTGTTGCCTGATTTTGTAATAGTCTAATTTTAATGGTATTGGTTTTGTTTTTAAAGCAATATCCATTAGATATTTTAATTTTTTTAGAAAAGGTAGAGACAGAGGTATATATTTGTGTGTATTTGTGAATGTGTGCAATCCTTTTCTCTTTTATATTATTTCAAAATGCAGTTATTTAAAGGTCAACAGATGTAGATTTTGCTCTGCTTTCCAGGGCAATAGACTCAGAGCATGCTTTCCACAAAGTTGCTCAGAGGAAGATCCAGGCTATCTAAAATTAGGTTAGATGGTTCTGAGCAAAGGAATCAAAGCTGACTTATATTTAGTTTTACTGGGACATCCCACTGTGCATTGATGTAACTATAATATACCCTCCTGGGCCAATATGGGCCACCAATTAACTCTCTACAGTAGATCTTTAACTACATATAGGTGGACATCTTATTCAAAGGGGAACTTTTTAAAAATTTGCTATGCTACCAGAGAATACTAGAATTATTTTGAATCTTTTACTCAAATTTATTTTTCTAGCATAATAATCAAATACTGTTTCTAAGGCTTGCATTTGCTGCTCTAATAATATTAAAAAGTATTTTTAAAACTAGAGAAAATTTTATTTAACAGGAATAACGTGCCTAATATGATTAGGGAAATAAGTTGACATTTAATCTATCATTCAAATACTCTAAATTTTCTTGTTAATGGTTCACTCTTTATATATTATATGAATCCTCAAAGATGGCTTCAGCTAGAAAAGCAAAGCTAACTTGTAGAGATGACAGAAAGCTGTCTTTTGCCATTTGAGTAAATACAGCCATGTGATAAATTCAGAGAATTCAAAGCCAAAGTTATGACAAATTTCAGATTTTGTCCTTACTTGCCCAATTGCTGGTAAATAAAAGAAAAGCATACATTCTTTTTCCTTCGCTTTTTCTCTTCTTCCTTATATTTTCTTTTTTCTAATAGTCTTTTATTTTCTAATGGATCTTTTCCTTCTGTTCTTAAAGTAGTATGGGTTAAACAAAGTTGTCATCATGTCAAAAACTGAGTGTTCTAGGAAGCTCAGTATTCATTTCCCCTCTTCATGGAGGGTAATCTAACAAAAATGCAAAAGAAAGAAGAAGAGTTGTTTAGTGAAGGAAATATAAAAATTCTCATTCATTTTAATACTTAAAAAATTACCATAAAACTCAATGAGGTTCAAAGACAGTGAAGAATCAACAATAAATAAAATCAGTTAGTAATATAGTAGTCCATTTGCCTAATGGTAAATATCAGAGGGAAGCTAGATTACTTATCTGTCTAGGAATGGGGTTGGAGTGACATTGTTAATAAATTTTCCTTAATTTCATGCCAAAGTTAATACAGAATAAAATTAGCTAAAAAATTTTTTATATGACTCTTTGATAACATATTATTTCATGGTTTTGGAACTTTGCCTTTTCTTATCCATTGCTGTGCCTAATGAATCTAGGAGTGGGTGTCTAATTGAAGAATGTATCTTTTATATTTATGACTTACAGATTCACAAGATTTTATTTAGAAACGTAGAACCATAAAATTGAAAGGAGATCAGTAGGTCATAATTCTAGTCTATCCTCTTTCCCTGTAGCAGGACCAGCCACAGAGCATTGGAAATGATAACTGAAGTCCTCATTCCAAGATGGCAGTAACCACAGCTTTCATATTGGACAGTTCCATATTGTTACAGTCTTTCAGCATAATGATGTGAAATGATCTTCCTCTCTAAACTGATTGTGGTTCTCAAGATAATCTGGATTTATCCAATCTTTTAAAATTGGGAATACTGAATAAATTTAGAGCAACTGTATATGAACAGTCAGAGATGTCCACATTGACCAGTCTCATGTGCTACCAGTTATTTCTTTGTCTCCAGTTATAGGGAATGGTGATGTATAATAATGACTATTCCTCAAAAGATAGGTTGTAACATTAAGGACATGTTTTGATCATCTATAATATTCTTTAATTTATTCATTATCCAATCTACATAAATACTAAAAATTTATAAACTTTATCCCATTTCAGATATTGTATTTCATTGATTTTAAAATGTACCATTATTTTGTCTGTTACTAAGAAAGAAAAACAGTGTTATCAGTTAATAGATGACATAAATCTTTCTTATCACTTATAATTTTCACTTTATATTAGTTGAAAGAAAGCTTTTTGGATTTATGTAGGCAGTTTTAAAATTATGATTAAAACATGTATACATATTAAAAAAAAAACATGAAAATTAGTTGAATTATCCTCAAATTTCTTTATACTGAAATTCTAACTTTCCTACTGGATCTTCGGAAAAGCAAAAGAGTTCCAGAAGAACGTCTATTTCTGCTTTATTGACTATGCCAAAGCCAATAGTTTTTCTTTCTTTTTCTTTCTTTCCCTCTTTTTGTGCATATGTAGGCATATTCAGCTTTTTACAACTATGTCACGACTACAGCCTTGATGGTATTAATTCAGGCAGGATTTACTCCGGGATCAGAGGCATTAAAATGTGAAAGCTCTGCACATTATGTGGTTGTGGATTAGTCACTAAGTTGTATCCAGCTCTTGCGACCCCATGGACTGTAGCCCATCAGGCTTCTCTGTCCATGGGATTTTCCAGGCAAGAATACTGGAGTAGGTTGCCATTTCCTTCTCTAGAGGATTTTTCCATTCCAGGATCGAATCTGGGTCTCCTGCAGTACAGGTAGATTCTTTACTGACTGAGCCACCAGGGAAGGATCTGCATAATGGCAGCAAATATAGCAGCATATTTTTAATAAGTAGTTTAAAGTAGTTCAGCCTGACAAGATTCAGATACCTCCTATAAAATATGTCTGAAAACTGATCAGTTCCCAATTCTCAATTGTTTGTGAAGGCAGTTTCCCAAGGCCTTTTGTTTTTCACAAAATTCTGATTTCTTCTTTAGAGATATGGCATTCAAGATATGGATGCAAATATATGGTACCCAAGATTGTGGTAAATTGAGACTTAATGGTTATATCAAGAGATACTTAGGAAGATACAACTCTCAATTATTTCATCAATTGAGGACTGTGGTTTCCTCAGGGCAAAGAATAGCTTTGGAATAAATTTATTAGTTTTAGATTTCAAGTTATGCTCTAAAAAATAAAGGAATTATAATGCAATGAGTTAGATATAATATGCTTATACAGAGGTTGCGAAGAGTCAGACACAACTGAGCGACTTCACTTTCACTTTTCACTTTCATGCATTGAAGAAGGAAATAGCAACCCACTCCAGTGTTCTTGCCTGGAGAATCCCAGGGACGGCGGAGCCTGGTGGGCTGCTGTCTATGGGGTTGCACAGAGTTGGACATGACTGAAGTGACTTAGCAGCATGCAGAGGTGATTTTTTAGAAAAGCTGCCTTATTTATTTAAGTCAAAAATTATGGAAGAGACATAGTTAAAATGAATCACAACATATGGGCATGGGACTTTCTTTGATTTACTTAAAATACTTTATTATAGAAAATTTAATCATAAAAAATAGAGAAGATGGAACAATGTAATTTTATGACGTACCTTTGACCTATCTTCAACAATTATTTGCATTTTTCCTGTTTCTTTCATCTATCTCCACTACTTCCTCCACCCCTCCCCGCAGAGCATTTTAAAGTAAATACCAAGTATTAGGTTTCTGGACCCAGTTCCAATGTGTTGTTGGTATCCAAGCAAATCTCCAAGCAATAACTGTTGTCCTACAATTCAACTCAGCTCTGACACAATCTACTTGGAGGTAATTGTATTCTATAAGAGTCCAGTTCTGTAGGACTGCCATACCTGTCCCCCTGCCATTATTTCAGATTCCAGTTGCAAGTTCAGATTATTACTTGTGCTTATTACCAAGCTGTTACAAATTGTAAGTTCCCACAATTCCTTCTTGGGTTCAATTAATTTTTCAAAGTGACTCACAGAACTCAGGGAATGATTTACTTACTAGATTGTTGTTTCGTTATAAAAAGGTGTAACTCAGGAATACTCAGATGAAAGAGATGCATTAGGCAAGGGATAGGAAAAGTGCTGCACTTCCACGTCCTCTCCAGGAGTATCACTCTCTTAGTATATCCACACATTGACAAACCCAGAAGCTCTCTGAACCTGTGCTTTTGGGTTTTCATGGAGGCATCTGACTCACTAAATCAATTGCCATTGTTGATTGATCCAACCTTCAGACCCTCTCCCCTTCCCAGAGGTCAGTGGAGTGGAACTGGAAGATCCAATACTAATCGCTTGATTGACTCCTCTGGCAACAATCCTTCATACTTAGGTGCTTTCCAAAAGTCGCCTCATTAACATAACAATAGGTATATTTACTGCTCTCATACTGGGGAAGTTCCAAGGGTTTTAGAAGTTCTATAGCAGAAACAGAATGAAGAACAAATATATATATATTGCAGTATCAGACCAGGCAGCTTATTACCTAATCATATATATTTCAGTATATATGAAATATATATTTCATATATTTCAGCATGCTTAATTTACATAGAAAGATGTTTTTTAAATAGCCACTTTGTCTTTATCACACTTAGAAAAATTACTAATAATTCCTTAATATCAATACCTAGTCCATATTCAGATTACCCTGTCTCAAAGATGTCTTTTGAAAATTGCCTGCTTTCTTCCTTTGTTCCCTCCCTTCTTTCCCTCTTTCTTTTCTTTCCTCTCTACTTCCTCCTTCACACTCTTTTTTCATCCTTTCCTTTTTTCCTCCTTTACTCATGAATAAAGGCTTAAAAAAGTTGAAAATGACATTTGGATGTAGTTTTCCTAAAGTCTTTTATTCTCCATCATTTTTTAAAGAAATTGATATTCCTAGTTTTTTAAAGAGAGATTAAAGATAACAGTGGGCTTTGAGTCCAGAAACTTGACCTTTCTGAATAGCTGGTGTATCTAGTTACTGAACAAGTTATTAGTGTCAGGGGAGTTTGTAATTTCCTGGGTTCTGTCTCATCGGAGCAAAAATTTGAAGCAACAGACAGACCAGTGTTACAGCTCACTGTTACAGCTCAGTTTTATTTGGCAGGCAAAGGAAAACACATCCTTGTGTCATGAGGGTGGGCTGAACCAAAAGACGTGAAGAGAAGAGCAAGACTCAATTTGGTTCCTCTTTTTATCTGTTTTTTTCTCTTCCCCTTGAACCTGCCCTATGTAAATTGGGCTAGCCAGGAGGGCTGTTTGCTTCACCTGAGGTTCTCTCTCCGGTCCTCAGACCTTCCTTTGTTCTATTTTCGCGGGCTTTTCCCTTCTTTCGATTTTAGCCACTGCCATTCTGGACTCCTCTTTCCTATTCTAACTACCTAACATTACCCCGTCAAGAGATGGGAAGACCAATTCTTTCGGTATAAGGGGCATCGAGGTCTCTCTGGCCACTTCTTGCTGAACTGGGATGGTGAGGGGCATTGGGCCTCCCCTTCTTGCTAGTCTCAAGCCTCAGAGTCCTTATAGCAGTGTTTATCTAAGGGTGAGTGATCTTTTCCATGTTTGGCTGTAGTTTTATATATCCTTGTTGAACTGGCACTGCATGTTGTAATTTGTTTACCTGGGCAGAGACAAAATGGGTTAGACAATTGATAATACATGGAGCAATCATAAGCAGAATCAATATGGTGATAACATGGATTGTGGGATGGGGACTCATTACCAACTCCAAATTCCGCCTCACCAGGAGAAGGATCCCCCAAAGAGAGATTGTCGCCATTCTGAGAACTCTCCAGCTTGTTCTTTGAGATCTTGTAGGATCTGGAATGTTTTTCTTAAGGACTGTGAGACTTTGTTTAACTTAGCTGGAGGTATTTACCCAGAAACAACATATCCCATTCAAGATGGCTCAAGTCCCTCCTTGTTCAGGTATCAGGAGATCTATCTCCTATTTTGGAATACAACCCCTGCCAAGCTTTGTTGGCTCTTTAGAGCTATCCTGAGAAATCTTATCCCCAGAAACTTAATTTTGGGAGTGTTCATTAGAATGGCACCCATTTGTAGTTCTGAATAGATATCTGAGATCTCCCAGGGACTCACAGGTGTATTGTGTCCTCTTCTGTTTTCTTCCATGGCTTGACTCATGAGTAGTGAATCCGAGTCGTGTCCTGATATCTTGACTGTTGTAGGGGTAGAAAGTATTACAGCCCTTCCTTGTGGGCTGTAGTTGAGCCTTCGGGGACCCATCTTTCCAGACTTTAATTAGGACTTGAGTCCTTGGAGCATATAGTGGTGACTCTTCAGAAATCTTTTGTGTCCTGGTTGACAACCTGTTGGAATTGCCCAATGGCCATGGTATACGACCAGAGGGCCTGAGCCTCTGGATCTAGGAATAGGTCATTGACATAAACAAAAGTTTTTCCATATAGCATCTCATAAAGACTAAGGCCACCCTGTTCCTTAGGGGCAATACGGGTGTGGAGGAGAGTAAGGGAGGTCTCCTGGGTTATCTTTTTTATTGCTGATTTTAAGAATTTGTTGGCTCTTTCTACTTTTCCTGAAGACTGAGGCCTCCAGGCACAATGTAGATAATAAGTAATACCCAACGCTTTAGAGACCCTTTGGATGACCTTAGAAGTAAATGATGTCCCATTGTCACTTTGTAATGACCTGGGCAGACTAAATCTCAGAATGATTTCATGGAACAGTTTTTTTTTAACTACCTCCTCACCTTCTCAGTCCAGGTGGGAAAGCCTTCAATCCATCCTGTGAATGTATCTATCATGACTAGTAGGTATTTCTACCCTTGAGAAACTAGCATCTGGGTGAAGCCTAGTCCTCTTCTGGGTAGGTCCCATGTTGTTGGACGGGCTGGGCCAGCTAGGGTCTTTGAGCTCCTTGGGGGTTATTTAATTGGTAAGTGGGACAAGAGGAGACCACTTGCCTTATAGTTGTTTGGGGGCCTGTTCCTCTGAAGGATCTTTCTAGTAATCTTTGGAGGGCCTTCTCCCCTAAATAAGTGGTGACATGTAAGGAGTTAACTAAATTCCATTGGAGGTTCCCAAGCAGAAAAAGGAGTCCCTCTTTTTAGAACCACCTGATATGATCTTCTTGAAAGCCCTCACTCTTGGTTTTAAGAGTCTCACCTTCAATATATGAAGGAGTTTCTGGCAAATTAGTCTGTGAACTAAGGTGGCAACCCCTATTAGGTCATTGTTCTGTAATGCTGCTCTCTTAGATGCCTGATCAGCTTTTTTGGTCCCCTTGTGCCACTTCCCTGCTCCCTTTTTGGTGTCCTTTACAATGGGAGACTGAAACCTTAGCAGGCAGAGGGACTGCCTCCAAGAGCCTAAGGATTTGATCACCATATTTGATTAGGGACCTGTGGAAAGTGGCTTCTTTCTTTCCAAATAGCAACATGTGCATGTAGCACCAGAAAAGCATACTTGGATTCAGTGTAATGGCTACTCTTTTTCCTTTTCCCAGTTTTAAAGCTCCAGTCAGGGCCATTAGCTCAGCTAATTGGGCTGAAGTACGTGGTGGCAAATATTTAGCCTGTGATCTCAAAATTGGAGATTACTGCATATCCGGCTCATCCTTTTTCGTCTAAGACAAAGCTGCTTCTATCAGTGTACCAGATTTCCTCAAGACTGGTCAGAGGTTCTTCTGACAATCCATCTCGTGGTTTTGTCCAGTGGTCCAAAGTTTCTAGGCAAGAGTGAGAAGGGAGAGTGCCCTGAGGTAGGCAGGAGGGTGGCTGGGTTAAGAACCTCACAAGGGGACGTAGTAAGAGCTGAATTTTCCATCAGTACTACTTGATATCTGAGGATCCTTTGATCAGACATCCATAAATGACTTCTCCCAGTCAGGAGTTGTTTCACTTGGTGGTTGGCTAAAAATAGTTAGTTTGCCCCTCAAAGAGTTTTAAAGCATCTTCTATTAGAACTGCAATAGCTGCAAGATTTCGAAGGCAGGGATGTCAGCCTCGGGCAGTTGTGTTGAACCTCTTGGATAAGTAAGCTACAGGCTTGGGGCTCAGGTCCCAACCTTTGAGTTAACACTCCGAAGTCTATTCCTTTCTTTTCATGAACATAAAGTTGGAATGCTTTTTCTGGGTCTGGCAAACTCAAGGCAGGTGCTTGAGTTAAATTTTGTTTTAGTGTAGCCTCTACCTTCTTTTGAGGAGTTCCCCACATCAGTAGGATTGAATCATCCCGTCCCTTCAAGCTTTCATATAAGGGCTGAGCAATTAGACCATTGTTGGATATCCAGATTCTAGAATATCCAGATTCTACAGTTAGCCTCAGGAACGTTCACAGTGGTTTTGGAGTCGTGGGGGAGGGCAGCTGGAGCATTGCTTGTACCCGATCAGAGGGACAGCTTCCTGGACCCCTGTGTAATCTGAACTGCCAGGTAAGTGACCTTTGTCTCAACCATGCTAAGGCATGCGAAACTTTATACCCCCTCTCTGCCAAAAAGTTTAGAACCTGATTTGCATGTTGTTGGGCATTTTTCTCATCTGGAGAGCAGATTAATAGGTCATCTACAATTTATAATATTTTCCCATTAGGTCCCAGGTCCAGATCTAGGAGATCCTGGCTAAAAGCCTGCCCAAATAGGTGGGGGCTATCTCCAAACCCCTGAGGTAATACTGTCCAAGTCATCTGTTTGTGTTTTTCTCCTGGAGCCTCCCACTTGAAAGCAAAAAAAGATTTTGGGGTTCATAATTGATGCTTTTGAACTGTGGTGTTGGAAAAGACTCTTGAGAGTCCCTTGGACTGCAAGGAGATCCAACCAGTCCATCCTAGAGGCGATTAGTTCTGGGTGTTCATTGGAAGGACTGATGTTGAAGCTGAAACTCCAATCCTTTGGCCACCTGATGTGAAGAGCTGACTCGTTTGAAAAGATCCTGATGCTGGGAAAGATTGAGGGCAGGAGGTGAAGGGGGTGACAGAGGATGAGATAGTTGGATGGCATCACTGACTCAATGGACAGTGGTTTGGGTGGACTCTGGGACTTGGTGATGGACAGGGAAGCCTGGCGTGCTGCAGTTCATGGGGTCGCAAAGAGCCGGACATGACTGAGCGACTGAATGGAACTGAACTGAAGCCAGTGGTTTGCAAAAGAATGCATCTTTGATATCCAGGACTATAAACCATTTGGCACTGGGCTAGATTTCTCCCAAGATTATGTAGTGATTGGGTACTGTGGAATGGAGGGGGCTATAGCTTCATTTATGGGACCATTTATGGGTCCCATCTTTTTTCTTTACAGGGAGGGTCAGGGTGTTACATGGCAAATTGGTGGGGACCAATAGTCCACAGGCAAGGAATTACTTTAGTAGAGGCTGTAGACCTTCCTGAGCTTCTCTTCTGAGGGGATATTGTTTCCGGTTTGGAAACTGAGTGGGACCTCAGAAGACAATGACGACTAGTTCAGCTTGGTGGGCTCATCCAGGAGTCCCCTGGTCCCAAACCTGGGGGTTAATTTTGTCCTCCCAGGGTTTTTTTGTCCCTCCCAATTGGAGTGGGTGTAATGGGTTCCTTAGTAGTAACCAGAAACTGTAGGGCTCTAGGGGCTGGAAAGCTTCCCATCATAAGGGTGGCCCCCAGTTTAGTGAGTATATCTCTTTCCAATAAGGGAGTAGGACACTCAGAGACCACCAGAAACTGGTGGGAAAATATTTGTCCATCCCAGCAACAAAGAAGGACTTCGGTGAATCTTTTTGTAATTTTTTTGCCTGTAGCACCCAAATTGGTACAGGTTTGGGAGGAGAAGGTTCCGGAGTAGAAGGTCAGGACAGGGTAGGTAGCCTCTGTGTCAACCAAGAAATTCTCGGACCTACCTGCCACACCCAGTTGTACTCTTGGCTCCAGCCCCATGATGGTTATCTATGACAGGCAGGCTGGCTGGAGTGGGCCACTTCAGTCCTATTGAACCATTGTGAGGGAAGACTTGGTGCTTGACCTTGAGGCTCTTGGGTCCCCAAGGTAGAGTGCTGCCCAGTGTCCCAGCTGATGGCATTTGTAGCAAGTCATTTTAGGAGATTTGTCACGGTTTGGACACTCTTGGGCTCAGTGTCCTGCCTGTCTACTAGATTAGGCATTTGCCTCATGCCTTATCCTTTATGAACTTGGGATTTGCCATAAGGCTTCCCTGGAGGGTGGCCAGCATCTGGGCATGCCTTGTCTCTTTCCTTCTATCCCTTTCCTGGGCCCTGGCCTCCCTCTCTTGTTCTGTATAAAAGGTATTGGTGGCTGTCTGGACCATCTCATCTAAAGAGGCAGCAGGGTCCTGCTGCCATAGCTGTTGTAACTTTATCCTGAGATCTGATGCACATTGAGACAGGAATTTGTCCTTTACCATCACCTTCCCTCGTAAGAATCTAAGTCCAGATTGGTGAACTTTTGGAGCGCCACCCCCGCCCCCGCGCCCCCTGCTGCTTAGCCTTTCCAGAAAGTCAGTGGGGTTCTCATTGGGCTCCTGAGTTATTGCTGAGACCAGGGCATAGCTGATTACTTTTTGCTGGGCTGCTTTTAGTCCTGCCTTTATGTAGATCAGAAAATGATCCCTTTCCCAGATGAGCTTAGGGTCATTATAATTCTAATTAAGATCTGAAGAGGGAAATGCTGTTTTCCCCTACTGGGCATTTAATCACTTGACATGTGAAGCCCTGTGACATACATTCAGGCTTTCTTTAAGACCCTAGCATTCTCAGTGTCAGATAAAGTTTGACTAAATATGACCATGATGTCCTTCCATGTCAAGTCAAATGTCATGGTAATATGTTGGAACGTATCTACATATTTGCCTGGGTCATCTGTATAGCTTCCCAGGTCTTGTTTGATCTGTGTTAGTTCTAAGCGGGAGAAGGGCTTATGGACCCAGGTTGGTCCAAATTCTTCTCCAGTTTCAACTAAGGGACATACTCGAGTTGGCTTCTGTGGAGTGGGTGCTCCCAGATATGGGGGCACATTTGGATACATGGAAAGAGAACCAGGCAACTGGGGAGCCATCAGAGGTGAGTCTTCACAGGGGGGTTCCTTCTCTTGGTTATCTGTGCCTAACACCATTCGCCTAGTAGCTCACTTTTAGGGCATACAGTCCCATACTTAAGACAGAGTTCCTTTGTATCTCTTAGTCAGAAGAAAATTTGGGCATATGGGATCTCTGTCCAATTCCATAGTCTTTTGCAGAATAAGTCTAGCTGCAGGATGGTATTGTAATTTAAACTCCCATCCCCCAGAGGATACCGTGGCCACACAGTGGCACAAAAGAATTTTAAGTAACTTCTCCTTAACCTTAGCCTCCTTAGCCTCCTAGAGGCTCAAACAGCTTCCTTTTATCAAGGATGCATCTTATGGGCATCTGTCATGAAGTGGATTGGTTATTTCCCATCTGAAAAACAGTGTTGATAGGGAGGAAAAGATAAAAAGACTAATAGGCCTCCTTCTATTTTTATCAGTGGACTTCCTTAGGGATGAGTTTTTCTGAAGATTATCCTATCCAGTACTGTTGCAACCTGAGAGCCAGGCATCCCTGGGTCAGGGTGCAGATCCCTAGGCAGGCTGAGCTGTGACAGCCTCCTGGAGATTGAATCCCGGACAGGTCAAGGCAGGTCGGCCTCCTGAGAATTGGGTCCCTAGGCAGGCTGAGGCATGTCAACCTCTGGGTCCCCTGGACTGGCAGATCCCTGAGTAGGTTGAAGTGTGACAACCTTTTGAGGACCAGATCCTCAGATAGGCACTTTGGCCTCCTGAGAATTGTGTCCCAGGGCAGGTCAAGGCATGCTGACCTCCTGAGTCCCTTGGACTGGTGGATTCCCTAGCAGGTTGAGACATGATAACCTTCCAAGGACCAGATCCTTAGGCAGGTCAAGGCAGGTCAACCTCCTGGGACCCCTGGACTGGAGTTGGGTGTCCCCAAGGTCTTCAGTGTGACCAGTGCTGGGTAGGACTGAGGCGTTGTAATCTTAACTGATTGGTGGTTTGTCCACTACATATGGGAATAGATATCATGATGTAAAGCAATCCAAGCCTGTGCCCTGAGACTGGGAACCTGGCGAGACAGCCATAAGCCTTATCCTTTTATTGTTCTGAGGGAATGTAAGTCACTGATTTCCTCCCCTAGTTCGCCATAAGAGCAGTTGAGGGTGTCTCCAATGGTAAACATTTCATTGTCATAGATCTACTTTAGGTAATAACAAAAGTAATGACAAAGGAGCTGGTTATCTAGTCCTGTTAGGGGCATTAAGAGCATTTTAATAATAAGTGGGGTGGAGTGATATTGCCTACAAGGGGGCAGGGTCTTAGTTGTAGGAGTTAGTAAGTGGCTTAAGAAAAAATTGATAAGAGGCAACAAACCAGATGTTCCATAAAAGTGGAGTGGAGATTTGATCCGGGGGTATGTTTATAACTTTAGGAAAATGGTGGCAAGGATTGGGGCCCAAACTGCCTGCAGGGCTAAATGCCAAAATGGCAAGCATTATTCCTGGAAGTCCAATTGCCCTTGAAGGGATGCAACCAACAGATGTACTCTAGCAGGCATTGTGTGCCTATCACCCACCCTAGTGGGTCCACTGATACTGTTGTTGCACATGTTGCAGGAAGCATGGAAGATGAAGGCCTGAATATCTAGAAGGATTGATTATTATACAGTATTTCCCTCCTAAGAGCCAGCTATTTTCTGGTTGTCCCTCCAGAAGATTGTAGAGGCAACATTATGGGCCCAGACAGGGCTCAGGAAAAGAGCATGAAATAGGAGGGAAGGGGATGCGGCACAACGTTTGAAAGAATAACATAGCCCAAGGGCATAATATAAACCGATTAAAATAAAATGGGTCCAAGAAGACAGACAAGTCAAATTCAACTAAACATTCATTTTCAATATGCAAGCTAAATGACACACCCAGAGACACCAGGACAGTTCCAAGGCAGTGTCAAAAGACCAAGGAGTGAGAGGTTCCCCAATTGTTGGAATGATCCTCCCACTCATTAGCATGCAAAATCACCCAGTTCTCAAAAACTAACCACATCACATTCCATGGCCAAGGCACTCGCCCTCTGTGATGGCTCACACCCTGTTCAAGGTGCTTCTTTCTAAATCCGAACAAATCCACCTCTTACCTCTCACTGTGTCTATCACTGAATTTTTTTGCAATGAGACATCAAGAGTCTGAGCTTCATTTAGTCCTAAAACCAGGCACCATGGATTATGGCTGGGCTCAAGTCCTAGTCGGATAGGACTGAGTGACTATGCATAGCATGGAGTTTCTGCCACATGGATTTGAGTCCCAGTCTTAAATGGTTTCAAGCACAACTTTTAGAAATGGAAAGACAATGACCTGCCCAGTACTTTGTAAGCAGTGGCATAGATGAAGAGAGGAACTGAAAGATGGGAAGAAAAAGCTGTGGGAAAAACATGCTGAGGAATCCCTTTCATAACCTGCCGGAAAACCTGCTTAATACCTGACCGCTCAGTTTTCACTGGACTGATCCTTGGCACAAAGAATGCTCAAACTACCACACAATTGCACTCATCTCACATACTAGTAAAGTAATGCTCAAAATTCTCCAAGACAGGCTTCAGCAATACATGAACCGTGAACTTCCAGATGTTCAAGCTGATTTTAGAAAAGGCAGAGGAACCAGAGATCAAATTGTTAACATCTGTTGGATCATTCAAAAAGCAAGAGAGTTTCAGAAAAACATCTATTTCTGCTTTATTGACTATGCCAAAGCCTTTGAATGTTTGGATCACAGTAAACTGTGGAAAATTCTGAAAGAGATGGGAATACCAGACCACCTGACCTGCCTCTTGAAAAACGTGTATGCAGGTCAGGAAGCAATAGTTAGAACTGGACATGGAACAACAGACTGGTTCCAAAGAGGAAAAGGAGTACGTCAAGGCTATATATTGTCACCCTGCTTATTTAACTTATATGCAGAGTACATCATGAGAAATGCTGAGCTGGAAGAAGCACAAGCTGGAATCAAGATTGCTGGGAGAAATATCAATGACCTCTGATATGCAAATGACACCACCCTTAAGGCAGAAAGTGAAGAAGAACTAAAAAGCCTCTTGATGAAAGTGAAAGAGGAGGGTGAAAAAGTTGGCTTAAAGCTCAACATTCAGAAAACGAAGATCATGGCATCCAGTCCCATTACTTCATGGGAAATAGATGGGGAAATAGTGTCAGACTTTATTTTTGGGGGCTCCAAAATCACTGCAGATGGTGATTGCAGCCATGAAATTAAAAGACACTTACTCTTTGGAAGGAAAGTTGTGACCAACCTAGACAGCATATTGAAAAGCAGAGACATTACTTTGCCAACAAAGGTCCGGCTAGTCAAAGTTATGGTTTTTCCAGTAGTCATGTATGGATGTATCATGTTGGACTATAAAGAAAGCTGAGCGCTGAAGAATTGATGCTTTTGAACTGTGGTGTTGGAGAAGACTCCTGATAGTTCCTTGGACTGCAAGGATATCCAGCCAGTCCATCCTAAAGATCAGTCCTGGGTGTTCATTGGAAGGACTGATGCTGAAGCTGAAGCCCCAATACTTTGGCCACCTGATGCAAAGAGCTGACTCATTGGAAAAGACCCTGATGCTGGGAAAGATTGAGGGTAGGACGAGAAAGGGATGACAGGATGAGATGGCTGGATGGCATCACTGACCTGATGTACATGAGTTTCAGTGAACTCCAGGAGTTGGTGATGAACAGGGAGGCCTGGCGTGCTGTGGTTCATGGGGTTGCAAGAGTCAGATGGGACTGCGTGACTGAACTGAACTGAATTGGGCAACAACTAGTAGGTAACCCCTGCCAGAGTCCCTCAATTGCACCCACTGCCAATCATCTGTTTTCAAGGCATTTGAGGAAACAAGAAATGAGGGATTGTAGAGGAATTAAAATTTTGTTAGCCATGTGTCCTTCCAGCCATAGAAGCGAAGACCTCCTACCTTAACCGGAGGTCTTCTGGAATCTCAGACTGAGTTGCATAAGCTTTCTGCCAAGTTTGTTTTGCTGTCCTGGTTTCCAGCAGGCTGGGCTTCTTGTCACTTCCTCTGCACTGGGTTTTCTTCATGTCAGCTTCCACCACAGGAGCTTTCACCGAGTTGGGCTTCTGCTATGCTTGGCCTCTGCCTCATGAGGGATGAGCCGATTTTGTTTCAGCCAGGTTATATCTGAGAAATGGCACCATAGATATCGGGGGAGTTTGTCATTTCCTCAGTTTGGTCTCTCTGCAGCAAAAATTTGAAGCAACGGAATAGACCAGTGTTACAGCTTGGTGTTACAGCTCAGTTTTATTTGGCAAGCAAAGAAAAATTCATCCTCGAAGCCTGAGGGTGGGCCAACCCAAACATGCCAAGAGAAGAGAAGAGTGAGAATCAATTTTGGCTCCTCTTTTTATATGTTTTATTCTCCTTGCCTGAGCCCACCATATATAAATTGGGCTAGCCAGAAGAGGAGGGCTGTTTGCTTCATCTGAGGGTCTCACTCCAGTCCTCGGACCTTCCTTTGTTCTATTTTCTTGGGCTTTTTCCTTCTTTGTATTTTAGCCACCACCGTTCTGGACTCCTTTTTCCTGTTCTAACTACCTAATAGTGGTATACAAACAGATAGCAACCTGATCCTTTCTCACTGTTAACCCTTGAAACAAATTCTACAGATTCTTTCCAGCTCCTACCTTCCCTTCTGGTTTTCTAACACAGTTTAACATACAACCTTATTTTCTTACTCCTTTTAAGGTCCCTCCCCCCAACTTTTAACATCTCTCTACTGGCTCAAACAGTAAATTTCACCTCACTTTTTTGCTCCACCTTCTTTTTCATCAACTAGCTGCTTCTTCTGGGTCTTCCAGTTTTAGACCCAATGGTAAGGGATAAAATAAGAAAATAGAACAGTTTTAGTTATGTGATGCTGTTTAATCCAGTGTCAAGCTGCTCTGTGTTTTAGTTGCCTAAATTTCTGTTTTTCTCATGGAGCACTTTTGTGGGTTTTTCTGAGATTTTCCACCACTGGAGATTTCTAACATACATCTTTAATGGTTTAAAGTTTCCTCTCAGACCCTGTCTTCCCAGAAGTGCAATCTGTTGGGGCCTTTTATCTTAAAGGAAACCTAGGAAAAAGTCTCTTTCAACTCTCAAAGTGACCTCTTTTCATAAATCCTCTGGGCCAAAGGAAACATCACATCCTTGCTGGATTCAACTGGATATATATGCCCTTCCCAATATAGCCTGATTTGATCTCAAAACTCTTCTCCCCCAGTGAGCCTCATATAGAGGGACTCAGAGATGTAGCCTCCCTGACTCCAGTAAACACAGGTTTGGCCTGAGTTGGGAAAGAAAGTTTTGATTTAGGGTAAGGAGAGAATGAACCAGTGTTTCAGAAAATCTGTTTGTAAATTGATATTATCTACCAGTTTTTCACAATAAACTGTGGAAAATTCTGAAAGAGATGGGAATACCAGACCACCTGACCTGCCTCTTGAGAAACCTATATTCAGGTCAGGAAGCAACAGTTAGAACTGGACATGGAACAACAGAATGGTTCCAAAGAGGAAAAAGAGTACGTCAAGGCTATATATTATCACCCTGCTTATATGCAGAGTACATCATGAGAAACACTGGGCTGGAAGAAACATAAGCTGGAATCAAGATTGCCACAAGAAATATCAATAACCTCAGATATGCAGATGACACCACCCTTATGGCATAAAGTGAAGAGGAACTAAAAAGCCTCTTGATGAAAGTAAAAGAGGAGAGTGAAAAAGTTGGCTTAAAGCTCAACATTCAGAAAACGAAGATCATGGCATCCGGTCCCATCACTTCATGGCAAATAGATGGGGAAACGGTGGAAACAGTGTCAGACTTTATTCTGGGGGGCTCCAAAATCACTGCAGATGGTGACTGCAGCCATGAAATTAAAAGACGCTTACTCCTTGGAAGACAAGTTATGACCAACCTAGATAGCATATTCAAAAGCAGAGACATTACTTTGCTGACTAAGGTCCCTCCAGTCAAGGCTATGGTTTTTCCTGTAGTCATGTATGGATGTGAGAGTTGGACTGTGAAGAAAGCTGAGTGGCGAAGAATTGATGCTTTTGAACTGTGGTGTTGGAGAAGACTCTTGAGAGTCCCTTGGACTGCAAGGAGATCCAATCAATCCATTCTGAAGGAGATCAGCCCTGGGATTTCTTTGGAGAGAATGATGCTAAAGCTGAAACTCCAGTACTTTGGCCACCTCATGCGAAGAGTTGACTCATTGGAAAAGACTCTGATGCTGGGAAGGATTGGGGGCAGGAGGAGAAGGGGACGACAGAGGATGAGATGGCTGGATGGCATCACTGACTCGATGGACGTGAATCTGAGTGAACTCCGGGAGATGGTGATGGACAGGGAGGCCTGGCGTGCTGTGGTTCATGGAATTGCAAAGAGTCGGACACGACTGAGCGACTGAACTGAGCTGAACTGAACCAGTTCTTCACAACTCCTCACAAATCCGTAGCCTTTTTAAAATACAATCTGCAGGTGAGTAATGAGCAAAAGTAAATTCACATTCTCTAAACCTATTCTGAATAAATCTGTTATCTATTGTTGTCTGCCTCTGAAGCCTATAGGAAGGAAAGTCACAGTTAACATCCTTGGGATCTTCGCTACTTTGTTTAACGTCATTAGATATGTTTCCTCATGTAAAAAACTCATTCAGAGTTAGGCCCAGTGCCAGGCCTGTATTCAGTGAATGGACAGTTTGTTTAGAAAAGGTACACCTAAAAGTAATTACCCTACTAAAAATTGGAATAGCAGTGTTACAGAGGTAAGCAGGATGGGCTAACCCTTGAAGAGAGAGAAAGGGGAGAAGAAAGAGTTGTTTCAATCAAGATGAGGACACTTTTCGGTTCTTTATCTCCAAGTCTTGTGCAAGTAGTGACTATTCAATAAATATATTTATATGTAAATAAATGCCCAGAGATGTAAAGGTTGGAAAACCATGCACGTACAGGACAAGAAGATAGATTATTTTCATAGTTGAAGATGAGGCCTCTGTAATATTTTTAAAACAAGTAGATATCTTTTCAAAGTAGCCAGCTAGTATCAGAAGTACTACCTCTAATCATGTATGGGAGTTAAAGTAAGAGACAAACACTGAAATCACAAATATGAACTCTAGCCTTGACCAAGTTGCCTACCCATCTGACCTAAGTAATTGGAACTCACCAGCTCTTTCCTCTGTGCCACATGTTCGTAGATTCTGCCAGAAAAAAAAAATCTCTTTGAAAAGAGAAGAGATTTGAGAAGAAATAACAACCTGAGAGAGCAAGGTCAAGGGCTACAAAAACCAGCTTGTGTCTCTGTCATTATGCCATGATTCATAGGCAAAATATGTGTGTTTATTGAGCACCCACAATATATCCATTATTTACAAGGTACTATTAAGAAGATATAATGACCTTTAAGATAAGATTATTACTTTCTTAAATGTTATATAATAAATAATTCAGATCAGTGTATCATGTACCCTCTTAGCAAAGTTTATGCCAACTCTTTGAAGAATGATAGCCTTTCCTCTGATGTCCTGGGAAATTTTATGTATTCTATCATAATGTATCCTCCTATTAGATTTTTCATCCCAGTGATTTGTGAGGTCCCCTTGATGATAGGCTATATCTTTTATAGCCTTTGTGTATAATCAGTGGCAGAGACATCATAGATCAATACATTGGATAAATGGATAAATTAATAATAAATAAATGGGTGGTATAGACATGGACTCTGAGTGCTTCAGTTGTTGAACAGACTGTATGTTGAAGGGGAAAGTGTTTCAACTTTGGAAAATATTATTAGTTGAGAACAGTGAGGGCAGGAGTAAGAAATTTATCTGAGGACATCAAAGGGGATAAGAAAGAAAGCAGAAACAGAGAAAGCTTATATAATAGCATCACACTGAGGGAAGATGAAAGAAGAAAGAACTGACACAAAGGACTTGGTCCTGAGTCAGTCCACATTAGGGGCTCAGGCAGGGCTGTCGGCTCTTTTGTCATTATGTACACTTCTGAGATGTAATTAAAGGAGTGGCTGGTCCCCAGCAGTCAGTTCCATTGTTAAAGTAGGTGTTTGTGCCACTTGTATAGCTTGACCCAGTATCTTTGCTTTATTTACTGTGGTGGTTTTGGTGAAAAAGTAAAAAGGCTCTGATAAATCAAAAAAGGCCTGTAATTCATAGCACTTATTAGCTTGGCTACTAAAAACACTACCATCACTATATGTATGAACAGGATATTCTATCATACTTTTTTAGTAGACATATTGAAAAATTCCCCCCTTTGTTTCACAAATAGAATGGAAAGTAAGAATTACTTGAGAAATAGAATTTGTGTGGGGATATACATTATCTAGTGGCCTAGAAGGAATGAAGCTTCATATAACATCTTATCTGCCTCCAAAATTGCTTTTAAATATAGACTCAACCATCTTTCTCCACATTCATTCTTTGAATGAGAGTTCAGGTTGTTCAATAGTGAAAATGACATATCTTCCAAACTCAGTTCATGACCACTGGTAATATGCCAGACAATTCTTATCTTTCAAATGAAGACATTAGAAAGAGATCTAAAATTCTCACACTGTGTTCTGAAATTATTTCAGTCAAGATTCAGTCATTATTTTGAAGTTTTAAGTGTGTTTCCTTCCTCAAGAGGCAGCTAATGCAATGTAATCATACCAGGTATAGCAATGGCAGTGTCTCTATTTTGGTTCCTCTCTTAGGGCCATAGGCCTAAAAGGTAAGCTTTGATGGGTTTCTTACTGCTCACAGAATTATAGCTTTTCAGACTGAAAGGGCTGTAGAGATTACTGGACCCTTTGCCTTCAATAGACAGATGGAGAAACTAAGACCCTGAGAGGCAAATTGCTGTGTGAAAAGTTAAATAATGATTTGATTACATAACTCAAAGCTAGTGACCCATCTCCTGACACTCACCACCAGTCTTTCCTCTATGTCATGCTTTGAGTCAATCCTCTGCCATGAAGGAAAGATAATAGGGAGAGGACGTGAGATTCAAGGAGAAAGAATAACCTGAGAGAGGAAGCTCAAGGGCAACAAAGCAGCTTGTACCAATGCTGTGATACCAGAACTAGCTTTACATGGGAGCTTAGTTATGCCACCTGGAGAGGTGCTGGCAAACCAAAACATAGTCCTCAGTTTCAGCAGCATCAGAACAATGTGTAAATTTCACACCTTATGATAGCACTTTAAATTCGGTTGTAAAAGAAATCTTTATATACATATTTTGCATATAAAAATATATAATGCATATTTTTGTGGAAGAATAAAGAAATGTTAGTTGCTGCTGCTTAGTCACTAAATTGTGTCTGACTGTTTTGTGACCAATCTGGACTGTAGCCCTCCAAGCTCATCTGTCAGTGGGATTTTCCCAGACAAGAATTATGGAATGGGTTGCCCTTTCCTTCTCCAGGGGTTCTTCTCAACCCAGGGATTGAACCTGTGTCTCCTGCATTGGCAGGTAGATTCTTTATCAGCAAGCCACCAGGGAAGCACAAAGAAATATTATCATCAAGCAAAAAGAAATATAAAAGTACAAAACTTCTTTTTTGTCACAAATGGAACTTTTCTGATAAGGACAACTTGAATTAAATAGAAGATTCCAGTGAACAAAGGCCCCATTGGCAGGCAGTACAGCACACTGGTGCCACAAATCCAAATACCACTCCAAGGATTACCAATGTTGTGGTTTCTGGTATCTGTGCCAACACAGATATGACGATAAAAATTATTGTTAGCAAAACTCAAAATACAGCCAAGTTTGAACAAGTTTAGGTAAATATCATGCTCCATTTTCTTTTCTTTAACATGTATTCACATATTATAGCAATTGGTACATTGGTTATGTTGGAAATTTTATTTTCATCTAATGGGATACAGTGATGCAAATCCTGTAAAACTGATAAAGATGAATAACTAGCCTGTTTTAGGGATATGGAGTAATACTACATATTTCTTTTTGTTTTAATGGAAAACTAGTCAATTAGTTGTTTCTTCTATATGGGTTTTCATGACATATTGAGCTCCATCACACAAACTGTTGAGCAGTTGGTTCTTCCAGTTGGCATCCCCATTGCTTAATACTTCCACCCAAGTCATTTATGGGTTTTCATGACATATTGAGCTCCATCATACAAACTGTTGAGCAGTTGGTTCTTCCAGTTGGCATCCCCATTGCTTAATACTTCCACCCAAGTCATTTTTTTACTCAAGAGAGAAAATGCTTTGGCAGTGAAACACCATGTGGCATCACAGTGTTAGTGTGCATGAGGCATCCACAAGATACACATAGTATGCAAGACCCTGTTGGGAGGATATAAACGCCTTTTTGATTTTCATTTTCTTCCCACTATTTTACCTCTGACCTCTCAAATATGGCCTTGAGTTCAGTAGTTTGTGTTCATATCCTGAAGATCACAATTCCTATAATTTAGCATTATCAGATTTTCAGATTTTTTAATATATAAATAGGGACTTCCCTCATAGCTCAGTTGGTAAAGAATTGGCCTGCAATGCAGGAGACCCGGCTTCAATTCCTGAATCAAGAAGATCTTCTGGAGAAGGAAATGGCAGTGCACTCCAGTATTCTCACCTGGAGAATCCCATGGACAGAAGAGACTGGCAGACTACAGTCCATGGGATTGATTGCAAGAGTTGCATATGTCTTACCAACTAAACCACCACCACCATCAATATATAAATACATTTTAAGTTAAGTGAACACTAAATTTGATTAAATTTGTCAATTTAAAACACTTTGGAACAGCTATGAAAAACATCTAGAATATTGCCTGTACCTAATAAACATAACATAGAACTATTCATAATAGTAGTAGCTGTAGTAGGACTTGATACTTTAATTTTGATAACAGTAAAAGGGTGCATTCCATGCATTTCAATTATTTCTTTTATTTATTCTTTTTTCAAAATTGTGATTTTGCTCATGATATATTCTGTTTTGCTCATCAAATAATAAAAAATGAAATTATGTTTTAAAAGTCTAGCTATGTCTAATTTATATCAGATATTTAAATTGATTTAACTTTTAACAGTAATTAATTTGAAATGTTTTCCTTTGTTTTCAAGGTTAAAAAAAAAAATCCTACCAGGGCAAATAGGGAGATGATAAGGCCTGTGAGCTTCATTTCTCTTTGCTATCTAATTTGGTACCCTCTTTATTCCATGCTGCATTAGACATATGGTAAAGAGGTGTTGTGACATATCACTCCTTTCTTCTACTTGCCTTAGGATGTTATCTGTTGTGGAAGGGCTTCTCTTCAATATTTGTTAAATTCATACTGAAATTGTCAATGTCCCTGAGTTTATATATGTATGGCAACCTTTAGTTTAATATTATAATATTCCGTGTCTCAAAAAATAGAATATTCAAAAAATAGAATATTTCTGGTGGCAATCACTTTAATGTAATAAAAAAGGAAAGAAAGTTAGGTTTAAATATACAAAAGATATGTTCATTACTCACATTCTCTGAGAATATTCTTTAATCTTTGGCACTTCTATTAAGTTTCCAGTTGCATTGGTATAAAGGAATATTTGTTTTACTTCTCATTCTGAATATATCTGATGAATGCAATTTTTTCCTGCACGTAGCTGTGCAGAAACATTGTGTAAATGCACAATGTAGCTTGTGTCTGAACACTCTTCAACCTACATTTCTGTAGAAGGTTTTTTTTTTTTTAAAGAAGTTATATCTGAAATAAGTTTCATTCATTTGTGACAGCTGTTTAGAATGACATGCATTTTCTGTGCACATTAAACCTTGGTTATATATTTATTAGTTGTATCATTTCTTTCTGGCTAATGTTCAAAGCATTGAGTTACATTCATCTTAGAATTTGCTGTTTTATCTTAACTTTTAAAACCAATTAGTATTGTCTTAGGTTCTTAGATTAATAACCTGCAGATTTGAAGTTTAGAATTTGAAAGAAATATTGACTTCTCAGTTTGTTTTCTGCCATAAATAGCATCACCCGAAGTCTGCCATAAGCTCTCACTTCACTTGTTTCTGGTCCGTTTGCCTCTCTGGGTCTGTTAGGTAACTAAATTTTTTAATTCCCCTCATACTTTTGGTATTCACATTAATTCCCATTAACTCTTTTTGATATACACATTTCTGTTTAGTCGCTTATTTCTTCTATCATGCAAGTAAACAACAAATTTCCATTTTTTTCCTACCTCTTTTTCCCTCTTTTGTCCCTGTATCATCTCTACCCTATGGTATTATTACTTGTGCTAGGTAAACTTCTAGAGATGCACTCTAGACATTCTTTTCTAATTTTTATTGCAGTGATTTATGTCCACTATTTTATTCTCCACATTTTAATAATATATTTTGATATATTATTTAAAATATACTTACTTGGCATTTTGTAGAATAGAATCAATTATTATTTTCTCATTTGTAATCATCATAATAGTTTTATTTTCCTTAGGAGATATAACATGAAAGAAATAGAGTATATTATAGCATCTGTTTTTTTCTAATTCTAACTATGCAAATCATTTAGTAGTAGTGAACTTTAGTTGTAGTAAAATCCAGGTTAACAGGCTAGACTATTTCTATTTATAGTTTTTAAAATGGAGCATAGTATTAGCTATCTCACAAAAGTCATGCCAAGGTGACTATGTAAAAGAGCTTAAAATGCTTAAGTGTGAAAATATTAATTTTATTTAAATTCTAAGTGTTACAAAAATATGCTTTAGCCTACTGTCTACTGTTAGAGTGGCACATATTAATTTAAAGGTTTTATGTGCATTTTATATGCCATGTATAGACAGAGACCCAAGCTATAGATATTTGTGTCTAATTGCTTTAAAAAATAACTCAGAGTATATTCTTCATGTAAGAAACATGTTTGTATTTTAGGACTATTTAAGATTTATATTTTAAGAAACATTTATGGTCATATTTGTAGTTTTTTGACCAAACTTACTTTTCCCATCAAATTGAGTTTTTATTGGAGACTACTTGGCCCTTACAACTGATCATAGTGATCATAAAATATAAAATATAAACCTATAGCAGTGTTCATCAAACCAGCCTCCTATAGATTAAAAAAAAACAACAAACAAACCTGAGCCCAGAACTATGAAATGACTTGTGCACTTGATATCACTGCTAGAATCATTTAACTTACAGTTCAGAAGGAACTCTTACATTTTCATCAAACCTCTCCTTGGAAATCAAGAATTAATGCTAGAAATGGAAATGTTTGTATTGAGGCAGAGGGGTGAGCTAAAGCTAGGGGCCAAAGTAATATAACTTTAAGAGTGTATTAGAGTTACTTGTCTGCTCTGGGTGAATGACCACATAGATTTTCTTTAGGCTGGCAGTTTATACACCAGTTCCATTCCAAGGTTTATCTTTACTAGTTAGTCATAAGTTCTGAATAGTCATAGGTATGAATATTGGGTCATGTGAGATCCATCATTGTGATTCCAAAGCAATTTCACTTTATACTATGATTATATTTTACAAATCACAGAATAATTTACCCATTTATATTTGTCAAATACATGCATGTATATGTTTGTCTTTTTCTTTAATAATCAATTTTTTAAACCAAGAAGCAAAACCATCTTAAAACTATTGGTATTACTGTGCCTTGGGGGAGGGGTGTCCAGATAGCCATAAGACCATAGGTATTTCAGAAAGCTGTTTTTACCATTTGTTTTCTATTTTTCTTTTTTCCTATCCCATGGCTCCCTACATCAGTCTTACATCTTAAGAGGTGCTCCTAGAAAATTGCAGTAATAACTGACTGAAAATTTAACTTCCTTTTCAACTCTTTTTTGAGACTTTTTTTTTATGTAATGGGCTGGATAATGTTCATTTCTCTTTTCTCCACAGCTCTTCACTCAGCGATTTACATATAATAGACACTTAATAATATTTGTCAAATGAGAAGAGATGAGAAAAAGACAAATGTAACAAGTCTTTATATAATGGAAAAACAGAAAATTAAGACCCTGAAAGATCTAGAGTTGATTATATTGCCTTTTTCAAGAACTCATTAGATATGAATATGATTTTTGATGTAAACTTTCAAAGTCTCCCTATTCAGTCTCCCAGTGTATAAAGAAATCTAAATACAGCTCACAGTTTGCATTCTCCCTTTTTTCACTAACAGGCAGCTTTACAGAAAGCACAAGTCTAATTTCCCATGGTCTAGCTGTTAAAAATGTAGTTAAGGAAAATCTTCATTCTTATAAACTTACAACCGTCTGGCTAAAATTGCACATTTTGATTGAAATAAATTTAAAACTAGCACCTTTCCTATATAATAAACCTTCAACTATTCAAAGTCATTTGGAATGCTTTTCAGATCATGTATAATTATGCCTACAGTATCTTGTTATATTGTAATATGTTACTATTTATACTCTTTTCATTTTGCCTTTATTTAGATATATTAAATAAGTATTTATGATTTCCAGTTGTAAAAGAAATGCCATTATCAATACAAAAACGTCCTTTTAAAACTATATTCTTTCATAGAATTCGCACAGGAAATTTCAAGTTTCCTAAATTGTTACTAATTTTATTCATTCCAATGATTCCATACAGTCAAATGCCCACAGGACTGGGGAAAAAACATAACTTACTTTCAAATAATATTATTTTGTAGCTTAAATTATTCTTATATTGTCATAAACTACAAAGTGCTCCATTTCTTTGCATGGTGATTATGAGGTCATTCTTGCTTTAGAGTGGAGCGCCCTAGAGGGTAATGTAATGTGTCTTTTATCAACACAAAGGATATTTTAGGCTCTCAAAAATGTTAGATCAGCCAATCATCAAGGATATTTTCTGTGACCCAGTTTACCTAAGTAATTTATATGGAAGTTAAAAGTTTAGTGTCTAAAATTACTTCTGATATTAAATCTGTTTTTTAATTTGCTTGAGGTCCCATGGAACTCATTTTAACTTCGGAGCTTCCACTGACTTAAAGGCCTAGGTGCCATGATGATCTCTATACAAATATAACAAGGAACATACTAGAGTTCTTGAGATATGGAGGGAAATATGCAGTAACCACAGAGAAATCAACCAAGTTGGGGTAGTACTTGAACTTTTGTTTCTAATGGTGAAGCATTTAGTAATAAATGTTAATAAATATTGCTATCTTTTTCTGAATTTGAAATCTGTGCAGTTTGGCCAATGCTGTCTGAACACCCTGTTCTTCCTTTCCTATTCAGTTAAAATCCCGAGAGAAAAGCTTAAATTTTGACATGCAGAGAAAGATAATAAGATTCACTTATACACTTTTTGAATGATAACATTTTGAACTTCACTAGCCTTCTTCAAGCTAACCCCTAACATTTCATTACCTGAGGCAAAAGTACAAATGGAGGGCTACATGATAAAACTCTAACTATTTTAGATTATATATCAAACTAACAAACTTTTAAATTATATGTGATCGATCTCCTGACTTAACAAATACAGTTTTGCAATGACTAGGAAGGAGAGTTTCGAATTTAGAATTTTCCGTCACCTTATAATTTTGTGCAAGAATCTAATCCCCTCTATTGGCCCATGACATGTCCATTTTCTCTTTTTATCCTGTTTCCACTTAGCACTAGAAAGGACCTTGCATGTAGTCACTTGGGACTATTAGCCTGCATGGCTAACCTCCAGCTATACTTCCAACCTCTGGCCAAATGCCTCCTCTGGTCTCCCTTGGGCCTAGGGGTGTGCACATGGATAATGAAATTCCCCTTAGGATCAGAATGGACCTAGGGAATATCCCTGAAAGTATTGTCAGGACCCCCTAGATAGAGAATTTTGTGAGTTCCTGGTGCCTAGAGGTAAAAATCTGTGTAAAAGAATATGGGCTTTGAGTATGCAAGATCTTGGGGACTGGAAGAAGACTAGTGTCTATGGGTCTGGGATGGGGGACTCTCTTACTTGAGTCTGAATGATCTGGTTTAAAAAAAAAAAATGTCCGCCAGAAGTTGTTCCTGGCAAATATACAAATGTGTGTGTGGAAGATAGAGTTGGCATTATGATTTCTGCAAAGAAAGTTATTTCTAACTTAAAAAAAAGTATCAGAGACAGAAATCAATGCACAAGCCTATGGACAGGGAGTGAGCTGTTTGCTCTTTATCTTTTTTATCATTTACCTTGATCAAAGTCAAAGTTTACTGTTCATGAATAGTGGTATTAATAAGTCTGTAAAATAATTTATATGTTATTGGTAGAAGAATTGAGAACAAAACACATAGGTGTGTTCTTATTGAATGTTGTTTATCCAGTTGTTAGGGTCATAGAACTAGGCTTATCAGATAGTCTAATAAACAGGTAGCTGTGATTAGTTATTTAGGTAAACATAATATGGTCAACCCTGTATATGGGAGAGTTAAAGAGAGCTTTATTCAGTTCTCTTATTGGCCCATGAAAATTCCTTTGACTTCCTGTTGCCAGATTTCAGCAGGTGTCAAAGTGTTTCAAGTTTCTACATTTAATATAGAAGTTTCCATTTGTAGAAATTCATCTCATATACTGATTTATGTCAATGAAGTTGTTCATGTTTTGTATAATACAACCATCTCTCTCAGATTTCATGTTGACTTAGCTCTACATTGTACTCACTTATATTTGAAAATATCTCTTTTTCAAAATTTTAATAGTCATCTGAAAATTGGTTAGATTAAATTTAAGATGACTTCGTGTGTGCTTAGGAAGTAGAACATGAGTTTAGATTTTGAAATTTTCATTTTTGGCAAGCATAGAGCAGGATGTGGCCTAGTTTCAAATGTTTATTTGAAACAAAAATTTAACTGGAATTGAATACTGTGCTTTCTGGAAAGGATTCATAAGTTTTTTGAGTGTGGTTAATTTTACACATAAAATATGTATTTCTACACTTCATCCAGAAGTTAATTTTTAATAATTTTGAGGGTTTACTATTGAGTGTTTTTTTTTAAGAAAGCAAGAAAGATTTTCTTCAAGGTGTGTGCAGTTTATATTTTCTATTATGGATGAAAATATTCATATATTCAGAAAACTAATAGTTGGCATATTGATTTATTAAATATTAAGAAAATATGCTCTAAATCTCCCATTTTACATACTGTCAGTAAACTTGACATAAATAGAAATCTCTAGTAAAAATTCAAGTAACGAATATATGAAGAGAAAAAACTTTTGAGCTACTCTTTGGAATGTAGTCTTTAGTTTTTCAGTCGCTAAACTGTCTCTGATTCTTTGCTACCCCGTAAACTGCAACATGCCAGGCTTCTCTATCCTTCACTATCTCCTGGAATTGGCTCAGATTCGTATCCATTGAGTTGATGATGATATCTAACCATCTCCTCTGCTGCCCTCTTTTCCTTTTGCCTTCAGTCTTTCCCAGCATCAGGTACTTTTCCTATGAGTTGGCTCTTTGCATTAGGTGGCCAAGTATTGAAGCTACAGCTTCAGCATCAGTCCTTTCAATGAATATTCAGAATTGATTTCCTTTAATATTGACTATAGTCGTTAGTGGAGAAACATTAATGTTTATCTTAATTTTAAATTATGCATTGACTCAGAGATAGCAATGAAAAATAATAGCAAAATTTTTGAGTGCTTACTATATGCATATCTGTGTGTGTATTAGGCACTTTTCTAAGCACTTTATGTGCACTATCACATTTAATCTTCACAACAACCTCAATGAAATCAATGCCACTTTAATTCCTCCATTAGAAATAAGGCAACTGAGACCATTTTAATCCCTCTGTAACAAATGAGAAAACTGAGGCATGATCACACACTAGTATGTGGTGAAACTGAAATTTGAACCAGTCATTGATTTTTTTCACTTTGTCCTTGGAAACTTAGGGAATTTATAAAGCCTGGTAACCTGACACTGAAATCACTTTAAATATGCAGAAATAGTGAAAAGAATAGTAGCAGTTCATTTTAAAATGTAATTTTGGATTTATAGAGAAGCACCAGACTTAGAAGAAGGAGACTAGCTTCTGGCCATAGTTTTGCCATTGACTGGCTGTAATCATCTCACACTTTGTGAGCTTCAGTTTCCTCATTTATAAAATATGAATCATAAAGTCATTTCACTGAGTTTGTATGAAGACTAAATTAGTTATTATGTAATCTATTTTCTGTCTTTCAGATCTAATCCCTTGAATCTATTTGTCACTTCCACTGTATAATCATAAGGGATTTGATTTAGGTCATACCTGAGTGGTCTATTGGTTCTCCCTACTTTCTTCAATTTAAGTCTGAATTTGGCAATAAGGAGTTCATGGTCTGTGCCACAGTCAGCTCCCGGTCAGCTCTTGTTTTTACTGACTGTATAGAACTTCTTCATCTCTGGCTGCAAAGAGTATAATTAATCTGATTTCAGTATTGACCATCTGGTGATGTCCATGTGTAGAGTATTTTCTTGTGCTGTTGGAAGAGGGTATTTGCTATGGCCACTGCATTCTCTTGGAAAAAATCTATTAGCCTTTGCCCTGCTTTATTCTGTACTCCAAAGCCAAATTTGCCTGTTGCTCCAAGTATTTCTTGACTCCCTACTTTTGCATTCCAGTTCCCTATAATGAAAAGGACATCTTTTATGGCAGTTCTAGAAGGTCTTGAAGGTTTTTATAGAATCGTTAAGCTGTAGCTTCTTCAGCATTGCTGGTTAGGGGATAGGTTTCGATTACTGTGATATTGAATGGTTTGCCTTGGAAAGGAACAGAAATCATTCTGTTGTTTTTGAGGTTGCATCCAAATACTGCATTTTGAACTCCTTTGTTGACTATGATGGTTACTCCACTTCTTCTAAGGGATTCTTGCTCACAGTAGTATATGTAATGGCCATCTGAATTAAATTCAAATCCTAAAAGATGATGCTGTGAAAGTGGTGAACTCATATGCCAGCAAATTTGGAAAACTCAGCAGTGGCCGCAGGACAGAAAACGGACAGTTTTCATTCCAATCCCAAAGAAAGGCAATGCCAAAGAATGCTCAAAATACTGCACAATTGCCCTCAACTCACATGCTGGCAAAGGAATGCTCAAATTCTCCAAGCCAGGCTTCAACAGTATGTGAAACATGAACTTCCAGATGTTTAAGCTGGATTTAGAAAAGGCAGAGGAGCCAAAGATCAAATTGCCAACATTCGTTGGATTGTTGAAAAAGCAAGAGAATTCCAGAAAAACATCTATTTCTGCTTTATTGACTGTGCCAAAGCCTTTGACTGTGTGGACTATAAGAAACTGTGGAAAATTCTGAAAGACCACCTTACCCACCTCCTGAGAAATCTGTATGCTGTTCAGGAATCAACAGTTAGAACTGGACATGGATCTACAGTCTGATTCCAAATAGGGAAAGGAGTATGTCAAGGCTGTATATTGTCACCCTGCTTATTTAACTTATATGCAGGGTACATCATGAGAAATGCTGGGCTGGATGAAGCACAAGCTGGAATCAAGATTGCTGGGAGCAATATCAATCACCTCAGATATGCAGATGACACCACCCTTATGGCAGAAAGTGAAGAACTAAAGAGCCTCTTGATGAAAGTGAAAGAGGAGAGTAAAAAAGTTGGCTTAAAGTTGATGTATGGCAAAACCAATACAATATTGTAAATAATTAACCTCCAATTAAAATAAATAAATTTATATAATAAAAATAAAAAGCCTCTTGATAAAAAAGAAAACTAAGATCATGGCATCTGATCCCATCACTTCATGGCAAACAGATGGGGAAACAGTGGAAACAATGACAGACTTTACTTTTTTGGGCTCCAAAATCACTACAGATGGTGACTGCAGCCACGAAATTAAAAGATGCTTGTCCCTTGGAAGAAAGGATATGACCAACCTAGACAGCATATTACAAAGCAGAGACATGCCTTTGCCAGCCATGGCCATCTAGTCAAAGCTATGATTTTTCCAGTAGTCATGTATGGATGTGAGAGTTGAACATTAAAGAAAGCTGAGTACTGAAGAATTGATGCTTTTGAACTGTGGTGTTGGAGAAGACTCTTGAGAGTCCCTTGAACTGCAAGGAGATCCAACCAGTCCATCCTAAAGGAAATCAGTCCTGGGTGTTCATTGGAAGGACTGATGTTGAAGGTAAAACTCCAATACTTTGGCCACCTAATGCGAAGAGCTGACTCATTTGAAAAGACCGTGATGCTGGGAAAGATTGAGGGCAGGAGGAAAAGGGTACGACAGAGGATTAGGTGTTTGGATGGCATCACCGACACAATGGACATGCATTTGGATGAACTCTGGGAGTTGGTGATGGACAGGGAGGCTTGGTGTGCTGCAGTCCATGGGGTCTCAAAGAGTCGGACATGACTGAGTGACTAAACTGAAACTGAAGAGAGTGTGTCACAAAGGAAAAATGCCTTTATGAGAGAGGTGCAAGTACATGAGTCCAGAGAAAAAATATACTTAAAAGCACTAGGAATTATAATGTATATTATGACAAGGAAATACATAATTGTTCCAAATCAGCTAAGGAATACTACTTCAACCATTTCAGTTTGTATTGGGGAATTCTGTAGTGAAGCCACAGAGCAAGGATTTTATTGTGCTGCTGTTTCATACATTTATTCCTTTGAGTATATCTTAACTGTAAGCTATAAATTACTTGCTTTTGCAGATAGCTTTTGTAACTCTAAAGATGAAATGCAAACTCAGCACTATGACATTTTTTTAAGGAATGATTTCACCTCAAAGTATAATGGATTTCCTCTGCCAAAGTATTTATTTTTATATTCATGCATATATTTTAAGATGTGTATACTTTATTTTTAGATCTATACACACAATAAAGTGTTGAAACATGATTTCACCAATTCAGTAATAATACACACTTTGGTAAAATTATTGTTCTGCCAGTTTGCAATATATGTAATTTTATGAGACTGTTTCTTCTTGTTCCCCTAGGCATGTCTGTTTATTGAAGAGAAGGATAGCAGACAAAAGGAGAGAGGAGAAAAAAACAGTCTTATATTGAGATAGTACAGTGTGGTTCACAAATACAAATTCATAATCTTTACTCTGTCTCTGACAGGCTTTATTAAACTCACATGTATTTTCCTATTTTTCTCATTGGATCCAGTAGAATTGGACTACAGTATCCTTCTGATGGTTTTTAATATATAATTAAATAGATTAAGACTAAATGGGCCTTATACTATCTTTTTTAAGAACTGTAATTGATAGATATATAGCCAACTTCGGTCCTATAGGTAATACATAATTAGAAAAGTTTGATTAATTAATTTTTATGTAGATCATTTTCAGGTAAGTGCTTAATACTTGCTGCAGTCTTCACTTTAAGACTATATTTGCTGTTTTCTTTTTAAATAATGTAATTTGCTAAAGAATACAGAAAAAACATAGCCTCAGTGGTGGAATATTAAGGTCCTTCAAAGAGTTGAGTTCTTAAAATAGAGCATAATCTACCAATTAACCAAGAGACACATAGAGAGACTCTTGCAAATAAGATTTCTCCTAGAAGCATTCCAGGCGCCATAGTAGCTTTTCCATTCTGGGTCTAGAATGTGTGTTTACAATAGTATCAGTTCAGTTCAGTTCAGTTGCTCAGTTGTGTCCAACTCTGCGACCCCATGAATTGCAGCACACCAGGCCTCCCTGTCCATCACCAACTCCCAGAGCTCACCCAAACTTATGACCATCAAGTCGGTGATGCCATCCAGCCATCTCATCCTCGGTCGTCCCCTTCTCCTCCTGCCTCCAGTCCCTCCCAGCATCAGAGTCTTTACCAATGAGTCAACTCTTCGTATGAGGTGGCCAAAGTATTGGAGTTTCAGATTTAGCATCAGTCCTTCCAAAGAACACACAGGACTGATGTCCTTCAGAATGGACTGGTTGGATCTGCTTGCAGTCCAAGGGACTCTGAAGAGTCTTCTCCAACACCACAGTTCAAATGCATCAATTCTTCGGCGCTCAGCTTTCTTCACAGTCCAACTCTCACATCCATACATGACCACCAGAAAAACCATAGCCTTGACTAGACGGACCTTTGTTGACAAAGTAATGTCTCTGCTTTTCAATATGCTATCTGCCGCTGCTAAGTCGCTTCAGTCGTGTCTGACTCTGTGTGACCCCATAGACGGCAGCCCACCAGGCTCCCCCATCCCTGGAATTCTCCAGGCAAGAACACTGGAGTGGGTTGCCATTTCCTTCTCCAATGCATGAACGTGAAAAGTCAAAGTGAAGTCGCTCAGTCGTGTCTGACTCTTAGCGACCCCATGGACTGCAGCCTACCAGGCTCCTCCATCCATGGGATTTTCCAGGCAAGAGTACTGGAGTGGGGTGCCATTGCCTTCTCCTTCAATATGCTATCTAGGTCGGTCATAACTTTCCTTCCAAGGAGTAAGCGTCTTTTAATTTCATGGCTGCAGTCACCATCTGCAGTGATTTTGGAGCCCCCCAAAATAAACTCTGCCACTGTTTCCATTGTTTCCCCATCTATTTGCCATGAAGTGATGGGACCAGATGCCATGATCTTCGTTTTCTGAATGTTGAGATTTAAGCTAACTTTTTCACTCTCCTCTTTCACTTTCATCAAGAGGCTTTTTAGTTCCTCTTCACTTTCTGCCATAAGGATGGTGTCATCTGCATATCTGAGGTTATTGGTATTTCCTCCAGCAATCTTGATTCCAGTTTGTGCTTCTTCCAGCCCAGCATTTCTCATGATGTACTCTGCATATAAGTTAAATAAGCAGGGTGACAATATACAGCCTTTTCCTTTTTGGAACCTTTTGCTATTTGGAACTCCTTTTGATACTCCTTTTCCTATTTGGAACCAGTCTGTTGTTCCATGTCCAGTTTGAACTGTTGCTTCCTGACCTGCATGTAGGTTTCTCAAGAGGCAGGTCAGGTGGTCTGGTATTCCCATCTCTTTCAGAATTTTCCACAGTTGTTGTAATCCACACAGTTAATGGCTTTGGCATAGTCAATAAAACAGAAATAGATGTTTTTCTGGAACTCTCTTCCTTTTTCCATGATCCAGCGGATGTTGGCAATTTGATCTCTGGTTCCTCTGCCTTTTCTAAAACCAGCTTGAACATCAGGAAGTTCATGGTTCACGTATTGCTGAAGCCTGGCTTGGAGAATTTTGAGCATTACTGTTCCTAATCTTTAGCCAGTCAGAAGGCTGTTCTTCACAGCCTTGACAGTCATCCTGTTCAACCTAACATCTGCTAGGAAATAAACCTGCAGACCTACAGGTATTGAAATAATGCAATCAGATAAATGGAGCAGACTCCTGATTCAGTGATTTTGAATTAGATTGTATATGAAAAATAGGAAGCATTTTGTGAGTTCTGTTAAGAGATAAGGAATTTTTTTAACATGGAATATCTCTGATAATTTAGGGGTTTTAGATAAAGAGATTTTTACTGAGTTCTAAGGTAATAACAAAGTATATTTTTAAAGAGTTTTACCTTTGCATCTGTTGTTGTTGTTCAGTCTCTGAGTCGTGTCTGACTCTTTGTGACCCCATCAACTGCAGCACACCAGGCTTCACTGTCCTTTACTATCCCCTGGAGCTTGTTCAAACTCATGTCCATTGAGTCAGTGATACCATCCAACCATTTTGTCCTCTGTCGCTTCCTTCTCCTACTGCCCTCAATCTTTCCCAGCATCAGGGTCTTTTCCAAGGAGTTGGCTCTTCTCATCAGGTGGCCAAAGTATTGGAGCTTCAGCTTTAACTTCAGTCCTTCTAATGAGTGTTCAGGATCGATTTACTTTAGGATTGACTAGTTTTATCTCCGTGAAGTCCAAAGGATTCTCAAGAGTCCTCTCCAGCTCCACAATTCAAAAGCATCAATTCTATGGCACTCAGCCATCTTTACAGTTCAGCTCACACATGTGTACATGACTATTGGAAAAAATCATAGCTTTGACTATACAGACCTTTGTTGGCAAAGTGATGTCTTTGCTTTTTAGTATACTGTTTAGGTTTGTCATAGCTTTTCTTCCAACGAGCAAGCATCTTTTAATTTTGTAGCTTCAATCACTGTCCACTTTCCACCTGCAATTTTCTTGATAATATTAAGTCCTTTGAATGAGAAAATTTTGTCAGGAAAAAAAATCTGATAGCCTCAGTCCTTTAGATTAAAAGTTTAAATGAGTTAATAGATACCCTATATTTGTATTTCACAACCACTTGAAAACAGATGGTAAACATGAATTTTCCATCAGTGAGATTTCTGGATGGTAGACAGGATTTTACTGGTATGGAAATAATTGGTTTAGGTTTAGGGAACACTACTTCCTCACCTGATGAATTAATCACTGATGAAAGACAGTACTACAGAATTTTTATCTGAAGTTTATGTTGTTCAATTATACTTGGCTCCTTTTCATTAGGGAACTCACAGGCTAGAGTGATATTGACAGATTTGAGGTTTTATCTCAGGACAAGCCACTCACAAGCACCAGGAGCCCACTGAATATGAGATTACAGACTTCTTTGCAGCCAGTAAAATGCAAGAGGAAATTTGGGCCTTGAGACAGAAAATGAAGGGACTAAAGATGGGAATTGAGACACAGACCAAATAAGAATTGTTGGTGCTCTATACTAAACTTCTAAGAAATAAGACACTGGTGTAAAAACTAAGTTCTTACTTTTGTGGTCTGCTTGGAGTCACTTCTACATAACAAAATAGTAGATTGAAATATGTAGCTCTGTTTGCAATTATAGATTATTTTTAAATTAAATGTGTTGGCTTAAAGTTCCTGTGTCAGAATTCTAATTAGATGTTGTTGAGGGAAGATATTTGAATTCAGATGGAGCTTATAGACTTTATTTCACTGCCATGACTTATTAGTTGTACTGGTAACCACAGTACATTTGATCACAGTCAAAATGGAGATAAATTTAGAAAATCATGTGACTGTAGCCTCACACAGAACAGTTTAGTGACTATTTCTCACACTAAAATGCATGTATTAAAAAGAAAACAAAGCAAAGTTAAAAGTCACATGGACAAAAATGCATGACAATAATTTTCTGTTGTGATAGGGAAGGATATTCTGAACATAAAAATAGAGGAAAATATTAGGAGGAGGGGAATTTCAAATATTTGATTATCTAAAATTTTGAAGCGACTTATATAAAAATGTAAAATATTTTATGTAAAGTAGCATAAATGACATCCTGAAATAAATCTTTGTAATAAATATGATAGCTTGAAAGCTAAATAAAACCTTAATATGTGGTGAATACTTTTAAATTGCAAAAAGATAGAAACCCCACTAAGGTCAAGAGTGGAAGAGAATGAGTGAAAGCTGTAAAGACACAACTCAAAGGGACTTAAAAATGATTTTTCAAATTAGCAAACAAAGAATTGTTAATAAAATCAAGTGTGTGAGATCATTATTACTCATCAAATTACAAAAGATCAAGATGTGTAAAGTGCTAAATTGTGATTGGAGTATGGAAGAACAAGGCACACAGACATAAACTCCAGGGAGGGAGTATAAAGCAATTTTTGGAAATCACTGTAAAGATATTCACATTTTTTAACCTCAAATCTAGGAAGCTGACTTATGTAGTCAGAAATGTACATAAATAGTGATATAAAACTATTGCAGTAAAAGGATAGTATCAATATAAATCTTAATAACAGGAGGGAGTTAAATAGTGGTGTATTAAAACAGGAAATTTTAAGCAACTATTACAAATAATAATTCTAAAGATCATTTAATGACATGAAACTATGGTCCTTTTTGTGGAAGCAGAATAAAATCTATCAATTTTGTTTTTAACATGTATAAGCATGTATATAATCTATATATTTGTACTTACAGATACTAAAATAAAGTAAGCAGGAATTATAATTGATAACTCTTGAAAAGTGTATCACATGGATCAGTGTTATAATTTCCAAATTTAATAAAACTCATATATTAGTGTTATAATTCAAAAAGCATTATTAGAAGAATAAGCAATATTTTATTTACATCTTTAATAGGGCATAAATAAATCACTTTAATTCACATTCTAATTTCTATCACTTTTGAAAGTTTTCACAAATATAATTTTAATTCTTAGAATGCACTTAAAGATAGTAACTTTCAAAGTGTCCTACTTAGTGGATGTGGAATGTTGACTGTATCTTCCAAGTCAATGCTGTCAGTTTTAAGAAGTATAATGTATATGAATCATATGAATAATATCTATTAAAAAGTAAGCATTTTGGAAATAATTTTCATTGGGCCCTAAAATTACCACTTCTTTTGTTTCATAGATTTTTCACTAATGTCAAATTCTATGTGTTAGAGATTTTACTTTTTTTCCTATCCAGTAGTAACTGGTTAATATGTTCTTTCCAAACCTATGAGATATTAATTATCATAATTGTGATTAATTCTTAATTTCAAATTGGAATTGTGTATAGTCACAGGGAGCTTCATGCAATGGTGCAGAGTGTGTTTTCCTTAGCAACAATCTTTCTCAATAACTGAATTATATTGAGTGTCATCTAAAGAATGAACTCAAGGACATCAGAACAAATACTCCCTTAAATTTTGGATCCTAAGCACATTACTTGCTTCTTCCTAGCCAGGTAGATTTTCTTGGTCAACAGGCAGTTCTCCCCTAGATGACTCAGGAACTGATTTCTTTCTGTTCTATGGCTCTGCCACCACTAGAGTTTCTTTTTTTCCCTGTATCCATCAGGTAGTTGGAAAAAGAAAGCATGAGATTGGGAGACAGTTTCTAAGATCACAGCCTGGAAGTGACACCCATTTTATTGACATGGCCAAATCACATGACTGAACCTATCTATAAGGGGTATTGGCAAAGTGTAATCTAGTTGCGTGCCCAGGAAGGAAAGGAAGTAGATTTTTGGTGAAAGCTAGCAATCTATTATAATTCTAGTTGCTGTGCTAAATGATAGGATAGCACAGATGAATGATGCAAGCCTTTAGACTCTAGATTACTCCCAGTCTCATACGATAGAGACGTCTGCTGCTGCTGCTGCTGCTAAGTCACTTCAGTCGTGTCCGACTCTGTGCCACCCCACAGATGGCAGCCCACCAGGCTCCCCTGTCCCTGGGATTCTCAAGGCAAGAACACTGGAGTAGGTTGCCATTTCCTCCTTCAATGCAGGAAAGTGAAAAGCGAGAGCGAGACATCTAAGTATGTATAATTCCAATGGAAACGATCAATAGATACCTCTGTACAGGCTTTTCTATAGATCAGTACCTATATTTATATCTATATTTAGACAGTCTTCTTTGTTTGTTCATTCAGCAGTCTCTTCACATTGAGTAATCTGCATAGCTGCTCTACAGTATATGAAGGAAAGAGTGGAGAAAAAACACTTGAATCCATGAAAGAAATACAATTTAACTGCACATAACATAGAATCATGCACCTGATTTTATACTGAGGTTTGTATCTGTATGTCCTGCAGAAGCTGGAAATAATGTAATGTTTATAACATGTCAAAATGATCTTAATAAAAGAAACTAATGTAAATAGAACCTTGATGGGATTGCAGAACTTTGGGTTTTTAAAGATGAGGATGGGAGATGGCATTCAAAACATGAGGAATCATCTGAATGAGTGTACATTGTACAGTATTGGCACAGAGCTCTTTGGGGGATGGAGATGTCAAATCATAGGACATGTTCATCAGAATGTGTTCCTGTACCTCTGTGTTATGCTTAAATGATGAAATTTTAGTGTTTTACCACTGCCTGTTTTCAAATAGCAGTCATAAGCCTTCAAAAAACCATAATTTTACAGTTTCATAATCATTATCAAATTTTCTGTCAAAATTCTATACCTTCCCCTGATTATATTATTTCACACAGTTTCTATTTTATGTTCATTATATAATTACTTGAATTTTTGTTTAACAGCTATTTTCTTTTCCTTTTATCCAAGATAAGTTTCTTAAATACTGTATCTCACTTTTACATTTATTTCTGAAAAAAGATGGCCTTCTCTATCTACTTAACCTTTATTATTTTCTTTAAACTTTGGGCAGATTTTTATAATCTACTCAGAGAACCTGGAACAGTTGATTGCAATGGCATTTTTTTCAAGTAAATATTATCAAACCTAAGAAGATAATATATATGCCCCTGAGAGTACTATACCTATGACTGATGTTTTTCTTAAAATTTCACTTTACTATCTTTTCATAAAATGAAGTGGTAGAAATTAAAATCATAAGTTCAAAAGAATTTATATTTTTAATACTATATGTCATTCAAAAGACTTGTCTTTATAGTCTGAAAGAAGTTTAATATTTTAAACTTTAACGTTTTATTGGGGGACCTCAGAAATTTAGTTTGCTTCCATTCTAGAAAAATAAAGCCGATGAGAAGTAAGAAAGAACTGTTTTGAGAGTGTATAGATGACAACTGTCTAACATTAAAAACAAATACTGCCATTTTAAGCTGTTCTATTTCAGCTAGATCAGCATGATTGCTGTTTGTAGAATAAAGAATTGGGGCATGGTAGGGCCTCAGTAAGCAGGCTGTGCAGAGGGCTGGCTGTGTGTATGAGACATTCTAGTCTGCTGCTTGAAATGCATTATCTGCCAGGGACATATTCCAAGACCCCTCATGGATGCCTTAAACCACTAACAGTACCAAACTATGTCTGTCCTAAGTGAAAGAGGAGAGTGAAATAGATGGCTTAATACTCAACATTCAAACAATGAAGATCATGGCATCTGGCTCCATCATTTTATGGCAATTCAATGGGGAAACAGTGGAAATAGTGACTTTATTTGGGGGGGCTCCAAAGTCACTGCAGATGGTGACTGCAGCCATGAAATTAAAAGACTCTTGCTCCTTCGAAGAAAAGCTATGACAAGCCTAGACAGCATATTAAAAAGCAGAGATATTACTTTGCCAACAAAGGTCTGTCTGATCAAAGCTATAGTTTTCCCAGTAGTCATGTATGGATGTAAGAGTTGGACTATAAAGAAAGCTGAGTGCCGAAGAATTGACACTTTTGACCTGTGGTGTGGAGAAGACTCTTGAGAGTCCCTCGGACTGCAAGGAGATCCAACCAGTCCATCCTAAAGGCAGTCGGTCCTGAATATTCATTGGAAGGACTGATGCTGAAACTGCAATACTTTTGCCACCTGATGAGAACTGACTCATTTGAAAAGACCCTGATGCTGGGAAAGATTGAAAGCAGGAGGAGAGGGGATGACAGAGGGTGCGATGGTTGGATGGCATCATCGACTCAATGGACATGAGTTTGAGCAAGCTCAGGGACTTGGTGATGGACAGGGAAGCTTTGCATGCTGCAGTCCGTGGGGTCACAAAGAGTCAGATGTGACAGAACTGAACTGAACTGATGTGTGTCCTAGACATACATACCTATAGTAAAGTTTGATTTCTAGATAGGCCATGGTAAGAAAATATCCTGGCGTCACTACTCTTGCATTTTGGTATCATTGTTAAGTAACATAACGGTTACTTGAGCAATTGATATAACACAAACTGCTAATAAGTGACTAGAAAGCAGTATAAGCTGGACAAATGGATAGTTCACATTTCAGGAGGGACAGGATGGGACTGCTCAAGATTTCATCATGCTGCTTGAACGGCATGCAGTTTAAAGCTTATAAATTCTTTATTTCTGGAATTTCCCACTGAATACTCTGAACAGTGGTTGACCTAGGTAGCTGAAACTGCAGATAAGGAAGGGATAACTGTACCCACTTTATAGTTTACTGGTACACTGAAAACTGTTTGTTCTCTATACTGTAAATATGTATCTTGGTACAGGCTTTGATTCATGGTATTGGGCTTCTCAGGAGGTGCTAGTGGTAAAGAACCCGCCTGCCAATGTAGGAGACATAAGAGATGCAAGTTTTATTCCTCGGTCAGGAAGATCCCATGGAGGATGGCATAGCCATCCACTTCAGTATTCTTGTCTGGAGAATCCCCATGGAAAGAGGAGCCTGGTGGGCTACAGTCCATGGGGTCTAAAAGAGTCGGACACGACTAAAACAGCTTAGCACACACGCACGCATATCACCTATGTGTGAAACTGTCAGAAATAACAGGTTACCAGATTTATAGTATTACAAGGACATCTTATCAACCAAGAAATCAGCACAGGTGAGAGATTAACTGTGATAATTATTTTCTATTAACTCACTCTTATTTCTACCTGCATATAGCATTTTTCAGAGACAATCAGCATATCAAATCATCCAAGTACATGGAGACAGTGCAGGCATTTTTTCCAGTGAAAGTCAGTATCACAAGGGGTATAAGCATGGGGACCTGACATTGTTAGCTCTCATCTCAGGAGAGCTTACCCATGTTGGGCATACCAGAACTAGACTCAAATCTGTGTCTAACTCCAGGGAGTGAGTCTACAGAGAACCAGATGAGGCCCTTGGCACCTCCTCCCCATTTTCATTCTGGTCTGGAGAACAAGTATGCGGCTCTAAGTCTCAGTAAAGAATTCTTGTATAACAATGGCTTGAGAGGTAGCTCAAACATGCAGGTTGGGCATACACAGTAGGAGTGGTAAGTAAGATAGCTCCAACTTGATGATCATTAGCTCTTTGTCAAGCTGGACACACACAAAAAAATGATCCCATGTAAAGGCCATGCTCCAGAGAGGACAACCAGGCCAACTCTGTTTTCATTATGCTTCAGGAGAAGCAGAGGCTTAAAGTTGCATCGCTGACATTTGCATCATTTTGTGAAATCAGGCACTGACAATATTTTTGTCAACAGTAAAATGTGGCTAGGTAAAATACTTTTCAGGCATTCAACTTTTCAGGGAAATGGAACAGGGAATTCAAATAACAAAATGCCATTAAATATGTCTTAGAAAGTAAATTATGTATAACTGATTCAGTTTGATGTACACTTGAAACTAACACAACATTGTAAATCAACTATACTTCAATAAAGATTTTTTTAATAAGAAGATGAATTGTTTATTAGTGTGAAAAAATAGTGAGATTTCTAAGAAAATGAAACAAACTTCCACATGTGGCAAGAAATTTACTTCCAAATGTTAATTAATATACTGAAATTTACATAATTATGTTTCTTATAGGTACATAAGAATGAAAATGGTCTTTTCTGTTTTTTTTTTCTAGCTATATTTTAATTTATTATGAAAAATGTCTTATAGTATTAGTTTACTATTCTAGTATAGCCATATCAAAGGATAATGAAAACATTATAGAATTCTGATTTTTCTGAAAATTATGAAATGATTTTGTTTTACCCAGATGAATCATGGCATAAAAAGGAGATGAATGGGAAAGCTAATTTAAAGAAAAAAAGCTTTATAAGAATCTTCTTTTTTTCCTTAAACATTGGGTTCTTATTTGGTAATTACTATTTTAGTTATACATCTTGTCTGATGCAAAGTTCTTAGATGTTACTGGAGCCTATTATTACTGGATTCTACCATTTAAGTCTTTATAATAGATCCACAAAATGGGAAAATACACCTTTGCTGCCATTTAATAAAACAGATTTGAACTTCCAGCACACTTCACAGTAATTTAAAGATTATGATCAAGTTTCCAGCCAAGCAGATACTGGAAACAGATGTTAGTAGCAAAAAAAAAAAAAAAAGCTTTCTTTTTTTTTTCAATGAAAGCAAATCTATTCTCTATCTTCATTTGTGTCTCTCTGTTGTGATGCATGAGAGTAAAGGGAAGAAAATTGTCATCAAATTCTAGTAAAATATTTGTGTTCAGTCTTGCTTCTGTCGTCCATTGTATTGGGTCTCTCAGCTCATCCCAATAGGACTACTCAGCATGACCCTCCTCATTCCTGATTTGGTAAGGTATTTATTTATGGGTTTTAAAATGTTATACTTCTTGAATGTAGAAAGTTAGAATCAAATATTGGTATGGTTTGTTTAAAAATAGAAAATTGAGTAAAAGTGATTACTTTTATTAGAGTGCTTTTTATTTTCCATTTTATTTAAACTACTTCTTTTCCAAAAATTTTGTGGGAAGCCCAAGTTGCCCATAGTTAATAATGAAGTCTAAAGCTAGAATATATTTTCTGTATGTCTTTTTGTTCTCTTTTTAGTTTATTTTGAATCCTTGTATATTTTCCTGTTGGCCATAATGAGACTACATTTTAAAATATTACATAACCTAGGTTTGCAAAATTTATCAATTATTTCTTTAAGCCAGCTCTCCCTATTTCCTCTAAGTACAGAAAAGAACCTTGTTTGCATTCCTTTCCCATACTATCTGAGGCATTTGTCCCTTATTCTGGTATCTTTATTAATTAACTCACTCATTTAGAAAATCAACTCAGACATCTCATCTTGTTGTTTTGAGGTCTTCCAAATTCCTTTGTGTGAAAAGTGTCAAAGATGAGCAGCAGCCCTACGAAAATTGTACAAGGTATTAATATAATATTATGTATGTACCTCTTCTGGGCTCTGAAATCACTGTGGATCGTAACTGCAGCCATGAAGTTAGAAGACAATTGCTTCTTGGTAGTAAAGCTGTGACAAACCTGGACAGTGTATTAAAAAGCAAAGACATCACTTTGCTGACAATGGCCATATAGTCAAGGCTGGTATCTTTCCAGTAGTCATGTACAGATGTGAGAGCTGGACCAAAAAGAAGGCAGAAAGTCAAAGAATTGATGCTTTCAAACTGTGGCACTGAAGAAGACTCCTGAGAGTCCCTTGGACAGCAAGGAGATCAAATCAGTCAATCTTAAAGGAAATCAACCCTGAATACTCATTGGAAGGACTGATTTTAAAGTTGAAGTTCCAATACCTTGGCCAACTGATGCAAACAGCCGACTTCTTGGAAAAAACCTTGATACTGGGAAAGATTGAAGGCAGAAGGAGAAGAGGGTGACAGAGGATGAGATGGTTGGATGGCGTCACTAATTCAATGGACAGGAACTTTGGCAAACTTTGGAAGATGGTAAAGGACAGTGAAGCCTGATGTGCTGCAGTCCATGGGGTCAAAAAAGGCTGGACATGACTGAGGGACTGAACAACAACAACAAATGTATGTACCTACATTTCCTGTGTTAAGTTTCATGCTTTCCTCACATCAGGATGTTTGGCAAATTTCAGATACTATGAATTGGGCTGTTTATTCTGGGCAATGAGTCCCTGAACAACTGAGATCTGGGAACCCAGAATAGAAAATGTGGTATAGGTCATTATACACAGTATAGTATGGTTCTTTCTATCAGTCCAAGGTGGAGAATTTGGAAGCATCTGTCCTTAAACATCTCTTATATGGAATGTTTCCCTTGCCAAGATTTTAATCCTTTTTACCAAGACTTCCTTGGCATGAATTATGCCTTGAGTTTGTGAAACTTATGCTTCGAGGTATAGGAAGGGTAGATTGCACTAAGCTTTGCCCTAAGATGAAAGTCTTTATAGATGGTGCTTTGGTTTAGCTGTTGCCATGTATCTTAGTTATAAAAAGCTTATTTCTCTAGTTCCTCTCAGAATTCTCTGCCTTTTCTTTTTTTAAAAAAAATGTTTCATTTATTTTTCAAACACTTTCATTTTATGTTTATAAGGCTCATCTTCTTTTAAAAGTTTTTATTACAGTATAATTGACTTACAATGTTGATAATTTCTGCTTTACAGCAAAGTGAATCAGTTATATATATATAACTCTTTTTTTAGATTCTTTTTTAGATTCGTTTCCCACATAGGTCATAACAGAATACTGAGAAGTGTTCCCTGTGCTATACAGTAGGTCTTTATTAGTTATCTATTTTATATAGAGTGATGTGTCTGTGTCAATCCCAGACTCCCAGTTTATTCCCCTAACCCCATTTTCCCACCTGATAACCATAAGTTTGTTTTCTACATCTGTGACTCTATTTCTGTTTTGTAAATAAGCTCATTTGTACCATTTTTCTTTTAGATTACACATATAAGAAATATCATATGGTATTTGTCTTTCTCTGTCTTGACTTACTTCACTCAGTATGACAATCTCTTGGTCCATCCATGTTGCTGTAAATTACTTTATGTCATTTTTTGTGGCTGAATAATATTCCAGTGTATGTATGTACCACATCTTTATCCATTCCTTTAAGTTAATTCCATGTCCTGGCTATTGTAAACAGTGCTCCAACGAACATTTTGAATTACAGTTTTTTCTGGATAAATGCCCAGGAGTGGAATTGCAGGGTCATAATATAGGTCTATTTTTAGTTAGTCTTTTTTTTTTTTTTTTAAGGAACCTCTGTACTATTCTCCATAATGGCTGTACAAATTTACATTTCCACTAACAATCTAGGAGGGTTCCCTTTACTCTTTACCCTCTCCTTCATGTGTTGTTTATAGATTTTTGGTGATGGTCATTCTGACATTATGAGGTACTAGCTCTTTGTAGTTTTGATTTTCATTTCTCTAATAATTAGTGATGTTGAACATCACTAATTTCATGTACTTTGTGGCCATATGTAGATTTCCTTTGTTTATTGGGTTGTTTGGTTGGTTGGTTGGTTGGTTGGTTTTGATATTGAGCTGTTTGAGCTGTTTTATATTTTGGAGATTAATCTCTTATCAGTCACTTTATTTCCAAATCTTTTCTCCCATTGCAAGATAAATTAACAAATGAAAATGTCTTTTCATTTTGTTTATGGTTTCTTCTGCTGTGGAAAAGCTTTTAAATTTAATAAGATCCCATTTATTTAATATTGTTTTTATTTTCATTAATCTAGGAGGTGGATCAAAAAAGTTCTTGCTGTGATTTATGTCAAAGTGTTCTGCCTCTAAGAGTTTTATAGTATCCAGCCTTACATTTAAGTCTTTAATCCATTTTTTGAGTTTATTTTTTGTGTATGGTGTTAGAAAGAGTTCTAATTTTATCTGTTTACATTTAGTTGTCCAGTTTTCCCAGCACTACTTATTGAAGAGATTGTCATTTCTCCATTTTGTATTCTTGCCTCCTTTTTCTTAGATTAGGTAACCATAGGTGCTTAGGTTTATCTGTGGACTTTTTATCCTATTCCATTGATCTATAGTTCTATTTTTGTGCCTGTATCACACTGTTTTATTTACTGTAGCTTTGTAGTGTAGTCTGAAGTCAGGGAGCTTGATACCTCCAGCTCCATTTTTTCTTCTCAAGATTGCTTTGGCTATTTGGAGTCTTTGTGTCTCCATATAAATTTAAATTTTTTTTGTTATAATTATGTGAAATTATTTTCTAATTTCTAACAAATTTGTTAACACATTTTCTAATTTTATTCTAATTCTCTTCCTTTTCTTGACAATCTTCAATATCTTCAGGGTCTCATGTAGAAAAATAAATCTTTCTTGATTTAATTTTTGACTGCAATTCATGACTGAATAAGTAGGTTCGGAATAAGTAGGTTTGCAGCTATTGATTCCTTTACTGTTTCATTCAGCCAAGACATCCATTTTTTTCATTGGGTGTATTATGCCATTTTATCTACAAAATTCTAAAACTTTTCATGTAGAGAAAACCATACCTGGAATGAATCATGCAGAGTTTTTCTATCTTTGAAGACAAGGACACTGGTCCTAAAGACTTTGTTCTGCCTGGCACCTTCCATTCACATACAGGGAAATATAAAGTGATGTCTGAATTTCTGACAAGCATCCTAGAATTTAAAATTCAAGAAAGTTTTATTTCTTTCAAGCTACTTTACATTATTAGAAGGTTTTATACTTATTATAATAATGCTACCATTGCTACAGTCCTCTTTTGAAGTTATTATTCTTTTATATTTGTACCTTGCTTTTTGCCAAGACTAGGCATGATTTTTTTTAAATAATTCAGTTTATGTGGTTTATAAGGTTGAATCTGATTTGATTTCAAAACATATACCAGAAATTACTTTTTTGGCTATGACTCTGATGTTAGCATGCTTATTATTTTTCTCATTTGCCTTGTTCATAAAAGTGAAATGTAGAATGTGCACTACATGACCTCTTAGTCTGTGAAACTGTTTGCCTGTCTGTAAGAGTTATTATTAAGTCAAAAGGTGAGGCAGATTCTGACTAAATATTCTTATTATAAAATAAAAATTATTATCTTAATTGTATTTGCATATTTTATTTTACCATAATTTTAGTATTTTCCTTTGAAAATGAATTAACTCTTTAATGCCCAAGTAAGCATAAGTTTACTGTCTAATGAACTAAGAACAACTGACTTGATAAAAGTCTCATGTTGTGTAGTTGTCATTTTTAGATGACACTAAACTCAGTTTGCAGTTTTATAAGTACAGACATATGTTGAACTTTCTGTTTTGTTCTGTATTCATGGGTGCTGTGCTTAGTTGCTCAGTTGCATCTGACTGTTTGTGACCCCATGGACTTTAGCATGTCAGGCTCCTCAGTCCATGAGGATTCTCCAGGCAAGAATACTGGAGTGGGTTGTCATGCCCTCCTCCTGGGGATCTTCCCAACCCAGGGACAGAACCAAGGCCTCCCACATTGCAGGCAGATCCTTTACCACCACAGCCACCAGGGAAGCCCGTGTTAATGGTTATTTGTATATAGTTCTTAATTGAGATATTACTATAATTTGAACCTAATTGAATAAGCTTAACTTATGATAGCTTTTATTTGACTCAATTGATAGCTTGGGCCTTCATCAACAATAAGGCATAGAAGTTGAGGAGGTATGTCTGCATATTTTAGCAAATTGAATGTTGCAGGGAAAAAAATGGATGATCTGAATAACAGATAATTATATCAGAACCCAAGGGAAAACTGATTATGGACTAAATCTAGAAATGAAAGTAGACTGGATTCTAATTTCATAAGTAATCTCAAATTGTATCTTTCTATGTATAATATCACTGAATGAATGGCAATACTATTAGTTTAGAGAAATGTTACCATTATTAGTTCTTTTCTACAATAATATTTTATGTTAAATGATATAAACAATTCATATAAAAGTGTTCAAAGTTTATAAATTAGATATTTTTTCTTTTTTTATTGAAGTATAGTTGATTTACAGCGTTCTGCCATTCTCTGCTGTACAGCAGTATGACTCTGGAATACATGTATATAAATTCTTTTTTATATTATTTTCCATTATGGTTTATCACAGGATATTGAGTATAATTCCCTGTGCTATATATTAAGACTTTATTGTTTTTCCATTCTAAGTATAATAATTTTCATCTACCAACCCCAAATTCCCGTTTGTGCCATATTTTAGATTCCACATATAAATGATACTATATGGTATTTTCTTTATCTTTGTGACTTACTTTACTTAGTATGATAATCTCTACTTTTATCCACCTTGCTGCAAATAGCATTATTTTGTTCATTTTATGGCTTAGTTTTCTATTGTATCTGTGTAGCACATCTTTATCCATTCATCTGTTGATGGACGTTTAGTTGTTTCCATTTTGGCTATTGTGAATACTGTTGCTATGAATATAGGAGTACACATATCTTCTTGAATTATAGTTTTGTCCAGGTATATTCTGAAGAGTGGAATTGCTGGATTGTATGGTAATTGTATTTTTAGTTTTTTTAGGGAACCTCCATACTGTTTTCCATAGTGTCTGTACCAACTTACATTCCCATCAACACTGTAAGAGGGTTCCCTTTTCTCCAAACTCTCTCCAGCATGTCATTTGTAGACTTTTTAATGATGGCCATTCTGATCATTGTGAGATGGTACCTCATTGTAGTTTTGATTTCCATTTCTCTAACGATTAGTGACGTTTAGTATTTTTTTTTTCATGTGCCTGCTGGCCATCTGTATGTCTTCTTTGGAGAAATATCAATTTAGGTATTCTGCCCATTTTTCAGTTGGGTCATTTTTGTTGTTGTTGTTGAGTTGTACAAGCTATTTGTTATTTTGGAGATTAATCCTTTGTTGGTCACATCATTTGCAAATCTTTTCTCCCATTCTGTTTTTGTCTTTTTTTATGGTTTCCTTTACTATACAAAAACGTATATATTTGATTAAGTCTTATTTGTCTATTTGTGTTTTTATTTCTATTGCCTTGGAAGACTGACCTAAAAAAAAATATTCATATGATTTATGTCAGAGAATGTTTTGCCTACATTTTCTTCTAGGAGTTTTTTGGTGTCATACCTTAAGTCTTTAAGGCATTTTGAACTTATTTTTGTGCATGGTGTGGAAGTGTGTTTTAACTTCATTGATTTATGTACAGCTGTCCAACTTTCCCAGTGCCACTCACTGAAAAGGCGTTCTTTCCCCCACTTTATAGTCTTGTCTTCTTTGTCAAATATTAACTGACCATAATTATGTAGGTTTATTTCTAGGCTCTCTCTTCTGTTCTACTCACTGATCTTTATACCTGTTTTTGTGCCAGTACTACACTATTTTGATTACTGTAGCTGTGTAGTATTCTGAAGTCTGGGAGACTCTTGCTTTGTTTCCCACCTCCCCCCTCAGGATTGCTCTATCAATTCTGGGTCTTTTATGGTTCCATATAAATTTTTGGATTATTTGTTCTACTTATGTGAAAAATGTCATGATAATTTAAAAGGGATCGCATTAAATCTATAGATTGCTTTGGGTAGTGTTCCCATTTTAATAATATAAATTCTTCCAAGGTAAGAGCAGGGATATCTTTCCATTTCTTCTTTTTATTTCCTTTATTAACATTTTATAGTTTTCAATATATGTCTTTCACCTACTTGGGCGAGACTTCCTAAGTGACTGATGTTGTATTTGTGATTTTAAAAGATTTTTTTTTTTACATTCCCTTTCTAATATTCCATTATAAATATAAAGGAATCCAACTGATTTCTGAATGTTATCTTGTATCCTGCTACTTTGCTGAATTAATTTATTAGATCTAGTAGTTTTTTGTGGAGCCCTTAGGGTTTTCTCTGTATAGTATCATGTCATCTGCATATAGTGACAGCTTTACCTCTTCCTTTCCAATTTGGGTACATTTTCTTTTTCTTTTCTGATTGTTGTTGAAGATCATAATGTGGAAGAAAAGTTGAAGAGAGTAGGCATCCTTGCCTTGTTCTAGATTTTAGTGGAAGGCTTTCAGCTTTTCACCATTAGTGGTAGATTTGTCATTATTCATTTTTCAGTCTCTCAGGCAAGTCTGACTCTTTGCAACCCCATGGATTGCAGCATGCCAGGCTTCCCTGTCACTTCACCATCTCCAAGTGAAGTGAAGTGAAGTCGCTCAGTTGTGTCTGACTCTTTGCAACCCCATGGACCATAGCCTACTATGCTCCTCCGTCCATGGGATTTTCCAGGCAAGAGTACTGGAGTGGGTTGCCATCTCCTTCTCCAGAGGATCTTCCTGACCCAGGGATCGAACCCCGGTCTCCCGCACTGTAGGCAGACGCTTTCACCATCTCCCAGAGCTTGCTCAAACTCATGTCAGTTGAGTCAGTGATGCCATCCAACCATCTCCTCCTCTGTTGTCTCCTTCTCCTCCTCCCTTCTTTCTTTCCCAGGATCAGGGTGAGTAGACTTTTCATATCAGATGGTCACAGTGTTGGAGCTTCAGCTCCAGCATCAGTCCTTCCAATGAATATTCAGGACTCATTTCTCTTACAATTGACTGGTTTGATCTCCTTGCAGTCCAAGGGACCCTCAAAAGTCTTCAACACCACAGTTCAAAAGGATCAGTTCTTTGGTGCTCAGCCTTCTTTATGGTCCAACTGTCATATCCATACATGACTACTGGAAAAACCATAGAATTGACTAGAAGGACCTTTGTTGGAAAAATAATGTCTCTGCTTTTTGATATGCTGTCCAGTTTTATGATAATTTTTCTTCCAAGAAGCAAGCATCTTTTAATTTCATGGCTGTCAATGATTTTTATTATATCAAGATAGATTCCCTATATTCCCACTTTGGTAATATTTTTTTTTATCATGAATGCATGTTGAATTTCTCATGCTTTTTCTTCATGTGTTGTGATGATCATGTGGTTTTACTTTTCTTTTGTTAATGTTATGTATTACATTCTTTGATTGCATATTTTGAATCACCTTTGTGAACATGGAATGAGTCCCACTTGGTTGTGGTGTATGATCTTTTTTATGTGCTGTCGAGTTCTGTTTACTAATATTTTGTTGAAAATTTTTGCATCTGTGCTCATCAAATATATTAGTCTATAATTTTCTCTTTTGGGGAGTGTCTTTGTTATCAGGGTGATGGTGGCTTCATAGAATGTCTTTGGAACTGTTCCCTCCTCTTCAATGTTTTGGAAGTTTGAGAAGAATTGGTATAAGTTCTTCTTTGTATGTTTGATAAAATTTGCCTTTGAAGCCATCTGATCCTGGACTTTTGTTTGTAGGAGGCTTTTTTAAATTATTATTTTTGCAGAGTCTGTTTCTCCTCTAGTAATTGATCTGTTCAAATGATCTATTTCTTGATTCAATTTTGGTGAGCTGTATATTTCTAGAAAGTAATCAATTTCTTCTACACTGTCAACTTTGTTAGTGTATAATTGTTCATAGAAATCTCCTATGTTATTTTTGTATTTCTATGGTATCAGTTGAAATTTATCCTTTTTTATTTCTTATTTTATTTGGGCTTTTCTCTCTTTTGTTCCACTTGATGAGCATGGCCAGAGGTTTAGCAATTTTGTTTACCTTCAAATCAGATATTTATAAATAATAAAAATACTGGACTATTATGGTTATTGGTGTGGTTTATTTTCTGAAATAAATTTCAAAATTACATTACATTTCAGATTTTGGAAAAAAAGTAAGGAAGTCAGTAAGGAAGAAGGAGAAATATCTAAGTCCATGGAAAAATTAGAGTATATTCTTTTATAAACCATGGCCAATTTTATGCATGCTCATAGATGGATATTGAAGGAAAAAGTTTAAATTTGAAATTAAATTAGTTAAAGCCAGTTGTTAAATTTAGCACTTAAGATGACTACAAAAGGAAGAGAAAAAAATTATAATACCAAGGAATATGGGCCCAAACTCCAAAAGTAGAAAGAGGAAGTATAATAGTTTCTGAAAAAATTAATTTACTTGAAAACAGCAGCTTGTGCTTGCAAACCACTAATGTAAACAATGCTACTTTCAAAGCAGTGTTGATAATTTAAAGTTAGAAAATAGTAAGATGTTGTAATACAGTGATATGATAAGGGATAAAAAGCTGGACACCTAAGTGGCCATCAGTGTCCTTGAAAGAACCAATGGTGCCAGAAATGACTGTGTGATCTACCTAGAAAAGCAAGTAAAAAGTAGAAAAGTAAACAATTCTAAGAACAAGCAAATGTGAAAGTCCTAGTGATGTAAAGAGAAGAGATAATTACTGGCCAGTTCTAAGGCTTGCATTGTATGTGGAATCTCTGTATAGCAGAGAAGCTAAAGTCAGATATTAGTGTCCTCTGAGTTCATGATAATTGAATGAAAAACAGGAATAAATATTGGAGAGTGATTTCTGGTGAAGTGAATAAATTTTTAAGAGTGAGACATCCTGGAATGTTCATATGTGCATGCATACACGCATACATATGTAAATACACATTTTAAATTAGTATATGCAAAAGTTAACTAAATTTAAATATTTTAAAATTATATATTTGGTTGGCCAAAATATTCATTCAGGTTTTCCCATAAGATAGTACAGAAAAACCTGAACGAACTTTTTCGCCAACCCAATGTAAACAATAATACATAACTTAATTGCTTAATTTTTCAAATAAAACTATTTAGCTCAAATTTTACTCACTGGCAGAATTTCTGGAAAGATATTTGCCAGATAGTGTGAGTAGAATTGTTTATTTTGTAAACCTAATTATATGAGGAAATTAATGAAAAAATCAAGATTGAGTATGTTACTGTGTCACCTTAGAATAACTATGATTGGTCTATTCAGTCAGTTTGACTGATTTAGAGTATCAGCCCCAACTATTAGTTAGGAAGAGTAACAAACTAAGTAAAACTAATTTTTCTTTTTAAATTCATAATGACTCTGTTGCTTTGGCTCTGCTGTCAATCACAACCAATTTGTTTATTATTTTTTTAATCACAAGATACACAGTTTTGTACTCTGAATTTTTATATGTGTTAAGTCGCTCAGTCGTGTCCAACTCTTTGCAAGCCCATGGACCATAGCCCACCATGGTCCTTTGTCCATGGGATTCTCCAGGAAAGAATGCTGGAGTGGGTTGCCATTTCCTTAAAACAGGTATTTCATTTCAAAATTTTGAATCCATGTAGGACATTTTTTAAACCAGTACACTTATTGGCATAAATGCACAGACAGCATCTCAACATTATGTTGTCAGATGCATCTCTGTGTAATAACTTGCAGATATTCTTGTCAATTTTGAGTTAAATTATGTACAAAATGTTACTTATCAGTTTTAAAATTTTGATTAGAATTTATATCCCTAGTATAAGTTTTTATAATTCATGTTGCCATTGTTTTTGAGGTCCCAGAGCTGATGAGACAAAAAACATAGTAAAGTTATAGGTACTTTTCTGCTTTGAAAATGCAAGTACTTTTATAAGGTCAAAAATAGGTAAGGAAAATAGAGGCTTTGCTGTGTGATGAGAGAGTAACTTTTTTTAATGCTTAGCGCTACAGGTATTGTTAAATGAAATAGGGTAGTCTTCTACCTTTACTAATTGTGTAATGCAAGTGTGAAAAAATATTTTTAAAATCAAACATTAACTGAAATTTTAAATCATTTTTTCAAAAAGCACTTTTATGAAACTCAAACATTATTCCATTCTTGGTCCTGAAGGAGTATAATTCCAGTTTACTAATATTAAATACAGCCCTAGATTAAGCACTTCTCTTCTTATTTCTTTTTATAACAGCCTTATCTTTTTGCAGCCTTGTACATTATAGCTTCAACAGGTACCTCACTGCCTCCTAGTCCATTATAGTATTACATTTGTTACACTTTATGTACATGCTCTCTTTTGTACTACTACAAACATACACTGGAGTGGGTTGCCATTTCCTTCTCCAGTGCATGAAAGTGAAAAGTGAAGATGAAGTCGTTCAGTCGTGTCCGACTCTTAGCGACCCCATGGACTGCAGCCTATCAGGCTCCTCCGTCCATGGGATTTTCTAGGCAAGAGTACTGGAGTGGGGTGCCATAGCCTTCTCCGTTAGTGTGCTTAGATCTTTTAAAAGTTCCTTTAAACATGCTCATGACTATAATGCTATAAAGAAAATCATAAATAAAGGGGCTTCTAGTTTGTTTGAAACACCCATTTTTCTAAAAGCTTCTTTCAAATTTTTTCATGCTAATTACCAGTTTATTTAATAGAACTATTACTTTCAAGAAATATAGTGACAAGGTCTAAAGAAAAACTATTTGGGAAATAGTGTACTATTTAGATTTTGTGAAAGACTACATTTCCATCTATAGGAAAATGTTTAACATGTTCCTTTACCTTTGATGTTTACATAGTACAAATGAAAAATTTTTCATTCTGGATATTATAAAAGGGTAAAGTGTCCTAAAAGTTTCCTCATTTTTCACTACACTTTGAAGACATTTAAAATGTTGTCAGCTTTTGGTTTGCTGTGTTACTCTAAGGAAGCATCATTATGTCTCTGCAGTGCTAATCAGATGATTATTTTGGTATTTGTCAAAATAAGCAATTTTTTTTCTTTTAACTTATTGGTGCTGATTTTTATGATTAAGAGATTTTCTAATATTAAGCTGTCTATGTTCTTGGCTATGGTGTATTGTATATATGTTGTATAAATTTTTTAATATGAAAAATATAAATAGATATGACTATACTATAAATAAATGTAATCTTTGATTTTTCTGTTTGGGATGTCAAAATTAAAATGAAATCAGAAACAAATGAATTAGAGACATCTTAATTTTTTATTTCTTGGTTAAAATTAATTTATTTAATTGGAGGTTAATTACTTTACACTGTTGTGGTGGTGTTTTGCCATACACTGACATGAATCAGCTATGGGTGCACATGTGTCCCCCCATCCTGAACCCCTCTCCTACCCCTCACATCTCCATCCCTCTGGGTTGTTCCAGAGCACTAGCTTTGAGTGCCCTACTTCATGCATCAAACTTGCACTGGTCATCTGTTTTACATAAAATAATATACATGTTTCAATGCTATTCTGTCAAATCATCCCACCCTCGCTTTCTCCCACATTGTCCAAAAGTCTGCTCTTTACATCTGTGTCTCTTTTGCTGTCTTGCATATAGGGTTGTTGTTACCATTTTTCTAAATTTTATATATATGCTTTAATATACTATATTGGTGTTTCTCTTTCTGACTCACTTAACTCTGTATAATAGGCCACAGTTTCATCCATCTCATTAGAACTGACTCAAATGTGTTCTTTCTTTTAGTTGAGTAATATTCCATTGTGTATATGTACCACAACTTTCTCATCAGTTCTTCTGCCACTGGACATTTAGGTTGCTTCTATGACCTCGCTGTTGTAAACAGTGCTGCATTGAACATTGGGGTACATGTATCTCTTTCAATTCTGTTTCCTCAGTGTGTATGCCTAGCAGTTGTGATTGCTGGGTCATATGGCAGTTCTATTTGCAGTTTTTTAAGGAATCTCCACACTGTTCTCCATAGTGGCTGTACTAGTTTGCATTCCCACCAACAGTGCAAAAGGGTTCCCTTTTCTCTACACCCTCTCCAGCATTAATTATTTGTAGACTTTTTGATGGCAGCCATTCTGACTGGCATGAGATGGTACCTCATTGTGGTTTTAATTTGCATTTCTCTGATAATGAGTGATATTGAGCATCTTTTTATGTGTTTGTTAACCATCTGTAGAGACATCATAATTTAATACACACTTTGTGTGGTAGAAATTATGTAAGTTACAACCAATATGTACAGTTATTTCCATGATGGATTATATTTTACATAATCAAAATGCTTGGGTATTTTTAGAGCTAACTGTGCAAAGAAAGGATTAAATCACAGAAATTCATTAAAAGAATTTTTGGACCCTCTACTAAACAAAAAAGGTACAGCAAAGTTTATACAGCAACTTTTGCTGTACAGCGAAATTAATCAGTTATACATATATCCACACTTTTTTAGATTCTTTTCCCCAAGTGGCTCAGACGGTAAAGTGTCTGCCTACAATGCAGGAGACCTGGGTTCAATCCCTGGGTCGGAAAGATCTCCTAGAGAAAGAAATGGCAACCCACTCCAGTATTCTTGCCTGGAAAAACCCATGGACGGTGGAACCTCGTAGGCTACAGTCCGTGGGGTCGCAAAGAGTCGGACATGGCTGAGCAACTTCACTTTCCCAGATAGGTCATCACAGAGTTTTGAGAAGAGTTCTCTGTGCTATACAGTAGGTTGTTGTTGGTTTTTTCTTTTATATAGTAACATGTATATGCTAATCCCAAACTTTTAATTTAAATCTCCCCACCCTTTCCCATTTGGTAACCATAAGTTTGTTTTCTACATCTATGAGTTTATTTCTGTTTTGTATATAAGTTCATTTGTGTTATTTGTTTTAGACTCTTTTTAGTGGAAAATATAGGCAGAGCACTCTTTGACATAAATAGTAGTAATATCTTTTTGGATTTGTCTTCTAGAATAATGAAAATAAAAACAAAAATAAAACAAATGGCATCTAATTATACTTAAAAACTTCATAGCAAAGTGAAGTGAAGTCACTCAGTCGTGTCTGACTCTTTGCGACCCCATGGACAGTAGCCTACCAGGCTCTGCCATCCATGGGATTTTCCAGGGAAGAATACTGGAGTGGGCTGCCATTTCCTTTGCCAGGGGATCTTCCCAACCCAGGGATCGAACCGGGTCTCCTGCATTGCAGACAGACGCTTTACCGTCTGAGCCACCAGGGAAGGCCAAGAGGAGGTGCCTAGATCAGGGCCTATTGTCTATGGCAAGTGGCCAGATTGTGCCTGAATCCAATCACCCTGTTGTGAAGTGGCACAGTCCTGTACCACTCTTAGTGACTCCATGGACTGCAGCCTACCATGCTCCTCCATCCATGGGATTTTCCAGGCAAGAGTACTGGAATGGGTTGGCATTTCCTTCTCTAGAGGATCTTTCTGACCCAGGGATTGAACCTGGGTCTCTCGCATTGTAGGCAGACGCTTTACCGTTTGAACCACCAGGGAATCAAGGAAACCATAAACAAAACAGAAAGACAACCTACAGAATGGAAAAAAATATTTGCAGATGATGTAATCAACGAAGGATTAAAACTTCAAAATATAAAAACAGCTCATGTAGCTCAATATGAAAACAAACAATCCAGTTGAAAAATGGGCCAGAGGCCTAAATAGGCATTTCTCCAAAGAAGCCAATCAAATAATATGGCCAGTAGGCACACGAAAAGATGCATTACATCACTAATTATTTGAGGAATGTAAATCAAAACTACAATGAACTATCACCTCACTCTGGGCAAAATGACCATCATCAAAAATTCTACAAATAATAAATTCTGGGGACAATGTGGAGAAAAAGGAACCCTCTTACACTTTTGGTAGGGATGCTAATTGATATAGCAGCTATGGAGATTCTTTAACAAACTAAAAATAGAGTTACCATATGACTCTTCAACCTGATACCTGTGCATATATCCAAAGAAAACCATAATGCAAAAAGGTACACACACCCCAGTATTCATAACAGCACTATTTACAATAGCCAACAAATGGAATCAACCTAAATATCCTTCTACAGAGAAATGAATACAGAAGATGTTGCGTACACACACACACACAAACTATGGAATATTATACACCACAGGAAAGAAAGAAATGATGCTATTGCAGCAACATGGATGGACCTAGCAATCATCTTACTAAATGAAGTATGATTACTCATTATTCAATGTAATTTAAAAGAGAATGAAATACAGCATCATAAGCATTCCTTATGGCAAACAATAGCCCAAATACTCAAGACTTTCACAGATCAAAATGGAGACAATTGGATTTATGAAGCATTTTCATGACGCAGAGAGGAATGATTACCAATCATCCTGACCTTGCCAAATTGTATCTTCACTTTTGTTTTAAAGTATCTGCTTTGGACTAAATGTGTAGAAAAACAAATATTTTCAAATTTTATTTCAATCTTGAGAAGTGAAGTTGCTCAGTCATGGGAGACTCTGCTATCCTATGAACTGTAACCTACCATGCTCCTCTGTCCATGGAATTTTCCAGGCATGAGGACTGGAGTGGGTTGCCATTTCCTTCTCCAGGGGATCTTCTGACTCGGGATAGAACCCAGGTCTCCTGTATTGCAGACAGACACTTTACCCTCTCAGCCACTGGGGAAGCCCAATCTTTCAATCTTCAATGTGTTTAAAAATACTGACCTTTTTTCAGATCTTTTGGAAAACAATTTATAAATAATTTTGTGTCATTGTTAAAGAGGGATAGCAAATTAAATATTTTTTTTTCAGATCTTTTGAAATGTGTGATACCTTTTAGAGGTTATTTTTAAAAAGTGAAACTATCCCTCAAAGAAATGTAACTGTGAAGAGCTAGGGATCAAGGGTTATTGTTTAACTATCTTGTGTAACCCTTATATACACCCAATGGACAGGTGCTTTTATTATTCCCCTTATGCAGATGGGAAACTGAGGCACAGGAATGTTAAATTGTTCCAGGTCACCAGTTGATAATAGAGCTGTGATTCAGGTACCAGAATGCCTGATTCCAAGTCATGTGTAAAATCTTGAGTTGGTACTGTGTCTGAAAATATGTTCCCAGAATGTTGTGGTGCAATGTGATTTATCATGAGATTCTAAATATGGAGAATTAAATTGGTAAAATTCATTGTAACGTATTTCCTGGGGAGAATATGAGGAAATACTCTTCTGTTAATAAACCTGTTTTGATCTACTTTTCTATAGTGAAATTGAATTTTAATAGAATTCCAACTAATTATAATTCAAAGAAGCTTCTGCCTTTTAAAAAAAGTAAATCATTTATCATGAAATGAATGTGAGAGACAATGAGATATCTATCTAGGTAAATAATTTATGGTTGAGTGTAAAATAGTAAGATTTAGACTAAAGACTTAAGGACAGATTGAGAATTATTTCTTCCTCTGCTTGCCAAAAGCTGTTAGACTGTCACAGAGGGTAGAATGAAAGAAATACTGCTTCTCCCTATTCTCTAGCTCTATCAGGACTAACATCTATGCTCTCATGATGGAACATTCAAACTGTACTTTTAGAGTAGAACAAATATAAAGGAAGAGACAGGCATAAAAATTAAAATTTCTGTTTTAATACTTTAAAAAAGTACTTCTTTATTGATCAACTGATGTGAAGCACTGAGTCACTGGAAAAGACTGCTGCTGGGAAAGATTGAGGGCAGGAGAAGGGGACTACAGAGGATGAGATGGTTGGATGATATCACCGACTCAATGGACGTGAGTTTGAGCAAGCTCTGGGAGTTGGTGATGGACAGGGAAGCCTGGAGAGCTGTAGTCCGTGGGGTTGCAAAGAGTGAGACACAACTGAGTGACTGAACTGAACTATTGGTTTGTTACAACTAAGATTATTAATAACACACTTGCAGTAGAGTAACATTTCCAAGGGAAATATTGGAAACTAAAATGAATATCTATGTAATTATGTTAATAAACTTGTATTGAACACTTGGCACTTTGTCAGAGTCTTTCCATTGATTATATCATTTAATCTTCACCACTCTCCTCATTTTATAAAGGAGAAAAGAGAAGCCAAAACAGTTTATAGGACTTTAATAAGATTAACTCCAACCTAATTCAGACTAATCACAAATCTAGATGATTGTAGAAATTTCCACCAGCATTGTTGATCATTTACTGATCTCTGTGGGTCATTATGTAACTCACATTAACAAACAATGCACAGAAGCTGCACCATTTTGTATTCCCACCAATAGTGTACAAGGGTTCCAGACCTTTGCACTCTTGCCAATACTTATTTCTTGTATTTTTGATAATAGGTATTCTAACAGGTGTGAGGTAACATCTCATTGTGGTTTTGGTTTACATTTCCCTGATGATTAGTGATGTTGAGCATCTTTTCACTTAGTCTCTGGCCATTTGCGTATCTTCACTGGGAAAATATTTATTCAGTTCTTCTGCCCATTGTTTTGAGAACAAAATTGCAACCTACTGCTGTATTCTTGCTTGGGAAATACATGGACAGAGGAGCCTGATGGGCTACAGTCTACGGGGTTGCAAAAGAGTCAGACATGACTTAGCTACTGAACAACAACAACAAAATAAGAATAGCCTCAGTTCAGTTCAGTCGCTCAGTCATGTCCGACTCTTTGCGATCCCATGAACCGCAGTATGCCAGGCCTCCCTGTCCATCACCAACTCCCAGAGTCAACCCAAACCCATGTCCATTGTGTTGGTGATGCCATCCAACCATCTCATCCTCTGCCATCTCCTTCTCCTCCTGCCCTCAGTCTTTTCCAGCATCAGGGTCTTTTCAAATGAGTCAGCTCTCCGCATCAGGTGGCCAAAGTATTGGAGTTTAAGCTTCAACATCAGTCCCTCCAGTGAACACCCAGGACTGATCTCCTTTAGGATAGACTGGTTGGATCTCCTTGCAGTCCAAGGGACTCTCAAGAGTCTTCTCCAACACCACAGTTCAAAAACATCAATTCTTTGGTGCTCAGCTTTCTTTATAGTCCAACTCTCACATCCATACATGACTACTGGAAAAACCATAGCCTTGACTAGACGGACCTTTGTTGGCAAAATAATGTCTTTGCTTTTTAATATGCTGTCTAGGTTGGTCATAATTGTCATAAATATTCTGTACTAAAAATTGATTACTTGAAACTTATAATAATACAGTAATGTTTACTGTCATCATTTGAAATTAATATTCTGTTAATGATAGATAAATACTTATAAAATCTTTGAAGCAGTATATTTGTCTTAAATAAATAGTAGCCTCCTTTATTGAATTTAGTTTATGAACTCTACTTTCCTATTTAACTTGTATCTAATTTTAGCAAGGCAACTTCTTATTTAGAGACAAGTCAATTCAAATAAATAGTAAAGAATTTGAGAAAGATTTAATAGAGGAAAAATTCAAGTTTTTGTTAAGTACAAATCCAAAATAGTAATAATGGAAAATCAGAACGAGGCTTCAAATTCAGCTAATACTTCCAGTCACTGGGGTGGTAGTGGTAATACTTTCCTACTATCAAATATCCAGTGGGGCAACAAACTCAGAGGTGATGCAGGGTATCTAATTCAAGAATTAATGGACAGAGCAAGTTAGCCCTTCTGCAGTGTGGCTCTTTTATTTATTTTCCTTTTTGGCTACCCAGAAAGAATGTTTTGTCAGCTAGCAATGGCTATAAAAAGCAAAATGCTAAACATAATTTTTGGAGAATAGAGGGAAGCACAAGAAAAGATAAAGAAAAGGAAAAAAAAAGGTCAAAAGAAGGTAAAATTTTGAAGGTCTTAAGTGATAAAGGGGTAGAAGAAATTGTTTGAGAAAGAATAGGAAGAAGAAAGAATGAAAAGCTGCTGAAATTATGCAGCAATGAGGGGACATTAGTACCTAAGACCACTTTCTGTGCCACTGAGGGGCTAGCCAGAATAGTCACAGCGTTTGAGAGTGTGGAGTGTGGCCTTCCACCAGGGGCTGTTAAAAGCTATAGAGTACACATTCCACACTGGTTTCATCATACCTAATTTGTGTTCAAAATACTTTGTTTTGTAAAATATGAAAATGTACCATGTAACTTACAAACATTATCCTCATAGGCCTAGGCGTAAATATTTGATTGCTGAAGGAGTTAATTTCCAGCATTGTTAGCTCTTGTTTTCAAATATGAAAACAAATTATATACTACTGTTCTTTTCCATATTCCCCAAGTATTCCTATTTCAGATATTGAAATCACTTAATAAATATTTGTTGAATTATTTGTTAAGTGAATGAATAACCTACATTGTGATCAGGGCATAAAGACTTTGATGTTTCTCCAGTTTGAAGTAAATATTAATTCAATTGTTACAGAATATGTGGAAAAATTATGTTAGTATCTTATCTTCTTGATAGTAATCCCTGTGTGGGCTTATGGATTTAAATGAAATTATCCTTCACTTCAAGGATTCAATAGAACCCTTGCAAAACAATGATATAGGATATCCCTTAAATTTCTTCTTGTATCGAAACAAGCTCATATTTCAAAATATAGCTCAAAATTTAGCTCAGGATTCAAAATATAGCCACTTATTAACTGTATGTTTTTGGACAAATCATTTATCCCCTTGGTATCTCAGTATCCTGATCTGAAAAATGGCTCAATTTTACCTCATAAAAGTTTTATGAGTATTAAGTGAGTTAATATTTGGAAACATTTAGACAAGCTATTGCTTCAGAGTTAGTGTTATAGAAGACTTTGCTAGGATTAAAATTTGGGCTAATTTCCTGTTGTTGTCTCCTGTCTCCAGACAATTAGATCAAACTTTAGTTACTCTGCTTAGCTTTTGTAACAGCCAGAGCAGTATCAAATAAATCAAATGTCTTTTCCACATTTATATCACATCTGGCTAAGACAAAAATCATGGAATGGCTTGACCCTCAAAATGTGAGAACTGAGAAGGAGCGGCATCTGTCTCCTCCATCTGTTTAACCAAGATTTCTTAATTATCTGTAAAAAGATCTCTGATCTGAATCACTCACTGTTCAGCTTAGTGAACTATATCTTGTGACATACATTGGAACCTTGTGCATTCATTAAGATTATCAACTTCCTGACTGCTGATACTTGCCATGAGGATGAGGAGGGCTAACAATGACCGTATATTACCCAAGTGCACTGTTATTTTGATGAGCATAATTAAAGGATTACTCTTGGAGCTTTATGTTGTTTAATCTAGTATCTCCTGTTTTTGTTGTAGATACTCATTTTTTTCCAAAATCAAGTCACTGTCACTAATTGTTCCCTCCAGTGATGCTTATCTGCTGCTGATGTTTTGAAGCAATTGATGTTGATGTTACATTGGTTCAAATTATACTTGTGTTTGCCCTTGAAGCTTTTTGGCTGTCCATCTTGTACTTGGTTGCATTCCTCACCTCATCATGTAGCAGCTGCTTTGGCATTCTTTTTTTATTTTTCATTTGCTTCGCTTGTTGAAATGTAAGAACTTGGCTTCATTGCCAATATTTTAATAGTGTTCAGAAGTATCATTATTGATTTTGATATTGATGCTATTTGGTAATGAATGGCAATGAATCTTCTCCCCAAGTTGAAAAGACTTTTAAAAATGAGTCTAAATCTCTTGCCATTAGAGCTCCTTGGGAGGCCATCATTTCAGAAGCTGGCTGTGTAGCTTGAAGCTAGAGGCTGGTTATGCTTGTTTTTCATGGTTCCTATTGTGGAGCTGAATAATGGACATTTTTCTTCAGTTTGGTAGTGTAACATGCCTGTGATAATTTTATACTTGAGTGGATTTCATTTATAATCTTGCTATGGAGGATCAACATAACTCTCATGTCACAGACTAGACTTAATATTTGACATTTTAAAAATGTAGTTGTTAGATATTAAGAAGCATTTTTAAATTTTTAGTTCATTTACTTTTTGTTGGAGGATATTGCTTTACAATATAAGGATGAAACATGAAACATAAAAGCATAAAACTTTTTTTAAAAAGGTTTGTTTAATATTTAGAAAAGGCTTCTCTCCCTAAACCTATATCACACATTTTATTCATATTTGTCTTGTGTGTGTTTCTTCCCTCCTACTAGACACAACCAAACAGAGGAAGAAGTCCTCAGTAATTTTTGCATTTTTCAAAACAAAGACCCAATAAGAAATGATAAAGTGACTTGCTGTTTCTTTTGTTTTATAAATATATATGAAAAATAAAAGTGTTAGTTGCTCAGTCATGTCTGACTCTCTGCGACCCCGTGGACTTCAGCATGCAGGCCTCCCTGTCCATCATACTCAAACTCATGTCCATTGAGTCAGTGATGCCATCCAGCCATCTCATCCTCTGTCGTCCCCTTCTCCTCCTGCCCTCAGTCTTTCCCAGCATCAGGGTCTTTTCAAATGAGTCAGCTCTTCACATCAGGTGGCCAAAGTATTGGAGTTTCAGCTTCAACATCAGTCCTTCCAGTGAACATCCAGAACTGATCTCCTTTAGAATGAACTGGTTGGATCTTCTTGCAGTCCAAGGGACTCTCAAGATACTTCTCCAACACCACAGTTCAAAAACATCAATTCTTTGGCACTCAGCTTTCATAATAGTCCAACTCTACATCCATACGTGACTACTGGAAAAACCATAGCCTTGATTAAATGGCCCTATGTTGACAAAGTAATGTCTCTGCTTTTGAATATGCTGTCTAGTTTGGTCATAACTTTCCTTCCAAAGAGTAAGCATCTTTTAATTTCATGGCTGCACTCACTATCTGCAGTGATTTTGGAGCCCAGAAAAATAAAGTCTGACACTGTTTCCACTGTTTCCCGATCTATTTGCCATGAAGTGACAGGACTAGATGCCATGATTTTCATTTTCTGAATGTTGAGCTTTAAGCCAACTTTTTCACTCTCCTCTTTCACTTTCATCAAGAGGCTTTTTAGTTCTTCACTTTCTGCCATAAGGGTGGTGTCATCTGCATATGTGAGGTTATTTATATTTCTCCTGACAATCTTGATTCCAGCTTGTACTTCTCCCAGCCCAGCGTTTCTCATGATGTACTCTGCATAGAAGTTAAATAAGTAGGGTGACAATATACAGCCTTGACATACTCCTTTTCCTATTTGGAACCAGTCTGTTGTTCCATGTCCAGTTCTAACTGTTTCTTCCTGACCTGCCTACAGGTTTCTCAAGAGGCAGGGGATCTTTTCAGATAAGTCAGTTCTTCACGTCAGGTGGCCAAAGTATTGGAGTTTCAGCTTCAGCATCAGTCCTCCCAATAAATATTCAGGACTGATTTCCTTTAGGATAGACTGGTTGGATTTCCTTGCTGTCCAAGGAACTCTCATGAGTCTTCTCCAATGCTAGCAAAGTAATGCTCAAAATTCTCCAAGCCAAGCTTCAATCGTACGTGAACCGTGAACTTCCAGATGTTCAAGCTGGTTTTAGAAAAGGCAGAGGAACCAGAGATCAAATTTGCAACATCTGTTGGATCATCAAAAAAGCATGGAACCAAGAAAGACTATACTGCAAAGTTGTATTATCTGTATCCTTCCAGGGTAAGGTTGTTCTAAGAATCTCAGTAAGGGAGCTAGTGGTCACAGAGGCAGCTATGAGAGAAAAGTAGTAGAACCTTCTAGAGTAAGCCATCCCACTGATTAATTCTACATCAGCAGTATAGTCTTCTCAAAGAATCGGCCAATGTCAAATACGTTCATGCCATACTGCCTATTAGTTTAATTTGTAAGTTGTCACAAACTCATGGTCATTTCTAAATATTAGCAGCAACACTGACCTGCAGTTTCTAATCTTTGAATTCTTGCAAGAAGAAGATGAGTAGAAGGAGGAAGAATTTGGTCTGTAGTTTTCTTGAATTACCAGAATCAGTTAATTTTTAAATTTTGAAACTCTCTGCCTTCCTAGCAGGCTGCATTTAAAGTCAAAGTCATCTTCGTCTAAACTGAGAGAATTCTTTTAATATTCAGGTTAAATCTGAGTAAGTTTGGAAAATCATTACTGTAAGTTGACAGAAAATGTTTGAAAATGCTGTTTTGTGGACTGCCGTATTTAATAAAGATAAGTTTATATGTAAAAATAATCCTTGTTTCATACTAGGCATAAGTTATTGGATTGTGTATGCTTACATGACATCACGATATATATTATGAAGAAATTCTACTTTACTTTAGTAGTTATATGTCAGAAAAGGGAAACTTAGACCCAGTGAATCTGGAATTTAGTGGGAATTTTTAATTTAATTAATTGAGAATTCTGAGATACAGATTCATATGTTCTTGCAAGAAATAATATAGAGATTTTTGTTCACTTCACCTACGTTGCCTCAATAATAGCATTTTGAAAACTATAGTAAACTATCAAAACCAAATATTGGCATTCATATAATCCATCAATATTGTTCACATTTTTAATTTTACTTGAATTTTTTTGTATGCTTTTGTGCCTTAAGTTCTATACACTTTTGGCATCTAATTGGGTTGTTATACCCATCACCACAGTCAAGACACCGAACCACGAGGATCTTGCCTGTTGCTCTCTTATGATCCAGTCACCTCCCTCCTGTCATCTCCCCACTCTGTTTCTGAGCCCTGGGATTTCAACTATTAGTTCATTTTCTATTTCTAAAATTTTATAATTTTAAAATGTTATATAAATGGAATCATATAGTGTGTAACATTTTGGGATAATTTTTTTTTTTTTTACTCAACATAATTCTCTGACAACTTATCCAAGTTGTTGCTGGTATTGGTATTTTGTTGTTTTTTATTGCCCAATAGTATGCCAAGGTATATATACACTGCCCTTTATTTATCATTCACCTGTTGAGGGACATCTATGATGATTGTAGGTTTGGGCTATAGCAAATAAAACTTCTGTGAGTATTCATTTACACATTTTGTGTGAACATAAATTATTTTTCCTCTGGTGTAAATGCTCCAAAATACATGTGCTGAAGTTATAGACTATGCAGTTTTAGTTTTATAGTAAATTGCCAAACTATTTTCTAAATGACTGTACCATTTTACATTTCTTCAATAATGTGTAGTTGATCCAGTTTCTCTACATTCTCTCCACCATTTAGTGTTGTCACTGTTTAAAATTGTAGCTCTTCTGATAGGTATATAGTATCTAACCCTGGTAACTAATTATGTTGAACATTTTTTTTACCTGCTGATTTCCCATTTCTATTTCTTCTTTGGTGAAGTGGATGTTCATGTCTTTGCTTACTTTCTAAGTAGATTTTTTTTTTTTTCTCTGTTGAGCTTTGAGTTTGCATGTTTTAGATACTTGTCCTTTGGTATGTATGTGGATTGCAAATATTTTCTCCAAGTCTCTAGCTTGTATTTTCACCCTTTTCACACAGACTTCCACAGAGCAAAATATTTTTTTAATTTGATGATATCTAATTTATAAATTTTTCCTTTTATGGATTATGCATTTCTTTAAGAACTCTGTACCTAAAGGTATTTTTTTTCTGTTTTCTCTAAAAGTTCTTTCCCCAGTCTTATTAAGAGATAACTGACATACAACATTTTTATAAATTAAAGGTGTGTAATGTGATGATTTGATATATATAATATATATATTACAAAAAGATTACCACAAAAAATTAACATATCCATCATCTCATGTGGTTATCTTTGTGTGTGTTGGTGGTGGGGGGGCAGCTTTTAAGATTTATTCTCTTATCAACTTCCAAGTATATGGTCCAGTATTGTTAATGACAGTCACCATGCTGTATATTAGATACTCAGAACTTATTCATATTATAACTGAAGCATCTTATAAATTCTACTTTATGGCAACTTTCACCCATTTTTTAATTTACCCTCCTCTGGCAACCACCAATCTATCTCTGTGAGTTGTTTTTTTTTTTTTTTTTTAGATTCCACATCCACATGTTAGTGAGATCATATAGTATTTGTCTTCCCCCTAGACCTGGGTTCGATCCCTGGGTCGGGAAGATTCCCTGGAGAAGGAAATGGCAACCCACTCCAGTACTCTTGCCTGGAAAATCCCATGGACGGCGGAGCTTGGTGCAGGCCACTGTCCATGGGGTCACAAAGAGTTGGGCATGACTAAGCAACTTCACTTCACTTCACTTCACTTCACTTATTTCAATTCATTTAGCATAGTGCCCTCAAGTTTCATGCATGTTGTCACAAATGACAGGGCTTCCTTTTTATGGCTGAATAATATTCCTTTGTTTGTATGTGAATGTGTATATATGTGTTTTCTTTATTCATCTCCCAGTGGACATGTAGGCTATTTCCATGTCTTAGATATTGTATAAACATACCCCAGTGAACATGGAGGTGCAGATATGTCTTCAACACAGTGATTGGGTGATTCTATTTTTCTGTCCTAAAGTTCCTTAATTCTATCCTCTCTTATTGCCACTTTACTGTTGAGCCCATCCAGGTAGACTTTTATTTCTGTTATGATATTTTAAGTTCTATGTGTTTTATTTGATTCTTATGCATAACTCATTGCTGATATTTTTTATATTTTCATTTATATCAAGTGAATTTATAATTGATTCTGTAAGCATTTTAATGACTTGCTTTAAAAGTCTCATCAGACAGTTTGATTCATCTCAATTTTGACATCAATTGATTACTTTTTCTCATTCAAGCTGTGATGTTTTTGGCTATTATGAGGAATGATTTCCAATTGTATTGGGACACTTTGTGTATTATGTTAGCAGTCTCTTGCTTCCTTTCAATCTTTCATTTTAGCTAGAAGTGCCCCGTTTTAGTTCTTGCACATGTGTTGTGACCTACTTTTTTTTTTGCCATGCTTTGCAGCTTGTGGGATCTTATTCCCCCAATCAGTGTTTGAACCCAGGCCCACGGCAGTCAAAGTACAGAGTCCTATTTACTTGACTGTCAAGGAAGTCCCGTGTTGTGACCTACTTTTGTCCACTGCAGTTCCAGTGACAGTTTTTCAGACTGTTTACAGTATTACTATGGTCTTCTTTGTTTGTCTCGTGCCATTGGAGTTCTCACTAGTTCTTGCCACTGCTGCCTGAGGAAGTAAAAGGGCTTCCCCCTAGCTGGGCCTCCAAGCATCTCTCACTGGAGGGAGAGGTGTGGTGGGATCCTCTTACCATGACCTCTCCCACTTCCCTAATATCTCGGGGGTAGTGAGGAGATCCTCAGGTCACTGAGGACAAGGACCTTTCCTAGACTGTGTCATTCACTGTGACTGGGCTTATTTTTCCTCTTCTGCCTGTTTGTTCCTAGTAAGACTTTGATTCAATATTTTGTAACCTTTTATCTACATACTTCATCATGTATCAAATATCCTTAATTTTTAACATTAGATAATTATTTGTTTAATCAAATGCACAATGTTCTTGGTTTTTCACACTCCTGTGATTGTGTGTGTCAGTTTTAGGTCGAGAAGACCAAGAAAAAGTCAAAATAACAATAGCAAACAGATGTTTTCATAAACAAAGTTTTTTCATGTGGAGGCCTAGTGGCTCAGATTAAGAATGCCTTTCTTTTAAATATGCATCCATTAATGTTAAACACTACAACATATTTTCAAAGTTGACCTATTGTCATCATGTCAGGGTCTTGAACAAAATAGACTAGACTCAATTTAAGATAGTATTTAAATAAGAGATCTAGCTTTATAACTTTATTTGCATAATTTTATTTGCAAGCATTTTCCTAAACATAACCAGATGTAATGATATAAAAATATGTTAAAAACAAGGAAGATGTCAATAGATTTATATTTACAGGTTAAAAAATACTCAGAGATTAGATGACTTGTCCAATATTTCTAAGCTAGTAAATGCAATGGTTGAGATATATATTTAGGTCTCATTTTACACATGTGGGAAGTGATGGGATCCCATTTCCTAAAAGTTGTTTAAGGTGAAAATAGCTGATATATGCTCATTTTGAACAGAGACAGAAGAACATGACAATGAATCCCTTAGATCCTTTCCAGTTTATCTTAGTTTATGTATTTAACTTTCTTAACAATTTACTAAAAAGCTGAGTGCTTGCTTGACTGTTTTTTTAATCTAAATTAAAAAAAAAGTAGGGGCTGTATTAGGAGATAACATTGAAAGTAATGGCACTTATTTTTATTTTCTGAAAAATAAAAAAGTTTCCTTAATATGCAAACGACTTTTTGAGGGTCAGCATAACTGCATCCAGGATTTAAATGCTATTTCTGAGTTGGCAGCTAACTCTGCTGTGTGCCAAGCATAAGATACCTGGTTCAGTGAGCAAAATGTGCATCATGTCACTTTGAAGAGAAAGTCATGTCTCATAGGATGCATTGTCAACAAGCCTGATGAGATATAGTGCTGGTGGTCTGATTCTCTCTTTAGATGTGCTTTGGCTTTCGAGTCTTTTTTTTTTTAATTTTTTTATTTTATTTTATTTTTTTTACTTTACAATACTGTATTGGTTTTGCCATACATCAGCATGAATCCGCCACGGGTGTACATAAGTTCCCACTCCTGAACTCCCCTCCTACCCCCCTCCCCATACCATCCCTCTGGGTCCTCCCAGTGCACCAGCCCCAAGCATCCTGCATCCTGTATCCCTTCATTGAACCTAGACTGGCGATTCGTTTCTTACATGATATTATACATGTTTCAGTTCTGTTCTCCCAAATCATCCCACCCTTTCCCTCTCGAGTCTTTCTGTTTATTTTTTTATAATCTGAAAAAATCATAGCTTCTGGCTACTCTGTACTGTTTGAATAGTTAAACAAGCCTGCCTGTTGGTTTTCCAATACTGAAAGGATCTACAAAATAAGTGAAATGACCTTGGGCATTATTTCTAATACCCATTGTAATCATTGCTAGATTTAAACTTGAGGGCTATAGAATTGCACATTTTAATGTGGGAATTTCTGACAGGCAATATTGGAATTTTTTAGACTCTCCTTTGCTTAATTTTGGACTTAGGGAATGAGTGTTATTCACTGATTTAAAGAGTAATTCTCTTTAATAGAGTAAAACCTCATGGCAAAATTCCACAGGGATATACCGTGTATCTAGTCCATAAGAATCATGCTGTGGGTTGTAAAATGGTTTTCTGAAAATTTGGTGGCACATTGTATATTTCTTCTATTGAGGAAATAAAGGACTTCTCTGACCATTTTATCTATTTTTCTGTCAATGCCAGTATTGTAGGTGTTGTAGTCATGTTTTTCTGTACTTCAAAAGTGATTAAGCTAGTACCACTTAATCTTAAATAGCAGTTTTATTTTGTTTCTTCTAAGGATGGATACATTGTAAAGATTTTAAAGTTGGGAAGTTTCTTAGATCAAATTTGCTTTTCTGAAAATTAATCAGTGTTGTGAATAAAAAACTGTACTGGGTGTTTTGTTTACTTTCAATTAAAATGCATTCCTGTTTTTTTCTTTCTTAATGTTTAAATTGTACAGAGGAAACCCTATTAGGGTAATGACTTGCTGAAGACAGGTGCTCTCCCACTCATCTTATTAGTTGTGATTGCTGATGTAGATTGTTGTGGGGCCGAGAGGTTTGTAATACAGCAGGTTATTCATTAGCAATTCCAGGATAAAAAATAGAAAATAATTTGAATCTTGTGATTGTTTTAATTTCTGAGTCCATAGTGTGTGTAATGTTTTAAATTTCTAGATACTCTATGCATTTCTGTTCCTAAATTAGAAGTATTCTCAAATAACCCATTCTACATATTATTATTATACAACTCCCAAGAATACTATTGTTTATATAATATAATATATATAATATGTATTATAAATATAATATAATGACCAATACAAAGTTACATCCTTTCAGCCAGATGGGCCCTATAAATATATATATAAGCTTTTACATTTCTGATACTTTCTTAGGGTACCCTCTGCAATGTCACCTTCTACAGACTTTTAAAAGGACATATATTGATATGCATAATCATATTTGTAAAGACTCAACATATTGTTTGATTCAGAAAATGTTAATCTCTCAAATATGGTAATTTAATATCTTTCAAAATAAGTTTAACACTGTTGATTCCATGTCTTAAAATGTTTATGTACCTGAGAATTATATTTATTTGGGAAAAAAAATCATCAAAATGACAAATTTATTATGTGAAAGCCACAACTATCTGGGTTGCCTTTTGTTTTTTTTGTTTTGTTTTTTTTTTTAGTTAATTTTTTTATTTAATTTTAAAATCTTTAATTCTTACATGTGTTCCCAAACATGAACCCCCCTCCCACCTCCCTCCCCATAATATCTCTGTGGGTCATCCCCATGCACCAGCCCCAAGCATGCTGTATCCTGCGTCAGACATAGACTGGCGATTCAATTCTTACATGATAGTATACATGCCTTTTGAATAAGCCACTGACTCAGTTCTGATCAAAGCAATAATGTCTGTCCATTGTTTTCATTAGGGGTTCTAAGCATGTTCTTTCCAGTGGCGATAAGCTTATTTCTCTAAATTTACATACAATTTAAACTGTATACTTGAAACACTACTAGGAAGTTAAGAAAACTATAAAATGCAAACTAGTACAGCCACTATGGAAAACAGTGTGGAGATTCCTTAAAAAATTGCAAATAGAACTGCCATATGACCCAGCAATCCCACTGCTGGGCATACACACCGAGGAAACCAGAATTGAAAGAGACACATGTACCCCAATGTTCATCGCAGCACTGTTTATAATAGCCAGGACATGGAAACAACCTAGATGTCCATCAGCAGATGAATGGATAAGAAAGCTGTGGTACATATAAACAATGGAGTATTACTCAGCCGTTAAAAAGAATTCATTTGAATCAGTTCTGTTGAGATGGATGAAACTGGAGCCGATTATACAGAGTGAAGTAAGCCAGAAAGAAAAACACCAATACAGTATACTAACACATATATATGGAATTTAGAAAGATGGCAATGACAACCCTGTATGCAAGACAGCCAAAAAGACACAGATGTGTATAACGGACTTTTGGACTCTGTGGGAGAGGGAGAGGGTGGGATGATTTGGGAGAATGGCATTGAAACATGTATACTATCATGTAAGAATCGAATCACCAGTCTATGTCCGATGCAGGATACAGCATGCTTGGGGCTGGTGCACGGGGATGATCCAGAGGGATGTTGTGGGGAGGGAGGTGGGAGGGGGGTTCATGTTTGGGATCGCATGTACACCCGTGGTGGATTCATGTCAATGTATGGCAAAACCAATACAGTATTGCAAAGTAAAATAAAGTAAAAATAAAAATTAAAAAAAAAAACTGATGGCTAAAATATCACAAGATCAACAGAGAAAGTTCTCTTTTTTTAATGATTTTTTTCTTAATTTTCTATTTTTTCCTGTTATTTTCATAATTCCTTTCTTTACAACATATTTTGAGTCTCTTTAAAATGGAGATATTAATAATAGAACCTACCTCATAGGGTGGATGAGAGGATGAAATAATATATGTAAAAATGCTCAGCATACTAAGTACTAATCCTGGCATACTGGAAGGGCTTAACAAAATTGCTTCCTTGGCATTATTATACATTTTGCAAGACTCTGCTCCCAATTCTAGAACCTGTTCAAAATTCTAAAACTCAGCTACTATGAGTCATTCTTGGTAGAGCTTATACATTGTAAACTGGATTTTATAAGTTGAATATTCCTTGAATCTGAGCATTGTAGTTGTATTTGCAACCTTATCTGCTAGGATAAGATGCTCTTAGATCTGAAGCTAATAGTTGCTGTACCTTCTTTGTGAGTAATGTATCTTTAAATTCTACCATACTTGATGTGGTGCAGTTTAGTACTCCAGTAGAAACCCTGTGGGAAAAGTCCTTCCAAGATGAGCAGGGTTTGGGCAGTCAAGTTGTAAATTCTATCTATCCCTCTCATACCTCTTGGAAATGCGAAGCATAACCTGATGAGCATTTTATTGTTAAAGAGATTTTTTAATTGAATGGAAGTCTGGGCTAGATGACCTCTAAGAGACCTTCCTACCAGTCTGCAGCAGGTTCAAGGAACCAGGGATTTACAAGGCTGTGTTTAGGAGTCCACCAATAGAATGTTTCAAAGTGATTTCTGCTTGACTGACCACCATTTCCAAAATTACCACTCAGTTAAGATTTCCCAAATGAGGCAAAGCTGTTTGTGTATGCTTCAAATCATCCATGTCTAACTTTGCGTAACTGACATTCTGGCTTTGCGAAGTTTATGAAAATTCAAAGATTTATTTTTGGCAGTCCTATAATCATGAAGAGTTGCTCAATGTGTTCTTCATTTAAGAGATAGTGATGCTTCATTTATTTTCTAGCAATAGGTATGTTCTTTCCATCTTTAATTTATATATGGCTTTATCTTATAGCCTCTAGAGCTGCAGAAAAAGTAGTCAACATTCTCTAAAGGGAGGACTACACTTCAAAGGAAACAAATAAACAAACATAGATTTGATTCTATAATTCAAAACATAATATTTGAATAAACAGATTAATACATTTAATCTACTCCCATATGCCCTGTGACCATACAGGTTTGAATCACTGAGACCAGTGAAATAGTTGACATTTTTAATCACTCACCATAATGCCTGGTACTTTAAAATATTGAAACCACAGGAAGAAAGATTTAAGGTATATGCCAATCTGTAAGTGCTTTAGCTTTTGTAAATTCTGCATGGTACAAACTGATCTGTGTTCCTTAAAAAGTGTCCATCTTTCACATTGAAATGCTTTTAAAAGTTTGGAAACATTCCATGAATTGTAATAATTTTGAACATTTTCACAATACCAGAGTTTAATTTGACATTTTAATCATTTTAATTAAAAAATCTAGTTCAACCTAAAGTGATACATCTGACATACTATAATAATTCATCTATGGTAGTTATGGAATTATGCCTAGAATAACCTGTTCACTTTATAATTTTTCTCATATATGGATAAATATTAAGTAAATTATTCAGTTTTTCTTCCAAGCACTGTTTTCATTGAGAAATCCCTACAAACTAGTAAATGGTGAATTTGACATCACTATTTTGGAACAATTCTGTAGCGACTTCCGTTACAGCTAATTGTAAGAAATTAAAATTTGTAAAGGGAAAATTTTAATTTTAAGAAACGTTTATAAGATGTATAAAAAGGCAAACCAGAGCCACCTATATTATTTTGATTTATTATAAAATCCTAGTTCCTTTAATTCTGTGATATCTTAAAATGTCATATATAAAATAAGATTAATTATTTACCTTCAGTTGTACAGTATAACATTTTTTTAGAGTTTATTTATTTGTTTTACTTAATAATTCTTAGTTTTGTAATCAAGGCCACTGTTTTATTTTCAAATCTGTGTTAATCTTTAGGCATGTGGCCTTCCTTGGTGGCTCAGATGGTAAAGAATCTTCCTGAAATGCAGGAGATCTGGGTTCCATCCCTGGGTCAGGAAGATCCCCTGGAGAAGGAAATGGCAACCCACTCCAGTATTCTTGCCTGGAGAATTCCATGGACAGAGACGCCTGGGGGGCTACACAGTCGATGGGGTCACAAAGAGTCTGACATGACTGAGTGACTGACATTTTCATTTCTGAGTAAAGCTGTATTTTATGAAATTAAATCAATTAATTACCTAATAATATTTTTTAAAAAGCTGTTTAAACTTGGTTTGTTCTCTTGTTTTGTACAATCAGCTAAGCAAAGGAAACAGGTTTTCTTTTTTCCCAATGGTGTCCTTCTGAACCACAGTTTTTAAACACAAAAATATTTAATAGTAATTTCTCAGTAACAGACCAAAGTATTTAGAACTCGATAGAAAGAAAAGGGAAGTGGTTCTTATCTGAATTCAAAGTTTTAATAGGAAAAAGACTACATTTAATCCATATCCTTGAATCTCCCTCAAAAATAATCCTGTCAATTTAGTTTTCATTCAGCTCATCCTCTTAAATATTTAAGCCTTTGTCACTCAAACATTCAAAGAAAGATGTATGCCAAGAGTTCTTTTTCTTAGTTTTTTCTTTTTTAAAAATTCTTAATTACAACAAAACTGTAAGATAGGAGAGGGACTGATTTTGGAGATTAATTTGAATAATAAGTAAATTGGGCAATGTCCTAATTATCATTTTTTCTCAGTAATTTTGTATTTATAATATTGTCTGTTTATGTTTTACAAAATATATCTGAAAACTAAATAAATTCTATTCTTGTTTAGGGATTTAAGTAGGAGGCAGAGTATATTTGGTTGAGGAAAAAAACCCAAGCTTCTAACAACCTGTTCCATCATTACCAGATAATCTTGACTCTTTGCGTGTCTCTGGCATTAGTATAAAGATTTAGCTGAACAGATCCCCAGAATTCCAGTTTTTAGACCTCAGGAGCACTGTGTACATACTGTGTACACCCTAGAGAAATGTGACCGTTTTTCTCTTCTTAATTTCATTATATGACTTTCTATATTTATGTACTGCTTTCCTTGTAAGTTTCATTTGAGCTACTAGAGTGAATCCTAAAAATGCCTACTATACAGTCTTAATTTCAAATTCTAGATTTTAACATCAGTTTCTATAGCCTAAACATGAGAGAAGAAAACAGAATTGATTGAATGCCTGTTGTTGTGTGCCAGGAGCTATGCTAGAGCATGCATCTTTCATCTTAACCCTTTAGAAACAGACTTATGAAATGAGTGGAGAAAACAGATTCTGAGTGTAAGTACCTGGTCCCAGTTCACAAAGCAGCTAGACGATAGAGTTGGGATGAAAGCTCAATGTTATTGAGTCTAAAGTTCATTCTATTTCCCCAAACACCAACGGGAAAAGAATGAAGCTTCAATTAATGCCATAAGCAAAAACATGTGGTATTCTTCATGAAACGGGTCAGTACACTGTAGCAGTTAGAAGCACAGATTATTAATTCATGCTGTCCAGCTTTGATTGCTGTCTGCCATCTTTAAACCCTGTGCCCTTGAGCAAGTTCCTCAACCTCTCTAAATTTGCCTTTCCTACATATAAAATGTGGATGATAATAGCAGCTACCACATATAGTGCTATGAGGATGAAACAAGCTCTCAGTTCAGTTCAGTTCAGTCGCTCAGTCGTGTTCAACTCTTTGCAAACCTCGTGGACTGCAGCACACCAGGCCTCCCCGACCATCACCAACTCCCGGAGTTTACTCAAACTCATGTCCATTGAGTCGGTGGTGCCATCCATTCATCTCATCCTCTGTCATCCTCTTCTCCTCTCGGCTTCAATCTTTTCCAGAATCAGGGTCTTTTCCAGTGGGTCAGTTCTTCATATCAGGTGGCCAAAGTATTGGAGTTTCAGCTTCAGCATCAGTCCTTCCAATGAATATTCAGGACTGATTGCCTTTAGGATTGACTAGTTTGATCTCCTTGCAGTCCAAGGGACTCTTAAGAGTCTTCTCCAACACCACAGTTTAAAAGTGTCAATTCTTCAGTCAAGCCTTAGCACATAGTAAGAGACAGCTATTATTATCAGTTGTTATTAATTTTAACTAGACTGGTCTTTGGAGGCCATTTTATTTAACCTCTTCTTTTTCTAATTAAGAAGCTGGGGTCCTGAGAAGTGGAATAACTTGCCCAAGGTTACAAAGACAGAAACATCATCTAGTTATCCTAACTTTCAATCTGGTGTTATACTTGTAAGCAAAAACAACATTCAGAAGATAATGAATGCTGATACTGTATTTAGAACTCATTTGCATTATTCTATGAATCCCTCAGCTATTTCTGAAATGTGCCTATTTCTATTAAGGATAGTATTATCTAATTGTAAATTTTTATGAATATTGATAAATGGAATAGATCAACACATTATGAATATACTGCTACATTTTAAAAGTCCATTAAATTTAAGAATAACTTTTTTTATGTACAAACAAAATATTACATGGGAATGGTGAATGAAAAGTAATGGTAAAAATTAAGAACTATTTTACTTTAATGTGAGGTTTTCTTTTTTTTACGCTAAAGAATTTAAGACAAATATTTGTCAAAATTAATGAAGTAGAGCAGAGCTGTTACTCTCTCCTGTTGTATTAAATGGATTGACTTCCTCTGCATTGCACATTTTGCCCAAAAGAGAAAAGATCACAATGATTAATGCACAAATATTTATGTTGTTAAAGTTTCAAAAGTGATAAAACTGTTTTCACATCAGATTAGAAGTATTTTCTTTCTTCTGGAAAAAAGTAATGAACTACATAAATATAAAAATCAAAAGTGACTATAAACGGTGAATGTTGCACTTTCCCTGAAAACTTATTTTTCACTGATGGAAGAAAAAAGCAGAAAACTGATCTTTTTGGCTTGTAAAAGCTTAGTTGAAAATAGTTTCTAGACTTCCTTTCAAATTAATACTCAGCATACAGATTACTGAATGCTTACTTATTGTATTTAAGGCAATATGCTAGTTGCTGAAGACACTAAAATTTATAAGACATAGCTTTGACCATCGAGGACATTACAAAGACTAATTATATTTTTTGGTCTACCTTTTTGCTTAGTTACAACTTGAAGTTTTTGAATATAGCATCAAACGTTTTGGCTAGTAAATACAATAGAGTTGAAGCAATATCAGAGCATATATACTAATTAAATGGTCTCCCCTTATTACCATGCTCTAATTACATTAAATAGTATCAGAGGTACAGTTAATTTTCACTTCAAAAATCATTGTAATTTCTTTTATTTGTATAATTAAACTAAAAGAGCTGTAATACATTCAAACAGAGCCTGTGCAAGATTACTTAAATGAGAACATTTTGCTTTGGGGCAAACAAATAAACATTTTCAGAAAATGTAAGTAATCTCTTAATTAGACAACATCCACAGATTGTGAAAATGCTTATTTATTTCATTGATAAGATTGTATGTCATTTGCCTATTTACTTTTATCAAGTATACCATCTTAATATGTTTAAAATAGAGTAAAAAATGTGACAATTAGCCCACTTTACATTTTAAAATACGCTTACTCCTTGGAAGAAAAGTTATGACCAACCTAGATAGCATATTCAAAAGCAAAGACATTACTTTGCCAACTAAGGTCCATCTAGTCAAGGCTATGGTTTTTCCAGTAGTCATGTATGGATGTGAGAGTTGGACTGTGAAGAAGGCTGGGCGCCGAAGAATTGATGCGTTCGAACTGCTGTTGGAGAAGACTCTTGAGAGTCCCTTGGATTGCAAGGAAATCCAATCAGTCCATTCTGAAGGAGATCAGCCCTGGGATTTCTTTGGAAGGAATGATGCTAAAGCTGAAACTCCAGTACTTTGGCCACCTCATGCGAAGAGTTGACTCATTGGAAAAGAGTCTGATGCTGGGAAGGATTGGGGGCAGGAGGAGAAGGGGACGACAGAGGATGAGGTGGCTGGATGGCATCACTGACTCGATGGACGTGAATCTGAGTGAACTCTGGGAGTTGGCGATGGACAGGGAGGCCTGGCATGCTGCGATTCATGGGGTCACAAAGAGTCAGACACGACTGAGAGACTGAACTGAACTGAAAAGATTGTGCCAACTAGCATACTTTTAAATCAGATTTTATAGGGCAAGTTTCCCCTCATTATCTAAAGATAATTTATTGTCACCAGGGAATGATGTATATAGTGAAGCTGATTGGTACCGAAACTCCTAAATAATATGGCACTTAAATAAATGTCTACACATACAAAGATATATGTGAAATATTTCCAAATAAAAAGTGTACTCATATTTTATCTATGATTCTAGATATCTATGATTTTTCATGTTTTTCAGACTTTTCAGTTGAACCTTACTGAAGGGATTAAATAGAGTGTAATTCTAAGGAATCCTTTCAGTAATAGATGTGTTAACATTAATGGGAAAGTGAGGTCTTTCAAGGAAAATTTGATCATTTGGAGATGCAACAATGCAATTCAAGTGAAAGTGAAAGTCCCTCAGTCGTGTCCGACTCTTTGCAACCCCATGGACCATAGAGTCCATGGAATTCTCCAGGCCAGAACACTGGAGTGGGTAGCCTTTCCCTTCTCCAGGGGACAACCCAGGGATTGAACCTAGGTCTCCTGCATTGCAGGCGGATTCTTTACCAGCTGAGCCACAAGGGAAGCCTGGAGAGATACACAGTAGAAGAGACCATAAAGCAAGATCAGAGCCCTGAATGGTGAGATAATCCATGGGCTGTGTAGGTTTTGTTGAAAAGATAAGAGGAAAAATTAATTACTCAGTGTCAATTAGGCTGTGGAGGCAGAGTCCTTAAGACAAGAGATAAGGATGACCCCGGTAGCAGAAGTGAAGAACAAAGACAACACAGAGTCACTGGGTTATGGAAAAGCAGGGACTTAAGGCTAGGGTAATTAAGGAAACATTAAGTAGGGGGAAATGAAAACTTTCAGTGTCTATTACATACCACATAATTTGATAAAATTACGAATATTACATATTATAGTACATTTGACAGCAAAGTTAGATCAAGTTTTGTTTGTTTTAGTGTGCTATTTTTCTATAAGATGTTTATGTGATAGAGGGGCACAATTATTTATTACTTCAAATAGCATATATTTATAGAACAGATTCTTATGTTAGGGCATAAAGAAAGTAGTAAAGATTGAGAAGCTTTCAACTTAAGATAGGAAAAAACTGAAGATTATGGGGATCAAGAATTGATGGAATCATGGCCACAGATAAAGAAATGATATGACTTATAGGGAATCTCAGAACCAATGACTCAAGAAGTTTAAGAATTCTAGAGTCTTTAAACTCACAAAAGCTCTATTGCAACAACATATTTGTGTTACTTTCATAGATGTGGATGCATTGAGAAACAACTGTATAGGAAATGTCCTTTGCCCTCAAGGAAGAGCTGGAAAACTCACTCATGCACAATGTTCTCAAGCCAGTGTGTATTTGTGTAAACCAACAGCTGTACAAAGACAGAATGAGAAATCATGTCTGCTTAGGAAGACCAGGTAGGATATGAGGAAAGGTTTGACATGGGCTCAGCCTAGGAATGAGAAATATTCCAACAGTGATAAACTGGAAGAGGAGCAAAAGCCGGGTGCATAGGGTTTAGCAGACTATGACTTAAATAGAAAACTAGAAGCACAGATTTTCTTTAGAGGATTAGTGGATGAGGAAGCTGGAGAAAGACAAGATGCAGGCTGCAGAGGGCCTTGAATACCTAGAAAAGGCTTGATACTTTATAGGGCAGGTAGTACTGAGTAGAGGAAAGGAGAATCAAAATGCTGCTTAGGGAGATATCTTTCACCACAAGTCTTAATAGAAAGGAGGGAAGAAAAACAACTCTTGGTAAAATGTTATCATCCTAAAGTGTGTACTCTCAAAGTGTTAGTAGCTCAGTCACATCTGACTCTTTGCAAACCCATGGACTGTATGTAGCCTGCCAGGCTCGTCTGTCCATGGAATTCTCCAGGCAAGAATACTGGAGTGGGTTGCCATTTCCTTCACCAGGGGATCTTCCTGACCTAGCGATGGAACTTGGGTCTCTTGCATTGGAGGCAGATTCTTTAGCATCAGAGCCACCAGGTCAGCCCTGTATTTTCAAGATAAACCTCAAATTGTGTACTTGGAAAATTAAACCTCAGAAGTACATTGATTTTTCTGAGAGGTAAAATGTTCATAAGAAATTATGGGTATTTGCAGGGACATTTGAGAATAAACTTAACAACATCTGTTAATAAGTGATTTCCTAATGAGATTAAAACTATAAGTAGGGAGTGCTTTGTGGGAAAGGCTATAGGAAATGAAAATAAATTCTAATTCTTACTTGCTAGTTAAGACAAAATGGCATCTTCAGAAAAATCAGAGTGGTTCGTATTACTACTCTCTCAAGGAAGATGGACTGTTTTGTTCATCTCATCCTACTGAAAAATTGTATATTCTTACTTTGAATTTTACTAACTAAATATAAGAATAACTTTAAAAAGAGTAAAATGTAGAAATGTTTTAACATGAGCACTCTAATAATGAAAATTATTGCCAAATTATTTATAATAATCTTATATTTTTTTAACATGTCTTCACATTTGGTAATTTCCTGTGCAACAGTGGGACTAATGTGTATACTCAGTTGCTTCAGTCATGTCCAACTCTTTCTGACCCCATGGACTGTAGCTTGCCAGTCTCCTCTGTCCATGAGATACTGCAGCAAGAATACTGCAGTGGGTTGCCATTTCCTTCTCCAGGGGATCTTCCCAACTCAGGGATCAAACCTGTGTCTCTTAAATCTCCTGCATTGGCAGGAAGGTTCCTCACTACTAGCACCACCTGGGTGGCCAGTGGGAATAATGGGTAAGAGTAATTTTCTTGGGATCAGGAAGCTTCCATAGCTTCTTATCCTTCTCCATCAGAGGGGAGACAGAGTGAAAACCACAATCACAGAAAACTAACCAATCTGATCACATGGACCACAGCCTTGTCTAACTCAATGAAACTATGAGCCATGCCGTGTAGAGTCACCCAAGACAGATGGGTCATGGTGGAGAGTTCTGACAAAATGTGGTCCACTGGAGAAAGAAATGACAAACCACTTCAGTATTCCTGCCTTGAGAACCCCATGAACAGTATGAGAAGGCAAAAAGATAGGACACAGAAAGATGAACTCCTCAGGTCAGTAGGTGCCCCATATGCTGCTAGAGATCAGTAGAGAAATAACTCCAGAAAGAATGAAGAGACTGAGCCAAAGCAAAACCAACGCCCAGTTGTGAATGTGACTCATGATAGAAGTAAAGTCCAATGCTGTAAAGAGCAATATTGCATAGGAAACTAGAATGTTAGGTCCATGAATCAAGGCAAATTGGAAGTGGTCAAACAGGAGATGGCAAGAGTGAATATTGACATTTTAGGAATCAGCAAACTAAAATGGACTGGAATGGGTGAATTTAACTCAGATGACCATTATATTCACTACTGTGGGCAAGAATCCCTTAGAAGAAATGGAGTAGCCATCATAGTCAACAAAAGAGTCTGAAATGCAGTACTTGGATGCAATCTCAAAAACGACAGAATGATCTCTGTTCATTTCCAAGGCAAACCATTCAGTATCACAGTAATCCAAGTCTATGCCCCAACCAGTAATGCTGAAGAAGCTGAAGTTCAACTGTTTTAAGAAGACGTACAAGAACTTGTAGAACTAACACCCAAGAAAGATGTCCTTTTCATTATAGGGGACTGGAATGCAAAAGTAGGAAGTCAAGAGGTATCTGGAATAACAAGCAAATTTGGCCTTGGAGTACAAAAAGAAGCAGGGCAAAGGCTAACAAAGCTTTGCCAAGAGAACACACTGGTCATAGCAAACACCTTCTTCCAACAACACAAGAGAAGTCTCTACACATGGTCATCACCAGATAATCAGTAGAGAAATCAGATTGATTATGTTCTTTGCAGCCAAAGATGGAGAAGCTCTATACTGTCAGCAAAAATAAGTCTGGGAGTTGACTGTGGCTCAGATCATGAACTCCTTATTGCCAAATTCAGACTTAAATTGAAGAAAGTGGGGAAAACCACTAGACCATTCAGGTATGACCTAAATCAAATCCCCACTAGACCATTCAGGTATGACCTAAATCAAATCCCTTACAATTATACAGTGGAAGTGACAAATAGATTCAAGGGATTAGATCTGACAGACAGAGTGCCTGAAGAACTATGGACAGAGGTTCATGACATCGTACAGGAGGCAGTGGTCAAGACCATCCCCAAGAAAAAGAAATGCAAAAAGGCAAAATGGTTGTCTGAGGAGGCCTTACAAATAGCTGAGAAAAGAAAAGACTCAAAACACAGGGGAGAAAAGGAAAGATATACCCATCTGAATGCAGAGTTCCAAAGAATAGCAAGGAGATATAAGAAAGCCTTCCTCAGTGATCAATGCATAGAAATAGAGGAAAAAAACAGAATGGGAATGACTAGCGATCTCTTCAAGAAAATTAGAGATACCAAGGGAACATTTCATGCAAAGATGGGCACAATAAAGGACAGAAATGGTATGGACCTAACAGAAGCAGAAGATATTAAGAACAGATGGTAAGACTACACAGAAGAACTATACAAAGAAGATCTTCATGTCCCAGATAAACACGATGGTGTGATCACTCATCTAGAGCCAGACATATAATGTGAAGTCAAGTGGGCCTTAGGAAGCATCACTATGAACAAAGCTAGTGGAGGTGATGGAATTCCAGTTGAGCTATTTCAAATCCTAAAATATGATGCTATGAAAGTACTGCACTCAATATACCAGCACATTTGGAAAACTCAGCAGTAGCCACAGGACTGGAAAAGGTCAGTTTTTCACCCCAGTCCCAAAGAAGGCAATGCCAAAGAATGCTCAAACTACTGCACAATTGCACTCATCTCACACAGTTGCAAAGCAATGCTCAAAATTCTCCAAGCCAGGCTTTAATAGTACATCAACCGTAAAGTTCCATATGTTGAAGCTGGATTTACAAAAGGCAGAGGAACCAGAGATTAAATTGCCAATATCCACTGGATCCTTGAAAAAGGAAGAGACTTCCAGAAAAACATCTGCTTTACTGATTACTCCAAAGCCTTTGTCTGTGAGGATTGCAACAGACTATGGAAAATTCTTCAATAGATGGCAATACCAGACCACCTGACCTGCCTCTTGAGAAATCTATATGCAGGTCAGGAAGCAACAGTTAGAACTGGACATGGAACAACAGACTGGTTCCAAATTGGGAAAGCAGCTCATCAAGACTGTACATTGTCACCCTACTTATTTAACTCATATTCGGAGTACATCATGCAAAATGTTGGGCTGGATGAAGCACAAGCTGGAATCAAGATTGCTGGGAGAAATATCAATAACCTCAGATGACACCACACTTTTAACAGAAAGCGAAGAAGAACTAAAGAGCCTCTTGATGAAAGTGAAAGAGGAGAGTGAAAAAGCTGGCATAAAACTCAACATTTAGAAAACAAAGATCATGGCATCTGGTCCCATCACTTCATGACAGATAGATGGGGAAACAATGGAAGCAGTGAGAGACTGTTTTTGGGGCTTCAAAATTACTGCAGATGGTGACTGCAGCCAGAAATTAAAAGACACTTGCTCCATGAAAGAAAGCTATGGCCAACTGAGATAGCATATTAAAAAGCAGATACATTACTTTGTCAAAAAAGGTCCGTCTAGTCAAAGCTACGGTTTTTCCACTAGTCATGTATGGATGTGAGAGATGAACTATATAGAAGGCTGCACACTGAAGAAATGATGCTTTGAACTGTGGTGTTGCAGAAGAGTCTTGAGTCCCTTGAACTGCAAGGAGACCCAACCAGTCTATCCAAAAGGAAATAAGTCCTGAATATTCATTGGAAGGATGATGCTGAATCTGAAAGTTCAATACTTTGGCCACCTGATGTGAAGACTGACTCATTGGAAAAGACCCTGATGCTGGGAAAGCTTGAAAGCAGGAGGAGAAGGGGATGACGGAGGATGAGTTGGTTGGATGGCATCACCAACTCCATGGACATGAGTTTGAGTGAACTCCGGGGGTTGGTGATGGACAGTTGGTGATGGACAGTTAACCCTGGTGTGCAGTCCATGGGGTCACAAAGAGTCAGACACGACTGAGCGACTGAACTGAACTGAACTGAATTTTCTTCTCTGGGAAATAAGTGATCCAAATGGAGTATAAATCTTGATCTCTGGCATATTTAAGATGCTCATATGACCTCATATAAAAGCAGTTATTAGCATGTGTAATCTTTGGAACCAAGCAGGGATTCAACCTCAATTTTTTTTAATAGAGTTCTTCTTTTTCATAATTTTGGATTTTTGTAGAATATACACAGGAATGGAAAGAAGCAGTATGAAAAGTCATCGATTTTTAAACTAAGCAAATCCAGTTAGTAACATTTTCTTATATCTCAAGGGAACATCAAAATTGAAACTCCAAAATCTGGTCTCTTTTTATTTCTATTATTGATACATAAATGGATTTTTTAGGGCTGCTGTAACAAAATACCACAAATGTAGTCACTTAAGAGCAACAGAAATTTATTATCTCACAGTTCTAGAGACTGAAAGTCTAAGATCAATCTGTCGACAGAATCAGTTCCTTCTGAGGGCTGTGAGTGAGAATCTAAACCATGACTCCTGTCTACCTTCTGGTGATTTGTTGGCAATCTTTGGCATGATTGGCTTATGTAGCACCACCTTGATCTCTTGTCTTCATCTTCACGTGGCATTTCCCCTGTGTCATTGGTGTCCACATTTCCTCTTTTAATAAGGATACCAGACATATTGGATTGGGGCACACCCTACTCAGTATAAACTAATCTTAACTAATTACATATGTAATGACCCTATTTCCAAATAAGATCACTTTCTAAGATAGTGGGATTTAAGTCTTCAACATATGGATACATTTTAATGTAATTCAACCCATATAAATGTGTAAATAAAATATGAATATTGGAAGTTTTTGAGACTCATCTTGTAGATCATCTACTCACTTTAGATCTTCTGTCTCTTATAGTTAAATGGAGAAATTAAAGATTCAGAGGCAAGTTTTATCAGAAGAGTTATGTTTTCCAGATGCACCCAAGGTCTCTTTGCTGGGTTCCCTAACATCTACCTTTACTTTAGCCTCAGTTCTCTAGCAAACTCTACCTGAGTCATCTGGGAAAAATATCACTTTTATATTACCCTCACCTCAATGAATTTCAGTGGCTCACTGCTAAATATAAAGTCCAGGTTCCTTATAGAGTCTTCCACACACCAAAGCATAACTGTCATTTTACTCCTGTCAGTCTTCACATGCACAAATCCAATGTTCCAGCCAGACTCATCGCTTCATTTTCTGAAAAAATTAAAAGAAAATAAATTTCTGCACTTTTATTTATTATGCCTATTTTTAAATTTTATATTGGAGTATAGCTGATGAACAATGTGGCGATAGTTTCAGGTGGACAGAAAAGACTCAGCCATACATATATGTGTATTCATTCTCCCTCAAATTCCCCTGCCATCAAGGCTGCCACATAGTATTGATCAGAGTTTCTTGTGCTAAATAGTGGTATGTGTTGGTCATCAATTTTTAATATAGCAGTGTGTACATGTTAAGCGCAAACTTTCTATCTCTTCTCCCCATCCTTCCTCTATTTTTGAAACTTCTTTCTTTTACTCATCCTGTGAAATTAAAAGACGCTAACTTCTTGGAAGAAAAGTTATGACCAACCTAGATAGCATATTGAAAAGCAGAGATATTACTTTGCCAACAAAGGTCCATCTAGTCAAGGCTATGGTTTTTCCTGTGGTCATGTATGGATGTGAGAGTTGGACTGTGAAGAAAGCTGAGCACCGAAGAATTGATGCTTTTGAACTGTGGTGTTGGAGAAGACTCTTGAGGGTCCTTTGAGCTGCAAGGAGATCCAACCAGTCCATTCTGAAGGAGATCAGCCCTGGGATTTCTTTGGAGGGAATGATGCTGAAGCTGAAACTCCAGTACTTTGGCCACCTCATGCGAAGAGTTGAGTCATTGGAAAAGACTGATGCTGGGAGGGATTGGGGGCAGGAGGAAAAGGGGACAACAGAGGATGAGATGGCTGGATGGCATCACTGACTCGATGGATGTGAGTCTGAGTGAACTCCGGGTGTTGGTGATGGACAGGGAGGCCCGGTGTGTTGCAATGGCATCTCAAAGAATCAGACACGACTGAGCAACTGAAGTGAACTGAAGCCTAGCTGAATCTGTACATCCTCCATGACATAATCTCTATGCATATGAAGTGTCTGTCTCTCATTCCTGTAGCATGCATGGTCTATATGAATCATTTTGAACTAATTTTTGCTTGTATTTTTTTTTGTTTACATATTTATTTCTTATATATCTTACCTCCGTGTGTGTGTGTGTGTGTTAAGTAACTTCAATAATGTCCAACTCTTTGCAACCGTTTGGACTGTAACCCACCAGGCTCTTCTGTCTATGGGATTCTCCAGGCAAGAATACTGGAGTGGATTGCCATGCCCTCCTTCAGGGGATCTTCCCAGCACAGGGACTGAACCTGTCTTACCTACTTACTTGGTTTTTAAACATCTTGGGAGCACCTATATTCTCTTTTATTATTCATAGAGTAATATAGATCTTCAAACATTATTGACATGGTTAGGACTGATTTATTGTGCATTTTCTTACCAATGAAGTATATAGTGACTGTTTCATTGCTTCATTTTTGATTTGTCCTGCACCCATAGTTAGTTGCTAAAGTTCTAGCTCACATATTTACACATTATCTCATATATAGTTGAGAGTCAAGGGATTTGGATTTATCTGGTTGAATTAGTTCATTTGGTCCTCAGACCTTTAGTTACTTTATCTATAAAATAAGAAAATAATGATAATTCAGTTCTAAAGTTACTCTCAGATCTAAAATTATATAATAGTTTATATATTATGCCATTCAAAATGAAATCTCTATGTAAAGCTAATTGGATACAGGAAGCTTTTATATAAATATATAGATGGATAGATTGATGAAGCTTGTATTGCTAGTTTTTTTTTCCTTTTTCTGTCAATGCTTGCTAATCGTTTAGTGATCCTCTATTTGATTTTATATTTCTGGCTATATTGAAAATAGTCTTAACATGGCCTATTGAAAATAAAAACCAATTAGAAGGTAATTTGGAAGTAATTTCTATAGTGATATATAAGAAATTACTAGCAGTCATTAGTCACAGAGAGCAGGACTGGGGAAATGATGGGAAGTGGGCTTTTTCACATATTAAGTTCACAATTAAAAAGAAGTAGGTTTAGTTTGAAGGCCAGAGCTGTTTTTTAGAGAAGGAACATCAGGCTGGCAAAAATAAAGAATAAAAAAGTGCAAATGCCTCCTCCCTTCTTCTTGAGGATTCTTAGAAGCAAGATGTCAGATCTAAAAGTAGAATACAACAATACATTTATTAGTATCCTATAATATCAGAACATCAAACTGTTTCTTTATGAGCCTTAGTACAGAGACTAGTATTTTGAAATTGAAGAGAAAGTAAAACAAACCAAAACACAAGATTATCAAAACAGTATGTGATACTTGGTACCTGAGTTGACCTAATTACCATAAGTAGATGAGCACTGAATATGACTCTAGATTCCCTGGAAACTTAGACTAAAAAGAACTACCTTGGGCTGTATCCTTTTAATTGTGTGATAGAAAAAAAGCACATCTGTGGAAGAAAACTGTCCTTGTATTGCCTGTGAGATAAAACCTATTTTCTTAGTTCTTTTATAAAAGATATTAGGGTACAGAAAAAAAACAAACAAACATGTCTTTAGCTACAATTTTGTAAGAGGCATACCTTGTTTCAGAGGGTGTTTCTTTTTATTGAGACTCTAGTAGTGCTGAGAGCATAATACTGCATCTTAACACAGGAGGGATTATCTGAATAGAACAGGAAACAAGGCCAGGACCTTTGTTTCCTGCTGATCTAACTTTTGAAGAGGAATGGAAGAATTAAACTTCCAGCTCATTAATGTTTTCATCAGATTGCTTTGCAACTTCCTTGTGTGTTATTATGAGATGAGTAAGCCATTTGAGACCCAGAGAGTGAAGGACCTCTTGTAGGTATGCTCTCTGTGTAGAGTTCCCACTGGGAGTCAGACTCTGTTGCAGTAGAAATGTATCAGGAAGGCAGAGGAACTGTTCAGAAAGAACGGCTCCACTAATTAAGTAGTAGAAGCAACAAGGGTTGGAGGTGAGGAGCAGAACGATGGTCCCCAGCATAAGGATAGCAAGTGTTTGGATATAAGAAGTTATCCTGTTCTCTCTTCTGCAGTGCTATAATTCAGGGCTCCCAGCATCTTGCCTGTCTATCAGGGAAGAAGTTGAGGCACCTCTCGGAAGTTCCTATCAGTTCTACCTATTGAAAGTTCAACAGAAAGTGTAATCCATTAAAAATTTAACCTTATGAAGATTCAAGTTGTGGGCTTAACCAGTCCAGACTTAACCATGCTGCTGCTGCTGGTGCTGCTAAGTCGCTTCAGTCGTGTCTGACTCTGTGCGACCCCATAGACGGCGGCCCACCAGACTACCCCATCCCTGGGGTTCTCCAAGCAAGAACACTGGAGTGGGTTGCCATTTCCTTTTCAATGTATAAAAGTGAAAAGTGAAAGTGAAGTCGGTCAGTTATGTCTGACTTTTCATGACCCCATTGACTGCAGCCCACCAGGCTCCTCCATCCATGGGATTTTCTAGGCAAGAGTACTGGAGTGTATCATCATATAAAAGATTTCCCCATTCTGGCTCTCATGAGCTAGCCTCTTCTGGCCACCAGTCTCATCCAGGAATGGTGATCTTAATGACTCATCACCTTCCCAAGGTAGGGATATTTCCATAATAAGTAATATGCTCACCTACTTTTCTTTTTGTTGATAATGGTCTGCTTACACAAGCTTTTGAAGGCCAGTGTAGGAATTACATATTTTTTCTCTTGTGTTCTTCCATCATCTTGTTCAAGAAAGACTCAGTTTAAGAGGTCTTACATCTTGCTTAAAATGTACAGGTTTTTTTTAACATTTAAATTTCATTATTTGTACCAGTGTCAATGTACAGAATGACGGAAACTGACATTTATCAATATCTCTTACTGTATATATTTCTTGGCTCATCGCTTACAATGGAAGTGCTGTGTACTCAAATTTATCTTTGATATAACCCCTGACTTAAGGATCTGTGTGCTAGAGCCCTTTGTTGTCAGATGCAGGCAAATTGTGAAGTTCACAGTATATGGCTGGTAAATAGTATTTTAATAGGTTGGAGTTAATATTGGCTTAGTAGGTTTTGATTTCCCAAGGATGATGCTATGCATAGCTCCCTTATATACAAAATGTCTAAAGGATTCTTTGGTATCCAGAATAGCAGAGACATTACTTTGCCAACAAAGGTCCGTCTAGTCAAGGCTATGGTTTTTCCAGTAGTCATGTATGGATGTGAGAGTTGGACTATAAAGAAAGCTGAGCACCAAAGAATTGATGCTTTTGAACTGTGGTGTTGAAGAAGACTCTTGAGAGTCCCTTGGACTGCAAGGAGATCCAACCAGTCCATTCTGAAGGAGATCAGTCCTGGGTGTTCGTTGGAAGGACTGATGCTAAATCTGAAACTCCAATACTTTGGCCATCTCATTGGAAGAGTTGACTCACTGGAAAAGACTGATGCTGGGAGGGATTGGGGGCAGGAGGATAAGAGGATGGCAGAGGATGAGATGGCTGGATGGCATCATTAACTCGATGGATGTGAGTCTGAGTGAACTCCGGGAGATGGTGATGGACAGGGAGGCCTGGCATGCTGCAATTCATGGGGTCACAAAGAGTTGGACATGACTAAGCGACTGAACTGAACTGAACTGAACTGATTGGTGCTTGTTGCTTGCTAGCGACCTTAGGTAAAAGGCCGTCCCGGGGATGCATACTTGGATCAGAATTTAAGATGAGTAAATGGAGATACTGAGTTGTAAGGCTTGGAAAGCAATTCTGGACATTTACACACACACACACACACACACACACACACATCTTTATCTTCTCCCACTATACACATTCTTATTAGGAAAAGCCTTGTCTAGGAAAATTTAATCCTTTTAATAGATAAATAATATAGAAGCTGGCAGATAATTGGTTAAAAAATAGTAATAGGAAAAAAGTACAAGACAGCAACAAATTTGTCAACAAATGAAGAACACATAATAAAAATATTGCTAGAGAGCATTTATGAAAGTTGTGACCTAACATCTATATATTTAAATTTTAATATGGTGATTTCTAACACAATATTGAAAGAGAATAACAAAGTTGAGGTATTGATAATTACCCAGATTCAAAAGCTATTATAAAGCTATAGTAAACAAGACAGTGTGGGATTGGCAAAAAAAGAAACATAAATAAATGGAACAGAATGAAAAGTCCCAAAATAGACCTCCATAAATATTTTCAACTGACCTTTGACACGAAGCAAAGGCAGTACAAAAAATGGTGATAGCACAATTGGACGTGCATATGCAAAAAATGAATCTGGATACAGACCTTACACTCTTCACAAATATTAACTCAAAATGGATTACTTACCTAAATGTAAATACAAAACTATAAAACTCCTGGAAGATAAGAGCGAAAACCTAAATTGCCTTATGATAATACCATTTTAGATACAGCACCAAAGGCACCATCTATGAATGGAATTATTGATAATTCAGACTTTATTGCAACTAAAAACTCCTCTGTGAAAAACAGTATGAAGAGAATTAGAAGACAAGCTTCAGAATGGGGGAAAATATATGAAGATGCATCTGATAAAGGACTTTTACCCAAAATATACAAAGAGCCCTCAAAACTGAATGGCAAGAAAATAAAAAACCCAATTTAATAATGGGCCAAAATCTCACTAAAGTAGATATACACATGTCAAATAATCATATGAAAAGATGCTCCACATCATATGCCATCAGACAGCACAAACTGAAATAACAATAAGATACCATACATAACTGTTGTTGTTGTTGTTCAGTCTTTAAGTTGTGTCTGACTCTTTGTGACCCCCATGGACTGCAGCATGTGAGGCTTCCATGTGCTTTACCATCTCCCGGAGCTTTCTCAAACCCATGTCTATTTATGTCTCAAACCCATGACCGTGATGCCATCCAATCATCTAGTCCTCTGTCATTTCCTTCTCCTCCTGCCTTCAGTCTTTCCCAGATCAGGGTCTTTTCTAATGAGTCAGTTTTCTGTATCAGGTAGCCAAAGTATTAGAGCTTCAGCTTCAACATCAGTCCTTCTAATGAATATTCAGGATTGATTTCCTTTACGATTGACTGGTTTGATCTCCTTGCAGTCCAAGGGACTCTCAAGAGTCTTCTCCAATACCACAGTTTGAAAGGATCAATTCTTCAGTGCTCAGCTTTCTTTATGGTCCAACGCTCTATATAAATGTTAGAATGGTAAAATTCAGGAATCCTAACACCACCCCACCACTGATGGGGATGTGGAAAAACAACTCTCATTCACTGCTCCAGAAATGAAAAATGGTGTAGCCTTATTGGAAGACAGATTTCAGTTTTTTTTTTTTTCATAAAACTAAGCATATTTTTACAATAGAATCTAGCAGTCACACTCCTTCATATTTAGCTTAGGGTGTTGAAAACTTATGTTTGTGATAAAACTTGCACATGAATGTTTGCATGCCTGCATGCTAAGTCACTTTAGTCATGTCCAACTCTTTGCAATACTATAGACTCTAGCTCTCCAGGCTCCTCTTCCATGGGATTCTCCAAGCAAGAATACTAGAGTGGGTTGCCATGCCCTCCTCCAGGGTATCTTTTGGACCCAGGGATCAAACCCATGTTTCTTATGTCTCCTGCATTGGCAGGCAGGTTCTTTACCACTGAGGTACCCGGAAAGCCCACATGAATGTTTATAGAAGCATTATTCATAATTCCCCAACTTGGAAACAACCGAGATGTCCTTCAGATAAATAGAATAGTAAAAGTGCAAAATGGAGTTATTCATTGCTAAAAAAAAAAAAAAAAGAGCTATCAAAGCATGAAAATACATGGATGAAACTTAAATGTATATAACTAAGTGAAGCCAATCTGAAAAGACTACATACTGTGTGATTTCAACTCCATGACATTCTGGGAAAAGCAAAACTTTGTAGACTCTAAAAAGATCAGTGGTTGTCAGGGCTTAGGATGTAGGCAGGGATGAATAAGCAGAGCACAGGGGAATTTTAGGGCAATAAAAATACTCTGTAAAATATTATAATGATTGATAGATGTCATTGTGCCTTTGTCCAAACACATATAATGTACATCACCACAAGTGAACTCTAAGGTAAACTATGAACTTTGGCTGGTTATGGTTGTCAGTGTAGATTAATACCTGATAAAAATACATGTTGAAATTCTCATACTTTGATATCAATATTATTGTAAAAGTAAAATTTTTCTTAAAATTATCTTTAATTTTTTAAAAAGAAAGTTCCTACTTCTATGAGCAAAGACCAGAAATCATAAATACAAGAACTCAAGAAACAGAAAATGAGAAAGTGGGAGGAAATAGAGTGTTAATTGTCAGATTTTAGTAAAATAGAACAAATCAAAACCATCACAGAAGCACAAAAAAATTGAAAGGAGCCAACATGAGAATAGGCACTGTAGAAAATATAACAAGGATCCTGAGGATATAAATGGGGAGATGCAAAAACACAAAATAAAAATGAATAATGAAAAGAACTAAGGAGAAAAGGATAGATATATAAACCAAGTAGAGAAGACCCTATATATGCATAAATGGAGTCCCTTAAGAAGAACACAAAAACAAAGGAACAGAACAAATATCTGAAAACATAACTGGAGGAGAAAAAAGTGTAAAAGGGAAATACCTGATCCTGTTTATTGAAAGGGTATATCACGTGCCAGTGAAAATTGACCCAAATTAGTTAACTGGGAAATTTTTCTCCTGCTGTGTATCCGAGGTATATGTCCTCAAGACATATCATAGTAAACTTATAATGATACAGCATTTATCTTTCAACTAGCCACGCAAAATGATCACAGTACTTATAAGAGGGGAAAAGGTCAGACTATCCTCAGATTTCTCTTTGGTGACATTGAACACTAGAAATCAGTGGACCAAAACCTCTGGGATGCTTGAGAAAATAAAGTATAAATTAAGGATTTCATGTACAACTCAAGATTTTTATTGAGTATAAAGGATACAAAACAATACTAAATGTGTCACAACTTGAGAAATACTTTTCATCTCCCAGAGGCTGAGTTTCAGTCAAGCAAGGGATAATACAGATAAAATTTAGCAAAATGACTAAATTTTGTATTGTAAGCATTGTATATATTTAACAGAAATAAGACTAAGCAAAATATATGAATCAGATAACAAAATAAAACATAAACTTTATATGCCTTGACACTTAGAAATTTACAAATAAATATTGGGAGGGTAGGAGAGACAGTATTTTGGCATTTTCTTACAAAACTAAAACTTGCTGCTACCATATGTAGAATACCACAGGTACAGTATTCACTGAATACTTCATTTGTAATAGTGTGGAGTCAAAGGATGTTATATGAAGCTGAAAAACCAAACAACAGGATTATAACTTGGTATTATATAATTTAGCAGTGTGAAGATAACAAAATTGTTTTAAAACACAAAATTTCTGAGTAGACTGAAATTAGAAACATTGAACAATTTGTAATGACAACACTAATATTCAAAAATTTTACATGTAAAAAGTGAGTAATCCTTTAAACAAAATAATGAGGTAAACATAATTGTTCTCCTAAAAAGATACTCTTAAGACAATTTATGCCAAAACATAACTATAAAATATTATTGTACTTCCCTGTACTTGCTTTTGAGAAAATTTAATACACTGCATGAAATCATGGTTAAAGCTGAAGGCTGTAAACCTGAAGAAAATAATAAATAGTACAAGTAGACTTTCGGCAGCCCAGACACACTTTCATGATTGTTGAATCAGAGTATCTTTTGCTTGACTTTGAATGTTTCTGCAGAGTCAAGGATGCACTGACCCTTAGCATGAAGTGGATGTACCTCCATGAGTTGATGAAAAGAGAAGTCCTGTTTCTCAAGGAGCAACAGCAAGGCTCTCACATGACTTAATTTGATTTGCAGGATAATTCCTGCCTCTTTGATCTCAAGGGGCCAAAGATCTATTACAGAATGTAACGTGGTATACAATATATTATAAGGGTCCCAGTCACTTGTGCTGTGCTTAGTTGCTCAATCATGTCTGACTCTGTGACCCTGTGGACTGTAGCCCACCAGACTCCTCTGTCTATGGGGATTCTCCAGGCAAGAATAGTGGAGTGAGTTGCCACACCCTCTTCCAGGGGATCTTCCCAATCTAAGGATCAAACCCAGGTCTCCTGCATTGCTGGCAGATTCTTTACCATCTGAACCACCAGGGAATCCCAAGAATAGTGGAATGGGTATCCTATTCCTTCTCCAGGGGATCTTCCCAACTCAAGAATGGAACTGGGGTTTCCTGCATTGCAGGTGGATTCTCTACCAGCTGAGCTACTAGGGAAGCCCAAGAATCTCATTAAAGTGATAGGAACTTTCTTCAGGAGATGTGCATGTGACATTTTGCCTATAACTATACAGGGCACCTGTAGCTCATTCAAACAGACCTTCTTGCTTTATAGTCCCCAGGTTAAAGACTGTGGTTTAAAAAGTTCTTTGAACTTAGGTCAGGATCTCTACTGTTTATCTTACTGGTCAGAACCACAGGTATTACTAAATTTTCTGATAGAAGGAAGGCTTCTAAAATAGCATTCACAGTCCATCTAAACCATCTCTTACTTAATCTGATGTGCAGTAGTGGCAATTTCCAAAGTCTGGTCCCCAGCTTCTTCACATCAGAAACACCTGAGTTCCTATTAAAAATGGAGATTGCTTTGTTTGTTTTTAAACCACACACTGCATCAAAGGAGACAAAGGCAAATTCAGCATCAGGGTTGTGCCTCCTGCTTCTGTAAACTCTATGTATAGCCGTAACACCTAAATTGTCCCAGCTGTATTCTTACTAAAGTGAAACATACTACAATAACTAGTGCTACAGCAATAGTTTGCCAAGTGGAGTAATTAACCATTATGAATCCAAAATTTTTTTTTTCTATTTTAAAATGGATAACATTGGAGAACACTTAGCCACACATTGAACCACATAGACATCCCTTTCTTCCCTTGAACACTCGCTAGCAGCTGGTAAGGTCTTCACACCCTGATTCTTTAATTTTCTGCCTGATGAGATTGACATTAAGTATTAGTAGGGACTGTTCACCCCAGGACAGCCTGAAATGTCCTTCCCTTTGGCTATGGTCAGGCCCTAGTTCACTGTCACTTTGGAGCTGAGGTGTCTTTTTTTTTTTCTTTTTCTTTTCTTTTCTTAGATCCTATATTCTAACCATTAGTACAAATAAACATTTTTATACAGAAAAAAAAAGAAAAAGGCTTGACTGCATGTCACAACTGTGGGTAGACACTATCACAAAGGGAAGTATTCTGGTCATTGCAGTTCCGCCATCACTTGTCCTTAAAATAGGTAGAAAGATGTCCCCAGGTCACTAGCTTCACTCTCTTGCATATACTTCAGCATGGTAGTGATGCTGAAGTGAGCACATCTGGGATGTCTGACCAGTAGGCAGACACCACTTCACAGTTAAGGATTCAGTCATCCTTGTGGCAGGTAGGCAAGACTGAATCCTGTATCCTGTCCTTAGAGATTAGAACAAGCTTTGTGGATGAGCATCGTCCAACATAGTTTTCTCTGTAGACATTGTGGCTTAATTTGGACAACAGAGAGCACTTTTGCTCAACAGATTTTCACTATCATGTTTTTTCAGCGTGTGATTTAATAGGTACCTAAGGTAAACATATGTCAAGGTTTACAGATTAAAGTCATCACTTTAACTGTATCAAGAAAGCAGATAATCTTGTTTCAGATTTGAACCATCTTCATTCAAATCTGGTTATATCTCTTTCTGTACTGTTGACTTGCACTATAGCTTCTCTTTGCAATTTTCTTTATCTTCATATAAAGTGAAACCCTGAGCATTTATAGGACTGTGTTCAAGCTACTTAATTTGCTACTCCGAACTCTGAAGGGCCAATGCAGCAGAAACTCATATGCTCTAATTTGTTGAATTTCATAATGGAATATACAATATAAAATGCCCACAATTTCACACATATATTAAGACATAATATCACTTGAAAATTCTCTAAATTTGAAGACTTAATGAACTAAATGGATTTGGATTATTTCTCTAATAGAGGTTTTTGTATTGGGGAAAATAAGTAGAGAGTAATGTTCCTAGTTACCAAAATCCTCAATAGATTTCAGTTAACATTTATTTGTAACCTAATAACCAAAAATATTACCTTATTTTATGTTAGCATTTTGTGAAATTCTTCATTTGAAATATATTTCTATATTATATAGTTCTAGGTTTTGAAATTTGTGAGATAAATTTATTCATCTTTTGCCTGTTAAGAATGTAAGAGTATCCTTAAGATAATAGTTAGCTAAGAATCTATTTTCAGTTCAGTTCATTTCAGTCACTCAGTATGTCCGACTGTTTGTAACCCAATGGACTGCAGCATACCAGCCTTCCGTGTCTGTCACCAACTCCCAGAGCTTGCTCAAACTCCTATGCATCGAGTCAGGGATGCCATCCAAGCATCTCGTCCTCTGTTATCTACTTCTCCTCCTGACTTCAATCTTTCCCAGTATCAGGATCTTTTCCAATGAGTCAGTTCTTTGCATCAGGTGGCCGAAGTATTGGAGTTTCAGCCAACATCAGTCCTTCCAGTGAATATTCAAGATTGATTGCCTTTAGGATTGACTAGTTTGATCTCCTTGCAGTCCAAGGGGCTCTCAAGAGTCTTCTCCAACACCACAGTTCAAAAGCATCAATTCTTCAGTGCACAGCTTTCTTTATGGTCCAACTCTCACATCCATACATAATTACTGGAAAAACCATAGCTTTGACTAGACGGACATTTGTTGGCAGAGTAATGTCTCTGCTTTTTAATATGCTGTCTAGATTTGTCATAGCTTTTCTTCCAAGGTGCAAGCGTCTTTTAATTTCATGGCTGCAGTGATTTTGGAGCCCACCCAAAATAAAGACTGTCACTGTTTCCATTCCATCTATTTGCCATGAAAGTGATGGGACCAGATGCCATGATCCTAGTTTCTTGAATGCTGAGTTTTAAGCCAGCTTTTTCATTTTGAACATTTTGTGAGATTAGTGCAATTGTGTGGTAGTTTGAGCATTCTTTGGCATTGCCTTTCTTTGACATTGGAAAGAAAACTGACCTTTTTCAGTTCTGTGGCCACTGCTGAGTTTCCCAAATTTGCTGGCATATTGAGTGCAGTACTTACACAGCATCATCTTTTAGGATTTGAAATAGCTCAGCTGGAATTCTATCACTTCACTAGCTTTACTCGTAGTGATGCTTCCTAATACCTACTTGTCTTCACACTCTAGGATGTCTGGTTCTAGGTGAGTTATCACACCATCATGGTTATCTGGGTCATTAAGGTCTTTTTTGTATAGTTCTTCTGTATATTCTTGCCACCTCTTCTTGATATCTTCTGTTTCTGTTAGGTCCTTACTATTTCCAATAATATATTCTAGTTTTTCCTTTATTTTATATATTTTCTACTACTTTTCTGATGTTATGTTGTTTGGGTTTTGTACCAGTTTGGCAGTTTTATATTATCACATATATTTTGCCTATCCATTTATAATCTCTTCCTTTGCTTCAATGTTTATACTGTATTTTCCAATTTTTTTCTTCATTACCTTGTGAGTTCTTTAGCTTTATCCAAAATGTCATTAATATCACAACAGGATGTTTTTTTCTTTTCTATGCATAAACCATGTTGCTGATATTCACTTAAGTATGGTGCAAAGAAGTGAAATGCAGGTTGAAAACACAGCATAAAACACTGCTCTGAGAAAAGAAAATTATGCTGAAGTGATTGTAGCTTTTTCCATTTGGTTAAGAGAATTATTGTTGTTAATTTTGTGAAGTCCTCAGAATAATGGGCATGCACTAGAGGGGAACTTCCCTAAAATTAAGTGACCTTTACAATGTACGTTTATATTTGTTTTTCTTATGCGAAGATAATTTATCAATTTATAGATAATAAATATAAGCCAAGAAATTAATCACAATCACATATTCTTGAGAAATTTTTACATGAATACTAATAGTGACTTTTCCTTAATATTTTAAAGTCACTTATTTCTGACTACATTTGAACATTCTTAAAACAGCCCATGAAAATTATTTGTTATTCTACATGTTGTATAATTGAGTTGTGTCTGCATGCATAAGCACTCAGTTATGTCCAACTCCTTGTGACTCTTTGAACTGTAGCCTGCCAGCCTCCTCTGTTCATGGGATTTTTTTAGGCAAGAATGCCAGAGTGGGTTGCCATTTCCTTCTCCAGGGGATCTTCCTGACCCAGGGATCAAACCTGCATTTCCTGTGTCTCCTGCTTTGCAGGCAGATTCTTCACCCATTGAACTGTACTTTAAAGAATAACCTGATAAGATGGATAGGGTACTAGAATTTAATTAGTCTTGAAGCCAGACCTTGTCTTTATTACAGTTTCCCTGTTACAAGTATTTGATGGGAGGCATGATATGGTTGCCATTTTAAATCTCCTTTGTCAAAGATTTTCAACTGAAGTCTCTGAAATTTTAAGAGAAATACAGTTGGAGGCAGAGATTGTTAAGTAATAATACTGTTTCCAAAAGGATACCATAGTTCTTGAAAAGAAAAATTCTTTTTCATGGACATACATAGGTGTGGTTTAGTAGAGTGACTTAATATTATTTAACAACTGATACAAGTGCACAACCAAGGCCTCCTGTGATACCTTCTGATTTTACTCTGTAGTGACTGATTTGTAGAGAGATAAAGAGGAGGACTGAAATGGCTTGGGACATTATCTGTTATCACCTGATATGGAACTATCTCAATATTTTAACAATCAGTTTAGTTGTTCCTGGGCATATAAGTGATTATACTCACTTTGGTCTAATAGAGTTGGATTATAATCACACAAAGTCAGCAATAGGAACTGTGTTTTATCTTGATACTCATACTGAGACAAAACCTAAAAAATAGTACATCAGAAGAAGTGGAGTCAGGAGAAAGAAATTTTTCAGTTCATGATTCAAGTTTCTAGTTGTAACCTTGAAAAATCTCTCACAGAATCAAAGTGGTGTGGAAAAATTAATTGATGGGAACACTTATTGTACCCTTTATTGGCTAACCCCTGAGGCGTTACCCCTACTGAGGTCACACTTTGTGTTCATATTGTGAACTGAGATTTGAAGATCATCTATTCCTACTCCACTTCTGTCAGTTTTTGGAGCCATTTTGAGATTTGTTTCCAACAAAACCATTAGCTTTTCTTCTATGTGAACTGCTAGTGAATTCTTGTCCATGTAACACATTGTTGCCTAAGAGCCATATATACTTTGTAGAATGGAATGCTAAGAACCATGATATTTGGGATGTTTAACATTTTCAATTAACTCACTTAGAACTTCCTTATTTTTTGGAGTACTTTTCTTAGAAATCTTTAACACCTGGATGAGATAGGTAAATGGAGTACAAAACTTGCCAAAGATTCAAGTAGCTAATTTTAGAGAGTAGTTTTCTCTTTGAGAACATGTTTTCATTTTGTTTTTGTGACTGAGTCATTAAGTTAAAGAAATATCTCAAAATATCTTCTGGGTCAGAAAGTTGGGAGAAAAACTATCCTATAAAATTATTAGTAAGTCTATATTTTTATTCTGTTTCTTTCAAGTTGCTTTCTAATTAATTTCTTTTCTTTTATTCTGTTTTCTTGTTTCTGATTCTCCTTTATATTCCAATGCCTGGAGTTGTTTTACTTATTCAAGCAACAGAAGTTCTGTGATTTTCTCTTTAAGAAATGAGCTGCGTGCATGACTATATGCATGCTAAGTTGCTTCAGTCGTGTTGTACTCTTAAGAAACTAGCTAAAGACATATAAGTGTAAAGAAAACATTTGACATTCTCTCTTTTTAAGCAGTTCTGAGAGGGAAGTTTATAGCAATACAGCCCTACCTCAAGAAATAAGAAAAACATTGAATAGACAACCTAACTTTACACCTGAAACATCTGGAGAAACAAGAACAAAGAAACCCCAAAATTAGTAGAAGGAAAGAAATCATAAAGATCAGAGCAGAAATAATTGGAAAAGAAATGAAAGAAACAATAGTAAAGATTAATAAAACTAAAAGCTGGTTCTTTGAGAGGATAAACAAAATTGATAGACCTTTATCCCACTCATCAAGAACAACAGAGAGAAGAATAAAATCAACAAAATTAGAAATGAAAAAGGAGAGGTTACAACAGACCAATGCAGAAATACAAAGGATTATAAGATACTATTATGAACAACTATATGGCAATAAAATAGATAACCTGTAAGAAATGGACAGATTCCTAGAAGAGTTCAATCTTCCAAGACTAAACCAGGCAGAAATAGAAATTATGAACAACCTAATTACAAGCACTGAAATTGAAGCTGTGATCAAAAACCTCCCAAAAAACAAAAGCCCAGGACCAGATGGCTTCACAGGAGAATTCTACCAAACATTTAGAGAAAAGCTAATGCCTATCCTTCTAAAACTCTTTCAAAAAATTGCAGAGGAAGGAATACTTCCAAACTCATCCTACAAGGCCAGCATCACCCTGATACCAAAACCAGACAAAGACAACACAAAAAAATAAAACTACAGGCAATTATCACTGATGAACATAGATGCAAAAATCCTCTACAAAACTGTACCAAACAAAATTCAACAACATATCAAAAAGTTCATACCCCATGATCAAGTTGGGTTTATTCCAGGAATGCAAGTATTCTTCAGTATATGCAAATCAATCAGTGTGATGCACCATATTAGCAAATTGAAAGGTAAAAATGATATGATCATCTCAATGCTGCTGCTACTAAGTCGCTTCAGTCATGTCCAACTCTGTGTGACCCCATAGATGGCAGCCCACCAGGCTCCCCCATCCCTGGGATTCTCCAGGCAAGAACACTGGAGGGGGTTGCCATTTCCTTCTCCAACGCATAAAAGTGAAAATAGATGCAGAAAAAGCCTTTGACAAAATTCAGCACCCATTTATTGCTGGGGTCCAGCCTCAGCAGAGTCCAAGGATACCCTCAGGATGAACGGCATCAGCGAATGAAAGAATGACACAGGGAGACCAAGCTTCGGTGAGCGAGGCCTGTAACTATTTTTAAAAAAGCTTTTATACCCTGACTTGTACATAGAGGAAAATGAAAGATACAGAGTCATGCAGAGTCAGCTTAAATATTCCAGGAGTTTTGCCCTTATCAAAACTAGGATTTTTTTTGCATACCTTTCCCATAAACAAGGGTCTTATGTTGTGTACATTATCTTCTGGCCTTGGAGGCCTGTTGACATTTTATGACCCTTTTTTGATAAAGGTTGATCAACCAGAAAACTTATTTTCCCTTGAAGTGTTTTTTCTTTATACCTCTAATCTGTGTCAGCCTCAGAAAGTACTAAACAGAGTTACATTCTCATGGAGCAAAGGTGCAGTGGGTTACAACAAAAAAAAGAACTTATTAATAGCTCAAAGGTCTGATGTGGTTAATACCAAGGCTACTACTTGTTTTTCTTACATTCCAACTATATTAACTAATGCACTCCCAGGCACACAATGGATAAGGGATATGGGAACTTGGCAGCAAGCATTGGGTCAACAATGAAATGCTTCACCAGTATTATTTTAATAAAAATTTTTCACCCCTTGAAGGGCTCTATATTTTTAGAATGCTTAGGCTTCCTGTGTCATGGTTTGTGATCAATCATATGCATAGTTGCAAGAGTCTGGATAAACCTGCCAAGCAAGCTAGAATGCTAACAGGGGGACTTGAATTGAAATGCTCCTTTCATGCCCAGGAGACTTATCAACTAGAGCCCTAAGTTGATTTTCTCCAGAGAAAGGTGGTCGAGGATAGCCCCCTGTTAATGTCAGAAGAGTTGATGAAAGGCATAATATAGTATACAGTAGACAGACAGATTTTGGTTTGGGGTAGATGCTCGAGCAGGTCCATGGAGTCCCTCGAGTCCTAATCCACCTTGCCTGTCAGGTCTCCTCTGCATGACCTTGTCATGGGTGGGATCTCCCATGCTGGCTCCCAGCAATTTATGATTAAAACTCTCCAAAAAATGGGCATAGAAGGAACCTACCTCAACAAAGTAAAGTCCATATATGATAAGCCCAAGGTAAATATTATTCTCAATGGTGAAAAACTGAAAGCATTCACCCTAAGATCAGGAACAAGACAATGCTGTCCATTTTCACCACTATTATTCAACATAGTTCTGGAAATCCTAGCTACAGCCATTAGAGAAGAAAAAGAAAAGTAATCCCAATCGGAAAAGAAGAAGTAAAGCTCTCACTGTTTGCAGATGACAAGATACTGTACATAGAAAACCCTAAAGATAGTATCAGAAAATCACTAGACCTAATCAGTGAATTTAGCAAAGTTGCAGGATACAAAATCAATACACAGAAATCACTTGCATTTCTATATACTAACAATGAAAAGTCAGGAAGAGAAACTAAGGAATCAATCCCATTCAACATTGCAACAAAAAGAATTAAATATCTAGGAATAAACTTACCTAAGGAAACAAAAGAATGGTACACAGAAAATCATAAGACACTAATGAAAGAAGTTAAAGACTACATAGCACAGATGGAGAGATATTCCATGTTCCTGGGTAGGAAGGATCAATATTGTGAAAATGACTATACTACCAAATGCAATCTACAGTTTCAGTGTGATCCCTATCAAACTACCAGTGGCATTTTTCACAGAACTAGAACAAAAAACTTCACAGTTCATATGAAAGCAAAAAAGACCCCAAATAGCCAAAGCAGTCTTGAGTAAAAAGAATGGAGCTGGAGGAATCAACTTTCTTGACTTCAGAATATACTACAAAATTACAGTCATCAAGACAGTGTAGTACTGGCACAAAAACAGAAATATAGACAAATGGAACAGGATAGAAAGCCCAGAAATAAACCCATGCACCTATGCATACCTTATTTTTGACAAAGAAGGCAAGAATATACAATGGGGAAAAGAAAGGCTCTTCAATAAATGGTGCTGGGAAAACTGGACAGCTACATGTAAAAGAATGAAATTAGAACACTTCCTAACACCATATACAAAGATAAACTCAAAATGGATTAAAGACCTAAATGTAAGACCAGAAACTATAAAAATCTTAGAGGAAAGCATAGGCAGAACACTTGATGATGTAAATCAAAGCAAGATCCTCTATGACGCCCTTCCTAGAGAACTGGAAATAAAAACAAAAGTAAGCAAGTGGGACCCAATTGAACTTAAAAGCTTTTGCATAGCAAAGGAAACTATAAGCAGTGGTGAAAAGACAACTGTCAGAATGGGAGAAAATAATAGCAAGTGAAATGACTGACAAAGGATTAATTTCCAAAATATACAAGCAGCTCATACAACTCAATACCAGAAAAACAAACAACCCAATCAAAAAGTGGGAAAAAGACCTAAGCAGACATTTCTCCAAAGAAGACATACAGATGACTGACAAACACATGAAAAGATGCTCAACACTGCTTATTATTAGACAAATGCAAATCAAAACTACAATGAGATATCACCTTGCACTGGTCAGAATGGCCATCATCAAAATGTCTACAAACAATAAATGCTGGAGAGGGTGTGGAGAAAATAGAATGCTCTTGCACTATTGGTGGGAATGTAAATTATACAGCCACTATGGAAAACAGTATGGTGATTCCTTAAAAAACTATGAATAAAACCACCGTCAGTTCAGTTCAGTTTAGTCACTCAGTCGTGTCCAACTCTTTGTGACCCCATGAACCACAGCATGCCAGGCCTCCCTGTCCATCACCAACTCCCAGAGTACACCCAAACCCATGTCCATCGAGTTGGTGATGACATCCAACCATCTCATCCTCTTTCATCCCCTTTTCCTCCTGCCCTCAATCTTTCCTAGCATCAGAGTCTTTTCAAATGAGTCAGCTCTTTGCATCAGGTGGCCAACCACCATATCACCCAGCAATCCCACTCCTAGGCATATATACTGAGAAAACCAAAATTGAAACAGACACATGTATCCCATTGTTAATTGCAGCACTACTTACAATAACTAGAGCATGGAAACAACCTAGATGTCCATTGACAGATGAATGAATAAAGAAGTTGTGGTACATACACACAATGGAATGTTACTCATCCATAAAACAGAACACCTTTGAGTCAGTTCTAATGAAGCAGATGAACCTATAACCTATTATACAGAGTGAAGTAAGTCAGAAAGAGAAATATATTTTATATTAATGTATATATCTAAAGAATATGTATATATTGTATATGTATATAATATGTATATATTGTACATATATATACATAATAATATATATATCTACAGAATCTAGAGAAATGGTACTGAAGAATTTAATTACAGGGCAGCAATGGAGAAATAGACATAGAAAATAGACTGATGGACATGGCGGGGGGAGGAGAGGGTGAGATGTATGGAAAGAGTAACATGGAAATTTACATTACCATATGTAAAATAGATAGCCAATGGGAATTTGCTGTATAGCTCAGGAAACTCAAACAGGAGCTCTGTATCAACCTAGAGGAGTGGGATGAGGAGGGAGATGGGAGGAAGATTTAAAATGGAGGGATATATGCATATCTATGGCTGATTCCTGTTGAGGTTTGACAGAAAACAAAATTCTGTAAAGCAATTATGCTTCAATAAAAAATAAATTAATTTTTAAAATTCTCCTCTCTCTTAAAATTTTCATGATAATTCATTTCAAATCCTAATCATATATTTTTCCATTTTATTTTGATTTTCATATATCTTCCTAGATATTTTATAGCACTTATCGAACATCTCAATATACCATCAGTTCAGTTCAGTCACTCAGTCATGTCCAACTCTTTGTGACCCCATGGACCATAGCACGCCAGGCCTCCCTGTCCATCACCAACTCCCGGAGTTTACCCAAACTCATGTCCATTGAGTCGGTGACGCCATCCAAGCATCTTCTCCTCCGTCGTCCCCTTTTCCTCCTGCCCCCAATCCCTCCCAGCATCAGGGTCTTTTCCAATGAGTCAGCTCTTCACATGAGATAGCCAAAGTATTGGGGTTTCAGCTTCAGCATCACTCTTTCCAATGAATACTCAGGACTGATATCCTTTAGGATAGACTGGTTGGATCTCCTTGCAGTCCAAAGGACTCTCAAGACTCTTTTGCAACACCACAGTTCAAAAGCATCAATTCTTTGGCACTCAGCTTTCTTCAAAGTCCTACTCTCACATCCATACATGACCACTGGAAAAACCATAGCCTTGACTAGACGGACCTTTGTTGGCAAAGTAATGTCTCTGCTTTTCAATATGCTATCTAAGTTGGTCATAACTTTCCTTCCAAGGAGTAAGCATCTTAATTTCACAGCTGCGATCACCATCTACAGTGATTTTGGAGCCCCCAAAAATAAAGTCTGACACTGTTTCCACTGTTTCCCCATCTATTTCCCATGAAGTGATGGGACCAGATGCCATGATCTTTGTTTTCTGAATGTTGAGCTTTAAGCCAACGTTTTCAATCTCCTCTTTCACTGTCATCAAGAGGCTTTTTAGTTCCTCTTCACTTTCTGCCATAAGGGTGGTGTCATCTGCATATCTGAGGTTATTGATATTTCTCCCGGCAATCTTGATTCCAGCTTGTGCTTCTTCCAGTCCAGCGTTTCTCATGATGTACTCTGCATATAAGTTAAATAAGCAGGGTGACAGTATCCAGCCTTGACGTACTCCTTTTCCTATTTGGAACCAGTCTGCTGTTCCGTGTCCAGTTCTAACTGTTGCTTCCTAACCTGCGTATATCTACCATAGCAGTGAACTAAATGTTTGAGGAGATACAAAAGAGGTACACAATGGCAGCTATCATGTCAATTAATGTATCATTTGAACAACAATAAAAATCTCATTTGAAAGCATGATTCTGTGTAAGAAATTGTGAGAGACAATATATGAATAAGTTCTAAATTAAACATAATTAAAATTTACAGTGAGATTTTTCAGATGTTGGGAGCTGACAGGACCATTTTTCTATTTTGTGATTCTTAAACATGTCCACTGACATTTATGAATATGTAAGTATTGTGCTAGATGGAAATGGATAGTAGATGAATAATTGGATGGAAAATCTATTTCATTGTTTACTCATAGTGTATTATCATAAAATTTGGGAAAATGTTAAGGTGGTTACTTTAAAATTCCTAGATGATTGTATTGACTTGCTGTTAATTTTTAAAGCAGATTATTTTCTTCTGTGCTGTGCTGTGCTGTACTGTGCTTAGTCTCTCAGTCATGTCCCATTCTTTTTGACCTCATGGACTGCAGCCTTCCAGGCACCACTGTGCATGGGTATTCTCCAGGCAAGAATATTGGAGTGGATTGCCATGCCCTCATCCAGGGGATCTTCCCAACCCAGGGATCAAACCCAGGTGTCATAGGATGCAGGTGGAATTTTTACTGACCGAGCCACCTGCTACTGCTGCTAAGTCGCTTCAGTCGTGTCCAATTCTGTGCGACCCCATAGATGGCAGCCCACCGGGCGCCTCCGCCCCTGGGATTCTCCAGGCAAGAATACTGGAGTGGGTTACCATTTCCTTCTGCAGTGCATGAAGGTGAAACGTGAAAGTGAAGTCGCTCAGTCGTGTCCGACTCTTCGCGACCCCATGGACGGTAGCCCACCAGGCTCCTCCATCTATGGGATTTGCCAGGCAAGAGTACTGGAGTGGGGTGCCATTGCCTTCTCCAGACTGAGCCACCAAGCAATCCCTATTTTCTTCTACTTAAGCTGAAAGTGCTATTGTCATTTTAAATTAATTGATGTTGGTATATTTTATCTTTGTGTGTGTGTATTTTTACATCAAGTGAAAATGTTTTTAAATGACTCTGTTTAAACATCCAATAAAATCACCCTATGCCTACACTAATAATTTAAGTATATTTGAATGTCATATTTTAAGACCTTGTTTATTAACTCAGGGAAATAATATACATTATTTAATAATCTGTGCATATATTACATGATTCCCAAGTGTACTTTCCTTTGTTTAAAAAATTATATTTAAAATGGGAAACATTTTAATGGTCCTACATTGTACTTGCACCCTTAGTTTTTCAAAAAAGAAGAAAAGACAGTCCCATCTGTAAGAATAAAAGGATTTTTCTTAATTTCTATAAAGTTAGGAAAAGCAGAATTCGTGTTATAGATTCCGTTTTTATGATTTAGAAAAGCTTAATGAATGAGTTCCCTTCTGACACCAGATTTTTAAGACTACCCTTGAAAGTCCCACTCTAACTAAGCTTACTCAAAATGATTTTTATTATATGGTGTTTCCAAACATGGGAAGGGGTGGCAATTATGGGGAGCTTGGAAATATTGGTATATTCCTAATAACAATAATGAACAGCTACAAAGTAGAGTGAAATTAAAATTATAAAAGTATTTTAAACTTTTAAAGTTAGATTTTGTGAACAAGAGATACTGAAGCTTGAAAGGCTACAAGGATCCAAAAGTCTGCACATAAAACAAATAAGTAAAATAAATATTTTCAGTAGAGTAGTTTTATATATATAGACTTTATAATAAGAGACATCAACCTGATTAATACGTAACTGTAGAAAAGTATATGGCAACAATGCATCTTATTTTATGACTTTAACTATGATTTAGAAGTCAAGCTATATAAGCTTCAAAAGGAAATCTCTTTGGGTCTTTGCAGATGATAGATTAGAATTCAGTTTGTCTGAAAGAAGTAAAATGAGCAGAGAAGTGTACCTGTACATCAAAAAGATATATGCCTTTATAGCAATCTATGGGCTGGAAAGCCATGTGTAATATAATGTATCATTAACATAAAAGAAGAGTGGAGTGGAATATTGCCTGGTCAAGTGAAGGGTGTTGATATCTCTTATCACAGATCTTAGTAATGTGCAATTCAGAATAGGGACAAAACAGTCATCTAATTATGTATGCATTAATATTTTTAATGAATATGTATTAAGCCTTTTGTATAACTGTCAGGCAGTGGTAACTATGTTCATAGGGATTTCAGTCTGATTGAAATTGTCTTTTAGTTCTGCATCAAGAAATTATGTATCATGACCTGACTTATTGGTGATTTCAAATATGTACAAGAAATAATAAGTAACAGCTGCTATTTATTGAACACCATTTTAAACACTTTGAAAAATAAAAGAATTTACTTACTTAATCTTCATGGTGACTTTATGAGATAGATGCAACTGTTTCCATTTTATATTTGTGGAAATGGAGGCACAGGAAGCTAAAGTAGCTCGTTCAAGATCAAACAGCTAGTAAGTGAATGAGTAGGACTTTGGCCCTAGGAAGTAGAAAATATGGAACTCATTCTCAGTCACTGAAGGGGAACTGGTTACTTGTAGCATGATTCTGACTTATGATTAGATCCTCTGAAGAAGGGCATGGCAACCCACTCCAGTATTCTTGTCTGGAAAATACTTTGGACAGAAGAGCCTGATGGTCTACAGTTGATAGGGCTGCAAAGAGTTGGACACAACTGAGCAACTTAGCAGGCAGCGTGCACTCATAAGAGTATTAATACTAATTGAAAATACTTAGCTTATCTTAATATTTATAATATTCTTCCCCCAAATATACTGGGTATGGTTATGTTAATACCCAGTTGTGACTATATTAATATTCTTTATAGAAAACATATAATGGAGATTTTATAATTTTAGAAGACATAGCTGTGATTCGTGGTCAAGGACAGTAAGGTGAATCTAGCTTCAGAAACACAAGTGTCACCAAAAAACAATTATGGTCCAAGCTGACAGGAGGAAAACACTTGGAAAAAATGTAACAGCGATCTAAAGAGATTCAATTTTAAAAGACATATTAGTAAGACTAATAATAATGGATAGAAAGTTTTAGTTAAGGAATGCAAAAAGTGCGTAAATTATATGTAGTCATAGTGCTTAAAAGGAATAGTGATCTAAGAGGATATGAAAACACAAGGTGAACACTTTGCCATGCCAATGATTTTAGGTGTCTCCATCCACATAAATTGTAATTCAAGAAACTGAAAGAATTGATAGACTTATTTAAGGAATATTTGCTAATATATTGAGTAGGATATTGTAGTAAGTATTTAACCTTATTACATTAAATTCTCATGTCTACTTTTGAGGATATGTGTTATTAATATTGCCATTTAGAGACAAGGAAATGAAACTTGAGAAGTTAAATATCTGGTCTAAGTTGAGACAGCTCTAAGTGGCAGAACCACAATTCAAATGTATACCAGTTCCAAAGTCAAGCCTTTGATGGCCCTATCTGACTCTAAAACACCAGTCTTGATGTCCAAAACTGAAAAAAAAAAAGTAATGGCTTTCAGAGCTTGAATTCTATACCCAACAAAATATTAAACCCTTGTCAAGCAATTGCCTGTTAAGATATTAGGAAACAGTAAGAATAAATCCAAATGCTTTAAAATGGATTGGTAAGCTGGTAAATGGCAACCCACTCCAGTGTTCTTGCCTGGAGAATCCCAGGGACAGGCTCTGCCGTCTATGGGGGTCGCACAGAGTCAGACGCGACCGAAGCGACTTAGCAGCATCAGCAGCAAGCTGGTAAATAAGGATGATACTATAAATATTTATGGAGTTTAAGAGGTCGTTTGATGTCATTTATTGCAAAAGTGAGTGCTAAAGGAAGATGTGATTAAGCTGTATCTAAAATAAATTGTTTTTTAGATTGGTAGGAATTGAGGAAAGTAGGTAGTATTAAGGCCGGAATGAGAGCAGTGTTGAGTAGGCCTATGCTAGTCAATAATGTTACTTTTTTCAAATCAAAGATATATATATAAGGATATGATCAGTAAGGCTTTCATATTTATGTGTGTCAAACATTAGGGGAAGCTATTTAATCCCTGTTTACGTAGCTAGTATTCTAAAGGGACAATGAATTTACCTAAAAAAGAAGATAATTGAAAATAATGAATGTAAAATCCAAATTCGGGTTTAAAAAGGTAACTACTTAAATATAAGAGAAGGGATGTCACACTTATCAAGAGTTGATATATAAATAAAATACCTAGAATTATTACTGATTCCAAGCACAATACTAATGTATTGCAACTTGCCTGCATAATGAGTCACCTCAGTAAAGTCTGATTCTTTGTGACCCCATGGACCGTAGCCCACCAGGATCCTCTGTCCCTGGGATTTTCCTGACAAGATTACTGAAGTGGGGTGTGATGCCCTCCTCCAGGGGATCTTCCCAACCCAGGGACTGAACCGCATCTTTAGTGTCTCCTGCACACTGCAATCGGATTCTTTACCACTGAGCCACTGGGGAAGCCCCAATGTAAGTGACTTATGGCTTAACTCAAAATATGTTGTTTGAAAAAAAGGAGCTACTATTTCAGATGTACTCTGTACTTATGAAACAGTACCTAGGACCCCTAGGATCCTGTGATTGTCCTTGACTCTACATTTAAGAGCATCATGAATATCTGGAATCTAGTCTGGAAATCAAGTGCTGCAAAACTATTTGAAAAAAATAGGAGTATTTTTCATGAAGAAGCAAAATAGAACATGGTATCTACCTATTAAGTGTCTGAAGGGTTACCAGGGAGAAAGGAAATAGTTTGGTTTATCACATTTTCCTGCACAATTCCAGAGTTCAGATACTGTGGAGTGAAAGTGATAGAGCACTGGATTGTACTTCAATTCCAGGAAGACAACATTAACAGGAATTGAATCTTAACTTCCTATAGTGGTGAGCTTTCCATCACCTAAAATGGTTATGTGAGAACATCAGTACAAATCAGTCCTTGTAGCCTGATCATTCAACTAAGTCTTTCTGAGCTTCAGTGGGAATGATGATGGTACCTTCCTCATGAAGTACTTACAAAGATTAAAGGAGATACTGTGTGCTAAGGGCTTAATGCAATCCCTTATATATATAAAGTGCTAAAAACATGATACTTATTTTTATTACTGGATGACCAGTTTCCAAAGAGAGTGCTCTAGGGAAGATATCTGTATCATATACAAATAGAACTAGACAACCCTAAGTTGCCTTCCCTACAAGTCCATGACTCAAACGTTGTGAGGCCATTGCACTTCTGTAATTTTCATAAGTATATTTATATCATGGTTATTAATACTTTGAGGCAAATATTTCAATCTTTCTGGTCCATTAATGGAGAAGGCAATGGCAACCCACTCCAGTACTCTTGCCTGGAGAATCCCATGGATGGAGGAGCCTGGTGGGCTGCAGTCCATGGGGTCGTGAAGAGTCAGACACGACTGAGCGACTTCACTTTCACTTTTCACTTTCATGCATTGGAGAAGGAAATGGCAACCCACTCCAGTGTTCTTGCCTGGAGAATCCCAGGGACAGGGGAGCCTTGTAGGCTGCCATCTATGGGGTCGCACAAAGTCAGACATGACTGAAGCAACTTAGCAGCAGCAGCAGTCCATAAATAAATCCATGGTATATAAATCTATCCCTAGAGTAGGAAATGGCAACCCACTCTGGTATTCTTTCCTGGGAAATTCCATGGATAGAGGGGCCTGGCAGGCTATAGTCCATGGGGTCATAAAGAGTCAGATATGTAACTAAAACTACAAAGCAGTACAAATCTGTATGTGAAAGTCAATGTATAGGAAGTAGCCTATGTAAAGTTATAGTTCCCATATAACTATATATCCCTAAATTTGCACGTTGGCATTTTAATTAAACATGATATATATAAGCACTTCTGTTATTATTCCGACTCAAATTTTAAAATATCTAAATATTCTGTCTGCAGTTGTCAATTTTCCTGAAACTAATATATGAAATACATAAAAATGCATATTGATATAAAATTGTTTATATAATTGATGAAACATTATATTAAATTTCTTATTTATATTGTATTAGAGAAACATTAACATACATTAGGGCATGTAAATGACTTTAACTGGATTGCTGTGCCATGAAGCGTCACTTCAGTCATACCTGACTCTGTGTGACCCTATGGACTGTAGCCTACCAGGCTCCTCTGTCCATGGGATTCTCCAGGCAAGAATATTGGAGTGGGTTATAAAGCCTTTAAATACAGTAGCTCTCAGTTTTCTCTGCCAAAGGCTTGAAAGGGAAGCGATAGTTTACTTCTAATAGGTGAAGCTATCTTTTATTCCGAAATGCTCTCAGACACAGGTATACACACTCATCCTCCAAACCTACTGCTAGTTCCTTCCTAGTTCATGTGAGTGGTAGACTCAACAGACAACAAAGCAAGTACTCTATATAATTGAGAATTAAAGTATAAATTAATGTCAGAATTATTTTCACGTATTCAGAGTAAACTGACATGAAGGAATGTCTAACTAACATCATATAAAAAAAGAAATAAGCTTAAGGAAATGATTTGAAATAGATTTATGATGCACTTGAATTAAAATGTTTTAGTAATAGCAGTCTTTATTGTGTATTCTGCTGCAGATATTTCTGCTAAATTTGTTATATTTTATATTTGATATATATCATTCTATATACTATCTAAAATTTAAAGTTCACAATAATCTTAATGATTTCAACTTCACGTATGAGAACCTGAAACTCAAAGAAGTCGAGTAACACCCAAAATAATACAGCTGGTGAATGAGGGTGTGGTCTAAAATCTTGACTCCATACCCATACACTTAACATCTACCTACCACTCTTTACTAAGAGCCACAAAGAGTTTGACATCAACATATAAATTGACTCTCACTTGTAAATATCAATAAGATGCAGGTGATTTTTGCCAATATGCTACAATGAGACAAGAGGTGTTTGGTCATTTTTCATGACAAGATTAGTTTGTTTCCTTTTTTCTTATTTGGACAATAATCTAGCATTTAAAGGGCTTCCCAGGTATCACTGGTGGTAAAGAACTTGCCTGCCAATTCAGGAGATATTAGGAACGATGATTCGATCCCTGGGTCAGGAAGATCCCTTGGAGAAGGGCATAGCAACCCACTCCAGTATTCTTGCCTGGAGAGTTGAACATGATTGAAGTGATTTAGTGTGCACTCATGCTACATTTAAATAAACTATTCTTGAATAATTCACTAAAGCCCACCTATCAGAGTGCTGTTTCATTAGTTAGCTTTTGGTATTTTTGTGATTACTCTCAATTTTAGCAGCTTTAGGTATGTGCATAAGTTTCCTCTTTTAAAAAGAGAGGTACCTATCTATAGAATGACTGGGTGAACTCCTAAACCTTGAGGTGAGAGATTACTTATATCTCAATTTTCAATGTGTTATATCCTTAACTAAGGTGTAAGATGACTTTCTCTGCATAAAAACTATTAATATTTAATACATTGCTCCTCCATTTAACAATCTCCAAATAATGTGAAAAGAGTAAAAATAATGCTTTGTATTTATGTAGAACACATCTCCATGGAGCCCAGAGGATTTGGTTGACAGGGTCTAAAAATGACTTTGTCAGGGAGAACAAGAAACTAATATTATCATAATTATTCTGCAGGTATTGAAACTGACACTGAGTCCATATGTAGCTACTAATGAACATTTTGCAGTCAAAATGATATGGAGAGCTTCCTCCAGCCATCTTCATAATCAATAATGACCATCTTAAGAAATCATACACAGAGTTCTTATTTTTTGCTTACAGAGACAAACTGAATGATAGAACAATACACTGAGGATTCAGTATTATGCTCAATATTATTGGAGTGATGTGGCAATATTTTGTATTACTTCACTTTGCTTTGGCAATATTAGAATGTTATACACATATTCTTTCTTCTTTTAAATAACTCTGTTGCCAAAAGTCATGGGCCAAAAGAATTATATTTCTAAGTAGGCTTCTAAGGCAATAAAACAAATTAACTAATGAAATGTTACAATTTATTAAATAAAGTTTTTGTAGTGTGAAAAGGCAAACCCTGCAATGTTGTGTTGTGAATTAAGATTTTAAAATTCATGGTTGCCTTATTCAAAGTGGGAAGCATTGATCTGAACAGTGGTGAAATGGTGACCCTAATCTGTATATTTCTTACTTCTACATTCTCTGTAAGCCAGGCATTCTAAATAATGGGTTAAACCTCTGTGTGTGTGTGTGTGTGTGTGTGTGTGTGTGTGTGTGTGTGCGCGTGCGTGCATAGTTTGTGTAAAATACACGAGAGAGAGAAGAGCTCCATATTTTGTCACTGGTTGTAAAACCTTAACATGCACCCAAATCATCTTGTGGCCCTTTCAGAAAAAAAGATTGCTTGAACCATGTCCCTAGCCTTTCTAATTCAGTAGATCTGAAATAGGGTAGAAGAGTTTACATTTCCATAAATTCCTAGATAATTCTAAATAATGCTTGTCTGTGAAGCATAGTATTAGAACCCATGGTGCAGGTAGTTGGACTTCTGCTTTTAGCCTTCATATAAAAAGAAATAATTATGAACAAATAGAAATTACATGCCAGCCTGATATGTGTTTTGGAAGGTACAAGTGTGAGATAGATACTGGAGAAAGAGAAGGGAAATGAGATGTCTCTATCCAAACAGAAAAATCATAATTTTACTAAAAATTCATATGAATTCTATAAGTTATTTGTAGGCTATGCTCTCTGTTCTCATTCCATTTCAGTATTTATTCAATAAGTATCTATTGATCACTTATTATTGTACAAGGACTTGCATGCATCAGAGAAAAATAAAGGATTCTTGCCTCTCTGGAGCCGATTTTCACTTGATATTACTTTGCTTTAATGTATTAACTGAGTCTTTAATCTCATTTCAGATTTCTCTTGACCTTGTATCTAATTTCACATATATTCTTCTTTCCACCTTCCAGTTTTACCATATAATGGGAAAGTATCAGTGTTTTCCCATTTTTGTTGCTTCTGTATCAGAGTCTAAAGGGGGTAGCAAAGATGGTTTTGACTACTGATGGAGGTAAGGCTGCACCACCGATAGGCATCGGTCCTTGGACTGAGACCATTTCTTAATAAGACAAGAAAGACCACTATGGCAGAGCTATTTCAGTAAAGTTGGATTATGGAAAATTGAAATTATGTGAAACCTATGAAAAAGAATTTTCTTTTTTTTTTTTGACAGAAATTGAAAATATTTTATAAAAGTAATCCCTAGCAACCAAATATATCCCAAATACAAGTAGTTTAGCAATTCAATTTGTCAAAATAGTGTTTTCACTTTTGTCTATCAGTTTGGTACTCACAAAATTCATGCCTACCAGGCAAATCCTATGTAGATGTCATTTTAAAACACTAACATTTGCTTCCCACATATCTAACAGCCTCACTATATTCTCCAGCAGTAAAGTTCATAAACTAAAGCTTACTATATTATCCACCCTCAAACAACCCAAAGAACCTAAGACTAAAGCCAAATGATAACTGGCCCCCAAAATATTTCCATTCTATGACTTTTAGTATCACTAGTTTAATACACACATATGTGCATGTATTCATGTGTGTTTATATGTATACATGGATATGTATGTAAAAACATCCCTACAAAACGTGGAAGAAAGGTTTAGAGCAAACGACTACATATTCTATTTTATTGACCACCATCTAAAGGAATCCCTTAATTGCCCAATTATTTACTCAGATGGTCTGAAAATAGGCAAAATTTTCACTCTCTGCACAGTTAATATTTTATAAAACATGCATAATTATAGCTCATATGCCTAAAAACATATAATAATACTATTAAATAGACATAATATAAAAACATTCCTTTGATAGCCAACTATTTAATGAACTCAGGTCTGATATATGGATATACTATCACTAACATCACCCATAAAAACTTACATATTGTCTATACAACTATAAACAAGCACTTTAAAACAATAATTCACTATTTTCATTAAAAGTCAAATGCCACCGGCAAATGAAAACTTTTGTAACCTATGCTGTTTTACCATATGTGAAGATTTCTCCAAGTTATATAAAGAGTTGTGTTCTTTCTGTATACAAATATATCTGAAAAACATAAAAGCAGTCCAGTGATGGTTCCACCATGATGAATCCTGTCATAAAATGATATATTTACATTAGATACTCCATACTATGTATTTCTCACAACCTAAAAATTGTGTCTAAGGATCCAATGAACTGAGAGGCTGGAAGGAACATTTCTTTTGGCAAACAAAAATATTTCTATCCTATTAGGTTGATATGAATTTACAATGATATAGACAATTACAAGCTAAACAAAAAATTTAACATTGCTTACATCAAACTGTTTAACAACTTCTACCAGAAATGAATTAATATTGATTGGCAATTAGAATATTGCTTAAATATATTTAGATTTCCAACATCTGATCATGGAGCAAAGTCTGGATGCTGTTTGAGAACACTCTTTATGCATATGCATTTACATATACAATCTTCCAAAACTCCCTATTCTCTGTCTCCTAAATTCAGCTTTTATTTGCCTAACACAAAGTGGTCTAGAAATTCCTCAGTAACCAACATTATATTCTAGTAATTTTCAACCTTATACTTGCAATTTGCATTTATTTGATCATTAATAACATAGACACTGTATCTTACCATTCACATTGGAACATATTTTCTTAAAATAATAATAACTGTTGATGTTAAATACATATCAAAATAGCAACTTTGGGGCAGTAATGAGAAGAATGTGGTTGGGGGACAATTTGACAATTTGCAACTGAGAGTCTTAAAACATCATTATACTTTTTGGACTACTATATTTTCTGATCAGCTTATAGAAATTTAAATAGAGATGTGCTTATTATGCATTTATATTGATCATAGTATTGGCTTAAATATCAAAATATAGAAAATGCAGTTTAAATATCTCAGAAGAGAGTTAGTTACATAAATAATGGTATATTTATAAAATCTCACACCATTTCATCATTTAAATTATAATTTTTAAATATTTTTGGATACAAGTTTAAACATTAAATTTATAACTTTTTTTTCAGTTCTTTAATACTAAATAGGCATTAGACAATGGAAGGAAATATATCACATATTAACAGTGGATCTTTCTGAATTACAAATTTTTCTTTCTCTTTACACTGTATTTTATAAATTCTATGTGAAAGAGAGGAGGTAATGAAGATAATGGCAACCTCCTTCAAAAGGTCCTGTACACACATTGCCACAGTCAGTGCCCCTGACCCTGCAGCAGGCCACCGCTGACCCACTCCCCTACCAGAGACTCATGGACACTCAAAGGCAAGTCTGGATCAGTCTCTTGTGGGGTTCTCCTGGGTCCTGGTGCCCACAAGGTTTTGTTTGTGCCCCAGGAGTCTGTTTCCCCAATCTTGTGTAAGTTCTGGAAGCTCTATGGTGGGGTTAATGGCAATCTCCTCCAAGAAGGCTTGTGCCACACCCAGGTCTGCTACACCCAGAGCCCCTGCCCCTGAGGCAGGCCACTGCTGACCTGTATCTCTGCATGAGACACTCAAACACTCAAAGACAAGTCTTCACTACCTCCACCATAGTTTGGTCTCAAGTCAACAACAAGGAGGGAATATAGCCCACCCATCAACAGAAAACTGGATTAAAGATGTACTGAGCATGGCCCTGGCCATCAGAACAAGACCCAGTTTCCCGCACAGACAGTCTCTTCCATCAGGAAACTTGATGAGCCTCTTATCCTCATCACTTAGAGGGCAGACAGAATGAAAACACAATCACAGAAAACTAATCAAACTGATCACGTGGATCATAGCCTTGTCTAACTCATTGAAACTATGAGCCATGCCATGTAGGGCCACCCAAGACAGAGGGGTCATGGTGGAGAGTTCTGACAAAACGTAGTCCACTGGAGAAGGGAATGGCAAGCCACTTCAGTATTCTTGCCTTGAGAACCCCATGAACAGTATGAAAAGGCAAAAGGATAGGACAATGAAAGATGAACTGCCCAGGTTGGTAGGTGCCCAATATGCTACTGGAGATCAGTGGAGAAATAACTCCAAAAAGAATGAGGAGACCAAGCCAAAGTAAAAACAATGCCCAGTTGTGGGTGTGACTGGTGATGGAAGTAAAGTTTGATGCTGTAAAGAACAATATTGCATAGGAACCTGGAACGTTAGGTCCATGAATCAAGGCAAATTGGAAGTGGTCAAACAGGAGATGGCAAGAGGGAACATTGACACTGTAAGAATCAGTGAACTAAAATGGACTGGAGTGGGTGAATTTAGCTCAGATGGCCATTATATCCACTACTGTGGGAAAGAATCCCTGAGAAGATGATATAGGCCTCAAAGTCAACAGAAGATTCCAAAATACAGTACTTGGGTGCAACCTCAAAAATGACAAAATGATCTCTTTGTTTAAAGGCAAACCATTGACTAGCACAGTAATCAAAGTCTATGCCCCAACCAGTATGCTGAAGAAGCTGAAACTGAATGGTTCAATGGAGACCTACAAGACCTGCTAGAGCTAACATCCAAAAAGGATGTCCTTTTCATCACAGGGGACTAGAATGCAGTAGGAAGTCAAGAGATACCTGGAGTAACAGGCAAATTTGGCCTTAGAGTACAAAATGAAGCAGGGCAAAGGCTAACAGAGTTTTGCTAAGAGAATGCACTGTTCATAGCAAACACCCCCTTCTAAAAACACAAGAGAAGGCTCTACACATGGACATCACCAGATGGTCAATACAAAAATCAGATTGATTATATTTTTTTGTAGCCAAGGACAGAGAAGCTCTATACAGTCAGCAAAAATAAGACTGGGAACTGACTGTGGCTCAGATCACGAACTCCTTATTGCCAAATTCAGATTTAAATTAGGGAAAACCACTAGACCTTCCAGATATGACCTAAATCAAATCTCTCACAATTGTACAGTGGAAGTGACAAATAGATTCAAGGGATTATATCTGATAGAGTGCCTGAAGAACTATGGATGGAGGTTTGTGACATTGTACAGGAGACAGTGATCAAGACCATTACCAAGAAAAAGAAATGCAAAAAGGCAAAATGGTTGTCCGAGGAGGCCTTGCAAATAGCTGAGAAAAGAAGAGAAGCTAAAGGCAAAGGAGAAAAGGAAAGATATAAGCATCTAAATGCAGAGTTCCAGTGAATAGCAAGGAAAGATAAGAAAGTCTTCCTCAATGATCAGTTCAGTGAAATAGAGGAAAACAATAGAATGGAAAAGACTAGAGATCTTTTCAAGAAAATTAGAGATACCAAGGGAACATTTCATGAAAGATGAGCTCAATAAAAGACAGAAATTGTATGGACCTAACAGAAACAGAAGATATTAAGAGGTAGCAAGAATACATAGAAGAACTGTACAAAAAAGATCTTCATGACCCAGATAACCACTATGGTGTGATCACTCACCTAGAGCCAGACATCCTGAAATATGAAGGCACATGGGCCTTAGGAAGCATCACTACAACAAAGCTAGTGGAGGTGATGGAATTCCAGTAGAGCTATTTCAAATCCTAAAAGATGATGCTGTTTAAGTGCTGCACTCAATATGCCAGCACATTTGGAAAACTCGGCAGTGCCCACAGGACTAGAAAAGGTCAGTTTTCATTCCAATCACAAAGAAAGGCAATGCCACAGAATGCTCAAACTACTGCACAATTTCACTCATCTCACACATTAGCAAAGTAATGCTCAAAATTCTCCAAGCCAGGTTTCAATATTATGTGAACCAAGAATTTCCAGATGTTCAAGGTGGATTTCCAAAAGGCAGAGGAACCAGAGATCAGATTGCCAACATCTATTGGAACCTTGAAAAAGCAAGAGAATTCCAGAAAACATATACTGCTTTATGGACTATCCCCAAAGCCTTTGTGTGGATCACTACAAACTGTGGAACATTCTTCAAGAGTGGGAATACCAGACTAGCTGACCTGCCTCCTGAGAAATTTGTATGATGGTCAAGAAGCAACAATTAGAATTGGACATGGAACAGCAGACTGGTTCCAAATCGGAAAAGGAGTATGTCAAGACTATACATTGTCACCCTGCTTATTTAACTTATATGCAGAGTATATCATGAGAAACTCTGGGCTGGATGGAGCACAAGCTGGAATCAAGATTGCTAGGAGAAATATCAATACCTCAGATATGCAGATGACACCACCCTCATGGAAGAAAGTGAAGAAGAACTAAAGAGCCTCTTGATGAAAGTGAAAGAGGAGAGTGAAAATTTTGGCTTAAATCTCAACATTCAGAAAACGAAGATCATGGCATCTGGTCCCATTACTTCATGGCAAATAGATGGGGAAACAGTAACAGACTTTATTCGGGGGGGCTCTAGAATCACTACAGATGGTGACTGCAGCCATCAAATTAAAAGACACTTGTTGCTTGGAAGAAAAGCTGTGACCAACCTAGACAGCATATTAGAAAGCAAAGGCATGACTTTGCCAACAAAGGTCCATCTAGTCAATGCTATGGTTTTTCCAATAGTCATGTATGGATGTGAGAGTTGGACTATAAAGAAAGCTGAGTGCTGAAGAATTGATGCTTTGGAACTGTGGTGTTGGAGAAGACTCTTGAGAGTCCCTTGAACTGCAAGATCAAACCAGTCAATCCTAAAGGAAATCAGTCCTGAATATTCGTTGGAAGAACTGATGCTAGAAGCTGAAACTCCAATACTTTGGCCTGTTGATGTGAAAAACTGACTCATTTGAATAGACCCTGATGCTGGGAAAGATTGAAGATGAGAGGAGAAGGGGATGACAGAGGATGAGATGGTTAGATGGTATCACCAACTTGATGGACATGAGTTTGAGCAGGCTCCTGGCATTGGTGATGAACAGAGAATCCAGGCATGCTGCTTTCCATGGGGTCGCAATGAATCAAACACGACTCAGGGACTGAACTGAACTGATGTGAAAGAGTAATTTGTTTTTATTATATTATGGGTGTGTATGTGTGAGTGTATGTGTGTGCATGTGCACACAAATACATGCATGGGAAATATAATCCTGTGGACTTACCTTCTTGGGCACTATATATGGATTCTCTTAGATTTGGACATCTGTTAAGTGTACCTGACGGTCACAGTTTACCTTTGTATCCTATTTAACCACAATCCTGTCATTATTCTGCATTGTCATACATATAACTGCCAATGCTCCTAGATGGGTCATAACTTGTTCTTTTATTTTAAGAACAAGGAGGAGACAGGAGAGATTAGAGAGGAGAAAGTTTTCCTTTCCTGTCAGTGTTTTCCTTTGTCACGTGAAAAGAAAAGAGAATAAATATCTGGATGGAATCTATGTCCTGAGGATTCTATAAATTCTGAACAATCTCACTGTTTTTCCTCATAAGCACAGCGTCTTGACTGTCTCATTTAAGCATTCCTCACAAAGATACTCTATGAGAAAATATTTCTAAGAGAAGTATTTCTAAGAGTATGCTACCCACAGTCATATCCCTTACTAAATATTCATAATACTAATACAAAACTCAGTTATATTTGCCTCATGGTTAGAAACTCTCTAAGTGTTAATCTCACTAGTATCTTTTGTGGTAGGTACTCTTATTTTAACACTTTACAGACAGGAATCCTGAGGCATGCAGCTTTATAAGTTGCATCAGGTTGTTCAGCTAGGAAAAGGAAAGGTCAGGATTCAAATTCAGTGTGGTTCCAGAGTCTACAATATTTCTTAGTATCATGCCAAATGATCTTCCTTTCATAGTTTAATTTTATCTGCTTTAAACTTCTGACAGAGTAGAAGGAAAAGATCAACTCATGATTGTGATTTTAGAGTGAAAACATGTTTTTTGAGCTTCTGTCAGAAGTTTGGTGCTTAAGTATAAATTCAGCAGTATCCTTGAATTGTTAAGATCCTGCTTCTCACCTTCACCATGCCTGTAAGGACTTAGTGCTTGAGGGAACTGTCATTCTGGTTTTAAACGTCTATCACAGAAGCTGAATTTTCAGTTGCTCCATTTCATTATTAGTTCCATTAAGATATCAGGGGAGTTTTGCTTTTAAAAGTGGCCCTGTAATTTTGAGTAATTAAAGAAAAACAGGATACGTACATCTTTCTTAGGTTTCTTAAAAATAGTTTTCTCCCATTATGAGATAGCACAAAGCAGTTAAGGAAATTTAAAAGCTTCAAAATCTATGCTTATTTACTTATTTTTTTCTACATAGTTTCAGCCATAAAGGGTACAGCCTAGCATAAAACCCATTAATATAATAGTGTACCTTAAACTAAGTTAAAATCCTTCTGTGGTAGTCTGTATTTTCTAGTTTTTCTTAAGAGGCTACATTTGTGACTATAACAGTAATAATGGCTATTTGAAAATCTTTAGTGCTCACCATGTAAGCTTCATTTGAAAAAAATCTAGAAGCAATGCTTTATTAATTTAGATCAATACTTCTTTGTTCCTTTTGGTCTATATGCTTTGTTCACCCTCTTTGAAGAAAGAGCACAAGTTGATTTCCTAATGCCTAGCAAAAGTTCTGTGCAATGAGTATTCCAACATGTGAAAAGCTAATTTCCAGATGTGTACATATGTGTGTGTGTTTTCTGTGTGCTTGAATATTTATTACTCAGGGAATATTTGGGATGATTTTACAGTAGGAGTAAATAACAGTTTGGGGAGATTGTCAAATACTCAGTATGAGTTGAATAAGAAACTCTTCTATTCCCCAGCAATCAATGTTGATTAAGTGTTATGTTAAGGAGTTTTGGGGGCTTCCCTGGTAGCTCACCTGGTAAAGAATGCAGAGTTTTTAAAATAATTATAAAAGTGTTATTGGTGGTGGTACTTGCAAGCTAGATTTTTGTCTAAATCACAGGCTTTAATGGCCTTTTTTAAAAAAACTAATGCTTTCCTAATAATTAGGCTTTTCCTGAGAACACATATTTAGAGTTTCCCCATTTTATACACACACATCCCTACACACACTTCTCACACATACATAAACAATTTTTTAAAAGAGAGAAGTATCTGTTTCAAAACTGATTTTGTCAGTGAGACTTTCATTACCCTTTTCAAGCAAAATTAATACTTTTTCACTTGTTTTTCACAGTAGTGCTTTCTGTCGCTATAGCACTTTCACATTGTATTAAAATGCAGCTCTATGCATCTGCTTCCGATGCTAGAACGCGGACTACTTGAAGGCAGTAGCCCACCCTTAATTAGCTCCATCCCTAGTGCTTTGCACAATGACTGACACACCTGTTGGATTTCTAATAACTTGTTAATTACAATTTCGGAAATACTAACAAAAGTAAGGCTGGTTTCTTGGACTATTGATCATTAAAACTTGTTTCTCATCAGTTTCTATAGAAATTTCAAAGACTTGAAAGAAGGGCCTTCTAGGCAGGAGCCTGAGCACAGAGAGGCTCAATTATTACAGAATATAAAACAGTTGGAGGAAAATTATTGGAAACAGAGACTGTTATTGCTCCCCAAACAATGCTAGTGTCTTGCTCTGTGAGCTGGCATTATTCCTTTCAGATTTGGTCCAACCCCCTTGGCACTGAGCCTCTGTGGCCCGGGCTCCACATGAGTCTCCCCACAACAGCTCTAACCCAGTTGGCCTTTTAGAGGTTTGTATTATCTATCACTGTGTAACACATTGTGTAAAAACCATTATCATATTTTTGATGTTTAGGGAATGGTATGGCTGTAGGGGTCCAGGATTAGAGTTTGGCAGATAGTGACATGCTTTTAGGTCTTTGTGGAAGCATCTCTGGTCAAGAGTGATGAATGGATATAATTTTACTGGAGGTTATTGGAGGCAGAGAAACTCCAGATGCTGAAGTTGCTGAAGATCAACATGATACATCTTTATTTTGTAATCAAGAAGGGAAATTAAAAACAATGATCCTGATTTAATTCTTTCACTCTCAGCTTAAAGACCAAGCTATCTCTTAGATGCAAGGGGATATTTAAGGAGTTATGGTAGAACAATGTGTGAAGAGCTGAAAAATGCAAATTTTCCTGCTCTACAAGAGTAATATTGAGTGGCATTTTTTGTTTGTTTCCTTGTATACTGAAAAGGTGTTTTGTTATACCCTGAAGGGCTAGTAGAACTATAACTTGAAAATAATAAAAATTTTCAATGACTTTAAAAATAAACAACATTGTTTTTGAAAACTGACCTCCTGAAAACTATTAAATATATATATATAAACAGTTAATGTAAGAACTAAATTTTATTGAATGCTTAACATGCCAGGTACAGATATTAAGATATTTGCATGTATTATCTCATATAACACTATGAAGTAGATACTCTTATCCTAGTTTTATATATTTTAAAAAAAATAGTGAAAATGAGTATACTACCCAAAGCAATCTATAGATTCAATGCAATCTCTATCAAGCTACCAACGGTATTTTTCACAGAGCTACAACAAATAATTTCACAATTTGTGTGGAAATACAAAAAACCTCAAATAGTCAAAGCAATCTTGAGAAAGAAGAATGGAACTGGAGGAATCAACCTGCCTGACTTCAGGCTCTACTACAAAGCCACAGTCATCAAGACAGTATGGTACTGGCACAAAGACAGAAATATAGATCAATGGAACAAAATAGAAAACCCAGAGATAAATCTACATACCTATAGACACCTTATCTTCAACACAGGAGGCAAGAATATACAATGGAGAAAGGGCAATCTCTTTAACAGGTGGTGCTTGGAAAACTGGTCAACCACTTGTAAAAGAATGAAACTAGATCACTTTCTAACACCATACACAAAAATAAATTCAAAATGGATTAAAGATCTAAACATAAGACCAGAAACTATAAAACTCCTAGAGGAGAACATAGGCAAAACAGTCTCTGACATATATCACAGCAGGATCCTCTATGACCCACTTCCCAGAATGTTGGAAATAAAAGCAAAAATAAACAAATGGGACCTAATTAAAATTAAAAGCTTCTGCACAACAAAGGAAACTATAAGTAAGGTGAAAAGACAGCCTTGGGAATGGGAGAAAATAATAGCAAATGAAGCAACTGACAAACAACTAATCTCAAAAATATACAAGCAACTCCTGCAGCTCAATTCCAGAAGAATAAATGACCCAATCAAAAAATGGGTCAAAGAACTAAACAGACATTTCTCCAAAGAAGACATATGGAAGGCTAACAAACACATGAAAAGATGATCAACATCACTCATTATCAGAGAAATGCAAATCAAAACCACAATGAGGTACTATTTCACGCCAATCAGAATGGCTGCCATCCAAAAGTCTACAAGCAATAAATGCTGGAGAGGGTGCAGAGAAAAGGGAACCCTCTTACACAATTGGTGGGAATGCAAACTAGTACAGCCACTATGGAGAACAGTGTGGAGAGTCCTTAAAAAACTGGACATAGAACTGCCTTAAGACCCATCAGTCCAACTACTGGGCATACATACCGAAGAAACCAGAATTGAAAGAGACATGTGTACACCAGTGTTTGATCGCAGCACTGTTTATAGTAGCCAGGTCATGGAAGCAACCTAGATGTCCATCAGCAGATGAATGGATAAGAAAGCTGTGGTACATATACACAATGGAGTATTCAGTTCAGTTCAGTTCAGTCGCTCAGTCGTGTCCGACTCTTTGCGACCCCGTGAATCGCAGCACGCCAGGCCTCCCTGTCCATCACCAACTCCCGTAGTTCACTCAGACTCACGTCCATCGAATTAGTGATGCCATCCAGCCACCTCATCCTTTGTTGTCCCCTTCTCCTCCTGCCCCCAATCCCCCCCAGCATCAGAGTCTTTTCCAATGAGTTAACTCTTCGCATGAGGTGGCCAAAGTACTGGAGTTTCAGCTTTAGCATCATTCCTTCCAAAGAAATCCCAGGGCTGATCTTCAAAATGGACTGGTTGGATCTCCTTGCAGTCCAAGGGACTCTCAAGAGTCTTCTCCAACACCACAGTTCAAACACATCAATTCTTCGGTGCTCAGCCTTCTTCACAGTCCACCTCTCACATCCATGCATGACCACAGGAAAACCATAGCCTTGACTAGACGGACCTTTGTTGGCAAAGTAATATCTCTGCTTTTGAATATGCTATCTATGTTGGTCATAACTTTTCTTCCAAGGAGTAAGAGTCTTTTAATTTCATGGCTGCAATCACCATCTGCAGTGATTTTGGAGGCCAAAGAAATAAAGTCTGACACTTTCCACTGTTTCCCCATCTATTTCCCATGAAGTGATGGGACCGGATGCCATGATCTTCATTTTCTGAATGTTGAGTTTTAAGCCAACTTTTTCACTCTCCTCTTTCACTTTCATCAAGAGGCTTTTGAATTCCTCTTCACTTTCTGCCATAAGGGTTCTGTCATCTGCATATCTGAGGTGATTGATATTTCTCCCGGCAGTCTTGATTCCAGCTTATGTTTCTTCCAGTCCAGCGTTTCTCATGATGTGCTCTGCATATAAGTTAAATAAACAGGGTGACAATATACAGCCTTGACGCACTCTTTTTCCTATTTGGAACCAGTCTGTTGTTCCATGTCCAGTTCTAACTGTTGCTTCCTGACCTGCATACAGATTTCTCAAGAGGCAGGTCAGGTGGTCTGTTATTCCCATCTCTCAGAATTTTCCACAGTTTATTTACTCAGCCATTAAAAAGAATACATTTTAATCAGTTCTAATGAGATGGATGAAACTGGAGCCTATTATACAGAATGGAGTAAGCCAGAAAGAAAAAATACCAATACAGTATACTAATGCATATATATGGAATTTAGAAAGATGGTAATGATTACCCTGTGTGCGAGACAGCAGAAGAGACACAGATGTATAGAACAGTCTTTTGGACTCTGTGGGAGAGGAAGAGGATGGGATGATTTGGAGAATGGCATTGAAACATGTATAATATCACACATGAAATGAATTGCCAGTCCAGGTTCGATGCAGGATACAGGATGCTTGGGGCTGGTGCACTGGGATGACCCAGAGGGATGGTATGGAGAGGGAGGTGGGAGGGGGGTTCAGGATTGGGAACACGTGTACACCTGTGGTGAATTCATGTTGATGTATGGCAAAACCAATGCAATATTGTAAAATAATTAGCCACCAATTAAAACAAATAAATTTATATTAAAAAATAGTGCTTTTCTTTTAAAGGATTTGCCCCAAATCACATATCTGAGGAAGTAATGGGACCAAAATGCAATTCCATGTATCTGACTTCAGATACTTTGTATCTGAGTTCACAAGAACATCCATAGGAGAACAGATAACCTGTTCCTTTGTGTAAAACCCATCACATTGTGGAGTTAAGCAGAGTTCTTCTTACTAAAGAAGACTTAGGTTGGTACCAGATAATCCCTGGAGAAGGAAATGGCAATCCACTCCAGTGTTCTGGCCTGGAGAATACCATGGACAGAGGAACTTGGTGGGCTACAGTCCATGGGGTTGCAAAGAGTCGGACATGACTGAAGTAACTTAGCACACACAGGTAGTCTCTAGGTCACTAGGAATTATTGAAAGCACCATTAGAAACAGAAGCTGTTGTAATCATTCATCATGGCTCACCTGAATCTGCATCATGAGCTTCCAAGTTCCTTTGATTCCATCTTACCCATTTTACAGCCAAAGTGAGTTTTCTAAAATTAAATTTAATTCCTTCTGCTTAAATCATTCAATGGCACTCCACTTTTTCCAAATATTTTAAACTCTTTAGTGAAGTGAAAGTCACTCAGCCATGTCTGACTCTTTGTGACCTCATGGACTAGTCCATGGGATTCTCCAGGCCAGAATACTAGAGTGGGTACCCTTTCTCTTCTCCAGGGGATTTTCTCAACCCAGGGATCGAACCCAGGTCTCCCGCATTTCAGGCGGATTATTTACCAGCTGAGCCACAAGGGAAGCCCAAGAATACTGGAGTAGGTAGCCTATCCCTTCTTCAGCATATCTTTCCAACCCAGGAATCAAACCAGGGTCTCCTGCATCGCAGGCGGATTCTTTACCAACCGAGCTATCAGGAAAGCCTTAAACTCTTTACTGTGACTTATAAACTTCTTTTTGGTCTCTACTTACCACTCTTGTCTCTTTTCTTTCTACTTTCACACTTCAAAGCTAGTCTCCCCAGTGCTACATTTTTTCCTACTGGGCCTTGGCGCTTCCTGCCTCCATTGACTAAAACACTTTCCTCCCTGTCTCACACACTAAGCAGCTCACACTTTTTGGCACATTCTGTGGGGAGTTGCTCCTGAAGTCCAAAATTTGCATTAAATATTTCCCTTGGATATTCAAGTAGCATTCTCTACCTCATTTTCATAAAACATCATGCTGTGTGATTAGTTATTTGTACCTTCATATTGATGGTAAGCTCACTGTGGGGATAGAAGATGTGATTATTTTCTTCATCTTTGGATCCCCAAAACTTAGTGCATAGTTCATATTTGTGTGTCTGTATGAATGAAGGCTGACATCATTTGAAGTACTAATTGGTCACACATAGAATACGATTTTAAGCGTTCAAAGCTATAACTTCATTGAACCCACACATAACTTCCAGAAGGTAGATACTATTGTTTTTCTCCCATGAAATGAGATACTAACTACACAGGGAGTTTAAGAAAATAGCTGAAGGTCACACAGCTAATCTGCCTCTCTGAAGGTTTAAGGTCAACAGATTAGTATTTCTAGGTGACAGTTGATACCTCAAGGCTTTCATAAGAAGAAAAACATGAAAACTATTTATTGGTTCCATTTCTGCCACTAACAATTATGTGATTCTTGTGATCTTATTATGCCTTAGTTTCAGTTCAGTTCAGTCGCTCAGTCATGTCCGGCTCTTTGCAACCTGTCCATCACCAACTCCCGGAGTTTACTCAGTAGACTCACATCCATCGAGTCGGTGATGCCATCCAGCCATCTCATCCTGTGTTGTCCCCTTTTCCTCCTGCCCCCAATCCCTCCCAGCATCAGAGTCTTTTCCAATGAGTCAACTCTTCACATTTATCTGCAAAATTAGAAAACTGTGGGTTGAATGATCCCAAAGTTCTTTATTCTCTAAATAACAATGATTTGAAACAACCACTTATTTGTACTACTCTGAAGAAGGTCAAGTATTGAAAATAAATTATGAAAGGACTCTGAGCTAAAAGTGGCACTAGTGGTAAAGAACCCGCCTGCCAGTGCAGGTAGACGCAGGTTTAATCCCTGGGTCAGGAAGATAACCCTGGAGGAAAGCATGGCAGTTCACTCCAGTATTCTTGCCCAGAGGATCCCATGGACAGAGAAACCTGGCAGGCTACAGTCCCGAGTCAGACACGACTGAAGCGACTTAGCATACACATACATGCACATGCACGTGACCTAAAATAGGTACTCTAGGTCCCATCTATAGACTTCTTCTCCCTCTTATCTCCACTCTTTGGGAGATTTATAATCTCATCCTATTACTGTCTGATCGAGGAGTTGGACTTGAATAAAGCCATTAGGTAGGATAAACTAAATAACTACCTTAAAAGCACATATGATGTGGGTCTTCACTGGTAACAGTCTAAAGTGAAAGTTGCTCAGTCATATCTGACTCTTTGAGATCCCATGAGCTGTAGCCCACCAGGTTCCTCTGTCCATGGAATTCTCCAGGCAAGAGTAATGGAATGGGTTTCCATTCCCTTCTCCAGAGGATCTTTACAACCCAGGGATTGAACCTGGATCTCCTGCATAGGCAGATTCTATGCCATCTGAGCCACCAGGGAAGCCAGTGATTTGGCAAATAATTGCTAGCAATAATTTATATGAGAAATGTGATTCATTGCCTAGTCCAGTGGCTAGCATACATTTCAGTTCAGTTTAATTCGGTTCAGTCACTCAGTCATGTCTGACTCTTTGTGACCCCGTGAGCTGCAGCACGCCAGGGCTCCCTGTCATCACCAACTCCCGGAGTTTACCCTAACTCATGTCCATTGAATTGATGATGCCATCCAACCATCTCATCCTCTGTCATCCCCTTCTCCTCCTGCCCTCAATCTTTCCCAGCATCAGGGTCTTTACAAATGAGTCAGCTCTTTACATCAGGTGGCCAAAGTATTGGAGTTTCAGCTTCAACATCAGTCCTTCCAATGAACACTCAGGTCTGATCTCCTTTAGGATGGACTGGTTGGATCTTGTTTTTGCTTACTGTATAGAGCTTCTCCATCTTTGGCTGCAAATATAATCAGTCTAATTTCGCTGTTGGCCATATGGTGATGTCCATGTGTAGAGTCTTCTCTTGTGTTGTTGGAAGAGGGTGTTTGCTATGACCAGTGTGTTCCTTGGCAAAACTCTATTAGCCTTTGCCCTGCTTCATTCTGTACTCCAAGGCCAAATTTGCCTATTATTCCAGGTGTTTCTTGACTTCCCACTTTTGCATTCTAGTCCTTTATAATGAAAAGGATATCTTTTGGAGGTGTTAGTTCTAGAAGGTCTTGTAGGTCTTCAGATAACCATTCAACTTCAGCTTCTTTAGCATTACTGGTCAGGGCATAGACTTGGATTACCATGATATTGAATGGTTTGCCTTGGAAATGAACAGAGATCATTCTGTCGTTTTTGAGATTGCATCCAAGTACTGCAATTTGGACTCTTTTGTTGACTGTGATGGCTACTCCATTTCCTGCCTACAGTAGTAGATATAATGGTCATCTGAGTTAAATTCACCCATTCCAGTCCATTTTAGTTTGCTGATTCCTAGAATGTCGACATTCACTCTTGCCATCTCCTTTTTGACCACTTCCAATTTACCTTCACTCATGGACCTAACATTCCAGGTTCCTATGCAATATTGCTCTTGACAGCATCGGACCTTGCTTCTATCACCAGTCGCATCCACAACTGGGTGTTGTTTTTGCCTTGGCTCAATCCCTTTATTCTTTCTGGAGTTATTTCTCCTCTGATCTCCAGTAGCATATTGGGCACCTACCGACCTGGGGAGTTCATCTTTCAGTGTCCTATCTTTTTGCCTTTCATACTGTTCATGGGGTTCTCAAGGCAGGAATCCTGAAGTGGTTTGCCATTCCCTTCTCCAGTGGACCACATTCTGTCAGATCTCTCCACCATGACCCATCCATCTTGGGTGGCCCCACCCGGCATGGCTTAGTTTCATTGAGTTAGACAAGGCTGTGGTCCATGTGATCAAATTGGCTAGTTGTCTGTGATTGTGATTTCAGTCTGTCTGCCCTCTGATGCCCTCTCTCAGTGCCTACCTTCTTACTTGGGTTTCTCTTACATTGGACATGGGGTATCTCTTCACGGATGCTCCAGCAAAGCACAGCTGCTGCGCCTGTCCTTGAACGTGGCGTCCTTGGATGGACGGCTCCTCTTGGCCGCTCCTGTGCCAGCGCAGCTGCCACTCCTGCAGCTGCTCAGCCACCGTTCCTCCTCCAGCACATAGTAGGCATTCAGTAAATATTAGTTCTCTATGGATTTTATTTTTCCTATGGAGTCACTCTTAGGGATTTCAATTTTCCTGTGAATTTTCAGTTGTATCAACTTTTTCTTGTCTCTAACAATGTTCATCAAAAAAGAAGACTTAATAAACACTGTAGCTTATTTGGTCAGGTCAGGTGAGATGCTTGTGCCCAGTCTTATCAACTCTTTGTGACGCCATGGACTGTAGCCTACCAGGTTCCACAGTCCGTGGGATTTTCCAGGCAAAATTTGGTATATGTTCCTATTATATAATCACCATATTATCCAGTCTCTCAATTGAGAGCAAACAAATTTATAGCGAGAAAAACTACTGCTTTGCTCTCTTGCTGAAGGTGTGCTGTTTCTTATTTTGTCTTTCATCAGTAAATACTGTTTTCTGATGATACTGAACATAAGTGTGATTGGGGGCTCTACTTTGAGAGAATCAGCAAGTTTTGCTAAATCTTAGGCAACCTCATCTTTCACTTTTAAAGAGTATGGATATACGGCTTCATCTAAAGAATGAATATTAAATGATGTCAGGGCATAAAAATGTTAGTATTTTCATATTATATTTTTTTTTGTAATTTCCTTTTAATGACCAATGTCCTAGTGGTCAAACTCTGAAATTAGGTTTCTGCTATGAAATGAAAGATGGGTGAAATTCAAATGTGCTTTTTAAAATGTAAATCCATTTTCACTTATAAAGAGTATTAAGTGTTTAATTGAATGTAGAACATCTCACTTATTGCAAATGAATAAACAATTTTAGTAATGAAAATTCAAAAGCTACCGTAGTATTGCATATCATTATCTAAATTATGTCCATTTAATGATCAAGATTCAATAATGGCACCCAGAAAATACATCCACAGCAGTTAGTAATCTGCCTACAGTGTGAAATTCTGAACAGCTATATGCGTGTGATATTTTAACCTCCTCTCCAGCACATTTCAAAGCAGCTTTTGTTGTGAGAATTTTGAAAGCCACAGGAAAACATGTCTTGTGAGTTTTCTTCAATTTTGAAAAGGCTGTGGGTTTATGGTAACTCATTACTTGAATCTACTAGGAACTTTGACTTTGATGTTCATAATTTCTTAGTTTGCAGTGTATAAGGAGTCTCAGTATATGACTATACAATGTTTACCCTGCAACCCTGAAAAAAAAGAATGAAGCAGCTCACCCAGGTCAGCTTCCTGTAGGGTTAACTGGAGAAAAAAATCAGATTATATAACTTGTGTTAAAACTGTTATCTCTAGAAACTGAGATAAATAACATTACATGGATTTTTTTTAAAAAAATTACTTTCTTTGTGACTAATTTTAGAATTGCTCTAAAATATTAATTGTACTCACCTATTTTTTTTAAAAAAAGTAACTCTGTGTATATATGTGAATGTTATTCATATATCAGAGTTTGCTTACATATGGAACATCATATAAGTATAAAGGAACATTCTTTATTCTCCAAAATAATAAGCAGTATTTTTTTGGGCTCCAAAATCACTGCAGATGGTGCTTGCAGCCATGAAATTAAAAGACGCTTACTCCTTGGAAGAAAAGTTATGACCAACCTAGATAGTGTATTCAAAAGCAGAGACATTACTTTGCCGACTAAAGTCCGTCTAGTCAAGGCTATGGTTTTTCCTGTGGTCATGTATGGATGTGAGAGTTGGACTGTGAAGAAGGCTGAGTGCTGAAGAATTGATGCTTTTGAACTGTGGTGTTGGAGAAGACTCTTGAGAGTCCCTTGGACTGTAAGGAGATCCAACCAGTCCATTCTGAAGGAGATCAACCCTGGGATTTCTTTGGGAGGAATGATGCTAAAGCTGAAACTCCAGTACTTTGGTCACCTCATGCAAAGAGTTGACTCATTGGAAAAGACTCTGATGCTGGGAAGGATTGGGGGCAGGAGGAGAAGGGTACAACAGAGGATGAGATGGCTGGATAGCATCACTGACTCGATGGACATGAGTCTGAGTGAACTCCTGGAGTTGATGATGGACAGGGAGGCCTGGCGTGCTGTGATTCATGGGGTCGCAAAGAGTCGGACACGACTGAGCGACTGAACTGAACTGAACAGACCTGTTACAGAATAAATGCTGGTAGGACTGCATGGAATTGTGAGTAAAAGTCGCTCAGTCATGTCTCTTTGCCACCCCATGGAATTCTGCAGGCCAGAATCCTGGAGTGGATAGCCTTCTCTTCTCCAGGGGATTTTCTCAACTCAGGGATTGAACCCAGGTGTCCCAAATTGCAGGCGGATTCTTTACCAGCTGAGCCACCAGGGAAGCCCAAGAATTCTGGAGTGGGTAGCCTATCCCTTCTCTAGTGAATCTTCCCGACCCAGGGATCGAACTGGTGTCTCCTGCATTACAGGTGAATTCTTTGCCAGCTGAGCTACCAGGGAAGCACTTGTATCATTCAGAATATGTCAGTCTGCACAAAGAACGTCCAGGATATAACTGAATTTCTTAACAAAGAAGAAAAAAGTTAAATCAATTATGTTACTTAGTCTACACACTTGAAAATGTAATTAAGTAGTTACCCCTGTGCAAAATAGACAAGCAAATAAAATACTAACAAATCTTACTTGAAACTAAATTTTAGGTCTAAAGAATACTGTGACTGTCTGTTTTCCTGGTAAACATGGGCCAGTCTACATGCTTAACCATATCTACATGCTTAAAGCTTGTCACCTTTGGGTTCCAGAAAATACTCCATTGTATGTGTAGCTGTTAGGTTTGGGTTTGACTGTGTTTAACAAGAAAGATAATGTGTTAGATTCAGACTAAAAAAAAAAAAAAAAAAAAGACAAAATATAGTAAAGGTTTATTTTTCCCTCACATAAAACAAATTCATAAGTAGGCTGTTTAGGGCTCCTGTGGTAATTCCACAGTTTTATCATGGCTCATATTTTCTTCTCTGCCATTCTTGGTTTGGCATTTCCAAATTTAAGGATGGAAATGACTATTAGAGTTCCAGCTATTGTATCAACATTCAAGGCTGTGCTAACTCCACCTGTTTAAGGAGAATTTCCCATGGGCACATATCAATACATATTTCTGCTTATTTGTCATTGGCCACACTTAGTTATATGACCACACCCAACTGTACAGGTATGCTTGGAGATAGAGAGGCAAAAACAAAAACAAAGAAGTTGCAAATAGCAGCTCCCAATCAAAGAAGCTTATTTGCATGCATTAATAGGGGAAAGGGACTGCTGATCCCACTTATGCACAAGGACAGTAGAGCCCATGAGCAGTGGTGTGTTTGTGTTGGGAAGGACAGCAAGTAGAGTTAAAGATGAAAGGGAAACTTATTGGGAAAAAAAAGAGAAAAACTACAGCAAATTTGTTTAATTATTCTTTCAACTGCATGTGAAAAATGATATGTGTCCTTTTTAAAAGCATACATTGTACTAAAGAAGTCTGAAAATCAATACATATTACATTGGATTCCATAAATACTGTAGCATTTTTGTTTTCTTCACTGTGCAGTTTATAACACATGACTAATATGTTGAGTCTGAGTAAGAATTTTATATTTATATATTTAGAATTTATGATCACATTTATTTGATGGTATCTCTGCTAATAGTAGTCATACTGACAGAAATTTTAGAATTCAAGTGGATGGTCATTTCACTTTGAGATAGAAGCAGTTTCACCAAAGGAATTTCATTCTCTCTATAAAAAATCTTATGCAACATTTTATTTTCTATGGTTTTCCTTTTTGTAATTTCTTCAATTTATTTAATTAGGCATGTAGCATGTAACCCCACTTGGCCAGCAAGTACATACTTTCTTTGAGGAAAAAAATGTTCTCTCAACCTACTGATAATGAGAAAAAACATGTATTTGTGTGTGTTATTTTATAAATGATATTTTAAATGTGTATAAAAATGAATACGTAGGTGTGATTTCATGATGAAAGTATGAATGGGGTTTAGTTTTACTAGTCCTCACTGTATAGATAACAGTTGAAGTTGTATCTGGCTTAGCAATCCCCAAAATAAAAGAAGGTTGCAGACTAATGTTTGTATATAAAGGAGTTTAATCAAAGTTATGAGCTAAAGATGTAGCACTCAATGCTGGTCAAAGATGCAGCAGAAAGGTTAAGTAAATCAGAAACTGGAGTACTGGGAAACCAGAAAATAATATGTCATCTTATCCTCTAACTGAGTTGGAATGCTCAATGCTCAATAGTTCATCATTCCACTGAAATTAGGCTCATTCCAATGAGTCAAACAATGCAAAGGAGGTGGAACCAATAAGTATATAGGACTCTCTAATAAGTCTCATGCCAGTGGAAGGCAATGGGACAGACATTGGGCCTATCAAAGATTAATATATATCTGTGCTGTCCAATACAGCAGTCACTAGCTATATGTGGCTGTTGAGCACTTGAAATGTGCTGAGTTTAAGTTTATGGGTAAAATATACACTGGAATTCAAAGAGTTGGTATGAGAAAAATTGAAAAGAACCTGATTGAAATTTTCATACTGATGACATTTTGAATCATTTTTACATGTCAGATGAAATATATATTATTCATATTCTCTTCACCTATATTTTTAGTTTTTGACATAGTGGCTAAAGTTTTTGAAATTGTATATTTGGCTCATATTTTAATCTATAGGATAGTCAGGGTTGGTCTGTACTCTGATTCCAATTTGCCACCTCAATTTTTACCAATACTATATGAGGGAAAATCAGGAGCCATTCTAGGGACTATAATTTTTCCCACATTTACTTAGAGGTATAATTTGTTATAATAGGAGGAACATGAGCCTCTGGATCCAGATCTGCTACTAGCTAGCTATACAGCCCCAGGAAAGTTATTCAACTTCTGTGAGCCTTGATTTCCTCATCCATAAAATGAGAATCATAATACTCACCACCAGGGTAATTGTGAAGATAAAATGTGAATGCAAAGGACTTTGCAAAGTCCATGCCAGATAATTTGCACTTAATAAATGTTAGTCGCTTTGTCTCCTTACTATGTGAATTTTAACAGTGGTAAAAACAGAATTGATCTGATATACTATAAGTCTCAAAATTAGAGGACTATGGGGAGCAGGATAAAGAGAAAATGAAGCCTGGGGAGCAGAATAAGAATATCAATAAAGATTATTGAAAAGGAAAACCAAAATCTTCTAAGGTTGAAAAACAACCAAAAATTAACCATAGCATTTTTGGAAAGAAGAAAAATAAAATTTCTTCAAATATAGAAATGCTTACTTACACACACACACACACACACACACACACATATGTGCTTACACATAAGTATGTATTTTTCTGAGCAGCCTATGTTAAACAGTGTATATGTAATTGTTTTATTTAGAAATGCACTACATAGTTTCATTTGTTGTTCAGTCCCTGAGTCATGTCTGACTCTTTGTAACCCCATGAACTATAGAATGATAGGTTTCCCTGTCCTTCAGTATCTCCTGGAGTTTGCTCAAATATATGTCCATTGAGTTTGTGATGCTATCTGTCTTATCCTTTGCCGCCCCCTTATTTTTTGCCTTCAATCTGTCCCAGCATCATGGTCTTTTCACTGAGTTGGCTTTTCACACCAGGTAGCCAAAGTATTGGAGCTTCTTCAGCTTCAGCATCAGTCCTTCCAGTGAGTACACAGGGTTGATTTCCTTAAGGAGTGACTGGTTTGATCTCCTTACTGTTCAAGGGACTCTCAAGAGTCTTCACTCCAGCACCACAATTTGAAAACATCAATTCTTCAGGGCTCAGCACTCTGTATGGACCAACTCTCACATCCGTACATGACTACTGGGAAAACCATAGCTTTGACAGATGGACCTTTGTCAGCAGTGATATCTCTGCTTTTTAATATGCTGTCTAGGTTTGTAATCACTTTCCTTCCAAGGAGCAAGCATCTTTTAATTTCATGGCTGAAGTCAACATCCACAGTGATTTTAGAGCCCAGGAAAATAAAATCTGTCATTATTTCCACTTTTCCTCCTTACATTTGTCATGAAGTGATGGGACTGGATGCAATGGTTTTAGTTTTTTGAATGTTGAGTTTTAAGCCAGCTTATTCACTCTCCACTCTCACCCTCATCAAGAACTTTAGTTCCTCCTCAGTTTCTGTTACTGTAAGGTTGTTGATATTTCTCCCAACTGGCTTGATTCTAACTTGCTTCATCCAGTCTGGGATTTCCCATGATGTACTCTGCATAGAAGTTAAAAAAGCAGGGAGACAATACACAGCCTTGTCATATTCCCTTCCCAACTTTAAACCAGTCGGTTGTTCCATGTCTGGTTCTAACTGTTGCTTCTGGACCCACACATAATTTCTCAGGAGACAAGTAGGATGGTCTGATACTTCCATCTCATTAAGAATTTTCCACAGTTTTTTGTGATCCACCCAGTCAAACACTTTAGGGTAGTTAGTAATACAAAAGTAGATGTGTTTTTCTGGAATTTCTTTGCTTTCTCCATGAGCCAATGAATGTTAGCAATTTGATATCCAGTTCCTCTGCCTCTTCAAATCCCAGCTTGTAACATCTGGAAATTCTCAGTTCATGTACTGCTAAAGCCTATCTTGAAGCATTTTGAGCATATCCTTGTTAGCATATGAAGTGAGTGCAACTGTACAGTAGTTGGAAAATTCTCTGGCATTGCCCTTCTTGGGATTGGAATGAAATCTTACCTTTTCCAGTCCTGTGGCCACTGCTGAGTTTTCCAAATTTGCTGGCATAATGAGTGCAGCACTTTAATAGCATCTTTTAGGATTTTGAACAGCTCAGCTGGAATTCCATCATATCTAGCTTTGTTTGTAATAATGTTTCTTGAGGTCCACTGAATTTTACACTCTAGGATATCTGGCTCTAGGTGACTGACCACAGCATTATGGTTATCCAGGTCAGTAAGACCTTTTTGTATAGTTCTTCTGTGTACTCTTGCCACCTCTTCTTAATCTCTTCTGCTTCTGTTAGTTTCTTACCATTTCTGTCCTTTATTGTGCTGATCCTTGCATGAAATGCTCCCTTAATAGATCCAATATTCTGGAAGAGATGTCTAGTCTTTCCTATTCTATTGTTTTTTGTCCTAATTTTTGCGTTATTTTTTTAAGAAGGCCTTCTTATCTCTCCTTGCTTCTCTCTGGAACTCTGCATTCAGTTGAGTATCTTTCCTTTTCTCCCTTGTCTTTCACTTGTCTTCTTTCCTCAGCTACTCTTAGGTATTTTCCTTAACTACTCAACCTCCTCAAAGAACCACTTTGCCTGGGGCATTTATTTTTCTTTCAAATGATTTTGATCACTGCTTCCCATATAGTATTACAGATCTCTGTCCCTAGTACTTCAGGCACTTTGTCTACCAGAACTCTTAAATCTATTCATCACCTTCACTGTATAATCATACTGGATTCAGCTTAGGTCATATCTGAATGAATGGTTTTCCCTACAGTCTTCAATCTAAGCCTGAATTTTGCACTAAGTAGTTCATGATCTGAGCCACAGTCAGCTCCAGGCCTTGTTTTTGCTGACTGTGTAGAGCTTATCCATCTTCAGTTGATAGAACATAATCAGTCTGATTTCAGAATTGACCATCTGTTGATGCCCATGTATAGATTCATCTCTTGGGTTGTTGGGAAAAGGTATTTGTTATGACAAGCATGTTCTCCTGATAAAACTCTTTTAGCGTTTGCCCTGCTTCATTTTGTACTCCAAGGTCAAACTTACCTGTTACTCCAGGTATCTTTTGACTTCCTATTTTTGCATTCCAATCCCCTGTGATGAAAAGGACATCTTTTGGGGGTGTTAATTCTAGAAGGTCTTGTAGGTCTTCACAGGACCAGTCAACTTCAACTTTTTAGGCTGAATTATACTTGGATTATTGTGATGTTGACTGGTTTGCCTTGGAAATGAACAAAGTTCATTGTGTCATTTCTGAGATTGCACCTAAGTACTGCATTTCAGACTCTCTTGTTGACTATGAGGGCTACTCCATTTCTTCTAAAGAGATTCTTGCCCACAGTAGTAGATATAATGGTTATCTAAATTAAATTCACCTATTACTGTCCATTTTAGTTCAGTGATTCCTAGGATGTCAATGTTCAATCTTGCCATCTCTTGCTTGACCACTTCCAATTTACCTTGATTCATAGACCTAACATTCTAGATTTCTATGCAGTATTGTTCTTTACAGCATTGGACTTTACTTTCACCACCACACACATACACAACTGAGCATTGTTTCCGCTTTGCCCAACCACTTCATTCTTTCTGGAGCTATTAGTAATTGTCCTCTGATCTTCCCCAGTAGCATGTTGGACATCTTCCAACCTGGGGGGCTCATCTTCAGGCATCATTTCTTTTTACCTTTTCATCTGTTCATGGAGTTGTCACAGCAAGAATACTGGAGTAGATTGCCATTTCCCTCTTCTAGTGGACCAGGATTTGTCGGAATTCCTCACTGACTCATCCATCTTGAGTGACCCTACATGGCATGGCTCATAGCTTTGTTGAGTTACACAAGCCTCTTCACATGAGGCTGTGATCTATGAAGATGGGGAATTGTAGTGTGATTATGTAAAAATTACATCTACTAGAAAGTGATAAATGGAGGAAGAAAATTTGTTAGTGATGCTAATAAAAGACAAAAAGAAAAACAAAGAGAGGGTCAAAAGAAATTTGCCAAAGGTCAAAATAGCCTAGTTAGCATACACTGTCCATAATTTTCTTTCTCAGCCTTGACTTGCCTCTATGGAGTGGTCCAAAATAACTCTCTCCACAGTGCTCAAGAACATAGTAGTGAATAAATGTAAAAAAAGCCCTGCATTCAGGGAGCTTGTGTTTTGAGACAATAAAATAAATTAGTAAAGCATATGTTACTAGTTCAAAGGAAAAAAAATCAGAGGAGGCTGGAAAGGGTTTGGGTGAAGATTGCAGTATTAGATACAGTGGAAAAGCAAGGCTGACTGAAAGGTGACATTAAATATAATAGAAAGCAAGTAAGAGAGCAAGTCATAGAAATTTCTGAGGGAAATATTTCAGATAACATCATGAGTAAAGATTATGATTTGGAAACATTGAAATAGTGTGGAGGCCAATGTGACTGGAGCCCAGTGAAGAGATTAGTTAGAAGGTATGAGGTCAGTAAGTAAATGGTGAGTGGGGAGATCATCTGGGACTTGAAATAACCTGACTTGACTTGACATGACTAGAAGTGTCTCAACTTGGATTGACTGATATGCCTTGACTTGACTTAGCCTGGCTGGAACTTGCTTGATTAAATTTTCTGTTGAAGGTCATATAAATGTTTGGCTTTTACTCTGTGTGAAATGGAGGTTTTGCAGTTTTGAACAGAAGTGTCACATGATCTTAACTTCTGTTAAATAGAACCAGTCTGGCTGCCTTTTGAGAGGAGGATATAAAAGGCTAGGACTGGCATGTTAGCAGTACAGACAACTGGTAAGATATGGGATGTAAAATAAGAGAGAGATTCAAGATTTTGGTCTGAGCAATTTGAAATATAAAGTTGTCATTTACTGAAGTGGGAAAGGCAGTGGAATAATAGATTGGGAAAGAGGAGTGAAAATGATCAGAATTTTTTAATGGAAATATTAAATTTGAGATGTCTATTAAATATTCAAGAACTTTAGGAAATATGTGTCTGGAGTTAATGTGATATGGTCCAGCTAGAGACATATATATTGGGAGTCATCAGTATATTGATGGCATGTCAAGTTATGGGATTGGATGAAATCTCCATAGAGCCAGATAAGGACATATGGATGTGGGAGGGAAAAGAAGGGATGGAAAGATTAGAAACAAAGCAGTTTGAGAAAGAATGACTATTCTGATGTACTGAGAGTCAAGCATTCAGGGTATTAAAATGTATAAGCATTACCAATGTGAAATGTTGGTACTGGGTCATGTGAGATAAGAATTAGGAATTAATCTTTAATTTAGCAACATACATGTCAGTTTTGATGGAAAGGGAGAAATTTTGATTGGAGAGAGGTCAAGAAAATACAGAAATAGGAAAATCAGTAATAGTAATCAAAGAAATTTGGGAGAGGAGTGATAGTCTTATTATAATTAGAGGAATAAATCCAGGACAGAAGCTGAAGTGTAATGGAGAGTTGTGGGTCTTTTTTTTTTTTTTTAATAAGATAAATAGAAGAATACTTCATGCTCTTGATAATGATCTGAAAACAAAGAGATTAATGTGGATGGTGTAGCAGAAAGGTAAGAATTTCTGGAATCTTCACTAGGGTGAGGGAGAGTGGGATCTACTGGTGAAATGAAATGATTGGCCTTTTTTAGGGTATATTTTGCTGGTAGTAATACATTTTATCTGATAAGGGTCACAGATGAAACTAAATTGATAAATGCTTTGTGGAACCTTTAAGAAATTATTTTTTGGTTGCTTCTCTTTCCCCAAGGAAATAGGAAGCGAGATCATCAGCATTACCTGCTAATAACCCTCTGCCTCTCTGTCCTCTGTTTGATCAACTCTTTCTTTAATCCTTCCTTACCCATATTTAGTTAATTATCCTTATTAGACTCAAGTATTATCTGAAAATAAAATGCCCTAGAATTTCCTGGAATATTTATTAACATGAGAATACCTGGGTTCCACTCACGACCTAATAAAATATCCCTGAGAAGTGGAGCCAGGAGTTTGGATTTTCAGCAAGGTTTCATGGTATTTGTGATGCACAGTGAATTTTGAACAGCATTACTTTTTCCCCTCTTTTGTTTGCTTCAATGATAAATGCTTTACCCTCTTTCTTCCCTCTGTGAATTGCTGTGTCTTTAGAAGAATGCTTTCATCTGTATTTGGTAGAGAATTTTAGACACATTGAATATAGTTGAATATCTACCACTGGTGAAGATATTTTTCTAATTGTTTTCTTTCCTGATAATATTCAGGAACTGAAGAAAACTTGTTCCCACATGTTATGAAAACAAGTATACCTGAAGAATTTTTCCAGATTCTAAATAAATATCATAAATAATGAAGTACCTGATAAACTTTATATTACACGTAAATCATGTCATCTACTGATTATACACTGTCTCTATTGAAACTAGAACACTGAAGTTTTCTAATAAAAATGGCTATGTCTCATGCTACTTCATATGCTGAGTCCTTCAGTTCAGTTCAGTTCAGTTCAGTTCAGTTCAGTCACTCAGTTGTGTCCGACTCTTTGCAACCCCATGAATCGCAGCACTCCAGGCCTCCCTGTCCATCACCAATTCCCAGAATTCACTCAGACTCACGTCCATCGAGTCAGTGATGCCATCCAGCCATCTCATCCTCTGTCGTCCCCTTCTCCTCTTGCCCCCAATCCCTCCCAGCATCACAGTCTTTTCCAATGAGTCAACTCTTCGCATGAGGTGACCAAAGTACTGGAGTTTCAGCTTTAGCATCATTCCCTCCAAAGAAATCTCAGGGCTGATCTTCAGAATGTACTGGTTGGATCTCCTTGCAGTCCAAGGGACTCTCAAGAGTCTTCTCCAACACCACAGTTCAGAAGCATCAATTCTTCGGCACTCAGCCTTCTTCACAGTCCAACTCTCACATCCATACATGACCACAGGAAAAACCATAGCCTTGACTAGACGGACCTTAGTCGGCTGAGTCCTTAACAAATGTTTAATAACAGGAAAGTGAATCAAATCACTCCACATATTTTAAATTACAACAAACTCTAAGTACAATGCATATATTTTTTAACATAACCATGGCAAATTTAAAGAAAATGTAGCCAAAAGAAAAGAAGTAAGTAAGGAAGAAAGGGAGGGAGCGAGAAAGGAAGAAAGAGAGAAAAAAACTAAACCAGTTCTGTTTTCAAGCACATATTTTTAAGGGTTTGTCTACATATATTGCCTTTTATTGTTTTCTATCATACATGTTATAATATTTGCATAATCAGTTTAAATCACACATTGAGATTTTTAGCTAAAAGAAAATATCTATCAGAATTAAACAGACAAATCATGGAAAATATGTACAAAATGGGGATGGTTATCCTAAGAAAATTGTATGACAAATAATATTATGTATATATTTGAGGTCATGACCTTGAATATACTTGAGTGAAAGAAAGTAGAGGAGGGAGCAAGGAGGGTAGATGAGAATGAAGTAATTTTAACTAAGGCTTTGTTTTCCCTTGTCAGTGAATATTTTATTTTTAATCAGGGTAAAGGAAAGATGTGCTAAATTTTTTATTAATTCTGAAATTCTTACTATTATGGATAAATATTCTAGATAATTGTAGCAAATTTTATTCTTACAGTGTTGTTATTACTATTTTCTGATTTTAATGTAACCCTTATTTTTAAAAGAAATGATTATTACTTTACAGTTGGCTTGCTTAGCCTCTGAGAATAATGTTGTATATGCTTATTAATGCCCAACAAAAATGAGGTCAGGTGGAAAAACTGAAATCATTCTTACTTATATAATAATTTATTTAAGTCATGTTTTCCTTTGTATTATGATTTCTAAAATATGTTTTCAAATTACTTTAAGCAATTAGTGGTTTAGTGTTCAGCTGTCTCAATAGAGACAGCTCTTTTATTTGGTTGTGTACAAGAACACCTTTCTGCTAGTTGAAGTGGGATTTGAAATTACAGCACCAGCAGGCAATTTCTTGGACAAATTACTATTTGGGCCACTAATGTTGAGGAAGGGAAGAATGTTTATTGCACTATTGAGCTTGCTCATGCTTCTATAGCCAAGATCATGCCAGAGGCCTCTGTGTTGGGAAACAGTCCAAGAGAAGCTATACACCTTCTGTTTTGAGTGACTTGTCTCTATACAGAGAACACATGCTCGTGTTCAGAAAGAAAGAGCTGAATCTATTTTGTATGAGCAGTGGGAAAATTTAGCTACATATGTTGACAAAATCAACATATACATGACTATACGGATATGAAATGTAACATTTAGTTGACTTCTTCTTAAATCTATTTCAATATCAATTTGTAATACTACACGTTATTTTCCCATGTATAAGTATAGTAATACACCTTTATTTCACATGCCATCCTGATGTGGATCCGTTTTCTTTTCAACACTGACCTATGACCCCAACAGCCCAAAGATAGCATGCATGATCTTAAAATAAACAGTTTAGCCATATTTTTCTGCAGAAAAGTGAGATCATACTCAGAAATTTCTATCGTGAATGAAAAAGGAAAGATGGATCCAGTATTATAGCCATAATTGTTTTTATATTTTAGAATAAGACAGTGTCAAATCCTTAAACTAAGATGGAGATGTTAAAAATTATTTCAAGAAAATTAAGTATTTATCCAGATATTAAATATGGTGCTGGTGGTTTAGTTGCTAAATTGTGTCTGACTCTTCCAACCCCATGGACTGTGGCCTGCCAGATTCCTGTGCCCATGGGATATCCCAGGCAAGAATACTGGAATGAGTTGCCATTTCCTTCTCCAGGAGATCTTACTGACCTAGGGATCGAACCTGGGTCTCCTGCCTGCAGGCAGATATTTTACTGACTGAGCCACAGGGAAGCCCCCAACTTTGAATATACCAGTGGTTTAATTCTTTAAGTGAATCCCAACAGGGGACTTTGGCCAAATTCTTTTGACATCATTTTATACTTAAAAGCCATATTCTTTTAACCAAATAGTTGTGTCTAGTTAAGAGTCTATGAGTTCAAAAATTATCTTAAGTCCTCTTTTGAAGCTCCTTATCCCAGGGGTTAATGTCATATGCTTATTTGTTCTGCTGATAATGAATATAAAGAAATCCAACTGCATGCACCTTTTCCTTAAATGAAGTGACTATAGATGAAAACCATTTTCCCACAGATGGTGCATATGGGTATGGAGGAAAATTAGAGTTGCCTAAGTAGTAATTTCTCCACTTTTTTAAGTTACTCAGTCATGTCTGATCTTTTTTGACCCCTTGGACTGTAGTCTGTTAGGCTTCTCTGTCCTTGGGGTTTCCTAGGCAAGAATACTGGAATAGGTTGCCTTTTCCTTTTCCATGGAATCTTACCAACCCAGGGATTGAACTCATGTCTTCTGCATTGCAGGCAAATTCTTTACTGCCGAGCCACTGGGGAAGCCCATAGCCTGACACAATTTGCATTCCAAGGTTCACTGTTCACACTCACAATTAATGTTGAAAGTTTCTGAAACAGACAATATTATAGGAAGATTTAGTTCAATCTCTAAAATTTCTAATATGCCTTGCCAAAGGGGTATTAGATTCCTTTGAAAATAATTACTTATTTTTGGGTGAAAACCAAAATATTAAAAAATGGCTGAAAAATCAAAATAAGATGATAAATAGTTACATGGTCACATTAGTTTTAAGATCAATATGGTAGTTCAGGGCAAAGAGACAAGTATGAATAAAAGTTGTAGAGGAGACCACAATGAGATACCATTTCACACCAGTCAGAATGGCTGCTATCCAAAAGTCTACAAGCAATAAATGCTGGAGAGGGTACGGAGAAAAGGGAACCCTCTTACACTGTTGGTGGGAATGCAAACTAGTACAGCCACTATGGTGAACAGTGTGGCGATTCCTTAAAAAACTGAAAATTGAACTGCCTTATGACCCAGCAATCCCACTGCTGGGCATAGACATCGAGGAAACCAGAATTGAAAGAGACACATGTACCCCAGTGTTCATTGCAGCACGGTTTATAATACCCAGGACATGGAAGCAACCTAGATGCCCATCAGCAGAAGAATGGATAAGAAAGCTGTGGTACATATACACAATGGAGTATTACTCAGCCATTAAACAGAATACGTTTGAATCTGTTCTAATGAGGTGAATGAAAATGGAGCCGATTATACAGAGTGAAGTAAGCCAGAAAGAAAAACACCAAAACGGTATACTAACGCATATATATGGAATTTAGAAAGATGGTAATGATAATCCTGTATGCGAGACAGCAAGAGACACAGATGTATAGAACAGACTTTTGGACTCTGTGGGAGAGGGAGAGGGTGGGATGATTTGGGAGAATGGCATTGAAACGTGTATACTATCATGTAAGAAATGTATTGCCAGTCTGGGTTCAATACAGGATACATGATGCTTGGGGCTGGTGCACTGGGATGACCCAGAGAGATGATATGGGGAGGGAGGTTGGCGGGGGGCAGGGGCAGGGGGAACGGGGGGTTCAGGATTGGGAACTCATGTATACCCGTGGTCGATTCATGTCAATATATGGCAAAACCAATACAATATTGTAAAGTAAAAAAAATAAATAAATGCAAAAATAAAATAAATAAATAAATAAATAAATAAAAATTCAAAGAAAAAAAAAGTTGTAGAGGAACGAGATATGACTGTATTATTAATAATGTTCTTCCACTGGATTCTTCATTAGTCAAATTCTACTGCAGGTGTTACAGCCATTATTTTTTACCCCATTTTAAAGAGAATGTAGTTAGAATACTGGACAGAATCCAAGGAAGAATGTGTTCCTTAAGTCTTTATTTACAAACATAAAAGCGAGATTATGTTGAAGTGACTGAGCTTATACTCTGAAAACAATGTACATATTATTTTCTGTAAATACCGAAATACAGTTATTTTGAAAAACCTATTCTACATGCTAATATCAGTCTCCAAATTCATCTTTTCTTTCAGAGCTGATAGCTCTAACCAATGAGCCAAGAAAATGATAATGAAGGATATTGTATTCTTTCTCATTTAGTATTCCACATCTACATTTTTTTTCTACTGACGGTCCCTCATCTCTATTTTCCTTCAATGTTCTGCATCATCTATTCCATAGTGATGGGGGAGGCATTTTTAAGTGCACTTTAGTGTTAAGGATGAATTTCAGGTTAAAGCCTGATCATGTAGTAGACTTCCCTCTTACCTAGATACATGGGGACCTTGACCTTTCCTGGGTGACATCATTAAACATTCTCTGGTTGCTTGGCTCAGGTGTACAGGAGGAGTGTAACTATTTAATGAATTTCTCCTCAATGTCAGGTGGGCTCTAGGCTTTGGATGTTGTGTAAGGGCTCATGTTGGTCTTTTTGGTATTTTTCTCTCACTACAAAATAGTCACAGGGCTTGAGAATCTGAGGAGGAAATCAGTATTGGTGCTTTTCCATGACATCTTCCTAGTTTTACACTCAGCACTCAGTAGCAGTATCTGGACAGTGTAAATTTTTTTAGCCTTAGAAAACTAGAAAGGAAGAGCTGGGATCAGATTAAATCATGCAAGTTTTCAGCTATATACACCGTCATTGTCCAGGTTTAGTACATTAGAATGACATACATATAAAGAGTATAGTGCTACTTGTTGCTGGAGTTTTTTCAGAAATAATAAACTAAGTTTCCTAGCAGTTTCAGTTCAACAGATTTCAGTCTTCCTTCACCCCTTACCAAAATGCCCAAGCAATAAGACTATAACGTAAGTAACAGTGTTCATGAACTGTGTGATTATCAACGTGAAATTGACACTCTCCCTGACTCTTTCCAGCTCCCAGTTTGTGTGTGATTTGATGATTTAGATATTTGAAGCCTTGAGTAATTTAAAATAAAATCCCACAGGTAACAACTATATTCTCTAGAAGGCTGCACACCCATACATATACCAAGTGCAACAATCAATGCTTTAGACATATACCTGCCTATCAATTATTATCAGGATTTACATTGGATAGAAACTGATGATGACAATAGAGAACATGAATGAAAATTATGTGTCTTCTTCAGCCTCCTCATCTACCAGAAAGAACAATGTTCATGCCCAATGTGATTGCTTATATGCATAATACACACACACACACACACACACACACGTTTCAGAGATATTTTAGATGAAAGGCTAGACAAGATGACCTTAATGTCATTCCTGATTATATTAGTCTGTAAATAGCATAAAATCTTGTCTCTGAGCTATCAATTCATGATGTGACTTAATAGCCAGTGGCAGTTACTTAGATAACTATTTTTAGGAAGGTTAAGTGATACTGAAAATATTGACAGAGTTCAATAATTGATTTTCATTCATCTAAATTATTTGATTGCAGAATCAACAAGTGAATTCAAACAAACCATCCTTTAAATTCTTCTCAGCATCATTGATAATTTGAGGTTTAAGAGATATATTCTTATTTACCAAAATTCACCTTTACAAGTATGTTCTATAGTTATGGTTTGTAATGAGCTTAGAATTAACGAAAATACTTTGGCACAGATGATTATTTTCTATAAATCCTGTAATTAACTAAATAACAAATAAGTGAGATCACCATTGTAATGTTATATATATTACCAAAAGTACTACAGTGTTTAAAAATAGCATTGATATTATCCAATGTATGTTTTCTAGAGGAAGGATTATTAAAGGAAATTATATAAAATATCAATACTTGATATTTAGGACTAACTACAGAATTTGAATTTTTAAAACAGAATGGCAAAACCAATACAGTATTGTAAAGTAAAAATAAAAATTAAAAAAAAAGAAGTTAAGGAGATAAATATGAATGTCTATCATGACTGTGAAAAGTGAAAGTGAAAGTTAGTCCTTTGTGATCCTATGGACTGTAGACTACCAGGCTTCTCTGTCGATGGAATTCTCCAGGCAAGAATACTGGATTGAGTTGCCAATTCCTTCTCCAGGAGATCTTCCTAACCCAGGGATTGAACTCAGGTCTCCTGCATTGCAGGTAGATTCTTCACCATTTGAGCCACCAGGGAAGCCCCATCATGACTGTGAGACTCTTTAAGACTTTGCTAAGTTTGGGGTTTAATGAAATCTGAAGAAATAATGGAAATACATTTCTTTAAGTTCATTAATGTTTAAATACTATCTCATGTATAATTAAAATGATATTGGTTAATGACTGATAGTAAATTCTCTAATATCTATGTCAAATATGAACTATAACAGAAGTATATCTATTTTACCAAGGAAGTTAATACATCATACTTCTACTGCAATGCAGTGTTTGATGTTGGGATATTGTAATATAGGGTAACCATGTTTTTATCATATGTTTGTGGTATTTCCAGTCAATTACTGCTACTCTGAAAAATCATAAGCCCTCTATTACAGTGTCTACTGATGACCAGAGTTTTCTTTTTAAAACCCCTGATTGTCTTGTTTCTTGGATTACCTAATCTGTAATGATTTCCTAACACTTATAAATTCTTCATTCTATAGCATATCTTATGAAAAGCTCAGCTGAGAAGCAATGTTTAGTGAAAGTTATTGAAGGCACATGTTATTTATTAATTTTAATGTACTTCAAACTCTGCCCTTGGCTCCAGTCAGATACATCAAAGGCTGCTTTAGCCCACCTCTTCTTCCCTCTTGGCATCTCCTAGGGAATTTCACTAGAAAGTTAAGCCCTCAGCTTGTATATAAGGAATATGGGGAAAGAGAAATCAAACTTGTTGCTGTGTTAGTTGCAAAACACTGCTGAAGATACTCACTGTATTACTAAATGTCTCCTATATAAAATGTTGTGTGTTCATTATCTTTTTTATTCAATACAGAAGATACCATAAAGAAATTATATTCTAAGAAAATGAACTTCCTCCAGTTTTTTCAACTGTTTGTTTTTGTGTCATTGTTATCTTGGTTCCCCTCTCCTTTTCACCAACCTGTTTTAACTTCTGTAGTTAACTATCTTTGATTGGGTGTAAGCCATTTCAGATCCTTTCAAGAAAGGTATGGTTTGGGCAGTCAGTATCTTCCTTTACATGGTTTATGGGCTCTTCAAAATCTGCTTCCAGCTTGTCTTCCCAGGGTTGTCTTCTAACATAAGCAACTTAGAACAGTTCAGTTTTTGTCATACTCCATGGAGTCTCCTCCTCTCCATCTCCAGGGGCAATATCTTCTTTTTCTTAAAAGCCACTGTTCCCTCCCATTCCCATTCCTCTGCCTGGGAAATTCCTTTTCACTCTTAAAGACCCAAATCAAATCTTATATGAACTCTCCTACCATCATCAGAAAGAATGCAACCTCCCTGGGAGGAACCCATAACATTTTGGTCATGTAACTTTTACAAAACCCAATACATTGCGTTATAATTACTTCTCTCTGTCTTTTTTTCTTTTTTTAAAATTAGGTTGTTAGTTCCATGAATTTAGAGTGTATTGTTTTGCCAGAGCTGCCATAATAAAGTGTCACAGACAGATTGGCTTAAACACCACAAATTTATTTTCTTAAATTCTGGAGGTGAGAAGTCTGAGATCAAGGTATCAACAGGGTTGTTTTCTTCTGAGTTCTCTTTCCTTGGCTTTAGATAGCTGTCTTCTTCCTGTGGCTTTACATGGCCTCCCTGTGTATGTATCAGTATCCAAGTGTCCTCTTCTTAAAATAACCATAGTTCTATCAGATGAGGGCCCACCTTCAGGACTTCATTTTAACATAATAAACTCTTTAAAAATTATGTATCCAAATACAGTCACATTCTGAGGTATTGGAGCTTAGGACTTCAACATAGGAGTCTGAGGAGGACACAGTTTAGCCCATGATACAGAACATGTTTAATTTCTCTATCTAGCTCAGACTCTAAGTCTGCTCCTGAAATAAAATAGAAGCAATATATATTTGTTGAGTATTATGTTAATGGAGATATTTATTAATGGTATTTAAAAATATTTTTCAGTAACTTATAAAAACACTAGCGTGATTTTTTTATAATACAAAACAGCCAGAACGCAGTTTCACCAATGTTTTCCTTATAGAGTTTGAGTTTAATTTTTCAGTGAGGAACTTTCATAGTAATTTTGTTATGCTGCCACCAAGTGACAGTGAAGTGAAACCGTTCCCAATGCTCTGCAGAGTTCATGCTTTTGCTGAGATTGAGGATGTGAATCTCTCTTAAAAATTCTCAGAGACTCATAGTTTTGGCATTTTTACATTAAAAAAAATCAATTGCTCTTAGTAAACTAAAAATTTAAGCAGTGTTTGAGGAAACATTGACAGTTTATTACATAAAGCAAATATTTTAAAGATAAGATCATATTCATAGTTCCCTGATAAAATATACAGGCTCTATCCTCGTAAAACTAGACTGGCCTCACTTCCCATAATACTTTTCTACCTCTCTTAGACCAGAGGGAAATGAAGTGGTGACGTTGTTGCATTTGTCAAGTCAGACAAATTAAACACCTGGTAAAAATAGAGCATTCATTAATCATTTTCCATTGGCTTTACCTTGCCTGAAGGAGCTTTTAAAGAGATAATTGAAAAATGACTATATATTTAGCAAACAAAGTGTGTTATGAATATTGTAAATAGTTATAACAAGAAAATCTCAAAGCTGTATTTATTGGTTTTTCCTTTGAATTTACTGCACAGGATAACACTGATTATTTTAGCTTTAAATAACTTTGTCTTGATTTCATACCTAAGTACAGTAATGTATTCTGCAGTCTCCCTCTTTTCCATCCATGTTTAAACTCTACTATTAAAATATATAACACTGCTTTTGGCATCAGTTCATATGAAAATAACTCTCAGATATCTAACTAATGGATTTAACATTAAGCTTGTCATTTACCTTTTTTCCTGTTGTTAAAGTTTAATTTTTAAATTTTCTGAGAAATTTGTAAATACTGTTATATTTTTGGTACATAAAATTCCATCAAAAAAGATATTCTAATTCTCTAGAGTTTATTAATTTTACCCACTAAGAAAGTCTAGCATAATCTGAACTTTTTAGTATATTGAAATATGAAACAAATTATATGATAACTTGACCAAGCATGGTATTATCTACTATGTAGCTGTGGAACATATACACAATGGAGTATTACTCATCCATTAAAAAGAATACATTTGAATCAGTTCTAATGAGATGGATGAAACTGGAGCCGATTATACAGAGTGAAGTAAGCCAGAAAGAAAAACATCAATACAGTATACTAACACATATATATGGAATTTAGAAAGATGGCAAGGATGACCCTATATGCGAGACAGCAAAAGAGACACAGATGTGTAGAGCAGACTTTTGGACTCTGAAGGAGAGGGAGAGGGTGGGATGATTTGGGAGAATGGCATTGAAAGATGTATACTATCATGTAAGAAACGAATTGACAGTCTATGTCTGATGCAGGATACAGGATGCTTGGGGCTGGTGCATGGGGATGACCCAGAGAGATGTTATGGGGAGGGAGGTGGGAGGGGGGTTCATGTTTGGAACGCATGTACACCTGTGGTGGATTCATGTCAATGTATGGCAAAACCAATACAGTATTATAAAGTAAAATAAAGTAGAAATAAAAATTAAAAATAAAATAAAATAAATAAAATTAAAAAAAAAAAACAAAGAGAATAACAGACTCCTTGAGAAAGTATCCAAGGCTGTCTACTAACTGACCTCATTATATATTTTCTATATCATTTTATGTCACCAAAACTGTTTAAAGGCAGTGGTCTTTGTGTACATAGCATCAGTGCCATGCCTAGAGCATAACAGACCTTTCAATAAATGCTTAATCAGTCACTAAGAGGCCTTACAGAACTCATGAATACAAGACTGCAGCTAGTTTGCACAGGTTTCAATATTGTCTCTGTCATTTGAAAAATTACCTTGACCAAGTTACTTAACCTTCTATACCACAGATTACTCATCAGTCAAATGGAAATGAATCATTGTACCTAATTCATAATGTTGTCACTGAACATTACCTAGATAATACATGACTTTTCATGCATTTAGCTGCAAAGTCTAATGTTAGATAAATGTTATCTACTGTTGCTACTATGTTGTTTTTTAGTTGCCAAATCTTGTCCGACTCTTTTGCAGCCCCATGGACTGTAGCCCACCAGGCTGCTCTGTCCTGATATTCACCTGTAAAAGAATTAAGTTGAACCTCTACCTTACGCCATGTACAAAAGTATAACTAAAATGTAAGAGCTAAAACTGTAAACTCAGAAAAATCATAGTAAATCTTCATGAGTTTGAATTTGGTGGTAGTTTCTTAGACATGTTAGCAAAAGAGCACAAGTACCAAAGATAACATAGATAAACAGAGTTCACCAATTTTTTTAAAAAAAATTTCCTTAAAGGACACCATCAAGAAAGTGAAGCAATACCCACAGAATGGATGAAAATATTTATGATAATGTATCTGATAAGGGGTTTGTGTCCAGAATATATAAAGAAATCTCAGAAATCAACAATAGAAAGACAAACTAAAAAAAAAAGGATTTAAATAGATATTTCTCCAAAGACAACATATAAATGAGCAATAAGCATGTGAAAAATGCTTAAACACCATTAGTAATTATAGAACTGCAAATCAAAACCACAAGTGATACCACTTCATATGATTTTCAAAAAAGGAAAATAGCAAGTGTTGGTGAAAATATGAAGAAATTGGAACTCATTGATAATGGGGTTGTAAAATAGCAGAACTATTTTGGAAAACAATTTGTCATTTTCTCAATATGTTAAACATAGAATTACTGTATGACCCAGTGATTCCGCCCTGAGAAAAAGAATTGAAAACACATCCACACAGAAACTACTATGAATATTTACAGAAGCATTATTCATAATAGCTAAACGGTGGAAACAACCTAAATGTCCATCAGTGGGTGAAGGGATAAACAAATTGTGGTCTATACAGTGGAATATGAATTCATCCGTAAAAAAGAATGAAATGCTGATATAGGCTACAGCATAGATGAACTTGAAAACATTATGCTAAGTGGGGAAAAAAAAAAAAAGCCCACCTATTGTATGATTGCATTTATATAAAATGTCCCAAACAGGCAAATCCATCAAAACGGAAAGTAGACTAGTAGTTTTCATGCACTAGGGAAAGGGAAACATGAGAAGAGGCTGCTAATGGGAGCAAGGTTTCTTTTTGGTATTACGGAAATGTTTTGAAAAATAAATCATGGTGATGGTTGTGTGCTGTGTGAATAAGCAACTGACTTGATATAACTGTTAATTTATGGTATGTGTATTATATCTCAATAGAGCTATTATTTTAAAAAAAGAATTACAAAAGACAAGGAAAAGATATTCTCCAGATTTCTAAGGATTTGGTACCTATTCTTGAGAATTTAGTGGTTCTATAAGAGTTTAAAGTGTATTTTATTAATCTAGCAAAAAGTATTTGTCGTTAAATATTTGAGGAATTAACAGATGAATATAGAAATTTCTTAAAATGAGGAGTATATTTAACTAAGAAGACAATTATATCATTAATTAAGCTAGAAAAATAAAAGAAATTAAGTTTGGGGTGAGCATGAGGGAATGTTACCTTTTGGATACCAATGGGCATATAGGTAGATGCCTCTCTTAAGCACTGGAAATATCCCAACTTATAGCAAAAAAAAGAGGAAACCTGACTCAATAATTACAAATTCATCTTTAATAATCTGGTCATTAAGAAACAGATAAAAATCTTTCTAAAATGAAAAAAAAATTGTTCACAATTGCATTAACCATATAAAATAAAAGATAATTGAAGTTTAGTTTAAAAGGAAGGTGGTGAGTCTAGCTTTTGATATGTTACTTTTGAGGTTTTCCTGTAGTACTAGAATACGAGCTCCATGAATACAGGAGCTGTGTGTGTCTTGCTTATCAATGTAATCAATAATGGCAATAATATCATCCTTAAAAGTCACTAAATATATTTGTTAAATTAACAGAACCATTTCCAAGTAAGAATTAGTTAACATAAGATTTTAAAGCTGTAGAGTTTAAAAGTGCACTGTTTAATATTTTCCTGAAAGTAGTAATCAAAACTCTTAAGAGAGGATTGATTACTTAGGAAAATAATAGGCAGAACTGGAATTCTGCTCAGTATTGAAGCAGTGGTTAAATGAAGAGCTGCTGTAACTCAATTTGGATTTTCAAAATTATTTTTCTATTTCTTAAGATTTTTTCTCAATTTTAAGAGAATAATTACTCAATGCAAGGCAGAAATAAAAGAGTGAACTAAGACTTGGAAAAACATTGTAAGGTTTCTAGAAAATACACAGCAGAAATAGAAATTTTACATCATGCTTATAGTGCTTTGGAATAATTAGATCAACTCCCAAATGAGTTTATCCTGAAAACCTGGACTGTTTGTCCTAGCCCAGTGGCAACTGAGCTCAAGAAATTTATCTATATTCTTAACCTCCTTTTACCACTAAATATAATGTCTTATCTCTGTCTAATAAAACCCCGTGATCTAGTGCAGAGATAACTGTTATTTCTTATATTACAAGTCATCAATAATAGTCCATCAGAGAAGATTATATGAGTGTCTCATCTGTTACTTAATTGATGTCTCCATTTCAGTAACATGAGGTATGTATTAAACTGCCTGACCTTGTCCCAGAGGTATTAGTAAATATTAAGTACCCATTTCATTGAGACATAATTTCCAATATAGCAAATTTCACACTCTCCAAGCTATCAGAAATGTTAGCAATTGCTGCCCTCTCATGAAATTTGTAGTGGTGATATTATTTCAGCAGCAGAAGCAGTTATAAGAGGGAGGTGGTGCTTAATGAGGAGCATGTAGTATACCTTAGCAGAGCCAAACCTGGGCATAGAGATTCCTCATGTGTGCATGCTCAGTTGTGTAGGACTCTTTGCGATCCTATGGACTATCACTTGCCAGGCTCCACTGCCCATAGAATTTCCCAAGCAAGAATACTAGAGTTGTTTGCCATTTCCTATTCCAGGAAATCTTCCTCACCCAAGGATAGAACCTGGATCTCCTGTGTCTCCTGCATTGACAGGTAGCTTCTTTACCACTGCTCCACCTGGGAAGATGCAAAACAGTGTGACCAACTGCATACTCAGTTGTTAAGTCATGTTCCACTCTTTGCCCACCAGGTTTCTCTGTTCGCACGATTTTCCAGGCAAGAATACTGGAGTGGGTTGTGGTTGTCATTTTCTCCTCCAGGGGATCCTCTCAAACCATATTTCTTCTGTCTCCTGCACTGGCAGGCAGATTTTTTATCACTGAGCCACCTGAGAATAGAGGAGGTCCTCAAATGCTGGGGAGCCTACTCGAATGGATGTGCAGGTGGATGTGCAACTCTCAGCTCTTCAGGGGAGCAGAAGGCTGCATAAGCATATGGGCTTGCACAGCTTAGAAACAGTATACTGGGATATGAAAATGACACATGTGTATTTGGCCAAGGGTCTGTAAGTTCGATTCCAATTTCAGTTGGTTCCAAAAGCCATGACTTTGTTTTTTGGTAAAGAATGCTGTGCCAGAGAGAGAAGTCCAAGTCTAGCACCTCATATGGTATCAGAGCTGCACCAACTTAACAATAACAATACCAAAAGCCTGTTTGGTTTTTCAGTTTGCTATATGTCTATTTTTGGTGCCTGGCTAAATAAAAGGCACGATCCTTTCCTCTGTGAGTCACAGCTGTTGTGTACCCATCACTATAAAGTAGTAAAACAACTGTCATTGATTGTTTACCTTTTCTTTTTTATCTTTGGACATTTTCCTCTCAGGAGCCCAATTTTCTGAATTTTCCAAAGATCTCCAGAGCATCTGAATTATGTCTCTTGTCCCAACCTTAAACCTCATCAATACCTAACAGTTGGTGAAATGATCATTTCTTTTGCTAAAAATTCTAATTATAGGAATATATCCTAGGAAAATGAAAATGTTTCTACAGAAATCCATATGTAAAAGGATTATTTCTTTCCCAGAAAAAAGTAAATGGTCTTTAAATTTAATGTATTTGTTCCACCAAATCCAGGCTATGTTCAATACAGTGGAATAGTATATTTTTTAAAAGGGATTTTCCAGATTAATATTAGTATAATATGCTCTGTTCCTCTTCTCTCCATTCTTGCAAAAAGTAGGTAGCTCTTGGAAATGAATCTCCATAACTATTAATGTATTAAGGAATGTAGAAGCTCTGTGGATGAAAACTGACATACAGTAGCATTACTGTTCTAAACCAGTACATTCCAGACTTGAAAGTGCTTAAGAATTATATGGGGATTTTGTTAGAAGTATAGATTCTAATTCAGTATGTCTTGGATAGAAACTGAAATTCTATATTAGTAATAAACTCCCAAATGAGGCTGATACAGCTGGATTCAAGGACCACAGTTTAAGGAGCACAGATCTCAATAACACTTGCAGGGGCCCAGATTACTATACCCAGCAAGGATCTTGTTCAAATATGAAAGAGAATCAAAAGCTTTACAGACAAGCAAAAGCTCAAAGAATTCAGCACCACCAAACCAGCTCTTCAACAAATGCTAAAGGATCTTCTCTACAGAGGAAACTCAGAAAAGGTTACTCAAACCCAAAACAACAAAGTAAATGGCAATGGGATCATTATTACCAATAATTACCATATATGTAAATGGGTTGAATACCCCAACCAAAAGACAATGACTGGCTGAATGGATACAAAAACAAGACCCCTATATATGCTGTCTACAAGATACCCATCTCAAATGAAGGGACACATACAGACAGAAAGTGAAGGGCTTGAAAAAGATATTTCATGCAAATGGAAAAGAAGAAAAGAAAGGAGGAGTAGAAATACTCATATCAGATAAAATAAACTTTGAAATAAAGGCCGTGAACAGAGACAAAAAAGGACACTACATAATGATCAAAGGATCAATCCAAGAAGATATAACAATTATAAATATATATGCACCCAACGGAGGAGCACTGCAATATGTAAGGTAAATGCTGACACGTATGAAAGGGGAAATTAACAGTAACACAATAATAGTGGGAGATTTTAATACCCCACTCACACCTATGAATAGATCAACCAAACAGAAAATTAGCAAGGAAACACAAACTTTATATGATACAATGGACTAGTTAGACCTAATTGATATCTGTAGGACATTTCACCCCCAAACAATGAATTTTATCTTTTTCTCAAGTGCACACAGAACATTCTCTAGGATAGATTACATCCTGGGTCATATATCTAGCCTTGGTAAATTCAAAAAAATTGAAGTCATTTCAAGCATCTTTTCTGATCACAATGAGGTAAGATTAGATGTCAACTACAAGAAAAAATGAATGATCTCTGTTCGTTTCCAAGGCAAACCATTCAATATCAGGTAATCCAAGTCTATGCCCCTGACCTGTAATGCTGAAGAAGCTGAAGTTGAAGGGTTCTATGAAAATCTACAAGACCTTTTAGAACTAACACCCAAAAAAGATGTCCTTTTCATTATAGGGGACTGGAATGCAAAAGTAGGAAGTCAAGAAACACCTGGAGCAACAGGCAAATTTGGCCAGAATGAAGCAGGGCAAAGGTTCATAGAGTTTTGCCAAGAGAATGCACTGGTCATAGCAAACACCCTCTTCCAACAACACAAGAAAAGACTCTACACATGGACATCACCAGATCGCCAACACCGAAATCAGATTGATTATATTCTTTGCAGCCGAAGATGGAGAAGCTCTATACTGTCAGCAAAAACAAGACTGGGAGCTGACTGTGGCTCAGATCATGAACTCCTTATTGCCAAATTCAGACTTTAATTGAAGAAAGTAGGAAAAACCACTAGACCAATCAGGTATGACCTAAATCAAATCCCTTATGATTATACAGTGGAAGTGAGAAATACATTTAAGGGACTAGATCTGACAGATAGAGTGCCTAATGAATTATGGACAGAGGTTCGTGACATTGTACAGGCGACAGGGATTAAGACCATCCCCAACAAAAAGAAATGCAAAAAAGCAAAATGGCTCTCTGAGGAGGCCTTTCAAATACCTGTGAAAAGAAGAGAAGCCAAAAACAAAGGAGAAAAGGAAAGATATAAGCATCTAAATGCAGAGTTCCAAAGAATAGCAAGGAAGGATAAGAAAGCCTTCTTCCAGGATCAATGCAAAGAAATAGAGGAAAATAATAGAATGGGAAAGACTAGAGATCTCTTCAAGAAAATTAGAGATACCAAGGGAACATTTCATGCAAAGATGGGCACAACAAAGGACAGAAATGGTATAGACCTAACGGAAGCAGTAGATGTTAAGAAGAGGTGGCAAGAATACACAGAACTATACAAAAAGATCTTCATGACCCGGATAATCACGATGGTGTGATCACTCATCTAGAGCCAGACATCCCTGAATGTGAAGTCATGTGGGCCTTAGGAAGCCTCAGTATGAACAAAGCTAGTGGAGGTGATGGAATTCCAGTCGAGCTATTTCAAATCCTAAAAGAGGATGCTGTGAAAGTGCTGCACTCAATATGCCAGCAAATGTGGAAAACTCAGCAGTGGCCACAGGACTGGAAAAGGTCAGTTTTCATTCCAATCTCAAAGAAAGGCGATGCCAGAGAATGTTTAAACTACCATACAAGTGAGCTCATTTCACACGCTAGCAAAGTAATGCTCAATATTCTCCCAGTTAGGCTTGAACAGCACTCGTCTAGCCATTTTTTAAATTACCTCTGCCTGATCTATAACTGATGCTCAGTAAATATTTTGATTTTGGAATAAACATATTATTTTAGTTTAACCCCATTCTGTGGCTCTTGATGTATCTTATGTGATTATCAAACCCAAGTTGAGAAGTTTAGACAACCTTCTCAAAACATAACCTCTCTGAGAGAGTATCAGTGATCATTCTTTTTGATGTTATTTCTGCCCCTAATTATAAAACAAAAGCTTATAGGAGCTAGCTTGTGAGTGCACTACTCTTTAGAGTCAGTAAAATGTGGTGCTATCCACATTAAGCTGTAGACTCAAGGTTTTAGGCCTCCACTTCTCTGAAGATAAGAAAAAGGGAAGGTGCTGCATTTGATAGAAAAAGCTTCCTCCTGTGGCCCTGTGAAGCATTGTGAGGAACTTGTTGCCTAAAGCAATGCACTGGCAAATTCTGACAAGGTATTTGAAAACTGTTTCAAATCAGAGATAAGTATTAGATGTGAACCAAGTAGTTTTTTCTCAGGCATATCAGAGTCTGATAAAAAGTTTTAAAAACCTGGATGTGGATGACAGTAGCAGAGATGCACAATAAGTATGAGCACTCTTTTGAACAAAAGTCAGATTTGAAAACTTGAGAAGAATACTTTAAAAAAATGTCTTTGCTTGCCATTTTAAAAATCAAATGATGTTTTTATTATATTGTTATAAAATGAAAGTGCTGCTGTTTTAATGATTAATGTTTAAACTGGACTCTTAATTAGTTTAAAAAACAATAGGTCACCTTGCAAAAGTTACAGCTGAAAGCAATTCAGTGTACAGATATTTTCTATGTAGTATAATTTTCTTACATGGATAGAATTCATCTTTTTAGGAGGTATTCTTTTCCTACTTTAACAGCACTATATTGTTATATTTTCTTCTTCTTGGTCTTGACAAATTATTACTAATCCAATAGATTAGGCAATTTTAAATAGGAGGTCCAAAGAGAAGACTCTTTTAAACATATAATAATGTCAATGTGTACAGTGGAACATAGAGTTGTTAAAGTTATTGTAATATAAACAAGTGAAAATATGCATTTGAAAATAGTTTATTTTTCATCATGTGAGTTAAAGGATGCAGAGATTTGTTTTTATGCCCTAAGAGTTATATTTCTCTGACTGGTGTACAGAACAATCTTCCTTTGCTGTTTTAATATTTCATCTGATTTTTTTATTATGGGAATTGCAAATAAAAATTTAATATTTCATTATGTAAAGGTAAGTTAAATTTATGAAAATCAAGATATTTAGCGTGGGGTTTATTTTAGTTCTTATTGTCTTTTTTGTTATATAAAAGTTAATTTCAATAAATATTTTTGTCATTTAAACTGTTCTAGATAATTAATTTTGTCTAAAATACAATTTAATAAAGTTAGAGAAAGGCAGTGCACTTTTTATTATTCTGTTCATGTTTTATATGTGGACTTAGATCTCATGGCCAATGTCTCTCACAATATGTGGAAGTTCTATTAAGGGGACCGTATAGATTCTTGCCAGAAAATGATTTCTTTCTCAACTTTCCTCTCCCACTCAAATCCCTGGTCAGATCTTAGATTATTTTTTGAAAATACATAAATTATATATGAATATACACTCATAAATTTTCAGCTGATACTGATGTATGCAGAAATCTTCTATGAAAATGTAAGAACTAAGTACAGATGCTACGAGAATGTTCCCTCTTGCCCGTGAATAAGATTCTTTATCTTCCAGGACATTTACTGTATTCTTAATTGAAAAGTAGGGACCATGCTCAGAGGATAAGCACATATTTTCCTGTATGTAAATTATTTAGATGTATATTGTAGATGATTATTACCTGGAAAAATGCCATAAAATACAACTGAACACTAATTGGAACTACTGATATTCTTATATCAGAACTAAGTTCTTAAAGATAACCTATTGAAATGAAATAATTAAAACTAATTTAATAGGAATAATACTTTCATTATGACTTAACTCATTGCATCAATCATCAGTTTTCTAATAGAAAGAGGGAGGAAGGGACGGAGAAAACAGGAAGAGAGGGATGGAAGGAGGGAGGGAGAGAGAAAAGGAGGGAGATCTCAGGAATTAATTTGGAGCCATTATTAAAAGTGTGTGATCTAGTGGGGTGTCTAGGGCCATGTCAAACCATTTGGAGTACATATTAAAAACTGCTTGAGAGCAGAGGCAATACCTTATAGTTTTTGTTTGTTTGTTTTACACATGGACATCCACTTGTAAATGTTCAGTAAGAATTGCAAATTGATAGGTAAAAATAAGTTGGACTTATATGGTAACGGGTTGGAGAAGGAAATGAAGAAAATGAAGGAATTGAAGAGTACTCCAGTACTCTTGCTTGGAAAATTCCATGGATGGAGGAGCCTGGTAGGCTACAGTCCGTGGGGTCGCAAAGAGTCAGACATAACTGGGAGCCTTCACTTTCTTTCTTTTTATAGTTCCTTTTGGAGAAGGCAATGACAACCCACTCCAGTATTCTTGCCTGGAGAATCCCATGGACAGAGGGGCCTGGTGGGCTTCAGTCTATGGGGTTGCAAAGAGTCTGACACGACTAAGCAACTAACACACATATGGTAGAGTCTTATCTACTATAGAGGAGGTTGGTAAAGACTAATCTGTACTGTGTCAGTCTACTGCTTCCCCTAGAGTTGACCCTATTATAAGATACAAATACTCAGAGACAAATTATATCAGCAATCTTGACTTCAAGTAATAGAAGAGCCAACTAAAAGTGATTTAAATGATGAGGATATTTATTTTAATACATAATAATGAATCCAGATATTTATCATTACATTAAAAACTCAATTCCTTTATCATTCTCTTTTAAGAGAAAAGAAACTTTCCCAGAACTTCCTAACTGACTTCCTTTTATGCCTTATTGACCTTTATAGCAAATGCTCTACCTGACCCAGTCAGCAGTAAAAGTAATTTGACCACCATAATTGTATTTAGCCAGTTGTGATTGGTGCTGAGGCCCATCTTCCATGAAGGATAAGAGCCCCTCCCAACAAGGTAAACAAAATCTAGATCCTATTAACAATAACAATAAAGAGGAACCAGTGGAATTGGGTAAAGGCTGTTAGGTAACTAAATAGCAATAGCTATTATACAGATAAATAAATAATAATCATCTCTTGGTCACTCCAAGGATGCTTTCTGCTTTGTTGTTGTTTGAGAAAGTTATAACTTAAGGATTTATGGTTTAAAAAATGGCTATAATATTTAATGCATTTATGTGTATCTCTTTGATATTTACACTTCCAAATGACTTTTAAAATCTGTAGCTTAGAAACAGTTTAAAGTAAAATCCTATCCTGTTGGATTATTAAAATATCTGAACCCTGTGGGATATATAATCCTACATATTTCTTAGCTTCAAGGTTCAGAAGCAAAAGCACACATTATATTTCAGAGGCTGTATTTCACTGGGATTACAAAAGTCGGTGGAATACTTAAGTTTCATGTTACAGAAAATAGAACATGTTCAGCCATTTGATCACATCTGGGATTCTTTCAAACATATATCTCTTATCATGCAGTAATCTATGATTCACTTTTGGTCTTCCAAGACTTAAGCTCTGAATTTTTAAAGTGTAATATACCAAAAAAAATAATAAATTTAGAGTCAGAAGTTTGTGATTAAGTCCTGGTTCTATTGCTTAACTAATCTTTAAACTTCTGTCATTCACTTAAATTTTTGGACTTTTGATTGCCTCAAATTGCCTGAAATATCCCTGGTTTTGAAAGAAACTCAAAATAAAACCTTTATCTATATAAGACCATCTTTTTGAATACTCCCAGGTCGCTGTGCCCAGTTATTTCCTTCTGCCTATGGGACACTGCTGATGAACTGGGGGTCCAGGGCTCTCCTCTTTATCTTTTATCTCTTACACTGTCTTCTTTTATTCTTTGCTCAGATTTTTTTTTTGCTATGTCTTCACCTAAAGAATGTATTGTGATATATTAATTTGAAAATTACTATTTATATCAGGCTCTTGAATACATGCTTCTTAAGCTTCAGTGAAGTAACTTTTAATCTTGCTTTTTACTGTGTTGAAAAAAGTTGATGATATAAAATCAGCATCCTTTCTTCTCCATCTTCAGCAGTAGTTATTTGCCCTAAGGATGTCAGTGAGAAGCTATTTCTAAACCTGTCTCAGTACCTAGGAATGAGCCATTTGTATTTGTTCTCACTCATCTCGAGTTTATAAACACAGGCAAGTCCGCAGCTCTCTCCGGAGCTGCTGACAGTTTAACTTTGAGGGTTCTGCCACCAGAGGGAACTGAAGTTGTAAGGTTTTACAGTGCTTCACAGGCACTGTATATTCCTGATAAAATAAAAGTTACTTAATGAGACTAATAGTATTGAACTTGGAAATTTTCATTCAAAGTTTTCTGAGTAATTAATTTTACTAAATATATCTGAAAAATTTATTAGTCATTTCATTGTAGAGAAAAGGATTTAGTGATCCCTTTATTCACATAGATTCCTAATTTTCTGTATTGATAAAATATATCCATCAAAAGATTTATAGTAGAAATAATTGGGAGGAATCATAAAAAAATAGATATCTCACAAGAATGATTAAAAATAATATAGAAAGTATAATCTTCAATTGAAAGTAGGAAACTGATTATGTTTAAAATATTCATTCAAACTTTAGACACTTTCTATTTCATGTTATAGAGTGAATAAATTACTGTAGTACATAAAGCTTGCCAGTAACAGGACTAACTTAAGTGACACTGCCAGAGGTCTATTGAATACTTACACAAGAAACACATAAGGTATTCTGATACATTGTGGCAATAAAAGCAAACTTGCTTTTTCTAAAAGTTTGTTTTATCCAAGATACTTAGAAAGACTTCTACAGAACAGTAGTCCACATCTTAATCTGCAGTGATGAGTCAGCAGTCATTCTTATGCCCTGCCTTTTTATATTAAATGTTTACCCACTTTCAGATTTCAGTGTTTCTGATTTTTTTTAATGTATAATACCAGCATGAAACAGAATGCAAAGAAATTGTTAAGATCGCTTTTCAGATATCAAAGCAACCTAAAGTTGTATTATTAAAGACAGATTTTTTTCTTTATTACATTGCATGTCTCTTATAAGGTATGTCCCATTGTGGCCTCAGCATCACCTGCAGTAACCTCACCTGGAGACTTCTGTTCAATTCTATCTTCAGCTCTACTTCTAATGATTCTGCATTATGAAGCAGCCCTCAAGTGGTTTTCATGCACACTAAAGTTTAAGGACCACTATTCTAGAAGATGCATGTAGTCCCTGATCATTTAACTTCTTGAACTGTTATCTACTCCTTATCCTCAGCTATCATCATCATCATGGTCAGGACACACTGACTTCTTTAGCTTATGCACTTCATTTCCTGCTCTATGTAGGTAGCTCCCAAGTATACATTTCTAGACAGACATGTCACTTATTTGAAACATCATTTAGGGTATGTTCCCTTGGAAAATCATTCCACATCCAAACCTTATTTTCATTCTTCATTATATCTTCTTGAATCACCTTTTTAGCACCATTGGCTGTATTAAAGAAAACTGTATTCCTTCATCAGCTTCCCAAGAAGTCTTCCTACTTCCTTATAACTTTTTACTCCAAACCATTCTGTATGGAAATTTTTCCTAAAACATGTCTCTTATCTGTTTCTTCCCTTTACGAGGGTTTTCTGATGCCTCTTACAACCTAGATTACATTGTTTGTCTGCAGGTATGTTTATATCATCTATTGTCCTCCCAAGACACAGTCTCAGTCTCATTACCTGGTTTTCAGCTATTCTTCCAACTGTCATACTTCCCTTTTCCTAGTTTATCTTTGCTTTGCCCTTCAATTCTCCTTTACAAATATTTAATCATATTTCTAAAAGACTAGATTAATTCTGAATAGTCACAGGAAGTCTCCTCTAGGTCCTCTCTCCTAGTTATTATTTAAGTGTTCACAGGTATAAATGTATATTACAAACTATGCTTTGAAAGCATGGACTAAAGGTTATTCTGTTGCTGAACATCCTACATCATGTAGCCATATACTAAGACTATAGAAATTACTCAGTCTTGGTTAGTAATTGTGAGTCACTCAATCATGTCCAACTCTTTGCGATCCCATGGACAGTAGCCCATCAGCCTATTGTATCCATGAAATTCTCCGGGCAAAAATGCTGGAATTGTGTTGCCATTTCTTTCTGCAGGGGATCTTCCCAACCTAGGGATCGAATCTGGATCTCCCACATTGCAGGTAGATTCTTTACCATCTGAATCACCAGAGAAGGCCGTGCCCCAAAAAAAAAAAAAAAATCATAACTTTCTCCTAAATTTCTTTATATTCCAGATTACAGATAGGAACATACTCATTTAATATCATCATTTTCATTGTGATTCCAGTAGTATTTATTTGGTACCATTAGTGTACATTTGATACTCTTTAGTAAAGTTTAAATCAGTGCCTTCTAAGACTTGCTCATTAAAATTCAGTGCTGTGACTAATTAAATTAAGCCCAACCATTGTAAATTTTGTGTTTCAGTAAATGTCAATTTCATGTTTTTCAAACTGAAGAGGTTGAATCAAATGTGGTTTTTGGCTTAAGAGGGCTATTGATTATTCACTGAGAAAAGCAGATGCCCTGATGGAGTACAATACTGTTTTAAAATAAATCACTTTTGACAAACAATTCAGACCTTTCAGGAGGAGGTAGCTTGGTTTGCAGTAAGAAATATTAGTATGTAATCCCTCTGGCAGCTCTGCTCAGGTTGCAATATGTTTCTCCTGCTTAGTAGTAACAGTGTGGGGTTTAATTGTCACTTTGGGCACTAGATAGAAATTTTTTAAAAGCCATAGGGCTTTGGTTTCTTCAAAAGAAGTGTCTTGGTTGAGTTAAAGAATAAACCTGACCAAAGAGTTCAATCCAAGGAAGACATTCAAAACAGGATTACCATTTGTCAGTACTATAGAAATAAGCTATGACCAAGGACAAGATGATGGTTGGATGGCACTATGGACTCAATGGACATGAGTTTGAGCAAGCTCCAGGAGATGGTAAAGGACAGGAAAGCCTGGCGTGCTGCAGTCCATGGCATCGCCAAGAGTCAGACACTACTGAGTGACTGAACAACCACCAATGAGGGTCATTTTTTTTAAAATAAGGAGACAACTCAGGAGAAACTGAAGAACCAGGCCTCTGAAGGAGGTGGACTAATAGAAGACAACATTTTAAAGGTAAGCCAGCATTTTAGAAGGCCTTGTTCTTTTAGAGTGAGCAGAGAAGCAACCTGAGAAATGTTAAGAAATTCAGTAAGTGATGTTGGAAAATCTTCCTAGCTCTTCATCAGTAACATGGCTCAGCTGTTCCTGAGTGCATCTTTGACTATTTGCTTCTTACCGACTACCTTATTTTCCCAAACTCTACTTATCTTTCCCCTGGATCACAGTAGATTTGGAAAGTAGACTTTTATTATCCCTATTTTACAGATGAGGAAAAAAATCAGAAAAATCTAATATTTCTTCTCAAGGCCACATACATGGTAGGAAGTAGAAGTGAGATTGAAACAAGTTCCAAGACTTTTAAAACATTGCTTTTTCTGTTTAAGCCCACCACTTAGAAGCAGGGGTGGTAAGTCTAATATTTAATATTATATGCCAACTTCAGCCTAGTTTGTTGTTAATCAGACTCATAAAAAATATACTAGATAAACTTAATAATACTAATATATTAGTATTATTAATTCTAATATATTAATACTAATATATTAATACTTAATATACTAGATAAACTTAATAATGAAAATCAAATATGGTTAGTATTATCAAAGAGAAATTCCCTTAGACTATTTAAACTGTCTGAAAAGACTTTATCCAGACTATTCTAATAGGAGAGAGAGAGTCAATTCAAGTATGCTGAAACAAAAGGTGGATTTTTAAATACTAAGGCAAACAAATGGAAAAGTGCTGGAGGATGTTGATCAATGTGATTAGGGCACCTGTATTTGCTCAGTTCAGTTCAGTTGCTCATCCTGTGTGATTCTCTGCAACTCCATGGACTACAGCACGCCAGGCTTCCCTGTTGATCCTCAACTCCTGGAGCTTACTCAAACTCATGTATATCAATTTGGTGATGCCATCCAACCACTCATCCTCTGTTGTCCCTTTCTCCTGCCTTCAGTCTTTCCCGAAATCAGGGAATTTTCCAATAAGACAGTTCTTCAAAACAGATGACCAGTATTGGAATTTCAGCTTCAGCGTCAGTTGTTCCAATGAATATTCAGGACTAATTTCCTTCAGGAATAACTGGTTTGATCTCCTTGCAGTCCAAGGGACTCTCAAGAGTCTTCTCCAGCACAACAGTTCAAAAGCGTCAATTCTTCAGCACTCAGCTTTCTTTGTAGTCCAACTCTCACATCCAAACATGACCACTGGAAAAACCATAGCTTTGACTAGATGGACCTTTGTCAACAAAGTAATGTCTCTGCTTTTTATTATGCTCTCTAAGTTGGTCATAGTTTTTCTACCAAGAAGCAAGTGTCTTTTAATTTCATAACTGCAGTCACCACCCTCAGTGATATTGGAGCGCAAGAAAATAAAGTCTGTCACTGTTTCCATATATCTCCATCTATTTGCCATGAAGTGATGTTGGGAATGCCATGATCTTGGTTTTCTGAATGTTAAGCTTTAAGCCATCTTTTTCACTCTCCTCTTTCACTTTCTTCAAGACGCTGTTTAGTTTCTCTTCACTTTCTGCCATAAAGATGGTATCATCTGAGTATCTGAGGTTATTGATATTTCTCCCGATAATCTTTATTCCAGCTTGTGCTTCATCCAGCTGGGCGTTATGAATTCAGTTCAGTTCAGTTGTGTCTGACTCTTTGCGGCCCCATGAATCACAGCATGCCAGGCCTCCCTGTCCATCACCAACTCCCGGAGTTCACTCAGACACACGTCCATCGAGTCCATGATGCCATCCAGCCATCTTATCCTTGGTCGTCCCCTTCTCCTCCTGCCCCCAATCCTTCCCAGCATCAGAGTCTTTTCCAATGAGTCAACTCTTCGCATGAGGTGGCCAAAGTACTGGAGCTTCAGCTTTAGCATCATTCCTTCCAAAGAAATCCCAGGGTTGATCTCCTTCAGAATGGACTGGTTCGATCTCCTTGCAGTCCAATGGACTCTCAAGAGTCTCCAACACCACAGTTCAAAAGTATCAATTCTCGGCGCTCAGCCTTCTTCACAGTCCAACTCTCACATCCATACATGACCACTGGAAAAACCATAGCCTTGACTAGACGGACCTTAATCGGCAAAGTAATGAATCTGCTTTTGAATATGCTATCTAGGTTGGTCAAAACTTTTCTTCGAAGGAGTAAGCGTCTTTTAATTTCATGGCTGCAGTCACCATCTGCAGTGATTTTGGAGCTCAAAAAAATAAAGTCTGACATGGTTTCTACTGTTTCCCCATCTATTTCCCAAGAAGTGATGGGACCGGATGCCATGATCTTCATTTTCTGAATGTTGAGCTTTAAGCCAACTTTTTCGCTCTCCTCTTTCACTTTCATCAAGAGGCTCTTTAGTTCCTCTTCACTTTCTGCCATAAGGGTGGTGTCATCTGCATATCTGAGGTGGTTGATATTTCTCCCAGCAATCTTGATTCCAGCTTGTGTTTCTTCCAGTCCAGCGTTTCTCATGATATACTCTGCATAGAAGTTAAATAAGCAGGGTGACAATATACAGCCTTGACGTACTCCTTTTCCTATTTGGAACCAGTCTGTTGTTCCATGTCCAGTTCTAACTGTTACTTCCTGACCTGCATGCAGATTTCTCAAGAGGCAGGTCAGGTGGTCTGGTATTCCTATCTCTTTCAGAATTTTCCATAGTTTATTGTGATCCACACAGTCAAAGGCTTTGGCATAGTCAATAAATCAGAAATAGATGTTTTTCTGGAACTCTCTTGCTTTTTCCATGATCCAGCGGATGTCCACCATTGGATCTCTGGTTCCTCTGCCTTTTCCAAAACCAGCTTGAACATCTGGAAGTTCACGGTTCACATATTGCTGAAGCCTGTCTTGGAGAATTTTGAGCATTACTTTACTAGCATGTGAGATGAGTACAATTGTGCGGTAGTTTGAGCATTCATTGGCATTGCCTTTCTTTGGAATTGGAATGAAAACTGACCTTTTCCAGTCCTGTGGGCACTGCTGAGTTTTCCAAATTTGCTGCCATATTGAGTGCAGCACTTTCACAGCATCATCTTTCAGGATTTGAAATAGCTCAACTGGAATTCCATCACCTCCACTAGCTTTGTTCATGGTGATGCTTTCTAAGGCCCACTAGACTTCACATTCCAAGGTGTCTGGATCTAGATTAGTGATCACATCATTATGATTATCTGGGTCATGAAGATCTTTTTTGTATACTTCTTCCGTGTATTCTTGCCCCCTCTTCTTAATATCTTCTGCTTCTGTTAGGTCCATACCATTTCTGTCCTTTATCGAGGCCATCTTTGCATGAAATGTTCCTTTGGTATCTCTAATTTTCTTGAAGAGATCTCTAGTCTTTCCCATTCTGTTCTTTTCCTCTATTTCTTTGCATTGATCGCTGAAGAAGGCTTTCTTATCTCTTCTTGCTATTCTTTGGAACTCTGCATTCAGATGCTTATATCTTTCCTGTTCTCCTTTGTTTTTCTCCTCTCTTCTTTTCACAGCTATTTGTAAGGCCTCCCCAGACAGCCATTTTGCTTTTTTGCATTTCTTTTTGTTGGGGATGGTCTTAATCCCTGTCTCCTGTACAATGTCACGAACCTCATTCCATAGTTCATCAGGCACTCTATTTATCAGATCTAGGCCCTTAAATCTATTTCTCACTTCCACTGTATAATCATAAGGGATTTGATTTAGGTCATACCTGAATGGTCTAGCGGTTTGCCCTATTTTCTTCAATTTGAGTCAGAATTTGGTAATAAGCAGTTCATGATCTGAGCCACAGTCAGCTCCTGGTCTTGTTTTTGTTGACTGTATAGAGCTTCTCCATCTTTGGCTGCAAAGAATATAATCAGTCTGATTTCAGTGTTGACCATCTGGTTATGTCCATGTGTAGTCTTCTCTTGTGTTGTTGGAAGAGGGTGTTTGCTATGACCAGTGCATTTTCTTGGCAAAACTCTATTAGTCTTTGCCCTGCTTCATTCCACATTCAAAGGCCAAATTTTCCTGTTACTCCAGGTTTTTCTTGACTTCCTACTTTTGCATTCCAGTCCCCTATAATGAAAAGGACATCTTTTTTTGGGTGTTAGTTCTAAAAGGTCTTGTAGGTCTTCATAAAACCGTTCAACTTCAGCTTCTTCAGCATTACTGGTTGGGGCATAGACTTGGATTACTGTGATATTGTATGGTTTGCCTTGGAGACGAACAGAGATCATTCTGTCGTTTTTGAGATAGCATCCAAGTACTGCATTTCGGACTCTTTTGTTGACCATGATGGCTACTCCATTTCTTCTGAGGCATTCCTGCCCACAGTAGTAGATATAATGGCCATCTGAGTTAAATTCACCCATTCCCTTCCATTTTAGTTTTCTGATTCCTAGAATGTCGATGTTCACCCTTGCCATCTCTTGTTTGACCACTTCCAATTTGCCTTGATTCATGGACCTGACATTCCAGGTTCCTATGCAATATTGCTCTTTACAGCATCGGATCTTGCTTCTGTCACCAGTCACATCCACATCTGAGTATTGTTTTTGCTTTGGCTCCTTCCCTTCATTCTTTCTGGAGTTATTTCTCCACTGATCTCCAGTAGCATATTGGGCAACTAATGACCTGGGCGTTTTGCATGATGTTAAATAACTCTGCATATAAGTTAAATAAGCAGGGTGACAGTATACAGCCTGGATGTGCTCCTTTTCCAATTTGGAATCAGTCTGTTGTTCCATGTTTGATTCTAACTGTTCTTTCTTGACCTGCATACATACAGATTTCTCAGGAGGCAGGTAAGGTGGTCTGGTATCCCCACTCTTGAAGAATTTTCCAGTTTATTGTGCTCTATACAGTCAACGGCTTTAACATAATCAATAAAGCAGAAGTAAATGCTTTTCTGGAATTCTCTTGCTTTTTCAATGATCCAAAGTATGTTGGTAATTTGGTAATTTGGTCTCTGGTTCCTCTGCCTTTTCTAAATCCAGCTTGATTATCTGGAAATTCATAGTTCATGACTCTTGAAGCCTGGCTTGGAGAATTTTGAGTGTTACTTTGCTAGTGTGTGAGATGAATGCAGTTGCCAGTAGTTTGAACATGCTTTGACATTGCCTTTTTTAGGGATTGGCATGAAAACTGGCCTTTTCCAGTCCTGTGGCTACTGCTGAGTTTTCCAAATTTGCTGGCATATTGAGTGCAACACTTAAACAGCATCATCTTTTAGGATTTGAAGTAGCTCGACTGGAATTCCATCACCTCCACTAGCTTTGTTTATAGTGATGCTCCCTATGGTCCACTTGACTTCACATTCTGGGCTTTCTGGCTCTACATGAGTGATCACACCATAGTGGTTATCTGGATCATGAAGAATTTTTTTGTATACTTCTTCATTTCTGCCACCTCTTCTTGATATCTTCTTTTATTAGGTCCATACCATGTCTGTCCTTTATTGAGCCCATCTTTGCATGAAAAGTTCCCTTGGTATCTCTAATTTTCTTGAAGAGATCTCTATTCTTTCCCATTCTTTTGTTTTCTTCTATTTCATTGCATTGATCACTGAGGAAGGCTTTCTTAACTCTTATTGCTCTTCTTTGGAACTCTGCATTTGGATGCTTATATCTTTCCTTTTCTCCTTTTCCCTTTAGTTTCTCTTCTTTTCTCAGCTATTTGTAAGGTCTCCTCAGACAACCGTTTTGCCTTTTTGCATTTCTTTTTCTTGGGGATGCTTTTGATCACTGCCTCCTATACAGTGTCATGAACCTCCATCCATTGTTCATCAGGCACTCTGTCTATCAGATCAAATCCCTTGAATCTATTTGTCACTTCCAGTGTATAATCATAGGGGATTTGATTTAGGTCATACCTGAATGGTCTAGTGGTTTTCCCCACTTTCTTCAATTTAAGTCTGAATTTGGCAATAAGGAGTTCATGATCTGAGCCACAGTCAGCTCCCAGTCTTATTTTTGCTGACTGTATAGAGCTTCTCCATCTTTGGCTGCAAAGATTATAATCAATCTGATATTGGTATTGACCATCTGGTGATGTCCATGTGTAGAGTCTTCTCTTGTGTTGTTGGAAGAGGGTGTTTGCCATGACTAGCGCATTCTCTTGGCAAAACTCCTGCTTCATTTCGTATTCCAAGGCCAAATTTGCCTGTTACTCCAGGTGTTTCTTGACTTCCTACTTTTGCATTCCAGCCCCTATGATGAAAATGACATTTTTGGGGTGTTATTTCTAGGAGATCTTGTAGGTCTCCATTGAACCATTCAATTTCAGCTTCTTCAGCATTACTGGTCGGGGCATAGAGTTGGACTATTGTGGTATTGAATGGTTTGCCTTGGAAATTAAGAGCAATCATTCATCATTTTTGAGTTTTCGCCCAAGTACTTCATTCAGACTCTTTGTTGACTATGAGAGCTACTCTGTTTCTTCTTCTTCTACTTCCATTTCTTGCCCACAGTAGTAGACATTATGGTCATCTGAATTAAATTCATCCATCCTGTCCATTTGAGTTCACTGATTCCTAAAATGTCAATGTTCAATCTCTATGCTTGCTAATTGTTACTTAATACATTTAGACTCCTCCCATAAAAACTCTGAGATAGGGCCAATATCTACTTTTGTGATTATATTTCAAAGGGATGACTGCAGATCCTTGCGAAGGATGTTTCTGGACTGTAGAACTCTTATATCTCCTGGGGAAAAGAAAGAATTTACAATTGCAAGTTTCTAAAGTAAATGCTGAAAAAGGGAGGTCAGGGACCTAAAGTCAGGAAGAAACCTGTCTAAAGTTTAATCACAGTAATAGAAACATTAAGGTCAGTACCCAGTGTTAAATATTTTAAGTGCCAGCTTGTGAGCTGTTTAAGGGCAATATTTCTTGTATAACTCTTCCTTGTATCATTATAGCACATAATTCTCCATACACAATTTAGATGTTCAATAAATGAAGAATGAATATACTGTATTCTCAGCCGAAGTCTGCTAGATATCAACAATAATTGAAAGGCATTTTTTTTTCTATGTAGCAAACACAATCTCTATTTGTAATTATGCCACTTTGTACTTAGATGTCCTATGAAGCAATATTTCCTAAACTGGTTTATCATGGAAAAATATGTGTTAATTACTTCCTTGTGCTGAAGAGGATATTGTTCCATTGTCACATAAGTCTGGAAAATGCTTCTTTTGTAGTTTTACTTTCTTTATTCATGTTTTTAAGTCTTTTAGAAGTCTTAAAAAGCTGGGCTCTTTTGCAGTAAACTGTGTTCTCTAGTTTTTCTTGTATAGAAAAGCCAGTAACTTGCTATGGTTCAACTCTTCTAAATAACACAGTTTGTGGATGAGCAGAACTCAACTCAAACTTTTTCCTGTATTAAGAAATCATAACATAGCCTTTACTGAGCACTTTGTATTTTGCTGAGCACTCTGAATTATTACATGTTGTCAGTATTAATTTTATTAATATTTTCCTTTTTTTCAGTGGGGAGACCATGGTTTATGGTGCTCAAGTAAATAATTTAGGTTATATGGTTTTAAGCAGCAGACCTGGGATTCAAACACCAGTTTCTCTTGCAAGCTTAAACTCTTATGCATTATGCTCTGGTATTCAAAGCTGAGGTCCCCAGACAAGCAATGTTAGTATCACCTGGGAGCCTGTAAGAAAATTGTCTGGCCATGTTCTGCTGCTGCTGCTGCTGCTGCTGCTGCTGCTAAGTTCCTTCAGTCATGTCCGACTCTGTGCAACCCCATAGACAGCAGCCCACCAGGCTCTGCTGTCCCTGGGATTCTCCAGGCAAGAACACTGGAGTGGGCTGCCATTTTCTTCTCCAATGCATGAAAGTGAAAAGTGAAAGTGAAGTCTCTCAAGTCATGTCCGACTCTTTGCGACTCCATGGACTACAGCCCATCAGGCTCCTCCGTCCATGAGATTTTCCAGGCAAGAGTACCGGAGTGGGGTGCCATTGCTTTGGCCATGTTCTACTACACTAGAACTTTTGAGGGTGGCACCATTAATCTGTGTTTTAACAAGCCCTCCAAGTAGATAAAATGGAGGATGCACAGTTGAATTTGAATATCAGATAACATTTTTAGTATAAAAATGTCCCTGATGTTGCTTGGGACATCACTATACTAAAAAGAAATATTTGTTATTTGTCTGAAATTCAAATTGAACTATGCGTCCTGTATTTTTATTGCCTAAATTTCATAATCCTGCCACCAGGTATTTATCATGTGCACTAAAGATTGAAAACCAATGTACCTCAGCATTGTGACTTTTATCAAGGTACCTTTACTCTTCAGTTAAGTGGTTGAACCAGAGAGAACGTTTTTAGCAATAAGTGGTCTTTTTGTAACATCATTGCTCTCTTAAGAGTAGATAGTGACAAATAGCAGGACATATTTCCTAACAGGAATAAGTTTCAAAATGCTTAATAGATCACTGCACAGAAGAGTAGTAATGACATGTCTGATTGCAGAACAGCAGGAAAAGCAGGAATTTGGGGGTAAGGAGCTAAAGTGAGTCATACTATAGCAAAAACTCTGTTTTTCTCCCACAAAATGGAAAATTTAAAAAACGACCATTTTTGTTGCATGTGATCTGAAGAGGGAAAAGGAGCATCAGAATGACTCTGACAACAAAATGACCAAGTTTAAGTTTCTGGATGAAGATGGACTTCAGCTTCACTCTTTAGTTTACTACCTTTCAAGTTTTAATCATTCTTGAAATAAACTGCACAGAACCCCTGAGAGCAAGAGAAACTTTATACATTTATATCTTTCTTATGATCTCTTAACAGGCTGAGAAAAGCATTTCCCAGCATATAGTGAACTTTGCAGGAAGATAATAAGGCTAGCTCCACAATCTCCATTAGTGATTTGTAGTATTTTCATAGCTAATTGGCGGCTGCTGCTGCTAAGTCGCTTCAGTTGTGTCCGACTCTGTGCAACCCCATAGATGGCAGCCCACCAGGCTCCGCCATCCTTGGGATTTTCCAGGCAAGAACACTGGAGTGGGTTGCCATTTCCTTCTCCAGGCTAATTGGCTATATGTCTCCAAAAGATATATTTCAGATATCAAAGCTTCCTTTTTAGTATATTGTCCCAGCCCAATTTAAAAACAAAACAATAAGACAAAGGGAAAAAGCCTATGTATGACTCTGTTATCTTGACATGACTTTTTAATTTTTCCCAAGAAGTGAGTTATTTATTGAACTGAAATTAGCCAAAAGCGTATTTGCTAAATTGGCTTGCCTGAGGTTAAGTATCACAGTACAACCTCTTACCTAGCATTTTATCAAACATGGAAACTCCAAACAATTTTAATCTAGATGCCAGCACACTATAGCAATAGAAGTAGGCCAAAATTAGTCCTAGTTGGTATTTTTCATGATTTTTGGTAAAAGATAATCATATAGATGGATATTTTCTGGTATAAATTATCATTACTTGCAAATTCAAGTGGCGTTCAGAGAAGAGTATGAGGAGAAAGAGCAGAAGGAGACTGAATTAACTTTTAATTAGCTAGATTGTTTAGACTAAAACTCAAAGTTATATTTTAAATAGTAGTATACTGTGGTATTAGGTTAACACAGATCTTTCCTTAAAGTTAGAGGAAACCTAAACATTATGGACATAAAGTGTATTTTAATTTAACAATAAAGTTGTTTCTCACAAGTCATAACATTAATTTGATATTGCTCTTTGAGGGAATTTAGTGGTTTGCATTGCTTCTGCTTTGCAAACAATAATATCATTAATAAAATCCTAGTCACTGATATTAAATGGATGCAAGTTCAGTGAACTAATTAAGAATTAAAGCAGAAAATCTTTATTATGACATTAAATCAATCCATAGTTTCAGTATGCAATATGCTAAGCACTCTGGTAATTAAAGAGCACTTAAATGAAACACATACAGATAAATTAAAAATGAATTTCACAAGCTGAAGCTTGTAATGGTGCCTTAATGGAGATATACATAAAATACATTCCATTAAAGGATGTGCAATTTAGTTACTGTTTAGTTTAATACCGAAATTACTAGTGCCAACTATTGGTAAATGGTTATCATTGTTCAGTCATACCCAACTCTTTGTGACTTCATGGACTGCAGCATGCCAGTTTTCCCTGTCTTTCACCATCTCCTGGAGCTTACTCAAATCATGTCCATTGAGTCAGTGACGCCCTTCAGCCATCTTATCCTCTGTCGTCCCCTTCTCTTCCTGCCTCCAATTTTTCCCAGCATCCTGGAGAAGGAAATGGCAACCCACTCCAGTGTTCTTGCCTGGAGAATCCCAGGGATGGGGGAACCTGGTGGGCTGCCGTCTATGGTATCCCACAGAGTCGGACACGACTGAAGCGACTTAGCAGCAGCAGCAGCAGCAGGATCTTTTCCAATGACTCAGCTCTTGCTATCAGGTGACCACAATATTGGAGCTTCAGCATCAGTCCTTCTAATGAATATTCAAGGTTGATTTCCTTTTGATCTCCTTGCACTCCAAGGGATTCTCAAGAGTCTTCTCCAGCACCACAATGCAAAAGCATCAATTCTTCAATGCTTAACTTTCTTTATGGTAGCACTCTCACATCCATACATGACTACTGGAAAAACCATTGCTTTGACTATATGGACTTCTGTCAGCAAGTAATGCCTCTGCTTTTTAATACGCTGTCTAGGTTTGTCACAGCTTCTCTTCCAAGGAGCAAGTGTCTTTTAATTTCATGGCTGCATTCACCATCCTCAGTGATTTTGGAGCCCCCAAAAACAAAGTCTTTCACTGTTTCCATTTTTTCCCCGTCTATATACCATGACATGATGGGACTGGATGCCATAATCTTAGTTTTTTGAATGTTGAGTTTTAAGCCAGTTTTTTCACTCTCCTCTTTCACTTTCATTGAGAGGCTCTTTAGTTCCTCTTCACTTTCTGCCATAAGGGTGTTGTCATCTACGTATATGAAGTTATTGATATTTCTCCCAATGACCTTGATTCCAGCTTGTGATTCATCCAGCCCAGCATTTTGCATGATATGCTCTACATATAAGTTAAATAAACTGGTGACAATATGCAGGCTTGAACGCACTCCTTTCCCAATTTTGAATTAGTCTGTAGTTCCATGTTCAGTTCTACTATTTTTTTTTTGACCTGCATACAGGTTTCTTGTGAGTAAGGTTAGGTGGTCTGGTATTCCCATATCTTTAAGAATTTTCCACAGTTTGTTGTGATCCACACAATAAAAGGCTTTAGTGTAGTCAATGAAGCAGAAGTAGATGTTTTTTCTGGAATTGTCTTACTTTCTCTATGAGCCAACAGATGTTGGCAATATGATCTCTGATTCCTTTGCCTTTTCTAAATCCAGCTGGGTAAAGTATAGTATTCCAAAAGCTGTTCAATAAAGTTACTATTCAGAAATTCCAATCGAAATAGTAAGTTTTATAAAGTTGACACATGAGTTTAAGTTATTGTTTGGTTTTTAAATTATACTTGTGTTTTAACACATATATTTTAAGTGATTTTTAAGGTAACTATTAAAATATTTGCTAACTTTGAAACCTAGGAATAATGATTCGTATTTGTGTGTGTGTGTGTGTGTGTGTGTGTGTGTGTGTTTGTATTTGCATGTGTAGTTTCAAACTACAACTCTGTATTATTTTTTAGATTCCCATGAAATAAGCCTGGAAATTGTAAGCTAGTGTGCTTATTCACTAAGTTGTGACCAATTTTATGCTATCCCCATGGACTATAGGTCTCATGAACCGAGGTCTCCCACATTGCAGGCAGGTTCTTTACCATCTGAGCCACCAGACAAGCTCCATAAGCTAGTGTAGTTCCCATTAAAATGTTTTGGAGAAATTTTAAAAAGAATTTCAGTGCTGTGAACTCACCCCAAACAATATAGGAGACACAAGTGATGGGCGTTCAATCCTTGGAATGGTAAGATCCTCCCGAGTAGGAAATGGCAACCCACTCCAGTATGCTTGCCTGGAAAATTCCATGCACAGAGGAAGCTAGTGGCCTATAGTCCATGGGGTCACAAAGAGTCAGGCATAACTGAGTTACTGAGCAAGTGCTCACACACACACACACACACACACACACACACACACACACACACGGTTATACAAACTAAACTGGCTTCCCAAAACCTTGACTATGATGTTGAAAGGTTGCCATCCAAGGCTTTATAAAGGCAGAAAACAAGGCAGGCTGATTCTAATTATTTAGTATGTGTCAGAAGTGTCAGATATACAACCTCAGAGGCTTAAGTCTGTTACCCACTGATCAATTTACTAAGGGGGTTCTATGGTGCCTCATTTACCAAATGCTAAACATAAAGTTTAGAGTTCCAGAAAAACATCTATTTCTGCTTTATTGACTATGCCAAAGCCTTTGACTGTGTGGATCACAATAAACTGTGGAAAATTCTGAAAGAGATGGGAATACCAGACCACCTGACCTGCCTCTTGAGAAGCCTGTATGCAGGTCAGGAAGCAACAGTTAGAACTGGACATGGAACAACAGACTGGTTCCAAATAGGAAAAGGAGTACGTCAAGGCTGTATATTGTACCCTGGCTTATTTAACTTCTATGCAGAGTTCATCATGAAAAATGCTGGGCTGGAGGAAGCACAAGCTGGAATCAAGATTGCCGGGAGAAATATCAATCACCTCAGATATGCAGATGACACCACCCTTATGGCAGAAAGTGAAGAGGAACTAAAAAGCCTCTTGATGAAAGTGAAAGAAGAGAGCGAAAAAGTTGGCTTAAAGCTCAACATTCAGAAAACGAAGATCATGGCATCCGGTCCCATCACTTCGTGGCAAATAGATGGGGAAACAGTGGAAACAGTGGAAACAGTGTCAGACTTTGTTTTTTGGGGCTCCAAAAATCACTGCAGATGGTGACTGCAGCCATGAAATTAAAAGATGCTTACTCCTTCGAAGAAAAGTTATGACCAACCTAGAGAGCATATTCAAAAGCAGAGACATTACTTTGCCAACTTTAGTCAAGGCTATGGTTTTTTCAGTGGTCATGTATGGATGTGAGTTGGACTGTGAAGAAGGCTGAGTGCCAAAGAATTTGATGCTTTTGAACTGTGGTTTTGGAGAAGACTCTTGAGAGTCTCTTGGACTGCAAGGAGGTCCAACCAGTCTGTTCTGAAGGAGATCAGCCCTGGGATTTCTTTGGAGGGAATGATGCTAAAGCTGAAACTCCAGTACTTTGGCCACCTCATGCCAAGAGTTGGCTCATTGGAAAAGACTCTGATGCTGGGAAGGATTGGGGGCAGCAGGAGAAGGGGATGACAGAGGATGAGATGGCTGGATGGCATCACCGACTTGATGGACGTGAGTCTGAGTGAACTCCGGGAATGGTGATGGAGAGGGAGGCCTGGCATGCTGCAATTCATGGGGTCGCAAAGAGTCAGATATTACTGAGCGACTGAACTGAACTGAACTGAAACATAAAGTGGGAATGTAAAAATTGGTCTCTAGACATGAGAATCTGACAGTCCATGAGGGGATAGGAACTTAGTATATATGTAATAACACAGAATGCTATATATAATTGAGTTTTCAATGTGTAGAATTGTCCAGAGAAGACAATGGCAACCCACTCCAGTACTCTTGCCTGGAAAATCCCAGGTTGGAGGAGCCTGGTAGGCTGTAGTCCATGAGGTCGCTAAGAGTCAGACGCAACTGAGCGACTTCACTTTCACTTTTCACTTTCATGCATTGGAGAAGGAAATGGCAACCCACTCCAGGGTTCTTGCCTGGAGAATCCCAGGGATGGCAGGGCCTGGTGGGCTGCCATCTATGCGGTTGCACAGGATCAGACATGACTGAAGTGACTTAGCAGCAACAGCAGCAGAATTGTCAGTATGTGCTGTTGGAGTTCAAAAGAGATGGTAATCAGTGGAGGCTAGTTTAATTAAGGGTGGTCTAAGGGGAAAGGTAAAAGTGATTAGCACAGAGGTGTTATATGGGACTAAGTAGCATTTTTAAGGAAGACAGTTCAGAGGTAGAATCATGGAGAGTCATAGTTGGGTGTTAGCATCTGTGAAGACACAGGGAAAGTGATAAAAGAGGAGTCATTCCAAAAGGATAGAGAAGACAAACACCAGGATAGGGCAATAGCAGGTACTGGGTAAGATAACTCACCAAGGAAGAGAAGATTCAAGGAACAGTAGAATGCCAGTGATATCAAATGTGGCTGAAATACAGAGGCAGTTGTATGAAAGATAAAGAGAAAAAAATATCAGGCTTTGGTTAGAGCCTCTTGATGAGAGTGAAAGAGGAGAATGAAACTCAACATTCAAAAAACTAAGGTCATGCCAACCAGTCCCTTCACTTCATGGCAAATAGTAGGGAAAAAAGTGGAAGCTGTGACATATTTTATTTTCTTGTGCTCCAGAATCACTGCAGATGGTAACTGGTGCCATGAAATTAAAAGACTCTTACTCTTAGAAAGGAAAGCTATGATGAACCTAGACAGCATACTGAAAAACAGAGACATCATTTTGCCAACAAAAGTCCGTATAGCCAAAGCTATGGTTTTTCCATTAGAAAGATACAAATGTGAGTTGGACCATAAAGAAGGCTGAGTGCCGAAGAATGATGCTTTTGAATTGTGGTGTCGGAGAAGGCTCTTGAGAGTCCCGTGGACTTCAAGGAGATCAAACCAGTCAAACCTAAAAGAAATCAATCCTGAATATTCACTGGAAGGACTAATGCTGAAGCTGAAGATCCAATACTTTAGTCACATGACAGGAAGAGCCAACTCATTGGAAAAGACCCTGATGCTGGGAAAGATTGAAGGCAAAAGGAGAAGAGGGCCACAGAGGATGAGATGCTTAGATAGCCTCAGTGATTCAATGGACATGAACTGAGCAAATTCTAGGAGATAGTGGAGGACAGGGGATCCTGGTGTGATACAGCCCATGGAGTCACAGAGTCGGACAGGACTTAGTGACTGAGAGAAGTCGCTCAGTCGTGTCCAACTCTTTGTGACCCCACAAACTATACAATCCATGGAATTCTCCAGGCCAGAATACTGGAGTGGGTAGCCTTTCCCTTCTCCCGGGGATCTTCCCAACCCAGGGACTGAACCCAGGTCTCCTGCATTGCAGGCGAATTCTTTACCAGCTGAGCCACAAGGGAAGGCCCTTAGTGACTGGACATCAAAAAGAGTATTCTAGGATAACATAGAATATATAGAACATGCTAAAGGAGACTGCGATGCTATTTATTCTTTTCCTGCGGGGGTGGGAGAGGGGCGTGTGTGTGGAACAAGCCTTAGAGATAATGTATGATTCCAGCTAGATCATCCAGCTCATGGCAAAGATCCTGGCTTATGCCACAGACAAGTGTCAAAAATGTGTATATATATGCTTCATGTATAATGCGTGCAATCATTTTTCTGAAAATATTCTCTACGGAATTCTGAGTTATCTATCTTTGTATCCCTATAGTGCCTAGAAAGGGCATAGACCATCAATATGCAGTGAAATCTTAAGGAAATGAGAAAAATCATAACAATAATTGGTGATTACAGATTGTTTAAGTCTCTGCCAACAGTCCGATTCTCTTAAATGACTTCTCTCAGAAAATGATCAACTAACCAAGACCTATACATTATAATCAGTATATATAGCACCAAATGAATGTTCACGTTATATGTGTTGAGTATTATCAGTTCTGAACACCACCTCAATTGATTTTCATTTTGAAAATGTAGTAGGTCTAAAATATATTTTCTATTTTATTAAATATATGCATTTATTTAATAAATTTTTTAAAATATCATTTTTTAAATCTTTAAGTACTGACTGTGTGTTAGTGTGTCTGCAAGCATTAGGTTCGCAGGGTAGAGAATATCGAGACTCAAGAACCTTGCCCCTGAGGAATTCTTAGCCTGAAGCAGAGATAGACTTTGCAGAGTCTTCTACCCTGAAATTCTGAGCAGTCTATATTTCATCAAAATGTGAGGAAATAAACAGCTATATGAGAATACAATTTTGTTATCCATCTGTAATAATTCTTAGTTATTGCTCTTTTATTTTAAAAAGTTAGTTCCACTAGGAATTGAGCTGCTCCATTAAATGCCTTTCAAATGTGGCTTGCTAAGTGATTGTTTCTGTCTTGGTAGGACTTCAATTAAGCTATTTGGAAAAGCAGAGGAAACTGCTAATAAAGCCTCACTTCAGTATATTTACTTTCTGCTTTCTTCTATTGTAAATTCAGTCCCCAGCCGGGAATTCAGCTTCCAATGAAATGTTATTGAAATTTACTTTTCCTCTTCTCTGTTATCAAGCCCAACATTTCCTTTGATTGTAGGAATGATGCGGGTAGAACATCTTGAAAACGATGTGAACTGTATCTAAGTGATATTTAAACAAGACATTATTTCATATGTTGCTGAAACTCTCTGGGCACTGACAGAGGAAATAAAGACCTTCCAGTGTCACAATCTAATCTGGGCCTGTGTCACAGAGATGAGGCTGAGGCCAGCACAGAGACCCACAGTAAAATGCGCTGGCAGGCTACCTCTTTCCCCTATTTGTAAAATTATTGACAGTGTAAAAACACTTGCCAGAACTAACCGCAAGGCCATGCCATACAGAAATTCAGAGGCCCAAATAGGTGACAAATACTGAGCAGATCCCAATCCCTGGGTTGGGAAGATCCTCTGGAGAAAGGAAAGGCTACCCACTCTGGTATTCTCGCCTGGAGAATTCCATGGACTGTACAATCCAGGGGGTTGCAAAGAGTCAAACATGACTGAGCGACTTTCACTTCACTTCACTTCACTGAGCAGATCCACTGAAATTAAAGAGAAACAGGGAGATAATCCTAAAGAAGCTAAAGCATTTTGGTTCAGTTCAGTTCAGTCGCTCAGTCGCGTCTGACTGTTTGCGACCCCATGAATCGCAGCACGCCAGGCCTCCCTGTCCATCACCAACTCCTGGAGTTCACTCAGACTCACATCCATCAAGTCGGTGATGCCATCCAACCATCTCATCATCTGTCGTCCCCATCTCCTCCTGCTCCTAATCCCTCCCAGCATCAGAGTCTTTTCCAATGAGTCAACACTTTGCATGAGGTGGCCAAAGTACTGGAGTTTCAGCTTTAACATCATTCCCTCCAGAGAAATCCCAGGGCTGATCTCCTTCAGAATGGACTGGTTGGATCTCCTGGCAGTCCAAGGGACTCTCAAGAGTCTTCTCTAACACCACAGTTCAAAAGCATCAATTCTTTGGCTCTCAGCCTTCTTCACAGTTCAACTCTCACATCCATACATGACCCCTGGAAAAACCATGGCCTTGACTAGACGGACCTTTGTTGGCAAAGTAATGTCTCTGTTTTTGAATATGCTATCTAGGTTGGTCATAACTTTTCTTCCAAGGAGTAAGTGTCTTTTAATTTCATGGCTGCAATCACCATCTGCAGTGATTTTGGAGCCCCCCAAAATGAAGTCTGACACTGTTTCCAGTTTCCCCATCTATTTCCCATAAAGTGATGGGACTGGATGCCATGATCTTCATTTTCTGAATGTTGAGCTTTAAGCCAACTTTTTCGCTCGCTTCTTTCACTTTCATCAAGAGGCTTTTTAGTTCCTCTTCACTTTCTGCCATAAGGGTGGTGTCATCTGCATATCTGAGGTGATTGATATTTCTCCCGGCAATCTTGATTCCAGCTTGTGCTTCTTCCAGTCCAGCGTTTCTCATGATGAACTATGCATATAAGTTAAATAAGCAGGGTGAGGATATACAGCCTTGACATACTCCTTTTCCTATTTGGAACCAGTCTGTTGTTCCATGTCCAGTTCTAACTGTTGCTTCCTGACCTGCATACAGGTTTCTCAAGAGGCAGGTCAGGTGGTCTGGTATTTCCATCTCTTTCAGAATTTTCCACAGTTTATTGTGATCCACACAGTCAAAGGCTTTGGCATAGTCAATAAAGCAGAAATAGATGTTTTTCTGAAACTCTCTTGCTTTTTCCATGATCCAGCAGATGTTGGCAATTTGATCTCTGGTTCCTCTGCCTTTTCTAAAACCAGCTTGAACATCTGGAAGTTCACGGTTCACATATTGCTGAAGCCTGTCTTGGAGAATTTTGAGCATTACTTTACTAGCATGTGAGATGAGTACAATTGTGCAGTAGTTTGAGCATTCATTGGCATTGCCTTTCTTTGGAATTGGAATGAAAACTGACCTTTTCCAGTCCTGTGGGCACTGCTGAGTTTTCAATATTTGCTGCCATATTGAGTGCAGCACTTTCACAGCATCATCTTTCAGGTTTTGAAACAGCTCAACTGAAATTTCATCCCCTCCACTAGCTTTGTTCATAATGATGCTTTCTAAGGCCCACTTGACTTCACATTCCAAGATGTCTGGTTCTAGATGAGTGATCACACCATCGTGATTATCTGGGTCATGAAGATCTTTTTTGTACACTTTTTCTGTGTATTCTTGCCCCCTCTTCTTAATATCTTCTGCTTCTGTTAGGTCCTTACCATTTCTGTCCTTTATCGAGGCCATCTTTGCATGAAATGTTCCCTTGGTATCTCTAATTTTCTTGAAGAGATCTCTAGTCTTTCCCATTCTGTTCTTTTCCTCTATTTCTTTGCATTGATCGCTGAAGAAGGCTTTCTTTTCTATTCTTGCTATTCTTTGGAACTCTGCATTCAGATGCTTATATCTTTCCTGTTCTCCTTTGTTTTTCGCCTCTCTTCTTTTCACAGCTATTTGTAAGGCCTCCCCAGACAGCCATTTTGCTTTTTTGCGTTTCTTTTTGTTGGGGATGGTCTTAATCCCTGTCTCCTGTACAATGTCACGAACCTCATTCCATAGTTCATCAGGCACTCTATTTATCAGATCTAGGCCCTTAAATCTATTTCTCACTTCCACTGTATAATCATAAGGGGTTTGATTTAGGTCATACCTGAATGGTCTAGCAGTTTTCCCTACTTTCTTCAATTTAAGTTTGAATTTCATACCCCAATTCTGGGGTTTCAGTGTGAAAAAAAAAAACAAATTCCCCAGATTCAGTCATTTTGGTTTCATATTACCTATGGTGGTGGGACTGCTATCATGAGCAGTTGAGCTTTGAAGGCTGACTTGCTTTGGAAAATGCCAAAGGTCAAAATTTCCTTCTGGTGCCCAGACACCCACCTATTTATAAAGGACAGCTAAGAAAACCTCTAAATGTTCTTAATTACATTGCAATGCTCTCAGTCTTTTATAATGAAAGAATATTAAATTGTATTAATGTTACATATGATATTTATGATAATCGTTGGTATATAAACTCATGTTTTTAATATTGTTTTGCTTTGTTCTGTTTTCCTGCATGGTATTTCCAAAGGTAGTCAATTTTGATTATCTGTGGAGATGAAAGTATTGCCTCAACTCAGGTATCTAAAACAGCATTATAAAGCACAGCCTTAATAGACGAACACTATTATAAGGTTCTTTTTTTTGGCTATGACTGGGGCAACCCAAGGCTAGCACTGTGGACACTTTCCCTGCTCCTTTCCTAGCATTCTGTGTCCAGTTCATTTAGGTTTTGCTTCTGAGTACATTTCTACAGTGTATTCTGCACAAGGCACCATATGAGTGGGTAAGGGACTGTGTCAGAAAGATGTCTTTTCCTAAAATACACATGCTGAGACAGCCAGTCTCTAGTTTGCATGGAGGCCTCCATAGACTGGTAGTAAGCCTTGATCATAGTGTTAAAAAAGAGTTTCCCCAACCAGGGGTCGTTCAATTTTAAAAGGAGTTCTCGAAGACCACAGAGAAATCCAGGATCATGTAGACTTCTCTAAGAATGGAGAACAATGAGTTAAAAGTTTGAGATGACTTTTTCTTCCCATTCATCTCAAATTATATCACCTGGGCAGGCAGCTGCCTATTTTAGCTACTCAGATACAACCCTCTTAGAGGAGAAATTAACTGTGGAGAACAGGGAAGTACTCTTATTTAACCGCTCAGTAATCAGATAATCTTCTCTGAGTAATCAGAAGTTGGTTATAAAGTAATTTGGCAGCTAAAAAGACTATGATGTTTTGGAGAATCAAGGTATCTTTAGCTCATGATAAATTTAGCTCTCTGTGTCTGATGTCAGCAAGAAGTCACACTTGTAAGTATATGAAGACTTTCTAGATCATCATCAGGAAAGAGAGTGGGGGTGGAGGAGAAGGTGAGCGGGGATTGGTATGATATTAAAATCATTACAGCATCCTGGCTCCTGAAACAATCTAGAGACCAACAGCATTTATTCATGTCACCTCATCTGCCAGCTCTGTAGACATATCATCAAGTTACTGCATGGATACTAACAGTGAGAGAGAGCATTAGAGATTTTTGGAAATACATAAATAAATTTGAGAATAAATGATGAAAATAATTATCCTTAACTTTCCAATTCATTAACTTCTTATTAGGGTTATTAATAAGTTAAATTGTCAAGAAAATATTTGAGGTAGCTTACAAAATAGCACAAAATAGAAATAAAATCAAATGAGAATAAAAATCAATTAAGAAAAAGCAGAAATATAATGGTTAAGAGATCCCAGGTCAGCATTTCAGGAAGTTTAATGAATTAAATGTCAGTGTGAAGTTATCTACATTTTAGTGTCTGCCTTTCCACATCATCCTGTGCCTAATTATTACTCACCCCAGGCAGCAATCACCACCAGGACTTTTTTAATTAAAAAAAATCTAATTCAAAACTTACTTGTAACATGAAATAAAATCTAGTATTTTAAAATATCATGTGTGTTGGTCACTTATTTGTGTCTGACTCTTTGCAACCCCATGGGCTGTAGCATGCCAGGCTCCTCTGTCCATGGAATTCTCCAGGCAAGAATACTGGAGTGGGTTGCCATTTCCTTTTCTGGGGAATCTTCCCAACCCAGGAATTGAACCTGGGTCTCCTACATTGCCGGTGAAGGAACTGGCAACTCACTCCAGTACTCTTGCCTGGAAAATCCCATGGACGGAGGAACCTGGTGGGCTGCAGTCCATGAGGTCACTAAGAGTCAGACACGACTGAGCGACTTCACTTTCACTTTTCACTTTCATGCATTGGAGAAGGAAATAGCAACCCACTCCAGTTTTCTTGCCTGGAGAATCCCAGGGATGGGGGAGCCTGGTGGGCTGCCACCTATGGTTTTGCGCAGAGTCGAACATGACTGACGCGACTTAGCAGCAGCAGCAGCAGCTCCTACATTGCGGGCAGATTCTTCACTCAGGAATCTTATGAGCAAAGTAAGTAGGCAATGACAAAGAATGTTGGAAGACAGGTTTGGTTGGTCTTCTGTCAGCATTCATGGGATATAGGTATTATAGGTAACCTTAATAATGAAAATCTCACAAGCATATGAAAAAGTGAAGTTTCAGGAGTGTAAGAAAGTAGAATAGAAAAAAAAAAATCACCAAGAAACTTAAATCCAGAATAATTTGAGAAGTATTGAAGTCTATGTGTATATCTTTATAGTTATTAGCATGGCTCAGAAGAATGAGTACTGGACACTAGCCAGGTAATCTTTGTTCCAGTTCTTGGGTCTCCCAGGGCTTCCCTCATAGCTCTAAATTTGTTGGTAAAGCATCTGCCTGCAATGCAGGAGACCCTGGTTCAATTCCTGGGTCAGGGAAGATCTGCTGGAGAAGGGCTAGGCTACCCACTCCAGTATTCTTGGGATGGCCTAGAGAATTCCATGGACTGTTGAATGACTCTTGGAACTTCCCTTGCCTTCATTCTCTTCATCTGTAAATTAAAGGATGAACTAGATGCTCTCTGCTCTCCCTTCAAGCATTGACTCTACTATAATTATTGAATACTCTGTAGTTTAGCCCTGCTAGATATTAAAACACATTGCAACATTTGTAATTAAAGTAGTATGACACTGGTACAAATGTAGAATCTTAGTGGAAAAGGATAGGGGCCTATGATACAGACTTATGGGGATTAAATAGGTGATAAAGATGTCATTTTTATTCATTGAGGTTTATTGGACAATAAGCTGTCTTGGAACAACTACCTAACCATTTATAGAAATGTAAAGAGATTTATTCTTATCCCACTCTTTACATAAAATTTGATTCTAAATGGACTAAAGTTTTAAATATACTAAACAAAGAAGGGAGGGGAGATAGAGACCAGTGAAAAAAATCTTTTAAAAAACATTTGCAGTAATATGACCTTTGGGTACATATCTCAACAAATTTAGAGCCTATAAAGAAAACAACATGGATGCAACTTATACCTATTAATACAAATTAAATACAGTACTTCTGTATTTATACAGAAGTTCTTTTGTATATTATATATGTTATTTATATAAGTTATATATATGTTATTTATATATTATACAGTTGATAATGTCATAAATAAAAGACAAATAATAAACTAATGAAGCTATTTGAAAAAGAATGTGGTAGAAGGTTAATTTCTTTTATACAGAGTTCTCACAGATCAATAGCAAAAGATGAACAAATCAAGAGAAAAATGGTCAAAGAACATTAACAGTTCATAGAAAGAGCAAAATACAAATGAATATTTGACAAGTTGCTCAGCCTCATTCATGAGGAATAGCATTCAGATACCACTTTTATCTATAAGATGGGCAAAACTTGAAAAATCTGAAAAATTAAAAATATTTAATAGGACCCCCTGTTGGAGGAAAAAGATATTCTCATGTATTGTTGATAGCAGTCCTTTTCTCTTAAGGCCAGTTTAGCAATAACTATCAAAATGTTAGATGCAGATATTTTCAGATTTAGTATTCCAGTTGAAGGTATTTATTCTATAGTCAATTTAATGGACTATTTGTGTACATAATTCTACTTGTTATACTAAATTTGTATTTGTATTAACCTTTTAAATTAATAGGATAAATTTTGAATATAACAAAAGGAGCTATTTATAGTTCTTGCCTTCGGAGAGGAATGAGAGACAGGGGGCTTTAATATTTATATTTTATATCATTTTATTCTATCCTAAATAATATTTTTACCAAGATTGGGTAAATGTTAACATTTTCATATAGTTTTAAAATTTAATAGTAAATGAGTGTCCTAAATGGACAAGGAAATGGCAACCCACTCCAGTATTCTTGCCTAGAGAATCTCATGGACAGAGGAGCCTGGCAGGCCATGGTCCACAGGGTCGCAGAGAGCCAGACACGACTGAAGCGATTAAGCACACAGGCACGAGTGTCCTAAAGTGCCTTTTTAAAGAGGTTGTGGAAAGAGTGATGATAAAGCTAAAAATATACTTAAGAAAAACTCAAGTTCATCTGCTGCCCTAAATTGAAAATAGTAGTTGAAAAAATATAGCAGTATATATGATCTTTTAGAAAATAATACAAGCTTATAGGACAAAAATGACAGTCTCTAGAGTTTCTGAAAATTGTGTGCCTCACTTACTGTACCAACACCCTAAAGGATTCTTCTGTATAATATAAAATGAGATTGATATCCTACATTTTTTCATGCAGAACTCACTGCTTTTTATTTTATGAATTTCTTCACACATAAAGTGCCTTTAGATATATTTTTTTAACAGTGGCATGACAAACAGTATCATTTACACAAACACTGAGCTATTCAAAAAGTAGAATTCCTATTAATATAGTTTACCAATTCTGTGTAAAAACTGCCATAGTACTTGTAACTATAATTTTGGTTGTTGCTTAGTAATTGAAAGACTTCTTATTTATAGACTTTTTAAAAGTAAAAATTAATCTCCTAAGAGCAACTAGTCAAATGATATTTTTATAATGAGATGATTTTTTTTTAATAGAAAAATATATTTCCTAGGTTCACAAAGGCCTCATGGTCAGAAGAAAGATCAAATAAACAGAGTTGTTGTTTGCTTTTTTCTTCTTTATCTTCCCAAGGAAGACTAAGGGCCACAGAGGATGTGGCATACATCATACAGTTTGAATACTGTAATAGATACAAAAGGAAGACTCTATCTCCCTCAGATTGATTTTAGGAAACATAAATTTAGGAAATAAGTTATGAAAATTGAACTCATAATTTATAGTTGATTCTTTTCTTATTACCTAAAATGGAATATATTTCTTTGTAAGGAGTATTTATTAGTTTCAAAAATATGCAAATTGAGGAAATGGTGAAAAATTTCAGATACTCTTAAGTTATAAACCTAAAAATCATATGTAAAAATAATATAAGGGTGAAATATTTCAAAACCAGAAACAAATTGGAAAGAAACTATATACCAGAAACTATATACCACCCTTCAAAAAAGGTCCAGAATTGGGTAAAGGAAACTTCATTCAGATTTAAAGTTGCTTTTAAAGCATGCTAGAAGTTTGAACCAGTTTTTTTAGACAGTATGTATTTTACATACTAGCTCTTGAGTTAATTCTCCATGATTTCACCGACTGCCCACATTTTTTTTTACATTTAGTTCTTCATACTTGGCCCTTTTTATCAGCATACCCATACTCTTCCACCTCATGTCCTTCCAGCACACCTAGTTTTGAAAGACTACATGAGACAGCTAACTCAGAGTAGGCATTAAAATTTTAGCTACAAGAAAACTATACCTTAAAAAGATCTAAGAACTGAGTACCCTGAAAGTAAAATATATTTACTGCTTTTCATGATAAAGCATACTTGTGTTGTATCTGTGTATGTCTCTGTGTATCTGCGTGTGAGTTGGTCTCATGTGGGACATCCCAGAACAGTCTAATAAATTTTCACTTTTGCATCTAAAAAAATAAAAATTAATCAAAGTGTAGATTTTTATTAGAGTTTTACTTCTGGGGAACATAATGCAGAATGGAAAATATTTCTGAATATCTAGTTGTTGATGTAAAATATTCTCAGTCTTAAAATAAATATTTTTCTAAATCAGTGCTGTCAAAAATGTGAAAATAATTAGAATTTAATATCAGCCGCTGTACTATATTCACTTAATTACTAAAATAAAGTAAAAACAGGCATATTAACTACAAAAAAGAGGACAATTCAACAAAACTGAAACCATGACTAATGTATGGAGAGTTAATAGACTATTGGCACAGATGAGATTAAATTCCTTTTATTCTCATAGTATCTATATACTGAAAAAATGTGCTTAGCTATAATAAGAACTTTTATTCATAGATAAAACATATTAGTGGTAGAAACCCTAAAGTATTAAAGCTATATTCATTAAAAATTATTACAGTAACTATTCTAGGAATTGAAAAGGAGACAACATTTAATATTCTCACTAATTTCTTAATTAGGGAAAGGTATGATCAAAGGAAAAAATATGTCTCTCTTCTTAATCAAAACAACCTAAGAAGAATGATCAATGAAATTACAAATTTCTTAAAGATAATAATGATAAGGATAATATTTAGTATGATTAAAAAAGCAAATAATTTCAAACTAGAAATAGTAATGACCCTTGATTCTACTTGATGATTTACTTTTTTGTGTTTTGTTTTGCTTTTGAAGAGCAATGTTCTTAATGGTATTAGAACAATAAATTCCCTATCCTGTTCATTCCATCCTTGACCTTACATTTACACTGAATTTGTGATGGTATGAGATGACAAGTAACTAAGTCATCAGTGACAGAACATGATTCCTCAAGAATAAAAACAATCTAAAACAATTTCAGATTATGAAAATTAATGCTGATTTTGTTATTTACAATTATTCCAAAATCAAAGATAAGCCTACTTGGCAGCCTACATAGTTTACTTGTTTAAAATAATATTTATTTATTTTTGGCTCTGGTGGTCTTTATTGCTGCCTACTAGGAAGTCTACTAGGCAGCCTACATGCTGCTGCTGCTGCTAAGTCGCTTCAGTCCTGTCCGACTCTGTACGACCCCATAGACGGCAGCTGGCCAGGCTCCCCCGTCCCTGGGATTCTCCAGGCAAGAACACTGGAGTGGGTTGCCATTTCCTTCTCCAATGCATGAAAGTGAAAAGGGAAAGTGAAGTCGTTCAGTTGTGTCCGACTCTTAGCAACCCCATGGACTGCAGCCTACCAGGCTACTCTTCCCATGGGATTTCCCAGGCAAGAGTACTGGAGTGGGTTGCCATTTCCTTCTCCCAGGCAGCCTACATAGTTTTTTTTTTTTTTAATACTTATTTACTTATTTGTCTTTGGCTGTGCTTGGTCTTCATTGATGCATGCAGACTTTCTCTAGTTGCAGAGGGGGCTACTCTCTAGTTGCAGGCACCATCTTTTCATTGCCGTGGACGCTTATTGCACAGCATGGGGTCTGGGGCATGCAGTCTTCAGTTGTTGTGGCTCACAGTATCAGAGCACAGGCTCAGAAGTTCTGGTACATGAGCTTAGCTGCCCCATGGCATGTGGAATCTTCCTGGGCCAGGGATCACACCTATGTCCCCTGCTTTGGCAGGCAGATTCCTGACCTCTGGACCACCAGGGAAGTCCCATAGTTTATTTTTTAGAAGAAGACATTAAAAAGTAACAAATAGAGGTAAGATACACCAAGTTTCTATCTTCCCACTAGATGAGAGATGTGAGTACATACATGAAAATAAATATAGAGAATTCAACCAGAGTTCTGATGATAGCAAACATGAATAAAAATAGGAAAAGGAGATCTGTGGGGGAAAAGTCAAGGAAAATGTAATTGTAGAAGAGAAAGCACAGGGACAATAATGCTCTTCCAGTATATTGGAGGCTATTCAACAGGGCTGCTGACCAGCTGTTCCTAATCTTCCTTGAAATCATAAGTTGGAAGGGGTCAAAATTGTAATTTAACAGATTTAGATCAAGGAAGAGGTGAGGACAACAGAGGAGGAACAAAGGGCTGGTCCCAAAGAATATCTCAAGTTCTATAGCACTGAGAAGTATGCTTGCTTTAATTTTTTGTTCATAAAGATAAGATCATCTGTTTAAACAATTTTTTTTTCATTGATCACTTATTTTTCTCCTTTTAAAATATTAAAAATAAGTAAAATGAAAACTTATAAGATTATATCATCCTATTTTAAAGACAACTGGAAAGTGAGAGACAGTAAAAGGCACAGTGGTTAAGAACATGGACTGTGGATTCAGACACTCGTAGCTTTGAATCCAGGTTTACCGCTTTCTACCTGAGTGATCTTGGATCTAGTTCCCCTAATCTTTAGTTTATGGATATATGCAAAGTGGGATTATTGTAGCATATTGGTCATTGTGAGGATAAAAGAGATAATGTATATGTATGGCCAGAAATGTGGACATATAGAAAACAAAAATTGTAACAATGAATAGTAGGAGAACTATCATACAGCATGATAGTAAAAGTGGTTCACTGTTTGTATTGTCTCATGTCTTGGCAGCATAAAAAAGAGGGGGGACTGTAAACCATTAAACTATGGCAGGGAAATTTTAGAGTAAAATTTATGCATGGTAGTCATTTTGCCCAGTATTTTGCTAAACTTTATGCTCATTTACCTCTTAGAGGTCTTTGAATGTTTTAAATAAATGGCATGAATTACTCAAAATGTATTTAGCACTTAAAGTATACATGTGGTGTGATGTGCCAGGGAGAGGTGGCAGAAGGCCTCTTGACACTAGAGAGCAGGTCCCATAGGAAAGGCCAGCATCAGGACAGCAGTGGACTGAGAAGCAAACAGACAGACAAAGATGAAGAGAATATGAGTACGAGAGGGTGATACAACTCATGCAAATCAGGAGGACTTGAAAGAGTAGAGTAACAGCAGTGTCAGAGCATCAGGCAAGCAGTCCATGACCGAAGACATTAAGGAAGGGCCAGCCAAGATAAACCACTGGAGCATAGGCCCGTGAAGCACATCCTGAAACAAAAGAGATGCATTGGCCCAGTCTCAGCTGCTTCGTTCTACTCTCATTCGTGGGGAAGCAAGGCTTAAGTGACCCAGGTTTGGACATCTGCCATTGATTTAATTAAAGCCTGTTAATTGGGTAGAGTATGGGAGGGGCAGACAGCTCTCTGGCAAAAACACCTTCTTGGCATAAAGTAATAATGAGTTTTTCAGCCACTTGTGATCAATTGGTTGCAGTTTTGATACATGAGATGTTGGTGTGGTGCTTTTAATTTATTATTAATACCTTATTTTAACTTGTGGCTTGTAAATGGTGCCTTTGTCATGACCACTTAAGCCCTGAAAGTGATCTTTATAAATAATTTACAATAGAAATAATAAGTGATATCTAGAGGGGACTGTGTATGGAGATTTGGTAATCAGCCTGACACAGGCTGCTTCTTTATCTGTCAGTCTGCTAAGCTGTACGTGTTGCTTAATTATTATGAAGATATTAATGTGACTCAACTTCCTTTTTCTGTTAGAGAAAAACATGTGCTATTGTTTTCTATATTTACAATGCAATTCATACTTTAAATCAACTGTCCATTGCATCTTTGCCTTGATATTGTAACCCAAAGGGGATATTTATGTCAAAAATACTCTTCTGAATAAATCAAATTAGCATGATCTGTGTTGTGGCATACATGAAGATGAGGCATTTTATTCAAATTTGTTTATAAGTTCAGCAATTATTTTTAGTTAATTAGAACCCCACTTTTAAATTATCATACCCATGAAATTGTCTCCTTAGACCATACAGATTCCTATATCTCTATAATTTGGGCTGTGTGTATTTCTGTATTTTAAGTGTACATCATATTCTGTTTCACTTAAATAATTATTTTGTGGAAATATAGTTGATTTGCATTGTTGTATGAATTTCTGCTATATAGCCATCTAAATATTCAGAAAAATTTATTAATTGAAAATATTCTAGAGCTTTAGTTCTCAAAGAATAATACTTAAACCAGTAATGTTGTCATTGTTTAAGAACTTATTAGAAATACAAAATTAAAATTCCATCTCAGAATTACAGGATTAGAAATTTGCAGGGTGGGTCCCAGCCATCCGTGTTTTAACAGAACCTCAAAGGAAATCTGATGCACACTGAAGTTTAAGAACCACTAATCAGTGGATCAATTAGTTATTTCATTTATGTGACTTAATGTGATTAATTAATTTGGTTAATATAGATTAATGTAATCTATGTGACTTGGTAGCTACTGTGAAGGCTATACAAGGGATTAGTAACATTCTCCTTCTAGATGAGTATAATCTGATATGCTAACTCATAAATTAATAATATTACAGGAGTTATAATCACTATGAAGTGTTAAATAATATTACAGAAGTCTAACAAGTGCCATAGGGCAGTGTAGGATGAATTACTAAATTATAAAGAGGGTATAATACTGTCATTACACTGTAGTGAGTGTAATGTCTTTACATTACATCTTACACTGCAGTGAGAGACTGAAGAGTCAGACTTCCTACGTTCAAATCCCAGCTCTGTCACTAATTAGTACCTACCTCAGAGGACTGTTGTGAAGCTAAAGGCATTAGAATAGCCCCTGACATGATGAAGTCTATGTAAATGTTAGGTATTATTAAAACTCTTAGTATGGTGAACAGAAAGTTCTGTGAGAATACAGAGTAGCACGTTTCTTAGCTGAAGGAATTAGAATGACTTAAAGAAATAAATAATTTTATCTAGGCCTTAAAGTATGAGCTTATGTTGATGGGAGAGTAGCAAAGGGGAGGGATCCTGATGGCAAATGAGAACAAATGAGTAATCTTTCCTTCTAAGATAAAAAATTATACAGGTTCGATATCTCCAGTGGTTCAGTTTTAATTCACTGGTAAAGCATTCTTTTACTTGGTTAATTTACAACATGTCCATCATCCTCCTTTTAAAAAACTGTTTATCGAATATGTTATGTGCCTTGTACTGAGAAGCTGAAAATACAGTAATGAACAAGACGGACAAAGTACCAACTTTAAGTGTTTTAGGGACTAGAACAATGACTCAGAATAACTTTCAAATAAAATTTCTTAAACCAAAGAAATTATGGGGAAAGTCACATCAAGAACTGCAGACAGGCATATTTAAGAATTCAGTTACCTCTCTCTGCAACTGGAGCCCAGAATCTGATACTTGGTCAATTATATTAAACACTGATTCATATGAATGACCCTCTTGATAACAGAAATTTGCAATGATAGAAATAACTTTTAAATTATAGTTTTCTTCTATGCTTATTATTTTAAGTTTTAGAAAAGTAACTAGTATGAGAAAGGGTCCCAGTTTTTTTCTGGATCAGCACTAATGCCAATCTAAAAATAATTTTTTTTAACTAGGCAAAGAATTTATTAATCTTTGTTTCAGACTTTTGCCCCAGACTTCTTTAGCTTAATTGGCTGCAAAGAATGAATTGTATCTAAGCAAAAACTGAAGAAACCTGCAGTGTCCAGGGGCTTGGGCTTAAAAATATTAAAGATCTAGATTTTATCAGATCCATAAGCAAAATTTTAAAAAGCAGTCATAATATAAAATAGCAGCTCCTAATAACTGCTTCAAGGTTTATCTTCTTCAGAAGTTGACTCAGTTCAGTTTGCTTCCTTCTTGGAAGTCTTGTCAAAATTCTTGTCAAGATCTAGAACTTTAGCGTCATCATCTTCTCCAGTGGCAAGTGGTACTTTTCCACCCATAGATTTCTTCTGGGGAGAGCTTCAGTCAGTCTCCTTAAGTCTAAGTCAGCCTCTTGGTCAGACTGTCTGCGACAAGTTTAAGATCCTGGGTAGCATTTCTGTCAGCTGCTTTGTCTCAGTATGGTCTATAATGGTGAAAGTGTTTGCTGCCAGAGATACCTGAACTTTCAGATTGTTAGTGTGGCTCACTGTTCCTTGATTGGTGAACATACTCATTTCTTCAAATGAGTTGTTGTTTACCCCTAACTTCTTTAAAGAGAACTGAAGCTTTTTGTTATTTTCTGTGGCATTTGTAAGAACCACCTTCTTCTTTCTGTGAGCAGTTCCTTTCCCAACAATGCACTGAGGGGCCTGCAATTTGGCAGGTTTCTCCTGGTTCATTATAGCTTCTTTCATCTTGTTGGAGAAGAAATGGGGCCACACGGGGACTAGGATTGGCACTCAGGTGATCTCAGACAGACCAGCTGAGATTAGGCACACACACGTGGGGACTCAAAATCTAAAAGTGTTTTTGACTCATTTTTTTTCCTTTTCTGTGCTGACCCCTTGGAAGTTAGGGGAAAGATAGTGAATCAAAATGGTATACTCTTTATTTTTCACTGCTAATCACTCTATTTTATTCTTTTACTTTCTTAGGAGCATATATGGTCTTTTATAGATAGCTAAGGGAAAAGGAGTAAGGCAAATTCCTTTACTTTGAAGATAGTGAGATACCATGCCAGAAACATTTTTGAAGAAAACTATGGATAAGCCACACAAACAGTAAATGATTTTTCTGCTTTTTACTTTTCCTTTGTTTGCTAATCTAAGATGCAAGTTTCATGTTTGGCTCAAAAAAATCATAGTTGTATACTTCCTGAAAAGCCTTGTCTCAGATCTATAACAATGCTCACAAGAAATATTAATAGAAACAGTTCATCTAGTTTTTTAAGCCACGCGGAAAATAAACAGAATTAATTGCCAAGACTTTTAAACAGAAGTCTATTTTCTAGTGTGACGTGGACACAGAAAACAATGGCACCCATCTGTTGTCCCTCAACCTCTTACAAATGTCAGTCTGATTTAAGGTCCTGTGAAGATCTGGGATTACTTTGCCAACAAATGTCTGTCTAGTCAAGACTATGGTTTTTCCAGTGGTCATGTATGGATGTGAAAGTTCGACTGTGAAGAAAGCTGAGCGCTGAAGAATTGATGCTTTTGAACTGTGGTGTTGGAGAAAACTCTTGAGAGTCTCTCAGACTGCAAGGAGATCCAACCAGCCCATTCTAAAGGAGATCAGTCCTGGGTGTTCTTCGGAAGGACTGATGTCAAAGCTGAAACTCCAATACTTTGGCCACCTCATGCGAAGACTTGACTCATTGGAAAAGACCCTGATGCTGGGAGGGATTGAGGGCAGGAGAAGAAGGGGACAACAGAGGATGGGATGGCTGGATAGCATCACCAACTCAATGGACATGAATTTGAGTGAACTCCGGGAGATGGTGATGGACAAGAAGGCCTGGTGTGCTGCGATTCATGGGGTTGCAAAAAGTCGGACCCAACTGAGCGACTGAACTGAACTGAACTGAAGATCTGGGATTCTTTCTTTCTGCTCAGATCTAGAATGATGAGAAGGAGGTAAGAATGAATCTTCTCAGACCTTGATGTAACCACTAATGGGTCCCCAACTAACTTTTGTCCTGAAAGAAACTAAGTCAAATCAGTTCAGCACATGAAATTCTTTTGCGCATTGACAGTTATTAATGAATGCAGAGTAAATTGTTTGTTCTTAAAATGTTACTTATACTAGATAAACATCCTTGATGGTGATTCTCTTTTCCTTATTTTTGTTGCTGCTGCTAATTCGCTTCAGCCGTGTCCGACTCTGTGCGACCCCATAGACGGCAGCCCACCAGGCTCCCCCGTCCCCAGGATTCTCCAGGCAAGAACACTGGAGTGGGTTGCCATTTAAGACAATATAATCACAGCAATGTATTTCCTAACATTTCTATGAAGAGGCTGCAACTGGTACAGATTTACCTTGGCCACATTAAGCACAATTTTTTTTTTTTACTTGAGTGGTCCTGATTCCCTAACATATGATATAGTTGGAGCTTTCCAGGTGGCGTTAGTGGCAAATAACCCACCTGCCAATGAAGGAAACATGAGACATGGGTTCGATCCCTGGATGGGGAAGCTCCCTTGAAGGAGGGCATGGCAACCCACTCCAGTATTCTTGCCTGGAGAAGAATACTGGAGTATCCTTGCCACAGACAGGCTACACAGAATCAGACACAACTGAAGCGACTTAACACACACATGATATAACTGTATCACAGGTAGTGAAACAGCATTTTGTGACAGGGTCTAGAATATTAGACTGGGAAAGATGATAGGAAGAATAAGGGGAGAGAAGTCAAGAAGAAACTTATTATCTAGCTACAGAGTTTTGAATTTTTTTTAAAAAGCACTGCTAAATAATTTGGATTTGATTATTTAATTTTCTATCAGAAATAAAAAGACATCCAAATCTCTTTTCTAATTTACTTGTAGTCTGTAAGCTAGTAGTTAAGAGCTGTATGTCAGATGTAGCTTGCAATTATATGTTTGCTCTTACCAAAAATAAAGACAGGTATATACATCAAAGAAAGAAGATACATCATATTGTATTCGTATTTTCATCACTGGAGTAAAATATCATGTGCTAAAGAATGAGCTCAAAATAAGGACAATAAAGAGTATATAATAACAAAAATTGAATATTACTAGCTGCATAGCAAATTGCTTGCCAAGCTTTGTTTCATGTGTGATGTGATTTATTGCCATGAGTACTTGGCAGAAAGAATTAAATGTTTGCATTTTCATTGCACCATTAGATATTGCTGCCGTAAAATATATTGAGAGTAGGACAACACAATACATGGTGAAAAGAAATCACATTATGGGGGGAGGGTATCATTCTTCATCCCTGAATGAGTCATGCAGAACCGACCACTTTATATGCATTTATTTTTTGTTTATGACCCATTCCACTTTTTGGAGGTTTTATCCATAACAGCTTATTGGCAACAGACAACAAATTACAGTTGCATGAAAGAACACTCATACTATTTATTGCTATTTTTAGTAGCAGCTTGCATTTGAACTCTGAAATTGGATACATAACCAACTGATTATATATTGACCATTTTAAGTGCAAAAATAAGTGTTTTTCAAAATTTTTACTTTCTTTAGTAGAATTTCATTTCCTCACAGCCGTTTCAGAAATGAAAGAACATTCCTAATACTGTTTGAGACTTAAAAATAAAATAGGCATTATGCAAGAATTAACTTTCATTAATTAATTTCACTTAACTTTTTAATTAATGGTCACTGATAAATATTTACTAATTATTTGATTTATTTGTAATCAGATTCCAAAGCAGTGTTATCATGTAAGACTTGGATAAATTTTTAGAAAAGTATGTGTTACTATATCTGTTTTAAAACTAAAATGGAATTTCCCTATAATACTATTAGCTGAGAGTATATTTGAGATAAAGGAGATTGTCTATGACTTCATCACTGATCCTTGATCACTGAAATAGGAAGGAAGGAAGGAAGTGAGGGAGGGAGGAAAAAGGAAAGGATCTAAACCCAGTGAACAAAATAGCTCAACCTATTTTCTTTCAATGTTTATTTTTTTTTAAAGTTCATTTTTATTCCAAAGCTTTATATCTCCTGGTAGTTTTCATGATGAATCATTTTTCATACTCTTTGTTATGGGTTTTATAATTTTCAGTGGTCATTATTACTAGGTAAAATTATACATTTGGGGAAATCAAATATGTAGCTTACATCATTTACATGCAATGGGCATTAGAGTGCCTAAATATTCCCTTTCAGTGCTGCAATAGCTCTGGTCCCTATCTACCACTCTATAATGAAGGGACTGATGATATTGTAATTTGAGATTGTGACTGTCATGATGGTATAATCATTGCAGGATCTGTCTCTTCTTCTCACTCTATAAACTCTATTGACAGAAATATATTCTTCCTTTTTTTTTTACCTGAGAATTAATGTTTTAGGCATTAAATTCATAATGTTAGTTCAACTTGAATTTCCACTTTTCTGTTAATTTTTCTTTTGATTGATAGACATCATTTCATAAACTTAATGCTTGAAAACAGAACAGGTTGTGAATCAGAATAACAGATCTGCTAGAATAAAAGTGGTTATGGAAATCTCACCCCTCAGGTGACATTCTATACCAAGAGCAGCCAAGTGCCTCAGATTCTGTTGGGATATAATTATCTCAAAATAACTATTTTCCCAACAGCACTGCATTACAATCAGGCCATAAAATTTGTTTTGTGTCTCAGGAAAGAAGATAGAGTAAGCAATTTGGAATGTTACAAAACAGGCTCAGTTGAGCAGTTTAATTTGCATGGATTATCCTCATCCTCTAAATGTGCCATTGACCAATGAGAGTTATCAGTTGCCTTGGTCCAGAGAGCGTTATCATTTTATATGCACACATTTGCAAAAATTGAGATTTAAAAGTTGCTCAAAATATAATAAAAACAAAAGAACTATTAAAACAGTAGCTGCTGTAAATAATATATTTTACAACTTCAGAGATGTTTTATTCTATTGTATTTAGCATACATTTAACAGATACTTTGCCAGCAAAGATTTGCAAAATAAACCAGACTAGAACAGCCCTATAATTATATCTGTGTAAATGTTTTAAAGGATTGTATTATAAGGAAAAAACTGTAGTAGTAAGTTTATTATGCTATTTATAGTATGCAAGCGAACTTTATGCAAGAGTCAGATAGACTTGAGTTAAGTACATTCTGTAGTTTCCACAATTATTTTAGAAGCAGCAAAGTTCCAACCATAATTTTAGTTAGAGTAAAAAACATTTGTTGAGTTCTTATATTGCACTGAATCCCTGGGGATGTAAAGATGAATAAGACTTTGTTTTGTTCAGCTGACACTCCAGTGTCAGACACTGGTATTGTATTATTATACATCTAAAGAGACAGATACATGCACAGGGAATAGAAAAACCCAGATTTCCTAGTGTGGGAGTTCAGGGATAATTTCTTCAAGGGACTGTATACTTAAGGCTCAGATTTAAAGGATGGGCAAGAGTTGTCCAAAAATGAAAAAGATTATTCAAAAAGCAAATAAAGAGTTGGACAAAATTGAAAGATATGTGATTTTTAAGTGTTAGGTCTATTAAGGTACATATTACAGAACATTTGTTTTAGGCATTCAGTTCTGTGAATGATAGTTATGTAAGTATCACCACAGTTAAAATCTAGAACCTTTTGTAACTCATAAATTTTCCTTTTGCCCCTTTATAGCCAATTCCTTACCCCTGCCTCAGTGTCTAGTGACCACTGACCGGTTTTATCCCTATAATTTTGCCTTTTCTATAATACCATATAAATAAGGCAGTATAGTATTGTAGTCTTTTAGATCTATCTTCTTTCATTCTGCATAACACACTTGAGAATCTTCATGTGGTTGCATGCATCTGTAGCTCATTCCCTTTTGTTAATACATATTCCATGGCATGGATTTACTCTGCTTATTGATTCATTCCCCAGTTAATAGCTATGTTGGTTGTTTCTAGTCTTGGAGATTATGGATAAAGCACTGTAAACATTTCTGTACATGTTTTTGTGTGGATCTATGTTGTCTTAATTTCTCTAGAAATCATTCCTCTTAGATAAATATCTCGGAGTAGGATCGATAGGTCCTATGTGGAATATTTTGATGTAGCTGACTGACAGAAGTGTGAAACCCCATGAGGTACTCACAGTTTACTATTACAGGAGCACGGTGAGAGAATGAAGACAAGGAAAGAGTGGGCGAAGACCAGATTAGTACTTTTTGTTCCAAGCTAAGAAACTCAGATTGTGTTCCAAATCAGATGGGGAGATTTTAAGCAGTCATGTTGTGTGCTCATATTTCCATTTTGTTTGAGGTGTCAGGGCAAAGCTTGAACTGATGGAAGGAGGCTTTGGTGTCGAGATGAGGCTGGACATTTTGGTATTCTTAGTCCAAGATCCTACCATAGGACCTATTCCTGGCAGAGCATACCCAAGACTTCCAGTATTACAATCCCAGGATACTGTGCAGGTGAAGAAAAAAAAACAAAATATGTTTACTGATAACACTTTCTAAAGAATTAGATAGCCCACTCCCCAGGATCATGGTCTGTGCTAAGAAGATTTCACTAGGAAGAAGACCTTTACTATGCAGAGCTAAGCAGGTACTTTCTTAAGACGGTCAAGCACTAGCACCAGGGACCAACAACTTGTTTAATTCTCCTAACAACTCTATGAGGTAGATGCCATTATCATATGCATCTGCTGTAACAGAAAGAACAGAGATTCTGAGCCTATCAGAGCTACCATTTATTACTATGATAATCATATTACTGTGATCATTATGATAAATTGTTTAACCTCTTCAGACTCAAATTCCTTGTCTGTAAAATTTATATCATAGTATCCACCTCATTAGAATTTTAAGAGGGTTGAATGAAACAACATATAAAATGACCCTGGAGTATTGTTGATGGTCACTAAATGTTTCCTGTCTAGAGTTACACAGTGTATATAATCGTGTATATATAATCAATGAAATATTAATTGGTTGAAAAGTTGGAAATTAAGCTTGAGTAACTAAAAAAAGCAAAGAAAAAATAAAACATTTGAATAAATTCCTAAGATTGATAATGAACTTATAACGTACTTTATTTTTTATTTATTTTTTTATTATTTTTTTTAGTTTTTTATTTTTTTAATTTTAAAACATAATGTACTTTTAAAATCCATTTAAAAATGAAAACCAGGATCTATCATCTGTTTTGATGGAAAATTAAATAATATACATGAAGCGTATAAAGTGTAGACATACAGTCTCCCTCACTTTTGGTTGTGCTTTCTCATGGGAAGAATTATAGTAAAATATTTTCCTTTAAATAAAGAATTGGACATAAATGTTTTCTCTAACAAAATCCTTAGTAAAGATAAATTTAGAATATGGAAGATCTATCATGTATTAGGAAGAATAATCTTGTTTTACATTTTCCCCAGCACCAGAATGGACTGTTATACAGATACTGAGGGAGACAGTTTGGGGAGAAAATTAAATGGACCTAATTATTAGAACTGTCCAGTGTAAGAGACTGGTTTTCATTATGCAGAATCTCTATGACCATCTGTCAGGAATGATTTAAAATAAAACATTTTTTATGTTTTTCATTTCTTTATTTTTGGGCTGTGCTGGGTCTTCATTGCTGCGTGGGCTTTTCTCTAGATGTGGTGAGCAGCGGCTACTCTTTAGTTGTGCTGTGCAGTCTTCTCATTGTGGTGCTTCTCTCATTGCAGAGCATGAACTCTAGGCACACAGGCTTCAGTCGTTGTGGTACGTGGGCTCAGTAGTTGCAGCTCCAGGGCTCGAGAGCACAGGCTTAATAGTTGTGGTCTACAGGCTTAGTTGCTCTGCAGCATATGGGATCTGCCTGAACCAGGGATCAAACCCATGTCTCCTGCATTGGCAGGTAGATTCTTTACCACGGAGTCACTAGGAAAGCCCTTCCTGAATTATTGCATTGAAAGCCAAGGTTAAGCTAGATATCTTAATAACATCTCCTGTAATATAATTTATCATCGTTGACCTTTCCAAGTGTATGACTCAGTGATTCTCTATTTTTACTTCTTCAGAGTTTATAAATACTTGAGCAAAATACTGCTTCATTTGAAAACCATTCTGACCTTTTAAATATATTATTGTTTTCAAATTGTTAAATTCTGGATTTCAGTAATGTTGACACTTGCTACCAAAATATTTTTTGGATAACTAAATAGTTCAATAAATTCATGCCATTGTGTACCTTGCTATTCAGTATGAGGTTACAAAAGAACTATGTCTTTTCCTTGGATATTAATTTGTTTGGTTTGCATGTCTTCAACTAAACTGCTTTAAAACAAGACTGCCTGTTTTTTGCATGTTGTACTTGATAGCTTCAATTCATCCACAGTTTCATATAACACTCTTTTAAAAAGTGGGTGGGCTATTTTATATTTAATAGTTGTCCTATTCTCATTAATAGAGCTTTCAGTTGAGTTCAGTTCATTTGCACAGTTGTGTCCGACTCTGCAACCCCATGAATCATAGCATGCCAGGCCTCCCTGTCCATCACCAACTCCTGGAGTTCACTCAAACTCATGTCCATTGAGTCAGTGATGCCATCCAGCCATCTCATCCTCTGTCATCCCCTTTTCCTCCTGCCCCCAATCCCTCCCAGCATTAGGGTCTTTGCCAATGAGTCAACTCTTCGCATGAGGTGGCCAAAGTATTGGAGTTTCAGCTTTAGCATCAGTCCTTCCAATGAACACCCAGGACTGATCTTCTTTAGAATGGACTGGTTGGATCTCCTTGAAGTCCAAGGGACTCTCAAGAGTCTTCTCCAACACCACAGTTCAAAAGCATCAATTCTTCGGTGCTTAGCTTTCTTTATAGTCCAACTCTCACATCCATACATGACCACAGGAAAAACCATAGCCTTGACTAGACGGACCTTTGTTGGCAAAGTAATGTCTCTGCTTTTGAATATGCTATCTAGGTTGGTCATAACTTTTCTTCTAAGGAGTAAGCATCTTTTTATTTCATGGCTCCAATCACCATCTTCAGTGATTTTGTAGCCAAAAAAAAATAAAGTCTGACACTGTTTCCACTGTTTTCCCATCTATTTCCCATGAAGTGATGGGACCAGATGCCATGATCTTCGTTTTCTGAACGTTGAGCTTTAAGCCAACTTTTTCATGCTCCTCTTTCACTTTCATCAAGATGCTTTTTAGTTCCTCTTCACTTTCTGCCATAAGGGTGGTGTCATCTGCATATCTGAGGTTGTTGATATATCTCCCAGCACTCTTGATTCCAGCTTGTGTTTCTTCCTGCCCAGCGCTTCTCATGATGTACTCTGCATAGAAGTTAAATAAGCAGGATGACAATATACAGCCTTGATGTACACCTTTTCCTATTTGGAACCAGTCTGTTGTTCCATGTCCAGTTCTAACTGTTGCTTCCTGACCTGCATATAGAGCTTTAGCATAGATACTGTTCTTAATTTTGAACACTGGGGAAAAATACACTTGATATGGAACTATTAGTGTTTTTATATTTATGACATACTGCCAAATGGATTTTTTTTCCTTTAAAGTAATTCGTCCTTTGTATTGCCACTGCTAATACCCCATTCCAAACATTAGCCATTTTATGCCTGGAATCTTATCCTTGTCTTGCATACTTTGATTCATTCTAAAATGGCTACAAAATTAAGCTTCATTAAATATCTATTTATAAAATACCATGCATTAAACTTTCAATGACTCATCATTATTTCTAGAGAAAAAAACAAAAACCATATGATTAGGCTTGAATTCAAGCCTTCCACAGTATGATTGTGCCTGCCTAAAAAACATGCTTTTTAGTACTAAAAAACTTGGTTCCTTACATGTCAAACTCACCTGTAACACCTTATTTGCTGTCCTATATCCACAATCCACATATGCAAGTATCTATGCTTCAGAACGCAGCACAAGACTACCATTCTCTCCACAACGTCTCTTAGAACACCTAGCCACAGTGTTCTGATCACCTGTGGATTTTATTTCCCATGTTATTGGACAGACAGCAGGAAGGATCACTTGGAAAAAAACCTAGGGATTGATTGTATCTGTCCCTATTTTAAAGATGTAAAAACAGACACTTTGGAAATTTGAATTCAACTCAGTACTTTTTCTTCAAATTGCCTTCCTTGTTGATTAATTGAGTAGATGTATTGTCTGCTGTCAGTATAACCCAATGAATGATATTTTATTATGCTGTTTATTTTTCCCAATTATTTTTACATTTGAGTTTGACAATATTATCAATAATTTTCTAGATTAATTATTCACGATCATAGATGCCATGTAGTATATAGGTATATAGCAATGCATATACTCAATGCATGAGTTTCTAAAATAGCTTCTGACCCACCACAGAAGAGGATTATAAAATTTGCAGTAATTTAATCTTATACATGTCATCAACTTAGTTTTCCCACCCTGATGTTACCGTGCGGCTTTAGGACTTGGCATAGAACTGCAGTTTATTTCAGACTTGCCCTTTAAGCAAGTACCAAGTCTTAGGAAGGGGCAGAGGGACCACTGTTTATGTAACTGCTTACCTAGGAGTTGAAAATAGGGCACCAAACCGACATATAGAGTGTTTTTATTTTCCTCTTCTATCAAAGCATATCAGGCAGAGATTCCATGAGGAGCAAATAAAGGATGACATGGCATGCATTTCATGGTCCAGGATCCATTTAATCCAGCAAATTAATGACTCAACCTGAGAAGCTTGAGTAACTCGATGATGAGGTACTAGGCTTTCCTCTAGGAGGCAATCTTAAAAGCAAACTGTTCAGATGTATATTATTATTTTTATAGTGGTATGTGTGTGCATTCATAGATCAGGAAACTTCATTAATGAAGATTATATGTTCTAAATAATATAAACTTATGAGTTTCAGGAGAATTGATCTTAATGAGTTGCTGTCTCTTCTCCATTTAGAATAATTATTTAATTTCAAAATAATATGACATATTTTAACAAACTATAAATTAATCTTGAAGGGTTTTAAAATGCTTTTCTTCACCACTTGCATGATACTTAATGTTTTTCTTTTTCTCTTCTGTTACTAGTTTCCTCATTTCTTTCTAACTCTCACTGCTAAGGGAATAGTAACTTTTAAAGAACTTTGAAAGTCTGTGATGAAATCTCTAATCTTATCTCTTCATATTTTTTACATGACCATTATTAACATGATCTTCCTCATCAAAGCTATTCATTGAAATCAATTATCAATTTCACTCAAGTAACAGTAAAAATTAAGACATTTAGTTCCTACCTCAAGTAGCCCTTGATGTAAAGTGATAACAATGGCAGCACCAATGTATCATCCACTACAAACCCCTCTCTGTCCCTAGTTTCCTGCTAAACATCTGTTCCATAGATGTGCTGTGAGTGGTAAATGAAATTGCATAGCACAAGACGTGGCAAATAGCGTGTGCTTCATAAATGTCAGCCCTCCCCAGGTATAGCTGGTATAACACTTGTTAACAATTCACATTTTTATAAAGAATAATACATAGAAATTATTTTCTAATTTTAAAATAAGTTAAATCTGCTCTGTTCTATGAGAAGTTATAGAAATTATTCATGATTAAAAAGCAGTCATTTTATAGTTTGAGCGTAGCAGCTGGTAAAGAAGCTGCCTGACAATGCAGGAGATGCAGGTTTGATCACTGGGTTGGGAAGATCCCCTGGAGAAAGAAGGAAATGGCAACCCACTCCAGTGTTTTTGTCTGGGAAATCCCATGGACAGAGGAGCCTGGTAGGCTATAGTCCACAGGGTCGCAAAGAGTCTGACATGACCGAACGACTGAGCACAAAATGCTTTAATAATTTAGGCATACGCTGTGGCTGTATATATTTAATTCTCAGACTGAAAGAAGAATGAGGAAAAGCACCCCTTTCTTCACTTCATTTCCTTCACCATCGTAAAAACCAAAGAAAATTTATAAAAATAATTTTGGTTTCTCACAATTCATATCTAATAAAAATAATTTTAAAATTCTTTTTTTCTTTTAGAAGGTGATATGACAGTAGCTAAGAAAATGTTTGATATGCTTAAGATAGAAAATTTTAAATGATTTGTTGTAATTTATAGTGGATCCTTAGCTTCATAATCTTGCTGAGCCACCAAGTGACTCTACCAAGTCTAAGTTTCTACAATCTATTAATACACTTTTAAAAAGACTATTGATATGATATTAATTTTAAATGTATAATTAAACCCTAATATTTATCTTCATCAGGTTTTTACAATCCAAAACTAATCATTCTGCATGAATCTTTCTTTCTATGAGGAAACATCTCATACAACGTTATGGACCATAGCCCACCAGGCTTCTCTGTCCATGGTATTCTCCAGGCAAGAATACTGGTGAGGGTTGCCATGCCCTTTCCCAGGGGATCTTCCTGGCATCTCTCATGTTTCCTTCATTGGCAGGTGAGTACTTTACCACTAGCACCACCTGGGAAGCCCATGAGGAAACACATCTACCTGCAAATGTGCGTCATGCCCCTCTTCTTCCCAGATTCCTCACAGCACTCTCCACACCTCACCACTCACTGGGGAACTTTTGCTGCTGCTGCTAAGTCGCTTCAGTCGCGTCCGACTCTGTGCGACCCCAGAGATGGCAGCCTGCCAGGCTCCCTAGTCCCTGGAATTCTCCAGGCAAGAACACTGGAGTGGGTTGCCATTTCCTTCTCCAATGCATGAAAGTGAAAAGTGAAAGTGAAGTCGCTCAGTCGTGTCTGACCCTCAGCGACCCCATGGACTGCAGCCCACCAGGCTCCTCCATCCATGGTATTTTCCATGCAAGAGTACTAGAGTGTGGTGCCATTGCTTTCTCCAGGGGAACTTTTAGCTCCATGATAATGTCAGGCCCCATGCCTCCTATTACATTCCACTCAGTCAAAGCTCAGATCTCTTCAGGTGAGCCTTCTTTGTCAAGTGTCTCTTAGAAGAAAAGCAGTGTCTGCAATGAAATAATTCACACAGTTATGTGTGTGAATGGCTATTAATTTTGTACTGTGTTCAGAATTTTTCAGGTATTTTAATGAGAGGATGCTTGTTGACACATGCTAATTTCAGCCTAGTAAAATTTCGAATAATTTGACAGCAGGAAATGACCTCTCTCTGCAGCATGGTGGAGGTTGTTTTGGGGTCATCTAGACTTGTTTAGGCAGCTCTAAACATCAGCTGTAGGATCAGCTGTCTTTTGTTATTCTTGCTGATAACAGCTTCTCTCCTCATTTGACTTGCCAACCAAGAGGTTCTCTAAAAGCCCCATTTTTTATTTTACAATGGTTACCATGGAAACAGCATTGAGGATGCTGAGTTTCTGAGTGAATGTGTATCTGTCTGTGTGTGTGTGTTAGTAGAGGTGGACAGGAGAGGTTATTGTTTATGAGTCTGGGTCATTAGAAACTTCAGTGATGGTAAATGGAAAACTGACTTTACTGTAACATCAGTTTCACATAAAATATTGTCTTTTTTTTTTCCTCTCCAGTGATCAGCTTTTCTCCCTCAGGTATAATTTTCTCTTACTTCATTGACTAAGCCTGTTTATGGCATAGATGAGATGTATGTATGTATCAGAGGAGACCAGCTCTGCCAGATTAAGATAGTGACTTAGGAAGACAACACACCCTCCCCACTCCCTGCCCCCGCTCTCCCCTCCCACCATATCACCACCATGATGAGGATGTGCTGTGCTTAGTCACTTAGTCGTATCTGATTCTTTGAGAGCCCATGGACTGTAGCCCACCGGGCTCCTCTGTCCCTGGGGATTCTCCAGGCAAGAATACTGGAGAGGGTTGCCGTGCCCTCCTCCAGGGTATATTTCCACCCCAAGGACTGAACCCAGGTCTCCCACATTGCAGGCGGATTCTTTACTGTCTGAGTCACCAGGGGATGAGGATAGGATAGAAATAGACACACATGTGAGCTCAAAATAGGTGCTGTGAATATGTTGGTTTAACTTTTGAGTTTTGTCTCTGGCAAAAGGGGCGCTGCCGTTAACACTGGGAAGCCCAGGAGAGGAGAATGCAGAGGCAGATGGGGGAAACCACTTTTGATTATACAGGCACTATTGATTCTTTTCTAAAAATCGTTGTGAGTGTTGTGAATATAAAATAAGACAAATAGTTGTATGTGGTATATACAAACCCTCAAGTCACCATCAGGGCTTCCCTAGTGGCTCCAGGGTGAGAATCTGCCTGCAAACACAGGAGAAGTGGGTTTGATCCCTAAGTTAGGAAGATCCCCTGGAGAAGGAAATGGCAACCCACTCTGGTATTCTTGCCTGGAGAATCCAGAGGAGCCTGGTGGGCTGCAGCCCATGGGGTTGCAAAGAATCTAACAGAACTTAGTGACTAAGCAACAAAAACAACAGCAGCAAATCTCCGTCAGTCTCATCAGTCTTGTATAGGAATGTGTAGACAATGGAAAATATAAATTCAGGGGCTAAATACTTTTAGAGTTAGAAGCGCCACAGCTAAAAATTCCAAGATTTCTAGTGTCTGAATAGCCTGTGAAGGTAACAGTATTTAGATCCTCATAAACTGAGCACAAGGAAAAATGTGAAATTATCTTGAATTAAGCTTTGCCGATGTGAAGGCACTGAAATATAAAGCATTCTAAAAATGAACACTAAAGACTTCAATCTGCGTCTCATTCATTGGTCATTCTTTTTCCCTGAGGCACCTTAAAAGGTAAACAGGTATATTTGCTTTTTATAACCAAATTTAAAACTTGCAGTGAAGAAAGAATGCTGACAATATACAGAATGCAATCAATCAAGAGCATAGGGGTCACTTTGTAACAATTCTTGATATTCATTGAAAGAGATTTCATTATCTATTTTAAAATTCTAAATTCTATGAAATAAAAGGGAAACTAAATGCCAAATATAAGATTTTCAGAAGATAATGGGATCATTTAGGTGAGCTCTTGGCAGAACCAGTAACTGTTTCACTAAATGATTAGATTGTTTTTTATATATATATTTTTTATCATTTGTTTCCTGTAAGAAAAAAGCCTATCTTTATTTGTTTTGTTTGTGGTCATTTTTTATAAAGTGAAAAATCCTAACTTAAGAGAAAAAAACATTAGCTATCTATGCTTTTTAACTAGAAGTCATTTTTGACAAACTTAATAATAAGTATTAAACACAGTGTGCCAGGCACTGTTCTAAGTATTATACAAATATTAACTCATTTAATATACTTCTTACCATAGTATCAGAATTAAAATTTCAAAAGAAAATACTATTGGTAAAGTTCTTTGTTGCATATATATTTCTTTATTTACATTTTCCATGAACTCAGACCTCATCCTCCTTTATCAAGAATATCTAAAAAATCATCTAGAAAGTACTATTAGTTATATAATATTACACATTACATATGCTAAATGACATAGCTTAGGTAAAAGCCCTTAAACATTGTACACATGCATGTGCTTAAAATTTGATATGATGTACTATTGGTCTCATCAGATTTATTATAAATATACTTATACTTTATATTAGGATGCTATTTCAGTCTTTATAATGGCAAGCAACATGCAAGAAGGGGTGTTCAATAAACTGAATATTTTGCATCCAAATATTTCCTAAAGTAGTATCTTGCAATACAGTGATAAAATGTAGATGCTTTTTACTACTCATTCACATTTATTATAATTAGCAGGGGGAAGCATGTATAGAGCATTCACCATGTGTAATACATAATAGCAAACATTGTACATGTATCACTTTCATTAATGCTCACAACAGTCCTACAGCAATCTTTTAATTATTCCAGTTTTGCAAAGAAGGAAACAGAGGCTTAGATTGAATAACTAGTAAAGGTTACATAACTAGACAGGGGTGTGGAGTTAGTCTCTAAACTGAAAACATTAGTCCCTAAAGCCATCAGACTTATTCTCAGTGTTATGTAATAAATGCAGTCACCAGTGTTTATTGAATCCCATCTCTGGCTCGATGCCATATGTGGTGCTAGGAATAAAACCACCAGTTAGAAATATTGACATGAGGTCTTTACAGTGTAATATGTGAAACATATTAATAAGGCTATGTACAAAGTAACATGAAATCTCAGAGGAATTACAGAATACCTCTGGTTCAAGGTGTGTATTAAAGCTTATGATCAACTTCAGAAGCTTCTATAGTAGAGACATCTTTCATTCTTCATGCATACTAGCAGTGTTCTTTTTCCTACATTGGTTGCAGATTGCAGTTCTAGTCTCTGCCAAAAGTTACCACCTTTTCAGTGGTGACACCAAAACAACACAATTTTTTTCAAATCAGAAGCCTGATATTCATGCGTGTTGTTCATAGCAAAGCTGCTGAAAACCATAATTATACTGTCATTTGCACAGGAGACAAATTGCCATAGTAAGAGAGGAAATAAGCACCATAATAAGAAATAATGACTACTATTTATTGACTGCTTATCATGTCCCAAGCACTATTCTCCCTATTTTACATCCGAAATTTCATTTACTTTTCAGCGCACCCTATGAGATGGGCATTATTGTTCTATTTTAGAAAGGAAATTGAAGCATAGCGAGGGTAATTTGCTCAAGGTAGCACAGCTAGTTAAAGTGAAGTCTGCTTCAAACAAAGGTCCAGATGACCTCCCAAGAACTCTACTATTCCAGTGATGAAGTGATTAGAGTCTGTAACCACTCAGGCTGGTCTGCATTTGTGCTCTCCTGCTTCTTTGCTTTGAACCATAGATAAGATAGTTAACTGTGCCTCAGTTTCCTCATCAATAAGATGAGAATAATGACTATAATATCTTCTCCATAGGATTTATTGATTGTTGTTATTTTAGTTACTGAGTCATGTCCAACTCTTTGCTACCCCATGGACTGTAGCCCATTAGGCTTTTCTGTTTGTGGGATTTCTCCAGGCAAGAATACTGGAGTGGGTTGCCATTTCCTTCTCCAGTAGGATTGGTTACAAGGTTTAAATGCACAGCAGTTACATTAAAGCTCTTAGAACAATGCCTATAACAGAGCAAATGCTTAAAAAATAATACTAATAGTTATGATTCTCCTTCTCAAATTCACACCCTATTAGAAGAAAAAATGGAAATGAATATGTGGTAGGGAGTAAAGTGTAGAATTCATAGTAATTTTTCATTTGTTCAGATCAGCATATTAGCTAAAGCTACTATATTCACTGAAGTTAATGTTTTAAGTCTTACCATTCATCTCATAGATTCCAAATTTTTCTAAGAGAATATTTTATCTGTTCTTTCTTCACTTTATTCAAAGTCATTATCATTATCATTTTAGTCCTTTCCTCAGATCTAAAAATCAGTGACCAAAAAAGAGATAGATCTCAACATTCAAAGTTGAAAGAGTCAATCCCTTTTTCCCTAACATGTTTCTTAGAATCAAATTAAAATTTCAATATATTGAAAAGAAAGATTGATGATAAACTATCTAACACAAGCTGGCATTACATGCTTTTATTTGTTAATTACCAGTGATGTTTCTAACAAATTGATAACAGTAAATATTAAATAACAGTGAAATTAAAGAATAATGACTAAGTATAAAATGTTAGATTATATTCCTGTCATTGTTTACTGACTGATGAGGGGAAGAATTACCAGGATGCAGATTATTCATTCTGTTCTAACATTTTTCACTTGAATACCGCAACAGTCTAACACAGAGGAAAGAACATGCTTTCAAAGGAGCAGGGTGAAAGTTATTAACATATGTACATATATATAAACATAACTGAGTAAATATATACACATAGAGAAAGAGAGGTACAACTCTTTATGAGCCTAATGCAAAAGTCACATCCTTAGTTTAGGTGCTATAACAACCAAGTAAAAACACTTTAAATGGTGATTAAACTGCCTAACAAAAGACTTGTTCATGTCACGAATGAAAGGAGAAAGTATCCAACCAGAAACAAAGTTATTGGAAGAATAATAAAATAGAGTTTGAAGTAACTTATTACCATGAAATGTTTTATGAATATCTGTCCAGAGAATGTATTTAAAGTGTATTAAATTTCTTTGTAAAACATTTACATTGTGCCTTGGGTCTTATGAGTTAGAACTGCAAGAAAGCTTTAGTTCTGTTTTGCATACAAAAATATGATTTCCTTACAAAATTTAGTTTAGATTTCCATGTTTCCTTTCTTTTGATTTGGTGGACTATTTGACTTTTATCACCCTTAGTTTTCTGTGATGGTCCTTGTCAGAGCAGAAAAAAGTTTTTGAAGTAGCTGAATATACACAGAAAAATACTGCTGTATGTTCTTCGGGGGACAAACTCCAAAAAGGAATGAACATATAGGGAACAGAAAATACTTCTCCATGAACATTTGATTGCTAATAAAAAGGAAGGGCTGGGCAGCAGCAGGTACGTGTGGTGGCTAGATGATGAGCAGTGTGTGTAGTCATACCGTAAAATGTATATACACACACAAGAAAAGCGTATACATTTTAACTGTATTTTTTTAACTCAAGGAAAATATGCTAATGGATTTCTTGGATTATGTGTTGGAGTGAAGCTACATGGTTGAATCACTTTCTCCCAAACCTAACAAAATTAACCAAAAAGTTTTAAAAGAGTGAAAAGTACACTGTCAGCAATGAAGCAAAGAAAATGTCACAACCTCGGTTACTGTATTTAAGCAGTGGTAGTCAAGGAGACAGAGGATCCCAAAAATGGCCCTGTGTTGTACTCCCCAACCCCATTCACCCACCCTATCACCGCCCCTCCTTCTCTCATCAAAACCATGCTGGGGCACAATCCTTGCAGTAGTTTAGGTACTACTGCCTCTTCTGTTTGAAAATTTTACTATGCATAAGTATTATGTTTATTTCCAAGTATTCACTACTGTTGGTCCAAACTGAACACACTAAAAGAAAAAGTATCCATATGACCTTTCACTCTGGTACTTTCCTTTTGTTATATAAATGTGATAATAACCTCAAGGATTCTCCTATGAACCCAGTCTGAAAATTGAGTCATTTTTTAAATATAAATTATTTCTTTCAAATGTGAAAAAATATGTACTCTAACTGCAGAAACTTAGGGAAAAATAAGACATTATAAGGAAGATTAGAAAAGATAAATTGCCTGTAATCTACCATCCAGAAAAGCTACTGTTAAAGCTTGTGTATGTCTTAAAACTTTATAGATACATGGGAGGTAAATGATAGCTATATCATAGATGGATAAATCAGTTCAGTTCAGTTCAGTTGCTCAGTCGTGTCCAACTCTTTGCAACTCCATGGACTGCAGCACACCAGGCCTCCCTGTCCATCACCAGCTCCCGAAGTTGACTCAACTCATGTCCATTGAGTCGGTGATGCCATCCAACCATCTCATCCTCTGTCGTCCCTTTCTCCTCCTGCCTTCAATCTTTCCCAGCATCAGGGTCTTTTCCAATGAGTCAGTACTTCTCATCAGGTGGCCAAAGTACTGGAGTTTCAGCTTCAAAATCAGTCCTTCCAATGAACACTCAGGACTGATCTCATTTAGGATGGGCTGGTTGGATCTCCTTGCAGTCCAAGGGACTCTCAAGAGTCTTCTCCAACATGAAAATGTAGATTCAGTCACACACCCCCACACACACTTTTTGCATCCTGCAATTTTTTGCCACTTAAGAATAGATTACAAATACATCAGTATGTATTCTCTCATATCATATAATGCAAGTGACTTACCCACCCCCCACTATAAAGTATTTGGGCTGTTTTCCATTTTTTTCAGTAGCATACTTAACACTGTGGTAAAAACCTTTATGGTTACTTGAAGAGTTAGTGAGTGACTTTCCAACTAAAACGAACTCACTGCATGTGAGCAAAGATGTATTCCACAGTAGAAGCAGTGGAATATAGATAGTGCTAATTAAAAGTTGAAAAGAGAGTGATTAATTTGTTTTATAGAAATAAGAAGAAAGGAGAATATCTAATGTTAATTATTTCTATGTAATTTATTATACACTATTATATAAAGGAGTGAGTGAAAGTCACTCAGTCATGTCCAATTCTTTGTGACGCCAGGGACTATACAGTCCATGGAATTCTCCAGGCCAGAATACTGGAGTGGGTAGCCTTTCCCTTCTCCAGGGGATCTTCCCAACCCAGGGATCGAACCCAGGTCTCCCACATTGCAGGTGGATTCTTTACCAGCTAAGCCACAAGGGAAGCCCAAGAATACAGGAGTGGGTAGCCTATCCCTTCTCGAGTGGATCTTCCTGACCCAGGAATCAAACCAGGGTCTCCTTCATTGCAGGCGATTCTTTACCAACTGAGCTATCAGGTGCATCCCAAATAGGACCATATGAAGGGACAGAAAAAAATAGAAGTTAGAGCTTGCAGTAGAATGAAATGTGGCTACAGGCCAGGTAGAGTTATGAAATGTGTCGTGGCACTTTAGCATACTGGACATTTCCCATGTAAAATAACCTACCCTAATTGATGCTTGACATTCACTAATGACTGTTCTATTTAGTCATTATTCTTGTTAACACTTAGGTAAGCATGTTAAGCTATTATTAATTACTTAGATCTTAACATAAAAACATTCATCTCTTTTTAAATTTCTAATTGGAAGATAATTTCTTTACAATGTTGTGTTTGTTTCTTTCATACAACAAGGTGAATCACCTGTAAGCATACATATGTCTCTTCCCCCTTGAATATCCCTCCCATCCATCACCCCATCCCACCCTCCACCCCATCCAACACTTCTAGGTTGTCACAGAGCACTGTTTTTTTATGTTAAAAAGAAAATTCTGCTATTAATTGATTTCATCATCCTCATTTATCTTCTTTTCATAGGCATTTATTTAAAAGGAGCATTGAGGCATTCTATGCCAAATGGAAAGTTGTTTAACAACTATATTTAACAGAACATGAAATAAAAAATAGGGTAAATTAGAAAATATGAAAGCTGGCTAATTGGAATTTATATGGTGCAGGTTTTAACTTCTTTTATTTGTCTTTTGTCTTTTATTTTATCATCTGTGCCCAGAAAACTGAAGCAAATGAAAATGTATACTGTATGCCTCTTCAGTAAATAAGAAGATAGGGTTGAGTTCAGCAACCCAGCTATCTAGTCTGTTGAGACACTTAGGATAATTTATGAAAATACAAAGATGGATCTGACCTAGTTCATGAAGTCAAGGAACTGACAGTCTTGTGGAGGAAATAAATATAAAATAATGAATAAATTTTACAGTTATAAAATAATAATACAGTAAAATTTCATAGAAATATGTGTTACCTGGAGTTGTGTTCACACACAACTATGTTGTAAGAGAGTGATTATTTGTTCAGAAAGAGAGTGTGGGGTCACCAGGGAACAGAGAACACAGAATATGACAAACCTTGAAAACTAGATGTCCCGGGTAGTTACTGTGGGACACTGGGGCAGAACAAGTACCAAAACACACAGGTAAAGAAACGTGAGATGTCGCGGTGTTTTTAAAGGACCGTGAGCATTTTGGTGTTGCTATGTTGTAAAGACTAAAGTAGAGAGTGGTAGGAGATAAGTGGTATTCTTATTACCTATATAAATTTATATTTTGATAGTTTCTCATTTAAGTTTTTTCAAATTCCTTAGAATTTTTGCAACAAATATTTGTTTCAGTAAAAACTGGAAATTAATTTAAGATGCTAGTTGTGGATTTAGGAGACTTTTTTTGCATGTTACATACTTTATATTGGTGACAGCTTAAATAGTTTTAAAATGTTTGGTGGGTTGGTTTTGGTTGGTTTTATCCTCTCTTGCTTTACATTAGAACTGAGCAACTCAAAATACAGGAACATGGTACAACAGAATGTTCTACAGAGTTCTTTTTTTCAGGAATGAATGCATAGTTGTCAAGAGTTATCTTTGTGTAGCAGGAACTGAAGTTGTTGATGGTACTGTGGTAAAAACAAAGGGCAACTTCTTGTGGTGCGTTGACTCCATTTCTGGTGGGCTTCAAAGACAATGTAAATAGCTCTCCCTGAGAGCAGGCTACACCGGGTGCCTAGGCAGCCTCATCACACAGCCAGTTAAACCGCCATCAGTTGAAAGGAATGGATGGCAGTTCAAGGTCTACTTGAGTAGACTCTGCATTTCCACGTTCACACATTATTGCAATTTTACAGTCAAGGCGCCCCCAACCACTGCAAGGGGAAGATGTAAACATGACCTTAGAAACAATAGATTCTCTCACTTTCTCTAAGGGGAAAGATCTTACTCATTACCTGGTAAGCAAGATCCCTTTAATCTTTCTGAAGAGGAAGGAGTCCAGGCTATTCTTTACACCATGGGAAGCTCACGCTTTTTGCTCTGCTGCACCACCTGGGGGACACAGGTGTGTCCGTTCTCAGCCTCTGGCCGTCCTGAGGATTCTTAAGTGAGGTCCTTGGGTGTTGAGCTCAGTAAGCCAAAGTCTGGGTTTTCCCCATAGAAAGGCTACCACCCTCTTGAAAATATATCTTTCAGAAACCAGTTTAGCTGGTTCCATTGAGATGAATAGGGAAACGACCCAATGGAAGGACTGAAGTGGGGGCAGAGGGATGTGTGACAGTTATATTACTGCATCAGGAGCAGCTACACTGGACCTTTTGCTTTTCGCAGGAGAATATTGACTTACTGAATGCAACACACTTTCCGATCTACTTAACTGTGTTATTTAAATAAATTGCTTTGGTCTTGAAAAAAAAGCAACAAAAAAACAAAGGGCAAGAAATTTTTTCTTTTCTATTTTCCATCTTTCCAATGAAATATTACAGAACTGATTTCTGGCATATTTGAATATTAGAGAAGAGGAAGGATTAAAAGGTAGGGTTTGGAGGGGGAAGAAGGGATCTGATGAAGCAGGGCGTTGTGGTAAGGAATTTGACATTGCTTCTAAATACCATGGGAAGGCACTGGAGAGTCTGAAATAGAATGGGAGAATATGATCTACATTATGTTTTTTAAAAATATTCTGTGAGAAAGCTTTAAAGAAATACAGGTGGGAGGCAGAACTAACAGTGATTTATATAGTGGACTAGTGCAAAATCACTGGAGATGACTAGAAATAGAAGTTAGATCTGTTGATGGTTTTCATCCATGAAGGTAAAGAAAAGAGATCAATTAAAGATACAGTCTGAGTTTTAGAAAATTGCATGTGCTGTGTACTAAAACAAAAAAATTTAGGACAAAATTTTGGGGTAAAGATTTTTGTGTGGAGAAATAAGATTTTTATTTTTATATGTTTTATTTCAAATGTCTATTAGAGCACCATGTGAAGATGTCAAGTAGATGGTTGGATTTTGAGTCTATAGCTCAGGGGACCACTTAGAGATCGAAATCAGTTCAGTCCAGTTCAGTTGCTCAGTTATGTCTGACTCTTTGCTACCCCGTGGACTGCAGACCCCATGGAGTACATGGAAATACATGTTGGCAATGGTCAGATTATTTATAAAATTGTGTCTTAAGACATGGATCTGGAGGAAATCACAATCAAATATGCAAATAGTATAGATTTTTTTAAAAAAAGAAACTCATTTACAACAGGAAGAGCAATGCATAGCACATGTGATCCCAATTTTGTAGAAGAAAATGGATGTTAATGATTTTTATGGATTTCTAGTTGTTACTTGTATTTTCCCAGATGATTTTTTGTTTACTCATTTGTAATATCCCCATGAGTTTTGTTTTATGTCAAATAATGTTTGAACTATAACTTAATATAATGTTTCATAAATAGTAAATGAGTTCTAAGTGACTATGAAAGCTAATAATCCATACAAACTAGTAAACACATTCTTTAGTATTAATTATTTACCTTTTGCTAAAATTTAAAAAAAAGAAAAAGCCCTGATTAGAAATTATATAACCAAGTTTACACAGATACTTAGTCAAAGGTCAAACATTAAATTCTGTTCTCCTCACTCCCAATCCAGTGAATTTTCCCTTGCTCACTAAAGGCAGTGTCAGGTTCTGACTATTCCTGACCATCAACCATCTCTAGCCTAAATAGATGATCAAAATCTCTTTCATAGCAAAAAAGAAGCAAGCATTTTTAACCCCCTTGCCCACTGAAAGGTAATAATGGCACTGTATTTCATTCTTTGACTTTAATGTTTCATTGTGATCAACATTCTCTTCTAATTGTACAGCTACTTATTGATTTCTCATAAATCATCTAGGACATGAGCAGAAAGAAATTTTACTGAGGACAAAAAGATATGGTCTATATCATACTAGTATCATTATATCACCAAAAGCAAATTCAAGTAATTGTTTTAAGTACGAGAGTTGATAAGAATATTTGAAGTAAAAGAGAACTGGCTATTCTTGTCTTTAGGGACCCAGTAAAATGTATTCTATGGGTCTTTAGAAAATAAAACCGTTAACTAAAAAACTGAGTTATATAAAAATTCAAAAAATTATAGAAAACTGAAGCACAATTAAGTGTCAGCTAAACATAGAACAAAAAACTTGAAGTATTCTATTCTTATTATGCAGATAGTACACTAAGGCATCATCTTCTCAAAGTGTTTTTATAGGATGCTAATATTTTAAAAATATTTTATGGGCTAATAATTTAGGGAGCAGTGAATTAAACAAATCCAGACTTCTCAGAACTTGTAATGTGCCACTATGGGTTACTCATCTCTTAGCATTAAATATATTAGCCAGCATTTCTGAAATTTTTATGACTACAAATCTGAGCTTTGTAGAACCACAATTAGTGGGACATATTTGGAAAATGCAGCTCCAAGGAAAGAGTAGATTGAAGGACAATAGAGGCATACACCCTAAGCATAATTAGATAGACTTTATCATCTGTGACCTTGAAATTCATCACTTTTGTATTGGTCACTTAAAACCCTCATAAATTTTCAAGGTTGGGAAGGGCAAGTGCTATGTTAAAGGAACAAATCAAAACTGGCCCCAGGCAAAATGGTGCAGTAAAGCAAAGTCTGTTTTTATCTTTTTATCTTTAATGTCCTTAGATTTTCTTTCCACTCCAGACAACTCACTCAGGTTGTCATCCCTTCTCACCATCCCAGGATGCTTTTCTGAAACCCTTTCCCAGAAGAAGTTTAAAAATGTCCCGTTATATCTGCCTCCCACCACTCTCCCTGACAAAGAGCCAATTTCTGCTAAGGATACACCACCTCTGGCAGCACTTTGATTGCATTGTGTTTTAGATTACAAGCTTTGTCTACTGCTGCTGCTAAGTCGCTTCAGTGGTGTCCGACTCTGTGCGACCCCATAGACGGCAGCCCACCAGGCTCCTCCGTCCCTGGGATTCTCCAGGCAAGAATACTGGAGTGGGTCGCCATTTCCTTCTCCAATACATGCATGCATGCATGCTAAGTCGCTTCAGTCATGTCTGACTCTGTGCGACCCCATAGACGGCAGCCCACCAGGCTCCTCCGTCCCTGGGATTCTCCAGGCAAGAATACTGGAGTGGGTTGCCATTTCCTTCTCCAATACATGCATGCATGCATTCTAAGTCGCTTCAGTCACGTCTGACTCTGTGCGACCCCATGGACTGCAGCCAACCAAGCTCCTCTGTCCACGGAATTCTCCAGGCAAGGGTACCGGAGTGGGTTGCCATTTACTCTGTCTAGAGCCCTAACAAATGTACGGACTTACAGTATTTTAAGGCCTGTAATAAAAAGTAAGGAGTGCTACTTTTGGGCAAAGGGCCCTTGCTAGAAGGCTCTCAAATTATATTTTACTAGTTCCCTTCCATTTTGTCTATTATCAACACCAATACTGGAAAAAATATAAGCTCTCAGGAAAAATAGAGGTAAATGAAACTATAGAAGAACTCTGCCAGTTGAAATGGCAAGAGCTGTGATTGGGTTTTAGTCTTTTCTCTGTTACTAGTTTATTCTTTAATAGCTGATTCCATAGTGCCTCAGTATTCTCACAGGAACAATGGAGGCAATTTGTTTCACAGGACTGTTAAATTGGTAAAGTGAGATATACTGATAGATATGAAAGTGTTTTGAACAGCTGAAAGGCAACATTATGTTCTTTTCAGCAGCTTTATGTTGCATATAGGGAAATTAAGCTTGGAATTAAACTTTTCAAAATGGTCTGTTCATATATGATACAAAAATGAATCATAGAATATTAGAACTGAAAAGTATAATAGAGGAACTCATGACCAAAAATAACTTTAAGCAGGACTGTCTAAAGGTAAAGCTGAGAGTGAAATATAGTTGTCTGAATCTGGACGAGAGAGTTTCCTGCTGTGCCAGGGCACTGTGGGAGTGTACTTAATAATCCTGACATTGACAGCCACAGATGAGAAACACCGATATCATGATTGGGTCAGGAATATCAGTTTCTTGTCTGTTAATCAAGAACCAAGACTCATGATTCTATAACTTAAGAATTGTTGTTTAGTCGCTAAGTTGTGTCCAACTCTTGGTGATCCCATTGACTGCAGCCCTGCCAGAATTCTCTGTCTGTGGAATTTCCCAGGCAAGAATACTGGAGTGAATTGCCATTTCATTTTCCAGGGAACTTTCCCAAGCCAGGGATTGAACCTGCATCTTCTGCTTGGCAGGTGGGCTTGCTTTTTTGTTTTTTTAAACCACCGAGCCACCTGAGAAGCCTAGCTTCTAAATTAGTGATATGTTACTTCATAGATTAGCAGATAAATTAACATGTGAGAAAAACTCTCACTTTCCTTTTCCATCCTTTCCAGATGTAGGAATGAGTCCAAGATCTTTGTATACCTTGCTTAACTTCCTCATCTCTGCTCTGGCTGCACTGCCAAAGACATCTATTTTGACCTGCCTTCTATTTGCCTAAAGTCTTTAAAAAACTTTCTAAACACTGGTACATTCAGAGGTTTCACATCCTAAACCATGTTAAAACATCCCTGCATTAAATATAATTTGATGTAAAATAATTTATAAAGGATTTGTCTATATAAATTTATTTAAAAGAATGATTACTTGTTAAGCATTGGTTCTTGGGCAATCTCTGGGTTTGAATCCCAGGCCAACCATTTACCAGATCTATGACTCAAAACAAAGGGTGCCCTCAGATGCCTCAACTGTAAATTGATGATGCAAATTGTACTACCTTAAAGAATTAATGTAATAATAACTGAGCTTATAAAGAGCTTTAAATGTTGTTAAGAGGTTGTTGTTATTGTTGTTTAGTTGCTAGGTCATTTCTGGCTCTTGCCACCCCATGAACTCTAGCCCTCCAGGCTCCTTTGTCCATGGGATTCTCCCAGAAATAATACTGAAGTAGGTTGCCATTTCCTCCTCCAGGGGATCTTCCTGACCCAGGGATTGAACTCATGTCTCCTGCATTGGCAGGCAGATTCTTTACCACTGAGCCACCAGGGAAGCCTCTTAAGAGGTTTGTATAGAAAGTATACAAATATTCTTTACACAGTTCTTTCAGGCTTTCTTATGTTGGAAGTTTTTCAAAATAGCTAGAAAGTCATCACTCCCAACATGTAGCTACTATCAATATTGTTACTGTTGTTGGAATCAGTATGCATATTTGGAAATTCTTGGGAAGGGAAATCATCTAACTTTTACAAAGTATTTCAAATTTAATGAAATTTGTATTTAAAAATAATTTATTAAATAATTCATTTAATATAACTAGTCTTATATTTTCTATATACTTAATTAAACATTTATTAATTTAAACTTTTTACTTTCTGTATTTGAGACAGGAAATCTTGTCTGTTTGTTTACTTCCAATTCTTTGATATTTTCTGGAAAAGTAGATCTCTGAAAAGCTGGTAGCCTCTGTGCCTAAGGGATAGAATGGTCCTATATCTGTTTTGTTCTTATTTTTTAAGCAACAGATATTAAGCAAAGAAAGCAAAGTATGATAAAACATTTTCACTCTTCTTTCCTATTGCATTGGAGTCAATATTGTAATAAAAAGATAGGTACCCTGTCATATTGCCAGGGTGACAAGCAAATGAGAAGTTCAGTAGGAACAGCAATGCCTGTTGAAGAACATGTTGTTTCGTTTAACATCAGGCTCAGTGTGTAAATAACTACAAAAGGTATAACGGACAGACCAATGAAAAGGGCAAGAGAGGGAGCCTATGCAAATGGCAGCACTGGTGTGTCTTTCAGAGTCCTTATTCTGAAATTCGTATCCAGGCTGCAGAATTCACCTTACATCTGGCTGATCCAGACAGCCAAATGAGTTCTGAGATTTCTGTTTAAAAAGAGACAAATTTAGTTAACTCAAGGAACTTGCATCACTGAGCAGAACTGGGCTTGATGTAAGTGTTGATTATGACTTTCCTAAAAATGCGAGGCTCTGTATTTGGTGGTGATTGAGTGATTAGATATCTTCTGTCTTCTTGTGAGAAATTACTTTGACCTATTTTCTTAAGCTTATAGTCTTTACAGTCTCATTTCACTGAATTCTTATTTCAGGCACAGTCAGATCTGACATTAATACCAAACTCACTTAATTGGTGAGTCAGTCAAAAATCAGTTTTCTGGCAAGTAGCAAAATGAAGTGCAAGAAGGCAGCTAGTCTAGAGTGTGACAGGTACCTGCTCAAGCAGGAAGAGGAAGCAAAAGTTCTGGCAAAAAAAGGAGGAAAAGAATCTATCTAATGTGATAGGGCTTTGGAGTAAAAAATTTTCTATAGGAACATACCATATCTGATGAAACTTGAGGGGAAAAAAAAATAAGGATTGGGTTAGAGAAAATAATGCAAATTAAAAAAGAATAGTGACAAGTCAATGAAAAAATAACTATAAAAAACACTTTGCTTGGCTTTAAACTGAACAGTAGTCATAATGATGTAAACATTGATTATTAACTAAAAATGATGTTTCCGCTATACCAAGAATACAAGAGAAAGTAAATGTCATTGCCACGAAGATAGGATGACATTATGAAGATAAATTTGCATAAAAAACAGACACTAGATAGTGTCTTAGAGTAAGCAAATAGGGTTAGAATATTGAAAAATATGAGGTAAATACTGTAAGTTAAAAATCATTTTAGATGATTGAACCCATAGAAGGCAGGTGCCATTTGATTTCTTTTTTAAACTATGTACATGTATTACTTCATTAAATATTTTTAAAAGTAAGGAAAGTGTGACAATAATATTTTTATAAATTTTTCAATTTCATTCTTTGATCTTTCACATATTAAAAAAGTTGGTTACATGTTGGTTACTGGTTGAGGAAGTAGATGTTAATTTGGTATGCTTTTTTATAGATAGAGCTCTTAAGGGAAAACTGTTCAACACTGTGAATGGCCGGAGCTGTAGCCTGAAGGGTTAGGGTGTGACTCTGTTACTCTTCAACAACAGGGCAGCAGACACTATATTTCAGGTCCAGCAGCCAAACCAGGGGGCAGGAGGGAAGGGAGAAAGAACAGACTTGTCGTATTAGAGTTTAAGTTGTGAATTGAATCACTTTTGCATTTTCAAAATAGACATAATTACAAATTGTTTGCTTTTAATTCTAAAATACAAAATTTAAACATCGCTTTCACCATGAGTATTTTATTTATATTTCAATGTTTTGTGTGCTTTACTCCTGGATTTTCAGGCTTTTGGGGAATATGGCCTATTACCTTACAACAAGGGAGCAGGATTCAGCATGTGAAAAACACAGTTAATTGTCAGTAAAAGCTCAGGTGATGAAATGAACATCACAGATGTCAGGGAATGTGCAAGTCTGATTTTTATTTGTAAGAGATGCTTTCATTACCATCACATTCAGTTCAGTTCAATTGAGCCGCTCAGTTGTGTCCGACTCTTTGCGACCATCACATTAGTCAGTGATATATGCTTAAATGTGTTGATAGTTAGTTGATGCAGATCATCTGGCCACATTGTTGCTAATTGCTAGGTGAGCATATCTTCTCTCCTGCCCATTCAAAACATTGTCAGTAATCAGATTCCTGGTCGTTGTTAATTATTCTTTCAGTGAAAGTGGTAATGGAGTCATAAAAAAAAACACAGGGTTAAAAGAGATCATTAGGTCCAATGAAAGTGAAAGTGAAAGTCACTCAGTCTGTTCAACTCTCTGCAAACCAGTCCCTGGAATTCTCCAGGCAAGAGATACTGGAGAGGGTAGCCTTTCCCTTTCCCAGGGGACCTTCCCAACCCAGGAATCAAACTGGGGTCTCCTGCATTGCAGGCAGATTCTTAACCAACTGAGCTATCAGGGAAGCCCCATTAGGTCCAATGGCCTTCCATCATTTGACTCCATTTTACTTATCCCCTAGGAGATCCTCCTAGATGAACTTTAGGCATATTTCATTAAAATGTGTTATAACATCTTCATTTTTCTTAATATGAAGTTGACATTAACACAAGTTGATAATATGATATTTTTATTGATGTCCAATTAAAAGGTATTTGATTCTCTCTATTAATTCTCATTATCTTTACTGTAGCAAATAGTTAATCCTGTAGTGTGCAGGATTTTTTTTTTTCTTCTCTAAAGTAGTCTTCAGGCTGAGAACATAAGAGAAATATGGTTCATTTCCACTCACTCATGTCCAAGAAATGTTTAATTCAAACACCCAAAAGCTAGATGTCAACTTTTATCTTTAATAAAAATGTGTATATTTTGATTATGAAAGAAAATATTAAATATATAGGACACACAAGAAGTGCAAAAGTCTTTAAGCTAGACTGAATGTAGTGAAGAAATTTAACTGCTGGAACATAAGAGAAGCTTCTGATTCCAGAAGTAATCAATACAGCTTACACAAATAATCAATCTATTTATATTGCAATTTGCTCTTTATCTTTTAAAACACCCAGTGCATACATTAAAATTCATATATGTTCTGAAACAGTTGTTACATTTTATGGCTGCTTATGAGAATAACCGCTGAAAAATAAAACTAGTTCTGACAAGTTGGAAAGTCACAAAATTGACATTTCCTGATTGAGCACTAAACTTTAAAAAAAGTAAATAAAAACATCTGAGTATTCCATTTTGGTTGGCATTTAATTGGATGGAAGCAATAATAATAATAAGAAAAATAATAATTATAACTTATTACAAAGCTAAAGTGAAACAAGTAAAATCAGGATCCTCTAGAAAATTATTGCCCCCTTTTGATATTCAACATTTTTCCAGTAATAAAGAGGTGATAAATAAATTTGATGCCTATCTTGTCAGGAAGAAAGGATAAGTGGTTCACTTGTAGGTGTTTATTTCAACTTTCCAGCCATCTGAATATCGCTTAAGGCTTCCTTAGCTCACTCTAACCTCAGCCTGCTGCTGCTGCTAAGTCGCTTCAGTCGTGTCCGACTCTATGCGACCCCATAGATGGCAGCCCACCAGGCTCCGCTGTCCTTGGGATTCTCCAGGCAAGAACACTGGAGTGGGTTGCCATTCATCATCAAAAAATTTACAAACAGTAAGTGCTGGAAAGGGTGTGGATAAAAGAGAACCCTCCTACACTTTTGGTGGGAATGTAAATTGGTACAGCCACTATGGAGAACAGTATGGAGGTTCTTTAAAACATTAAAAATAGAGTGACCATATGATCCTGAAGTCCCACTCCTCGACATATATGCAAAAAAACTCATAATTCGAAATGGTACATTTACCCCAATGTTCATTGTGGCACTATTTACAGTAACGAAGACATAGAAACAACCTAAATATCCTTTGACAGAGGAATGCATAAAGAAGCTGTGGTAAATATATGCAATGAAATATTACTCACCCATAAAAGAACAAAACAATAATATTTGCAGCAACATGGATAGACCTAAAGATTGTCATACTGAGTGAAGTCAGAGAAAAACAATTATCGTATATTGCTTATATGTGGAATCTAAAATGATTAAATGAACTTATTTTCAAAATATAGAGGCACAGATGTAGAAAACAAACATGGTTATTGAGGGGAAAGCTGGGGAGGCGGGAGGGATATTGGGAGACTGGGATTGACATATACACCCATGTAAATATAAAATAGTTAACTAATAAGAACCTACTGTGTAGCATAGGGAACTCTTCTCAATACTCTGTAATGACCTATATGGAACAGAAATTTTAAAAAGAGTAGGAGGAAAAAAGAAAGAATTGACCCCTTTCAACATAAGTATGCTAGGTAGAATACAGGTTTCTAAGGAAAAAAAAATTTCACTTGATCAGTTAAGGACTGAGTCTCATTTTTGATGACTGTCAGAGTCCTTTCTCATTTCATCTCACAACCCAGCATACACAGAAACAGAGCCAATTTGCAATACTCTTAAGAATGACTGTCTGATATAATGAAAACTCTAAAAAATATAACCAGTTTATATCTGAGAAGACTGTGTTACACACAGACACACAGACATACACACACACACACCCATCCTCTAATAAATACATTAGTCATACCAACCTTGGACCACTGCAAAATGAAATTGAGGGACTCTTATCCCAAAGCAGAGAAAATGTATTGTTAAACATGCTAAATATGTATACTTTTTGCTTTCTTCCAAGTCCCTCTTTTGACCTGCCACAGCGTTTTTTAAATTTGCTAGTTAGTGTTGTTCTAAATTAAAATTTTTAATTGTTCACATGAATTTTACCATTTATTTTTACATTGTGCAGTACCAGTTCTAAATGCAAATAAAGGACCACTTAATTTATACACAGAATAACTGAAATTGCATAATTCATATCCTGTAGCTTCTATGTGCATATGTATTTCATTCTTACCAGAACAGTGAAAATGTTGTACAAAATTTACAACTGCCTGGATTTCACTCCTTGACATATACACATTCTACTCACAATCTTTACCTTTGGCTTTTTAACAAATAAGGAAGAATTGAAAGAAAAAAAGAACTGTAGGTGGCTCTATTTTTCCCTTTTATTTTATATAATTTTCAACGTAAGTGACTGGCTGCTAAATGAAAGTAGCACAAATAAGAAAGGCTATAATAATGTTCCTTGATCCAGTTCTTAGAACACCATTGCCTTCTTTCTATATTCAAAGCCAATTCGGTTCACATGGAAAGCATGACCTGTCTGGGCTGTCAACACCCTTACTTACTCAGCCATGGGCATAACACGTTTGCTAGATCATCTCACTTTGGATCCCTACCCTGAAGGATCGCTGGAATTCTGTGCTCGTGGGCACCATGAGACTCATGTGAGTGGGACAGCAAGAAATAGGTGACAGACACAGACATGCAATGACTCATGCCCATGTTCCAATATCCCACCAGACTTCAATTATAAAACAGAAATTCAAAAATAAGGTTGTTCAGGATTTTAAGAGTCACAAAAGAGCATCAAACTAATGCTGGGCATTTGTGCAAGCCCAGGTAATCCTACCAGGAGCTCTTGACTTGTATTTCATTTGTAGGTGCTTTTCCTCTCTCTCCTAGAAGGGACATGACATAGGGAAGATACTACCAAAAGATGTTGCTAAGTATTTTATAACACATTTTTATAGGTGCTCTAAGTTTGCAAGCACAGTAATTCTAAAAATGTTTATGCCCACTGTACATTTTCAGAAACAAACTGAAGGGAGATCAAAAACAATTAATCAAAGGCTAAAATTATTCAGTAGTTAGGGTCCTATTTTGAGAAAACCATACTCTTATTGATAAAGCCACTGTTAAGTGTTATTTTTTTTAAAAAAATTATATATATAAAATTTATTTATTTTAATTGGAGGTTAATTACTTTACAATATTGTATTGGTTTTGCCATACATCAACATGAATCCGCCACAGGTACACACATGTTCCCCATCCTGAACCCCCCTCCCACCTCCCTCCCTGTACCATCCCTCTAGGTCGTCTCAGTGCACCAGCCCCAAGCATCCAGTATCATGCAATGAACCTGGACTGGCGACTTGTTTCATATATGATATTATACATGTAATTGAAACTGCTACTCTGACTTAGAAAAAAGTAATATTTGAATCCTAATAGTCACAGGAAATCCAGTGTTCTGTAAAATTTTTAGTACCAGGCCTTAGAGACATCTTGTTTATATTCTGTTGCTACTGCCCATATTTAAACTTATGTTCTACAGTGTTTTGAGCCTTAATAAAATTGTGAGCCTTATAAAGTATGGTACTTAATAGAAGATGGTACTGCTTTAGAATTCACTCTTTGTCTCATTCTCTTTCAGTACATATTATGAAATTTAGTAACATTTTAGACTATAGACATGGGGCACTAAATAGCTGATTTACTAAAGATAAATGCACCACTGGAAGCTGAAGAGGAGGAATAACAGTTTTGTTTCTTTCCTAAAAAAAAAGAAAGAACGTTAAAGCTGAGGAACTATGAATATTATTTCCTTCTTCAACTTTGAAATAAATAACACTTGTCAGAGCCACAGAATGATAGGCTTTATTAGCGTGATAAATGACACAGATTTGGGAAAACTCATAAATATTGTATCCCATACTTATCGACTGAAGAATGTTGGGCAAGTTATTTTCTAAAGGCATGTTTGTTCTAATTACTTTGCACATTTTGCCTCACATCTTTGTTTCTTTCTTTTCTGGCCCATGGCAGAAATATAGTAACCATCATGATGAAATGTTTCAGGACACAGGATACAAGTGTGTTCTAGCCATGCTGCCTTGGTATATGCCTCTCTGATGAAATGAAGTCTACCTGGGAACACTTGTCCTTGGGGAGCCTTGAGATTGATTCAAAGATTGCCTAGATCAGACCTGGTAACCTTAGATTAATTGGACCATACCTGTATGTTGCTTGTTCATTCACTCACTCAGTCAACTAGTGTTTATTCAGCTTCGTGTTTGTGCAAGGCACGGTGTTATGGAGAATATAAACACGATGCAGGTAGGAGCCTTTACTTCAGATGGGCTTCCCTGGTGGCTCAGTGGTAAAGAATGCTCCTGCAGGAGGCATGGGTTTAATCCCTGCATCAAGATCCCCTGGAGAAGGGAATGCAACCCACTCCAGTATTGTTGCCTGGAGGATTCCATGGACAGAGGAGCCAGGCAGGTGGCAGTCCATAGGGACACAAAAAAAGTGGGCACAACTTAGCAACTAAAACAACAACAAGAGGCAAAGATAAGACATCTGTAGGAATGACTATCTCATAAGGTAGAAAGTGAAAATTACAGCCAAAAAAAAAAAAAATTAAGGAAGTTTAGGAGGGAAGATGGGATCCTTTATCCTATGTGCAAATTATGTGATTATGTATTGAGAAAGCTAGAGGCAATACAGTAAAATTCATGAGACAAATGAAATAGTAGTTAAGCTAAAAATAAATGCTAAAAAAATCAAAAATTTCTTACATAACAAACTGAACCAGGTCAGATACAAAGAGAAGATCCAATTCATAATGGTTAGGCAAAAAATCTACATATTTAGCAATAAAAGTACAATATCAAGGAGAATTTAGACATCTTGAGTTAGAATAAGTTGAATTTCAGGTAGAGGGAGCAGTATATGTAAAGGCTCAAGAACTGAGAAGCATCATAGAAGGGAAATAGTTTGTCCTTAAGAGCAACACCTCTGAGGTTTTAATATGCATATATTAAATGCATATGCATATATGTGGATCTTGTTAAAAAGCAGATTCTGATTCAGTAGGTCTGGAATGAACCTAAGATCCTACCTTTTATAAGCCCTAATGTAATGTCAGTGCTGCCAGTTTATTAGCCACACTTCAAGTAGCAGGGGTTTAGAGTGCATGAATCATAACCAGAGAAAAGCTAGGTGGAAACTTCTAAGTAAAATTAATGCAAGCTAAGAAATTTGATCTTTATTATGTAGAATGTAGAGATATCTGAAAATAGTAATTATGTTTATCAATGTTGAAGTGTTGTAAACTTAATAAGGAAGTAATGTTTAAGATGGATATGTTTTTCCTGAATTGAACAGTGTTTCTCAAAGAATGGTAAACACCTATTCTCCTAACTGAACCAGAAGCTCTTGGTATATGAGTACTCAGGAATTTATCTCCTTAACAACTTTCCATCCTGACTGAACATTTTGGAGTCACTGGACCATAATGTCCTCATAGTATATGTAACTTTCTCAGATTTGTATTACCAAGGTCCTCATGGAGGACTATATTGTACCACTCTCACAAACCATTTGTAACCCAGCTTTCATGAGTAATGTCTGAGTAGAAGAAGTTTTTATTGTAAATTCAGTTAAATAAGCCTAAGAATCAAACAATAAAGTGTCACAGTTATGCATAGTTTAATGTTTAAGAGCTGACTTCTCCCCCGTTTTTCCTGCCTTGGTAAGTTACATTATTATATACCCTTCTGTTTAACTAGCAACCTGAGAGGCATCTTTAACTCCCACATCTCCCCCATCTCCCATATCCAGTCATTCACTAAGTTCTGTAGATTCCACATTCCAAGTATATTTCAAATCTTTTTATATTCTCATTGTATGCCAGGCAATTACTATTACTTGCCTAGAATACTGCCAGAGCTTACTAACTGGTCTTGCCATTTCTTCTCTTTTCTCTTCTCCCCCAGTACAGACTTTACAAAGCAGAAAGAGAACTTTTAAAAATATAAAACTAATCCATCCATGCCCCTGATTAAAAATGTTCAGTGGCTACCAGTTCCACTTTAAATATAATCTGAACTCCTTATTCTGTCATGTAAGGCTGATTTGTTCCCTTCTTATCTCTAAATAATTCTTCACCCACCCACCAACCTTTTTATAGTTTCCTGGACTCCATCTGTCTATTTCTTGTTTAAGGGTCTTCACATATATTTGTCTCTTTGTTTGGATGACTTTTTTAAAAAAGGCATTTCCTAATCACTCTGTAGAGTGAAAGTCCATCTCATCCCCTAAACTTTATTACTGTAGCATCCCAGTGTCCTCCTGTATATTTTCTACATTTATAGTAGCGTATATCATTATCTGTTTTGTATCTATCCCCTCACTATATTGTTAACTCTACAAAGGCAGAGTTTATGTATTTTTCAATTCACTTTTATAAAGACAGCATTATTTTCATTAATTCAGCAAGTATTTGTTGAGCATCGAATATGTACCAGGTACTAACAAAATAGATGAAAATCTTGACCTCATGTAATTTATACTAGCTGTGAGAAAAAGACAACAGATAATGAAGTGAAATTTAAAGTATTGTGTCAAATGGTGGTAAGTGCTATGGCAAAAAAGAAGGCAAAAAAAGAAAAAGGTAATACAGCATATGTGCATGGTTTAATACATTAAATAGGGATGGTCTCATTCTAAATTAATACATGAAAGATTAATATATATTACCAAATATATTAGTGTATCACATATAATATAAACATATTAATATAAAATACTTATATCAATGCATAAATATGCCAAATATTACCGATATATAATATATTAATTATAGCAATATGGTTATAATATATAGATATATTTAATTAGTATATTTTATTAATTATATAAATATAAAATAATGCTTGTCATAGGTAATAATTATAAATTAACACCTATAATATTAAAAGATGAAGATATCAAAACTTAGAGAAGCAAACCAAGTCCATTTAACTGACATGGAAATAATAAAGAATGCAGTTAGATGGGGAACAAAACAAAATAATGAAACAAAAGGCATACAAATTGGAAAACAAGTGAAAATATTTTTTTTACATTCTTTTTTAAATATAAATTATTTATTTTAATTGGAGGTTAATTACTTTACAATATTGTATTAGTTTTGCCATGCATCGACATGAATCCACCATGGGTATACATGTGTTCCCCATCCTCAACCCCCCTCCCTCCTCCCTCCCTGTACCATCCCTCTGGGTTGTCTCAGTGCACCAGCCCCAAGCATCCAGTATCATGCATCAAACCTGGACTGGCGATTCATTTCATATATGATAGTATACATGTTTCAGTGCCATTCTCCCAAATCATCCCACTCTCGCCCTCTCCCATAGAGTCCAAAAGACTGTTCTATATATCTGTGTCTCTTTTGCTGTCTCACACACAGGGTTATCATTACCATCTTTCTAAATTCCATATATATGCGATAGTATACTGTATGGGTGTTTTTCTTTTGGCTTACTTCACTCTGTATAATCGGCTCCAGTTTCATCCACCTCATTAGAATTGATTCAAATGTATTCTTTTTAATGGCTGAGTAATACTCCATTGTGTATATGTACCACAGCTTTCTTATCCATTCATCTGCTGATGGACATCTAGGTTGCTTCCATGTCCTGGCTATTATAAACAGTGCTGTGATGAACACTGGGGTACACGTGTCTCTTTCAATTCTGGTTTCCTCCATGTGTATGCCCAGGAGTGGAATTGCTGGGTCATAAGACAGTTCTATTTGCAATTTTTTAAGGAATCTCCACACCGTTTTCCATAGTGGTTGTACTAGTTTGCATTCCCACCAACAGTGTAAGATGGTTCCCTTTTCTGCACACCCTCTCCAGCATTTATTGCTTGTAGACTTTTGGATGGCAGCCATTCTGACTGGCGTGAAATGGTACCTCATCTTGGTTTTGATTTGCATTTCTCTGATAATGAGTGATGTTGAGCATCTTTTCATGTGTTTGTTAGCCATCTGTATGTCTTCTTTGGAGAAATGTCTATTTAGTTGTTTGGCCCATTTTTTGACTGGGTCATTTATTTTTCTGGAATTGAGCTGCAGGAGTTGCTTGTATATTTTTGAGATCAGTTGTTTGTCAGTTGCTTCATTTGATATTGTTTTCTCCCACTCTGAAAGCTGTCTTTTCATCTCACATGCTAGTAAAGTAATGCTCAAAATTCTCCAAGCCAGACTTCAGCAATATGTGAACGGTGAACTCCCTGATGTTCAAGCTGGTTTTAGAAAAGGCAGAGGAACCAGAGATCAAATTGCCAACATCTGATGGATCATGGAAAAAGCCTCTTCATGAAAGTGAAAGAGAAGACTGAAAAAGTTGCCTTCAAGCTCAACATTCAGAAAATGAAGATCATGGCATTTGGTCCCATCACTTCATGGGAAATATATGGGGAAATAATGGAAACAGTGTCAGACTTTAGTTTTGGGGGCTCCAAAATCACTGCAGATGGTGATTGCAGCCATGAAATTAAAAGACGTTTACTCCTTGGAAGAAAAGTTATGACCAACCTAGATAACATATTCAAAAGCAGAGACATTACTTTGCTGACTAAGGTCCATCTAGTCAAGGCTATGGTTTTTCCAGTGGTCATGTGTGGATGTAAGAGTTGTACTGTGAAGAAGGCTGAGCGCCAAAGAATTGATGCTTTTGAACTGTGGTGTTGGAGAAGATTCTTGAGAGTCCCTTGGACTGCAAGGAGATCCAACCAGTCCATTCTGAAGGAGATCAACCCTGGGATTTCTTTGGAAGGAATGATGCTAAAGCTAAAGCTCCAGTACTTTGGCCACCTGATGCAAAGAGTTGACTCATTGGAAAAGACTCTGATGCTGGGAGGGATTGGGGGCAGGAGGAGAAGGGGACGACCCAGAATGAGATGGCTGGATGGCATTATGGACTCGATGGACGTGAGTCTGAGTGAACTCCTGGAGATGGTGATGGACAGGGAGGCCTGGCGTGCTGCGATTCATGGGGTTGCAAAGAGTCAGACATGACTGAGCGACTGAACTGAACTGATAGTTTCCTTTGTTGTGCAGAAGCTTTAATTTTAATTAGGTCCCATTTGTTTACATTTTCTTTTATTTCCAATATTCTGGGAGGTGGGTCATAGAGGATCCTGCTGTGATGTATGTCAGAGTGTATTTTTCACACAGCTAAAACAAATAATTTCAATATTTGTATGGAAATACAAAAAACCTTGAATAGCCAAAGCAATCTTGAGAAAGAAGAATGAAACTGGAGGAATCAACCTGCCTGACTTCAGGCTCTACTACAAAGCCACAGTCATCAAGACAGTATGGTACTGACACAAAGACAGAAATATAGGTCAATGAAACAAAATAGAAAGCCCAGGGATAAATCCACGCACCTATGGATATCTTATCTTTGACAAAGGTGGCAAGAATATACAATGAATTAAAGACAATCTCTTTAACAAGTGGTGCTGGGAAAACTGGTCAACAACTTGTAAAAGAATGAAACTAGAACACTTTCTAACACCATACACAAGAATAAACTCAAAATGGATTAAAGATCTAAACGTAAGACCAGAAACTATAAAACTCCTAGAGGAGAACATAGGCAAAACACTCTCTGACATATTTTATTTTTTTTGTTTTATAATATAAATTTTTAAATTTTAATTGGAGGCTAATTACTTTAAATTGTTGTATTTGTTTTGTGATATATTGACATGAATCTGCCATGGGTGTACATAATGTATTAATAGTAGCAATGCTACAACCTTATATATACACAGTTGCCTTCTGCAGGTTGAGTCCTCAAAGTGCATAAAAGGTTATAAAAATACTAACTGATGTATATTTGGCCAAATTTCCTTATACTATCCATTATATAGTGTAATTCTCTCTCTCTCTTTTTTTCTCTCTCTCTCTATATATACATATATATACATATATATACACATAAAGACCCAAACAATGGAAAATAGGTCAACTCTACCAAACAACTCTATACATTTAACATTGTACAACTCAAAGGTAAAAATTAATTTGTATGTAAAGGTAAAAAAATAAGTTTTGCATTAAAAAGTGAAAGTGTCAGATTAGTCAGTAAAATATGAAAAACAAAGAGGAATTTGCCCTATTCACTATTAAAATATATCACGATATACTGGTGCAAAAATCAGCAGAGAATGCAGTAGAATGAATTAAGAATTCAAAAATTGCACAGGATATGTATGAAGTAGAGTAGATAATGAAGTTGCTATTTTAAACAGAAACCATATGGCCCTAACAGAAGCAGAAGATATTAAGAAAAGGTGGCAAGAATACACAGAAGAACTATTCAAAAAACATCTTAATGACCCAGATAACCATGATGGTGTGATCACTCACCTAGAGCCAGACATCCTAGAATGTGAAGTCAAGTGGGCCTTAGGAAGCATCACTACGAACAAAGCTAGTGGAGGTGATGGAATTCCAGTTGAGCTATTTCAAATCCTGAAAGATGATGCTGTGAAAGTGCTGCACTGAATATGCTAGCAAATTTGGAAAACTCAGCAATGGCCACAGGACTGGAAAAGGTCAGTTTTAATTCCAATCCCAAAGAAAGGCAATGCCAAAGAATGCTCAAACTACTGCACAATTGCACTCATTTCAAGGCTAGTAAAGTAATGCTTAAAATTCTCCAAGCCAGGCTTCAGCAATACGTGAACCATGAACTTTCAGATGTTCAAGCTGGTTTTAGAAAAGGCAGAGGAACCAGAGATGAAATTGCCAACATCTGCTGGATCATGGAAAAAGCAAGAGAGTTCCAGAAAAACATGTATTTCTGCTTTATTAACTATGCCAAAGCCTTTGGCTGTGTGGATCACCACAAACTGTGGAAAATTCTGAAAGAGATGGGACTACCAGACCACCTGACATGCCCCTTGAGAAACCTGTATGCAGGTCAGGAAGCAACAGTTAGAACTGGACATGGAACAACATACTGGTTCCAAAAGAAAAAGGAGTATATCAAGGCTGTATATTGTCACCCTGTTTATTTAACTTATATGCAGAGTACATCATGAGAAACGCTGGGCAGAAAGAAGCACAAGCTGGAATCAAGATTGCTGGGAGAAACATCAATCACCTCAGATATGCAGATGACACCACCCTTATGGCAGAAAGTGAAGAAGAACTAAAGAGCCTCTTGATGAAAGTGAAAGAGGAGAGTGAAAAAGTTGCCTTCAAGCTCAACATTCAGAAAATGAAGATCATGGCATCTGGTCCCATCACTTCATGGGAAATAGATGGGGAAAGAGTGGAAACAGTGGCTGACTTCATTTTGGGGGGCTCCAAAATCACTGCAGATGGTGACTGCAGCCATGAAATTGAAAGACGCTTACTCCCTGGAAGGAAAATTATGACCAACTAGACAGCATATTAAAAAGCAGAGACGTTACTTTGCCAACAAAGGTCCATCTAGTCAAGGCTATGGGTTTTCCAGTGGTCATTTCTGGATGTGAGAGTTGGACTATAAAGAAAGCTGAGCACAGAAGAATTGATGCTTTTGAACTGTGGTGTTGGAGAAGACTCCTGCGAGTCCCTTGGACTGCAAGGAGATGGAACCAGTCCATCCTAAAGGAGATCAGTCTTGGGTGTTCATTGGAAGGACTGATGTTGAAGCTGAAACTCCGATACTTTGGCCACCTGATGCGAAGAGTTGACTCATTGGAAAAGACCCTGATGCTGGGAAGGATTGAGGGCAGGAGGAGAAGGGGACGACAGAGGATGAGATGGTTGAATGGCATCACCAACTCAATGGACATGAGTTTGAGTAGACTCCGGGATTGGAGAAGGAAATGGCAACCCACTCCAGTGTTCTTGCCTGGAGAATCCCAGGGATGGGGGAGCCTGGTGGGCTGCCATCTATGGGGTCGCACAGAGTTGGATACAACTGAAGTGACACAGCAGCAGCAGCAGCAGCAGCAGCAGCAGCAGCAGACTCCGGGAGTTGGTGATGGACAGGGAGGCCTGGCATGCTGCAGTTCATGGTGTCGTAAAGAGTTGGACACGACTGAGCAACTGAACTGAATATATATATATAGTGGGTTCAGGGGATATAAGGGAAGTCTCTCTATTGTCTACTCAATTTTGCTGTGAATCTAAAACTTCTCGAAAAATAAAGTATATAAAAAAGAGTGCATAGCTTAAGATTTTAATCAGAGGACATTTTCTACTATACTTTATGTGACTTTTTGAATGTGACTAATATATATGCTCTATTATATATATATATATATATATAATGAAAATAACAATTACTAACTCTTAATGTGTGAATATTGTGTGTGTGTCCATGTGTTATGTTTCCATTTTGTCTTGCCATGTGTTTTTCAAATATGTAGCTTAATTTGGAGTTACAATTATTTTTTGAAAAGCAATTGCAGAAATGCTATGATATAGTCAGAGATTATAGGAAGAGTATTAACTCCCCTTTAGTTGAATTACCCTCTGTTTAGTCTATTTTTCTATTAAGTTTTCAGAACAAAAGTACCATAACTCTTGAGAAAGTATTTACTAATTAAGGACTTTGGATTTTTGTCTTTAGTTATCTGCAGAGGGCAGCAAAGAGCTTCAGTTCAAAGACGAACATGTTGAGTTAGAGCAAGTTTAAAGAGCTGCTTTCTTCTCATTCAGCATCATTAGAAGCACTGTGAAACATGTCAAAATCAAAGTTTAGTTTGCTAAACTTACATGACTGCTGTACATGGAAGAGAGCAAGGGAACACACGGGTCAGATTCAGCTACTTGACTGTAGTCAAGGAAAGGTAGCAAATTAATACATTCAATGTGTCAATCATTTCATTAACACTACTCCAAAGTTTGATACCTAACAAAAGTAGTTTTTAAAAGATATTTTACTAAAATATTGCAAAATAAGTTGTAGTCAGGATTCTCACATGTACTGATTATGGTATTTTATAAAATTATAAACTTATAACCAAGGATGAGTAATGGTTCAAAATAAATTTTGTAATGTTTTAAGGTAAGTTTGGTCTTGAATGCCTTCCTGTTAATGTATCTATACCTCTAATTTTACACTTTTTTATTTATCAATTTATGATATAATAAAATTCAAAATATATCCAAGATACCATTAGCCCTCATATGTCCAGAGTAGCAATAATTCATTGTGCTCGAATTTGTTCTGATTCAGAGATACAGTTTCCCTTATAGGCAGTTTATGAAAATATGCTCTTGAGGTTGAGCCTTGTGGAATGGAGGAGAAGGCAGGAAGACTAGCAGAGGGAAAGGTCAGACTGCAGCACAGGTCACACTCATAGGTCTAGACTCTGGACCTGGAATGGTTCTTCACAATCATCCTAAATCAGGCTAAGAGGGTGAGGTCTTTATACTCTCACCTGAGTCAGTCGGAGTATGTGGGCCACTTTCAGGAAAGGGCATCAATTCAGTTCATTTCAGTTCAGTCGCTCAGTCATGTCCTATTCTTTGCGACTCCATGGACTGCAGCACACCAGGCCTCCTTGTCCATTACCAACTCCCAGATCTTGCTCAAACCATGTCCATTGAGTCAGTGATGCCATCCAATAATCTTGCCTTCTGTCATCCACTCCTGCCTTCAGTCTTTCCCAGCATCAGGGTCTTTTCCAAAGAGTCAGTTCTTTGCATCAGGTGGCCAAAATATTGGAGTTTCAGCTTCAGCATCAGTCTTTCCAATGAATATTCAGGACTGATTTCATTTAGGATGGATTAGTATGATATCCTTTCAGTCCAAGGGACTCTCAAGAGGCTTCTCCAACACCACAGTTCAAAAGCATCATTTCTTCCACACTCAGCTTTCTTTATAGTCCAACTTTCACATCCATACATGACTCCTGGAAAAACCATAGCTTTGACTAGACAAAACTTCGTCAGAAAGGGCATGGGCCTGGGCAAAGCAGCAAGTCCTTCCCTAAAGGAATATTTGAGTGGGACTTCCCTGTTGGCTCAGACAGTAAAGCGTCTGTCTACAATGCAGGAGACCCGGGTTCAATCCCTAGGTCGGGAAGATCCCCTGGAGAAGGAAATGACAGTCCACTCCAGTACTATTGCCTGGAAAATCCCGTGGACAGAGGAGCCTGGTTGGCTACAGTCCATGGGGACGCAAAGAGTCAGACACGACTGAGCAACTTCAGTTTCTTTCACTTTCCCAATATCCGTCACGGTCATGCACAGTAAAAATCTATCAAAATGCCTTACCCTAACACAAAGGGATGACATTTACTTAGAATATTTTATCTTTTAGAGTATTACCTCATTAATTCATGTTTAAGGAGGCTATTTTTTGCCTTTTCATACTGTTCATGGAGTTGTCAATGCAATTGAGGGGCGAAATATCAATAACCTCAGATATGCAGATGGCACCACCCTTATAGCAGAAAGCAAAGAGGAACTAAAGAGCCTCTTGATGAAAGTTAAAGAGGAGAGTAAAAAAGGTGGTTTAAAAACAAGCATTCAAAAAAGTAAGATAATAGCATCTGGCCTCATTACTTCAAATGGATGGGGAAACAATGGAAACAGTGACAGACTTTATTTTATTCAGCTCCAAAATCACTGCAGATGGTGACCGCAGCTATGAAATTTAGACTTGCTCCTTGGAAATAAAGCTATGACCAACCTAGACAGCATATTAAAAAGCAGAGACATTACTGAACTGAACTGAAGGAGGCTATAGGATTAACAGGTCTGTCTTAGTTCTTTACGTTCTGGTTTTTAATAGGTGAGATAGGTAATAAAATAGAATATTGAAGTGCATACTCTGCCCAAGGTTTACATTAAGAAAACAAGAACAAACACGGAATGACAAAAAAGAGAGTGACTATAAAGGAATGCATAACTGTACTTAAAAGAATAGTTTAGAATATATTGAGATCTTCCTCATTGAGGGAAATTCCTAGAGAACTAGGACTAAGGCAACATGGAAGGAGTCATTTGAGAGACTAACTGAATTGACTTTGGTAATTATAAAATATACTCTTATTAAAGTTATATGGGCAAACAGAAACATAAGGAAGAGAATTAAAATTGCCCATAATTTCCCAACCTAGGGAAAACTGCTAATGATGTTGTAATTTTCCTTCTAATCATTTTTCCCTCCTGACAAATTATAAATCTGAATAAACTTTTATTCAGATTTTCTTACGTATAGAATGTATTTTTTCCTATTCCATTAAAAAGTATTCAAAGGAAAACATACATCTACCATAGGTTGCTTCATTTATTTGGCTTATGGAGCATATAATTACCACCATTACAAATAATGATAAGATAAATAGTGACCATGGTTCATATTTTAAAAATCACAACCTCTCATTAAAAATTACATTTCACATGACAGTCTAGAACACACGTGACACACATATGTGTTTGCACATAGACCTATAACTGAAACAAAAGTGTCGAAAGTAATTTTCATCCTTAACATTTGTGATGAATTCTAAGATATCCTATTCTGTCCCATATCATCCCATTTAATTCGGTTCTATTTCAATTTTTTAAAAAAGTAATTATTGTCCACTAAATTGGTTTAAAATTGTTATTAATAGTTTTGAACCCAGTGTCAGGAAAACATGATTTACTGAATCCTTGTTTTGCAAACTGTATTTAAATGGCAACCCACTCCAGTACTCTTGCCTGGAGAATCCCATGGACGGAGGAGCTTGGTGGGCTACAGTCCACGGGTCGCAAAGAGTCGGACATGATTGAGTGACTTCACTTTCACTTCACTTTCTTATATTTTAGAATTAAAATATGTTAAAGAAGTATAAATTCTGTTCCATTGCTGTTGATTTGTGGAGAAGGCAGTGGCAACCCACTCCAGTACTCTTGCCTGGAAAATCCCATGGACGGAGGTGCCTGGTTGGGATGCCGTCTATGGTATCACACAGAGTCAGACACGACTGAAGCGACTTAGCAGCAGCAGCAGCAGCAGCAACAGCAACAGCAGGACAGGTTATTTCCTCTTTAAATTTTCAGATTTATCTAAGCTAGTCTTGCATGTTTGGTTTTCAGGTTAACTTAATCATTCTGTCTCAAGTTGTAATTTTGACAGATGTACCCTGTGGGCTCCTGACACCTCAGTACTGCTCTTTAGGCCTTGTCCCGGCACATACTTCCTAGGAATTTACAGCCAAGTACAGTTTCTGCTTCTAAATCACATAGCATCTATTGAAGCACTAAACCTTGGAATCTTTGCAGTACAGTAGGCCTCTAAACAGATATGACTGTTGTCTTTATAAATAGGGAAAACTTGGAGAAAGAGACATGCACATATAAAGAATGTCATGTGAAAGTTGAAATTATATTGCTATAACGAAGGAACTATCAGAAACTGGAGAGGTCTAGAACAGATCCTTTCCAATGGCCTCAGAAGGAGCATGGCTTTGCTGTCACCTTGATTTCAGATTTCCTACCTCTAGAACTGTGAGACAATAAATTACTGTTGTTCTAAGTTACCCAGTTTGTGGTACTTAGAAATTATGACAGCAAAAGCAAACTAAGACATTCTTCAACTGTATCCAATAATTTGATTGATTTTACTCTTTAAAAACAAACATGAAACCTTTCATGGTTTATGCTGTACATTGTGAACAAGTGCCCCATAGAATGAATTTTAGGTAATTGTTTTGTAATTGCAACACAATATAAATGTTAAGCTACTAGGAGCACTGGCTAACGGAATGAGTATACTCTATATTATTCTCATTTTAAGTAATACTCATTTTCTTTCATTGAGTTTTCTTTTAATTAAGGGTCAAATTTTTGACAACATTCCTGCAAACCACTTACTCCCGTTGATCTGTATATCTCAAGCAGTGCAGTTTTTTAAAAAACTGATTTTTTTAACACTCATTATTATTGAATTAAGTGAAGTATGAAATAGTTAATTGTAATCGTGTGTGTTTATAACAATGAACATTAAGCCCCCCTTTTATCCAAAAGTTTAGGAAACAGTATATTATAAATAATCCAGTGATTTGGATAACTAAATGTTTAAGGTATTAAATACATCTAATTGTACTATCTCCAAATATATATTAACCTAGTAACCTAGTTTTGTTTTAGAATACATATTGGGAACTTATAGTACCTTAAATTCACCCTAGAAAAAGTAATTATTCTTGAGTTTTGGAGGTAGGTGAGATGACCTGTTGCTTAACCTTTGCAGTTATTTAAAATCTGCACAAAATATATTTATATAGCCCTATCTTAGTTATTACTTCCCCAAATTAAGGAAAATTGAACTTTGAATAAGCACTAAATTGAAATGAACATGTTTAATTTAGTGAAAATAGGGGGACCATTGATGAGTATTTATGGGATGGCTTCTGGGCACTGAAAATGCAAATTTAAAAATGAAAAATGAAAAAAAAGGGGGGAATAATAAGCACCCTTCCTGCAAAGATTTTATTGAATTTAACAGTTATGGGTCTTCAGTGTGTTTTGTTGTTAATGTGGCTATTGGTTTGGGTATAAGTTTTAATCTTCTTTTAAAACTTAATTACAAGTCCAGTTAACTGTGTGACACTTTGATAAACGTTTCAAGTTTAAAAAAGTAATAAAGTACCCCTGCAAGGAGACTTCAGCTAGGCATTTAGATACATTATTGGAACTCAGTTGGGCCAACACAAGTGCTGAATGCATGGCTATAATCAGGACAGAGAGGGTTCCAGCTCTGTTAGTAAGACCGTTTTGATAGAAAAATTAATTGCTGCTCTAAAGTTTCCATGTCAGTAAGAGAAATTCTTAAAAATCTATGTATTTGAACATTTAGAACCATAATATTCCAAAGTATAAATCTTATGGTTGGTAAGTTTTGAAGACCTGTTGTCTCTTGCTCTAAATGCTGAAATAAACATTAAAATCAAAATAAGAACCATTTATTCAAGTTTCCTATATCAAAATGCATTTTTCAAATTTTCCTTTCTCAAGAAATGAATGGGTACCAATCACAATTGTGTGAAATTGATCTAACTCAGTCCATGGGGTCGCTAAAGAGTCAGACACGACTGGGCGACTTCCCTTTCACTTTTCACTTTCATGCATTGGAGAAGGAAATGGCAACCGACTCCAGTGTTCTTGCCTGGAGAATCCCAGGGACGGGGGAGCCTGGTGGGCTGCCGTCTATGGGGTTGCACAGAGTCGGACACGACTGAAGCGAATTAGCAGCAGCAGCAGCATAGAAAGAACCCTGAGGAAGACCAAAATGTAATGAGGGACAAAAAAAGGCAAAGGAACTTGGAAAAGGCACCCGAATGGAAGAGGAAAGTGAAAGGAAGATGCAGATCTTGTGATGTCCGTCACTGATGGCAAGGGTGGGAAACTTATTAACTAGAAGGGAGGGATCATTCTGCAACCCCAGTGGAATATTGATTCAGGCAAGGGCTCAACAATGGATGCTAATTCCACTAGGTGAAAGATACATTCCAAAATACTACCCCCACTCAGTTCAGTTCAGTTCAGTTCAGTCGCTCAGTCGTGTCTGACTCTTTGTGACCCCATGAATCGCAGCACGCCAGGCCTCCCTGTCCATCACCATCTCCCGGAGTTCACTCAAACTCATGTCCACCAAGTCAGTGATGCCATCCAGCCATCTCATCCACTGTTGTCCCCTTCTCCTCCTGCCCCCAATCCCTCCCAGCATCAGAGTCTTTTCCAATGAGTCAACTCTTCGCATGAGGTGGCCAAAGTACTGGAGTTTCAGCTTTAACATCATTCCTTCCAAAGAATACCCATGACCGATCTCCTTTAGAATGGACTGGTTGGATCTCCCTGAAGTCCAAGGGACTCTCAAGAGTCTTCTCCAACACCACAGTTCAAAAGCATCAATTCTTCAGCTCTCAGCTTTCTTCACAGTCCAACTCTCATATCCATACATGACCATTGGGAAAACCATAGCCTTGACTAGACGGACCTTTGTTGGCAAATAATGTCTCTGCTTTTGAATATGCTATCTAAGTTGGTCATAACTTTCCTTCCAAGGAGTAAGCATCCTTTATTTTCATGGCTGCAATCACCATCTGCAGTTATTTTGGATTCCCCAAAAGTAAAGTCTGACACTGTTTCTATTGTTTCCCCATCTATTTCCCATGAAGTGATGGGACCAGATGCCATGGTTGATTACTAATTTCAGAGCGGGTAATATATGCTCACTCACTAAGTTGTGTCCAACTCTTTGTGACCCCAAGGACTGAAGAATGCCAGGCATCCCTGTCCTTCACTATCTCCCAGAGTTTGCATAAATTTATATCCATTGAATTGGTGATGCTATGCAACCATCTCATCATTTGTTGCCCCTTTTCCTCCTGTCCTCAATCTTTCCCAGTTTCAGTATCTTTTCCAATGAGTCGGCTCTTCACCTCAGTAGCCAAAGTATTGGAGCTTCAGCTTCAGCATCAGTCTTTCCAATGAATATTCAGGGTTTATTTCCTTTAAAATTGATTGGTTTGATCTACTTGCTGTTCAAGGGACTCTCAAGAGTTTTCTCCAGCAACACAATTCAAATGCATCAATTCTTCAAGTTTCAGACTTCTTTATGGTCTAACTCTCATATCCATCCATCCATGACCCCTGGAAAAACCATAGCTTTGATTACATAGGTGTTTGTTGTAAAAGTGATGTCTCTGCTTGTTAATATGCTGTCCAGGTTTGTCATAACTTTTCTTCTAAGCAGCAGGCATATTTTAATTTCATGGCTGCAGTCACCATCTACAGTGATTTTGGAGCCCAAGAAAGTAAAATCTGTCACTGCTTCCACTCCTTCTATTTACCATGAAGTGATGGGCTGGATTCCAGGATCTTCATTTTCTGAATGTTGAGCTTTAAGCCAACTTTTTCACTCTCCTCTTTCACCCTCATCAAGAGGCTTTTTAGTTTCTCTTCTCTTTCTGCCATGAGCGTGTTATCAGCTGCATATCTGAGGTTGTTGATAATTCTCCTGGCAATCTTGATTCCAGCTTGTGATTCATACAGGACAGCATTTTGCAAAATGTACTCTGTATAGAAGTTAAATAAGCAGGGTGACAATATACAGCCTTGACACACTCCTTTCCCAACTTTGAACAGTCCATTATTCCATGTATGGTTCTAACTGTTCCTTCTTGACCTGCATATAGGTTTGGTTTCTCAGGTGGCAAGTAAGGTGGTCTGGTATTCCCATCACTTTCAGAATTTCCCACAGTTTGTTGTGATCCACACAATCAAAGGCTTTAGTGTTTAGCGTAAAGCAGAAGCAGATGTAGATGTTGCAGAAGTAGATGCTGTCCTAGAATTCCCTTGTTTTCTCTATGATACAACAAATGCTGTCAATTTGATCTGTGGTTTCTCTGCCTTTTCCAAATCCAGCTTGTACATCTAGAAGTTCTCAGTTCACATACTGTTGAAACCTAGCTTGAAAGATTTTGAGCATTACCTTGCTAGCATGTGAAATGAGCAGAATTATATGCTAGTCTGAACATTCTTTGACATTGCCCTTCTTTGGGGTTGGAATGAAAACTGACCTTTCACAGTCCTGTGACCACTGCTGAGTTTTCCAAATTTGCTGACATGTTGAGTACAGTGAGCTACAGTTCATGAGGTCACAAAGAGTCAGAAACAACTAACACACACACACACACACACACACACACGTTTGTTTAAAAAGAAAAACTTGGCATACATTACCATTACCAAATGATCAAACTTAACTTTTTTAATATTTAGGCCTCTGACATTAGAAACCTTCTTGTGGGATGTAATACGAAGTAATAAATATCATCTATGAAGAAATTCCCAAAAAATGTTTAAACTGTATCTCACTAAACCTGTAGCCTTAACCTTCAGGTTATAGCAAACACAGAGAATTTAAGAATAATATATGAAAATGCAGAGATACCATCAGCTAAATCTAGCATGTAACCTGCACTCTTCAAAAGGTTAGTATCATCATGGGAAAAAATAGAATGACCCTTCAAGATTTAAAAGAGTTGAAAGAACATAATAAAATGCACTTTATGATACTTGCTCTTACAATGAATAAAACATCTAAAAGATATTTTAGGTTCAATAAAGCACTATGAATGTGTACTGGGCGGCAGATTATATTAACAAATTATTGTCAGTTTACTTAGTTGTGATAATGGTTGCAGAAAAATGTCATTATTTTTAGAAGATACAAGCTGAAACATTTGAAGGCTTCTGCATGTCATAATAGCCACAAGTTACCTGCACAGTTGTTGAGCAAAACACATACCCACCCATGCCATTTAGCCAATGGCAAAATGTTAAGAATTGAAGAAGCTATGTGGTGGGCATAACCATTGTATACTTTAAACCTCTCACTATGTTTTAAAATGTTTCTGATAAAAATGTGGAGTGGCGGGAGGTCAAGAGGAAGAGTGTAAATGCTGCTGAAAGATTCAGGAAGATAAGGAGGCTATTTTATCAGCAAGTTTATCAGCAAGATTAGGCAGGAGAGAGGTTTCTGTTGTGAGAACAGTTTTAGCCATTTTACAAGGGATTTAGGAATAAACTAGACATGAGAAAAGCAAATAGTAAGTGTAGATGGTGTTTAGAAGAAGTTTAATGGTTATGAACTAGAAAAAAAAGAAGTCTGAAAACTGAGAGAATCAGATTTGAAAGAGAGGTCCAGCAAGATGAGGACCTTTTTTGCTGTTTCATTTGTATTTTTTTGATTTGGAGTTTGTTTTTGTTGTCGGGTTTTTGTTCTTGTTTAGCTTACTGTTATCTTGTTTTGACAGAGAAAGAAGTGACTGTTTCAATTAATAGGGAAGAGTCAGTAGAGAGGAAGAGGTTGAATAGGAAGAAGAAGCACTAGAAAGGCTGCTTCAAAGGTTTGGGAACTGGATGTGAATAAAGAACCAATACAAAAGTGCAGAAACTGATTTTATCTGAAATTTGTGAAGCCTTAACTTCAGGGCCCTCACTTGAATAATCCTTCCTATACTTATGTGTATTAGGTCGCTTCAATTGTGTCTGACTCTTTGTGACCCTATGGACTCTAGCCTGCTAGGCTGCTCTGTCCATTGAATTCTCCAGGCAAGAATACTAGAATGGGTGCCATGCTTTCTTCCAGAAAATGTTCCTGACCCAGGGATCAAACCCGTGTCTATTATGTCTCCTACATTGGCAGGCGAGTTCATTACCACTAGTGCTACCTGGAATGCAGGGTCCTTCAACTGATTTCTGATTTTCATTCTTTTTTTGGAAGAAGGCTTCCTAGATTGTATAAACTTCAGACCCTACAAAACCTGGATTGACAGTGGTAGGAAAGTATTCAATAAAAACAAAACTCTGTAAACCTCTTGTGTATATAAATTAGAGCTTCTCAAACTTCAGCAAGCTTGAGAATCACCAGGATATTTGTTAAAACAAAGCCTTCTGAGTAGTACTATACTCTCACTTTACTGATAAATAAACTAGCACTCAAAAATCACCTTACTTCCCTAGATCTCAAGCTGTTGGTGGCCAAGTTGGTACAGATCTCATATACCATGATTTCAGTAGTCTTTACTCTGCTATCACAGAGGAAAATAGAGTATTAACTTCTATTATTTGTATTATCAGAAAACATTTACCTATCTTTATTAGGAATATGAAAAAAAATTAGTCTTAATGACTTCTTAGAGTAAAATTCAAATTTTGAGACATATAAATTCAACTCTCCAAACGTTATTCTTTGCTAAGGATCCCCTGCAACCACCACCATCCTGTTTTTTTAATAGAAACATTTCAGAGTTGTAGATAACATAGAACTTATTCCTGATACCAGGAAAGATTAAAGACAAAATAACAGAGGGCAACAGAGGATGAGATGGTTGAATACCGCCACCAACTCGCTGGACGTGAATTTGAACAAACTCTGGGAGATAGTGCAGCACAGGAAAGCTTGGTGTGCTGTGGTCCATGGGGTCACAAAGAGTCAAACAAGACTTACTGACTGAACAACAGCAAGACCTTATCCTGAATGTACTAGTTTTCATTGCTTCACAACAAGCTGCCATAACCATAGAGGCTTAAAAAAAAACCACATTTATAATCTCATGGTTTCCATGGGTCAAGAATCTAGACACCAGGTAGCTGAGCTGTCTGCTCAGGGTCTTATCAGGCAAAAAGTAAGGTGTTGACCAAAACTTCAATCTCATCTGAAGGTTGGGATCTTCTTCCAGGTTCATTGATTGTTAATAGAATTTCATTCCCTATAGCTGAAAGGCATTCTCAACTGCAAGAGACTCCCTCTTGTTCTCTGGCAAGTGTCCTTCTCTACAATGTGGAGATGTTCTTTTTTTTTTTTTTTTTATGGCTAGAAAAACATCTCTTCCGTTGGCCAAGGCAGAATCATGTAATCATAACCCAATTATGAAAGTGACTCTCCCTTTTGTTCAACAATGCAACCTAATCTAGGGAGTGACTATCCCACCATATTCATAGCACCATCCATGTTCAAGAGGAGGAGATTATACAGGAGTATGCTCCAGGGGTGGGAGTGTTGGGGACCATTTTAGAGTTCTGTCTACCCTGTACCAAGATATCTAAAAAGTTACATCTAGGCATTTCGCACTTAGTAAGACTTCAGTATTTTCTAATAGCCATATTTCAAAAAAATCTTTGAGATATTTTTCTTGTCAGTGAAGATTTTCCTCTAGATGCTTGTTTTAAAAGTTTTAGCAATCAAAAACATAGGACAAGCATTCCATTCTTGGTTAAACAATGAGTTTGCTCTCTGTCTTTGATAGGACTGTAATTGCCTCCTTTGATAATGTTGCTCCTTATTTTTAAAGAATCCATAATTGCTTTCCTTTTGGAGATTATTATCCTTTGAATATGTATATTTCTGTAAATATTCAGCACTGTTACTGTCTTTAAAAAAGAAAACTAGGATCCTGTCTGACAGTTGAACAGGACATGAGTTTAAAATTTAATATTGTGTTAGATTTTTTTAAAAGCTGTGAATATAATAATAAAAATTAAAACACATATGGGGAGTATGTGTCTGTGGCAGATGTAAGTGTTAATTATGTTGTCAGATAGAAGAGTGAAAATTCAACCTCCTGAACTTGGGTCTTGGCAGGTTGATCAAGTATCTGATTTTTTTTTTCCTATATTGTTATTGAAATACATTTATTTGTAGTCCTAAATATCTTTGTTCCTGTAGATTTGTTTGTTTGTTTTGTTTTAAATATGGGAATGCAGTAAAATCAGACACACTCTTTTGTATCCCAGAACTGCATGGGTTAGCAGACAACAGAGGGTTTTTAAAAGCTGAATAGTGTGAACCGGATGCTTCAAGAGTATCTAGGGCTTTGATCACAGTGGTAAGCCTTCAAAAGTTAGAGGATTTCTATTAATATAGGGCACATTAAAAGCTATGGTTTTGCCTTTGGGGACTTAAAGGTATTAATCAGTTTCAATACTCACCAGTAAATATACCTATCAGTTAAGCTTAAATGCAATGAAATTTTTTTTAGAAAAAGAAAATGAAACCTAAAGTAACCATTTAGCTAATGCTTAAGATATGTGAGATGTTTAGTTTCTAAGTATTTATTGTGATTGACTATGATTAATAATAAGACTGAGTTCCCTAACATTCTGATTTTTAGGAACAGAGGATTTTTCATGTGGAAATTTAGTAGTTATTATTTTCAAAATCAGGAAATGTAGTAACAAACTTTCATACATGATTGGCTTACTAATAATAGTCTGATTTTGAAAGATTTCAGGCAGAAGCTACATTCCATTTTTTATTCTAAATGGACTATACCAACTGTTTGCATTCAAGGCATCTCTAATCTGCATACTGAGGCCAAAGTAGATCTTTTCAAAAAGTCTTTTTAATGCTTCTTTACCCATTGGTCCTTTGGTGATTATTTAATATTTTTAGGAGGATAGAGATGGAATCCTCAACAAGGCCCATGAAGTCTTGTAATTTGGCCCTGTATCTACTTCAGCCAGAGATTATTACATGCCATTGTTACTCTTATTATAAACTTAAATCACATTGGCATTTCCTTTCTAGTTCCTTGAAAGAGGTATATACCATGCCACAAGAACTTTGCACTTGCTAGTATAGTTATTCTTCTGTGGCTCTCCCCTCCTCCATGTTTTAGATCTGGTCTTTGACATCCTGGGGTAAGTGTCCGTCTCTGAATGCTCCCTCCCTACTGGATCTAGGTAAATTTATTTGTTGCCTGGGTATATGTAACCATAGAATTCCATCATTTCCAAGTCCTGCCCTCAATTTGTAATTATACCTTTATCAGTAAGCTTGTTTAATCAATATCTTTCATGGCCCTGCCACACTAGTGTAAACTCTAAGAAGTCAGAGACCTTGTCCTCCATATTTGCTACTTGGTCTCCAGGGTCTGAATGTGCTAGGTCACTTCAATCCTGTCCAACTCTTTGCAACCCTATGGACTGTAGCCTGCCAGGCTCCTCTGCCCATGGGATTCTCTAGGCCTTTCTCCAGGCTTGCTTCTAGCACTGTGCTAAGTATATAAAAAAACAATGAATGAATTCTTGTTGAATGAATACATGCATGATTCAATAAATGAATGGATAAGTGTAAGAATGTACGGATTTGATTCTTCATGACCTCAGAACATTGACCATCTTAATTAAAACTACACCTGCAAATATGCTGCATGTAATCAATGCATAGAGCAAAGTCAGCAACCACTCTACCCATTGACATTAAGACTGTCCCATGCCTACTAACTAGCTGGCATCATTGCTATTATTTTGATGTGCCTTGTGAAAATTTTAATAAAGCAAAAATAACAAAGACAGATGGTGACCCAAACACATTATGGAATGCTAACCCAGTTTCCATTCTTTCCATAGGTGAACAAAACATAAGAAAAAAAAATAGATATACATGGCCTGAAGGAAATTGCACAAGCCAGAAGCAAAATAGATTTGGACTAACAGAATGGTTTAGCTTTCAGAAGGCATTTAAAGGAATAAATGAGCAAGACATGATTCAAGGCAGGTAGTTGGTATTATCAACTTAAAAAAATTATTCAAAACCTTAAAATTGAGAGTTATGTTTTATTTGGTGGGAATTTTTAGGACATTAAGCCTGGAATACAGCATTTCAAGTGACCCTGAGAGAACTGCTCCAAGGAGATGAGGAGAGGAGCCAGGTTACATGGAAGTTTTGCAACAAAGGGCAGGTAGTTTTAAAATCAAAAGATTATTGTTAATTAAAGAAAACCAGATATCCCAAGTTAAGGAATTTAGTGTTTTTCTATGTATGGGAATATGCAATCGTTCCTTTCAAATGCATCTCAGCTATCTGGGTCAATATCCAATGTTTTTTCCGTCCTGAGCTCCCTTAGGGCTCACCATAGGGAGTGGCTACAGTCTGATGGCTGCTAGATCTGCTATTCTTCTCCTTCCTAAGTGCCCTTAAAACTCACCAGCTCATATTGGAGAGCTACAATCACTGATGGCCATGACATCCTTGTTTACTCATATGCCAGGGAATAGTCCATTTCTCAATATATAAGAAAAAAGAAGAAATGGCAGAAGAAACCAAAAGTCCAAAGGTAATGTTGGCCAGGAGTGAGTGAAGAGGCTGAATATTCAACATGATTTGAGGTAGCTAGAGAACAGTTGATAGCCTATTTTCAGAAGCCCTTCCTTCTTGAAGTAATATTTCTACCAACTTAAAACTTTTCCTTATAGATTATGGTCTGGCATTTAAATTTCTGTTTTTCTGAAAGCATAAGAAAATGAAAGTAAATGCAGTCATTAAATTTTTTTTTTTCTTAAACATTATTGAATGGTGACAGTGTGACTTGGTCTGGCAATTTTTAGTAATTCTAGATGGGAATATCTTTCCAGTTTATTTGTGTTTCTAATGTCATTAATAGAAAGACATTCTTCATAGACAGTCAAAACACAATCAGTGTAATCAAATTTATAATAAAGTGACATTTTTCAACAGTCAAGAAAAGTAAGGTTGACATGTAAATGTCATCCAGCAAAGCTGATATTCTAGGTTTTCTTTGCTCTTTTGTCAAATGCTGAAATCAAGAATTTTTTGTATCACTGAAATTCAATTACTATTTCAGTGAAGACTTTTTAAATTGCCTTTGAAAATTTAAATGTAGAAATTTTATCTGATTAGGATAAACTGAACTAACTTTAACTTGATAAAAGATATCCAAAGAAACATTATCTATAACCCCTATCAGTTGTGAATGAACATCTATAAGTATATTGCTTTCTTAAGTAGAAAAAAAAAAAAAAAAAAGGTTCCAAAAGAGTAATGAACAGAAATTAAGGTGCAAAATGGAAAGCATATTTAAAAGTGGGATTGATAAATTCAGTGGCAAAAGATGGCATATAGTGCTTATTTTCTATTTCTTTCTTTAATTGAGCTTTTCTGTTTATTATTCTGTTTTGGTATAGAAAACACCACAACTTTTATTTCATATAATAGTTTGCCAGTGAAGGGTAGCCTTGGAAGTAATGAGGCTTTATTAATTAATTTAATGCTTTACATAAACTCCTTTAGATATATCTCTGCTTCCTCTTCTTTATAACCTGTTTTCCACTGAAGTCAACTGTCAATCTGATCCTATAATTCTTTTGCTTAAAGCCCTGCCATTGTGGCTTTTACTGTGTTCACTATTGGCCTTACCTCTGTTCACCTCAGTTTCTTCCTAGTCTTTCAGCCACACCTGCCTTCTCTTCATCACAAGAGCCAGCTTCCTCCCTCTTTCTCAGGGCACTTTACACATGCCTTGTCTCCAACTGGATGCATTTTCCCTCTTATTCATCTAGTTACTTCTCAGGCTTACATCTCATGCCTGAGCTCAAGGCAGTTCCATGACTGACTATGCCCTGCTCACCCTGCTATGTGATTTCATGATTCCAGGAGAGATTCCTTCAAAGCATTTATTACAATTTTTGTTATTCTTTCATAAAGCTGTTCCATTATTGTCTGCACACCACTAGATAAACTGTGAGCTCAATGAAGGCAGGTTCTAGGTCTGCTACTCTAGTATATCTCAGAGCCTGGTGAGCATTCAGTGACCAGGTGCTACATAGATGAATACATGAAGTTCCTTGAATGAATAAACAATAATTGTTTTAAAGATGATTACATTTTGGAGAGCCAAGATTTTTAATCATATCAAAATTATTGACAGCATTCTTAAATAAAAGAATATTGATTGTTGCTGGTGATTATGAAATGGCACATATGAAGCAATATTAAAGTTTTAAAAATAACTTTTTGAGTCAAGTGCTCTTTAAAAAGTAAATTATTATTAGGTAGTCAAAGATAAAATATCTCCTGTAGAAAAGAAATGTAAGCCCCTTGATGTAAGTTGGAAATGAATATACAGTCTATTAATTGATGGTGTCAAAAGGGGGCAGATTCTTTACTGACTGAGCTACCAGGGAAGCTCATAAGGGGAAGTTATATACCCAAGAAAAAGAAATGCAAAACAGAGAATGGCTGTCTGAGGAGGCCTTACAAATAGCTGTGAAAAGATGAGAAGTGAAAAGCAAAGAAGAAAAGGAAAGATATACTCATTTGAAAGCAGAGTTCCAAAGACTAGCAAGGAGAGATAAGAAAGCCTTCCTCAGTGATCAATGCAAAAAAATAGAGGAAAACAGAATGGGAAAGACTAGAGATCTCTTCAAGAAAATTAGAGATACCAAGGGAACATTTCATGCAAAGATGGACTCGATAAAGGACAGAAATGGTATGGACCTAACAGAAGCAGAAGATATTAAGAAGAGTTGGCAAGAATACACAGAAGAATTGTACAAAAAAGGTCTTCACAACCCAGATAATCACAATGGTGTGATCACTCACCAAGAGCCAGGCACCCTGGAGTGTGAAGTTAACTGGGCCTTAGGAAGCATCACTACAAACAAAGCTAGTAGAGGGGATGGCATTCCAGTTAAGCTATTTCAAATCCTAAAAGATGATGCTGTGAAAGTGCTGCACTCGATATGGCAGCAAATTTTGAAAACTCAGCAGTGGCCACAGGACTGGAAAGGGTCAGTTTTCATTCCAATCCCAAAAAAAGGCAATGCCAAAGAATGCTCAAACTACCGCACAATTGCACTCATCTCACACACTAGTAAAGTAATGCTCAAAATTCTCCAAGCCAGGCTTCAGCTATACGTGAACCATGAACTTCCAGATGTTCAAGCTGGTTTTAGAAAAGGCAGAGGAACCAGAGATCAAATGGCCAACATCTGCTGGATCATGGAAAAAGCAAGAGAGTTCCAGAAAAGCATCTATTTCTGCTTTATTGACTATGCCAAAGCCTTTGACTGTGTGGATCATGATAAACTGTGGAAAATTCTGAAGAGAAGGGAATACCAGATCCCCTGACCTACCTCTTGAGAAACCTGTATGCAGGTCAGGAAGCAACAGTTAGAACTGGACATGGAACAACAGACTGGTTCCAAAAGAAAAAGGAGTACATCAAGGCTGTATATTGTTACCCTGTTTATTTAACTTCTATGCAGAGTACATCATGAGAAACGCTGGGCTGGAGGAAGCACAAGCTGGAATCAAGATTGCCGGGAGAAATATCAGTAACCTCAGATATGCAGATGACACCACCCTTATGGCAGAAAGTGAAGAGGAACTCAAAACCCTCTTGATGAAAGTCAAAGAGGAGAGTGAAAAAGTTGGCTTAAAGCTCAACATTCAGAAAACGAAGATCATGGCATCTGGTCCCATCACTTCATGGTAAACAGATGGGGAAACAGTGTCAGACTTTATTTTTGGGGGCTCCAAAATCACTGCAGATGGTGACTGCAGCCATGAAATTAAAAGACGCTTACTTTTTGGAAGGAAAGTTATGACCAACCTAGACAGCATATTGCAAAGCAGAGACATTACTTTGCCGACTAAGGTCCATCTAGTCAAGGCTATGGTTTTTCCAGTGGTCATATATGGATGTGAGATTTGGACTATAAAGAAAGCTGAGCACTGAAGAATTGATGCTTTTGAACTGTAGTGTTGGAGAAGACTCTTGAGAGTCTCTTGGACTGCAAGGAGATCCAACCAGTCCATCCTAAAGGAGATCAGTCCTGGGTGTTCATTGGGAGGACTGGTGTTGAGGCTTAAACTCCAATACTTTGGCCACCTGATGTGAAGAGCTGACTCATTGGAAAAGACCCTGATGCTGGGAAAGATTGAGAGCAGGAGAAGGCGACAACAGAGGATGAGATGATTGGATGGCATCATCGACTCGATGGACATGGGTTTGGGTGGACTCTGGGAGTTGGTGATGGACAGGGAGGCCTGGCCTGCTGCAGTTCATGGGGTCGCAGAGTCAGACACGACTGAGCAACTGAACTGAATTGAACGGATATACCATACTTAAATGAAAGAATGATGCATGTTATGTTTACTAAAATTTCACATTCACATCAAAAAGGCAAAGACAAAACAAAATGTGTTTGTTTTCTCATAGATACAGAATAGGCATAGATTGGCAAGGGTAGATTTAGCAAAGTACCTCAAAATCACTGGGATCTTGTTTTTAAAAATGCATACATGTGATGTCCTTCTGTTACCAATTAAGAAAGACAGGGGTGAAGGTAAGGGACTTGTATGTCTGTATATTTAAAAAGTACTCTAATTTGGAAAAGCATTTTTTTGCTTTGTCATCAATAAGCTGTTAATAACTACAACCTATTTGATATTTATTATGTAACAACCATGTACAAACATTCATCGTTTTGTTTAATCCTGACATCAAGTACGTGAATAATTGAAACAGAAATATGTCTGCCAGCCAGTGAGAAACCTTACTAGAAAGGCTATATTTTTATTTTTAATGACTTATTTGCATATATACCAGTCATATTTTACTTAATAACTAATGTATATTTGATTCCTTATATTATCCCTTAGATGATAATGGAATGAAATGGATGTGAATCTGGGTGGGTTTGTTCAGTGTAAATCAAGACAAAGTGAAGAGGAAGTCACTCAGTCATGTTTGACTCTGCGGCCCCATGGACTATACTGTCCATGTAATTCCCTAGGCCAGAATACTGGAGCGTGATTCCTTCCCCCTTTCCAGGGGAACATCCCAGCTCAGGGATGGAATCCAGGTCTCCCACATTGCAGGTGGTTCTTTACCAGCTGAACCACAAGGGAAGCCCGAATCAATACAAAGCTGTGTGGGAAAGGCTGGAATGTCCCAAACCCAGAGTAGAAATAAGCATCTCAGGGTTGTAAGCTGAACCATGCATGCATGTTCAGACACTCTGTGTCATCCATGGGATTCTCCTGGCAAGAATACTGGAGTCAGTTGCCATTTCCTCCCCCAGGGGATCATCCTGACCCAGGGATCGAAACCGCGTTTCTTATGTCTCCTGCATTAGCAGGCGAATTCTTTAGCACTAGCACCACCTGGGAAGCCCAAGCTGAACCATCCTCTGAGCTAAAACTGTCAGGAAAATGTATCTGGATCAGAGAATATACCAGTGTAGAAGAATCTACTTTGCCACTGTGTTTTGGAAGAAACTCCACAATCAGTAACTATGGATGCAACTCCAAAATCAGGATTTACCAGCCAACAGTTTATAGTCCAAATTATCAATCACTTATTATATATCATCATTATACTATTTTTGCACGAAAATATGAGTTTATATATGTGCATACAATATGAAAATGTGAATATATACATGTTATAATATATTTTATATTGAAAGACTGTAATTATGTCCATCATAATGACAGCTAACATTTGTAGACTTTGCTAAGTGCCAGGCACTGTTCTAAACAGTTTACATCTGTTATCTCCTCATAACAATGCTATGAAGCTTTATTATTCAATGATTATCCCCATTTTACCAATGAAGAAATTTGAGTTAGGTAGATAGTTATATACCCAGGGTCATTTCTTTAGTAATCAATGAAGCCAACACTGTAATTCTGGTCTTACTGAAACCAAAGCCAGTGTTGCTCTTCATAGCCAAAGGAAACTGCCTCTGCCCAAGGTCAGCTTTTCTAGTTATTTTAGGTCATAACACCACCCATTCCCACTGTCTACCTCTCAGTATTTTACCTCTAACCACTCTACCACTAACACAAGATGCTCCACACAGCTGTCCTTCTTCTTGATTCTCTAGTGCATTGAGCTTTTCCTTTGCTTTTACTGTTCCTTTGCCTGCACCACTCCATCGCCTGCTGCTTCCTTGTTGGCTTCTTGCTCAAAGCTCACCTCCTCAGGAAGGCCTGCCCTAATAACTGGTTTCAACAAATGCTTGCCTGTCCCAACTTCTCCTCCATCCATGGGATTTTCCAGGCAAGAGTACTGGAGTGGGGTGCCATTGCCTTCTCCCATCTTCTGTTACACACCCTATTTTCTTCATGGTACTCATTGTTTCTTCAAATTATCATAAGTATTAATTTGTTTCTAAGTTTATTGTTCATCTCTCCTACTAGAATCTAAGGTGAAATGTTGCAGAAACCAGTACTTAAGAAACCAAGCACTACACTGGGAGAGCTGGAGAATTCAGATTATTGCACCCACGGGCCCAGAGGAGTTAACACTCTAAGCTGAATAAAGGCATTGCAAAGTTTTTATAGACAGACTATAGTGGGCAACACTAGCTGTTAATAGGCTGGTTTAAACTAAGGGATTTCATGCATGGGAACAGCAGTCAAGATGGGGAGGGGGATGCCAGACCTTTACATAGACAAGCATGATTAAGCAGGTTTGCAGGGTCTGGGCAGTTGCAAAGAGCAGGACATGGGTGAGTGAGGTATGCTCCAGTTCCTAGTATTATAAGTCCCCACTTTCTGAGACTACATGATCCAGACTTTGCAAGGAGCATGCTAAGTTACAGAGGCAGAAGGAGCAGGAGGTTCATGTAAAATTTTAACTTTTCCTCTTCACTAACAGAGAATGATCCTTATCTTTTTTATTCTCACTTCTGTGAATGACTTAATGATAGTTGATTTGTCTGATTTAGACAAAGTTTGTGCTAAATACTAAAGATAAAATAAAGAATAAAATAGAAAACTATAGCAAGAAGTTTTTAATAAAACAGTTGGAGAAGATTTCTTAAATCTCGAAACATTATTTTGTCTCAGAGAATAACTTAAAGGTTGAAATTGACCTTAATTCTACATTCGATTTATCTTGCACGCAGAGACAGATATAAAAGTTATTGCATCTATATGTTCTAACGTCTCCTCATGCATAGAGAACAGGGATGATTTGGGTGATCGATATTTGGAATGGATTCTACAATACCTGTAAATCCAAACCTGTTTGCTCTACATAAACATCTGGAGAACATTATAAACCTCACACGTTCTAAGATCTCCTGGAGATCCTGATTCAGTAAGTATATCAGAGGTGGGACTTGGAAACCTGTACGTTTGAAAGCACATGTCCATTCCCTTTGAGTCTCTGATACCACCCTCCCATGTTGAAAACCCACCAGACAATGTTGCCTGGCTTAGGAAAAATCTTCTATGTTTTGTACTGGCAATGAATTTTAGGAAAATAACATATACTTGCATAACTTGAATCTAAAAAAGCAAGAGTACTTTTTTTTTTAAACAGAGCTAAATCTTAAAATTGAAGTTTGTAGTTTTAAATATCATTTATTCAGACAATGATTTAGTTTTCATTTCTAAATCCTTTCTACCAAAAAAGCACAAGATACTTTACAAACATTAAGTGCAGGAGAAACATGAATCTTGACAAAAACACTGTCAACTATATAAAATATTTTTAGTAAGTGAAAAAGTATAATTCTGCCCTTTGAATTGAATTTCAAATGATAGCTCCTATTCTAGTGACTTATGTATCTGTTTGTTGCTTTGTTGGTTATGAGCGTTTTATATGAATTTAGAGATATTCTTATACCACAGGCAATCAAAACTTCTCTTTTTCATGTATATCCTTCTTCTTTACCTTTAAATGAGAAACCATACATTATTTCCATTATTTAAGTAGAGGGAAGGGAGTTGAAATTCTATTCTACCATATTTTCCCAAGAAATCTTAATTTATCCTTTTTTTATTTTCTCCAGCTATCCTGCGGTGGCTTTGAATTTCACAGTTCTGCCAATTTTTTATTTATGTTCGGTCAAAATCTCCTGTAATACTGACTTTTTTGGACTTTGATACTTGAAGTCTTGGTAAAGAATCTAAAAATGAAATTTGTTCATTTTTACCTCTAGGGTTCCTTTCACTTCTAACAGTTTGTCAGTACAAATCTGTAGAAAAGTCTCATCTAAACTTGAATCTCCATAAGTACCTTCTTCTCATCTTATTTCTGTTTGTATTTTTCTCTCTATCAAATTCACCTGCACTATGTTACATCTCCTAAAATCCAGGATTCAGTTTAGGCCTCCTTTTAGAATAATGTCAGAAAGAAAGAATGTTATCTAAAGGTTTGTGGTTAATTTAACTTCCAGTGGGTATTTCTATTGTGCATTCACAGCCACACTATATTTGATATCTAGGACTTAATTTTAATGATAAGAATTCAGGCACTCAATTCTCTCTCTGTGTTCTTAGGGTCTCAGAATATTTAATATGAATTGAATAAAATAAAGAATAAGCATTGTTTATTATAGTTGTCTTGGCACCAAAGCATTTATATCTTGTAATTCCAATGTGAGAAACATCATTGAGGAACCTAACATGTTTTTTCACCTTTAAAAAAGAAAAAAGAAAAACTGTTTGATCATTTCAGAGGGAAAAAAAGGCTGTGAATCTAGTTTAGTGAATAAAATTCAATACATGTAAAACTTACTTTTAATCGGAGTTTTTTCAAGGTCTTTAACCAGGGCACTTATTTCAAAATGCTTTATTAATCCATTTTTAAATGAAAAATCCACCATTTAATTCAAAATCTGAACTTTGCCATACAGCTATCTAGTAAAGTTTAGTTAATGTTGATTCTGTAATTTTTTCATATAGAAGACTGTGTAATCCAGCAAATTTATTGCAAGATTGAATTGATGAAAAAGAATGAAAAGTCGAATTATTACTTCTTGATATGAAATATTATATAAACATTCTTAGAAGTTATATTATTAAATATTTATTCCATAATCACCACTGAAAAAATATAAAAATGAAGAAAAATACTAGTTTCAGAACATGTTATTTATGTACTTACATGTGTTGATAAATTAAATTATCTTTTATACAGAGACAAATAAGTCACTCAACAAATAAAAATCTCTTCCCAGTATTTCTTAATTTTAGCTTACTGTAGGGACAGAATGTCTGGGAAAGAAATTTAAATTTATCACACCACAAGAGAATCTAAAATACATTTGTGAGAGGAAAAGATGTATTTATTGATGTTATCACTATTTTCATTAAGAAATATGAAAGATAAAAAATGCTAGCATTGGGATTATGAGAGATTTTTTATTTGTTTTCCTATTTCACAGTTTCTAACTGTAAATATGAGGCTTCCTATGTGGCTCAGTGGTAAAGAATCCACCTGCAATGCAGGAGCTGCAAGTTCAACCCCTGGGTTGGAAGTACCCTTGGAGAAGGACATGGCAGCCCACTCACCTTGCCTGGGAATTCCCTTGGACATAGAGGAGCCAAGTGGGCTACAGTTCATTGAATTGCCGAGGAATCAGATACAACTTAGCAACTAAACAACAACAACAAACTATAAATTTACTTTAAAAAAAGCGTGAATATGTATGGAAACAGAAAAGAAGCCTATTGGTGACCTGCTCCCCTACCTGCCCCCACCTTGGTCTGTTTCTGCTGCCCTTCCTGGCTTATCACCCTGCATATCTCCTTCTCCTCCTACAGTTGCCTTTTAGACCATCTTTCTTCCACACACACATCTGACAGCTTGTCCACTCCAGCCTATCCATCACTTAACTCTCACCTCCTGATCTTCTAATGTCAGTTAATTAATTCTCTCCAGTAATGTGAACACATGTAGCTCTCTTATTGCTTAATGATGATAGAAACATTCTCCAAATTTTCTTTTGAAAAGTTTCTTAAATGTCAGCATTCTAGTGCCATGTTTTCCTGTTGAGGCCCTCCTAGATATTAATTATTTTGTGTTTAAATAACTATTTTTTCAAATATCTTAAAAATTTTTATTAATCTAATGTCTCTAATATGAATTGAAGTATATATATATATAATCTATACCTATATGTAAATATATACATATACATATATATATTTTATATATATATATATAATTGAGGCAAAGCAATTTTCCTAAATTCTGGCTAGGTAGTCTTATCTAAATTTCTGAGTCCAAGGCTTACTGGGTTTTGGTAGAAAAAGTGCTTGCCAGTGATTGCAATTTAGCAATAAACTGAAATTTTCTCCTTGATGTGATAAAATAATTGAAAAGGAATTGGAAAGGACTAGCTCATTCTATAATTCACTGTCTTTTAATGCTGTGCCTGGGTAGTACCTAGTACTGTGACTGCTTCTTCCAGTGAAAGCAGCCCATATTTATATTAATCCTGCCCCCACTGCCTATGTACTTTTACATAGCAATGTAGAAGGCAGTCACTCTGGACACATGGCTTATCAGTGTGCTGAGTCGAGTTCCAGGCATCTCCTTTTACAGTTGATGAGCACATTAATGACATGAGCTGTACCAAATAAGATAGCTATAAAGGTTATATATCTGGTGCATTTAATTAGAGGAGACTTTTAGCTAAGAAAGAACACTTAGCAGTAGCATGTATTAATCAGATTCAGGTATTTGAAAACCTGCAACTTGAAATCATAAGGAGGGCTTATTTGACTTGATGATAGAAATCAGAGCTACCATCAGTTACTGGGAAGATGCCTAGAGGCAAATTATTATTTGATACATGACTTATTAAATCCTAGAGCTGTTTTCAACTGTTATTGAAACATTGATGCCCCAGAAAATGGACAGTAGATGGTAAGGGATGCAAACCTTCCTTCCACTCTGCCAAACAGAGGAGGCAAATAATTTCACATATATAAGGACAGTCCCTGAATAGTGTATGGGGGAAGGGCCAGAGAGAGTCAGCTTTGTGCCTAATTAGGACACCACTGGGCTCCAGTTTGTTGCACAGGGTTCTCCACTCACCTGCTCCTTTCCTGGGATGGTAGACAGGCTGAGAGAGACCTTAGGTACGTCCCAACTGTCCCCTGAGTTATCTCCAAATGAAGATGAAAAGCAGAGGAGATCATAGAGTGTTAAAGAAGCATTTAGTATCTTCCAAATCTGGCAAACTTGGAATAAACCCCAAAAGAAGAAAAAATTTTGCCATAAGGAATATGGTAAAATGGAAGAGGCAGGAACATACAGAATAATTTAAATACTAATAGAGAGATCATCACATAATTTTACCCTTGAAGGACAATATTTAGAGTTTTACTTGGTAGAAGCTAGTGACTGGTACCCACTAGGTTCTGGATAGGGAAGTTGCGTAGATTGTTCAGCCAGCATTATTCCATACACAAATGTGATCATAGGAATTGACAGTTCTGTTTATTTATTTATTTATTTTAATCAGTGGAAACTAAAGCATCCTAACAAGGTGCCACCATGGCAGGAGGAAGTGGGACACTTCCAAAGGGCAAACACTACACTTTTCCTGCCATCTCTGTTTCTCACTTCAACCCAACTTAGCAACAAATGGCTCAGTTGCTTTTTTTTTTTTTTTTTCTTTTCTATCATCTCTCCCCTCTCCTCCCAGTAGCTGTTCTAAAGATTCCTTTCTGATGAAAATGTACAGGAATTGGACTTTGATACGCCAGTGGCAGGTCTCTTTCCCCAGAGGAAGAGCTGCTTTCCCAGAAATCTGTGCAGGCTAATCCTCACCTGTGTACCAGAACGTCCCTGTCTTTACTCTTAAAGGGCCTGGAACTCTTTATAAGTGAGCAGTAGAGAGGGAGCTAGCTGCACCACAGCTCCTTCTACACTTTCTCTCTGCCCACCTCTTCAGACATGCTCCTCTGATTAGTGAGAATGTCGGGTCAGAGGTAGAGAGAGGAAGACACGAGATGAAGCAAGTGGGAGAAAAGGATGGAAAGGAACACAAGAGAAGTCAGAGCTATGGAGCATCCTTGCTTCTATAAGGATGAGAGGGAGCCCAAGGAGGAGCATCTTGGTTTTGTAGTCAGAGTGATAAAATGTTCATCTGAGCCATATGGTGGACATCAAAGCTTTCACTGATATTTTTGTCAAGAGATGGACTTCATGGCTCTGACATCCTGGATTGCCTGTTTAGGTGCTCTTTGGTGTTGAGGCCAGGCTGCATTAGTTCCCTAAGGAGCAGCTCTGAATTACTTTCCCTTTTTCCTAGCTGTGCTTTCTGCTTTCAAAAGCTAGAAGAAGCACCACTGGTGTCCTCAGGAGGAGAGGCTTTTAGGAAAAGAAAGAGTAAAACCAGCTTGATTGCCTTTTACTTGATAACTATTACTTCATAAATTATTTTCCTATTCTTGACTCTTTTTGGTTACTGAATGTTGGAAAAATTCTAGGTTAAAATTGAGAGTAATATTTATTGAGCATCTTTGTTTTGGGTCACACACTTGATGGAATATCTCTGTCTCTGATAACTTACTGCATCCTCATCACAACTCTCTGCAGTTAACACTATTATTCCAGTTTTACAGTCTACCCATTAAGGTAGACTGAATGGGCTGTCCAACACAGGTAGTAAGAGATATACCTGAGGTATATGAACCAAGGTAATCTAACTGCAGCCCCTACATTATTAACACTCTTGTCTCTCAAGTTATCTAGAGAAAATTTCTGCCTTGGATAAGAGTTTGAACCAGCTAAATAAAGCAGAGTCTTATTATGTTGCAGGAAGAGGGACCCCTTCCAGGGCCCGAAACTGGGCTCTTGTCTAACACTCGGAAATGAATTGTCCGAGGAGACACATGTGCTGACAAAGCAAGAGATTTTACTGGGAAAGGGCACCCGGGTGGAGAGCAGTAGGGTAAGGAAACCCAGGAGAACTGCTCTGCCGTGTGGCTCGCAGTCTCGGGTTTTATGGTGATGGGATTAGTTTCTGGGTGGTCTTTGGCCAATCATTCTAATTCAGAGTCTTTCCTGGTGGCACACGCATTGCTCAGCCAAGATGGATGCTAGCGAGAGGGATTCTGAAAAGTAGACGGACATGCGGTGTCTCCTTTAGACCTTTCCCGAACTCTTCCTGTTGGTGGTGGCTTATTAGTTCTGTATTCCTTATCAGGATCTCCTGTCATAAAACAACTCATGCAAATGGTTACTATGGTGCCTGGCCAGGGTGGGTGGTTTCAATCAGTGTGCTTCCCCTAACAACTAGACATGACCACATGTTCTACTCGTAAAGTGTATGAAGTGCTCAGTTGCTAAGTCGTGTTTGACTCTTTGAGACCCCCTAGATGGTAGCCCTCCAGGCTCCTGTGTCCATGGAATTTTCTAGGCAAAAGTACTGGAGTGGATTGCCATTTCCTTCTCCAGGTGATCTTCCTGACCCAGGGATGGAATCTGAGTCTCCTGCATTGGCAGGCGGATTCTTTACCACTGCACCACCTCTACTATATCATGTCAAAGAGTTCCTCTGGAATAATAATAAAATTTCTGCTAGAAAGAAGAAGATATCGCCCAATAGGTTACATCAGTCAGAGACTGGACTTTAAGTCGGGTGAGGAGCACAGGATAAGAAACAGGGAGCCAAAATGTGCAGATCATAAGATGCAGCTTCCAAAGTAAAAAAGTCATAATTCAACACATAAGCCTCTGGGAACAGCAGGAGACTAAAAAGAACATAAGCGGTAAGAAGTACAGCCTGGAAAGGTGTTGGTTGTCCCAGGAATTCAAGCTTGATCTTCTTCCAGTTTTGCCCTAAGGATGATTCTGCTCTTGCTCTTCCAAATAACAACTCAGTCCATTTTTTCATATCTTGATTTAAATCTTAAACAAAGAGCCTTGATCTAATGTGTTAAGCAAACACAAAAGAGTAGCATTTTGAATTTTAGGTGAACAGAGATTTAGTGCAGCTTCTGGTTTTTTCAAAAATGAAAAAGCACCTCCTGTATCATTCTCCTGAGTGACTACTCAAAAAATTACAGATTGTTATGCCCAGAGTCTGAGTCCCCAAAACTGAGAGAATAAGACGTCCATAGCAATGCAAAAGCATAAAAGAGGTTTATTACCAGCTCGAGCCAGGACCCATGTTTCATCCAGCATGGTGGAATCAGACAAAGGCCCTGAGCTCTGAATCACATATACTTTTATACAGATGGTTCTTTGTTTCTGTAAGAGCATAGCTAATTGGTTAAACCGTACGCGCGCGCAGGCGCGCGCAGGACTTTTAAACCTCACATCCCTATCCGGATTGGCTCAGGTCTGGCACGGGCGGGGGGCTACGGGGATTTTTTCTGATTGGTCGAGCTACACTGCATGCGGGAATTCCCAGAGCCTCAGCTTTTCTCAGGCCTAGCCCGCCCCTTAGAGCCTGTCCTGGCTTCAGTTTGGTCCTAACACAGATATCAAAAATAAGAGGATAGTAACAGAGTTATTAGTCCTTAAAGTCCATCCCCTTGTCTTGCTCCAGACTCAAATTGCTGAGTCGGAGAGGAATGCCTTCTTTGCTGCAGGGCAATGCGTGTGCATTGTTTGGAATGCCTGACATTCCCTATGACCTAACCCTCTGGCCAAATTCCTTAATCATGAATTGAACTTTCCTACTTCACTAGCATCATCCTGCCTAGAAAAAATGAATGTGTCAGACACAATGTACTTATGATTCCCTAAAAATAAATGCAGAAATTAAAATCCCTGGAGATTTCAGTTCTGGAGTGGCAGAGATTCAGAAGCCAGATGCTCTGTAGGATCTTTGAAACAGACAAATTGAACACCAACACTCATCCTCTGAGGACTGATAATGCAACCAGTATGTGTTTTATTGGCACTTTTTTCCCAACCTGGATTTTTACAGCAGGACTAGATTACCTCTTCCTGTGTGTTCTCCCTAATTCAGTGGCTCTTTTTTGTAGATGTTCGCTTAAAATAGTTGTAGACGGTTTCTTTTTTTAATAGCTTAAGAGTGATATAATATTCCCTTGTTGAGACCAAATCAACAGATTATTATTTTAGGAACTCCTTTATTCTATAGCGTATCATGCATTTCCTAGTATGCCCTGGGAAACCAGAGTAGTGAATAGGCTGTGGAATATATAGGAGGTTTTTTTTTTTTTCCTCCAATGTGTCTATTTGAAATAAAAGTGAAATAGAAGACAAGGGCATATATTATTATGTATATTTCTAACAGAAAAATAAAGTATAAGGAAAAATGTGCTTCTTGGACTGAGCTATGTTAAGAATCAGCATATCTATTTTCTAGTAAGTAGATCATTTCTTGTACTCAATGTTAAACAACAGCTTTCTGATTCTAAAGTCCAGGTCAGCTCCTCCATTTTTGTGAAGAAAATCCACATCAATCCCTAGAATAATATTTCCAAACCCAGCAAAGTCATACATTTTATCTCCATGGAAACCAAAAATGAAACAATAACTTTAATGTGAGTGCAGCATCACAGTTAGAACAGCAGCACTTTCTCTGACTGAGATAAATTATCACACTGAGTATTCAGAAACAAATAGGAAGGATAAATGGAGAGGTGAAGGTGGGGTATGTTAAAAATGAAATCTTCTATAGTAATTTTAAAAGACAAAATATTAGTGTGTTGACTTTCCTATTTGTAACACTAACTATTTGACGGTTGGGAGATTTGCTTGAATTTCTAGTCATCATTTTCTTCATCTATAAAATGAGAATAACTTACTGCTGATTCTTAAGTAATTATCTATGTAATAGGCATAAGGTGCTTTTATAAGTTAACTCAGTTCTCACTATTATACTTATATGAGCACATACTATATGGTGCTTTTTATAACCTGCAACTGTTGTAAATACTTTGCATACATTTATGAACATATTTTCCTTAGAACAATCATGATGTAGATGCAACCATTGCCCTACTTTAAAAGTGAGGAAACTGAAGCAAAAAGGAAATGATATAATGTATGTTTGGTAAATTCCAAGTATTTATTAGTATGTAAATAGGTATACAATTATATCATCTCAAGAGATTAATTAGTCACTTTCTGTTTAATGGACATAATTCCTTTCTTTTTATTCTAATTGGAAAGGCAGATTTTAGCTAAAGTGATATTTATTACATGATATAATAATTTCTATGAGAGATATATAAAGAAAAGGAAGTGAGGTCACTCAGTTGTGTCAACTCTTTGCAACCCTGTGGACTGTAGCCCACCAGGCTCCTCCATCCATGGAATTTTCCAGGCAAGAGTACTGGAATGGATTGCCATTTCCTTCTCCAGGGATCTTCCTGACCCAGGGATCGAACCCAGGTCTCCCACATTGCAGGCAGACGCTTTATCCTCTGAGCCACAAGGGAAGAACCATGAGAGATACAGTTTATTTTATATTTTAATGTTATAGTCTACATGCGTGGGTGCTTAAATTGCTTCAGTCATGTCCAACTCTTTGTGACCCTATGGAATGTAGCCCGCTAGGATCCACTGTCCATGGGGATTCTCCAAGCAATAATACTAGAGTGGATTGCCATGCCCTCCTGCAGGAGGTCTTCCTGACTCTGACCTTGACCCAGGGATTGAACCCATGTCTCTTGTGTCTCCCACATTGGCAGGCGGATTCTTTACCACTAGTGCCACCTGGGAAGCCCTGTTATACTCTATGCATAATCAGTTCAGTTCAGTCACTCAGTCGTATCCGACTCTTTGCGACCCCATGAATTGCAGCACGCCAGGCCTCCCTGCCCATCACCAACTCCCGGAGTTCACTCAGACTCACATCCATCGAGTCAATGATGCCATCTAGCCATCTCACCCTCTGTCTATGCATAATACTAACACTGAAATTTGAGGGCATACTTAAGTATCAGAAAATTATAATATAATTAAATTTTAACTATTGTTAAAGAGCTCTTACAAGTTACCAGAATTAACTCTAATCTGTCCTAAAAAGTGGAAGCTTATGTTTGTTCTGTACCTAATGAAAACTTAATAGCAGTACTTCACTCATTTCTGTTTTTGGCCACTGGCCCTGAAGTGTTGTGGGATTTCAAGTTCAATATTTCTCATCTACATTGCCCTTGTCATATGGTGGTCACAGTTCTTACACTGTGTATATTATTATTTGAGCAAATGCAGCATGGTCATATAAAGTTGGACATAACAGGTGCACTTTCAATACTATGGAAATATGTGAGCAATTTAATTAGTATAATTTGTGAGGACATGTTTTTATCTTAGCAAATGTTGCAACACTAGGTAATTATGTACTTTCATGCCTTCACATCACTTAATACTGGAAAATGGAATTGTCAAGTTATCCCCATCTATAGTCCTAGAGCCTGATATGAGACACATGTAACTCCTCACTTTGCAGGCTATGCTATCATCTGTCCACTTTATGTATCAAGTCAGAACAAAATTACTAGCACTGTAAAATTATTTTCCTTGCTTTCATGTAGAAAGTGAAAACTGTATGTACTGATAACACTCAATTTACTGAGTGAACATTTTTTCTGCATTAAGATAAAAGGAATTTGAAAACAATTTCTTTCAGCAATCTTTTATTTTCACTCTTTGTTCAGTTATCAGAACAAAACTGCAGAAGGCTTTTATAAAAGGAGTATGACATGGTGTTGCCTGAAATCTCATGTTGAGCATGGCATATAAACACACAGCTGATTGTAGTGTCAGAAATGGCATGTTTTATTTGTCTAACAGCAAGAAGGGCAGGCACCCTGACTGATACGCTGCCTGTTTATTGCATGGAAAACTTTCCAACTTCTGTGCTGGTGGACCAGTGACCATGACTGAGGATACTTAAGATATTAGAAAGGTGGGAACAATGAAAAGGATGCTGGATGGGAGGTAAAACTGAGAAATCAGAGATGACATGTTAAATGGTTTAGAGTCAAGGCAAGTATAATAAGAGCTTCTCCAGGTCTTTGGACTTGCTCTAATTGCACTTCTAATACAGCGCCTATGCACCTTTTAAGACTAAACTCATATATTGACATCATTATTACGGTATTATTTTTATTACACAAATGCATATATGAACATTGACACACATGCACACTCACACACATTCACAAGAAATATTCTCCTTGTTTCAAGTCTTCTACACACCCATCTTTGGATCCCCTTTCTAGATTGTTATCCCATGATCAAGGGATGTGGCCTCAAGGATATCGTTTCCATTTAGAGGCATTCTTTCTATTAAAAAGAAAACAAAACTGTGGAGATAAAAACCTGTCTCTCAATCATTTTTAGCAATGGAAATTTATATTTAATGTGAATAAAGCCCACATGTTACTAGAGAAAAGAAAACTTTTGATAATACATAATTTAATTATGGGATATTAGATGCCAGTGTATAAACATGAGCCAATCATACAATCCACATAACAGAACAGATGAATGAAGAGAGGAATAAAAGGGGAAAATGTGAAATTTTCCACTCAAGGATTCATTTCTAGTGACTTCAATAGTGTCCCGTTGACTATACCTAAAGCCAGGATATATAAGACTTAGTGATGTATATCCTCATTTTGGAAGTCATGATTGTGAGAAAGCATTTTGTAACTGTCGTGCCCAACCAATGTGTGTGTGTGTGTGTGTGTGTGGAAAATAACCAGGAAGATAGGGCACTGATCCTGCCACCAAGATAATGTACGTGATATAAGAAATGTTAATATCAGACTAGAGTCTGATGTAATTTCATTGTTTATTTTTGCTTTTGTTTCCCTCACCTAAGGAGACATAAAAAATATTGCTATTAATAAAACCAATGTCAAAGAATATACTGCCTATGTACTTTTAGGACTTTTATGGGTTTTGGTCTTATATTTATACCTTTAATCCATTTTGAATTTATTTTTGTATATGGTGTGTGAAAGTAGTCCAGTTTGATTCTTTTTCATGCTGCTATACAATTCCCAGAACTATTTATTGAAAAATCCTTTCCCCACTGTATAGTCTTGGTTTCTGAGTCAAAGATTGATTCCCCATTTCAGTGTATATTCATCTCTGGACTGTCTATTCGATTCCATTGATCTATGTGTCTGCTTTTGAGACAGTATCAAATGGTTTTCATTACTGTAGCTTTGTAGTATAGTTAGAAATCAGAGTGTGTGATACCTCTAACTTTGTTCTTCTTTTTTAAGATTGTTTTGGCTATTTTGAGTGTTTTGTTTTCCATACAAATTTTAGAATTATTCTGGTAGATTTAGTTCTAGTTCTGAAAAGTGTCATTGGTATTTTGATAGTTGTGTGGTCAGTCATTTCAGTCATATCTGCCTCTTTGTGACCCTGTGGACTGTAGCCTGCCAAACTCCTCTGTCCATGGGGTTCTCTGGAGTGGGTTGCCTAGCTTGCCTCCAGGGGATCTTCCTGACCTAGGGATCAAACCTGTATCTCTTCTGTCTCCTGAATTGCTGGCAGATTCTTTACACACTGAGCCACCTGGCATTCAACTCATACATTGCCATGGTAACTATACTCATACTAATAATACTAATTCGTCCAAACCATTAGCACAGTATAACTTTCCATCTGTTTGTGTTGTCTTCAATTAATTTCATCAGTGTTTTATAATTTTTCAACTACATATCTTTTACCTTCTTCAGTTCAGTTCGGTTCAGTCTCCCAGTCCTGTCCGACTCTTTGTGACCCCATGAATCGCAGCACACCAGGCCTCCCTGTCCATCACCAACTCCCAGAGTTCACTCAGACTCACGTCCATTGAGTCAGTGATGCTATCCAGCCATCTCATTCTCGGTCGTCCCCTTCTCCTCCTGCCCCCAATCCCTCCCAGCATTAGGGTCTTTTCCAATGAGTCAACTCTTCACATGAGGTGACCAAAGTACTGGAGTTTCAGCTTTAGCATCATTCCTTCCAGAGAAATCCCAGGGCTGATCTCCTTCAGAATGGACTGGTTGGATCTCCTTGCAGTCCAAGGGACTCTCAAGAATCTTCTCCAACACCACAGTTCAAAAGCATCCATTCTTCGGCGCTCAGCCTTCTTCACAGTCCAACTCTCACATCCATACATGACCACAGGAAAAACCATAGCCTTGACTAGATGGACCTTAGTCGGCAAAGTAATGTCTCTGCTTTTGAATATGCTATCTAGGTTGGTCATAACTTGTCTTCCAAGAAGTAAGCGTCTTTTAATTTCATGGCTGCAGTCACCATCTGCAGTGATTTTGGAGCCCCCAAAAATAAAGTCTGACACTGTTTCCACTGTTTCCCCATCTTTTTCCCATGAAGTGATGGGACCGGATGCCATGATCTTTGTTTTCTGAATGTTGAGCTTTAAGCCAACTTTTTCACTCTCCTCTTTCACTTTCATGAAGAGGCTTTTTAGTTCCTCTTCACTTTCTGCCATAAGGGTGATGTCATCTGCATATCTGGATTTATTCATTTTTTATGTGATTTGCAAATAGGATTGTTTTCTTAATTTCTCTTTCTGATAGTTTGGTGTTGCTATATATAGATAAAACTAATTTCTATATACTAATTTTGATTCCTGCAACTTTGTGCAATTCATTGATGAGTTCTAGTAGTTTTTTGGTGGTATCATTAAGGTTGTCTGTGTTTACTGTCATGTCTTCTGCATATAGTAACAGTTTTACTTCTTTCTTTCCATTTCAGATTTAATTTATTCGTCTGATTGTCATGGCTATGATTTTCCATTTTTATATCTTTAGTTGTAGAAGATCTTGTCTGCTAGTTTTCAGATCTTTCTTATTAATAGTTGCTTTGTAAATAGTTGTAATTTTGGTGTGCTCATGGCAGGAGATGACCTCAAGGTCTTCCTACTTCACCATCTTAGGCACTGTCCCTGTATATATATATATTTTAAGAACTTAATCCACCATGTGTACATGAACAGTGCACAATAATAACTAACATGGTCTCAGAGGGGAGAAAAAATATTTTAGAGTTCTAGTAGTAGAGCAAAGAGAAATTAATTTTTTTTGAGGAGCTTATGAACTTTAGAATTGTTTTTTCCTATATGGAGAGCTGAAAAATAGACAGAGATTAAATGACTTGTAAAAATCATCTAGCATGTCAGACAAAAAAAGAAATCAGCCCATAATATTTAGAATTCTACATTTAGCATAAAATGTGCGGGACTACACATTTTTCCACAATGGGAAACAAGAATTTCTTTAAGCAATGCAGTGTGATTGGTATTCATTGTCAGAAATCAAAACCTTGGACAAATCAAATGATCTATCAGAGACCTGGCCAAAATCTTTTAACAATAGACTCTAGGGGTATCAGTTCAGTTCAGTTCAGTCACTCAGTCGTCTCCGACTCTCTGTGACCCCATGAATCGCAGCACGCCAGGCCTCCCTGTCCATCACCGATTCCCGGAGTTCACTCAGACTCACGTCCATCGGGTTCATGATGCCATCCAGCCATCTCATCCTCTTTCGTGCCCTTCTCCTCCTGCCCCCAATCCCTCCCAGCATCAGAGTCTTTTCCAATGAGTCAACTCTTCGCATGAGGTGGCCAGAGTACTGGAGTTTCAGCTTTAGCATCATTCCTTCCAAAGAAATCCCAGGGTTGATCTCCTTCAGAACGGACTGGTTGGATCTCCTTGCAGTCCAAGGGACTCTCAAGAGTCTTCTCCAACACCACAGTTCGAAAGCATCAATTCTTTGGCACTCAGCCTTCTTCACAGTCCAACTCTCACATCCATACATGACCACTGGAAAATAGGTGATGCCAAATGTGTTCAAGGAGAGTTAAAATTAATCAGAAATTTAGTTAAAAAGTTGATCGTTTCTAAGCATTAGAGTTTAAAGGGGCACCAAAGTGAGCCATGGCCTGCTTAGATTCATATACAAACTCAAAGCTTACTTTTATCTTCATTTCCTTTAGCTTTTTGAAAGTATTGTAGATAAGACCCATGTTCACTATGATTGCAGGCTCCTTGTAATAATGGAGATTAGACACTTGGGCTTCCCAGGTGGTGCTAGTAGTAAAGAACCTGCCTGCCAATGCAAGAGACGTAAGAGACGCAAGTTTGATCCCTGGGTTGGGAAGATCCCCTGGAGAAGGGCATGGCAACCACCTCCAGTATTATTGCCTGGAGAATCCCATGGACAGAGGAGCCTGGCACGCTACAGTCCATGGGGTCCCAGAGAGTCGGACTTGACTGAAGTGACTTGGCGCACACAGCATAGACATTTGGTTACATGGTAAGTGTTTTTTGTTTGTTTAAACTGTTATTGCTTTGGAAATACCCATTACATTCAGGTAATAATTTGACTATCGCGTATTGATCTAGAATTATAATAAATAACTCAAGTTTTATCTTCACGTACTTAGCAAATTTCTTTCTTACTTCCTGACAGCCTTTCTACCCTATAGATAACACTGCTAAGAACCAAACATAATCCCCACCTGCTTCATGTACTGGGAATATAACAGGGGTTCAGTAAGTGGCATAGGGGAATCATTCAAATGGGGATTGACTCCCAGCTCCCTTTGTGTGTCAGCGCACATTCTGTATCTAAGTTTAACCTTGTTTAATTCTGATTTTCTAATCTCTATATCAGAGAAAATGATGACACTTTTGCAGAATTACTTGAGCAGTTCTAAGAGAAAATGTATACAAGCTCTTTTTGCAGTACATAGTACTTAACAAGTGATAAATAAATGCTAGTAATTGGAATCCCAAAAAGCAGAATAGCTGTTTTAGGTAACCAGAAACCATAGAAACTTGGGTCGGGAATGGGTATTAGTTTGCTAGGGATACCATAACAAAATTCCAAAGACTGGGTGGCTTAAACAACAGAAATTTTATTTTCTCACCATTCTGGAAGCTAGAAGTCTAAGATCAAGATGTTGGCAGGATTGCTTTCTCCTTGCGTCCTCTCCTTGGCTTGAAAATAACAGTATTTTCATTGTGTCTTCACATGGCCTCTTCTCTGTGTACATACATCCCTGTTTTGTTTTTTTTTTTCCTCTTCTATAAGGACAGTAGCCAAAATAGATTATGGCTCCATCATTATAAACTCATTTAACTTTAATTACCTTTTTAAATGCCTTATCTCCAAATACAGTTACATTGAGTGTTAGAGCTTTGATATATGGAATTTGAGAGGAGTCAATTCAATCCAATATAAGATGCTACTGTTAAAATAAAGTTTTGATATTTGAAAGTGGAATAGAGAGCTTTGAGAGAAGAGTTCACTGGTTTCTTATAGCATTCTTGACATTATACTTTGGGAATTTTGTGAGAGAAATTATCTAAATTTTACATTGAAAAATACTTAGGTGTCTCAAGTCTATTGGATGGAAAAGAAATAAAATTCTAATGAAGAGATTCTCACATGTTGGGTGTAAGAGTCTGAGTCACAACTGAGTCTTGTCATGTAAAAGGTGGAATCTTGGATCCCATCCAGAGAACCTGATTTTTGAGTCTGGTTTGGGTTTGTATTTGTTTCTTATTGCTACTGTAAAAATTTACCAAGAATGTAGTTATTTAAAATGACAGAAAATTATGATCTTACAGTTCTTGAGGTCAGAAATATAAAATGGATCATATGGACTAAAATAAAGATGTTAGAGTTGTTATTGTTTCTGGAGACTCCAAGAGAGAATTCATTCCCCTGCCTTTTCCAAATACTAGCAGGCACCTACATTCCTTGCATCTTCATCCCTTCTTCCATCTTCAAACTCATCACTCCAACCTCTGCTTTCATCATCACATTTCATGGTGTCTCTTTCTTATAAAGCCCTCTGATTACATTGGGCATACCATATAATCTAGGATAATCTTCCCACATTGATATCTTTAATTTAATTGTAACTGCAATGTCCCTTCTGTCATGTCAGGTAATATATTCACAGGTTCCTGCAATTAGGACACAGATATATTGGGGGGATCATTATTCTGCCTACCACAGGATCTAAAAATCTGTATCTAATGTAAGAAACATACTTGATTTTACTCCTGGCGGACGCCTAGCAAGGCAGTGGGAGACTTCACAGACTCATCATGTCCACGGAGGAGCTGGTGTGGGCCAAGGCAAGGCAAGCATTTGATCTCCAGTCTTCTCTACCTCTGCCCTGTTCAGTTTACTACTCTCAGTTTGTGTATATATAGTGTAAGGCAACATAGCATGCCTTGTGCAGGGCACAAAGACTAAACTTTTCCTTTCAACTCAGTTATTTTCATCATAAACTTTACTGTAAAATAAGTAAACTAAATAGCATCATGTAACAGAATGTGACCAGAGCTCTTAGAATTATTTATAAAACTACTTTTAAAAATCCAAGGAGTAAGAGCTCAGTCTATTTAAGGGTATCCCAGAGGAGGTAATATTTGTCATCAGTATGTCTGAACAGGTGGCAGGATTTATTTAGAAGAGATTCTTCCCTGGGCTAAATGAATGCACTGACTAAAGACTGAAAAGAGCAAACATGGGGTTATTCAGAAAATGATGAGAGGTGCAGTTAGGCTGAGCATATGGCAGACAAGGTGCTGGTCCTTCAGCATTCACTGCAGGTTACTTGCCTTCCTTAAATGCCTTGGCTCTCCTTCACACAGAAACACAAAATGCTAGCAAATGGGCACACCAAAGTTGGTAGCTTTCCTAATAGCTGTTGGTTTGTCATGGAGAGTATCTGCCTTAGAACCTAGGTTTCTTGACCAGAGGTGTATGATCACCTGAGTGCAGTTTTTACTTTGTACCAAAGTTGGAGAGACATAGCAAAGAAGATCAATATGAAACATTTGGAAATATGTTGCTATCATTATATACATCTAGTAAATTTAAATGTGAAGAATAAGACCACATACAAAACCATAATTAAGAGTAGAAGGGGGAAGGAAAGGAAAAAGATGAGGGCAGGAAGGTAGTAACAGACAGGAAAAGCAAAGGAGGGCTCTGGAGCCTGCATCACCATTTTGTCTAAAAATGTTCTTCCTCCATTTATGGAATTTAGAAAGATGGCAACGATAACCCTGTATGCGAGACAGCAAAAGAGACACAGATGTATAGAACAGTCTTTTGGACTCTGTGGGAGAGGGAGAGGGTGGGGTGATTTGGGAGAATGGCATTGAAACATGTATAATATCATATAGAAAACGAATCGCCAGTCCAGGTTCAATGCATGATACAGGATGCTTAGGGCTGGTGTACTGGGATGACCCAGAAGGATGGTACGAGGGGGGTTCAGGATGGGGAACACGTGTACACCCGTGGCAGATTCATGTTGATGTATGGCAAAACCAATACAGTATTGTAAAGTAATTAGCCTCCAATTATAATAAATGCATTTATATTAAAAAAATAAATTGAGAACTGAAGTTTAAAAAAAATAATAAATAGATAAAATAAAAATGTTCTTCCTCCATCCCATAAACACATTAATCTTTAACTTATATGTGTTCTAAATATATAATTTGGGTATTATGCATGAGTTTGTATTGATTCTGCATATCCAATGGCTACATGTCTATGAGATCCTCTTTTGTTTATGAAGACTAAAAGAAGCATAGCAAAATCCATTTGTAACCCACCTTCTGTGACGTTATAAGCAACCAGATAATTGGTTATGTATTTCAAAATGATATTGGGATATTTCTCCAAAGAGTAGGCCCATTTTCCTGATACTGTTTTCTTTCTGCAATTACTGCTGTCTCACTCAACCCTACCTAGAGTGATGATGACAACCGTTTTTTGTTCCTTTCAGCTATGTTGCACATAAATCGCATTTGTAGTGTCAGCTTCCTGATGCCATGGTGATGATGAGCAGTTAGATATTTTATTTAAATATGAAGTTTTTCAAAATTTTATTTTAAGAAAATTATGTAACTCTTTGTGATCCATCCATACTGCCCTGCTACCCCATTATCATTCCCCAAATATTTATGCTGTGTGTTTTAGTTTTCCATTAGCAAGTCCTGTCTAATTCAAATCTCTTTTTATTACATAAACAGGGCATTAGAGCTATTTTCTGAGAATCAGCCAATGTCAAATCCTTCTATTGAAAATGTCTACTATTTTATGCTGTTAGCAACATTTTGTTTACAAACATTTCTTCATACTTGGCATCTAATTATACTCAGCTTCCCTAATACTCTCTACTTGTTCGCTTGATTTAAATCTTAATACTGATGATTGCAAAGCACTTTGAAAACAATAGAAACATAGAACTAATTGGTTATTTTCTATTTTGTTGCCATAATTGGATTTTATAACAATTTGGAAAGTGTAGAAAGTTTGTTTTTTCCTTAAGTATGTGCGGTATAGAAGGTGAATGAGAAATTGCACATATATAATTGCCAGTGGAGTTGATGGACTGTGAGGTTTGCAACTGACACAAATTTTGCCAACTTCCTAAAAGATATCTAAGTTAGAATGGGAAACCCTAGCAAGTACAACCCACAATGTCTTTAAGTTCCTAGACAGAGTTAGAGCAAATTTAGGAGCCAAAAGTGTTTCATTGTAAAAGTTGAAAATTTACTCATTATTGTTAGAAAGGGTTTAATGAGAAATAGAATAGATGAACAAAATCCCAGACTTGTAAAAGGGTTTTTTCCCCTTTTTATTTTGATTGTTGTATCAACTAATGGCAGAAAAGTACACTGTAATTACAGTTTACCTCCTGTATTTTAATTCATGATAAAGTAGGTGTCTATAGGAACTCAAGATAGATTTTTCCCTTTTAATGTATATGCATAGCATATCTGGTTTGTCAGTTAGTTTTGGATTTCCAAATGTAAAAACAACAGAAAGAATAATTTGTTTTCCTCATATTAACTTCTTTTGTCAGGTGTGAAAATACTTTTTTTTGCAGTGAGAACTTCAGTTGAAATTTTAATTTATGAGGTTGAGATTTTGACTTCAGTTTCAGTTCAGTTTTAGTCGCTCAGTCATGTCCGACTCTTTGTGACCCCATGGACCACAGCACATCAGGCCTCCCTGTCTATCATCAACTCCCGGAGTTTACTCAAACTCATGTCCCTCAAGTCGGTGATGCCATCCAACCATCTCATCCTCTGTCATCCCCTTCTCCTGCCTTGAATCTTTCCTAGCATCAGGGTCTTTTCAAATGACTCAGCTCTTCTCATCAGGTGACTTAACATGATTATCCTATACATTACAGATAAAACATGTACTGCTTTGTCTTAGGCTAGTAAGAAAAAACAACAAACATATAAAAATATATGAATTATACAGTTGATACAATGGAAGACCTCGTGAAATTAAGAATAAAAGTGTCCAAGTTATTAAGAAAGCAGAGGTAGACAATTTAGTTGTATAGGATTCCTGGTGGTACAGACATGGGGTACCAAGGAACCTGCCCGTAGCAATGATTTAGATTTTCACTTTGGGCAGGTATGAGTATTTGCCATCTTGAAAATGTTTTAGCACTAATTATAGTAGTAATTCCATGATTGAAAAAAATTACATGCCTTTTCATCTTTTTATTTGGGGATGCAATGAATCTTGGTGGAGTGTTAGTTGAAATAAGTTAAATGTAAAAGAAATGATATTGATCGTGACAGTGTTTTATAGAACATATCAATATAAACTATATAAATACATCTTCCTGTTATAAAAGCCAGTGTAACTGATACAGCTTCAGCAACATATTGCCATTTATCATGTTAAATTAATATTCTTAAATATTATTAGATTGTAAAACTTTATTTTTAACTTATATCTTTTTGTGGATTGTAGTCATAAATGTTGTATAAAAGCTAGAAGGAAAAGGAATTAATATCTGGTTTTATATTTGCATATATTTAAGTAGTATTGCAATAAATCTAACTTACATTAGCAGTAGATACTTGCAATCATTTTCCTGGTTGAAAGGATCTGGCTATTACTCAAATTTGAAAAACTCTGACATAGACATATTAATAGAAATGAACAAAATTTTAACTAGATTTTCATCAAAGTTAAACATTTAATTTAAATTCAGAAGAGTTAAAAAATTCAGTAAGTTCTCCACATATGTCATCAGGTAATGCAAATTGAAACAATGGATACAACTTGATGCCTATTAGATTGTCCAGTGTTTGAGCCCTGACATCAAATGCTGGTGAGGATGTGGAGCAAAATAAAGCCTCATACATTGCTGGTTGGAATGTAAAATAGTACATACTCTTATCATATGATCCAGCAGTTGTACTCCTTGGCATTTACCCAAAGGAATTGAAAACTTATGTCCCCACAAAAGCTTGCACACAGATGTTCATAGCAGTTTTATTCATAATGGCCAAAATTTGGAGGCAACCAAGATGTGCTTCAGTAGGTAAATGGATAAATAAACTGTGGCACATTCAGAAAGTGGAATTATTCACCACTAACAAAAAATCAGCTATCAAGACATGGAAATATATGAAGGAATCTTAAATGTATATGGTTAAGTGAAAGCTCCATACCATGTGATTCTAACTACATAACAGTCTGGAAAAGGCCAGACTATGGAGACTGTAAATAGATCAGTGGTTTACAGACATCATGTAGAGAGAAACAGATAGGCAGAGCATAGAGGATTTTTAGGGTAGTGAAAGTGCTCTGTGTGATACTATGGTGATGCATATATGTCATTATACACTTGTTCAACTCATATCATATACAATACAAGAGTGAATCCTAAAATAAACTATGAATTTCGGATGACTATGGTATGTCATTATAGGTTTCATCCTTAATAAAAAATAATTACTATTATAATATTGTAATGGAGGAGGCAGTACATTTGTGTGAACAGGATATATTGGAAATCTCCATACCTTCCTATCAAATCTGTTGTAAACCTACAATTCTTCTAAAAAATAGTCTTTTTTAAAACATAAATTTATTTATTTTAATTGGAGGCTAATTACTTTACAATATTGTATTGGCTTTGCCATATATCAACATGAATCTGCCACTGGTGTACATGTGTTCCCCATCCTGAACCCCCTACCACCTCCCTCTCCGTACCATCCCTCTGGGTCATCCCAGTGCACCAGCCCCAAGCATTGAACCTGGACTGGCGATTCATTTCATATATGATATTATACATGTTTCAATGCCATTCTCCCAAATCATCCCACCCTCTCCCTCTCCCACAGAGTCCAAAAGACTGTTCTATACATCTGTGTCTCTTTTGCTGTCTCGCATACAGGGTTATTGTTAACCATCTTTCTAAATTCCATATATATGCATTAGTATACTGTATTGGGGGAAAAGACGATGGCACCCCACTCCAGTACTCTTGCCTGGAAAATCCCATGGATGGAGAAGCCTGGTAAGCTACAGTCCATGGGGTCGCTAAGAGTCGGACATAACTGAGCGAATTCACTTTCACTTTTCACTTTCATGCCTTGGAGAAGGAAATGGCAACCCACTCCAGTGTTCTTGCCTGGAGAATCCCAGGGACGGGGGAGCCTGGTGGGCTGCCGTCTATGGGGTCACACAGAGTTGGACACGACTGAAGTGACTTAGCAGCAGCAGCAGCATACTGTATTGGTGTTTTTCTTCATAGCTTACTTCACTCTGTATAATCGGCTCCAGTTTCATCCACCTCATTAGAACTGATTAAAATGTATTCTTTTTAATGGCTGAGTAATACTCCATTGTGTATATGTACCACAGCTTTCCCATCCATTCATCTGCTGATGGACATCTAGGTTGCTTCCATGTCCTGGCTATTATAAACAGTGCTGTGATGAACACTGGGGTACATGTGTCTCTTTCAATTCTGGTTTCCTCCATGTGTATGCCCAGCAGTGGGATTGCTGGGTCACAAGGCAGTTCCGTTTCCAGTTTTTTAAGGAATCTCCACACTTTTCTCCATAGTGGCTGTACTAGTTTGCATTCCTACCAACAGCGTAAGATGGTTCCCTTTTCTCCATACCCTCTCCAGCATTTATTGCTTATAGACTTTTGGATCACAGCCATTCTGACTGGCGTGAAATGGTACCTCATTGTGGTTTTGATTTGCATTTCTCTGATAATGAGTGATGTTGAGCATCTTTTCATGTGTTTGTTAGCCATCTGTATGTCTTTTTTTTGAGAAATGTCTGTTTAGTTCTTTGACCCATTTTTTGATTGGGTCATTTATTTTTCTGGAATTGAGCTGCAGGAGTTGCTTGCATATTTTTGAGATTAGTTGTTTGTCAGTTGCTTCGTTTGCTATTATTTTCTTCCATTCTGAAGGCTGTCTTTTCACCTTGCTTATAGTTTCCTTTGTTGTGCAGAAGCTTTTAATTTTAATTAGGTCCCATTTGTTTATTTTTGCTTTTATTTCCAATATTCTGGGAGGTGGGTCATATAGGATCCTGCTGTGATTTATGTCAGAGAGTGTTTTGCCTATGTTCCCCTCTAAAATAATCTTTTAAAAATCAAATAATGCTAAAACAAGGGACCTACTGTACTTCTGTTGTTATTGAAGCAGTTTTTCCTCAATCCAGGTTTTATAAATTTTATGAAGGATAAACAATAAGATGTGGTGGAGATAATACCTAATTTAGCTGGAAAACTCAGGTTCAAATCCAGGCTCTGACATTTCTTAGCTTGATGGTGGTTTAGTGACTAAGTTGTGTCCTACTCTTGTGACCCCACGGACTATAGCTTACCAGGCCCCTCTGTCCATTGGATTCTCCAGGCAAGAATACTGGAATGGGTTGCTGTTTCCTTCTCCAGGAGATCTTCCTCACCCAGGAATTGAATCTGGGTCTCCTGTGTTACAGACAGATTCTTTACAGACTGAGAGGGAAACTTGACTAAGTCTCAATGTCATCATTTGTAAAATGCAGATAAAAACATTTAAGTTTCTTATGGGAAATGTTATCAAGGGAAATCATGAGAAATATAAATACCAAAGTATTCAATAAAGATGAAACGTTCTCCATATACATATTAGTATTTAGAATATCCTCTGAATCTGTCAAAGGTGAAGATTTGTGCGGATTTATTCACATTTTGCTATCCCCTTCTTTTTGCAGCAGTAGTAAGTGTTATGGTACCCCACTCCAGTACTCTTGCTGGGAAAATCCCATGGATGGAGGAGCCTGGTGGGCTGGAGTCCATGGGGTCGCTAAGAGTCAGACACAACTGAGCGACTTCATTTTCATTTTCCACTTTCATGCATTGGAGAAGGAAATGGCAACCCACTCCAGCGTTCTTGCCTGGAGAATCCCAGGGATGGGGGAGCCTGGTGGGCTGCTGTCCATAGGGTCGCACAGAGTCAGACACGACTGAAGCGACTTAGCAGCAGCAGCAGCAGCAGCAGCAGCAGTGTTTACACAGTACAGAAGAAACTCACTCATATTAGTTCATACTTCCAACTATTCTTTAGTCTCAGCACTCACAAACCACATGAATCATTCAGCTTGGAATAGAGAAATTGTGGCGGGAGGAATATCAGTAGCAGTGACGTAGGAACCAGAAGATACTGGGTTGTGCTTTTTGGAAATCCTCCAACCTTAACTTCCTTCCAAACTATCTTCTCCCTCCTGTACTGGCTAAGTTCCTTCTCTCACATCATTTTCCTAGATCTTTAAGTAATCAAATTTGTTACCTTGCAGAGAAGGAAATGGCAACCCACTCCAGTATTCTTGCCTGGTGAATCCTGGGGAAAGAGGAGCCTGGAGGGCTGCTGTCCATAGGGCTGCTGTCCACAGAGTCAGACATGACTGAAGCGACTTAGCATGCATGCATGCATGTTATCTTGCATTGTAACTAGCTTAGTACCTATTCCACGATCCTCATCACTATACTTTCTAAAAACATATCTGAAATGAATGAATATGTGGAATGAATGAATGAGCAAAATATTTCAGAACTAGTGCTATGGAATCCAAATGATATCTAAGTCACCTTATAGGTTGGATAGGTTAGTTAACTTCTGTGACCCTCTCTTTCCTTGACATTTTGGTGTTATTTTGAGAATACTGTAGCACTTGGCACAGTTTCTAGCACATCGTGAATAAAAATTGTGGTTAAAAATTAGTCAATAATAAGTCTAAGTAATAACATTTAAAACCTTTATGTTCATTAAATCATTTAATTCTCACCACAACCCAGTGAAGTAGGTAATGTTATTGATCTCATGAGGAAACTGATGTGTAGTGAGGTGAAGTAGCTTGAAGAAAATGATGTAGCATATTAGCAATGAGACCAAGTGGTCTGAACCCAAAGCCTGCACTCCACTGAGCTGCTTTTGATGTGCCATTCAGATTATTACTACAAACCCACCTGCCTGGGTCACTGCTAACCCCTCAAGTGATAATGTACAAATTACAAAAAGGTTTTCTTTCTTAAGGACACTTGACTCTCAACGTTGCAAAATTGTCAGAATAATATATATACAAAAATGTGATATCTGTGATGTAAATAGGAACTTACTAGCTTTGGCATCCATGTGCAATGCACTAATAATCACTTGCAGCAGCTCTGTACCTCCAAAAGAGAATGTTGAATGAAAAATACTTGTTCAAGTTTCTTAAAAATATATTCTTATTAGGAATACTCACCAGGAAAAATAAAAATAATTAATAACCCTCAAACGCCAGTTGAAAGTATTTATTTAACCTAAAAATCTCCATAAGTACATAACTCTGAGACTAATTCTAAAATGAGTACCAGTGTTAATTTGCATGATTCTGGCAGATATTTGTCAGCTGATTTGGCAGTGAAAGTAGCCTAGTACAGATTTACAAAAAATGTGCACCATTTCATTGATGACACTTAGCAAGATTTTCATTTCACACTTTTTATTTTTTTATTCTGAAGCTTCCTTTATTATTATAATCAAGTTCACATTGCCACTGCTTTCTGGGTTTTTCATTCAGTGTTATGTAATATCTTGGTATTTTACTAATCTGTCATTTTGCTTCTTTTTAAATTCTGTGGTCTACTCTGCTAGAGAAGTAGAACTGATTTTTTGGCATGCCTTGTATTCAGAGCATCCTTGTGGAAATGGCTGTAATTATAATAAAGTCTCACCATCTTCTGTCACCACTAAGCAACCTTACACTAGCTCAATTTAAGAGTCAGTTGTAACAAATATTATTGCAATTATGATTGGCTACTATGCTGTATAAACAGAGATTAAGAAGAAACATAGACAGATTTTATAGTTCTGAGAGTTGTATTGTGAAAGTCCTAGAAGCATGCTTTGTTAACCAGACTTGCAATATGATATATGACATTATGAATGAATGTACTGACACTGGAGTATTAAATTTAAATGCAATTATAAGTACAATTGAATAAACTTACCTTTATTGTGCAGGACTTTTTTTAAACAGCTCTAGTTTAATGACTGTGTTCTTGTATTTACAAACAACAGGCAGAACAGTATAATATTGGAAAACAAAGTGTTATTTCAGTTTGTTCTTCTTTAGGGAATTTTGCTGAAACATGTTTGTGATTCCATTCCTATTAGATAAGTAATAGCTATTTGATGATAACAGTTAATTGGTATAAAGGAAAGCACCACTATGTGTTTGTATCATTTTTAGTTCCCTTTATCAATGTCTTACAGTTTTTAGAGTTTGGGTTTTTCACCTCCTTGATTAAGTTTATTCCTAGGTATTTTATTCTTTTTCTTGTAATTTTGAATGGGATTGCTTTCTTGTTTTCTCTTTCTGTTAGTTCACTATTAGTGTATAGAAAAGCAACAGAAGTCTGTATATTAACCATGTATCCTGAAACTTTACTGAATTCACTTGCTAGTTCTAATACTTTTTGTGAATACTTTAGGGTTTTCAAAATATAGTATCATGTCATCTGCACAGAGTAACAGTTTGACTTCTTTCCTTCTAATTTAAATGCTTTTTTTCTCTTTTCTTGTCTGATTGCTATATCTAGGACTTTCAATACTTTATCAAATAGCTATGGTGAGAGTTGGCATCCTTGACTTGTTCTGGATTTTGGAGGAAAAGCTTTCAGTTTTTCAGCACTGAATATGGTGTTTACTGTGGGTTTTAGAAGTGAAAAAAATTAAAATGCAAACACTGTGGAGAAGCACTCCCATGCCAACATAATGCTAATAAAATATTCTACAAAAGTAAAAAGCACATCAACAGCATCTTCGTTTTCAAGAATTAGGAGGGAGAACAGCAGGGCAGTAGATGATAAGTGGGTCACCAGGTAGAAAAAAAAATGTCAGTGAGTCAACATAAATAATATATTCTAAAAACAAATGAAATAACAAATATTAAATAAAATATATTAAGTTATAGGCAGTGAAATAAGCACTTAAGAACTTAATATAAGTTTAGTATAGAGGCATTAAGAGACTCAGAATGACCCTGTAGGGTAGGAGCAATGAGACCAACTTCAACAAGATGAATGCAATACAGATAAATAGAAGATCTATGTTTATATTCACAAATTAGATATACACAGTACTATCTACCCCAGGAATATAAAGGGCATATCTGCTGAGTACCAGCTTTTGAAGTAAATTTGGGAAAGTAAAATAGCATTCTGTTATCAGAATGTGGACTCTTCATGATGACAATAGGAAACAATTGAATTTTCTGGAAAAAGTCTGTTATCCGTAAGTGTTATTTTCTTTCAGTAAGGTTAATCAAATTGAGGAGAAAGCAGAAGATGTCCCAAATGAAGTCCTGAAGGGAGCAGTTATTAAATGGGTAAGAAGGAAAAGAATATTTTTCATATAAGGAATACTCATATGGGTATTGAAAGAGAGAACTGTCAAAGATTATTCCAACATTTTTAACCTAAAAATGGCACCAGCAAATATAAGAATTCTGGGAGAATGAAGTGGTTTGGGAGCAAGATAAGTTGACATAAATATATTTTACATAAGTTTATATATGTCTATATATAAACTTTTACATAAGTCTCTATATATTTTACATATAGTTTACATTTGTAAGTTGATGTAAATATAGTTGTCCCAGTGGAATTTGCCATGAGAGGGTACACAAGGCAGAAACATAAATGTAGAGATGACTGACTTTGAAATACTGCTTAGGAACAGAGAAGATGATGGAAGTAACTTATTCTGAAGAAAATAAATTTAAAAAGAAAAAAGAATAGAAAGGAAGGAACTGAAAGCTAAATTCATGTCCTGCAAAGAGGTAGAAAAAATTGCAGAAGGAAATAAAGGATTGATAGTCTAGAAAGAGGCCAGCTAGCAGCATGGTCTCATAAGTTCACTGAATGGATTGTTCTTTAAGTCATAATTAGTTTAGTTTTAATCTAATGTGTATTTCATTAGGAATGTGTATTTCATTTTAATTTTGCTGATTACTTGTAATAGGTCACATTTTGGAGGTCAGTTACATTATTAGCAAATATTTAGTGAACTGTTCTCTCATTTCTTTTACTCTCCTCTATCAATTGTTAGTTGCTTTACTATTTGACAATAAAAGTATTGACATATACACACACAAAGAGTCGGACACAACTGAGTGACTAACGCACACACACTACTATGTGCAAAATGGCTAGCTAGTGGGAAACTGCTGGTTTAGCACAGGGAGCTCATTTTGGTGCTTTGTGACAGCCTAGAGGGGTGGAATGGTGGGGGTGGAAGGGATGCTCAAATGGGAGGGGATATATGTATATTTATGGCCGATTCATGTTTTCTACAGTGGAAACCAACACAACATTATAAAGCAATTATCCTACAATTAAAAATAAATTTGGAAAAAAAAAAACTAATGCTATAGGAGAAATGTGGAGAAAGTATCTAAGTGTTAATCCTGATTAATGTGTTTCTGATGTTCTGAGCAGAAACACTAAATATCAACTACAATTACCATATTTTGGTGAATGGACAGTCTTCTGGCAACCCCAAACTCATGTGTTTAGGAGCAGTTTATTTAGGAACACTGGTAGTCTCCTTCACTTTGTAGTGTAAAATCCAAGAAAGTATATTTAAATAAGCAAGAAGAAGGTTGTTTTTTTTTTTTTTTTAATATACTTTGGTGAGGAAAGTAGGGCATCAGCAGAGTTCCCCACAGTTACATTATATAAATATGACTATACCATATGTAGTACCCTAACATTTAAATGAAACTAGTAACAACCACCAAATGTGTCATTGAAGTAACAAAACCATCAAGTACCTACTTAATAGTGTTCCTCCTCATCTTGACCTTGTTAGACTATTCAAACATCTGCAAAATTTTATCTTTCTTTCAATAGATTAGGATCTAGCTTATGAGTTATCTATTTCCATAATTATAGTGGCTTATAAAATAATCCTTAATCAGACACCATATTTGTAGTGCAAAGACTAGTTTCGTGTATATCCAAACTTTTTTTTTTTCAGTTGACTTAGGAATATTCCCATTGTGTGAATCAATATTAGTAATAGAAAAAAAGACAAAGCTGCATCTTATAATAAGTTTCATTTCAACGTTTTCACCTTGCAAATTACTCCATTGAAAATGTGTTTGGAAATTGCCAGTAAACACTTTTTAACATGTGTAACCTATGCAGTGAATATATCACTGGAAGTTGCAAATTATAAATATCCCATATGTAACATAGCTTTAAATCATTATGTACATGACTTTTATACCAACAGATCATAATAAAAATTGGAAATGAAGATAAAGGCAATCAGACTACTTTGTGAGGAATAAAAGTTAAATATCCTATCCAGATGTTACTAAAGTGTTATTTAATCCATTTCAAGTTCACTATGCACCTGTTAGCACAGATAATATAAGATCTACTCAAAATTAGTCGAGTCACTATATTTAGTAACAAACAAACCTGCCATCAGTTAATGTCTAATTTAAAATCATTTTAATTTAAACACATAAGTCAGAAAAGATGACTCAGGGCAACACTTTATCATTAGTACTCTTAATCAGAGAGTTTCTTTTAATTTCTATGTATAGTGGCAGCAGATTTTATTTTTTTGAAACCCTAGCCTTTTAAAGTAATCAAAGGCATTCTTGTTTCTTCATATCACAAATTATTAAAAAATAATATAAGTGTAAATAGCTGAACCAAGTTCTCTTCTTTCCTGTTTTTTCCTTTTCTATGTTACCATCTTAAATGAGGAGAAATAGCATTTATGAGGGAGAGAGATGGATGAGGGTTGGCATTGTAATTCCTTTTCTTCAATTTATTTCCAGGGCATCTCCTTGCTTAAGCAGAGATACCATTTAGGCTTCCAACTAATGTTTTGTTTAATAAAGGTCTTCTGTTATTTAATAAAAGGAGAGAAAAATAGATTAAAAACTTCAATTTTTATACATTTGATATGTGCTCTGTCAGGTTTTTAAGCTGCATTTATTTGTCTCAGTACATTAACACTGTCAGTCAAACTGCAGATGAATGCTATCCTTTCCCCTTTCTCAAGAAGATGTTTGATGGCATGCAAAATTTTATTTGTTATTTATGCTCTACAAGTATAATGTTAAAAAGTACTTGATTTGTGCTGTTGCTCTGAAATTCTCTGGCTTTGAAACATGTCATGAAAAATAATTGTAAATTCCCATTCCCTACAAATAATGACTTCACAGCTGCACACTATAACTTCTTTATTAAAAGGCAGAGGTCAGTAACTTCTGGTTAAATAGGCAAATGATTATGTGAAACAGACAGTAAACGCATTTTGCTGATTTTTCCCCAAGTCAATTTATGCTGCTGCTGCTGCTGCTAAGTCACTTCAGTCGTGTCCGACTCTTAGTGACCCCATGGACTGCAGCCTACCAGGCTCCTCTGCGCATGGGATTTTCCAGGCAAGAGTACTGGAGTGGGTTGCCATTGCCTTCTCCCAATTTGTGCTAGTTGAATTTATATGCGGTGAACTATGTATTATATAGTTCACTTTATTTTATATAAACTTTATTATATATATATATAAAACTTTATATATATAAATATGCAGTGAACTATGTATTATTATATAGTTCACTTTATTTTATATAAAATAAAATAAAGCAAACAAAAACATTGTAGAACCGGAAATCAGTGGCCAATAAAACTTGCACTTACTTCCATGAGAACACGTCATTTCAACCACTGTTAAAGACTTTTTAATTGAATCCATCAGTTCTAAATCCTGAAACAATTCAAAATGTAAAACAGTCCTTGAAGAAGGATAAATCATTTTCCTTCAATGTTCACCAGTATTGGATCTCTTTCTCAATTAATACATACCAAGGAATGGCATTGTCCTGAGATCAGTGCAGCAATCACCTGTTAGATGGACTAGTGAGATTAGGAAGAAGATAATAGGAGGTATGGGGAGTATGAGAGAAATGAAATACTTCCTGGAAAAGTGCTATGAAAATAACTTGGATTTCTAAAACTAAAGTAATGAAGAAATTTTTCATTTTAAAAGTATAATTTAGTGTTAAGCACCTGAAAGCAATACCAGGTTTTATTTCTTTGAAAGCCTCTTTCAGAGATTTGTTATAATTTTTTCCTTCAAAATATACTGATTAAGCTAAACGATGTGGTAGTCATGCTAAAAAAACTTTAATTAAGTTAAAATACAAATAATGTCTAGATTTCTACCAGGAGCAAAGGTGCTCAATTGTATATTAATCACAGACCAGCTTCCTGAGAGTATGGAGGAATCTGGTTGTGACTTTAAACAAAAATATATATTTCATTGAAATGGCTAAGCTGTTGTGTCTTCCACTTGCACCACATTCTTTCTGGAGTTGAGTGCTCTATTTATAAGGAAGATGGCTAAGGTGATTGTAATGTGTACACAAAGAACTCTATTAATCATTACCCCAGAACAAGAGGCAGAAACTGGATCTATCCTGGAAAGCCTAAGGATGAAGCAACATAGAGGAATCTTTTTTCAGTCAAAGTTTCACAAATAATTATTTATTTGTGTTCATATATATGTACTATTTTATTTGGTGGTTTGGACCTAAATTATATTTAATGGAGCCAAGTTTTTGTTCTATTTAATTTGGCGTTGTGTTTTTTTTCTTCAAAATTAAGAGTCAATCAGTTTCTGTGAAGTTACCATCCAACATATACCAGCTGTTAAAGCAGTCGGAGTTGCATATGGCTGTGAGACATTACAACTCTAGAAGCAGCAATTATGGCTTATGTTTAGATAATTTTCATATACCTTTCATTATTTTTCTAGCCATATGTATACACGCTGCTAACTACCTTCTCTATGCTATAGTATTGTTAAATGTTCCTGTCCGGGATAGGAAGTTATTAAATTTTCTATAGCTATATATTAATAGGAACTGAGTAAATTGTCTGTTCATTCTTTTCAAACTGACCATATAAGTTAACAGTAACCATTTGAAAGAATAATTGATATTGAGAAAAGAGAATTCTGTAGGAATAACAATTTCTATGTGTAAATAAAAGTTAAACTTTATTTTCTTGGAAGTGTGATGTTTCTAGCAATAAAAATAAATAATAACAGCATTTTAAAATGTGTAGCTGCCAGAGGACTTTGTACCATTGGTGAAAATGCTACTAGAAATAAAATAAGAAATTGAAAACTATGTAAGATTATAACTGTTTGGCAATACTTCTGCAGTGGCCCCTAACTAAAAATTATACTATGATTTTGATAATATGCCAACAGTATCATTTTTCACACAAGTTAATACACATTAGTTCAGTTCAGTCGATCAGTCGTGTCCGACTCTTTGCAACCCCATGAATCACAGCTCGCCAGGCCTCCCTGTCCATCACCAACTCCCAGAGTTCACTCAGACTCACGTCCATCGAGTCAGTGATGCCATCCAGCCATCTCATCCTCTGTCCTCCTCTTCTCCTCCAGCCCCCAATCCCTCCCAGCATCAGAGTCTTTTCCAATGAGTCAACTCTTCACATGAGGTGACCAACGTACTGGAGTTTCAGCTTTAGCATCATTCCTTCCAAAGACATCCCAGGGCTGATCTCCTTCAGAATGGACTGGTTGGATCTCCTTGCAGTCCAAGGGACTCTCAAGAATCTTCTCCAACACCACAGTTCAAAAGCATCAATTCTTTGGCGCTCAGCTTTCTTCACAGTCCAACTCTCACATCCATACATGGCCACTGTAAAAACCATAGCATGGACTATGATGGACCTTTGTTGGCAAAGTAACGTCTCTGCTTTTGCATATGCTATCTAGGTTGGTCATAACTTTTCTTCCAAGGAGTAAGCGTCTTTTAATTTCATGGCTGCAATCACCATCTGCAGTGATTTTGGAGCACAAAAAATAAAGTCTGATACTGTTTCCCCTGTTTCCCCATCTATTTCCCATGAAGTGATGGGACCAGATGCCATGATCTTCATTTAAATGTTTAAAAAAATTTATATTTTAGGTGATACTTAGAATTAAATATTATATGTAAAGGTTTTGGACTAACTGGAATTTTATTTAACATCAGATTAAAATATGTAGCAAAAGTATTTGAGGTTTTTTATTACTGTGATAATCTTCTACTCTGTAGAACTTAACAGCTATCTATTAGTTGAAGGAATATTTTCATTTTGATTAAACACTCTAAGATGGAAATTAAGAATGTATATATATTTAAATTATTCAATTGAGACAGCTTTTTAAAAATTTAAAAATCATATATGCACTTGCTTAAATTTTTCTCAATAAGTGTGCATTGGTTTAGTTCATTAATATGATTTATTCACTACTCTGATGACTGAGGTAAAGATGTGCACAGTCTAGTGGGTGGCAGGTGGTTTCAGCGAGGTGGTAAGTCCTATGAAAGCTGTGAGCAAGGTACCCTGACACCGCAAAGAAAGGAGCAATCACCTTCCCAGGAAGGATCCTGCAAGCTGAACTGAAAAGGTTGCTGACACGTAAAGTTCAAGGAATAGCCTGCCAAATGGGAAAGGGGGATAACACAGTCCCTCAAGAATTGTAAAGCACTGATCCATTATGGGGAGTATTGACAGCAAGTGCAGGAAGGTGAGAAAATGTGAAGGATCTTGTATATTCTGCTAAGAGAGTAGGATTTTTTTTCATCGGTGATGGGGTGTCTTAGCCATTTTTAACTAAAGAAATCCTGTAGGAAAGAAGAAGCTGGAGATGTACTTCCAAAAAGGAACAGAGAATAAAATGATCACTAAAAACCTGGAAATTCAAAACTGAATGACTATATTATTTGGGACCTTCATAACATTTATTCTATTAAAAACAATTCTGAAACATTCTAGTAAACTTTTGATTTTCATATGTCTATGGTAGATCTATTTTGATGTCACTATCTAAAGAGTTTAGAGTAGACCATACATGAGACAGTCATTACAGGATACTTAAATTTGACGAAATTGCCTGACAATCCCCAACAAGTTTATTGATTCTGGCTAAGCTTGCCAACTCTGTACTCCCAGGAAAAGCTGCCACAATGTAGATGCAGGTTTTTCTGAGTACATGAAATTAATGATAATATACTATCATTTTGTGACCAAAAATCTAAATATATCTTCTAGCAAAATTAACTTGTCAGTGGATGAATTTGTAGGCTGTGGGCAAAGAAAATTCAACTTCTATTCCAGACAATAAATAAGCCATATATAGAAATAATAATAAATATTAAAATGTTTTATAATTTTCCTTTGCGTATATGAACATATCATTAGAATTTATCTTGTCTGTCACCGATTCAAATTCTATTCATGAATACTTGTTTCCCTTTCTCTGACCCAAGACTATCTACAGTTATCTGTGAAATGCATTTCTAAATTTCCATCTAGAGGTAGATATGTTTACTAGTTCAGGAGTTTAACTGCAAAGGTTGTGGACTTTCAGGAATGAATGCAGGCTGTCCTTCATACCTCAATCCTCTTGAAGCATTCATTGCCAATTGCTCCAGCAGAAAGGAGAAGTGCTGCCCTCTTCCTGTCTTTGTGGGAGCAGGTCAATCATTTACATGATCTTGATGAATGTCTTGATGAAGGTCTGATATATCAAGTTAAAAACAGGAAGCAATTAAGATGTCTTCAGGGAAGAAAGAACCCATATATCAACAAAACAACACTTTAGACTACGTAACTGTCAGTAAATCTGAAAGGAACGTTTATGGGAATGAGAAGAGATTACTGGAATTAGTGGACTGTGGTTCCAGACCTGGTTTTGCTGCTAAGTAGGCCGTATAGTCTTGAGAAAACCTATTTAGTAGTGGATTATTTCAATTTTCTCAGCCTCAAAATGAGAGTATTTTGTCTGGTTACTTCCAATGGATCATCAGTTTCCTAAAATGTGTCTTAGTGTATCAGGACTCCTTTCTCAGCATTAGGGGCTCTGTGGGTCCTGCACTAACGTTAAAATGACTGAGACTAGTAGGACACAAGTACAGAACTTGAGGAATTTGATACTTTAATGCTCAGTTGCACAAGTAGAAACTGTCAGGCACCTGTATTTTCTGTCTCAAAGGAGGTATATTTTTAACAGGCATACAGATTAATTTGAAAACTTTTCACCTTGTCACATTTTACACTTGTCCCCTGCTAGTTTGACCTCTCCTCCTCCGTCAGAATCAAGGATACCACTATGATTTTGCCTTTAATTTATGGATGTTTATTATGAGACATCTTCCACCCTGTTGACTTTTTCTGAGTCAGTAACATTCAGCTGGCAGTTTGGAATCTGCTCCAACATCCATTAAAGAGGTCAACCTGCAAAGCAATACCCTTCATGCATTAAGACAGACGAAAGTGTTCTAATGTAGGGCATTAAGGGAGGACAAGTTATCCCCAGGTGAAGTTGTTAAATACAGGGTGAAATTCAGGCTATCAGAGTGTTTTAGTGTCACATAATCTGGAAAAGTCAGGATAGATTTGATTTTAGATGCCATCAGCTAAAGGAGGAAATCCAGAATAGCCCTGTTCAGATGGCTCTACAGTGCTTGATAATAAAATGAATATAGATAACTGAGAACAAACGGTTTGTAAAAGCAAGGATAGCACTCAATATAAGGATCTTAGTTGTTAGAAAATCAAATTTTCAAAATGATTCCAAAAAAGGAATGTGTCATCCTCTGGTCAGAGCCTCTAAAAAGACAGAAGACATAATTTAAGATTTAAGTCAGGTCTGAAATAAAGAGAGTTCTCTGGTGAGTTAAGGTTGAAAGGAAGGCACATATGTAATAGGAGGAAAGTATACTCAAACATGGCCGTTGAGACTATGATTAGTGGAATGAAGATATGTGTGCAAAAAAAGCTGAAGATTTCAAAATAAACTAAGGGTAAGAAAAAAGATTTAAGACTATGTTTAGAGCATTATAGTTTTAGTTTTTCAGGAAGATGGAATAATATTAACAAATGAACAAAGAAAGCAAAGTGTTTAGCTTCTATTTTGCTACCAGTTTCTGAGTCAAAGAGACTGATGTTTATATAGGAAAAAGCAGAACAAACATCGATGAGATGAAACTGTCTCTCTAGATTGGAGAGGAATAAGAGTTTCTTCCTGGGTGCTTTAAATGTATGTAGTTCTCTAGTTCTAATACAATTCCACCAGAAAAATTACACCTTAACTTTATATATTACTTTGTGGTTTGTGAAGTGTTTTCATATACTTAATTTCATTTGTTAGTTTAAATGACCCAATGTGGCTAAATGAGCATGCATATTATACTACTTTACAGAGAAGTAAGTACTCAAAGAATGACATTTAAGTTCACATATTTAGTAAATGGATGAACAGGGCTTAGTATTCAGAGAAAATGGATACGAGAAAGGGCATATGATTTGGAATTTTCAAATAATAGATCTTCTAAACCATAACAGTAAGATTGATATCAGTGTTTTTCAAAAATCTAAACTAAATTATATTGTTCATGATGTGGAAGCATGTAAAAAAGGGAATGATCCTTTACTATGCTTGGTTTCACTAGCAGTAAAAGTTTCCAGAATAATTGCCTTTCCTTTTTGATTCAAAATGATTAGATATCTCTCTGAGTAATTAGTGTGCTTTCTCTCCCTTTGTAAATAAGTGGGAAATTGTACTGGTCTTTATTTAGAATGGAGATTTGTGCCATACCACAGAACTCTGTACTCTACTTTGTCATTTCTCCATTTTTATCTGTAACTTAGATGGAAAGGGCTTCCCTGGTAGTTCAGCTGGTAAAGAATCCACCTGCAATGCAGGAGACCCTAGTTCGATTCCTGGGTCAGAAAGATCCACTAGAGAAGGGAACAGCTATCCACACCAGTGTTCTGGCCTGGAGAATTCCATGGACTGTATAGCCCATGGGGTTACAAAGAGTCGGACACAACTGAGTGACTTTCACTAGATGGAAAGATAGTGCCCAGACAGAAATAGCACTCCTCTGGATAGCAGAATGCAGACAATCCTTGCTTTGTACAGTTCCAATGTGCACTAATTTCATTTACCATGATTTGGTTAAATAGCACTAGTAGCAACTGAAATTTCTGGTTACCACAATCTATGGACTGTGGCTAGCTGTATAAAGCACAAACTTTGCCAGTAGCTGTTCAATCTATTGGATTGGTCAAAAGTTCACAGCATCATGCAGAAAAACTCAAACTTTCTGGCCAAACCAATACACATCACTAAGTAAATAACAATTGCATGTCTTGATCAGTGATCAGTTATATTACTTCTTTCATAGTTTGTCAGTGATCGCTCATTCTACTTGTTATTTGAATTAAGCCCAGATAACAAAATATGTAGTTGTGTTGCCATCTTGTCTCCTCGTGATTAATACATCTGCCATTTTACAAAATGGATAATCTAATATTGGAATTGTCCAACAACAATGAAAGTGCACCAAATATATGAAAAATGATTGTGCTAGAAGTGAAATTTGAACCAACATATGTGGAGTTATAGAAGACATAGCTGACCATGGAAATGTTGACACTGCTGCCATTTGAAAGACTGTAGATATGCAGCCCGAGGAACTCAGTAAAGGGAAACATATAGACGTAGTTGAGGAAAGTGACAAAAATGATGACAGTGTCCCTGAAGAAGTGATGCTAACATAAACTTCATTTAAAAAGAACTCTCAGAGATAATTTGCCACATTGAAAGCACAAAAGATTAAATGTTGCTGGCTGATTCAAATTGATAAGTATGATAATCTGTAAGATATAGTCAAGATACTCATTCAATATCATAAATAATGTAAGGAGAAGTTGGTAAGCACTGTTCAGATTAAGATTTTTATCAACAACAACCCTTAATTCTCAATGTTTCCAATGTTTTCATTTGCAGTGTACTAAATATATATTCACTATCTTTCACATCTTTACACATTTATATCTGTCAGTAATAGAGTTCTTAATGTTTTGACAAAGAATTTTAAGATCATGAGACAACTGTAGTTTTCTTCATTAAGATCACTTTATAGAGTTTTATGATGCACAGTCAATTTTACAGTACCAAGCTATCATGCAAAAACTTCCTGTAATTTCAAAAGGCCTGAACTGTGCGCTGATAAATTTTTTTTAATAGCATGTAAGAGAGATAAGCATAAAGGTATGTATTTAGACTCTTGGGTTGAGCACAAGCTTACTATGAACAAAGAGTGTGACATGTATGCTAAGAAAAGTGAAAAGGTTAGGGTTATTGTAACAGGCCTCGAATAGTTTTCTCATTACCAACTGCACTTTTCAGGCAAGCCCAGCAGCTGAATCCTCAGTTCTGGGCCCCACATTTAAATAAGTCTTTGCAAGGAAGGAAAACTTCTTTGTATTAATTGTAGTTGAAGAGACTGGGGAGATAGGGTGTACCTAATTAAAATTACTGATCAAAGGAAGTGGGAATTCATTTAGCCTATAGAACACCAAAGGGCACACCAGAACGCTAACAGGGCATGATTCAAAGATAATTTCACATTGTTAAACAGTTCTTTTTTCATATTGTATTACTCCAGAATGGAATCAGAGCAATTCAATCATATTGTTATGCTATTGAAATTAAAAAAAAAAAAAAAAAAACCTATCTGCTAACAGGGATGTCTTTCAGAGATTTAGGATGGAGATAATCCCTAAAGCCCCTTTAAACTGTAAAAGGATATAATTCTAGAATTGGGGTTACTATAATCCATAATGGTAGATTGTGGTTACTATAAATAAATCTATGTGCTGTTTATTAAAAGCATTCCTGATGTAGCATGGGATATTGGCAAGAAAAACAGATTTTATGTCAGAAACACCAGAGTTAAAAATCCCTGTTCAGATAACTATGTATCCTTATGTGAGTTATTATCCCCAAACTTCTCTTTTTTCTTCCATAAAATATAAATAATACCTGCTTACACTTGTTTTCTGAGGTTTTATAAGTAATATACCTTCCTGGTGTTTGTAAATCTTAACTGTTATTGTTTTGAAAAAAGATCAGCAGTACAGGTGAATTTGGAGGATAGAAGGATTCTTAAATACCAGAAATAATAATTAATTTTTTTTCTTTTCCATACTACCAAAATGTTTATTTCTTTAGTAAATGTGAGATACACATGATACACATTAATAATATCTTTATAAGACTGAAAGGTGCAAAACATACTGGCAGAAGCATGATAACTCATCAAGAGAGCACATTTAGAATAAGTCAAAATTAAATTAGAATAAGCAAAACATGTCAAAACAAATTTAAAATAGTAAGATTTAGACATTGTTAATCAAAACTATAGCAACAGAAAACTACTGAGTTTATGATGAACTTCAAAATTAGTTATAAATCAAATTATTTTTTATTTTGAACCTCTTGTTTTTAGTTTTTTTAAAGATATATGGTAGAAAAAACATGGTAATTACAGTAAGGTCACTATTCTCACAAAATTTTAAATAAAATAATTCACTGAAAGTTAAATGGTAAAATCTATACAAAAAATAAAATGGCCATCAGACAAAACTTGATGAAAATACTGATATATATACTGAAAGTATGTATTAATCAAAATTGGGAGTTGAGGAAGAAAATTAAAGTAGAAAACCTAGAAATTTTGCAACTAGGCATTTCTATCAGGTAAACATCCTTGTTGTGGAGATGGGTACATCAGTTTATCAAAACTAGAAGCCATCCTTAGTTTCAGTAATATATTGAAATTCTCTTGTTCTGAGTCAGAGCTCACCAAACATTTATCCCATGTACTTTATGAGTCCGTTAAAACCATGGAAATGTTTGCTTATCTTAGATATCATACAAAGCAATCCATAGTCACAACAATCAGAGAAGAAAAAGAAATAAAAGAAATCCAAATTGGAAAGGAAGAAGTAAAACTGTTACTGTTTGCAGATGACATGATACTTAACAGAAAGTCCTAAAGATGCTACCAGAAAACTACTAGAGCTTATCAATGAATTTGGTCAAATTGCAGGATAGAAAATTAATATAGAGAAAGCTGTTGTATTTCTATACATGAACAATTAACTGTCAAAAAGAGAATTTAAGGAAATGGTTTCATTTACTATCACATAGAAAAGAATTAAAAGCCTGGGAATAAGCTTACACAATGAAGTAAAAGTCATAATAGGAAAACTCTGATTTTCTACATCAGTCTTTATGACCTTGATAGGATAAGGCTGTCCTTAAGAAACAGAACTCTCAGTATACTAACAAAATTAAGTTTTTAATTTTGCAAAGATGACAGTCAAACCTTGCACTATGGTAGGATCATCAATGTAATGCCCTTTTTTATGGTATTTCATGTGTGTGTGTGTGTGTGTGTGTGTGTGTGTGTGTGTGTGTGTGTGTGTTAGTGGCTCAGTTCAGTTCAAATCAGTTCAGTTGCTCAGTCATGTCCAATTATTTGCGACCCCTTGGACTGCAGCATGACAGGCTTTCCTGTCCATCACCAACTCCTGGAGCTTGCTCAAACTCATGTCCATCCAGTCAGTGATGCCATTCAACTGTCTCATCCTCTGTCATCCCCTTCTCCTCCTGCCTTTAATCTTTCCCAGCATCAGAGTCTTTTTAATGAACCTGTTCTTCATATCAGGTGACCAAAGTATTGGAGTTTCAGCTTCCAGCATCAGGCCTTCCAATGAATATTCAGGACTGATTTCCTTTAGGATTGATTGGTTTGATCCCCTTGCTGTCCAAGGGACTGTCAAGAGTCTTTGCCAACACCATGGTTCAAAAACATCAGTTCTTTGATGTTCACCTTTCTTTATAGTCTAACTCTCATATCCGTACATGACTACTGGAAAAACCATAGTTTGACTAGATGGACCTTTGTCAGCACAGTAATGTGTCTGCTTTTTAATATGCTGTCTAGGTTGGTAGTAGCTTTTCTTCCAAGGAGCAAGCATCTTTTAATTTCATGGCTGCAGTCACCATCTGTAGTGATTTTGGAGCCCAAGAAAATAAAGTCTGTCACTGTTTCCATTGCTTCCCCATCAATTTGCCATGAGGTGATGGGACCAGATGCCATGATTTTAGTTTTCTGAATGTTGAGTTTTAAGGCAACTTTTTCACTCTCCACTTTCACTTTCATCAAGAAAGAGGCTTTTCAGTTCCTCTTAGCTTTCTGGCATAAGGGTGATGTCATCTGCATGTATGAGGCTATTGATATTTCTCCTGGCAATCTTGATTCCAATTTGTGCTTCATCCATCCCAGCATTTCACTTGATGTACTCTGTTAGTAGCTCAGTCGTTTCCAACTCTTTGCAATTCCATGGATTATAACCTGCCAGTTTCCTCTGTCCATGGGATTCTCACGGCAAGAATACTGGAGTGGGTTTCCATGCCCTTCTCCAGGAGATCTTCCCACCCCAGGGATGGAACCCAGGTCTCCCACATTGCAGGCAGATTCTTTACCATTTGAGTTCCTCAGGTATTTCACGGGAGTCCTCCAAATCCTTTTCTGGCCATTTGCTGATCATGCGACTTGCTCAATTTCTTTGAAATATCTGACTCATATTAGATATTTTTTTCTGTTAAAATTCTACATCTTAAACTAAGTAATTTGTAATATCCTCAGAAGAAATAGAAAACTCAAGTTTTATTTTCAAAAGGTTTAAACCACAGGATTATAATCAGTGAATATAAACCACAAACATAACTAACCATAAGATATTTTCATAGTAGGAAATAATGACTAATACAATTAGTACTATACAGTTTAATTGTGAAAGTGCTAAGAGGGCACCCATTTACAGAGCTATCAAAGACTGGATGGTCAATTACACAAGACTTTCCAGATGTAGAGGATGATGGTTTAGGCCTGACTCATTACAAAATGCACTGCAAGAGGAAGATATAAGGAAAGGATTATTAAATAGAGTATTCATAAGAATTTCTATATAAATTCCCCCAAATTACTCTTAAAGATTATGATTCAGAGATGTATTAGTTTTCTACTGCTGCCATAACAAATTATCATACTTTTAGTGGTTTACAGTGGCACAAATTTATTATTATCTCACAGTTCTATAAATGAGAGATCTGATTCTTCACCTGGTTTTTCTGCTTAGGTTATCACAAGAGTGGATCTTATCTGTCTGGCTCTGTTGGAAGTCCCCTTGCAGACTCATTTAGGTTTCTGGTGGAACTCATTTCCTTGTGTCTGTAGAATCAAGTGTCTGTTTCCTTGCTGGCTGTTAACTGGAGGTTATCCTCAGAGTCTAGATGTCTCCCTTCCTGGTTCATGGCTTCTTCCCTTCAGTGCCAGCAGTGGAATTTCCAATCCTTCTCCTGCTTCTTATCTCTTTACTCTTCTATCCTGCTTCAACTTTCTGGCCCTTACCTGAAAAAGTTCTTTAATTATGTGGTTAGATTGCACCCACCTAGATAATCTTCCTATTTTAGGATCTGCAACCTCAATTACATCTGCAGAACCTCTTTGCCATGCAGTGCAACATATTCATGGGTTTCATAAATCAGGACATGGGCATTTGCGAGGGGATATTATTCAGTTTTTGCTTCTCTTGTGCCTCAGCTGGTAAAGAACCCACCTGCAGTGCGGGAGACATAGGTTCAATCCCTGGATTGCAGAGATCCCCTGGAGAAGGGAAAGGCTACCCACTCCAGTATTCTGGCCTAGAGAATTCCTTGGATTGTATAGTCCATAGAGTTGCAAAGAGTCAGACACAACTAAGCAACTTTCACTTTCACTTCATTATTCAGTTTACCAAAGTAAATGACTGTGATTTCACACTTTTATAAATGCTGGTATAAAGCCATAAAATGTGGAAACTAAAAACTCAAACATGGTAGAAGATATACTGATGGTAAAAGGTATACTCGTTCAGTCCTAAGCGAAAGAGCAGAATATGAAATTGAAAAAAAAGTATATCAGACATGACATGGGACCAACAAATAAAAGGTAGAATTAAGCACAAGCACTGATATTTTTCTTAAGCACTTGGAAAACACTTAAATTTATTTGGGATGTATTTTCACCTGGTTAAGAAAAGCACTTTACATAGTTCAATGTGTGGCAATAAATCTTTTCACATCTATGTGTTTGACTCAGTTTGGCATTGTTTCCTCTGAAACACTGTTGGGATTGTTACTGTTTATAAAATTCTTAATGGGAATTGTTTCCACTCAACAATATGACTTGACTGAGTTGACTTTAAGTACTTTATTTTTTATATTGACAACAGTATGTTCCTCTTTATGATTCAATTTCTAATATTTTAAAATTTGTTTTATGTAAATTTAAATTTACATAAAATTCACTCTTTTTGGTGGGAAGTTATATAAATATGACAAATGCATAGAGTTGTGTAACCACCATGACAATCATGATACAGAACTATTTCATCACCAACCCCACTGAAACCTCATGATTCTAATTTGCAATCAATTTTTTCCCCCAGTCAACCCTTGGCAACCACTGATCTGTCCTTTATCTTCATAGTTCTTTCATTTCCAGAAAGTCATATAAATGTAATTACATAGTGTGTGGCTTTTTGAGTCTAGTTTCTTTCACTAATACTAACACATTTGGGATACATCCAAGTTGCTGAATTTCAGTAGTTTTTTCTTGTTTATAATTCCTAAACTTTTGACTGAAATTGGTTCTAAATTAAAATCTAAATATTTTTCATAATTAAGTTACCCACACTGATTTCCTCTCACTAGGATATTCAATAGCTCAGTTGGTAAAGAAGCTGCCTGCAATGTGGGAGACCTGGGTTTGATGGTGGGGTTGGGAAGATCCCCTGGAGAAGGGATGGGCTACCCACTCCATTATTCTGGCCTGGAGAATTCCATGGACCCTATAGTCCATGGCATCGCAAAGAGTCAGACATGAATGAGCGACTTTCACTTTCAGCACATTCAAGAATTGTTCTTGTCATAATGCTAAAATTCTGGGGTTTGTTTTTATTTTTTTCCTCTTTGTAAATTTTTGTGTGAGTCATACACAAAACTTATTTTGAGGTAAAGGTGGCTTTATCAGTATGTTTGATTAGCCTGTGATTATATTGAAAGTCTGCTTAATGGAAGATTTTAATATTGAGAAGACAAGTGATCCCTGCATTATTTTGAAGATAACTAGACTTACAGATATAGTTATATCTCAATAGTCTATTACAATGGAGATAAATGTTGTCACCATCCAGAAAACAGTTAAGTTGGGTTTGATTTCTTACATATGAATTTTGCTCATGTGATAATTCAGTTCAGTTCAGTTCAGTCGCTCAGTCATGTCCGACTCTTTGTGACCCCATGAATCACAGCACACCAGGCCTCCCTAACCATCACCATCTCCCAGAGTTCACTCAGACTTATGTCCATCAAGTCGGTGATGCCATCCAGCCATCTCATCCTCTGTCGTCCCCTTCTCCTCCTGCCCCCAACCCCTCCCAGCATCAGAGTCTTCTCCAATGAGTCAACTCTTCACATGAGGTGACCAACGTACTGGAGTTTCAGCTTTAGCATCATTCCTTCCAAAGAACACCCAGGACTGATCTCCTTCAGAATGGACTGGTTGGATCTCCTTGCAGTCCAAGGGACTCTCAAGAGTCTTCTCCAACACCACAGTTCAAAAGAATCAATTCTTCGGTGCTCAGCTTTCTTCACAGTCCAACTCTCGCATCCATACATGATCACTGGAAAAACCATAGCCTTGACTAGATGGACCTTAGTCGGCAAAGTCTTGTCTCTGCTTTTGAATATGCTATCTAGGTTGGTCATAACTTTTCTTCCAAGGAGTAAGCATCTTTTAATTTCATGTTAACATTCTGCTTATGCTAACATTTTAAATTCCTTAATGTATAACTGCTATGGTAGGACAGAGGCAGCTGACAAGGATGGTAGGAAGAAGCTAGTTTAAATTTTATGCTTCTGTAGATACTTAGCAGAGTGGATAAGCCACATCCAGATAGTAGAGATTTCAACAGATGTGAACTTGTTCTCATTAGAATTTATGATTCCAAGCCCTATATAGTGCAAGCAAATAGCTACCGATTAGGGAGCTGAAATCTTGACCTTTTCCATCTCTTAAATATAAGCATCTCAGTCATAGCTCCATACTTAAAAATAGACAGTTCCATAAGTCAGTTGTGCAGCTAAAAGAATCATTAATCTTTAAATAAGGGCTTGTTCACTCTGCACTCTGGTGTCTACTGTGGTGTTCTTCATGTGCTATGCCTCAGAGTATTTTACTAAGCAGGAAAGTGTTTTGGATATGCATGATGAATATGAAACTCACGTAACTGTAGCAAAAGCAGTTTGTACTAAGTACTATTTGTTAAATCAGAAATCTGTCACCCATATTTGATAGCTGACATGAAGGAATCAGTTGGAGAGCAAAACATGTTATTTTTCAACAAGCATGAAGAGAATTTTCCAAAGAGGGTTATTTGCATAAATAAGTTTGTCCATGAATGGAAATCCTCCAAGGATTTAAAAAGGCACATGTCAGGATTTTGTGGTATAGGACAAAATTTAGGATGTTTAGCTGTGTTTACCAAAAAGGCATAGAATCTGCTAGCATATATCAGGCAGTGTGGCTGGTGGGTTGAGAATTAGTACTGTTTGTAGAGATTGCCATGAACTTCTTAAAAGATACAGAAGAGGGTTCTCTGTGAAGCTTCTCTGACGTCCTCTGATGGCTGCTCTGTTCTTGTACACCACTTTTTTTTTTTTAAATTGAAGGCTGATTACTTTACAATATTGTAGTGGTTTTTTGCCATACATTGACACGAGTCAGCCATGGGTGTACATGTGCCCCCATTCTGAACCCCATTCCCATCTCCCTCCCCATCCCATCCATCAGGGTTGTCCCAGTGCACTGGCCCTGAGCACCCTGTCTCATGCATTGAGCCTGGACTGGCGATCTTTTTCACATATGGTAATATACATGTCTCAATGCTATTCTCATAAATCATCCCACCCTCGCTTTCTCCCACAGAGTCCAAAAGTCTGTTCTCTACATCTGTGTCTCTTTTGCTGTCCAGCACATAGGGTCATCGTTACCATCTTTATAAATTCCATATATATGCATTATATACTATATTGGTGTTTTTCTTTCTGACTTACTTCACTCTGTATAATAGGCTCCTGTTTCATCCACCTCATTAGAACTGATTCAAATGCATTCTCTTTAATAGCTGAGTAATATTCCATTGTGCATATGTACCACGGCTTTCTTAGCCATTCATCTGCCAATGGACTTCTAGATTGCTTCCATGTCCTAGCTATTTTAAACAGTGCTGCAATGAACACTGAGGTACACTTGTCTCTTTCAATTCTGGTTTCCTTGGTGTGTATACCCAGCAGTGGGATTGCTGGGTCATATGGCTGTTCTATTTCCAATTTTTTAAGGAATCTCCACACTGTTCTCCATAGTGGATGTACTACTTTGCATTCCCACCAATAGTGTAAGAGAGTTCCCTTTTCTCTGCTCCCTCTCCAGCATGTATTGTTTGTAGACTTTTTGATAGCAGCCATTCTGACTGGCCTGAAATGATGCCTCATTCTGGTTTTGATTTGCATTTCTCTGATAATGAGTGATGTTGAACATCTTTTCAGGTGTTCATCTTTTCAGCCATCTCTATGTCTTCTTTGGAGAAATGTCTGTTTAGTTCTTTGACCCATTTTTTGATTGGGTTGCTTATTTTTCTGGTATTGAGCTACATGAGCTCCTTGTATATTTTTCATATTAATTCTATGTCAGTTGCTTCATTTGCTATCATTTTCTTCCATTCCTGTGACTGTCTTTTCACCTTGCTTATAGTTTGCTTCATTGTGCAAAAACTTTTAAGTTTAATTAAATCCCATTTGTTTACTTTTGCTTTTATTTCTATTACTCTGGGAGGTGCGTCATAGAGGATCCTGCTGTGATTTATGTCAGAGAGTGTTTTGCCTATGTTTTCCTCTAGGAGTTTTATAATTTCTGGTCCTATATTTAGATCTTTAATCCATTTTGAGTTTATTTTTGTGTATGGTGTTAGAAAGTGTTCTAGTTTCATTCTTTTACAAGTGGTTGACCAGTTTTCCCAGCACCACTTGTTAAAAGATTGTCTTTACCCCATTGTATATTCTTGCCTCATTTGTCAAAGATAAGGTGTCCATAGGTGCATGGATTTATATCTGGGCTTTCTATTTTGTTCCACTGATCTATATTTTTGCCTTTGTGCCAGTTCCATACTGTCTTGATGACTGTGGCTTTGTTGTAGAGTCTGAAGTCAGGCAGGTTGATTCCTCCAGTTACATTCTTTCTCAAGATTGCTTTGGCTATTCGAGGTTTTTTGTATTTCCATAAAAATTGTGAAATTATTTGTTCTAGTTCTGAGAAAAATATCGCTGGTAGCTTGATCGGGATTGCATTGAATCTATAGATTGCTTTGGGTCATATACTCATTTTCACTATATAGATTCTTCCAATCCATGGACATGGCATATTCTTCCATCTATTTCTGTCATCTTTGATTTCTTTCATCAGTGTTCTATAGATTTCTATATATAGGTCTTTTGTTTCTTTAGGTAGATTTATTTCTAAGTATTTCATTATTTTCATTGCAATGGTGAATGGAATTGTTTCCTTAATTTCTCTTTCTGTTTTCTCATTGTTAGTGTCTAGGAATGCAAGACTTTTACTATATTCATTAATTATCTTTAGTAATTTTCAGGTGGTGTCTTTAGGGTTTTCTATGTAGAGGATCATGACATCTGCAAACAGTGAGAGTTTTGCTTCTTCTTTTCCAATCTGGATTCCTTGTATTCTTTTTACTTCTCTGATTGCTGCAGCTAAAATTTTCAAAACTATGTTGAATAGTAGTGGTGAGAGTGGGCATCCATGTCTTGTTCCTGACTTTAGGGGAAATGCTTTCAATTTTTCACCATTAAGGATAGTGTTTGCTGTGGATTTATCATATATGGCTTTTATTATGTTGAGGTATGTCCCTTTTATGCCTGCTTTCTGAAGGATTTTTATCATAAATGGATGTTCAATTTTGTCAAAGACTTTCTCTGCATCTATTGAGATAATCATATGGTTTTTAATCTTTCAATTTGTTATATTACATTGATTGAATTTGCAAATATTGATGAATCCTTGCATCCCTGGGATAAAGCCCACTTGGTCATGATGTATGATCTTTTTAATATGTTGATGGATTCTGTTTGCCAGAATTTTGTTGATTTTTGCATCTGTGTTCATCAGTGATATTGGCGTGTAGTTTACTTTTTTTGTGGCATCTTTTTCTGGTTTTAGTATTAAGGTGATGGTGGTCTTACAAAATGAGTTTGGCAATTCACCGGCCTCTGCAATTTTCTGAAAGAGTTGAGTAGGATAGGTCTTAGCTCTTCTCTAGATTCTTGGTAGAATTCAGCTGTGAAGCCATCTGGTCCTGGGCTTTTGTTTGTTGGAAGATTTTTGATTACAGTTTTGACATCCGTGCTTGTGATGGGTCTGTTAATATTTTCTATTTCTTCCTGTTTCAGTTTTAGAAGGTTATACTTTTCGAAGAATTCATCCATTTCTTCCAAGTTGTCCATTTTATTGTCACATAGTTGCTGATAGTAGTCTCTCATGATCCTTTGTATTTCTGTGTTGTCTCTTGTGATTTCTCCATTTTCATTTCTAATTTTGATGATTTGATTCTACTCCCTTTTTTTCTTGATGAGTCTGGCTAATGCTTTGTCTATTTTATTTATCTTCTCAAAGAACTAGCTTTTAGTTTTGTTGATTTTTGCTATAGTCTCTTTTGTTCTTTTTCATTTAATTCTGCCCAAGTTTTTATGATTTCTTTCCCTCTACTAACCACCTGACTTGCCTCTTGAGAAATCTGTATGCATGTCAGGAAGCAACAGTTAGAACTGGACATGGAACAACAGACTGGTTCCAAATAGGAAAAGGAGTACATCAAGGCTGTATATTGTCACCCTGCTTATTTAACTTCTATGCAGAGTACATCATGAGAAACGCTGGACTGGAAGAAGCACAAGCTGGAATCAAGATTGCCAGGAGAAATATCAATAACCTCAGATATGCAGATGACATTACCCTTATGGCAGAAAGTGAAGAGGAACTAAAAAGCCTCTTGATGAAAGTAAAAGAGGAGAGTGAAAAAGTTGGCTTAGAGCTCAACATTCAGAAATCGAAGATCATGGCATCTGGTCCCATCACTTCATGGGAAATAGATGGGGAAACAGTGGAAACAGTGTCAGACTTTATTGGCTCCAAAATCACTGCAGATGGTGACTGCAACCATGAAATTAAAAGATGCTTACTCCTTGAAAGAAAAGTTATGACCAACCTAGACAGCATATTCAAAAGCAGAGACAAGACTTTGCTCACTAAGGTCCGTCTAGTCAAGGCTATGGTTTTTCCAGTGGTCATGTATGGATGTGAGAGTTGGACTGTGAAGAAGGCTGAGCGCCGAAGAATTGATTCTTTTGAACTGTGGTGTTGGAGAAGACTCTTGAGAGTCCCTTGGACTGCAAGGAGATCCAACCAGTCCATTCTGAAGGAGATCAACCCTGGGTGTTCTTGGAAGGAATGATGCTAAAGCTGAAACTCCAGTACTTTGGCCACCTCATGCGAAGAGTTGACTCATTGGAAAAGACTCTGATGCTGGGAGGAATTGGGGGAAGGAGGAGAAGGGGACGACAGAGAATGAGATGGCTGGATGGCATCACTGACTTGATGGATGTGAGTCTGAGTGAACTCCGGGAGTTGGTGATGGACAGGGAGGCATGGTGTGCTGTGATTCATGGAGTCGCAAAGAGTCAGACATGATTGAGTGACTGAACTGAACTAAACTGAACTGAACTAACCCTGGAGTGCTTCATTTCTTCTTTTTCTAGTTGTTTTAGGTGTAAATATAGGGTATTTATTTGATTTTTCTCTTGTTTCTTGAGGTAAGCTTGTATTGCTATGAACCTTCCCCTTAGCACTCTTTTTACTGAATCTTGTAGCTTTTGGCTTGTCGTGTTTTCATTTTCATTTGTTTCTATGCATATTTTGATATTATTTTTAAATTATTCTGTGATTTGTTAGTTATTTAGAAGCGTGCTGTTTAACCTCCATATGTTTGTATTTTTAATAGGTTTTTTTTCCTGTAGTTTACATCTAATCTTACTGTATTGTGGTCAGAAAAGATGCTTGAAATGATTTTAATTTGTTTGAACTTATCAAGGCTAGATTTATGGCCCAGGATGTGATCTATCCTGGAGAATGTTCCGTGTGCACTTGAGAAAAATGTGAAATTCATTATTTGGGGTGAAATGTCATATAGATATCAATTAGATCTATCTGATCCATTGCACCATTTGAAGTTTGTGTTTCCTTGCAAATTTTCTGTTTAGATGATCTATCCATAGGTGTGAGTGGGTATTAAAGTCTCCCACTATTATTCTGTTGCTGTTAATTTCCCCTTTCATACTTGTCAGCATTTGCCTTGTATATTGTAGTGCTCTTATATTGGATGCATATATGTTTATAATTGTTATATCTTGGATTGATCCTTTGATCATTATGTAGTGTTCTTTTTTGTCTCTTTTCACGGCCTTATTTCAAATTCTATTTTATCTGATATATGAGTATTGCTGCTTCTTCTTTCTTTTGGTCTCCATTTGCGTGAAATATCTTTTTCCAGCCCTTCACTTTCTGTCTATATGTGTCCCTTGTTTTGAGGTGGGTCTCTTGTAGACAGTGTTATATGAGTCTTGTTTTTGTATCTGTTCAGCCAGTCTTTGTCTTTTGGTTGAGGCATTCCACCCATTTGCATATAAGGTAATTATTGGTAAGTATGAACACAGAGTAGGACACGACTGAAATGACTTAGCAGCAGCAGCATGATCCCATTGCCATATACTTTGTTGTTTTGGGATTGAGTTTATAAACCTAGTCTGTGTTTCTTGTCTAGTAAATATCCTTTAGCATTTCTTGAAGAGCTGGTTTGGTGGTGCTGAATTCTTTCAGCTTTTGCTCGTCTGTAAAGTTTTTGATTTCTCCTTCATATTTGAATGAAATCCTTGCTGGGTATAGTAATCTGGGTTGTAGATTTTTCTCTTTCATCACTTTAAGTGTCCTTCCATTCCCTTCTGGCCTCAAGAATTTCTATTGAAAGATCAGCTGTTATCCTTTTAGGAATCCCCTTGTGTGTTATTTGTTGCTTTTCCCTTGCTGCTTTTAACATTTGCTGTTTGTGTTTGATCTTCATTAATTTGATTAATATGTGTCTTGTGGTGTTTCACCTTGGGTTTATCCTGTTTGAGACTCTTTGAGTTTCTTGGATTTGGATGACTATTTCCTTTCCCATTTTTAGGCAAGTTTTCAACTATTATCTCCTCAAGTATTTTCTCATGGCCTTTATTTTTGTCTTCTTCTTCTGGGACTCCTATGATTCAAATGTTGGGCATTCAACATTGTCCTAGAGGTCTCTGAGGTTGTCCTCATTTCTAATTCATTTTTATTTTCCCCCTTCTCCTTCATTTATTTCCACCATTCTGTCTTTCACCTCACTTATCCTATCTTCTGCCCCCGTTATTCTACTGTTGTTTCCCTCCAGAGTGCTTTTGATCTCAGTTATTGCATTATTCATTATTGATTGACTCTTTTTTTATTACTTTTAGGTCCTTGTTAAACATTTCTCACATCTTCTCAATCTTTGTCTCTAGTCCATTTATCTGTAACTCCATTTTCTTTTCAACATTTTGAATCACCTTTACTGTCATTATTCTGTATTCTCTTTCAGGTAGACTCCCTATCTCCTCCTCTTTTGTTTGGTTTGGTGGGCATTCATCATGTTCCTTGGAGAAGGTAATGGCACACCACTCCAGTACTCTTGCCCGGAAAATCCCATGGATGGAGGAGCCTGGTGGGCTGCAGTCCATGGGGTCGCTAAGAGTTGGACATGACTGAACGACTTCACTTTCACTTTTCATTTTCATGCATTGGAGAAGGAAATGGCAACCCACTCCAGTGTTCTTGCCTGGAGAATCCCAGGGACGGGGAGCCTGGTGGGCTGCTGTCTATGGGGTCACATAGAGTCGGACACAACTGAAGTGACTTAGCAGCATCATGTTCCTTTACCTGCTGAATGTCTCTCTTTGTGTTCAGTGTCTCCTTTCCATATATTTCCGTGGTGGCTCAGACGGTAAAGTGTCTGTCTACAATGTGAGAGACCTGGGTTCAATCCCTGGGTTGGGAAGATTCCCTGGAGAAGGAAATGGCAACCCACTCCAATACTCTTGCCTTGAAAATCCCATGGATGGAGGAGCTTGGTGCAGGCTACTATCCATGGGGTCACAAAGAGTCAGGCACGACTGAGCGACTTCATTTTCACTTTCACTTTCACTTTTCCATTTGCTGGAAGTTTGTGGTTTCCCTTTATTTTGGAGGTAGCTCCCTATGGGTGGGGTTGGACTAGTAGCTTGTCAAGGTTTCCTGGTTAGGGAAACTTGCGTTGGTGTACTGATGGGTGGGACTGGATCTCTTCTCTCTGGAGGGCAATCAAGTGTCCAGTAGTGAGATGTCTATGGGTTTCATGTGACTTTGCGCAGCCTGTATTTTAATGCTCAAAGCTATGTTCCTGCATTGCTGGAGAATTAGCATGGTATGTCTTGCTGTGTAACTTGTTGACTCTTGGGTGGAGCTTGGTTTCAGTGTAGGTATGGAGGCTTCTGGATGAGTTCTTGTCAATTAATGTTCCCTGGATTCAAGAGTTTTCTGTTGTTCTCAAGTTTTAGATTTAAGCATCCTGCCTTTGGCTTTCAGTCTTATTCTTACAGTAGCCTCAAGACTTCTCCATCCATACAGTACAGATGAGAAAACATCTTGGTTAATGGTGAAAAGATTCTCCACAGTGAGGGACACCCAGAGAGGTTCACAGAGTTATATGGAGAAGAAAAGAGGGAGGAGGGAGATAGAGGTGACCAGGAGGAGAATAGGGGGAATCAAAAAGGGAAAGACCAATCTAGCCAGTAATCAATTCCTTATGTGCTCTCCACAGTCTGGAACACCCAGAGAGGTTCATGGAGTTACATAGAGAAGAAGCAGGAGGAAGATAGAGGTGGCCAGGAGGAGAAGAGGAGGAGTCAAAAGGGGGAGACCAATCTAGCCAGTAAGCAGTTCCCTAAGTGTTCTCCACAACCCAGAACACCCAGAGAGATTCACAGAATTAAGTAGAGAAGAGAAGGGGGAGGGAGGAAATAGAGGTGACCTGGGGGAGAAAAGGGAGAGTCGAAAGGGGAGCGATCAATCAAGCCAGTAATCACACCCCTAAGCAAAAGTGGGTACTGAAGATTATATTCTTAAAGGTACAAATTTTATAACAAATACCAAAAAGAAAAGATTGCAAATCTAGGGTAGAGGTTAGACTCTGAAAAATACAATATTAGAAATACAAAACAAAAGCAATCACAAAAGTTATAAAATATATATATATATATGAAGTTTAAGAATAGATTTTTTTTTTTTGGCAAGGTAATAGTAGGTTATAAAAATGAAAATTAGAGGAGTAAGAAAGAACTTAAAAATGATAATAGTAAAAATATATCTAGGAATTTCTCTGGAGCTGTTGAGGACAGTGTGGGGTCAGTTCAGTTTCAGATATTTCCTTGTTCCAGCTTATAGTTCTCAAGGTCTATAGGCCCCTTTCAGTGCTTAGTCAATGATAACTACAGGGTTTTCATCTGTTGCACCTGTCACTTCCTGAGCAGTTCCCTCTTTGTTTATTTTGATTTCCTCTGTTTGCAAGTCTCTTCAGTGTCTAATTTCTTCCTTGACACAAGGGAGTGAAGGTGGTCACTTATTTAGGCTCACTTGTTCAGTTGTGCTGTGGGAAGGGAAGAACACTGCAAACAAATATCACTGGCATGAGATATTTGGTGGGGAGTGCTCACAGTGGCTGGGCCACACTGGGTTTGGCCCAGCTCACAGCATGTGCTTTCCCGGTCTACACTGGTCAGGCTCCAAGTTGCTCTGCAGGGGAACTGTCCAAAGCAGGCCCTGGGTTTCATACACTTCCTAGGTCTAAGCTGCTCAGGTTCAGGATCTTGGGTACTCCACAAAGGCACAGACTTGGCTGGGTGTGTGTTCTGAGCACTTGCCAAGTCCAAGCAGCTAATGTGACCAGGTGTTTGGCGAGCTCACTGTCCCAGGTGGACTGTGTGTGTTAATCACCTCCCTGGTCACAGCAGCTCGGTTTTCCAGGTGTGCCACAAGAGCGCTGACTCAGGTGTGCCATGTAGCTCCTTTGGGGAGCTGATCTCTGGCTGCAACCCTCCTGGCAGATGTCAGCCATCCAGGATCCCAGGAAGACGTGGTTAGCAACTGGGAACCTGCCCACAGTTTGGTGGAGGGTGCTGTCTTTGGGGCCGAGATTGCACCTTGCCTTCTGGCTCTGGCTGTCGCCACCTGCCTCTCTGACTCTGGCAGGGGGATGGGCTAGTCCTCAGCCTGCTAGCTCTCCTTTGGTATTTGCTCAATCCCTTGTTTTGTGAACGGGTCAGGCTGCACCTTAGGTTAGAGGTGCATGGGAAAGTTCTCTTTTTCATGGGAAAGTTCTCTCTCTTTTTTTTTCTCTCTGGCTATCCCACAGTTTGGGTTGCTATCTCACGTTAGCTCCCTCAGATTGTCCTCAAGGCATTCAGGCCCAATCCTTACCCTAAGCATGCAACTCGCACCTCTCTGTTCAGCCCCTGCTCGCTGGTGGTAGACGCAAGTGTCTGGGCTACTTCTCTGCAGGAAGTTGCAGTTAGGCGTGTATTCTGTGGTTTTTTTTTTTTTCTCCCCATTATGTTGCCCTCTGAGATTCCAAAACTCTGCACACACCCACCGGTGAGAGGGTTTCCTGGTGTTTGGAAATTTCTCCTCCTTCATGATTCCCTCCCCGGAATGGGTCTCCATCCCTAACTCTTTTGTCTCTCTTTTTGTCTTTTATATTTTGTCCTACCTCCTTTCAAAGAGAATGGGCTGCCTTTCTGAGTGCCTGGTGTCCTCTGCCAGCTTTAAACATCAGTTGCTTTTTCACAACATTACATGACACTATAAGAAAAGAAAAATTATTCCTTCCCTCTCTCCTCTCCTGGAGACACCCCACGTCATTATCCTATGGTCTCAAACACAGATAAGGCTTTTCCTGCCATAGAGATGTTTGAGTGACTTGTTTATTGTGTATATCAATTATTGATATATTATCCAAGTATTGGGATTGAAAGAGAGTTGGGTACAACTTAACAACTAAACAGCAACTACAGTAATCCTTGACTGGCTCACGCTATCTTGACAGCATTTGGAACATTATTTCAAAATTAGTTTTAGAAATATAAGAAGAAATGGAGATTGATATTTCAGCCCCAAATTAAGGTCTACATAGGTAGCATAACTGGTTTCTCAGCATTCTGAAGTTTTCTTCTCATCCTTTTCTGCCAAAACTGAGCTTTTATTAATTTTTACCATAGCCCGAATGACAGCAAAAACAATAAGAGCAAACATTAATGTGTCTAATTACAGACAGTGTAAATGTAGTTGAGCGCTTTATGTATTTTGTCAATTACTCTTAGTTTAGACGATGAATAACAGGAAAGGAAAAATACCGGTAACCTAAATACAGGTTTCTCGTTTGTCAAAGAATCAGTTCAAGCTTGGTAGGATCACTACCAAGTTGCCATTGACACTGGCTCCTTTTCTTGTGAACTTCAGTATCTTCAGCATAGTCCTTCCAACTCGTGGTCCCAGGAAGCTGTGTGAGCTCCGTCTGTAATCCCCACTTTTGAATATTCCAGTCAGGAGGAAGACAGAAGGTAAGAAGATGGTAAAAGATGCATGCCACCTGTTTCTAGGGAGGTTTCCTGAAAGTGGACATATAACAGTTCTTCTTACTGTAGATATCCAAGAGTCTAGACAACATCATACTTCGTAGTATGTATTCCAGGGAACCCTGTAGGTAGATAAAAATTGAGTCTAAGTGCAATGGACTCCCATATGCATTAACTCTCTTAGCTTCACAGTACCCCTTTAAACAGATGTACCTAAGCTATCTTTGCTTTTTTTTTTTCTTTAACAGATCATGATTCTGTTCCTTTGAGTCTGGATTACTGTCTCTTAGGAAGGCATCTTGGAACCTCAATCTCTCCTTCCCATCAGTCATGGATGGGGCTTCTTCTATGGACTAAAGGTTTCTTTGTGCTGATTCTATGCTACTTCTTTTGGGCCTACTTTTGAATCTTCTGCAGTTGTCCTAACTTCATAATTTATGTGGTCCTCCACCAGAGATCTTTTTCATCCTGATCCATCCTTATATAATAGAGCCCTTATTATAACCCAGCTATGTTGGTTTCAGTAACAGTAAAAAACATGAATGATGATTTTGATACATATTTTAAATTCTACAAATTTTAGTGAATAGTTTCTGCTTACCATAAGGAAAAACTAAGACATTGATATGACAGCTTCTCTTTTATACTAGACTATGATTCTGGAAAAGTTGCTTGATAGCTCTATGCCTCAATTTCCTAATCTATATAATAAGGAAAACTGTGATATCTACATCATGGAGTGGGTGTAACAATTCACTGTTACTCTAAATGAAACCATACCAGAAACTAAGTCATTAGTGAGGAATAGCTAAATGTAGCCATGAAATTAAAAGACTCTTACTCCTTGGAAGGAAAGTTATGACCAACCTACATAGCATATTAAAAAGCAGAAACATTACTTTGTCAAAAAATGTCTGTCTAGTCAAGGCTATGGTTTTTCCAGTAATCATGTATGGATGTGAGATTCAGACTATAAGAAAAGCTGAGTGCAGAAGAATTGATGCTTTTGAACTGTGATGTCAGAGAAGACTATTTTTTTTTATGTTGTCAGTGCTTACTATTTATTTATTTATTTAGTATAAATTTATTTGTTTTAATTAGAGGCTAATTACTTTACAATATTTTAGGGGTTTTGCCATGTTGACATGAATCTGCCATGGGTGTACATGTGTTCCTCATCCTGAACCCCCATCCGAGCTCCCTCCCCATCCCATCCCTGAGGGTCATCCCAGTGCACCAGCCCCAAGCACCCTGTATCATGCATTGAACCTGCACTGGCGATTCATTTCACATATGATAATATACATGTTTCAGTGCCATTCTCCCAAATCATCCCACCCTCACCCTCTCCCACAGAGTCTAAAAGACTGTTCTATACATTTGTATCACTTTTGCTGTCTCACATACAGGGTTATCATTACCGTCTTTCTAAATTCCATATATATGTGTTAGTATACTGTATTGGTGATTTTCTTTCTGTCTTACTTCACTCTGTATAATCGGCTCCACTTTCATCCACCTCATTAGAACCAATTCAAATGTATTATTTTTAATGGCTGAGTAATACTCCATTGTGTATATGTACCACAGCTTTCCCATCCATTCATCTGCTGATGGACATCTAGGTTGCTTCCATGTCCTGGCTATTATAAACAGTGCTGTGATGAACATTAGAGTATACGTGTCTCTTTCAATTCTGGTTTCCTCAGTGTGTATGCCCAGCAGTGGGATTGCTGGGTCACAAGGCAGTTCTATTTCCAGTTTTGTAAGGAATTTCTACACTGTTCTCCATAGTGGCTGTACTAGTTTGCATTCCCACCAACAGCGTAAGAAGGTTCCCTTTTCTCCACACCCTCTCCAGCATTTATTGCTTGTAGACTTTTGGATCACAGCCATTCTGACTGGCGTGAAATGGTACCTCATTGTGGCTTTGATTTGCATTTCTCTGATAATGAGTGATGTTGAGCATCTTTTCATGTGTTTGTTAGCCATCCGTATGTCTTCTTTGGGGAAATGTCTGTTTAGTTCTTTGACCCATTTTTTGATTGGGTCATTTATTTTTCTGGAATTGAGCTGCAGGTGTTGCTTGTATATTTTTGAGATTAGTTGTTTGTCAGTTGCTTCATTTGCTATTATTTTCTCCCATTCAGAAGGCTGTCTTTTCACCTTGCTTATATTTTCCTTTGTTGTGCAGAAGCTTTTAATTTTAATTAGATCCCATTCGTTTATTTTTGCTTTTATTTCCAGTATTTTGGGAGGCGGATCATAGAGGATCCTGCTGTGATTTATGTCGGAGAGTGTTTTGCCTATGTTCTCCTCTAGAAGTTTTATAGTTTCTGATCTTACATTTAGATCTTTAATCCATTTTGAGTTTATTTTTGTGTATGGTGTTAGAAAGTGTTCTAGTTTCATTCTTTTACAAGTGGTTGACCAGTTTTCCCAGCACCACTTGTTAAAGAGATTGTCTTTAATCCATTGTATATTCTTGCCTCCTTTGTCAAAGATAAGCTGTCCATAGATGTGTGGATTTATCTCTGGGCTTTCTATTTTGTTCCATTGATCTATATTTCTGTCTTTGTGCCAATACCATACTGTCTTGATTACTGTGGCTTTGTAATAGAGCCTGAAGTCAGGCAGGTTGATTCCTCCAGTTCCATTCTTCTTTCTCAAGATTACTTTGGCTATTCGAGGTTTTTTGTATTTCCATACAAATTGTGAAATTATTTGTTCTAGCTCTGTGAAAAATACCGCTGGTAGCTTGATAGGGATTGCATTGAATCTGTAGATTGCTTTGAGTAGTATATTCATTTTCACTATATTGATTCTTCCGATCCATGAACATGGTCTATTTCTCCATTTATTAGTGTCCTCTTTGATTTCTTTCATCAGTGTTTTATAGTTCCCTATATATAGGTCTTTAGTTTCTTTAGGTAGATATATTCCCAAGTATTTTATTCTTTTCGTTGCAATGGTGAATGGAATTGTTTCCTTAATTTCTTTTCCTACTTTCTCATTATTAAATGTGTATAGGAATGCAAGGGATTTCTGTATGTTGATTTTATATCCTGCAACTTTACTATATTCATTGATCAGCTCTAATAATTTTCTGGTGGAGTCTTTAGGGTTTTCTATGTAGAGGATCATGTCATCTGCAAACAGTGAGAGTTTTACTTCTTCTTTTCCAATTTGGATTCCTTTTATTTCTTTTATTTCTTTTTCTGCTCTGATTGCTCTTGCCAAATCTTCCAGAAATATGTTGAATAGTAGTGGTGAAAGTGGGCACCCTTGTCTTGTTCCTGACTTTAGGGGAAATGCTTTCAATTTTTCACCATTGAGGATGTTTGCTGTGGGTTTTTCATATATAGCTTTTATTATGTTGAGGTATGTTCCTTCCATTCCTGTTTTCTAGAGGGTTTTTATCATAAATGGATGTTGAATTTTGTCAAAGACTTTCTCTGCATCTATTGAGATAATCATATGGTTTTTATTTTTCAATTTGTTAATGTGGTAATGTTACATAATGATCAAAGGATAAATCCAAGAAGTATAACAATTATAAATATATATGCACCCAACATAGGAGCACCGCAGTATGTCAGACAAATGCTAACAAATGTGAAAGGGGAAATTAACAATAACACAATGATAGTGGGAGACTTTAATACCCACTCACACCCATGGATAGATCAACTAAACAGAAAATTAACAAGGAAACACAAACTTTAAGTGATACAGTAGACCAGTTAGAGCTAATTGATATCTATAGGACATTTCACCCCAAAACAATGAATTTGGCCTTTTTCTCAAATGCACACGGAACCTTCTCCAGTATAGATCACATCTTGGGCCCTAAATCTAGCCTTGGTAAATTCAAAAAGATTTAAATCATTCCAAGCATTTTTTATGATCACAATTAAGTAAGATTAGATGTCATTTACAGGTTAAAAACTATGAAAAATTCCAACATATGGAGGCTGAAGCACAAGCTGCTGAATAACCAACAAATCACAGAAGAAATAAAAAAATAAATCAACATATGCATAGAAACAAATGAAAATGAAAATATAAAAACCCAAAACCTATGGGACACTGTAAAAGCAGTACTAAGGGGAAGATTCATAGCAATACAGGCTTACCTCAAGAAACATGGAAAAAGTCAAATAGTCTAACTCTACACCTAAAGCAACTAGAAAAGGAAGAAGTGAAGAGCCCCATGGAAAGCAGAAGGAGAGAAATCTTAAAAATTAGGGCAGAAATAAATTCAAAATAAATGAAAAAGACCTTAGCAAAAATCAACAAAGCCAAAAGGTGGTTCTTTGAGAAGATAAATAAAATAGACAAACCATTAGCCAGACTCATCAAGAAACAAAGGGAGAAGAATCAATTCAACAAAATTAGAAATGAAAATGGAGAGATCACAACAGACAACACAGAAATACAAAGGATCATAAGAGACTACTATCAGCAACTATATGCAAATAAAATGGACAACTTGGAAGAAATGGACAAATTCTTAGAATAGTACAACTTACCAAAACTGAACCAGGGAGAAATAGAAAATCTTGAGAGACCCATCACAAGCACGGAAATTGAAACTGTAATCAGTAATCTTCCAGCAAACAAAAGCACAGGACCAGATGGCTTCACAGCTGAATTCTACCAAAAATTTCGAGAAGAGCTAACACCTATCCTACTCAAACTTTTCCAGAAAATTGCAAAGGAAGGTAAACTTCCAAACTCATTCTGTGAGGCCACCATTACCCTAATACCAAAACCTGACAAAGGTGCCACAAAAAAAGAAAACTACAGGCCAATATCACTGAACATAGATGCAAAAATCCTTAACAAATTCTAGCAAACAGAATCCAACAACATATTAAAAAGATCATACATCATGACCAAGTGGGCTTTATCCCAGGGATGCAAGGATTCTTCAGTATCCACAAATCAATCAATGTAATACACCACATTAACAAATTGGAGAAGACTCTTGAGAGTCCTTGGACTGCAAGGAGATCCAACCAGTCCATCCTAAAGGAGATCAGTCCTGGGTGTTCATTGGAAGGACTGATGTTGAAGCTGAAACTCCAATACTTTGGCTACCTGATGTGAAGAGCTGACTCATTTGAAAAGACCCTGATGAGGGGGAAGATTGAGGGCAGGAGGAGATGGGGATGACAGAGGATGAGATGGTTGGATGACATCACTGACTCATTGGACATGAGTTTGAGTAGACTCTGGGAGTTAGTGATGGACAGGGAGGCCTGGCATGCTGTGATTCTTGGGGTCGCAAAGAGTCAGACATGACTGAGCAACTGAACTGGACTGAATGGAACTGAGAATAATAGGCATATTTATTTTATTTTACCATTTTTTCAACTCCCTTTCTTATATTTTACATTATTTTGTGGTTTTACAAATTTTTTGATTTGGTGACTGTCAAGCAGAATGAATATTTGCTACTTGAAAAGGCTGTTGGAGAGATGATCAATAATTTTTTTATAAAAATCACAGCAATATTTTACCCTTAAGTGATGTTTCTCTTAGAGAATTGCATTGGATACCCATTGTTTAAAGCCATCTTACATTTTAGACTGTCAGGGAATTCTGAACTAGCTCTGGTTGCTAGTGAAAATAAACTTGAGACTCTTGAGAAAGAAAGAGCAGAATTGATGCATGGGCACAATTGATTGCTTTGGTTTCCAGAGGTTAAAAGATTTTAATGAATTATATAAATAATAATTCATCCTTTTGTTCAAGGAAGGCATGGATCACATGAGTATTAAATATTATCACGATCTCCTTGGCTTCAGATTCCTGAAAATATTCTAATATTTGAAGGTCTAAAGGGTTGTTCTGTGTAAAAGTTAGAACTGGGGAGGGAGTAGATGACCTAAATGAGTAATTTAGGAGAGTTAAATGAATGCACCCTCTATAGAGGTGTGGCTGGGTTATGGCAATGAACTCAGGATGCTGGCAAGGCACCCAGGGAATAGATGTCCAAGAAAACTGTTACACAAAGGATGTGAAGATGTATGGTAGTGAACAGGGAGAGTGATGGTGATGGTAGAAGCAACACTTGAAAGGACTATTGGCTTTAGATAGAACACACCTACTGCAAAAGCTGCTTCCTGGCTGGAAGGGTGCTGGGAAATATTGCATATGCTGACCTCTTTTGTCCCTTACTCTGATCTCTTCCCTGTGCCTCACATTGGCCTAATCTAATAGAAACTGCACTTCTCAGGGTCCAGGTGATGTTCTGTGTAGAGGTCAGCCTCCAAGGGCATAGGGCAGGGCAAAGAACGAGAGGAAATAGGGAGAAGCCACAGTGCACAACTAGCCTACTTGTACCTGCAAGCCCAGCCCTGCCCCATACTCTGGATCTTCATCATCCTAAACAGGCATAGTGTGCCTCAGGATAACTATCAATGCTAGTTATTAGCGCTAATAACTATCAGTGCTAGTTATTCTAAGCTAGAGACTCAGTTATTCAGAACTGAGATTCTCTAGTCAAGAGTCATTCTACTTTTTAGTGGTTTATTGATTATCATTCCTGTGTACTTGGCTTCTGAATTCTAGAATAAGTCATTGCAAAAACTCAGCCTAGATTACCTCATTTACTAAATCTTAGGGTTGGAGTAGCACAAAAATTCAATTAAAAAATTCTTTGTAATTCCTGACCTAAAGAAAATGCCAACCATGAGTTTTCTGTATTAATAAGTCAAAAAGTCAGATTTAGACAAACTTACTTTTTTATAACTCTGCAGTCCATGTGATCACAAAGTTGGACATGACTGAGTGACTGAGCATACATGCATGCAAAGCAAGTGTAAAAATTTTGGATTTAATATAAGTAAAGTTTGGGTCATACCTATTGCAAAAAAACTAGAAAGAGAGAATAAAGTGGTGAGATTATAAAGGGAAGGAAGGAATAGTTGGTTTAAAAAAAAAAAAAAAAAAGCAGGGGTTGATGTAATAAAGCCTGAAAAGAGATCAAGATAAGCTCAGTAGGCATGGGCCTTAGGACTCAACCATCATCAACTCTTGAGTTAAAATGAGAAATGCACTGAACATTTGTAGACAAGAATAAAGAGAAACTAGTTCCTAGTTTTTGTGTGCTGTCTGCAACAATACAACATCTCTTTGTAAACTTGTAGTTTAAACTAGAGATTGGGAAGATATAGAAATGTTTTCAAGAAATAATAAATTTTTTATAGAAATTAATAGTACTGAGTGCATAATTACTCATTTGTGATATGTAAATAATATCAGTATCTTTGTTGTTGTTGCTATTGATTTATTTGGGGGAAGTTAAAGACAAAAACAAATCAATGTTTTCAATGTTTGCTTAAACTTTGAAACCTGTTTTTCCCATAGAAAAAAGCTTTTCAATGTCAAAATCATAGTATTACTCAAGAACCTCTACCTTGGAACTAATTACAAGCTGTAGTATATCTATGTCATGTTCTTCAAATGAATATGTTCAGGAACTTCACAATGCAAAGCATTTAGCAAATCAAACAAAACCCACTGTATCCAAACCCCAATCAGCTAGCTCAACTAACAAAAATTTACTGCCTAGATGAATTTCATAATAGCTTAAAATTTGACCTTTTGTTTTTGTTACTCAGGAAATGCTATATACCTTAATTTTTTTAAATGAGACTGAAAATTTTAGTTGAATTTTACACTTTATAGTGAAGAACAAATGTGTCCCTTTTTCTTCTGATTAGTGTTCTGTAGAGTATGCATCAAAAGCTACTAAAAAAATAAAACTCAATACCATAGTTTAAAACAGTGTCAGAAAACTATGGCTTATGGATCAAGTGGCCTCTGTTTTATGGCTAATTATATAGTTTTTGCACTTTAAATGGTTTAAAAATTCAAAAGAGGAATAATTTGTGTTGTGAAAATTATATGATATTCAAATGTTTGTGTTCATAAATAAAGTTTTATTGGAACACAGCCCTGTCCATTCATTTATGTGTTGTCCATTACTGCTTCAGTGAGTTCAGTAGTTACAAAAGAGACCATATAGTTCAAAAAACTTAAAGTATTTATTAATTAGCCCTTGAAAGAAAAGTCTGTTGACACAACTCTAATAAAGTACATTTTTATAAAGAAGTAGATATAGAATAGTATTTAAAATAATATCCCACTATCTATCTATAATCTTTTAAGCAGTATAAGTACACCATTTTGTTCAGTTTTGGCATCAGAAATAATAGGCAACAATGGTTAAAAACTTGCTAATACAAACATTCTCTTTTAGATGAATTATGGTTACATTAGAAATATTTCTGTGAAAGAATTATGTTGCTTGATGTGACATTTCTTAGTTGACTTAGTTTTTGTTGTTGCCAAGGGAAGACTTTCTTTTTTTTCTAGTGCAGTGGGAGAGTAACAGGCTTCAAGAACAATTATCTTCTGTGATGAGGAACTTGAGAGAGGATAATCAAAACTAAAACATCTCAAGCAATGTGAAAAGCTAGGTTAAATGTTAGCAAATATAATTTACTGTGAATAATTGCTGAATAAGAGAGTCTAGGAAAAGGAGTTAATAAGAGATAAAATCTGTTAAACTTCAAAGTGTTAAAATATAATGCAAAAGAAATATTTAAGACTTTCTAAAGAGGGGAAAAAAGGATCCTAAATCTTAATTCCTAAGTGGAACTGTAGTGAAAAGGACAAACTATGTGCTGAGTTGTACAGTACTGTGAGAACAGTGTGTGATAAATCAAGGAAGTCGTTGTAACTTGTATGAAGGATGAAATCCACACAATATTTAACATAGTATCAGAATTCACCTTTGGTAAAACTCCAGTGTGGTCTACAGATACCATGGATATGACTTACTATGTATGTTTGTGTTCTTTCTAAAATAGAGAAGAAAGTTTTCATATTTGTGACAGAAGGCTGAGAAACCCAAGTAAGGTATGCTATCTATTAAAGGAGCCTCGCAGGCTACAGTCTCTGGCTACAGTCTCACAAAAAAATCAAACACAACTTAGTGTGACTAAACAACACCACTACCAAAAGTAATCTATCAGATGACTAACCACAGTCGTTTTTAAATTTAGGCCTCATATATTTAATTCATTTACTTGTGTGCACATATCTCATGAGCTATGAATTCAGATTTACTTTTCCTCATGTCTACAAAATCTTTCAGAAAATGTCACCTAATATTCTATGGAGTGTGTCATCAATCAGGGAATCATTACATTGCAAATCAACTAGAAGGTAGTCCTTAAGATCCATCTGTTCCTAGATAGTAGTTCTTCCCTCATAGCTCAGTTGGTAAAGAATCCAGTTGCAATGCAGGAGACCCTAAATGGTCTAAGAGAAGTGTCACCACTCATTATTGCCACTTACAAATCATCAGTTCAGTCACTCAGTCATGTCCGACTCTTTGCAACCCCATGAACTACAGCACACCAGGCTTCCCTGTCCGTCACCGACTCCCAGAGCTTGCTCAAACTCATGTCCATAGAGCCCGTGATCCCATCCAACCATCTCATCTTCTGTTGTCCCCTTCTCCTCCTGCCTTCAGTCTTTCCCAGCATCAGTGTCTTTTCCAATGAGTCCGTTCTTCACATCAGGTGGCCAAAGTATTGGAGTTTCAGCTTCAGCATCAGTCCTTCCAATGAATATGCAGGATTGATTTCCTTTAGGATGGACTGATATGATGTCATCACTGTCCAAGGGACGCTGAAGAATCTTCTCCAACACCACAGTTCAAAAGCATCAATTCTGCACTCAGCCTTCTTTATGGTCCAACTGTCACATCTACTACTGGAAAAACCATAGCTTTGACTAGATGGACCTTTGTTGCCAAAGTAATGTCTCTGCATTTAACACATGAATATTCTTTAAACTCGATATTGATTCATTATAAAAGCCTTGATAAAACGTTTGTTAAACACCCCTTATCTTTACATTATAACTGTGCTATAGAAGACTTGTTTAAACATTGCACAACCTTGAATGTAAAGTATTGAATCTGTGTTAATGGTGAATGGTGACCATAAGAACAACTTAAAGAAAATTTTTTGAAGATCTTATTTTTTCAGGATAAAGCTGCACTAGTCATTGCATATCTGTCTATTCTGACAAAGGAGAGCAACCTTGTTCCATTTGTCCTCTAAAGATGTCCCAGAACTTGACTCTAAACTGAATATCTTTGATTTGCATACAGTCATTTACTACTTCTGAATAATTGTTGATATTTTTAGAAGACATTTCTAATGATCTGTTCTCTGGAGAAATGATCCTGAAATCACTGATTCCATGGAATTTAGTGAGTTTTTTTTTCTTTAAACTTATGGAGGAGATAGGTAGGATATATTTGATTGCTTTGCATTAATCTTCTTTATAAACAAAGAAGAAATAAATTAAACCTTTTATTTCCAGTAACTAGACTCCAAATACTTGACAAATGCCTAAATAAATATAAGGGATTCAACTAAGAGAATCAGTACTAAAATGTTCATACTTTTTAGTCAGACCCTCCTTCCCTTTGGCTAGCAGCAGCTACTAGACTCACTAATGGAATATTTTCTATATTTACAAATGCATATTTTGACCTGTTTCCTAAAAATGTTTTAAATTGTTCACATTTTGAAAGGGACATTTTAATTCTAAATGTTTAAAATTGGGAAGATCTTTTAGTTTCCCTTACCAAATTGAAAATAAATTTAGCAGACAAAAGTAATATCATGTTTTCATCGTCACAGAGTGAAGACGTCCAGAAATCCACAAAGCATTAAGAACACTAGCAAAATAAGTCAAAATGTTCTTTTTCAGAACTCTAGAAATTAACTAAAGGCTTACAGCAGTCTAAGAATTATTTATCCAGGAAAACTGGCTAAATTTCATTAAAAACAAAGATCTTTGTGGCATTTTACCTTTCCTTAATCCCTTATCTCTCTCCCCAACTCTGTATGGTAGGCTTGAAAATCAATAATCTCATAACTATGATAGCTGAGAAAACCAGTATCATAGTGGGCAGAATGGGTTTGGAGTGTCTCCAAAGTCTCATCCTTATGAAATTGTTATTATTTGAACAGTGTAGCTCCTCATGGAAGAGTTACATTGTCAGAGTTTGTCCTTATTTGACCTAACTTAAAGTTCCCTTTGTCTCATGCCCAAGAAAATTATTGAAAACAATGTTTAACATCACAGGTACCAGAGGTGGTATTAACCATATGGTGCTCATGAAAAGCTGGTCAAAAACTTAAAAAGAAAAACGGTGGAGTGAGATGGCTATAGGAGGCTTTGAAAAACTCCAACATATTTCTGATAATTTAGGAAGCCACATGCATATGAAGGACTGCTCACATGTCCTAGAAAGATATGAAAAGGCCCTAATCTCTCATCCTCTGGTCATGTGTGAATGAGAAGTTAAGGCTAAGACACGTTTAAACTGCCTGCCAGAGCACTGAAGATATGCCCCTGAATACACAAAAGAGCCGTCAGCAAAAGCTGGAAGAATTTTGGCTCAAAGAATTTAAGGAAATATTTTTTTTTCAAAATACTAGCTGACCACTAAGCTAACTGATCAGAGACTTCAGTGGCTAGAAACAACAAAGTATAAAGACTTTGTTTTTTAAAGAAGGAACCCAGAAAAGTCTCCAAATAAACTAACAACCATAACAGCCACAAAAATCATCCCTGGGGAGAGAGGAATCTTTTTTAGATTTTGCCACACTATATTATTAAAAATGTCTAGGTATATTTTGAAGCATGCAAAGAAATAAGAAATTATGGCCCATATATGGGGTAGGGGGAAGCAATCAATAGAAAGTGTTTTGAAGGAAGCACAGGTATTGGACTTGGGCTTTAAACCAGCTCTTAGACATATGTTCAAATAACTAAATGAAACTGTTTCTAAAGAATTAAAGGAAAATATGTTCAGTTCAGTTCAGTTGAGTTCAGTTCAGTTCAGTCACTCAGTCGTGTCCGACTCTTTGCAACTCCATGAATCACAGCACGCCAGGCCTCCCTGTCCATCATCAACTCCCAGAGTTTACTCAAACTCATATCCATCGAGTTGGTGATGCCATCCAGCAATCTCATCCTCTGTCATCCCCTTCTTCTCCTGCTCCCAATCCCTCCCAGCATCAGGGTCTTTTCCAATGAGTCAACTCTTCACATGAGGTGGCCAAAGTACTGGAGTTTCAGCTTCAGCCTCAGTCCTTCCAATGGACACCCAGGATTGATCTCCTTTAGGATGGACTGGTATCTCACCAAAAAGGGAAAACAGATAAAAAAATATGAATTATAGAAATGAACCAAATAGAAATTTTGGAGTTGAAAAGTACAGTAACCAAAATGATAAACTTACTAGAGTGGCTCAATGAGAATTTAATCAGTTAAAGACAGTTTCATTGAAACTCAGTTAAAGACAGTTTCATTGAGATTATACAGTAGGAGCAACAGAAAGAAAAAAATAATAAAGAACAATGCAAAGACTTGTAGAACAGTGAAAAACCATCAAGTATATCAACATATATCCAAGAGAAGTCCTTAAAGGAGAGAAGAGAGAAAGATACAGAAAGAATACTTGAATAAATAATGACTGGAAAATCCCCAAACTGGATGGAAAACATTAATATGGGCATACAGGAAGATCAATAAATGCCAGCAAACTTATAGCTTGGAGTGGGATGATAAGAAATGGAGAGAAGTCAACATATTTGAGAGGTAATTAAGAAAAAAAACTTTTGATAAGTTAAATATTTAGTATGAAGAAAGAGTAGTTATGAGAAGACCTCACTGTGCTTTGTACCTGTCTAATGTAGCAGTTATGTTTTGCAATGTAATTGTCAACTCTTTATCCTCCTCTTACGTTAGCATATAGGATCCTTGAAAGTAGATACACTCTAATTTGTCTTTCATAAGTACTGAGACATATGGCACATAGAAGACATCTAATACATACTTGATAATGTATTGGATTGAATTAAAAAGAAAGCTTTCAAAACCTATTCCAAATGTGATTCTCCACAGACAATAATTTCAGTGCTTCTAAATATTATAGACTGAAATAAAACTAAGAAATAATTTCATCTGATTGTTAGGCAGCTACTGAGGGCAACATTTGGCTATACAAAAATGTACATAATTTATTGACCTTTGTTCAAAGACACTGTGAGCTGCCCAGCATACCTTAACTGTTTAGCTTTAGTCATTAATTGCATATTTTGGATTGTCAAAAAATTAATTTCATTAATACTGAGCCTATTTTATTTTTATGATATAAATATAAATTTAGATTGTATAAAGTCATTTACTCAGCATATGCATCTAAACAGATGTTTCATATAATGAAAGTTAACATTAAGGAAGTATCACTATGCAAATTCAGAATGGTCAAATAGGTTAAGTAATTATGAGAGAACAAAAAAAGCATGCCTGAGACCTCAATCTACATTTGCCATAAAATTGCAAAAAGATGAACTCTTGACAAATCACTAGTGCTGACAGTGTAACCCTCTTCTCCTTCCAACACATAATAATACAAGTACCTCACTTTTTTAAGAGAAAAGATGAAAGCTTTAGGTACTAATAATGTATCGTGGAATTTGTTTTACCTAGGAGATTGGTCTTTTTTTAACAAAAAATTCATTTGTGTGTGTTCTCTACAGTACAGACAGTGGCTTTAGAAATAAAGTGGTGCAAATTTATAGTCAAAAAGCACTTCAAAATATCACCATAGTTTCACTACATCACTAGAATAATCTCTATGACTCTTTGAGATCATTTGCATGTATGATGGTTCTTTTGATAATCAGATTTTCTAGATACATGCATATATGAGCCATTTGTTTCTTTCCAGGATAAATTTCCCCTTTGATTAAAAAATTAAGAATGGCTGTAATCATATAAGACAGCAGTGCATCCACTAGTAAAGTGTTAAAGCACTATTTGCTTTTGTCTTAGGAAAAGTAAAACCCTCTGTTTTTTGAAGCCTTTGTTTATAAAGCCCTTTTGCATTGCAAAATAGGTATGGAGTAATTGGACCAGAAACCTTTAAAAGTGACATAGAACACGTTATCTACCACTTTGTGAGGTTGTTCTGTCATGAATTATATTTGAATATGTCAGAGAAAGCGTTATTAACGTTTAATTAGAATTCAGTTCAGTTCAGTCGCTCAGTTAAGTCTGACTCTTGCAACCCCATGGACTGCAGCACGCCGGGCTTCCCTGTCCATCACCAACTCCCGGACCTTGCTCAAATTCATGTCCATTGAGTTGGTGATGCCATCCAACCATTTCATTCTCTGTCGTCCCCTTTTTCTCCTGCCTTCAGTCTTTCCCAGCATCAGTGTCTTTTCCAATGAGTCAGTTCTTCACGTGAGGTGGCCAAAGTATTGGAGTTTCAGCTTCCAGCATCAGTATTTCCAATGAATTTTCAGGACTGAGTTCCTTTAGGATTGACTGGTTTGATCTCCTTGCAGTCCAAGGGACTCTAAAGAGTCTTCTCCAACAACACAGGTCAAAAGCATCAATTCTTTGGTGCTCAGCTTGCTTTATAGTCTAACTCACATCCATACATGACTACTGGGAAAATCCATAGCTTTGACTAGACAGTACTTTGTCAGCAAAATAATATTTCTGCTTTTTAATATACTGTCTAGGTTGGTCATAGCTTTTCTTCCAAGGAGCAAATATCTTTTTAATTTCATGGCTGAAGTCACCATCTGCAGTGATTTTGGAGCCCAAATAAATAAATTCTCTCACTGTTTCCATTGTTTCCTCATCTATTTGCCTTGAAGTGATGGGACCGGATGCCATGATCTTCGTTTTTTGAATGTTGAGTTTTAAGCCAACTTTTTCACTCTCCTGTTTCACTTTCATCAAGCAGCTCTTTAGTTTTTCTTCGCTTTCTGCCATAAGGGTGGTGTCATCTGAGTATCTGATCAATTACTTCTTGAATTATCACAATATTCTTGGACTTGCCTGTGCTGTAGGTGCTTACCATGTTAGCACTTGGATACATCTTTGTTGTATATAATCAGATATTATTTTAAGCAGAGGAAATACTTAAGAAATAAAACTCTACATTATAAGTAGCTGATGGATGAAGAGGGAAGACAGAGGGAAAAAAAAAACAGGCTGAATTCAGACAACTGGGAGTTGAGATTTGGAGAAATGATTCAGGAAATAGCTGCTGTGTTAATGCAATCTGAATCAGGATGAAAATAATTCTCAGAATACTTGCTCTCCATTAAAAGCATTTATCTTCTGAGAAACTGAGCAAATAGTTGAAGTATTTTAATTACATTTTTCCCCTATATAAATTGTGATTCTCTGAACTAACACCTCATTGAAATCAGGCTACTCAAGACCATTGGATTTGTTCAGATTACACACACACATGCTCACACACATTCATATGCACACACACAGACATATGCTAATATACCTGTTTAGTTCACAATAAATGCAAAAATTCCAAAGGTGTGTTTATGGGTGTATTTTTTTAGTACACAGCAGCTAAAGTTATAATAATGGGTCTCATTATCCTCTAACCGAGATACTATCCTTTGAGCACATATTTACCTAGATGCTTCATTTATTTTTCAGCAACATCCACTGTTACATCAGGTAAAATAAAAGCCAGTCGACTCAGGAAGATGCCATGTGATTTTTATAGAACCATCCAGAGAAAACACTGTGGGGCATGGCTAGACTTTGTGTTTTTCAGGCTCTTTCCAGATATAGATGATGGATTTTAGGCATGTCTTTTGTGTAAATATACTTCTGGTAGAATGAAATCTTTTGATTTCCGTTCTTTGAGTGTATTAGCCAGTTAGCTCTGAGGTGTAGCTATAATGGTAGATGGCTGGGTTTTCTTTGATTCTCTTTTCTTGCTCTTCCTTACTCACTATGAGAGCTTTTGGCAGTATCCGTCCACCAAGAAATACATATGGAATTGGTTTGTATTCAGTTGTACTAAGAACTGTATGGAGAACTCTTAACTAGTATGAGGCATGCATTGCATTCTATTGAAACTCTTCTTTATTACATGAGACCTCTCAAACCAAAGATGATTACTTTCTATTGTGCTTTTGGGCAAGTAAAGTTGAATGACTTCATAGTCTCTTATGGTGATAAATCGGTGATGCCATCCAACCATCTCATCACCAGTTCAATGGATATGAACTTGGACAAACTCCTGGAGATGCTGAGGGACAGGGAGGCCTGGTGTGCTGCAGTCCATGAGGTCGCAAAGAGTTGGACAAGACTTGGTCACGGAACAACAACAGCATAGTCTCTTCACTTTCACATTTCACTTTCATGCATTGGAGAAGGAAATGGCAACCCACTCCAGTGTTCTTGCCTGGAGAATCCCAGGGACGGGGAAGCTTGGTGGGCAGCCGTCTATGGGGTCGCGCAGAGTCAGACACGACTGAATGACTTAGCAGCAGAATCAAAGTAATGAATAAGATATTCTCAAAATGGGCACTGTCCTACACTGCTAATAGCATGGTACATAGGTACAGCCTTCCTTGTGGTGGAAACATCTGCATAATTCAAAGCTTAAAAAATTGCCTTTATCTTTTGCCTCAACAATTCCGCTTTTAGAAATTTATTATAAGGTAAATATATCAAAACTGTATTCAATGACATATGCATATTCAATGACAGAATGCTATTTATAATGGTTAAAAAAGGGAACCATTCAAATATCCAGTATTGGTTAAATGGATTCTAGTAGACTGTAGTATATCCATGCAAAGATATGCTGTACTGTGTGCTGTGCTTAGTCACTCAGTGCTTTCCAACACTTTGTGACCCTCTGGACTGTAGCCCGCCAGCTAGGTAACCATTAAAGTTTACCTGTGTGTATCCATGCTAAGTCACTTCAGTCGTGTTTGACTCTTTGCAACCCTATGGATTGTAGCCCTCCAGGTTCCTCTGTCCATGGGATTCTCCATGCAAGAATACTGGAGTGGGTTGTCATGTTCTCCCCTAGGGGATTCTCCCGACCCAAGGATCAAATCCACATCTCATGTCTCCTGCATTGGCAGGCAAGTTATTTACCACTAGTGTCACCTGGGAAGCCTGAAGTTTATCAGTGTAAACACTATTTTCATTGACCATAAAAAATGTAAAGATTCACTGATGGAAAAAAAGGTTACAAAATAATGTAGATATTTTATATTGTCTAATTTTGCTTCTTTGTATTTTTTTAATTTACTATAAATAATAGAATTAGATTCTAGTTAAGTGACAGAGAATTTGTTTGAATAAGGAGATCTGGTTTATAATTGGTCTGAAACCAAAAATTGGAGGGGTCTGGGAAATAAGAACCAGAATATCAGGAACAGTCTTAATTAGATAGCATCACCTCTCCTACCTTTGCTACTGTAACAAATGAACTCTATACTTGTATCACTCTTATCCTTGCATCACTCAAGATTCAAATTCCCAGGAAAGGGTATTGTTAGCCTAATTGATGCCATTTCTCCAGCCCTGGCAGGTTAGAGAAATGTAAAGAATCTGAGACTATTCTACTCTCCTCTTGGGATTGAGTGATAGAAAATAGGAATTATTGTTTCAGTAAGGTTTTAGACAATAGGTATAAAAGTTTCTCCAGAGAAAATCAGGGTAGAATGAGTAGATAGATACCTGGCATTGTCCCACATGACATATATCCACCACAATAATTTATCTTGAAAATAAAAGTTACAGCCCCCCCCCCCATATACAACTTATTTGACATTTATGATATATCTGGAGTTGTTACTTGTTTAGAGGGTCAAAAATAAATATTATGCTGTGCTTATCTTCCAAAAAGAAGCATCAATTTAAAAGTCTACTATAACAGGAGATAGAATTTTTTCCCTCTTTACAGGAAAATAGGATACGCATTATAACATCATTTATCAATATCTGTCTGTTTATCTCAGGAGATCCACTGCTTCCTCTCCTGCAATTCATCTCTGAACTTGGAATATAAATACTCAGTGTGTCATTGTTGATAATGACATCTCAGAAAAGCCCTGCTAAGCTATATCATTTTAACTCTTCATTTGGAAGGAAAGTCATGTTTATGGAAGCTATAAAAGGCAATTGATAGAAATGTAGTTTTGCTAACATCATTTGAAAATAGCCCTAAAATATTTTCACCATCTGCTATGTTGCAAGACCATGAGGTATTCTCCAAAAAGATCCTCTAGATTTGACCTTGAAAACCCTCGTCCATCTGCTTTGAATTAAAGCTAAACTAGTTAGTACCTGGGTACTTGGTTCAGAGCCAGTATTTCTCTGGGATGCAACTGCAAGGTTGATGTGATTTGAGATGACTTTTTTTGTCATTGGGTTTGATGTAATATAAAGTTAAGAATATAATTACAGGTAAAATGTAAGTGAGAGTTTGAGTATGAAATTAGTCTCTGTATTTTTGCTTGTCTTTTGTCTTCCATAACTGTAACATGGTTATAAAAGCCTTACAGCTAAATAAAACTTTTACCAATTAGTAAAAATGTATTTGGTGTGAGCATTGGTGAAAATGGCTCTGAAAAAAAAGGTTTATTTTTGTGTCAGATATTTTGAGTCGGTAAAACTTCCCAGATATTTATATTTTCAAAAAATAGAAAGTTTCTAACAATGTATATGGTTTTAATTTTAATTTAGTCCCTTCTGTATTAGAAATAGTTGTTTGCCCCTAGAACTCTTTTATGTTAGAATATATGGAAACAACATTTTAAATATGTAATTTACACTGTTATCATTTTGATTTTTTAATCCAGAGAAATCTGATATAATTCCAACTCTTCAGAGTTCTATGATAGATATTTTAGCATAGCATATTTGTTCATACAGAGGGCTGAGATCCTTTGTTCTCAGGGAAGATTTCTCAGAAAGTTCTCAGACTTTCCTCATCCCAGGAGATAAATCATGATTGCTTTAAGCCAATTTTGATAATTCCATTCTCTTTTGTTAGTGATATATCTGGTAGTGATGATCCAGTTCTGGTCAATGAAACATAATGTAGATCTTGATAGCTTCTGAAAGGGACACTTTTACTCAAAAAGAGGGGCTCCAGAAGAGAAGGTTCTATTTTCCCTGCTACTTCATTCCTTATGACTGTGGTTGTAGGAGGATTTTGTATTTGGAGCTGAGGCAGCTATCTTATAACCGTGAGTTTAAAAGATCTAGAGAAAAAGGTGAGAAAAAATAACAGAAAGATAAAATGAGCTTGAGTTCCTGATAACATGCTTGAACCACTATGGCAAACCTTGAAACTAACAACCTTCAAAGTTCTTGTTATATGAGAGAATCAAACATCTTTATTGATCAAGACACATAAGTTGAATTTCCTTCTATTATAGCTGAATTTACCCTAACAGATATATATCCTAAATATCAACTGAATCATACTATAATTGGTTTTTAAATTTCATATTTGACTTTCCAATAATGCATACTTTGATACCTGTATGTTGATTTTTACATACTTGATGCAGCTTTTCATACTTCAGTTGACAAATATTTTGAGTAATTGTTTCATGAAGTTTCCTTTTAGCCAAACATTTAAACAGTGTAAACAGTGTTACACATCAATACTTGTGTGATTATTGGAACATTTTATTATATTCTCCCCATTTTACCAAAATTAATAGAAAGGAGAAAAATGAAAGCATTAGAAGTACCTTGTGAATAGAAATGTTGATCCATAATCACATTGTTGATTACAATATAATTGAGATAAATATGAAATAATTAGATGTGCCAAATACATGTACTTTTCACCTTAATCTGATGTCTGTTGGGCAAAATCCAGTTTATCTTTTGTTCATTGATGAAGTAGAATTAAGCAAAAGGTAATATGTATTGTGAAATATTGGTGTACATATTCAGATATGGTATTTAAAGTCAAGGAGTAAATAGATACTTTATATTTAGCTATCTAAAATTGGAACTCCCCTTTGGTTGTTATTTTAACCTAAAACTGTTGAACATTCATTGTATGTTCAGGTGTTGGAAATCTAATAACAAGCAAGATAAAATATGATGCCTCTTTTCTTAGAATTTTTAAACTAGTGGGGTTACAATATAAACTATATATGAAATATATTACTTATATAGAATTATCTAGCTGAGTGTTATGAAGGATTGTGCATTATTGTCATTACTGTAAAAGCAGACCTTGCTTAATCTATGGGAATGTGTGAAGATTTATCTGAGGAAGCGGTATTTAAACTGAAATTGAAAGGATGAGTAGGAATAAGACCAGAATAAGGAAGTTCAGAGGAGGAAGTTTATTCTAGAAAGAGAGATGGCAGATTTGAATGCTCTGAGACCTACAGGAAATCCAATGTGGTTGAAGAATTAGAAAAGAAAGGAGAGAACGGAATGGTGCCAGCTGGGGCTTGAGAGGCAGGATCATTCAGGTCTTTATATATCTAAACATAAATGGGAACATGGAAAACTTTTAAGGAGTGTAGTGTCATAATTTTGTTTTAAAAAGACTCCTTGCAATATGTGTAATTTAAAGTGAATTTGAGCAGAGCAAGTGTAAAATAAGAAGACTAGATATGTGATTTCTGCATTAATCCTCATGAAAGTTGAAAGTGTAAAGAGTTTGGAGGCAAAGAAGTAGATTGGTTTAAGAAGTATTTAGGGAATAAAATTAAGAAATTTGGGCTTTAAATGAATGAGTGTATAATCTATCATCCAAACTGGAAAAACTTGAGAATAAAAATTAATTTTCAAGTCCCAGTTAAATAAGCATTTGCTGGGACTGTCTTGGGTAAACCAGGACATACAGCCATCTCTGACCATAGGAGCTAGTGGAGAATAAGGAGACTGAATGGAAAGCCAGATCCCTTTTCAATATGTAAATTTCTGGCAGTAATTACCTTTGACCCTGGCCAATCTCAGGAGCCACATGAATTCTTGTGTTGCATGTTAATTTATGGAATAGAACACATTAGATTCCGATAGCTCATTTTCCTGATACTTTTGCATCTCCTGCTTAGACTTGGCCTCAAGGGTTTAATACTTCAGGACCAAAACGTGGTACTTCTAAGATTTTAGATTTGAGCAAGCTCTTTTTTGTATAACGTGTCTCTTAGCCTTTATTTTTGAAGTCCCTGACTTAGTAATGGAGAAGAAATATGTGTCAAATGCATTAGTGATTTTTTTCCTAGGTGTGACTGTCATTTAGGGGTCAAATCAAGACCATTCAACTAGAGCAGTGACAACTATAGAATCTAGCCAGCCTCCTCTCTAGAGATTTATAGGGAAGCTACTGAGAATTTCACTTAATTATATAGATTTACAAAGTGTTCCTGCCTTTGTGTATTGTCAAGGGTTAAATGTAGTCACCCTGTCATGCTAAGACTTTCCTGCTATGCCAACTATTTCTCTTGTCTCTCTGGCCTCCTATACATAATCACACTCTGCTAATTGTATTCAAAAACATTGTTCCTCTTATTCTCTCTTCTGTTTCCAAGTAATTAATTTTAAAGAAATGACAGTTTTATTTTTGTGTTTGGATTTTTTTTTCAATAAATAGTATCTTCTAGCTAATTCTCTTATTGTTGATACCATCAGTTTCTATGATTTAACGTTCTCTTACATCAACTGTATAATAGTCTTTACTATTTAAAAAGGAAAAGTTACTTTAAGAAAGAATAGATATCAAAGATATATATTAGAACCGAATGACTGAAAATAACGTGAAGGGTAACGTGCTTTAGAAAGAAAGTGGCAATAACAACCTTCAATCTGCCAAGGAAAATGCTAAATCTGATACACTGTAAAAGATCTCCAGTTAAGCAGCAAATGATTCAGTGACTTGATAACTTTGGAAGAGTCATGTTTTCCCAAATTTGTATAAATAAACTTAGTATTTCTCTTATTATGTATATAGGGACAATTTCAGCTAATCCATGTTACAATAAAATTAGTATTAAAGTTCATTAAACTGTAAGGTCTTGATATTTATTCTAAATCATCAAGGAAAAATCCATGTATACATTTATTCACTTAATCAATATGTATTATTTGACTGCCTTCCTTGAGTCAGAAATCATGTTAAGTGTTAAAGGAACAAAGGTAAGTAAGATACTCTCCTGGCCCCCATAGGAACTTGCAGTCTAGTGTATTATAAACAAATAGGTACAATTAAGTGTCGTGCATGTTCTAGTACAATCTCTCAAGGATATGGCTACTTTAATCCATATGGTCAGAAAACAGCTGTAAAGGAAAGCAGGTTTGGACTTGAAATTGATACTGGGTATTTAAACAAAACATTTTATATCTTTTCCCTGCTAGAAAGATGTGTGTTCAGCATTTGGGGATCTGGTTCACACACATGGTTAAAAGTAACTCTGTGATCTCATGCAAGTCATTGAACTTTGAGCCTTAGATTTCTTCTCTCTAAAATGAGAGCTGTGAATAGCTACAGGATCTTTTTCTTGTGCTAAAAGTCTTATAATTCAGTATTTAATGTCGTGTTCTACTTTGTAATATTAGAATAAGAAATATATGAACAGAGAGTTCTACCACTAAATCTTCAGCAGAATTTTTTCCCTGTGGTTAGATAGAATGGCTACAAGTATTCTTTGAGTACAAAGAGAACATTCTGTGTCAGTATTTGTATCACCTATGACACTCATACTTTGCTTTTGACTCAAAAACAATTTCTCATCAAAAGTTTTCAAGACTGGCATTGTTAAAGCTGCATGCACAAGATGTTCTTAATACCTTTGCTTGGATACATAATTAGGAGATTTGATACGATTTTTTGGCCAGAACACTATCTAAAAGTTAAACTAGATTTAAAATGTGGACAATTCTTTTAGCCAGGAGATATGTGACAGAAAACTAGTGTCTTAATAAAAACTTTAGTCCTTACTATTTTCACTATTTTTTAAATAAATCTTATTTATAGACATAGTTCTCTTATTGGCAGAGATTTGGCTTGTGTTGGCTTATTTTGATTTAAGAAACAAAAGGATATGGATTAGTGTGGAGAGGTGTTTAGCAGAGATAAATAGGGATGGTAATATTCTAAAGGAATTTAAACTGTCTGATTTCAGTGACAAATCCTTAAAATGACAGACTAGCTTTATTGGCTCATTTATCAATTAACAGTAAATAAATAAATAAAACTATGACTTCTCCTCCCTAACTGACTCTTCAAGCTTTCTGATACTCACCCTTGATGAAGGGACTTAACTAGCTGACCACTAGAAGTGGAAAATTTTTGTCTAGAGGGCAAAAATTTTGGCTTGATATGAAGGTTCATGGTGGATAGCAAAACAGTTTATACTTTGTAAAGTCTTCTCACAACATGGAAAATAATAACATATTTTGCTAAACTAGATGAAAGAGCCTATATAAGTAACAAAACAAATTATTTTCTTTTAAAAAAGCGTTCTTTCGTAGCTGCAGTACAATTTTGATTTGGCTGCCAATAATACAGAGTAACTGGGATCCAAAGGATTCATAAACCCAGTTGTACTTTTGTTGGAAACACGTTTTTTTGTTGTTGTTGTTTTGGAAGAGCAATTCGTAATAATTAAGTAGGTGAGCCATACTGCTTTATTAAGCCAGCCCTTCATAAAAATGGGTAAAATGAAGCCAGGACAAAATGAGTTTTCTCAGTGTACCCTATTGCTATTTTTGCAAAGTACTTTTAAATTTCAGATTCAGGGTTTGTAGACTGATCCAACTTGAGCCTTTCACTTGAAATTTATCAGGCAGTGTAAGGAAAGCATACTTAAGCATTAGGCTTTACAAAACAAGCAAAGAAAATAGCTGAATCCTAATTGACCTTCAGCAAGTTTTTTCTTTCTTTTCTGAGTCTGTGAATAGAGTTGAACTATATACTTCTTTTTAGGACAGGTATTAGTCTCATGAAAAAGTCAGAATAGCCATCTTCTCAATGCACACATTGTTCATCCAACCCGTGTGAGAAATTAAATAGGGAGTAATGAGAACAAGGAAACAGGAATGACAAGAGAGAAAAACCATGGGTTTCCTGGCTGAACGGTGGTGTTAGGGTGCATCTGCATTTTTTTAAAATCACAGACTCATATATCATTTTTTTTTTAATAATCGAAAATTTTTAAAGCTGTTTTAGATTTTATAAAAATTGAGCAGAAAGAACAGAGTTTTCATCTTTTGCGTTTTTCAAAAGACAAGTTAATGTCTGAATTTCTACTCAGTGGAAACAAACTATCTAATATATAGTTTTTCAGGTATTCACCACAAGAACCACTTTTTTTTCTAAGTCATCTGTGTACAGTCTAACTGTGATATTTGTATTTTCTCTTTTTATGTTCCAATAGCAAAAAACGATGATGTGTTGACCTAGAGCACAGGATGATACTCTTGTGGTCAACAATGAAAAAACTATAGTGTGGACTGCAAAAGTATATTAAATTGTGGAACAATAGTATAGGCTATAGAGTTGTGAATAATCATGAGCCAAATAATAGGAATGGTACAGTTATAGTAAATCATGGGCCTAAAGTATGGTCTGTATATTTGTAATTAATCATGAGCCAGTTGTACTGCTGCTGCTGCTGCTGCTGCTAAGTCGCTTCAGTCGTGTCCAACTCTGTGCGACCCCATAGACGGCAGCCCACCAGGCTCCTCCGTCCATGGGACCTTCCAGGCAAGAACACTGGAGTGGGGTGCCATTGCCTTCTCCGCAATTGTACTGCAGTTGTAATCAAATATTATGAAAGAAGAAGCCAGAAAGAAGGGACTTAACATTTTATTGGTACCTGGTTTGTGCCTGGAAATGTTTTGTGAAGTTTACATTATATTTTATTTAATTCTCACAGAAAAGGTTTTATGATTCCTATAAGGAAAATATGGAAGTTAAAAGAGGTTAAACCTTTATAACTGATCACAGAGCATTTTGCTATCCCCAACTTGGCTGTGAATTTCTTCTCTTCAGTGTGCTGTAGATAACCATTATTAATCAAAGATGATTGGCACATAAGGTAGAACTTAATCAGGATTGCTGGGAGAAATATCAATAACCTCAGATATGCAGATGACACCACCCTTGTGGCAGAAAGTGAAGAGGAACTAAAAAGCCTCTTGATGAAAGTGAAAGAGGAGAGTGAAAAACTTGGCTTAAAGCTCAACATTCAGAAAACGAAGATCATGGCATCTGGTCCCATCACTTCTTGGGAAAAAGATGGGGAAACAATAGAAACAGTGTCAGACTATATTTTGGGGGGCTCCAAAATCACTGCAGATGGTGATTGCAGCCATGAAATTAAAAGACACTTACTCATTGGAAGGAAAGTTATGACCAACCTAGATAGCATATTCAAAAGCAGAGACATTACTTTGCCGACTAAGGTCTGTCTAGTCAAGGCTGTGGTTTTTCCAGTAGTCATGTATGGATGTGAGAGTAGGACTTTGAAGAAAGCTGAGCACCAAAGAATTGATGCTTTTGAACTGTGGTGTTGGAGAAGACTCTTGAGAGTCTCTTGGACTGCAAGGAGATCCAACTGGTCCATTCTAAAGGAGATCAGTCCTGGGTGTTCTTTGGAAGGAATGATGCTAAAGATGAAACTCCAGTACTTTGGCCACCTGATGTGAAGAGTTGACTCATTGGAAAAGACTCTGATGCTGGGAGAGATTGGGGGCAGGAGGAAAAGTGTACGACAGAGGATGGGATGGCTGGATGGCATCACCGACTCAATGGACGTGAGTTTGAGAGAACTCCGGGAGTTGGTGATAGAGAGGGAGGCCTGGCGTGCTGCGATTCATGGGGTTGCAAAGAGTCAGACATGACTGAGCGACTAAACTGAACTGAACTGAATCTTAATCCATTTTATTTCAAAGTACATACATTTTATTTCTTTGATAATTCCACACCTTCATCAAATATTTTTTTCCCCTTTTTGCAACACTACTTCAAACATGAGTGCTAGCTGGAGCAGGTCCTTATTTGGGTCTATGAATGCTTGATACTTGTTGGCCTGTTCTATCCTAAATGTTAGAAGATGTGTAACTACAATGTGCCCCCAAATACTCTCCAAAACCTGTCTCTTTAACTTGTGTAACAAATAATCAATTCTTTTTCTCAGTATCTTTTGAGCTCGTATGTAGGAAGGGACAGTCTTATAATGGAAGACCTAAGAAGAAAATACTTTTTCCTAACAGTTCTTTTCACAGCCCTCAAAGCACATCTCAAAGTTAGCACTGACAGCAACATTTGTTTTTGAGCTTGCTCTCCATTCTATAACATGACCGGCGACATCTTCTTAAGAACTTACAGTGGCATAGGACCTCTTACTCTGTGGATTTTAAAATGCAGTTTAATCCTTGAATAACATCTCATCCTCCTCAAATGAAAGCGCTAAATGAAAATATCTGCTTTAACAATAAACAAGAAATGTCACAATCATCAGTGATTTCTGGCCTCCAAATGTGGATGAGGATTCCCAAAACTGTGAACCAGCAGATGCCCCCACCCCCAGGGTGATTTTTGAGGAGCTCGGATTGGGGCGGTGAATGCAAGAAACAGCCACCTGCTACATCCTTAAGGTGAACAAGGAAACAGGATTTGGCCTGGGATAACTGAGATGCATATGAATGGAATGAATTCAGTGAGCCCAGAGGCTTGCATCCTCCCATACAAAGAACACTAAATTTCTTAACTTGATATCTGATTTTTCTTACTGCACAAAAGTCTTTGATGTTCAGACTGCGAGTTCCCTTTGTTATAAAATTTTATATAGCCCAGTCTCCCCTCCACCTCCTTGGAGCAGCTCAGAGCTACTGAGTCTCATGGGCTCAGAGTCGTAAACATTCCCATCAAATAAACTCTACTTTCAGGTTGTGACTAATCTTTCAGTCAACAAAAGTATAAGCTAAGTAACAGAATTTGTTATGTAAATACCTCTTAAAGCCTCCTTTTGAAATACACAATTAGATAATATTATACTTGCATAGGACTGTGATTTCAAGATAATCATTCCTAGGCTCAACCATATGGCATCCCTTAAAATCCATCTCTGATAAAAATTCTGGAGTCCTCATTGCTTTTGGAATCCATAGACCACATTATTTTCCTTCTTTTAACTATGTGTGCTTAGTCGCTCAGTTGTGTCCAACTCTGCAACCCCATGGACTGTAGTCCACCGGGCTCCTCTGTCCTTGGGGGTTCTCCAGGCAAGAATAATGGAGTGGATTGCCATGCCCTCCTCCAGGTATCTGTCCAGCCCAGGGATCTAACCCAGGTCTACCACCTTGCAGCTGGATTCTTTGCTGACTGAGCCACAGGGAAGCCCAAGAATACTGGAGTGAGTAGCCTATCTGTTCTTCAGGGAATCTTCCCAACCCAGGAATCAAACCAGTGTCTCCTGCATTGCAGGTGGATTCTTTACCAGCTGAGCTACCAGGGAAGCCTATAATTGTCATTTTATTTAAGCTCTTATTTTAAGGAAGGGACATTCTTAGGTGAGCTTATGTAATGGGATTTTTTGCACTCACACATTGTTGTTGCACTCACACACTCTCAGTCTTGCCCGACTCTTTGCTACTCCGTGGACTGCAGCACACCAGGCTTCCCTGTCCTTCAGTATCTCCCAGAGTTTACTCAAACTCATGTCCATTGGGTCAGTAATGCCATCCAACCATCTCATCCTCTGTCTCCCCCTTTTCTTCCTGCCCTCAGTCTTTCCCAGCATCAGAGTCTTTTCCAATGAGTCAGCTCTTTGCATCAGGTGCCCAAAATACTCATATAGAAACCTGGAAATAGCTACCTCATTCAGCCTCAGTCAGCAGGAAACATTGGAAAGTCAGGCTCCAGGAGGAGTGGGACCTGTAGGTTAAATCAGGTCACAAGGTCTTCATTCTTATGCTTCACCATTTCCTAAAGGTCCCCTCACTTGGTCTTTTCTTTCTTTGTAAATTAACTATATCACCCCCCACTCAGCATATTTAACTGAATCCTGACTTCTGTTTCCTCTTAATTTCTTCTTTCTCATAATTTAGGCCTATACATGACCATTAGAATCTCCCCAGGATTCTCTATTATATTTTTTCTTTCAACTTCAACTCTGCTACTCTTTTCAATTCCTCATGTATTCTTATTTTCCTAAGAGTGAGAATATAATTAACCTAACCTGCACATATTAAGAAGAAAAGAAAAGGCATCCATAACTTAAATATTTAGAGGTGACTGCGATTATTATATTTGCATAATTCCTTAGAATCTATATCTAAAAAAGGTTACAAAAGATAATTGTGTAAAATTGGGCCCATATTGTTTATAGTTTTCCATTCTCATTTCATGTTTAACTTTGTATCACGGCATTCTCCAATGACATTAAACATTACTTTAAAATGTGTCTTTTAAATAGCTGTACTTTAAAAAGCTTAACTTCAACATTGTCTTGAAGGTTTTCTGTGCTTTCCTCTCTTATAGTTAGATATTTTGAGTTAACAGATTTCATAGAGAGCCATTATTAATTTTGTAGCAGGATAGAGAAAGGCTGTTGATTTCTTCTTGTTTCATCATGTTCTCTGCTAATGCCATCTTCTGTTGAATATGAAACTTCTCCAGCCACTGGTTGAATCCCAGCAATGCCTCATAGATTATTGCATTAGATACACAGCATAACATTGACCTATGCCGTACATGAAATATTGATGGTTTCCAATAAATTCACTAATGAGCACAGGTAGACAAATTAATTTTTAATTTAAAATCAGAGAGTACAGAGTGAGCACCATGCTGCTTTGGCAGAACTGATCAATTAGGTTCTTTATACTAAGATCAGTTGGCTTCTTTTTCTTTAAGGGCATACAGTTATGAAAACTGTGTCTCCCTTTACAGTTTACTCATGGAATTCTATTGAAAGGTAAGAGTATGTCATAAACTTAAATATAAGTCATTCTGAATGTTAAACATCACAGACACCAATATAAATAGTGTAACAACCAGAGTGCTTAGAAAATAAATTTATTACATAATTTTATGATCAGCCTGAGTTTAAACAAAAACAACTATATTTGATTCAGTTAACATTTATTAAGCACTATTTCTCAAGTACTCTGTTAAATAATTATTGTATTCATCAAAGAATCTTTGACTCTTCACAGCAGTTATATCGAGTGTTACTATTGTCTCCATTTTATAAATTAAGATACTGAGTCTGAGAAAGTATTTGTACACAAAACTGTAAAAGGTAGGTAGAATTTTAATTTTAACCTATGCTTTCTCATTCTCGGTCAATTCATTCACTCAAGAATGTTTACTGAGTACCTATAACATGTTAGAGATGATGCCAGACCCTGGGTATACAATTATTGACATACAAGGTCCATTCCTCATGGGATTATAGCTCAATGGAAAAAAACATATAAAAATAATTTAAAATAAAAATGGCAGAGAAAGACAAATACTGTATGATATCACTTATATGTTAAATATAAAAAAGTCAAGCTCCTAGAAACAGAATAAAATGCTGGTTTCAAGGGGCTGGAGAGTGAGAAAAGTAAGGAGATGTTGGTCAAAGGGTACAAACTTGCAATCAGAAGATGAATAAGTTTTGGAGTTCTAATGTACAGCATTATGTTTATAGTTAACAATATTATATACTTTCAAGTTCCTAGGAGACTACATCATAAATGTGCTAACTATAGAAAAAAATGATAACTGTGCAAATTGATGGAGATTTTATCTGATACTTTGGTGGTAGCCATATTGCAACTTGTAAGTGTATCGAATCAACACCTTGTACACCTTAAACTTATTATTGTATGTCAATTATATCTCAGTTAAAAATAGCTGTGCCACAAAATAAAACCACAGTGATTATTAACTATGAAAACTGACCCAATATTTCTTTTGTTCACCTGCCCTTTCTATCTTTATTGCTCATATTTATTGGGTAGTTACTATATTACAAGCACCGTGTTCTATTTTATGAGTTATTTGATTCAATCATCTCAACAACCCTAAGAGCCAAATGCTATAATTATTCCCTGTATATTCATAAGGACACAGAGGATTAGAGAGGTAAAGTAGTTTACCTGGGAGCATAATGTGGGAGCTGAGATTTGAACTTGCATCTGTTTGATTTGAAGACCCCTTTGGTCCACCACAGTGCTATTCAGGAATCAGTAATTCATGACCATATATTCATGACTTTTATAATTTTTATTCTCTCCCTTTTCATTATTCATTTACCTCCTACCCCATTCATTAACTATCTGTTCCTTTTAGAAAAATTTTTGCTGACCTCTTCTCTAGTGCTATCCCTTGTAATCACTAAACTATGATATATTTTACTTGGTATAGTTTATAGTATGGGCAAAATTAGAAATGGCAAAATATATATGTGATCTAAGGATGAAAGTGTCTAACACATACCCAAGTGTCTGGCTATTATACTTCAATTTGATGCTTTCTAACTGTTATGTAGGTACCTATCTACCTCTTATCACCTGTGCTTTTCTTTCCATATAATGCTTTTCTGCTTTCCCAGAACCTAAACTTCTCTACATTTATCTTTCTAAAATTATATTCTCCATATCTTTACAGTTGTTCATTGTTTTTTTTTTATCCTGAAATAAATGATTCATGTTTAAAGCAACTCCTGACTGTATCATTAGTAAGATAGTCAGATTTCTTCCTATATGACATACAAAAACTTGAAATAATGGTCATGCCTATATAATCTATAGCATAAATCTCTGAATTGAAATTGTATCCCACTCCATTTTCCCTGGTCCTCTGCTCTGTTGTTCTCTCAGTTCCTTTCCCATTTTCCTTCCTGCTACTTCTCCTGCTTTTATCATTCTGTTTTTCTTTAACATATGCATTATTTGCAAGATAAGCTAACCTTTGAGAAATACATTTTCACTGTTTTATATTTGATTGAAGTATGTGTGATAACAATTTTAGTTGAGTTTCTCTCTGAGTAGGGACAGTTTGTCTAGTTACTTAAGTCACCTGCCTGTTCATGAATTAGCAAACAACACCAGGGCAATTGAAGATCTTATCTTCCATCTTCTTTTCCTACCATCCCTGTGGCAGTATCTCCCTATCATACTTTAACATATTCTGTAAATTCCTGTGCATTATTGTTAAAATTTTTCCCAAGTTTTTCTTAGATTTGCATACATACATGAGACCAGGTAGAAGGATATGAATCAGTTCTCAGGACTACAGAGTTGAGAAGGCTGCAACAGTGAGACAAATTTATGCTACACCTGAATATTCACTGAAGTACACTAAGACTGAGAAAATAGTAAATTAAAGTTAGAAGAGGTAATATTGGAAGGGAGGGCTAAGAGAAAATAAAGCACATGTACGGGCCCACTTCTAGACTGAGACATTCCAAGGAGTAGCATAGGATTGCCAGATGTTTAAAATTACTTTTCTCTTTTGAGAATGTCATAGGTTTACATATATGAAAAAAAAAAAAAGATATACCCATTGTCAAGGCAGCTTCTTAAATCTGTACATTATTCTACCTTTCTTTACCTTTAAAATAACATAATGTGGTTACTAAATTTAGGTTTCCACAATACAAAATGCTTTGTGATATATTTCAGAGTATTTTGGACACCTTAGTCAGTGTTTTAAAAACTGCTAAGTTTCCCACTAAATACCTAACTTGTAATATTTGGTAATCTCTGTTTCCTCATATGTAAAAGGTGAGGCTTAGACCATGTCATCTGTAAGGACCTTTCAGTTTTAATATTCTGTGTGTATTTCTACATAAAATTCAGATGATCATCTGTCTTTTTACTACGCACAATGCCAAGCAATAGAAATGTAAAATAAGTTCTATAAGTCTGACAAATAGTTTCAATAACAATGCTAGGAAGCATTTTTCAAACAACAACAGCAACAAAAATGAAAACACAACTGGTATTACCCAAGAACTCTTTGGATTTCTGTAACGGTATTATCTCTTTGATGTATGGTTTGTAGTTGCATTTCTTCGGAAGAAAAACACTGAAAAAACATGGTCAGGGATATGAGCAGAAAGTAAAATTTAAATCTGGAAAACAATTTGTCCATGAAATTTAGTCCTAAGGGAAACACGGGTTTGAAAGGAATTGCGTACTATATTTTAGTGGGTGCATAATTTTGCCTGAGAAGTATTTTAATAAATACTCATAAATAGCATGACATGTTATTCTTCTTAATAATTACATATACCATGACTTCTTTGAAATATCTAGTTATTAACTTTGCTGCCATTGCCAAGGTCATATATAATTATGCTGAAAATGTTCAGCAATGGCATTCACTTTTCTCATCTACCCAATTAAAGAAGAGACACTAGAAGAAGTGCCTCTGAGGAACTTTTTATATCTCTGATACTCTGTGCAAGTATTGAATTGAATATATGAGTCAATTCTAATGGGCAGAAATTATTGTAGTGCAAGATACTCAAAGATTATTTTGTCCTTGAAGGGACACTTTTTAAGAAATACTTTTTGAATTATGACAGTCTTGGATTTTCTAAATTAAAATTGAGGACCTTTCAGAAATTTGGTTGTTACTGGCCTATAAATTAATTCACTGCAGCACACCCATCTGTACATAAAATTCTTAATAAACCAATATGCAAAGGACTGCCATTTCATCGAAACATTTTGGACATGTTTTATTCTTCGAGACGTATTGTTTGAGATTAATATACTGGCAGTACTTTTTCCCTCCTAAGTCTTACCTGTTTTTCTTGGCTGTAAATCAGCCTCAACCCTCATTCCTCTCACTTGTTAGTCTTTCAGTAGCTGATTAAGTGTACCTCGTAAGCCAGAAGGAAAATTATCCTGTTACTCTCATTTAGTGGCTGCAACCTTAGGATACCAGGACCAAGGTTAGGTATCCAGAGATAAAGAGTTTTATGAACATAAGAAAGGATAGTATATAGTTGGCATGAAATCCTAAGAGAACAGAAACTTGGAAAAATAAAAACAAACTCTAAGTCTGCAGTTACATGTAATGTTCTAGAAAAATTCCTGAAGCTTTTTTATTAATTGTGGGTGTATACATTTATACATATCCATATGACTGAAATATTATGTATATAATCAATATGGCTGAAATATTGTATATAATAAGTAAATAAATAAGTGCTCTGGAGCCATTTGCAAGAAAAGTGTGCATTGGTTGGAATTTTAAGCCATTAAACTCTTATCCATTCATTCAACACGTTTATTGTATGTGTTGGTCACGGTTCTCGGCACTTTTGCTGCATCAGTAAACAGTAAAAAGAAAACAAAATTATGTCCTTGCAAAGTTTATGTGTTAGTGAACCTAACCTAATTCAGTTTCCCATCTTAGAACTCTATATTACCAAGATAGATAGTGTTCTAGATGTAGAGAACAGCTGCTGCTGCTGCTAAGTCACTTCAGTCGTGTCCGACTCTGTGCGACCCCATAGATGGCAGCCCACCAGGCTCCCCCGTCCCTGGGATTCTCCAGGCAAGAACACTGGAGTGGGTTGCCATTTCCTTTTCCAATGCATGAAAGTGAAAAGTGAAACTGAAGTCGCTCAGTCTTGTCCGACTCTTAGCGACCCCATGGACTGCAGCCTACCAGGCTCCTCCGCCCATGGGATTTTCCAGGCAAGAGTACTGGAGTGGGGTGCCATCACCTTCTCTGGTAGAGAACAGCAGAAACAATGAATTGAAGACAGGAAAGTATAGCAAAACAAGGATATAGTTTAGGTCAGTTCAATCATAAAGATAGGATGGGAAAGAAATGCAAGTGAAGGGTAGAAAGTGAATATTGGGACTCAAAATTGAAGGAGTCAAAAGAAGGGATGACATGCAAAGGCAAAACTAACTCTAACCAAAATATGTGGATCTAACTTTGGGTTTTGAAACATGAAATGATATGATCTTCTTAAATAAGATGAACATTAGTAGAAATCAGTTCAGTTCAGTTCAGTCAGTCATGTCAGACTCTTTGCAGCCCCATGGACTGCATCACGCAAGACTTCCGTGTCCATCACCAACTCCCAGAGCATATTCAAACTCATGTCCATCGAGTCGGTGATGCCAACCAACCATCTCATCTTCTGTCGTCCCCTTCTCCTCCTGCCTTCAATCTTTCCCAGCATCAGGGTCTTTTCCAATGAGTCAATTCTTCACATCAAGTAGCCAAAGTATTGAAGTTTCAGCATCAGCATCAGTCCTTCCAATATTTATTATTCAGGACTGATTTCCTTTAGGATTGACTGGTTTGATCTCCTTGCAGTCCAAGGGACTCTCAAGAGTTTTCTCCAACACCACAGTTCAAGAGCATCAATTCTTTGATAGAAACATGGAATAGAGTGGAGAGATATTGGAGGTAGAGGTACATGGTTAGGAGACTATTGAAGTAGCCCAAGTGAGAGATTTCAAGGGCTGGTTTCTGGTGAGAAGGAAGTGGCTAGAAAGGAAAGCCTGAGTGGTGGGACAGTTAATAATGGAATAGATAGGAATCAATAACAGACTGGATCAAGAAATGAAAAAGCAATCATAGCTGTTTCGATCTCAGATAACAGAAAGAACTGTAATGTCACTGACAATAATGAGTAGAATATTTTTCTGGATAGTAAATGTACCAAAAGGTAGATGGATAGACAGATTTTCTTTCACTTGAGATATGCTGAATTACCAAAGTGAAGATAGAAATGTAGGATTAGAGCTCAAAGATGATTGAATCCTTAGTTACTGGGTTATTTGGTGGGATATAAAATTCCAATGTCTACCCCTGGAAAACCAAGAGAAATATGTATTTAGTCTCCTTTGTTTATGTAATGCTTTGCCATATGTTACCTGAGAGTCACAATATACTAAGTAATGTTATATAGGAGTACCTCAGGGGTGCCTCTGGTTGGAAGGAGTGCTAAGGGACTTTTCTTCCATAATAAACATACCATTTTACTTCAACTTTGCCAAAAATTAATGGAAAAACACCTAAAGATGATCTCATTACTTTTTATAAAATTGAGACTATACCAGTTGTCTTCTGGTGCCCTTGGATCAGGCACCTATCATGTAATGTGTTTTCATGATGTGCCTTTAAGTTATAAGGAGCAAGTAGCTGTCAATTTTCAGGTTTAAAATACATGAATACATTCAGTGATAAAGACAGAGCAATTTTGGTTTATTTAGTTTTCAAATTTAATTCATTTTCATATTGTTTATACTGAGTCATACGTTTTTCCAAGGTTGCAAGTGAGTGATATACTCCGCAGGCCTGGGTGATGATAAGATTCAGAGTGTGGAGACCAGTGATAAGGGAGCAGTGTGTCAATGCCAGCATCAAAGAGCCACTTCCTGGGAAGAGTGAGAAAGCCGTCAGCAGAGCCAGGTTCATGGCTTACATGATTCCATGTTTAAAATTATTCTTGTACTTGGTTTAATGCGCCACTGTCACTGAACAGAGTTTAAACAAGAAGCTACATATTTTCATTTTGCAGAAGTTACTTATGCAAGTTAGGTGCTGACCATCTGTATACCACTTTCAGAGTCTGCCATATTCGTGTCTTAGTTCCTTGGTCTCTCCTTTCTGCCTAGCTTGTTTCTACTCATCCCTGTGAGTTTCCTCTTGTCTCCTCTCTGCATTATGGTTTATACTTATGGCTCTGCTGCCTTTTTCATGTGTGTCTTCTGTACTTTCCCATAGTTTTTGGTTTTTTTCTTGCTTGTCACATTCTCACTCTCCAAGAAAGATTATATGCTTGGGAATATTAGGCACTACATCCAAAAAGGGCAGTTTTATCCGTTTGGAATTACAAGAACAAATTCTATAGTTTATAACCTTTCCAAGGTCTGTGGAAAATCTTTGAGATTTGAAGAAAAGAAAAGGACATGTTGCTCCAAAATAGAAAGAGAAAGCTGCAATATCAAAACAATCAAATAATATATCGAAATCATAAATAGTCAAATTTACTATTCATAAAAAATTCATGTTTCTCATTCCTGAAGAATTCCTAAAGAGGCATATTTACACTGAAAAGCATGGACAATTGTAATTAAGTTATTGACTTTTAGACAAATAAAATTATTTTTAAATTCTTTACATGCATACATTTTCATATAGTTTATATGATATGGGGTGGTAGGCCTCCCAAATGAATAATGCATAAAGCTTAAGTAGCTAAAATGGTCTGGTATCTTGTACAACAAACTATTCTTGGACAGTCTTATGATGGGCCATGTCATAGAGTTGTAGCTTCACTGGGATCCAAGTTGTGGATGGATATAATTGAATTGTATTTCCATCCCTGGTAGAGTTGTTTGTGGTTAAGTTTTCTCTATGATGCAAAGCATGGTATGATCATGATACTGAAAACTTCACAGCTTGACCAGTCCAGCTTTCCCATTTACAAATTAATTCTAAATTGTTATGTGCTGCTTCAAAATAACAAAGTAATGTGACTTATGCTCTCATGTCCTATCTGACTCTTTGCAACACCATGAACTGTAACCCACCAGACTCCTCTGTCCATGGAATTTTCCAGACAAGAATACTGGAGTGGGTTGCTATTTCCTATTCCAGGGAATCTTCCTGACCCAAGAATTCAATGCATGTCTCTTGTGTCTCCTGTATTAACAGGCAGATTCTTTACCACTGAGCCACCTAGGAAGCCCAAGTAAATGTACTATTAAGTACTTAATTTTTAACTCTTAATATATTGTAGGTTTTTTTTTGTTTGATTTTGTGCATTGTTTGAAATGTTCTTTATAGATGTTTGCAACAAAGTATTTTAGATATTCTGAACTATGCTTCTGCTGCAAAGCAATTAAAAACTGATGGATACTATATTTTAAAAAATATTTTGACATCCTGTACTGAGTCGTGAGTTGGTAAAATAAAAATAATAGTAAGAAAATAATTCTTCTAAACCATTGATGTCCTTCAGCCAAAGACCTCTAATAACACATCTGGAGTTAAGGCAGTTGGAATTTATTACTCATTGTGTTTAGAGAGAACTCTTACCACAAGGAACAATGGCATATCTCAGGAAAAAGATTTTGGCTTTGGTTAGGTATTTTGAGTAAGGGCCTAAGGAAACAAGGTAGACCAGTTCTATGATTGGATATCTCAATAAATGTTACCTAGAAAGAGAGGGGAGATTAGAATGAGGTTAAAGAGGTTGTTGGTAGAGAAATATCATTCACTTGTTTTATCCAGGAGGTGAAGGTGAAGTCGCTCAGTCGTGTCCGACTCTTTGCAACCCCGTGGACTGTAATCTACTAGGCTTCTCCATCCATGGAATTCTCCAGGCAAGAATACTGGAGTGGATCGCCATTTCCTTCTCCAGGGGATCTTCCCGACCCCGGGATCGAACCTGGGTCTCCCGCATTGGAGGCAGATGCTTTAACCTCTGAGCCACAAGTAACACAATATTTGTTGATATAAACTGAATTCTTCAATGTTCAGTTTATTCATGTTTTAATCATGTCACTGGTTTTCTCAGTCCTTCAATCTTTTTTTCCTGTTTGTATAAGTAATATGAACAATTATGAGAGCAATAACTTCTCTAGAGTTTGAGCATGTTGTTTTTATGGACTTTTTAAAAAGAGTGATCTTGAAATTAACAACATTCTTGTCCAGGGATCATAAGAACAGAACCTTTTATTCTTTGTTAAATTGTTTTATAAAACTGTTTGTGATTATAAAATGTTTGTTTTAGTAATGTGCATTTTCTGACAATACTAATTAGGAAAGCATAAAGATACAACAATTCCCTGAAACAGTTCTTAAAGCTTAATGACTTCTGTTAGCAATAAAAGCCATACAAATATCATGGTTTGAAATTAAAACTTAGGACTTTTATAGTATATCAGTTTATCGAAAGTGGACTCATTATTTATTATTTACTCATTTATTTATTACCTTATTTTATACATTTACTCAATATCTATTTTAAAATATTTAGTGTGGTAAATTCAAAGCTAAAGCACACTACAAACACCTTTAAATTTACAGTGAAACTTTCAGTGAAGGGAAAAGCCATTTATTTTTCTCACTTAGATTTGAAAATGAGTCAAATACCACAGACTTAATGATATTCTGTGGCAGACTTGTGGCAATTTTTTGTAAAGCTATATTTCATGTGTGTAATATTATTTTATGTCCGACTCTTTGTGACCCCATGGACTGTAGCTTACCAGGCTTCTCCGTCCATGGAATTCTCCAGGAAAGAATACTGGGGTGGGTTGCCATTTCCTTCTCCAGCGGATCTTTGTGACCCAAAATCGAACCCAGGTCTCCTGCATTGCAGGCAGACACTTTACCCTCTGAGCCACCAGGGAAGGCCTATTATTATTATTATATTATTTCAATATTATTTCTGTATCAGTTGTTAAAAGCACCTCATTATGAAAGAGGTTTAATGTGTATTTTAAGATTTTACCTATTTTACATATGTTATTCCAAGTTTTTACCATTCTTTCTAATGTTACTAGTAGAATGATCAGAGTAAGAATGATAGTTGCTTTTTAATCCTACCAGTGAATTTTGAAATTAAGAAGAAGTTGAAAGTGCTAAGAATGCAGCCTTTATTAAGATATGTTATAGTGATCCACATAGTCCACCATTTAAAGCAAAGGACATGCCATGCAAAGATACAAGCTTACGCTTTGACAGTATTTCACCTTCATGGATGAATAACTCCCCTAATGGATCATCATAGTTGTAGACATATTTCTATAGTTCGGACTACGGTAGAAAGGAGTTTAGTGTTCACTGAGTTCTAAAAATCTGCTTCCACTGCTCCTGTAGTACGCACAATTGCCACCTCAACTTACTACATGCAGAATAAGCAATGACCCTTAGAGTGAGAAAATGGTATTCAGATATTATTTATGTAATTAATTTCATTAGAGGCCATTATAATACAGGGGAATTTTAATAATTAATAGTGGTGCTAGAAATAATGTAATAAAGTATATAATTCTAGTCCTATTTAAGTGGCATATGAAAATCTTTTATAGGCTAATGTATTTATTTTATAGGACTGTGTACTTTTATCAATGTTTATTAACACTTCTTAGAATTGTCCCTAATTTCACTATTTTATGAAACATATTTGATTATATGTATATTTTACACTCATGTATACATATTTGTATGAAAGCCTTTTTACCCTTTGTTAAAGTCTAATATGGCTTATTTCCTTCACATTTCATTATTGTTAGGTCAATGCATAAAGAACTATGCTGTATTATTATTTTATACTTTACTATTTTATTATAAAATTTAGGATCCCCTTTTGTATAGAAATAGTATTTATCACTTTATATTTCTCCTTTGCTTCTCTTCATTTCAATGAACATAATTTAGCACATTATTCACATTATATCTTAAGTCACAGTATTTGATTGTAGAATGAATGCACATTTTCTTCAATGGTTTGATTGACATAACCTAAAATATGTTAAATAGTTATATGACAACTAATAATGTGCTTTGCTGGCTAATATAATTACTGTTGATATAGAATACCTCAATATCTTATTATAAATTCATCAATAAAATAATCTCATTATCTTTCTCTTTCTGTTCCTGAATAGGAAAATGTAAGCATATCCTTATTTTTACTTGTTTTTTGATATATTCATTCAAAATGAACATAAAACTATAAAATTGTTTTAATTTTAAAAAGTAAATGAAATTGCTTTTTACCCCTAGAATCTAGACAGAAGGCCTCAGCTTCCATTTCATGAAACACAATTGGTTATTATGAAATATGCTTAATCTATTAAGTACTTTTTTCTTTAGGTCCTATATTTCTTTTTCAAGTATTTAAGTTTTAGAAAATATTTGGTTCTTAGTTTTGATGCTAATCAGAATTAGACAGTACCTTTATTTTTCTCCCATGATGACTTGAATCACATCATGCAGTAGAAAGAGCAATTTGGGTAGAACTGTGTTCTTTTCTCAATCCTAAATCTTTTTGGATTTGTGCTTTGAACAAATTTTGGAAACTCTTTAAGATTTGATTACCTCATGTATAAAAACAGGAATTGTACTACTTATCCTTTAGAATGCTTTCAGGCATTTCCTATGTTCTAAGTATTCTTACTTTTGTAGATACCATATATGTTTGTTAGGGCTCACATAACAAAGTACCAGAGACTGGGTGGCTTAAACAATAGAAAATTTTTTCTCACAGTTCTGGAAGCTAGAATGCAAAGTATCCACAATATACAGAGAATGTTTACAATTTAATAATAAGAAAAACAAATTTATTTCCAAATTAAGCATAAGATCTTAACAGGTGATTTATTGAAGAAGATAAGTTAATGACCAATTTGCTCATGAAAACATACTATACATCATTAGCCATTATGGAAATGCAAATTCAAATCACAATGAACTACCACAACATACCCATCAGAATGGCTTAAAAAAACCAAAACAAAAAAACAAAAACTGATAATATGAATTGTTGGCAAGGATGTGAAGCAACTGGAACTCTTGGATTTAACAATTAGGAGTATAAAATAGAATAACCACTTTGAAAAAGTTTGATAGTCTCATAAGTTTTGCATTCTTTACCGTATGACCTGAGATACTATTCCTAGTTATTTTATTCAAGAAAACAGGAGTCCAAAAAAGTTTATAGCTGAATGGTCATAGAAATGTTGTTCATAGTATCCCCCAGATAGAAAAAGCCAAATATATGTCATTATGATAATGGATCAGAGAAGGCGATGGCACCCCACTCCAGTACTCTTGCCTGGAAAATCCTATGAATGGAGGAGCCTGGTAGGCTGCAGTCCATGGGGTCGTGAAGAGTCGGACAAGACTGAGCGACTTCCCTTTCACTTTTCACTTTTATGCATTGAAGAAGGAAATGGCAACCCACTCCAGTGTTCTTGCCTGGAGAATCCCAAGGACGGGGGAGCCTGGTGGGCTGCCGTCTCTGGGGTCGCACAGAGTCAGACACGACTGAAGTGACTTAGCAGCAGCAGCAACTTCCTGTTCCCGTCTTTGCCTGAAATAACAGAGTAAATAAATGAATTTATTTATAAAATAACATTTTACTATTTTATGGTTAAATAACATAGGTCATTGACAGAGATTTTTAACTGTATGAAAGCTTTATCATACTTTCTCAGTGTAATATGAGTGTTATAATTGTTTTTTGTTTGTTTCTAATTTATTTTAATTGGAGGCTAATCACTTTACAATATTGTGGTGGTTTTTGCCATACATTCACATGAATCAGCCATGGGTGTACATGTATTCCCCATCCTGACCCTCCTTCCCACCTCCCTCCTCATCCTCTCCTCAGGATCATCCCAGTGCACCAACCTGAGCACCCTGTCTCATGCATCAAACCTGCACTGGTGATCTGTTTGAGATATTATAATATACATGTATCAATGCTATTTTTTCAAATCATCCCACTCTCGCCTTCTCCCACAAAGTCCAAAAGTCTGTTCTTTACATCTGTGTCTCTTTTGCTGTCTCACATATAGGGTCATTGTTACCATCTTTCTAAATTCCATATATATGCGATAGTATACTGTATTGGTGTTTTCCTTTCTGACTTACTTCACTCTGTATAATAGGCTCCCGTTTCATTCACCTCATTAGAACTGATTCAAATGCACTCTTTTAAATAGCTGAGTAATGTCTCATTGTGTATATGTACCACAGCTTTCTTATCCATTCATCTGCCAGTGGACATCTACGTTGCTTCCATGTCCTGGCTATTATAAACTGTGCTGTGATGAACATTGGGATACACATGTCTCTTTCAATTCTGGTTTCCTCGGTGTGTATGCCCAGCAGTGGGATTGCTGGGCTATATGGCCATTCTATTTCCAGTTTTTTAAGAAATCTCCACACTGTTCTCCATAGTGGCTGTACTAGTTTGCATTCCCACCAACAGTATAAGAGGGTTCCTTTTTCTCTGCACCCTCTCCAGCAGGTATTGTTTGTAGATTTTTTGATAGCAGCCATTCTGACCTGCATGAGATGGTACCTCATATGGTTTTGATTTGCATTTCTCTGTTAATGAGTGATGTTGAGCATCTTTTCAGGTGTTTGTTAGCCATCTGTATGTCTTCTTTGGAGAAATGTCTGTTTAGTTCTTTGGCCCATTTTTTGATTGGGTCGTTTATGTTTCTGGAATTGAGCTGCAGGAGTTGCTTGTATATTTTTGAGATTCATTCCTTGTCAATTGCTTCGTTTGCTACTATTTTATCCCATTTGAAGGCTGTCTTTTCACCTTTCTTATAGTTTCCTTCATTGTGCAAAAGCTTTTAATTAGATCCCATTTGTTTATTTTTGCTTTTATTTTCATTACTCTGGGAGGTGGGTCATAGAGGATCCAGCTGTGATTTATGTCAGAGAGTGTTTTGCCTATGTTTTCCTCTAGGAGTTTTATAGTTTCTGGTCCTATATTTAGATATTTAATCCATTTTGAGTTTATTTTTGTGTATGGTGTTAGAAAGTGTTTTAGTTTCATTCTTTTACAAGTGGTTGACCAGTTTTCCCAGCACCACTTGTTAAAGAGATTGTCTTTACTCCATTGTATATTCTTGCCTCCTTTGTCAAAGATAAGGTGTCCATAGGTGCATGGATTTATATCTGGGTTTTCTGTTTTGTTCCATTGATTTATATTTTTGTCTTTGTGCCAGTACCATACTGTCTTGATGACTGTAGCTTTGTAGTATAGTCTGAAGTCAGGCAAGTTGATTCCTCCAGGTCCATTCTTCTTTCTCAGGATTGCTTTGGCTATTCGAGGTTTTTTGTATTTTCATACAAATTGTGAAATTATTTGTTCTAGTTCCCTGAAAAATACCATTGGTAGATTGATATCTATAGATTGCTTTGGGTAGTATGCTCATTTTCACTGTATAGATTCTTCCAATCCATGAACATGGTATATTTCTCCATCTATTTGTGTCATCTTTGATTTCATCAGTGTTTTATAGTTTTCTATATATAGGCCTTTTGTTTCTTTAGGTAGATTTATTCCTAAGTATTTTATTCTTTTCAGTGGAATGGTGAATGAAGTTGTTTCCTTAATTTCTCTTTCTGTTTTCTCATTGCTAGTGTATAGGACTGCAAGGGATTTCTGTGTGTTAATTTTATATCGTGCAACTTTACTACATTCATTAATTAGCTCTAGTAATTTTCAGGTGGTGTCTTTAAGGTGTTCTACGTAGAGGATCATGTCATCTGCAAACAGTGAGAGTTTTACTTCCTCTTTTCCAATCTAGATTCCTTTTTCTTCTCTGATTGCTGTGGCTAAAACTTCCAAAACTATGTTAAATAGTAGTGGTAAGAGTGGGCATCGTTGTCTTGTTCCTGACTTTAGGGGAAATGCTTTCAATTTTTCACCATTGAGGATAATGTTTGCTGTGGGTTTATCATATATGGCTTTTATTATGTTGAGGTATGCCCCTTTTATGCCTGTTTTCTGGAGGGTTTTTATCATAAATGGATGTTGAATTTTGTCAAAGGCTTTCTCTGAATCTATTTAGATAATCATATGGTTTTTATCTTTTGATTTGTTAATGTGGTGGATCACACTGATTGATTTGCGAATACTGAAGAATCCTTGCATTCCTGGGATAAAGACAACTTGGTCATGATGTATGATCTTTTAAATATGTTGTTGGATTCTGTTTGCTAGAATTTTGTTAAGGATTTTTGCATCTATATTCATCAGTGATACTGGCCTGTAGTTTTCTTTTTGTGTGGCATCTTTTTCTGGTTTTGGTATTTGAGTGATGGTGGTCTCATAGAATGAGTTTGGTAGTTTACCTTCCTCCGCAATTTTCTGGAAGAGTTTGAGTAGGATAGGTGTTAACTCTTCTCTAAATTTTTGGTAGAATTCTGCTGTGAAGCCATCTGGTCCTGGGCTTTTGTTTGTTGGAAGATTTCTGATGACAGTTTCGATTTCTGTGCTTGTGATGGGTCTGTTAAGATTTTCTATTTCTTCCTCGTTCAGTTTTGAAAAGTTATACTTTTCTAAGGATTTGTCCATTTCTTCCAAGTTGTCCATTTTATTAGCATATAATTACTGTTAGTAGTCTCTTATGATCCTTTGTATGTCTGTGTTGTCTGTTGTAATTTCTCCATTTTCATCTCTTATTTTGTTGATTTGATTCTTCTCCCTTTTTTTCTTAATGAGTCTGGCTAATGGTTTGTATATTTTATTTATCTTCTCAAAGAACCAGCTTTTAGCTTTGTTGATTTTGGTTATGGCCACTTTTGTTTCTTTTGCATTTATTTCTGCCCTAATTGTTATGATTTCTTACCTTCTACTAACCTGGAGTGCTTAATTTCTTCTTTTTATAGTTGCTTTAGGTGTAGAATTAGGTTATTTATTAGATTTCTCTCCTGTTTCTTGAGGTAGATTTGTATTGCTCTGAACCTTCCCCTGAATCCCATAGTTTTTGGGTTGTTGTGTTTTAATTTTCATTAGTTTCTATGCATATCTTGAGTTCTTTTTTGATTTCTTCTGTGTTTTGTTGGTTATTCAGAAGTGTGTTGTTTAGCCTCCATATATTTGTATTTTTAATAGTTTTTCTCCTGTAATTGACATCTAATCTTACTGCATTGTGATCAGAAAAGATGCTTGAGACGATTTCAATTTTTTCAATTTACCAAGTCTAAATTTATGGCCTAGGATGTGATCTATCCTGGAGAATGTTCCATATGCAGTTGAGAAAAAGGTGAAATTCATTGTTTGGGGGTGAAATGTCCTATAGATATCAATTAGGTCTAACTGGTCCATTGTATCATATACAGTTTGTGTTTCCATGCTCACTTTATGTTTAGTTGATCTATCCATAAGTGTGAGTGGGTATTAAGGTCTCCCACTATTATTGTGTTACTGTTAATTTCCCCTTTCATACTTGTTAGCATTTACCTTACGTATTGCGGTGCTCCTATGTTGGGTGCATATATGTTTATAATTTTGTATCTTCTTCTTGGATTGATCCTTTGATCATTATGTAATGTTCTTCTCTGTCTCTTTTCATGGCCTTTATTTCAAAGTCTATTTTATCTGATATGAGTATTGCCACTCCTGCTTTCTTTTGATATCCATTTGCATGAAATATCTTTTTCCAGCCCTTCACTTTCAGTCTGTATGTGTCCCTAGGTTTGAGGTGGGTCTCTTATAGACAGCATATATAGTGGTCTTGTTTTTGTATCCATTCAGGCAGACTTTGTCTTTTGGTTGGAGCATTCAACCCAGTTACATTTAAAGTAATTATTGATAAGTATGATCCTGCTGCCATTTACTTTGTTGTTTTGGATTTGAGTTTATAAACCTTTTCTGTGTTTCCTGTCTAGAAAAGATCCTTTAACATTTGTTAGAGAGTTGGTTTGATGGTACTGAATTCTCTCAGCTTTTGCTTGTCTGTAAAGCTTTTGATTTCTCCTTCATATTGAAAGAGATCCTTGCTGGGTACAATAATCTGGGCTGTGGGTTTTTCTCTTTCATCACTTTAAGCATGTTCTGCCATTCCAGTCTGGCTTGAAGAGTTTCTATTGAAAGATCAACTGTTATCCATATGGGGATCCCCTTGTGAGTTAGTTGTTGTTTTTCCCTTGCTGCTTTTAATAATTTGTTCTTTGTGTTTGATCATCATTAATTTGATTAATATGTGTCTTGGGGTGTTTCACTTTAGGTTTATCTTATTTGGGACTCTCTGGGTTTTTTGGACTTGGGTGGCTATTTCCTTCCCCATTTTAGGGAATTTTCAACTATTGTCTCCTCAAGTATTTTCTCATGGCCTTTCTTTTTGTCTTCTTCTTCTGGGACTCCTATGATTTGAATGTTGGGGCACTTAATATTGCCCCAGAGGTCTCTGAGATTGTCCTCATTTCTTTTAATTCTTTTTCTTTTTTCCTCTCTGCTTCATTTGTAATTGTTTTTTAAAAGCCAGTCATTTTAAGTGGAACTGGGAAGCAGCTCTGATCTGCTCATAACCACAGAATTCTTTCTTTCTTTCTTTAGTCTAAAACAACAGTGGTGCATGAAGTTCAGAAACGTACTAAGAACTGTGGTTAACATTTCAATGTCACCTTTGGTCAAGTTCAAGGATTGGGGTTGTGGGTATGGCAGGAAGAATAAATATATCATTTCTGTAGGGTAATATTTCTAAACATGCACACCTAAAACACACCCCTACAAGATATTCTACAAAAATTGGGATTGAGTGACCACTAGACCTGACCACAACTATAATTAAGGCCATTATAACTCTAAAATAAAGAAAACTTTAATTTTTTTTAACCCAATGATTCTCAAATTTATTTGACCACAGAATACTTTTTTCCCACATCTTAGTGATTAATATCTTCTGGAACAAATTTTAGATATTGTATTACTCTCAGTATATATAGAGAAGAAAATAATACTTTACTTGTTCTTGTCTTTCTGTCAATGAGTCATAGTTGGCTGGATTTCTAGCTCTAGCTACATGTCAACACAAAGTTTAAGTGTCAGAATTTATAATTATGTCTTGGATTATGGATGTTTAATCTTAACCTGACACTGAAAACCTGTGTGAATGAAAGGCAGTCATTTTGTCTACAAAGTAAACAAGACATAATATTAACTTTGTAATTTGTATATCTGACTTTCTAAAACTGCTCACTTTGTTAAAATTAAATCTTTAGATTTGGATCTTGATGGGGTCTCATAAATGTTTAAATTTACTGCTGTAGGTCATCTCATTTGTTATTTGGTTTGTAATTCTTTTTTTCTCTTTCAGTTCGTCTACTTTATCTATCTTTACTCTGTTATGACCTTCATTTCCTGGAATCAGGCTTTGTTTTGTGCATTGGGAAGTCCAGGGAAAATCCCTGAAAATACAGATGTGTTACAAATCTACCCTAGGATTTATGGTATTATATGAATGACAGTTTGAGATCCTTAAACTTGCTCTAACTGCCTAAACTGTGCTTAATGGCTTTAAACAAAGAAGAGACAGCTGAAATCCCCCTCTGTACCCATGGCTACCATGTATTCTTTGAATAGCATCCTGGTATCTCCAGTTGTATAGAATAGATTATTAGTGGGTCACTGGTGGACAAAGATCATTGAGTCACAATCACATTGGAAACATACCCATTGTTTGACACATAGTGATTGGGGGAGGAATTGTGCAAAAGGACCGATGAATTAAATATCACTTCATTCCAGCTGTGTGAAAATATTCATGTCAAGTACACTATTTCAGCACTGGCTTCCTCAGATAGGGATAAAGATACCTGCTTTTGCTTTGTATATTTTGTAATGTTTTGAGATGAAATGGGATAGTTCATATGAAAGTTCTGTAAGATTTTTACATGTGGTGTTTTATTTAATTTAGTTCATCCTAACTTACTGGCTTGTCAAACTTTTATGTATCTTTTGATAGTTGAGAAAGTATGAATCATTTATGAGCTGACTATTCATGTTCAGATTTGCAGTTCTTCCTGCAAGTGCTCTGCACATATCTATTCATTACAAATGCAGGAGATATGGGTTCAATCTCTGGATCAGGAGGATCCCTGGAGTAGGGAATGGCAAACCACTTCAGTATTCTTGCCTGAGAATTCTGTGGACAGAAAAGCCTAGTGGGCTACAGTCCATGGGGTTACAAAGAGCCAAATACTACTGAGCGACTGAGCATACATTCATTACAATTTTCATTGTTTCTCACCATGTATATTTCTATGGAAATAATTTAAAACTATTCTATTTACTGAGTTGACAAGAAAAATTGCTTATCAGTGTTTTAAATTCAAGTATTTTCTTACAACCAAATCTAAAGTGTATTTTCTCATATAATTTACAAGATTATAAATTGAGTTTCTATCACATTATTCTTTATATATGCATTTATGTTCAGAAAAGAAATTAACTAAATCCACATTGAATCCTAAGTTCTATGTTATTTGGAGGGAAAACTATTCTTAATCTAAAAAAAAAAGTACTTTTATTAACTAATTTAAAACTTGATTTAATGAGTAGTTATATGTTCTGTTTTATATATTTTATAATATCTTAAACCAATTTTGAACTAACTTCCTGTGTACTTTATGACTTGGTTTAAACAGTTCTCTTTTGGAATTTACATAATTATGCCTTTAGCTGCTTTTATAAAAACTGAATGAAAGGTTATCCCTGAGATATTTTTATATTTTAATTTACTCACATTATTGTGCTGTCATGTTAAAGATGTTTGTGTGACATAAGGCAGCTATTTTACTAATATCAGGTAGATTAACCTTATTTTAAAAATTGTTTAAGGACCAACACAAAAATACAGTATGAATCATATTAGAATGTTAATAGACTTTCACTGCTTTCATTCAAATATCTCAGAAAAGAAAACTCATTTTTTTGGCAGAGCAACAGTAATTCACCTTAAATTCCAGGGAAACATCACCTTTTTTCTTTATCTTATTTTTTAGGAATCTAGTGTTCATAAATGAGCATGTTTTTGGATAGGAGATATTCTAAATCAAATGCTGTATAAAAAGAATCACATACGTTTCATTTTTTTTTTTTAATGTGGAGAAACATCTATAGAGGTGACTATTTCCCTTAAATAAGACTATGAGAGACAATTGTAGGACTTTAAAAACATACCTGAGTGGTAATCACTAAGGTTTACATTGAAGGCATCAGTCAAATTGCCAGTCTTCTCTAGACAGCTATTGTGTGCTCTAATTCCTTTTTAGGAGATTCATTTTTCTTGAAGTTGATACAAGATTGGATAACAGTTTAATCTGGGGAAGCTGCCAGTTGTTATTGCCATATAACTATCCTTGGTATTTAAAAGTACTACTGAAGCATACATTCACCATAACCAAGACTTTAGTGAGTGGTTGTTTTTTATGTGCTTATGGGTTAGTATTGGGCTTCCCTGGTAGCTCAGTTGTTAAAGAATCTGCCTGCAGTGCAGGAGACCCCAGTTCAATTCCTGGGTAGGAATGATCTGCTGGGGAAGGGATAGGCTACACACTCCAGTATTCTTGGGCTTCCCTTGTAGCTTAGTTGGTAAAGAATCCGCCTGCAGTGAGGGAGACCTGGGTTTGATCCCTGGGTTGGGAAGATCCCATGGAGAAGGAAAAGGCTACCCACTCCAGTATTCTGGCCTAGAGAATGCCATGGACTGTATAGTCCATGGGGTCACAAAAAGTTGGACACAACTGAGCGACTTTCATTTGCATGGTCAGCATTGAATTGTTTACATTTACCTGTTGCCATTTGGGCCATGCTTTAGCTAATTGACAAGTGAGACAGCTCATAGTGGAGATTTAGTTCTAACTCCCTGGAGAAAGTTTCTTGTGTTTGTTTTACAATTTTGGTAATAGTTCTGCTCTGCCACAAAGACTGTGCATGATTATGTTCATCTTCCTAATGAGTCTGCACCTCTAAGCATTTGAAAAAAAAGATAGGAACTACAAATTACATGGATTTCCAGATAGGAGATCTGGGGAAAAGGCTGAAGTAGGAAAATAAATGACAGAATGATCTGAACAATTTGGCATTTTAGCAACTTGGAAAAATTTTTGATAAATATTGGAATTTATATAGAGGAAGGTACAGGCTGTATGTCTCCTCAACCACAGCCTGGATAACAGGTGGGTTGTTAGCATTGAAAAATCATTTGAAAAACCATTATGTTACATTTGAAAAGTCAAGTTTAAGCAAAATACCAATGTTTATTTTAAAGTAGAAAAAAAATAGTTATACAAAAGCCTTGATCTTCAGGCATTGTGACAACTCCATACGTAAAAGATTCACCTCTGAGGATTCATTAGTTTTAGATAGTAAGACCAGCAGTCTCTGTTTAGGCTAGATACAAGGAAGGACATAAGACAAGCAAGGAAACTAGGATTGTTTGTTTAAATGTATCATTTATTTCCTAATCTCTTGCAGATCAATACTTTTGTAAAATACAATAAAATTAAGTTACTAAAAAAAAATTAGAATTCAAGTCCCTAGTGGGTTTTGCTGATGTAGTTTTATTACATTTAAAACCCATACAATCACAGCAAAAATTGCTATAAATGTTTCATACTCTCAATTTCTGAACAGTATAAAGCAGTTCATTCACCATTACTTGGTTAAATATTATGCAGAACAAATCTAGGAGATCCAAAGGCTTGTTCCAATGTCTTTAATCTGTTGTGACAAGTTATTATGCCCTGTTCATAGAAAAACAATTAAACCACTACACTTTTCTTACCAACTCTTACCCTGAACACAATTTTGTCAATATAAGTTAATTTTAACATTCCTTATGATAATTAATAATACACCAATGTAGATTTTAAACAATATTTGAAGTCCCTAAGTAATCGCCTCTGGATTATTGGGTCATGATTAAGGCAGTTTAACTGTTCCGAAGTTATAGAGCCAGACCTCCTGGAATGTGAAGTCAAGTGGGCTTTAGGAAGCATCCCTATGAACAAAGCTAGTGGAGGTGATGGAATTCCAGTTGAACTACTTCAAATCCTAAAAGATGATGCTGTGAAAGTTCTACACTCAATATGCCAGCACATTTGGAAAACTCAGCAGGGCCACAGGCCTGGAAAAGGTCAGTTTTCATTCCAATCCCAAAGAAAGGCAATGCCAAAGAATGCTCAAACTACCACACATTTGCACTCATCTTACACGCTAGTAAAGTAATGTTCAAAATTCTCCAAGCCAGGCTTCAACAGTACATGAACCATGAACTTCCAGATGTTGAAGCAGGTTTTTAGTAAAGGCAGAGGAACCAGAGATCAGATTGCCAACATCTTGAAAAAGCAAGAGAGTTCCAGAAAAAATTCTATTTCTGCCTTATTGACTATTCCAAAGCCTTTGAGTAAGTGGATCACCACAAACTGTGGAAAATTCTGAAAGAGATGGGAATACCAAACCACCTGACCTGCCTCTTGAGAAATCTGTATGCAGGTCAGGAAGCAACAGTTAGAACTCAACATGGAAGAACAGAATGGTTCCAAGTAGGGAAAGGAGTACATCAAGGCCGTATATTGTCATCCTGCTTATTTAACTTATATGCAGAGTATATTATGAGAAATGCTGGCTGGATGAAGCTCAAGCTGGAGTCAAGATTGCCAGGAGAAATATCAATAACCTCAGATATGCAGATGACACCACCCTTATGGCAGAAAGTGAAGAAGAACTAAAAAGCCTCTTGATGAAAGTGAAAGAGGAGAGTGAAAAGTTGGCTTAAGGTTTAACATTCAGAAAACAAAGATCATGGCATCCAGTACCATCACTTCATGGGAAATAGATGGAGAAACAGTGGAAACAGTGGCAGACTTTATTTTGGGGGGGCTCCAAAATCACTACAGATGGTGACTGCATCCATGAAATTAAAAGATGCTTACTCCTTGGAAGGAAAGTTATGACCAACCTAGACAGCATATTAAAATCAGAAACATTACCTTGCCAACAAAGTCTGTCTAATCAAGGCTATGGTTTTTCCAGTAGTCATGTATGGATGTGAGAGTTGGACTATAATAAAAGCTGAGCGCCAAAGAATTGGTGCTTTTGAACTGTGGCGTTGGAGAAGACTCTTGAGAGTCCCTTGGACTGCAAGGAGAGCCAACCAGTCCGTCCTAAAGGAAATCAGTCCTTAATATTCATTGGAAGGACTGATGTTGAAGCTGAAGCTCCAATACTTTGGCTACCTGATGTGAAGAGCTGACTCATTGGAAGGGGCCCTGATGCTGGGAAAGATTGAAGGCAGGAGGAGAAGGAGACAACAGAGGATAAGATGGTTGGATGGCATCACCAACTCAATGGACATGAGTTTGAATGAAGTTTGGCAGTTGGTGATGGACAAGGAGGCCTGGAGTGCTGCAGTCCATGGGGTCACAAAGAGTCGGAAATGACTGAGCAACTGAACTGAACTGAACTGAAGGTATAGATTTAGTTTTCTTGTACATCTTACACACACACACACACACACACAAAACATACCCCTGTGTTTATTCCAAAATGTTTTTAACAAAAATGATAATACATGTTATAAAAGCAAACAAAAAGCTAGAACCAAAAGGATTGTTTGAACTCAGTTTATAGAAAGACATACTTCACACAGGTCATCAAATAGTATAAAAAGTCTTTAGGTAATAAAACTGTGGATTAAATAAAATTACATTTTGAAACACATTTACTTATAGCCCATCACCTTCTGAACATTTTCAGTGTAGATAATACATTGAGAATTTCTATGTGCAATATTTTTTTACTAGCACAGAAACAAAGACCAGGGAAAAACCAAAGGTTCTGTCAATAGAACAGGTTTAAGAACATCCTTCAATGATATGAGGTAATCTAGACTGGGCCTCAACAATCTCCTTGCTTATAGTTTCTTGGATGAAACCATTTTTTTAAGAATTCATGCATTATCAGTTTACTACCATTTATTACAGTCATTCTTCATCACTGGGAGATAATTTGTCACATAGGCTGTTCTACCTGAGATTTTTTACAACTATGGAAATATTCTAAAGACTTTAGAATGTTTAAAGTTACTCTTTTGGCTGGTTTAATAATAAATGACCAACCAATGAAATTCCAATATTCTTACCATATGCTTATTACTTCAGGTGTTAAATATTTTGTTTAGAAATTCTTTTATTTGACTAGTGTTCTTTGCTGCAGGCTTAATGTTAATAACAGATCCTCTAAAAGCTACAGATGGACTGTTTCTACTTCAAGATTTATATATATTTAAAAATTTTAACACTTGATATTAAATTGATGGCTAAGAAATAAATTTAATCCTAAATTTGATGTTACACTTTCAGAATGGGTCATGTGTCCTGTAATCTTATTTTGATTAAAATCAAAGGAATGATAGAGAATATCTATTTAGCAAATACTGTTAAAGCCTGAAAAATTACAAACTAAAAATAATTGCATTTGGCATCCATTTTTCCTCATAATGATTCAGTGGGTCAAAATTTTTCATTTTTACTTAAAATAAAACTTTACTTCCAAATATCAGCTGGGGACTAAAATGATGCATTAGAATTGGTGCCGTTATTTTCTGGTACATTCTTGTAACATTATAGCAGGTTGCAAAATTAACTTTCTGTACAGTTTTATATCTTGCATTAATATCTTAAAGATAGTAAGGATTATTTTCAAATTTTAATTTATATTGGTGGTTTTTTCATAAAAATATTGTTGAAGATTGTTTTGGATGACAGATGTAAATCAACTTTTACAACAGGAAGTAAAAAATATATTCATAAATCATCATATATTTTAACTTCAAAGAAATTTTTCTTATAAAAATGTGCTTTGATTATAGGAGAATTTTATTATTAATAGAATAAACTAAATATGCATTTTACATCAGGAAGCCTAATTCAGTAAATATTTTTTATATAGACATCTTTAATCAAGATAAAAAACTTGACCTCAAGATGCCACCAATTAGCAATTGTGGCTAAAATATAAAGAGTTGCATAATTTATAAAAATTGCTAATTGCCCTTCATGATCTGGATATTAATTGAGCTCTTCATAGGAATAAGCCACAGAGCCTGTTAAACATTTAATGTAGAAAAATTAGGCATTTTTGAGACATAATGATATCTTATTATTATTGATTTATAGTATAGTCTCTCTAAAATTGCTTTTTATTTGCATCCATTTTATTTTTTAATGAGCAAGTATTTATTGAAACCTACTATGTGTCAGGCTTTCTCTCGTGGAACTTACATTCTAAGGAATAACTTAGAAAATAAACAAGTAAATATGTCATATTTACATAATGGTAATTGTTATGTAAATAGGTGGGTTTGGAGGATAGTAAATGACAGGGATGGGGTTGTGGGTGATGTGCAAGTTTAAATGGGGCAAGGAGTAATGTGTGAGCAGAAATATTAACCAAGTGCAACGGGCAAAGAGAAGGTAATTCTAAACATGATATTTAGGGCTGAGAGAGAGATTTGTTGCAGCTTCATGATGATTTGTATTGTGCATATGAAGAACATGATAGCTATCTGTATCATTTAACTTGCTGATAAGATGATAGTAGTGATTTATTGCCTTTCTGTTTCTGAGAGCCACTTGTGAAGGTAATCAGTGTTAAGTTCTGTATCATTATTTCAGGCTTTTGCAATTTTATCATGGACATGTGACTATAATATTTCCATTCAAATTATCCCTCAGTCCTATAAATGATCTAGGTCATATAAATTTAAAAGCATCATCCTAAAATAGATTTTGGAAAACCCTATTCCCAAGGAGAATTCTGTTCCGATTTCCTTGATTTTTAAGAGGAATATAAGGTCAGTTATTTAAGAGGGAGGCAATGGCACCCCACTCCAGTACTCTTGCCTGGAAAATCCCATGGGCGGAGGAGCCTGGTAGGCTGCAGTCCTTAGGGTCGCTAAGAATCGGACTTGACTGAGCGGCTTCACTTTCCATTTTCACTTTCATGCATTGGAGAAGGAAATGGCAACCCACTCCAGTGTTCTTGCCTGGAGAATCCCAGGGACAGGGGAGCCTGGTGGGCTGCCGTCTCTGGGGTCACACAGAGTCGGACACGACTGAAGTGACTTAGCAGCAGTAGCAGCTATGATAATATCACTCACATTAGATTCTTTCTTCTTTTACCTACTTTTGTGTCATCCATCCAACATGTAACTGTTACAGGTGGTCAGGTTGCCACACCCCTAAAAACAAAAGAAAAGGCCTTCTTGTTCCAACAGTTTAATCTCTGCCAATGTTGCCAACAATTTCTCAATCACTCAACCAGAGATCTTTTTGATGAAAACTTATTCTCCTTGGCCAAAGCCAAATACACTTCAGTCATCAAGTCCTGTGTACTTATGTTTTGTTTCCTCAAGTATTAAGCTCAGCATTTTGCATGCCAGAGCCTGAACCTGAAACAAAGCTTTCTTTGGGTCTAGTACCATGAGGGAGGAGACACACTCCTCTAGCAGGAATGGCTTTTTTATGGCCACTGCAAGGTGTTTTATAGGCTGCTTCATGTTTCACATGCAAAATAACCAGATGGCTCTGATAGGTTTCCCTGGTGGCTCAGATGGTAAAGAATCTGCCTGCAATCTGGGAGACCTGGGCTTGATCCCTGGGTCAGGAAGGTCCCTGGGAGAAGGGAAAGCTATCCATATCTCCTTTGGAGACATGCTTTCTTATGTGTCCAACCCTCTTTTCCCTTCTATTTGCTTACTTATAGCATGGCAGAAACATTGCTCAGCACAGAAACTGCTCACCATAACTCTTTATACAAAAGCAAAAAGAATTTATCTCCTAATAGTCTGCTACTCTTCTACTCACTCCTAACCCATTCTTGCCCTGAGGAACCTTTGACAAAGCAGCAAGAATTCCCACCACGTTGCTTAAGCTGGGAGTGTTCTATATAACTCTTCTTATGAAAGGGGGGTTTTGAGTTTTGAAGACCTGTCAGCCTAACTTGGAACTTTAGCCATTATTCCTCTGTTCCCTGGAAACATTGTTATACATGGCAATGTGTGACAACACATTTCCAACATACCATGAACAATATATTTTAGGTGCCTAACTGATTTAAAAGTTGAGCCAAAGACATGATTATAATATACAGCATTATTTCTATGGGATAAACTATTATGTACTCCAAAATAAACTTCTAAAACATATTCTTCATCATTTGAAGTCAGCCATGTAACAGCTCAAATCACGTACCTAGAATTGCTTTAACTTCATTAGAAATGATCAATCCTCACACCATCTATGGAGGATATATTAGTCTATTCTTTGGAATGTCTTGTAAGGAATGTATTTTACTGTATTATAAAATGAGCTCACAAATAAAATTGTGGTTTCTTTTTAGTCAATTTGGCTAATGTGTCTATTCATGATACTTCTTACCATGAAGACATTTGCAGTGAACCATTTATCTTGTACCAGGTCACCCAGTAGTTTAAAGTTGAAGCGGGTTAGAAAAAAATAAAATGAGAGAACTCACCTTGATTTTAGTTCTCAAAACACAAAATAATGTCAAATATTTACACTTCTCATCCTATTAGGTGGTGTTGGTTTGGTTTCTAAGTCCTGTCCGATACTTGAGACCCCATGGACTGTAGCCCACTAGGCTCCACAGTCCATGGGATTTCCCAGTCAAGAATACTGGAGTAGGTTGCCATTTCCTTCTCCAGGGAATCATCCTAACCCAGGGAATCAAGCCCTTGTCTCCTGTATTGCAAACAGTTTCTTTACCACTGAGCCATCAGGGAAGCCCCTAATGCTGTTAAAGCCCTATCAGTTTTACTCTTATTATGACCTATTTATGGGCTGGATGAAGCACAAGCTGGAATCAAGATTGCCAGGAGAAATATCAATAACCTTAGATATGCAGATGACACTACCCTTATGGCAGAAAGTGAAGAAAAACTAAATAGCCTCTTGATGAAAATGAAAGAGGAGAGTGAAAAAGTTGGCTTAAGGCTTAACATTCAGAAAACAAAGATCATGGCATCCAGTCCCATCACTTCATGGGAAATAGATGGGGAAACAGTGGAAACAGTGGCAGACTTTATTTTGGGGGGGCTCCAAAATCACTACAGATGGTGACTGCATCCATGAAATTAAAAGACACTTGTTCCTTGGAAGAAGGAGCTGATGTTGAAGCTGAAACTCTAATACTTTGGCCACCTAATGCGAAGAGCTGACTCATTTGAAAAGACCCTGATGCTGGGAAAGACTGAAGGCAGGAGGAGAAGGGGATGACAGAGGAGGAGATGGTTGGATGGTATCACTAACTCAATGGACATGAGTTTGAGTAAACTCCGGGATTTGGTAATGGATAGGGAGGCCTGGGGTGCTGTAGTCCATGGGGTTGCAAAGAGTTGGACACCTCTGAGCAGCTGAACTAAACTGATGACCTCTTTAAAAATATGATTTAAATATATGACTATATTTAATTTTTAGTTAACTTGTGAATATCTTACTAATATTAAACTAATTAGGATCAAATATTCAGCTTTTAAAATACTATTCACATGTTCCCTTTTAGTTTTATACTATAAATGAATGTGTACCTTGTATGAGTTTATTCTATATTTTTTAAAATTAATGTGGCTCAATTTTTAAATTGGATTTTCTAAGAATGAAACAATCGTGGTATTTTATTACTGCATTAAAAAAATTACACTTCAGTTTTAAAATAAAATTTAAAAGACAGTAAACTAAGACTCTAAATTTTAAAAAGTAAATTGCCTGCTAATTTATGTTTTAAACAATAGTTTCTTTTTTTGACCTTAATAATTTTATGTAGAAACCTTAGAGCTTTAGGGTTCCCTGGTGGCTCAGGTAAAGAATCTGCCTACAATGCAGAAGACCTGGATTCATTCCCTGGGTTGGAAAGATCCCCTGCAGAAGGGAAGGGCAACTGACCAGTATTCTTGCCTGGAGAATTCAATGGACAGAAGAGCCTACTGGCCTTCTTTGCCCGTGGAGTTGCAAACAGTTGGCCACAACTGAGCAACTAACACTTCCATGGTTTATTAAACTTCAGTAGTTTCAAACCCACACATAACTGTCCTAATAGATGTTTTATTAGTAAGTTACAGTGGTATAACTTCTGGTTTATAACTTGAATTTAGGTCAGATTCATTTTTGGTCACGTGTTTTTTTTTTTTTCTTTTTTATTAGTTGAATCTTGCTTTTTATAAAGAACATCTAACATTTAAGAGTTACACAAGTCTACTCTCTCAGTTCATCCCAATCTCTTCTTCCCTCACTGTGTCCCCTAGTCCATTCTCTAGGTCTGTGAAAGATAGCTGTGAAATATATACATTACCCGTTTGTAAAATAAATGGCTACTGGGAAATTGCTGTATAACACAGGGAGCTCAGCCTGGTGCTCTGTGATGATTTAGAGAGGTGGGATGGGGAGAAGGGAGGCTCAACAGGGAGGAAATATATGTGTACTTGTAGCTGATTCATATTGTTGTACAGCAGAAACCAACACAACATTGTAAAGCAATTAGGTTCCAATTAAAAATAAAAATTTTTTAAAAAGAAAAAAAAGGTTAGGCAAATCAAGGAAATCAGTAGACGATGCCCTGTTCCTAGATGAAACTAGCCATCTTGAGATATTATAGAAAATTTAGATGCACCTGAGTTTGCTTTCAAGTATATCCTGTCCTTTACATTTCTTCACTGTAAAATTTTGAGTAATGCATGTACAGCACCTAGCACAATGCCAGGAAAAGAGTGAATATTCATTTTCCCTTCCCCATGGGAACCTATAATCATAATTATAAGAACAACTCTAATATTTACTTTGAGACTGAGGCTAATGATGAAAAATGAAACTCAATATCCCATCTGTACAATAGTGGGGGAAGGAAATGATTAAAAATAAAGTCATTTTCAATAGAACTGGAGAATATTGTAAGCCACTTACAATTCTCTTTCTTTTTTTCTGAAATACCAATTATTCTCTCTGGTTTTGAATCTCCTAATGATCTGCAATTGTTTAATATATTTTTGTCTCTTTTATTTTTGCATTTCTTATACAAAATATGTGATACTACTGAAATTTCGAAGAAAAACCACACACAAAGATATAAAATCATAATTAAAAGATTGGACTGAACTCTCTAATATTGTGATTAAAGCATGGAAGGGTTGCCGGGGTCCAGCCCCGGTGGATCCAGGGAATTCGAAGGTGGGGACGGAGTCGGCATCTTTGGAAAAATACATATTTAATCACAGATATAGAGAGATTAGAAATGGATAGTGTAGTAGGAAGATTAGTGGAGAAAAAGAGGCTGAACAACTTGGATTACATGGAATAGCATCCATGCTTCAGATGGGAATTCAGCCAGAAAAACGGGAGCAAGAAAGAAGCGACATGGGGGAATCAGTCTTTCCGGAAACTGATCCGATTTCTTTATTTTTGGGTTTGCTTATATACCTTTTGTTACACATAGGGATGAATACAGAGTCACGTGGGGGTCAGCAGTCCTGACCTTTATCAAAATCAGGTGCTTCACATAAATGTATAAAAAAGGTACATCATCTTCTGGCCATGAGTGAGACCTGCTGACATTTTATGATCCTTTCTTTCTGATAACCAAAAATCTTATTTTTTCCAAGGGTGTTTTCTCTTAAACCAGGAACCACCCTCCAAATAAAGTTGCATTCCTATAGGGTGAGGGTGTAGTGAGTTACAATCAAGAAAGGAATTTATTTAACCCAAGGTTAACAGAATTAATCTTAAAGGTTAATACTTATTTCTCCTATATGCTTAAAGGTTAATACTTATTTCTTCTATATGTTAGTTATATTCATTATAAGGGTGGGGAACATGGAGATTTAGCAGCAAACATCAGCCCAACAAATGAAAATCCTTTCACCAATGCTCCCCTTAAGATCTATTTAGTCTTAAGATATGATAAAGTTACATTTTTACATAGCAAGGACACAGTGATTTATAACAAAGTACAGCGACCTATTACAAAAGAGAAAATACATTAACTCAAAAAGTCTAGTATTGCTAACATCAAAAACTACTGTATTTCCTTTTCTATAGTCCAAATATATTGATGAATATATTCCCAAGTGCCTAAGGATATGGAGGCCTGGCGGCAATCATTGACTCAAGAAAAAGAAAAAGCCCTATGCTAATTAAGACTCTCAAAATACTCCAAAACTCTCTGTGCTGTTTATGGTTGAGAGGTAGTAAACAATCATGTGGCAGGAGTATGGATAATCCTGTCACACAAGCTAGTCTGTCAGCAGAGAGGTTTGACCTGAGACATCCTTGTCCCACCCAGAGCAGGGAATTAGCAGCAATTATTGACACAACAAATGAAGAACCCTTCACCAATATAATTCCTAACCAACCCACTATACTAATAATTTCTAACTCTCCCAAAGAATTTGCCTTCAGTAAGTCTAAAACATCTCATGCCTCTCAGATTGGGAGGCTGTAAACAATCACATGTGGCCGGACGAACCTATACAGGTGGGCTAGATAACCTTCAGAGGAGTCCGTAAGCTGAAACACTCTTGTCACGCCCAAGAATTTTTATTGCCTTGGAGCTGCACGTTTACTCCTTCTCCGAGAGAAACGGTTATGGGGGAGAGCCCCCCGTAAAGTCAGAGGTGTAGGTGAGAGCATAAAACAGACTCTGGTTTTGGGGTTAGATGCTCGGGAACAGGGGGTTTCCTGAGGCTTGATCACGCCTTTGTGTATGCCAAGCCTCCTTCCTCATGACCTTTGCCATGGGCGGAGTTCCTCACGCTGGCCCCCCGGCAAAGGGTTACAAATTTTCATATACCTAAATGTTTTCAACTATGAAAAGTAATTAACCATGGCATTGGTAGTGAGTTATCAACAGCCTTATATTTGTGCTTCTCTTTAAAATGGGCAAAGGAGAATTATTAGGGGAAGAATTATTTTACTGGCTCATTTTTTATAAAAAAAAAAAAAAAATGAGTATAGATCAAATGAATTCAGTAACTGTGTATAAAACTCTAGTCACCTGAAAATGAGATGGGTCTCTAGATCATCAGAAACCAAAGCACAATTTTTCACCTTAAAAGGGGATGGAACCTGTCCCAGTAGACTGGATTAAATATGTCTGTCACTTACTGTGTGGCTGTGGATCTTAAAAGAGCCAAACAACTTTCTGTGATTTATTTATTCATTTCTGAGATGAGTCAGCTGAAACTATTCCTGAAAAAGGAACATAGCAACAAAGCCTAGTACTTTCCTTTCTCTTCAACCTCCTTACCATCTAATAAATTAACATAAAATAAACTTGCAGTCACTAGTGGAAAGACATATCCTGAGGCAAATGGATAGATTTTTTTCCCTCTTCTTCTGATTCCTTACAGATTGCTTTACTTGATTATTTCACTAATAGTTTGACAATGACAACATGTGAAATCAATTTTCTGTTGATCACCTTAGCTTCCTGGACAATTCAGATGATTTAAAAAAATGTCAAATGGAGATTATTCACTGGGGTTATCCTTTTTCTCTTTTTTTAAAAAATTGAAGTATTCTTGATATTTCATATTATATGTTATAAGCATGAGTTATCCACAACTTTTAAAGATTGTATTCCATATATAGTTATTATAAAATATTGCCTATATTCCCTATGTTGTACAATATATCCTTGTAGTTTGTTTTATATCTAATAGTGTATATTGCTTAATCCTATACCCCTGTATTGCCCCTCCTCAATTCCTTCTTCTCACTAGGAAACACTAGTTTGTTCTCTATATCTTTGAATCTGCTTCTTTTTTGTTATAATCATTAGTTTGATGCATTTTTTTTAGATTCCACATAAAAGTGATGTTTTCAGCATTTGTCTTTTTCTGCCTTACATATTCACTTACTATAATGATCTCTACCTTCATTCATGTTGCTGCAAATGGAAAAATTTCATTCTTTTTTATGGCTGAATAGTATTATAGTTGAGGCTTCCCTGGTGGCTCAAATGGTAAAGAATTTGTCTGCAATGCAGGAGACCTAGGTTGGGAAAACCCCCTGGAGGAGGGCATGGCAACCCACTCCAATATTCTTGCATGGAGTATTCCCATGGACAGAGGAGCCTGGTGGGTTGCAGTCTCTGGTGTCACAAAGAGTTGGACACGACTGAGCAACTAACCATAGCGCAGCACACAGTATTACATTTTTTACACACACACACCACACCACACCACACCACACCACATCTTCTTTATCCATTTGTATGTTGGTGGATACTTAGGTTGGATCCATATCTTGGCAATTATAAATAATGCTGCTGTGTTTTCTATGTCTTTATTTCTAATGGACTATAACTAGTTATCTGTAATTATACTAACAAAATAATTTTGTTGATTGCCCCCCCAAAAAAAACAAAATATAAGAAATATTTAGTAAATAGCTTATGAAAATATAGAAGTTGGGTCTAGCAGAAACTTTATTTGGTTCTACAAATATTGTTTTGGTAGAATGTTTGTGTCTCTTACAAAGGTGAAGATCCTAAGCTCTCATCATGAAAGATTGGGACTTTGCAAAATAATTACTTCATGAAGGTGGACCTCTTATGAATGAAATATGTACCCACATAAGAAAAAACACTAGAGAGCTGGTTTCTCTCTTAGTAGTAAGAGGATACAGGGAGAAGTGGGCCATCTGCAGACCAGGAAGCATACCCTCAGCTTCTTTGATCAAGATCAGTTCTTTGATCTTGGACTTCATGGGTTCCAGAACTGTAAGAAATAGCTATTTGTTGTTTAAGTCACCCAGTCTAATTTTATTCCGTTGTAGCAGTAAAAACTGACCCACCTTTAATAGATACGAATAATGAGACCCAGAAATGATTAAAGGATTTGTGCAAGACCACTCAATGAGTAAGTATTGGAGTGGTAATTAAAGCTCAGTTTCCACATCTCTAATCTAGCATTCTGTCCACTTGTCCATTTGTGATTTTATTCAGTAAACATTTCCGGGTCTCATATATTAAGAAGGCACTGCTTTAGAGACCAAAGTGAGGAGAGAGGAGAAGACCTCAAATAATTAGGAAATTCCCTGTCCCAGCAAGCTTAGAGTTTAATATATAACTTAAAGCAGATCCACTAGTTACTGTATGGTCTATTAGAATGTACAAGTTGTTTAAGAAAGAGGACCAGGATATGGAAGTTCAAAAAACAAAGAAGACTTCTGGCCAAAATATCACAAAGAATGCCAAGGCAAGGATAATTTTAAGCTGAAGAATGAATGTGACTTAAACCGGTAGTATCAGAGGGAAGGCTTTCTTATCCATAATGTTTCTTTAGTAGAAAACAACAAAGGGAAAGTGGGAGAAATTGACTAGAAAAGCATAGGAAAGGGGCAATTCTGTATGTCCTGGAAGCAAAAGTGATGGGTAGACTTTTCAAGGTACTGCTTTCAGGATCTATTCATTTGCATTCATATCCTTGTCTTACAAAGACAACTTCTAGGGACTTCTCTGGTGGTGCAGTGGCTAAGACTCCATGCTTTCAATACAGGGGACTAGGGTTCAATCTCTGGTCAGGGAGCTAGAGCCCACATGCTGCAACTGAGATTTTGCATGCTGCAACTAAATATCCCATGTACTGCAGCTAAAACCTGGTACTGCCAAATAAATAAGAAGAAATAAATAAACATATTTTAAAAGACAGCTTCTAGAAAAGAAACTTAAATTGGATAAGATAGAACAGGGAAAAGTGACTACAGGCCTAACTACATTATACAGAATATGAGAGATACATAACTTGAAAAGTGAAATCAGGGTGCTGTTACCAAAGAAGGTATTATAAAGATAAAGCAAAAACATTTCTGTTGTTCAGTCACTAAGTTGTGGCTGAGTCTTTGTGACCCTTAGCACCCCAGGCTCCTCTGTTTTCCACTATCTCCTGGAGTTTGCTCAAATTCATATCCACTGAGTCAGTGATGCTAACTTGCCGTGTCATCCTCTGCCGCTCCCTTCTTCTTTTGTCTTCAGTCTTTCCCGGCATCAGGGTCTTTTCCAATGAGTTGGATCTTCGCGTCAGTTGGTCACAGTATCAGGGCTTCAACTTAACCATCAGTCCTTCCAATGAATATTCAGGGTTGATTTCTTTTAGGATTGACAGGTTTGATCTTGTAGTCCAAAGAACTCTCAAGAGTCTTCTCCAGAACAACCATTTGAAAGCATCAATTGTTTCAAAAGTACAAACGTGCAAACAAAAATCAAATGCCCACTTCAGGATTTTATGGAGTGTAAAGGAAAAAAATGAGTTATGGAGAAGGAAATATAAGGTCAATAGAATGTTAGAATAGGCTCATTTGGCTGAAGCACAGGATGAGTAAATGACAAAATGAACCAAACTTTGACTTGCCAGTCATCTCCACTTTCTTCTTCATACACACACAGCGCTGCCCTAATCAGTGAATTACTCTCCCTAGCTTACAAAATTTTAAGGTGCATGATTTGAGAAGCATTTGACTCAAGGGACGGAAAATTTGAGTCAACCATCCTGCCCACAAATGAGTAGTGGGGCTACTCTTGCCAGCTAGTAGCAGTCAGACTCTTGGCACATGTATTATAGAGCCTGGTGTATTTCTTCTTCAACCTTAGGAAGACTGCTACATGACTAGAACAAGCCATTTTTCTTAAGGAATATGCCAAGGAGTTTCTGTCCCTTTGAGCTAAGTTGCAAATCTTCTTCCTTTGCTACCCCTATCTGGGCATTCAAGTAGCAGAGGGAACAGAGCAGTTGTACCGGGGACGTTTCTGAAAAGTATAGAAACTGTGAGATGCATGCCATTTTCAAGTTGTAACATTTAGAGTTTTCTCCTCAAATAATCCACTGGAATTGCTCCCTGATTCTTCTCCCACTCCCCACCCCATCTTTGCTCAGAACCCAGTGCCAAATAATTTGTGTGAGCTTCACTTTCTTTATTTGCAATATGAAGAATTTGGATCAAGTTCTTTCCTCAGGGTTCTTCCTAGGTCATACTTTGATATCAGATTGAAAAGCTTGTCTGGGCTCTGCTGAGAAAATACCTGACTGCTTTGGGCTAAGAAGTTTTGTCTTCAGACTGTAGATTATGAGAATTAGGTACATGTTCCTTAGAAGCAGAATCATAGGCTTCATATTTTCCCCATATGTCTTATTGACAAATATGTAATTTGAGAAGGTAGTATATATTTTAATCTATTATTTTATTTTGTAAAATAAAGGAAATAATTTTCAGTTAAGTGAAATAACTCAATAATTATTAAAATATAAGCAAGAACCACTGAATTTTTTTTTAAAGAGAAGAGTAAAATGGCTAAAGCATGCAACGGTATGGTGAGCTTGATAGTGCTAGGCTGACAGAATGATTGATGCAGGTATTCTATAAGCTACAAGATCTAGGTAGGTCAGATCTGGTCTAGGTCATTTGTCATTACTAACAAATGACAAAAAATAGGAAAGTCTAAAAATGATAATAATAAAACCAAAAATTATATCTAAGGCAAATAAGATAGCAGATTATTTTTTATTTTCGTTATATATAACATTTCTTAAGAATCAGTATCAGGCACTCTATTTTTTAGTTTGCTTTAAAATGTTTAGCTATATACCTAAAATCAGATACTCTTAAGATACAGGCTCTATTTTTCAGCTCAGACATTGCCCAATATCTGTTGCTTAATCCTTCTTTAATTGAAATGTCTAATTAACAAAAAGATGCCTTTAAAAGTATATGTATTTTATGTATACATTTGTACACAAAACTTTTCTATTCATGCAATTTATTGATTGGGATCATGTATAACTGCAGGTAATCAAAACCATAATAGTTTTAAGAAATGAGTATTTACTTTTTCTCTTATAACACAATATTCTAAGCTATGTAGTTAATGATATTTTAGCTGCTCAGTGAAACCATTAAAGACACAGGCTGTTTCTAACTTTTACTACAGTATTTTTAGCATGTTGGATTTTCCCCTTGTCCAGCTCTCTTTGTGGTTTGTGATCAGAATATCAAGTCTACCAGAGAGAGAAGAGTCCTGGAAGTCCCAAACAGGAATACCCAGTCTAGCCAAAATGAAATGGATGCAAAGGGTCTTGATATCAGATATAAGTTTTAGTTTAATTAATAAAGAAACCCCCTCCTTCTGTGTTAGGCCTCAATGTCCAGGACAGAGATGCTGGAAGTTGCAAGGGCAGCTCAAGAGGTAGGGAACTAGACTGTCTGATGGTTTCAGACCACCATAATCCATGTCCTGGGTCTGAAATCCATGTTATAGGCTGAAACTAAACTGGCTCTAAATAAAAAAGAATAGAGAAAATATTGGGTAGACAACCAGCAGAAATTTTCCATAATAAGGATAGTGGGTAAATACTAATAAAATTGCCTTATCTGAAAGATGCTATGATAAATTGTGAAGGATGATAAAGTATTAGTGAAATATGAGGCCAAGAAAGACCTTCCAAAACAAATGTGACAATTCATTTTAGTTAATGGAAGAAAATTTATATTAATTCTCAGAAACTTCTTCAGATTTTTCCATGGAAAAAAAAAGATAGAGCCCAGTCCCTGAATGAATAGACAACCATTTTTGTTATTGTTTTCTTAGGTAAGTAAACTTTTGAGACAACTTGTTGTTGTTCAGTTGCTCAATTGTGTCTGACTCTGCGACCCCGTAGGCTGCAGCATACCAGGCTTCCCTGTCCTTCACTATCTCCCAGAGTTTGCTCAAACTCATATCCATTGAGTTGGTGATGCCATCCAACCATCTCATCCACTGTTGCACCCTTCTCCTCCTGCCCTCAATCTTTCCCAGCATCAGTGTCTTTTCCAATGAGTTGGCTCTTCCTATCAGGTGACCAAGGTATTGAAGCTTCAGCATCAGTCCTTCCAATGAAATAGTCAGGGTTGATTTCCTTTAGGATCGAGTGGTTGGATATCCTTGCTGTCCAGGGGACTCTCAAGAGTCTTCTCCAGCACCACAGTTCAAAAGCATCAATTCTTCAGTGTTCACCCTTCTTTATGGTCCAACTCTCACATCTGTACATTGCTATTGGAAAAACCATAGCTTTGACTATACCAGCCTTTGTTGGGGAAGTGATGTGTCTGCTTTTGAATACGCTGCTAGGTTTGTCATAGCTTTTCTTCCAAGGAGCGTGTGTCTTTTAATTTTATGACTGCAGTTACCATCTGCAGGGATTTTGGAGTCCAAGAAAATAAAGTCTTTCACTGTTTCCATTGTTTCCTCATCTATTTGCCATAAAGTAATGGGACCGGAGTCCATGATCTTAGTTTGTTGAATGTTTAGTTTTAAGCCAGCTTTTTCACTGTGGTCTTTCCCTTAATCAAGAGGTTCTTTAGTTGTGACTGCTAATGTGGTATTTTTGTAGTAGAAGAACTGGTTTAAATTGATAATATATTTTCAGGAGCCAAGTCTCATCTTGGACTACAAAATTTGAGCTTATCCATGTTATATTAGGCGAATGATTCTAGCCTACTTTGGTGGATAGACTACATATGTTGTTCTACAGTTAGCATTTTTTCAGGCTGCCAGAAAGGATCTCATCACTTTACATGCCCCACATATTCGGTTCAGTTCATCACTCAGTCATGTCCAACTCTTTGCAACCCCATGGACTGCAGCAGGCCAGGCCTCCCTGTCCATCACCAACTCCCAGAGTTTACTCAAACTCATGTCCATTGAGTCGGTGATGCCATCCAACCATCTCATCCTCTGTCGTTCCCTTTACCTTCCACCTTCAGTCTTTCCCAGCATCAGGGCCTTTTCCAATGCCCCACACATAGTAGACAGAAAGAAAAGAGAAGAGAAGTACAGTTGCTGAAAGACCTCTAGACTCATAACTAGGCAGAAGAGAGTTGAGAAGAGTCAAGAATGGTGATTGCTCAACAACTGTATTGAATTAGCAAGGGTAGACATGTTCTTCTGACTATGAAAGATCAAGGAAAGAAAACAGAATTTCAGGATATCTTGTTTTAATTAATTCACCATGATGTCAGTAAGTCCAAGACCTACAGAAATGCAGGGCATTTGGAGATATAAACAATAGATAATCGATATTGTGATGGTGGTTTCCAGTTACTTTCATTTCTGATTGTTCCACTGTTTGGATTGAAAAAAAAAAAAAAGATTTTGAATTTGGAAAATAATATGTGGAAGCATTCTGGATGCAATATTTATGTGCATTTTATAAGCAATAAGTTTTCCTGTCACTTGCTTTTTGCTATCTTATTGGTTAGAAAAATAAATTGAGACTACTGACTAAAATAAATGAGAAACACTGAAGACTAGGAATTTTGATAGTTCAGTTAAAAATACTATTTTGTATGGCATCTTGCTCAGACTGTGCCAGCAGATTAGAGGCAACTAAAACAATAAATCAGAAATATAGCAATATACAGTTTTCAAGTATATTTACCGTTTGTGTAAAAGGTGTTTGTGTTGCATATATGGTGGTCATGGTGGTGCAGAGAGATTGTTAATTAATTGTAATTTTGAGAGTTAAAGGATTTGAAGAGAATGTGATTTTTGTAACTATTATGAAGGTGGTGGCTTGGTCATCAAGTCATGTGCAACTCTTGCCACCCTATGAACTGTAGCCCACTAGACTCCTCTGTCCTTGAAATTTACCAGTGAAGAATACTGGCATGGGTTGCCATTTCCTTCTATACTAGATGTCCTGTTTCCTCTGTCTTTAATTTTTTGTCTGGACTTAATTACCCTAATATGTTTGAAAAGATCAGGGTTTTAGAAATTCTTATTTATACTTTATAGATATTTTTATTTCTAATTCATTCTTCCAAGTATTAGAAAAACAAAGGCCTCCATTAGATAAATCTTCAAAATTTAACATAATTATTTTTAAACATGAAAATAATCTATGATAAATTCACAGTATTAGTTTCCTTACCTAATGCCCAGCTTGTTTGATGCAAGGAGATCCAACCAGTCTATCCTAAAGGAGATCAGTCCTGGGTGTTCATTGGAAGGATTGATGTTGACGCTGTAACTCCAACACTTTGGCCACGTGATGTGAAGATCTGAATCATTGGAAAAGACCCTGATGCTGGGAAAGATTGAGGGCAGGAGGAGAAAGGGACGACAGAGGATGAGATGGTTGGATGGCATCACTGACACAATGGACATGGGTTTGGGTGGACTCCGGGAGTTGGTGATGGACAGGGAGGCCTGGCATGCTGAGGTTCATGGGGTCACAAAGAGTCAGACATGACTGAGCAACTGAACGGAACTGAACTGATACTCAAAATTACTTCTATACTAATAATAAATTCTAAAAATACTTAAAATCTTTCAAACATTATAGTTTTAAAATATCTATTCATATTTTATACAACAGATGCATTACTTTTATTCATTTTATAAAGATAGTAAAACATTAATTTTGGTCTAATTCTTTTTTTAAAACTTTTTATATCACCCTACTTATCCAAATCCAGAGTAACTAACTTTAAATAACTTAAAAATCTTTTTAAAACTTGAAGACATACTGAGTGAAACAAGCCAGTCTCAAAAGAGCAGATAACATAGATTTCTCTTGTATAAGTTACGTAGAGTAGTCAAATGTATAAACAGAAAGACTAGGGGAAAGTGAATGTGGGAAGTTAAAAAAAAAGTTCTTTTTAGCCATGCAATGAAATATACTATGACATTTCGTATATATTCAGTTCAAGAGTGATATGTGTCTTTTGCTGTAATGCAGACTTCATTCTAAATGAAAAATGAAAGAGTGCATGTAAAACACTGAGCACTGACTTGGTGGATAATTATTATCTTAGTAAATGTTATCTTTTTTTAGTATGGGTGATAAATGTTTCGGAAGGTCAAAAGAGCAATGTGAGATAATGCAAGTTTTAAATGAGTTCCTGAGTATGTTTATGATAGAATCAAATTACATACTTATTTTCCAAATGTATCATTCTAGGAGGAATTGTTGATAAGGATCTTCGTCACTACCTCAACTTACGATTTCAGAAGGGTTCTGTGGACCATGAACTTCAGCAAATTATTCGTGACAACCTCTACCTCCGCACCGTGCCATGTAAGTAACGGGCGATGTTATTTTTTTACTATAGTAATAGATAAATGTTCAGTTATATATTTATTGTTTAATTTAAAAGATAAGTTAAATTTAACTGATTTTTTAAATGATAGACTTTTGAAATAGTCAATTTATTTGAGATATGGACATTATAAGTGCAAAAGCTTATAACTGCATTTGTGTGATTTATGATGATGTCAGATCCAGAAGAGACCTGATTTTCAAGCCATATAAAACCTAACTTACTTCTCAAGTTGATATTGAGAAATATTAGTTCTAGTCCATGATGCTGAAGATTTCAATGTCTTGGGTAGAACTCCACACAGGGAGACAAAGAATGCAAATTCAATTTATTAGTTAAACAAGCTATTTTGTAGCTAGAATCTACACAGTAACTGCCAATATCATCACCAGTTTGCAGCAGAGAGGTCTTACAAGTTAAAAGGAAATTATGCATCGGAAAGTAAAAAATGTTCTGTAGCTCTGAGAAAGTGATGACATTGAGTGTTGGGCAGAAATGTCTTGTACAGAAAATCACAACAATCCCTGATTAGGAGCAGGTGCTACTTCAAAAGAGAGGAATTAGTAAAATGATAAACTTTACAAATCAACTTTTTAGTACCTGCTTTAGTTAATTTTATAATCTTCTGTTTACTTTAGAACAACTCACAGACTTTTCAAGCCAGATAATACGTTATAAATAGGTATCAAAGTCAATTTCTCTCAAGGTAGATTCTATGACCTTTGGAAATTTTTCAGTCTCTCCGGAAACTGATCAGTGGGTGTTGTTTATATTCTTTCGTTTAGTTTTTGTCGTTAAGTTGCTATGTCTTGTCCGACTCTTTGCAATCCCATGGACTGTAGCCCACCATGCTTCCCTGCCCATGGGATTTCCCAGGCAAGAATACTGGAGTGATGAGTTGCCACTTCCTTCTCCAGGGGGATCTTCCTGGCCCAGAGTTTGAATCTAAGTCTACTGTATTAGTACGCAGACTGTTTACCCCACAGTCACCAGGGAAGTCCTCCTTTTGTTTTAGTTTTGTTTTAAACTGTAATAAACTCAAAGATGGGGTCTCTGGAAGGTTGATATTAAAGAAAGAAAAACTTGGCTGGAATAGATGAAAAAAATAATCCATATATATAGTTTCTGGGATTGAACTACTAGAACTATGCAGAAGATATGGATTAAGGATGACTATACAGAAAAAATGAAAACACACAAAGAAGTAAAATGGATAATTCAGCATCCATTTAGCCTACACACATCTTAGGAAGGCTAGACCCTTGCCATTGTTAGTACTAAATGCTCATCAAAACAAAAATGCTATGGCACCACTATCAGATATTCCTAGATGCAAATGCTTATCGACTGACGTCCTGTCAGTCCAATGCTACTTCTGTCAGTGTGTGTTAGTCAAATGAATAGATTTTTGGACTCTTGCTTTAAAACTAGGAGTAGAGAAAAGTATATTCTTGACCTTGTAAGTTTGACATTAGAGTGATGGGCAGAGGAAGATAGATTAAAGTAAGTGACTGAACTATTTATAAGGAAATGAGTGGGTGCATTTTCAAAGCTGTGATGTTGTCAGTACAGACATGTGAATTTATCTTCTGTGACATAAAATAAAGGAGATCTGAAATACAGAATAAAGAATCCAGGTACTTTATTATATTTAAAAGCTGAGGAAGATAGATAAGGGGCTGACATTCAGTAATACTTGTAGTCCTTGCTAAGGTGATGACATAAATAAGAACGTGTAATTAAATGTGAAGATAATAGAAGTAAGTTTTGCATTAGTTCATTAACTTCTTAAATAAGTCATCTTTCTTTAGAGTACCCAAAAAATACTATGATTGAAAAATAAATATAGGAGTAAAATAACTAGGCTCATATGAGTAAACATAAAGGGGTTTGTGATATGATTTTTGTACAAGGTCATAAATTGAATTTCTAAGTCAATTAGAAATCCTCGAATAGCTCCTATAAAGGAGATGATTAGAAACTTAATGAATCTGAATATTATGATTGAACAATTCGGATTGTTCAGTACTCCTAATATCCAATTATACCATTCACTAACAATGCTCTTAACTTGGCATAAAAGTGAAAAAAAAAAGCATCTAAGGCAGATCTGATTCTGATTCATATTTTCTATGATTACTTTACACTGATGAACTGGATCTGGACAATCCACTAGCTTCACTCAATATATCTTTTAATGAAATGTTCAGGTATGTACAAAGGGTATGCAGCAAAGATGTGTCAATAGTGTGAAACATTCAGCTGTTGTTTAGGAATTTACGTGTGCATTCAATATATCAATTGAGTTTGAGTATGGAGTGACATTCATTACATATTCTTTGAGTCAAGTAATTCTCATTGGTTTTCATGTATCCAGAACCATAATAATTAGGAACATATATTACTGTGGAGCTTGTCTCTGCCTTTATTCATGTATTCATTAATATGATACCTCTTGTTTAATTTGCTAAGAGGAATAGGTCATGGAAACAAAATTATTAACTTCAAACTATGTTTGGGTGGTTTAACCTTTTTATAAGGTGAGACTCAGTAATTCTGTTTACTGCCACCACGTTACTCCGCCATCACCAACTATAACTAGTAAGAAAGGAGCAAAGTCTTGAAGCTGTTATTTCCTTGGTGCCTAGTGAATAAGAGAGAGTTCTAGGGTGAGGGCTACAGAGACTCCATTCTCTCTATGCACACAAATGTACTGGTCCAAATCTTAGTGTGAACAGTTTAGCTTTTTTACCTCCTTCTGAAGGACATCTGGACCTGGCTACTGGCTGATTTTTTATCTAAACATGGGAGAGAGGTTGTCAGTCTAACTCTCTACTGGGCCTTAATTATTGAGGCATATAATATAAAACCCCATCAGTCTGTTCTCCCCCATAAACAAGGGTTGACTGCATTTATCATTTTTATTTTGTCTTCCCAGAACTTTATCTCTGAACATAATGTCTCAAAATATATGTTTTAAATCTGTGTCTCTAGGCATGGAAGGCAGGACTTAGTTACGGAGATAAGACTCTTTGGCATACAGTGAACCTGAGTGCTTACTTATACTCACAGGCCCACACATACATGAGTACACACACATACACACTCATGAGATCAGTTGATCATCTTCTAAATTGAGTTATGTAGAAAAGATCCTTAGGAACTGACTGTATATTTTCTGTAGAATAAAAGCCAGTCATTTGATTCTTATCTATGAAAGACCTAACCTTGTACCCAAATGTACTTATATATTTAGTTGATAACTGTACAATTTTTTTAGGATCTTCCCTGGTGGCTCAGATGGTAAAGAATCTGCCTGCAATGTGGGACACCCAGGTTCAATCCCTGGGTTGGGGAAATCCCTTGGAGAAGGGAATGGCAACCCACTCTAGTATTCTTGCCTGGAGAATCCCACGGACAGAATAGGCTGGTGGGCTACAGTCTATAGGTTGCAAAGAGTCGGACATGACTGAGCCACACACACACACACACTCATGAGATCAGTTCATCATTCTTTCAAATCAAATTATACAGAAAAGATCCTTAGGAACTGACTCTATATTTTTTGTAGAATAAAAGCCAGCCACCTGATTCATATCTATTAAAGACCTAACTTTGTACCTAAATGTATTTATGTATTTAATTTTTATTTAATACTTAGGTATTAAGTATTTATGTATTTAGCTAACTGTACAATTTATTGGGGGATGGTAAATGTCTTAAGAGTATACTGGTGTCTTAAAGTGAAACTTAACTTTTAGTTTTTAAATAATGAATACTAAAAATGACACTTTCAATAATTAGATTTCAGGCTATATAGGTTTTAGGTAATAGAACTTCATGAGAAATGAGTAAATAATGATGAAACAAAACTGTTGTGATCTGGAATGTGATTAAAGCCTAACCAAGAAAAATGTATATATATGTAGATAAAGAACTCTAAAGAGTTTACAACATCCATCAAATACTTTGAAGGTATAGAAAAGACAATTTCAGAAGCACCAAGCTTGCAGCACCCATTAGAGATTAGATGAAATTAATTGAGTGTTAAGTGTACCTTTTAAGGCAGCATGCATTGTCCTTATAGACTCAAAAGTATGTGAGGAAAATGAGTGGAATAGAAACAAAAAACATTGGAAATTTTTCAAATGTTTAAAGGATAAAAAAATGGAGTTTATTTTAATATTCTACTGAGCATAATGATTGCATATTGTTAACGAGTCTAAGCAACCATGATTGAATCGACTATGCTTTTTAAATATGAGAAAAATAATAATTTCCACTTATTGATGAAGTTCTGTTTTTTCTGTCTTTAATATTTATTATAAATGTGAATTAATTTTTGAGGCAGGTATGAGCACAGATATAAATGGTGAATACTTTTTCCCTTATATCAGGTGACATGAGGAAGGGACTTCAATAACCAATTTTAGAAGTTTCAAATGAAATGGAGGATAGTTAAAATTAAATTTCTCTCCCAATAACATACTTTGTTTTGTTTTATTGGGAAATATTTTAAATTTATCTGAAGCCAAAAGAAATATCAGTGTATATAAACCAAGTAAAAGACAGAAACCAATAAAACTAAAAGTCTAAAACTCTTCCATAAAAAGGAAATAAAATGAAAATCATAAGTTTAAGATATGAAAGAAATTACTTTTATAGAAGAGCTGATTGAAGTATAACATGCAATGATGTTTCTACATATTTAAGCATTTTAAGTTAGTATAACTAAACTATGTTAGAAAGAAGCATTTTTAAGAATAAAATTGTAAGGCTTCTAATATACTTTTTAAAATTCTCTGTTATATATTAAATTATCTTTCATGTAAAAACAAATAGAAGCAGGCTTGTAAATGTTAGGGATCTCTCTCCTTTTAAGAAGAACATTTAGCAGCACAATGAAAGGTACAGCAATGCAGAGTCAATGTCCCTTTGCCCTAATTATACAATCTCATATAAGACTGTGGTCAGAGTTAACTATTGGAGAGAAGCAGATGACCACATATCTATTAAAAAGTCTAGAATTAGGGAAGAAATTTCATGGGGATACTTCATAGGGAAAAATTATTTTAATTCTTAAGCAAAAAATAAGTACTTTTAAAGCTTTTGGAAAATATGTGTTCTTATTCAACAAAGCAATATTTGTGTAGGCATGAATGAATCTAATTACTCATAATTTGTGTCATGAAGGTATGGTTCTAAGCATATGGTAAAAAGTGAGAGTGGAATCAGTCTGTGGAATACCATAAAGCTAAAATCATCTTCTAACAATGAAGTGAAATTCTCTGAGTTTAAGGTAATCAAAAACATGATTAAATACTCAGAATATCTTTAAGCAATATAGGCCTCTGTCCTGGGATGGTAAGTTGAACTGTAGGTAGACATGAGGGCATAGGACCAGAGATAGAATGTCCAACTATATTTTAAACCAATATATTGCAACAACTGTATATTACACATCTGTTTCAAATTTAACTTTATTGTTTCAAATAAGAATCATCAATTTAGAATCTCTATTCTGACGTTGTTTTTAGGATGTGACTCATGTTCTTTCACAATTATTTCAGAATCAAGTTCCAGATTTTCATTCTTTGAAAATGAATTTATATTTGATTTTTTAAAATAGCCTACTTATATTTCGTGCTAAGTGTTGAGAAAAGGGTTATTAGAGAATAAATATGATTATTAGCCCTGTGGGCCAAAAGAGAAGGAAATCTATAAATAAATGAAACTAAATTTCTTGAGAGACATAAACTTCCCCTGGAAATGTAGGTCAAAAAATTCAAAAGAAAAAAATTCAAAAGCTTCTGAGCAGTAGCAAATGTTTCAGAGTGTCTAGTTATTCAGATGTATGCCTGACTGGTATATTTATTAAAAAATGCATTGTTGCTTTTCAGAAAGCTATATTAGCTTTTCCCTCTCCCTCTTATCCCTGAGAATATTAAGATCTATTTTCATGTCATATATGTGAAAATATGGATTTTCTTTTCTTTTTTTTTTCATTGAGCAAAACAAATGCATTTTCCTGGTCACATAGTAACATTCATTGGTTTGGTTGACGGAATACACTGTAGGAGAGAAATAGCTTCAAAATGTGCTTAAAATGGAAAGTCAGAGGATATTAAAAGGGATAGTATTGATTTATCCATTTGACACTACAGGGCAGTAGCTTTAGAATAAAGGAACATATCTGGCACAAAAGGAAAGCAATAAACACCAGCAGTGAACAATGTTACTGATCTTCCAAACCACATATAATTCGCTTTGCCCTGACTTGACCACATCTTTTTGTGGTTATGACCCAATCTTTCTTCTTGGCTTTTTCTCTTTTGTTTTGTACTTCTCTTTTCTCTTCATAAGAGGAAGGCTTTCCATAAGAAATCTGGGTTTGTGGACCATGGCAGATAGCATGTATACTCTTAGGCTTCAGTGGTTCCAGCAACTGCTCAAGGAAAAATTGGAGATAAGTGTGTAAAGCATTTTTCCACCTTCAAAAAAGCCAGTCAGTCATTACTTTCAATGTAAAATAGCTCACCTTCCAGGGAGCCCAGAATCTGCTCCCTGCAGACTTCAGAGTTGTAGCCCAGTTGGGTATAAATCAGATGTTCACTTCCTTGTATGCCTCTGCATTTTTTGAACAGAAAGAACTAGGACTCTATCAGGTCAGACCTACCCAAGTTTTCAAAGTTGGCTGATGACTACGTAGGCTATTGGATGATTATAGTAGCTGAGGGAAACTGATGACAGTGGACACTAATATTTATTGCAGAACTTTAAGGCTGTAGGTTGTGGTACGGCACTCAATCTTAATTAACCAAAAGAACAATGAAAATAGAATACTAATTGTGATATCCTTATGTTTAGTGCAATAGTCAGTCATTTGCACATTACAGTTTAGAATTGTTAGAGCATGATAAGTAGAAATAGCCCTTTGCTTTACCTATTTGGCAACATGGCACTATGGAAAGAGCATTCATCTAAGAATTGAGAGCTATTGGTTCTAGACTAGGCTCTGTCACTAACAATAGAACCTTGGCATAGGCTTTACCTTTGAGATTAAGGAGAGAGAGAGAGAAGGGAAGAGAATGAATTCTAATGGTTCTTTCTGCTCTAAAATGTCGTGCTTTTCTGATTCTGCTGGCTTACTTTTCTTTATTGTTATTCAAATCAGTTCATCAAATTGGCTTAAATTATTCTGAGTATGTAATGCCCTCAATATTAAGCAGGTGTAAACAGCTTATGGAAGCATAAGATATATCAAATACAACAGACACTTCAGGGAAAAATAAAGAGCTGAGTTTAAAATAGGTGCAGTTCTGGATAAAACTAGCCATGCATGTCCTTTCAGATTTTTCTTTGAATGTTAAGGATGCCATCATAACTCTGATGTTCCTTGAAATCTGCCTTCATTATTCATGAATTCTGAAATACGGTGTAGTCCTAGTAAGTTGTTGGGAAAATAAACATAATAAGAAATGCAAAGCTTTTAAAATGACTTTCTTTCTTTGAAATGTCTAATGATTTGACATGTGACATAAAGGCTTTTGAAGCTTTAGGTGTGTTGTTATGAAAACATAACTGTAATCTTTATGATAATATGTTTAGCATGAAATATAATGTCTTCTAATGTTAAACATTAATAAATATCACTTGTGCTGTTGAATGGCCTTTGGTGAACATCCAAATAGATCTAGCTAAAGGAAGATTAAATTAGTGCCCAGTGCAGTCTTTATAGCGCTCTTTAAAAATGTAGGCAAGTCAGTAAGGTTTCTCACACAGAATAATTAAAAGGTAACACTGATATAGGGTTGACAGTCAATTTAATTTAAAAATATAGGTGTAAATTCTGCCTCTCTTAGGCAAGTCAGACGTTTAGAATAGGATCAATTCCCAGTTAGTTTTCCAGTATCTATTCCATGCTCTGTTACCTTTTCTACTTAAAGGCTAGCTTTCAGGAATGTTGTTTTTTGTGCATACAAAATTACAGGTATCTGCACCAGTTCTGTTGGAATGAAGACAGAGCTTCATCTGATGCTCAACACAATGAACTTGTAGGGATATATGATAATTCTTACCTTGTCCTTCAAAAAAGATTGAATTGAGGAGCTAACACCGAGCTATGCATGCATATCTGTCCTTTCCCAGTTTTGGTAGAAATTCTAATTCTCTTTTTTCCTCTTTTTTTGATTTTTTGAAACTAATAAAAAAAAAAAAACCTCTACTGATCAGTAAAGAAACTGAATATTTGTAGGAAATCTATGACTTCATGTCTTGAATTCATCTTAGCATTTTCCAATGGAGGAATGGTTGGTGATTCCCTAACCAGGACCAGCCCCAGGTATGAGACTCCATGAACATCAACTAGAACAGTTCTTTTACTAAGCACTTCCTATGTGCCAAATATATTTTCCATACATTATCTTAGAACTTTCTAAGAATCCGTATAAAGTAAATGTTAATCCCATATTTGAAGACATATGGAGAAGCTGAGGCTCCAAGTTTAAGCAATGATTTAGTAAGTCTGGAAGAAGAGGAATTCTGTCTCAGGTGGGTCTAGCTCCCAACCCACACTCTGCATGAAAGAACTCTCTAGCAGAAGCTCCAGGAAGACATGAACAATATAAGGGCGCTTCAAAGGGGTTCAGTCATGCTGTTGGAGTAGAAAAGTAAGCAAAGAACTCTGCAGATCGATGAACAGCCTAGTGAGCATGAATGAAGTTCCACAAGCTGATAGGTTCTCTGATGAGCATGAATGAAATTCCACCAGTAGAAAACACATTTTTGCCAAATAAATATAGACAGAAATTCCCACAATTTAAAAAAATTTATTTATTTGGACAGTTATCAGGAAACTTTTCAAATTAACATCTATTGATTGACTAGCTTCAGGTTAGTTCTTTTCAACTAGACATTAATCTCTTCATTGGCCATTTATCAATCAAGTATCAAATTGGTTTTTTAGCTCATTATTGCCAGAAATATTGGAATATAAAGTATTTATGGGCAGAAAAATTAATTGATAAGTATATTATTCCCATAATTAAAACTGTTACCTTGTTATAGAGAGATCAAATATGGATTATCTAAAAACTTTTATTAATTTCTGAAGTTTGCTTCTAAAGCCTTACTTAACTAAGCACTTCTAGACCTTCTGTCTCCATTTCATACTCTGAATTCTAATCTAAATGTAAAATTCTAACTATATGGAACTCTATAAGCAGGTATTTATAAAAGTTCCCAGTTTCTCACTTTGGCATTTTACAAAAGCATTTTTTTTTCCTGCAAATCAGTGTGAGGGTAACAAGGGGTTGAGTGAGGAAAAAACAATGAATTAATATTTACCAGATATCCACATACAAGGACTTTAATTATGTTGTTAACTTTGCAATCCTCAAAGTAATGTATTGTGGTTCCCATTTTTCAGACAGATCACAGCTACTAAGTGAGTAACAGGGAATCCAAGTGTCTAGGTCTAACACCAAGAAACATTTATGGGATGTATTATGTTAACTCCTATGACTCTGATATCCCCTACAGTTCTGAAAAAATCTCGAGAAGCCAAGAATGTAAGAATGTAAAAGATTGCTTGGATGTGTATCTCCATTTTTAATCTGATGTTTCCCATAAAGGCAGAAAAAATGTTGAGAATAGGTAGTGCATTATACAAGGTCTTTAAATCACACAATTATTCCCATAGCCATTGTATAGGCACCCAACTAGTCATTCCTCCAAAGGTGCCAGAAAGACCAAGGTCAGTAGCAGATTATTATTCAACATCAGCAATGTTGTTGAATAATAATGCCTTCTCCTGTTCTGGAGATAACCAGAACAGAGACAACATGGTTATTTAGTTTGGCATTCATAACACTTTAATGGGGAAAATGGCCCTTCTGGTGAAAAGAAGTGCTACATTCCTTTCACAGCAGAACTGTTACCCAGTCATTTAGCTGTCACATGCAGCCCAGTGCAGTGACAGCTTCTCAGATCCTGAATCCTCCAATGAGCTAAACATTGGTACATGGTGACACAACTTGGTACAATTTGTTTGATCCTTTCACCAAGAAGGCTTCCCTTGTGGCTCAGATGGTAAAGTGTCTGCCTACAATGCGGGAGACCCGGGTTCGATCCCTGGGTCAGGGATTTCCCCTGGAGAAGGAAATGGCAACCCACTCCAGTATTCTTGCCTGGAAAATCCCATAGATGGAGGAGCCCAGTTGGCTACAGACCATGGGATCGCAAAGAGTTGGACACGACTGAGCAACTTCACTTCACTTCACCAGGAACACATAAAATTGAGAGGTCCATATGTGTTCACCGATCTTCCCTGGTTTCAGGGTAAATGCCCAGATTCTGACTCAAAGGATCAGGATAATACCCATGATAATATCTGGTGTCTACTGAGCATTGTAAACTATTGAGAAGCTAATGAGTGGTAAGCCAAGCTTATATTCTATCTAGCTTTCATGTTCTTTTTATTGCTTGCAGTGTCAAAGACATTTTTCTAATCCATTAAGCAAAACAATGTGTAATGTGTCCTTTAGGGTTCAGCCCAGGTAATAAAGATATGTAAGTTATTTTCAAAAGGAAGAAATTTAGAGATGTAGTTATTTAGAAAACTGCTGAAAAAATTAGAGAAGAGGGTTGCAGAATAGATCCTCAGGAATAATGTTCAAACAATACACTGCCCTACCAGGGTAACTGCTACTTCTGAGGGCTGTGGCTATGATTCATAAATCCAGAATTAAGAAATTTCATGAAGCCAGAACTGATAAATCTCTAGGTTTCACAAAGGCACTATTCAGAAATTGCTACTATGGCTGCACTCACCACTTAACACTTGAGAATCTGGAAAATGGACAGTGCAACGCTCCTTCAGAAAACATCATATCTCTAAGACCTTTTGGTATGAAAGAAAATATCACCTTTAAGCATCTTTGTTTTCTGTAATAACCCAATAGGCATACAGTATCAGTGTTTTAAAAGACTGCTCTAAATTTTTAAATCCTTTTTGATGAATCTGTAGTTGAACACTTGCAATTTAAATGACTGCATTCAGAGGTTAGTGAAAAGATTTACATAACATTTTTATATAGTGTTTTTATTCTCTACTTATATCTAAGCTCCTAAAGATTTTTTTTACAGTAAGCTAACTGGCTATATAAAATACCAAGGAAATTCACTTATTTTTTTAAGCAAACCAGGATACATAAGCATTATCAGTATATTCTAGATTTAATCTACTCTACTTATAGAATGAAACACTTTAAATGTGTATCAGAATCATTGTTCGTTTTTTATTTACAATTTTATTATTAAAAATATGAATATGACACTAACAAACTTTAGTTCATAATTATATTTCTCACATGAAAAACCAATTGACAAAACTCACTTTCAGAACATAAGTTAAACTTAGAGCAAGAAAAAAAATCTTAATTAAAAGTGAGAAGTTGAATATATTATTTGAAGCACTACAAAAAATTAATTACAGCTTGAAAAATGTAAGACAATTTCAGCATTAAGTGGCATAATATCAGTGATCACAGGTCAACATTAGAAGCATTTTGTGGGTTGCACCATCATTTCTTTACTACAAAGCTTATTAAGGAATAATACTGTGACTCTTTTGGTAAAATAGAATGTAAGAAAAATGTATATAATAGGAAAATATGACTCAGTAAAACTGGCAAAACCAATTTTTATATTTGTATTTCAGCCAGTATGTTAACCTAATGTTAGTTTTGGAAAAAATACATCTGATTCCCTGATATAAATATAAAAATTTAATTTCAGTTTCTGTAGGTTGGATATTATTTTCCTTATGAATATATCTCTATTCACAAAAATTATCTTCCAGATTCATTAGTTGTATAAGTGTGGTTGTTAATTCAAAGTGTCATCAACATACCTGATAACCTGTTAAAATTAAAGAGAGTAAACATTTATAAACTTTCATGTATTGTAACTTATTTTAATTCAGTTAAACTAACATTGAGAGCTGTACTATATGTATGACCAGCTGGGTACTGGGAATATGGAATGACTAAAACACAGGTCAAGAGAAGAAAGCAGGAATAAGAAGGAAGGAAAACCAAAAATCATGGCCAATCCCTGAAGGACTAAAGGTTTTCTTGGATTGCCTTTTGATAGTAAACTTAGTTAATTATTTACTAGTTAGAGACACACATTTTTGTCCAAAGGATAAATCTCAATCTTCCAGAATCTTTAGACAAAGCCCTTAGGCTGGGAACAATGGCTTCTTCAATGGAAGCCTGGTGGATATGCGAGGTTCAGGTAGTTAGAGACTTTTGTAATGATCCCTCCTTGTCCAGGAAGCCTAAAGCTGATATCAAGCACATGGCCTATCAGTTCCTGACTTTCTCTTCATTATGAAGAAAGGGTGGTGAGGTTCAGCAGGTGAATAAGTAGCCCAGGATCATTGAGCTTATAATTGTGAGAGTTATTTTTCATTGTAAATTAGTACATGGGCTTCCCAATTTTTATTATTATGTGTGTTATCAGTGCTTGATTTCCTTTCATATTGACCAAAGTGATGATTCTCCAGACTTTCACAGTTAGGGACTAGATTTTGTGTGTGTGTGTGTGTGTGTGTGTGTGTGTGTGTGTGTGTGTGTGTGTGTACACATATATTTATATATAGTTTGTTTTGGACATACCACACGGCATGTGGTATCTTAGTTTCTTGTGCTGCTGTACTTAGTTGCTGAGTCATGTCTGACTCTTTCTGACCCTTTGTATTGTAGCCCACCAGGTTCCTCTGTTCATGGGATTTTTCAGGCAAGAATATTGGAGTTGGTTGCCTTTCCCTCGTCCAGAAGATCTTCCTGCCCAAAGGATTGAACCCGTGTCTCCTGCATTGAAGGCAGATTCTTTACCCCTGAACCATCGGGGAAGCCTCTTAGTTCCTTGAAGTGAAGTAAAATCACTCAGTCATGTCTGACTCTGTGACCCTGTGGACTATACAGTCCATGGAATTCTCCAGGCAAGAATGCTGGAGTGGGCAGCTTTTCCCTTCTCTAGGGGATCTTCCCAACCCAGGGATTGAACCCAGGTCTCCCACATTGCAGGTGGATTCTTTACCAGCTAAGCCACAAAGGAAGCCCAAGAATATTGGGGTGGGTAGCCTATTCCTAATCTTTGGTTGCTATTTGGGTCAGTGCAGTCTGGAGTGAAGCTATTAGTATGCAGGCTAGAAACGTTGGTATTTCAACAACACTTCATGTGAGGTCCCAGCCAGTCACTCAGTATCACACACACGTACTCCCCAAATCCCTTCATATGTGAAGGCAGAAGGAAAAGATTTAGAGTGTAGGCAAACCAACAGAGAATGAGATAGGTTTGAAATCTAGGACACAGGCATAAAAGCTCCTACTGTTGAGGGTACATGGAAGGATGAAAGGATGCCTTCAGAATCAATTACATGTTGTGATTTTTATTTTCAATCTAGGCTACTGAGATCATTCTCAAATTCATAGCCTGTAACAGCTTTGAAAGGCATGCCTCTAGGATTTTCTTTTCTTCCAAGCCCCATTGCACTATCATGTCTTCCATCAACCCTGAAAAATAAAATGTTTCATGAACTTCATTCAGCAGCAGCCAAGTAAATCAGAACACTTCCCTTGAGAATCTTGCATTTTTCCTACTAGTATATGAGACATCACAGATAATTACAATCCAAAATATTTCTGTAATAAAAATATGACAGGTGGTTAATCCTTGACTAGCATAATGAAATTGATCTAACAGCCAATTCTTTGGGGTAAAGGTAGTTTTATTTACATGAGAGATGAAAGTAGCAGCAAAACTGCTACTATTAAACAATGTAATTAGTGCTGATGTAATTAATCTAGACGTTTAGTCAATGAACTACAATATCTTGGGCTTTTTTTCCCACTAAAACAGTTCTCCATTCAGATGCCCATCAATAGTAATACTGGACATAGTTGCAAATGAAAATACACAAAGCACCTATGCTTTTGTAGTTATAGAACTACAATTGTACAATTATAGAACTGTTCTTTTTCTGTTTATTTCTAAACTTGAAATTGATTGCTGATTCACCTTGATCCAGATCAGTTACTCTATGTCATCATCTATCTGCTAGGCCTTTATCTTATTTTTCCTCCTATCTGTAATCCATTCTTCTCCATATCTTGGCTTGAACTATATACCTTGATGCTGACTCCATATAACCATCCTTTGTGAAAATCCTGTGACATCCCTTGAGTAGTAATTACACAGTAGTCACTTCATTTATAGCCATAGTGCAGTAAAGATTCCATAGCAAATAAAGAATACTTTCAGTAATCATCACATGATATATCAACAAGCTGTTAAAATTTTGTCCAAGTCTATTGACCTTCCTCTTTCAGCCCTTCTAGCCAGGCTTACAGAAGATCAATTAAGCATTGGAGAAATGCAAAATAGCACAGGACTTTAATTAGTGGGTTTATATGTAAGATTAAGAGAGAGAGAGTAAGCAGGTTTCCAGATATTTTCTACTTTTGTTCAAAATGAATTTTTCATCTCGTAAGGGTTGCTTTTTCCTAGTCTTGTGTAGACTTAGCAGACATATTGCTAGTTTTGTGCCAGTGGATAAAATCTAGTCCCCCCCAAATAAAAAAATACCTAGACTCAAACCAGCATTTTGCTTGGCAGAGCTCTAAGTAATGCTCAGTATCACATGTTAGTTTTGCAGCCTTCTTTGCAGTTAGGTAAAAACCACAGGACTAGTTGAGACAATATGACTGAGGAAGCTGTGAGCTGGTCCTCTTCCTGCATCTCTCTTCCCCTGCTGCAGCGAACTTAATGGCTATATGTTTTAGGTGGTGTATCCATTACTAGAATAGAGACTGTCCTGGACAACATTAATCAATCCAGATTTAAACGTGCACTGTCAAACTTTACATTAAGATTTGGAAATTCATTTGTTTTATCACAGCACATATTAGAATTCTGACTAATACAAACCAAAATATCCTTAATATTAAAGAAAATACTAGGACACATGTTAACTCCTTGCTCAGTTCTTGAAAATAAGTGAGATAGTCAGTTATAAATCTTGTTTTATCCTTTCCTATGTGTGTATATGTCAGTGTGAAAAAATCAGTATAAAAGCATATGCCATTTTATTGTTCATCAGTGCTTCAACCTGGCAGGCTGATTGTTTCTTTTATTAAAAGTGATGAAGAAATGAAACTACTTTTAATAAAATTCATATTGCTATTCTATTTTCTATAGTAGAAAAGACTTTAGGATTAATGGAAAAAGAGAGGAAGGAATAAAAGTTCTGTATGGTTCTGTGAAATTTTTAGTTTGCACTTGACCTTGATCACTTTAATCAGATAAATTTGTGACTTGGGATATTGGTTCATTATGGATGAAACAAAAGTACCACACTGTCCTTTATTCTGTAGTTAATGATAAACCTTGAAAATAAGATAGTCATTTTTCAATTAGGCTCCATGCAGAGACTAGAAAGCATAGTTCTCAACATGTTCAGAACATAATCAGCATTAAGTTGTCATATTTTGGCTGTATTAATGTTGTTAAATTGATGTAATAGTCATTATAAGCAGATACTCTTTCCTGAAATCAGTTATTGCCTGAAAGATTTTAGCAATTAAAGCTGTATTCATTAGCACACCTACATCTATACTTTTTTCCAACTCATCATTATGCTTCTCACTTTCCACTGCCTAGAGTTATGAAGCCATGTAAAGTTATAAAATGAAATTTCAACTGCTTGGCTTGTTAGAAGAAGTGCCACATTATTCATCACCCATACAAGTTGTACGGACCTTCCTTATGAAAATTAATACCCTCCAAGCTTCCACTTGGAGAAGGCAATGGCACCCCACTCCAGTACTCTTGCCTGGCAAATCCCATGGACGGAGGAGCCCGGTGGGCTGCAGTCCATGGGGTCGCTAAGAGTCGGGCACAACTGAGCTACTTCACTTTCACTTTTCACTTTCATGCATTGGAGAAGGAAATGGCAACCCACTCCAGTATTCTTGCCTGGAGAATCCCAGGGACAGAGGAGCCTAGTGGGCTGCCGTCTATGGGGTCGCACAGAGTCGGACATGACTGAAGCTACTTAGCAGCAGCAGCAGCAGCAGCAAGCTTCCACTTTGAGAGTATTCTTTCTGTTTAGTAGTGAATGCTTCAGACGTAAAGGGCTGTCCTTTTATCTCTTGCTCTGACACATGTTGTTCATAATGCTCAACCTGGAAGGACTGACAGTTCTGGAGAACATCTCTCCCTTTCCTTACTCATAGCTACTCACAGGTCACCATGTTCTGAAGTTTCTTTGTATCATGGAAGTAGAAAATAGCATAAAGAGGTATTAACTGCGAGACCAAGAAAAAAAAATGTGATGAAATAAAAAATAGTAAAAACCCCAGCTTGGTATGTGACAGCCAGTTTTATGGTAGAAGACAGAAAGTATAGAGATTTGTGTCCACCTTAACTCTGTTGTTGATTCTATAGCTTTAACTAAATCACTTTAACTCTAATGGCCTTGGTGTGTTACTGGATTAGTTAAGCTCTAGGGTGCTAAATTAATAGGAAAAATAGGTTGGAATGGGCAAGAGGTAGAACAAATAGAATGATGGGTTTCATGGAGAAGGGGTGGATTGGCTCCTATGGGTGATCTTTCAAATAGATGAAATCTGAGTTCAGCAGGTTTTTTTTCTGCTGTTGTTTGGTTGTTCATGTATTTATTTAGAGGGACTGATTTTTAAGTAGATCTGTGATAAATGGGTAAAGTGAGAGAAAAAATAAGAACCTAGTCTTTATAACTCATTTTTCTTATATACAAAATATAGATCATAATATTATATTTAATGTTTTCATGGTAATGTTGGGATTAATTAGTATTCATGTGAAAGTTATTTGAAAATGAAAAATGTCTTTTAAATGCTAAATAGTGTTGCTTCAGGTTTGGTTTCTTACAATACCTAACTCTTCATTAATCTTTATAAATGTCCTCCAATGTGCATCACAGAATTTATAATCTTGTATGTATAAAAGAGATTATATATATATAATACATAAACATATATAAGATATAACAATAATGTCATATAATATATAAACATATATATATATATATATATAAAGTAATGCTAATCAAGCAAAAAGGGACAATTTTATGGCCTGAGTTATAAAACTTTCCTCAAGTGGTGCAGCTGCGTGCATATTATGTCATGTACTACTCTTTGCAACTCTGTAGCCTGCCAGGCTCCTCTGTTCATGGGATTCTTCAGGCAGGAATACTGGAGTGGGTTGCCATTTTTTTCTTCCAAGGGATCTTTCCAACCTAGGGATTGAATTCACATCTCCTGCATCTCCTGCATCTCCTGCATGTGCAGGCAGATTGTTTACGGCTGAACCACCTGGGAAGCCCTCAAGTGATGCAATAACCAGGTAAACTGTTAACTGCCATCACTAAAGACTTATTGAGTTGCTTGGGAAAGCATTACCTGAAAACCTTCTATGGAGATATCTCTATATATGTATGCAGTCTAATGAACAAATATGACCTTGCTGTATACAGTTATTAACTGTTCTACAATTCAGAATTAAAAGTAAATATATATCCAGCAAGCTGTCATAGCCTTTCCTAATTATTTTACCATGATTCAAAAGATGAATATTTTATTGGGGGTTCCAGGATTATAGGGTTTACTAGTAATGCAGGCAAAATCACTCTAGTATTTGTCAAATGTGGATTTAAAAGTTTAGTCTTAGTTTAAACAAAGTTAAATGTCTTACTATTGAATCACGGAGTATATATAAATCATATATATTAAAATAAATATTAAATATGTAAATATATATATTTTACTGCCTAAGTTATGATGATAACCCTCTTTAAGTGGTGAAATTCTGCATCTCCTGTTCTACAGTTAGCTAACACTCTATTACTTGATTTAACTTTTTTCTTTTTTGGTTCTTTAAAGATATCAATAAAACAACTAAAATACTGGAATTGGATATTGTAAATATTTTAAAGGATTACTTATAGATCAAAATGTTCTCAAATTTAGAATTTTACTACATAGTATAATTGAGTCTGCTAAATTAAGAGCATTTGATAGTTCTAGTAGTTAAACAAATTAATAAATATAGAGAAATATACTGAGGTAATAAGAAAAGCAAGAATACACTATTAGATTTCCAAAGTAATTGAGAGTAATGATTGAGGTAATTGCTACCTTAAAATTCTTTTCTCAGAGTAGTGACTTTTAAGTTTCTAAAGAATAAATATTTGCAAGAATAGAAATATAGTGCATAGAAAATGATTATATAAAGGAAACAATAACTATGTCTCTCTATAAAAAAAACTTCAGAATTTTAAATTTTAGTAGGGTTTATTTGCTATTTGAAATGTGAAAAGTACATTATTTTAGTACAGAGAAATAATCATTTTGTGAGTCAACATCCTAAATGATAGAGCATTTTCTTCTAATACGTATTAAATATACTTTTATAGATGATTGCATAAAGCCTAAGTGATACAATAAATATATTTATTTATTCCTTGTAAAACTTATAAATCTTATGTAAAAGTGTAGCATTAAAGAAAAGTCCTTTAACCTACAAAGAACGAACAAATGCAAAAGATTATACTCTTTAAATACTGATTTCTGGTATTCATGTACCTTAGTATTAAGTATTTTAAATGTTGAAATGATCTACAAACACATATGAAGTATAGAAATAGCAAATTATTCATTTAGTAATTTTCAATTAATCCTTATTCAGAAACTTCAAATATTGAATTAAGCAGTCAAATTCTCATTCAGAAATGTGTATTACCTTTCTAATTGATATAAGTTGGACTCTAATCAGCTTTTTGAAATGTAGAAATTAAAGGTAAGGTGTTCACTAAAGAATCAAATTGTCCAGGAAATTAATTTCTCTAAAGAATGTAAACTTGGGTTTCCAGCCAGAGTAAAAGGGAAGAAAGGTACATGAAGTAAAATTGAAAATGGATACAAGTAAGAGGTTCTCTTAGAAAACAGAATAAATTAGGGGAGCAAATTATGGCAATCATAGTAGTAAGTGGAATGATTCCCTGGAATAACTAGAAAATAAAAGTGAGCTGGGAGAGCAATGATTGGGTAAACAAAGTGGTCTAAAGTGTGCATATTAATATATATTATTTCCCTGTTGTTTCGGTAAGAAATTATCACAGACTGAATGGCTTAAACAACATTAATGTATTACATTTCTTGGGGTCCGAAGTCCAAAATGGCTTTCTCTGTATGGAAATCATGGTCTTGGCAAGGTTGTGCTCCCTCCCAAAGGTGCAGGGGAGATGCCATTCCCTCGCTTTTTCCAACTTTTAGAAGTTGTCTCCATTCTTTGATTCATCCCCCCTTTTCTTCATCTTCAAAGCCAGGAGAATAGCATCTTCAAATTTTTCTCTAGCTCTGACCATCCATACTGTTTCTTACAAGACTCATAGGTTATATATGAGCCAATTCAAATAACACAAGATAAGCTCCCCACTTCAAGAGCCTAGATGTACTCAAATCACAATTGCAAGTCACTTTTGAAAATTAGCTGTCACAGTTACGGATATTGAAGACTGTGTAGGATGTAAATACATGTTTTTGAGGGGTGAGCGTTATTTAGGCAAAGTGTATAAGCTGTAGTTGTCACCAAAGTCAGAAGCAGAACTCAGAGGAATATACGCAGACAATCACAGTATCTGATTTTTGTTGGCTTTGGATTTGAAATGGACTGTTTTAGCTGAAACTTAAGGGATTTCCTCAAAGTGGGGTTCCCACTATGGTTTTCTGCAAGTTATCTTCTATCCGCATTCACTCAGTCCCATAGGTAAGAATTTTACTAGAAGGATAGTCTCCTTTACCTACTCAATGAACCTTTTCCTGCATTTAACTTAATTCTCCACTTCCTCCTCATCATTGTCATCACTATTCTTTCTTTCTATAATGTTAAATATTGATCATTTTTATGATGTCATTATCAAATAGCAGAAGCAACTCCACAACTCCACCTATAAAGAAGGAGCTTAGAGAAAATCTGATTAGAAGGTTCATTGATTTATTCATTTAAAAATATTTATTGAGTGCTCACTGTGTTCTGAACTCTATTCTAGAAACTAGCAGTAAAGTAATTAAAGGAAATGGAATTCCTGCCTTCGTGAATCTTATATTTTGGTAGGACAATAAGCCATCTTGCTTGGGCTTATAGAAAATAAACAAACAGCCCCAAGCATCCTGTATCCTGCATCAAACCTAGACTGGTGATTCGTTTCTTATATAATATTATATATGTTTCAGTGTCATTCTCCCAAATCATCCCACCCTCTCCCTCTCCCACAGAGTCCAAAAGACTGTTCTATACATCTGTGTCTCTTTTGCTGGATGACCCAGAGAGATGATATGGGGAGGGGGGTTCAGGTTTAGGAACACGTGTACACCCATGGCAGATTCATGTTGATGTATGGCAAAACCAATACAGTATTGTAAAGTAAAATAAAGTAAAATAAAAAAAAAATTAAAAAACAGTTCTTAAAACTGGATATATGGTTTTAGTTTTGGAATAGAAAGAGATGTACACAAATGCATGTGAAAAAGACTTGCAGGGATATCAATAAAAAGCTAATATTAAAAAAGAAAGAAAGACAATAAACAAATAATGAAATAAAGAATTTGGCAACTCAGGATCACTACTATGAAGAAAATAAGTGCAAATGAGAGATAATAGGTAGTGTTAAGTGTGTGTGTTGGGGGGAGGTCAATGTGTTCTATTTTAAATATAGTTTTCAGGGAAGGTATCATTTAGAGCATAGACTTGAAGAAAAGAAGATAAAATAACCATGAAAATATCTGAAGAAAGGACCATCTAGACAGAAGGGACAAAAGACCTCAATAGGACCATGGTTGGTATGATGGAATGAAGAACAGGTGTGAGGCCAGATTTGCTGGAATGAAATTAATGAGAGACAAGGGGGGTCACGGAAGGTGATGTCAAAAGAAGGTTGATACAAGGAAACAATATAGGATCATATAGGCTATCATAAAAACTTTAGCTTTATGTTAAATGTGAAGGGAGTTACATGGTTTTGAACACAGGGATAATGTGCTCTTCTGCCCTTTGTTTTAAAGGGATAATTCTGGCTGTGTTTGAGAATAACCGAATAGGAATAGAACTAGAAACAAGGAGACCAATCAGTTTAGAAGGCTGTTGTAAGCAGAAAGGATCATTATTTAGATTAAGGGCCAACAGTGGAGATACTAAGAGGTGATCAGATTTTAGAGAATTTTTAAAGAATATGTTGATGGAATGGATATTGGGTGGATAAAAATGAGAGGTTAAGGTAATATCCATTGTCTGATCATATAAACTAATAGAGTCCCAAATGAAAGAAATGCAAAAGACTGACAAAGGAACAAGTTTGAGGTGGGAAATTGGGAATTTGTTTGGGAACATGTTAAATTTGAGGTGCCAGACTTTATTTTTGGGGGCTCCAAAATCACTGCAAATGGTGATTGCAGCCATGAAATTAAAAGATGCTTACTCCTTGGAAAGAAAGTTATGACCAACCTAGATAGCATATTCAAAAGCAGAGACATTACTTTGCCAACAAAGGTCCGTCTAGTGAAGGCTATGGTTTTTCCTGTGGTCATGTATGGATATGAGAGTTGGAGTGTGAAGAAAGCTGAGCACTGAAGAATTGATGCTTTTGAACTGTGGTGTTGCAGAAGACTCTTGAGAGTCCCTTGGACTGCAAGGAGATCCAACCAGTCCATTCTAAAGGAGATCAGTCCTGGGTGTTCTTTGGAAGGACTGATGCTAAAGCTGAAACTCCAATACTTTCGCCACCTCATGCAAAGAGCTGACTCATTGGAAAGGACTCCGATGCTGGGGAGAGGGGGATTGGGGGCAGGAGGAGAAGGAGACAACAGAGGATGAGATGGCTGGATGGCATCACCAACTCGATGGACATGAGTTTGAGTGAACTCCGGGAGTTGGTGATGGAAAGGGGGGCCTGGCATGCTGCATTTCATGGGGCCGCAGAGAGTTGAACATGACTGAGCAACTGAACTGAACTGAACTGAATTGGAAAAGTGGAGATATCTCCAAGTGGAGATACTGAGTAGGTAATAGGATGTAGCTCTGGAGTTCAACTGAGATTCTGGGCAGGAGATATGAATTTTGGAGCCATCAGATGGAGATAATATATAAAGCCATGTAAATGAATAAGATTACCTAGAAACTAAGTATAAATAAAAGAGAGTCTAGGACTGGGCTTGATTACTTTATTAGGTGGAGAGACACAAAGGGAACTAGAAAAGAACATTGAGAAGATAATTAAAGCATTTCTAAGGTAGGAAATGATCATCTGTGACAAATGTTGATATTTGGTCCCCCCCCCCAAAAAAACGGACTGAGAATCAACTATTAGAGGTTAAGTCTTACGCCCATCTTATGTGGTAAGGTCATTGTTTTTGTATAGAATGAAAGGTTATTTAGGATAACTTCATTAATGATTAATTGAGATTATCAGGATGGGGCTTTAGTGACCCCGCACTCAACAACCTATCTCTTGCTAACATGCTGGGCTTATAGAAAGAAAAAGTACCATTGTAAAATCCCCAAAGAGGGCATTCTACTCCAATATTACAAAATATCTTGACACTAAAAGGATTAACACGGAGGAAGTCAACAGCTCTACTCCTACATAAGAGCATTATGAGAATAGTGTTCTTGTTAAACCTAAATTATCATCTCTATGTAAAAGCATTTATTTACCTCTTGACTACAACCTTCACTCTTATTTCTAATTTTTTCTTTCAAATTGAATTTGGTCTCTAAATATGAAACACTGTCCAATAAAATAGAATGTATTTTCATATATGTACTTTTTTGTTTTACTAATCACAAAAACAAACATATGCTATTAATTTTAACAATATATCTTACGTAGTTCAAGATATCCTAGTCATCTCAGTATGTAATCAATATAAAAATATTGAGATATTCTACATTCTTTTCTTTTGCTTCTGAAATTCAGTATGTATTATAAATTTACAGCTTATCTCAATTTACACTAGCCACACCACATATGGCTAATGATTGTATTATTGATGGGGAAACTCTGTTCAATAATCCTGTTAAAACAATTTTGTTACCAGGGAAGAGCTCATACAGGTTAACTGCTCTCACTGGCCTTTGTTTTTAATTTTTGCCCTCTTATGTTTTGATTTTCCTCTTAGAGAAAGAAAATAGAAAGCAGGTCAGGGGACCAGAATATGTCAAAGTGGCCCTTTCCTTCTAAATAGGTACTTTACATTGTGTTACTTACCATTTTATAAATGTATATAATAGAAGCTTTTATTATAGCTAGAGATTATGGTTGTGAGATTCTAATGCCTCCCGTTGAAGTGGAGGCCAGGTTTTAGACTTGCCTGTAGGAAGGTGAAATGTGACCCTTAATGAAGTTGGGATTCTGGAAATATTGCCTACACTTGTGAAAGAGAATTAGAAAATTATGCCTACTGGGCCAGAAACTTGTTAAGATATCTTGTCTTTGTCTGAAACTCTTGGTAGTTATAAAGGAAATGTCTTCCATGAAAAATACACACCAGTTTATACCACATGAAATTTCAGAGTCTGAATGTACCCACCCTACACAATGCAGATATACCAGGCCAAGGCTGGTTCTGGATAGTTACCTGTGAAAGTGAAAGTCACTCAGTCGTGTCCAACTCTTTGTGAATCCATGGACTATACAGTCCATGGAATTTTCCAGGCCAGAATGCTAGAGTGGGTAGCCTTTCCCTTCTCCAGGGGATTTTCCCAACCCAGGGATCAAACCCAGGTCTCCTGCATTGCAGGTGGATTCTTTACCAGCTGAGCCACCAGGGAAGCCCCTGTAGATACAGACAAATGCAAAAATATCTGTAATCCACTTCTATGATCCGAGGCGCATGGGTTTCCAAAGGGGAAAAAGAAACATCTCTTTCAGGGTCAGAAAATAAATTATACCAAGGTAAATATTTCTCTGAAAAAGATACAACAGAAAGAAGTAATAATATTCAAAGAACTTCAGTAATAGGACAATCTGAAAGACACTATAAAATCATTTTACAAAATATATTGGGGAAATAAAATGTGAAATAGAAATCATAATAAAATAATAGAACATGGTAGAATAAGAAAAGACATATTGTAAGCATATTTCATCTCATTTTTTAGAAATGAAAAACATAACTGTGGAAATGAAAATGTCAATGAATGTGTTTTAAAAGCCCCTAGAAGAATTAGTGAACTAGAAATTTCATCTGAGAAAATCATCAAGAATACAGCATAGAGAGATAAAGAGATGAAAAATATGAAAGAGAATTTAAGACACAAGTGAAGTGGAGGGATTAAAAATTCTGTCATTGTCTTTAACTCAATAAGAATGAATTCTAGAGGAAAAACTAGAAAAAAAAATGGAGAACAGACAGCATTCAAAGAGATAATGCCTAATAAGAGATATATTTCATGTATATATTTTAGCCCAACAAGCCCTGAGTTGAGCTAATATAAATACACACACACACACACACACACACACACACATATAAACACACCATAGTTTGTACTAATATACATCATAGAAAAACTGTAAAAGATCCCAGAAAAAAACATTCTTCAAGACAACAAGAGCTCTTAAATTACAAATAATCAGCAATTTGGCTAACAGCAAGCTTTTCAACAACAACAACAGTGTGCAGTAAAAATTATATTTCACTATGATGAAAAGTGAACTAAGAGGGAAACTTAACCCAAAACAAAGGTGTGATTTAGAAAAGTGTGGGACCCCAAGAAATAGTGATGCACTAAGAAACTGTTAAATCTAAATAGGAACTCAATGTAAAATAACAACAACAATAATAATGGCTAATGTGGGAATGTTTCAATGTAAGAATTAAATACTGTGCATTCATAACATCAAAAGTGGAGAGCTGTGATTACAGTTAAAATGCATTTGTTTTGATCAGATGAAGAACAGTAATGGTAATTAGCTTCAGACTTTCAGATAAGCATGCATGGAGGAATTTTAACAGTAACTAAGTATGGATTATTCATTAAAATAAGTCATATATAAAGTCACAAAACATATCTCAACAAACATCAGTCAGTCCTTATCATACAATTTTGTTATCCAGTTCCAATGAATAAAATATTTCCCCAAAATCTATTTTTCGAAATTAAAGAGAACACTTTTTAATGGTTAATATTTCCATCAAAAATGATAAAATGAATGTCCTACAATATTTAGAGCAAAATAAAATCAATAGTTTACATTGAAAATTATCTGATGCAGCTAATATTATTTTTAGAAGAAATTATATAACTTAGATACATCTTATAGAAAAAAATTAAATTAGAAGAAAGCATAACAGATATATTTAATAGAAGAAAGAAATTAAATACTAATTTTGGATTAAACAATGAGATAAAATCAAACCGAAAAGATATGATATAGCTAAGAGTAGTAATTAATTAAATAGAAAGAAAAAGCAATTGAGAGGTTCAGCAAAGCCAGAAGTGATTTTTTTTTTTTTTTAATGATTTCAGTAACTTGTCCAGTCACCTGGTCAGAAACCATGGCACCTGGCCTTCAAACAGAGCAAGTGTGACTCCAGGCTTTGAATTCTTACCCAGTAATACTTATTCTAACACTCTTTTTTTCCATTTTACTGAAGTATAAAATGAAGTTCAGAAAAGTTAAATGGCTTACTTATCTTAGGTTAAAGTGTGTATTTAGTGACAGATGAACACAAGGACTTTTTGTCCTCTAACATATGTAATATCCAAACATAAGTTGTTTCAGGTGATTGTATCTAATAGGCAGCTTTTCTGATGGCTTCAATATAGGTGATAATGATGGACAAGAGCACTGTCTGTACAACATAGAGTCACTTAGATTTAGTTTAAAACCATCATTTGCAAATCAAGACTATCCCCTTGGATGTGGAACTCCCTTTTGTGCTTTGGCTTGTTCATTCTATTTTGTTTATTCAATAATGATTACAACTGATATTTATTGTTTATTCCATGTCAGGTAATGCACAGCACTTTATTTGATTCAGCTCATTTAATCCCATGAGATAGGTATAACCATTTTTCAGACAGAAAACCAAAGAACAGGGAGTTTTCCTAACCTTCCTGGAATTACACATCAAATACCTGGAAGTGTCAGAATTTGTATCCATGCAGTCCAGCTCCAAAGTTTGTCCTCTTGATCACCAAGCATCATTGTCTCTCACATGGGCCTGGATGTCTGAACGTAAATCCCAACACTTGTGTTTATTAGCAGTATTCAGTTCAGTTCAGTCACACAGTCGTGTCCAACTCTTTGCGACCCCATGAATCGCAGCACGCCAGGCCTCCCTGTCCATCACCATCTCCCGGAGTTCACTCAGAATCACATCCATCGAGTCCGTGCTGCCATCCAGCCATCTCATCCTCGGTCGTCCCCTTCTTCTCCTGCCCCCAATCCCTCCCAGCATAAGAGTCTTTTCCAATGAGTCAACTCTTCGCCTGAGGTGGCCAAAGTACTGGAGCTTCAGCTTTAGCATCATTCTTTCCAAAGAAATCCTAGGGTTGATCTCCTTCAGAATGGACTGGTTGGATCTTGTAGTCCAGGGTCTCTCAAGAGTCTTCTCCAACACCACAGTTCAAAAGCACCAATTCTTTGGCGCTCAGCTTTTATTATAGTCCAACTCTCACATCCATACATAACTACTGGAAAAACCATAGCCTTGATTAGACAGACTTTGTTGGCAAGGTAACGTCTCTGATTTTAATATGCTGTCTAGGTTGGTCATAACTTACCTTCCAAGGAGTAAGCATCTTTTAATTTCATGGCTGCAGTCACCATCTACAGTGATTTTGGAGCCCCCCAAAATAAAGTCTGCCACTGTTTCCACTGTTTCTCCATCTATTTCCCATGAAGTGATAGGACTGGATGCCATGATCTTAGTTTTCTAAATGTTGAGCTTTAAGCCAACTTTTTCGCTCTCCTCTTTCACTTTCATCAAGAGGCTTTTTAGTTCTTCTTCACTTTCTGCCATAAGGGTGGTGTCATCTGCATATCGGAGGTGATTGATATTTTTCTCCCAGCAATCTTGATTCCAACCTGTGCTTCTTCCAGTCCAGTGTTTCTCATGATGTACTCTGCATATAAGTTAAATAAGCAGGGTGACAATATACAGCCTTGACATACTCCTTTTCCTATTTGGAACCAGTCTGTTGTTCCATGTCCAGTTCTAACTGTTGCTTCCTGACCTGCATATAGGTTTCTCAAGAGGCAGGTTAGGTGGTCTGGTATTCCCATCTCTTGAAGAATTTTCCACAGTTTATTGTGATCCACACAGTCAAAGGCTTTGGCATAGTCAATAAAGCAGAAATAGATGTTTTTCTGGAACTCTCTTGCTTTTACGTGATCCAGCGGATGTTGGCAATTTGATCTCTGGTTCCTCTGCCTTTTCTAAAACCAGCTTGAACATCAGGGAGTTCATGGTTCACGTATTGCTGAAGCCTGAATTGGAGAATTTTGAGCATTACTTTACTAGCGTGTGAGGTGAGTGCAATTGTGCGGTACTTTGAGCATTGTTTTGCATTGCCTTTCTTTGGAATTGGAATAAAAACTGACCTTTTCCAGTTGTGTGGCCACTGCTGTTTTCCAAATTTGCTGGCATATTGAGTGCAGCACTTTCACAGCATCATCTTTCAGGATTTGAAACAGCTCAACTGGAGTTCCATCACCTCCACTAGCTTTGTTCATAGTGATGCTTTCTAGGCCCACTTGACTTCACATTCCAAGATGTCTGGCTCTAGATTAGTGATCACATCATCATGATTATTTGGGTCATGAAGATCTTTTTTGTACAGTTCTTCCATGTATTCTTGCCACCTCTTCTTAATATCTTCTGCTTCTGTTAGGTCCATACCATTTCTGTCCTTTATCGAGCCCATCTTTGCATGAAATGTTCCCTTGGTATCTCTAATTTTCTTAAAGAGATCTCTAGTCTTTCCCATTCTATTGTTTTCCTCTATTTCTTTGCATTGATCATTGAGGAAGGCTTTCTTATCTCTTCTTTTTATTCTTTGGAACTCTGCATTCAGATGCTTATATCTTTCCTTTTCTCCTTGGCTTTTTGCCTCTCTTCTTTTCACAGCTATTTGTAAGCCCTCCCCAGACAGCCATTTTGCTTTTTTGCATTTCTTTTCCATGGGGATGGTCTTGATCCCTTTCTCCAGTACAGTGCCATGAACCTCGTTCCATAGTTCATCAGGCACTCTATCTATCAGATCTAGGCCCTTAAGTCTATTTCTCACTTCCACTGTATAATCATAAGGGATTTGATTTAGGTCATACCTGAACGGTCTAGCGGTTTTCCCTATTTTCTTCTATTTAACTCTGAATTTGGTAATAAGGAGTTCATGATATGAGCCACAGTCAGCTCCTGGTCTTGTTTTTGTTGACTGTATAGAGCTTCTCCATCTTTTGCTGCAAAGAATATAATCAATCTGATTTCGGTGTTGACCATCTGGTGATGTCCATGTGTAGAGTCTTCTCTTGTGTTGTTGGAAGAGGATGTTTGCTATGACCAGTGCATTTTCTTGGCAAAACTCTATTAGTCTTTGCCCTGCTTCATTCCGCATTCCAAGGCCAAATTTGCCTGTTACTCCAGGTGTTTCTTTTCTTCCTACTTTTGCATTCCAGTCCCCTATAATGAAAAGGACATCATTTTGGGGTGTTAGTTCTAAAAGGTCTTGTAGGTCTTCATAAAACTGTTCAACTTCAGCTTCTTCAGCGTTACTGGTTGGGGCATAGACTTGGATAACTGTGATACTGAATGGTTTGCCTTGGAGACGAACAGAGATCATTCTGTCGTTTTTGAGATGCATCCAAGTACTGCATTTCAGACTCTTTTGTTGACCATGATGGCTACTCCATTTCTTCTGAGGGATTCCTGCCCGCAGTAGTAGGTATAATAGTCATCTGAGTTAAATTCACCCATTCCAGTCCATTTTAGTTCGCTGATTCCTAGAATGTCGACGTTCCCTCTTGCCATCACTTGTTAGACCACATCCAATTTGCCTTGATTCATGGACCTGACATTCCAGGTTCCTATGCAATATTGCTCTTTACAGCATCGGATCTTGCTTCTATCACCAGTCACATCCACAACCGGGTATTGTTTTTGCTTTGGCTCCATCCCTTCATTCTTTCTGGAGTTATTTCTCCACTGATCTCCAGTAGCATATTGGGCACCTACTGACGTGGGGAGTTCCTCTTTCGGTATCCTATCATTTTGCCTTTTCATACTGTTCATGGGGTTCTCAAGCAAGAATACTGAAGTGGCTTGCCATTCCCTTCTCCAGTGGACCACATTCTGTCAGATCTCTCCACCATGACCCACCCGTCTTGGGTTGCCCCGCAGGCATGGCTTGGTTTCATTGAGTTAGACAAGGCTGTGGTCCTAGTGTGATTAGATTGACTAATTTTCTGTGATTATGGTTTCAGTGTGTCTGCCCTCTGATGCCCTCTTTCAACACCTACCATCTTACTTGGGTTTCTCTTACCTTGGACGTGGGGGTATCTCTTCACAGCTGCTCCAGCAAAGCACAGCCACTGCTCCTTACCTTGAATGAGGGGTATCTTCTTACTGCTGCCGTTCCTCACCTTCAACGTGGGATAGCTCCTCTAGGCCCTCCTGTCTCAGGCAATTTAGGAAATGTGGTTGCAAAATATTGAGTAAGATGTTGAAGTGCTTTTATTTTTTTTCAGTCAGCTTCCTATTTTAGAATAGTTTTAGATTTACAGAAAAGTTGAAAGTATACTGCAGAGTTCTCATATATCCCACATCCAGTTTATCTAATTTTTAACATCTTATATTAGTGTAGCAGAGACATTGCTTTGCCAACAAAGGTCCATCTAGTGAAGGCTATGGTTTTTCCAGTAGTCATGTATGGACGTGAGAGTTGGACTATAAAGAAATCTGAGCACCAAAGAATTGATACTTTTGAACTGTGGTGTTGGAGAAGAATCTTGAGAGTCCCTTGGACTGCAAAGAGATCCAACCAGTCCATCCTAAAGGAGATCAGTCAGTCCTGAATATTCATTGGAAGGACTGATGTTGAAGCTGAAACTCCAATATTTTGGCCTCCTGATGAGAAGAGCTGACTCATTTGAAAAGACCCCAAAGCTGGGAAAGATTGAAGGCAAGAGGAGAAGGGGACAATAGAGGATGAGATGGTTGGATGACATTACCGACTCAATGGGCATGAGTTTGAGTAAACTCCAGGAGTTGGTGATGGACAAGGAGGCCTGGCATGCTGCAGTCCATGGGGTGCTAAAGCATCAGACAAAACTGAGAGACTGAACTGAACTGAACATTAGTGTGGTACCAATTTAAGCACTGCATATTCACTACATTGATAAGAGAGAGGGATTCCTACCTTAAATTATGGGGGTGACCCAATACATGACACTTGACATGGGGCAAATGAGATCAACAGGAGTTGATCAGTCACATATATTCAGAGCCTGAAGAAGGGCATTGCATGCCATTCAGGGTGACACGGATTTTGCACTCGCGTTTTTCCTTGACAATATCAATTGACTCTATTTATGTGGGTAATTTCAGACTCTCTATACGGTTTCATTAATGTATATGTATATTCTTTCACCAATAATACATTGCTCGAATTACTGTAGCTTTAGAGCAAGCCTTGAGATAGGCTACTGTGAGTGCTCCAACATTGTTCAAGTTGAGAGGAACTGACGTCTTAACAATATTGAGTCTTCTAATACATGAACACAGGATATCTCTCCATTTATTTAGCTCTTTGATTCATCTGTGTTTTGTAGTTTTCTACATATGGATCATGTACAGATTTTGTTAGGTTTATACCTCGTTTATTTTTGTGCTGTTTTTTTAAATTGCAAGTTCCTATTGTTCTTTGCTGTTAAAAATGAAAGTAACTGACTAGGGTACATTGTCCTTTATTCTGCAACTTTGCTACACTTGTATATTCTAATTTTTTGTCAGTTTTTAAAAATTTCTACATAAATAAATGGATAACCATGTCATATGTTAATAAGTGCTGTATTATTCCTTTCCAGTCTGTATCGGTTTTATTCTTTTTCTTGTCCTGTTATATTAGAGGGATCTTTCAGTACAGTGTGAAATAGAGTGTTGAGAGAGAACATGCTTACTTTGTTACCAGTCTTAGGGGAAGGTGTCCAGTTTCTTACCAAAAAATATGTTAGCTGTGGATGTTTTGTAGACATTCTTTATCAAGTTAAGGAAACTATTCTCTATTCCTAATTTGGTCAGAGTTTTTGTCTTGGATAGATGTTGGATTTTGTTAAATGATATTTCTATGACAACTAATATAATAATAGATTTTTCTTCAGCCTGCTGATATAGTGGATTATGGGCTTCCCTGGTGGCTCAGACAGTAAAGAATTTCCCTGCAATGTGGGAGACCTGGTTTCAGTCCATGGGTTGGGATGATCCCATGGTGAAGGGAGTGGCTACCCACTCCAGTATTCTTGCTTGGAGAATTCATGGACAGAGGAGCCTGGCAGGCTACAGTTCATGGGGTCACAAAGAGTCAGACAGGACTGAGTGACTAACATATAGTGGATTATGTTAATTGATTGCCTAATGTTGAATCAACCTTGAATTCCTGTAATAAATCCTACTTGTCTCATTTTGTATATTGTTGAATGCAGTTTATTAAAATTTTGGTGACCTTTGTATGTGCTCATGAAAGGCATTAATTAGTAGTTTTCTTATAATGTCTTTGTCTGGTTTTAGTATTAGAGTATTAGTAGCCTCATATAAACAATTGGAATGTTTTCTGAACATGATGTTTTTGTGTTTGGAAGGTTATTAATTATTAATTAATTTATTTAACTAATATAGATCTATTTAGATTGTCTATTTCTCCTTCTGTGAATTTTACTAGATTATGTCTTTCAAGGAATTGGTCAGTTTCATCTAAGTTATAAAATTTTCCAGGGTAGAGTTTTTCATATTATTTCTCCACTATCCTTTTATTAATGTCCATGTGATCAGTAGTGAGGTCACCTCCTTCATTTCTGGGATTGGTAATTTATATCTGTTCTTTTTCTTGTTTAATTTGGTTAGAGAGTTATCCATTTTATTAATCTTTTCAAAGAACCAACTTTTGAGTTCATTGATTTTCTCTATTATTATTCTGTTTCCAGTGTCATTGATTTCTGCTCTATTTTTTTCTTCTTCTGTTAGGCTTCATTTTTCTAGTTTCCTTAGATGTAATTTTAGTTTATTAATTTTAGATCTTTTTTTTTCAAATATATATTTATTACAACAATTTTCCCCTAAGCACTAAGAATCCCATAAAGTTTGATAAGTTCAATTTTCATTTTCATTCAGTTTAAAATATTTTAAAATTTGTCTAGAGAATTCTTCTTTGCCATATGTATTATTTAGTGGTGTGTTGTTTACTGTCTAAATATTTAGAGATTTTCCAACCATATTTTGCTATCAATTTCAAGTTTAATTTTACTGTAGTCTGAGAACATATTTTGTATGATTTTTTTAACTTTAAATTTGCTGAAGGGTGTTTTAGAGTCCACAGTTTGGTCTATATTGGATAATATTCTTCCAAGCTTGAGAAAAAATGTGTATTCTACTGTTGTTGGATGGAGTATTCTATAAATGTCAACTAGGTCAGATTGATTGATGGTGCTATTTAGGCCAAGTATGTCTTTACTGGCCTTATGTCTGCTTGATTACTCAATTATTGGCAAAGGAGTTTTGGAGTGTCTAACTAAGAGTGGATTGCTTATTTCTCCTTTCCTTTCTGTTACTTTTTCTTTATATATTTGCTCTTTGGTTAGGTGCATACATGTTTAGGATTGTGATGTTTTCTTGGAGAATTGGCCCCTTTATCATTAATGAATGCTCTATTTATCCCTGATAATCTTCCTTGTTCTGAAGTCAGCTTTGTCTGAATTCATATAGCTACTCCAGTTTTCAATAAATGTTAACTACTTATTAAATTATAAGTGCTTTGAGATGGTGGGCAATGCCTCTGGCTATTTTCCTAAGCCCATGTAGAGTCTAAGGCCCAACTGGGCACAGGTATGCTTGGTAATAAAACCTTTTTGACTGATTAGCCAGTCTTAGATGTCTGTGAATTGAGTTATTCATCTCATAAATGAAAAGAGGAATGAGAGTACAATGAAAGTGAAAGTATTAACTGCTCAGTTGCGTCTGCAACCCCACACTGTGATTTCAATAAATAGTTTTAAATTCCCAGAAGACGTACGCTATATTTTTTATTTCAAAAACATTCATACGCTTCCCTAGTAGCTCAGCTGGTAAAGAATCTGCCTGAAATGTTAGAGACCTGGGTTTGATCCTGGGTTGGGAAGTTCCCCTGGAGGAGAGCGTGGCAACCCACTCAGTATTCTTGTCTGGAGAATCCCCATGGACAGAGGAGCCTGCCATGCTGGAGTCCATGGGGTCACAAAGAGTCAACATGACTGAGCAACTCAGCACAGCACACATGAAAAATGAGCTGGTATTTAAACTAGCAAATTTGGGAATAACTACTTAAAAGGGGAAAACATAACCTTTTAAGTAATATAGGATTTTTAACTGTTGTGCAGTTATTAAAATAAATGAAACTGAAAATAATGACATTTTTTACTTCATTAGTTGGAATTGAATTGAATATGTTTTAACAGTGCAGGCTCTATGAATAATATTGTACATCTTTTCATAGGCTAATAGGTGTGGATTTTGGGGGGTCTACCTAAAGTTCAAAAAATCACAATGAATATTACTCAGCCATAAAAAGGAATGCATTTCAGTCAGTTCTAATGAGGTGGATGAACCTATAACCTATTATACAGAGTGAAGTAAATCAGAAAGAGAAAGATAAATATTGTATGCAGAGGAACTAAAAAGCCTCTTGATGAAAGTGAAAGAGGAGAGTGAAAAAGTTGGCTTAAAGCTCAACATTCAGAAATCGAAGATCATGGCATCTGGTCCCATCACTTCATGGGAAATAGATGAGGAAACAGTGGAAACAGTGTCAGACTTTATTTTTGGGGGCTCCAAAATCACTGCAGATGGTGATTGCAGCCATGAAATTAAAAGATGCTTACTCCTTGGAAGAAAAGTTATGACCAACCTAGATGGCATATTCAAAAGCAGAGACATTACTTTGCCGACTAAGGTCCGTCTAGTCAAGGCTATGGTTTTTCCTGTGGTCATGTATGGATGTGAGGGTTGGACTGTGAAGAAAGCTGAGCACCAAAGAACTGATACTTTGAACTGTGGTGATGGAGATGACTCTTGAGAGTCCCTTGGACTGCAAGGAGATCCAACCAGTCCATTCTGAAGGAGATCAGCCCTGGGATTTCTTTGGAAGGAATGCTGCTGGAGCTGAAGAATCGCAGAGTCAGACACGACTGAGCGACTGAACAGAACTGAACTGAACACGTATATATGGAATCTAGAAAAATGGTTCTGAAGAATTTATTTACAGGGCAGCAGTGGAGAAACAGAGATAAAGAATAGACATATAGACATGGGGAGAGGGGAGGAGAGGGTGAGATGTATGGAAGGAGTAACATGGAACCTTACATTACCATATGTAAAATAGATAGCCAATGGGAATTTGCTGTATGGCTCAGGCAACTCAGACAAGGGCTCTGTATCAACCTAAAGGGGTGAAATGGGGAAGGAGACAGGAGGGAGATTCAAATGGGAGGGGATATTTGTATACCTATATGGCTGATTCATGTTGAGGTTTGACAGAAAAGAATAAAATTCTGTAAAGCAATTATCCTTCAGTTTAAAAAATCAGATATTAGAGTAAAAATCACATGCAGAAGAGGAAAAATTATTCCAAATGGTCTTTTCCAGTCTTGTTTTAAATTATCCTCCAACTAACAGCCTTGTTATTTAAACCCTCCTATTTCATAATAGAATGTGAGATTCAATCTAGGAACATACACTGAAGTAGATTCTCACTTGTCCTTAGAATGAAACTGTAATGAATTAAGGGGAAGATTTTCAAAAATACATGGGAAATGCATATTAAGCTTAAAAAGATGTAGATGCTACCCTAGTAGTACATGGCAGATCAAAGAATCATATTCTTTGAGAAAAGCAGGATGTTTCCCAAATTTAAAGGGAGGATCATGTTTAGGAGTTGATGCTCACTGCATTCCTTAGCTATATTGGCAGTCATTACTGCAAATCAAATGCAACAGCATGCTTTGAATGCATGCTTATTTTGATATTTAAAAGTAGAGAAAGAAAAAGATCTGACAGAAATGAGGAGTAGCCAGTGGTGACTTTTGTGATGGGGTGAAATTGAGCAATGCCTTATAATCTGTGAAATCAAGCTATAAGCATACAGCAGGGAAATCACAAAGATATGTGTTCCATTATTCAGGAGCTTGAGTATCCCTTCTTGTTATACCATTTTTTCTGAAACTTTTCTAAAAAGGCCTCATTTGAGACAAAGAGAAAAGAAAGACAATTGAAAAAGAAAAGGAAGAAAAGCATATCCAGTTGAGAAAATTTACTCCCATAATGTATTTTATATTCAGTGGAACAACTGACAAAAAATTCTCTAACAGCAAATTCTCTGGAATCCATCATAGAAAATCTATGTTGTAACTTACCTGGGACTTCTTGCAGAGGCCTGTAAATGCTACTCATCAATCCACTTTTCCTTTAGTCACCTAATGAGATTGTGATATTTGTTCATCATTTGTTTTCAGTAAAAATAGTTAACACAAGTTGTCAATACAGAAGGAACAATACCCAATGAGGATAAAATAATTCTTAAGTAAAACAATGATTAGAGCCTGAAGGACATTGGGAATTGTATACTGCCTGTCTAAGAATAGAAAATAAAACTATGAAAAACCTAAATGTATGCTTTGAAAATGGAGTAGGAAACATGCTTCTGAATAGATCATGTTTTAACATTGCCACAAAATCAAAACACTTCAGAGAATATTGTGTCCTGGGAGGATTTATGACAATCTGAGCACCTGGCAACCCCATGTCTAATTAGAATTATAACCATTTTAGTATATCAGATTTTGTGCCTGAAACTTCAGAGAAAATTTTCAATGTAGGCCAGGCCAGACTTATTTGAAAGAAAAAGCTTACACACACTCACACACACACAAGCACAGAATCACAAGTTCTTTACTTCAGCTGACTTTAGCTTAGGTATCTCCCCAAATAAGCATATACCTCTACTCTGGCAACTGTCAAAACATCAAACAGAGATAAATTTTATGAATTTTACTTATTAAAAATGATAACCAGATATTTTATATCCCCACTGATAGCTGTAGACATGCAATGAAACTATTGTCCAAAAGCACTAAAACACAGATATTTACATTTTTGCATAACAAAATATGTAGATGTAGTCAATTACAATTATTCATACACTTCAAATGACTGACTATTGCTTGGATTATATATTTTATACAATGTATTTTTAATCTGTTGTTGTTGTTCAGTCAGAAAGTCATGTCCAACTCTTTTGCAGCCCCATGTACTGTAGCCCACCAGGCTCCTCTGTCCATTGAAATTTCCCAAGCAAGAATACTGGAGTGGGTTGTCATTTCCTTCTCCAGGAGATCTTCACAAACCAGGGATCAAACCTGCATCTCCTGCATTGGCAGACAGATTCTTTATCACTGAGCCAGCAGGGAAGCCTATATTTTATCTATTTATCCATTATTCTATTGAGAGAATAATTACCATGAAATCTAATTCTTCAATCACTATTTTAAAGTCCTCAAAAATTTAAAGCATTATTGCAATTAGTAAGAAGAGTAAAGTAGGAGGTAATTTATACTGTAGAAAAAAGTCTAATATTTCACTCTCACAATTAGAATATACCAGGAAGTGCCATAGTTTTTTTTCTGATATTTAAGAAACAACTGGTTAATAAAATATCAATACTGATATTGAAGAATGTCAAACAATTGATATATAAGAACTGAACTAAATCTTATAATATTTTCACTAAACATATTTAAGAAAATGTTCGACAGGAAATTCATTAATTTTCTATGTTAGAGAAGAAAAACTTTCCTGAAAAGATTTTTTTGTTGTTCATGTGTTTATTTAAGAAGTATGTTTTAGAAGGTAGTAGGAATTCATGCATTTTTTTATCAGCAGTCAGATATATTTTGCTGATTAACCTTGATTACTCTTTTTTACATTCTTGCTTACAGTCTAAAGATTGTATGCCATTTAGAAGTATAGATTTTTATGTATCGTGTTAATGTTAAAATATTCAATTAAATATGAGCAGATTATGTCGTAGGCTTGGTTATGAGTTATAACCCTTTATCTCTTACTTTTTTAGGTAGCATAGGCAAGGCAAACATTTGCTGAACTCAAAAAAGTGGTGCTTAATATTTATTTGGTTCTAACGTGTACAATTAATATATTTCTACTTTATGACATACAAATGTAAAATCCAGTTAGCTTTACCAAAGTAAAGTTTTTTTATTTATAAGTAGAAGTAGAAAAGTTAGAGTGTTCACAAACCATTTAACTTTGCATGTAGTCCTTTTTCCTCCGTATCTTTACTCAGCACATCCTATACATTCTAAGTACTCATTTATGTTCAATGGAACAACTAATAAAAAAATTCTCTTACAGCAAATTCTCTAGAATCTATCATAGAAAATCTATCATCGCAACTTATGGTGTATGCTTGGACTTCTTTTATTTTCTCATTTATCCTCATAAAACCTCTCATTTTACAGGTAAGGAGCTGAAGCCCAGAAACAGTAAATTATTGCCCTAAGTAATTAGCAAAGTCAATCCAAACAGTTTGGCTTCAGTTAACACTTGTCATTGAGCTATACTACCTCTGATGTAAGACCCTAAAGTAAGACTGCCAAACTTAGCAGATAAACTGGATTTCCAGTGAGGGTTGTCAGATAAAATTATTCAGTCACTAAGTCATATTCAACTCTTTTTGCAGCTGTAGCCTGCCAGGCTCCTTTGTCCATGGGATTTTCCAGGCAAGAATACTGGTGGAGGTTACCATTTCTTTCTCCAGGGGATCTTCCTGACCCAGGGATCAAACCTGTGTGTCTTGAATTTCAGGCAAATTCTTTACCACTGAGCCACCAGGGAAGCCTCTGCCAGATAAAATATAAGACCAAATAATGAAATTGGTTGTTTATCTGAAATTCAAATTTAACTAGATGTTCTGTGTTTTATTTGGCAACCCTATTCTAAAAAGACACACAAATAAAGGTCTATTTCCTACTTTTAATACTTATAAAGAGGTATTAGTATACCAGGTATTTTAGTACTTGAATTACTTTCCCTTTATTGCATGGCATTTATTAGATGCTAATATTCATTGCATAGATGAATATATCTTTTATTTCCAATTGTTTGATGATTTATCTCTACTTTGGAAATAAACAGTAGGAAAGGAAGGGTTAAGAGCAAATGTGTAGATTGCTCCCTCCTTTCTCCCTAGTCTGAGACCTTTTGATCTTGACCATACCTCTTGTAAACACAGACCAATTCACTAGCTGCAAGATAAAAAAAAAAAGGGGGGGGATCTTGAAGGGGCTGTAATGCAAGAATTTCTTACCTGAGAAATCAGTTTAGCATGATATACCTGGTTTGTCTATATTGCTTATTGTAATCAAACTGTCACCTTTCTAGATACAGACACACTAGAAAATAGTCCTTTTCAATTAAAGTATATATACAATCATCCCTCCATATCCGTGGGCTCTGCATCCATGAATTCAACCCACCATTAATGGTTCCACAAGGAAAAATTTGGGAAGTTCCTAAAACCAAAACTTGAATTTGCTGTACCCCAACAACTGCTCTACCCCAACAACTGTTTAACCCACTCCAGTGTTCTTGCCTGGAGAATCCCAGGGACAGGGGAGCCTTGTGGGCTGCCGTCTATGGGATCGCACAGAGTCAGAGATAACTGAATCGACTTAGCAGCAGCAGCAGCAGCAGCAGCAGCAATAACTGTTTAAATTACATAGAGAAAAGAAGAACTAGGGAAATCACTGCACCTAGAGATTACATCATAACAATTAAAAGATAGAAAAAAGCTTAATAAGAAGGATATTGTGAAGCAAGCAGAAATAAAATAAATTGACCTTGTATTTGTTTTATGCATAGGCTCTCGCAGTTGATGAATAAAATACCTTCTTTTGGAATTTATCATAGTTCTTTAAAATAATACAGCAGTACAGCTTCCAAAAAGTTCTAATAGTTCAGCAGTTGTATGCTATGAAAATCAGATAAAAGTAAAAAAGTCTTACATTTCTCTTGTCATAATTACTACAATCTCTACTAAATCCTGTGTAGAGAGATTTCAGGTAACTAGGTCAGTATGTTGGATGTATGTTGAAAGGTGATTAAGGGATTTCACCAGCATCTGGGGAAACTACTTTCTATATTTTTCTCTGTGGAGGGAAATTGGGAGCTGTGATTCTGCCTACATTTAATAGAAGAGTGGGCAAATCATTTTAGTTCTCTAGACCTTAGTTTCTTAATTCATAAAACAAGGGTGAGGGATGAAGTTATCTCTAGAAACTCTTCGGTTCCACAACGTCCCAACTGAATTCAAGTGTCATGATCTGGAGGAAATGATCTCCAGGTAAATACATCCAGGAGAACATTCAGAAAAAAGTTATTTTAGAAGCTCAAGGAGGCCTTTTTTTTGGTCAACAGCCAGTTTACAACAGAAAACTAATATTCCACATGTGTAGCAATATTAGATACCTGGGAGTTGATACTTATCAGTCATGGTTTAAAAGATCACTTCACCTACTCTGAAAGGGATAGTTTCTGATATTCTGTTGAATTGAAACAAAAGGTGAAATGCCAAGTTTGAAGGTAAAATAATTTGATTTCCTAGAGGAGTATGCAAGTGAAAATGAAAATCTCTAGACTAATGAAATGTATAGATAGACTGAGATACCCATACTGATTATACCCTCACTTAAAATTGCCCATCTTCTCTCCTACATTCTATCATTATTCCTCCCTTTTAAACCATCTAAACTAGTAAGAGAACATAATTAACTGACATCAAGAAATGTGCTCCAACAATTTTCATAGTCGCTGGATCTTTCTGAAATTTGAAAAAAATTCTTTGTTTTTAAATTTAAATTTCAGTGAATTAATGCATTGTCTTAGTGCCATATGGAGAAGGAATTGGGAACCCACTCCAGTATTCTTGCCTGGAAAATTCCATAGACAGAGGAAACTGGCGGGCTGCAGTCCATGGGGTTGCAAAGAGTCAGCCACAACTGAGCACATTTTAGTGCCTTATATGCATAACTCCATGTGGTTTAGTGATGTTCAATTAATTGCAGTGTATATTATGTCATATTATTTATATATACTACATATAATTTAATGAAACTAATCTTATTTGCATTAATAGAAAGTACTTATTTTATATATATTTAAGTAAATTAATATAAAATATACATGCACAATAATGTACTAGAAATCATATTAATTTTAAAGGAACCTGAACAATTGATATAAGAAAGTAGCAGCTTAACTGATATTTTTACCACTAGTCTATTTTCTTGTTTATTCTAACCATGTAAGATATCCCAATATATTCAATTCTTCTTCTTTATTAACAGAGACAAGTTGTTGCCCCAGAATCAAATAGGCTGACGATTTAACAGGATGAATGAAATTCTAGTGTAAAAAGAGAATGTTTAAAAAAAAATGTCAGTGAAAAAGATCCTGTTATAGAATGGAAAGTAATCATAACTTCTAAGGAAACTGGCTTTATTTCTGATTCCAAACCTATAACTGCTACTTGAGCATCTTCCTATTGTACTTTCTACCCTGAGACCCTTGATACCAAAAGTGATCAAGAAAGTATTGACTTCAGAAGGGAAATTTTCATACATCATGTTTGTGTATATCAATCATTACATCATCTAAGGGAAAGAGTTTGGCCACATATTCATCCTCTTGGACTCAGTGCTTCCATTACTGAAAAACTAACTCAAAGTAAATAATGTTAACTATGAAAAAGGCTATTTATATAAAATTTTTCATTGTACTGCAAAAGAGGAAGCAACTTAATTAGTTTAGCTAAACACTTAACCATAAGAGGGGAGATTTATAAAATGAAATACAACCATTAAAATCATGGTTATAAAGTAGAATAGTAATAAGAAAAAGTGAAAATGATAAGTCCTGGGGAGTCCCTGGCAGTCTAGTGGTTAGGACTCTAAGCACTCACTGCCAAGAGTTTGGCTTTAATCCCTGGTTAGAGAACTAAGATCTCACAAGCCATGCAGCACAGCCAAAAAAATAAAAAGATAAATAAGTTTTAAAACATGACATAAAAGTTTATGTGCTATATAACTTATGTTTAAAATGCTTAAGGAAATATACAAGAAAAAGTCTCCAAAAATCAAATCTTTTTGTTAAGCTGATAGAGTTTATGTTTAAATCTTTCTTCTGTTTGCCAAAATAGGAACAGATGATAATTTTTTTTATTATAGGACAAAATATTAATTAAAAGAAAAAGGTGTAGATTTATTAGAGGCAAATTAGGAAAACTACTCCAAATGATTTACATGAGTAACTATGAATTCCTTTAACTTTATAATTTATTTTTTGAACAGTTTATGGATGTTTTTGTTAGAGATAATTTTACTACCTCCTTTGAGCCATTTGAACTAACTCAAATGGCAACTTTAAGATTATAAGAGACTTTGAAATTACATAGCCAAAGGTTTTCAAACTTCATTATAGACAGACTCCCCCAACCTCCCAATAAAACATATGCAATACAAATATTTACAAAACAAACAAAATAGAGACTCTGGAGATTTGATCACCGCTTTTCACCACTCTCCATAAACTCATTACCTCTGAGTTATGGAACACATAATGAGCTCTGTGGAACACAATGCAGCAAACAAAACCCAAAAAACCTAACTTAGAAAAATCACATTCTATTAAAAAAAAATAAAGAAAAAAGCCTGAACAACTCTGATCATTTTAAAAGTAGGGACAGATTCAGGAACAGAAACTAGGTCTCCTAAATCATAATCCTGGTCTTCCCTGGTGGCTTATATGGTAAAGAATATGCCTTCAATGTGGAAGATGGGAGTTCAATCCCCGGGTTGGGAAGATCCCCTGGAAAAAGCAAAGGCAACCCACTCCAGTATTCTTGCCTGGGGAATTCCATGGACAGAGGAGCCTGCTGGGGTCCAAGAGGTTGCAAAGAATCAGACATGACTGAGCAACTAACACTTTCACTCTTTCACTTTCAAATTTTAAGCCATTGCTCTTTCATGTATACATCTATTTCCTTGTAACTAGTGTATGCTTTTCCAAAAAGAAAGAACGGGTTAAGGGAGAATAAATGAAACATGGAGTGTCTTGCACTAAGACCAGTTTTTCAGGGGTCATTTTAAATTGTTTGCCTGAAAGCAGTAAAGCAGTTTTGGCTCAAAATGGAGATCTGGTTCTAGTTTGTTACCTCTTGTGCCAGATTCTCCTTTTGATCCATTCACCTCAATGTCAATGCCAAGTTCAGCTTTCCCAGTTAGTATTGTTAGCATTTGGAGCCTCCTGATAACTAATTAAAAAAAAAAAAGTCACTATAAAAATGGTGCTAAGTATTATTTTACTTTTAGATATTGTTTTTATAAAGATCTTTTGAGGTTATTTTTTAGCACATTAAGATAGAGGGCTGTGTACCCTAAAATACAGTTCTCAAATTGAAATGTCGGAAAGGTTCATAATGAAAGTATGTTTCAAAGCAAATTCTTTCTGTTTCTTAAGTGAAATGTTTGAGGGAAATTAGGTCATAGGTCTGCCATCTTTTCTTAATGAGCATGATAGTAAGTACTTTAGGTTTGTGGACCCCATGGTTTCTGTCACAACTACTCTATTCTGATTCTTCAGTGAGCAGGCAGCTTCAGTCTATGTAAATGAATGAACTTGGCTGTGTTTCAGTGAAACTTTACTTAGAAAAATAGGTGGAAAAGCCATAATTCAAACTGTACTGTCCATGAGTTAGATGATAGTAAAATTCCTAAATTTAAATAAGCAAGTGAAGGGCACATTCCATACAGAAATATACTTAAAACTTATAAGTGATTGATCGCAAAAGAATTAAAGATTTGTAGGTAACTACAAGACTTAAAACATTTTCCTCCATATGGATTTTGTACAAATAATCTGTTTTCTCTTTTTCATTATGTTCATAATTAGTGTTTGAGGATCATAACAAAACATAAAGAGAGAGTTTAACATGATAATTAGAATAAAGATCATGTATCTGTAGTTCCTCATTTATATATATTTTTTTCTGCAAGGTGACAATTTTCAAGCTATATATCTTTGCCAGTTTGTTAAATGAGTTGAATAATGACCACTGCTTCCCTGATTAGTTTTATTAATCAATGCCAGTAAATTATCCAGAAACCATTAGATGAAGAAAACTATTACATTCATAGAATTTTATTTTTTATACAATTTTGCCAATTTCAGTTTACTTTATTTTGGAAAGTAAATTACATTTTCCAGAGCATTACAACACAGCATATACCTATGTGGGGAAAAAAATGAGAGTGAAAAAAGTAGGTCTTGCATAGTTGGCCTGGTTTAAATTATTCATGAGTGAGCAGGTGGTAAGGATGGTAATGGAATCTCTCTATGATTATTTGCTCCTTTCAGCTATATCTAAGTAAAACAAAACAAAAATCATATGGCATAGCTTAAGGAAAAAATATGAAATTCTTTCCATTTGAGGCAAGGTTTTAACCAAGCATGATAAAAATGACTCAGATCTTGACCTCTGAAAGTCACGTTTGCTGCTGTTTTTAGACTTGATTTCTTCATAATATCTCGCCATCATTTATTTAAAAATGCATGTTGGTAGTGAGTAATTTTGATTACTTCAAAGGTTTATTTCAAGATAGAAAATTAGGAGTGAGATGAGAAAGATATTTTTTTAATGGAAGTATTTAGAAAACAATTGAGTCTACCAATTGGGAGAAAACTTAGCTCTAAACATCAAGCTAGAAAGATAGTGTTTTAAAAGGCACAACAGTCACTATTTCTTATTTCATTTTCAAGCTGAAAAAACTTCAGCTGACATTATGGCATGAAAGTCAGTTTTAATGAGGATCTATTGGAATGGCAAACTGTTGGTGTATTAGGATGGGAAACTGTCCATGTAAACTTCTTAGGTATGCAAATTTTAATTTCCTTTTCTTTCACCGGATTGTCCAGATGTCACTGGTCTCTAATCAGCTATGTAGTTCCAGTGGCTGGGTTAGGGCACATAATCCAGTCAGAACCAGTGGTACATAAAGGAAGTATTTGGTGGGTGGGCAAATAGAAAAACATTGACCCTTCCTTCTTCCAAAAGAGATAATTGCCTTTGCTTAGAAGGTATGATGTGAGAATGTGACCCTTAGATCAGTGAAAAGAGAACCTAGAGGGGCCATATCTGTCAGGGGTAGGTAGCCCAAGGAGCTAGCAAAGAATGAGAGAAACCAGGTCATTAGTGGTACCATTTAAGCTATTCAATCAACGTTGCCTACAAGCTAAGCCCTGCCTCTCCTTTGCAGTGTGAAGTTTCCGAAGAAATATACAAAAGTAAGTGCAGAGAAGTACTTTTTTGGGGAAGTTTTAATTAAAGTAAACAAGTCTGTAGAGGCCTGAAATAAGCATCACAAATCCCTCAGAGGAGCTCCAACACTTAGAAAGAAAGGGCAAGAGAATAGAACAGGGAATCAGAATTCATATATTGTTGCCGTGCCCTATTCTGCAGTTGTTTTTACTTTGGAAAGCTTTGAAAACATTCTGTGTCTCATTAGGTCACGGCAAGTCTTCACTACTCAAAGTAAAAGTTTTAGCTTAAAATGAAGGTTAATGGGGATTAACCTGAAGTACTTAGATTCCTTACCCAATTAGAACAAAGTTGAAAGAACATAAACTTTGGAGTGTGGTGGAAGTGAAGTGAACTGAAGTCGCTCAGTCGTGTCCGACTCTTTGTGACCCCATGGACTGTAGCCTAACCAGGCTCCTCTGTCCATGGGATTTTCCAGGCAATAGTCCTGGAGTGGATTGCCATTTCCTTCTCCAGGGGATCTTCCCAACCCAGGGATCAAACCCAGGTCTCCCGCATTGTAGACAGACGCTTGGACCTGGGTTCAAATTCTAGCTCCAGCACACTTACTAATTCTGTAACACTGAGCAAATTACTTTGCCTCACTGACCCTCTCATACGTGAAATAGTGATAAGAATAGTTATGATGCAGGAATTTTGATAGGGTTATGTGAATGCAGTATTTAAATAAAGTACTTAGTATAGGACCTAACAAAACTCAAGCTTAATCACCAATATTAACAGTATGTTATTTCTGTTTTGCACTTTCCTGGACATGATTTCTATAAATATTGTATCCTATGACCACTAGAGAAATAATCTAGTAGCAGTCATTCTTTTTCTTTTTAATTGAGTGAAATGTTCTTTAAATTGTATAGTGCTTTGCAATCTTAAAAAGCTTCAAGTACATGAAATCATATAATCCCAAAATAGCCTGTTTTTTCTTGGTTTCCCTATTTTGCCCCTGCTTTCTGTCTCTTATGGTAACCAGTAGTTTTTTCTCTGTATCTGTGAGCCTGCTTTTTCTGTTGTTTTATTCATTAGTTTATGATATTTTTTCAGATTCCACATAAAATCTCTAACATATAGCATTTGTCTCTCTTTGTCTGTCATTTCACTTAGCATAATGCCCTCCATATCCATCCACGTTGCTGCAAATGGCAAAATTTCATTCTTGTTTATGGCTGAGAAATATTCCATTGTGTGTGTGTGTGTGTCACATCTTATTTATCCATTAATCTGCTGATGGTCACTGAGGTTTCTTCCATGTCTAGGGAATTTAAATAATGCTGCTGTGAACATTAGTGGTTTTGGTTTTGGATGTATACCAGAAGTAGAACTGCTGAGTCGCATGGTATTCTATTTTCAGCTTTTTGAGAATCCTCCCTACAGTTTTCCACAGTGGCTGCACCAATTTGCATTCCTACCAACAGTGCACAGTGGTCTCCTTTTCTCTGTATCCTCACCAACATTTGTTATGTGTGTTCTTTTTGATGATAACCATCCTGGTCAGTATGAGGTGATGTCTCACTGCAGTTTTGATTCGCATTTCCATGATAATTTGCATTTCTCTGTTGAGCATCTTTTCATGTGTCTGTTGGCCATCTAGTAGCATTCATTCTTTACCAAGTAGAAAATGATTATGGTTCCTATAATCTAGGAACAGATTTGAGGAGAGGCAAATACATTTCTTTTGGCTTTCTTCAGTTCCCATCCTGAGCCTACAATGATGTAAAAATGATGTCATGGTTTCTCCTGAATGAGCACTTAGCTCTTCCAAATTATATCCTATATATTTAATGAACAAATAGTAAACAAATAAGATGTGACTTTTTTAGGTTCCAATGTCAGTTAGTAAATGTGTCTGTGCTGCTGCCTCTCCCTGACCTTTGCTGCACCTGTGTCAAACTTTGTGAATCCATCATTTCTCTGTCTCTTTTAAGTGGGTAGCTACCTTCTGAATTACAACTTGGAGCTTTAGGATGTTAGTATCAAAAGATCAGAGTTGGAAGTGATGTTAATATCTATTTATATTCTTGTTCTTACGTATTTCTCTAAGTTTATCACATCAGTAAATATTGATTTTACATGATACCATACATATTTTCTATATAAGCTCTGTTGCATTTTGAAATTGGCCACACTAGGTTAAAATAATTAATCACATGTATATTTATGTCAGGTAGTTATTAAAATTGCACAGTAATTCACTCCATAACTCCAGTACCTTGGAATCACTCATGTCTCTATTTCCTAATGTCCATTATACATGATTGAATCAAAAATCAATTTTATGCAACATATTCAAACAATTCAGAAATAGGCATAACAATATATAGGGTTGGTAATCCAGGCGTGAAAAGTCAAAGTGAGTTCAGAGATTAAGCAGTCATTTACCAACCACACAGGAACACAATATCAGTGCTGCTAATGCGGTAATGACACTTTACATCAGTGACTCTCTAAGTAAATATTTATACCTCAGACAGTTGTCTTCATGCAAGGGATGTTATGATATGGTACTTCAGTGATATATGTAATGTATTAATGTAACTAAGCCCTAAACAGTCATAGACAGGTGGAGTCTCATTTATTTTCCCTTGGATGATAATGGTCCATTGAAGCTATTATCATTTCAGAGGAAGGAAAAATTACAGTGATACATTTTACATTTCTGTGAGCTTTTTTTAAAATTTATCATCATACTTTAAAAAAATTATTTTGCCTTCTAAAGAAAAATGGCAGTGCAAATTTAACAGCTCACTGCAGCCCCTAATGCCTGAAGGATACCATTTTAAATAGCTTGATCCAGAAACCCCTGTTCTATAGCCAAAGGTGTTTTGTGCTGGAGTGACTTATTCTTCATGACCAATGAAGTGTAGATTGGTTCCCTGAAAGGTCTCTTATCTTTCAACATATTTTATGCAGAGTTACTCATGAATACATGAAGGACATGAAAGCAGTTCTATCAATTCAAAAGATTATTATAAGATTCATAGAAATATTATAGGAAGTCTGCATGGACACATTGAAAAGACTTACAAAAGAATTCTTGACTAAGTTGTAGAGCCAGGGTAGGTTTATAGGTTAGCAGGAACCTCAGATGTACTCCACAGGCTGTTAGAAGCACTCAGTATATGTCAGAAGACTTTCCTGGACAAAATAGAAGTAAATGTCATGACTAAATTCTGGAAAGCAAACATTTCTATAAATGCTATTTTCAGAGCTGTTTTTTATGATGATCATTAACTCTACATCATGCATAGATGTAGACTGCAATGGAATGTATCATAATCTTGGAGCCAGACTCCCAAACAACCCCATTGCAAGGAGACCAGTTCTGGTTCATCACTACTGCAACTGGCCTCACTCCATTTATTGACCAGTGGAATGGAGAAGCACATCGCTTCTCTACACTCTGACACACAGTAGCAGTACATTCTTACAAGCAGGCAGATGCATGTGGTCATGTAATTCCTGATCAGCTGGCTGTAATTGCCCCATACACTCAACTTCCTATTTAAGAAAAGTATGATTATACTACTGAAATCTAATATGATATCTAAAGGGCTTCCCTGGTGGCTCAGTAGTAAAGAATCTGCCTGTAATGCAGGAGATGTGGTTTCGATCCCTGGGTGGGGAAGATCCCCTGGAGGAGGACACAGCAACTCACTCCAGTATTCTTGCCTGGAGAATCTCATGGACAGAGGAGCCTAGTGAGCTTCAGTCCATGGGATCACTAAGAGTCGGATACAACAGAAGTCATCAGGCGCACGTGCGCGTACACACACATGCATGATATCTAAAAGTAAATTGTTCACGATTTTTATTGCCTTATAATTAGTAAGAAATCACTCATGACACAATTTACAGTTGAACATCAAGAAGTTGTGGGTCCCTGAGCCTGAGGATCTTAGCAAGAAGTGAAACATACATCTGGAAAGTCTTGAAAGGAGACTGCAGCATCAATGAGGCACCTGAGGCCTGAATCAAACTCAACAAACTCAATTTAGAAGACCAGTTCCGCAATTCAAGCACTCCACCAGGACTGAGGCATGGCTACTTGCTTCTATACTCTTTTTCTAGCATAGATAGAGGGAAAGAGTAGATAATAACAGGACCCTGGAATGCTACTGAATGAAGTGCTTAGAGTAGGAAGGGCAAACAAAGTTCACAGCAGAGCACGGCTTCAAAGGCTAGAACATCACTGTGAACTGCTGGTGAAACAGCAGCAGCCCATATTCCCCTGCCTGGTAAGCATAGCAACAGATTTAATTGGGTAGCTTAGCTGGAGAAGAGATACTAAAAAGAATAAGGGTCTTAGAGGCATTGCCTTAATAAATGACATGTAAGTAGAAGCTACAGCTAAAGTGCTTAATTTTAGCATATAATATGATAAGACTTTTTGTAATAGGACAACTTCTCAGTCGCCTGCAGAGGTGAAGAGGAAACAGCAATAGAATTATATTTGAAAACAAAGAGCAAGGTGTGTGTGGGAAGATACTAACAAATCTGTTAGGAGTGCTGGTTGGCTCTGGAGCCGGGCTAAGTGTGTTTGAATCCTGACTTTCCCATTTACTGGCTGTGTGATCTTGAATAAGTTATTTAACCTCTTTATGCTCTTCTGTAAAAAGAGGATAATTGAAATTACTGTTTACATTATTTATGAGGATTAAGCAAGTTTATGAAAAACACTTCAAATAGTTGTTGACCTGTTATTGTTTAGGAAGTCTAAGTTATTATTTTAAAAGGATGAGGTTATTACAGATAGCATTTTATGTGTCTACTTAAGTTTAGCTAAATATTTATCAGGTTGCATTGTTATGATTTTCATATGAAAAGTGTATCTGTATTTGAGGTCAATTAAATCACCAATTTAATTGATTTAACTAAGATGAAGGCAAAAGGAGAAGAGGATGGCAGAAGACGAGATGGTTAGATAGCACCACCAACTGAGTGGACAGGAACTTGAGCACTCCCAGACAGTGAAGGACAGGGAAGTCTGGCATGCTGCAGTCCATGGAGTCACAAAGAGTTGGACACCACTTAGTAACTGAACAGCAACAAGAACAAATTACAGATTAAGATCCATCCAAACCTAAAATATTTTAGAAAATATTTGTAGAATTATAAGCTCTCTAAAAATTTGGGGTCTCTAGATTTTTACCTTAGTAATAGTCAGTCAAATGGCTCATTTAGGCCCATTAGTAAAAGAAGCACAACACACCCAGCTGGCAAAACCGCTCCAGCTCATTCATTCATTTTACCTCTATGTTTTTGACGTTGATAGGGTTTTTTTTTTTACTTGTTTTGTTCTTAAAAGGATGTCTTAAATCACTCCTTAGCTATGGCCTTAATGTAATAAATAGTCATTGGATCAAAGAAATGGATACTTTCTTCTGAACCTGAAAAATAGAAGTAAAGGTATTATGAACAAAAGTACTATGAAAAGTACTATGAAAAGATTTTATGAAGATGATTGTTTGAATGACATTGGTTCTAACAGGATTTGCCTATCCACCTTGATACTCTCCCAAAATGGACCTTTTAGAATCAGCTTTTGAACTGTGGTGTTGGAGAAGACTCTTGAGAGTCCCTTGGACTCCAACCAGTCCATCCTAAAGGAGATCAGTCCTGGGTGTTCATTGGAAGGATTGATGCTGAAGCTGAAACTCCAATTGGCCACCTGATGTGAGGAGCTGACCCATTGGAAAAGACCCTGATGCTGGGAAAGATTGAGGGCAGGAGGAGAAGGGGACGACAGAGGATGAGATAGTTGGATGGCATCACTGACTCAATGGACATGGGTTTGGGTAGACTCCAGCAGTTGGTGATGGATAGGGAGACCCATGCTGTGGTTCATGGGGTTGCAAAGAGTGAGACACAACTGATCAACTGAACTGAACTGACTGAGTATGAGATATGCAGAGGTTCTAATATCCTTCAGGGAATCAAGGAGCATTGACTGATAGGAAACGCATTGCACAGGAAGAATTGGGGAGGGGGATTTCTTTGAATGAGACCAACAAGCATAGTGCTAAATATATAATGCAAGAATGGTAAAAATACAACTATATGAATGTATAATTTTGACATATATACCTAAGGGAGAAGACTTGGAGAAAAGCTAATAAACTTCATATTAAATAGTGGTGGTACTATCTCTAGAAACTTTTCCTTGAGGTCAAAAACAAGGTCATTGCCCCTCCTGTACCTACCCCTTATTATAGCCTTTGCTTCACAGATTTTTAATGTCTTCATCAACTGTTCCACTTTACCTACTAGTACTATGTGTTTCTTACTACAGGAATGATTCTTTTTCACCTTTTTTCTTTAATCCACAGAATTTAGCAGAATGTCCTGCACACAGTAGGCAGCCAATAAATACTGAAAAAATTAAGTGAGAATCTCTAGGTAATATAAAAACAGTTTCTAAATATTCTAAAGCTAGCATATATTATTTTTATAAATTAATCAAATTGAGTGAATGAAATTTAGCCAAAATTACCTCAAAAATAATTATTGAACCAAGAGGAAAAAAAGAAAGGAAAAAGGAAAAACAGTAATTTGGGCCAGTATCAACATCTGTACCACACACATAGTTGATATACTTTGAACAATGAAATATAGTTGTTTTTTTTACAATAGAAAGAAATTTTATTTTTTCATATTTAAGACAATTTACCTTCATTAATTGTTGTTTTTATTATATGTGGCATTATTTAATATGTAAATAAGTTACAAACATAAGCTCAGGGTTTGTTTGAGTGAGTGTATGCTGTGGCACTACACTTATGTATACCCCTACTGTAAGACTTTAAATCACTGCAAATGGTGATTGCAGCCATGAAATTGAAAGACGCTTTACTCCTTGGAAGGAAAGTTATGACCAACATATATATATATATATATAGCATATTAAAAAGCAGAGACATTACTTTGCCAACAAATGTCTGTCTAGTCAAGGCTATGGCTTTTCTAGTAGTCATGTATGGATGTGAGAGTTGGACAGTGAAGAAAGCTGAGTGCCAAAGAATTGATGCTTTTGAACTGTGGTGTTGGAGAAGACTCTTTAGAGTCCCTTGGACTGCAAGGAGATCCAACCAGTCCATCCTAAAGGAGATCAGTCCTGGGTGTTCACTGGAAGGACTGATGTTGAAGCTGAAACTCCAATACTTTGATGCATCCACCTGATGCAAAGAGTTGACTCATTGGAAAAGACTCTAATGCTGGGAGGGATTGGGGGCAGGAGGAGAAGGGGATGACAGAGGATGAGATGGTTGGATGGCATCACTGACTTGGTGGATATGGGTTTGGGTAGACTCCGGGAGTTGGTGATGGACAGGGAGGCCTGGTGTGCTTGATTCATGGGGTCCCAAAGAGTTGGGCATAACTGAGTGACTGAACTGAACTGATTGTAAGACTTTTTTTTTTTAACTAATAAATAAAATTTGGAGTGAAGCAGGAACACTCTTGGACTATTTATAAATTATTAAAATGCTAAACATACTTCATTATGAAATATTCTTACTCATAAAGTGATCTATATCTTGAAAGTTATATGACAGTGAGACAAAATAAAGGGTTCAGTTCATTTTCCTTTCAAATACAGCCTATTGAGTACAGGATTTCTTTTGGGATATTCATGTTCCTATTATAATTTTTTAAAAATAAAATATCTATCACCACTACTTGACCATATGTATAGTTGACTGTACTGTGTAAAGTTCTTAAAAGACATATGTATTAACTAGCTCTCTTTTTTGTATTAATTCAGGTTATGTTCAGTACTGAAGTGTATGTTATCTATAAGAATAAAATCATTTTATGCTTTAAAAGTTATTCATTTTTTAAAGAAAATGAATCACAACTACCTTACTCTCTGATCTATTAATCTATAGTGAAATACCTTGATAACATTTTTCAGGGAATTATGTGTTTTACATGCTAATTAGAGCAGTATACATTATAAAAATTTTTCCAGAAATTTAGAAATGAATATTTAATGTAAGACCAGGCTAAATAGGGAAAGGAACATTATAAAACGATTGAAATATTATCAGACCAGGCACATCAGCATCTGGCTGGACATTTGGCATCAAGAGACTAATGAGTGTTCTTCAGTACAAGCCTTTAGGCTCATTTAGTATATGACTCGGAGAAGGCAATGGCACCCCACTCCAGTAATCCTGCCTGGAAAATCCCATGGACAGAGGAGCCTGGAAGGCTGCAGTCCATGGGGTCGCTGAGGGTCGGACAGGACTGAGCGGCTTCACTTTCACTTTTCAGTTTCATGCATTGGAGAAGGAAATGGCAACCCACTCCAGTGTTCTTGCCTGGAGAATCCCAGGGATGGGGGAGCCTGGTGGGCTGCCGTCTATGGGGTCACACAGAGTCGGACATGACCGAAGTGACTTAGCAGCAGCAGCAGTGTATGACTTATGTTGTCTTATTTCACAATGGCCTGACCTGCGTACCTATGACCATTTTTTTCAGTGGCACTTCTTAGACATTCATGATACTTTTACAGATAGAAATATTATCTGATATTCTTATCTTCTACCAAAAAAAAGAGACAGTAGGATGTCTTTTTTAGAAAGAGAAAGAGAACCAGAAGATACAGAGTAAGATGCCAAATAAAGAGGCACTCAGCGCTGAAAAGAGGGTTGGCAGAACTGTCCTGAGCTTAGAGTGTCAGGAAGCTTGACGAAAGTTTGAATGTTATATGACAAGTCGTCTTGTCTTGGTTTCCTTCTGTGATAGAATATATTTTAAGATGACAAAGGAGAATCCTAAACAGAAATGTAAATTTAGTATAAAAACTCAGTATGTCAAATGAAAGATGCATAGCATTTTGATGATGCATTAACCAAAGAAAGGAAGTATCTACCATTTTCAAATGGAAATTTTAGGTGTAGTATAGCTCCTTAAGAGTGCAAATCATTCTCAAATATTTAGGTCATCATTCCTCTTTTTTACTTAAATACTTCATGGTTGTATTTCAGTAGGAAGATAAAAATGTGGCAAGTTAGAAATAGCCCAATTTCATTTGGTTCTTGGTCATCATCTTTGTATAGTGAACATTGATTGCAAAATCAGCTTTCAGAAAATTAAAATGAACAGTAATCACAACCCTAGAAAACTGTCTGTAGAACTGTTATTTTTAAAGCAGAATCAATATTTTACACCACTAATGATACCAAGCAAAGAAAGTCAGTGTTGTTGCAAATTGATTTTTTTTCTCTCTTTATGTAGTTTCCTATTGATCTAAGAATTCACAACTTAAACTGCTGGGGTTGAAGTTTAAATATTACTAAATAAAGAATTTGGAAGGAAAAAGGAAGTTATAATGTTATTACAAGTTACTTCCCCCATTATTGTTTTAGTTTTACACACTCTCAAATCAATCAGCTCTATTTTTATATACACACAATTTTAGACACAGGATTTCCATCATTATTGCAAAAACTACTCATTTTGAAGTAGCACCTGATTTACACCTTGAAACAGAGAGGAAGGCAATCATCTTTGTGGGTAAGTTGCTACCACTGTCCTGGGTCATTCATGCGCATTCACCACATGTGCATTCAGAGAGATGTGTGCGTGTGTGTGAAGTCGCTCAGTCGTGTCCGACTCTTTGCGACCCCGTGGACTATAGCCCACCAGTCTCCTCTGTCCATGGGATTCTCCAGGCAAGAATACTGGAGTGGGTTGCCATTTCCTTCTCCAGGGGATCTTCCCAACCCAGGGATCGAACCCAGGTCTCATGTACTGCCGGCAGACGCTTTATCCTCTGAGCCACCAGGAAAGCCATTTAGAGAGATATCAGATGCCAAATGAGGACATCAGGAAGAAAATTGGTTTTTGTGATAGCTGAGACTTAGGGCAGGTGAGGATGTTTTAGGTTAGAAAAGAACTTCAGGAAGCATGTTAATAGTATTGTATTAGAGAAAAGAATGTTTCAGATAATAACTGTCATCCTACTCCAGATGTTCTTCAAACTTAAGGAATTACAGAGGCAGAAATGAGCATCCAGGCTCACAGATGGCTTTTATACTTATAGTACTTGCTGATTAATCATTTTCAAAAAATATGTTTTCTTTAGTATGTCTAGCCCATAGGCATTCTGAAAACATTTTGCCAAACATTGTAATAATGGGCTATTGCAGTAGAGTTAAGAGATTCTTGCTAACTCACACCTGTGTACACTGTTGAATTCCTTGTATGACCTCTCACTATAAACATCTGTTAATAAAGTAAAACTTTAAAATAAAACTTTGAAACTGTGTAAAGCAATTTTGCACTAAAATAGTGCAACTAGTGAAAATTAAAACAGATTTCAAACCCATCCAAATATCTGCATGTGGGAAACAGATGAATTTCCTAGATACATAAAGGATTTGACAAAAGGAATTTCTTGAGTCTTTTCTTCTTGATTATATACAAACTATAAGTAACTAATGAGTGGGTATCACCATGTATGAAATATTTGCTTAAACTGCCTGAGCAAATGTTTACCAAAAGAAAATGAAAAATTTTTTTTAACTGAATGGGGCAGTTATTTGCAGCACAATTACCAGTAGACTTTATTTGAATGAGTGAATGAATGAAAACAGTTGTTGGTGTGAGGGCAACAGCGACACATCCGAAGAGTCAGCGAGAAAAGGTGTGCCTTCCAGGGAAAGCTAGTTAACAAAACATAACAGTGTTGCTCATATATGGTATGCTAAACACGTGCGTCAAAGTCACCTGGAGAATGTCCACAAAATGAAAATCAATGAACCTATCCTAGAACTATTGTTCCAGAAACTCAGGGGGTGTAGGACCAGGAATGCAAACTTTTAACCAGCTCCCCAGGTATTTTTGCACCCTGTATTATTTCAGAACTAAAAGGGCATAAACTATATTCAAGAGGGAAATAAATTTGGAAGGGTAGTTTGGAGCCAGATTTTAGAAATATAAATGGCCAAGCTAAGAGGTTTAGATTTTATTTAAGGAGGAGTGGAGCGCCATTGAATTACCTTAGCAGGAAAAAGGACACACTTTAGAAATACACTTTGGGAAGGTTAACATTGCAGGAACATGAAGCTAGACTATCTTCTGGGCTATTCTGGAAGAGGTGGGGAAGGTTGTGTTATTTATTCTCCATCTGCTCATTTACTGAGCACTTGGGTCCTTACTTACTATGGGCCACACCTTCTGTGAGCCAGGCTCTGAATATATAGAGATAAAGAAGATATAAAACTTCCTCTAGGGAACATCATAGTTGTTTTCACAAACCTAAAGTTAAAATAAAGTAAAATTGCTTATATTAGTAAAAATTATAGGAAAAAAAACACCTTCCTAATACCTTGCAGAGTGCCTAGCACATGTAACAATTAGTAAATATTTGGAATGAACGAAGCTAATCTTGATAACATTCTTTCTCCAAACTGAGTTGTTTTGTTTTGTTTTTTAATGGAAGGATAGAATAGAAGCATCTCCCATATATGCTGAAATGTAAAAAGAGGTCATCTCCACCAAGGCAACAAAACGCTGCTGGCAATAAATCATTCTTTTATAGTATGCAAAGGAAAATTGGATAGGTTATTTTTTTCTACTAAACATTGCCAGTAGCTGTTCCAAGAAATGTTCTCCATTCCTAATCTTCCTAAAATGAATTTTTAAACAAAACATTAAAAGCACACTTTACAAATCAGTTACCAGAAAGTATAATAATGGGCAATGGCTAACACACAGAGCTGTGTAATGAGGCCATTTCACTGGTCCTCCTACTTTGGCAAACTATTTATGAATGCAGAAAATTAATCAAAATTAGCATCATATCCTTAGGCCATATCCTCTTAAATAAATAGTCTATAATTTCTACATGATGTGCTCTGACAGTTCTGAAAGTATAACCCCATATGAAAATCTCAAGAGTAAAGCTTTTACAAAAGCCTCTTGTTATATGTTCTATTTTTTCAATTTGCCAATTTAAAAAAATCAGGTCAACAGCTCAGGTATGAATTTAATTTTTTTTCCCAATATTGTTAAAATAATGCCTTAATTTTTTTTTAGTACTTTACAGTTTGCAACATTCTTTTGTATAATAATCTTATTCAGTCCTCAAAACCACCCTTTGAAGTAAACAGCACAGACTTTCCCTTCATATTATAAATTAGTAAATTCAGGCTTAAAAAGGTTAATAGCATGTCTATGTTCACTTACTTCTGTGCTGGCAAACAAAGACTAGCTTCCTATATTTTAGTCACTCGGTCATGTCCAACTCTTTGTAACTCCATAGACTATAGCCCACCAGGCTCCTCTGTCCATGAAATTCTCCAGGCAAAAATACTGGAGTGGGTAGCCATGCCTTTCTCTAAGAGATGTTCCAGACCCAGGGATCAAACCCGGGTCTCCTGCATTGCAAGCAGATTGTTTACCATCTGAGACACCAGGGAAGCCCATATTGGAGGGAATTTTAGCTAATATACCGGACTCTGAAAACTGAAAAGAAAAAAAACATTTTGCCTTTCCACTAACACATGGTACATTGATCTGCACCAACATGACTTCAAATTCTATTTTAGTTTTCACAATTTTCATATTACTTGTCCAAAAATATGCAATTGGAAGCTTAATAGACAAGTGTGGTTTGAAGGATGGAAAGGAGAAGTAAGAGGGATTATGTGATTGGGAAGAGCTTTATGCTAAGATAAAGCTTGATTTATATATTGCAAGATGGAAATTTGTCTATACAAAAAAGGAAGGTGTGATGATCATGTTTATTAACAATGAAAGAGCATAAGTAATAAGAAGTGTGTGTGTATGTGATAAAACAGGCTCAGAAAACTTGAAATACAGTAAAGCTGTAGGAGAGATTTTTCATTGAGAAATAGTAATCTAAAATGTTAGAAATTATCTTTCAGGGGATGGATTTCAATTACAAAGGACCTTGTTAAGCTGTGAGAAGGCAGCACCTACTGAAGGTTTTATAGCAGTGTTTTTGACATGGTAGATGAACTTCAGTGCTAAACTACATGGAGTGGAAGAAGCCTAGGAGGTCAGAAAAAGCTACGACACTGATACTGGAGAGAAGGGAGGAGGGTCAGCCAAATTCTAGCCATTATCTCAGGAGATTAGAATTTGTGTTTTAGCTAAACAACTCCAATGTAAAAGCCTGAGCAAGATTCATAATTTCTTTGGGCATCAGTTTCATTGCAAAAAGAAAGGGTTGCCTTGTATTGAGATAAAATAATAAAGGAGCCATTATTTTACTTAAATAAAATAGGTTTAGTCAAGAACAGCAAAGGATTGTCATTCAGGACATTCAATCTGTGGTGAGCCACAGGCAAGTTTAGAGCACAAACGGGAGGAATATTCTTTTATAGAGGAGAAAGGGGGATTGGAAGGAGCCACTATAAACAGAGTCCATAGAAAAAACTGGGAGTTCTGAAGTGTAGTAGCTTTATATTGGCTGGTCTATGGCTTGGCAAGGAGAAATTCTTCCTCTATCCTGCTGAATTGTAAAGTATTAATAGAAACTTCTTCCTGTTGGAATTGCACAAGTATGTTTCTTCCTGTTGGGTCTGCAACTGACATCAAGTGGAGGTGTGAGAGCTCCCTCTTCCGCCCTCCCAAATCAATTTTAAATGAGGTTTCTGTTTATTATTTTTTATGTGTATGCTCAGTTGCTCCATTGTGTCCGACACTTTGTGACCCTGTAGACTGTAGCCCAACAGGTTCATGTGTCCATGGAATTTTCCAGCCAAGAATATTGGAGTGGCTTGCTATTTCCTACTCCAGGTGATCTTCCCCACCCAGGGATAGAACCTGTGTCTCCTGAGTTTCCTGCATTGACAGGCATACCTAGTACATAGTATCTAATCTACTTCCTCTCTCAAAAGTTCTATGTGAATATGAAGAATCATTTTTCAAAACTGGAGAAAACAGCTTTTTTACCTGTTTATAGAAAAAGCCTGTTAGTAGTCTCTAAGAAACATGGCTGACTTACAGTTATGGCACATGACTAATTTATTGGTAGCCTGCCTCTCTGTTAGATGTCTTCTGGGATACTTCCAACCTGCAGCTCTTCCTCTTCCTGTGGCTACATTGTTGTGTCACGGCTTACTTTGAGCCCAGCTATGTCAGGAATCACAGTTTTGCTTTAATTTAGCCATTAGGTTCATGACTTATCTAAATGAGCTGTTCTGACTCATTTTGAAGTCTTGGTTTTACAAATATGTTGTTGCTGCTCCTTTTTATCTCCTTCAAGTCATTATTAATTCAGAACCCCCAAAGCTAGAGGTTTGATTCATTTTTGATTAACCCTATCAAAAAAGTAGCTGCCAGGTTTCCTCAGACTGTGATAACAACTCTCCTGTACCATAGAGAAAATGTGGCCTAAAATAAAATAGAGAAAATTAATTATTGAGTCTTTGAACTCTGATTTCTGCTGAAACTTCTTTAGTCTTTCAAAAATGTTTGGTCTCACAAGTAAACATAGGTAAATTTTGAAAGTATATGCAATTGTGAATTTTTGAATCCACAAAGACACTATTATTTTAGTGACAATATAAGTTCTACCAAAGCCTTTAAATGAAATTCCCTGGCATTCTAAATTCCATGGAAATTGTCATAAACTCTAAATATTTGAAATCATGAAAAAGGTGTATGTAAAGTGTTTGTTGGGACTTCTCTAGTGGCTCAGTGGTAAAGAATCCACCTGCCAAAGTGGGAGACATAGGTTTGATGCCCTGCATTGGAAAGATCCCCTGGAGAAGGAAATGGCAACCCACTCCAGCCTTCTTGCCTGGGAAATCCCATGGACAGAGGAGCCTGGCAGGCTGTAGTCCATGGGATTGCAGAGTCAGGCATGACTTAGACTAAACAGCAACAAGGTATTTGTTATCTGTAAAGTGATATATATTGTTATTATAATTATGATGCAGTGTTTCTTGTTTGAAAATGTGTATGTGTTCATTGAAACTTCTACAGATGTGCTTTGGCATGACATACGTGGGTAGTAGAGGCAATTTTAACTTTGATTTTTTTTTTTTTTTCCTTTCCTCAAAGATAATACAGAGCCTCTCTTTTAAGCTCAGGGTGACTGCATGTGGTCATTACCTCTGGCTCTCCCTCTTAGCCTTACAAGCAACATGATGTTTTGATTAACTGTACCTCCTCATCCCTGTGAGACACCTGCCAGTATGCTGTGTATATTGTTGTCATGTCCCATCCGCTAGTGATTCTGTCACTTTGCCTTATGTTGTGGCTGCAGTGAATCCCGAGGAACTTTTTTGAGCTGTTCTTAGAGGCAGGAAACATGATACTCTTTATTATTTTAACTACAAACTCAATGTGATATCTCTGAATGACTCAATAAGAGACCCCGTTTGCAGAAATTTTCAGAGGTAATAGATTCTTTCCCAGGGAGTGACAGACATCTATTTAATTTAAAAACATCTCTTTCTGATCAACCTTGAAAGTCTTCTTGATTGCTTACCAAATCAAGAACAAGTGCCTGAGGCTCATATTCACATCCTTCCTCAAGAAGGGACCAACAAGTCTTTACAGCTTTATCATTTACTCTTTCTGTATGTGCCCTTGCTACTCACAAATGGAATAGCTAACCATGGTTCCTGCTGTTAAAATGTTCTTTCTGCACCATCTCTTTCTGGAAATTATATGTCTACTTATATTTCATAGCTAATATCAAATGACACCTCCTCCTAAGAACTCGATGTCTGTACCTAAAATAACCAGTATTTATCAGAAGCTTAATATATGTTTGCTATGTATGTGAATGAGAGAACCACAAACAGTGGATTCTCCCCTTCATTCCAAACTCCAAAAATTTGTATAACTTTTAACAAAAAGTTTATATTGTAATTATTTTTATGTGTGTTTATTTTCCCACCTCCTAGGCAAATTAAAGAGTAAACTCAGTAAAGGCAGAGATAGCATCATATTCATCATTATATCCCTTCCAGCATATACAGAGCACATAGTAGATTCTTAGCAAGTAGTCGGTACATAAATTGGCCTGAATTATCTGTCCTAATTGCTAATAACGGCATGAAGTGGTGGCAAACTGTCAAGTGAGATTTTAAATAGTATCTAAAGTATCCCATGCTTGGCTTTAATACGTTTTAGAGTCAATTAGTTAGTATTAATATCTTGGTCTAGACTTCACACATTTTACGTCCAACCTAGTCTCCTTGTCATTAGTTCCAATCATTTGTTTTATGGCATACTTTCTCTGCCCCCTGATGATCATGGAAAATTTGAGAGGAAAAATCTGTGTGAAATGTGTATATCATTTATGTACCTATTACAGAGCATGTATCATGTTATAGAGGTAATTGTGAATGTTGATTTTTTATCAATACTATCTTTTGACTATTTTAACCTCATTGCTTTTCAAAATCTTAATTTTAAATGGTTATGTAATATCTTCTTCATCCAAGAATTAAAAACCCCTAAAAATTCATTCTCTTCCTTTAATAGCTTTTATATGCTAATACCATTAATCAGCTGTCATATTTGCAGTGAGTTTTTCCTAGTTTTCCCTTAGTGTGTGTTGATTTTTATATTATTGACTTGGTAAAAAAATTTTTTTTCTCTCCCCAAGTGATCACTTTTTCCTGTCTTGGCTTCTCTTGTACATAAAAATATCTTCATCATCTCTGGAGGCTTAACATTTGCTTATAGCTTTCATCATTTTATAGTTATATTTTGTATGTCATGTTTAAACTACATAGAATTTATACTGATGCATAAAATATTGGTTTTAGTTTTTAGTTTTTTATCCACATCATTTTATTTGCTTTCTCTAAAACTGTACTAGATAATACATATTTATTGAATGATCTCTGTTTTGCCATATACTTTTTAAATTAATTTATTTTTTAATAGAAGGATAATTGCTTTACAGAATTTTGTTGTTTTCTCTCAAACATCAACATGAATCAGCTGTAGGTGTACATATGTCCCCTTCCTCTAGAACCTCCCTCCCATCTCCCTCCCTACCACACCCTTCTAGATTGATACATGCTGCTGTTTGAGTTCCCTGAGACATACAGCAAATTCCCATTGGCTATCTATTATCTATGTGGTAATGGAAGTTACCATGTTACTCTCTCCATACATCTCACCCTTGCCTTTTATTTTTAGTCTTTGCATGTGTTAACTCAGTTCAGTTCAGTTCAGTCACTCAGTCATGTCCAGCTCTTTGCGACCCCATGAACTGCAGCACGCCAGGCCTCCCTGTCCATCACCAATTCCTAGAGTCCACCCAAACCCATGTCCATCGAGTCAGTGATGCCATCCAACCATCTCATCCTCTGTCGTCCCTGTCTCCTCCTGCCCTCAATCTTTCCCAGCATTAGGGTCTTTTCAAATGAGTCAGCTCTTCACATCAGGTGGCCAAAGTATTGGAGTTTCAGCTTCAACATCAGTCCTTCCAATGAATATTCAGGACTGATTTCCTTTAGGATGGACTCGTTGGATCTTCTTGCAGTCCAAGGGACTCTCAAGATTCTTCTCCAACACCACAGTTTACCAACATCATCAATTCTTCAATGCTCAGCTTTCTTTATAGTCCAACTCTCACATCCAAACATGACTACTGGAAAAGCCATAGCTTTGACTAGACAGACCTTTGTTGGCGAAGTAATGTCTCTGCTCTTTAATATGCTGTTTAGGTTGGTCATAACTTTTCTTCCAAGGAGCAAGTGTCTTTTAATTTCATGGCTGCAGTCACCAACTGCAGTGATTTTGGATCCCCCCAAAATAAAGTCTGTCACTGTTTTTATTGTTTCCCTATCTATTTGCCATGAAGTGATGGGACCAGATGCCATGATCTTAGTTTTTTGAATGTTGAGCTTTAAGCCAGCTTTTTCACTCTCCTCTTTCGCTTTTATCAAGAGACTCTTTAGTTCTTCTTCACTTTCTGCCATAAGGGTGGTGTCATCTGTGTATCTGAGGTTATTGATATTTCTCCTGGCAATCTTGATTCCAGCTTATGCTTCATCCAGCCCAGCATTTCTCATGATGTACTCTGCATATAAGTTAAAGCAGCAGGATGTCAATATATAGCCTTGAGGTACTCCTTTCCCAATTTGGAACCTGTTTATTGTTCCATGTCTAGTTCTAACTGTTGCTTCTTGACCTAAATACTGATTTCTCAGGAGGCAGGTAAAGTGGTCTGATATTCCCAACTCTTGTAGAATTTTCCACAATTTTTAGTGATCTACCCCGTCAAAGGCTTTGGCATAATCATTAAAACAGAAGTTTTTCTGGAATTCTGCTTTTTTGATGATCCAACAGATGCTGGCAATTTGATCTCTGGTTCCTGTAATGTAGTATCATACAAAGTCATAATATGGTTATCAAAGCTAGAAAATTAATAGTAATACAATACTATTAAGCAAACTAAAGACTTTATTTGGATTTCACCAATCTTTCCACTAATCTAAGTGAATGTCAAATATCTAGAAATACTGGAGATTTTTTTAAGTTAAAAAATAATTGTCTAAATGGGGAAAATAGACTATTTTACTAGGAAAAATACATAAACTTGTGTATATTACAAATACTATAGACATGAACAGAACAAAAATTAGGAAATCTATTATAGAAAATATGAAAATAATTTAGTGTCATTAACTTTCTAAGAACTAGTAAAGAGGAAAGTGAGTGCAGAATTATGCTTTGCATTTAGTTCTTATGTCCCCTGAATCTTTTCTAGTCTATGACATTTCCTCAGTCTTTCTTTTTCTTTTATTACCTTGAGATATTTGAAGACTGATCAGTTACTTTGTAGAGTGTGCCTCAATTTAGTTAGTTTGGTGTTTTTCCATTATTGGGTTGAGATTTGGCAACAACATCATGAAGCAATATCTTGCCCTTCTTAGTGCATCAAATATGAAGGAACATAATGCCAATGTAGCTTATTACTGTGTTGTTAGCTTTGATCGCTTGTTAAGGTTATGTTTTCCAGGGCTTCTAATGTAAAGTTCTATTTTTTTCTCTTTGTAATTATTAAGCATCTTGTGGAGAGACACTTGGTAACTATGAAAATATCTTATGTAAATATTTCCCACTAATTTTAGTATTTATCAATAATTTCTCCTGCAACAATTATTACCATAGCAATTTGCCTAATGTTTATATTATTTTTCCACATTTATTAATTAAAATTCTAATGGAAGGAATCGCTCTTTTGTAGTATCCTTTAATTTTTTTTTAGTTTAATTATTTATTTGTGTTTAGTATGGGCCAGCAGATGTTAATTTTAGTCAATGGCTTAAAACCCATCACTATTAGTCTGCATTTTTGCATGCTTAAATTTTCCCAGATTTGCCCATTGGGAACTCCTTCAAGTTAACTCTCTGTCCTTTCAACTTCTCCCCCATACTTTCTGGCACTGAAAGATATGCCAGGTTCATCTTTTGTTTTCCCTTCCCCAAGTCTGGTATCAGTTACTTTCCCAAGGAATCTGTTTTTTGTGTGTTTGTTTATTTGTTTGCTTGTAGACTGGTGCATAGAAATCAAGACGAGAGACAAACTCATTGTTCCAGGGCGTCTCTACCTCTATACTCTCTGTGTTTAGAGCGAGGAAACAGATAAATGTATAAGCAGGCATGCATATACATACATGTCTATATTTCTACAGCTCTCCATTTGTAAGCATGTTAAAAACTGTGAGTTCCTAATGATACCTCTGATTCTAATCCAACCCAAGTCAACATAGCCTTTCCTCTTACCATACTTGTAACCGCTTTCTCTGACAATGAGAAACCTACCTTTATTTATACCTGATATGTTTATCTGTCAGTCCTAGTATGAATGTAACAGTTTCAAGATGGCTGAGCGATAAATCGTGGTGGTGTTTTTGACATTTAATTTGTATGCTTACATAAGTATGCATCAGTAGGAGTGGACTGAAGTGTTCATTTTAGTGCTCCTTTTCAAGTTTTTGCTGACATCAAAATATTAATATACAATATCAACATTTCAAATGTATTAATTGAAAGTAATTTTTAGTGCTCCAAAGTGCATATATGTTAATTCAACTGATTTCTCATTTATTTGTGGACTTATTTTATACATATTTTCTATATATTTTAGACTTTCCATAGTTATATTTGTTTTGTTGTTTTCCATTCTGACTTTATTGGGATTTTTATTACTAAAAAGTTAATATATGCAAAAGGCTTGAAACATTTCCAAATAATAAGCATTCAATTAAAATTTTTTATTATTGATCATTTTTCTGTTTTCTAGTTTATTTTTGTCACTATCATTATAAATATCTTTCTCTTTATTTAGTTTTATTTTGTTGTCATTTTCCTCACATATTTTGTCAAATGTCTAATTCATTTGGTTTATATTTATTATTTTTATTACTTAGCATTCATGTAATTCAGACATATGGTATTTCATAGACATAAACTTTGATTCAACTGAAGGAACCTGTAAGGAAGACTTGATATATATTCATTTTAGGAATCAGTGTATAAAATAATTATCTCTAGAAAATGTAGCTTTAATGTAACAGGAAAGTTCAGCACAGCTGGATGCCTCTTTTATCTTGGACATAGTGGTTGCAATAATGAGCATTTTTTGTAACATTCTAACATGTCTCAGTGACATGTAAAGCCAGACCTGAGAGCATTTGAGAGAAACTCAAAGCCAATGGTCTCTGCTATACCAACTGGCCCAACTTCACAGCTCACAGAGAGTCAATGACCTTTGTCCCTTGTGGTTATGTTGTTGCTTGAAAACACACATGTGGTTTGACAAAGGGCCTAAAAGAGAACTATTCAGTGCTTTAGTTGTTCTTTCTCTTCCTATGCTAATGCAGTGTCTTAACTTCCCACCCCAAAATAGAGTAAGACAGGCATCTTCAGTAATTGTTATATATAGGCTTTCCATTCCTGATTTATTACCTGAAGTTTTATCTCCAGATGAGCTTAAAATCTCCAAGTGCTCCAAATCTGTAGAATTGCCATTCATTTCCATTTGTCTTTTGACTTCTACTTAAGCAGAAGTATATAGATACCTGGAGCTAATATCTTTTCCCCTTCTCAGACTTTCAGGTTCAAAGTTAGACCTTTGATCAGTGATCACTAAATCAAATATACACTTATAAAGAAAAAAAAGTCATATATTTTATACACAAATTCAACTGAGACATCAAGTTTGCACACTAGCAAAACTTGGTTGAATTAAAAGGACTATTAATTATAAAATGAATTCTTAAGAACAGTGGTGATTATAACAAAAATCTTTTGTATCCATATACATAATTTGATATTTAAAAATTCTCTGATATTTATTCTGAAGGAAGTTCAACCCAAATGGTGCCTACCAAATAAGCCAGTAGAGCAGTTTTTAGTAACAGGCAATTATTTACTTATTATGGCAATTTTATAAGTTATCTCTCTAAATTGACACAAACATCTGGGGACCTTCAGTCAACCTAAAAAAAGATTCTTGGCAATTAAAATTATGTACTTGGCATGTATTAAATTATATAAAATAAAATTTGTTTATATACTGGTTAGTCAAGCCTCCATTAATATGCCTTCATAAAAGTGACATTCAATGGGTGGCACAGAAATTTTTAGACAGTTATTGAAATAGATCATGTTAGTTACAAATAGAAAAACTTTAGCTTTTAAATTTAAAAACTTAATTAAGAATACGAAAGACAGAAGAGATGAATAGTATTATTGCTTTGAAATAATAGCTTACAAGTACATAACACTACCTTTAGCCCCAGGTGATTTCCCTCCTTGCTTAATCTCTTGCTTTTCCTTTCTCTACTATGTCCTCTAAACAGTTTAGATAAATCTGAGCAGCTAACATAACTGGAAATCCAAATTGGTGAACCATTCTCCGTCAATAGAATACAACAGGCTATACTGTTGTATAGGATAGAACAGAATTCCCCAAATCTCAGTTGTTTAGACAATCATGTTTCTGCAGGGTTTTATCCCAAAGTAGACCTCATTCTGGGACCCAGGTTCAGAGAAGCCCCCCTCTCCCCATATGTAATGTTGCCTCTTGTGGTATAGAAGGAAGAGGGCAGGGAAAATTGTGCACTGGCTCAAATGATTTTCCCTTTAAGTGACACATACGAATTCCACTATTTTAATGACAAGAGCAATCATATTGCTGCACTTAACTTCAAGCAGCACGAGGCAGTGATCTTGGTTAATGCCAAAAGGAAGAAGGGAATTATAAACCATATACAGTGGTGATGTCTACTGCATATCTTAAACATAGCAATCCTTCCTTTTTTCATAATCAGATGTAGTTATTGAATCAGCAAAAACCTACCATCAGTCCAGGCCTCTGCTTTTGCAGCTGCCTACAAGAATAACCACCACTCTTCACTGATAGCCATCCTAGGATGACTGACAATTCCCAATCTCTTCATAACTTTGTCTCTGTGTTTGGTTTTATCTAATTCCCATAATCTGCTTTTTATATTTCTCATTATTCCTGTAGATGCTAAAAAGCTATAATCCTGTACTAATTTATTGGTGTGAGTTCATCAAAGAAGCATTGGAAAACAGTCACTAACAGTACCATTCAAATAAGCTTACTGTCTTTAAGTAACTGTTTTGAAATTTATATGATTTTCAGTGGTGCTAAGTTTATAGAGAGTCTGGAAATATTTATTGGACTTCATTAACCAAATTGAGTTGTTTGCATCTGCTTTCCAGCATTGTTGGAGACTGATTCTTTGGTTTGTAAAAATGGAAATCCTGTGAATTACTATAAACTGTTAAACATTTTTTTCTCTGACACACACTTATTAGTAAGGTTCATTATTTCCAACTGATGATTAGAATGAATGCTATCTAGGGCTAGGCACTCTGCTGGTGAAAAGACTTAAGTCTGATCTTAAGGAACTCACGACTCACGACTATTCAGACATGAAAGCCTTAAGAATTAGATAACCACATTCATTTAATAAATTAAGCTTATTTTACTCTGAGTGTAGGGATTTGTTGTAGAAACTACTCTGGTTTTTAGCCTTTGTGGTAGGCTGAATAATGTTGCCTCAAAGATGCCCCTGTCTTAATCGCCAGAGCATGTTAGTATATCATTTTATATTACAAAAAGAGTCTTTGCAAGTGTGATGAAAGATGTCGAGGTGGATAGTTTTCCTAGACTATTTGGGTGGGAATGATAGAATTACCATGGTCTTTAAAAGAGGGACTCAGGAGGCATCAGTGAAATCCCATGTAACAATGGGACCGGAGATTGTAGTGATGTGCTTTGAAGATGAAGAACGGGCCACAAGCCCAAGAATATAGACAGTCACTAGAAGCTGAAAATGGTGCTACAAGGGAGCTTCCTGTCCTGGTACTCAGAAGGAACCAGCTTTGCCAACAGCTTCACTTTAACCAGGAGTGACTGATTTCAAATAATAGTAGAATTATAAGAAAATCATTTGGTGTTCTTTGAAATTACTGTTTGTAGCAATTTGTTGCAGTGGTAACAGGAAATTAATGCAATCTCTTAATGCCAAGTTGAAAAAAAGAATCTATTACAAGAAGGGATTTATGATTTAAAGAAATGTTTACCACCAAAGTATCTTAAATTCAAGATTTAAAAATGTTTTCTGTTTATTGTCCATTTTTGAGTGTTGACATTTCTTGTTTTCTGTTTATTCTAAATTTAATTGCATCTAAAATTTTGTTCTGGTTTTTAAATCTCCTTAGTCTTAATATTCTGCTGTCATTATATTTAACACACATTTTAAGTTTTAGTATTAACTGTTCTATTCCAGTAAATTCTGCATTTATAAAATTATTTCATATTTGTTGGGAATATTTTTAAGCATCAGGAGGAGCTTATTAACATTGCTGTTTTTAAGATAAGAAAACTATTAACATTTATGAGATTGTAGATCATTTGATAGTATGTGTTCATTTCATTATAGATCAGAGGGACCATCTGGTAATCATGACCTGAACACAGGAGGACAGTACATGCAGTGAATCTCTGATTGGGCTTAGGACCTCACTGTTAATTCTAGTAAACTTTCTTTCTGTTTGTTTAGGTTTTCTGTTACTATAAATAATGAACATTATTATTCTTTCAAGAGCAGATGTTTTCTGAAAAACAAATATTAAATGGTAATATCTGATCTATAGACTTCAAAACAGAAGCATCAAACCCTATTTTTAGACTAATCATTCAGCAAGAATTTATTGAGTACCTGTGTAAGCACCTTGCCTCTATTTCATTGAGTCGATAATATTTCATGTTCTTGGGAAGTACAAGTATGTTTAGGCATGCCTATAACTCACGAGGACTGTCCCAGATGTTCCTTTGCCAGTCACCTAAACAAGGGTGTATAAATACTGATTAATGAATGTCCTATGCAAATGCTGATTCACCAATGTCTTGTTTAACTTTTCAAGGAATGAACCTTCAAGTTCTCATGGTATTTCTAGTTCATGAGTTTTTATTAATTAGTGTTTGAATACACCTAAAAGGAATTTCATGACTGCACATGTCAAATGATTCCATAGATAATATTATAGAAGGGATATTCTTTGTCATAGTCCAATTGATGGATTTTTCCTGCTGGTGAGTTGACAAGCCCCATCTACCTTTGATATGTACATTCAAGTAATTTTTCTCCAGAGTTTCACAAAGCATATAAAATTTCAGGTACTTTGATTAACTAATGTTAGTAGAAGGAACAATTTACTATGTTTTCTTTTGGAAATGTGGAGAGTCTATGCTATATATTATTAATAGGTGAAAATAAATATGAATGTCAAGGAATTCATGAGGAAAAGAAAAAAGGAAAATATAATTCAGAATTCATTTTAATAAAAAAAATCTCTGACTAAAGAACTTTTGACATACATTTAATACTTAGGATTAGCAAAAATTTGTAACTTAGATAAGCATAAGCCACCAATGTGTTATAGTTAATAGTTATGAACTAATATGAGTCTGGTCCCATGAACTTCCTTATCATTTAAACAATATCAGAAAAATTTCTTTTCAAAAATAGTATCTTGGGTTTCTGGATAAGATTCAAAATTAGGGAAAGGAAAAAGGGTCTTTAAACAAATTTAATATTGATTGAATAATATTGGCAATTTATATTTTCACATTACTCAAAAGATTTATTCATAGATTCCCTTCATGTGAAGATAGGTTAAGACATACTTTAATCCAGTTCTACTTTGGTTTCTGTCAAACTTTAGTCTTTACCCTGACTCTGTTCCATTCTCTGATAGTAGGTTATTAGGATTAGAATCTCATGGACAGTGTGGACAGGGTAGGGAAGTTAAGGTTCAAGGTAATTGGATCCTCACCTTGATTTCACCACTGATTTCCTAGATGAATGTGAACCAGCCATTTGTAATTTAGATATGCTTAATACCTAATATTGAACACTTAGATATGTTCGAGCTGGTTTTAGAAAAGGCAGAGGAACCAGAGATCAAATTGCCAACATCTGCTGGATTATGGAAAAAGCAAGAGAGTTCCAGAAAAACATCTATTTCTGCTTTATTGACTATGCCAAAGCCTTTGTGTGGATCACAATAAACTGTGGAAAATTCTGAGAGACATGGGAATACCAGACCACCTGATCTGCCTCTTGAGAAACCTGTATGCAGGTCAGGAAGCAACAGTTAGAACTGGACATGGAACAACAGAATGATTCCAAATAGGAAAAGGAGTACGTCAAGGCTGTATATTGTCACCCTGCTTATTTAACTTATATGCAGAGTACATCATGAGAAATGCTGGGGTGGAAGAAGCACAAGCTGGAATCAAGATTGCTGGGAGAAATATCAATCACCTCCGATATGCAGATGACACCACCCTTATGGCAGAAAGTGAAGAGGAACTAAAAAGCCTCTTGATGAAAGTGAAAGAGGAGAGTGAAAAAGTTGGCTTAAAGCTCAGCATTCAGAAAACGAAGATCATGGCATCTGGTCTCATCACTTCGTGGGAAATAGATGGGAAAACAGTGGAAACAGTGTCAGACTTTATATTTTGGGGCTCCCAAATCACTGCAGATGGTGATTGCAGCCATGAAATTAAAAGACGCTTACTCCTTGGAAGGAAAATTATGACCAACCTAGATAGCATATTCAAAAGTGGAGACATTACTTTGCCAACAAAGGTTTGTCTAGTCAAGGCTATGGTATTTAGTGGTCATGTACACATGTGAGAGTTGGACTGTGAAGAAAGCTGAGTGCCGAAGAATTGATGCTTTTGAACTGTGGTGTTGGGGAAGGCTCTTGAGAGTCCCTTGGACTGCAAGGAGATCCAAACAGTCCATTCTAAAGGAGATCAGTCCTGGGTGTTCTTCGGAAGGACTGGTGCTATACCTGAAACTCCAATACTTTGGCCACCTCATGCAAAGAGTTGACTCATTGGAAAAGACTCTGATGCTGGGAGGGGTTGAGGGCAGGAGGAGAAGGGGATGACAGAGGATGAGATGGCTGGATGGCATCACCGACTCGATGGACGTGAGTTTGAATGAACTCCAGGAGTTGGTGATGGACAGGAAGGCCTGGGATCACAAAGAGTCGGACATGACTGAGCAACTGAACTGAACTGGATACCTAGAGTAACCATTGATTATTTTTATGGAGCTGGAAATAACAGATTATCTAGATTAGCACCCTGATTTTACAGAGTCCTTTTGGGAGACATCTCAAAAATTTCAGTAAAGGTGGGAAACTGAGATCTAGGGATTCTAAGTCACCCAACCAAGGCTGCCTATTTTTTTGTTAGGTTTTCTGATTCCCATCTCAGGCGCTTTTCGTTATTGCAATGTGCTGCTCATAATAAAAAGTATTGTTGTACATGTACATAAAGATATTATATTTAAATACTATTTTGAAGTGTGCATGGACATAGAACTCATTTCCTAGAAACCACTGTTTAAGGTGATGTCTTTGTTAGTGACCCAATAACAATGAAGTTAGGAGGACAGTGCTAAGTGCTGGGTTTCTCTCACTCTTCCCACATCATGACAACTTCACCAAAAATTATGTCAGAATAGCACTCATGTTGGATACTTTCACCTTTGCAAGAAAAAAAAAAATCATTTTCTTTCACCAAACAAAAAACATGTGTCTTTTCCTATTTAGTTCAATTTACAAAAAGAAATTCTTCCTTTTTCTCTATTTAAAACATAAGTACCCAGAGAGAACAAGAAGGTAGAGAAGTAGGTGGACGTGTAATACATCTCTGTCCACAGATACATCAGAATACACCTTCAAACATGGAAGTACACACAGAATACCAGCTGAGGGTGAACAGGTGTACCTGACCAGCAGGAAGAATACGTAGACACACACAAAACTCGAGATCAAGCCCTGAGCCTTTGGAGTGGAAGCACTGATGTCAAGGCCCTCAGTTCAGTTCAGTTCAGTTCAGTTACTCAGTCATGTCTGTCTCTTTGTGACCCCATGAATTGCAGCATGCCAGGCCTCCCTGTCCATCACCAACTCCCAGAGTTCACTCAGACTCACATCCATCGAGTCCGTGATGCCATCTAGCCATCTCATCCTCTGTCTTCCCCTGCCCCCAATCCCTCCCAGCATCAGAGTCTTTTCCAATGAGTCAACTCTTTGCATGAGGTGGCCAAAGTACTGGAGTTTCTGCTTCAGCATCATTCCCTCCAAGGAAATCCCAGGGCTGATCTCCTTCAGAATGGACTGGTTGGATCTTCTTGCAGTCCCAGGGACTCTCAAGATTCTTCTCCAACACCACAGTTCAAAAGCATCAATTCTTTGGTGCTCAGCTTTCTTCACAGTCCAACTCTCACATCCATACATGACCACAGGAAAAACCATAGCCTTGACTAGACCGAACTTAGTTGGCAAAGTAATGTCTCTGCTTTTGAATATGCTATCTAGGTTGGTCATAACTTTTCTTCCAAAGAGTAAGTGTGTTTTAATTTCATGGCTGCAGTCACCATCTGCAGTGATTTGGGAGCCCAAAAAAATAAAGTCAAACACTGTTTCCACTGTTTCCCCATCTATTTCCCATGAAGTGATGGGACCAGATGCCTCTTCATTTTCTGAATGTTGAGCTTTAAGCCAACTTTTTCACTCTCCTCTTTCACTTTCATCAAGAGGCTTTTTAGTTCCTCTTCACTTTCTGCCATAAGGGTGGTGTCATCTGCATATCGGAGGTTATTGACATTTCTCCCAGCAATCTTGATTCCAGCTTGTGCTTCTTCCAGCCCAGCGTTTCTCATGATGTACTCTGCATATAAGTTAAATAATCAGGGTGACAATATACAGCCTTGACATAGGCCCTAGATTCCCAGAAAACCAACCCTAGAGGGTATCAAATAGTAAGAACGCACACAAAGGAAACCATTTTAATTCAAGACCTGGCATCACCCAACCACCCAGGATATCTCTTCTAAACAACAAACAAAATAAAAATACAAACCCAATCATCAGCAGACAGGATTACCACCTCACTCAGTCTTGCCCGTCAGTGGAAAAGCAAACAAAAACTCAGCACAAATCTCCCCCTATATAAAGCTTACACAAACCACTGGACCAACCTTAGGCGGGCAGAAACCAAAAAGAAGAAAGATTTCAATTCAACCTTGAAGCCTGGGGAAAGGAGACATCAAACACAATATGTTAAAAAAAAAATGAAAAGGCAGAGAATTACTACACAAATGAAGGAACAAACTAGAAACACAGAAGTCCAAACAAATGAAGAGGAAATAGGCAAACTCCCTGAAAAATATTTCAGAATAATGATAGTAAACATGATCAAAAACCTTGAAAACAAAATGGAGAAAATGCAAGAATCAATTAACAAAGACCTAGAAGAATTAAAGAATAAACATACAGTGAAAAATAACACAATTACTGAAATTAAAAATACTCTAGAAGGAATCAATAGCAGAATATCTGAAGCAGAAGGATGAATCAGTGAGATGGAAGATAAAATGGTGGAAATAACTTATGAAGAGCAGAATAAAGTAAAAAGAATGAAAAGATCTGAGGATAGTCTCAGAGACCTCTGGGACAATATCAAACACACCAACATTTGAATTATAGGTGTCCCAGAAGAAGAAGAGAAAAATAGAGGGTATGAGAAAAATTTTGAAGAGATTATAGTTGAAAATTTCCCCAACATGGAAAAGGAAATAGTCACTCAAGTCCAAGAGGCACAAAGAGTCCCATACAGGATAAACCTAAGGAGAAACCCACCAAGACACATACTAATCAAACTAACAATGACTAAACACAAAGAAAGAATATTAAAAGCAGCAGGGAAAAGCAACAAGTAACATACAAGAGAAACCCCATATGCTTAAGAATTGATCTTTTAGCAGAAACTCTGCAGGTCAGAAGGGAATGGCAGGATATATGTAAAGTACTGAAAGGGAAAAATCTACAACCAAGATAAGTGTATCTGGAAAGGATCTCATTCAAAATTGATGGAGAAATAAAAAGCTTTTTAGGCAAGCAAAAGTTAAGAGAATTCAGTACCTCCAAACCAGCTTTACAACAAATGTTAAAAGGACTTATATAGTCTAAAAATACAAGAGAAGAAAAAGGGTCTATAAGTCAACCCCAAACAATTAAGAAAATGGCAATAAGAACATATATATCAATAATTACTTTAAATGTAAATGAAATAAATGCTCCAACTGAAAGACACAGACTGGCTGAATGTACCGGGGTCCAGCCCCGGTGGATCCAGGGTGATTCGAAGGTGGGGGGACGGAGTCAGCGTCTTTGGAAAAATACATATTTAATCACAGATATAGAGAGATTAGAAATGGATAGTGTAGTAGGAATATTAGTGGAGAAAAAGAGGCTGAATAACTTGGATTACATGGAATAGCATCCATGCTCCAGATGGGAATTCTGCCAGAAAAATGGGAGCAAGAAAGAAGCGACATGGGGGAATCAGTCTTTCCGGAAACTGATCCTATTTCTTTATTTTTGGGTTTGCTTATATACCTTTTGTTACACATAGGGATGAATACAGAGTCACGTGGGGGTCAGCAGTCCTGACCTTTATCAAAATCAGGTGCTTCACATAAATGTATAAAAAAAGGTCTTAGGGATATTACATCATCTTCTGGCCATGAGTGAGACCTGCTGACATTTTATGATCCTTTCTTTCTGATAACCAAAAAACTTATTTTTTCCAAGTGTGTTTTTTCTTAAACCAAGCACCGCCCTCCAAATAAAGTTACATTCCTACAGGGTGAGGGTGTAGTGAGTTACAATCAAGAAAGGAATTTATTTAACCCAAGGTTAACAGGATTAATCTTAAAGGTTAATACTTATTTCTCCTATATGCTTAAAGGTTAATACTTATTTCTTCCTATATGCTAGTTATATTCATTATAAGTGTAGGGAACATGGAGATTTAGCAGCAAACATCAGCCCAACAAATGAAAATCCTTTCACCAATGCTCCCCTTAAGATCTGTTTAGTCTTAAGATATGATAAAGTTACATTTTTACATAGCAAGGACACAGTGATTTATAACAAAGTACAGCGACCTATTACAAAAGAGAAAATACATTAACTCAAAAAGTCTAGTATTGCTAACATCAAAAACTACTATATTTCCTTTGCTATATTCCAGATACATTGATTAATATATTCCCAAGTGCCTAAGGATATGGAGGCCTGGCGGCAATCATTGACTCAATAAGAAGAAAAAGCCCTATGCTAATTAAGACTCTCCAAATACTCCAAAACTCTCTGTGCTGTTTATGGTTGAGAGGTAGTAAACAATCATGTGGCAGGAGTATGGATAATCCTGTCACACAAGCTAGTCTGTCAGCAGAGAGGTTTGACCTGAGACATCCTTGTCCCACCCAGAGCAGGGAATTAGCAGCAATTATTGACACAACAAATGAAAAACCCTTCACCAATATAATTCCTAACCAACCCATCATACTAATAATTTCTAACTCCCCAAAAGAATTTGCCTTTAGTAACTCTAAAACATCTCATGCCTCTCAGATTGGGAGGCTGTAAACAATCACATGTGGCCGGACGAAACTATATAGGTGGGCTAGATAACCTTCAGAGGAGTCCATAAGCTGAAACACTCTTGTCATGCCCAAGAATTTTTATTGCCTTGGAGCTGCACGTTTACTCCTTCTCTGAGAGAAACGGTTATGGGGGAGAGCCCCCCGTAAAGTCAGAGGTGTAGGTGAGAGCATAAAACAGACTCTGGTTTTGGGGTAGATGCTCGGGAACAGGGGGTTTCCTGAGGCTTGATCACGCCTTTGCGTATGCCAAGCCTCCTTCCTCATGACCTTTGCCATGGGCGGAGTTCCTCACGCTGGCCCCCGGCAGAATGGATACAAAAACAAGATCCATATGTATGCTGTCTACAAGAAACCCACTTCAAACTTAAAGACATATAGACTGAAAGTGAGAGGATGGAAAAATATATTCCATGCAAATGGGAAGCAAAACAAAGCTGGAGCAGCAATCCTCATATCAGACAAAATAGACCTTAAAATAAAGAAGATTACAAGAGATAAGGAAGGACACTGCTTAATGATCAAGGGATCAATCCAAGAGGAAGACATAACAATTGTAAATATCTATGCAGCCAACATAGGAGCACCTCAATACATAAGACGAACACTAACAGACATAAAAGGAAAAATTGACAGTAACACAATAATAGTAGTCTTTAACACCCCACTCACACCAATGGACAGATCATCAAAACACAAAATTAATAAGGAAACACAAGTCTTAAATGGTACATTAGATGAGGTGGATCTCGTTGATATCTTCAGGACATTCCATCCAAATACACCTGCTTCTCAAATGCACATGGAACATTCTCCAGGATAGACCATATCTTGGGTCACAAATCCAACCTCAGGAAATTTAAGAAAATTGAAATCATATCAAGCATCTTCTCTGACCACAATGCTATGAGGCTAGATATCAATTACAAGAAAAAAACTGTAAGAAACACAAACACATGGAGATTAAACAACACATTTCTCATAACCAACAGGTTACTGAAGAAATCAACATGGCTCATTATTCAGTTCAGTCGCTCAGTTGTGTCTGACTCTGCGACCCCAGTGACTGCAGCATGCCAGACCTCCTTGTCCATCACCAGCTCCTGGAGTTGGTGGTCAAACTCATGGTCAAACTCATGTCATCCAACCTTCTCATCCTCTGTCATCCCCTTCTCCTCCTGCCATCAGTCTTTCCCAGCATCAGTGTCTTTTCCAATGAGTCAGTTCTTCGCATCAGTTAGCCGAAGTATTGGAGTTTCAGCTTCAACATCAGTCTTTTCAATGAATATCCAGGACAGAATATTATTAGAGAAATACAAATATGCTCATTATTCAGTTCAGTTCAGTCGTCAGTCGTGTCCAACTCTTTGCAACCCCATGAACTGCAGCACACCAGGCCTCCCTGTCCATCTCCAACTCCCGAAGTTTACCAAACTCATGTCCATTAAGTCGGTGATACTATCTAACCATATCATCCTCTGCATCCCCTTCTCTTCCTGCCTTCAGTCTTTCCAAACATCAGGGTCTTATCAAATGAGTCAGCTCTTCGCATCAGATGGCCAAAGTATTGGAGTATCAGTTTCAACATCAGTCCTTCCAATGAATACCCAGGACTGATCTCCTTTATAATGGACTGGTTGGATCTCCTTGCAGTCCAAGGGACTCTCAAGAGTCTTCTCCAACACCACAGTTCAAAAGCATCAATTCTTCGGTGCTCAGTTTTCTTCACAGTCCTACTCTCACATCTGTACATGACCATGGGAAAAACCATAGCCTTTACTAGATGGACCTTTGTTGGCAAAGTAATGTCTCTGCTTTTTAATATGCTGTCTAGGTTGGCCATAATTTTCCTTCCAAGGAGTAAGCGTCTTTTAATTTCATGGCTGCAATCACAATCTGCAGTGATTTGGAGCCCCAAAAAATAAAGTCAGCCACTGTTTCCACTGTTTCCCCATCTATTTCCCATGAAGTGATGGGACCAGATGCCATGATCTTCATTTTCTGAATGTTGAGCTTTAAGCCAACTTTTTCACTCTCCTCTTTCACATTCATCAAGAAGCTCTTTAGTTCTTCTTTAGTTCTTCTTCGTTTTCTGCCAGAAAAGTGGTATCATCTGCATATCTGAGGTTATTGATATTTCTTCTGGCAATCTTGATTCCAGCTTGTCCTTCCTCCAGCCCAGCGTTTTTCATGATGTACTCTGCATATAAGTTAAATAAGCAGGGTGACAATATACAGCCTTGATGTACTCCTTTTCCTATTTGGAACCAGTCTGTTGTTCCATGTCCAGTTCTAACTGTTGCTTCCTGACTTGCATACATTTTTCTTAAGAGGCAGGTCAAGTGGTCTGGTATTCCCATCTCTTTCAGGATTTTCCACATAGAAATGCAAATCAAAACCATAATAAGATATCATTTCACACCAGTCAGAATGGCCATCTTCAAAAAGTCTACAAGCAATAAATGCTAGAGAGGATGGGGAGAAAAGAGAACGCTCTTGCACTGTTGGTGGGAATGTAAACTGACACAGCTATTATGGAAGATACTATGGAGATTCCTTAAAAAACTAGGAATAAAACCATCATATGACTCATTAATTTCACTCCTAGGTATATACCCTGAGAAAATTAAAATTGAAAAAGACACATGTATCCCGTTATTTATTGCAGCACTATTTACTATTTACAACAGCTAGAACATGGAAGCAACATAGATATCCATCAATAGATGAATGGATAAAGAGTTGTGGTACATATATACAATGGAATATTACTCAGCTATAAAAAGGAATGCATTTCAGTCAGTTCCGATGATGTGGATGAACCTAGAACCTATTGTACAGAGTGAAGTGAGTCAGAAAGAGAAAGATAAATATTGTATTCTAACATACATGTATGCAATCTAGAAAAATGGTACTGAAGAATTTATTTACAGGGCAGCAATGGAGAAACAGACATAGAGAATAGACTTTATAGACATGGGGAGAAGGGAAGAGAGGGTAAGATGTATGGAAAGAGTAACATGGAAACTTACATTACCATATGTAAAATAGATAGCCAATGGGAATTTGCTGTATGGCTCAGGAAACTCAAACAGGAGCTCTGTATCAACCTAGAGAGGTGCAATGGGGAGGGAGATGGGAAGGAGGTTCAAAAGCAAGGGGATGTAGGTGTACCTATGGCTGATTCATATTGAGGTTTGATAGAAATGAACAAAATTCTGTAAAGCAATTATCCTTTAATAAAAAAAGAAAATGAAAAAAAAAAAGATACCCTCTAAAAGTTAGATTTTTCATGACACAAAAAACATCTATTTTAACTTATAATAAAAATTATACTATCTTTATTTCAAAAAAAAAACAAAACATAAATACTGTAGAGAAAAAGAGGTTGTTTATTTATTTGTTGGTATTTACTTCCTTTATATGGAATCACATTCCATAAAAGATTCAGGATCATAAAGAGGCTTTAAGTTTTATTAGTCCCGTATACATGTGAAGATTTTTAACTTTTTTATTTAGGAGCTTCCCTGATAGCTCAGTTGGTGAAGAATCTTCCTGTAATGCAGGAGACCCCAGTTCGATTTCTGGTTTGGGAAGATCCACTGGAGAAGAGATGGGTTACCCACTCCAGCATTCTTGGGCTTCCCTTGTGGCTCAGCTGGTAAAGTATCCTCCTGCAATGCAGGAGACCTGGGCTCAATACTGGGTTGGGAAGATCCCCTGGAGAAGGGAAAGGCTACCCACTCCAGTATTCTGGCCTAGAGGTTGCATAGACTATACAGACTCCATGGGTCTCTGTACAGTTGCAAAGAGTCGGACAGATTTTTACCTTTTCTATTTAACACGATTTTATTTCTTTAATATTTGATCAGGAGCGAGCATGAATAGGAAGAACAGTGGGAATCTTGAAGGGGACGAGGAGGACAGGAATTGTACAGGTGGTTAAGGGAATTGAGAAGACTGGAGGCAGGTCACTCTGCTCACAGTTGTGTTCAGAGGTGGCTGTACATTCCTTGTATATTTCTTTATTCACATTTGAATCAAATTAGCAGCAGGTTTAGAAAGAATTCTTTGAGTTAAAGCGGAAGATCTGTTGGGCACATACCCTAAACATCTCTCTAGTTCCTACTTCATGTTAGCCACCATAATGCATTCTGGGAGTAGGGAAGAAAATCCACAAATAATAAGCAGACCCTGCTTTTGAATTTCCTCAAGGTTCTTAAAGCCTAATGTGAAAAAGTAGTCATAAAGAAAGATACATTTTAATGATAAGGTTAAGATGATTAATGATATGAGAGGGAAGCTCATGTGACTCTTATCAAATGAGGGAGAGAAGTATTGGAGTAGAGATGAGCTGGAAAACATTTACGAAAGTGTAGAAGTTGAACTAGAATGGTGAATATTTAAGAACATGAAATGGGAAGTTTGGAGACATGAGTATTTCAGTAGAAAGAAGTGATGTTTTTGTCAGGGAAGTAAAAAACACTGGACATGTAAGTTAACAACATTCAGTTTAACTGGATCAATGATTCTTAAACATCTTGGTCTTAGGTCACCTTTCCATTCTTTTGCCGGCCAGTTTTAATGCAGTATACTTGACATATAACATTCTATACATTTAAGGTGTACAATGTGATGATTTGATACATTTATACTTTGGGAAATGGGTACAATAAGGTTAGTTGATGCATCCATCAGCTCACAAAGTTACCTTTGTGTGTATGTGTGTGTTGAGAGCATTTAAGACCATCTCTCTTAGGAACCTTTAGGAATACAATGCAGGATATCCATACCCTACCCCTTCAGATCATGCTGGTAAATATCTGGGAGGCAGAAATCTTATTTATCCTTATATTAGATACTGTTTTATCTTTTATAAAGAACCTTTAGGTCATATTAGAGGGCTGAGAAATTTGTGTGATAAATTCTGAACAGCCATTGCTTACTCGAGGTGATACCTTCACTGCAATTCTGTCTGACCTAATTTGGAATGTTATAAGGGGAGCAGGACTGAATAACTTAAAAACAAAACTGTGTCCAATCTAGATCTGAAATTTGAGACTTGACCCCTGGCCAAAAAGCCAAATATCTAATTTTTTTTTAGAATTAGTTTCACTGAGCAAATAACATGTCTGTAAAAGTACCTTTTATCATCTAGTTTTCGAAGAGTGCTTTCATGTCCCTGAGGCAAAAATATCAAGCTTTGGACTTAGAATTTAACCACCACTTTGTTCCAAATCATGTAAGGGGAATTTCAACAAATATGCCAGTAGGGGGAACTGTTATTCAACAAATAATAACAGGACTGGGCTTTTTTCTGGGCAATAGGCGCAGACTGTAGAGACTCTCTATGGTGTGAAAATGTGATAACCTAACTGATAAAGAGTCTTGCATTGTTTTTTCTTGATGATTATCTTAGTCTACTTTAGTAAGTTATGTCTCCTCATGGTCAAGGGAAGTTGATTGCTAGGTGTAGTTAAAGATTATGACTCTGGCTGGAAATTAAGGTAGTAGAAAGATCAAATGAAGAGTGATAAATCCTTTAGAATAATTGATAGTTTGATTGACTGTGATTACCTCTGCTGGTTTCTAATTACTAGAAATCAGAAAGCTTTGCATTGATTAAAACATTTTAAGGCAGAATTTCTGAAACTATGCATAAAGACCACCTACATCAAAATCTCCAGAAGAGCTTGTTAAAAGTGCAGATTCTAAGGGTCTACCCAACCTATTGAATTAGAATCTGTGAGGGTTAAACAGAATACACATTTTTTAAAAAGATCTCCTAAATGGGTTTTTATGCATGATAACATAGAGAAGCCTTTTTTTTTTTTTTTTTGCCATCTCTTTAGGAGCTTGGAATAGAAAGCACCAAACTAAAAGTGATGAGCTGAAGTAGTTCTTCTCCTTAGGCCTCTTTGTTATGATCCTCTGCTTTCCTGGAGAGAATTGGGGAGGGGAGATTGAAGAGACAGGGACATAGGACTCTGGAAATCAAGAACCCCAAGATTTCACATTCAAGAATGTCAAAACCTGTCCATCAACCTGACCAGACCATGTTGCATGCCTGATAGAAATCAGGAAGTTAGCAACAAAGGAAGCCTCTTGCTTTCTGGTGTCACAGTGAGAACTTGATTAAACACTCAAGAATTGAAATGTAAAGCAATGCTTAGGCAACATGATATTTTGGTTGCTTCTTGATTTTTGTGTTTTAATGTGTAGTAATACTTTGTGGCAAATCAGGTGTGGCTCATCCTACCTATACTTTTTGAGCATGTTCTTGTAAGCTGAATATAAAGAGTTAAGTAAATATGGGCTAATGTTTCACCTTCAAAATATTTAAGAAGATTTGCTTAAGAAGAGGAAGGAAATTGAAAGATGGGGAACTTAAAATTAAAGGTCATCATTAACTTGATAGATGTAAAATAAAGGCCATAATGAATATTACTAAGTAGTTCAAACAGAAGCAAGAAAAGAGTAGGGTTTGGTAGAGAAAGGGTAGTTTGTTGAACTAAAACGCAGACACGTAAATAATAGAACATAAAGAAGCCTACTTTTCAATAAATCAGAAGTTCTAAAACCACGCTAAGCATGACTGTCCACTTATGTCAAGGATAAATTTATGAGCTGTAATTTTTTAAAAAACTATCTTCTTTAACTTTCTCTTTAGCAACATCCCTATCCTGAGTTATCCTATCCTCATTTTTCATCTCTAAATTAAAGAAAACACTGAAAATTTGGTGGAAATCCTTCTCTAAGAGACAAAATTTTTAATCTTTTAATACTCTTTAAAGTATTCTTTACGCTGGTGATGTTGAAAATTAAAATGAATGGGAATATTTCTCCACACTAAAATTTCAGCTAATTGAATCAGTTATGCTCTTAAGACAACAAATATGATTCTACCTTATCAATATAAGAGAAGAACAGATAATTGTCAATTTCATACTATAAAGATAAGTATTCAACTGTATATCATTAAGAAAGCTTTTAAGAAATTAACATTGAAACTAAGGACAATAGATGTTATAATAATTATGCCAAACTTTTATTGAGCACTCTCCATATTCAACAAATTATTCTAAGTAATTGATGTATCTATTCATTTAATAGAGATGGTGATGGACAGAGAGGCCTGGCATACTGTGATTCATAGGGTCACAAAGAGTCAGACATGACTGAGTGACTGAGCTGACTGACTGACTGACTGACTGACTCGTTTAATCCTAAATTATTCTAAGTGATTGATATATGTTAACTTATTTAATCCTAACAACCACCCTATATTATTATTGTTTATTTTTATAGTTGATAGAAAAGTTAAATCATTTGCTGAAAGTCACACAGTGTGTATGTGTATTCCTACCTAATCAGTTTGATTACAGACTCTATGCTTCACTATTTTAGTGACCCCATGTCACTAAAATAGTAGTTAAGCAATGCATAGTTTCATAGAGACTCATCTTTATGCATCTCTCTGAAGGCTAAATGAAAAATTTTAAGCTTAATTCTGAATTTCACAGAAAGTGTAAGGCCCTGGACTTGCACAGTACTGAAAGCAGCAGAACTTCTTGTAAGAACCATGATCAATGACTCTAAATATGTTGCCCGTTAAGTAGGAAATAAGATCTTATTAATTTAAGCCTCATTGTATAAATAATCATGGAGCCAACATTTACCTTTGTAATACCTACAAAATAATTGGGAATGAATGGATGAATGGCATGAGTAAAATTTCATGAAGAAATATTTAACTTGTTCATTAAGATGCATATTACATTTTGAATTTTAAAAGCAAGTATTTGCATATAATTAATATGCCTGCTGTAAATTAGTTACATCTATCCTAACTTAAGCTCAGTGAAACCTCTGCTTAGCAATTTTGGTAGCAATTCCATTGTTAGAATTATTATGTTATAAAACCATATGTAATTTAAAATGCTCTATAAGTCCATTTTTTCACTAATTCATATAGACTATACCCATTAATATTTAATATGTATTCCTGAATCGCTAGATTCAATGCTGTTTAATAGTTTCTTAACAACTTTCTTGGATTGCTCTTATAACTATTAATCATTTGATGCTTTTTATTCCTATGTTAGATAAACACATGCAATATTTATGGCAAAACATTGTACCCACACAGTATATTATGATAATTTGATCTCTGTTAACTCATGTATAACTTGTTCCTTTTAAAACATGAGATACTGATAAATAAGTTTCCCCTGGTCTGATTTATTGTTCTGTATTAATGAATTTATATTCTTTCATACTGTTCTACCTATTTAAAGACTTGCTATTGCTTTACAGAGTGAACACCTCACTCTTACATTCTGTATGACACCATAATTGACATGACATTACAGATAGACAGTGAAGATGGAAAAATAATGGTTTGGAAAGCTTTACATGCAATTCCTGGTGTGTGATGTTGGCAAGTGGTTTACAAAGTAAAATCATTTAGCATATCTCATTTAGGCAGTCTATCAAACAAAAGTTTTTTAAAAAGACAGCTATTGTACAAGAACACAGTATACATCTTTAAAAATGGTTGTGGAATAGAGTTTTAAATGTTTAACCCTCCAGAACTCAAATGTTTTTGTACCTCATTGAGGTAATAGATGCTCTATATTAAGGAAGATAAGCTGTTTAGACATCTCTTCATGTTTGAACACTTTGTTTCATAATTATTGGTAAAATGAGTTTTGTGAGACACACAGAATATGGATTGCTTCTGGTAAAGGCAAAATATGTTCAAACTCAGATCATTCTATAAGAAGTTTTTTCTGACAATATATATCTGATACTTATTATTTGAGACTTAATAAGATTATATGACTTTTAAGAGAAAAGGTAATCCCAGTATATTAATTATTTATCTCTTTTACACTGGGAATAAGTACATCTTTAAATGGAAATTTTTAATTTAGTTTCCAATTGTTAAATACACTTTTCAAAAAAATAAAGTCGATATCTACCATGTCTACAGTTCCCTGTTTCACTTCAGGCCAAAATAATAAAGGCACAAGCCAGAGGTGAATTGGTGTTTGCTCGTCAGATATTTATTGAACATCTACTATGGGCACAACCTTGTATTAGACGTGTTACATGTATGCTTCATTGTCTCAAATGCCTGTCTCTGGTTCATTTGATTGACGGTGCTGTGGCTGAATTGATTCTGGAAGCCTAAATAAGGTAGAGGAGCCTGGTGGGCTGCCGTCTGTGGGGTCGCACAGAGTTGGACATGACTGAAGCAACTTAGCAGCAGCAGCAGCAGTACACATGAGAAGATAATATGACTAAGGATGAAATCCTGAGGAATACATTTAAAAAGAGAGAGAGACTTCCCTGATGGTTCAGTTGGTAAAGAATCTACCTGCAAAGCAGGAGACCCAGGTTTGATCCCTGGGTCAGTAAGATCCCCTGCAGAAGGGAATGACTACCCACAACAGAATTCTTGCCTGGAAAATTCCAGGGACAGAGGAACCTGGTGGGCAATAGTCCATGGGTCAGACTCCACCAAACAACTAACTGGTATTACAAAGACCATCTCTTCCCCATGCCATTTGGACTCTATGGCTTCTGTCCTTCACGGTCTTACCAGTTGATTTGGCTCCCACACTATGTGCTCTCCTGGGAGACCACATTCAACCATTACCTGTTTGAACTTTTGCAGTGTGATAGAGACTTAATGTCTCTCTTTCTCCACACTTAAAACTCCTTCAAACCCAGCTGATATGTTCACTCATCTACAGAACTAAATTCAAATATTTATTTTCTAAATCTTCTCTGCTAAATTTTACTTTTTCACTTCATTTAACCCAGATATTTGAGAGAGGTCCTAGACTCCTTCTTCCTCCCTCTTCCATGTCTAATCAGCCACCAAGTAATATTAGTTAAAATCTGATATTTGACACTGTTCCAGAACCTGAAACAGCAATGTATTAGTGATCACTAATTTCTTTAGAATAAATGATTGACAAGGAAATGTTATTCCATTTCTTCTTTTCCCTGAGTTTCTTCCTTTGCCTTTTTGTCATCAGACCCCAAGCCAGGATGTTCTGAAACATCCTGATCCCAATATTAGCAACTCCTCCACATTCTTCCCCACATTGCTGCCACATGATGTTTTTGGAATGGAAATACAATCATGCATCAAATACACATCATACACCTTCAAAATTTCATACAACAAAGTCTAGACTCTTTGGTGTAGCATATAAACTTGAAGGAGTGTAAGAGCCTGCATCGTTCACTTCCAGCCTGCAATTACAGCTTCACCTCTTTTCTTTGCAGGTATCTCGTGATATAGTTAAAGTTCTAAATATAGGTGCCTCTGTTTTCTCCCCACCTTGTCTCCCTGTAACTTTATTCCGAGCTTTCCGCTCTCCTTGCCCTGCTTTCTTCATTTCATTTACCTGATGGACTCCTATTTCTCCTGCAAGCTTCAGTTTTACACATCTCCCCCTTTGTCAAAACGCTGTGCTATGCTGTGCTTGGTCGCTCAGTCCTATCCGACTGTGATCCCATGAATTGTAGCTGGCCAGGGTCCTCTGCCCATGGGGATTCTCAAGTCAAGAATACTGGAATGGGTTGCCATGCCCTCCTTTAAGGGGTCTTCCCAACCTAGGCACCAAACCCAGGTCTCCCACATTGCATGTGGATTCTTTACCATCTGAAACACCAGGGAAGCTCAAGAATACTGGAGTGGGTAGCCTACCCTTTTCCAGGGGATCTTTCTGACCCAGGAATTGAACCAGAGTCTCCTGCATTGCAGGTGGATTCTTTACCAGCTGAGCTACCAGGGAAGCCTTGTTAAACCTTTATTCAGGCCCTTAAGGAAGAGGGCATGGCAACCCACTCCAGTATTCTTCCCTGGATAATCCCCATGGACAGTAGAACTTGGCAGACTTCAGTCCATGAGGCTGCAAAGAGTTGGACACAACTGAGTAACTAAGCACAGCACAGGCCCTTAAATAAATTTACTTTGTTTGCTTTATTATGATAATTATAGCAGTATATTTTTCATGTTTGTGTCCAAAGTCAATGAGAAATACATTTCCATTCCTTAAATTTTGGTATTCCTGTCACCTATCATGATATGTAACACATAGTGTTTGTCTCTCAGTCACGTCAGATTCTTTGTGTCCTTATGGACTGTAGCCCACCAGGCTCCTCTGTCCATGGAATTCTCCAGGCAAGAATACGGAGTGTGCAGCCATTCCCTTCTCCAGAGGATCTTCCCAACCCAAGGATCAAACCCAGGTCTCCTGCATTGCAGGCAGATTCTTTACCATCTCAGGGATTAATAAATGCCATTGAATGAATGAATGAATAAATGTGCTCCAAGACAATAGTAGTGGAGTTCTGATTTACATTTATTTGTTTTTATTAAAAAATAATTGCAACTATATTAAGTGCTTATTTTTTGTTGAACATTATACATATTTTATTTAGTCCTTAAAATAATCCACAATATATTGTCTTTATCTTAGGGATGAGGAACTCTAAGGCTAAAAGAAATTAAGTAACGTCTCAAAATCTAATCTCTAGTAAATTGCAGGGATCTAAAAAAAATCTTCTAAACTCTATAGTTACAGTTCTAAATATGTTTGTATGTGAATTATGTATCATGACATCATCTCAGACAGAATCTCCTCTGATGGCTCTATGTAAGATAGCAACCCAGCCTCTTGTTATCTGTTCCCATTACCTGCTTTATTGTTCCTCATTCTTCCTCATACAATTAATATCTGGCAGTTTCTTATAGATTATTGTCCATAACTCCCTATGATAATATAAGTTCTTGGCATCCAAGGCTTTGAATTGTACCCAGCTGTGGCACAGAGTTTACCACATAGTACCTACACAATTGACCATCTGGTGATGTCTATGTGTAGAGTCTTCTCTTGTGTCGTTGGAAGAGGGTTTTTGTGCATTCTCTTGGCAAAACTCTATTAGCCTTTGCCCTGCTTCATTCTGTACTCCAAGGCCAAATTTTCCTGTTACTCCAGGTGTTTCTTGACTTCCTACTTTTGCATTGAGTCCCCTATAATGAAAAAGGCATCTATTTTTGAGTGTTAGTTTCTAGGTCTTGTAGGTCTTCATAGAACCATTCAACTTCAGCTTCTTCAGCATTACTGGTGGGGCATAGACTTGGATTACTGTGATATTGAATGGTTTGCCTTGGAAATGAACAGAGATCATTCTGTCATTTTTCAGATTGCATCCAATACTTCATTTCAGACTCTTTTGTTGACTATGATAGCTACTTCATTTCTTCTAAGGAATTCTTGCCCACAGTAGTAGATATAATGGTCATCTGAGTTAAATTCATCCATTCCAGTCCATTTTAGTTCGCTGATTCCTAGAATGTCAATGATCACTCTTGCCATCTCCTGTTTGACCACTTCCAATTTGCCTTGATTCATGGACCTAACATTCCAGGTTCCTATGCAATATTGCTCTTTACAACATTGGACTTTGCTTCTATCACTAGTCACATCCACAACTGGGTGTAGTTTTTGCTTTGTCTCCATCCCTTCATTCTTTCTGGAGTTATTTCTCCACCAATCTCCAGTAGCATTTGGGGCACCTACTGACCTGGGGAGTTCATCTTTCAGTGCCCTATCTTTTTACCTTTTCAATACTGTTCATGGGGTTCTCACGGCAAGAATATGGAAGTGGTTTGCCACTCCCTTCTCCAGTGGACCACATTTTGTCAGAACTCTCCACCATGACCCATCCTGGGTGACCCTACATGGCGTGGCTCATAGTTTCATTGAGTTAGGCAAGGCTGTGGTCCATGTGATCAGATTGGTTAGTTTTCTGTGATTGTGGTTTTCAGTCTGTCTGCCCTCTGATGGAGAAGGATAAGAGGCTTATGGAAGCTTCATGATGGGAGAGACTGACTGAGGGGAAACAGTCTTATTCTGATGGGTGGGGCCATGCTCAGTAAATCTTTAATCCAATTTTCTGTTGATGGGCAGAGCTCTGTTCCCTGGCTGCTATTTACCTGGGGCCAAACTATGGTGTTCGCAAAGAGTCGGACACGACTGAGCACCTTCACTTCACTTCACTTCAAACTATGGTGGAGATAATGAAGATAATGGTGATCTCCTCCAAAAGATTCCATGCATGTACTCTTACACTCACTGCCCCAAACCCTGCAGCAGGCTACCACTGAGCCACGTCTCTGCTGGAGACTCCTAGACACTCACAGGCAATTCTGGGTCAGTCTCTTGTGGGGTCAACTGCTCCTTTCCTCTGGGTCCTGGTGCACACAAGGTTCTGTCTGTGCCCTCAAGAGTCTATTTCCCAGTCCTGTTAAGTCTGGCAGCGCTATGGTGGGTAATGGTGACCTCCTCCAAGAGGACTTATGCCATACCCAAGTCTGCTGCACCCAGAGCCACGGTCCCTGTGACAGTCCACTGCGGACCCGTACCTCCACAGGAGACACTCAACACAGTTCTGTCTCGGTCTCTGTGGGGTCCCTGGGTCCTGGTGCACACAAGATTTGTATGAGCCCTCTGAGCATCTCTGGTGGGAATGGGGTTTGATGCTAAATGCAAATTCACCCCTCCTACCATCTTGCTGGGGCTTCTCCTTTGCCCCTGGGCGTGAGGTATCTCCTCACAGCTGCTCCAGTGCCATGCAGCCACAGCTCAAGCACCTACCATCTTGCTGGGGTTTCTCTGACCTTGGTCATGGAGTATCTCCTCATGGCAGCTCCAGCGCTGCACAGCCAACAAAGATGGAGAAGCTATATACAGTTAGCTAAAAAAAAAAATAAAAAAGACTGGGAGCTGACTGTGGCTCAGATCATGAACACTTTATTCCCAAATTCAGACTTAAATGGAAGAAAGTAGGAAAAACCACTAGATCATTCAGATATGACCTAAATCAAATCCATTTTGATTATACAGTGGAAGTGACAAATAGATACAAAGGATTAGATCTCATAGACAGAGTACCTCATGGACTATGGACAGAGGTTCGTGACATTGTACAGGAGACAGGGATCAGGACCATCCCCAAGAAAAAGAAATGCAAAAAAACAAATTGGCTGTCTGAAGAGGTCTTAGAAATAGCTGTGAAAAGAAGAGAAACCAAAAGCAAAGCAGAAAAGGAATGATATACCCATTTGAATGCAAAGTTCCAAAGAAGAGCAAAGAGAGATAAGAAAGCCCTCCTTGGTGATCAGTGCAAAAAAATAGAGGAAAACAATAGAATGGGAAAGACTAGAGATTTCTTCAAGAAAATTAGAGATACGAAGGGGACGTTTCATGCAAACATGGGCTCAAAAAAGGACAGAAATGGTATGAACCTAACAGGAGAAGATACTAAGAAGTGGTGGCAAGAATATACAGAAGAACTATCCAAAAAAGATCTTCATGACCCAGATAATCATGATGGTATGATCATTCAACTAGAGCCAGACATCCTGGAAGGTAAAATCAGGTGGGCCTTAAGAAGCATCACTATGAACAAAGCTAGTGGAGATGATGGAATTCCAGTTGAGCTATTTCAAATCCTGAAAGATAATGCTGTGAAAGTGCTACACTCCATATGCCAGCAAATTTGGAAAACTCAGCAGTGGCCACAGGACTGGAAAAGGTCAGTTTTCATTCCAATCCCAAAGAAAGGCAATGCCAAAGAATGTTCAAACTATCATGCAGTTGCACTCATTTCACATGCTAGTAAAGTAATGCTCAAAATTCTCCAAGCCAGGCTTCAGCAATATGTGAACCGTGAACTTCCAGATGTTCAAGCTGGTTTTAAATAAGGCAGAGGAGCCAGAGATCAAATTGCCAACTTCTGCTGGATCATGAAAAAAGCAAGAGAGTTCCAGAAAAACATCTATTTCTGCTTTATTGACTATGCCAAAGCCTTTGACTGTGTGGATCACAACAAACTGTGGGAAATTCTGAAAGAGGATGGAATACCAGACCACCTGACCTGCCTCTTGAGAAATTTGTATGCAGGTCAGGAAGCAACAGTTTCCTGAACATGGAGCAACAGACTGGTTGCAAATAGGAAAAGGAGTGCGTCAAGTCTGTATATAGTCACCCTGCTTATTTAACTTATATGCAGAGTACATCATGAGAAATGCTGGGCTGGGGGAAGCACAAGCTGGAATCAAGATTGCCAGGAGAAATATCAATAACCTTAGATGTGCAGATGACACCACTCTGATGGCAGAAAGTGAAGAACAACTAAAAAGCCTGTTGATGAAAGTGAAAGAGGAGAATGAAAAAGTTCATGGCATCTGGTCCCATCACTTCATGGCAAATAGATGGGGAAACAGTGAAACACTGACAGACTTTATTTTGGGGGGCTCCGAAAACACTGTAGATTGTGACAGCAGCCATGAAATTAAAAGATGCTTACTCCTTGGAAGAAAATTTATAAGCAACCTAGACAGCATATTAAAAAGCAGAAACATTACTTTGTCAATAAAGGTCTATCTAGTAAAGGCTATGGTTTTTCCAGTGGCCATGTGTGGATGTGAGAGTTGGACTATAATGAAAGCAGAGTGCAGAAAAATTGAATCTTTTGAACTGTGGTGTTGGAGAAGACTCTTGAGAGCCCCTTGGACTACAAGGAGATCCAACCAGTCAATCCTAAAGGAAATCAGTCCTGAATATTCATTGGAAGGACTGATGTTGAAGCTGAAACTCCAATACTTTGGCCCCGTACTGCAAAGAGCTGACTCATTTGAAAAGACCCTGATGCTGGGAAATATTGAAAGCGGGAGGAGAAGGTGACAACAGAGAATCAGATGATGGATGGGATCACCGACTTAGTGGATATGAGTTTTAGTAAACTCCGGGAGTTGGTGATGGACAAGGAGACCTGGCTGCAGTCCATTGGGTCGCAAGGAGTCAAACACAACTGACTGACTGAACTGAACCCACACAATAGTCATTTTGTGAATGAATGAAAAGCTAGTAGCCATGCTGTTTTCTGGTAAGTATGAAGTTAAGCAAGTGTATTCTTCTTTTAAAAAAAAATTATAAAAATCGAACTTTACAATACTGTGAATTGGATAGTAAATTGGCCAAAAACTTTTTAAATCTTTAAATAATTATATATTTATAGGAACTTGCAAAATCAATACAGAGAAATCCTAATCATCCTTTAAGAGAGTAAATTTTTATTTTGCAAAGGAATGTTGAATATGCTGTTCCTATATGTAAAAATTCCTTAGGGCACTTAGGATATAATTTTATTTCTGTGCATCTTTTCAGGATAATTTTGAAATGAAACTCTTACAACAGTTGCACTCTATGGAACTCAAGGCCTAATTCAGCAAGGGTATCAAATGAATAGGCTTTCCTTAGCATTCATTCATACTGCTATAAAATTGCCATTATATTTGCAAAAATAAATTTCACAGTTATTGTATTTGCAGCTGGTGTCTGGCAATGATCATGATCCTGCCTTATTTAATATCTATGATTAAATCACCAAAAGAGATTCATAATGTGGACCCTGTGCCTTTTCCCTTATGTCCTCTGAAATTATTATAGCAGGAACGACTAGTAACTTCCTTATATAAAGCTTTACAGAGGTAAAAATAAAGTAGAAAGATTTCTCCTTAGCATCTTTTTTGCCTGCTCCTCCAGCTATATAATCTATAAATTATTCTTCAAGCATGTTTTGAAAATAGCTAAGTATATTTTATATTTACGTAATATTTTATAAATGCCTCATATTTTTACCTATTCTTTTGATGGTATTTAAGAAAATAAAATTACTTCACAGTCATGATGTTCTGCTCTAGCTTATAGAAAGTAGTCTGTCTTTTTACATTGTCAAGTTAATGAAAAATATGGCCCATGTTACCCTTTGTCCTTTAAATGTCAATTGTTGGGTAAAATATTTCTTTGCCATACAGAAATACATTTTAAAATATTTATCCAGTTGGTTTTCCTCTTCTGTCTGTCCCAACAATATGTTTGTGCAAGTAGGAGACAGTTCAAGAATCAGGAGCTTCTCCTAGTGAAAAATAATACTTATTAAGGAAATCATGTTCCACTGCCTTTAATTTCAGATGTCAGTTTGATTGATCCTGTGTTCCTTTTATGAAATGCAGTATATGTGAAATGCAGAACTATTTTTAGTTACTCCAGAGCACAAAAGACAAATCGAATTATTTCATACAAAGACATTATAGTTTATGTTATTTGACAAACACGGTTGATGTGGAACATGCATTTTGTCCACTTCACTAATAATTTAAAGTAAAGTGTTCATACTCTGATAAAAGCCTAATTATTTGACACTCTTCAGTGTTACCTCCTCTGCTCTTCCCCAATATCATATTGGACACCTGCGGACCTGGAGGACTCATCTTTTGGTGTCATATCTTTTTGGCCTTTTATACAGTTCATGAGCTTGTCATGGGAAATGAAAACAGTTTGATTTTCTTTTGGCAATTTAGTCATAGATATTAAAGAAAGCAGAATCATGATCACTGCCAGCCGCCAACTTCAAATACAACAAAAGGGGAAATCCAGAGATCTCTTTTAGGAAAATTGGAAGCATCAAGGGAGCATGCCACCCGAAGATGGGCACAATAAAGGATAAAAAATGGTAGAGACCTACTAGATGCTGAAGAAGAAATGGAAAGAATACATGGAAGGACAATATGAAAAAAGATCTTAATAAATCTGATTACTATGATGGTGTGGTTAGTCACCCAGAGTCAGACATTCTGGAGTGTGAAGTCAAGTGGGCCTTAAGAGGCACTGCTGTTAGTAAGGCTAGTGGCTGCAATGAAATTCCAGCAGAACTATTCAGATGCCTAAATGAGGATGTCATGAAGGTTTTGCATTCATTATGTCAGTAAATCTGGAAGACCCAGCAGTGGCCAAGGACTGGAAAAGGTCAATCTTCATCCCAGTTCCTAAGAAGGGTAGTACCAAAGAATATGTTAACCATCAGACAATTGCACTCATTTGCCATGCTAGTAAGGTCATGCTTAAAATCTTTCATGCTAGGCTTCAGCATCATGGGAACCAAGAACTTCCAGGTGTCTAAGATGGGTTTTGGAGAAGGCGATGGCACCCCACTCCAATACTCTTGCCTGGAAAATCCCATGGATGGAGGTGCCTGGTAGGCTGCAGTCCAGGGTCACGAAGAGTCGGACACGACTGAGCGACTTCACTTTTGCTTCTCACGTTCATGCATTGGAGAAGGAACTGGCAACACACTCTAGTGTTCTGCCTGGAGAATCCCAAGGATGGGGGAGCTTGGTGGGCTGCCGTCCATGGGGTCGCACAGAGTCAGACAGGACTGAAGCGACTTAGCAGCAGCAGCAGCAGCAAGATGGGTTTTGAAAAGGAAGAGGAGCTAGAGATCAAATTGCCTACATTCACTGGATTATCGAGAAAACAAGGGGATTTCAGAAACATCTATCTCTGTTTCATTGACTACATTAAAACCTTTGGCTGTGTGGAACTGTGGAAAGTTCTTAGAGACATGGGAATACCAGACCATCTTACCTGTTTCCCGAGAAACCTGTATGCGGGTCAAGAAGCAACAGTTAGAATGCTGTATGTAACAACTGATTGGCTCAAGATTGAGAAAAGAGTATGACAGGGCTGTCTGCAGTCACCCTGTTTGTTTAACCTATATGCTGAGCACATCATGAGAAATTCTGGGCTGGATGAGTTACAAGCCAGAATCAAGTTAGGCAGGAGAAACAAAAACCTCAGATAGGCAGATGATACCACTCTAACGGCAGAAAGTGAAGAGGAACTAAAGAGCTTCTTGATGAGGGTGAAGGAGAAGAGTGAAAGAGCCGACTTACAACTAAATATTAAAAAAAACTAAGATCATGGCATCTGGCCCCATTACAGCATGGCAAATAGAAGGAGAAAAGGTGGAAGTAGTGACAGATTTCCTCCTCTTCGACTCCAAAATCACTGCAGATGGTGACTGCAGCCTTAAAATCAGAAGATGGTTGCTTCTTGGCAGGAAAGCAATGACAGAGACAGTGTGTTGAAAAGCAGAGATATTACTTTGCTGACGAATGTCCATATCATCAAGACTATGATCTTCCCAGCGGTCATGTACAGTTGTGAGAGCTGAACCATAAAGATGGCAGAATGCCAAAGAATTGATGCCTTCAAACTGTGGTGCTGGAGAAGACTCCTGAAAGCCCCTTAAACAGCAAGGAGATCAAACCAGTCAATCTTAAGGAAGATCAACCCTGAATATTCACTGTGGGGACTGATGCTGAAGCTGAAGCTGCAGTATTTTGGTCATCTGATGTACACAGACAACTCTTTGGAAAAGTCTCTGATGCTGGGAAAGATCAAGAGCAAAAGGAGAAGAGGGCATCAGAGGATGAGATGGCTGGATGGCATCACCGATACAATGAACGTGAACTTTGGCATACTCTGGGATATGGTGAGGGACAGAGAGGCCTGGCATGATGCAGTCCATGGGATCGCAAAGAGTCAGACACGACTAGACAACTTAGCAACAACAAAAGTGTTATCTCACTAGGTTAGCCTTGTGCTTTATAGTTGAATATATAGTAATAAACACACAGAGGAGCCATTTTTTAAAATGTGTGAATGGTTGAAATATCATTTTATTCATGTAGTAACAGTGTTTATTGAATATTTGTGCATGCTGAAAGCTGGGATTCTAGTAGTGATATATCCTCTATCCCTAAGAAATTTGCAAGTAAATCATCAACTAACCATAACTACTGAGGCTTCATGAGCAGTGTGATTACCTTAATTAGCGTGAGCTCAGTCTATAGACAGAACACCCAAGCTTTCTAGGTTTCCTTTGAAGGAATATACTTCCTAAAAGTGGTATTTCTCCAGCTTTTCCAGGCATTAACGTCACCTTGAGCAGAGGTTCCAGGCTCTTCCCATGAAGTCTCTGATCAGTAGGTCTGGGAGGTGCTGGGCTACAGAATCTGTATGTATAAGTGGCCCCAGTGATACTGATCTGGAAAGTTTAAGATATAGACTGAATATCAAGTATCAGTTATGCAAGATGAGTAAGTTTAAGAGATCTGCTGTACAAAATAACACCTATACTTAGCAATAAGGTGTTGTGAGTTTCAATATCTGTTAATAAGATGAATCTCATGTTAAGTATTCTTATCACAAAACAAAACAAAGGGACACAGTAAACTCTGGGAGTTTTGGGGTACATCTGTTACTCTGATTGTAGGTATGTGCCCAGAAAAATGCATCTCTTTTCTTTAAAATTCAGATTAACCACATCTCTTCCTGGAAACCTTTGCCAAACTTTCACCGCACCCAGTGGAGTTGATTGCTTCCTCCTTAAAATTACACTGAGACTTATGTGACACCATTATTCACAGAATATAGTAACTAACTCCTGTGTCTTCAGGTTTGCCTTGTCTCTTAAACCATATAGGGTCTATGACAGCTCCTAGCAACTGTATAGTCCTTGGAATATAGTACATGCATAATTTAGTGTTTATTGAAATATACAAAAGTTCTAATCTTACAGTTTAAAAAAATTCACTGGGAGTTTTTTAAAAACCTATGATAATTCACTATAAAAGATAATCTTAAGATTCATTTTTAAAATTACAAACAATGTTTTACAATTTAAAATTTAGTTATAGCTAGTTACTCATCCTATTTGTGACTTTCTAATTTTAATATTTACTAGCTATCTTTTACTGAGCATAAACTCACCCCCAATGGCAGAGAATTTTCTAGAAATCTAGTATTTATTCTATAGTCTCACCTATGAGAGATATTTAGAGCTTGCAGCAGTCAAGTTAGAGAAAGTCTGTTTCAGGTGCTATAACATAATTTTTAAAGTAAATAAAACTGCTAAGGAGAGTGAAAGCAAGCTGAGAAAAGTGAAGTCAATTATTACAAACTTGGGGGAGGGTTATATATTTTGTAAGAGGGTTTACAAGGCAACTTATTAAAAAATAGACTACAGATTTTATAAATTCTTCAGTTATTTGTAATAATAAGAATGGTTATCTATATCAAGAGAAATGAATCCAAGACAGATTCTAAAATGTGTACCATGTTAAATTAAAATGCTATTTTTTCCTAATCAGGAATTTAAGTCAATATTTTACTTGGCTCAAGAATGGAATTTTTTTATTAAGAGACCTACCATATGCTATTCTACTTCTGGGTATTTATTTGAAAAATAAAAACACTAATTCAAAATATATATCCACACCCATGTACATTGCCAGCATTATTTACAATAGTTGACATAGGGATGCAACCTACATGCCCATGGACAGATGAATGGATAAGGATCTGGTATTTATATGAAATGGAATATTACTCAGCCAAAAAAGATGAAATCTTACAACTCATAACAACATAGATAGACCTCAAGCATATTATGCTAAGGGACATAAGTCTGAGAATGATGATCATATGTGGAATTTAAAAAAAAAAAACACAGCAAGACAAAAACAAACATGTAGATATGGAGAAAAGATTGGTGTTACCCGAAAGGAGGAGAAGTGGGGAGAGGGCAAAATGGGTAAAGGAGGTTAATTTTATGGTGATGAATGGGAGCTAGACTTTTGATGGTGAGAACTCTGTAGTGTATACAAAGCTGAATTATAATGTATGTATGAAATTTATATACTGTTATAAGCCAATGTTAGTTTAAAAAATAGAATTTTTTCCTGAGGACCTGGAGACATTTTATAAACTATATTTAGCTGTTTTGTTTAGAAGAGTTTTGCAAATACAAAGTGTTATAAAATATATGAAGGATAAATATAAACATTTCCCAAAATAAAGAGTACCTTTTTCCTCAGGTTAGAAAGTTAGAATATTACACTGATAAAATACTAGGAGCCTTGCAGTAGTTCATTTGCTTGAGAGAAAAGCACCAGTTTTTACTACTTTGAAATGTTTTCCTGTGAGATCAAATATATATATATATATATATATATAACTATTATATATAACTTTATATAACATGTATAACTTATATGTAACTATATATATATATATATATATATATATATAACTATTTGATTAGTAGTTGTGGAAAAAAATTTGAAATGTCCATTACTTCATAGAATCAAATTGCCTATAAATAAACATACCTTTAAATGTTACTCATTTTCTGTAACCAAATGGCATTTATTGTCTTATTTCTTTAAGCAAGGCATTCTACATTTACATTAATACCTAAGGGTTTTAATTTTATAATGACCCCAGGTGAAAAATTAAGGGAACATTTCCACTTGATTGACTCTAATATTTGACTCAGTTGTAATTTACATCCTTTTTAAAATCTATTATAAAATACAAAATATACTCCCCATGGCTCGCAGTGGATGTGTGTGAATATGTATGCAATGATGGAGGTGAGGGGAGGTTGGAAGCTGATGATTATAAGAGAATGTAAAGATTTTGAGATCTAGCATTTATAGCATTAGCATATCTTACAGAGTCCCATAATTAACACATCTACCTTTATAAGATTCATTATTTCAACTAACAACAAGAGAATGAATTTTCTTTTTTGTGGAGATACTTTCTTACTGTATAAAATATTTAGAAGGAAATTGAAAAAATAAATAATGCCCTTGATAAGGAAAAAATCCTGAAAAAGAAGCACAAATACTCTGAGAGATTTACTGAGATAGTAACCTCAGTTTAAAGCTCATGCTCATATTCATGTTGTTTCATACAGACTTCTCTAGGCCATTTCTTCTTCAATCAGTTATTTTGTTTACTCATAGCATTAGACTCTTCAGAAGTACTCCATGTACTGGGTCTTTATATGTTACAAACTCATACTTACACACCCTTGGAAAGTTGCTTTTGCTATTAAAATCCAGTTATTCATTCACTTTGAAATTGAGAAGTAAAACTCTCTCTCTTCACAAAATACATGAATCTTACATACAGAAAATCTGAAGGAATTCACTTAAAAAAACTACAAAATATGCAAGGTCAGCAAGATCATGGGAAACAAGAGCAATATACAAAATCAATTATATTTCTATACATTTGCAACAAACAATCCAAAATTGAAATTAAGAAAATTGTTCCATTCAAATTTGGAGAAAAACACTTTTGCTCTTGGGAAGTTGGTTTGTATATATTCTAGGACTAGAGTTTTAGGTAAGGAAGTGCTAGGATAAAATTAGGTGTGTATGCTCATTCGTGTCTGACTCTTTGTGGTCTAGAGACTGTAGCTTGCCAGGGTCCTCTGCCCACAGAATTTTCAAGACAAGAATACTGGAGCAGGTTGCCATTTCCTTCTCCAAGAGATCTTTCCCCACCTAAGGATCAAGCTCACATCTCTTGCATCTCCTGCATTTCAGGTGGATTCTTTACCAGCTGAGCCACCAGGGAAGCCAGACTATAATTAACCTGGAGCAAATAATCCCTAGGACTCTTTGGGTCTCTAAATTCAAGGTTTACTAGACAGATTTATAGAGGGTTCTCTTTGTGAGTCTAGGGGAAGAATCATTCTTTTTGTTTTTTTCTCTGCAAAATAATACATTTCTACATAGAATTTCAAGCAGAAATTGGATATATAACATGTTCTTAATAAATATGTGTTTATTGACTAATGTATTAATAAATTGATAACACTTACTAATAAATGTGTTAATTGACTCCAGTAATATTTAGTTAAGTGCCAAAGTTCACACAACATTCAGTGATGAAATTACTTCTTTGAATTTGATAGTTGTATATACTACTTTCAGTATCAGTTTGTTTTCTTCATTGATTTGGTTTCAAGCAAACACCAATGTTATTTATGTTAAACAAATGAAATTATTTAATCTACCCGTGAATATTATCTGTAATTAGTTTCACACCATATATCCATTCTTCTAATCTTAAGATATAAGCACAGTCTTTTTATGTCAAAACCAGAAAACTGAAAGCTGACACGTTGATTTAATTTAAAGGAGGGGTGGGGGGAAACCTTAAGACTCTGCATGGCCAATAAGGTCCCCAGACTTTATCATCCAGCTGTTTTTAATTACTGTCAGTGGTAACAACAGTAGAGAACACTTCATAATTTCAGGGATGTACAGGCTGGTATACTTCCTGTTTCAGAGACTGTGCTATCTTATTTCTGTAAAGCAAACCTAATTTTACAATTCTCTTCCTTAACAGATAGTAATGGCTCCTCCTACCCCTTCCCATTAATTGATAGTAATTCTGGTGTTTACAGTATGGTCCATGAGGCCTTAAAGAATTTCCACTTCACTTTCTACCTCTCAACCAATAGGCCTGATGCTTCTTCCAAACTCAAATTTCCAAATATACCAACTTTCTGTCTTTGAAAATGTTGCCTTTACCTGGAATAATTTTCCCTCTTCTCTTTGTTTAGCAAATTCTTATTTATCTTTTTTTCCCACCTAGCTCAAATATTTTATTCTCTTTAAAGCTTCTTTACATGCCTCAGTGAGAGCCAGTTTATCTCTCCCCTTGTCACTTTGTATAATGAATGTATTCAGTGTTTTAGGTGGTTAAATATTCCTTGACTTAGTTGTTTATTTGTATCTTGTTTTGTTTTAATTTAGAATTTTGAGAGAGCCTTTGTCTCTCTCTGGAAATATTGTGGCCTATCAGACATTATTTATCTCTCTGCTTGAAAAATGTATTTGTAAACTTACTCTGAAAAAGAGACAGACCTAACTGTTGAATTAGATAATTCTGAATCCTGAAAAAATGGAAGTCATGTACATGAGTATTCTTAGATTCTCTGGGCTTTCAGTAGGCCAAGAGAAAAATGGAATCAAACTTTCATTTCTTCATTGTCAAATCCTAATCTTGAAATTTAATATATAAATGTCAGTAATGTTTGACTGAGTGAACTCCGGGAGTTGGTGATGGACAGGGAGGCCTGGGGTGCTGCGATTCATGGGGTTGCAAAGAGTCGGACACGACTGAGCAACTGAACTGAACTGAACTGAATGTTTGACTAGAAAAATGATAAAACTAAACTTTTAGCAACAATATTGCCCTTGATAGTAATAAGCTTAGAAAAATTGTTAGGGGAAAACTCAGAATCCTAAAGGGCTGACTAGTTATCTGATTTCAATGCAAGCTAGGGAAAATGTGAGACACGATAGTATTGTCTAAGAAGAAGTTAACATGCACACCGCAGGATGATAGTTTATACCAAGTACTGAGAGAACATGATGTAGCCCAGTACATCCTTGTGTGCCTCCCCAGCCCACACCCAAGGAAAGGATCATTTAGCATAAAGAACCAGAGCAGAGATAACAAGGGAACCCTTTTCACCTAAGAAAACTCTTCCTTAGAACTAAGACCTAAGACATTTAAAGAAGGCTCGTAGACTTCTGTCTTCTCTTTGGAGCACTGCTGGTCAGAGATTTTCCCTGTCTCATGAGCTTGCTGGGCCTTCAACAACTGCCTTCCTCTTTCATGTCATCCATCTCTACTTTCAATGTTTTAATTCCTTAGCTTCAATGATAATGTTTTCTTGAACATATGCACTCATTTCTTCAATTAATGCTTGTGATTAAACTTGGCTGGACTCTCTTTATAAACTTCTCCCCTAATAGTAACACTCAGCCCTGCCTACGTTTTTTCTCTCACCACCATAGGGTCCACAGCACAGAAATTATTGCCATTACTTTCAATATATATCATAGCTAAATGTATATACATATGCATTATAGCTAATTATACTCAGAAAAATATTTTCCTCTTTGTGTGCATTATTTTGTATATTTTTTCATCTGTTTTCTACCTTCCTTCACTTCATTTCCATTCTTTTCTTTCTCCTGTAAAATATAGACTTGCCCCCTATAAGCAAGAAACTCTATCAGATATTAAAGATACAACATTAGGTAAGACACACTTTTCTGCTCTTTAAGGTATCTTGTTTTATGGGGATGTACTCAAAGAAATTATGCAAGGCCTAGAGAATCCCCTAACAAAGGGTTTGATACTAGTTTTATTATGTAACCTGTTCCTTCCATGCCAGAATAATTACCTTCACTTTGCTCTTCACTGATTTGCCAGAATTAAAGTCAACAGTCTGAATCACCTGTCCCTTAAATTAGAAGAGATTGATTACTTATAATTCATAGGATACTCATTCCAACCAGAAGCCCATCTATCAGTAAAGACAGCATCCCAGATGCTTCTGCTCTCTATGATCAGCTGGGCATCTAAATTATAATAACATCCTGGAAAGGACATTCCAAGCATAGGAAACAGCATGTATGAGGTGAGCAATAATAAATTATTGAGCATTTAGTAAGTGCCAGGCAATGCTCTAAGCACTGAACATACATTATCCAGTTAATCATCTTAACCACCTTGTAAGACAGGCACAGAGAAGCTAAATGATATATATAACTTCATACAGCTGGTGAATGACATGGCCACACTTTGAACTAAGCACTTGACCACTGCTTTATACTGTTCCTGACTTTGAGAGTTTGATTTGAGAATTAAGACAGGATTCTGGACAGCTTCCATTTTTGTGGGGGACAGAGCTCGGGTAACATGGTATTATTAGTGAAAATAAGAAATAGGAGGAATGAGCTTGGCAGAAGGGTAAATGTAATCTTATATGTAGATATTCAACTCAAAATGACCAGTGGACTCAGAGGAAAGTTTGAGACTAAGTTTGTATAAGCTCTCAGCATATGTAAAACAATGCATTGTGGAGGGTTACAAAAAAGACTATGCAGAAAACAAAGATAATATTTGTGGGGATGAACCTGCAGGAAGATTACCATCTGACAGGTGAGTGAAGGAATTAGAATCACATAAAGAAAATAAGCAGATTGAAAAGTAAGAAAAAAACAAGGAAACTTTGCACCATGGAAGTAAAGACTTTCTTGGGCTATATTCTTTCTCCTGAAACTTTTGCGATCAATGATTGTCAAGAATGTATTATTTATTATACTATGAATACAGCATTGACCTCAAGCTACAGAGAAACATATTAACTTTTAAATTTATGATCTCATAGCAGTGTCAGAGGGCACAGAGCTTACATTTAATTATATCCTCCCCTGTAATAAAAAGAAAAATGTTTTCACCCATTCTTTGAGTCCCCTGGTATTATTGATTGCTTTTGTAGAATCTTAAGATTCTTAACCTAATTTTATGCTCTGTATTTTCTCAAGTTTACCTACCACATTTTTCTTCTTCATCCAAAATCCACAGCTTCTAGCATCTTTTACTATTCTGGCAAAATCATGTTACTCCATACATAGACTTCATCTTTCTTGTATGTATAGAGTCAGATAATAATTATTGTCTTCGGCAAACCTTAGTAGAGATTCAGCCTCTGGCTTAATTCTGGTGAATAGATATTCCATACTTTTTCTGAATCATCTGTTCCATTTATTAAAAACTCAAAGTGGGTTCTATAACTATATTTTAAAAGAAAACAAGAATGGCATTTATAAATCACACAGGATATATTTCTGCACAGCCCTCAAAGATATCAAAATTTAAAAGCTTAAAGACAATGATTTGATACCACTTAACATATTTGAAAGTTTAAAAATTTATCCATGTTAATTCAGCCTTCTTTTTGTAATAGATTCCCCTATCTCCAACTCCTGGCTTCCACAATCGAATGCCTTATTGGTCAATGGATATGATGACTAATAGGTAGACTTATTGGGCAACTCTGATAAAGAAGGGGATACTTACATATCTTTAAACATGTAATGATTTGTCTTAAATATCTTACTCTGCTTAGCCAGTTTCACAATTTACTCAGAGATATTTACTGCATAATTTCCTATGTCCATTTACACACACAAACACGTACACATACCTGCTTTTTGCCTTTGGTAGTCACACACAGAGAAGCAGCAAAATAAATCTGCCAGTAGCATTTTAAAGATATGCCATCCAATTCTTAAAAGACGAAACATGAAAACTATGGCCTTAGTGTTACTTTCTCTTCCACTGCTTTGTATGATGAATCTGTACCCCCATTTGTTTCACTGACTGTGTCAGATGTACCACGAGTTACTGCACTTTAAAACTTAGGAACACCCTGCTTGCATGGGCCCTGGGTAAGAGGGCCTAGCGATATGTTCATATTATTATATTTTATAAGATTTGCAAAAGGTATTTTAACCTCCATCTGTTAAGACTGTAACCTCTTTCTTCTAAGTTCCCTTCTTGTCTCACTTTCCCTCAGGTCAGCTAGCAGTGGAGTGACCAAGGCAATTTGGGGAATTGAGCTAACCAAGCAGTTAAGCTGGGGAAGCTGTGTGTCAGGACACAGATCTTCTCTAGGATCCAGTCTCCAACAGGTTTAAATCTGTTACGTATCTTCTCCAACATCTTTTCTGTACTCTTTCCCTGAGTTTAGCTTGTATTGGATTCTAGTCTTCATTTCTGCTGGTTGCCTTCAGTTCATTTCAGTTCAGTTGCTCAGGCCTGTTGGATTTTTTGCAACCACATGGACTGTAGCATGCCAGGCTTCCCTATCCATCACCAACTCCCAGAGTTTACTCAAACTCACGTCCATTGATTCAGTGATCCCATCTAACCATCTCATCCTCTGTCGTCCCCTTCACCTACAGCCTTCAATATTTCTCAGCATCAGTGTCTTTTCAAATGAGTCAGCTCTTTGCATCAGGTGGCCAGAGTATTGGAGTTTCAGCTTCAGCATCAGCCCTTCCAATGAATATTAAGGACTAATTTCCTTTAGGATTGACTGGTTGGCTCTCCTTGCAGTCCAAGGGACTCTCAAGAGTCTTCTCCAACATCACAGTTCAGAAGCATCAATTATTCTGCACTCAGCTCTCTTGATAGTCTAACTCTCACATCCATACATGACTATTGCAAAAACCATAGCCTTGACTAGATGGACCTTTGTTGGCAAAGTAATGTCTCTGCTTTTTAATATGCTGTCTAGGTTGGTCATACTTTTATTCCAAGGAACAAGCATCTTTTAATTTCATGGCTGCAGTCATCATCTGCAGTGATTTTGGAGCCCAAAAATAAAGTCTGCCACTGTTTGCCCATCAATTTGCCATGAAGTGATGGGACCAGATGTCATGATCTTAGTTTTCTGAATATTGAGCTTGAAGGCAACTTTTTCACTCTCCTCTTTCACTTTCATCAAGAGGCTCTAGTTCTTCTTCACTTTCTGGCATAAGGGTGGTATCATTTGCATATCTGAGGTTATTGATATTTCTCCTGGCAATCTTGATTCCAGCTTGTGCTTCATCCATCCCACTGTTTCTCATGTACTCTGCATATAAGTTAAACAGTCTAGAAACAGTAAATGCTGGAGAGGGTGTGGAGAGGAGGGAAACTAGTACAGCCACTATGGAGAACAGTGTGGAGATTCCTTAAAAAAACTGGAAATAGAACTGCCGTATGACCCAGCAATCCCACTGCTGGGCGTACACACCGAGGAAACTAGAATTGAAAGAGACACGTGTACCCCAATGTTCATCACAGCTCTGTTTACAATAGCCAGGACATGGAAGCAACCTAGATGTCCATCAGCAGACAAATGGATAAGAAAGCTGTGGTACATATACATGACGGAATATTACCAAAAAGAATGCATTTGAATCAGTTCTAATGAGGTAGATGAAACTGGAGTCTATTATACAGAGTGAAGTAAGTCAGGAAGAAAAACACCAATACAGTATACTAATGCATATATATGGAATTTAGAAAGATGGTAACGATGACCCTATATGCGAGACAGCAAAAGAAACGCAGATGTAAAGAACAGTCTTTTGGACCCGTGGAAGAAGGCGAGGGTGGGATGATTTGAGAGAATAGCATTGAAACATGTATATTATCATATGTGAAATAGATCACCAGTCCAAGTTCGATACATGAGACGGTGCTCAGGGCTGTTTCACTGGGTTGACCCTGAGGGATGGGATGGGGAGGGAGGTGGGAGGGGGGTTCAGAATGGGGAACAAATGTACACCCGTGGCTGATTCACATCAATGTATGGCAAAAACCACTACAATATTGTAAAGTAATTAGCCTCCAACTAAAATAAGTAAATTAATTTTTAAAAATTTAAAAAAATCAGAGTGACAATATGCAGCCTTGATGTACTCCTTTTCCTATTTGGAACCAGTCTGTTGTTCCATGTCCAGTTCTAACTGTTGCTTCCTGATCTGCATACAGATTTCTCAAGAGGCAGGTTAGGTAGTCTGGTATTCCCATCTCTTTCAGAATTTTCCACAGTTTATTATGATCCACACAGTCAAAAGCTTTGACATATTCAGTAAAGCAGAAATAGATATTTTTCTGGAACTCTCTTACTTTTTCAGTGATCCAGTGGATGTTGGCAATTTGATCTCTGGTTCCTCTGCCTTTTCTAAAACCAGCTTGAACATCTGGAAGCTCACGGTTCACATATTGTTGAAGCCTGCCTTGGAGAATTTTGAGCATTACTTTACTAGAGTGTGAGATGAGTTCAATTGTGTGGTAGTTTGAGCATTCTTTGACATTGCCTTTCTTTGGGATTGGAATGAAAACTGACCTTTTCCAGTCCTGTGGCCACTGCTGAGTTTTCCAACTTCGCTGGCATATTGAGTGCAGCACTTTTACAGCATCATCTTTTAGGATTTGAAATAGCTCAACTGGAATTCCATCACTTCCACTAGCTTTGTTCATAGTGATGTGAACAACATTGTGAACAACATTGAACAGTATGAAAAGGCTGGTTGCCTTAGGAGAACATTTAACAAATATCCTATTTAGATAGTGTCTTTAGTGTCATTAATTAATTTTTAACTAAAGAATGTGTTCTTTTGGGGAAAACTCATATATTCACACAAGCAACACACTAAAGCTTTCTCCATGTGAGATTTGCCATAGTTTTACATTTTCAAGTTTACATAGTTTACATTCTCAAGGATTGAATAATACTAGTATCTGAAAGAGTTCTACTCATATGAATGGCTTTTGCTGTATTTGATAACTATAGACTTGACACTCGGAGTATGAACCAAGATAAGTGAAATGTTTGATTGGAGTCAAATTAATTGCCCTCAATGTTGTTCCACATTATTTGCTTATACTGACACACTATTAATTGGTGTCATGGTCCATTATGACAGCGAATAATTTTATTGTAAGATGATTGTGTTTTAAAATCTTAATGATATAGTGGCATGAGGTGAACATAGCCATATAGTGCATTGGAAAATGTTGCTTCATTACCCAGTAATCTGAGTGTGTGTATATATATATATATATATTTTTTAATGATATGATTAGTCTCAGCCCAAGTGAGGATAATTTATTGAGTATATGAAACTCTAGAAAAGCTAACCATCATTTTAGAGCAAGTAGTATAGATTTTGCATTTCTATTTGGGGGAAATGAAAATTTACAGAAGAATACAAATAACAACTATAAAGGTGTCTGAAAGGAAATGAAAAGGTAAATATTATTTTAATAATTTCCATGAGTTCACCTTGGTTTTACACTTCCTATAAAGTTTCAAAATATATACGCATGTATGTGAAAATTAGGTTAGATTATTTCATTGAAATTTAGTTTTCCTTATTGCTGAAATGTAAAAGAAGTCATTTCATTGGATCAGTCTTGTTTCCATCTGTTCCTTATATACCAAGAAAATGGAAAACTAGCAAAACATAACACAGAAGTATATCTCCTCTGCAAATAACATATTTTTCTGTCAAAGAATTGCTTGTTTCCTGAAAGAATAAAATTTGACTGTCAGAAGATACTTTTTCCTAAAACAACTTACTTTTGGTTTGACAAGAACTGATCATTTAATTTCCTGTATTGTCAATATGAGTGTTCTTACTTAAATAAAAGCATATTTCATTTGAGTATGGCTATGTCTATATGAAACAAAACAAAACTGGTGAATTCATGCAATATTCTGATCTTCTGTGGTGTCACTGTACACCAAAATAACCAAAGTGCTTTCTTGAATATTTCTAACAAATTATTTTGTTCTTCTACTTCCAGGGAAGAAACATCCGTTTCATTATTGTTTTTTTAACAGTGATAAGATAATAATATTGGGGGCATCTATTTCTAAACTTGTTAGTAGATATCATCAGTACCATGGAGATAAACAGTGTATTAAAAAAAAAATTCCATCACATATGTGTCATTTGCTACAGTTAATGTGTTGACCCCCTATAAATTTGTTTTTACAAATAAAAAACTGATTAGGAATAAAATTGTTAAACTGAATTATGTGCTCCATTGACCAAAACTTTTCAAATAATATATAAAATATAGGATGACTTTTTCTTTCAAATCAGAAACAGAATAAGAATTAAAATTGATTTCATGCTCCTTGGATTTATGGATACTATAATGTGCAGAGTACATCATGAGAAACATTGGGCTGGAGGAAGCACAAGCTGGAATCAAGATTACCAGAAGTATCACTATCCTCTGATATGCAAAAGACACCACCCTTATGGCAGAAAGTGAATAAGAACTAAAGAGCCTCTTGATGAAAGTGAAAAAGGAGAGTGAAAAAGTTGGCTTAAAGCTCAACATTCAGAAAACAAAGATCATGGCATCCGGTCCCATCACTTCATGGCAAACAGAAGGGGAAACAGTGGAAACAGTGGCTGACTTTATTTTTCTGGGCTCCAAAATCACTGCAGATGGTGACTGCAACTATGAAATTAAAAGACGCTTACTCCTTGGAAGGAAAGTTATGACCAACCTAGACAGCATATTAAAAAGCAGAGACATTACTTTGCCAACAAAGGTCCATCTAGTCAAGGCTATGGTTTTTCCAGTGGTCATGTATGGATGTGAGAGTTGGACTATAAAGATAGCTGAGCACAGAAGAATTGAAGCTTTGAACTGTGGCGTTGGAGAAGTCTTGAGAGTCCCCTGGACTGCAAGGAGATCCAACCAGTCCTTCCTAAAGATCAGTCCTGGGTGTTCATTGGAAGGACTGATGTTGATGCTGAAACTCCAATACTTTCGCCACCTGATGCATAGAGCTGACTCACTGGAAAAGACCCTAATGCTGGGGAAGATTGAGGGCAGGAGGAGAAGGGGACAACAGAGGATGAGATGTTTGGATGGCATCACTGACTCAATGGACATGGGTTTGAGTGGACTCTGGGAGTTGGTGATGGATAAGGAGGTCTGGCGTGCTGCAGTTCATGAGGTTGCAAAGAGTCGGACACGACTGAGTGACTGAACTGAACTGAACTGATAATGTGCTCTCCTTCATATTTGATGAAAATAATAATGGTGGAAGGACTAGGGTTTGAGGTTGTTGCTTATAACACTGCTGAATATTAGCTGATCTATGCATACTCCCATCTAATGCATCTTGGAACAGATATCAGAATTAGCAAGATGGGTGCTTTTATTTAGGTTTCCCATCTGTTGTGAAGTTAATTGGTCTTCCTGTTTTAATCAATGAACCAAAATAATTCTAGAATTTTCTAGGATTCACAGGACTTGAAGACAGATCATCCTGACTACATAGTTATCTGTCTATCCAAAAAGTATTGAATTTCTGCTTTGTATCTGTCCATATTTGTATGCCAAGGATACAGTGATAAACAAGAGACAAAGTTTATTCTCTCATAGAGCTCAAAATCTGTGGAAAATGGTATAATAAAAATAAGATCTGACTCTTTGTAACCCCATGGACTATACAGTCCATAGACTTCTGCAGGTCAGAATACTAGAGTGGATAGCCTTTCCCTTCTCCAGAGGATCTTCCCAACCCAGGGATAGAACCCAGGTCTCCCACATTACAAGTGGGTTCTTTACCGGCTGAGCCACTAGGTATGCCCAAAAATACTGGAGTGGGTAGCCTATCCCTTTTCCAGTGGATCTTTCTGAACCAAGAATCAAACTGGGTTCTCCTGCATTGCAGATGTATTCTTTACCAGCTGGGCTACCAGGGAATCCCAAAAATAAAATATGGAATCTAATTAATGTATTGTAAAGGAAAATAAAGTTGGATAAATAGATGAAAAATTGGTGGAATGAAGTTGTAATCTTAGATAAGGTGGTCAAAAAGGTCTTTGAAGAAATGGCATTTAAGCAAGTGTCTGAATGACGGGAGGGAGAGTCAAGCTCTTTGGAGTAGATGAATGTTCTAGGAAGAGGGCAGAGCAAGTGTGAACGACATAAAGAGAGAGCTTGCTTGATGTGTTTAAGGAATAGAGAAAAAGGGGTCAGAGAAGCTGGAGTTGAATGAGGGTTGGGAGGAAACATGAATTAGGTCAGAGAGAAAGGTATTTTAGGGAGGAACTGTGGATTTGTATCTAGGGGTGATAGGAAAACATCAAAGGGCAAGTTTAGATCAGAAGAATGAGAAGATATGTGTTTTTACAAGATGCCTGTCAGGCAAGAGGAGTATGCGCTGGTGATTGGACATGAGCGACAGTAGGAAGGCCAGAAAGGGAACACTTGTGGTGGTTTCATTTAGCCATAGCAGTGGTCTGGACTTGAGTGCTTGCAATGGAACTTGGTGGAAATAGGGATTAAGTCAAGAGTTTCAGCAAATTAGGTACACAGACTAAGAGAAGAAGAAACGGATTAATTAAAATTATCTGAGAAAGAATTTTGGCCTCTTACACTATGACCAACCTAGACAGCATATTAAAAAGCAGACACATTATTTTGCTGACAAAGCTTCATTTAGTCAAAGCTATGGTTTTTCTGGTAATCAGGTATGGATTTGAGAGTTGGACTATAAAGAAAGTTGAGCACCGAAGAATTGATGCTTTTGAACGGTGATTTTGGAGAAGACTCTTGGACTGCAAGGAGATCAAACTAGTTGATCCTAAAGGAAATCAGGCCTGGATGTACTTTGGAAGGCCTGGATGTACTTTGGAAGGACTGATGCTGAAGCTGAAACTCCAATACTTCAGCCACCTGACGTGAAGTACTGACTCATTTGAAAAGACCCTGATGCAGGGAAAGATTGAAGGCGGGAGGAGAAGGGGACGACACAGGATGGGATGGTTGGATGACATCACCGACTTGATGGCCATGAGTTTGAGCAAACTCTGGGAGTTGGTAGTGGACAGGGAGGCCAGGCTGGAGAAGGCGATGGCACCCCACTCCAGTACTCTTGCCTGGAAAATCCCATGAATGGAAGAGCCTGGTAGGCTGCAGTCAATGGGGTCGCAGAGTCGGACACAACTGAGTGACTTCACTTTCACTTTTCACTTTCATGCATTGGAGAAGGAAATGGCAAACCACTCCAGTGTTCTTGTCTCAAAAATCCCAGGGACGGGGGAGCCTGGTGGGCTGCCGTCTATGGAGTCACACAATCGGATCCAGCTGAAGTGACTTTGCAGCAGTAGCAGCAGGGAGGCCTGGCGTGCTGCAGTCCATGGGGTTGCAAAGAGTGGGACATGATTGAGCAACGGAACTGAACCCTTTGGGAAATGGAACTCAGAATACAACCATTTTTAGAAGGTCCTCTTGAGTGCAATGGAATTTTTAAATTTGACTCTACTTTCATTGAAAGATTGAGTGATAAAAGAAAGAAACCTAATTTCTGAGGTATTTTGGCAAATGAAAAATTAATAAACACGTTTTTTCTTGTAATTCTCAAAACTTTTGCCCTTTGGTAATTGTAAACCATCTCATGACATGAGAAGCACTGATAATGATGAAAGAAAGTGAAAGTTGCTCAGTCGTGCCCAACTCTTGTGACCCTATATACTATACAGTCCGTGGAATTCTGCAGGCCAGAATACTGGAGGGGGTAGCCTTTCGCTTCTCCAGGGGATCTTCCTAACCCAGGGATCGAACCTAATTCTGCTGCCTTGCAGGCAGATTCTTTACCAGTTGAGCCACAAGGGAAGGCCACTGAAAATAACGAGTAACAGTAATTCTCAACAAAGACTGAGTGATAGCATAAATGGGGAGACGGTTTAAAACTCTAAGGCTCAACTCCTCCCACATCATTAAATTAAGATCTCTAGAATTGTGACTCTGAGCACCAGTATTTTTTCAATGCACCCTAGTGATTCTAATGTTTAGTCAAGATTCAGAGCCTCTTCTTTACATACAATATATTATTGAAAACATACAACAATTCTATGAGGAAATTTTTCTGACTTTGACTGCTTAGTAGATTAGGAAATTGACTTATAAATGCTAAATACCAGCTGGCTATTATGCAAGGAGGACTTTTTTTCTTTGCAGACATTTTTGTTATGTGATGTTTGATATATTCAAAATAATATATAGTACATGTAAGTTATTAAGCATAATTTGAAAGAAGCAGTGAACCCATAACCTATTTAAATAATTAGAAAATTATCAATACTGTGAGAAATAGTTGTGTACTTTCCAATGTCACCTTCCTGCTCTCCCAGCCCAAACTATTTTTCTCCATTTGGAAGCATTTTAACATTGAGATGTATAAATCAGAAATGAGAATTTACAAAAATGTATACATATTTTTAATAAGAATTATACATTTGATGAGCAATTTAAGAATAAATACATTTATTTATGTCATAAGAAATATCATTTTTTATTGGTCCTTTGAACATCATCATCAAAAAATACTAAGCAAGGTTATTTTTATATGCAAAATTTGGGAACATCAAAACAGTCTACCTATATACCTATTCATTTTCTGATATTTTGTTTTGCCCTTCCTTCCAGTTTTTGGTGTAGAATGATTTTTGAAATGTCATTTTGCAAGGTAGGATTTGAATATCTAAGAACTTGACTCAGATGCCTTCCTCTTAACGACTCTGTTTGTTCCTCTGTCACTTCAAGTATGGGATTCTGTGTCTGGGGACAACTGCTTGGCCATTTTCCAAAGAGTATAAAGAAGAATAATTTTATAAATTTAAGCATGTATAATCAACCCTCTTCCTAAATACTGTTCTGTATAACACATTATCAAGCTGCAATTCTTGTTGACATTTTAAAAAATGCATTTCTTGGTATCCATTTTGTCCCTATGTCATATATGGAAAATTTTGAGAAGTCTTGTTCATGCTGTGGGGAAATGTTTTGTTTTTTATTTTTAATGTAATATATCTTTTTGTTGGGTAAGCATCACTCTAGTTATGAGTAGAAACAGGCTGCCTGGAGAAGTCAACTCTCTAAAATAAACAACCCTAATTTGTAGTGTTTGCAAACCCCATGGTGTAAATGTTCCCCCTACTACCAAATTTAAGCTACCAATGTGTCATCAGTGAAGGCAGAGTGGGAACAAAATGTAAAATAACACACCATTAGGTAATGTTACCAACATACATATGTAAGAGTATAAATAAGAGTGAAAAGTGAAAATTTCTCAGTTGTTTCTGAGTTGTTTCTTATCTGTGACCCCATGGACTATATAGTCCATGAAATTCTCCAGGTCAGAATACTGGAGTGGGCAGCCATTCCCTTCTCCAGGGGACCTTCCCAACCCAGGGATCTAACCCAGGTCTCCCACATTGCAGGTGGATTCTCTACCAGCTGAGCCACCAGGGAAGCCCAGAGTAAAATATAGTAACCATAGGAAGTGATTTAAACATTTATCTTTTTTTAATATAATGTATTTGATTTAATTTATATTGTTTAATTTTTTAATAATAACTGTGTTTGACAGTAGCTCTCAAAATTCCCGAAGTTTTAAATGTTGACTCTTATAAGCTGGATTGAGCTGGCTCCAGTAAATGCCTGTCTGTGACTCTATTTGACTCTGAAGGCTCCAGGGAGAGAGGAAAAAGCTTCAAGGAACAATGGCCACCATGTCAAAAGTGGAAGAATCAAGTCTGAACTTTCAGGGAGATAAGTAGATTCCTGACTCTTAAAACTGGATAACAGAGCACAGAGTTCCCTGATATGAGTTACAAAGAATGATTTTTTTTTCTGTTAGAAGAGTTAGTTGTACAAAAAATTATAGAAATGAAATATGTTTAAGTAAGTAGAACTTAAAAATTATGAAGTATGACACTGCCAGTCAAATGTATTAGAACTGTATTGTGAGTGTTTTGGTTCAGTTGTATTGTGAATTAAATAGTATTTGGTCAACTGATCTAGAAATAACTGCTATTTGTAAAATACGGTCCTTTGAGCAAATATTCTGGGTTCTTCTAACTTAGAGATAGATATTTAAAATAAAACCACTTAGTAAGTCGATCATTTTTGATAATTATCATTCATTACCCTTTCTATTTTTTATCATAGTCAGTAAAAATGACACCAAAGAGATGATAAACATCTTTGAAAATACAGCTTGTCATACCAAAATGAAGATCAATATTCTCTAATTGGTGAAAGCCAAGTATAGATTGGCTGGATGCACAGATATGTCGCATATGACTTAAAGCACATTTATAAACACTTTTCCCATTCAGTAAATTAGTTTTTTAAATCAACTTCCAAAGATTTAAATCATAAGATACTTTTAAACAGAAAGTTTCATTTAAAACTGGACAGACTTGTTGTTTATGTGTTTTTTTTTAATGTTAACCTCACTGTGAATCTTCTTTGTGTATTTTATATTGATCTAACAAGTTTTGAGGATAAGACAAGTGCTGTAAACTCTAGATGGAATAACTACATGGAAGCCTAAATTAAAGATAGTTCCAAGTATACCAGGTTCTAGTAGTATACTTATAAAGAAAGAGAAATAGATTCTGAAGCATAATAGAGGTAATAGAGGTGTGCTCGCAGAAATGTGGTAAGTTGTGTCCTTCTTCAGTCTATTCATTGAGGGAGAATAGGCTTCAAAATTAACTTGATGTGTCATATAGATTGACAAGTAATTTTATTCTAAACTGAGAAGTTAGTTCTTATTGAAGCCTAACAATCTGAGTTAAAGGAATCATTTTTTTTTTTTTTTAGTTTAAAGCATAGGATCATTGATTGAAAAATCTTTCAAATGCTAAGTACTTATGTAGTTTGATATGTTTACTTATAATTCATTATTCATTAGTATTTTAGAAGGTTACAAAGTTACTTCATTTATTTAATGCAAGTGAAATAATTTCAACATCTTTCTTTAAAAAAAATGCTATTAGCCTTTGCATAGTAATATAAACATTTCTACACTGCTGTTTCTGCTAATGAAACCAAGTGAATAGAGTTGACCGTACTCCCTCAGCCTTTGGCATATGAAGCTCTTTCGTGCAGTAATACTCTGAGTGGAAACGTAAGCCCTTGCAATCTACCTTCACTTTGCATCTAAATTGCCAACATGCTTTTCCTAGAAGTGATAAACAATCAACTGAATCACAAGATATGGCCCTTGGAGTTAGTTTATATCACTGCTGTTTTCTGCACTGAGTAAAGCCACTTCTCTTTCTCTGACTCTACATAAATGTTTAAAAATTAAAAAAACAAACAAACTATGGTTAATACAGATTCTATTTTGAGTTTTTCATTACTACAGTCTTGAAAGTTAGATTTAAAAAATTCTTAGAAAAACCAAATACAATTCAGGATGCTTTCTATTCACATAGATCTCTGTTTCATATTTTTGGAGATTTTTGTTGCTTAAGTTAAAAATCATTCAATAATATTGTGTGTAGTGAAAGGTATATTGATTTAAATAGTAATGCAGAGTTAAAGTCTAATATGTGACCTTTGTCCATCATTTTTCTCTATTATCTCTCATGTTGGACATTTGAGTTTAGAATATTTTCTAAAATATGCCAGTGGGTTTATTTGCATTTTATATTTTCTTAGTTTACATGTTGAAATGCTTATCATCTTTCATTAATCTGTTTTTGAATCTTAAATTTAAACTGATTTCTTGGAGATTTTGTGAAATTTTATATTTGTATTATGATTTATGAATAGAATGAGTTTCTTATGAATTATGTTGCCATCAACCATCTTTATAAATTTAGACATAAGTTTTACAAATAGAGTTTTTATACAGAAACACAAAGAATCTGATTATTTTCCACTTGGGAATGCTGTTGTTTAATTGTAGGTCCAATTTCTATTTTCCTGATTTAAGGATAAAAGTTTTGTTTTGCTTTTTTAATTGTCTAGTACTCTTTGTTTATTCCTACAATCTGGTTGGAAATTTGATTGAAAACTGTAGGTCTTGAGTTTCAGTAATTATTTCACATATCTGCTGCTGCTAAGTCACTTCAGTTGTGTCCGACTCTGTGTGACCCCATAGATGGCAGCCCACAGGCTCCCCCGTCCCTGGGATTCTCCAGGCAAGAACACTGGAGTGGGTTGCCATTTCCTTCTCCAATGCATGAAAGTGAAAAGTGAAAGGGAAGTCGCTCAGTCGTGTCTGATTCTTCGCGACACCATGGACCGCAGCCTACCAGGCTCCTCTGTCCATGGGATTTTCCAGGCAAGAGTACTGGAGTGGGGTGCCATTGCCTTCTCCGATTTCACATGTCAGTTTTTGCATTTATTGGCCATGTAACCTTATAAAGTCACTTAACCTTCTTGAGACTCCATTATCCATAAAGTAAAGGTGGTACTCCAAAAATACTACCTGTGAAAAGTGATTTGAAATTCTAAAGTGCTCTACAAATGCTAGTTACATTTTCTTGGGTAAGTTCAATTGATATAGCAACAATTATATTGCAGAGATGAAGAAAGAACAAGACAGGGATGAGGACAGAAGGGTATGTCTGAACATAGAGCCATATAGGACCAGTTGATTCAAAGTCTCTTTTCACAGATAATGGTCACCTACTCTGATACAGTGATTCACAAAGCATTTTATTTTTCCAGATTAATTAAATATATTTATGTATATCAGTGTGTGTGTGTGTATATATATATATATATTTATAAAATCAGTGGATCTCAAACTTTAGCATTATAGAATCATCAGAAAGTCTCCTTAAAACATCAGTTGCTGGGCCTCACTCCCAGAATTTCTGATTTAGTATGTCAAATGGGGCCAAGAAATTACATTTCTAGTAAGTTCTCTGGTGAGCTTAAAGCTTCTCGTTTAGGAGCCACATTTTGACAATGACTGGTCTAGACTGAATAAGAAGGATGTTAGAGAATTCCAGTTGTTTATTTCTTAAAAACTTGGCTAGTGTTTATTTTGCTGACAAGAGACTTTATTTTGGACTAGATGACAAGATGGAGACTACTGATTGGGTTCTGAAAATATGAGTCACCATGTAATTTACCTTCAGAAACATATAATTTAGAGTTCAAAGGGAATTTAGAGTTAATCTTCATCATTTCCCAAATGAGAAAATGAAAGCCAAGAGGAAATAAGTGACAAACAATTACTAAATAAATTACATAATTATAAAAGTCACACAGAAAGTTCTTGATAAAAGTCATCCAGCGCTATCATCCAGTGCTATTTCTACTCCCAGTGTTGCCTACAGACAATATACTCCTCTGAGCCAAGCAAGCAATGAAATAGAGGAAACTGAACCAAAGAGGTTTACTCTCACCTAGATATTTGTGGGGCAGTAGAAATAGCATATTGTGGGGACTTCTCATGACTCATCAGTCATATTGCCCCTAAGAAATTAAGATGCTTCTTACATCCATCGATTTTTCTTTCCAATTATGCAGTTAATAAAGACTCATTAAAGTTGTCAAGAATCAATTAATTTCTCATTAATGTAACCCAGGTTAACGAATATGAAGTCTGTTTATCTTTAGATTGTTCTGGATTTCCACTTAACATTATTTAAAATATCTGTCCCCCTAACTGGATCCTCACCTGCCTAATTGCTTCATTTCATTTTTTTTCTCATTAGTATGTAAATCAACTTGCTCTCTTTTTAAGGTGGAGTAAAATACACCTGCAGGGAATGTACAATGGTATGTTGCAGAATTGCTGTGGCAGTTTGTTGATGCAAATACATGGTCTGCAGCTTCTTTATATTCACATCTCAGGAGAAGCTGCCATATGAGATTTTAGGCATTTACAGTTTTGTTGTTCTACAGCCATGGATTGGTATGTTACCCTTAAACAGAATCAATCAACTGTAGTCAAAGCATTTGGTAGAGGATTAGCAGGCACTGTCTGTCCTTGAGCCACGATGGCAAAGAGCTGAAATGTGTTTTGGTTAAGGTTTTATGTGCTGGAGTTAGAACTAGCTCCTTTTCCTAGAGCAGGCAGTGATTTATACCGAGCAGATGGTAAAGAATGCTGATTTAAATCAATTTTAATCCACAATGAAGAAGAATAAAAGTACCTTGTTTAAAAAATATGTTGTGGTAAATTAAAATTTAAAACTATGCATACATTTGTGTTCCTAGAAAGACATAAATTTATTTTATACAAACAATGCACACATATCCAATTCCTTGGAATAAGTGTTGCCTAGATGCCCTCTAAGCTGACCATCATATATGAGTGCTGGTTCTAATACTGGCCCATGCTCTCTGTAAAGTGCCCTTGATGTCTCACTTAGAGTTTATATGAGATAGCTGGTTTGACATGTTCTCATTTATAGCCTCAGGATAATATAAAGAGCTTCTGGTACATTGGACCGGTTATCCTGGAATACCATTAACCCAGCTCTCTGACCAAATTAGTTAGCCACTTTGAAGAGCAGTATTCCAATAGAGATAGCATCCATGTTCATTTCTTTCATTTTAAACAGATTTGTTCAGTCAAAATTCTGAGGCCTTCATAAAGTATAATGAAAAGACATTCTTGATCCATAATAATAATATATGCTAGCACCCAAAAAAGCAGCTCTGATTCTGCTATAAGGATATGCATATCATATCAGATATGCAAAATTAACTACCCTTAACTCTCTGGGACTTCAATATCCTGATCAATATATGTTCCCAGCATACCTTTTAATGTCCCCATTCTGCATGACTGTTGCCATGGGTCCTGTGTCTTCCCTCTATGCAGAAGGCAGAGGGAGGCAAGATAACTTATCAGGGTCCGATGATTGGACATTCATGGCAAAATGATCCCCAGTAGGCAGCTAGTAGAACTGCCAGAGATTAGGTCTCTTTAAGTTCTTCTGTTTTATTTTAACACAGCATCTGGTAGGCAGTGAAATCATCACTTTGTATGTCTCAGCCAGCATACCTCAAAAGGGAACAAGACTTACTTCTTGAAATTATAGGAATGTACCATTTGGATGCTGAGGCATGAAGTAATTGCATGTGGTTCCCAGGCAAGCCTTCTGTATCTACCTCCCCTGATAGCTCACTTGGTAAAGAATCTGTCTTCAATGCAGGAGACCCCAGTTCGATTCCTGGGTCAGGAAGATCTGCTGGAGAAGGGATAGGCTACCCATTCCAGTATTCTTGGACTTCCCTGTGGCTTAGCTGGTAAAGAATCTGCCTGCAATGTGGGAGACCTGGGTTCAATCCCTGGGTTGGAAAGATCCCCTGGAGAAGGGAAAGGCTACCCACTCCAGTATTCTGGCCTGGAAAATTCTATGGACTCTATAGTCCATGGGATCACAAAGAATAGAACACAACTGAGTGACTTTCACTTTCACTTTTTCCCAGGCAGGTCTTCTGTATCTACCAATGAAATTCTACATCAACTGCCCTAAATAAACTACTGTTGTTATTTTTAATAAATTGTTACATTCTACATGCAGGAAACTGGGCTAAGCATTAAAGAATGTATTATGGGTATAAAGTCATCTATGGTATCCCATACTTCAAAGACCTTAAATTTATTTGAGTGAATCAAGGACTAGCTACATAATTTCCAGTGCAAATTGATAATATGAGACCCCTCTTTCAAAAATAATAAGAAATTCAAGACAGAAGCATCAGAGCATGAAACCAAGTAGGGGACCCTTCTGCATGACAAAGCCCTGTGCAACTGCGCAAGTCACATACAACCCCATGAAACTGGCCTTAAATAAAACAAAAATGAACATATATTGAGGGTTTCTTTGTGACAGATGAAGTGGGCTAAACTCTTTACTTCAAATTACCTCACTTAATCCTCACAGTGACGTTGTAGGATGATTATTTACTCCTGTTACCTGAAGTTTACTAAAAAAGTGAGGCTCAAAAATGTTAAAGAGTTGGTTATATAACTAATAGGATTTAACTTGAGATCAGATTCTAATCAAGCCCTTATTTAAAGAATTAAATAAAACATGTAACACTGTGACTCATCCTATGAGGCATTAAATGCTAAATGTCTGAATCATGTATACAGTAAATATTTTAATCAATGAATTGTTTTTAAGCAAACCAGTTCATGGAAGCTATGATGTTGCACAGCCTCTGAAAAATTCAATTATTGTGGTGTAAATAAAATGAATCAATATATCAATCAATGGTGGGGATCAGGGAAATCACTAATACATTTGAGAATGTTTGGGAAAAATCTAATTCAGAATTTTAAAGATTTTGAGTTTCGATTTTCTTGTCACAGTTTCTAACAGCTCAGCTAACGGTCCTCTTAGGTTGCCCTTGTACAAGGTGATGTGGGGTCAAAGCAAACATGATTAATGACAGCGTCCTTGACTATAAGCTTCACCTTTGCCCTTCAAGTGCTCCCTCAAGTACTATTATATTCCTCTTCTCCCTCACAGCTGAGGTTCAGTTTGCTAGGATGAATAACATCATTAATGTCGTAAGGAAAAAACCACCTACAGATATTGTATTTCTTTGCTGATTTGCTTTGTGAGCATATAGTGGCTTATACACATAAAATTTATTTCCTAAATAACATACTTGGATGTATTTGAATCATGTCAATTGTAGACGTCTACTTAGTAAGCATTCCATTACCACACTTGTCAAATATCTAACAAATAAGTACTGTATTTGATTAGAATACATTATGCAACAAACCACTCCCCTGAAGTTAGAGAATCTCAAAGCAGGGCCTGAAAAACATATATTATATGTAGTTTCCTAGAGCAAAATAAGACACTAGGAATAAACTGAGAAAATCTGAATAATGTGTTGAGTTTAGCTATAAAAACAATATTAATAATCATATTCAGATGCAGTTGTCACAAGTATGTTCGTTAGAACATGTGAATTAATGTGAATTCTTTAGAACAGTGTGAATTAATATCCAATCCAATATAATTGTCTTGTATTTGTTTTATTTCTTTTAATTTTCAATAATCTTATTTTGCACTAGCATTTTGACTTGCTGAAAAGATCATGTCATTTGTTACATAGAATGTTCCACCTTCCGAATTTGTTTTATCACTTTCTTGTGTCTTGGCTTTCTTTTTACTATAGCCTTAATTAAATTCAAGTTAAATGTTTGTCAACGTAAAGGAAAAAATAAATGTAAGCAGTAAAATGCTAGAGAGACCTTTTCTGGAATTACACAATCTGTTTATCAAATCATCTCAGGGCTTTACATCTTTAGCACATAATGTTAACTATTGTTATACGGACAAAACGACAACTTAAAGCAGTGTTAGGATGTTGACCCAGCCATAGTCATTGTACAATTAATTAATGTATTAATTTCAACCAACACCAATTATAGATACTAATATTATGCTTTGTTAAAAAAAAAATATCTAATTAAAAATAGGCTGCTGCTGCTGCTGCTGCTAAGTCGCTTCAGTCGTGTCCAACTCTGTGCGACCCCGTAGATGGCAGCCCACCAGGCTCCGCTGTCCCTGGGATTTTCCAGGCAAAAATAGGCAGAAGATCTATTTAGATATTTTTCCAAAGAAGACATACAGATAACTAACAGGTATACAAAAAGTTGCTCAGTATCACTAATCATCAGGGAAATGAAAGTCAAATAGCTCTTACCAAAAAGGCAAGAAATAAAAGTTGTTGGTAAAGATGTGGATAAAAGGGAAACCTTGTGCCCTGTTAATAAATTGGTGAAGCCACTGTGGAAAATATTACAGAGATTTCCCAAAAAAACTAGAAAGAAGAGCTACTGTGTGATCAAGCAGTTCCACTTCTGGGTGTTTATGTGAAGAAAACAAAACAAAACATTAACTAGAAAAGATACATGCACCACTATATTCATTGCAGGGTTATTTACAATAACCGAAAAATGGCTGACCTAAGTGTCTGTCAGTGGATGAATGGATAAAGAAATTATCCATTGGAGAGCTTGGAAAGCTTCCTTTAAGTATTCTTTAATGAAATAGACGTGTTGCATGATTGTGAGAATATAGCTTGTATGTGTATGAATTTTTTGAAGTATTTGATTCATCAGAAAAGTACTTAGTGGTTTTGAAACTTATCTCAGTTTTGTTACCTAATATATATTCCATTTGTACCCTACTAGTTAGGGAGATTTGTACAAAACTGATACATTTTACTTCCTTGGCATAGAATAATTTTGAAACTTACTTTTCCTCTCCTCATCAATGTGCACTGATTATTTTTTTCCTCTTCAACCCAATTATTCCCATCTGGCAACCACACCATTAATGATCCCCTTCACCTCTCAGGTCTTCACCATTTTTTCCCCTGGAGGAAAAATTAAGTCATTTTTAATATTAGCCACATTTTCTTTAGTATGTGATTGCCTCAACTTTTGCTCAAATTGCATCAACATATGACTTTTTAAAGAATATTTGTTTACCTGCTATTTCCTACTTTTTGGAGAGTGTCTTTGTCATACTGTGCTTTCTACTATCCATACCTCATGGAAAAGCTTGTATTTATTCATATGTACATATTCTTTTCTATCAAGAGATTCGTGAGGAGAGAATTACTGTGTCCAAGAGCAGCTGGATGTCTCCTGGGGTACATATATCCTTTTTAAAATTAAAAATTCATTCATAGCCATTAAAAATACTTTACCAGGTAAAGAGGAAATTATGTTATCTGAAAAGCACAGTGTTGATGAGAGTGTATCTTTTTGCTCCTTGTTTATTAGATAAGAGAAACTGCAGGTACATAGAACAAATTGGACCTAAGAGCTTCTTTATCATACAAAAAAGTGTGTGTGTATATATGTATATATAAATCTGTGTGTGTGGTTATGGTTCAGCTCCCAAAGATGTCTACCAGGGGAGATGTAATATTGAGTATTTTGCCAGTTATTTCTACTATGGACCTTGGAATAAAATGCCATAAGACCACAATCTTTAACATAGCATAACCTCTTTAAAAATCATATCCATTAGTCTGTTTTTAACACGTTAGAAGTATTATAAGAATTTACTGCTCAGAGAGAAGTCATATAATAGTGGTCCAGAGAGCTACTTTTCTTTGATAATGCATACCTTAAATTCCTCAGTTCCCCAAGTTGTCTAGGTCATGAATATGAAGCATTTGCTTTCCTGGCAAGGCCACATCTTCATTTGATAGGCTATATAGGTATAGCCTATATAGGTATAGGGTGTCCCCAACTTGGCAAATGAGTTAGTGGTACAAAGGCTTATATGTAATTGGTTATTTCAAATTCAAAATACATCTTTTCACAGAATCCATTGTATAAATGATGGATAAATTTACAGTCATATCCAGGTAATTGTGTTTTACTTTATTCATTATTATTATTTTGTTTATAAGACAGCTTTATTGTAGAAATTTGGGAAAATGTTTAAGAGTTAAAGTAAAAAAGTCTGCCTAATATTTTGTCCAGTCTTTTTTCTCTATGAATACATTTTATAAAAGTGAAATCCTTCCATATGTTTCTTAAAACTTGCTTATTCATCTTATACTTAAAATATTTTGCTGCTGTATTGGGATCGTTGCCTTCGAGTTTCTTATAACACAGTGATGAAATATATTGTTGTTTAGTCACTAAGTCATGTCCTATTCTTTTGCGACCTCATGGACTGTAGCCCACCAGGCTCCTCTGTCCATGGGATATAAAAACATAGTTTAAAAAAGCCAGTAATGTGTATCTTAAAACAAAGAGCACTAAATCACTTCCCTCTAAAATGCCCACGTCTCCAGCAATATCCTGTCTGTTTTTTGCTATGCTCTCACATATTTATTATATATATATAAATAATATGCCTATACTACAATTTCTTTTTACATTGTTTTAAATTAATAGATTCACAAGTACAAAATACAAGCAGTATTTTTGTTGTATATTCTGCTACTGCCCTTGTATATTATCCAGAAGATTTATAAGAAAGCATACATAGAAAGTAAACTTCTTAAAAGTTTAGACTAGTTTTACATTGAAATTAATTTGTCTGGGTATAGAATTCTAGGTTGAAAATTCATTTCCTTGGAAATTTTGAAATGATTCTTCCATTACCTTTGAACTTTCAGTATATCTGATAAATTCTTTTCCATTTTTCTTCTAGAGTTTTGTGTAGGATTTGTTTCCTACTTGAAAGCTTTTAGGATCTTTTCTTTATCCTTGGTGATCTAAAAATCTCATGAAGATGTGCTTTATTTATATCTTCTTACTTATTTATTAGCTGGGCAGCCAGCCACTGAAGTCTAGAAATCCATATTTTTCAGTTAAGGATTTTATACTTGTATTTATATATACTATATATATTTAAATGTACATGTATACATAATAAACATATCATGTATATATAAAAATATGTAATCTACTGTATATATATACACATATACATACACACACATATATTCTGTGCTGCGCTTAGTCACTGTCCTATCTGACTCTGTGACCCCATGAACTGTAGCTTGCCACTTTCCTCTGTCCATGGGGATTCTTCAGGCAAGAATACTGGAGTGGGTTCCCATGCTGTATATATATATAATGCTCTTTTTAGAAATCCTGTTGGTCAGTGGTTGGTCTCTTATGTTGATTTTCTATTTTATTATTACTTTTATCTTCTATTTTTGATTGTCTTTTTTTTTTTCTCATCCAGAGAAATTTTCTCAATCTTATCCTCTAACTGTTGTCTGAATACTCTGTCAACTGTCCTATTTTTAATTTCCAAGTGCTCTTTCTTTTTCTCTAAATGTTCTTTAAATAGTGTATGTTCTTGTTTGGTGAATGCATTATCATTTGTTACCTCACTTTGGTCATGAACTACTTTCTGTTTATCAATAAATGCTTTCTTTTGTTCTGCAAACACCACATATTGACCAGAAACTGTGTCTGCAGGAAAATAAACCTTAGACTTTATTGAAGGGCAGTGTGTTGGACAGCTGGATTTTTCAATGGAAATTCCCAAATGGCAATAACTTTGTGTCTTTTTTCTTGGTTACTTCAGCTTCTGTAGAAAAGGACATTTCAATTGCTGTCTGCTAGTTGATATCCTAGAGATGGGCCAAAAAGAAAACTGGAGATAGAAAGTTTTGTTATTCAGTATCCCATTCTAGTATTCCTGCCTGGATAATCCCATGGACAGAGGAGCCTGGTGGGCTATGGTCCATAGGGTCAAAAGAGTCAGACACGACTGAAGCAACTTTGCACATAGCATGCATGTGAGTTTTAGTTTAATTCATTTTTTCAAATCCAGCCCCATACTTTTTAGATTCATTCTGCTTGGCTCTCCCTGGTTCATAACCTCTCTAAAGAATATATCTCAAAATTTCTTCTTGGTATTAGGAATGGTAATTAAATGGGAACATCACTACTTAATAGGACTTTGGTTTATGGTTTGAAATTGAAATTCTTTATCATGTGAAGAAAGTATGTTTAATTACTGATTCACTGAGATTTAAGAAATGCATGAGATTTTATCAAATGCAATTTCAGAGTGTCTCAGAATTTTTTAATTTATTGATGAGATACTTTATATGAATATATTTAATAATAAGCAATTTCATGTTCTTAGGATATAGTTTACTTTGTAATCATGTATTATATCTTTAATAAATTGCTGTTTTTATTTACTAATAATTTTTTTTCATTTGTATTTATGAATGAGGTTTATTAAATTTGTCAGCAGCTTTCTCTTTTGCAATTTCTAGATTTTGCAACTATGTTTTTTAGCATGTAGCACTCCAGGAATCTCCAGGGAAAGACAGTGTATCTTTTTTAGTTTTGGCTTTCTTTGGGAGGAAGGGAAATGAATGTATTCATAAGTAAGCTTTAAGAAAATGCAGCTAAAGAAAAAAAATCTGCTTTTCAAAAGAAGAAAAGGAGGAGAGATTGTGTGTTTGTGTGTGTATGTGTGTGTGTGTGTGTGTGTGTGTGTGTGTGTAGGAGAGTGGTTGACATTGAACAAGGTCAGGAACTAATTTTAATACTTATATTTTTTAGCCATTTACTGGTATAGTTACAGTATTTATAATGATTTCTAATCCTAATTCTCTTTAATTATTATGGTTTTTAAAAACTGAAAAGATGATTGCAAAGCTCTCTAGACTTTATTTGTAATTGTTTTTCTGCCAAATTCAAATACAAGTGGTAAGTTCTCTAGATATTATAAACTAGTGACAACCTTACTCCTTGAAAAGTGTATATATTATATCCTTGTTTTCTACACTGTAATATTCAGGAAGGTATGAAATCAGCCTGAACATTGTTTCACTTTAATTTTTTTTTGGAGGGGGGGAGGCATGTACATTTGTATCCTATAAAATTCTAATTATTCTTGAAGAAATATTTGCTAGTATCATCATATATTTTGCATGATATATGAAAAATCCTTTATGTCAGATATTATGGTCCTTTTGGCAAATAGCTGTTTTTAAGTTTGATGATTTTACTTTCACCTCTGTGTGACGCTTAACAAACGGCTATACATACAGTGCTCTGGAACCAGAATGAGTTGGAAACCTTGCTCTTCCACTTACTGTATGACTTCAGGCATGTTACATACCCTGTCTGTCCCTCTATTTTCTCGTTTATAAAATAGATGTAGTAATATAATAATATAATAATCATATTATAATATGATAATAATATAATAATCATATTATGATATGATAATACAATAATCATATTAATTATGATATGATAATAATATAATAATCATATTAATTATAATATAATAATCATATTAATTATTATATTACTACATCTATTTTATAAATGAGAAAATAGAGGGACAGAGAAGGTATGTAACATGCCTGAAAGTAAAATCATCAAACTTAAAAACTTAGCTATTTGCCAAAAGGACCATAATATCTGACATAAAGGATTGTTCATATATCATGCAAAATATATGATATGAGATTCAAATGAGTTAATTAGAAGACTGCCTGGTTTGTGGTAGACATTCAGTAAGTGTTAGTTATTTTATTGGTTCATTCCTATTCTTAAGAATTACTAATTCACTTTGAATTATACTATTTCTCATAACTTAAATATAGTTTATATTTGAATTCAACATTTCCTTTCCATTGCTGTTTCTGACAGCAGCCATTGAAATTTCTGTAACATAATCTGTTTGCAATCCTCTCTGAAGGTTAAAATTCTGTTATTGAATTCTAGTTACTTTTCAGTTTTTCTTATATCAGTGCATTCATTTCTCAGTCTACTTTCTTCTAACTGTGGTCTCTCTTATTTTCATCCTACCATGTTTTTCCCCCCATGGAAATCATGTTTAAATGCATTTTAAGGCCAAAGCATTTACAAATCTGTTTCTTTAGGCTAAAGTACAATATACTATATGGGCTTCCCTGGTGGCTCAGAGGTTAAAGCATCTGCCCGCACTGTGGGGGATCTGGGTTCGATCCCTGGATCAGGAAGATCCCCTCAAGAAGGAAATGGCAATCCACTCCAGTTTTCTTGCCTGGAGAATCCCATGGTAGGCTGCAGTCCATGGGATCCTGAAGAGTCGGACAGGGTTGAGCGACTTCGATTTCACTTTCACTTTCTTTACACTATCTTCCCTGGTGACTGAGAGGTTAAAGCCTCTGCCTCCAATGCGGGAGACCTGGGTTCGATCCCTGGGTCGGGAAGATTCCTCTGGAGAAGGCAGTGGCACCCCACTCCAGTACTCTTGCCTGGAGAATCCCATGGACGGAGAAGCCTGGTAGGCTACAGTCCACGGGGTCGCAAAGAGTTGGACAGGACTGAGCGACCTCACTTTCTTTCACACTATTAGCATACTACAAGTATAGCAGCACTTCTGCTGCTTCCTCTATGTTTTAAGGACTATGTTCTTCCTCTTATGTTGCAGGCACTTGTTGCAATAAAACTGGGAAAAATATTCTCTACTTGTGTCAAAATTTAATTTTTTAATAATCTATTTGGTTTGTGTTACTTTATACATGTTTGAAACCACAAACATACCTCACTCATCTTCCTTATTGATTCTTTCTATAATAACCAAATATTAGGAAACAACTCCTTATGTTTCTAATCATAAATATTTCACAATATCAATTTTAGTTTCAACCATTCATTTCTCCTTAGTGAGATTTCCTTTTCAGGTACTCTTGACTAAGTGTCTTCACAGAAAATTCCTTCTTCTTTCATTGTTGCTTGCTAGGAGTCCTTAATTTTGTTATCATGAACCTTAGAGGAAAATCTTTTTTGACTATGCAACCAGTTTTTAGAAGTTCACATCTTCTCTCTTTTGCTAAAATTATATACTTCCACTTAAAGAAGAGATTAAAACAATACCTCTGCCCTCAATACTTTGAGTTTCCTACAAAGGAATTTTTTTTTTTAAAGACTGGAAAGAGATTGTAGATAATATACTCAAGTATATTATGTAATGAAGCATCTGACTTTTGACTGCACTGGACCCTGATTAATGACAATCTTTAAACTAACATTTTTGTTGATTAAAGCTGTTTCTTTTAACATTTCAGTAACAGTTTCATGTTCCCAGGGCACCTAAGATTAAAGAAATCCCCTCTCCTTGAAGGCACAGGAGAGGTAACTTTGCTCATATCTTTTTCCTTAACTTCCTGCTTCTCACTGCCCCTTCTTTTGTCATTTTCAATGAAATTTAAACTCCCATTAAAAATTTGAAAAGTACTAAGGGAAAAGATGAACTATAAGTGTCTATCTTCTAAGGACAAAAGGCAATGAAAGTTAGGGAAATAAGATGTGTTTAGTATCCTGTTTTATGACAACCAAAAATTATATGAGAGCAAAATGAAAATGAAATAAGGTATTTTTTATGAAAATTGGTTAAAATTTTACATGTGAATTCCAACCTGTTATTAAAATTTTCTGAGCCAGACAGAGAACTGAATGCAGACAAGGAACAGCACTCAATGACAGTGACATTTCCTGACAGAGCAATTCTTTGCATATCAGCAGGGCTAATTATATTCAGTCTGACAGCAGTAGTTTAACCCATTCACTAGAGAAATGTGCTTCTTATAAGATCAACAATCTAAGCATTCATTTGGATGCCAATCTAGTTTGGGAATACATATTTAACATGTGTAATTAATTTCCAATGGCTAATGTATGGATGATATTTTATCTCTTATCAATGCTGCTAAGTGGTGTGTGTGTGTGTGTGTGTGTGTGTGAGTGTGTGAGTGAAAGTATGAGCTATCTTCATTTGTGAGCTATGTACAAAATCACATTAAACTATTTAGGACAATTTAGATATTCTCCCAGGCACCTTGAAAAATTTATTGCAAGGGTAAACCTGAAAGGTACCATTTTATTAAGCCCCAATAAGGCATATTCTATTAAAAACTCATATTTTTAGTTGATAGTATCACATTTATAAGACAAAAAGCCAAGTCAAGATTATTCAGGAAAAATACATTGTGTAACAAAATATTGATTGGATGTTAAACATGATTAGATCAAAATCTTAGTGTTTATGCTTTATAGCTCCTCCTGTCAAATGAACACTACTCATTCCTGCACCCACTCCTATATGAACCCTTATCTTCAGGGATCGAATATCTAGTTCAGGATTTGTGAAAGGTAGGAATTCTGCAAATTCTGCTCCCTTAGAAGTGGCACAAATTTAAAAAACACATACACAGTGAGTTTTCCTTTAGAGGTAAAAGTGAGCAGACAGAAATGCTTGACCTGAGCATTTTCTTCGGGACGTGCTTGGTGAAATGCTTTACACAAAATAATTCTTCAGCCTATGTCAGCTCAAAGAATGACCCATCTTATAGCCAGTGAGTTCCATATTTACTTATGAGCAAAGCTCACAGCTGAATCAGGCAACTAGAAAAAGTTGTTTACAGAACTGAGAGGACAAAAGACAGAGAGGCTTTCTCTCCATTGTACCTCTAGCTTCTCCTTCCCATTTATTCTTCCTCCTTTGCACCTATACAATGGTCAACAAAAATCATATGGAGCAAAAGTAAATAGAAAGCACTGCTTCATATTTTGAGTTATTTGTAATTAAATTCTTTATTGTCACTTCCGGGGGTAAAGAATCTGCCTGCCAATGCAGGAGACTCAGGAACCGCAGGTACGATCCCCGGGTCAGGAAAATCCCCTGGAGGAGAAAATGGCAACCCATTCCAGTCTTCTTGCCAGGAACTCTCATAAACAGAGGAGCCTATAGGCTACAATCCACTGGGTCTAAGAGTCAGACACTGCTAAGCACACATGCACACACACACACACAGCCACGTCAACACAAGTATATTTGGATCCACTTGAAAATCTGTCCTACATGTTTGATTGAGCTATGATTTCAGACACTCCAGATTTCAAGTATTTTATAATCATTTTGTTCATTTTAACATTGTTCTTACTGACTGAAAAAGTTGATAGGGATTTAAAATTAGGTCTTATCCAATTTTGCCTATCTTCTGCTTTAGCATATTAAAATGACTCTTATTCTAAACGTCTTTTAGTAAACTTTTGTAACCTTTGTGGAAGTTTTATAACATAAAGTGGGCAGTATGGGTAGTATTTTAGCAAAATAGTCCCATTAGTCCTAGATGATAATAGACCTTAGCAAGATTGACACCTTTTTCTGGATAAAGCGATTGTGTAAACAGCGGACATTATTAACTTCCTTAATGTTTACTATGTCAGGGTCAGTTAAGAACATCAAATTAACTCTGTGCCTGAGATAGCATGATTTGTGACTGCTAAGCACAGAAGGCTCATGAATGAAATGAGAAGATAAAGATATTTTAGCCTGTAGCTATGGAGATGATACAGCTGAGGCTCCTCGTTCATAAATATAGGTCACCCAAATAGGAAGTGACTAAGAAAAATTTCCTGGATAAACTTTGCTAGTCTATCCAGGCATAGGAAAAGCTAGGGACTAATGGGAAATTCATAACTAGAAACATCTTGGATGAACACTCGAAAAATTTTTGCCAGACTTTTGGAAGGGAAATTTTTCTGTGTACGTTTTCGTCATTGGTTACAGAGTTTTTCAGAGAAGAGAATAATTCTCTTACAGAGCTAAGAGAATCTAAAATCCAGTGGTAGCATTTTAAAGAGGCAAGAGCATATTAACGAAAAACTTTTACCAGGAAAGTTATCATTAATTTCAGGACTGTTAACTGTACATATGAATAGAAAAAATAAAACTAATTTATACCCATATATTATTTACTATAAATAACAATAATACATGTGGCACAGGAGAAATCAAAGTAACATTCCAGATGCCTAATGGTGATATTTCTGTAATTCTTTGTTCCTTTCTATGTGAATACTTTGTTAATTGTGCATTTGGCTTATTGAAATTTATATTGCACATTAACGAATGGACCATACAGACAAAGCTTACTTTCAGCTCAATATTTCTGCTAATAATAAAAAATAGCCCTTCATTCTAAGAATAAACACAGATCAACATTACCAAAAATGGAGTTGTATTTCAAAAGTAGGTGAGTGGGGAATTCAGTTCAGTTCAGTCACTCAGTCATGTCTGAATTTTTGTGAACCCATGGACTGCACCATGCCAGGCCTCCCTGTCCATCACCAACTCCTGGAGTCTGCTCAATTCCTGTCCATCGAGTTGATGATGTTATCCAACCATCTCATCCTCTGTCATCCCCCTCTCCACCTGCTTTCAATTGTTCCCAGCATCAGGGTCCTTTCCAATGAGTCAGTTCTTCATATTAGGTGGCCAGCATCAGTCCTTCCAATGAATATTCAGGACTGATTTCCTTGGATTGAATGGTTTGATCTCCTTGATGTCCAAAGGGCTCTCAGGAGTCTTCTCCAGCACCACAGTTTTGAAAGCATCAATTCTTCCATTCTTTATGGTCCAACTCTCACATCCATACAAGACTACTGGAAAAACCATAGCTTTGACTAGACAAACTTTTCTTGGCAAAGTAATGTCTCTGCTTTTTAATATGCTGTCTAGGTTGGTCATAGCTTTTCTTTCAAGGAGCAAGCATCTTTTAATTTCATGGCTGCAGTCACCATCTTTATTGATTTTTGGAGCCCAAGAAAATAAAGTCTGACACTGTTTCCATTGCTGCTGCTGCTGCTAAGTCACTTTGGTTGTGTCCAACTCTGTGTGACCCCATAGACGGCAGCCCACCAGGCTCCCCCGTCCCTGGGATTCTCCAGGCAAGAACACTGAAGTGGGTTGCCATTTCCTTCTCCAATGCACGAAGGTGAAAAGTGAAAGTGACGTCGCTCAGTCGTGTCCGACTCTTAGCGACCCCATGGACTGCAGCCTACCAGGCTCCTCCGTCCATGGGATTTTCCAGGCAAGAGTGCTGGAGTGGGGTGCCATCGCCTTCTCCATTGATTCCCCATCTATTTGTTATGAAGTGATGGGACCAGATGCCATGATCTTAGTTTTTTGAATGTTGCATTTTAAACCAGCATATTCACTCTCCTCTTTCACTTTTATCAAGAGGCTCTTCAGTTCTTCACTTTCTGCCATAGGGTGGTGGCATCTGCATATCAGAGGTTATTGATATTTCTCCTGGCAATCTTGATTCCCACTTGTGCTTCATCTAGGCCAGCATTTCACATGATGTATTATGCAAAAAAGTTAAATGAGCAGGGTGTCTATATACAGCCTTGAGGTACTCCTTACTTGATTTGGAACCTGTCCATTGTTCCATGTCAGGTTCTAACTGTTGCTTCTTGACCTGAATACAGATTTCTCAGGAGGCAGGTCAGGCAGTCTGGTATTCCCATCTCTTAAAGAATTTTCCACAGTTTGTTATGATCCACAAAGGCTTTAGCAAAGTCAGTGAAGCAGAAGTAGATGTTTTTCTGGAATTCTCTTCCTTTTTCTATTATCCAGTGGATGTTGATAATTTGATCTCTGGTTCCTCTGCCTTTTCTAAACCCAGCTTCAACATCTGGAAGTTCACAGTTCACATATTCTTGAAGCCTGCCTTGGAATATTTTGACCATTACTTTGCTAGCATGTGAAATGAGTGCAATTGTGCAGTAGTTTGAGCATTTGTTGGCATTGCCTTTCTTTGGGATTGGAATGAAAACTGACCTTTTCCAGTCCTGTGGCCACTGCTGAGTTTTCCAAATTTGCTGGCATATGAATGCAGCACTTTCATAGCGTCATCTTTTAGGATTTGAAATAGCTCAACTGGAATTCCATCACATCCACTAGCTTTGTTCATAGTGATGCTTCCTAAGGCCCACTTGATTTCACGTTCTGGGATGTCTGTTTCTAGATCAGTGATCACACCATCATGGTTATCTGGGTCATGAAGATCGTTTTTGTGTAGTTCTGTGTATTCTTGGCACCTCTTCTTAATATCTTCTGCTTTTGTTAGGTTCTGACTGTTTCTGTCCTTTATTGTGCCCATCTTTGCATGAAATGTTCCCTTGGTATCTTTAATTTTTTTTGTGTGAGGAATAGATGAGTAATACTGAAGAATAGAAAGAAAGAAAGTGAAGTCGCTCAGTCGTGTCCAACTCTTTGCAACCCGATGGGCACCAGGCTCCTTCGTCCATGGGATTTTCCAGGCAAGAGTACTGGAGTGGGTTGCCATTTCCTTCTCCAGGGAATCTTCCTGACTCAGGGATCGAACCCATGTCACCCTCATTGTAGACAGATGCTTTACCATCTGAGCCAGGGAAATCCAATATTGAAGAATAATACTCCTCAATTATTAAGGCAAATTTATAGTGTTGGCCACAATAATTCCATTCATTTACATGGTATTTTATGGTTTTCAATGATCACTTTCTCATATATTATCATATTTTATCCTTTTAACAATATTGTGAAGATAGGATGAGAATCATCATTTTAAAAAGACAAAAATAAATTAGCCAGAGATCCTGACAAGAGATAGTTTGTGAATGGTATGTTGATGGTTAGAGGATAGATGCTTGAATATTAATTCATTATGCAACAACTATTCTGGAAAACAGTAAACGGTAGTTGTGTCTATCTGTGTGTGTAATAGTAGAATATAAATCATGTATAAAAACTGAAATAGAGACATACAATGAGCAGTGCATTTAGAAGAGGTTCTTGAATATGAAAGCAAGTTCAAGGGAAAAAAGCCCAGAATAAGCAGTATGTTAAATTCCTAGGAAACGCTTTTCCAGTTAGGGAGGAAATGATCAAGAACAGTAAATCAAAGACTGAAATTAATAAATAATGAAGAAGAAGATGCACTTTCCAACTGCAAAGGCAAAACAGTCCTTAGACCAGCCCAAGAGAACCCTCTCTGCACTGAACCAGAAATCCCAGTACCCACATGGAGCCCACGCCCTCTCTTCTCATGCTCCAAAATTCCTAACCAAGTGTCCCAAGCCCATTTGAAGATATGCTCAAGCTTCTTCCCTGGGTTCATTTTCTCTGGTGTAGTTACTTGCAGATGAGAGAATGTGTGGGCAGATATTGGGTTTGTGAATTGAGGTGTTTATATATATGTGTATAGGCAGCTGTCTAAGGTGGACAGATTTAGGGATGGGAAAATGGCACACAACACTAAGGAGCCCAGAATGGTTTAAAGATGTATTTATGAAGGTAGTAATATTAACACAGTACTTGAACAATCGGTCAGCTCATTTTAACATTTCGGTGTTTCATCTTCATCATGTTATGTAGATTTCCAAATCTATTCTTACATCTGTGTCCCAAAATGTTAGAGGCACACCTCTTGAAAGAGAATCAATTATATAACCAGCAGGGTTAAATGAAATTGAAGATATATATATATATATATATATATATATATATATATATATAAATGAAATCTAAATATATAATATTTATATAAAACCTTGAGTATTAAAATAAATTCAAGTCCTCTTCAGGTCCAAAAACATTGGTTATTTAAACTTACAGATTCAATTTTGATTGTTTAAACAGATATTTATTTTTAGGAATCATGTAAACAAAGAAATGACAGGAAAGTAGAGCTAGGCAAATAGGTTTGTGATTTCAAATAAGAAAGTAAAGGGAATGCCAAAAACTCTGGACAGTTTCTGATCTCTGGAGATAGTCTTGATTGAACTCTTGAACCGATTCTTTGAAGAACTTAGAAAATAAAGCCTTACCAATAATGAGTAGCTATGTTCTTAGGACGAAAAAATAGGAAAAATTCAGGACTTACTGGAATGGTTCATTTAACATCAATTCAGGTAGGTGCTTAGGAGAATTTCTCATGGTATTCTTTCATGAGTAAATGAAAAAAGATATACAGGATCATGGTAAAGATAAGAGGATTTGCATCTGCTTGAACAAACCAATTAGTGAGTTCATTAATAGTGGGCCGTTGAACTCAGAGATTTAGTCTGATGTACATTTTTATTGACAGCATGTAAGAAAATATGGACTCAGTGTACCAAGTTTATGACTGACTCCAAAATAGGAATAATTAGCCAATTAGTTATATGATTAAAGCCTAACAAGACAGGAATCTGAAATCTAAATATGAAACTGAACCCAGTAACAAAGTGAATGGGTCTGAGGGATACAGGCCTATTGAAATTAGTGCTGCTTGTGTGTAATTTAATTTTGTTTTTGAACTTTGTCAAATAATTATGATGGTCAACTATTTTACTAGCCTTCAGTAAGCTTCCAGTCTAGATTCATTTGGGGATTTTTATTTTTCTAAAGAAGGAGAGACAGGTTTGTGTACTGATTCCTGAGATGGAGATGATGAGATGGAAGACAAAGAAACCTCTTCTCTAGCTGACTTACAGGACTAGACCTTACTTGCCAGAAAGGGGCTGGGGAAAGCAGGTAGAAGAGTCTTATTTTAAGGAATATCAGTTTATATGTTGATTTATTTTTTTATTTTTTTGATCATAAAACTGGTACAAGCTTTAGTTATACATATATACACATTCTTTTTATATTTGTCTCCAGTATGGCTTATCACAGGGTATTGAATATTGTTCCCTGTACTAAATGGTAGGATCTTATTATGCATCTGTTCTATATGTAATAGTTTGCAGCTGTGTGTGTGTGCTAAGTCACTTCAGTCATGTCCAACTCTTTGCAACCCTATAGACTGTAGCACACCAGGATCCTCTGTCTGTGGGATTCTCCAGGCAAGAATACTGGAGTGGGTTGCCATGCTCTCCTGCAGGGGATTTTCCTGATCCTTGGATCAAACTTGCATCTTTTAGGTCTCCTGCATTGGCAGGTGGGTTCATGTACCACCTGCGAAGCCTAATTTGTACCTACTAACCCCGAATTCTCAGTCTACCCCTCTCCCAGCCTCCCTCCCATTTTGTCAACCACAAGTCTGTTCTCTATGTCTATGAGTCTGTTTCTGTTTCATAGATAAAGTCATTTGTATGATATTTTATATTCCACATATAAATGATCTCATATGATATCTGCATTGTCTTTCTGACTTATTTCACTTAGCATGATAATCTCTAGTTGCATCCATGTTGCTACAAATGGCATTATTTCATTATTATTTTTTTATGGCTGAGCCACTTTGCTGTACAAAAGAAATTAACATAGCACTGAAAAACAACTATACTTCAATAAAATTAAATTTAAAATTTGATATAAGCTAGTTAGAAACAGTATTCCAAACAGTAAAATGCAAAGAATAAAGTGAAAAAATCTCATAAAATACCCTTACAGAGAGAAAATCCCTTGTACAACAAGGAGATTAAACCAGTCAATCTTAACAGAAATCATCCCTGAATACTTGGAGTGATGCTGAAAGTCCAATATTCTGGGTATCTGATGCGAACAGCTGACTCATTGGAAAAGTCCCTGATGCTGGGAAATAATGAGGGCAGAAGGAGAAGAGTGCATCAGAGGGTGAGATGGCTGGAGGGCATCACCAATGAAAAGGACATGAGCCTGGGCAAACTTTGGTAGATGGTGAGGGACAGGGAGGCCTGACATGCTGCAATCCATGGGGTAGCAAAGAGTTGGACATGATTGGGTGACTGAACAACAGCAGCAATCCATTCATAATGTTTGACGATCAGCATTCTGGACATCACCTTATGTATGTTATATGAATGTGATCATTTTCTGCCTGCTGTTCAGAAACCTAGGCCATTTGGGCAAAAGTCCTTGTGAAACTTCAGACCACTTTCACTTTGGGTCCTAGATTCTAAAGTTTATAAAGTGCCTAGAACACAGTGGCACGTTCCAGCTGAGTCCATGAAGCAGTACACCAGGAAACAGCATTTTCCTGGAGGGCAGTAGTGTCAGAGGAATGCTTTTCCCAAATGACTTGCAGGAAGCAATCTGAAAATCAGCGCTTTACCAAAGAGATGGCAGATAGCACCAGTTAGTATGGCGGAGACACTTGGTATATAACTCTATATTGGGGGTAAAGTCGTAATGTGTGTTTATTAGGGGAGCAGTGTTTGGATATTAAATATTAATGTTAATAATATTTGTATCCAGGGACTAACTGGAACCTGGCATATTTTGACTTACTAATAAGAGCTTGCCCTGTCCTCCAACTCTAATGAGGAGCTTTCCCTGGTAAACTAGGCTGGACCATGTGTGAACTGCATAAATTTTCTTAGACTGAAGATAGGCCTAAGAAAAACGAATGGTGCTGATTATTTTCCCCTCCATCCATGTTGGTTCCCACTGGCCTTTTAGTGGGAGAAAAAAAAAGTTCTGAAAGGGCCAGAAGAACAGGGGGATAGGAAAAAGATGTATGAGGAGAAGGAAGATGTCAAAGGGCTTTTCTTACCACACTAGTCATGAGAGTCAAGTTTCCAGAAAGAAAAGCAAACCAGAAGGAGGAAATTCAAGATCAATATGCCTCTAGAACAGTAGGATTTAACCTCTCCTTTTAAACACTACTGTCTCCTGCCCCTAGCAACAGTTCACTGAGGCACCTGGTCTAAACCACATTAGAGTGAATACCTATGAGAGGTGGGAAGGCATAGAAAGAGAAGAGCAAACCCTGGGCTTTCTTAAGTTTAAATTGTAGCTAACAGTGAAGGCCATTGGTGTCATCTTCACTCTGTTCCTTTATTTTCACTTTCTGTGATATGACATTATAATCTAGGTACTAAATAAATACTGAAAGTGTTAGTCACTCAGTTGGGTCTGACTCTTTGCGACCCCATGGACTGTAGCCTGCCAGGCTCCTCTGTCCATGGAATTTTCTAGCAAGAATAGTGGCGGTAGATATTCCCTTCTCCAAAGGATCTTCCCAACCCAGAAATCGTACCCAGGTCTCCCACATTGCAGGCAGATTCTTTACCATCTGAGCCACTAGGCAGGTCCAAGTAAACGCTGAGTACAGTTTTAGCTTCTCTAATTCCCACAGCTCTTTGAGAATTCTTTTTCCCATTTTCCTGATAAGGAAATGGAGACTTAGAGAGATTTAAGTAACTTACTTATTCACACAATGCTAAGAGTCATAATTAGCATATGAACTCAAGAAGACGGACTCTGGTGTTCCCTGTGCCTTCTCTCTCCTCTCAGCCTCCCACCGGCTTTATTTAAGCTCCACTTAAATATAGTAGTTGCAGTAGTTGGGAATTTGTACTCATTGTATCTAAATTGACACTTTAGAGGAGATAGAATAAAATGGCTTTGTATTTCTATTTAAATTCTTAAGAATTTCTGACTTTAAGAAAAGATACTAAAAGAAACTGATTGCTTTTAGGAATTCAGTTGTTCACAGAAGATATTATAGTCACATTGACTTATTAACTCTATATATGTATATGTATATATGTATACGTATACATATATGTATTCTAAGATGCTTTTTTCAATTTGGAAAGTAAAATCTAATTTTTTGTTATATATAAAATGTGTATATACATATAAATCTTTAAGGCTAAAATATAATCATACATATTGTCATTATGGCATGCTGAAGTCCATGGGGTCACAAAGTCAGACATGACTGAGTGACTGAACAACAGAAATATGTTATTTATGTGTGTATTTAAGTGTCTGTCCATATATATAATCTTAAAATATTGTCAGAGGCTTGAATTTTAACTGAAAGTACCTTAAAATGAAGGCGAAATTCAAATTCTTTGACGTGTACACATCAAGTCTTTAAAATCTTGAAATTAATGACGTTTGAAAATAATTGAAATAATTTAATTTGTTCATTAGGTTCCACTTTCAGACTTTTTTATTCATTCAAACCCACACTCATTTTCCAAAGTTTAAAAATGTTCACTGGCAAACTCAGGTACAGCTGGTGTCTTGTCTTTGCTTTGAGAGCATAATTGATCATTCAAACTGTTATTTTCCATAATTATGGAAACAAATAGCAACCAAATTAAAGCTTAGAAGAGATGTTTTTTCACCATTTTCTCCCACTTTAGATTTTTAATGGGATTTTAAGTTCTTATAAATCTGACCCTTTAGAAAAGTGGGTAGAAGTTTTCCTTTATCTGAACCCTAGTTTTCTTGCTCATGTAAAATTTAAAAATAAATAGAATGACCCACTCTTCCTACATGTTATGGATATTGATTGTTTTCTTTAAAAAATGGAAGGTTAATACTTCTGCTGAGTCCACAGAACACATTTTGCTGAGAAATGAAACTCATTTTCAGTAGCCTAAAGTCAGAAGCAAAATCCCTGCCAAAATATGTGAGGCTTTTACAAGTATAATCAAGGTATAGTTCAAATTGAACCAAATGTGTAGATTCTCACAGATTAAATGAACATTTTCTTGATTTACCCAAGCAATGTGGTGAATACTCATTTCCTGTATTCAGTTGAAAAGCCTTAATTTTGAACCTTAAAATATAAGTAGCATGGTTTCAAATATATATATATAATTTTTGTCTGGTAAATTGGTATTCCATATTGCAAATATTGATGATAATATGAACCCATTCATCTTTCATTTGTACCAAAGAATACCCTTTATGAAATTCATAAGCATGAAATGGGTTCTCTTAATGGTTAACTTTTGCTATCCTTCCATATGTTAATAGTAAGAAACATAAGAGGGATACTGATATTTGAGAATAGTTAACACTTAATTTCCGTAATTGACCTTCCTTCATTCAACAGATTTTTCTACTAGACATAACTTCTTTGCGTCATTTTTTTTAATCCCAAAAGAATGACTTACGCATTGCTAACAAATTGAAGTTGTAAAAGATCATGTGCATAACTGTCCCTAGGAAAAATGGTTGCTCTCGACTCATCTCCCTCTCACTTACAGGCTATTACATTGTCCTCTCAGCTGTCAGCCTCCTGTTTTTCTACTGTATCCAGACCAGAAGTGACTGAAGCAAAATTTGGGCTAGTTCATCTTTAAAACAAACAAACAAACAAACAAAAAAACCACTCTGTCTATGAAAAGGAGAACCTAACCAAACTTATTAAATTTGTGGCATATTTGCAAATATGATCATAGGCAACAGTGTTAATAGTCTCATGAAAAGAAATGGAAGATGTTGAATGGCAGGAAACTCATCTTAACTGAGAATCTACTATGTAACAGACATAAAATTCTATGCATTATTCCACTTTTCACTCCAAAATGATCCTGTGATACAAAAATCCCACTTGACTGTTTCATATAGGAGCAACCAAACATTTTGTTGTTGTAGTTGTTGCCAAATCATGCCTGACTCTTTGCCACCCCATCAACTGTAGCACACCAGGCTTCCCTGTCCCTCACCATCTCAAGTTTATGTCCATTTAATCAATGATGCTATCCCACCATCTCATCCTCTGTCACCCTCTTCTGCTTTCAATCTTTCCCAGCATCAGGGTCTTTTCCAATAAGTCAGTTCTTCAAATCAGGTAGCAAAAGTATTGAAGCTGCAGCTTCAGCATCAGTCCTTCCAATGAGTTTTCAGGGTTGATTTCCTGTAAGATTGACTGGTTTGATCTCCTTGCCTTCCAAGAGACTCTCAATAGTCTTCTTCAGCACCACAGTTCCAAAGTATCAATTCTTCGGCATTCTGCCTTCTTTATGGTCCAGCTCTCACATCCATACATGACTACTGGAAAGACCATAGCCTTGACTATACAGACCTTTGTCAACAAAGTCATGTCTTTGTTTTTTAGCACATTGTCCATACATACAGAAATTAAGTAATTTGCTCCAGGCCAAACAGCTGGTCTGCTCCAGGGCGATTTGACTCCTAACTTTCTGAACTTCTCTACAGCCTTTCCTTACCATAAAGATGGATCTTAAACTTTTTTGAATAATCAGGATAAAAAATGAAGCTTAGAGTCCTAGTTTTCCTCTGGTTTTAGCGAATTTATACTTACACTTGTCATCCTTTATAGGTCAATCTTAACCATGACAAACTGGAGTTGGTTCCTCCTACTAAAACAAAGCTGGCTTTTGATAGTGACACTGGTTTAAATGTTTAGGTGTGTTTCTTGTTTTAATCATAATTAATCTGATTTTCTACTATTGTGATAAAGACAGAGTTGAGTTAAACTGTGAGGAAGGTAGGTGCTATGGGCTTAGATAACTGGGTAAATGAAAGTAGAACACTCCTTTTCTATCCCCAAGGAACAGATTCCCTTCATGCTTCCCAGGGGATAACTATGGGAATGTTTTCACAGGTTAGTGTGTTATAGCACTGCGTAGAGTCAATATGAAACAATGTTTTTATTTTATATCTCGTGTTCATACACTGTAGAGTTTTGGATTGCTATTGTTTGCTTTTGTTTTTCTATTAATAGCACTATTTCTTTTCATTTTTAAAAAAAAGTATTTATTTTTAACTGAAGGATAATTACTTTACAATATTGTGTTCAGTCCAGTTCAGTTCAGTTCAGTCGCTCAGTCGTGTCCAACTCTTTGCGACACCATGAATCGCAGCACGCCAGGCCTCCCTGTCCATCACCAACTCCCGGAGTTCACTCAGACTCATGTCCATCGAGTCAGTGATGCCATCCAGCCATCTCATCCTCTGTCGTCCCTTCTCCTCCTGCCCCCAATCCCTCCCAGCATCAGAGTCTTTTCCAATGAGTCAACACTTCGCATGAGGTGGCCAAAGTCCTGGAGTTTCAGCTTTAGCATCATTCCTTCCAAAGAAATCCCATGGCTGATCTCCTTCAGAAAGGACTGGTTGGATCTCCTTGCAGTCCAAGGGACTCTGAAGAGTCTTCTCCAACACCACAGTTCAAAAGCATCAATTCCTTGGCGCTCAGCCTTCTTCACAGTCCAACTCTCACATCTATACATGACTACTAGAAAAACCATAGCCTTGACTAGACGGACCTTAGTCGGCAAAGTAATGTCTCTGCTTTTGAATATGCTATCTAGGTTGGTCATAACTTTTCTTCCAAGGAGCAAGCCTCTTTTAATTTCATGGCTGCAGTCACCATCTGCAGTGATTTTGGAGCCCCAAAAGATAAAGTCTGACACTGTTTCCACTGTTTCCCCATCTATTTTCCCATGAAGTGATGGGACCAGATGCCATGAGCTTTGTTTTCTGAATGTTGAGCTTTAAGCCAACTTTTTCTCTCTCCACTTTCACTTTCATCAAGAGGCTTTTTAGTTCCTCTTCACTTTCTGCCATAAGGGTGGTGTCATCTGCATATCTGAGGTGATTGATATTTCTCCTGGCAATCTTGATTCCAGCTTGTATTTCTTCCAGTCCAACGTTTCTCATGATGTATTCTGCATAGGAGTTAAATAAGCAGGGTGACAATACACAGCCTTGATGTACACCTTTTCCTATTTGGAACCAGTCTGTTGTTCCATGTCCAGTTCTAACTGTTGCTTCCTGACCTGCATATAGATTTCTCAAGAAGCAGGTCAGGTGGTCTGGTATTCCCATCTCTCTCAGAATTTTCCACAGTTTATTGTGATCCACACAGTCAAAGGCTTTGGCATAGTCAATGAAGCAGAAATAGATGTTCTTCTAGAACTCTCTTGCTTTTTCGATGATCCAGCGGATGTTGGCAATTTGATAATCTCTGATTCCTCTTCCTTTTCTAAAACCAGCTTGAACATCAGAAAGTTCACAGTTCACAGATTGCTGAAGCCTGGCTTGGAGAATTTTGAGCATTACTTTACTAGCATATGAGATGAGTGCAATTGTGCGGTAGTTTGAGCATTCTTTGGCATTGCCTTTCTTTGGGATTGGAATGAAACCTGACCTTTTCCAGTCCTGTGGGCACTGCTGAGTTTTCCAAATTTGCTGGCATATTGAGTGCAGCACTTTCACAGCATCATCTTACAGGATTTGAAATAGGTGAGCTGGAATGCCATCCACCTCCACTAGCTTTGTTCGTAGTGATGCTTTCTAAGGCCCACTTGACTTCACATTCCAGGATGTCTGGCTCTAGGTGAGTGATCACACCATCGTGATTATCTGTGTCATGAAGATCTTGTTTGTGCAGTTCTTCTGTGTATTCTTGCCACCTCTTCTTAATATCTTTTGCTTCTAGTTTCTGCCGTATATCAACATGAATCAGCCATGGACATATGTATGTCCCCTCCCTTTTGACCTCCCTCCCAACTCCCATCCCATCCTACCTCTCTAGGTTGCACTGAGCACAAGATTTGAGCTCCTAACACTAATTTCTTAATCCAGTGTTTTTCAGAGTAGGACCCAAGGAATACCTGTATCAGAATGCTGCTGGTTTAATTAATATAGCTTCACTATTATTATATGTAAAAAACTAACATGATCTACCTAAGACAGTTATTAATATTTAAGGTTTCTTTATTGATATATGTTAATTTTAATTTGGAAATAATTCCCTCCATTGAACTTCCAGATAATTTTAAAAGATAAACCATTCCATTAATATCGTGACCCTCCAAAAACCTATTTTCCCTCTCTTTACTTTTTCACTCCCTTTTTGTTTCCATCTGTCCCTTCCTTCTTCCCCTTCATCTTCTTTCTTGCCTTCTTTCCTTCCTCATTCCTGTCTTCCTCCTTTTCTCCTTTTTATTCCCTGAGGCACCTATTAATTCAGTCCATAGCTTCATGTTATACATTAAATAGAAATGACAATGGGCATTCTAACTAAGGTGTAAGAGTTGTTGTTGCTTTTAATTTGAGATTTTTACTTCTCAATTTAAGCACGGGCTTTGGGCTAGTTCATTTATTCAACAAGCAGTATTGTTTGCTTTGTTCCTATGACTGTGATGGAAGTTGATAGAAGAGTTCTACAGAAAAGCTATAGATAATATGATAATCCAGAGGGAAAAAGTAATTAACCTGGCCTTCAAGGACTGAGAAAGATTTTTACTAAAGAATCTGCATATCAACCAAGTATAACATCTGTTTTATAAACTCAACATTCAGTACTTCCTACTTTTATGATACTAAAGTGGTTGCATTGTAATCAATCAAAGAATATCTATATACATGTATTTATGATCTTTTGTAAATTTACACATTTCAAATCCTCAAAATTTTAAATCTCTCCTTACCTGTTATAAAACAGGGATCCCCATTGGTCATACTTGTAATTTATCTTATAAAAGACATTGTTAATGTCTTAATATTTACAGATAGACTTTAGTATGAGAAGAAAGAAAAGAAAAGAAGAGAAGGGAAAGTCAAAGGAAAAAAGGAAAGATATACCTATTTGAATGCAAAGAATAGCAAGGAGATATAAGAAAGGCTTCCTCAGTCATCAATGCAAAGAAATAGAGGAAAACAATAGAATGGGAAAGACTAGAGATATCTTCAAGAAAATTAGAGATACCAAAGGAACTTTTCATGCAAAGTTAGGCACAATAAAGGACAGAAATTGTATGGGCCTAACAGAAGCAGAAAATATTAAGAAGAGGTGGTAAGAATACACAGAAAAACTATTTTTTTTAATGTTATAGAATTTTATAAGCATGTCAAGAAGCAACAGTTAGAACTGGATATGGAACAACAGACTGGCTCCACATTGGGAAAGGAGTACATCAAGGCTGTATATTGTTACCTTGTTTATTTAACTTATATACAGGGTACATCATGAGCAATGCTGGACTGGATGAAGCACAAGCTGGAATCAAGATTGCTGGGAGAAATATCAATAACCTCAGATATGTAGATGACACCACACTTATGGCCGAAAGCAAAGAAGAACTAAAGAGCCTCTTGATAAAAGTGAAAGAGGAGAGTGAAAATGTTGGCTTAAAACTCAACATTCAGAAAACTAAGATCATGGCATCTGGTCCTGTCACTTCATGGCAAATAGATGGGGAAACAGTGGAAGCAGTGACAGATTTTATTTGGGGGGCTCCAAAATCACTGCAGATGGTGAATGCAGCCATGAAATTAAAAGACACTTGTTCCTTGGAAGAAAAGTTATGACCAACCTAGACAGGATATTAAAAAGCAGAGACATTACTTTGACAACAAAGATCTATCTAGTCAAAGCTTTTTTTTTTTCCTGTAGTCATATATGGGATTATAAAGAAAGCTGAGCATCGAAGAATTGATGTTTTTGAACTATGGTGTTGGAGAAGACTCTTGAGAGTCCTTTGGACTGCAAGGAGATCCAACCAGTCCATCCTGGAGGAAATCAGTCCTGAATATTCATTGGAAGGACTGATGCTAAAGCTGAAACTCCAATACTTTGGCCACCTGATGCAAAGAGCTGACTCATTTGAAAAGACCCTGATGCTGGGAAAGATTGAAGGCGGGAGTAGAAGTGGACGACAGAGGATGAGATGGTTGGATGACACCACTGACTCAATGAACATGACTTTGAGTAAACTATGGGAGTTGGTGATGGACAGGGAGCCCGGCATGCTGCAGTCCGTAGGGTCGCAAAGAGTCGAACATGACTGAGTGGCTGAACTGAACTGAACTGAGATTTTAGTAACTCACTATTTTTTAAAAAAGTTTAAATGTATTAAATATGTAAGTCTAAAATTTGACTACAATTTTAAAATCTTTGTTGTATTTCTTCTTCTAGTGTATAGATGGTTTCCATGGAGCAAATTTGGGAAGGTTTTCGAAATAGAATGATATTATTAGATTTTATAAACAAATTTATTTTTTTTTCTTTCACTAAATTCATCTAACAGTTTAATCTCCTGAAAATACTGTGGTTAAATTTTAAATGAGGCATCCCAGCTGCTGAGTATATTTCTATCTTGTTCTTGATAGAAACTCTAAATTAGTGAGTGATACAGACATATCATCACATCACGAGTAGATGTTTCTCTTCTCTTATCAGTAAATTTGCTTATCTTGCCTGAAATGCTTTTATTAGCCATTATCCAATGGATGACCCTAAAACCTCACATTCTTATGCTCATGCCATAATGTTGAAATGTGTTTCTTTTCAGTCCTAGACTGTGATATGCTAGAGTCAGACTGAGTCCTCCTCTTGTGGCTACTGTCAACAGTGAGGGACTGTGGAAGTTAGACGTGATCACAGATTCTGCACTGACAAGCATAAACTTTCACTGTCCATTCTCTTTTTTTTTTTTTTTTTTTGGATCGCTTCTTTAATTATTTATTTATTTTTTTAAATTTTAAAATCTTTAATTCTTACATGTGTTCCCAAACATGAACCCCCCTCCCACCTCCCTCCCCATAACATCTCTGTGGGTCATCCCCATGCACCAGCCCCAAGCATGCTGTATCCTGCGTCAGACATAGACTGGCGATTCAATTCTTACATGATAGTATACATGACAGAATGCCATTCTCCCAAATCATCCCACCCTCTCCCTCTCTCTCTGAGTCCAAAAGTCCGTTATACACAGCTGTGTCTTTTTTCCTGTCTTGCATACAGGGTCGTCATTGCCATCTTTCTAAATTCCATATATATGTGTTAGTATACTATATTGGTGTTTTTCTTTCTGGCTTATCCTCATCATGGCTTCTCCTCTGTGCATGCTATGCACAGGGAACAAGACTGTCAGAGACAAGTTGCCTTGAAAGTACCTGGCTTGTTTAAGGTACTCCAGATATTTCAGAGTTACTTAAGAGAGGAGACTAGAGGGGAGAAGTAGAGTACCAGTTTCAGTGCAGTTCTGAGTGCTGTGCTAAGGAATGTGTGCATGCATGCCAAGTCATTTCAATCGTATCTGACTCTTTGTGACCCTATGGACTGTAACCCGTCATGTTCCTCTGTCTGTGGGATTCTCTAGGCAAGAATACTGGAGTGGTTGCCATCCCCTCGTCCATGGAATGTTTCCGACCACAGGATCAAACCTGCATTTCTATGTCTTCTGCATTGCAGGCAGATTCTTTACCACTGAGCTACCAGGGAAGCTCAAGAAATGTGTACTTTATTTTATAGTTCAAAACAAAAGAAAATAACAGAAACCTCCCTAAACTTTCTATGAAGGAGCTTCTAAACTACAAGAGTGATAAGACTGTAGTTTGGAAAGCAACATAGCTTTTTCTTTAAGAGTTCATTAAAATCATCTGGACCTACATTGAAGTAAAAACTTTCTATCAGCCATCCCTCCTTCCTTCACTGTTTCCAACGAATAAGTTTATATTACCTTTTCAGTTCTTGATATAGTATCCTGTTCCTTCTGAATTTTTAATATCTGCTCTACAGCTTCCTATCTAAAATGATTGTCATTTTCTCATGTATTGCTTTGCTGCTCACTGGAAACCGCCCAAATTCCAAGGCAGTACTATATGTCTGATATTTACTGAAGGCTCTGAAAACTGAACATAAAACTCAGAAAACAACTTTGGATTGAATATTACACATCACTGTTCCAAAAGCCCACCAGTCTTGATTCCAGAGTAGTTTTCTCTAGGCTCTGTCTCTCAATTTCCTTGAGACTGGCTGTGGATCCAAGTTAATGTCATTATCTTTTCAAGTTATCATTTGCTAAGAGTAAATGCCTTTAATCTCTTAAGCAGAGTTATTGAACTCTCTACCCATTATTCCTTCCCCAGATTACAGCTAAGTGTTCTTTACACATCCAAAATTGCATTAAAAGACTTAAATAAGCAAATCCCATCCATTTAGAGTCTCCAAACTCTCAGAGCACAAATTGAACAAATTTATTACACATATAGGGAAATGTAATATTTGACAGAAGTAGCTTTGCAGATTAGTTTGAAAAGAATGTACTCTTTAGTAAATAGTGTTAAGGCAAGTGACTGTACATATGGGAACAAAATAAAATCTTTCTTCTGTATGCCATATGTGAACATCAATTCCTGGCGACTCAAATTCTTAAGAGAGACAGACAAATAGTACAAATTCTTAGAATAATATATGGAAGATTATTTTTATGATTTTGGTGCGTGGAAACATTTCACAAACAAGATACAAAACACATAACCATAAAAGAATATATTAATAAAACCAAATATATAAAATTTAAGAATTATTTTTCATAGAAATAAGCATTATTAGAAAACTGGAGAAGATAGTCACCACATATAGTAGCTGGAAAAATAATTCTAATAATATAAAATGTAATAATAATAATGTAAAACCTGCAAGTAATAACAAACTACAAAAGTATAAGAAAAAAAGTGAAAGGTTGTTGTTGAATCACGATGCTGGGATTCTTGGCCCCTGGAGGAGAAGAATTCAATCTCGGGCCAGAGATGAGGCTTGATTGCTCAGAGCTTTTGTGTAATAAAGTTTTGTTAAAGTATAAAGGAGATAGAGAAAGCTTCTGACATAGGCATCAGAAGGGGGCAGAAAGAGTGCCCCCTTGTTAGTGTTAGCAATGAAGTTATATACTCTCCAATGAATCCAAAGAATGTCTGGAGGTTTTAAAGACCTCACCAGACCTACTCCCATAATTTATATTTTAAGATAACAGAATTGGGGGCAGGAGGAGAAGGGGACGACAGAGGATGAGATGGCTGGATGGCATCACTGACTCGATGGACATGAGTCTGGGTGAACTCCGGGAGTTGGTGATGGACGGGGAGGCCTGGCGTGCTGAGGTTCACGGGCTCGCAGAGAGTCAGACAGGACTGAGCGACTGAACTGAACTGAAGATAACAGAATTAGCCAGAAGGTTTAATCCAGAGACTGTCCTCAGGCAGGATCAGTTCAGTTCATACATTATTGTTATATAATCCTAAGGAATGTAGAAAAGGAAAAAAAAGTTTGTCCTTTCTTCCTCCTTGAGAATTCCAGACCCTTCTCTCCTTGGGGACCCCTAGACTTCTTATCGACCTGTCTAGGAAATGACTCCCTCATTCCCCCATTTTCTTTTAGGAGAATTATGTTGCCTAGGGGAAAGGGGCATCGTTCTCGTTCCATAACTGCTTCTGAGCTGAGAAGGGGCGTTGTCCCTAAATTGGCAAGGCAACATATTCTCCTAATCCTCATATTGAGGATATCTGATTCAAGGGCCCCAAATAGTAGTTGGAGGAAGTTGCAGCAGCAGCAGAAGTTTGAGCAACCATTTATAACTTAAAAGCTTTCATGCGGCTAGAAACAAATCCAGTTACGCAATTACAGATGCAGGGAGCAAACAGCAAAAACAAGTTAAAATCAAAATTAAAAGTCACATTATGTCCATAGTTAAAGTACAAAGTGTTGCACCAGTCCATTTTAGGGTTGGTAGATCTCATCAGATGAAGAAGAGGCATCGCATGTAATTGTTGTCGAAGGTATTCACAGACTTGGAGAAAGTCCTTTCCTTGAAGTGGAGATGTCCACCACAGAAAGCCTTCCATTGATGAAGAGGGGAGTGCTCCACAGACCCAGCAGTTAGACCGATTGTGGAATGCAGCGTAGGAGTGAGCCCAGGACAGGAAGGCATTGTCTTGAGGATCAAATGGCAGACTCAGGATATTTGGAGTCAGCAGAAGTAAGCTCACATAGGTTATCAGGCCCATCTGAAAAGTACAAAGTCAGAGCATAGAAAGTAAAGACATAAAAAGATATCACTTAGTTTTGGTCAGGGTGCCACCTCTTAACTCGAGTGTGATATACCCACGAATCAATTCCTGGCACTTTGACAGCTATGGGAGAAGAAAGAATAACCTGGTAAGGGCCTTCCCAGAAGGGAAGGACCCCCAGATCCCAATGTTTTTATGAGGACCTCAGTTCCTGGGTCAAATAGAGGCTTGCTTGACTCAGAGGCGGGGTCAGGAGTCGTCTCCCGTAGTTCTGTTAATGCCTGTTGAAAAGCTGAGAGCTGAGTTACATAACTAGTTAATTCCAAGGCTTCAGGGTCTATAACAATGTCTGTGTGTAAGAAAGGTCTTCCATAAAGACATTCAAAGGGGGACAGTCCCTCCTTTTTTGAGGCAGTTTGAGCCCTCATTAAAGCTATGGGTAGGACTTTAATCCAGTTGTCCTGCATCTCTTGAGTTAATTTGTGCAGATGTCTTTTGATAATGTCATTAGCTTTTTCAACCTTTCCTGAGGATTGGGATCTCCAGGAACAGTGTAAGTGATATTCTATTCCTAGAGCTTTAGATACCCCCTGAGTTACAGCAGTTCTAAAGGCGGAGCCATTGTCACTCTGAAGGCTCCGTGGCAGCCCAAACTTGGGGAAAATTTTATGGATTAAAATCTTTATAACCTCCTTAGCCTCTTCAATATGACAGGGAAAAGCCTCAATCCATCCAGTAAAAGTATCTACCCAAACTTGTAAGCAAGAATATCCATTAGCTTTTGGCATATGAGTAAAATCAATTTCCCAGTCCTCTCCAGGATACTTCCCACTTCGTTGTAATCCAGATTTGGCTAGCTTTTCAGTCTTTGGGTTATTTTTCTGACAAATCTCACCCCTTTTGATAATATTCTTTAAAGTTTTCATTACATTTTTACCTTCAAACAAATGAGAAGCCATTTGGTAAGTACTCTCTGCATCCAAATAAAAAACTCTGATGTAAACCCTTAAGAATTTTCCATTGAGCATTTTCAGGAATTATTAATCGTCCATCCTCGGACTGTAGCCATCCTTTATCAGTAATCTTCGCTCCTCTTTTCTCATATCTTTCTAATTCTTCCTCAGTATATTGTGGTTTTTCCTGTTCCACAGAACCTGTCCAGATCAAAGGTGTCGGCAGTGAAGGGGTTTCGTAAAGTGCCGCTTTTCTGGCTTGACAGTCAGCCAGCTGATTACCTTTGGCTACTTTACTCCCATCCCTGCTGTGCCCTTTGCAATGCATAACAGGTACTTCTTTAGGACAATCAGTTCAGTTCAGTTCAGTCGCTCCGTCGTGTCTTTGCGAACCCAAGAATCGTAGCACGCCAGGCCTCCCTGTCCATCCCCTTCTCCTCCTGCCCCCAATCCCTCCCAGCATCAGAGTCTTTTCCAATGAGTCAACTCTTCGCATGAGGTGGCCAAAGTACTGGAGTTTCCGCTTTAGCATCATTCCTTCCAAAGAAATCCCAGGGCTGATCTCCTTCAGAATGGACTGGTTGGATCTCCTTGCAATCCAAGGGACTCTCAAGAGTCTTCTCCAACACCACAGTTCAAAAGCATCAAGTCTTCGGTGCTCAGCTTTCTTTACAGTCCAACTTTCACATCCATACATGACCACTGCAAAAACCATAGCTTTGACTAGACGGACTTTAGTTGGCAAAGTAATGTCTCTGCTTTTCAATATGCTATCTAGGTTGGTCATAACTTTTCTTGCAAGGAGTAAGCGTCTTTTAATTTCATGGCTGCAGTCACCATCTGCAGTGATTTTGGAACCCCAAAAGATAAAGTCTGACACTGTTTCCCCATCTATTTCCCATGAAGTGATAGGACCAGATGCCATATCTTCATTTTCTGAGTGTTGACCTTTAAGCCAACGTTTTCACTCTCCTCTTTCACTTTCATCAAGAGGCTCTTTAGTTCACTTTCTGCCATAAGGGTGGTGTCATCTGCATATCTGAGGTGATTGGTATTTCTCCTGGCAATCTTGATTCCAGCTTGTGTTTCTTCCAGTCCAGCGTTTCTCATGATGTACTCTGCATGTAAGCTAAATAAGCAGGATGACAATATACAGCCTTGACGTACTCCTTTTCCTATTTGGAACCAGTCTGTTGTTCCATGTCCAGTTCTAACTGTTGCTTCCTGGCCTGCATACAGATTTCTCAAGAGGCAGGTCAGGTGGTCTGGTATTTCCATCTCTCTCAGAATTTTCCACAGTTTATTGTGATCCACACAGTCAAAGGCTTTGGCATAGTCAATAAAGCAGAAATAGATGTTTTCCTGGTACTCTCTTGCTTTTTCGATGATCCAGCGGACGTTGGCCATTTGATCTCTGGTTCCTCTGCCTTTTCTAAAACCAGCTTGAACATCTGGAAGTTCACAGTTCATGGATTGCTGAAGCCTGGCTTGGAGAATTTTGAGCATTACATTACTAGCATGTGAGATGAGTGCAATTGTGCAATAGTTTGAGCATTCGTTGGCATTGCCTTTCTTTGGGATTGGAATGAAAACTGACCTTTTCCACTCCTGTGGCCACTGCTGAGTTTTCCAAATTTGCTGGCATATTGAGTGCAGCACTTTCAGAGCATCATCTTTCAGGATTTGAAACAGCTCAACTGGAATGCCATTACCTCCACTAGATTTGTTCGTAGTAAAGCTTTCTAAGGTCCACTTGACTTCACATTCCAGGATGTCTGGCTCTAGATGAGTGATCTATATAGCAGTTAAAAGTCTCTTGATCTCCTTGAAATGCTTAATAGGTTCTCCTATTGCCATTTTAAACTGTCTTTCTTTCCATATTGCAGCATGAGCATGTAAAGTCAAATAAGCATACTTAGAATCCGTGTAGATATTTACCCGCTGCCCTTTGCTTAACTCTAGAGCTCAGGTTAGAGCCCCAAGCTCCACTAACTGAGCACTGGTTTCCTGGGGGAGAGATTTTGCTTCCAAAGCGTGTTCAGCAGTCACCACGGCATAACCTGCTTTTCGCTTTCCATCCCGAACAAAAGAACAAAAGAAATTGTGTGGCTGTTACTCACTCTCTCTGGCTGCTCTGCGCATATGATACCAAGGATAGACTAGAGAAACCTGTTTTTCTTTTTCTCTTTGTCTCCTGTCCTCCATCTCATCTCTTACTTCGATGGTCTGAGTTTCTACTGAAACTAGAGTAGTCTGAGGTCATACTGAGACAGGAGTTGTTTGGACCTCCATGTGGGCAGTTTGAATCTCAGTTTGGATTTCCACTGAGACCAAAGCAGTTTGAATCTCAGTTTGGGTTTCCACTGAGAGAAAGGCAACCCTTCTAAGAGGGGGTTCTCTGGTTTTCAGTTTGCTCAGCTTGGAGCCCCGGGTATGGGGACAAAGTAGGAGGACAGGAGGGATCTGAAGGTTTCATACCCAAATCTATACCCTTAGGACAGAAATCTGGCATATTTCAAAGAGAGAAAAAGGGCAACACATATGCTACTTCTACCCACTTCCCTTGTTCCTTACAGAACCGGTCTAATTATAAAACAGTGTTATACTTAAGAGACCCTCCAACCAGCCACCATTCGCCATCCTACAATGGATACTGAGGCCATGCAGTATCGCATATGAAGACCAGGTGTGTCTTCTTTAAGCCCTGGGGATCAAATCTATCCCAGTTTTTCAGGATACCGTTCAAAGGAGTGAGGCTGGAATTGTTAGCTCCCATATGTAAGAGAAAAAAAAAGCAACCAGCGCCATTTTTCTACCAGAGGTGTCCCTCCCTGCTCTAGATGAGGGTGGAGACAGACTTTACACACAAAGCTTTTCTTTCCTGGTCGGACTTAGTCTGTCCCTTACCGATGCAGGCGCCATCTTCAACCCTGCCGGTTCTACCACCGAGATGGGGTGGGGATGTACCAGGGGTAGACCTGATAGCATCTCTATCTGATGTCCAGCTCTTCACCTTTAACCTTGCTTGCCTCTGATGCCACCCGGAGTGTAATCAGAGTAACCTTCTGGAATGCCTCCCAAGCTAAGACCGCTGGGGGAAACATTCGTCACCTGAGTGCCTGTGCACGACCCTGAGTATATTCCTGACCACAATAAGACCGATAGGAACATAAAGCTGAGATGTTCTTTTCAAGCATCACCACACCAGTATAAGAGCCTCCTCTGGTCCACTAAGAGCCAGCGTTAGCAAAGGAAAAAACCCATTGCAGTCCCAATCTCAGTAACCTTTAACCTCAGAGATGTTCTTGGGGCTAGAGCTCCATCTAGCTTCCGAACTTCTGATTCCTAGCGAGGCTAGGCACTTTCTTGACTACCAATCCAAGTTTGGGACCTAAGCCACAGTACACAGTAACATAGATCACAAGTCCCTTGAAAGTCTAAGATCTGATAGATACTGGAGTGGATTGCCGTTGCCTTCTCCAGGGAATCTTCCCAACCCAGGGATCGAACCCAGGTCTCCCACATTGCAGGCAGATGCTTTAACCTCTGAGCCACCAGGGAAGCCCATAGATTAGGTTAGTACTTCTAATTCCCAAGGAGTTATGAAATGGTCAAAGAGATTAAAAAGTTTGACCGAGAAAGGAGAGTTCGTTCTACATGCTTTGCCCATTTCTGGTCGGTTCCCAAAGGAGACATTGGGTGCCTCTTGGCATTGGCAGGTCAGTATAAACCCCCGGCAGGTTTCTGCCATAAGCCATATGAGATCACCCTGGAACCGCAGAGCAGGGCTCCTTACTTGCTTCACCCAGGGCATGTCATTCATTCACACAAGCACACCATAGAGTTAGTAAAGCACAGCAGAAAATGTGTTCGCTAAGAGAACAAAGGAGAAGGCAATGGCACCCCACTCCAGTACTCTTGCCTGGAAAATCCCATGGATGGAGGAGCCTGGTAGGCTGTGGTCCATGAGGTCGCTAAGTCAGATACGACTGAGCGGCTTCACTTTCCCTTTTCACTTTCCTGCATTGGAGAAAGAAATGGCAACCCACTCCAGTGTTCTTACCTGGAAAATCCCAGGGACGGGGGAGCCTGGTGGGCTGCCATCTATGGGGTCGCACAGAGTCAGACACGACTGAAACGACTTAGCAGCAGCAGCAGCAAGAGAACAAAGAACTAGAGCTCCAAGCATGCTTACCTTGTCCTGAAGGGTCCCAGACAAGCCCCTAAGATGAAAGGTTGTTGTTGAATCATGGCGCCGGGATTCTTGGCCTCTGGAGGAGAAGAAATCAATCCGGGGCCAGAGACAAGGCTTAGAGCTTTTGTGTAATAAAGTTTTATTAAAGTATAAAGGAGATAGAGAAAGCTTCTGACATAGGCATCAGAAGGGGACAGAAAGAGTGCCCCCTTGCTAGTGTTAGCAGTGAAGTTATATACTCTCCAATGAATCCAAAGAATGTCTGGAGGTTATAAAGACTTCACCAGACCTACTCCCATAATTTACATTTTAAGATAACAGAATTAGCCAGAAGGTTTAACCAGAGACTGTCCTCAGGCAGGATACATTACTGTTATTTAATCCTAAGGAATGTAGAGAAGGAAAAAAAGTTTGTCCTTTCTTCCTCCTTGAGAATTCCAGACGCTTCTCTCCTTGGGGACCCCTAGACTTCTTATCAACCTGCCTAGGAAATGACTCTCAAAAGCAAACAACCTAATTGCAATATAGGTAAAATAAATGAATGAGCCTTTAACTGAAGGAAAACATGGCTAGGAAAGAAGTATATGAAAAGATGCTAAGTTTCATTCGTAATAAGAGGAATGCAAAGTAAGACTTCAATAATGTGAACATTTTACCTTAATTATATTGGCAAGATTTTTTAAAATATGCCAATATAAAGTGTTTGTAAAGATTCCAAGCAATTAGAATTCAAACACTACTGGTTACAGCATGCATTGGTTTGAACAATTTGAAAATATTTTCTTACTTTTATACAAAATGAACAGATAACAGGTCACAGAGAAGTTTGCATATCTGTACCAACAGGCAGGTACAAGAGCATTTATAGTTACATTTTTTACAATAGCAAAGGACTAGAGAAAAGGAAAGATATAAGCATCTGAATGCAGAGTTCCAGAGAATAGCAAGAAGAGATAAGAAAGCCTTCTTCAGCGGTCAATGCAATGAAATAGAGGAAAAGAACAGAATGGGAAGGACTAGAGATCTCTTCAAGAAAATTAGAGATACCAAGGGAACATTTCATGCAAAGATGGGCTCGATAAAGGACAGAAATGGTATGGACCTAACAGAAGCAGAAGATATTAAGAAGAGGTGGCAAGAATACACAGATGAACTGTACAAAAAAGATCTTCATGACCCAGATAATCATGATGGTGTGATCACTAATCTAGAGCCAGATATCCTGGAATGTGAAGTCAAGTGGGCCTTGGAAAGCATCGCTACGAACAAAGCTAGTGGAGGTGATGGCATTCCAGTTGAGCTGTTTCGAATCCTAAAAGATGATGCTGTGAAAGTGCTGCACTCAATATGCCAGCAAATTTGGAAAGCTCAGCAGTGGCCACAGGACTGGAAAAGGTCAGTTTTCATTCCAATCCCAAAGAAAGGCAATGCCAAAGAATGCTCAAACTACCACACAATTGCACTCGTTTCACATGCTAGTAAAGTAATGCTCAAAATTCTCCAAGCCAGGTTTCAGCAATCCATGAATCATAAACTTCCTGATGTTCAAGCTGGTTTTAGAAAAGGCAGAGGAACCAGAGATCAAATGGCCAACATCCACTGGATCATTGAAAAAGCAAGAGAGTTCCAGAAAAACATCTATTTCTGCTTTATTGACTATGCCAAAGCCTTTGACTGTGGGGATCACAATAAACTGTGGAGAATTCTGAAAGAGAATGGAATACCAGACCACCTGACCTGCCTCTTGAGAAATCTGTATGCAGGCCAGGAAGCAACAGTTAGAACTGGACATGGAACAACAGACTGGTTCTAAATAGGAAAAGGAGTACATCAAGGCTGTATATTGTCACCCTGCTTATTTAACTTATATGCAGAGTACATCATGAGAAACTCTGGACTGGAAGAAACACAAGCTGGAATCAAGATTGCCAGGAGAAATATCAATCACCTCAGATATGCCGATGACACCACCCTTATGGCAGAAAGTGAAGAGGAACTAAAAAGCCTCTTGATGAAAGTGAAAGAGGAGAGTGAAAAAGTTGGCTTAAAGCTCAACATTCAAAAAACGAAGATCATGGCATCTGGTCCCATCACATCATGGGAAATAGATGGGGAAACAGTGGAAACAGTGTCAGACTTTATTTTTTGGGGCTCCAAAATCACTGCAGATGGTGACTGCAGCCATGAAATTAAAAGACGATTACTCTTTGGAACAAAAGTTATGACCAACCTAGATAGCATATTCAAAAGCAGAGACATTACTTTGCCAACTAAGGTCCGTCTAATCAAGGCTATGGTTTTTCCAGTAGTCATGTATGGATGTGAGAGTTGGACTGTGAAGAAGGCTGAGCACCAAAGAATTGATGCTTTTGAACTGTGGTGTTGGAGAAGACTCTTGAGAGTCCCTTGGACTGCAAAGAGATCCAACCTGTCCTTTCTGAAGGAGATCAGCCCTGGGATTTCTTTGGAAGGAAAGATGTTAAAGCTGAAACTCTAGTACTTTGGCCACCTCATGCAAAGAGTTGACTCATTGGAAAAGACTCTGATGCTGGGAGGGATTGGGGGAAGGAGGAGAAGGGGATGACAGAGGATGAGATGGCTGGATGGCATCACTGACTCGATGGACGCGAGTCTGGCTGAACTCCGGGAGTTGGTGATGGACAGGGAGGCGTGGCGTGCTGTGATTCATGGGGTCGCTAAGAGTCAGACACGACTGAACGACTGAACTGAACTGAACTGAACAGAAACAAACAAGAAGATGAACTCTAACTATAGATATCAACCTGAATGAATCTCAGACACTGTAGTTAATGAAAAATAATAAATAAACTGTATCAGAAGACTTCCTACTGTGTGATACAATTTCTATAAAACTCAGAAATGTATAAAATTTTAAAATATTTATGTGCATATATACATAGGTGAACTTACATATACAAGCTGAACACAATGTAGAAAAAAGCAAAGAGTATAGAATTAGGCTTTGGGACTAATCATGGAGGTATACATAGGCAATTGCAATTGTACTGGGAATACTGTCTTTTTCAAACTGAATGGTAGCTTCACCTTGTTGACTTCACTGTTATGTTTAATAACTACATTTATGTTATGTAAGTCATAGTCTGAGAGAATTATTCCTTCTCTGTGTTCCCAAAGAACACTTCTCACAGCACTCTAGAGCGGGAAGGGAGGCAATGTGAAATTAATATTGTCATAGTCTTAAATCCTTTGGCCCTGAGCATAGATCTTGTTCCTTATGTTTATTTAAGATTTGTTCTTAAATAGACTAATGTTGAGAAAAGTAAATGTAATGAGAAAATCCTATTGGTAAATCATTTCTAAATAAAGAAAATTTAACCATACTATTGTATCATTATAATTCATGATTTTGCTGAATCGTTTTCTTGCCTGCTACAGGACAAACTAGCAGATTATAAACCTACTTTGTTCCTGTACTTAGCCATTATTATAAAGTGATAAACATTAAAATACCATTTTTAAATTGTATATTAAACAATAATATGTCTGTGTCCTAAGAGAGAATAAAAAAGATTTCCAGCCATATTATGTCCATTTTGTGTTTAAAAATAAAACAAAATGGCTGTTATTTTCTCTTCGAAAAAGTCTTACTTAGGAAAAATTAATTGAAGTTCAATTTATTCAAGATGTTTGTTCCTAGACTTGCTCCCGATTGGCTTGAAACTTTCATTGCTTCACAATGAACAGATTGAAATATTGTTTGGCCAGTGCTTTGGGTCGTATTTTGGGAATATAGTAGAGGACAGCACACTTGCTTTACACAAGACAGAGGAAGGTGTTTATACAAAGTAGAGCATGGTTTTCAGTATATAATTTCCAATACACAGTTATTAAGAGTCAGGTCGGGGGAGGCACTCTGATGATACCATGTGATTATCCAGAAAAATGCTCAAAACTATGAATAAGAATAAGAATGAACCTCTAGTTCACATTGAAAGATGAATTTATAGCTGTGAATGTGCATCATTGAAAGGATTAGGAGAGACTGCTTTCTTACCACAACAGACTTGGCCAGATGTTAACTGTTAGATTTAGCAAAATTCTTGGAGAAAAGCCAGATGTAAATCTGTGTCTTCCTCCTTAATTTTAATAATTCCATCATCATCTAAAGTCTCTTTTTAGTGAAGTGTATCTCTGCTATATTGACCAGGATCTTATGCTTTTCTTCTGAAACAAAGAAACATTACACTATAGTAGAGGTTAAAAAGCAAGGATTCTGAACTGAACCTTCCGCTTGACTTTTTACTCCATGCATTATTGCCTATGTGATCTTGGGCAAGGTATTTGTCCTCTCTAAGCCTCATTTTATCATCTCTAAAACAGCACATAGAACACAGTTAAGCAATGTTAGTTATGATATTCAGCCTGCACTTGCAGCAGCATTGCCATCTCATCTGAAATTTTAGTGGATATCTTAACAAAATAACAATTTCTTATATAGTTAGAGAACAATAGCAAGCAATTAAATTGTTTATTGATTGTGATCCAGCAACTATTTGTTGAGTATCTACTATGTCATGAATAAAATCTCATAATCTGTAAGGTTTCTTGTGGTCCAAGCATAATTCAATATGAAGTTTTTAGTGCTTAATTTTCATACACAAATTATTATGTTTTCTTATATAAAGGAATTAACTTAGGGATAATTTCATCCATGCTTTGGGAAAGTAAAAAAAAAAGAATAAAATCTATAGGCCACACCCATACTTATTCTCTGAGTCATCAAGTAGTATATCAACCTTAAGTATCAGAAAGCTCAACTTTAGAGTGGTTTCCTTCTATTTTCTTGATTGATAGAACTAGTGCTTTGACAATGTTTTAAGGAAATCTCACGTTTTCTTTATCTCTTGCACAATGGCACTTATGTTTGAGGTCTAGACCTGCATTCCACCCTGATCATTTCTTGACCAACCACTGTGCTCCTGCTCTACTTCCTAAATCCAAACTGAACTTATGTGCTTCTGCAGTCCTGATGTGTTTATATCCACATGTATTCACTTGCCTGAATTGTACCAGGGTTTACCTGTACATCTGTGAATTCTTAGATTGTATATTTCAAACTATTTGTTGGTTGGTTGTTTTTTTTTTTAATTGCTATCCGGCATCTCAGATATTGCTCTACCTTCTCTACTACATTTCGTCCTATGAGCCCATGTATTGTGGCAGTTATCAATTTTGCAGTTACTAACAAGTCTCTAAAAAGCTGAACCATGTCCTATTCTTACTTATGTTTTCAGAATTTTTCATCTCTTGAGTGTGCCAAAGTGTGAAAGTCCTAATCCCTCAGTTGTGTTCCACTCTTTGCAACACCATGGACTATAGCCTTCCAGCTTCCTGCTGCTGCTGCTGCTAAGTCGCTTCAGTCCAACCCTGTGCGACCCCATAGATGGCAGCCCACCAGGCTCCCCAGTCCCTGGGATTCTCCAGGCAAGAATACTGGGGTGGATTCCAATTTTCTCCTCCAGGGAATTATCCCAACTATGGGATCAAATCCAAGTTTCCTGCATTGCAAGCAGATTCTTTACCCTCTGAGCCACCAGGGAAGCCAACAATAGTGTTTGTCACTCAGGCATGTCCAGCTCTTTGCAACCCCCTGGACTATACCCTGCCATACTCCTCTGTCCATGAAATTCTCCAGGCAAGAATACTGGAATGGGTTGCCATTCCCTTTTCCAGGGCATCTTCCCAACCCAGGGATCAAACCCGGGTCTCCTGCATTGTGGGTAGATTCTTTACCTTCTGAGTCACCAGGGAAACTGCATGTAGGAGGTGCATGATAAATATTAATGAAACTAAATTAGAATAGTATTTGAAGATCCTTAAAAATAAAATAAATAGAAAAATTACACATAAGACATATTTTCTGAACATTCAATTGATGATTAACTGATTACTTCATTAAGTGATGCAACAAATATTTAGTGAACATTTATTATTTGTCTAGCATTGTGTTGCTTGCAAGACAGTTGATTCTTTATTTTCATGGAGTTTTCATTTGAATGTAAACGAATGGACATATAAGGTAATTCCAGATGATGATAAGGTGATAAGAATACATAGTTCAGTTCAGTCACTCAGTCGTGTCCGACTCTTTGCGACCCCATGAATCGCAGCACGCCACGCCTCCCTGTCCATCACCAACTCCCGGAGTTCAGCCAGACTCGCGTCCATCGAATCAGTGATGCCATCCAGCCATCTCATCCTCTGTCGTCGCCTTCTCCTCCTTCCCCCAATCCCTCCCAGCATCAGAGTCTTTTCCAATGAGTCAACTCTTCACATGAGGTGGCCAAAGTACTGGAGTTTCAGCTTTAACATCTTTCCTTCCAAAGAAATCCCAGGGCTAATCTTCAGAAAGGACTGGTTGGATCTCCTTGCAGTCCAAGGGACTCTCAAGAGTCTTCTCCAACACCACAGTTCAAAAGCATCAATTCTTTGGCGCTCAGCCTTCTTCACAGTCCAACTCTCACATCCATACATGACCACTGGAAAAACCATAGCCTTGACTAGACGGACCTTTGTTGGCAAAGTAATGTCTCTGCTTTTGAATATGCTATCTAGGTTGGTCATAACTTTTGTTCCAAGGAGTAAGCGTCTTTTAATTTCATGGCTGCAGTCACCATCTGCAGCGATTTTGGAGCCCCCAAAAATAAAGTCTGACACTGTTTCCACTGTTTCTCCATCTATTTCCCATGAAGTGATGGGACCAGATGCCATGATCTTCGTTTTTTGAATATTGAGCTTTAAGCCAACTTTTTCACTCTCCACCTTCACTTTCATCAAGAGGCTTTTTAGTTCCTCTTCACTTTCTGCCATAAGGGTGGTGTCATCTGCATATCTGAGGTGATTGATATTTCTCCCAGCAATGTTGATTCCAGCTTGTGCTTCTTCCAGCCCAGTGTTTCTCATGATGTACTCTGCATATAAGTTAAATAAGCAGGGTGACAATATGCAGCGTTGACGCACTCCTTTTCCTATTTGAAACCAGTCTGTTGTTCCATGTCCAGCTCTAACTGTTGCTTCCTGACCTGCATATAGGTTTCTCAAGAGGCAGGTCAGGTGGTCTGGTATTCCATTCTCTTTCAGAATTCTCCACAGTTTATTGTGATCCCCACAGTCAAAGGCTTTGGCATAGTCAATAAAGCAGAAGTAGATGTTTTTCTGGAACTCTCTTGCTTTTTCCATGATCCAGCAGATGTTGGCCATTTGATCTCTGGTTCCTCTGCCTTTTCTAAAACCAGCTTGAACATCAGGAAGTTTATGGTTCATGGATTGCTGAAGCCTGGCTTGGAGAATTTTGAGCATTACTTTACTAGCATGTGAAATGAATGCAACTGTGCAGTAGTTTGAGCATTCTTTGGCATTGCCTTTCTTTGGGATTGGAATGAAAACTGACCTTTTCCAGTCCTGTGGCCACTGCTGAGTTTTCCAAATTTGCTGGCATATTGAGTGTAGCACTTTCACAGCATCATCTTCCAGGATTTGAAGTAGCTCAACTGGAATGCCATCGCCGCCACTAGCTTTCATAGTGAAGCTTTCTAAGGCCCACTTGACTTCACATTCCAGGATGTCTGGCTCTAGGTGAGTGATCACACCATCATAATTATCTAGGTCATGAAGATCTTTTTTTGTACAGTTTTTCTGTGTATTCTTGCCACCTCTTCTTGGCTGGGATAAAAGGATGACGACATTATGGCAGTAGAAAACTTTAAGGAAGAGGTATCCTACCTAAGTCATTAGTGTTGAAAAAATAGTGAGGATAAGGAACAACAGATTTGAAGTCACAGGAAATGCCTAAGGAAACATTATGAAGTGCACTAAGCTTGGGGTTGAACAAATAGAAAAATGTCAGTATTGCTGGATTTTAGAGTTCTAAGAGAGACAGGCCAAAGAACTGAGGAGAAACAGATCACTAAGAAAACTTTTGTCCATATCAGAGATTGGATTTTTATTTTAAGCACATTTTAGATTTTAAAGAAACTGTTCTAATTTAAGTCTTTGAAAGGTATATTTGGTTGCTGTATAGAGAAAGGACTATAGGAAGTTAAGGATGTAGGTAGGGAGCGATAAGAAATGAAGCTAGTTTAGGATTGGAACACTATGTAGGAGGACAATCGCAGATGGATATGTGACATAGCTGAGCAGGTGATGAATCAGATATGGAGGGTGAAAGAGGAACCACGACCATGTGAGGCTTAAACAACTAGGTGGCTGGTAATAGCAGTAACCAAAATGGAAAACAGTCAAAGAAGCTAGTCTGCAGACAGCATATCAAAACTTTTCTTTTTGAAATATTAAACTTGTCTGTTAGCCATTCAAAGATGTCCAGTAGCCAGTGCTCAGGTGGAGAGGTCAGGCTTCTAGACATTCATTTGCCAGTTATCATCTTATAGATGCCACTTAAAGCCAAAGGGATGGATGAAATCACATGGGTAATAATAAACTTTATAGTGCTTGGTGCTTTGAAATCCTAGAACCTGTGCTTACTTTACTGGTAAGTTATCACATTATTTATTAATTCAATAAGACTTATTGAATGGTTACCATAGGCCAAATACTGGTAATATAACAAACAGTGAACAGGACAAAGTACTCTGTCTTCAAAGAGCTTAGATAATCTTGGAGAAGACAGTAAGTAAACAAATAACCATAAATTTATAGTTTAACTATGGTTTAAATCTATAAAACTATAGTTAAACTATAAAAAAATAATGCTGATATGCAAAAGAAAATTGAGAAGAGGGCTAGAGAATGACAGGGGTGCTATGATAGGATGATCATTAAAGGCTTTTCTGAAGAGGTGGCATTTCTGATGTAGGCAGATATAGATCACAAATATTTCTAATGTCTTATGCTTATCAATACAAGATCCTCCAACACTACTGGGCAAAAGATTATGTTCATACCTCAGATCATTCCTAAAAAGTTGGCATTACCTGGATTTATTGGCTTATTTTATCTTAATATGAGGTCAATTCAGTGGTAGATTTTGATAATGGCTAAAACAGTAACAGGTATTTTTGACAAATATTTGAATTAAAGTCTGCCTGTAAAATAATACTTTATTAACTAACCTCTCCTTATGAATTTTTCACTATACCACTATTACTTCCATTTTAGCTCACATAGTACTTATTTATGTGCATTTATAAGCTCTCTTCTTTGATTATAATCTTAACTAATGGAGAATTCATCCATGTTTGAATCATATCTGCACCCCTAAGACATCTAGAATAGCATCTAGCACCTGATAGCTACTTAAAGAATGGACAAGCTGTATAAAGTATGAAAGTCTGTAAGTAGCAAATTATATGTATATATATATATATATATATTTCATTTTTTATTCTGTTGAGTAGAGATATAGTTACCATTGTTTAAATATTATTTGGAGTTTTAAAACTAATTTTTAATCTCTGTATTCTTTCACTATAAAAATATCAATGATCAATAACAAAGACATCTTTCAAGAAAAGGTTCTATGAGAAATTCTTGAGGGTTTGGGGTTTAAACGTATAAGGCTCACCTGGAGAATTTCTTCAAGCATCCAAAGGTCCTCTTCTCCTTTACCAAAAATAAATGAATAACATTGTTGATATATGTACCTGGAAAAGAGCTATGCCTCGTTCTATTGTTGTTTAGTCTCTCAGTCGTGTCCAGCTCTTTGAGACCCTATGGACTACAGCGTGCCAGGCTTCTCTGTCCTTCAGTATGTCCCAAAGTTTACTGAAACTCACATCCATTTAGTTGATGATGCCATCCAACATCTCATCCTGTTTCCTCTTCTCCTGCCTTCAATCTTTCCCAGCATCAGGGTCTTTTCCAATGAGGTGGCTCTTTGCATCAGGTGGCCTAAGTATTGAAGCTTCAACTTCAACATCAGTCCTTCCAAAGAATATTCAGGGTTGATTTCCCTTAGAATTGACTGGTTTGATCTCCTTCCTGTCCAAGGGACTCTCAAGAGTCTTCTGAGCACCACAGTTCAAATGCATCAATTCTGTGCTCAGCCTTCTTTATGTTCCAAATCTCACATCCATACATGGCTACTGGAAAAACCATAGCATTGACTAGACAAACCTTTTTTGGCAAAGTAATGTCTCTGCTTTTTAGATTGATGCCTAGATTGGTCATAGCTTTTCTTCCAAGGAGCAAGTGACTTTTAATTTCATGCCCGCAATCACCATCTGCAGTGATTTTGGAGCCCCCCAAAATAAAGTCTGTCACTGTTTCCATTGTTTCCACATCTATTGGCCATGAAGTGATGGGACCAGATACCATGATCTTAATTTTCTGAATGTTGAATTTTAAGCTAGCTTATTCACTGTCCTCTTCCACCCTCATTGAGAGGCTCTTTAGTTCCTCTTCAATTTCTGCCATGAGGGTAGTATCATCTGCATATCTGAGGTTACTGATATTTCTCCCAGGAATCTTGATTCCAGCTTGTGCTTCTTTCCAGCTTGGCACTTTGCATGATGTACTTTGCATATAAATTAAATAATCAGGGTGATATAGCCTTGACATACTCCTTCCCCAATTTGGAACCAGTTGTTTGTTCAATCTCTGGTTCTAACTATTGCTTCTTGTCCTGCATGCAGGCTTCTCAGTAGGCAGGTAAGGTGGTCTGGTATTCCCATCTCTTTAAGATTTTTCCACATTTTTTTGTGATCCACACAGTCAAAGACTTTAGCATAGTCAATGAAACAGAAGTAGATGTTTTTTTCTGGAATTTCCTCGCTTTTTCTGTGATCCAATGGATGTTGTTAATTTGATCTCTCTTTTCTCTGCCTGTTCTTAATCCAGCTTGTATATCTGGAAGTTCTTGGTTTTCATACTGTTGAAGCCTAGCTTAAAGGGTTTTGAGCATTACCTTGCTAGCATGTGAAATGCATGCAATTGTGCGGTAGTTTGAACATTCTTTGCCACTGCCTTTCTTTTTGATTGGAATGAAAACTGACCTTTTCCAATCTTGTGGCCACTGCTGAATTTTCCAAATTGATTGGCATATCCTAAGCCATTTTTCATGGTAGAAATATTCCCTATCATTCAAGTGTGTTTAGGGTCTGAAGAAAAAATGTTGAGAGACTCTATCATACATTAAGCCTAAATAGCTGATTTATTTTTGCAAAGTTATTGTTAGTTCCAGGTGGCAGTTTAATAAACAGTAGTACTATGTTAAATAAGCTGAGTGAATTTTGGAAAACTGTCAGTGCCAAAGAATATCTTGGAGCCCAGTAATTGGTCAAGTGCCTTCCTTTTACTGCATTCTTTTGGTAATATCAATGTTATCTTCACAAGATAAAGCATTCCCATAACAATAAAAGTTACCTGTTACAGTTAATAGCTGATAAATTGGGAGCCAACACAGTGCAGCCAATGGTGAGTGACTGAAGACAACTGCAATGTTTGCATTCTGTATTTCTCAAAAAGACTTGCTGGATGCCTACACATCTAACAAGATTAGAACAATGTATTAAAAATTGCTAGATATTAAGCCTAAGAGATGAAGTGGAAGTAGAACTAAGTTTTGTCTGTTTTGAAAAAGTTGTATTTTCTCACAGCTTGTCTCCATTTTTAAAATTTTTTTTATCTTTTCGGATTGCATGGTAAATGGCACACTTGTTTTTTGTTCAAACTTTTTTTTTCCTTTTCACGGTCTGATTGACATTACTTTCCCATGTTCACTCGGGCATAGCATTGCAAGTGTAAACACAGAGTGGTACCTTGTCAAAATGGCATTTTGTATTAAAGATTGTTGTTTCCTGGTACTTCAAAAACCTAACGAGAACCAGTGCTGAATGCTAAGTAAGAATTGTTGTTAATGATTTAATGATAATTCATATAGCTCATAACACTAAGAACTTTACCTGAAACTTTACTCACAGAAGTATCTTTGTTAAGTTTTTTTGTTTTTCCATATTTCTTTGTATGTCTCATTTTCCACACTGCCCTTCTATTCACCTCCAAATGAAGTCACCTTCCTGTCGGATCTGATTCATTCTTACTTGTCAGCTAAAATGTTTTATCACATGAGTCTTTTCCTATAAGGATATAGCACTCATTATAATATGAGATCAAATTGCCAACATCCGTTGGATCATAGAAAAAGCAAGATAATTCCAGAAAAACATCTACTTCTGCTTCATTAACTATGCTAAAGCCTTTGACTGTGTGGAAAACAGCAAACTGGAAAATTCTTAAAGAGATGTGAATACTGATCACCTTACCTTCTTCCTGAGAAAACTGTATGCAGGTCAAGAAACAACAGTTAGAAACGGACGTGGAAAAACGACTGGTTCCAAATTGGGGAAGGGGAATGTCAAGGCTGTATATTGTCATCCCACTTATTTAACTTATATGCAGTGTACATCATGCGAAGTGCCAGGCTGGATGAAGCACAAACTGGGATCAAGATTCCTAGGAGAAACATCAATACCCTTAGATATGCAGATGACACCACCCTCGTGGCAGAAAGTGAAGAGGAACTAAAGAGCCTCTTGATGGAGGTGAAAGAGAAGAGTGAAAAAGCTGGCTTAAAATTCAAAAACTAAGATCACGGCATCTGGTCCCATCACTTCATGGCCAGTAGATGGGGAAACAATGGAATGAGTGACAGACTATATTTTCCTGGACTCCCAAATCACTGCAGACAGTGACTGCAACCATGAAATGAAAAGACGCTTGCTCCTTGGAAGAAAAGCTGTTACAAACCTAGACATCATATTAAAAAGCAGAGACATTTCTTTGCTGACAAAGGTCTATCTGGTCAAAGCTCTGGTTTTTCCAATAGTCATGTATGGATGTGAGAGCTGGACTGTAAAGAAAGCTGAATGCAGAACTGATGCTTTTGAACTGTGGTGCTGAAGAAAACTCTTGAGAGTCCATTGGGCAGGAAGGACATCAAACCAGTCAATTCTAAAGGAAATCAGTCCTGAATATTCATTGGAAGGACTGATATTGAAGCTGAAGCTCCAACACTTCGGCTACCTAAAGAGCTGATTCCTTAGAAAAGATTCATGATGCTGGGAAAGATTGAAGGCAGGAGGAGAAGGGCATGACAGAGGAAAAGATGGTTGGATGGCATCACCAACTCAATGGACATGAGTTTGAGCAAGCTCTGAGAGATGGTGAAGGACAGGGAAGCCTGGCATGCTGTGGTCTATGAGGTCACAAAGAGTCAAACACAACTGAGCAACTAAACAACAAACTAATACCAGAAATTAAAACCAAGGACTATGTCAACAATAGGCTCTGAGTGAAATGTTCACACTCTGTACTTCACAACAGGTTGCGTTTTCAATTTATATCCCTTGATTTTTCACATTGAAAAAAAGTGAAAGTGTTAATCACTCAGTAGTGTCCAAATCTTTGTGACCCATAGATTGTAGCCCACCAGGCTCTTCCGTCCATGGATTTCTCTAGCCAAGAATACTGGAGTGGGTAGTCATTCCCTTCTCCTGGGGATCTTCCTTACCCATGGATCAAACCAGAATCTTCTGCATTGCAGGTAGATTCTTTACTTTCTGAGACACCAGGGAAGCTCATATTCCACATTAGCATGATAATAGTATGATATCCACAGTGATTTCCCATATGGGTAAGTTAATATCAATGGGCCATATGTTTTATTTTGAATCCTTTAGAAGTTGTACTGTTACCTTCTTTCATGGTATTTACACCTTGGGGAATTGTTTAACCGTATGTTACACCGATTTAAAAACTGAAATAAGTTCATGTCATCCTAAACCTTTAGGCTAAGAGGGGAGTATTTATTGCTTTGTTATGCATTGAGCTGACCTTCTCCCCCTCACAGTTTATTGAAATGATAGAACTACTATTGATTCTTTCTCTAAAATGGAGATAAGTCTTGCCAGAGGGAGAAAGGTTCAAATCTTGACCCCAAGTAACCAGAATAATTTTAGAAGATGATTCATTAATTAGATTTATAAACTTCAGATATTGAAATATTGCTTTCTTGATGTGTTTGAAGAACAGTGTCATTTGATTTTCCCAGGGACAATTTTGGTTGTAATCTCTTCTGATAGTAAATAGAAGGTGATGCTATTGAAATAGCTTTATGCTAGACTTTATAGTTAAAACCGTGCATTTCCAGGGAAACTGTTGCTTCTTGCAAGTGAAGATATTTACTGATAGATACCCTGAGAGTCTACTAAACTCCTTTCTCTAAAGCAGTGGAAAGTACAAGGCAGAGTTTTCTAAACTTTTTTTTTCTTAGCCAAGGGATAGGTTTCCAATTTCTTTTATCAACTGGAGTGTTCTTTCCTAAAGATGGAATCTATTTTCCTGCTTTGCTCATCATAGATACCACATGTATGTAGTCTACTATGAAATGGATTATAGATGGATTGTTATTTTTCATATTGATTTTTATTGAGATGTAATTCACGTACCATGAAATCTCCTCCTTTAAAGTATACAATTATTTGAATTTTACTATATTTATAATGTTGTACAACAGTCACCAGTTTCTAATTTCAGAACATTATCATCACCCTCAAATAAATTCTGAACCAATTAGAAGTCATTCTTCATCTGAAAACTACTAACCTGCTTTCTTTTTATCTATGGGTTTGCCTATTCTAGGCTTCCCTCATGGCTTAGCGGTAAAGAATCCGCCTGAAATGCAGGAATTGCAGGAGACGTGGGTTCGATCCCTGGGTCGGGAAGATCCCCTGGAGAAGGAAATGGCAACCCACTCCAGTAGTCTTGCCTGGGAAAACCCACATACAGAGGAGCCTGGTGGGCTACAGTCCATGGGTTCACAAAGAGTTGGACACAACTGAGGGACTAACACTAATAGACCCTAGACATTTCAAATAAATGATATCATACAGCATGTGGCTTTTTGTGACCTCTTCTTTCATTTAGCATTTTCAGGATTCATCCTTGTTACAGAACATATCAGTACTTCATTGTCTTTTATAGTTGAATTATATTTAATGGTGTTGACAGAGCTCGTTTGGTATACACATTTGTCAGTTGATGGTTGTTTGGGTTGACTCCATCTTTTTGGTTGTTAAGAGTACTACTTATGAACATTTCATACAAGGATTTCTATGGATATTTGTTTCCTAGTCTCTCAAATATATACCTATGGTTGAATATACACATTATTCCTGTACACTAATTTTAAGTAGAAAACCAAAGTATCTTTCACATTTATATAATCATTGTAAGAGTATAATTAACTCATCATTTCATTTGAAAATCAATATCTTCTTTAGTCACCCTTTAAGATTTGTGGATAGGCATCTGAAAACTTATTTCCAATCTGTTTGCCTGTAAATTCAGAAAACTGTTTGAAATTAGAGCATTGTGTGATTGTATGTATGTCCATGTATGGATTTCCTTTTGGTCCTATCACTTCATGTGTATACTGTTATTTTATTTTTATGTGGTTGTGGTCAGTATTAGACCAAAAAGAAAATAAAGAAAAGTCTTAGTGGAAGGGAAGAAAACTGCCTGAAAACCATATTAAACTATTTTTATGCTTATGTATTTTAATCAGAAAATAGATTACAAAAGCATGAATGAGAAGGGTAGATTCAAGATAATCTTGTCTTAATTATAGTACATAAAAATTCGTGTTTTCAAAAGACATAGTGACTTAGACAAATGCATACAGTATAATATTTTGTATAATAGAAACCACACTCAATAAAAAGCAAATTATGTAACAGTATTTTCCCAATTTTATACAAAAAATATCCAGATAGCATAAATATTTCAAAATGCTAAAAGTGGTTATCCATAGTAGCTTTACATTTTCCTCTATTGTTTACTTAGTTTTCTATATTTTATACAGTTATATGAACTATAGACATAAGTAGAGAAAAAACCATAATTTAACAATTGTTCCTTTTATGCTTGTTATCAAGATAGTCAATCATTTCAACAAAACCCATATCATTTTCAAAAAGTATCAGTGAACTCTAGCATTCAGATGCATTGATAAGATCTCACTTAGGATCATTCTGGATAATAATGACATAAAATAGGAACATTTGTGTTGGAAAGGATGGAATACTATATTCTAGACCTACAGCCTCAGATTGCTGAAGCATATCAACTAGTCTTCTTCACTAGACTTTTGTTTGTCACCACTTGGAGAACTTAGAGTCACAGATGGCTTCTAGTGGGTAGAGGCCAGGGATACAGCACGCTATCCTAAATGATTAGAGCAGCCTCCTACAGGAAAGAGCTGTTGAATCCAAAAGGTACTAAGGTTGAAAATTCATATTTTAAACAAGCTATCATGTTATAAATTTAGGTGCCTTAAATGGGCAACAATCATTTCATACTTGAAAGCTTTTTTTAGAATCAGAATTTAGAAATGTAGTTTTGAACTTGAAGTTGAGAACTATGTGTAGGATGAACCCATATTATAAATTTTGCATTTAAGTAAATACATGATACTAAGATTGGGGCTGGTGTTATTTCAAGTTTCTGCTATATAAACTGAAATTGATAGTTTGACACTTAATATTGTTTAATGAAATTTTTATTCTACAATAAATTACTTTTAGGAAATAAGATTTCTATACTTCAGTTTCTTACTGATACTCTTAAGTGTATAGTGTTTTTTTCATTAAAATGATGACATAAATCTAATTTATCGCACATATCCTAGAAGTTTTATATGGAAATCATGTATACAGAGCTATCCTGATATATTGTATAAAGAAAAATATGGGTTTATCTCCAAAGTTTTGTTGTGTTAAAAGATAATGTATTTTTGTGGGAATTTAACTTGTTATATTTATTGCCATAAACAATTGTTACATTGACTGATTTCTATAATTTTGTATTTCTATGTCATTTAATAGAGCTGTCTTTATCCTATTTATCTTTTTTTTAATTGGAGGATAATTTTTTTTATTATGTTGTGTTGGTTTCTGCTATACAACATCATGAATAAGCTATAAGTATACATATATCCCCCCACCCTTAAGCTCCCTCCCACCCCACCTCCAAATCCCTCCCTCTAGGTTGTCAAGGAGCACTGAGCTGGGCTCCCTGTGTTATCCAGCAGCTTCCCACTTTCTGTTTTATACATGGTGTTGTATATATATGTCAGTGCTACTGTCTCAATTTTTCCCACTCTACTCTTCCCCCACTGTGTCCATAAGTCCATTATCCATCTCTGTGTCTCTATTCCTACCTGCAGATTGGATCATCAGTATCATTTTTCTAGATTCCATATGTGTGCATTAATGTACTATATTTGATTTTCTCTTTCTGACTTATTTCACTCTTATAACAGGCTATAGGTTCATCCACATCACTACAGTGACAGATTCATTCCTTGTTATGGCTGAGTAATATTCCATTGTATATACGTGCCACAGCTTCTTTATCCATTTGTCTGTCAATGGACATCTAGGTTGCTTCCATGTCCTAGCTATTGTAAATAGTGCTGCAGTGAACATTGGAGTACATATGTCTTTTTGAATTATGGCTTTCTCAGGGTATATGCCCAGTAGTGGGGTTGCTGGGTCATATGATAGTTTTATTCCTAGTTTTTTAAGGAATATCCATACTGTTCTCCATAGTGGATGTACCAATTTACATTCTCACAAACAGTGCAAGAGGCTTCCCTTTTCTCCACATCCTCCACATTTATTGTTTGTAGATTTTTTTTTGATGATGGCCATTCTAACCAGTGTGAGGTAATACCTAATTGTAGTTTCAGCTTGCATTTCTCTAAGAATGAATCAGGTTTAGCATCTTTTCATGTGTTTATTGGCCACCTGTATGTCTTCTTTGGAGAACTGACTACTAACAAAGCATATAAAAATCATTTTTAGAAACCATGTAGGCATTACTGAGAACAGCTAAAATTTATGTACCATAGGAAATTACAGTGACTGAATACACACCATGAAAATCTGTTGTGACCAATAACTAGAACATTTAAACTCATTGAACACAATCTAAAGAAAGAAATCATTCTTGTTTGACAACATTTTTGCAAAGAATGGATTTGTCTTAATTCTTCAGCCTCATCTCAGACAGTAGTTCACTTCACCTCCTACGGTCCCACACACCTCTCCTCTCAGGTTGGGGAAGAGACAGTCTCCCCAAAATAAAACCAAACAAGATCTCTCCCGCAACAAGATCTTTCCCGCAACAAGTTCTTTGCTCATGATGTTTCCTCCTTGTATGGTCAGAGCCTACTCATTCCTGTTTAATAAAGAACTCCCAACTCTGTCTACCTCTCTGTTTATGCAGACTCCCATCTGTTATTCTCCTTCTCCACATTCTTTCTCCTTCATGTTTTACCTTTTGTGACTGTTTATTACTTGTCTGGAAAGTTGTGTTTCTCTGACACACTGACACTGAGAAAGAGAACTGTGTCTATTCTCACTAAGTTCACACATCACACAGAGGAGTTGTGGCACAGGGATTATTGATTGAATGTCTGAGTGGTATTAGACGAAGGAATTAGAGCTATTTTTAAGCACCTCTTATGTGCCATGTGCTCAGCTCTGTGCCAGTGGTTCAATAGTTAGAGAGACAAGTCAATCTCTTCCTCTATGAGACTTAGAGAATAATGGAAGAGATGGGAGGGACCCTGATATAGGTGAGGTACAGAGTGCTAAAGAAATACATAGCTAGAGCTACTTGGGTGGTCAGATGACTCTGGTAAAACTAATTCCTTGCTTTAATCTGAAGGATAAACAGAAGTTCTCCAAATGAAGAAAGAAATGTTTCAGGCAGAGGGAACTCTCCCAGATGCCCTTTGAGCCATGGTGTACAGAATTGCCATCCAGTCCCACAGCATACACAAGAAATATAGACTCACATTCTGGGAATGTCTTAAATGTTTAGTGTTATGTAATTTAACTTTAGCCATCATGGTAGTGATACTCAGTTAAAATCTGGGTCAGTCTGCAACTTAGGAAAGAAGTCTGCAATGGGGGATGTGGGTTTAGTGAGTTGCCAGGGTACAGAGATGGGAATTGAAGGCTTGCATAAGGAGGAAATCCCCCAAAGACAGGTGAAGACTGAGAGAAAATAAGGACAAACAGTGGAAGAAGTACCACCAACCACTGAGGCAAAGGAGAACCGAGAGAGCAGTTTTGCTAAAGCTTATGTATCAGAGAGTTTCCAGGGCAAGTAAGCCATGAGCCATGCCAGCAACTGAGGGTTAGAGATTACATGCTTGGGAGACATCACTCATGAGAGGGATTTTTTTTTACAAAGTCATGTGACTGTTAAGAAAGCAACTTCATTTTAGTGGTGGAGATACAATTTCAGCTATAATGGTTAGATGAAGGACTAAGCAATATGGAACTGGAAGCAAGGAATGAAGGTAATTATTCAGAGGTTGGTTGTGAGAGAAACTGAGGGAAGAAGTCAGCAGCCAAATGGGGTCAGAAAAGAGTGTTTTTATAATGGAGGAGAAATTTTGCCTTTTGGCTTAGAGACAGAGCCAGAGAAACTATTTTTTTGGCCTGGAAAGAGAAGTGATGAAGAAAGAGAGTTGGAAGTGAGGGTGGGGCGGGGCAGTTGGGGCGGGTCGGAATGGAGAGCATCATGAACGAGCAAGGTCTCAAAGGACATGGGTTAAGTGCTTTACAGATTTCATAATGTCTTTATGTAGGTTAATTTGTTAACTGCTTACAATAATGGTTTAATATAGGTCTTATTATTCTTTCTGTACAAATGTTAAAAATGAGATTCAGAATGTTATAGTAATTTGCCCAAGGGCAAACAGCTAATAAATGTTAAAGCTGAGGTTTGAAATCTTGTCTGTTTCTAAATTTCATGTTCTTTTCCCACCTAGTGAAGCTGACAAGTTAACCATTCCTCAAACCTCTGCTCTTAATGCTGGTAATATACACTTACATATTAGAGAACACTGAAGACAAGAGGAGAAACTATTTTGGCCTATTTTAAGATAGTATCTTATTCTTTGCTCCCAAGCTGAAGAGCAAACTAGATATCAACAACTGGAAACATTTCTCTAAATAGATTGAATCATACTCTGAAATCTGTTCTAGTGTGATCAGCAGGCTGATAGATTTGGTATCACCTGTGAGCTTCTTAGAAATGCACATTCCCAGGCCCACCCAGACTTGCTGATTCAGAGTTTCTGAGGGTGGGGTCTAGAGATTCATGTTTTAACAATCCCACCTGGTGACTCTGATTTGTGCTAAAGTTTGAGAAGCTCTGTGTGGCTTGATCATGCTTAACTTACGGCATAAAGGTATTTATTTGAAAGCACTTATTTAAAAAAGCAATTAAATACTTAAAGATTTAGTTACGTGAAATCCAAACAAAGCTCAGATGTGTAGGACCATCAGTACTATCAGAATATTATATGTTGAAAGCTACCTAAATTATATTAGACAATTCCTATGTGGTAAGCATTAGTGAATCAAGCATGAAATTAATGTATGCTTAAAATGTTATAAACACTTAAAGTTTAGAAAAATCTAAATAGAGTGACTGAAGCCAACAGAATCACAACTTAAAGTCACTAGTTAAACTTTTGAGAACCCAGCAGTTTATTCTGGCATATAAAAATATAGCAGCAATAAAAGAAAAGTGTCCCTCTGTTCAGAGTTAATGACAACTTTGGTAATTATGGTGTAAACTAGTTAAAGCACTGCTAAGAGCAGAATAGAGTTTCTGGATTATTTTTGTCTATTCTATTTTCTTTGTCAGTGAACAGATAATAGGTTTGAGGATTTTCGTTAACTATAAAATGTATTATATAACATTCAGTCCTTAACTATTTGGTCATTTTAAGAAAAATGAGTATCTGTAAAATATGGTTATTATATTTAGCATTACCAAGAGTGTAAAGAAAACACAACTCAACTAAAGTTAAATGCACTAAAATAGCTGAGCCAACAAGCGTGTTTTCAAGTCATATTAGACACGTACTTCCAGTAATTCTAATTTCTTACTTTAATCATTATGAGTATCAGAAATCATATCATACTGTGCCCCATATGCCTATCATTTTACTAGTCTTCACCTCTGCTTCTTTTTATGCTTCTATTTTCATCCCTATTTTCCGTCCTGTACTTCCATTCCACCCCTTTCTCATCCTCTGTTCTTTCTTACTGCTTTTTCATCCCTTACCTCCTTTCCAGTTCTATACAAAAAGAAGTTCAGGTAATTTTCAGTGGTATCTACCTGACACAAGTGGTAGTGGTAGTATGTTTGGGACAATTAGCTGTTAGAAAGCAACATAGTGATTACACTAAATATTATGTCACAGATTATAATTTGTTTCTCATATGTAAGTGCTCTTATTAAAATATTGTCTAATTTACTTAGCAAGTGATAAAATCAGTTTTAGTCCGAGTCTGTAAACCTGATCATTTTTTATCTGATTCTATTTGAATTCTGACTCTTTTTGCTTTCTTGTATCATTTTATCTCACCTTTCTGTATTAAAACTTGAAAAAGATAAATACTCAATAGATATTGGGGTGCTAATGCACTGTAAAAAAAACACAACTCTATATTTGTACATTTAAATAAAGATGGCCAACCTTTGAGATAAGAAGTTTCTAATAGATTTCAAGAAAAATGGGTGCTATTCAGATGCATGTGGAGAGTCGATCTGCAATGTCAAGGAAACCTCAATTCAATTATTTAGCAGATAAATTATTTCAAAAAACCTATATTTATGCAGATAAAAGCCTGGAATTCTGAAATAGTTGCTTTTTCAGTGGATGTTATTGAGATGTTAGGTTCTTATCCAAGTTGTGTTTCCATAAGACACTCTATTAATGAAAAGCACCAAAGGAACACATTATAGATTTCAGAGAACATCATCTGGTCATTCTTGTAAAAAAAAAATCATTGAGGGAGTGACATAAAGTTAAGACATTCTCAAATCATAAAATTTTGTGGGAATTTCTTTTGTAATCCTAATTTATTGATGATATTTAAGTTAAATGTGTATTTTAATTTAAGATATTAGCCAATGTGCTACTAAAGCTTAAAAAAATACTTAATTTTTTAAAACAGAGATATTTATCTTTTTTCAGTGTTGTCTTTTACTAGAATGTTAAAAGTGCTATATCTCATCAATTCATTTTTAATAGAAATTATATGATGAATGCCATGAACAATAATAAAAGTGGACCTTAAATGTCTCCACATAAGCTTGCTTGCAATCATCATAGTAACCAATTATCTGGAGTCACTTTTTCCATAATAAAAATGGAAAAGTTCTGAATATCTCTAAAGAAATATACATAACTGACATAAGAAGATCTATAAGAAGCACATCAACAGTGAAAATTGATGAAATTAAACTGAGCATTAATATTGAGCATGTATACCATGACAAGAAGTGAGATTAGACTGTGCTTAATTGAAGATTCTACTTCTTTGAAGAAAAAATATTTTTGAACTAGAAGCAATGTGAAAAACCATGGAGTAAGAAATGAGCAAGATGTGTTTTATTAGCATTTGGAAGGATAGGGCAGAGCAAACGGTTCTTTGTAGACAATTTTAAGTTCCAAGTGTGAGGCTCACATCCTGACTTTGCTGTTTGGGCTGATCACTTAATTAATTTTGTCTCAGCTATAAAACAGAAATAATAACAATGCCTTTCTTATGTAATTGTTGAAAGAATTAAGTGAACTTATGCTTGAGATATCTATGATAAATTCTACTTCTCTCAGCAAGAATATTAGTAATTATTATATGCATGAGTTAATAATTACTGATCTCTGTGTAAACATGAGGAAAGGAGAACTGGCTATAATTTCTGAGGAAAACACTTATATTTGTAGTGCCTATAATGAGCTGGAAATGCTAAGTTCATGGGACCCTGTATGAGGAGTTGAACATCTTAAATGCTTCAAAATAAAAGATTTTGGAGACATAGGGAGGGTAAGGAGCACATTATCGTTTATGTTGCTAAGCTTAGCGCGAAAGGGCTTCCCTGGTGGCTCAAAGAGTTAAGAATCCGCCTGCAATTTGGAGAACTGGGTTCAATCCCCAAATTGGGAAGATCCCCTAGAGTTCAGTTCAGATCAGTCATTCAGTTATGTCTGACTCTTTGCCACCTCATTGACAAGCACACCAGGCTTCCCTGTCCATCATCAATTCCGGGAGTGTGCTGAGACCCCTGTCCATTGAGTTGGTGATGACATCCCACCGTCTCATCTTCTGTGGTCCCCCTCTCCTCCTGCCTTCAATCTTTCCTGGCATCAGGGTCCTTTTCAATGAATCAGTTCTTCATATCAGGTGGCCAAAGTATTGGAGTTTCAGCTTCAGCATCAATTCTTCCAATGACTATTCACGACTGATTTCCTTTAGGATGGACTGATTTGACCTCCTTCCTGACAAAGGGACTCTCAAGAGTCTTCTCCAGCACCACAGTTAAAAGCATTAATTCTTTGGTGCTCAGCTTTGTTTATGGTCCAACCATCACATCCATACCTGAATACTACAAAAACCATAGCTTTGACTAGATGGACCTTTGTTGGCAAACTAATGTCTCTGCGTTTTAATGTGCTGTCTACGTTGGCACAGCTTTTCTTTCAAGGAGCAAGCGTCTTTTAATTCCATGGCTGCAGTCACCATCTGCAGTGATTTTGGAGCCCAAGATAATCAAGTCTGTCACTGTTTCCCCATCTATTTGCCATGAAGTGATGGGACCAGATGCCATGATCTTAGTTTTCTGAATCTTGAGCTTTAAGCCAATATTTTCATTCTCCTCTTTCACTTTTATCAAGAGTTTCTTTACTTCTTCCTTTCTTTCTGCCATAAGGGTGGTGTCATCTGCATATCTGAGATTATGATATTTCTCCCAGGAATCTTGATTCCAGCTTGTGCTTCATCCAGGCTGGCATTTCACATGATGTACTCTGCATATAAGTTAAATAAACAGGGTGAAAATATACAGCCTCGATGTACTCCTTTCCCAATTTGGAGCCAGTCTGTTGTTCCATGTTCACTTCTAAATGTTGCTTCTTGACCTGCCTACAGATTTCTCAGGAAGCAGGTCAGGTGGTCTGGTATTCCCATCTCTTGAAGAATTTTCCACTGTTTGTTGTGATCAAAACAGTCAAAGGTTTTGGTGTAGTCAATAAAGCAGAAATAGATGTTCTTCTGAAATGCTCTTGCTTTTTCTCTGATTCAACAGATGTTGGCAATTTGATCCCTGGTTCCTCTGCCTTTTCTAAATCCAGCTTCAACATCTGGAAGTTCTCATTTCACATACTGTTGAAGCCTCGCTTGGAGCATTTTGAGCATTTTGAGCATTACTTTGCTAGTATGTGAGATGAGTGCAATTGTGCAATAGTTTGAACATTCTTTGGCATTGCCCTTCTTTGGGATTGGAATAAAAACTGAATTTCTCCTGTCCTGTGACCACTGCTGAGTTTTCCAAATTTGGTGGCATATGGAGTGCAGCACTTTCACAGCATCATCTATTAGGATTTGAAATAGCTCAACTGGAATTCCATCACCTCCACTAGCTTTGTCTGTGGTAATGCTTCCTAAGGCCCACTGACTTCGCATTCTGGGATGCCTGATTCTAAATGAGTGATCACACCATTGTGGTTATCTGGATCATGAAGATCTTTTTTGAATAGTCTTTCTGTGTATTCTTGCCACCTCTTCTTAATATCTTCTGCTTCTCTTAGGTCCATACTGTTTCTGTCTTTTATTTTGGCCATCTTTGCATGAAATCTTCCCTTGATACATCTAATTTTCTTGCAGAGATCTCTAGTCTATCCTATTCTATGTTTTTTTTTTTTTGGTCTATTTCTTTGCAGTGATGACCTAGGAATGCTTTCTTATGTCTCCTTTCTATTCTTTGGACCTTTGCATTCAGATGGGTATATCTTTCCTTTTCACCTTTGCCTTTGTAGGGCATGGCAACCCATTCCAGTATTCTTGCCTGAAGAATCCCCATGGACAGAGGAGCCTGGCAGACTACACTCCATGGGGTGTCACAAAGAGTCAGACATGACTTACCAGGGAAAGTCTAGAAAATGCCAGGATTCATCACTTCAGTATCCTGTTTAGTATGAACCTCTTCATTTGGTCATTTACATGGAAATAATTAAGTTGAGAAGCAAATATGATGGCTCCAAAGAAAGGAAAGTTACCACTAACATATGAAAGGTAGTATATTGACATAGCTTTATGGTTGTATAAATTATTTATTGTGATTTTAAATTTTTATTTATCTGCTTCTTTATCAATGTAAGTGAAAGTATTAGTCTCTCAGTTGTGTCCGACTCTTTGTGACACCATGGACTATAGCCCACCAGACTCCTCTCTCCATGGGAGTCTCCAGCAAGAATACTGGAGTGGGTTGCCATTCTCTTCTGCAGGGCATCTTCCCAACCCAGGGATTGAACCCTGGTCTCCTGCATTGCAGGCAGATTCTGAGGAATCTGAGCTATCAAGGAAGCCATCTTTACCATAAGCATTAAAAGTAATGTAGAAATTAAAAATAAAACCTCATATTGTCATAAAAATTATTTAATGTCATTACAGAGATAAAAACAACATTGAAATAAATATTTGAAAATTTCTGATAGTGTGACATAATTTTACAGGCTTTTGGCATATGCAGAAAACACTGGACTGATAGTTTAAAAATCCATTCCAACTTCCCACTATCATTTTTCATGACTGGACAAATTCTTTGACTTCTGTATGCCTTGTTTTTTATCTTCTGAGAAGAAAATGAGGGTGGAAGTGAGCAAATGGAATTCACTTCCATTATATTGGAAACTTATCCTGCTTCTAAACATCATATCAATTGTGGTGTTGTAAGAATTAGTTACCAACACACTTATTAAAAACATGGGCTTCTGCTGATATGGTGGCTACAGAATGGAGGAAAATTCTATATCAATACCCATTGCTTTTTCTCTTGCCACATTGTGATGACTTCTTAATAGGAAACTATGAAGCCGAAATAAAGAGAAAATAAAATCTGTGGGCACTGCTGCATTGTGGAATAAAACTATTATATAGCCAGGTAGAAAATAAAGAAGATGAACAAGAACCACAGTTTTCTAAGAAAAAGCAATTATATTTTCCTCTCTATGGCTCAGACTAATAAACTTCTGTTCTGGTCATAGGAAATCATTTCTGTAAATAAGATAGAATTACAAATATTCTTATGAAATCTTTTAAGGAGATAAAGAGACATTTTATATTAATTGCTCTTTTGAATTGCATAAAACATTTGACAAAATGTTACCTTAAAAGTATGTGATTACCTTGATACCTTCTCACCCCGGTAATGAACAAGCTCTCATAAACATGACAGTGAGGAAGAATCTTATTCTACATTTACCAGATGATCTTTGCAAACCAAGAGAATCTTTTCCAATGTCCACACCAAGGGACTTCTAAAATGCCAGAAGCACTCACTTGTGGTCATAAAGCAAACTTATAAGGAAGACTCTGAATCAAGGGAAATATGAAGTATATGCTATCCCCTCTCTTTTTGTATATAGTGTGCTTGATTTTAACACAGGATCCTTAATCTCAGAAAGCAGTTCACATGAACTTTACTCCAGCCTAGTCATTAACAAGAACACCACATTACTTTATTTTTTCCGAATTAGAATAAACTGGACTGGATCCCCTGTGTGCCTGGATAATGAAAAGTTAACTTTTAATTATTTAACGGGGGTTTTATCCTCCTTAATAAGTCCCTATAATTCACCTGCAATGCAGGAGATACAGGAGAAGCAGATTTGATCCGTGGAGAAGGAAATGCCAACCCGCTCGTGTATTCTTGCCTGGGAAATTTCATGGAAAGAGGAGCCTGGTGGGCTACAGTCCATGGGGTCACAAGAGTCAGATCTGACTTGGCAACTAAACCATTCCTCCTTCAGTTCAGTTCAGTTCAGTCACTCAGTCGTGTCCGACTCTTTGCGACCCCATGAATCACAGTACGCTAGGCCTCCCTGTCCATCACCAACTTCTAGAGTTCACTCAGACTCATGTCCATCGAGTTGGTGATGCCATCCAGCCATCTCATCCTCTGCCATCCATTTCTCCTCCTGCCCCCAATCCCTTCCTGCATCAGGATCTTTTCCAATGAGTCAACTCTTTGCATGAGGTGGCCAAAGTACTGGAGTTTCAGCTTTAGCATCAATCCCTCCAATGAACACCCAGGACTGATCTCCTTTAGAATGGACTGGCTGGATCTCCTTGCAATCCAAGGGACTCTCAAGAGTCTTCTCCAACACCACAGTTCAAAAGCATCAATTCTTCGGCGCTCAGCCTTGTTCACAGTTCAACTCTCACATCCATACATGACCACAGGAAAAACCATAGCCTTGACTAGACGGATCATGTTGGCAAAGTAATGTCTCTGCTTTTAAATATGCTATCTAGGTTGGTCATAACTTTTCTTCCAAGGAGTAAGCGTCTTTTAATTTCATGGCTGCAGTCACCATCTGCAGTGATTTTGGAGCCCAGAAAAATAAAGTCTGACACTGTTTCTACTGTTTCCCCATCTATTTCCCATGAAGTGATGGGACCAGATGCCATGATCTTCATTTTCTGAATGTTGAGCTTTAAGCCAACTTTTTCACTCTCCTCTTTCACTTTCATCAAGAGGCTTTTTAGCTCCTCTTCACTTTCTGCCATAAGGGTGGTGTCATCTGCATATCTGAAGTTATTGATATTTCTCCCAGCAATCTTGATTCCAGCTTGTGCTTCTTCCAGCCCAGTATTTCTCATGATGGTCTCTACATAGAAGTTAAATAAGCAGGGAAACAATATCCAGCCTTGACGTCCTCCTTTTCCTATTTGAAACCAATCTGTTGTTCCATGTCCAGTTCTTACTGTTGCTTCCTGGCCTGCATATAGGTTTCTCAAGAGGCAAGTCAGGTGGTCTGGTATTCCCATCTCTTGAAGAATTTTCCACAGTTTATTGTGATCCACAGAGTCAAAGGCTTTGGCATAGTCAATAAAGCAGAAATAGATGTTTTTCTGGAACTCTCTTGCTTTTTCCATGATCCAGCGGATGTTGGCCATTTGATCTCTGGTTTCTCTGCCTTTTCTAAAACCAGCTTGAACATCTAGAAGTTCACAGTTCACAGACTGCTGAAGCCTGGCTTGGAGAATTTTGAGCATTACTTTTCTAGCTGATGATAAATATAATGTGGTATATCCATGCAATGAAATTTTGCTTGACAGTAAAAAGGAATGAAAATTGACACATGCTACAACATAGATGAACCTTGAAAACATTTTGCTAAATGAAAGAGGCCGTAAACAAAAGGTGGCATATTGTTAAGATTCCATTTATATGAAGTTTCTAGAATAAGCATATCTATAGAGAGGGAAAGTTGATTGATGGTTGCTTAGGGATAAGGAAGATAGGACTGCTGGAGAGAGAAGGCTAAGAAGTGTGGGGTTTCTTTTGGGAGTGATAAAAAACATCTGGAATTATATAGTGGTGATATTGCCCAAACTTGTAAATATATAAAAAATCAGTGCACTCTAACTTTAAAAGAATATACTTTATGGTATGTTAACTATAATCTCAGTTTTTAAAAAAGCATGGAGAAGTAGAGGTGAAGAATCATGCCCCTACCATCCAGAAGTTGTAAAATTTGATATTTATATTTCTTTAAAATATAGGGCATTATTGTTTCTTTTACAGTGAATGAAAGCATGTTTGCCTATGAACTAAAGAAAAAACCTTCATTACCATTCTAACTATTATATACTACATAATCAAAGATAACAGAATTGTTCATAGCTAGATCTGATTATTTTTTTCCCAAAAACGTTCATTTCTGAGTATTGATAGGGAAGAGCTGGCACACTCAAATTCAAATATTAGGCAGGGTTTAATCAGGAGAGCCAACCAGTCCATTCTGAAGGAGATCAGCCCTGGAATTTTTTTTGAAGGGAATGATACTGAAACTGAAACTCCAGTACTTTGGCCACCTCATACAAAGAGTTGACTCATTGAAAAAGACTGATTCTGGGAGGGATTGGGGGCAGGAGGAGAAGGGGACGACAGAGGATGAGATGGCTGGATGGCATCACTGACTTGATGGATGTGATTCCGAGTGAACTCCGGGAGTTGGTGATGGACAGGGAGGCCTGGCGTGCTGCGATTCACGGGGTTGCAGAGTAGGACACGACTGAGCGACTGAACTGAACTGAACTGAATGTAATGAGAAGGGAAATGGCAGAAGCCTGGGGTGCTCCCATGGTGCTTCTACCAGTTGCACCTCTGGACCTGAAAGAGATCAGTTAGCAGTATCCAGACATAGAGAACACTTTGTAAAGAAGAAACTTTGCCAGACATTGAGGCTTTCGCTTTGGGACACGTTCTAGCCCACATTGACATCATAAGGAAAAAGCTGAGACTAAATACTTCCTAAATACTCCAACTTTATAGCTCTCTTTTATCTCGTGAAGGCATGCTGGTGCTCCCCATTGGTCAAACCCACTGGAAGTCAAAGATTATAAATATCATTTATATAGATCAGATTTTTAAGATAACAGAGTGAAGAATGGTACAGGGTGGTCTCCAAGGGCAAATGAACTACTTTATTTCCAACTGTTTTTGCAATTACCATGAACTGAATTATATTTATACGTTTTATAACTTCTAGTAAACTAAAAGTTTCTTGAAAAGAGAGATTGGATTTTATATGTTTATTTCCAAAACTGTTTTTTAAAAATATATGACATATATATATCAAGTATTAAGTGAATGTTAGTAGAATATAAAACGGGGGAAAAAAACAGTATTTTTTTTCTATTTTAGTAGTCCAAAATCACAATTAAATATAATTTACTAATTTATAATATCCCTGTACTTAAGGGATAAACATGGAAAGATGATTGGCTTTTCTCATTTCTGAGAATACTTTGGGCAACTTTAGTTAGAATTAATCATATTTCTAATCCAGGTTTATTTTACTTAAAAAATAGAGAAAGGAAAAAAATCTTACTCTGAAAAAGCATTTTCAAAGGTCACTTACCGCTTATTCATGTTGAGACACTGGTTCACTCATTCTGTAAGTAATGACAGCCTAAAAATGTCACCAATTCAAGTGCAGCTAAATGGACGCTTCCGTTTAAAGCTTTGTTGTAAAAAATGACCACAAGTGTGGATCAATTTTACAGGAAAATTATTATGCTCTTTTAAAGTATGTGACTCCCTTGATTACATTTTGGCAATTAAAACAATTTATCCTGTTATAAAATGAAGATATGAAATGTATATTATATAACTTTTCAGAAGAAAAAGCAAATCGTTTTTAGAAGAGGTGTTTGTTTTTAAAATGGTAATTGAAATAGTTGGGGAAGGAGAAAAAAAGAAAATATACCTCAGGATGGGGGGTGTAGTTAAATAACTGATTGCACTTTCCTGTAAAACCAAGTCTAGGTACATTTCATATTCAGAGTAACTGCTGCTGTTGCTGCTAAGTTGCTTCAGTCGTGTCTGACTCTGTGTGACCCCATAGACGGCAGCCCACCAGGCTCTCCCGTCCTGGGATTCTCCAGGCAAGAACACTGGAGTGGGTTGCCGTTTCCTTTTCCAACATATGAAAGTGAAAAGTGAAAGTGGAGCTGCTCAGTTGTGCCAATTCTTAGCGACTCCGTGGACTGCAGCCCAGCAGGCTCCTCCATCCATGGGATTGTCCAGGAAAGAGTACTGGAGTGGGGTGCCATTACCTTCTCTGTCAGAGTAACTAGCAGTAACAAAAACTGAACCACTCTTGGCAACAGGAATTTAAAAGAATGGAAAACATTAGCCATTGGATGGCATGGCATTAAGTTTAATAATGAAATGTGGCTTGTCTGATAATTTATGGACTTGTATTGGTGTTATTGCTGCTATTAAAGGGGTTTTTTCCAGGCTTCAGTTCTTGCTTTGGATTTGGTTGGGGGTGGGGGAGGATCAAAAGAACTTAGTGAGAAATGTGAGACTAATGGGGGTACTGGGATTTCCCTGGTAGCCCAGTGGTTAGGACTCTAAGGGTGTGAGTTCAGTTCCTGGTCAGGCACAGCACAGCCAAAAAGAAAAAATGACGTGGAAGGCCTCTACTTTAAATTAAAGGTATACTGTAAAATCATTATGCAGATAAAAATAAGAAATGTGTCACTTTTTAATATGACTTAATCCTTCTTTTTTCTAAAGTCTGCCATACTTTTTTCCTAAAATCACTGAGAAATGTGGAGAGCCTTTATCCCATTTATAAAAAACCCTTTCTGGTACACAGTATTCAAATTACAAAGAGGAAACATGGCTAATATTTCCATGGGATTATTAGGTAGTAACCTTCTGAATAAAGGTTATGAATGAAACTTCTGAATAAAAGTTATTCAGGTATAACCTAAATCAAATCCCTTACAATTACAGTAGAAGTGACAAATAGATTCAAGGGATTATATCTGATACATTGCCTGAAAAACTATGGACGGAGGTTCGTGGCATTGTACAGGAGGCAGTGATCAAGACCATCCCCAAGAAAAAGAGAGGCAAAATGGTTGTCTGAGGAGGGCTTACAAATAGCTAAGAAAAGAAGAGAAGCAAGAGGCAAATGAGAAAAAGAAAAATATACCGATCTGAATGCAGAGTTCCAAAGAATAGCAAGGAGAGATAAGAAAGCCTTCCTTGGTGATCAATGCAAAGAAATAGAGGAAAACAATGTAATAGGAAAGACCGGAGATCTCTTTAGACAATTAGAGATACCAAGGAAATCTTATGTGCAAAGATAGGCACAACAAAAGACAGAAACAGTGTGGACCAAACAGAAGCAGATGATATTAATAAGAGGTGGCAAGAATACACAGAAGAACTATACAAAAAAAGATCATCATGGCCAAGATAATCACAAGGGTGAGATCATTCACCTACAGGCAGACATCCTGAAGTGCATAGTCAAATGGGTATTAGGAAGCATCACTACGAAAAAAGCTAGTGGAGGTGATGGAATTCCAGTTGAGCTATTTTGGATCCTAAAAGAGGATGCTATGAAAATGCTACACAATATGCCAGCAAATTTGGAAAACTCAGCAGTGGCCACAGGACTGGAGAAGGTCAGTTTTCATTCCAATCCCAAAGAAAGGCAATGCCAAGGAATGTTCAAATTACCGCACAATTGCACTCTGCTCACACCCTAGCAAAGTAATGCTCAAAATTCCCCAAGCCAGGCTTCAACAGTACATGAACCGTGAACTTCCAGATGTTGAAGATGGATTTAGAAAAGGCAGAGGAACCAGAGATCAAATGGCCAACATCTGCTGGATCATCGAAAAAGCAAGAGATTTTCAGAAAAACATCTTTTTTGGCTTTATTGACTACGCTAAAGTCTTTGGGACCAGATGCCATGATCTTAGTTTTCTAAATGTTGAGCTTTAAGCCAACCTTTTCACTCCCCTCTTTCACTTTCATCAAGAGGCTTTTTAGTTCCTCTTCACTTTCTGCCATAAGGGTGGTGTCATCTGAATATCTGAGGTGATTGATATTTCTCCCAGCAATCTTGATTCCAGCTTGTGCTTCTTCCAGCCCAGCCTTTCTCATGATGTACTCTGCATAGAAGTTAAATAAGGAGGATGACAATATACAGCCTTAACGTCCTCCTTTTCCTATTTGGAACCAGTCTGTTGCTCCACGTCCAGTTCTAACTGTTGCTTCCTGACCTGCATACAGATTTCTCAAGAGGCAGGTTAGGTAGTCTGGTATTTCCATCTCTTTCAGAATTTTCCACAGTTTACTATGATCCACACAGTCAAAGGCTTTGGCATAGTCAATAAAGCAGAAATAGATGTTTTTCTGGAACTCTCTTGCTTTTTCCATGATCCAGCAGATGTTGGCAATTTGATCTCTGGTTCCTTTGCCTTTTCTAAAACCAGCTTGAACATCAGGAAGTTCATGGTTCACATATTGCTGAAGCCTGGCTTGGAGAATTTTGAGCATTACTTTACTAGCGTGTGAGATGAGTGCAATTGTGCAGTTGTTTGAGCATTCTTTGGCATTGCCTTTCTTTAGGATTCGAATGAAAACTGACCTTTTCCAGTCCTGTGGCCACTGCTGAGTTTTCCAAATTTGCTGGCATATTGAATGCAGCAGTTTCACAGCATCATCTTACAGGATTTGAAATAGCTCAACTGGAATTCCATCACCTCCACTAGCTTTGTTCGTAGTGATGCTTTCTAAGGCCCACTTGACTTCACATTCCAGGATGTCTGGCTCTAGGTGAGTGATCACACCATCGTGATTATCTGGGTCATGAAGATCTTTTTTGTACAGTTCTTCTGTGTTTTCTTGCCACCTCTTCTTAATATCTTTTGCTTCTGTTAGGTCCATACCATTTCTGTCCTTTATCGAGCCCATCTTCACATGAGATGTTCTCTTGGTATCTCTAATTTTCTTGAAGAGATCTCTGATCTTTCCCAGTCTGTTATTTTCCTCTATTTCTTTGCATTTCATGGGGAATAGATGGGGAAACAGTGGAAACAGTGTCGGACTTTATTTTTCTGGGCTCCAAAATCACTGCAGATGGTGACTGCAGCCATGAAATTAAAAGACACTTTACTCCTTGAAAGGAAAGTTATGACCAACCTAGATAGCATATTAAAAAGCAGAGACATTACTTTGCCAACTAAGGTCTGTCTAGTCAAGGTTCTGGTTTTTCCAGTAGTCAGGTATGGATGTTAGAGTTGGACTGTGAAGAAAGCTGAATGCTGAAGAATTGATGCTTTTGAACTGTGGTGTTGGAGAAGACTCTTGAGAGTCCCTTGGACTGCAAGGAGATCCAACCAGTCCATCCTAAAGGAGATCAGTCCTGGGTGTTCATTGGAAGGAATGATGCTAAAGCTGAAACTCCAGTGCTTTGGCCACCTCATGCGAAGTTTTGACTCACTGGAAAAGACTCTGATGCTGGGAGGGATTGGGGACAGGAGGAGAAGGGGATGACAGAGGATGAGATGGCTGGATGGCATCACCGACTTGATGGACATGAGTCTGAGTAAATTCTGGGAGTTAGTAATGGACAGGGAGGCCTGGCATGCTACAATTCATGGGATCGCAAAGAGTGGGACACGACTGAGCAACTGAACTGAACTGAAAATCTTTGACTGTGTGGATCACAGCAAACTGTGAAAAATTCTTAAAGAAATGGGAGTACCAGACCACCTTACCTGCCTCCTGAGAAATCTATATGTAGGTCAAGAAGCAAGTTTGAACTGGATATGGAACATACTGGCTCCAAATTGGGAAAGGGGTACATCAAGGCAGTGTATTTTCACCATGCTCATTTAACGTATATGCAGAGTACATCATGTGAAATGCTAGACTGTATATAGCACAAGCTGGAATGAAGATTGCTGCAAAAAAATATCATAATTTCAGATAAACAAATGACACCACCCTTATGGCAGAAAGTGAAGAACTAAAGAGCTTTTTGATGAAAGTGAAAGAGGAGATTGAAAAAGTTGGCTAAAACTCAACATTCAGAAAACTAAGATCATGACATCCAGTCCCATCACTTCATGGTAAATAAATGGGGAAACTGTAGAACCAATGAGAGACTTGATTTTCTTGGACTCCAAAATCACTGCAGATGGTGATTGCAGTCATGAAATTAAAAGATGCTTGCTCCTTGGAAGAAAATTTATGACCAACCTAGACAGCATATGAAGAAGCAGACACATTACTTTGCCAACAAAGGTCCGCCTAGTCAAAGCCTTGGTTTTTCCAGTAGTAATGTATTGATGTGAGATTTGGACTATAAAGAAAGCTGAATGCTGAAATATTGATGCTTTTGAACTGTGGTGTTGTAGAAGACTCTTGAGAGTCCCTTGGACTGCAAAGAGATCAAAGCAGTCAATCCAAAAGGAAATCAGTCCAGAGTATTCATTGGAAGGACTGATGTTGAAGCTGAAGCTTCAGGACTTTGGCCACCTGTTGTGAAAAACTGATTCATTGAAAGGACTCTAATGTTGAGATTGAAGGCAGGAGAAGAAGGGGATGACAGAGCATGAGATGGTTGGATGTCATCACTGTCTCTATGGAAATGAGTTTGAGCAAGCTCCAGGATTTGGTGATGGACAGGGAAGCCTGGCGTGCTGCTGTCCATGGGATTGCTAAGTGTAGGACATGACTGAGTGACTGATCTGAATGGACATTGGCAATTTGGTTTCTGGTTCCTCTGCCTATTCCAAATCCAGCTTCAACATCTGGAAGTTCTCTGTTCACATACTGTTGAAGTCTCCCTTGGAGAAAATTGAGCATTACTTTTCTAGCATGTGAGATGAGTGCAATTGTGTGGTAGTTTGAGCATTCCTTGGAATTGGAATAAAAACTGAACTTTTCCTGTCCTGTGGCCACTGCTGAGTTTTCCAGATTTGCTAGCATATGGAGTGCAGCATTTTCACAGCATCATTTTTTAGGATTTAAAATAACTCAACTGGAATTCCATCACCTCCACTAGCTTTGTTGATATTCCAGGATGTCAGGCTCTAGGTGAGTTATCACACTATCATGGTTATCTGGGTCATGAACATCTCTTTTGTATAGTTCTGTGTATTCTTGCCACCTCTTCTTAATATCTTCTGCTTCTATTAAGTCCATACAGTTTCTGTCATTTATTCTGGCCATTTTTGCATGAAATGTTCCCTTGGTATCTCTAATTTTCTTGAAGAGATCTCTAGTCTTTCCCAGTCTATTGTTTTCCTCTATTTCTTTGCATTGATCACCGAGGAAGACTTTCTTATCTCTCCTTGCTATTCTTTGGAACTTTCCATTCAGATGGATATATCTTTCCTTTACTCCTTTGCCTTTCGCTTCTCTTCTCTCAGCTATTTTGTAATGCCTCTTTAGACAATCATTTCACCTTTTTTGCTTTTCTTCTTTTTGAGTGTAATTTTGATCCCTGCCTCGTTTACAGTATTACAAACCTCTGTCTGTAGTTCTTCAAGCATTCTATCAGATCTAATCCTTTGGGTCTGTCACTCCCACTGTATCATAAAGAATTATATTTAGGTCATACATGAATGGTCGAGGTGTTTTCCTGCTTTATTCAATAACTGTGAATTTTGCAATAAGGATTTCATGATCTGAGCCATGATCAGCTCCTGGTCTTGTTTTGATGACTGCATAGAACTTTTCCATCTTCTGTTACAAAGACTATAATCAATGTGATTTAAGTATTGACCATCTGGTGATGTCCATATGTAGAGTCGTCTCATGTGTTGTTAGAAGATGGTATTTGCTATGATCAGTGCAAAACCCTGGCAAAGATTTTGCCTGCACTCTCTTGGCAAAACTCTGTTAGCCTTTGCCCTGCTTCATTTTGTACTCCAGAACTAAACTAGCCTGTCACTCCTGGTATCTCTTGACTTCCTACTTTTGCATTCCAGTCACCTAGGGAAAAAAGGACATCTTTTTTTGGTGTTAGTTCTAGAAGGTCTTGCAGGTCTTCAAGACCTACACATTTAACTTCAGCTTCTTGGGCCTTAGTGGTTGGGGCATAGACTTGGGTTACTGTGATACTGAATGGTTTGCCTTGGAAATGAGCAAAGATCATTCTGTCATTTTTGAGATTGCACCCAAGTGCTGCATTTCAGACTCTTGTTGACTATGAGGGCTACTCCATTTCTTCTAAGGGATTCTGCCCACAGTAGTAGATATAATGGTCACCTGAACTAAATTCACCCATTCCAGCTTTAGTTAATTGATTCCTAAAATGTCAGTGTTCACTCTTGCTGTCTCCAGTTTGACCACTTCCAATTTATCTTGATTCATGGGCCTAACATTCCAGGTTCCTATGCAATATTGTTCTTTACAGCATTGGACTTTACTTCCATCATGTCACATCCACAACTGGGCATTTTTTCCCCTTTGGCTCTGTCTCTTCATTCTTTCTGGAGTTATTTCTTCACTCTTCTCCAGTAGCATATTGGGCACCTACTGATCTGGTGAGTTCATCTTTCAGTGTCATATCTTTTTGCCTTTTCATATTGTTCATAGGGTTCTCAGGGGAAGAATACTAAAGTGGTTTTCCATTCCCTTCTCCAGTGGACCACATTTTGTCAGAACTCTCCACCATGACCTGCCCATCTTGGGTGGCCCTACAGGGCATGGCCCATAGTTTCATTGAGTTAGACAAGGCTGTGATCCAAGTCATCAGTTTTTTAGTTTTCTGTAATTGTGATTTCCAATGCAGGAGATATGGGTTCAGTCCCTATGTTGGGAAGATCCCCTGGAGAAAGAAATGGCTACCCACTCCAGTATTCTTGCCTGGGAAATCCCATGGGCAGAGGAACTTGGCAGGCTATAGTCCATGGGGTCGCAAAAGATTCAAACACAACTTAGTGACTAAACAACAAAGATAAAAACCAAAGTGGCTAATAACAAAACCAGTGTTTTATAGATAGTAAGTCTTCAGTACATGTTAACTAACATATACAAGCATTATTTTCAGAAAGGGTAAATGATGATCTAGCAAGGTTGAAGAGAAGAACCTTCAGATTAGTACATAAGATTGAATTAGCTAAAGAATGAAAAGACAGTAGGTTTATGTTGAACATCCTAAATCATTTCTATCTTCTGTTGATTACAATTTTATATATAATTTAATTTCATTACTGTATATTTCTTTACATAGTCACATTGAGAGATGTGCACACTCAACAGACATCTTAATTTTATCTTTATTTAAATGTGTTTATCAATTGTCAAATGCCTATACTATACGTGATAGTACACTGTTGAATTAATTCCTTTACTTAAGATGGTCATTGGAAAATGAAAAGACTAATTTAAGAATCTTCCATTAGAATTCAGGCTTTACTAAAATGCATCATTTACAATGCATTTTAAATTGCTGTGTGTGTGTGTGTTGATGAATATAAGACACCAGAGAAGATGACAATAACAAATAAATTATAAAGCAGTACTGATGACTATTTGGAGGGAGTGCTGGTTGGATTTGACTCCTAATTTGCCACTGGAAAGTTTTCCAAATTTAAAGATAGACTAGAAGCTTAAGATGGAGAAGGCAATGGCAACCCACTCCAGTACTCTTGCCTGGAAAATCCCATAGACTGAGGAGCCTGGTAGGCTGCAGTCCGTGGGGTCGCTAAAGAGTCAGACACGACTGAGGAACTTCACTTTCACTTTTCACTTTCATGCACTGGAGAAGGAAATGGCAACCCACTCCAGTGTTCTTGCCTGGAGAATCCCAGGGATGGGGGAGCCTGGTGGGCTGCCGTCTCTGGGGTCGCACAGAGTCAGACATGATTGAAGTGACTTAGCAGCAGCAGAAGAAGCTTAAGGAGCAACGTATTATATTTTTCTTTTGATATATTAGCCCAATTCTTCTCCTTCTCTCCTTTTCATCCACTGTATAACTCCTCTGTCACCTAAAAAACATATCTTTGCTATTAAGATAATTCGCTCGTAAAGTTTTGTGCATTTCAAACTAATTTCTCAAGACTGGCAACCCAAAGTTTTCAATCCCAATTCAGTTATCCTACTCATGTGACACCAGTTTCATTCTACAATTACAGTGGTAATTTAAGTGCTATGGGCTTGTTTATTTTTAATAAGGCCCTTATGTTGACCCTTTTAAATTGCCTATACTATTTAAGTCTTAAATTGAAAATTCTGATTAACAAGACACATTTTGTGAGTTGACCTGCTTTCCCCGGTCCCTAAAAAAGGAATGAAGTTGCCTTGGTATTACATAGTTTTCATGGGTCTGCAATGGTAAGCTATTTGAACAGCTAAATAAATAAATAAATAAAAATTTATATTGACTTGAGTAATACCCACACTGAATAGAAGTTGAAAGTAACTCTATTTGGAAAATAGTTCAGATAATATCAAAGCACTTCTAATTTTCTAGGTGCTTGCACAGTAAACTCATAACTTACTTGACTCACAGAGTTAAAGGAAAACTTAGCATTTGCATTCCTCAACATAAGATCTCAGATTTTAATTGCTTTTGTTCTTGTTCACTGAACACTTCAGGCATATTTTCTTGTTAAAAAACAGGCAGTGGGAGGGGAACAACTTGTTAGTCGTATACCTACCCTTATATTGTCATTGTATTTTCCTACTGGAAAGAAGTTAATTATATATGTTGAGCATATGTCTGTGAAACTTTTGAAAATGTCTTTTAAAACTGTTAAACAAAACTGTGGAAGATAGATGATAAAAAACAGGGCAAGCAGGAAAAAGAAAATACCACCCACACAAACAAACAAAATCCAGTTTTAGAAGAGCAACAACAAAAAACAATTTGAAAATACATGATTTAATAATAAAATTGTGGTCCTATACAGTCCTTGAAAGAACCAAAGGTGAGCTAAATTATTATTCTTTTCATAGTATAATCAAATGTCTCCCACTTGAAAAATAAAAAATTAAAATATACCAATAGAAAATACTACTATCTTATTGCTCTAGACATTTAGAAACCTTTGAATAACATTATGAAAGTGGTAAAAATGTTCTTTCTTCATTTTTTTATTTCACTGAGACTATTTTTTAACTATCATTAATGGAACCTTAAACTTGTTGTAACCTGAAAAAACTTAGTCTGTTTCCATTGAAGCAAAACCACGGAAATTATTATTTTTAAATCTTTGTTATGCAGTCATGATAGAATCAAATACAAAAGCAACTTTTCAATAAATGGTCAGTTCTTTAAAAAAAAAAAATCTTACCCATTGCAAATGCTCCTAAAGTGTAAAAAATGAATATCAATAGATATGGCCAATTTAATGTATGTATTGTAGTTGTCAAACTGTGATTTTATTTTCTTCTTCATTTGAACTATTCTTTACTCCAAATTTAAATACAGTAAAATCATGAACTACAGAATTTCCCTTGCCTTCTTTTTTCTTTAGAAAAAAATCTAATCAGAATCTATCATTGTCAGATTAACATATGAAAATGTTTAAACATTAAAAAATAGACTAGTACATCTTTATTCTAATTGAATTAAATAGCATGTCAAATTCACAAATAAACAGAAAAGCTGATATTAATTATAGATAGTAAAAAAAAGACTATTGTATTATAAGTAGTTCTATACATTTAATTAAAAACATATACTATTTTTATATGAAAGTTTCAAATATTTATTTTAAAAATATTAAATTTTGGCAGGTATTTTAAATTGGACTAAAATGGGTAGTAAATACAATATGCTTGTTTCTGCAGTTTGTTGTTCCGTTGTACATTTAACACATATGTTTTCCTTTGCTCTGTTTCTTGGATAGCACCTCATTCTCAGTTCCCTTACTATGCTTTATTTTTCTTTATCATACTTATTAAGTTGTTACAATTACATGAAAGTGCATGTTTCTTTTATTATTGTCATTATTGTCTGTTTCTCCCACCGTAATGTACTCCATGGAAACTATGATTGTTTCCCTTCGTGCCCTATCTTCATTGCCTAAAACAGTGGTATGTAACAGGCGTATATGACTATATGTTGAATGATTGAATGGAAACTACTCATAAACACATTACATGGTATTCTCCTAATTTTATAATTAAGGAACGAAAGATTCAGAGAGTGGTTATGTAGCTTGACCAAGACCTTACAAATGGAGAATATATCTCATAGGAAAAATTTCTTTCCTGGGAATTCCCTGGTGGTCCAGTGGTTAGGAATCTTTGCTTCTATTGCAGGAGGCACAGGTTAAATCTCGGGTCAGGGAATGAAGATTCCACAAGCCTTATGGCCTGACCAAAAAAAACTAATTCTTTCTTATTCCTAATCAAGTGCTATTCTACTATTTTTATTTACAGCATTCAATCTTCCTTTTTTCCAATTAGTACTGTATTCACATTTGAGAAAGAAAATTGAAAAAACTTTATTCTATAGGGAATAAAGAAAATGCATGTAGTATCTCAATACAATATTTAACAAATTATATTAATTTATTTTATAAAAATAATCATGAAATAGGTCACTATACTATTATTTTATACCATAATAGGTATATTATGGTACTATACCATAATAGGTCACTATACTATTATTTTAGTATAGGGACTATTATTATTATTTTACCTTAGTAAAATAACTACTATTCTCTTAAATAGGAACCACAAAAATCTTGTACAATTTCCTGTTCCCCAAAGACTGGAATATATTGACTAGTATTCACACCTTAATCTCATATTTTATTATTATTTAAAATAAGTTTATTATTTCAATTAACTAGTCAAAGGAATAAGTATTAATAATTAGTAATTATTAACTTACCTTGGGATTATGCTTGCTTTTGTCTACTATTTCATTTATGCTTTTAATATATTTTTTATTTTTTTTATAAAATTAAGCAAATTTTTCTTTTGACTACATCCCACAGATTGTGCGATCTTAGTTCCCTGACCAAGGATCGAATCTGGGCCCTCAGCAGTGAAAGTGAGGAATCCTCACCATTGAACTGCCAGGGAATTCCCTAATGTTTAGATAATACTAAATTTAATGTTAGTAATGACCACTCTTAATATTATATACACTTATATCGGTATATATAAGTGTACAGTGCCATCTTGAGATGACTTTGCTTCCAACTGAACTTGAATTATGTAATTCTCTCACCGCAGTGTCACCACTTCCTCATATTATGGACATCTGTTCCGGCTGCATTGTGTCCCTCCAAAATTCATACGTTGAAGGCCTAACCCCCACCACCTCAGAAAGTGCCTGTATTTGGAGATGGTCCCATTAACTAGGTGATTAACTTCAAAGGAGGCTATAGGGGTGGACCCTAATCCACACTGGTGTCCTGACTGGTGTCAGGACACGTAGAGAGACATCACAGGTAGGGACACAGCAGCAAAGAGCAGCAGACGTCTACAGGCCAAAGAGAGAGGCATGGACAAATGCTTCCCCTATATGCCTCAAAAGAGACCCAACCTGCAGACACCTTGATCTGAACGCTAAACCTCCATTAACTGTGAGGAAAAAAATTTCTACTGTTTAAGCCACCTAGTCTGTGGCATTTTGTTATGGCGGCCCTCCTAACAGACTAATGTAGAACTTCTCCATCTTTGGCTGCAAAGAATATAATCAGTCTGATTTCGGTGTTGACCATCTGGTGATGTCCATGTGTAGACATCGTGTTCTTGGAAGAGGGTGTTTGCTATAACCAGTGTGTTCTCTTGGCAAAACTCTATGAGCCTTTGCCCTGCTTCATTCTGTACTCCGAGGTCAAATTTGCCTGTTACTCCAGGTGTTTCTTGACTTCCTACTTTTGCATTCTGGTCCCTATAATGAAAAGGACATCTTTTGGGGGTGTTAGTTCTAAAAGGTCTTGTAGGTCTTCATAGAACCATTCAACTTCAGCTTCTTCAGTGTTACTGGTCGGGGCATAGACTTGGATTACCGTGATATTGAATGGTTTGCCTTGGAAACGAACAGAGATCATTCTGTCTTTTTTGATATGTTACTTTATAATCCTTCTCCAGTTGTTAACCATTTTATTATAAAGCTCCTGTTTTTACTCTAAAATCTGAAAGTATGTAATCTGTGACATTTATGGCTTACGTGTCTATATGACAATTCTTATTACTAGAAAGCTTAATGAAATTTTCTATGCGTAATAGATGTCCATTTAGATGATAAAGATCTTTCATGTATTGGTTAATGAGGAACAGGAGCTAGATAGTACAGGTTGTTCTTGATATCTTCACAATAGATGTATAAGTGCTAGATGACTCAGGTATGAAAAGAAAGTAGAGAAATGTTGTATATGACTCAAACCAATTTATACACACATATACTATCTCTGTGTGTGTGTCTCTCTCTCACACACAAACACAAAAATCTTTAAAAAATTATGTTTAGCTCTCATTTTCAAAAACTGATTTATTACATATAATATAACAAAATGCACAATTTACTTTGTTTAAAATGAGTATATAAGAGAACTGGGATATGGGACATATTTCTAGATAAATCTTTAAAAAACAGTTAAGATATTAATTTCATACCCTTAAGACATTGCCAAGTACTGGAAGTAGGTTGTAAATTTGACTCTGAAGTTCTTAACCACAAAAACAATGAAAAAGACAAATTCTGTTACAAGAGTCACAATCTCCAAAAGATAAAAACAAGAGATGTTTTCTGATTCTCCAACCTATGAGAAATTTCTCCCGTGGGTCCCCCTGAAGGAAACACTAGCTGATGTAGGAAATCATTTTATATATCCCTACAATAAAGGCAGCCAATAGTTTGTAAAATATAAAATCAGTTCTAAAGTTCAAAGCTATATGATCTCAATACACATGTCTGTGGCAGCCTGGCTTGATCTAAAGATGATTTTTCTCTAAATTTATATTATGAATACTTCAGATGTATGGTAAAACTGAAGAAATAGAATAATGATTTACAACTCTAGTTTGAATAGTTGTAAACATTTTACCAGCAATGCCTTATCTGACTATATTCATCTATAGATTTAAATAAAGACAACAAATTTTAATGTTTTGAAAGTAAATGCCTGATAGTACATTGCTTCACATGTAATAAAATATAGTTTCTCAGCCTGAGGTTTTTCATTAACAGATCTCCCAAGAAGATACAAATGGGAATAATAACCACAAAAGAGTACGATTTAAAGAAAGATGAGCAAAGAATTCAAAGTCATACACTAGCAATTAGCAAGGATGAAGCTATTCTATTTTATCTAACAAGGGCAAATCCAAATTCTCTGACTATCAACTAAGCAGGCAATATGGAGATTCACGTACACATGCACATACATATCAGAGTATTTTCTCTTTCTCTCTTTACTACAAGAATAATTTATATAATAAGGGGAAAATGAAGTTGAGATTGGGAAAATAAGTGATGTTAGGTTACTTTATTAAACTCACTAACTGTTTTAACTCTATTCACGTGAATAGTATACATAACATTTATTTTGACCAGGTCTTAGCCATTCTCTTTAAATGGCCTGTTCAGCAGTTCACACATAGAAATAAGAGCATTTAAAGTTAGCAGCCCCTCAGTTCAGTCACTCAGTTGTGTCTGACTCTTTGTGACCCCGTGAAACGCAGCACTCCAGGCCTCCCTGTCCATCACCAACTCCCAAAGTTTACCCAAACTCATCTCCATTGTGTCAGTGATGCCATACAACCATCTCATCCTCTGTTGTCCCCTTCTCCTCCTGCCCTCAATCTTTCCCAGCATCAGGGTCTTTTCAAATAAGTCAGCTCTTCACATCAGATGGCCAAAGTACTGGAGTTTCAGCTTCCACATCAATCCTTCCAATGAACACCCAGGACTGATCTCCTTTAGGATAGACTGGTTGGATCTCCTTGCAGTCCAAGGGACTCTCAAGAGTCTTCTCCAACACCACAGTTCAAAAGCATCAATTCTTTGGCACTCAGCTTTCTTCACAGTCCAACTCTCACATCCATACATGACCACAGGAAAAACCATAGCCTTGACTAGACAGACCTTTGTCTCTGCTTTTGAATATGCTATCTAGGTTGGTCATAACTTTTCTTCCAAGGAGTAAGCGTCTTTTAAATGGCTACAGTCACCATCTGCAGTGATTTTGGAGCCTAGAGCACTGGAAAAGACAAGACTTACAAATACATCTCTAGAGACAAATCTTCACAAGGAGCTGGCCACTATTTCTTCCCTATTTCCCTGCCAACATCACTGACAGTTCAGAAAACTTAAAACAATGCACATATGCGTAAATACCAAGATGACACAAGATTTAGCACATTGCTTATTTCCCACACTGCAGGCAGACACTTTAACCTTTGAGCCACCAGGGAAGCCCCAATACAGTGATACAGTAAAAAAAAAAAAAAAAAAAGGAAGCAATCACTTAATTCTAGTGTTGACCTCTCAGTTCTGAGTTTCCACTTTGTGAAGTCACTTGGCAAACCTATTTTGTTTGTCATATCATTAGATACACATTCCTAAGAGAAAAATAAAAAGATTAAAAATATCCTTCACATCAAATGATTATTTTTCAGTAGCCCCATCTAGCTTTAGACATGCATTAAAATTCCCATGGCATGGTATATATATAGTTGAATAGCTCCTTTAGTTCAAAAATATTGAACATCCAAACCATTGCTAATAGGCTCCCTTCTAAGCCATTTAGCCATAGATATTTTGGAAGTGGAGGAGACTGAGTATCTGATGACAGGAAATACTGCTTTTTTGAAGTCTTCAATTTATGAGAAAACAACTAACCATATTATGTTAAAAATGATAGAAACTTAAAAGGAATATTCCAGGAGAGGGAAGATTACTATGCAGTATTCAAGGGATTTAAATTTAAGTTTACACACACACACACATACATACCAAACTCTGTCTCACTTTGTATCAAAAAAACAGTAATGATTTTACAGACTTTAGAGTAATTTAGGCAATTTTATTTATTTTGACTTTAAATGTACTTTCTGACATAGACAAGTTAGCCATCATTATATTTAATTCTACTGATTAAAAAAACAAAGAATGAAAGAAACTAAAACTTAAAGAATTTATCCTAAGTTACCTAGTTAGCAAATGGTAAATATCAGTGTGGATTCTATCTTCTAAATCAAGTTGAATTTCAAGAAGAAAATATAATTTTTGGATTTTTTTAAAGTACTTACAAGCTAAATATATAATATTTTATATAAGAAGCACATAGTTCATATATGTCAAGGCATCAGAATTTATATACCTAAATAAATAAATGAATAAACAAAGAAATAGATATGACATAAAACACATTATATATTCAAGTCGCTATCATTCTTAATTGACAGTAATTCTAGGAATTCATCTAGTCTTCATATTATGTGAGCTTTAACGACCCTATAATTTTCCCCCAGGATGGGAATATGAAAATATAGTCATAATTACTGTCAGAGGTAAAAATTGTTATATATAGAGTTTAATGGCATTTCTGAAACCAAAGTTAAGGTGGAGAAGAGATTACAGGATTCTGAAGAGAACATAAGTAATACAGCTTTGTGGTAAGGTTTATCAGGCTTGCTGGTGGCTCATTTGATGGTTTATCAGAGCAACAAATGACTCACCCTTCTCTCTTTTCTGTATGGTTTCCCATTTTGTGGGCTAGCCTATGTTTCATACATTATTTTTAAATTTTACTTTTTAAAATTAATGTGTAAAAATGGATTTTTATAGTGTACACTTTGACTTTTATCACATATATAGGTTCATATAACCACATGATACAGGGCTTACCCCTCAAAATCTCTTGTGCTGTCTCTTGTGATCATAACTATCACTTTCCATGATCCTCAACAACCACTGATCTAATCTCATTGTAGTTTTGATTGCATCTCTCTGGTGGCTCAGATGGTAAAGCGTCTGCCTATAATGCGGGAGACCCGGGTTCAATCCCTGGGTCGGGAAAATCTCCTGGAGAAGGCAACGGCAACCCACTCCAGTATTCTTGCCTCGAAAATCCCATGGATGGAGGAACCTGGTAGGCTGCAGTCCATGGGGTCGCAAAGAGTCAGCCACGACTGAGCAATTTCACTTTCACTCTAATACTTAGTATTAAGCATTTTTTCATAAGCTTTTTGGTCATCTGTATAGAGATACATTTCTCTTCTTTGGAGAAATGTCTATTTGCTATGTCTTAAAATCAAGTAGTATGATACTTACAAGTTTATTCTGCCTTTGCAAATTTACTTTCACTATAATTCCTTTACTTTGTCATATAAATTTTAGAATCGACTTGTCTGTGGCTACAAAAATCCCTGCAGGGATTTTAATTGGAATTACAGTACATCTATTGATAAATTTGGAAAGACTTAGTATTCACTACGTTGCTCTTTGAATATGTCTCTCTACTTATTTGAGTTTTATTTGATTTCTTTCATTAGCTTTTAGTGGTTCCAGCAACAAATCCTGGTACATGTCTTATTCAGTTTATGCCTGAACATCTTATTTTTTTAGAACTGTTAAAGTTTAGAAGTGTTTAAAAACATTATTTCCAATTGTTTATTGCTAGAATCTAGGAATATGAGTTTTGTGTTAACCTTTGAGTTAGTTTTTTGTGTTGGGTAGCAAGTTACAACAAACTTAGTGGCTTAAAACTATAAAAATCCATTATTTCACAGTTTCTCTAAGTCAAGGGTCTAGAAATGACTTAGCTGGGTCCTCTGCAAAGATTTACTGGAGAAGAATCTGCTTCCATTCTTCTTCAGATTTTTGGCAAAATTCATCTCCTTATGGTTATAGGATGCATGGTTGTAGGACTTAAAAATCATTTAGATTTTGGGCAAAATTCACTTCCTTGTATTATTATAGGATATCTAACATCTTGATTCTTGAAAGGCAGCAAAGAACACAGAGACTCTAGAGACACTCTTCCAGCAAGAGAATCTTATGTAACATTATAACTACAGGAACGACAACACATCACTTTTGGCATATTTTGTTGGTTAGAAGCAATTCATGGTTACTTCCCACATTCAGTGAGAAGAGATTACACGAAAGTATGAACACCAGGGATAAGTATCATAAGAATGCTTTTAAAATAGTCTTTTATCCTATAATTTTACTGATTTTTTTGTGTTGCAGATTTTTTTAGTAGATCTCTTAATATTTTTATGAAGACAATCATATTGTTTGAAAATAGGAAAGTTATTTTTTCCTTTCTACCTTTATGTCTTTTATTTCATCTTCTTATGTTATTACATCAGCTAAATCTTTCAGTATGCTGGAGAATATACGTAGTGAGAGAAGACCTTGTATCAGATCTTACTATCTTTCATCATTCAGTAGGACATTAGCTGTAAGAATTGTGTAGATTGTCTTTATAAGTTTAGGAAGTCACCTAATATTCCTAGTTTGCTGAAAGTTTTAGTCTTGGAATGATATATAATTTTATTAAGTGCTTTTTGGTTCATGGATTATATCACATATTAGACTTAATATTTACTGATTTTCAAATACTGAACTAGCCTTGCATTCTCAGAACAAATCTCATCTGCTTGTGGTATTATTTTATGTGTCACTGATTCTATTTGATATTATATTGTGGACTTTTACATCAGTGTTAATGAGGGATATTGGACTTGGCTTTCTTGAACAATGTCTGACCTTTCTATAATGTTATGCTGGCCTCACAAAATGTGATAGGGAATATTCTTTCATATTCTATTTTCTGGAAGGGATAGAGTAGAGTATATTGATGTTATTTATTCTTTGAATGTTTGAGAGAATTTACCAATGAAACCATCTGGGACTGCTGCTGTTTAGTATTCACAGTTCTCAAAAAGTCAATCTGTCTAGGTTTTATAGCTACATTTGGTGTGAGATACAGAGTGGATATGGACTTCCCAGGTGGCACAGTGGTAAAGAATCTGCCTGCCAAAGCAGGAGACATGGGAGACCCAGGTTTGGTCCCTGGATCGGGAAGATCCCTCAAAGTAGGAAATGGCAACCCACTCCAGTATTCTTGCCTGGAAAGTTCCACGGACAGAGTTGTCTGGCAGGCTACAGTGCAAAAAGTAGAACATGATTGAGCACAGCACAGCACAGAGTGGATATGCCTGTGTGTCTTACCAAGAATCAGAGCTTCTACTGTTTTTATGATGATTTCTTACATGTGTGTTCAGTTCCCAGCTAGGGAGGTACATTCTCCTGGAAATCACAAATGCTTAAAGCTGCTTAACTGTTACACATTTTCTTTACCATGTTTGTTGTTAAGCACATCCAAACAATGGATTTATCAGTCTATTTTCAACTGTATTAAGAAGCGTGATTTTCCTTTTACATTTGTTAACTTAGTGTTCTTTTATTGTCATCATATGATGCTTACCCAACAATTTCTGTGGAGCAATCACTACTTTGAAGGCATCAAGTGTACTAGTTTTGTTCTGAAATAAATTCCAGTCTATCCATTAATTAATTAATTAATTTAATTGTTCCTATACACCACAAGGATCTAGTATTCACATGCTACCATGCTGGGCTGGTTTTAACTTTTCATGTGTTATTTTTAAAGATGCCTGCAAAATATACAAAGCAGAGATCCATATCAAGTTTCTATGTCTGAAGAGCCCAGGCTAAGAAACTTTAATCACCAAAGCAGAAGTTGTAAAAGTTCAGATAATAAGTGTATTAGACTTTGCAGGCTGCATATGTTTCCATCTCGTCTCCATTATTATTTTTTGTTAGCAATCTGTTTCTTATTGCTCCTATAACATATCACCACAAAAATAATGGCTTAAAAAATACAAATTTATTATTTTATAGTTCTATGGGTTAGAGGTCTAACATGGGTTTCATTGGATTAAAATCAAGTTGTCAGCAGGGCTGCATTTGATTCTAGAGGCTCTATGGGAAAAATTGTTTCCTCACCTCTTTCAGATTCTAGAGAAAACCCAAATTTCTTAGCTCATGGTGCCCCTCCTCCATCTTCAAAGCCAGAAATGTATCATCATCTGGACCCTGCTTCTGTTCTCTCATCTCCAACTAACCACAGACAGGAAAGGTTCTACACTTTTAACAATCTGTGGAATTAGATCAGGCCATCTCAAATAATTCAATATCGGTTCAGTTCAGTTCAGTCATTCAGTCGTGTCCGACTCTTTGCGAGCCCGTGAATTGCAGCACACCAGGCCTCCCTGTCCATCACCAACTCCCGGAGTTTACTCAAACTCATGTCCATTGAGTCAGTGATGCCATCCAGCCATCTCATCCTCTGTCGTCCCCTTCTCCTCCTGCCCCCAATCCCTCCCAGCATCAGAGTCTTTTCCAATGAGTCAACTCTTCACATGAGGTAGCCAAAGTACTGGAATTTCAGCTTTAGCATCATTCCTTCCAAAGAACACCCAGGACTGATCTCCTTTAGCAGGGACTGGTTGGATCTCCTTGCAGTCCAAGGGACTCTCAAGAGTCTTCTCCAACACCACAGTTCAAAAGCATCAATTCTTCGGCATTCAGCTTTCTTTTTAGTCCAACTCTCACATTCATACATGACTACTGGAAAAACCATAGCCTTGACTAGATGGACCTTTGTTGGCAAAGTAATGTCTCTGCTTTTGAATATGCTATCTAGGTTGGTCATAACTTTCCTTCCAAGGAGCAAGCATCTTTTAATTTCATGGCTGCAGTCACCATCTACAGTGATTTTGGAGCCCCAAAAAATAAAGTCTGACACTGTTTCCACTGTTTCCTCATCTATTTCCCATAAGGTGATGGGACCAGATGCCATGATCTTCATTTTCTGAATGTGGAGCTTTAAGCCAACATTTTCACTCTCCTCTATCACTTTCCTCAAGAGGCTTTTTAGTTCCTCTTCACTTTCTGCTATAAGGGTGGTGTCATCTGCATATCTGAGGTTATTGATTTTTTTCCCGGCAGTCTTGATTCCAGCTTGTGTTTCTTCCAGCCCAGCGTTTCTCATGATGTACTTTGCATAGAAGTTAAATAAGCAGGGTGACAATATACACCCTTGACATACTCCTTTTCCTATTTGTGTCTCTTTTTTAAGGTTGTTAATTTAATCGCATCTGCCAATGTAAAAATGAAAATTTTTATATTTAACCTATGAAAAGGTTCAGAGATTAGGATTTGTGTATCTTTTGAGTAGGAGAATTTATTCTATCACACAACCCTTTAAATATAAAACAATTATTCTTAGCTCAGAGGCCATACAAAAGCAGGCCACAGGCCAGATGCAACTGTGTAACTAGTTATATGGGGGAACATTTTTAATTCTCCACTTACTTTTTGTTTTTGCATGTTAGTATATGAAGCTACAAAAAAAAGATCTTTATATAATAAATATTAAGGAAAAAACTTTTTTACTCTCAATAGTTTTGGAAATGAATCAGCAAGCTTTATAAAGAGTTAAGAATGTGATTGTTTTTAATTCAAAAACAAGTTATATTTACATGTGTTATAAAAATTTGCGAGTTGCTAGATAGCAGGTAAAATTCAAAAACCATTTTATTATATATATTTTAATGAATCAATCATGGAGTTTAAGAGATTATTCATTATACATTATAATATTTTTATTACTTTTTAGTTATATGAACATCCCAACTGAGTCTTCAAAATGTTTTAAAATTAAAACATAAAAGGTGGGTTTCGCTAATTTTTCCTAGTAAGAAGCAACATATTCATTATTTCTGAATTCAGTTCTTTATATTTCACATGCAATTTACATAATAGAATAAATTAAATGCATTAATAATTTAAAATTACAAAAGATTTACTCAGCAACCTATAGAAGTTGAAGACTTAAGCAAATAATTATTTTTTTAAATTTTCAGTTAGCCAATATTTGCTACTAATTTGTAAAATAATTAAACTAAATCCTCTAGAATTGTGGTTTCAAGCCCATTAACTGATAACAAGAATAAATCCTAAAAAATGAAGTACAGATTTACTGCATCTATTAAAAAATAAATAAAACAATGGTAATATAAAGTTTATTTAAAAGTTTCTATTTACACTTTTAACGTATAATTTGAAATGTGTCTTAGAAAAATCAATAAATAAGAATTCTTAAAAGCTCTTAACTGTTAATTGTTATTAGAGCATATCTTTAATTTATTAAGAAAATTTTATTTGCTTTTCACTGGCTATATTTAACATGATGTTGTTGTGAGTTTAATGCATAAAGACAAAAGTAGTTTCTTTTTAATAAGAAAAATCCAGCACTAAAATTTCAGTCGTGATCATGTTATCATTATCTTGAACGATAAAGACAATAACAGCTCCTAATTCAATTTTTCCATTCTGGTTCAATTTTTATGTTTTTAAAACTAACCATTTAGAGTTAAATGTTTCTTTGGAAAAACAAATTGTTCCTTTATCGTCATTAATATTACCACTGCTCTCACGCATAAATGAAATTCTGTTAACACAAGAGGACTTCGTTTATAATAATGAAACAACTCACCTGGTAAAATCTGGCGTGATAAAAGCTAGACCAGTCTTCATAAATTTTAAAGTTTGGCATATCAATTATTTATAATCAAAATTTTAATCTAATTAATAGATATTGATTGTAGATGTTTTAGAACAGTGAAATTTGATATTTAATCTCCAGGACAGAATATGATCAATAATTTAATCTCCCTTCTTGAATATTTTTTAAATCGACCTTTCTCAAAAATACTGCCAATACTTTAAAAGAATTTGAGATTTCTAAACACCAACACTTTTTAAGTGTTAAGTGAGAAGAAATTTTCTATAACTTCTGAGAAATACAGCACATCAATTCTATTACCAGCTTTTCAAAAAAAAAGTTATCTTTTATGTCACCTAAAGAAGTTTCTACATATCTTTCAGCAATTCTTTTATATCTAGGAAAACTATAGGTAAACCTACCTAATTTATTTTCTAGTAATATACTTTACCTGAGAAATTTCAGGTAAAGAAAGCCTTAAATTTCACAGGAAAAAAAAAAAAATCTCTGGCAATCTTTAACTTTTTAGATTGAAAACACATTTTGACACTGTGATAGACATTGATTAAGTCAAATACCTTCAAGTCAAGCTCACTTTATTATTCTGGAAGCTGGTATTACTTTGTTCTCATGATTTTTCTGCTTTTAAAAAATTTTTAATATATTTTTGAGTCTTTAGGGACTCAATAAAGAACATTCTTTTTTTTTTCTACCTGTAATCGGAAACAATTGAATAAAGAAACATATTAGGCAAAAGGGAAACCAAAATATCATCTTCTTTAGTGATGAAGCTAATATGCAAGAATGTGGGTCACATCTGTAGGCAAGCAGCTTCTTAATGCTGAGTGCCTTAAGTAGACTCACCTGCAGCAGAGTCATGTCGACCGTGAATGGTTCGCTTCCAAAGGACAAGAGGAAAAGGCATGATCACACACACAGTTTCTTTTTTTCAGATTCCCAATCCTATTGTCACTTCCCTTCAGAAAGCATGTTATGCTAATGGGTGTCCCTCCATATCAGAGTTAACTTTAGGAATAGAGACAAAGTATTCCATCCAACATTGTAATTTGTAGACTCATCAGTTCTAATATTGAACCAGATCATCTATCAAATACTGAGACGTCTGCCCACTGTCTCTCTAGTCATGGAAGTGTATAGTTTGCATGAACTGTGTATATCTTGAAGAGTGTGAAGCTTTAACTAGAGTCAGTGAGATGACCTGAGCCAGTTTTAATTGTAAATGTATAGTCTAAAATGCCTCCTGCCCCACTCCATACCACTTACATGGTTATATTTTTGTATTTTCACCATAAATATTGTTATATTTAATCTCTTTAAGGTATTCCGAGTTGCGAAATATTACTTCTTAGAGCATTAAAAAATGATGAGCCCCAGTTAATTAACTAGTCATTTACTATATATGCTACTAACAGAAATAAAGTTCATAGACTGAGGAAAAAATGCCAGCATGTTGCTAATTAAAAGTTAAGGTCACACAGCTTTATCACATCATGGCTCCTGCTCTCTTTCTGGGTGAATAATCTCTGCCTATATGGAAGCGGGATGTTCCCCCACTTCCACCACCACCAGCAAAGAACTATGTGGTCCGCCTGCCTATTTGAATTAATTTCATTGACTCATTCAAGTAAACCTTTAATTTACATTAAGTGGATTTCTTTTGTGTGTCCCTCATGGTACGCTTTTTTCCTACTTTGGTGAATTTTCACATTTTGTCCCTTTATTTGGTCTATCTTATCCTCATTATCCTTTTTTTTTTCTTTTTTTTTTAATTAATTTTTTAAATTTAACTTTAAAATCTTTAATTCTTACATGTGTTCCCAAACATGAAACCCCCTCCCACCTCCCTCCCCATAACATCTCTGTGGGTCATCCCCATGCACCAGCCCCAAGCATGCTGTATCCTGCGTCAGACATAGACTGGCGATTCAATTCTTACATGATAGTATACATGATAGAATGCCATTCTCCCAAATCATCCCACCCTCTCCCTCTCCCTCTGAGTCCAAAAGTCCGTTATACACCGCTGTGTCTTTTTTCCTGTCTTGCATACAGGGTCGTCATTGCTATCTTTCTAAATTCCATATATATGTGTTAGTATACTGTATTGGTGTTTTTCTTTCTGGCTTACTTCACTCATTATCTTTAATAATTCTATGCCATAAAAATCAACTCAGGTTGGTCCTTCTCCTTGAAAATGTCCACCCCTGCTCCAGCTTGGTACCCATGAAGTGTCTATTCTCAGAAGTGTTAAAACACTCGTTTAAACAAATTTTGTTCAAACACTTAGGTCAATTTCCTATTATTTTGAAGGGGTTGTTCATTATAACTCTCCTAAGTAAACCGTAAACAGGCAAAGCCTCAGGATTGTATACCTATTTTTTAATTCCCTACAAAGTATACTACTATAGGCAGTTGTTTAAGGAATATTGAAATCAATTAGTGTAGTTTCCAGCAAGTTGCTTCTTAGTCTCAACTTCCTCACTGAGACTGTGGTAAAGACGATGTGTTCAAAGCACTTACCATGATTTCTGGACCATAATATTCAGTAATATTAGCTACTATTACCATTATTTTTTGCTGCATGTTCATAGTTAGGATGATTTTTTAAAATCTATACTTTATTTCCTATAGAAACATATCGACTGTGCTAAAAATAATGGAAAGCAATACTTATCTATATGTATTTATTTATCTAAATAATGAATTTAATATCCTGCCTTTATGGGAATCAATTAGTTATTATTAGAAAGAATTATAAATGCAGTGAGAAATGCAGTATACGTATGATATAGTAGCTCCTGAGTTTAGCACGTACATGAGCATAATTTATATAATTTCAGTTCAATCTGTAATGTGAAATTGGTAATAGGACATGACATAACTGAAGCTTGATGCAAGATTGCCCTTTCTTATTCCATGTCTTAGCCATCACAATTTTAATACTAAATGGTTTGTCATTTTTTATTAACTAGACTTTCTTCTCAATGATAAACTTAAGGAAAAGTCTAGAATTTAATAAATGTCTGCAAATGTTATGTAAATTTTTGGTCACACCGAAAGTATTAATTTTCTTTTTTTACTTGGATTGAATTTACTTTTAAGTATCTGAGTAACATACATAAATATAAGCCATAAATATTATTCAACACATGCTTCAGCATTTCCTTTTTCTCTTTTCCTGATGTTTCATTAGTGACATTTTTCAAATCAAATTTAACTAATCCTTGGTTCAGTCTCCAAAGAGGAAATTGGTTCAGTGAGCAGGGATCTAAATGACAAAAGAACTGCTCACTTAGAGGATGCTTTAAAATACTTTGCTCATTGGAAAAAAAAATGCAAGCCTCCTGATTTTTCTGAACTTACTGCTATGTTTTTTCAGTTTGGCTTTAACTGTGAATGAAAAACTTTGAAACACCATATAATCCAATATTATATTTGCTAGAGGCTGAGTTTCATACATCAAAGTTTTTTTGGGGGGGGGAGCTTTGATATTTTTTCCTCCCTTAATTATGTCAGCCCTGGTTATATTGCATTTAATACTCTTTTGCTGCCTTGCCTTAGCAGTTAACACTTTATATAGAGCATATCTAGAATTCCTGACATCAGTAACTCAGCTCTTCTTGACTGATAAATATGTTCTTGTTTTTGGCGTTGTATGTTAGTGCTATTTTAAGGCAGAAAGAGACCATACTTTAAAACTGCACTTGTAAATCGAAGATGATCTGTTCTGTGTAGCCACATATATATGTGATAAGCATATATGTGTGTAAAAAAACTAAATATTAAAAGTAAAAATAACTAGAAAAATGGTTTACCAAAAATCAAGCTACATTGAAAAGATTCAAAGGCACCTAGGATCTTGGCAGTCAGGAAACTTCCTTTTATTTATAGACAAGACAATCTCACTACTCTGCTAAATCACTTTGATGGCTTCCATTTGCATTTATAACAAAATACAGACTCTTAAAAGTTGCATGTAACAACCGAAATGACATAGCTCTTACCCTCAAGGAGATTATGGTCAAGTTTGGAACACAGGTGTTGCAAATATTCATAAGTATGCAGTTACACATTGTATTAAGTTGGATAAAGAATTAAAAGGGAATATGAGAGAGATTGACTTCAACAACTGAAATTAGATTGGTGAGTCAAGGATAATCTCTCTTAGGAAGTGATAGTTAAGATCTGAGATGTGGAAGAGTCCAGAAAAGAGCATTGCAGAGGAGGGGAAAGTTTGTGAAAGAGCGTGAGAAAAGAAAGAACTTGAACTGGAGAAGCAAAAAGCTCTTGAAGAAGGATGATCCAAAATGAACCCTATAATGTAGTAAGATGATGTATGCGATTTTATTAGTCATGTCATTTTTTGTACCTCAGCATTTCCTCTGTGCATTTCATAGTGTTTGGTGTATATTAGGTCACTAGTAAACATTTAATGATAAAGCACATAAGCAAGTTTAATGGTAACAATAACTAAAAGACAGAAGGGTAATTGTAGTATCTACTGCTTATGATTGTTAGTCATAAATAAGATCAGTAATAGCAGGGGCTGATCTCAGAGCCTGGCACATAGAAAATGCTTGATAATGCGACCTTAAAAAAAAAAAACACTGGCGTTCCTATTTTTCTCTTGAACTCTTCTAAAGAACTATTACATGAAATGTTGGATGACAAACTTTACAACTTCTAATGAAATAACTTCTATGTAATACTGCAACATTCTTACTAACCACTTGAATTGAGTGTGTATCAATTGTATCAATGTGTTTTCCTCTCTGGTTCCTACATGGCTGACAGAGGTAAATGTCTTTCCTTTCTCATCCACCCTTCTGGTTTTTGGTAAACAGTGAATCATCAATAATAGTTAGGGGAAAAGTGATGGCCTCAAAGCTCTATCTCCCTTTGAGTATCAAAATGTGCATTATTTTCAGTAGCAAAAGCCAAGTTATAAATCTAGTTTTAAATACAGTTTTGAAGCTGTCTCAACTCAATTTTCTTATCTCTGCTCTGGAAAACCAAACCTAGCAATTCTTATACGTGGACATAGAGTCCTTAGCTTCTGATGAGGAGCTCTATACTTCAAACCAGGCAATCTGCTATTTCCTTGTTTCTAAATAAAACCATGAAGATTCCTGTTGCTGCAAGAAAATCTATTTTGGAATTATTATTCTTCATACTTAAATTTCCTGTCAAATTGTAAACAAAGTACTCAGAAAGATACATTCATTTTTCTTAGTTATTAGTATAATGACCCAAATATGATCATATTGTCAATTGCTTAGATTCTCCAAAAGTAAAACATTGAATCCCATAGATAAAATCAAAATATGCTCCATGGTTGTTGTGAAATTATATTCTTATAGGTCATTGTATATTTTAAAATATAAATTTTTGTATATTTTATATTTTAACATCCTTAAATACAGCTCTTAAGTTTAAGGCCATTAGCTCGACCATACCATTCATGGGAAGGTAAGTTCAGTTTTCTCTGCTGGTTCAGTTTAAACTTGAAACTCCAATAAACATCTTGTAAATGGCTGTTCTTGATTGCAGACACTGAGTGAGGAAATATGGGTGGGTCAGTGTGAAATCTTTATTCTTATTAAGAAAATGACATAAAGTCCAATTGCATGGAACTCAATAGAATCATTTTCATGTATTATCTATAGAGAAATGTTATATTATCACTTATATGTGTAAATATGAATACAAAATTCAGTGTTAAAGATAAGATTAAAAAGTGAAGATATACTAGACAAAGCAATGCTTTCATTTTTGTCCAGGGACAGTGATAGTAAATCATTCCACCTCTGGGAATGAGTGCTAGTGATCAGTAATATCCATAGTCTCCATTTCTTCTTGGGCACAGAGATGTCAGATCTGAATAATGGATTATGAGCTGAAATAATGGCCATATTCATACCTGTCCCATTAAACTTTCACCTGAATAGAAAGAATAACAAGGTCCCAAAGGAGGGGGGACCCCAAGATGGGAGTCCCAGATCCCTGAATGGCTAATAAGATTACAATCCCTCCTCCCCTCCCCTAAACTCACCCCTCATGCAAACCTACATTAAACTGTGAGTGACACATAAGCTGTTGTTGCCTAATTCCTCTGCTATTTTGGGGTTGTTTGTGATAAAAGATAGATTACTCTGACCAATCCAATGCCCATTTTTTCCTAGATCACACTGAGTTTAATCAGAATCCATGAATAATAGAGCTTCTAGATACATGGATTCTGGATGAACTAAATAGTGATAGGACCCTCAAAATATTTTATTATAGAAAGATTAATCATTCCATAGAGCTGCTAGGAAAAAGTTTAAATGGAACTGCATACAAAGTGTTGACATTCATATTTCTGTGTAACGGAAGATCTACTTTCAAGTATTCTAAATATTAGAGTAAAATAAACTCCTTCTGCCCACAAGGAATACTGCTTTCCAAACTATCCTGATGTTTTGTAGCACGTGTTTTTCACAGATTGTAATACTCAGAAAATGTTCTATGGAAAAAGGTGATCCCACAGGGAGCTAGTAATTGGCAGAAGAAGCTCAAATCCAAAATACACGGGTAGGAAAGGCAGAGAGCAGCAGCACCACACAGCTTCAATCAGCAACCTGAAGCATATGGGATCAAAGCGTTTCCTAGGATTTAAGACTTGCTACTTTCAGACTAAATTTTAAGGAAGAGCAAGAGCAAAGATTGGTGCCCTGATGTGAGAAGCAAACATCCTTCCTCAGATTAGACCTCATAGGAAAACAGTGATGTAGCACACACAGAAGAGAATACAAACTGGGGCAAACCTCTCTCCTAAGCCTCGCATCTTATAGGGTTTTCACTTCCAGTGAAGTATCTCTTCACTGCTGTATACAGTGATGTAGAAAATAATCTTTAATAAGTGAAACTTTAGTCATTTTCATTAAATTGTTTTGATGTTCACATTGTGTTCTGAATTGAGGACTCTACCCTGCTTCCAGGATTAGAGTTCATGTTTAGTGCTCAAAGGCCATGTCCAGTAATGCTTCTGTGTTTATACTGCTTGTTTCTGCCAGAGTGTGCAGTGTAGTCCTTGCTCCGCTTGCACAGACTCTTGCACAGCTTCCTTGCACAGCTCTTATCAACAACCACGTCTAAACCCATTTGTTGTCCACTGCCTGTTTCCTCAGTGCTATTGTATATGAAGCACATAATCAGCAAAACATGCACAAGGTATAAAAGGGGCACCAGCAAAGACAGATGAGGATCTGCCTTGATCAATTAAAGAGTACATTTTAAAAGTCACTGCTATCATTGAAAGTGAAAGTCTGTCTAACTCTTTGCAACCCCATGGACTGTATAGTCCATGGGATTCTCCAGGCCAGAATACTGGCGTGGGTAGCCTTTCCCTTCTCCAGGGAATCTTCCTAACTCAGGGATCAAACTCAGGTCTCCCGCATTGCAGGCAGATTCTTTACCAGCTGAGCCACAACTGCTGTTATTAACCCTCAACAATGAAGGGAACCTAAGCTGGGCACTGTAGTAGTCATCCAGGAAACATGGAAATTCCAGTTGAAAAAACATCATCTCTGTCTCTTCTTTCTTGATCATCTTCCAAACTAGTAACTATAAGAGCAGAGAAGATGTTTGACAAAGGCCTTCAGAATTCATCTTCCAGACTGCAATATAAATTTGCAGCTCAATAGTTTTGCTCATACTGCACATTAGATTTGCCTGTTTGGAGTAAGAATGAGTAAAGTGAGCTCACTATGGACATTGTACAGCCTTCCGACTGCCCATTTTACTGGGCACAATTCAGAAAGAGAATTATTCTTTCATAACTTGGTCCCTGCATGTCAAAGAAAGGCACTGGTCTTTCTCAAATGGGATATGACCAAATTATTGTGGTCTGTTATTCAGTATTCACTATGAAGCCTTAAGTTCAGAAGACCAATTTCAAAGAGAAGAATAAAGAAAAGAAACAAAATGAAAAAAGAATAACAAGGAGCAGCAAGGGCATACAGCCCAACAGGCCCATTTTTGTTTGCACCATCCCAAGAAGCAATACTCACAGAAAACTAGTCAATCTAATCACACTAGGACCACAGCCTGTCTAACTCAATGAAACTAAGCCATGCCCGTGGGGCAACCCAAGACGGTGCGGGTCATGGTGGAGAGGTCTGACAGAATGTGGTCCACTGGAGAAGGGAATGGCAAACCACTGCAGTATTCTTCCCTTGAGAACCCCATGAACAGTATGAAAAGGCAAAATGATGGGATACTGAAAGAGGAACTCCCCAGGTCAGTAGGTGCCCAAAACACTACTGGAGATCAGTGGAGAAATAACTCCAGGAAGAATGGTGAAATGGCTGGATGGCATCACTGAATCGATGGACGTGAGTCTGAGTGAACTCTGGGAGTTGGTGATGGACAGGGAGGCCTGGTGTGCTGTGATTCATGGGGTCCCAAAAAGTTAGACACGACTGAGCGACTGAACTGAACTGAAGAAGCCAAATGTTCATGAATGACCAGTGAATCTGTTTACCAAAAATAAATAAATAAATAAATAAACCTATTTTGTTTTCTGCTTGGCTTAATTTTGTGGTTGTTAACATGACAAGAATAATTCACTATTTTTTTTCCATTTGAAATGATTTGTAAACTGAATCAACTAGTCATTGTAGTGTTCTGATTGATACAAAATTGGATGATTAAAATCTCTTCAGAGTAATTTCCTCCATAAGGTTAATCAGTGATCACAGAAATGCATATAGCAGTTTCTACAACTATTTATTGGTTTATTGCCAGCACAGATTATGGGCTGTGATTTTTATATTAAGCAATTATCATAGGTGAAGAATGAAGCTGTGCCCTGGCCATTTGGATAAAACATACATGATAGGTAGGAAGGATGTAACCATAATACATCTGAACCTTATAAACATTTCCCTGTGTGTTGATAATAAATACTCACTAGTTTATACTCATCAGTGAATAACATATCTGAAGCTATTTCTTTTATTATGAAGCAAATACTACTGAAATAAGTTTCAGATATGCTTTTAAAAATTCATTTACACAAATAGCAAAACACAAGAAATCATGGAAATAAAATGCTCCATTCTCTGTTTTTATACCTGAGATTAGAGCATCACAGTTCCTGAAGCCAAATTCTGAATTCCTATTGATCCACTCTGGAATTTAGAATTTCTAGACCTTCTTCACAAAATGTTAAAACAAACAAAAAAAGTTATTAGGTTGGTCATTTTCCAAGATATGTTGTGTTTGTATTGTTCTGTGATAAAGATGAACCTTGCCTTTGACTCAGTATGCTCCTAAACCCTAGTTATATGCATAGACAACATAAGGCATCCTTTTATTTTCAGTACTTTCTGTGTTATCAAAAAGAGTTGTACTTCTGGAAAACGTTTTTTCCATGAAACACAAAATGATCATTAAAGGAAATGCATACAAATGTATGATGTTTATAATTTCCTAAGTATGTAAAACCAAATTATCTTAAATTCAAGATTTGAATATTCCTTTAGGGGGAACTGGACTAAGTAAAGTCTTCTTAAAATGAAATCATTAAAATATAGGCTGAAGAAACCATGTTCTTCCCTGGTAAATCAATAACAAATGGAAACATTTTTATTTTTCTCAAAGACATTTGAACTACTTCCAGAATTTGTGGTATCAGTCCCAAAAATTTCCATTGACAATTTTATGACCACAAAATATTTGAATGGTAAATTATGGAGGGGAGAAGGGCAGTTTCCATGGTAACTTGTCCTTAAGTATCTCTTGCTCTTTTATTTCAGTAAGAGTTCCATTGCTGAGCTCCTGAGAATAAATGAAATTCTCAGAATACAACTCCCAACAAGCTCAGCTGAGCCATCACCCCAGTATTAAGCAAGTAGTGTTGCCAGGAGAATTAGCAGAGTCTACGAATCCTCACTCCCTTCAGTCCTTAACCAGTTGTAATTTCAAGTTTTGATCATTACCAAGGGGACCTGTCAGTATAAGAAGGGTTATAAACTGTATTTCACAAGCTATAAGCAGAAAGCCACCCACATTTCAGAATATTATATTATCCAATGCCTTGTGTTTTTTAGTTGTAAGTAGCTTCTAGTTTAATTATAGGGCACAGCTGTTGTAATAAATTCACCTTTTAAAAAACCTTAATTTAAAACTGCAGAGAGAAGGTAAAACACACTGGTTCATCCCAAACATCCCAAAAGATGTTCATTGATTTTATTAATGGATATAAGCATATACTTCCTGAAGCAAATTATATATATATGTTATATACCATTACCAACTAAACAACTGCAGATCGTCCTTGACTTAGAAATGGAGTTGTCTTAGTAAACACATCATAAGCTGAAAAACTGAAAATCAAAAGTGCACTTAATACACTTAGAATTCCCTGTAGCTCATTTGGTAAAGAATCTGCCTGCAGTGCAGGAGACCTGGGTTGGGAAGACCTCCTGGAGAAGGAAATGGCAACCCACTCCAGTATTCTTGCCTGGAAAATCCCATGGACAGTGGAGCCTGGCAGGCTACAGTCCAGGGGGTTTCAAGAGTCAGACAAAACTGGGCAACTAAACCACCACCAAGCATCATAGTTGATCCTAGTCTACATTAAACATGCTCAAAACACTTACATTAGCCTACAGTGGAGCAAAAACATCTAACACAAAGTCCATTTTATAATAAATATTGAATATCACACATAGGCTTTTTTTTTTTTTAATACTGTCTTGAATGTGAAAAAACAGAATGGTTGTTTGGGTACAGGATGGTTTGTAGTATATTGGTTGTTTACTCTTGTGATCTCATGACTAACTGGGAAATGTTGGCTCACTGCTGCTTCCAGCATCTCTAGAGTATAAAGTTAAGTCACTCAATCATGTCCAAATATTTGTGACCCCATGGACTGTAGCCTATCAGGCTCCTCCGTCCATGGGATTTTCCAGGGAAGAGTGCTGGAGTGGATTGCCATTTCCTTCTCCAGGGGATATTCCCGACCCAGGAATCGAACCCGGGTCTCCCGCATTGCAGGCAGACGCATTACCGTCTGAGCCACTAGCCAAAGACAAGATAAAAATTCAGAGTTCAAAGAATGTTTCTGCTGAATGTGTATCACTTTTGCATCATTATAAAAAAATCAAAAATTGGAAGTCAAATCATCTAAAGTCAGGGAGGGACCGTTGTCTATTATTTTTAATTTTTGGTCTTATGGGCTCATTTTTACTGACTTGGTATAAATCATAATTTTAGCATTTGTTTTGAGAAATTTGTTTTTGTGATATTCAAATATTATATTATAAAATAGCTACGCTTTCCTTTATTACTAACAAATAAAGAATTTTTATCAAAAATATTTTCTAAATGTATTGAGATGATCACTTTTTTCTCTTTTACCCTATCATTATGATCAAATTATGTTAATAGATTTCAAAATATTGGAAATATTCTATCAGTCAGAATATCCTAGATTATGTTGTAGTAACAAAATTCCTTCTATCTCCATGATCTGAAACAGGCTTTCTCACACTTACCGCTATATACAGTTTGGTTTGGGTGATTCTTCATTGCCGGTTGTTGTTCTGTGCCAGGAAGAATGTTTATCAGCATCACTGGCCTCTATCCACTATATGCTGTTAACACACACACCATGTAAGTTGTGGCAACTAAAAGTTGCCAGACATTGCCAAATGTCCTTTGGTGGCAGGATAAGGGATGGGGGAGTGATTGCTCTCAGTTGAAAACCATTGCTTTAAAACAGTGCATGTCCATCAAAAATCAGGTAGACACCCTGCTTTATTTTCCTCTGTGGGATGCTGGTGGATTGAGCTGCTACCTTCTGGATCTTTGATGGACATAATGGCAGAGGGAGAAAGAGAGGATATACAAATTGTATACCAGCTCTTAAAGCTGCCTAAAAGTGACGTATGATGCTTCCGTGATTTTGCCAAAGGAAAATAGATAGGTGCACCTAAAACCAAAGAGGACTGGGAATTGTGCCATGTGCCTCAGAGACAAGGACAATTCTATTGCTGGTCTGACAGACTAACATCGCAATATGATTCTAGAATCTGTTTTGAGAAGCAAATTCTAACTCAGGCATATTTTCTAAGAAAGTGTAAACAGCACACTGCATGCCTAAAATCCTCTCATGCCTGTTTTGTAGTTCAGGCCTATAGAACTATAGAGTGGTTACATTGGATTACAGTATTTTTTATTCTTTCAATCTATAAAAATTATTAATATTTTTTTCAATTAACCTTTTCTGTTTGTGCAGTCCACAGTAAAATATCAATATTTGTGGATTTGGTTTTTTTTTTTTTTCTGGTTTTAATATTTATTTATTTGGTTGCAGCATGTGAACTCTTAGCTGTGGCCTGTGGCCTGACTAGGGATTGAACCTGGGCCCCCTACACTGTGATCAGGTGGAGTCTTAGCCACTGGATCCCAGGGAAGTCCCCACACTATCTTTTCTTTTTTAATTTATTTATTTTAATTGGAGGCTAATTATTTTACAGTATTGTAGTGGTTTTGCCATACATTGACATGAATCAGCCATGGGTGTACATGTGTTCCCCATCCTGAGCTTCCCTCCTCCCTCCCTCCCCATCCCATCCCTCTAGGTCATCCCAGTGCACCAGCCCTGAACACCTTATCTCACGCATCGAACCTGGACTGGCGATCTGTTTCACATATAATAATATATATGTTTCAATGCTATTCTCTCAAATCATCTCACCCTCACCTTCTCCCACAGAGTCCAAAAGACTCTTCTATACATCTGTGTCTCTTTTGCTATCTTACATATAGGGTTATCGTTACCATCTTTCTAAATTCCATATATATGCATTAGTATACTGTATTGGTGTTTCTCTTTCTGGCTTACTTCACTCTGTATAACAGGTTTGGTATTTAAGCAGTGCATGATGAGAAATGTAAAAAGTAAACAAGCCATCAAGAACTTAAAGAAAATCTCAATCTGTAGTTAATGTAATGACTTCATACTTGAGTACATAGAGTTCAAACTGACGATTTGAGGGCACAAAATATTTTCTTCCCAATCTCTTTAACAGCAACCCTCTTCCCACACTTGTTTCTAGTCTGAGCTCCTTGTTTCTTCTGTCCTCTGATGAAATTCTGTAGTTGTGTCATTATAGTACAGCGAACCTACTATTAAAAAGTGTAGCTGTTGATAATTATTTAAGGTGTTGTTCATGTAAAGTGGTGGAAGTAAAATATACACATTGTAATTCATTTTCAAGTATTTTAAGTCTAGAAACTATGTGATAGACAATGTTTCCAACGTGATCATGAGGTAAAGTTTCATATACCATTCTAGTAATTCCCTGTATAATCCCAAGGATGTAATGTTATCACAATCTTATAAATAAGTCAGCCAAAATTACTCAGCAAAAGACAAAGTCATCATTCAGACTTAACCCACATGTGTTCAGTGTTCCCATATGTCTTCTCTAACGTTTGTAATGTTGGTGATGGACAGGGAAGCCTGGCGGGCTGCAGTCCATGGCGTCACAAAGACATGACTGAGTGACTGAACTGAACTGAACTGAACTCAACGTTTCTTATAATTATTATAAGAAGTCTAGGCTTATTCCTAATGACTTATTTTAGCCTAGTATGGGGTTAGTATCTTTTTAAGCTGTTCTAATTAAAAAATTCTGGTTCACTTTACTAGTTCACAATATGTTTTCTGTGGAAAATTTATAAAATCCAGAAATATACAATGTTGAAAATAATTCAGGAGAAATCCGTCCATGAAGAGATAATCATTGTGAAAATTTGATGTGCAATATTTTATTTTAAAGAATAATATAGGGGATAATTTCTCATAGTCTAAAATATAATTTTCATAATTATGTAATTTTTCATTTTAGGGATGTTGCATAGTAATTTAACAGTTCCCTATTTTTTTTTAACATGTCCAGATTGTTTCTAAAGGTTAGCTATTACAAGTAATGCTGTAGTGATACACATATATACATGTTTATGTCCAATCTTACTATTCTTAAGATAAATTTCCAGGAGAGAAGATATATAATCTCAGGCTTTTCATCTCTAAGGCCAAAATGTCTTACAGAAAAGTTTCCTAAATTATACTTTTAGCAATAGTGCCTGGTTCTCAGCAATTTCTGTAAGTGGCAATTTCTATACAAGATGAAGCAAGTCAAAAGCTAACAGAGTTTTGCCAAGAGAATGCACTGGTCATAGCAAGCACCCTATTCCAATAACACGAGAGAAGACTATACACATGGACATCACCAGATGGTTGATACTGAAATCAGATTGATTATATTCTTTGCAGTCAAAGATGGAGAAGCTGTATACAGTCAGCAAAAAAAAAAGACTGGAAGCTGACTGTGGCTCAGATCATGAACTCCTTATTGCCAAATTCAGACTTAAATTGAAGAAAGTAGGGGAAACCTCTAGACCATTCAAATATGACCTAAATCAAATCCCGTATGGTTATACAGTGGAAGTGACAAATAGATTCAAGATATTAGATCTGATAGACAGAGTGCCTGAAGAACTATGGACAGAGGTTCATGATACCGTACAAGAGGCAGTGATCAAGACTATCCCCAAGAAAAAGAAATGCAAAAAGACAAAATGGTTGTCTAATGAGAAGGCAATGGCACCCCACTCCAGTACTCTTCCTGGAAAATCCCATGGGCGGAGGAGCCTAGTAGGCTGCAGTCCATGGGGTCGCTAAGAGTCAGACACAACTGAGTGACTTCACTTTCACTTTTCACTTTCATGCGTTGGAGAAGGAAATGGCAACCCACTCCAGTGTTCTTGCCTGGAGAATCCTAGGGACGGGAGAGCCTGGTGGGCTGCCGTCTATGGGGTCGCACAGAGTCGGACACAACTGAACTGACTTAGCAGTAGCAGTAGCAGCAGTTGAAGGAGCCCTTAAAATAGCTGAGAGAAGAAGTGAAAGGCAAAGGAGAACAGGAAAGATATATCCATTTGAATCCAAAGTTCCAAAGAATAGCAAGGAGAGATAAGAAAGCCTTTCTCAGTGATCAATGTAAAGAAATAGAGGAAAACAATAGAATGGGAAAGACTAGAGATCTCTTCAAGAAAATTAGAGATACTGAGGGAACATTTCATGCAAAGATAGGCACAATAAAGGACAGAAATGGTATGGACCTAACAGAAGCAGAAGATATGAAGAAAAGGTGCCAAGAATACACAGAAGAACTACACAAAAATGATCTTCATGACCCAGATAAACACAGTGGTGTGATCACTCACCTAGAGCCAGACATCCTGGAATATGAAGTCAAGTGGACCTTAGAAAGCATTACTACAAACAAAGCTAATGGAGGTGAAGGAATTCCAGTTGAACTATTTCAAATCCTAAAAGATGATGCTGTCAACGTGCTGCACTCAATACACCAGCAAATTTGGAAAACTCAGCAGTGGGCACAGGAATGGAAAAGATTAGTTTTCATTCCAATCCCAAGAAAGGCAAAGCCAAAGAATGTTCAAATGACCGCACATTTGCACTCATGTCACAAGCTAGCAAAGTAATACTCAAAATTCGCCAACCCAGGCTTCAACAGTACATGAACTGTGAACTTCCAGATGTTGAAGCTGGATTTAGAAAAGGCACAGGAACCAGAGATCAAATTGCCAACATCTATTGGATCATAAAAAAAGTGAGAGAGTTCCAGGAAAACATCTACTTCTGCTTTATTGACTATGCCAAAGCCTTTGACTGTGTGAATCACAAAAAGCTGTGGAAAATTCTTAAAGAGATGAGATCACCAGACCACCTGACCTGCTTCCTGAGAAATCTGTATGCAGGTCAAGAAGCAACAGTTAGAACTGGACATGGAACAACAGACTGGTTCCACATCAGGAAAGGAATATGTCAAGCCTGTATATTGTCACCCTGTTTATTTAACTTATATACAGTATATAAGTTAAATAAGTCATGACAAATGCTAGACTGGATGAAGCACAAGCTGGAATTGAGATTGTAGGGAGAAATATCAGTAACCTCAGATATTCAGATGACACCACCCTTATGGCTGAAAGCAAAGAACTAAAGAGCCTCTTAATGAAAGTGAAGGAGGAAAGTGAAAAAGTTGGCTTAAAACTCAACATTCAGAAAACGAAGATCATGACATCTTGTCCCATCACTTCTTGGTAAATAGGTGGGGAAACAGTGGAAACAGTGGCTGACTTTATTTTGGGGGGCTCCAGAATCATTGGAGATGATGACTGTAGCCATGAAGTTAAAAGATACTTGCTTCTTATAAGAAAAGATATGACTAACCTAGACAGCATATTAAACAGCAGAGACATTACTTAGCCAACAAAGGTCCCTCAAGTCAAAGCTATGGTTTTTCCAGTAGTCAAGTATGGATGTGAGAGTTGGACTATAAAGAAAGCTGAGCATCGAAGAATTGATGCTTGAACTGTCTTTGGAGAAGACTCTTAAGAGTCCCTTGGACAGCAGGGAGATCAACCAGTCCATCCTAAAGGAAAGCAGTCCTGAATATTCATTGGAAGAACTGATGCTGAAGCTGAAACTCCAATACACTGGCCCCCTGATGCAAAGAACTAACTCATCTGAAAAGACCTTGATGCTGGGAAAGATTGATTGAGGGAGCAAAAGGGTATGACAGAGGATGAGATGCTTGGATGGCATCACCGACTCGATGGACATGAGTTTGTGCAAGCTCTGGCAGTTTGTGATGGACAGGGAAGCCTGGCGTGCTGCAGTCTATGGGGTCTCAAAGAGTCGGACACTACTGAGCAACTGAACTGAAATGATAAGAAAAATAAATAACATCCCCCGCAGTTTTGAAAGTTGAAAAACAGAAAATATTATCACTTTATCTCTTTAATTTTTTGTAAATATAAACTATTTTTATCCATTAGTATTCCTTTTTGTATGAGTTACCTTTCCTTATCCTTTGCCCATTTTCATATCATGAAGGAGTTCTCTATAGAGGCCTATGCCATAGCATTGTGTTATCTTCAGACCTGTTATTTTCTCTCAACACACCATTTTTGCCTACAGCAAAAAGTTGATTAGTGTTTATAGAATCATTGCTTTTTATGAGATTAATTCATATAATCTACTTTTATAGACTGCTAGGACATGATGTTTGGTTAAGACTTGAGTTTGAAACCAAGTTCAAATACCAAGTGAGCTAAAGGAACTTGGGTGAGTCACTTTATTCCTTAAGGTTTATTTTTCTGCAAAATGTGAAAAATAATTTTTACCTTGTGACATTGGCATACATAGTACCAATATACTAAATGCTCAGTGTAAACTTTGTTATTGTTCATACCGTTGTTGGTTTTTTTATTGTTAAGTATGATGACACTGAGTTTTAAGACAGCAATGTGATTTGTTAACTAATTTTCATCAGGGAACTTCTTGTACTTTTGTGAATCTTTTGTGCTTTATTCCTTTATTTTTTACAGGCAGCACCTAACTTCAAAAGAGGAATTCTAATAAAATAAAATTTTTAAAGGAATGAGGCTTCATATATTATCTCAGACTCTACTAAGTAAGGCAGCCATTTGTGACTGGGTGTATAGTTGGCTGGTATATAACTGCAACATCTTACAACCCAGCAGAGTTTCTGATTGCCCAGGGGCTCAGGGGCATGTGTAGAAATGTCAGTTTGACAAGCTTAGTGATACCAAAACAAATACATGAACAAATAGAAAAGCAAACAAACAATTCTAAGATTTAAGATGACTAGGACTTTGTTATTAACCACAATTGAAAGGCTTATTTCCCTGAGATGAAGAAAGAATAAACCAAATATATATTTGTGAGACTTACATACCTCAAATTAATGTTCCTCCTAACCACTGTATCCTAGTTTTTTTAAAAAAACTTAGGGAGAGAATAGTAGCCAGATAGGAGATTTTAGTCCTTTAGGAGCTCACAATGTATTAAAAGTAGATTTTTAAGTGAAAGCACACAAATGAATAAAAATATAAAATTAAACTGTTATTGGTACTAAGAAGTAAATCAATGAAGGGCTGAGACAGAGGACCTGTAGAGAACCACCCATAGGTAGAAGTTTGGAAGGAATTGAGGGAAGGCCAGTGAGCTCTCCCATAGGGCTACAGAAGCAGATAAACCAAATCTTACGTGGCCTCTGAGAAAGAAGAGCTGGATTTTACCTCAACTGCAACAGGGCAGTTGTGAAGGGCTTTAATCAGGGAATGACATCATATAGGGATACTTCAAGGGACATCATGACTATATTCAAGTAGCAAGATGAAAGAAGACTTAAGTAGAGTTATTAGCTGGAGGCCTTCCGAAGGGAAAAGGGATTCCCTTAGTAGAAAAGTGTGAAGTAGAACTTTCCTAGCTTAGTCCTGAATTATAAAAATTTGAACTGGATTATACATCTATGAGTCATATACACTAGATGAAATTAATCTCTTTTTTTCATGATAGGTAAAGATATGTGTTGATAAGGAAAATGAAAAAATGAGGAGACTAGGAGAATGCAGAGAAAGACCAGTTAAGGGCAAAATGAAGGGAACTCATGAAATTCTATATAGCTGGAAAATCCTAAAGTTAAAATAAAAATATGCATAATTAAAAATAAAACAAATAAAATGAAAATTATCAATGAAGTAATCTGAAATGTATAGAAAAGTTGAAAGTGAATTTTGGTTATTCTCAAATCAAAAGATGAAAAGCTAGGAATCTAGAATAGATAAGGTTATAGGAATATGTAAGTGATAATCCACAGAGGAGAAATTCTTCTTCAGTACCAAAAAAATTGACTGAACCACATATACATTTTTATTACTCTTTTGCCTCTAAATTAGAGGAGGGAAAGAAATGCACAGGTTCCTCTTTTAGTAAAGAATGAGGATCTAATTCCATGAACTGTAAGTACACTTGACTTCATGGAGCACCACTCTCAAGGGGACCACTCCAGTGTCAAGCTTATCCAGGGTCCTTCAGAGTATACTGTGCCCCAGCATGACAGGTAGGAGAATAGGATTCTGTATTCTTGAATTAAGAGAAGATAAAGAGGCTGAGAGGGGGCTTCCCAGGTGGCACAGTGGTAAAGAATCTGTCTGCCAAGGTAGGAGACAGTCTGGAAGATCCCCTGGTGTAGGAAATAGCAACCCACTCCAGTATTCTTGCCTGGAAAATTCCATGGACAGAGGAGCCTGGCAGGCTATAGTCCATAGGGCCGCAAAGAGTTGGACACAGCTGAGCACACACACAAAGAAGCAGAGAATGAAGAAAATGGTCACTGATTTGGTTCTATTATTTTAAAGGACTTAGAAAAAAAATGAGTTGGAATTTGAGATTTGTTTCTAATTTATTTTTAATGTTTAAATTTTAATTATAGAAACTTTAAAGAGAAAGTAAATGGAACAGTGTATGTGTGTGTGTGTCTGTGTGTGCATGTGTGTATGTGTGTGTTGTGCAACCCCATGGATTGTAGTCTGCTGGGCTCTTCTGTCCATGGGATTCTCCAGGCAAGAATATTGGAGTGGATTGCCATACCCTCCTCCAAAGGATCTTCCTGACCCAGGGATGAAGCCTGTGTCTCTTGCATCTCCTGCATTGGCAGATGGGTTCTTTACCACTAGTGCTACCTGGGAAGCCCATATAGCCATCACTTATTTCTATTGATTGTCAACATTCTTGCACTCTTATTATCTATACCTCTGCCCACTTTCCATACCATATTGATTGCTATTGCTTCTTGCAATTTGAGAGTTTTTAATGTGTTTTTATGCTTTATGCAGTTAATTGTTAATAAGGGGATATTATTATTATAATTAGGAGATATTATCCAACATTTTTATGGCTAATATTAACTTGATAGGTTTGGTAGTAATTGAGGCAAGCAAAAAAATCCTTTTTATCTTGCTTGTGTTTTGTCCTGGTTAAACTTGGTGATTAAATGGTTTGTATCTCTAGGAAGTGTCCTGGAATAGGAGGGTTTAAAGATCAGGCTTCTAGCCCTATGCTCTTCAACTAACTGTCCTTGTGACCTAAACTGCTCTGGACTCAGTTTTCTCATTTGTAACTTGAGACCATTGAATGAACCTCCAAAGTGGGTTCTTACTCCCAAGTAGTTTATGCATATTTTTCTTTACCAAGCAATGGCCTTCATACTCCTAATTATCCATCTAGAGCATAATTCACGGTTTCCATTCTTTGTTCTATCCAAGGCAATTCAATTCAACAAATACTTATGGAGGATTATGTGCCAGGCACAGTTCTTGGTACTAAAGATAGAGAAGTGAGCAAAACTGACTCAAATCCCTGCCTTACCAAGCTTACATTCTAATGAGGTGTCACAGAATTTTTTTAAAAAAATAATTAAAATACATAATAGTAAGCAATATGTTAGATACTGATAAGTGCTAAAAAAAATAAAAGGCAGAAAGAAAAGTGTGAAGTATATATGGGGGGAGGAGTGGGGAGAAGTAAGGGTGCAAGTTGAGATGGGATGAAATTTAGGCAGGATGGTCAAAAAGGGTCTCAGTTGAGAAGTTAAATTTGGAATCAAGATCTGAAAAGAATGAGAAAGCTAGCCATGTGGCTATCTAGGAGAAGAGCTTTCCAGGCAGAGGGGACATTAATCACAAAAATCCCATGTCAGAGTCTGCCTGCTGGTTTTGGGGTTTTGTGGGTTTTTTTTCTGAGTTTTTATTTTTGGCTGTGCTGGATCTGCATTACTATGCACAGGCTTTCTCTAGTTGCAGAGGGAAGGAGCTACTCTGTAGTTGCCCTGCGAGTGCTTCTCATTCTCTCAGGCTCTAGGGCACAGGCTCGGGAGTTGTGGTTCTTGGGCCCTGAGGCATGTGGAATCTTCCTGGAGGAGGGATTGAATCTGTGTGTCCTCTGCACTGCCAAGCAGATTCATAACCACTGGACCACCAATGAAGTCCCTGCTGTTTTAAGAGTGCTGTAAAGAGGTGAGTGTGGCCAGAACTCAGTGCACAGTGAGCGGGAAGGCGTTGGGAGTGGCCTGCAAGTTGTCGAGGGCCTCAGAAATCATATTATGACACTGGATTTTACTCTGAATCAGATGGAACATCTTTGAGGTTAAAACTCACTAAAAGGACCTGATTTCTGTTTTAACAAGGTCAGAAGTCTGGCTAAGAGACCAGAAATGAGAAGACCAGTTAAGCTACTGCCATAATCTAGGTTAGACACGAGAGTAGCCTATTGGTAGTGAGGGTAGTGAAAAAAGATTAGATTCTGACTCTATTTTGAAGGTAGGGCTGACAAGATTTGCTGACAGATTTGCTCTGAGGAGTGAAAGACAGAGAGGAGGCAAGGGCGATACCAAAGTTTTTTTTGTTTTTTGTTTTTTTTCCAGGGTACCTGAAAGCATTGAGCTGCGTTTAAGAGAGAGAGAAGAGGCTGGTGGGGTGTTTGCAGGTGTAATAGCACTTAAATACCACCTCTAATACATATGGAACCCATAAATGTCCAGCAGACCCTTCTCTGTCTCTCTCCACCTGCCTCACTACTTCTCTGCTTCACCGTTTCTCTCTCACATGTGCAATTGTGAATGTATCTGGGATAGAAAATATCAGGCAGTGAATTATGTCTAGGCACATTCTGCAAATAATGAAAAAGAAACTTTCCTTGTCCTTGCCTTCTAATATCACATCATATTGCATGACTTTTCAGATTTTCTTTTAAACTGCATAAAGTTTCAATATTAGAATGAATCATAAAGAATATCTTGTCTACTTTTTCACTTTATAGATATGGACACTTAGCTCAAAATAAGCTAGGTAACTCACCTATGGACAGGAAAGAGGAGAAATAAATAGCATGGCTTTCTCAAAAGCAAGGAATAAAGATATGACCACGAGAGGAGCAATTATGTGAGTAAATGACATAGTTTTAAATCCCAAAAAAGAAAACAAATGACAGAGAACAAACAAAAATGTTATATACTTGCCCAGGGAGGAAAAGTGAGTGGTATCAAAGTCAATAATTTTGACTTGATGGCAAAATAGACAATTCATTGTGTAAAACTTTTGTTAAGAGCTTTTCAACTCAATAGTTAAAAAGAAAAAAGACACTAATCTGTGATTTCTTCTTGTTAAAACCTTTTAGGACTGTTCCAAATTTACAGAAATTAAAATAGAACACTCACACAACTTTTGGCCTTCTACCACCAATAGAAATGGTTTCTAAAAAAAAGTACCCATTTTCTATTTTGTTTGAAAATTCAGACTTGCATAAACCTAATCAATTTTTAAACAAACTAACTTGGAGCAGAACAAAAATAAAAGCATTCCTCTTAGGTAGATTTTTATCTCATTTTAAAATATTTTTAATGTCATTTTGTTTGACTTTCTAAAGTTTAATGATAACTTCAAAAAGTATGTTGTAACAAAACTCAAAGGTGATAACTTTATTATCTCCTTGGTTAGTTTTAATTTTTATGTGCATTTTACAGTAATAAACGTAGAGATACAAAATGTAAGTAAAGGGTTATGTAAATATTTCCCCCTTAAAATGTACATACATGCATGAAGAAAAAGCCTGTTCATCTTAAGACAGAAACCATGCATGCCTAGCTAGAACCTACAGAGTGATGCAGAAAATAGTTCTTAGCTATTGCATTATTTAATGGTTAAAAAAAAAAGTACAGAAGAAAATCTTGGTTTATACTTAGCCTTTCTGAGTTTTATATGTCTTATCATATTTGCTTATAATGAGGAAATGAGATAATGCCTTTGAGAGCTCCCTGATACACTATGACAACCCTATTATGTTAGTATGCTGCTGCTGCTGCTGCTGCTGCTGCTGCTAAGTTGCTTCAGTCGTGTCCGACTCTGGGCGACCCCATAGATGGCAACCCACCAGGCTCCCCTGTCCCTGGGATTCTCCAGGCAAGATTACTGAAGTTGGGTGCCATTGCCTTCTCTGATATTAGTATGACCATTCAGAAAACAGCATCAAACTTATCTTTTCCCTGATGAGAAAAGACTATATCCTTGAGTCAATTGAAGAAGGAAAGTGCTTCTGTGTTCTTTAAATAAAATCTGTGTCTCTATGCTTGACATTTTAAAGAAGTAGGCCACATCCTGTGTGCTAGAATAGAAATATGTTGAGTTTTTCTACAGTTCCTAAAATTAAATGCTATTTCACTACTGTAGTTATTTTACTGTTTATTAATGCACACGGGTATTTGTTGGTACAGCACTCCTTTCTAAAAGCCTTTCTAAAAAGCCTGAGTCCTGGACTCAGCACTTGTCGAGGTGGGTGCCTGAGAAACAAAACGTTTTTAACCTTGAGAGCCAGCAATTGACACTGTGGATTCACCCATTTTAATTTAGTTACATTTTATTGAATTTCAATGGGGAAAATCCAAGTGGGCAAAGCTTCAAAGCTCATATAGAGTGGAACTTTTTCTTCCAAAACCATCAGAAAACAATTTAAAAAGTAGTTTCCAAAATAGCCCTGTAAATCATGCTGCTGCTGCTGCTAAGTCACTTCAGTCGTGGGACAGTTATAATAATGCTCTTTCACATCTTGCAAACACACATACAGTTTCAGAGGAACACATCGAACCATCTCCACATCAAATCAACATCCTTCAAAAACAAAGCCAACATGGCTTTACGTCATGAATCATTCTGGAAAACATAAATTTTCCTGTTGGTGGCCACATTAGGACATACTTTAGATTTTATTTAGCATTAAATTTTGTTTTGTTATTAAAAGATACTTCAATCTTCGTTCAGGTATACATCTAAGTTTTTGTATAGTCATTATAATTGATCACCTTCCAAGTATCCTTGTACAAGACCAGACAGCCACTTGCTCACTAAGACCTATTTGTTCTTCCTAAGGAATTTATGATGACTGTTCTTCACTCCTCCTACCCTAGCTGTCCTATTGGAAATGCTCACCTGACGGCTAATACTCTTCCTACATTTGATGAACTTTAGCTTTGACTGAATTTGTGCTATTTTTAACTTCATTACATTTGAATTCTGTTTCTTAAATTGACAATCTAAAATTTAAAGACCTTATAAATTTTTGAAAAATCTGAATCATGCTTTTTTTTTTTCCTGTGGCTTTCATTATTTATGAAGTTTTCTAAACTTGGAACAATGTGAAAGTTTTAAAAACTCATTTAGGAAGAAAGTTCAAGGTGTTACTCTAACTTAATTCTTTATTAGAAAGAAAAGCAATGACTGAAAAATGATATTTACATTTTTTTCTTAAAGATCTAGCCAAAAATTCTGCAGTCTCCGAAACAGTTCCTTTCAGCCGTCTGTCCTGGTGCCTATCAAGCTAATAGAATATTCTTCCCATTGTTAATATCCTTTGTTTTCATATGGTCCTAAAGCATTGTTTTTTCTATTAATATTGTTTCTTATTTCTTAATGTTTCTTAAAAAGATTATTTCTTATTTCAACTTTTTATGGCATTTTTATTTACTCTTTTGTCTATCCTCAGATATAAGTATGTTGTTCTGAAGACAATTAAAATTTTAGGATTCTTTCCTCCCCTTTATCATAATTTTAAAAAAGGGAGTTGTTCCTCAATTTGGAACTCATTTTCCTCTAAGTAGCAGTGATGTGTTCAGCATCCTTCTTATTTTTCTTTTATTTAATAGGTGGGGAGAAATTTCTGCCCATTTATATAATCAATACTTCAAGCATTTGTGCAAATTTTCTTATATAAGAATATTCTCCACATTTAACCCTCTGCTATATTCTTTCTTCTGTCTCTCATGATTTTAAGAAAGGAATAAGATGTAGTAAATTGTCTCAGCAATCAGAAGTCATTCCTCAAATATTCTATCCAAATATCATTTGTGAGGGGTTCTACACAAATGACAACTCCTCTGCTTACTCATGGAGCTGTGTAGACTATGCCTGTGACTTTCCTACAAGTTTTCAGGCACATTGCCTTTGTCTCAGAGAAATTCAAGCAGTTATGGCCCTCTAAGGTGAGGAATAAGGCATGCAGGCCCACGGGACAGTTCTGTTCTCCCTTTCTGATCAGGTTTCCCTCACGGCCCTTCGCTGAGACAGTACTAACAAATACTGCTATTGTCACCTGCTGGCTAACTGGAGGAAACATCACACATCTCACAAAGCATCTTTTGAAGTATCCATTCAAAACGGATGCAAGAATCACCACCACATGGAAAGAAATAAGATGGTCAAGACTGGGAGTTTCGGGAGTTCCTGGTGGTCCAGTGGCTAAGATCCCAGTGCAGGAGATCTGGGTTCGATCCATAGTCAGGGAACTAGACACCAGATGCTGCAACTAACAGTCGCATGCCCCAGCTAAAGACCCTGGGTGCCAAAACTAAGACGTGGCACAGGCAAAGAAATAAATAGTTTAAGAGATTGGGAGCTAGGGTTTTATTTTCCTTCATTTGCTGATGTTATTGACAGCTATATTTGATATTTAAGGAGGTAGACTAGTGATCTGCATAGTTGTCCAAAAGAGAAAATTAGCACATAATTGAAACCTATGGTGCTCATACTTACTTGAAAAGCATTTGCATAGATATTTCACCCTCTCATTTTGTTATGTTTTTAAATTAAACCAGCATATAAATTCAAGTTCATACACACATATGCACACACATGCACATAGAGTGATATGCTGGAGACAGACATATTGGCCTGAAAGAGCCATTTGTGTACATTTCTTCTCAACTCCAGCTCAGGGACTTAAAGTTGATAGCTTGAAATTGGCTATGGTGGCCTATTTACTCCACAAAAATTGGCAAATGCTACAAATTAGTTTGTTTTGAGGTTTTTGTAGAGCCAATTGTTAAACATTAAACAGCATATCACTGCCATAACCGGGCATGCTTCCCTCAAATTTCCATGACCATTTCAGCATTCTTCACATTTATCTAAAATATCATTGCAGAGTCATTCAATGAAGGTTTAATCCCTATATAGATTTTTTTCCCAGTTTCTGTCCCTTGGGTGGCAACATGTACCCACAGTACATAAAGAAGTAACTCTGGCTTTGTATTGAAAGACGTTGTTAATCTCTGGTCTATCTTTTTGCCTCTTTAACCTTGAGAAAGTCACATAAACTCATTGAGCCAAAAATTCTTCCTCTTTAAAATGGGGATAATATACTACCACAGAGAGTAAGTGAGCTGAGATAGGTAAAACATGCAGCCATGTCTGAAAACAGAGTCAGGCTGAGTCAGTGGGAGCCAACCCCACTTAGTGTCAATGTTGGAGGGTCTTCAAGATATGTTTTACTTCTTAATGGCCTGAAACTAAAAATCTATGAGTTGAATGAGGTCTTGGGAAAAGACCTGATAGAGAGGTCTTTCCATAGAGAAAATCATTGACATTAAGCAAGTTACCTAAGGTCAGGTCTCCTGAACCCTGATAGAGTTCACTCGAATTCTCTGCTCTCCTATGGTACCATCTCCTGGCCTCTGGGTAGGTCCTGTAACTATTTCTTCTCTCAGTTTCCTCTCTTCTATCCTTCTCTTCTTTCTTTACTTTTCTCCATATTTTTTCAATTCAGTTTAATTTCATTTTGGTTTTATTGTTGTTCTGATGCCTTGGGGAAAGTAGATTACTTGACTATAATTTAGACCCTCTGCGAAAGCGCGTTTTACTTGAACAGCGAAACCATGTATGCTGAAAGACGCTAAAGGCAAATGTCAGGTGAACAGAAGAGATGTGAGCAGATCAGGTGACCCATGGAAGATGACCCATGGAAAAAAGGAGCTATTTAGTAGGTGACTGACTCCTTAGGAGCAGAAAAAAGGAAAATCCTATTTCCTGAGAGTCTATTATATTCCAGATGCTATTAGCAATTCCATGATTTGATTCACTTTTAGATATTGTATTCCCTATTTTACAGAATGAAAAAAATAATACTTAGGGATACTAAGCTATCTTGCCCAAAGTCACACAATCAGTTCAAGGTGGCATTATAATTCAAAACCAAGGTGCCTATCCAATGCCCTTTTTTCCAAAATCAATTTGCAAAGTCACATGCCCCAACTATATTCATTCAACTATATGCTCCCACTATATTCATTTTTCATGATTTGAAACTGGGCTCTGTAAGAAATATACCCTGTTGAGTTCTATCTAATTAAATAAACATGGTTTAGAATCTGTGGGAATTAGTTTCTATTTCCAAGGAATGTCTTCATTTTAAGAGATTATGCAAACCATCCAAGTCACTAAGACCACAAGTATCTTTACTTCAAGTAACACATACAAATGTACACAGTGTATTCTCCTGAATTTTGGTTTTGCTATGAGATAAAAATCAAAACCAGAAAATACTCTGAAAGCAATAGAGAAAATGCCACTGAGTGATTTAAAGGTCAGATGAAGGAATGTTGGAAGGCACTGATGACAAATTGTACCTACTTTACAGTATTGTCCAGGCTCAATCCAGGCAAAGTTGGTCTCATAGAGCAGGTAAACCATATACACCCCCATTCAAGCCCGTCTGGAAGAGTTCACATGGTAAAGTATATGAAAGGTTTTGAAAAACCATGAGCTTCTGAAGAAAATAAAAGATCACAATGCAGCCTGGTTTTCAGAAGTCACCAGTGGGATGACTCATTATGAGATCAGAAATGAGATTCATAAAGGACAGCTGTCAACAATGGAATTTATTTATGCCTCCTTGGTACAGAAAGCACTTCACTTCTACTTGTGCTTTGGTCTCTTCAGTAATATGAAACATATTTTTATATGCATTGCTGCTGCTGCTGCTGCTGCTGCTGCTAAGTCGCTTCAGTCGTGTCCTACTCTGTGCAACCCCATAGACGGCAGCCCACCAGGCTCCCCCGTCCCTGGGATTCTCTAGGCAAGAACACTGGAGTGGGTTGCCATTTCCTTCTCCAGTGCATGAAAGTGAAAAGTGAAAGGGAAGTCACTCACTTGTCTCCGACTCTTCACAACTCCATGGACTGCAGCCCACCAGGCTCCTCCGTCCATGAGACTTTACAGGCAAGAGTACTGGAGTGGGTTGCCATTGCCTTCTCCAACATGCATTGCTAATGTGTGATAAATTACCCTTAAAGGACTTAGAAATCATCTAAGGAGGGCCATCTATGTGCTTGATCTGGTCCTGAGAATGGCTTATGGAGAGAAAAAGATTAGTGAAGGGAAGAGCATGTTATGTTCTTTTTTTACTTCATATACTGAGAGGCACTTAAGTGTAAGTTTCTGTTTTGATTGAGACCTATTGGAACACGATGGTATGTTTTACATCAGGGAAATAGGCTCAGAATATATAATGTCATGAGCTGAAAACCAATAAAAAATACTTTAACAATAATAAAGGAAGCTGTTGTTTATTGTGTAATTATTTAGAGCCTGGTACATGGTAAATATCGGAGATGGTGATGAGTAGGAAGATGATGATTGTGATGGTGATGGCAGTGATGGTAGTATTTATGATGTGACGGTGTTGATGATGTTGGTGATGAAAATGGTAATGAAAACAGTGTGCTAGGTATTATGCTTAGCACTTTATTGCATTATTTCATTAGATGCTTGAGAATTCTATGCAACAGATAGAATTCTCTTCTACAAATGAGTAACTTATCTAGTACCGCACAGCTGGGAAATAGTGAAATCAGGGTCTCTAAAGTCCTGTGTCTTTATTACCATTCTCTATATTTAAAGGCCATTCTTAAAGCACCTGCTTTGGCTGGATGGTGAGGACTAAAGAAAAACGCAAAGAAGAAATTTTCTGCTTCTTGCCTTTCTTCTCTCAGATTGGGATAATGAAACTTTAACCATTGCCTGTGATAATTAAGCATGCATGCACATACATATAACTGTCTTCAAGTAGAATAGGATACTTTTACAGCAACTGAAAATGCATTAATTTGGTGTAAACAGTCAAAAAGAGATAAGTTGTTTTTGATGAAAATTACCATGCAGCCTATGAAGCAAGGAGAAAAAGTTCCCTTAGAGTTTGCTCTGCAAATGTTAACTATACCTGGCCAACCCAAAGTAGTCTACATGCACACCCAATAAACAACAGGGTAATGCATCAATCATTTAGTCCACACTCACACAAACCTTAAAAAGTAGGATCTTTTCCTATGAAAATCTTCTTGATGTTATGTTTGCCTATAGTTTGCAAATGAGATAGTCATAATTCTTGTGTAGAATTTTCACCACTGTCAGAGATCTATTTATTTGATTTTGAAGCATAATACCATACCTACATTAAACATGCACTTAACTGACGAGTACATTGCACACTTAAAAGAAATTTAGTTTCCTGGTAAACATATCTCTAATGTAAGGAAATATTCATGTAGATATAGGAAATATTTATTTAGAAAAAAGAGTAGTTTTTACACAGAGCAGGCATAATTGGGTTTTAAGAAAAAATAGTATTTAGCTTATTGCTAAAATAAAAGTGCTCTTGTAAAAAGTTGTGTAATTTCTATTCTCTACCTGCTAGGAAGCCATCACAAATGTCTCAAGAGATTGTACTTTTCAGATCTAATAATAAAGCCATATGTGTAGTTCATGATTAGTTAAGTACTAGTTGGTGCAGCTTTCTAATTTTATCAAATAGACTGTAGTTCTGTACACTAGGATGAAAGCTACTTAAACGGCATTTAATAATGCACAGAGTCAGTGGTGCTTTTTCATCCCTAAAATTTCTGGATAAGAGGGAGAACTCATATGGGGATACATAGAAAATTTGCTTCTCATTTGCTAATAACAACAATAATGATAATAAAAATGATAATTAACATTTACTGAGTTTTAGTTCCAGGCATTATCTTAAATACTTAAGAGGGATTCTCACTTAAGCTGTAAGATGAAACTATGAGATAGGTCAGGAAGAGGAAGCACAGAGAGGCTAAATGACTTGCCTTTGGTTACATAGCTTAGAGTGGCAGAGAAAGGCTTTAAATCCAGAGCAAGTCCAACTCCTCCAGCCAATATACAAAAGAGCAGAAGCCAAAATAGTAATGCTATCTAAGATATAACCAACTGGCATCTTTTGAGTTCCAGATGCCCAGGGAGTAAAATAAAATATGATATTAATCATGTAACACAGACTGCTGCTGCTGCTAAGTCGCTTCAGTCATGTCCAACTCTGTGCGACCCCATAGACGGCAGCCCGCCAGGCTCCTCCGTCCCTGGGGCTCTCCAGGCAAGAACACTGGAGTGGGTTGCCATTTCCTTCTCCAAGGCATGAAGTGAAACTGAAAGTGAAGTCGCTCAGTCCTGTCCGACTCTTAGCAACCCCATGGACTGCAGCCTACCAGGCTCCTCCGTCCATGGGATTATCCAGGCAAGAGTGCTCGAGTAGGGAGCCATGCATGGCCTTCTCCGCAGACTGATTTGGATCCTAATCTAGAAACTGTCATTTGTTGGTTTTGTGGTCTTTGGTGAATTATTTAAGTCTCCAGACCACTTTTATTAATGATTAAGTGATGATAATAGCACCTCATGGAGTTATTGTGAGAACTTTAAAAGCTAAATCCCATGGAACTAACCTGAAAGTTGTGTATTAGTATGATTATTCCTGGTGTGGCTGTTTATAAGACCGTAAGTGTTAACCATACTACAGAAGGGGTGGATTCTTATGCATGTTGTTAGCAGTGAGTACTTGAAGGAGAGATAAAGTGGAGATGGACAAAGGAAAGAGAGTTCACTCTAGGAGGTGGAATCAAAGCTGTAGATGTGAGAAAATTCCTGATGTCAGGAGAAATGATAAATAAATTCAGCTGACAGGACAAAGGATTTAACAGAAGATAAAATAGGAATGGTATTGCATAGTCTATTGAATATAATGTTATATTTCAAAGTACAAAATAATGCACTCCTCATATTTGATTCTGATACTGTTCTCATCCTTTATGTACAAACTATCTTATTTAAGTGTGAAAATCTTTCTTTTGGATTAGTAATAATCCTGAGTGTATTAACTCTCTGTGTAACTACCCTTATATGTCTTATCTCCTGGGACATTTGTTAAAAATAGAGAGTCCTGGCCTTCTCTAAATTGAGAGTAGAATCCAGAAATCTATGTATTTACTATCACTGGCAGGTAATTCTTACCATTATAAAGTTTTGGAAATGCTACTATAATCTACCCCTAGCACTGCTGTCAAAACAATCTTTGCAAAACAAATAATTTGCATCTCAGTTAAAGCAGCAATACTTGGGCAGAACATCCAAGATTGTTCACTGTCTGTTCATACCTACCTTTGAAATCACTCTCCCCCACGCATCCTGGAATTTAGCCATACCCTACTGTACCATATCTCTGTTTATTCATGCGTTATATATCTCTTGGCTTGATATCCTCCTATCTTTGCTTTCTTACCTAGAAAACTGACACATTTTTAAAGGCTCAGTTTGAATGTCACCCATCCTATTATAACCATCATGCATCCTGCTAAGGAGAGTTTTGCCCCCTTTCCTGACCTCCATTACACTTTGCAAAAACATCGGTTGTACTTCATTAGTATATATGTTCAGTTTCTGAAAGGGCCTAGACTCTTTTATTTATCTTGTAGCTCCTCAGTGCTTAGAATGGGGCTTAGTAAGAAGGAAATGCTCAATAAACCCTGGTGGGATAAATAAAGGTATGAGTAAAGGTATATTCCACACTCTGTCATTACTTCAGTTTGTTCCTTGAATAATGGGTGACATTTTAGAAAGATGGCTGGGATTAGTGCTGTAACATTTTTGCTAATTTACTTTCTTCTCCCCAGCTTTGGCCTGCCATTGATAAGCTTTAATAACCCTCTTTAAATCAATATCTTTTGATTTTAATACTGAAAATATGCAGTCTAGATTCCATGTTCATCACATGTCTATGTTAGCATAGCATGAAGCTTTAAAGTTGCTATAAAGTTTGGGTTAAAGGCCAAGGATTATCTGACATAGTCTTACCTGGTGGCTCAGTGGTGAAAGAATCTGCCTGCAATGCAGGAGCCTCAGGAGATGTACATTCAATCTCTGGGCGGAGAAGATCCCTGGAGGAGGCCATGACAACCCACTTCAATATTCTGGCCTGGAGAAGCCCCTGCACAGAGGAGCCTGGCGGGCTACCATCCATAGAGTCCCAAAGAGTTAGGCATAACGGAAGCGATTTAGCACTCACACACGCATTATCTGACATAACGTGTCTTTCCCACGTACTCTCTCATTGCCTACCTTTTGCACATCCAGGGAAAATGATGTGACACCACAGCCAAAGGAGGAAAGACCAGGAGATGAGGTGGAGGGGGAAAAAATGGATAAATGCAAAATGAAGACATCTAGTATAAAAGGGAAAAGTAAAGGTGAAACAGCACCTACTTAGGTTATAAGAGACTGTAAAATGAAATGCTTTATGTTTTTATCCTACAAAAATGTAGGTCTTCCTAAATTTGCCTAAGCCTGCTTACTTCTCTGAGAGAAGATTTTTTTTTTTTTTTTTGGTCTAATGTTTTGGTGTCAATTTTGGTAACACACAGTGAAGCTAAATTTTCAGTCAGCATAAAATTTATTTTAAAAGCCTAAATAGGATCTTTTCAGTGCAAGATAAAGCTTTTAAGATACAAAACAGACAAGAACAGTGGATACCTGTTCCTCATTTCATATCCACTGCTGATTGGTGTTTATGGAGGGGACAGGGTGTATTTCAGTCCCAGCAGTAAATGCAGCCCTCCCCTGACATCACTCTGGAGAGAATGAGAGGCTGTTTGTGTAAGGGTTCAAAATGTTATCTTTTGAGGCAGGGATAATGTTATTCTATGTCAGCTCTTCCCTTGTTTTCTTTTTTTGCTGAGGCATCAGTATCACCATGCTTTTGAAATTAAGAATCTATTCATGGAACATCAAAGGCCAAATAAGAGATTCTTCTTCTGATACTTGTTCTCATCAGACTTGTTGATTCTCCTTCTAATTACTTCTCTTTAGCTTTAGAAATTACTTTTTATCTAGAGTTCTCAAAATAGATTATTTAGAGATTATCTCATTTTTATTTTCAGTGTTTCTAAAAGCAGTATGTATAGTAGAGATGGGAGAGATATTCTCCATTGGATATCAGAAACTTTGAAATAGGAAGCTAGGTGGTAGCAAATGTACTATTCAGGGTCTAGGTCTGTAGATCATAAAATAATTTTCAACACAGTACAAGATTAGCACAAGCTTCTCCAGCTGTTTCTCTATTTGTGCCCTGAGCTACTGCTGTATCTACCTGGACATCCTCCTGTCAGGCCTGCTTGATTGGCAGGGAGGGGAGATGCTACATTTATTACATTTATTTTCTATGTTCAGGCAAAAACATTGAAATAGAGAAGGAAAAAGTTATTTGCCTAAGAGCAGAAATTACTCATTATTGAATCTAGATTCTCCAATAGGAAACTATTGATTTCTATCCATACTGTCTGCTCTAGTTTTGTCACTTATTTTTTACTTTCACATTATTATTATTATTATATTTTGCCTTTTATGATGGTCCTTTGAGATCAGCTAAAGTAGATGTCAAAGAAAAAGCCAATTAGAAAGAGTGTGTAAATAGTAAAATGACTGATTCTTTGACCCTTCTAAGAAAAAGAGTCATGTTTACAAAGTTTAAAAGAATTGTTCAGCTGGATGATTCTAAAAGTATACAGCCTTGTTATTAACACTGAAAAGTTTAATTACATTTCATTATACTATACTAGCTTCTCTTAATTGCTCAAAAGGGACTATGAAAGCAAAAACAAAAATGCCTAATCTCTGGAAGCTAGATTTTCCTCTCTGCTTTGTAATGTAAATGTGCCTGTGTGTATATTAAAATTCACACACTCCATCCATCTCTCTGGCTTTTTAAAGGAGGGGTCACCTGACTTCACCTAGAGCGAGCCGCTCCCCTCCCTTTTTCAGAGAAAACCCAAAAGTGAGAGACAGGCGCCTACGGAGCACAGGTTCTCCTGCTGAGAGATGTAAATGACCCCTACAGCACGGGAATCCAATGAGGTTGCTGGTGGGGGTGGGGGAAAGAGAAACCGAGGGAGAGAGCGTAAGCCCGAGAGGGGAGAGGGAGTGAGCCAGGGAGAGGAAGAGAGAGACGGGGGGAGAGAGAGAAGTGCTGCATGCTTCATCTTTGAGAGGAGGGGAAAACAAAAGACCTCAGCGGCAGTTTTGTGTTACTGTGTCTGGCTTAAAGAAGAAAATTCTAGACATCCAGGCTGACAGAATCAAAGCACAGCTGAGACTCCTTCTATCAAGAGAATTCTGTGATCTGAGAATGGGTTGGATCAGTACAGGTGGTCTGAGAAGACACTGATGAGGACCATGGAAAGGTGGGAGAGGACGTGCGGCTTCCCTGCTTCCTCTGAACAGAGCTCTAGGTTAGTAAGCTGAATCTGCCCCGGTCTGCTTAGATATCTGTATGTGAGTATGTGTCTGTTTTCTATTTATAACCTCAGACCCTTCTGCTCCCCAAGCCCTGGGTGGACAGTGCCATGTTCCACCAGATGTGAACCTAAACTTGATTTGACTCTCACTTGATTTACCAAATGCCTCCCTGTGCCTGCCGAGCTTTTGTTTAATACAGCCAGTGGAGAGCCATCATGATGTCTCTTTCCTTGTGAGTCAGAATCTGTGTTTCAGCCCTAGACTGTCAGGTGGCTGTTTGGAGAATAGTTAGCATTTTGTTCCTGAAAGCTGCAAATGCATAGTGTAAGTTATTGTGAGATGTAAACAGCAAATATATGCTGACTTAGCATTTCTCTTAATGTCAGAATAATTCAGAGATAACTGACTGCATTTGCCTTATCTCAATTTCCCACAAAATTGAGTTCAAATATAATAAGTTTGAAATGGCACCCTACCAACAAAGGCACACGCCAGGTATTCTTCCAACAGAGTGTTTTACCTCTCACTGGACTCAAAGCTTAAAAATCAATTTGGTGGGGCGCGGGTGGGGGGGCTGGCTTTGAGGAAACAATACAATATGCTGTAATTAAAATAGGTGCAAAGCCATTTCTAAGTGGGTACAGATGTGTGTAAAACAAACACATAATTTCTTCCGTTCCTTGTCGTGCAGATAGAGTGTCTTTTGTTCCAGCATGTGTATTTTCTTGTGTTTTTACAAAGAAAGCATTGCCTGTGCTTTCTGTGATAGCAGACTTGTATGCCAGTTTGTCATTGTGCACTGGTCAAGAATCCGCTCTATTCTGAAGTAAACTGCCCAGAGGTATTAGTCAAGAAGCTGGAGGAGGGTGGGTAGTGGAGAGAGCTGGTTTCTTTCTTTCTCTCTTTTTATTTTTTTTGGCGATTAGATCAGAAGTATCTAATTCACATGATTTTAAGAGGACTTGGGGGAAGGCATTTAGTTTTGAATAGGATGCAGATCCGTGCCATGCAGTTTCCAAAGAATTTATCAAGAAGATGCTCAGAACAGAGGGGATCTGATTTGTAATGGACTCTTTGAGAAAATGTTCCATGAGGGTGACTGGCTGGGTCGCTTTTGACCAAATTAAGATGCGGTCTGGCAGTGCACTAGCAGCTGTGAGCTGACATTTTCTTGTGAACCTAGTGAAAAATGGCTCCATATCTCTCCTCCCGTCCTGAGGAGATGGTCTCTGAGTTGTCAAGCCTTTCCCCAGCGTGATTCGTTCTTATGGCTGTTTTCTGATAGGAACGGACTGGCTCATGGTTCCTTTTAGTCGCCTGCCTTTTTAAATCTCGGCGTGAATGGGGAGTGGGTGGTCACGGTTTTACTTCAAGTCCAAACTCCCCAGCAAGGCTAGCAGAAGATGCCTTTCCAGGTTTCCATTTTTAAAAGGGAGTAGATTTTATTTCTTTGGACACAATATACACTTTTTGTTGTTGTGAAGAGGGCTAGTCAACAATTTCGCTAAGAAAAGACGCACACAAGGTGTGACACTTTACATCTGGACTTTCCGCCCGGGAGGTGACAGGTAAAGACACAGGGCTACTTGTCTATCACCCATCTCTGGAAAGATAAGGTGCCTTTTGCTTTCTAACCATTTCCCTGTTTTTGAATTGGGATCAGTTATGCAAGGAGAAAGCTCGTGCCCTAGAGTTAGAACGCAGGGAGGAAGTGTATTACCATCCTGTACTCCACATGTGCTTCTCGAGGGACCCTGGTTCTGATCAGGGAGGTGCCAGGCAGCACTCTGCCCCTTCATCTAGGATTTGGTCTGTGGAAGCTCCAGTCCGCAGAGGCAGGAGGCGCTTTAGCTGAGAGCTGTGTGTTTGACGGGTGGGCTGGTAAAGAGCATGTGTTGTTTGGGAGTGTGTGAAATTGGTTGTTCTCTAATTTATAGCATTCTAAGATGCTTCTGTGACTAGGTTCGTGAGGAAGCGGTTGGGCTCTTCATGCTTTACGCAAGAAGTACAGCACTGTCCACCACAGAGGACAAGAGGAGGATGGAAAATTGTGCAATACTGTGTACACTGTGCAGAAAGAATAATTGTTTAAATTGTATGATAGTTCCCTAATTCCAAAAATTTGCAAGAATTACAGACTTCCTGAAAAATGCAATGGAGTCATTTCTACATTATGACAAGTTAGATTCTCGTACAATAATTTTAATAGCATTATGGGAATAGCTTCATAAGTACTTTAGATACTAAACCACTTGCTCCACTGAAGAGTGTGCCTCTTAGGGTTTGCCTCTTGGACACTTACATAGGATAGGAGTCACAGCACAGTTTTGTTTTTTGTTTTTCATACAGGTAGGCAATTTGATTGTGGTACATAGTATACTTTGGGGAAATTGATGCAATTATAGTTGAACAATGAACATAACAAAGATAATACAATGAAAACATGAATCTCAATATTCATGGGAGGATTAGCAAGGTCACTCTTAAATATTGTTAATGATTACAGGTGAGGGGGGTGGTTTACCCTGAGAAATTTCAAATGTCTTGAATAAAAGAATCATGTTTGTAAAACTAAGCTATTTCTAAAACAGCTCACCAGCTGTTATAGAAGCTGAATGGTACTGATGTTTAAAGCAGATAATACGTACATGCAGAAGAATCACGAACCTAAGGAACTTCCCACCTATGTAATTTTGTTTTTTTAAAAAGGCAAAATAACTATAAAATAGAAGCAGTTGATGAACAGCATCCATTAAGGGAGAGAAAGTCTAGGGCCAGCATGAGATTTTTGCAGTGAGCTGTGTGTGATGCCCCAGTGGCTCTCAGCATACCAGTGAATTCTTAATGTGGTCTAAAACAGAAAAATCCGCATGTTGAGATAAGTTTCAGCATGTCTGTATTTTTATGCCTTCATGTTTAGAAAATAGAAAATTTCCAAAGACTGAAATTAGTCATTCATGTCGTACCTGTGGCATAGAAAGGAAAAGCTGAGATGAAACAGTGAAATTTCAGACAAAGCTATTTTCAAGAAATATTTTTTAACACAAAGCTTCTAACTTTCTGACAGTATCTTAAGAAGTAATGACCTGCTTTCTAATGTCTATTTCTCTATTTCTTTTAGAACTGTACTACCCTAAATTCCATTTCCAGTTTTTGAAAGACTTGGTAGCTGACAAAATGATATTAAATAAGTAAACGTACAAAAAGAGCCTCTGAATTTAAAATATTCTAATTTTATGTTTAATTTTAGGTACGTTTTTCTTCCAAATCTGTCATATCTTCAGCTTTTACTCTTAAGTCACACAGTTTGCGGCAATCTCATTTCTAAAGACTTCAGTTTTTACTCTGAAGATAGATTTTTCATACAAGTGGAAAAAATAAAAGCATATTTCTATTTGAAATATGGTGGTACCTTAAAAATGGTTAGAATCTACTTATGATCTGAATTATCAGTTCAGGTGATTCATAGATACCAGAAGTTAAAGCAACTACTGTATATTTCAAGACTATCAAAACTTATAAAATATACTAAGTATACAATATGAGGGCTAATTCTTTGCCTAGTTTTTATCTCAAGGGTGGCTTTCTGTCCTATAAGCATATTTTTCCAAAAGCAGTACATTACTCTGTTTTCTCCCATAGATACCCTATCCATTTTCCCAGTTCACACAAAGAATATATCTAATTTAATGAAGGCAATAATGATTTTAAAGATCTAATCAAGGCATTTGAAAATTTACTGTTTACTTTATGAGAGAACACAGTCAAAATAGCCTTTTCTTTTCCTCATCAGTGAAGCAAATCAAACTTTGGAATCTTTAAGGAAACTAACAATGACGTGTATTATGAAATAGGAATCTCATTTGCCAGGCAGTCAGCCAATGGAGATGCAAGCTTAATTGATGACTTTAATTGAAGCACTGTGGATCAGGAAGTTCCCATATTAATAGGATCCCAGCTGAGATTCCAGAGTCAGCCACTCAACTTGTTCATCTTTCTCTTCTCCCTAGGGCTGGCACGGGGGGAATAATACATTTCATGAAAACAGATCACCTTGGCTATAAGATCATCTCTAATACAGACCAGTGTTGGCAAGCATTTCAAGTATGTTTAATATTCTCTTAGCCTGACATTTCTGTAATGGTTTCTAGCCGATAACAGATTCCAGATGACTTTGGAAGTCACTCAAAGTTTTGTTGGAGTGAGAAGTCTTGTCAGTTACTGCCCACAGACACGCAGATCCAGCCCCATAGGAAAGACAGAGGGATGAGAGCCTTCTCTGGCCCACAGAGTACTGAGCCTTCTGAGTCCTTTCGTGCAAAGACAGAGAAAGCTCAAATGCCAAGCTAAGGAATTGCTGGCCACATGTTTAAGGATTCTGTCTTGAATACATGCAACTTTTTAAGAAGAGTTTCCTTTGGTTCTTGGAAAGCTTCACATTTCCTCCTACCTCAGGGCCTTAGCACATGGTGTTTCTTCTGCCAGAATACAATTCTGAGCTATTTTCTCTCTCTGACATTTAATTGGCTCTCTTTATTAAATGTGCTCAGGGCTCATTGTTTTTCTTTATTATACAAAGAAGTTTTTTTAAACTGTTAGTTGTATATTAAATCATGATTTGATGAATGCCTCTTTATACCAGGAATCAGGACCTTCTAAAGTCGGGTCTAAATTCATTTTGCTCACAGTAAAATTCCTTAGGTATTGTTAACCCACATGTATGTGTGCACTAAACATTTGTTAAATGAATGAATAAATGAATATTAAAGACACCAGTACTAGTGTATAGACACAGTATGGCTTTGGTTCGACAAGGAACAAGTCCATTAATTGTGTTAGCCAGTTTGGATGCCTGACGGGTGAACAGAACCATAGTATTCCCAGTCTCCCTCTGTCAGGCTTTTCTATCTGCGAAAGAACATTTGAGTACTATTACGAAATTTCAAAATTAACCTCACCTACCACAGGGTGTTCGTAAGGCCAGTCTTAGTCAAAATTGTGGTTTGCTGTCTTCTGTGTTACTCCTTCTAAAGTATCTTTTTTTCCCAAATTTACTGATAGCATCCTTTGCTTCCAGGACCTTCCAGGTCTCATTTGACAGTGGCTATACCTTTCTAACTCAGAGAAGGCAATGGCACCCCACTCCAGTACTCTTGCCTGGAAAATCCCATGGACAGAAAAACCTGGAAGGCTGCAGTCCATGGGATCGCTAGAGGTCAGACACGACTGAACGACTTCACTTTCACTTTTCACTTTCATGCATTGGAGAAGGAAATGGCAACCCACTCCAGTGTTCTTGCCTGGAGAATCTCAGGGACGGGGGAGCCTGGTGGGCTGCCGTCTGTGGGGTCGCACAGAGTCAGACACGACTGAAGTGACTTAGCAGCAGTAGCAGCAGCATACCTTGCTAACTAAGCTGCTAACTAGCTTGTGAGCTGTGAAAATTTTCCTGTGGTATGAACTCTTCTAGCAGTGTTTGCATTTGAAACAAAGTTGTCCAAAACTGATTAGTGCTCTACTTATTAATATGAGGAATTGTAAAACAGAGTATAGTATGAAGCTTGCCATTGGGGAGCTTCTTTTCAGCTTTGGAACTAGGAAGACAAGAAACAATTGGTGACTCCTTCAAGAGTCCATAATTAGTAACTGTATTTTGTTGTGCAGATGTTAGTAAAACTGAAGCATGTAGAAAAGGATCTGTAGAAGTGGAACTTCAAGAGGACCTCTCATGATAGGTAATACCCAAATCATCAGAGAGGTAGGATAAGAAAATTGTAACATTTTAGGAAAAACTTGAATAAAAATGTTTAAAGGTATTTAGCACAAGGTGTGTTAACATCCTTATAGAGGATACTGTTCGTGTTTGTTTTCCTGATCAAAGGCAAAAATACCTTCTATCCAAGAATTCATCAAGCTTTCATGCACTGAAGCCACAATCTTGAGATCCTGAGCATTGGGACTTATATACTGAATTTACTTCCCATTACACCTTGAAGTACTCTTTCTATCTCAGCATTTAAAAGTAATCTCAAAGAAGTTTTGTGTCAGAGGTGCTTTTAAAGATTCTTTTAGCAATATTGATCACTTTAATTGAGGTTTATTGAAAGTGCTCGGTATAGCTCCCTTGTGGTTCATATTCTATAAATACATCATCATCTTATATAGTAGAGTTTTCATTTCATTGCAGTCAGCCTAATACCTTGTAGAAACCTTACATTTACACCAAACTGTAAAGAGGAAGCATTCTTTTCCTCTGGTTTTCCGCAGAACTGAAACCACAGAACTGAGTAAGAATCATTTTCAAATGTGTTTTTAGTAGTGTAAGTCTATTTCATTTGAAGGGTCTCTGTGGAAAATCCTGAAAAAGAATGAACATGCTAAGAATCCAGAAAACATCAAGGTGCATACACCAAAAAAAATTAAAGAATTAAAATTATGTGAGTTTTGAAATAGGACAATTTTGAAATAACCTAAAACTAGTTTTCTCATGAATTTTTTGATATAAACAGTTTCCACTTTACTGGTTGGATTTAGTTTAGGTCCAGGAATGGCTAAATCCTGTGAGAAAGCACTCGTTTACTTTTTGGGCTTTCCTTGTTTAGATAGAGACGTTGATTTTTTTAGTGTGATTCAGGATATACATCTGTTTAAAGAAAGGGGTGCTTTCAGCGACCCCTTCTCAGCCAGTGCTATAACATGCTTCATGAGTAAGACTTCGTCAAGAGTATAGTATAGTGGTCCTTCAGGTACCCTCAGTGATGTAAAAGAAAGAGAGAATGTAAATCCTTCTTTTGAGATATCATAGATTGCCCCTTCCACATATCCATGTGTGTTACTCTTTCAGTAGTCCTAAGTTAAAGTAACAGTTCAAAAAAATGAAATCTCTCCCTTCTCTTTTATTTCGAAAGAGAAAACATAGAGAAGAAGCTGGGATTGGCTAGTAGGTGTATGAAGCTCTGTTTTGTGTGGATCCCCAGGGTATGATATTTCATTCCTGTTGTATATACAAGTCTTCATATGATGCTGAGTATGGTAACTTCTATTTCCTAATACATAGTTGCTACTCTGGGAATCATGTCTTTCCTTTATTATTGGTGTATTAGAATTTAAGAACAGTGATAACTAGCTCCATTATCTGATTTAGGTGATAAAGAGATGCTATTAAACTATTACTAGATCTATTAATATTTCATATCCCCCAAACCTGAAAAAACACATTTAACTATGACTGATGAATGGTAGGCCTTGGATGAAGTTATCAGTTGTTCATTTTCCTCATTTCTTTCTTTCCAGTCTACAGAATTCTTTATATATGCATTTGCTTGAATTAAGGTCTGCAGTAGAATCCTGACTTTTTCTCTAACTGGTCTTAACAAATGTTAGCGCCAAACTTATCAAACCATATCACATTACTTTATGCCCTTGAGATCTTTTCCGCCCCCCACTGTTAGGAGTGTTTTTTTACAAACAAACACTGATTATGGACAGATTTATAATACGTTCCCTGATGTCTTCTCCCCTGTTCATGGGAAAACTTTGTCGGGCCTCATGATCACACACACATGCACGCACATACACTCTACTTTTCTGTTAACAATTCTGTTTCTCTCATCTGAATATACTCTCTGAAAACAGTTGGATATTTGATTATCGTCCTATGTTCATTGCATAGTAGAAGATGTAACATGTGATTAATGTATGTTTTAGTTATGATTTAAAGAAACTGATTCTCTTGTCTACATCACAGGAATATAATGTGTGTTTATGAGATTAATTGGTTTAAAGTCTTCATTTGTTTTAATCATGTGTCTTTTTAGTCAGTTTTACTAAAGCTGAAGATAAATGCTAATCATACTAAAAATTACTACATTGTTTTTCTAAGAAATTATGAAAATTAATAGTCAAATGTGAACAATGAGAGGTAGAATTAAAGGAAATTGTTCGAAACAGTTTGATTTGTGAAAAATTAACTCTGGACAAGATCTATGAATCAGGTTAGTCTTGTTTGTCCAAATCATGTTTGTCCAAAATAATGTAGAGAACTCTCCTTCAATGCTCCCTTATACCCATTTACTATTGCAATGAGGACAAGTAAATGGCAACCCATCCTAGTATTCTTGCCTGTGAAATCCATGGACAGAGGAGCCTGGTGGGCTACAGTCCATGGGGTTGCAAGAGACTGATACAACTTAGCAACTAAACCACCACCATTGCAATGAGGAGGCAAAGAAGAGATAGCATACCTTTGCTGATATGATAGAGCTTTGCTGTTCTGAATGTGGTCCATAGAGCAGCTACCTCAGCATCACCTGGGGGTTTGTTAGAAGGAAGAATCTTGGACTTCATTCACCCCAATCTATAGAATTAGAATGCACACATTTGAACAAGACCATAACTGCTTTAATTCTGCATTAATGTTTGAGAACCAGCCTACAGCTGGTCTAGTAACTTGGGGACAGGTTGTGACTATGGAAGGTCATTTCTTTTCTCAAGCTTTGTAATGGAAGCAACTCTCCCTCCAAGTCACCCATCTGTATGTGTCCTAGAAAGTGGAGGAAATGAACCTTATGAGAAGCTAATATCTTTCTTCTTCTTTTTCCCAAAGCAACTGCTATTATGTACATTGGGAAAGCAATGAAGTGTAGCAGGAGACACTAGAATTGAATCTGGTCCCTGGCACATGTTTGCTGCATGAAGTTGGACAACTTCCTTAAACTTTTTAACCTAATCTCCATCTTCTGTAAAGTGGAAATTATAATACTTATTGGTAAGGTTGTTTTGACATTAGAGATAAACATGAGGAATTATTTCCTATAGCACACTTGGCTCATGTTAAGCAACAAATAAATAGAAACTATGGTTGATGTTGCCTTGCCTTACTTTTCCTCATTTGCTTGTTGACAGCAGAAATGTAATTTCTTCTAATGCCATCTAGGTGTTTTTGCCTCAGGTGTCTTTTGGAAGTGGACACTGAGAATTCTACCTGGTTTGCCTTCCTGCTACTTGATTTCAAACAAACAAGCTAAAGAACTTCATGTGTTTCTCTCACATATACACTTACACACTGGAATAAAATGCCCCTGGAGATACAAAGCAAAAAAAGAAACTCATATTCTCAATATCAATTCCTTCTTTTAATAAAGGGAATGTTGGTTACATCCCAATAATATTGTCAAGGAAGGTTAGTGTCACAATTTACTAGGGAAAGTAGGCATTTCATTAGTGAAGATAGAGAAGGAATTTATCATGAGAGCAGAAGAATTAAAATCTATTTGCAGGCCTCTAATTCTGAGAACTGCCACTACATGATAATTCTGTTTTTAATCTGGGTGGAAATGTTAATATTGGAGCTTCTATACCTTTATTACACTCCATTACAAGTTAACAATGTTGTCTTAAGAATATTATATAATGAAAAAACGTACAGGTTATAAAAAGCAAATTTTCACAGAGAAGTTGCACAAAGAAATCTTTTATTTTCTGAAGGACTTAACTTGAAAAAAAAAATTAAAAACTTATCTGAAAAAATGTGTGATAAAAATTCCACACATAAACGTATACATTAAAATACTTAGCCATTGTCAGTCTGCACATTATTTTATCATAGCAATATGAAAGAAAATAGCAGGGTTTTTTTTTGTTAAATTAGCAATTTTGGTCACAACTTTATGTTAACATCATTCTTTCTTACAGCTAGTGAGATTATCGCAACATGTTATCCAAGTTTTCACATTAAAATGAACATTGTCACATTAAATTTTTTTCTTTTGTCACATTAAATTTTATCAGTCACAACTGGAGAGAAAAACAAGGGACCCTGGTTAGCTTTATTAACTTATTTTGGTTACACAAACTTTAAAGATCTGACACAATGCATGTACCAACCATGCCCTGAAGTTTATCTCGTTGTGACTCCATTAACTTCTTGATTTTAAATAAACTTTATACAGTCATTTTAGTGCTATAGGTCTTTACCTAGAAATGAATGCATGATTAAAAACTAAATCAAGCCATTTAGCTTTATATTTCTATAAATACAAAGATAATTTATATAGATAAATTTTAGAAGATCAAATTTAAAGATAAAAGATATAACCAAGAAAATGACTAAATCAAGTCTTGACAGAAGTGAGAGAGCTACCCATGAGGAAGTTGTTGTTTAGTCCCTAAGTTGTGTCTGATTCTTTTGTGACCCAATGGACCGTAGACTGCCAGGCTGCTCTGTTCATAGGATTTCCCAGGCAAAAATACTGGAGTAGGTTGCCATTTCCTTCTCCAGGGGATTTTCTGACCCAGGGATCAAACCCGCATCTCCTGCATTGGCAGGCAAGTTCTTTACCACTAGGCAACCTAGAAAGATATAGGTTGCAGTGTAGGTTTGAGGGCTTATTACTTATGCAAGAGAATCAGTGAAGTAGGCAGTTGGATGTAGAGTCCTGGAATTCAGGAATGAGGTCCCTGATGAAGTGTACATTGGGTTTAACTGCTCATTTGTGGAGGTTAAGGCCATGTGTCTAATGGAATCCTTCAAGGACTGAGTATGAAATGAAAGAACATTTTCCTTATTGAGCACTGGTTTACATTTAATAGTTGGGGAGATAAAGGGGAATCAGCAAATGAAACCAAGAAGTCACAGAAAGACAGGAGAAAAAAAAAGAATTGTGTCCTTGAAGCCAAGAGAAGCATTTCAGAGCATGATCAGCTGTCTCAGATACAGCTGATTTGTTATGGGAAATGAAGACTTCCTGTTGTCCACTGGTTTTGGTAATATGAAGGGTTCAAGAGAAAATAAATGGAGATAGAAAATGCAGGTGATAAGTTTGTTTTGTTCTTGACTGTAAAAAGAAGGTAAGAGACAGGACAGTTGCTAGAGGAAAAAGAGGGCTATGGGTTGGATTTTTTTTAAGCTAAACAAAAAAATTTAGCTTGTTCTAATTAAAAAGAATGATTCAATAGAGAGGAGGAAACTGACACGTATATACATGTACAGAGAGAGAATTTCAGTGTCTTTAAGTAGATGTTAGGTAGGGGATGAGAGCCACAGCATAAGAGGAGAGGTTGGTCTTTTCAAGAGTGCAGACGATTCATTCGTATGAGTAGGAACAAACAGCACTTAAGGGCAAAGAACTATCTAGGTGGGAATCTGCTGATGAGAGCTTCTGAATGTTGGTGGGAAGATCTGCTGGTGAGAATTTCTGAATGTTCTCTTCTGATTTTAGCAACTTCTCAGTGAAGAAAAAAACAAGATTATGGTGGAGGAGGTATCAGAGATTTTGAGGAAAAAATGAGAAGTCTGAAAGTCTAGAATGGGAAAGGAGTGGTCTAGAGAAACATAAAGTGATAGATGGGTAGCATTAAGGTGCACTTGAAATTAATGGTCAGTTTTCCACAGACACATTGTGCAATACAGGTAAGATGTGGAGAAGACAGAAAGTTGGATTTAATTAAGGTTGTGTGTATGATGAAGCAGGAGGAGCAAGGGAGTCAAGGTGGGTTGCATTAATAGGACTATGCTGATAAATGAGAGAATTTAAGCTGGGTAGAGAATGAAGTGGGATGAGGACTATGAAATCTGAGTGGGATCAGAAGATGGAAGATTTCAGTAGGCTTGAAGGGTTTTGAGTTGATATTGGAGATGTGAGGAATCCCACTGTTGTCTGTTTAGAAGTATCTGATGTCACATTCTTCCATAATACTCTCAGGGGCAATGATGTTCCATTAAAGGTGTCTTTTTAAAAAATATTACCCTCATTTTGTGCGAACATGGCTGCCAAATGCATATATTACTACCCATTTTCACTAATTGGTCAATTCTCTAAACAACTGGCAAAAAACAAGTACTGATGTTGCAGCTGCTGCTATGTTTCAAATTGCCTCAGAAGAGAACAACCAAAAATATTATATGAGATAATGATAGAATAAGCACTTGTTTACAGTGTGTAATTATGAATCCATATCATTGATACTACCAGACTGATGCTTGAGTTTACTTTTGTATTGATAGAAGCCCTGCAGTCTTTACAGTAATTATTGTGGGAAATAATTTATGCATATGTAAAAGGACTCCATACTTGTATTCCCACTTGGTTGGTGGAGCTTTGATCCTTCTGCCAGTCTTTTCCTGCAGGGATATTTGGGCTCTGTTTGTCATACTCTTCTTTGACTAGGAAGCACATCCAACTGACAGATTTTTTTGGAGAAGTATTGTTCTCATGCCTGAAGCTAAGTGTAAATAACCACAGGCTCATGGGTCCATATTCTTCCAATAGAACCCTGGGGCATCTTCAGTTAGATCACAGTTATTTCTAAGACTTTTAAGACTGTGACATGGAACATCATGGTGCTTATGATAATAAACAAAAAGAATATTATGAGAAATGTAGCCCTTTATTTTTGTAACAGTAACCTGTCTCTCTGCAAGCAGATCAATTGGAATTGAGTTAAAATTTTAATATAGGCTGCTTAGTCAGATATCTTGATTTGTCATCCATGTAGAATTGTGATTGTATAGTGGAACCAGCCAGGATCTCGTGATATTCACAGTGCAAGATTTTGGTTATAAGTGGAAGCAACACTATTTTAACAATATGTAATTCCTGGATTTTTGCTAATGTCAAACTTGTTTGCTAAGCTGAAACATAGTCCTAGAAGGGAATACATACATTTGAATGACCAAAGAAAGATTGGCCATCAAATAAAAAACACTTCAAATTTTACATCAAACTATAGACCTTGTGTTCTTGCCTGGAGAATCCCAGGGACAGGGGAGCCTGATGGGCTGCTGTCTATGGGGTCGCACAGTTGGACATGACTGAAGCGACTTAGCAGCAACAGCAGCAGCATAGACCTTTGTATATGGTACTTACATTCATTGCAGAACCAGGTATTAAAAGTTCCACAAAATGTATCATCAACTGATACCTGAAATTATTTTATCAAATCAGCAGATTAATTTCTTTATACTATTTGTGGATCAGACCTTCAAAGACATGTAGAAACACAAGTCTTTTGTTATGAAGATATGCAGATGCCCTAAAATTGTGATTTTTGTTTTCACATATCCTGGGTACTTTTTGTATCTTCAATGAAATGTACATAACCATAGCCTGTAGACTCTGAAACATGCTTAAAAGTGAGATCAAACAAACATTTTCATAGATTAAACTTTTCCATTAGAAATATAGTATATGTGAACCTATTCTTTTATATAAAGGAACAGTTAAAATGCCCTAATATATGTTTTTACCAAAACCACATGACACCAAATAATTTTCCAAAGCTGCCATGGTAGTTACCTGGGAATAATATATTTTAGCATTGGAATAGATTAAGGTTTTGTACATAATCAGTACCATATGTGTTTAATCAGTACCAAGGCCAGAACTAGAATCTATGACTCTTAACTTGTTTAGTGTGCTTCTCCCAACACAATTATAGAAAGTTATTCTTGAGCTCAACATCATTTAGTGTCTCCTCTCTCTGATAGAATCATATCCTCTTAGAAAAGTGTATATTTAACCTTCAGTCTTCAAATGCTCTGCTAACTTAAATAAGAGAATTTTTAATGCATTATAAATGATATTACCTTGGTCTCCAAAGGTTGAATTTCAGCACATGTGGGATTCTTCAGGCAAGAACACTGGAGTGGGTTGCCATTTCCTTCTCCAATGCATGAAAGTGAAAAGTGAAAGTGAAGTCGCTCAGTAAGTGTCCAACTCTTTGTGACCCCATGGACTACAGCCTACCAGACTCCTCTGTCCATGGGATTTTCCAGGCAAGAGTACTGGAGTGGGTTGCCATTGCCTTCTCCAAAAGCATATTTTTTTTTTCATAAAAGAGACCATCAATCAAGGTGCAAAAAAAAAAAAGCATGTTAGAGCAATGAGGGGCGTTACAGAAAGTAAGTTGGTAACTCCAGTATAACTGAATGGATGTTGTCACTTCAGGTGAGCTTATGTGAAATATCAGGGTATTTACCTTCATTTTGTGGTTTGTTTAAATTTGTTTTCCAAAAAGGAAGATGAATGTAGTGATGGAAGCTGACACAGGCAACAGAAGTGGTTAGTTTTAAAGCTGTTTTAATCCGTTTATTGACCTACTTAGAATTTATATTTAAACATTAGATCTAATTTTCCGATTAATTTCACAAAAGAGATGCTTTTTATAGTGATTGCCCAAGTGTGCTCTGTTTTGTGTCAAGAATATCTAATATGGTAATACCAACAAGTGATGCCCTTAAAGCTAATGCTCGCTGCTAAATGTCACACCATTTTAGAGCTTCGACAAATCCTGAAGAGTGTGAGGTGTACTACTCAAAATCATTTTAATTTAATATAGAAATGATCAGCAGGTCCATGTAGTTCACAGTGGACATTTGAAATATAATTTGTTTTCTTTGGGTTTACTATCAATAACTGCTTGATTATTAATTTTCAGTTTTCTTTTCATATTTACCTGCCTATTTGCCATTCTGTGTGCTCTTCATTTCTTCCTAAATATTTAAGTTTCTGCCAAATATCAGCTCTCTTTGACTGATGAGCTTCCTTTACTGCTTCTTGTGGCATAGGTTTAGACACTATGGGTGATGGTTTCCTTTCATTTTTGTATGTTTAGGAATGTTTGTATTTCACCTTGAATCTTGAGGAATATTTTTCCTAGGTAGAAAATTCTCACTGGACAGGTACTTGTTTTTCTTTCCACAACCTTTCATTTTTAGCCTCCCTTTTTTTTTCTGATGAGAAGTTAACTATCATTTTTAACATCATTCTCTTATGTATAATGTGTCATTTTTCTTTGGCTTCTTTCAAGATTTTCTCATAGGATTTCAGAAGTTTGAGTAATTTGAATTAAAGAAAAAAGATTTTATTTATTTTTGGCTGTTCCGCGTCTTTATTGCTGTGTGGGTTTTTCTCTAGTTGCAGAGAGCGGGGGCAACTCTCTAGTTGTTGATGCGGGCTTCTCAATGCCACGGCTTCTCTTGTGGAGTGCAGGCTGTCGAGCACAGGCTCAGTAGTCGTGGTGCACAGGCTTAGCAGCTTCTTGGCATGTGGGACCTTCCCAGATCAGGGATTCAACCTGTGTCTCCTACACTGGAAGGATTCTTTCCCACTGAGCCACCAGGGGAGCCCTGATAGATTTGAATTTTTTGTTAAGTGTTTTTGCAGTTTTCTGAGCTACTTGAATGTATAAATTAGTATCTCTTATCAAATTTGAGAAACTTTAGGCCATTATTTTATTATTTTCAAATATTTTTTTCTGTCCCATTCTTCTCCTCCTATGAACCTAATGATACATATGTCATATCTTTTAATATTATCCCATAGGTCATAGAAGCTCAGTTTATTTAATATTTTTGTCTTGTGACTTCAAATTGAATACTTTCTGCCAATCTCACTTTAAGTTTACTATTTTTTTGTCTGTTATCTCTAATCTGCTATAAAATGCAGCCAGTGAATTTTTTCAGATATGGAATTTTTCACTTCTAGAATTTATTTTTTTGTTTCCACTCTGCTGAGATTTATTATCTGTTTACTTATTATTATTGTTTTTACTTCTGCCTTTGAACATAATTATAATATCTACTTTAAAATAATTGTCAGTCAATCCATCACATGTGCTATCTTGTGGTGACTCTCATTGATTTCTTTATTATTGAGTATAGATAACTTTTTTTTTCCCTTCATTTATCTGTTCTATCCTGGATATTGCTCTACTTTCTGAAAAGTGCATTGTTATGCTTTTCTGAAAAGTGTTTATTTTTGTTTTTAACAGGTGGTTAATCCTGCTGAAATTCCAAAATGTGATACATGTTCAAAAACAGATATGTTCAAACTCTTATCTACAGTGGATGACAGCTGACATTTCTGTTTGGTCTTTTCAGCTTTGATCAGGCTTCTTGGACTCTACCCAGACATAGATAGTTCAGAAATTAGCCAGATATTTGGGCAAAGTTTGAAGCTTCCTTCTGTGACTTTGTCCTTCTGTGACTCTTTCCAGATGAGAAAGATAAAAAGAGACCTTGACAGGTGGGATCTAGCTTGAAACTAATAGGTAGGACTTTGTGTTGCTAGGAATTAGCCAAGTACTAACAATAGGCTGGAGTATTCTACTATAGAACATTCAATAAAACAAAACTCAGAATACAAACACCAAGCAGGGAATTCTGTTACTATGATGCATCAAGACAAAAATAAGATCACACTATAGTCATGTCTAAAAATAGACCAAACAGAAAAATTATCCAGTCCACAAAAAAGACTAAACTTGCCCTCTGTGGCAAATATAATTGATTGACACTTTTTTAACAGTCTCTAGATAAGAAATACAAAGAATTCCCTCTACTTTCTAACACTTTCTAAAAATCTTGAGCAAAAATCTGCTTTCTTGAACTGTTCACAAGAGAACATAAAATAAGCCCAAATTCTAGAATATATAAGATTCCCCATGGTTTCCCTTGAGGTGTGTTCTTATTTCTGAGCCCCAGCTTTGTTTACCTGGTCATCCTTGGTTGAAGGGAAATGACTCACAATTTTCCCCTTTACTTCCCAGTGTCTGTAGTAACCCCTAAATCTGACCTCTGATTTTTATAGCCATAACACAAGAGAAATGGCCAACTTCTGGCCGATGCTGTGTGTGTCTGCCCTGAGGCAAAACACAGTAAAAATCTTCAGAAAATCATCTAGTATTATTCTCTTTTTTTATTTTCTGACTACTTTTGGTTTCTTCCCAGTGCCTTCACAAAGTCGTTTGTTATAGTTTGTCCAGAGTTTATAGTTGTAATCTCCACCAAGCTATCCTGATATGAATTACTTCTCCTTTATTGAAAGTAGAAATTTTTGTTGTTGGAAAATATCACTTTGTGTCAGTAACCTGTTACTACATTGAACACTCTTTTGTGATATTACAACTTAGTAGTGCCCATCATACTGCACTGAAGTGAGTAGGCATTGAGTTACTAAGCTAATAAACTAATCTAAATCCTGAAATTTGGGAGGGCCATATAGATTATTCCTAAGAGATTTGCTGAATTTTCACATTCTTATGTTCGATGGTAATCAAAAGACTTGTCCAACCATACAAGTCCAAGAGGTTGTCCATTTCAAGATCTAATTTTAGAAATAATATAAAATTATCATGCATTGAGATCATTATAATAAATGTATTGATCGATCCATAAATACATTACTAGAAAGTAGCATGGACAAGATTTGTAGTCTGTGCTTTTGAGGAGATAATTTGTCAATGAAACAACAATACCTTGAAATAAACTTGATGTGGACATTAATTTTCTTAAAAATTTTCCAAAGCCTTATTCTTTTTTTTTTTTATTTGGAGGCTAATTACTTAACAATATTATAGTGGTTTTTTTCCACACATTGACATGAATCAGCCATGGGTGTACATGTGTTCCCCATCTTGAACCCCCCTGCCACCTCCCTCCCCATCCCATCCCTCAGGGTTATCCCAGTGCACCACCCCTGAGCACCCTGTCTCATGCATTAAACCTGGACTGGCAATCTGTTTCACATATGATAATATACATGTTTCAATGCTATTCTGTCAAATCATCCCACCCTTACCTTCTCCCACAGAATCCAAAAGACTGTTCTATACATCTGTGTCTTTTGTATTGGTGTTTTTCTTTCTGACTTAGTTCACTGTGTATAATAGGCTCCAGTTTCATCCACCTCATTAGAATTGATTCAAATGTATTCTTTTTAATGGCTGAGTAATACTCCATTGTGTATATGTACCACAGCTTTCTTATCCATTCATCTGCTGATGGACATCTAGGTTGCTTCCATGTCCTGGCTATTATAAACTGTGCTGCGATGAACATTGGGGTACACATGTCTCTTTCAATTCTGAAAGAATTGAAAGGTTTTCTCGGTATATATGCCCAGCAGTGGGATTGCTGGGTCATATGGCCATTCTATTTCCAGTTTTTTAAGGGATCTCCACACTGTTCTCCATAGTGGCTGTGCTAGTTTGCATTCCCACCAACAGTGTAAGAGGGTTCCCTTTTCTCCACACCCCCTCCAGCATTTATTGCTTGTAGACTTTTGGATAGCAGCCATTCTGACTGGCATGAGATGGTACCTCATTGTGGTTTTTGATTTGCATTTCTCTGATAATGAGTGATGTTGAGCATCTTTTCATGTGTTAGCCATCTGTATGTCTTCTTTGGAGAAATGTCTGTTTAGTTCTTTGGCCCATTTTTTGATTGGGTCATTTATTTTTCTGGAATTGAGCTGCAGGAGTTGCTTGTATATTTTGAGATTAATTCTTTGTCAGTTGAGAAACCTTATTCTTCACTGTTATGTATCAAGTACATTTTTGACTCTATAATTTAAAGTCCAATGTGTTTCTCCATTGGGATAGATTTGTCTGAGTTCTGTCTAGAGAGGCAAATCTTTTAACATTATTTACTTTTAGAATCTTTCCTAGTATAATTTGTGAGTAACATGCATCATTATTCAAATAGACAAGGCATGAGATTTAGAAATACTTCTGTGTCACTGGCCATTGGATTATACTGATGCGTGGTTAAAGTCAAAGGATTTACTATTTTTTAAAATATGTGTCATATGTCAGTGCTAAGATTTGTATAACTTCTCTTTGAAAGTGTGAATTTTGCCTTTGTGTGTGCACCGTGTGTGCTCAGTTGCTCATGGCTGACTCTTTAGAGACCCCTTGAACTGCATAGCCCACTAGGCTCCTCTGTCCATGGAATTTTCCTGGCAAGAATACTGGAGAGGGTTGCAATTTCCTACTCCAGGGGATCTTCCCGATCGAGGGATTGAACTCTTGTCTCTTGCATCTCCTGAACTGGCAGGCAGATTCTTTACCTCTGTGCCACCTGGGAAACCTGAATATTGCCTTTGGTAAGGGCCAAAATTTAATACTACCCCTGCCCTGCAGGGTCAGACCCTCATCCCCAGTACTCTCACAGTCCTCTTAGCCTGGTGTATATTTTTTTCAAAGGACACATTCCATTCTACTATACTACATATTTAGAATGTATTTACTATACACACAAACACACATTTACTCTGCTATGTTTATATGTATTGTCTGATTCTTTCTTCCAGAAAGTAGGGTTCACAAAGGGAGGGATATCTGCTTGTCATGTTCATTAGTTATCTTGTGAGACTAGGACAGTATTTGGCATGTAAAAGTTTTATATATATATATATATATAAATACATATATTTATATATATATATATATCTGAAAGGAAATAGTTTATATAAACCACAGTTTCCTGGGTTATTAATAAAACTCCTTTACATCTTTATTTGGAAGAGGTAGTAGGAAGTGTCCCATTCCTCTTCCTCTCTTTTCCATTTAAAATATCTGCTATAGTCATCAACATAAAGCACAGCCCAGATCTTTTTTAATCTTCAAAATTGTTAACATCTCCCCAGTGTCTATAAAATGAAATCCAAATTCCCTAGCTGGCATTTGAGGTCCTCTGTAGTCTATCCTGCTTCTGCCAACTTCATCAACCAACGCTCCCCTTCTGCTTCAGCTCTTCTAATGTGATCTTTGGGCTTGCTTTCTCATCACCTTGTTTAAATGTCAGTGCTGTGGCTTACCCTGATTATCTCATTTAAAACAGGAACCACATTCCCCAGCCTCCTTACTCAGCCTTATTTTTCTGCATTACACTTATCACCTTCCAATGCACTATATAATTTACCTACTCATCATATTTGTTTTCTGTTTCTATCCTAGAATATAAACTCCTTGAGAATAACAATTTGTGCCTATTGTGTCCTCTGTAATAACATCAGTTTTTAGAATAGTCCCCAGTCCCCACAGCTAGGTTATCTTTTTCCTTTACTTAGATTTACCTTCCCTGAAATCCATTTCTAATTTTAGTCTACCAAGGCCTTCCTTAAATGCCAATTCTTCTGAAAATCCCCAGTTCTCCTGAGCTCAGGTGGAGATAACCACTTGTTCTAGGATCATTGGTAGCATTTAATCAGAAACCACTTTTATATCATTAAAAATATGTTATTGCTTGTATTTTTTTATGTATGGGTCTTATCTCTTCTACAACTGTTCCTTAGAAACAGGTTTCATCACTAATTCGTCTGTACAAACTCAGTAGTACCCACTTCTGTGTGCATCATAAATGCCTGACAAATATGGGTTGAATAAATAGCCACATGCATTTCCTTACTACATCACTTTCTACCCAAGTATAAAAACAATATATTTTGAATTATGCAAAACCCTAGTGAAAAGGAATTTTGATTTTGAGCTTGATTATTTGTGGGGAAATAGAATTATGTCTTAAACTCAATGGACTGGAAATATCCAATAAGAAAAAAATGTATTTGATATATTTGATTTCATATTCAGAGCCTAGAATAAGTTCTATCATTGGCATTTTCACTTCACAGTAATTTCCTCCTTTCAAAGCATTTGTGTTTTGCCAAATTAGTTTACTCACGAACGAATTCCCTGTCAAGTAACCTGGAATAGTTCATAATAGAATTAAGAAAAATATAATTAAAGACACAAAGAACATGGGGTCAATATCAAGCAACATATTTTTGGATTTACTAACATTTGAGTGCTTTTCTCTTCCATACAGTGTCTTGGCATTAATCGGTTACTTTGTGTTAAATACAATTGGGAGGAACGCTAAGACAGGGCTGTAAAGATTATGGTACTGACAGCATGCTGAGGAGGGTATTTTCTTTCTTTCTTTTTTTTAATTCTGAAAATCCAGACAAAAGCCTCTATCACTGGATTATATTGATTTCAAAGCTGTCTCTTAGTCATTTGCCTTACATCTGCTGTCAGTTAATTAAAAATTTTTTTTCTCCCTTTCATTTTGTATTAAAATTCCCTATTTTAAAAGTCAGCATCCCTCACCCCTCACTATGGCCTTAAGGAGGGATGATTTTCGTACTTGTTTTTAGGGGAATATTCCCTCTTCCCTTCACTCCCCCCTCTCTCTCCCCCATCCCAGCCCCTCCTCCTCCTCCTCCTCCTTTCATCTTATTCTCCTTCTTCTTCCAAAGTAGGAGGTGGAGCAAAAGGAGAAGACAGAGGAGTCAGCAGAGGAGGAGGAGGGGGGAAATCTTCCTAAACCCTTGAGGCAAAAGTATTCTCAAAGTAATCGAAACCGGGGCTCACTCATGGAAAACAACTAGTAAATCCTATTTCATTAAGCTAGTTAAAAGCTGATGTTTAAAGGAATTATAACTCTGATGGAATTATGCTCGAAGTCTTAAGTGAATGTGTCTCAGAGAAATGATTGATATTGAGCACATATAGCACCATGAAATTCTCAAGTGTGCCAGTTGAGTAGCCATATGGTGGTATGCAGTAAAATGTACTTCCCAAACTTTTTATGTAAAAACTTATAGTCTTGGCTTACAACAGGAGACTATTCCCTTCCCACCTGTTCCCATGTTGTTGAAAGCCTTTGGCAGGGAATCAGGCCCTGTGCTAACTTCCAGTGACACATATTCATATTTGCTTCCTTCAGCTCTGTGCTCAGCCTAATTCAGCCAGCACAGATGTAGCTATGCTTAGAGGAGACCAGACCTACTGGTGGGATCAAAGTTGGTATGATGGGGAGATACTTTGTCAGGTGGAGCAGTACCTAGGATTGCAGACTCCTTGAGGACCAGTATTAGGGTACAAAACCAGATGTCCCTAACTGTTCTTTATCTGAGATTTTTTTCCTCTGATATAGTTCTCTATCCCTACTATTGCCTTGTTAATGTACTCAGTGTCTACAGAATTTTGTCACCTCAACTGATTGCTATAATGTTGGGCATAGAATGATATTCAGTATGTATTTATTAGGTGTAAGAATAAACATGAATAAACAATTCAAAACACATTAATTTTCTATATGACTCCTTATTCTACCATTTTAGATCCGAACTCAATATATCATAGTAAAATGATGACATTTTCAGATTTTGCCCATGCCTTAGGGAATCACTATATGAATTCTTATTACCGAATCCTTTTAAAGAGAAGTCAGTAGTACCAGGTCAGGATTGAAAAGGTAGCTTTTTTTTTTTTTTTTTTTTTTCGCTTTCTTATCATTTTGCAGGTGATACAAGCCATGTACAAGCTGTTTTAGGAAAACATTTTAAGAAAACTGTTCAATTTGAGCACAGTGAACATTATCATCAGCCTGGTGCTGGCATGGCTGCCTGTGAGGCTTATGTGCACTTGGTGTATTTCCTCTAATCTATCATTTGGACTCCCTTCTTGACATTTGGAATGCCTAAGAAATTGATTAGTGGTCTTTAAACCATAATGGCCAACAATGGCAAAATAAAGCACAAGAATATATGGGTCTTATTTTGTTTTTATTGTAATCAGGAAAAATTCATTGTCTCCTGCCAGATTACAGTTTATCTAATTGCATTTTCTCTTTCATTTCTTAGTGGAAGTGAGGAAAATTGGAGGTGGGTCCGGGAGGGGCAGAGAATTAATGCACATTATATAAAATCAGGAAATCCTTCTACTAAATAAAAATCAAATATCTATATAGAATATTAAAACCTGTACTTTGGAACAACATGCTTTTAAAACAAATTGAGGTGCTTGTGGCATAAAAGAAAATCCAAATGCAAATGAGGAAAAGACAGCCATAAAATGTAGGTTGGTTGGCTGCAGTTCTGCCCATGAAGCACTAGCTGGCATTAGTGTGAAATTTAAATTCACTTCTGTGCTAGTGATTGCCTCTTTGGAACTCATTAAACATTCTTTGGCACCAAATTTTAGACTGAGTAAAGCCATAGAGCGTGATCCAGGCAGAAATTAACCTCAGGGTCTATATGCTCCTGTAACTGAGCTGCTGAGAAATTGATATTCTGTCCTGGAAGAAGATTCTCAGAAAGGGTGGAGCTTGGGGAGGGAGCTTCTGAGTTTGATTCTCACAGCTGGATATGAAGCCAATAGCACTATGTGACTTGACCTCATTAGAAACACTCCTCTTTGAGGTTGTATGCTAATCTTTTGGGTTCATCATTTCAGTTTCTGCTTGAGAGATGGCTCTTCAAAAACTTTAAGTGACAATGACAGTCTACAAAATTGCTCTTTGAGATCAATTAAATAAAGTCAGGAGGCATATAATATTTTTAGCAGTGGGTAAAAGGGATCATTTAACTATGACAGAGAGAAACTCATAGTCTTTAAAGTTGTTTCAACAGATCTGATTGCTATGTAACAGTTTTGGGATGACAGTTGGTTTCTACAGGCTAGCTGAGCCCAGATGGTATGTGGAGGAATTGCCGATTTAATAGATGTGAACTTAGGAGCTATAGGGAATTACTTTTGGAAAGAAAGCATCCAGTATTTTCTTTCTGTTCAACAGGTCACTGTAGAAGATGTGCATTGAAAACCATGTTAAACTATAGCACTACAGACTAATAAAGTAGGATAGGAGAGTAAAACAATATTTAAAAAAAGAAGCCTACAACATCAGCTTTAAGGGTATCAGGGTAATGCTGTTAGTAACTTCTTACACTGAGGAAGTTAGAAAGTGGTCATTAATAATGAAACTAAGATAGATAGTATGAGATATCATCAGTTAAATGGACATCTTGTTCTTATCACCTTTGTTCTGATTATGATTACCAATTCTGAGCATTGATTCATTAATCCAAGTATACAAAATACTGAATGAGGCACATTACCAAATCTTTTGGAAAGATAGTTTCTTTATATCAAGATCTGCTATATTTTAATTAATGGGAAACCTACGCCTTTACAATTGTGATATGTAGAGGATGTGTCAAGTCTCCAATAGTTGTGGGACAGAACAGCAAGAGTGGAGAATTGGGAACGGAAGACTGGCCTCATCGGGAAACGCACAGTTACTCCTCTCCTCTCACCTTTCATCACTGGGGCTTTTCACTAGCATTCTGGGTATTGCACAGGCATTTCTATCAGACGGGGAGATGTTCAAACCTGAGCTCCAGAACTGAGCAGTCAGGGGGATTTTGGAGTGGCCTGTACTCTACTTGAACCTCTTTGTATTTATATGCAAAAGGAGACTGAAATAATAAACTAATCAGGCTGTTATGCGGCATGCCTGGGGTGTGGGGAGGGTTGGGGAAAGCATAAGGATAAAGCTCTGGAATCTGAGAGTCTGGGTTTAAATCTTGGCTCAACTGCAAACGAGTCAGTTGACTTTGTGCCTCTTTCTTCCCTGGGTAAAGTGTGGCCAATATAATTATCTTAATCCTGAGTAGAAGTGATGATTAAATATGTTCAGTTCAGTTCAATCACTCAGTCGTGTCAGACTCTTTGCTACCCCATGCTCTGCAGCACGCCAGGCCTCCCTGTCCATCACCAACTCCCGGAGTCCACCCAAACCCATGTCCATTGAGTCGGTGATGCCATCCAACCATCTCATCCTCTGTCATCTCCTTCTCTTCCTGCCTTCAATTTTTCACGGCATCAGGGTCTTTTCAAATGAGGAAGCCATGAACTTCCAGATGTTCAAGCTGATTTTAGAAAAGGCAGAGGAACCAGAGATCAAATCGCCAACATCCACCAGATCATTGAAAAAGTAAGAGAGTTCCAGAAAAACATCTATTTCTGCTTTATTGACTATGCCAAAGCCTTTGACTGTGTGGATCAAAATAAACTGTGAAACATTAAATATGTTCAGTTCAGTTCAGTCACTCAGTCGTGTCCGACTCTTTGCAACCCCATGAATTTAAGCATGCCAGGCCTCTCTGTCCATCACCAACTCCCGGAGTTCACTCAAACTCACGTCCATCGAGTTGGTGATGCCATCCAGCCATCTCATCCTCTGGCGGCCCCTTCTCCTCCTTCCCCCAATCCCTCCCAGCATCAGAGTCTTTTCCAATGAGTCAACTCTTCACATGAGGTGGCCAAAGTACTGGAGTTTCAGCTTTAGCATCATTCCTTCCAAAGAACACCCAGGACTGATCTCCTTCAGAATGGACTGGTTGGATCTCCTTGCAGTCCAAGGGACTCTCAAGAGTCTTCTCCAACACCACAGTTCAAGAGCATCAATTCTTCGGAGCTCAGCTCTTTTCACAGTCCAACTCTCGCATCCATACCTGACTACTGGAAAAACCAGAGCCTTGACTAGACGGATCTTTGTTGGCAAAGTAATGTCTCTGTTTTTGAATATGCTATCTAGGTTGGTCATAACTTTCCTTCCAAGGAGTAAGCGTCTTTTAATTTCATGGCTGCAGTCACCATGTGCCGTGATTTTGGAGCTCAAAAAAATAAAGTCTGACACTGTTTCCACTGTTTCCCCATCTATTTCCCATGAAGTGATTGGACCAGGTGCCATGATCTTAGTTTTCTGAATGTTGAGCTTTAAGCCAACTTTTTCACTCTTCTGAGTTTCATCAAGAAGCTTTTTAGTTCCTCCTCACTTTCTGCCATAAGGGTTCTGTCATCTGCATATCTGATTATTGATATTTCTCCTGGTAATCTTGATTCCAGCTTGAGTCTTCTAGTCCAGCATTTCTCATGATGTACTCTGCATATAAGCTAAATAAGCAGGGTGACAATATACAGCCTTGACGTACTGCTTTTCCTATTTGGAACCAGTCTGTTGTTCCATGTCCAGTTCTAACTGTTGCTTTCTGACCTGCATATAGGTTTCTCAAGAGGCAAGTCAGGTGGTCTGGTATTCCCATCTCTTTTAGAATTTTCCACAGTTTATTGTGAACCCCACAGTCAAAGGCTTTGGCATAGTCAATAAAGCAGAAATAGATGTTTTTCTGGAACTCTCTTGCTTTTTCGTTGATCCAGCAGATGTTGGCAATTTGATCTCTGGTTCCTCTGCCTTTTCTAAAACCTGCTTGAACATCTGGAAGTTCATGGTTCACGTATTGCTGAAGCCTGGCTTGGAGAATTTTGAGCATTACTTTACTAGTGTTTGAGATGAGTGCAGTTGTGTGGTAGTTTGAGCATACATGTTAAATACCAGAGTGGCCCTTGTACATGGTAAGCTATTTAAGCTCCAGTTATCAGTATGAAAAGTGCTTAGGAAAAATGCTTAACAGCTTCTAATTTTGCAGTAAGCAGAAGCTACGATTCTTTTTTAATAGTGGGAGATTTTTTAATGATTTTATTTCTTTATTTTTGGCTGTGCTGGGTGTTTGTTGCTGCATGGGCTTTTCTCTAGCTGCGACAAGTAGAGGTTGCTCTCCAGTTGTACTGTATGGCCTCATTGCATTAGCTTCTCTTGTTTCAGAGCACCAGCTCTAGAACGCACAGACTTCAGTAGACATGGCATGAGGGCTCAAAGGTTGTGGCTTGTAGGCTTTAGAGCACAGGCTCAGCAGTTGTGCCTCAAAGGCTTTGTTGCTCTGCAGCATATGGGATCTTCCCAGAACAGGGATTGAACCCATGTCTCATGCTTTGGTTGGAGGATTCTTTACTACTGAGCCACCAGGGAAGTCGAGAAGGTACTATTATTACAGTTGTTTTAACTGTTAGTCTCTGTCAAGAAGGACTAGGCCTATATCACTAAATTATTTAATGTTTTAAAACCCTTCCACATCTAAATTTTAAAAAGTACAGGCACAGGCATTCTATCCACTAAGCATAAATGCATAATGAAAGGTTTTCTTTTTGCTTCATTAAATTAGATTCATGCAAAATTCCCAGTAATAATTTCATACAAATAAAAATTAAGAAAAATATAAGATTAACTATGATAGGTGGAACCATCAGGTAATAAAGAAACTAATACCATGCTTTAATATTTAGACATCTTAATTCATATTCTGGAAGATGAATCCACCAGATTAACAAGATAATTTGGAGATGACACTAAATTCGGAATACTGGCAAGTACCAATAGAAACAAAATACTTCAAGTGAATTACTGTGAAGCAAGACTAAAAAGAGGAGATAATACAATATTATCCAAGTAAAACTAAAATAAAAATATTGAATGTGATTGCTATTCAAATAAGAGAAAAATTGGTAGTGACTAACAATATTCTCCCTTTGACAAATGGTCATGGAAGATAATTTGACTCATTTATAAAGAAATTCCATAGCAGACATGGGATATCAGTACATTTTATAGAGTTGAAAACACAGCTTGATTATTGTTTGTTCCCAATCATGTTAAAATATCCACATAAGGAAAAAATGTAAGAACATTAAGCTTTGATATTTTCTCCTTTCTTTTTATGTACAATAATTTTCTAATATTCCAAGTTAATGAATGACCATTATCTTGAAACTGAAAAAAAAATAACACTAGTACAAAAAAGTAGGTAGGTATGAAAGCTTAGTATAATCAATAAGGAACTTGAGGGCTTCAGAGTTGCAGAAACTTTTCAGATGGAAGGACATAAAAACAACTGAATGACCTGAAAATTCTTCCCTGAAATAGTTCATAGAAATGGAACTGTTCAGTGTGGAGATTAAAAATGGGAAGGCAGATATCTCTCCCATTGTGCTTTAGAGGCTGATGTGTCTTTTGAAAGTTGAAATCAATTATTCACCTATGTTTTAAACATCTTTGGTGGAAGGCCATACCCATACTATATGTGCCAGAATATTCATTCTAGTACTCATTCATTTGTTTATTCACCACACATGTATTAGTGCTAACTATGTGACAAGGTATTGTGTTAGGATTTATCACCGTGTTAGAAATACAAAGATAAATAATATACAGACCAATCTTCAAGAAAGTTACAAACTAGGTAGAGAGATAGATACGCAAAAATAAACAAAAAGATTAGATTTTATAACTGGAGTGGTAGAAGTGCAAGATACCCTGTAGGCACAGAAAAAAGAATAATTAACCTTTTCTGAGAGTACCAGAGATGACATCCAAAGAAGGTACTATTTGCTTCAAATCTTGAAGGATGACAAAAATTCTTATTCCAAGCTTTTGCATTTGTATTGTAGAATCCATTCTATCATTTAGCCAGATCATTTAATGTTTGTGTAGTGCATTACAGATTGCACAGCACCTTCAGATGCTTTACAATAAAGTACATTTTAAAATGTGGTAATGCCCCTTTTTAAATTTTGGTTTCAAAATACAAGTTGATTTTGTATTTGATTGGTTTTAACTCATTGATTTTATCTTTCTTTACAGTTACTAGATCTAATATTTTAGACCTACATCTCTATAGTATTCTAGTAAAGGGGATGTTCTGGGCACTATTACTATATAACAAGTCATCCCAAATCACAGTGATTTAAAATAACAGTGAAGTGAAGTGAAGTGAATTTGCTCAGTCGTGTCCAACTTTTTGCAACCCCATGGACTGTAGCCCACCAGGCTCCTCAGTCCATGGAATTTTCCAGGCAAGAATACTGGAGTGGGTTGCCATTTCTCATGATTTCTGTGGATTAGGACTTTGACCCACAGTTGCAGCCACATAGTAACTAGAGCTAGAATAGCAGAAGGTTGGAGCAGCGGGAAGCTGATTGGGCATCTCAGTGTCTCTGTGTAGTGTGAGGGCTTCTCCGTGTGATTAAGCCACACAGGCTAGTTTGGGCTTCCTCATAGCATGGCCACCTGAGGATAATTAAGTTATTTATATGCTGGCTCAGGGTCCCATGCCCATGAAGTTGAAGTTGAATTGCTTTTTCCAGCCTTTCCTTGGAAGTAACAGTGCGTCACTTGTTGCAATCTGTTGGTTACAAACAAGCTACAGACTTAAAGGAAAGGGTATTAAATGTAACCTCTTGATGAATGAGAGGCAAGATTCTAGAGCTACATCTCAAATGGGAGATTGTCTTTTGGACATCTTTGGAAAATGCAGTCTTTACATTTTTATTCAAGCTTTGAGTAAACAAATCATTCTTCTTTAAGAGAGATGACATGAGATCTTATCAGAAAACAATTCAGGCCAAGGAATATTACTGAATTTTACTGAATGTTTATGAAATTGATTTTATTTTAAATTTCAGTACCTGACACACTCTAATGAAACTGAAATCAAAACATGATAGGATAGATAAGAGGGATTTAATTTGGTAGTGAGAAAGGACTTTCTGACAAAGCAAGCCATTGAACCTTGGAAAATGTTATGATGGAAAACAAGAATCAATTTCTTTGAGGGTTTTAAAAGTCAATGGTAAAGGAATTCCTTGAAGCTGCTTCTGTTAGCATGGTCCCAGCTGGAGGAGAGAAATGGGTTCAGTAACATTTTTAGACCTCTTTCAGTGCCGTAATTCCTATATCAGCTCGGTTTAGTCGCGTCCGACTCTTTGCGACCCCATGAAGCGCAGCACGCCAGGCCTCCCTGTCCATCACCAACTCCCGGAGTTCACTCAGACTCACGTCCATCGAGACAGTGATGCCATCCAGCCATCTCATCCTCTGTCGTCCCCTTCTCCTCCTGCCCTCAATCCCTCCCAGCATCAGAGTCTTTTCCAGTGAGTCAACTCTTTGCATGAGGTGGCCAAAGTACTGGAGTTTCAGCTTTAGCATCATTTCTTCCAAAGAAATCCCAGGGCTGATCTCCTTCAGAATGGACTGGTTGGATCTCCATATTCATTGACAAATAAGAGAGAGACTATCTGGGTAACCTTAGAAAGGATTTTGGTCAATGGAAGGGATTGTTTAATTTATTTATTAGTAACTTATTCATTTATTTTAAGCTCTCTGTCCCACAAAAAGCATTTCAGTCTCTTATGTTTATATTTCTCATTAATGCTGTTACTGCAGATTGTTTTCTAGTTCTAATCATCATCCTTTGATCAGTAATTAGAAATAAATACCTTGTGATAAGGTAAATTTTAAGTTTCTTGCTTGGCATGGCTGGCAAGATAGCTAACAAATTATAGGTAATATTTTTGTGTGAATGAGTGTTGGTGTCAATATGTATATATCACATAGAAAGGTTGAGTGGTGCCAAGTATTGTGCTTTGTTTGACTTAATTCTGATTCTAAACGACTGTAATGTATAATTAGTATCCCTATTTTAGAGATAATGAGGATGAGGTACACAGATATTAAGTAACTTTTCTGGGGTCAAGAAACAAAGCTAAGATTCAAACCCAGTTCTGCTAACACTGAAAGTGAAAGTTGCTCAGTTGTGTCCAACTCTTTGCGACCCCATGGAATTCTCCAGGCCAGAATCCACTGAAGCCTTACTAATTAGGTACTGTATTTTTTTTTTTTTTAATTATTGAATGGCAATGAAATAACACTTTTCTAAATTTAGATAGTATTTACAAATTAGATCAATCTTCCCTGGTGGCTCAGACAGTTAAGAACCTGCCTGCAATGCAGGAGACCAGGGTTTGATCCCTGGGTTGGGAAGAGCCCCTGAGAAAAGGAATGGCAACCCAGTCCAGTATTTTTGTCTGGAGAATTCCATGGACAGAGGAGCCTGGCAGATTATAGTCTGTGGAATCATGGAGAATCAGACATGACTGAGCGACTAACACACACACATACATGTGCCCACACACACACAGAAAAAACAAGTTAGATCACAGTCTGGATTTTTTAAATCAAGGTTCCTCAATATCATTAACTTTTAGGCCAAGTGCTCTTTTATCTGATCTATAAAACCATTTATGATCTGGACCACTCCCTTTTCTTAACATATTCTTTTATATAAGAGGTCTCTGCTCTAGCCAAAATGGGGAGCTCCTATAGCCTTGTGAACACTGCTTCTTTTACTTGAAATTGTCACCCTACTCGCATCAGAATCTTCCTATTTTTCTAATCAATTCAGAAGCTTCCTCTTCCGTAAAACCTCTTCACTTCAGTTCAGTTCAGTTCACTTCAGTCATGTCCGACTCTTTATGACCCCATGAATTGCAGCACGCCAGGCCTCCCTGTCCATCACCAACTCCCGGAGTTCACTCAGACTCATGTCCATTGAGTCAGTGATGCCATCCAGCCATCTCATCCTCTGTCGTCCCCTTCTCCTGCCCCCAGTCCCTCCCAGCATCAGAGTCTTTTCCAATGAGGATATCTGTCCATCCGGGCACCTTGGAGGTAGATGCCTGTCTGTCACACAGACACTTAGAGGTTCTCTGGAAGGTCGAATGGGGTGTTGTCAATAGCCCTTCATGGCTGTCTTTTCTCCATGTGCGTACAATTTTTAGAACTCTTATGAACTCTTACTTAATGAAAGTATTACAACTTGTGAAAAATGACTTATAAAAATTGTCTTGTTATAATTACTATTTATATTTGTAGATTCACACACAGTCAAGTTAGAAATTCCTGCATGGAAATGGCTACATTCCTTGCTTTTTTCTATCTTCAAATCCTGGCCCAGTATGCCACAGACTGTTTTTTTTTTCAGTGTTGTAACCCAGTTGTTGGGTAAGTAACCCAACAGCTGAATTGAGTAGTTGATGTGCTGTCTGAATTGAGCAGCAACCTTGCCTTTATTTCTATTTTCAAGCCCTGAGTTTGAGAACAATATTCTCCTCAGGTTTCAAACATTGTGATAGTTAAGAGGTAGCTAACATATTTTGAAGGTTCTTTCTCTACTTGCTTTGACCATATTTTTCTTTTATTTTAAATATAAATTTATTTATTTTGATTGGAGTTTTGACCTTATTTTTCTTCACTGTACTTTTTAATAACTTTTCTTTTATTAAATAAAATCATAGTTATGAATACTTTGTTTTACAAATTAAGCAGAAAGAATCTAGCCTGATTTACTTAATTGATGGGTGTCAGTGATGCTGAAATTCTGGGCCAAATTTCTGAGCATAATTTCTTAGAAGCCAGCTGGTTTTACTCTTTTCTAGAGCTGGTCAGTCATCTCACATGCATATGCTGTTGTTTACATGAGGCAACCAAGCAGAGTAAAAGGTCTGTGCTGATTTATAAGTACCATCATTTTTGTATATGGTGGAAAAAAAAATATATATATACATACATTCATTAGTACTATTTAGGAAGCAAGATTAAGATATCATCTATTTAGAATATTATTTATTTATGAAGAAGAAGGAAATATTGCCATTTGCAGCAACGTAGATGAGAATATTATACTAAGTGAAGTAAGTCAGACAAAGACAAATATTATGTAGTATCACTTATAAATGGAATTTTAAAAATAATACAAATGAATCTATATACAAAACCAAAATATACTCATAGACATAGAAAACAAACATGATTACCAAAGGGGAAAGGGAGGAGGAAAGGGATAAATCAAAAGTATGAGATTAACAGATATACAACACTATATATAAAATAGATTAGCAGCAAGATTTTACTGTATAACACAGAAAATGATATTCAGTATCTTATAATAACCTATAATGGACCATAATCTGAAAAAGTATATGCATATATTCAGATATATCTGAATCACTTTGCTGTACACCTGAAACTAACACAATATTGTAAATCAACCATATTTCAGCAAAACATAAAGAAATGATAATAAAATGTACATTTATTGATATCTTACTTTGTCTAAAATTTTATCTAAAGTTAAAAAAGATACATTTGCTAAAAAGAAAAACACAAATTACCATTAAATGGTAAAGCTGAAGTGAGGCAATAATAATAAGGTTTTATATATTTATATATATACACATACACATACATTCCAGAATATATATATACACATACCTTTCAGAATATATCTCTAAATATATGCATTCCAGAATAAAGCCAGTAATTTATCTACATGTTATATTGTCATTTCTTCTTACCAAGAGTGGGCTGCAATTAATTAATTATGAGCATGAAGAGGGAAACATGTTCACATTTATAGTTACTTTTGCTGAGTGGTAGGTGCCTAGTAAATAAAAACAAAGCAGTTACTGAGGAGGTGGGCACATACTTAAAGCACTAAGAGATCGTTTTCCTGGATCTTCCAAAAGAGAACACTGTTTAAGCCCTAGGAATGATTCTTAGATAATAATTATAAACTAACACAAGCTGCTTTAAACCAGAAATATTTAAAGAATAGAGTTCATACAGTTTATGACAGATTACTGATTTTGCTTTGGTGCCTGCTGTGCCAGTGTCTCCTGCATAAGCAATTTGTGACCTCACTGTTGATCTGCCTGATTTCACAGCTCTGTACTTCTCTGGGAATCCCCCAAAATTTATCATTTCATTGGTGAGATCATGTACACCTGGCTTTGTTATTGCTTTCACAATGTCATTTAAAACATCCCCCAGCTTGCCTTATTATTCTTTATAAATTCATTTCATGTCACTGTCTACCTACCTCCAATCCCAAACACCATGCATCTCTGTGTTTAAGTTCAGTGATTTTTAGCCTATGGAGAGATTGTCAAGGATTTAGGGACTGGATGCTTCCACTGTTTAGTCACTAAGTCATGTTCAACTCTTTGAGACCCCTGGACTGTAGCCTACAGGCTCCTCAAATCATGGGATTTCCCAGGCAACAATACTGGAGTAGATTGCCATTTCCTTCTCCAGGGGATCTTCCTGACCCTGGGAACAAACCAGCGTCTCCTGCATTGGCAGGCGGCTTCTTTACCACTGAGCTACCTGGGAAGTCCATTCAGGGACTGGAGAGATGGCTAAAAGAAAGCCTCCCAACCCCCAACTAAAGCACTGAAGCTCCACTTTTTTCTGAGATATCTATTATGGTCCTATCTATAATTTCAGTGGGAAAAAAATTCACCTGATTAAAAAAATAAAAATACTTGAAAAAGATCAATCCTCTCTGAGGTCTCTTTGAGGTCTAGATGTTGTTTAATTAGATGAGCTAAGCTGAATGTGTCTTTTTGTATGTTGTCCAATATGTTTTCTGTTGCCTAGATTCTCTATATTTGTGCTATCTAACCGCATGTTTTTAAAAATCTGTAAACAGTCCTGTGCACATGCAGTAGATCTTTTAACAGGACTCTTTTTATTTGTATTTTTATAAATTCCTCATTTCTTACTCATTCACTTTGGCTGCAGTAGCATAGATTTCTCTCATTTTTTTTTTTTCCTTTTTCTCCTGGAAGTACATGATCTTTCATCTAAGAGCCAATGGTTTTTATGCCATGTGAACCGTTCTTCAGTGTCACATTTACTTATCTATTTTGTCCTCAATGTGTAAATCACTGCTCCAACTGGTATTAAAGTTCTTTTGTATTACTGATGAAGTTAAAGACAACTGTCTACTTGAACTACCATGAGCATTTCTTTTTAGATTTCACTGGGAATGAAACTTCCACAATTTTTTTTTAAGTTGTCATACCATCCTTAATCATACCAATACCATAAAATGTATCTTTTGAAATTTTATATTATCCTGCAGTTTTGAGATAGAAAGACTAATGATTTGTTAACAAGTTAAGCACACAAATATTCTTGATAATGGGAAAATGGGCATATATAATATAATATGACTTGAACAAGTCAGATTTTTTATCTAAAAAGATAGAAATTGCCCTAATTGGAAAAATACCTATGGAATTAAAACTAATTGCATATGTCTCACCAGAAAACAATAAAATATTGCATCAAATAGTATAAAAGCCAATTTTAAGGATGCAATTTTTAATTTAACTGAGCAAATTCTTAAAAGCATGGTTCACTTTTGCTTTACTATTATAGTCTCAATCTTTTGGGAAAAAAAAACAAAAACACAGCAACATGACCTTTCCCAGGTAGCACGTTGCAGGTTAATAGGGAAAACTGTTTCATGTCTCTATGACTGAAATAATAGTAATAAAGTTGTTTAAATTATTTTAAAGATGAGCTACGCACACAGTGTACTTTTCCTAATAACCTGAAATATATATCAAATAACGCTGAATCACTATGGTACCTTTTTTTTTTTTTCCTTGAGCAAACTCTGGGAGATAGTGAAGGACAGACAGGGAAGCCTGGTATGCTACAGTTCATGGGGTCACAAAGAATCACACACAACTTAGCAAGTGAACAATTGAGAAAATAATGCCTCTATTTCTTGGAAATGTCAATCTCTGTAGTATATCTGTAAGGGAATCCATTGTAGTCATATGGGAAAAGCATGGGCATTGGGTCAAGCTAAGCAGGACTTTAACAAATTTTCCATTATCACTGTTTTTCCATTATCACTTAGTTCAAGTACTTTGGTCTCAGAACCCATTTATACTATTAAAAATTATTGAGGACCCCAAATAAACTTTTCTAGATATGAGTTATATCTATCAATATTTATTTTATTTGAAACTAAAACTAAATTATTTTACAAATATTATTATTTTAAAAATATAATAAATCTGTTCCTTTATAGCAAAAATATTTTAATGAAAGATAACTATATTTTCCAAAACAAAAATCATGTAAAAATTGTATTTTTTAACATTTTTGCAAAGCTCTTTTATTTCTGGCTGAATAGGAGACAGCTGGATTCTCATATCTGTTTCTGCATTCAATCTGTTGTGATACAGTGTGTTAGTTGAAGAATATGAAGAAAATCTGTCCTGACACAGATATGTAGTTGGAAAAGGAAGAAGTATTTTAGTATCTTTTTAGATAATTGTTAATATTCTTTAATGATGCTGTACCAAAATGTGTTAAGTGGTAGTTCTTTAAAGTTTAGTTGCAATGTAGAATTGGAAACAATATCAATGAGTTTTTCATACTTAAATTTAATTCCATTGGTATAACTTGTACTTTGACTATTTTATGTATACATTGCTCATTGTTTCATTGAGTTATACAGATATTTCAAATGTTGACACTTTTCATTGTGAAAAGACACCTCATTAATTTCACCATCAATCTCATTAGAAAATATTTTTTGTATTGACAAGCTGTCGAATTGACAGTGGTTGATTGAAGTTTCCCCAAATACTAATTTTAGCTCAAAAGCTCAAATTTTATCACTGACAACAAGCACTGTCAGTTGTTTTCTTTGAAGTAACAGGCTTATTTTGTTTATGTTCAAGGAAATGTCTGCGAGATCCCAAGTCTGAGTAACAATAGTTTGTCAGTCATTCTTTCAGGTAAAAATAATACTCCATAAAAAAGCAGCTAGTTCAGCTTGTACTCACACAATTGCATGGGCATTTTTTTTTTAAAGATAACTATAATACTTTGGTATGAGACAGAAGGGAGATATGTGTATTTCCCATTTTTTCATACAAAATATTAAAAGACATGCTCAAGAATTGAGATTAAAAAAGAATTTAGTGTTAAGTCAAGGACATTCTTAAAAAGCAGCATTTTCCCCCCAGTGTCTGGTGAGTGAGTAAGTGAAGTCGCTTAGTCGTGTCTGACTCTTTGCGACCCCATGGACTGTAGCCTACCAGGCTCCTCAGTCCATGGAATTTTCCAGGCAAGAGTACTGGAGTGGGTTGCCATTTCCTTCTCCAGGTAATCTTCCCAACCCAGGGATCAAACCCAGGTCTCCTGCATTGCAGGCAGATGCTTTACCATCTGAATCACCAGGGAAGGTGCCTGGTGGTAAAGAATATAATGACTAACTTCTAGCAAACAGAACTATAAGAGAATAAATTTCTTCTGTTTTAGTCATACAAATTAGAATATAATGCATTAGTACAGACTTGTGCCACTGCCTTGATTTGTGACAAGACAGAAGCAGTGATACCCACCGCTACTTTTGTACCAGAATGCAAATGTCAACATAGAGCAAAAGAGTAATAATGTATTAGTACCTTTATGAAAATGATTTTGACCTCATAGGCCACCTGAAAGGTTCTTGGGGATCTCCAGGGGTCTGTGAAACATAAATTGAGAACTAATATGTCAGAGTTTTTAATCTTCCTGAGATGATTTCCTCACTAGTAAAAATGATAATGATAATGTATCCATTGCAGATTGTTCTGATATTTAAATACAGTGATGTGAGGTTCTCAGAAACGTAGGTCTCTGTTCACTTTTTGCCTTAATATCAATCTCTGTTCAAGTATAACCTCCCTAAAGTATTGTTAATTACTTTCACTTTTGGAATAAATACCTAGCCTATTGAAAAATGTACCTCCAAGTTTCTTTATATAAAAAAAAAATTCTTAGATACTCATTAGAAAGCAAACTGTTATATTTTCTCACTTTCAGAGACTCTCAGGGAATGTATTTAGAGTATCAATTTAACTTTAATGTTATCAGTTCAGTTCAGTTGCTCAGTCATGTTCAACTCTTTGTGACCCCATGGAATGCAGCATGCCAGGCTTCCCTGTCCTTCAACAACTTCTGGAGCCTACTCAAACTCATGTCCATCATGTCTGTGATGCCATCCAACCATCTCATCCTCTATCGTCCCCTTCACCTTCCACCTTCAAACTTTTCCAGCATCAGGGTCTTTTCCAATGAGTCATTCTTCGCATCAGGTGGAAAAAGTATTGGAGTTTCAACTTCAGCATCAGTCCTTCCAATAAATATTCAGGACTGATTTTCTTTAGGATTAACTGGTTGGATCTCCTTGCAGTCCAAGGGACTTTCAAGTCTTCTCAATACCACAATTCAAAAGCATCAATTCTTTGGCGTTCAGCTTTCTTTATAGTCCAACTCTCACATCCATACGTGACTACTGAAAAAACCATATCTTTGACTAAATGGATCTCTGTTGGTAAAGTAATGTGTCTGCTTTTTAATATGATGTCTAGGCTGGTCATAGCTTTTCTTCCAAGGAGCAAGTGTCTTTTAATTTCATGGCTGCAGTCACCATCTGCAGTGATTTTGGAGTCCCCCAAAATAGTCTCTCACTGTTTCCCTTATTTCCCCATGTATTTGCCATGAAGTGAAGGGACCGGATGCCATGATCTTAGTTTTCTGAATGTTGAGCTTTAAGCCAACTTTTTCACTCTCCTCTTTCGCTTTCATCAAGAGGCTCTTTAGTTCTTCTTCACTTTCTGCCATGAGTGTGGTGTCATCTACATATCTGAGGTTATTGATATTTCTCCCAGCAATCTTGATTCCAGCTTGTGCTTCATATAGCCCAGCATTTCGCATGATGTACTCTGCATGTAAATTAAATAAGCAGGGTAACAGTATACAGTCTTGATGTACTTCTTTCCCGATTTGGAACCAATCTGTTGTTCCATGTCCAGTTCTAACTGTTGCTTCTTGACCTGCATACAGATTTCTCAGGATGCAGGTCAGGTGGTTGGTATTCCCGTCCCTTGCAGAATTTTCCACAGTTTGTTGTGATCCACACAGTCAAAGTTTTGGAGTAGTCAGTAAAGCAAAAGTGATGTTTTTCTGGAACTCTTCTTGCTTTTTCAATGATCCAGTGGATGTTGGCAATTTTATCTCTGGTTCCTCTTCCTTTTCTGAATCCAACTTGAACATTTGGAAGTTCACAGTTTACATACTATTGAAGCCTGGCTTGGAGAATTTTGAGCATTCCTTTGCTAGCTTATGAGATGAGTGCAATTGTGCGATAGTTTGAACATTCTTTGACATTGCCTTTCTTTGGGATTGGAACTATACTTTTTAGCTATCTAGCTGTTGGTATATTTGATATTGGGGCTTCCCTGATGCCTCAGTGGTAAAGAATCCATCTACGAATACAGGAGATTCAGATTCTATTCTTGGGTCTAGAAGATCCCCTGGAGAGGAAATGGTAACCCACTCCAGTATTCTTGCCTGGGAGATTGCACAGACAGAGGAGCCTGGAGGGCTATAGTCCATGGGGTCACGAAAGAGTCAGACATTACTTAGTAACTAAAAAACATTTGATATTCCTTCGGTTTGTAAGATGATTTTGTCCTTGTACTGATTTGTGCCATTAAATCTTGAGTGTTTTTGACCCAAAATTGTATTTTTAAAAGATAAGACATGATCAATAATCATTGTTATGTTTATAAAGAGCTTATCTTCTCCCTGCCATTTCACACACACATTTGGTCCACATTCTCCTACAAATCATTGTCTGTATATACTATAAACTCAAATTTCAAATATGAATCTAAGTGAAACAGTGTTTTTAAAAAGGCTACTTCTTTCATTCATTTCAGATAATTAAATAATAAAGGAAAAAACTCAGAGCTCATTTAAATATCTGAATTTGCTTAGTTCAACCAACACAAAGGGAAATGATCAGTGACCCACATGTTTTACTATGATTTGTTCTATGAGAGTGAGTCATCCAAAATTGCAGCCCTCTCTGTTAAGTAATTATGAAGCATTATTTGTAAGATGTTACTGAGAAAGCCAATGCATTCTAATAAGTCATGTAATGATTGAATGGTTTTTAAAAAGTGCGTCAAGAAACATATTGCATGGAATATTTGAAAAAGGGTAGTTGAACCAACACAATATAAAATCCACAGGTTATTTAGAGCCTGTTGAATATTTTGCATAAAGAAATTAAAATTGCAATTATTTATAAATTTATTTCTCCTTAGGGTTCAGTTAGTTGTTGCTATTGTTTCCTTGTTTTGTTCAGTCACTAATTCATATATTACTCTTTGTGACCCCATGGACTGCACTACTTCAGGCTTCCCTGTCCTCCTGTCTCCTAGAATTTGCTCAAATTCACGTCCACTGAGTCAGTGATGCTATCTAACCATCTTATCCTCTGCTGGCCCCTCTCCTTTCACCTTCAATCTTTTCCACCATCAGAATCTTTTCTAAAACAGTCTACTCTTTGCATAGGATGTTTCCTTGAAACAGACATAAAAACTTCAGGGAACCTTCTATGACTCTCACTTTTATTAAAATCCCTTATCAAGATTGCCCATATATGATGCTTTGAAATCATGTAATGGTTTGCTTTTCTCTGACAAAGGTAGAACAAAGAAATATAAGTTATTTTTATATACCTTGCAATTTTTCTAGCACATTTAAAATTTTATTTAAAAAAATCATAGAACTGCTAGGCAATTTGCACCCAGATCAAAGGATATGAATTTCTTGGCCAATCAAAATAGAAGTTTGGGGCATAAAATGTATTAAAGATTTGTATAGCTTTTACAAAGAGCCCTTTGAAGAAATTTACCCCCTACTTATGCGAAAAGTAGATTATGCGCAGAGAGGTTAAGTCATGTATCAGTTAAATTTTGCTATATAGCCATCAACAAAAAGCTCACTTGCATACAATAAAGAACTTATTTTCTCACATGTGTAGGGTTCAAATGAATTAGATTGGGCTTGGTTCAGGATTCTTGCTAGTATCTGCTGGAATCACTCATGTATCTACTGGCTGACCATTGCCTCCGTCCTAGGCTGGGCTTGGTTGATGTATCTTAGTTGTGACAGCTCTGCTGATGCATGTTTCTCAGCTTTTCTGTGGAACCAACAGTCTAATCTAGGCATATCCTTCTCATGTCAATGGCTAAGGTGCTTAAAGGACAACAGAAACATACAGGGTCCCTTAAAATTAGGTTGGCAACTAATCTCTTGCAAATCAGAATGACTTCTGATTCATTCTGTTGGAAAAAGCAAGTTACATAGGGTGATCAAGGTACTTCATCCTTATAGGAAGAACTTAAAAATCTGCTTGACAGCAAAGTGAATAAAGAGAGAATGAATAGTCAGGACCATAAATGCATTTAATATGTCATGTCATTTTGCCTTAGGTCCTGCAAATAGTGACTAGCTGAGGTAGGTCAGGAGCATAAGCTTCTTTAGGCATCTGCTTTCTTCGTGATTCCTGAGAAAGGTTTTAGTGTTTCCTCCTGACTTGCTCTGGTCAGAGGCTTTTCTGATGGTATTTGAATGTCTGCATCTACATTTTAGTTTCTCCCTATTATAAGAATAAAGCAAAACAGATTCAGACGATGGTATCAACTTCCATTTGCCTCCCTGCAGCTGGGTGATCACATGCTGCTGTACTTGATGCTGTACTGAGAGAATCAGAGAAAAATGATAATCTGTCAAGTATATTTTGTCATCTTTATCTTACTGCCTCTGATTGCTCTGCCCAAGTTCTCATTCATGAGCAATAGATGGTATCATCTATTGTTATTCTTAGATGATATGAAGAAAATAGGCCCAGTCTACTTATGTTGTTATGTTTACAATTTATTGTGCATTTAACATTTACTGGGGCAGTGTATGAATTTAGAACACAAAGACTATTGTTTTTTGCTATTTTGTTTTTTCTTAGTCAATTACCATTTGAGGATACATAATTACTACATTTGGAACATTGTATTAAATAAAATATGTCATTTCGTCACATTTTAAGTGTGTTCTGTATTTGCACTTTAGTAGAGTGAAGAGACAACTTTTATTAGTGGTAAGAAATAGGTCTTATTGATACATATACGTAGACTGTACTGCTAAAAGCATGACAAATGATCAGTTGTCTTGATGGTGGTTTGATATTATTAACATAAATATTTTGTGCTTCTGTCTCCTAGCAGCAAGTATATCATAATACTAGTTAGGCAAAATCCTTACTATAATGCAAATATTCTGTGTGTTTTTTTCTAACGCTACTTCTTTTTTTTTTCCTTGAAAAAATGATTAATTTCATGGAACTTGTTTAACCAGAAAGTTACATGGAAATCAGAATTTTACTAGAATGATTCTATTACTGTATTTTCACTAGTAAATGTGTTTAGAGGCTCAAGTAGAGCATGTGTGGTTTTGTTTGCACACAGTTGTAAATCTTTTATATACATCTCTTGTTGGCATATACTGGAAAATCAAACTGCCCCAGAAGTCTCCCTCTCTTTCCTTGCTTCCCCAAGGCATAGGACAAGATACCCTTGTGGAGTCATTTGGTTAGTACATTTGGTGAGTACTGCCCCAGGTTCTGGTGTGTTCTTGGTTATTTTGTTTGTGTGGTTATTTGTTGTCATTGTGAGAGTGGCTTCTGCACATGTTATGTAATTGATCAAAATTACTGAAGGCTTTCATACATGGGTTAGTGGGTTTCATCATCCTTGTATACAATCTGTACCATTTCCTCCATCCCCATTTTTTCCCCAGAATGTCTTTAAAGAAACAAACAAGCAAACAAATTTTAATTTCATTATGCCATTGCCTGCATAGCCCTTTTAGCTCAGCTCCTTCTCTAGCAGTTACATTCAAAGATAAAGTCTACTCCCTAGAATGAAACAGCTCCACACATACTTTGCAAAGCTGATTCCATGTGAGTCCCTAACAAAAATATCTCTACTTTATCATTAATTTATGGCAGGCTGATTTTAATAAAAGTGTTATTATTTATTACCTAAAATTATTTGTATAAGATTAAAGAATACAGATTAATCATAAAACTGGAAATAATAAAATAAATATCACCTATAATTCCAACAATTTGGAGTGGTTTTTTTTTTTTGGTCATATTTTCATTCTTTACTTTTTCATTGTATTTTTCTCCAAAATTTTATTATAAAAGCTGCATACCTCTTGAAAAGCTATAGGAATTTTACAGTGAACATCTATTTACCTAGAGTCCACCATTAATGTTTTACCATATGTACTTTTTCACATATCTAAAACTTACCACTCATGTATGCATCCATCAATCATCTTCTATTTGATGCATTTCAAAGTAAATTGCTGACATTAGTACACATAATTGCAGAGCAGTTATGGGTTAGTTAGAAGTTTTAAGTGAGATGAGAAGGTCCATCAGAAAATGGACACGTCTATCTGACACTGTAGGCTTTCCTAAATAGTAATAATGTTTCCATAAATACACTTAAGGTGTCAGACTACATGTCCTCATTTTTAGTTTGGAAATCAGTCCCCGTAGGACATATCTTGGGCATAGGGACACATCAGAGTTTTCAAAAGCTAGGTGATGGAATGCGGGCCATTCTACCCTAACCAAGCTAAATCCTAGTGAAATAAACAAAAGAGGTGTCTTTTCTCATTGACCCATCTACCCTTAATTGGTGACAACTTAAGTGGCAGCAAGAATAAAACGAATGAGGTGCTCTTCCTACCAGATATAAACATGGAACACTTTTAAGATTTTACTTACTTTGAAAAAAAGATTTTTTTGACCTGTTTGCTTTATTACTTGCTTCTAAACTTATTATTTTCAATTTAGCAATAAAAAATATCGCTTCTGCCTTCACCTTTTCACTTCAAGGATGTATTCTTGACCTGGTGTGTATGGATCTGTGGATCCCCTGAAAATTTTCTGTATAAATATATGCATATGCAGGAAAGTCTATGGTTTTTATCAGATTCCAAAGGCATCTAATCCATAAGACTGGGAGAACAGCTTGTTTGAATCCTGTACCCATGTAAAAGGCACAGTTAGGTACGCAGAGGATCAAATAAGATAGAACCCGTGTTTAGAGATATACTGTATTTTCCTAGACATTTTTTAAGGAGCAAAAATTGGATGTTGGTAATAGTAAAGAATTATAATAAGGACACGAGATATCTGCATTTGATTATTTCTGGAGTACATCCTTTAATATGAAAGCTAGAAAATGTATGACCTCCAGAGCCTCTGTTAATGCCAGTTTGAGAGGAAGTACTTTCACTGAAAATATTATTTCCACTGGATCCGCTTATTCCTTTAACTAGCTAGTATATATTAGGGATTTGGGTATTATAATGTTCCTCTGTCACAGCTCAATTTTGTGCCACCATTTCATTCCTCCCTTCAATGTCTGATAATGAATGTAACCCTTTATTTGTTTTCACTGCTTACTTTCCCATTCAAAATTATTCTCAGGCTGCACTCCAGAGTGGAGAAACCAAATAGAGATAAGCTTTTGATGATCAACAAAGTAGACACAGATGGTGCAGGATATAGCAGTAGTTTTCAGAAGCAATTTACACAATTCTAATTCTTTTACTGTTTCTAATGTCATGTTTACCTGAACTAATTCTTCCTCTTATTATTCATTCTCTATAAATACACTCCTATTTTATTTGTAAGTGCTCCAAAAATATGCCATATAAAAAGATTACAAGAGCACTTCTGATTCACTAAAAGGAAGTAATTTGTTATGAATTGGGAGGTTGAGTTTAAAGAGAAAATGGATTGTAAAAACCTTTTTTAAGGAAGACTTTTTCTTATAGAGAGAAATTGGCTGCCTTATGAAAACTTGAGATATTAAAGAAAAGCTATTTTACAGAAGGAAGTGAGGTGTAAATAGAGATTTTGAGTGTTTTTTTTTTTTCTTTAGAGGGCATTTGTAAAATTTTGGCTATTCAGAACTTTTGGTGGAATACATCTTTCTACCTAGACAGTGTATGTGTTAGTTGCTCAGTCGTGTCCAACTCTTTGAGACCCCATGGGTCGTAGTCCGCATGACTTCTCTGTGCATGGAATTTTCCAGGCAAGAATACCAGAGTGGGTTGTCATTTCCTTCTCCAGGGGATCTTCCTGACCCAGGGATAGAGCCAATGTCTCTTAAACAGGGAGGAAACCGAAGAGGAAGTTAACAAACTTAAGGACTTATTATTTTATATATAAGTTCTGCCATTCAACATTTATATATAACTTCTGCATCTCAACAGTATTTAATGTGTCTTTTCATTTTTTCTATGTTTTATATGGATACCACTACATAAAGACTATATGACACTATGTGATTATGTTTATTTTAATGCAAGGGTTTAAAAATCATCTCTACTGTGGAAGTCATGTGATCACATTCATGCCATCATTTGTTACTAAATTTAGCATGCCCTGTGGTAAACATCTTGACTATCTCAATGATTTATAAAGTTATCTATATTAAAAGTGTCCTTCTTAAATTGTGTAGCTTTTAAGAGTAGAATCAATTATAGATATACCATTAATGAATAATCAATAAAGTCCTCTGTAAAGCCTCCTGGTTCATTATTATTCCAGTTATGCCTTTGTTTTGTTTTGCTTTAGTATTAGTGGCTTGAAAGAAAGGTATTATGGCCCTGTTAACATCTCAGATTTATGGAATTAGCTCTTGTTTAACATTGATGGCTAGAAGGTTATTATTAACTTGCTTTGAGTCATTGCAGGAAGTCGGATTGGGGGAAATCTTGTTTATCATGGTTCATATATTATGTATGGGGTTAAAAATCCAAGATCTATATTTAAAAATTAAATTGAGTGCACAGATACTTTTCTCAAATAGAAAACTATAGATTAATTAGATAATTTTAAATTATTTTAAATAATAAAAAATTTTAACCCTAAACTTCTGTGCTTATTTTTAAATTTGACTTGGGTTTAGTTTATTTAAATGATATTAATGCAATGATCAAATAAAACATTGTGATGCCTACTTGTCTGGATATCCCCCAAGAGGCTTCATGGTGTGCCATTACCTTAACAAATTTACTATGGGCCCATATCTGTTCCTCAGCCTTAAAAGTTCTAAAGTTTACTTTTGTCAATTCTAAAGTTTACTTTTGTCAGAAGCCGCTCATAACAGGTTGGTTTCTTGACATTTAAATCAAGCTGTTTACTAATTTCCCCCAGGTAGGTCATTATGATATCGATCAGAATTCCTATGTTGGTAAGAGCAGCACATTTTCCTATTAAGTACCTGCACAGATATTTTCCTATAAAGTAACATTCATAGTCAGAAGATTACCAGGTCAGCATGCATTCGGGAATAGCAGGAGTCCTGTAACAGAGAGGCTTACTAGTATCAGACATGCTTACTAGTATCAGACAAAGATAGTTTGAAATTTCCATCTAGAATTATCGTTAGGTAGAGATCTTTGCCATATGCAAACTCCTTGAGGGTGGGGGCCAATGTGGATCTTGTTCACTGCTACCTCTTCAGCACATAGTATGGCATCTAGAATATAATATGTAATCAAAAAATGTCACTGAATGAAAGAATGGGACGATAATACTGTGTGTTAGCCAAGACACCCTGTCCTAATGTTTCAGTGGGCTATGCCAACAAGTACTTTTTGTTATTCTTTTAATACTAATCCAATTCCATTGTTACTTACCTTTTGTTTCATAGATAGATGAATATCTTTTGTTTGATTTTCCTATTGCCTAAGAATGACTCTAACCCTTTAAAGAAAATTGTTAAATCCCTGATACATTTTGTTATATGTTAGTTTGTCATTTACCTTAACTTCTCAAATTCTTGGGAGTAATTCTCTCTTGCTCTCTCTCTCTCTCTTTTTTTTTTTTTCTTTTTCTTAATTTGTAGTCCAGTGGCTTGGACAGTGGCATTACATGAGTTTGATTTTGAATTCAGACTTCCCTGTTATGAATCATATAATTTTGAATGAGCTATTTCATCTCTTTGAGCTTCATTTTCAGTTTAGGTCAGTCACTCAGTTGTGTAAGACCCTTTGCGACCCCATGGACTGCAGCACGTCAGGCTTCCCTGTCCGTCACCAACTCCCGGAGTCCACTCAAACCCATGTCCATCAAGTTGGTGATGCCATCTAACCACACCTCATCCTCTGTCGTGCCCTTTGCCTCCCGCTTTCAATCTTTCCCAATATCAGGGTCTTTTCCAATGAGTCATTCTTTGCATCAGGTGGCCAAAGTACTGGAGTTTCAGCTTCAGCATCAGTCCTTCCAATGAATATTCAGGACTGATTTCCTTTAGGACTGACTGGTTTGATCTCCCTGCAGTCCAAGGGACTCTCAAGAGTCTTCTCCTACAGCATAGTTCAAAAGCATCAATTCTTCAGCTTTATAGCTGAAGACTATTCTTCTTTATAGTCTAACTCTCACATCCATACATGACTACTGGAAAAACCAAAGCTTTGACTAGACGGATTTTTGTTGGCAAAGTAATGTCTCTGCTTTTTAATATGCTGTCTACGTTGGTCATAGGTTTTCTTCCAAGGAGCAAGCATCTTTTAATTTCGTGGCTGCAGTCACTGCATCATCTGCAGTGATTTTGGAGCCCAAAAGAATAAAGTCTGTCACTATTTCCACTGTTTCCCCATCTCTTTGCCATGAAGTGATAGGACCAGATGCCATGATCTTAGTTTTCTGAATGTTGAGTTTTAAGCCAACTTTTTCATTCTCCTCTTTCACTTTCATCAACAGGCTCTTTAGTTCTTTGCTTTCTGCCATGAGTGTGATATCCTCTGCATATCTGAGGTTATTGATATTTCTCCTGGCAATCTTGATTCCAGCTTGTGCTTCATCCAGCTTGGCATTTTGCATGATGTACGCTGCATATAAGTTTAATAAGCAGGGTGACAACATACAGCCGTGATGTACTCCTTTATAAAATATGATTAACATAGTTCTGGTACAAGTTAAATAGTATGGCATGTACTGAGCAACAGAGGATCTAACACACTGTAAAGACTCAATAAGTTATACATCAGTATTGTTATAGATGTTGTCTAGTATCCTTGCAAATGGCCAATACTGATATGACTACAAGCTCTGCATTTATAATATGCTTTCACTTTGTACTCCAAAAGAAGTACAAAAGTAAGCAGAAGCCTAGAAACTAGTTGTATCCTGGGGAGAAGTACTAGAAGCAATGCCTCAGAGAGAAAGAGTAAGGTAAAGTTTTTCAGGTATAAAAAAGGATCAGGGGAAACTGAACAACCAATTTTGATGTTTTTAATTTAAACCACAGTGGCACCAAAATGAAGTGTTTCATGGTTCTGTCTCAGCTATGTGAATAGAATTTGAATTCCATAGGTTAGGAACCATTGTATTTCTTGTATACAGCTAGTTTGTGGGGGTCACATATAGTGGAAACTCAAAAAATGTTTTTTAATTAAAAAATGAATACCCGTGGGCAAAATTTTGAAATGAGGCTGTTTATATAATGTTAATTCTGCAGTCTTAAAGATCTTTTTTTGTCTTCCTAACATTTACTTTGTATTTAATATTTAAATTGTTTAATCCATCAACTGCTGTGCCAGAACCATGCATTCTCAATGTAGATTATTCTCAAATGATCTACACTTACACACTTAAGTTTGAAGAGTGAGTGTAGCAACCAAGTGAGGCTGCATCTGATTGCAGTTTCACTCAACTGTCACCTTCTTAGATTTTCCCAGCCACCCTGTCTAAAAATAGCTCCATTTCATCACTGTCACAGACCTATACCTATCTTTATGTCACTCTATTTTTCTTACCTTTTATCACAACCTAGTTTTATAACTTATTTTTTACTCTTAGTCACTGGATGATAAGCTGTGTGGGGGAAGGGGCTTTGCTTTGTTCTCAGCTATATACCTGGAACATAGAATAGCCGCTGGCCCATGTTAGGCCCTCAATAAATATATGCAGAATAGAGCAATGAATGGACTCAGAGCTAACAAATGTATAGACTGTACTGAAGACAAAGCCACTGAGTATCACTATTTCACAGCAAACATAGTTTGAGCTCTAATTTTCTTGAAGATATCTCTAGTCTTTCCCATTCTACTGGTTTCCTCTATTTCTTTGCATTGATCACTTAGGAAGGGTTTCTTATTTCTCCTTGCTATTCTTTGGAACTCTGCATTCAGATGGGTGTATCATTCATTTTCTCCTTTGCCTTTCACTTCTTTTCTTGTGTCAGATATTTGTTAGGCATCCCCAGACAACCATTTTGGCTTTTTGCATTTCTTTACCTTTGGGATAGTTTTCATCACTGCCTCCTGTACAGTGTTATGAATCTCTGTGTATAGTCCTTCATGCACTCTGTCCATCAGATCTAATCCCTTGAATTTATTTGTCACTTTCACTGTATAATCATAAGGGGTTTGATTTAAGTCACACCACAATGGCCTAAGATGTGCACAATAAAGGACAAAAATAGTATGGACCTAATAGAAGCAGAAGACATTAAGAAGAGGTGCCAAGAATACACAGAAGAACTATAGAAAAAAAGATCTTAATGACCCAGATTATCAGAATGCTGTATTCATTCACCTAGAGCCAGACATCCTGTACTAAAAAGTGAAGTGGGCCTCAGGAAGCTTCACTATTGAACAAAGCTAGTGCACGTGATGGAATTCCAAATTAATTATTTCAAAACCTAAGAGATGATGAAGGTGATGGAATACCAGTTAAGCTATTTCAAATCCTGAAAGATGATGTTGTGAAAGTGCTGCACTCAATATGCCAGCAAATTTGGAAAACTTAGCAGTGGCCACAGGACTGGAAAAGGTCAGTTTTCATTCCAATCCCAAAGAAAGGCAATGCCAAAGAATGTTCAAACTACTGCACAATTGCACTCATTTCAATGCTAGTGACAATGCTCAAAATTCTCTAAGCTAGTCTTCAACAATACCTGAGCCATGAACTTCCAGATGTTGAAGCTGGATTTTGAAAAGGCAAAGGAACTAGAGATCAAATTGCCAATATTTGTTGGATCATATAAAAAGCAACAGACTTCCAGGAAAACATCTAGTTTTGCTTCATTGACTCTCCCAAAGCCTTTGACTATGTGTATCACAACAAACTGGAAAATTTTAAAAGATATTGGAATACCAGAGTACCTTAGTGGCCTCCTGAGAAACCTGTGTGCATGTCAATAAGTAACAATTTGAACTGGACAATGAACAGACTGGTTCCAAATAGGGAAAGTAGTTCGTCCAGGCTGTATATTGTCACCCTGCTATTTAACTTATGCAGAATAGATCATGTGAAATGCTGGGCTGGATGAAGCACAAGCTGGAATCAAGAGTCCTGGAAGAAATATCAGTAACTTCTGATATGCACATGCTACCATCCTTATGGCAGAAAGCAAAGAACTAAAGAGCCTTTTGATGAAAGTGAAAGAGGAGAGTGAAGAAGTTGGCTTTAAATTCAACATTAAAAAAACTAAGATTATGGCTTCTGGCCCTATCAGTTCATGGCAAATAGGGAAACAGTGGAAGCAGCGACAAACTTTACTTTCTTTTGCTCGTAAATCACTGCAGATGGTGACTGAAGTAGGAAGAAATCTAGCCACTGTATTAAAAAGCAATGACATTTCTTTGCCAGCAGAGGTCCGTATAGTCAAAGCTATGGTTTTTCAAGTCCTCATGTATAGTTGTTGGACCATAAGGAAGGTTGAGCACTGAAGAATTGATGCTTTTGAACTGTGGTGTTGGGGAAGACTCTTGAGAGTCCCTTGGATAGCAAGAAGATCCAACCAGTCCATCCTAAGAGAGATCACTGTAGTGCTTTGTGTTAAAAATCACTGTATTTGCATCATTAATCTTATCATTCTGCTCAGTGTTTCTTCAAAGCCTGAAGTGGAAGTTGTATTTTAAATATTAAAACAAATCTTCAGTGAGCTATTACTTAAATACTGTCATGTTGATTGAGGTTGAGAATCTCTTTAAAGAGGCATTTCCTATTACTTTTGGAGGCAGAAAGTCTTTAATTTTGAAAAGGTTAAATATATCAACATAAAAGCAATAAAGTCTCAAGAATTCACTTACTTCCAGGTAAATTGTACTAAGATATTCTCAACAGTGAAAAGGCAATTTTTTTTTTTTCCTAACAAATCTCCAAGACAGTGATTCTGAAATCTGTTCAGGAGTCCCTTCACTGTATTTTCTGATTTTATGTTACTGAGTATATTTCTTTCTATTGAGTATATTTCTTTCTGTTTCATCCTTATTGAAGCTTAAGATAAATGCATTTCCTCACCCACCGCCCCCATATTCTCCAATGACTACAAAGGCTAATTTGCTTCTCAGCCCTCTTCCTTCAAGCAAATCAATTTTATTTTGATTAAACTCTATTAGTGCATATCCACCTTAGCACCATTGCTATATACAGGACTCTCTTCTAAACAAGGCATCAGAGAAAAACTAGATACACAGAGGAGGTCTAATCATGAACCTAACAGAGAATATTAACAAAACCTAAATTTAAAACTCTAGAGCTTTAGTCTTGGAGGGACAGTATTCAGTCCTGAATATTCATTGGAAGGGCTGATGCTGAAGCTGAAACACCAGTACTTTGTCCACTTGATGTAAAGAGCCAACTAACTATAAAAGACCCTGATCCTGGGAAAGATTGAAGGTAGGAGGAAAAGCGCATGCCAGAGGACAAGATGGTTAGATGGCATCACTGACTCAATGGGCATGAGTCTGAGTAAACTCTGGGAGTTGGTGATGGACAGGGAGCCCTGGCACGCTGCAGTCCATGGAGTAGCAAAGGGTTGGACATGACTGAGCGACTTCACTTCACTTATACAACTATAAGTTAGTTGAAATTTACATTTAAGCTCACTCTTGCCTGGAAAATCCCATGGGTGGAGGAGCTTGGTAGGCTGCAGTCCATGGGGTCGCTCAGAGTCAGACATGACTGAGTGACTTCACTTTCACTTTTCACTTTCATGCATTGGAGAAGGAAATGGCAACCCACTCCAGTGTTCTTGCCTGGAGAATCCCAGGGACAGGGGAGCCTGGTGGGCTGCCGTCTATGCGGTCACACAGAGTTGGACACGACTGAAGTGATTTAGCAGCAGCAGCAGCAGCAGATTATACTGTCACCCCACTCCAGTACTCTTGCCTGAAAAATCCAATGGACGGAGAAGCCTGGTGCGTTGCTAAGGGTCGGATACGACTCAGTGACTTCACTTTCACTTTTCACTTTCCTGCATTGGAGAAGAAAATGGCAACCCACTCCAGTGTTCTTGCCTGGAGAATCCCAGGGGCAGGGGAGCCTGGTGGGCTGCCGTCTATGGGGTCGCACAGAGTCAGACACGACTGAAGCGACTTAGCAGCAACAGCAGCATATTATACTGTGTTAGTTTTAAGAACTGCATTCTAGATTGCTTCATTGCTTGGGAGAAATGTTTTCCTTTATATTTCTAAATGTTGAATTCATTTTACACTTTAAGATGTATCTTTAATGATGCCAGTGTCAACAGTTATTTTGTCCACACCCCACCCTTCTCTTTTTTCTCTAACTTCAGCTTAAGAAAATGATACTGAATTGTTTACTAATTTGGCTTAATTTTTATTGCACCTCATTTTCTTTACAAAATATAGGTGCTATAGGAAAGATTTGTGAATCTAACTACTTCCATCTTTTTAGGTCAATCCAGATGGAGACAGATACATTTCAATGTAGCATTTGTGGATAAAATAGCTTGATATACTCAGAAATCTTAAACCTATTTCAAACCTATTGATAACATTTAGTTTTTCAAACACTGAAATGACAGCTGAAAATATGAAATGGTACTATATCTAGTCCCTTCTTTATTTCTGTGAAATATAGATTGTTGTGAAATCATTCCTAAGGTCTAAGATATACTGCACAATCAGAATCCACCCAATTCATGGGTTATATCTTGGTTAGATGACCATATTATGCCTGTGTACTGATTAAGTGATTAGCTAGTGTCAGTAGTTAAACATCATGTTGATTCCCACAATCAACTAATATGAACAAAAATCAATTTATCTGAGAGAATATTTTTCACCTTTAAATAAAGATGATTATTATTAAGTTAGGTTCTTATCCAAGTTATCTTTTAACAGTAATATTAACTTCCCTGTAAGTTTTTAAAAATAGGTATATTCGAAAATCTTTGAAGACAATGACAGAATCCTCCATAAAGGAAATTGGAGTCTAACAGGCTATCCGATAAGATCTACAGGTGATTGCCTGTAGGGCTGAGCTTCCAAGATTAGGGAGTGTCACATTTAATGTTTCTCTCCAGCATTCAGCCTAGTATATGGCACATATTTAGAGACCAATAGACGGTTGTAGAGTAAAGGTTATGTGCTGTGACAGCCACTATAAAAAAAAAAAAAAAAAGCAGCGGGAGTTCTAGAAAAGGAGCAGTGTATTAACCCGATTTGTTCAAAACCTGAGGTCAAAATAGTGGTGACTTTTTAGTACTCAGAAACCCAAACTCAAGCATGAGCCATTTTTAGGTCTTTTAGTTCATCTTTGGATTCACATATCAATTACTATAGTAACTTGGACCCTAAGCGTCATGAGCATTAATAGTCTAAAAATTGGTAAGTTGTTAACCACCCCCCATACTTTTCCGAAAGTTTTGTAATCACCCTTTGGCCCAATAAAGATGTCCTATTAGCCACTTTTTATTCATAAATTCTGAATTTTTTTTCTTTTTATATTTCAAGAAACCTAGTTCAATATGATATTATTTGGTGATTATAACATTCCTCCCTGGGCTTCCCTGGTGGCTCATCAGTAAAGAATCCACCTGTAATGCAGGAGATGTCTTTAAGAGACACTGGTTTAATCCCTGGGTTAGGAAGATCCCCTGAAGAAGGAAATGGTAAACCACTGCAGTATTCTTGCCTGGAAAATCCCATGTACAGAGGAACCTGGCAGGCTACAGTTTCTGGGGTCGCGAAAGAGTCAAACATGACTTAGCGACTAAACAGCAACAACACTCCTCCCCAGTTGGCTCAAGAGTCTGTAGTATCACTCACTGAATCTCCTGACATCCTTCTGAAATAAGATGACTTAAATGGCAAGGTCTATTATCCACATTTTACACTGATGCAGAAGTTGAAATTCAAAGTTAAGTGATCTGTCCTGTTCCGACCAGGAGTGTGTTGGCATATCTCAGTGTAAACGCCGGAGTGCTGGAATTGCCCTACCAGACACATTATGTTCTAGGAAAATGTTTCAGAACTATTACCCAGCACCTCAAAGAGACTTCCCTGATTAGCCTACCTTTCTTCCTCCTCCTCAACAGGAGCAACAGAACAAAAGACCAGAAGGAATCCAAAACTAAATGAGGGCTCCCATACTTTTACACAGGTTTTCATATTGCTGGGTTCTTTAAAACGCTCCATCAGTTTCCTGACTCTACTTGTTTCTAATGTAACTGGGCCCTGCATTTGTAATCTTCCATTCTTCAATTTCCTGTCATCTAAAATTATACCAATCATAGGTGATCACTATCCTCATGGTCTTCGATCTGCTTCTCATCTAAAATCCATCCTTTAGTAAAGCTCTTGCTTTTTTCAGTCTTCAGTCTGTGCGGTATATGAAGATGGCAATTATGCCTCTTTTTTTTGAACCCACACTTAGTGGCCTGGAGAGGAAGAGTGACGCCCTTGAGCAGTGTCACGAGTCCATACCCTTCTTCCCACATGCCACTGTGCTATGCCCCGACACCACCACCCTTTTATTCTTTGATATACTTTCGCTTTCTTTTCTTTCTGTTTGTCTCATCACACCTGTGTTTTCCTTCTTTGTCTTCTCTTTCACCACACAATAAAATAGAGACTCCTGAAAGTTGTCTCCTTGCCCTTCTGTGCTTGGTTCTGCTTTGCTTCACATGGCCACCTTATCTCCCTCTGTTGCTCCTTGCCCCCATGACTTCAGTCCCATTTCACCTGATCTATGCCCCGCACGTTGAATAAAGCTTTTACCTGCTCAGAAAACCTTAGGAACTTCCTGTCACATGCTAGAAGGAGTCAACACTTCCTGGTTTGACACTCCTGACTCTAATCAACACCTCCATGGCCTACAGCCATCTCTCATATTACCCTCCCACCTTCTGGCCAAGTTTTGTCATTGTCTGTTTCCTAACTCACTCTTCATCTTCTTGCTCTCATCCGTTTACTGGTTCTTCGTGCCTTTCTTAACTGCCCTGTACCCCATCTCCACATACCCAATTTATCCATTTTTCTAGAAACATCTTACCTTCATGATATTGTCATTGCTTCTCCCACCATGAAGCAGCCCCTTGTCAAGGTTTCGGGATGTGTGGTCAGAAACCTACCTGTGTCAGAATTGCTTTTGATTCTTAAATATACACATCCCCAGGCCTCAAGCCAGCCTACTATATTTAATTATCTAAAGATTAGGACCAGAAATCTATGTTTTTACCAAGCTTTCCATATTAATCTTATAGACATCAAGTTTATAGAACTACAACTGTATGTTCTAAGTTCTCAAATTGCACTTGTTTTTTTTTATTTAGGTACATTCAGGGGTTCCCTTTCATCATCATTATTTGTCTGTGTACTTTGTGAGTTCAATCTGAGAGTAGGCATATAACTTTAACATCAAAATAAATGCTGCTGCGTCAAAAATGCTCCTTGAATTTATTACATCTTTGATAAATATTGGTTGATTAAAAGAAGATGAGTGAAAACATTTCATTCACTAGTACCAAATTCCTCAAAATGATACAAAAATGTGAGGTGGATTGAAATAATATTAGAAAATCACTTAAAAGACTAACTATGTATTTCTAAGTATGTCTTATTCATCAACCACTGCAATGCTTAATGAGAGACCAGAGAGTCAGGAGGCTTGGGCTTTACTTTAAGTTTCTTTTTGACACTTTACTGAGTGCTCTTCCATAATTCTTTCAACATTCTTAGGTCTTTCTTTCCTTCCCTTTACTATAAGGTTCAACTAGATAAGCCAATTAAGTAATTCTATGATTGCATTATTCTATGATTAAGCTATGTGGTTTAAGTAGGGCTACAAGTTCTGATTTTAGGCTACTTCTGATTAGTCTTATTAAATAAAAGAACTTGCATTTAACTTTTGCCAGAGAGTTTCACAAAACAGAGTTTAAAACTCTGACAAATTGAGAAACAAATGTAGTTAAATGTCCGTAATACCATTTGTTTTAACTCAAATCACTTAGCAAAGGCTGTTTTAAGTATGTGTTAAATTTAGCCCGAGTCGTATTGCCTATATCATTAACCAATCCATTAAATTGACATTGAAACTGATATTTTGCCATTGTAATATTGTTCTCTGCCTGCAAATTAAGCTAGAATTCTGGGCTCTTCTGATGCTGGGATCTGAGATACATATATTGCTATGATTTCAGTTTAACCTCAGTGAACATGAAAATAGTGTCTTTCATGGAAGTTCTTTATTTTGGACCTTTCAAACACAGAAAGGTGACTAGCGATATGCTCTTAAAAATTATTTTAAAAATTGTTCTCATTTTTATATACTAGGTCCACTTTACTTTAAAACATGTTTCTATGCAGAAATATGACAAACATCATTGGACTATCCCCTTCTGATGTTGTCATTCTAGTTATATCATTTTTCCACAGTTCAAGTTTTAGTTTTACTGATGGATAATTAGATATGAGAGTAAAATTACATTGTTTTATTTCTGTATCATTACTACTATTCACACATTTGCTAGATTAAAGAGTATATTCAAATGAGTTAATGAATTATAGGTTTTAAGAGCAGAATGATCCATATTTGTTGAAGAAAATTCTACTCAATCTTCATTGGAAACATTAAAGAGTTATACCTTATTACACATAAATATTTCTTTAGGCCAAGATTTATTTTAGAAAATAAGTTTATGTAAATAATTTATTACCTAAAGGTAATGATGGATTATATAGTATATTTTATTAAATATAAATAATCCAACTGTGTTGTTTTTTTAATGACAGCTATTTGACCTAAATTTCTCAATCTGATTTCAGAATAGCATTATTTCAGTCTAGCTCACATTTTCCCCTTGTTTTGAATACAATAAAAATCATTATTTTCATCTTCTTTTATGTGTTTATGAATTAGACTTGGACATTCTGATATGCATAGAGTGCTAGCTAAAGAAGCTTATCTAAGTCAAGTCTTTAGTTTTAAAGACTTGAAAGTGTTTAGTCTGTTTAGTTTTAATACAATCAGTTTCTTAATGAAAAGCTATTACAGCACCTTCTCTGTAAATTCTTTACAGATTTCCTATAATTCAAAAAGCTGGGGAAATGTGGAATGAATGGGAATATATTTCATTACAAAATAGATAAAAACTGGAAGATTTCAAGACATTCATTTCAAACCCTACATCAAGCTGGAACCTACCTCTGTGATAAGGGGATATCTATCTTTTCCTTCCTAAAAATTAAAGTACCACATGACCCAAACATTGGGAACTATTCTCTTAACAAGGTAACTTTAAGGTACAGGCATACTAGTAATTTGTTTTGAAAAAGATATACAAGTATCAGTCACCTATAGAAGGAAATGGCAACTCATTCCAGAATTCTTGCCTGAAAATTCCATGGACAGAAGAGCCTGGCAGGCTATAGTCCATGAGGTCGCAAAAGAGTCAGATAGGACCGAGAGCACACACACATACAAATATCAGTAGGATTATTGGAGATTAATTCTTATGGTACTTCAGTCACTCTCCGATAGCTAGATATTGAGGGACATAATTTTTTTTTTTAACCATGGATATACAATTTTGTGCATCACTGCTTAGGTGACCTGAAAGAGATTATATAAAAACTCAAATGTATTATCAGAGAGGAGTCATCAGTGGAGAGGATCTGGTGCAGTATGGATAAGAGTAAAAATGTAAACAGAACACACAGATTCTATGTTCTCTTTCTTTGTTAATATAACACTGGTGTAGGCAATAATATAATTACTGAGTAAGAGGTAATGTCAAATGTTAGTTTTTTAAACATTAGGTCCAGATCTTTCTTCCAGTGCATTTTAGTTCCTCTGGAGAAGTGGTTATGTCCTGCATCTCCATTTCAGATTTTCAGCCAGTAGTATAATGATTCTCTTTACAGGCTGTCTTGCATTTAATCATAAAATTTTCCCAGAAGGAGCAGTTTAATGATCGAGTCGTCACAGTTGCTATTTTTTGTCCTTTTTTGTAACCACAGGTTAGATCCAGGGGATGTCCTTTTGATCTTCCTTACCTCTGAGAAAACAACAGTTGATTATTTGGTTTTCTGATGAGGAAAGAGATGCTCTTTTAAAGCTTATGCTTTAGAAATTAACCTCCTTGGGCTTTGAATGAAACAATTTCTCCAGGGTATAAGGGATTCAGAAACATCTTTTCCCATGACAGTTGAGCATTAGTAAGCTGCATTGTATCTGGAGTCCTATTAAACTGGACCATTTTGAAAGTTCTCCATTATTTAAAGAGACAGTCTTATTCTGATATATAACTAATGTTGTGTGAATTATAAATTATGTATCTAAATAATTTATATAAAATAGAAACAATAAAAACATATACAATACAATTACTCATTTAAAGCATTGATTCGGGAATTGGCTGTCCAGATTTAAATCAGCAGTTCAGTTCAGTTCAGTCGTTCAGTTGTGTCCAACTCTTTGTGAGCCATGAACTGCAGCATGCCAGGCCTCCCTGTCCATCACCAACTCCCAGAGTTTACTCAAACTCATGTCTATTGAGTCAGTGATGCCATCCAGCCATCTCATCCTCTGTCGTCCCCTTCTCCTCCTGCCCCCAAACCCTCCCAGCATCAGAGTCTTTTCCAATGAGTCAACTATTCTCATGAGGTGGCCAAAGTAGTGGAGTTTCAGCTTTAGCATCGTTTCTTCCAAAGAAATCCCAGGGCTGATCTCCTTCAGAATGGACTGGTTGGATCTCCTTGCAGTCCAGGGGACTCTCAAGAGTCTTCTCAAACACCACAGTTCAAAAGCATCAATTCTTCGGTGCTCAACTTTCTTCACAGTCCAACTCTCACATCCATACATGACTGCTGGAAAAATCATAGCCTTGACTAGACGGACCTTTGTTGGCAAAGTAATGTCTGCTTTTCAATATGCTACTAGGTTGGTCATAACATACTTATCAACTGTTACCAAAATGGACAATAACTTTATCCCATTAAGAAAGGCATGATTTATTTATGACTTATGTGCAGTTGTGGAGAAGGAAATGGCAACCCACTCCAGTATTCTTGCCTGGAGAATCCCATGGACGGAGGAGCCTGGTAGGCTACAGTCCAGGGGGTCGCAAAGAGTTGGACATGACTGAGCAACTTCATTTCACTTTATGTGCAGTTAGATATATTTTGACATATTTACATAAGAAAAAACTTAACCTTCATTTTAGTTAATTTCATCTAACCACACTACTAAAATGATGTATGATTTGTGGAAACATGGAAATGAAACCACTTGAAGTATTTTGTAAAGGTTTTGAGTTTTTATTTAGTAACAGATAACTGAGTAGGTTTAACTAAACATTTATAATAATGAAGATTATAACCGGTAAGTAATAGAAAGTAAGAGTATAGTACAAACATTAATTTGGAGTTACCACTTTTATTGTTTATTTGAAGACAAAAGTCACTAACATCTACCACCTAGAAAAGATAGTCCAAATTAGATTATGTTCACAAGAGAGGTGTCTTTGGAGATTAAGTTCCCTATAACGGAACTATTGATAGTATTTCAGGCAGGCTCCTCATTTGTCAAGCAGCTGCTTTGGTGAGACAATTTTAACGCATAGAAAGAAAGAGCTACTGTTGTCAGCAGCAATGTTCTAAGCCCTTGTCACAACCTTTGTCTTTGAAAGTAAAACAAGAAATGTAGCACCTTGATTATTTTCTCCCTGGGAGAGCCTGTAGGAATCTCAGTAAACTGTAGTAATTCTATTTAAATGATTTTGTTTAACTTACTGTTTTCTATTCCTCACTCCTTCTTTTCTATAATAAATATACACTGATGACAATTTGGCTTTTATAAACCTTTGGAGAGCATAGTCATATGAAGCCTACCAACAAAATGTTTATTTGACAGTCAGTTACAATTATTTTCTTTTTCCCTACTTTTTCTTCCAAACTTCATGAAAGTAGTTTGAGAGTGTTGAGTTTATTATACAAGAAAAAATGTTTATGTATTATTCTATTTAGACATGCATTCATTGCAAGATTTCAAGTATTTAACATATTAGAATATATTAGAACTCATTGAACCACTGTGTCAGACTCATACACAATTTCACTTTTAGTTTTAACATTTTTTAGATTAATTAATTCACATAATAGGTGCAGGGAAATTGTCTCTGAGAATGTTGGAAAAATGGAAACAGAGATATTTTTAGGTAAATTTAGACATTCATTCTGTGAATTCACCACAGAAATAAGATTATCTGGTTTATCTGATGCTTTGGCTTCCCAGTATGTTCATTAAATTGTCAGTCTGCACTTTTCCAAATTGTGATGGAAACTCAGAATATAAAAGGACAATCCCATATCAAAATTTGAATTTTCCAGACCTGGTGAGACCCCACCATTCTTGGACAGTGTGACTAGTAGCTCTGTGCCTCCACTGAGCACTCGAGGGGCCAAAGTACTGAGACAGGCTGCACATGCTCCTATTTGGTGTGGCTAAATTGAAAAAATAGCCTCACTCCACAATGGGCATACACGGTAGAATTTCTTTCAGCCAGTCCTTAATCAAGCTGAAACAGTGTTAATAGTTTTTGTCATTTTCGGAATAGGCTTGATTCCTGAAGAGGAATCAGGTTCCCCTTGTTCTTCTTTCCATTAACTAATTCACTAATAGGGATTAAACTGATGATAAATGAGCAAGGCATTCTACTCTTTTCAAATGAGATAAACTGTGGGGGGGAAAAAAAAAACTGCGTAAAATAACTCAAATGAACATTTATGCAGGATTTATTATTACAGTGTTATCCTGGACTCACCCATGGAGAAGTAACCAGGCAATAATAAAAATCCATAATTAAAACTGAGTTTCGCTCTATTTACGAACATTATGACTATCGATAGCACTAGGACATTCTAACAGCCCAACTTTGTGCTGAGAAAAGTTATGTAACTTCTGATAGCCTTTGTTTCCTGATTAATACTGTAAAGGAATATTGTAAGAACTGAACTAAATAATAGCCGTAAAATTGGGTTTGACATATATGCGTGCATGCATGCATGCTAAGTCACTTCACTTGTGTCTGACTCTTTGCGACCCCGTGGACTGTAGCCAACCAGGCTCCTCTGTCCATATGATTCTCCAGGCAAGAATACTAGAGTGGGTTGTCAGGCCCTCCTCCAGGGGAATCTTGCCGACCCAGGGATCAAACCCATGTCTCTCATGTCTTCTGCATTGGCAGGTGTGTTCTTTACCACTTGTGCACTGTTGGAAGCCCAAGACATACATACTATGCACTAAATGAAAATTAATCTTTATTATTTATGTTTGAAATAGGCACTAGTATTTGTATTTTGATCTCCTCGTTGTCCAGGGAGACCTGGCAGGCTGCAGTCCATGGGGTCTCAAAGAGTCAGACACAACTTAGTGACTGAACAAGAATTCGTATTTTACAGAAAAGGAAGAGTATATTAGCACTCAGATAAGTTTACCCACTAGACTAAGGTCATGCACAGCTAAAATGTGGAAAGCTTCACAAGCTTCAGTAAGCACATGATTTGTATCAAAGTGATTTTGAAAAGGTTATGGAAATTTGTAATAAGTTCACCATAATAAGATCATGAAGCTGGTTTGCTAATCTTACCTGACTCAAATGTACTTAGTCCATTGATATGTATGATAATTTTCTTCTCCCAGATCTTGAACTCCTACTCAGTTGTGTATTTTTCCCATTTCTAATTTTAAATTTTGTAACATTTTACAATTTCAGAGTGTGTGTGTGTGTGTCTGTTGTGATATGTCATCAGAGGCCTTTTTGGGCTGTAAGTTCTAAATAAGGTTGGTTTACACTCCTATTCCTTGTCCCATGGAAAACCCAAAACCCTTCTCAGGCTTTCTCTAAACTCGCAGTGGGCTGTTCATTTTCATGGTCACCTGTCTTTAATTACCTCTTTCTATAGCTGTTTTCTTTTCTGCCTGTGTCCTGGCTATGTTATTTATTAAAATAAGGAAATCAGCCTCTTTTTAAAGTATGTGCCATGTGCAGAGTTCTGTAAAAATAAATGTATTTAGCAATGTGAATGTTGCTCACTTTAAGATGCAGAAAACAACAACTTAAAATTGGATCCTGTGCATCCCTAATTTTTTATTTCATCTCTCTTAAAAGCCATTCTATCTTGGTCTCTTTTCTTTCTTTCTTTTTTTTTTTTGTTTCCCACCATCCACTAAATTCTCATTAGTTTCCAATTTAGGAACAGTTCTGCCTTCTATTGCTTTCTGTTCTAATAACGCATGTTCTCAGACTCTCATATTTTGCTGCAAGCACATTGTCAAGATATCTTCCTAATCTTAGATAACACTTTTATCAGGGATTAACACGTTTAACATATACACACTATAATGGCAAAACATCTCAACTCTTCTTGGAACTAGGAGGGATGGAATTAAATAAATTAAATTAAGAAAGTGAAACAAGCCAAATTCACATTTGAAAGATGCTTCTGAGGAAAATGGGCTACAAATCTGAGCTCAGAAATTCTTTAAAAACATTTTTAACTCCTCATCTGTTACCCAACATGCACAGGGGCACACCTATTAGAATAACAGGAACAATTCCTTTTTTATCTCAGAAGCAAAGGGTAGCTGAATATGCAAAGCCCTTGTCTCAGATTAATTGATATATCAGGTAAAGGGCAATTTGATTTTGTGTAGAAGTGGTGAGTCTTTATATTCTAATTTGAATAAAATTTTTATTTCAAGATGTTCTACTTCTGAAAGCTCTGTGACAGGTTTAAAAATTCTAAATATTATGGCTTCAATAGACCTTTCTTCTGTATAGGACTTACATTTTGTGTTTATTTCCACGTTTTGGCTACAGTTGTTGGCCATACTTATGCCCTGGAAAAATGGCAATTATTTCAGATTTTTAACTATTTACGACAATATGTTCTTATTATTTAAGCATTGACTATGAAAATGAAGTAATTTTTGCTATTAGTACTATTATTTCATTTTACTTTAGTCTTTTGCCGCATCACTGTAGTGCTTTGTGTTAAATAATCACTGTATTTGCATCATTAATCTTATCATTCTGCTCAGTGTTTCTTCAAAGCTTAAACTGGAAGTTATATTTTAAATATTAAAACAAATCTTCAGTGAGCTATTACTTAAATACTATCATGTTGATTGAGGTTAAGAATCTCTTTAAAGAGGCATTTCCTATTGCTTTTGGTGGCAGAAAGTCTTTAATTTTGAACAGGTTAAATATATGATCATAAAACCAATAAAGTCTCAAGAAGTCACCTGCTTCTAGGTAAATTGTACCAAGATATTCTCAACAGTGAAGAGGCAAATTTTTTTTTTTTTTTTTCCCTAACAGATCTCCAAGACAGTGATTCTGAAATCTGTTCAGGAGTCCATTCACTGTATTTTCTGATTTATATTACTGAGTATATTTCTTTTTATTATTTCATCCTTATTGAAGCTTAAGATAAATGCATTTCCTCACCCTTCCCCCATTCTCCCAATGACTAAAGAAAAAGGCTAATTTGCTTCAAGCAAATCAATTTTATTTTGATTAAACTCTGTTAGTGAATAGCCACGCTAGCACCATTACTAAATACAGGACTCTCTCCTAAACAAGGCATCAGAGAAAAACTAAACACACAGAGGAGGTCTGATCGTAAACCTAACAGAGAATATTAACAAAACCTAAATGTAAAACTCTACAGCTTTAGTCTTGCAGGGACAATATGATTTCCTAGAAATAGAAAAGCTGACATTTGAAGCAATTTCATCAAAGCTCTTGCTATTCCCTCTTGGGTTCATAATGTGAGGCTGTTTTAAATCATTATGACCTCCATGCCTCAGCATCTTTGGAAAATTCGAAGCTACATGTTTAGCACCTGAAAGCCTTTGTATTTCCCTTCTAGGATGATGGAAATAAATTCCATATAAGCTTCATATTTTAGATATTTAGCTGATTTTACCTGGTTTGGGCTATTTGCTGACTGTGCATGGTTCTTGAATAACATGAATAACATACAAGAAATGTGCCCTGCTCCTTGGTACACAGGAAATGAGGATGCTCACAGTGCCTGCCTCCATGAGTTAGCTCAATAAATTTGAATTGCTCATTAGCGTTCCAATGCCTCATTGTTGCCTATATGTGAACAGCTTAAGTGAATAGGAATCAGATGGAGGGTGGGGGAGGACACGCAGAGATTTCACATAATTCCTGTTGCCAGAGAAACCATTTTCTTGCTGTCTGGGCATGTACCAAGTAGCTTAGATCAACTGGAGGCTCAGCACAACCCTTTCTGTGACTTTAGTAAAGAAAACAAACAGAAGGGGGAAATGCTTACAAAGAGAAGCAGAATCCAGCCTTAAAATGTTCTTTTAATTAGATGGTTTTGAAGACTGGCCTTTGAAACACCTTGTCCCCTCAGATAACTGATTCATCTGACTATGCATGTGTTTCTGTGCTTCATGTTGACTTATGTTTCTTTTTCTGCCTGTGTTTAGAAACCATGTTTTTATAGATGTTTACATACATTATACGTATGCATATTTACACAAGAGTATTATTTATCTTTTCCCCTCTCTTCCCACCTTCACCTCATACACCCCACAGCATGCAGCTGAGCTCTATTGAACACATGGGAAACTTTTCTCAGGGGATAAAATGAATATGGCAGTAACATAGTTTGCTCATCAAAGCTGAAAGAAATGACATAAACTGAGGAAATACATGAGAGTACACACCATGAATTCTATGTTCATTGATTTAACACTTGGATCTTTTTGATGAAGGATGTTTTTTAAGCATAAAGATGAGAAAATCATTTAGGAATAAACGATGTAAAATATTGTAAACACAGTTTCCCTTACATTTTCCCACATAAGTATGTACTGATTCTACTTCTGATTCTATGTAGGAAAAACAAGTAGTAGTGGTAGTAGTAACAACATTTATTGATTTATTCATTTATTTATTTATGACCCCTCTGAAAAGAGCTGTTTCACATGCTGGGAGACTTTTATTATTTTATCTTATTTTGTTTTCTTTGTTTCTTTTATTTTTATTTTTATTTTAATTTATTTAAAGATTTTGATAATGATTTTTTTTCCTTCGTATCCTTTGGAATAGAGATAATTGGTAGATATATTTGGCACGTAGAAACTTTATAAAGCAGTGTTCATTCATGAATTCCTTGATATATCTCACCTCATGTAGAGGTAACCTCTATTTGTGCTGCCTCTGCTTGTACAGTTTTAATCATAGTGTTTATGCCATTTATGTCACATGTTTTTCTTTAGTTTCTGCTCCACTAGTTCCATCAAATACACTAAGATTATAACTGTGTCCCATCTATATTCACAAATCTCACACCAAGCATAGAGCCCATATGTAACAAATACAGAAGAAATGTTTGCCGAAAAAATGAATCAATGAATGACACAGAATGTTACCTCATAGGAATTACTAATATGCACAAGATAACATTATACACTGGGAGTAAACTGGGAGATGAAATTCAAGGTTTCAAATCACCATGCCACAGTAATTGTTGAACATATTTCACATTTGTAGATATTCTAAGAAAAAATGGCAATATTGGAAAAAATATATTAAATAAAATCACAGGTTTTCAAATATAAGCTTATGTTTCCCAAATTGCAAAAATTTTTTGGAAGAAAGAATCCAAATACAAAATTTGTTTATTTATTTTAGTTTTTTCTAATTTCAGTCTCATTTTTTTCTTTTCCTCTGCATACTTCAGTCTTTATGCTAAAAATCTCCCTTTGCCTTCATAATTACTACATGCTAATTTCACCTGCCCTGGGTATATGGCCCAATTTGCATTCTAGTTTAATGACCCATCCTGTTTAGGCCAGCACATGTAGAAAATTGATGATAGGCTTTAAAGCACTCATACTAAAAATATTTAGATTTTATTTTGCTTTGACATTTATTTATCTTGTTTTCTGTTTATCTTACAGAAGGTGCAATAGTTTAATTTCAATCTTTGTTGGTTTCCACATTTTTTTTCAACTTTCTTTCAATTCTTTAAATCTGTCTTCTTACCTTTGACAATCAATTCGTCAGATCAAAGCATAAACTATTAAAGATCCCAGTGTAATAATCTCCGTCAATTCTGAATGTAGAGCTTGACAGTCAACACGATTTCTGAATTTGGCTTTACCAGCAAAAAAAAAAAAAATCTATTCCCTTTTACTCTTTTGTTGCATGTCTTGATGAAAATTCTAATTCCTGTTAAGCTCTTGATTCAAATTTTAATAAACTGAAGGACAGTGATTCTCCTCCCCAGTTAGCATAGCTGATGAAAGGGAAAGATATTGCAGCCTTAGCCTGCACTGGGAATCAACATCTTCTTGTGTTAGATCTTTTCATTATAAATGCAATTGACAGAGGTGTCTGTTATGAGCTATTTGTTATACAGTCTGTATAAATAGCTCTCATCATGTATAAGACAAGTCTAAATTTGTTTGGAAATAGCTTCTGAAGACACCCTGCCGTGGCTTCCTCCAGTTGTCAGGCTTGCATTCAGTGAGGGAGACAGACACTTGGAGCAACTTTAGCTAGTCATCTTCCTGTCAGCTTGAATGATGTGCATCACATTCAATTTAAATGATCCAGTCTAAGTGGAGACGTGGTTCACAGATAACCCTATACAACTCAGCAATATTTAGCCATTCTTCTGTGCTATCTAAGATAAATCTTGTTTTGGTTTCTCTTGGGGAGATCTTGCTTAGCTTCTTCAGTTGACACTGCCACTATTTCTGTTTCTTTTGATTCTAATTTGACTTGTCGTCCAGGGGAAGAAGGTTTTAAGACTCAAACATTCAATTGCCCCTTCTCTCTAAAGACTGGTGTGTATAAGAAAGATAGAAAGCTTAGGACTCTTCAAGTCCTTAGTCCCATATTTCTATTCAAATGAAAGTTTAAAAATGCATTTCAAAGTCGAATCTAAATGGTGTTTGGATTATCCACCATTTTGGATTATACACACCACTGCTCTCCATTACTGCAGGGAATTAAGAGCTTTCTGATATGACAAAACGTTCCCTTAAATGCTGACCCTGTCATCTATCAAACAAGAACTTTCAGAAGAACTTTAATGTGTGAAACTGACTGATTTAAATTCCACCTTCCTTCTTTACTCAATCTCTGGAGGAGATATTCAAAAGCAACAACATCCAACAAAGCACTTAGAAGGAGGAAAAGAAGATAAGCTAGGGACCTGGGTAGTGAAGACTCCCTATCAGTCCTTATAGTGGAAAACTTTTAACTCATAATTTCCAAGGGTCCTATCAGAAAATATGGCCTTATGGTAAAAATAAACACAATGAAAACAATCTGGTAAATATATAGAAGTGACAAAATTATAGGGCAGAAACAGACTGTAGAGCTTCCACCCTCTATTTTAACAAATGAAGAAACTAAAATGACCCTTCCCAGATAATAACAACCTCTCTCCTCTTTATGACCTCTATATCTTGTTCGTATTTCTAATGTTGCTTTAGTACTACTGTTATCTGTAGTTGTAGACTGAAAAAGAATACACAACCTAAAATTTGAGAGTTACGTTTTATTCTATGGACATCCTTAGGTCTTCAAGCCCAGAAGATAGCCTCTCAAATAACTCTGAGAGACTGATCCAAAGAGGTGAGGTGGGGAGCCAGGATTATATAAGAGTTTTTGCAAGAAAGATCAGGCAATTTAAACATCAGAAGATTATTGTTAACAAAAGAAAACCAGTTGTCTCAAGTTAAGGGACTTAGCACTTTTCTATGTGTGGGAAGATGCAAGAACCTGGGCTCACTGAAATCATTTCATTGATACACAACTCTGCTCTCTGAGGCCAGCATTCTGTGTTTTCCCATCTTGGGTTTTGTCAGGTTGCACCGCTGGAGATGCCTGTAGGGGCTGCTTGCTGGATGGCTCGGCAATGGACAGTCCGATTGTCTCCATTCTGTGTTTTCCCACAGTTACCATCAGGGCAGCTGTGATGAAACGGCTTGATGGCCGCAACATCCTTTGTTTAATGATATGGCAAGCAGAATGTTGGTTCTCACAGTCTTCTGTAACTATCTGTTTGCCTATGATGCCTCTTTCAGACTGAGACCAGGTAGGGGCTCACCCTGATTACTGTTAGCATTAGCAAAGTTTTGTCACAAAATAAACAGATATTTCCTAGTTGAAACTAATTGAGTTGCATACATAACTTTAAATGAAAGTTCAGTGTTTATATGTCCTGTGAACTTAATATGATGTGATCATGCCTCTGGTCCTTTGTATACTGTAAAGTCCTGTGTTTGATATTATTATCATCACACATTAGATTACACAGAGAATTCATAAAGAATTATCTAGGATTTTAGTTGCTGAATTAATTATATTCTCAGATCAGAATTTACCTATCAAGCATTTATTCCAACAATATTCTATAATTTAAGATCATTTCCCTCTGTTGCATCTTTGTTTTTTTTATTCTTGCTTCCAACTCCCATCTTCCTTTGATTACTATGATTTCATCAATATGATGTTATAATCCCTCTTGAAGTGCCCTCCTCAGGAGTTTGGCCGAAATTATTATAGCTAATCATAGACAGATAAAACTTCAGATTCACTCATTTGCTTCCTCCTTGTTACATTTTAATTCATTTCTCTAAGAATGGGCCAAGAGTCAAATGCTATGATTTATTAATATGTTAATATAGCTTGATTTGTTATCATTACCAACTCCCCATTCCCAAACACAGGATTCTGTGCACACCTGTACTGGAAACTGGAGACCCCCAGGGTACTTGTACTCAAAGAGAATTATGTGGGACAGGCCTGAAAGTTAAAATCAGCTAGAATTCTGATTTTGACAATTATCTAGCTATCTGAATTTAGGCTAGTTACTAACTTCTCTGAGTTTCAGTTCTCACCTTTGTAAAATGTGTATGACATATCCTGTGAAGATTAAATAACAAAATATATGCTTAATATGTAGAAGTATAAACTTATCAGCAAAAGGAACCATTCTAATAGCATTGGTTATTTAATATGCAGCCACTCTCCTTTGTCTAGGGATGAATTCACTTTCCTGGATAGGTTAATAATTTAGAAATTTGTCTGAAGGCTTGATGACTTATAGCTTTGTGACCCAAAAGGAGTCACAAGAATGCTATGTTCGTCTGGCTGGATATAGGATTGACATTAGGGAAAACCCGTTGTGCAGGGTCAATATTAGGAAGTAATGAATGAGCACGGCATTTAATCTGTAATCCAAGATACTAAGACTAGAGGCAAAAAGTCAATACCAAAAGGTCATGTGTAAATGCCAGGATCCAAGCACAGAAGATGCCAGGAAATATAGTTGGCTCCTATTTAGAGACACTTCATGAAACTTTGTTTTTTCTAAACATATTTTCTCATGTCCCTAGTGGGTTATATGACATCTAGGATAAAGTGAATGAACATGTGTAAAACACTTGAAAGAATGCCTGCCATCCAATAAACATTGTGTGCTTTTTAATTTAAATAATTAAGTATCTAGTATCTTAATGTGTAGTCAGTTTACTCTGACATGTTGGAAAGTCAGAAAAAGCTCTGAATTTTTCTGGAAAGATACAGAGTCGAAATTAGAATTTTATTGGCAGCTAAAACCTATTGTACAGTTTGTTTAACAGGAAATGAACCTTAGAGTATAGATGGATCATAATTTCTTTTCATTGAGCTCTTTCTGAGTTTTAGAAGGTTTCCAGTCTATTCAAAGACAGCCATAAATATCTATATATTTGAATGATCAAATTTTCAGTTGATGGCACAGATTGAAGATAGCATTTATGAGTTAAATAAGAAAATCATCAACTTTCAGCCCTGTCAGTCCCCATTATTAGAAAATCTGCATAGAATCTATTTAATTCTTTCAAACTATGCTTCAATCCACACATGTTAATATAGTATTTTATCTTGATAAATCTTCAAAGAGTGAATCTGTATTAATCTTATAAGAGGAAATATTCTAAATGTTATGCTTTATAAAGATAAAGGATACTTTTACTTAAATTTTACTTTTATATAGTTCTTCTTACCATATTGTTATTTTAAAAGTATCTCATATCAGAGTGCCTTAAGATCCAAGGTTAATACTAAGGTGCTTATGGAAGTAAAATCAGAGTAGAGATTGCTTTCAGGATATAGTCATGAAATCTAGGTATGTAAAACCAAGATTATCTCATTAAAGCAATAATAAACACAAAAAGATATTAGGGGCAGATGGAAATTCAAATAGGAGACTCTATAATGGGATATAAGAATGCAAATCACCCAGAGAAGAGTTTTTGCACATTTAAATGTAGTTGCTTGTGTCATAAAAAGACATACACATAAAATACAATCTGTTAAACTATTTATATTTGAATCATAAGAATTTCTAAATAGAGGAACAACAATGTTTATTTGAGAATCAATGCCTACAGGTATTATTGCTTCATTTAAAATGAGCATTAAGTGCAGAGTTTCAAGTACTGTCTGGTGTGACAGCATATTTTGGAGTCTCAGGATATAGTTACACTAAAAGTCATATACAGGCAGATTCAATAAGTATAATTTCAAATACACCTTTCTAGCTTATTTTGGGTAATACTTCGATATGCAATCACCCTCCTTTCATTTTTGTCCTTCCCTTATGCTACATGGACCTTTTCACTTTGCTAGTTTACTTTTATCCTTTAATTTTCATATCTCATTTGCCACCAGTCCTTAAACATTTGCCTTCCTATTCTTCAAATTTCCTTTGTAGGGCAAATGGATCTTTGAGGAGATAAACCCAGCTGCAGTTTCTTTGACCATTTCATGAGATATATTCCAGAATGAGAAGTGAGAATTCATTGCAAAGGAGGCTAAAATCATTCCCATTGTCCTCCAGGGTCCACTGTCCTCTAGGGTACCACCGTATCACGGCCTGGTCAGCCCCTGCTCATGGCCCTGTTAACCGTGAGTCTGTTTGCTCACGTAAGTGTCCCTCTTTACTGTTGTTGCTATTTCCCCCTTTTAAAATGCCCTTCTACCTTTAAGGAAAAACAAACCAAAATAAAAAAACAACACTGTGTATTGTTTTAGGGCTGACTCTAGCTCCACTTCCTTCTCCAGGTTGTCTCCCAGCATCCACATGTGCCTCTTACATTGATCTCATACTTAAAAGAATTCAGTCCATGGAATTCTCTAGGCCGGAATACTGGAGTGGACAGCCTTTCTCCAGGGGATCTTACAAATCTGGGGATCAAACCCAGGTCTCCCACATTGCAGGTGGATTCTTTACCAGCTGAGCCACAAGGGAAGCCTTCATGATGAACAGTGTTACCTAAATGTTATATGCCCGTTTTTGCTTCCTCAAGTTAATACAAATTCTTTAAGGACAGGAATTATGCAGTACAAATATTAGTACAAATATATGTATTTGTAATATAGATACAGAGTGCTCAGTTGTTTCTGACTTTTTGTGACTCCATGGATTGTAACCCACCAGCGTCCTCTGTCCATGGTATTTTCCAGGCAAGAATACTGGAGTAGGTAAGCCCTTCCCACCTCCAGGGGATCTTCCTGACTCAGGGATTGAGCACAGGTCTCCTGCATTGCAGGCAAATTCTTCACCATCTGAGCCACTGGGGAACTCCATGATTCAATCAGTAAAGAATCTGCCTTCAATGCAGGAGACCCAAATTCAGTTACTGGGCTGGGAAGATCCCCTGGAGGAGGAAACGGTAACCCACTCCAGTATTCTTGCCTGGAGAATCCCATGGACAGAGGAGCCTGGCAGGCTACAGCCCATAAGGTTGCACAGAGTCGGACACGACTGGAGTGACTTAGCACCATAGATAGAGATGATTTTTAATCTCTTTAAAATATTGAGATATAATTGACAAAACATTATTATTAGTGGCAGGTGTATAGCAAGTGATTAATATTTGTATGTTTTAATAAAATGATCGCTAAAATAAGTCTATATAAGTCCATTACCATGTACAATTTTTTAAAAATTTTTTTTTCTTGTGATGAGGATTTTTTAAATTTACTCAGAAACTTTCAAAAACGTAATATACTATTTTTAGCTATAGTCATCTTGCTGTACACTACATCCCATGACTTATTTATTTTATAACTAGAAGTCTGTACCTTATAACTCCTTTCCCTGATTTTGCCATTTCCCCCCACTCCTACCTCTGACAACCACTAACCTGTTCTTTGTATCTATGAGTTTGTTTATTTTCTTTTGCTTTGCATTATGTTTTGTTTTTATGTGAGATCATATGTTATTTGTCTTTCTCTGTTTGACTTATTTCAATTAGTGTAATGCCATCAAAGTCCTTCTATATTGTTGCAAATGGCAATATAATTCTTAGTTTCTTAAAATAACTTGAATTGCTGAGCTTAAAATTTAAAGTAGGGACTTTGTATCTATTTCTCAACATCACATAGTCATACAATGATAGGTTTTAACCAAAACTCAGTCATTTATGATTGTTATCCATTTGAGATTAACAGGTATTACTACACTTGTTGAAAAGAAAGTTAAAGTTAAGTCGCTCAGTCATGTCTGACTCTTTGCAAACCCATGGACTGTAGCCCACCAGGCTCCTCCATCCATGGGATTCTCCAGGCAAGAATACTGGAGTGGGTTGCCATTTCCTTCTCCAGGGGATCTTCCCAACCCAGGGATTGAACCCAGGTCTCCCACATTAGAGGCAGACTATTTAACCTCTGAGCCACTATACTTGTTGATATTTACCAAAGAAAATAGCAGGAGGAGACTGTCCTTCAGTAAAAACCAGAAGCACCACTTAAGGCATGATTATGAGCATTTACTTGAGAAAACTGAATTTTCAGGCACTTTATACTGCCTGGAAATATTTCGTTAAAATGTTAATTCAAGCAGCTATGTTTTCGTAGGGAAACACATGATCTTGTTTCAATTTTCTTCCTTATTCTCCCAGAAAATATTGGCCAAACATCATTCACTCATACACCAGTTTTGCAAACAAATGAGAGTCAACTTCTTCACAGTCTCTATAGAGGAGTTTATCATAATCAATTGAAAAGTCCTTACAAACAGCTCAGGGGGAGAAAACCAGGGGTTAAATAGGTTATCTATGTGTTAGAAGCTGTGGTGCACTGGTACACCGGCACTGTCTCCCCTTCAAAAAAAAAAAGGCAAAGGTCCAATTTGAAGTCTGCCAAGTCCTGTGGTATAAATTATGACCAGGGCGGCTGATTTCAAACCACCAGTGGTTTTAATACTGTTGGAGAAGGAAAATTTTCCCACTCTATTCCTCTGGACTAGTAATAAAATGGACACAAATTAAGGGGAGAAAAAAATGTAATTCATGTTCATGGAGGGCTTATAGAAACAGGATCTAAGAAGTAGACAAAGCAGGGAGCTTTTATGCTTTTTAGACAAAGCAACAGTATATTTGTGAGTAATGGACAGAACAAAGAAACTTAGATTTGGGGAGCTCAATGAGTAAAGAGTCTAAACCAATTTTGGACTTAAGTAGTAAAATAAAGAAATACCAACATTTGTTTATACAGGCTTCTCTGTGGGCTTCTTGACCTGAATTCCCTGTCTCTGGCGATAGGGTCGTCTTTCTAGCTCCAGATGCTGGAAGTGCACCTTTCACATGAGAGATTTATTTATTTCCTGCTTTCAGGGAGACAGAAAGGCGGGTCAGGAGTATGCTTTTTGCTTTGGCCATATATTGGGCTTCCCTGATAGCTCAGCTGGTAAAGAATCCGCCTGCAATTCAGGAGACCCAGGTTCAATCCCTGGGTTGGGAAGATCCACTGGAGAAGGGATAGCCTACCCGCTCCAGTATTCTTGGGCTTCCCCTCTGGTTCAGCTGGTAAAGAATCTGCCTGCAATGTGGGAGACCCAGGTTCGGTCCCTAGGTTGGGAAGATCCCTACCCACTCCAGTATTCTGGCCTGGAGAATTCCGTGGACTGTATAATCCACGGGGTCACAAAGAGTTGGACATGGCTAAGTGACTTTCACTTTCACTTTGGCCATATCTTAAGTAAATTTAATTCAAAATAATCAATATGTGATTAAGGTGCATTTGGTAGTGGTCCCAATAATAGCCAGTTCACAAGAATTCTGGATATTCAACAATTGGCTCAAAAAAAAAAAAATAATTCAAGCCCCTTTAGTATACTAGTAGACTTATAATTAATGAATTGGTTTAAAGACTTTACTGAGATCTTTCTTATAAAGCAGGAATATTTTATTTTTTCCTCTATCCTTTAATATTAAGTTATATTAAAACAACCTGGACCAAAAAGAGTGTTGAACATGCAGAAAGTAAAAACCAGTTTTTGTTGTATACAACTCTCTCACCACTGGTCTCGTGCCATCCTTTCTTAATCTGATTGTCTTTATCTCCTCTTTGAGAATAATATCTTTTCATCTTTGCAGCCCAATGCTTAGCACATGCATGATCTCAAAAATGTTTGTTAAATGAATAATTTTGCGACCTGTTTGTGACATTTAAAAAAACTTTATTATAATTCTATGAAATTGTTACTGAAACTATGGACATAGAATTTTAAAACACCTATTTTTAAATGATCCCATAGTTTCCCATCTGTATTCCTGTAGCTTCTAGTTAGATGAATTTGGATGAGTTGCCTAACTCATCTCATTTTTTTCATCAATAAAACTGGAAGTCAGTAAACCTAAAATAGTCTCAGCCTTAGTAATTGGGGTCTGTCTGATAAATTTTGTGATTTTCAACTGCAACACATACATTTTTTCATATATGAATGCATGTGGAATCGTAACAGCTTTGCATATCAGTGAACACGAGTGTTTTACAATTATGATTGGCTGTACATTAACCAATGAGACAAGCAATTTGGTAAGTTTATAAACAATATGATTTATTAATTAACTGATTTTGCTTCTCTACTTTCAAGCTGTTCATTGAAGAAAAATATATATGCACAATATGTATGGTTGTTGTTTTTATTCTCTAAGTCATGCAACCCCATGGACTGTACCTGCCAGGCTCCTCTGTGCATGAGATTTCCCAGACAAGAGTACTGGAGTGTGTTTCCATTTCCTTAGTGTCTTGTAAAGCACACACTTCTTTTTGAGTAAAAGACCATATAAACTCATGGCAAATAAAATAGGTTTCAGACCACAAAACACAAGTTGTATATTACCCCCCAAAATGTCATCTTAAATGCACAGCTTTATGCATTTTTTTACTGTGTTTCTCACTTTCGAGGTGTTTGATTTCTGATTAGTACCTAAGATTAGTACCAGTGTTTTTGAACATTGGTTCATGGACAACCCACTGTTACATCTAGAACAGTCATATCATCTTCACTGTCAGAGTTATAGAGATGAGAAACCACATTTGTACCTCTTCTACACAAATGATTTAGCCTCTTTAGGCGGCAGATGAGAAATCTGAGAGCTTTACACATCTAATTCCAAAATGTTTGCAGCAAGACCTGCACCGTTAATCTCTTTCTTTAACCCTTTACTGTGTGTTACAGTCTGTTTCTACACCAGAAACAAGGTGGAATTTAATCCAGCCGGGAAGTGATGTACTAAATAGCAACATAGTGAAAACAGAAACAATGTCTTTTGGATAAATTTAAGCTATAGAATCTTTTGCGGCAATAAACTGAACAGTACCCCACTCCAGTACTCTTGCCTGGAAAATCCCATGGGCGGAGGAGCCTGGTAGGCTGCAGTCCATGGGGTCGCTAAGAGTCGGGCACGACTGGGCGACTTCACTTTCACTTTTCACTTTCATGCATTGGAGAAGGAAATGGCAACCCACTCCAGTGTTCTTGCCTGGAGAATCCCAGGGACGGGGGAGCCTGGTGGGCTGCCGTTTATGGGGTCGCACAGAGTTGGACACGACTGAAGTGACTTAGCAGCAGTAGCAGCATGCATATTCATTGAAAGAAGTATTTTTCAGGCAGTAACTGAGTGTTTTCTATGCCTATGAAATTTTTTTTAAACTTTGTTTATACTGACTTCTGAGCTGTCCCTCTGTTCTGATTTTCTCCCGATCTCTAGCTATGTCAAAAAAAAGTTTTTGTTCAAGCCTCTCAGTCTTCTTTCTCATCCCTCTTTATTTACTTTCCAAGTTCTGAGATTCTCCAGACTTTGATCCTCACACATTACTCTTTAAGATTTCTCTATATCTACTTTCTACATAATTCCTTTAAGCCCCATGATTCCAAAGGTCCCTTATAAACTGGTGACTTCAAAGCTGCCTCCAGCCCCAGGTTTATTATCCAGCTGCATGGTAGACATTGTCACCTGGTTGTCCACGGTCAGCTCAAACACACTGTGTCCAAAACTAAACTTGGCTGTTTCACCAACTCCTTCAGCAGTTTTATAATCCACCTTGTCATCCAAGAAATAATTCTAGAGTTTATCACAATTGCTTCCTTTCCACCTCCAAATCCAGTCATCCAATGTCAAAGGGTTGGGAAAGTACAATCCTATATTGTCTGGAAAGAAGAGAGAATTGTGTCTTTATTATCAGCCTTAATGATCACAGCAGATGTTAATATTTTTATTTTTTATTTAACAAGTGGCTTATGTGTTCAGAATTGTTCTAATTATTTTCCATTTATTACACACCTTAATCTCCATAACAAACTAGTTGAAAGGTGCTATTATTATCCTTATTCCATGGTTAAGGAATCTGAGACATTACTCTTTTTAGTAACAGTAAATAAGATAAAAATAACTTTTGAATGAGTAAACTATGAAATATTAAGAATTCTTATTCTTGCTATGAAGGTTTACTATATGTTAATACATTATTGCTTTTGATAGGTCAAAAGTCATAAAACTGTTTCCTATAACTTATTCAAGTCATAAGAAACAGCATAAATTATTTTTAAAAGAAATTAATCTTGCATTTTTACCTTGTTTTCCTCTTGCTTTTCTTTTCAATACATTTGGGTGATTTTTAGAATATTATTTCAAGTGTTAATCAAATTTTGGCAAATGAATAATTTATTTCCCCTCAGAACACTCGTGAATACTATCAATGTTTTTGGAATACCAAATGACAGATGTAATTCTGATATCCAATAGGGTACTTCAGACTTAATTGCACTCAAGCACTATGCTTTGTGTTCAGATGGCTCTGCTACATTTATTCTCTTCTCAAGGGGAATTCCCTACTTCCGTTAACTTTGCTTTGAATTATGAACATTCATCAGCAGAATAGTCATGCAAAGTTTAAAACAGACGTGATAACACAATGTTCTCTTGATGGTATTAGTTGCTCATGCAAACTTCAGGGAAATTCCTAAAAGCTAGTGTCTTATCAGCCATTTTAAGTGACAAAATTTAATATAGGTCAAGGATAAACTTATAGATGATTATGAGGAAATATTTGTTTGGAAATGTTTGGAGGTGTAAAAATATATAGCTATTTTTAAATTTGTATTTTTTAACAAATTATATGAGGCTCAGGTCAATTCATAAAAAGTAAGGTTTATGAAGGAAGGAATGAAAGAGGGCAGCAAAGAAGGGAAAAAGGAAGGAGGGAAGGAAGGGAGAGGGAGACAGGAGAAACCATTTTAATCTTCATTAACTGTCACTATGATTAAAGCATAAGTATCACTTTATCTTTGACCTCAGACAAAGTGCCCACATCCTTTAAGATCACAAACATGAAATAAACATCCCTTGGCTTCCAAAGGGCAAAGGAAAAAGAATCATCAAAAATATGAAGACCTGTTGTTTTTCAATTACTCCAACTTACCTATTTTATTTTATTTTTTATTGAAGGATAATTGCTTTATAGAATTTTATTGTTTTCTGTCAAATCTCAACATAAATCAGCCTTAGGTGTACCTATATCCCCTCCCTTTTGAAACCCCCTCCCATCTTCCTCCCCATCCCACCCCTCTTGGTTGATACAGAGCCCCTGTTTGAGTTTCCTGAGCCATACAGCAAATTCCCATTGGCTACCTATTTTACATATGGTAATGTAAGTTTCCATGTTACTCTTTCCATACATCTCACCCTCTCCTTCCCTCTCCCCATTTCTGTAAGTCTATTCTCTATGTCTGTTTCTCTACTGCAGCCCTGTAAATAAGTTCTTCAGTACCATTCTTCTAGATTCTGTAAATATGTGTTAGAATATGATATTTAGCTTTCTCTTTCTGACTCACTTCACTCTGTACAATAGGTTCTAGGTTCATCCACCTCATCAGAACTGACTCAAATGCATTCCTTTTTATGGCTGAGTAATTGTGTGTATGTGTATATGTTGTGTATGTTTATGCATTGTGTATATGTACCACAACTTCTTTATCCATTCATCTGTCGATGGACATCTAGGTTGCTTCCATGTTCTAGCTATTGTAAATAGTGCTGCAGTGAACAATGGGATACATGTGTCTTTTTCAACCCTGGTTTCCTCAGGGTAGATGCGTGGAGTGGGATTGCTGAGTCATATGGTGGTTTTATTCCTAGTTTTTTAAGGAATCTCCATACTGTCTTTCATAGTGGCTGTATCTATTTACATTCCCACCAACAGTGCAAGAGCGTTCCCTTTTCACCACACCCTCTCTAGCATTTATTGTTTGTAGACTTTTTGATGATGTCCATTCTGACTGGTGTGAGGTGATATCTCATTGTGAGCAATTTTGAGCATCTTTTCATGAGTTTGTTAGCCATCTGTATGTCTTCTTTGGAGAAATGTATGTTTAGGTCATTTTCCCACTTTTTGATTGGATTGTTTGTTTTTCTGTTATTGAGTTATATAAGCTGTTTGTATATTTTGAAAATTAATCCTTTGTCAGTTGTTTCATTTGCTATTATTTTCTCCCATTCTGAGCCTTGTCTTTTCACCTCGCTCATAGTTTCCTTTCTGTGGAAAAGCTTTTAAGTTTAATCAGATCCCACTTGTTTACTTTAGTTTTTATTTCCATTGCTCTAGGAGGTGGGTCATAGAGGATCTTGCTTTGATTTATGTCATCAAGTGTTCTGCCTATGTTTTCTTCTAAGAGTTTTATAGTTTCTGGTCTTACATTTAGGTTTTTAATCCATTTTGAGATTATCTTTGTGTATGGTGTTAGGAAGTGTTCTAGTTTCATTCTTTTACATGTAGCTGTCCAGTTTTCCCAGCACAATTTATTGAAGAGGCTGTCTTTACCCCATTGTATATTCTTGCCTCCTTTGTCAAAAATAAGGTTCCCATAGGTGCATGGATTTATTTCTGGGCTTTCTACATTGTTCCATTGGTCTATGTTTCTGTTTTTGTACCAGTGCCATACTGTCTTGATGACTGTAGCTTTGTAGTATAACCAAAGTCAGGAAGCTTGATTCCTCCATCTCCATTCTTTGGGGTCTTTTGTGTTTCCATATGAATTGTGAAATTGTTTGTTCTAGTTCTGTGAAAAATGCCATTGGTAATTTGATAAGGATTGCATTAAATCTGTAGATTGAATTTGGTAGTATAGTCATGTTCACAATATTGATTCTTCCTACCCAGGAACATGGAATATCTTTCCATCTGTTTGTGTCATCCTTGATTTCTTTCATTAGTGTCTTATAATTTTCTGTTTACAGTTCTTTCATCTTCTTAGGTAAGCTTATTTGTAGATATTTAATTCTTTTTGTTGCAATGGTGAATGGGATTGATTTCTTAATTGCTCTTTCTGCTTTTTTGTTGTTAGTGCGTAGAAATACAAGTGATTTCTGTGTATTGATTTTGTATCCTGCAATTTTGCCAGATTCACTGATTAGCTCTAGTAATTTTCTGATACTATCTTTAGGGTTTTCTTTGTACAGTATCATGTCATCTGCAAACAGTGTGAGCTTTACTTCTTCTTTTCCAATCTGGATTCTTTTTATTTCTTTTTCTTCTCTGATTGCTTTAGCTAGGACTTCCAGAACTATGTTGAATAATAGTTGTGAAAGTGGACATCCTTGTCTTGTTCCTGATCTTAGGGGGAATGCTTTCAGTTTTTCATCATTGAGACTAATGTTTGCTGTAGGCTATCATATATGGCCTTTACTATGTTGAGGTATGTTCCTTCTATGCCCATTTTTTGAAGAGTTTTAATCATAAATGGGTACTGAATTCTGTCAAAGGCTTTTTTTGCATCTATAGAATAAAAAATTCCCTCTGATATTTCCCAAAGAGGACACTCTAGACCAAATGCATTTAGTGCAGTAATTCATCTCTTAAAATCTTGTATTCAATTAAAATGCAGAGTACTGACCAAATCAACCAAATGTTATACAATGGACTTGTAAATTATGGCCCCAGAAATAGATAGTGCTGTGAAAAATAGGTTTAGCCTCTAGTACTATATTCTAATTTATAATTAATGTTCAGTCTTTCTTATCATAAACTCTTTATAATGGAAAAACTGAAGAAATAGAAATACTTGGATTTTTATCAGTCTATATTTTGGCATAATATAAGCAAAATATATACTTTATGGAGGATTGTTTTTGAACCTTTAGAAATTTTTTCCATTCATTTCAGTCAACATTCATACCCATTTGAGAGTGGTTGTGAGAGAAGATGCAGTCTACACAAAGGTGTCATAGGAATATACAGAAACAAGTCAGGCAAAGAGGTGGAAACTTCAAATATGATATGACTTTAGGGTGAATGCAACTGCATTCATAATCAACTTCTACTATTTAATTTATTCTATCATTATACATTTTTATCCTAATAATTAGAAATCTTTGTTGTTTGATTAAACAGAACATGACCAACAAATCCTAGTGTGTAGATTATATTTTTCATATTATAAGAGCAGAATTGACAGGAAAAAACAAAGTTTTGAGTCATGTTTTAGGTTAAGACACTGTCTCATGAACTGCCTCTGAAACTTAAATACCCTTGAAGGTTCAAATCATCTGAACGCTAACAACAAATGTGTATACATCCTATGAAGATTTTTGGCACAAAGGAATACCTAATACTTATTATTATTTGGAGACTAATAAAAATAAAATGAAAAGCTAAAAAAAGGCTGTCCAAAAATGGACTTTTATTAAAATGTTAATAAAACAGACTTAGTAGACTGATCCTCTCAAATACAAGGAATTTCCCCAAGATTTTCACATAGTTGGATGATTAAGAACTTAGTTTCAGACAGAAAGAAGGTAAACAAGATAACTCTAAATTCATTTTAATTCACTCATATCTGAATTGGTTAACAGGTATCATTTATGAACTATTTCCTACACTGACCATGTTCTATGACTTTCTATAAACATCCAAGGCATGTTTTATAACAATACAGATGGGCAAACCCAGACTTGAGAATGAAATAATTTATCAGCTAGAGAATTCTATAAAGAAAGCTGAGTGCCGAAGAATTGATGCTTTTGAACTGTGGTGTTGGAGAAGACTCTTGAGAGTCTCTTGGACTGCAAGGAGATCCAACCAGTCCATCCTAAAGGAGATCAGTCCTGGGTGTTCATTGGAAGGACTGATATTGAGGCTGAAACTCCAGTACTTTGGCCACCTGATGCGAAGAGCTGACTCATTTGAAAAGACCCTGATGCTGGGAAAGATTGAGGGCATGAGGAGAAGGGGACGACAGAGGATGAGATGATTGGATGGAATCAACAACTCGATGGACAGGGGTTTGGGTGGACTTCAGGAGTTGGTGATGGACAGGGAGGCCTGACGTGCTGTGGTTCATGGTGTCACAAAGAGCTGGACACGACTGAGTGACTGAACTGAACTGAACTGAAGAGAATTCTTAGGTCTTTATGTTAAGTGGGAAATGTAATAGAAATATGATAGAAAGAGCATAGTCAAATTTAATCTGACTTGAAACTCATCTGTTAGCCTAATCAATTAACAAAACAAATAGGTCCTTGGTCTAGCCCCCTGAGTCATACATATTCTTTATTGCTTGTCTTATATTCTCAGTAAGAGAAGACAATGCATAGCACAGTAAATAAAAGAAATAATTTTAGGTCCATGTGATTTTCTTCATAATTTATATTTAACTAAATTAACTTCTTGTTTAAAGAGAAATCAATAATTTTGTTTTATAATGTCTCTTCTCAAACAGAGGCTTGTATCCTTTCATTTCCATGTGGCCCAATTTTCTGAATTTTAAGTATTACAATATAACAATTATATGGCTATTTTAGGAAGTTTTCATATTTGTTGGAACTCTAATTTTTTTTTGTATCATTGTGGAAGATTCTTTTACATTCAAACAGAAGACAAGTAATTTAACAAATAGATGCTCAATGTTACATATTTTTATAGAAATATTATAAGATATTGACTTCATGTTCTATGAAGAACCTTGATACACATTGGTGGAATGAAGTACCAAAGTATGAAGTAAGACTACAGATACATGGATGAATGAAATATAAAATATCAAATATTTTATTATGTCTATACACTTTGGACAAATTCATTTGCTTTCACTGATGAGTTTGTTAGAAACATGAAAATAATCTCCTATGACTTCACTATAATGCAAAAGTTTTTATAATATATGCATTATATATTTTGTATAACATAAAAATAAATAGTCAATTCTCTGAAGGTTTAAAGACATTTGATAATCATTGAAAATGTTTTTATATTAAACTGATTCTGTTCAGCTCAGTTCAGTTGCTCAGTCATGTCTGACTCTCTTCAACCCCTGAATCATAGCATGCCAGGCCTCCCTGTCCATGACCAACTCCCAGAGTTCACTCAGACTCTCGTCCATTGAGTCAGTGATGCCATCCAGCAATCTCATCCTCTGTTAACCCTTCTCCTCCCGCCCCCAATCCCTACCAGCATCAGAGTCTTTTCCAGTGAGTCAACTCTTCACATGAGGTGGCCAAAGTACTGGAGTTTCAGCTTTAGCATCATTCCTTCCAAAGAAATCCCAGGGCTGAACTTCTTCAGAATGGACTGGTTGGATCTCCTTGCAGTCCAAGGGACTCTCAAGAGTCTTCTCCAACACTACAGTTCAAAAGCATCAATTCTTCGGCACTCAGCCTTCCTCACAGTCCAACTCTCACATTCATACATAACTGCTGGAAAAACCATAGCCTTGACTAGACGGACCTTAGTCGGCAAAGTAATGTCTCTGCTTTTCAATATGCTATCTAGTTTGGTCATAACTTTTCTTTCAAAGAATAAGTGTCTTTTAATTTCATGGCTGCAGTCACCATCTGCAGTGATTTTGGAGCCCCCCAAAATAAAGTCTTACACTGTTTCCACTGTTTCCCCATCTATTTCCCATGAAGTGATGGGACCAGACGCCATGATCTTCGCTTTCTGAATGTTGAGCTTTAAGCCAACCTTTTCACTCTCCTCTTTCACTTTCCTCAAGAGGCTTTTTAGTTCCTCTTCACTTTCTGCCATAAGGGTGGTGTCATCTTCATACCTGAGGTTATTGATATTTCTCCCAGCAATCTTGATTCCAGCTTGTGCTTCTTCCAGCAATCTTGATTCCAGCTTGTGCTTCTTCCAGCCCAGCATTTCTCATGATGTACTCTGCATATAAGTTAAATAAGCAGGGTGACAATATACAGCCTTGACGTACTCCTTTTCCTATTTGGAACCAGTCTGTTGTTCCATGTCCAGTTCTACCTGTTGCTTCCTGACCTGCATATAGGTTTCTCAAGAGGCAGGTCAGGTGGTCTGGTATTCCCATCTCTTTCAGAGTTTTCCCCAGTTTGTTGTGATCCACACAGTCAAAGGCTTTGGCATAGTCAATAAAGCAGAAATAGATGTTTTTCTGGAACTCCCTTGCTTTTTCCATGATCCAGCAGATGTTGGCAATTTGATCTCTGGTTCCTCTGCCTTAATCGTTAAACTATTTAAGGCAGGCTAATTGGGAGTGCATAATAGTTCCTCTCTTAACTTCCTAAAGAAATGAACTGTACACAAAAATGAAGTGAAATCCTTTATCAGTCTTGTGAGGAGTAGACAGGTAAAGATATTTTTCTACAGCTCGATAAAAATAATTATAGGATATCTCATAGTCTCAAAAAGTTTATCATCATTTAAGGATGAGAGGACAGGACAAAGGCAATGTAGACACAGTAAAGAAGAGAGAAGTTATACATTAAAAGCATACAATTGCAAATCGTACAAAATTTTTCATTATAAGAAATGGCAGAATATTTCAGGAAATTTCTCTCTTAATTGATAGCAAGGTTAAAAAATACATTTCCTCTATGAGATAAGGGTGGGGATTTATTTATAATTATGGCAGTGTTATCTCTCTTTTTTTTTTTTTTTGACATTTTTATTATATGTTAGCCGTTGTGATAAGTGTAATAGATGCAGTGTCATTTGAGTTTTGGAGAAGGACATGGCAACCCACTCCAGTACTCTTGCCTGGAAAATCCCATGGACAGAGGGGCCTGGTAGGCTACAGTCCATGGGGTCGTGAGGAGTCAGACATGACTGAACGACTTCCCTTTCACTTTTTACTTTCATGCATTGGCGAAGGAAATATCAACCCACTACAGTATTCTTGCCTGGAGAATCCCAGGGATGGAGAAGCCTGGTGGGCTGCCGTCTATGGGGTCGCACAGAGTCAGACACAACTGAAGCTACTTAGCAGGAGCAGCAGGAGCAGCAGCATTTGAGTTTTGGATAAATGACAGTAGAATCCCAACTTTAAAGATGAGAGAACTGAGGCTTCTAGAATTTAATTATTTGGCCAAGAGAAAAACAAGTTGTAAATAGCATGCATGTGTGCTAAGTCACTTCAGTCATGTCCAACTCTGCGACCAGAGGGACTGTAGCCCATCAGGCTCCTCTGTCCATGGGATTCTCCAGGCAAGAATAGGCATTGCCAGAATCAAATTCTGGTACTCAGTCTCAAAAGTCTAAAATACTAAAAAACTATTCTATACCACTTCCTACCAAAATGAGAACACAGACAGAAGGACAAACAAGTAAAAATGCACTCAGTCAGTCAATTCAGTCACTCAGTTGTGTCCAGCTCTTTGCAACCCCATGGACTGCAGAATGCCAGGTTTCCCTGTCCATCACCAACTCCCAGGGCCTACTCAAACTAATGTCCATCATGTGGTGATGCCATCCAACCATCTCATCCTCTATCTTCCCCTTCCCCTCACACTTTCAATCTTTCCCAGCCTCAGGGTCTTTTCCAATGAGTCAGTGCCCAAAGTATTGGAATTTCAGCTTCATCATCAGTCCTTCCAATGAATATTCAGGACTGATTTCCTTTAGGATGGACTGGTTGGATCTCCTTGCAGTCTAAGCAATTCTCAAGAGTCTTCTCCAACACCACAACTCAAAAGCATCAATTCTTTGGCATTCAGCTTTCTTCACAGTCCAACTCTCACATCCATACATGACTACTGGAAAAACCAAAGCTTTGACTAGATGGACTTTTGTTGGCAAAGTAATGTCTCTGCTTTTTAATATGCTGTCTAGGTTGGTTACAGCTTTTTTCCAATGAGCAAAAGTCTTTTAATTTCATGGCTGCAGTCACCATCTGCATTGATTTTGGAGGCCAAGAAAATAAAAGCTGTCACTGTTTCCATCATTTCCCCATACATTTGCCTTGAAGTGATGGGACTGGATGCCATTATCTTAGTTTTCGGAATGTTGAATTTTAAGTCAACTTTTTCACTCTCTTCTTTCACTTTCCTCAAGAGGCTCTTTAGTTCTTCCTCATTTTCTACCATAAGGGTGATGGCATCCATGTATCTGAGGTTATTGATGTCTCTCCTGGCAATCTTGATTCCAGCTTATGCTTCATCCAGCCTGGCATTTCACATGATGTACTCTGCATATAAGTTAAATAAGCAGGGTAACTATACAGCCTTGATGTACTCCTTTCCTGCCTTGGAACAAGTATGTTGTTTCATATCCAGTTTTATGTGTTGCTTCTTGACCTGCATACAGATTTCTTAGGAGGAAGGTAAGGTAGTCTGGTATTCCCATCCCTTGAAGAATTTTTCACAGTTTGTTGTGATCCACACAGTCAAAGGTTTTGGCGTAGTCACTAAAGCAGAAGTAAGTATCTTTCTGAAATTCTCTTGCTTTTTTGATGATTCAGTGAATGTTGGCAGTTTGATCTCTGGTTCCTCTGCCTTTTCTCAATCCAGCTTGAATGTCTGAAAGTTCACAGGTCAGTTAGTGAAAATATACTAACCCTTGAAAAGCAGAGACTTTAACACAAATAAATAATATGCTTATATTTCCTTGGATATAGTAAAGGACAGACTTATCTGTTCAGGAATGTAAAGGGCAAACATCTGAAGCTCTCCTTGAATGTAAAGAAAAAATGTTCAATGAGATTAAACATTATATGTCAAAAATGTTTAAAAAAAATCAAAATGACAAGGGAGATGATGGTAGAAATGAAAGATAGATCAAATTGATAAATGAAAGTTTAACCTTGAAATACGGTATTACAAATATATATGATCTACATGGTATACATTGTAGTTGTGGAAATTGTTTGAAAAACATCAAATGATGAAAGCAAAAAAGTACTAGGCTGATTGCAGTGCTGTTAAGATAAAGGCTAGCTGTGGCTTTTGTTTCTGGAGATGAATTGTTCTCCTGGGTGTGATGTTTGTTAGTCTGCTTGATTCATCACAATCTCAACTACGTGAAAATGAATCTAAAAGAAGAATAAAATAGTTGGAATATCAAATCACTCAACAAATGAAAACTTTTTTGGCTTTTAAAGCGAGCAGTACAAGTATTAACTCTTAACAAAAAAATTCTATTAATCAGTCTAACTCAAAGCTCAAAGCCTTTTATTTTTTCAACAATGTACATTGTAACAAGAACGTAGTTGGAATAAGAGAAACTTTTTTTTTCCCATTTTGCTAAAATATGTATGATAATGATGAAACCTTAGCAAATGTGATGCAAGATTCATGTCCTTTAACCTGTATAAACTAACTTATCTCTCCTTTGCCTGAGGATGAAGAAAAAAGCAATTATGCACATACTTATTGATTAACGCTAATATGTAACGCTATATCTGTAAAACAATAGTGATTTAGGATTAAGGGGCTCCTTATTTATAGTGTAGCCAAGGATATTAAATTTTCTCACAGGGTTAGGCTACATTTAATCATTTCCCAACTGGGTAAGATGGGCAACATTAATTCTGTTGAGTTTAAATTTGCTTTTAAGAAGTTATCTTGCTTAGGGAATTAACTTGCAAAAATTAAATGATTATGTGGCACCAGAAAGAAAAGAAATACCATGCAGAGAACACTGAGAAGACTGAAATGTATTTTAAAAGCTAGGACAGGAGGAAGCTAGAAATTTTGCTCCTGGCAACATCTTAATGGTACAGTAGGAGGGCAGCAGTCTCATGCCAACAGGGCCTTTACAGTCTCCCAGAGTTTGCTCAAATTCATGTTCATTGAGTTGTCAGTGCTATCTAACCATCTCATCCTCTGCCATCCCCTTCTGCTGCCTTCATTCTTTCCCAGCATCAGGGTCTTTCCCAGTGAATTCATATTGGGAAATGAATTCCTGATTCATTATCAGGTGGCCAAAGTATTGGAGCTTTAGCTTCAGCATCACTCATTCCCTACTTCCTGATTTTAAACATTTTTTTTCCTAATAAAAGGTTGCGTGTTTTTAACATGATAGGGGGATTTTCCTCTATTAAATTATCTACTTTTTAAGATAATTTTTGCCCCACATTAATATTTCACTATTTTAATATTTCACTTAAAATGTAACTCTACTTAGATCTGGTAACCCTTCCATAAAAATATGACCAGTGGTGAAACATCTAGAAACTCTGAAATATGAGTACTAATGAAAGAACTAGAATAGTTAGCCTGGAGAAAAGACTTAGGGAGTTCATGGAGGCTACCTTTGAATGTTTGAAAGAAGGAATAAATATGCTCTGTTGGACATCAGATACAGAACAAGGAAGAAGATCTCAGTTTACTGTGATTGTGTCCTGGAAGCATTGTGTATGTGCCTGGGCCTGCTCAACAATAGGAAAGGGCGTCTAGGAAAGAGAAGTCTAGGATTACTTGCATATGTTCTATGTATATATTTATGAACAACTTTGGAGAGTATTATGCAATCTAGGCTTTCTAGTGATAATTACCACCCCCCAAATACCATTTATTGAGCACCTACTGTGTTCTAGGTACTAAACTAGATGATTTATACTGCTGCTAAGTCACTTCAGTCATGTCCAACTCTGTGTGACCCCATAGATGGCAGCCCACCAGGCTCCTCCATCCCTGGGATTCTCCAGGCAAGAACACTGGAGTGGGTTGCCATTTCCTTCTCCAATTCATGAAAGTGAAAAGTGAAAGGGAAGTCGCTCAGTCATGTCCTACTCTTAGCGACCCCATGGACTGCAGCCCACCAGGCTTCTCCGTCCATGGGATTCTCCAGGCAAGAGTACTGGAGTGGGGTGCCATTGCCTGATTTAACAACAGAGAGCTATCTCCTTTATGCATGTAAAGTGGTTTGACATTTACTAGCTATACCACAAAGCCACGGAGTTAGTAAATGGAAAATCCAGATTTAAATTCAGGTGTGACTGACTCATTTTTTACACTGGTATGTTACATTCATTTTTAGAGAAGTAGTTTTCTGTTAAAATGTGCACTTAAGAGATGAAGCTATTTTAAGTAAATTGTAGGCACTCCTAGTTGAGTTTAGGAACTTGGAGAACTCATATCCTGTGTATATATCAGTGTGTATGTGTGTGCTGCTGACTCAGTTTCTCTGATTGATCATTTGAAAAAGGTTTTAGACTATGTTCCTTAATTAGAAGAAAAGGAAATCCTTAACTCTGGAATTATTTTATTGAGAGATAGAAGGACTTGAGAAAGTTATTACTGAAAGATTCTACCAGGTTTAGCATAAAAAGTTTAAAGCATGTGGATGATTTTCCTTTCCACAGTTATATGTGAGTGTGTTTTGGGGGGAGGTGTGTGGGTGTGTGTGTGTGTGTGTGGGTGTGTGTGTGTACTTTATATATTTGCTAACCAAAACTAAGAATAATTTTGGGGGGAAACTTGATGTGTGAAAACAGGGAGAAAAACAGTTTTATGGTAGGTATTTTGGGTTTGTTATTTTAGTTACTCATTGTGACATTGCTGCATAGCTGTTTTGGTGTATGGGAAACTAAGACTCTACGGTGCTTTCATTGGTCACACAACCAGTATTTTGTGGAACAAGAATCTGACCCTAGATCTGTCTGGATCCAAAGCTTTATACAATGCACCCGACCCTTTCCTTTCAATAAACACTTGTCCATGGAAATAAGACAACTTCGATCCCAGCCAGGGGAATCATGCCAGCAGGACACTTTTCTAAGGATATGTAAGGTTCAAGAGGTATCACACAACCAATTTCATCACGGAGCCAGCAGTGTAGGGGGCAGTACCCAAGTCCCTGAAAAGATGGATTAGCATGTGATAATGAGTGGAATCAGTTTGGACTATAAACTGGAGAATCACTTTAAGGATGAGTGACATCATCTCATTTAGTGATTGGGTAAGCAGTGTTGTAGCCTCCCAAGCAGGTGATTATTTGGGAAAACAAGCTCAAAGGTTACCCAAAAACAGAATGGGTAGATCTAATCTACCCTAAGGGAAGTAATACTGTGCTACTTTTTTGCCTAAGCCTCGGAAAGTCTGTATTTGTGGAGAAGCAACTAGTGGGGCATTGAAAACATTTCTAGACTGGAAAAAAAAAATCTTCTCTGTGATGTCAATAGAAAGAAAACCAGTGTTCTAGTCACTTTCCTCTAGCTCTGGAACTTTGCCGTTTTGAGTGACCCATAGTGCAGAGACATGGTAATAAATGCATAATTTAACCTAGGAATACTCTATGCCAGCATAATGCTAGTCCCAAGGAGCATTTTTCGTTTTAAGAGACTAATGAAAAAAATACACTTTATAATGAACAAACTGCCACTAAGTATTTATTGAGCACCTGCTTTGTCCAGTTTGAGACTATTAATGTAAAAATTGCAAAGATCCTTTGTTCTAACACAATGAAAGAAACTGTTGATGTTCTAATACAATGAAAGAAACAATTTAAAAGAAAGCTTCTAAATTGTAATCAGTCTTCATTAATCTTATCCACTCCAGTATGACTAGTTAGCATAACTATGGAGTAGTGGTTGATTATTTACACAATATATCCATACACTTCATACATGTGCTAATTCAGTGATTCGGACATGCATTTCTTTGTCCCAGGTTTATTTGGTCACAAAGGATAAATTGGTGGGACACAATGTAACAGTTGAATACATTATGTTTCCAGGGCTTTTGAAAAATAGTTTTGTAGTTTGAAGAAACATTATATGTAAATATAAAAAAAAAAAAATTGACCTGGTTATCATCTACCCAGATTTCTCCTTCTGCAGCCCTTAATACTTAACCAAATCCTGAAACCTTAATAAAATGAGATGAGAACAGGTAAATTGAATGAACAGAATGTTTCTTTCCAGACCACTATCCTCTGCCTTACTGGTGTCCATTTTAATAAACACTGTGTTACTATGAAGTATATCAGTGGTACCCTGAGGCTGCTCCTCAAAGCTTCACATACCTCTAGCTAGAGGTAAACTACAGAGAGCGGAGCTGAAAAATTTTCTCCTTTTTGCAGAGTAAATAATGTATACTCTCATTTTTATAACCTGCAGTCTATACAAATATACCTGTTTACCTAGCAGTAGAATTTTCATTTGCAAAATGATTAAATATGGTTATTTTTCTTCAAAATTTTTTTCAGGATGATATCCATCTATTTATAGATGTGCTTTCTGATTGTTTTTAATATAAGTACTTGGCTATAGCACATAAAATGCTTTATCAAATACCACTGAATTTGTGTTTAATTCAACTCCATTTCTCTTTAGTTTTCCACTTAGAGCCTTTTTTTTTTTTTCAAGGAAAGGAAGCTAAACTTTTTTCAGTTCCTAGAACATGACTTCTGTACAAGCTTTTCATACAATCTGGCACACCAGTCTGTTCCCTGCTGATTATTAGCTTTCATTCTCTTCAAAAATCTCTACCAAAGCTCACCTACTTCAGGAGGCCTGCCTTAATCCATGTAAACTACGCAATCACTTTGTTATTTTATGTTTCTTCTGTAACATGTTCAAGCTCATTCATGCATTAGTTCTCTCACAAGCATTTATGAGGTATCCACTATGTGCCAAGCCCTTTAATAAATACTCAGAATACAACAGAGAATTCACAGAGAATTCACAGAGCCTGCAACTAGTAGGGGTTATTAAGAAGTCAAGAGACAGCACTAAAGTGAAATAAATAGCAGCTAGAGGGGGCTAATAGACGAATATAAGCAAAGTCACAGAGGTAAAGTTTTGTTTTGTTTTGTTTTGATTGCACTGGGTCTTTGTTGCTGCCAGTAGGCTTTCTCTGGTTATGGGCGCCCGGGATCCTCACTGCAGTGGCTTCTCTTGTTGCAGTCTGCAGGCTCCAGGCACACAGGCTTCCATAGTTTGGTGGCACAGGCTCTAGAGCGCAGGCTGAGTAGTTGTGGTGCATGGGCTTAGCTGCCATGCAGCCTGTGGAATCTTACCTGACCAGAAATTGAACCACGTCCCCTGCATTGGAGATAGATTCTTAACTGCTGGACTACCAGGAAAGTCCAGAGGTAAGGATTTAAGAATCATTTAAAATGATTTGAAGGCAGGATATGAATTAATGAATTACAAAGCATTTTACAAAGAAAAGGGAGGGACTTCATAACGAGCTGTGCAAGCCACGTGACCTGTTGTCCTCTGTTAATTTGGACAAAGTTAGTATAGCTTTGTGGAGAAGGAAATGGCAACCCACTCCAGTATTCTTGCCTGGAAAATTCCGTGGACAGAGGAGCCTGGTAGGCTACAATCCCATGGCATCACAAAGAGTCAGCCACGACTGAGCGAGCACAGCACACAGTGTAGCTTTCTGCTCATTATCATTTTACAGTTAGGTGAATCCACAGAATTTAATGTCAAGGAGAAATTTGGAGACTGTGTTCTGTTCTAAGTGTTTATATGGTGAATCTTCCACTGAAAATGATTAAAAATGCAAGTGGTATTCATTCAGTCATGTTAGACTCTTTGCAAACCCGTGGACTGTAGCACACCAGGCTCTGCTGTCCATGGGATTTTCCAGGCGAGAATACTGGATTGGGTTTTGTTCAGTTCAGTTGCTCAATCATGTCCAACTGTTTGCGACCTCATGGACTGCAGCACACCATGCTTTCCCGTCCATCACCAACTCTCAGAGCTTGTTCAAACTCATGTCCATAGTACTAATGAAACTACTAATGAAAGTACACACACACACACACACACACACACACACACACATAATTGTAGAAAGGAAAATCATCCACATGCTTTGAACTTTTTATGCTAAACCTGGTAGAATCCTTCCATAGTAACTTTCTCAAGTCCTTCTATCATCAATAAAATAATCCCAGAGTTAAGGATTTCCTTTTCTTCTAATTAAGGAACATAGTCTAAATGAAAGAACTAGAATAGTTCTTTCTACTACTCCTCCACAAACCACAATCACAGAAAACTAGCCAATCTGATCACATGGACCACAGCCCTGTCTAACTCAGTGAAACTAAGCCATGCCATGTAGGGCCACCCAAGATGGACGGGTCATTGTGGAGAGTTCTTACAAAATGTGGTCCACTGGGGAAGGGCATGGCAAACCACTTCAGTATTTTTGCCTTGAGACCCCCATGAACAGTATGAAAAGGCAAAAAGATAGGACACAAAAAGATGAACTCCCCAGGTCGATAGGTGCCCAATTTGCTACTGGAGATCAGTGGAGAAATAACTCCAGAAAAAAGAGGGATGGAGCCAAAGCAAAAACACCCCGTTGTGGATGTGACTGGTGATGGAAGTAAAGTCAGATGCTGTAAAGAGCAATATTGCATAGGAACCTAGAATGTTAGGTCCATGAACCAAGGCAAATTGGAAACTGTCAAACAGGAGATGGCAAGAGTGAACATCGACATTCTAGGAATCAGTGAACTAAAATGGACTGGAATGGGTAAATTTAACTCAGATGACCATCATATCTACTGCCATGGGCAGGAAACCCTTAAAAGAAATGGAGTAGCCATCATAGTCAACAAAAGAGTCTGAAATGCAGTACTTGGATGCAATCTCAAAAACAACAGAATGATCTCTGTTCATTTCCAAGGCAAACCATTCAATATCACAGTAATCCAAGTCTACTCCCTAAACAGTAATGCTGAAGAAGCTGAAATTGAACGGTTCTATGAAGACTTATAAGACCTTTTAGAACTAACACACAAAAAAAGATGTCCTTTTTATTTCAGGGGACTGGAATGCAAAAGTAGGAAGTTAAGAAACACCTGGAGTAACAGGCAAATTTGGCCTTGGAGTACAGAATGAAGCAGGGCAAAGGCTCATAGACTTTTGCCAAGAGAACACACTGGCAAACACCCTCTTCCAACAACACAAGAGAAGACTCTACACATGGAAATCACCAGATGGCCAACACCAAAATCAGCTTGATTATATTCTTTGCAGCCAAAGATGGAGAAGCTCTATACAGTCAGCAAAAACAAGACCAGGAGCTGACTGTGGCTCAGATCATGAATTCCTTATTGCCAAATTCAGACATAAATTGAAGAAATGGGGAAAACCACTAGACCTTTCAGGTATGACCTAAATCAAATCCCTTATGAATATACAGTGGAAGTGAGAAATAGATTTAAGGGACTAGATCTGATAGACAAAGTGCCTGATGAACTATGGACAGAGGTTCATGACATTGTATAGGAGACAGGGATCAAGACTATCCCCAGGAAAAAGAAATGCAAAAAAAGCAAAATGGCTGTCTGAGGAGGCCTTAAAAGTAGCTGTGAATAGAAGAGAAGTGAAAAGCAAAGAAGAAAAGGAAAGATATAAGCATCTAAATGCAGAGTTCCAAAGAATAACAAGGAGAGATAAGAAAGCCTTCCTCAGTGATCAGTGCAAAGAAATAGAAGAAAATAATAGAATGGGAGAGACTAGAGATCTCTTCAAGAAAATTAGAGATACCAAGGGAACATTTCATGCAAAGATAGGCTCAACAAGGACAGAAATGGTATGGACCTAACAGAAGTAGAAGATATTAAGAAGAGGTGGCAAGAATACACAAAAGAACTGTACAAAAAAGATCTTCACGACTCAGATAATCACGAAGGTGTGATCACTCACTCAGAGTCAGACATCCTAGAATGTGAGATCAACTGGGCCTTAGGAAGCATCACTACAAACAAAACTAGTGAGGTAATGGAATTCCAGTTGAGCTATTTCAAATCCTAAAAGATGATGCTGTGAAAGTGCTGCATTCAATATGCCAGCAAATTTGGAAAACTCATCAGTGGCCATGGAACTGGAAAAGATCACTTTTCATTCCAATCCCCAAGAAAGACAATGCCAAAGAATGCTCAAACTACCACACAATTGTACTCATCTTACACTCTAGCAAAGTAATGCTCAAAATTCTCCAAGCCAGGCTTCAGCAATACTTGAACCATGAATTTTCAAATGTTCAAGCTGGTTTTAGAATAGGCAGAGGAACCAGAGATCAAATTGTCTACATCTGTTGAAAAAGCAAGAGAGTTCCAGAAAAACATCTATTTCTGCTTTATTGACTATGCCAAAGCCTTTGACTGTGTGGATCACAACAAACTGTGGGAAATTCTGAAAAAGAATGGAATACCAGACCACCTGACCTGCCTCTTGAGAAATCTGCATTCAGGTCAGGAAGCAACAATTAGAACCGGACATGAAACAACAGACTGCTTCCAAACAGGAAACGGAGTACGTCAAGCCTGTATATTGTCACCCTGCTTATTTAACTTATATGCAGAGTACATCATGAGCAATGCTGGGCTGGATGAAGCACAAGCTGGAATCAAGATTGCTGTGAGAAATATCAATAACCTCATATATGCAGATGACACCACCCTTATGGCAGAAAGTGAAGAAGAACTAAACAGCCTCTTGATGAAAGTGAAAGAGGAGAGTGAAAAAGTTGGCTTAAGGCTCATCATTCAAACAACTAAGATTGTGGCATCTGGTCCCATCACTTCATGGCAAATAGTTGGGGAAACAGTGGAAACAGTGGCTGACTTTATTTTGGGGGGCTCCAAAATCACTGCAGATGGTAATTGCAGCCATTAAATTAAAAGACGCTAACTCCTTGAAAGGAAAGTTATGACCGACATTGACAGCGTTAAAATGCAGAGACATTCTTTGCTAACAAAGGTCCATCTAGTCAAGGCTATGGTTTTTCCAGTAGTTGTGTATGGATTTGAGAGTTGGACTGTAAAGAAAGCTGAGTGCCAAAGAATTGATGCTTTTGAACTGTGGTGTTGGAGAAGACTCTTGAGAGTCTCTTGGACAGCAAGGAGATCCAACCAGTCCATTCTAAAGGAGATCAGTCCTGGGTATTCATCAGAAGGACTGATGCTGAAACTCCAATACTTTGGCCACCTGATCCGAAGAGCTGACACGTTGGAAAAGACCCTGATGCTGAGAAAGATCATGAGTAGGAGGAGAAGAGGATGACGTAGGATGAGATGGTTGGATGGCATCACTGACTCAATGGACATGAGTTTGGGTAAACTCCGGGAGTTGATAATAGATGGGGAGGCATGGTGTGCTGCAATCCATGGTGTTGCAAAGAGTCGGATATGAATGAGCCACTGAACTGAACTGAAATCTTTCACAACCCACTCATCCACAACTACTAGAGTGGATAGCTATTCCCTTCTCCAAGGAAATCTTATGATTCAGAATCAAACCTGGGTCTCCCACATTGCAGGCAGATTCCTTATCATCTGAGCCACCAGGGAAGCCCTGAAGTGATTATTCAAGGACTGTTTCCTACTAAATTGCACTTAACCAGTCATTACAGGTTTTATCCTCTCCTCCACTTTCCTGAGGCACCAGTAGGGATATTTTCTGAAGTCAGTGAAATAACAGGACTTTGATAAACAGAGTTTAAACCTGAGGCATTGATGAAGAACAAAGCATAACTAATTCCTAAATTTGGTTTAATTTCTGTATTCTCTCTTATATGTCGGGATAAAATACAGTTGACCCAATATTATAATAAAAAGACTCTCTATCACTAAGACATGATTAGAAATGTTTAAAGAGATAGAAATATATTTGGTGGTTAATAGCACATTCCCAACCTGGTTCTACTAACTTCTAAGTATTATAAGTATTCTTTCTTGTAGTGGGAGTTGTAGAGGGACAGTGATCAGAAAGAAATGGAAATTTTCTGAGAATATCAGGCTCCTCTGTTATAAAACATACTTGATATCATAGAACCCATATATGTTGACCTTGTGATTTATATGCCAGCATCATGCATCTTTCACATTTGCAAATTATGGGCTGTATGGTTAACATATTTATTAAATGTGACTAGGAATTAATTGCATGCTTTAATGTGTATTATTAACATTGTATGGAAGGTTAACAACAAAAGGATAAGAAATTTAATATTAGAAGAGTTAGTACATTCAAGTTATTTTAATTTTGTAATATTTTTCTAAGAAAATTAAAAAAATCTAAAACCAAATGAAAGATCATGAAAGTGGAAAAGTTCTTATTTAATAACCCTTTAGAAAGTTATTTCGTATCTTAATACATTGCTTGCATGTGAAATCTGTATTCCAAATGCATGTCTCTTAAATTATTAGATAATGTATATAACCATGAAAAAATCAGTAAGACTTATACATGATGTTCATAACAGATATAATCATAAGAGCTGAACACTGGTAACAAATACAATAAGTAAATGAACATAAAAATCATGGTTGTCTTATTATGTTGTCATTGTTTAGGCACCAAGTTGTGTTCAATTCTTTTGTGATTCCTTGCACTGTAGCCCACCAGGCTTCTCCATCTGTGGAATTTCCCAGGCAAGAATACTGGAGTGGGTTGCCATTCCTTCTCCCAGGGATCTTCCTGACCCAGGGATTGAACCTACATCTCCTGCATTGACAGGAAGATTCTTTAGCACAGAGCCACCAGGGAACCCTATCTTATTATGATGAATGCTTTTTAGAAATGAAAAGGAAAAATTACTGATACATGTTAACAACATGGATAAATTTTTAAAACTAATGCTCAGCAAAAAAGTCAGACCCAAAAGAGTACATGTTTTATAACTCCATTTGTAAAGATCTTAGAACAGACAAAACTAATCTGTAGTGACAAAGCAAATTAGTAGTTGCCTGAGGGTTATGTGTAGGAAACGGAGAGATGAAGAGGTTTGTGAGCAAAGGAGCATGGAATGTGCAGTGTGATAGAAATGTTCTAAATCTTGATTAGAATGGTGGTTATGTAGATGTATACATTTGAAAAATCTCATCAAACTTTGAACATTTTATTTAAATTACACCTATGTTTAAAAAACTTTTTAATGTTATTAGTGTTTTTTCTGGTAACATTAGCTTATAGCATTTGGAATAATTATTATCATGGCCTTTCAGAAAAAATAATTTTTTTCTAAAAGTAATATTCAGTTTTTATAATATTATAGGATTTGGGGGATTCTTAGATTATACCCTGGCTATAATTTATTAGCTAGAGTTGTCAGATTCTGAAATAGGTAATTTTTGAAGATATACTAAATTGTAATATGTAAGTTTCTTTAAAATTTCTCTCAGTTTAATGCTCTGTTTCAACTTTGATCCCTACTTCCATGAAGAATGGTTGTCATTGTTCTATACTACGAAAGCCCGAAGTCAAAGAATATTGGCTTAATTACAGACATTTCTAGATAAAAAATTCTGACTGATAGTGTCAAAGCAACTTTGACCTCTTAACTTCTTTTTAAAGAGAATACCAGAAAAGAATTCTAATTTTCCTAGACTCTTTCCATAAGCTTTTATTGGCAAACCCTAAGCATATTATAAGGGTAGGAAGTCATCACAACTAGCTCTTAACATCATTATTTCTTCCTTTATATTTCATCTGTCTTTGAGACACATTTTCTGGTTGCACTTTACAGTTCTAAAAATTAAGAAGCAGAATGTCTTGTAAATCTTGTGCTAGGGTTTATTTCTATTCACCCTTTTCCTTAGAAATAGACATGTTGGGGATGTGAAATGTTGCTTCACTTCTCACTTCAAAGGAACCTATGCTTCTTCTTCATGTTCTTTTGCACTTCTCACTGATAAAAGTATCCATGCTTTTCGTTGTATGTTCTTACACTTCTGTTCTGTGAACCACAAAGATTAAATGAATTAAAATTATCCTTTCAGTAGAGATAAAAGGTCAAGAATTTATGGACTCCTTCTAACACATTTTTTTCTTTTAAAAACCTTGCAATATATTTCAGAAATATTATCTAGGACCATTATTTTTGGTCTCTCTATAGATGAAAACATATTGTTAAATCTGTCATAGTTAAATAAGCTAAAATATAATATTTAATAAGAACTTGAGTCTGCTTTTTATAGAAAGAAAATTATTTGTTGATTTTCTTTATAATGAAACCAGACAGACACACTCACTCGAAGGCTAAATGAGATCAGTAATGTAGTTTTAAATGATACCTTGACCTTCTGGCCAAAGGCTAAAAAATAGATGATATCTCAAACCATTACACTGGATAATTTTTATAACTGCCTCAAAGCTTTTACAAAATAAGACAGGATATGAATCAATCCATAAGGGGCTGAATAAATATGAGACTTTCCAAGCTACACACTCTTCAGTGTGCTAACTTGCAATACACACTTTGCTTTATTTGTGAATCCCACATTTAATATGTGAATATAAATCTTTTCTGCACTTGAGGTGTTCACAGTTTTTTCCTTCAATTGCCCCCAGGTGTATTATGACCCAGAGAGATGTTATGGGGAGGGAGGTGGGAGGGGGGGTTCATGTTTGGGAACGCATGTACACCCGTGGTGGATTCATGTCAATGTTTGGCAAAACCAATACAGTATTGTAAAGTAAAATAAAATTAAAAAAAATAAAAATAAAAAATAATAATAGGAACCTTTAAATTAAATTGCTTATAATTGTGTTCACATAGATTTATTAGATAGCATCTCTGTGCTATACATTGGATAAGGTACTGGGAAATAAAATATGTGTGAGCTCAGTCTCCACTGAGCTGAGAGTCTGTTTCTCCTGTTGGTTCCATTTGCCACATGTTTTAAAATTATGCCTAGCATTTCTGATTTTCAGGAATTAACATTTTCATTAGAAAGTTACCAACATTCTAATGATATTGCACTCATAGTTTAAGTCATAATTTATCTCCATATGACTATATTTAGCTCCTTAACACGGGAGTTTAGGGACCCAAATAGCTGGCATAACAAAAAATCAAAGCAGTGGTGAGTCACGTGGTAGATTCTACTCCTAATAGTGTCATCACAACAACAGTAGAAGCTCTAAGTTAGATGGGACCTCAGAAATCATCTCTGCTTAGAAGTGAGATGTAAACCTGGCTAGTGTCAGGCACACATATTAAATCACTATTTCCCCAATCTCACCTACAAGGATTCTGAGTCACAGTTGGTGGTGGAGGTTCAGTATTTATTTTTTTTAACTAAGCACCTGGATGATATGGCTAGACTGAATACCAGCGTTTGGAAACCACTGATTCTGCCCAGTCTCCAGGATAATATATAAATTACATCTGCACTCACACTGAGCAGTCTCCTTCAGGCCCTGTTTAAATGCTGCTACTGGCAGAGAACTTAGTACCTCTGAAAGGGGAACATTTTCTTTTAACCACCTCTCATTATTAGAAAGGGTTTCTTTTAACTGGGTTGATATGTGCTTGTAGTCTTGTGTCTTCGGTCTCCTGGAGTTACACAGAATAAAGCTAACCTCTCTTTTTTTATTATAGCCCTCCATAAGCTATAATTTGTAGATGACTAAATCTGCTCTTCTTCAGAAACACAATATTTTGAATATTCAATATTCACATTATGATGGATAAAGAGACAAATCCTACTGGCCTTCCATCTGTAAGATTCTTGATTCATCCCTGTTTTTTTTTTTTTTTTCTTTCTTTCTTCTCATTTGAGAAGCTAACAGCTATAGCTTGGGATGGGGAGAAGCCTGTGATGAAGAAATATGTAAATATACAACTTACCTCTATCTGACTATTACACGTGTGGCTTCTTATGCTAAATATTAGCGAGGAAGGACTGATTGGGAGGGAGGCACAGTGAAAAGTGTGTAAGGAAAGAAGAGGTTCACACTTCGATGGATGAGAAAGTGTCAGATGCATTTGGAATTCTTAGATAAGTCAGCTATGCACCAAAGCAAGAAGAATGACCTGTAAAGCTGTTCAGTTAAATCTCAGGAAAGAGATAGAATAAAGGGAGGGAGCACACTGGGGAAAGAGTCTAACTCCATCCTGTTGCTTTTTTTAATCCATTCATGTCTATTTGAAAATCACACTTGATCTTCAATGTATCGTGACATACTTGGAAAGAATTCTAAAGAAAATAAGCAAAAATGTTTGTACCTTCTGATATAAAAAGGGGAAAGAATCACAGAGTGGCATGTTAGGTAAAAGTTTGCCGTTGACAAAAACAGTAGAAACCCATCAGCTTCTTTTCCATGAGGAATCTTGAACGTGAGTACTGATCTTTTGGTGGCAGAGCCTCATCTGTGCTCCAGCAGAGCCAGAGGAGTCAGGGGAGAGGCGATGATGGTGGCATGCTTGCCCACAGAGCCTTCCTACCCAGGGCTTCTCTCTCACCCTGCCTCACTAAGTCTCCATTGTCTCTACCAGTTAAAATTATATCATTAAAAAAAAAAAGACCTTTAAAAATACATGCTATATGTATACCATGGCTTTATTCAAAATGAACCATGTGTGCTTTTCTTTTGTTGTTAAACTGAAAAACTGGGAGTGAATTAAAAAAGAAATATCTTGTACTTCTCTGGCTACTGCCAAAATGCCCTCTAGAGGATTTCGCTCGTGTGGGGGCTATTAAAAAAAGGACAATGACAAATTGAAGGGAATGCAGAGAAGCCAAAGTGATAAAATGTTTATAAAACAAGGTTTGTCAGAAAAGGTGAACCTAACTAGGTATGTTCAGTCTGAAGGAAAAGAAAGAAAACTAATGGACAGTTGAGAATGATCCAAAATACAAAGCGAGATAAACCCTGGGACAGAAATCAACTATTCTCATTAACAGGACAGGTCTTGGAGTGACAGGTTTGAACTCGGCCAGGGATAACTGATGTAAGGCTCAACATTAGAAAAAGGCTTCTTTTTTTTAAGTCTTAAAACTTTATACATGAGAAAAGAAGGTAGGAAGAGGTATTAAAATCAGGTGTCAGGAGACACCATTGTGAAAATTTCTTTGACGAAAACATTTAAAGCTGAGATGGAATATCTGTGCAGCAGGTATAATGCTTTATATATGGAATCAGTTCTGCTATATGTAGTCTTATAAATATAGTATGAAAAAGCATGTGAATATAAATTATAAGTGTATTTGTACCACAGGCTCTTCTCTATGTTTAAAATATAATACTGTAGTAATGTTTTTTGTTCATTAATTACCTGCATTCAATGCATAACTTGTCATGGGTTTGAAATTTCTTTGTCCAGCCAGGTAGAATTTCTCAATAACCCTTCATCTTTGTGTAATAAAGATACTGAGTATTAGTTATGCAGAACATAGCACAGCTATATCTTCAAAGTTTCTGCAAAAAAAAAAAAGACAATTTTTCCTTGAAAGCAACTGAAAAGCTGACTCTTTTTCATATATCTCCATTTTATTTTCATTCGATCTCTTGACTATCCATTCACCTCTGTTTCATAATACAAAAGTAAATACAAATCAGAAATCTTAAGGTAACTTGAATTTTATTGTTTCCAAAGTAATTTGAATTTTACCTTGTCACTGATAAAGGTATTGTATTCATAAGTTTTTTTTTTTTAATAGACCTAGATAATTTAAGTGAAACTTAAACCAGTGACTCCAAAAGAGGCTTTATTTAGGGTATATAATTGGCTCTCTGTAGAGATCAAAGCATCTGCTTCCCATCTAATCTTCTAAAGGCAATTCCTTGTAACCCAAAGCATTCCCTGTTTTATATTTTGGAGGTGAGTACAAGTGAGTGTTAATTGAGGGATCATGGGCTGTGATACCTAACTTCACACAGCAAGACTGGAAGTCATTAATCATCCTCCTAATACTTTCCTAAAAAGATTGTAAGAGTTTAGGTGTTTTATAAAACAAAATGCAAGGTCCAGTCCATGGGATGAAATGTATTTGCAGGATATCAGTTGATAATGAGTGAAATACAAGTTCCCTTTTATCTTTGTTTTTCTATTTTTTTGTTATTTAATATTTTGAGGATGACATAATGGACACATATTATTCTACCACTGCGGTGGGCTTAGCCAGCCCAGAAAGAGGATCTGACATGAAGACTATGAAAAACAAACTCTTACACGATTAGGGGACTCAGAGCTGCCTGTGAACTCTGCAGCTTCTATTATATCATTAGGAGAAGCCCTATTATTAAGAATAAGAATTATTTTATTTAAATTATTAGTAAGTTTAACTCTTAAAGATCTTATATATGTTTTTTCCCAAAACAAGAGCCAGGCAATAACAGTCTTTGTTGGTTGTTGTGTTAGTTATAACGCTACAGTGTACTGTTTTCAACCACAGAGAATGAACTATTAGCCTCAACAAGGACACTGCAGAGCAATAGGCTCGTGTTTAAAATGAGCGATCTGGTGGATAGGGTTGGGGTATGGATATCCAATAGTCAGAAGACTGAGAATAGCTGTAGTACTTGGAATGTAGGGCCAAGTAAACATGAAGACAAGAGAAACAGTTTATTATTTGTAGAATAGTCCTACCTTGCAGATTTTAGCACATAGAATCAATGCTAAGTTCATTAAAACAGCATTAGGAAACCAAGGTGGCTGGACAATGATCTAAAATTGTGTCTCTTTTCTAATTCCATTCTCCCAAAAGTCCTTGTGAATTTTCTCAAAACTCGCCACTGACTCCCTAATCAATAATCTAATGACTTTTCCTCTGCCACTTCTTAATTGTTCATTCTCAACCCTTGGTATCTTTCCTCAAAGGGCATCTTCCCTCATCCTCCATGGCACTCAGTTCATAGAATGGACATCTGATTGTTATGCAAACTCTGCTCTTCCTCTGTTCCACTGGCTCTTTCCACTGGGCATCCTCTTGTAGCACTATTGTAATAGCCTCCAAATAAGTCCTCTTGATTATATAGCCTTTACTATATATACTTTACTATAAACCAGACTATCAAGAGTCACTTCAGTGGCCTCCTATAAGGGTCAGGACTCAGGTTTTTAAGTCCTCCAAAACCAACTTTATCACTAATGCTTTTTTTCATGAATTTTTTCTTAGCCATATTTCCTTCCACATACTCACTCCAAAATTTATTACAAGTTAATTCTTTCAGATTTTACCAATATCCTCTCAGTAATTTATTATTTTTATTTCTTACATACTTTACTATTTTCTCATAATTTTCAGCCACAAAAGATTTAAAGTGATGGTTTCCACACAATGAAGCAAAAGAGTTTTAAAATTAAAAAATATGTTTTTTTAAATCTTCCTCCTTTTTTTAATATCATGTGGAAAGTAAAACCCTTTTAAGTGTTCATCAAGAAATTTTAAAAATCCTGTCTTTCCTGAGAAACGTTAAACATTTCAGATGAATATATCTAAAACTATAAAACATAGTTTTATATATCTTGACTCCAAAATTTGATTCCATAAATCATGATATTTATTCACTAGGAGATAGAAACTATCACTGGCATTTGCAATGTGCATGCTTTCTACCTGCATTTTAGAATTAATGCTGTGTCAGAAATCAAACGCTCCCTCTTGTGTCAAAGTTGGAGAAATTTTTATGATTACAAGTTTTTAAAAACTTTTACTTGGTCGTTACTTGGTCTTTGCTCTGTAGACCATTCCTTTGAACATCTTTACCACTGGAGTAAGATGTTAGTGTAATTATTCTATCTTATGAAGGTCGTGATCCTGAAGTTTCCTAATTAATACTCAAGCTTGTACAAGGAGCACATTTATGAAAAGATCTCCTTTCCTTCTTTCCCTGACTGCACTCTTTTTGCTATTTTTCCTAGGGTACTGTCCCTGGCTATCTTCTCTCCTCACTATCTCAAGTCTGAGTAACTTATTCATGCTTGTGACACCCCCTGGCACACATGCACTATTATCTTCCAGTCAGACCTTTCTTTTTCTTTTTTATTGGTGGATGAGTTCAGTTCAGTTCAGTCACTCAGTCATGTCGACTCCTTGCGACCCCATGGACTGCAGCACGCCAGGCTTCCCAGTCCACCAACTCCCAGAGTTAACTCAAACTCATGTCCATCGAGTCGGTGATGTCATCCAACCATCTCATCCTTTGTTGTTCCCTTCTCCTCCTACCTTCAATCTTTCCCAGCATCAGGATCTTTTCCAGTGAGTCAGGTTTTCGCATCAGGTGGTCAAAGTATTGGAGTTTCAGCATCAGTCCTTCCAATGGCTATTTAGGGTTGATTTCCTTTAGGATTGACTGGTTTGATCCCCTTGCTGACCAAGGGATTCTCAAGAGTCTTCTCCAACACCACAGTTCAAAGGCATCAATTCTTTGACACTCAGCTTTCCCAGGAAAAAGAAATGCAAAAATGCAAAATGTTTGTCTGACGAGGCCTTACAAATAGCTGTGAAAAGAGAAGCTAAAGGCAGAGGAGAAAAGGAAAGATACACCCATTTGAATGCAGAGTCCCAAAGAATATCAAGGAGTGATAAGAAAGCCTTCCTCAGTGATCAGTGCCAAGAAATAGAGGAAAATAGTAGAATGGGAAAGACTAGCGATCTCTTCAAGAAAATTAGAGATACCAAGGGAACATTTCATGCAAAGATGGGCTCGATAAAGGACAGAAATGGTATGGACCTAACAGAAGCAGAAGATATTATGAAGAGGTGGCAAGAATACACAGAAGAACTATACAAAAAAGATCTTTGTGACCCAGATAACCACGATGATGTGATCACTCACCTACAGCTAGACATCCTGGAATGCGAAGTCAAAGAGGCCTTAGGAAGCATCACTACAAACAAAGCTAATAGAGATGATGGAATTCCAGTTGATCTATTTCAAATAGTAAAAGATGATGCTGTGAAAGTGCTTCACTCAATATACCTGCAAATTTGGAAAACTCAACAGTGGCCATATGACTGGAAAAGGTCAGTTTTCAATCCAATGCCAAAGAATGTTCAAACTACTGCACAATTTTTGTGCATAGGACTCACATATATAAATATATAGCAACATATATGGCAGACTGATTCTGCAAATAGTAATGACTTTGATGTTAGGAAGATGTCAGTTCAGTCCTTTTAATTCTCACCTGAATGACTGAACAAGTTCGTGACTCTCTCTGGTTCTCATTTTCTTTGTATTTAAAATGAGGATGTTGATCTTCCTAAAGATGGTTTTCTTACGTATTAAATAATGTAACTTGTGAAAAACGGCAAACAGAATCTGATAGATAACAGGTAATTAGCAAGCAACAGTAATTGCCGTTAGTAACTTTATCCTTTATGACTTGTAACAGACCTAGAGTATGGAGAGAGAAACATTTAAGTTTATCTAAAATGTACCAAAGAAAAATATTGACTTTGTGTGTATGTATAGGCACCTGCAAACCATTTGATTCTAGCCCAGTTGATGAGTGTAAATCTAGGGGTTGTTGTCCAGTAGGTCTCAAGGAAACAGGGCCAGCCAGTGTTACCCCACTGTGAGAAAGCTGGGAAATGTAGCAATGGAGAATGTGTTTCTGGTTGCCATAAGGATGGGAGAATGCATGCTACTAGCATTTAATGGGTATCATGTTATGGGGGCTGGGGTTTTAAATGTCCTGCAATGAGCAAGATAACCCCACCAACAAAGAATTTGCCAGTAGAACTCCCTCCCCCACCCCAGTGAGTTAATTCCATGTAGTCCTTCTTCCTCAGCTCAGCCATGGCTTGTCAGTGTGAGGGCCCTGAGAATTAAGAATCACTTTTATGACCACCCTCCCAGCATAGGCCTGTATCAAGATCCACTGAGCTTAGTACTTATCCCCAGCCCTTTCAGGCCTTCTCTAGACCCAAGATGTATTAGCTAAGTATCTAAAAGACTATATGGGAGAAGGTGATAAGCTTGTTCCTCTAAGGGGCACACAGAGAAAATAAATTCCTACTGGGTTAAGAGGGATTTAGGTCAGCTCTACGAAGAATAACTTGATTATAAGTGTTGTCAAAACTCAGACATAGGTTACAAATGAAAGTGTTTAAATCTTCTTTGGAGGATATTAAGAACAGGATTACCCCCTCTTATTAGAAATGTTGTGGATATAATCCTGTCTAGAAGTAGAAAGTGGTCTCAAATGGCCCCTTCTGGTACTGACATATGAACACTAAGAGGCTAGTTAGCATTTTGGAAAATATATCCCCTCTCACTTGCTATTGTCCCTTACTCACACCCACCTCCCACTTTCACAAGGCCCTGACCTAAGAGAGCCCATGTTTCTCTCAAGGGTACCACATTTATTTTGTTCATCCCCTAAAGAATCTTAGTGTTCATTTAGTGGGAAAAGAATATAATGATATAACTCATTATACTCCATTGCAGTACATTCTGTATGTACACAGATAATATTGTAGAAGATTGTGTATATATTAAAGATTATGTACATAAACATAAATCCACGTTAATGGCTCATGGGCTATTTCTGTCCATCTGCAGACTCTGGGGGAACTGTAAGCAGTTCATTATTTTTTCAGGTGTGTGGAGCAGTTATCCAGAGAGGTCTGTAATAACTTATGACTCGAAAAAAACAATCAAATACACATCTCCAGTTATTTTTGTTTTATGTCTTTATTTGTGTAGAATAGAAAGATAGATGAAGGGAAAATCTCAGTCCCACTATTTGCTTTTTATCTGATTTTCTTAATGTCCAGTTACCAATTTGACTGATTTTTTCCACTGGTTTAACTAAACTGCCCATACTGGCTTTGTAGAGTTGCTTGCTTGGTTGATTGCTTCTAGAATCAGCAACATGTAGAGAGAGAACTGACCAGGGTCTGGTTTTCTTATGGATTCATTAAAATGAAAGCACTTTATCTCTGAACACAGTTTCCCTTCATTGGTCTTGCTTCCTAAGGTTTTAATGATTCCGTTGCATTGCTGCAAACTGCTGCGTGTGCTCCCATCTGTCTTTTGCAAGTTTAAATCGAAGGATAAGATTTTCTGTTTAGAAATCATTTGTGCTTTACTTCAGTGTAGTGACTCTGCTTATGGACAGGTTGTGTCTTTGAAAGGCTCTCTCTTTAATACAAATCTTGCCAATGGTGTTTATATCTCTTTTGGGCTAGTGCTGTACTCATTTAAGATTGTTAACTTCTTTTATGTAGAGTATTTACTTAACATGCAGTTGTAACCTTTTTTTAAATGACTGAATCACTGATTCATTTGTCTAACAAATATTTACTAAAATCAGGGTGTGTAACAGGCTTTGAGCTAGATACTGGGAGTTGACAGATGAAAAGTATTTGGTTTCTGACTCCTTTGAAATCAGTTTAATGGGGCAGATTGGTATATAAACAGTTACAATAAAATGTGGTGAGTGTTATAATATCAATATGTAGAAGGGTCTGTAAGAATACAGAAGTAGAGTATATGACTCCTGGAAGGGAGAGATGTGGGGAGAGAAGTAAAAAGTCAAGAGGGAAGGAGGCTTAATGGAAGTGACATCTGAACTTAAATTTGAAGAGTAAAATTTCACAGAATTCCATGAGTGAGGGTAAGGTAAGGATAATATAGATACATTTTATTCCTCATTATTAGTCTAACCATGCCTTTTTTAGTAGTTAAGCCAAAATATATGCATCATATGGAATTTTTTTTAATGTAAATTGCTTTAGCTTGAAAACCTAGCAGTCATGTCATTAATTTATAGAGGTTGCTCTCTTAGAGTATTTATTTTGATGGGAAGGATAGAGATCATTTTAAAAGCAGAATAAAGCCTCCTCCTTTTATTTCTTATAATATTCTCTATATTTGGGGATGACAGAGTCCATAAATATTGTAAGGTGATAGCTCAAATGTTACAGCCATTTCAGTTTTTATTCCTATAGTCATTTTGGTAACATGATTAAAATCCATGCAGTTATGTAAAATTATGATTATTTAAATGTCCTATAATTGAGTAGGACTTTATATTGATGAGCACTTTGGCATCATATCACTCGCATCAATAGAAAAAAACTTAAGCTTCCACTCCAGGCAGTGTTAGTGGTAAAGAATCTGCCTCTCAATGCAGGAGACTTAAGAGGTGCAGGTTCAATCCCTGGATTGGGAAGATCTCCAAGAGGAGGGCATGGCAACCCACTCCTATTCTTGCCTAAAGAGTATCATGGACAGAGGAGATTGGCAGGCTACAGTATTTGGAGTCGCAAAGAGTTGGACATGACAGGAGCGACTTTCTACACATGCACATGCAATCGTGGTCTAGGTACTGAGAAAGATACTGATTACCTTAGGTATGTATGTATGCATGCATATATTAATGTGTGTGTATATATATATACACACACATATATGAAATAACATCTTAAATGAGCATAGCCCTAACCTAACCTAACCCTGATGCCCATATCCCTCTCTTCATGGAATTTATAAACTACATGATCATTATTAGGTATAGACATCTGAAGAAATTGCCAGAAGGGAAAGGCAATAAAAAATAGATGCTACGTGAATTGGGCAACCAAGTAATTTACCATCCAAAACCATGGTATTTTAGAAAAGGAGGTGCCTGTATTAATAATTATACACAAGGACAGAAGGTATTAACCAAGGCCATCTTGGGCATACCTCATCATTTTAAAAATGAGTATCATCTCCCCTATAAATGCATGACACAAATAAGTAAAAAACTGGGGAAAAAAAGGGCAAGATCACTTTGAGTACAGACTGGGCAAAATATTGATTAGTTAAACAATAAGGAAGCCTTTTCATGCATGAGCAGTATCATAAGCAAAAACATGGTCTGTGCTGTCTCCTCTATTAGTTGGGTTCCAGTTTTCCAATACCTGTACTTGAATATGATGCCTCATTCTGTCCCTTTTCTGAAAGATCCACATCTTTCCCAGGTGTGCTAGTGGGCAAGACATTGGCTCTGTCTTTGATGTTTGTGACATGCTGTAGTAGATCAGCCCTTCCTCCTAACATACCCCTAGTTCCCAAAATCTGTATCAAACAGAGTCCTGGTTCATCTGTTTGACTGTGAGGGACAACAGACAGCATTAATTTTAAGCAACTCATAACATCTCTAGATACCATACTTCTCATTTGTAAAATCATAGGATTAAAGAAGATGATGTCATAAATGCCAAAATGTTCTCATTTTCTAAGAGAAAGATCCCCAGTAAATCCATAATAACTCCAATGGACATATTTCCTATCTCAAAACAAAAAAAAAAGATGTAGTTGCAAGTGGTATGCATCAAATGCAAATTATTTCATGCAGTGTCTTAGACATAGTAAATGGTTGATGAAGCAAGCCAAACTCCACATAACTATATACCCAGCTGTTTTAAATTAATTTTATCAAACACTGTACTTATTAAATAATGCTTTCATTTTTTAAATCATTCTTTAATTTAAAATTAAGACAGTATTTTAAAAATCTACTTTGCTATATGCCATGTTAAAATTCTATAAATGTAACTTATGGTATAAAATAGAGACAAATAGATAAGCATTCATACATTTATACTATGCATATATAAAGCTTTTATATGAAAATATGGCATAATCAAAAAGAGTAACACACTAGGAATAAACATACATAAGGAGGCAAATGACCTATACTCTGAAAACTATGAAATGCTGATGAAAGAAATCAAATATGACAGACAAAGATGGAATGATATAACATGTTCTTGGGTTGGAAGAACCAATATCATCAAAATGACTGTACTACCCAAGGCAATCTACAGATTCAGTTCAATCCCTGTGAAATTACCAGTGGCATCTTTCATAGAACTAGAACATATGTTTCCTTTTAATTGGTATGAAAATACAAAACATTTCAAATAGTAAAATCAATCCTGAGAAAGAAAAAAGGAGCTGGGAGAATCATGCTCCCTGACTTCAAACTACGCTATAAAGCTGTAGTCATAAAAACTCTATGGTACTGGCACAAAAATAGAAATGAAGAAATACGATAAAACAGTATAAGAAGCCCAGAAATAAACTCATGCACCTATGGTCTATTAATCTAGGAAAAAGTAGGGAAAAATATACAATGAAGAAAAGGCATTCAGTGAGTGCTATTGGAAAACTGGACAGTTCAGTTCAGTCATTCAGTTGTGTCCGACTGTTTGTGACCCCATGAACTGCAGGATGCAAGGCCTCCCTGTCCATCACCAACTCCCAGAGTTTACCCAAACTCATGTCCATGAAGTCAGTGATGCCATCCAGCCATCGTATCCTCTGTCATCCCCTTCTCCTCCTGCCTTCAATCTTTCCCAGCATCAGGGTCTTTTCAAATGAGTCAGCTCTTCGCATCAGGTAGCCAAAGTATTGGAGTTTCAGCTTCAGCATCAGTCCTGCCAGTGAACCTTCAGGATTGATCTCCTTTAGGATGGACTGGTTGCATCTTCTTGCAGTCCAAGGGACTCTCAAGAGTCTTACCCAACACCACAGTTCAAAAGCATCAATTCTTTGGCACTCAGCTTTCTTTTTAGTCCAACTCTCACATCCATACATGACTACTGGAAAAACCATAGCCTTGACTAGACGGACCTTTGTTGGCAAAGTAATGTCTCTGCTTTTTAATATGCTGTCTAGGTCAGTCATAACTTTACTTCATGGCTGCAGTCACCATCTGCAGTGATTTTGGAACCTCTAAAAATAAAGTCTGTCACTGGTTCCACTATTTCCCCATCTATTTGCCATGAAGTGATGGGACCAGATGCCATGATCTTCGTTTTCTGAATGTTGAGCTTTAAGCCAACTTTTTCACTCTCCTCTTTCACTTTCATCAAGAGGCTCTTCAGTACTTTTTTACTTTCTGCCAAAAGGTTGGTGTCATCTGCATATCTGAGGTTATTGATATTTCTTCTAGCAATCTTGATTCCAGCTGGTGCTTCATCCAGCCCAGCACTGAAAAACTGGACAACTACATGTAAAACAATGAAATTAGAACATTCTCTAACACCACGTACAAAAACAAACTCAAAATGGAAGTAAGACTGAACACTAAAATTCTTAGAGGAAAATAGGCAGAACACTCTCTGACTTAAATTGCATAAGATCTTTTTCGACCCATTTATTAGAATGAAAATAAAAATGAAAATAAGTGGGTCCTAATTATAAAAATATTTTTATACAGCAAAGGAATCCATAAACAAAATGAAAAGACAACCCACAGAATGGGAGAAAATACTTGCAAATGAAGTGACCCACAAGGAATTAATCTCCAAAATATACAAACAGTTCAAGCACTTCTATGTCAAAACACAAACAACCCAATCAAAAATTGGCAGAAGGTCTTAACAGACATTTCTCCAAAGAAGATTTGCAGATGGCCAGTAAACACATGAAAAGATGTTCAACATCACTAATCAATAGAGAAATGCAAATCAAAACTGCAGGGAGGTATCACTTCATACTCCTCAGAATGGCCATCATTAAAAAAAAATCTATGAACAATAAATGCTGGAGAGGATGTGGAGAAAAGGGAACCCTCCTCCACAGTTGGAGTGATTGTAAACTGGAACAGCCACTGTAGAGAACAGCATTGAGATTTCTTAACAAAATAAAAATAAAGCTACCATATGATCCTGCAATCCCACTCCTGGGCATATATCCAGAGAAAACCATAGTCAGAAAAGATATAGACACCGTAATGTTCATTGCAGCATTATTTACAATAGCTAAGACATGGAAACAACCTAAATTTCCATCAGCAGAGGAATAGATAAAGAAGAGGTGGTATGTACGTACAAGAAATATTACTCAGCCATAAAAAGAATGGTATAATGACATTTGCAACAACATAGATGGATCCAGAGATTATAATACTAAGAGTAAGCCAGATAGAGAAATACAAATAATCATATCACTTGTGTGTAGAATCTAAAAACCAAACAAACAGTAAACTTATTTATAAAATAGAAACAGACTCACAGACTTCAACAATAAACTCATGGTTACCAAAGGGAAAAGGTACAGGGGATGGATAAATTAGGAGTTTGGGATTAACGTACACATTGCTATGTATAAAACAGATAATCAACAAGCATATGCTGTCTAGCACAGTTAACTCTACTCAATATTCTATAGTAACCTATATGGGGGAGGAATCTGAAAAATAATGGATACATGTGTATAACTGATTTGTTTTGCTGTACACCTGAAATCAACAGAACATTGTACTCCAATATAAAATGAAAATTAACTTAAAGATGAAGTCTGGAAGTTTACCTTCCTCTGCAATTTTCTGGAAGAGTTTGAGTAGGATAGGTGTTAGCTCTTCTCGAAATTTTTGGTAGAATTCAGCTGTGAAGCCGTCTGGACCTGGGCTTTTGTTTGCTGGAAGATTTCTGATTACAGTTTCAATTTCCGTGCTGGTGATGGGTCTGTTAAGATTTTCTATTTCTTCCTGGTTCAGTTTTGGAAAATTGTACTTTTCTAAGAATTTGTCCATTTCTTCCACATTGTCCATTTTATTGGCATACAACTGCTGATAGTAGTCTCTTATGATCTTTTGTATTTCTGTGTTGTCTGTTGTGATCTCTCCATTTTCATTTCTAATTTTATTGATTTGATTTTTCTCTCTTTGCTTCTTGATGAGTCTGGCTAGTGGTTTGTCAATTTTATTTATCCTTTCAAAGAACCAGCTTTTGGCCTTGTTGATTTTTGCTATGGTCTCTTTTGTTTCTTTAGCATTTATTTCTGCCCTAATTTTTAAGATTTCTTTCCTTCTACTAACTCTGGGGTTCTCCAATTCTTCCTTTTCTAGTTGCTTTAGTTGTAGAGTTAGGTTATTTATTTGACTTTTTTCTTGTTTCTTGAGGTATGCCTGTATTGCTATGAACTTTCCTCTTAGCACTGCTTTTATAGTGTCCCACAGGTTTTGGGTTGTTGTGTTTTCATTTTCATTAGTTTCTATGCATATTTTGATTTCTTTTTTGATTTCTTCTGTGATTTGTTGGTTATTCAGAAGTGTGTTGTTCAACCTCCATATGTTGGAATTTTTAGTAGTTTTTCTCCTGTAATTGAGATCTAATCTTAAGGCTCTACTACAAAGCCACAGTCATCAAAACAGTATGGTACTGGCACAAAGACAGACATATAGATCAATGGAACAAAATAGAAAGCCCAGAGATAAATCCACACACATATGGACACCTTATCTTTGACAAAGGAGGCAAGAATATACAATGGAGTAAAGACAATCTCTTTAACAAGTGGTGCTGGGAAAACTGGTCAACCACTTGTAAAAGAATGAAACTAGATCACTTTCTAACACCGCACACAAAAATAAACTCAAAATGGATTAAAGATCTAAATGTAAGACCAGAAACTATAAAACTCCTAGAGGAGAATATAGGCAAAACACTCTCAGACATAAATCACAGCAGGATCCTCTATGATCCACCTCCCAGAATTCTGGAAATAAAAGCAAAAATAAACAAATGGGATCTAATTAAAATTAAAAGCTTCTGCACAACAAAGGAAAATATACGCAAGGTGAAAAGACAGCCTTCTGAATGGGAGAAAATAATAGCAAATGAAGCAACTGACAAACAACTAATCTCAAAAATATACAAGCAACTTATGCAGCTCAATTCCAGAAAAATAAATGACCCAATCAAAAAATGGGCCAAAGAACTAAATAGACATTTCTCCAAAGAAGACATACAGATGGCTAACAAACACATGAAAAGATGCTCAACATCACTCATTATCAGAGAAATGCAAATCAAAACCACAATGAGGTACCACTTCACACCAGTCAGAATGGCTGCGATCCAAAAATCTGCAAGCAATAAATGCTGGAGAGGGTGTGGAGAAAAGGGAACCCTCCTACACTGTTGGTGGGAATGCAAACTAGTACAGCCACTATGGAGAACAGTGTGGAGATTCCTTAAAAAATTGCAAATAGAACTACCTTATGACCCAGCAATCCCACTGCTGGGTATACACACCGAGGAAACCAGAATTGAAAGAGACACATGTACCCCAATGTTCATCGCAGCACTGTTTATAATAGCCAGGACATGGAAACAACCTAGATGTCCATCAGCAGATGAATGGATAAGAAAGCTTTGGTACATGTACACAATGGAGTATTACTCAGCCGTTAAAAAGAATTCATTTGAATCAGTTCTGATGAGATGGATGAAACTGGAGCCGATTATACAGAGTGAAGTAAGCCAGAAAGAAAAACACCAATACAGTATACTAACACATATATATGGAATTTAGAAAGATGGCAAAGACGACCCTGTATGCAAGACAGGAAAAAAGACACAGCGGTGTATAACGGACTTTTGGACTCAGAGAGAGAGGGAGAGGGTGGGATGATTTGGAAGAATGGCATTCTATCATGTATACTATCATGTAAGAATTGAATCACCAGTCTATGTCTGACGCAGGATACAGCATGCTTGGGGCTGGTGCATGGGGATGACCCACAGAGATGTTATGGGGAGGGAGGTGGGAGGGGGTTTCATGTTTGGGAACACATGTAAGAATTAAAGATTTAAAAAAATAAATAAATAAATAAAAGCGGGGAAAAAAAAAAAAAGATGAAGTCTGGCATACACTCCTGTGTGAAGAGACATAATAGAGCCAAGTCAGCTGATAAATGATAGCACACAGAGATAACAAAATGATACAACTGAGCTATACCACATTTATGGTTTATTTATGGCTTTGAGTGCTGAAGAATTGATGGTTTTGAACTGTGTTGTTGACGACTCTTGAGAGTCCCTTGGACTGCAAGGAGATCAAACTAGTCAATCCCAAAAGAAATCAGTCCTGAATGTACACTGGAAGAACTGATGCTAAAGCTGAAACTCCAATACTCTGGCCACCTTGATGTGAAGAACTGACTTATTGGGAAAGACCCTGATGCTGGGAAAGATTGAAGGCAGGAGGAGAAGGGGATGACAGAGGATGAGATGGTTGCATGGCATCACTGACTGGATGGACATGAATTTGAGCAAGCTCCAGGAGTTGGTGATGGACAGGGAGGCCTGGCGTGCTGCAGTTCATGGGGTCACAAAGAGTCAGACACCACTGAGCGATTGAACTGATCATCAAAGCAGCCTTTTAATAATGGGGAGGGACAGGGAAGGAGAAAATGTCTCCCTGGAGCTAACCTTGTATTTTTCTATTGATATGCTACTTTTAAAGAAAGGATGAAAATGTGAGAGAAGAATGAAGAAGCGAAAGAGTAATGGGAAGCTAAAGAAAACGTTGAGAAAATTTCTCTAAATTGAATTTTGTAACCTCTAATCTGAGGAAATTATATTAAAGCATCTAAAATAAAAGTCCATTACTCCTTTTGGTCTCTACTTTGAGTACTACATGGAGTATATAATTTTGAAGCAAGAAACTATTTTCTTTAGTAAGAAATGCCTAAATATGTTTGCCAACTATGAAATACATATTCATTATTAGGATGGTTATTGTCCTAAAAAAACTAACACAACATTAAAACACATTGACTCTAGTATTCGTGTAATACCCATGGTTTTCACAAAATCATATTTCTCTAAGGATACTAGGAATGATTAAGGATAATATATATCTGCCTTGTGAAAAAACGAAAACACCTGTTTTTTAAAAATGTATCAGTAAATACTTTCTATGTGCTAAATTGTGACACTAGATTGGGATGAAACAATCTCTGTGGTTTTTCTTTTAAATTTTGCTTTTTAAGCATTTAGAAATAAAGAATATACAGATACATACTTTAAAAAATAAAAGATGGTCTTAGAGAATAACTAATTTTGTAAGTTGGCTTTTCAAATACAATAGTTTTCAAAATAAAAAGAATAACTCCTGAAGTAATACAGAATAACAAGCACTCAAAAATATGAGGTGTTATTATTGTTCAGTTGCTAAGCCATGTTTGTCTTTGCAACCCCATGAATGCAGCATGCCAGGCTTAGGAAAGGCCTGAATCACCAATAAAAAGTAGTGTGAAAATCTAGACATTCTTATTTGTTCAAGCCTTGAGCATTAGGACTTTTTCTCCCCCTCTTATTCTCCTTTTGTATCATTCTGCCATAGCAGAACTAGCATATTATGAATTCATTTAGCTTTATGTTTATTTAAATGTGTTTCTATAATGGCATTATAACTTTTGGACCACACAATCATTTCAAAGAGAAATTACCTCATTTTTTATAATGGGATTTTGTGATAATATTACTTTTCTTTTCTAATTTTTTATTCAATTACATATACTTATTACTGAATATGTGGCATTGATATTGACATTGACCTTGTCCATAGCTTGCAGGTCACTAGTGAGTTAGAATTAGTGAAAACAATATCCTTAGAACTTCTAACTGGTGTTCTGAAATACACCATATTCCTTGATTAAGGAACAAATGTGATTTTTAATATTGTTTATAGTTTTAAGAAGGAACTAGGTCAATTTGTATATAATACTGGTTGATTTTTTGCATTATCCTATAATTCTGTCCTCAGGCACACCATTGACATATTCTGCATCTCTAATTAAACTTCATTTCCTTTTGGAAAACAAGATGGTTGTAAACACAGAGTCGTTTATAACATATTGAGGTTCATGATTTACTGCACGTCGTGTATGTCTAGTGCCTTACAATTTATCAGTGGATTTGATATATATTACACCATCTCAGACGAGGCAATATAGGAATTCTTAGGTAAGATTTAGATGCAATTTCATGTATCTTTGTTGTTACTGTTCACTTGCCAAGTTGTGCTTAACTGTCCACAACCCCATGAACTGCAGCATGCCAGGCTTCCCTGGCCCTCACCATCTCCCAGAGTTTGCCCAAGTTCATGTCCATTGAACATATTAATGTCATGTATATACACATATGCCTATACACATATACATGGGTACGTGTATGTGTGTTTGTGTATGTAACATTGAAGCAAAGCTTACTCTTTCTTGTTGATGCTTTTAAATTCTACATCTTGATGGATGGAATAAGCATCTATTACAGTTTAGGCCCATAACTTCTTTTCTCTTTCTCCTTAATTTATTTTTCCTCCCTTCTGCCTGCCTGTAGTAGCTTGAACTTTCTGTCTATTAGTCATTTACTTTCTTACTTTCTTATTCCTTTTTCACTGAATAGAAAAGTACATTTTGTCAAGAAAACCCCCAGACCTCTAACTTTTGCATGGGCATGAATATACCACTAGCTCTTTACATGGTCTGGAAATTGAATCAATTTGATAAATTTTGCTTGAGGAAACTGACTACAAAAATAATGGATGTGTCTTCGCTTCATTCAGGTAATCGCTAGCAAGACAGAATTTAACAACTAAGATGTTTGTATTTACAAACAGCCATCTAATCTTTGGTACATTTTGACCCAGATTTTGTACTGCTGAAAATAAACACAAGAGATAAAGATAAGGATCTGTCAGTGTAATCTAATGTAAAAGAGCAAGCATTGTCCATTTATTTTTCCCATCATTCAAATTTTTAACATGATTGCTTTCTTTTCTTAGGAGCTATTTGTATTTCAGGGACATGCTAAATTATTTACTTTTTCCTTCCAAGTATTTTCATATATATATATATATATTTGAAATATAATTCAGAATAGGCCATTTCAGTTCCTTCAGTCTTAAATTTATAATGATTATACTGTTGTTCAGTCACCAAGTCATGTCCAACTCTTTGTGACCCCGTGGACTTCTGCATGCCAGGCTTCCCCGTCCTTAACTGTCTCCCAGAATTTGCTCAAATTCATGTCCTTTGAGTCATCCATGAACATGAGCCATCCAGCCATCTCATCCTCTGTCACCAGCTTCTCCTTTAGCCTTCAATCTTTCCCAGCTTCAGGATATTTTCCAGTAAAAAGATTCTTTTCAGATCTTTGTATTAGATAGCCAAAGTATTGGAGATTCAGCTTCAGCATGAGTCCTTCCAATAAATATTCAGGGTTGATTTCCTTTAGAATTGACTGGCTTGATATCCTTGCAGTTCAAAGGACTCTAAAGAGTCTGCTCCAGTACCACAATTCAAAAGCATCAATTATTTGACACTCAACCTTCTTTATGGTCCAACAGTCATATCCATATACGACTACTGGAAAAAATACAGCTTTGACTATACAGACCTTTGTCAGCAAAGTGATGTCTCTGCTTTTTAAATATGCTGTTTAGGTGGTCATAGCTTTCCTTCCAAGGAGCAAGCACCTGTAATTTCATGGCTGTAGTCACCATCTGCAGTGATATTGGAGCCCAAGAAAATAAAAATCTGTCACTGCTTCCATGTTTTCTCCTTCTATTTGCCATGAAGTGTTGGTACTGGATGCCATTATCTTAGCGTTTTGAATGTTGAGTTTTAAGCCAGCTTTTCACTCTCCTCTTTCACCCTCATCAAGAGGCTCTTTAGTTCACTTTCTGCCATTAGGTTGGTATCATCTGCATATCTGAGGCTTTTGATATTTCTTCCAGCAATCTTGACTTTAGCTTATGATTTATCCAGTCCAGCATTTTGCATGATGTATTCTGCATATAGGCTAATTAAACAGGGTGACACTATACAGCCTTGTCATACTCCTTTCCCAATTTTGAAGCAATTTGAACTGTTGCTGATGACTATACTAGACAAACTCTAATAACAGTTTATGATCTTTTTTTAAAAAAATGTGTTCCCTTGGCTTTTAGCATCAAATGGTTCAGCATAATCTCTTTCATGATTTTGTCAATTTCTAGTTATATTTGTATATTTTAATAACTCAGTTAAGGAAATGTGTTTATGTTTTCAGGATGTTGAATATAAAATTCTGAGTACAATCTAACCCAATGGTAAATAGTCATTGATGAGGTGATAGATAGAAGGAATCCTAGCTGTTTCAAGTATAGAAAGATCTGAACTTCCATTTTATCCAGTTTCTTAACTTCCCTAGCATGTTTTCTCATCTAGAAAATTAGAGGAGTGCTTCCCAGAGTTATTGTAATGATCTGATGATATACATATATCAAAAGGCTTTCCAAAATGTATTCATAAAAGGTAATTGCTACTGCAAGACTCGTAAGTTTTTATATATGTGAAGCAAACAAAAATAAAGTCCTCGAAATTTGGTATCATAGAAAGAAGGAATTCATTTAACCAGCTCAAACTTAATTTCATTTTTTTTTTACAGGAATTAAGTTTGCTTGTTTTTGTGTGATGTCTGGTTTTCCTCAGTACACACTCATTCCCAGTTCACCAAGTCACTGTGCAGGCTGAGCTACTGTGCTATGGATTAATAGCACCACCACAATTAATAGCATGAGCCTGGAGCCAGGCTGCAGGATAGAAGTCATTCTTCTATTGCTTTCTAGGTGTGTGACCTCAGACAACTTATTTAACTCTCTGTGCCACAGTTGCTTCATTTGTGTGCTAGAATAATAACAAAGCCTCCCTTTTAAGTTTGTTATATAGATAAAGAGTATGTGCAAAGTACTTAAAGCCTGACACATAACAAGCGCTATGTGTTTCTAGTATTATAATTAGTACAGAAAAGCAAAGATAAACACACCTCAGCCTTCTATTATTGTTCTATTGTTCCATTGTTACTATTATTTCTAACCTCTTTTCATCATCCTAGGGTCATAAATTGCAAAGGTGAAGCAAGAGGATTTATGATTCACATTGATTTTTTAAAAAATGATGAGAAAGACAAAGTATTAAAAGTATAAAATACACGTATTTACCATGATTTTAGCTATCAAATTCATGTTATTTTTGCATATTAATTTGGGGAAATCTGTGGTATAACAGCACCTCACAGGTAATAAACATGCTATAAATATTTGCTTTTGCTATTGATTATTTGAAATCCCTTCCAACTAGAGAAGATCTCTTCTCTTATGATTTAGGATTAGTCTACTTGATACCAAACTGATCTATTAACTAAACATTCTGCTGCACAACCATGTGTAATAAAACTGCTTTATTGTTTGGATGAATTTTTTCATTTATTTCCAGTTGAATTGGTACTACACAAAAAAGCCAGTCTCCTTATTAACTTTTAAGTTATGAATTTTCATTGATGTATGAAAGGTATACAGTAGAGCAAAGACCATTGACTTCCCAATATTGGCAATGTTTTACATGATGGTTATTGGCTATTTTAATTTAAATCAGCAGGCCATTTACTAGGGTCTGCCATATACTGTATTTGCACTTCATTTTGAGTACTCTTATGAATAGTGTTAGCCACCTCATATCCAATAGGAGCTAAACACTGAGCTTTTGAAGTAGTGGTAAGGATTTATAATTCTGGTGGGAAATGAAAGTAGGAATTTTTAAATGACCATGATGGTTAATTTTTTGTGGCAAATTGACTGAGCCATGGGGTGCCCAGATATTGAGTCAAACATTATTCTGGATGTGTCTGTGAGAGTGTTTGTATATAAGTTTAACATTTGAATTGGTAAACTGAGTAAAGTAGATTGTCTTCCCTAGAGGTGGGTGACCCTCCTCCAATCAGTTGAAGATATGAAAAGAGTAAAAGTTGTTAACTTAGTGCTTGATTGTCTTAATTTCTTAGTAAGAAATTCTGAACCATGAAATTCTTTGGAATGCAGTCTTAAACTTAGCTGAAAAACAGTTTGAATTTAGTCACTCTGCACTTAAAAACAATTAGAATTATGAATCATTTTTTGGAATCTTTTCATAAGTAGAGAAGCTGCTTTTTATGCATAGCTTCAATTTAGCTGCCCAATTAATGTCATCACATAGAAATATAGAGGTAAAGCACGATATCTTAATTTTTACATTTCCTGGAGGTACTTCTAAATATGTACTTCATGACTCGGTTTTAAATAATCACAGTCTTGGCGAAGAAAATACGATGACTCTTTCTATATACTGGCTCTATAAACAGGGCATTTAGAATCTGAAAACAAGCATCAGATGGTTTTAGCTCTGTTTACACTTCCGGTGGAATTTTTTATTCAGTGCCAAATGATTATAGTTAACTTTCATTTCCTTGGGGATGAATTATCAAGTTTAAGGGTACTTCTGTGTCATGTACCCACTCCAAAAAAGACAAAACTCAAATCAGCCAGTTTTGCTGCAGATCACAGTTTTGGTTAAATGAGAGGTTTAAATTGCTTTTTGAAATGAAATTTGGGGTACATCCATGGATTTCAGTCATATGTGCTATCTCTGCATTCCCCTGCCATGGAAAATTTGAGTTGATTGCAATTGTTTTACACATTTTACATTGAAAACTTTTCCTTGTTGCCCTGAGACACTAACTTCTTGGGGAGGAAAAAAATATAACAAGGTTATTGATTGTTTTTAAAGAAAGAAAAGCATAATTAAATATTGTTGTGCAAGCCTGTTGAAGAAGCAAAGCATATACAGGAAAAGTGCTGTGCAGTTTGTCTGAAAATGGAAATTTGAGGGTCAATATGATAAGGAACTTTAGAAGTTGAGAAATATCAATAACCTCAGATATGCAGATGACACCACCCTTATGGCTCAAAGTGAAGAGGAACTAAAATGCCTCTTGATGAAAGTGAAAGAGGAGAGTGAAAAAGTTGACTTAAAGCTCAACATTCAGAAAACGAAGATCATGACATCTGGTCCCATCACTTCATGGCAAATAGATGGGGAAATAGTGGAAACAGTGTCAGACTTTGTTTTTTTTGGGCTCCAAAATCACTGCAGATGGTGACTGCAGCCATGAAATTAAAAGACGCTTACTCCTTGGAAGAAAAGTTATGACCAACCTAGATAGTATATTCAAAAGCAGAGACATTACTTTGCCGACTAAGGTCCATCTAGTCAAGGCTATGGTTTTTCCTGTGGTCATGTATGGATGTGAGAGTTGGACTGTGAAGAAGGCTGAGTGCCGAAGAATTGATGTGTTTGAACTGTGGTGTTGGAGAAGACTCTTGAGAGTCCCTTGGACTGCAAGGAGAACCAACCAGTCCATTCTGAAGAAGATCAGCCATGGGATTTCTTTGGAAGGAATGATGCTAAAGCTGAAGCTCCAGGACTTTGGCCACCTCATGCGAAGAGTTGACTCATTGGAAAAGACTCTGATGCTGGGAGGGATTGGGGGCAGGAGGAGAAGGGGACGACAGAGGATGAGATGGCTGGATGGCATCACGGACTCGATGGACGTGAGTCTGAGTGAACTCCGGGAGATGGTGATGGACAGGGAGGCCTGGCATGCTGTGATTCATGGGTTTACGAAGAGTCAGACACGACTGAGTGACTGAACTGAACTGAACTGAACTGATAACAAAGCAAATTGATCTAATGCATTAGGATAATATTGGTAATTAGACCTGATAATCTTCCACTAAAAAAGCTCTGTAATTTAGGTTTTCCCTGTAGTGTTTTGAATGGCATCAGGATCAATTGATCAATATTAAAATTTATTAGAAAGTGGTAATGTCATGGAGTTCAAAATAAAGTCCTTTCAGCTTGGCTTTCTCTTCATCCATTCTGTGCCATTTGAAATCAGTTCAGTTCAGTTGCTCAGTCATGTCTGACTCTTTGCGACCCCATGGACTGGAGCATACCAGGCTTCCCTGTCCATCACCAACTCCCAAAGGTTGCTCAAATTCATGTCCATCAATTGGTGATGCCATCCAACCATCTCATCATCTCTTGTGTGTCTCCTTCTCCTCCTGCCTTCAATTTTGCCCAACATCAGGATCTTTTCTAATGAGTCAGAAATGAGTCTTCTCATCAAGTGGCCAAATTATTGGAGTTTTAGCCTCAGCATCAGTCTTTGCAATGAATATTCAGGACTGATTTCCTTTAAGATTGACTGGTTGGATCTCCTTGCAGTCCAAGGGACTCTCAAGAGTCTTCTCCAACACCACAGTTCAAAAGTGGCAACTCTCACATCCATACATGACTACTGGAAAAACCATAGCTTTGACTAGACAGACCTTTGTCAGCAAAGTAATATCTCTGATGTTTGAAGTAGTTTAATATATATTTGGAACCCCCGCTAATCAAAGCAAGCACTTGTAGTCTTCAATAATAGGTTGGAATGTTCACAGACTTACTACTATTTGAGAAGTCTTTTACTGAAAGGTTCAGTTCAGTTCAGTTCGGTCACTGACTCAGTCATGTCCGACTCTTTGCGACCCCATGAATCGCAGCACGCCAGGCCTCCCTATCCATCACCAACTCCTGGAGTTCAATCAGACTCGCGTCCATCGAGTCCGTGATGCCATCCAGCCATCTCATCCTGGGTCGTCCCCTTCTCCTCCTGCCCCCAATCCCTCCCAGCATCAGAGTCTTTTCCAATGAGTCAACTCTTCGCATGATGTGGCCAAAGTCCTGGAGTTTCAACTTTAGCATCATTCCCTCCAAAGAAATCCCATGGCTGATCTCCTTCAGAATGGACTGTTAGGATCTTCTTGCATTCCAAGGGACTCTCAAGAGTATTCTCCAATGCCACAGTTCAAAAGCATCAATTCTTCGGCGCTCAGCTTTCTTCACAGTCCAACTCTCACATCTAGACAACCTCAAAACACAATATGTTGTTGTTGTTTTGAAACTTGTCTTGAAGACCCAACTTTGTCTCTAGAATGTGCTGTGGGTTAAAATATGACCCCCTTGGTCTGTAAGAGTTTTTCCCATGTGAGGGATGTTCCTCATTACTCTGAAAATTCATAAAGAATGCCAATCCAGAGGTGTTAGGAAACTAATACTAGTGGTATATTGGCTATATTAGTGGAATATCACTATTATCAGTGAAGAGTCTGAAGACCTCACTCCTAGCATGACACTCTTATTAGATGTGTGACCCTAGGCAAGGCATTTCACTATTTTGATTCTTCAACACACTCTGTTCAATCAATTAGCTTTTAGTTTTCATTTGAAAACTAATCTCAGATACTTCCTAAAATCACTATAATAGGGTTGGATTACCCTGTTATGTTTTCCCCATCCACCTGAGCTTGCCATCACCTTCTACTGTAACTGCCTGGTGAATTACCAGTCTGTCTTGTGAAACTGTAAGCTTTAAGAGAATATGAAAGCATCCTTCTGGTTCATAATTCTGTTCCCATTATTTAGAGCAGTGCGTGACATCTAATAGATGCTCAATTAATCTTGGTTGAAGTAGTAGATCACTGAATGAATACATGAATTAGTAAAATAAAGTATAATGGTTTCCATGTATTCTCTCGACATTTAACCCCAGAGACTGGGATTCATTTTATTCCCCTCTCCTATTAGTTTGTTGAAATGATTGCTCTAAGACTGTTTAAATACTCAAAGCACATTTTACATTTGTTTTCAAGAGTTCATACTCTCCATAAAGCCAAACTGTATAGTTTTCAAGTAATCCTTAAAACTCCAAACCCACCTAATTTGGATGTCCATAAAGGTTATGAAAGAACTAAATGGCTCGGACTACTTCAGGCTCCTTTCCCAACCAGACCATCAGTGTACAAAATACAGTGGAGCAAAGTGTATTGAATATTAATAGTATTGCATTGTTTCTCCATCCTCCGCTTCACCTACCTACTTTCTTGCTTTGCTGCCTGTGACTTTTTTTCCCCATTTCTAGATGTTGCCATCAGCTATTGCAGAGTAAATATCCCACATAAGTATAAAGCCAAATGGCTATTTTTGACACACTCCAAAAGCAGTGCTTTTATATTTGAATTTTACAAGCTTTAATGCAGGCTTTTGAAAATGAATATGATACTATCTATCAAGAGTCTTAAAACTGTTTATAATCAGTAATTTCACTTTGGAATTTAAGGAAATAATCACAGATATGGACAAAACTTTGACTTGGTTTATTGAAGCACTGTAAAAGCTGAAACATTTTAATCTACACTGAAATACACACTAATAGGAAAATGATTAAATGAAGTAGAATATATTAGTAGTGTACAGTGATCAAAATTATGCTTATGGAAAGGTTTAATACTTCAGAGAAATTTACATATATTTTGTATCAAAATAGCAAATTATATTCCTAGAAAAATATGAGAGAGTGAAGCATGGCGAGATCATATTTCTCTTAAATTTTTCATTATGAGGCTGTAATATTCTTAAAAATCATAAAAAATTAATTGAAGTAAAAAATGCCTCAAGTTTTGAGTATTACTTAAAGCAATTCACTTTTCTTTTCTTTGGGTGCTGCCTATGTACAGTTATTTTCTTAGGCATTTATTGAAAATTGTTAGAAAGAATAAGTTAGAGGAAATGCTAACATAGCATTTTCATTTATTAAGAAATGTAGAAATCAGGCCACTAACACTAACAATGCAGAGTTAAAGTTTTTATTTATTTATTTATTTATGGAAAGCCAGATTAGTTTTATTAGAGGTCTGTGACAATAGCAGGTCTTGTGCCTACCCAAGATGTCCTTTTTTTTTTTTTTAATATTTATTGAAATGTAGCTGATTTACAATGTGATCATTTCAGATCTACAGCAAAGTGATTTATGTATATATATAAATCATCAGTTCAGTCGCTCAGTCATGTCTGACACTGTGCAACCCCATGGACTGTAGCTTGCCAGGTTTCCTTGTCCATCACCAAATCCCGAAGTTTGCTCAAACTCATGTGCACCCAGTCAGTGATGGCATCCAACCATCTCATCCTCTGTCATCCCCTTCTCCTCCTGGCGTCAAACTTTCCCAGCATCAGGGTCATTTCCAGTGAGTCAGTTCTTCTCATCAGGTGGCCAAAGTATTGGAGCTTCAACTTCAGCATCAGTCCTTCCAATGAACATTCAGCACTGAAATCATTTAGGATTGACTAGTTTGATCTCCTTGCAGTCCAAGGGACTCTAAGAATCTTCTCCAACACCATAGTTCAAAAGCATCAATTCTTTGGCGCTCAGCTTTCTTTATAGTCCAGCTCTCACATTCATACGTGACTACTGGAAAAAAGCATAGCTTTGACTAAATGGAACTTTGTCAGCAAAGTAATGTCTCTGCTTTTGAATATGCTGTCTAGGTTGGTCATAGCTTTTATTCAAAGGAGCAAGCATCTTTTAATTTCATGGCCACAGTCACCATCTGCAGTGTTTTGGGAGCCCCCAAAATAAAGTCTGTCACTGTTTCTATTGTTTCCCCATCTATTTGACATAAAGTGATGGGACTGGATGCCATGATCCTAGTTTTCTGAATGTTGAATTTTAAGCCAACTTTTTCACCCTCTTCCTTTTATATATAAATCACATATATATATTTCTCTCATCAATGAGTAGCAGCATCATTACTGCCAAGTACATTAAGGTATAGTACTGCTGCTAAGTCGCTTCAGTCGTGTCTGACTCTGTGAGACCCCGTGGACTGCAGCCTACCAGGCTCCTCCATCCATGGGATTTTCCAGGCAAGAGTACTGAAGTGGGGTGCCATTGCCTTCTCCTGTAACAGAGTCATGATGCCCAGCAGAAAGTGACTATGGAGTATTGTGAAAGTTCAAAATTTGTAACCCTTTTCAAAAGTGTATGTGGATTTTAGTAAGTACAGTGGAATAACCCCTGAAATGCACTACTTATGCTATCAGTCAGTTCAGTTCAGTTGCTCAGTCGTGTCCAACTCTTGGCGACCCCATGAATCGCAGCACACCAGGCCTCCCTGTCCATCACCAACTCCTGGAATTCACTCAAACTCACGTCCATCGAGTCGGTGATGCCATCCAGCCATCTCATCCTCTGTCATCCCCTTCTCCTCCTGCCCCCAATCCCTCCCAGCATCAGAGTCTTTTCCAATGAGTCAAGTCTTCGCATGAGGTGGCCAAAGTACTGGAGTTTCAGCTTTAGCCTCATTCCTTCCAAAGAAGTCCCAGGGCTGATCTCCTTTAGAATGGACTGGTTGGATCTCCTTGCAGTCCAAGGGACTCTCAAGAGTCTTCTCTAACACCACAGTTCAAAACTATCAATTTTTTGGTGCTCAGCTTTCTTCACAGTCCAACTCTCACATCCATAGATACACTGGAAAAAGCATAGCCTTGACTAGACCGACCTTTGTTGGCAAAGTAATGTCTCTGCTTTTCAATATGCTATCTAGGTTGGCCACAACTTTTCTTCCAAGGAGTAAGTGTCTTTTAATTTCATGGCTGCAGTCACCATCTGCAGTGATTTGGGAGCCCCCCAAAATAAAGTCTGACACTGTTTCCCCATCTATTTGCCATGAAGTGATGGGACCAGATGCCATGATCTTCGTTTTCTGAATGTTGAGCTTTAAGCCAACTTTTTCGCTCTCCACTTTCACTTTCATCAAGAGGCTTTTTAGTTCCTCTTCACTTTCTGCCATAAGGGTGGTGTCATCTGCATATCTGAGGTTATTGATATTTCTGCCAGCAATCTTGATTCCAGCTTATGCTTCTTCCAGCCCAGAGTTTCTCATGATGCACTCTAGTTGCACCAGATTATTACTTCCATGTTAGCTCCATAAAAATGTCAGGAAATGTTGAAGTGTATCAATTGTGTGAGCTGTTGGTACCTTTGCTATGATAAATTTTTGTAGCCATTTTGAAAGAAACTTGAATATCAGAATAAATTTTGAGGTATAATAACAACTTAAAGGGTAATTAACTATGAAGTCTAAGAAAATTAAATGAAGTGTATGGTTCATTCATGTTTATATAACTTTTGGAAACATTGAGGATTTTTCTTTGTGTGTTTATTACTCATTGATTCTATTGGTAATAGTGTTAACACTTTCATTACATTGAATCAGTTAACTCAAACCACTCAATCAGTTTAGTAAGTATTATTCCAAAAACATGGTAATTGTTATAAGATCTCTTAGCTACTTATTTAACAGTGAACCCTCAATGAAATAAAGTGTCAATTTTTATTAGGAAATGGTTTATTATCATCTCAGTTATAACTGACAACCACAGTTCCAACTTCAGCCAAAGGCTTGGGAACATATCTATATCATCTCTGCTACAAATGAAATACCTGTCTTATCAATATAGTTTAAACACATCTCCACAAAGGTGATACCAAAAGCCACAAAGGAAGGTAGTTAACATTGATAGAAAAAAACAGGAAGAAGAAGAGTTGAGGAACAGGATCTACTCCACTCAGTATCACTCACTTTAGTCGCTCAGTCGTGTCCGACTCTTTGCGACCCCATGGACTGCAGCACGCCAGGCCTCCCTGTGCATCACCAACTCCCAGAGTCCACCCAAACTCACGTCCATTTAGTCGGTGATGCCATCCAACCATCTCGTCCTCTCAGTATAATCCTAGGTAAATTGCTTACCTGGGTCTCCTTAAAAACAAATGAAGTAATATATGTGAAAACTATGTAATATGTAAAGTGCTTCACAAGTATTGTTATTGTTGCTCTTGAAAATCAGAAGGAAGAAAGTCCAGTGAGTGAGACAGAAAAGTAGAAACAGTAGGAAAAAGAGAGGAGTGGACACTGTCAGAAATGTCAAAGGAAAACAGTCTTATGAAATGAGTGTGAGTACCTTTGGGTGTTAAATTTGCAAGTCATTGGTGCCCACTGAGAATGCTTTTTCAATAAACACTGAACTCAGTTATCTAGGACTCAGGTTGAAAAGAATGAACAGGCAATTAGAAAATGGAAGTGGCAGATCTTTTTTTAAAATATATGTGTCTGTATGTATTCTCATGCTGAGATATCAAATGGGAGATGGAAAGTATAGAGTATATTAATATATTATAAGTAAGGTTATAATGGAGAAATATCCTAGATAACCAGATCATTCAAGTTCATCCCTTTGGAAACTGAATACGTTCCTTTTACTTAGGAGAGTTTTTTAAAACAGTCCAAGTTATTGTCATATCCTTGATGCCTATTATCTTTTCATTACTACTTAAGCTTTTTTCTTTCATTTTTTTCTGCTTGAAACAGTTGTCTACTTTTGAATCCACAGTCTTCTGTGAATGTTGCTTAATATTTAATTGAGCTTTTGGGACTCTGTTTTATCTATTAGTCATTTTCCTCTTAAAGTTTTCTTTGAATCAAATCGATGTTTTCATGAGACTCACTATAAACTAAACTCTTTCTTAGTTCACAATAGCCTTATGGGTTTCATGGACACAAGCCCTGGTGTCTTTCAGAGGTAGATGTTTTAGGGAGCTCTCTCCCACATATAAATCTTGAAAGTTGGGGCATGAGAGATGGGATATATACCTTTCTCTTCTCAGGGAAGCATTGTGATTTCTTTCCCATTATGTGTTTTAAGATATATCAATAATAGCATGCTGAAAAAGTACACATTCTATAAATGAAAATTATAAAGTGATAGTTAAATATACCATTCAATTAAAATGTTTTCAGTTAACTTTTTATTTTGAGATAATTCTAGATTCAAATGCAGTTGTAAGACATAATATATAGAGATCCCATTGACCTTATTCCCACAAGGGAATAACGTCTTGTAAGAGTAGTACAGTATCACGATCTGAATATGAATATTGGCAGAGTAAAGATACAGACATTTCCTTAACCACAAAGATCCCTTCCACAGCCACCACATTTCCTTCCCATCTATGACCGCCTTTGGCAACCAGTAATGTGTTCTCCATTTCTATAATTTTGTCATTTCAAGAATGTTACATAAATAGAATCGTTCAATATATAACTTTTTAGGACTGACATTTTTCACTCAGCATAGTTCTCTTGCAGTTGAACCAGTCTGTTGAATGCTTTAGTATTAATAGCTTGTTCTTTTTCACTGCTAGTTAGACTTTCATGGTATGCATATACCATAGTTAAACTATTCATTGTTGAAAGACAGACATCAGGGTTGTTTTTAACATGGGGCTGTTACAAATAAAACTGCTGTAAACAATCATTTGCCAGCTTTTGAGTGAACATGACTTCTTATTTCGCAGGGGTAAGTGCCCAGGATTACAATGCCAAGTTGTATGGTAGTTGTATGTTCAGTTTTTAAAGAAACTGCGTGATTATCTTCCAGGGTGGCTGTACCATTTTACATCCTGCCACCAATTCTGTAAGTGAGCCAGTTTCTCAACACCCTCACCACAATTTTGTGTTTTCACTATGTTTTCTTTTAGCCATTGTGATAGGTACATAGTATTATTCCAATGTGGAATTAGTTTGCATTTGTGTAATGGCTAATGATTTTGAACATCTTTTCATATGTTTATTTTCCATCTGCAAGTTTTTTGGTAAAATGTCTCTATCAGTTGCCCATTTTATAGTTGAATCATTTATTGTTTGCTGTGAAATGTATATATCACAGTATATGTGGTGCGTGGACTTCTCATTGCGGTGGCTTCTCTTGTTGTGGAGCACAGGCTCTAGGGCTTGCAGGCTTCAGTGGTCGCACTCATGGGCTCAGTAGTTGCGGTTCCCGGGCTCCAGAGCACAAGCTCAGTAGTTGTAGCACATGGGCTCAGTTGCGTGCATGTGGAATCTTCCCAGATCAGGGATAGAACCCATGTCTCCTGCATTGGCAGGTGGATTGTTTACCACTGAACCACCAGGGAAGCCCCTATTGTTGAGTTTTGAATTCTTTATTCTTTTAGAAGTTAGTCATTTGACAGATACATGGTTTGCAAATATTTTCACCATCTGTACTTTGTTCACATTCTTAATAGGGTCTTTCACATTAGCAAATAGATCTAAGGTTTTGCAGTTCAGTTATCAGGTTTTCCTTCTATGAGTTGTGCCAAGACTAAGAATTTTTGGCTAGCTCTAAATCTTAAAGATTTTCTCCTGTTTTCTTCTAAAAGTTATATAAGTACTTATGTCTGTAATCCATTTTGAGTTAATTTTGTTAAACATGTGAATTTTAGATCTAGGTTTATTTTTGAAATTTATTATTCATTGATTTATTGCCTACATATATTATGGGTTCCTTCATGGCTCTGTGGTAAAGAGACTGCCTACCAATTAAGAGACATGGGTTCGATCCCTGGGTCAGGAAAATGCCTTGGAGAAGGAAATGGCAACCCACTCCAGTATTTGTGCCTGGGAAACCCCATGCACAGGGGAGCTGGGTGGGCTACAGTCCATGGGGTCACAAAGAGTCAGGCACAACTTATTGACAAAAACAACAATGTATATCCTATTGCTCAAGCACCATTTGTTGAGAAAGCTATCTTCGTTCCATTTAATTGCATTTGTACTGTATCAAAAATCATTTGGGCATATTTGTTCTCCTTTTACTGTATTTAAATTCCAATATATATATAGGATCTGTGTGTGGAGGGAGGTCTGTATGCTTACTGTTCATTGCCGTATGGGAGATGCTGCCCTGAAGCCTGTTTCAGATGTATAATCTGTACTATAAGGAGAGAGTTATCTGCTTTTCTTAGAAGTCAGATCTCTGAGCTATAAGGAAGAAAGGAGGGAAAATGGAAGCTTCTGCATACTTCCCTTCAGGTAGGGGGTTCCCCCTCCTCCCTGGATTGAAACATGTTGAAGGTCACCAATTCAGCTTCACTGTCTTTACGTTGATATGAAACTTATATTGGCACTAGATTTTCCATTTTATACTGCTATGAAGGTTTTTTTTCAGTCTTTTCTAACAGAAAGGGTGTTTTTATGGGTGTGCCAGAGGTTTTGTTTGGAACTATTAAACCAGCCACCTTTAAAACAATAAGTCCTGAATTTATGGTTTGAAATAACATTTTATGTTGCATTTAAATCTCTGTGTTTGGCATTTATGTGGAACCCTGTATGAAGAACCGTGGCAAAATAGGAAACACTAGGAGAATATGTCAGAGAAGGCAATGGCACCCTACTCCAGTACTCTTGCCTGGAAAATCCATGGATGGAGGAGCCTGGTGGGCTGCAGTCCATGGGGTCGCTAAGAGTAGGACACAACTGAGCAACTTCACTTTCACTTTTCTCTTTCATGCATTGGAGAAGGAAATGGCAACCCACTCCAGTGTTCTTGCCTGGAGAATCCCAGGGACGGGGGAGCCTGGTGGGCTGCCATCTATGGGGTTGCACAGAGTTGGACACGACTGAAGCGACTTAGCAGCAGCAGCAGGAGAATACGTAGGAATGACAGTAAAACCAAAATCCATACCCTCATACTAGTGACTCAAAATATATACATGTGATTGCATATATATACAAATACAGATATGAATATATGCAAATAGTTGCAAAGCAAAGAGGCAACAGGTGCATAATTAGAATTTCACGAAATATGTTAAGTAGAACAAGTGCTATAGGGTAGCAGCATCTGTTCTGTAGAGGAAGAGGGGCTCTGAAATAGACTTGAAAGTGTTTGTGTAAATACATCTAAACAAGATTCTTTGAGCTGTAAAACTTTCCAAAGCTTTGAATTTACCAGTTTTCTTACTCTTTGGAAAAAGTAACATTCCCCAAACCTATCTGATGTGTTACTACATAGAGCATCTTGTGCAACCAGGTTTATTCAAGACTCAGATTGAGAGATGCTGGTATTATGTATTTAGTTAACTATATTATAGAATATTTGTTATTGTTGTTTAGTCACTCAGGCCTGTCCAACTCTTTGCAACCCCATGGACTGCAACACACTAGGCCTCCCGGTCCCTCACCATCTCCTGAAGTTTGCCCAAGTTCATGTCCATTGCATTGGTGATGCCATCCAGCCATCTAAGCCTCTGACACCCTCTTCTCCTTCTGCCCTCAATCTTTCATAGCATCAGAGACGTTTCCAATAAGTCAGCTGGAGGAGGGAATGGCAAACGACCCCAGTTTATTTGCCATGGGAACCTCATGAACTGTATAAAAAGACAAAAAGATAGAGTACTTACTAGGTGCCAGATATCATTTTTTAGGCAAGTTACACATATTATCCCATTGAATCCTCATAACAACACTGAGAATGGTAGTATTTTGTTATAACAATTTTGCAGGTAAAGTTACTGAAACAGAAAAAATTAATTACCTTGCTAAGGTCACCTAGATAATAAGTGACAAAGCTAGAATTTGTAGTCAGGCATCTGGCCTACATGTTTGTATTCACTTCAATGCCAGTATGCAAAGTAACTTGTATTAATCCTAATGCTAGAAATTTAGGATAATTTTGGATAATTAAACTTGCTGGTTAACCAATTAGTTCATTCTGATTTTGACTTTGTTGCTGAAAAACCGTCAATTTGCTTTCTTAGCTGAATAGTTTCCTATAATTTTCAGGCTATTCTTGTAAGGAGCAATAGTCATTACCTAGTATTTCCTCATTTATTTTTATAACTATTTGTCGAGCATGCCCTGTGTTAGATGCTGGGGATGCAAAGATGAATAAAAGAAAAAATTAGAGACCGCAAGGCTGTGAGAGTCTAGTGAAAAAGGCCAGGAGATGGGGTAAAATTCAGAGACTCAGCTGGATTTACCATTCTGTATCCTTGAAGATGTAGTCAGTGAATACTTTTGGTCTTATTGTTTGCCACGCAAAAGTCACACTTTGTAAACAAAAATATGGTTAATTGAGAATGTGAGTTACTTAATCAGTGAATGAATATTATAGCCCCTGTTTGGCTAAGAGTGGAGCCAAATTCATGATAAATATTTTCAGAATTTAAAGAAGTTGATGAATTTGGGTAGATATTTTCTAAAGGGCAGAATATGTCAGGTGGTGAGTATTAAAGAGTGGGAATTAAAAGTAATATGAGAAAGAAAAAGCATTCCTATTAGTTTTATTGTTGAAGTAAATCCAAGTTAAGGAATCTATTGAGACTGCATATCTCTAGGGAGAATTAAAATTTGGAGGGATTTGGATACTAACCTGCAGATTTGCCTGCTTGCTTGTCTGTCTCTCCCACTGGTGGAGGATAGGAATCTCCATTACCTGAAATAATGACTGGCTCTTTAAACTCAATAGTTGTTTGTTGAAAGAGATTTCATAGAGACAACTCAAAGTATGTGTTTAATGTCAGTCAGTTCAGTTCAGTTCAGTTCAGTCACTCAGTCGTGTCCTACTCTTCGCGACCCCATGAATCGCAGCACACCAGGCCTCCCTGTCCATCACCAACTCCCGGAGTTCAGAGTCGTGTCCATCGAGTCAGTGATGTCATCCAGCCATCTCATCCTGGGTCGTCCCCTTCTCCTCCTGCCCCCAATCCCTCCCAGCATCAAAGTCTACTCACTATGAAATAAACTGTAACTTTTGGAAACACTCTTCACATAAAGAAGTACATACATTTACAGATTTTCTAGAGCATATAGTTTCAATGTTTGAGAATATATTTTCTTGGCAAAATCCTTAACCAGTAGTAGTGGTTAGTGCTGGATTTTTTTGCTTGCTTGTTTTGTTTCTATTTCAGGTTCTGAGCTCTCTGTTGTTATCTACTCTACTTTTACATTTAAGAGTAGAACAGTAATTACCAGAGTGCTGGAATAGGTTCTCTATATAAATTACCAGTGTATTTTTTTCTTTTTTTGGCTGCACCATGTGGTTTGTGGGATCCCAGTTCCCCAACCAGAGACTGAACCCAAGTGCAGAATTCTTACCACTGGACCACCAAGGTCCAGTTTAAAAAGGATTTTCATACTCAAAATACACGTGATCTTAAAAGGTCACACAATATATCTAACTATCATATTACCTTTCTTAGGAATTTTCAGGATTTCTCAGTGCCTCAGGCCATTTATCCTTTATCCTAAGTACAATAAACATGCTCTGTTTTATTTTTAAGATAGAACCCCAACTCTTTAATATAACATTTAAGAGTTCCTCCCATTAATATAACAACCTGTATATTTTGAGTGCTCTATTTTGCAAAAGTAGACCTCAAAAACAGTGTGTATATTGATTAAGCATTCTGTTGGATTTCAGTTATATAGTCCTGTAAGAATGCTCACACATGCATATGCTCAAGTCCAGTGGAAGGTTAATAAAATAATGAGGCTGCTAATCAGATTTTTAAAACTAGTCTCTTTTTTTATCATTTCTGTGACATTTCGTCTGTGCAAATGCCAAAAGTTTAAGAAAAAAAGCCCAGACTTTTACTTGAATTTAGAATCTGATGTATGCTGCTGCTGCTAAGTCACGTCAGTCGTGTTCAACTCTGTGCGACCCCACAGATGGCAGCCCACCAGGCTCCCCCGTCCCTGGGATTCTCCAGGCAAGAACACTGGAGTGGGTTGCCATTTCCTTCTCCAATGCATGAAAGTGAAAAGTGAAAGTGAAGTCGCTCAGTCATCTCCCACTCAGTGACCCCATGGACTGAAGCCTACCAGGCTCCTCCATCCATGGGATTTTCCAGGCAAGAGTACTGGAGTGGGTCACCATTGCCTTCTCCAATCTGATGTATATTATAAATAATAATTTTAACAGAAATCCATCTTTGGCTATACTTCAGAATAACTCAGTACACCCAGACTGTATTTTAACAGAAAGAGAATTTAAAACTAAGAACACAGAGGGTCTATAGTGGGCACGCTGAAGCAGAAGAGTGACAAATATCCAATGATTTAGGTCAATGTAGGTAATCTGAGGATTAGGAGGAAAATTTTGTTCTTGGTTTTTTCCCCCCTATGGAAGAAAAGGACAAAGCAGAAAGTTTATATCTTTTATGTGTCTGCCTCTGTTTACTTTTGTTTTGTGTTGCTTGAATTATCTGAAAGCAACTTAAAGTGTTCAGCAAGATTCTGGAAACTCTGCATTATCAGTCTTTATAACAGTAGACACACTACTATGGGATCAAAACTACTTCAGAGCTCATGAAGGAGCTATTTCCAGGATATGCAATGATTGATTTGAAATAACATGATGTGAGAGATACTGCTAAAAATCTTAAAAGATGACAGAGTGTTTTTCAAGCTTCATGTAATTTGATGAAGGTGCCTTGTCAAGGATTGCTAAAAGCTTGCTCATGAGAACTCCTTAAATCACCAGTGAGAATGCAGCTGCTTCTTTATTGTTTTTGAGTAGCTTCTTGGCAGAATGAGGTGACACTATCTGTTTGGATACAAAAAAAAAACCCTAAGTGACTATTGTGTGTGTACAGTGCTTGTTAGCCAGGCATGTCATGTCACCTCAGACAGAATAGTATTTAGAGCTGAGTAGGATTTAATTTTATTTCAATATACCTAGATTGCTTTTATCTTTTCATTGTGTTTGAAATGATTAATAGCCAGCAGCAATCCTTAGTGAAGGAATAACAAAGACTGCTGCTGAATATTGTTATTGACTCAAATGATAAAGACATATTCTCATTATAACTGCTCATAAAATAAATTTCTTAACAAAATCAACTTCTTCTCTGCCTGTATACTCCCCTGTAGGTCCTTCAGTAAAGGCTCTCTCCTCTAACTGTTGACTCAAGTGATATTTCCAGGTTAAATCTCCTGATCTTGAAAGTCTGTTTTGCCTGGTTTTAGTTCTTTCATTTGCTTTCTTCATCCACTCCCATGAGTGAAATGACATATGAAACACTTGCTTTGGGAGACCACTCCCACACAGGAGACTTTGGTTCCCCTCTATAGCTCCAGATGCCTGTCTGCCCCTCCCCTAGAATGGGGATTCAAACAATAGGAACTGAGGTCACTGTCATTATTGAGAGAATATATTAAGCCTGTTAACATGGATACCCATATTTTTTGCCAGCATGTGCACCCCAAGTCACTTTCTTTGTGATAACACCCAGGATGTCTCATGCAGGACTATTAGTGGTTATAGTTTTTGACCAAAATCCAAACCCCTAAAGCAATAAAAGTGGAAGGTGGAAGCATGGCATATAATGAGAGAGAGAGAGAGAAGTCGCTCAGTCATGTCCGACTCTTTGCGACCCTATGGACTGTAGCCTACCAGGCTCCTCTGTCCATGGGATTTTCCAGGCAAGAGTACTGGAGTGGGTTGTCATATCCTTCTCCAGAGGATCTTCCGGACCCAGGGATCGAACCCAGGTCTCCCGCATTGCAGGCAGACTTTTTATTGTCTGAGCCCCCAGGGAAGCCATATAATGAAAGAAGGAAATCTAATTCTTACTGAATTTCTGACTTACCTCCTACAAGTCAGACTAAGCCTTCCAAATCTAAGTGTGGTCATGCATTAGCAGTGTTTTGTTAGAAATTCACAGTCTTAGGCCACACCCAGACCTAACTTAATGGTGGCTCAGACAGTAAAGAATCTCCCTGTAATGCAAGAGACCTGAGTTCAGTTCCTGGGTCAAGAAGATCCCCTGCAGAAGGGAATGGCTACCCACTCCAGTATTCTTGCTTGGAGGATTCCATGGGCAGAGGAGCCTGGCAGGCTACAGTTGGGGGGTTGCAAAGAGTCGGGCATATTAGAGTGTGAAAAGTGTTGGGATAAAGCATTTGAAAGTATTTTCTCATTTAATCCCCACAGCACTTTCACATGCTTGGCTTTATCATCCCCAGTTTACAAATGAGGATATGAGGACTACTCCAACCCAGGCTCTAACCTTTTCCCCATACACCTCTGTCCCCATCTGTATAACTCTGTGTCAATAAGAGGGTTGATGATCATGCCAAAATACACGGTTTTAATAACCTAGGGATAGTTTGACAGCTGGGTAGCTCCCAACTGCTCTGAATTTAAAAAAAAATGTTTTGTTAATTACTCTCATAGCCAGGAGTATCACAAAGCAAATAGTTTCATTATTTTTAGTCACACCTCTATTTTGAACCAGATGGTACTAACTTCTTTAATTTATAATCCAAACTTTCACTAGATTTTGATATAAACAAAATTTTAGCTGTTATCTCCACAAGCCAGATTTAGTTTTGGACATTGAAATTTTGCCATGATAGTAGATGTTCCAAAAAGGTGACACTGATTCCAAAGCCATTCCCAAAGTAAAACTGTAAAATAATATATTTTCTACTCTAGTACTACACTGGAATTAGTGCATAAAGTTGTAAGATGTAAATACTCATTTACAGATTTTAGTTCTGATGGTTTGTTAAAAATATCTTATAAAAATACAAAGTTTTAAAAAAGTGTCTTACTGCTTTTTCATCACAACTTTTATGCTCTCCCAAAAAAGGACAGGCATGAAACAGTAGAGATTGATGTTTGTTTCAATGTGTCATTGTGGGAAATAAAACAAGTGCCAGTACCCAACAGACACAAAGTTAAAGGCACTCAAGATCACCTAATGGAATCAGAATGTTCCAGCTAAAGGAAATTAATCACCACATCGGGGCTGACCTGACAGCATATTACGTAGAACTTTGAAATGTGTGAGTGTGAGCTTGCAGAACTTGTGAAGTCAGGAGACTGGTCACCAAGGGTAAAACTTATGTAAACCTAGTGTTTCAGATTTTTGTAGCAAAATGTCTTAGATTGACACCGAAAAACTTAAAACTATATGGCAGATAGAAGAAGCAAGCATTGGAATTCCCAGAAACAATAAATTTCACTATCTTCCTAAATTTTCAGAATACAAAGAAATCCAGTTGAAAGTCAATCAAAGATTTAGCTTGCTAATGATAAATCAAATTTCTGATTATATCCCAAGATCAGTGATCCACAATGCTGGTGGACATGAAAATCACCTGGGAAGTCACCAGTGAACACTAACCCCAAAATTCTGAATTAATTTAACTGAGGTGGAGCCACTGATTTATAGATCTATTCAGGTGACTCTACTGTGTAGCCAGAATTGAGAGCTCCTGTTCTAGGCATAGCTGAAGTGAATGAAAAAACTAGTGGAGAGACCGATGTTTGATATGCTGTTGAATGGGGTTACAGCTATTATATCCTTGGAAGTTAGGCTAGCATAAAGACATAGACTATCAGCATGGATTTATGGAGGCCTTTTCTTTTCCCATTACACTGAATGACCAAACAATTTTCGATCAGTAATTGAAAATGATGGGGAAGAAAATGTTTTATGTTTAGTTTTTTCCTTATTAAAAGGATTCTGCAGTGAGCATCCTTGTACAATATTTGGTCTATGAGAAAACATCTGTATGATAAATTCCTAGAGGTAGAATTATTTGATCAAAATATTTACGACATTTTAAATGTTGCCAACTGCCCATCAGAGAGGTTTCAGTAATTTATTTCCAAGTAGCATCTATTCCAACCTGTCTAACTGTAAGACTGAATATACAAGAGAGATAGGATGACTAAGAGAATACCAATCTAAAAGGAAGAAGATTTGAAGAGAGAATGCAATGGTTTTGAAAAAAATGTGGAGAGAGGTGAACTGAGGCAGTATAGGCATGATTGTTGGGCAGCACTAAGGGACAATGTGAGGCTATTTCAACACTTAGCTACACAGGGAAGGATAAAGAGTTAGATTCAACTATCTTTTCACTATTATAGTTTGGATCTCCCATCGTGCTTTCCTATGCTTTGTAAAGGACATCTTGATATGGTAGTGCTTATATTGCCAAGTACATGCAGTAGAAACACATGCTCACAGGAGATATTTTTTAAATGTTTCTTATATTATTTATTGTAGTGAAAATTTGGCAACAATGTAAATGTCATTAATAATCAGTAGGAGAGTAAATACAGAGATTGTGATAAATTTACATGGTAGAATATCATACACATACATAAGTACATTTATAAAATTGCTGCCTTCCTACATGTGGTTTTATCTTCAGTTAAGGTAACATTACTCATCAGAAGTATTTTCACACCATTACAGAACTATAAATGTTATTTTAATAGGTACTTAGTACTTATGTACTAGCATTTACTTTAAGGTGTCAGAAGTGGAGAAAAATATAACAAAGACCTGAGTATATCCCACAGAGATTTAATACATTTTAATATTTTCCTACCTTTACTCAGATTTTTTTTTTAACATATTGCAGATACAGTTGAATCTCTTCCAATACACTCTTCTCCAAATTCCCTTCTTGGTCCCATGTTCCTCTCTCAGCTTTCAGAGATATCACTGGCCAGGGTTTAGTGTTGCAATTGCATACACCTTTTCATAGTTTTGTTATGTGTGTATCTATGAACTAGTTGTGCATATTAAGAAACTTTATGTAAACAGACACCTGAGAGTTTTTATCAGAAGTAGATTTTTTATTTTGTCAAATGTTCTTTCCATATGCTTTTGATTAAATGTTTTCTTTTTTTCAGTTTGTGACTAGAATGAAATATGACTCTTGGTTTCCAAATGTTAAAGCAAGTTTGCATGCATGATATAAACATTTTTTCACAATGTGTTTTCTGTTTTACATACTGCTACATTCCATTTACTAAATTATCTAAGAGTTTTTATATATATGTTCATGAGGACTGTTAGTCTTTGATTTTTTTTTCCTGTGCTTTTGACATTGTTTTGGGATTAGAGTAATGCTGGTCTTGCAAAATGAATTGGATAGTATCACCACTTCTTCAGTTTTCTGAGTCTCTGTAGACTGGTATCATTCCTTCTTTAGATGTTTCACTGAATTCACCAGGAAAGCTATACAGCCCTGGAGTTTTCTTTGAGGGATAGTTTTAAACTAAAATCTGAAGTAAACACACAGGTGTATATCAGACTATGTATGTATTTTTTAAATGTACTCTGATTATGCTAAGGAATTTGTCCATTTCATCTTAGTTGTCAAGTTCATTGGCATAAACTTGTTAATAACATCTCATTAATAAGTTTTTAATACCTGTTGGATCTGTAGTGATTTTACTACATTGCTAATATTGGCAATTTGTGTCTTTTCTCTTTTGAAATCAGTCTGGCTAGAAGTTTATCAATTTTATTGATCCAGCTGTTGGTTTTCTTGTCTCTCTATCGATTTCTGTGTATTTCATTGACTTCTACTCTGTCTTTATTAGGCCCTTTCCTCTTCTTATATCTTAACTTTTGGTTTAATTTGCCATTGGAAGAGATCATCAAGAGGATATGGTTACCAGTTGACCTGAGCTGGACCTGGGCAATGGAAGGTTCTTTACCCACTCCTCTGTCCTTGGAACATACATTCTGCCCATCGTTCCCACAGTGGGAGCCATTTTCAATGACATAGCCTTGAAAGAGCAATGTGTTGTGAAGACCATCTGAGTGGTATATTGACTGAACCCAGTTAACCTCCATATAACTTTCAAGATTGTGGTGGCCAAGCCTGGAGATCTACTCCTTGCAGCTGCCCAAGAGAAGTTTCACATGTGAGGTCTCTTGCTTGTTGACCCTGCCGCATACCCATCTAGAGTGGCTCGTCTCTTTCTTCAACTTTTCCCTGGGCTGTCTATACTAACACACAGTCAGTTTGTGAGCCAGTCGCCCCTTTCTCCAGTTCCTGAGGTCATTGCTTTGGGACTTTTTATATTTCCCAGTACAGATATTTTATAATTCTCTCTAATTCTTGAGTTATTACCATCCCACAAATTTTGGTATGTGTGTTTTCATGTTTACTTAGTTCAAAATAATTTCCTTTGTGATTACCTTTGTGATTTCACAATTACCTTTGTGATTTCTTCCTTTGCCTATGCTTTTTAGTTTCTGAATATTTGGGGCTTTTCTATTATTGGTTACTAACAATTTTATTAAGCTTAGAAAACTTAATTTTTTATTATTTGAGCATTACTGAAGTATTGAAATTGTTTTATGACTCAGGTATGGTCTATCTTGGTAAATTTTACAATGTGTATTATTCCACTGCTGTAGGGGGGTGGTCTATAAATGTCAGGTTAAGGTAGGAGATAGAGTTGTTGAGGTCTGTTTCTTTACTAATTATCTGTCTACTTGTTCTATCAATTATTGAAAGAGGTGTGTTGAACTCTGAGTATAATCATATAATTGTAAAATTTCTTTGTAGTTTTATGTTCTTTGCCTCCTGTATTTTAACTCTCTGTTATAGGTACATAAACATTTAAAGTTTTTATGTCTTCTTGATGAATTGACCCCTTTATTATTATGAAGTGATCCTCTTTATCCCTGTTAATATTCTTTGCTCTGATGTTATTACAGCATGACAACCTTAATTTAATCATAACATGGCACATCTTTTTCTACCCTTAACACTTTTAGCTTTTTTTGGTTGTATTTCAAATGTGTTTCTTGTAAGGCTTGCTTTTTTAGATATAAAATTATCATCTTTATATTCTAATTTTGTGTGCCCAGTTGGAGATTGCTTTAGGGTTTATATTATATATCTTAACTTATCATGTCAAACAACAAGTAATATACCACATCATATATATTAGGAAAAGTTTACTATAGTACATTATTCCCCTGCCCTGACATGTTTTCTCTTATAATCATACATTTTAATTCACTGGTATAAACTCCACAATATAGCACTGTTTTTTTTATTTTTTTTTGCTTTAAACCATCTCTTATCTTTTATAATTATTAAAAATAATTTTATGTTTACTATTTTAAATACTACTTTGAAGTAATTATTATGCAGGTGGCTATAACTGTCTGTATCTTAGTAATTTCACATTTGGATTTTTTTTTTCCATTTTTGTCTTTCTAGTAGCCAGTGTAGTCACCAAAATAATATTTTTGAAGTTTCTACAAGTCACATTCCTATACTGTGTAAAACAGACATATGGTCTATTGGTAATTGAAAGATGAATCGCCAGTCTAGGTTTGATGCAGGGTGCAGGATGCTTGGGGCTGGTGCACTGGGATGACCTGGAGGGATGGTGTTGGGGGGGGGAGGTGGGAGGGGGTTCGAGATTGGGAACACGTGTACACCCGTGGCGGATTCATGTTGATGTGTGGCAAAACAATACAATATTGTAAAGAAAATAATAATAATAATAAGCAAGAAAAAGAAAAGGCTTTGTACTATATAATTCCAACTATATGGATTTTTAGGAAAGGCAAAACTTTGGAGACAACCTGCAGAATGCATCACACAACATATGAATCCAAGGTAAACTATGGATTTCGGCTGATAATAATGTGTTATTGTTGACTTATAAATTGTACCAAATGCACCTCACTTGGAAGAGATGTGGATGGTGGGGGAGGCTGTGTATTTTGGAGAAAGGGCGATGGGATTATAGGAACTCTGTACTTTTCACTCAATTTTGCTGTGACCCTAAAAGTGCTCTAAAAATAAAGTCTATTCAGAAATATGAAAAAGGACATATTCTCTTAACAACCAAAGCTTTATCCAATTCTTAATAATTTGTGATTTTTCCATTTTGAGGAAATTACTACTTTTTCTTCTGCTCAGAGCTCTTTTAAAATGTTTGTAGAATTCCAGTTGTATAAGTTTGAGGTTTTCTTTTCAAAGATATCTCTCATTTCTGCTCTGCAGCTAATATCATGGTAATTCTGAATTATCATTCTGGCTATCTCTACCCAAAGCTCAGCAACAGTTCAGAGAATGTCTTACTTCCTCCTATGCCTCCCGGTTTCATTATTCTGTCTGAGTAGAACACTTGATCTGAATGTGCTCTGAATGGTGGCTTCCCACCTCCTATTCACCAAGTATACTTCCCTATCACCCCCACCCACTGCTTCCGTCTATCCTTCATGAAAAAAAATGTGTATAGAACATTTCATGAGTGAATGGCTGCTGCTGCTAAGTCGCTTCAGTAGTGTCTGACTCTGTGCGACCCCATAGACGGCAGCCCACCAGGCTCCCCTGTCCCTGGGATTCTCCAGGCAAGAGTACTGGAGTGGGTTGCCATTTCCTTCTCCAATGCATTAAAGTGAAAGTGAAGTCTCTCAGTCGTGCCCGACTCTTAGCGACCCCATGGACTGCAGCCTACCAGGCTCCTTCGTCCATGGAATTTTCCAGGCAAGAGTACTGGAGTGGGGTGCCATTGCCTTCTCCGCATGGGTGAGTGGACTACCCTGTTAATTGGGAGTCTGACTTCTACAGGTAGTCTGACTGGTTTAAATCCTGACTCTGCCACTTACCAGTCCTATGACTTGAACAAGTTACTCAGGCTGTAAAATGGATAAAATGCTATCCACCTTATGTTGTTAAGAGAAGTAAAAGAGCTAATTCATGCAAAGTGCATAGTACAGTGCTTCACACAAGGTTGTGTGTGTGCTCAGTCACTCAGTTGTACCCACCTCTTTACAATCCCATGGACTGTAGCTCTCCAGGCTCTTCTGTCCATGGAATTTTCCTAGGCAAGAATGCTGGAACAGGTTGCCATTCCCTACTCCAGAGTATCTTCCCTACCCAGGGATTGAAACTGCTTCCCTTGTGTTTCCTGCATCGGCAGGAAGATTCGTAACAACTCTGCCACCGGAGAAACCCTTGACACAGGGTTGCTGCTGCTGCTGCTAAGTCGCTTCAGTTGTGTCCAACTCTGCGTGACCCCATAGACGGCAGCCCACCAGGCTCCCCCGTCCCTGGGATTCTCCAGGCAAGAATCCTGGAGTGGGTTGCCACAGGGTTAGGACTTAATAAATATTAGTTCAGTTCAGTTCAGTTCAGTCGCTCAGTTTTGTCCGACTCTTTGCGACCCCATGAATCGCAGCACGCCAGGCCACCCTGTCCATCACCAACTCCCGGAGTTCACTCAGACTCACGTCCATCGAGTCAGTGATACCATCCAGCCATCTCATCCCTCTGCTGTCCCCTTCTCCTCCTGCCCCCAATCCCTCCCAGCATCACAGTCTTTTCCAATGAGTCAACTCTTCACATGAGGTGGCCAAAGTACTGGAGTTTCAGCTTTAGCATCATTCCCTCCAAAGAAATCCCAGGGCTGATCTCCTTCATAATGGACTGGTTGGATCTCCTTGCAGTCCAAGGGACTCTCAAGAGTCTTCTCCAACACCACAGTTCAAAAGCATCAATTCTTTGGTGCTCAGCTTTCTTCACAGTCCAGCTCTCACATCCATACATGACTACTGGAAAAACCATAGCCTTGACTAGACAGACCTTAGTCGGCAAAGTAATGTCCCTGCTTTTGAATATACTATCTAGGTTGGTCACAACTTTTCTTCCAAGGAGTAAGTGTCTTTTAATTTCATGGCTGCAGTCACCATCTGCAGTGATTTTGGAGCCCCCAAAAATGAAGTCTGGCACTGTTTCCACTGTTTCCCCATCTATTTGCCATGAAGTGATGGGACCAGATGCCATGATCTTAGTTTTCTGAATGTTGAACTTTAAGCCAACTTTTTCACTCTCCTCTTTCACTTTCATCAAGAGGCTTTTTAGTTCCTCTTCACTTTCTGCCATAAGGGTGGTGTCATCTGCATATCTGAGGTGATTGATATTTCTCCCGGCAATCTTGATTCCAGCTTGTGTTTCTTCCAGTCCAGCGTTTCTCATGATATGCTCTGCATATAAGTTAAATAAGCAGGGTGACAATGTACAGCCTTGATGGACTCCTTTTCCTATTTGGAACCAGTCTGTTGTTCCATGTCCAGTTCTAACTGTTGCTTCCTGACCTGCATACAGATTTCTCAAGAGGCATTAATACTTATTAATATTATTATTTATACAAATAAACTTCCCCTAAAATTCCTTCCTTTGCTATATTCATCAGTCATATCTTTTTCTTTTTTCTAGTAGATAAACATCCATTCACAAACATCCATATGTCTTTGGACAAATGATAAATTGGTTTAAAAAATTTTCGAAACTGTATTACTGAATATATTAAAAATTAGCAGATTGTCTCAGCAAGAGAAAGCCCTCTAATTATTTTAATATTTTGCTTTAATGCAATGAATAATCAAATATGTTAAATTGCTTAGCCTAAGATAATTCTCTTTTTCTTTGTCTTGTTTTTATGTATTATGCTAGTTTTAAGATATGATCTTAAACATACAGCTTATAGGCATCTATATATTTTTCAGATTCATCATGTGATTGCTGATATTTATGTTAGAAAATACCCACTCCAGTATTCTTGCCTGGAAAATCCCATGGACAGAGGAGCCTGGTGGGCTACAGTCCATGGGGTTGCACAGAGCAAACACAACTGAAGTGTGCCTGAGCATGAGCATGAGATATCAGGAAATAATTAATTTCTTAGCACATATAAAATGTGAATGTGACTGTCAGTTTCTCCTACAAATCACATGTAACTTGATTCCCATGGTAGATATCTAGCATACATATGGGTCATTATACATACAACATATAAAATTTACTTTTGAAGTTCAGAAGTACTTACAGGCTCAATACTTCTTCCCTATCTTAAATGTCTACTGAATTCCATAGGCTGTTAAAAACATTGTTAATGAAGTTATACCCCATGGTAACAAGGTCAACGAGATATCATTATTTACCACATAAAGATGCAACACCCTCAGTACTATACCTAGGGAATGGAGAAGCTTGTTCACTGCTTTACTTATAGGAACAGGTATGTTTCTACACTTGGCATAGTGTCACAAATCACATAATTCTCCTTGCAGTTATGTGTTGAAATTAGTTCAAATATTCCTTAAGGGCAGTTTTGCTTCTTGGGGGACAGATATCTATTTGTCTTTCTCATAGATTTTCCTCCCTTTTTTGTTTCTGTGTATTAGAAACCCACCTAGTTATGTTTTAAGGAATTTTCAAAGGGATGATGAACATATATGTGAAATGTTACACTTAACACTGGTCACACTATCAGAAACAGTCATATTTTTTCTCTATAGGAAGGTGGTGTACCCAAATTCCAGCATTTCAGTTGCAGATTCTCTGGTGGCTCAGGTGATAAAGAGTCTGCCTGCAGTGTGGGAGGCCTGGGTTTGATCCCTAGGTTGGGAAGATCCCCTAGAGAAGGAAATGGCCACCCGTTACACTATTCTTGCCTGGAAAATCCCGTGGACAGAGGAGCCTGGCAGGTCACAGTCCATCGGGTTGCAAAGAATAGAACATGACTAAGCAACTTTGCTATTTCTTTCTTTTGGTTTACAAGTACAGGCTGATGAGAAAAGAGCATCAAGACACAAAGGGGCAAAAGACCTGATGCAGAGATGGATAGGCCACCACTTGCAGACCATATCCAGCCTATTGTCTTGTAAATAAAGATTTATTGAAAAACAGCCACACTCATTCCTTTATGCATTATCTGTGACTGCTTGCACTTATAGTGATAGGGTTTAACAGATACTACTATGAGTTATGGCTGGAAATGCCTAGCTAATTGCTGTTTAACCCTTTTAGAAAATGTTTAGCAATCCTTATTCCAAAGGAGATCTTCCCAGGTGATGTGATGTTAAAAAATCTGCCTACCAATGCAGGAGATGTGAGAAATATGGGCTTAATCTCTGGGCTGAGAAGATCCCTTGGAGTAGGAAATGACACCCCACACCACTATCCTTGCCTGGAAAATTCCACAGACAGAGCAGCCTCGTAGGCTACAGTTTATGGGGCCACAAAGAGTCAGGCACAACTGAGTACTATGCATAGGCGCGCGCACACACACACTCCAAAGGAACCATTGAAGTGTAACTGTTTGGGGAGGTACAGAATGCTTAGCTTTTCTTAAACCTACAAAGAATGTTGATTTTAATATGGATTCATTAATGCCCTACAGTCCAGTTTGGCCAGCCTTTGCCTTTCTAGTTTTTTTTTTAAACTACCAGATTTTTAATCCTTCTTCTAGGGGGCAGTCCTTAACACTTTGGGTTTGAAAGCCAGAGTACTGTCACCCTATCAGATGTTAACTCCCCAACCACTCATGCTTCTCTGGGGTGGTTTCTGAGTCAACAGCTGCATTGATGGTGTTCTCATCTCCTTTTGTACTTTGTCTCAATTAATCCTGGCAGATAACCTTGTGTTTTGTGTTCTTGATACAGTAAATAAGGATTTATCTAAAATTACAAATATTCTCTCCAAAGAAACTAATATTTATTTTGATAATTCAGTATTTAATTCAATATCTTGTACAGGAGTACCTTAATTAATATTCTTTTGAAATGTCCTTAAAATTTTATTTTGTATGTTCTGATTTGTCAGACTTCTTTTACTCTTTCATGATAATTGCAAATCAGAAACACTGATTTGAGAATCTATAAAGCCAAATATATTTGTTACTATGTGATTTTATTCTGATATTTTTATATATGTATTTCCAACAAAGGTCACAAATGAATATTTGGCAGCTCATTGTATTCATTCCTGTAACCTGTATCACTTTTAATTTGCTGTGCAGTAAAGAAGTAACCTGGAAAGAAGACTAGAGGGTCTGGGAACTTATGATAGCTGCATAGAAACTGAGTCCTACTGTCCTTCAAACCTAAAGGATCACATAGGTCAAGGCTAGGTTGCTGATGGTTGCATGTCTGACGTTTAGGTCTTAGAAAGGCAGAAACAGTATTTTGCTTCTTCCAGCCATCCCTTTTTTGTTTAACCTTCAGAGGCATAAAATTGTTTGTTAGCTTAAAAAAAAAAAGGCAAGGTACTGTTTGTTTGTTTTTTTTTCCAAATGCCAATTATTTCATTTGATCAAGTCAAATCGTTTTTCCTTGGTTTCTTAAAGAGGAGCTGGGCCATATGGCTCAGCATTTCATGACTGACTCACCCTTCCTCTTTTCTTCCCTCCATAATTGTTTGACATGTGTATACTTGAGAACCTCAATAAATGAAAAATGATCATTCAGCTATATGATCTGCACAATATAATCTGACAAACCTGTCAGTGTTTCAAAATTCCTGATTAGTTAAATGTCTTCTTCCCTCCATCTGGATTTTCTGGTAGTCTATAGCCTTCGTATTCTATGACCTACCTTGGGCATTTTAGAATATAGAATACTATAGAGCCATATGGTGATACTAAAAGCTAATGTCATTGTAAGATTCTAATAGAGGTAAAATGATAAAGCTATGATCCACTAAACCTTATATGCAATGAAGGTCAAAGAGTACAGTGTCTGTGTATTGCTCAGAGGGCTGGTAGTATCTCTGTAGTTTAGTTCTGGCCCAAATTAACTTACATGAGAAGAGTCTAAAAGCTTCAAGCTAAATATATACTGTTTCTATAAAAAGTCACTATAGCTCTTTCCTTTAGCCCAGTATGTAATTTTGAAACATTATCTATTAAATCATAAATTAGGTAATCAAAATATATTTTTATTAATCCTATAGAATGCCAGATATAGAATATATCTACATTAAATATTGGAAAATTAAAATAAAATTTCAAAATGGAATTAATTGGTAACATTTTCTATTCTCTTAAAAAATTAGGAAATTAATAACTTAAGACTCTTTAAGATTATGGTTTACTACCCTGATTTATCAGTGAAGATACAGTGTTCCTTTATCCTGAAATTAGGATTATTATATATTGCAAGAGTGGATCAAACAGCCAAGAACAGTTATCTAGAAATCGGATTTTCCTTGGATGAGTCATTTTATTTAGTCATGTCTCTACATCTAGACTGTGAATGTGACTGAGGTAAAGGCAGAATTGTGCTGAAGAAAGTAATTTGTACAGCTAAAGATTCCTCAACAATCTCTTAGGTAGAAGAGATGAACTTTGTTGTGAAGGAACAGTTAAGATTTAGTTTTCTAATTCTTTGTCATCAAAGCTGTAATAACTCAAATGCTGTGCAATTAGGAAATCGTTCATTTTGCCCCAGGTCTTCCTCAGTGTGTGTGCCGTCAGCAATGTCTTGTTACTGTCAGTAATCAAGTACGATCATTTAGTGTAGAAGCCTTAAAACTAAAAATGTACATGCATGCATCAACTTTAAAAATGATAACCTGCAAACGTTGCCTGTCTTTCTTACTTAGTGTCATGGGCTTTGAGTTCAACTGAGAAAGATCAATAAAATAAACTTTGGCTTTTAGATGACATTTTTTACCTCTGACTCACGTCTTCTCTGGTGTTTAGAGCAGGGACATAACTCTGTAAATAGAGTCATAGAAGTGATGAAAGACTTGGTGGGTCACGTGCATGCATACATGTGTGTGTGCTCAGTCGTGTCCAGTTATTTGTGAGGCCATTGATGTAGCCCGTCCGCTAAGCTCCTCTATTCATGGAATTTTCCAAGTTATAATACTGGAGTGGGTTGCCATTTCCTACTCCAGGGCATTTTCCTGACCCAGGGATTGAACCTGTATCTCCTGTGTCTTTTGCACTAGCAAGTGGATTCTTTACCACTGTGCCAAGAATATGTCTTCTAAATAATTTGTTCCAGTAGAGAGCCTTATGGATACTAATTCCACAATGTAGCTGCCCATCCCCCAATTTAGTCTGTTTAGTATAGTTGTAGACAGTTCAGTTCAGTTCAGTCGCTCAGTCATGTCCGACTCTTTGTGACCCCATGAATCGCAGCACGCCAGGCCTCCCTGTTCATCACCATCTCCCGGAGTTCACTCAGACTCACGTCCATCGAGTCCGTGATGCCATCCAGCCATCTCATCCTCTGCCGTCCCCTTCTCCTCCTGCCCCCAATCCCTCCAGCATCGGAGTCTTTTCCAATGAATCAACTCTTCACATGAGGTGGCCAAAGTACTGGAGTTTCAGCTTTAGCATCATTCCTTCCAAAGAAATCCCAGGGCTGATCTCCTTCAGAATGGACTGGTTGGATCTCCTTGCAGTCCAAGGGACTCTCAAGAGTCTTCTCCAACACCACAGTTCAAAAGCATCAATTCTTCAGCACTCAGCCTTCTTCACAGTCCAATTCTCACATCCATACATGACCGCAGGAAAAACCATAGCCTTGACTAGATGGACTTAGTCGGCAAAGTAATGTCTCTGCTTTTGAATATGCTATCTAGGTTGCTCATAACTTTTCTTCCAAGGAGTAAGCGTCTTTTAATTTCATGGCTGCAGTCACCATCTGCAGTGATTTTGGAGCCCAAAAAAACAAAGTCTGACACTGTTTCCACTGTTTCCCCATCTATTTCCCATGAAGTGATGGGACCGGATGCCTTGATCTTTGTTTTCTGAATGTTGAGCTTTAAGCCAACCTTTTAACTCTCCACTTTCACTTTCATCAAGAGGCTTTTTAGTTCCTCTTCACTTTCTGCCATAAGGGTGGTATCATCTGCATATCTGAGGTTATTGATATTTCTCCCAGCTATCTTGATTCCAGCTTGTGCTTCTTCCAGCCCAGGATTTCTCATGATGTACTCTGCATATAAGTTAAATAAGCAGGGTGACAATATACAGCCTTGACGTACTCCTTTTCCGATTTGGAACCAGTCTGTTGTTCCATGTCCAGTTCTAACTGTTGCTTCCTGACCTGCATATAGGTTTCTCAAGAGGCAGGTCAGGTGGTCTGGTATTCCCATCTCTCTCAGAATGTTCCACAGTCTATTGTGATCCACACAATCAAAGGCTTTGGCATAGTCAATAAAGCAGAAATAGATGTTTTTCTGGAACTCTCTTGCTGTTTTGATGATCCAGCAGATGTTGGCAGTTTGATCCTTGGTTCCTCTGCCTTTTCTAAAACCAGCTTGAACATCAGGAAGTTCACGGTTCACGTATTGCTGAAGCCTGGCTTGGAGAATTTTGAGCATTACTAGTGTGAGAGATGTGTGTAATTGTGAGGTAGTTTGAGCATTCTTTGGCATTGTCTTTCTTTGCGATTGGAATAAAAACTGACCTTTTCCAGTCCTGTGGCCACTGCTGAGTTTTCCAAATTTGCTGGCATACTGAGTGCAACACTTTCACAGCATCATCTTTTAGAATTTGAAATAGCTCTACTGGAATTCCGTCACCTCCACTAGCTTTGTTCGTTGTGATGCTTTCTAAGGCCCACTTGCCTTCACATTCCAGGATGTCTGGCTCTAGATGAATGATCACACCATCGTGATTATATGAGTCATGAAGATCTTTTTTGTACAGTTCTTCTGTGTATTCTTGCCACCTCTTCTTAATATCTTCTGCTTCTGTTAGGTCCCTACCATTTCTGTCCTTTATTGAGCCTATGTTTGCATGAAATGTTCCCTTGGTATCTCTAATTTTCTTGAAGAGATCTCTAGTCTTTCCCATTCTGTTGTTTTCCTCTATTTCTTTGCATTGATCACTGAGGAAGGCTTTCTTATCTCTTCTTGCTATTCTTTGGAACTCTGCATTCAGATGGTTATATCTTTCCTTTTCTCCTTTGCTTTTTGCTTCTCTTCTTTTCACAGCTATTTGTAAGGCTTCCCCAGACAACCATTTTGTTTTTTTGCATTTCTTTTCCATGGGGATGGTCTTGATACCTGTCTGCTGTACAGTGACACAAACCTCATTCCATAGTTCATCAGGCACTCTATCTTTCAGATCTAGTCCCTTAAATCTGTTTCTCACTTCCACTGTATAATCATAAGGGATTTGATTTAGGCCATACCTGAATGGTCTAGTTGTTTTCCCTACTTTCTTCAATTTAAGTCTGAATTTGGCAATAAGGAATTCATGATCTGAGCCACAGTCAGCTCCTGGTGGTGTTTTTGTTGACTGTATAGAGCTTCTCCAGCTCTGGCTGCAAAGAATATAATCAATCTGATTTTGGTGTTGACTATCAGGTGATGTCCATGTGTAGAGTCTTCTCTTGTGTTGTTGGAAGAGGGTGTTTGCTATGACCAGTGCATTTTCTTGGCAAAACTCTGTTAGTCTTTGCTCTGCTTCATTCCATATTCCAAGCCAAATTTGCCTGCTACTCCAGTCTGTTTCTTAACTTCCTCCTTTTGTAGTTTATGAATTAAATAGCTGATAGAGAACTCGGAGGTGTATTAAGCTGTGGGAAATGTTGAAGATGAACTAAAGGAAAGAAGACATTTCAGATCCCCAGTCCTTTAGGAGATAGAAAAGCAAGTGAAGTCAAATATGAGAAACACCAGGAAAAGTAAGAAAGATCAGGAGACTAGAGGCTGTAATTAGAAAGAAGAACAGAACGAGAGAAAAGAGTAGGAGATTGATGACAAAGATGAGAATTGCAGCATTTAAGACTGTACTGTAGAACTTCATCAAGAAGAGTGAAGTGGGCAGGCCCCCATCCTAACAGGCAGCCAGCATCAGGCAGGTCAGCAGCAACAGGTGACAATGATGCTGTCACAGGCAGAATCCCTGAGGCAAGAACTTTGTCACATTGGCCTGATGTGCACGGTGTAGATGGAAAACCATCCAGTAAACCAAAGTACTAATGGTCTTTCTAAGCAGAGCACAGCCCCAGACATGTTCACTAGAATTCAGTGAGGCAACTCATGCTAGTCAAGTCAGCAGCCCTCGAAATTGCCCTCAAGCTTGTGGGCAATGCTTACCTTGTGCTAGCAGCACATTACTGCACTGCAAGCATTTAATTAGTCAAAGTGTGTAGCTTCTGAAACATGCAGATAAATTAGGAAAGAAAATTGAAATTTTGTTATGTAATTTTTCTTAATGATTAGAGTGTGTTCTAAATAAATAGAAAAACAAATAGATTGCCAAAAACCGTGTTAATGGGCTTTTAATTCACAAGGGTTAAGCACATAAAAAGTCAGTATATTGAAAGTTAAGGTTCTCATAGAAACATTGATTTGACAACATTATGCATACTAGGTGTGGGAGGTTTGTATTTTATAACATAAAAGCAGTAGTGAATATTATGAAATATTAAAAAATGCACAGTTAAAATAACAAATTCAGGGGGAAGTCATTAAACATGATTATGAGGAAAAATTGTTTTGCAACCTTCAAAGAAGGTTGTAAAATTTAATTTTAGAACATAATGCCTTCAAACTTTAAAAAATATTGCCAGTGGAAATTAATAATTTTTTACCCAAAATGAATTTCCCAACACATTGTATATTTTGACATTAGTTTATGCCTCTCACTTGTCATCCAGATTTGACCCTAATATACTAAAAGAAGAACTGATTGGCCATTGGATGGCCTAGTTGATAAAGATTTTGGAGAGTGAAAATAAATTTAAGGATTTGAAATATTAATATTTTTTCTAGAATATAGAGAATGTGGACGATAGCTTACACGTCAGTAAGCCTGCAAGTGTACTAGTACTTTGTTTACATGCTTGTTGCAGGAAGGAGGACTCCTTCTAGGGCCCAAAACTGGGCTCTTGTCTAACACTCAGAAATGAATTGTCTGAGGAGACACATGTGCTGACAAAGCAAGAGATTTTATTGGGAAAGGGCACCGGGTGGAGAGCAGTAGGGTAAGGGAACCCAGGAGAACTGCTCTGCCCCGTGGCTCGCAGTCTCGGGTTTTATGGTGATGGGATTAGTTTCTGGGTGGTCTTTGGCCAATCACTGTAATTCAGAGTCTTTCCTGGTGGTGCATGCATTGCTTAGCCAAGATGGATGCTAGCGAGAGGGATTCTGGGAAGTGGATGGACACTCAGTGTCTCCTTTAGACCTTTCCCGAACTCTTCCTGTTGGTGGTGGCTTATTGGTTCCGTATTCCTTATCAGGATCTCCTGTCATAAAACAACTCATGCAGATGGTTACTGTGGTGCCTGGCTAGGGTGGGCAGTTTCAATCAGTGTGCTTCCCCTAACATATTTGCCTTCTATGTACGTGTGCATACTATTTGCATGTATGCCTTATGGAAATTCCAATCAGACTATGCAAAATGTCTTATGTAGGTAGCATTGAAAAAGGAAGAAAGATGCTTAAAGCTTTCTCAGGAAAGGAAGTGTTCCGGGAAACAAATCCACAGCCTTGATATGTCTCACTTTTGGTTCTCACCTCACAAGCTGGACAGAGATCTCGGAACCTGACTTCTCCAGCGGAGGTATACTGAGCAATAGGATTGAGTTCCTGTGGCTGTTTACTCTATAGACGATATACAGAAAACAAGAGTGGTGGACCCTTGCAATGACCCCTGGGAGGGTATCACCTCCCGATTTAATTACAATTAAAGTCAAGAATGAAGGAAGAAAAATGACTATGTTACTAATATAATACTGATTTAATTATAGTCATTTCTCAATTCTAATTAGTATTTAGTTATTCTAAGTAATAATAAAGATTTTCTGATCCTTGAAATCAGCCATTATTTGTTACAAATAATTTTTAACAAATGACAGCACCCTCCCCCCACAAAGGAGCAGATGATGAAAATATAAAAGTTAATTGACATTTTAATTTCTATTTTCCATTATATTTTATGTCATAGCAAAGCAGTCTACAGAACAATAGAGGTCCTTTCATGGAAGTGAGATATGTAAATTCCTGAGCTAGCAGACTCATGGCCCAATATTCCAACCACCTCTTCAAAGAGGGCACAATGGTCTGCATTTTTCACTGAAAAATCTATGCAGCCACATTCCATGATGATGAGCCCTTTATAAACTTGAAGAAAAATGCTTTGTATGTTTCCTTTAATCTTAACCCCCTGCTATTTTCTGTTTCCAAACAAACAGAAGGACAAATGCAAACTGCCAACTCACAGGATGTACAAACAAGTGTTATTGAATATTCAAGAGTATGGTGGTATTTCTAAAATTCAGCAACAAATCACTTAGAGTCTTTCTTTTGTTTTCCTTATTCAGGCACCACAAGGCCACATAAGGAGGGTGAGGTCCCTGGAGTGGACTATATTTTCATCACTGTTGAAGATTTTATGGAATTGGAGAAAAGTGGTGCTCTCCTAGAAAGTGGGACTTATGAAGGTAAGCACAGCTGTACTGCTGAATTTATTTCTTGTTGCATCACATTTTTCTCTTTTGACTGAAATGCATTAGAACACCACATTACTAAATTGCTATTGTTTTGGTTTGAGAGCTTTCATGAGGTCACTTTAGAAGAATATTTTATAAAGAAAATTTAAAATATATCTGGGTAAATTCTTCTCTTGAGATGCCAATAGAAATATATATGTATATTCCCACTGTAACCTTGTGTTACGGATATCCTGAGGGTAAATTGTGATCTTCAGCTAAAGTATCTTCATCTTTAGGTAGCATCTAAAGGACCACAGTGGAGAAGGCAATGGCAGCCCACTCCAGTACTCTTGCCTGGAAAATCCCATGGACAGAGGAGCCTATAAGACACGACTGAGTGACTTCACTTTCACTTTTCACTTTTATGCATTGGAGAAGGAAATGGCAACCCACTCCAGTGTTCTTTTTTTCTCTCTCTCTCTTTTTTTAATTTTTAATTTTTATTATTTATTATTATTATTTTTTTTTTTACTTTACAATATTGTATTGGTGTTGCCATACATCAACATGAATCCGCCACAGGTGTACACGTGTTCCCAATCCAGTGTTCTTGCTTGGAGAATCCCAGGGATGGGGGAGCCTGGTGGGCTGCCGTCTATGGGGTTGCACAGAGTCAGACACAACTGAAGTGACTTAGCAGTAAAGGACCACAGGGCTTGAGTTCCACAGTCCTGTAACTACTTCTGTGCAGTTTTCTCCAGTTACTTCATTTCACTTGCCTTCACTGGCCTCTCGTAGAAAATGATGGTGTAGGAAAAAATATGAACTGTGGATGAACTCCAAAGCTCTACTGCAAGTTTCCCTGCATGCCTGTGTCAAACATGAATGAATGAATCTAAAACCTTGAATGTGGGAAGTACCTTTTAGTAGAAAAAGCACTATAACGTAAGCCAGGATCTGCTTCAGTTCCCAACCTGGCTTTACTCCTTACCCACTGTGAACATTAAGTAACCCAGGTCGTGTCTGTGAACCTCAGTAGTCTTACCTGTAAAAGGATAATGACAGCATTGAAAAATACAAATAAATAACAACATAATTCCTTGTGTATGTTTTAGTAACATCTACAGGCATGTAATAGTTTATGTCTAATGAAATTACAGATCTGTGTCTGAACAGTGAGATTTTACTGGAGCTAGAAAGCAGTAGAAAATAATACTTTTATTCTTATACCACAGTATTGTATATGTAAACTTTGCTTATATGTACTAAGAGGTCCAAAGATTAATCTAGTCTTACTGAACTATAATTAATAGTGTGTGATACTAAAAACAAAACTCACATGCATTGCTGCTTAACCCATCAAATATCAGAGGTCTACACTGAACAACTAGGTTTGTAACAGTTTATTCACCTTTTTCCTCCTTCATTTACTTGTAAATGTCCAGTGGACTATAGTTATTTAAGAACTCAGTATTTTTAAGTTGTCAGAAGTATTATATTCTTGTTTTGCCTTACACTTCTATGGCAATTTAGGCTGAGACATGTGCCTAAGTTATAGCTCAGACATTAAGCTACTTATTGCCATGTTCATAGGAAATAAGCAGAAATACGTAGGAAAAGAAAATAATGTTATGTTTGAATATTGTTTCTTTTTCTTGTCAAAAATGAATGATAGTGAAGATTGATTGAAAATATTGTATAATTTATTTTTATTGAAGTATAGTTGATTTAGAATATTATATTAGTTTCAGGTATACAGCATGATTCAATATTCTTATAGATTATACTCCATTGAGAGTTATTACAAGGTGATGGGTACAATTCGCCATGCTATACAATATATTCTTGTTGCTTATCTATTTTATACATAGCAGTTAAATAAAAAGCTATGCTGATCATATAAGATGCCTTAAAGTATATATGAAAAATGCCCGTATAAATCATAGAAAATAATGATATCAAATGAGTCAGAGTAAATTAACAATGAATTTTGTAGTATATTTTCCTGTGGACTTTGCAACATCACTCATTAGTTTCTATGTCTGCCAATAATAACACCTTGTATTTAGTTACCATATTTATGTAGCAAAGAACCTATGCCTTAACAACCAAGATCATTCCAAGAGTAGTATGGTTAACAAATATGGCTTATTCTTTTGTTTTGTTAAGGATTGTATTAGTTATACAGAAGGTAAAAAATTAAATCAAATGTTCATATTAAACTTCTTGTATTTTCATGATTAACTAGATACCATGGAGTTTAATATCAATATTTTAGAATTAAAGCATAGCTTAAATTTTAGATTTCAGCTAAATTTTGAGGGAAATATCCTGAAACCATACAAACATAACTAAGTTTTGTTATGATTTAGGGTGGATTGTCCTGAATCTTCTTCAGACATTTTATTAGCACTGAGAGTAAAGTTGGCTAAATTGTTGCCAAATTGTTAATCACCTCCATGTTCATAGAGCTGATTTATGAATAATGAGGCTGATTTACACGTATGACTTCAGAGAATCATGGCTATTATTTATAAAAACACATTGTGTACTTGGATAAATAAGAATCTCTTTTCTTAGGTCGTATAACCATCTGGGTGGACATGAATGGAGCATTCTCAAATCTCAAAATCTTCAGATTTTCCTATAGTTACAGCTGAGAAGTCAATAGAATTGGCATTCTAATAAAAATCACTCCTATTCCTTCAGGATTAATCACAAGCTCCAAACTCAGAGCTACCAGAGTTATTTGTGTTATTAATGTGTTACCCATCATGGAAGCCTAGGGAATGCCTTTTCTGCTGTTGGTTCTTTCAGAATCTACTGCGTAGCAATCATGTTCTACTCAACTAGATAAAGACAGACCTCAGAGCTTTTATATTTATCAAACTTTCTTGTATCACTTTTTTGTAAGTTTTTTTTAATAAAATGCCAGTTTCCCTGTTATATGTTCTCCCTTCTGTACTATTTGGGCCATTGTTCTTCTTCTTTCTTGCTAGACCATTCTCATGCCTTCTCATGCCTACTCTTCACAGCTCTCAGCCAGACAAGAAAATTCACTTCTGACATCTGTGAATCCACTAAAGAACTTAGAAAGAAATTGAGTTCCTCTCAGCTCAGACCTGTTAACTATATGGGATTCTTAAGACTGATATATGTATATACTTTTGTCTTGTTGTCAGTAATTCTAATTTGACAAATTCTAGAATCTGTACTTTGATTAAAAACTAGATTTTAGTTCTGCTTCTTAGATATTGGCTCAAAGTTCTTGCTCCAGAGGAATAATTCTATTATAATCAAAGGCTGCAAGAAAAGCTTTAATATGCTTGTACCATCATCTGCAGTTAGGCCACATAGCACGAGACAGCATTTTAGCAGATTCTTTTAGTTTTTTTCTGCATCACCAGCCCCCCATCTAGTATGAGCAACTTCTTTCAGTTTGTTATACAACAGCTGCCAAATGGCCTTGCTTGTAAATGGCCCAGAGGACTTGACTCTAATGGAACATCAGGTGTTGGTAAAGACTCTTCCATGACTTGGATGATCTCATCTTCATCTTTTCATATTCAGTCAGGTTGAAAATTAAATTAATATGACAAGGCCTGGTTTCAGCCTGACATAACCTCAAGTAACAGGAGATAACACCATGAACCTATATGCTTCATGTGAAACATAGATCACAAAGTTCTGTGGATGAATGCAGGCAGTTTTTTTGGGATTAAGGTCATCTGTGGGTATAAATGAGATACTGAGAGGTAGAATTAAATAAGTACATTTGATAGTCTAAAGGTTATGTACTTTACAAAAGGAAGCAAAAGCCCTTGAGAACTGTCCAAAGTGCTGAATTACCCAGGTATCACAATCCATGAATCCTGCCTGACTAACTTCCAGTGTTTGGAATGCTGCATTCGTGGTTTCACTGGCCACTCACACTGCCTCAGCCTGCATTCTAAATGTCATCATTAACTAAGCCCATGTCCTTGAGCTGCACCTAGACAATAATTTTATTTAATTTATCGAGTGAGATTATCCATGGTCATGTTCCAGAGCAGCAGTTCTGTTATAACATTGAATATTGTATTTTGCTGTTCTGCTTTTAAAATGAAGCAAAGCTATTTTTCTATCTATTGAAGAAACCGCTGGTCTTAAAGGTTTTCTTAAAATGGACATAAGCTTGATTCCTTCCATTTTTAAGAGGACCAAATCAAACTCAGAAAGTTATTAGGGCATCTGACAGAATATAGTGAAAATACGACACTCACCTTCACCTTCATGCTGTGGTTTCTCCTAATCATGGTATATGGACTTGCTGTTGTTCAGTTGCTCAGTTGTGTCTGGCTATTTGTGACACCATGGACTGTCACATGCCGGCTTCCCTGTCCTTCATTATCTTCCAGAGTCTGCCCAAACTCATGTCCAGTGAGTAAGTGATGTCATCCAACCATCTCATCCTCTGTTGTCCCCCTCTTCTCCTACCCTCAATCTTTCCCAACATCAGGGACTTTTCCTACAAGGTGGCTCTTCATATGAGGTGATCAAAGTATTGAAGCTTCAGCTTCAGCATCAGTCCTTTCAATGAATATTCAGGGTTCATTTCCTTCAGGATTAACTGGTTTGATCTTCTTATTGTCCAAGGGACTCTCAAGAGTTTTCTCCAGCACCACAGTTCAAAAGCATCAATTCTGCAGCCTTCAGCCTTCTTTGTGATATAATCCGCATATCTGTTCATGACTACTGGAAAAACCATAGCTTTGATTATACAGACATTTGTCAGAAAATTGATGCCTGTGCTTTTCAATATGCTGTCTAGGTTTGTCATAGCTTTTCTTCTAAGGAGCAAGCATCTTCTAATTTCATTACCCCAGTCTCATCCACAGTGATTTCAGAGCCCAAGAAAATAAAGTCTGTCACTGTCTCCATTGTCTCTCCATCTACTTGCCACAAAGAGATGGGACCAGATGCCATGACTTTAGTTTTTTGAATGTTAAGTTTTAAGCCAGCTTTTTCACTCTCTTTCACCATTATCAATAGGCTCTTTAGTTCCTTTTCTGTTTCTGCCACTAGGTTGGTGTCATCTGGATATCTGAGGTTATTGATATTTCTCCTCAGTTCAATTCAGTCGCTCAGTCATGTCCAACTCTTTGCGACCCCATGAATCGCAGCACGTCAGGCCTCCCTGTCCATCACCAACTCCCGGAGTTCACTCAAACTCACGTCCATCGAGTCAGTGATGCCATCCAGCCATCTCATCCTCTGTCGTCCCCTTCTTTTCCTGCCCTCAATCCCTGTCAGCATCAGGGTCTTTTCCAATGAGTCAACTCTTCACATGAGGTGGCCAAAGTTCTGGAGTTTCAGCTTTAGCATCATTCCTTCCAAAGAACACCCAGGACGGATCTCCCTTAGAATGGACTGGTTGGATCTCCTTGCAGTCCAAGGGACTCTCAAGAGTCTTCTCCAACACCACAGTTCAAATGCATCAATTCTTCAGCACTCAGCTTTCTTCACAGTCCAACTCTCACATCCATACATGACCAATGGAAAAACCATTTCCCCTGGCAATGTTGATTCCAGCTTGTGCTTCATCCAGCCCAGCATTTTACATGATATACTCTGCATAGAAGTTAAATAAGCATAGTGACAATATACAGCCTTGCTCTACTCCTTTCCCAATTTGGAACCAGTCTGTTGTTCAGTGTCCAGTTCTAACTTTTGCTTTTTGATCTGTATACAGGTTTTTCAGGAGGCAGGTAAGGTGGTCTGGTATTTCCATCTCTTTAAGAATTTTCCACAGTTTGTTGTGATCCACACAGTCAAAAACTTTAGAGTAGTCAATGCAGTAGAAATAGATGTTTTTCTGGAATTCTCTTGCTTTCTCTGTGATCCAGCAGATGTTGGCAATATGACCTCTGGTTCCTCTTCGTTTAAACAGCACACCTAGTTTCTTAAACATTTTTACTACAAGGATTCTGAAAATCAAGTTTTTTCTAGCATTTGTACATAAATGAGTGCTATTCTTCCTATGATATATCACATATCACTCTATAAAATTTTAAGTATTAAGGATGAATAATTTTCTAGAAAAATAAGCCAGTCACTCCTATGATGAGTGAGATACAATAAATTTTACATAAAATCATTCAATTTCACTAATTAAAGTCCACATCTGCCTCTTTTAGCATTAGCTGCTGCTGCTGCTGCTAAGTCACTTCAGTCATGTCCAACTCTGTGAAAACCCATAGACGGCAGCCCATCAGGCTCCCCTGTCCCTGGGATTGATTCTCCAGGCAAGAACACTGGAGTGGGTTGCCATTTCCTTCTCCAATGCATGAAAGTGAAAAGTGAAAGTGAAGTCACTCAGTCGTGTCTAACTCTTTGCGACCCCATGGACTGCAGCCCACCAGGCTCTTCTGTCCATGAGATTTTCCAGGCAAGAGTACTGGAGTGGGGTGCCATTGCCTTCTCTGTCAGCATTAGCTAGGTACATGTATTATTGAAATTTGATCCTCTGTTTCCAGTCAAGATAGCATTGGTGTCTGAGGGATACTCAGTCCAATGAAAAATCATTATTGGTAATATAAACAATCTTCAGAAACGCCATTCTTCTATAAATCCAACCTTCTATCCATTGAAATGTAAATATTTCCTGAAGAGCCGATCAATGCTAAGATTGTTGTCATTCCAGTATACCAAAGAGAGAGAAAATTCATTTTTTTCTCTTTCCTTTATATTCTGTTACAAGAGAAAATTTTTACTATGTAAATAATAGCCCCCAAAGCAACAGTAGACTCTTGGAGCTTGCAGTTAAAAGGGTCCAGCTGTTATTACATATTGTAACATTTTTTTTTCTTTTGAACATATTGTAACTTTTTTTTTCTTTTTCTTTCTCTTGACAATTTTCCTATTGTGGAAGATTCTAAGCCATGCATTTTTGTGTTCACTTTAGGAACATTAAACATATGCACATAAGGTTCACTACATGTTTATTTGACCAGTAAAGGAAAAACACATTTAGTGAAGTTTTACATGCCTTTGAGATCTTATAATGCCAGAGGTTTTTTGTAAGTGATTCAATTTGTGTTCAAAGCTGTTTATAGAGAGTATATGATTTTTGCATGCTGCTTTGCTCCTGTGTAAGTTACCAAGACTGGAAGTGTTATTGTGCATTAAAATGTGATAAAATTCTCTTTTGGTTTGAGACTTTTATAAGCCCAGTCTTTTCAAAAATATATAATGCGAATGCCTATTTCTAAGTATTCTTTTTTTCCCAAGAAGGAGTACATGGGACAAACCAATAAATTAATTAACTAATTTAATATTATTATATAAATTATAACTTAAAAATGAAGTCATGGAAAATAAAATGACCTGTTTATTATTAATATTGCCTAAACTACAATATTAACCAGTTTCCATGTTGGTTCTATATGTTTTTGTTCAGTGTAGATGAAAGGATCAGGACCAACCTTTTTTGGAGTACATTATTAAAATAAAGCCAATAATAATGGACATAAGACTTGCTTCTTTGACTCTCCTACAACCCACAATGATATTATCCAAAACTGTGATATTTGGGATTTACTTAGAGTCCCTCAAGCTGCGTCCCTGGTAGCTAAGAGGTTAAAGTGTCTGCCTGCAATGCAGAAGACCCGGGTTCGATCCCCAGGTTGGGAAGATTCCCCTGGAGAAGGAAATGGCAACCCACTCCAGTATTCTTGCCTGGAGAATCCCGTGGACGGAGGAGCCTGGTGGGTTACAGTCCACGGGGTCGCAAAGAGTCAGACACGACTGAGCGACTTCACTTCACTTCACTTCCTCAAGCTTATGTGTTTAATTACAATGATTTTCTAACTTCTGTACACATCTCTTATAAATTTTTATCTGAAACAAATTGAGATTTCATATGAAATAAATATAATGACATTCATATAGTGGGAAGAAAAAAATGCCTGACTTTAAGTTTTTTACTTGTGTTTCTCTCCACTACTTAAACAAGCAGGACCTATTTGCTTTTGCCGATTGGGTAAATAGTTTCAAGACCCCTTTGAGTTGTTTTTCTGAGTGGGCACAAAATGGATAACAATATTGATAATAATTATTTTGTAATGTTTATGTGTATATTGATACATATTGAAAGATATTTCCTGTATCTTACAATTCTATGACTATCAAAAACAGTGCTAAGTGAAAATGTTAGTTGCTCAGACATGTCCAACTCTTTGCAACCCTATGGACTCTAGCCTGCCACGCTCTACTATCCATGGGATTCTCTAGGCAAGAATACTGGGATGGGTTGCCATTTCCTTCTCCAGGGGATCTTCCTGACCCAGGGATAGAACCCCGGTCTCTTACATTGAAGGCAGCTTCTTTACCATCTGAGTCACCAGGAAATGCCAAAGACAGTACATTTACTCATTCCACAACATCAATTCTTGATCAAAGTGATTACAAAAGTCTTCTACATGAGAGTTCATGTTTCTCTAAAATAACATCAATATAGTGATGACCAGTGGCTCTTGTCATTAGCCTTATATTAGACATAAACATATTCCTAAATGAGAAGTTTTATTTATTCCAGTTATTCTGTGATGCTCTGATGTCCCTTTCCTGTCAAGCTTTTTTCAAACACTTATTTCGTACATTATTTGAAAACTATAACCTGTCATCCTACTTTACAAAAGCCAGTTTTGTATGTGAATTTCAAATCTGAAAAATAAAACTTTCTGAGACATCCTTTCCTTATATTTTCCATGTTTCTAATGTAAGAGATAGTAGGGTCTACAATCTGATTAACCATAGATTTGTTATTTCTCTCAGGGGGAATGAAAATCATTAAAATAGGAAAGCTGTGCATGCTCTAATTTTTGTTACTAAATACTTTATTTCAGAACAATGATTTCAATCTCCAATAAAGTTACAATAGATGTAGATGGTTTCATGAATTGTTTTTTATAAATTCTCATTCAGACTATATATAAAACAATATCTGAAACTTTGAGGCTTCCATTGATCATGCTGCAAAATAGACAGATATATTGAGTGCTTTGACTAAATATTAGTCATACTGTGACCGAAGTGCCTGTGGGAGTGCATAGTTGCTCAGTTGTGCCAACTCTTTGCAACGTTTAGACCTTAGCCTGCCAGGCTCCTCTTTCCATGGGATTTTTCAGGCAAGAATGTTGGAGTGGGTTACCGTTTTCCTCCTCCAGAGGATCTTCCCCACTCAGGGATAGTACCCACATCTCTTGTGTCTCCTGCATTGCTGGCTAAGGCTTCTTTACCAGCTAAACCATCATTTCTCAAAAAATACCCTTTTGTCCCTATATTTGAAAACAGTCATGCTGTGTAAGATTCATTCCATACAAAAGTTCTTCCTTATCCAAGACTTTAAACTCTGGCAATTATGGAAAATTATTCATAAGATCAGGTTAAAATTTAATATGCTGAAGCAGTGAGTCCCTCTCTATACAGTTATCAGCTCTCTTAGATCTCTTATGAGCTGTTTATGTATGTATATAACAAGCAAATAAGATAAAGTTCAAGTAGTCAACATATCTTGCCTACATGTGAATTTTTTCATTAAAGTTTATTCTTAAATACTCTAAAATATGAATTTTTAAGGCCTGATTGAAAAATTGATAGTTGTTATTAAATTATAATAAAATATAAAATTTTACTCATGCTATCTTAAGCCTATTGAGGAGGGCATGGTAACCCACTCCAATATTCTTGCCTAGAGAATGGACAGAGGAGCCTGGTGGGACACAATTGAAGAGTTGGACACAATTGAAGTGACTTAGCATGCATGTCTTTAGCTTATTTGCTATGCTGGCCTCCTTTCTGTTCCTCAAATAGAACAAGCACATTCTCACTTATTTGGGATCTTGAATTTGCCATTTCATTCTCCTAGACTATTTGTTTTCAAAACAGCCACAGCTATCCCTTTTCCTTATTCATGATATTCAACTAAGAATCTTCAGAAAACTCTTACCTGACAACCTTATCCAAAATAACACCTGCTGACATTCTTTGTTCCCTTCCTCTGATTATTTTCTTTATTGTACTGACCATAACTAAAAATACATCCTATGTCCATTTGTTTATTTGATTATTCTCAGTATCCACCCACTTGAATGTCACCTTCTCAAGACGTTAAATAATTTGTTTGGATCACTGCTAATTATTGAGCTTAGTATGGTTTCTGACTCTTAGGAAGCACTCAGTATAAGTTGAATGAAATACCTAGGTTCCTTCCTCCAAGAAAGCAATGGGAATCCCTTAATTCCTACCTACAAGTTCAAACAGAATTGAAACACTGGAACACATCCACTTCCTAATTCAAAATGCTCTAGGCCAGAAGTTTAGAGCTAGAACATCAATTTAGCTTCAGATCCTTTGTCCTTGATTCTCTAGTATTATAGTTTTAATCATTTTGTTCTTGCCTTAATTCTCATTATTTACCTCATGAGTCCCTGTTCTGAGTTCCTGAAGCTGTTTCTCTCTCAGTATCCTATAAACTTTAATACTTTCTCCAGAATTCTTATCTTATCTTCCAATGGCCTTTCTTCATAGTCTGATTTTCATCATAGTGATCTATTGTTTGTTAGATTACTCAATTCAAAGCCTACTAAACTTAGTCAACAAAACCATATCTTCCAGTAACCTTCCTGCAGTTCACCACATCCGCATCCCATGTTCTATTGACTGTAAGCCAAATACTTCCTAAACTAATGATAATACCCTGTCATATAATTTATGTCCTCAGAGGGTAAAGTGTCTGCCTGCAATGCAGGAGACCCGAATTTGATCCCTCAGTCGGGAAGATCCCCTGGAGAAGGAAATGGCAACCCATTCTAGTATTCTTGCCTGGAGAATCCTATGGATGGAGGAGCCTGGTAGGCTACAGTCCATGGGGTCGCAAAGAGTCGGATATGACTGAGCAACTTCACTTTCCTTTCCTTCCCTTTCATGATTGCTTTTTGTCAAAGTTTTATAATGACTATCTTGATTTTTCTACATCTAGTACAGAATGTCAGTGGAGAGGTGGAGAACTGAGGTAATGAGACCAAATAGGAGAGGTAGAAAGGTTCTGTAATTTATGGTAAAATATAGCAACGGATTGGAGGATGGAGACTCCTAGAGATAAGCACACTGATAACCTGACAGTGATTCAGGACAGGGGAAAAGTACAAAAACTGTACATAGGAAATTTAAAAAAACAGAGTCATGTAAGATTATTTGTTATAGTAGGAGCACTTGTCAGTCTCCCCCAAAATAGCAGAGTATTTTGCAACCCAGCACAGCTACTGATTTTCCTTATAATGACCTGGAGCAAATCAAAAGTTAACATATGCAAAAAAGGTAATATTTGAGAAATATTTCCTTCAAAGGTGATTAAAATTTTTAAAGTTTGAGCTTCTAGTAGGGAAAGGCTAGACTATTCACCTAAATAGAATACTACACTCCCTAAAAATGCCAAGCAAATAGAATGCATATCTTGGTATAAAATATTTTAACTTCTGTCTAGAAACAATTTATAATGTCAGTTCAAATTTATATTCAAATAAACACTTGATTAAACTGTCTATGATTAATTTATGAAAGTATTCAATGAATGCAGACAAACCTGATGTTCTTATATGCCCCAAGTGTTCCAGACTTATATAAATATATTCTTAAAAATGACTAGATTGTAATGAAGTTGGAAACAACATATGCTTTGGACCTGATAATGATTGTAATTTTTTGAATATGTTAGATTTAAAATACACCTATAAATCTATTGGTGCACTTATTGTTGCTATATAGTTAGAAAGTCATGTCCACCTCTTTGAGGCCCCATGGACCGCAGCATGCCAGATTCTGCAGTCCTCCACTATCTCCCGGTTGTTGTTCAGCCACTAAGTCATGTCCAGCTCTTTGCAACTCCATGGACTGCAGCACTCCAGGCTTCCCTGTCCTTCACTATCTCTGGGAGTTGGCTCAGATGCATGTTCAATGAGTGGGTGATGCTATATATCCATCTCATCCTCTTCTGCTTTCTTCTCCTTTGCCTGCAGTCTTTCCCAGAATCAGGGTCTTTTCTAATGAGTCGACTCTTTGTATCAGGTGGCCAGTCCTTCCAATGAATATTCATGGTTGATTTCCCTTAGGAATAACTGCTTTGGTCTCTTTGCAGTCCAGGAACTCTCAAGTGTCTTCTCCAGCACCACAAGTCAAAATCATCACTTCTTCACTGCTCAGACTTCTTTATGGTCCTACTCTCACATCTGTTCCTGACTGGTGGAAAAACCATAGCTTTTACTATGCAGACCTTTGTCAGCAAATTGATGTCTCTGCTTTTTAATATGCCGTCTATGTTTGTCATAGCTTTCATCCTATTACTCATAACTTCATGGAGTTATGCAAGCCCCTTCACCATGACAAAGTTGTGATCCATAAAAGGAATTGGTTCATTACCAAACTGTTAAAAATTAATGTAGTAATAAACTGCAAATTTACAAGTTCATCCAATCATTTTTTTTAAATCTTAACATACTAGTTGTAGATTTTTTTTTTCACTTTTTGAAATACTCATCTTTCCTCTAGGAATCTTATAGAGTGATAGCTGCAGGCTACTTTTTCAAAGCCTATATTTACAATTGGGAAAGAAATGATACAACATTATCTTGGCTTATTTTCATGAAAAGTTCACATTCAGAGAGTGTTATATATATTCATCTTAGAAGCAAAATGTTGATCAGAAGTTAAAGATATTTTACACTGGGAAGCTTTCTTGCAGCATTATGTTATCATGTTTTCCCTTCATTTTCTTGGTCCTGCCTTTGTACTAAACTTCACTATAGTAGTTTTCTTGCTTGTTTTCCTTTTACTGTTTAGCTCCTGTCATATTTTTATTCTCTCAGAATTTATTTTCTTTTTACTGATCTTTCAAGGGTTTTTTACCAAAATCCCACTGACTTTATTCTCTTTCTTATTCTTGCTTTGTATATCTTTTGATTTCTCCTGAAAAATGAGAACCCTTAATGGATTCTCTACTATATTCCTACTTTATGTCCTAAAAATACTCCCTTTTGGGGATATGCTGCAGTTTTACTTCAAATGGTATTATATATTGGTGCTGACTCTTACATCTTATTATTTTTTTGCCTGTATAGCTACAAGGAACAACGATGAGAATAATACAGATATTTATAAATGTCTCCACAAAGCAATGACTTGTTGAATAGAGTGGAAATTTAACTAAAATGACTTCACAGTCCTGTGTAGGAAGCAGCAATGTTTTAGAATTGGGTGTGCTCATGTAAGTTTTTTTCAAAGATGAGTTATATGGTTTGGCAGGGTATTTATCTAAAAACAGATGTAATTTATCCCAATTCACTATACTTTTCATGTTACTCAATAAGCTCTATGGTGTACTAGAATCTGCCCTCTTCCCAAATGGGTCCTATATACTTAATATTTGCTTGAATAGAGAAAAATATTTCAATGGATATTTTATACCATTTTCTCTTTAAAATATAAAACTATATCCCTCTAGTTTAGAAAATATAACATTTTCTTCTTTTATTATTCTTTCATCTTCAAATTCTTGTTTCATTATCTAGGCAGGCCTTCTTTGTAGTAATCAGAAGGCTTTGGGGGGAGTAAAAATGTTTCTGAGTATATGAAAATTTTGAGCTAACAAAAGAAGAGATGTACTTTGTTTTCATTTAGTCTTTATTATTATTTTATTCTTTAAAATTTTACTTCATTTCTAAACCATCCCTTGTTAATGCTCATTCTCAGCTAAATACATCCCATAGAGTTCTTGTCACTTATTACTTTCTGTTCTTGGGTATTCTTATAATTATCATTCATTTAATTCTATTATATTGGAACTTGACCACACTTGCTGCTTGGTAGACTCCAATAACTTCTTATTACAAAATTGGATTCAGAAATATTACTTAATAAAATTGTTTGTATTCTTCCAACAGGAGTTTGCAGTAACTTGAAAAATATTTTGTTACATGTTTCATTTAAATTTTGCATAAATTTAATGACTCCTCTAGTAATGAAAAAATACATCGTCATCTACTTTTCATAAACAATAGTAGAAGTAGAAATCACATAGGAGAGCAGATCATTTCCAAGAGAAAGAAAGTAGATCACAGCTGCCTCAAAACAAGAGAGTATTGATCAAGATCTTGCCAAAGATAACAAAATACGTTAAATATGAGCATGAAAATACTGAGACAGAAGGTTGAGAAGCTGGAATTGGGGTTATAAAGAGAAGCTGCTGTGGGAGGGGACTGTTGGGCTGCTACAGAGAGAACTGACTTTAACAGGCCTTGCTAAGGCATGATGGATTCCAATCCTAAACAGTCATTGACAACTTTTTTGGCTAGCAATCTGCTTTCAAGTATGAGAAATGTTAGCAGTGTACTTGAAGGAATTAAATAGAAGTATAATACTGCAGTGTTCAGAACTGGGTGATTGTCTGATAGAGTTGTTTGCATGCCAGGCTACATCTGTGTGTTCCAGAAAGTTCTTATCTCTTTGACATCAGCAAAACCATATCGCCATCGCATTTCTGAAAAATAAATTCTATAAATGTTTTATAATGTAGAGGATAGTTAGTGAAAGATTTTAGTACTCCAGGGGAACAAGGCATTGATTGATAGGGAACATCTGTGGCCTCAGTTCATTTCAGTAGCTCAGTCATGTCCGACTCTTTGCGACCCCATGAATCGCAGCACGCCAGGCCTCCCTGTCCATCACCATCTCCCGGAGTTCACTCAGACTCTCATCCATCGAGTTGGTGATGCCATCCAGCCATCTCATCTTCTGTCATCCCCTTCTCCTCCTGCCCCAATCCCCCCCAGCATCAGACTCTTTTCCAATGAGTCAACACTTCTCATGAGGTGGCCAAAGTACTGGAGTTTCAGCTTTAGCATCATTCCTTCCAAAGAAATCCCAGGGTTGATCTCCTTCAGAATGGACTGGTTGGATCTCCTTGCAGTCCAAGGGACTCTCAAGAGTCTTCTCCAGCACCACAGTTCAAAAGCATCAATTTTTTGGCACTCAGCCTTCTTCACAGTCCAACTCTCACATCCATACATGACCACTGGAAAAACCATAGCCTTGACCAGACGGACCTTAGTCGGCAAAGTAATGTCTCTGCTTTTGAATATGCTATCTAGGTTGGTCATAACTTTTCTTCCAAGGAGTAAGTGTCTTTTACTTTCATGGCTGCAGTCACCATCTGCAGTGATTTTGGAGCCCAAAAAAACAAAGTCTGACACTGTTTCCACTGTTTCCACATCTATTTGCCATGAAGTGATGGGACTGGATGCCATGATTTTCGTTTTCTGAATATTGAGCTTTAAGCCAACCTTTTCACTCTCCACTTTCACTTTCATCAAGAGGCTTTTTAGTTCCTCTTCACTTTCTGCCATAAGGGTGGTATCATCTGCATATCTGAGGTTATTGATATTTCTCCCAGCAATCTTAATTTCAGCTTGTGTTTCTTGCAGCCCAGCATTTCTCATGATGTACTCTGCATAGAAGTTAAATAAGCAGGGTGACAGTATACAGCCTTGATGTACTCCTTTTCCAATTTGGAACCAGTCTGTTGTTCCATGTCCAGTTCTAACTGTTGCCTTCTGACCTGCATACAGATTGCTCAAGAGGCAGGTCAGGTGGTCTGGTATTCCCATCTCTTTCAGAATGTTCCACAGTTTATTGTGATCCACACAGTCAAAGGTTTTGGCATAGTCAATAAAGCAGAAATAGATGTTTTTCTGGAACGCTCTTGCTTTTTCAATGATCCAGTGTATGTTGGCAATTTGATCTCTGGTTCCTCTGCCTTTTCTAAAACCAGCTTGAACATCAGGAAGTTCACGGTTCATGTATTGCTGAAGCCTGGCTTGGAGAATTTTGAGCATTACTTTACTAGCATGTGAGATGAGTGCAATTGTGCGGTAGTTTGAGCATTCTTTGGCATTGCCTTTCTTTGGGATTGGAATGAAGACTGACCTTTTCCAGTCCTGTGGCCACTGCTGAGTTTTCCAAATGTGCTGGCATATTGAGTGCAGCACTTTAACAGCATCATCTTTCAGGATTTGAAATAGCTCTACTGGAATTCCATCACCTCCACTAGCCTTGTTCATAGTGATGCTTTCTAAGGCCCACTTGCCTTCACATTCCAGTATGTCTGGCTCTAGATGAATGATCACACCATCGTGATTATCTGAGTCATGAAGTACAGTTTTGTACAGTTCTTCCATGTATTCTTGCCACCTCTTCTTAATATCTTCTGCTTCTGTTAGATCCATACCATTTCTGTCCTTTATCAAGCCCATCTTTGCATGAAATGTTCCCTTGGTATCTCTAATTTTCTTGAAGAGATCTCTAGTCTTTCCCATTCTGTTCTTTTCCTCTATTTCTTTGCATTGGTCACAGAAGAAGGCTTTCTTATCTCTTCTTGCTATTCTTTGGAACTCTGCATTCAGATGCTTATATCTTTCCTTTTCTCCTTTGCTTTTTGCTTCTCTTCTTTTCACAGCTATTTGTAATGCCTCCCCAGACAGACATTTTGCTTTTTTGCATTTCTTTTCCATGGGGATGGTTGATCCCTGTCTCCTGTACTGTGTCATGAACCTCATTCCATAGTTCATCAGGCACTCTATCTATCAGATCTAGGCCCTTAAATCTGTTTCTCACTTCCACTGTATAATCATAGGGATTTGATTTAGGTCATACTGAATGGTCTAGCGGTTTTCCCTACTTTCTTCAATTTGAGTCTGAATTTGGCAATAAGGAGTTCATGATCTGAGCCACAGTCAGCTCCTGGTGTTGTTTTTGTTGACTATATAGAGCTTCTCCATCTTTGGCTGCAAAGAATATAATCAATCTGATTTCAGTGTTGACCATCTGGGGATGTTCATATGTAGAGTCTTCTCTTGTGTTGTTGGAAGAGGGTGTTTGCTATGGCCAGTGCATTAGCAGTTCTGGATATTTATAATGGAGATGAGTGAAAACATACACTTGAAAAGACTGCTGCATTCCCATATTTATTGTACCAAATTTACAATAGCCAAGGTATACGGAAACAATGTAAGTATTCATTTATGTAAGAATGTATGAAAAAATTGAGATACACAGACAAGCACACAGACATACATATACACATACAGTGGAATATTATTCAGTCATAAAAAGTAGCAAAATCTTGGCCATTCACAGCAACATGGATGAAACTTGAGGGTACTCTGCTAAATGAAGTGAGACAAAGACAAAAGTTGTATGAATTCCCTTATATGTGTAACCTAAATAAAAATGTATTTAAACATAATAAAAGCAACCAAACAAGCTAATAGATAGAGAACAGATTGGTGGTTGCCAAACACTGGGGTTGCTGGTGGAAAAAAATGGCTGAAGAAGTCGAAAGGTTTATATATATATATATATATATGTATATATCTCCATAAAGTGAGTAATAATTACTTTTGCAAGACAGAAATCAAAGGAAGGAGAGAACAAAGATTTATTGGCTTAATCTTTTCTGTTGTAATCTTTTTTTTAATGATTCAACTTTTTTTTAATATAAATGTATTTATTTTAATTGGAGGCTAATTACTTTACAATATTGTATTGATTTTGCCATACATCGACATGAGTCCACCACTGGTGTACACGTGTTCCCCATCCTGAACCCCCCTCCTACCTGCCTCCCCATACCATCCCTCTGGGTCATCCCCATGCACCAGCCCTGAGCATCCTGTATCATGCATCAAACCTAGACTGGCGATTCATTTCACATTTGATAATATACATGTTTCAATGCCATTCTCCCAAACCATCCCACCCTTGCCCTCTCCCACAGAGTCCAAAAGACTGTTCCATACATCTGTGTCTCTTTTGCTGTCTCGTATATAGGGTTATTGTGACCATCTTTCTAAATTCCATATATAGGCATTATTATATTATATTGGTATTTTTCCTTCTGGCTTACTTCACTCTGTATAATAGGCTCCAGTTTCATCCACCTCATTAGAACTGATTCAAATGTATTCTTTTTAATGGCTGAGTAATACTCCATTGTGTATATGTACCACAGCTTTCTTATCCATTTGTCTGCTGATGGATATCTAGGTTGCTTCCATGTCCTGACTTTTATAAACAGTGCTGCAAAGAACATTGGGGTACACGTGTCTCTTTCAGTTCTAGTTTCCTCGGTGTGTATGCCCAGCAGTGGGACTGCTGGGTCATATGGCCATTCAATTTCTAGTTTTTTAAGGAATCTCTACACTGTTCTCCATAGTGGCTGTACTAGTTTGCATTCCCACCAACAGTATAAGCGAGTTCCCTTTTCTCCACACCCTCTCCAGCATTTATTGCTTTAGACTTTTGGATACCAGACATTCTGACTGGTGTGAAATGGTACCTCATTGTGATTTTGATTTGCATTTCTCTGATAATGAGTGATGTTGAGCATCTTTTCATGTGTTTGTTGGCCATCTGTATGTCTCCTTTGTAATCATTTTTTTAATGTGTCTTTCCAATTGGACTTGAAGCCCTTTGCATCAGGGAGAGCTTCTTATTTATATGTGCAGACCTAGATCCCATAGTAGCTGGCACACAGTAATCAATAAATAGCCTTGGAAGGTGGGACAAAAAAAGAATTAATCAGCAAAATATATACAGGGCTCCTACATTTTTTTTAGTTTACACGTGTAAAGGAATTCAGATAATTAAGGGAAGCAAAAAGTAAAACCAAAAATACAAGCAACTCAATTTATAATAGTTCAATTTAAATAACTCAATTTAAAAATGGGCTATGGACTTAAATGGGACTTGCCTGGTGGCCCAGATGGTAAAACATCTGTCTACAATGCAGGAGACCTGGGTTCAATCTCTGGGTCAGGAAGATCTCCTGGAGAAAGAAATGGCAACCCACTCCGTTGTTCTTGCCTGGGAAATCCCATGAATTGAGGAGCCTGGTAGGCTACAGTTCATGGGGTCACAAAGAGTCGGACATGACTGAACGACTTCACTACTACTACTATGGACTTAAATAGACGGTTTTTCCCAAAGAAAACATGCAAATGGCCAACAGGTATATAAACAAATGCTGAATGTCACTAATCAGTAGGGATATGCTTGACTGCTAATGATTGGACTATGTGGTGTGGGGTTTATACAGAGGACTTTTGATACAAATAAATAACAACATTAAGTATCTCTGACTTTTGACAACTGTTAATACTAGGACTGCCAGATTTGGGAAATGGACCCTACAACTGAACACTAGATTACATTCTCAGCTCACTCTCCTTCTTTAGGCCATTCATTCCAAGTTCAAAGTTCTCTGCAGTAGTATCTCTGCTTGACTGATACTGGGTTGCATGACTATACCATAACTGCCCGCATTCAGGCTGATTTTGTTTTCATACATCTGCAGTGGGAGGTTAAGTGTTCACAATGCTCTTTCTCTCAATGCTTACAAAAAGGTGGATTTCTCAAACAGAGGAAAACATTAAAATGCTGGACAAACGGTAAAATTTGTCACTGTTGGGGCAACAGTCTTGCCCACCTCCAGGATTATAGACCTGACAAAGAACAAAGGTTTTTGTAAGAGGTATGTTTAAAAAACTGATATTTGGGCTTTTATTGTTAATTTAATTCCATTAGTATTCAAGGGCTTGAGAGACCTTAGAAAATGTGTACTACATTTACAAATATGTATAAAAGATGGGGAAGGGAGTAAAAATTTAAAATTAAAAATGGTGAAATCTTTTTTGATAGAAGAAACAGCCAACATATATGAAAACAAATGCAAAGAAAGCAGAAGATGTCAAGGAAATTATGGGTGGGGTATATTAAGCAGAATCCAAGGGCATGTAAACTGCAAGAAAAGGGGAAATTTTATAGAGCAGTCATTTTAAGTATATTTTAAAACTTTATTGATGCCATAAAATCCAGACCCTATAAACCTGAATTCTTCATTAAAATTAGGCTGCCACATGCAAAGACAAATTGAACTGAGATGTAAAAGAGAAACTAGAGGTAAACTAGTAAACTAGTAAAATTTTAGAGAATGTTTGCATAAATAGCATTTTAGAAAATATTTCAAAACTAGCATATAATGAAAAACATCTAAGAGAAAATAGTGCAGACTTTGGAATATTTTATATATACAGAAGAAATACTGTTTATCAACTATGTCTGTCCCTGTTTCTGTCTCTCTCCGTCTCTTTCCCTCAGTTGATCACTCTGTCTCTTTCACCCTCTCCCTCTCTTCCTGGTTCAATTCTGTGCTTATAATCTTTACTCATTGTATATTACTCGCTTTTACTTATACTTATTGCTCTGCCTTGGCGTCACAAAGTTGTTTAGTCTTAATCCTTTTTTTCTCAGTCTTTATATACACCATTCAACTTGACTCCTGTTGAGTCTGTAGTCCCAACTCCCCAACTCAGACCTAGTTCCTAGGTCTAAACCTGTATACAGCCTCCATCTGTATTGTGCTTCAAAAAGACATAAACTAAAATTGAGCACATAGCCATCTCCTCAAAACTTCTATCCCATCTGTAATCCCAATATCATTCAGTATCATACCTATTAACTCAGTTGCTAAAGTCAGAAACCAAGAAGCCATCCTGATTCCCCACAACATTCAGATAATCAAGTCCTTCCAGTTCTAACCCCAAAATAATGTCTTCTTAATGTGTCCCCTCTGGTCTACTGGCCTAGTCCCAATGTCCCTGTCACTTCATATTCTCACCATCTCAGAGAATAGAGAATGTGTCCTTACTGGTTTTCCTTTCTTGGTGCTAGAATAATCTCATTTCCTCATCTAATCATGTTACTTCTCTGCTCAAATGACTTCCACCAGCTTCTCCATAAAATTCTTTTTATGCTGTAGAATATGGCCCCTCTCACTCCTGGCAGTCTCACCATCACCACCACCCCGCCCCCTTCCCTTCACTGAGTTCTCCTAGGAAATGCAAATTCCTTGAAGTTGTCCTAAATTAGTTCATTCATACTCACCAACATGCCTTTGTGCTTGGATGTCCCTCTGCTCTCCTCCTAGTCTACCTGGTGAAATTCTATTCCCCAGTATGTTTTACTCTATGTGCCCACCTATAGTCTTCATCATAGTAATTATAGAGTTACAATATTTTGATTGTTTGTTAGTTTTTTGTCTCTTTACTAGACTGTTAAACCCCTAGTGCATAGTAGGACGTAAGTAGGTATTATGAATCTTACTAACAGAATGGTCAAATAACATTTCACTGTGTCATTTTATATGTTAACCAGTATTAGGGCCATTCTATCTCCATATCCATTCATTTGCTTATGTTAGAATGCTAAGAGTCACTCATGACATATTCTTATTCCTCACCTCCATATCCATTTTATCACCAGAGTATATCAGCATTACTTTCTAAACATTGTTTGGATCATTCTGTTTCTCTTCAGTTCCACCATTACTATCAGTCTAGTGTAAGATAGAGTATTTCTTCCTGGATTGCTGCAATCAGTCTCTGAAATAGTTTATTTACATTTAGTCTGGACTTTCTCCATCCAGTTTTCACACTGCATCCAGAGTTATCGTTTCAAAATGCAAAGCTAGCTTTACTTCCCTTCTGTTGTTACTTTCTCTCTACTGTCACATATGTACATACAGAAAACCGTGGATCCATGGTTGAGCTTTACTCTTGAGAATAAGGAGAATAAATAATTGGAGACTATTTGATTTCCCATCTTTTAAAGTATAGATACATAAAACATGATGGGGACACATGAAGTGTTATGTAACATGAGCAGCAGATTATATGTACTCCTAGCAACATGAATGGTTCTCAATAAGGACGCAGTTGAAAAAATAAGAAACTAAATAAGATCTATAGCACAATACCATTTACATGAATTTAAATGTATTCAAACAAAACAGGATCAGCAAAGATATATTCAAGTGCAAATGCATGTTTCTTATACTTCTTGCTCCTATTCCCTGCATCATTTTTTTCCCTGTAGCACTTAACATCTAACCAAATATATTTTACTTATTTATACCAGCCTCTGTCTTATTTATCCTAAACATAGACTTCATAAGGATTTAAATGTATTTGCTTCACTGTTACCTTCCCAATTCCTAGAGTGGTGTATGGCACAGGGAATGGGTGCTCAATAAATATTTAGTCTACTGAATGAATTTTCATTCAGTACATTAGAATATTTGTCCATGGTGATATGTGGAATAATGGAATTCAGTGTAAGGGAAAAAAGTCAGTAAATCAGTCAATTTAAACAAACTAACAATAAAGGGGAGACCAAAATCCTTGGCATGACCCTCAAACCCTTCAGGTTCTAGTTTATGTATGTATGCTAAGTTGCTTCAGTCATGTCTGACTTTTTTGCGACCTGATGAACTATAGCCTGCAAGGCTAATCTGTCCGTGGGATTCTTCAGACAAGAATACTGGAGTGCGTTGCTATTCCTTCCTTCAGGGGATCTTCCCAACCTAGGGATCACATCCACGTCTCTTATGTCTCCTGCATTGGCAGGCAGGTTCTTTACCATTCACGCTACCTAGGAAGCTCCTCGAGTTGGTACCTATCTCTAGAGCATTGTCATCTTTTGACAGGCTCTTCCTGCCCGCCAGGTATCTCCCAGCCCACAGATACCTGCTCCCAGTTCTCTAAATGCACCTTATTTCCTGACACGTTAGGATCATCATTCCTATCATCCTGTTTGTCTAAAGAACTTTTCCTACCCATATTCCCCTTTCCCCAATAGTTCTTTGCCTAGTGAAATCCTACTCATCCTTTTAGACACCTGCTCAAGGGCCACTTCTTCAAGAAACCTTTCTTGGCTCCTTTAGTCTGTAATGCTGCCATGAAAATCCTATGCCTGATACATGCATGCCAAGTCACTTCATTTGAAGTCCTGTAATCAATCTTATTTCTTCTGGATGTCTAGATAGGTAGATGGATGGATGAATAGATACATTTGCTCTTGGGCTCAGTCAAGTCTGACTCTTTGTGACCCAATGGACTGTAGCCCACTAGGTTCCTCTGTCAATGGGATTTTCCAGTCAAGAATACTAGAGTGGGTTGCCATTTCTTTCTGGCCCAGGAATTGAACCCACATCTCATGCATCTCCTACCTTGACAGGCAAGTTCTTTACCACTGAGCCATCTGGGAAGCCCCAAATAGATGGATAGGTAGGTAAATAAATTGTGCATTCAACTTTATGTTATTTCATTAGTTCCAATCTACCCGACTAATCTACAAGCTCCACAAGATCAGGGAATGTTTGTGTTTTCTGTTTGTTTTAAATATTTACTTATAATAAATTTATTTTATTTTATTTAAATAAAATGTATTTTATTTATTTATTTAAACTAAGACCTGTTTCAGGTCTTAGTTGTGTCACGTGGGATCTTTCACTCGGCACACAGTCTTCCCAGTTGTGGCACAGATGCCCTTTACACAGGCTCCGAAAGCACGTGGACTCAGCACTTGCCATGCATGGGCTTAGTTGCCCCAGGGCATGTGGTGTCTTCATTCTTGGACCAGAGACTGAACCTGTGTCCCCTGCATTGCAAGGCAAATTCTTAACCACTGAACCATCAGGGACGTTCCTGTTTATGTTTTTGACCATTGCTATGTTCCTGGTGCCTAAAACACTTCCTGGCATATAGTAGGTATTCAACAAATATAAAGTATTTGAATAAGTCTCTTTTCATATATTTCTTTGTATCCTTTAAGAAAATAGAAATGTTATCTGTGAGAATTTCCCTAAATCAAGAAAGCTTCACTCTGAATTTTTTAGTCCATTTCCAGGTCACTCTTCTTACAAATGGCCTTCATATCTGTCTTATTGTCTCATCAGAAATGACATTAAGGTCACCAGCCTAGATAAGATTTCCCCAGAATAGTTATTTAATAGAGCTAGAAAGCAACAGGCTCATTTTTTAACTTTTGGGGAACCAATATTAAAGCATCTCCTGTCATTACTTTTTTAGGAAAGCATTTAAGTTAATTATGTACAAGAAAATTAATATTTCTTTTGCCTTGGAGCCAGATCCTATGCCTTGTTCAGCTCAAGCTTTTGTAAAATATTTAGTGCTTTTCCTTATTGGATTTCTTGGCACTCTTCAGTGTTTCTGTCACTTTAATTGGAAAAAATATAGGAGGTTTTTGATGACTGAAAGAATGAGTCCCTACACCTAGCAGCCAGTAACTGGCACTGCTTATTGTGAAAGGAGCTGGCTTTTCAAAGTCAGGGAGCTAAAGCTTTGATCAGATTGCTCTTAAAAATCACCATTAACTTTTGCCCTTATTGTAATTATTGTTTAATCAATTAATTCAACTCCTGAAGCTGAAGGCAAAGAATAAATGAAATCTAATGAACAAAATCTATGTGATAATGAGATTTCTTTTTAAAATGGTGTTCCTAACTTATACATAGGTTTAATTTTGACTAATAATGTATTTGATAGAAAAGGTTTATCTATGTAAATAACCAAAATAAGCAGAGAAAAGCATTTTATGGGGAGATGTTTTCCCCGATTGACACTTGCTGATGTGGCCCATCTCTCATATGTCACTTTGCCTGCACTTCTCATCCCTGGCCTTTGTTTGATGCTTGTGAAAACACTTTCAGATTCAAACAAAAATGGCCATAGATAAAAGAAACAAAGTGTTTCCACTCAATTTTGAGTATGAAGACTAAATCAAATGTTCACAAAGACTTGGCTTCAAAGTATCCGAGACAAGAAATCGTATAAATGGAGAGAAATATATTTAATTTTCTGGGAATTATAATGCATTGAGAGGAGGGATTGAGAGAAGAAAGGGTCACATTTTTCCAGCATTTGAAATGCAAAAGCTAAAATATGATAGAGTTACCTTTCAACTCCTTAAAACAATTGGGCAGTGTACCTGTCTACTAATAATTCCTTGTGTTCAAATCTAAGTAGGTCTCTGGCTTGCTTGCCTAATCATTCCAAGGAAAAGGCAGTTTTTTATGTCCATTATACTATGTGTGGATAGGAAGAAGCCCAAATGATACACAGATGACCCAAAATTAATGTTTTGTGCTTGTATTAATTGTTCTTTTTACTCTAATGTAAATTTTCAAAGTCTGATACTATTTCTCTCAGGTTGCATTATGAAGCATAAAGATTTGGATTTCTTTGCTTTGGAAAAGGAAAGTTTGGGAAAGTAATTTTCTAAGGGGATATCATTGTTCAAAACATTCACTCTTTAAAATTTAAGAAGTTGAAATACTTTAGCCTCCAGTAGTGATGCAAAATTTGAATGTCTCTTTAGAATGCTCATAAATACTGAAAGAAAACAGGATTTTTGCAGTATCTCAAAGTGATCAACCAAATTTCCTGAGATAAGTTAGACAGAATTTCTAAGACCTTTTAATAAAATATATTACACACTGGTTCTCAGCAGGTGAATTTCAGAAAGAATGCTGAGAATATTCTTTTGAAAAAAGGTTATTGTGAATGATTGCCAAATAACTCACATTTTCAAATCTTTGGGAAAGTTGAGAGGAATATTTAATTTATTAAAATATACATTGGCTTTACTCTAAAACATAAGAATGATAAATCAGATCCAAGGAGTATTGCCAGATAAATATATTTTATTTTATTTTTATTTTGACAAAATGATATAGGAACATATTATAAAAGTAAAATAGCACAAAAAAGCTGATATTGGATATAAAGTGTCCTACTGTACCTGTCACCAACCCATATTCTCTTCCTTCAAGGCAATCACTTTCAACTTCTATAATAACTTAATCTGATATGTGATTACATATTTAAAAATAAATATCATGCTTGTACTGGTGTGTTGTTTTATTAATTTTAAAAATTGCATTTTGATTCCTAATCTAGCATATGAATCTTTAGCTTTTTTTCCATATACACACTCTATGTCTCCCTCTTCCCCTTATGGGTGGTCACCGTTTTTCATTAAATTAACTCATGATTTATTTTATTATGATTGTGTAATCCTGTGGTCACATATGGATGTGAGAGTTGGACTGTGAAGAAGGCTGAGCGCTGAAGAATTGATGCTTTTGAACTGTGGTGTTGGAGAAGACTCTTGAGAGTCCCTTGGACTGCAAGGAGATCCAACCAGTCCATTCTGAAGGAGATCAACCCTGGGATTTCTTTGGAAGGAATGATGCTAAAGCTGAAGCTCCAGTACTTTGGCCACCTGATGCGAAGAGTTGACTCATTGGAGAAGACTCTGATGCTGGGAGGGATTGGGGGCAGAAGGAGAAGGGGACGACCGAGGATGAGATGGCTGGATGGCATCACGGACTCGATGGACGTGAGTCTGAGTGAACTCCGGGAGATGGTGATGGACAGGGAGGCCTGGGGTCGCAAAGAGTCGGACACGACTGAGCGACTGAACTGATCTGAACTGAATTATTATTCACTCCTAAGACAAATTATATACTGTGATTATATGTATTTTTTCCTATGAATTAATAACTTCTTTATTTTGGCATTTCCTTAGTTTTCTAATTATATATATAATACTGAATTTCCAAAACTTTACAAAATGTTAGGACATACTATTGTCTACACAGATGCATAGGATAATTCCTAAGTTCCTTTTTCCCCTTCTTGCTTCAATCTTTTTTTTTTTTTTTTTTTGGTATGGCATTATGGTTTTATTTAATGGATATAGCATCTGGATATAGGAATTAAGAAAATTCCTTCTGTTTCCAGAACAGTCACTTCTCTCCCAGTTTCTACTTTTCCATTTCTTTTGAGCTCTTGTTTGAGGATTTACAGAAGTTAAGTAATTTTTGGTTGTGTATATTCCAATGTGCAGTGGTGAGTTGTAGTTTAGAGAATTTACACCTCCCCATGTTGGGGCTTCCCTGATAGCTCCGTTGGTAAAGAATCTGCCTGCAATGCAGGCGACCCCTGTTTGATTCCTGGGTCAGGAAGATTCCCTGGAGAAAGGATAGGCTACCCACTCCATATTCTCGGTCTTCTCTTGTGGCTCAGTTGATAAAGAATCTGCCTGCAACACAGGCGACTTGGGTTTGATGCCTGGATTGGGAAGATGCCCTGGAGAAGGAAAAAAACTACCCACTCCAGTATTCTGGCCTGGAGAATCCCATGGACTGTGTAGTCCATGGAGTCTCAAAGAGTTGGACACAACTGAGTGACTTTCACTTTCAATTTCTTGTTGGGGAAGAGGGCTGTTGACTGGTGGGCTTCATCAAAGGGGCTGGCCTGCAGTTCTGTGCTCTTCAGGGTGAAAGGGAACACCTCCAGACTTTGGTGATAGCAGGTCTTTCCCTAGGGCCATTCAGTTTCTCCAGAGATGAGTATTCTAGTCTCCTGCCTGGGGTGCGTGCCTAGTGCCTGTATTCCGGGAGTGAAATAAAGGACAGGAGCTGACAAGTCCAAACTTTCAGTGAGCAAACTTCTGTTTAACGCTTCTGTTTTCAGCTTTGCACTTCAGCCCATGAGCACTTATGGAGTCCATGGTAAGAACTGATGGATCCTCTTTAATCACTGCCTAAAGGCTCTAGATTTCTATTTCCTATTTCTGCCAAGATTAGTTAACTCTCTTCCATCTTTTTTTGTTTTTCTCTAGAATTGTGCTGTCATCCTGAATCTACTACTCTCTTCTTTCCTATTCTTTTTCTGTTTCTTTATTCCTCTGTGAGCATTTTAGTTTGTTTTTGTAGATCAGAGAGGAGATAAACTCAATTCTCCATGTATTTATCTAGATAAATTCAAAAGATTGATGGAATAATAACATTTTTTGAAGGAGTTGCCTAGATATTTACAAAAAGGTATCCTATCTCACTTGTCTTTAACAAGAAAAATCACTTGTCTTAATCAAGAAAATTTAAAACATATTTTAAAAGATCAACTCCTTGGCATTGAGAAGTTAGGATAGAATGTTTGGCATGTAAGCATTTGGCAAAAAGGGTTCTGATTCATCCCTCAAGTTCTGTGGATAATTCTTTGTTCTGTGCAGGAAAAGACCCTAGTTCAAAGTTCATTTGAAAGGGTTTCTCTGGTAAAGGCAGGGCTCAAAAAGAAAATGCCCTGTGACATCCTCAGACAGGAAAGTGAAGTCTTATTCATTATTAAGCTGGATAAAGGCTCCAGATACTAAACTAGGGGAGAACCTGAGACCTGGACACAGGAATTACTTGATGCCGCACAGGGTGTACTACAATGTTCATTCCACAGCTAGAGGTTCCAGATAACTACTTCTGACTTTACAGGTGTTATTGTTCACTGGAATAGTAGAGTAAAAGAAACATTAACATTGTTTTGGTGGCATTTAAGTAATAAAAATCATTATTTCTGACTTTGTCAAAATCTCATTTTTATTCAGACTTGTCTATTCTATTATTTCTGGACTTTCTTAGCTCCTGAACTCTGGATATTTGTCACAGAGACTGAGGAGACGGATGAAATGTTAATTGCTTGAATGGGTTAGGGAGGTGCTGGCTTATTTCACTCGCTAGGTTACATTTTTTTTTTTTAATGCAGGTCTCGAAATAGTTTTAATGAACATGAAAATATACCCTCAAAATATGCAAAAGTAGAAATGGAATAATGAATAGGCAAGGAATCAAATTTTATATAAATCAGAAAAAATATTTATGACAGCCTTCATTTCCCAACGTTTATTTTTACCAGAATAGATTTTAGTGCTGTTCAAATACAAAGTCATATCCCAGAAATGCACGTAACACAAATATGTCAGTATTTTTAGCTCCATTTTCAACTGTTATATATCAATTTGATATTCATTTAATTATACCAAATCTATATTTTCATCCCTGATCACTCCTAAATGCCAGAACCACGAATTCAGTGCTTTCCTAATATCTCCATTTGGATATCCATAAGAATTCAACTCAAACTGTTTGAAGCTAACTTATCGTCATCTTCCAAGGTTCTCCTGAGATATTTACCCGTCCCTGTGAATGGCACTTAGTTTCCCAAACCAAAAAAAAAATTTTTTTAATCAAATTTGGCTTTACTTCTCCTTTACTCCAAACAACCAAACACTGCATATGAGCAGTTTTACTTCCTCAATAATTCTACAGTGAAACCCTTTTACAATCTCACTTCCAAATGGCTTGCCTAATTTAGGTGATCACAATCTTTTTCCAAATCTAAAAGATACATCCTAGCCAGTTTCCCTGTTTCCATACTTGCCACTTTCTAATTCATTCTCCACACTGTAACCAGAGTGATCTTCCTCTAGTACCAATCCTGTCACTTCATTTCCTTTCTTAAAAAAGCTTTAGAGCTCCTCTTAACACTTCTGAATGAAGTTCAAACTCCTAAGTAAAATTTATTTGTCTTGGCTATTGTTTGTAGTATCATGACCTCTCCTCCACCTCTTCTGCTTCAGACACTGAGCTTTTATCCACTGTATTTTCCCAAATGAACCATACCCTCTCATAACTCAGTTTCCTTTTTATCTGGACTCCTCTCATACAATCACCTCCTTGCTATGTTCCTTTACCAGATTAATTCTTTCTTCCTTTCAGGACTCCACTTACAGGTCGCTTCTCCAGGCAGCTTTCCCCAAATTACAAATATACTTTCAGTGCTCTCTATCCTAAACCACTCTCACTGACTTCTCCACACCTATTCCAAGTCTCAATTTTCACAGCCACTAACCTATACAATCTTTGAAGGCATATTGTTTGTTTGTTTGCCATGGTGTCCCTAGACTCCAACATAATGTACTCATGAAACACATTCAGTAAATGTAAGTTGAATTAATGTGCAGGCCAGTCTATTTGATGTTGAGCCATTCTTCTTCAAAGACAATCCCAAGAAGACAGTTGAGTTCAAAATAATTCAGCATTTACAAGTAGTTGTTAGAATAGACTTTTTACTTTGTTCAGTTCAGTTCAGTTGCTCAGTCGTGTCTGACTCTTTGCGACCCCATGAATTGCAGCACACCAGGCCTCCCTGTCCATCACCAACTCCTGGAGTTCACTCAGACTCACGTCCATCGAGTCAGTGATGCCATCCAGCCATCTCATCCTTTGTCGTCCCCTTCTCCTCCTGCCCCCAATCCCTCCCAGCATCAGAGTCTTTTCCAATGAGTCAAGTCTTCGCATGAGGCGGCCAAAGTACTGGAGTTTCAGCTTCAGCATCATCTATGTCAATTAATACCACAATTAATAAATGAAGAAATGCCACATACCTAATTTTCTTTAGTTATCGAGTAGACTTAAGCAAATTTTACCAAGTAACTAATTCTGTGTGGGGAAGAAAAACAGAGTGTCAGATGTCATAAAGATTCTTGGACTATTGAATTAGAAATTTTCAGAAGAAACCTTGTAAAGACATATTCAAGCAAAACCAAAATCGCCTGATATTTTAAAAGCCTTGCTCTTTTGTGCTACAGTAAATATCAATTTAACTATTAAGGGACCAAATTATTCAAGATCAGTTGCATTTACAGTTAAAGATGAGAGTTACTATGAGGACAGTTGTTTCATCTTAAGAGTCTACCTGTATTTAAACTGTTAAATGGTATGTGAATGATCTTCGCCCTTTATTTCTTTTTCTTGTATCACTGCCTGAGTTCTTCAATTGCAATCCTTTGGGTTAAGAAAATTATGATTTCTTTAGCTTTCTGCATGAGGGAGTTGAGCTATGACTCTATTTCAAGTTAAAACTCAATAGCATTATGCCCCAAATTTTCTAAAATTAGCCATGAGGCTCCCAGAGGAATTCACTTAATTTAGCTATTTTATGTTAGATTTCATTACAGAAATCTATTAGATTATCATTAATCTTAGAACATATCATAATATTAAATAAAAATAACAGAATGCGTGTTTCTTAAATTGAAATATGCCCAGGAATTACTCAGTGCTACCAAATAATTCATTGGACCTTATGTAACTAACTATATGTAACTAACTAAAGTCAGATCTTCTCTCCTACCAGTATATTTGTCAGATTTCTCTCTTTGGTTATCCTCTCCTCTACCAATAACTCAGGAGCAATTCCTAGTTAAAGAATTTTCTCTCAAACTTGTATTGCATCCTAAAATAGGCATTTCCCTAGTGTGGCAGTTCTCCAGAATATTTGTTTCACTTCTGCACGTGGGAAAGGTGCATTCATATGTGTAACATACATGAACACACCCAGATTTCTGGCTAAAATATAGATTAAAATATGCTCTGTACAATTCCTGAGGGCTAGCTTATACTACACACTGACTCCCTGTTAAGTGATCAACTCATCCATGTGTCTGTTGTGAGGCTTCAGCTACTGGGTTTAGGATTTCTTATTGACATTGGATAATAAGCAGGGCTCTGGAAGTAACTGGTAAACAAGAAAAATGATGCTAGTTTTCTTATTCATCTTCAATGATGATGGTGGTTTTAGTTGCTATCGTGTCTGACTCTTGTGACCCCATGGACTGCAGCCTGCCAGGCTTCTCTGTCCATGGGGTACTCCAGGCAGGAATACTGGAGCAGATTGCTCTTTCCTTCTCCAGGGGATCTTCCTGAGCAAGGAATTGAACCCGGTCTCCTTCATTGCAGGCAGATGATTTCCTGACTGAGCTATGAGGGAAGCCCCATTCACCTTCAATAAGTTGTTCTAATAACTCTCTACAAGGAGTATTAGACATCACCTGCAGTATGACTTTAATAAACAGTTGGCAGTCAAAACTAATAATACCAAAAGCTAATTTTAAATGATTTCTTTTGCTCTGTTCCCATCATATTTAGTCTATATCCTTGAAACAGCCTTCACCACATTTTACTATGCCTGTTGTATCCTTCAGAACGGAAGTTCATGGAACCAGAGAACTACTGTCGTTCTTGTCTTGTCATCATTGACTACTGACTTGACAGCCAATACCTAAATGGAAGGAGCATTTTATTCCCAGGGCTCCATTCCTTTTCTCTAAAACCTTAACTCGCTGCTATGGCATCTTCCCAGTTTCTTCTCTCCTTCCTTCCTTTTTTCATTCCTTCCTTCCTTGATGATACAGATATTTTTAACACAGTTGTTCTGCTCTAGAAATTGAAGAAACAACAGTGAACGAGACTAAGTCCCTATCATTATAGAGCTTATTTCCCAGTAGGAAAAAGTGTCGGCCTTGATACTGACTCATGCACATTTGTTTTAATCACTATCCATAACTCAACAGGAAAACTAAATTACGAAGACACTTTGGGGTTATAATTCTTACAGATTTAAAGAGTCCTAGGGAAAAAATAATAATAAAATAAAAGAGTCCTAGGAGCAAATAACCTCTCTGACCCATCACTTTACTCAGGAATATCTTAGTGTTTTTAAACATAGGCACTCCCTTGTGAAAGCCTACTGACATATACAGGACACACAGTCAGTTATTTTCTGCTTCCCCAAATTCTACTTTTCCCTAATCCATCCTTAATCTTTGAGTACCTCATCACACATCCTTCTGTTTTCCAGTGAATTTTAGTGCTTTACAGTAAGTAAAAATGAAAGTAAGTCCCATTACACTGTTTGCACTATGTATATGGAACTAAATGCCTAATTTTCTTTTGAGGAAAACAACATAGAAGGGAAATAAATCACTATATTCTAGGTCAAACTCACATTTGATAATAATCTCTCTGAATCTTGTTCTTTAGCAGCTTAGGTAGCAGAGTACAAAACATGAAGCTCTACTTTTTAAAATGCAGTTATTAAACTTGTTACATGAGAAAGTAAATAGAAATCTCAGCATAGATGGTTTAAAAAGAAAGATAATTTCAGAAAACAGTACGATTTCTTGAATGTACTTTTATACTGAAATCAAATACCACTTTAAATTTAGACACAATTAAATACTGCTTTTCCACAGGTTATATATAGTTTTGTATTAAGAAAATTTGTTTATACTCTGACTCTAAGCATCATGGCACCAAATTGGTGCAGAAAAATTATGGAAAGTGTTACCCGAATTAAATATAACAGTATAACAGAGTCAGGAATTAAATTGTAGAATTTGAGTTCAGTTCACTTCAGTCACTCAGTCGTGTCCGACTCTTTGTGACCCCATGGACTGCAGCACGCCAGGCCTCCCTGTCTATCACCAACTCCCAGAGTTTATTCAAACTCATGTCCATTGAGACAGTGATGCCATCCAACCATCTCATCCTCTGTCTATTTGAGTACATTATCTTAAAAATGACAAGCTTATATCTGAGCTTCATGGTTCATCCTATAGACTGATAGCAGAGTCAAGAATACTTATGAACTCCAAAGAGGAAGATATAAGTGAAGTGGTATGTATATAGATTAAAAGAGGGTATTGACTAAGTTTGTGCAGTCCTGTTAATGCACTTTTAAACCAAAGCTACTAAATATTTGCAAATGTGTTAAAAACATGGATTCTAAGTATTCACCCACTCAAAACTCGGAGTCTGATACAATCTTTGGGGGCTGAAATTGAAAATTTATATCCTTATCAAGGATATAAATCAGAACAGAAGTTCTCAGACGTTGCACAATTTTCACTTCACCTAGGTGTGGAAGTTTAAAACTATGAAATAGCTTAAATTTTGGAAGATGACTTTTGCTTACTCCATTGCAAATATCTTCTGCTTCTGTGTTCAGAGACATCAAGCCCAAAACAATCTCTTGAATTTCCTCCCCATTTGGAAGATAAGCAGTAGTTGGTCATCTTCAAAAGAAAACTCATGGAAGAGAGATGCATGCACAGTAATTACTGATGCCTTCTTATTGGTTACCAGATTATACTAATTCTAAAACAAAAGGCCCGATAGAATTTCCCAGTCACATCTGAGTTCATTCATTTATGTGTTGTCCATGGTTGTCCATCTTCCCTGGTGGCTCAGAAGGTAAAAGCATCTGCCTACAGTGCAGGAGACCCAGGTTCGATCCCTGGTTTGAGACGATCCCCTGGAGAAGGAAATGGCTACCCACTCCAGTACTCTGCCTGGAAAATCCCATGGACAGAGGAGCCTGGTAGGCTACAATCCATGGGGTCACAAAGAGTTGGACATGACTGAGCGACTTCACTTTGTTTTTCACTCATGGTTGTTTTTGTGCTACAATAGAATAGAGTAGTTGGCAGACTGTACGGTGTACAAAGCCTAAAGTATTTATTCCCTGGCCCTAAAAAGAAAAAAGTTTGTTGAACCCCTGTTCTGGTGTTCTAAAATTTCACCATAGATTGGCATATATTACTTTTTAAAAATGTGTTTATGTTAGGCCTGCAGTACATCCTTCCCATTTGAAAAAAAAAAAGCTTTTCAAATTTGGAAAATATTCTTTTTTATATTTCTTTAAAAATGTCTTTCCTTGTGTTTGCTAGTCTATCTAGAACATCGGTTAATCAGATGTAGTCTTTCTGGATTGATCTTCTAAGTCATCCATCTTTGCTCATGTTTTCTCTCACTTTGTCCCTTTGCTCCCTGATATGAGGAATTTCCTTGTTCTTGCCACTCAACTCTTCAATTAAATGTCTTTAAATTTTATCCATTATATATATATATTTTTAATTTTAAGAGGTTATATTACTCTCATTTTTATTGTTTATAGCATCTTTGTCTTGCTATATTTCCCTGATTCTTATATTCTTATCATTGTTCTTTATGTTCTATGTATTCCCCCTAGAGGATATCTCAAGAATTTTATTTTATGTGGTTCATCTATAATGGAATCAGTAACCACAGCTTTTCCTCTTTGGTTTGTCAAAGAGACAAATGCAAAAAGTATTTCCTAGAGGAGAGAGATAAAAGCTGAGTGGCTTGAATGGTTTTCCTGTGGTATCCAAAGTGATGACCCACATCACTGGCAAAAAGTATTTGTACCTGCTTCAGTTATTAGGAAAACCAGACATGATAAGCAATAGGAACTTCAATTTTAAGTAAAAGTTAAATAGGAAAAAACTTCCTTATGTCCAATCACCACCTAGGGAGGAAGCTGTGGAATTTATAAAGATGATCACACCTTTTGGAGTTATGGCAGTCACCCTCAGTGAGACCCAGGGTCATCTCCAGAACTAAATTCTCTTGGAATCCCCCAGACTAGAGATGACTAACAAGACAATCTTCTGGAGCAAGAGCAAGGCAACACTGGCATTCAAGGACACTTGGTAACTCAGTGGCTTGTGCTTGGATGACTGAATCTTTAAATTACTATGCCAAGCACATCAAGTAATCCACATCAGTAATAAATTTGCAGACCTAACATTCTTCCCACAAATGACTTTTTCTTCTGCCTTTCCCTGAAAAGGAAAAGCAAAATTTTAACTTTGTCTTCTCTCTTTAAATTGTTCATCATTGCTTTAGGGTACACGAGTGAATGTGTGTTTTATTACCCATCTCAATTTACACTGTTTTCTGAACTGCAGTTTCATAGCAGTTTGTCAATATTATCTTTCCAAAAGGAACCAAGCAAACTGCCACAATGCATTTTCAATGGCCTCCTGGTGATAATTAAAATGTCATTTATGAAATAATGGCCTGTTTGTTTTACCTGACTTCAAGTAACTGCTCAGTTTTTCTTAGACTGCATGCTCTTTCCATATTGAAGACCTACATTTAAAGTGATTGAAGGGTGCTGTATTTCTTGAAGTGTAATGAAACTTCAGAAAATCTAACATGCCTTCTCCAAGATGGCCTCATTTGTGAAGGGCTTGCAGTTCAGTCTAGATCACGCCTGGTGTCTTTGGCTCTTCCCTGCCACCATATAGAAAGGTCAGATATTATATTCAATGAATTATTTTCATGTGGCCACAAGGAGCATCTGTTTATCCTTGTTACAGAGAACTGGTGGTATAGGATAGCAGTTTTCCGAGAGGAAATATAATAATTAAGTGCACATATTGACTGTATTCAAATCCCAAATCTGTCACTTATCAACCATGTACATTCTGGACAAGTTGTTTAACTAATTACTGTGGGCTTCATTTATTCATCTGTAAAATGGGGATAATAGTTCCTTTCTCATAAGAACTTTTGTGAGGTAACTGATGGAAAATCTTTGGACTAGTACCTGGCACACAGTGAGTGCTATTCATCATTATTAAGATTAGAAATATAGTTGCTTGGTGAATTTTTGAGTGTCCACGTCGAGATACTCTGGGCCAAACTGTAAAATTAGCAAGAAACAGTTCTGAAGTCGGTTAGGCATTAGAGGGGAATGGTAACATTTATTTTTTTTAGTTAAGTGCATAGAAATAACCCTTTTAGAAATCAACGGCATGGCCTCTTGGGATGAGCCCTGCCCTAGTAGTTAGGAAGTTTGGCAATTCGAACTTGTTGAATTTCCTGACTTTGGGCAAGTTGTTTGTCCTTTGGCAGCCTCTTTTACAGTTTCTTTCATTGTAAAATGAAGATGTACTAGATGAAGTCTGAGGTACTTTTCAGTTCTCAGTTCCTATTTTAAAAATCACCTATTTGTAAATCAACTCACATTTTGAATGCACTGGGAAAAATTGCCACTTAAAAGAGAACACTGATGGTCACAAGTGCTTTGTAATAGCAAATCCTTCCTGTTGATTTTGGCTTGTAAATGTGGCTGTTCTAAAATCCAGTTTATTTACAGCCAGCACACCAATGTTGCTATTCCACAAATGCCTGAAACAAGAAGTAAGATGCCTTAATAAGAACTGGACCAGTCATCTGCCACAAGCTTGTAGCTTTGCCTTGACTTGACATGAATACACCTGAGTGACAGCAAGTTGGTTGAGACTAGCTTAGCACCCTTTACTCCTGGATTGATGCCCAGGTTCTAACTTCCATTTGCACATATGATATCTGTCTCTACCTCCTGCTGAATGATCTCCTCCACCCGCTGCCATACAATTGGCTTATAATAACTGTGCGTATTCCATGTCACCCAAGGGATTTTGAAGTTATTAATTAAATTAAATTTATTCCTTGAGAAAAACCCAAATACATACCTACCAACTCATGCTTTGAAGTTAAGCATTCAGTGTTTTTGTGCCAAAGAAAATGGAAAGGGAAGAAATATGGTAATCAGGATAAAATGTTCCTCTGGATAGTTGTCATATAACAAAGATGAAAACTAGCGTGTAAGGAGAAGAGGACTAACAGGCACCTATTCTTAGAGGCCTCTAACACTAAATGTTTCTCAGCAGTGTTTATTTCATAACTAGAATGTAAGGATTGTATTCTTTAGTTTACTTTTTTTAAGTTCTACAAAGATTTCTTACTCAGTCTCACACAGCCAGTAAATTCTGGATCACTGGAATTTAGTGTCAAAAGAGACTCCATTCCGTTTCCTCAACACTCCTCTTATAATTATAAAAAATCTGCTTTGTCTGTAATCAATATAACTAAAACCCATTTTAATATGCAAATGTATATTTTTATAGGCCAATAAACCCGTACATGTGCATGCTCAGTCATGTCCAACTCTTTGCGACCCCATGGACGGCAGCCCTCCAGGCTCCTCCGTCCATGGAATTTTCCAGGCAAGAATACTGGAGTGGGTTGCCATTTCCTTCTCCAGGCAATCTTCCTAACCCAGAGGCTGAACCCACATCTTTTTGTCTCCTGCATTTGCAGGCAAATTCTTTTACCGTGAGTGCCACCGGGGAAACTCTATAGGATAATAAGATTATTAATATAAATTCAGGACCTTAACTTCAAAAGAGGCATTATTGTATTTGTTGGGGAAATTGTACTGAATTTATCATATTCTCATTTTTTTGAGATTGGGGAAGAGTCTTTTGTTTTACTGCCAAATACTTGCTACTACAATTGAAATCTAGACAAAATATGGAGAATGATATGTGACACCAAGAAACAAAATATAATCAGATGGCTACAGCTTAATCTACTGATTTAATCCACCCACCCACCACCTAAAGAAAACGCAAGTGAATTTTATAATTGTCCTTTTTTTTTTTTAATAAATGCAATCCAGAAAATAAATCATTTCAGAAGCTTTTTCAAAAACAACAACTGAAACAGAGTTAGCTGTAAATCTACAGACAGATGCTAGGTCAGATGAACTGAATCACATTTTTAAACGAATTACGTTCAAGATGACTAACTTGACTTAAATATAACAAGCGCTTTACAAATAACACATAGGTATAAGTCCTCTGTGATTCTTTTCTTAGTTTCCCATCACTGATCTTATTAGGCATTAGTACAAAATCTTAAAGACGTTTACTCCTTGGAAGGAAAGTTATGACCAACCTAGACAGCATATTAAAAAGCAGAGACATTACTTTGTCAACAAAAGTCCATCTAGTCAAGGCTATGGTTTTTCCAGTGGTCATGTATGGATGTGAGAGTTGGACCATAAAGAAAGCTGAACACTGAAGAATTGATGCTTTTGAACTGTGATGTTGGAAAAGACTCTTGAGAGTCCCTTGGACTGCAAGGAGATCCAACCAGCCCATCCCAAAGGAGATCAGTCCTAGGTGTTCATTGGTGGGACTGATGCTAAAGTTGAAACTCCAGTACTTTGGCCACGTGATGTGAAGAACTGACTCATTTGAAAAGACTCTGATGCTGAGAAAGATTGAAGGCAGGAGAAGGGGACAACAGAGGATGAGACGGTTGGATGGCATCACCGACTCAATGGACATGGGTTTGGGTGAAATCCAGGAGTTGGTGATGGACAGGGAGGCCTGGCGTGCTGCGGTTCATGGGGTCACAAAGAGTCGGACATCACTGAGCAGCTAAACTGACTGACAAACTCTTAGAATAATCATTAGGACGGTTATAATTTTTTTTTAAAAATGTTTGTGAGGATGTGGAGAAACTGGAACCCTGTGCCTTACTGGTTCCCTGTAGCATCTATGGAAAAGGGTACATTAGTCCCTCAAAAAATTAAAATTAGAACTACTATACAATCTAGTAATTCCCCTCTTGATATCTACCCAAAAGAATTGGAAACAGGGACTTGAAGAGATGTTTGAACACAGGTTTATAATAACCAAAAAGAGAAACTGAGTATCCATCTACAGATTAACAATTCAAAAATGTGTTTTATATATACATACACACAGTGGAATATTATTCAACCTTTAATATTATTATTATTAAATATTATTAATATTATTCACCCTTTAAAAGGAAGGAAATTCTGACACATGCTACAATATGAAAGAAGCTTGATGATAAGTGAAATAAGTCAGTCACTAAAGGGATAAACATTGTACAGTTCTATTTAAACGAGGTACGTAGAAAAGTTAGGTCCATGTACAGAAATTAGAATGGTGGCTGCCAGGGCCTGGTGGGGAGGAGAATAGAAAGTTAGTGTTTAATGGGTACAGAGTTTCCCTTTGAGAAGATGAATATGTTCTTTTTTATGGTAATGGTTGTACAACTATGTGGGTAGACAATGTCACTGAGCTGTGTCTTTAAACTTATGAATTTCTCATTTCATATATTTTGCTAAAATAAAAAAAGGAAGTTGTGCGGAAGAGAAGAACATAAGGGATTGTCAGCATTAGTTCCGTCTACCTTGTTGCCTAAACCAGAATTTATCTGTGTGAAAACTTTAAGCCTCAGTTTCTTCATATATAAACTATTATTCGTAGTGCCAGATTCACATTTGTTTGAATGTGAGGAAGGGAACGAAAGTTCTTAGCCAAAACTCATGATGTGAGTCACTGTCTTTTCTACTGTTTCTAGTTATCACAACTCAGCTAGCCAAATTCCTACCTAGGTCAGTTCTGAGATGTTAACTGCATATAATTCTTCAGTTGTTCAAAGATGGAGAAAATTAACATCACTAAACCCTTAACTATATGCCAGGGTCAGATATGCTGCCTCTGGACTATAAAGCAGATTATACTATTCCCATTTTGCTAATAGAGTGACATGCCGAGAAAGACTGAGTAACTCGACCAGAGTTGTATTAATATAATTTGCTGCATTCAGTCCATTTGATGATGGAGCTGATATATGAATCCAGCTCATCTCCGTAAGAAGAAATAAAGGGAACTGAAGTTTAGCATCGATTGCCTCTCGTGTATTCATCTCTGATGAGAATTTCCCAGACTCACCATTCCCTGGATCCACATGAAAGTTAATGGTGTTAACATGAAATGGATTATTGCCCCCGTCTGATCGTGCAAGACTGAAAAGTAACCTACTCTGTCATTTCTCCTCTCAAAGTGTTCCTGGCAGTACTAAGGTGATGTTTTGCTCACACTCACAAGCCAGTGCAGTCAGCTATGTGGTCAGCACATAATTTTGCTGCTGTTTCCCCTGAGTAACTCTTATCATAACGGCCAGTGCCTTTGCTGTTTGCCAGCTGCCACACACCACAAACCACTAACCACCCTTTACGAGCGCTGCTACACCTGCTGCACACTGCCTGCCACTGGCTGTGAGTACCTCCGCTCCTTTCACTCGGCGTCACAACCCCTCCATCCCCACCGTTTACTTATCCTGCTGCCTCTTCTACCTTTAACTACATTCTGAGGCAGGGACCACTGGCAAGCAGTGCCCCCTTATGTCACTAGGCACTGCAGCTCTTCTTATGAGTAGTCAGCATAGCACTGGAGCCTTCAGATACTCGAGTGTTATGACTGATGCTTCATTGGGAGACAAATACCCTCCTTTTTTATTCTGGCTAACCCTTTTACCTGAATACCAGAGTGAGGTTGCCTGTGTCCCAAAGTCTAACAGGGTTTTAGAGAAGAGCCCTTCAGGTTGTATTCCCAGGCTTCTGTCCCCCTTAATTACAGACACAAACGGGGATGCAGGACTCACCTAGAATAGAATTGAATAGGCAGATATCAAGCTATGCAAAGTCATTCCTCCCCACTGTCTCCAAGACCATTACTGGCTCCAGTTAGCTCTTCTCTCAGAAGGTCCTTTTCTGGAGGCTTTTTTTTTCATCACACGAATAGCCTCCTGGAGAGCCTACTTTACAGTTTCATCAGACTTCTCCAAATATATTTAATTCCAAGTCACAGGCACAGTGTAAACCAAGCCTCAGTATCCTACTACACATTTTCAGTCTCATGTAAATCTCACAAAACTCTGTGATATACATATTATTATCTCCCTTTTATAGATAAGGAAATTGAGTCTCTAAGGAACTTGCCATTAAACAGCTAAGCCATTAACATTAAACATTAAAACAGCTAGTTAGTAGCAGAATCAAGATTTGAGGCATATTTATTTATTTATTTATTTATTTGAGGCGTATCTTTGGGTGATATCCAAAGACCAGACACTTTGTTACCACCCTGCTTCACCTCCCAAGCTTGTGCAGTCCTTATAAAGTACCAGCTCCCACCTTTATTCACACAGCTCAGCAGCAGTATTTCTCAGGTGACAGCTATTACTACCCCTAAATTACAGCTGCATGAGACCTACATTGCAAGGAAATCAAGCCAGTCAATCCTAAAGGAAATCAATCCTGAATAATCATTGGAAGGACTGATGCTGAAGCTCCGATACTTTGGCCACCTGATGCCAAGAACTGACTCATTGAAAAAGACCCTGATGCTGGGAAAGATTGAAGGCAGGAGGAGAAGGGGCCGACAGAGGATGAGATGTTGGATGGCATCACCACCTCAATGAGCTTACTTTGAGCAAGCTCTGGGAGATGGTGAAGGACAGGGAAGCCTGGCGTGTTGCAGTCCATGGGGTTGCAAAGAGTCGGACACTATTGAACAGCAACAAAGACCTCCATTCTACCCCATCTTCATCACCGCTGTGTCTCATGTGCTCTGCACTGTGCTGATGTCAGGCAAGGGGCTTCACAGACATTCAGATTTTTATGTGGGAAAATAATGTTTTCCTTTCCGACATTCAGATTTTTATGTGGGAAAATAATGTTTTCCTTTCCGGCATTCAGATTTTCATGTGAGAAAATAATGTTTTCTTTCCTGAGTGCTGACCAGCAGACTCCTCTCCATACCCTTTAATCTAACCCTCTCCCCATCCCACTCTCCACCCCGTCCTTTAGACAAACTTCTGTTCTAGTTGAAAAACCTCCTTTCAAGGGGACCAAATGTTTTTCAGAGCTGAACTTATTGCAAAACTGTTGCACTGAGCTAGGACTCTCATGTGTAAATGTTTTTGTGTTGTGGTTATATTTTGTTGTGCTTTGTTCTCATCACATGCTGGTTATATAAGGTTTCTATGATAAAACTGCTTTGTGACCTTTGATTCTTAGAAGCACTTGTGTAATTTATTCTGTACGGGCATTTGGTCTCTGCAAAAGGTGCAATTGTCTCCATTTTTCTTCCCCTGAATTCTCTATCACAAAGACTCAATTACTGTAGACACGAGAATTGAAAGTGACCTTTAGGTTATCATCTCATTCTTTCCTGCCAATATGTGAGTGTTCTCGTCAATGCCATCCAGATATTACTGAGTCTAATTATAAATGAATCAAGTAACAGGTCTTCATTTACAATTTCCCCTGAGGGGATTAGGTTAGGACTTTCAGACATTTTGGCTGTTTCTTAAAGTATTCAGTTTGAATCTAACCTTGTCTTTCTTCACACTGTTCCCCGATTGATACTGTTTTAAAGGAGATGTATTTTCAATTCATTTATATATTTGGGGAATTTTTTGTTTGTTTGTTTTTATCCTTTTCTAAAAATGCTTATACTTCTCATAATAATTTTTTAGGGGGTAAGCGAAGCTCATCTTTACTCAGAGACCTGTTTTATATATATTTTTGGACAAAGCTTTTCTGCAAGTTATCTCAAGCTGGATTTTTAAAAATAACCCCAGGTCTTTCTCTATGGAAACACTTTTAAACCACTGACTTGAGTAATATCCAACATTAACTTAGAGTTTTCACGTATGATCAAGAACCACAGAATTTTAAGTATAGGGAAAGGTAAGCAGCAACTAATGTAGAGGCGATTTGTTGCTAACACGTTGACATGGGAAACCAAGGCTCCTAGATTTTTTGGTGACTGATTCAAGCTTCAGTTAAGTAAGGCAGAGCCATGTTGAGATTCATAGATCTTTCTAAAGTAATGTATGAGGTGGTTGTTTATCCTCCTATTCCTTTTTCAAATTCAAACTACATTGTTGGCCTCATTGTTTCCCAAGTTGTATATATTAACATTATATTAATATAATTATATTAACATTATATAATTAATGTTATATATATTAACATTATAGTTAATGTAACACTAGCTGCTAACATGGATATGTCCTAAAATCTCATTAGCTTAACACAATAAAAATGTATTTCTTGCTCAGTTTCTGGTGATGGAAATGGCAACCCATTCCAGTATTCTTGCCTGGAGAATCCTGTGGACAGAGGAACCTGGTGGGCTGCTGTCCATAGGGGTGCACAGAGTCGGACATGACTGAAGCGACTTACCATGCATGCATACACTGGAGAAGGAAATGGCAGCCCACTCCAGTGTTCTTGCCTGGAGAATCCCAGGGACAGAGGAGCCTGGTGGGCTGCTGTCTATGGGGTCGCACAGAGTCGGACACGACTGAAGCGACTTAGCAGCAGCAGCTCAGTTTCAGTTTCAGTTTAGTTGCTCAGTCGTGTCCAACTCTCTGAGACCCCATGGACTGCAGCACACCAGGCCGCCCTGTCCATCACCAACTCCCGGAGTCTACCCAAACTCATGTCCCTTGAGTCGATGATGGCATCCAACCATCTCATCCTCTGTCATCCCCTTCTCCTGCCCTCAATCTTTCCCAGCATCAGAGTCTTTTCAGATGAGTCAGTTCTTTCCATCAGGTGGCCAAAGTATTGAAGTTTCAGCTTCAGCATCAGTCCTTCTGATGAATACACAGGACTGATCTACATTAGGATGGACTGGTTGGATCTCCTTGCAGTCCAAAGGACTCTCAAGAGTCTTCTCCAACACCACAGTTCAAAAGCATCAATTCTTCAGTGTTCAGCTTTCTTTAAGGTCCAACTCTCACATCCATACATGACTACTGGAAAAACCATAGCCTTGACTAGACGGACCTTTGTTGGCAAAGTAATGTCTCTGCTTTTTAATATGCTATCTAGGTTGGTCATAACTTTCCTTCCAAGGAGTAAGCATCTTTTAATTTCATGGCTGCAGTCATCATCTGCAGTGATTTTGGAGCCCAAAAAAATAAAGTCTGCCACTGTTTCCACTGTTTCCCCATCTATTTCCCAATGAAGTGATGGGACCAGATGCCATGATCTTCGTTTCTGAATGTTGAGCTTTAAGCCAACTTTTTCACTCTCCTCTTTCACTTTCATCAAGAAACTCTGTAGTTCTTCTCATTTTGTGCCATGAGGGTCGTGTCACCTGCATATCTGAGGTTATTGATATTTCTCCCAGTAATCTTTATTCCAGCTTGTGCTTCATCTAGCCCAATGTTTCTTATGATGTACTCTGCATATAACTTAAATAAGCAGGGTGACAATATACAGCCTTGATGTATTCTTTTTCCTATTTGGAACCAGTCTGTTGTTCCATGTCCAGTTCTAACTGTTGCTTCCTGACCTCCATACAGATTTCTCAAGAGGCAGGTTACGTGGTCTGATATTCCCATCTCTTGCAGAATTTTCCACAGTTTATTGTGATCCATACAGCCAAATGCTTTGGCATAGTCAATAAAGCAGAAATAGATGTTTTTCTGTAACTCTTTTGCTTTTTCAATGATCCAGGGAATTTCTTGCTCAAGCAACACTTTAATGCTGGTGTTTTGATTAGGTCTCTTTCAAGTGTTCACTCAGGGATTAGACTCCATCCTGCATCTCCACCATCTTCAACATATGGCTCCTAATCTGGAGTTGTCTACATTTGGTTGTCAAATAGAAGAGAGTCACCAATTGCCTGGGAAATTGTTAAGAATCAGACCTGGAAATAGCATACATCACTTCCATCCGTACATCATTTCCAAAATATGCTTTTGCTTTTCCTTTACCCACAGGGTGCAATAGTCTTCTTGTTTTATGTTGCAGAATCGTTTAACAGATTCCAAGTGAAGGATCCCAGATCCTTCACTGAGAAGGAGAAGTATACCTAGACCTAATGTTTGCCTACCGCATACTTCTGTTCTCCTTCACTTTCCACTTGGCTGCTCTTAGAATCCATCCTTAATATCTTATGCCTGAAGACTAGTCAAGTGTGGTTATATGCTACATTTCTAAGGTCAAGTCTTTGTTAACATCTAATTTATTTTGCTGAACTGAGCATGAAAACACTGTTTTTGCTACATAATCATGTAAATATGATAAAGGAAATTCATTTCTACATTATTTAGTTTATAGTTTTTCTCCTCAAAACTAGTTAAGAAAAATGTTAATCGTCTAAAAAGAACCACTCTTGTTAGTGTATAGAAATGCAGCAGATTTCTGTGTGTTAATTTTATAAACTGCAGCTTACCAAATAAACTGATTAGCTCTAACAGTTTTCTGGTAGCATCTTTAGGATCTTATGTGTATAGTACCATGTCATCTGCAAACAGTGACAGTTTAACTTCCCCTTTTACAATTTGTATTCTCTTTACTTCTTTTTCTTCTCTGATTGCTATAGCTACAACTTCCAAAGCTATGTTGAGTATAAGTGGTGAGAGTGGACAGCCTTGTCTTGTTTCTAATATTAGAGGAAATGCTTTCAGCTTTTCACACTGAGTATGGTGTTACTTATAGGTTTGTTGTATATGGTCTTTATTATGTTGAGGTTCAGTTCAGTTCAGTTCAGTTGCTCAGTCATGTCCGACTCTTTGCAACCCCATGAATCACAGTATTCCAGGCCTCCCTGTCCGTCACCAACTCCCGGAGTCCACTCAGACTCGCGTCCATCGAGTCAGTGATGCCATCCAGCCATCTCATCCTCTGTCGTCCCCTTCTCCTCCTGCCCCCAATCCCTCCCAGCATCAGAGTCTTCTCCAATGAGTCAATTCTTCACATGAGGTGGCCAAAGTATTGGAGTTTCAGCTTTAGCATCATTCCTTCCCAGGTTGATCTCTTTTAGAATGGACTGGTTGGATCTCCTTGCAGTCCAAGGGACTCTCAAGAGTCTTCTCCAACACCACAGTTCAAAAGCATGAATTCTTCGGCACTCAGCCTTCTTCACAGTCCAACTCTCACATCCATACATGACTACTGGAAAAACCATAGCCTTGACTAGACAGACCTTAGTCGGCAAAGTAATGTCTCTGCTTTTGAATATGCTGTCTAGGTTAGTCATAACTTTCCTTCCAAGAAGTAAGCGTCTTTTAATTTCATGGCTGCAGTCACCATCTGCAGTGATTTTGGAGCCCAAAACAATAAAGTCTGACACTGTTTCCACTGCTTCCCCATGTATTTCCCATGGAGTGATGGGACCAGATGCCATGATCTTCGTTTTCTGAATGTTGAACTTTAAGCCAACTTTTTCACTTTCCTCTTTCACTTTCGTCAGGAGGCTTTTTAATTCCTCTTCACTTTCTGCCATAAGGGCGGTGTCATCTGCATATCTGAGGTTATTGATATTTCTTCCAGTAATCTTGATTCCAGCTTGTGTTTCTTCCAGTCCAGCGTTTCTCATGATATGCTCTGCATATAAGTTAAATAAGCAAGGTGACAATATACAGCCTTGACGTACTCCTTTTCCTATTTGGAACCAGTCTGTTGTTCCATGTCCAGTTCTAACTGTTGCTTCCTGGCCTGCATACAGATTTCTCAAGTATGTTTCGTCTTTGTCCAATTTCTGGAGATTTTATTTTTTAATTATAAATTGGTTCTAAATTTTGTCAAAAGCTTTTTCTGCATCTATGGAAATGATCACTTGGTTTTTATTCTTCAATTTGTTGCTATGGTATATCACATTAATTGATTTGCAAATATTGAAAAAATCTTTGCTTCCCTGGGATGACTCCAGCTTGATCATGGTGTATGATGTTTTTAATGTATTGTTGAATCCACATTGCTAGCATTTTGCTGAGGATTTTTGCATCTATGTTCATCAGAGATGAACTGTTGGCCCCTAATTTTCTTTTTTTTGTGATGTCTTTGGTTTTGCTATAAGGGTCATCGTGGCCTCATAGAATGAGTTTGGAAGTTTTCCTTCCTTTGCAAATTTTTGGAACAGTTTGAGCAGGATAGGTTATAACTCTTCTCTAAATGTTTGAGAGAATTCATTTGTGAAGCCATTGGGTCCTGGCGTTTTGTTTATTGGGAGTTTTTTACATCACAGTTTCCATTTCAATGCTAGTAATTGGTCTGTTCATATATTCTATTTCCTCCTGGTTCAGTCTTGGGAGACTGTACCTTTCTAAAATATTTGTCTATTCCTTCCAGGTTGTCCATTTTATTGGCATACAGTTGTTCATACTAGACTCTTATGATCCTTTGTATTTCTATGGAGTCATTTGTAATTTCATTGATTTGAGTCGTCTCCTTTTGTTTTATTGATGAGTATGGCTAAAGGTTTATCAGTTTTGTCTATCTTTTTAAAGAACCAGCTTTTAGTTTCACTGATCTTTGCAGTGATTTTCCTTGTCTCTATTTTATTTGTTCTCTGATCTTTATGATTTCTTTCCTTGTACTAACTTTAGGTTTTGTTTGTTCTTTCTTTTAGGTGTAAGCTTGAGTTGTTTCTTTAAAATTTCTCTGTTTGTTGAGGTGATTGTATTCCTATAAACTTCCCTCTTAAAACTGCATTTACTCTATCCCATAGGTTTTGACCATTGTGCTTTTGTTTTCATTTGTTTCTGTATTTTTTTTAATTTCCACTTTGATTTCTTCAGTGATCATTGGTTGTTTAGTAGCATATTGATTAGCACCTCATATTTGTTTTTTTATAGATTTTTTTTTCTTGTACTTTATTTCTAATCTCATAGTGTTGTTATCAGAAAATATGCTTGATACGATTTCAGTTTTCTTAAATTTACAAAGGCTCACCTTGTGATCCAGCATGTGGTCACTCCTGGAAAAGGTTCTGTATCCACTTGAAAAAAATGTGTAGTCTGCTTTTTTTGAATTGGATGTTCAATAAATATCAATTAAGTTCAGCTGGTCTAGAGTGTCATTTAAGGGCTATATTTCCTTATTAATTTTCTGTCTGGATGATCTCTGACATAAATCACAGCAATATCTTTCTCAATCCCTCTCCCAAAATAATGGGAAAAAAAAGGAATCTGCTTAAACTCAAAAGCTTTTGCGCAATATACACAATGAAAAGAACCCACAGATTGGGAGAAAATATTTGCAAATGATGTGACTAACAAGGGATTAGTTTCCCAAATTTACAAACAACCCATGACCCTTAACAACATCAAAACCAACGACCCAATCAACAAATGGGCAGAAGACCTAAATAGACATTTCTTCAAAAAAGACATACAGATGGCCAAGAGGCACATGAAAAGATGTTCAACATTGCTGATTATTAAAGAAATGCAAATGAAAACTACAAAGAGATACCACCTCATACCAGCCAGAATGGCTATCATCCAAAAAAAGAAAAAAAAAAAAATCCAAGCAATAAATTCTAGGGAGGGTGTGGGGAGAAGAGAACCCTCCCACACAGTTGATGGAAATGGGATTGTAAATTGGTACAGCCTTTATGAAGAACAGCATAGAGGTACCTTAAAAAACTAAAAATAGAGCTACCACATATCCCACAATTGCATTCCTGGGCATACATCCATATAAAAACATGATCTGAAAGGATACATGCACCCCAGTGTTCATTGCAGTACTATTTACAATAGCCAAGATGTTGAAGTGACCTAAATGTCCATCGACGGGAGGAATAGATGAAGATGTGATACATATATATAATACAATGGAATATTACTCAGCTGTTAAAAATAATGAAATAATGCCATTTGCTACAACATGTATCAACCTAGAGAGCATCATACTGAGTGAAGTAAGTCAGGCAGAGAAAGAGAAATATCATGTCACATCCCTTATATGTGGAATCAAAAAAGAAATGATGTAGATAAACTCACCAAAAAAGAGATTCACAGGCTTAGAGAACGAACTTACAGTTGCTGGTGGAAGGGATGGGGGTAAGGGATAGTTAGGGAGTTTGGGATGAGCATGTATACTTTGCTATATTTAAAATGGATAACCAACAAGGACCTACTGTATAGCACAGAGAACTCTTCTCAGTGTTATCTAGCAGCCTGGATGGGAGAGGAGTTTGGAGTTGAATGAATACATGTATGTGTGAGTTGAAGTCACTCAGTCATGTCTGACTCTTTGTGACCCCATGGATGGTAGCCTTTCAGGCTCCTCTGTCCATGGGGATTCTCCAGGCAAGAATACTGGAGTGGTTGCTGTTCCCTTTTCCAGGGGATCCTTCCAACCAGGGATCAAACCCAGGTCTCCCACATTGCAGGTGTCTTCTTTACCATCTGAGCCACCAGCCCAATACATGTATGTGTATGGCTAAGTCCCTTCACTGTTCACCTAAAAGTACCACAATATTGTTAGTCAACTATATCCCAATAAAATTTTTTAAAGTTTTTTTAATAAAATAGAAAGAACTATTCTTACAGAGTTGCTTTTGTCTCGCCCTTTCTGCTGCTGACTTATAGTTGAAGTTCTAACTGTATACTAGCTATGCTTATCTTTATCCTACTTGTGGTATTACATTACTGAAAAGCATGCATCTTGAAAGGAAAGAAAATATTATTAATAACAGTGATGGTGTGTATGTGTGGTGTGGTGTGGTGTGGTGTGGTGGTGTGTATAAAGGCCCTGACAGAACCAGGAAGGGACTCCCTTATAGATAAAGAGAAGAAATATTTGTCTTTGCTTTATCTGGTTGGAGAAGGCCAAGCATCTTGGAAGTAGTGGCTGTACTCAGTGTCCTTGTACATCTCCCCCGCTCAATCCTGACGTTATGACTGCCTCAGGGTCTCTGAGGAGATATTTTCCTGGCTTTCACCAGGTATTAAGTCATGTCAAGTTTTTCAGCTGATATAACCTTATCTCATTGTGTGTTTTATTGAGCATTTTATTGAAAAGTAGAAGTTGAAATTATGCATCACTAGCCACCCACCATCATAATTCGAAAAGTCTATAATTTATAATTTGGTAATAAATAAGGAATCCTATTGAAATTAATAGTGAACTATCATTATCTGCACTCCTATTATAATTACTTTTGATGGAATGTAGAAGGAAATGAGATGTTACTTGATCTACTCAGTAGATAAACCCTGGATCGATTCCTGGGTTGGGAAGATATCCTAGAGAAGAGTTAGGCTACCCACTCTAGTATTCTTGGACTTCCCTGGTGGCTCAGATGGTAAAGAATCTGCCTGCAATTCAGGAGACCTGGGTTCAATCCCTGGGTTGGGAAGATCCCTGAAGGAGAGCATGGCAACCTTCTCCAATATTCTTGCCTGGAGAATTCCCATGGACAGAGGAGCCTGGCTGGTTACTGTCCATGGGGTGACAGTGTTGGACATGACTGAATGACTAAGCACAGCACAGCACAGATAAACCAGGCTAAACTTTTTAATGATTTTGATTAAAAATTATTTCAAACCAAGAATGAACAATATTACTGGTTTGTCCTCATTAAATGTTTGATAGAAATAGATAAAACCCAGCCTCTTCTGTCTTTCTGATCTAAATGACTTTCTGATCTGAATCTGATCAGTCTTTGTGGGGCATCTGAGTCTACTTAAGACTTCTACATGGTACATTGAGAGTCATTTGCTGAACTAGCTAAAGTTTTTTTTTGTTTTTTTTTTTTTTCCTAACCAGACTTGCCAGCTAAGGATAATCACTAAGATGTTGAGCCATTCCCAATATTGTGTCAGGATTATGCTAAAATTTGATGTCCTGAACCCTGTCCATACCCAACTGGGATGAACTGTCCTTGTTCTTATTGTTAGGTCCTGGCAATCTGGCTGGGTTACATATGGTATATTCATCAAGAGGAAATAATCTCAATTATCATTTGTAGATTGTTCTATGCATTACATGTTACTACACATGTAAGTCATTACTTGGTTTTGAATAAACTATTCAAGCACTGTAATGGAAAGATTCAGTAATCACTATCTCTCTTATTTTTCACTGAACCTGTTTTCATCTCCTAACACATTGATAATAGTACTTATCTGGCCTATAAGTGATAGTTTTTAAGATAGCATACCTGTTTCTGATCTCATCATATGTTGGTTTTACATTTTAAAATTTAAAAAGAAAACTAATTTTTCTTATTTCAAAGCTTTTATGAAGTATCTTATAAAATATATGCATGTAATAACAAATATATTCACTTATAAAAAATATATTATTTGAAAATGTTTAATAATAAATTATGTCATACAAATTATCTTGTTGAGGATGTCTGTGGTAGTTCCATTAGTTCATTCACTCATTTGTAAGAGTAATCATATGCCAGTTGAACAATATTAGACATACTGGAGATTAATAGATAAGTAGTTGGTCCCTGCATTCAAGTATCTTATAGTTTAATTGGAAAGAGTCATATAGACATTTAGGATATTCATCGATCTTTCCATCCATCTTGTCATTCATTCATTTGTCCAGTGTGTATTAAGCACCATTTTTGTGTCATTGTGTCAGTTATGGGGAGTGTAACATCATGAGAAATGCTGGGCTGGAAGAAGCACAAGCTGGAATCAAGATTGCCAGGAGAAATATCAATAACCTCAGATATGCAGATGACACCACCCTTATGGCAGAAAGTGAAGAACTAAAAAGCCTCTTGATGAAAGTGTAAGAGGAGAGTGAAAAAGTTGGCTTAAAGCTCAACATTCAGGAAACAAAGATCATGGCATCTGGTCCCATCACTTCATGGGAAATGGATGGGGAAACAGTGGAAACAGTGTCAGACTTTATTTTTTTGGTCTCCAAAATCACTGCAGATGGTGACTGCAGCCATGAAATTAAAAGACGCTTACTCCTTGGAAGGAAAGTTATGACCAACCTAGATAGCATATTCAAAAGCAGAGACATTACTTTGCCAACAAAGGTCCATCTAGTCAAGGCTATGGTTTTTCCAGTGGTCATGTATGGATGTGAGATTTGGACTGTGAAGAAGGCTGAGCGCCGAAGAATTGATGCTTTTGAACTGTGGTGTTGGAGAAGACTCTTGAGAGTCCCTTGGACTGCAAGGAGATCCAACCAGTCCATTCTGAAGGAGATCAGCCCTGGGATTTCTTTGGAGGGAATAATGCTGAAGCTGAAACTCCAGTACTTTGGCCACCTCATGCGAAAAGTTGACTCATTGAAAAGACTCTGATGCTGGGAGGGATTGGGGGCAGGAGGAGAAGCGGATGACAGAGGATGAGATGGCTGGATGGCATCACTGACTCGATGGACATGAGTCTGAGTAAACTCCAGGAGTTGGTGATGGACAGGGGGGCCTGGCGTGCTGCAATTCATGGGGTCGCAAAGAGTCAGACACGACTGAGCAACTGAACTGAACTATAAGTAACATCAGCATTGCTGCAGTCTTCAAGGAGCTTAAGGTCTATAGGAAAACTGATGCTATCCAAACTGAACTTGGGGAAGGCTTCAGAAAGGAGTTAGCCAGAAAAGTAAGACTTGATGTGTGAACAGAAGCCTGCATATAAGACTACAAATGAAGATGTTCCAGGTACTGAGCCTTGAGCGTTAGTCTCTCAGTCATGTCTCACTCTTTATGATCCCATGGATTGTTGCTTGCCAGGCTCCTCTGTCCATGGAATTATCCAGACAAGAATATTGGAGCAGGTTGCCATTTCCTACTCCAGAGGATCTTCCCAAACCAGGGACGGAACTCAGGTCTCAAGCATTGCAGGCAGATTCTTTATCATCTAAGTGGAGACTCGAAGTAAACATCAAAAGGTGTTTTTTTGAAAAGCCACTAGAAGAACAAATATGTAAATATCCAGTCTAAGAGATAAGGCCTTTGGATCTGGAAAGGAAAAGTTTCTTTGCATGTTTAGTGCATTCTCATTTTTTTCTTACATCCAGTCACTTCTGAGGGACAGTGCCCTGCACCCCCAGTGAGAGCCAGGAACTGTGATTAATTAGCTAATTAACATTTCAAATGGAAGACTAAAAGGTGTTAACACCGGCACCTCTGCAGTCCCAAGAAGGGAGTGTGGCAGTGCCTTCAATTTAGAATCTCCAGAGGCATCTTCTTTAGTTCTCTCTTTCCTTTTGCCTTTGTGCTTTCTCCTTCTTACTTCATTCTGTATAAATCTTCCACCTTTTTATTCTCTCTTTTCCCAGTGTCCTCCTTTGTCTCTTTTTCTTTTACTTTTTAAACATTTTTCTGTTTTAAAATTTGTTTTGTTTTCTCTTTCCACATCCAAGTTCCCCATCCACTGAACTAATTTGTTTAATATACTAAAGTGCTTACATTGATTTCTATTTGTTGTCTGTGTCACATGTGTGTGGGCATATATATATATATATATATATACACATATATACACATATACATATATATGTATATATATAATATGAAACATTTACATCTTCATAGTTCTCTCTCTTTCAAAACAAACAAAAATTTTCATTCTATCTTAAACACAACCAGAGATAAAGATTGCATGTATTTTGATCATTCTAGGAAATGTACCTATCTGCCAAAATTTTCCTACGTAAGTGGGTCTGGTAAGACCTTTCTATTTTTAGTTCTAATCCTGTCATCTTAAAATGTAAATTGTGGGAGTGGATTCAATAAGATCTTCACTGCCTTGAGACATCCTTTTGATTTATTGTAATAACCAATTGAAAAAGTATATAACTCCCTTTTCTAAGAGTAGCAGTGCAACACTCTTTGTCCCCTTTCTGATGTCTATGTCAGAAGATTTCTCTGTCCTCTTCCACTTTAATAAAATTCTGCTACACACACAAAAAAAAAGAACCCTGAAAATAAATATACAAATGTAGGGAGTAAGATTGAATATTCTTTTCTTTGGTCCTTTGTGCACAAGGAGAACTTTCCATCATACTAATGAACCCCCAAATAAACAAATAAGAAAATATAATATATAGAAAGTGAAAGTCACTCAGACGTGTCTGACTCTTTGAGACACCATGGACTATACAGTCCATGGAATTCTCCAGACCAGAATACTGGAGTGGGTACCTGTTCCCTTCTCCAGGGGTCTTCTCACCCAAGGATTGAACCCAGGTCTCCAACATTGCAGACAAATTCTTTACCAGCTGAGTCACTAGGGAAGTCCTTAATATATAAAAATAATATAATAGAGAAAATTAAAAGTCATAAAATTGACAGTTTTTCTCCCTTATGAAAATATAATTCAATCTTTGTGATATTACATATTTCTAATCCATAATAAGAATATATTGCTTCTTCATTATTAATCTTATATTCATCTAAGACTGCATATATTATTTGTTGTTTTTATATTTTGATTAGAAAATGACCATATATTTCTAGGTTTCCTATATTTGAGAATGCTTTTTATCACATCAGTTATTTTGATTTTTAATTGTTTTTTCATATCTTAATAATAGCACCAATTTAAGTTTATATGGATCATTCTTTTATTTGTCCAAGTAAATGGAACGAAACAATAGAATTACATGGACTATATCTTGTCTATTTAGAATCTATTATGTGGAAGGCACAGTGTTAAATTTAAAAAAGTCAGTGTAAAAACCACATGTAAAGTAAGCTGCTCAAGGAAAGAAGATTGTACATGTCACAGCATGTATACACAAATAATGATCTCAGGTAGTAGAGACTAATGTGTCCCTGAAGCCAGTTCTAGATTCTTTAGAAATTTACCCAGATAAATGCTTTATAGAATTCTTTTTTGTTATTGTTGTTATGGTTTGTTTTTACCCCTACTAAATTTAAAGAATTTTCTTTATTCCATTATTATGTTCACTTTTATGTAAACTCATTTAAGAAGAGATTTAGGTTTACAGAAAAGTTACAAAAATAGTACAGAAAATTCCTGGGTATCCACATCCAATTTTCTGTTTTGATCTGATATTATTGTAGTACATCTGCTATAACTAATGAACATATTTTTATCCATTGTTAATAACAGAAGTCTGTGCTTTATTCAGATCACCTTGGTTTTTAGTCTCATGCCCTTTTTCTCTTCCAGGACTCTGTCCAGAATACCGCTTTACATTTAGTCATCATGTCTCCTCATGCTGTGATACTTATAATACTTTATTTTTGTTGACTCTGACAGTTTTGAAAAGTATTGCTCAGATATTTTGCAGAGTGTCTCTCAATTTGAACGTATCTGACTTTTTTATTATGGTTATCCTGTGGTTATAAGTTTGGGGGTGGAGAGCCCAAAGAGATAAGGTAACATTTTCAAACACATATACATTCAAGAGTAAATATGATCAGTGTGACCAGTGACTTATGTCTGTTGATATTATGTTTGATCACAAGACTGAGTGGCATTTTGGGGGTTTCCCACTGGCTCAGAGGGTAAAGCATCTGCCTGCAATGCAGGAGACCTGGGTTTGATCCCTGGGTCAGGAAGATCCCCTGGAGAAGGAAATGGCAACCCACTCCAGTACTCTTGCCTGGAAAATCCCATGGACAGAGAAGCCCGGTAGACTACAGTCCATGGGATTGCAAAGAGTCGGACACGACTGAGCGATTTTGGTACTTTGGTGCCACTGTAAGGTAATTTGCCCCACCCCATACCTTCTCCATAACTGTAGCCTGTGAAAGAAAATCACTATGTACAGCCTGCACTTACAGGGTCGAGAGTTATACAGCAGATCCTTGAGAGAGAGAAGTCTACGTAAGTTCTTCTGTTCAGACTTTTCTGTTCTCTCCATTTATTTATTTATTCAAACATCTATTTCAGTATGCCCTCACGGATATTTCTTTTAAACTTTGTTCTATACTTTAATATTCAGTTATTTCTTTTGTTTCTCAAATTACTCCAGTTATTAGCTCTTTTTAAATGGAAGAATAGTGATAGTTGGTTATTGTGTATTTTTTTATTTGTTGAATATCTTTATTGGGCCAAAAATTTTGGCAAAGCTGTGTTGTTACTTCAACTGGAGAAGAAAGGCCCAGGAGGGAATTATTTTTCATTTGAAGTTAAAAACATTAGAAAAATACAGGTATAGAGATCAAATATTTACAGAAAGATGGTGAGATAATTTCTGGCTGACATATCAGGAAAATAACATTTTAGAGAAAGCATGTTTTTGGTTTTGAATATTTGGGGGTGAATATTTTTAGAGATATCACTTAATACATTTACCATAGTTGATTATTTGAACTGATGACTCTTCTCTGAATACAGTTATTTACCCTCATCACCTCCTCAATACCTAATATTATATTTGGGACCGACTGCCTCCCTGTAATCTACGTGTCTTATAACATGTCATTGTAGAGCACATTTATTGTTTTCATTTAGGATGAAGACTATACTTCAATTGTAGAAGGAATTCAAATTGGACCAGAATAATTTTTATTTCACAAAACTATACTGATTGTTGGTCACTTGATGATGTATTCTAGTACTTCCTAGTACTTAACCAGTGTTGAGATTTGACTATATATTAAAGAAATCAGTTCCTACATTACATAGCTATTACTCAGTTACAACTCCATCCTTACCAATAGGCAATTGTACCTGTTTAGAAAATGAAAGTCTTGCAGGTACTTTGGCACAGTTGACAAATGTGTTTAGTCTCTGCTTACTCCCTAAACATCACTAAGATGACACTGTAAGTGGGAAAATAAACTGTTTCTTAAGAAACGACAGGAAGATTGATCCTCTGAAACAAAAAGGTTAAACCAAAAGAAATAGAACCAGAAGTTCCAGGGAATGGGAGCTTTAATGAAGCAATGTTTCTAGAAAATCCCCTGATGATGATAAAAAGGAGGTTTCAGCTGTGTAGCAGATCAGGAGAACAAATATTCAGATCAGAGAAAAGAGTAGAGGGGAGGGGTGCTCTCTAAAGTCAATCTCCAGGAGAAAAGGGAACTGCTGAATTATCTGATGGGTTTGAGTGTGTGGAAAATGTTTAAAAGACATTATTAAAGAATTTGGGAAGCATGAGTGAAAGTTGGTCAGTCATGCCCAACTCTGAGAACCCATGGACTGTAGCCTGCCAGGCTCCTCTGTTCATGGAATTCTCCAGGCCAGAATACTAGAGTGGGTAACTGTTCCCTTCTCCAGGGATCAAACCCAGGTCTCCTGCATTGCAAGTGGATTCTTTACCATTTGAGCTACCAGGGAATCCCAAGAATACTGGAGTAGGTACCTATCCCTTCTCCAGCAGATCTTCCCAACCCAAAAGTCAAACCAGGGTCTCCTGCATTGCAGGCAAAACTTTGGTAAGAAAGGAAATATCATATATAATTAAACTATTTTCCTCAGCAGTGAACCATAGTTATATGGTCATAATATAAAACACAGGATACTGATCTAATAAAAAATTTAAAAGAATACTGAGGCATCATGTAAGAGAGATGAACACTCTTCTGCTATAATATGATGTCAATAAGTAATATCTAAAATGGATAAATCAAGAGTCATATAAGAAATGAAAATAAATAGCAAAGTAAATAACAAGAACAAAGTCAGAGTAGATGGCGGTTGTCTCCAGGGAGAGGAATTTGGGGTGGGTGAGTGAATTGCTGTCACCTTTACAACTTTGTGGGATGATTTGAATTATGTGAATATATTACTTTCAGAAAAATAAAATAGTATATATGAATAAGTTAATGCTGTGATTTCCTTGAAATATTTATTTTTTAGCTGCCTATTATGGTATATATAATTATTCTAAAACCCAGTGGCTTAAAACAGCACTGATTTTTTAAATCACCCAGGAGTCTGTGGGTTAGCTGGACTCAGTTGAATAGTTCTTCTGCTTAATGTTATTTGACTGGAGGCTCTCGTGTGATCCCACCCAGCAGGGGACATTACTGGCTGGGGCTGCCTCAGTTCCCTTCCTTGTGGTTTCTCTATGCAGATTTGAGAATGTCTTCTTAGAATCCAGCAGGATACTTTAGGCTTCCTGCGGCGTGATGGCTAAGTTCTTAGAGGCAGCCATCTAAAAGACATGTCCCAATGTGTGAGCACTTATCAACCCTCTGCTTGCAGCATGTTTGCCAGTGTCTTAATATTGGTCAATGTAGTCTCATGGCCCAAATCAGTCTTAGCGTAGGAAAGCTCTGGGCAAGGACATGGATACTGGGAAACATGGTTCATTTGGAGTCACCACTGTAACACAGTAACACATCTCTGCCTCTATCTAATATGTTTTATCTACTTTAAGTAAATAAGTGAAAGTCACTCAATCATGTCTGACTCTTTGCAACCCCATGGGCTGTGGCCCGCCAGGTTCCTCTGTCCATGGAATTCTCTAGTCAAGAATACTGGAGTGGGTTGCCATTCACTTCTTCAAGGATAGAACCCAAGTCTCCTGCATTGCAGTCAAATTCTTTACCCTCTGAGCCACCAGAGAAGTTCAAGAATACTGGAGTGTATTGCCGTGCCCTTCTCCAAGGGATCTTCCTGATCAGGGATCAAACCCATTGTCTCTTACATCTCTTTCACTGGCAGGAGAATTCTTTACCACTAGCGCCACCTGAGAAGCTCCTACTTTATCAAGGGTTAAAGTTAGACTTATCTAATGAAATTGTTAAACCACTTCCTGTCTTTGATTTTTGTGAATATTCTTCAGTGTTGGCATACTTTAAAAGAACTTACCTTGAATCCCTTCATACTCAATTGTACAGTATTAGACAACTCAAGGACTGATGCTAAAGCTGAAACTCCAATACTTTGGCCACCTCATGCGAAGACTTGACTCATTGGAAAAGACTCTGATGCTGGGAGGGATTGGGGGCAGGAGGAGAAGGGGACGACAGAGGATGAGATGGCTGGATGGCATCACTGACTTGATGGACGTGAGTCTGAGTGAACTCCGGGAGTTGGTGATGGACAGGGAGGCCTGGCATGCTGCAGTTCATGGGGTCGCAAAGAGTCGGACATGATTGAGTGACTGAACTGAACTGTACTGAGATGATTCATAAGCTTTAAGGAGCTTAGTAAGAAATAACATGAAAGCCAACGAAAATATTTGCTGAACCACTAATAACCCACAAACAGCAAAATAGATTTATTTTCCTTATTGATTGTTATTATATCTTATTTCATGTTAGGAACATGTCTCTCCTTTTCTTTTGATTTGTTGTTTTGCTAACCATTTGTCATAGACACGTCTGCCTTTTAAATTTGCAATCTATATATACTTCCAAAGACTTAGAATAATAGCGGACTAATAGTGATAATAACTAAAATATATAAGGTATTAATTATATACTGGGACTTTGCCAAATAAGATATTGAATATTAGAATTCTCTGGAAACATTGAGGGTATACAAGAAATTTTTATGGAAAAATATATATATTATTATTTCAAAAACTTCTAATGCTTTTTTGTTTGAGGAAAAAAACTAACTCATTAGACAAAGTTCATTAGAAAATTCAATATAAAAGTTTTAGTCCTTGCTTTTCCACATGTATTTCTCCCTCTACTTTTTCTTTTTATTTACTTTCTTCTTATTATTTGATTATTATTTCCATGATCAACTAAAGCACCCTAGAATAATTTTATTTTCCATAAAATATCTTAAATATCATTTATCATATCAAGCTGCTCTTGTCAGATTCAGTTATAACTATCCACCTAAACATGACTATTAAAAATGACTGAAGCACTTTGCAAGTATAAGATGTTCTATAAACACTTTTTCCCAGTAGTCTAAAACCCATTTATATGGTATTTGATCTGGCATAAATTGCTGTTTCAAGCATCTTTGAGCCATCATAAATTTGGATGCCTTCCTTGTTTTCTGGGTTTCAAATTCCCCAAATGTTCTTTATTGAAATCCAATGTTCATTCCAAAGTATAGTGAATTCAAATTAACTGAGAACAGGAGCCAGAAAGCCTCATTTCCTCAGTCATTCTTATATTAGCAATAAGAATTAGAACTAGGAGGTCACGTTTGATTAGACTATTTCACTCTCAGTTGTGATCCTGCTACTGCAGGAAACTTTGAAGACATCTTTATCTGTAATTTACACATTGGAGAGTGAAGGTGATATTAATTCCAGTACACCAAAGGGTAACAAGTATATTTCAACTAATCATCATGACTGAGCACATTTTACTTCAAGAAAATAACAGTGATTGTAATCAGTTCAATTCAGTCACTTAGTCGAGTCCAGCTCTTTGTGACACCATGGACTGCAGCACGCTAGGCCTCCCTGTCCATCACCAATTCCTGGAGTTTACTCAAATTTATGCCCATTGAGCCGGTGATGCCATCCAACCATCTTATCCTCTGTCATACCCTTCTCCTCCCACCTTCAATCTTTCTCAGCATCAGGGTCTTTTAAAATGAGTCAGCTCTTCACATCAGGTGGCCAAAGTATTGGAGGTTCAGCTTCAGCATTAGTCCCTCCAATGAATATTCAGGACTGATTTCCGTTAGGATGGACTGGTTGGATGTCCTTGCAGTCCAAGGGACTCTCAAGAGTCTTCTCCAACACCACAGTTCAAAAGCATCAATTCTTCGGCGCTCAGCTTTCTTTATAGTCCAACTTTCACATCAGTCCAACTTTATAGTCCAGCTTTCTTTATAGTCCAACTCTCACATCTATACATGACCACTGGAAAATCCATAGCTTTGACTAGATGAACCTTTCTTAGCAATGTAATGTCTCTGCTTTTGAATATGCTGTCTAGGTTGGTCATAACTTTCCTTCCAAGGAGTAAGCGTCTTTTAATTTCATGGCTGCAATCACCATCTGCAGTGATTTTGGAGCCCAAAGAAATAAATTCTGCCACAGTTTCTCCAACTATTTGCCATAAAGTGATGGGACCAGATGTCATGATCTTAGTTTTCTGAATGTTGAGCTTTAAGCCACTTTTTTCACTCTCCTCCTTCACTTTCATCAAGAGGCTCTTTAGTCTTCTTCACTTTCTGTCATAAGGGTGGTGTCATCTGCATATCTGAGGTTATTGATATTTCTCCCGGCAATCTTGACTCCAGCTTGTGCTTCATCCAGCCTAGCATTTTGTATGATGTACTCTGCATATAAGTTAAATAAGCAGGGTGACACTATACAGCCTTGACATACTCCTTTTCCTATTTGGAACCAGCCTGTTGTTCCATGTGCAGTTCTAACTGTTGCTTCCTGACCTGCATACAGATTTCTCAAGAGGCAGGTCAGGTGGTCTGGTATTCCCATCTCTTTCAGAATTTTCCACAGTTTATTGTGATCCAGACAATCAAAGGCTTTGGTATAGTCAATAAAGCAGAAATGGATGTTTTTCTGGAACTCTCTTGCTTTTTGGATGATCCAGCAGATGTTGGCAGTTTGATCTCTGGTTCCTCTGCCTTTTCTAAAACCAGCTTGAACATCAGGAAGTTCATGGTTCATGTATTGATGAAGCCTGGCTTGGAGAATTTTGTGCATTATTTTACTAGCATGTGAGATGAGTGCAATTGTGCGGTATTTTGAGCATTCTTTGGCTTTGCCTTTCTTTGGGACTGGAATGAAAATTGACCTTTTCCAGTCCTGTGGCCATTGCCGAGTTTTCCAAATTTGCTGGCATATTGAGTGCAGTACTTTCACAGCATCATCTTTTAGGATTTGACATAGCTCAACTGAATTCCATAACTTCCACTAGCTTTGTTCATAGTGATGCTCTCTAAGGCCCACTTGACTCCACATTCCAGGATGTCTGGCTCTAGGTGAGTGATGACACCATTGTGATTATCTAGGTCATGAAGATCTTTTTTGTACAGTTCTTCTGTGTATTCTTGCCACCTCTTCTTAATATCTTCTGCTTCTGTTAGGTCCCTGCCATTTCTGTCCTTTATTGAGCTCATCTTTGCATGAAATGTTCCCTTGGTATCTCTAATTTTCTTGAAGAGATCTCTAGTCTTTCCCATTCTGTTGTTTTCCTCTATTTCTTTGCACCAATGGCTGAGGAAGCCTTGTATTGTAATATTAACATATAAATATAAACATGATGAAATCTTGAGCAATTTTATTTGCTCAAGCTAAAATATGTGCAATTTTTTGTAACCTAATTTTGCTTCAGCCCCATAAACCTTCCTTAAATAAGTTTCAGTATTGAGTGGTTGCAAGTATTCTTGTAAGTTCTGGAAGTAAGAACTATTACAGACATTGAATTTGTGAATGGATTTAGGGTACAGAACAATGGTAAAAGGAAGTCTAAGGTGTATTAAATCAAAACAAAGAAGCAGAAGATATATAAATAATCTGGAACAAAGCCTTTCATTGCATTTAGTGTGTTGCTAATGCTTGAATCAGAGAAGTCTTTAAGGATTACGTGTATTTCAGGAAATCGCTGAGCAAGTACTCTTGCTCAATATTTCTCAAAGTGTGTTCTGTGCAACTGTAGCCTTACAAGACACTCTGGAGGACAAAAGGATTTTCTGTTACACCTAAAGTTCCTATCCCAGTGTTGCACAATGTAGTTTACTCAGTCAATGAACATTAAATATTAGCAAATTGGAAAACACTTGCTTAAAAGACTTCTGTTTTATATGATTAATAAAATTCTTTTTTCCCCCTCTACGTTCCGTTTAATATCATCAGAATTAATGTTCCCTGGCTACATTTTAGGGACCCTGCTCTACTTAGTTGATTTTAAATTTCAGAGCTATAAAAAGTTATTAATGTTTCAGGAATATTTACATAATCTACTGATTTAGTGATAGGAAAGTCCAGATTTTAGTGAATTGGATGGGAATTAATTGCAAAGCAAATTGTACAAATGCTTTGAGAAATTGTTTGGCAGTATCTCTTAAAGCTGAACAAATGTCTGCACCCTGACCCAGCTATTCCTTTCATTTTTACTTGCTGGAAAATGCAAGAACAGGAATGGGTATAGCAGTTCTATTCTTAAAAGTTGTGAGCTGGAAATAAACTGGATATTGATTGATAAAAGAATGAAAACCTAAATTGTGAAATATCCATGCAATGGATCACCATGTAGCAGTGAGGTCAGTTAAAGTCTTACTACCCACAAACACATGCATTAATCTCAAAAACAAACAGCTGAGCAATAAAATAAAATAAAAAATGGCCAGACTAAACGAAGACATACTGTGTAACTTCATTTCTGTAAAGTTTAAGATGAAGAATAATAAGGGTAATCAATGGGAGAAATCAGAGTAGTGTTTGCTTTGGGCAGGATGAGTGACTCAGAAGGGTCAGGAGGAGACTTCTGGGATCCTGAGAACATTTTTCGTCTTCACTTGGGTGTTTGCCTTGTAGAAATTCATCAAACTGCATACTTAATGATAGTGTAGTTTTTGTGTATGCACACAAATTATAAATTACTTTAAAATAAATTTAAAGTTATAAATAAACATTTAAATATTGCTGTCAGAATGATTTAATGATTAAAATTTTTCCTCTCCTTTTTGCCCAGAAAATTATTTACATGCAAGTGATACTAAGCATGACAAAATATAAATCTACCCCTCAAACTCTGATTTTCCATATGCCTAGATATTTAACATGGACTTTAGAAGGCAATGGCACCCCACTCCAGTGCTCTTGCCTGGAAAATCCCATGGACGGAGGAGCCTGGTAGGCTGCAGTCCATGGGGTCGCTAAGAGTCGGATACAACTGAGTGTCTTCACTTTCACTTTTCACTTTCATGCATTGGAGAAGGAAATGGCAACCCACTCCAGTGTTCTTGCCTGGAGAGTCCCAGGGATGGGGGAGGCTGGTGGGCTGCTGTCTGTGGGGTCGCGCAGAGTTGGACACGACTGAAGTGGCTTAGTAGTAGTAGTTAGAGCTAACAATGTCTTGCCGTTAGTGTGTATTTGGGTGTGTGTGCCTGGATGCATGTGTGTATAACAAACAAGTTCAAGTAAAACATGGGGACATATGATAGTATTATTCATTTATTTGACCATTTAGTTAATGTTCCAGGCAGTGGGATTATATATGTGAAAAGAATAGAATAAATCCCAGATCTCATGGGCTTGCATTTTAGAATATGAAACAAATTAAACACCATATAAACAAATAAATGTATAAATAAACACAAACAATAAAATATTAGATAAGGATTTGTGGCTTTGAAGAAAATGAAGCAGATCAAGGGAATAATGACTGTGTGTGTATTAAAGGGTCATTTACTCTGGTCAAGGTCAGGGAAGACCTCTCTGATAAGATGACATCTGGGCAGAGTTTTGAATAAAGTTAAGAACTGACTAGACAGCTATCTGGAGGAAGGTAGATTTAGTCAAAACAAATAGTTGGTAGGCCTGAGGACAGAGAATATGCTGAATGTTCCAGGAGTAGCATGTAAAACAGGGTGGCTGGGGCAAAAGGAGCAAAGGAGAGTTGTTTGGGAATAAAGAAGGAGTGGTTATATTCAGGATATATTTCAAAGGTATAATGACAAACTTGGTAATATATTGGATATGGGATCTATGAGAAAGAAAAAAATTCAAAAATGACTCCACTGTTTTTGGCCTAGTCAACTCACAGATTAGAGTTACTATTTAGTGAATGGAAGAAACTGTAGGATGTACAGATTGAGAAGGTGGAATAAAGAATCAAGCATTCAGTCTGAGGCATACAAAGTTTGAAATGCCTATGAGACATCTGTTTTCAGATGTGCACCTAGCAGCTGAATATATGAATCTAAAGTTCAGAAGAAAGATTGGAGCTAGGATATACATTTGAAAGTTGTTAGGTACTAAATGGCATTTAATACAGGAAATGAATGTGTAGATAAAGAAATGAATTAGTCTGAGAACCAATGTTTGTAAACCTTAAACATTTAGAGTTTGGGAAGGTGAGAAGGAACCAGAAAGAGAGATTGAAAAGCAATATTGAGTGAAGTAGGAAGAGAATCTGGAGTGACTGAGTTTGTAAAGTTCACTGGAAAGGGTATTTCAGGAAGAGACTTAATGATTATCTCAAATGTTGCTCAAAGTCCAGATAAGATGAAAACAGGGAACGGACCAGTGGATTTATACTCTAGACATTTTGGTAACCAGAGTAGGAGGAATTTTATTGTAATGGTGTGAACCAAAGCCTGATTGGAATGGGTTTCAGGAATGATCTGAAGAGAAAGATCGCCTATGGAGCCCTCTTAAGGGGATTTATTCCAAGGGTAGAAGAGGTTGGGTGATTGCAAGAGAAAGATGTGAGGTGAAAGTCGGATTAGTTTTTAATGACTGCAGATATTCTAAAATCTGTATATAAATGGTTGAAATGATCCAATAAGTGAGGGAAATTGGTGGTGTAGGACATATAGACGCAGCTGCAGAAATGAGGGAACCTGGGTGTCAGAAACACCTGTGGAATATTTACCATTATATGATAAATGTAGGTACAACCTGATTAAAGGGCTGATTTTCTGTGATCTCTTTTCCTCTAAAAGTAAATATCTGATTGGATAGTTGATGTATAAGTTAACATTTTAATCAGAAATTTCTATGAGAGAGAAAAAAATCTTATTTATTATACATTGTGGTTGGTTATATTGGAGAAGGAAATGGCAACCCACTCCAGTGTTCTTGCCTAGAGAATCCCAGAGATGGGGGAGCCTGGTGGGCTGCCATCTATGGGGTCGCACAGAGTCAGACATGACTGAAGCGACTTAGCAGTGGTTGGTTATAGGTATATTGATGGACTATTTGTTATTATTGAGGTTTTCAACATATTCAGGAGACTGCTTACATCTCTTTTTGCATAATACTTACTTATTACCTGGAATAAAGCAATCCCATTAGCATTCTAATATTTAATAGCCTGTTCTATATTCGCTCTTCTGAAATGGCCAATAAGAAAAGTAGTAGAGAAAGTAAAGAGAAATAAAAGCTTGAAAGTTAACTGTCTGTCAATTATGAATTTTCTTTTTCAGAGGCGTTAGTTATCTAGAAATGTTAGAATAAAGGGGCTATAGTAAGGAAGCCTCTTGTTTATTGTAAACTGCATATTTTATTTTACTTTCATTTCAGTAAAATTATAAACTGCATATTTGGCTAACTTCCCTTGTAGTTCCGCTGGCAAAGAATCTGTCTACAATGCAGGAGACCTGGATTCAATCCCTGGGTTGGGAAGATCCCCTGGCGAAGGGAAAGGCTACCCACTCTAGTATTCTGGCCTAGAGAATTCCATGGACTGTATAGTCCATAGGGCTGCAAAGAGTCGAACACGACTGAGTAACTTTCACTTTCACTCTCAGGCTCTTTAAACTCATCTTACAAAACAGAGAAATGAGCTCAGAGCAAGAGTTGGTTTAGTTTCCATATCTAACATAAGAGATCTAGGGCAGAAGTATTGAATGGAATAAAATTTCAGCGTTTTAGTTTATGCATTCAACTTTAAGATTCTTTAGCTTGATTACATACATTTTTCTAGGTCTTGATGCTGTGAATAATAATTTTCTATATTATTGATCAGCAGTGAGAAAAAAACTTTTAAAATCAGCTGTGTCACTTAAATTATTAAAATTATAAAGATGTAAAAGGTATGTTATCTGATAGAACTTTTTAATAGTATTCGGACATTTAAAGTGTCCATGGTATTATACAGTGCATGGATTCTTCTATACATAGCTTGCTCATCCAGGAGTCTACTTTCTGCTGACCTCTGGATGTAACTGTAGGACAAATCATTTGAACTTTATTCATCTTCCTCTCTTTTCTACTGTGGCTGTTAATAAATAGCACTATCCTTCACAACTTTATGAAGCCCTCTCTCAGCAGTGAGATTTAGCTATGATAAATAGTTACCCTAAAAAAAGTTAATATTAATCTTGTTGGTATACTTTTCACTAAGGTATTCCTTCTCACCATGCCCATGGCCATCCTTACCTTCATGCCTTTTCTAATACTCTCCAAAAAGTAGTCAGAATTTCCGGATTGTCAAGGCCTTCAGAAGGATTTGTCCTCTGTCTGATGTTTCAACCTTTTCTCACTCTATTCCCTAATCACCTTGTTTGCCCAAGGGAAGTGGTCTTCTGTCCATGCTGCTGCTGCTATGTCACTTCAGTCGTGTCCGAATCTGTGTGACCGCACAGGTGGCAGCCCACCAGGCTCCGCCGTCCCTGGGATTCTCCAGGCAAGAACACTAGAGTGGGTTGCCATTTCCTTCTCCAATACATGAAAGTGAAAAGTGAAAGTGAAGTCGCTCAGTAAGTGTCCGACTCTTCGCGACCCCATGGACTGCAGCCCACCAGGCTCCTCCGTCCATGGGATTTTCTAGGCAAGAGTACTGGAGTGGGGTGCCACTGCCTTCTGTCCATACCATTTCCTAAACATGCTCTCAGCTTTCCTACCTCCATGCCTGTGCTCACACTGTTCTAAGAGCCACAGGTTGGAGATCAAGAGACATTTTCCTACTGATGTCACCTAGGGAAACTTTCCCACATCTTTGACTTTCTGAAATTCTGTGGTTATTGATGGACCATCTCAAATATCAGCTCACTTTCAGCCTCATGACCTTTCCTGGAATCGCCATCTTTGCAGTGTCTCTGTAATGCCAAACTAAAGCATTATCCTCATTTTAAAGATGACTAAACCGAGGCTCAGGGAGGTTTAATGATCTGTCTGCACCACAGAGCTAATATGTAGCATCCTGAGACACCAAAACCATGCTGTTTTAAGGCACTCAGCTGCCTTCTAAATGTTCTTTGACTGAATGAAGAAGTAAACGAATTTGTCATTTTCCATTTTTCTTAATTTAAAATCAGGAAGTACTTAATGGTGCTTCTCTGTGAGTAAGAAGTCTTGCAGGACTAGAGCAAAGTAGATTATTATTGACATGAACTGAAAAATGAGAAAATGTGAGAAATTTCTGAAGGGAAGCCAACAGTAAGGCCGTGTTGTTTGTGAAAGAAAATGAAATGAAAAGCAAATGTTTTCATCTTTTACTTATATGTTTTAATGATGCAGTGTGTGAAAATAACAACAACAATAAAAATAAATGTCTTGAAATAACCTAGAACAGTTATTAAGTGCTTCATACAAGGCAGACATTTTTGGATATTTTATATATTTGTTTTTTGTTGTTGTTTAGTCACTAAGTTGCGTCCGACCCTCTGTGACCCCATGGACCATAGGTCACCAGTCTCCTCCATCCATGGGATTTCCAAAGTAAGAATACCAGTGTGGGTTGCCATTTCTTTCTCCAGGGGATCTTCTTGGCCCAGGGATCAAAGCTGCATCTCCTGTGTTGGCAAGTGGGTTCTTTACCACTGAGCCACCAGGGAAGCCCCATTATATATATATTAACTTTTTATTTAGCCATTATGCCAGTTCCTCAAATTAAGTATCATCATAACTACTTTATGATTGAAGGAAAGGGAGCCAAAGAGATAAAGTCACTTGCTCTGGGTTAAGCATTAGTGTTACAATTGGAATTCAGAGATAAAAGACAGCAGCATGTACTCTATTGATTTAACTGAATAAGGACTATAGAGACAGAGGATATCATATTTTGAGGTTAATTTTTAATCATGCTTATATAAGTGGAGCGAGCTAAAGCTTTTAATGACACTAAGACCATGACTCCTAGTCCCTTATATTAAAAAACCAATATAAAAGCAGAAATAATATAATTCCAAAGAACTTCAAAAGTTGCCCAAATTCCTTTGCTAAACAAATCACCATTAAAATTGATAAATAACTGAATCACTTGACAAAATTAAGATCCCTGTCATCACTACAAAAACTTCCAAGTATTCAGTTGTAATAATACTTGATCTGAAGCAGAATATTTTACAATGTTTTAATATATGTGAAATGTAAGATGTCGACTTTCAGGGTTAATCCAAGCCCACAGACTGAATAAAATTAACTCCTGTGACCTTGAAACATTGGGCAAAATAAAAGCAGAGTTATTCTGCATGAGCCTAGTCTCTCTTTCAGAGAGCACCTAGTCAGATCACCAGGCAAATGTGTGGTGTTCTCCGATGGTTATCCAGCCCAGCTAGCCTTGCTTATGCCACGGCCTATTTGGTGGTGATCCTTTAGACTCAGTGTAGCTCCCATGTTGACAGAATTTGAAAATTTATGGTCTCCCTTTTATCATATAAATTAATCATGTTTTGCTGATACAATGTTACCAATTAAAAGAAAAAAATCTATTCAAAAAGTACTTTGATTTGATCACATTTAATTTAGTTCCTAATTTCTGAATTAAATCAAATTTAAAAGAATCTCATAAACTCATACTTGTCTGCAGTCTCAGACACTCTATTTGTACTATGCTTTTGATGTATTATTGCTTGATACTTTAACTATAATCTTGGTCACTGTGTTGACTTTACATACTTTCTTTCCAATGACCACACCAGTGGAGAACAGACTTGGCATAGGCATTGGGTATTTTGGTTTGAAAGATATGATCTGATCTGAGAAAGAGCATGTATAGTTTGGCTTTGAAGGGGCACTTAGTACTTCTACCAGCAGAATTTATCATAGCTCTTAGGGTTGTCTCTGAGAAGAGCCATCTGCCTGGGGATTTAAAACACGACTGTGGATGACTGAGGTCATATGGCATTCAGTTAATTTTTATTGGGGACCTCAGTTCTGGCTCATTTCCTCACTCTCTTGAGTGGCTCTAGTTTATTGCTTTTTCATGCTCCTGGTTTCCCAAAACTCATAATCCTAGAATCAATGTTACTTTGCCTCATAAACCTAATGGCCAAATGCTTGAAGAGACTCCACTAATTGTCACAGTGGATAGGCTTGGGAAGGTGTGTGAGGTCCCTTGTAGCTCTGAGCCCTGCAGAGAGGCCTTACCATCTCTGCTCTCAGTCTTCTGGGAGCCCATGTGAACGTGCCCCAAGCTAGCAATTGCCTTGCATGTTCAGCAATCATCTTTGAACTTCTTCTCTGTCAAATTATGAAACTTGTTTAGTATAGTCTTCATCATCTTACCAGCGTGTCTCAGCAGGACATTAAGATGTTAACAGAGAGCTTAAAAACATTCCAACTAATTAAAATACATTTACAGATTCCTTTTTTTCTTTCCCACATTCTTATTACCACTACTACCATATTGTCTTTAGGTGAATATTGTGGCAAGAAATTCCAATCGAATGATCATTCATTAAAAAATATTTTTTTCCACCAAAAAAGAGAGAGATGGAAGGTGAATGTTTTTTCAGACATAACTATGATGACATCAAACTTCACTTTAGAAATGCTAAAATGGAAAACAGTAGTTTGCTGGGGTGTTTTTGTTTTTATTTTTTTGCTTTACAGCCAAAAATTAAAACAAAAATTGCTATAAAGCAAAAATTTGGTAGTGGAAACCTGGAAAAGATATAAATTCTTAAAATTTTTCCTGAGGGATGTTATTAGGAATAATAAATTCATGAAAGTTCTCTTTGAATAAAAAAAAGCCTCATCTATTTTACATTACATTATTGTCCAAGACATTATCTTGTAATGTCCTGCAAAAACCTTTTGTTTCTGATTATCAGGTTCAGGAGACAGTGAAATTGTCTTGTAAGAATATATTTCAGCCTACTTAACTAGATATAATTTTACCTATTTCACTGAGGGAAAAACTAAGGAAACATGATGCTAAAGTTCAGGTCACTTAAAATCACTTCATCAGCTGTGTAAATAGCACATGCCTTTTTGCATTCATTCTTCATCTCCATTGCTATATGTTTCAATCAGATGTTCATTATTCTACCCTACTATTTGGATTCCTTAAATGCTAAAATGCCACATGAGTAGCGGAGAAATTTCTTCAGGCTTTTGTGTGGTTATTGTTGCTAAGGAAACCATTTCCTTTGCACTGCAGTGTATGGGACATCTGTGCCACGCTGAATCTGCTACAGAAAGACACAGAACATCAGGAATAGACAGTGAAAGGAGGGAAGAATGTAAAATAACAAAACAGGAAAAGTAATACAAGTAGAACTCCTTTTAAATAACATTCTGCCAGTTATATATATACATATATGGAGAAAAGTAAGTTATGTATGTGTAATTCTCAGCAACATGGGATGTATTTATGCCTGTAACTGCCACTTCTGGACTAGGTCCTTTTCTTCCCTTCAGTAAAACTCCTGGTGGCCCTTGCCAGTCTTATAAACCTCATCACAGCCATTATCACTTACCAGAGAAGGAAACAGTGACAGCGTTGCAGTGTTTGAGTCAGAATGCCTCTCAGACCCGGTGGTCTTCTAGCCTTATCCCCAAATCCTACCCCAACTCATGTCTTTTTTTTCCTCATACCCTCTCCCCAGGTAGCGCTAGCAATTAAGAACCTGCTTCCCAATGCAATAGATGTAAGAGACACAAGTTCAATCCCTGGGTCCAGCAGATCCCCTGGAGGAGGGCATGGCAACCCACTCCAGTATTCTTGTCTGGAGAATCCCATGGACAGAGGAGCCTGGCAGGCTACTGTCCATAGGGTCACAGAGTCAGACGTGACTGAAATGACTTAGCACAGCATATGTCCTCTTGCTTGCTTTTATGCCCTAAAGTAGTTTCTTTACTCCTACTTTAGACTTTCCCCTGCACCCTCCCCTGTCCTCCCCAGAATATTTATTTCTAGTAAGTAATTCATTCAATGATCTCTTTGCTTCCTGCCTTGAAATCTGACCATCCCCTGAGGATGCTGCCTGTTCTGCAGTCATTTCAAGAGAAGGCTGGCCATTCTGTCAAACCCCACAGTCCTTATGCTCAGAGGATGAAGAGCTGCTTTGTATCCCACCTCCTCTTCTAGGTGTTACTCTCCCATCCTGGCCTAAAACCTTGTCTTCTTAACAAACCCTTCTTGTCACTGACATTGACCTCTCACAGTTACCTGCCACCTTGTCAGTCCCTTTATTCAGTCAAATGTTGGAGCTCAAATTGCAGTCTTTCTTCATGTTAATCTAGGATATTTCTTCATTCATGTAAGTGACCTAGTCTCACAGTTACTAAACATTTTAACTCTGCTGTCTATTCAGTTTCAACCAACATGGCCAGGACTGTGAACTTGTTAACAACTTCAGAAGTCTAAACATGAGTCTCTCATGACCTCATTCTTACCACACATCCTTTTCCACCTCTCAGAAAACTCCAGCTCTTCATCTCAGTATCTCCTGGTTTCTCTGCTTTTCTCTCTCTGTTTCTATTAGTCCTGACCCCTTGGTGTTCCTTCACCTATCCCGAAGATTTTTTTATGTACCACTGTTGCTTCCTGAGTCTTTTGTTACCCCTCTGTGAATCCCTATCTTAATCTTGCTCCTTTGTTTTTCTGCAGCACCTGCCCAAGATTCCCAGCCTTGAGCATGTGCTACAGGATGCCTCATCTTTCACTGTGTCAGCTGAGTATTTAATGCTTGATAAAGTTGCCAGTTGATAGAACTTAACACTGATAAATCCAAGATTTTCATCCTGAGCCTCATTCCATGTACCACAAAGGCTCTATATTATCCTTGCTCAACATTCACTCTCTTTCTCCCAGATAGAATTTCCCAATCCTCTCAGAGGTAATCCATCCTTATAAGGAACAAGAGGATTGTGTAAAGGCTAAAGAAGCAGTTAGGAAGAAAATCAGTCAGTTCAATTGCTCAGTCATGTCAAACTCTCTGCGACCCAATGGACTGCAGCATTCCAGACTCCCCTGTCCATCTCCAACTCCCAGACCTTGCTCAAACTCATGTCCATTGAGTCAGTGATGCCATCCAACCATCTCATCCTCTGTTGTCCCCTATCATACTGAAAACCCCATGAACAGTATGAAAAGGAAGCAGTTCAGTTCAGTTCAGTTCAGTCGCTCAGTCGTGTCCAACTCTTTGTGACCCCATGAATTGCAGCACGCCAGGCCTCCCTGTCCATCACCAACTCCCAGAGTTCACTCAGACTCACGTCCATCGAGTCAGCGATGCCATCCAGCCATCTCATCCTCTGTCGTCCCCTTCTCCTCCTGCCCCCAATCCCTCCCAGCATCAAAGTTTTCTCCAATGAGTCAACTCTTCGCATGAGGTGGCCAAAGTACTGGAGTTTCAGCAGTTATCAAAAGGAAGAATAGGAATTTAAACGAAGATTTCACTATGTCTGAAAGCTAGGAAGAACTTTTGGTTGTATATTATTGTTGATGGTGACATAAGAATAAAGTTTTGTTTCCTAGAATACCTTTCTTTTGAGACAACTGAAGAATTGAATTTATATTTCTTTTCCAACCTTCACAATTTTCTTTATTTAAAAAGTTTCTAGATTAATACTTAAATCACAGGTTATTTTAGAACATGATCATTTACGTGTTCTATTGATTACTTTTTTATCACATCAAATTTGACATTTTTCCATGTCATTTTGTTCATTCTCCCTTGGAAACTCTATTCTTCTGTATGGTGTATGGCTTAAATTATCACCTCCAGAATATTCCCCCAAACCAATCTGCGACTCTCACCTCTCTTTTGAACTTCAGTCTCAAATGTCCAAATGTCAGTTTGACATATGCATGGGTAGTCTGCTGTCACTTCAAACTCAGCATGTTGAAAACTAATTTGTCTTACTGTCCCCCTCCAAATCAGTTGGATGATTTCCATGTTTCCATACGATGTACTTTATCCCAAGTTCAAACATCAGTGTTAGTTTTCATTTTCCTTTCTTCCTCTTTCGAGGATATATTTTCTTTTTTTGATGTCAGTTCTCTCACAATCAGAATCCCCTTGTTTATTCCTGTTCTGTGTGGAAGTAGCACATACCATTATCTCTCTTTTTTCATCATTCAAGCAGGAAACCCTTGGAGTAAACATTTTTATTCATTCCTTATTTACCAGTCTTTTTTAGTCTCTACTTTTTTTTAAATCACTCTCTTTCCATTTTCTTCCTTGCAACACTGTTGTTCAATATTGATGAAATTGGTCAAGGAAGATGGGATAGCAATGTATGTGTGTGTAGTTTTTACGTATATATGTAAAGTCATGTACATGTTATGATGAAGATTCTGAGTCACAGAGACAAGAATTAATACAAAAACTTAATGAGACAGATATACAGCACTTCAAGCTAGTGTTCGGAACCTTGAGTACTTTTGTATCTAGTAGGTTCCTTTTAAGCAGACAAGCTTAAGCTGACCTTCATACTTATGAGCACCAGCATGGGAAATACTTAATATCAGACCATATAGTATATGCTTTTTGACAATTATTCATAAATATCAAGTTTAAAAAATCACTAACTACTTAAATAAGCTCTATAACAGTACAGAAAACACCATTCGAAAAACTAATCTTTTCTCAACAGTACACTTATTAATAACCATTTCTATTTTTCTTTTTCTTCCTGAAATGTAAAGAATTTGTTAAAGGGGTGATCTCAAATTACTTAGATAATAAACCCTGTAGGATACAAGTCACCCTAGGGATAGAGAGAAGAAACTCCAAAAATAAACTTAAAACTGGGAAAAATTAAGAAAACAAACATATATATATATCTCTTTCCTGGACCCAACCATTATTGCTTTTGTTTCTGTTTTGTTTGTTTGTTTGTTTGTTTTTATTCAGATTCCAAGTTCCTGAAAGCAGAGCTGTAATCATGCAGATATTCCCTGTAATAACTTAGGGATGCTCACAGAGGCCTTCTGTCTATTATCAGAGAGCACAGTACAATTTATTGAGCTGCAAAAATGGAATGGGTCCCTCAAATTTAAAATTTGCATCATGTATAGTTAAGTGACTGCATAACAGCATCCTGCACATGACCGTGATTATTAAATGAATGACAGTTTAAAATCTTCCTGGTGTGCTGAAGGCTTTGCAGAAAACAAAGGAGTCTCAGAAGGTCTGTTGTTAGAATTGCTGCAAAAGCACACTGTATGATCACCCACATTGGGCCTTGATATGAAGCCACAGCTGGAAATATTACAATTATCTTCATACTTATGAGAATATAATTTTATTTTATGACCTCTTATGTGATAATATAGACCCAAAAGTCAGTGAAGGGACTAAAGAAAGAAATGCTGTAAATTATCACAGAGTTGCAGTCTGTCCTCCTAAAGTAGGGCTTTAGGTTGATTTCAGTGTTTCCAACATTTTGCAGAGTCAAGAGATGATTTTCATTGCCTCATTTGCTAAAAGCACATTTAAAAACTAACTTTAAAAGTGAGCCTTAAAATTCATTTTCTTTTTGTCAATTGTAAGTTTTTTAAGAAAGGTTATTGTCATCATGAATGATGCTAAAGAAATACTTGCAAGAACTAAAGCCATAAAACTCTTGTAAGAAAACATAGACAAAGCTCCTTGACATTGGTCTTGGCAGTGATTTTTGGGGGGTATGACACCAAATGCACAAGCAACAAAAGCAAGAATAAACAAATGGAACTACATCAAACTTCTTCACAGCAAAATAAATGATCGACAAAGTGAAAAACAACCACCTGAATGGGAGAAAATATTTGAAAATCATATTTTTGATAAAAGATTAATATCCAAACTGTATATGGAAGTCATATTAATACAACATCAGCAATAACAATAACAACAGCAAAAAAAATGATTAAAAAGTGAGCAAAGGAACTAAATAGGTATTTTTTTTTCCAAAGAAGATACATAACTGGGTAACAGGTACTTGAGGGACATTCACATCAAGTCATCAAGAAAACACAAATCAAAATTACAGTAAGCTATCATCTCATACCTGTTAGAACGGCTGTTATAAAATATCAAGAAATAACAAGTGTGTGTAAGAATGCAGAGTAACAGTTGTACACTGTTGGTGGAAATGTCAATTGGTTTAGCCACTAAGGAAAATAATAGAGTGGATCCTCAAAAATTAAAAATAGAACTAATATTTTTACTTAAAAAACCAAAGGAACTTTTTGGCCAGCTATGTATATGTACACACACACACAAAAAAAAAATTAAAAATAGAACTAATACTTTTACTTAAAAAAACCAAAGGAACTTTTTGGCCAATATGTATATGTACACACACACACACATTTTTTAGCCATAAAATGCGAAGGAAGTCTTGCCACATATAACAACAGAAATGTACTTTAAGGGCATTATTCTACATTAAGTCAGACAGAGAAAGACAAATACTGTATGATCTTATGTACATGTGAAATCTAAAAAAAAAACTCCTAGAATCAGAGTAGATTAGTAGTTGACGGGGGCAGGGGTTTGGGGGAAATGAGTGAAAGTGGTCAGTGGGTATATTCAGTTCAGTTCAGTTCAGTCGTGTCCGACTCTGTGACCCCATGAATTGCAGCATGCCAGGCCTCCCTGTCCATCACCAACTCCCGGAGTTCACTCAGAATCATGTCCATTGAGTCGGTGATGCCATCCAACCATCTCATCCTCTGTCATCCCCTTCTCCTCCTGCCCCTAATCCCTCCCAGCATCAGGGTCTTTTCCAATGAGTCACCTCTTCGCATGAAGTGGCCAAAGTGTTGGAGTTTCAGCTTTAGCATCATTCCTTCCAATGAACACCCAGGACTGATCTCCTTTAGTATGGACTGGTTGGATCTTGCAGTCCAAGGGACTCTCAAGAGTCTTCTCCAACACCACAGTTCAAAAGCATCAATTTTTCAGCACTCAGCTTTCTTCACAGTCCAACTCTCACAGCCATACATGACTCAGTTATAAGATGAGTAAGTTCTGGGGATTTAGTATGTAATATACAGTATAGGGGCTATAGGTAACTGTAGAGTGTTTATTTGAAAGCTACTAAGAGTAGATAGATCTTGGAGCTCTCAGCACACACACAAATAAAGATAACTGTATAAGATGATAGACGTGTTAAGAAACCTTACTGTAATAGCCACTTTCTAATATATACATATATCAAATCATCATGATGTACACCTGAAACTTATAAAATGATGTGTGACAATTATATCTCAATAATACTGAAGAAAAGAAATGCTTGAATCCAAAATAAAATCTCAATACTGTTTATGTTTTCTTGCTACCTAGGTTTTGATCACAAATGAACCAGAGGATGTATACACAGTTTGGGCACATTTACCTGGCATAATGTCCATATTTATTTTTAAAATGATGCTTGTTTTTTTCTTTCCATGCCTGATTGGTCTTATATGAGAATTCAGAACTATTTTAATGGCATAAACCTCTTCTATTCCAGTTATTTCAGGCCAACTTTATAACACAAAACAATTGCTAGTCATTTTGTTCACATATTCCGTATTTACATATTCATTTTTTCACATAGTCAAAATACTTATGCTAGGAATTTATTATATATATTGTTACTTTGTAAGAGATACTTAGATAAGACTATCTATATGAGATTATCTTTAAGTATAATATAATCAAAGAATTTGTATTTAAGTAGGAGAATTTAGTCATATAAACAATAAACTATTAAAAAAAGTGTCGTAAGTGTTTTAGGGATGTTCTAGAGAAGTTCAGTGGAGAGAGACTACCTTAATTTGCTGGGATGAAAGACTTAATGGATTCAGTGACATTTAAGCTAAAAATTTAAGATATTTTCCTTATTCAGGGATACTCAATTATATTTTAAATAAACAATAAGTAGTAAGTACACCTCTCCATTTGCACTGAAGTCAGCTCTGGGCCGAGTGAATAATTTTTAAGATTAAAAAAAGCTTCATTATTGCTTTGTACAAAAGGTAAAACATACGCAACTGAGTTAGGAGACCAGAATTTCACTCATTGTGCACCTCGGCAAGTCAGAATCCTCTAGATACCATCCTTCAGCTATGAAATAAGAGTCTTAGACAAGACAGTTTTCCACGTCCACAATGCTCGAAGTGGAGTCTTCCCAGTAGAGGAAGCATGACATTTCAGGCAGAAAGGAAAAGGGAGTGTGTTTCTATGGGGAAAAACCTTAAGACATGGAAACAGGAATGTGTAGTTATCTGGAGCATAGTGAGCAAACCATTCTGTCCTTAGTTCATCCCCAGAGCTATTGCTCTCCGAAATAACTTCCAATTATAAATCAAGAGCACTGCCTCTTCTTACTCTCCTCACTTCTACATATGATCCTATTTCAGTCTGCATCTTCAGACAATTACAAGCCTCCAATCCAAACATTCTAGGGGTGTTTAACAGCTTCAGATATGATAAGAAGCAATAGCCCAGAGTAAATGAAGGATTCTAGAGCTGAAGCCCACGAAATCAGTTCATGTTGGTGCTAACATGAGACTTCACACACACCACACACTAAGCTCAGTTTGTCTTCGGTGACTGTTGGGGTCAAGTTCATCAGCTAAGGGTACATGGCCCTGAGCAAGAAATTCGAAGACCTATAGTGATTATATCTCCTCTACTTCTGCCCTTAACCACAGATTGCCCTTCAGTAAGTCATTTGCTCTCACTGAGATTCAGATTCTCCACATTTCACTTGACAATGCTATTAATATCTTTTCTGCATCTTTCAGATATAACAATTTAATATATGTGAGGACTTTCTGGAAAAATACAAAGTGTTAAACAAATGTAAAGTGTCATTTGATTGAAAAACTTTCCAGATATGCTCACATATATTTAAGGCTTATGGTAATCACTAGATTTTCTTTTAAACATAGTAATAGATTTACTGATGTTATTGCAATGCTTTTATTAGATGAAGGCTTCTGCCCACCCACCAGTGGTTAGTGGGAAGAGTGGAAGTAGAGGTTGTAAAAGTATATAATAATGTGACAGAAATATGCAGGTAGAAATGACTGTTTAGATAACAGTATTTGGGGCTGAGTACTATAAAATGCTAAATCTAAGATTAGCCATTGATTTAGTATCCATCTATGAAAAATGTTTATTGACTTTCTCAAATGTGGTGATAGTTTTTTTTTTTCCTTTAACATCCTGAAATAATAATGTTCTGTGCTTTTATCAGCCAGTGGCAACATAAATAGGTAATAAAAACTCACTTCCCAAATGTAAATAGTAAGCTTCCAGATATCATTTTATCAACATCTCTATAGTGGTGTTTATAAATGTCTTTGGCCATTTAAATTTTGTAATAATGTCATCACATTTCTCACTGCAGTTTCATATATATAAACTGTTTTGTAGCCAGAGTAGTTAATTTTGCATGTTTATATATGCATCTGATATATATATATATATACATGCATACACATACATACATGTATACATGTATGTATGTATATATATATATATGGAAAGTTCCATGGACAGAGGAGCCTGGTGGGCTTCAGTCCATGGGGTCTCTAAGAGTCGGACACGACTGAGCGACTTCACTTTCATTTTTCACTTTCATGCATTGGAGAAGGAAATGGCAACCCACTCCAGTGTTCTTGCCTGGAGAATCCCAGGGACAGGGGAGCCTGGTGGGCTGCCATCTATGTGGTCGCAGAGAGTTGGACACGACTGAAGCGACTTAGCAGCAGCATACATACATGCATTCATATGAAATACATGTGAAATAATTTTCACTTAATGTATTCATATGTACACATATACATATATTCATATATTCATGTAACATTTCTGATAGTCATTTATTATATATAAAAATGGAAATATTCAGTCTAATAGATAACAGTGCTTCATTTCAGATCCAAATTTTATGACATGATGACTTAGATCAAACTGTTAGATTGTATTTGTATAAATAAATATAGAGAATATTTAGGTAGAAATTTTTTGCTCTGACTTTTATGATTAAGGAACAACAAATATTTAATAATTAAAGAATATCAGTTTAACATAACTAATATCTGAAGGTTGATACCATCTCTAAGAAATATACTTCTATAAAAATATGCAAAAACTATATAGCAGTCTCAAGATATCCACTTAATCAAAACCATTAATTTGTCAATCATGTTGACTACAGACTTTCAGACTTTGTATGCAATTCAGCCTATTTGGACAATTGTAAAAAACTGAATTCTTTATAAATGCTGCATGTAAAGTAAGGCATCGCCTATCAGAATGAAATGCATGTGAGGTTGTAGAGTTATTTATGGTTCACAAATATGCAACTGAAGCGTGATTATCTTAAAAATGTGACCAAGATCAAGATGGTACAGGATGGGGAACACGTGTATACCTGTGGCAGATTCTTGTTGATGTATGGCAAAACCAATACAATATTCTAAAGTAATTAACCTCCAATTAAAATAAAATTTATATTGAAAAAATAATCTAAAAAAAAAAATTTAAATAAAATTTAAAAAAGGATGGTGCTTGAGGCCCCATGGAGCACTTACACAAGATCTCACACAAGCCTTGTGGTCTGTTTATCATCTTCTCAAAGACAACTAGTTTTGTCTGTGTAATTATGACTAGTCTGCCTCCAAACATGTTTCCTTTCAACAAAAATGGAAGCATTTAAAAGGTCACCTTTGAATCAATACCTATGCCAAACTATCTTGCTCCTGGAGAACATCTCAAAATGCATTTCCACCAGTGATAACTTAGTACTTTCTTCATTATTATTTTTTTAAACAAAGGGGATACATTTTCAGGAATAGAAACAGAAAGAAGAAATAACCACAGATTTTACTAAGCAGTCACAACCTGGTAGAAACAACACTTCAGGACTGAGGTCAGATGCATCTTGAGGCTTGGCACCACACCTCTTCTTCCTGTGGGAGTATCCTCCACTGCCCCTGGGCCCACTGCCTTTCATTTTCTGGGCACAGATCAGATATACATAGTAGGGAGCAATGTGTCAGAGTAGATGAAATAAAAACTTCAGGTTTATTCAAGATCCAAACCCTGGGGCTTCCCTGGTGGTTCAGTTGTAAAGAACCTGCCTGCCAATGGATGGAGTCAAGAGTTCAATCCCTGGCCCAGGAGAATCCCGCATGCTACAGAGCAACTAAGCCTGTGCAGCACAACTACTGAGCCTGTACTCTGGAGCTCGGGAGCTGCAACTACTGAAGCCTGCAACAAGGGAAGCCACCGAAATGAGAAGCCTGGGTACTGCAACTGGAGAGTGGCCCCCGCTTGCTACAACTAGAGAAAAGCCTATGCAGTACCAAAGACTCAGCACAACCAAAAAATAAAGGAATGAATAAAATTACTTTAAAAAAGGAAATTGTTTATATGAGCAAAATTAGATGCTGCGCAAGCCTGAACCATCCAAGTAATATAGTATTCCTCTTCCACAGTAAAATGAAGCTTCCACATATTACTATTCCAAAAAATAATAATTTTAAATCTTATCTCTGCCACTTAATAGCTATGTGATTTGAGGCAAAGTAATTAACTCTGCGAGCTTGGTTTACTGGTCTGTAGAAATGCCTATGTAACAGAACTGTTGAGTGTCTAAACCAATGTGTATAACACATAGGGCAGTGTCTAGAACATATAGGAGCTGAATACTTAGTAGCTATAATGAGATAATCTAACTTATATTTGGATTGTTTAGTATGATTTGCCCACAAAGGTCCATATAGTCAAAGCCATGGTTTTTCCAGTAGTCATGTATGGATGTTAGAGTTGGACCATAAAGAACGCTGAACACAGAAGAATTGTTGCTTTTGAGCTGTGGTATTAGAGAAGACTCTTGAAAGTCCCTTGGACTGCAAGGAGATTAAACCAGTCAATCCTAAAGGATATCAATTCTGAATATTCATCAGAAGGACTTATGCTGAAGCTAAAACTCCAATACTTTGGCCACCTGATGTGAAGAACTGACTCATTAGAAAAGACCTGAGGCTGGGAAAGATTGAGAGCAGGAGGAGAAGGGGACGACAGAGGATGAGATGGCTGGATGGCATCACTGACTCTATGGACATGAGTTTGAACAAGCTCTGGGAGATGGTGAAGGTCAGGGAAGCCTGGCATGCTGCAGTCCAGTGGGGTCACAGAGAGTTGGGCACGACGGAGTGACTGAACAACAACATAATGACATAATCTAACTCTTATTTGGATTGTTTACTCTGATTTTCTAGAGACGGAGTTTTAATGAAAGCAGGTATTATTTTATTTCTGTAAGTACAAGTTTTCCTTCCACCAGTAACGTGTTATGACAGAGATCTCCAAGTTACTTATTTATTTGAAGGACAGTTACTTTTACCTCAACTGACATTCCTGTCGAAATCAGTTCTAATAGGCAACCAAGTGGCATTTTCAGGGTGACCTCAAACATTTTGCATAATCATCATAAACATATTTCTTCCACTTATGAGAAAAATTAGGATAGTGTGGATAGTAATATGGGAAATTTTTAAGGGATTAACTGTAATGAGATCATTACAATAAAGCAATGAAAAATGTTTATGTAGTCAAAGTATATCATAATTGCAAGACTGGTTGTTAATAGATGGGTATGCACAGATTTTGCTGCCTTATAAAGCCTGAGTTGTCGCCTTTGTAGGAAAAAGGACAAGCCTGCCCTCTGGAATGCGTTTTGTCGTTTGTTACGTCTAAAGTCACCTCCCACTCTCCTTCTTTATGTGAAACAGCTAAGACACCTTCCTTCCCTACCATGTTCTCCAAACTTTTTTTCTTAATGTAACCAAGGTTTGAAATACGATACACTTGCTATCTACTTATACTTTTACTACTGAGATATAATAGAAAATACATATGTTGGTCTCTACCTTCAGCCCCCTGGCGCAGAGCTCCTGAAACCTTTGTAATTTCCAGGTGATAATATCACTGTGGTGGTGATTTAGTCTCTAAGTCATGTCCTACTCTTGCGACCCCATGGACTGTAGCCCACCAGGCTCCTCTGTCCATGGGATTTCCAGGGTGAGAATACTAGAGTGGGATGTCATTTCCTTCTCCAGGGGATCTTCCCTATCCAGGGATCAAACTCAGATCTCCTGCATTGCAGGCAGATTCTTTACTGACTGAGCCAGCAAACCTCTTTTGCTCTATTGAGGCAACTCTAGGTGGGCTCCTGAATGACTCCCAGATGAGTACCAGTCACCAGAAAGCCCAGACCATGATTAAAAGCTGCTGATTTTCAACCCCAACCCCACAAATCTCTTGAGAGGTGAAAGGAACTATAAATACCCTTTTTAAAGATATGGTAACTCTTAGCTGCTGCTGCTGCTGCTGCTAAGTCACTTCAGTCGTGTCTGACTCTGTGCGACCCCATAGACGGCAGCCCACCAGGCTCCCCCGTCCCTGGGATTCTCCAGGCAAGAACACTGGAGTGGGTTGCCATTTCCTTCTCCAATGCATGGAAGTGAAAAGTGAAAGTGAAGTCGCTCAGTCATGTCCAACTCTTAGCGACCCATGGACTGCAGCCCACCAGGCTCCTCCATCCATGGGATTCTCTAGGCAAGCTAGTCCATTTAAATGACATGTTAAAAAAAAAAAAAACATACAATACAAATTACGTAGGTTACTTAAACACAATTGAGAATTCTAAAACTAACCCCTTCCCAAGCATGGCTTGACTAAATGATACTAAGTAATTCTTCTGCAGTTTTCTACCCTTCTCTTCATGGCAACATCACCTGCAAGCTAGGTCTTCTTAAGGTGGGTATAAACGTTTGCTGCAAGCTGGATTACATAGCTTCCTTTTTTAGTACAATAAGGGGACTTCCCATAACAGATGAATAAACTGCTTGTATGCTAAGTCATTTCAGTCGTATCCAACTCTTTGCAACTCTATGTACTGAAACCCATGGAGGCTCCTCTGTCCTCGGAATTCTCCAGGCACAAATACTGGAGTGGGTTGCCCTGCCTTTCTCCAAGGGATCTTCCCAACCCAGGGATCGAACCTGCATCTCTTATGTCTCCTGCATTGGCAAGCAGGTTAGTTACTACTGCAGCTTCCCTGATAGCTCAGTTAGTAAAGAATCCACCTGCGATTCGGGAGACCCCAGTTCAATTCCTGGGTCAGGAAGATCCACTGGAGAAGGGATAGGCTACCCACTCCAGTATTCTTGGACTTCCCTTGTGACTCAGCTGGTAAAGAATCTGCCTGCAATGTGGGAGACCTGGGTTCGATCCCTGGGTTGGGAAGATCCCTTGGAGAAGGGATAGGCTACCCACTCCAGTATTCTGGCCTGGAGAATTCCATGGACTGTGTAGTCCATAGAGTCACAAGAGTTGGACACAACTAAGCAATTTTCACTTTTTTTTTTTTTAAACCACTAATGCCATCCTGGGAAGCCCAATGAATAAACTGCTTCACTCTAATTGGACTATCCTGAATTGATTGTTGCCACTAGGAGATTACCATTTACTAGTTAATGTATTAGACTTACATAGAGCAATGTCACACATTTTGAGTGTCAAAAAAATTTAATGATATATGCAAAAAATATATATATACCATTTAAATTTCCTCCTATCTCCTTATAGATTTTAAGACCATCTTATCCTCCTTTACACCATGCTCTTACAAACTTTTACAAACCAACCACAAATTCCCACTGCTATTCACAGAAATTACCTAGAGCCCACAGTTTTGGGGTGGGCAATTTGTACTTGTTCTGCTGTTGACTTGATTTCAAACACTGCCATTGAACTTGCTTTTGCCCCTTTGGATTTGTTGCTTGTATGTGCCATGCCCAGCATTTGAATCTTGCTTCTGCCAGTAGATTTTGGCTTTGTGTTCCACTTTGGCTCAGGGCACCCCAGCTGGATCAGTCCTGAGGTACCCCCACCTTCTGTAGTGTTTCAAATACAAGTAATCTGTGCCTTCCTCATTGTTAGCTGAGATGAATCATAGACATACAGCTTTTAAAATAAGCAGTTACAATATGGCAGCCACACAGCCCTTTTTATCAACCAAAACGCCACACAGTTCCTTTGTAGTATCTCATTTTAACCTTTACAACTTCTTATAAAGGTTGCTTTTACTGTCATGTTGGCCTACATGTTTTTATGTAATGTATTTCAGAGTTAAACTAAAAATCTCTACTAAAAATCTGTGGCTAGTTTCTTTATACTTTTTAGGTTTGTTTTTCTTCAAAGCAAACTGTCAAATCAAAGTGCTCAAAGCAAATAGGCCTTTTATTTCATTGACAGTGCAAACATAAATTTCCAGAAACCAATTCCACTTGGCTTTTTGGAACGTATTTTAAACTTTCATATAATCCAGTTCAAGCTCAAGGGTTAGATGGGAAGTAACTCTCTTAGAGTCTCATGAAAGCCTGGAGATTTCTTTCTTAGGATAGTCTCCTCATAATTGTCTCCTTTGGAGGCTGACATGCAGTAGGAATATTACTTATGCATGTGACCAGATTATCCATGCTGGAAATATAATTCAGATGCAAAGTAAGTGTAAAGAGGAACATTTTAACTAAGTAAGCAAGCATGAGACCCTGTAAAGTAGTGCAAAAGCAAGACATCTGGCTTGACAACAGATCTTGTGGAACAGACTCAGAAGTTTTCATATGCTTATGTAATGTGACTAGTCTAGAGAATTTTAGAGAGTATGGTTTCAATGGAAATGTACCAAAATGAGACTGGGTAAAACTCTTATTTATCTGGGGAATCAACATTGTGAGATTTAGGTATTAACAGTTGTCTGTCTGTCCATCTTATTCCAGGAGTAGATTTTAGAATATATAGAAGAAACGTGTACTTTACATCTTTCTGGTTAACCTTCATAGTATTGTTTTTCTTGACTGAGCTTTTGAAATGTATAGAACAGCCCTAAATCCAAGATCATTCTCTTTGAGGTGCACCTGATGTACTAGTACCCTATTGCCAGTCAGTGAAGGTGAAAGTAGCTCAGTCATGTCCAACTCTTTGCAACCCCATGGACTATCCAGTCCATGGAATTCTCCAGGTCAGAATACTAGAGTGGGTGGCTTTTCCCCTCTGCAGGGGATCTTCCTAACCCAGGAATTGAACCAGAGTCTCCTGCATTGCAGGCAGATTCTTTACCAACTGAGCTATCAGGGAAGCCAGTCAAGTGGAGCATTAAACGCTTTATCAACTGAGTATCACATAGAGTTGATTCTCTTATGAAAACACGGGTATCAGAAAACAGGTGCCAGAAAAAGACGTCTTCTAAGTTCTACTCAGAATGAAGTCAAGAGTAAAACTCTAGGGAGGACAAAATCAAGATTCCCATCAGAAAATGAATTTTAGTTCATGGTATGCATCTGGTCCCATCACTTCATGGGAAATAGATGGGGAAACAGTGGAAACAGTGTCAGACTTTATTTTTCTGGGCTCCAAAATCACTGCAGATGGTGACTGCAGCCATGAAATTAAAAGACGCTTACTCCTTGGAAGGAAAGTTATGACCAATCTAGATAGCATATGCAAAAGCAGAGACATTACTTTGCCAACAAAGGTCCATCTAGTCAAGGCTGTGGTTTTTCCAGTAGTCATGTATGGATGTGATAGTTTGACTGTGAAGAAAGCTGAGAGTCGAAGAATTGATGCTTTTGAACTGTGGTGTTGGAGAAGACTCTTGAGAGTCGCTTGGACTGCAAGGAGATCCAACCAGTCCATTCTAAAGGAGATTGGTCCTGGGTGTTCTTTGGAAGGAATAATGCTAAAGCTGAAACTCCAGTACTTTGGCCACCTCATGCGAAGAGTTGACTCATTGGAAAAGACTCTGATGCTGGGAGGGATTGGGGGCAGGAGGAGAAGGGGACGACAGAGGATGAGATGGCTGGATGGCATCACTGACTCGATGGACGCAATTCTGAGTGAACTCTGGGAGTTGGTGATGGACAGGGAGGCCTGGCGTGCTGTGATTCATGGGGTCACAAAGAGTCAGACACGACTGAGTGACTGAACTGAACTGAACAAACATGTAAATGGGTACTTATGAGTGGATTTAATGTCTAAATTGGCATTATTCTGTCTAGATATAACAATGTTTCATAGGCCATAAGAAATTTACAATAAGTTTTGCAATTTGGTAAAATTCCAGTTAGTCTTTTTTACCTTATATGTCATCTCAATAACAAGATGTCAGCATCTTTCAGCCAGGATCACCAGGAATGCACCTATAGTTGAACAAAGGTGAGTTTACTGATTTGTTGCAGTGAGGGAGGGCACACACAGTAGGAAAGTGTGGGACTCCTCAGGAGGGAGATTTAAAATTTGGCTTTGGGTTAGGTGAATATAAGGAGGACTCAAAGAAGTGGGACTTTTCTCTGGACTGAATGCTGTGAGGAAGCCGGGATCATTTTCTGATTGGCTATCTAAAGAACCCTTATCTAGAATGTGAAAGGATAAAGCAGGGCCCATGCTGTCACTGGGAAAGACACAGCAGAGGGTAGTCTTATTTTTCCATTGATCCATCATAGTCCCAGAGTGGCTTTGTCTGAAGTTGGTGTTCTGTGAAATTGTTGATGTTTGACAGGAGAACACCAGGGCCCAGGTGTGAGTGCCAGGCTAATTCTAGGAACATGGTCTAACTGATAGTTCCAGGTTAGCCTTCATCTGTCAGCTTTCCTCTTTATTAAAATCCAGGAGATGTGTCAGTCTGGGCCTCCAAAAGTGGAAGTCTGTTTTTCTAGGACAAAATGGTACTAAAATTATTTTAAGTTCATTAGCAATGTATTTATAGAAAATGAGAGGAGAAACCCTTTTTTTGAATTAGTAGAGATTTAAATGATCCATGGATATTAAAAGGGCACATAAAATTTGAAAACCACCGTGCTTTTCTTAGAAACCTCATCTTACAAGTTGGACCAAAGGTGAATTCTTTCTACCTAACTCAAGTTTTATTTAACAATTGGATAATATGCAAATGAAAGAAGAAAGTGATAGCCCCACTCTTTCCAGTACTATTAAAACAATGTCTCCAGCACCATGTCTGGTTCTGTTCAATACTACATTTTAAGAATAAAGATATAATAGTAGTCCTGGAGTATCTGAAGATCTATCTTGTAGATTAACCTTTAAGCTTATTCTATTCTGCTCCCCAAATCAGTATTATTAGTTATGTAATAGGGAACAAAGATATCTGTTTAGCAAAAAAAAAAAAAAAAAAAAAAGAAATGTCTTATAATTAAGAGTGATCCAGAAATGGAATGCTTAATTATATAGTGAACATAAAACACTGGAGTGCTAGAAACAGGCTGAATGAACACTGGAAAAGCAAAGCTAACTTGAGTATGTAAAATGAAAGTTTAGATTACCCTTCTGACTCCAAAGACAAAAATCAATAAGCCAGAGAAAGAAGTTGAGAAGTCAGCCAATTACCATGAGCTAGAGCAAGTTAAAGGCCTTATGTGAGTCAGGGTTCTCCAGAGAACCCAATCCTAGTTGAGAGAAAAAAAAAAAGCAGCAGCTCAAAAGATTGAGCAATCTGTTCACCAGTTCCTAAAGTCAGGCCTTTGAAAGGTATTCTCTATTGGGCATAAAATTAAATGAACTTGATACGTGGGCAGAAACTCTGCCTTTTTTTAATACTTTCAAGTCTAGGCAATAATAATAAGATTTATGAATTATTTAACCATGACTGCTGCACGATGTTGAGTGCTATGCAAAAGTATGCAGCGTCTCATTTTCTGTCTTTGCAACAATCCTTTGTGGAAGGTGCTATGATTTATTATCACTGTTTTATAGATGTTATTACATGCTCAGAGTTACACAGCTATCATGTGGCAGGGCCCAAGTTTGAACCCATGTTTGTCTGAGTCCATGGGTCAAGCTTTTATTCTGGGTTATTGCTCCTGGGTAGAAGGAGAGAAATGAGGCCCTACAACAACTGGCATGATAAAGGACTGTTCTTTTGAAAGGGTGTAGGGGCCCACAGCTGTTGATAACATTCATAATCAAGCATAATCAAATGTTTGATTTTCTAAGCCTAAAGGAAGGCCAAGATCACACGAAGCCATAATTGCAGATTTTAGCATGAATAGAAAATATAATTATACTTTCAGGCTTATATATCTTTAAATTTTTCTTTAATTCAGAGCTTTATGTTTTGATATTATTAGGCGAACTGTGTGGGAGTGGTTCTCACACATTCAGTTATTTTAAAATCTGATATGTAACCCAGTGATCTCAAGGAAAATTTGTACTGGAAGTAATTGTAGTAGTGGTGGTGATAGTAATAATAGTAGTTGTTGTAAAAGTAACAGAAGGAGTATTATTAGAAGAACTATTATGAGAAGTATTGATAGTAATAGAAATCAGTAGCAGGCAACCATGAAGTACTTGTTCAAAATACTATGAAGTACTATGCCAAAAAACTTCATGTTCATCTCATTAAAGGTTCAGAATAGTTACGCAAAGTTGGTCTTACCATTTTTTTTTAAATACAAACACTAAATATTAAATATGGACTCAGAGAATTAAAGGAACTTGCTCAGCTAACGTATCTTGCTGACTTGAGAGCCGTTTATGAAAACTTTGGATTTCCAGACTTTTTATTTGGAAATTTGAATAGGGCGATAAGATGTGTGTTGGAGAAAATGTTCAAAACATCATTGGAATGTGGGGATTTATTTTTAGAATAGAAGCCTGTATTTTAGGGAGCAGCTCTACTTCAGACTGAATGTTGTATTAATACCATAAAGTTAATGCCTTTTAGATTTTTTCTTTGGGAGACTGTAAGTTACTGTACAGTTCTTTGGGAGACTGTAAGTTATTGTAAACATTCATACAAATAAAATAATAACCTAAATTTTAAATATATCCCAGCTTTAGCCTTATGTTGACTACAGTTAATGAAATGTAGTAAATAGCAATATGTTCTACACAAAACCACTTTAAAAATTGGTCTGTTTCATTTTGTGGCTAGTTTAACAGAGTGAACAAAATAATCTTGTCATTTACTTGACCATCAATGCCATTAAATAGTGTTTTAGCAATTTACTGCTGGTTAATGATCCAGGGCATCATAATAGCTCTTCAGGTCTGTCAGGTAAACACAATTTGTTTAAACTAGTGTTGCTTGAGAGTAAGATTACTTAGCATGACCTAATTTAGCGTAAGATGATAAAGACATATACTTTCAACTTAACCTCAATTGAACTCAAAAGGAATACCACATTGGATCCCTGCCCTCTCGGAACCTAGTTTAAGAGAGATGCTAAGACAATAAATAGGCAGGCGGGTTTTTAAGTGGCAACATCAGCAATGCCAACAGCTGGGATACTAGATTATGAAATTAACATACAGAAACAGTATTCAGGTCTTTATTTGTGTCATTAACATATGTTTATAGAGTACACTTTGTGTTCAGTGAGCAGCTGTACAACGTGTCCTCAAGACGTATTGCACTCCTCAAACTTCATTGTGCATCTGGATTGCCTGAAGATGTTAAAATGAAGATTCTGAGTCAATATATCTGGAGTGAGCTTGAGAATTTGCAATTTTAATGAGCCTTTCGGTGATGCTGATGCTGTTGGTCTTTAGATCATGCTTTGAGTTCAAGAATCTTAAGTTATTTTAATAAAATTTCTTCAGCATTTCTCATTAAAATCTGTGCTATCTTATGTAAACATAAGCATGGATGTTTTTAGAGATGGTAGTTATGTATAAATGTAGTGCCACTTTAAGAATGATAAACTCTTGGACTTCCCTGGTGGTCCAGTGCTTAAGACTCCTCACTTCCACTGGAGGGGGCATGGGTTCCATCCTTGGTCAGGGAAGTTCCACATTCCCCATGGTACGGCCAAAAAACAGATAAACTATCAGGTGAAAACTTCTTGACATTTGCCTGAAAACTTTTGGCTGGTCCCATCTAAAAAGACCATTTTTAATGGCTAGGAGGTGGTGGAGTATCTCCTTTCAGTCAATGTCTTGACTCCTGTCAAAACTATCCACCTTGGGGCATGAGGTAATCACAAATTCCTGACACAGATACCAGTCTTTTAGAAATTACACTGAGATCACCAATTCATTTTGTTGAACAGCTGTCTATCAGTAATAACTTTTAGTCACTACCAGTTTAGTCCAAATTGGAGTCATTGACATTTGGGTGAGAAGTTTCATATTCCATTTCAAGTTCCTGGAACCATTAAAGGCTCCTGTTGGAAGAGTTATAATTCATGAATTTCAGCATACTGCCTCCAGCCCAAAGCACAGTGATTATTTCCTGAAACTTACAAGACTATTGTTTGCTCATGACATGAATGTAAGAAAATGGTATAAGGACTTGCTTTGGATTACTTTTTCTTCTAAGCAGTGCTTCAATTGATTAGTATAAAATGTGCACGGGCATTTAAACTAAAATGTTCCTGGTCCATGTTCTTCATCAGTAGTCATTTTTACAATGGGGCTTCCAAATATGAAATTAGCTTTCTTTTCTGGAACCAAGAGGATTGTTGGGGAAGATTAGAGACGTTTGAACCACTGTAGAAGAGAAATTTTATGTGTTCTCCTCTTGTTATCACCATAACAGAGACATGAAGTAATGGGGAAGAGATGGTAAGCTGGTCCTGTGATATTGTTTTCCCTTAGTGTTCATTCCTGTGAGGTAATCATCTAAATTATAAGGATTTGGTCTTTTATACAGAGGAGAGAACCTGATCCAAATGGCCCTGTAAAAAGGAAATTGCTGAATGAAGTCATTATTCTAATTAGCATTTATGCCCCTGTGTTAACAGTATACCTTTTTGAAATATGACGTTCAGTACATTCCAGCCCACCACACTGAGTCGTAGTAGCCTGAGTGCCAATTTTAATTGTCCTTTTAATAACAATTTAGACAGATCGACTAATAGAGTTGTGTTATTAGATAAATGCCTCTGATAACAGGGGAAAAAATGTCATTACAGGGCTGGATTGAATAGCTCTTCACTGTGATGAACAGTAAACTATCAAAGCCCATTCAGTCATGAGGCCTACCTACCTATTCAGAGTTCCTTTTCTTGTCTATGTTCATATAAGAAGTATCATTCTTTAACTAGTGAAAACTGTTCAGTGAAGCTTTCTATCCTTTTCCTAAATGATTTTTTTCTATATGTGGATCAAATTCCATACCATTGACCTCCCAAACCCTCAGATTCTGTAGCGTTGAATTCTTAAATTCTGCAGTTTTAAGATTGTCAGTTTTGGCTTGGGAAATCATTTTGATTCACTGTGGTTTCTGCATGAATAATTCAGTTATAACAATACCCAATGTCTGTCAGTAAACACACACACACACAGATACCCCTTTCATCCAGCCTCCAAACCATCTCCCATGTTTCGTGTTCTCTTCCAAATCTGTTTCCACACAGCACCAAGGATGAATAACCTTTAGAACCTTAAAATCACATTTCCCCTCTGTAAAACCTTAACAAATCCCTTGACTTGACTGACAAGGCCCTATAGGATCTGCTTCCTGCCTTCTCAGTTGAATCCTGCCCCTCTCCTCCACACTTATTATTACAGGAAGTTCTTTCTACCCTGTCAACTTTACTCTTGTTATTCTTCAAAATATAACCCTCTTCTCCTGGCTTTTCATATGATAGCCACATTCTCATCCTTCTGATCTCAGTTTAAATAGTACCTTCTCAGACCTTTTCCAGAGAAGGCGATGGCACATCACTCCAGTACTCTTGCCTGGAAAATCCCATGGACGGAGGAGCCTGGTAGGCTGCAGTCCATGGGGTCACGAAGAGTCTGACACAACTGAGCGACTTCACTTTCACTTTTCACTTTCATGCACTGGAGAAGGAAATGGCAGCCCACTCCAGTGTTCTTGCCTGGAGAATCCCAGGGACGGCGAAGCCTGGCAGGCTGCCGTCTACCGGGTCACACAGAATCGGACATGACTGAAGTGACTTAGCAGCAGCAGCAGCAGAGCTTTTCTGCCCATCCTACCTAAAGTAGGTTTCTCTGTTGCCCTCTCTTAATCACTCTGGCGTGTTCTTTATTCATTTCATTTATCTGATTAATTTTTAAAGTCTTTTCTCCTCTGGTTTCCTGAGGACAATTGCTTTATCTGCATTGCTTATTTGCTGGGCACATATTAAAGGCTTCCTTTGTGGCTCAGCTGACAAAAAATCCACCTGCAATGTGGGAGACCTGGGTTCGATCCCTGGGTTGGAAAGACCCCCTGGAGAAGGCAATGGCTACTCACTCTGGTATTCTGGCCTGGAGAATTCCATGGACTATATAGTCCATGGGGCCACAAAGAGTCGAACACGACTGAGTGATTTTCACTCACTTTCGCTTAATTAAATGCTCAATTAATGAGTCAGTATCTATGTTTGAAAAATTGTGTGTTGGGGACTGGTTATTCCATAGACCAGTGGTGGACAGTCTGCATCCAGTGGGCCAAATCCACTGCAACATCTACTTTTGTACTGTTTGAAAAGTAAGAAGAATTTTTATTTTAAATCATATAAAAATCAAAAGAATAATATTTGCGTCACATGAAAATCATATGGTATTGAAATTTTAGTATCCATAAATAATATTTTGTTACTGGTGGTGGGCAATCTACATCGAGTGGGCTAAATCCACTGCAACATTTACTTTTGTAAAGTTTGCAAAGTAGGAATAACTTTCATTTTAAATTATATATAAAAATAATCAAAAGAATAATTTGTGTCACATGAAAATTATATGATACTGAAATGTTAGTATCCATAAATAATATTTTGTTGGAGCACAGCCACACCTCTTTACCTGTGTTCTATCTGTAGCTACTTGCATGCTACAACTGCAGAACTGAGTAATCATGACAGAAACCACATGCCCAAAAAAAGCCTAAAATATTTATTTTTTGGTTCTTTATAAAAAGATTTGCTAAACCCTAACATAGATAAGTTTCATATCAGAAAATTAATAATAAAAAACACCTTGAGTCAGTTGAGTCAGTTCTAATGCGGTAGATTAACCTAGAACCTATTATTCAGAGTGAAATAAGTCACAAAGAAAAAGATAAATATTGTATTCTAATGCATACAAACAGAATCTAGAAAAATGGTACTGAAGAATTCATTTACAGGGCAGCAATGGAGAAACAGACATAGAGAATAGACTATGGACATGGGAGAGGAGAGGAGAGGATGAAATATGTGGAAAGAGTAACATGGAAACTTATAATACCATATGTAAAATAGATGGCCAGTGGAAATTTGCTGTATGACTCAGGAAACTCAAACAGGGACTCTGTATCAACCTAGAGGGGTGGGATGCGGAGAGAGATGGGAGGGAGGTTCAAAGGGGAGGGGATATATGTATACCTATGGCTGATTCATGTTGAGATTTGACAGGAAACAACAAAATTCTGAAAAGCAATTATCCTTCAATAAAAATAAAAAACACCTATGTTTGGCAGCTTTTTATAAAGACTATTTTCAAGGAAAAAGAATGATAGGAGATCCTAAAATAGTCTACTTGAATCCTTCTTATGCTGGCCTGAGTTGTAAAATCTAACTCGATTTTACGTTGAGTAAATTGACTCCCATTTTACACTGAGTAGTTGACTCCCATTGAGGCAGTCCTCCGAAGCTGTGGTTCTCAGATATTGACATATAGCAGAATGACATGGAGTGACCCACGCCCAGAAATTCTGATTAGGAGATGGAGGGTAGGGCCTGGAAGTTTGTATTTCTAATAAAATTCAAAGTTAAATAGTGATCAGGGTTGCATCCTTCTTTACAGGATGTGAGTGTCCCATCAGTGTAAGAAATCATGTACTCAGTATTGGCCATGCGCCAGTTTTATTCTAAATGCTGGAAAACAAAGCTAAATAATGAATGACACCTTTTGAGAAGCCAAAGTTTTAGTGCTATGTAGACATTGAATAAATAATTACAATGAAATGTAAAAGCTGTACTGTAACAAGAGGTATAAACAAACTCTGATAATGGGCACCAATAAGCACCTGAATATTTGTGAAAACTTTCAAAAAAGGAAATTAAGACGTAAAGAATTTTATAATGTTTCAAGAGGAAAAAAAAAAAAAAAAGCTTATTGACAACCCACATTGTCTTCTAATGAAATCCTGAGAATCAGGAGTAAATTTAGAGCTTCTGTCCAAAATTTCTTATTTCCAGGGTAAAGAAGGGGAGGTCATCATGAAAAGACTAACAGTTCGTTAGGCAAGTCGCTAATACTAGTTCCTACCTAAACATCATTTTGTTTCTTCGGTTTTGGTCTTTGAAACCTAACTGATTATCATTTTTGTCCCAACACCTATCACCTCCTAAAAGCCCACGCTGCCATGTTGCACCCCTTCCATAGACCCCTCATTGACCTCACGACTTTTCTTCTTGCAGCTTCTAATCCATTCTACTTGCCTGGCAGTCTGCTTCAAAACAATCTGTCATTTACAACCTTCTTGTCACATTTTTAAAGTTAACCTAAAACTTGAACAAAACCTTTAAGGCTCCATGTAATCTCTAACCTCAGGACCAATCCCCCCACCTTGTTGTTGGCACCAAGCACACTGTTCTTTTAATTTTTCTAAGGAACCATTCTTCCTCAAGAGCCAGGGCTTTTGCACATGTATTCCTTTAGCCTAGAATGCTTTTCCTGTACATCTTGAACCTATACCAGACTCTACTCACCTTTCTAATTTCAATTTAGACATCAGTGCCACGGGAAGCTAGCCTTTCACTAACTCTGCACCTGTCGCCACTGTCAGAAGCAAGAAATGGCTAGTCCACTCTGGTTATCAGTCTGGAAAAAAAGACCCTATTACTGTAGTAAATAGAGTGTGGGAAGAGAAGTTATTCATTAAATTAAACCTGCCATCAAATATACCTCCAGTTGGTTTCATTTCATCAAAAGTGAAACTTTAATTTTCAAACCACATAGCCCTTGAGTTACTGGAATGGTTGAAGTATTTTATACACTATGTCATGAGTTACATTGAGAAAGGGGAAACTTATCTAGCTAACTAGTTAGCAGAAATTTTACAGTTAGCTTTTATAGGCAACTAGATTTGTTTGGGAGAAGAACACACATATAAACACATATTCTCATATATATCAACTTCCATATAGCTCAGTTATTTAACCTTAAGAAGAGTCTTTGGGGCAAGTTTCAGAAACCATAAAGAGATTTTATTTCTCATGGTTAGAAAAGTCACATGCATTTCTTAAAAATCGGTATTGGCCTGCCCAGATAGCAGGATGGAGGACTGGGTTTTTAACCATATCCACCCCCGCCCCCCGCTTTTTTTTCCCTCAACAAGCCTAACCTCAGCTCAGAGTACTCAGAACACCACTACTTGACATTTGTAGCTCTTGTCAGTTTCTAATTTTGTGTTTGTGTGATTATTTGACTAGTATCTGTCTCCTCAGTAGAAGGTGAACTCAAAGAGGACTTGCTTGTATTTTTCATCATTGTGCCTTTAGATAGTTTGTGCCCGGCGCATAGCAGGCTCTTAGTAACTATTTGCTGAATAAATGACAGAATTCAACCATCAGAGTCTCAAACCCCTAGTGACCCTTAAAGAATTTTCCTAACTGAACCTCTTGTCCATCAAGTGTCTGTTATGGTCCTAGACCTTTGGATTGACTCTCAACCTCACCTGTGCCCACTCCTATGCTTTATGGATGCCATTACCTGCTACCAGTAACTGACTACTTATTGAGTTTTATTTTTTTCATAAGAACTAGAAGAGGAATTGAAACATTATGCAATCTAAACCATATAATTTTTATATCATGTGTGCTTGCTAACTTGCTTCAGTCATGTTCGACTCTTTGTGACCCAACAGACTACAGCTGGCCAAGCTCCACTGTCCATGGGATTCTCCAGGCAAGAAAACTGGAGTGGGTTGCCATGCCCTTCTGCAGGGGATATTCCAGACTCAGGGGTCGAACCCAGATCGACCTGCACTGTAGGCAGATTCTTTACCATCAAGTCTACCAGGCTAGCCCTTTGACATCATAAATCAGTGTAAAAATGATAATTGGGATGCTTTCTTCTTTATACCTTCATCAAAATCTAGTGTGGATTTTACACTTGTAAAGCTTCGCATTTCAAACCAGCCACATTTCAAGTCCTCGACAGCCAGATGTAACAAATAGCTGCCATATTGGACAGTGGAGCTTAGTACGTTATCAGCTCTTAGGTAATGACAGATGAGCGCACTTGCATGATTTGGGCCAGATTGTCACTCAGGAATAATATTGGAACTTCATGAAAAGGCACATTCCAGTCTTCATCTCCATTCTACTCTTCTCATCTTTTTTCCTTTTTTAACCTTTTCCTCCAATTCTCTTATTTTCTTCCTCTTCTTGTTTTTCTTCTTACTTTCCATTTTTTTCCTGCACATTTCTCCCTCTACTTTTCCTTCATTAATGCAAGAATTTCTTTGCAAAAAACTTTTGTTTCTGATACTTTCAAATTTACTACACAATGATAAGGATGATGTGAAAGGCAAATTTATAATGTAAAAATTTGAGGCTTGTGAAAGGTGTACCTCAATAAAAAATACATCTTAAAAGAATTAGTGTTTGATTTCTGGACTTTATTAACTGCCAGTACTTCTGACATAATTATCTTTGTCACAGGTTGATTTTCATAGATAGTGGATATGTTGATTCAGGAAAAATATATGCATTATTCAAGACTTGTTACAATTACACAGACAAAGCCTTGTAGTTAAATGTCAGCAGTTCTTATTTTCTTTGGTCTGTTGGGTTGATCATTGTTTCCCTGGCTTATAAGTTGGTTCCACTTAAGTCTAAATTGTTGCTTACTTTATAGTTTAACAGCTAGGATTTACACTTGTCTCTCACAGATCACAGTGAAAATTTTGACTTTTTTCCTATGTTTTTATTTAATTTTTTAAATTACTTTTAAAAGTCATAAATTTTTAAAGTATCACATGGACTAAAATATAAAGTTGAAGTAATTCATGTATGGCCTTCCACAAAGTAATCACAGTTCACATCCTGTCGGGGATATACTTAAAGGCTTTCTGATACAACCACAGGCATGGATTCAAGTGAAAGGCTTGGAACAAAAATAGAAATACTCTATAACTACAACCATTTTCCCAGAAGGGAATGTGCAAAGAAATATATATAGAGAGTAATATGACAGTTCTCCACATTTGTGTCAAGAAAGCAAAAGAGTCCAGGCCTTCAAGTAATTGAAATTATTGGCTACAATTTATTGCCATTCTCTCCTCATTGTCAGCTCAGGGCTTTCTGATATGATGATGTTGTTTTTCAGTCATTCAGGCATGTCTCACTCTTTGTGACCCCATGGACTGCAGCCTGGCAGGCTTCCCTGTCCATAACCATTTCCCAGAGCTTGCTCAAACTCATGTCCATTGAGTCGGTGCTGCCATCCAACCATCTCATCTTCTGTCATCCCCTTCTCCCCCTGCCTTCAATCTTTCCCAGCATCAGGATCTTTTCCAGTGAGTCAGTTCTTTGCATCAGGTAGCCAAAGTATTGGAGTTTAAGCTTCAACATCAGTCCTTACAATGGATATTCAGGCTTGATTTGCTTTAGTATTGACTGGTTTGACCTCCTAGCAGTCCAAGGGACTCTCAAGAGTCTTCTCCAACACCACAGTTCATAAGCATTAATTCTTCAGCACTGAGCCTTCTTTATGGTCCAGCTCTCACATCCATACATGACTACGGGGGGGGGAAATCATGTCTTTTACTAGATGGACCACTGTCAGCAAAGCAATGTCTCTGCTTTTGAATACACTATCTAGGTTTGCCATGGCTTTTCTTCCAAGGAACAAGCGTCTTTTCATTTCGTGGCTCTAGTCACCATCTGCAGTGATTTTGGAGCCGAAGAAAATCAAGTCTGAAACTGTTTCCGTTGTTTCCCCATCTATTTGCCATGAGGTGATGGGACTGGATGCCATGATCTTTGTTTTTTGAAAATTGAGTTTTAAGCCAGCTTTTCCACTCTCTTCTTTCACCTTCACAAGAGGCTCTTTAGTTTCTCTTTGCTTTCTGCCATAAGGTGAGTATCACCTGCATATATGAGGTTATTGATATTTCTCCCTGCCATCTTGCTTCCAGCTTGTGCTTCATCCAGCCTGGCATTTCTCATGATGTATTCTGCATATAAGTTAAATAAGCAGGGTGTCTATATACAGCCTTGACGTACTCCTTTCCCAATTTTGAAGCAATCCATTGTTCCATGTTCTATTCTAACTGTTGATTCTTGACCTGCATAGAGGTTTCTCAGGTGACAGGTAAGGTGGACTGGTATTCCCATCTCTTGAAGAAATTTCCACATTTTGTTGTGATCCACACAGTCAAAGGCCTTAGTGTAGCCAATGAAGCAGAAGCAGATGTTTTTCTGAAATTCCCTTACTTTTTCTATGATCCAACATTTATTGGCATTTTGATCTCTGTTTCCTCTGCCTTTTCTAAATCCGGCTGGAACATCTGGAAGTTCTCAGTTCACGTACTGTTGAAGCCTGGCTTGGAGAATTTTATGCATTACTTTGCTAACATGTGAAAAGAGTGCAGTTGTGCAGTAGTTTGAACATTCTTTGACATTTCCCTTCTTTGGGATTGGAATGAAAACTGATCTTTTCCAGTCCTGGGCCACTGATGAGTTTTCCAGATTTGTTGGCATATTGAGTGCAGCACTTTACCAGCATCATCTTATAGATTTGAAATAGCTCAACTGGAATCACATCACCTCCACTAGCTTTGTTCGTAATGTGCTTCCTAAGGCCCACTTGACTTTACACTTCAGAATGTCTGTCTCTAGGTGAGTGATCACATCATCATGTTTATCTGAGTCATGAAGGTCTTTTTTGTATAATTCTTCTGTGTATTCTTGCCACCTCTTCTTAATATCTTCTATTTCTATTAGATCCATACCCTTTCTGTCCTGTATTGTGCTCATCTTTGCATGAAATATTCCCTTGCTATCTCTAATTTTCTTGAAGAGCTCTCTGGTCTTTCCCATTTATTGTTTTCCTCTATTTCTTTGCATTGTTAACTTAGAAACAATCTGATATGATGACAAGGATATAAAACCTGTTATCATTGCTTCCTTTAAATACTTGCAGGATTTTTGAGGTAAGTACTTTAGAACTAAAACCCTATTCTGTCACTTCACAAATGAAGAAAGTCGAATAGTCTAGGAAGTTATTCGTAGAACCTTGGTTAGGACCCAGATCCTCTGCTCTGTGCTGCACTCTTTCATGTGCATGCTTGGAATAATCCAGCAAAAAAAATTCCCAAGTAGAAGTTAAATTTTTCTGCCTTCTGTTAGCATCTAAAAATTAGATATTTTGGCAGATTTCTTAAGTCATTAGCCAATAATCAAATTATGGTTAATCAGAATTTCCCTAGATATCATACTTGCAAGACAGTGATAAAAGGAAGTCTTAAAGGTCTCCTAATTTCTTGCTAACTTCATGCTATCACAGCTAATAGCACCATTGAGAGAAGGAAGTTGTATGAGAAGCTATAAATGCTGTGTAAGAAAATTAATACTGTCCTTGAATGATTCAGTTTCTTTTATCAATTTTTAAAGAAGTAAATTTAATCAAGATGACTATCACAGAAATCCACTGAGCTTTTTGCAAACATTCATTTAAAAACTCATCAAAATTTCACTTCTACTTATTTACTGAACCATGAAGGGACTGTCTGTCTCTTAAGGACCAAGCTCACTAGACACTCTAAAACTTAAACATTAATTGCATTAGTAACAAAGTTGCAAATGGTTTCAGTTTAGAAAAAGAAGCTTGTGAATTTGGTACTCACTGGAATTATAATACAGATTATTTTTTTTCTCAGTGCTATTTTCCAAAAATCTTCATATTGATCTTTCCTTACGTTCCCCAAGGATCATCATATTTATTTTACCAGGTGCCCTGACTACCCAAGAGAATATCTCCACTGTTATTTGAGAGTACCAAAAACTAAGTTCTTCTAAAATTTATGTGAGTGAGAGTCATTCCGTCTTGTCCTGCTCTTTGCAACCCCATGGACTATACAGTCTATGGAATTCTCCAGGCCAGAATACTGGAGTGGCCTTTCCCTTCTCTAGGGCATCTTCCCAGCCCAGGGATCAAACCCAGGTCTCGTGCATTGCATATGGATTCTTTACCAGCTGAGCCACCAGGGAAGCCCAAAATATATGTTACACCACTGAAATGACCAAATCTCATGATCAACTTTTTGAATTAGAATTAAAAGTTGTTAATATGCAAGATACATTAAGCCAATTTTTGGTGTTGGCATTAAGTTTGAATTAGTTTATCAGAGTGGTGATCCAGTCATTTAGCATAACTAAAGAAAATTAAAAATGGGACACATAAAGAAGAAAAAGAAAACTGGAATTATTATGAGCATGGGGTGTGAAAGAGGAGTCTAATGAGAGAAGTATGAGGCATTGGATTCTGAGTACTATGGAGTATGTTACCAGAGAGATAACAAGAGGAAGAAAAACGAATATGAGTAATCTCTGTTTTTACACCATCACCAGGAGCCAGCAATTTCTCTGTGATTTGTGACTCTAAAGGGTTCTTCAGCCCTATTCTTGAAGATAAGATGGGTTCCACACACAAGTCCATGTTTATATTACTCACTTGAAACATTTTTTTCTTTTTTTTACTTTCTAACTTATAAGTTGATCATAAAGTCAGAAGTAAAATTTTCAGGTTAAGCCAAGATAAAGTGATAAAATGAATGATTAGGAAGCAAGATGGACGAGAGTTGTTAAGACATGTACATCTGTTGGGTGCTTAATAATATTTTCATGAATTCAGTGCAGCAAAGCAATAAACAAAAGAAACCTCATTGACACGTTGCCTGAAGTTGTCAGTGTATTCTGGTGTTTTACTCAGTTCTCTCGTTCATTTAAAGAAGAGACTTTCACTTTATTGTTTCTGAGAAGAATGAGTCAGATGATAACCTGAGTGTTATTTGATAAAATAAGGCTGTACTATTTAGTAAAGTAGTCACTAGGCACACATGGATATTCAGCACTGAAAATGGGGCTTGCCTGAATCAAAATGCACTTTAAGTGTAAACTATCCATTGAGTTTTGAAGACTTAGTAAGAAAAAAGGTAAAAATATTACATCCATAACTTTTAGTATTATATTACATTGAAAATATTATATTTGGTATATGCTGGGTAAAGTCAAATATATCATTACAATAACTTTCACCTTTTTCCCTTTTCAGTGTTGCTAATTAGAAATTTTTAAATGACATATTGCTTGTGTATTTGTGACTGATATAACATTTTTACAAGACAGAACTGCTCTAAGAAATTTAATATTATTTAAATGTGATATGTTTATGCATTGGACTTGTAAGTTTTTTTATGTTAGTATCATTATAAATGTTCGAATGCTTTACTTTGAAAGCAAATATATATTTGACATTGAAAAATCGAATGTAACTTCCTTCTGTTCTCTTAAGAATTTCTTTGCATGATTTGTATATTTTATTTGGCACAGGTGGGAAATGCTCAGAATAATATTTGAATGAAGAATCACTAAAGTAAAGGATATCTAGTTTTCTTTAAAGAAGGACACAACATACACTAACCAGTCTGTATAGTTCAGTTTAGCAAAGATTTGTTCTGTGTCTCTAAATATTGGCTAACATGAATAAATGGAAATTTGGCCCAAATGACCATAAGGAACTCAATGAGAACTTGAAAACAAGTTTCAGACAATGTTAGATTAAACCACCTACTCAGTTTCTGGAGAGTATTGATGAACAACTGAAGACAGTGATATCCAGAATGCATGTGGATCCTATTATCTAACCAGCATTCATTAATTTCAAATATACTTGAAATTCTTAGGTGAGGATTGTGGCAGAATAATTCAATTTTGCCTTTGAAAAAAACCATAATTTTTCACATTGTCTGCACAATTGTCCACATTTTGAAAGTCATATTAAACACCGAATTTTCAAATAATTTAGTAATTTACTGTTTAGCTCAGATATCAGTGATCATTTCAATTTTTTTTTTTTTTGCTCTGTCTGTCACATGTGAGATAAATGCTTTTCACCACAAGAGAAAAATATGTCATCTTTTGAGGTCAGAGCATCTTTTTGCATTTTGGTTTCAAGCTACTAACTATATATGACATGATGAAGAAATGATGCCTTCTAGGGGAAGATCAAATTTAAGTATCAGACCTGCTTGCAAAAATAACTTCAAAAATCAGTTGACAGAAGCATTCTGCAGTGAGACTTTGAGTCTTATTTTCTGCTAGAAGTATAATTTTAAAACAGAATGTTTTCTATGTTACATTTACTAACTTTGCTTTATATTTACAGAATTTCTATTTTACTAACTGTAGCCATATGATTGTGATTCTTGCCATGGCAAGACCATCTTATGATAATTTTTGGTACTAATTTTCAGTCATTTACTATCCCATATGTAACATGTTGATCATGTCTTGAAGTTTGAATTTAGAATCCTTTGATGATTTATTTGTTTCTATTAATACAAATTTAAATCTTTGATGTGATAAAAATAGTTATTTACTTATAATCTCTCATGTTTTCTAGCGCAGTTAAGTGTGCATGGACCTAGAACTGTGTTCTCTCCATTTAATGTCGGAGTCATTTTATGCAGGTGCCATTAGGATGCCAAGTATCAAAACTCCTCACTCCATTTATAAAACTGTAAAAAACAAGTGATTAGACTGTCAGCCTCTCAAATTTTGCCATTATTCTTTCCAACACAACCTCTCTGGGGATCTCAATGATAGACTGTGTTGTATGCATACCCTGAAGTGTCTGTAGGCAGTCATCTCTCTTTCACTAAATAATTATCCAAAATGAATTCTTTCTGGGTACTGAAATGGGAATAAAAGCACTGAGAATATAGGGGAGAAATGGGGGTCAAGACCTTAATCTGTGAGGTATCTTGATGACAAGAATATTACCTTTCAAAAGTCCATCTCCACTTGGGTGCTGTGTGGAATGATAAATGGTTATTTAGTGTAAAATCTACACGTTATTATCATACACCCAAGGGACTGAACCCACAGAGCTGACATCTGCGTCTACTACTTAAAAAGACAAATGAACTAAACAACAAATCATATGTTTCTATCATGGAAACTGATCTTGTTTAAAGGGAAAAAATGTTGGAAACAAGTAAAAGCATTTCAAAGTATCTCAGCACTTTCACATTTTACATTTCATCATACCCCAAATTAGTTTTTAGTGTCTTTCCTACTTCTCATCATAACTTATAAGCAGTTCTTATTAGAACTTATAAGCAAAAAGAATAGGTGCATCTCAGAAAATACAATTCTGTTACCTATTACCCTTCAACAAAGACTATAGATACAAAAAAAGATAAAAGAACAGTTTATAATTTTGTATTCCTTTTTTTCCCCCGGCCTCACCATTAAAATCAGTATCTGGGGCGGGTGGAGGGGGGCGGAACCTGAGAAGGATCAGAAGAAAGACAAAATGCTATTTAGAAAATTTAGACTTTTTTAAAACATTATTTGTTCTAACAAGCTAAAGAAAGCAAAGGAGTAATTCTGTGATGGTCTTCAAGTATAATATACAAAAAGTCATTTGAAAAGCTCTTTCCATCTCTTCTGGATGGCTTAGGAAGTGTCTGTCTAAAAGTGGGTAATGGATTAGATTTTCCAAGGATTTTCTAGGAAGGTTAATTCATAGCACTGTAATCTGTTTACATCTCTCTCCACTTGCAAGAAATTAAGTATAACAGTGTTCAGTGTAAATGGTCATTTATTAAATATTTTTATTATTAAACAGATTATTGACATGATAGCCTATTCTTTTTATTCATATTTCTGGGAAGCTTTCTTCATATTTTTTAGAATATGTGTTTATTTTTGGCTGTGCTGGGTCTCCGTTGCTTCATGGGCTTTTCTTTGGTTCTGGCGCATGGAGACTACGCTCTGGTTCTGGTACACGTGCTTCTCATTGCAGTGACTTCTGTTGTGGAGCAGACTCTGGGGCACGCAGGCCTTAGTAGTTGTGGCGCGTGGGCTCAGTAGGTGCAGCTCCCAGGCTCTAGAGCACAGGCTTAGGATTGTGGCACACAAGCATATTTTCTCCGCAACATGTGGGACCCTCCCAGGTCAGGGATTAAACCCGTGTCCCCTCCGTTGGCAGGCAGATTCTTGATGACTGAGCCACCGGGGAAGCTCATTTCATATTTATAATGGAAGAAATGACTATATTCACCCTGTTTCGCCCTCTCATAACTATGTCGTTGTTTAGTCGCTGAGTCGTGTGTGAATCTTTTGCGATCAAATGGACTGCAGCCTACCAAGCTCCTCTGTCCATGGGATTTTCCAGACAAGATTACAAGAGTAGGTCGGCATTTCCTTCTTCAGGGAGTGTTCCTGACCCAGGGATTGAACTTGGAGAAGAAAATGGTAACCCACGCTAGTACTTTTGCCTGGGAAATTCCATGGATAGAGGAGCCTGGCAGACTGCAGTTCATGGGGCCGCAAAAGATTCAGACACGACTGAGCAACTAAACAACAGAACAAAATGACTGAAACCACAGCTTCTGCATTGGTAGATGGAGTCTTTACCACTGAGCCATCAGGGAAGCCATTTGATTATCTATACCTCTATGAAAAAAAAAAAACATTCTTTGAAGTATTCTTTTAAAAGCTGACGTATAAATCAAGTTTCTCAATAATTGCCTCTTTTATTTTCCAAACATTGATTCAAAATTAAACTTTATTAATTTATAGATTATCCTAATTATGATAGAATTATGTGAACAATGATATGTATCATTTCCATTTTGTCATCATATTTAACAACTAAGTTAGTGAAACTGTGTTAAATTAACATGAAACTGCTAATGAATACATCATTCATTACAAATACAGTCAGTAAAAAGTGGACTGGAAAGCCTGTAATCCCTACCCCATGCCCCCAAAACACACACACACACACACACACACTCACACTCAATTTTAGAAGAAAGGAGGGGAAAAAAATTACCTAAAATGTCCCTGCTTCATGATTTTGGTAGCAATCACTGATTTCTCTTTTGAAAGTGATATTTTTCTGTTCATTGGTTGTGACTTTGAGTGAAGTCCTAGAGGACTGTGTCAATTCTGGGCAGGTTGCAAATTACTCTCTACTTTTATTTATTTATTTTTCTCTCTTGAGAGAGAGAGGCAATATAGTATTTTGAAAAGAAATGTGGTTCCTCAATCAAATGGATATAGTTTTTCACCTTGCTTCCTGTATAATATTGGAAATAGTTTAATTTTTTTAGAGCCTCTATTTTCCTTTAACAGAAGAGGCATGATAACTTCATTCTAATCCCTATCAGATACAAGAGCTCGGAAGTAAAATGCCCTTTCAATGTCCAGCTCACTAAATTGCTATGATAATAATCATAGCATGGGTTATTACAGTTGATTTTGTGGCTGTGGTCATCTTACAGCCCCACAGTTCCACTTCAGCTAAATTTCACTTTAAGGATATGAAGAGCCAGCCAGATTAGGGGACGCAGGATTCAAAGTCACTTTATCTTGCTGTGATCTGTGCTGTTACACATACACCATGTTTTTATGGCATTGTGAGATTTTAGATTCACTAAATGCTGGCACTGTGCATACAGGTACTTCATGCTTAATGGGACAGTTTTTCCAAATTATATTTTGAAATAGTTTTGATGTTTATTTGTATTCTGAAAACATGCTGATGTTACCTACATGGCACATTTATCCTTAGTATATTGGTTTGTATATACTTAAACACCAGGATTATTTCAGTAATTAAGCTACGTGACCATTTGGCTGAACTTCAACTTCTTTTAGGAATTTCTGGTTTCTTTGTTCTGTGTATTTGGTTTAAGCAATAGCCTATTTTCTAGGAATTACATTTCTCAAATATAGTAACTACACGCATTATTTCTATGCCTCTTTTGAATTGCTATTATTATTGCTAATAAAGATAATCTTAATGTCTTAATATTTTATATTCCTTTGCATCTAAAATTTAAAGTATTAATTTCATAAACCAAAATTGTAGGAAAAAAAATACTGCTATATGATTTATAATCACATCACATGTATGTCAATAGATATAATTATTTAGGAACATAAATTCAGTATGATCTGTTAATAACTATTTTTAGCCTGAGATATGTGAGCTGTGTGACTGAACACACACATGCATTTATTTCTAATTAGTAAAAGGTTCTTTTTCTACCTCACAGAGATGTAAGCCATAAAAGACAAATTGGAAAAAAGTCACTGAAGTGTGATTCATTTTTCTTAGTACTTGTTGTTGTTATTCAGTCATTCAGTCATGTCCAGCTCCTTGAGACCGCATGGGCTGCAGCATGCCAGGCTTCCCTGTCCTTCACTATCTCCCTGAATTTACTCAGCTCGTGTCCACTGAGTCAATGGTGCCATCCAACCATTTCATCCTCTGTCTTCCCCTTCTCCTCCTGCCTTCAGTCTTTCCGAGCATCAGGGTCTTTTCCAATGAGTCAGCTTTTCACATCACGTAGCCAAATTATTAGAGCTTTAGCTTCAGCATCGGTCCTTTAAATGAATATTCAGGAGTGGTTTCCTTTAGGATGGACTGGTTGGATCTCCTGGCAGTCCAAGGGACTCTTGAGACTCCTCTCCAACACCCCAGTTCAAAAGCATCAATTCTTCCACCCAGTCTTCTTTGCGTTCCAACTCTCACATCCATACATAACTATTGGGAAACCATAGCTTTGACTGGATGGACCTTTGTCAGTAATGTAATGTCTCTGCTTTTGGATATACTGTCTAGGTTTGCCATGGCTTTTCTTCCAAGGAGCAAACATCTTTTAATTTCATGGCTGCAGTCACCATCTGCAGTGATTTGGGAGCCCAAAAAAATGAAGTCTGTCACTATTTCCATTGTTTCCCCATCTATTTGCCATGAAGTGATGGGACTGAATGCTATGATCTTACTTTTCTGAATGCTGAGTTTTAAGCCAACTTTTTCACTCTCTTTTTTCACATTCATCAAGAGACTCTTTAGTTCCTCTTTTTTTTCTGCCATAAGGGTGGTGTCATCTCCATATCTGAGGTTATTGATATATCTCCTGGATCTTGATTCCACTGTGCTTCATCCAGCCCGGTATTTCTAGTGATATACTCTGCATATAAATTAAATAAGCAGGGTGACAATATATAGCCTTGACGTACTCTTTTCCCAATTTTGAACCAGTCCATTTTTCCATGTCTGGTTCTAACTGTTGCTTCTTCACCTATATACAGGTTTCACAGGAAGTGGGTAAGGTGGTGGTCTGGTATTCCCATCTCGAAGAATTTTCCACAGTTATTGTGATCCACACAGGCAAAGGCTTTAGCTTAGTCAATGAAACAGAAGTAGATGTGTTTCTGGAATTCTGTTGCTTTTTCTATGATCCAACGGATGTTGGCAATTTGATCTCTAGTTCCTGTGCGTTTTCTAAATCTAGCTTGTGCACCTGGATGTTCTCAGTTCATGTACTGTTGAAGTCTAGCTTGAAGAGTTTTGAGCATCATCTTGCTAACTTGTGAAATGGGCAGAATAGTGTGATAGTCTGAACATTTTTTGGCATTGCCTTTCTTTAGGATTGGAATGAAAACTGACCTTTTCCAGTCCTGTGGCCACTGCTGAGTTTTCCAAATGTGCTGGCATATTGAGTACAGCACTTTAACAGCAACATCTTTTAGGATTTGAAGTAGCTCAGCTGGAATTCCATCACCTCCACTAGCTTTATTCATAGTGATGCCTCCTAAGGCCAGCTTGACTACACACTCCAGGATGTCTGGTGCTAGGTGAATAACCACACCATTGTGTTTTATCTACATCACCTTCTTCATACAGTTCTGTGTATCCTTAGCATCGCTTCTTAATCTCTTCTATTTCTGTTATGTCCTAACTTATTTCTGTCTTTTATTGTGCCCATCTTTGAATGAAATGTTCCCTTGGTATCTCTAATTTTCTTGAAGAAATCTCTAATTTTTCCCTTTCTACTATTTTCTCTATTTCTTTGCATTGTTCACTTAAGAAGGCTTCTTATCTCTCCTTGCTATTCTTGGGAACTCTGCATTAAATTGGGTATATTTTTGCCTTCTCCTTTTCCTCTCACTTCTTTCCTCAGCTATTTGTAAGGCCTCCTCAGACAACCATCTTGCCTTGTTGCATTTCTTTTTCTTGGGGATGGTTTTGGTCACTGCCTCCTGTACAGTGTTACAGACCTCTATCCATTGTTCTTCAGGCACTCTGTCAGATCTAATCCCTTGAATCTGTCACTTCCACTGTATAATCATAAGAGATTTGATTTAGGTCAACCCCTGAATGGCCTAGTGGCTTTCCCTACTTTCTTCAATTTAAGTCTGAATTTTACGATAAGGAGTTCATGATCTGAGTCACAGTCAGCTCCAGGTCTTATTTTTACTGACTATACAGAGCTTCTCCATCTTTGGCTGCAAAGGATACAATCAGTTTGATTTTAGTATTGACCATCTGGTGATGTCCATGTGTAGACTCATCTCTTGTGTTTTTGGAAGAGGGTGTTTGCTATCTTGGCAAGGCTCTGTTAGCTTTACCCTGCTTTATTTTGTACCCCAAGGCCAAACTTGCTTGTTATTCCATTTATCTCTTAACTTCCTACTTTTGCATTCCACTCCATTATGATGAAAAGGGCATCTTTTTTTGATGTTAGTTCTAGAAGGTCTTGTACGTCTGCAAAGAACCCCTCAGCTTCAGCTTTTTTGGCACTAGTGGTTGGGCATAAACTTGAATTACTGTGGTGTTGAGTGGTTTTCCTTGCAAAGGAACCAAGATCATTGTCGTTTTTGAGATTGCACCCAAGTACTGCATTTTGGACTCTTTTTTTTTTTTTTTTTTGACTATGAGGGCTACTCTATTTCTTCTAAGGGATTCTTGCCCAGAGTAGTAGATATAATGGTCATCTGAATTATATTCTCCCATTCCTGTCGATTTTAGTTCACTGATTCCTAAAATGTCAATTTTCACTCTTTTTTTCCCCTCAATGTTCACTCTTGCCATCTCTTCTTTGACCACCAATTTACCTTGATTAATGGACCTAACATTCCAGATACCTATGCAATATTGTTCTTTACAGTATCAGACTTTAGGTACACCACTAAATCCACAACTTGGCTCAGCCTCTTCATTCTCCCTGGAGCTACTTCTCCACTCTTCCGCAGTAGTGTATTAGACACCTAGTGACCTGGGGGGCTCATCTTTCAGTGGATTTTCAGACAGTAAAGAAAAAAAACTGGTTTCAATCCCTGGTCAGGATGATCCCCTGGAGAAGGGAATGACTACCCACTCCAGTATTCTTTCCTAGAGAATTCCATGGACAGAGAAGCTTGGTGGGGGCTACAGTCTGTGGGATCGCAAAACGTTGATCACAATTGAGCAACTAACACTTTTACTTAAGTTCAGTTCAATCACTTAGTCATGTCTGACTCTTTGTGACCCCATGGACTGCAGCACGCCAGGCTTCCCTGTCCCTCACCAACTCCTGGAGCCTACTCAAACTCACTTTTCTTAGTACTATATATATTTAGAAGCATTAAAAAATCAGAACACTGCTTAAAATTATACTACTTATTGGAACATGCAGGACTATTTACTAATTTACATTATATTTATTACATAAGAAGTTAAGTGTTATGATTCTATAGGAAACACAGCAATATACTAAGAACTATGCTAGATCTTTTGGGTGCTGTAATACAGTAATAGTTCATAGACTTCTAGGAACAACTAACAGGTTTGTTTGCTCAGAATTTGGCGAGTGCATTCAAAGGTCTGATTCATTTGAAATGCTTTAAATCAAATTAGAAAGCAACCTTTAGCAAAATATGTAACATCCACTTTGCAGACTTCTGTTTAAAAGTTCTACATGTTTAAGAAACACTTTACATGATAATTTTTCTCTGGTATTGTTCTTACAACTGTGACTATCTGTGAAAATGAGCACAGTGTCAGTGGCATGGCTGGCCTCCAGAACCATCACTCACTTCGTGCCAGCCTGAAGCTTACACTGCCATTAAAATGGGCAGTTTCACAGTTTATGAAGCTCTTCCTCATACATCCTTACTTCATCGTCACAACAACCCAGGTGGGCACATGTAGTGAAGGTTTGTAATTTCTGCCTGTCCAGCACCTCAAGGCCCTTTCTGTCCCAGGGAGAACCCTGATATACAATGGATGAAAATAGGGCTCTAGACTCCTCCCTGACATCTAAGGATGAGGGGAGCTCCTCAGCAGCTCAAGGGCTCTCTTGTGCCTGTGATTCAGCCAATGAGATGACCTTTCCTGAAAGTTTCCCTGGAAATGAATAAAATCAGAGCTCCTGAGAAGAGTTTGAGTTCATCCCCACCAGGGCGGCTGCCACTGAGGGTTGTGCCTGAGGTCATGGGATCTGCTAGACTTCAGAGTCCAGGGCCAGCACACAAAGCCTGGGTGTCCAGACACAACTTCTTTGGTTCTGCCCATTTTCCTCAAGATTTTCCAGTCTCTTCCCTCAAGTAGCCATCTCACATCTTCTCATCCTTATCAATTTTAATTTAACTAGAGTATGTTTTAGTTGTTTGCAGTTCACAATACAGGTGATTTTAACAAGTATTGCCATTCCCAATATATAGATGAAGAGAGTGAGCCTTACTGAGTTACTTGAATTATAGTTACATAGAAACTACACATCTAGACCCCGTCACTTCTACTTAAGAGTTGTTTCTTTCACACCACACTGTCTTCCCAGTTACCTTCAGTGGCCTCTGCAGGTAGTAAGATGGGTTTTCCTCTCTGTGTCTCCTTGTTTAAGTGCTTAATCCTATTTGCTGTTTTAATGCTTGTCTGCTTACTGTCAAATGTGCCTAGACCCTTGAGCATCTGGAAGACAAGGACTGCATTTTAGTCATCATTTTCTCTCAGAGGTATACTGAAGTGCTTGGGTTCATAGTCAATGCTAAATAAAGACTCCAATGAATGAGTGAGCAAAGATGTGCATAAACTATTCAATTAATTGAAAACACAATAATGGGTTTGAAGTTGATGCTGAAAGTATAACACTGATCTTTTTAAAAAACACCATTATATTTTTTTGCCAGTCAAAAAATTAAACTATTTTTTAGAAAGTGATTTGCCTTGAATACATATGGATATTCACGTAGTAAGCTCCTATGCCATGCCTACTATTTGCCAGCCTCTTGTTACAGAGATACACAGGAATTAGTCTCCTCTTTAACAAGTTTCACAGGCTGATGAGAGAAACAAATGATTCTGTAGCTGAGATCATGGAACTGTGGGAAAAAGAGCTGTGGTAATCTGAAGAACGATTAAAGCAGCAGGCCCACTGTCAGCAGTCATGGGAACGACTCAAATGGCAGGGAGATACAGCTCTGGGCAGGATGCTGTGCACATCAAAGACAGCAGCCAGAGCCCTTTGAAAGCTGGAGAAAAGCACAGTGTGTTTGTGCCTTTGCAGAATGTTGTGAAATTTGCTTTAAAAAAGAAAGTTACCTATACTCTTATTCAGATATAATTATTCTTTAAACAATTATAATAAGAACTTATCAAAATTTTTTATTAATTTGAAATTGCTGTGTGCCATATCAATAAGTAAGACTATATTTTATTTGGCACTAAGGTGAAATAAAGATAGATCTATATCTTTCCTTAAGCATTAAAGCCCAATACAAAAGAAGAAACAAATTCATGTATTAAAAATGTAAAAGACTATAAAATGATATATTTGTATGTATATAAAAAATATATATATAATATGTATGCAAACTAGGACCCACATTTGTTAATAAAATTTCTGTTCTTTACAAATTATGCACATCAGTAGGAGAAATGCTTAACTTCATAATGCTTTGTATTGTTCGCAGACAATTACTACGGTACCCCAAAGCCTCCAGCAGAACCAGCACCATTATTATTAAATGTAACAGACCAGATACTTCCTGGAGCCACTCCAAGTGCTGAAGGAAAACGAAAGAGGAATAAATCAGTGAGCAACATGGAGAAAGCAAGCATAGAGCCTCCTGAGGAGGAAGAGGAAGAGAGGCCTGTGGTCAATGGAAATGGAGTAGTAGTAACACCAGGTTAGTCATTTTCATTTGTCATGGGTTCAGCAGTTCTTCTGGAAATAGATGAATATATATTATATCTGTGTTCAAAGATATACAGTTTGTTATATATATTTTTTCACATTTATTTTCATATGTATATGTATGCATGTATGTGTGTTTGTGTATATATATATGTGTGTGTGTATATATATATATAATGTTTATAGTTACATTCCAGGAGAGGATTATGATATCAAATGGGAAGGATATGATTCTTGTGTCTGAATTTATTAGTTTAAATTTTGGTGTATCTGGCAGTTTATTCAACTTCCTCTATTTCTGGTTTTACTCATCCAATTTTAGTGGCAATATAGTGAGTAGTTTGGGGCTTCCCTGATAGCTCAGTTGGTAAAGAATCTGCCTGCAGTGCAGGAGACCTGGGTTCAATTGCTGGGTTAGGAAGATCCCCTGGAGAAGGGAAACCCTACCCACTCCAGTATTCTGGCGTGGAGAATTCCATGGACTGGGTCCCAAAGAGTTGGACATGACTGAGAGACTTTCACTTTCAGTGAGTGATTTAAATCTTAGAAGGTGTTATAAATCATGAATACAACTGTGTCACATTGTGAAATTTTTTTTGTTAATTAGTATTAGATATTAATTAGATATAGTTATCCTTATAAACCTTACTATACTTTCAGCTCTGTGAATAGAGGTTGTGTCATGTGATTTAGTTAACAACGTCAGTGAATACAGTCCACAGAATAACTGTAATTACAAAATGCCCATGTATTTATCCTTCCACCCTTATCACACAATCTGGCAATTTGGAGAAAACATCTTCACAATTGATATCATGAAGGCAATTACCTTGAACAAGGGAAAGATATTATCCCTTTAATTTATCATCTGTCATATCCCAATATAAAAAATATTAGACAGATATAAAGTGTGTTTGCACAAGATATGCATTTGCAATTTTCTTATGCTTATTGCTAATATAGTACAAAAATGTATTTATAATATGGATTTTTCATCTTATTCATAATAACCAAAACTAAACTATAACATTCTCTTTGCCTGTAATCTTGGAAAAAGTTTCTAAAGTTTTGTTTTACTTATTTATTTGTTAATAATGGCATATCATTATTTTAATGGGCATTGAAAATCTAAGAGCTGTGTTAAAACCATTGAAAACAATGTTAATACATGTATCTTGCAAACATTATTCTTAAGATATTTTCTACAACTACTTTGATGTCTATACTTTTACTTTATCACTGTACTACTTCGATAGCAACATATTATTTGAATTTTCATGCCCAATTATTTTTTATCAAAGAAAAGTTTCATAAGCCTATTTTTACCTTCATTTTCCATAATACCTGTATAAATGTTCTTCATTAAATATAAGGAGACCAAACATTCAATATGTGTCAATCAAGGTATAAAACCTTAGAAAATGGTTTCATTTTGGTTAATATATGAGGATAGCTTCCTCTATTAATATATTGGTTAAAAATTATTCTCTGACCCCAGCAATCATTGATTTCTGGGTAAATGCTAAGAATCACTTTAGTTACATAATGTAGTTTATTTACTGTAAAGTGATCTGATAATTTTCAAGCACTTAGATACCATCTCTTTTAGATTTTTGATTCTGAAATGTTTCTGTCAAAATATTTACTTTTCATCATGTAATGGATTTAAATTAAGTTGATAAGACATAGTTTCCTTAGTTGAACTTTGATGTGAAAAGCAAAACAGTTCAGCTAAGTGGAAGAAAATAATCACAAAAGAAGCAGGAGTTGGATGTCAAAGAGCAGTTATAGGATTTCTTACTGATTAAAACCTTATAGCTAAAAATGTAAAATATATGGCCTTGATAAGGCACAAATCATTGATTTCTGTTCCATTTATACTCTATTTAGGGCAAATCAAATGCAACATTCTTGACATACAAATTCTCAGACTAGAAATTTATTTTAACTTGAGGGTATAGTGAATCTGGAAAGCTCCATCCCCTTTTATTCATACCTTAGACATGAGAAATATTTTGTTTTGCTTTCTGTGACTAGGATGTTTTTAAGGCTCCAGGTAAAATGGACTGATTTGAACTCTTCCTAACCAACACTAGCCTTGTAACTGTCTCTGGACTTCTGAGCCTGAAAATAATAGAGAACAACTATGCAGGCCAGCTTCAGGATATCTGGGTAGTCAACAGATGCCACAAACAGTGCCTCTGTGAACCTGGTGTAGCAGTTGTCTTATACTACTTTTTCTTTCTTATTATGGGACTTGAAAGATAGGAGAAAACAGCCCCAAACCAGAAAGCTGTTTCATCATCCTTTATTAGAAATCCTTTGACAAGTCCCATTTTTGAAGGGTCTCTGTTTTTCTTTATGTTTATCCAAGAGAGTTTTTAAGACAGAAAGTTTCAACAGGGATTTTAAGATGAAACTTCTTTGCCCCCCTCTTGTGTACATTTACCATTTGAATCTCATCACCATTTGAACCTCACCAACTCTTCACCATTTCACCCTCGTCACATTTTTTCTAGCCCAGGGTCTTTGTTGTGTCTTTGTCTTCTCCCCATATACATTCATTGGATTCAGGACACTTCAAATAATATTGAGAAAATTGTTGCTAACACGGCCCTGTAGGATCCTATAATAATAATTAATATCAGACCTCAGTATAGAGCATAAATAATGTAATTAATGAGATACATTTGGAAAAGGAGAAAGTTTACTGAGGTAACTTTATTCCATTACAAGTAAAATTGATAACAGTGGTAATAAATAATATTAAATAATTAACTTCTTTTGGATCTTATCCTGTGATAGGAGCTCCTTAACCTCATTATGTGTATCAGTTCATTTAATTCTCTTATAGTCTTATTAGTTAGATGCCGTTTTACAGATGAGGACTGAGGTACACTACAGTTAAATAACTTGCCTTGTAACTGGAATTCATATATAGGAAATCTGGATCCAGAACCAGTACTCTTAGCTGCTGTACTATCCTGAGTCTTATATTAATATTACCAAATAGAAGAATAAATACATTTCTTAACAATCTGTAAACACATGCCTATTACCAAGTCCAAGCTCACTCTGCTTGCTGCAGGACAGACCAATGAATCTGAGAGACAAGGTGTTGAGGCAAGGAAAACAACTTTATTCGGAAAGCCAGATGATTGAGAAGATAGCAGGCTAGCACTTCAAAATAACCATCTTACTGGGATCTGAACACCAGGCTCTTTTATAGACCAGAGAAGGGGGAGGTGAGGAAGCAAAGCAAAAAGGCCATTAAGTGTTCCGTTGGTCTATATTTCTGTTTATGTAGCAGTACCATACTGTCTTGATGACTGTAGCTTTGTAGTATAATCTGAAGTCAGGAAGGTTGATTCTTCCAGCTCCATTCTTCTTTCTCAAGGCTGCTTTGGATATTCAGGGTCTTTTGTGTCCATATGAGTTGTGAAATTTTTTGTTCTAGTTCTGTGAAAAATGCCATTGGTGATTTGCTAGGGATCGCATTGAATCTGTAGGTTGCATTTGGTGATACAGTCATTTTCAGAATATTGATTCTTCAGGAACATGGACTATCTCTCCATCTGTTTATGTCACCTTTGATTTCTTTCAGTAATGTCTTATAATTTTCTGTGTACAGTTCTTTTGTCTCCTTAGGTAAATTTATTCCTAGATATTTTATTCTTTTAGTTGCCATGGTGAATGGGATTGATTCCTTAATTGCTCTTTCCGATTCTTATTAATTTTCTGATACTATCTTTAGGGTTTTCTATGTGCAGTATCATGTCATCCACAGACATTGAGTGCTTTACTTCTTCTTTTCCAATCTGGATTTTTTAAATTTATTTTTCTTCTCTGATTGCTGTAGCTAGGACTTCCACTACTACGTTGCATAATAGTGGTGAGAATGGACACCATTGTCTTGTTCCTGATCTTAGTGGGGAATACTTTCAGTTTATCACCATTGAGAATGATGTTTGCTGTAGGCTTATCATATATGGCCTTTATAATGTTAAGGTAGTTTCCTTCTGTGCCCATTTTTTGAAGAGTTTTAATCATAAATGGGTGCTGAATTTTGTCAAAGGCTTTTTCTGTATCTATTGAGATTATCATAGGGTTTTTATTTTTCTGTTTGTTAATATGGTGTATCACATTGACTGATTTGCATATACTGAAGAATCCTTGCATTCCTGGAATAAACCCAACTTAATCATGGTGTATGAGCTTTTTGATGTGTTGCTGAATTCTGTTTGCTAAAATTTTGTTGAAGATTTTTGCATCTATGTTCATCAGTGATATTGGCCTATAGTTTTCTTTTTTTGTGTTGTCTTTGTCTGGTTTGGTGTCATGATGGTGGCCTTGTAGAATGAGTTTGGAAGTGCTCCTTCCTCTATACTCTATTGAAAGAATTTTAGAAGGATAGGCATTAGCTCTTCTAAAAGTTTGATAGAATTCTCCTGTGAAGCCATCTGGTCCTGGGGATTTGTTTTTTGGGAGATTTTTTTATCACAGCTTCAATTTCAGTGCTTGTAACTGGGTTGTTCATAATTTCTATTTCTTCCTGGGTTAGTCTTAGAAGATTAAACTTTTCTATGAATCTGTCTGTTTCTTCCAGGTTATCCATTTTATTGCCATATAGTTTTTCATAATAGTCTCTATAATCCTCTGTGTTTCTGCATTGTCTGTTGTAACCTCTCCTTTTTCATCTCTAATTTTGTTGATTTGATTCATCTCTCTTTTGTTCTTGATGAGTCGGGCTAAAGGTCTGTCGATTTTGTTTATCTTCTCAAAGAACCAGCTTTTAGTTTTATTAATCTTTACTATTGTTTCTTTCATTTTCTTTCTGCCCAGATCTTTATGATTTCTTCCTTTTACTAATTTTGGGGGTTTTTTCTTATTATTTTTCCAGTAGTTTTAGGTATAAAGTTAGGTTGTCTATTCAATGTTTTTATTGTTTCTTTAGGTAGGATCGTATTGCTGTAAACTTCCCTCTTAGAACTGCTTTTGCTGCATCCCATAGGTTTTGAGTTGTCGTGTTTTCATTGTCATTTGTTTCTCTGATTTCCCTTTTGATTTCTTCAGTAACCTGTTGGTTATGAGAAATGTGTTGTTTAATCTCCATGTGTTTGTGTTTCTTACAGTTTTTTTTCCTGTAATTGATATCTAGCCTCATAGCATTGTGGTCAGAGAAGATGCTCGATACAATTTCAGTTTTCTTAAGTTTACTGAGGTTTGATATGTGACCCAAATCAGGTCACAAATCTCCAGGTCTATCTTGGAGAATGTTCCATGTGCCCTTGAGATGAAGATGTATTCTTCTGCTTTTGGATGGAATGTCCAGAAGATATCAGTGAGATCCATCTCTTAATATGTCATTTAAGACTTGTGTTTTCTTATTAATTTTCTGTTTTGATGATCTGTCCATTGGTGTGAGTGGGGTGTTAAAGTCTCCTACTATTATTGTGTTACTGTCAATTTCTCCTTTTATGTCTGTTAATGTTTGTATTATGTATTGAGGTGCTCCTATGTTGGGTGCATAGATATTTATAGTTGTTATGGGAAATATTGCAAACATCTCCCAGAATGACAAGCCTCAGGCAGGGGATGTGTTAATTTCTTCCTTCCTGCCATCCACAGGTGGACGGGGTTGAACAAAGACACTTTAGTTTAAACAGTCAGGCAGAGGAGCAGTATTCTCTTGAGAAAGATCATTCTGTATGATTATAATAACAAAAGCAATGAAAAGCAAGTCAAACAATTCCAACATGGAGTCAGAATTGGCTTCTTCTCTGCAATATGACCATTTTACTTGAACATCTTTAAAGAAGGAATTGTAAGTTTTTACCTACTAAGTGATTCTTTTTTTTTTTTTTTCATTTCTGTAAATCATGTAAAAGGCAACTCATTTCCTTCTCTGGATATAAAATATTTCTAGTTATATATATATATATATATATAATATTCTTTATATATGTATGTCTGACTCTTTGCAGGTCCCATGAACTGTAGCCTTCCGGGCTCCTCTATCTATGGGATTATCCCAGCAAGCATACTGGAGTGGTTTACCATTTCCTCCTCCAGGGGATCCAGAGGAGCCTGGCAGGCTACAGTTCATGGGGTGGCAAAGATTTAGACATAACTTAGTGACTAAACAACAGCAACAGCAATTAAGTACCAAACCTACTAGTTTTTAACCCCTTATATACTTCACCAAAGTGAACCGTTTTCACTGTGGACATAAAGGTTTTAGAGTCCTCAGTTTATACCTATTACTCATTGTCTTGATCTTTACTCCTTTGAAAAGTAGTTTGTAGAATTATATTTCTTTTGCTCTCATACCATATGTATATAAAGTCAATGACCACTTTTAAATAGATAATCAGTCAATTAAGTTTTACTAACATCAATGAATATTCACATATGTGAATATTTATTTTATTCTAGTTTCCCTCTATTTATTCAAAATTGCATTACAGAAATGTTTCTTTTTCTGATATGTCACTTTGGTAATGGAAATCAGTGTAGTTCTACCCTTAGAAATGTAGTTTTATCCTTGTAAGTAATAAACATTACAAAAATAAAATAAATAATGACAAGTTTCCTTTAGTGAATGCATACTATGTACAAGCTATATGGGATATATGTTATCTCTAGTCCCATAATCACAGTATATTTGCTTAAGAAGTGAGATGCTGAAATTCACCTTAAAGTACTTTAGTAAGCTGATGATAGCAGAGTTGAACTCTGAACCCAGGGAAACCTGAACTCGTCCTTTTCCACATCACCATATTTCCCTGTGTTGTTAACTACGCTGAGGACAAAGTGACTCCTGACCTCTGTGAGGTAAATCACAGTCCTGTAGTTCAGTGTACTCCATCTACATTGTATTCCATTATATTTGTCCTTCAAAAAGTTCATGGAAGTGACATTAGCTCTAATTCTTGCAAGGATGATACATCCTTAAATCATCTAGGAGAATTTGTCTTTAAAATGCTATTTAAAATTCATACGCTCAGAAAACCTTCCCTTGCCCTCAACCTCACCTTATGTTCAAACATCTTTATCTTGGTGGAGGTGATATTCAGCCCTGTGGCTTCAAATACTTAGATTTATCTGCAGCCTTCATTTCTCCCTTGTGTTCCAGGGCCATAATTCTAACTACTGCCCATGGACTACACACACCTCCCTCCCCAGGTATTGCTTCAGCAACTTAAATGCAAAATTCCACTTTAAACTCTTCTCCTAAAAACAAACAAGCAAGCCAACTCACAAAGCATCTTATCAGTTTTCTCTAAATCTGCCTCTCACCCAGATAGTTCAGAGTCTGATACTTTTCTCCCACTTCCTGGATATGCATTATTAGATTAAAAAAATAATAAGATCACTTGGCCTTTAGCTTTTATCTATGCCTTCCTTAGCCTTCCTTAGATCACTGCCTTATCCCCTCATTTGGGGAACACAGTCACCTAACTTGGGCTTCCCAGGTGGCACTAATGGTAAAGAACCCGCCTGCCAGTTCAGGAGATATAAGAGACATGAATTAGATCCCTGGGTTAGGAAGATCCCCTGGAAAAGAAATGGCACCTCACTCCAGTCTTCTCGCCTGGAGAATTTCATAGACAGAGGAGCCTAATCCATGGTGTCACAGAGAGTCTGACAACTGAAGGGACTAGCATGGACTCACATGTCACCTAACTGACCTCCTGTCCCATAGGCTCCATTCCTGTCAATTTCCCTGTTACTCTTTAATCAATTAAAAGGCTTCAAACCAGCATTTGGTTACATATCCTTCTCAAAACTTGGATGAGCTTCTGTTTCTCATACTTCAAACTCTTTGGACAGCCTAGATCCTCCCACACTTGACTGCAACACCTGTTATCTTTGGTTCCCCCCACTGCCTTCTCTCATCTGCATCTCATACTCAGAAAACACCTTCACCTATCTGACAAGCCTTTCCCACATTCAAACATACTATTCTTCTATTCGCAATTCAATCAAATGTTTATATTCTCTGGTAATCATTTGTTGACTCTTGTAATGAAAAACTGAGACTGTCCATTTCTGAATTATTGAAGTCCAGCTTACACTTCTCATTCATTTAGGAGATACTAGTTAACCTGGTCCTTGTAGGTAACTTTTCATAATGTGCATATCTGTGATTCCCTCATAAATTGTAAATGTTACCAGGACAAGGATTATGTCTACTTTTTTGTTTGCCTGTGTTAGTGATTAGTATGTATAATTAATTATTTCAAATTCTTGGTAAATATTTATTTTTCCAGTCAACCAAATCTCTTGAGAATGTCAAAGCTTCACTATAGCAACATGATTAGATTTATTTTATGCTCGTTTTCCACTGTTCAGTGTCTTCAACATGCAGTGTTTCTAAGTTTGAAAGATATGAGGATTCATGATCTTACATTTCTTCAAAAGTTGTTTGAACAAAAGAAAGTAGTATATTTTAAAAGACACATTCTTAGAGATGAGAATTAGTCAATCTTTGTAACTGTGAAAATGATAGGTGCTTAATAGATCAGTAGATAGTACTTTTTTTTTTTTTCAGTGAAACTTTTCTGAAGAAAAACAAGTCCTGTAAACAGTAGGGTTTGGCTTGGGTTAGGCCTAATTGGGTTAGGCTTTCCTGGATTTCTTTTATTTCATGAATTATCTGCTCAACTTTTCCGGAGAGTAATTCACTATTATATTGTAGCTTCCCCTCACCAGTGATTAGTAAGCCTAGTGCAAAGAATTAGAAATGCACATATATTTTAAAGGCAGCTAAGTCTCTCTGTTAATACACACACATTTACAATGCCAGGAGGAACAGGGCCCGTGAGAGCTACCTTCACCAACAAAGGGAATACAGTATGTGTACACAGAGCTGCCTTCTCCAGGCCCCCAAGCCTGCAATTAGTGCAAATGAACTGCGTCTCCCAGAGAGCAAACAGAGTGTCCCTTATGTGATCACTGAGTGTCCTCAGCAATGATCTCAGTTCACCATTAGGGACCCGCATCCAGGTCCTGTGCCGCTTGGCACGCTGACTGTGCATGCACCATCAGTCCTGGTTCTGTGAATGAGGTCCTGTCACTGTCAAAAGAATTATGTCCTCCGTGGTGAATCTCGCTGTTTTCCTGTGAATAATGGTGCACTCTGAAACCACCCCAACGCCTATGCCCTGCTTATTTTTGTGTGGGTTCACAGAGACTGTGATGTGTGTATCCACTCAGATCTTTATCTCTCTCCCTCTTTTTTTTTTTTTTGCAGGGGAGGTTTAATTGTATTATTTTGTTCCCAAACATAGTACTGGTTTATCTCCCCACTGGAGGGGCAGACTTCTGGAGCTGTTTTAAAAAGTTAATTTTCAAAAATTAGATATTCCATTTATTAATAAATCTTTTCTTAAATGATTATTTGAACGTAAAAGCTGCCCTAATTGTAAAATGCTCCGAGTATCCACATATGATTATAAAGTAACAAGATAATCTCTTTAGAGTCTGTAGCTATGAACTAGTGGTAACTATAATTATACCACTGTAAACAAACATGAAATCATGATTAATTTCAGGGATGTCATTTTAAATCAAGGCAGACTCACTTTGTGATTAAACTGAAAGGGAAGTACTATTTGAACCTCTTCATGCCCAAAGACTGATTAAGCAATTTTGGAATCTTTGCACTCAACCTTTTGTAGAGTTTTTTCCTGCTTCTCTGAGTGTTTATGTGATGCACATGAGAGAGAGATTGGATACATGAAGGAGGAATGCACAGCGGGAACAACCAAGGTCACACTGGGGTTTGTAAAGCACACACAGAAAGCCTACAGACTAGCTGAAACGTTTGTGTCTTCAGGTTCTCCAAGCATTGTTAGAGTCTAAGCTTCTTTCTAGTCATGGTCTTCCATTCTCTCTAGGTTTGATATTCACCCTGTAGTCTATTTTCTTGTCTCATATTTCTCCTCATGGACATGTTTATCAATTCAGTGTGGAATCTTAGCTACTTTATTGTCAGACAAAAGTTGCTCTAGTTATTTCTGACTGAAGGCTGGTCTTTGACTCTGAAGAGGGAAGGTCTCTGGATAAGGTCTCGCTGAGCACTCAGGGATAAAGGGATAGCACCTTTATCTTTCATTTTCTAATTGACTTCTTGTTCTCATGAAACAATACCTTGACTCCAATTTGGCCCCAAAGAATGACACCTGAATTATCAAGATCAAGGTTGAATAAAATCTTCTGCTTTTTCTTTCAGCCCCTTTGATGTTCCTTAAACTTCAGAAAGTGATGCTTCATGCAGTACTAATTTGCTGATTTTTGTCAGAATTTTGAAAGATCTGAAAATTATTGTACATACAAGTCCTATATTTTAGTTCATATCTTGTTTTGGTCTTTGAATATTTTCAGTACTTGTGTCAACTTCTCTCAGCCCAAAGTTGGTTGAAGATTTGGGGTGCTTGTTTCTATATGATAAATATCTTCAGAATTCATTGCATTATGAAAATCATATAGCACATATAGTTTCAAAGATGTGAGGATTCATTTTATTGCCATTATTCCAGTCTGCTTTTATTAAAATGTTAAAAATTAAAAAGAAGAATATATACTAATTATGGCAGCACTTCTTCTTCCTTGTCAATGAAAAGTAATTCCCTCTACTAATCTTTTTAGTAATTCTTCCCAGTTTAGCTTTTTATATACCCAAATTTTTCCTGTCATCTTCCACTCATACACCTTGCATTTTTCTATTTTCAGAGCTCCTCATATTGTTCTTTTAGTATTCCAAAGAATGTGTAACTAATTTTGGATTATAGATGTAAATGAAAAATAATTTTGAGATATTGAATATGCTTTCTTCTTAATTCATATTTCCCTGACTGGCCTCCTAAGTAAATGAGATCCAATTTGGTTACAGATATTACCGGTACAAAGTAATCAGGTTGGGCATTCCTGCTCCCTCAGTTGATATATCATCTCAAAAATCAGCAGCATAGTTACTCATACCCTAACTTTCCCTAATTCTAGTTTATTCTAGGCTTGTCTTTCTTTCATATTCTCAAATATTAAATATTAGTTAAAATATCAGGAAAAAATACACCTTTAAAATTGCCACAGTGTTTAAGGGCCACCCTTCCTCATTCTCATACCATACATAAAAAGAAATTATAGTGCTTTGTTTTTAGAACTTAGAGATATTTTAGGAGAACTAAGGAATCAGAAAAATACCAACTACAAGTCAGTAATCAGTGTGCATAGAAACACCTCAGAAAGAGCAGAAAATATTACCACCTTTGCTTATGGGATTGCTGGAACACTGGGAGTAGAAACAGGATAGAAACAGCTTTGCACTGTTTTTCTTCTCTGTACTTTTGGATTTGGTCCCAGTGCATGTTTTACTACATCAAAAAAGTAATTTTTTTTCCCCTAAATGATGAGTTAATATTCACTAATCATTCAATGTGCAAATATTTTGGCACCTGTATTATAATTCCTCTTCTCATTTGAGAAGGTTAGGAAAAGCAAAGAAAATTGACAGGAGCGCTGTTTGAGCAGTATGCTAGGACATTGACTTATTTCAGTCAGCTGGCTGCATAGAATGCAGGTGGCCACTGCGTGACAGCTTCCTTTCTGAAAGCAGAATGTCCTCCATTTTCACACTGGAAAATAATCTATAGTATGGCCATATGAAAAATCAATTACAATGATATTTTTCTCCTGTCCAAGAGTCAACCATAAAATATTCATTTATTTACAAGTGCCTATATTTCAAATTCCAAAAACTTCAGCTTCTAGCAGTAGAGCAAGCATGTTTTGACAGCCTCCACTCCATCCTACCGTTACGACAATACAATAAGTCTTTATATCAACCTAACAGACATGCTTTTTGATGAGACTGCCAAGTTTGCAGGAAAGTAAGGAAAATCTTCAAGCCCCACCACTTTCACCGCTGTGGTCACTACCATAGTGCTACCAAAGTGAACAAGAGTCTGGAGCTGTCTATTAGATTTGAAAACCAAGCTTACCTTGAGTCTATATTAGGAGAAAGCCTTGGACTAATATAAAAGAGAAAAGCTGTGTCTCTATGATTTTAATCAGTACCCTCAAAGGTACAAAAGCCAAGTTCATAGCTCAGTAGCAGTCCCTGGCACCCAGCAAAATCAAATGTAGAACTCTGCAGGAAAACATATAGAACTTGGGGAAAATGTGTGATTTCTAAAGATTATTTTCCCTCCTTTAAATGAGTTAATACCACAGCAAGTTTCGACTGAGGAAGAAAAGCTCAATTTGTGCACACACCTTTTAAAGAAGATACATTAGCTTTATGTGTATCTTTCTTTGTTAAGAAATTGCATTGTTTTTTGAAACACCTGTCTTAAAAATCATATGAAATTGACCATACTTCTTCTTTCTATGAGGAGAAAACATTTAAGTTGCTTGACTGATTGAACTCTACAGTTTATTTAGTGTTCTGTGTAGTATAACTCACATATAAAAAATATATCACATTTACTGAGCACCTACTATGTTCTGGTAGTTTACTGTTCCACACAATATATATACATGTCTTATCTAATCCTTATGTAATGTAATGTTACTCCACTTAAGGAACCTGAGGCAGGCACAGAGTGAGTTAAATGACTTGCCCAACAGCACACCAAGAAGAACAGATTCAAAACCCAATTGCTAAGACACCAGCCTTAGCAATTATATTCTACTACTCCTTGTGGAGTGCTTATTGCTATCTGAGAACAGTTAAACAAAAAGAAAAAAACAATCTCAAATTATTCCTATTCTCTTTCCTTATAAGCTACAAATATGTTCCTCAACCATTTTTTCCCATTAAATGTCCTCTAACGATGCTTATTTCCTAAAAATAACATAAAGACAAAAGATTTATTAAAATTTGTCACAGAGCCGTTAAAAATATAAATCATAGAGCTCTCTCACAGGGTATAGCAAGTTTTGAAAATTCACATTTTATGACTGAATAGAAAAGAAATAAAATCAACAATTTCCTATCTGGCTTTGAAATATTATGTTCCCTTATTTCAAAGGAAGGCAATTACAGAAAGCTTAACATTAACTATATGCACAGACCATGTCAAATGAAAATATGGATAAGGTATAAAATAGGCAATCTTCTTGAAATGTTTTATCTTGGTTTCTGATTATCCTTTAATAAAACTCAGTAGGGACATTCAAAGCCATGGTATTCTGATTTATTGTTAGCCTTGCATCCTAAAGGCAATATGTTAGATACTGCTAGAGCAATAAACATGTAAGTAAATGGAATGACTACTATACATATGTAATATCAAAACCTTCGACTGGACCAGAACTATGGAATTTATGTGAACTGTACTGAGTGCAAAAATGCATTCATTTAACTCTCTTCCCATTAAATGTTTTTTAATCCCTATACTGTGTACAGATCTTTGAGCTCTTCTGAATATTTTATGGGAAGAAGGAAATTATTTGCTGAATCCAAAGAAATTATATTTAACTCTTCACAGAAATACAATTATACATAAATCTTGTTTGTTATAGGTCAGTTTTTAAGACTCTATATTATCAACACCTATCCTTATCTCAAAGTTTCGACAGAATTTCTAGGAAATACAACAGTCCTAGTCAAAGGGAAATTTTTTTTAATTATTGTCATTCTCTAAAAATAAATATTCATTCTTTATTGAAATGATTTTTGTTTATATTGTCAGGGCAAAAATAAACCCCTCCTCTGGTTTGCAAGGCATCTAATGGACCTAGAAACTCAAAATGAAATGCTCAAAACTGCCAGTGTTTGATAAAGTCTGTTCACTTGAGCAGCAAGCGTCTTGGGGGAAATTCATTTACATATGCAAAAAATTCATGTTTGGATTTAACAATAAAACCATGCTAAGAAAAGTGTGATGGAGGTTTAAAAGGCCATTTCTATATGAGCACTTCCTAATCAAGAAATACTTTCAAACCACTATGAAAGAAAAACATGCATGGGGTTATTTGCCTCTTTCTCCTTAGTCAGAATGTAAATAGTCTAAGGTTTCTCAAGTCATAGATTTGACACATATGAGATCTGTGTTAAGGCACATTTGCACACATATAATTTTAAGCTAAACTTCATGAGAGGGTAAGAATGTTAGCAAGAATGGCTGCACATACGCCTTGGTAAAATCTGTTCTTTCCCATCCCTAATTACTAAAAGTTTATTATGGTGATATATCCAGACAAAGAAATATTATTTAGTGCTGAAAATAAATGAACTATAAAACTATTAAAAGACATCAAGCAGACTTAAATGTGTTTTACTAAATGAAAGAAGCCAATCTGGAACAACTCTATACACTATGAGTGAGTGAGTGAGTGAGTGAGTAAAGTCACTCAGTCTTGTCCGACTCTTTGCGACCCCATGGACTGTAGCCTACCATGCTCCTCTGTCCATGGGATTTTCCAGGCAAGAGTACTGGAGTGGGTTGCCATTTCCTTCTCCAGAGGATCTTCCCGACCCGGGGATCAAACCCGGGTCTCCCACATTGTAGTCAGATGCTTTACCGTCTGAGCCACCAGGGAAGTCCTGTACACTATATAACATTCTGGAAAAGGCTAAACTATGGAGACAGTGAAAGTATCAATGGTTTCCAAGAGTTAGAGGGGCGAGACGGATGAAAGCAGAGCACAGAGGATTTTTAGAGCAGTCAAACCACCCTGTATATTTCAGTGGTTGCTATGTGTCATTATACAGTTGTTAAGACTCATAAAATATACATGGAGAAGGCAATGGCACCCCACTCCAGTATTCTGGCCTGGAAAATCCCATGGATGGAGGAGCCTGGTAGGCTGCAGTCCATGGGGTCACTAAGAGTTGGATACTACTGAGCGAATTCACTTTCACTTTTCACTTTCATGCATTGGAAAAGGAAATGGCAACCCACTCCAGTGTTCTTGCCTGGAGAATCCCAGGGACGGGGAAGCCTGAGGGGCTGCCATCTATGGAGTCGCACAGAGTCAGACACGACTGATGCGACTTAGCAGCAGCATAAAATATACAACATCAGGAGTGAACCCTATTGTAAACTATAGACTTTGAGTGATAGCGATGTGTCATTGTAGTTTCATCAGCTGTAAAATGCACCATGCTGTGGAGGATTAGTAATGGGGGAGATAATGCATTTGTGTGGTCAGAGAGTGTTAGAGATTTCTGTTCCTTTCTCTTAATTTTGCTGTGAACTTAAAATTGATCTAAAATATAAAGTCTATTTTTTAAAAGTCCATTCTGATCTTAATGGGTACTTTCTCAGTTACTTATATAATACTCAACATATCTGATTTTATTAAATATTAAGCCACATACAAAAGAAAGACATATTATCTAAAATATAATGAAGTTAAATTCTACTCTCCTTATTAAGCAGGGAAATAATTGTAATGTAGCATGAAACAATAATTTATAGTCCTAGACATGATAAATATTGGTTCAGTGGACTGTGAGGTAAACCTGCCTAAATACTGTTTAATGAATTGGATTGTGTCCCCCACCCCCACCCCCCGCCCCGCTCCAACATTCATATGTTGAAGTCCAAACCACCAAAATCACAGAAAATGAACTTATTTCCTATTTGGAAATAGGATGCGGCTATCTTAACTAAGTAGTAGTAGTTATTAGTTCTCCTAATAAAATAGTAGATCAGTAGGGTGGGCCCCTGACTGAGGATGACTAGTGTCCTTCAAAAGGGAAATTAGACAAGCATCCGGGTAGCATACCATATGAAGACTGGAGTTAATGTTGCTACAAACCAGGAGATAATCAGAAGCCAGCAGAGAAGCCTGGAACAGACCCTCCTGTAGCACCTTCAGAGGGAGCATAGCCCTGCTGGTGAACACTTGTTCTAAGCTTTCTGTAAAAATAAATTTGTATTAAGTCATACAGTTTTGTTCTATGGTGTTATCATAGGACTAGCAAACTAATACAGACAATTTGAACCACAGTCTCCTTAACTGCCCACTGCCTAGCCTAGTTCTTAGCAGTTAGCAAGGTCTCAACAAATGCTTAATTAATGAATTAATGCAATTTTCCTGGTACACAAGGTAGGAAATATGATGTCAGTTTCTTTCTTTGCTGACTGTTAAATAACGGAGATTCTCCGACAGCTGCCACAGGTGCTCTTGTTTCCATGTGTCCTATCACCTCCCTAATATTCTGTGCGGCTCTTTTGTGCCATTGCGTATCCCTCCCTAAATCACTGTGGTAGTACTCTGTTGAGCATCCCTCCCTGAATCGCTGTGGTAGTACCTGTATCATCCACTGTGAGGAAACAGGTCCTTTCCACCCCTCATTGTTGGCTTGCATATCAAAGAGGGTACTACTTTCTCTCCCAGTTCCTTGACTTATTCTGCCCAAAAGAGGTAGAGTGGCTTCTCTGAGTGGTATATCTTTGAAGGATAATTCTGGGCCTGCTTTGCCCAATTCCTCTGCTTTTTTTTAATCCCTCTGAATATTATGCATGGCTCTTCCAGAAACAGATTCTATGTCTGTGTGGGAAACCTGCCCTAGTTCAGTACTGTCTTGGGCATACTGGCTTGATTCTACATTTCACCAGGAGCCCTCGACTCTCACCATAAACTGCATCCCTAGATTAGCCGTTATGAGCAGTAAATGTTGGAAATGTTGTGATTCTCCATTTGCTTTATTCATTTTTTTTCTCTTATTTTGTTCAGATAAAGAAAACAAGTGCTGCTTATTACTTCCCTCTCAAACCGATTCTTAATAACCTGATAAAAATAGCTTTTTACTCTCCCTCATTAAACTCTTGTTAAATATCTTGCACACTGTAGATATTCGTGTTTGCTAATGTAACAATTGATTGATTAGATAAGAATAAAGGAATGAGTGAATAAATGAATTAAACTGGGAGAACTTGGCTCAGTGATCTCTGGTACATTAATAAATATAATTAGTGACATCTCCATTTTTCAGAGTGAAAAGGGGGACCTCCTGGGAACTGAAGACCTTCTGGGATTAAGTGCAACTGTGACTTGAACCAAGTATCAGTGCTTTACTGTGTGTACGTTAGTTACTCAGTCGTGTGTGACTCTTTGCAACCCCACGAACTGTAGCCCTCCAGGTTTCTCTGTCCATGGAATTCTCCAGGCAAGAATAACGGAGTGGATTTCCATTCCCTTCTTCAGAGGATCTTCCCAAAACAGGAGTCAAACTCTGGTCTCCTGCATTGCAGGCAGATTATTTACCATTTGAGCTACAGAGAAGTCCCACCTTTCAGGAGATGTCTCACGTTTCTCTGGAAAATATAGTTATCAAGATGAGAAAAAAAGAAGAGTTGTTCATAGCTAATCTTTGGCTGTATCTGTCAGGATAGTCTGTGTTTTCTTTTTGTTCATTCACTTAATCCATTCCAACTTGGCTTTCCCACCTACCACTCCACTCTAACTGCTCCCATATCTGGTAGCTAATATCACCAGTGGCCTCTATATCACTAATTCCGCTAGATTTTACATCCTTATCTTTCTGTTGGCCTGCTGAGAGGTTCTGGCCGCAGATAAGTGTTTACTCCTCACTGTCCTTTGCTTGGCTTGTGTGGCATGATCAACTGGTTTTTCTGTTACTTCCCTGGCTGCTTTCTCCTGATCATTCTCTCACTGACTGTTAAATGTTGGAGTTCCTCAGCTAGCTATTTGAAGTATTCTTGTTTCCACTTGCTGAAATGTCTTTCTAGCAATTTTATTCACTCCTGTGGTTTAAATTATAATACCGTTTAGCCATGAAAGTGGAAATGAAGGTCGCTCAGTCGTGTCCAACTGTTTGCGACCCCATGGACTATACAGTCCATGGAATTCTTCAAGCCAGAATACTGAAGTGTGTGTAGCCTTTCCCTTCTCCAGGGGATCTTCCCAACCCAGGGATCGAACCCACGTCTGCTGCATTGCAGGCAGATTCTTTACCAGCTGAGCCACAAGGGAGGCCCACAGTCTAGCCATGTGCTGTTGTCTTTTAAATTTGGTGAATTCCCTAAGAACTCTCTGACTTGACATCTCCATTGTGAGTTTGAGATGAACCTCTATCTCTTGTGCCTAAAATTATACCCACTGGTTTCCCCACTCCTGACAGAGTCTTCCTGCTCCTCTCGTGGTGCTTAGCCCAGTGAATTGCTTTCCCCCTTTGGGTTTACCGTGACTTCTTATTTGTCCTTACCTGTACATTTGTTTAATCATATCAAGTCTACATTCTAATTTTATTTTTCAGTTCATAGAAGAGTCATGCCATTGACACCATCATCTCTTGTCTCAATCACAAAAAATAACTCCCCACTGGTCTGTGAATATCTACTCTTAATACTTTCAAACCCCAAGAATAGCTAGGAGGATCTTTATGGAGAATGAAAATCTACTTGTGTCATCCCCTTGATTAAGACACATCAGTGCCTTCCCATTTCTCTCCAGGTACAGTTCCAAATTCTGAGCATGCTTTCTAAGGCTTAATCCGTTCCTTGCTTGTCTGTTTCTTTCTCCTTTACCTTCCTCTGAAAGAAGTCTCTTGACTCCATTTTCTAGTCTCAGATTTGTTAGCACACTGGAAAAGGGGCTTTCCTTGATTATGTAAGGTTAGATAAATGCATATACATGAGATCGCATCTTTCCCTTTGGTAACATTCACCACACTTAAAATTGCTTAAAGACTACACATCTTGACATATTTCAAGTTCCATGAGAGCAGGGATCGTGTCTTTCTTGTTTGCTTTTCTGTCCTTGGTGCCTGACGCCAACTGAGTGTATAATAAATATTAAATGAACATTGAATAAATGAATATGTTCAGATCATGACCTTGCATTTTCACTTTGCAAATGCATCATGACATTTGGAAGTACCTGAGAACAGTATGCTTCTTATATTGATAATTGCATGTTGTAATAAGGTATAACAAAGAACCTAAAGAGAAGAGTCCCTTCTCTTGCTGTTTCTTTCCTGAACAATTTACAAAGGTCAAATCTGTATGGAGAATCAGGTGGAAGACTACATCACTAAGGAATATATTGTTTTCATAAAATCCTCTTTTACAAAGAAGAAACAACAAAGACTTGTAAAATGTTCTTATCCTTCCTAATTCCTAAAGATACTTCATATTGCTCTCTGAGATTGAGACACATAGGGAAAAAATTAATCCAAGCTGTTGATTAAGATGATAAGTACATTCTACTTTAGTTTACTCATCTTTTATTGCTTTTATTAATTTTAAAGTTATAAAAATAGTAGCCAACTAATGCAGAGGTATGTTAAAAAAAATCTCCCACTTCCATCCAATTTTACTGCTTTGGGTTACTCAAAGTTGACAATCTATTATACATCTTTCCATCTTGTTTTTACAGTCTTATGATTATAAGCAAAATTATACATGTATCTAACTTGGTGTTTGCTTATTTTAAAAAATGGAATTAATAGTGTACATGCATTATTCTTCAACTTAGATTATTCTTTAAACAATAATGATTGGCATCTTTTCCAGGTTGTAGGTCTTTACACTACATAATTTTCCATGGTAAAGATAACCACAATTTATTTAATACTCTTCTCATTGATAGGCATCCAAATCATTTCCAGGTGTTTGCTACTACAGACAGATATACTGGTAGAGTAAGCCTTATTATTTAAGTATCTTTATATACTACCACCTTTATTTGTAGAGGATATTTCTCAAACAGGTTACTGAGGCAGACCATATATGTATTTGTATATTTTTTAATGTTAATAGTTATAAATTAGGTTCCCATACAGTTGTGGAATTTCCTGTTTCCAAGAGGGCTGCCTTATCATCACACTGGGATTGTATGTCAGTAGTGTCTCCTTCCAGTTTCTGGGTTAAGCCATCCCCACTACACCTTCTGCTGTGAGGAAGTCATATGATCCTCACTGCAGGTGGATTGGTTCTCTATTCTCAGCTACTTTCCATGTCTCCACCAGAGCCTACTCGGACCTCTGCGTGATACCCATGTCTAAGGGAAGTCTTCGGAGTAGTACTTCCCAAATGTATTCATCCACTTATTTCTGACACCCTGATGGAAATTTGGAGCCACTCTGCAGGAAACATTCCTCCCAAAGTTCCAAACTTAAAGTGTTCCACAGACCATCTCTGCTTTTGGCTCCCTTGATCGTTTCTGTGGTTTCCCTCTTTGTACACTACCACAGCCCTGTCTGAAACCTGAATATAGTGGTGCTGAATCCCTGAATGAACCAAGGAATATCTGAAATCTAAATATTTGCCCTTTGGACTTCTCTTCCAACTGCCTTCTTACCTTGCAGGAAATTTCTCTGAACCTGAGCTTTCCAAAGGTAAGATTTAAAACACATGCTAGTAATGAATTTTCAATATAATATTTTCTTTTTTTTAAGAATCTGTCTTTAAAAAATACTGTAAGTTTCCTGAAATATGATCATCCTTCTTCTAACTATATTATGCAGGGTTTATTTTTTCTAAATTAAAAAAAAAAATCTCCTTATCTCTCCCTACTTGGAGACCTATACTCTGATTTAATCATCATGATATGTCAGATGCTGTCTTCTGGTAGCATCTGAGAAATACTTGGGTTGGATACATGGGTGATATGCATTCAGAACTTCTTTTTTTTTTTTTTTTTTTTTTTGCAAAAGCATAAAGGGGTTTATTACCAGCTCGAGCCAGGACCCATGTTTCATCCAGCACAGGGGAATCAGACAAAGGCCCCGAGCTCTGAATCACATCTACTTTTATACAGATGGTTCTTTGTTTCTGTAACAGCATAGCTGATTGGTTAAACCGTACACTCGCGTGGGACTTTTAAACCTCGCATCCCTATCCGGATTGGCTCAGGTCTGGCGTGGGCGGGGGGCTATGGGGATTTTTTCTTATTGGTCGAGCTACACTGCCTGCGGGAATTCCCAGAGCCTCAGCTTTTCTCAGGCCTAGCCTGCCCCTTAGAGCCTGTCCTGGCTTCAGTTTGGTCCTAACATTCCCCCCTGTCTTTTTATCCTTGAGAGGAATTTTCCTCTCCATTCTGAGACACTGCCTAATATTGTTGCCTCAGTACCATTAACTGAACAGTACTGATTTGTTTTTTTTTTTTACAAAGGTTATCAATTTATTTAAAATACATGGACCAAAAGTTAGAATGAGTAGGAGTATAATGAGCGGTCCGAGTAGGGTAGAAATTAGTGTTGTTAACCACAGGGACTGTTGGAACCAGGACTCAAATTAATTTTGAGACATTTTTTTCTCTCTCTCTCTTTTTTTTTTTTGATTTAGCCCCTTTTTTTATCTTGGCCAGGGACTCCCTGATTACCCCTGAGTGATTTTTATAAAATCAACGTTTTTCTCCTAACACAGCACATAGGCCCCCTGAGAGACTTCATACTCAAGATATTTTTTGGGAATTGGGGCGGAGGTCTCTTTCTTCTGTAGCTTCTTCCTGCTGTGCATGGGTGTAGGCCTGCCTAGCAGAGCAGAAGTCTCTACCTGATCTAAGTTGGGGTTTTCCACATCTGAAACCAGCTTTTACCCTTGTAGTTGCAGCAATTTAGTTGGCCCCTCTCAGAGATGAAATAGACAAGGGCCAAACAGGAGACCTACCAGGATGGTCATCTCTGGTCCCGGAAACAGAAGGCAGCATTTGGGGTGAGGGTTGCGGGCTTTGTGGCCCCTTCTGATGGGTTGGTGGTGAGGCAGCAGAGCAGTGCTCCAGGAATCTTGTGTTCAGTCTGGAGTCACCATCCTCCACATGCAAAGGTCTAAGAATGAATGTTTGAATGTTTAAGAATGACTTTCTTTTATATAGATGAATAATATTTTGGTAAAGTTCTTGGGCTGCTATACTTTTATTTTCCTCAAGTTACTACAGATATTATCTTACTGTCTTTGAGCTCCGAGTATTACAAGTGAAAGGTCTGATGATCTTCTATTCCTCGTTTTTGGGGTGGGTTTCTTCAGTATGGAAGCTGGTAAAGTTGCTTTTTAACATTGGAATTTGGAAATCTCACGTAGATGTGTTTAGGTGAAATGTATGCTTCATTAATTTGGCCTCAGATTCAGTAAACCATTTTGATTGGCAGACTCCTATGTCTCTTCATCTTAGGTAAATTTTAGTCTATTTTTATTGAATTTTAATTTTTTCTCCGTGTGTTCCTATTTGTCATTCTGGATCTCATATCGTTTGCAAGTTGATATCCTTGGGTCTCAACGTCTGATATCCTTGGGTCCTCCAATCATTTTATTGTTTCTCTTAAAGTGTACATTTCTTTTAGTTTTTGCTCTGTTGGATTAGGTTTCTATCACAGCCATAAGAATTTACCACACATCTAGTTGCTTAAGATTGAAGGCAAAAGGAGAAGGGAGCAGCAGAGGATGAGATGGTTAGATAGCATCACCAACTCAATGGACATGATTTTGAGCAAACTCTGGGAGATGGTGGAGGACAGGGAGGACAGTCCATGGGGTCGCAAAGAATCGACCTGACTTAGTGACTGAACAACAACAGTGGCCTAGGGCAGTGCGTATTTTTTTTTTATCATACTGCTCTGTAGGTTAGAAGTCTGAAATGGGTCTCACTGGGCTAAATCAAGATTTCTAAAAGACTTATTTTCTAGAGACTCTAAAAGAAAATCCATGATTTTGCTTGCCAGCTTCTAAAGGTCAACCGCACTTCTTAGCTGGTGTTGGATCCCCTTCTGTCTTCAAAATCAGCAGCAATGCATTTCTTTGGCCAATGCTTCTGTTCAATAGTCATATCTCCCTCTTACAGTCCTCTTCTGCTTTCTTCTTGTACTTGTAAAGACCCTTGTCATTACAGCAAGCCCACCTGAATAATTGAAGATGATCTCCCAATCTCAAGGCCCTTCATTTAATTGATCCTGCAAATCTTATTTTGCTACATAAGGTAATAATCACATGTTCCAGGGCGTAGGGCACAGGCATCCTTAGGGATTCATTGCTGTGTCTACCACACCTATATAATGATATGGTCCTCCAATTTAGTCATCAGGTTTAATTAGTTGTAGAATAGACTAGAATGATAAGTGAAAGAGGAACTCAGATAGGCCTACTGATAATTTTCAGAGGAGGTTGCAATTATGCTTTTTCTGTTAGCTTTCAGAGAGCTCATTCCCTGGTGAGCATAGTCCATACTCACTCAGAAGGTACAGTGGCTGGAGTGACTAACCATGTACCCTTGTTTTTTTGTAGAATCCAGTGAACCTGAAGACAAGAGTGTAGGTGCCTCAGGGGAGACGCCCTCCCAGCCTTATCCTGCACCAGTGTACAGTCAGCCTGAGGAGGTGAAGGAGCAGATGGATGATGCGAAACCAGCTAAACCTGAGGAGAATGAGGACTCAGACCCATTGCCTGACAACTGGGAAATGGCTTATACAGAGAAGGGTGAAGTCTACTTCATTGAGTGAGTCTCACACTTTTCTCTGAACATTTTCGCAAAGATCATAGCAGTATTTTAATGATGTAACAGATGGAGAGGTGGGTCAGAATAATTTGAATTTTATTGATTGTGATATTACCTTCTTTGTGAGAGAATAATGGGATGGCACCTTAATACAGCTAAAGATGCTAGATTACAGCTATAAACCAAATGATGAATTAAACAATGCCACTGTAAAATTTGTTGCAATCATGACTGAGGAGGCAAATATCCATGTGATGTTACTTTTGAATTGGAAATAGGGAGGAAATGCTTACTCTACCCTTCTAAGACATCTGTGTAGCTCAAATGAGATAATCCCCATTTTTTGAATGAAATTGCTGGAAACCTCCACCATCATGTCCAATGGTTTGATTGAATGCCAACGATTGAGGGCCAAATACTTGGTAATCACAAATGAGAATATTTTAAGCATTTGACCCTAAGGTCAGCTGTCAATAAAATCACGTGTTTGGTATAGTTTGTCATATTTATTTTTATTATATCCCATTCTATTTATTGCTTACCTTTTTATGATTTACCAAGGAAAATGAAGGGCTAATTCTGAACTAACTAGTGATGCATACTCAGTCTAATCTTTCCTTTCACTGGGGACATTTTTTTCCCCAAACTCAGTTTTTATATATTTTATTAACAGCATTGCCTAGCTTTCCTTTTCTTTATCTTCTTGGAGTAGAACAACTTTTTTAACCCCCTGAGTTGAAGATCGTGGCTAAATATTAAATTGTTGATGTGCATGAGACAATCAAAATGTTCATTAGAAAGGTAAAAACTAAATATATGATAAATGAACAACAACCCTTATTCCCTCAAAGCTGTAGGAGTCTCAGAGGGAAACATTAACAGAATCTGAAGTTTTCAGTTCAGATAGTAGATAAAAATATGTAAACTCTTGATTACTCAAGAAAACTATTAAAACTAGATTTTCTTTCCAAAACTGGAGTGATTTGTGACTTAGATCTCCATAGGCAGAACTCAGTTGTGAAATTGAAATGTTACCACATGCCAATATTTAATTTTCACATGAAAACTTTATAACAGGTGGCCAAGGGAATACATAATCAGGTAATTACTTGGTGCTCTGCTTGACTCCAACATGGATGGGCAATGCATGAAATATATTGCTACCATTCATCTTTTGACAAATCTTATGTTACAAAAAAGAATAAAATTCTCTTGCATATTTCTTATGGCTATAATCAATGACCCACAGGCATCCTTTTATCAATTAATTGGAAAAAAGAAGGTCATACAGAATTTTTTAAATGTTTGAATGTATTTATATCAAAAACATAATTTTGTTATCGATAAGCTTAGCATAGCATCATTGCAGACCAGAAATCAAAGTATAAAGCTAGATGTGAGGTCTCACATTGGTGCGCAGAACAGTTGTTTAGAACAGGGAGACTGACTATGCACACATTTTTATTGCATAATATAGGTGGAGTAAGACTATGTGGAAATAAGAAAAACAGCATGGCAAGCTGATGAAAGAACTGTTTTCTTACAGTGCTTTCAATAATGCAATTATAAAAACCTCCTTTTTTGTGATTATAAAGTAAACTTTTCCCTTTTAACTGAGTCAGATTTGGGGATTATGGAGAAAAGAGATTTCATAAGACAGAAGCTATATTTGTGGTTTATAGTAAATGATGAGGCTCTGTCAAGACTTGGGAGAATGGACCAAAATGATTCTGTTAATATGCTAGTCAGACATCCAGTATCAGAATCAAAAGACTCATTAGGGTTTGTCCCTGGTCTTAAATTTATTGTCACACTGAGGAAGAAAGAATAAGAGGGATAGTTAAAACAATTAGTCAACCACTCATTCCTGAATTTTGTGATACAATTTCAGTAAGATACACTTAAGTAATAAAAGGAAGCATTATAGGAAAGGTCAAATAATGTAGACTTGAGAAGTTGGTACTAGGTAAATAGTACACTCCAGGTATAAGAATTGTCATTACAAAGACCAGATACTTTATGTGATAGGAGTAGGGAGAAGATGCCCAGACCTACTATAGAGATGTTAGTTGGTGAAAACCATGTTAAATGATGGCTCCATTCTCATTTTGCTTGATCATTAGTGCTTTTGAAAAACACGCAGAGGCTTTTGCCTATTTATCTTCTTCCTATTACTGTAGGGAAGGATGAATGAATAGTATTAGGAGCAGAGATGGGGTGAGCTGAAAAATTAAAACAAAAAAGAGGAGACAATTTCATTTGCAACATGAATGTTAATGCTAAGGGAGATTCATCCAGAGGTCAAGGAGAGGGAAGAAGCCTGGAGTAAAGGCTGAAGTGAGAGTGTGATGGGAAAGTGATTAAAATCGGAGGCAGGGGCAGATGCCTGCTTAAGTAGGTCATTCACAGAATGGAGGTATCCCCTGGCCCACCCTTCATCCTGGACCAGCTTGAAATCTGTCTTTTCTTCCTTCAAAAACCTTACTTTGACTCATAAGACCCAGTGGTACCAGCTCAGGTATCCCAGAGCAGGGAGGGGTCAGGCAGTGTCTTTTTCGTCTGGTGCCTCGTTTTCACACCGTTGCCACCTGTGCCGCCTGTTCCTTTCTCTGTGGCCTACATTTAGCTCTGCTGTCCTCCCCTCTCAGTGACTTCCTCCAGACCACTTTCACTCTATGCTCTGGAATGCTCCTTCCCAACTACGTTTGGCAAAATCAGCACTTCAACCCACAGGTTATCTTTGCTGCTGATGCTGCAGTGAACGCTTACCTGGGTATAGTCCGTGCTGTAAAAGCCCTGTGGAAACAGGCTGGTAGGGCAGGAGAAGCAACAGCGCAGGCACCGTGATGGGCCGTTAGGACTTGCTTAGGGACTGAGCCGTGATGTGGCCCAGAGTTTCTGGCCAAGAAGCTTATAAAACAATGCTATTTGTAACGCAGAAGTTTGCAGGTCTGAAGCTAAGTCAGAGTAAAGAAAGAAAAAGAAAAGTAGCGTAATTTTAAGAGAAAGGTAAAACAGAAGGAAACGTAGAAGAGGTGGAAAATTAGACAGATTACAGCTCTCTCTGAAGAGCGCTGACGCCAGTGGAAACACTTCTGGTAAAAATGTGTGAGAGCTGCTTAGAGTGATGGGAGTCCCTGGTAGATTAACATGTACTCATTGTTTGTGTTGTTCAGTCACTAAGTTGTGTCCATCCCTTTGTGACACCATGGACTGCAGCACACCATGCTTCCTTGTCCTTCACTATAGCTCATGTCCGTTGAGTTGGTGTTGCCATTACACTTTACTGAATTTTGTCTCCAATGAAACAAATATTGTAATCAAACATAAATAAGTGAAACAGAGGAAAAGGAACCTATGGTTCTGTATAAAATTTAAATATAATTCTATATTCATTTCTGAGTTGTTGTTTGGTCACGGCAGATCCCATTGACTGCAGCATGCTAGGCTTCCCAGTCTTTCACTATCTCCTAGTTCAGTCGCTCAGTCGTGTCTGACTCTTTGCAACCCCATGGACAGCAGCAAGCCAGGCTTCCCTGTCCATCACCAACTCCCAGAGCTTACTCAAACTCATGTCCATTGAGTCGGTGATGCCATCCAATCATCTTATCCATCCTCTGTCATCCACTTCACCTCCCAGCTTCAATCTTTCTCAGCACCAGGGTCTTTTCCAATGAGTCAGTTCTTCACATCAGATGGCCAAAGTATTGGACTTTCAGCTTCAGAATCGGTCCTTCCAATGAATACTCAGGACTCATTTCCTTTAGGATGGACTGGTTGGATCTCCTTGCAGTCCAAGGGACTCTCAAGAGTCTTCTCCAACACCACAGTTCAAAAGCATCAAATCTTCAGTACTCAGCTTTCTTTATAATCCAACTCTCACATCCACACATGACCACTGGAAAAACCATAGCCTTGACTAGGCGGACTTTTGTTGACAGAGTAATGTCTCTGCTTTTTAATATGCTATCTAGGTTGGTCATAACTTACCTTCCAAGGAGTAAGCATCTTTTAATTTCATGGCTGCAGTCACCATCTGCAGTGATTTTGGAGCCCCCTAAAATAAAGTCAGACACTGTTTCCCCATCTATTTGCCATGAAGTGATGGGACCAGATGCCATGATCTTCGTTTCCTGAATGTTGAGCTTTAAGCCAACTTTTTGACTCTCCTCTTTCACTTTCATCAAGAGGCTCTTTAGTTCTTCTTCACTTTCTAACATAAGGGTGGTGTCATCGGCATAACGGAGGTTATTGAGGCAATCTTGATTCCAGCTTCTGCTTCATCCAGCCCAACGTTTCATATGATGTAACCAGTCCATTCTGAAGGAGATCAACCCTGGGATTTCTTTGGAAGGAATGATGCTAAAGCTGAAACTCCAGTACTTTGGCCACCCCATGCGAAGAGTTGACTTATTGAAAAAGACTCTGATGCTGGGAGGGATTGGGGGCAGGAGGAGAAGGGGATGACCGAGGATGAGATGGCTGGATGGCATCACGGACTCGATGGATGTGAGTCTGAGTGAACTCCAGGAGATGGTGATGAACAGGGAGGCCTGGCGTGCTGCAATTTATGGGGTCACAAAGAGTCAGACACGACTGAGCGACTGAACTGAACTGAACTGAACTGAACTGAACTAATCTGCTGCTGCTAAGTTGTTTCAGTCATGTCCAACTCTGTGCAACCCCATAGACGGCAGCGCACCAGGCTCCCCCGTCCCTGGGATTCTCTGGGCAAGATCACTGGAGTGAGTTGCCATTTCCTTCTCCAATGCATGAAAGTGAAAAGTGAAAGTGAGGTTGCCCAGTCGTGTCTGACTCTTAGCAACCCCATGGACTGCAGCCTTCCCGGCTCCTCTGTCCATGGGATTTTTCAGGCAAGAGTACCGGAGTGGGGTGCCATTGCCTTCTCCAGATGAACTGTGAAGCAGGGTGACAATACACATCCTTGATGTACTCCTTTCCTGATTTGGAACCAGTTTGTTGTTTCATGTCCAGTTCTAACTTTGCTTCCTGACCTGCATACAGACTTCTCAAGAGGCAGGTCAGGTGGTTTGGTATACTGATCTCTTTTAAGAACTTTCCACAGTTTGTTGTGATCCACACAGTCAAAGGCTTTGGCATAGTCAATAAAGCAGAAGTAGATGTTTTTCTGGAACTCTCTTGCTTTTTCAATGATCCAACAGATGTTGTCAATTTGATCTGTGATTCCTCTGCCTCTTCTAAATCTAGCTTGAACATCTGGAAGTTCACGGTTCACATACTGTTGAAGCTTGGCTTGTAGAATTTTGAGCTTTACTTTGCTAGCATGTAAGTTTGCTCAAATTCATGTCCATTGAATTGGTGATGCCATCCAACCATCTCATCCTCTGTCGTTCCCTCCTCCTTGCTTCAGTCTTTCCCAGCATCAGAATATTTTCCAATGAATTGGCTCTTTGCATCAGGTGGCCAAAGTATTGGGACTTCACTTTCAGCACTGGTCCTTCCAATGAATATTCAAGGTTGATTTCCTTTAGGATTGACTGGTTGGACCTCCTTGTTGTCCAAGGGACTCTCAAGAATCTTCTCTAACACCACAGTTCAAAAGCCTTAATTCTTTGGCCTTCAGCCTTCTTTATGGTCCTAAAGCTATTTAATTCTATTTATGGTCCTGAAGCTAGTGGAGGTGATGGGATTCCAGTGGAGCTGTTAAAATCCTTTAAATGATGCTGTTAAAGTGCTGCACTCGATATGTCAGCAGATTTGGAAAACTTAGCAGTGGCCACAAGACTGGAAAAGGTTAGTTCCATTTCTGAGTAGAAGGGAATTCTACCTATGCTTAAATGAAGTATTCATTTAAATACGTATTAAAATATTGTTGTTGTTCTGTCACCCAGTCATTTCCAGCTCCGTGCAACCCCTTGTACTGTAGCACACCAGGCCTCTCTGTCCCTCACCATCTCCTGACGTTTGCCCAAGTTCATATCCATTGCATCAGTGACGCCATCCGGCCATCTCATCCTCTGATGCCCTCTTCTCCTTCTGCCCTCAATCTTTCCCAGCATCAGGGACTTTTCCAATGAGTCAACTATTCTCATTAGATGACCATAATACTAGAGTTTGAGCTTCAGCATCAGTCCTTCCAGTGGATATTCAGGGTTGATTTCCTTTAAGATTGACTGGTTTGATCTCCTTGCTCTCCATGGGACTCTCTGGAGTCTTCTCCAGTACCACAGTTCAAAGGCATCAATCCTTTGGCAGTCTGCATTCTTTATTGTCCAGCTCTCGCTGTCAGTTGGTAAAGAATCCACCTACAATGCAGAAGACTCTGGTTTGATTCCTGGGTCAGAAAGATCCGCTGGAGAAGGGATAGGCTACCCATTCCAGTATTCTTGGCCTTCCCTTGTGGCTCAGCTGATAAAGAATCCGCCTGCAATGCAGGAGACCTGGGTTTGATTCCTAGGTTGGGAAGATCCCCTGAAGAAGGGAATGGTTACCCAGTCCTCTATTCTGGCTGGAGAATTCCATGGACTGTGTAGTCCATGGGGTCACAAAGAGTCATACATGATTGAATGACTTTCACTTTCTCGCAACTGTATGTGACCACTGGGAAGACCATAGCCTTTATTATATGGACCTTCATCAGCAAAGTAATGTCTCTGCTTTTCAACACACTGTCTAGGTGTGTCATAGCTTTCCTACCAAAAAGCAAACACTTTCTGATTTCATGGCTGCAGTCACCATCCACGTGGTTTTAGAGCCCAAGAAGAAGAAATCTGTCACTACTTCCACTTTTCCTGCCTCTATTTGTCGGGAAGTAATGGGGCAGGATGCCATGATCTTAGTTTTTTCAGTATTTAGTTTTAAGCCAGCTATTTTACTCTCCTCCTTCACCCTCATCAAGACATTCTTTAGTTCCCCTCTTGTTCTTTAGTTCCCCATTATATATGTATATATATATATATATATACACATATATATTTATAAGTATTTACATATATACATAAAACCTTTGAGTTAAGGTAATGAGGTATTTAATTTTTATCATCTATGCAATGTTTTAAAATAATTATTGATTTACTCAGTATTGACAGATAGTTTATATGTCTCACTCTTTACAAGTGCTGCAGATAAAAGATGAGGGAAATTTTTATCATTGTTCTCAATATTGAACAAAAGGGGCAATTATTTCCCACAGTCTTCAAGACTCCTTCTTTTGTTGAATAATTAAAGCAGATTCCTTTTATCACTTATAGTGACATTTAATGGGAAAAGGTGAGTATCTGAACAAGTATTTTTAAAGAACAGAATTTTAAATTGCAGAGAACTCTTCACATGAGGTGGCCAAAGTACTGGAGTTTCAGCTTTAGCATCATTCCTTCCAAAGAAATCCCAGGGCTGATCTCCTTCAGAATGGACTGGTTGATGACTTTCAAGGGTATACTATTGTTTAAAACCAACAGTCTCCTTAACTCATAATATCTTCTTCATTAATATTATCTTTTTAAATAGTAGATTAATTGTACCTTCAAATTAGTAATAATGATTACCACATATTTAGTGCCTACATTTTACAGTCTGTGTTCAGCTTACTTAGCAGTAAAGCTAATATGTTAAGCATTTACATTGTGCTTATTTATTTCTCATTTTGGGAACCTAAAACTTACAGAGGCACCTTGCCTTTGGTCATATAACCAGGAAATGACAAAGCTAGGATGCTTTGATTTCATTTATTCAACACATATTTATTGGGTACACCCTGTGTTCTAGGAACTATTTTATTAAACCCTGGGTTACAGTGGTCAACAAAACTGACAACATTCCTATTTCCGTATTTTCATGGGCAAAATGTGGCTACAGGGTCCTTGCTGTTAACTAAGTTGCCATGGTGCCTTCTTTACATATATTGTATGATAGTGTTAGTCACTCGCTGTGTTCAACTCTTGACGTCCCTTTGAAGCACTTGAGGTACTCCCATTTTATACATGAGATTCTGAGGCACCTTGGACAAATTAACATTCCCAAGGTCTTACGGCTTTGTGACCCTGCAAAGCCATTGACATTATCCCATGCTACTTCCAATATGTAAACAGGCACTGGCTAAAAAAAAAGAAAAAAACGGACTTTTATATTACAAATGGTATTTGTTTTATAAGTTTCTCAGCCAGAATTTACTATTCCAGAGGCTAAATGTTCCATAAAGAATTGCTGCCACAGGGTTAATCTGGATTGACATGCTTTGGGAATCCCATTAAATTAGTTCTTTGTTTGGGAGTCAGTTTAGTTAGTGACATAAAAGAGACTGCTATTGCTTTGGCAAAACACAAAACAGCAACAAGAACCTATTTGTTTACTAACATCTTCCCGAATAGCAGTGAACACTATGTCATCTTAAATAATAGATTTTTCAAAATCAGCTTTTGAAACCGAAAATCACCTATGGAGAATGTCTTGGATATACAGGCTTTCCCAAATTCTAAATAAGACACATGATCTATTTCATCTGTTGTTGCTATTTCTATATTTTCTTAAGTTTTAAGTAAATCACCAATTCCCATTTTCAACAAATTTAGTACTTTCAGTTATTGAAAGAAAATGAAATATTTTTGAAATTTACTGGAAAGAAAAGTTGGTTTTTTGGTAAAGTCTAAATGTTTTCTCAGTCTAGGCTTGGTGTATACCAACATCTGGTCTTTGCTTACTCTCTGTTATTTGTTTTACAATAGCAGTAGATATATTGAATATTTTTTTTCTGTACAAGGTTCTAGTGTAGTCTCCAGACAGAAAATAAGCGTTCAGACAAAATAGTTTGCAACAAACACTCATAATATCCAGGATAAATTTATAATAAAACCTCTTTTAAAAATGTATTCTAAATATATGAAAGGCAATATGATGACAAGCTCATAATTCATGTGCTTAACAAAATTTTAAGAATATTGTTTAGGAAACAGATAACCACTATAAAGGTCATTGACAATTTTTATGTGGATTATCGATGTATAAATAGAAAAGATTAAGCAGTACAATTAAAGTCTTAAATAGAAAAGCTCCTACTGTTCATTATCAATTAGATGTGTCCAGTCATTGTTCAACAGTTCTTCCTTCTGAAATAATGATCAAGAGGGAAGACAAAATCTTTCAGAAACTGACATAATCAATCTGAGGACTTTACTGACTATTATATGAAATGTAAATATGTATATTCCTTTAAAAATGAATGTTAATTTTTAAAAATACATAAAATACAGCCAGTAATCTCTGTGTTATTTCTGATTCTGAACATATGTGACTACTGCTAGAATTTTAACATTCACATGCATCTTAAATCGCTCAGAGGACTCTAAAATGTTTTTCTGGGCCTTGTTTACCTTGTTACTATGTTTCATGCTGTCAAATATTATTGAGTTCAATCTGTTTTTATTCTCCCAGGGTAGTATTTCCCAAGATGAAAATGCAGTTTATCTAATAAAAACTAAGATTCAGAATTGGCTTTTCTGGAGAACTTTCAAAATTCAATGTGTTTATCATTGTTTTAAGTCTGTTACTATTTTTTAAAGAAAACAGAGCAAAGGAAAGGAGTATATTTGATAATAAAAGTTTCTTATCCACTAATCAAATTTCAGTTGATGAAATGCCATCTAGTATTTGTGCAGTAGTGAAAATATTATTTTGATTTCAGTGTCAGTACAAAGGTAGGAAGAAAAGAGTAAAAGAGAACAGAATGAAGGGAAAAATGAAAAGAGGAGTTGTCTTAAAATTGGATTTGAATTGGGTCAACATTGAGCCTTTTGTATACCTAGGAAACCATTAACAGGTTTGAGCCCAACTGGAAAAACATAGAGTAAATGAAAAAAAAAAAAAGGACAGAGGATAGAGTGGGCATGACCTGTGTGAAAACTTTGTTTTACTCCTAATAAATACTCTGCTCATTTGAAAGCTTTTTTATTACCCTAATTGTTTATAACCTCTCTGACTCAATATTCACATGTAGATTATATACATCACCATTGTAAGACTATTCTGGAAAAAATATTCAGATTTGATTTTAACTTGAATAGAGAATTCAAGTTTATAAGGAGAAAATATTTTTAGTGATAATATCGCTACGCATGTACAGTTTAATATAATACCAAGTACAAGGCATTTAACACAAAGGAATTTGATCAGTGATTACTATTGTCACAAAGGAGATAAAAGTCTCAGTTTGTAAACCATTGGCAATGAAACTAGGAAAAAGATTTTTAACTGTTATCCAAGAGAGTGAAATAAAGCTTCTCTGTATAAAAAGCAAAGTTTTAGATTTATTATGTCTCTGGTTTCAGATCATTAAAAAAAAAAAAAAAAAAAAAACACTTGGCGTTGGGAATCAGATATGTCTGTATAATGCCAGCCCTTTTACTTTCATGCACTAGGTATGTATCCTTAGGCAAGTCACTCTTCTTCTCTCAGCCTTCCTTTTTCTGTAAAATGGAGTTAAAAATACTAGCCACAAAGACTCTTTAGCATTAAATGAAGTGATGCTATGGAAGTTCTAGCGCAGTCCCTGACAAAATAGGCAATCGGGAAATGTTACAAGATAATAAGAATATCTTTGCAGTGGTATGGCATGTCAGCGGCTTTTCCTGTTAAAGGGAAGCATTTTCTGTATGAGAAGACTGTTTCCTCGGCAGATAAGATGTTATTATTTATTGTGCTGCTTTTGTCAATTTGGAAAAAGGTTAAACTTAAAAAATATCCAGAAATTTCAAATTCATTACAAGTCAGCCTATCACATGTCTTCAAGGCCATTCTACTGTGAATTTAAAGTAGAATTGCAGAATGGAAATTTCACTTCTGGTTTACTCCGGTCCTCCTGGATGGTTTAACATCAAAGACTTTTGGATATACTATTTTTTAAGGTTTTCATTAAGGTTTTAAAATATGACAGTGATAGAACTTGAATAGCTACTGACTCCACTTGATCTCTTACTCTTCATAATCATCACATTAACTTTAGCCATAGAAATACATAGAGTAGTATATTACTATGATTCAAAGTTCCTGGAAGATATATATTTCAGTCCTCAACTAGAAAAAGTTTCTTTGCAAAGGCAGCCTATATATGTGTATGTGTCTCTGTAGAAGAAACTAGTATTGAAATACAGGGTTAGGTAGAATTAGCATCTTACCTTCTTGTTATTCATCCTCCTCACAATTTGGGGAAAAGCAGAAAACTGGTGTTCTGCATCTGCATCTTCTCTAGTAATGAAAGTGACAGGAAATCACATTCTTAACTCTTGAGGAAGGATGGTGTGCAGACTGTGAAAAATCCTCAGTGGTCCCCTTTTACACGATCTCCTGCCCAATGTCAAATCTTATTTTCAAGTGGAAATGTTGAGGTTTAAAAGTTATATAATTTAAGGAAGTGGAAAAGCCACCTAGTCTGTTGTCTCCCAAATGCATTAAAAATATCCCCTTTGTAAGGCATCTTAAAGAAGCATGCGAACTCAAAGGCTTGTGAGAGCCACTCGTGGAAGATACCATGCTGTATATTTATGAGATGTTTGTGACAATTACTGGAGGTAACTACAACCCACTTTCTTTCAGAATCAGTTCAGAGGATCAGCTAAAAATGCTGTTAACTATAAGAGACTCAATCTGTCAAAATGTATTAAAGTGACACACTGTTAATGCTAGTTCAACCTGAAAAAATCATCCTGTAATGAAATGCTTTATATAAACTCAGGAAAAATAGGAAATTCATGAGTCTCTACTAAATTAGACAGTATTAGAAACCCATGTTGGAGCTGTATAGAAATGGTAATTTGACTGCCTGCAGTGGCTTAGTAATGTTGCCTTCATACTTATCTAAAGATGTGTCTTCTCTTGTGAATACATCTTAGAGACTTAGAAATGACTTTGCTCCAAAATAGGGGAAGAATTTGGAAGAAGTAGGTGTGGGTAAATAGAAGGGAAGTTTATTTTCCTTGTTTACCTCCCAAGCTTTTTGGTAGCACATAAAAACATAGACATCAACACATATCTCTAGAGATACCAAGGGAAAATTTCATGCAAAGATGGGGACAATAAAGGACAGAAATGGTAGGGACCTAACAGAAGCAGAAGATATTAAGAAGAGGTGGCAAGAATACACAGAGCTGTACAAAAAAGATCTTCACGACCCAGATAATCACGATGGTGTGATCACTCACCTGGAGCCAGACATCCTGGAATGTGAAGTCAAGTGGGCCTTAGGAAGCATCACTACGAACAAAGCTAGTGGAGGTGATGGAATTCCAGTGGAGCTCTTTCAAATCCTGAAAGATGACACTGTGACAGTGTTGCACTCAATATGCCAGCAAATTTGGAAAACTCAGCAGTGGCCACAGGACTGGAAAAGGTCAATTTTCATTCCAATCCCAAAGAAAGGCAATGCCAAAGAATGCTCAAACTACCGCACAATTGCACTCATCTCACATGCTAGTAAAGTAATGCTTAAAATTCTCCAAGCCAGGCTTCAGTAATACATGAACCATGAACTTCCAGATGTTCAAGCTGGTTTTCAAAAAGGCAGAGGAACCAGAGATCAAATGGCCAACATCCACTGGATCATGGAAAAAGCAAGAGGGTTCCAGAAAAGCATCTATTTCTGCTTCATTGACTATGCCAAAGCCTTTGACTGTGTGGATCACAATAAACTGTGGAAAATTCTGAAAGAGATGAGAATACCAGACCACCTGACCTGCCTCTTAACAAACCTGTATGCAGGTCAGGAAGCAACAGTTAGAACTGGACATGGAACAACAGACTGGTTCCAAATAGGAAAAGGACTAAGTCAAGGCTGTATATTGTCACCCTACTTATTTAACTTATGTGCAGAGTACATCATGAGAAACGCTGGGCTGGAGGAAGCACAAGCTGGAATCAAGATTGCTGGGAGAAATATCAATAGCCTCAGATGTGCAGATGATACCACCCTTATGGCAGAAAGTGAAGAGGAGCTAAAAAGCCTCTTGATGAAAGTGAAAGAGGAGAGTGAAAAAGTTGGCTTAAAGCTCAACATTCAGAAAACTAAGATCCAGTCCCATCTCTTCATGGCAAATAGATGGGGAAACAGTGGAAACAGAGGCTAACTTTATTCTTCTGGGCTCCAAAATCACTGCAGATGGTGATTGCAGCCATGAAATTAAAATATTCTTACTCCTTGGAAGGAAGGTTATGACCAACCTAGATAGCATGTTGAAAAGCAGAGACATTACTTTGCCAACAAAGGTCCGTCTAGTCAAGGCTATGGTTTTTCCAGTGGTCATGTATGGATATGAGAGTTGGGCTATAAATAAAGCTGAGTGCCAAAGAATTGATGCTTTTGAACTGTGGTGTTGGAGAAGACTCTTGAGAGTCCCTTGGACTGCAAGGAGATCCAACCAATCCATCCTAAAGGAGATCAGTCCTGGGTGTTCTTTGGAAGGACTGATACTGAATCTGAAACTCCAATACTTTGTCTACCTGATATGAAGAGCTGACTCATTGGAAAATACCCTGATGCTGGGAAAGATTGAGGGCAGGAAGAGAAGGGGACATCAGAGGATGAGATGGTTGGATGGCATCACCGACTCAGTGGACATGGATTTGGGTGGACTCCGGGAGTTGGTGATGGACAGGGAGGTGTAGTGTGCTGCAGTTCATGGGGTCGCAAAGAGTCGGACATGACTGAGTGACTGAAATGAACAACGCACACACACACATACACACACACACACACACACATATATATACTTTGAGCTGAGGCATATCTATAAAAAGCATCTTTACAGTGACTTTATTTTTCAGGTGGGATCAATGAGCCCTGAACCCAGTGCCACTATCCTTACATTAGAATAGTCATAACCCCCATTCTGTCCATAGGCATCAAGTCTTTAACTGAGAGGAAAAGACTAGATGATATTGATATGACTACAAATAGGACCAGAATGAGATACTACTTTACAGAAGTCACATATGGAGAAAATAAAAGCTAGCATACCCTCCCAACAATTTATAATTTCACCAAATTCATAGACTTTATCTCATCAGATTTATTAGAGTCCTGCTCAGAAAGATCAATTATTGAGGAGTTCCTAAGTACAAGGAAAATGTTTAGAAAGTGTTTTCTCTTTACCCCACATGTATGTCAGAAATAAAAGAGAATCTTTTTTAAGAGCAGAAACTTCATGACCCAAGGATATTAATGTCTAGGTTCTCAGAACGGAGATGGCTCTGCACTTGGGCAAACATACGATCATCCTGAAAACACTTTTTGAACTGTACTTTAACACTCTGGAATCATTTGCTCACTGCCCTCCTTAACCCCTTTTCTCCTCCTTCCTGCCTTGAAATTCCCTTCATTAAGTAGGCACTTAATCTCTAGAAGTTTGCTATTAAATATGCTACCTGGAGACTTTTCTGAACTGTGCTTTAAGTGCAGATTGATTCATCAGATTATTTAGCTAACACTGTAATATGATAAAATATATTTAAATCTCATTGAAGAAACAGTCAACACGTGTGAACTGACATCATAATTGTAATTTTGACTTCCTTACAACTGTGTTCAAAGATCTTGTTATATGGCTTTAATTTATATTTCTGTTTTCCACTTTTCCCTTTCATATTACATTCTAACTCTTTTCTATACAAACCTCAGTTTTCTACATCTGTGACTCTGATCATTCTTTTCAGTCCTCACAGATGTCAAGTCCTTGGTATTTTGTCCATTGACAGATGAGATAACGTGAGACAGCTATTCACAGCAAATAGTTTAGCTCCACTGTACAGTTATGAGCCATTCATAACCATAATATAGTTCATTTGTAATGTAGTTTTCAAGTACAGAATGTATAAGAATCACTTCTAGTGCTAGCCAAAGATGGAGATTTTGCAGCCTCACCTCAAAGATTCTGATTTGGTAGTTCTATGAGGATCCAGAAGATGCATTAAATCCACCAGATGATTCCAGTGCAGGTCATTCCAGAATCTCTTTTAAAGACCCTGTTCTAAAAACATCTCTCCTTTGCTTTTTAAATTTTTGCAAGACTTCCCAGAAATCATTTTTTTTTTGAAACAAAATTGTCATTAAAAATTATTAATTCCCAGAAATTCCACTCAGAAATGCTAGAATACATGCATTTTTACCCCCTAGCTGGATTGAAAGTATTTAGATGGAAGATAGCTAAATGTGGGTTAATGAAATTGCTATTAATCACTTTTTGAGAAAATGTAGGAATCCCAAGAACATGCTATAATTTGTATCACTTTTGTACACTCTCTGCCAACTCTGTAGTTAAAAGAGTAACAAAACAACTGCTTATGAAAAGGACAGATTTAAGATGAAAATAATTCTTTTGCAAAACTGAGGAAATGGTATCAGAGCCTGCAGCCTGTGCTCTTCCAACTGGAGAATCCTGTATTTGTAATAAATTCCTTTTGCTCTGGATGAGTTCTGCATTTTCAATGAGGTTAACTTGGCAACATTCTAGTTGATTTTAATAAAAATAGCTGCTTTGAGGACAGGGAGCTGAGGTTGCCAAATTTACAGCTGCCTTGCACAATTACTCTTACACCTCCTTCAGGGCTACTTAGAACCAGTAAGCAAATTAAGTGTATCGATTGCAATTTTGTTGGTCTAACCCTGTTTTGTTTTTTGGTTTTTTTTTTCCTCTTAAGGAATAAACTTGATTCCTTTCAGTATGTGTCTGTTCAGAGTGATCTCTTTTCTTTTCAGCCATAACACAAAGACAACATCATGGCTGGATCCACGACTTGCGAAAAAGGCTAAGCCTCCAGAAGAGTGCAAAGAAAATGGTGAGTTATTTAAGTTTTTATGGTGTTTTGCTGTTGCACTTCAAGAATGTGTCTATTTCTTAAAAGAGGGTCTTGTCTAAAGAAACTGTATGCTGATTGAGACAATTTTGAAGCTGTAATATTTAGTGCTGAGATAGGAGAGAGAATTAACTCGGCATTTCAGCAGGGCCATGTGGTTTTCCTTTTTCTCTGTAAGGTGACTGCGCTGGATATCACAGCTCTGTCATCTCTGTGGGTTCTGCTTGACTCCTGGCCTTACTTTCCACCACCTACTAGGGAGTTTTTGTTTGCAGTATGTCTCTCTGAGTACTCTGATCTTTTTATTGGAATTGAATATGGTATATAGAGAAAAGTACTGTGAAACTATAAGTAATGCTTTATTTTTGTGTTGTGAGGCATAACATTCTACTAGTTATTAAGGAATGAATCCATGATTTAAAGATATATGTAAATATTCTTTCTTTCAACCAAGCATTTAACTACAACACATGAATGTTCTGGATTATCTTTAGCATTTTACATTTCCCAGTGTAATGGCATTAACTTGCTTGAAAATCAACAGTTTTCATCTATGTGAAGGGTTTTTAAAAATAATCTTGTTGGTTAGATGAATGAAAACCTTGTTCTTGTATAGTAAATTATATAGATGAAATCTGTTACTGACGATACTTAGAAGTTTTGTACTATTGAGTTTAATGTTGAAAGAGTACTTATAATTTGTCTAAAATGATACATATCATATACTCCTGAAGATTCATTATTTGAACACATTCACAGTTTTTATCTGATCAAATTATTAGAGCCTTGTTCAGAGACATCTCATCATTGAAGAGCTCTTAAAAGTGAGGAAAGTGATGAAGAATATTTACACTTTTTAAAAAGCTTTAAAAAAGTCAACTTTTTATGAAGTCTGTAATTCTAAAAGTCCTTTAATTTTGACATAATTCTGTCTCAGATAATATCAAGATGCTATTGTTCATTCTTAGGTTATATGGTAACTATTCACAAGTTGGTTATACAACTGAGTTAAATTAAAAAATCAGTATACAATTTACATGTACGTATTTGAATGCATTAGTCTCTAATTTTTATCACCTTAATTTTATATTCATAGCTATATCTGTATGCCTTCTGTATACAAGTACATCTATATGTATGTGAATTTTTTACAGTTATTTTGTGATATGAGACTATGAGCACAATTAGGGTACATTTCATTGATACATATAAGACATGTGTTGGAAATTATTATTGGTTATAAATTAAAATGACCTGATCTGCTATATCTAGGAGTTACCGTTTACTTATGCCACAGATGAATTCAGTGATTTTGCAGTTCTTTAACATGTTGAACTTCTCAGCTCTCTTGTTGTTCTCTGAGTTGCTCTCTTCATTATAAAAGGTGATTAAAGTCAAATCTTGAAATCCCGGGAGAGATGTGAGTTTAACATTTTGAATAACTATAACATTTCAGTGTTATCAGTTTCTCCTATATCCATACTCGTCTGTCTTCTCAGGATGGTAGATGCCTAAAATATACCAGTATCTCAATCCATTTGCCATTAAGAAACGAGTCCTAGAAGAGTCTTATAGCTCATAATGATTTTATAACTGGTTAATGACTGTTTTTCATTTTGTTCAAAATAAGTAATCCACAGACCATATTTCATATATTATTGGAGTATTTTACAATGGAAACTAATATCTAGGTAAAATGCTATTGTTCCAGACACATATCTTAGGTTTTCTTACCAAGAAAAGTGCCTTTTGGTCATAATATTACTGGTGTTTTACTTCTTTTTCTTTTATTTAAATTACCTAGGTTAAAATTGTTTAAAATATTGAGTGTTAATGCATTGCTGTTGAGTCTACAAGTTAAGACAAAGTTCTTTATATGTTTCACAAGTCAACTCAGATAAAAAATGGTAGTAATTTTCTGAATGCTGAAATATGTATAATATATGTGTAAAAAATGTAGATGCTTTAGATAATATGTTTCACTGGCAAAGATTTATCCTTCTTCTACTAGGGAGATAGAATGGAGGCTAATTACCTTAATCTGATCAGAATTGGGTCAACATGAGGTTGGACTGAGCTTTGGTGAGACCCAGTCTATCTCTAGTCTACTTTTTTTGCACGGTGTTTGCCCACCCAGAATTTCAACAGCCTATTGTAGATCAGCAAATATTATCTATAGAGGGTCAGGTAGTAAATATTTTCGGCTTTGGTTACCCAGTACTCTTTGCAACTACTCATTGTTTAGATAAGTGGCCAAAGTCTATATATAAATAAAGAGCATGGATTTATTTCAATAAACGTAGCTCAGGTACATAGAAACTTGAGATTTATATACTTTTACCAATTAAAATATTATTCATCCTTTTTTTTTTCTCAATTATTTAGAAGTGTATAAACTGTTTACTTATCTCTTGGACCATACAAAATATAGAAGCAGGCTGGCATTGGTCCAGAGGATCAAATGTGGTCTAGTGGGTCCATGTGGAGCCTGCCCCTGGATAGCTCTTGAACATCAACAGTTAATTTTTTTTCTTCTTGACACTGAAAAACTCCAAAAAATCTGTGGTGCCTGGAGAATCCCAGGGACGGGGGAGCGTGGTGGGCTGCCGTCTCTGGGGTCGCACAGAGTTGGACACGACTGAAGCGACTTAGCAGCAGCAGCAGCAGCAGCTTATTTTAAACCTCCAGTTCAGTTCAGTTCAGTTCAGTTCATTCACTCAGTCAGGTCCGAGTCTTTGCAACCCCATGAATTGCAGCACGCCAGGCCTCCCTCCATCACCAACTCCTGGAGATTACTCAAACTCATGTCCAACGAGTCAGTGATGCCATCCAGCCATCTCATCCTCTGTCGTCCCCTTCTCCTCCTGCTCCCAATCCCTCCCAGCATCAGAGACTTTTCCAATAAGTCAACTCTTCGCATGAGGTGGCCAAAGTATTGGAGTTTCAGCTTTAGCATCAGTCCTTCCAAAGAACACCCAGGACTGATCTCCTTTAGAATGGACTGATTGGATCTCTTTGCAGTCCAAGGGACTCTCAAGAGTCTTCTCCAACACTATAGTTCAAAAGCATCTATTCTTTGGCAGCTCAGCTTTCTTCACAGTCCGACTCTCACATCCATACATGACCACTGGAAAAACCATAACCTTCACTAGACAGACCTTAGTCAGCAAAGTAATATCTCTGCTTTTGAATATGCTGTGTAGGTTAGCCATAACTTTCCTTCCAAGGAGTAAGCATCTTTTAATTTCATGGCTGCAGTCACCATCTGCAGTGATTTTGGAGCACCCCCAAAATAAAGTCTGACCCTGTTTCCACTGTTTCCCCATCTATTTCCCATGAAGTAATGGGACCAGATGCCATGATCTTCATTTTCTGAATGTTGAGCTTTAAGCCAACTTTTTCACTTTCCTCTTTCACTTTCAAGAGGCTTTTGAGTTCCTCTTCACTTTCTGCCATAGGGTGGTTTTCTGCAGATCTGAGGTTATTGCTATTTCTCCCGGCAATCTTGATTCCAGCTTGTGCTTCTTCCAGCCCAGCCTTTGTCATGATGTACTCTGCATAGAAGTTAAATAAACAGGGTGACAATATACAGCCTTGACTTAGTCCTTTTCCTATTTGGAACCAGTCTGTTGTTCCATGTCCAGTTCTAACTGTTGCTTCCTGACCTGCATATAGGTTTGTTAAGAGGCAGGTCAGGTGGTCTGGTATTCCCATTTCTTCAGAATTTTCCACAGTTTATTGTGATCCACACAGTCAAAGGCTTTGGCATAGTCAATAAAGCAGAAATAGATGTTTTTCTGGAACCCTCTTGCTTTTTCCATGATCCAGTGGATGTTGGCCATTTGATCTCTGGTTCCTCTGCCTTTTCTAAAACCAGCTTGAACATCAGGGAGTTCACGGTTCATGTATTGCTGAAGCCTGTCTTGGAGAATATTGAGCATTACTTTACTAGCATGTGAGATGAGTGCAATTGTGCAGTAGTTTGAGCATTCTTTGGCATTGCCTTTCTTTGGGATTGGAATGAAAATTGACCTTTTACAGTCCTGTGGCCACTACTGAGTTTTCCAAATTTGCTGGCATATTGAGTGTAGCAGTTTCACAGCATCATCTTTCAGGATTTGAAAGAGCTCCACTGGAATTCCATCACCTCCACTAGCTTTGTTCGTAGTGATGCTTCCTAAGGCCCACTTGACTTCACATTCCAGGATGTCTGGCTCTAGGTGAGTGATCACACCATCGTGATTATCTGGGTCGTGAAGATCTTTTTTGTATAGTTCTTCTGTATATTCTTGCCACCTCTTCTTAATATCTTCTGCTTCTGTTAGGTCCCTACCATTTCTGTCGTTTATTGTGCACATCTTTGCATGAAATGTTCCCTTGGTATCTCTAATTTTCTTGAAGAGATCTTTAGTCTTTCCCATTCTATTGTTTTCCTCTATTTCTTTGCACTGATCACTGAGGAAGGCTTTCTTGTCTCTCCTTGCTGTTTTTTGGAACTCTGCATTCAGTTGCTTATATCTTTCCTCTTCTCCTTTGCTTTTCACTTCTTTTCATAGCTATCTGTAAGCCCTCCCCACACAGTCATTTTGCTTTTTCGCATTTCTTTTCCATGGGGATGGTCTTGATCCCTGTCTCCTGTACAATGTCACGGACCTCCATCCATAGTTCATCAGGCACTCTATCTATCAGATCTATTTAGTCCCTTAAATCTATTTCTTACTTCCACTGTATAATCATAAGGGATTTGATTTAGGTCATACCTGAATGGTCTAGTGGTTTTCCCTACTTTCTTCAATTTAAGTCTGAATTTGGCAATAAGGAGTTCATGATCTGAGCCACAGTGAGCTCCCGGTATTGTTTTTGTTGACTGTATAGAGCTTCTCCATCTTTGGCTGCAAAGAATATAATCAATCTGATTTTGGTGTTTACCGTCTGGTGATGTCCATGTGTAGAGTCTTCTCTTGTGTTGTTGGAGGAGGGTGTTTGCTATGACCAGTGCATTCTCTTGGCAAAACTCTATTAGCCTTTGCCCTGCTTCATTCCGTATTCCAAGGCCAAATTTGCCTGTTACCCCAGGTGTTTCTTGACTTCCTACTTTTGTATTCCAGTCCCCTATAATGAAAAGGACATCTTTTTGGGGTGTTGGTTCTAAAACATCCTGCAGTTCTTCATAGAACCGTTCAACTTCAGCTTCTCTATCGTTTCTGGTTGGGGCATAGACTTGTATTATCGTGATATTGAATGGTTTGCCTTGGAAACGAACAGGGATCATTCTGTCGTTTTTGAGATTGCATCCAAGTACTGCATTTTGGACTCTTTTGTTGACCGTGATGGCTACTCCATTTCTTCTAAGGGATTCCTGCCCACAGTAGTAGATATAATGGTCATCTGAGTTAAATTCACCCATTCCGTTCCATTTTAGTTCGCTGATTCCTAGAATGTCAACGTTCACTCTTGCCATCTCCTGTTTGACCACTTCCAATTTGCCTTGATTCATGGACCTGACATTCCAGGTTCCTATGCAATATTGCTCTTTATAGCATCGGACCTTGCGTCTATCACGTCACATCCACAGCTGGGTATTGTTTTGGTTTTGGCTCCATCCCATCATTCTTTCTGGAGTTATTTCTCCACTGGTCTCCAGTAGCATATTGGACACCTACCAACCTGGGGAGTTACTTTCAATATCCTATCATTTTGCCTTTTCATACTGTTCATGGGGTTCTCAATGCAAGAATACTGAAGTGTTTTGCCATTCCCTTCTCCAGTGGACCACATTCTGTCAGACCTCTCCACCATGACCTGCCAGTCTTGGGTGGCTCCACATGGCATGGCTTAGTTTCACTGAGTTAGACAAGGCTGTGGTCCGTGTGATCAGATTGACTTGTTTTCTGTGATTATGGTTTCAGTGTGTCTGCCCTCTGATGCCCTCTCGCAACACCTACCATCTTACTTGGGTTTCTCTTACCTTGGACGTGGGGTATCTCTTCACAGCTACTCCAGCAAAGTGCAGCCACTGCTCCTTACCTTGGACGAGGGGTATCTCCTCTTCTGAACTTGACAGATATCATCATGGGATGATTGGCATTGTTGGAGCCTGTCAGTCCCTCAAGATTCTGCAACAGCCTCCCCATTTCTGTCATCCCCCATGGTGGCCTTCTTCCCAGGCTAAGGCTGGATTCTTCTCACAGCCCAATCAACAAAAATGAACTACGCATCTTTCCTTACCTCTCCAGGGTTCTTTCTTCTTCAGATTCTTAGACCATTTTAGATCTTTTATTTCAGCAGTTTTCTGATTCCTTGGTTATTTTTTACATTTAATCTAGATTTTCTATGTGTTCTTTTAGGTTATAACCTGCTAACTTCATCCTACCTAGAAATTTTATTGCAATTATTTTTAGATTATACAATTTAGACCTTACTGGGTTACATAGCATAAATTCTTTATTATCATTATAATTTATATTTAATCTCACAAGGTTGAATCCCATGTTGTATATGTGTACATAGTTTATAAATGTACATATGATGGATGTGTATGTAGATATAGATTGCATCTGTAAAAATATGCTTCTTTAGCTCTGTTTATATAGATGCCTGAAAGTAATTCTTCAGTCAACTATAAAGAGGAAGCTGGGTAAAACAGAGATGGGACCCTGATTTAAATCATCCTTGAATGAGAGAAGCAGTAACAAATGTTTTCTTATTAGTACCAAGGGGAGAAAAGCCATCATGGATGACTCAGCACAAATACTTACTAAACAACCACTTATTCTATTGAAACTAAAGTAATCATTTTGCTTTTTTGTTTGAAGAATAACATAACCACTAAACATAAGAACATATTTCCTTCTCTCACAGTACGGTTGCAAATACTGAAGTAGTTGTGTCCTTTGTATTTGTCATGGCTCTGTGCATTTTTGGAATTTTAGCAACAGTCTACATGGCAGAAAAACTCACCACCTACTACTGGATTCTAATATTAGTATTTGGGGGAGTACTGTTTAGCATGCCAATATAGTCTTTAACAAAACTCAAATAGCAATTAACTGTTAAAGAATTTGGATGTAAGATTGCCTGCACTACATATAAAGCATTATTGTATTGTCCGCAGCCCTCAGAATTAGCACTGTGGTGTTTGAGATGTTTCCAGTCATAAACATCCCAGTGACGATACAGTCCATGTGAATCACTGTATTAGGGTTAATATCAAAAGTAATTCAATCCCAGTATGACTCTCCTTAAAGATGAAAAATGACTAAACTCAATAGGACTATGGTATTGTATTCAGGAAAGGACATTATGTAGAATTTTTCAAGGAAAGCTCTATTCTAGATCTCAATCTGTGGGCTTTTAGGTAGGTACTTAATCTCTAGGAGCCTAGGTTTTCTGGCCTGTAAAATGGAAAGGATATCTATATCACTCAAATTTAGTTTCACATGCAAGAAGCACAGAGTTTATTGTACCATAGGTTCTAAATTGCTTCTTCACTTTCTTTCAAGTATGCTCTGAGCCAACAAATCAGCCTCATGAAAGACAAACGCAAAGAAATTCAGAATAGTTGGCCTACCTTGAGAACAAACCCATCTAGGCTAAAATTATCCAGCTAGCTAATTCCAGCCTGGTATTAGTAGACAGGCCATCCCCCTCACCACCATCTCCATTCTGTTAAAGTGGCTATAAATTTCACAAAAAGAATTAGAGCTATGTGAATGGGATGCCTTCATTTGTGTATTTTGTATGTATGAATTTAGTTGTCTCATGTTACCATAGGAGGGAAAAAAAGCTTATGTAATCTTAACCTTTTACCTACATGAAAACTGCTTTTCAGCTTATTTTAACTAAAGCCTTAACTATTACTCTCGCTAAAAAAAAAAAGTTCAAAATATGTATGTCCAAAATACTCATAAACAAAGATAGCATAAGCTTTGTTTCATAATAGTTATTAAATGGATGGATTTTTTCAAGAGAAGGGGTTGTTGCCTTTCTAAAATAATTGAAAACACTAATTTCAGGTCATTTCTTAAGTGAATTTTATAGAAATGACAAATGTGGACATTTTTATTTTCATAGTTCAAATTCTGTCCCTTGACAACATAATTTATTTTCCTTAAATAGGAACTTTGAACTTTCTCATTGAATATTTTTGATGATCAGAGATCCTAGATTAAATATGACCAAATTAATATATCCCTTAAATATTTGATTTCCTAATCTGATAAAACTTCCAGGATTATATTTGTAAAATATCTTGAAATTTTTTCACTAGGAAGACTTAATAAAAAAGTCTCTAAAGCTATCAACTATTCAAGTACTAAAACTTTAAAATTAAAAAGATACATTTATGTGTAAATATTGAACTCCAAATGTTTAAGTATTATGAACAAACTAATTTGAGTATTTTCTGTCTATACTGATATTTTGGGGTGTCTTTGTTTAAAAAATGAAGAAATTTAAAATTTCTTAATAGAACCAATTAATTCTTATTCTACCAACTGTTAATTGTTTGTTTTACTAGTCATTATTTTCTATAGCAACAGTTTGAGATATGCTTTATCCAACAATAGAGCACCATTTCCTTGATTTCAGCTCAAGGCTACTAAGAAAAAACAATATTTTAGGAATATGAATCTTTTTGGAAGAAATAATAAAATTAATCTAAAATAAATCATTAGGTAAATCTGTGGATATTCCACTGTTGTGCACAGATACCAAATTCTGGGTTGTTCCTGACTGGCATCTGTTCCAATTTGTCGCATTCAATTCTAAGTGCTCAGTGTCACAGTAATTAAAGTTGTTAAATATTTGGAATTTCATTCCTGTACCAATTGTTTATTTTTCCCCTTCTATCTATTCATATTTACTGTAACTGTCAAGTAGTACCTCGTCCTTTAGTTCTCGACTTTTATGTTTAGGAATATGTTATATCTTTTCCTTACTCCTTGTGGCTCAGACTGTAAAGCGTCTGCCTGCCATGCGGGATACCTGGGTTCAATCCCTGAGTTAGGAAGATCCCCTGGAGGAGGAAATGGCACCCCACTCCAGTACTCTTGCCAGAAAAATCCCCTGGCTGGAGGAGTCTGGTAGGCCACAGTCCATGGGATCGCAAAGAGTTGGACACGACTAAGTGACTTTGCTTTCTTTTCTTTAATGCACACAAATTTAAAAATAATTTTGACATCACTGAAATTGTGCATAGCAGCAAAATTATTTCCAATTTTTTCAAATATGGCTGTTTGGGGAAAGCATTATAAATCCACAGGAAATAGCAAAGAAATGTACAAGGAATTACCAAACACCCTTAATGAAGTCTCCCCTATGTTAATATCTTATATAATATAATATCAGTCAGGAAATTGACATTGATACAATTCACAGAACTTATTCAGACTTCACTAGTTATACAAGTACTCCTTTGTGCATTTTGCTATACAATTATACCATCTGTGTAGCTGCATATAACCATAACCACAATAAAGATTTGTTACCTTGAGACTCAACCATTGCACAGCCATGCACATCTCCTCCCACTGCACAACCCTTACCCCACTAATCTGTTCTCTATTTTGATTACCTTGTTATTTCAAAAATGTTATACAAGTAGCATCATGCAGTGTATAAACTTTTGAGATTGCTTTTCCATTCAATTCAATTATGTCAAAATCCATTCAAATGTGTATCTCAATGGCTTGCTACTTTTTAGGTACTATTGTTTGTTCAAGCATTTACCCTTTGAAAGATATCTAAATTGTTTCCAGTTGTTAGCTAACACAAATAAAATTGCTACAGACACTTGTATACAGGTGTTTGTATGAACATAGGTTTCTTTTTCCTGAGAAAAGTGTTCTAGATTGCAATTGCTAGGATATTATAGAAAGTATTATTTTTGTTCAGTCACTCAGTCACGTCTGACTCTTTGCAACCCTATGAACTGCAGTACGCCAGGCTTCCCTGTCCTTCATTATCTCCTGGAGTTTCCTCAAACTCATGTCCACTGAGTCGATGATGCCATCCAGCCATCTCATAGATGATAGAAAGTGTATCATTACTTTCAGAACAAACTACAAGGCTATTTTTTTTTACAAGGCTATTTTTAGAGTGACTGTACCCATTTATTTCATTCCTACCAGCAGTGAAGGAGTGATCCAGTTTTACTGCATTCTTGCTGGTGTTTGGTGTTACAACTTTTTTTTAAATTTTATTTTAGCCATTTTGATAGACTGTAATGATACTGCATTGTGGTTTCAATTTGTATTTCCATAATGGTTAATAATATTGAACATATTTTCATGTGATTATCATTTATATATCCTTCTCAGAAGCATGTCCAAGCATGTCTTTTGCCCAGTTATTAATTAGACTATTTTTTTAAATTCAGTTTTGAGAGTTCTTTACATATTCTGGTTATGTAAAGATACGCTTTGTACAATTGGTCAGATATGTTTTGTACAAACATTATCTCTCAGTGTGTATTGGTCTTTTTATCCTCTTAACATGGTCTTTTGCAGAGAAAATGTTTTTAATTGAGGTCCAATTTATCAAATTTTCCTTTTATGAATCATGTTTTTTATAAGTCTAAGGATTCTTCACCTAACCCTAGATGCCAAACATTTTTTCATGTCTTTTACCTAAATTGTGTAGTTTTACATTTTACATTTAAACCTGTGGTCTATGTTGACTTAATTTTTGTATAAGGCATAAATTTTAGGTTCAGGTTCAGTTTTTTCCCTATGGATATCCAACAATTCCAGCACCATTTGTTTAAAAGGCTATCTTTTCTCCATTGGATTGAGAGAGCATCTCTGTAATAAGTCATTAGGTGCCACTGGTTTATGGGTCTGTCTACATGCCATTAACACACTGTCTTGATTCTTGTGGCTCTATGATAAACCTTTATATTAGGGAGAATTGATGCTGCCTAGTTTATTCTTATTTTTAAAAAAAGGAACAGGAAAAATTGAGATGGAAAGAGAAAGGAGCTTTAATTAATTGGGAAGAGATAACAATTCTGAACTTCTATGTGTGCTTGTATGTATAGTTTCAAGTTACAGAGTGGTAAAAATGACAAATCTAAAAAAAAAAAAGAATTTGAAGAATTCACTATTAGAGTGTATGATTAAACACACCTCTCTTACTATGTAGTATATTAAACAACCAAAAATAAGAAGAAATATATGAATAACAGAAATAGGATTATTGATCTAAAAGTTTTAACAAATGGAAAATATACTTCTCAAGCATACATAGTATTTTATAAACATTGGGTACGTAATAGTCAATAGAGTATGTCTTTGCAAAATTTAAAGATGTCATTCCTATATTTATAGAAAGCTTCAATTATATATCAGTAAAGTGAAAACTAAAATAATCTCCACAATAGGAAATTTAAAACATATAAATCTTTTCCAACTTTATGTGATATAATTGACAAATGAAATGATGTCAATTTAAAGCATGAAATATGATTATTGGATTGTCATCATTTAGTCATTAAGTCGGGTTTCCTAGGTGGCGCAAGTGGTAAAGAATCCACCTGCTAATGCAGGAGACGCAAGAGATGTCGGCTCAATCCCTGGGTCAGCAAACTTCCCTGGAGAAGGAAATGATAACTCACTGCAGTATTTCTTGTCTGGAAAATTCCATGGACAGAGGCGCGTGATGGGCTACAGTCCATGGGATTGCAAGGAGTCAGGCAGAACTGAGTACACACATGCTAGATGATTTGATACATATATATATTGTAAAATGATAAACACAATTTACTTAATATATCTATCAACTCATGATTACCTTTCTGTATCTATATGGTGAGAATATTAAAGATTTACTCTCTTTGCAACTTTCAAGTATATAGTATAGCACTATTAATTGTAACCATTATGCTGTACATTAAATCCTCAGAACTTATTCAACTTATAACTGAAAGCTTCTTCATTTTGACCAGTATCAGCTGGTTTCCCCTACTCCCCAGCCATTGGCAACCACCGTTCTACTCTCTGTTTCTATGTGTTTAGCTTCTTAGAATTCCACGTATAGGTATGGTCACATAGTATTTGTCTTTCTCTGACATTTCCCTTAGCATACTACCCTCAAGGTCTATGCATGTTGTTGCAAATGGCAATATTTCCTTCTTTTTTTATGTCTGAATAATATACCATTGAATATATACATCATGTTTTCTTTACCCATTCAGTGTTCAATGGATACTTAGGTTGTTTCCATATCGTGGCTATTGTAAATAAAGTTGCAGTGAACATGGGAGTGAAAATATCTCTTTGAGGTAGTAATGTGATTTCCTTCAGATATATATACAGAAGTGGGAGTACAGGATCATACACAAGTTCTGTTTTTAATTTTTTTGAGGAACCTCCATACTGTTTTCCATAGTGGCTGTACCAATTTACGTTCCTATCAATAGTGCATTAGCCTTTCCGATAGTAGCCATTGTAACGGGTATGAGATGATATGTCCTTGTGGTTCTGATTTGCATTTCCCTGATGACTGACAGTGTTGAGAACATGTTCATGTACCTGTTTGTCTTCTTTCAATATATGTCTATTCAGGTCCTTTGTCAATTTTTAAAGTAGATTGATTTTTTGCCATTTATGTGCAAGTCGTTAATATATTTTAGATATTAATCCATTTTCAGATTAATGTTTTGCAGATTTTTTCTGCCATTTAATAGATGTTTTCTGCCTTTTCATCATGTTGACTTTTTTCTGTGTGGATTCTTTTTAGTTTGATGTTTTCCCACTTGTTTAGCTTTGCTTTTGTTGCTTGTTCTTTTGGAGCGATTTCCAAAAATATTACCAAGATCAGTGTCAAAGAGCTCTTTCCATGTTTTCTTCTAGGATTCTAAGATTTCAGATCTTATGTTTGAGTCTTTAAGCTCTTTTGAGTTATTTTTTGGGAGTGGTATACGATATCCAGTTTCATTTTTTGAATATGAATATCTAGTTTTCCCTACACGATTTGTTGGAGAGACTATCCTTTCCCCACTCAGTACTCTTAACTGCCTTATCAAGTACTAACTGACTTGCAGACGCAAGTTTATTTGGGGGCTCTCAATTCTATTCCTTTGTCAATGTGTCTGTTTTTATGCCAGTACCATACTGTTCAACTACTTTAGCTTTGCAATATGATTTGAAGTCAGGAGGAAGTTTGATGCCTCCAGCTTTGTTTATCCCTCCTTTGGATTGCTTAGCTGCTGGGGATCTCTTGTGGTTCCATACAAATTTTACAACTTTTTTTTCTGTTCTGTGAAAAATTCCATTGGTGTGCTATTAGAGATTGCATTGAATCTACAGATGGGTTTAGGTAGCGAGAATATTTTAACAATAATAATTCATCAATTTCATCAACATGGGATTTTTTTAATATTAAGTGTGCCTCTCTTTGAAATCTTTTGTCAATGTCTTATAACTTTCAGTTGTACAGATCTTTTATTTCCTTGAATTTATTACTTAGTATTTTTTTCTTATTTTTGATGCTATTGTAAATGGAATTTTTTTTGTTTGTTTTTCAGATTGTTGTACGGAAATGCAGCAATTATTTGTTACTTTTCTACAAATTTACTGAATTCATTAATTAGTTCTAAGTACTTTTTGGTGTGGAGTTTTTAGGATTTTCTCTATATAAAATTATATCATTAGCAAACAGAGACCATTTTATTTCTATCATAGAAAATGTTTCATGTACACTTGAGAAAATGTATTCTTCTGCTTTTAGATGAAATATTCTACATATCTAATAATCCATTTATTCCAAGATGCAGTTTAAATCCAATGTTTCCTTTTTAATATTCTATCTGGATGATATATCCATTGTTGAGAGTAAGGTATCAAAGTCTCCAACATTACTGTATCATCTATTTCCCCCTTCAGATCTGTATTTGCTTAATATTTAGGTTCTCCAGGATAAAATGCATATCTATATATCTATATACAGCTGCTATATTCTCTTGATTAATTGACCTCTTTATCATTACATAATGACCTTCTTTGTCTCTTGTTAAACTTTTTAAAGTCTATTTCATCTGATGTAAGTGAGCACTCCTGCTGTCTTTTGGTTTTCCCTTGTTTGGAATATCTTTTTCCATCCATTCACCTTCAATTTATGTGTCCTTAAAGCTGAATTGAGTCTGTTTTAGGGTCTTGTTTTTCTGTCCTTCTGGGATACCTGGATACTCTTCTCTTTTTTAATCTTCCTATATGTTACTTGAACTTGAAGATTCTATATTTATTTACTTGTAGTATATTTTTCATAGTGGTTGAACATTACAATAATGTGTAATTTATCACAATCTAATAATATTTACATATTGCTACCTAGAATTAAGTATAGAAGTTTTACTTCTAATTTTGTTCCTTTAGCCTCTCCACTTTTTAAATATATTTGAATTAAGCATTTCCTCTGAAAGTGCAAGTGAAAAAAAGTAATCATTTCCTCTAACATATGTTGAAATATTCCATTAAGTGTTGTTATAATGTTTGTTTTAGCTATCAAATACAATTTAAGAGGGCTTCCCTTGTAGCTCAGTCAGTAAAAATTCCCCCTGCAGTGCAGGAGACCTGGGTTCAGTCCTTGGGTTGGGAAGATCCCCTAGAGAAGGAAATGGCAACCCACTCCAGTATACTTGCCGGGAAAATCTCATGGATAGAGGAGCCTGGTGGTCTGCAGTCCATGGGATCGCAAAGAGTCGGGCACGACTGAGCGACTAACACTTACTTACTTACAATTTAAGAATTTCTCTAAGAGAATGATTATTTATCATCTTTTCCTCCTGGTGTCCCATTCCATTGAACTGGTCTTTCTAAAGTTCTGAGTTTTCTCCTGTTATCAATTTTTTTTGTTTTGTTTTGTATGTTTGTTTTGAGAACTTCAGTTAGCCATTCTTTAGGGCATGTCTGCTGATGACAAACTAAGTTGCTAGTGTTTTTTGGTTTTGTTTGTTTGTTTGTTTCCATCTAAAGAGTGTATTTATTACCCTTCATTCATCCAGAGTATGAAATGTGTGCCACTTCTTTATGAGCCCCAGTTTCATATGAGAAATCCACTGTTATTTGAATTTGTGTTGCCCCATAGATAGTATGACACTTTTCTTAGTTGTTTTTAAGACTTTTTCTACCTTTCATTTTCAAACATTATGGTGTGTGTTGGTGTGAATTTCTCTTTTTTATTGGTTTATGCAAATTCTTGAATCTATAGGTTTATCTATTTTGCCAAGTTGGGAAATCCTTTGGCATAAATTTTTATTTATTGTTTTATTTCTTTGCCCTTTTTATCTTCTATTTCCGGAGCTTTGATGATAGAAAATGTCAGTATCTTTGTTACTGTCCTACAAGTCCCTGTGGCACGGTTCTTTTCTTTTTTGTGTTTTTTGTTCATATTGAGTACATTCTACTCCCCGCTCTTCAATTTCACTATTCTATCCTCTGTTCAATTCACTCCACTACTGAATCTACTCAGTGAGATTTGAATGCCTTATTTATTTATTTTTTTGTCATGCTACATGGCATGTGGGATCTTAGTCCCCTGACCATGAACTGAACTCACATTCCCTGCATTAGAAACACAGAGTCTTAACCTCTAGACTATCAGGGAAGTTCCAGATTTTATTTCCTTTTTTTTTTTTTCTATTCTGTAACTTACATTTTGTTATTTTTTACCATTTCTATTTATTTTCTGATTTTTTTCATTAGTTTCAAAGGAATTCACAATTTCTTGTTGAAACAATTTTATGATGGATACAATAAAATCTTTGACAGATCATTCCAAAAATTGATTCATCTTGATATTGGAATCAGTTGATTGTCTCTTCTTATCCATTTTGAGATATTCCTAGTTATTGGTATAATGAATTTTATTTCACTTTATCCCAAACTGATTTTACATGGACTTTATAGACATTAAAAAAAAATATTTTATGTTAGTAGTAAGTGTCCCTGTTTAAATTTTGTATGCATATACTGACCCATTTTGTAGGCTGTGGTTTCAGATGCAGTGTGGTTTTCAGAGCCCTTGCTGTGCTATTTAATCAGCTTGGTTCTTACTTGGGAGTTCCTGACTGATCCCTGCTGGTGCCGTCTGCATGCTGTGAAAGGGTCCTCCCTGAGTTGCTTGTTGTCACTAGTAGGGATGTGGGATTCTGCATCTGTGGGATAAAAAATGTTACCCCTTGTGTATGTTCCCTGCCCACCTGGTAAAGGCAGGTGTGGGGCAGGGGATAGATCACCTACTTGGGACCCACTGATGTCATCATCTCAAGTGTATCAGGCCATCACTCCTGACAGGGAATATGTTGGTCTCTCTGGGCTCCAAGATGCCACCAAGGGCCTCACCACTGTGGCTGGGGCTGTATATTGGAGATGAGTCTGCCCTCATCCTCATGTCCCTGCTAGGCTCTCCTTTCCAGGGTCCTTTGGCAAGAGAGAGTAGGCTTTTCTTATTTGTTTACTTGTCTCTTTGTTTGTATGTACCTACTGGTATTTCTGCAGGTTTGTATGTATCTATTGGACTTCCCTGGTGGCTCAGATGGTAAAGCGTCAGCCTACAATGCAGGAGACCAGGGTTCGATCCCTGGGTCGGGAAGATCCCCTGGAGAAAGAAATGGCAACCCGCTCCAGTATTTTTGCTTGGAAAATCCCATGGACGGAGGAGCCTGGTTGGCTACTGTCCATGGGGTCGCAAAGAGCTGGACATGACTGAGCGACTTCTCTATCTATCTATCTATTGATATTTCTGGCTTATAGCCTGGCCCTAGTCTAAGAGTAAAAGGAAAACTCTGGGAACTCACTGTGGTATCTATCATTCTTATAATCCTGTGGTATCTATCATATTTCAAATCAAGAAAGGGTTGCTAACCTTTCTACTAATCTAACTTTTTATTTCCACATCTCCGGTCTGTGTGTGTGTGTGTGTGTGCACGCACGTGTGTGTGTGTGGTTATCTCTTGAATTATTTCCAGGGTATTTGGAGGAAAGTGAGCCTATACCATCCTGTCTGGGATCACATGTCTAAATATGTCTTTTGATACCAAATGATAGCAATACTTTAAAGCTTAAGATTATTTTTTCTATACATTCTTCCCTCTGTTGCTTCTGCCAAAAGTCTATAAGATAGGTAAAGATTTAACGTGTATTTTTTAGATAATGATGCTATAGTCAAGATTTTAAGGACATTATCCAATAAGATAGGAATATAGAAATATTCTTATAGAATATAAGAAATAGCAATATAGAAAGTGATGCTTGAATTAAGCCACCTGAGTTTTAAGACAGATCTCCATGTTATGCTCATCTTGTAACACCACTAGATGCTGTAGAATTCATTAAAACTGTTTTATTTTAAAATTTTTATTTAAATAAAATGGAAATTTTTTTCATATATTCTCAATATTTTCCCTGGGGCATTATATCTGTAGATAAACCAATCAGTATAATTATGATCAAAGAATTTGTGTCATAAATTTATGTTCTCAAATTATTAGAGTGAATTCAGTGCTCTGAAAGACATCTTTAAATGAATATTGATTTATAGTCTGTGCTCTTCAATTTAAAAAAACACAAGCTTCTACTGGTTTTTTATGTCTTCACAATTTCTAAAAATGTTCACTACAGTTCACATAATGTGGAACAGTTTCTCCAAGAGCTAAAAGCGCGTCTCTGTCAATTACACTGTGAGGCACAGCATTATGTGTCCCTCAGTGGTTAGATCTGTTACCAACCTGGACAACAAAACAGAATGGTGAAGCACTGATCTGATTGTTACATGCAAGTTCTTTCAGAAGCAGGAGAAACAGATCCAGATTGTCAACTCTAAGCCAGAAAACTGAATATTAACTATGGATTGCATTTGAAAATCTGAAAAAAAAAAATTAGAGGTTTAATTTCAGTTGCTTAGTAAGATGATCTAATTTCCCTCTTGGTACATGTAATTTTTAAGATTTCATAAGTGCTATGTATCATCAACCAATGCTTTTCAAAGCTGATTTCTATAAAACAGCAAACATTTTTAAAGCTAGTCTGGATAAAAATTGAATGTTATAATCCAATGCATAATTGTGGCCTAAGCAACAAGCATCCCAAAGTCTCTATATATTCAGTGGGGCTGCAGTTATAGTTAAGAGCCTATTCATGTTGCTATTAGAAACCCATCTATTAAGGAATCTTCCAAGAGCTCAAGATTTTATGTATTCTTTGTGTGAACAATTTTAACTTTAAAAGTTGCCTTCAGAAAAAAGAGGCAAACATTATTTGATGTTTTCATCCCAGATTTTATAAGGAACCCAAATAGAACCATTATTACCAAGACATTTTTGTGTTGTTCAAGTTAGCAACACAAAGTCCATTTGAAATTGCATTGATGCTATTTGTCCTTGAACTTCTTACTAGTAAGTCATAAATCATGTATATTATCAGTGTTCTTACCCATAAAACTAAATCTTGATAATATTGGTTTCACAATATTTCTTTCATTTTTTAAAGTGTTATCGCTCGTCTCCCACATTATTTTCCAACTTATTCTGACTTGTATCCTTTTTCTTTACCTTCATACTTGTTTGCTTAACCTGAATCTTTCCTTTGAAGCTGTTGTACTCAGTGGTCTAGGGCTTTGAGCTACAGAAAAGTGACCCCTTCCCTCTGATTCTAGTACTCAGTTCTTATATATCATAAATCGTGTTTGTTCTTTTAATAAAGGTAGATTATCTACCTATAAAGAAGGTTGGACCACTCATCCATATGACAAATATTTATTGGATAGCTACTTTACTGGTAGAATTATGAACCTTGAAAAACACAAATAAGTGCAATGCCTGATCCCATTCTTCAAAGAACAGTATTGTTAAGAAGATACTATATTAAGCTTTAAAACAATGAGGAAAGTTTAGTAAAAAGTGTCAGAAACTGTCACAGAAGAGGAAAATTAAAGACAACCAACTGTAAATAGGAATGTAAGGGAAAGCTGGATGACAGACCTGGAATTTGAACAGAATTTGAAAGATGATTGGGTTTAAAGCCATTTTTACATGTTCACTAAGGCTCAGTTGCTTCATCTGGTGACCTCTTTTCTCTCTACTCCTCCTCCCTGGGTGTTGCTTCCATTATTGTGACTACCTCCCATCTGCATGTTGCTGAATCTCCATTTTTCCTTTCAACTCTGATTAATTCCATCTATAAATTCACACAAATGTTATTTTCAGTTTTGGATACTCCATTAGGTTCTGTTTCTGTTATTGCTTATGTAACCCTACATAGTTCCGTCCTCTGCTCCTACTCCAATAAGGTCTGTATTTGTTACTTAATTTTTACTTTATTCTTTAAAAGACTTGTAAAACTCATCCTTTCTATTACTAAACTGTAAGTCTTACATGCATTCTTTTAACCTTTATTCTATACTTCCTCTATAAAATGCTTCATATAAGAAAATATTTCTTTTACTTATGAAATCTTTTCTCTGAAAAAATGTCTGTTTCTAAATGTCTGGTATCTCCTTCCACTATTCACATAATGTACTTTTGCACTATTCTGTAACTCTCATATTCAACATAAAGCCAGGGTTTTTGTCTTTGTGTTTAAGGTTATGCATGATTTCTGTCTCCTTCCATTTGATTCATTTTTCTTAGGAACATGGCCTCATGTTATTATTTTCTCTATTTCACTCTGATCACTAATATTTATTTTAAAGTGCCCCAAAACAAAAAAATCTACAAGAATCAAATAAGTGTTCTTGGATCTTCCTTAAAACTAATGTTCAAAAAGGTCCAAGTACCAACTTGGTATATTGATTTAACATGGATTTGAACCCCAAACCCTAAGGGAGCTTCTGATAAAATTATGACCCAAGAAAGGGTCAGATGAGCATTTAACTTGAAGTACTGTGAACATCTTGGAATCATATTACAAAAAAATGTCACCTTCCAGGAGTTCAAGAGAATTTTAAACAAGAACATCAGGGTATTCTCCTTTGAACTGAGTTCGCTATGTCTCTGTTAATACACTTTAAGTTTAATAAATCTTATACACATTATAAGGCTTCCCAGGTAGTGCAGTGATAAACAATCTGCCTGCCAAGGCAGGAGACACAGGAGACGTAGGTTTGATCCCTGCATTGGGAAGATCCCCTGGAGAAGGAAATAGCAACCCACTTCAGTATTCTTGCCTGGAGAATCCCATGGACAGAGGAGCCTGGTGGGCTATAATCCATGGGGTTGCAAAGAGTCAGATACAACTGAGTGACTGAGCACATGCATATTGTATTTTCTGAGAAAATATCTATTACATTAGCTTCTTCCCCTTAAATGGAAAAATTACCATTAACTTCTACAGGTGTAAGATTATATGTCTTCATCAGTGTCTATATGGGTTGATGTTCATCTAATTTTACTTGTCCTCTTGCCATTGAGATTCCACTGAGATCATGATTTATTTTGAACAGGGAATCTATTCTTATGGAATGGAAAGCTTGGTTGAGGCTTATTGAAAACTTTTAAAGTGTTGGGTTTTTTTACTCTCATAACAGGGGCTAGGCAATTCTCAGTCACTCTTCACATGTAATTTAATTAGTTCCTAGTACCTAGAGCCTTGTCATGTTAGCTCTTTTCCAGCATAATTTTGAAGTTACCTTTTCCACCAGTCTGAAACTCAGCTTTGTGAGTTTTCTTGAGAATGTGACTGAGTAATGATCTTATTGTTCAAGTTTATGTACTATTATACAGATTCCTTTTTTATCATCTTCTTACAACTCATAACTTGCAACTAGCCAGACATCTAATACCCTAAAATCAATGAATACTTCTTCAAAATTTGTTGGGAAAAAGTCCAGTTTGCAGGTGAATAGATACATGTGGTAGTTGGTTCTTCTGCTCAAATAGGATAGTATTCCTGTTGGTCTTGTTCTCATGGTAATGTCAGTGTATGGGAGAGTATCCTAGAAGACTTTTGTAACTTTTAAGGCACTGACATAAGTTAAGTTGATGTTGCTGTCTTGATGATGTCAAGTGTGTCATTGATTTATGCTAGAGACTATTTCCTGATGATGAGTGGGGATCAGATGGTGATTTAAAAAGTAAAGCATTGAGTTTCAAGAGATTTTAGCTATTACATGGTTTATTCACCTGTGTTATGTATCTCATTGAAGAGCTCATTTAACATCCCTCTCCAATCTTTTTCTTCCCTCTCTTCTTTCCTCCTACTTCTGGGCCCTTTCACCTAACAGCTTGTGACTTGGAGCTTTCTTATTTGGAGCAAGGGAAGTTAAAGGGATATTGTGTTTAGATCTCCATGTATGATTACATAAAAAATAAGTATTGTGTGTGTGTGTGTGTATTTCATATCACTGAACAGAGTGAAATCATATGGCATTAGAAATACATCTGTGTAATTAGGGAGGACTTCTTTTACAAGACGGAATTTTGGGGCTAAGTTTTTTGAAAGACTGAAGAGGTATGCCATGACAGAGAAACACATGTGGTTTGACTTGAGGAAGAATGAAATGGAAGAGAACAAGCAGGTTTTCCTGAAAGCTAAAATTTAAGCAGGTAAAATCACATGTAGGTATAAAGATAGATGATCATAGAGAAAAGACAGAAATGTTATGAAGTCAGAGGAGATTGGAGTAGGTACTTGTATGTTATCAAAAAAATAAATAAACTGATATATTGATAGTCTTAAGCCAAAAAAAAAAAAAAATGTAGTTCTAACCCCAACCAAGAAGCTTACAGGTTGAGGAATAAGAAATGGAACTAGCTGGTAGCAATCCAAAGACATAAAATGACTCTGTGATCTTGTACCTCAGTGGCTTTTCTGGATATTTGTCATTTATAAAGCATATTTATTTTCTTAAGAATTTTCACAGATGTTAAATTATTTCCCAGTAGCATGCCATAAAAAAGTAAAAATTAATATTCTCATTAAGAGACCAAGGCTTAGAGAGTTACAGTAATTTACCCAAACCAGCTACTGGCAAACCTGTTAATCCTTCCCTTGTGACACTTCAGTTAGTGACTTTTCCCTCTATAACACTGCCAGTAGGCATGGGATGGAACCCAAGGGTAAATACCATCAAAAGTCCCTGGGATTTATAAAGCTCATGTGTCTTCTCCTAAAAGATGCCAAGCTTCAGTACCATTGTAGCAGCAATCATGAACAGGAACTGAGAACAACAGCATATGTTTGGGATGATGCTGATTAGCATCATTGCGTAACTTGGGAATTCGTGCCTAGAAGAATGCTTGAGTACTCTCCCAGCACTCCACTGGGTTTATAACATCACATTAAGTGGAATGGGATTGTGGTTACCATTTGCTAGTGTCTGTCAACACACATGGTACCTGCCATGCTTAGAAATACAGTGTTCCCTAAAGAATAGTAAAGCTGTCTTAAATTTATTAAATGTTTAGCTCACTTCAGGGCAATAATTTGTCCTTCAAAGAAAAGTTTTCTTTTTTTAAAAAATGTATTTATTGAATCATTAACTGCCATAAGGTAGATAGAACTGTTAAATATTATTTATTGCTCTTTGGTTCCATAATCCCTGCTGTCTATATTTGTCTGGTCTTTGAAGTAATTACCTTTTATTTAACGGATGTTTTAATGCTTTGTATGGTATAAGTATATAAATTCATAGATAGCAAAGAAACAGCTTTTAACTAAGTGTGAGGTAGAAATTTTAATATTTTAATCCAGATTGGGAAACTAAATTTTGTCACAAAAACAAATTCATTATAGCAACAAAAAAAAAAGGTGATGAAACATGTATTGGGAAGGATAAAGAGATGATCATCATCAAACCTAGTTATAGTAATAATTTAATACTGTCCAGATAGTGCTGAGCCCTGTGACTACAGAGAGGAAACCTAAGATAGCAAGCAAGAGTGTAGAATCTCTCTGGAGTCACACTACTTGGATGCAAACCCTGATTCTTCCCTTTATTGCCCATATGAACTTGGCCAAATGACTGAACCTCTGGGTACTTCAGTTTCTGCATAAATAGAAGTAAAAATTAATCTTTCTCACAGGTTTCTGTGGATATTGAATAGGTTAATATATTTAAAGTGTTTATATCAATGCCTGACATTTAATAAATACTCTATAAGTAATTCCTCTTATTACTATTAAGCAAAATACATAATTTTGTTTCTAACAGTCTTCCCTCAGATTCCAATATGGAAGAAAATACTTTGAAATTTCCAGAAAAATATATTTAATCATAAATAAAACCCATAGAATTTATTTCAATACATTCATGTCATCTACCTCACCATTACTTTTTTGTTGTTATTTTTATTATTAATAGCTACCAGGTATGTGCCTAGCATTACATATATTTTCTCATTTAATCCCCATGTAAACATATGCATCAGTGAGATGCATATCATTATCCCCATTTTACTGAAAAGGAAGCTTGTGATTAGTTCATTCTTCTAATAAACTTAGAAAATAAAAGAAGACTTAGAAAATAAAATCTATGCAAACGTAGCTCCATATATGTCAGCCTTTTCTTCTAATTTCTCACTCCATTTTAATTGTTTTGTTAGTAGCACTGAAATATCACAAGTATACTTCCTTTTATGAAAGAGCAACAGATAGTATCATCCTAAATGTGATCTTCCTAATGAAATAAAGCTGATTAAAAAGTTCACCTTTTAAAAAATAATTCACTGCTGGTGTAATATAATCAACAGTCTAGTTCACTTTGGGTGTGAGATGACTAAAATATAAATTTTCTCTTCTTAGGTGAGCACAAGGCATATGTTTACTACTGCCACAGAACACAGAGAATCTTATTCTTTTGCACAAAAGTTTATTTAATGAATAATTTAATGAATGTTAGAACCTTTACAAAGAATCACTTGGTTTAATTTTGCTGTGAATCAGTTCATTTTTCCTTCAATATTTCACTTTGCCTCTGGGCAAATTTTAAGGCTTACCTCAAAGACATGTTAAATTGGATCTTATGCTAGTTTATGCATCCTGAGGTTGACAGTAAAGCCGACTTTATTCTAAAGCATTTTATTCCTTGGAAAGGAAAACTGTGAGTCTCAGTCATTTGAACCCCACCCAACAGAAGGCAATGGCAACCCACCCCAGTACTCTTGCCTGGAAAATCCCACGGACGGAGGAGCCTGGTGGGCTGCAGTCCATGGGGTCCCTAAGAGTCGGACACGACTGAGCGACTTCTCTTTCACTTTTCACTTTCATGCATTGGGTTAGGAAATGGCAACCCACTCCAGTGTTCTTGCCTGAAGAATCCCAGGGACGGGGGAGCCTGGTGGGCTGCCATCTATGAGGTCACATAGAGTTGGACACGACTGAAACGACTTAGCAGCAGCAGCAGCAACAGATCCATTGTATTCAGCCAATAGATCAGGACTTTCATTCTATCTAAACATATGTTCCTATAAACATAAATAAATTATTATTTCTCTGTCTCTCTGAATGCTCTGTGGAAGTAGTGGCTGACTTCCACTTTAGTGGCTGACCCAAATTTCTTTCCAAGTCCATGTATATTTTGTAACATCCTTAAAGCATAAGATTCATAGATTTTGACCATCACATGCTCAAAAATTATCTAGAGCCTTGATTATGTTGCATCAAAATTGAATTATGAAAACAAAGGTTAATTACGTTGATCAAGTTTATCCATTAAGAAAAAAATTTAAAGTGTATTTTTAATTTATCTTTCTATAGTCAATCATCCATAATCCCTACCACTAAATAAAGGAAAAATAATGCATTAATGCATATGAATGTGGTCTAGCCAATTTTTTATTGTTAATTCTCTCCCAATTTCCTATTAATTTTATTTTTTAAGCTAAGCAGAACTAAATAAACATTTTTATTGTTTAATGAATGCAGTATATGGAAATGACATATTCCACAGATGATTAAATGGTAGAAAATGTAGGGTTGTTTTTTTTTTTTTTTTTTTTAATGAGAGAATAATAATCTGTCTTTAAGTTTAGTTCCCTTTGGGTCAAGAGTGATATCTCCACCTGCATCATGCCAGGCACAGAGCCAGAGGTTTGGACTGTAGAGATTGAAAAAATACTGCTCATAAGGTTGTTTTATGTCCTGTTAATGAGACAAACAAATGTTTGGAACTTTTCAGTGCAAAATGGTAGAGACAGACTTACATAAGGGGCTTAAGGAACAGAAAAGGAAGACTGAAGGCATCCAGAGCATTCTGTATTTTCTGCATAACTCTTATAGACTGTGCCTTAGTTTTAAAACACAGTGGTATACACTGGGTGGAAACTTCAGGCAGAAAAATCACATAGAGGAATCGATGTGGATGAGTAAATAAGGAAAATGAATGGGTGAACTCAGATCTAGTATCCTCAAGACTTCAAATTGCAACATTGAAAATCCCATCCCAGAGGCAAAGTCATTATAAAGCAATTTTCCCCAGACAGGAACCAAGTTAATAAGCTGCAGACTAATATTAGTATGGGCAAAAGCACATCTTTAAAAAGTAATTGAGACAAATAAATCAACCATTTCTTAAAATCTTTGAGTTATAGGAAGGTATGAGAGTCTTTGAATGTGGCATGACAAGGTCTTAGTTCCCATGGCTGATTCCAAAGAGAGAAAAGAAATAATATCCCATGAATGGTCTTCAGGTAGCTTTTCAGTTTCAGTTAGGCAAGGATAAGCACGTTGAGTAGAAAGAGTTTGTTGACTCTTCTTATCTAAACAAATGAGATGTGAAGTAGAGTTTACCTCAAATAAGCCCAAGGCCAATGACGTTATAGCATTTTTGAGACTCTACTCTCTGGAGTTTAGGAAAGTGTTTGCATGGGGTAAATAAGAAAAATAATGTTTTGCAATGTTTTTTCCACATGGTCCATGATTCTAATGGTTCTAGTTCTAGGCTATTTCACAAATATTGATTACTTACTTTAGTTTGTGCAAGTTTAAATTTTGTTTTATGTAGAAATTAATGGATGATGTGTCTCGTTCTCAGAAGGCATCATATTTGTATCAGACAATAAATAGATTATATACTAGTAACTATATGTACATTTGTCCCTGGAACATCTGCAGTTCCCCCAAAGGATTGACAGGTAGTGTTAATTTGTTAATTTTAGCTTGACTTATTCAAAACAGGAAATTTGTTTAGTCAAGAAAGAGTATTGAATGATCATTCTCTTATAGCTTCTGCCCACCCATGTGTGATTTTGCTATTATCATCTTCTGACGTGGCTTCACTGTGTCACCTCTGCCTGATTCCTATATCAGTCAGATGTACTAGATGCAAGCAGCTGTGTTCTCCCCATCAAGTCTGTCACAGAGAAAAAAAGCCAAAGATGTCAGAGGCATCCTTCACTTTTAACTTCCCGATTGTGGTCTGGCAATCAATAACTATATATTTTTGTGAACTTTTTTCCTGTTAGAAAGCAGAACCAATAATATTAAATAACTTTATTTTTTTTAGCTCTCTGTTTTATTTTATTTATTTCTTTAATTTTTTTAAATTTTTATTTATTTTTTTACTTTACAATACTGTATTGGTTTTGCCATACATTGACATGAATCCACCACAGGTGTATATGCGTTCCCAACCCTGAACCCCCCTCCCATCACCCTCCCCAATAATATTAAACAACTTAAAAAAGTTATTTAACAGGGCTATTAGAAAAATAATAATTTTAATTCTAATGTCAGTATCAGTTCAGTTCAGTTGCTCAGTTGTGTCCAACTCTTTGCGACCCTGTGAATCCAGCACGCAAGGCCTCCCTGTCCATCATCATCTCTCGGAGTTCATTCAGACTCACGTCCATCGAGTCCATGATGCCATCCAGCCATCTCATCCTGGGTCGTCCCCTTCTCCTCCTGCCCCCAATCCCTCCCAGCATCACAGTCTTTTCCAATAAGTCAACTCTTCACATGAGGTGGCCAAACTATGGAGTTTCAACCTTAGCATCATTCCTTCCAAAGAAATCCCAGGGCTGATCTCCTTCAAAATGGACTGGTTGGATCTCCTTGCAGTCCAAGGGACTCTCAAGAGTCTTCTCCAACACCACAGTTCAAAAGCATCAATTCTTCAGTGCTCAGCTTTCTTCACAGTTCAACTCTCACATCCATACATGACCACAGGAAAAACCATAGCCTTGACTAGATGGACCTTAGTCAGCAAAGTAATGTCTCTGCCTTTGAATATGCTGTCTAGGCTGGTCATAACTTTCCTTCCAAGGAGTAAGTGTCTTTGGCTGCAGTCACCATCTGCAGTGATTTGGGAGCCCCAGAAAATAAAGTGAGACACTGTTTCCACTGTTTCCCCATCTATTTCCCATGAAGTGATGGGACCGGATGCCATGATCTTTGTTTTCTGAATGTTGAGCTTTAAGCCAACTTTTTCACTCTCCTCTTTCACTTTCATCAAGAGGCTTTTGAGTTCCTCTTCACTTTCTGCCATAAGGGTGGTGTCATCTGCATATCTGAGGTGATTGATATTTCTCCTGGCAATCTTGATTCCAGCTTATATTTCTTCCAGTGCAGCATTTCTCATGATGTATTCTGCATATAAGTTAAATAAGCAGGGTGACAATATACAGCCTTGACGTACTCCTTTTCCTATTTGAAACCAGTCTGTTGTTCCATGTCCAGCTCTAACTGTTGCTTCCTGGCCTGCATACAGATTTCTCAAGAGGCAGGTCAGGTGGTCTGGTATTCCCATCTCTCTCAGAATTTTCCACAGTTTATTGTGATCCACACAGTCAAAGGTTTTGGCATAGTCAATAAAGCAGAAATAGATGTTTTTCTGGAACTCTCTTGCTTTTTTGATGATCCAGTGGATATTGGCAATTTGATCTCTGGTTCCTCTACCTTTTCTAAAACCAGCTTGAACATCAGGAAGTTCACGGTTCATGTATTGCTGAAGCCTGGCTTGGAGAATTTTGAGCATTACTTTACTAGCATGTGAGATGAGTGCAACTGTGCAGTAGTTTGAGCATTCTTTGGCATTGCCTTTCTTTGGGATTGGAATGAAAACTGACCTTTTCCAGTTGTGTGGCCACTGCTGAGATTTCCAAATTTGCTGGCATATTGAGTGCAACACTTTCACAGCATCATCTTTTAGGATTTGAAAGAGCTCAACTGGAATTCCATCACCTCCACTAACTTTGTTCATAGTGATGGTTTCTAAGGCCCACTTGACTTCATATTCCAGGATGTCTGGCTCTAGATGAGTGATCACACCATCGTGATTATCTGGGTCATGAAGATCTCTTTTGTACAGTTCTTCTGTGTATTCTTGCCCCCTCTTCTTAATATCTTCTGTTTCTGTTAGGTCCATACCATTTCTGTCCTTTATCGAGCCCATCTTTGCATGAAATGTTCCCTTGGTATCTCTAATTTTCTTGAAGAGATCTCTAGTCTTTTCCATTCTGTTCTTTTCCTCTATTTCTTTGCATTGATTGTGGAAGAAGGCTTTCTTATCTCTTCTTGCCATTCTTTGGAACTCTGCATTCAGATGCTAATATCTTTCCTTTTCTCCTTTGTTTTTTGCCTCTCTTCTTTTCACAGCTATTTGTAAGGCCTCCCGAGACAGCCATTTTGCTTTTTTGCATTTCTTTTCCATGGGGATAGTCTTGATCCCTGTCTCCTGTACAGTGTCACGAACCTCATTCCATAGTTCATCAGGCACTCTATCTATCAGATCTAGACCCTTATATCTATTTCTCACTTCCACTGTATAATCATAAGGGATTTGATTTAGGTCATATTTGAATGGTCTAGTGATTTTCCCTACTTTCTTCAATTTAAGTCTGAATTTGGTAATAAGGAGTTCATGATCCAAGCCACAGTCAGCTCCTGGTCTTGTTTTTGTTGACTGTATAGAGCTTCTCCATCTTTGGCTGCAAAGAATATAATCAATCTGATTTCGGTGTTGACCATCTGGTGATGTCCCTGTGTAGAGTCTTCTCTTGTGTTGTTGGAAGAGGGTGTTTGCTATGGCCAGTGCATTTTCTTGGCAATACTCTATTAGTCTTTGCCCTGCTTCATTCCACATTCCAAGGGCAAATTTGCCTGTTACTCCAGGTGTTTCTTGACTTCCTACTTTTGCATTCCAGTCCCCTATAATGAAAAGGACATCTTTTTGGGGTGTTAATTCTAAAAGGTCTTGTGGGTCTTCATAGAACCATCCAACTTCAGCTTCTTCAGCATTACTGGTTGGGGCATAGACTTGGATTACTGTGATATTGAAACAGACAGAGATCATTCTGTTATTTTTGACAAAAACAATACCCAGCTGTGGGTGTGACTGGTGATGGAAGCAAGGTCTGATGCTGTAAAGAGCAATATTGCATAGGAACCTGGAATGTCAGGTCCATGAATCAAGGCAAACTGGAAGTGGTCAAACAAGAGATGGCAAGAGTGAACGTCGACATTCTAGGTATCAGCAAACTAAAATGGACTGGAATGTGTGAATTTAACTCAGATGACCATTATATCTACTACTGCAGGGAGGAATCCCTTAGAAGAAATGGAGTAGCCATCATGGTCAACAAAAGAGTTCGAAATGCAATGTCAGTATAGTATATGTGAAATGGTTTCTCGTGGTTTAAAATCGATGTTGTGTGAGACAAACTTTTGTAAAATGCAGATCCTTAAATAAGAGCAAGAATGACAAAAGAACAGCGAGCAGACTTTATATACATATATAATGTGCATACATATGTATAATTTACACAGTGATAGACACACATATAATGATGTGAACATCTTCAGTTTTCACAGTCACTACCACTACTACAGCTAAGCTACTTTACACACTGTATTTCTTGCCTGGACTCGTAGCCACTAGAGTCTGTGTCCTCCGAGGAAGGGAAGTGACTGAGAAGAGAGCTAATATTTGCCTAGATCTAGTATTTATAGATCTACTACAGAACTTCAGGTTCTGTAGTAGGAACTTCCCATATACTATCTTATTTAAAGTTCATAAAACCATTTGATATAGTGATTATAATCACCATTTTACAGGTAAGATGACAGTCTCTGATAGGTTAATAACTGGCCCAAAGTCACACTAAGTAGATACTCGAGGGCTCAACAACCAAGGTTTTTGTTGTTTCATTTTGTTTTGTATTTTGAGTTTAATTGTTTGAACAGATAATTTATTACATAACCCAAAATGGATAAGTAGTGAAAAGTTTTACCCCTACTTCTCTTGTTTCGTTACCCAGTTTCCTCCCCCAGAAATAACCAAATTTATTGGTGTCTTACATATTCATCTATAGATATGTTTTATTCCCAAACAAGAGAACATATCCTATGTCAATTTATATAGAGTATTCTCAATTTTTATTTTGTTTTTGAATAAAACAGTATTTTCAGTGTACACACATACCAAATCATCACATTGAACACCTTAAACATATACAACTTTTATTTGTTGATTATGCTTCAGTAAAGCTGGAAAAATAGCACTTTATATATAAATAAATAAATGATAGTGTTTTAAGTAAAAGCGTTCATTCTAAGACTCTAGCGTACTTTATTTGCTCATTTAGATTGTTTCCAAGTTCTGTTATTAAAATTTTTACTACAGTGAGTAGTCCAGTGTATCAGCCATTTCATACATGCAGAGTTATAGAGTTAAATTTGCAAATACAAAATGCAGTATAGTGCATGGTATAGGCAGTATTTCAAACTAGAAGTGAAAGTAGTTTTTCAGTAGGTAATATTGAAACAACTGGATTGGCATTTGAAAAAAATTGAATTCTCCTATGTCTTATCCTAGTATACCTCTCTGCCAATAATAATATCCTATCAATATATTTTTGGAGCTTTCTAGATATTTGTTCATTTCAGTTCTTACATTTCTCAGATCCCATCAGTTTAATTTTCAGTGCTACACATAATATTTTGCTTTAATTAAACTCTCATTTGCTTGGCAAGATGTCTGAAGCATATCAATTAGCCAATTAGTTCTGATCAGTGAAGTGTCTTTTTGGCTCTGTTTCCACCAAGACACAACTCACAAAGGACCATCTCTTAGGACTGGAGGCTGCGGCATCTCTCTGTGTCCTAAGGGCCCAATTCTTTAAGGGTTATTGTTAGGTTTAAGTGAGTTAATAATGCAAAATTGAACAGCTGTTGATTAGCATGGAGAAAACACTTCAAGTAACAGAGAACCAGGGTATCACAATGGTTACATGTACAGACCTGGGAGCCAGGAGCCTGCATTTATATCTCAGCACTGTCATCTGTTAGCTTTGTAACCTTTGGCAGATTTCCGACCTTGTTTGTGGCTCAATTTCTTTGCCTGTAAAATGGGAATAATAATAGAAGCTACATCACAAAGAGTTGGCCACAACTGAGTGACTTTCACTTTTCCAAGGATGCCACTGACTTATTCTGTGCCTCTGTGTGAGTTCAGACAACGATGGATGCCTTTTAATTTTGCAACCTAAAGGCACTTTTGGACTTCCTTGGTGGCTCAGATGGTAAAGAATCTGCTTGCAATGTGGGAGACCTGGGTTCAGTCCCTGGGTTGGGAAGATGCCCTGGAGGGTGGCATGGTTACCCACTCCAGTATTCTTGCCTGGAAAACCCCACGGACAGAAGAGTCTGGGCAGCTACAGTCCATGGGGTCTCAGAGAGTCAACCACGACTAAGCAACTAAGTACAGCACAAAAGCCACCTTTATATGAAGAAATAGGCAAGATGCACTAAGCAATGGCAGGATATCAACTCCTGTCCTCACTCTCTGCCATGTGCTTTTGGAAGTTTGATAGCACAACCCTTTACCATGACCATAACCACAGTGTAGAATTACTATGTGTATGCAATAAGTCAATATCTTTATGACACTTAGAACCATGCTCAGCACATAGTATGTGCTCAGTAAATACTAGCTATTTTCCCATCTAGCCCTTCACACGGTTTATTTCCTAACCTGGTTTCCTCACCATCCACCAGTTTCAGCACCATTGTATTTTAAAGCACAAAAGGCAGGTAGAGAACTTTTTCTAATTCCTTGTTTTTATAGTCACTATCTGTTTTAATTATTTGTAAGACTTTTTATACTTGATGTAATGTAAACATTTATATCAGCCTGTGCACACTGCCCACACACACACACACCCCCTTTCTTCCCTCTTTGGGGCAATTTTGAATTGACCCAAGACTGAATATAAAACATCTGCTGAATTCACAGTTTGTATTCATATTTGGGCCTTAGTGAGGCAATTTCACTGCAACACTGAATGAAACAGAATTGAAGACAAAACTGGAGTTCTTTCTGGAGGAAAGTGATTACAGTTACTGATTAGTAAAATCAGTGATTACAGTTAGTTTGACGCATGTTAAGCTCAGAGTGGAAGGGAAGCACAGGGCAGGGGCTGATCAGACAGCAGGTCAGGAACAATTTCTATAAGATTTGATGCTGGAGCTCTTCAGAAAGATAAGGGAAAATGGGAAAGGGGAAGTTCAGATAGGACGGCAGCTTAGAGGGATTTATCGACTCCGTTTCCCTAGACAGACGCTTTGAGTAGTAGGGAGGAAGTTAAGAGATATCCAAGCCAAGTTGTGGTAGGTCATCAAAGGGGTCAGGATAAATATGTATAAGTTGATCCTGTATATAGCATGAGTCACTTAAATAATTTGAAGTTCACCTATCTAAAACTGTATTTAGGATATAATTTTGTGTCTGAGTCACTTAGATAAAGTTGGAGGAAAGAAAGAATGGCAGTAGGCCACTCAAGATAAGAATCTGAAGTGAGAGAGATTATGAAGGAGGAAATGGTGTGGTTTGAAGATTTGACTGGATGATAATGGAGCTGGCTGACATTTTAACTGTGAAAGCTAAGCAGAGAAATTATAACCAAGGGATGAAATACATTTTTATTTCATGTTATGCCTTGCATTTAGGGCTCTTTTTGTAAAGAGTTACTTGATTGATCTTTCAGAAAAGAAACTATTTCTCAGGCCTTGGTAGTCTGGGAGAAACTTCATTATTTTCTAGGTTCAGGCAAAATAACTTAGAGGAAATTTTTGTGTGTGCTAGTTTACCTCTTATTATGATTATCTCCTTATCCATGCCATATGGGACACCTCTAAATGTTTGAAACAGCAACTTCTCTAGAGAGCAGCCTAAGGATTTTTCATAAGGAAATGCATCTGTTAACAGTTTGATAAACCATATTGTGCAAGGTGAACCTCGTGCACTGTAGCTCAGGAATGTGGCACAAGTCTCCCATCTATACAGAAATTCTATACTTGCCTACTTCTATTGTGTAATATTAATGCAAGTAACTACATATTAAGATTCATATGCTAGTAAATCCGTCCCAGTTTATGATGACTTTCAATGACCTACCTACAGACTCCTGCTCCTGTCACTACAAATTGGGTTAGTTCACTACCACCATATGTGTATGCATTCTGAAGCCTAGATTTACTGAATCTCATTGGATTAACACTGGGTGCACTGAAAACAGATTTCGTTACTTGACAGATTTCTTGTATGTTTCCCCAGGTTAACTATAGTCATTTTAGATTTTTTTTTATATTGGATAATTTGTCCAGTTAATATTCTAAAATAATACTATGATGAATATGAAATCATAATAAGCTTTTATCATAAAGCAAAGTTATAATAAGCATTATGGAAGTATTAAAGAATTTATAAAATTATTCCTGAGGGCTGAGAGTAATGGGATTAAAACCTAGAATAAAATGCACACGCTTGCCTCTAGCTCATCCTTTAGCAGCTCTTAAAGTTTCAGAGAATAGTATGTTCATTTGAAAAGTTCAAGTATCATCCTAATTGACTTGACAAAATCCAAGAAAGTTATTTGTTTGATGTATCACTTGTGAAAAAAGTCAAATGTTTATCACCTCACTTTGTGAAATAAGCTGTGCATTCTTTGTGGGCCATTGAATGATGCTAAAGCTGAAACTCCAGTACTTTGGCCGCCTCATGCGAAGAGTTGACTCATTGGAAAAGACTTTGATGCTGGGAGGGATTGGGGGCAGGAGGAGAAGGGGACGACCGAGGATGAGATGGCTGGATGGCATCCCTGACTCGATGGACGTGAGTTTGAGTGAACTCCGGGAGTTGGTGATGGACAGGGAGGCCTGGCGTGCTGCGATTCATGGGGTCACAAAGAGTCGGACACGACTGAGCGACTGAACTGAGCTGAACATATGCAGAACATTATTTTTTCCTAGAATTTGTCCTCAGAATAATATTGTCAGTTATTTCATTTTCTCTATTCTCTTGAAAATGAATTAAGTTTAAGAACACTTTTTAAAATAATGTATTTTTGGATGTGCTGGGTCTTTGCTACTTTGAGGGCTTTTCTCTAGTTGCGGTGAGCAGGGGCTGCTCTGTTGCCATGCATGGGCTTCTCATTGCAGTGGCTCCTCTTGTTGCAGGGTGTGGGCTCTGGGGCATGCAGGCTTCAGCAGTTGCAGTTCCTGGGCCCTAAAGTATAGGCTCAATAGTTGTGGCACAGGGGCTCTACTGGTCCACGGCATGTGGGATCTTCTTGGCCGAGGGATTGAACCCATTCTCCTGCATTGGTAGGTGGAGTCTTTACCACTGAGCCAGCAGAAAGCCTGAAGAACACTTTTGAATTTTATTTCTTCTTGAATCTTAGAGAATTCCAGCCCCCAACGTGTTGGGTCAGGATAAGAATCTCAGTAAGGGGACTTGGTAATGGGCAAATGTATAGGAGGAAGAAAAGCAGGACTGTTGTCACAAAAGCCAGAGAGGCTTCCAAAGGTAAGAAACCATTGACAGTGGTAAGTGCTGCAGTGAAGTCAGGTAAGATGTGAATGGAAAACTGTCCACTGGGTTTTGCAACAAAGAAGTTAGTGAATTTAGCAGGAGTGAATTCTTTAAGTGTTAAATGAAGTGGGTTGAAACTTCACTTCAAAAGGAGAATAAGATTATCAAAGTGTCTTAGTAGGTCATGGCAAACTAAAGAATTTCTGACGTATCTTCGTTGCTAAAAGTCCTCTAAGGACAATGATAGTCTTGATAATGGTGATAACAACGAAGATGATGATGATGATGACATTTAAGATTTCTTGAGCACCTCCAGTATACCAGGCACTGCAATACACACTTTTTACATATTGGCTTCTAGAACTGTCACAGCAAACACTTTATGTATAAATCAGATTTTAATAGGTCAGCTCTTCTTCATCTGCTTATTCCCCTTTATGTCTGCCTGCATCCCTCTCTTCCTTCATTTCTTCCTTCCTTCCTTTTTTCTTCTTTTCCTTCCTATCATCTCTAGCAAATATCTATTTAACTCTTTTTAGATTCTGGGTAGTTTTCTATATATGCAAGAAATACAGTAGTGATGAAAATACTTTGGCAGTCATTTTCCTTTGCTTCTTGAGAAAAAGTCTTCCTTGAATACTTTAGTTCCTGTAACCCATCACTTTCTGCATATCAAACTACCTCCATTGGCTAAGGAGAGTTTCCCAGAATGCTATTCTTATTTCTTTGCTCTCTCAGGATCTTTCATACTAGCATCCACTTCCATATGTTTAATTTTCTAGGAAGGCCATACAATTAACATATATTTAAACTTCTCTGAGAAAGCCATTGTGTTTAAAGTGTGAGACCTTGGGGGTGTCTCTGGTTAGAACAAACTCAGATGAGCATGGTGAAGAAAAAGGTTTTTGCAACTCCCATCTGTATTGGTTCTTCTAACATCCTAGCCCAGGAACTTCAAAAACGTGCTTATCTTTATCTTGTGAAATCTTTTCTTAGATCACCTTACTCTCCTCTGTATATTTCTCTCATTTTTGTCTTGCCTGTCACTAGCACCCCTCAGCAGACACTATAATACGCAGATGCCTCATCGCTTTCACTCCTACGTTCAGTGTACATCCTCACCATGGCCGCCAGTAGCCCTTCTCAGCACATCTCTTTGGACACAGCCCCACCCGCTCCTAGAAGACCATAGGCACCAGGCCCTCTGTTTAAATTACACCAGATAGTATCCTTTTTATTCAAAGTTCAAATGGGCCTCAGGTGACATTTTTTATAAGCATCTGTTTAGCCATAGTCCTGTGAATATTACTTTATTGACTCCATCTCTTATTTTAAATCCACCTGTCTCTCAGTTTTAGGAACCTTGTAGAAAGTTATAGTGCAGCATCGTTTTTGTGTGCTGAATGATGGTGGAGTTTGCTTTTGTGTTGCATTTGAAATTCTGCCATCAGCACACCAAAAGACTACATCCTCAGGAACCATGCTAGCTTGTTAAGGTAGGAGACCTTTTGTTCCTTCTCGCTTACATGCTGTGACTTTGAATGCAGCCTTCATGCAGCAGCTTTACAATTTTATGCAAATCTTCAAGGAAGATTTTGATTCTGTTTGGAAAATGTTCCTCATTGATTTAATAAGTAAATTGGTAAGGTTTTTAATTACATTTTTGGAAAGTATTCTGCTAAAATTAGGTTCACTAATTGGCTCCCTGTAAATAATATTGAAATCAGAAATGTTTTCTTCATATTTAATGAAATGTACAGTAATTTTAACATATCTAGTACAATTCTCCTAAATGTGGCAACAAATTTTTGACATTAAAATGCCTTGAGTTTTTTTCTCATCATTATTTCCGATGTTATATTTTAATATCTAATTCCCAGGGTTCCCTGAGATCAAGAGAAATTGAAGTTCATCTTAAAGTAATGATATATCTTCCATTGTTTATATTTTTATGCCTCAGCCCTTCTATTTGCTTTCAATGCTCTTTTTCCACTGTCATTCTTATAAGAAAAATAATTTGACTATTCTATGAAGCTTGTGGCAGAAGGATTTTTTTCTACAAAAACTTGAGTCATATGTGATTTGAAGTCAAGTTGGTACTATACCTGAATATTTAATAATTCAATTTTACATTATAATCATTTTTTCTGTTTCTTTTTTATATCTTTTTGCTTCACTGAGATGTTGTAAAGCTCTAAATTCAAAATTAGGAAATATTCTGTTTTAGGCTGTACCATCAACATAAAATTATTCTATTCCAAACTGGTTAATTCAGAAGTTAAAGTTACACAAACACAACATATGAGAATGCAGAACAAAACTGAATAAATCTGATTCTTCCAGCCAAGAGGTAAAGATTACCCAACACACACACATACATTAAAAGTGTCTTGGAATTTAACTTCTTTTTTTTTTTCGTATTTTTAACATATCAACCAAAAAGTAACACAGGGGCTTGCAACTAAGAAAAGAGTTTTTTGGGGATTTTAAGAATTGAGACACAGATTCAGGTAACCTTGAAAGAGTATTCCAGTGAAACAAAGGACTCAGGGGCTTATAAAGACAAAAAGGCATGAGGTGGTTGAAAATTGCCTGATGAGAATTGTGATTCACTGATGCAAGTCAGAAAATAATTGTTCTCAAGGAATTGTGAGTTGTTTTAGGGTAAAGGGTCTGATATTTTGAGTTTCTGGCAGATGCTGGCAGATGTCCTGGATGCCTTCACTGGGATCATAAGTGGTCAAAAGACCAGGTTTCATCCAGGCTGACACTTCCTCTGCGGCCTCCCAGCTCTATTGAGAGAGCTTTCAGCAATACCAGCTCCATTTTGATTTTCCTTTCACATGTTTCCTCACTGACTTACACTACTCATCCAAATGTAAGCCAGACAGTGACATATTCTGTCTTAGAATGGCTTTTATTACAGAGCTTCTAGAAGAAGTTAAAATCTTTTTTTTACTGACCTAGCACAGAGTAAACATTCAAGAATGTATTGAATGTGGGAATGATGACCATGATGGACAGACATGTAGTGTGAAAGATGATGAGTGGAGAGAAAGACAAGTGAAAGACAGTAAAGGAAAAAAAAATTGAATGGGGGATGGCAAGAGGAGAGGTAAATAGAAAGGCTGGTAAAAAGGATGGAGGCCACAAAGCAAGATATATAGAACAGTAAGTGTTTGAGAAGGAAATGGCAACAGGGGAACCTGGTGGGCTGCCGTCTATGGGGTCGTACAGAGTCGGACACGACTGAAGTGACTTAGCAGCAGCAGCAGGTAGCTCTGTGTGTGTGTGTGTGTGTGTGTGTGTGTGTTTTCTCTGTGCCACGTGTTGGTAATTTACATGGCAGTATTTTGAGCACCAGTAACATTGACAACATAATCCCATTGTTAGAATTTTCAAAACAACTAAGGAGAAGGCAATGGCACCCCACTCCAGTACTCTTGCCTGGAAAATCCCATGGACGGAGGAGCCTGATGGGCTATAGTCCATGGGGTCACTAAGAGTCGGACACGACTGAGCAACTTCACTTTCACTTTTCACTTTCATGCATTGGAGAAGGAAATGGCAACCCACTCCAGTGTTCTTGCCTGGAGAATCCCAAGGACGGGGGAGCCTGGTGGGCTGCCGTCTCTGGGGTCGCACAGAGTCGGACACGACTGAAGTAACTTAGCAGCAGCAGCAGCAGCAACCATCACTTTGCAGTTACAGAGTTTATGAACCAGTACTTCGTTTTCATTTGGTTGTAATAAACATGGATTTAAGTACAGAATTATTTTCTTAATTGCCAAGACTGAGGAAGGAAGGTATGATATTAGAAGGAAATTTCACAGTGAATACATGTGACTCCTATGACATTCACTCCATTGACTCACACACTCAAATTCTTTCTATAGTATGCCAGTAAACCTTCTCACTAGCCAACCAAATCTCAGGCCCCTGGGATCTGCTTCCCAGAGTTCCTGAATAATTTATTCAAAAGACTAAGTATAATCACATGTGTATATGTGTGCTAAGATGCTTCAGTCATATCTGGCTCTTTATGACCCGCATGGATTGTAGCCCACCAGGTTCCTCTGTCCACGGGATTCTCCAAGCAAGAATATTGGAGTGGGTTGCCATTTCCTACTCCAGGGGATCTTCCTGACCCGGGATCCAATGCCAGTCTCTTATGTCTCCTGCATTGGCAGGAGGCTTCTTTACCACTAGTGCCACCTGGGAAGCCCAATAATCACATGATGCCACATTAAAATGATTGGTAGAGTGAGTGCCAGATGTGTATAGGGGCTTACTATCAAACAGCTATTTTGTTTTGTTTCTCTAAAAACATTAGAGATTTTAAGCAAAATCAGATGCCCTGGGGAACAACCCACTGGATGTCCGTCCCTGAAAAGTGATTTAGTGTTTCCAAAATCTGCAGCAGGCATTATTTCTGTGCTTACCTAGATGACTGTGGCTATTAAACACTGATTTGTTTTAAATGTACTTCTACTTTTATCCTAATAGTTTAAGGAAATGTAAAACACTCACCTTTTCAAAGTCTAAAGGTCATTCCCAAATGCCATAGAGAATTTGAAAATGCTGGACTGTCTTAAAAATCTCTGCTTATTCTTTGAAGTATTAGCTTTAAAATAATTAAATATACAGCATAACTGAAAAACAGTAAGAAAAATACATATATGAAAGTAAAGTATTCAATTAAGTTTTATGGTATTAATTGCACACATTTAATCTTTATTGCTCACAGTGCTCACTTAATAGGAAAATAGAGGAATATTAATTAGTGGAATATGTCTCATATCAGTATTTTTTCCAGTATGTGTACATTTTAAGTAACTGAAAATGCCTTTGCTCTTAAGAGATTTTAGAGATTCAGCCTCTGCATTTATAATTAAAGATTTCATTTTTAGAACCCTCATAGGTGTGACTAAAAAGGGAAATGAGCCATAACCATGTTAATACTACCTTTTGCTCAGAACTATCTGCTCACCAAAGTTTATGAAAAGTACAGCTAGGTAATCATGAGAAGATAAGGTTTCTGACTCTAATTGGTTTTCCCCATTATGCAGGTTATTATGTAATTCCTAGTGAAATTTTTATATTGATCAGGTTCAAAAATTGCCTTGTCATATGTCAGAAATTTTAATCATCAATCTGGTATGCATTTTAAAAATGTGGCACATTGGTGGAAAAGGAAAAATAGTTTCTATTTTTACTTATGAAAATAATCAATTATAATTTCATTATTGAAGAAAAGCAAACATACTTTGCATACTCTTTTATCAAACTGAATATAAATTACCAGTCAATAACTTCTAAGTTAAAGACAGAGCTATAACTGCAATCCTCTTATATTTGAAGTTTTAGATATTTTTTACAGAGAAAGCAATAAATCACTGACCAGCAATTTCCTTTCTACTTATCAAAACAAAAAGCAAACAAACATATCACTGGTAAAATAAATACACAGATTACTGCTCAGTAGAGATATAAATGTAAATATAACCATAAATATATACATTCTGAACAAATTTACTTTTTATCCTTATTATGATTAAATTGTTACTCATATAACAAAGTATAAGATGGAAACATGTATATATCCTTTTTCATTTTCCATCTTATACTTTGTTATATGTGCTTCCCTTGTGCCTAAGCTGGTAAAGAATCCGTCTGCAATGTGGGAGACCTGGGTTCAATCCCTGGGTTGGGAAGATCCCCTGGAGAAGGGAAAGGCTACCCACTCCAGTATCCTGGCCTAGAGAATTCCATGGATGGGGTCTCAAAGAGTTGGACATAACTGAGCGACTTTCACACACACACATATGTACACATATATGTATATATACACAGAAACATATTTAAAAACACATGCATATAAACATACTCTTCAGAATAAAAAGGGCATTCATACACTTTACGTCCTAAGCAAAACAGATGCCATGAGAGCCAACAAAGTGCCATTACTGTCCTTAACTGACCCGATTGTCCACATCTTAACAGGAGTACGGGGAGTAGATTGAAAACAGCTCTTCTAGAAGTCCCCAGACATAGTGAACTGAGAGGAAAGAGACAGTGCCCATTGCAGTTCACACTGGGTTCTGGGAGCTGCTCTAAAGGCAAAAATCTTATGGTTGTAAAATCTAATCTCCAAGAAAACTTTTTAATTGATTTATGGAAAATTTCTAAATTTATGTCTCTTGCAAAAATGTTCACACTTAGATTAGTTGATATCTGCTATAGAAAAAGGTAAATCATCTCCTTTATTCCAAAATAATGCAGGTTTCTTCAGAAAGCAATATGGCCATCACAATGTTTTAAGCATTTGTCTGCATCATACCTCCTGCCAGATTCCCTTTTCTTTCTTCTTGTCTGTGAACTCCTTGTTTTTAAATCCCAGTTTGAATATATCATATTTCTGGAAGATTTCTCTGGCTGATTTCCATCACTACCTTCATGGAGTTTCTCTTACCCTCCTCTCTGAGAACTCTCTAGACTATATATCTTTTTGCTGGTGCTATCACTGAACTATACTATGTTCTTTTCAGAAATCTTTTTGTCCAAGCATATGTTTAAGAAATGTTTGTTTATATAGTGAAACTGCTGAAAATAGGGGCTGAGGCTTAGAAATCTCACTTTCAGCAATGTCTGGCACAGTTCTTGACCTAGAATATGTGCTCAATAATTATTTTTCAATAAATGAATGATGACTGTGACAGGCCCTGAGAAATACCATTTTCCTCCAGTTTATTGAAAATGGAAGGACGTTTAATATAATCAGGGTTGTCACTTTAGAATGATGTATAAAGGAGATGAACAGTAGAATGATGGTTACCAGGGGCTATGGGAAAAGAGAAATGGAGAGGTGTTGGTAAAAGTGGTATGACGTATTGGTTATGCGTGATGAGTAAGTTCTGAATATCTAATGTGCCATAGTATAACTGTAGTTAAGGGTATTATATTGTATATTTGAAATTTGCTAAGAGGACAGATCTTAAGTTTTATCATCCCCCAACCAAAAAAAGAAAGGAAATGAAATGATAACTTTATGAGGTGAGAAATTTGTTAATTAATTTGATTGTGGGGACTATTTCACTACTATATACATACATTATTTTTAATCCTCTATTGTACCTCAGTAAGTCTGGGAGGGAAATGATGTTTAAAGAAGACAGAAAGTAGAATATGTCCCAAGATTAATATAGTGGCACTGCTGCTGCTGCTGCTGCTGCTAAGTCACTTCAGTTGTGTCCGACTCTGTGCGACCCGATAGATGGCTGCCCACCAGGCTCCCCCATCCCTGGGATTCTCCAGGCAAGAACACTGGAGTGGGTTGCCATTTCCTTCTCCAATGCATGAAAGTGAAGAGTGAAATTGAAGTCGCTCAGTCGTGTCCGACTCTTCACGACCCCATGGACTGCAGCCTACCAGGCTCCTCCGTCCATGGGATTTTCCAGGCAAGAGTACTGGAGTGCGGTGCCATTGCCTTCTCCAATAGTGGCACAAATTTGTAAAAAGCCTCAAAGGTCATCATAAGCTTGGCTGACAAAAATGTCGTGTAATCAATAACAATAACCAGAATCCCTCTTTATAGCATGTAAAGGAATATACTTATCACTATTACAATGCTAAAGTGTAAAATAGAGAGCAAAACTATGACTCTTGGTTTGTTAAATCTTTTTCTTTAAGGGCAATTGTTTTCAAAGGGGAAAAACTAGGAAAAAAAGTATATCATGTAGAACTTAAAATTCAAGTTATCTAGGTGAGTCTTTTTGTCTCAAGTTTACAAAGATGTCCCTGAGAGCTGTCAAAAAATATCTAGTGGTCCAAGATGTTGAAATAGTGCAAACCCTTAGACCCAGATTCTTTACCGTCTAAGCCAACAGGGAAGCCCAAAATGACAGTATGATCTCTCTTCGCTTCCAAGGCAAACCATTCAATATGACAGTAATCCAAGTCTGTGCCCCAATCACTAATGCCAAAGAAGCTGAAGTTGAATGGTGCTATGAAGACCTACAAGACCTAGAGTAACACCAAAAAAAAATGTACTTTTCATCATAGGGGACTGGAATGCAAAAGTAGGAAGTCAATAGATACCTGGAGTAAGAGGTAAGTTTGGACTTGGGGTACAAAATGAAGCATGGCAAAGGTTAACAGAGTTTGGCCAAGAGATCACACTGGTCATAGCAAACATCCTCTTCCAACAACACAAGAGACGACTCTACACATGGACATCACCAGATGCTCAATACTGAAATCAGATTGATTATATTCTTTGCAGCTGAAGATGGAGAAGCTTTATTCAGTTAGCAAAAATAAGACCTGGGAGCTGATTGTGCCTCAGATCATGGACTTATTATTGCAAAATTAAAACTTAAATTGAAGAAAGTAGAGAAAACCACTAGGCCATTCAGGTGTGACCTAAATCAAATTCTTTACAATTATACAGTGAAATGACAAATAGATTCAAGGGAGTAGGTCTGATAGACAGAGGGCCTGAATAACTATGGACAGAGGTTTGTAACACTATAGCAGTTGACTACCAAAAACCATCCGCAAGAAAAATAAATGAAAAAAGCAAAATGGTTGTCCAAGGAGGCTGTAAAAATAGCTGAAAAAAGAAGAGAAGCAAAAGGCAAAGGGGAAAATAAAAGATATACCCATCTGAATGCAGAGTTCCAAAGAATAGCAAGGAAAGCTAAGAAAGCCTTCCTAAGTGAATGATGCAAAGCAATGAAGGCAAAAAATAGAATGGGAAAGACTAGAGATCTCTTCAAAAAATTAGAGATACCAAGGGAACATTTCATGCAAAGATGGGCACGATAAAGGACAGAAACAATACGGACCTAACAGAAGCAGAAGGCATTAAGAAGAAGTGGCAAGAATACACAGAAGAACTATACAGAAAAGATATTAATACCCAGATAACCAGGATGGTGTGATCACTCATCTAGAGCCAGACATCTTATAGTGCAAAGTCAAGTAAGCCTTAGGAAGTATCACTAGGAACAAATCCTAAAAGGTGATGCTGTGAAAATGCTGCACTCAGTATGCCAGCAAATATGGAAAACTCAGCAGGAGCCACAGGACTGGAAATGTCGATTTTCATTCCAATCCCAAGAAGGGCAATGCCAAAGAATGTTTATACTGCTGCACAGTTGCACTCATTTCACATGCTAGCAACGTTAATGCTCAAAATTCTCCAAGCCAGGCTTCAACAGTATGTGACCTGAGAACTTCCAGGTGTTCAAGCTGGATTTAGATAAGGTAGAGGAAAGTGAAAGTGAAGTCTCTCAGTTGTGTCCAACTCTTCGGGACCCCGCGGACTGTAGTCTATCAGGCTCCTCAGAGTATTGGAGTGGGTTGCCATTTCCTTCTCCAGGGGATCTTCCTGACCCAGGGATCGAACCCAGGTCTCCCTCATTGCGGGCAGAAACTTTACCGTCTGAGCTACCAGGGAAGTCCAAGGTAGAGGAACCAGGAATCAAATTGCCAGCCTCCACTGGATAATAGGAAAAGCAAGAGAATTCCAGGAAAACATCTACTTCTGCTTCATTGACTATGCCAAAGCCATTGACCGTTTGGATCACAACAAACTGTGGGAAATTCTTAAAGAAATGGGAATAACGGACCACTTTACTTGCCTCCTGAGAAATATGTATGCATGTCAAGAAGGAACAGTTAGAACCGGACATGGAACAATGGACTGGTTCAAAACTGGTAAAGGAGTTCATCAACTCTGTATGTTGTCACCCTGCTTATTTAACTGATATGCAGAGTACATCATGTGAAATGCTGGGCTGGATGAAGCAGAAGCTGGAATCAAGATTGCTGGAAGAAATAACAACAACCTCAGATATGCAGATGACACCACTGTAATGGCAGAAAGTGAAGAGGAACTAAAGAGCCTCTTGATGAAGGTGAAAAACGTGAGTGAAAAAGCTGGCTTAAAAATGAAGATCATGGCATCTGGTCCCATCACTTTATGGCAAATAGATAGGGAAACAATGGAAACAGTGACAGACTTTATTATCTTGGGCTCCAAAATCACTGCAGAAGATGACTGCAGCTCTGAAATTAAGAGATGCTTGCTCCTTTGAAGAAAAGCTATGACAAACCTAGAGAGCATGTTAAAAAACAGAGACTTTACTTTGTGGACTAAGGTCTGTATAATCAAAGCTATGGTCTTTCCAGTAGTCGTGTATCAATATTAGAGTTAGACCATAAAGAAGGCTGAGTGCTGAAGACTGATGCTTTTGAACTGTGGTGTTGGAGACGACTCTTGAGAGTCCCTTGGAACACAAGCAGATCCAACCAGTCCGTCCTAAAGGAAATCAGTCCTGAATACCCATTGGAAGGACTGATGCTAAAACTGAAACTCCAGTACTTTGGCCAACTAATGTGAAGAACTGACTCATTTGAAAAGACTGTGATGCTGGGAAACATTGAAGGCAGGAGGAGACAGGGATGACAGAGGATGAGATGGTTGGATGGCATCACCTACTCAATGGACATGAGTTCAAGCAAGCTCCAGGAGATGATGAAGGACAGGGAAGCCTGGCATGATTCAGTCCATGAGGTCAGACACGACTGAGCAACTGAACAACAATAACCAGACCCAGGTGCTCGAAGTAATTAAAATGGGTAAATTATGTGTATCTGTCTTTTAAAGGAACTAATGAGTCAGTAGACTTGTCAAACTTTGAAACAAATAAACAAATTATTAGATAATGTTTAAGTACTTAGCAAAGAATGAGATAATTCTTTGAAGCCAGATGACATCACTAAAAATAAGAAATACCAAGCTAACATTTATTCTGTGGTAAAGGCTACTAGATTATGACCAAAAAATACTGTTAGCTACCACCATTTATTAAATTAGCCACTTTATGCCAGATTCTGTGTTCAGCATAATATCTTTTGATTTTCACTGAGGTGCTAGCATAGTATCTCAGGATATCTTTGTGGGTAAAACAGAGAATAGGGATTAAAAGATATGCAGATTTCAACTGGTTGAAGACGTGTACCTAAAAAGACTTGCTATTCTATAGTGAAATGGTCTTTTGCTATGTACACTAGTATTAGAAACAAGGTGGGGAGTTTCTTGGTGGCCTAGCTGGTAAGAATCCCAGGCTTATAACTGCCATGAACTGTCTTCTATCCCTGGTCAGGGAACTGAGATCCCACAAACCACACAGCAGCATTAAAAAGAAAGAAAGAAAGAAACAAGTTATACTGATTCCAGTTGTAGGTGGCTCCGAACTGGGGATTGTTACTACTAATAGTTATAAAGTGACAGAAACAATATTACCTAACTACTTAGTGTGAAAATAGTAAGAAGCAGTATCTTAAGAAATAATTAAAAGTTTCTGAATTAAAGGTTTTTTAAAAAGTTTTTAATTAATAGACTTTGTTTTTGGTACAGCTTCCAGTTTATAGAAAAATTGAGCAGAAAAGGCAGAGCTTCATATGTCTACCTCACTGACACAGTTTCCCCTTTTATTAACTTCTTATATTAGTGTGGTACATTTGTTACAATTGATGAACTGACATTGATACATTATTATTAACTAAAACTCTTAGTTTACCTTAGAGTTCACTCTGTGTTGTATAGTCTTGTGGGTTTTGACAAATGTGTAATGTCATGTATCCCCCATTAGTGTATCGTAAGCATAGTTTCATTGTCCTGATAATGTCCTTGCTCCTCCTAGTCATCGTTTCTCCCTAGAAACCACTGGTCTTTTCATGATCTGTATAGTTTTGTCTTTTCCCATGTGTTATGCAGTTGGAGTTATAAAATACCTAGCCTTTACAGATTGACTTCTTTCACTTCTTGGTATATGTTTAAAGTTCCACTGTGTCTTTTCATAAGCTTCCCAGATGGCTCAGTAGTAAAGAAAGGAATTCACCCTGCAAGACACATGGGCTCAATCCCTGGGACAAGAAGATCTCCTGGAGAAGGGAATGACAACCCACTCCAAAATTCTTGCTTGGAAAGTCCCATGGACAGGGATGCCTCTAGCAGGCTATAATCCTTGGGATCGCAGAGTCGGACACAATTTAGCAACTAAACAACAACAACACCTTTAAGTGGCTGGATAGCTAATTTATTTTTATCTCTGAATAACATTCCATTCTATAGATATACCACAGTCTATCCATTCACCCATTGAAGAATATCTAATTTACTTTGAATGTTTTGCAATTCGAATAAAACTTCTTTAAGCATTCATGTGCAGGCTTTTGTATGGACTTTGGCTTTCAACTCATTTGGATAAATACCTAGGGGTATGATGGCTGGATTGAATGGTGAGGATATATTTAGCTTTGTATGATACTACCAAACTGTCTTCCAAGGTGGTACAATTTTGCATCTCCACTGGCAGTGAATGAGAGTTTCTGTTTCTTAACCTTCTCATCAGCATTTGCTGCTGTCAGTATTCTGGCTTTTGGCCATTCTGATACGTTTCTAGTTGCACTGAAATCAGATTTTAAAAAGCGAGTTTCACTAGAAATAAAACCACCATATGACCCAGCGATCCCACTCCTAGGCATATACCCTGAGGAAACCAAAATTGAAAAAGACGCATGTATCTCATTGTTCATTGCAGCACTATTTACAATAGCTAGAACATGGAAGCAGCCTAGATGTCCATTGACAGATGAATGGATAAAGAGGTTGTGGTACATACACACAATGGAGTATTAATCAGCCATAAAACGGAACACATTTGAGTCAGTTCTGATGAGGTGGATGAACCTAGAACCTATTATAGAGTGAAGTAAGTCAGAAAGAGAAAGACAAATATTGTATTCTAACTCATATACACGGAATCTAGAAAAATGGTACTGAAGAATTTATTTTCAGGGCAGCAGTGGAGAACAAACATAGAGAATAGACTTATGGACATGGGGATAGAGGGGAGCAGAGGAGTGAGATGTATGGAAAGAGTTAACATGGAAACTTACATTACCATATGTAAAATAGACAGCCACCAGGAATTTGCTGTATGGCTCAGGAAATTCAAATAAGGGCTATGTATAAATCTAGAGGGGTGGGATGGGAGGGAGTTGTAGGGAGGGGATATATGTATAGCTATGTCTGATTCATGTTGAGGTTTGACAGAAAACAAAATTCTCTAGAGCAATTATCCTTCAATTTAAAAAAAATTATTTTAATGAGTTTCACAAGTACAGAAAGGGGGAGACTTGCTTAATAAATGGTTCAACTGGGAAAAAATGTTCTTGATAGAGTTTTGTGGATCATAACATTAATATATATCAAGAGCTTGTTAAAAATGCCAAAAACATATCAAAACAAAACAAAAAATACCTTGCATGTTGTTGAGGTATGTTAATTGCCCCGGTGCCCTGCTCATGTGACCAGCCGCGCCATGCTCCGTTGGTCAGGTCACGTGTGGAGAATGATCCTCGGGTCACTCCAGCGCACATGGTACACTGCCAGTGTGGATTTGTTCATCCAGGATGTTGAGATTGTGGTTATGATGTCAGTCAAAGTATGGTAAAAGAGAGGAGTAGAACAAGGATATGTATGAAAACTCTCAAAATGGTGTTGCACACCTATTAGAATAGCCAATGGCCAGAATACTAACAACTGTCAAAATACTTGAACAACTGTCATATTAAAGGAATTGCATTTTTGTGAGTTTCCAAACTGCAGAAAGTGAAGAGGAACTAAAAAGCCTCTTGATGAAAGTGAAAGAGGAGAGTGAAAAAATTGACTTAAAACTCAACATTCAGAAAACGAAGATCATAGCATCTGGTCCCATCACTTCATGGGAAATAGATGGGGAAACAGTGGAAACAGTGTCAGACTTTGTTTTTTGGGCTCCACAATTCCTGCAGATGGTGACTGCAGCCATGAAGTTAAAAGACGCTTGCTCCTTGACAGCATATTCAAAAGCAGAGACATTACTTTGCCAACAAAGGTCTGTCTAGTCAAGGCTATGGTTTTTCCAGTAGTCATGTATGGATGTGAGAGTTTGACTGTGAAGAAAGCTGAGCACCGAAGAATTGATGCTTTTGAACTGTGGTGTTGGAGAAGACTCTTGAGAGTCCCTTGGACTGCAAGGAGATCCAACCAATCCATCCTAAAGGAGATCAGTCCTGGGTGTTCATTGGAAGGACTGATCCAATACTTTAGCCACCTCATGCAAAGAGTTGACTCATTGGAAAAAACCCTGATGCTAAGAGGGATTGGGGGCAGGAGGAAAAGGAGATGACAGAGGATGAGATGGCTGGATGGCATCACTGAGTTTGGAATGAGATGGACATGAGTTTGAGTGAACTCCGGGAGTTGGTGATGAACACGGAGGCCTGGCGTGCTGCGATTCATGGGGTCGCGAAGAGTCGGACACGACTGAGCAACTGAACTGAACTGAGACTGCTAAAGAAAATTTCCCTATTCTCAAATATAAAATGGAGATAATTTTACTAATCCCCAGAAACTGGGTAGTGTATATACTGTGAGGTAAAGTCTGCATTTTGCCTGACTCATGATATGTGTTCACCGTCAGATTGGATACCATTGGGGGTCCAGAGGGAAGTCTTGGCTGGGAGACACATAAGTGACATTTGAAGTGAAGTGAAGTGACGTTTGGATGAGCTGGCTCTCTTACCAGAGACACATTCAGAGAAAAATAGGAGAGGCCAAAGATGGTCTCTTAAAAGACCGGGAGGAAAAGGAACTAGCCAAGGATGTTATTGCAAGAAAGAAATTAACAGAATCAGAGCTTTTGTGGTTCTTGGCTCAGGTACCTGAAGCCGGGAGCCTGGGGAAACATCAGTTTCTTTCTACAGATTCACTGCAACCGTTTTCCATCCTTTTATATCTGAAGACAAAGAACCCTGTGAAAGAGTCAACCATCACTGAGATTCTGTGGCATTAATTAAGTCTTTCAGTTTCTCCATCTGTGTATTTGCATCACACCTGTCACCACAGTACCTGGAAGCTTATCTCTATACTTGTGGGAAAAGGTTCACATATGTTCATTATACAGAGGGATCTGGCAGATTTAGGTCTGGTTGTGGCAGTGAGGAGAATTCTGACATTGTAAGACTACCCTAAAACTGAAAGTAAATCCTCAGAGAATACAAATAATAGAGGAAAGAGGCTATTAGCATTCTGAGTGAGGTAATCATGATGACATTAATATATTAGAAGTAAAAATATAGTTTTCAAAAATTATTTCTTTAGTTTTGACACTAAAAACAAATGTGTTTTTTCAGGAGAAACTCAGCAATCAACATGCAATAGGTTGAAATGACCTTATATTCTACAGAAATTTTAATATGCTAATAAATAGTGATATACTTTTCCACATTAGGATTTTGACATTGAAATTATATATTTGAGGGTTAATCTGGTAATTTTAGTATGGATTTTAAAGTTATTTATGAAGTACTGGAGAATTTTTTGTATGTTCCTCTGGTACCTGATACCCTGGTACATGTGTTCTACCAGGTTTTTCTCCACATTTCTTAAAGGGATGCTTACTTTATATTTTCTGCCTACAATTAAACTTTCCTATGAAAGATGAGATATTCTATAAAAATTAAACAACTTAATTTTGTGTTTCATATTTTCCACTATTTTGAGAAGCTTTCAAGATCTCTATCACAGCGGTAGTATATTGTTTCAACCCCAGAATTAAAAAATCATAGGCATAACTTTAATGCTATTAATGATATTCTGTCTTCGTTTTGTGCTCTACAGTTTTCAATGCTCTTTAATGTGTGTCACTCTTAGCAGTGACAGAAAGCACCACTTCCTGGTTGGAGATATGGGCATTGGAACCAGATAGGACTGGTTCTGTAATTTAATATATAAGCTTGAGGAAATCACTACACTTTTTTAAGTCTTGGTTTCTTCATTTCAAATAATACCTCACAGGGCTAATATTAAGAGTAGACAAAATAATACATGTTCTGCACTTAGCACAGTGCCTGGCACAGACAGGTTCCAAACAATACTATTTGTCCTTATCATCATCATTATCAACATATTACAAAAATATTGTTACATCAGTAACTCTAAAGATGCAACCAGACCTGGAATCTGGGAAATAAAGCAAAACTCAGGTCACAATACAGAGACAGATGTGACTTACCATTAATTATGCAAAACCTTTGTAAATGCCTTATATTTCCCAAACACATATTCTAAGGGAACATTTGTCAGTCTTGTAACAATGCTTCCCAGCAAAAGGGCAAACAATATGGAGAAATTCTACTGCATATCACCCTCTTGATAATTCACAATGTGCATTAGTATATCAAAATCCCTGATCCAGGAAAACAACTTTACCAGCATTGCCAAAAGTGCCCCACCCATATAATAGTGCTTACACTATGCCAGACCATCTTGAGCTCTTTACATAGTAATTCATTTAATTCTCACAAACCTCTGAGGTAGTTTGTCATCCCCATTTTAGATTAGGAAACTGAGGCTGTTTCCTATAATAGGTTGGTTATAACATGCCCAAGATCCCTCAACTACTTAAGAAGCAAAGTCAGAATAAAAATCCAGATCCAAGTAGGTTCCAGAGTCTGTTCTCTTAAATCCACCCCAAATATTGTCTCTATCATCCTCCCAGGATGCTTTCAGAGTAACTAGTTCCATTTTCAGTGCCTACCAAAAGAAACTGTAAACTCTGGAGGCCAACGCTGCTTTAATATGCTCAATAAATGTTTGTTAAGTTTTATAGATTATAAAACAGCTTCCTTTGTATCTTTCCTTTCCATTCTAAACATTATAAGAAACCCTCTCATTCCAGTACAATATTAGAAATGTATGTTCTTGAGGCCAGTAAGCCTTTCATAAAACTTCTGAAGTCACACACATTCAGGTGTAAAGAACAAGAAGGGCACAAAAATAGGTGCTTTTTCTGCACAAAATCAATATTTAACACTGGAACTCCTCCAAGTCAACAATGGGAACTAAATTAAAAAAAAAAAAAAAAAAACCAATGAGGTGACCAGTGCATAAAGAAACACTTCTAGAAATGACCTTGATGTCACCTTTTCAGTACTACTGCCCACCACTGAAATAATTTGTCTTTTTCTTACTTGTTGTACTCTATCATTATGTGAAAATCATATTGCTATTATATTTATTATGATTCAAGGATCAGAGCATGGATCTCCAGACCCTTAGTTACCTCACCATTACCTGAACTTGTGCCAGAGCAGGTGTTGAATGAATTAGTAAATGACTAAATGACCACCTTTGGTAGAAAACACAGTCAATGAAAAGCTAGGGTGACCTTAGTTCTAATCCCAGCTGCATTGCTAATCACTTTGCTGCCTTGTGGAAATTCTTCTCCTTCCAACTCTGAGACTCTATTTGCTATCTGCGCCAAAAAAAGTACAAAAAGTGCCAAAAAAAAAAGTAAGTGGAGAAAATGAGAAATGTTCTTGTCATCCTCAAGTTAATAAAGACCTGTTTTAATCACCCAGATACAACATCCCTAAGAATGTTTCTTTTTAAACTCATTGAGGCCTCAGCATCCTGTCTGAAAAGCACTTTCATCATAATGAAACATGTGCTTTTTGCATGCTCTATCCAACTTAGTCATCTTATTAACAAATGCAAAATTATAGAACATTTATTTGAGTTGATTAAATTATCCCTAAATGGGGCAATTTCAAGACATGAATAACTTTCCATCTTTTATATTTCTAATGAGACATTCCTTTCCCCCCTTATTCTGCCCTGAGGATATGTAAAGGCTATTAATAATTTAAAATAATATTTCCTAAAGTATCTTACATTTTAATAAATTCCCAACAGTGATGTCCCAAAAGAATTTTAGCATTGTTTAAATCATATGAATGTTATACATCAGTATTTTGTATTTGGTCATGAACATTTCATCCTCATACTATTGTAATTTGATGATATAGGAGGAAGAAATGATAAAATATTATGAAGATATTATGAAGAAAAATACGGGAAAGTTGAAATTAAGAGGCACTCTCATATTTTTCAAAAGAAAAATTTCTACTGATTTCTATAAAGAATATCAGTTCAGTTCAGTTGCTAGTCATGTCCAGCTCTTTGCTACCTGATGGACTGCAGCATGCCAGGCTTCCCTGTCCATCACCAACTCCCAGAGCCTGCTCAAACTCATGGCCAGCGGGTCGGTAATGCCATGCAACCATCTAATCCTCTGTGGTCCCTTCCCCTCCCACCTTCAGTCTTTCCCAGCATCAGGGTCTTTTCCAGTGAGTCAGTTCTTCACATCAGGTAGCCAAAATATTGAAGTTTTAGCTTCAGCATCAGTTCTTCCAATGAATAGTCAGGACTGATTTCCTTTAGAATTGACTCGTTTGATCTCCTTGCAGTCCAAGTGACTGTCAAGAGTCTGCTCCAAAATCGTAGTTCAAAAGCATCAATTCTTCAGTGCTCAGCTTTCTTTATAGTCCAACTCTCATCACCCATACACGACTACTGGAAAAACCATGGCTTTGACCAGATGGACCTTTGTCAGCAAAGTAATGTCTTTGCTTTTTAATATGCCTTCTAGTTTTGTCATAACTCTTCTTCCAAGGAGCAAGCATCTTTTAATTTCACGGCTACAGTTACTATCTACAGTGATTTTGAAGCCCCCCAAAATAAAGTCTGTCACTGTTTCCACTGTTTCCCCATCTACTTGCCATGAAGTGATGGGACCAGATGCCATGATCTTAGTTTTCTGAATGTTGAGCTTTAAATCAAATTTTTCACTCTCCTCTTTCACTTTCATCAAGAGGCTCTTTAGTTCTTCGCTTTCTACCATAAGGATGGTGTTATCTGTGTATTTGAGGTTATTGATATTTCTCCCAGCAATCTTGATTCCTGTTTGTGCTTCATCCAGCACGGCATTTTGCATGATGAATAAGCAGGGTGACAATATACAGCCTTGACACACTCCTTTCCCGATTTGGAACCAGTCTGTTGTTCCATGTCCAGTTCTAACTGTTGCTTCTTGACCTGCATACATATTTCTCAAGAGGCAGGTCAGGTGATCTGGTATTCCCATCTCTTTCAGAATTTTCCACAGTTTGTTGTGATCTACACAGTCAAAGGCTTTGGGCATAGTCAATAAAGCAGAAGTAGATATTTTTCTGGAATTCTCTTGCCTTTTCTATGATCCCACAGATAAAGAATCAGATATGTTCATAATTATTCAAGAATGGTATGAAGATTCACTTGTATGGCATCTGCTATAGACATACTCCTCTAATTCAATGTTATCCAAATTGGGGAAGGCACCATGAGAGATTTTAAGTGAAGCAGATGCAGCTTTAGGTTAAATAAAATCAATTCAATAAACTTCTGATTACCTGGTTCTACCAAATCTCAAGTCTGAAACTCTTTAGAACCCCTTCACTTGAATGCAATATTAGAGACACATATTCTCTTCTAAAACGTTGTGTATTTATTTCTGGCTGCACTGGATCTTCATTGCTGTGTGTGGACTTTCTCTGCTTGCAGCAAACGAGGGCTGCTGTATGCAGTGCACAGGCTTCTTGTTGCTCCGGCTTCTCTGGTTGTGGAATATGGGCTCTAGGTGCACATGCTTCAGTAGTTACACCTCATGGGTTCAGTAGCTGTGGCACACAGGCTTAGTTGTTCCAGAGCATATGAGATGTTCCCGGACCAAGGCTTGAACCCATGTACCCTGTACTGGCAGGTAGATTCTTAACTACTGGACCACTAGGGAAGTCCCTGAAGATGCATATTATTTAAGCTAGTAAGCTCCTCAGGGAATTTCTGAAGTCACACGTATTTGGATATAACAAACAGAAAGGGACAAAATAGGTGGTTATAATGCACAAAAGCAACACGTAACACTGAACTCTCCCAAACAAGCAGTGAGAACTTAAACTAATAGAGAGAGGTCCTGCTCAGAACTTTCTGAAGATGATAGGATCCAGGCAAACATCTAATACCTCTGTTTTATCTACAGTTTATTTATAGTCACTATTTTTTTTTCCATTTATGTTGAGACATGCTTTTTTTCTCCTACATAGTGGCACATTTCCTCTTTATATTTTGTAAGCTTTGTTTTGTTATATAGTCATTAAGTCGTGTCGAACTCTTTGCAGTCCCATGGACTATAGCCCGCCAAGCCCCTCTGTCCGTGGGATTCTCCAGGCAATAATACTGGAGTGGGTTGCGATTTCCTTCTCCATTTCTAACCTTAATTGTGCATCAATTAAAAAATATATATTAAGTAAACAGTAGTGCTGATGGCACACCAATGTGCCAAAGATCCTGACAGTGGTGTATTAATGACTAAAGCTTGGGAGATATTGCTCCACCAAGTTTAGACATATAGCCTATCTTCTAATACACTGTCCATGTCACCACAGCTGCTTGTCAGGACCATGAAGCAGAGAAGCAACTCGCCAGTGATAGTGGGGGGACGGAGTACCTGGGTAGCAGAACGATGTGACAGGATTGGGAAAAGTGTTGAAAGAGAACATCAGTATCTGCTATCTTCCAGTAATCAAAATGCTGAGTGAGTGTCTGTAAGCCAGAGCAGATGCCCTTGACCATTATCTTTACCTACTGAGCCATTCATTTGGTTAAGTGGGATGGGAAAGATTTTATTCTACAGAATCAGTGTGTGATGTCTTTGTGAGTCACTGACTGTTTGATAAAGCTTATCTTTACTTATCTTTTCCTAACTTTTCACATGTTTAATCCTGGCATTGTATATTAACAGCAGTTTGCTGACAGAGGTATGTGAGTGTCTCTGTGTGTTTTCATATGTGCTCACAAACATACATATAAATGTATATACACATATACACATATTTAAATTAGTGCTTAAGATACAAAGCATGAGGCTAACATGACATACTCTCATTTTAAGGATTCTCTTTCATCTAGAACAGATACTTTTTTGAAATGGCACCTTTTTTTTTTAAAGTAAGTCTGAATGTCCTATAACATATTTAAATGAGGTCCTAAGCAATGGGAATGTTAGCCAAGGAATTTGGAAATGTTTAATCAGTTCAGACTTGGTACTTTCTTACTCAGCATGGCACATTTTCCAGATGCTTATTAGTAAATCAGGTTCCCTAGCCTGCATTTCTTTGGATAAAATGTATCAGCAATGTTGGCACCAAAATATTGTTTCATATTTGAATATGTAGACAGTATGTGTATGTATGTATATGTGTGTGTTGTGTGTGTGTGCCTGTGTGTGTGTGTATGTGTGTATGGAATCATTTTGTCAAATTTGTTATAACTGATGAACTGTCATCCACATAGAATAATCAAAATGAGTGATTCTTCTGAGAGACTGTCAACTGTGCTTCCTATAAACAGGTCACAGTTGATTGACTTGACCTGAAGTTAGGTATAATAATCACAATTGAGGTGGGTTTTGTAACTCTTCTGCTGATAAATGTATAGTCACAGTCTGGTTGTTTCATACTTATGAGCATAATTGGGATGCCTAAAATAAGATAAAATTGCTGAAGCGTCATTCAAGAACGAAACCCTGGGAAAACTACTAACAACTAAGCCTCCCTAGTTCATATGTGAGTATATAATGAGCCTTGTTAAAATGACATTTTATAGAGGGCTCCTTTTCTGGTTGCCCACTTCGAGCATCAGAACTTGACTGCAGAGGACAAACAGGACCCATCTGGCATACTTGTTTTATCAGTAACAAAATCCAGAAGGAATCTTTAATTGGTGTTTTATGAAGACAGCAACAAGATTAGCTGATGATATATACATTTTGCTTTGAAGTAACTCGTAATTATTTACATCAATGACTCACTGGTATTTATGTCCTGGTCCTTTTTTGAGGAAATGGTAAAATCCTTAGATCAGACTCCTCTATTCAGTTCACAATGCTCATTTTTATATGTTCATCCAGGGTCTGTTGATTCTCTTTGAGAGTCTCATACCTTATTTATTCCAGTGGAAATTGGTCACTTTCCTTGTAGAAATTTGCAAATTAAAAAAAAAATGTATCAAGAACATCTTGACATAAATGACAGTAAAAATATGTTTACTCTCCTGCCCTGTGTCCCACTGAAAATCACTGTGAATAAATATAGAAAAATAGAATAGTGTTATCATCAGAAAAAAGTCAAATCTATAGTACTTTTTTAGTTTCAGAATCATGTGATTTTTCAAAAGAATTTTTTAATGCATACTAGAATTCAAAGAAAAAATTAAAAAGACTAAGATGAAAGACATGTGAAATGGAAAGTGGCAAGGCTTGATAAAGAAAGAGCCGAGGGGGAAAAAGTATTAAAGTTATAAAGGCATTGGCAGTTCACTGGTAGAATTCTTACCTCTCAGCTTAAAGATATAAATGCCATATTAAAAGCAATGTCAATACCATAAACAAGATTTTTAAAAATCAAGAAACAAAGATAGATTTGAGGAAAAAATGTATGAAAGAAACATTAAAAACTGTATGCAGAAGATGATACACAGGAGAGAGACAAGGTAACCTCACTTATGCATAACTGATGTTTTAATAAATAAAATGGAAAATTTTCCCTAAATTACTGTTTGAATTTATATGTGAAAACACTGGATCTTAGAAAATCTGATATAAAATTACCATTATCAAAGTAAATCCTGGTGAATTACTATAATTTTCTGAAGCATATTTTCATATGTGCATATAAGATATAAAAAAAGTAATTTATGATTTATGTATAAGGACTAAATCTTATACTGTTTGGTATCAACACTCAATAGCAGAATATAGATAATGTAATACTAAATTCTGAGGTATAGCAAGTTTGAACCAAACATTTTTATTCATTGACTCATCTTTGGCTGCATGAGGCTTCAGTTGCGGTGCATGGGCTTTCTCTAGATGCACCAAGCAGGGGCTGCTCTCTAGATGTGGGTGTAAGGGCTTCACATGGTGGGGGCTTCTCTTGTTGCAGAGCACAGGCGCTAGAGCTCGAGCCCTGTAGTTGTGGCACGCAGTCTTAGTTGCCCTGCAGCGTGTGAGATCGTCCAGAGCAGAGCTCAAACTTGTGTCCCCCGTATTGGCAGGCAGATTCTTAACCACTGGACCATCAGGGAAGTCCTGAGCCCAAAATTTTAGTCTGCTGAATTATTTTTGCAAGCATGTAGGAAATCTTTATGTCAAACAATAGACATTTTCAAGCAAACAACTATATAGCTCACAGGTCCCTTTTTAAATTTCTTTTTTTGCCAGACTTCATAATTCAGCAAACCAAAAGGTAAACCAGTATAAAGATTTCAGAATAGAAAATCCATGGTTATCATTGTTGATTAATTTCAAGTTTATGTGACTTATGGTTAAGAACATGTTAAGAACATTGTTTACAACATGTAAAGAATGTTGGCAATATAAAAAATTTAAAATCAAACAAATTCCTGGTAGAGGAGGGCAGGTGGTCAGAAGATGTATGCATTCAAGACATTTGAGAGGTTCAGTATGGCTAAAGTATTGGATGTGACTAAAGTGAAAGCTAAAGATGTAACCAAAGGTCAGATCACTCTGGGTTCTTAAACCACTTTAAGGAATTCAAGCATTTTCCTTATGGCAGAAAGTGAAGAGGAACTAAAAAGCCTCTTGATGAAAGTGAAAGAGAAGAGTGAAAAAGTTGGCTTAAAGCTCAACATTCAGAAAACAAAGATCATGGCATCTGGTCCCATCACTTCATGGGAAATAGATGGGGAAACAGTGGAAACAGTGTCAGACTTTGTTTTTTGGGCTCCAAAATCACTGCAGATGGTGATTGCAGCCATGAAATTAAAAGACACTTACTCCTTAGAAGGAAAGTTATGACCTACCTAGACAGCATATTCAAAAGCAGAGACATTACTTTGCCAACAAAGGTCCATCTATTCAAGGCTATGGTTTTTCCTGTGGTCATGTATAGATGTGAGAGTTGGACTGTGAAGAAAGCTGAGCATTGAAGAATTGATGCGTTTGAACTGTGGTGTTGGAGAAGACTCTTGAGAGTCCTTTGGACTGCAAGGAGATCCAACTAGTCCATTCTGAAGGAGATCAGCCTTAGGATTTCTTTGGAGGGAATGATGCTGAAGCTGAAACTCCAGTACTTTGGCCAGCTGATGCGAAGAGTTGACTCATTGGAAAAGACTGATGCTGGGAGGGATTTGGGGCAGGAGGAGAAGGGGACGACAGAGGATGAGATGGCTGGATGGCATCACTGACTCGATGGACGTGAGTCTGAGTGAACTCCGGGTGTTGGTGATGGACAGGGAAGCCTGGCATGCTGCAATTCATGGGGTCGCAAAGAGTCGGACATGACTGAGTGACTGAACTGAACTGAAAGTGAAAGCTAAAGATGTAACCAAAGGTCAGATCACTTTGGGTTCTTAAACCACTTTAAGGAATTCAAACATTTTCCTAAGAGCAATGGGAAACTAACATAGGACTTCAAAATGGACATCTGTATTTTCTGAGAAAACAGGAGACAGGGTTTTCTGCTTAGAATGGTGAGGGAAATGATGGGGTCAGAGGTAAGAGAAAGGAGGTTTGGAATAACTTGTGTGAAGACTAACAGAGAGCTGCCTAGAGAAACTGAAAAGGTACCGCGCTTACCCAGATCTTGGCTGTGCTGGTGCTGCTGTGCTGTCGGTTGTCAGCTTTTGACGACTGAGACCTGCTTCATCCCGGAGATTAAGCCTTCACTCCCCGAATTCCACCCTCACCTCCTGGGTGGCAGGCAGCAGCCCCAGTTAATGAGTAACTTACATGGGAGGGAGTTAAGTAGGCAAAGGGCCTGCTCCAGAGCTTCTCCAAAACAATCAAAAGCTACTTTTCAGTTAAGACCACATCTTTGCTTAGCTTTTGTCACTCCTATTTTCCTGAGAGCACTGTCTCAGAAAGTCTTTGTGAGTGGATTCCTGTCATCAAGGCAGAGATTTCAGGGCAGTTTTGAGAGGCAAGTTAAAGCTAGGGTAAATACAAGTTGGTAAGTACCCTTAGTCTGCGCAGCTGTGATTTTTCCACCAGTATTGTTCAATATTCTGAGGTACATTCACAGAATAGTCATTTAGATTGATCATGGTTATGAATTTTGTCATCTAGGTGGAATAGAATGACAGTGGGATAAAACAGTGTTCATGGGAGAGGAGATTCAGTGATGGGCCATGATAGCTCAGCTGGAGAGGGCAGAGAGTGCAGACAGAATGGAAATGAGGAATTAAGGGAAGATAGAGGAGAAAAGGGACTAGGGCAACTAATAACATTTTTTACAGTAAAATTATGCACATAACGTATCACGCACACACACATAAGCATACATCTATTATGCATATATCCACACTAATGTACATATGTATGTATAAATCACTGGAGTGCCATAAAAATAGAGTAATGGAAAGATTCAAGGTAAAAATTTAAGAGATAGGCCCTTCATGTAATGTGAATTGCATAAGGATTATAATATGAAACAATTTTTGTTTCTCATTTAGCCAGGGTTTATTTGAAGTAGCACTAGCTCCCCAATATGATAATGCTAACCAAAGTTTTTTTTTAATGAATTTAAATCCTTAGGCCAACGAAGCATTTATCCTTAATGAGAAATATAAGAAGTATTCCTTCCTCTGTCTCTGCCCAGCCGCAGCAGTAGGAAAGGATTGCTAGGTGTGAGTGTGGATTTCTTTCTCCTCAGGAGCAGGGATTCTGAAAAGGTGGCCTGAGATTCATCACTGAATCATGAGGGTCCCACAGATTGATCAAAAGGATCTAATTTTTTTAACTTATCTGAGTGGCTCAATCTTTCATAAACTTTAGTTTTCACTTAAGATGTAAGGCTTTATACAGAGAGCCAACTAAATGAGTTATTTATGATCACTAAATTTATAAACTAACATTAGCTGGCAATTTACTCAGTTTACTGATGATTTTAATTCAGTGTTCTGACTGCGGCTCAACCCTGGAACAGAAAGTTGAAATTTGAAGTTGCCCAGACAAATAGGAGCTAGAATAGTAAGTGGGCCGCTTTTTTTTTTTCCCCACCCAACCTAAATGGCCTTAGTCAAAGCATTTGAGAGGTTGCACTATATTAGAGCTCAAGTAAATAGCATCTTCAGTGCTGTCTCCAATAGCATTCCATTCCATTTCTAAATTTATTTAAAAATCTCTAAAGAATCTTCTCTTCCTGTTAATACTCCTTTACATGCATCACATCCTAAGGAAAAAAAATGAGAACAGCAGGTTGCATTTTCCATGAGGTCAAACTGAAGGGCAGGACTTGAACTTTGACGTCTCTATACCAAAGCCAGTCCAAATTAACTCAATTTGAATGCATAGTCCTGGTGTACAGATTAGTAATAGACAAATAGAAAGGAAATTACTGAATGTTTTAGAAATCCCTATGTGGTTATTATGACAGATGCCTAAAACAGAATATATTGAGTACTTTTCATCTAGAAAAGAGGGAAAAGTACTAAAATGGCTTTAAGAAAACAGGATTAGTTGCATGTTATAAAAGAATAATAATCAAACAATAATAGTGAAATGAGTTCAATAGGTTTTATTCATCCAGAAAATATGCATAGAGGGCTTATAATATTCCAGGCACTGTTGTACAGACCAGGGATACAGTAGTGAACTAAAAAGATTAGGCTCCTCACAAATGAGAAGAAAGAAAACTGGGTGAGCTAACCTCAAATCAGGATTTTGAACTTCAGATATTGCTTTATACTAATGTTCCAGGTCCCAGATAGGGGCCCAGAGCTTTAGAACAATCCTCCAGCTTATCATTGTCAATTGTAAATCCTATCATTACCTTCTGATCTTTATTCATCTGTCATAATAAGCCCGCAGTGATTTTGGAACAAAGTGTTCTTCCCAAACACATTTTACAGTACTCAAGTGATTAATCTATAAAATATATTTTCACTAATATAGCTCTGCTTAGTAGTTCTCTAAAGCTGGATAAAGAGAATTTGTCATGAATAAGGGAGATACAGGGCCACTCATTCACTGTACAGGAGTTGGAAATAGAATATAAACCATGTATTGTTCTTCCATGTCAGTTAACTGACAGACCATATGGTAACTATTTGGCTCACTTAAATATATATTTTCAAATAAAAGAAGCAAAATAAATTGAATCTCAGCTTACTTTTTCCTGAATGATGAAACTGCCCTTTCAAATCTTCTGTTGTAGGCGGGGAAAAAAACAGGTTTGCATCAATAACTTCTGTGTGTTTAATCTGTATGTTCAAAAACTGTGAGTACCAAATCAAACAGTTTTAATGCTCAATTATGTTAAATAACCTCCATTTGGATGTTTTTCCAAAATAGATCTAAGTAAATATTGACAAACAGCACAAAGCATATCAATAATTTATTGTCTAAGCTTGTTATTTAGAGGATTAAAATCACAACTGAGAAAACAAATAAAATATTACGAGTTATACTACATCATACTTGCTAGACTTCCTAAATTATTAGCAAACCTACCGGGTAAATGCAGCAGCAAAGCTCAATCCGTTTAACATGCAAATCTGAAATCCACTTATGAGGCATAAGAGGGTATAGATGGGATTTCAGATATATAATTACAGAATTATTGATTCACTGTTTTCATTTACAACCAAGGTCATTCTAAAGATCACCTTGTAGGTTCACCCAAAATGAAATGAGAAAAGAGTATATCAGGTTTTCAATTAATTCTATGTCTGTGTACAGATTTGGAGGTCAGTTTAGCCAGTGTGTTCTAAGATGGTGATTGGTGTACTCCACATAGAACCTATCCTCAAATGAATTGAAGTCAAATAGGAAATCAATAAAATAAGTACATAAAACTCAGCCACATAGAAGAGTGAAGGTGCCTGTAGCAGTATGAGAACTGTGAGGGGAGAGACTGTGTTTAGCTGGGGAAGGGAAACTGGAGTCCTGATTCCTTGACTGGCATTGGGATTGAATTGGTTGGGATCTAACAACAACAACAAAAACAGAGGAGAAGCAAAGACTTTGGAAGAAGAGTTTGTGTAACTAAAGGATCATAGTCACATTTGCCTTCTGAGGAAGCAGTATCTCTTTCCTTTAACTGAGGATCTTGACTAGCAGAGGTGGAGGCCCTAAGACAGCTATGAGACAGAGGCTGAAGAGAGTTGAAAGACTCTGCTTGGGGAAGTGGGAGGTCTGAGAGGATGAGAGCCAAGGCAAAGGAAGAGATGGGAAAAGAAGAATGAAGCTAAAACTAAAGAACTTTCTGTTACAGGGCTCTCTAACATGAATATTAATTATCTCATCCCTACTGTATAAGTCCTTCCATCTACCCAGACTTCTGTGTTTCATTTCTTCCAGCAAACATCTCATGTGGGTGGGGTATTTTGTCTACTGTATTTTGTTTTTGTTTTGGGGTTTGTTTTTTTTTTTGCATTTTATTTATTTTTTTTTTAATTTTTTATTTTTACTTTATTTTACTTTACAATACTGTATTGGTTTTGCCATACATTGACATGAATCCACCACGGGTGTGCATGCTTTCCCAAACATGAACCCCCCTCCCACCTCCCTCCCCATAACATCTCTCTGGGTCATCCCCATGCACCAGCCCCAAGCATGCTGTATCCTGCATCGGACATAGACTGGCGATTCGATTCTTACATGATAGTATATATGTTTCATTGCCATTCTCCCAAATCATCCCACCGTCTCCCTCTCCCTCTGAGTCCAAAAGTCCGCTATACACATCTGTGTCTTTTTTGCTGTCTTGCATACAGGGTCATCATTGCCATCTTTCTAAATTCCATATATATGCGTTAGTATACTGTATTGGTGTTTTTCTTTCTGGCTTACTTCACTCTGTATAATAGGCTCCAGTTTCATCCATCTCATCAGAACTGATTCAAATGTATTCTTTTTAATGGCTGAGTAATACTCCATTGTGTATATGTACCACAGCTTTCTTATCCATTCATCTGCTGATGGACATCTAGGTTGTTTCCATGTCCTGGCTATTATAAACAGTGCTGCGATGAACATTGGGGTACATGTGTCTCTTTCAATTCTGGTTTCCTCGGTGTGTATGCTCAGCAGTGGGAATACATGTCTACTGTATTTTGGTTTGATTTGGTTTTGCTGTTGGGGTTCTTTTTTTCCCTTGAAGTTAAGGAAGAGAACTGAATTCTGGTTAGCATATAAATGAGAGACCACATTAACAGAAATGTTAAGTAGAGATGTAATCTAATCACAGACTCTCCTCTAGTTACTAACTGCCAAGGTAACCAAAAACCCTAATTGCTCATGAACCATGACTATTACCATCTGCTAATGGCTGACAGAGCTATCTGTGGCAATTGAACGTTTTTAAAAATTGAAGTGATTCTGATAATGGAACCCCCTTCTCTACTCCCTCTAGCCTACAAATACCTGAAAATCTTAGGGAAAACTTTAGATTCCATATATATTTTTTAAGAGTTCAGTTCCCTTTAAATCTGTCTTTAAGTGTATAGGGACTGTAATTGATGTCAGTCCAATTTGGTTGGAGCCAAGTGTGTGTGAAACAGAAGTAGAAAATTTAAAAGAGAGCTTGTGACCAAATTATGTAGAACCTTGAATGTTTAAGTCAGGAACTATGCTTAATTCAACCATGAAGCTTCCTTGTAACTCAAAAGGCCGAGGCTGCTGGGGCCAGGGGGTGAGGATCGCGGAGGCTAATGAGTAAGAATTGATATAACCAGTCTAAATATCTTCCTTGAATTCCACATCAATATATCCTGTTTCCTATGGACATTTCCACTTGAACTTCTCACCAATATCTTAAATTTGACTGTCAAATTTATCTTTCCTCCTAAACATACATCTGCCATGTGTTTCCTATTTTGTTTGGTGGCACCCCCCCTTTCCCAGCCAAGAATCTGGGCATCAACTCTATCCCCATATTCCTTACACATACAATAAATTGGTCACTATGATATGTTCATATTAGTTTCACGGTATCTTTTCAATTCATCATTTCTTTTCCAACCTGCCACCTCTCATTTAGTCCTGTCCATCATGGTTTCTTATCTGAAATACTGCAGTAGAGCATGCTGGGGGCATAAGACTGCCTGAGCTCAAATCCTACCCCACACCTCACCAGTCACGTGATATCTACTGGCTTTAGTTTTCTCGTCTGTAATGTGAGGGAAATGAGCGCACCTACCATGAGTGAATGGATGAATGGATGCATGCATGCATGAATTAATTAATTAATGATAGAAGAAGGGAAGGGATAAGAAAGAAGTTCTACAACGTCTTACTTTATCTAGATATGAATCTAGGCCCTCACACTATCGGGCAACACTGCCTGTCAGGAATATAATGGGAACAACATTTGTAATTTTAACTATTCTAGTAAAACAGGGTAAAAGTAAATGGGTTAACTTATTAATAATATTTATTTAACTCAATATATCCAAATATTCTCCTTTTAACTTGTGGCACTAGCCACAGTTCAAGTGCTCAAAGGCCACATGTGACTGCTGACTCCCATTACTGGATAAAGCAGCTCTGGAGATTATTGCATCAGAGACTAATAATGTCAAACACAGTAAGAGGAGACCTTTTCATGCAAAGAAGGTGCTTTGGATGCAAGGTGGTGAGTTTATCCTGGTCATAGCAAGTTTGAGGGAATGCAGACAATTCAGTTGGAACTATCTTAATGGTCAGTGGGAAGCATAGTTCTAAAGTAGACAGAAGTTGGAATTACATTTCAGAGCCCCGCCCCCCGACCCCAAAAATAACCATAAAGTTTGCTTTAGTTTTTGTTCACTTCAACAAGAGTTTACTGAGTACCTCCTATTGGTACTAGTGATATATCAGGGGCTGAGGGCCCTTCCCTGGCCACTGTTCTTGCTCCGTCCCCTCCTCAGAGGTCCCAGTCCTCCTCCTCTGCCGCTCCAGATTCTGCCACACTTCTCCCGTTAAGGCTTTTGCAATCATTTTCTCACATTAATCTCCCCCTTCATATCCTGTCAAACATAAAATTACTTTTCCATATTTAGGCACTTAAATCTAATTCCCTATGTACCAACTCACTCTTTCTAGCTTGACTATAAGCTCCTTGAAAACAGAGGACCTTCCATCTTCTACCGTCCTCAGAATTGAGTAGAGCTCAATAAAGGATTCTTGACACAATGACTGACTCAGGCAGTATTCAAGCTTCAGCTCCTAAAATAAAAATTCAAGAATGAAAAACTCAGGAACATTGTTTTTAGCTCAGTGCTGATGGTCAGACTGCTTCCAATTGCACATAGAAGTTAGGAATGGCAGGCTCTGAAATCATTTTTGACATAAGTCAGGTAGCCAAGAATGTACAGTTTCTGCCTGCAGCTGTTTTTCAGATTCACCAGGAACAGAGGGTTCAAGGTAGTTCTCTTATAAATCTTAAATTTCTCAATGCACTTTTCAGCTAATTTATCTTCAAAGGAAGATGTCTTCATCTCTGAGTTGTGAACAGGAAGAGATTAATTTTAAAAGCTAGAAAAAGAGAGAACCTAAACAGTCCTCTAATGATGCCATTTTCCCAATTTCCTGCTTTTGATGTATTGTGCACTTAAGAATGATGGGGCAAATTCCAGCTCTGGAAATTCATCTTTCTTGGAGATAATCCATCTCTTTGCCTTGCAAAACAGAACTACAGGTGCAGCAGAAAAGTTAACAGTACCAGCTGCTCATTGGCTGTGGTTCCTTAATGAGAAATTAAGGACCAAATCTAGGTTGGAAGGTAGTACAAAATCCCAGCAAGGATAGCAGTAGATTTTCATGGCTTTGGCTGCAATTCCAGCAGCTCCACTGGAGAACAGCATGTTCTTGAAAGGAATGCAGCATTCCAAAGCGAGATGTTGGGGCTGGTTTCTGCCCATATTCTGGTGAAGATATTTAGTGACAGTGTCCTGGCAGGCATTATTACTTAACCAGAAAATTCATACTAGATACACATAGTAAAGCATTATTCATTGATTTGAGGTATAATATATACATCAGTCACCAAAAAAAGTATTAACGAATTTGTGTCATAGATTCTAAAATAATAATAATAATCCCAGGGAACTAAATGGATATGTTTTGTAACTTGTGACATGAATTCACTTTTTTAATATTTGATTAGTTTATGCTTTTAGAAAAGGACCCCTGTACAGAGCTTATCAGAGTGAAAAAAAGTCTGGTATAGATATCAGAGGATCATGGCTCTTTCAATATATAGCATGAACTCACTTTTTAATGATGAGTTTATGCTTTCAGAAAAGGACCCCTTTGGAGGTTTTTCAAAATAAACAAGGATATATAGTACGTGTGTCAGAGAGATTCAAAGAGTGTTATGCAATTGTCTGTTTGCTTTACTCTCACGAATTACCTTGTGTCTTATAGCATCATATGTTTAATACCACCAAGGGTCAAGGGAACAAACTGTCATTACTGTGACATAAACAGCCACCAGTAACAAAACTGTTGCCTTTTATTGGTCCTATATCACTTTCAACATTTTATTACATCATTTGACATTCTGAAACTCTTCAAGAATTTGGGGGAAATTTTTTCATTATTTAGGTGGAATTGTCATTAGGTCAGTGATGGTGGAAGCTGGAATAACCATCTCTAAGAACTTGGGTGACCTTTTTCCTACCTATATAGCAAATTATAAACTTTCACAACTGCCCTTGCTTAACTTCATAGTGAATACTGTGGACCATGATATGTCACTTGGGAATGCAAAACACGTGCTAAGAGAACACTCAGTGGGCATGCCATACCACTATCTCTTTCAAAAGTATCAATAGTTTCAGTCACTGCCTATGCAGTTTACCCCAGTGCAAGTGACTTCAGTGTCACTGCGCTTGTGCCGGCAATGTCACATCATATACCCATTACTCCCATCTACTGTCAAGACATAGGTGCAGAGGCTGGGTGAAAAGGTGAATGAAATACCAATGCACATTCCCAACACAGGAGTAGAAGCCACACTTTGTTTTCAGACTGGGTCTTTTCAGGTAAACAGCCTTTGCCCTGCTTTGTAGCATCACTTTCTGTTTAGACTCTCTTATGCCTGGGGAGAAAAAACTGTAGCAAAATGCAAATTCTTTTTGCATGATTTCTTCTCCAAGTTCAAAGATGCTTTTACAGGTCAATGTGTAGGAAGTAGAAAGGGCACAGCCTTGTGTGCCGAAAGGAGTGTGCTGTGTATTCAAAGGAGCCCTTGATAAACTATCATCTCCCTTGCCTCTGAGTGAGGTGTTGCAGAAACAGACAACTAAGCAGCTGCCAAGAGGCAGCCATGATGCTTCATGGGTTGCCCATGTACCAGGAGCATCTGAATGTTCTCTCTGACACAGAGCAGTGACAGTCCTGTCACCGTAAAGAGTTTTTCAGTATGATGGTGAGTGTTTCTGTATTCTCCAGGATCTCTTCCTTTCATATACCTTTCCCAAATAATCCTGTAGTTTCACTCCGTACCTTTGGTATAGAGCAGCCCTGGAGAGAGCTGCTGGGATCATTGCATGTCCATGTAGCACCAGTATCCTAACAGGTTACTGAATGCTGTTTCCATCCACTTGCTAAGAACCAGTCTAAATGCATAGGTCCATGCTGCTGCTGCTGCTGCTAAGTTGCGTCAGTCATGTCGGACTCTTTGCGATCTCATAGATGGCAGCCCAGCAGGCTCCTCTGTCCCATGTCTCAAATACTTGGGTTTGGTTTTTGAAGGGCACCTGGATGTCTCTAAGGACTAGCCAGCCCAGGGGTGTGGCTGGGAGCTAGGAGATATGGTCTATCACAGGAACATGGCAGGCTTATACAGAAGCAAAACATGTGGACAGGGTCTGTGAGCAGAAGAGTATGACATACAAAGCAATCTGCTGTCAGAGAGGCTCAACTAGGAAAAACCAAATAATGGAAGCTAATGATGACATTTTAAATAGAACAGGCAGAAAACTTTTTTGGATTTGGTTGTTGCCATTGTTTGTTTGGTTGGTTTTTTTAATATGTTCTTAGCCATAAACATGAAAAAAAAAAAATGAGTTCCTATGTAGAGTCTCAAACTTCATAAACCTTTCAGATTGCTTGCCTAGTGGTGATTCCAAAACAGATTGCAAATTGAAAATCCGAGGTCAATCACAAGGACTTTGTCCTCATTAAAGTGTCCCATCTTCAGGGTTTTCTGTGTCTGACTTGGCAGCTTCAGCCAGGAGGGATCCAAGGAGCTTTTCACCTCATTGGTTTTCACTTTGTTGCTCCTGGCTTTCTCAGGAATTGTTTAATTGGGTTACTATTGTCTCACTAGCAGGAATCGACAGAAGGGACCCATTTCCGAAGCAGGATCTTCCTCTCCAAAGCTGAGTAGGCTTATTAAGCAAAGTCAGCCCCTTGACCAGTATGACCCTTTGTATAAATGTAAACATGATTACGGGCTAGCTTTTTTCCTGTCTACTTTATATATATATATGAAAACCTTTTAGATTAAAATGGCTGATAGATAAGTGATAAGCTTGCCCCGGATGTTTTCCTGAAGAATCTCAGGGCATCTGGAAAACCTTGTCCAAAACGGCACCTCTCCGCTTCTTGTTTCACCTGATCCTCTACTATGAGAATGTCCAAAACTCTTGAGAAAAGTCTGTTTACATATTTTCAGAGGATTATCAACTTGGATGTGGTTTTAAACATGAGAGAATATGTCCTTATTAGCTGGAAGACCCGGGGAAAAATGTCCCCTTTCTAATAGAAATTTGTTTATTTTGCCTTTAGCAAGAAGCTGTTTTCTGTGGCTGAGATTTTTTACTTCTTCAATCTGCTGACTGAGGCAAATGCACCTAAAGTATCTGAAGATGTGTGCTCATGCTGGGTACTCTCTGGCTGAAACAAAACATTTCTTGGGATTCTCTGTGACCTCGGGCACAACTTTAGAAGTAGGTGGTGCTTGCAGCTTTAGTGCCTGCAGGCATGTGAGATCCTGCCACTTCTGCTTGCACTTCTCAGCTTGTGAACGCACGTGTTTTGTTTTCTTGGCATATAGTGTTTTCGAAGTAGTACAGAGCGTACCAGGATAGGCTCAGCTGGAGGTGACTGAAAGGAAATCTGGGGGAAACTGGCAGAGCGCTGTCCACTGTTAAGAAGCAGACATCACTGAAATTCCATTGGTCTTTTATGAAGGCAAGCAGTATCCTTCTGAGCAGTTAAAAGTGGGGCTGACAACTTGAACTTCAGACAAATAGTTTTGCTACTCATATTTCAAGGTAGGAGAGAACAACTCTTCTCACAGAGCTTTTATTAAATGAAGAGCATAATAATACTAGCTGGTATTTATTGAGCATTTAATATAAGCCAGAAGTTGTGCTAAGTCCTCTTGATACATTATCTCATTTTAATTCTCACAACAACCTCTAGGTGCTAAGTGCTTTAATTACCCAATTTAGAGATCAGGAAACAAGCATAGAAAGGTTAAATAAATTATGCAAAATAACACAAGTATAGTGAAGTGGCAGAGCTGAGATGAAAACCCAAGACTACAGAATCCAAGCTCTAATAAAATTGTAAGTCATTTGACAGTTGTGTTTGGGTCTTTGGCAGGAATAAGTTGGGGAATAGAAAGCAGAGAACCACTAGGGAATTAGAGAAAAACCATCGTGGCCAGCCAGCAGCTCCTTGGTAAGAGAGAGTGGGTTTTCAGCCAGTTAACCTTACCTTTTCATTTTGCTTAATGATCAGTTTTCTTGTCTTTCCTTACTTTTGTTCCTTTCTCCTCCTGCAAGAGTTGATATATCTTTCATTCATTTCCTGAATTTTTCTAAGTTTTTACCCCTTTATATCCCATTGTCTTTCTTGATACTGTTCTAGAATAACGGATCCATTGCCTTACTCTGCAGCCCTCTCTCTCCTTATATGTGGAGGAGAAGGAATCACATATGGATGGTATGGAGCTAAAGTGATCTCTTTTTATCCTCTTTCAATTCCTTCCCATAAGAAAGTGTTAAAACTTTCTTCCTCCCATGATAAAGAAGGAGACGCTGAAGTGTTGTTACCAAACCAAATTCAGGTCCACTCCCCAACGCACAGTAAAGCCAGTCTACTGACACCGGGTTGTGGTGTAGGAAAGTACACCATTTACTGTAAGCTGCCATGCAGGCAGTCTGGGACAGCTCATGCTGAAAAAGCCCAAATTCTCCAGTTGATTTCAGGAAATCATTTTAAAGGCAAGATGTGGGAAGGGGGTCACAGGACATGTAATAAGGTTGTGCACAATTTTCTGATTAGCTGATGGTGAGGTAACAGGGTGCTGTCACAGGGGTTAACATTGTCAATCCAGTAGGACTAGGGGCTCTGTGCTTATGGTCATCAAGCAGTTAACACCTTCCATTTAATGGGAGTTTTCACATCTGTAAGATAACTCAGGAATGTGTGTCAGATACTGGTATCTAGGAACTTCAGGGAGAAACTAAAGCAGAGAATAAAGGAGAGGGGCCCCAGGAAGGCCTCATAGGGTCTTGCTTGGTTACAAATCCCCTTTCTTTGATACTCCTCAATCATCAGGCAAATGGGTGTCTGACAAGAAAGGGAATTACTTTTTGGATAGAGAGTTTAATCATAAACTCTGTAAAGGAACTAGGTTTTCAGTTCAATTCAATCACTCGGTCATGTCCAACTCTTTGTGACTCCATGGACTGCAGCACACCAGGCTTCTCGGTCTATCACCAACTCCTGGAGCTTGCTCAAACTCATGTCCGTCGAGTGGGTGAGCCATCCAACCATCTCACACTCTGCCTTAGCCTTCTCCTCCTGCCTTCCATCTTTTCCAGCATCAGGGTCTTTTCCAATGAGTCAGTTCTCACATCTGGTGTCCAAAATATTGGAGTTTCAGCTTCAGCATCAGTCCTTCTAATGAATATTCAGGACTGATTTCCTGTAGGATTTGATCTCCTCACAGTCCAAGGGACTCTCAAGAGTCTTCTCCAACACCACAGTTCAAAAGCATCAATTCTTCCGCACTCAGCTTTTTTATGGCCCAACTCTCACATCCATACATGACTGCTGGAAAAACCATAGCTTTGACTAGACAGACCTTTGTTGGCAAAGTAATGTCTCTGCTTTTTAAAATGCTGTCTAAGTTAGTCGTAGCTTTTCTTCCAAGGAGCAAGCATCTTTTAATTTCATGGCTGCAGTCACCATCTGCAGCAATTTTGGACGCCAATTTTATCTAAGGTTTTAACTTTGGATGTGGTGTTTTATATACATAACAGAAAGTATTGGCCACTACTCATGTCTTTCTTTTCTGCTAATATCTGATCTAAAGCAATCTCATTGTCTAAAAATTTAATAGTTCTGAGACAAGACCTTGAGGCCACAAGATTACAATTGCCACCTACCTGCAGATATTGCTTTGAGTATGGCTGGTGGCATCCTGAGTCTGACACTGATGAGAAAATTCAAATTCTCAACAGTATAGTTTGTAATTGTCTGAAATCACATCCACAATGGTTATTGAGTTTTACATCAGAAGTACGCCTACTCCATTTTAAATTTCAAATGCATTCCCCTCCTCAGTGACCAAAGCAGATATACAGTGCATGTTCAAAAGGCCACAAAACAGGCCATTCTGGTCACTAAAGTTTAAGTTAAATGGCTTTGTTGAATGACTTCCCCATATTTCAATATATGAAGTTTTTATATCATTTCCCTTTTTGATTATAAATCTTTACAATAGAAACCATTGGTGACCAAAATGTTGTTCCTGTCCCAGGTCCAATCATCTCCTTTGGGTTCCTTTGGCCTGCTCTTTATAGATAGGTAGGTAGTTACATAGATAGATAGATATTTGCCTATTTACCCACATTGAGGGAAAACTAACCAGGTATAACAAACAAGAGTAGAGGTACGCTAACCTCTGTATTGTTTGTAAACTACTCCACTAAAGAAAAAACTTGAAAATTATAATCAAGTAACCAACTGGGTGATTTTAATACATAATTATTTAGTTATAGTTCAAAAGTTCTTAGGGCAAGGGTTAAAATTTTGAACTAAAATGAGATTTTAACATTATCTGATATTAACTATTTGTCACAGGGTGTTCATACTTATCCCATTGCTAGGACTATCAATAATGGGAATGAGTATTTTATGTATGAGTATTAAATAATTATTTCTTTATTTATAATGAAAGAATGATTTTTCAGTACATTTGATTATGTGATATTTTAAACTATATAGTACAATACAATAAATAGCAATAGGAGACCAACAAACTATACTGGAAATAGTTTGAATAAATTTGGTAGTTTGTGTCTATCTACAGCCTAAATCTTTGTCATTTTAGAAATATTGAGTAGTTTCATCAAAGGTGATTGATTACTAAATCTGTTTATTAGATTTTTTCAAAAACTTAACAAGTAATAATTATCACACAAATCAATAGTGAAGAAATATATGATTTAGCACATTTAAAGGAATCACACCAAGCCTATGTTCTTGAGAACCATGATCATTTCACAACCCTCTTGTCCCCAGTTTCACTGACTAGAAATGAAACATGGGGAGAGTTTGTCTACTTCTGCTATTTAAGCACGGTTAGAAATAGAACCTGGAAAATGCTTTAACTGTACTGTCTTATGATTGTGTGCTGAGTTACTCACGCATGTCCAGATCTTTGCAACCCCATGGACTGCAGCCCACCAGGCTCCTCTGTCCATGGGGATTCTCCAGGCAAGAATCCTGGAGTGGGTTGCCATGCCCTTCTCCAGGGGATCTTCCCAACTCAGGAATCGAACCCAGGTCTCCCACACTGCAGGCAGATTCTTTACCATCTGAGCCACTAGGGAAGCCCTATAATTACTACCATCTAATTATCAGAGGAGTTAATAACATCCATAAATTACAAAGTTGTCATGGTTCTGTTTTTGTGAGGCCAAGTATAATTTGTTTTTGGCAAAGGAAAAATTAGTTTAATCTGGTATTTTTGCAAAGCTTGTATGGGTTATTTTTTCTACCAATGCACAGAATATCTGGCTATATTCAGCCAAATTTTCAGGGTGGCTGAATTTTCAGTTTTCTAAAATTTTCAAATTTTCTCTTTTTCAATGATATATTCAGCTATAATCAGCCAAATTATGTAAGTGGCTTCATTTTCCATTTTATAAAATTTCCTATCCTTTTTAAAGTATAATTTAATGTTTTAATATTAGTTTCAATAAGTTAATTTAGTACTTAAACCTGCTGTCTTATATGAAATGTGAAATAGTTGCCCAGTTTTTAAAAGTCAGTTTTATTTCACTTTTATCCATTAGGTAAGGAATATAAAACACTAAAGATTTGGGGTAATTCTGATTTCCTGATTTTTCTTTTCTTTTTAAGAATTCAAAAAGCTCTGAGGAAAGTTCAAACACACCAAGATAGAATCACTGTGAGAAAGGGAAGTCGAGGGTTCATCTGATACTCAGGAGCCTCATGAAGTAGCAGAGACTGGCAGAGATGGAGGAGCTACATACACCCACAAGCGCACTCACACCGCTTGACAACGGGCAGAACACAGAGTATCCTGGTCTGTCAGTGTTTGCTCCTTCAGCAGTGTTGCCTGCTATATGGAGCTTAATTCTCCTCCCAGACTCTCCAGGTTTTCCAGGTGCTAAATCCCTTGGATCTCCTCAGTGCTCTGAGAAATGGGCAACAATGCAACATTTGGGATGGCCAGTTCTCCTCCCTTACAAATAAAACACAAGCTGTGAGAATTACGGAAGCTATACTTGCCATAGCATCTGAGATCAATTTTGTTATCTACCACCTGCCATTCTTTCGCTTCCAAGATTTTATTTTTCTTGCTTTGACTGACCAGTTGCATAAATAACTTGCAAAAAAGTTTTTGATTAAGCACCTACATATAAAACTGTTAATATGATTTGGAAACTCAATAAAATACCTGATAAATAGTCAAAACTGCTTTAGCAGTTTTTCATTTAGCCTTTGAAAGGGAACAGTCAGCTTCCAGATTATAATCAGACTGAATTTTAAAAGTGAGTTACCAACCACTGCTTTCCTTGCTTTAATTAGCAGTTACTAGCATCTAAAGAAAGTCAAAAGAAAACAGGCTAACTGTGCTCTGCCTTCACACCTTCAGTCAGCTTTTGAAAGTCCTCTTATTTGCAAGTGTCTCAAATAATTACCAAACCACTCATGCACACATTCCCCTAAATGAAGTTAGTAATCATAGAGGCTAATCAAAAGTTCATTGAATCAGCAGGGAGTGTAATAAAGGTATTCATAAACAAAATAGGTGTTTTCTTTTGCTTTTAAAAAAAGCATACCTCAGTGATTCCAAAGAGGAAATTCTCACAGATAAACTGTGAATCTATATACCAGAGCAAACCTAGGCAAAACTATGAGTGGCTCACTCTGAACACAGGCAAACCTTCTCTCTGGGATTTCTGCCTTTCTCTTTCCTTAGGATCCCCTCCTGATAAACTTGGAAGAACTTAGTCACTAGTGTCAGTGAAAAATTGATCCAAGAAATAAATGGAAAATTTCATTCAAGCCAAATGGAGGATTATAACCTGAGAATAGCATTGCAGAAAGCTCTCACACATTCTAACTCAAGGAACAGTTATATAATTTTTTTGAGACAGAGGGCTATATATTGAGTGATATATTGACAGCTTCCACAATCTAAGAGTCTCTGACCCCTTTCAAGATCCAGAAAGAATGTTACCTTTTAAGGTATTGTTTTATTGATGATAGGAGAAGGTATCCTGCTGGTGAGGAAGGTTTGGTTGATACAAAAGCAATATACATACTATGTATTGAATAATGCAGATATACAATATGCAGTATCGGGGAGAGGGGGGCCAAAGGACAGAGAAAGATATTTGTGTTTAATTTTTTCCTTTCTTGCCATAGCGTATGAATTTTGTTTCATATTAGTAATCTTGGTTGTAAAGCTATCCTCTTTGAGGTGTCAGTTATGAACACATGGCCATTTACCCTTCAGGGAAGCAGAATTTGCCACCCCAAAATATGTCTCTTTGGCATATTCATTACTTTAAGCTAGTTATTTTCAAAGAAACAGCAGATGTGAGAAAAATTCAGAAAACCAAGTAGGAGTTACCCTTTTGTAAGAAGCATTTGTAGGAATTCTCCGTTTGTGAGTCTTTCTCTCTCCCTGTACCTAGATGGGGAAGGTGACCAAATTTAGAAAAGCTTTTCAATGGAGAAGGCAGTGACTTGAATCTGTATCACAATCACCCTTGTTTACTATGCTTTTCCTGGCGACTTCCCAACTGACTCCTCCCATGCTCAACACTCTTGTCTTCAGCTGAAGATGGAATTTAAGTTGAGGGGCTCAGCCATTTTGGAGAGGTACTCTGTTTTCCAGGGTCTCTCCCATGTACACATCTTACTAAACTTTTGCATGATTTTCTCCTGTTAATCTATCTCATGACATTTCATTGTTAGACCAGCCAGAAGATCCTGGAAACGTAGAGAAAAATTTCTTCTCCCCCAACAGTCATGCCATATGTCTTTGTGTTTTACTAGAGTTATAAGACCTAAAAAATTTCAAGACTTGAAGGACTGGTGGTCTACTGGGGAGAATCTCAGGAAACAGATCAATTGTATCACTTTGGGGGACACACCTCTGCCTACTCTTAGGCTTTCCTCTTCAAAATTGTTTCAGGAAGTTGCAAAGTTTCCATTTGCCAAGAACCATTGGTATGTGAGGTGAAAGTTGCTCAGTCATGTCCAACTCCTAGCAACCCCATGGACTATACAGTCCATGGAATTCTCCAGGCCAGAACACTGAAGTGGATAGTGGTTCCCTTCTCCAAGGGATCTTTCCAACCCAAGGATTAACCCAGGTCTCCCACATTGCAGGTGAATTCTTTATTGTCTGAGCCACCAGGGAAGCCCATTGGTGTGTACTGTTTGATAATTGCCATTGTTGAGCCCTCTGAAGGACAGTTATTCAAGTGGTAGATTTATTTACAACCAAAAAAAAAAAATTAACAACTTATTTTAATAAATAATACCAATAGATGAAAAAGCAGTTTTAAAAAAGCTTTCTTGAATCTATTTACATGTTCAGCTCTTAGAGTTAACAGAAAGCAACCTAATGAGAAAGGGTTAATGGTTTTTGGGACAAAAGGAAGTAGAAGACCCATATGACTGAGTAGTTAATAGCTGAAATTGTACTGTTAGAAGCAAGAGTCTGTTTTGTGCAAGACTATATTTTTTAATAATAAATTTAAAGTAAATAATGAGATATTAATGAGCCCCCTATAATGAGCACAGCATTTAGTTTAAAATTAACATTGGTTTTCACTTTATTCCTACCTTAAAACTGTATAACTTTGGGAAAATCCATTTCTTTTCACTTCAGTTCTCATATATATAACTGAAGAAAATGTATGTCAGCCACACGGGTGCCTTGTTTTCGTGTCTTTATACGTTACATTCACATTCTAGAAATAGGATGTTGAAAATTATCCTAAGAAGTGAGAAAATAATGAGGTCAAGTGATAAGTGAAAAAATAAATTATACCAAGATTCATATTGTCACAAAAAGCACCTGCACATAACAAGGTTGACATTATATTCTGCCTGTTTAGGTAGAAATACATATATTATCTAAAACCTCAACTATATTGTCAGTGTTTGTTTGTTTTCTTAATTGTGGTAAGAAAACATGCCCACTGGAAAAGGGAATGGCAAACCACTTCAGTATTCTTGCCTTGAGAACCCCATGAACACTATGAAAAGGCAAAAAAGTATGACACTGAAAGATGAACTCCCCAGGTTGGTAGGTACCCAATATGCCACTGAATAAGAGTGGAGAAATAACCCCAGAAAGAATGAAAAGATGGAGCCAAAGCAAAAACAACACCCAGTTGTGGATTAGACAGGTGATGGAAGTAAAGTCCAATGCTATAAAGAGCAATATTGCATAGGAACCTGGAATGTTAGGTCCATGAATCAAGACAAATTGGAAGTGGTCAAACAGGAGATGGCAAGAGTGAACATCAACATTTTAGGAATCAGCAAACGAGAATGGACTGGAATGGGTGAATTTAACTAGAATAACCATTATATCTACTTGTATGGGCAAGAATCAATTAGAAGAAGTGGAATAGCCATCATAGTCAACAAGAGTCCAAAATACAGGACTTGGATGCAGGCTCAAAAATTACAGAATGATCTGTTTGTTTCCAAGGCAAACCATTCAACCTACAAGACTTCTAGAACTAACACCCCCAAAAAATGTCCTCTTCATTATAGGGGGCTGGAATGCAAAAGTAGGAAGTCAAGAGCTACCTGGGGTAACAGACACATTTGGCCTTGGAGTACAAAATGAAGCAGGGCAAAGGCTAACAGAGTTTTGCCAAAAGAATGTGCTGGTCATAGCAAACACCTTCTTCCAACAACACAAGAGAAGACTCTACACATGGACATCACCAGATGGTCAATACTAAAATCAGATTGATTATATTCTTTGCAGCCAAAGATGGGGAAGCTGTATACAGTCAGCAAAAACAAGACCAGGAGCTGACTGTGGCTCAGATCATGAACTCTTTATTGCCAAATTCAGACTTAAACTGAAGAAAGTAGGGAAAGTCACTAGACCATTCAGTATGACCTAAATCAAATCCCTTACAGTTATACAATGAAAGTGAAAAATAGATTCAAGGGATTAGATCTGATAGAGTACCTGAAGAACTATGAATGGACATTCATGACATTGTACAGGAGGCAGTGATCAAGACCATTCCCAAGAAAAAGAAATGCAGAAGGGCAAAATGGTTGTCTGAGGAGGCCTTACAAATAGCTGAGAAAAAAGTGAAAGAAAAGTGAAGTTGCTCAGTCGCATCCGACTCTTTGCAACCCCATGGACTATAACCTACCAGAGGAAACTGGTATGGGATTTTCCATGCAAGAATACTGGAGTGGGTTACCATTTCCTTCTGCAGGGGATCTTCCCAACCCAGGGATTAAAACCAGGTCTCCTGCATTGCCACAAGGGAAGCTGAGAAAAGAAGAGACACTAAAGGCAAAGGAGAAAAGGAAAGATATATTCATTTGAATGCAGAGTTCCAAAGAATAGCAAGGAGAATTAGAAAGCCTTCCTCAGTGATCAGTGCAAAGAAATAGAGGAAAACAATAAAATGGGAATGACTAAAGATCTCTTCAAGAAAATTAGAGGCACCAAGGGAACATTTCATGCAAAGATGGGCACAATAAAGGAAACAAATAGTATGGACCTTACAGAAGCAGAAGATATTAAGAGGTGACAAGAATATACAGAAGAATTGTACAGAAAAGATCTTCATGACCCAGATAACCACGGTGATGTGATCATTCACCTAGAGCTAGATATCCTGGAATGTGAAGTCGAGTGGGCCTTAGGAAACATCACTATGAACAAAGCTAGTGGAGGTGATGGAATTCCAGCTGAGCTATTTCAAATCCTGAAAGATGATGCTGTGAAAGTGTTGCACTCAATATGCCAGCAAATATGGAAAACTCAGCAGTGGCCACACAACTGGAAAAGGTCAGTTTTCATTCCAATCCCAAGGAAAGGCAATGTCTCAGAAATGTTCAAACTACTGCACAATTGCACTCATCTCACAAGCTAGCAAGGTAATGCTCAAAATTTTCAAAGACAGGCTTCAACAGTATGTGAATCATGAACTTCCAGATACTCAGGCTGGGTTTAGAAAAGGCAGAGGAACCAGAGATCAAATTGCCAACATCTACTGGATAGTCAAGAAAGCAAGAGAGTTCCAGAAAAACATATGCTTTATTGACTCTACCAAAGACTTTAACTGTGTGAATCACAACAAACTGTGGAAAATTCTGCAAGAGGTGGGAATACCAGGTCACCTGACCTGCCTCCTGAGAAATCTCTACACAGGTCAAGAAGCAGCAGTTAGAACTGGACAAGGAACAGGAGACTGGTTCCAAATTGGGAAAGGAGTACGTCAAGGCTGTATATTGTCACCCTGCTTATTTAACTTTTATGCTGAGTACATCATGTGAAATGCCAGGCTGGATGAAACACAAGCTGGAATCAAGATTGCCAGGAGAAATATCAATAACCTCAAATATGCAGATGATACCCCCGTTATGGCAGAAAGTGAAGACCTACACAGCCTCTTGTTGAAAGTGAAAGAGGAGAGTGAAAAAGTTGGCTTAAAACTCAACATTCAGAAAACTAAGATCACTTCATGACAAATAAATGGGGAAACAGTGGAAACAGTGAGAGACTTTATTTTCTTGGGCTCCAAAATCACTGCAGATGGTGACTGCAGCCATGAAATTAAAAGACACTTGCTCCTCGGAAGAAAAGCTATGACCAACCTAGACAGCATATTCAAAAGCAGAGACATTACTTTGCCAACAAAGGTCCGTCTTGTCAAAGCTATGGTTTTTCCAGTGGTCATGTATGGATGTGAGAGTTGGACTGTAAAGAAAGCTGAGCACCAAAGAATTGATGCTTCTGAACTGTGGTGTTGGAGAAGACTCTTGAGAGTCCCTTGGACTGCAAGGGGATCCAACCAGTCCATCCTAAAGGAAATCAGTCCTGAGTATTCATTGGAAGGACTTGATGCTAAAGCTGAAACTCCAATACTTTGGCTACCTGATGTGAAGAACTAAGTCATTGGAAAAGACCCTGATGCTGAGAAAGATTGAAGGCAGAAGGAGGGGACGACAGAGGATGAGATGGTTGGATTGCATCACCGACTCGATGGACGTGAGTTTGAGCAGGCAGTGGGTGTTGGTGATGGACAGGGAAGCCTGGCGTGCTGCAGTCCATGGGGTCGCAAAGAGTCAGACATGACTGAGTGACTGAACTGAAAGAAAACGCAGCACCTACTCTCATAAGTTTTAAGTGTATGATATTATATTGATAACTACAGACTGTAGAACTCTGTAAAATGGCCTGCTTTGCCTACATTGCCATTGTGCCGTGTTGCATAGCAGCGGGCAGTGGTTAGCACTCTCTGTGGGTTACGTTCAGCTCCACATTGTGTGCGAGGCCCTGTGCTCTGCAGCGGATGCTCTGATTTTTATTGTTCGATCCCTGATGAGATCCTGTTCTTTTACTGTTTAGAACTGCAGTGTTTGCTGTATCCTGTGAGAATCAAATTCTAAGTATACTCTTCAAGTATTAACCTACCCCATTTCTTCTTATTCAAGTATCCTCTTGAAATTTCCCAGTTTTGGCATCTCGGCTTGATTTTTCCATTCTGACTGGAGCTTAAGAAAATATGTCCATTCAAAATATCTATGCTAAATTCCCACTCAAATCCATTTATGAAAATAAGACTGTTTCTCACAACTACTATAAGATACCTCAAAGAAAATGTTCCTTATGAACCCTGTCTGTGTTTTCTATCATTGCTAGTGTTTAGTATGTGACAGAAGGTTTCTCCAACTCCATGCCAACTCCATGTGTGTTTTTGTAAAGCTATTATAAGTAAATCTTTTCAAATGTCCTCAAGAAAAAAAAAGGAAATTTTGTCTCTATTGGCCACACAATTGCCATTTGAAACCTCAAAAACACAAAAGAGACCACATTGGTATGATTTCCTCTTACCAAAACTATAGAGCTTTTACCTCCACCAGTTAGATACATAGAGATATTCAGTGGAATTGACTCTTTTTAAAAGTATTCTCCACATCTCTTATGCCTGGAAAGCTATTAATAGTCTTGCGGATCATCATCTTGTTTCCAGGGTTTCTCAAGAGTCCTTCTTCTAGATAGGGATCACATCAGAATCTCCCAGTCCTCTGGCAAGGTGACTGTTTGCAATAACAGTCTACAAGTTTGGCCAGTGGCTCCACAGTTTCACCCTTGAGTTCCTTTGAAACTCTTGGGTGAGTGCCATCTGGCCCTAGTGATTTATCTATGTCCCTGGTAGCTCAAACAGTAAAGAATCTGCCTGCATGCAGGAGACCTGAGTTCCATCCCTGGGTCAGGAAGATCCCCTGGAGAAGGAAATAGCAACCTACTCCAGTAGTCCTGCCTGGGGAATTCCGTGGACAGAGGAGCCTAGCAGGCTGCAGTCCATAGGGTCACAAAGAGTTGGATACAACTAACACACACATTTGTCAACTGAACTTGGAATATCTTATGATCACCTTTTGATCTATTACCTCTGGCCTATATAATTCCAACTTTCCACCTTCCTTTTGCTCTCTTTTCTGATCTTTCTTATAGTTCAAAAAGTCATCATTAAGGTAAGGTTTGAACGCATGACCATGCTTAGTACTAGTTAAGTCATATTTCAACTTTGTTAAGTCAGGTTACATGGCCAAGGTCTGAACAGTATTTCTAGGTAAAATTTTGGTATAAGTGATAATTAGAACTGAGCCATCAGACTTAAGGAATAGAAGAAAATACATGTCCCAAGCTATCTTTATATTGTAATTGTTCATTCCCAGAGAATAGGAAAGGATCAGTGAAATAGGACTTTCAATCAATATACCCTTTTCCAGAAAAGGTAAACTTTTTCATTTCAACCTTTGTAGGTTGTTATCATCCAGTGTGGCTTCAGGTTTCTTTTTTTTTTTTTTTTTTCAGGTTTCATTTTAAATGGAGAGCTCTTAAAAGAGACTCGATATATTATTAAACTTTATTTGCTTTTTATTTCTCAAGGGAACAGTTGTTTGTTCTGATGACTCGCCCATTTAAAAAATTTACATATTTTTTCATTGGAAGCATGCCTCAAAATTTTCAGTTCATGGAGTAGTTCTTTACTTCTTGTTCCTTACTTCCTGCCAAGAACCTTTGGTGTGTACTGTTTGGTAATTGCCACTGTTAAGCCCTCTGAAGGACTGTTATTCAAGTGTTAGATTTAGTGATCCTAGTTACTGTTGTTCTGGTAGCAATAAAAAGGCAAATGATGAGCAGACTTTCAACAAACAGTCCTTTATTAGGGCCAAAGCTAACTGGACTAACTCCACCCTAAATCATCATGGCAGACTACTATAGAAACTCAAAAAGGTTTGAATAATAACAGGAACTCTAAAGTAACAAAACAGCTAGCATGCCCCCGTGTCCTCTGGCATCACCATCCAATGAGGACAAATTAGGTCACCTTAAAATTAGTGCCTGTTTATACCAGTCTCTCTCTGATCAACAGGCCTTCAACTCCCTTTCTGAAACCTTCCACAAGTGTTTATGAGATACTATAAACAGTGTGGGTTGTCAGCATTGCCCCCTGTGCAAGCTCAGATCACTTCTTTCTGTGTAAACTGAGAGTCTCCTTGTCAGCATTCTCTTCTTATGAATCCGTTTGTGGCGTCTTCAGCAGAGCCTTTTCCCATGGTGTGTGCATCACAGTGCTAATCGATGTGCATAAGGCACTGTCTTTCGCTGTTCTCAAAGCTGCTGGTCTCCCAGATGTTAAAGTGACTTGGATTATCTGCAAAGATTGAGAAAATGGTTTGACCTCCTGAACCTTCTTGCCAAAAAAGGCAGCATTGTTCAATCCCAGACTCAATATCAGAGAATGATACATTTCCTAAAAATCACCTCTTTCAAGGTTTCTCTTCTTAACCTATCTCTCCTTAATGGGTTTCAGTTCAGTTCAGTCACTCAGTCGTGTCCAACTCTTTGCAACCCCATGAATTACAGCACGCTAGGCTTCCCTGTCTATCACCAACTCCCAGAGTTCACTCAAACTCATGTCCATTGAGTCAGTGATGCCATCCAGCCATCTCCTCCTGCCCCCAATCCCTCCCAGAATCAGAATCTTTTCGAATGAGTCAACTCTTCACACGAGGTGGCCAAAGTACTGGAGTTTCAGCTTTAGCATCAGTCCTTCCAAAGAACACCCAGAACTGATCTCCTTTAGAATGGACTAGTTGGATCTCCTTGCAGTCCAAGGGACTCTCAGAAGTCTTCTCCAACACCACACTTCAAAAGCATCAATTCTTTGGTGCTCAGCTTTCTTCACAGTCCAACTCTCACATCCATACATGACCACTGGAAAAACCATAGCCTTGACTAGGTGGACCTTTGTTGGCAAAGTAATGTCTCTGCTTTTGAATATGCTATCTAGGTTTGTCATAACTTTCCTTCCAAGGAGTAAGCATCTTTTAATTTCATGGCTGCAGTCACCATCTGCAGTGATTTTGGAGCCCAAAAAAATAAAGTTTGACACTGTTTCCACCAGATGCCATGATCTTCGTTTTCTGAATGTTGAGCTTTAAGCCAACATTCAGAGCTTTTTTACTCTTCTCTTTCACTTTCATCAAGAGGCTTTTTAGTTCCTCTTCACTTTCTGCCATAAGGGTGGTGTCATCTGCATATCTGTTACTGCTAAGTCACTTCAGTCGTGTCCGACTCTGTGTGACCCCATGGAAGGCAGCCCACCAGGCTCCCCGGTCCCTGGAATTCTCCAGGCAAGAACACTGGAGTGGGTTGCCATTTCCTTCTCCAATGCAAGAAAGTAAAAAGTGAAAGTGAAGTCGCTCAGTCATGTCCAAACCTGAGCGACCCCATGGACTGCAGCCTTCCAGGCTTCTCCGTCCATGGGATTTTCCAGGCAAGAGTACTAGAGTGGGGTGCCATTGCCTCCTCCCATCTGCATATCTGAGGTTATTGATATTTCTCCCGGCAATCTTGATTCCAGCTTGTGCTTCTTCCAGCCCAGCTTTTCTCATGATGTACTCTGCATATAAGTTAAATAAGCAGGGTGACAATATACAGCCTTGAAGTACTCCTTTTCCTATTTGGAACCAGTCTGTTGTTCCATGTCCAGTTCTAACTGTTGCTTCCTGACCTGCATATAGGTTTCTCAAGAAATCTATATATAATATAGGTTTATATATATTATATATATATAATAGTATATATTATAATATATAATATGTAATGTTTATTTATATTATATATAATATATAAACTATAAATATTTTATATATAAATAAGTGAAAGTGAAAGTGAAGTCGCTCAGCCGTGTCCAAATCTTTGCGACCCCACAGACTGTAGCCTACCAGGCTCCTCCGTCCGTGGGATTTTTCAGGCGAGAGTATTGGAGTGGGTTACCGTTTCCTTCTCCAGGAGATCTCCCCAACCCAGGGATCGAACCCAGGTCTCCTGCATCGCAGGCAGACGCTTTACCATCTGAGCCACCAGGGAAGTATATTGTATGTATTATATATAATGTTTATATTATATATATATTTATAAATATATAATGTATATTATATATAATATAAATATTTTATATATAAATAAATATTGATATAAGTAAATATAAAATATATAATATAGGTTTATATATATTATATATATAATATGTAATATACATATAATGGGTTTAGACTCTTTCAGAAGTTTGGATGGATGTAGAAGCCAAGATATTGTCCTTATTAGCCTCTGCTTCCCTACACACACACACACACACACACACACACACACACACACTCACACACACACACACACCCCTCAGCCTGTATGCACCTAGATGCATATTAACTAATGAACAAAGATCAACAAATTCCAGAAGAGTTACCCACACATTCTAAAACAGCCTAGTCTTTATTATAGGTTCAGCAGGGCATCCTTCTTTATTTAGCGTTTATCCAAGTTTCCTCTTGCTAAGCATAATATTCCTTTTAGTACTTTGTAGTACTAATATTGTAGTACAATATTCCTCTTGTACAAATATTCCTGTTTGTACTAACAAGAGTCTATCCTTGTTAGTACCCATGGAAGCTCAGATTGATCTGGCATCACTTTAAGAGTTAGAGGGTGGGCCCAAGTCACTTGAACTTGAATTTTCAAAATGGAGATACATGTCCAGAAGCATTGCATGTGCACTAATTCACCTTCTGGAAATTGCAGGCTAATCGGTATTTACCTAGAGTCCATGCAGCCTAATGTTTATAATGAGCTTCCTAACTTCGAAGCAGCTTGCCATCTTTTTTGAGGTGGGGGGAGATATTTCTTTATGCCCTGGTATTTATTGTAGTATTTAAACCTTCCTTGCTGTTTATCAGCAAGGATAAATTGTTGTGGTTGCTATAATTACTAGTAGTCCTACTCTCCCTAGCACGTACTACCTTCATTTCCTCTCACTTATCATACGCCAGACTTATATGCTAAATATAATCCATCATCACGTCTCATTAAACCCTCGCAACATTTTAAAATAGATGATATTTGCTCTTTCCAGATCAGAATGCTGAAACTTACTGTAACATCAGACTTAACTGATAAGGAAGATTGGTTTACAAAGCAGTCTAGTTCTGTACGATCCAATAGGGTAGCCTCTAGCAACTGTGGTTATGTATATTTAAATTAATTAAAGTGAAGTTAAAATTCATTTTCTTAGTCACATTGGCAGTATTTCACATTCTTAATAGCCATAGGTGTCAGCAGCTGTGCCAGTACAGACTCTAGAACATTTCCATCATCATAGAAAGTTTTGTTGAATACCACGGATAGTCCTCATCGTTGCCATAGTTGCTCTCTTTTTCAATTGAATGCATCAGTGGTCTGAGTTTTCCTATCACTTCATCTTTTATGCCTTCTAGTTTACATCTCGCTGACTGACTCCAACAAACTGTTAACACAGCTTCATCTGTTTGTGAGTGTTATCCTCTGATAGATTCCCTGATGCACTCAGTTATTGCATAGCAAGAAAAGATGGAATTTCAACCCTTCTTACAATTATTTATATTTGCTTCATCAGTGTCTTGTTTATAATCTACTCTTCTATTGCATTTCTTTCTGCATCTGCAATAAATTTTGTTTCAGGGCGAATCATAATGTAATCTTTTGGAAGATATTTTAAACAGCAGTTAAGCTCATCATGTGCTGGACCAACCATGCCCCTAACTCAATTGAAAAGACAGCAATGTGGCGAACCATCACCAGATCCTCAAACACACAAAAGTAACAACTGCTGCCTGATGACAGTGATTAAAATTTGCCATCAGAGGTGAAATGCATCCCAATTTTCAGAGCTGTTTTCAATGTGAAAAGAAAAATTCATGTTAGAACTGACGAAATGTAAAAGCTTACAATCTAAACTCCACCATTCAAGTCTTTGTGACATAGGCAATCCACTCTCTTCAAGCCTGTCTCCTAATCAATAAAATAAGCACAGTAATGTCTGTCCCACAGGATTATGGTGTTATCCAGTGGATAATACATGTACATGAATCAGCACTCATTAAGCACCTATTATGTACTAAGTATTGTGCTGTGGGTTGGAAACACTAGGATGAATAAGACTTTGTCTTATTCTCAAATAACTCGCAGTCTGGATGAGAAACAAACATGAAAATAAACCACATATTGTAGAATGATAAATATTATTTGACTAAGTAATAGGCTAGAGATGTGGCACTAAGGAAAGAGTGATTGATCAACTTTAAGAGACGGACAGAAAGCTGAGGGAAGCTTATCAGAGAGGTCTGTGAATGCAGTTTCCTTTACTCCTTCACCCATGAGTGAATGTCTCAGAGCAGAGGCAGTGAATGATTTACTTAGGAAATGTGTTTATTTTTATAGATTGTCAGGAGCAAGAATGGGTCATTTCACGAATCTTTCCTTAGTTTGCTTCAAAATAAACTAACAGCCTTTCAGTGTATTAGTTTTAGGAAATGGAATGCTGGATAGCAAAATCCATCCACTATGCCCTGCCTCCCAAGAAGCTTTATTTATTTACTTGAAATAATAAAAAATCAACTTATGCTTCCTAATGTTATCACTTCCTTTTATTAGGATTTTTTTTGTAGTAGTTCTAACATGAATCTAACAAAGATTACTTGTTTTCAAATAATTATTTATTTGAAAAAAATAATTGTTTTCAAAACCTATTATTTGTAGGTTTTCAGTGACTGCCATTCAGTTTTTTATATCTATTACCCCACTTAATACAAGTTTAAAGTTATTTTAGGAGACAAAAAAGTATTTAGAATATGCAGTTCTAAACTATGCCTAATATAACTTAAGAAACCTACAGAGAAAATAATACACTTCTGGACCAAAACAAGCCCTAAAATAAAATTATTTGGTATAAATAATTTATACAGTGTTAGAAGCATTTCATTAAAAGTGTCAATATTCATTTTTAAATTGTGTGTATTATATGCTGCTGCTGCTGCTGCTGCTAAGTCGCTTCAGTCATGTCTGACTCTGTACAACCCCATAGATGGCAGCCTACCCAGCTCCCCCATCCCTGGGATTCTCCAGGCAAGAACACTGGAGTAGGTTGCCATTTCCTTCTCCAGTGCATGAAAGTGAAAAGTGAAGGTGAAGTCGCTCAGTTGTGTCTGACTCTTCATGACCCCATGGATTGTAGCTTACCAGGCTCCTCCGTCCGTGGGATTTTCCAGGCAAGAGGACTGGAGTGGGCTGCCATTGCCTTCTCCAGTGTCCTATATAAATGATGCATATTTCATGTGTGGCTCTAATGCAGATTTCCTCTTTTGTAGCAGATCCCCTTTGCACTCTTAGGCTCAGCCAGCATACCATGTCTCCTATCCTATCACACTCCAACATTATGCCGTTGGCTCTGGGGATCCTTTCATCTTTCCTATACAACCACTAGCTAATTCTCATTGTTCCAACATATTCACTTCAGTTCAGACCATGTTCTACCTTGTCAACAACTCCTGTGATATTGCTGCTTCAGATATTTGTAAGCCACGTGCTGGCCCATTCCTGTGTCCAGCAGCTGACATCAAGGCTCACTCTTACCCAAGACGCACCTTTTCACCTTCTCTGTTCTACCCTCAAGGCTGGGGTTCCTGCACTCACTCCCATTAATAGCCTTGCCTCCCAGAAATCCCTACCCATCTTCAAATCTTAATGCCTCTTCAACATACAAAGGATCGGGCCGTGTCCCAGCCCCTAAAGATGAAAATTGAAATATTAAAGCTAAAAACATTTGCATTTCACTTTATCATTGTGAGAGCAATTATGGCTCATGTTCAAAGTATTATAGACAGAACATCTGGTTAAATGTTTATAAGCCAAAAAAAAAAAAAATGTTTATAAGCCTTTAAAACCATTATCACTACCACTGACAGATCTACTTGCTGCTATCTGTGTGGCTGAGGATGACTTCTTTATGGTTCATGGTGCTACTCTGGAACTCCTTGAGACATTTGCCAGAAATGCTTCATTCTATTTTATATCTTAGAGTCAGATAAGAGGAGCAGAAGAATTATAATCCATGCTAAATTATATCACAGTTTCCTTATGTAAAACTAGCCATATTATTTTGAACTTGGAGTATTATGTTTCAGCATGTATCTAGTGCATACAAAAAGAATTGTTCTTAATATGTCTCTACTTAACATTCTTTGTATTTAGAGCTAGCATAATAATGTCTTCATTTCACCTGTGAATATTTAAAGACCTTTTGAGGTACAATCTACCTGTTTTCCAAGACTACACCCTATTTCCATGTCTCCTCTCCAACCTCAGTGTTTCATCCATCCGTACAACTTAGCACATAATGAAGGGAGGTGAAAATTGATGCAGGTCTATAGATCTTGAGATACAAAATAAGTTAACAGCATGCAGATATAATTTGATCTGATTCCTATTTGTGATTAGCTGGAGAAATGGAGGAAAATAAGGTACAGGTTTTAAATGAAGCCTTAAAATAATCCCTGGATGTTTATAAATAAAGGCATTAAACAATTTGGTAGGTAGTTTCATGATTTCCCATTTTTATGAAATCAATTGTCATATAGCTTCACCCTTCTTTCACTTGGGTTAAATCAGGGCATATATTCTTCAGAAGATGTAATCCATTAAACCTTATTATTTAAATGTCTAAAATAATTACCAGTTAGAATTTCTGAAAAGACATCTTACCAACTCCTACTATCTACATATTTTCTATATTTTACACTTGAGTACTATTAAAAGCATACTTTAGCAACATTAGTTTTAAACAGTTGTCAAACCTATTTAACCTTTGTTCTAAAGCCAGACGTAAGTCACTTAACTTGCCAAATCTGGGAGTGAGGGCTGAGTCTGCCCAAATTTCATAAATAGCAAGTAGAATATATTTCTACTTCTTCTATGCTAAAGGAAGAATTGTGTACTCACCTGTGTGTTTGTATGTGTGTGTGTGTGTAGTACATGTACCCACATGAATTTGTATTTATTAACTGGATGTGTTTATGTGTGTGTTTCAGAAAGAAAAAAATTTCTGCTTTACTTTGATTAATATTATTCTATTTTTCTATTATTCCGTCCTTTAGCCTTTTAGAAGTAGAAGTCAATGAACTTTTTCTATTAATAAAACCAATACATATTTTATCTGAAAATGTAGAAAATTGAAAAGCAGTAAGAATAAAATTAAACTCAACCTCAATATTACCATTCAGAGAAAACTGCTCTTAAAATTTGATGGATTTTCTTGCTTTCTCTGTATATGTACTACTTTTTAGTGACTTTGTTAAAACGCCAAGTTAGACAGTCATTCTGGACATGCTATTTGATATTCTGCTTTTTTGCATGTAATAGTATATATTTATATATCATTTCCGCCATGCGACTAAATATTTTTTATAATGTGAATGATATTTTATCATATTCAACCTAGCCATTCCCTTATTTATGGGTTTTTATGTGGTTTCCAACTTATTAAAATAATGCTTCACTCTTGGACATCAGTCAATCTTTCCACACATCAGTTGCCTTCTAGAAATGGAATACTGATTTAAAAAAGTGCCCCAGTTTGCACCTCTGGGAGATGTCTTGCTATTATTGGCGTAGCTTCTTCCTAAACATATATGATGGCTGGAATATATCCCCAATGACTTTGAAAAGTGCTATATAAATTTACTATTTATAGTATCCAGTGCCGGGGTCCAGCCCTGGACGAACCTATACAGGTGGGCTAGATAACCTTCAGAGGAGTCCGTAAGCTGAAACACTCTTGTCACACCCAGGAATTTTTATTGCCTTGGAGCTGCACGTTTACTCCTTCTCCGAGAGAAACGGTTATGGGGGAGAGCCCCCCGTAAAGTCAGAGGTGTAGGTGAGAGCATGAAGCAGACTCTGGTTTGGGGGTTAGATGCTCAGGAACAGGGGGTTTCCTGAGGCTTGATCACACCTTTGCGAATGCCAAGCCTCCTTCCTCATGACCTTTGCCATGGGCGGAGTTCCTCACACTGGCCCCCGGCAATCCAGATAATCTTTGATTTTGTCAAAACACCACACAGATTCTCAGTGAAAGTTAAAATAAGTTCTCAGCCTCTTGTGATCTTGCTTTCTCCGTGTTCCACTGAACTTGCACAAGGCTGTCATTGGCCCTCTGGAATTGCAGCACCCAAAGCTTCCTTTCCTTCCTTGCCCCATGTACCATGTGACAGTAGGGATCTTGTGACCAGCTCTTAACTTGGGAGCTCCCACCTGTTCTCTCCTGGTGTTCCTCCTACCTCTGAACTGTATTGTCTTTCTGAGGTTGTGCAACCTCCCTTGTCTTCTCTTTTAAAAGTGCACATGCTTCCCTGAGTTTTCCCAGCCACCCACGTTGCCTCAGCTACCACTTCTACAATGACTCAAATTTCTCTTTCCAAAGAAAAAGTATTTTTGAACTTCAGAATCACACTTCCAATTGCTAATTAAGCATTTCCAATTGCTAATTAAGAGGAGCTGAATTGATCTTCTTTCTTCTCCACCCAAACCTTGAATGTTCTGTAATGTCATGATGATGGAATAACCGTTCTTCATAAGGTCCTAAATGGAAATCTGTGTATTTGTGATCTATAAATGAACCTGGATAACTTGAGGTACCATTTTCTTCCACTAATGGATTGAATCTTGTGTCAAATTCAGTTGACTTAAATTATGTATCAAGCCAGTGTCATTTGTTTGGGCATAGAAATTGGTCCTTAGATCAGAAACCTAAAATGTTTAAGTTCTAAACCTAAAAAGAGAGGGCCTTTAGAAAAACTATCTAGTCCACTTTGGTTTTTCTCATGTCATGTATAAGATCACTGAGGCCCATAGAGGAAGACTGATTTTGTCAAAACCATACAGCTCCCTGCTGGAAGTCTATCACCAAGAGACATACCCTAATCCAAATAACTGTGGTTTTTTCTGTGAACCCTGCTTCCTTCTGTGTGCACATTAAAATTATTCAGATATTAAAATGTTCTTATTAGTTGAGAAGGTTTTCAGTCTCTAAAGGAAGACAGTGTAGGATGATGGTTAACAACCTTTTAAAAACATTTACATGTTCATATTTTAGGCTTCAAAAATTGGAAATTTGTGAATGATCAAGAGTAACATGGGACTTCATTTCAGAAGTGTGGCATTTCTGCAAATGGGTGGTCTTGTAAAGTGACTTAAGTTTAAAAAGTTTGAGAAGACTGTTTTCTCTCTCACATAACAAACTGTTCCCAAATATTTTTGAAGTGATCTTTTTTGTATAAGTACACCTTTGATGATTTCCAGTTGCCTGTAAGATAAAGTCTAAGTTCTTACTCATATACAAAATACCTACCATCTACCCTTACTCTAGTGTAGTTTTATCTTGTCAGTCCTCTTTCCTCACACCAGGAACCTGCTCTAGTAACATTAATGTCTTTGCCATCTCCCAGAGTAACATTTCACACCCCACTAACGCTTGTCATGCTCGTCCCTTTATTTTTTATGTTTATTTTATTGAAGTAAAGTTGATTAATAATATTGTGTTAGTTTCAGGTGTACAACAGAGTAATTCAGTTATACATATACTTGTGTCTGGGTTTCCCTGCTGGCTCAGCAGTAAAGAATCTGCCTGCAATGCAGGAGAGCCGGGTTTGAGCCCTGGGTCAGGAAGATCCCCTAATGGAGGGTGTGGAAGCCCACTCCAATACTCTTGCCTGTAGAATCCCATAGACAGAGGAGCCCAACAGACTGCAGTCCATAGTCACACAGAATTGGACATGATTGAAGCAACAAAGTGGCAGCAGCAGCATATGTGTATCTATACTTTTTCAAATTATTTTTCAACTTAGATTATTATAGAGTGTTGAGCAGAGTTTCTTGTGCTTTATAGTCATTGTTGGTTATCTGTTGTAAATATAGCAGTGTGTACATGTCAAGCTCAAACTCCCAATCTGTCCCTCCCTCTCCCACTCTTCTCCCCTGGTAACCATAATTTTATTCTTTAAGTCTGTAAGTCTGTTTCTGTTTTCTAAATAAATTCATTTGCATCACTTATTTTTAGGTTCCTCATATAAGCAATATCATATAATATTTGTCTTTCATTGTCTGACTTAGTTCACTTAGTATGGTAATCTCCTGGTCCATCCACAGTATTGCAAATGGCATTATTTCATTCTTTTTAATGGCTGAATACTGTGAAGAAAGCTGAGTGGCAAAGAATTGATGTTTTTAAACTGTGGTATTGGAGAAGACTCTCTTGAGAGTCCCTTGGACTGCAAGGAGATCCAACCAGTCCATTCTAAAGGAGATCAGCTCTGGGTGTTCATTGGAAAGACTGATGCTAAAGCTGAAACTCCAATACTTTGGCCACCTCATGTGAAGAGTTGACTCACTGGAAAAGACCCTGATGCTGGGAGGGATTGGGGGCAGGAGGAGAAGGGGCTGACAGAGGAGGAGATGGCTGGATGGCATCACTGACTTGACAGACATGAGTTTGAGTGAACTCCGGGAGTTGGTGATGGACAAGGAGGCCTGTCATGCTGCAATTCATGGGATCGCAAAGAGTCGGACACGACTGAGCGACTGAACTGAACTGAACTGAATATTCCATTGTGTATATGTACCACATCTTTTTCCATTCATCTCTTGATGAACATTTAGGTTGCTTTCATATCTTGGCTATTGTAAATAGTACTGCAGTAAATACTGGGTGCATGTGTCCTTTGAACCATGCTTTTCTATGGATATATGCGCAGAAGTGGGATTGCTGGATCATATAACTCTATTTTTAGTTTCTTAAGGAAACTCCACATTGTTTTCCATAGTGGTTATACCAATTTACATTCCCACTAACAGTGTAGGAGGGTTCCTTTCCCTCCACACTCTGCAGCACTTGTTATTTGTAGACTTTTTAATGACGACCATTCTGACTGGTGTGGTACCTCATAGTTTTGATTTGCATTTCTCTAATAAGAGTGATGTTAAGCATCTTTTCATGTGCCTCTTGTCCATCTGTATTTCTCCTTCAGAGAAATGTCTATTTAGATCTTCTGCACATTTTTGATTGGGCTGTTTGTTTTCTTGATATTGAGCCTCATGAGTTATTTGTAAATTCTGGAGATTAATTCCTCGTCAGTCACATTGTTTGCAAACATTTTCTCCCATTTTTCCACTATGTGTTATACTTATCTCAGTACCATGCTGTGGGTATTATTGGCTCCATCTTTACAGATGAGGAAATATTAATACATTTTAAATTCTATAAAATTTAAAATAAACTACCGTAACATCTATTTTTATTATTTGCATTAATAAAGTTGTTACAATTTATAAATTTATTATATTTTTAAACTTTTAATTATTGTGCCTATTAAAAGCAATAGAAATGCATTTTTCTCAAGGTAAAAGTTAAGCATGAAATGTAAAAGAATAAAAATGAGATTAACTAACTGATAAACTAATAGAGATTAACTAACAGAAATGAGATATATATACTAACACAAAAGAAAGCGTAGAAGTACTTCCATAGGAAGACTATCTAGAAAGACAAATGGGTAAATAACACAGTAGTTAATTCAAAAAAGATAAATTTAAATGTCTAACAAATATATAAAAATGTTTATCTGAACTGTTTTCACAGTAATGCAAATTAAAACAATAACCAGTTTCATCCTGAGTTTGCAAGGAGATGTAAGATTGCGAACCTCGGTACCTATAGCAAGTTCAAGGTTGCAGATATGTATTGATAATTCCCAACTACTTGAGTTTCAATCTATCCTTCTGTTTTATTTTCCCCATACTATAGTTCTATCTTAAAAATACTGGGGTTTGTTGTTGTTGTTTTTCAGTCTCCAGGGAACTTTGTTACTATTCCTTGAGAGTCTAAAAGTACCCTAGGTTTTCACAAAACCAAAACTCCCAAGACATAGAAAAAAAAAAACGTTATCTTTTAAATGAGTGAAAATGAGAAAACATAAAGATGACAGCTGACTTGGGAATGCCATGTAAAGACTTATAAAACAAATAGCATAGAAAAAATACTAGTGGCTCAGATGGTAGAGCATCTGCCTACAATGTGGGAGACTCGGGTTCAGTCCCTGGATTGGGAAGATCTTCTGGAGAAGGAAATGGCAACCCACTCCAGTATTCTTGCCTGGAAAATCCCATGGATGGAGGAGCCTGATAGGTTACAGTCCATGGGTTTGCAAAGGGTCAGACACGACTGAGCGACTTCACTTCACTTTCTCAGTCTCATGCTCTGGTTTATATTTCACTATGACAGTAATAAAGATAAGACCTTCAGATAGAAATAACTTACATCATGTTCAATAGAAGGACTTCATGGTGAATGATGATCGTGTTTTGGAGAGGTTGAGGGAAATAACATACATCAAGTTGAATTTTGTTTCTCTAAATTGGAGAAATGTCCAGAAGTCTGTTTAAATATGAGTTTCCAATAATTTAGCTCTACTATTGAAAAATATTTCTCCTAGTCGTGTAGAAATGATGACATCATGTGTCATTTCCAACTTAAAAATACCATGATGATATTTTTACCATCATTAATAGGCTAAATTTACCTCCAACTTAAATGATTCACCATCAAATATTGTTCACATAATTTTTAGTATAGTCTGAGTGATTTAATTAAACCATCTCCATGAACCTAATTGTCTCTAGATTGTTCTTTCTTTTATTAAGAAATTGTGTGAAATAAAAACATAAGATCTGAGTACATTTTGGGTTATTTTTATTTCACTCTACTCATTTTCACAGTCCTGATAACAACTGATTAAAAAAGTAGAACTGAACACTAATTTTAGTACAATAAAATCTGACAATTATAATCAATTTTATGAGGGATGATTTGGGCTGAATTAAGTTAAACTGATACAAGTAAGTAGATAATGGAGTATTTATCTTTGTTGGAAGAGAAATCTAAGTCGGAAGACTTTCTGCTACTGCTGAGAAGTTTCAACCAGGATGCCACCAGTCACAACGGACCATTATGTTTCTAATTACCCTTATTAATAGAAGAGAAAAAGAAGCCCACAGTTTTCTCTGGAAAAATCTTAGACAACCTGCTGTTTCCAAATAAATGAGATGGTATTGGTCAGTACATTTTATATTTACAGTTTAGCTGCCATCATCAGAATAATGATAAACCAGCAAACTAGCAAAGCAAATGCAGTCAGGCATTTCTTTATGAGCAAAATGTGGATGTTACATTCTTAAAAGAGAAAAATGCACAAGCCAAATGTGTTCCTAGATGTATTTTGTTTTGTGTTGCTTTGATTCATTTTCTTTAATCTCAGAGTCTTAAATCTAAAATACCCACTTACCTGATGAACAATCTAATTTTATTAATGTGTCTATATTTTTGTCCATTGTAAATACTATAGCTTTTTTTCTTTTGTAAACTAGTAGCTCTGTTGAAACGAGCAGTGCTTCTTAGCAGAATATCAACACTTAGCATTCTATAGTTTTGAAGTCCTGCTGTTATGTTCAAAAAACATCCTCATGCATTTTACATCATATATCAAGAAGATTTCTCCACTTGGCAGAGCAATTTTCCAAATTCTCCAACCTTGAGTATTTCTGTGTAGGGCATTAGATTAAAAGCTCTCTCTCTCTCTCTCTCTCTCTCTCTCTCTCTCTCTCTCTTTCTCTCTGTCTGTGTGTGTTTGTGTGTGTGTGTGTGTGTTGTTCAGGATGAAGAGTGGGAGAGTATTTTTTCATTGAGTTATTCTTTGATATTGTCAACTGAAAAAATGCACAATGTGAAAGTTGTAAATTAAGTTTTATTGGAGGCAAAAAGAGGACAATAGCCCAGGAGACAGCCTCTGAGACAGCTCTGAGGAACTGCTCCACATAACAAAGAGGTAAGATGGGCTGTCACTCTGCTTATTTAACTTATATGCAGAGTACATCATGAGAAATGAAGGGCTAAATGAAGCACAAGCTGGAATCAAGATTGCCAGGAGAAATACCAATAACTTCAGATAGGCAGATGCCACCACCCTTATTGCAGAAAGCAAAGAGGAACTGAAGAGCTTCTTAAGGAAAGCGAAACAGGAGAGTGAAAAAGCTGGATTAAAATTCAATAGTGAGAAAATTAAGATTTTGGCATCTGGTCACATCACTTCATGGCAAATAGATGGGGAGACAATGGAAACAGTGAGAGAGTTTATTTTCTTGGGCTCCAAAATCACTGCAGATGATGACTGCAAGCCATGAAATTAAAAGACGCTTGCTCCTTGGAAGAAAAGCTATGACCAATCTAGACAGCATATTAAAAAGCAGAGACATTACTTTTCAGACAAAGGTCTGTCTAGTCAAAGCTAAGTTTTTCCAGTAGCCTGTATTGATGTGAGAGTTGGTCTATAAAGAAGGTGAGTGCCAAAGAATTGATGCTTTTGAACTATGGTGTTGGAGAAGACTCTTGAGAGTCCCTTGGACAGCAAGGAGATCCAGCCAGTCCATCCTAAAGGAAATCAGTCCTAACTATTCATTGGAAGGGCTGATGCTGAAGCTGAAGCTCCAATACTTTGGCCACCTGATGAGAACTGACTCAATGGAAAAGACCTGGATGCTGGGAAAGTTTGAAGGCAGGAGGGGAAGGGGACGAGAGAGGATGAGATGGTTAGATGGTATCACCGACTCGACGGACATGAGTTTGAGCAAGCTCTGGAAGTTGGTGATGGACAGGGAAGCCTGGTGTGCTGCAGTCCATGGGGTCACAAAGAGTCAGACACAACTGAGTGACTGAACTGAACTGAAGGTGGGGTGTATATATGTGTTTTTAGTGAAGGAGGACACATGGAATCAAGCACACATTTTGGCAGAAGGTTGTTGCTGGTTACAAGGAGGAAATGTCTTGTTAACAATTTTAGTGCTCTTCTAGATATGAGAAGATGCAAGAAATTGAGCTCATAAAATCTCCTGAAAAATATCTATCTGAAGGCTTGGTCTGCCAACTTTTCCCAGGACACAGAATGCCTCATTCCTGACCTCCACCCTGAACTTACTTCAGCATGTGTTTGAAGGTCAGCAAATGCAGTGGATAGTGACTTAAACCTTGTAGAGACAGAGGGCAAGTGATAATTTTTAGTCGGCAATATTATCCAATGACCTAAATTTTCATATTCTACTCTGATTATTTTTGTTCTTCAGTTTATCTGTCATTTACTATTCCTGTTTTGGATTTCCATTTCAGTTACATTTATTCTAAGCCTCATACTTTTACTGGCTTAAAAGTAACTAGAAAATATTACCTGATATCAAGAGAATAAGCAATTTAGGAAGATGAGAAGACAGGTCAGGCCATTGTCAAAGAGATACTGCAACAGACAGACAAGAAAGACTTTATATTATAAAGGCAAGGATGACTAATTCAAGACTATTGCAATAATAGGGGAAAGAAATCGATCTAACTCCCTAGACGGAAAGCCGGAGGATTTTCAAATGCTAGTGCTAGCTAATGGAAAATATTGGAGGACCATAGGGGTGAAATAATGGAGAAGTTTGGTTACAGTGTTTAGGTCATTTGTGTTTGTTAATTGGCATTTATCAAATTTGGGCTCCTACCCTCCTGCAGAAGTCATAAAATCTGGGTGATAGGGGTGGTATCTTTCTTGATGATTACATTTCAAGGGATGGCTCCCAGGTCTTTGCAAAAGATATTCCTGAGTTTTAGAAGACTTATATCTTGAAGAGGCAGAGACAGAAATTATAGTTGCAAGTTTCTAAAGTGACTGTTCTATGAAAAGGCAAGTCAGGAGCCCACAGTGAGGAAGAAACCTTTCTTAAGTTTAGTCAAGCTGAGGGGAATGTTAAGGCCCTCTGAGTCAACATGATACTAGGAAAGTTCCAGACAATCAGACAAGAGATAGTAAACTAATAGTTAACTTGATATTTTCTAGACAGGCAATGTTATAAGCACAGGTAATAAAATCAAATTCAGACTGCAACTTTAATAAGCATCCTTCTGACCCTGATGTGAAATCCACAGTAGTACATCAAATCATTTTACTCATTCTTTTTATAATACCTGAGTCAACTGAGTTAACACTGCTGTTTCAGTTTCTGATTTGTCTTTGATCGTGGATTATTTGATTCAATTTGACATTCCTTTGAAGAATCTTCTACCTGATTGTAGCATGTAGATAGCCAGTTTCCATTCTTGGCTTTTTCTCACACAGCACACACAGTCACACATACAGTTCAGCTTCATGGAGGATGTATGCATCCTTTTTTCCCTCTTTGATATATAATTAGGCTCTTACATTTCATAAACAGTGTTTAATGTTTAAGATACTACCCAATATTGTTAACAGAGGTGAATATAATAATCCTAACCCTCTATAAATTAGAAATAAAAGAGGATAGAAGATATAATATGTGGACCTCTACTTATTCTTTTATGGCTTCTTAATATTTGGAAACTTATCTGTAACTGGATGGAATCCACTCCTGATTTGGAGATAGAAATGTGCCCATTGTCAGCCTTTTACATAGAAATAAGGTTATGTGCTTGGAGAAGGCAATGGCACCCTATTCTAGTACTCTTGCCTGGAAAATCCTATGGACGGAGAAGCCTGGTAGGCTGCCGTCCATGGGGTCACTAAGAGTCGGACACCACTGAGCGACTTCACTTTCACTTTTCACTTTCATGCATTGGAGAGGGAAATGGCAACCCACTCCAGTGTTCTTGCCTGGAGAATCCCAGAGACCGGGGAGCCTGGTGGGCTGCCGTCTATGGGGTTGCACAGAGTCGGACACAACGGAAGTGACTTAGCAGCAGCAGCAGCAGAGGTCATGTGCTAGATGAAACTGGAATCGTTATCTTATTGATTATGATATCTTAACCTTGGAAGTTAGTAGATATTCAAAAAGATGTTTAGTCTTATTCCAAAGTCTGAGCCCTAACCAAAACTCCTGTGTGTTCCTGGTAGAGTATTTCTTTAGATCAACCTTATCTCTAAGTTCTTGCCCACCAAACTCACCCTCACTAACATTTCACTTTCCATGGCTGTTCTTTCCAGGTCAGCCTAGATATGGAACTCAAACTTTACTCCTTGGTGTTCTTAGGAATTTCTCACATAAGGAATTACCAGGCCATATGTTAACAGAATTTATTGACGGTTTGGGCAATATAAGACGTGTGTGTGTGTGTGTGTGTGTGTGTGTGTGTGTGTGTAGAAATTTAAAATATTATCTTCACTTTTGGAATTACTCTGGTGACTTTGACATCAGTGTGTTTTCATAGGCTCAATCATCATTTGCCTATTCTTTTCTCTTCCTTACATTTATCTTCATTCCTTATGCAGAGCAGTTTAGCTTTCCTTTTTTTTTTTTTATGATCTCCTTAAAACAAAAACAAACAAACAAAAAAGTAAAACTCCTAAGACCTTACTTTTTACAACCAAACAGAATCATCCTGATATTTCCCTGAATATAAACATTTTCATGAAAAATCTGTTGCCACCTGTTAAAATAACTCTTCTATCTCATTCACCATTTTATATTCTATCTTATTAAGATCTGAGATGTCATGTTCAACATTGTTTAAGCTCATTTCAAATTAATTATAACTAAAAGTTAAATTGCTACCTAGGAAGTTATGTGAAAATATTTGTCATTTATTTGGTGTACACCTTTGCCTACCACTGAGCTAACCAAGAAACATAATAGTCCAAGTTCATTCTCTTAAGGCCAAGAACAGAGATTTAATCTAACCCTCTCTTCTTTCCTGAATTCTATATTTCTTGAATGTATCAGACACCACATTCCCCTCTTCACTTAAACATGATTTCATAACCTTTTATATTTCTCACATTCAGTCATTCATTCAATGAGGTCATTTACTTTGTATATCAAGATAACAATAGAACACAAGTGCAGCTCAGATCAAATAAACCATAAAATGTATAGTAAAATTTCATATGGTTAAAATGTGCTGATAAAATAAGGCAGGATATTGGATAAAGTGAAGGGAAGGTGATAGCTGTTTTAGACAGTATGATCAAGCCTTCTGTAGGCATGTATATCAATATTTGAGGAGATTTGAATTATGAGAATCCAGCTATGAAAGTATCTAAGGAAATACATACCAAGTAAAGAAAAGGGCAGAAGTCAAAGCCCAAAAGTAGGGCTTGGCTAAACACACTTAGGAATGGCAAGGGAAACAAAACAAAGCAAAACAAAATCATAAGTTTGACTAAATTACAAAAAACAGGAAGGAGAATAGGAGGACCTGAAGTCAGAGGTTGGCAGGAATGGAAGGCCTGGAGGTCCAGATATGAAATTTGGATTTTTTTCTAAATCACACTGGGGAGTATTTTTCTTAATGGGGTATAATTTTATCTGACTTGTTCTTTTCTTAAATCACTTTGCGGTGTGGAGATTAGATTTTATATTAGTTATTTTGAAACTTAAAGAGTCATCTTAAAACTATTGGTATAGTATCTCCAGATTACCTTCTGGGCTAACAATTTATTCAGTTTGTGTTTCTTGAATACTTACTGTTTTCCTGGCACTGGACAGGACCTGGAGATTCAACAGTGACAGGGATATGAACGAGAACACACAGCCTCATAAAAAAAAGTTTTATTCTGTTTTCCATAGACAGTTACTATTGTTCACATGTTCTGCATTCCTGGAATCATTATGACCTATTTTTGGAACTTGGATGATATCTGTTTTTAGTGCTATGCTGTATTCCTCCATCCACTTTGTACAAAATAAATGTTTAAGAATGTATTTTGCATTTTCATCATATTCTTGGATTATTTTCAATTTTGTACATTGTCCACATTCACTTTAGAAGAAAAACTGAATTCATTGTAGGACATAGAAAAATAATAGCACCAGTATAACACTTTTTCCTCTTAGGAGTGCTATCTAAGTTAATTCAAAGTTAGAAATATATTAAGTGAACTAGGAAAATACCTATAATGCTAGATCACAGAACAAGTTTTGTGCTCTGTGTTGGGTCATTTCTAGCTCTTCCCCATATTGAACTGCAAAGGGTAGATTGCACCTCAGGCTGTCAGTCAAATGCCTGATTACCTGTGGATGTTGCCTGACCTTGAGGAGCTGGGTGATGAAGATGAGGGAAATTTTTGAGCAGAACACTGGAAAAAAATCCAAAACACCAATTTTCTGTTGAAGTTGAATCTCAGCATGAGGCTAGAGCTTTCTCTGCACTTGTGACCATTTGTGTTGCTTCCCCTCCTCCCTCCTCTCTTCATTAGACTTTAAAATGTTAAAGTTTTTTCTTTGTTTCTTTATCTCACAATCTCCTAGGCCCTCTGTTTTATCTGTATTTTTTTCCCCTGCTCTATTCTGTATTCCCCATACTAAAGATATACTTGCATTAAACAAGAGCCTCTAAAGGACTCTGTCTTTGAAAATCCATTTTGAAGTTGAAAGCAAGGCAAAGCAGCTCTCTGAATTTCCTTTCCCCTCGGGGCCAAGAATGTTGTTCAATAAATATTCTCCTCCTTTTGAAAGAATTAGCATTCTGACCATTGAACATTTGGGAAACAATTATACATGGTGTCTTACAGATCCAGCTTCACTATAGACTAAGTGCTGGTTAATGGAAGTATCTTAGACCCTCTCTTACCTTTTTAAAAAGGATTGTTTATGATCATAAAAATAGCCCAAGTGTTGTTATGGATATCCTTCAGGTTTCACATGTAATATGCATTCTTTTCGTTCCTGCAACAAGGTTCCACACACAGAGGAAACAGCATTTGTAAAAACAAGAAGTCAAGAGATAGTGTAAAGTTTGAGCGTGAAAGAAAAAAAAAAAAACAGCTCAAAAGGTTTTTGTACTTTAGAGGTATGTACATGGCAGACCCTTGTGCCTTTCTGATGGCGTTAGACTTTAGAAAGCAAAGGATTTCTGGTAGGGGTGAACTGGAAAGGACAAGGAAACAATTCCAAAACTCCAGTTAAGAAGTGATGAGATTTTTGGCTACAGTCAGTGTTATACCCAGAGTCCGAGTCCCCAAAACTGAGAGAATAAGACGTCCACAGCAATGCAAAAGCATAAAGGGGTTTATTACTAACTCCAGCCAGGACCCATGTTTCATCCAGCACAGTGGAATCTGACAAAGGCCCCAAGCTCTGAATCACATATACTTTTATACAGACGGTTCTTTGTTTCTGTAACAGCATAGCTGATTGGTTAAACCGTACGCGCGGGACTTTTAAACCTCGCATCCCTATCCGGATTGGCTCAGGTCTGGCGCGGGCGGGGGGCTACAGGGATTTTTTTCCTGATTGGTCGAGCTACACTGCCTGCAGGAGTTCCCAGAGCCTCAGCTTTTCTCAGGCCTAGCCCGCCCCTTAGAGCCTGTCCTGGCTTCAGTTTGGTCCTAACAGTCAGCAATGGAGGGGCAGGGAATTATTGAGAGATGATTAAGGGATGGAATACAGGACTTGTTGGATAATCAGAAGAGGAAGGAAGAAATCCACAGTTCCTTGTTTAGGTATCCGACACCTGTAGTGCTTATCACTGAGGCAAAACATGTGGATGAAAGACCACTTGGAGGAAAAACTATGAATTCTGTTTAAGCCATTTTGAGATTGAGGCAACAGGTGCTGGTTATCAGACAAGAAGTCAGTGAAAACAACGTGGTTCTCATAAACATACATAGAGTCAAAAAGTATATTGGCTCATGAAAGCTTCACACTTTCTCTTTGTAGAAAGATATTTTTATGTAAAAACGCTATTTATGTTTACCACCATTTCCCCAGTTTATTCTCTGAAGAAATGTCACACTTACAGACATTCTGTTCACATATTCCACAAACACTTTATTATGAATCCATTAGGATATATATTTGCAAATATTTAGTTTCACTCTGTTTTATCCCTTAGGCAATGTCATGCACGTATTGCTGCAAACAGAGTAGTGAAGCAAGAATGGAATGGCATTATCTTGCTAGTTACCAAGTCTGTCGATTGTTCCTTGTCAGTTCCTCTCAATTCCTCTCAAGAAAGAGTCCTTTCTTCACTCTTTGCATTATCACTGTCATAAAACAGGCTCCTAGTCATTTCCTGCTTGAGATACCTTTATCAAAGTTCTTAATAGAAACTGATTCTCATGATTTAGATAGAAAATGAATTTATTGAAGGACTGTTTGGTAGCTTACAGAATGACAAGGAAGTTGGGAAAACCAGGCTTGGAAAATAAGAAAGTGAGTTTTCATAGCCAGAACCCCAACCTGAGTCATCACACATGAACAGGCCAAGGAAGACACTGTTCTCTGGCCAAACTGCCATGGCTGCCCCTACAGCTAGCTGTGACAGTTTCGTCCATCACTAAAATAAATTCTTCACAGTTGCTGCTTCTTTGCACCACTAGTTCCAGATTCAAAATCCCAGGTGGTTGTGTCTGACTGCCCAAACCTGGATTAAAAACAGGCCCATGCCCTAATTTCCAAGCTTCAAGGAAGGCAAGCATGTAGGCTTTTCAATCGCTGGAGTTGGATATAGCACCCACCTCCTGCTAAGATTCGATCTGTGGAGAATCATCCAAAAATAGGAAAGAAGGTCTAAATCAGGGCAGCCACAGAAATGCAGGTGTCCTTTTGAATATAACCAGCTTACCTCCTGGCTCTAAACATTCATTTCTGAATTTTATTTGAAGCATTGTGCTAGACATGTGCTGGGTACTAATGATGGAAAAACCAAGAGTGCAAGTACCTGATTAGGGCTTTCCAATTACATCTATTATGGTGTTCCTCCTCTTAGACACTACAGAAGTTTCCAATTAACCTAGAAATCAAAAATATTCTATCAATTTATATACATTACACACACAACCTTTTCTCATTAGCTAACATAAATACTCTTTTCCAACTATGATAATTAACTTACAGTTTATGTACTTTCCTGTGTTCATTCTCTGCAGAACTAGTCATCATCCCACTTACCTCTCCACTGCCCATGCCTGAAGTCATCTTATTTTTAACCCCCAAGTAGCACCCCACTTCTATTCTTTGCTTGCTTTGTGTTTCTACTTGAAAATAAATGAGAGTCATGAGCTACATGAAGGCACATTGTTTATTATGAAATTACACAGTATTTATCTATATCAATTCACACCTGCACCTTCATTCATAAATACTCTTTATGGATCTATTTCTGTTTTTAAATGTAAATGTTTTTACCTTTCTATGTAGATTGTAAATTATTCCGAGACAAGGATCTTATCTGCTGCCATCTCCTCTGCCATATCTAACATGTTAAAAACAGAATATATACTATGTATTTGTGGAACAGCTGAGCAGATGTCTGGCCAGTTTCAGCTCTCACCACACACTTCCAAGGCATTTAAGATCTTGGGATTTAGCATCTGAAACTTTGTTTTGGCCTTTTCCATAGTCTGTAACTCCAGGTAAATTCTGCTGATCATTGTACAAAGTACGAGCTTCACATCACAATGAGAACCAGCCAAGGATAACCTGGTATGAATTCACTGCCATCACTAGAGATTTACCTGACACGAGTGCCCAGGTGATGCCAGTGATGTCATCTTCATGGAGGAAAAATGGCTTCATTATAAATCAGAAGAGTAAATTTCTGTACTACACCATATAATCCTTTCATGCTTTGCAAATCTAAAACTGAAAAGAAATGGGGCTCATTTAAGAATCTGCTTATTTTGTCATTGTCACAGACTGACATTAATTGGATAGTGAATTTGCAGAAATCCCTTGTGAACGCAAACAAAATGTGCCTTTTGTGATTTAAGCAAAAAACAGATGCCTGTTTCTCACACAAAGTTCCTTTCCTGTGTTGTCAGAGCAGTACTTTTTGACAGAGTAAGTTTTGGCAGATGGCATTACTATTCAAATAAATTGGAATAGGCTTCCAAGTGCATCCACATTTTCTTGTCACGTGAATGCCAGAAAAATGTTTAAAGTTTCTAATGTTTCTGAATGTCCTCATTATTGCATAAATATCAAAGATTAAATTATGACTCTAATGTTAGCTAAGATACGTGTGTTGATATCTTTCTGTCCAACCAAAGCTGACATTCACTGTATCGCACAACAAGGGAATGCAGTATGAAAGGATTTGAAAATATTGAACTTAGACTCTTACTGAAGAGCAATGTGAAAATTACTTCAGAGTCATGGGGCATTCCTCAAAAAAGATGGATACACACATGCCAAATCTTTCCCTTCATATTTTCTTACCAACATTTAGAACAGTGGGAGTCCCAAGAAAGGCTGTCCAGAAAGGAATCTTTTAAAGTCCAAGGGATTCCAGGACTACCACCTCCCACCCTCATCAAAAATAATTTTAGTTGTGACATTGCACTTTAAGCAGTTAAATAGTATCCCCTACAAAGAAGAAATGGCAATGCACTCTAGTATTCTCGCCCAGAAAAATCCCATGGAGAGAAGCCTGGCAGACTACAGTTCATGGAGTTGCAGGACATGACTGAGCACACAAATAGGGTTGTTAGGAGGATCAAAAGGATGATACTTAAAGCACTAAGCACAGTGTCTTATACATATTCTCTCTATATTGTATAATTATAGCTAATTTTAGTGCTTTGATGATACTTAGTAACTGAGATAAGGCTGGAAGTGTTATAACTTTGGCTACAAAAAATTTTCAAGATAACATCCTGAGATACTAAGATAGGAACATAAATAGCATTGAAATTAAATGCCATTTTTTTCAATATAAGGTAAACTCTCCTCAGTAAGAAACGTTTCAGGTAATGTTGACTCATCTTTTAGGGCACAGCACAAGGGGCAGTTCTCTATAAAGCATCTGCTGTCTACTGCAGCTGCTGCTATAAATGGCTAGCCCTTCATTTGAGAGCACCTGGGCATACTTCTACTATCACATGCCCCCCCAAAATCTATGTTACTGAAAGCAATACAACTAAGATTTCAATACCTATTTTTCATATTCATTACTAAAACAGTTCTTTAATCCCTGTGTGATTCTCTAACATCTCTGTCATTCAATAACAAGGGAGGAAATGAGCTTTATGGAATGTTGCCCACAGCTTGTCCTTCTCCTTCCCCACCTCAGCCCAACACACCTCAAAATATCTGAAATATGGGGCAAAAATTCTCAACAGAAAAACATCTGACTAAAAACTGAGTTAACATTTGTTTAATAAATAACTAAAGTATTAACGACTTAGGAATCCAGCATTCGGCATGCTACCCAAATCTCTGAGACTGCTCTGCCGACAAAGGTGTAATTCCTTTAATAAATGCCTGTGATGAGCACCTCTTATTAGGTTTTGGAATAGAAAATGAGTGGGATACGCTCCCTGTCTTCACCTTTCTCAAAGAGAGAGAGAGAGAAAACAGATGATTAGAGCATAATCTTTAGAACTCAACAGAAGTCCCATTTTTTCCATGGTGTACCATACTTTCTCTCTCCATTGTTTTTTTCTTTTTCTTAGCTGCCCGTGGAGTCCTTTCCAGTCTGTCTTGTTACATCTGGTCCTACTGAGTTTTCTAACCCTCACCTCTCACTGTGGAACTTGGTGAATCACAGCAGTTTTAAAACCATCTAAGTTGTATATCTATTAGATTGCTGAGTATAATATGCTTATTTTTAACACTGATAAAGTAGCTTTCAGGTTAAAATTTTCCTTTTTCTAGCACCATAAATCTAAGACAGATTTGTCTTTTCTTTTCAGGTATTAGTTCTGAGTGACAGTAATCAATTGACCTTTGAGCAAAAATAGATTTTTTTAATCACTACAGTTTTATTAAAAGAAAAATGCCACTATTTCAAACAAAGGAATTTTCTAATGAAAATATCATTATTAACTTAATTAAACTTGTTATTTCAAAACTATATTTTTAGTTTTGATGTGGTTTTGATTTGCAAACTAAAGAAATAATTTCAAATATGCTTGTTAACTTTATATAATAAAGAGCCACACTGTAACATTTTATAAAGAGTAATTTATATGTATATTAATTAAGAATTATAAGCACACATAACTGTTTCTTTTCTGGCAGTTTTCTTTATGAACTCCAGTTGCATCCCTTTGTATTATGCAAAGTATCTTCTTCATAAATCAAGTCCCTTCTCCCATTTTTGAAGCTAGACTGCTATGCTGGCTCCCAGATATTTCTAATTAAATAGTCCTTTCCCAGACACCGACTCCATCCCTGCTTCGAATTCCCTGGATCCACCGGGGCTGGACCCCGACACTGCTAAATGTCGGAATTCTCATTCTGAAGCCTTCAAGCCAACTTTACACAGGAAGAAAATAATAGATAGGATCCCCTACTTAATAATTTTCAATCCTCGTTTTTCATGCCCAGTTTTATAAGTTTTTTCCCATACTTCAAATAATTTTGAAAAATCTTCTTCTTCAAATATTTATGAGGCAAAAAGGCTAATGATTTTTTACCCTCCACACACTCTAAATATGGACCCATCGTTACTCCATTGAGTCCTGCCATCGCTGCCATCGCTGCCATTATAGTTACTACTGATGATGATGGCAGAGCAACAACAACATCGAGAGCAGGCATAGTAAAACCTCACATTTATTGAGCACCAAGCAGGTCAGGCACTCTACATTTCTATTCCTTATAACATCATGCAGGATAAAGAAACTGAGGTTTACCTAAGAAAACCCAAAATTCAAATCAGTTTTATCTGATTCCAAAGCCTACAGTAATTCTATCAAATATATTTGCTTAAATATTGATACATGATTTTAGTTTAGTGCTAGCATAGCAAGGTTGGTATTTGTAAACTACAACTCATATATAAGAAAAGAAAGATTTTTATTTTAATTTTATGTAACCTCATTTGCATTGTCTCCTTCATTATTTTTAATGGAGGGTGAAGAAATTTAAACTTTCTAATTAAAGGTGGTCTTTTTTTGTTTGTTTGTTTTTCTTGTCCCTTTTAATTCAAAACATTTATTTGGGAGATGGCAGGGTGGCAATAGCCTGTTAATATTAATTAGGTTCAGATTTCCTATCATTTTTTTTTCACAGTAGGTCTCTCCTCTCCTCTTGGATCCAAGGTAGTAGATGAACATGTATCTCTATGGCAACAAGGGCTGGTCTGTGGTAGGCCTGCTGTTCTCTGCTGCAGGATGCCTTGGGAAAAGTGAAAATGTTAGTCACTAAGTCATGTCTGATTCTTTGTGACCCTGTGGACTGTAGCTCACCGGCCTCCTCTGTCCACGGGATTTTCCAGGCAAGAAAACTGGAGTCTGCAGCCATTTTCTTCTCCAGGGATTCTTCCCAACCCATGCATCAAACCAGGGTCTCCTGCATTGCAGACATATTTTTTTTTACTGTCTGAGTCACCAGGGAAGCCCAGGATGGCTTATACCTACTCAGATTACGGTCCTTGCCTTTGTCTAGAGCTCCAAGAACTCTATACCCTGAATCTTTTCTCCCAGGGCTTTGCACCAACAAGCCCTACTCCCAACCTTATGACATGGAAGTCATTCATTGATTTTTTGACCCTTTCTCTTTATAGTCCCTTTGACCAGGCCTAAATCTCCTAAAATACATGATTGCTTAAATAGATGGAGAGTTACACACAGGGAAATGTGTATGTTAATATGTTTTAAAAACTATTGTCATTGCTTATTCTTGCTCTCTGTACTATATGCCCTGTGTATATCGGAGTTGATTCTGAAAGTTTTAGAGAATCTCGGGGTACATATGAAATGTAGCCTAACACCTTGACCCAATTATCATAAAATGATGTTTTAACTAGTGATGCTCTCGAACAAATCAGTATTTTCAGTGTTTTTTGCCTCTGAAGGACATTAGAGGTTAGAGATTATGTGATTCCCTCCTCTAGACCATGTGGCCCTCTAGAGCTCCCTGTGTACTTTGTCTGCACATACCACTGCTGTTGAATAGTTTGAATTTTTACATGTAGAGTCTTACAAAAGTGGCTAAGTCCTACATCATATCACATTGTCACAGCTCACATGATTTACACACAGTCCAGTTGTTACCATGGGTACAAATCATAGCTCCACTTGGACCTTTAATGTTTCCTGAAAGCCTGGCATGTGAGTTAGAAACGCCTGCAGGGCAGCCTAATTTGTGGGATTGACTGGCTCTTTACATGCCAAGTAACCCAAACTGAGACAGACTTTGACAGCTTTATACGGGTAATATTTTTCACTGAGTTGAAGTGCTCTCCAAGAATTTCCCCCATGTTTTAGGCATCTCAATACCTTGCAGACACAGCAGGCATCATGTTTTCTATTCCGGGCCTTTTTATATTTTGCAGTTTTACTTACTGTGGACAACATTAGGAAATCTCACCCTCAGCTGTTTTCCATGTTCCTTTGTTTCCTTCTGCCAGGAAACAAAGCAGTAATGTAGTTCATGCTCTTCATTCCAAATTCTCTACTTGTTTTTAATGTTACTGTAGCATACCTCACTATCACATTTTATATCACGCAGGATTTTATGACTCATTAGGAAGCGATTTTGCTTCTCTGTTTCTCATATCTAATCCAGTCCTTCCACCTGAGAACACTGCGAAGATGGGACAAACCTGGATAGGTAAAGATTTGTATAAATCACAGCACCCAAATCACTGGAAAAAAATATTCTGCCCTCTTTTATTCTGGAAGCTTACTGATAGAAGTCATTGCCCTTTTGTGTGGGAAGGTCAGGAAATTCAGGATTTGTTCTAAAACTACCCCTTCCCTCTCTGAGTAAAATGCTGTATTTGAAGTGAATGCTTCTGATGCCAGCATAGTGTATATTAATAGACACTTTGTTGCTTTTTTAATATTTGCAGTATTATTATGATTCACAGTTCATTTCAATATAGCTGAAGGTGTACTTGTGACATTTATACCATTCTCTACACTATATTGCCAAGATGGCAGGGGTTGGGGTGGGGTGTGTGATTCCAACATCTCTGCTAGAGGATTCAGCTAAAATAGTTTCCACAGGAAATCATTTTGGTAAGGAGCATTTGGACAATCCTACGCACACATCTGGCTATATAAATATAATTAATGTCTGTATTTTGGCATTTCTGTCATTAAATCTTAATAGGCAGCATTAGTGCCTTAGTTTAACTCAAAATAGGAAATCAGACATCTTATTGTTTCAGTCACATACTGAATAGACAACCTCCTCTTCTTATGTCACAGAAAAAGTATTTCCCTGCTTTATCCTTCAAGTCTCATTACCTTTGACATTCTGTGATCTATCTGTGATAAGTACTGCTGAGAATTACACATTTTCTCTACCTGGAACAAGTATAAATCAGAGCACTATGGGCTTGGTCAGTTTGCCTATTCTGTTAATATTTAAAAACATTCCACAACACAGAGAGAAATTATGGAAGGTACCTATGTTTCCTGTCTCTCCCCAAAAGACACTGACAATTGGTATTTTATTAATTTTTCTTTTCAAGTGTGCTTTTCAAAAATGTCCATGAACTGATTCTTTGTTCTGCCAGAAAAACTCAGAGCTCAGGCAAACCAGGTAAAGTAGAGCATCTATGGCAACACTATATCACCCCAGTTTGACAGATGTCCAGCTTACTTGTCTATAAAGCATGAACGCCTTGTAGAATCCGTGAGTGTCATGGCAAAAACAAAATTTATGTTAGTGTTTAATGGCATGTAAAACTGTCATGATGCTTCTTACCCCACTGTTGTGGGAGATGCTTCAGACAGTACCATCATGCAGAGCTGGCGTGTCTTTCTGCACATTTTAGTTAGCAGCCCTGGGTTTGTGCTTGGTCTGATTTGTTTCACTGGTCAAAGTGGCATTTTAATTAAACAGTGTTCTGAGGCTACATATTAAGTAGAAAATGAAATTAGGGCATATTCCTATGTAGAATTCAGCTCATCTAATATAATAAACAAAGGTAAATTTTAAATTTCATTTTTCCGAGTCCTTACTGTATTGATGTTCAATAATTAGTTGTCCCTAGAGACTTTCATGCCTTGGAGAAGGAAATGGCAACCCACTCCAGTGTTCTTGCCTGGAGAATCCCAGGGACAGGGGAGTCTGGTAGGCTGCCATCTCTGGGGTCGCACAGAATCAGACACGACTGAAGCGAATTAGCAGCAGCAGCAGCAGAGATTTTAAACAGTAGAATGTTCTTGTATTGGAGAAGGCAATGGCACCCCACTGCAGTACTCTTGCCTGGAAAATCCCATGGGCAGAGTAGCCTGGTTGGCTGCAGTCCATAGGATCGCTAAGAGTCGGACACGACTGAGCAACTTCACTTTCACTTTTCACTTTTCACTTTCATGCATTGGAGAAGGAAATGGCAACCCACTCCAGTGTTCTTGCCTGGAGAATCCCAGGGACAGGGGAGCGTGGTGGGCTGCCGTCTATGGGGTCGCACAGAGTTGGACACAACTGAAGCAACTTAGCAGCAGTAGCAGCATGTTCTTGTATATAGTCAATTCGTTAAATTTTAAAAGACTGCTCTGCTAGAGCAATGACATCCATTGTATGAATTCTTCCCAGAATACTCAATTGACAAATGTGTTGATGACTTGTTGCATTAGGATTATTTAAATCAGTCATAATGAATTATACCCATGAAATGTAGCATCCCATAATTCCAAGCTTTTCAAAAATCACCTAAGGCTTTAGGTAGAGTGAGATATGCACATACTTCTCCCAGTAGCGTATATATAAATTGTAATGAATTAATAATTAGTGAAAATATTTGTTTAAAGACTGGCTTTGCCTGAAGCCATCAGCTCCATGGATTTTGAGACATATCCCTATAGCTTCACAACCTAGTTTGTTGCCTCCCTCAAAGCAGATGAGCAATAACTTTTCTTGAATTAAAAAAACAGAGGTTCATAAATGTATTACACTATAAGAGATACATTAAGTAATACCATCAGTGATAAATTGAAATTTCTCTTAATTTAATATATCCGGATCTTATCAAGAATGTTTTCAACCACAAAACCATCAAATATACTATTGAAAGCCTATCATTTTGGGGGCATAAGAAAATAGCAGTCACAACAGCCTCAAAACCATGGCAAGATGTGTCTATTTATCTCAGTCATTTCTCCTAAATCTTTAAGATCTTCATTGATAAGACAAAGTGGAGAATTAAAGCAATTTTTTAAAGTTTTTCTTCTATAACCTATCCAGATCTTCATCTTGACTCCATGGAAAGTGATGGTTAAACAATTTTTAAATTTTTCATCATTTATCAATACTTACTTTGAGTCAATAAATAAAATATAGACACTGTGCATTATAGAAGAGCGTGTTATATGCTTAAGTCTTAGTCATTGCACCCATCTGACCTCCCCAGTTGGAGGTGCCCCACTGAGAAAACTGTAGAATAGACTGAACTCTTTATGGGGGAAATACAACAACCTAAGAAAGAAGAACTGTACAAAAAAGATCTTCATGACCCAGATAATCATGATGATGTGATCACTCATCTAGAGCCAGACATCTTGGAAAGTGAAGTCAAGTGGGCCTTAGAAAGCATCACTACGAACAAAGCTAGTGGAGGTGATGGAATTCCAGTTGAGCTATTTCAAATCCTGAAAGATGATGCTGTGAAAGTGTTGCACTCAATATGCCAGCAAATTTGGAAAACTCAGCAGTGGCCACAGGACTGGAAAAAGTCAGTTTTCATTCCAATCCCAAAGAAAGGCAATGCCAAAGAATGCTCAAACTACCGCACAATTGCACTCATCTCACATGCTAGTAAAGTAATGCTCAAAATTCTCCAAGACAGGCTTCAGCAATACGTGAACCGTGAACTTCCTGATGTTCAAGCTGGTTTTAGAAAAGGTAGAGGAACCAGAGATCAAATTGCCAACATCTGCTGGATCATGGAAAAAGCAAGAGAGTTCCAGAAAAACATTTATTTCTGCTTTATTGACTATGCCAAAGCCTTTGACTGTGTGGATCACAATAAACTGTGGAAAATTCTGAAAGAGATGGGAATACCAGACCACCTAACCTGCTTCTTGAGAAATCTGTATGCAGGACAGGAAGCAACAGTTAGAACTGGACATGGAACAGACTGGTTCCAAATAGGAAAAGGTGTACTTCAAGGCTGTATATTGTCACCCTGCTTATTTAACTTCTATGCAGAGTACATCATGAGAAACGCTGGGCTGGAAGAAACACAAGCTGAAATCAAGATTGCTGGGAGAAATATCAATAACCTCAGATATGCAGATGACACCACCCTTATGGCAGAAAGTGAAGAGGAGCTAAAAAACCTCTTGATGAAAATGAAAGAGGAGAGTGAAAAAGTTGGCTTAAAGCTCAACATTCAGAAAACTAAGATCATGGCATCTGGTCCCATCACTTCATGGGAAATAGATGGGGAAACAGTGGAAACAGTGTCTGACTTTATTTTTTGGAGCTCCAAAATCACTGCAGATGGTGATTGCAGCCATGAAATTAAAAGACACATACTCCTTGGAAGAAAAGTTATGACCAACCTAGATAGCATATTCAAAAGCAGAGACATTACTTTACCAACTAAGGTCCATCTAGTCAAGGCTATGGTTTTTCCAGTTGTCATGTATGGATATGAGAGTTGGACTGTGAAGAAGCCTGAGCGCCGAAGAATTGATGCTTTTGAACTGTGGTGTTGGAGAAGACTCTTGAGAGTCCCTTGGACTGCAAGGAGATCCAACCAGTCCATTCTGAAGATCAGCCCTGGGATTTCTTTGGAAGGAATGATGCTAAAGCTGAAACTCCAGTACTCTGGCCACCTCATGCGAAGAGTTGCCTCACTGGAAAAGACTCTGATGCTGGGAGGGATTGAGGGCAGGAGGAGAAGGGGATTACCGAGGATGAAATGGCTGGATGGTATCACCAACTCGATGGACGTGAGTCTGAGTGAACTCCGGGAGATGGTGATGAACAAGGAGGCCTGGCGTGCTGCAATTTATGGAGTCACAAAGAGTCGGACATGACTGAGCGACTGAAGTGAAGGAAGAAGAAGCTTTTCAGTCTGCAGCCTCCTACTCTGGATCCAACTTCTTCTGCAAGCTTTCCCTCTTACAAGCCCATAGACCAAGATTTAGGTACTGCTCTGTCTCTAAACAAGACCTTGCATCTTGAAGCAAAATCTCATTCTTGCTCCCACAAAGGCAGCAAAACTTGGATAGATTGTCCCCTGTGTGTGTGTGTGCTTAGTCGCTCAGTCATGTCTGATTCTTTGTGACCCCATGGACTGTAGCCTGCCAGGCTCCTCTGTTCTACTGCTGCAAAAAATACCTGTTTTCACTTTCCACATTTTTATAGGCTCCCTGCTGCAGTGACTTTACATTCCAAATGCCCAGTGTCCGTAATAGCACTAAGGCAGTTAGGATTATACGGAATGGCAGAGTCCCAGAATGAATGGAACCCACCTCAGCAGCCTCCGTAATGCCCGAAGGTCCCAGAGTGAAGGTCCTCTCCAGAGATCTGTGCCTTCCCCTCTGAATTATTAAATTCTAGTCTTCCCATAAGTCAGAGATTAATGTTTGCCCAGCCCCATAACTAACTCTTGAAACTTAGATATTGCAGCTTTTTTTGATCACGATGCTCCTAAACTCCTGACCCACTGGATTTCCCAATACAGAAGGTATGAGAACTGAGATAAATCAACCCCAAGACCCAGAAACCAATATCCTAATGCTTCCCATAAAGAAAGCATGCCAAATTGTGTGACATTATAAATACATTTGTTTACCTACTGGGTCTTTGCACAATGAAATGTTAGTCTATAATTTCTCTAAAATTTGAGTTTTTGGAGTGATTAGCAATTTCATATACAATTAGGGTCATTTGCCTTTTGTTTGTATTTAATTTGAGGGTTTTTCATATTAAAAAAATAATAAAGAAACATTGACATGGACTACAAAGAACTTTTCTCAAAAATGTCTTTCTTTTTCTTATCCCTTCAACTTGATCGTCTATGCTCATCTCTTACAGTTAAACAGTTTCTTTAGTTGGCGGTTCACCTTCTGGTGTACCTTTTCCAAAAGCATGAAAATCTTTTTATTTAGCAATACATTGCACAAGCCACCATGTATTACATTATAGATATTTCCTTCATTAGTTTCAGTGTTATATAGTATTACATCATGGGTGTGTGTACCATGTTCATTTAACCAGTCATCTTGCTTGGATATTTTGCTAGGAAAATAACACTGCAAGAAATAACCTTCTGTGTTTGATTTTGTGCATTGTTAAAGATGCAGCTTTAAAGAAATTTCTAAGAGATTGTTGAGTCAAAGAGTAAAGTATTTCTGGTTGTGTTAGTTGTTGCCAAATTCCTCTCAATAAGGGTTGCACGATACTGCCCATCCACCAGTACTGTAGGGGAGGGGTGCAATTCTTGCACAATCTTGCTTGCAGAATGTGTTGCCAAGCTTTTGAATTTTTGCTGATTTGAGAGCTGAGAAATTGTATCTCAATATAGTGTTAATTTGTTAAAGGAAGTTGGGCATCTTTTCATGTATAAAGGACATTTGTTTATACATTTTGTAAACTGCCTATTCCTAACTCTTACACATTTTTCTATCAAGTTAATGGACACAGGTTGTTTCCATATCTTGATTATTTTAAATAGTGCTGCAATGAATATGGTGGTGCCTATAACTTTTTGAATTAATGTTTTCACTTTCTTCAGGTAAATACTCAGAAATGGAATTGCTGGAACCTGCAATAGCTCAATGAGGACTCTCCAGACTATTTCTGTTAGTGGTTGTACCAATTTACATTATTACCAAAAATCCATGAGTTTTCACTATATATGTTACAAATATTTTCTCAGTTTATTATTTATCTTTTAATATTGATTATGGTGTTTCAGAGATTCTTTTTTGCTTTTGTATAGTCAGATTTGTCAAGTTTGAGTCAGGTTAATACAGCCTTTAATACAGGTCCGACTCTGTGCGACCCCATAGACGGCAGCCCAGCAGGCTCCCCCGTCCCTGGGATTCTCCAAGCAAGAACGCTGGAGTGGGTTGCCATTTCCTTCTCCAATGCATGAAAGTGAAAAGAGAGAGGGAAGTCGCTCAGTCGTGTCCGACCCTCAGCGACCCCATGGACTGCAGCCCACCAGGCTCCTCCATCCATGGGATTTTCCAGGCAAGAGTACTGGAGTGGGATGCCATTGCCTTCTCCGAATACAGCCTTTACTCACACTCAATTTATAAATAACCCTTAGTACTCATATTATTTTTCTCTGGGACCACTTTTCATAAATTATATTTTTCTAAGAAGTTATCCATTTAATTTAGATTTTCAATTTTTTTAGCATAGGTTTGTGCAGACTTGTGTTTAGATTGCTTCCTTTTTGTCACTCTTACTTTGTTGTATGTGAATATTAAAGCAATTATTTTGCTGACTTTTAAAAGAAACAGTGCTTCAATTAGTATTATTTATTTTTCCATTTTCTACTACATGAAGTTTTGCTTTTATCATTTACAGTCCTTTTTTTATATTTTGTTTTGTTTTTTTCCTTGGAGGGATTACTTTTTCTAGCTTTTTGAATTGAGAATCACTTTTATTTCTGTTCTTCCATATATGTATGTGTGTATGTGTGTATATATAGGTATATATATGTGTGTATATACACACACACTATAAAATTTCCTCTGATCACTGTTTCTTTTCTACAGATTTTGCTACTGTTTTCACTCTCAGCACTTTTAGAAATTCTACAATTTAAGTTTACATTTCCTCTCTGACACATGAGTGAGTTATTTAGAGTTTTTTTAAATTTCTAGATGAAAGTTCTTAGATTTTATGATTTTATTATTAATGTCTACATTTTACTGCATTAGGGCAAAGATTATTGTTTGTGTTATTTCTGCTTTGTAGAATTTAAGACTTGTAGTCTAATGTATAGACAGTTGTGGGGAATGACCCATGTGTAGTTGGCAAGAATATACATTCTGTTATTGGGGTATAAATAGAAAAAGAGATGAGAGAACCAAAAGATTTGCCTAATTAATTTTTCTGTATTTAGCTCTTATTTATCTTACTATTGTCAATTTTGACCTAACTTAAACTGGAGTAGTCTTAAGTATTTGTTGTTAGTGTATTTCTAGTTTTCTTTGTAACTCCTGTAATGACTATTTTGTGAAGACAATTTGTATTATTTTCCATGCAGATATTGAAACTAGTGTGCTTTCATTATGAATTGTGACTGTTACTGTTATAAAATAGGATTTCTTATCCTGGTTAATGCTTTTGACTTCAATCCTTGTACCAGGTCTGTAATCCCTGCTTCCTTTTTTATTTTTTTTTCCCCGTTTGTCTGGCATGTCTTTGCCCAGACCTTTCTATTTAGCCTTTCTTTATGAGCTAATTAGAAAATATGAACAAGAAAAGCAAATTGCATCCCTTAGTTTTCACTCTCTCCTACTGTTTTATGTTATATTTATTGACCATATCATGTTATACTGACTGTGTTTGTCTATATAGTCTTTTGTTTTGGAGGGGGAGCTATTTGTTTCTTTCTTTGGTATTTAATACAAGTCTGTATTTGTTCTAATGTTTGCCTTTATGCTGATATCTTTTATAAGGCCCTTGTTCTTTTGTTAGCTTTAAATGGTATTCTGTGACTCCTATTACCAAAGCAACCATAAGTGAGATCACTGGTCATTCTCTCCTTTTTAATATTCTCTTTTTTAATTGATTTATTTCAATAATATCTAAACATGTAATAGTTTCATATTATTCTGATGGCTCATGTGGTAAAGAATCTTCCTGCACTGCAGGAGACCCAGGTTCAGTGCCTTGGTTGGCAAGATCCCCTGGAGAAGGGAATGGCTACCCACTCCAGTATTCTTGCCTGGAGAATCCCCATGGACAGAGGAGCCTGGTGGGCTACAGCCCATGGGGTCACAAAGAGTTGGATGTGACTGAGTGACTAAAATATATGTGTTATTCTAACATCCTTACTCCTACCTTTGTTCTACACTTAGATCCACAATTAAATATCTTAGATGATACTGCTAGTCCTTGCTCTAGTTATCTCTTGGTTGAACTGTTTGGTTTAATTAAGATAAGTAGGCTTCTCTGGAAGGGTTCTTGAATTAAGTATTCCTTGAGTTCCTGCATATCATAAACTCATGTGTGAGTGTGCATGTGTGTATGTGTGCTTACACATATGCACACATTAATATTTTTGATTGGCTGGATTTAAAATCCTTCCTAAAGGAATTCAGTCCTGGGTGTTCATTGGAGGGACTGATGTTGAAGCTGAAACTCCAATACTTTGGCCACCTGATGCGGAGAGCTGACTCATTTGAAAAGACCCTGATGCTGGGAAAGATTGAGGGCAGGAGGAGAAGGAGACGACAGAGGATGAGATGGTTGGATGGTATCACCGACACAATGGACATGGGTTTGGGCGGACTCCGGGAGTTGGTGATGGACAGGGAGGCCTGGCGTGCTGCAGTTCATGGGATCGCAGAGTCAGACACACACAACTGAGTGACTGAACTGAACTGAAAACCCTTGGTTCACTAATTCTTTCAGACTCCTTACAATGCTGCTTCACTGTTGTCTAACTATGTGTATTATTCCTGAGATGTAAAACTTTGATTTTTTTTATTTTAAGGAACTTATCTTTTATCCAGTTTTCCTCTATATCTGAAGTCCAATGGCTAATTGATGTCTTACAATTGATTGTTCTAGGCCAGTGTTCAATATAGAGACGTATGTAGTAATTTTATTTCTGGAAATTCTTCTGGATTATAGTTTAAAATATTACTTCTATTTTTTTTATCCTTTATGTATTCCGATTATACATTTACTGGATTATCTTTGCCTGTCTTCTATATTAGTGACTTCTTTCTGATTCATTTTATCATTTATTTTATCTTGTTTTGCTTTCTTAGCTATCACTGTGTCTTTCCTCAGTGGTCCTTATTTTATTTCCAATTGACTTGATTCTCTCTTGGGCACCCAGTAATTTAGTTTTAATTTCAAAGCTTCTTTTTCTTACTTTGTATTCTATTTTAATCAACTCTTCTTTAGTATCTTTCTGTTGTTTATCCATTTCTGGTCACAACTTTTAAATTTCTAATTCAAAATGTTGTTTTGTCTTTATAAATGTTTGTTTGAAAATATCTTGAGATTTCATTACAGTTTTCTCATTTGTGTTTTTGTTATGTTTGAGGAAGGAGAGTGATTTTTATTAGAAATATTGCTTTGACTCTCATTTCTGATTTTGTATGGCAACTTGGGCTTCCCTTGTGGCTCAGCTGGTAAAGAATCTGCCTGCAATGCGGGAGACCTGGGTGCAATCCCTGGGTTGGGAAGATCCCTCGGAGAAGGGAAAGGCTACACACTCCAGTATTCTGGCCTGGAGAATTCCATGGACAGTCCATGGGATCGCAAAGAATTGGACATGGCATCACCGACTCGATGGACGTGAGTTTGAGTGAACTCCGGGAGATGGTGATGGACAGGGAGGCCTGGTGTGCTGCGATTCATGGGGTCGCAAAGAGTCAGACACGACTGAGAGACTGAACTGAGCTGAACGACTTTCACTTTCACTTTTCGCTTTCATTTTTCATGGCAACTTTGTAGGAATATTATCTACTTTGTATGTATTTTTATTTTTTTCCTGGACCAGCAATAACGATTTTATATAAGCAAAAATAAAAGATTTTGGTGTATTACTACATTCTTAGTTCATGAGCACCCTCTTCTGTTTATTTTGTGAAATACTAATGTTTTAGTAGATAACAACCTTTTTTTTTTTTTTTTTCCGGCGATAATGGTATGTCTTAAGATCTTGATTCTCTTTTTGTTTGTTTCTGCAAACACAACTTCTACCACACTTTTTTTCTATCATAACCAAATTTCCAAGGGCCATTTCCTCTATTGACTTCATTTCCGTCTTCTTCTTAAGAAGTACCTTCCTAAGACTCCATCTTTCATTCTTCTCACTTTCAAACTCCCTTTTTTTTCCATTTCCCAATAGCTGTGTTCTAATCAACAAGGCCTGTTAGCATTTTCCAATTCAGAACAGAAATTTGTCTTTCTGAGGGTGATTTTGTCTGTCTTTGCATCCCTGAGCTCCTTCTCCCTCTCTTTTTTGCTGCACTCTCCACCTGACTTTCTCATCCAGAATGAGCTCTTGAGTTGACTCTGATGCATTAGTGTTGTGTCTCCATTTAATGTACTTTTTCAGGTTCATAGCATTTTCTTTCTCTTAATTATGTTGTGGGCTTCCCTGGTGGCTCAGAGGTCAAGAATCCGCCTGCCAATACAGGAGACACAGGTTCGATCCCTGAGCCAGGAAGATCCCCTGGAGAAGGAAATGGCAACACAACCAGTATTCTTGCCTGGGAAATCCCATGATCAGAGAGTCCTGGTGGGCTACAGTCCATGGGGTTGCCAAGAGTCAGAAACAACTTAACAAGTGAACAACAACAATTATATTGTGGATATGGTGTCTGCATGGTTGTATTATTCTCTTACTGGATATTTCTTACTTTCCAAGTGGATAGGTTAAAATATAGATAGCAACCTTTACATTATAAGAGACCAGTATGTTTTTATAAAGAATTTTATGTGAATGGTGATCACAAATAGATAGATCAACAGATGGATTAATATAGACTTAAAGAAATTAAGATTCATAAAATTCAAATTTTCTAAATTTCATGAGTGACTGAACTGAAAGAAATTAAGAGGAAACTGGATATATGTATTTTGAAGTCCTAACATATTGTTGTTTCTAAAATCCTTCATTATGTCCAGACCTTTCTCTAGGAAATTTTTTTTAAAAGCTCACCTATTACATTCATCATTTTTTCACCTTCTAGTGCAGCTTGCAAACTTGGACCATATATAACCATATATAACCATATATAACTCTTTCTGAAGCTTTACCAGACAGAGTCCTTTTTTGGGTCATGCCTTTCTGCTGCCACTTCTGTTACTATCTCAAATAGGTTACTCTGCCATCTTTAAGTTAGCATTGCAAAGTGTGTGCATCTATATTTGATAGTCTTTTTCCAGGTCGAAAAGGGACCCTGAATATCCACATTATTGAGCATGTACTTGTTTATATAGTATCTGTTAGGAACAGCATATGCATTTTATTTTTTAAAAATCAGTCAGTTCAGTCACTCAGTTGTGTCCAACACATTGCGACCTCATGGACTGCAGCATGCCGGGCTTTCCTGTCCATCACCAACTCCCGGAGCTTGCTCAAACTCATGTCTGTCCAGTCAGTGATGCCATCCAACCATGTCATCCTCGGTCACCCCTTCTACTCCTGCCTTCAATCTTTCCCAGCATAAAGGTCTTTTCTAATGAGTCAGTTCTTAGGCCAAAGTATTGGAGTGTCAGCTTCAGCATCAGTCCTTCCAATGAAAATTCAGGACTGATTTCCTTTAGGATTGCCTGGTTGGATCTCCTTGCTGTCCAAGAGACTCTCAAGAATCTTCCCCAACACCACAGTTCAAAAGCATTAATTCTTCAGTGCTCATATTTCTTTCTTTATTGTTCAACTCTCACATCCGTACATGACTACTGGGCAAACCATAGCTTTGACTAGATAGACCTTTGTTGGCAAAGTAATACCTCTGCTTTTTAATATGTGGTCTAAGTTTGTCATACTTTTTTTTCCAGGAACAAGCATCTTTTAATTTCATGGCTGCAATCACCATCTGCAGTGATTTGGAGCCCCCAAAAAATAAAGTCTGTGACTGTACCATTGTTTCCCCATCTATTTGCCATGAAGGGATGGGACCAGATGGCATGATCTTAGTTTTCTGAACGCTGAGTTTTAAGCCAACTTTTTCACTCTCCTCTTTCACTTTCTTCAAGAGACTCTTTAGTTTCTCTTTGCTTTCTGCCATAAGGGTGGTGACATCTGCATGTCTGAGATTATTGATATTTTTCCTGGCAATCTTCATTCCAGCTTGTGCTTCATCCAGGTCAGCATTTTGCAAAATATATATGCATATAAGTTAAGTAAGCAGGGTGATAATATACAGCCTTGACATACTCCTTTCCCAATTTGGAACCAGTCCATTGTTCCATGTTTGGTTCTAATTGTTGATCTTGACCTGCATCCAAATTTCTCAGGAGTCAAGTAAGGTGGTCTGGTATTCCTATCTCTTGAAGAATTTTCCACAGTTTGTTGTGATCCACACAAACACTTCAGTGTAGTCAATGAAGCAGAAGTAGATCTTTTTCTGGAATTTTCTTGCTTTTACTGTGATGCAACGGATGTTGGCAACTTGATCTTTGGTTCCTCTGCCTTTTCTAAATCCAACTTAAACATCTGGAAGTTCTTGGTTCATGTACTGTTGAATCCTTGCTTAGAGAATTTTGAGCATTACTTTGCTAGCATGTGAGATGAGTGCAACTGTGCAGTAGTTTGAACATTCTTTGGCATTGCCTTTCTTTGGGATTGTAAAGAAGACTGACCTTTTCCAGTCCTGTGGCCACTACAGAGTTTTCTGAATTTGCTGGCATATTGAGTGCAGCACTTTCACAGCATCATCTTTCAGGATTTGAGATAGCTTAACTGGAATACCATCATCTTCACTAGATTTGTTTGTCATGATGCTTCCCAAGGCTCATCCGACCTCACACACTGGGATGTCCCGCACCAGGTGAGTGAACATACCATTGTGCCTATCTGAGTCATTAAAACCTTTTTCATATAGTTCTTCTGTGTATTCTAGCCACCTCTTCTTGATATCATCTGCTTCTGTTTGGTCTATACCATTTCTGTCCTTTATTGTTTTCCCAGCTTTGCATGAAATGTTCCCTTGGTATCTCTAATTTTCTTGAAGAGATCTCTAGTCTTTCCCATTCTATTGCTTTCCTCTATTTCTTTGCATTGATCACTTAGGAAGGCTTTCCTATCTTTCCTTGCTGTTCTTTGAAACTCTGAATTAAGATGGACATATATTTCCCTTATTTATTTATTTATTTATGGTTACTTATTTGGCTTGTTTATGGCTTGTATGGCTATTTATTTATTCATGTCTATTTATTTATTTATCAAATCTTAGTTGTGGTGCACGAGATCCTCCTTGCTGCCTGTGGGATTTCTCCTTGTGGCACGTAGTCTCTTTCTTGCAACGTGCAGTCTCCGCATGCGGGATCAGTAGCTGTGGTGTAGGGGTTCTCTAGTTGTGGCACAGGCTTAGTCATCTCATGGCATGTGGGACCTTAGTTCCTCAACCAGAGATCCAGTCATGTCCACCATCCTGGAAAGCAAATTCTTAAGCACTGGGCCAGCAGGGGAATCCAGAGCTTACACAGTTTGTACTCAATGTGGTCAGATACATAAATGAATGGATTTATTTGGAATTTGTTTGTGCCATTGTATGTTTTATCAACAATCCCATGAAACTGTGGTCAGTACATTTAAAATCAATTATGATACTTTACAATACTGGGGTAATTAAATACTCAGGTTGAAACCAAAAGTAGCCAAATTAAAAGTTACTATCATGAAACCACATGAAAACATGAATTAAATGCCAGTGCTGTAAAATGCAAATCAGCTAGTTCTCATTTCCATTGTAAAAATGATTTAAAAAAAAAACCTGTCCTATACTCAGCCCTACAAATGATGATTCCCTAGCCTATAGTTCCACAGTATTAACTGGGTTTGTGTTGTAAACATTCTCTGAGAAAGATGAAAGAGAGAACATAAAGAACCAATTTCTGTTTTCATTTTGACTCTAAAGTTTGTTGCTTTATTTGTTTATTTTCATCACTGAATGGAATAAAATTATCTGGTAAAGAGGAGCAGAAAGATCTAGAAGGATACACCCTCAACCTTCTATAGGGAAATGAATTTGTGATTAATGTATCATTCTTTTATGGATTTTGTTAAAAACGAGAATGTTTTCAGAATTTATGTTTATAATTATACTCCTTGGGAACAAAAGTTAGGTGACTTTTCCAGGAAAACTTAGTTATATTTCCCAATTTATATACTATGTGTATGGCAAAAATCTAATAAAAATATAGGAAAAGATTTTAATATGAATATAAGTTATCACTGGAGTGAGCGGTTTTCTACCTGGGGAAATTTTGTACATTTCTATGTTCTCTTGTGATGTCATCACCTCTAAACCACAATAGCAAGAGCCTCAATTTTTCAAAAAAGCCAAATCCAATTAAAATAATCTAGCACTGAAGGAAATAGGCCCACATTCTGGCCCTTGTTCCTGTCTCCAAAGTCTTAGTACTTAGTATGCTTTCTAAATTGGTCTACCTTCCTGGCTTCATAAGCTGCCCACCAGGATGGGCCTTCATACAACCCTTATGAATTAGCATAACCTATGCTATGACCCTTACAAGATTCTGCCTCCCAGGAAATGAACAAAACCTGACTTCAAATTTTGAACTCATATTACTGAATTTGTATCTCTAGGATTCAAGATGCAGTAAACCCTTAGATGTGAACATGGTGTTAATATTTACCTAGTTTTTCCAGTGATAGGCAATAGGAAGAAAAAGTGAAAAATAGCCAAATTAAAAGTTACTTTCTTGAAAATGGCTATAAAAACTCAACATAAAATAAAAGAAGATTACAAATGCAGAAATATTATATTCTCACTTTTTTTAATATTTAATGCTATCCAAATTAATTCCGTGTTATATATATATGATTGAATACTAATAAAGTATGAATAGAAGTCATCTACTCAATAGTGAGAGTTGGTGAAATAGCTTTTTTTAATTTTGGAAGTATTTTAGATTTCAGAAATAGTAGAAAAAAATAGTACAAAGTGTTTCTGTGTACCTTTCACCTCACTTCCCCTAGTAGTAAAATATTTCGTTAAGTACAATTATTGAAGTCAGGAAATTAGCATTTATATAGATTAGTTCCCTGGTGGCTCAGCTGTTAAAGAGTCCACCTTCAATGCAGGAGACCCCAGTTCTATTCCTAGGTCTGGAAGATCCCCTAGAGAAGAGTTAGGTTATCCACTTGAGTATTCTTGGGCTACCCTAGTGGCTCAGATGGTAAAGAATCCGCCTGCAAAGTGGGAGACCTGGGTTGGGAAGATCCTCTGGAGGAGGGCATGGCAACCCACTCCATTATTCTTGCCTGAAGAATCCCCTGGACAGAAGAGCCTGGCAGGCTACAGTCCATGGGGCTGCAAAGAGTCATACATGAATGAGCGACTAAGCACAAACTAGTACTAGTCTATACCTTATTAAGCTTTTTCTAGTTGGTTCACTAATATCCACTTTCTGGTCCAGGGCCCAATCCATATCCTATTCTACATTTAGTCTTTGTGTCTCCATAGTCTCCGTACATTGTGATGGTACCTAAATCAATGTTTCTATTTCATGACCTTGACACCTTTGAAGAGTATTGGCCAGTTATTTTCTAGAATGTTCCTCCAGTTGAATTATCCAAATGTGGCTCTGTATCTCCAAAAGGGAAACATTCCCCCAGCTATATCTGATTATTATATAAGTGAATTCTTGACCTGAGAACAACCATTACAGTGATCTTCCAGGTTAAGTAACTTGGATTTATCTTGAATAAAATGAATTGGATTATTGAATTAGGGCGATGGTAGGGGAGGTGGTAGAGAATCAAAGTAGTGAGATAGTGTTTCTTATAGCTTTTCAGTATTTGGGCCCCATTTCCATAGTGAATACTATCCTTGGATTCTACAAGTTTCCCAATTGTAGCCTGAAAAGTGCTCTATTTTTTTAAATTACTTTCTATTGGAGTATAATTGCTTTGGGCTTCTCAGGTGGCTCTAGTAGTAAAGAACACACTTACCTGTGCAGGAGACATAATAGACCCAAGTTCAGTCCCTAGGTTGGGAAGATACCCTGGAGGAAGGCATGGCAATCCACTCCAATATTCTTGCCTGGTGAATCCCCATAGACAGAGGCGCTTGACGGGCTATACTCCATAGGGTCACAAAGAGTCAGACGTGACTGAAGTGACTTAGCCCACACACATAATTGCTTTACAAGGTTGTGTTAGTCTTTCTGTACAGCAATGTGAATCAGTTATGCATATACACATATCCACTCTTTTTTAGATTTCCTTCCCATTTAGCTCACCATAGATTTGAGAAGAGTTCCCTGTGCTCTATGGTGGGTTCTCATTAGTTACCTTGTTTATCCATAGTGGTGTATATATGTCAGTCCCAATCTCCCAAATTATCCCACTTTTCCTTTCCTGCCTTGTTAACCATAAGTTGGTTCTCTAATTTGGGACTCTATTTCTGCTTTACAAATAAGATCATCTCTACCATAAAAAATGTTTTTTTTGAGCTAGCATAAAGGAGTCTCAGTTTTCTGCAATGAAAATGACTTAACAAATAAATGATAAATAAACAAGAATTGGGAAAAGCAAGTAAATAAAAAGTATAACATGATCAGTTCAGTTCAGTTCAGTCGCTCAGTCGTGTCCAACTCTCTGTGATCCCATGAACTGCAGCACGCCAGGCCTCCCTGTCCATCACCAGCTCCTGGAGTTTACTCAAACTCACATCCATTGACTCAGTGATGCCATCCAGCCATCTCATCCTCTGTCGTCCCCGTCTCCTCCTGCCCCCAATCCCTCCCGGCATCAGAGTCTTTTCCAATTGGGCAACTCTTCACATGAGGTGGCCAAAGTACTGGAGTTTCAGCTTTAGCATCAGTTCTTCCAAAGAAATCCCAGGGCTGATCTCCTTGTGGTCCAAGGGACTCTCAAGAGTCTTCTCCAACACCACAGTTCAAAAGCATCAATTCTTCAGTGCTCTACTTTCTTCACAGTCCAACTCTCACATCCATACAGGACTGCTGGAAAAACCATAGCCTTGACTAGACGGACCTCAGTTGGCAAAGTAATGTCTCTGCTTTTGAATATACTATCTAGATTGGTCATAACGTTCCTTCCAAGCAGTAAGCGTCTTTTAATTTCATGGCTGCAGTCACCATCTGCAGTGATTTTGGAGCCCCAAAAAACGAAGTCTGACACTGTTTCCACTGTTTCCTCATCTATTTCCCATGAAGCGATGGGACCAGATGCCATGATCTTAGTTTTCTGAATGTTGAGCTTTAGGCCAACTTTTTCACTCTTCTGTTTCACTTTCTGCCATAATGGTAATGTCATTTGCATATCTGAGGTTATTGTTATTTCTCCCGGCAATCTTGATTCCTGCTTGTGCTTCTTCCAGCCCAGCGTTTCTCATGATGTACTCTGCATATAAGTTAAATAAGCAGGGTGACAATATACAGCCTTGATGTACTCCTTTTCCTATTTGGAACCAGTCTGTTGTTCCATGTCCAGTTCTAACTGTTGCTTCCTAACCTGCATACAGGTTTCTCAAGAGGCAGGTCAGGTGGTCTGGTATTCCCATCTCTTTCAGAAATTTCCACAGTTTATTGTGATCCACACACTGTGGCAAAAACCAGGCAGAACTAGATGCCTCTTTAATTTTTTATGCTATCGTAGTTTTACTAAGCTTATATGACTGACTGCAAGTTAAACTAGACATTTGCACAGACATTTGCAGAGTGGATTACTATAAGAATATCTAATCACTGAATTTTCTCCGTGGTGCCATGGCCTGAAGAAAATCTCAATTACAACAGTTCTTAATGCAGCATTAACCTTGCTGATCTCAAGTGTTTATTTTTCTCTGTTGCATAGTATATGTTATTCTTTCATTAGTGTGACCTTAATCATCTGTAAATTTGTCAGATTTTATTAGATACAGCTTTCTAAATAACCTAGGACCCAAGAGCTCCAAGCTGCATGTTTGTTCGGTAGGGCAAATAGTACAAAATTGGAAATTCTTTTTTGTCATTTGTTCCCTTAATTGTAAAAAGAAGTAGTCTTTTTTTAAAATACTAATTCAATTGCAAATAACTTACTTTTCACAATGAAAGATAATTCTTAATTTTTCATCATATAAATGTATACTTCTCAGGTAATAATCTTATTATTGTTGTTGTTGTTATAACAATTATTACTTATTATGACTTGTCTTCTTATAAATGAAAAAAAGCTTGTAGTTTTTTTGTTAGCATTTTAGCGTAGACCTTTCTTTGCTTTTCAGAAAGAATATCTTTGTGTGCACACATATATCCACATGCATATACATATATGCATACACACATACATTCATATATATGTACATACACACACTAACACCATTTTAAACATTGGTTGTAGATTTTTATACTCATTCTGTCATATTTACAAATGAACCAATGTATGTATTCTATTACTTGTTTCTTGTAACATCCATCCATCAATCCTTTGCAGGCATTATAAATGAAATGATTGGCAGCTCTTTGTAACAAGTTAGAGGTACAGTGTATCATTTTGTTTAAAACTGTGAGTCAAGTACCACTTAATATTTCATCTTAAAATATAAGTATTTATAGCATATAATTTTGTTTAGGAATTAATAATCTATTTTGGAAATGTGACATAAGGAAATAAATTATGTTATTATCTTATGAAGTGCAGACCAGATTTTCCCCCCCAAGTCCTGATGACTACTTCATGATGGAAAATGGGAAACAATACCAAGGAATTCTTCTCAGAACCTTTGGCATTGTAAATCCAAAAAGATAAAGAATCAGTGAACTCTATACTTTGGGGATACATAGCTTAGAATTAGTAAGTTACACACTCCCCCAAAAAAGAGCCAAAGATAAGGAATAACTGAAGGAATGGTTTTACACTATAAAAATTTTTTTTAATTCGACTTTGAAATGCTTCCATTTGACAGCACCTTTAAGTAGGACTAGTATATATAAAACTAACCATGTTAGACTTTTACTCTGAATATTAGTAAATATTGTTTTCCTTATTTTTATACATATGGGGTGATATTAAACCTATTATATGTATGAATCCATATATTCAGCCTTATTAATAATAAATACTCATAATACCGGGGCTTCCTGTAGCTCAGACGGTAAAGCATCTGCCTGTGATGCAGGAGACCAGCGTTTGATCCCTGGGTTGGGAAGATCCCCTGGAGAAGGGCATGGCAATCTACTCCAGTACTCTTGCCTGGAGAATTCCATGGACAGAGAAGCCTGGCGGGCTACAGTCCATGGGATCGCAAAGAGTTGGACATGACCGAGCGACTAATGCATGCATGCATTCATAATATCAATTGTCCTTTGTATATTCTTTCACTTTAGTTGCACGCCACTCCAGTACTCTTGCCTGGAAAATCCCATGGATGGAGGGCCCTGGTGGGCTGCAGTCCATGAGGTCGCTAAGAGTCGGATACGACTAAGCGACTTCACTTTCACTTTTCACTTTCATGCATTGGAGAAGGAAGTGGCAACCCACTCCAGTGTTCTTGCCTGGAGAATCCCAGGGATGGGGGAGCCTGGTGGGCTGCCGTCTATGGGGTCGCACAGAGTCGGACACGACTGAAGCGACTTAGAAGCAGCAAAACTCACTCAGTAGATATCTGTCAAATGGATTTTTCTTTTTAATAGCCTAACTGTCCAGTAGCTTGGGGAATTTGATAAAAACTATCTGGATAGTTATTCTCATTAGTCTAAATTAAGTATTGTTTATGCTATATTAAACAGAGTGCCTAAACTCATATCTGAATTGGCTAAGGTCTCTGGAACCAAAGTACAGAGCTTTTAAATCCTGTATGATTGTTAAGATAAGATGAGTCAGTGCATGGAAAGTCCATCAGTACCTGGACGTACTAAATACTCAGTAATATTCTTATTACCATTTTGAAAGAAAAATTTCTTAAGGTGCTTCACAATTTGGTGATATATGTTACTACTCCAAGTATCTTATGTTAATCCATTACTAATCCAAGAATTATTAAACCAGGTCATAGCCTAGATTTTATATAGTTAAAAAAATACTTGAAAAATATCTTTATTATTTAGGGGAAGATCCAATAATAGAAACCATAAGGAAATCACTGAGAATTTACCAAATAAAATTTTAAAAAACATGTGTTAAAGAGACTATTCAACAAAATTAAACTCTTAAAAACATGTATGCAACATGTGATAAAGGATTGTTACTCTTCATAAATTAAAAAAACTATTATGAATTGATTTATAAAAGCAAGAAATGTACAAAAGGGAAAAAAAGTCCAAGAATGAAGAAATAAAAATTAATACAACTATGAACTGCTACTTAAAAATAATTTGGTTGATTTTCAAATAATAATGTATAATATTTTATCTGCATATCCAGATTTCAAAAGTTCTAAAAATTGCCTTTTATAAACTCATGTGGCAACAAAAGGTAACCTGATCTGGGCATGCTGGCAGCAAACTAGTGGTAACTGACTTGAAAGGGTCCTTTTCTGTGCCTCTTAGTGAGAATCACATGATTTGGGCTGCCTGAATATTCATGGCTTTAAAAAATTTTAAGTGCTTTCTCAAACACTGCTTGGATTGCTATAGAATAGAAGTCATTTATTTGCATCATGTTATCCTTCTAAAATCAGAAAAATTATGAGTATCAGAAAAATTATGAATATCAAAACCCCTCTGTCCAAAAATATTTGGATGAGGAATTGTGGACCTGTATTTAATTTGATAGTACAGAGAACCAAAGTCACTCACAAATTCCCAATGAAGTCATAAATTGGCTTCTTTTTTGAATGGGATAGTAAAATGTGAATATAGATATAGAGATTTATCAAAAGTCACAAAAGTGTGCATGCCCTTTAACTAGGAATTTATCATGGCTAAGTTATTGGGAAAATGATGAAAGACTTAAGCTTTAGTAAGTCCAACACAGGTGACATATAACTGAAAAGTCCCAAATGTTCAATGACAGAAGACTGGTGGGATTATACAAGGCTCTAACCACAACTCACACAAGAACTGTGCCACTTTCAAAGTGATACTGTGCGGTAGCACTCATTCATGTTGAAGATGCCCTCAATATTTGTTAGGTAGAAATACCAGGCTGTAAAAATAATATGACTATATTACCTAATTTCTCTAAAAATTATTTGTCTCTGGATGGCAGAATTGCAGGTGATTCTAATTTTCTTTTTATAACTGTGCTTGTCTATGATGAAAACATATTACTACTTATAATAATAAAACTTTTAAGTGTCATTTAAACATATTATTAAGAGTTTGTCAATACATCTTACTTAGTTTCAAGTTTTATGTATATTATTAATATGTGTTAGGAAAATATAATATTCTTCATATTTATAGGAATTAATTATAATGACTTGGTATATTTGAAAACAGTATCATAACACATAGCCTAGTTTTCAGATAGCATGTTTTTCCTTAAAGAAACCTTTATTGTATTGTTGATATTTTAATGTGTGTTATTAAAACTTGCTGTGGAGAATTGAAGATATAAACCATATTGTCAAGGAAAGCATGTTCAGAATTTTAGACTTTATAAAAAAATATACCCAGAGAGTTTATTGGCAGCATTCAAATTCTGACCCATGGAGAGAGAACAGTAAGCTAACTATCTCGAATAGTGGGATATCAATTGAGAATGTGTAATTTCTTTGTTTCAGCCATCAGAAACAATTTGCTATTCTCAGAAATATATTTTGAAATTATAATCTTTATCCTGAAATGGTCCTTTTAACAATACAAATAAGTGAGAAAGCTGTGTGCTCTTTCAGGAAAGTGATTTGCCTTCTGCATTGCCTTGGGTGGTGATAACATGATGATGTGCCATTGTACTGCTTGGCATGGGATAGACAACTAGACCCAGCAGTGTATCTACAGAGAAGAGAGTTCCGTGTTTAAAGTGCTAATTTCAGTGCTGCTTATAGTTCCGACAATATGCATTTGAAATTTGGTGCTGACTCTGAATACTTTATTCCAGTTTGTTAGACTATTTCTGCAATATATGTACAATTAAATTATATTACTTATTAAAAATAGTGTTATCTGTTACTTATTTACTGAAAGAAACAACTCTTTATTTTTCAGAGCTTCCATATGGCTGGGAAAAAATCGATGATCCCATATATGGCACTTATTATGTTGAGTAAGTCTCTAAGTTTGATATTAACTTGTTATTAATGTGTTGTGAAATTGTGTTAGTGTTCCATTTATTGTGCATATGTGGTAACAGTCCTTTTATTCCCCTTTCATCTTACTTTGAAGTACCCACAAAAACTAGCTGCACTAGCTAGCTGTCTCTTGCCTCTCCAGCTGGCTAATTTGTCATACTTTCCCTTTGACTCATGATTCTAAAACACCAATTGGAAAAGTGTCTTTCACACTGTCCTCTAAATGAGTGATAATTAAAGATATCAAAGTAAATGCCCTTCATTTTGCAATCAGAATGTTGGGAGCTGACTAGTTGTGCAATAGAGATGTTCTATTAGACCAGATTTCAAAGTCAGTTAAAAGAAGCAACCATATTTTTCAGTTGAGGGATGAAATAAAATTTGGATTTCTTTGTCTTTTAAGGCCTCATTTTAAATCAGGAGGGTTTTTCTTGTAAATTGGACTTTTATCTATTGGAGGTCGCAGCATAATGAGTTACCACTCTATGCATCCTTTTAGTCAGGATAAAGCCCCCATTAAGGATTCAGTTATATACACATCTTCCCTTAGGAAAATCAAGTAATATTCAATAACTTTCAGTAGTTATGTACATGACTTACTTTTTCCAGAACCCCTTTTCTGATAGACAGTTTTTTAAATTTTACTTATTGCATCATGTTGTTCATGTTATTTGGGTGAATAACAAAACCTACATGCCCAAGAAACCCAGAGGCTGAAACACTAAAGACGTTCGCCCTCTCCATCAAGATCTAAATCTCTTTCCTCCAACCATATTCTGTTAACAATAATAATCTAGATGGTAGGTAAATGGTTACAAACTAAAGACATCATTGCTAAATTGTTTTTATAGCCATAGTCAAACCGTTACTCGGAGAAGGCAATGGCACCCCACTCCAGTACTCTTGCCTGGAAAATCCCATGGACGGAGGAGCCTGGTAGGCTGCAATCCATGGGGTCGCTAAGAGTTGGACATGACTTTCATGCATTGGAGAAGGAAATGGCAACCCACCAGTGTTCTTGCCTAGAGAATCCCAGGGACGGGGGGAGCTTGGTGGGCTGCCGTCTATTGGGTTGCCCAGAGTCGGATACAACTGAAGCAACTTAGCAGCAGCAGCAGCAGCAGCAAACCATTACTGAGCTTTTACTAAGTGTCAAGCCCTTGTCTCCACTGGGGAGGTGCTGATGAGGACAGCCTGTGTGCTCAAGCCCTTGAGCATCTCCTTCGTGAACACTTGTCTTGAGCTATCATCTCAAGTGAATTTTGGCACCACAGTCATTTCCAGTGAAGGTGAATTTACTTCATTTGCCAAATGCAGTTTTCTAACACAGTATCTAAGGTCATGTAGACACTCAATAGATGCAAAAATTAAGATAAATACTTGGAGGTATCACTAATTGCAAAAATAAAGGAAAATCACTTTTAGATGATTCTAAGGCTTCTAGTCCCATTACACTGCTCATCAATTAAAATACATATATATTTTAATAATACTATAGCTGCAACTCCTGGTTAATTTTGTCAATGTTAAAAGATTTTCAATAAGTTTTCAGTTCAGTTTAGTTGCTCAGTCGTGTCTGACTCTTTACTATCCCATGGACTGCAGCACGCCAATAAGTGTTATTTCGTCTTAATTGTTGAATCAGACTATCCCTTGCTTAAACCTATGACATCTGAAATCCAAGGTAGCTCAATGGAAGGAAAGAGAACAGAAGTATGTGACACGCCAGATCTCATCTGTAATACACTTCCTTACATAGTTTATCAAACAAGAACACTTTCCTAAGGTTAGATATTGGGAAACTCCATAAAAAGCCATATAGCGAATATTTTAGGGGGCCAAATGGCATCTCTCACAGCTATTCAGTTCTGCTGTTGTTGAAAACAACCACAGGTGACACTTCAAATGAATGGGTGTCACTATGTTTCAATAAAACTTAATTAGCAAAAATAGATGGCTGGACAAACTTGGCCTGGGGGGACATGATTTTCTGACCCTTTCCCTGTTTGAAATCTTCCAATTCTTATTCCATGTCTTCAACTGCTTTCAAGCTGATTTCCAATGTACAAAACAGTATTTAACTCAAACCTTCCTTCTCTGCTTAAATATCTATCAAAGAGGTAAGAGACTCACACATCAGAAAGCAATGCTTCCTACCTTCTTGATCATTGAGGTGTCTGTTCTTCAAGGAAAGATCTGATGCTGGTAGTTAAATTATTGAATTGGACATTAGCTATAACCCTAAAAGGAAATGATTCTCAGTACCATTACACTTCATATGGTTTACTTTGTATTTGTTTTTGCTTAAACTACATTTCTTTCCACTTGCTTTCCTGGTAGCTCCGCTGGTAAAGCAGGAGACCCCAGTTCGATTCCTGGGTTGGGAAAATCCCCTGGAGAAGGGATAGGCTACCCACTCCAGTATTCTTGGGCTTCCCTGGTGACTCAGTAAAAAATCTGCTTGCAGTGTGGGAGACCTGGGTTTGATCCTTGGGTTGTGATGATCCCCTGAAGGAGGGCATGGCAACCCACCCATTATTCTTGCCTGGAGAATCCCTGTGGACAGAGGAGCCTAGCGGGCTACTGTCCATAGGGTCACAAAGAGTCAGACATGACAGCCACTAAGCACAGCACAACACATTTCTTTCTACATTTCTCCACTTCGTTTTTCATGTATAATCACCGAAGTCAGAAAATTACTCATAATTTAGTTAGTTATATCTTACATAATTAGATCAGACTAACTTTTAATACTTTTACATTTCAAGTGATTGTGAGGTCTGAAATGCAGTCATTGTCATTGTTGTTTAGTCGCTAAGTCGGGTCCAGCTCTTTTGCAACCCTATGGACTATAGCCCACCAGGCTCCTCTGTCCATGGGATTCTTCAGGCAAAAATACTGGAGTGGGATTTCCTTCTCCAGGGGATCTTCCCAACCCAGGGATCGAACCCACATCTCCTGCAATGGCAGGCAGATTCTTTACCACTGGGCTACCAGGAAAGCCTCTGGGTACAATCATAGTGAGTCTAATAGTTTAACTTCCTTCAGGTTGCATCCAATTCTATTTGTCATGGCTTTTTCCCCATTACATGATTCCATAGGTATACCAATACCAAGAATTAGGCATGTGTATGTGTATCAGACCAGTCAAAAAACTAAGGTAACTCAGACCTCCAGATAATTTTAAATAGAACTGTATGCCATTATTTCTTAGAAATGTCTTCTGGAAAAAAAAATCATCGAAATTATTGAAATACCTCAACTTGTAAATGTTGTGTGTTTACAGTATATAATGGGTTCTCTAGAGAGCTATCATTTTTGGTATTTAATTGCATACCCCATTACACAATTAGAGGACTGGTTACAAAATATGGAAAACATTCCATCCTCCCACCAAGTGGTAAAAAAGCCTAGGACTCTAGAAGTCTAACTCAGCAGTTACTCTTCAGACAAACCAACAACTAGGAGGAGAAGTTGTAGAGCAGACATCAGCAGTGAATGTCAGAGTGAAAGAAACCCTGTGCCTGTGGCACATTTGCACAAACACTCACTCCTGCCAGCCACAGATAAGCCAATAGGACTCCAGCAGTCAACAGCAGGAAAGTGTTTATGCAACTTGACACTGGAAAACCTGGGCTGAGTAAATTTTGACCACTATTGGTAACTTTAACTTGCTGTGTCATAATTTTATCCTGGGCAAATCTAGTTTTAAGATTACAGATTTAATATATTTAAAACTCAGAAAAAATTATCATTATTATCATGTAAGTATCATTGCCTCATGGCATCTGGTCCCATCACATCATGGCAGATGGGAAAAAATGGAAACAGTGAAAGACTTTATTTTCTTGGGCTCCAAAATCACTATGGACAGTGACTGCAGCCATGAAATTAAAAGACACCTTGGGAAAAAAGCTATGACAGACCTAGAGAGCATGTTTAAAAGCAGAGACATCATTTTAAAGCTATGGTTTTTCCGGTAGTTGTGTAGGGATGTGAGAGTTGTACCATAAAGAAGGCTGAGCGCTGAAGAATTGATGCTTTTGAACTGTGGTGTTGGAGAAGACTCTTGAGAGTTCCTTGGACTGCAAGGAGATCCAACCAGTCAATCCTAAAGGAAATATACCCTGAATGTTCATTGGAAGGACTGATGCTGAAGCTGAAGCTCCAATACTTTGGCCACCTGATGCAAAGAGCTGACTCATTTGAAAAGACCCTGATGCTGGGAAAGATTGAAGGCAGGAGGAGAAGGGGCTAACAGAGGATGAGATGGTTGGGTGGCATCATCGACTCAACAGACATGAGTTTGAGCAAGTTCTAGGAGATACTGAAGGACAGGGAAGCCTGGCTTACTGCAGTCCATAGGGTGGCAAAGAGTCAGACATGACTGAGCAATTGAACAACATTAGTATAATGAGGTAAATTGTCTTAAATTGACATATGGGGAAACTCTGTCTGAAGAAGTTCAGTATTGATAGGAATGGACCCAGGCACTGTGACTGTAGAGCCCAGAGTCCAAACTCTAGCTTGAAATGCATCCCATAAATGTAGTGTTCATAATCCTCATGTGATGGTCTGAACAAGCTTCTGCAACTCATCACTGGAGAGGAACAGAGAGTCCCCAAAGGACATCTTCTCCCTGGCTCCCCTCTAGTGGTATCACAGGAGGGTGACAGAGAGTGGTGGTCATGTTGCACACAGCCCCACCAGGCTGACTTCTGACTCACTCATTCTGAGCCACCAACTCCACCACCCATGGTTTGAGAGTGGTCCCAGACACTCTGGCCCCCAAGAGCAAGACTGGAAAGTCCTGAACAGAGAGGATTGCATGTTGTGAGGGCCCCAGCATAGAGATGTTGCCCCTTATTTGGAGCTACAGAAGCACCCACACAGCTCTGTATTTTGAAGAACAGTGAGGCTCACTCAGCATGTTTTCTTATTTCATCTGCAGACAGGACAGACAGACCACATTTCTGCTCAGTTTAGCCACAGAAAGAGGTTAGCCCTATTTTTCTTGACACTAAGTCCATGATAGTGCAGGACTTAGCAATGTATTAAAAAGTCCTAAAGTTGCTAACTAGAAATGTAACTGTCACTGTTCATAAAGAAAGGGAATTTTTTAATGAAAAAAGTACAAAATGTAGAGTTGAACAGCTGTGACTTTTGTACAAATGTGTTTTTTTTCCTCCTCTTTTGTGAAATTATGTCTGCTGGGTGCATTTTGGTTTCAATGGCAGTTACACAATTTGCTTAACTAGCTTGCCCAGAAGACACAATTTCCTGGAACAGTTTTCATGCAAAGCTGCCTTCTCTGGCACAGGCGGAGAAGCAAACCATACAGCTACAGTTAAGGTAATAGTGGAGACTGACAGATGTGATTTTCATGTAAAGGTTTTACAAGTTTTCATGTGATGTCACACATCTGCTACTATGAACTGTTGCTTGTGTGCAGTTCCAGAATGTATGAAAGATACCATATAATATCTCCAATATAACATTGAATGTGAAAGGAGAATTGCATTCATTTCATGGTTAATGATGAGTATTTGTCATGATGTAGCAAGTTGCAAAGTGGTTAGAGGGGATTTTAACGCAACAGCATTATCTTAACAATGTTTTTCTCCTTCATGCCTTTGAGTAGTTCTCTAAATATTCCAAGAAAACACTTTTTAAGTTCAGAATTTTTGAAAAGTCAGCATATATGTAAAACACGTCCAATTAGAAATCAACACAAAAGTATATCCTTTTAAAATCTTGCCTTTTCTTAGAGAATTTTTTTCCTGTATTGAAAGATAATTTTTTCAAACTTTCAATGTTTTCTTCAGTTTTCAAAAATCAGCACACTGTTCTGATGCTTTTAAACAGCTATTTAAAAAAGAATCCTTTCACCAGCTTAACAAACTTGTGTAATAGAAGATATTAAACTAAAATGCACTGTTGAAGTTGCTCAGTTACGTTCTAAAGGGAGCTCTGAATCTTGTCAGTAGCATTTGGTCGTATCAGTTATCACTTAGTGGCCAAGAACACGAGTGGCAGCATTTCACAGTATCACAGGAGGAAAGGGAGGAGGATGGGGATCAGAATGGAGAGAGGGAAAAGGAGAGGAAGAGATTGTACTGTGCATCTATTACATGCCAGTCAGTGTTCTAAGTGCTATACATATTACTAACTCATTTAATCAGAACAAAACAACTGTGAAGTCTATGTTACCATCCCAGTTTTATAGATAATGAAATAGAAAATAAAGATAAGAAGATAAAAATAACTGAGATATAGCTATTTCTACAAGTACTAAATAATAAAGCTGGAATTTGAATCTAAGCAGTCTCATTACACAGCTGGTGAAAGTGAAAATATTCATTGCTCAGTCATATCTGACTTTTTATGACCCCATGGACTGTACTGTCTATGGAAACCTCCAGGCAAGAATACTGGAGTGGGTTTGCCATTTTCTTCTCCAGGGGATCTTCCTGACCCAGGGATCTGATCTGGGTCTCCTGGACTGCAGGCAGATGCTTTACCATCTGAGCCACTAGGGAAGCCTTAGCACCTAACACAGGTATGTAGGAAGTGCTGAACAAATGTTAATTATATTTTATCTTATGTATCCCAGTGACATAGCTAAGGACTGTCCTTTGGGCATTACCTGCTTTTACAGTTCTTTCTTGATACAGTAGCAGTGTTGGTCACTCAGTCATGTCTGACTCTTTGTGACCCATGGACTGTAGCCCGCCAGGCTCTGTCTGTCCATGGAATTCTCCAGGCAAGAATGTTGAAGTGGGTAGCCATTCCCTTCTCTAGGGGATCTTCCCAACCCAGGGATAGAACCCAGGTCTTTTGCATTGCAAGCAGATTTTTTACTATCTGAGCTACCAGGGAAGCCTTTCATGATACAATGCACCCCCAAAAGTGAATAATTCTAAGGATGATTATTTGATTTATAAGAAACATATAACTAAATCTCATGGTTAGAGTGTGCCACGTTGAATAAAAAATACTATTTCTGGTATTTTTTCCATAAGCCCACTGAAAATGATGAAGTAAGGACTGCAGAGTGTGATATTTCTGTGTCTTCCAGAGGGGCTGAGGTTTCAGGGTAATTTCCAAAGAAAGTACTTGTGATGAAAGGATTTATTTAATAACACAGTGATGTTTAAGACACTATTTTTACTTTCAACTACTTTCATATCCATTGTCCCAGAGAATGAGGGAACTAATCTCTGAGGAGTTAAATGAGATCTCAATGAGCAGACTCCTAGTAAGGCTGCAGCTATCTGATGCATGGAGAGCTAAGAAAGACCTTTCAATAGACTAGCTATGTTTTACATTAACATTAACTTTATAATTTATAAAGTGTTTCTCATGTTTATTAAATAAGCATAAATCAATTAACTTCACGGTTCAATGAAGGGAATAAGAATATTGAAACAAACATAAGATATTCTATTTCTAACCAAACTATAGTCAGTTCTTTCTTGCTAAGTTATTACATTTTTACCTCCTTCTGGCTGATCTAGGTCAACTTCATAGTGTGCAGCATCACTCCTTTCTGCCTGGAGAAGACAAGCATCAAACCTTATTGTGAGGGATCTCCTGGGTTCACATACATGTTCTTTACACTGTGTTAGCATTTCTGATAGTTTGTCACTGATAATTCTTACTTACCACTCTGTACTACTTACTCATACTATGTAAATTTCAACTGGCTATTGATCTACTTTGTTAACACTGCACTTCAACCACAGATTGGTGGAAAAACTTATGCTTGTTTCTGCTCTTTTTGCCAAAGTCTGTCAAATATTTTTAAACTATGATTCTCTCAAATCAAAATGAAGTCTCATGTCCAATCTCCCTGCTTACTATTATCATACAGTTAAGACCTGGGTATATGCCCCTCATCAACCCTTTTCATGAAGTTAGAGATAATTTTTCATCCTGGAAGGTATTTCCCTATTGCTGATTCATTTTAATATGACCAAAATTTATTTTGTATTCCAGTTGCCTTTCCTTCTCCTGAATGTCTTTTCACCTGAAGGAAAGAAAACTCAACTCTATAATTGGATATATTTTTTTAGCAACTTTTAAGCTGATAAACTGCCTTATTTTAGCAAATCTTCTGGTTCAAAGTTAAAAAAATGTCTTAGGAGCCTAGAAGTTTAAATAGACTTAATTGAAAGTGGACTTTTACAAATAACAATGAGTTAATCACTTTGATAGCAGTTATCTTTTTGTTTTTACAATTCTAATGAATCACTTTTTTGTTTTGAAGTCAGTAATAAAAGACAAAATAATTATTATTCCAGCATCATCTATTCTTTTCTTTGAAAGTGTTAGTGAAGAGTTTAATGTATGCAATGAAAACATGAATGTAATGTAAACTGTTGTTTGTCTTGAAACATTTTTTAATTAATTAAATTAGCCTCTCATTTAGATACTTCTGGAGAGTTTGAACACAACATCTAGCACACAGCAGGTGAACTGAGGGGTAGAGGCAGCAATATCCCTAAGCCCTTATTATCCCAAGGAGAGATGACGAGAACAGTCATAACTGGAAACACCATTGCGTGCTCCCAAGGAAGGACTATGCTCTCTCCTTCTATTCCATCTTTTCTGTAGGACCATGAGAACTGGAGAATGGCCATGGTGAAGGAAGGGAGGACAGTCTGCAATCGGGCCTTGCTGCTCGAGGGAGTTTCAGGCAACGTTCTGAGAGGAGTGTGAGCAGGTGGATGTGGGGAGTGTCATTTCTTCACTGAGAGGTCCTAGGGTGCTGTGAAATGTGCTCTCTCTCCTGATGGAGGAGGATCGCCTATTTCTATTCTGTGTAGGTCATTGCTAGACCAGACCCAGAGAAAACTGCCACCATCTTTCACTGGATAATTCTGTTTGGCTCTTGCCAAGGTAATGTTATAGTAACAAGTAAATTATTGTCATCATTCCATAATTTGTGAAATAGTTAGCTTATATAGCTTTTTAATCTCTGTCTGGATTAAATATGTTAGGTTTCTTGTGAATGAATTACAAATTGTCTCCTGCTACCAGGTTGTATCACCACATACTTTGGAGCCATATCTTAGACTAAGTTCTGAAGTTAGCACATGAAGTGAAAAATTGGATAGGGTCAGAATTATCCTAAAAATTCCTCAGCATCCTGTCATGTTGGAGACTAGCATACTGAAACAGCATTGCTGTTTTTTCCTTTAGTGTTGGAAAAGAATTCTCTCTGGAATTAAACCGGTTGGCTGGCATTTAGGTCTTTTAGATCTTTAATGGATACAAAACTAGAATCACATTCAGCTCAGGGAGAGGCTGTCAGACAGATGAAGAAATTTAGTGCAACAGAAGAAGCAGTAGATTGCTGTCATTTGTGTACATTATTATGAATATAGCAAAAGACAGTCACCTGCCCCCACATGAAAACTATAATTTCATCTCTTTTACTATTCAGGTAACGTTTTTCAAAACTGTTTTTGTGTCACAGACCATAATGTTAGTAATAGTTTGTCCTTTTTTGCATGCATGGTTTTGAATTTACAGGCTAGTAGAAAATTACACTTAACCTCTCTGGCTTCTATCTGTTAAATAAGTGGTTTGGATTAGGTGATTGCTAAGAGAGTTCTTCTAGTTCAAGGAACATCCACTGCACCTTGTGTTAACAAGGATAAATTTGGGCATTCTCCCGTGTTAAGCCTCATTGTTTTCTCATTATGCCTGCTGATCAAAGATTACTTAAAATTTAAAAGCATTTTCTTTCCATTTCTGCTTGTTATTTGGCTAGACAATAACATATATTCCCATTCTTTTATTTTATTTTAATGATTTTAACAATCCCATGATGTGAATGTTAACGAAAGACTTCCAAAAAGAGTGGACTATTATAATAGAATCTCCTTACAAAGCTCTGACAATATATTGTCATGAACACATTGTATCTGTTTTTTTATTCTTTTATTTTTTTTATTTATTTATTTTTAACTTTTTATTTTTAGTTTATTTTACTTTATAATACTGTATTGGTTTTGCCATACATTGACATGAATCCACCACGGGTGTACATGCGATCCCAAACATGAACCCCCCTCCTACCTCCCTCCCCACAACATCCCTCTGGGTCATCCCCGTGCACCAGCCCCAAGCATGCTGTATCCTGCATCGGACATAGACTGGTGATTCGATTCTTACATGATAGTATACATGTTACAATGCCATTCTCCCAAATCATCCCACCCTCTCCCTTTCCCTCTGAATCCACAAGTCCACTATACACATCTGGAACACATTGTATTTGATATCTACAATGTATTTTATATCTACAGATATGAAACTAATTATCATTAAATAAAAAGTCAGTGATATAAAGAGAAGCTTATAGACAAAAAGTCGGGTGAGAACTATATTTTTCTCACCATTGTCAGAGCTGAAGACATTTGAAGGGAATATTGTTTTCCACTTTTTATAGTACAAGGTGACATTGTTAAGGGGCTTCCCTGATAGCTCAGTTGGTAAAGAATCTGCCTGCAATGCAGGAGACCCTGGTTTGATTCCTGGGTCAGGAAGATCCCCTAGAGAAGGGATAGGCTACCCACTCCAGTATTCTTGGGCTTCCCTTGTGGCTCAGTGAGTAAAAAATCCACCTGCAATGTGGGAGGCCTGGGTTCAATCCCCAGGTTGGGAAGATCCCCTGGAGAAGGGAAAGGCTACCCATTACTTTTCTATTAAGTGTTTAACAGATGACTTTATTTACCTAAATGAAATTATGTTACCATAGACAGATAACAATATAATATATAGATAACAAACTTTTTATTACCAAATTTTGTATATTCAATCTAGCTAAATAAGATGAAATTTAAAATTATCAGGAAAAAATTCTGTCCTGTGGCTGAGCTTATCTGGATTTGGCCTGTGACAGGCCAATAACATTATATTTTCATTAATCTAGTCCAGGTGAAATTCACCATTAGGTATTTGGTTTCCAAAAGCTTATTAAGTAACACTTATTGAGTCTGTCACAATGTAAAAAGCTTAGTTCAAATTTCTATTTAGTGCAACACTCATGTATAGAGGTTGACAAAGTCCCCTCTTTTTATTCTCACTTCACTTTCTCCAGTTTCAATTGGACATCACAAACATAGGATTTTCAGACAAAATGATAGGAATGATTGCCTTTCCTTTTCTGTACTATTACTTAGTTAGTTGGGGGCATTGACTTAATATGTAAATGATAAACAACTGTCAGTCAGGCCAGGAAAATCATAATACTACCATCTCAGTTCAGTCAGTCAGTTCAGTTGCTCAGTCGTATCCAACTCTTTGCAACCCTATGAATTACAGCATGCCAGGCCTCCCTGTCTGTCACCAGCTCCGGAGGTCACTCAGGCTCACGTCCATCGAGTCAGTGATGCCATCCAGCCATCTCATCCTCGGTCGTCCCCTTCTCCTCCTGCTCCCAATCCCTCCCAGCATCAGAGTCTTTTCCAGTGAGCATGAGGTGGCTAAAGTACTGAAGTTTCAGCTTTAGCATCATTCCTTCCAAAGAAATCCCAGGGCTGATCTCCTTCAGAATGGACTGGTTGGATCTCCTTGCAGTCCAAGGGACTCTCAAGAGTCTTCTCCAACACCACAGTTCAAAAGCATCAATTCTTCAGTGCTCAGCTTTCTTCACAGTCCAACTCTCACATCCATACATGACCACTGGAAAAGCCATAACTTTGACTAGATGGACCTTTGTTGGCGAGTAATGTCTCTGCTTTTCAATATGCTATCTAGGTTGGTCATAACTTTTCTGCTAAGGAGTAAGCGTCTTTTAGTTTCATGGCTGCAATCACCATCTGCAGTGATTTTGGAGCCCCCAAAAATAAAGTCTGACACTGTTTCCACTATTTCCCCATCTATTTGCATGAAGAGATGGGACCAGATGCCATGATCTTCATTTTCTCAATGTTGAGCTTTAAGCCAACTTTTTCACTCTCCTCTTTCGCTTTCATCAAGAGGCTTTTCAGTTCCTCTTCACTTTCTGCCATAAAGGTGATTTCATCTGCATATCTGAGGTTATTGATATTTCTCCCGGCAATCTTGATTCTAGCTTGTGCTTCTTCCAGCCCAGCGTTTCTCATGATGTACTCTGCATAGAAGTTAAATAAGCAGGGTAACAATATACACCCTTGACTTAGTCCTTTTCCTATTTGGAACCAGTCTGTTGTTCCATGTCCAGTTTTAACTGTTGCTTCCTGACCTGCATACAGATTGCTCAAGAGGCAGGTCAGGTGGTCTGGTATTCCTATCTCCTTCAGAATTTTCCACAGTTTATTGTGATCCCCACAGTCAAAGGCTTTGGCATAGTCAATAAAGCAGAAATAGATGTTTTTCTGGAACTCTCTTGCTTTTTCAATGATCCAGTGGATGTTGGCGATTTGATCTCTGGTTCCTCTGCCTTTTCTAAAACCAGCTTGAACATCTAATAGTTCATGATTCACGTATTGCTGAAGCCTGGCTTGGAGAATTTTGAGCATTACTTTACTAGCCTGTGAGATCAGTGCAATTGTGTGGTAGTTTGAGCATTCTTTGGCATTGCCTTTCTTTGGGATTGGAATGAAAACTGACCTTTTCCAGCCCTGTGGCCACTGCTGAGTTTTCCAAATTTGCTGGCATATTGAGTGCAGCACTTTCACAGCATCACCTTTCAGGATTTGAAATAGCTCAACTGGAATTCCGTCACCTCCACTTTGTTCGTAGTGATACTTTCTAAGGCCCACTTGACTTCACATTCCAGGATTTCTGGCTCTAGATAAGTAATCACACCATCATGATTATCTTGGTCATGAAGATCTTTTTTGTACAGTTCTTCTGTGTATTCTTGCCACCTCTTCTTAATATCTTCAGCTTCTTTTAGGTCCATACGATTTCTGTCCTTTATCGAGCCCATCTTTGCATGAAATGTTCCCTTGGTATCTATAATTTTCTTGAAGAGATCTCTAGTCTTTCCCATTCTGTTGTTTTCCTCTATTTCTTTGCATTGATCTCTGAGGAAGGCTTTCTTATCTCTTCTTGCTATTCTTTGGAACTCTGCATTCAGATGCTTATATCTTTCCTTTTCTCCTTTGCTTTTTACTTATCTTCTTTTCACAGGTATTTGAAAGGCCTCCCCAGACAGCCATTTTGCTTTGTTGCATTTCTTTTCTATGGGGATGGTCTTGATCCCTGTCTCCTGTACAATGTCATGAACTTCATTCCGTAGTTCATCAGGCACTCTATCTATCAGATCTAGTCCCTTAAATCTATTTCTCACTTCCACTGTATAGTCATAAGGGATTTGATTTAGGTCATACTTGAATGAATGGTCTAGTGGTTTTCCCTACTTTCTTCAATTTAAGTCTGAATTTGGCAATAAGGAGTTCATGATCTGAGCCACAGTCAGCTCCTGGTCTTGTTTTTGTTGACTGTATAGAGCTTCCCCAACTTTGGCTGCAATGAATATAATCAATCTGATTTCGGTGTTGACCATCTGATGATGTCCATATGTAGCTACCATCTACTAAGTAGTTTTTATGTATTCAGCATTTTACATAACTTATTTAGTCATTACAACAACCCTTTATGTTAGATATTATTCACATTTTACAGACATAGAAACTTAAGCCAGACCATCAACCTCGCAGGCGGTAGAAATGGAGTTGCAGCCCAGGACAGGAATTAAAAGACTTGATGCTGTTGGTATTTAAGTTACACTTGACTCCCATACTCTGAGTACCACCAGATAATATAAAAATCTATACAGCGTTTAAACACTTTCACATATTTCTCTTCAAAACAATCCTGTGAGGTGAGCAGGATAGTTAGATGAGGCCATTGCAATTCAGAGATACAGGGGAACTCTACAAAGATAATGGGAAGTAGACTTAACCTGCAGATCCGTTTTAAACTTCAGATGTTGGTTTGATGTTAAAATAAGGAATGATCACTGAGACTCACTGTAAGTGGCTTTCCCTCTGGTGAAGTCCAAGAGATCCACATGAGATTGAGGAAACCAGCGTGCAGGTGGCTCCTCTCACCTATGTTACTGTTCATGGCTAACCCACACTTAGCCACGCAGCTGTCACTCGGCCTCAGGGGGAGGATTCTCACTCATACTTGCGTTTCCACCTTGTTACCGCGTAAGGACTTACTGTAAATACTTGAGCAATGCTGTGTTTTCACTTATTGTATGACTGGACTTCAGCAGGACCTAATATGTCCTTTTCCAAGTTTGAAACAAGGCATAAGTAGTTGTTATTATTGACCTTCCCCCATTCTCACTCACATAAATCTCTAATCTCATTCATAAATGTTAGTGCAGAATCTTATTATCATTATCATAATGGCCAGAGACAGCGGCCCATGTTCAATTTCCAGAGATGGTAAGGACAGAGTTCAAGAAAAGTAGAGTGAGGATCAGCCTTAAGTGAGGCTGACAGGCAACCCCCGGAGGAGACTCCTCTGGTTTGAAAATTAAGTCACCCAGAGCTGGTCTTCTGGCCCCTCACCTATATTCTCATTCTCGTTCCTATTCTTACTTTTCATGACACGTGAAATATACACACGCACATGTGTTTTCTTATAAAATGTATATAGTCCCCATTTCTATGCACATAATCACTGGGCTCTTTAAAAAATAATTCAATAATCAAAGTAATGTGCTATATTTTCACATTTTTATCTTCTGAGAACCAGCTTGTAATTTAAAATTCTGTGAGATCCAGTTTCACTGATCTCACACTGATAATTGTGTGATAACAACAATACTGATAATTGAGAACCACCCTGAAGTAGTCACAGATTACTAAAAATAGTCCAAGCCTAAATATACAGAGGAAGTATCATTGAAAAGTAAATGTGTATTTGTGTCAGAAGCACCTAGATCAGTATTGTTGGATTTGGCACTACACAGAGCCAGGTGTGAGTCATGAATCTACTTCTTTCTCTGAAAACTTCTAAAAATTGTTTACCCGCTCTGAGGAGCAGCTCAATTAAAAGCACGAAACATGTTTACCTGAAGGTTTGGCATATAGTATTTACTCAATGAGTATTAGTTCTCATCTCTCTCTGCTCCCTACCACTCTCCCATTACGCCCTCTTTTATTACAAGGCTGCCATTCATTTGTCAGACAACTATTTCTTTCTACAGATTGTGGTATCTATTAAATAGAATTTTAATCTGAACAGCTATTAAGTAACTATAAAATGTGCAAGATGGAATGTTCTTCTCAAATAGCCAACATCATGCATTCCATCTTTATTTGGAGCTTTAGAATGGAAAGTACAAGCTCAGCCAATGAGGGAGCCTACATTCACCAACCTTGTGTGTATATTGTGGAAAGAAAGAAACATGTTACATTAAAATACATCCCCTGTTACAGATACATGAAGCTGTCATCCCAGAATTCTGATCTTCCTGTAATGGCATAATTTTAGGCATAGTGTGTTAATTATATAAAACTCTTCTACACTAGTTTTTCCAAAAAGCAAGCTATTAAAATCAACAGTGAAGCAACTTACTGCCACCTGTATTTGCTCTTGGTTCTACTGAACCTTTATCATCTCTTCCCATTACTTCCTTTCCATGCCTTTCTTATCTTCCCAGGGTCCTTATCTTCTCAGAATGACAGGCTCCTACCCAGTCAGGCCACATGGCCACTTATTAATGCAAGGTATTGAAAGATTCTGTGCAGATTCTAGGTATCTGGCAAAGGAGCCTTTTCTCCCTAAGATGCATCAAAAGTACTTTTAATTTTGTTTTGTTTCCTAATTCTTCCTGCATTACTGTCTAGCTTATAAAAGGAAAAACTGTGTATTTAATTTTTCTCTGATATAAACAGTAATAAAGACTCAGTAGTCAAGAATAATATTTTTTTAATCTTTATCTCACTCTGAATATTAGACTTGGAAACCTAGAGAGGTTTGCTATTCTATAAAGTGGGAATTATCTTCCTGTCACATTGACTTTCAAGATCTACACAGCCTTGTTCCCAGTCGTGTCTCTCTCCCCTCACTGGCGCTTTTTCACTGACCCCTCCTTCCTGGATAATCCCAGGCAGCACTGGTATTGCCTTCATGATTTCCTCATTTCTCTGACTCTCCTTGATGTCAGACCCGAAGTATGCTTGTACCCATGGCTGTGTGTTTCTAGCATTATGTATCAGTGACATGTATGCACAGGTTTATAATTCTTAATTATATTTTTGGGGTTCAGTAGACTTCAGTTGGGGCCTCCCTCATAGCTCAGTTGATAAATCATCTGCCTGCAATACAGGAGATCTGGGTTCGATTCCTGGGCCAGGAAGATCCCCTGGAGAAGGAAATGGCAACCCACTCCAGTATTCTTGCCTGAAGAATCCCATGGACAGAGGAGCCTGACAGGCTATAGTCCATGGGATCACAAGAGTCGGACACGACTTAGCAACTAAACCATCAACCACCAGACTTGGGTTGTATCGTGATTTCACATTTCAATAGCTCATGTATAAGTTGTTAATAAATAGCAATCCAGTTCAATCCAGTATATTACAAGTCAGACTAGTCTCACCCTTCCCAGCTCATTGTAGTGGCTAGTTCCCTGGGTAATAGATTCTTTATAGTCACAGAGCATCTTGCTCATCCTCATAACACCAGGTAAGTAGAATGGCCAGTACATTGGAGGTACAGTAAATGATGCTGAAATGGTTGAGAATTTGAGGGAGTATCATGATTCTTCCCATGTGGTTAATATGGTGAAACTCATTCTCTAATCTGCCCATGTTCAGGAAACAGGCACATCTTCCAGAATGGAAAGTTTTCAAAGCTGTGATCATCGTTTAGACTAAAGCCACAGTGGAAGTGCGGAGACTTTGAAACAAAATAGAACCTCGTCCCATGACTTGGAAGTATTCTTCTTGTCCCATCACTCATCCTCTCCCCTACACCCCTGCTCCCACACCACCACCCACACGGAAATGTAGCAGGTGTAGGCACCATCCCTGTGCAGTCACTGAGCAGGATAGAATTTGTTCCTGAACACTTTTGAATCCACCATTCTCTCCCTGAAATGGCTTTTTCTCCATCTGGCAAAATACATCTCTCCTTCTAGAATCTGCTCAAGAGTCACTTCCCTTGTGAAATTTCCCCGAACCCCCAGATTCAGTTGTCTTTTCTTTTGAGTCCTCACTTTGTGCATACAAATTTTCTGGCTGCTTACAGAGTGACCAGCTCATCCCAATTTACCTAGGAATCTCCAGGTATTAGCACAGAAAGTCCCACACCCTGGGAAACCCTTTAAGTGAGTAAGTGAAGTCACTCAGTCATGTCCAACTCTTTGCGACCCCATGGACTGTAGCCTACCAGGATCCTCTGTCCATGGGATTTTCCAGGCAGTAGTACTGGAGTGGATTGCCATTTCCTTCTCCAGAGGATCTTCCCGACCCAGAGATCGAACCTGGGTCTCCCGCATTGTAAACAGACGCTTTACCATCTGAGCCACCAGTAGCCACCAGGGAAGTCCTTTAGTCCTAGACAAATCCAGGCAGACAAACCTCATATGTCTTCCCCATTGGAATATAGACCTCCTTGGTGAAAGGGTTGTATTGCATCCATTTCTGTGTTCCCAGTGTGTTGCACACTGATACATTGACGAATGTGTAAATGAGACTTGAAAGACTGAAGTCAATGAGTCTTTGAACAGAGTTGACAGATACCAGTGGAGGAGCAGTTTATCTAGTTTTGTCTCAATACAGAAAGATGTTGAAATAGTGTTATCATTTAGTTTTCTTTTAGATAAACTCTATCATACCTCTAAGTTTATAACTCACTACTTTTGCTCAATCTAGAAGCAAAAGGTTAGCAATACCTATGATAACAATAACCTCCTCCTGCACCCAGCAATAAAATTTAAGACAGATGTTTTATGAAAATGAGAAGAAATGGATAGAAAACCTTTTTAAATGCATGCCTACTGGCAATTTTGGAAAATGAGTCTACATAACTGATAGGTCCTGGGGGCTTCATGACATGAATGATAGGGCACAATGTCATTTCTGCTGAGAGTAAAATATCAAGTTTGCCATGTAATTGGTGAATAGTAATGGCTAGGTGATGAATCCCACTTCTATATAAGATACACATAAAATACACATTACATATTACATGTCAGTGTCTTAAGGTAGTACTACTACTGGGGAAGAGAAGAGGGCTCATTTATCTGAAAATATACCCACATTTGGGAAGCTCTGCCTGGAGCGGGGTGGGGGAGCAGACTCCTTAGCTGTGAGAGTTTCAGCACCTATGTAAGAATACTCTTCTTAGTTGCCCATGAGTCTACCTCTGACCTGGACACTATGACTCCAGATCAGACACCGTCATGTCCAGAAAGAGCAAGAGAACATGTGAGTGACTCAATCTTCCTACCCACATTCATAAAGCAAATCTACATTTCCCTCAGGTACAGTAGGGAATAATGAATGAGCATTCATAGAAAGAAAATGATCACTTGAGTGTTAGAACTGGGAAGAAATCTTTCAAGAGGCAGGATTCTATTAGTCTGTTTCTTTTTTTTTTTATGCTCCAAGTGAAATAGATTTAATTATTCCATTTATCCAAAGCTCATTTTTAAAGATAAAGTATATTTAAAACATTAGTCTTTGAACTAGTGCTTTTAAAATTTATATTTTCAAAACAATGTGAGGCACACATCATATTATGGAAAGCCTATTTTATAGCTCTTTTTGTTTCTGTTTTATCTCCCCTGCTAGTCTATGTGTCTGATTGATCTTTGCCCATCCTTGCACCCCTTACCACAGTGCCCAGCAAAGACCATTTGAGAAACAAATGTTTGATGAAGCACAATAGCATTTATTGAGTACTGGCCACCTCACGCGAAGAGGTGACTCACTGGAAAAGACCCTGATGCTGGGAGGGATTGAGGGTAGGAGGAGAAGGGGACGACAGAGGATGAGATGGCTGGATGGCATCACTGACTCAATGGACATGAGTTTGAGTGAACTCCGGGAATTGGTGATGGACAGGGAGGCCTGGCGTGCTGCAATTCATGGGGTCGCAAAGAGTCAGACACGACTGAGCAACTGAACTGATTGACTGGTCTTAAGTGATATACTCAACTTATTTAACATGTGCAACAACTTTATGAGGTGATATTACTTTCATCCCATCTTTAAGATGAAAAATTCTGAAGCACAGAGAGGGTAAATAATGTATCCAAGAACATATTCTAGGATGGGACTGGGGGGGAGGCTTGGATGTAAATGCCAGCAACATAACTGCAGTGACCAAGTTCTTAATACAGTGCCTCTCCCACTTTCTGTCGAGAGGATTGGCCCCAGAAGATCCCTGCAGTGTTATTATTGTCTTATTAGTTACTGAAGCAAAAGGAAGCTTTTATTCCATTTATCTAGACCCAATAGTAGAGAAAACTTTATCAGATCTTCTCAAAGTTTGTTTTAAAGTGAATAAAAATTATAGACAGGGCCGGGAGCAGAGTATGTCTTTGGCTGCCCATGTAGCTGCAGTTTAGGGCTTCAGATGTGAGGAGGCAACATGCACTTTGCTAACCATCCTGGAGTGTGGGAGTCAGAATTAGGGTCAAAGAAAAATTATGGAATCCCAAGCAACCAGGAAATTCATACTGTGATTCTACTCAGGAATTATTCTCTTTAAAAAATGTACTCCAAATAAAATAGATTTTGGGAAGAGCAGGTTTGCATAGGCAGGATGACATACTGAACAGCATCCCCAAACATCAAGCTCACCTTCCCACATCCAGTGCTGAGTGGTTGCCTCCTGGTGTTCCCACATTTTGTCCCTTACATAGTGCCTTTCCATATGAGCACATCTCTGTTGTGACATAAGAGAGCAGGTCCACATCTTTCCTAACAAAGTGAATGACTTTTTCACTATCACAAGGAAGTCTTGGAAGATTCTCGGTTTTGCAGGATTCCATGGGTCATTACCCAGATGCAGATTGCTTATAGCTCATAAACTGGCCCTAAGCTTCACCTGAAGTTCTGTCACAACATATATTTTATGGGAGAGTTAAACTGGAAAACAGCAAGATCTATGACCTTTCATGCCTGCCTGCCTCCATCCAGATATTTATGTGACAAACATTTCTTGAGCACAGGCTACCTCATGCTTTGGAGTAATTAGTGCAGCCACCTTGATCACCTTGGAAATATTTTACTTGTGGTACAATCTCTATTTGAAAGGTACTTTCTTCCTCTCTCACAGTGACCCAAAGATCTATTTCTAAACTGTCAACTGAAGTCAAGATGATGTGAGAGTGGCCAGTGGGTGCAAAAAGTGTTATTGGTGACTATGTGCTAAAAAATGTCTCTCTCCACAAACCCAGGAGAAGCAAGATGGGGGAGTGAACAGGTTGGACTATGGACAGAGCACTGTTAGTGAGGGTCAGACCACGGCCTTGGCCCAGCAGACCTGTCCTGTGTGTACTAACGGGCTCAGGACATGAGGCATTCCCCTTGTTTCTTCCATTTCCTCCCCACAGTGAAGGAGGTGTCAGTCAAACAGGACTCCGACCTGTGACTACTTTTGGCAGCATGTCATCCAATCCGGCATAAATATTTCCTTCCCTCTGTGCATGTCTGAAACTTTCATTTGCATGTGTCCTCTCTTCTTGACCGAAAGAACATTTGTTAATACTCCCCAAGGCCGAGTACAGAAAGACACTTCTAGTTGAATAAAGGACACCTTTGTACACCTTCGCAGCTTCCATCTCTAGGGACTGCAACCCTAGCTGCACAAGAGAGTGATCTGGAAAGCTTTTTTTTTTTTTTTTTTTTTTAATGTCAAGCTGTATACCCCATTTGGAGATTGTGACTCCGTTGAGTTAAGGTGTGCCTGAATTCTCTGTTTGTTTGTTTTTTGTTGTTGTTATGTTATTCAGATTGATCCAGAACTACAAAGTACTGCCACATGCAAACTTATCTTATGTTTCCATTCCGTAATGAAAGAGGGTGGGAGAGGTAAGCTGCAAATGAGTAACTATACTGAGAGAACAGGTGGTGGAAGGGCATCCTTGAATGTCCTTTTGCCATTCCCATATGGAAGGATCTCATATCAGTAGTCTTTCATTTCTGAAATGGGGCTGTTGGGGTCTACCCTCCTCAGAATACGTCTCTCACCCCCTTAGCTCTTAACACCTAAAAATTCTATTACTAAAATCTAATAATAGACTAGATATAAGAATAAGAATTTTTGATAGTTTCCTGTGCTGTACAGAGCTGGATGAGCTGGCTAATAATTCCTTCATAGAGTCTTTAAAAAAATGGAGAGGAGGGGTGCATATGCCATTCACATCCTTTTACACATTGTAGGGCCCCCAAATCCTTGCTAAAAGGGCTAGAAGCTATTCATACTGGAAGCACAAGGAAGACGGCTTCCTTACTCAGTGACAATCATATTTCTTTGTGATAGGTCTTTTAAAGCTTGGGAGCATTTTAAATTTTAAATGAATGACTCTATTTGTGACAATGTAAATCTTCTATAGCAATTAGATCAGGACACGAAAGCCATCCACAGCTTCCACTATTTGTCAGGTACAAGTCACACTAGATGAGTTCATTGGTATTTTTCATTCTCTGTGAAATGTAGAACTTCAGTTTAATGGTGAATGGAATCTTTTCAACATAGTTTCCATAAAGCAAGTGGCTGCACCTTGACTTTTCTAAGGAAGTAATTACATGCATGTGGCAAGTTGGAGGAATCCAACTGTGTAGTAAAACTACCCCAGAAAGTTCTTGTAATGTATTTTCTAAGGATAAAGTTATGTACATGATGAATAATGACCTAGAGAAACAGAAACAGAATAGTTGGGAAATGAAGAAATATGGTAACTTCAGGACACCTCAGAACTGTTTCTAGTTTCTCAAAATTAATAACATATATTTGCAGAGAAAAATTTTAAAATACATACTCAACATTTAACAACATATATATATATATATATATATGTTGTCTCTCTGGGGAAACAGTGGAAACAGTGTCAGACTTTATTTTGGGGGGCTCCAAAATCACTGCAGATGGTGACTGCAGCCATGAAATTAAAAGACGCTTACTCCTTGGAAGGAAAGTTATGACCAACCTAGATAACATATTCAAAAGCAGAGACATTACTTTGCCGACTAAGGTCTGTCTAGTCAAGGCTGTGGTTTTTCCAGTGGTCATGTATGGATGTGAGAGTTGGACTGTGAAGACGGCAGAGCACCAAAGAATTGATGCTTTTGAACTGTGGTGTTGGAGAAGACTCTTGAGAGTCCCTTGGACTGCAAGGAGATCCAACCAGTCCATTCTGAGGGAGATCGGCCCTGGGATTTCTTTGGAAGGACTGATGCTAAAGCTGAAACTCCAGTACTTTGGCCACCTCATGCGAAGAGTTGCCTCATTGGAAAAGACTCTGATGCTGGGAGGGATTGGGGGCAGAAAGAGAAGGGGAAGACAGAGGATGATATGGCTGGATGGCATCATCAACTCGATGGACATGAGTTTGAGTGAACTCCAGGAGTTGGTAATGGACAGCGAGGCCTGGCATGCTGCAGTTCATGGGGTCGCAAAGAGTCAGACACGACTGAGCAACTGAGCTGAATTGAACTGAACTGATGTTGTCTCTCGCTGTGTCCAGTGCTTTGTATACAAAGTTGAATAACCTGTGGACCCTATACACAAGTATGTACAATATTGAGAAGGAAATAAATATGAAAATCAATCATTAAAACACAGTATGATCAGGTTGTTAGATTAATTATTGTGACATTATCATTTAAGATGTTATACACTACATCACAAAAATATCTTTATCCAAAACCCAGAAAGAATGATCTCATGAGCCTGACTATCAGGAATACTATGTCCTTTAGAACAACCATCTTGAGTTTATCTTAAATATTCCAAAGGATATAATTTGTTTCTTTTTCCTGCTGGATTAGCAGCTTGAAAGCTCAATACTAATTTGCAGCATAACTCTAGTAAACAAATAGGATCCTATATCATTAATTTTGTCTCTTGATCTTCCACCTAAACTCAGCTAACTTCACCATGGATTTTGTTTACTTCTCCTTGTTGTTGTTCTTTAAAAAGGGCCTCAAATTCTCTCAACAGTGAGTCAATGTATAAGAAAATAAATAAACTGATGACAGAAGTTTGTTGAAGGTTTTATGTGAGAACCAAAGGGAGGAGCATAAAACAGGTTTGGAATGTTGCTGGGTGAGGGTGGAGAAGGAGTTATGGGACAGATGGGAAAAGCATTGTAGAAATAATGATAGCAACAGCAATTGCACTTACAAATATAGGTATAGGGAATAACTGCCTTGAAGAATAAACAACTGTACTTTATAATTGTGGGGTTCTCCCTGTATATCTGTACTTTGCAAATATTACTTCTCATATCTTCACAGCAACCCCAAGGAGTAGATATTATTGTCCCCATTTTGCAGATGAGGATATCGATGGTCAGAGAACTTAGTAATTAGCCTCAGACGCTACCTCAAACCCAGGCTGTCTTGCTTCAGCTGCTTCACCACTGATACTCTAAGTCTCACAGGAAGAGAGGAGAGGCCTGATAGAGTACTGCTGATGCCAGTGAAAGTAAAAGTCACTCAATTGTGTCTGACTCTTTGTGACCCCGTGGACTATACAGTCCATGCAAGTCTCCAGGCCAGAATACTGGAGTGAGTAGCCTTTCCCTTTTCCAGGGGATCTTCCTAACCCAGGGATCGAACCCAGGTCTCCCACATTGTAAGTGGATTCTTTACCAGCTGAGCCTCAAGGGAAGTCCAAGAATACTGGAGTGTGTAGCTGTTCCCTTCTCCAGCAGGTCTTCTTGACTCAGGAATCGAACTAGGGTCTCCTGCATTACAGCAGATTCTTTACCAACTGAGCTATGAGGGAAGTCCGCTGATTCGAGTTGAAATCTTCTATTACATCAGAAATATTATTTCCAACTCTGCCCTGACTCATCTCTGTACCTTCCCCTTTGGCTGCATCACCATGCACCTTTCGCTTACAGTCACTCCTGGAGGGGAGGCAGTATTATGCCCATCTGAGAGATGGAAGATGCTAAAGTTTCAGGCTTAATAATTTGTGCAGGGTCACACAGCTAATCAAGCAGCAGAGCTGGATTTTGAATCCAGGACTCACTGACCCCAGAGTCTGTGTGGCAGCAGCTCCCCTGCCCCAGCTCTTGTGAGCAAGTACTTAGATACTGCAGTCATCTTGGCAGGTTTCTGGCAATCGCTTTTCTGCCTCAACAGGAATTCAATTCAGTTCAGTCACTCAGTCATGTCCAACTCTTTGCGACCCCATGGACTGCAGTACTCCAGGCCTGCTTGTCCATCACCAACTCCCGGAGTTTACTCAAACTCATGTCCATTAAGTCGGTGACACCATCCAACCATCTCATCCTCTCTCGTCCCCTTCTCCTCCCACCTTCAATCTTACCCAGCATCAGGGTCTTTTCCAATGAGTCAGTTCTTCATATCAGGTGGCCAAAGTATTGAAATTTCAGCTTCAACATCAGTCCTTCCAATGAACTCTCAGGACTGATCTCCTTTAGAATGGACTGGTTGGATCTCCTTGCAGTCCAAGGGACTCTCAAGAGTCTTCTCCAACACCACAGTTCAAAAGCATCAATTCTTCAGTGCTCAGCTTTCTTTATAGTCCAACTCTCACAACCATACATGATTACTGGAAAAACCATAGCCTTTACTAGACAGACCCTTGTTGGCAAAGTAATGTCTCTGCTTTTGAATATGCTCTCTAGGTTGGTCATAACTTTCCTTCCAAGGAGTAAGCATCTTTTAATTTCATGGCTGTCGCCACCATCTGCAGTGATTTGGGAGCCCCAAAAAATAAAGTCAGCCACTGTTTCTACTGTTTCCCCATCTATTTGCCATGAAGCAATGGGACCAGATGCCATGATCTTCGTTTTCTGAATGTTGAGCTTTAAGCCAACTTTTTCACTCTCCTCTTTCACTTTCATCAAGAGGCTCTTTAGTTCTTCACAACAGGAATTATCTTATTCATATTAACAGCAAATTGGTGGTTAAGATTTGGTTTCTCTTACCTCCTTTTGTTTCTTATGAATATAGACCTAAGATGAGAGGACTGTGTGTGCACATCATGTGTGCACTTTTCAGTGTGAAATCATACATTGAGAAAGAGAAGGTTTGTAGGTAAAGGATGCATTTTTAGAGACATGTTCCAGCCTGTTCACCTCCAGGAATGTGATTTAGAGCAAGTCATTCAGTCTCTTGTGTGTCAGTCTCATCACCTTTAAAATGGGGACAATTAGAATTCTAGCTATTGTCATGAGACTTAACTGAGAAAATTTATATATGGTACCTGGCACAGAAAGTAAAAGTGAAAGTCATTCAGTCATGTCCATTGCTTACAACCTCATGGACTGTAGCCCGCCAGGCTCCTCTGTCCATGGGATTTTCCAGACAAGAGTACTGTAGTGGGTTGCCATTTCCTTCTCCAGAGGATCTTCCTGACTCAGGGATCGAACCTGGGTCTCTCACATTGCAGGCAGGCTCTTTACCATCTGAGCTACCAGGGAAGTCTCTTAAGTACTAATTGTTCATTCCTCTTCTAAGCCCTCTCCTCTTCATACTCTCATACCATAACCCTAGTTTTTTTGTACAAAGAACCAAAATCAGTGTACATGGCAAACCTCTGGTGAGGCATATGCAGAAAAAATAGTTACATGAGTATTACTAGGGGGGATTGTGGTTCCCACCCTTTCTATGGATAAAGAACTTCAAATTTTATACAAATATGGATTATACTTTAAGGATACTATAAGGAATTCTTAAAGTCTAAGCCCTTAGTTTAGCTGATCCATACTTGCTTAAAGATACTCTGTACTTGATATCTGAAAGTTTATTATCTCACTAGGAAGACTGTAAATACTCTCCTTTTGACTGATCTCTCAGCATCAGTCATCCTAAAGGTATTCTACAACTTAATGTTGTTAACATAAATTCCACACGTATACATCGTTAGGGATCTTTCTCCCCATATTCGAGCCCTTTAATACAGGTCTGCCAATTTCTAAAATGTGTAGACTTTAGTTGCTATAAGAGTAAGACAATCAGTGAATTGCCCTTATACTTATCTTGTTGAATTTTACAAAGCTTAGATTACCCTTTTTTCTTCAGCACCATTTGGTATAAATTTCATTTGTTGGCCACATATTTAAGTGCACCAAACTCAAATCAACACAGTAGACGAGAAAGTAAGTGCATATTCTAGCTCTTTTAGCTGAATCATGCATAATTTAAATACAATACCATATGAAAGAGCTATTGAGAACTCTCTTGTCACAGAAGCATGCATTGTACACAAGCCGCCCCAGCAGAGGCCTGGTGGGGTTTCAACTATAATCATGTAAGGTACCTCGTACTCAGCCGCATTCTGTAGAGCTATCCATTTGTTTTCTTAAATGACTTTGCCCCATTATTATTCTAATTTGAAATTTTATTTTTCAGCCACATAAATAGAAGAACACAGTTTGAAAACCCTGTCCTGGAAGCAAAAAGGAAGCTACAGCAGCATAACATGCCCCACACAGAACTTGGAACAAAGCCCTTGCAGGCCCCAGGTTTCCGAGGTTAGTACCTGTCAACACTCATTGTTTCAAAGGGAAAGACTGTCTCTCAAATTGCCTGCTCTTCCAAATATGCCTTTAGCTCCAACCCTTTCATATAATTGATTTGCTTTCCCCAGACCCCTCAGTTAGCTTTAGCTGGGTGTTTGCTCTGGCTCTAAAAGCATGTACTTAGCAATCAGGAGTGAAGTTAACACTGGGGCAGCACTGCACAGGAATTTATAGCAGGTTGCCAGGTGGAGATGAGTGGGTGTGACAGTGATACCGTAAAGGGCAGAGATTCATAGAGACTCATAAGTTTGCCCTCAAATGACCAAGCACGAGAATGAGGCTTGTTCTCCTTTGTGACAGTAGACAGCTCCTCATCGACAGTACCTAGGCCCAAACCCGCCCGCCCCCTCGCCGCCCGGGAGCGGTCCCGCAGCGTGAGTGACCTGTCTTACCACGGGAGCCACCTCCCCGGGAGGCCCTGGCGCATCGGTATGTCCTGGGCCGCTTGCTGCACCTGAATTCACCTGGAGCCGCGTGCGGGGATGAGATGCTGCACACACTTTTCACAGTTTAGTGAGCTCTTACACGTGAAAGCACGAGGGAGGCACTGGTAGTTGGGAGGCCTAGTTATGCCTGCGGATGAATTCACACGCTTTCACCGCAGGATCATCAAGATGAATGTAAAAGTCTCACACTGAACTTCTCTCCAAATTGTAAACTTTATTTTCATAAAGGAAACATAGGTGGCATTTATATTTTAAAGAAGCCCTCTTTTTTAAAGATATGTGTGACATGTAAACAATGTAAGGGCTTCTCTGGTGGCTCAGGGGTAAAGAACCCCCCTGCCAATGCCAGAGATAGGGTTCAATCCCTGGGTGGTGAAGATGACCTGGAGAAGGAAATGGCAACCCAGTGCTGTCTTCTTGCCTGGGAAATCGCCTGAACAAAGGAGCCTGGCTGGCTACCATCAATGGGGTTACAAAGGAGTCAGACATGGTTTAAGGATTAAGCCACAACAAAACAATGTAAAATCCCAGTATATGGCCCTCATTACTTTATAGTTTATCCATTACATATCACCCAAAATGGAGCAATAACAGAATATTTAAACTTAGTCACCGGCTACAGTCTGGTTTTTATAAATATTTAATCATATCACTCAAAGTAGAACAACTAAAAATAAACATATATAAATATACTTGACTGCATAGCATTTAAAGCATAGCTATTAATAGCATGACTATTATTTTTAAAGCATTTGAAATATGTAGGTTGGGAAGATCCCCTGGAGAAGGGAAAGGCTACCCACTCCAGGATTCTGGCCTGGAGAATCCCACGGACTGTATAGTCCATGGGGTCGCAAAGAGTCAGACATGACTGAGTGACTTTCACTCACTTATACTTATTACAGATCATAGCTGGAAAACAAATCACTAGTTAAACCTATATGAGTGGGTTCAAGTTCTTTTCAGATTATTTGGGTATATAATTTAAATGTGTCAACATATTGCTACAAACTGTGTTACTTTTACATTCATGATTATATTTAGAGCCACTGACTTGCCACTTGCTCACATTTTAGAGTATACTAATTGCTATCAGATCAGTAAGAAACAGATTTATCTGGTTATCTTCATAGTATCTTATAAGCAAAAGCTAACTCAATCCCACCTCTAGGCATTCTTTCTAATCAATTTAGACATTTGAGGAGGTGCTAACATTCCAGTGCTCCTACTTTTTGTCAGACAAAATAGTCCATTCTGGTTTTCTAGTCCTCTCCCTTCAAGGTTTTGGGCAGGCCCAGCCTCTTACACAAGCCTCCTACCTGGACCCTTTCAGAACAAGAGGAATGGATCCACATGTGTCTGGATGACGTCAGGCTTTGTCTTTGTCTGTTCAGCCCTTTTTAAGCATAAGAAAGTGAGGTTAGTGAGTAGACGCACTGACTTAACAAACTCTGTCTAAACCCAGAAGCTCTGTCACGTTTTCTTGGATTCTTGGGCCGGCTCTGTGTTTGTGGCAAGTGCTTAGAGGTTTGCTCTCACAGTCACACCTGCTTGCATTTGCCGTAATTAACCCGACAGTTGCACTTGGGGTTGCTGTTCAGTGGCTGACTTTCGCCCTGTAAGAACGTGCCTTAACCGCCATGCTTTTTCTTTTTTAACTTTTACTGACCAGTAGAAAAGCCACTCTTTACCCGGGATGCCTCCCAATTGAAGGGAACGTTTCTCAGCACCACACTCAAAAAGAGCAACATGGGGTTTGGATTTACCATCATTGGCGGAGACGAGCCTGACGAGTTTCTGCAGGTGAAAAGCGTGATTCCCGACGGGCCTGCAGCACAAGATGGGAAAATGGAAACAGGTGAGTCCTTTAAAACTTTAGAAAATTGTTTTGCAATGTCTTTTCTAAGACAAATGTGAGAAGCTTCTTTTTGTGTTTTTAATTTGAAGGTCAGAGGTCATTTCACTGAAGGGAAACCACACATCATGTCTCCCCTGAATTTAATGACATCAAATTGAAGTAGTTTGGAACTCTAAATACCATTTTTGTTTCATTTTTCTGAATGCCCCTCTATTTGCTGCATTCAGCGAACCCTGGAGATTGACACTTTTCTAATTTATTTCTGGAGTCCCTTCTTAGAAGTTTGATTAACATTTCATATTTTTCTAGCTTATAAAAAGCTATTGATGTTTTAAAAATCTGTGTTAATCTTATAGTATTCTCAGGCTAAATTTCCCAGGTTAGTTATTTAAATATGCTTGCTTATCTCATAGGAAAAAAAAATATTAATGTTATTCATCTTTATATATTCCCATATAGTATTTTAATACATAAGATTTTTTCTGTAGTCTTTATGAATTAATTTTAATATGCATGTACTTGGATGTCTATCAAATTATGATTTAAATTCATTTAACATGGAAATGCAGAGTCTAATTGTTAAGGGCAAGGAAATATGAAAGATGCACAGAGGTAGAAAAAAATCACAATGAACTTTTGATTTTGTAGTCTGATTTTTAAATTCTCCTACTTGGTCCATGACCTGGAATTAGTCCCATAATTTATGAATACTACTTTCCTCATCTGGAAAATAGAGAAGAAATCAAATTTGATCTTGTATATTTAAAATATTAATTCAAGAATTTTGGAATATTGTTTTTGAAATGTCTTCAGTTCAGTCCCGTCACTCAGTCGTGTCCAACTCTTTGTGACCCCAATGAACCACAGCATGCCAGGCCTCCCTGTCCATCACCAACTCCTGGAGTTCACCCAAACTCATGTGCATTGAATCGGTGATGCCATCCAATCATCTCATGCTCTGTCGTCCCCTTCTCCACCTGCCCTCAGTCTTTCCCAGCATTAGGGTCTTTTCAAATATCTTAGAAAATTACAAAATGCAGTAACTATATTTTACCATTTCACACTTTACTCACTATTGATATAATTTATGGTATTTACTTACTGAAGTCCATGGATCTTGGTAGATAAAGAATTACTTTTGAGGAAAAGTTATACCATTTGTATTCCCTATATATTTATTGATTGCAATTCTGTGGATTTTAAAGTGGTTTGTATATGAAGAGACAAGATAAAATTGAGGTCTTCATCTGATATTTTTAATTTCAAAGATGACTGTTTAGTAAATGGTTCCTATGGAAATAATATCTTTTCAGGGTCACCTCATGAGTATATTTGTCACTGCCACTCACTAGTGAGAAAGGTGTTTAATAGATGTTACATTTTCATAAATTTGAGTAGTTTCAAAACTCATCACATTTTTCAAATGCTATTATTGTAAAAGTCATGTGTACATACTTTTCTAAGAGTAAGTTAGAGAATGTCCAACTCTGCTGCTCATCTGGTGAGATTTTACTAAATAGTCAACACCTTCACGTTGCCCCCAAATCATAGAGAAACATCAAAAGACTCAGTTAAAAAGCAGTCTGTCATTTTCAACTAGAATATAAGGAAACTATGGAGTTAATAACCATCTAGTAGAGGGAAAGTGATCCCCAATGCTTCTGAACTTCAGTGAAATATTTAACAAACTCATTTCTCTTTTTTTGCTCAATATTTTTATTGAAGTATAGTTGATTTACAATGTTGTGTTAATTTCTGCTATAAAATGATTCAGTTATACATCATTTTTTATATTCTTTTCCATTTTGGTTTATCATAGGATATTAAATACATTTTTCTGTGCTGTATAGCAGGACCTTATTGTTTATCCATCCTATATATAAAAGCTTACATCTGCTAACCCCAACCTCACTCTCCACCCCTCCTGCAGCCACTTCTCCCTGGGCAACCACTGCATCTGTTCTTTATGTCCCTGATTCTGCTCCTGTTTCATAGATAAGTTCATTTGTGTCATGTTTCAGATTCTACAAATAAGTGATATCAGATGGTATTGGTCTTTCTGACTTACTTCACTTAGATGAAACCTCTAGTTGGATGCATGTTGCTACGAATGGCATTATTTTGTTCTTTTTATGGCTTAGTAGTGTCCATTGGATATGCGTACCACATCTTCTTTATCCATTCGTGTTCTGATGGACGTGTAGACTGTTTCCATATCTTGGCTATTGTGAGCAGTGTTACTGTGAACATAGGGGTTCATGTATCTTTTTGAATTATAGTTTTGTTTGCTTATATGCCCAGAAGTAGGGTTGTTGGATCATATGGGAATTCTATATTTAGCTTTCTGAGGAAACTGTGTACTGTTTTCCAGTGGCTGCACCAACTTACATGCCTACCAACAGTGTAGGAGAGTTCCCTTGTCTCCACATCCTCTCCAGCATTTATTATTTGTAGACTTTAATGATGGCCATTCTGACCCATATGAGGTGGTACCCCATTATAGGTTTGATTTGCATTTCTCTAATGATTAGCAATGTTGAGCATCTGTTCTTGTGCCCATTGGCCATCTTCTTATTTTGGAGAAATGTCTACTTAGGTCTTCTGCCCATTTTTCACTGGGTTGTTTCATTGTTGCTGTTACTGAGCTGTATGAGTTCCTTATATATTTTGGAAAAAAGCCCATGTCTGTCATATAGTTTTCAGATACTTTCTCCCTTTCCTTAGGATTTCTTTTTGTTTTGTTCTGGTTTTATTTCACCCTTTTGCTATATAAAAGCTTGTAAGTTTGATTAGGCTCATTTGTTTATTTTGTTTTTATTTCTATTTCCTTGGGAGACTGACCTAAGAAAACAGTGGTACAATTTATGTCAGAGAATGTTTGCCTATGTGGTCTTCTAGGAGTTTAATGCTGTCATGTTTTATATATGTCTTATGGCACCCCATTCTAGTATTCTTGCCTGGAAAATCCCATGGATGGAGGAGCCTGGTAGTCTGCAGTCTATGGGGTCGCTAAGAGTTGGACATGACTGAGCGACTTCACTTTCACTTTTCACTTTCATGCATTGGAGAAGGAAATGGCAACCCACTCCAGTGTTCTTGCCTGGAGAATCCCAGGGATGGGCAAGCCTGGTGGGCTGCCGTCTATGGGGTCACACAGAGTCGGACACGACTGAAGTGACTTAGCAGCAGCAGCAGCAAGCCATTTTGAGTTTATTTTTGTGCATGGTGAGAAAGTTATGTTCCAACATCATTGATGTATCTGTGGCTGTTCAGCTTTTCTAACACCACTTGCTGAAGAGGCTTTTTTCCATTGTATATCCTTGCCTCCTCTGTCGAAGACTAATTGGCTATAGATGCATGGGTTTTTTTTGGTGCTCTCTGTTCATTCCTTTAATCCATGTTTCTTGGTGCCAGTACCACACTGTTTTGATTACTGTAGCTTTGTAGTATTGTCTAAAATCTGGAAGCACTATGCCTCTTACTGCTTCTTTATCTTCAGGACTGCTTTGGCAATTCTGGGTCTTTTATGGTTCCATATGAATTTTAGGATTATTTATTCCAGTTCTTTGAAAACTGTCATAAGTAATTTGATAGGGATCAGATTAAATCTGTAGATTGCTTTGGGAAGTATGACCATTTTAACAGTATTAATTATTCCAATATAAGCACATGGGATATTTTTCCATTTCTTTTGAGTCATCTTCAGTTTTCCATATTAGTGTTTTATAGTTCTTAGCATATAAGTCTTTCATTTCCTTGGTGAAGTAACAAACTCATTTCTTTTCATTATAAAGGACCCAGTTACTTTTTTCTCTCGTCCAATCCACTATTCCATGTTTCAGAAATAGAAAAAACTTCTTTCAGTGTAAACTTAAAAAACAAAGGGAATTCCCTGGCAGTCCAGTGATTAGTGCTCTGCTCTTTTATTGCAGGTAGCACAGGTTCAATCCCTGGTCAAGGAAATAAGATCCCACATGCCACAAAGCAAAAATAAATAAATAAAAACACAAAATTAAAAGGCTTGCACAATAGTGCTTTTTTTCTTTTCATTTATTTTCCTCGTTTGCCATGTTCCTATAGTCTAAGTTAGCCTACTCAACAACAAAGTCAAAGATTTTATTTAGAATTTAGCTGATTTTCTTCTTTTACGATGATCACTGAACAGGTCCTAATAAGAAGAGAAGAACCTAGGATTTCATTCTATTCACTGTATCCTATTTATTCTTCTGTTGATTCATTCAACAAACACTTGTTACGCTCTGGCTTTTCACAGTCATCGCTGTCCACCAGGACTACAAAGATGGATATGACAATAGCCAGGCTCTTGAGGAGTTTGCATCTAGGAGGAGTTTTACATAAATAAACAAGTAATTGTAACACAGTATGAATAGGATGAGTCTGTAATAACCATGGTTGTTGGCACTAAGTCAGGAGAGTTAGGGGAGGACACAACTGAATTTTTTCAAGTGTGTTTCTAACTAAATAATTTTATTAGTCTTTTTAGGGGTGGTAATTTCTCTCATCAGAAAATAATATTGAAATCTACTGCTTATTAGTCAAAAATATTGTGTTCATTTTTAATTATAATATGAGTTTAAAATTCCATAAATTACAGTAGAGGGAATGGCTGTTCAGTTGAGCAAATAGTGACTATCCATATGTGACGGGCATTCTGATAATTATTTGGGATGTAAAAATGAGGATACAAATGTTTCTACCCTTAAGTTTATAGTATAGACATAATGAGTGATTTGTTAGTGAATATCGATAACAGTGCAAATAAAAATATGTACAAAGTTCAGAAAGAGTACAAAGATAGGTGGGTTTGATTCATTGCAAAGTGCTTAGGGATCACCTCACAGAAAATGATGTCTGAGAGAGTTTTGAATGTTGAATAGACATTTGTTAGGTGAACAATTAAAGAGAGCCATAGGAAGAAGAAAATAACAATATGCAAAAGCGCAGTAGTGAAGCATACCTAGGAAAAGATTTATATGCCATCTCAGTGTAGGTTAATATTTCACCTTCAGTGGTATCAAGTATGAGAAGTATTGAGTAAAAAAAATCATAATTATTGATTGTGAATTATGAATTGATGAATTAATGGTAATGATGAATTATTTAGGCTTGTAGCAAACATTAGAGAATAGTGTATGGTCATATATCCTCAAACAAAAGCATATAAATGCATGAATACCTATATATAAAAGTTTTCTCATGTAAGTTTTAACAGATTAGGTGTCAAGATTTACTCTATGATTGATGTTTTCTTTACTTGTATATTCCTAGAACTTAAAACGGTGCCAGGCAAATAACAGGCACTTAGTAAATACTTAGTGGCTGGTTGGGTGGGTGGACGGATGGATGGATGGGTACACTTCAGAAATTTAAAGGTGAAATTTGAATTTTCTGAATTCCTCTTTTCCAATACAGCCTCAGTTCAGTTCAGTTCAGTTCAGTCGTTCAGTCGTGTCCGACTCTTTGCGACCCCATGAATCACAGCACGCCAGGCCTCCCTGTCCATCACCATCTCCCGGAGTTCACTCAAACTCACGTCCATCGAGTCAGTGATGCCATCCAGCCATCTCATCCTCTGTCGTCCTCTTCTCCTCCTGCCCCCAATCCCTCCCAGCATCAGGGTCTTTTCCAATGAGTCAACTCTTCGCATGAGGTGGCCAAAATACTGGAGTTTCAGCTTTAGCATTATTCCTTCCAAAGAAATCCCAGGGCTGATCTCCTTCAGAATGGACTGGTTGGATCTCCTTGCAGTCCAAGGGACTCTCAAGAGTCTTCTCCAACACCACAGTTCGAAAGCATCAATTCTTCGGTGCTCTGCCTTCGGCTAATTGGACTAAGTTTTGTTGAGTTTTTGTTTGTTTATTCACTAAGTCATGTCCAAACTCTTTTTGCAATCCCATGGACTGTAGCCCGCTAGGCTCCTCTGCCCATGGAATTTTCCAGGCAAGAATACTTGAGTGGGTTGCCATTTCTACCTCTAGGGGATCTTCTCAACCCAGTCATCTCCTGCATTGGCAGGCAGATTCTTTACCACCAAACCACCAAGGAATCCCAATAGTTTACCATTAAAGCAAAAACAAATAACTTTTCCAGTTTCTGGATAAAATTTAAAACACATGTACATGTTAGGGACAAAATTAATGTCTTTTTTGTGATGATTTCATCTATAAATGAACCTAAAGAATCAACAAAAATAATAGACACCACAGATATACAAAATAAATCATTAGTATTTTAAAAGTGAGCAATTTCATTTGACATTGAAACAAGCGTGAAAATATTTTAATTAGATTCAGAGAAGGCAATGGCACCCCCACTCCAGTACTCTTGCCTGGCAATTCCCATGGACGGAGGAGCCTGGTAGGCTGCAGTCCATGGAGTCGCTAGGAGTTGGACACGACTGAGCAACTTTACTTTCACTTTTCACTTTCATGCATTGGAAAAGGACATGGCAACCCACTCCAGTATTCTTGCCTGGAGAATCCCAGGGACAGGGGAGCCTGGTAGGCTGCTGTCTCTGGGGTCACACTGAGTCGGACATGACTGAAGCAACGCAGCAGCAGCAGCAGCAGCAGCAGCAGCTCTAGATTGTCTCTAGTTTTGGCAAAGAGAAGTTAATAGTCTGTTTGGACACAAAGAAAAGTCTATTCTACTAACGTTGACTTATGGTCCTGCACTACAGAAACAAGGGTAGAGTGGGAATTCTTTCTTTCTCAGTCAGCACTGATTCTCGGAAGCGATGGAGACAGGATAAAGAAGGATACTATGCCCCTGGCTGCTTTTTAGCAACTAATTGAGCCAATCCCTAATGGTCCTATAATTTTACAGGAGACATTTCCTTAGGAGAAATTACTATAGTGCCCAGAAACCATCCCACTTCTGATTATTAAGGATTCAACATATCCCAGCAATCATGTGTAGGCACCAGAGATCCTGAGAACATTCTTGAAATTATTTTGAAACTCAAGATTGATGTAGCAAGGCTTATGTAGAAACTGCAGAGTCTAAAAGAGACGTATCTAACATCCTCCCATTAAAAAGCTTCCCTCATTACATGATGCTTTGTGTTTTTCCCTGGCTAAGTTTTGAATCAAGGCTTATGGTTTTCAACAAATATAGGAGGAAAGAAAGTTGACCTATCGATGAAGATCTTCTATAGATGGGTTGAATTATGAGATCACTCACAGCCCATTAGTGTCCCCCCCACCACCACCATCTTTTAATAATTACGCATTTAGTTAGTAAAATAGCAAGAAACTGTCCAGGAGACCAACATTCTGACATTGTCTGGCTCCTGGCATTTCTCCATTTGAGCAGATTGAAGTTATTGCTTTTACTGGTTGCTACCTCTTTATTGGCTTTTCTAAAAGGGGCATAAGATTAACTTTGTCCAAATCACTTGGGGAGCATTTTAAAGATGCAGCTTCCTGTGCCCTGAGACCTGCTGATTCCAAGTTTCTGGAAGTAGTGTTGGGAATGTATATTTATGTAATTTTAAAACTTATAAAAGCAATACACACACATGATAAAAAAATTGAAATATTTATAATGCATGAAAATCTCTTGTGTCCTGCCCCTGTTATCTCAATTCAACAGCTCTAGAAATAACCTCTATGTACTTTCTTTTAGAAAGAGATGAAGCTTTAACTCCTGTATCCCCCACCTGCTCTCCTCCAGTTTCCCAACTGAGTTTTACAACTACTTTCGGTAATATCTGTACATGTTTTGCATTATCATGGCTCTGTTAACTTGTTTGCTCACCCCAGTGGTGGTATATCATTAATACGTTTTTTTCCCTGTAAACGGCTTTGTGGAGTTTCACTTTGTCTTTCTTTCTTTATTCATTTTTTTTGGCAATATCTTTCTTAAAATGATGCTTTTCCCCCTCTGACTTTCCTGGTGGCTCAGAGGTAAAGAATCCACATGCAATGCAGGAGACATGAGTTCTATCCCTGGGTTGGGAAGATCCCCTGAAGAAGGAAATGGCAACACACTCCAGTATTCTTGCCTGGAGAATCCCATGGACAGAGGAGCTTGACAGACTACAGTCCATGGGGTCCAAGAGTTGGACATGACTTAGCAACTAAAGTACCCCTTTTTCCCTCAAAGTGCAAACATATTAGGTTGTTGAGGGTCCTCGTCCTTCTGGGCATCATTTGTCCTCGTGCTTCTCTCTGGGCTGGCTTCTTTCTATTATGTCTCTCCCAAGCAGAGTTCAGTCTTCCCTGGTAGCTCAGATGGCAAAGAATCCACCTGCAGTGCGGAGACCTGTGTTTGATTCCTGGGTTGGGACAATCCCCTCAAGTAGGAAATGACAACCCACTCCAATATTCTTGCCTGGAGAATTCCATGGACAGAGGAGCCTGGCAGGCTACAATCCATGGGGTCACAAAGAGTCAGAAGCAACTTTCACTTCATTTCACTTCAAGCAGAGTTCACTGTTATCTGTATCCATATCATCTTTTGTCATGGATACTCATTTTATGCCAGCATAGTGCTCATATGTCTTGCAATCTTTGACTGTCTATATTTAAAAGTTAAATACTGAACAGGTTGCTTGAGAGTTCTGCATCTGTGACAAGGTTTGAAGACTGGTCACATTTTACCTGAGGCTCTTAGGCAGGAGTGGAATAGAAAGTCCATTAAATAGGCTCCTTTTTTTCATTTCTGGAGACACCCTCATCTCTGACTTGAGGTAGGTGGTAAGAGCTTTCCATGCAGGTGTTGCAGGGCAGATCGTCTGTAGACTGAATTGTCCAAAAAGATTGTTCAGGTTTTTCTGCAACATCATGTGGAAAAATCCCAAACTAACTTTTTGGCCAACCCAACACTTGTCTCTGATGTTTCCTAATCCCAAGCCTTTCTGCAATTCTGCAAAGCAACTGAAAGTCCTTGTCCATGTTTCTCTTTGCTCCAAAAGCATACTAGAACAGAAATCAGCACATTCTTTCTATTAAGGGTCAAGTAGTAAATATTTCAGAGAAGGCAATGGCAACCCACTCCAGTACTCTTGCCTGGAAAATCCCTTGAACGGAGGAGCCTGGTAGGCTGCAGTCCATGAGGTTGCAAAGAGTCGGACACGACTGAGCGACTTCCCTTTCACTTTTCACTTTCATGCATTGGAGAAGGAAATGGCAACCCACTCCTGTGTTCTTGCCTGGAGAATCCCAGGGACGGGGGAGCCCAGTGGGCTGCCGTCTACGGGGTCACACAGATTCGGACACGACTGAAGCGACTTAGCAGCAGCAACAGCAGCAGTAAATATTTTAGACTTTGTGGACCAGGTGGTCTCTGTCACAGCTGTTGATCTCAGTCATCGTGAAATGAATATGGCTGTGCTCCAATAAAACTCTATTTACAAATACAGGCAGCAGCAGGCTTTGCTTCATGGGCCATAGTTTGCCAGCCACAGCTCTAGAATATACCTTCCAAAGCCATAATACATCAGTTACCATGTCTTTATCCACATTCCATATTCTAAAATTCTCTTGAGCTGTCTTGCCTTAAAGGGCCCCTCTCTGTCACAATGGTTCCTCTTCTGTTCTCTTCATTGCTGTAGGTTTATTCATTTTAAAGTCACTGTTAATATATACTTTATTGAAGTAGAGTTGACTTACAGTGTTTCAGGTGCACAGCAGGGTGATTCATTGATACATACACACATATATTATTTTCGAGATCATTTTCCATTATAGGTTATTACAAGATCTTGACTATAGTTCCCTGTGCTGTACGGTAAACTTTTGTTGGTTTTTGCATATCCTTTTTTTTTTTTAAGGTTTTTAAGTCTTTGTTAAAGGAGATCGCTGCATATGTTCAGGCCATCATCTTGAACTACAAGTCTTTGAATCTGCGTTATTATACCTGCTGAAGTCTGAGAACCACCACAAGTATTGGTAGCAGGAAGTCTCCTTTCTCACTTACTATACAGCTCAGTAAACATTCTCCATCCCAGCCTGACCCCCTCTCTAACAAGCCTATGCTCAGAGTTGCTTTGAAAGAGTGTTTATGATTATTCCTGGGGACTAACTTTTAAGATAGAATTGGTGGCTAGTAGAACAAAGCAGATTAATCTTTGTCTTTCATGTCAGGTTAGGGCATCGAACTATGAGTAATTTCTCATTCTTTGAGGTTTTAACATTCTGAGGTACTGTGTCTCAGGATTGCATTCTCTGAAATCTCAGTTACCCTTTTGCTTTCTAGGGAACAGCAAAGATTAACTAGGGCCATGAGTGCTCTGTGGACGGATGACTGCCAGACTCTCAACGTGACAGCTATTGCACCTTTAGGGGCCTCCTTCAGTGCTCAGACGGTAAACCGTCTGTTTGCAATGCAGGAGACCCGGATTCGATCCCTGGTTTGGGAAGATCCCCTGGAGAAGGAAATGGCAGCCCACTCCAGTACTCTTACCTAGAAAATCCCATGGACGGAGGAGCCTGGTAGGCTACAGTCCATGGAGTCACAAAGAGTTGGACACGACTGAGCGACTTCACTTTCACTTTCAGTAACAAATCTCCTCTTCATGGTTATCCAGTGGTTTTCCATCCCACCCGACCACACGGTTCTTTGGCCTTCCATAACCATTATTAGCTTCTTAGCAGTTTGATATGGAGAAGGCAATGGCACCCCACTCCAGTACACTTGCCTGGAAAATCCCATGGACAGAGGAGCCTGGTAGGCTGCAGTCCATGAGGTTGCTAAGAGTCAGACATGACTGAGAGACTTCACTTTCATTTTTCACTTTCATGCATTGGAGAAGGAAATGGCAACCCACTCCAGTGTTGTGCCTGGAGAATCCCAGGGACGGGGAAGCCTGATGGGCTGCTGTCAGTGGGGTCGCACAGACAGAGTCGGACACAACTGAAGCAACTTAGCAGCAGGAGCAGCAGCAGTTTGATAAAATCCTAGAGTTGTCCATTAAACGTCATCTCCTGAGAAAAATCTATATGAATGAGAAAGCTTAAGAGTCAGTTCAGAAGTGTTTTGTGTGTCTCGTTTTCCTACCTCATAATCAACTTATGCCTAGGGCAGACTTCCTTTTGAATGTTGATCAAACACTTGTTGGTCTTTCCCATGATGCCTCTCTTATTGACTTGCTGCCTTATAAAAACATTCTAGTGAATCAGCCAGTTCTTCATTACCACCCACCTCCACAGACAAGTGTTCTTATTTAGGTGATGTGAACCACATAGATGGTCCTGTCAATTGCCAGAAGCAAATTAACGCAATATTTTCTGTTATTTGAAGTATCTGTTTAGTTTTCTAGTGCCACATCACAAACTATATACAAACTCAGTGCTTTCAAAGCACAATCAAACATTTGCTCATGATTAAACTGGCTTAGAACTCAACATTCAAAAAACTAAGATCATGACATCCAGTCCCATCACTTCATGGCAAATTGATGGGGAAACGATAGAAACGGTGACAGACTTTGTATTCTTGGGCTCCAAAAATCACTGCAAATGGTGACTGCAGCCATCAAAATAAAAGAAGCTTGCTTCTCCCTTGGAAGAATATCTATGACAAACCTAGACAGTGTATTAAAAAATAGAGACATCCCTTTGCCAAGAAAGATCAGTATAGTCAAAACTATGGTTTTTCCAGTAGTCATGTATGGATGTGAAAATTGGAGTATAAAGAAAGCTGAGTGCCAAAGAATTGATGCTTTTGAACTGTGGTGTTGGAGAAGACTCTTGAGAGTCACTTGGACTGCAAGGAGATCCAACCAGTCCATCCTAAAGGAAATCAGTCCTGAATATTCATTGGAAGGACTGATGCTAAAGCTGAAACTCCAACACTTTGGCCTCTTGATGTGAAGAACTGACTCATTTGAAAAGACCCTGATGCTGGGAAAGATTGAAGGCAGGAAGAGAAGGCAACAACAGAGGATGAGATGGTTGGATGGCATCACCGACTTAATGGACATGAGTTTGAGTAAACTCCGGGAGTTGGTGATGGACAGGGAGGCCTGGCATGTTTTGGTCCATGGAATGCATGCAGACACAACTGAATGACTGAACTGAACTGAACTGATTAATTGGAATGATGGATGCTGAAGCTGAAGTTCCAATACTTTGGCCACCTGATGCGAAGAGCTGACTCATTGGAAAAGACCCTAATGCTGGGAAAGATTGAAGGCAGGAGAAGAAGAAGGCAACAGAGAATGAGATGGCTGGATGGTATCACTGACTCAGTGGACATCAGTTTGAGCAAACTGCAGGAGGTAGTAAAGGACAGGGAAGCCTGGCTTGCTGCAGTCCATGGAGTCACAAAGAGTCAGACATGACTGAGAAACTGAACAATAACAAATACTTTCTTGCCTGGAATGGACTGTAGTTCTCATCTGCTCGTCTCACACTGGGACTCCTGTGCAACCACCATCACCAGGAGCTCCCCTGGGGCTGGGATGTGTGCGGTGGCTTCATTCACTGTTGATGCCTCTGCTGGGATGGATGCGACTCCTCGGGGCTGGCATAGAATCTCTCTTTCCACATGGTCTTGACTAGTGGGGTGGCTGAATGGTTTATATGGTGGCTTAGGGCTCCAAGACACCAAAAGAGAAAGCTGTCAAGCCTTTCAAGGCCTAGCCTGGAACTGGCACAATGTTATAAAATCCAAGTCACACATCAGCCCAGATAAAAAGGGAAGGAAACTAGGCCCCACATTTTGATGAGAGAAGTGGCAGGAAAAAAAACATTCCCCTTTTCATCTACTGCAGATTCCTTCCTATGGCTTCTTTGTTTCAGAATTCCTGGAGTTATTCAAGTTCCCTGAGAAAATTATCTTTGACTTTCATGGGCACTTCTGGGAGGTGTTGATAATGGTTTTGCCTTCCAGTTCTCTACTGTGCTATGAATAAATAATAGTGAATTATAATGTCACATCCAGAGATTATGAGCAGCAAAATCACCAGGCCTCTAGCTCTGTCTTTCTAATAAAAATAAAGGAGGTGGTCTCAGCAATTTATTTTGAAAGATCTTCAAAATATTCACTCAGATCCAAGTTAGATAAGTTTCTAAATGACCCCTTGATATTAACATCATTTTTGCCTTTTTTAGACATTTATGAGCTTTAGATGCTTTCAAAAAATCTCATATGCAATATTTTTTTTAAAAAAGCTAAATGAGTTATTGAAGCATGGTGTGATTTTGAGAATTGGTGTAATAAATTTTTTCAAGTGTTTTGGTTTGTAGCCAAGATCAAGTATTTTATCAACTATGACATCTGTATCATCTGTGTATCAATATAAAAGAAGAATAGTGGATAGAAAGTGTATAGTGTGGCTCCAACTCGACTCTTTGCGACCCCATGGACTGTAGCCTACCAGGCTCCTCCATCCATGGGATTTTCCAGGCAAGAATACTGGAGTGGGTTGCCATTTCCTTCTCCAGGAGATCTTCCCAACCCAGGGACTGAACCCAGGTCTCCTGCATTATAGGCAGATGCTTTACCATCTGAGCCACCAGGGAAGAGTCAATAAAACCTTGAAAATGAAATTGAATTTCTAGCCAACTGACCAATACCAGTATCTCCAGCAGAGAAGAAAAAACTGTGCTTGTTTTTTTCATCACAGTATGTTTACTCTTGGTTCTTTCTAAGCACACCTGAGTTTCATAACCTCACTTCATTTTGTTGAAATCCTAATATTTCCACTGCTAGTGATATATCCTTGAGATCAATAGCAGCTTTCTATCCACTATTCTTCTTTTATATTGATACGCAGATGATACAGATGTCATAGTTGATAAAATACTTGATCTTGGCTACAAACCAAACCACTTGAAAAAATTTATTGCACCAATTCTCAAAATCGCACCATGCTTCAATAACTCATTTAGTTTGTTTTTTTTAAAAAAAAAAAAAAGAATTTGTAACCCAAATAAATGCCATTGCAGTGTTTCTTTTGTTTTTAAACACACTTCTATCTTTTCTCTCATTGTGAATGCCTATACAGTGCTCTTTATACTGTCTCCATATAAAATCACAGTTTAGATAAAAACTCACTTGAGAAGGGATAACTACTGTACAAGTCCTATCCTAGTTCTCATCTGTGCCCCGGGATTAAGAACTTGATTCCCATTTTAACAAAGGTGTAGCAAAGTTTGCTACTCTTTTTTTCTAGCTTCAGTACTGAGATGCATTTGGATATCATACAGTAATTATAATATTCATGACCATATTTATGACCATTGTGTCTGCTAACATCATGGTAGTCGATGCAGCTAAGTGTGCTTGGTCACATATTATTTGTTAGCTATTCTTCCCCAAAACTCTACATGAATTTGCAGTACAGGTTCACTGGCCCACTAGGAGCTCAAGGAGAAAGTGGGAGGAGCCTCCACTTGGCCTGAGAGCAGAGCTCAGGATAGTGCTAGATATCCTTATACCAGGGATGCTGTTTAGAGTACCCTTATTGGATACAAAATTGGCATTTTAAAAGTTGGAACGTTTGTTATTTATGTTTAACAAAACTGGACTGGAGATTATAGGGTTAACATTTTTTACACTTGCTCTGTGGAGAAAGTTGTTGGTTGTCTGTATATTTATTAGTGAAAGGTGTTCAGCCTAAGTTAGATGCATTTGAAATAAAGGTATTATCTAAATGCAATTACGAAGTTTTATCTTTTTAGGTCTGAGACCAAGATAGCCAATACTCCTGCATATAAGTGAATTAAAAGTATCCAGATAGATAACAGAGATTTACCAGATTCTGGAATCTGGATTGGCAGATGTGTTCTTATAGACAATGTCAATTCTTCCAGTTTCTGCTACTCTCTCTCCCTTCACTAATTGAACTGTGCCTTTGGTTCATCAGGAAACAATCTGCTTTTATAAAAGATGCTTATTTTTATCTTACCCATCCAGCAGATGAATTGTAATCTCTTGCTATTTAGTACCCTTAACCCTACCCACTATAAGCTCTCTGAGGTCAGGAGCTGTGTCTGATTTGATCATTAACCAACCCCCAGGCTTATTTCACTACTAGATATATAGCAAATATTCAACTTGATGAAACAATGCAATGAGTCTATGCAGCACTGATGTGCTTACATGAACTACTGTGGAGGCATGTGATTTGCTGTTGTATCATAGATTCCTCTGTGATTATGTTTCTTTTAGATAGTTATCTAAAGCTTTTCTTTTATAGTTTAACCAAATATTTCATTAGATGAATTATCTACATTTAAAGTACTTATAATAGGACACAACATATGGAATTGCTCAAAATAGTAGTCATTATTAATATATTTTTAGAACTATTTTCTATAAAATTGAAAGAATCCTTAGCATTCTAGGCATAATAGATATATGAAAAGATCTGTGAACAGCTTAGACTGTTCCCTCTTTGTACCCAGAAACTAAAATGATTCTGCCTGAATACATGACAAAACAACTCTTGCTTCTTTAAATAGTTTTTGATTTAAAGAAAATAACCAAAATTTTCAGAATTACGGTACCATGTTGACAACCTTTATTCTGTTGATAGACTGGCAGCTGAAATACTATAGTCAACCTCTTATGTGTGCACATACCACTGAAAATTATGCTGTGTACCTTTGGGGTATGCCATAGGATCCCTGGTGGCTCAGTAGTAAAGAATCTGCCTGCCAATGCAGGAGACGCAGGTATGATCTCTGTGTCAGGAAGATCCCCTGGAGAAGGAAATGGCAACCTGCTTCAGTGTTCTTGCCTGGGAAATCCCATGGACAGAGGAGCCTGGTGGGCTATAGTCCATGGGCTCCTAAAAGAGTCAGACATGACTTAGTAAAAACAACAGCAGTGAGGATTCTAACACATCTGCTAGACATATTTTAGGAGAGTCAGTAACCTAATCTTCATTTGTTTAATGAGGGTTCCTCATTTTTTATTTATTATAACCCCTTCAAAAATAAAAGCATGTCAATCTTGAATCACAGCAAATAAAAAGAAAAGCCTAGGAAGGGTAAGGTAGTTGGAAAATGTATGAGGCAAGATGTAAATATTTCTGTTGCAAGAATAATACACCTGAATTAAATAGGGTGATGGTATATGTTCCTACAGATTGTCACATGGGCTTGTAAGTGTTCAATGAAGAGTCTGATTGTAGATACACACACATGTATATCATCATCTACAGATATATGTGCAGTGAAAGTGAGAAAAAGAAGCAATAAATATGTCTTTCATTGTTTCATCAGCTGATATCTGAGTTCATAATTATAAATCTCTTAGCATTCTAAGCCAGAAGACTTTACTGAAGTCAATAGAAGATAGATTACCATGCAGACCTTTGTTTATAAGTGTATTTCTTCTGGTTTTTGCAAGCTGCCAGTGAAATTAGAGATGAAGTGTGCTGGAGTCTGCAAATATCAAAACTGCTACAGCTGCAGAGACATTGTTCCTGTATCCAGTGTAATTAGTGAGGCTCTCACATGCTCCAGCTGAGGATTTGCATGAACTGACAAGAGCGCACACAGTAAATCTTGTGTCATCATCTAATTCACTACTTTGCTTGAAATATCCAACTCTGTAAGGTGAATTTTGCATTTCTTAAGGGTGAAAACTATTGTCAGAAGGAAAACATTTCACCACATATATGAGAGATTGACAAAAGAAGTGGGAACTTTGTTTTGTGAAACCAAGATTAATAACCTGGAAATGTTTCTCTCCATATCAACACCTTTGTATATTTCTCCTCTTTGTTTTGAAGTGTTAGGTCCTGAAACTTTCACTTCTTTTGCTTCTTACTTTCTTTTTTTCCTGTTTTTTTCACCTGAAAAAAAGAACACTGGTTATATTTTCTTCCATTCTCTTAGAATGAAAATTTTTTCCATGGAAAAAACGGACTTAGATTGTTCCACTTCTGAATTTATTAAGAAGCATTTAATATTCTTTTTAAATTAATTTTTATTATTTTGTATTGGAGTATAGTTGATTTATAATATTTTGTTAACCAGGTATACAGCAAAGTGATTCAGTTATACATATATCCATTCTTTTTCTGATACTTTTCCCATATGGGTTATTACAGAATATTGAATAGAGTTCCCTGTGCTATGCAGTAGGTCCTTGTTGATTATCTATCTTATATAAAGCAGTGTGTATATGTAAATATACTTTTACCATAATGATAGGCAAACAATCAGTATATTGCAGCACTGGCATTTTCTCAGAGGAGTTTCTCATGGGTTTGTATGAAATTGTAATGCTGGATTAGCACATAAAAGCTTTAAAGTGTTATAGTAATGAGCTTAAAGTGTGTCTGTGGGGGTGTGTTTGTGTGGCATGGTATGGTGTGTGTGTGTGCGTGCATGTGTGTGGGTAGGGGGAGGGACTTAGATGCAGCAAGAGCCAAGAGTCTGGGCTACAGGCATCCAGCCTGCACACAGGGAACATTCCTGGAAAACAAGGTCCTAGGACTTTCTGGTCATTGACATTTGCCCACAGGCTACATCAGTGGTGACAGGTGTAATCTCAGAATTTACAAAGTAAAGCCTCATGTATAAATTAAGAGATAGGGAATTGTTTTCCATGTTTTTCATCAAAGCTGAGTCCTTGAGAAGTTTTTTAACAAAATGCAAAGGTCATTTTTCCTTTGGAAAAAAAAAAAAAACAACAACCCTACCTGCCATTTCCTAGAGAAAAGGTGACATTTTTCTATGAAAAGGAGACATTTTGCCCAGAGGCAAGTGCAGGCAGTTTCTGGGATTGCCTGACAGTGAGTTTACATAACAGCAGGGCAAGATGCTATGCCTCTGGCAGAAATGACATTTTCCTCCCTGTTCAGTGTTGCAAATTCTAAAAAATACAAGTCTGATTTTTTTGTGGTAATTCTCCCGATCTCTTATTGATGTGTGCAGCAGCATTACTAATTAATGTTATGAACACACAGTGTGCTAAGACAAGCAGGGGTTGTACAAAGATGCCAGGCTGGCAACTGAGCCCTGAGACTGAAGTCCAGGGATTTCCACAGGACTCCTATCACTGATTTCTATCACTGACACATCTTGTTCTGTTTCACAGTCCCCCTAGCACCTCATTGCACAGCAACAGTATTCCCCTCTATTAATAATTATTCAAAATAGGTATATCCACCTGCTCATTCATTTATTCAGTGAGCTTTATAATGGGATGTTGAGGGATACTGTTTATTAAGTTGGTGCTGGGGCCTATAAGCCTCCCTTGGGGCTGCTATGGAATGACCTCACCACAGTCGACCACTCCACTCTCACTCTAGTCTGTATAAAGAGAAGCTGGAGAGGGGAAAGGAGAGCCTCCAGAATAGTTGTCTTTATGTGAGAGTCATAAGACACGTGTGTCTTATGTGTTTGTGTGTAGAAGTAATCCCATGATCTCCGCAACAGAGGGATGTTTCCTGTCCCCATCTCAATCCAAGTGAAGGGGATGCCCTAAGAGCATCATTCGTTGAAACTAGAGTTGCTTGAAAGAAGTAGAGTTGATGGTTTGATCCCAAATCAGACATCTGCTTGGGGTCAGTGGACTTGCTTCCTTTGCCAGTCAGAAGAAAGAAGTGAATCGGGAGCTGGCGGGATAGAGAAAGAAAACACAGGGAAACCACTGCAGCCTAGTATCCACATGGCAAGAGTGTGCAGGTTTTCTATGGCTGAAGTGATCGTGAGGGAGAGACGCTGACTGAACCCAGCTAACTTTCACATACCACTCAAGAGAGCTGCTACCAGTCAAGGAAACGTGGTGTCAACAGGCTAGGCAGTGCAGGCTGGGCACCATGGGGATGAAAGAGGTCAGTTCAGTTCAGTTCAGTTCAATCACTCAGTCATGTCCGACTCTTTGCAACCCCATGAATCGCAGCACGCCAGGCCTCCCTGTCCATCACCAACTCCCGGAGTTCACTCAGACTCACGTCCATCGAGTCCGTGATGCCATCCAGCCATCTCATCCTCTGTCGTCCCCTTCTCCTCCTGCCCCCAATCCCTCCCAGCATCAGAGTCTTTTCCAATGAGTCAACTCTTCGCATGAGGTGGCCAAAGTACTGGAGTTTCAGCTTTAGCATCATTCCTTCCAAAGAAATCCCAGGACTGATCTCCTTCAGAATGGACTGGTTGGATCTCCTTGCAGTCCAAGGGACTCTCAAGAGTCTTCTCCAACACCACAGTTCAAAAGCATCAATTCTTCGGTGCTCAGCCTTCTTCACAGTCTAACTCTCACATCCATACAAGACCACAGGAAAAACCATAGCCTTGACTAGACGGACCTTAGTCAGCAAAGTAATGTTTCTGCTTTTCAATATGCTATCTAGGTTGGTCATAACTTTTCTTCCAAGGAGTAAGCGTCTTTTAATTTCATGGCTGCAGTCACCATCTGCAGTGATTTTGGAGCCCAAAAAAATACAGTCTGACACTATTTCCACTGTTTCCCCATCTATTTCCCATGAAGTGATGGGACCAGATGCCATGATCTTAGTTTTCTGAATGTTGAGCTTTAAGCCAACTTTTTCACTCTCCTCTTTCACTTTCAAGCTTGAGCCAAATGGTGCAGTGACCCTAGGATGAATCCACAGATTGACCCTATGAGAGAGCCAGCCACTGATTACCTGCCAGTGACCAGTTACCATTCACTAGACAAACAGCTGCAACTAACACCAAGAAAGAATGCCAGTGCAGCTAACTAAATAAAAAAACCCTCCTCTCTGTATATAACACACACTGGAAGAATTAGACCTTGAAGAGTAAAGGAAGGAAGAGGTGATGCCCAGAGGTGGACCATGTCTCCCCGACCTCAAAGCTGTCAGGGTCCCAGTACAAGCCCAGGCAGATGCTAGGAGGGGAAGAGATTTAAATCAAGTTGAGGCGTTAACAAGACTGCACATGTGATAGCCAAAAGTGACTTAAAAGTTAAGAATTTTCCCAAGCCATTATCAAAGGGAAAGGGACATGAAAATAGAAACCAGAGAAAAAAATTACTTCAGATGTTGATTCCCGTCCCCACCCCATGTACTAGATGGTACTGTTTAATAAACGGGCTGTGTACCCACCACGCATTAGCCAGCCTTTCATCCTGAGGGCCCGTGGATGAATAAGCCTCTGCCATTAAGGACACGTGTCTGGTAAAGTAGCGGAAGTATGTGAGCAATTCCAAGTGGCACCTGGAGATAAATACTAAAAGGAACGTGTACTGCTGAGGGAGCACAGAGGAATGAGTCTCCCACAGGAGGAGGGCATATGGGGAGAAGCCAGGGAAGACTTCACAGAGGATATGTGATTCAGAGACCTGAAGGGAGGTTATGAATGTATCAGCCATGCCCGGTACGGGGAGTATGGTGTGCAGAAGTGCAGGCATCTATTCACTCAGCAGGCGCATATGGGAGCTTTTACTATGAGTCCAGAGTTGTGCCAGATACGATCCTAGTTTATAAACCCAAATCTCAGGGACGTGCAAAACCCTGGACCATTTGTTATGCCTTAAACCTAGGAGGCAGCAGAGAGGGAAGATGGAGCACAAGTTGGAGTGAAAGGCTACAGAGAGCTTCGTGTGGAAGGAAACTATGAAACATGCTTAGGAGGCATGGAGGGGGTTATAAGCAAGGGAGCAGCCTGATCAAATGTGCATTTTTAGAAAGTTAACACTGTTGTCTGTATAAAGTATGAATTATAGAAAAATAGGAGTCAGAAGAGAAGTTACAAAATGTGCACCAGCTCTTCGTTTGCCACTCTAAACTCACTTCCTCTGGTTTCCTTCATGGACTCCACCAGCAGGCTTCCTTGCCCTAGAGTGCTCAGCTGGGCTCGGTGTGTGGGAAGAGGCAGCTGGCCATCAGAGAATGAGGTTTTGGCATTTAGTGCCTTGGGCCCTTTGCTGCTAGGCTGTTGTGTACTGAGTATCCGTGCTTTTGGAAGTCTCGGCTCTAATGACCATGGGAGGAGAAAAAGGAAATAAAATGGCAAGTATCTGGACAATAGAATCAGTGTTCTTGTCTGAGCGGATGAGAGAGTAAGAGTCAAGTGTGTTTGCGTGTTTGGCTTTCACGCTTGAGCAGCTAGGTGGACTGCGGTACCTTTAATACTGAAAGAGAAACAAGTTTAGAGGGTTTTAATGATTCTTAAGGCATGAGGAATACGGCTAAGTTGGAAAATATGTAAACAAAGCTTATATGCATAGGGTTTATGTCCATCGAGAGCTTCCCTGGTGGCTCAGACAGTAAGAATCTGCCTGCAGTGTGGGAGACCTGGGTTCAGTCCCTGGGTTGGGAAGATTCCTTGGAGAAGGGAATGGCAACCCACTCCAGTATTCTGGCCTGGAGAATTCTATGGACAGAGGAGGCTGGCAGGCTATAGTCCATGGAGTCACAAAGAGTCAGACACAACTGAGCAACTTTCACTTTCACTTACACCCATTAAGTTCAGTATCTGCAAATTCTCATCAAAGACAATGAAGTTCTCAGTTCCACAATTTCCATTTTCTTCATTGAGTGTTTTATGATTCCCATTTTGATTCCTTCTCAGAAAGAAGTGGTAGCAGTAGGATTCATTTTATATTGCCAGCAAAGTCTATACTGTTAACAACTCAGTGGGATGGGAGAGGGGAGGGTTTACATGCCAAAGTCTACAGCATAGAGAATGCATAGTGCTTCAGACACTGACTAGCTGCCAAGAGGAAGAAGGAGCAGCCTTGTTTTCCATCAAATTCTCCTAGGTTTTTCCAGATGGGAGAAAAACCACAAATGAGTGTTATACAGAGAGAGATTTTTATTTGTTTTTTTTTATATTTATTTATTTTAATTGGAGGCTAATTACTTTTCAGTATTGTATTGGTTTTGCCATACATCAACATGAATCCACCACAAGTATACTCATGTTCCCAGTCCTGAACCCCCCGCCCACCTCCCTCCCCATACCATCCCTCTGGGTCTTCCCAGTGCACCAGCCCCAAGCATCCTGTCTCCTGCATCCTAGGTTTTTCCAGACGGGAGAACAACCACAAATGAGTGTTATACAGAGAGAGATTTTGATTTATTTTTTATTTATTTTAAAAATAGCTTAATGACAAAGCTACCGTACAATGGAATGGGTTGTCTGACTAATAATAATATTCATTCACCGAGAGTTTCATGGCACTCTGCCAAACTCTTAAAACATAATATCTCATTTAATCTTTACAATAACCCTGCGGTGTAGATACCATTATTTCTAACTTTACTCTAATTTTAATTATTTTAACTTAAGTCCAGAAAAGTTTAGAAACTAGCCCAAGCTCACATCGTCAGTACACAGTAAGGCTGAAATTCAACCCCTTTACTGACCATTGACCACGGTACTACTGCCTACTGGGAAACTAGTCAGCCCCTCATCCCCCAGAATTGGGAGTGTAATCAGTCTGAATAAGCACTTCGCAGGTGCTTCTGCTCTGGCTGGAGGCTGAACTATATGGCTCATAAAGTCGCCCTCTCACGGGTATAGCGTCACGTGTCCTCCTCTTCCTGTGCTCTCTCGCTTTCACCACCACCCCCAGGCTGTTAACTTCCTATACATTATATGTGTTTTGTGTATGTATGCATTGAATTTATTCTGTTAAACAAAGTCCATATTTTTTATTAACAGGAAAAGATATTTAGGGAAAGTTAGAAAAAAAAAAATCTGTTCCCTTTGCGCTAAACCCATATAACCGTCTGCATATCCAATATACCTCTGTCTGGCTGGCTAAAAAGAAAACTTCAAGGTCAATGCACAGAAGTCATGATACTTTAGGATAGAATGTTTTTCCTTGCCATATGCCTGAATGTTTTGCTGGGAGAAAGCCGGCACCTAAATATCTTGTAGTCATTTTGCATGTTTCACCAGGAAATGATATCTTTTGTTATTAAGAAGTACTGAACTAAAGGTGTTTCAGAACTTCTTGGAACAAGACCTATGACATATTTTTCAAGTATGTCACTTAGATAGACAAGTTATCTAAGCACAGAACTTAGAGCTCTGAGAAGATTTCTGATAATCATTGCAGTTCCGGTGAAACTATCTTCTGTGAAAAGAAACCTGTGAATACGTAAAACTGGCCGAACTACTTAGACTAAGGTGTAATGAAGTAGGATTTCAGGGCAGGTCTCTGAGGCTCCTAATTCCAAACTCCCTCCTGGTTCAGTTTCAAACCTGGGGCAGAAGAACTGTACTGTTAGTTGAGACATCATGATCCCAAGAGAGTTCACTTTTCCATAGGATGTAGAAAGATCTTTTTTGTTTTTGGTAATACATCAGTTCAAACATATGATGTCTCTTTCGCTCCAAGGAAAAAGCCTGAATGCCCTTTGCTCACATGGCTGAGATGTTGAAGTGAGAAATGAGGTCCTCAGAGAAAAATCACTTACAGGAAGAGAATCATTACAGTTCAATACTGAGAATTTGCATCATACCCTGTTCATTATTATCTGAAACCCAAGTATGTATCTGATATCCTTGCCCGGTAAACCACTGGCATCATAGTATAAGATAGGAAAGACAGTGACTATAAAAATATTTTGAAAACTGCAAAACAGTGCTTCAGTTATAAGTTAGTGTCAGGGTGATTTTACATTCACAAACATCTTAATATGCCACTTTTTCCATTTTAATTCACTGCATTGATGTGCGTGCTTATCTTTTCCCTTCTGGGTGTTGTCAACCTGTCTAGTTAGATTATAGACTCATTAGGTGGAGGCCAGTGGCTAATTCTGTGTTTAGTACAGAAATGATACACTGTGTTGGTATTTATTCATCCATAGTCTTCTGTTCTGGCTCAGCAGGGTGTAACAATACATCTTCTCAGAGCTCACTGGAGTGAAAATTCCCCTGCAGAGGGTGAGAAGAAAGCAAGAAGAGCAAGTGAATTTTCATTCAACACTCAAAGAGTTCTTTTTAGTAGAGTGATAACTAAGTCACTAAGCTATAGGATGGAATATCAGCCTGAATAGATGTAAAAGGGAAAAATATGCATTAGTTGTTTCATGCAGCACAGTTCAATTCCAAAAGAGCTGACAGTTTGTAGAGGCAAAAAAAAAAAAAAATATGTGTTATTCCATTTCAGGAAAAAAGCAAAGCAAATAATTCATATGTGGAACTTTTATGAGCATCTCAGAACTGTTTAAGGAAAGATAACTCAGTTTTCCTTGGAGAATAATGGGTGAAACAAGAGTAGGGAAAGTACTAATTTATCTAGTTTATAATTGAAGACAGAAAAAAACATATAACAAAGCTCCAGGATTCAGAGTTCATCAGTTCTGCAGCCAGCATCCCAGATTGCTCATCTGCTATTCAACATAGTTTGTAAAATCTGTAGATATTTGGCAGTATCTACTGACTCTGAGGTTAGAATTTAAGTTCTGCTCAAATTCTTAATCAAAAGAGTTTCACGGTTTCTTCTTTAGAATTGAATGCCTCTCGATTTGCAATCAACTTTACCAACACTTCTTCTGGAGTTTTACTTGTCTTCATTGACAGTATCTGCTGAGGCAAAGACAGGGAAAACAAAATTGCCTACTTCCCATTGATTCTGTAAGAGTTTGATAGGTTAATAATAGAAAACTCTTTTAGCAACTCTCTTTTCAAAAGGTTACAAGGTTCTTTTCCTTCTCAGCTACTAAGTAAAGCTTCCTTTCTGAAAATGCTATTAGCACCACTCGGAGTTCAGAGAAACAAACTTAAGGATCTCAAATGTTCTAAGAGCTTCTTCTCTAACATCCTCAAGGTAAATGGGAGGAAGGGTGGGAACTAAGTGCATCTGCATCAATGCTGAAACTCAAGATAAAAGATGAATTTTTATTTTTATGTACCAAATTTCATTCAGTTCCGTTCAGTTGCTCCGTTGTGTCCAACTCCTTGTGACCCAAAGAATCACAGCACGCCAGGCCTCCCTGTCCATCACCAACTCCCAGAGTTCACTCAGACTCATGTCCATCGAGTCGGTGATGCCATCCAGCCATCTCATCCTCGGTCGTCCCCGTCTCCTCCTGCCCCCAACCCCTCCCAGCATCAGAGTCTTTTCCAATGAGTCAACTCTTCGCATGAGGTGGCCAAAGTATTGGAGTCTCAGCTTTAGCATCATTCCTTCCAAAGAACACCCAGGGCTGATCTCCTTCAGAATGGACTGGTTGGATCTCCTTGCAGTCTAAGGGACTCTCAAGAGTCCTCTCCAACACCACAGTTCAAAAGAATCAATTCTTCAGCACTCAGCCTTCTTCACAGTCCAACTCTCACATCCATACATGACCACAGGAAAAACCATAGCCTTGACTAGACAGACCTTAGTCGGCAAAGTAATGTCTCTGCTTTTCAATATGCTATCTAGGTTGGTCATAACTTTCCTTCCAAGGAGTAAGCGTCTCTTAATTTCATGGCTGCAGTCACCATCTGCAGTGATTCTGGAACCCAAGAAAATAAAGTCTGACACTGTTTCCACTGTTTCCCCATCTATTTCCCATGAAGTGATGGGACCAGATGCCATGATCTTCATTTTCTCAATGTTGAGCTTTAAGCCAACTTTTTTACTCGCCTCTTTCACGTTCATCAAGAGGCTTTTTAGTTCCTCTTCACTTTCTGCCATAAGGGTGGTGTCATCTGCATATCTGAGGTGATTGATATTTCTCCCAGCAATCTTGATTCCAGCTTGTGCTTCTTCCAGCCCAGCGTTTCTCATGATGTACTCTGCATAGAAGTTAAATAAGCAGGGTGACAATATACAGCCCTGATGTACTCCTTTTCCTATTTGGAACCAGTCTGTTGTTCCATGTCCAGTTCTAACTGTTGCTTCCTGTCCTGCATACAGATTTCTCAAGAGGCATGTCAGGTGGTCTGATATTCCCATCTCCTTCAGAATTTTCGACAGTTTATTGTGATCCACACAATCAAAGGCTTTGGCATAGTCAATAAAGCAGAAATAGATGTTTTTCTGGAACTCTCTTGCTTTTTCCATGATCCAGTGGATGTTGGCAATTTGATCTCTGGTTCCTCTGCCTTATCTAAAACCAGCTTGAATATCTGGAAGTTCATGGTTCACATATTGCTGAAGCCTGGCTTGGAGAATTTTGAGCATTACTTTACTAGCATGTGAGATGCGTGCAATTGTGCGGTAGTTTGAGCATTCTTTGGCATTGCCTTTCTTTAGGATTGTAATGAAAATTGACCTTTTCCAGTCCTGTGGCCACTGCTGAGTTTTCCAAATTTGCTGGCAGATTGAGTGCAGCACTTACATAGCATCATCTTTCAGGATTTGAAATATCTCCACTGGAATTCCATTACCTCCACTAGCTTTGTTCATAGTGATGCTTTCTAAGGCCCACTTGACTTCACATTCCAGGATGTCTGGCTCTAGATGAGCGATGATACCATCGTGATTATCTTGGTCGTGAAGATCTTTTTTGTACAGTTCTTCTGTGTATTCTTGCCACCTCTTCTTAATATCTTCTGCTTCTGTTAGGTCCATACCATTTCTGTCCTTTATCGAGCCCATCTTGGCATGAAATGTTCCCTTGGTATCTCTAATTTTCTTGAAGAGATCTCTAGTCTTTCCCATTCTGTTGTTTTCCTCTATTTCTTTGCATTGATCTCTGAGGAAGGCTTTCTTATCTCTTCTTGCTATTCTTTGGAACTCTGCATTCAGATGCTTATCTCTTTCCTTTTCTCCTTTACTTTTCACTTCTCTTATGTGCTTAATAGATTATATGTCTATACTTATTAGCACAGCTGTAAAAACTTCATATTTATTTTGAAAACTAAAAAAAGAAAAATAGCAAAATATTGTAGATAATCCTCCATTACTCATGACACAGATGGGCCGCTAAGAAACTTCCCAGTGGACATCCTGAGACATACTGGTGAAAGTGCCCAACTCAGAGACTTTTGATGCAATGAAACATCTCTGACTGATTGTGGAAACTGCAATGCTTCCATCATGAAAAAGATTTAATAGAAGAATATGTTTTAAAGTGAGCCAAGGAAAGTATAAGACATTGCTGAAACAAAGCAAAACCAACACTGAGAACAAAGGAGAGGAAGAAAGAGATAGGGAAAGAAAGATAACCATAACATCTTCCAGGAAATGAAGAACATGCTTGTATACCTGCAAACTAATTCTAAAGTTTAAAACCTACTAAAATAAAATGAAATGGAGCAGAAATGAAGTAGAGGACTGGAAAAAAATAGTTCTGATTTTTTAATTTCTTAGCATCGTAATGTACACTTAATCTTTATTTGAATAGTTTGCAATTCTGAGTATAATAGAGTCTGAGCTAATTGGCTGAGAATGGTAATATCCTTTAAAACAAGCTTCTGGCATAATGTCCAGTCTTCACTAGGCCTATAATTATTGGTGTGTATATGTGAGCAAGGAACTATGTGATTCAGTTGGGCTCAATGGACTAGTAATAATACCCCTGATCAGTGTTTGAAACTTTCCAAAGAAGAACCCAGTGTGAATAGCATGACTAAATTCTATCGACAGCAGTGCTTGTAAGAAATAAAGTGAATTAACAGGGTATGTGCACTCTATCATCAACTCTTCTTTCTGGGAAAATGGCAAAATATGCAACCCTGTCAAATATATGCTGGTTAGTATGAATCATTTTGGATGTGAGTTAACCATCTACAAATGTCCAGATGAGGTTTCTCATTTAATACTAGGTCATGTTATATAATGGTTTCGGTTAATTGTGTGAAATAAAAATGCAAACTCTTAATTCCAAGTGGGAGGCAATACAAAATGGTAACCAGAACAGTTGGCCTGGAAACTTGGGAAAATCATTTCTTACTTTCTTGCCTTGGTATCCTCTGCCCAAAAATATGATGGTACATTAGATTAGTTCATAAGTCCTCTCCAGCTGACTGACTGTGACAAATGTTGGTCTAGTAACAGTATAAAACTGTGGCCTTTAGATACAATGCCCAAATCAGTAAATTGGATAAAGTTCATTTATGACAGAGGGGTATGCCCAGCAATTAACTCTGGGAATCAGTATTGAGTCCTCCAACAGAAACAACCACAGTAAGTTGAATATAGCCTAATAGAATCAAAACATAAATACCACCAAAGGCACAGTCAGCTAATTTTATAGTTTCTAATAAATATATACAGAAGAAACTACATAACTTAACAGCAATAGTATTGAACATTTCATTATCCTGGAGCATGACTTGGGCACACTACACTGTCACTATAATTGATTGAGGAAAGAAAGATGGTTAAAGTTAGCAAGCAAAAGGCAATAGACTGAAAAACAGTCATCTCAGAGGCCAGAAAGCCTTATGTGGATGTGCCTCTTGTTAACACAGATAAACTGTTAATGATGGAGCCAAATTTACAAAGTTATAGAACATGCTGCCCAGGGTTAGCTGTGAGTAATTTGTATTATAACTGATATTCATCTTGATACTCAGCCTACTTTTTCTGTGCACTCTTCCTTTTTTTGTTCAGTCACTAAGTTGTGTCCTCTTCTTTGCAGCCCCATGGACTATAGCATGTCATGCTTCTCTCGCCTTCACTATCTCCTGGAATTTGCTTAAATTCATGTCCATTGAGTCAGTGATGCCATCCAACCATCTCATCCTCTGTTGCCCCCTTCTCCTCCTGCCTTCAGTCTTTCCCAGCATCAGGGTCTTTTCCAATGAGTCAGCTCTTCACATCAGGTGACCACAATATTGGAGTTTCAGCTTCAGCATCAGTCCTTCCAAAGAATATTCAGGACTGATTTCCTTTAGGGTTGACTGGTTTCATCTCCTTGCAGTCCAAGGGACTCTCAAGAGTCTTCTCCAGCATCATAGTTTGAAAGCATCTATTCTTCAGCGCTCTGTCTTCTTCATGGTCCAACTCTCACATCCATACATGACTACTGGAAAAACCATAGCTTTGACTATACAGACCTTTGTCAGCAAAGTGATGCTGTTGAGGTTTGTCATAGCTTTCCTTCTAAGGAGCAAATATCTTTTAATTTCATGACTACACCATCTGCAGTGACTTGGGAGTCCAAGAAAATAAAATCTGCCACTGTCTCCATTTTTCCACATCTATTTGCCATAAAGTAATGGGACTGGATGCCATGACTCTAGTTTTTTGAATTTTGAGTTTTAAGCAAGCTTTTTCACTCTCTTCTTTCACTTTCATCAAGAGGCTCTTTAGTTCCTCTTTGCTTTCTGCCATTAGGGTGGTATCATCTGCATATCTGAGCTTGTTAATGTTTCTCCTGGCAGTCTTGATTCCAGCTTGTGCTTCATCCAGCCTGGTATTTTGTATGGTGTACCCTGCTGTTATTGTTGTTCAGTCACTCATTCATTTCTGACTCTTTGCAACCCCATGGTCCACAGCACACCGGGCTTCCCTGTCCTTCACTATCTCCCAGAGTTTGCTCAGACTCATGTCCATTGAGTCAATGATGCCATCCAACTATCTCATCATATAAGTTAAGTCAGCAAGGTGACAATATACATCCTTGATGTGCTCCTTTCCCGATTTTGAATTAGTCCATTGTTCTGTGTCTGGTTTCTAACTGTAGCTTCTTGACCTGCATACAGTTTTCTCAGGAGGCAGGTAAGGTGGCCTGATATTCCCATCTCTTGAAGAATTTTCCACAGTTTGTTGTGACCCACACAGTCAAAGGCTTTAGAGTGGTCAGTGAAGCATAAAGTGAAAGAAAGTGATAGTGAAATTACTCAGTCGTGTCTGACTCTTTGCGACCCCATAGACTGTAGCCTACCAGGCTCCTCTGTCCATGGGATTTTCCAGGCAATAGTACTGGAGTGGGTTGCCATTTCCTTCTCCAGGGGATCTTCCCAACCCAGGGCTGAAACCCAGGTCTCCCACATTGTAGACAGACGCTTTACCGTTGAGCCACCAGGGAAGTCTAAGCAGATGCTTTTCTGGAATTTTCTTGCTTTTTCTATGAGCTAGTGGTTGGCAGTTTGAGCTTTGGTTCCCCTGTCTTTTCTAAATCTAAGTTGTACATCTGGAAGTTCTCGGTTCACATACTGTTGAAGCCTAGCTTGAAGGATCTTGAGCATTACCTCTTCCCTTCTTGAGAGTATAATAATTCCCAGCAAGTTCTCTGTCCTAAAAAGTACCACTCTTCTTCTGTGTCCTTCCTGCCTCTTCTCTCTCCCATCACCACCGCACAAATATATAAGAAATATCAGAGCTGCTATTTCCAAGATACTTCTGATTTTGATAGGTAAGTCCTACACCAAGGCCAAGACATAAGCTACTTTTATAGAACATGCTATGTTAGTCTGCCTTCTTAATTTCATAAAATTAACTTCTTTCTGTTAACATTTTCCAGGGAACTGTAAGGTATTGTCTTTATGGAAGTCTTGAAAAAGCAATAAAGAGGCATTATAAATACTTAATCTTCATTGCGTCCTATTACTATGTCACTGTAAAATGCAAGGTATCTAACAAAACATACATAGCAATAATGTCCATTCTGAGAACATAGTAGATGGCTCCTGTGCTGCGCCATGCTTAATTGCTCAGTCATGTCCGACTCTTTGTGACCTCATGGGCTATATCCTGCCAGGTTCCTCTGTCTATGGGGATTCTCCAGGCAAGAATACTGGAGTGGGTTGCTATGCCCTGCTCCAGGGGATCTATTCAACCCAGGAATCGAACTCAGCTCTCCCACATTGCAGGCAGATTCTTTACCATCTGAGCCACCAGGGAAGCCCACCCAAGAATACTGGAGTGGGTAGCCTATCCCTTCTCCAGGAGATCTTCCCGACCCAGGAATCGAACCAGGATCTCCTGCATTGCAGGTAGATTCTTTATCAGCTGAGCTACCAGGGAAGTCATAGGTGGCTCCTAAGCTACTGTTAAAGTCTTTTACTGGACTAATGCCATTTAAGGCTGTGTGGGTTCATTACAGTATTATTTGAAGATGAATCAATTATAAAATCAATCTATCTTTATGTGTCATGCACCAAGCCTTCAGCTACATGATAAACAGTATAGAAACATTAAGTTTGATTAATTTTTCTCAGGTAAATGGAGGAGAAGCCTTTCAAAGTAAACAGCATCTTAGCATGAGTTAACCTAGTATAGTTGACTCCCGTCTCCATGTTAATTCATGTCTCCAGAGCTCCTAGTCCCATAAGTTTCCCTCTGTAGTTTTTAATCATAAGTGCAATAATTTTTTAAGTCATTCTCAAAAAATCATTGTAGTGTCAGGGGTATTTAAATCAACACAATGGCAAAAAAGCATATGATTTCTTTTATGTCTGAAAAAAGTCTTGCTTAACATATATGGATACAGCCTTAAATGCAGAAGAGTAAGCACACCACGACCTACTGGCCGCGTGACAATTCAAAGCATGAACACATTGTCTTCCACTGATTTCCCCTTGACTCTTCTATTTTTGCACCAACAGAAGAATGCCTATTTCTGTATATCAAAAAGGTAATTTTATGTCTTTTTTTCACAATAGATAACCTGTACACCTAAACCTTATGAGTTATCTTACCACTACTTGGCAAAAAAGGAGTATTGTGTCTAGCAATGAATAAACAATAGTATCACTTTAGTGCTAAAAAGTATATGTCTATACTGAAATCCATTACCCAAAGAATCAGAAGACATCTCAATTTTTAGTAACTCTCTTCATAAGTAACAGATTACATAGTAGTAACATAGGTGAAAATGGATAAAATCCTACAAGCATAAACAGCATTACCCTTTATTTTACAAATGTCGTCCTTTGAATGCAAACTGGTCTAAAATTATAAAATTGACAAAGGTGAACCTACGACTGACTTTCAAGTATAAATACTCCTTTTATGTGGGGATAATACTCAGGTAGCTCAGGCATTACCTCTTGATTAGATAAATTATGAAGATGAAGCAAAATTTATTTTTCCTTTATATACTTTATGCTCTGGAAAGAATACTAATGATAGTTAAAACATTTGAACCTGAATTGGACATATAGATTTCTCTATTCACTTGACTATTTTAAATAGGATTTAAAACTCTTTTGCGAAATTATTCAAAAATTTCTCAGTTACAGTTTATTTGGAATTGACTATTAAATTGTTGTCTTAATGTAAACATTCTTCCTAAAACCATACCATGATTTTCAGGAACCTGAACTGAATTGTTGATTCAAGATTGAACTGGTCTCAATGACCAATAGAAAAGGCTATTGTGAATGTGTGATCATGTAGCAAATGGACAGCTCACTCATTCTACTTTCTCAGAATTTGCAATATTTAGAGTATCACTGCATATTTCAGTAAAAGAAATACAGTGATTTGGTACTGAAATTTGTGCGTAAGACCATAATTGTATACCCTAGGGATCCTCTACATCACAGCATTTTTCTAATAAGCTTCATTAATATTTGGCAGTATCTCTTTTATTTAAATGACTTGATGACAGTTTCCAAGGCAAGAACACTCTAGATAACATTGTATTTTATGCCTATAGTTGGAATGTAGATAAGAAATCAGTGTTAACTAGCGAAGCAGTAGCCAAGTTAAAATGGATCTAAATTGGAGAAACAATGAGCTTATCAAAGTGCTGTTATTTTAAATGCCACCCTGAAGGAAAAGATAATGCAACCCTTATTCTACTATAAGACACACTTTGCTTGAGTTCATCATTCATATTACATTACTAATGATTAGAGGGAAAGAAGTGTTTGGATGAGGAAATAAAAGAAAAGTCTTACTTGGGCTCATGTGCTCTTAGAAAGACCTCCTAATTGGCTTTTCAGTTAACTAAGGAGAAGCCTTTCAAGTCTTTGGTAGGCTGCATTAACACATCCACTTCCATTCTGTTCAACAAACATGTACAGTCTTTGTTACCACATCAGTCCATTTGCAATAGATATTTTATACTTCCTGATTCAATATGTCCTAAATGTGATTTTTCTGCTTGAATTGTCAGTTCTCGGAAAAGCCAGGCCATTTAAGATTATGGATGGTTAGCAAAGGTTATGCCATATTGTTTTTGATACCAACATTTTTTTTTACCTTTTATTGTTTAGTTGCTAAGTTGTGTCTGACTCTTTGCTTCCCCTTTGGACTGCAGCATGCCAGACTTTCCTGTCCTTCATTATCTCCCAGAGCTTGCTCAGACTCAAAATGTGCATTGAGTCAGTGATGCCATCCAACCATCTCATCCTTTGTCACCCTCTTCTCATCCTGCCTTCTTCAGTCTTTCCCAGCATCAGGGTCTTTTCCAGTGAGTTGGTTCTTCATATCAGGTGGCCAAGGTATTGGTTCTTTCTTTATATCACATTCATTTGTAAGTAATCAGGAATGTATTACAGATTTAAAACAGTGTTTTAGCCTAAAACGCATTATTCTCTTAGTTTTGAAATAGCAGCACTGCCAATCTGGAATGCTTAAAAATAGAGGGAATGGGGGAGGAAACCACGGACTGAATGGCAAAGAAAAAGATCCGATTACTCTCCCATGTATACATTTCCATGGAGAATGCAAAGGGGGCACCCTTCAGAAGGATTCCCGTATCCTTTGTTCCCCCTTATAAAGAAGATTAGAGCTTATGGTTACTTTCTTATTCAAAAAAGGGGGTTCAGATGCTGTGATATTGACCAGCTTCTAAAGGTTCTTAAATTATTTTGTAAACTATTGTAGAACATAAGAGCAATTTTAATTGGATAAGTTGATTGTGAAGTAACTCACTTCCTTCAAAAGATACTCTTTTATCTTATTATTACTGAGCACCTGGCACATATGATTAGACACCAGGCTATACATGGTGCTCTATCCTGAAGACTCAAAGTAGGGCTCACTGCCCCTTGGAGCTTTCTGTTCAACAGTGATGACAATACAAACAGTCATCAGAAGCAGGGAAAATGACATTTAGCTGATGGCAGACCAGGCAGTGTTTCATTAAAGCAGTGTCATTGGAGTTGTGTCTTAAAGGATAGTGTTTTAAAAGCAGAGATGCAGTCTAGATAGAGGAAATAAACAAGAAAGACTAAAAACATGGAGAATGTTAAAGGATTGGGAATAGCTGGGTTTGTCTATAGGGAATGACAATTCACTAAATAAATATTTACTGAGTCTGTTCCTTGAAGAAGGTTCAGTCTTGGACTCTTGGGATAAAGCAGTTAAAAACAAAATGTTGGCTGATGCACTAATGAAGCTAACATTCTAAAGAAAAGAAATAAGCTATAGAAAAAAAATAGATCTATAATGTAATGGAAGTGAGGCGTGAGAAGTGGTGCCCTTTTCAAGCCACCTTGTTTTTCTTACTGATGTTCTGCTGGAACTCATCAAGCAAGATCTCACCGCTGGGCTTTGCATTTGCCATTCTGTATACCCAAAACATACATCTTCCAGACATTCAGGGAGTTCACTTCCCTCACGTCCTTCAGACCTATATCCAAATAGCCCTTTTTCAGGGAAGACTTCCTTATTAAGCAGCAACCACCACTCTCTGCCAACACATCCCTGCTTTTATTTTCACCATAGAACCTATTTTCATCTGACATATTCTTTACTTTGTTTATTGACTCTGTGCCCAGTGAAAAGTAAGCACCATGAAAGAAAGGAGTTTTTGCCTATTTCATTTAGAGCTGTACTCTCAGCACCTAGGATGGTACCTAACATACTCAAGAGATGCTTGCAGTATGAAATTAATTAATTAATTAATAATGGAAAATAAACTAAGATTAAGGTGGTTACATGAATGAAGTACTGGTGTTTTATTGGGAGCCTAGGGAGGACTTCTGTAAGATTGGGGAAGACCTCACTAAGATTATTATTTGAATAAAAAGCCTGAAAAAAAGGGAAGGAGGGAGTCACAGAACTATGTGAGAAAAGAGTTCGCCAGGCAGAGGGAACAACAGGGGCAAAGGCAGGAGCATCCTTGGCTGGAACAGAAGAAGCTAAATAGGAGAGTGAGAGAATATGTCAGAAAGATAACATGAGGCCCGTGAATGATCTGGAGTTTATTCTGCATGAAAGAGGAAGCTACAGAGGGTGTTGTTTTGCTTAGTTTTAGCAAAGTGGTCACACAATTTTACTTACTTCTGTAAAAACATCAGGCTACGGTGTGGAGAATGGACTATAGTAAAGCAGAAAGAGATAGCAAGGAAGGCAGTACTAAGCCATCTAGACTACTGTTAGAGCAGTGAATATGTAAGATTCCAGATGGCTTTGAAGCTAGAGTTAGCAGGATTTGCTAATAGAATAGATGGATTTTTTTTTTTAATGTCAAAGAGGAATTCAAGGATTTAGACTGTATAGATGGAGTTGTCTTTAACTGAGATGGGGAAGATTGTGAAAGGAACAGATTGGGTAAAGGGAGGAAGATCAGAAACTGAGAGTTAGTATTTAAGCTGAAGAATTTGAAATGCCTTTTGGATATCCAAGCATAGATACTGAGTAGGCAGCAGGATTTTTAGTCTGAATCTCAAAGTTTACAACTAGAAATATAAATTTGGAATTTATCAGTGTATAAATGGTATTTAAAACCACAAGGGTAGATCAGATCGTCAAGAAAATTAATTGGACTAAAACCCACTAACATTTGTATGATGTTTTACCATTTATCAAGCACTTCCACATCTACTAGAAAGCTGCAGGAATTAATACTGCAAATCTAAAGTGGACTTGACGAAGAAGAGTGACTGCGAGACAAGAGTAATAGGAGAGAGACTGCTGACTACACAGTGCTTTACAGATGATTGAATTTGGAGGATGAGGTTGTTAAAGACAGTTCCATTTCCTTCATTTGAAGGGACTATAAATATGTAAGGGTGGAGATGGGGCATGAAGAGAGATAATGATAACTATTATTTTGAACATGGTGACTTTTTGGTGCTTCAAGAATGTCCAGATGATGTAGGAGGATGACGATTCTCTTTGCCAAAGCCAAGCCCTGTTTATCCTTCACGACTCAGTTCAAGCATTACTTCTGCCAGAAAATCTTCCCCTCCCAGTCTCCTTGGAGGCTCCTCTGAGTCAGGGCTTTTCCAGTCTCATTGCCACTTCTATCACACACTTGGATTGCCTGCTTATTTGTTTATATCCTGCTGAGTTGAAGAGAAGGATTTTATCTTTCGTGTTTGTGTCCTTTGAATGTTGAACAGTGCCTGAGATGTATTAGACGCTTGTATGGATGGATGGACAGATAACAGCAATGAGTACCCAGCTAAAGCTGTTTACATTGTGAACAAAACCAGGGTAGTTTTGTAGAGCCCAGAATGGAGAGAGCAGGAAGCAACACTAAAGGTCGATTACAGCTTGACCTCAAGTGGCATCTATTCTATATGAAGTATTTTTCAGGTCACCTGACTGAGATGTAAAAATGTGAAATATTCACCATACTGAAACACATGGTGACAAAATTAATTTCCCTAGATGTTTGGAGGTGAAATTAAGTATTAAAAATTGTTCTCTGAAACTTATTCCTCTGGTTTAAGAATGAGATGAAGGTGCTTTTATAAAAATGAGAACATTTGCATATTTACTGAGTTTAGCATCTGGGTGTAAAGTGGAAGGCAGTTGTGCTCACCACTGTATAACCACACAGACCTGAAGTTAATGCCTTGATGACTTGAACCTTGAACCTTCACACTTAAAATGACTGGTGCTCTATTTACTGAGTTACTTAAAACAGATCTTGTTTAAGGGTCCAAACTTCCAATGATTAATAATTAAACCCTTGAGATCTAATGCAAGCATGGTGAATATAGACAACAGCATTGTATAATATTGTCAAATTTGCTAAGAGGCTAATTCCCATCTTACATGAATTAATGAGAATTGATACACATGAAGTGATTAGTATAGAGGTTGACACGATACATTTTAGCTCTCATCATCATCATCTTCAGGTATTTATGACAAGCACACACTTCCCAATGAGCTCAGGCAAAAACCCATTCAAAAAACAGGGAGTTAAATTTTTGTATCGTTTTCCAAGTGACTTTAGATAATATACTTTTAGTGAAGAACTCCTATAAATCCATAGCAAACAGATAGGTTTGTAAGGCAGTTGCTCTCAGGTTTGTTACATTTGCATGTAAAATATTTTTGCCATGTTCCCTGGGGAATTAATTCCTCCTGTGATGCTAAATCATAGCTCTGAATGCACCATTGTTTAAATGTGGAAAGTATAGAAAATAGCTTACTCATATCAACTCCTCCCCAGTTTTTGATGTCTGTGATCAGTATAGTATTGAATTGATTTCTATCTATGAATATACTTGATATTAACTACCTTTGCCTCCATGGACTGTAGCAGATGTCTCCTAAGCTCTCTTATTACTTACATAAAAATTGATAGATAGATACAACATAAAATTTCAAGTTATTTATGGTGGTATTTTCAGCACTTTTTCTGTGAGAAGTCCCTAAATTTTTGAGCTTTGGTTGTCTTTGGCAGTATGGTGAAGCCTGTGAATCCTTCTTGGAATAATATTTCTAAATGCGTAAAATAAAATATGAAACTGTCTATGATTTATATGAGTAACAGAGTCATAGGTTCTGCTATGCTACTGTTGTTTGTAGAAAACATGCATTTTTAAAGAAAATGCTGTATTTATCTTAGAAGTAAATGAAAATAAAGATGAAAATTTTTCTTCTCATCCAAGTTCATAGACTCCTCTGATAAAGATCCCTGAGGTAAAAGAAAAAAATTGGTCACTTTGTGAGTAATATACTAAAATCCAAAGTTGTTACTATTTTTGATTAATTATTCTTTTTATATACCTTTGAATTGTATTAAATTTATTTTCACCATTTAAAATACTATGCCCACATTATAGAAAAATAGGAAAACAGAAAGAATTAGAAGAATCACCTATAAAATACCCACCTAACATATTTTCTGCTAGCGTTTTCATGTGCTTCTTTCTAATTATTTTGTAATTGCCATCATCATACTGTGCATGTAATTTTGTGTCTACTTAAATTAAGCATTGTATCATGAGCGTTTTCCATACTGTCTTAACAGTGTTTACAGCTACAGTTTTCATGACTGTGTGATACTTCTTATCTCACTTAGCCATACCCTTCCTACTGAATAGCAATGTTTTTGCTACTATGAACAACATTATTTCATAATGGGTGCTACTTAAACATTCTACATGATAAATTTAAGTATGACTAAGGATTTTTGGGGCTCCAAAATCACTGCAGATAGTGATTGCAGCCATGAAATTAAAAGACGCTTGCTCCTTGGAAGGAAAGTTATGACCAACCTAGCTGGCATATTCAAAAGCAGAGATTACTTTGCCAACAAAGGTCCATCTAGTCAAGGCTATGGTTTTTCCAGTGATCATGTATGGACGTGAGAGTTGGACTGTGAAGAAAGCTGAGCGCTGAAGAATTGATGATTTTGAACTGTGGTGTTGGAGAGGACTCTTGAGAGTCCCTTGGACTGCAAAGAGATCTAACCAGTCCATTCTAAAGGAGATCAGTCCTGGGTGTTCATTGGAAGGACTGATGCTAAAGCTAAAACTCCAGTACCTTGGCTGCCTCATGTAAAGTGTTGACTCATTGGAAAAGGGGACGACAGAGGATGAGATGGCTGGATGGCATCACCGACTTGATGGACGTAAGTTTGAGTGAACTCCAGGAGTTGGTGATAAACAAGGAGGCCTAGCGTGCTGCAGTTCACGGGGTTGCAAAGAGTCAGATACGACTGAGTGACTGAACTGAACTGAACTGAATTCCCTTAAGTGAACAACCAGTTAAAAGTCATGATGTGTATTAAAGGTTTAGAACTTACAATCCATTATTTCACTTTAGTCATCACAATAAGCCTTCTTTTTTTTAAATAAAATTTTTTGGAACAGTTTTAGACTTAAGGAAAATTGTGAAGATAGTACCCAATTTCTCTTACTATTAACATCTAACATGAGTATGGCACATTTGGTAAATTTTATAAACCAATATTGATACAGTATTATTATTAAAGCCTATACTTTATTCAGATTTCCTTAGTTTTTGCCTAATGTCTTTTTGGTCTCCTAGGATACCACATTACATTTATTCATCATGCCCTGCCTCTTTGGGCTCCTCTTGGCTGTGGCAGTTTATAGACTTTCCCTGCTTTTGAGGACCTTGACAGTTTTGAGGAATGCTGGTCAGGTATTATGTAGAATCTTCCTTAGCTGAGATTTGTGTGAGGTTTTTCCCATGGTTATACTGAGGCTGTGGATTTTTTGGAGGAAAACTACAGGAGTAAAGCACCACTCTTAACACATCATATCTAAAGTATGTATTATCAATGTGGCATCACCTGATGTGAATCTTTATCACCTGGCTAATGTCCTGTTTGTCATGTTTCTCCACCATAAAATTAGTACTCCCCCTTGTTCTCTCTCCCCTACCCCTGCCTTCTTCTCATACTAGAGTCTTTCAAAGAAAGTCATTTTCTAAAGCCCGCATTTACCAAGGAGAGAGTTATGCTTCACCACCTTACACAGCTACATTTGTTATTTGTAATTCTGCATAGAAGATTTGTCACAAGCTTCCCTTAATGGATGAGAAAACTAAGATTAGAGAGATTAAGGAACTAGCCCAAGCCAACTAGCCGTCTATGCTTATTACTGCTAGAGCTTTCTTCTCCTGTCCCGCACTGGTAGAAACGTGATCCTTACTTCTCTGTGCTGAGGCAGGTGAGCCCTTCACAAGGTGACTGCACTGTTTGTGGCTGCTCAGCAGCAGCTCCTATATTGGCCCATTTGGGGAGAAAGGTATTCATTCTACAACTAACACATGTTCACTTACAAATACCTCTGATGTCTAAGCAAGTGTTCCAAAACCACCAGAAGCCACTCAGTTTGGGAGGATGAGACAGACAAAAAGACTGAACTGCTTCCTGCCTTGATAAATGTTATTCTGCTGATCTCAATTTATTGACTGAGAAAAAAAATTTTTTGTATGTAAAGCACTATTCTAGGCATTAAGTATATCCCAGTAAATTAAGTCCCTTCTTCATGGAATATTTTACTGGGAGAGAAAGAATGTAAGGAGATAAATCTGTTCTTAGTAGTATGTCAGAAAGATGCTATAAAGACAAATAAAGCAGAACTAGAAAATAGAACACTCACAAAATGGTTGAGGACAGGACATTTGAACAGAGACCTCAATTATATGAGGCAAGACATAGCAGGCAGAAGGAATACAAGCGTCTAAGGACCTTCAGCTGCATTGTGCTTGTTCCGATGAGGAACAGCAAGGAGGTCAGTGTAGCTAGGGGGCATAAATTAGGATTATGGAGTTGGGAAGATACCAGAGGCTGATCATGGAGGACCTTGTGGGCCGCAGAAAAGCTCCTGGATTTTGTTCTGAACATGGTAAATGACCATTTAGCAGAGGAATAGAACAATAAGGTTTATATTTTGTAAAAAAAAAAATAATAATAATAATCTGGCTTCTGTGTTGAGAAGAGACTGTCAGCAGAAAAGGGAGAAGCTCTCTGCTTCTCTCTGACCAGTTAGGACACTATTAGAGTAGTCCAGAAAAGAGCTCATGATACCTGGGAGCAGGGTGGTGGTGGAGAGAAGAGAGTAGGTTAACTATATATTTTGGAGGTAGCCATGACAAGATAGATTTTTGAACACTGAGATTAAGAAAGGAGAAGAGATCAAAGGTGGTTCTGAAGTTTTTTTCCTGAATGGTGGTTTCAGGCACTGAAAATGGAAGACTCAGAGATAAGCAGTTTTATACATATTAAATTTGAGATGATGTATGGGACCTTCTGGCATTGAATAAATAATTGAACTTGAAGTTTAGAGGAGAAATTTTACCTGGAGACATTGATTTGGAGGAGAGTAATTGACATATGGGTGATGTTGAAATCCATAAGATTGGATGAGCTCATGTGAAAGATAACAGAGAAGTGAAACAGTTCAAAAAAAAAAGGTATAGAAGAGAACACTGAAAAAAAAAAAAAAAACAGTAAGATTGAAAGCCAGGAGAAGGTCATGTCCTGGAAACCAAGCGAAGAAATTGCTTAAGAGAGATAGTGATCAACTACATGAGATGATGCTAAAGAAGTTGAATAAGATCTCATACCTTCAGTGGTCATACAAGATTCTCTTAACTTGAAAAGAGGCTATCTTGTCTTCAATGGATGAACATTCAGACACCAAATTTATAGTTTGCTTTCCTACACTGGTTCAACACAAATAGAGGCACACATAGGGATGTATGTATTCACAGTCTAGTCAATCTTATGATTGTAGTTAAAATACACAAGGATATACAGATCAAAAATGGAAATAGCTGGAAAAATAAATAATGAAGTCAGATTTATGAACATGATCTTTCTGATACTCTTACTTTCTCTAACCAGCAGCATGGATACCATCCCTGAAGCAGTTGCTGCATTATTTAATAGCATAGCCATCTTTACTTACATAAATATTAAAGCATTGTACAAAAACTAAAAGTCAGAGAGAGGGAAAAGGTATAGACAGAAAGGCAAGGTAACATGAGGTTTATTATTTTGTCACTAATGAAAGATATTCTGCAGAGATAAAATGGGTGACTGCCTTCTTTAAAAATAATATTTTCTATTCTAGTGAGCTAGAATAATTGAAAATGCTTGTGTCAAATGCAGAAATATTATCCCAGAAACTTGTTTATTATAGTGCAGTATTTGGAACAAAATATCCACGCATTGGTATCAATAATTAAAGTACCAAAAGAATGTCATTAAATTCAATTCAACCTTTTAAGTTTGATTATCATATAACCAAAGAGTGTTCAGTCCCTTAATTAGGGGAACCATGCTATACACCTTCTAATGCTTAGCATGGAACTGGGTACATAGTAGAGGCTCAATAAATACATTTTTGTTGGTTGATTGATTGATTGACTGGCTGGCTGCTTGGTGGTTTAGCTGACTGTTGGCATTGTGGCGAGATTTCAGTATACACTAAGTTAGAAAGACTGTATTTGTTAAGTGTTACCAAGCTTGTCCTAAGATCTTCTGCCTTCAGCAAAAAGTATTTTCAAATGTGAAGGTTTATTCATCCAACAAACATTTAAGGTACCTTATAGTGTTAGATCCTGGTATGAAAGTCATAAATTTCATAAAAACAAATAAGAAACACAGGACAGAATTTAAGAACTTTAGAGTTCCTAGGCATTGAAAAGATAATGGTGCTCCTATGGAAATCAAAATGCAAATCATGCTAAATAATGAAACTAGGATGAGAACACCTAACAATGTTCCTGTTTCTTCCTTGATGACTGTTTTGAGAGCTCCCTCCTTTCTTGGAATATATTAAAAATAAAATCCTTTCTTATAAAATTCTTTGTCCAAGGTACTATGCTGGTTCTATTGGTTGATTCAGCAATAATGGCACAGAATCTACCCCTCAGCCCTGGAAGTTTACAGCCTAGTGAGGGAAACACAAGTATTAAAGGACAGTGTGATAAGAATGACACATAATTGAAATATTCACAACATACCAATAATAAAACATAGAGAAAATGGCAAATATCGCCTAGAGAATTAAAACAAGGAACCTAGGAAAAGAGTAAGCATTTAAAACAGAGATGTGTTTATTATCACATAGAACTTAAATAGTATATAATTAATTTTGAGTTAACATTATTATTCTGTTTATGTTGATGTTTAATGGGAAAATATGAATAATGGATTCAGTTTGGAGCAAGGCATGATTTTATTATTTAAACATTATTTTTCATGTAGCCTATTATTACATTGTCATGTTAAATTTATGTATTGAATTTGCCTGTCTCATGGTAGAAGAATTCCCACTGAAATTATCCATCTCATAAAATGAGCAATGCATTGCTAGATTTTACAGTCCTGGCACTGTCTCCTCTTCTGTTTATTTAGTGGCTTCATTCATTTGGGACAATAAACCTCCACTGAAAATTCAACCATTTGGATTTATGTTGCATGTTTATTTTAAGGAAAGGAAGACAACAGTATTAATATTTATAATAGTTTCTTCTCTTTCTCTTTTCTAAGTGATAATTTGGATACCTTTGTTAAGCCTAAAGCATATCCTGATGGGAAGATGTTTTAAACAACTGACCTCAAATCCGCAAATTTTGAAAATACTGTAGATTACCAATGCTTTTTGATGCTGAATTTATCAAAGCTGTCACTTAGTAATCACTCTACTTAAAATAGATTGGCTTCTATGTTATATAACAAACCATATCACACACACATACACAACCCACACACACATATAAAACATTCTCTGTAAAAAATAAAATAACACTTTAAAATGATTGCTATGAAACCAAAATTACTATTCTAGCTTGTATGATTAACAGGAAGAAGCTATATAGCTTTAGTCTACATTACAATCCTGCCTTATATCCTGAGGAAATTGTTGAAAGTTTATTCAAGTGACTTTTGAGAAGTGCGTTAATTTGTTACTATTCATTTATGAAGATTCCCTTTATGACTGAGAAACATTAAGTTTTAAAAGCTAAAAGTTCTCATTGCTGTTTTAACCACACCCTGCCATGTAGCCAATAGAAGATGGTAGGCTTGCCTCTAGTCTTAGAGATTGTCTGTTCAAATCCCTTCATTCTTCCTTGGTCTGCTTGATGTGCTTCTCCTCCATCAGACCCAGTATTTCTACCACGTGCTCACTAGACTCTGTACCTCACAAACACCATACACTTATCCTGCTCCTCTTCACAGCTTCTCTGCTTCCTGAATTCTCAGTCTGGGCTAAGAGAATGTTTATGGATCCCATTTCTCAATCTAGAACCTAAACACTGGTTCCAAAATGTCCCCTTCTCTCCTAACTCCATATTCAATAAGCTTTGACAATTCCTTTCCAGAAATCCACTCCTTTCTTAGCTCCTGCTTTGTTCAGGGCTTCATTGTCTATGTTATCTCAGTCATGCACTAGCCACTGTGAGTTGTAATGAAACCTTAACTTTACCTCTTAGACTCATCTTGGAAAAAAAAAAAAAACTGATCATGCCATCTTCCACATATAAACTTCTCAGTTTATAGTCCTTGGATAGGAATATAATATTTTCCACTACAAAGACCCACTTCACCATTGCACCTTATATGGCAGTAGTTTTATTACACCTATATTGAACTCTCTCAGCTTCTCTTTCATGAAGTTTGTCTCAGTTCAGTTCAGTCGCTCAGTTTTGTCTGACTCTTTGCAACCCCGTGAATCGCAGCACGCCAGGCCTCCCTGTTCATCACCAACTCCAAAAGTTCACTCAAACTCATGTCCATCGAGTCGATGATGCCATCCAGGCATTTCATCCTCTGTCATCCCCTTCTCCTCCTGCCCCCAATCCCTCCCAGCATCAGAGTCTTTTCCAATGAGTCAATTATTCACATGAGGTGGCCAAAGTATTGGAGTTTCAGCTTTAGCATCAGTCCTTCCAATGAACACCTAGGACTGATCTCCTTCAGAATGGACTGGTTGGATCTCCTTGCAGTCCAAGGGACTCAAGAGTCTTCTCCAACACCACAGTTCAAAAGAATCAATTCTTCGGCGCTCAGCCTTCTTCACAGTCCAACTCTCACATCCATACATGACCACTGGAAAAACCATAGCCTTGACTAGACGGACCTTTGCTGGCAAAGTAATGTCTCTGATTTTCAATATGCTATGTAGGTTGGTCATAATTTTCCGTCCAAGGAGTAAGCGTCTTTTAGTTTCATGGCTGCAGTCTCCATCTGCAGTGATTTTGGAGCCAAAAAAAAAAATACAGTCTGACACCATTTCCACTGTTTCCCCATCTATTTCCCATGAAGTGATGGGACCGGATGCCATGATCTTAGTTTTCTGAATGTTGAGCTTTAAGCCAACTTTTTCACTCTCCTCTTCACTTTCATCAAGAGGCTTTTTAGTTCCTCTTCACTTTCTACCATAAGGGTGGTGTCATCTGCATATCTGAGGTTATTGATATTTCCCCTGGCAATCTTGATTCCAGCTTGTGCTTCTTCCAGCCCACCATTTCTCATGATGTACTCTGCATAGAAGTTAAATAAGCAGGGTGACAATATACAGCCTTGACATACTCCTTTTCCTATTTGGAACCAGTCTGTTGTTCCAAGTCCAGTTCTAACTGTTGCTTCCTGACCTGCATATAGGTTTCTCAAGAGGCAGGTTAGGTGGTCTGGTATTCCCATCTCTTTCAGAATTTTCCACAGTTTATTGTGATCCACACAGTCAAAGGCTTAATAAAGCAGAAATAGATGTTTTTCCTGAAACTCTCTTGCTTTTTCCATGATCCGGCGGATCTTGGCAATTTGATCTCCGGTCTACTTGAGCATAAAGCCCACATAATCTCTGATGTTCATGAATTGTGCCTCCTCTTTATTCTAAATCAGTCATGGCAACCAATTTCAGACTTCTCTTCATCACCAGTTTCTGGTTGTATTTCTTCCTGATCTCATGATTCTTTGTTTTCTCCTCATCTTATTCCTTTAGAACCAGTTCTTGGTGCTTCTTCTCCATCTTTGAGCTCTGGCTTCTCACCTTCCTCTCAGTCATTCCAGCATATAGCTTTCCCATAAATACTTCCCCTAGAACTCTCAGGATACTTCACCTCAACACAGATTTTCATAGTAGTCATCATCTCCAGATTTACACTCAGCATGCAGGTGAAATCCAGACCATGACTTAAATTTGTTATGAGGTAGAAGGAGTGCCTTTCCTCAGAATTCCTTTCCCTCTGCCAGATTCCCATTCATGACGCAGACACCCATTTATAACAGATACGTATCAGTTCTACTATGACATCTTCCCTGAATTCTTTAAATAGTAATTCACAACCTTCCTTATTTACTCAGGACATCTCATCATATATTCCATATAGCACATAACCCTCTTCTATTGTAAAACATCTGGTTCTCTAGTAGATGTTAATTTCTGTGGACAAGGATAGTATTGTAATGACGCATAGATGTTTGAAATCTGCTTTAGTCTACATAGCACCCTGAACATGCCTGATCTCATCTGAAATCTCCTTTAAATCATTTTAAAGTTTGGAAACAGAGAGATGGAAAGAGAGAAAAAAGAAATTGTATTCCTTCTAGCACATAGAATGGCTTTCTTCTTTTTTAACCTTGACCCACAATGAGGAATACATTTTACAGCAAGAACTCAATACACTATCACAGACATAAATAGACATACACACACATAAAAACTAACATAAAAAGTATGCAGTGTTCTATATTCTATTGTTCTTAATATCAATATTGACTACTAAATTGCCTTTGAGAGCAGCTCTGTATTGGAATTACTTGGGGCTCTTTAAAAAATGATTCCATGCCTGAGTTCCAGCCCAGAAACTTAATTGACTTAGAAATGGTTTAATAGCTGTCCAAAGTATTTCTAATCTGCAAGGTAGGATGTGAACTGCAGGACTGCAGTCTTGCTACTCAGACTATGACCCAGGGGCATCACCATCACTGAGTGTTTGTTGGAAATGCAGATTCTTGGACTTCACTCCAGATGTCTTGACCAGAAACTGCATTTTATTTATTTTTTTTAATTTATTTATTTTAATTGGAGGCTAATTTTACAATATTGTTTAAAATATATATAGTGGCAGTTTTTGCCATACATCACCGTGAATCAGCCATGAGTGTACATGTGTCCCGCCATCCTGAGTCCTCCTTCCACCTCCCTCCCCACCCCATACCTCTGAGTTTTCCCAGAGCACCAGCTTTGGGTGCCCTGCTTCATGCATCAAATTTACACTGATCATCTATTTTACATATGGGAATATACATGTTTCAATGCTATTCTCTCAGATCATCCCACCCTTGCCTTCTCTTGCATAGTTCAAAAGTCTGTTCTGTATATCCATGTCTCTTTTGCTGTCTTGTGTATAGGGTCATTGTCACCATCTTTCTAAATTCCATATATATTCCTTAGTATACTGTATTGGTGTTTTTCCTTCTGACTTACTTCACTCTGTATAATCGGCTCCAGTTTCATCCACCTCATTAGAACTGACTCAAATGTTTTCTTTTTTATAGCTGAGTAATATTCCATTGTGTACATGTACCACAACTTCCTTATCAATTCCTCTGCCAATGGACATCTAGGTTGCTTCCATGTCCTAGCTATTGTAAGCATTGCTGCATTGAACACTGGGGTACATGTGTCTTTCCATTATAGTTTCCTTAGTGTGTATGCCCAGCAGTGGGATTGCTGGGTCATATGGCAAGAAACTGCATTTATCTTAAATCTTAAAAAATTAACTTGAAACTATATATTCAAGGCATACAATATAATGTTCTGTAATACACAAATATTCATATATGTATAGTGAAGTGAAGTCACCCAGTCATGTCCAACTCTTTGCGACCCCATGGACTGTAGCCTAACCAGGCTCCTCTGTCCATGGGATCTTCCAGGAAATAGTCCTGGAGTGGATTGCCATTTCCTTCTTCAGGGGATCTTCCCAACCCAGGGATCGAACCCGGGTCTCCTACATTGTAGACAGACGCTTTACCATCTGAGCCACCAGGAAAGAGCATATATGTATAGGACTATGAGTTGCTACAGTCAAACTAATTAACATATCTCTCCCACATAGTAACACTTTGTTTTTGATTGCTGAGAATTTCCAGAATATTTTTTAAAGTTCTTGAAATTCAAGGTCAACATTTTAATAAAGTGTAAATAATCTGGAGATGGAGCATATTTTAACAATGAAAACAACATGCTCTTGATTTGACAGTGTGGCAATAAAAAGAAAAAAGCTTATTTAGAACATGATATATTTTTGGCTGATAGTAGTAACAATTTAAATTTTAAGAGGAAATATTTCATCTTTTAAAAATTCACCATTTTCCCCACTTACTTTTAAATTGAGATAAAATTTACAGTGTGAAATGCACATAACTTGAATGTGCAGTTTGATCTGTCTAAAGAAATATATACCCATGTGAGATTAACACAGCCAAGATATTTCATATTTTCCTCCTCCCAGAGTGTTCTCGTGCCACCTTATAGGCAGTCTGCATCCCCCAGAGACAAATCCTATTCATTGATCTCCATAGATTAGATTTGCTTGGTCTGGAACTTCCTAGTAACAGAATCTGTAGTAAATATGTAAATATATCTATATTATCAGTATCAGTGATTTACCATTTCATATTGCTGAATGATATTCTATCATATGACTATGTCTCAATCTGTATTATACTAAAGCTATTTTTGTCCATGTAAAAAAGAAAAGACACTGTATTTTAACAAACTCACTAGGTGATTTGTAAACACGTTAAAGTTTAGGAGGCACGTTCAGCTTAGAGGACACGGAGGCAGTTAAACATAACAGTTAAAAGTGTGGGCTGCGGTGACTGTGGCCAAGTTACTAACTTCTTGCTTTGGTTTCCCCATCTCCCAAACAAGCACAGAACAGTATTATTTTCAGGATTGGTGATAGTATTCTCTCTATAGGGTTCCTGTGAGAATTAAATTAGATAATTCATATTAAAGGTTTTTCACAAAGCCTGGCATATAGCCTGGCACATAACATGGAAGAAACTAGCATCATTTATTTGTATCATCCTCAGTATGGCAATATGATGCGTGCTCAGTCATGTCTGGCTCTTTGCAACGCCATGGACTACAGCCCACCAGGCTCCTCTGTTCATGGAGTCCTCCAGGCAGGAATACTGGAGTGGGTTGCCATGCCCTCTTCCAGGGGATCTTCCTGACCCAAGAGCAAACCTGCATCTCCTGCATTGGCAGGCAGATTCTTTATTACTAGCACCACCTGGGAAGCCCAAGTGTTACCCTAGTATTATCCTCAGTGCCAGCAAAATGACTGCCAAGTAGTAGGCATTCAAAAATTGTGCTGTTCACTTTTTCAAATGGAGACTCAGAGAGGTAAGATAACTCATTAAATTATATAACTTGTTTACCAAAAATCTAAGAATATAAAGGCGTTCTAAGAATAGACCTGGATTTCTTTGGATGCCTAATCCAGTCTGTCTCTCCTGTGGTTAACAGTCTCTAATTTGCAAGGTTTTGGTACTTAGTGGAGTACAAATTTCACTAAACTTCTCTTTGTAAATTCATGCACTGAACTAGCAGCTTCAGTGAGCTCATTTTGCTCTGGCTCATAAAAGCTAACTTGGAAATTTTCAGAGTTACTTTTTCAGGCCATCAAGCCATTTATAGAGTCCGCAGTCAGTTAGCCAAAACTTGTTTATCCTCCAGCATTTCTTCATATCTATCAGAATTTAAACTATAAAGTGCCCTTTTTAAAATTGCAAATCAAAACACCTCGAATAGCCAAAGCAATCTTGAGAAAGAAGAACGGAACTGGAGGAATCAACCTGCCTGACTTCAGGCTCTACTACAAAGCCACAGTCATCAAGACAGTGTGGTACTGGCACAAAGACAGAAATATAGATCAATGGAACAAAATAGAAAGCCCAGAGATAAATCAACGCACCTATGGATACCTTATCTTTGACAAAGGAGGCAAGAATATACAATGGAGAAAAGACAATTGCTTTAAGAAGTGGTGCTGGGAGAACTGGTCAACCACTTGTAAAAGAATGAAACTAGAACACTTTCTAACACCATACACAAAAATAAACTCAAAATGGATTAAAGATCTAAACATAAGACCAGACAGAAACTATAAAACTCCTAGAGGAGAACATAGGCAAAACACTCTCCGACATAAATCACAGCAGGATCCTCTATGACCCACCTCCCAGAATATTGGAAATAAAAGCAAAAATAAACAAATAGGACCTAATTAAAATTAAAAGCTTCTGCACAACAAAGGAAACTCTAAGCAAGGTGAAAAGACAGCCTTCAGAATGGGAGAAAATAATATCAAATGAAGCAACTGACAAAGAATTAATCTCAAAAATATACAAGTAACTCCTGCAGCTCAATTCCAGAAAAATAAATGACCCAATCAAAAAATGGGCCAAAGAACTAAATAGACATTTCTCTAAAGAAGACATACGGATGGCTAACAAACACATGAAAAGATGCTCAACATCACTCATTATCAGAGAAATGCAAATCAAAACAACAATGAGGTACCATCTCACGCCAGTCAGAATGGCTGCGATCCAGAAGTCTATAAGCAATAAATGCTGGAGAGGGCGTGGAGAAAAGGGAACCCTCTTACACTGTTGGTGGGAATGCAAACTAATACAGCCACTTTGGAGAACAGTGTGGAGATTCCTTAAAAAACTGGAAATAGAACTGCCATATGACCCAGCAATCGCACTGCTGGGCATACACACCGAGGAAACCAAAATTGAAAGAGACACGTGTACCCCAATGTTCATCACAGCACTGTTTATAATAGCCAGGACATGGAAGCAACCTAGATGTCCATCAGCAGATGAATGGATAAGAAAGCTGTGGTACATATACACAATGGAGTATTACTCAGCCATTAAAAAGAATACATTTGAATCTGTTCTAATGAGGTGAATGAAACTGGAGCCTATTATACAGAGTGAAGTAAGCCAGAAAGAAAAACACCAATACAGTGTACTGACACATATATATAGAATTTAGAAAGATGGTAACAATAACCCTGTATGCGAGACAGCAAAAGAGACACCGATGTCTAGAACGATCTTTTGGACTCTGTGGGAGAGGGCAAGGGTGGGATGATTTGAAAGAATGGCATTGAAACATGTATATTATCATATGTGAAACGAATCACCAGTCCAGGTTCAATGCATGATACAGGATGCTCGGGGCTGGTGCACTGGGATAACCCAGAGGGCTGGTATGGGGAGGGAGGTGGAGGGGGGGGTTCAGGATGGGGAACACATGTACACCTGTGGCAGATTCATGTCAATGTATGGCAAAACCAATACAATATTGTAAAGTAATTAGCCTCCAATTAAAATAAATAAATTTATATTTAAAAAAATAAAATTGTAAATCATATAAATCTTAGTATATATTTTATGCCCCCCACCTTTTTTGGCATGTAATTGAGAACAGGATTTTGCTCAGAGAATTCTGCTTGGCCATTTGTTCAAGAGTGATAGTTTTGGGTGGGTTGGGGGCTAGGAAGATCCCTTCACCATATAATCAAGGTCTCTTAATTAATGGACATACTAATGGTTGATTCTGCTCCCATTTGATGACAAGCAGCCAGATTTCTCCAGATGACCAAACCACAACTGGAGTGAAAATAGATCTACCCCATAGATAAGTGAACTTTTATTCCCTTTGCCTGAAAAATCATATTTGAATCAACTGGACAAAGAATATATAAAGAGAATACACTACTTTAGAAGATTAGCTAGATCCTGATAAATATGTTTCATTGACTTCTGGCCAAATAAGCATGACCAACTTCTCCAGAAAATGAAGGATTCTGAGGATAAAATGAGCTGGAGTTTCCTTGGCCCAAACAAGGATGGAGGGAAACAGGAAAGTGGACATATGAATAAAGTTACATTTGTCAGAAGTTCCCATGGACAGAGCAGCCTAGATGGTATAGTAACTTAGGAATAAAACTGCACAGTTTTCTATTTTAAAATAGAATTGGCTATTTTTCAGTTTTAAAATGTAAAAAAAAAAAAACCTAGGAACTGGCTCTTAAAAAGTACATTTAGTTGGCAAGAGAGTCCAGGCTGAACATCAGGCTTAGAACTGCAGCAACCATTGGAAGAGCTCCATGATGCTGCAGGAATAGGGAGTGACTCTGATTTGGAGCAGCCATGTCCTTTGAGGAGAAGAAAATTCCTTCTCTAGTTAAACTCAAACGAATTATATCCTAAATTAAATGACCTTCAGGGCATCTTAGTTGAAGCTAGGAAAGTAAGAAGAGAGAAGTCAAGTAGGAACCAGTGAGCTTAAATTGATAGGCATGAGCCAACAGAAAGGAGCCTGACCCATGGTTCCTTGTACCAATCCCTCTGAGTGGGGAGAAAATCATGTGTGTGTGTGTGTGTATGTGTGTTCATTTCTAGAGTGTTCCCTTCCATCAGTGCTACAGTTACAGCTTTAGTGAGCACAGACACAATGCAGAAAAAAAAAATCTTGCTCTATTGGCTCCAACAGCAGGAGCAGTCATTAACTGAAAGAGACAAAGCTTAACTACTATCAATAGGGAGATTAAAAACCAAAAGCATAAGACTTGCCTCACATAGGACACCTGGAGGAGTCATCAAACCCAACAGCAGTCCTACACATTAGCTGAAAAATGGTGAGTTTGCAGGTTTCAGAGTGGTTTCTGGGAGAGCTGAGAATTTAAGCTGGAAGCAGAATGCTCTCTGGGGCAAAGCGAAGTGTCATACTGCCCAGGATAGTGTTCCAGGAGATTTGAAAGAGCTCCATGATGCTGCAGGAGTAGGGAGTGACTGTGATTTGGAGCAGCAATGTCCTTTGGGGAGAAGAAAATTCCTTATCTAGTTAAACTCAAGGCCCATTACCCTGTGGCCCACCCACAAATACCCTCTTCACAGAGACAAATATGTGGATACTGAGGGAGGTTGTGGTTAATGGTAGATACCAAATATGTATATAGCTACTTTAAAGCCTGGAAAGAACAGGGGAGAGCCATTGAACTTCAGTTTTTCCAGTTTGTAACATACTGTCTGTAAGAGACCTGCAAAATGTAGGAATCTCTATTTCAGAATTCCTAACAGGACCATCCTACCTCAGCTCAAATATATCTGATGATGAGAAAGTGAAGGACAAAAGGGAATGTGTATTTATTTAATGCTCGCTATGTGCCAACATATAAAACATTTAACCCTCATCAGAGTGCTATGAGATATAGGTGTTATTGTCGTTAGTCACTAAGTCATGTCTGACTCTTTTGTGACCCTGTGGACTGTGTAGCTGACCAGTCTCCTTCTGTCCATGGGATTTCCTAGGCAAAGATACTGGAGTGGGTTGCCATTTCCTTCTCCAGGGGATCTTCCTGACACAGAGATTGAACCCATGTCTCCTGCATTGGCAGGTGGATTCCTTACTCCTGAGCCATCAGGGAAGCCCACAGGTACTATTATCTCCATTTAAACAGGTTAGAAAGATTTGACTGAGACATTAAGTAAGTTCCAAGGATGCCCAGCAGTAAGTGGTAGAACCAGACATATAGGACTGCTAAGTCCATTCCTTAAAGCCTGGCTGCCCTGTGGACAATCGTGGACCACAACAATAGCATCTCTGGAGCTTGTTAGAAATACAGAACTTCAAGTCCCACTGCAGACCAACTGGTTCAGGGATTGCCTTCTATCAGTTTTTAACAGGTGATTGATAGGCACATTAAAGTTGAGAAACAATGCTCTAAATCTCTGAAGCCCATTGTCTTCAAAGGTCTTCCTTAAATTGAATCAGAATCTCCTTCTTGTTTGTCCTCTTTGGGGGATCCTTTTTAAACAAAAGAATACAAAATTGTGAATATAAATTGGGTGGGTACAAAATGTGTATTTATTTAGAAATGATGCCCATGGACATATAAGGGAAGTACAATGCTGTGGAAGTGAAGTATAAAGAAACCATCATATTAACAAAAGGTCTTTTTGTGTGTATGAATATATCACTTGGACCCCTTACCAGAGTTAGGAAGGGGTCCATTCAGCGAAGGGTCTTGAAGCTTAAGATTTATTAATATCATGATAAATTTACTTCTTTGTCAGCCTCATAAAGTTGTGAAAATTAAATCACAAGACTAAATATATGAAAACCTGTTTTGTAATTACTAAACATAGTGCAGTGTCAATCTTTATTCTGATGTCTGAAACCAAGCATAAATGATTATTCAATAAATGACGAAATGTAAGAAAAAAAAAAGAATCTCCTTCTTGACATCCTTCAGTGAGTCATCAGGTGTCATTTTTTTTTTCTGTTCCTTTTCACTTGTAACATCTAAACTCAACATTTATACCTATTAGATTTCATCTGCTGATTTCGGTCTATATTTTCATTTTCAGTCTAAGATCCTTTTGAATCCAGGTTCATTTCTCCCAGATTTATAATTTACAAATCTGATGGGCATGCTTTCTCATTATTCATTCAAGTATGATCTACTGTTGTGTTTTTTTTTAATTCTATATATGCAACACATACATTAAAAGCAGTTACTCATGGAGTCTAACAGCACGGTGACATTAATCCATTATCAACTTATGTGGGTTCTGCTATTTAAAAAAACTATACATGGTGGTTGCCAGGAACTGGTGGAGAGTGAAAACAGGTGGTATTAGAGCATACAAAGTTTCAATTATAAAAAAGGAATAAATCCTAGAAATCTACTGTAGAGCGTGGAGTCTATAGGTATCAATTCTGTGTTGAATCCTTTAAAATTCACTGAAAGAGTAGAACTTATAGTAAATGTCCTTATCACAAAAATAATAATGAATGGTTTTTATACTTAGGAATACTGTATAAAGAGGAAATTTCTGGAGATGATAAATATGTATTATGGCTGGTGGTGATGGAGGTGATGGTTTCATGGGTAGACACGTTTCCAAGCTCATCAAGTTGTATACATTAAATGTGTACATCAATCACATCTCAATAAAGTAGTTTAAGAAAAACTATAAATCATGGGAGGTGTCTTCCAGATATTTCTCTAACTTATCTTCATCGAGAGTGTTTTGTTAAATGTCTTGCTCAACCCAAAATACTCTTAGGAGTATTAGGAACTGTCCTAATAACCTTATATGGACATGCTCAGTCACTCAGTTCAGTTCAGTTCAGTTCAGTCGCTCAGTCGCATCTGACTCTTTGCGACCCCATGAATCAGCACGCCAGGCCTCCCTGTCCATCACCAACTCCTGGAGTTCACTCAGACTCACGTCCATCGAGTCAGTGATGCCATCCAGCCATCTCATCCTCTGTCGTCCCCTTCTCCTCCTGCCCTCAATCCCTCCCAGCATCAGAGTCTTTTCCAATGAGGCAACTCTTCGCATGAGGTGACCAAAGTACTGGAGTTTCAGCTTTAGCATCATTCCCTCCAAAGAAACCCCAGGGCTGATCTCCTTCAGAATGGACTGGTTGGATCTCCTTGCAGTCCAAGGGACTCTCAAGAGTCTTCTCCAACACCACAGTTCAAAAGCATCAATTCTTCAGCGCTCAGCCTTCTTCACAGTCCAACTCTCACATCCATACATGACAACAGGAGAAACCATAGTCTTGACTAGATGGACCTTAGTCGGCCAAGTTATGTCTCTGCTTTTGAATATACTATCTAAGTTGGTCATAACTTTTCTTCGAAGGAGTAAGCGTCTTTTAATTTCATGGCTGCAGTCACCATCTGCAGTGATTTTGGAGCCCCCAAAAATAAAGTCTGACACTGTTTCCACTGTTTCCCTATCTATTTCCCATGAAGTGATGGGACCAGATGCCATGATCTTCGTTTTCTGAATGTTGAGCTTTAAGCCAACCTTTTCTCCTCTTTCACTTTCATCAAGAGGTTTTTTAGTTCCTCTTCACTTTCTGCCATAAAGGTGGTGTCATCTGCATATCTGAGGTGATTGATATTTCTTCCAGCAATCTTGATTCCAGCTTGTGCTTCTTCCAGCCCAGCATTTCTCATGATGTACTCTGCATAGAAGTTAAATAAGCAGGGTAACAATATACAGCCTTGACATACTCCTTTTCCTATTTGGAACCAGTCTGTTGTTCCATGTCCAGTTCTAACTGTTGCTTCCTGACCTGCATATAGGTTTCTCAAGAGGCAGGTCAGGTGGTCTGGTATTCCCATCTCTTTCAGAATGTTCCACAGTTTATTGTGATCCACACAGTCAAAGGCTTTGGCATAGGCAATAAAGCAGATGTTTTTCTGGAACTCTCTTGCTTTTTCCATGATCCGGCAGATGTTGGCAATTTGATCTCTGGTTCTTCTGCCTTTTCTAAAACTAGCTTGAACATCTGGAAGTTCACGGTTCATGTATTGCTGAAGCCTGGCTTGGACTCAGTCATGTCCAACTCTTTGTAACCCCATGGACTGTAGCCTGCCAGTCTCCTCTGTCCATGGAATTTTCCAGGCAAAAGTACCAGAGCAGGCTGCCATTTCCTACTCCAGGGGATCTTCCCCACCCAGGGATTGAACCTACATCTTCTGTATGCAGGCAGATTCTTTACTAGTGCCACCTGGGAAGCCCTGATAACCTTATAGCATAGAGGAAAGAGTTAGCTAAGTGATTAGTTTTTAGTCATCCCATGTTAGCTTCTAATAATTCTTCACTTCCTTTCAAAATGGTCATGAACAACTTTTCTAACACTATGTTGAAAGAGTAACAAATCTTATTTACCTGTTTGTAGTTTCTAGAAACATTTTCTCCATTTACAAAGGGGCCACCTGCCAGGCTTTCATGTTCCAAGATTTCTTCCATTCACCCTCATTTCTTAAAGAATTTGCACTGTGAGTTCTTTCTAAGAGTTTAAACTTGGAATACTTGGAATTAGAAGATGTGGCTCTAGTACAGTTAAACAATGGGCATAATTACTTTGACTAATAATCATCTATCCTGTACAATAGACATAATCATCTTTCTGATAAGAACTAGTATGTGGGAAAGTATTATATAAATTATAAGTTGTGTATAGTACTATTGATAATGTTTGAAAAAAATTATAACATCAGTGTCCTAGCAATGTAAAACTCATTTTGTGGGTGATACTTTCTTACTCTTAATATCCTCTGTCCTAGTTCTGATACCACCTGGAGCCTTTATGCCACATTCTCTCCAAGGGCCAAGGAAGCAATGCTACTTATCTTGCCATGAATGCCCCTTAGAACAAAGACTGGCAAACTATGGCACATGGGCAAATCTGGTCCACTGCCTGTTTTTGTAAATAAATTTTTGGGGGCACAGTCAGATAAATTCACTTCCTCATTGTCTATGACTAGTTTTGTGCTATAGTGGCAAGGTTGAATAGTTGCTACAGAGACATATAGCATATAAGAACAGAAGATATTTACTGTATGGCCTTTTCCAGAAAAAGGTTGCTGACCACTGCCTTAGACTATAAGCTTTAGAAAAAGGGGGAATTTGTAGCTATATAATTTCTGCCCTCAATTCCTAATTCAGCTCTGTGCTTGATTAAATAGAAAGTAAATCTATTTGTAATAATTCCTTTAACAGGATTTCTCACCTGTTAAATGAAATATTATTCTAAAATAGTCCAAAATGATTTGATAAAGCTGGATCAGGATATTTAGCTAGAAAATCTTGTTGATTTCAAATCTTATTGATTAAAAAAAAATCAACATGAAAGGAGAATCCATAATGTTTCTGCTTGATTTTCAACCTTAATAAGTTCCAGATAAATAAAAATATATCTTATTTATTAAATAAAAACATATCTTTAATGATAATTTAATGTTCATGTCAAACTGAGCATCAAATCACATTGTCTAGCAAAGAAAATATTAGAGGAAATAATAAAACAGGTTAGGCTGAATCCCAGCTTTAACTTAAGACATGTTCTGGCTTTCCTTTAAAATAATTTTCCTAGCTAATGTGTTTTCATAATAGTTGAAGGTTCTAAAATTTAAGTGCAGAGAAAAAGTTATCAGAAATTAGGAATCTCAAGAGTCAAAGTTTGAAACCACTTTGTTTTCTGGGCCTTTTTTAATAAAGAATTTCAGGACCAAGTACATGTTATTCTATATGACAGTCTGTTAATTGTTTCCAAGAGAATAATAAGAAGCCGTCCTTGAAAAGAATGGCTGGCAATGGAATTAACTCTAGAGACTTTCAGATAGCATTTGCCAAGAAGCAAGGTCAGTCTGATAATATGTCAAACACATCCTTTATTAACCTGAATAAATAAAATATACCTATAAATTATGAAATGCATGGTGGCTGAGTAGCCAGACCACTGTTTTTAAATGTTCTCATTAGCATTTCATGACTATAATAAATGCCTTTCAATTTTGTGCTTCTCTGAAGGGATATTTTAAATTTCATATTGCATGGAAAAGAATAGCTATGAAATCTTGAGTTTTACTCAGATAAACAATTAAATTATGGATTGGAGTCTTTTATAGTATGCATGACTATTCCAAAATGGTTATTGCTGTAGTTTATAGTATCTGTAATTGGCCAAAAAACAATAAATTTGTTCCAGCATAGTAACTCCAAAGATTTCAAAGTGATATTTTGAAAGCCAATGCCTATCTATTTAATACATATTAGTAGAACATAAATAGGTGAAATTGATGAAAATCATATCCTTTCTCAATACTAAAACTCAAAAGTCATTTTTTAGTTTTATTTATTTTTTACCTTTCACCTAAAGGTAACCAGGTGCTTGACCCAATTTTAAATAAATTCCTCAACCCCACAATGCAATAAATGTTTGCATGCATGCTCAGTCATGTCCAGCTCTTTACAACCCCATGTTCTGTAGCTCACCAGGCTCCTCTGTCCATGGGATTCTTCAGGCAAGAATACTGGAGTGAGTTGCCACATGCCCTCCTCCAGGCAATATTCCCCACCCAGAACATCACCACCCAGGAAACCCCACAATAAATGTTTAATATTTAACAAATCTTTACTTTCCTTCAATAAGTTTAATAAATGAAACTTAGTTTTGATAGATAACACTGTATAGTGTCAGAAATAGGAGATCAGAGCCACTGTTTTTCAGGAAAGTTTGAGCTTTGGTCTCTATATCAGTCAGTATTCTCCAGAGAAACAGAATCAGTAGGAATTGGCTTATGAAAATCGTAAGGCCTCACAAATTAGAAATTAATAGGACAGTTGGGCAGGCTGCAAACTCTGGGACAGGAGCTATTGCTTCAGTCTTGAGGCAGAATATCTTCTTCAGGGAAACCTCAGTTTTGCTCTTAAAGCCCTTCAGCTGATTGGATGAAGTCCACCCTAATTATTAAAGGTTATCTCCTTAAAGTCGGCTGATTACAGATGTTAATCCCATCTACAAAATACCTTCACAGTAATGCCAAGATTACTGTTTAATTGAATAGCTGAGTACTATAGCCTAGTCAAACTACCACACTATTGCACACATCTCACATGCTAGTAAAGTAATCCTCAAAATTCTCCAAGCCAGGCTTCAGCAATATGTGAACTGTGAACTCCCAGATGTTCAAGCTGGTTTTAGAAAAGGTAGAGGAACCAGAGATCAAATTGCCAACATCCACTGGATCATGGGAAAAGCAAGAGAGTTCCAGAAAAACATCTATTTTTGCTTTATTGACTATGCCAAAGCCTTTGACTGTGTGGATCACAATAAACTGTGGAACATTCTGAAAGAGATGGGAATACCAGACCACCTGACCTGCCTCTTGAGAAACCTATATGCAGGTCAGGAAGCAACAGTTAGAACTGGACATGGAACAAACAACAGACTGGTTCCAAATAGGAAAAGGAGTATGTCAAGGCTGTATATTGTTACCCTGCTTATTTAACTTATATGCAGAGTACATCATGAGAAACACTGGACTGGAAGAAACACAGGGGAGAATCAACATTGCCAGAAGAAATATCAATCACCTCAGATATGCAGATGACACCACCCTTATGGCAGAAAGTGAAGAGGAACTAAAGAGCCTCTTGATAAAAGTGAAAGAGGAGAGTGAAAAAGTTGGCTTAAAGCTCAACATTCAGAAAACAAAGATCATGGCATCCAGTCCCATCACTTCATGGGAAATAGATGGGGAAACAGTGGAAACAGTGTCAGACTGTATTTTTGGGGGCTCCAAAATCACTGCAGATGGTGACTGCAGCTATGAAATTAAGACGCTTACTCCTTGGAAGAAAAGTTATGACCAACCTAGATAGTATATTCAAAAGCAGAGACATTACTTTGCCGACTAAGGTCCGTCTAGTCAAGGCTATGGTTTCTCCTGTTGTCATGTATGGATGTGAGAGTTGGACTGTGAAGAAGGCTGAGCGCCAAGGAATTGATGCTTTTTAACTGTGGTGTTGGAGAAGACTTTTGAGAGTCCCTTGGACTGCAAGGAGATCCAACCAGTCCATTCTGAAGGAAATCAGCCCTGGGATTTCTTTGGAGGGAATGATGCTGAAGCTGAAACTCCAGTACTCGGGCCACTTCATGCAAAGAGTTGACTCATTGGAAAAGACCCTGATGTTGGGAGGGATTGGCGGCAGGAGGAGAAGGGGACGACAGAGGATGAGATGGCTGGATGGCATCACTGACTCGATGGACGTGAGTCTGAGTGAACTCCAGGAGTTGGTGATGGACAGGGAGGCCTGGCATGCTGCAATTCATGGGGTCTCAAAGAGTCAGACACGACTGAGCGACTGAGCTGATAGCCTAGTCACAGTGACACTAAAACTAATCATCAGAGCCTCCTTATGAAAATAAAATCTGTCACATCTATGTTTGAATAGTGAGCTCTTCTGTAATTTGTATTCCTTAAGACCATGTAGATCTAGCTCCATAACCTAAGGTGAAGAGTTTGCACAATTGTTTAAATATTTGAATGACCAGCTTTTACTTATCTGAACTGGTGGAGCAGCCAACCAACCTCAGTGCACTAGACGTTGTTTCTCTCCTAGTACCAAACCTGTCCTTGAGGAACAGTAGTGCTGTGAAATCAGCTAATTCATGGTATTTACATGATGACAGCATGGAACACTGAGAAATCTCTAAATGCTGTGTTTTCAGGGAGTCTATAATTTTGTATCATTGCCCTGCTCCCCAAGATAACCATCTCTCACCCTGCTTTGCTGAGATGATTAATTTCCTCATAAATGAGGAAAAGATAATGGGTTTCCTCATAAATGAAGATGAAAGTAATATTTATTATTGCCCATACTATACTTGTTTTCCACTCTAGAGTCAGAAAAAAAAAAAAAAGGATGTTTGTTCTTACTTTATTCTGAAGCTAAAATTCTAGCGAAACTTTCATATTTGCAGCCTCTGATCCTTATCTAATACCTTTTTATTTTTTTTTTAATTTTTTTATTGTATTGGTTTTGCCACACATCAACATGAACCCGCCACGGGTGTACAGGTGTTCCCAATCCTGAACCCCCCTCCCACCTGCCTCCCCGTACCATCCCTCTGAGTCATCCCAGTTTTTTCCTCATCTTTTCCTCTGGGATGGCTGCTTATTTTTGTTACTTTTCTATGTATTTCCTGCCTTTTACCTCCAGACTTCTTTGTAGTAGGTAGACAAGCACTATATCCATTTTCTCACTATGCCCTCTCTCTCCAATTTCCTGTATTATTATTTTTACCCTCAAAAGCCTACTGAAACAAAACTTGGAAACGTCTCTGGGGTTCACCCACTTGGTGAAACCAATGGCCTATCCGCATTCTTCCTTTCTCCTTCACTGATTTCTCCTCCCTGGACATCCCCCTCCCAGCTAAAACCCATTTCCCAAAACTTGTTGCACCTTTCAACAGCTCTTCTTTGGCTAGCTCATGCTTTCTTAAAATGTTGCATGACTCCTAATTTCTACTGTGCCTTTGCTATACTAGATGCCAACTAGGTAAATGAGAAATAAGGATAGCTATTTTCTATAGCACTCCAAAGAAAAGGGCTAAACAGTTTATGTTTTTTATTTGTTTGTTTGTTTTGTAATGTGCTTTTAAGAGCACTGGCTATTTTTTAATATTTCACTGAAATACTGAAGAAGGATCATATATTTATCCATGATAAATATCGACTAGTTTTCTTTGTTAGTTTAAGTTACAGGTCATAATGATTCGAGGTTAGGGACTGTATCTTACTCTTTGTGTCTTCTGGTCCCTTCCCAGTGTGCATGGTAGGGACCCTATAAATATCTATTAAATAAATATTAGGACATCAGAATTATTGTGTTATGAGTAAAAATATATCAACCAAATGTGAGTTACTTTGATTAGTAGTGAAAATACAACTCATTCATTACTTCTCAAAAGTTGAGATTGAAAAATCATTTTAAAACAAAATCCATAGAGAAATAACAAAAGAATCTGAGTGAAAGTGTAGAACCTAGATCTCTATATTCATCACTCCAAATTTATTATTTCCAGCCCCTCACTTCTGTGTTTGCAAGTCCCTTTCACAAAGTCCCTTTCAATTTACCAAGAGCAAATCAATATTTATATTCTTCCTACCATAAATTTTCACCCACACTAATAATATGATCATTTTCACAGATAAGAAAGTTAACATGTTCCTTGATATTGAAAATAAAGATGTTATTGTATATTTTGTATACATAGAATATACAGGGTAGGTTGTAACTACGGATGTCTTTTGCGTATATTGATTGATTCAATCAATCATAGTAAGTTTACAATTAAAAATAGTACTAAAATAGTATTAGTGTGTCTTTTCTGTTTAAAAGAAGGAAAAATTTCTGAGAAAAAAATCAGCTGAACAAAGAAAAATATTTAAGTTAAGCGAAAAAGATGCTGAAGTTTATTTTAGTTTTGTTTTTTCAAAAAAACCACAAAATTCTGCCTCAATTCTAATGCTTTCTCCACAATACAGGTAGATGCCTTGTCAGATTTAAAACGATAATTGCATGTTTAGTAAGTCTGAATAAATTTCAGAACCTGCAATCAAATCTATATGGAAAAAAAGAAACTGAGACAAAAATTATGTAAAGATATTTCATGGCAGAAAATATTTGAGATAGTTCCAATTTCCTGTCCTTTCAGAGCTAAGTCTGACTCAAGTATTTTATGCTGAAGGAATCATTGAAAAATTGTCTAGCAAACTTTTGATGTACTAATAAATATTTATAATCTGCTGACTGTATTTTTATATTATTTATTGACTAAATCCTTAGATCTCTTGCTTCTATAGGCCAGTAATTAGGAATGTGAAATGTGACATTATGCTTTCTCTGTGCCAGTTTCATGAGTAGAATTCATAATGGAAGAGGTAACAGTCACATCATGATTATTGTTTATGTAGAAAAGATAGCATGTCTATGTAACGAATATTGGAAATAGAGCATGCAAGGAAAAGATATTATCCCACTGTTTTAAATGTTCTAGAAACTGACTCCTTTTAGAATTAGCTAATGAGCTAATTGGCCTTCCGTATTTGAATCCATTTAAAATATCCACTCTGATTTCAGTTAAATGGAATACGCAATCCTGTTTCTAATGATTCTTCTGCCTTCTAGAATTCATGAAAGCCAGATTTTCAAAGTTTAAATGTTTTACAGTATACCTTAAGTTAATGTTCATTGTTTTTTGTTGTTGTTGAACTTGCTAAATGTTTACGACCTCAAAGTTGCATCCTCAGGGATCTTCTCTGGTAGCTTGTGATTTTCTCTGTTTTGATTTGCTTCCTTTAACACTTGGGCAAGCTGACAAGTCTATTTAAATATAGATTTTTCTATTACTGGGTGATTTCTTTGTATGGGCTACAACTTGTGAGTAAAAATAAGATTGTTATCTCACAGTAAAATATCATGCAAGTTTCCATTATGCCAAAATACCTATTCAATTCAGGTGGTCAAAAATGTAAAGTTAGTGTAAATAAAATTTCAAGTGATAAACTATAGTCTGTGTCTTAAAAAGTTCCAAGTAAATAAATGAAATGAATCTTGAAATTTCATGAACTTATATAACCAAATATCCATGTAGTTGTAAGACAAGCCTAAAGGTAACCCCAAACACACTAGAGATAAGACAACTCTGCTACTCTGTAAATATAAGACTTGACTTCTTTAAGTCACTGCTATGAAATGGGACAGTTTATTCTCCATCAGATTATTTTAAGGACTAAAAAGGTTCAGTCTCTAAAGTGCTTGGCAGAGTTCTTGGCATACAGTGTTACCCCTCTTAGCACATAAATGCCTATTGTTGTGACTTCCGAAGGGCTTCCCTGGTGGTTCATCAGGGCTTCTGTGGTGGCTCAACAGTAAAGAATCTGCCTGCAGTGCAGGAGACCCAGGTTCAGTCCCTGGGTTGGGAAGATCTTCTGGAGAAGGAAATGGCAACCCACTCCAGTATTCTTGCCTGGAGAATCCCATGGACAGAGGAGCCTGGAAGACCATAGTGCATGGGGTTGCAAGAGTCAGACACAACCACCACCAATGTAGCCTCCAATAGTGTTTTCTATTCAGTGGAAAAGATTTAATGGACTGTTTTGCATTATCTAAACCAGAAAAAAAAAACAAGAAACTATGTAAAACTTTCACTTTCTTTTTTTAAACTTTTTATTTTGTGTTGGGGTATAGCTGATTAACAAACAATATTGTGATAGTTTCAGGCAAACAGTGAAGGGACTCAGCCATACATATACATGTATCCTTTCTCTCTCAAAACCCCCTCCATCCAGGCTGGCACATAACATTGAGCAGACTTCCATGTACTATACAGTAGGTCCTTGTTGGTTATCCATTTTAAATATAGCAGTGTGCACATGCCCATCCCAAACTCCCTAACTGTCTCTTCCTTGCATCGTTCCCTTCTACCCTGGCAACTATAAGCTTGTTCTTAAAGTCTATAAGTCTGTCTTGTAAGCAAGTTCATTTGTATTTCTTTCTAGATTTCATGCATAAGGGATGCCATAAGATATTTCTCCTCTGTCTGACTTAACTTTACTCACTATGACACTCTCTACATTGATCTATGTTGCTGCAAATACCATTATTTCATTCTTTTTATGACTGAGTAACATTCCATTGAATATATATACCACATCTTAATCCATTCCTCTGTCCATGGATATTTACGTTGCTTCCATGTATTAGCCGTTGTAAACAGTGCTTCAGTGAACATTGGTGTGCATATTTCTTTTCGGATCATGCTTTTCTTCAGATATATGCCCAGGAGTGGAGGAGCTCTATTTTTAGTTTTTTACAGTGTAGGAGCATCCTCTTCTCTCCACACTTTTTCTGGCATTTATTCTTTGTGAATTTTTTGATGACAGCTATTCTGACTGGTGTGAGGTGATGTCTCATTGTCATTTTGACTTTCATTTCTCTAATAATTAGTGATGTTGAACATTTTTTCATGCACCTCTTGGCCATCAGTGTCTTCTTTGGAGAAACGTCTGTATAGTTCTGCTGCCCATTTTCTGACTGAGTTGTTTGTTTTGATGCTGTTAAGCATCATGAGTGATGGTAAATTTTGGAGACTAATCCCTTATTGGTCACGATATTTGCAAGTATTTTCTCCCAATGTGTAGGTTCTATTTTTGTTTTGTTTATTGTTTCCTTCTCTCTGCAGATGCTTTTAAGTAGGTCCCATTTATTTGTTTTTATTTCCATTATTCTGAGAGACAAATTGAAAAAGATATTGCTGCAGTTTATGTCAGAAAGTTTTCTGCCTGTGTTTTCCTCTAGGAGTTTTACAGTTTCTGGTGTCACATTCAGGCCTTTAATGCATTTTAAACTTATTTTTGAGTATGAAGTTAAAGAATGACCTAATTTCTTTCTTTCTTTCTTCTTTTTTTTTTTTTAACTCATAGCTGTCCAGTTTTTCCAGCATCATTTATTGAAGAGACTGTCTTTCCAACATTGTGTAGACATGCCACCTTTGTTGTAGATTAATTATCCTTAGGTACCTGGGCTTATTTCTGTGTTTTCTATTCTATTCCATTGATCTGTATTTCTGTTTTTGTGCTGGTGCCATACTGTTTGGATAACTGTAGCTTTGTAGTATAGTTTGAAGTCAGGGAGCCTGATTGCTCCAGCTCCATTTTTCTTTCTCAAGACTGCTTTGGCTATTCAGGCTCTTTTGTGTCTCCCTACAGATTTTAATTTTATTTTTGTTCAAGTTCTGTGAAAAATACAAAATTCTGGCAATTTGATAAGGATTGCATTGAATCTGTAGATTGCCTTGGGTAGTATTGTCATTTTGCCAATATTGATTTTTCCAATCCACCAACATGGCATATCTTTCCATTTGTTTATGCCTTCAGTTTCTTTCATCAGCACTTTGTAGTTTTCAGCATACAAGTCTTTTGTTTCCTTAGGTAGGTTTATTCCTAGGTGTTTTATTCTTTTTGATGCAATAGTAAATAGAATTGTTTGTTGAATGTCTCTTTCTAATCTTTTGTTGTTAGTATATAGTAATGCAACAGATTTCTGTTCATTAATTTTGTAACTGCAATTACCAAATTCATTGATGAGATCTAGTATAAAACTTTCACTCTCAGTTGATTCATCTGGAACTATATCATTATGGTTCTTGCCTTTTACTGTGATTTGGAGAACTTGAAAAAATAAAGTACAAGTACTATAATTATAAAATCATTACTAGATTTAGATTTAGTTTTAAAAAGCAAGAGTTGTTCATTGTTTCTGACTCTGTCATTAAGTAAATCTGATTGGAATGTAAACTGTAACCCTTAAATAAGCAAATTAACATACACACATGTGGATATATTTACATATATTTTCATGTAGATATATAGTCTCTGGTGATAGAAGAGGGAGAGGACAACTTAAAATCTTTGATGATAATTCTCTAGTAATATATTCCAGTTTATTTCAGTATGGTATGAAATTTTTAATATCAGGAACAGCAGGGGATTAGATTGTTTTTTCTGTGCCAGTTGTCTGTAGTATCTAATAGAATAATCTCCCGTTGTCTGCAGGAAAGTTGCTGCGTATTTTCCTGAAACTTCTAGCCTAGTAATATTAATCATCCTCAAAAGAATCATTGTACAGTGTTGATCATAGCTAGGGTAGTGGCAGGGTACACGCCCTTTGGAGGAAGTTCTGGGTGTCTGATACATATTGATTTCCCTTTCTCTGCATGTAAACCAAAGACTTTCTCTAGATTCCAAAATTTCAGTGCAGCCAGGACAAAATTTTTTTTCTCTCCTTTTGCCATGTGTTTGTGGGAATTTTAATTGGCAATCTTTGGTGTATATGGCCCAATGAGCAGACTGACTTCTTGATACTTATATAAAATATTGCTCTTTCAGAAACTGAAATTGGAAATAAAAGCAGCCAAGTTTGAATGATCAAAATCTGTCAGTGAGGAGTTACATTTGCCAAGCCTGTTTCCCTCTTAACAAGTTAGAAGGGCTCTCTCATCAAACCTTGGACCAGTGTGTATGCAATATACAGACACATTTTTAGCATGGAACATTTGTTCTTTCTGCCGGCCATTTGATGAAGCTCAGCAACTTAATGCTGCACCAGTTCAGAAATCCATATGGGAGAAATATCCTGGCAGCCCTTGTTTCAGTAAGGCAGCAGGGGCTCTGTAATTTTTCACAAGAAGGGAGTAGAGAAGTAGATCAGCATAACCTGATATGTTACACTACCAGTTAAGGATTGTTGATTGGCTTGCACTAGCCAGAACACTTTCCAGAAATATCACACAGGGCGACAGCCATCCAGGGTTGAGAGCTCCCTTGGCCAAGTAGCCCCAATAACAGACCCACTCCCATCCCCAGTCTGGATCCTCAACACCAACCCCTAGATCCTGTTAGAGCAAATGGTATATATTTTTCAAAAGCAATTCAAGAAAATAACTTCACTGAATGTTATCTGAAGCCTTTAAAAAAAAAGAGGGGTTTTTTTCCCCCTTTTCTATATCGATTTCACAGTATCAAAAACTAAATTCTTCTTTCCTCTGACTGAAAAATCACTTCTACCTGTCTTAAAAGTGCATGTAGGTATGTAGATCAGATAGGAAACACACAGAGTTACACACACTTTCCCACATTTGGCAGGAGCCCACTGTTGAAACACAGTGGGTGCTCTAGTCCTCTTCATTCTCTCTTGTTCTTTCTCCTCCTGTTATTAGTTTTCTTGCTCAATCAGGATGGCTGACAACCAACAGCTGCAGGTAGAGTAGAATAAACTGCTGGAAAGCATGCCTGTGCCCAGCTCCTGGCTCCACCTCGGCCAGCTGTCCCCCGCCATTTCAGAGGAGGTTTTACAGCCACTCTATACACTGTTGGAGTTAGTTCAGAGGATGGCACTGGGTCATGCTGGCCCCTAGGAGTCATTTATGCTAAAAAGAATCATTCTTGTTCAGGAATACAGTTAATGCTGTTTGAAAATAAACGTGCACACCGCTCTCTGTGTAAAATGGCAACTTTTTCCAATAAGATACTTCTGTAGCTTGGGTTTTGTGGGGAGTTGTGAGTAGCTGAATGTATTTCTGTCATTCATCTGCTCGCATGTGTGTCCATACACACAGGAAAACTCTGGAATGCATTTCTGTCTCACTCTCATAAACTTTCATGGCCTACAAAGGTTTTAAGATATATTTTAAAAATTGTTTTGTTTTTATTTTCTTCTAGTGAAATCATAAGGTCTTTTTAGATTCAGGAACCTACTTTCTTTTTATAGAGTCCTTCTGATGGCATATTTGTCTCTTTTTCTTGTCATTGTTTAAAATTCTTTGCATTCTTTTGAGGAAATAGATTCACTGACCCTTTTATGCTATTGAGTTCCTAAAGTGAACCAGCTATTTAGAAAGCATCTACTCTTTGGAGCTTTGCAAAAAAATTTAGAAAAAAAGTTTTAAAAAACAGTCTTTTATGCTTTCTTTTTGTGGCTTTACTTATAGTTTTAATCTAAAGTGTTGTTTCATCTCTGCCAGATCAGCACATAATCAGTGCCTTTAGATTCTCTCAGAATGTATTTCTTTCTTCCTCCTTTCCAACAAAGTAAAATGCAAGTATTTAAATATATCTTACCACTCCCTGCTAAACACAAAAGAAATGTAAATATACCGTCAGGCTGATCCACATCTGCCAGAGAGTAATTGTTGGATGCGTGCTGATTAAACATAATTTTTTTAACCAAGCTTTTAATTAGGCATCTGCACCAGGTCACACAGATGCAATTATAAAATATGATTAAGAAAGCTTTCATTCTTTTGAGAAATAAGGGGCCATGCTTAGTATATTTTTGCCTGTAGATAAAATGTTAGCATCACTAGCTGCTTTTCCAAAATCAAGGATCCTTGGGGTAAGCCCACAAAGGCTGGTCATTTACCTGTTTAACTGCACCACTGAAATTTCCCAATGCCTTCTATGAAGTGAAGTAGGAGAGCTTTTCACATTCTCATCAGATGTAAGAACTTTTAAAACTGCAGATTAGCAACTACCTTTCTTGACTTTTCCATGCGTTAAAAGAAGCTAAATTAAACACAGTTAAATTTCTTGCCCCAAATCACACAACTATTGAAGTAATTTATACTATAGCTTATGGGGCTTCCCTGGGGAATCAGAGGTTAAAGCGTCTTCCTGGAATGCAGGAGACCTGGGTTCGATCCCTGGGCCGAGAAGATCCTCTGGAGAAGGAAATGGCAACCCACTCCAGTGCTCTTGCCTGGAGAATCCCATGGAGGGAGGAGCCTGGCAGGCTATAGTCCATGGGGTCACAAAGAGTTGGACACGACTGAGCGACTTCACTCATGATGGCTACAGAGTTCTGTTACAGTGCCCTGTCACCCTCCACCTCTAAAGAGTCCTCTTGCAAACAGATTATTTTGGAGCACGGCAGAAGGTGGCCTGGGATATTGCACAGATTCCTCCATTGCAATTATTTGCTTCACTGCTTCCCTCTATTAACTTGGCTAATCAAAAGAATATAGCAGTTCATATCTCAATTTTCATATTCAGGAATTAAAGATATTTTACCCAACATGCCAGCTGATACAATTGGAAGGACACAAAAGTGTCCCCAAGTCAAAATATGTCCTGGTCTCTTTGAAATTCTTAACATTTGAGTTAAAGCTTGGGTTCAACTCCTGAATCTCAACCTAACTACCAAGATTCGGTTCTCCTAGGCTCAGTTTCCACATGTATGAAGTCCAATGGTAATAATCTCAGAGGAATTTTTAAGGATTAGGTAAAACATAATTTGCAAATGCCAGGTAAGTATTAAATATATTAAAATGGTAGTCACTACGTTCAGAGAAACTCTAGGTGTTGGTAATGTGGTTAGAGAGGTTGAAGAATTAAGGTGTCCTGAAGGGTGACACACAGGAAGAGGTAATAACACTGAGCTATGCGGTGGTCAGAGGTGGTCAGAAAGATGATCAGAAAGGTCCAGTTGGTCTGAAAGGATGACTAGGAGTTTATTAGTGGGGACAAAGCGTGAGAAATGGGAGGATAGGAAAACATAGCATGTGTAGGACTTAGGCCTGAGCTTACCCCGACTAAAGCACAGAGTGGGTCAGGAAAAGGCAGGAGATAGTAAAAATGTAGACTGAGAGCCTTGTTTGCTGAACTAGAGAACTTGGACTCTGTTCTCTTTCGATCAGGCATTGAAAGGACATTAAGTAGAAAGGACATCAGAGAGTTTGGTATGAAAATGAGTTGACAGGAGGCAGACAGAAGAAGGCAGTGCCCAGGGCTTTTGAGTCCCTGAAACTAATACCCTTGACCTGTAGAATATTTATACTCTTCTGGTTCCTGAGACAGTTTGATCAGAAGAGGGGGCTTATTAGCCATCCCTTGTAGTCCTAGTCATAAGAGGTGAAATTATAAAACCCCGTAATCCCACAGATTCAGAGTCATTCCATTTGCCAGGCTCTCCTCTTTCCCTCCTTCCCTTCTATGATATGAAGAAAACCAGCTAAGGGACTGTTCCAGAAATCCTTATAATAGGCAAGTTCCCATCCTCTGTGGTGGAACAATTGCAGAGACAGCTATAGTCTCTGCAAGGGAATTTGTGTTAGAATTTCAGACTGAAAAATATACCTTAGAGATCATCCAGTTCAGTATTCTCTGTTTATGCCATAGTCCCTGACTCATGGTAGCTATTGAGTATAATAAATACTTGCTGCATAAATTAATAATGATGGATAAGACCCAGAGATTGATACCACAAATTACTGGCATACCTGACATAAGAATGTAAACTTTCTGACTCCTAAATCAGAACTCTTTCCATTATGGCATACTTGGTGTTTTAAAGTAAAAAGAGAGAGAGGGAGATTTAAAACACCTTATTTTATTGCTATAGATCAAATCACTTCATTTTCATTCACAATGTCATTTATAAGGTAGCACATAAGAATTAACAAATTCAGATTCTTCTGATGAAGGCTTTTGTCCTGTCTCTTATACCTTCCATAACTTAAGTATTTGCATTTCTGCACAATTTGGTGGTGTCTGCAATAATGCTGTCTACAAGACAGATGTTTAAATAGACAGTGGTTACTTCTGGAACATCTAAGATGGAATCTCCTCCAATTCATGGCTGTTTTTATAACTAGTACCCTAAAGAGACCATTTGGGAATTCTTGGAAACCATTTTAAATTATTTTGAAACAATGATGCTTCCATGAGAATGGAAATTGAGGAAATATGATCTGTTGCAAAAGAAATTAGATTTAGGTGTAAGGAAAAACTTTGGGGCAATAAGAGGCATGGAACTCTGTAACAGATTCATCTGGAAAACTGAGAAAGGCAAGAGATCATTTATTTGGTGGATACTTATCATCAGACCTTTTTGCTTTGTGACATAGTTGAGAATATGTCAAGACCCTGAAGGTCCCACCTACCACCACCACAGCTGCAGCATCACAGGCCTTCTGCCCTAACTACATTGTACCTACATTCTAGAAGGAAATGAGTGATCTCAGGATGCTTTCATGAGGCACTGGTCTTCCTTGTTGTGAAATCATATTTAGCTACAAAGATGAACTTTATCTGTCCTCTTAGATTCCTCCAAGCAAACTGCCAAATAATTTGATAAAATCCAGCAGTTTCTTTTTAAAGATCTGAATTATTTATTCTTTCCCCCTTCTTAATATATTCTTAATTTCCAGTCTTTATCAGTCATTTGTTTAAAAATTTTAATATGTATATTTATATATGTGGTATCATGGTACTTTACAGAACACTTTCACAGACATCTCTTTGCTATAAGGTAGGTAGAACAGCTATTGTTCTCCCATTTTGTAGATGAGGAAACTGATGAATTACTTCTTCAAAGAGCAATCCAGAGACCTGGCTTCAACTCTGTTTGTCTATCTGACATACCACCGTACTTCCCTTAGGGAATACATTTTATTAAGAACAGTTATTTTCAATTTAATTAAAGTGGTGAGTAGCAGACTCCCAAAAATACATGTCAAAATTTATTATCTTTGTGGGAGTTGTAGAACAGAGGGAAAATGAATAGTCAATACTACAATAAAATTACCTAGTATAATACAATTATATATTATTACTATAAAAACAGAAGCCAAAATAAGCTTCAGAAAGAAAAATTAGTCAAATTGTATTAGCTGGAAAGAAAACCAAGAAACAGTAAATTTTCAATGTAGAGTACATGTAATTGGTGGGATGGGAGTAGTCAGAATTATTTTTCTTTTAACAAAAATCTATATGACTTGGCTTCCCTGATAGCTCAGGTGGTAAGAATCCACCTGCAATGGCTTCCCTGGGTCGGGAAGATCCCCTGGAGAAGGGAAAGGCTACCCACTCCAGTATTCTGGCCTGGAGAATTCCCCGGACTGCATAGTCCATGGAGTCACAAAGAATCAGACACAACTGAGCTACTTTCACTTTCTTTTTTCATATGACTTGGCAAAACAAGTTAGAAATGCTTAAAGGCAATGAATGAATGAAATCCATTCCAGTTTTTTTCTAAGTCTGTCTATCCGTTATTCTTATTGAATACCTAAAGAGTTCTCAGTATAGTAATGATACTCTGTATATTTTATGGAAAAAAACTTGGAACAGGTAGAAATTTCTCACAAAGGAATAAAATCTAAGAAGAGTTTGTAGTCACAGGAGCAATTTTTGTAGGAATAATGAAGGATTTCTTTGAAAAAGTCAGGAAAGAAATGAATTATCTGGATGAAATTATACCGAGAAAAGATGTGCACTTAGGGGTAGAAAAATAGCAGGATTCAACTAAAAGACAAATTATCAAGTTATGAATCGTGAACAGTAACGATCCCAGCTTGCCCAGAAAGGTAATTCACTGGGGGGTGAATACAAAAATAAGTCGGAAAGACTAGTGGTAAAGAGTGTTAAGCAGTGGATCTGAAGACTGAGTAATCTGAAGTCAGCAGAAGAGACTGTAGGCTGAGAATGGAGTGTGAAGTGAACCATTCTAGTCTGGTCTAAGGTGGTGGTTAAGGGAGATAGACACCAGGTGGTAAGTGAGAGCAGCTGAAAAGGAATATTCTTTAGCCACAGTGACTCAAAGAATGTGGGAGCAGAGAAAAGAGGTATAAAAATATCTCCATTTTTAGCAGTGCTTTACACACAGTGCTCTATTTTATCCAAAATAATGAAGTACCCAAGAGATTGCCAATATTGTATTTTGATTTCCATGACTAAGAAAGAAACCAATTATCTTAGAACATTTTCTCATAGAGGCCAGCAGTTTAAACTTCCCGCTTCATCGGCCTCATTCTCCTTCACTTTCACTTTGAAATCCCATAACTGGGAATCAGGACATTATCAGACCGGCCCTGTTGGGGACACCAAGCTCATTAGTCACACCAAATTCGACCGACAGACCTGAAGGCAATAACCCTGAAACCATCTGGCCTCAATAGGGCCTGAAGCGAATGGCCACATAGAAAACAGTTAACCTCGCAGGCAATATGGCGATAAAAATGTGTGCTTGGCTCTCAGAAGAAATACATCATTATATTTTTATGGAGAACTTTCCTTTGGTAAAATTAAAAGTATTTTCACAAGCATGATCTCATTCTCACAGTAGTCCTGTGAAAGAGGAAATGAAAGAGATATTTTAATTCTCATTTTATAAAAGAATAAATTGAGAGATGGAGCAAGCAACTGACTCTTTTTCAATTCTCCCATTTAAGTAGGCCAACAGGGTTAGATCTGGAGCCAGTTTTCCTAATGATGTCCATGTCTGCGCACATAAGCCCAGTCTGTCTCAGGACTTAGCATGGCACTGTCAGAAAGCACATACCAGGTGGCTCATATTTTTATTTCACAACATGTAAATGACATTCATACAGCATTATCTATAAATATTACCCAATCAGTTCTATTTGTGGAGAAGGCAATGGCACCCTGTCGGGGGCCAGCGTGAGGAATCCCACCCGTGACAAGGTCATGCGGAAGGAAGCCTGACAAAACGCAAGGACGTGATCAAGCTTCAGGGGCTCCCCCTGGAATTTCCTGAGCATCCACCCCCCAAAAAATAAGAATCTGCCTGCTTTTCCACTCTTCTGATATTCTCTGGAAAAAGTCAAGTCAGGGCTTTAGTCTGCATTTGAAAGGGATGTTTCAGCTCAAACCCCCTCTGATAGCTCTCTGGCTTGCCTAACAGGTTCCCCCGGACCTCTTACAGCTTGTGAATTGCTTGCAGCCCCCAACGGCGAGAGGCACAAAGCTTAAAAACATCTTAAAGATACAGAGCCTTTTCTAAAGAGCTAAAAATCATATTGGTGACAGATTTTCACTGTTGACTCAATAATTGCTGCCAGGCCTCCATATTCTTTATCTTTTAGGCACCTGGGAGGATGTTGTAAACGGGATATGGGAAAAGATATATAATAGTTTTGATGTTAGCAACACTAGACTTTTGAGTTAATTACTTTTCTTTTGTTATAAATCACTGTACTCCTTTTACTTGTTATAAGTTGCTGTATCTTTGCTATGTAAGAATGTAACTTTATTTAGTGCTTTCTGAGAGTGGCACCAGACTTTGGGAAGATCAACACAAATAAGTCTTCTGAAGGCAATGGCACCCCCACTCCAGTACTCTTGCCTGGAAAATCCCACGGATAGAGGAGCCTGGTAGGCTGCAGTCCGTGGGGTCGCTAAGAGTCAGACACGACTGAGCGACTTCACTTTCACTTTTCACTTTCATGCATTGGAGAAGGAAATGGCAACCCACTCCAGCATTCTTGCCTAGAGAATCCCAGGGATGGGGGAACCTGGTGGGCTGCCGTCTATGGGGTCGCACAGAGTCGGACACGACTGAAGCGACTTAGCAGCAGCAGCAGCAGCAGCAGTTCTATTTGAGTAAGCAAAGGTTTGCTTACATCTCCATCGACAACAGCTTTGGCGTGACACCATATCTAGGCATCCGTTTACTTTTTTAAATGAGCAGTTAAGTCGTGTCAGGTTATTAGATGTCATAACTGACCACTGATCTTTTATATTTAGAAATCTTCTGGGTAGCTCCATAAAGAGATTGTTGCAGGGTTCTTTAGCACTTGCTTTGCTTGATGACTTGAAAAATTGCTCTGAGTGGAAAATATCCATAAGTTTTAGAAGGCAGTCTCACTAAGAACCACAAGTAGTTCTCATTCTATTTCTAAATAGCAAGATCACATTAAAACTCAAAAATAGATAACATTAATCACTATAATTCAAGTAACTACTCTTTAGACCTGGCAGGGAACCACAAGAGCTTAGAATATTACCCTTAGTTCTTTTTCTCTGTGACTTTCTGGCATAGTAGAGGGAAGAAGAAAGCAACGTGGAGGCTGGGGAGTTTAACTGTGATTAAAATTAGGGAGAGCCTTAGAGAACAACATTTGTTACTCTCCTGCCTATGCCTTGCCCACTTAGAAATTCATATCTACCTTAATTACGACTGTGGTGGGAATATTTTGGTGGGACTGTCCTGATTTTATAAACAGATATAACCAAGGACAGATAATAATTCCTGAAACAGCAATTAGCCTTTGCATAACAATTTACAGCTTACAAACACTTTCACCTGTATGATCTCATTTCTTATTTCCCGTAACACACTAAGTTGCTATGATTATTGTTCCTCATTACTTCTGCAAAATCTGAGTCACAGATGATTTAAGTTGGTTTTGAAAGTCACATAGCTAGTAAGTGATGGAGTGGGGAAGCAGTCCAAAGACTTTGGTTCTCTGTTCTGTGTCATGTCTGCTTATACCATGGAGCCTCCCAAACCTACAAAAGATGTTGGGTCAAGAATGGAGGTGGGCAGAAAATGCTCAATGTGTTTAAAAACAGATGACTAACCCAATAGGAAAAATGGGGAAAGGAAAGGTACTAAGGAGGAAACCCAAATAGCCAATAAACATATGAAAAGATGCTCACTCTCACAAGCAATCTGGGAAACGCAAATTAAAACCATGATCACACCCATTAGATTATCGAAAATTAAAAATCTGAGAATGGCAAGCATTGTATCAGATGGGGAGCAATGAAAATTCTGATACACTACTAAGGGGAGTGTAAACCAGCTTGATCTATTTTGTCAGCCATTTCCCGTTGCTAACAAAGTTGAAGATGCACGTGGTCTATGCCCACAATTCTACGCCAGGTAGATACCCAACAAAAACTCTCCCAATTGTGCACAAAGGCCGTGAAAAGAGGTTCATAGCAGAGTTTTCTTTAATAACCAAAAATTCTCAAGAATCCAAGTGCCCATTAACATAAGAATGGATAGACATTAATAAATAATGATGTAGTCACCCAATAGAGATTATATTACAATGAGAATTGAGCTAGAGGTAAATATATCAAAAGAGATAGATATCAAAAATACATTTTGAGAAATATAATGTAGTATTAATATGTATACCATTTTAAAAAGGTTTAAAATATGCAAAAACATACTTGGGTGGATATTCAATACAGTTCAGTTCAGTTGCCCAGTCATGTCAAACTCTTTGCAACCCCATGGATTGCAGCACAGCACACCAGGCCTCCCTGTCCATCACCAACTCCCAGAGTTTACCTAAACTCATGTCCATTGAGTCGGTGATGCCATTCAACCATACATCCTCTTTTGTCTCCTCCTCCTCCCGCCTTCAATCTTTCCCAGCATCAGGGTCTTTTCCAATGAGTAAGTTCTTTGCATCAGGTGGCCAAAGTATTGGAGTTGCAGCTTCAATATCCACCCTTCCAATGAACATTCAGGACTGATCTTCTTTAGGATGGACTGTTTGGATCTCCTTGCAGTCCAAGGGACTCTCAAGAGTCTTCTCCAACACCACAGTTCAAAAGCATCAATTCTTTGGCACTCAGCTTTCTTTATAGTCCAACTCTCACATCCATACATGACCACTGGGAAAACCATAGCTTTGACTAGATGTACCTTTGTTGACAAAGTAATGTCACTGACTTTTTAATATGCTGTCTAGGTTGATCATAACTTTCCTTCCAAGGAGTAAGCGTCTTTTAATTTCATGGCTGCAGTCACCATCTGCAGTGATTTTGGAGCCCCCAAAAATAAAGTCTGACACTGTTTCCCCATCTATTTGCCATGAAGGGATGGGACTGGAGGCCATGATCTTAGTTTTCTAAATGTTGAGGTTTAAACCAACTTTCTCACTCTCCTCTTTCACTTTTATCAAGAGGCTCTTTAGTTCTTCTTCACTTTCTGCCATAAGGGTGGTGTCATCTGCATATCTGAGGTTATTGCAATTTCTCCTAGCAATCTTGATTCCAGCTTGTGCTTCATCCAGCCCAGCGTTTTTCATGATGTACTCTGCATAGAAGTTAAATAAGCACGGTGACAATATACAGCCTTGACATTCTCCTTTTCCTATTAGGATCCAGTCTGCTGTTCCAGGTCCAGTTCTAACTGTTGCTTCCTGACCTGCATACAGATTTCTCAAGAGGCAGGTCAGGTGGTCTGGTATTCCCGTCACTTTCAGAATTTTCCACAGTTTGTGGTGATCCACACAGTCAAAGGTTTTGGCATAGTCAATGAAACAGAAATATATGTTTTTCTGGAACTCTCTTGCTTTTTTGATGATCCAGCAGATGTTGGCAATTTGATCTCTGGTTCTTCTGCCTTTTCTAAAACCAGCTTGGACATCTGGAAGTTCACGGTTCACATATTGCTGAAGCCTGGCTTGGAGAATTTTGAGCATTACTTTACTAGCATGTGAGATGCGTGCAATTGTGCGGTAGTTTGAGCATTCTTTTGCATTGCCTTTCTTTGGGATTGGAATGAAAACTGACCTTTTTCAGTCCTGTGGCCACTGCTGAGTTTTCCAAATTTGCTGGCATAATGAGTGCAGCGCTTTCACAACATCATCTTTTAGGATTTGAAATAGCTCAACTGGAATTCCATCACCTCCACTAGCTTTGTTCATAGTAATGCTTCCTAAGGCCCACTTGACTTCACATTCTAGGATGTCTGACTCTAGGTGAGTGATCACACCATCGTGATCATCTTGGTCATGAAGATCTTTTTTGTACAGTTCTTCTGTGTATTCTTGCCACTTCTTCTTAATATCTTCTGCTTCTGTTGGGTCCATACCATTTCTGTCCTTTATTGAGCCCATCTTTGCACTGACCATTGAGGAAGTCTTTCTTATCTCTCCTTGCTATTCTTTGGAACTCTGCATTCAAATAGGTGTATCTTTCCTTTTCTCCTTTGTTTTTCACTTTTCTTCTTTTCACAGCTATTTGTTAGGCCTTCTCAGAGAGCCATTTTGCTTTTTTGCATTTCTTTTTCTTGAGCATGGCCTTGATCCCTGTCTCCTGTACAATGTCATGAACCTCTGTCCAGAGTTCATCAGGCACTCTAGTGCCTGATCTAGTCCCTTAAATCTATTTCCCACTTTTATTGTGTAATCATAAGGGATTTGATTTAGGTCATACCTGAATGGTCTAGTGGTTTTCCCTTTCTTAAATTTCAGCCTGAATTTGGCAATAGTGAGTTCATGATCTGAGCCACAGTCAGCTCCCAGTCTTCTTTTTGCTGACTGTATAGAGCTTCTCCATCGTTGGCTTCAAAGAATATAATCAATCTGATCTCGGTGTTGACCATCTGGTGATGTCCATGTGTAGAGTCTTCTCTTGTGTTGTTGGAAGAGAATATTTGCTGTGATCAGTGTGTTCTCTTGGCAAAACTCTATTAGCCTTTGCCCTGCTTCATTCCATACTCCAAGGCCAAATTTGCCTGTTACTCCAGGTGTTTCTTGACATCCTACTTTTGCATTCCAGTCCCCTATAATGAAAAGGGCATCCTTTTGGGGTGTTAGTTTAAAAGGTTCTGTAGGTCTTCAAAGAATCCTTCAACTTCAGCTTCTTCAGCATTACTGGTCGGGGCATAGACTTGGATTACCATGATATTGAATGGTTCACCTTGGAAACAAACAGAGATCATTCTGTCATTTTTGAGATTGCATCCAGTACTGCATTTTGGACTGTTTTGTTGACTATGATGGCTACTCCATTTGTTCTAAGGGATTTTTGCCTACAGTAGTAGATATGATGGTCATCTGAGTTAAATTCACCCATTCTAGTCCATTTTAGTTCACTGATTCCTAAAATGTCAGCATTCACTCTTACCATCTCCTGTTTGACCACTTTGCCTTGATTCATGGACCTGACATTCCAGGTTCCTATGCAATATTGCTGTTTACAGCATTGGACCTTGCTTCCATCAACAGTCACATCCATAGCTGGGTGTTGTTTTTGCCTTGGCTTCATCTCTTCATTCTGTCTTGAGTTATTTCTCCACTGATCTCCAGTAGCGTGTTGGGCACCTACCGACCTGGAGAGTTCTTCTTTCAGTGTCCTATCTTTTTACCTTTTCATATTGTCCATGGGGTTCTCAAGGCAAGAATACTGAAGTGGTTTGCCATTCCTTTCTCCAGTGGACCATACTTTGTCAGAACTCTCCACCATGACCCATCTGTTTTAGGTGGCCCTACACAGCATGGCGTATAGTTTCTTTGAGTTAGACCAGGCTGGGGTCCATGTGATTAGATTGATTAGTTTTCTGTGATTGTGGTTTCTGTCTGTCGCTCTCTGATGCCCCCTTTCAGTGCCTAGTGTCTTACTGAGTTTCTCTGACCTTGGAAGTGGGGTATCTCCTCACAGCCCCCACTCCTGACCTTGGACGTGGTGTATCTCCTCATGGCCCCTGTTCTAGAGATTAAACATTATGTAGGGGTATTGTTTATGGGTACCTAGATATATCATAAAAATATAAAGACTTTTGAATAACAAACCTCAAATGCAGGACAATGGTTACCTTTGTAAAAGACAGTAAGGAAAGGCAAGTGGGAAAACGTGCTACCGAGAGGGTCTTCAACTAATATGAGCAATGTTCTAATCATTAAGCTGGATGATAGTGCACAAGTGTTTATATTCTTTCAACTTTCAGTGTGTAAATATATATAACAACTTTAAAAATAGAAGAGATAGGGAAGATGAAAAAAATATCTGGTTTAAATACATCTCTGGGACTCTAGGATGACCCTAACCAGTTCAAAATGATGCCAAAGCATCTGCAATGGCTCAAGTCTGTTGAGAAGTCATAGTAGCAGAGAGCGAATGTCCATCTCAATTCAGTCCTAAGTCACAGCCCAGTGTCCCAGTCATGACATCAGCACCCTCTCTGATAGATGCAGCTGAAGAGTCAAGTTCCATCTGAGCAGGCATACGGTCTGTGACATTTTCCAAAATCAGACCTAAACTGGATCACTGAAAATACTATTTTGTTTTGTATGGTTGATTTTCCTTTTCTGTCTCTGTATCTTTTAACCCTTTCAAGTAGTTCTCTAGCGTTTGGTAATTGTTAACTGCATGTATATAGTTAAGGGCATTTTACTGACTGTTCTATTCATAGAATCACTGATTTTTAAAATGTGTTTTGGGCTTCCCTGGTGGTTCAAATGATAAAGAATTTGCCTACAATGAAGGAATCCCAGGTTCAATCCCTGGGTTAGGAACATCCTCTGGAAAAGGAAATGGCAACCCACTCCCGTGTTCTTGCCTAGAGAATCCCCATAGCTAGAGGAGCCTGGCAGGATACAGTATATGGGGTTGCAAAGAGTCTGATGTGCCTGAGCAGCTGACACACACACAATGTATTTAGTGGAGAAATCACTTTATATCAGACAACTGAGAGAAGCCAAAAAGTATTTAACTCTGAAAGTTCACCTCTGTTTTTTTGATGGGCAATGATGTCTCAGAATGAACTTTCTAGCCATTTATATTACCCATTTCAGGATTATCCTGATAAACTGATATCTGTTGAATTATTCACTTGACAATCTGTGAAAGTATGTCTTTTCATATCTCACATACTCTCCAGCATCATCAGACAGTCTCAGTTTGCAAGTTCATTTCTCAAATGTTATGGTTTTTAAGGATAAAAATACCAATCTATGGTAAAACAGTGCTCTAAAAATAAAATTATTATTTATACATGATTGAATTGTTTTTAACACTGTTTAAATTCAGGACAATTTTAATATCATAAAGTTAAGTTCTGACCAGGGGTCTTCAGTAACTCCATGATTAAATTCACTGGGGAAAATTCCTTGGCTGTCACATGGTTAAGACTCCATATTTTCACTGCTGAGGGCCTGGGTTCAATCCCTGGTCAGGGAAACTAAGATGCCACAAGCTACATGGCACAGCCAAATAAAATATTAAAAATTCATTGTGATGAAAAGACAAATGCCTTTTTAAAAAAGATCTACAGAAATATCCATTTATCCGAGATCAGAGGTTGAATCTATGGCAGCTTCCTATTTAAGACCAGAGTCTGAAATCCTCTTCATCTTATCTTGAAAGTGAAAGTGAAAGTTGCTTAGTAGTGTCCTACTCTTTGCTACCCCATGATCTATACAGTCCATGGAATTGTCCAGGCCAGAATACTGGAGTGGGTAGCTGTTCCCTTCTCCAGGGGATCATCCCAACTGTGGTACTGAACACAGGTCTCCCACATTGCGGGTGGATTCTTTACCATCTGAGCCTCCAGGAAAGGCCAAGAGTACTGGAGTAGGTAGCTCTTCCCTTCTCCAGCAGATCTTCCTGACCCAGGAATCAAACCAAGGTCTCCTGCGTTGCAGGCAGATTCTTTATCAACTGAGCTGCCAGGGAAGCCTCATCTTATTTTAGCAACAATAATATTAATAATGGTCCACACTTATTGCACTCACTGTGTGTCAGGCCTTGCACCAAGCCCTTTTTCTGCATCATCTCACTTCATCCTCACAACTTTACACCATGGCTCAAAGCAGGTAAGTCACCTGCCCAGCAGCACAGATCTGCTAAGTAGTAGAGCCAGGATATGGAGCCAGATCCCTGAACCCAAAATCTGTATTCTAGACATCTACCTGTGTTCACATGGAACCTTTGCAATTGCAGTTTACTGTAGAAGAATAAAATAAATGGGGGGGGCGGGGGGAAGACCGTTGACTCAGTAAAATGATGCTCAAAAACCCAAATACCAGGCTTTGATTATCATCTGAAACTTGTTTCTACCACTTCTCAGTAACTTGAAAATTCTGTTAACTGAATTGCACTGAAAATGAAGATGAAAAAGAAACAAAGAATGTGTCCTTCTTCAAGGTACACATTCTTCTATACATTTCTGTAGCTTTATTCCTGTATATGAAATTGTTTCTGAACTTCAGAAATAACCAAATAGCATTTTTTTCAGCATTTGATCACTATGTTTGTTGGCAGACCTGTTGTAACCTTGAGTTGCTTACAGGGAATTTAGATACTATTCTAATTGATTTTCTCACTGCTTACTGAGAAACAGAGCACCTCTTTCACTAGTCTCACAAATAATTCCATTTCTCTATGTCAATGTTAATTGAACTTACCTCATGTTGTCAATCTCTCTCTTTTTTTCCCTTGCAGGTGATGTCATTGTCTATATTAATGAAGTTTGTGTCCTTGGACACACTCATGCAGATGTAGTCAAACTTTTCCAGTCTGTACCTATTGGTCAGAGTGTCAACTTGGTATTGTGTCGTGGCTACCCTTTGCCCTTTGATCCTGAAGATCCTGCTAACAGCATGGTGCCACCCCTTGCAATAATGGAGAGGCCACCTCCAGTGATGGTCAATGGAAGACATAACTATGAAACATATTTGGAATACATTTCTCGGACCTCACAGTCGGTTCCAGATATAACAGATCGGCCGCCTCATACTTTGCACTCAATGCCAGCTGATGGTCAGCTAGATGGCACGTATCCACCACCTGTCCATGACGACAATGTATCTATGGCTTCATCTGGGGCCACCCAAGCTGAACTTATGACCTTAACCATTGTGAAAGGTGCCCAGGGTTTTGGCTTCACCATTGCAGACAGTCCTACAGGACAGCGGGTGAAACAAATACTTGACATTCAGGGATGCCCTGGCCTGTGTGAAGGCGACCTCATTATTGAGATCAACCAGCAGAATGTACAGAACCTGAGCCATACGGAAGTAGTGGATATACTTAAGGACTGTCCCATTGGAAGCGAGACTTCTTTGATTATTCATCGAGGAGGTAAGATAAAGGCTGGCTTAGCAATCAGTATACAGGTGAAATTGTAGAACCTTTATAATAATATTGAAAAAAATAGAAGTTTCTTTGGGGTTGAATGAAATTGTACTTTTTAATGTTAACTTTTATTGAATATAGTTGATTTATAATGTACTGATTTCTGCTGTAAAGCAGTGATTCAGTTTTACATATATATATTCCTTTTCATGTTCCTTTCCATCATGCTTTATCACAGGATATTGAATATAGTTCCATGTGCTATACAGTAGGACCTCGTTATTTATCCTTTCTGTATATAATAGTTTGCATCTGCTAATCCCAAATCCCCAGTCCTTTCCTTCCCCATCCCTCTCCTTTGGCAACTACAAGCCTTGAAATCATACTTTAAAAGTTGAAGGTAAGAGTAATAGAGAAAAATATGAGTCCAGGAAGCAATGCTTTTGAATTTTGAGAATTTTGAGAACATTTTTCCTATTTTATATTAAACACAATAAAAATAGTGCTTTCAGTCTTACAAATATCTACTACTATGGAGAATTCCCTAGTAGTCCACTGGTTAGAACTCCAAGCTTTCACTACCAAGGGTACAGGTTCAGTCCCTGGTCAAGGAACTGAGATCCCGCAAGCTGTAAGGTGAGGCCTATGTATAGGCCTATGTACTCTGTGTGTGTGTGTGTGTGTGTGTGTGTGTGTGTGTGTGTGTGTGTGTGTAAATATATATATATATATATATGTGAACTGAGAGGGTAAAGATTGGATTCCCAAGTGTGAATAGGTTATATTCCAAAACTTTATTAACATATCAGTTGTGGAGCTTCAGACTAGTTTCCATTGACTAAAGTAAGAAACTTGATTTTTCTGAAGGAAACAAGGCTCTGAATTGTCCATAGGCACGCATGCTAGCAGGTAGAAGCTGGTTGAACTCTTTCCAAGCTCAAGTACAGTGTTGATAATCCCCATAAGGACCAATGGGAACGGTGTCCGAATAGAAAATATCTTTTCAGAGTGGTGAATAGGGTTGCTCAGGACACTTCTTCCATTACTTACAGGAACACTTCATCAATAATTACCTGTAGCACCTTCTGTGACCTGGGAAGAAAGTTATGGAGCAGGGTTGGGGCTGAAGTTCTGGGCTGCATGTCCCAGTTGAAGTGTGGAACTGGAAGCAGCAAGAAGCCCTGGAGGTTTCTTACCTTCCCCCTGCTCTGTGAAGAAGGGAATGGGGCTAGGCGGAGGCCACCTCCTTCATTTCTCTGCTACTCTGCTCTTGATTATCGATGAAACTAGGAAGAAAAAAGAGGGGAGGGTCAGAGATAGAGAGGGTACTTGAAAACAGAGTATAAATGAAGGGATTCCAGCAAGTCCTAGTTTTCTACTTACCAATTTGAGGACTTAAGACACTCAGTCCATGAGTCTGAGATGTCTCATCTGTTATATTCTGATGATAATACTACCTATGCTTATGGTACTGTTCTTAGTGAAATGGCCCACAATAGGTGCTCATTAAATGTAGATTACCACCAGAGCTACAGCAGCAAAGGGTCAGAAGGGGCAGTACTGTGAGGAACTCTTGAGTGAAGAGCACACATGTGGCATGTGACTGTCTATTCAAAGCATTAAAAACAGCAGGAAAGCCCTGACAGTTTGAAATGCAAATGAAAGCAGTCAAAGCTGAAAGAAGCACCTTTTATGATGTTTTTTTACCCTTTCTGCAGGTGTTTCCCCTTACAGAAGTATTTACATTATTGATTTTTGTGTGAAAATGGATATGAAATACTAGGCATAGTATTTCACAAATAGGCATAGAACACAAAGTACTATGTTCCTGTCTTTAAAAAGAAATTAATATGATAGCAGAAGTCTTAAATATGACCTTAAAGCATTATTACAAAATTGCACTTGAAACTTGATAATTCAATATTGACAGTGTATTTTGATTTTCCATTGCTTAAGATTAAAACAAATACCGTTAATTAAAAAGCCATAATTTCATAATGTGCAATCAAAATTAAATCTTTGAGACAGATTCTTGATATTAAATGGTATAGCTGAAAATCACTGCAGTATCCTCTATATGAGTCATAGAAACAAGTCTGGACAAATTTTTGTGTGTAATACCTTTTTAAAAGGCATGATATAGTAGAAAAAGTATTCTAAAATCATTTTTTCATACGTGTATATATATGCCCATATATATAATAAATATTTGGGCTTCCCAGCTGGCATTAGTGGTAAAGAAACTGCCTTCCAATGCAGGAAACATAAGCAAAGCGGGTTCAACCCTTGGGTTGGGAAGATCTCCTGGAGGGCAAGGCAACCCCCAAAGTATTCTTGCCTGGAGAATCCCCGTGGTCAGAGGAGCCTGGTGGACTACAGTCTGTGGGGTTGCAAAGAGTTGGACACAACTTAAGCAGCTTAGCATGCATGCGTAATATATACTCATATTGGTGCTATTTATACTTTTACTGAAAATGTGTCTGTGTGCCAGCCGTCAGCAGACCACCCTATTCTTGTTTGTCCTTTTATTCTACTTTCCAGCATCTCCATTTAATCCTCACGTATTCAAAGTTTACTTTGTTTTTTCTTTTTTTTAAAATTGAGACACAGTTGGTTTGCAGTATTGCCTTAGTTTCAGATGTACAGTGTGTGGGGAGGGGTGTGGGGGTGGTGTGCAGTCAGTCAGTCGCATCTGACTCTTTGCACCCCTTTGGACTGTAGCCCTCCAGGCTCCTCTATCCGTGGGATCCTCCAGAGGAGAATACTGGAGCGGGTTGCCATGCCCTCCTCCAGGGGACCTTCCCGACCTGGGGAGACTGAACCTGTGTCTCATGTGTCTCCTGGATTGCAGGCGGATTCTGTACTCACTGAACAGTACAGTATAGTGATTGAGTATTTGTGCAGATGAATATAGAAATCGAGTTTTCAAAGTTTTGTTTGCATTTTGTTTGTGTTTGGGATGAGGAATTTGTTTTTATTTTGTGGCTAGTGTAGAATTGCAGAATGTAGTACCCTGTGATGTTTAAAGTACTTCTGGTCAAAAAACCTCTCATGTTTTCCTCATATTCCTACTATCTGAACTCAGATCTCTGGAATTAATAAGAACTAACATGTTTTATCTTACCATAGGCTACTCATAAGTACTTATAGCCTCACTCAGATAAGCATAAATTTTCAAGAGCAAATTCATGTACCTAGGTCTTTGTATCAGGATCATCAATTGTTTTAAATTATTTATAGGATTTTTTTATTTATAAGTGGTTATGTGGTTTAATTTTCTCAAACAAATAGTGTCAGAAGGTATATAATGAAAAGTAATTCTCTTTTCCCACGATTTTAGTCCTCTTCCTAGAGGTAACCATATTGTTTATATATACACACCTCCAAAAATTTTGTGGTCTTAACTAGCATGTATGTTAATATGTTTAGTGTGTTTAACGTGAATGGAATGATATTATACATACACATGTCTGGCTCTGAATAGCTTGATTATTAAGGTTATATATATTTTATTTTTTAACAAACATCATTGTGGTATTATTTACATACCATAGAATTCACCAATTATGAGTGTGCTCAGTGGCTCAGTCACCTCTGAGTTGTAAGTGATCTGAGCGGTCTTGAGACCAGCTCTGAGTGGCCTCAGTCCAACTCCGAGACCCCACGAATTGAAGTCCACCAGGCTCCTCTGTCCATGGAATTTCCCAGCCAGGAATAATACCAGAGTGGGTTGCCATTTCCTACTCCAGGGGATTTTCCCAGTCCAGGAATTGAGCCCATGTCTGTTGCATCTCCTGCTTTGGCAAGTGGATTCTTTGCCACTACACCACTAGGAAGCCTCAATTATTAATATAAGTATATATTTCAATAGGTTTTGCTATAGTGATTTAGCTGTGCAGCAATCACCATAATTCTTAGAACATCCATCATCCCAGTTCCCTCAGCCCCTAGATAATCACTAATATGCTTTCTGAATAGTTTTGCTTTTCTAGACATTTTTGTATGTGGAATCTTACAGACTAATTTTTATTTAACATAATGCTGTTGCGATCTACCCATGTAGGAAAAAGAATGAATAGTTTGTTTCTTCTTATTCCTGAGTAGGATTACATTGTATGGGTATACATTTTTTAAAAATCTGTTCACCAGTGGAAGGACATTTGAGTTATTTTCAAGTTTGACGTTTATAAATAATACTGTTGTGAACATTTACATATAAGTATTTGTGACTGCATATATTTTCTCTTTTATTGAGTAAATACCTAGGGGTCTGTTGGGTTATTTGATAACTATATATTTAAAATATTCAGAAATAGCCCGAGTGTTTTCCAAAATGGCTATACCATTTTATATCCCCACTACCAATGTGTAAGGCTTTCAGTTTCTGCCCATTGTTGCCCATGTTTGGTACAGTTAGTCATTTTGATTATACCCTTCTTTAGGTATAATGATGCCTTTTCTGATTTTAATTTACATTTCTCTAATTTTTTCATATGTTTACCATGGTATGTTTTCATGTTTATTAACATTAATTATCTTCTTTGGTGACATGCCTACTCAACATTTTGCTCATTTGTATATTTCTTGAGCTGTTTGTCATCATATTAAGTTGTAAAAGTCCTTTTTATACTCTGAATCCATGTATTTTTGAAGATAAATGATTTGCAGATATTTTCTCCTATTCTGTGGCTTGTCTCTTCATTTTCTTAATGCTTCCTTTTGAAGCACAGAAGTTTTTTTTTGATAAAATCCAATTTATCGTTATTTTCTTCTATGAATCTTTATTTTGTGTTAGATCTAAGAAATCTTTGTGTAATCCAAGATCACAGAGTTTTCCCTGCTTTCTTCTAGAACTTTTGTAGTTTTAACTCTTACATTTAAACCTGTAAACCATTTCAAGATAATTTTTGAGCATAGAATAAGGTAATGTCTAAGTGCATTTTGCTGTCTATAGATTTCCAATTGTTCTAGCACTATTTGTTTAAATTAAAAAAAAAAAAAAAACTGTCCTTTCCCCTTGGATTTCCTTGGCATTTTTGTCAAAAATGAATTGGCATAAATGTGGTTTATTGCTAGACTCTATTCTATTTCATTGACCTATATGTCTATCCCCATGGTCATACCACACTCTGTAGACTAGCTTTATATATAGTCTTAAAATCAAGCAGTATGAGTCCTCCAACTTTTGCCTCCTTTTTCAAAATTGTTTTGGTTATTCTAGACCCTTTGCATTTCCATATAAATTTTAGAGTCAACTTTTTAAATTATTTTTTTTTAATAAAAGGCCTGGTGAGATTCGGATGTTGCATTGAATCTATGGAACAATTTTTGAAGAATCGCCAGTGAATCTCTCCATTCATAAATGTGGTATATCTCTTCACTTATTTAAATCTCCTTTAATTTCTCTTACAATGGTTTGTAGTCCTTAATGTCCATATCTGTACTTCTTTTGTTAAACTTACTCCTACCTATTTTATTCTTCTTGAAATTAATGTGAATGAAATTGTTTCTCAGTGTCATTTTCAGATTGTTTATTGCTAATGTATAGAAATATATATTTTTGTTTTGATCTTGGACACTGTAACCCTATTACACTCACTTTAGTTCTGGGCTTTTTTTTGTTGTTGTTGTAAATTCCATCAAATTTTCTATATAGTTATTATGTCATCTAGTAGTAAATCTTTATTTTCTTCTTTACAATTTTATGTGTTCAATTTTTTTCTCTGTGACTTGCTACACTAGCTAGAACTTCCAGTATGATGTTGAATCGAAATAATTATGAGAGACAGCCTTACCTCAATTGAAAAAAAAGTGGGGGGGGGTGGCTTCCCAAGTAGCTCAAATGATAAATAAAGACTTTGCCTGCAATGCAGGAGACCCAAGTTCAACTCCTGGGCCTGGAAGAGCCTCTGGAGACGGCACGGCAACCCACACCAGTATTCTTGCCTGGAGAATTCCATGGACAGAGGAACCTGGCGGGCTACAGTCTGTGGGGTTGCAAAGAGTCGGACACGAGTGAGCAACTAACCCATACACACATCCTTATCTCACTGCTGATTTTAGTGATAAGGCATTTGCTTTTCACCATTAAGTAGTTTTTTTTTAATGTAGTTTTTATATTTTGTGTGGTCAGGGCACTCAAGAGGACTATTCTCTTGTTATCTGTCTATCCTGCACCCGACCAGTGCCCGCTTCACCTAAACCCTATACACGTGACTGATCTTCCTCTGTACGTGCCTGAGGCCCCAGCTGGTGATTGTTCTTATCAAGTGCGTGGTAAGGGTCATGCCCCTCTATTGGTTTCCCTGGTAACTAGTGACCCCACTCCTGTAAATCGTAACCTCATCTCCTCCCTGCTCCTGCAAGAATGAAGACTGCCACTGTCCTGCCTGCCATCAACCACACACAGTGGGATATCTCTCTGAGTGAAAGTCACTCAGTTGTGTCCGACTCTGCGGCCCCATGGACTGTACAGTCCATGCAAGTCTCCAGGTCAGAATACTGGATTGGGTAGCCGTTCCCTTCTCCAAGTGATCTTCCCAACCCAGGAATCAAACCCAGCGCTCCCGCATTGCAGGCAATTCTTTACAATCTGAGCCACCGGGGACCCCTAGATATCTCTCTAGAATCTTGCTGTAGACATGTAAACTCCGCCATCCATTAAACCATTGATGTCTCTGTTCCTGACTCCTGTTTGTTTCCTAGGTCTTAAAGCTGGGTAAGCAACAGACTTATAGGCAGGCCTGTGGGGTGCATCTCGACATAGGCCCTTTATCAGGTTGAGAAAATTCCAATCTTCTATTTGTAAATTATTGAGACTCTTAATAATCAACATGTCTTGACTTTCACCAAATATTTTTCCCACAACTGTTGATATGATCATGTAGTATTGTTCTTCATTAATAAAGTGCTATACATTACATGATTATTTAGATATTAAACTAATTTATCATTCCTGAGATAACCCCATTTGATTATGGTGCATGATTCTTTTTGTATGTTGCTAGATTGTGTTTCCTTGTGTTTTATTAAGAATATTTGAACCTATGGATAGGAGATTTTCTGTAATTTTCTTTTATCTGCTTTCTTTTTTTTTTCAGGATAATATTGGCCTTTCCCTCTGTTCTCTGAGTTTGTGTAGTATTAATATTATTTCCCCCTTAAAAGTTTGGATAGAATTCACCAGTGAAGACATCTAGTCTGGGTTTTCACCCAGAAAATTTTTTAATTACTAATTAAATTTACTTTATCAGTTTAGGTCTATTCTAATTTTTGGATTCATTGTTTTTCTATTTTCTAGTTTAATTATTTCCACTCTGATCTTTGGTTTTTTCTCTTCTACTTATTTTATCTTTGATTTACTTTGCCTTTTCTGACACCCTGAAGTAAAAGCTTAATGACTCTCTTTCTGCCTAATAAAATTATTTAAAGCTATAAATTTCACTGTAAGCACTTCATTAGCTGAATTCCATAATATATTTTATGTTTTCTTTATTTAGCTCAAGATGTCTTCTTATTTCCTTTGTGATTTATTTTATAAACCATAGGTTATTTAGAAACATGTTTATTTTTTAAACATTTAGGATCTCCCAGTTTTCTGTTGATTCTAATGATTTATACTTGGAGAATAATATATTTTATATTATTTCAGTCCTTTTAAATGTCTTGAGACTTGTATTATGGACTAGTGTCTTGCTTTTTTTAACTTAACAATTTATCTTAGAGGGCTTTATATATTCAGAAATATACCTCATTATTTTTAATAGCTATTTAATCACCACTAATGGATATTACAGTTGCTTTCCATTTTTATCTGTTATTTAAAAGTAATGTATCTTTGCACATCTATCTCTACACAAAAGAGTAAATCGATCTTATAGAGTCATCCCTTCTTTCAAAAATATTTCTTGAGTGCCCACTATGTATTAGGCATTTTCGGGGGACTGGAGGTAGAGCAGTATACAAAGTCACATCCTTTTTCCATGCAGTTGGCATTCTTTTGGAGGGTGACGGATATAAATAAATGAATAAATATGTGTCCACATAAATCTGTCCTTTATTTGTCACATATCTCCTTATCCCATGGAGTTTTACTCTTGAATATTAATTTTATAATCAGTTATTTACCCCGAGTTATCTTCCATGTTTCTTATATTTATTTCAGTTCATCTCATAGGATATGGGCTCATATAATCATACTGCTTACTAATAACAGCCACTGTGCCTCCTCCTTTCCTATTTGCATACCTCTGCTTTGTCTTATTTAATACATCTGACTGTTATTTCTGGAACATTGTTAGTTAACGAAGATGATTATAGAAATTCTTATCCCTGGCTTATATGAAAACTATCTCATTTTACATAGGCACAATATTGACTTTACTTATCATGTTAAGGAAGTACCCTTTAATTCTGATTTCATTAAGAATCTTTATCAAAATTGGATAATGAACGTTATCAAAAACCCAAAAGGCATCTATGGGTATAATCATTATTTTCTCCTTTGAATTATCATTGTAAATAAATTGCATTAAGAAATTTATTAGTATTGAACTATCTTTTCATTCCTAGAATAAAATGTATTATGCATATAACACATCCCTAAATTCTATCTATTTATATGTAATTACGCATCAACATTAGTAAATGGAATCTGTCCCAAGTTTGGGGGATGGGGGCATTGTCTTGGTTTGTTCAAAGTTATACTGGTGTCATAAAAGCAATCAATAGTTTTCCTTCTCTCTCTGCTCTAAAACAATTTAAGTAACATTGAAGTTTTCTATTTCTTGAGGCAATGATATAATACACCTTTGAAATTATCTACTTCTAGTGGGTTGGATTTTGGTTTTGACTTGGTTTGGTTTTGTAAAGGGAGGGACACCCTTTTATAACTTTCAGTTTCTTCCATGGTAATTCATCTTCTTAGAGTTTCTGTCTTGGCTGGACTTGGTTTTTATAATATATATTATAGCCTACAAAATTGTTTCTTTTATTCATGTTTTCAAATGCATTTAAATAGAATTGAATCAAGTATCTTCTATTTTTTTTCCTCCATTTTCCCCTTGACCTAAGACTATTTCTATTATTCTCATGTCTTATAGATGCAATTATCTTAATTACAGACTGGCTAATAGTTTTTCTGTTTCAGTGGTTCAAGAAACATATTAGTTTATTTATAAATAATTTGTTGGCTGGTGCTCAGTCTAGTACGGTAGGGTATTGTTACATATTCTGCCCAAGGAGGTTGTGATGTGATGTCTGGGATAAAGCAACTCCAGAGTGATTACTAATCCCTCGTCATGTATTTTACTCCTATTTATATTAAAATGCAACAAAGTTCCCTACTTACTTTGTGACTCCCATAAACTGTAGTTGATTAATATTTGAAAAGTTTTCTTCTTTTTTCCAGAAAACATGATATCAGAAGTTTTTACTGTATCAGAATATTCCCTTGTCATGCTGACAATATAATAATAAATAGTAATGCACATATTCCCATTGCTTTACATTCAAATAAAATTCAGAGTATTTGAGAGGCAGCATAGATTATACCAAAATTTTGAGGGTAAAATATTAAAAATCATGAACACAGAATTATGTCTATCTAGAGAACTCCTGCTTTGAAATTTCAAAAAGCAAGAACATTGTAATAACAAGTTTTAAATTGCACAGAGAAAATGTTAAAAATAAAGCTATAAGAAGTATTGACATTTTTAACATTACTAAGATTTTTATCTAAAACAAATGTGTTTGTCTAAAAATAGTTTCAAATTCACATGAAAATTCCAAGTATAGTACACAGAACATCACATACCACTTACCCACCTTGCTGTTAACATTTTGCCCAGTTCTCTGAATGTGGGTGTGTGTATGTGTGTTTGTGCATTGGTGAATGTAAATTTCTGAACCATTTAATACTAAGTTGTAAACATCATGCCCCATGACCCCAGATATTTTAGTGTTTATTTCATGTCACTGCTTTTTGGAGAAATGTATTAACAGCTAGTTAGTTAAAATTATAAAAGATGCTTTTAAAAAAACACTGAGAAGTTTAAAACTATCATTACTACCACAGCAATGAAAGACTTAAGAGGTCATCAAAAGATATTTTGACTAAAATAAGAGAAAGTCAATACTCACCAATAATAAGGATCTGTCACTGCAATATTTCTGAGAGAGAGAAGCGCTCATTATTTGAAAAGAGTGCTCTTCAGAGATTAGGTGAAAAAGTGGATATTACACAATTAATATTATGTAATCCACCATTCCACTGATGTCAACAGAAATAATAAACATGACACAACAAACAAAAATCAAATCCACATCATGAGGTGTGAACGACCGTGGCTTACTGGCTGCTGTATTAACAAATATGCCCTGGGCCTCAGAAGCTCAATAAAAGTCTATTTCTCACTTATATGATTTCCAACACTACACACTCCTGAACCACAGGTTTTCTAGGCCACTATCCTCCATACAGTGGCTCAGGGAACCAGGCTTCTTCTCCCTTGTTCATGCTTTAAGGCCTTGAAGCCCCACCACCCCCCGGGTCCTCTCTAACCCCCTGGCAGATAAAGCACAAACGAAAGAACAGAGAATCATGCAGGAGGCTGTGGACCAAGCCCCATAAGGTGTGTGTATCACTTTCTCCTACAATTAGTTGACCAGAACTCAACTTTGGCCCCATTAACCATCAGAAGCTGGGACGTGCTGTGTTCCTGTGTGCCCAGGAATAAGGGAATGGTTTGGGGTCACACACATAGTAGATACTCTGCCCTTGATATTTCAAATATGCGGCCTGCACCTTAACCTGCACATCAGGGATTGTAACTACCGATTATGCCAAAGTGTGAGATGAAATCTTTTTTATAACATGGTATTATAGTATGACTCATTTCAAGCTTTTCAGGTACACTTAAGCAATTAGCATATGTTTTAAAGTTCACAAGCTCTACTCACATTTCCCTCCTTAAATCAACTTTCATAAGTAAGACTCAGTATTAAGTAACTGGCTCAAGTTCAGTGAATGCATGTGTAGACAGAGGGATGGACAATTTATGGTCCCTAAATATAAGAAATATGAATAAACACCAATGACAGGGTACCTCATCATAATGTGGAAAATGTCATGGATGTCACAGTCTATACACCAAACACGGATCTTGTTGTACAGATGACCCTTGGAGTGAGACAGAAAGGATGGTGAGAATATTTATAGAGTTGTCACGCCCCTTACAAGTAGCAAAAATAGAACTCAAATCTTTGTTTTCTGACTGCTGTATCAGTGAGTTTTACATTATGTCAACTTCCCAAAATTTTATGGACATCAAGCTTTGATGGCTTTTGCTTAGATATGTAGGATTTATTTATTCACTTAAGTATTTATTGAGAACGCACTGTGTGCTCAGCACTGGTCTAAGTGCTAGAAGTATATCAGTAATCAAAACAAAGTCCCTGCCTCAAGAAGCTTATCTTCTTGCAGGGATTAGATAATAAAGAAAAAAATATATATGTTAGGGATAAGAAGGAAGAAAAACTGAGGAGCAGAGTAAAAGAAAGGAGAATGGTGGGGAAAGAAGAAACATCTCTTTTAGAAACAGTAGTCAGGGAAAGACATCTGTGCAAAGATCTAAAGAAAGCAAAGGAGCCAGCCATGTGGATATCCAAGGACGAGCATTCTAGACAGAGGGAAGGCCCTGAGGCAGGACTGTGCTTGGTGCAGACAACTAATAGCAAGGAAGCTCGTGTCAGCTGAGTGGGGAAGAAATGCAGTATTGGCTGAGGTCAGATTGTTGGATCTGTAGAGATAGATAATGGAGAGCCTTATGTAGCCATGGACCGTAGAAAGGACTTTAGATTCTGCTTCTGAGTGAAATGGGAAGCCTTTGGAGTGTTCGTGCAGAGGAAGGATGTGATATAAGATTTTAAGAGACTCACTGTGGCTGCTGCATTAAGAAGAAACTGTCGGTAGACGAGGATGGAAACAGGCAAACAAGGCTGTTGGCTTTCACAGCAATCCAAGGACAGATGAGGAGGTTGGAAAAGGATGGTAGGAGTGGAGGCAGTAAGAATTGGATTCTGAATATATTTCAAAGGAAACGTCACAGGGTTTGCTGATGGATTGGATAAGGAATATTGAAGAAAGAGAGAAATAAAAGACTATAAAGTTTCTGACCTAACCAGCTGGACATGATGGGTATGATGGATGGAAATGCTCATGCAGGGCTGCAGGGAAATCAAGAATCCAGTTTGGGGCATGCTAAACTTGAGATTCCTTTTAGCTTTCCAAGTGGTGATGGCTGGTGTGTGCAGGGTGTTTAAAGCTGGATACTGAATGAGAACACCTAGGGCTTGAGTATGAGGAAAGAATAGAAACATTCTGAGGACTGAGGCCTGGGACCTCCGACTTTAGAGTTATGAAGAGGAGGAGTGAGCAGCCAAATGTTAAGAAGGCATGACTTGTGAAATAGGGGTTCAGTTCAGTTCAGTCGCTCAGTTGTGTCCGACTCTTTGCGACCCCATGAATTGCAGCACGCCAGGCCTCCCTGTCCATCACCATCTCCTGGAGTTCACTCATACTCACATCCATCGAGTCCGTGATGCCATCTAGCCATCTCATCCTGTGTCGTCCCCTTCTCCTCCTGCCCCCAATCTCTCCCAGCATCAGAGTCTTTTCCAATGAGTCAACTCTTCACATGAGGTGGCCAAAGTACTGGAATTTCAGCTTTAGCATCATTCCTTCCAAAGAAATCCCAGGGTTGATCTCCTTCAGAATGGACTGGTTGGATCTCCTTAGAGTCCAACAGACCCTCAAGAGTCTTCTCCAACACCACAGTTCAAATGCATCAATTCTTCGGCGCTCAGCCTTCTTCACAGTCCAACTCTCACATCCATACATGACCACAGGAAAAACCATAGCCTTGACTAGGTGGACCTTAGTCAGCAAAGTAATGTCTCTGCTTTTGAATATACTAAGTTGGTCATACTTTTCTTCCAAGGAGTAAGTGTCTTTTAATTTCATGGCTGCAGTCACCATCTGCAGTGATTTTGGAGCCCAAAAAAATAAAGTTTGACATTGTTTCTACTGTTTCCCCATCTATTTCCCATGAAGTGATGGGACCAGATGCCACTGGTTGTCTTATGAAGGAAAATTTTTCAAGATGAAAAGTGTGAACAATTGTATCAAGTGCTGAGTAAGATAAGGCTCAGAATTTAACATTGGATTGGCAACAGTATCAAACATTTTGAGTTTCCATGACCTTTTAAATCAACAGGGAAAAAACAAAAAACTAAAAAAAAATTTTTTTTTCTTGATGTGTTGGGGAGAAATCAGCATCAGTGTTTTGGTCTCATAGAAACAAAGCATCTTTCATATTTGAACCTGTAGAGTACATTTATTTGCATGTAAAATATTAAATATTTTAATATTTAATGGTAAATATTCCAGAGAAGGAAAGTATGTTTTCCTTTTACAATTACCCCATGCTCAGTCTGTCACTGTTTCCACTGTTTCCCCATCTATTTGCCATGAAGTGATGGGACCAGATGCCATGATCTTAGTTTTCTGAATGTTGAGTTTAAAGCCAAGTTTTTCACTCTCCTCTTTCACTTTCATCAAGAAGCTCTTTAGTTCTTCTTCACTTTCTGCCATAAGGGTAGTGTCATCGGCATATCTGAGGTTATTGATATTTCTCCCGGCAATCTTGATTCCAGCTTGTGCTTCATCCAGACCAACGTTTCTCATGATGTACTCTGCATATCAGTTAAATAAGCAGGGTAACAATATATAGCCTTGATGTACTCCTTTCTCAATTTGGAACCAGTCTGTTGCCCCATGTCCAGTTCTAACTGTTGTTTCCTGACCTGCATACAGATTTCTCAAGTGGCAGGTCAGATAGTCTGGTATTCCCATTTCTTTAAGAATTTTCCAGAGTTTGTTGTGGTCCACATAGTCAAAGGCTTCGTCATAGTCAATAAAGCAGAAGTAGAGGTTTTTCTGGAGCTCTCTTACTTTTTCGATGATCCAACAGATGTTGGCAATTTGATCTCTGGTTCCTCTGCCTTTTCTAAATCCAGCTTGAACATCTGGAAGTTCATGGTGGAAACAGTGACAGACTTTTATTTGGGGGGGGGGGCTCCAAAATCACTACAGATGGTGACTGCAGCCATGAAATTAAAAGATGCTTACTCCTTGGTAGAAAAGTTATGACCAACCTAGACAGCATATTAAAAAGCAGAGATTTTACTTTGCCAACAAAGGTCTGTCTAGTCAAAGCTATGGTTTTTCCAGTAGTCATGTATAGATGTGAGAACTGGACTATAAAGAAACTTGAGTGCCAAGGACTGATGCTTTTGAACTGTGGTGTTGGAGGAGACTCTTGAGAGTCCCTTGGACTGCAAGGATATCCAACCAGTCCATCCTAAAGGAGATCAGTCCTTAATATTCATTGGAAGGACTGATGCTGAAGCTGAAACTCCAATACTTTGGCCACCTAATACAAAAAACTGACTCATTGAAAAGACCCTGATGCTGAGAAAGATTGAAGGCAGGAGGAGAAGGGGATGACAGAGGAGGAGATGGTTGGATGGTATCACTGACTCAATGGACAAGAGTTTGGGTAAACTCTGGGAGTTGGTGATGGACAGGGAGGCCTGGAGTGCTGCAGTCCATGGAGTCGCAAAGAGTCAGACACGACTAAACAGCTGAACTGGACTGAACTATGCTCAGTCACTCAGTCATGTCTGACTCTTTGTGGTCCAGTGGACTGTAGCCCACCAGACTCCTCTGCCTACTGAATTGTCCAGGCAAGAATATACTGGAGTGGAATGCCATTTCCTCCTCCAGGGGATCTCCCCAACCCAGGGATAGAACCCATGTCTCTTGCATCTCCTGCATTGGCAGGCAGATTCTTTACCACTAGCGCCACCTGGGGAATCCCATAATTACCCTAAATTATCTTTATTTTCTGCCATTCAACTCATGTGAGATCAAGTGTTTATCACCAAGAACTAGCATCCCTATTTGTGCTGTGTCCAAGTTAGTTCTGTGGTAGGTTCCAAAAGAGTGGGGCTGGGGGGGGGGGGCGGGGGGGAGGGGTGCGGTGGCTGCTATACTGCATAATATTTTACATGTATGGGTTACTTGCTCAGTCGTGTCCAGCTCTTTGCAACCCCTTGGAACCCACTAGGCTCATCTGTCCATGGAGTTCTCCAGGCAAGAATACTGGAATGGGTTGCCATGCCCTTCTCCAGGGGGTCTTTCAGACCTAGGAACTGAACTTGGGTCTCCCACATTGCAGGCAGATTCTTTACCATTTGAGCTTTTCATTTGGGGCTTATGCAGTAGGAGATGGCATTCATTGTATCCAAGAGATTCTTGGAGCTGAATGACTTTTTCAACTTTTCATCATAAAGCTCAAGTACTATAAAAATACAGATTCAAAAACTTCAGACTCTATTTCATACAAAAATTATCCCACCCCATGCTAACCCATATATATATATATATATATATCAATTAAATAATCAACTTAATATATCAATTTGTTTTCTTTAGAAATATATCTGGCCATTTCTAAATATAAATGGAAGAATGGACAAAAGGTCTGTAGATGGTGAATACAACCTACATATGATAAGTTATAATTTAGTTATTGTGACCTAGTATTTACCATTTTTTACCCTATTTTCTAATTCGAGGTACCCTACATGCACAGAAAGGGGCTTTCCAGGTGGTTTAGTAGTAGAGAATCCACAGACAATGCAAGAAGCTCAGGAGACACAGATTGGATCCCTGCATCAGGAAGATCCCCTAGAGAAGGAAATGGCAACCCACTCCAGTATTCTTGCTGGGAAATCCCATGGGCAGAGGAGCCTGGTGGGCTACAGTCCATGGGGTCGCAAAACTGGACACCACTGAGCATGCTCATGCACATAAAGGGTGTATTAAGATTTATAGTCCCACATTCACCAGCATAAATATAAATAATTGCACTAATGGAGATTTATGGAAATGCCAATTCAGGGAAACTACTCATTTTTTTAAAAAATACTAGCTAATTTCCCTCAAAAACAGGGACTGTGTCTTTTTCCCTACTTTTTCCTCAGAGCTTGGCAAGTATACATGTTAAGTTATTTTATTCTATTATGACATTAGGAAGAGAAGGACAGTTATAAAGCAAAATTAGGAACATGCGTGTGTGAGTCAAATAATGCAGCTGAGTGTACTAAAAAGGACAAAGCTATTATTTTTTCCTGTCTAGGCTTTTAAACATCCTTAGCACCTCTCCTTTCTCTTTGGTCACGCACCAAACCTTTGCCTAAATTGTCCTTTTTTTCCCCTTATTTAGTTCATAAGTGTCACAGGTGCTGTTCTGAATATGGGGACATCCAGTAAACAAAATAAGTCCTTGATCTTAGGGAGCTTACTTAAAATCTAATGGGTAATAACAGGTGAATCCTATAGATTAACCGACCAGCTGTGTGAGTTCAATGACTATAAAACCTGTCATACAACATCTTCGCTCAGAAACAAAACAGGCTTACTGGCATGAAATGATGAAAAAAGCTCATGTAACTAGAATCAACATACCAGGCTTCTAGTATAATCTGTGCTACTAATTCACATGGCTACTTTGAATGTGTCACTTAAGTTCTTTGGGTACCAGCTCCCTGTTTATAAACTGAAAAGAATCTGTAATATCCATATTTTCTCAGAAACTCTACAGTTCTCAGTGTTTCTGAATCACGAGCCTGCCTGGCTATAACTGTACATTCATTCATTAGCCGGGGACACCAGGAGGAAGGAGATGTGAAAATTAGTTTTATTTTTCATGTGATATCTCTAAACATATCTCCTGCCTCCTTCTAATCTACTATCATAATTTCCTTGAGCTTACAAACCAAACATTTACTAACTTTCTGCAAAACTTGGCAATAGCAGAATTAGGGATTTTGAGAAATGTCAGAGGAAAGAAGGGGAAAAGTGAGGATGGCTATAGCCAATAATTCAGAAGCTTCAGAAAGATGATAACATTTACTATTATGTGGAATATGTTAGATCAGTTCATGCAAATTATTTTTGTGTGAGAAGAGAGAATATTAGGGTCTTTTCATTAAGACTTCTTTCAAATCTGAAAATGACCAGTATACAATAAGCTTACTTGAGTAAGTTTCAAAGTCTCCTGATTTTATAAATCTTAAGTAACCAACATACATGCACACACACACACATTCCTCACTCTTTGCTGCTATAATGTAATATATTATATATAGAAATTTATGCTGATCATGTCAAAAATGTGCTCACTCCCTAGAGTGCTAGTTGCTTATGCATGAGAGCAGAAAGTTAAGTGGACTGAGTGCAATTAAAGTTCTGTGCAAGAGAATTCCTAACGGTAAACTTAGAAAATCTTGTCATGAAGACTGCTGAATCATAGCACCTGCATGTAGGCTCTTACTTATTGAATAAATTAATGAAATCACCTACAGCATTATCTTGCTATAAAACATTGTAATGTCATGTTCATTTTTTTCATATTTCAGAATACAAATATAGACTTTTAATGAATATAAATTCTATCAAAAGTGCAAATGAAAATAATTATAGTTATTATACCATGTTAATGGGAGTTATGATAATTGCCCTAAAATTTAAAGAAAATGTATTATTTTGCCTCTCCTTCTAATTAACATTATTTCACAATGTGTGGTACATTTATGGAGAATTTTGTAGTGTGTTAGATAAATCAGTTTTACATTTCCAGGAGAGTGAGTTTTAATGAGCACTAGAATACATTTCAGTTTAGAAACAGTTTAATGTTACAAAGCATCTTCTACTGGTAGATTGGGAAGACTTGCACCAGACTGACATCCACTTAAAATATGGAATGAAATTTAGTGTGGGAAGCATGTGCTAAGTTGCTTCAGTCGTGTCCAATTCTGTGCAACCCAGTGGACTGTAGCCCGCCAGGCTTCTCTGTCCATGGGAATCTCCAGGCAAGAATACTGGAGTGTTTTGCCGTGCCCTCCTCCAGGGATCGTCCTGACCCAGGGATTGAACCTGCGTCCCTTATGTCTCCTGCATTGGCAGGTGGGTTCTTTACCCCTGGCGCCACCTAGGAAGCCCAGGAAAGCATCAGTTCAGTTCAGTTCAGTTACTCAGTCGTGTCCGACTCTTTACGACCCCATGAATTGCAGCACGCCAGGCCTCCCTGTCCATCACCACTCCAGGAGTTCACTCAAACTCGTGTCCATCGAGTCAGTGATGCCATCCAGCCATCTTATCCTCTGTCGTCCCCTTCTCCTCCTGCCCCCAGTCCCTCCCAGCATCAGAGTCTTTTCCAATGAGTCAACTCTTCGCATGAGGTGGCCAAAGTACTGGAGTTTCAGCTTTATCATCGTACCCTCCAAAGAAATCCCAGGGCTGATCTCCTTTAGAATGGACTGGTTGGATCTCCTTGCAGTCCAAGGGACTCTCAAGAGTCTTCTCCAACACCACAGTTCAAAAGCATCAATTCTTTGGTGCTCAGCTTTCTTCACAGTCCAATTGTCACATCCATACGTGACCACAGGAAAAACCATAGCATAGATGAATCCAATTCAGCTAAATGGCTATAAACTTATGATGAATATTATTTTAGCTGTGTATATTTTCCCTATGTTTAAAACCTACCCAGACCACATATGCCAACAATCTAACATAAGTTTGAGGGTCTGCTAAATCCCATATGGAATACCTTGCCACTTGGCATGTAAATCCCCACTCCTATATAAAGAAATCAAATGAAAATGAAAACATTTGTGTCATTAAATACATTCTTTAAATCCACATTTAGCTGAACCTAATACATATTCAAAAGCAGAGACATTACTTTGCCGACTAAGGTCCGTCTAGTCAAGGCTATGCTTTTTCCAGTAATCATGTATGGATGTGAAAGTTGGACTGTGAAGAAGGCTGAGCACTGAAGAATTGATGCTTTTGAACTGTGGTGTTGGAGAAGACTCTTAAGAGTCCCTTGGACTGCAAGGAGATCCAACCAGTCCATTCTGAAGGAGATCAGCCCTGGGATTTCTTTGGAAGAAATGATGCTAAAGCTGAAACTCCAGTACTTTGGCCACCTCATGTGAAGAGTTGACTCATTGGAAAAGACTCTGATGCTGGGAGGGATTGGGGGCAGGAGGAGAAGGGGATGACAGAGGACGAGATGGCTGGATGGCATCACCAACTTGATGGATGTGAGTCTGAGTGAACTCCGGGCGTTGGTGATGGACAGGGAGGCCTGGCGTGCTGCGATTCATGGGGTCGCAAAGAGCTGGACACGACTGAGCGACTGAACTGAGCTGAATCTAATACTCATCATTCCAAGTGTGTATAGGTAAGTTCCTCTCTCAGTTCTCAGAAACCAGCTTACATAGGCCCATTCTTTCTTCATCTCTGGATTTTCTTTATAGATCCTCTATTCAAAGCCACCAGCTTCACCTTGCTCTTCAAAGAAGCCACCACTATCCACTCAGAGAATGGTTTCCTTCACATCTTTCATCATGGACATTATTATCACTTTTCTTTGGGCATCTTACCCTTAGCCTATATGCCTTCTGGAATTTATCCTATACTTTAAGAACCTTTTCTTAATTCTGCATTACCCTTCAGCCATGGCTCTTTCTCTTTTCTTCAATTCTCAGATAATTTTTTTGAAATATCATCCCTATATGTGTTGACATATATCCCACTTTATTCCATAAGTCATTTAAGATCATTTTCCTGGGGGAATAGGCTTTACTTAACAGCTGCACTTTCTCACTGTCCCAGTACCTTTTGACCTACTGCCTCTGACTTCCCTCCCATTACACTACTGAAAATGTTCTGATGTCAACAGTGGCTTCCCGTGTGTCAGGTGAAGACTTCTCATTTCTTTCAGGATCTCTTCTCCCTAGTCTCTTCTAGCTGTCTTCTAATTCTCTGTTTCTTCTCAGACTCCCTTAATGAATCCTATTTCTTTGTTCATCCCTCAAAAACTGAGATTTCCCAGATTCTGTTCTTTTTAATACTTTTGTTCTTAACCTTATAGCTTTACCACCGCCACAGCCACCTACATGATCTTACTGAATTTTATGGTTTTATGTTCCCTCTTAGTGCCCTCCTGTGCTTCCCCATGGTCTCCAGAGAACCAAGACCAGTTCTTTATCTCACATACAGACCCTTCATCAGTTGGTCCATACCAACCTCTTTAGCGTCATGTCACATTACTCATTCCACAAATAGCATCTACCATGTTTCAGACACCATTTGAAATTCCATCATACAGCGGTGTATAAAACAGATTTTAAATCCCTGCCTTCATAGAATTTATATCCTCCTAGCAATATAAAACTATTGTTTTATTGTTCATTGTCATAGAAAATTATTTCTTTCTACATGAAAGATACCTTCTGTTTGGGGGTTTTATTTTTTTCAAATTCCTGTTTACCCTTGAGAATTCAGATCAAATATTACATCTTCTAGGATGACTCTCCCAGCCTTCTGCATTTCCCCTGGAAGCTTTATAAATACATCAGGTCAAAATTTTCTGTTAAGTCATGGCATTGGAGTTACCATTATCCCTCTTCAGAATTTATCAGGAGACTCCCAGAAAGACACATTATTCCTTCCAGGTTGAAAGAGCCAGCACGCCCTTTAATCAATTATAAGTGGACTGCTAGTCCACAGGTTGGTCAGTGAACTCTGTTCATAATCTATACGTCATTTTCCTGGCATAGTGAAGAGGATCGTTTATTGCTTCAAACAGCTTTGTTTACGTATATTGTGAAAATGAATAAATTTAGTATACTATTCTCATGTATTAAAATTCTGCTGTTAGTCTAATTATAATACTATTCTAAAAATAGATACAAATCCAGCAACACAGTCACACTTTTCCTTTTAACTTCTATTTTTTTCATAAACTAACGATCATTCTTTTAATGAAAGATACAAGCAAGAAGACATGATTCCTCCATGCACACCTATTCGCATTTAGCCAATAGCATTCAGCTACTTAGCAGATATGCCCTTGGTTCAAAAAGACTATTACGGTCATGACTTTGCTTGCCAATATTGTTTGAAGCTACATGCTTTCCAACAGTATAATAACCCATGATTTCTTGTTCCCTCCTTTTCTCCTATGTGGATTTTCTCTTGTGGTTTTCTAACAGTGGTTCCCATTAGAGTCTGTCTCATCCACTCCTGTCTCCAGGAGTGTATTGATACAGGGTCATTTTCAGACTACATTATGAAAAAAAAGTCCTCAGGATCAGAGTTTGAAATCAAACTCAGTTTAAATTTTGTTTATAAGACCTGCTTTGCAGGCTCAAAGAAGGCAAGTACTCACCAGTCAATAGCTGGACTTCCATCACATTGGTTCTCAACATAATCCAAATTACAGATTTTCCTTAGCACAGAGAATTGCTCTGCGTTCAACAAAGGGAAAAGGATTAAGGATGGGAAAGGAGGTCTTATGATGTAACAGGGGAGCAGAAGGAGAGAGAACTTTGTCATGTAAGTGAGCAACTTGAGGAACACTATTTTGAAGAAAGTCTCAGTTACATCAGTGGAAGAAGTCACTAGATTTGTTCAATAAATCTTTAAGGATACATAAAAGTGTTAGAGTGCTTATCTGATGGAATAAGACATTAATTTTAGTTGCAATTTTAACTTCAAGAATACATGACTTGAATTTCTGTTTGTTATTAAGGCTACTTTTCTTCATCAGTTACCATAACAACTGGGCTCTTACTGGCATTTAGCACCCAGGGGCCAGGAATGCTAAAGCTTCTGCTGTAAAGGATAGGCATACACGTCCAAAACTCTCATCCAAAACGCCAGTTAGTATTTCTGTAGAAGAATATCCTGACTGCCATACCCAGGGATCTTCTCTGTACATGTTACCTTGGTTCTTTTAGCCACTGGCAGAGCCTGCTGACTTCTCAGGTAACCAGAGAGCAGCAAGCACCTTGCTCTTCAGAATGTGCTTGAAGACTGCCATCCCCATTGCCTCTGAGACCCTGTAATTTCATGTCCCACCTCAAACCTCATGTTCTGCATTTTAACTACATCTCCCAGGAGATTCATATTCAAATTAAAATTTGCTTCCTCAAATACACAATTTTGTCTGTGGAATGGTTGATCCTGGCCTAGTGACAGCATCTCCTAATTTGTTAGAAGAGATTTACGCCAAATTAATAAAGACCTCCCCAAAGGCTCCTGAGAAAGGCTCAACAAATGTCCCTGAACCACGGGAGTTTATGAAAATTGGTTAATGACCTTTGTGAGGCACGTGTCTTAACACACTGAAAGACTGCCTGGGGAAAGCACAGAAGGAATCTGAGCAGGTAAACTCCTGAGACAGCCAGGCCCACAGGGGAGTCATACTCGAGGGTTTTCACTCAAACAAAGAGATGCCCAGAATCTGAGCTGGTGTCAGATGAAGGGATCAGGGCCTCCCAACTGTTCCTTTTTAAACCAAGGCCCCTGAAAGTCTCACTGAATAAAAATACCCTTTTTGATATTTTGCTTGAGAACCTAGAATTTAAATTTACTCCAGAAAATTGGGAAATTATTTGCTAAAAACAGGAATTTGATTGATAGATGGAAAATGTGAACTGTAGTTTATATATGTAACATAAAGTTTGTTTATAAATGATACATTTGCTAAAAAATAACCAGCAACAGAAACTCATATCCACTTATAAAATGCTTGCTGCTGCTGCTGCTGCTAAGTCACTTCAGTCGTGTCCAACTCTGTGCAACCCCATAGACAGCCGCCCACCAGGCTCCCCCGTCCCTGGGATTCTCCAGGCAAGAACACTGGAGTGGGTTGCCATTTCCTTCTCCAATGCGTGAAAGTGAAGTCGCTTAGTCATGTCCAACTCTTAGTGACCCAATGGACTGGAGCCCACCAGGCCCCTCCGTCCATGGGATTTTCCAGGCAAGAGTACTGGGGTGGGGTGCCATTGCCTTCTCCGAAACAACATTAATTCTAACAGAGAAATAAAACCTTGTTGCCGAAAGAAGTGATCAGAAATTGTGCTTATGGCTCCTGTCCTTTGAAAATTGTATGGTATGAAAATGGCTCTACATACCACATGTAGTTATACTTTAAATTGTTATGGTTATATCAAAAAAGTAGCCTGGTACTCTAAATCTGAAATGTCTGAAAGTTCTTGAATTCAAAGCAGCAGTCCCAGGTGTTAGGAAGGACACAGCCATTTACTTCATCAGGCATGAGGAGATGTGCACAGGGCTTGGTCTCATTCGTCCCAGTGCTGTTCCCCTGAACCAAACTTAAAGGCTTAAGGACCAAAGGGGGGAAAAAATGTGTTGATCTGAGCAGTTCTCAAGCAGTTAATTTGGGCACATTAAACACTGCCACATGCAAATAATCATCTTTTCTTTGGATCACCAGTCCCTGTTCACTAGATGTTGGTGGACCCTCAGCTCAGAAAAATCTGTGTCTGGAATCCTAGCTTTCATCTGATGTCCTTGTCCATTTCTCCAGAGTCCAGTGCATGCGTGCTAAGTCACTTAGGTCGTGTCTAACTCTTTGCGACCCCATGGACTGTAGCCCACCAGGCTCTTCTGTCCATGGAATTCTCCAGGCAAGAATTCTAGAGTGGGTTGCCATTTCTTCCTCTAGGAGATCTTCCTGACCCAGGGCTTGAACCTGAATCTCTTACAATTTCTGCAGAATCCAGGCTTCCTCTCCAAAGAAATATGCAGTGTGGCCCCTGTGGATGTCTTCCTCTTTGGGTGCAGGTCTTGTAAGATAGATTTATTCCCAAGGAGCCTGCTTTTCTGTTATTGTCTCTATTAGAAACCTGGCTTGCTGGTTCTCAAACACTACATAAGAGGAAGACATTGTCCCCATCCTTGGCAGGGTGACACAGAGCTGTCCTAGGAAGACAAGAGGGTTGCCTTCTCCTGACCTTGCACAGGCCACACCAGAGTGATGGCTTCTTTGTCAGGTGGTTTAGCCATTTGTCCAGAGTCTACACACAGCCCTGCCTCTGGTTTCCACCCCATCTAGAGTGAAGGAAACCCCACCAAAGCCTGGTTTTGTTTCAGTGTGATGTTGCTGGGAGGTGGCCCAGGATAGTTGTTAGGAGCACAGGCTTTGAGCACAAATCTAGATCTTAACTTGACCTGTGGGGTCTTGGACACGTTCCTTTAGGTCTCTAAAACTCAGTTTTCTCACCTGTAAAATGTAGCAACTCATGTGTTTGTTGTGAGGATTAAACAAGAAAATCCACATAAAGTGTTTCTCACAGCACGTGACATAGAAGAGCTACTCACTAAATTTTGGCCAATGTTGGAAGTTAGAAGTCCTCATTTTTCCCGTTCCACTCCTTACCTTTAGAATTTGGGGATAATTTGCAAAATACAGATGATGATGGCCTGTGTCATAGATCAGAAACTACCAGACTTAGTCTTCTCAGGTGGGTCATATTCTAACTTCAATTGATTGGCACTGGCAAAGGGCCCCTGTGGGCACAGGTTTCCAGATAGTTCTTCCTCTAAGATGCTTTTTTGCTTAATCCAGTGTGTTAAATGAATTTATATAGAGCCTTGAGAAATACCTTATATCTGCCCTTCAGAACTGATTGCTGATAAAGAAAAAATTGTCTCTCCTAAATTTGCCATCAATAGCAAAGGCCTGAGCAACAGAGGCTTTCTTTGGGGGCAGAAACATAAAGAATATTTCCTTTTTACATTTTAGTCTCGTACACATTATATTTAATAAGGAGTGTGAATTTCTTTTCTTCCCCATGAATACACTTCTATTTTTACTGAGTTCTAGTTAAATAAAAATTTGCTGCATCTACTGATATTCTGAATAGCATGCATTTTGAATGCAAACACTCAGAATCCCCAGGTTTTTAATTTTCTGCATCTGAAAAGATTCTAAAATGCTGATTAAAAGCATAGAGCTCCTGTTGTTGATATTCACCTCTTTGGTTCCAAGTCTTATAAAATCAATTCCTAAGAAGCCTGTTCTGTCACTCCCCACTTCCTGTTAGAACTTCACTCCCTGGCTCCCCAGTACTGACTCAAAAAGTTAAAACATCTTAGCCATTGTAGATGTGGCAATTCATAGCTCTTTGTTAGTTTCTTTAGTGTGATCAGAAATTCTGCTTCACTGGGTCCGGAATTTCTATTTTCTATAAACTCCAGGCCCAGGGCAATTCTGATTCTGGTGGTCTAAGAAGCATATCTTTGGGAACAAAGATCTAGACCAGGAGTCAACACACTATGACCCACCAGCCAAATTTGGTCTACCACTTGAACTAAGAATAGTTTTTCATTTTTTCCAGCTTTACTGAGATATAATTGACATATAGTGGGCTCCCCTGGTGGTTCAGATGGTAAAGAATCCACCTGCAATGCAGGACACGTGGGTTCTATCCCTGGGTCACGAAGATCTCCTGAAGTAGAGAATGGCTACCCATTCCAGTAGTCTTGCCCAGAGAAGTCCATGGACAGAGGAGCCTGGCGGGCTACAATCCATGGGGTCACAAAGAATCGGACACTACTGAGCAACTAACACTTTCACTTCCAATTGATATATAACATTGTGTAACTTTAAGATGTACGTTGTGTAACTTTGAGATGTTGTGATTTTATATATGTATATATTGCAAAGTGATCACTACAGTTAAGTTTTGTTAAATCCAGTTTTTGCATTTTTAGCTGTTTAAAAATGTCAAAATGAGAACATTATTTTTGACATGTAAACATTACATGGTATCCAGATTTCAACATCCATAAAATTTTGTTAGAACACAGACACATCCGTTTCTTTCTATACCGTCCTTGACCAGCTTCTCCCTGAAGTGGCAGAGTTGAGTCATTGCAACAAAGACCACATAGCCTGCAGAGCCTGAAATATTTATCTGGCCCTGTACCAACAAAGTTGACCAGCCTCTGATCTATGTATTCACGGTGACTAGTGATGCTTGTTCTTAAGGATTTTTAAAGGCACCTGAGAAAGAAGTTGTTGCAGTGCTTCTTTGGCACATCTTCAGAGGTGACAGGACAGCAGCAGCGGTGCCAAGTCGGAGGGAGGGAGGAGGGTTAGCCAGGCTTTACACACCATGTGCAAGAGAAAACGGTGTCTACCTGTGAACTCTGCCTCGTTTCATTAAGGAGATGGAGCTAAAATACACAGAACAACCAAGAAATGATAGAATACAGGCTATATTTACTTAAAATATAAATCCTGGGATACAAATAAAAGCTAGAGGACTTAAGGAAAAGAATTATCTGAAGGGACGACTGAAGATGGACAAGGATTTAAGGCTTAAAGGCAGAGAAGGAGGAAAGAGATTTCCCACATGGAATAGCTTTGTGAGCCATGAGAGCTTAGAAATGAGAAAACCTACAGCCAGTTAGGGGGAACTTTGGGGAATCAGCCCAGCTCCAGTGAAAGTTCATGCTGGGAAGTAATCAGAGATAATGTTGGGTCAGTGAAACAGAGACAGAGCCTGCAGGGCTTTACTGACCCAGCAGGAGAGCCAAACTTGTTCTGGTGGGAAATGATGAACAAATGTAGATACTTCATCAGGGAACTATGTGATGAACATGTGTTAGGAAAATGGCTCTGGCAACAATGTGAAATTAGATTCAGAAAAAAAGGGGGGAAAAAGAAGCTAAGAAGTCTATTTTTATTTTTCAATGAATATTCAGTTATACTTTTATAGCCCTTTTTACACCAACTGTACAAGAAAAGAATAAGACCAAAACTGTGCAGAGAGGTGGAAGCCTTAAATAAATAGACTTATGTCCTAAACTTTTCTAAAAGATCTTTTAAGTCTCTCTTTTTAATAATGGTGCCCCACAAAATATCTATAATCAAACTATAGGCTGATTTTTAAACCAGTGCATTTGACCATGCCTCTCCAGACCCCACCGTTTTTTATATTTTCATGTCCTCATTTACAGGAGACTAGGTTCTCTGATCCTCCAGCCTTGCATGTAAACATCCAGTTAAATTCCTGTTCTGATAGAAGTCTTAACTGTGCATTGAGCTAACAATTTTTCCCTTGAAAAGCCACTTTTATGTTTGTAAACCTTGCAGAGGAAGACACATACACACAAGCTTTTTTTTTTTTTAATTCTTTTACTTTGCAGAAAAAGGTAGTTACCTCTAAAGTTTATGATGGCAGCTATTTAAAGGCAGAATGTGATGTTACACAGTAGTTTAGCAGGGAAAGTATAATTTCAGTAGTGGGAGACATTCGTGTAGACAGACACAATTACCCAAATTGGACTTTGGCCAGAATATCTGAATTAACTGAAAATGGTCTCGTTGCCTGGAGGTGGCATCAGACCACTAATGAGCATGATGTGAAGTCCCAGCTTTAAGTTGGTGAAAGGCTCAGGTATAAAGTTGAAATAAGGACAGTAAAGCCTTGTGTTTTGTATATCACCAATTAATTTGCCTACCATACCAAAGGCTCTGTGAGAAGTTGTTGCTACCCCCCTTCTTTTTGTCCTTTTGATATACATCTTATACTTCCTTTCCTCATTCTCTGACAGACAGTTAAACTCAAAATGCCAGAGACCAGGCAGGACCTAGCCTGGACAAGGCTAGGGGGCACCATTCACCCAGAATCTACGTCCTAGACCTGTGAGTGTCAGAATACACACCAGGGACCTGTATCATCCAGCTCAAAAGAAGATGCAAGGAAATGAAATAAGCATTTAAAACTTGTTAATAGCAAACTAACTCAAATCATTTTATGTCTGTTGAAGCAAATATTTTTTGCCAGGGCCTTGTATTTTTTAATTTTAATTTTCTAATAATTTTTTGGTGGATTAAATTCTTTTTTTTAATGGTCATTTGTCAGAGAGGCTTGAGAAGCACTGTCTTATCTTAGACCTTCTATCATGTGAACAGTGCCCCCAGGATTTGTGCAGAAACCAAGATCTGCCACTGGCCATTCAAAAAAGTGAATGAATTTTAATTTCTCTAGAAATATTTTAGTCACATGGAGAAGAGCGGACTATGATGAAATGAAGCCATTGCCCAGAATGCTTTGTAGGTCAGGGTGTTCGAGAAGAAATTAGCCTCTCTGGTCAGCCCTCATCAAATATGGATTTGGTTTTGAAGCAGTCTTACCCCAACCAATTAGGCTGTTCCGCTTTAGGAACTGTGCCCTAAAATAGCTCTACTTCTGAAACTCTGAGGTGCAGAGAGATGAACATTTGGATCCAGACACATAGTAAGTGCTCAAAAAATCTTTTTTAGTAAGTATTCTTTTTATAAATGCTAAGAAAATTAGTGTGGAAAGGGTCTTCACCAGACTGCTGTCTGGATTGAGTCTCTTGATGAAAAGAGGCACAGTGGTCCTCCTGATGGACTGACAGGAAAGCCTGCTGGTGCGGGGAAATGAAAAGTTGAAATCTCAGGAAACAGAGGGGAAAGAATTCAAGCCAGAGGTCTGCTGTGGCCTGACAACTGGTTTCTGGGTGAGTAGTCAAGATTGTTCTTGGGGGGAGGTGTTGGGGCTGCGCCGGGTCTTGGCTATAGCACGCGGGATCTTCTGTCTTCAGTGGGCGTGCAGGATCTTTGGTTGTGGCATTTGAGCTCATAGTTGCAGCATGTGGGACCTAGTTCCCAGACTAGGGATGGACCCCAGGCCCCCTGCCTTGGGAGCTCGGAGTCTTCACGGACACCGGAGAAGCCCCAATACTGGGTCTTAGAGTAGAAGTGGGACATCCCAAAAAGGGACTTGAGGGCTGCCACACTCAGAAATGCAGACCAGCAGGTCATTTGTTTCCAGGACATGTGCTGGGACTGTGCCAGCTGAGCTGGTTCTTAGTAAGCGGGAAGTGGGCACAGAAGGAAAGTGGACCTTTACCCAGCTGGAGACAACAGACTAGGGTCCGGGGGACATTGCGGCATGACTTGCAGTGTGGTGACTTAGAACTGAGTCACACACAGAGAGCTAGTAAATTTCCAGAAACTTACTCACCATGAGGCCTTGACTCTTTGGAATTGAGACTCTTGAAACAAGGCAAAAGAAGGAACACTATGCAATTACTTACTAATACACTTCCACCCAAAAAAACATACTGGATGAAATGAAGCCAAAAAGTGTATTTATTACTCTTTCTGTAAAATGAAAAGGATTATGAAGAATAATGAAAGGAGATCACTCTCTCTTGCCCACACAAAATAATAACTCACATTAGAAGTTGTCTCTGGGTAAAAGCTTTCCTTCTAACTATTTTAAGGAAAGAGTAATTATTTGTTTTGCTCCTGTATAAATTGCTCTGTTTTTTGCTCCACCCCTAGATGAAGCAGAACAATCCAAAACCATAAAAATACCAACCGAACAAGTGCTTCTGTTTCACAGTGAAATCTGTCTATTCTTTCTTCTTCAGTAATTGAGAACGAGAAGCTCAATGTTTGTCTAACATTGCCTATGACTCAGGCAGTCTGGGGCTTTACATGACCTTAAATCAAGAGTTGGTAAACATACAGAGGGCAGTCGCTTCTGCACGTCAATTGTACCAAGTCTTTGTCAGCTTAAAAGGTGTGTGGGCAATTTTGTTTTAAAATAGTATACTAAATGCCTGGAAAAAGCAGTGGCTGTGATAAGAATAGACTTAATAATGATGACGGGCTTCCGCAGTGGCTGAGCGGGTGAAGAATCTGCCTGCAATCCAGGAGATGCAGGAGACGTGGGTTTGATCCCGGGGTTGGGAAGATCCCCAGGCGGAGGGCATGGCAACCCACTCCAGTATTCTTGCCTGAAGGATCCCATGGATGAGGAGCCTGGCACGCTGTAGTCCATGTGGCCACAAAGGGTCGTACACGACTGAACCAGCTAAGCACATACACAATAATAATGACACATACAACAGAGATATTTTATACTTCTCCAATCCCTCCCAGTTATTGGATTCAAAAATGAACAAGTTCTGTGCTCAGTTTCTGCTGACTTTCATACCATATATATATCTGTGCTCATCATAATGCAAAAAAAAAAAAAAGGAAAAGGAGGGGCAATATAGAATACTAGTCATAAATCTTTAAAAAAGAGAGACTTGTGGCATTAACATTCAGTGGTTTGGTGAAGTTGGGTCTTTATCACACCCTTAATGGTGTTCTTTGATTATACAGCATATTTATTAATATTTATATTGTTTTTAAATTGTTGATTCAGTTCAGTTCAGTCGCTCAGTTATCTCCCACTCTTTGCGACCCCACGGACTGCAGCACGCCAGGCCTCCTTGTCCATCACCAACTCCCGGAGTCCACCCAAATCCATGTCCATTGTGTCAGTGATGCCATCCAGCCATCTCATCCTCTGTCGTCCCCTTCTCCTCTACCTTCAATCTTTCCCAGCATCAGGGTCTTTTCAATGAGTCAGCTGTCCGTATCAGGTGGCCAAAGTACTGGAGTTTCAGCTTTAACATCAGACCTTCCAGTGAACACCCAGGACTGATCTCCTTCAGAATGGACTGGTTGGACTTCCTTGCAGTCCAAGAGACTCTCAAGACTCTTCTCCAACACCACAGTTCAAAAGCATCAATTCTTTGGCACTCAGCTTTCTTCACAGTCCAACTCTCACATCCATACATGACCACAGGAAAAACCATAGCCTTGACTAGACAGACCTTTGTTGGCAAAGTCATGTCTCTGCTTTTTAATATGCTGCCTAAGTTGGTCATAACTTTCCTTCCAAGGAGTAAACGTCTTTTAATTTCATGGCTGCAATCACCATCTGCAGTGATTTTGGAGCCCAGAAAAATAAAGTCAGCCACTCTTTCCACTGTTTCCCCATCTATTTGCCATGAAGTGATGGGACCGGATGCCATGATCTTAGTTTTCTGAATGTTGAGCTTTAAGCCAATTTTGTTGGCTTAAATTCTTTGTTACTATTTCTTCAAAGTCTCAGACCTTTTGAAAGTTATTTTCTCTTCTAAATCGGAATGTGATACCACCATTTATAACTTCCCTCTTTATAAGTACTTTAAGAAAAGAGAAGACAGAAGACTCTTGAAAGGGGAGAACATTTTACCTAAAGGTGACATAATAAATGGTCTAGGGATCAGAGGGAGAAAGCATACATGGTTTTCTAATCTTCCTAAAGAGAGAATGATGTCATTAAAAATATAGGTTGAGGACTCACAAATCCCAGGTGTGGCAGCTGCACACCCAGAGAGGCTGTGAAGGGTGAGAGAAGGGGGAGGCGTATCTGCTTCACATCCTTGACTCTCCCGGCAGTGACTGGGTTATTGATGATCTGCAGAGCGTTCAACATTTGTGTTGTTCATGATCGTGTTTCATGGGGCAGGCTTTTTTCCTGTCTGATTATTTCTTCAATCCAGGGTAAGACTATGACCCATGCCCTCAAGAGACTTATATTCTGATAGTCCAGTCAGCACAGAGTAGACTGTGGTATCTGACAGACCCAGGGCTCTGATTTCATCATAGCCTCTGTACTGACCTGAGGAAAACCTGGCAGTCCTTTCTCTGAGTCTGAATCATAAACTGCTTACGGTCTTTCTTATATCCTTGTTCAATGGAGAGAATGGTTAGGGAGGACAAGAGTAAAGGAAGGGAATGACTGTCTTAGAGACAATTTACAGCAGTGTAGGCAGGAAGTTATGTGGCACCTTCAGGAATGATGGACTGTGGAGCAGGAGGAAAAGGATAATACGGGACAAGCCCAAGATTGCCAGCTTGGGTGACTGTGCATGCCTTTTATAGATTCGGGGACTGCTGAAGGTAGAGCAGGCTTTACAGGAGAGAGACTAGCATTATTGGAGTCCTATAGAATGGCCAGTGCAGATACAGAAGGGACACCTGGGCTTGGCCTCAGGGGAAAGATGGGCTAATTTAGAAGCAGATTTAGACATCTTAAACAGGAGGAGCCCTGGGGATAAATAAGCTCACCTCAGGGGAGTGTGACAGTAAGAGGAGAAAGAGGGCAAGGACGGAGGAAACAGGTGTGACCGATTCAGCAGCATCAACTATTACCTGTTTTAGCAAGTCAGCTGTCCAGACAGACACTGTGCTGTGCCTGCAGCTCCCATCCAATAGCTGTTGGTTTAATGATGAGTAAGTGAATGAACGAGTGAGTAACAGAGAAACGAGGGACCCATGGGGCTGAGAAGTGGAGACAGTGGAGGTCAGGGTGAGGAAGGCAACACTGCCAATTATTCTCACGCAGGCGGAAACTAAAGCCAGGAGACTGAAGGAGACCCCAAGGGAACAGGTGCAAAGGGAGAAAATAAGGACTTAGGAGTGAACACTGATCTCATTAAAAAGGTAGACGCTGCAGGTTCTCCGTGCTTCTCTGCAAAACATTAGTCATCATTAGTCAGAGCAGCCCATCAGCAGGAGCAGCGGCTGTAGCCACAGTTTGACCTTCATCCGCACAGAGGGAAGATGATATTCTGGTTCTCCTTCATGTGGGAGGTAGATGAAGATAGAGGAAGATGAAATGTCGGCTGTGATGAAGTACCAGGTTCAGCAGGAGCACGTTACCAGCCAGGGAGGGGTATCTCGTACCGTAAAACATGGTTCTGCACTGGTTAATTCCATTAGGAAAAATCTAGGTGCAGCCTTTCCACTCCCCACTAAAGCAGGACCAGGGGTGAGCATGAGCCCATAGCACCAGTGAGTCTTCAGAAAGCAAACCAGATCCACCGAGTTCCTAAGTGGGTCTAGGAGACATCAACATGATTTATTTGTCCTCTGCAGGGGACAGAAGGTGGTTCAAGCTCTTTCAAACCCTATTTATCTTTACATAATGAGGTCATTAGAAATCCGAAAGCTTCCATTTTGGAGGCTAGGTATCTTTTTTTTAAAGTGACTTAAAGATAATGGGAAATTATTCAAAATTAAGCTGACAACTTAATGGAATTCTGTTCAACTGAAAAGTATTTATTGTGGGGTCACTAGGAATTAATTCTTAACAAATTCTTAGCAATAATTCTTAATTCTTAGTTTTGCCAGTGAAAATTGTGATCCTTGCCTTCACTAATTTCCTTAAGATTAAAACCAAAGCAGATCATGATATTTTTTTTAGCTCAGAGGTCATCTAGTGACAGGAGAATTTAAGAGCTGATTTACCTCCTTCTCTGAAAGATCTGTATCACTTCTGATGTTCATGCACAGATAGCAGTTAAGTCATCAGCTCTGTGATGATCCAGTGAGACACATTCTGTGTCCACATCTGTAAAAGGAGAAATCAGGTGGCTAGAGGGTCCTCTATTCCCCACACACATTGTGCTATCAACTTATAATACAGTTTTCAGGAACTAAGCATGGCAACGGCTGGCAACCCGGAAGCCTTCATTTCATCCTGTCGTCTCTGAAATAGGATGAAACGATGACATTTTGGAAAACTCTAGAGTTGTGAAAGGCTTTGTTCTCTGCCCAGCACATCTGACTTCTTCAGTTCCGGATGCGTTTTTCTATCCTACCCTTTCCAATTATTCCAACCTGTCCTTGTAGGACTTCACAAGGTCTCTGACTTAACTTCCTTCCCTAACTAGAACAGCACTTTGGGATTATGCCCCTTCTAGGAGAATCCCAGGGACGGGGGAGCCTGGTCGGCTGCCGTCTATGGGGTCACACAGAGTCGGACACGACTGAAGCGACTTAGCAGCAGCAGTGGTGTCTCTAAGGTACAGAGAAGAACATACTAAGTCACGATGTGTGTGGTAACTCTCAACCCCGACAGCCCCAGTGTCGTGTGCCCCCAGGGGGTCACTGCTGCTGCTTCTTTCTGTCCCATCGACTGTAAAACCAATAAATAATGCCCAAATAGACATTGCAGATCTACTTGCTCATCCGGCAGATCTTAGGACAAGATCATAGCCATTAAAATCGCATGAAAATCTGTCATTGTTCTGTGATACACTGCTTGTTGGAAGAGAACTCTAGACTTGGAGTCAGAGAAGATGGGGGCTTGAGCTGGTTCTGCCACCTCCCTCTTGCATGCCTGTAGGCAGAACACTGCCAGAACCTGCTTTTTCTGTAAGATGCATGTAATCATTCCTTCCCTGCCTTCTCCCCAGGGATTTCATAAGGAATATATGGCAGTACACCCCAAACTGCCACTTAAATTATAAACTACTAAAGAAATAAACTTTTTCTCAGAAATTATTTTATTTTAGTATTAGTAAAAATTCATTTGGATTTTTCTTTTATTCATGCAACAGACGTTTGGCGGGCAGCTGCTATATGCTAGGTGCTGTGTTAGGAACTGGAGAATCAGCAGGAACAAAACTACAGATACAACCCCAGTCATCAGGGAAATTTTAAACTCATGGGGAAGAGAAAGCATTATCACAAGAAGCAATATTCTTACCAATTAGTGACCTTAGCCATGGAAATGGGAGGGAAGAGGAGTGTTGAGAGGTTCATGGAGCTGAAAGTCCTCTAGTCATGGGATTTGGTTTAGAGAGGCCCTGAGTGCCTTCCCTAAGAAGTAACCCTAGGAACCAAGATCTAAACAATAAACAGGGGTTAACCAAGTGCAGAGGGAAGGGAAACAGCTTCAAAGACCTCATGGTGAGAGGGAGCCTGAACAATCTGAGGGACTGAAAGAAGGTTCCTGACACTAGAGTAGAGAAAGCAAAGGAGGTGAGAGTCCAGACCAAGTCAAGTCTAAAACGATGGTTGGGAAACAAGAGTCAGATTCTGTAACCAATTTTCACTTTGTTCTTCCCAGTACCAGGAAGCTGGTTATAAAGTCTTCAAGTATAGGTGCAACATGATAGGCTCTGAAAAAAGATTACTGTGACTGTATTGTGTGTAAAAGATGGAACCAAGTGGCAGTAGTTCAGGCAGTACTTAATGGTAGGTTGGTATGAGGCTTCCCAGGTGGTGCTAGTAGAGAACCTGCCTACCAGTGCAGGAGACCCAAGAGACCAGGATTGGGAAGATCCCTGGAGGAGGGCATGGCAACCCACTCCCATATTCTTGCCTGGAGAATCCCTGGACAGAGGAGCCTGGTGGGCTGTAGTCCATAGTGTTGCGAAGAGTCGAACACAACTGAAGTGATTTAGCACGCTTACGCAGATTCAGATACATCATTGGAGGTGAGAACTGAGAAATAATGGGCTTCCCCGAAGACAGAGGATGAAATGGTTGGATGGCGTCACCAACTCAATGGACATGAATTTGAGCAAGCTCTGGGAGCTGGTGATGGACAGGGAAGCCTGACATGCTGCAGTCCATGGGGTCACAGAGTCAGATACAACCGATCAACTGAACTGAACTGAACCGATGGCTCAATGATAAAGAATCCACCTGCAGTGCAGGAGACACTGGTTCAACCCCTGCTTCGGGCAGATCCCCTTAAGGAGGAGCTGGCAACCCCTCCAGTATTCTTGCCTGGAAAATCCTGTGGACGGAGGAGCCTGGCGGGCTACAATACATGGGGTCACAAAGAGTTGGACATGACTGAGCACACAAAAACTAAAAACTCAAAAAAAGTAGGAAGTAATAACCACAGGACTTGAAATTAAGTTGAATTGCAGTAGTACAAGTTGAGATGTATTTAATACTGTACTTATTCTTTGAATCAACAGTTCAAACCAGGACCCAGGGTAAATGGTGAAATTTTCCTTGTCAAGACATTATGCCAAAGTACTTACAAAATTTCCCTACTTGGTTTAATGACTATTTATTTTTCTCTAAGGCACGTTTTTTTAGTTTTATTGAGGTATAGTTGACAAATGAAATTATACATCATGGTGATTTGATATACATATACATTGTGAAAAGATTTCTCCCATCCAGTTAATTAACACATCCATAGTTGTTAACACTGTATTGTGTAATGAAATTTGCTAAGAGAATTCAAATATTCTCACTCCCCCCCCCAAAAATTATACTTTTCTCAACACTGACACCATGACCAAGCACTAATGCTATTGAACACCATCTGCCTTTGATCCCTTTTTCCAGTTAATATTATGACTCTTACATTTTTTTATATATCAGTGAGAAAAAAATTAGTATGTTTACTTGAAACCTGTAGCAGAACAACAAGGCTAATGCCTGTAACTGCTGTGCCTTTGAAGTTTATCCCAGCCTTATTCATAACATTAATTGGAGAATTCTTTCATTAACCGAAGGCAGGCCACATGCTGTGCATTTTGAAAGGTCAAATCTCTGAAAGAATTGTATTTCATTAAGGAAATCTCAGCACTGATATGAATAAAAATAGTCTCCACTTTAAAGCAGGGTGGCAAATACATGGCCCACATGGCTCACATGCCACCCTTCTGTCCTCCCATTTCCATGTTTGGGATGCTAACTGATAAAGTATGATTTTCTGCTGAGGCTTTTGAGAATCCCTCCTCAACACAGCTCTCTAGGCAGTCAGTTGATCAGAGTTGGAGCTTTTCTGTCATCCCTGTTTTAAGGCTGTGTAAATCCCCTGTTCCCCCAAAAACAAGTACTCTAAGGGCGTATTTATTTAGTTTTTCCTCCCACCACAGTTAAGGTTTGCCAGCTTTCATCTCCACGGACTTTGGGTCCTGTCTTCTTAGCCCACCTGAGCTCACAGGCAGCTGTGGATGTTTCCAGTCAGCTGACCGTCCTGCCTCAAGCACCAGTGTCTCCTGTTCTCCACCCCAGAAATTTCTGTGGCACTACAGGTGCTTCCTCAGCCTTACACAGGGATAACCCAGAAATGCAGGAAAGTTAGCACCCTGGAAGAGCAATACTCAGTGAGGAGCAACCATTTACCCGGTGGGAGAGGAGGGTCAGAGCCAAATGCCCTGGCCGCGCCGCTCCACAAGAGAAGGTTCTGATGTGTGTTCCCCAGGGCTCAGAAGAGCCGCAGGGGGCGTCCCAGGCTGGTCCCCAGTTCACTTTCCACATTCTTTATTTTTGCTTCCTGGGGTAAGCCAAGTCCTCACATCAGGGCCTGCTTTTGGGAAAACCCAAACTAAAATGGGCATCTTCTGTCTTCATGTTATGTAAAACATCGATTCACAGACTGTCGTCAGTGAAGTACCTCCTAATGATCCTTGGACTGAGGTATGGGCTCTGACCCTCCACTCCAGTCAAACCATGTGTCCTTCCTCTGTGCAGAGTCCCACAGGACAACCTGAGGGGTGAGAATGGGCGGAGGGGGAGAGAAAGAAACAAACTCAGCTGCACCATCAATTCCCACCACAAGCAAACAAAATTTTTATCTGTTTTGTGATTGATTGAAAAATACATTCCAAGGACAGTCCTATTTGTACTTTATCTCTGCCAACACTGCTTTAGTGATGCTACTTAGGGATGCCAGAACTTTAAATGAAGATGGAGCCTTAGCTTGTTAAGTTAGAGCAGGAGATAAGCATCAGTTCTGTCTATATTTCAGATATTAGTTTATAAATAATAATATATAAATAAATCATGCATAATGTTATATTTGTATCTATAACTCATAGACAAATAGAGATAAAATTGTTCTTTATAAGAAGTTCTATTTAAAATCACATCAGGGCAATGAATTGTCTCTATGCTTTGCTCAGTAAAGTGCCAAGAATACTTAGAAAAGAAAATGTCAGGGATTCACAGATTCTAGCACTTATAAGACTGCTGAGATACTGCTCAGTTGTGTTTAAACCTCTTCCCTGCTAAACAATCACTCTCATTTCCCTACAACTCTCTTTCAACAAATTCTGAAGTCTCAAATACCAGAGCACAGCATAACAGAAAGCAGAGAGGCAAGGGTGAAGAAAAATTGCCTCCTGGGGCAGTGATACAATTACATTAAACACCAAAGATGGAGGTAGAACTGTAAGAAGCCTTTGGGGTAGTATATAGAGACAGTCTCACAGTTTTATAGCACAAATGTTTCTTGCCAAACGAAGCAAACAAAATTACAAAGTTGTGTCAAAGAGAAGGCTCCCTACAGTCCAGAAAAGCTAAGTGACACCATTACCAGTGAAAGTCTGGTTACAAGCTGTGCACATGTGTTCACTGTTGTATGAACTCCAAACTGGGCATTATTTCACACAACTGAGTAAGCAGCAATCAGGCCATGAACCTGAATCTGGATAAATCTTCCCTAAAAAAAAAAGAAAAGTAACACCCAGCATGGAACATACAACAAAAAGCTAAGCATGTAAGAAAGGGATAATTATAATTAGCCTTCAAGGTCAACCTTCATGACACTGAAATAGATTTACTGTAGACAACAGAAGAAACTGAGAAAACATGCTTGGAATCCTCCAGTGCTAGAAGGTATGACATTTGAAAAAAAAAAAAAAAACAGAAATGGACAGAGCAGGTTGAAATGCAAAAATCAAGCAAAGTGATGCTTAACAAAGTAAGAGGGTCATAATAAACAAACCTGGAGGACTGTAATCATCTCAGAAGATTATGTTCACTAGAATCAGTAAAATGTAGAACTGATTGTTGTTGTTTAGTTGCCCAGTTGTGTCTGACTCTTTTGGGACCCCGTGGACTGTAGCCTATCAGGTTTCTCTGTCCATGGGATTTCCCCAGGAAAGGATAGTGGGGTGAGTTTCCATTTCCTTCCTAGGCTATCTTCCTGACCAAAGGATTGAACCTGCATCTCCTGCATTAGCGAGTGGACTTTTTACCACTAACCCACCAGGGAGTCCTGTAGAACTGATACTGTAAGCAGTTGATGGTGTCGAGACCCGATTGAGCAGTTTCCCAGCTACAGAACAGTAAATCTTCAGCTTTGTTCCATCTTAACAGCAATCACATGTACAATACTCTTCTACCAGTAATATTGATCCTTATCTCAAGATCCTCAACTTTAATCTGCAAAATCCCCTTAGCCATGTAAAGTAACACAACCAATTTTAAAGACGAATGTAGGAGGCCATTATTGTACCTACAAAATCAAGCATAATGCTATTTCTGAAAAAATTACACACATATACTGACAACCAAAATTCAAAACCCGAAGATGGTTTTATTAATCCTTTTGTAGCGTGGTTGTAATGGTATAAAAGGAATTGGAGGAGGAGGAATCAAGATGGCAGAAGAGAAGTACATGGAACTAATCTTCTACAAATACATCAAAAATACATCCACATGTGGAACAATTCTCACAGAATATCTTACTGAACACTGAGAAAAGGAATTGTGCTTAGTCATGTCCAACTCTTTGTGACCCTACAGACTGTATCTTGCCAGGCTTCTCTGCCCATGGAATTTTCTAGGCAAGAATACTGGAGTGGGATGCTATTTCCTACTCCAGGGGATCTTCCTGACCCAGGGATTAAACCCACATCTCTTGTGTCTCCTGCACTGGCAGGTGGATTTTTTACCACTAGCACCACTGGGGAAGCCCGAACAAAAAGATTAGGTGAGCGTTAAAAACAGGTTAGTTGATTACGTCTGAGTAATTATTATATAAATAGTTATAGGAAAATGTAAATCTAGGGACAATTTTAAACATTTTAAAAATCATGATATTGAATATAATCATTGTAAACCGGGGATACAATTTACATAGAGCACAAAGACTGTAGTGAGGTAAAAGTGGGCCACCTTACTTCTCTAACCAGGATAGAAGGAACTTAATGGAGAATCACAGTAGGATGAAAATAACTATTTACTTTGTTTAGCAAAGCAAAACAAGCCGTACTCCATATTTTGGGGCTTCCCTTGTGGCTCAGCTGGTGAAGAATCCCTGTAATACAGGAGACCTGGGTTCAATCCCTGAGTTGGGAGGATCCCCTGGAGAAGGGAAAGGCTACCCACTCCAGTATTCTGGCCTGGAGAATTCCATGGACTGTATAATCCTTGGGGTCGCAAAGAGTCAGACACCACTTGGCGACTTTCACTTTCATACTTTCATATAGCAACAGGGAACTTATAAGACCTAAAAAGGCAATTTAAAAGACCTTAAAAAGGAATGTTAAAAGAGTAAAAAACTTAAAAAAATGAAGAAGAAGATAATATATCCATTGTGACAATAAACTGTTAAACACCTTTCTGAAAAGTGGGCCTCTGTTTTGCAGAAAAAGAATTCAGAATACATCAAAGCCATCAAGTGGAGCAATGCACCATTTTAAATTGGTAAAATGTAAAGTGCACATTTATTTAGTTCCCACTGCAGTAGTCCCTATTATTATCGTCTTTGTTACAGATAAGGAGTCTGAACCTTGATCAGGGGACTCACTCACGGCCACCCGGGCATAAGCCATAATGCAAACCCAGAGCCTCACTCAGAGCCCGGAGCTTGATCCTGGCGTACATGCTGTGCCAAGTATGTGTGTAACCACACAGCTAGTGACAGGTGCAGCTGGGACTAGAGCCCAGGTCAGCGTCATCCCCCCTTCTGTGTGTACAACCTCTCCACTGTGCTGTGCCAGAAGTTGTTTTTCTGTTCTTATCTTTGTCTCATCCCCATGAACCAAACATTTTGACACAGGTTACTTTTATTCTCTCCTCCAGTTTCCCTGCATACTCAGAGCCCCTACAAACCCCCACTGCTTTGCCACTCTCAGCCACTATGAGTAAATTCTCCTACTCAGTCCCATCCCTGCCCCATGAGGTCGATCCTGGAGGTTTTCCCCAGAGATCTGCTCTGGCCTCTTGATAAGGACTTGGATGCTGGTGCTCTCTCAATTGGCATTAACTTCTCCCCTTTGCACTCTGGATCCCACCTCTTATCTCCTCATGAAATAATTCCACCAGTTATCTCCTTTTCTCTCAATCTTCAGACTCTGTCTCTGTTCAGATACCATCTCATCTAAATGCATGCTTCTCCAAAAGGAAATCTTCCCTTTATGGGCAGCTTTATTCTTCTCGTAGCCACTCTGACACTTCTCAGTTCCACTTCCTCACTTCCCATTCATTCAGACCCACTGAAATCTGATTTCTGCCTCTGTTCTAGCAATCAACGGCCACCACTGTGGCCACCTGTGACCCTCCTGTTTGACAAACTTCTTAAGGCCTTATTTTATGAGTATTTCTGTTTACTACTTCTTGAAACCTTTTTCTTTCTTGACTTTCAGTTACATCTCAGATACTTTCATTCATTCTACATGCCATGAAGTGGTCTCTTTTCATGCCACACAATTTTGGTGTCTTGTTTTAAGTTTAACCTAACATATTATATCTCTAATCCTGATAACCTCTATTAAGCGCCAGACAAGAAAGCCAACTACTACCTGACTTTACCTGAACCCAAGTTCACTAAGGTTGAGACTTCAAAATGTAGTCTGACTACATTTGAATCCAAACTCCAAAGGTACCTCAAACTCATTTTGCCCATAACCTAACTTTCTAGACTCCATTCAAAGAAACCTTTTTCCTGTATTTTGTATCTCAGCTAATGAAACCACCCAGTTTCCCAAGTTAGAAGTCATCACGGATTTCATCTTCTCCTTTATACTCCTCCACGCCAAGCAGATCATCCTGAGTATCTTGTGACTCTCTTTCTTGCTGCCCTCCTCACTCTTCACTGCTACTATTAATTCATTAAAATGTGTCTATTGAAGTATATGCGGTATGTCAGGCATTGTGCTAAGGACTGGGAATACATTGTGAACAAAATAGATATGATCTCCCCCAGTGGAATTTATACTCTAGAAGGAGAGATGAGCATTAAACTAACAATCTCACAAATACAATTACATAAATATGATTTCATAAATATATTTATATATAGTGATAAATTTCATGTGAAGAAAAATAGAGAATGCAATGAAACTTATTGTGAATGACTTAGATTTAAGATGAAGGGGCAGGGGCATCTTCCCTGAGGAGGTAGTGTTTAAGCTGACACATAAAGAAGGAGCCAGAGATGATTTGGTGGAGGGTTGAAAAGGGTAGGGAAATGAAGGAGCTTGTGCAGAGGCTCTGTGGTTAGAGAAGCCTGGCTTATAGTCAATGAATTTCAGTGAGTGAAAGGAAATAACCCATGAGGAAATAATTCTGGGGAGAGTGTGTGCGTGCTAAGCTGTTCAGTCATGTCTGATTCTTTGTGACTCTATGGATGGTAGCCCACCAGGCTGCTCTGTCCAAGGGGTCCTCCAGGCAAAAATACTGGAGTGGGTTGCCATTCCCTTCTCCAGGGGAGTGGTAGGGACAAACTTATATAAGTCCTTGGAGGTTTTGTGTTTTATCATAAATGTGTGGGAATCCATTTAAGGATTTTAAGCATAATCGGATTCAGTGACATCAGCAAATTTACTGTAGCTTCAGTTGAGGTAAAAGTGATGGTGAGCATGGACTATAATGGTGACTGTAGAGATGGAGAGAAGTGGGTTTGAAATAGATTTTGGTGGTAGAATAGACAAAAGTTGATGATAAGGAAATGAGGAAAAGAGATTAAGAATGACTTCAGGTTCCTGCCTTTAAAGTTTGGAAAGGCAGGTGAAATTTTCCCACATATTGAACACATAAGACAAGAAGTAGGAGGGAAGGCCGAAGCTTCCATTTTGCCTTGTTGAGTCTGTGGTGCTTGTGACACACTCACAACTTAATAAATATTTATTTAATGTTGGTGTAATTTAATGACTAAGGTGTTTAATCTCTCTTAAATTACTTAAAGATGTTTTTAGATGGGTTTCTCAATAGAAGAGAATTTAATGCTACATATCCATTATAATAAAGAAAATTGTTCTCAGAAATGGACTTTTCCGTTTTCAAGCTGATATCCTTCCACATTCCCATTGCCAACTGTTTATAGCTCACCATAAGCACATGGAGTGGTTTCTCTCTTCTTTGCCCTCCATCTTGTTCCTAGCATAAGCCCTTTGTAGTTGCTAATATTTTCAGCAAGCCTCACCTCAGTCTGAGTTTTAGCCTCGCTGACACAATTCTTCCTCTTCCAGTGTGTTGCTTTACTCCCGTTCAAGGCTGTCTACCTGGCCTGCTTTATTTTGAACGTATTCTTTATGTAACTGAGTTTATCAGAAGACAACATGTGCAGGCTTATCCTTTCTTGATACTTGCTGGGAAAACTTGAAATGGTCAGATTGCTCTCTCCATAAAGAACAAAGCCCTGGGGGGAAATGGCCTTCTGAAAAACAGCTTTATAGTGTTTATAAGTAAAACACTTTTATTTAAAAGATGCAGGAAAGATCATTTTAAAAGCATTGCAGAGAATGCCTCAACTCTCCACACAAAAATGGATTCTGTAGGCCAAAGATGGCAACTAATTTGAAATTTTCTTTGCAAACTGAATAATTTGCTTGACTGAAACATGGTGATGTTGAGGTTAGGGTACCACCAGCAGTATCTTAATGGAAAGGCTGTTTCTTAACCTAGGTCAGTTTCATTAAGAAAAAGTGCCCTTTTACTGATATGAAACAGCTTAAACAAATTTTCTAAGGTAACTGCAGGGTTTAACTCATTTAATGAATTTTAATAAGAAATACAAGATCAGTCAAAAACCTGAAAAAAAATGAATAACACTGAACTAGTTTTAATGGAAATTAGCTCATTATCCTGCTGGCTTACATTTACTGAAGGCTGAATTTTTGATGGAAAATTTGCCAGGCTGTGGGAAAATGGGAGGATCTTTAAATTAAAGATTAACTGTATTAGTGGTATTTTTCTCCCTTAAATTAGCCTTAACTGGAGGCTTTTTAAAACCTTGGGCCTTTCTCCCCTTTGGGAAACTTAAAAAAAAAAAAAAAAAGATGATTTCCTCTATAGGAAGAATTTCTCACTGTCCCTGAAATATTTTCAGGAAGTAGTAGGGACATGAATCTCCTTTATTAGTCACAATCCTTTACAAGAAATGATCATTTAAGAGATGGGAGGGTCTGTGCAAGTGGCCAGGTGGGTTTTCTAACCTCCAGCAGGGTACCAAGTTCAGTTCAGTTCAGTCGCTTAGTTGTTTCCAACTCTTTGCGACCCCATGAATTGCAGCACACCAGGCCTCCCTGTCCATCACCAACTCCCGGAGTTCACCCAAACACACGTCCATTGAGTCAGTGATGCATTCAAACCATCTCATCCTCTGTCGTCCCCTCCTTCTCCTGCCCCCAATTCCTCCCAGAATTAGGGTCTTTTCCAATCAGTCAACTCATCGCATGAAGTGGCCAGAGTACTGGAGTTTCAGCTTCAGCATCATTTCTTCGAAAGAAATCCCAGGGCTGATCTCCTTCAGAATGGACTGGTTGGATCTCCTTGCAGTCCAAGGGACTCTCAAGAGTCTTCTCCAACACCACAGTTCAAAAGCATCAATTCTTCGGCCCTCAGCTTTCTTCACAGTCCAACTCTCATTACCCAGGTCTTATATAAAATGTTCCCTATATAGGGTGTTCTCAATATCCCAGCACATTTGGAAAACTCAGCAGTGGCCACAGGACTGAAAAAGGTCAGTTTTCATTCCAATTCCAAAAAAAGGCAAAGCAAAAGAATGCTCAAACTACCACACAATTGCACTCATCTCACATGCTAGTAAAGTAATGCTCAAAATTCTCCAAGCCAGGCTTCAGCAATACGTGAACCGTGAACTTCCTGATGTTCAAGCTGGTTTTAGAAAAGGCAGAGGAACGAGAGATCAAATTGCCAACATCCGCTGGATCATGGAAAAAGCAAGAGAGTTCCAGAAAAACATCTATTTCTGCTTTAGTGACTATGCCAAAGCCTTTGATTGTGTGGATCACAATAAACTGTGGAACATTCTGAGAGAGATGGCAATACCAGACCACCTGACCTGCCTCTTGAGAAATCTGTATGCAGGTCAGGAAGCAACGGTTAGAATTGGACATGGAACAACAGACTGGTTCCAAATAGGAAAAGGAGTACGTCAGGGCTGTATATTGTCACCCTGCTTATTTAACTTATATGCAGAGTACATCATGAGAAACGCTGGACTGGAAGAAGCACAAGCTGGAATCAAGATTGCTGGGAGAAATATCAATAACCTCAGATATGCAGATGACACCACCCTTATGGCAGAAAGTGAAGAGGAGCTAAAAAGCCTCTTGATGAAAGTGAAAGAGGAGAGCGAAAAAGTTGGCCTAAAGCTCAACATTCAGAAAACGAAGATCATGGCATCCAGTCCCATCACTTCATGGGAAATAGATGGGGAAACAGTGGAAACAGTGGCTGACTTTATTTTTTGGGGCTCCAAATCACTGCAGATTGTGATTGCAGCCATGAAATTAAAAGACGCTTACTCCTTGGAAGGAAAATTATGAGCAACCTAGATAGCATATTCAAAAGCAGAGACATTACTTTGCCAACAAAGGTCCGTCTAGTCAAGGCTATGGTTTTTCCTGTGGTCATGTATGGATGTGAGAGTTGGACTGTGAAGAAGGCTGAGCGCTGAAGAATTGATTCTTTTAAACTGTGGTGTTGGAGAAGACTCTTGAGGGTCCCTTGGACTGCAAGGAGATCCAACCAGTCCATTCTGAAGGAGATTAGCCCTGGGATTTCTTTGGAAGGAATGATGCTAAAGCTGAAGCGCCAGTACTTTGGCCACCTCATGTGAACAGTTGACTCATTGGAAAAGACTTTGATGCTAGGAGGGATTGGGGGCAGGAGGAGAAGGGGACGACAGAGGATGAGATGGCTGGATGGCATCACGGACTCGATGGACGTGAGTCTGAGTGAACTCCGGGAGATGGTGATGGACAGGGAGGCCTGGCGTGTTGTAGTTCATGGGGTCGCAAAGAGTCGGACACGACTGAGCGACTAAACTGAACTGAACTGATAGTGTGTTCAAATTTAGGAAATGAAAATGTAGACTTCCCAATTAAATTGAATTTCAGATAAACAAGTAATTTTTAATATAAGTATGTCCTATGCAGTATATGTCTCATGCAGTCAGTCTACAGGACATCCTAAAAAGTTACTCATTGCTTATCTGAAATTCATATTTAACTGGGCAACCACAGTCCTATAATTTATTAATATTGTATTTAGTTGATATGTAAATTTGATTTAACTCTCAGTATAAAACTGGTTTTGCCTTCTCTCCTCTTCCATTTTTAAGAGTCAGAATTTCTTGTTTAAGATATTTGTACTGTGTTTCTGTTTCTCTGCCCGTCTAATTGTGCTTTTACATGAGGAATTAAAAATATTTTTTAACTCTATTTCTTGTTCTAAAAAAGACAGATTTTAGAGATCTAATTCAGTTTTGTGCTTCATATTAAATGCATTGAAACTTCCCTATTGGCTGCATCTAAATTTTCCCATTTATTCTCTTAATTTTTCCTTTTTAAAATGTCCCTACTCATGTTTCAGTTAGCTTATAACTGTTTCTTGAGGTCTTTCACTTTTATTGTCTTTAGAGTTAGAATTAAATAAATGTTTGGATTCATACACAAACACATCAACACACTTCAGTAAATGATCAGTATGGAAAACAGGTCAAGTTATTATAATAAATAAATAAAATAAATACATTTTTTAATTCTATAAGAGAATTATAATATTCTACTTTCTGTAGAAGTAGGGGAAATAAAGGCCAGAAATAAACTAAAATATAAAGCAAGTTTTATTAGTTTAAACAAAAATCTTTTTTATGAATTTGCCTTTGAAAAAAGGACTATCAGCTCTGAAAGGCTTAAGAAAAAGCTATCTATATTCCTCATCCTGTATCCCTGTGAGTGTAGGTGGTGAGACACCCAAAAGTAATTGTCTCAACAAACCAAACCTGTCTTCCTCCTGTGATCTGTTTTGGCCAGAATGATTTCAGAAAAAGAAAAGTTCCAGAAATAAGAATTTAAAAGTTCTTATTTTGTTTGGGGGTATTTTATGTTAGTTGCAATAGACTAGATTTCTTAGAGGTGTAATCCCTGCAAAAATTTATTGTACATTTATTATCATTTGACCCACATTAGTATAGCATTTGACCTATGTTATTTGACCCATGCTATTATAGTATTTATGGAGCTCTTCCAATGAAGCCGAGCAGAAAACTGGAGATTAGTCATATAGAAATGATTTTATCAATTAATTGGGCCAAATTGGGTATACCCAAAATAGATGTTTTCTTTTCTTTCTTTATTCTTTTGCATTTTTATTTACACAATTATCAAAACAGCAAACTGCCAACCAATTAAATCTTTAAAGAAGAATTGCATATCTTTTTATATAATTTATTTTTAATTGTAGGATAATTGCTTTACAGTGTTGTATTGCAAAATAAATGTTTTCTGTTCATCTTCATTTAAGTGCTTATAGCATGATTGCTAATTTGCCAGAGGAACTCTAAGTCTCACGTAAGTTATTTATTTTTAAGGAAATCTATTCTGATACTATTTCTGCTACCTAAAATTACTTACTCTGAAACAAGCAGCTTCTCTCTGACAATGACTCAGAAAGTGAAGCTATTGCTTCGGAGATTGAAGCCTCTTTCTCACAATTCAGCATTAGGCATATTTCAGAAACTGCCGTAATGGGCACAGTGGAGAAGTCCTGGGTGATGCCAATAGTCTGAGGTCAGACTGAATAAAACCACCTCAAAAGAAGAGGAAGCCAACGTGCCAGTGATGACAGGTGGTCAAATTAAATGGCCCTCTCTCCTTGTCTGATCTTAACCAATGTCCCTATTATGCCATTTCAGTTCAGGCACCGTAACTGCCAAGAGATCCCATGATTATACATTTTCCCCAGGAGGAATAATCATCTTTTAAGATAATGCCCCATGTGGAGATGAAAGCTCCATAAAAAGAAACCATTTTCAATACATCTGTAAATCTAAGAAACTCCCAGCACCTAGCAAACGTAAAGCAGCAAATACTCAAAATCCATTCTGGCACTGCAGGAAGAAGAAAAAGGAGGAACATAGAGGAAGCAGAGGAAATCACTGAATGTTTTAACATTGTGAGAACCTATAAATGACATCTTTTCTCAAAAGAACCATTGCTGACAATTCCATGAAACAGCAAATAAATTTTATTTAAACAGCAAATAACTATTATTCTTCAATGAGAATAATAGTTAATTGGCCAATAGGTCACAATGCTTTTCACTTTTATAATTATTGGTCAAATTATTTTCATTGGCCTTTTACAGAAAGAGTCAAAGAGATAAATATATTTATTTATCTGTAATTTTACTCTCAGCTGTTATCAAAAAGGATGTGATTAAATCCTTGCAATTAAATTATAATCAAGCCACACATTGAATAGAACTTTTTTAATAGTTGGAAAGAGAAATAAGAACATACATACAAAGTATACGAGAAAGTAAGCCAATTTCACCCATCTCCTTAGGTGAGATAGTTGTTATACTTCAGCATTAAATTTAACTCTGTGTTCCAAGGAAAATTGAGGAACATGATGGCTTACATGCTTTCACTCTTTTCATAAAATGCAGCATCAGCTATTTACAACATTTGTGTTGAGGTGTAATTAGTATTTAAATTAGTACTTATACTCTGCCTGCGTTGGATTGCTTCAGCATCTAGATAAGTGTGTGTCTAGTTTTCTGTGGAGATTTCCTATGAATGGAAATAGTCAAAAACCATGGCCCATCCTATGCCAGTCCAAGTTTTAAAAGTAATAAACATTACATGGCATATTTTCAACATTCCATTTTTTATTGGGCATTTTATCAGACACCACCTTATATTAACATGAGTGAAGTCATTGAAAGAGGGGAGAGACGGTATGAGAAGAAAGTAATTTTGTTCTGTGTGCTAGATTGTGTTTTGGCTTGCTGGGGTCAGTGTATAATAAAATAATAACAATAAAGGAAAAAGGAATTAATCTGTCCTTTACTTTTAATTATCTTAAAGGTCATTCAGATCAAACAAAGTCAGTTCAACCGTCCAACCATTTGTGATCATTAAGAGAGTTCAATGAGTTGAAAAAATCCTGTCTTTGATGATACATGATTCACTCCATTAACAAACATTTTTAGCCACTTCTTCATGAAAAACATTGTGCTGTCACTAGAGCAGAGGGATAATAAAATAGATATCTGCTGTAGAGATGTCAGTGGGAGAAACAGCTCATATGCAATTATAGTAGAATCTATTCATGATATAAGTATATACATTATTTATAAATGTAGGATTAATGAAGGCTTGTTGATTGATTTCTAACCACATAAAGCAGGTACATAAAGAAGAATTATTTGTTGTACTAATCACAGGTGTTAACCTTTAAAAGTCTTAATTTCTATCTATATTCTCTCTGTCTGTCCCTCTCTACCCCCCTCACTGTTTCTCATTTTCTCTCTGTCTCTCTGTCCCTCTCTCTCGCTCTCTTTCTCTCTTCCCATCTCACCCACCCACACCCAAACCCACACCCACACACAGCTAAGGCTGTGCCACAGAAATCCCAAAGGATGACTCAGCCTTAGCTCTTGTAAAGTGACTGATCTTTTGCCACACAGCTCCTCACCATCACTGGGCTTCAGAATCCTCAGCTGCCGTATAAAGAAATATTCCTAGAATCATTAATATAATTCCAATAAAATTGGTCACTTTGAAAAAAAAAAACTGTGCAGCTAGGCAGAATGTGTTGTTGTTGTTTCCTATTAACTTATATAAAGTACTTGCGGTTGTCTTAATATCATGCTACCTGTAAGTGGTAGTGGAATGTATTTTCAAAGTTCATATATTGTTTTCTTTATTGCAGGTTTCTTTTCTCCATGGAAAACCCCAAAGCCTGTAAGTTGAAATTCTTCTTCTTTATTACTAGTTATGATTACAATTCCACTAAATAAGATTTGAATTGGGTAACCTCAAAAATCCCTTCCTCCTTTGAGATTTTTGATGTCAAAAGAACAAGTTCTCTGTGAAAAACTAATTTGTCTTACTTTCCTATAAAGATTGTTTTGTTTTTTTATATTTTTACAAAATAAGCATTAACACTGTTCAATATGGTGTGCTGAAAATTCTTTAGAAACCTTTGTTTTCACCATCAGAAATACCATCGTTTCTTACTGCACTGAATTTTTAAAACAATACAAATTATAGACCCAGATGTCCTGACCTACAAATTAAATCTGATCCTCAAGAAATTTCACTGTATATTTATTTGTGTTTATATTTACATTTTAATGCATACAGAGCTAAATACATGTGTGTCTGTGAAACACTTTGTGTTTTTCCACCATAAATGACAGTCACTCAAAGTGGTGCTCTGAATTTTCAGAAACTGGTGATCTCTGCTGTCACCTAGTCTCTCTAAGCCTAGTTTCTTTATCAGCTGTCCTGAAATGTTGATGCTAACGTAGGAGACTGGTATTTTATTAATCTTTTTGTGACACAAGTTTAGACAAGTTGCCTTCCCAGCTGGAGATAATCTTTACTTGCCATTAGATTGACTCTAGTTTGTCCAAGTCCCGAGAGCTGGGACTAGCTTTCTGGGGTCCCATTCTATGCTGTGTTAGAATAGCCGACCCTAACTGAGATGGCTAAAACCCACAAGTGGAAGAGAGCTGTGGCAAAGTGATTCAAGTTAACAACAAAAAACAAAACAAACAATTTTAAAAAAATCTCAAAATCTCAGGGAATCACATCTTCCACCTACTTTTCTTTCCTCTCACAGTAAGTAGCCCTGACACCAGTGGCCCCTGGTTTGGCCAGTGAGTAGGACTTCTTGGGTTAATTTTATGCTCCTTTTTTCCCCCTTTTACTGAAGGAATATTTAAGTGCTTCATTTTCTCATTTTAGAAATGATTTTGCATATTTTTCAAGCACAATAACTGGCTTAGTTAAATAACATGGCTTTAAAATTATTTGAAGACATGTGAAAATAAAATATTATTGATCCCTGGAGTATGCCTGAGGTCCAGGTTTCTCTCAAAGAGAGATGAGAAAACTGGGAGCTGGTGATGAGAGGCCCATGCTCTCAGAACTTTCACACCAAGCGTGTCCTCATTTGGGATTCGGCTCATCTGGTCCACAGAGAATATCAGATGAGAAAACTAGTCTTACTTGGGCCTAGTTAAACTATTTAGTGATACATGTGATTTTGAAAACAAGTATTTAAAAATATTTAAAATGAAGTTTGTTTTGCCTTGACCAAAATCTGAATAATTCCTTCCTTTCACCACCAGAGTTAAAAATCTGTGTTCTGTGGTTACACATATCTTTATCTAATTTAAGAAGGAATCTTGCAACCTCATCATGGTGCTACAATTATGTAATCTACTGATTTCCTTATATATACCATATTTACACAAATGATGCCATTTGGCATAATTATAGTATCTGCTGTCATTACGCTAATTACATCCACACTCAATAATTTCATAGAACTCAGTTTAAAATTAATCCTGAACCCAGGCATCCCTCCAAAAGGTAGGGCTTGGACTTCCAGGTCCTAAGCTAAATGAAGATAGAGGACTGTCAGTGTAATGCCCTCCATGCATCTACCAGAAATTCTTCAGATTAGGGACTCTGGTGACAGGCCAGGTGTACGGTGGTTTGGGGTGCAGGCTCTGAAGGCTTACTGCCTGTGTCCAAACTGTGCTTCTCCTTACTAGCTAGGTTGCCTTTGACTAGCTGCTTAAGCTTTCAGTATTTCAAGTTCATCTATAAATGGGGATAATAATAATACTCCTCTCATGGTTATTGTAAAGAGTCTATGACTTAATCCATGTAAGGTGCTAAAGCAGAGCCTCTGACATGCTCAAAAATATAAAATACTGTCATTCTAGAAAGCAGACCTCCCACGAATAAACTCTTAATAAATTAATCACTCAATGAATGAACATAGTTTGCAAAACTATTTACTTAAACAAATATATAAATACATACCCACAGTATTTGGATTTATACACTCTCACCTTTGAAGAGGATTGATGACATTTTTAATCAGGATAAGGCAATGTTATCCTGAGTGAGATCACCCCTTCTCCTGGTCCTGTGTCACCTCCTGACCTTCTTCTGTCCTACTGATCCACATCTGAAACTAATCCACATCAAGATAGTCACTTCTGTTTAACAAGCAATGCACTAATTGTAGTGAGTTCTTGTTCTCTTCATCTGGAAGGAATCCAAGCTCATTCTTCAAGTACTGAATCAAGCCAAATGTCTTCATCTCCCAGCCCTGCCCTAAAATAGTAAGGAAGTGTGTTTAGACTATCCCAGCTTCTACAGGTAGCAAGCAGTTTCTAGTTTTCATGGGAAGGACAACTTACCTTGTTCACAAGCTCTCTATTCTCAATGTGCATCCTAGAATCAGAAGGTGGGTTTAAAAAAACTGACCACACCATGATCGATTTTTTTGTGTTTTACTCTTTGATATCCCATTGTGGATTATATGTCCATTCTGTCCACTGCTTTCTCAGTGACTATATTTTCATACAGTTAAAACATTCACTCATTCATCAAGGAGAATAGAAATACAAGTCTCCTCCCAGATAAAGAAAACAATTTTGTTTCCATTTTTCCTTACTCTAGAAAAGTGTTTATGAATATTGGCATAGGTAAGGACATGGCTAGGACTGTGGAAAGTTCCAATCAGAAGCCTTTTTGACAGGTAAACGCCTGACGGGTAACACAGCTCTTCAGAGGTCAAGGCCAGGAAGACATTAGGTGGAATAAGAAGTTGGGGTAAGAATCTATGTGGTTCATGAATATTGAGAGGAACTAGTGAGTACAAGGTAACCCAGCTGGAAGGCAAAAGTGCAGAGACCAAGGTATCTAAGAAAGTATTGAGAAGTCAATAGAGTTGCTCAGTCATGTCGGATTCTTTGCGACCCCGTGGACTGTAGGCTGCCAGGCTTCTCTATCCATAGCGTTCTCCAGGCAAGAATACTGGAGTGGGTAGCCATTCTCTTCTCCAGGAGATCTTCCCAACCCAGGAATAGAACCCATGTCTCCTGCATTGCAGGCAGATTCTTTACTGTCTGTGTCACCAGGGAAGCCCTTAATACCTATGGCTGATTCATGTTGATGTTTGGCAGAAATCAACAAAATTCTGCAAAAGCAATTATCCTTCAGCTAAAAAATAAATTAAAAAAAAAAAGATGCTGTCAGATCAGCACATCAGCTCCAGAGAACAGGGGTGGGGGTAGGGGGATGGTGATCCCACAACAGGAGGTTTCCACCATGGTCTTCTAGGTCTGAACTTCAAATGACTTGATAAGAGGGTGGGGGAGTGAAGGACTATGAGTCTTCTTTTTTAGTAATTTCATGGGCACTGTGATTATCTGCTCTACAGTCTTACAAATCCCTGACAGAGTGACTCGAGGGTTGATTAATGTCACAGCAAGACACTGTGAATGCTTTACTAAGCATGAACTGGACTCAACAAATTTCTCCATCTCAGTGCTGTAGACATTGTAGAATTTTTCTATCTGCCAAAGAAACTTTCCTAAACAGTGCCAAAAGCATTATTTATTTTGTAGATTTAAGAATGTTTTTTAGATTACTGATATTTCACCTGAAGCATGTTTACTCCAGTGACTGTACATGAACAGTATATATACTAGCAAGACTTATGGGAGAATCAGATAACCCTCCGTGGAAGATAGAAATAAATAGACATTTGCTGAAGCCCTTTGATGACAAGTGGAATACTCAGTGATTCAGACCATATTTCTAATTTATTTACTTTTCAGGATTAAGTATCTTATGTTTAGAAACAGAAGGGAGAAAGTCACAGACAAAATGTACCCACATGGTGCCTGAAGTCAGTTAAAATGAAAAATAAAAAAGAATATGCCTTTAGCCACAGTGTGGGTCTTCCTGTCAGAGCACAAGCACAGAGAATGGATCACCAAAGGAACCTACAATGGCTTCCTAGGCAAATTTTACTTTCAAGTGAATTATGAAGTGCATATTTAAAGGTTTTTACTAAATGAGAGCGAAAGGGTCACTGAGCAGAAAATTAGCCAGGACTCTAAGCAAATTTACCAACTATTCCCCTCAATGTATTACTATGTTAAAAGAAAAAAAAGGACTCCCATTATAGTCATAGATTTGTTTTTGACCCAGGGTCGGGCACTGACAGCTGCTGGACCTCTCTGTGCTCCTAGAGATCATGTTTAATATTAGGGAGTTGAACTCAGCTAGGGGTTTTCCATCTTTGTTAGTTATAGAACCTTTGTTCAAATGAAATCTTGGTCAGTAGCACATAAAGTAAACACATTAAAATGAAGCCAAGTGTCTTCTTAGTTTTTTCTGAAAGCTATAATAAAATAGATTGGTGTTTTATAAAAACAGGAATATATTTCTCATAGTTCTGCAAGCTAGAAGTCCAAGATGAAGGCACCAGAAGATTCAGTGTTGGTCAGAGCCTGCCTCCTAGATGGCTGTAACCTCACCTGGGTCTTGGGACTACAGAGTTCTCTGGGGTCTCCTATATAAGAGCACCAATTCCATTCATGAAAACTCCAGCTTCATGACCTAATTATCTCCCCAAAGCTCCACCTCCTAGTAGTGTTACCATGGGTGTTAGAATGTCAATATATGAATTTCAAAAAAGCTCAAATATTCAGGCCTTATCTCCAGTAGTACTGAGAGAAGGGTCAGTGACCCATTTCTTTCCCAGTTTGCTGAATGGTCCAACCCCTGCCACAATCCGAAGTACGTAAGTGGATCACAGGGACCTTTGTGTTATATGCTATCTCACATCCTCTCCAGCTTTAAAACATGTATTGTTGATAGGTGACAGCTGGCATTGAAGCCCTAACCAAACAATAGCTGTTATGAAAACAAAAGCAGCAACAGTGCAGTAGAGACTAGAAAGTTATAATCCTGCCTAGCTCAAAATAGTGTGTATCAAAACTGGCCTTCAAGAAAGAACAGGTGACCATATTTTATTGATTTCACCCATTCACTAAATTTGCATTTTCTGAGTACTTGCTGTGTGTTGATAATGCAACAGTGAGAGAGACTATGTCCCCTGCAGTCTCTGTGCCCAGCATCATCTATGCGCGGAGACAACGGTGGACTTGTGATTCCACTTGAGTGTGAGGGGCAGGTAGTGGGTACCATGCGAACACCCAGGAGGCACAAGTAGCCAGATCAGGAAAGGTCAGCAAAGGCCTCCTGGGGGAGGGGCCTCATCTGAATCTAGAAGCCAGGTGTAATGAAGATGAGAGATGGAAGAGTGCAAAATAGGTAAACTCTGCAAGCAGAAAAAGAAACAAAATATGCAAGGGAGAGTACCTGTAGGGTTCTAGGGAATGAGAGGAGGGACCATCAGTGGAGATGAGAAAGAGGATCAGCTGGAGAGCTGCCATGCCCCACTAGAAAGTGGCGTTTATCCTGAGGACTACACTCACATAGTGCAGAGTTTCAAACAAGAGGGTATCCTAATCTCATTCTACACACAACAAGTTTAGTCAAAACTGAAAAGCTGAAGTTGAGTTTGAAAGAGAAATTGATTGGTTGTTTAAGTTGGTTGTGTAAACAGGTGATCTTGGTGAACGTGGCTTTCTCCTTGATAAAAAGAAATGAGTCCTCACTTTACCTCACAGGGCTATAGTGACGATCAAAGAAGATAATGTAAGTGAAAGAACTTGGTGAACTAAAAGTATTCTACAGACTGTTAATAAATCATGATGGTGGCAGCAGCAGCATTTTGGAGAAGAAACCACTGGATCAGCAGTAAATGAAGCTTCATAGAAGACTTTGAACAATTCAGAAACCCCAAAGGGTTCTATAACTACTTATCAACCATGAGGAAAGTGATTGAATGTTCAAGTATAGGAAGTGGTTTGGATGTATATAGGTGTCAAATGAATAGCTGCAGACTATTTTCTTCAGTAAAAATGGTGTCATGAATTGGAGCCATCTTAGAAAAGGAACAAAACCATACAGTTATAAGCACTTACAGATAAATTATCTTGAAATACATACAGTGTCTTATTTTATAGAGAGAAAAAAACAGATTCAAAGAGATTAAGTGATTTGCTGAAAATTACTACCTGGTAGGTGACAAGGTTATGAAAGTTTGCGTTCAAAAGTCAAGCAACACATGTATTTATAACCATCTATGGTGCTTTATTATATAGAAATAGAATTTTTTCTTTCAGCGCTTCTACCAAAGTTTTGAAAGTTTTGTAAAAGAAAAGTCTGCAGGACAAGGAAGTCGAACTTAAATGTGAGGGCTGTGGTGTGTGACAGGGAAACAGCAAGAAAGAGTTTATCATCAGTCATCTTCTCTGTTCTCTTTGGCTTTACAGATAATGGACCGATGGGAGAACCAAGGCAGTCCTCAGACGAGTTTATCTGCTCCGGCCATACCACAGAACCTGCCCTTCCCGCCCGCCCTTCACAGGAGTTCCTTTCCTGACTCAACAGAGGCCTTTGACCCAAGGAAGCCTGACCCATATGAGCTCTACGAGAAATCGAGAGCCATTTATGAAAGTAGGCGTAAGTGAAAGCCACATAAAACAAGAGTGCATTACAAATAGCTGAAGCCCTGCCAGGGGATTTATTGAGGCTGGAATGATCTGGTGTGATTTTATATTTTGAGGTTCAAAACCTATCTCTAAAGTAAAGCCAGCTGATCTAAACTTTTCCTTAAAAAAGAAAAAATCTATGTCAACTCAAAAAGAGCTTATATCTTTTGGGTTTAAATTTTGTTTCCTCCTTTTTTTCCCCTAAATCCTTTAAGAAAATCAGAAACTTGGTGGGGAAAGAGGGCAAAGGGTAAGCCGTAGAGAAAGAGATGACTAGCTTTATTTAAGCCACCAGATAATAAGAAGAAATAGTTAGGATTTTTATGTTTAATCTGATCTTAGTCTGAAGCATAGATTTTCTTAGAGCATGAATGCAGTCACTGAAGATTTTAGGAATGTGATTAAAATGTCAACCAAGTCCTTCCAACTCATGATGGTGAAAGTAATGGTTCTAAAAGAAGCAAAGAGCAGGTGCCAATCATTTCTACCTGAAATTTCTGCTGCTTGTTTAATGCACTGGGGCCCGTTCGAAAGTTGAGTCATAAAATATTGTGTAGGCACTTGTCACCCTATTTAAAAGTCTTCTAAAATCATTTCATTGCACTTTATAAATATTAGAAAACAAAGGCTTTTAATATTGCATATGCATTCACTGAGCCATTTTTCACCACCTAACATCATCTCTTTTGAATGTTAAAGAACAGGAATCCAAATGGCTTGAATGTATAATCTATGAAGGAAATACACAGTATGATATGAACTTGAGTAATGGCTTGAGAAAACTAGCCTAAAGAGCAGGGTTTGGTTCCCGGTGCTCCTGTTTACAGTCTGCTGATTTCCTTTGTTTCGGTATTCCACCAGTGCCTTCTTTCCACCTTTATCATCTGAAGCATGAATAGCAAGTTTTAAATTGTGTGTGATCTCAGAGGATCTCAAATCTGCTTACTCTTTGATGAGCTCAGGGGCTGAGAATTATATGCCCAGCTGGTAAGAGAGAAAGTAGACATAATACCCTTTCCCCATCCTCTACAACTCTCTGTAAAAGTAATTTTACTTGATGAACTAGTTAGGACAGCAGGCCATTGAGAAATCACTCTCATCAAAATGAACCTACCCCCTGCCACCACCACCCCTGCCACTCTTTTAAAAATAATTGGCTGTGTCAGGGCTAGTGTGTTTCACTTTTCTCCTTCTGGCTGAACAACTAAAATGTTTTTAAAGGGCTCTGCGGAGAAGGCAATGGCACCCCACTCCAGTACTCTTGTCTGGAAAATCCCATGGGCAGAGGAGCCTGGTAGGCTGCAATCCATGGGGTCTCTAAGAGTCGGACACGTCTGAGCGTCTTCCCTTTCACTTTTCACTTCCATGCATTGGAGAAAGAAATGGCAACCCCCTCCAGTGTCCTTGCCTGGAGAATCCCAGGGATGGGGGAGCCTGGTGGGCTGCCGTCTATGGGGCCACACGGGAGTTGGACACGACTGAAGTGACTTAGCAGTAGCAGCAGTAGTTAGAATGTCTTTGCTCTGATAGAATAAATTTTTTCACTGTGTAATACAGAGTATGAATTCATGGTGTTAATGGTCATTATATTGAAAAAATAGGAATGATTTCAGCACAGTTCTTAATACCTTTAGTAATCAAGCTGACCTTTAGCACCATGAGGAGACACCCAAGTTGAGTTCTTTGCCTGCTCTCACTAACTGGGAGATAAGAAAACTAAGTGTAAATGAGTAGAGATCAGGATACAGCAGTCCTAACTCAGAAGGTGGAACATATCCTCCTGTCCTTGCTTGCTGAATTTTGTGGTTACCTTTAGAGAATTTCAAGAGATGCTTCCTCCTGTTTTTATCCCTTCATTAGTCATTTGCTTCCATCCTTTTGTGGTTTCCTGACCAATGCAAGCTTTATTATTCAAGACAAAGGCAGTGTTGCTGTTTATTCTGTCTTTTCTTTATGGTGTCTAATGCTCTTTGTGGAAAGGAATGGTGTATGACCTTCTTTTAACCCTGAACAAATTCTGATTTCTTTATCCAGCCCCTGTAATGCTCCTTCTGTTCATTGCCTTTCCACTCCTCACCTGTGACAAACCTCACAACGCAATCCGCCTTAACCTCCATGACTTTCTTTCTCGGTCCTGCTTTGGGAGCTCTGTACCCCTTTGTGTCTGCAGCCACTTGAACAACAAACATCCTGACTGCCCGCCCCATGCCCTGCCCTTCCATCAGAGCCCAGCCCCTGCCTCTGCTGGGCCCTCTTTCATTGCTCCTCCCCCCTCCTCCCCACCGCCTCTGTCTTGTTTTCTCAGCTCTCTCTAACGTTTCCAAGGACACAATGATGTTTTCAGGGTCACAACTCTTAGGAGCCAAAAGAGCCATTTTCTTTCTCATTTTTCTCTCTCTGTCCTGTTATTTTGTAACACTAAATGGAGTGTGAATGAAACACAGAAATCATGTCAAGGTAAGAAAAGCTCTGCTCTGAAGATTAAGGAAACCAAAAAAAACACAAAAACATGGCACCACTTTCTCTAATCTCTGGATAGCTGATCAGTTCACTTTGCTTTTCTCAGCTTCACATAGACCTTTGCCCTGTATCCACATCCTGTTTCCAAGTGTGACAAAGTCTCGTTATCTCTTTTAAATTTTTAGAAAAATGCCAAAAATACATTCTTTTAATGAACAGAGGGAGTATTTCTCGTTATCTAATAGTTTTGGTTTTTATAACCATTGTAAAATGTATGCATCCAAACAAAAGACCCATATTGAGCCACTCTATTCTTTTGAATTACATGCATAATATTTAGCTATGACTCCTTTTATTCTGTACCTCCAAACTGTTTCCTAGGAGAAAAATCAGTGGGACCAAGGAAAGTATGGAAGGGAATCCTAACCAGTGTCTAAACCACATCTTGTCACATTTTCCTTGACCTGTAATGACCTCATGGTATCCTCTTTTACATGAAATCTAATGCTGAGCAGATTTTTTAAAATTCATGTTTAAAACTGGGTTGCAGTTACCAAATAAAAGAGTGTACCTGTACCCACAAGCTTCCACTCTACAAAGCTACAGAATGTTTGTTACATCCAGTCTGTCAAGAAGTATTTGGATTCAAATTACTAGTCCTCTGCAAATGATGGAAACTTATCAAATGATGTAAATGGTGCTGTGCCTCATTTGGCTCATAATTAGATTATGCTGACATTTTAATGTGCATACACAGGACATCTTAATAAAGACGTATTCCTGGGAGGAAAAATACTGTGATTTTAAATAAACAAAGACAACCATAGGATACTAGAGCCACAAGAAACATGGCAGGTACATGCTTATGAAAGGAAAAGCTAGAACACCTTGGGTCCTCATAAGAGCCTGTGATTACATGGGACTTGATGGAAGATTCTTCCATCTAGCAGCCAGGCAGTGCCTCTGATTGCAGAGCATCCGGCAGAGTGCCCAGAGGTGGCAGCTCCAGGCTCCGCATCAATCAACAAGACTGTATGAAGCACAGTGTGTGTCTGGAACTCTGCTGGGCACTCCATGAGAGAAGAATCACAAGACGTAATTTCCACTCACGTGAGGCTTGCAGTGAAAGTGGGGACACAAACATAGGAAAGCAATTCCTGAATGACATTTTGTTATGTAACAGCGAATAATTATCAGTATTTTAACATGCAAAATGTCGCAATTGATACAAATAATAGTTTAAATATAACTAGACAATTAGACCCATCATTTTTCATTCCATGTTCAGAACTGATATTTAATCAGAAGAATGTCTTGCATGAAACATCTTTTAATTATCAAAATCTCATTAGTTCTTACTGCAAGCTGTATGCAAAAAGAAAATTTTTCCTGATTAACTTCATTCCACATAAGCTTATAAGCATACTAGAAGAACCGTGCCTAAAAAGTCCCAACAGAAATTTTGACCAGTGGGGTTTCTGGGTTCATGTTGGTTTTTCAAGTGCTGACACCCTATATTATTACTGGAAATTCCCAGAAAACAGCAAAAATCTACCCGTCCTCATCTCTATCCAAGACTTTTACATAAATCTCACTTTCCTTTGTGTAACAGTCTCTGTTGATAATTGACTTCTTGCTGTTTCCATTAGTTGGATTTTTTTAAATTGAAAGCAGAGGAAAATACCCACCGTTGTGTAATGAGATAAGCCATGCTATTTTTAAGTTTTCCCTTCTCTGTCTTTTTTCCATAAATCTCATGAAAGAGGGACTTTAATTTTCTTTGCAGTCACAAGATGAAAGGTTTGTCTCGGTTTGTCTGCGAACATTCTAAATGTTGGGCTCCGTACACCATTTCTGACTTTGAGGGGAAAAGACTATTTCTAAAGATCGTTCCTGCCTTCTGCCCTCCCATCTCCTCCTGCCACTTGTTCTCTATATGTGTTTACATCATTGTTTCAACCACATATTTCTAATATAATAGGAGACAGTTTGTAATGTCCTACTTACCCCAAGACTATCTAGGGTGACTTTGCATGCCATTTGCCTGGGAGAGCCCTGCTCTGTGTTGTCCTGGTATAATTAATAGGTCCCTTTAACACTGCAGATTGTCCGCACTGAATGATAAATTATATGACTTTCCTTTACTACATAGTCTGTTAAAGAGAGAGACATCATTACTGTCCAAGGAAAGCATATATCTAAATATACAGGCTGTGAATACAAATTTTAAAGCCTAATCAGATAAATAATTTCTTTTAAACTGATTTATTTGGCTCCCTGAATTTTTGTCCATACATCTTTTATCCCTAATTTGAGGTAAAGATGTATGTAGTGACTTGTCTTGGTAGCCAAACACCCAGAGAACTCCATCCATACCCAGAAAACTGTGCAAATGTACAAGTCCAGACCATGGCAAACTAAGCAGAAAAAGTAGGTGGTGAGGCTTCACTAGTCTAAGTGAAGAGAACTTCTCATTCTTATCACAGAGAATAAATCAGATTCATCATGGCAATAATCACAGGACCAAAAAAAGAGTTAACTTTGTCTGTCTTTCTGCTCCTAAGACAGATTGTACTCACATAACTGCAGAAAATTGGCCGTACTGGCTCCTCTTTTTAATGCAAGGGAATACAAAGTGCTTCCCAAAGAAATGAGTGTGGCTCACTTTGGAATCTTACAAAATAAGATTGTAATCATGCCAAGGAGCTTGATAATTTAGGACTGAGGACCATGTCCTGCTGCTTCATTTTTCACTAATCCAGACTTATTTTAGAGTTTGTCCCCTCGCTCATGGGGCCATTTCTTGAACACACTCCACACTGCAATCTCAGAAGCTGGAGCAGGCAAGCCAGTGAAAACAAAAAGAGACAGAGAAGAAAACCCCTTGTTCCCTGAAACTCTTCCCTCATGATTCTGTCCCTTAGTAGGAACCCAAGGTGAATTATGACTGAAGTTGTTCAAACTTTTTCTCTTCACATTGAACCTTGGTTATTATAAATAAACTATTTATGAGGTACAACATGTCCACACTCCTTTGCAGTAAGACATCACTCAAACGCAGGATTGTAAAAAAGTGAGGAATCCATATAGTATAATGTGCCTTCTGGTAGGACCTCCTTAGAATGGAAATTCCTCTGGAATTTCTTCAAAATGAGCTCACACAATCAATTTTTCTTTTGAGAAATGAGGAAGCATTAATCTGTAATAAGCAATGAGTTTTGTGCTGAAGGTAGCAATCAAGGGCAACCACAGGCCAGTTAAATAGCATAATGAAGGAAGGCTACAAGACTGTTTTTAGTACTCTATTTGAAATGAAATGATAATTCATAGCTGATCAAAAATGGACCATTGTGTTTTTCATATCTATGGCTTTTATCCTGCACTTTTGTTGTTCATTGTGGAGTTTTTTTGGGCTTATAATGCACATGTAATTCATAACATCTTAAATGGGTGGTTGTATTTCTAAACCTTCTTCTTTTTTTCTGCTGCTTTTTCCTTGTTATTAGTGAGCAAGGGTTGTAGTTAGCACTGACTCCCATCCTAATGGCAGAGCCATTTGGAAAGCTGGGGTAGGGTAAAAATATTATTCACTGCAGCAAATCACTTAAGAGCCTAAATGGAAACCAGTGCTGTGAACCTCAGCACACAAGGCAGACGCACAAGATGTGCTGAGCTCGGAGCCAGAGCGCCACAGCCATGCAAGTGCTTCTGCTTGAGACTTCTCGTCTCCAGTCTCCTCTGCCCTTGTGACTAAATATTCAATATAGTCCAACTGGAAACACCAACAGTTTAGGAAAGCTTTAGATAAAGTGATGGCTTCCATAGCAGCAGGCAGCTATTCAGTAATCATAAACAACTACCTTGGTTTCTAGAACACCCACATGTCTGAACACAGCTAGATCAAGCCCTGGCCACATATGCTTGGACATTGCTGATGTCCAGTGGCCTGTGAGTAGTCCAGTACTACCCACAAATGTTCTCTGGAACACTACCTTATTTTAGTGAAAAATCAAAATAGGATGATATGTAAATATTTGGACACTTTTACCAGTGACTTTAACATTAGAATCATAAAAAGACCAGAAAAAATTCATAACATCATCATTTAAAATATCCTCTATTGTGACTTTCTTGGCAGTGCAGTGGTTAGCACTCTATGCTTCCCATGCAGGGCATGCAGGTTCGATCCCTGGTCAGGGAACTATGATCTCATATGTCATACAGCACAGTCAGAAATAAAATAAAATTTAAAAAGAAAAAAAACACTCCATGGGAGAAATGAGCATTAAAAAATGTCCGCAACTGTACAATGAAGGTTAATTTCCTGTACCTTGTTCAGGAAAATCATTATTGCTGTCTTTAATATAATTTGTTATGGTTTAATCTGTGAAAAAAAATTGCCTTTCAGCTGGAGTTTCTGATATATCACATTGTGCGTCACTTTGCAGTTAGAGTATGTTGGTAAAGGAGTCAGTAAATCCAGTTAAGTGTGCTTGCTGTTTTTCATATGTATATTTTATTTTGGAAATCTAATTTCAAAAATAATATTTTTCAGTAACTTTGTAAATAACTATGGTATTATATTTCTAACAGGTTCCTTTTAATAGAGAAAGAAATAGCTAAGTAATAATGATAGTGAAATAAAAGTTAGGTTGGAGGCATGTTTTTCCCCTGTATTTTAGAAATTAGATTCAATCTGATAGCTTATAAATTCATTTAATTCACTAGTTTAAAACTTAATGCTCTGGGACTCAGGCAGAGGATAAAAGGGGATGGAAATTCGAGAAGTAAATTCTAAAATCAGTCCTTGATTGAGAGTTAGTTTGTCAGAGCATTTTGGTGGTAGCGCAAGTTGACAGTGTAACCCAAAGTACTTTCATGATTAAAAATGAGACCATCGGGGCTGCAGTAGACTGAGCGTAATTGCTGGATGGCAAGTAGGTCCTAGTGAGATCAGGATAGTATAAAGATTATGATGTCACTTTTACAACTAATGGAGGTGTTTAGAAGGGCACAGTCTTCCATCCCTGTTAGAGCTCCATCTTTATGATTAAAGAAATTTCTCAATTCATAATCCTAAGCAGTTACACTAAACAGGGAGATTTAAAATTAAAAAAAAGTAGTTTTGCTGGAGAGCTTATTTCCTGTGAAAATGCAGATTGCCTAGCAGGGAGGTTCATTCTCCCCACAGCAAGTGAGACTAGCTGTGCAGGGTACCCTGGGGAAGCCTTGTCATCGCCCTCAAGAGGTTTATATTTCATTTTCAGTGTTGAATAGTGAAGCAAACAAAGCTCAGTAAGAAAGCAATCAGAACTTGGTCTTCTAATTTTTTAAGTTTAATGATAAAATACCCATTTTTTCCATAGTATTTCATATGCACATTATAGAATATATATAGTATTTTACACTCATGTTCCTAAACTTTTATGTTATATGTAACATGTTATGGTATCATAGTTCTCATGAAGGATCCCTATTGCTAAAATAAACCAATTTTATTCAACTATTTATATATAACTTACTATCCAAATAATTATAAGGATCAAAATATTTGGACTGGTGTACATAAATCAGCATAATTATTTATTGAAGTTTTCACTTTCCATTTTGATATTTGATGACACAATATCATAATGTGATTTCAAAGATATGTGCATATTTTGGGTTCTGGATTGACTTTACTTTCAAATCAGCATTCTTATCATCAGAATCAAAGCTTAATCTTTGGAAATGGTGATCTTTTTTTTCCATTCTGATCTAAAAGAATTCAGGCATTTTCCTGCATGTGAAAGAGATACATTTATAGATGTATTCATATACATAAAACAGGGTAAATCTGTCCATTAACTCCATGGATTTTAGAGAAAAAATCATGAAACACCAGAAAAAGATTGAGGGTGAGTTCTAACTGCAACCAAAAAAAAAAAAGATGAATTTTTAAATGCCATAAATGAATTTCAATTTTAATTTCCCATCCAGAACAAGTGCCACCAAGGACCAGTTTTCGAATGGATTCTTCTGGCAAGTATTCTTCAGTACTCACAGTCCTGTGAATGAAACGTCTTCCATTTTGTGTAACAAATCATTCTTCTGAGTAGTATCAGTTTTTTAGTACATAATCACCATGCTAATTTCACTCACCCACATAAGCATATATTTAAGGTAGAGGGCAATGCTCACCAAATTTGACCTATATGGCAGCCAAGGAAACAAACAAAAGTCAAAGGAAAACAATCATTTATTCATTAAGTTCTTTCATAAAATGCTTTAGTAAAAGACTAGATTAAAACACCAGGTACTATCAGATTGACTAAATCATGCTCTCCAGTTGAGAAGCTTCTAGACACTTGTTGCTACTAGGTGCTTGAAATCTGAGTTTGGATGTCCTGTGAGAAGTGTGTAAGATCCACAATGAATTTCAAAAACTTAGTACCAAAAAAAAGAAAAAAAAATGTATGATATCTCACTAATTATTATGTTAGTGCTTAAATAGTATTTTGGATATGTTAGGTTAAGCATATTATTAAAATTGTATGTTTCTTTTTGCTTTCTAAACCATGGCTACTAGAATTAAATTACCTATGTAGCTTGCCTTTTGTTTACATTGAACAGCACTGGACTAGATAATTGAAATAAGCTAGAGTATCTGAAAAGATTTGCAGTTTAGACATTTCCATAGAACTTACTAGAAATTACTTTACTTAAAAATTACTAGAAATTTTGCTAATGTAGAATGAAATTATTTTCACATCAGTTAAATACTGATAACCGTTTATTTTTTTTAAACCATGCCAGTTACAAAGTGCTACATTTTGGTAGTATTTTAAGTTAGAATAGAATAGTTTGAAGCTTAAGAGCTTTTAGTAATAATTAAATTACTTAAATATTTTTGACCTAATTATTCTGAAAAAATATTTATTAATTTGGTTTAGGCTGAAATATTTAATTTTATGGAAATAAAGGAAGAAAAGGAAGATTTAGATCTTCTTACTCGTAAGAAGTACTTTGAACAGCTATTTAGACCACTAGATTTAAAGCCAGAATACTGAAACAATTGTAGAAAAGAATGTTTCATAATAATAGTACTATCTCAGGGCTATGGGCTCACAACATACATCTCTAGAGTGTGTCTATGATGACAGCTCATTACCCATCTCAGCATGTTCTAACACCCCCCCCCCCTTGGAGAATATATGTGCTTGAGATCATTTCACTCTATAAGTTTCCATGTCATTTTTTTGGATTTGTAGAAAATATGGAAGATATTGCTCAGCATTTTGTCCTCAGATAATGTATAAACTATTTGGTTTAGCTGTGTCTGAAATTTTTTAAGATATAATTATATATATTATAAATTAAACATAATATATATATATAATATATACTTTATACCAACTATAAAATCTTTGTAGTTTTTAAGAGTATCTTAGAACCAGAGGGAAAATGAGACCTAGTAATTACAGGTGCAAAATGAAGGCAAGATTTAATTTGAGATTCTGAATCTTAGCTTATGGCCACAACAAGCACATTTTCTGCATTTCTCAGCTTCTGAATATACTATATTTAAAGCCAAAAGAAGAAAGAGAAGAACTATGTTTATGTAATAACTTAGATAACCTTGATATATGAACAAAATGATTCCAAAATATATATTATTTGAAAGAGGAAAGTTTTAATATAGTTTGAGTGTATTATACTACCATGCAATCCAGATTTTCAGGTTAAGAACCAATCCAAATATTTTGTTAAGTGTCCACACAAGTTAGGAAACTATTCTGGAAAATTATGACTCCAACCAGAATACATAGATCTATACTATTTCTCATATTTATAAAATGTTCTTTATCAAGTTATTTGTCATGATTTTGACTTGGATCTGTTTATTATAATTGTAAGGTATTTTGCTAACTTTAACTGCATAAGATGCCTAGGCAAAATTAGTGGTAGGAAGTCCTAATGTAATTAGGAAGCTAAGTGAAATCTCAATAGTAGAATAGTGTTGTGTTTTATCAGGTTCACTAGATTGGAATCAATTAAATTTAAGACACATTTATTTAGCAACTCGTGCAGGCTATTCATAGTGGAATTTTATAAACAAACAGAGATAATTATGCCATCACCAGGGTAGAATGTTAACAAGAAACAGTGAATCCATAGTCGGGACCTTTGAGTGGACAGCTCCACCCAAAGACAAGAAAACCAGGATATGGAGTATCACAGAAATCAAGACTAGAAATTCTTCTGAAAGGAGATCTTTTCTTGTTTAGAAACAAAAGAAATCAAGGATCATAAAGGGTGTGTCAACAGCATTAAGTGAGACGTAGAAATCAAGCAGAATGAGCAAAGAAAAAATGGCCATTGGATTTGATCATTAGGATGTCATCAGTGACCTTAGAGCAGTTCAGTAATGCCAAGAGCACAGAAACCAGACTGGCAGGAGTAAGTCCGAGAAGAAAGAGATAAGGCTTGCGTCCAAGAGAGCAAAGGATAGGGAGAGCAGGGGAGTATTTAGGATGGGAAAATCTGACTTAATTTGAAAACTCTGGCTATTTGAAGAGAACCATATGAAGAATGGGAGATGGCTTCTACTATGGCTAAACCATGTCTGGCCATGTTCATATCACCAAGGCTTATAAAGAGAAAAAAGTGGAGAGAAGTGATTCTTTTAAGGTAGATATGTATTAGTTATTGATCTGGTACTGTTAGATTTGAGCAATAAAAGTTATTCAATTCCTGTTTAACTTATTCTGTATCTGGAGTTCTTTGGAAATCACCTTTGATTCTTTCCTAGTACTATCTTTCCTAGATTTCTTTATGAGGAAAAGCCAAAAAAAAAAATTTTTTTTTCCAGTAGAAAAAAATATTTAATGAAATCATTCTCTGTGCCAGACTGTGGTAATAAGCCCATGGTGCTTATGTTTAATTAAAACATGAAAGGGGATTCAAGTACCAGAATTTAATTGACATGTTTACAGCAGCATCCCATGTGCCAAATTAATCCATAAAAATGCCATTCTTTGCATTTTTGAAGCTTGAATACATTCACAGAATTAATCAGTTGTGTTCAGTCGCCCATCCTTTTCCCTGAAACTGTGCATAAAGCCATGTCTTTCAGAAGCTAGACCAAGGGTATATATAGCATGTGAAGTCTTCCTGGAGTCTTAATGCAAAATAAGAATCAGCTTTTGAAATGATGCTTTTCTTTATTATGACAGAGGTTGCCTTGCTACCTGGATGTAGTTTTTTCAATATTAGTGAGATCTCAGGATTAATCAGTAGTTGTAAATTCCATCCCCATAGCTTGTCCCAGAGGTCATGCAAAGTCCCACCTGGGACAAGGATCTTCAGATGTTTTATTTCATAATGCCTGAGGATCCCAAGACCCACCTCTAAAGAACCAGCAACACTGGCCATGGCTAGCCGTTGAACACCAGCATCCAAAAAGTTTTCTGACTCTTTTAGTCCATTTCTTCACAACCACTGCCTCATCTTGAGTTGCACCAAGCCATGCCTGAGAGCACCTCTGATGGTTTTTCAAACAGAAAAAAGAAGAAGAAAAAGAAGAAAAAAAAGAGTGCAAGTACAGAAAAAATAAGGCAGAAAAGAAAGAAAAAAAGAATGTTGGTGGGGGCATGACTGAGTGGCATCGAGTGACCCAGGTCCCACTGAATGTTCACCCAACCCCCTCATCTAACAACCTACTAGGTACGTGGTTCATAAGCCGACTGGAGAGAGAAGTGAGGATTGTGAAACAGTGGGATGAAGACTGGCCCTTGAATTTCTTTGCTCTAAGTCCTTACACTGACAGGGGAAGAGATAAAGCATATTACAGTCGTTTTAAACATGTCATCACACCAGAAGAGCAACTGAAGAAAAGTATCAGAAACATCATAATCTTTCAAGAGAGCTAACGAAGTAGGGAGAAAGAGAAACATTTCAAGCTTTGTGCATGTAATTTTAGTTACTTTCTAAAGCCAGGCTCAAATGGTAGGGGGAAGGAAGGAGAAACCAAAGAAAAATTGTCTTTCTGAAAACTCATTTTCCTTACACACACACAAACACACACACACACAAAATGCTTTTGCCTTAAGGCACGATCTATCATTTAAACTTTTTTATCCAGTTGACTATTTCTCTTAGGTTTCCATGCCCTGCAGCCTCCGAGTCTGTGTTCCAAAATTAACAAAAAAATAAAAAATAAATCACATCTGTGGCAGACTTCTTTAATGGGTCTCTCTTTGCCTCTCTCTATGCGTACATGTACCATGAAACTAGCCATCTCGGCCTGGAAGAATGGAAGGTGAAGATGACATGGTTGGCGTGTTTTGCCCCATGTTTGAAATCAGAGCAGTCAGAGCAATAGTCCAAGGATCGCAGTGTCACCAAAGTGCACACAAAGAACAGGGGAAAGAAAATATGTGCTCTGCTTACTTCTTCGGAGTTAAATAAAACTAGCAAACATCTGTATTTTTCTCCTAATTAAAAAAGAGTCCTGAATCGTTCATTAAGGAAAAGCTTTCCAATTCCCCCAGGAATCACAGGATTCTCTGACACAAGACAATTTCCATGTACATTGGCACATCTCAAGATTCCATTACTGGGACTGTTACAATTTCAGCATTTCCTTGGGGGGAAGTTACACTTAGCAAATAAAATGGATCACACAGTAAACTCCTTTCAGAGCTCCTCATGCAATATGGATTGGTGCTGAAGCCACTGGAGGAACAATTTCTCACCATACTCAGCAGCGATGCAAAAATGAGAATATCTACAATTAGATGGCAGGTTCTGGTTAAACACATGCTAGGTCTGTTGTTTTAAGTGACAAAAGTATATCATGCTCTCTTTGTAATTTATATATATGCATATATGGTCTAGAGTCCACTAAGCCTAAAGTAACCTAGGGAAGAGATTGATGTGACCAGTCATACCATAACCAAAATTTAGAGGTTTGAACAGTGATTGGGCATCATCTGTCATCTCCGTTTGCCTTTCTGTCTCCCTTGGGAAGAGTACAGCTACCTGCTGTGGTTTTGCAGGGCTGCTCCACCTGCTCCAGAGTCCTGAAGTTTTAGCACACTCCCCAGTATGTGATTTCATGTATGATGTTCTAGACCTCAGGATAAACTGAGCTCAAAAGTCAACTGAGACGCGTAGGGTATAGGGCAAAGGTTTCATTTTCCTTTTACCACATGAGTCTAATTAACTGTTTAATAGGAACTGAATTCTGCTAAGTTGTCTTATCTTTAAAATATGAATGATTATACAGTTCATAAAGGATGACTAATGGATGTGGAAATGTAGTTGGTTATAACTCGAGTTTTATATTCATCATTGACTGGGAAAGCCTTTGGTTCTACATGCATCTGTCCATAAAAGGATGTGAAAGTCATAGTCTTGGATGATAGATACATATGTACATAGGTGCCTGATTCAGCTTTTCTTTCCCCTTGAGAGCACTAGACACACGCATATGCCAAAATTTCAGAAGTGAGTGACTTGCCTTCCTCGTATCACTGGGAAATCACAGCCGGGGGGAGGCACAAAGGCAAGCCCCATATCATTGTACTTTGTTTCCTGTCTCACTTCAGCTTCACTTACTATAGACTCTAGAAAAGGTTTATCAGGCCATCACCAACTATGACTATGACCGTACATCCAAATGACTAAGACATAGCTTCCTGTCCCATGAGGAGTCTCATCTGAAGTCCCATCCCAATTTCCAAAACCATCCTGATTAAATAATAAGAATTTAACATTTAACTGAATAATTGCTTCTGTCAGTTTTAATACCTCCTTTAAACCATTAAGGTCCAGAGATCACAAATACTTCTTAAGCAAAGGATGGCATTGATAAGTATTCCCCAAAGTTGCTGATTATTGATTAACATCCTAACAGTGATTTTGAAAGTGTGCACAACCCAGTCGTGATTGAGACATTTGCCCCTGAAGAAGATTCAAAGGGCCAAGGGCAAGGGAGAAGCTTAAATCCTATTTAAATCATATGCTCCTTTAAAAGTCAAAAGATTTCTTATGGTTTTAGCTTATTTATTCTAGAATTGAAAATGACATTCAGAGGAATTTCTCAGCTTTTTTTTTAAGTACATTTCCGTTCTTTCGGCTAACTACAGAAAAGTATCCCTCATCAACTTTATTTTGAATGTGTTTATGAAGTCAGCAGTCAATCTACTAGTGGCTTCCACATTTTAAATTGTTTGAGGAATAAGAGTTCACTTAGACTCTCATAAATTTCTAGTAATAAGTTATAAGAAACCTAAAGGAGCTTTTCAGGAAATTAAAACTTCACTCAAACCTCAATAGAGAACAGTTTCAATTTTATGTTTTCTAACTTTAACAATTTTAAAAGAAACAAGTTCTATTAGGTGTAAGTTTATACCCCCCAGCATGCAAGTGTGTGTGCGTGCACGCGCACACACACACACACACACGCACACTCAATGGGACACATCAAATCATAAACAGCTATTAGTAAATTACTAGACTATCCTTTACCAGGTAGTTCCAGGGTGTCTCCATCTGTTCTCTCATACTTCTAAAACAATCATCCTAGTCAGAGTAACATCCCTAAAGTGGCAGCCAATTTTCGAGGGCAATCTCAATGATTTCAGGAAAATAAAGAATTACAGAGGCATTGATTTTCTTTTTTCCGACTCAGAAAATGTGTGTGCTCTTTCTGCCTATGGCAATATGCTAGTAATGTCCTTGGCTGGTCACTGTTAATCCAGAGACTACCTAATTTTGGAATGCATACTTTTTTGTCACCATATATATATATACATTTTTTTTTTAATTTCTATGCTCGTCACTGACTCTTAACAGCACTCTCATTAATCACATCCACAAAATTAATTTATCATTGGTGTGTCTAGTTCCTCAGGGGGTGGGGAAAAGGCAGGATTCATTACTCAATGGGATCTCCTTTATGCCAGGTCCAGATTATAAGGAGCTGGATGTTCACCTTCGCAGGATGGAGTCTGGATTTGGCTTCAGAATCCTCGGGGGAGATGAGCCTGGACAGCCTGTGAGTTGATCTTTATTTCTACACTTTGGGTTATATTGTATATGTATGGCTGAGATGAAATATCATTCAGTGTGATACGAAAAAGAAAGTCGTTTAGGACTCACATAAAAATTTCTGAGGTTTGTGTTTCTTGCTATTTAAGTTTCCAAAACTTGCCAGTGTTTCCATGCCACTATATCATCATACATCAATGCACATTTCATTAAGAGAGAGACATTACTCTTTTTTAGAATGGATTGGATTCCTCTTGAATATTTCAGTTATTTAATTGTATTGGATCCCCAGTCTCTTTGGGCAGCAGCTCACAGATAAACATGCAATATGACAGAAGATATATGTGAGGAGATGACTCAGAGCCACAGAACTGTGTATGTTTTCAATCAGAACTACAGGGGAGAGAAAACATGGGGATCAACATAAGTTAAATTAAATTCAACACTGCAGTCTCACCAGATTTGAATTAGGTGATTACAGTTAGAGGATGTTCACGAACTCAGCTTCAGTTGGCACAATATTGGGGTATTTGGAAAGGGCTCTGAAGAAATTCTGTATAAATACATCTGAGTGAAAACATAAAATAACAGTGTTCATTAATATACAGAAAAAAAAAAACCAACAAAGCTAGACTTCTGAACATATATTGAAATAACAGCCATAAAACACTCATTGTGTTTTATGATACAAAGGATGTACCTTAAATAGTACCTAGTATGACTAAGTTGGGCTTCCCTAGTGACTCAGACGGTAAAGAATCTGCTTGCAATGCAGGAGATCTGGTTTCAACCCCTGGATTGGGAAGATCCCTTGCAGAAGAGAATGCCTACCCACTCCAGTATTCTTGCCTGGAGAATCCCATGGACAGAGGAGCCTGGGGGGCTACAGTTCACAGGGTTGCAAAGAGTCGGACATGACCAAACAACTAATACACACACAGAAGACTGAGTCAGGTTCATAAAAGTTTCATAATTGGTCTTTAGGCCCCGAAATACAATCAGGTCCTTTCCTATATACAAATGCAAGTAAAAGATTAAACTGCAAAATAAATGTAAGGGGAAGTAACAAAATTCAAGTTCTCATAATGCTTACTTCAATACAGTCTTTGAGATACACAATTCTTTCTTCTTACTTTGCTGGACACTCCTACCCCTATAAGCTCATGCTTGTCTGCTTTGTGGGTAAACTAGCACCATGTTCACAGCACCGTATAGCCTTCACACATCTCCCCCTCTTGAGAGGTAGAAGGGATTGCATGACTAAGTCACAGGGAAGGCATAGCATCAGCTGGTTTAAGAAGGGAAAGGCCTAGTTGAACTTAGCCTGGCACAAAAGCAGTAACAACAGAAGAGATGGAATTGTTACCCAAATGAAACACATATTGCTCAGAATGAAGCTCAGGTGTGTGAGTGCAGTATGCGCCACCCAGCCTCAGGACAGCTTTCTACTGGGTGAGAAGACAGGATATCAGGTTCCCAACCCTTCTGAACATTCACTTTGTGCTCCTTGTCCTTTCTCCCCTCCAGTGGGCAGGCATCCAGTATTTATGATAAGCCTCCTCAAATTACAAGTTTTGCTGATCATCCTTATTGCATTTATTTTGGATTTACTCTGGTTTATTCTTTCATTTGAATAATTTAAAACACAATCAGGCTGCAAGTTACAATTTTACAGTTAAACCATAAAGTAGAAGCCTAAATCTCCCTGTTGCATTTAAAGCCAGAATGTAATGTCTTGAAGGCCAGAATGTTGCACCTCTGAAAGCCCATGTCAGGAAAGGTGAATCTCCCATAAAGATCCCCCGTGTGCCTTTTCTTCCTGCTCTCCTTCACTGTAAGTCCAGAGATAACATGCAACCGAAATGCACTAGCCTCAGTTAGTTGCTATTGTGCTACAAAGGGAAAGGCGTGTGAGGCGACTTGGTCCCGAACCACAGGAGGTCTCATAAATTATATCAGACGGGTTTCTGCCTCCATGTAGATGAAATGGTATTGACATCTCATGGTGCACATTAAACACGACAGCACGGCTTTCAGCAAATAATGAACAGCAGGACCCCAGCTCAAACAAAGTGTATGGCCTTTTTTCCTGCAAGAGGAAATACTTTTCACAGTTAAATAACAATAGAAATAGAAAGAAATAAAAAATTGCCACAAAGGAATGAAAATGAGATTTCCAGCTGTGATCTGAAAAGAGATGGGAAGGCATCAAGATGAAAAGGCTTGGAAAACACTGCAGTGGAGAAAGGCCTGTGTGGAGAAAAACTGTGCATGGAAAGAGAGAGCCGATGATAGACGTAGGCCTTGGCATGAGGGTCCAGTGCAAACTTGTGAAAGAGTTTCAGAAAGCAAGAGCCTGAAATCTGCTTGCCACCTTGTCAAGTTGCCCTGGGCTATGATTACTGCAGGTCAGACTTGCTGGGTTTAGACTGACATTAGGTAGAATTGGGAAAGAATTAAAGCCTAATTCAAAGGACTGCCAAGGTGGTTTGGGCTTTGTTTGTTTCTTAGTTTTTGTTCTCTTTGTGTGTGTGTGTGTGTTAGTTTTCTCCCTGGCTTACGGGGATATCAGCCACTTGAATGTGAATTGCTATTATTTCATATCAAATACTTCATTTTGTTCTGTGCCCTTACAGCCTATAAGACAAAGTAGACCTGTTGAGGTTTTGCTTCTTTTGCTTTTTTAGAGAAGACTGTTGAAAAAATAAGGCCAGATCAGTTGTTTGGAGAATGGGCGGGGGCGGGGGTGGGGGGGAAGGTTGGGAAAGAAGAGAGGCTTTCTTGATCTGTTTTTCCGCAGAGTTGTTTCTTCAGGGCCAAAGCAAGAGAGACAGGATAAAGAACTCTCTCAAGGCCAGTGAGAAAGCTAATGAGTGGGGCTGAAGTGTCCTCAGAGGTTGAAGGATCCAGTGAGGTCGGAGGGAGGTGAAGAGTGGAGTGTTTGCTGGGAAGGCTCACTAACCAGTGGAGCCAGGGGTCACCAAGGCCAGAAGGAAAATATAAGCCTATATTAGGTTAGCGAGCCCTGACCATGCACTCAGCAGACCTGGAAAGTGACCAGTGTGATGGGGCAGGAGGCTCAAGCCAGACACCGGAGGGAAGGCCCTTCGGTGAACACAGAACATGACCAGTGTATCACTCTGTGGCCACCAGACCAAATGAGAACACTCAGAACCTTATTGCTCAGAGTGTGTCAGATTTAGAGACCAGAGGCACCCAGCACCTCTTGGGAGCTTGGTAGGCATGCGGAATCTCAGGTTCCACTTCAGGCCTATAGAATCAGGCTGTCAGTGTACGTGCAGAATTCTAACAAGTTCACGGTGTGATTCATGTGCACAGTAAAGTTTGAGAACTACTGATTTAAAGGATCAGATAGTCTGACGTATGTTTTCAAGAACTTAGATGAACATAAGAATATATATATATATATATATATATATATATATATATTTATGGAAGTCAATATGAGTTACAGTGCAAGAAGGAATCATAGATTATCTAGTCCCTGCAGTTCCAGTGGCAGATAGGAAATAAACTACTCAAATGTGTCAAGTGTACAAAGCATATTTGAATTAAAGGAAAAAAAAAGTGGGTTATTTTCTTTCCTGAATAGATGCACAGAGCAATCTGTGAAACGAAGGACACGAAGGTGCAAATTGGCCAAAGCCTAAAGGACACCAGCAGTGAGAGCCAGAAGCAAAGACAGCATAGGTGGTCAGCCTGTTCCCAGCAAAGGCAGCAGCTCCTGAAGGAAGGAGCGAGTGTGGCTCCTGTATATGACTCATGGATGAGCAGCCCTAATGCCACTCCAGTCCCCATGCTCAGCTCAGCTCAAGCTTGTTTCTTAACCATAGCAACTTTTTTTTTTGAAACAAGTTAGGATGGATTATACAATCTAATTATACAATAATATATATGCATATAATAATTATGCAATATATATAATAAGCTATGTTGAAGTATTATGTTGAATACACTATAAGTGAATTTGTAAGATTTGGTGGAACAAACCGAAGATAGAAGATTAAACCTTCAAGTTTAAAAAAAAAGTGTGTCCAGTGAACTTCAGTCTTTGCTCAGATGTCAGCTTCTCAATGAGTCCTGCTCTAATCTGCCCTAACACCACCTCAGCCACAAAGTTGACACCCACCCAACATCCTACCTTGGTGTATTTTTTTCCACAGCACATGCCTACTAACACACAACATACTTTTTATGTTTCTTTACTGTCTGACTACTGGAATGACTCTTTAGGATGGGGATTTTTGTTTATCGTTCACTGAAGAGTTCCTAGCACCTAGAAGCATCCCTAGACTCCATGAATATTTGCTAGATAAATGAATTACTTAGTGAGGAGAGTACTTCATATCACAGCAAGCAAATAGAAAAAACAGATGTTTTACTGGGATTCTCTGTTTAATGGATGCTATTAAACTAGTCATACAGAAGATAACTTCAAGAGTATTTCTTTGCTGTTTTCCAACAGCGGGAGAGGTATGAGAATTTTCCGATGTGAAATTTTGCTTTTGCTATTTTTGTAGAGGGCCCAATTGCAATGTTAGCTCTTAGTTGTAACCTGTATTTTTAACTCCTTTTCATGAGTTAAAATCAAAGTTACAGCTGAATGGTGGTAATTAAGCTAAGAATTTCATTAGCCATTTTTTCTCTATTCCTAGCTGTAAGCTCTCCCACTGAGGCACACGGGAAAGTTAAAGGTTGAAGCATTTTCTTTGGGCTAACCCAGCCAAATGCAGCTCTTCACAGGGCAGTGGAAAAACATAAACATTCATTTCACTGGTTTGCACAAAGCACTTACTAAATCTTTGAAGTGCTCCATAGTGGTTTGAGTCTTTTGAAGAATAGATTGGACCATCTTTAGAAAGAAACTCATAAATTCAGGCTGGCATGATGATAAGGGAAAATGGAAAATATCAGAAGCCTGCCTGACTGCTGGCCTACAGCAAATGGGCACAGCCCAGTCAATCCAAAGCCAGAGATTGGATTCCCATGACAGCAATAATTAATCAATCATCAGAGCACCAATATTCAACATGGGAGCAAACCTACTCCCCACTTCCCTATTCCCATCCCCCGGGAATAGGGAAAAAATAGCCGTGGTGGGGTGGGGCGGGGAGAGGGTGGATTTTCATTCCTATTCAGTGAACCAAGAATATGAAGTCCTCAGGAGAAAAAGAAAACTCTCTAGACCATAATTTCGCACATTAACTGAGAAGGCCTGGACATTCAAATCTGGTGGCTGTGTTGACAGACCACACTGAGCAGTGTGACCAAGTAGGAAGACAAACCTGAAGACATGTAAGCCTGCTCGTCACAATGGACCAACTGCAGATTAACTGGAATCCACAGATTTGAGATTTGAGAGAAATTAGTGCCTGAAAAAAATCAATCTGTGAACAAAGGGTCATTTTATAAAGACTTAAAATACAACCTAGAATATAGCCTCTCTAATAGTATCAGACTAATGATAGCCACTGCTTTCAGATGCTGTGAGCCTAAGCCGCTTGGCAAAAGAAAATCTACTCCTTTGAACTCTATTGTCCATGAGTTGGAAAAATTGTAGATTTAAGAGCAAAACTAAAATATTTAGTGCTATTGTCTTTCCTCTGTGACAGGAAAAAAAAAAAAAAGCCTTGCTAATGGACACTAATTGGAGTGTTTCTAATGGGAAGTAAGAAAACTTACCCTGTTGTGCCTTTCATTGCAATCCCCTATTCAGGGATTTATGACAGTATGCACGTTTCCCAAATGAGTACCTCCAAACTTCCTGGTATAGTTGTCATTAAACAGCAGAGCATTGCAGGCAGCAGGCAGAACTGGGGACATCCTTTGTGTAGGGATGTGCTCCTAGAAAATATTCAAAGAAACAGCAAAAACCTGGAGGAGATTTTTTTTTTTTTTGCACATTTCAGTATGCAGGATCTTCAGTCTGCATTGCAGCATATGAACTCTTGTTTGCAGCATGTGGGATCTAGTTCCCTGACCAGGGATCGAATCCAGGCCCCCTGCACTGGGAGCTCAGAGTCTCAGCCACTGAATCACCACAGAAGTCCCTGGAGAAGATTTGACTGAGTTTTTAAAGTAGATAAACTGTTCAACTGAGAGACATTATTTTGGGGGGCTCCAAAATCACTGCAGATGGTGACTGCAGCCATGAAATTAAAATGTGCTTCCTCCTTGGAAGGAAAGTTATGACCAACCTAGATAGCATATTCAAAAGCAGAGATATTACTTTGCCAACAAAGGTCCATCTAGTCAAGGCTATGCTTTTTCCAGTGGTCATGTATGGACGTGAGAGTTGGACTGTGAAGAAAGCTGAGCGCCAAAGAATTGATGCTTCTGAACTGTGGTGTTGGAGAAGACTCTTGAGAGTCCCTTGGACTGCAAGGAGATCCAACCAGTCAATCCTAAAGGAAATCAGTCCTGAATATTCATTGGAAGGACTGATGTTGAAGCTGAAACTCCAATACTTTAGCCTCCTGATGCGAAGAACTGATTCATTTGAAAAGACCCTGATGCTGGGAAAGATTGTCGGTGAGAGGAGAAGAGGATGACAGAGGATGAGATGGTTGGATGGCGTCACCAAGTCGATGGAAGTGAGTTTGAGTAACTTCCAGGACCTGGCGATGCACAGGGAAACCTGGTGTGCTTCAGTCTATGGGGTTATAAAGAGTCGGACTTGACTGAGCGACTGAAATGAACTGTCCGGGGAAAGTCAGCCACGAATTCTGCTTTGTTTTGTTTTGTTTTCTCCTTACCTCCAGCTTTTCAAAGCAAAATTTGAAAAGATGAAAAGCATTTTGAACCTTTATCTGAATTTAATAATACACAGCAGTCAGTTTCCCCTGACACTTTTCAAGAGCTCACTATGTGCCCTGAGCAAAGTTAAATGCTTCCCCTGTGTTGTTTATTTCACATCTCCCAACAGTTCCATAAATAGGAGTAGGTCCTATTATTTTATTTCCCCATTTTGCAGGTGAAGCAACTGAGGCTTGCAGAGGTGCAAAGGCCTTGCCCGTGGCCACACAAATAAAGAACTAGAGCTAGGATTTCATCCCTAGTTTGTTTCATTTTAGAGTCCGTGTGCAGTGTCAGTGGCATCAGACATTTGGAGTTAAGGGTGGTAACTTATGAGCCAGTTAGCAAGTGTCCCCCAGACTTTATGGCCATGAAGAGCAAGTTCAAACATCTGTTTCTCTAAGAGGAGTTAGCAACCTGGAAGAGTTAGAAGAGCATCCTTTCAGCCTCTCATTTTTCATTTTTCAAGTACATACTCAGTGGGTTCAGTTCAGTTCAGTTCAGTCGCTCAGTCGTGTCCAACTCTCCCCATGAATCGCAGCACACCAGGCCTCCCTGTCCATCACCAACTCCCGGAGTTCACTCAAATTCACAACCATCGAGTCGGTGATGCCATACAGCCATCTCATCCCCTGTCATCCCCTTCTCCTCCTGCCCCCAATCTCTCCCAGAATCAGGGTCTTTTCCAATGAGTCAGTTCTTTTCATGAGGTGGCCAAAGCACTGGAGTTTCAGCTTCAGCATCATTCCCTCCAAAGAAATCCCAGGACTGATCTCCTTTAGGATGGAGGGTAGAGAGTATAAAATCTTCCACTAAATTACTACATACATACATACATAGGAAGGAAAAAGAAAGTTGAAAACTTAAATGTTCTTTTCTTCTCACTGCTTCTCTAGATTTTGATTGGCGCCGTCATCGCCATGGGCTCAGCTGACAGAGATGGCCGCCTACACCCAGGAGATGAGCTCGTCTATGTGGATGGAATTCCAGTGGCTGGAAAGACCCACCGCTATGTCATTGACCTTATGCACCATGCAGCCCGGAATGGGCAGGTTAACCTCACTGTGAGAAGAAAGGTGCTATGTGGAGGTAAGTAGCTCAAACCAGCAGCAGGAGTTGGGGGTTAGGTGATGTAATGCTTTATGAGTCATGGTCAGGACACTGGAAACAACATTTTAAATCAGTTTCCATATTATGAGGGAAAAGACCAACCTAGATATTCCACATGCAACCATGAAGAGAGTGCACATTTTCACCTCACTAATATAATACATTTCTAAGCAGTCTTTGCGGAGAAGGCAATGGCACCCTACTCCAGTACTCTTGCCTGGAAAATCCCATGAACGGAGGAGTCCATGGGGTCGCTGAGTTGGACACGACTGAGTGACTTCACTTTCACTTTTCACTTTCATGCATTGGAGAAGGAAATGGCAACCCACTCCAGTGTTCTTGCCTGGAGAATCCCAGGGACGGGGGAGCCTGGTGGGCTGCCGTCTCTGGGGTCACACACAGTCAGACACAACTGAAGCGACTTAGCAGCAGCAGCAGCAGCAGCAAGCAGTCTTTGAGGCTGACATTTTCCATAGAGTCATTAAAAAATTCCTAGCAAAGCCTGGAGCTAATTTAAGATGTGTATGCTCTTTGCTTTTTAGCAGGTGCTAGTTATAAGAAGAACATTATAGTAGTGAAAAATATAGATTTTGAAAATGTTCTTCATTGTGTTTACAAGACAAAAACCTCAGTGTTTTGATACCATAATAAGGCAACTAGGATGGAAAACTAGCTTCCTTTATAGAGCCTGATAAAAGGTAACAATAAAATGATTACCCTGATTTAGTGAAATACAGCTATATGTCACTCTGAGAAAACACAGTTCATATAACTCCAAAGTTATGAAACAGAGAAATTAAAAGTAATTATTCCCTTTGCAACCATTTTCTCAGCTTCATAAGAGAATCCACAAAGACATACTTTTAAAATCAGCCCTCTTATCATATTATAGTGATTCAGTTTATCTTTCTTTATCATGTCTCAACTCCTCCCAAAAAAGATTTATATTAACAAGAATTATGTTCATTACAAGCATTATACTTTTTTTTTTTTTTTACCATCTGAGCACTCAGTAACATTGGGAATATAGTTCCAAACCACAAGTGATTTTCTCTGTGAACTATGGGAGTGACAGCGCCAAAGATGTTCTGCCGTCACTTGCCCCGTGAGCCTGCTGGCCTCTTTGCTTAGCTACCTACTGCTCCTTGTACAGAATGACCAGTGCTAGAATCAGGAGGGACCTTAGAAAGAGCAACGTGAAACCCCTCATGTAACAGATGACAGATCAGGGGTTCAGTAGCTCACCCTGTGGTCTGCAGTGAGTCAGCGATCGTGCAGAGACCCATCTCTCCAGCCAGGGCTTCTTTATACCATTTCTAGTTCCCTTCCACCTTCTACAACCAACCCCATGTCCAGTGAATTCAGAAACATTAGACCTTTAGCAAATGTCACTCCCTAACATAAGGACTCTGCTACATGTGCTATTATCATCACACATTTGAATTTTTTAAAAGGCCACCAGCTAATTACAGGCTCTAAACCACTCAAGAAGATAAGGCTTGCTAGTCAAATTAAAAATCCTTTTTGAGTCTTCTAGAAACTAGATTTAGAACAAGAGCCATCACTTAAAAGGCTAAGTCAGAAGTACTGTTAGCCCCTACCCATAGAGACTGCTGTAGATCTTGTATCATATGGAGGTTTTGCTAAGAGGTGCCATTCATCTTCAGAAATTCATGGCAGACCACTTGACCCAGTGAAGTAAAACACCTTGAATTATGCCTTATCCTTGGGCGAGGTGCCAGGAGGGAAGACAGTGTTTGCTTGGTTAACATTTAACTGTCTCTCACCCTCCAGAATGATTTTTAATAAAACGTTTGCTGTGTTATATGTTCTGTAACCCAAAGATAAATTAGGAAGATACTTGATTTACAAGGAAATATACTGCAAAGTGCAAAAACCAGTGCACCAACATAATTTCATGCTCTTCTTGCCACCAGCTGATCATTGCAAATTAAATTTTGTTCTAATCAACCCAAGCTATTGGAGTGTATGCCAAATACTGCAAAAATGTATTCTTGCAATTTGTGGATTGTGTGACTTCCATAAAGATGCTCTTTGATGCAGTTCTTACCAACTTTACTCACTTAGGCGTTCAAGTGCATTTCAAGTGCATTTAATTTTTGAAAACGTTCTACTGCAGACTGCTCATTCACACCAGAAGAGTTTCCAAGTTAGTTCAACCCACTCTTCCTTGAAAGCTTTATGAGTATTAAAAACGATTAAGTTCAGCAAAGGATACTTTGATAGTAAAGTCAGTACCTTGAAATAGGATGGGACAGATTTTAAAAATATGCACAGGAAGACAGCCTTTCTTCATAGCTGCCATTTCTTCAACAGTGAGAAGAGATAGCTGCAAATGGATATGGGAATGGAGATGTCATTTCTAGGGTTCTTATTATCATGGCTAAAATTATTATGCTTTCCTAAGCCAAGGCAGTGGGAGTACAAGCCTGACTTATGATGAGATGGTTCAAAGCCGAGGCAAAATGAGCAATTAAATAAAGAAGAGACAGAAGATGAACAAGAAGACAGGCAGTGTCACCCACTTCTTGCATAAAGGAGCACTGTAATGGAAAAAGAGCTGAAAGAAGGTCATAGAAATTATACCCTCCTGCCTTATGCTTGCTTCGGCTTGTTCAAATGTCCTGCTTCACCTCAGAAGACCCTAGGCAGTGGTTTCCTAGCTGATGCTCGAGAGGGGGCAAAAAACATTGATTATGAGAAATATAGACCAGTTAGTTACATTGGGCAAAAATGAAAATAATAGAGAAACCTGCTTCAAATGTTAACATATACATTATGTATGTTACATACATAACACACTAAAGATAGAAAGGCAAAATTTCCAATTAGACAATGGCAAACTAGACACTCGAAAGTGAGAAATCGTGGAGTAAAGGATGAAATCATCCAAAGTGAAGTCACTCAGTCGTGTCCGACTCTTTGCGACCCCATGGATTGTAGCCTATCAGGCTCTTCCATCCGTGGGATTTTCCAGGCAAGAGTGCTGGAGTGGGTTGCCATTTCCTTCTCCAGAGGATCTTCCTGACCCAGGAATGGAATCTGGGTCTCCCGCGTTGCAGGCAGACACTTTACCATCTGAGCCACCAGGGAAGCCTTGAAAACATCCAATGATGTATCCAATTTTATCAGATAATTTTAGCACAGATCTTGCACCTTAAACTAGTTTTGAGATTTGTCTTATCCATGCCACTAGCTCCAGTGCTTAGCTGCTTTTTCCCCAAGGATAGTAGAATAGTGGCTTTAATTGTTACACTGAAAGTATAAATATTTATATGTCTCAGCTTTGAGATGCTCGACATAGTGACACATTATTTTGAATACATACTATTCATCTGAGAGAAGAGTGCCTCTGAGGAGTTTCATAAAGTATAAATCTAGAGCTGATGTACAAGAAAGTTTTATGACTCAATCAGAACTTGTTAGAGTCCATCTTAAATCTATCAGCATCTTTTCACTAACACCTAAGGGAAAGTATGGGCTTCCCTTGTGGCTCAGCTGGTAAAGAATCCGCCTGCAATGTGGGAGACCTCGGTTCGGTCCCTGGGTTGGGAAGATCACCTGGAGAAGGGAAAGGCTACCCACTCCAGAATCCTGACCTAGAGAATTCCATGGCCTGTACAGGCCATGGGGTCCCAAAGAGTCGGACACAAGTGAGCGACTTTCACTTTCAAGGGAAAGTATGATTCTTGGCCCAATGCTGAGAAAGGGGAAAGTCTTCTTTACAACTGGGTGAAAAGTTTAGTCAGTGATTAGAGTGAATTTCCTGCTCCTGACTGCTATACTTTTTGTCAGTTCTAAATTCAGTTCCTTATTCTTTGTCTGTAAGCATTTAAATAAGTTGTCTGCCCTGTCGAGCATAAAGCAGAAGTACATAAAATCAAATGCCTGTGGGTGGGCCAGCCCCTGACATGGGAAGGGCACCACAGGGATGCACTATGCCTGTGGACACTCTAGCGCACATATCTAAGCTCTACCACGCACAGACCCCATTGCCTCAGCTGCTTTAAGACTCACACATCTGCAGGGCTGTCATACTTACGGGGGACAGTCCTGAGAAGGGACCCAGGCACACCCTGAAAGCAGGCAGGGGATGCTTGGTTACAGAGTCTGAGAATTGTGATACCCAGTGGGTGATCTTGAAGGGAAACAAGGACTCTGGTTAAACAAGCCCCTTTGGCCCTGCATGCTCCTCACTCCACGGGTAAATGAGTAAATCAGAAATGTACAGGAGACACTGGGGAGTAGTTGAGACTGTGGGGCCTTGCACATTTCATACTCAGTCATGGGGCAGCAATTGCCCAGCTCTAATTGATTATTGGAAGCTTCCCAGGTGGTGCTAGTGGTAAAAACCCACTTGCCAATGCAGGAGACATAAAGAGACGTGGGTTCGATCCCTGGGTCTAGAAGATCCCCTGGAGAAGGGCATGTCAACCCACTCCAGTATTCTTGCCTGAAGAATCCCATGGACAGAGGAGCCAAATATTTCAAGAGAAACTAGAAATCCAGCTTTCTGTAAAATCTCCCTATTTAAAAATATTGCCAATTAATTTTAATAATCATTTTATGAACTCTAGGCCAGCACTGTGCAGGAATCATTAATAGGTCTGCAGACCAGGAGCAGCTCCTGGCCAGCACTTGACTATTCTTGTCAAAACTACCTCAACCTGGAGGACATTATCAATGACACCTGCCTTCCCAAACAGACTCTGTCTCCCAGTAAGCACAGTGATGATTTCCAGTATGACTGGTGAGGACAAACAGAAGCTAAACCTCAAAATTAATTATTTGATTTGAGTAGATAGTAAGTGACTGAATTTTGTATACTCATTTGGCTGTAAGCCAGAAGGATGAGTCAGGGAAATTAGTATTTTTTTTTAATGCACATGGTATTCAGTCACTTTCTGACATTTTACTAAATTATTCTAAAACAATGTTATTCATGCTCCATACCAGGAAGTGTTGTTGTAAAGAAGACAGGCTTATTTGGGTCTAGAGACAGCCAGGTAGAAAAATGGTGTAGAATCAGTTCTATTCCTCAAAGCCAATCGTTGGAAGTCGTCTTAACTCCCTGGTTTTAAATGTGCTCATGGTGTTAAAGCTAAAGAACATTGTTGGAGAGGATGAAAGAGACATCCAGAAGCAATAGAAATGTATTCTGTTAATGTATTTGACTCCTTCACTCACCCGGGGACCACTTGCATTGACTTAGACAATGATTGTCTTTCTTTCTCCCTTTAGAACCAGTGGCAGAGCCACTGTGAGTCATTTACTGCAAAGACGGATAATTTTTCTTTGTTGCTGCTGTACTGACGACTGCAGCTCCCAACCCCCTAAAATATGACAGCCAGAAAATGAGATCTTTCTTGTCACTGCCTATGACATTTAGTTACTGATTTGGTCCAGTAAATTGGGGAGCTTTTCAATTTAATGTTGCAGCATAATAATTGTTTGTTTTTCTTCTTCCTGACTATCTCTAATCACTTTATTTCCAACTTGTACAAGGACTGATAAAGGACATGTGTGCTTCACCAAGACAATAACAGCTTGTCTTTGGATGATGTTTTCTGGTGGAGAGGGTTCATTTTACAGGCAGTTTGAAATTCTGGTAGAAAAGAGGAAAAAGCTTTGACATTGACATTTTTTGTTGTTTTTCTTTTATCACTTCAGTACATTTCTTACAGATGAATGGCATCTATTTGCTTTATTTTATTAAAACCTGATTGAGTAAATATCACAGAAAATTCAAATTTATCAAGTGATAATAAGCAGCAGCCTGGATCTTCTTCATTTTGTACTTACACATGAGAAATGAATACATTTTTATAAAGATCATTTGTAAAACTAAGTATTTTAGTAAATGCAGTTCCCTTTTCTGTAGGTATCAGTGTAACAAAACATCTCTTATAGTCAGTGCTCTTGCTCCCTGATTTTTGAACTGACTTTGATTTTTGAAACGAAATGATTTTTCATTTCAGAATGTAATTGCAGCTTAAGTAAGAAGCGCTCATTGGAACTTTGGCTAATTTTTTTTAACTTGCCATATGAGACAACTTCCAGTATGCTAGATAGGAAACCATATCTAAAGACCCAAAAAGGAATCATTAATTATCATTATTTTCATCATTATTTTCAATCTTAATGTCCCTCTTTTCCATAAATATCTTTTGAGTATAGATGGACAGGGAGGCCTGGCGTGCTGCAGTCCATGGGGTCACAAAGAGTCGGACACGACTGAGCGACTAAACTGAATCAAATAGTAAGATGGAGATGAAATGGCCATTTTTCTAATTACAGCATTCTACATGCCTGCTTAAGGTGTTTTTTTTTTCATCAGAATACCAGAACCTAAGTATTATTGTAAAATAACAAAATTCTTTCTTGGATGATAGATCAACTTTCAATTTAAAACCTAGCTTCTCTTGGCTGCCAACTTTCTGTCATTTCCCCCTAAAAATATACTTACTTTCTCATGGAAGTATTGGCTTGGTTTATCTGGTTGATATAAACTATATTTTGTAATAATACAGAATGTAAATGAACAAGGCTTCTAACACCTCCCTTAGAGATTCAAAGTTCATCATTCCTTAGCCTGATATCATTGTTCGATTTGATCCTAGAGTGAGCAAGGTAAGTGTTTCCCACCTATACAAAGTGAATTAACACTTCAAGGCTAACAGGGTCTCACAATATTAAATAAAACCATGGCTGTTTAGTAAAATTGCAATAGGTCTCTTACATGGACATACCCTGTTAGCCCCAGCTACAATCAGCATTTCTTAAAGTGTGACCTTGAAACCTCATCTAAATTCCTGGGCTCAGTTGTTCATTTATCTACTGAAGAAACTTCTTGGGTGGACTTTGAAGATGCATATTTTGTACTAGTTCTTTAAGTAAGTTCTATGTGTAGTACAGTTTAGGATTCTGTCTACCTGTTTGATGGCCTTTTATGATCTGTCTTAAGATCAATTATTATCATGAAACTAAGAAGCCCTATATTTCAAACTAGATGTTGTCTAAGGGAGTTGTACTTTTACCAAGGAGAATTTATAAACAAGTAACAGCACAGGGGGGACTTGAGGAGGGGTTTTACTTGCATTTGCTGAGAAGAGTGGAAGGGGACAAGACCTAGGGGCCTCCTTAACCAGGTTCATAGCCTTTTAAATACTCATCACATCCAGAGACTGGGAAAATAAAAGCCAGTCAACCAGTCTCGTAACAATGCAGGTGTCTGGAACAGTGCCCAGTGCACAGGAGATGCTTGTTCATTCAGACTCTGGCTTAATAACCGGGTACCTGTGTATGATGTGTGTTCCAGGGGAGCCCTGCCCAGAGAATGGGAGGAGTCCAGGCTCCGTGTCGACCCACCACAGTTCTCCTCGCAGTGACTACGCAACCTACACCAACACCTACAGCAACAGTAACCATGCCGTCCCCACCAGCAACGCCTCTCCCCCTGAAGGCTTCGCCTCCCACAGCCTGCAGACCAGCGACGTGGTCATTCACCGCAAAGAGAATGAGGGTTTCGGCTTTGTCATCATCAGCTCCCTGAACAGGCCAGAGTCTGGATCCACTATAAGTAAGTGACTGCTCTGCCTGCTTTTGAATAAGAAGTCATCTTTTCATTGTCTGATGGTGGGGATCCCAGACAAGCAGACCAGAGAACTGTTGTGTTCATAAATAAATGTGCAGCCTGAAAGTCACAGGCTACGGTCACAACTAAGGCATCTTTAATACTTGACCAGTCAAACTGCTGACTTTGGCTTAGAAAGAATGCACGACTACCACTGATGTCCCCCCAAACCCACAACCTCCATGAAAGCTCTTCATTCATTTTATACTGGTAAGAAAATAAAGCAGAGTGATGTAGGAGTCTTGCTGTGAGGAAAGGGGCACTCCTGTTCCATAGAGTGAGACCAAGACATAGAACTTCGCAGGAGCTAGGCCATGCAGGACCTCATACACCCTTGGGAAGGAGTGTAGATTATAGATTAAATCTTTGGGAGCCATTGGAAGGTTTTAAATGGTAGACAGATATCTAACTTAATATTTTTAGAAGATGAATTCAGCTACTTGTTAAAAATGAAATCAGAGGAAAGAGAGCTGGAGTGGAAGTGTGAGACACAGTGAGGAGGCCTCTAAAAGAGTCCTGTGGATTGTGCTGATATTCTGTAATGGATAAAATATCAAATCACTGTGCTGTGCACCTGGAACTAATGTATCATTGTAAGTCAACTATATTTTAGTAAAAAAATAAATAAATTTTACAATAAGTAAATAACTTAATAAGACAGCCCTGGAGGTCCAGAGGTTCTAGTACCTTTCCTTAGGGTAGAAGTTGTGGAATGGGGGAAGTGGATGATTTTACCTTCAGAGGTTCCTCCAAATCTCTGGTTCCAAGAGTCTGTACAACAGGTGACAGCCAGAGGTTATATTTCTCTTCTGATCAAGCATCTTTGCAGATTCTCAGCTTCTGCAGTGGTTTTTCTTTCAGCCACACTATTTCAAAAGTTACTTGTCAGCCCGCAAGCAATAGGACGGAAGTGACAGGAAAACTTGTTCGATTTTTATGTTGAAGTGATTTAGCCCAAAATGGTGTGAATAGAAACACCATAATAGAGAGCAATAAGAGGGGAAAAAAAACAATAATTGAGTCATGTTGTGGTCCTAAATTTTGTATGAATTGTGGTTGTTCCCAGCACATGGCAGGGGATACAGATGTCAAACATGCTCAAGAAATCAAATTGTTGAGCATGAATATGAACTTTTTATGATAAAGTTAATGTTAGCAAAATACTACCAGGACTAAATGCCAGAGAATTGCCCTGTTTAGCTTTAGCTTTGACAAATTCAAGAGTGGAAACTATAGAAGCATTAAACCTCGTTGAATATGTATGGAAGCTAAATTGCATACATCTGAAAGTACAATTTCACTTATCTTTTTCTTCATGATAAGCCAAAGAAATAAATCCAGTCTTTAAGTGTAGAGTAAAAGCAGGATTCTGTCAGTGTGGTGGATTCACCAAGATTAAAAGGACACAAGACTAAAGATTTTCATGAATTATATAAATAGTTTTCCAATAATTTACACTTGGGAAAAACATTCACAGAGAGCTTTTGTAGCTATTCCAGTCATTCAAATTGTTTGTCGGGACAGGATACCTGAAGGACTGCAATAAAACAAAGTATACTGCCACAATGAGAGTGTTAAGTATGTACATAAGGTCTCATTTTTATATGAAGTGTAACAGCATAATTGCTAAATGTATAGGAGGATGTGTGTACGTACACACATGCACTTATTACGTAAAGAAGCCACAGATGATTTTTCTCTTGCAGAGAAGATACATGCATGGACACATTTGGAGAACACCAGGTACCAGTGCTTACAATTAAATGTGGATTTTTCTTTCTGCCAAGTGACATTAGACTGACCTCAAAAGAGTAATTCTACCCCTTTTTGAAATGGTATTATTTTATATCACCCTGAAGAGTGGAAATAGATTCTAGCGTTCATGATACTTCTTAGCTTCTTCTTTTTCACATATTTATTTCTTTTCAATTTAAAAAAATTGAAACACACACTGTCCCTATGTTCCATGGGGAGAGTAGCAATTACACTGATAGCACATAGTGTTTACAGCCTATAATTTGCAACATGCAGCTAAAAGGTTCCTAGACCTAATACTGTTTTATACTTAACTTTCATAATAATTTTCAACTCCAATTTTGGAGAGAAAGGCTAAGCACCTCCTTCTTGTGCCACACAGCCACTGTCAGAAGATCAAGGTTCCCTGGGCTCTGGGAGACTGGGAGAATCTGATGCTGTCAGGAGTCACAATCATTCCCGGGGCTGTGTCGTGTTTCTCTTAGTTTCTTATCTGAGCACAAGATCTTGAACACATTTGTAGTTTATTTTTAAGGCTACTGAAACGCTTTCCTTAACAGACAGGCGCTGTTATTTATGCCTTTGATAGGTGTACCATCACATTTAGGCGAGGAAGTGGTGTGGGTATAATCATACTGCCTGCATCTGAAACCTGGCTTGTCACTTACTAGCTGTGTGACCTTGAAGAAATTTCACAACCTTTTTGGACTTTATAGTTTCCTTGGATGAAAAGAGAAAGTAATTCTAATACCTGTGTTATCAGGTTGCTATGAGGGTTGAGGGAATTAGTACATATAAGTGCTTAGAAAAACTCTGGCCCAGAGTAAGCACTAAGTATGCCCTTGTTGCTGCCTTGACCACCTTGCCTGCTAGGAATCATCACTGCAATCGGCTCACTCTTTTCGGAGTGCAGAGTTCATGCTGGCTGTCAGTTCAGCCTGCCATTTGTCAGTGCCCCCCACTCTCCCAAAGCAGCTACATCTGAGCCACAGATGAGCATCTCTGAGGGCCAGCGCCCCCTCTCCCATGCTGACCTTCTGGGTGCAGAGTCTTCCCGATCCCCTGGGCCAGCAATAGGGGCGGTAAGAGCAGCAGTGTCGACACAGCAGACCAGCAGACCTTGCTGAGGCTTCAGGCAGGAAGTCTCCCCAGACTTCACTAACCAATGGACTAGAAGAGGCGTGGCAGACGTCGGAATGCAGACTCAAGGTTGTACCTTCTAGACTATCCTGCAAACCTGACGTCTCTATTGACTGTATCAAAGAAGAGCAGAGATATGGAGACCCTGTGTAAGCTTCCCTGCCCTCCAGATAAAGAGAGCATTCCCTTCCCCAGCTTCTTCAGTCCGGGTGGCAACTTTGTCAGGGAGGCCAGATGTTTAACCAACCAATTGGGAACTTTGAAAACCAGCAAGCTTCCTGAACATTTTGTCCCATTATCCAAAATACTGTTTTTGTTTTTCAGACCTTAAAATTGAACTCAAGGGAAAACAAAGTGGTTTGCAAACCAGAACCTAGGGTAACAGTGAACTGTAACAGACATTTGCACTTAAAAGTGTTTGAAAGGATTAAAAAAAATTTTATATAGAAAGCTATTCATGGCCATGTTATTGATAAACATTGAAAGTTGGAAGTAATGTTAGAAGTTTCTCTAGAACTGGAAACGTTGGTATATTTGGAAAGTTCAAGGCATTTGCTGCCCATGACTGACTCTCCTGTCATGCTTGCTGAGGTTTTGTACCAGGATAAAGAAGGCTCAGGTAGGCTTCTGACTCAGAGTGGATCAGATGCCTGCTCTATAAAAATGCCCCAGTGGCCACGTGCAGTGGGGTTGACAGGTCAGTCTTTGGGCCTCCCTAGTGAAAGGTCTGAGTCTGACATCCTGTCACCACAGATGCTTCCTTCTCTGACCTCAAAACCTGTTTTCCCACCAGCGGTTCCCAAGAAGGGCTTTGACACAACTGATAAAATAACGTGGTGTTTAGTGTCCTGCTCTTATAAAACCTATGAGGAAGGTTATGTTGAAATGTATGGAGTCAACATGCCTGAGCATCTCAGACATCGGTGGTGGAGGCCGGCAGCCTGTTAAGCAAATTCATAAACTTAGGTGCAAACAAACTGAAGGTCAAGCATGCTCAGGACAGCAACCGTAACCCAACCCAGGCAGGAGCAGTAGAAGGGCAAACACTTCAGCCTTTCTTTCCCTTATTCACATTGTCCCAGTGTCATCAACTGGCTTCCGTTTCTTTACTGGAAATGCCTCACTGGTCAGCACAGTGCTGACTCTTCATCTTTCAGCTCTGGGCCAGAGTGGAAAATCTTTTTTCCCTCACGTGAACTTTCTCTGGCACAGGTGGGGAGTACAGACTAGGTCATTGTTGACTTTCCCTAATGCCCCCTGCAATCTGATATTCTAGGGAAAAGTTAGTTTTACTTTGGTAAAATGCCGTGATGACTGGCAAAGTTCTTAATGATATCCATAGGCCCTGGTGTTGAAAAGTTATTCTAGAGATTCAGAAGCTTATCCAGTGGCTCTTTTGTGACATTTTAAGTGTAATTTACCAAAAAGGATGAAATAAAACTGAACAATCGATAAAGAAATTTTTTTCCCACCTAACCTCAGCCCGCCAACCATGCAGCCATTGAATATTCATTTGAGTTTAGGAGAGGTGCAAATTAAAACCTAAAACCAAGACGTCTATAGTTTTGCCCTAACACACAGAGATTCAAAAGAAATGAAAAGTGCATTGGACAACAAGTCCGAGCCTCTCTCCAGCTCATCCACTGACTATTGTGTCCCTTGAGTGAGTCACTTGGTTTTCCTGTGCCCATTCCTTGTGTACGTGATCAGGAAAAATGGTCTTAGTAGCCTCTTTCAGCACTAAATTATATTATGCCATGAATCCTCATGGAAATAAGATATTAGGTTAGGTTTGTCTGTGTGTGAAAAGCCTTGGATAAGTTTGAGGCCTGACTTATATTTTTCATTGTCTTAAGCTATCACTTTAAACTTCTGTTAAAACTTTCATTTTCGTTATATTTTTAGAGTGCTCCTCACACTTTCATTTCTTTTGTTCATCTTATCCTTTGTCAGGAAATGATCTGAACATACCTTAAACATTAAGCTCTTACACATACGTAACTAGCTCCCCTTTTAAGGCATTTTAAGGCAAGATTTCCCTCCTTCTTTCACTTATAAAATTATAGCATTTGTGTATTGCACTGAGGTAAAATGAAGGAGGCTGATGGAGGCAAAAGACAGCCACGCCACGGGGCTCTGCCCTTCACCTCAGCCGGCCATCCTCGGGAAGCCGCTGCTCTCGGCATACCTGGAACCTTCAGTGGAACACTCGTTTTAATGTCCCATAGTCACAAAGGTCTGCCCTAAAGTGAGGCCTTTGAGGGGCTTCCCAGGTGGCACTGTGGTAAAGAATCCTCCTGCCAATACAGCAGACGTAAGAGACGCCGTTTCAATCCCTGGGTCAGAAAGATCCCCTGGAAGAGGCCAGGCAACCCACTCCAGTAGTCCTGCCTGGAGAATCCCATGACCAGAGGAGTCTGGTGGGCTACAGTCCATAAGGTCACAAAGAGTCAGACACAACTAAAGTGACTTAGCACGGACACACAAACATCAGCAATCAGTGAGCGGCCCATCTTACATTTTATTGCTTTGGGTTATAGCAGTGTGTTTTCTTTCAAACTCTATACTGAGGTTTGTTCAGTGATCACCTTAAAAATAGAGGCAATTGGTGCTACTTGTACTACTGCTGGGACCCTGGCCTTTTCTAAATCAACAATACCCCAGAAGTTGTTGCCAGAAGGTTTCTGAAGTTATACCCATGCAGTGGAATTAGAAAGTGAATCTTGTTGGTTTCTCTGTCATTGGTTTGCAAAAGCAAGTTCCCTTTCAGAGTTCTTCAGTTCAGTTCAGTTCAGTCACTCAGTCATGTCCGACTCTTTGCGACCCCATGAACTACAACACGCCAGGCCTCCCTGTCCATCACCATCTCCCAGAGTTCACTCAAACTCATGTCCATCAAGTCAGTGATGACATCCAACCATCTCATCCTCTTCCATCCCCTTCTCCTCCTGCCCCCAATTCCTCCCAGCATCAGAGTCTTTTCCAATGAGTCAACTTTTCACAGGAGGTGGCCAAAGTATTGGAGTTTCAGCTTTAGCATCATTCCTTCCAAAGAACACCCAGAACTGATCTCCTTCAGGATGGACTGGTTGGATCTCCTTGCAGTCCAAGGGACTCTCAAGAGTCTTCTCCAACACCACAGTTCAAAAGCATCAATTCTTCGGTGCTCAGTTTTCTTCACAGTCCAACTCTCACATCCATACATGACCACTGGAAAAACCATAGCCTTGACTAGACAGACTCTTGTTGGCAAAGTAATGTCTCTGCTTTTGAATATGCTATCTAGGTTTGTCATAACTTTCCTTCCAAGGAGTAAGCATCTTTTAATTTCATGGCTGCAGTCACCATCTGCAGTGATTTTGGAACCCCCCAAAAATAAAGTCTGAAACTGTTTCCACTGTTTCCCCATCTATTTCCCATGAAGTGATGGGACCAGATGCCATGATCTTCGTTTTCTGAATGTTGAGCTTTAAGCCAGCTTTTTCACTCTCCTCTTTCACTTTCATCAAGAGGCTTTTTAGTTCCTCTTCACTTTCTACCATAAGGGTGGTGTCATCTGCATATCTGAGGTTATTGATATTTCTCCCAGCAATCTTGATTCCAGCTTGTGCTTCTTCCAGCCCCGTGTTTCTCATGATAAACTAAAATATTCCCTTAATCCTTGAGTGAATCTCTACTTTGAATTCCTTTAATGACATAGTGGCTTTTGCTTTGAGTTTTATGCTAAAAGTAGTTCGCTAAGGAGGTATGATGATTTCATCCACACCGTTAATGTGGTGCTTTTGTAACAAGAAATATGGTAGAGCAGAGGACTATATATAAAACACTAGTTTTCCCTCAAATATCCGCTTCTAAATGTAACTCATAAAACCATATGATAAGCAAATGTCTTCATAATCTTCTAGAAAATCTACATGTTAATACATAAAAAATATAATAAGGTGTTCAGTCTGTGCTGATGTACATATGTTTTAAGGCAAACCAACCTTTTCACATTTGTACGTGTGACTTGATTTCTGCTTTAAGAAGTAGCCAGGGGCTACAGTCTGAGTAGAGTGCAGTTTTTAATGAAGCAAAGTTCATCCAGAAAGGTGGCACTTTCTGTGTATAATCCAATCTTCCCATAATGAGTCCTTGATCATAATACCCCTGATAAAAAAATATCTACAGAGTAAACCTCAAACACACCTCTCTTACATGCGAGACCCTAAGTTATATAAACACAGCCACTTTTTACCAGTAGCTCCTGACAGTTCCGCTCTATCAAAGCTGGTTTAGTTACCCCTGAAACACAACTTTTGCTTTCCTCCCCCATAGTCCTTGTTTTGGCTGCTGCCACTTGAAATACCTTCTTTTATCCACTAATAAATGTCATCAAGCTTTTCCCCAGGTACTGTACTAAGAATCTTCCACTATGTTTAATTTTCACAGCAACCCTATGAGGTAGAGAAGTGAAATTTGCTCAGTCATGTCCAACTCTTTGCAACCCCATGGTCTGTACAGTCCATGGAATTCTCCAGGCCAGAATACTGGAGTGGGTAGCTTTTCCCTTCTCCAGGGAATCTTCCCAACCCAGGGATCGAACCCAGGTCTCTCACATTGCAGGCAGATTCTTTACCAGCTGAGCCATAAGGGAAGCCCATGAGGTAGAGACTTCTGCCCGAACAGTAAGCATCTCTTACAAGCAGCTCAGAAATCTCTCCTTAATTTCTGAATGAGAGCCTGCCTGAAGCCTCACCCTTCTTTCTTAAGTGTTTTCTGCAGTTGTTATATGAAATTCTTCTTCATTTTGTTTTTTGTTGGTGTTTTTTGTCTTCTAACCTCTTGATTGTTGACTGCTCTGTGATTTCCTTTATCTTATGTCTTCTTACTCTCACTGTCGTTTTACTTTTCATATGTTTTGCTAACCCTAAATGGAAGTTCCTTAAGGGCAAGAAATTATGACATTTCTTTAAATCCCTCACAATTCCTGGTAGTATGCTCTTCAAAGATTTGTCACATAATTTATGTTGGTGAGGTAGGGTTGGATTGGACTCTCATACAGTGATCTAGCCCTGCCCTCATCAAAGTTTGAATGTTCTCTGCTCCAACTCTCTATATACCTAAACCTAGCTGTTCTGTCCCTTAAAGGCAGCTCGACATATCTCTGAGAATGAGCATAGAACTCAGGAAAGGAAATGTTTGCAAGCTGGTCCTTGTGCAGCCTGAGAAATTATACCATAAGAGAGTGGTCCCAGATTCTATACAGATTTCCCATCAGTTGTGCTTAGCCTAAGTAAATGATTCCACAGCAACTAAGGACCTAGTGAAGTCTTAGGTGAGAGAGCCCTCTAAGAAATCAGGCCCTGGTGAACCAGGAAAGTGCCCCAGGAAGACCTAATCATGAGGATCTGGGTCACCAAACCCTTGTGCTCTGAAGGGCCAGACTGCAGGTTTCAGTGTGCTCCCTGATGCCCCTCGTCCTGGCACTGACTGTTCCTGGAATGGCCATCTATCTGTATGAACACCATCTCAGCGGCAATGATACCATCCTAAGCAGGAAGGTTTGGATGGCAGCCCAAAATCCTTAGAAAAAAGTATGACTTCAAATTATTTATTCACTTCACAGACCTCGTTATCAAAGTAACCCCTATCTGTTCCAAGTGAATGACCTCTGAATCACATTAGTTCTTCATAGGATCATACCCAACTAAAACCAGATGACTAGAACCTATTGATTAAATTCAACTTTTTTTTCAGTCCTGCACATGACTAGTTTTGTTCCCAAATTAAAAGTCAGCTGCCGAGGTCTTAACAGTAAACAGACTGGCAAACAACAAAAACAAGAAAAGATTTTGCATCAAACTCTAAGTCCTCTGATATCCAAACATCCACACATGTATTGACTAAAATGTAAAAACAAGTGCAAGCATTTTATTTTCTTAGCACTAATGAATTTAAAGATCAGACTGAAGTGACTTAGCAGCTTAGCAGCAGCAAACTGTAAAACAATAATAATAAACCCAGAGAGATACAGCATCATTCTTATTTATTTTCAAGAAGAGGAACAATGCAGCCTATCAAAAAAAATCTGTGAGTGCTCACATTGCATTTTTTTAAAATTCTTGACCATTTTTCTTATCTGAATGGAGCTCATAAATCATAATTTTTCCCCACTAGGAATTATTTTTCAGGAGGGTTTTATCATTACGTTCAAAGACTCTCCAGGCAGCAGCAGAAGGTGGATGTCTTCTTAGCTACTGTTTCCTCTGGGCTTATGTCCTGCAGGTCCTTGTTATTCTCTGGATGGTACAGGGAGATCACAGCTGTGAAAAGAGCCCAGACTAGGTGTACGGGAGCTGCCTCTACCAGCAGAAGATGCCCATGAGGTTCAAATAAATTCTGAGCCTACAGTTCACTTTTGCAAAAGGCATATTTTCTTTATAATCCATTCAGGGCCTCATGTTGGATTAAATTCTCTGTGATTTTGTTTTTCCTCTTTTTTCCCAACAATCAACCACATTAAAAAAAAGCTGATTCCACAAAGACGACTATTTTAAAAGCATGTTGTTAAGTGAACACAGTACTGTTATTTAATCCCCATTTTCTAGCTATGTTGAAAGAGTGTCATTAGGGAATATTTTCCCACTTGGGCTGGGATAAATAGCATTTCTCTTTGTGCCCCTGCTTTCACCAAGGACTCAGAGAGTGCCTATATCCAAATCCGCCCTGCCATACCAAATCCTGGTAAGAGTTCTCTGTGTTTGTTCACTTGACCACCAATAATTTTGACATTTATGCTGGATTTTTTCCCAAACAAACCATTGGCAGTCTTTGGTTAGAATTATTCCTAAAGATTAATCAGTCAGCCTCCTCTGGGTTGATGATCACTAGGCATTCCAAACGTGTACACTGTGCCAAAGAAAATTAACTAAATAGTGGGGCCTGCTACTGGCATATTCATTTCCCAGTCTGATCTCTTCCAGATCCTCTTTCTCTAAGCCAGGCAACAGTTTGCTCCACAAACATGCCCAGATGTTGGGCACCTGATGAACCCATCTGCTTTCTCAAGGCTGAGGTGCCCAAAACCTTCTGTTCAGAGACTGTTCACAATATAGATATGTTTTTATGAACTCATCATAGAGGAGGGCCTCCCAGTAAACAAGAGCACATAGTTTAAAGGGTGTTCTGACAGAGAACAGTTGAAACTACGTGAGGTAGAAGAATATTTCCACTTAGAAGTCTTCATTCAAATGTGTTTTAGGCTTGCTAGATGAACAGCAAGATGAAACATAGTTTAAATTCCTGTATTTAAATTTAAATTTGTATTTAAATACAGTGAAACCTTTATTGTATTGTTTGCCAAGTGTTTTAGCCTGTGCAGACTTCTATAATAGAATGCCACACACTGGTAGCTTGTAAACACCAGTTTATAGAAATGTATTCCTCACAGTTCTGGAGGCTGGGAAGTCCACGATCCTGGCACTGACAGCTTCAGAGACTGGTGAGAGCTGGCTTCATAGACAGTGTCTTCTCACTGCCCCTCACATGGTGAAAGCGATAAGGGAGCTCTGGGTGGCTCCTGTCATAAGGGCACTAATCCCATTCATGAGGGCTCCAATCTCATGACCTAATCACCTCCCAGGGCCCCACCTCCAAATAATTGTCGCTTTGGGGATTAGGTTTCAACATATGAATTTGGAGAGGACACAAACATCCAGTTGCTAGTGTAAAGTTAGTCACTGATAGTGATGCTTCCTGGGGCTTAGTGGTTAAGAGAAGGCTAACAGGTATACTTTCAGCTCCAATCAGTGTATAGACTCACAAGCTTTAAAGCAGGCCTCCTAGTACCTAAGTTCATATCCCAGCTGAGTCGATACACAACTGCATCTTCCATACTTGAGACACTAATGCAAGCTATTACCGAAACATGTTTTCCAAATAAAATACCTTGAATACATCAGGACCTCCCTACTGCCACTGCCAAGGCTTGGAAGAGGCTCTAGGTTAGCACTTTGCAGTAGAACTTTCTGCAGTGATGCCAGTGTTCTGTCCTGCACTAAACAATACTGTAACCACTAGCCATGCTCATGTGGTTATGGAGCACTGGAAATGAGGCTACCGTGGCTGAGGAATTAGATTTTTAATTGTCTTTCAATTAATCAAAATGGCCATTTGTGGCGAGTAGCTACCATGTTGGGCTGCACAGCTCTGAGCATTGCAGTGGCCTTTGTGTCCTCCCTGCCTCCAGCCTTCTTCCCACCCTCCTACCCTTAGTCTAACCTTCATACGTCCACTCTGGTGCTCCTTCTAAAACAAATCTGATGATATCATGTCTCTCCTACATCATTAGTGACTTCTCATTTGGTCTTCAAATAAATTCCAAACCCGTGGCCACAACCACTAAGGCCTGCCATGATCTATCCCCTCTCACCTTCTTCCTGAGGCTCAACTGTTTATGCTGGTGGCAACCCTGTACCCACACTGCAGACTCACAGATCTGTGCCTTTGCGAGTCATATCACCTGGGACTGTGATGCTCTCCCCCGCCCTTGCCCACCTGGAAGAGTCCTGTTCACCTTTCAAATGCACACTAGGCAGCATTTCCTCCTCCTCCACTGTCCTCTTCCCACCTCCTTTCTCCTGCTCATTCGACAGTACTTCTTTTAACTACTCTCTGTTTATTTCCACCCAAAACCCTTTCTTTATCACTCCCTGATTTTTTTACTTTTCTCTCATTTTTAAGGTTTAATTATAGATAGTAAATTGTACCCTTTTTAGTCTATCGCTTGTGAATTTTGACAAATTCTGTGTCTGTTTTTGTAACTGCAACCACTTCCTTAACCAAGGAAGTCAAGCCCTCCACCCACTCCCGGCCCAGGCAGCCACGGATTTGTTTTCTGTTCTGTAACTTTGCCTTTCCCCGTGTAACTGGAATTACTCAGTATATAGCCACTTAGCAGAATGCATTTTAGATACATTCAGATTGTTTCATGTGTCAATATCAGATCCGTTTAAGTTGCTGAATAGTATTCCTTTGTGTGAATGTACCACAGCCTGCTTATCCATTCCCAGTTGAAAGATATTCTGGTTGTTTCTTGTTTTGGATGATTATGAATAAAGCAACTATGTACCTTTTCATATAGGTTTTGTGTGAAAATAGGTTTTTGTTTTACTTGGGTAAATATCCAGGGGTGGAACTGCTGGTTCATGTGGTACCACTTTCCAGCATGACTGCTCTATTTTGTACTTCCCTGGATGAGGGCTCCAGGTGAGCCACATCCTTGCCAGTACTTGCTGTTTCCAGGCTTCATTGATTTTTTTTTTTTTTTTTTTTTTAGCTTTTCCAATAGGTGTGTAGTGCTTTCAAGTTACATTTCTTCTCTAAAACTAAATATATCGAGGATCTTTTCATGCACACTTTTGCCATCCTTATACCTTCTTTTTCACTTTTGGTCTCTTCCCTGTAGACTGTAATTGGTATTTCACTTTGAACAAGGGAACACATTTTGAGGTTCTTCAGCCTTTGTTTTTTTTACTTCTCAATCATTTCTCATGGTAGAGTAATAAAAATCATCCTATGATGATGATCCCAAGTGAAGTTATTATGAAGATGTATGTCTGCTTAGTAAAAATGAAAATACATATAATTGCTATACTCGAAAGTACAAAGGATTAGGTAAAATACATATAAGCTGAAATTCAAATGAAGTTAAAATGTGTAATAGTTGGATAAGAAAGAAGGATAAGAAAGAAAAATTATATGCAGTAATGGTCCCACATTTCAAATAAGGAAACTGACATGATTTATTTGGCCATTCAGAGGTCACACTGAAAGTTGTTTTCAAATTAATATATGATCAAGATCTTCTAGCTCTTGAACCCTTTGCTTGAGGGTCTCTTCATGTTTTATCCAGCCATGCGAAATTGCATTATTTCAAGTTAAAACATGATCTACCTTGGTGGTGAAACTTTGGCTTCTGTGAGAAACTAAGCAGCCAATAAATATTCATGTAATCTTCTGGATAACATATTGAAAAGGACAGCTGGCTCAGGAGGGATCATTTGCCTGGGTTAGTATCTGTTTCCGTTTACATTAAGAAAATATTGCAAGAAGTTATTATCTACCTGAGGGCTTACGGGAATACAATGAAAAGCTGATATTGCACCTGATTGCTTTTGACATTTACCTATTGTAACAGGGAAACTGTGAAGATAGCCAAGTGACTTTTTACAAAACACAATTTCAGAAGCTATAAAAGGAAAACAGAGATGGCAGAGATAGAATACACTGCCTCTGTAAAGATGAGAAACATGACTTGTCAGCAACACCTGCTTGTAACTATCAACCATTTCTATTGGGCCTGCTGAGAAATTACTGAAAGCCAAGTACACTGATGGGTGTGAATTCTCAAAGGCAGTCGAGACAGAGAGAGGAAAGAAAGTGTGGTTTCATTGAACATTTTTAACACAATACCTGGGGTCGATGAAATGTAATTTTATGACATGTTCTGAACTCTTGAAAATAAATCAGTTATCTTTTATATTTTATCTGTCAGGGCTACAGGAAACAGCAGGACTTTTAAAGTTTGGGTCCATAAAATATTGATATTCTTCTCCCAAATAGATTCCAAATCTTTAGCTGGTACACCAACATATTGATTGCAAAAAATAAGATTTACAGAAGATATTTTCAATTTCTAATTAATGATGTCATTAATATTTATCTTTTCCCATTTCTTAGACACCAATAAAATGGTAGTAAATAAAGAAGAAAGGGATGGCTATGAATGGGGGAGGTACTTTACAGACAAAAATATGGCAACTCATTTTGTAAGACAAAGGAAACCAAAAAGAGAAATGAATAGCACTGACCTGCCCATTTTCTTTTAGAAACTCAGACCAGCTCAGAACTTTGAAACCTTTGGGAAGAATAGAAAACAACAACCATGGCCACCAGACGTGAAATTTGTATTTTTAAAACAGAAAAGCAAGCAAATTAATGAAAGAATAAAAGAAAAAGTGGAACAATAGCAAACTTCAAAGATCACTCACTTACATACATAGAGAATATTACCATCATAAAATAAGTATGCTGCTGCTGCTAAGTCGCTTCAGTCGTGTCCAACTCTGTGCAACCCCCTAGACGGCAGCCCACCAGGCTCCCCCATCCCTGGGATTCTCCAGGCAAGAACACTGGAGTGGGCTGCCATTTCCTTCTCCAATGCAGGAAAGTGAAAAGTGACAGTGAAGTCGCTCAGTCGTGTCCGACTCAGCGACCCCATGGACTGTATAGAACGCTATTAAAAAAAACACCCGTGGTGGATTCACGTCAATGTATGGCAAAACCAATACAGTACTGCAGAGTAAAATAAAGTAAAAATAAAAATTAAAAATAAATAAATAAATAAATTTAAAAAAAGAAAGAATTCTTAGGAAGTGGAAATATCTTGACTAAAGTAAAAAATTCAGCAGAAGGATTGAAAGTTAGAGTAAAGGAAATCTCATAGGCAGTAGGACAAAAAGAAACAGTATGAAAGAGATGATAAAATTAACAGATCAATCTAGGAAGTCAGTATCTAACTATTAAGAGTTTCACAAAGAGAGAGCAGAAACAGAATGGAAGTTATCAAAGATATATTATAATAAAAGTTCCCTAAAGCCACACTAAAAGAAATGTCTCCATACTGAAATGAACCAAAATGCATCACTGCAAAACTTTAGAACACAAAATGTACAGGACAATCATAAACATTTCTGAAAGGAAACAGAAAAATAAGTAGGCTATATACAAGGGGAAAAAAATCCTAAGGAGTTCAGACATCTTAGTAGCAACACTGGATGTTAGAAGACAGTAGAGCAATGTCAGCAAATTTCTAAGGAAAAGGGAATTTTTCAGCCTCAAATTTCATACAACCTAGAATTCAAAGCCAGAATTCTATTTCAAATGAGAAAGTAAAGCTGAAGAAGTTTTCACACAGTAAATACTGAACCGTTACTTTCTCCCATGTATAGTTTCTAAAGGAAGATACCATAGGATGGGGTTTAGCAAGAGGAAAGAGTGTATTAAAAAAAGACTCAGGATTTTCTGACTGTGTATTCCACCTTGGAGAACAAAAGGAATTCACCTGGGGTTGGTTGGTTGGTTTGTTTGTTTTTGACAAATTCAAACTTTAATTTTTTAAATTTTTATTGAAATATAAAATGTGTTAGTTTCTGCTATATAGCAAAATGAATCAGTTATACATATACATATGTCCCCTCTTTTTTAGACTCCCTTCCCATTTAGGTCACCACAGAGAACTGAGTGGAGTTACCTGAGCTATGCTGTAGGTTCTCATCAGTCATCTCTTTTATACATAGTAGTGTATATATATCAATCCCAATCTCCCGATTCATCCCACCACCCCGCTCCACCTTGGTATCTGTAAGTTTGTTCTCTACGTCTGTTCTCTATTTCTGCTTTGCAAGTAAGTTCATCTGTACCATTTTTTTAGATTCCAGATGTAAGCAATATTATTTCTCTTTCTGACGTACTTATTCTACATGATAGGCTCTAGGTCCATCCACATCTCTGTCAGTGACACAGCTGTGTTTCTTTTATGGCTGAGTAATATTCCATTGTATGTATGTAACACATCTTGTTTATCCATTTCTCTCGATAGTTCAGTTGCTTCCATGTCCTAGCTATTGTAAACAGTGCTGCAGTGAACTTTGGGGTACATGTTTCTTTATAAATTATGGTTTTCTTCAGGTATATACCCAGGAGTGAGATATCTGGGTCATATAGTAGCTCTATTTTTAGTTTTTACTCCATAACGGGAAAATCTTGGGTCACTGATTTAACTCAGTGATGGAAATATGCATTCTTTTCAGAATTTTTGGAGGGAAATGCAAAAAATGTTGAGTAGAGTTGATATTTGACTTAGAAGGACAGATTTTCTATATCAATTTCAGACCAAAACAGGTAATAAAAAGAATGTCCCAGCTGCCTGGCAATTAGCAAGGGAAAAAAAGGACTTCTTGGGATATACAATAAAGTGAAATGTATTTTTACAGTAATATCTAGAATGGAAGTGTTTCCCCATCTTCTCCCTCCCCAGCTCCACATACCCCCATGCATGCCTTTCTGGCCACCTGCAGATTTGAGGGGCATGACTATTCTGAAGTTTCTTTAGCTCCTGCCACTCTCCTGTCTAGACGTTTTGTCAGATGATGAGGGATATAAATAGTATGCAAAGAATACAGAAACTCCTTCAAACGTGGTGTGTTAGTCACTTAGTCGTGTCCAACTCTTTGCAACCCCATGGACTGTAGCCTACCAGGCTCCTCTGCCCATGAGAACCCAGGTCTCCTGCATTGAAGGCAGATTGTTTACTGTCTGAGCCTCCAGGGAGGCCCTAAAATGTCTGTAACAGTAAAAGTCTACTTAAAGAAAGAGAAAGAAGGATATATGCTTAGTGGATGCTCAGTAATGAGTGACTTGTAGGAATATTTAATGAAATAAGAGAATTAAGGTAATTTTTAGGCCTCTTGAATCAACATATACTGAATCAAAGATCTTTAAGAATATAAATAGCAGCAGTTACTTGGACTGTCTCTTCTAATGATGTGCGTGGGAATGAGAAATGCAGCCTTCACTGGAGAGAGACATTGGTTTTGCCCCTTCCTCCACCATCCTTTGTGATAATTTTTCTTGATAACATACCATATGCTCTCTTACACCTTCCATTGCAAACACTGAAATGATACCTAGTGGTATAAAGACAAAATATACTATGAATATAATCACGTTGTTGTTACTGTTCGGCAGCCAAATTGTGTCCAACGCTTCGCAACCACGTGGACCGCAGCACCGCAGGCTTCCCTGTCCCGCACCAACTCCTGGAGTTTGCCCAAGTTCATGTCTATTTAATCGGTGATGCCATCCAACCAACTCATCCTCTGTTGCCTTCTCCTTCTGTCTTCTGTCTCTCCCAGCATCAGGGTCTTTTCCAGTGAGTCACCTCTTCGCATCAGGTGGCCAAAGTATTGCAGCTTCAGCTTCAGCATCACTCCTTCTAATGAGTATTCAGGGTTGATTTCCTTTAAGATTGACTAGTTTGATCTCTTTGCTTTCCAAGGGACTCTCAAGAGTCTTCTCCAGCACCACATTTCAAAAGCATCAATTCTTCAATGCTCTGCCTTCTTTTCTGTCCAGCTCTCACATCTGTACATGACTACTGGTAAGACCATAACCTTGACTATATGGACCTTTGTCAGCAAAGTGATATCTTTGCTTTTCAACACAGCATCTAGGTTTGTCATATCTTTCCTGCCACGAAACAATTGTCTTTTAATTTCATGGCTGCAGTCACCGTCTGCAGTGATTTGAGAACCCAAGAAGAGGAAATCTGTTAATGCTTCCTGCTTTTCCACTTCTATTTGCCATGAGTAATGGGACTGGATGCCATTATCTTAGTTGTTTTTTTAATACTGAGTTTTAAGCCAGCTTTTTCACTCTCCTCCTTCACCCTCATCAAGAGGCTCTTTAGTTCCTCTTCACTTTCTGCCATTAAAGTGGTATCATCCACATATCTGAGGTTGTTGATGTTTCTCTGGCAATCTTGAGTCCAGCTCGTTACTCATCCAGCCTGGCATTTCTCATGATGTGCTCTGAGTATGTTAAATAAACAGGGTGACAATAAACAGCCTTGTTGTACTCCTTTCTCAATCCTGAATAATTCAGTTGTTCCATTCAGGGTTCTAACTGTTGCTCCTCAGATAAGATGGTCTGGTATTCCCCTTTCCATCTCTTTAAGAGTTTTCCACATTTTGTTATGATCCACACAGTCAAAGGCTTTAGTGTAGTCAATGGAACAGAGGCAGATGTTTTTCTGGAATTCCCTTGCTTTCTCTATGATCCAGCGAATGTTGGCAATTTGATCTCTGGTTCCTCTGCCTTTTCTACACCCAGCTTGAACATCTGGAAGTTCTTGGTTCATAAAATGCTGAAGCCTAGCTTGGAGGATTTTGTGTATAACCTTACTAGCATGGATGAAGATGAGTGCAATTGTCCAATGTTTTGAACATTCTATAGTACTATGCTTCTTGGGAATTAGGATGAGGATTGACCTTTTCCAGTCTTGTGGCCACTGCTGGGTTTTCCAAATTTGCTGAGATATTGAGTGCAACACTTTAATAACATCATCTTTTAGGATTTTAAATAACCGCTGGAATTCCATCACCTTCACTAGTATTTTATTGGCAATAGAGCTTTCTAAGGCTCAGTTGGCCTTCCCTGGTAGCTCAGAAGTTAAAGCATCTGCCTGCAATGCGGGAGACCTGGGTTCAATCCTTGGGTTGGGAAGATCCCCTGGAGAAGGAAATGGAAACCCACTCCAGTATTCTTGCCTGGAAAATCTCATGGACAGAGGAGCCTGGTGGGCTACAGTCCATGGGGTAGCAAAGAGTCGGACACGACTGAGCGACTTCACTTTCACTTTCACTCAAGGCTCAGTTGACTTCACACTCCTAAATGTCTGGCTCTGAGTGAGAGACTGCACCATCATGGTTATCAAGGTCATTAAGAAGATCTTTTTTGTACAGTTCTTCTGTGTGTTCTTTCCATCTCTTCTGGATCTCGTCAGCTTCTGTTAGGTCTTTACGATTTCTGTCCTTTATTGTGCCCATCTTTGAATGAAATATTCCTTTGATAACTCTAGTTTTCTTGAAGAGATCTTCAAGAAGTCTAGAGATTTCTTGAAGAGATCTCTAGTCTTACCTTCCTGTTGTTTTCCTCTATTTGTTTGTTCATTGAAGAAGGCCTCTTTGCTATTGTCTGGAACTGTGGATTTCGTTTGGTATACCTTTCCCTTTCTCCCTTGCTTTTTGCTTTTCTTCTTTCCTCGGCTATTTGTAAAGCCTCCTCAGACAACCATTTTGCCTTCTTGCATTTCTTTTCCTTGGGGATGGTTTTGTTTGCTGCCTCCTGAACAAGATTATGGACCTGTGCCCATAGTTCTTCAGGCACTCTGTTTACTAGATCTAATCCATTGAATCTATTTGTGACCTCCATTGTATATTCATGGCGGATTTGATCAATTACATAATTTTCAGCACCCATGTTCGTTTTCAGTGGAAAATGAAAACATGATGTCCTTATTTAGAAATTATTAGGAAGATGAGGATGTTGAAAGTGCACCACTGAACCAAACACAAGACCCTTTTGGGTGTAGAAATCTGTGCATAGGTCACATATGCATGAAGCTAGGCCTGTGCCTACAAGTTCACCAAATCTTTCCAAACAAGATGAGGTTGCTAACTCAACCTCATGTTCCAGGATGGGATGCTCAAGTAATAGCTAATTGCATTTCCTAATGCAATGAGTTTTCTTTTGATTACCAGTTCACTGTCAGGAAAATAATAGCATACATGTAAGGTATGGTTTATGAGGGTCTACTCCTCTTCAACCATGTGGTTAACTTTCTAGGTGGTCTTTCTGCCCCTTGAAACAAGAGTTCAGCTAGCTTCCCATAATGCCAGTGGTAGGGCCCTCTTTCCATTCTCTCATCTGACTATCTTGCTTGTTACCTACTGCAGGGTAACTAAACTGTTCAGCCACAAGAGAATGACTCATGGGAGCTGGAGAGGGGAAAGTGCACGTTTGGAATCTGCAGTCCTTAAAACACCAGCTGCTCGGTTTTGGATTGCACATTATTTGGCTATGAAATTCAGAGAAGACGTTTTCATTTTTGGAAATCTGAATTTTACAGACTTCTAGAGAAAAACAAGTCATGCAGTCTGTTTTTTTTTCTTAATTTTACCACAATAAAAAAAAAAATACCAAACACATGTTTTCCCCATAACTTCACCCCCTGACAACCTAGAAAACCTCTTTTGAAGGACGTTGTGTCCCACTGCAGGAAGGGAGAGAATCTAGCTGAATGGGCTTGTCACCATAGAATATTCTCATTCGGGACTTCTAGGAAGGAGAGAGGTGGAAAATGAGCAAGATTAGCACTAGGCTTAGGTTTCCGAAGGCCCCCACCCCCCCACCCCCAGAAATCAGAATCCATCATCATATATTAGAAATATCCTGTGACAGTTACTCTTCTGTTCTGTATATCTGGAGAAGCTGGGCAAAGGCATCATATTTGGGCTCTCAGGGAAGCATAGAAGCATAATGTTGGTTGGAGGGACCCCATCCACAAAGCATCCTCTCTGTGCATCTCCCTTCATAGATATGATGGCACCCCCTTTACTATCATGCGTTTTTCACTAAGGGAGCTGCCACTTAGCCTAGGGGCCATGTGCTCTCCCTTCCCGAGAGTGGCTTCCTTTTCCTTATCACTCTGTAAGTCCACACCTGGACTCAATAATCCATCCCACCTTTCTACTCTTGTATGTTACTTGCACCACAGATTTTCCACTTGTGTTTTGTTTTAAATATTTGGTATGATTATCCCTGGTCTATGCAACTGTACTGGGAGATTTCTGAGGGCAAATGCCATGCATTTATTTTATTATTGTCTTCCCCACTGTACATAGCATTTTGCCTGTTACTCAGAAGATACTGTGCAGGAATGTGTTAATGATAGAATTACTGATTTTCCTACCCTGACCCACAATTTTAAAACTAGGCAATAGATAATTTTCACAGGTGATTTTAAGAAAACCAACTGGAATCATCTAGTTAAAAAAAATTCTTTTCATGTCAGGTCATAGATTCTAAACCCAGACTAACTTCTGTCGCCTCTTTAAGCTAATGATATATTGCTTAACCTTCATAAATTAGTGGAATTGTGAGCTAATGAGAATTGATACTGTTGATTGCCTTTGAAGTATTTATTTTTGTCACTTTCATTTCAGAAACTTCTCCCTTGTAAGTTTGACATGAATGATGCAGAATTCACTTTCCCCATCTAATGCTTTCCTCAATATACAACTCTGCTTCATGGGGTCTGTTAACAAGGAAATAATTAAATGTAAACATGAGTCACAGGCTCTTCCTTTTCTGAAATGAGATACAGATAAAACAACAAGGAAATATCGGGGGGAAAGGTGGGAGGAAGATCCACTACTCCCTTCAGTAGGATGACGCAGCTAAAAATTCCATGACTAATCCATCACCAAAAGATTCCGAAAATACACACCACCAGAGCAAGAAAAGCCCTCCCGCCTTCTGATGGGAACTGACCCAAGGGAGAACACAAGCGCTCATTGGTTGTCCATTGACTGAAGGTGTCTGGATAGACCATAGTAGGTCCCAGAAGAGAAACCCACACCCAGAAGGGAGGATCATGGCTTCCTGTAGTGGTTATGGCTAGACACCCAAAGAATCCAGACCTTTAGAGCTAACTTAGAGACCATCTGGTCCAACTGATTCTGTCTGAACACTCTTACTAACACAAGTTTGCCGTGGTGAGCATTGCCAAAAGCATCACTTCATCTACAGGAAAATATGAAACATATTGCCGTGTAAGTGCACAGTAGTGTTTTACCCAAAAACGAATAAAGAAGAAAAAGATGGGTTTCTTTTTTCCATAATTTATGTGATTTGCAATTAAAGGAAAATTTCCAACTAGTAATATGTTGTCTCCCTTCCAATGTCAGTATGCCCAAAGCCTCGTGACATATTGCAGCTTTTCCCAAATATCTGTGTATCTTAAGAACACTGTGTCAAGAGGCCTGATCCAAAGATTTGATTTATGTTGCTGCCTGACAGCTGATGTCTGCAAGGCATGCCATCTAAATGGACTGCACTTCAGCAGTTACCTTAATCATCAATTCTCAGAGAATTAATGACTACCATTCATCCCAATAATAGAAATCAAGGTCAGGGCCTCTTCCATGCTCTGTAATCTCATTAACTATGCACAGAAAGTAGTTAGGTCACAAGCTCTGTAGACCTCATAACTGAGTGAGTGGAGCTGCATCTTGTTTCCAGAGGGAGCCTCCTCTGAGCATACCCCTTGTTGTATAGTAGCAGTTGATGTCCTTATGTATGGAGGGGAAATGCTGGTAAAGGGAAGTGAGGCTGTCTGCACCTGCCAAGAGTTTCAGGTACTGGTTTTATGACAGTAAATGCCAATAGCAAATTATTTGAATAAAGCCATTCAAATAAGCCAGGCACTTCAGTGATGGGACATCCATTTCTGCATTGTGTACTCATTCAGATATTATGTAAGCCACTCCATTATTCCAGGACATTGTCGTAGAATTTAGTTTTCATTCTTTTATCTTGGTTTTTAGTTTTTATGCTACCTGCCCTAATAAAGTGAAAATGAGCTTGAAAGAATTATCACCATACACATATTTAGAATGAAACTTTCATCTTAAAATCTCAAGCATGGTTTCCTAAGCTAAATTTCACCAGGCAGTCCTTCACTTCTCATAATTCAAATTGCTTTCAGCCCCTTGTGGCTCAGCTGGTAAAGAATCCACCCACAAGGCAGGAGACCTGGATTCGATCCCTGGGTTGGGAAGATCCCCTGGAGAAGGGAAAGGCTACCCACTCCAGTATTCTGGCCTGGAGAATTCAGACCTGACTGAGTGACTTCCACTTTCACTTTGTCACATATTTAAAAAAGAAGGGAGTGACCCCAAGTTTCCAAGTCATAGGCTTTGACATTTTTTATTGTTGTTTTCTCAACAGTTAAATAAGCATGATTATTAAATTTTTACAGCTGTTTCACATTGAAGCTGTAAGAAGTTAAAATAAGTGCCTAATACAGTGCCTGGAAATTAATAAATAGCAGCATAGTATGCCTGTGTGTGTGTATGTGAAATCTTATTTTGAAACATTTGGAGTTTTATGCCCAGTAAATTCTAAGTGATGCATAGTAATGGTGGGGAGCAGAGGCATGAATAATTCAAAACAGCAAATCATCTAAATATCATTTGTATGTGTTTTGAAATGTATTTTTTAATTTCATTTCAAATGTAACTGTTTCTAATACCCAGAGAAATTGCCTCAAAGGAATGACACTGCAATGTGAAGTCCTTGCTGAATGGGATCTGAGGAGCTGTCCAATTTTCCTGTTTTCTCCTCTCTGGTGCTCTCTTCTCCCCTTCCTTTCTCCTCCTTCCTTGCCTTTCAAAAGAGCTGCCGCAAAGAAACCGCTTCAAGCAAACCTCCTGCCTTTCACCTTCCTCTGGATCAGGGCCAGTGGTGAAGCATTTACGACTCTCTCCTTAGGGGCAGCCTGCACTCACCAAATGAAAGCACCGGGTGCTCAGGGAGCACTCGTGGAGGGAGGAGTTGGGGAAGGTGAGAGAGGCAGTGTTGGGCTCTGTTAAGGACACAGGCTGTGGCATCTGACAGTCTGGAATTCTAAACCCCGGTTAGCCTATGCAACCTTGGGCAGACACAGACTGTTTAATGCCCCAGTTTCCTACGCTGTAAACATGCAATGATAGCACTGTCAGGTAGCTCATAATTTATTGAAGATAAAGTTATATTTATTTTAACATAGTTGTAAGTGTGTGTATGTGTGTGTGAGCGGTTCAGTGCAGATAATGCATCATATACAGAAGAGATCTGTATTATACTCGTTTTCCTTTGGATAATTAACTCTTACTTGTAAGTTAGTGTTTTCCTATAGAGATTGTTGCAACACCTTTTTTTGTGAAACCTCGGAAAAGGGAACAGGACTCTTGACCTCAGCTAGTGTCTCTATTTTCCATGAAACATACCTCTCTTTCCCAAATGAAGCTGTTTTCCCCTGATACTGCTCTGTAATAAGCAGTATTCTTTCTGTTTTAGCTGTGTTACAGGTTTGCCCCATGCAGACAGAATTTCAGCTGGTGCCAGTACCCAAGCACATACATATCAATAGTGATGTCACTTTAAAATAACAGTAATAGAAAGAATGAATGAAGAGTTAATACTTACAGAGCAATTCTTAATGCCAAGGACTGTTTTAGTCATTTTATGTATGCTAACTCATTTAATTATCAGAACCATCCTGTGAGTTCAACTGTATTATTATCCTAATTTTACTTTTGAAATACAGAAAGTCAGAAAGGTCATATAGTTGTTTAAAGATCAGGATAGATAACAATATTACATAGTATGACCGGGGAGATCTTATCATTTATTGACTGATCCAGGATACTCCTGACCACGAAAGAATGCAAAAACAGGAATGAAAGTTCACTCTATTTATGATTGAAGCCCAGACACCTGGCAATACCTGTATCATGCTACACAATTCGTAAATAAATGAGTTTTCATTACATTTCTGCTTGAGCACTATATTGTCCTAAAATTCTCAGATGATCATCAGTATGCTGTAAGTAAGTTGTTCTTAATTAAAGCCGCCCATGCTTATGGTAAATAAAAATGTGTTTGAGCTTCCAACATGATGAGTTTCATTTCAGAGACACAGGCTCGGCCAATATTTTCACATGCTACCTATAACCTTTCACAACAGAAATATGATCAAGGTACTGCTTCATTAACTCTCTGATTGTCCTTCCTTACCGTGGTCACTAGTTGACGTTCTGCCTTTCGCTGTGTCTCAGACACAAGATTGAGAGTTTAAGGAACAGACATCCCTGGGCATAATGAATGGTGAAGTGTATCTTTGCCTCTTCATGCAGATGAAATCAGTCCCCGACTTCCACAGGGAGTGCAACAAGTCATTGACAGGCAGTTTCCCCTCTGGGCTCCTGTCTTGAAGGGAAAAAGGAAAAGAAACAGGTTTCTATACGGTCAGCACCTTGAGGGCATGCATAAGGACACCATGCACTATTGATATCTGACCCCCAAAATAGTTAACCTCTAGGAACTCAGACACTGACATTGAACACAAGTCAACCTGTTAGAAAATCTATATCCCCACAAACCTGGCTCTCCTCATGCATATAAATGAATGATGACAGAATGAATTGTCATTGTTTTAGAGATATATACCATATTCCATTAATTGTAATACACATTTTTCATATTTTAACATTTCAAAAATTAGAGAACATGCTATGTCAAATGGAGTTACTGTTTCAATGCTAGAGGTTTTTTTTTTTTCTATTTTTCTTTCTTGTGGTTCATAAAAGAAAGGTGTATCTTAGTGGAATTTTAAATTTGATGAACTACATTATATACCAGATATTAACAAGATCTTAGCACCACTTGCACTGAATCAGAAAGAATAAGTAATAGTTGAAAACTGTATCAGCCTTTAACCTTAATAGCTGAGTAGGAAGTTGGTCATAACTTCTTCATCAGCTGGATAATTCCCATATAAGTAAGTATTTCTTTCCTTTCCTGTTTTCTCCTCTTAGTGAAATAGAAGAGGGTAGATATAAGTTCTCTGCACAGAAGTTAAATAAGCAGGGTGACAATATACAGCCTTGACGTACTCCTTTTCCTATTTGGAACCAGTCTGTTGTTCCATGTCCAGTTCTAACTATTGCTTCCTGACTTGCATATAGGTTTCTCAAGAGGCAGGTCAGGTGGTCTGGTATTCCCATCTCTTTCAGAATTTTCCAGTTTATTGTGATCCACACAGTCAAAGGCTTTGGCATAGTCAATAAAGCAGAAGTAGATGTTTTTCTGGAACTCTCTTGATTTTTCCATGGTCCAGCGGATGTTGGCAATTTGATCTCTGGTTCCTCTGCCTTTTCTAAAACCAGCTTGAACATCTGGAAGTTCATGGTTCACATATTGCTGAAGCCTGGCTTGGAGAATTTTGAGCATTACTTTACTAGTGTGTGAGATGAGTGCAATTGTGCGGTAGTTTGAGCATTCTTTGGCATTGCCTTTCTTGGGATTGGAATGAAAACTGACCTTTTCCAGTCCCGTGGCCACTGCTGAGTTTTCCAAATTCAAGGGGACCCAACCAGTCCATCCTAAAGGAGATCAGTCCTGGGTGTTCATTGGAAGGACTGATGCTGAAGCTGAAACTCCAATACTTTGGCCACCTGAAGAGTTGACTCATTGGAAAAGACCCTGATGCTGGGACGGATTGGGGGCAGGAGGAGAAGGGGACGACAGAGGATGAGATGGCTGGATGGTATCACCGACTAGATGGACATGAGTTTGAATGAACCCCTGGAGTTGGTGATGGACAGGGAGACCTGGCGTGCTGTGATTCATGGGGTCACAAGGAGTTGGACACGACTGAGCGACTGAACCGAACTGAACTGAGATATAAGTTCCCAGGTTTATTGTGTTTTTCTAAACTGTATTTTTGTCTCTAGACTATGAGCTCTTTGGGAACTGTATTCTACATCCCTGGTTCTGAATTTTTTGCATGTATTGGAATCTCTTGAGGAGCTTCTTAAAAATCCATTATCCTGCCCTTCTTCCTAAACATTCTGATTCACAAGGTCTAGGATGAGACTCAAAGAGCTGTATTTTTTATCCTGGGGTGATTATAATTTGCCTCAGTTTGAGAATCTCTGGTTCATGTGTTTGGAACTGGCCCGTCACTGAATTTTTCCTTGACTGTAGAAACTCTGATCTCAGCTATGTGGCCAGGGCTGCATTTGATAGAAAAGACTGTGGTCTCGAGAGACTGACAAAAAGCAGAATTCTGACATCACATTGTTTCCTATGCGGCAGGCACGCAAAGGCAGAACTTGCACTGGTAGTGGCCCTGATACCTCTTTCTGTTTGGGATGTTTTTGTAGCTGTGCCACATAAAATCGGACGCATCATTGATGGGAGTCCCGCAGATCGCTGTGCAAAGCTAAAAGTGGGAGACCGGATCTTGGCGGTGAACGGCCAGTCTATCATCAACATGCCTCATGCAGACATCGTGAAGCTCATCAAGGATGCGGGCCTTAGTGTCACCCTTCGCATCATTCCTCAGGAGGGTGAGCGCCTGACCGGGGTCGCGGAGCTCACCTGGCTGCGGTCAGGGATATCAGAATGTCCAAAGTTGTTACCCAGTTTTGCAAAAAGTAACACTCTGAGGCAACCCATATCCTGTTTACTCATTACCAGTGATTCCAAGATCAAGCTATATGGTATTATAGATAACTAGTGTGAATCCCAAGGCACCAGGTTATTCAGTCATTCCCTTTGGTCCCTGGAGTATTGTTTTTATGGTTGTATTAAGCCAGAACCCATTCAACAGAGATGATAGAGTTACAAATCTGAAGGAAAAAAAAATTTCATGTTAACACTTAAGCTCTGGAGGATTCTTCAAAGTCAGATTGATTTTGAAAAGCTTTAGGAAGTTTTGTGGTATAAAGAGAGCTCATTTAGAAAATGTTGCATCTGATAAGAATTTTAAATTCCCACCTAGCCTTTTGAAATTCTCTGTACAAGGACGCCCCCCTGAGGCTTGAGGCGTCGTAAGCCTGACAACCTACAGCCATGCCGTAAAAGAGCAACGAAATTCTGAGCATAAATTCACCACCAATTCACTATTTCCAGACACAGTGGGTTCATTACTAGTTTGAGGCTGCTAACTCAGTGCTGATACTTGAGGATTCAGTCTTCGGAGCTCACAGGTGACTGGACCACAGTGTCCCACATGCAGAGGGATGGGCTCAGTCACCTTGGACCCCTCTGGTTTCTCCATCTCCTGATTTCATCTGGGACTATCTAACAAGCAGGCATCAGGTAGCTGCCTGACTCTAAATATAAAACAGCTGTCCTCAGAAGAGATGATCTTGTCCCACCAGGGGGCATTTGGAGATGCCTGGAGACCTTATTGGTTGTCATGTCTGGGGTGGGGAGGCTACTTCTCTCCAGTGGGGAAAGGACAAGAATGCTTCTCCATACTCATCCTGCAGAGCACACGACAGCCCACCACAGCCTGGAATCATCTGGCTCCAAGTGTCCATAGTGCCAAGGCTGATACAGGTGGAAAACAAATTTTTTAATGTAGGGTGGGAGCAAAGAAAAAGGAAAGTGGTTTATAAGGGAACATTAATATATCACTTTTTTGTCACCCAGGAAAAAAAATAATCATTTTAACCTGTTATATGCAGACAACATTATGTATAAAATATTCAGTAGAAGTCAACTTCAAGCAAAATTGGTTGCAAAAACCTGATTTGCTTCCCCCTTTTCCTGTATGAAATATGTCTCTACTGCTCTTAGTCCAACACAGAGAGATAATTTCAGATGAAAATTTGATGCTCTAACAAGAAAGACCAAGAAGCAGTTTTAACAAAGAACAACTTATTAACTTTCCTCTGTCGAATGTTCTTTCTGGAGAACCATGGAGTACAGAGAGGGTTATTAAGAAATAAGATTAACAAGGAACTGAAGAAAGGATTGTGAGAAGTGTTTTGTTTTCTTGTGGTTAATTCCTTATCCAAACTTTAGGATACTGGTAGGACTTCTCATTACAACCAAAATGTAATGGCTAAAATGCTTTGCTTCAGCAAGTAATACTACAACAAGTAGAATATGTTTTAGAGTCCTTTGAATTATTTTTCGTACTTTTAATATTTTTTATTGTAATCTTTTCTTCTGACAAAACATGAGAGATTCTTGTTCATAACCTTGTTCAGCAGCCTTATCATTTATGAAAGAATACTAATTATAGGAGAGTATTAGAACTTGCTAAGTTTAAGCTGTTATCTTAAAGCCTAACAGAAACTAGAAGAACCATAGCCTTGAGTCATGTGAGCAGGCAGAGGAACCATCTCTGGCCACCTCTTGCCCTTTATCAAATGCCAACCTGACTTCCTTTGCCTCTTTGGTTTCCTACTGCAGAACTCAACAGCCCTGCTTCAGCACCCAGCTCAGAGAAGCAGAGCCCCATGGCCCAGCAGCACAGCCCCCTGGCCCAACAGAGTCCTCTGGCCCAGCCCAGCCCGGCCACCCCCAACAGTCCCATTGCCCAGCCAGCTCCGCCTCAGCCACTTCAGCCTCAAGGACATGAAAATAGGTAAAGTTTCCTCTGTTTTTTCTAATTCTGAATAGTGAGAGAAGTATAAGGAGAGAGTTTGGAACAGGACAGAATGCAGGCAGGAGAGAGATTTTCAAAAAGTAAAAATTACCACGTGCACCTTTGCATGATTTCGAGATTCTGTATATGTTATAAACATAGTTTCGTTAGCAAATGTAGGTGTTTGTCCTTCACAATAAGAGAAGCTTTCCTGAGTAAACAGTGCATGATTGCAGATAAGTAAGGGGTTAACTAGCTGAAGAGCGCATTAAAGAGAGTAATATATATACAGTATTCAGTAGCATATAGTAAGGCCCTTTGGCAGGAGGGAGCATGCAAGCATGAGGGAGGAAATAAGGCCAGTGTAGGGGGTGAGGAAGCAGGGGCATGGGTTGGGGGGACCCACCCTAAAGGGTGCTATAGTCATGTTATAGATTCTGATCTTTATCTTAAGTGTAGCGAAGAGGTTTTTGCAGGGTTTTAAGCTTAGGACTGATATCCTTGAATTAGCTTTAAAAGGCAAGACTATCTCTCAGTTGGCCCCTTAGAGAGCAGACTGGAGGCTGATCAAGATGAATATGGTTAGATGTGGCCACCATGTCCACCAAGTCGCTGATGGCCCAGAGAATAACGGTAGCATGGAGGGGGAAATGCTGAAGAATTTATGAGCATGAATATAAGTTAGTGTTTTCACTGCATTTTACCTTATGTCCACCTATCCACAGTCTAATGAGATCCTTCCATCTCACATCATGAACAAATGTGATCAGGTGCTATGAACTTCCAGAATAAAAGGATGCCACCGTAGAAAATCAATGCTGTCTTCCTTTTGAGATTTGTGTGTAACAGGGAGCCTGAACTAGGTGGAGCCATTAAAGAAAGAGATAAGGAAGTGTTCCCATGTTGTTTTCACCCTTTCAAAGGAGAAAAATAGAACAACCCACAGGGATATCTCTGAAAACAAAACCCTCACTGGTCCTTTTCGTGATTCTAATGTTTTCTGAACATCTGCTACCCATCTCCTGCCTCCCCTGTTAGTGAAGATGAAATGAGACCCAGTTTTTGAGTCCCAGAACTCTCTAGGTTTATCACTCAGAATGTTGCAAAGCAAATATTTCCCTGTGCCACAAGTGTTCTTTCCATGAAGCCCAGTCCTATTCTGATTTCTCCCATTTCCTTTCTCAGAGAAGTAAATGTCTGTTGCCCTCTGCTGTTTATGGTTTTAATATAGTCCAGAGAAGAACAAAGACTAAGCCCCAGAAAGTAAATGATACAGACGCAAGAATCCGAGCGTCCATAAGAGGAGTATGTCCTGGTTGCCTCGGGAATAAGCCCCCAGTGTGCTTGCTTTCACCGTGTATGCTTTGGACAGATCACACTGACTTTCCCCGGGATTCATTTTAGACTTGGGAGGAGGGATCCAAGTGCTCCTGCAGTTCCTGAGCTGGCTTCAGATGCTGCTGCTTCTTGGCCCTGCCTCTGTCAATTAGCTTCCCAGACACAATTCCATCTTCCCTTTGTGGATTAGACTTTGCTGGAATCAGGCTCTTGCTTCTGGCCTGAGGGTGGGTAATCTCATCGCTGGAGTGTAATAGTTCAGCGGGGAGAATGGCACTGGAGAGAGGCCACTGCCCTGTCCCCATCGGCTACTAGTTACAACAGGGACTCAGCCCCCTGTCACAGAAACAGCAGCCTTTCGATGTTTTGTTTGTTTGGTTTTTGCCTGACTTCAGGATAAAATATTTCCTAACTCTGGGATTAACAGATTGATCCAATTTGTTTTATAGATTACTAACAGATATACCCAGGATTCTTAGCTGTTTTTGCTTCAGTAATATTAAATGTCTGGAACGTGCCCATTCCAATTCTAGGGCCCTTTTCCTGAGACTCACGTTTCCTGGCTTAACTTTTTGATTGCTATTAGCCAGATCTTTTCCAAATGAATGAAATAATTCTGAAATCTTACAGAACCACTTTTCTAGAACCATTTTTCTAGCTTCATTTCAAGATGTTCATGGTGTCAGAGAGAAACTGCCTTTTTCTAGATCAGGCTACAGATGTCTGCAAGGCAACTTGTATGCCAAGCACAGTATGAATTTCCTATTAGTTCGTTTGTACAAGTGCCCACCTACATGTCAAATTGAGCCAGTTTCCATGTTGAAGTGAGATAAAATAAAATGACAGTCTGCTTGCAAATTTTCTGACATGAGTTAGGAGAAGCGAATATTTTACCCTGTCTTATTTACTCTTGAATTGGCTTTCTCCTGACATTCTGCGCACCTCTATTCACTTCTCTCTTAACATCCTTTTAGTGTGTGCTCAGGAACCAAAATAATTTTGATATGAACATCAGCAAAACATTGTTCAAGGAGAAGCACTTTTTGAAAACAACAAAGAGCCCTTGTGTAATATATTCAAAAACTAAGTATAAATAGCAGAGTTCACCTTCTCAGCAAAAGCAATCATTATTTACATGTCTTAAATATCAAGGTCAGTGGAAAGCATTTGAAATTGACTTCTTTCAGAGACTTTGTACACTCATTGCTGAAGGCTGGAAGCAATTCTTGAAAGGCCCACGTGAGGCAAAATCCCACCATAATATCCCCTACCACATGAGCAGCATTTTTTGATTCTGGAACTTATACCATAAAATTCTCCTAGAATTTACCATTAGCAATCTGGTTTTATCATCTCTAAAGTCTTTTTAATAGTGTAATTACTAGCTACAAAGAGTTATACTAGTATACAGCCTACAAAGGTTATCCTTTCATAAGTAAGGGAACTACCATCAGTAAAAGAAATATCAATAACCTCAGATATGCAGATGACACCACCCTTATGGCAGAAAGTGAAGAAGAACTAAAGAACCTCTTGATGAAAGTGAAAGAGGAGAGTGAAAAAGTTGACTTAAACTCAACATTCAGAAAACTAAGATCATGGCATCTGGTCCCACCAACTTTATGGCAAATAGATGGGGAAACAATGGAAACAGTGACAGAATTTATTTTTTTGGGCTCCAAAATCACTGCAGATGGTGACTGCAGCCATGAAATTAAAAGACACTTGCTCCTTGGAAGAAAAGCTATGACCAACCTAGACAGCATATTAAAAAGCAGAGACATTACTTGCCAATGAAGGTCTATCTAGTCAAAGCTATGGTTTTTCCATTGGTCATGTATGGATGTGAGAATTGGACTATAAAGAAAGCTGAGTGCCAAAGAATTGATGCTTTTGAACTGTGGTGTTGGAGAAGACTCTTGAGAGTCCCTTGGACTGACTGCAAGGAGATCCAACCAGTCCATCCTAAAAGGAAATCAGTCCTGAATATTCATTGGAAGGACTGATGCTAAAGCTGAAACTCCAATACTTCAGCCACCTGATGTGAAGAACTGACTCATTGGAAAAGACCCTGATGCTGGGAAAGATTGAAGGCAGGAGGAGAAGGTGATGACAGAGGATGAAATGGTTGAATGGCATCACAGACTCGATGGACATGAGTTTGAGTAAGCTTCAGGAGCTGGTGATGGACAGGGAAGCCTGGCATGTTGCAGTCCATGGTGTCACAAAGACTCAGACATGACTGAGCAACTGAACTGAACTGAAGTAAGGGAACTCTTAAGAGACTTTGAAAAATAATAATAATCCTGAATTTTCCTTTAACTGTTTCACAAATTCAGAGTAATAACTTTTGCCCTAACTAGTATATCATTCACTTAAAAGTTAGCAATGCTCATAAAAATTTGTGTATTTTTCTTATTAGAGAATTCTTCAGTGTGTTGTTCAACGTAAAATCCTGACACATGGCACTGTCGAATGAAATTTGAATGCTGAGAGGCAGGCTTGGATGGCAGCTGTTACAAGTTCTAACTGTCCCTATTTCTAGGCTCTGGGGAGACTCTTAACATTTCACCCTGTTTTGCTGTACTTCATGACACATCTGTTTGGAAAGGAAGCTCATAATGGATATTTCATACCAGCACCACAGAGATAATGAAAATAAAGTGACTGTGCTATAGCTTAAAACAACGTGACATCTAAACCATCAAGCAAACGATTTCTAGAAAGGAATCGACACTGCCAATGAATGTCACCATCTAATTCCTTTTGTTTAATTCATGTATTTGCATAGTTAAGTGTCTTTTGCAAAGCGTCTTTTAAATAATTATGTTCTCAGCATGCACACTCTCAGTAGGTGAATGGACAGCTTGCTGAAGTATAAAGCGAAGCTTGAATCATGCATCTTGCAAAAGCAAAGTGTCACTTCTGTTAGTTAAGCAACTAATGGGAACTACTTAAGCCTTCATTAAAATAACTGCATTGCTAAACCCCTTCCAAGCCCCAAATAAAAACACATCTATTGCCATTTCCTGTCAGTGTGTCCTCAACAAATCTTAGATTACACTAATGGCAGTTGTTCAGGGGAGTCATTCTTTAAAATGTTTAATACTCATCAGACCATAAGTCAGTAAAAAACAAATAAAACCAGAACTCATCTAGTCTTAGATGGTGAGAGGTAAAAATTCTGCTGGTTTTGAACCCATTTTCCTGAGATATTTGAGATTTTCCTTGTTGCTAAACATTTTCTCAAATCCTCCATATTAACTCTAGATAAAATTATTATTATACAGAATGTATTTTTTAATCAACCTATATCCCTAAGTAGCTCATTATGTAGAACACTGTTCTGGCAATTGGCAGCGAACTATAGAGTTCAGTAGCCTCTACACATGGTAATAATTTTTTTGCTTTATCTTATTAATGATCCCATAACAGTAGGCATTGACTTCTTCAGCCCTTTTGGGACCTGGAAACTCCTCATTTTAGAGCAAGTTGGATCTACAAAACAGAACTAAAAAACTAGTTTTGGCCTCTTTTGCAAAGAGTCGGACATGACTGAGCGACTGAACTGAACAGTGACTTTCTGCCTGATTTGTAGTTAGTGATTATACTTTACTTTCACTCCCTTAACCTCTGTAAGATACTCAAAATTCTTCAAGCTAACAGGTTAAACTAACCTTTAATTAGATATTTGTAGGGCTTCACTGGTGTCTCAGATGGTAAATAATCCGCCTGCAGTGCAGGAGACCTGGGTTTGATCCCTGCATTGGGAAGATCCCCTGGAGGAGGGCATGGCAATCCTCTCCAGTATTCTTGCCTGGAGAATCCCCGTGGACAGAGGACCCTGGTGGTCTAAAATGGGGTCACAAAGAGTCAGACACGACTAAGAGACTAAGCGCGCAGCACAGGGTATTTAGAGATCACTTAAATTGTCTTTTCATGAAGTAATGAATGCTGTATATGTGTGAGAGAGAGAGAGAGAAAGAGAAAAATTCAAAGAGTTTACTGATATTAAGACAATCTGCTATTTGGGTATGTATAATCAAGTATGTGAGTTAAGCTGCAGGGGCACAGCTTTTAAACAGCCAAGTCAAAGAAGGTGGTCTATAAAGTTCTGATTGACCATCACTTTTACTTTGATTTCTTAAGTGGCCAAGTAAAAAGTTGGCCATCACAAAGTTCTGACTGACCGTCACTTTTACTTTGATTTCTTAACAGGCCAAGTGAAAAGTATATAATATGACATTTGTCAAAGATTTTAAAATAATGCTTATCATTTATTTAATCTTTTTGTAATCCTGAATATGCAAAAGAACCACCAATAGGTGTGGCCTGTACATGCTTGGAGGTCCTAAGATTATTCTAATCTCTTTAGAATCCTGAGATACCAAAGCAAGTATCATTTCCATTCATCTAGTTACAGGTCAGAAGTAAAAGCGAGGCAAGATGTGAAACCGGACATCCGACAACCTCCATTCACGGACTACAGGCAGCCTCCCCTGGACTACAGGCAACCCCCAGGAGGGGACTACCCGCAGCCCCCACCCTTGGACTACAGGCAGCCTCCGCTACTGGACTACAGGCAGCACTCCCCAGACACCAGGCAGTTCCCTCTGTCAGACTACAGGCAGCCCCAGGTACCTCAAAGACCCCACTACGTTTATTTCATTTTTCTAATCAGCAGACCTATAATTCTCTTATTTATGGTGCTCAGCAGCAATGAATGAGAAAATTCAGAGAGATAATACCACTGAGGCCTATGTGCAGTAGTTACATGTTTTCACATAAATGGTAAGAACTAAAGTCCACAAGCTACGCAGCAGTTCTTTTAATGACCAAGGAAACTGTTCTGATCTGCTCAAACGTTTGGAATTTTGTCTTGAAGTCAGATTACTCCTCTCGATATCTTGTCAGTTGGATCACAGTAACTATGAGAGAGGAGAACAGAGGGACTGAGCGCAGAAGCTTCTCTGATATTAAACAGTTGTTCATTCCATTTTCTCCCCAACCCCAAAGGATTTTGATTATTTCACTGTGGACATGGAGAAAGGAGCCAAAGGATTTGGATTCAGCATTCGTGGAGGAAGGGAGTACAAAATGGATTTGTATGTGCTGAGATTAGCAGAAGATGGGCCAGCAATAAGGAATGGAAGGATGAGGGTAAGAATGTTCTCTTTTTATAAAATTGCTTAATTCTGAAAGAAACGTCTCTTGTGGTGTTGATGCAGTGCTAAAGCCCACTATTAAGCAAACTGACTTGATTTACATGTTGCCTTCTTTCCATTTCACAGTCCAGTATTCTAAAGGTTTGGCCAAACATTGTTTAAGACTTATCTCTCCTTTTCTTTCTTGTCTTCAATTGACAACTCTCAGTATAATGGCTTATGTATATGTTTCTCTAAAGAGCAACTTAAAGAAAATGGACAAAGTAAACAAGTCTAAGAGATACCTTGAAATGCAAATGTGGCTCCATAATCTTTTGTGTGGTTTGAGGATTGAATTTTCATCTGAGATTGAATCTTTTGAAATTAATTTTTAGCATCATGCTTTTTTCTTCATATGGTTTAGTATTTCTTTGGAAATATTTCTTTTGAGTTGACTGACTTTGGGTTTGATATTGGGTAAAAAGAAGCGGGAGAAAGGGGGATGAAGCTTCCTGGATACATGTTGCCCTTAAAATGGTAGCAGCCAAAAATTTTCCGATTAGAGTGTAAGTTGAGGGTAGATTTTTAATCTAATAGTTACTTTGAGGCATCTAGTTGATGCATAACTAATTCTTCACCTAGGGGTACAAAGCAACACTTGATAGAAGTATAGAACATTAGTCAGTCTCTCTATAAAATATCATCCAGGAAGCACAAATAAAGGTTAGTTATTATAAGTAAAATCTAGACTTCTTGTCCTCCCTCCTTGCCCGTTAAGTTAATACAGAAAAGCTGTGGTTCTTGAGTTCTAGAGCCTCAGATTCTTCTACTGTTTTACCAACCAATTGCTCCTGGCAATGGAGTGAACCTGTTATTCCTGCCACCAGGTCTGCCTTTCCTGTAGTCTCATTTTCAAGTCAGTGAGTCATCCACAGTGCAAAAGTAGAAAGTGCAAATGTGTCTGTTTTCTCCCTCCCTTCACAATCCTTTGACAACTGGGGAGTCTCCAGGGGATTTGAACCCAGGCAAGGCTGACTGCAGGGAATAACAGCCCCTGCCCTGATTTAGCCCCAACCTCCTCTTAACATCTTCTGCATGTGGTTTTAGGATTAGTCTCTACCTGGTTTCTTGGCTCCCAGCTTCCCTAAACAGAAGGGCACTTTCTTAACATGCTGCAAAGCCAACTCACAAGTGGTTCAATAGAACGAAATTAATCTTTGCTGTGCAGGTGAGCACAGCACAGCACAGAAGCTGAAGTAAAACGACCAGAGCTCCATGAGAGGGGCCCACCCCCCCCACCCGCCCATGAGCGGATTTTAGAGCTGTGGGCCCCAAAAGGTGGCCACATTTTATAACAAATGGTCTAGTTGACTTTTCAATATATTCAGTTCTCCCAAGGCACAGAAGCCTACATATAGAAGCACTCTTACATAAAAATGAATATTCTTTCTTGCAGAATTTAAACCAGAGCAGTAGTTCTCTGCTGTGTGGTCCCCTGGCATCCGCTTCCCCTAGAGAGGACATGTTAGTTGCAGCACAACATGGAGCCGCATCTCCTGGATGCGCTTCTCAGAGCCACTGAATCAGAAACTCTAGGGTTGAGGCCACCAGGCTGTGTTCGTCGATCCATCTCCCGATGAATCTGCTACAAGGTGACGTTTGAGAACCACTGAGCTAGAGGGAAGCTGTGGCGACATAGGTGTGGCACAGTGAGGACGTGTGAGACCCAGGCTCTGTTCATTCCCCCTAGATCCTGTCCAGGGAGTTTTCCTGTCCACTGGTTTACCTCAGGTCTCTAAATCCATGTAAACACAGATTTAGAATTCTGTAGACAGGTGCTCAATTTTATGAAAGCTGTTTTTCTTCTGGCAGGTGATAAAAATGAGGCTTCTACCTGGGTTTCAAAAAATGGTACTTTCACTCCTTGTCAACGATTATAAAAATCAGCAATATTTCCTCATTTTCGGTGTCATTTTTATATAGCAACGTATTCTTCCTGTGTACAAGCTGTCCAAAAGAAGTTGTTATGGCCAGTTTTAGATATTATGGGTCTTTATTTTGGACTAATATAGACATATATATTTTCTAACATTTAATTCCCAAGGAAAACAAGTCACTTGAGAGTCACAGAAATTCTGTGGATCAGATTTTACTGGTTGATTTTATCTCTGATCTTTAGAATAAGGCTAGGACTTGTCAGGGATGAATGGATGCCTTTTTTCTGCTGTTATGGTTATACTTAATATTCAGACAGTTTTTTTTTACTAACTCATGGATTCTTATGGCACCAACAGAGAACTTGTCTAGGGTGACAAACTCCATGTCAGGGAAGGAAACTACTTCACCATATAAGTTCAAAAGTACTTGTATTAGCTACTTTGAATTTGATAAATATTTTGTATCTGTAAAATTAAAGATCAGCAGTCGTTCTTGATCATAGCACATAATTAATTCAGATTTTATTTTCATATTTGATATCAAATTTCATCACTTAAAGCTAATCTTTTCTACCTTCATTAGTATTTACTAATTAGCAATAATGTTTATTTCACAGATATGTTTAAATTATTTCAATAAGGAATAGGATAGATTAATATTTGCACAACTCAGTGGTTTGATTACTTTAAAATCATGCATAAACTGGATAACAAATAGGATACCAATATGGGAATTTAACAAATAAAAGTAATTAGGAATTCATTTTTCATCTTACTATAACATCCTCCCTTTACACCGTTGTTGCCCAGATCTATATCTGTGTATATATGAATCTGGGCAACAGTGGTAAGATCTACATATTGATACATGTATCTTAAAAATCTGTGCAGATGATCCTTATAAGGCAGCTGCTCATTCCATGGGTATTACGGCTTGGTTTAGAAAGTTCCAAGACCTCTGAGAAAAGTAGGTGAACTGGACATGCATGAGCTACATTAAAAATAAGTTCAAGATGAGAAGCTAGCACAGGTTTTTCCCAACCTTTAAACCAATCAGGCACATTTCTCCTTGTTAATTGTGATTTCTTCACCTTCATTCTTAATGCATTATTGACTAAACATGCTCTTCGTGATCAAGTAATTTTGGAACACAGTGTATAGCTGCCCCCACCTTTTTTGTGATCAGAAATAGAAGGGAAAGTCAGGAAGTATCTGGTAATAGCAGGGTGTCTTAGATGAAACTCAGTACAGTAAAATTGCCCAACTCAGAATTACTACACAAGAGCCAGATGATTCTGAAAAATCATTTCGTTTAACAGTTGAATTTCTGTGCCTGAGGATTAGGGCTGTAACACTACTTTTGAACACTGAGTTAATACACAGGTGTTAGCCTCTGAACCTGAGACTTTTCCTGAGTGTTTTATGTTAGTCTTGCTTGTAGGACAGTGGTGGTTTGTGCCAGTTTAGTAGTACAGGACTTTGCTGAGATTACAGAGAAGCCAGGTAAAGTGAGAGTCAAAGAAGGTGGCTAGCACCAGTGTGAAAGCATCCCCCCTTACACAGGGGAGTCTAATAAATGATGCCACAGATATGGATTTGTAAAGAATGTGCTTAGGCATCTGAGTGACCTCTTGGGCATCCAAGAGAAATGCCAAAGATCTTCTCTCCTCAGGGGTTCTCTCATTGATTTGGTGAGAAACAGGTAGGCATATCCCAAAAGTGGATTCCAGGTGAATTATTTCACTCTAGTCTTTCTGGGCACCTGCAGCAGAGACAGTTATCTTAGCAGAGATCTTTGGCAAATTAGACTGTCTGACTTTCAAATTGATTAAGAAGTACTTGCAAAGAACATGATTTTTTATTTTTTTCTTCTTCCTTGGAAAGTATTATACGCTTACTCAATTTTTTGGTTAAATAAGCACTTTTCCTTCCACTTGATAAAACAAGAGTCAGATCAGGCAAGCATCCTGATAGTACTTTTCCTAGTAAGGTCAATGGATTCCCTCAAAATATGAGAACATACCAAAAGCAAACCACAATCAGAAAGTAGTGAGGAAAATAATGACTCTTTCTGAGGGTCAAATTTACAAGGCAAGTCCAGATACAGGGGAGAGGATAAGAAAATCTTTTTCAGAAGATCAATTTGATGCTTATTTTAAAAGGTTCTAAAAACACCTTTATCAGAAACGTATAACGTAACAATAAATGAATTTAAAGATTTACTAAAAATATAACTATTTTGATCCCTTCTAAACCTGCAGCCCTGCTCTCAATCTCCAGAATAAGCAAACATGATGGAAATGGCAACCCACTCCAGTATTCTTGCCCAGAGAATCCCAGGGATAGAAGCTACAGTTCATGGGGTCACAAGAGTCAGACACGACTTAGCAACTAAACCACCACCAACAACCATTTAACATCAATACCTATGAAACAGGAAGGATTATATCTATTAATACCATATAGAGTTGTTGGGAAAGTGTAAGCAGTTTTTCGGGAAATAGAATTTATTTTTCTTATTAAAACAAAGAAGGGAGGTATTAATTTATGAGTGACATGTTATTGAGAGACTTATACATGAGAATATGTCATGAAATGGAACTTGAATAGCATAGTGCAGTTAGCATAAACACTAAGAAAAACAATGTGAAACATAATTTCATGAAATACTGACTTTATTTAAAAAATTAGAGTAGCAAGTTTTGACTTTAATTGCTAGCTAATGTTTTAACACTATGTAATAAAAATTAAACACACAAAACAATCTGTAAATGTAGAAAATAAGGGGAATGGGAAATAGAAACATAATCATCTTGTCTGATTGCTCTTCCTCAGTCATTCAAGAAGGGTGACATCAGAAGAGAAACACAAATGACATTCAAATTTCAAGGAAAAGTTTAAGGATTAGAAAATATTAATAATCTGTTTTTAAAGGAAGACTTTTTACGTTTATAAAAGAGTCTAATAAAGTTGAGAGGGATAAAATGTTCATAACTGATGAATAAATCTCTGGTACAAAGCTCTAAGGGACACAATCTAATTAAAAACTGAGTAAAAATAGAAAACAGAGGCAAAGAATAATGAATGTATGAAGTAATTTACTGGTGAAGCTCAGTGAAGCAGAAATCTAAGAAATCAAGAGACTTCTGAAGGGAAGAGATAGTGCTTAAAGAAAAATCTGAGAGTCAAGTTAGAAGACATCTGAAAAGAGATCAAGTTTGAAAGGTAAAATGTTTCCTTGAATATTTACCTTGAAAAGGTAAACTATTTTCCTGTTTCCATAAAAGTATAATACATTCCCTATTCCATAAAATGCTTTTTTTTATTTTAAAGAAACAATATCACTTTTCGCTTCGCCACTTTAATAACTGGGTAGTAGCTATCTGTGCCTACTTAGCATTGCATAAACTTATTTATAAAATGGTTTATCTTCTTCCTGAAACTCATATGTGACAAAGTCAACCAGCAGTGGGCCTTGGGATCACCTACAAAAATTTGTAAGACACAACAATGTGTGAAAAAGATGCTGCTTACCCATCATTTTCTTTCTTTTTTAATGAAAAAGCAACTTCCCTGATGGCAGCTTCTCTTAAATTCATCACCTCTCCTGTGGACCAGACACGGCTAGCCTGTGACTACAGAAAGAAAGTATTCTACTTTATATTGCTTTAATTAAACATAAAACCAGAAGAACATTTCTAACATATGTAATAGTATGAACACTAACAATGATTCAGGCACCTGTGAGCCCTTATCCCAGTTTAAAACAGCAGAACATCCCCAGTCTCCCATGATTCCATTCTCCTCCCACTCTCCAGCCCCCAGAGGTAACCAGCACCCTAAATATTATCATTCCTTCGGTTCTTACCACACATGTATGTACCTCTCAACTATATCATTTAGTTTTGTACACCTAGTGAACTTTACATGAATGAATCTTACTGTACATGTTCTTCTCTGTGGTTTACTTTTATACATTATGTTCATAACACTCATCCAAGTTGATGCATGAAGATGTAAATCATTCCATGGTATGAATATGCTACAGTCTCCATTAGTTATAAATTGAGAGTCGTTTTCTGTATTAGTGGACACTGGATTTTTTCTAATTTTTTTTTTTTGCAACTAACACTATCCTTGTATATACTTCCTGCTGCACATATGCACAACTTTCTCTAGACTAGACTATATACCTAGGAGAGCATATATTTAACTAAATAATACAAAGATATTTTCCTAGGTGGTTGTACAGATTTATACTCATACTGGCAATATGAAAGTTTCCCTTACTTTACATCCTCACAAGACTTGTACTTCAGGCTTTTAAATTCTTATTCTGGCAGGTAGAAAATGATATATAAATGCAAATATAAACCTATTTCTTGATTACAAGTAATATTTACTTTATTTTCTTAGGTTTATTGGGCTTCATTTCCTCCCAAATAAAGATATTTATTCATATCTTTACCCTATCTTCTGTTAAATCATTCCGTGTTTTCATATTGATTTTGAGCCAAGTATTTATATGTTCCTGATGATGATGGTTTTTCATTGATTGATGTGTTGCAAATATCTTGTTCCACCTTATGGCTTGTAGTTTCACTTTCATTATGATGCCCTTTCATAAACAGAAGATCTTAATTTTAGTGTAATTGACTTAATCAGCCTTTTCTTTTATAATTTCTGCTGTCTGTGTCATCTTTGAAAAATCATTCCCTAAGTCAAATTCTTGAAGACCCCCTACATCTTCTTCTAAAAGTCTTATAATTTTGCCTTTTCATATCTGTCTTTAATTAGGTAGAATTGATTTCTGTGTGTGGAAAAAGGAAGAAATCCAATTTCAGTTTTTCCATATGGATAACCACCTGTCACAGCATCATTTATTGGGTATCCTCTCATTTCCTTGCAATCTGCGGTGACAGCTCCGCAGTAAATACGATGGGCTGTTTATAGATTCCTTATACTGCTCTACGGAGAAGGTAATGGCACTCCACTCCAGTACTCTTGCCTGGAGGGTCCCATGGACAGAGGAGCCTGGTGGGCTGCAATCCATGGGGTCGCAGAGAGTCGGACATGACTGAGCAACTTCACTTTCTCTTTCACTTTTCACTTTCATGCATTGGAGAAGGAAATGGCAACCCCCTCCAGTGTTCTTGCCTGGAGAATCCCAGGGACGGTGGGGCCTGGTGGGCTGCCGTCTATGGGGTCGCACAGAGTCGGACACGACTGAAGCGACTTAGCAGCAGCAGCAGCAGCAGCAGCAGCAGCACACTGCTCTACTGGTCTGTTTGTCTATACCCACATCAATACTATACTTATCTACCTTTTAATAAGTCTTGAGTTTTGATGGAGAAACTTCATATCCCCTCATCCCCAGACGTACATCTTAATTCTTCAGGAGTGTTTGAATTTTCCTGGACCTTAGCCCTTCCATATAAAATTTTAGCAGTTTCTTGTCCTATTGGGGTTTTTATTGGAATTGCTTGGAATCTATAAATAAAAGTGGAAAACCTTATATCTTTATAATATTGAGTCTATCTGTGAGCATGATATAATCTGTTTTGATTTTTCTATAAAGTGCTTAAAGTTTCATAGTATTTTCCATAATTTTGATAGGTTGATTCAAAGCATTTGCACATTGTCTTAATACTTTTACTCTTGTATTTTGATGTAATATTGAAATTAACTGTACCAATGAGAAGAAAAACAGTTGATTTCTTTATATTGATCAGTTGTATCATACAAAATTACTAAATTCATATTAATTTCAAATAACTTATCTGTAACTTCCTCTAGATTTTCTACATAGATACTCAAATTTTCTGTCTTTCTTTTAAGTCCTTTTATTTATTTTTATTATTTTATATATTTATTTACTTGGTTTTCAGTATGATGCTAAATAGAAGTGGTCAAACAAGCATTCATATTTATTTCTAATCTTAAAGGTAATGCTTTCACCATTAAGCATAATGTTGAATGAATTTATATAAATAAGCTTTATCAATTAAGAATATTCCATTCTATCGATAAGGAAGTTTTGGTACATATATACAATGGAATATTACTCAGCCTTAAAAAGGAACAAGTTTGAGTCAGTTGAACTGAGATGGATGAACCTAGAGCTTGTTATACAGAGAGAAGTAAGTCAGGAGAAAAATATCATATATAAATGCATATATATGGAATCTAGAAAAATGATGCTGATGAACCTATTTGCTGGACAGAAATAGAGACACAGACACAGAGCACAGACTTGTGAACACAACAGGACCGACTGAGAAAGTAGCACTGAAGCATATACATTTCCATATTAAAATAGATAGCTATGGGAAGTTGCTATACAGCACAGGCAGCTCAACCCGCTGCTCTGTGACAATCTAGAAGGGTAGAACTGGGGGTGGGGAGGGGTGGAGGTTCAAGAGGGACGGGATATATGTATGCTCAAGGCTGAGTCACATTGTTGTATGGCAGAAATCAACACAACATCTTAAAGCAGTTATCTTCCAATTAAAAATAAATTTTAAAAAAAGAATATTCCATTCTGTTACTAGTTTGCTAGATAGTTAATTATGAATACATGTTGAATTTTGTGAACTATTTGTACATCCACAGAAAGCATATAATCTTTTCCCTTTAATATGCTAATTAATATAAATAAGAATATTATTCATATATGAATGGAATTTTATGTTAAATCATTCTTGATTTCCTCAGATAAGCTATATTTATTCATGATAATCTTTTTGATGTGTCATTCAATTCAATTTTCTGTTATTACCTTTAAACTATTTGCAGCTACATTCTTAAGTAAGATTAGCCTGTAATTTTCTTTTCTTGAAGTGTTGGTGAATAATTTCAACATTAGTGTTATACTAGTCTTATTAAGTGAGAAAGAATAATCTCTTTTGTTATCGTCATCATTGTTGTTATCTGGAAAAGCTTATGTAATTGAGAATTGTCCTTGACTGTTTGCTAGAATGAACCTGTAAATCGATCCAGGTCTAGTATATTTTCTTTGTATGAAAATTTTAAACTACATTACATTTCTATAATAATTAGAGTATTCTTCAGATTCTCTGTTTCTTCTTGGGTCAATTCTCATCATTTTTTCTGATAATTTATTTCATCTTAGTTTTCAAAGTTTCTATATTATCTTCTTATATTTTTAATATTTAAAGATTTATGTTTATGTTCCCTTCTCATTTATCTGACTATTGCATATGTATGTATTCTTTTTTTTTCTTTGCCAGTCATGTCAGGGGATTTGGCCATTTTTTAATTCTTTTAAAGAACCAACTTACATATTTGTTCTCTGGCTTATTCATTTATTTTTATATTTGATATTTCCTTGCCTCCATTTTCTTTGGGTCAACTCTTCTTATTTTTCTTGTTCCTTAAGTTGAATGCTTAGATCAGTAGTTCTGAAGTTTTCTTTATTTCTATTAATAATGTACAAATTTAAGGCTGTAGTTTCAATATATAGTATGCTCATTTTTTTAAAGTTCTAAGTATATTCTGATTTCCACTATGACTCATTCCACTGTTTCTTTTTTCATGCATGGATTATTTAGAAGATGTGTTTGGTTTTTATTCCTAAGAGTATGAGAATTTTTTGGTTAGTTGTCTCTTCTTGATTTCTAATGCAATTCTATTGCCATAAGAGAATATATTCTATATGATTTCAATCTTTCAAATTTGTTGTGGCGTATTCTTCGAGCTCTTGTATTCAGGTTTCTTATATGATCCATATGTGCTTGAAAAGAATGTGCATTCTGTAGTTATTGAGTGCAGTATTCTATAGCTGTGTTTATTGGATGAAGCTTAGGTATTGTGTTATTCAAATAGTCTCTATTCTCAATAATTTCTGTCTATCTGATATGTTATATATTGAACTAGGTGCTTTAAACTTTTTTTTGTTAAAAATCTTGTACATTTTTCTTTGATCTGTCAAGCTTTACTTTATATTTACTGTGTTATTTGGTACTCAGATATTTGTTATATTTTCCAGATAAATTGAATCTTTTATCATATGCAGCAACCTATCACATCTCTGTCAGTGCTTTTTACTTTCAAGTCTGTTTTGTCTGATATTAGTAAGTGCACTAGTTTTCCTTATCTGGCGTGTCTTCTATCCTTTGCTTTCAACTTTCTGTATCCTTATATTTTATGTGTTTCTCTGGTCTATGTATCAATTTTTGTATTTTTTAAACAATATGTCTTCACTAAATCATTATAGTCAATTTACATTAATTTTGATTACTAATAATTTTATTTGATCCTATTATTTATTCTGTTCCTTTTCTGTCTCACTCTTTTTGTTCTTTTTAGCTTACTTTGAATAAGTCTTTGGGTTTCCAGTTTATGCAGGTATCTCCTACTTAACTCCTCATTTATAGTGCCAAGCTGTATCTTCTACTCTTGATGTCCATCCATCAAAATGGAAACAGGTTTCCCAGAAAAAGGTAAAACTCCATTTGGCATTTGTTTGCCTCCTAATAGTCCTACCTGCATTCAATTTGTTTTTGGCATCAGAGGAGCCTTTAGTTTCTTGCCTGTTCAGCAATGGTAATTTGGGGTATCTAACCTAGCATTTTGTTAAAGCAAGTTTATGTCACATATATCCTTAATGACCAAATTATGGTTGCTAAAACTATCTCTTGTCTTAGAATTGGCAATTAATCTCCCTCTCAGTGTCTCTATGTAAGAACCCCAGGGGGTACCCTACATGTGCCAGCTCCAGTCATTCTGTAGCCTGTCTTCTTCTCCAACTCCAATTCCGCTGCCCTCTGCCCATATAGCCACTGATGAGTTCTTGCTCCAGCCCTGCTGAGACCTCCACAGCTTGGCCCTTGGGTGGGCCCAAGGTGTCTAGCCCCTGTGATGTGCACTCTGCTGGGTTCTGGGCAGAGAGAAGCATGGCTCCCTCCTCACCCCCAGCCACTCTTTGCCTCCTCTGCACTCCAGTAGCTCTGCTTGGCCCACAGTCTCACAAAGCTTAGGGGTGGTCACAGATTCACTGCCCACAGGAACCAGGTAGGGAACAGAACAAGTGAAGAACACAGGGCCTTTGGCCTTCCTAAGGAGCAGCCTCTACTGCCAAGGCCAACTGTGAATCTGTAGGAATGCTGTCTTCCTCCTTTTAAGTCTTCTAACTTTCAAGAGAAAGCAAAAATCTGTATTCTTAAGAATTAATTAGACTTGGAAAAAAAAATTCATTTAAAAAACCTGCAGAAGCCAAACAAGTCTCCAGAAGGTGTGGGGTTCACAGCTACCCCATTTCTGTCATCTATTGTAGACAGATCCTAAAGCAAGGGGGAGGCAGAATGGCTGAGGGCAGGGATGGGGAAGCAGCTCCTATTCTAGGGACCCAGGGTCTGGGGACCCAGTGCAGTCAACCAGTAGTATGCTGGTGTAACTAGTACTCTTGTTTTTTCTTACTCCAGTATTACTGGTGTAACTTTTAGGAGAAGCGAATGCAGGACTGCTCAAAATGTTTCAGCATTGTGCATGGTGAGGAAAATCTTGGGAAAATTTTGATCTTCTGCCTCCTCTTTGTACTTGAAATTTTTAAAGATGGTTTTCACTCCTAGAAAACTTATTTTGATGGCCCAAAATGATTTTGTGTTTGTCATCTCCGGCCAGATCCTAGAGAAATCAGTGCTGAGAGGGGCCATGTTTAGTAGGGTGCATATTCCTGCTGACCACGCAGAAGAACCCAACCTTGTCTTCCATGCACCAGTATCGTCTGTCTAGGCTGTGAATGCATGGGCCTGCATAGCTGCCTGAATCTGGGGAGGAGCCCTTTTCATATCTAGCTCACATCCTGGCGTTGAGTTTGAGTAGCATGACATATTGTCTTGAATGATTATGCCCTTGAGTCTAGAGAAACAAAGCAAAGAATCTGTCTCTCTTAGCAACAAGAGACTCTCTCACACAGAATTTCCCCACAGGAGGAAGAAGGTTAAAAACAGTGAGATGCACCCATCCATGGGTCTTGGCTTGAAGAGCCTGTCTCTGGTAATTGACATATGTCTGTGAAGAACTACATTCACTTCATTTATGTTTAATCGTCTAATCTAAGATACTTTCACTGTCACTTACATTCACTCAGTTTCTTCCTTACCTTGAAGGCTGGCTTAGAGCAAAGTTCCTATCTGTCTTAGTGACTTCTTAGGCCACTCCCTACGTTGCTCCCTTTCCTTCTTCCTCTGTCTACTCCTCCCTTATCGGGAAATATGGGGTACTAAAAATGCCGGGAACCTGGAAGACCTGATACTCAAACATTGGCTCAACAACTCACTGCCTATCTAGCTCTGACCTTAGATGAGTTACCCTGTCATCCAGCTGTTTCTATAGCTCCAACCAAATACCAGGCCTCCTGTGGGCATCTTCATGGGTACACACATTGGGGAAAAAGTGTCCTCCTAGCCAGCATGACCAGTTGAATCAACCCTAGCAACTCATAGAATGATAGCATGTCCACATATCCCATCAGTTATTTAATAGAATCAATTTTATTCATCTGTAAAATGGGAAAATATTTTCCAGGAAGGGGAAAGTGCCTGCTTCAATACTCCTGAGTTTCCATCTGTTCTTTCTCTTTCTCCTTCTCCTCAAGGCTTATGCTTCTATTAACTTGGTAGTCTAAGCTGGAGACACAGAATGCATTTTTTTTTAAGTAAATGTGGAGATCAAGAGGCCATGAAAGCTTTGAAAATAAAAATCAACATGTATTTACCTCCCCCCTCCCCCTGTCTATTAGATAAAGTGGCTCCTTTTGAAAATGCTCCTTTTGGGTCTATCTGCCCAGTGCTTAAAAACCTTCACTGTCACCCCATTTCTTTCAGGGTAAAGATCAGACCCACCCAAGGCTATCCATGCCCTGCATGTTCCAGCTTTGTCTCCCTCCCCAGCTTGGCTCACCTGGGCTCCCCAGCTTTCCATGCAGCTGACAACCAGGCTTTCTCAGTCTCTGACAGTTCACGTGCTTCCCTCTCCTCTTCACCAGATTGTCTCCTCCTTGTCCTCCTCATCCCAGCTCAAACATCTCATCCCCAGAGAAGGCTTCTCTTCTCCCCTCTCTGATCAGGTCACATCTGCCTGTCACAGGCACTTCACAGTATCTTTCCTACTGCTCGTTTTACATTTATGTGTGATTATGTTTCCTGAAAAAACATAATGGAAAGGAAACAGGAAGCAACAGTTAGAACTGGACTTGGGACAACAGATTGGTTCCAAATAGGAAAAAGAGTACGTCAAGGCTGTATATTGTCACCCTGCTTATTTAACTTATATGCAGAGTACATCATGAGAAATGCTGGACTGGAAGAAACCCAAGCTGGAATCAAGATTGCTGGGAGAAATATCAATAACCTCAGATATGCAGATGACACCACCCTCATGGCAGAAAGTGAAGAGGAACTAAAAAGCCTCTTGATGAAAGTGAAAGAGGAGAGTGAAAAAGTTGGCTTAAAGCTCAACATTCAGAAAACGAAGATCATGGCAACAGGTCGCATCACTTCATGGGAATAGATGGGGAAACAGTGGAAACAGTGTCAGACTTTATTTTTCTGAGCTCCAAAATCACTGCAGATGGTGATTGCAGCCATGAAATTAAAAGACGCTTACTCCTTGGAATAAAAGTTATGACCAACTGAGATAGTATAGTCAAAAGCAGAGATATTACTTTGCTGACTAAGGTCCGTCTAGTCAAGGTTATGGTTTTTCCTGTGGTCATGTATGGATGTGAGAGTTGGACTGTGAAGAAGGCTGAGTGCCGAAGAATTGATGCTTTTGAACTATGGTGTTGGAGAAGACTCTTGAGAGTCCCTTGGACTGCAAGGAGATCCAACCAGTCCATTCTGAAGGAGATCAGCCCTGGGATTTCTTTAGAAGGACTGATGCTAAAGGTGAAGCTCCAGTACTTCGGCCACCTCATGCGAAGAGTTGACTCATTGGAAAAGACTCTGATGCTGGGAGGGATTGGGGGCAGGAGGAGAAGGGGACGACAGAGGATGAGATGGCTGGATGGCATCACTGACTCGATGGACGTGAGTCTGAGTGAACTCCAGGAGTTGGTGATGGACAGGGAGGCCTGGCGTGCTGCGATTCATGGGGTCGCAAAGAGTTGGACACGACTGAGCGACTGAACTGAACTGAACTATGATTATGTTATGATGCTTGTCTTCTCTAGAATATAAGCTCTGTGGGTGCGGGAGCCACGTTGCTCTGTGCTCCCCACTGTACCCCTGTGCCTGACACATGGTGAATGCTCAGTAAACATTTACTGCTGAATGAATGCATGAACAGAAGCCTTTGAAGTGCAGGATACAACAAGCAAGCTCACTGAGTTTGGGGATAGTTTGTAATTTCCTCGATTCTGTCTCGTTGCAACAAAAATTTGAAGCGACAGACGGACCAGTGTTACAGCTCTGTGTTACAGCTCAGTTCTGTTTAGAAAGTAAAGGAAAATACATCCTCGAGGCATGAGGGCATGCCGACCCAAAAGACACGAAAAGAAGAGAGGCCTCTGTCCCAATTTTGGCTCCTCTTTTTATGTTTTTTCTCCTCCCCCTGGGCCTGCCCTATGTAAAATAGGCTAGCCAAGAGTGCTGTTTGTTTTCCCCGTGGTCCTCACTCCAGTCCTCCTGGGACCTGCCTTTGTTCTATTTTTGCAAGCTTTTCCCTTCCTTGTCTTTTAATCATTGCCATTCTGGGCTCTTTTTTCCTATTCTAACTACCTAACGTTAAGTACAGGACCACAAAGGCACCTGATGGACCAGGCCGTGGGATTTCATAGATAACTATGTGAATACACAGGGCAGATTCAGTCTAACTCATGGTGAGCTTCTTATGCCCCAGTGCCTCCTTGTAAATGCACCATTGTTTTGAGGCTGTATTTAATTATTACAGATTTTGCAGTGTCAAGGAGATGGTATATGTAAAAGCTTACTGTGCCTAATATTATTTAAATACCCTTAATCTTAAATTACATGACAGTTCATGTCTTGCTTTCCTCATCTGTAAACTCATTATCACCAAATGGGAATGACAAGGTAAGAGTGGAAAATAAGGTCAAACAGGAAATAATGAAGAACCTCAAAAGCATGAGGTATGCGAAACATGGCAGAATAAAGGGTTACAGGATAAGTTTGCTGGAGCCTATTAGAAAAGGTCCTCAGGAGAGCAGCGTAGTTGGCCAAATGATGGGAGCAACAGAGCTTGGCAGAATATTCCAACTCTGCAGAGCTGAGTTCCCATCAGGTCAATGCAGATAAATGAGGTAAGGAGTTGATAAAATCGAGAGCACAAGAGAAGAGAGATAACAAGTGCTTAAGAGAGGAATAAAGCGGTCCAACTGGAGAATCAAAGCAGTTGTCTGGGCTCAGGTAGATCATTTCAGGAACCCTGCCTTACAAAGATCACCTACCCGATGTTTCATCACCTTCGGGTGCTGACACTCAGTAAACACAGAAAGCTTATCCTGCATGAAGCGTGAGCCTTTACATGTCATCACAGCCCTTATCACTCAGGCGCCCATCGTCTGTCAGCCGTCACTCTGAATCACCCTCCAGATCATCTGCAAAAGTGAGGCTTTCCCTTTATTGTTTGATTCTGCTCTGTGCCTTTTATGAAGAAAAAGAAAAACCCCTCACAAAGATCAAATCCATTACCTTTCTATTTTCAGAGTCTGACCTACGAGCACTGGTAAATGTGCTATGCGAGTTCCTTTCAGGAATGAGGGAGAGCGTTGCCTTGATTAGAGAAGGAGCCATAGGCAGCAGAGCCGGCTCACCGGCTCTAGACTCCACTGTCAATTATTTAGGGCTCATTATCCCACTTGGGGAGGGCTCCAGTTTCTCTGCCCTGTTTCTTCTTCTATGTGATGACTAACTTTGAACCGTTTCAAAACCAGCTTCCCATGAGGGCTAGTTAAAGGTTTGATAAGGAATCAAAGGGTTAGTGTTAGGATTGCATCTTGGTGGGGAAAGACACAGAAGAAATTGAATAAATTGGAAGTTAGGAGAATCTTTGCATTTTAATTTTTTTTTCTTTTTTTGCCTATGGAAAAGAATGAGAACATTTACAAACCACTGCTGTGATCTGACAAACACGCTTTACTTGCCTCTTCAATGAGAGGAGGATTTGTGAGTATAGATTCCTCTTTTCTGCTAAATCATCATTTCTCCGTCTGTATCTGAGAAAAAATCAAGATTTCTTCCCTCTTCATTTTTACAAAGTGTCTTCCCAGTGTTTATGCAAATTGGTATTCTGCCTGAGATTTTTGTGTGTGTGTCATCCCATCTTTCTCCTCGACCTAGAGCTTTTCTTCTGAGTAGGTGGAGAGTCACTCGGTTTGTTCTGTCTACTCCTCTACTTCTCTTTTAATCAGGAAAATGGACACAAAATACATCTTGATCCTTATGCACACAGGACTTTGCACAGCAGAGCAAACACATCTGCCCTTATCTTGACACAGTGCCATCTTAGTGTCTCATGTGTTTGTGTAATGATCTGCCAAAGGGGTGACTATGCCACCAGTCTTTAGGACACTGTCAGCACTATTAGTCTATTGCAGGATGTAAAGGGGATTCTTCAACCTATTAGCAGGACTTTACCTTATTCTTCTTGAGAGAAGAACAATTGAGCGCAGAAAGGGAAGTTAAAGTCAAATGAACAGCAGAGCAATTCAGAAGCTCTCAAGAGCCAGCCTCTCTGTCTTCAAATGTGCATCCAGGTCATTCATGCTTCTCCTGGGTGCCCTGGTGTCTTGCCCTTTGGCAAAACAGCATCCTCAATCCACAGCCTGTTCAGTCTCTGGGGCTGCTGCCTGGTGCCTGCACTATTGAACAAAGAAATGGCCTCTGTTCCTGTCTGCAGAAGGTTGCTGCCTCCTTTTCTGGGATTAAAAGGTAGTTATTGTGTCTGGCTCCTGACTGATTCAACTTGACAAGATACTGGTTTTCAGTAACTTCTTCTGCTTATTGGAATCCACCAGCTTGAACTGTGGTGCTGGTGGGTTTTGAACTTTTTGACCCTGTGTAAAACAGCACAATCTCCTAGGCAGGCTTGTCTCATAACTGGCCAGCTTTAGGAATTGTGGACTGACATCCCTTCTAAATGCTTAACCTGAATTTCTGACTGTCTGTTGGATGTCCAAGGCACTCATTTTCCATTTCAAACCAGCCAGCACTTCTTGACATGATGCCATCTTAGAGTCTCACTTCTTTGTGTAATGATCTGCCAAAGCGGTGACTCTACCACTGGTCTTTAGGACACTGCTAGCAGTATTAGTCCCTTGCAGGAAGTAAAAGAGACTCTTCAACCTATTAGGATGACTTTGCCTTGTTCTTCTTGAGAGAAAAGTGATTGAGCCCAGAAAGGGAAGTTAAGGTCAAATGTAGAGAAGCAAAGAGAGGCAGTATTAATGACTACTGAAAACTGGGTCATTTCCAAATATCATCTTCCTAGCTAAAGAGAGAACAAGCAAGGAAGACTGAGAGGTGTACCTGATACCAAAGGGAATTGGGGAGCAAACTGCTGAGTCAGTGCTTGGAGTTAGCTACCCGGAGTGTGCTAGGTCCCGAGCAGAGGCTGGCTTGAAGGAAGCCAGAGTACAGTGCCTCAGTCTGTCTTTCTGGAGGACGGATATATACTTCAAGGATGTTATTGTTGTTCAGTCACCCAGTCATCTCCAGCTCTTTGCGACTCCATGGACTGCAGCATGCCAGGCCTCCCCGTCCCTCACCATCTCCCAAGGTTTGCCCATGTTCATGTTCATTGATACCGTGCAGCCATCTCATCCTCTGACACTCTCTTCTCCTTCTGCCCTCAATCCTTCCCAGCATCAGGGACTTTTCCGTTGAATTGACTGTTCTCATCAGTTGACCAGAATACTGGAGCTTCAGGTTCAGCATCAGTTCTTCCAGTGAATATTCAAGGTTTATTTCTGAAGAGTTTGATCTCCTTGCTGTCCAAGGGACTCTCAGGAGTCCTTTCCAGCACCACAGTTCAAAGGCATCAATTCTTTGGCACTCTGCCTTCTTTACGGTTCAGCTCTCACCACCGTAAGTGACCACAGGGAAGACCATAGCCTTGACTGTATGGACTTCGGTCAGCAAAGTAATGTCTCTTCTTTTCAACACACTGACTAGTTTCTTACAGCTTTCCTGCCAAGAAGCAATCATCTTCTAATTTCATGGCTTCAGACACCATCCACACTGATTTTAGAGCCCGAGAAGAGGAAACCTGTCACTACTTCCACCTTTTCCCCTTCTATTTGCCATGAAGTAATGGAGCCGGATGCCATGATCTTAGGTTGTTTTTTTTTTTCAATATTTACTTCTAAGCCGGCTCTTTCACTCTCCTTCTTCTCATCAGGAGGCTCTTTAGTTCCTCTTCACTTTCTGCCATTAATGTAGTATCATCCTCATATCTGAGGTTGTTGATGTTTCTCCTGTCTATCTTAATTCCAGCTTGCAACCCATCCAGCCTAAACGTTCTCAAGAAGTCCTCAGCATGTGAGTTGAATAAAGAGGGTGGCAGCACAGCCCTGTTACATGCCATTCTCAACCCTGAGCCACGCAGTTGTTCCATAGGGTTCAAAATGTTGCCTCTTGACCCACATACAGTGTTCTCAGCAGTCAGGTTAGATGGTCTGGTATCCCCTTCTCCTTAAGAGCGTCTGCAGTTTGTTATGATCCACACAGTCAAAGGCTTTAGCGTAGTCGATGAAACAGATGTAGATGTTTTTCTGGAATTCCCTCGCTTTCTCTATGATCCAGCAAATGTTGGCAATTTGATCTCTGGTTCCTCTGCCTTTTCTAAACCCAGCTTGGACATCTGGAAGTTCTTGGTTCACTTAATGCTGAAGCCTAGCATGCAAGATTTTAAGTATGACCTTAAACTAGCATGGACATTGAGTGCAATTGTCCAGTCATTTAAACATTCTTTGGTACTACCCTTCTTGGAAATTGGGATGAGGATTGACATTTTCCAGTCCAGTGGCCATTGCTGGTTGGGTTTTCCAGATTTGCTGACATATTGAATGCAACACTTTGATAGCATCATCCTTTAGGGTTTTGAGTAGCTCCACTGGAATTTCATCATGTCCACTAGCTTTATTGACTGCAGTGCTTCCTAAGGCCCACTTGACTTCACAATCCAGAATGTCTGGCTCTGGGTGCTTGACCACACCATTATAGTTATCCAGTTCATTAAGCCTTTTTTTTGTACGGTTCTTTGTGTGTTTGTTCAATCTCTTCTTGATCTCGTCTTGAGATCTCTGTCTACTAGATCTCTACCACTTCTGTCCTTTATTGTGCCCGTCTTTGGGCAAAATATTCCCTTGATATTTCTAACTTTCCTGAAGAGATCTCTGGTCTTTCCCCTTTTGTTTTTTTCCTCTATTTTTATGCACTGTTCATTGAAGAAGGCCTTCTTGTCTCTCTGTGTGATTCTTTGGAACTCTTCATTTTGTTGGATGTATCGTTCCCTTTCTTCAAGGATCGTTATGTCAAATCCCAAATTATACATTCTCGTCTTTAATTTCACTGCCATTGTCACAATACAGACCTTCATCTTTGTTAGCCTGAAATGTCCCAGTAACCAGATAGGTCCCACTTGTCTCCCATTTCTCCTGTTCATTCATCATACTACCACCTAAATTAAATATTCCAAAATTGCAGGTATAATCAAATATGAGTTCAGTTCAGTTGCTCAGTCATGTCCAACTCTTTACAACCTCATGAATCAAAGAACACCAGGCCTCGCTGTCGATCACCAACTCCCGAAATTCACTCAAACTCATGTCCATTGAGTTGGTGATGCCATCCAGCCATCTCATCCTCTGTCATCCCCTTCTCCTCCTGCCCCCAATCTCTTGCAGCATCAGGGTCTTTTCCAATGAGTCAACTCTTCGCATAAGATAGCCAAAGTATTGGACTTTCAGCTTCAGCATCAGTCCTTCCAAAGAACACCGAGGACTGATCTCCTTTAGGATGGACTGGTTGGATCTCCTTGCAGTCCAAGGGACTCTCAAGAGTCTTCTCCAACACCACAGTTCAAAAGCATCAATTCTTCGGCACTCCGCTCAGCTTTCTTCACACTCCAACTCTCACATCCATACATGACCAATGGAAAAACCATAGCCTTGACTAGATGGACCTTTGTTGTCAAAGTAAAGTCTCTGGTTTTCAATATGCAGTCTAAGTTGGCCATAACTTTCCTTCCAAGGAGTAAGCATCTTTTAATTTCATGGCTGCAATCACCACCTGCAGTGATTTTGGAGCCCCCAAAAATAAAGTCTGACACTGTTTCCACTGTTTCCCCATCTATCCGCCATGAAGTGATGGGACCAGATGCCATGATCTTAGTTTTCTGAATGTTGAGCTTTCTCTTTCACTTTTATCAGGAGGCTTTTTAATTCCTCTACACTTTCTGCCATAACAGTGGTGTCATTTGTATATCTGAGGTTATTGATATTTCTCCCAGCAATCTGCATATAGGTACTCTGCATATAAGTTAAGTAAGCAGGGTGAAATATACAGCCTTGACGTACTCCTTATTTGGAACCGGTCTGTTGTTCCATGTCCAGTTCTAACTGTTACTTCCTGACCTGCATACAGGCTTCTCAAGAGGCAGGTCAGGTGGTCTGGTATTCCCATCTCTTTCAGAATTTTCCAGAGTTTATTGTGATCCACACAGTCAAAGGCTTTGGCATAGTCAGTAAAGCAGAAATAGATGTTTTTCTGGAACTCTCTTGCTTTTTCGATGATCCAGCAGTGTTGGCAATTTGATCTCTGGTTCCTCTGTCTTTTCTAAAACCAGCTTGAACATCTGGAAGTTCATGGTTCACGTACTGCTGAAGCCTGGCTTGGAGAATTTTGAGCATTACTTTACTAGCATGTGAGACGTGTGCAATTGTGCGGTAGTTTGAGCATTCTTTGGCTTTGCCTTTCTTTGGGATTGGAATGAAAACTGACCTTTTCCAGTCCTATGGCCACTGCTGAGTTTTCCAAATTTGCTGGCATATTGAGTGCAGCACTTTCAGAGCATCATCTTTCAGGATTTGAAACAGCTCAACTGGAATTCCATCACCTCCACTAGCTTTGTTTGCAGTGATGCTTTCTAAGGCCCACTTGACTTCACACTCCAACATGTCTGGCTCTAGGTGAGTGATCACACCATCGTGATTATCTGGGTCATGAGGCTCTTTTTTGTATAGTTCTTCTGTGTATTCTTGCTACCTCTTCTTAATGTCTTCTGCTTCTGTTAGGTCCATACCATTTCTGTCCTTTATTGAGCCCATCTTTGCATGAAATGTTCCCTTGGTATCTCTAATTTTCTTGAAGAGATCTCTAATCTTTCCCATTCTGTTATTTTCCTCAGTTTCTTTGCACTGATTGCTGAGGATGGCTTTCTTATCTCTCCTTGCTATTCTTTGGAACTCTGCATTCAGATGCCTATATCTTTCCTTTTCCCCTTTGCTTTTTGCTTCTCTTTTCACAGCTGTTTGTAAGGCCTCCCCAGACAGCCATTTTGCTTTTTTACATTTCTTTTCCATGGGGATGGTCTTGATCCCTGTCTACTGTACAATGTCATGAACCTCATTCCATAGTTCATCAGGCACTCTATCAGATCTAATCCCTTAAATCTATGTCTCACTTCCACTGTATAATCATAAGGGATTTGATTTGGGTCATACCTGAATGGTCTAGTGGTTTTCCCTACTTTCTTCAATTTCAGTCTGAATTTGGCAATAAGAAGTTCATGATCTGAACCACAGTCAGCTCCCGGTCTTGTTTTTGCTGACTGTATAGAGCTTCTCCATCTTTGGCTACAAAGAATATAATCAAGCTGATTTTGGTGTTGACCATCTGGTGATATCCATGTGTAGAGTCTTCTCTTGTGTTGTTGGAAGAGGGTGTTTGCTATGGCCAGTGCGTTCTCCTGGCAAAACTCTATTAGACTTTGAATTGCTTCATTCTGTACTCCAAAGCCAAATTTACCTGTTACTCCAGGTGTTTCCTGACTACTTCCTTATGCATTCCAGTCCCCTATAATGAAAAGAACATCTTTTGGGGGTGTTAGTTCTAAAAGGTCCTGTAGGTCTTCATAGAACCATTCAACTTCAGCTTCTTCAGTGTTACTAGTTGGGGTATAGGCTTGGATTACCGTGATATTGAATGCTTTGCCTTGGAAATGAACAGAGATCATTCTGTTGTTTTTGAGATTGCATTGAAGTACTGCATTTCGGACTCTTGTTGACCATGATGGCTACTCCATTACTTCTAAGGGATTCCTGCCTGCAGTAGTCGTCTGAGTTAAATTCACCCATTCCAGTCCATTTTAGTTCGCTGATTCCTAGAATGTCAACGTTCACGCTTGACATCTCCTGTTTGACCACTTCCAATTTGCCTTAATTCATGGACCTGACATTCCAGGTTCCTATGCAATATTGCTCTTTACAGCACCAGACCTTGCTTCTATCACCAGTCACATCCACAGCTGGGTATTGTTTTTGCTTTGGCTCCATCCCTTCATTCTTTCTGGAGTTATTTCTCCACTCATCTCCAGTAGCATATTGGGCACCTACTGACCTGGGGAATTCCTCTTTCAGTATCCTATCATTTTCCCTTTTCACACTGTTCATGGGGTTCTCAAGGCAAGAAAACTGAAATGGTTTGCCATTCCCTTCTCCTGTGGACCACATTCTGTCAGACCTCTCCACCATGACCCGCCCGTCTTGGGTGGCCCCACACGGCATGGCTTAGTTTCATTGAGTTAGACAAGGCTGTGGTCCATATGATCAGATTGGCTAGTTTTCTGTGATTATGGTTTCAGTGTGTCTGCCCTCTGATGTCCTCTTGCAACACCTACTGTCTTACTTGGGTTTCTCTTACCTTGGATGTGGGGTATCTCTTCAAGGCTGCTCCAGCAAAGCACAGCCACTGTTCCTTACCTTGGATAAGGGGTATCTCCTCACGGCCGCCTTTCCTGACCTTGAACATGGAGTAGCCCCTCTCGGGCCTCCTTTGCCCGCACCGCTGTCGCTCTTTGAACATGGGGTTGCTCCTCTCGGCCACCTCCCCTGACCTCAAGCGTGGGGTAGCTCCTCTCAGCCGCCATCCCTGCCCTTGGGTGTATGGTAGCTCCTCTCGGCAGCCGCCCTGACCTCGTCTTCTCAACAGTTTTCAACAACTCCCCTTTGCTTACAGCATTAGATCTAAGAGTGTTAAGACTTTCTGTTTAGTTTTTTTAATTTTGTGTTTGGTGCCTCTCTCTCTTTCTCTCTCTTTGTCTCTTGGAAGGCTGTTTTTTCCACTATGGTTTTCCATCTTAACATGCTACTCTGTCCCCCCAGTTTATACTCCAACCATTGCTAATTCTCGGACACACTATGCCATTTCACACTTTCATGTCTTTCCTCATCTTTTCTTCCCAAGTGGAATTTCCTCTCTGTCTATTTCTGTCCTTCAAACCCTATGAATCTTTCAGGAGCCAGTTCATGAAGCCTTCACTAAGTCCTGCTTCTCACTCTCTCATTCAGATAAAGTACTCCCATCACACACTTTTGAATACCTTTTTTATTGTGAAATGTAGTAAAATAGAAAAGAAATTATAGAATATATATGTGCGGTTTAACAACGAAGATAAAACAAGAACCTGCAGACCAATATCTAGCTTAAGAAATAGAGCATTGCTAATATACTTGAAGCCTTCTCTACCTCCTCTTCCTCCATGCCACCGTCGGCCTCAGGTAACTTCTATTCTGACATCTGTGTTTCCCATTCCTTTGCTTTTCTCTATAAGTTACCACATGTGGATATAGCCCTCAACAATATACTGTTCAGTTTCACATATTTTTGAACTTTATCAACATAGAATTATATTTTTTAGATTCTCTTGAAATTTTTAGCTCAACATTGTGAATGTCACCCATGTCAATGTGTATTCATGTAGTTTATTCCTTTTCACTACTGCGTGGTTTCCTATAATATGAATAAATTTATTTATTCATTTCCTATTGATGAGCATTGAGGTGGTTTCCAGTTTTTTAATATCAGAGCCATCACTGTTATCAGCATTCATATAAAGGGCTCCCGGTACACATGTGCAATGTTTTCTATCAGGAAAAACTCCTGCATCTATTCCTAGGAGTAGATTTGCAGAGTCCTGGGTTCTGAGCAACTTCAGATTCACTAAATAACCCCAGAAAAATTTCCTAAGTGTTGGTACCACTATATTTACTCCTATATACTGCATATGATTCCCTGTTGCTTTATATCCTTGTCAAGATTTGATAAAAAATCAATATTAAATTTTTGTTAGTATAGTAGATGTGACATGCTATATCATCATGGTTTTAATTTTCTTCCGATTACTAATGAACATCTTTTTATGTGTCTGAGTTATTCATTTTCCTCTTCTGTGATATGTGTGTTGATATATCTTGCCCATATTTCTATTGTTATTGTTGTTTTGTCCTTATTGATTTTTATACATGATGGATATTGCATTTCTGTTGGTTATATGCATTGCACATATCTTTTCCCAGTTTGTGGCATCTCCCTCTCCTTTATGGCCCATTTTGATGAAATCAGATTCTTAAATTTGGTATAATCAAATATATCAATATTCTGAATTATTTGCATTTTGGTTATTTAAGACATCCTTTCCTATCTCACAGTCATAGTTTTTCCTAGGAATTTTAATGTTGGACCCTTCACATTTAAATTCAAAACCCCTTAGGAATTCATTTTTGTATATGTCATGAGGTAGAGATTCATCCTGAAAGGTGTTTAACCACAACACTTAGTTCAGTTCAGTGTATAGTTAAATTTACTATGTTAGATTGTAAACACCTGGGGGTGTCACACTGTATCATAATCATCTCTCTGTCCTCTACAGTCTTAGTACAACTCTTTCTACCTAGTGGCTACTCAGGATGGCCAGAATATCATAGCCATTGGATGCCTTCCAGTGCATCTGTCCTTACACTGTGCTTCTGATAACAAACACTAGGAAGAAGACCCTAGAGCAAGGAGCATAATGGCTTTTTCTCCATCTTATCAGACACCTCCCCTTCTCCATCCCACCCACTGAAGATGTTCTTATAAGCTGCACCCTTATTCTGTTCCACATGTGCCCAGCCAGAGATTGGAACTTCCAGATATCAGGGCACATGGTCAATGGCCAGCCAGCTTTGTTTTGGCTACAGTAGCCTAATAGTGCACCTCCCAGGAGTATTGTAGCACTCCAGGGACAGGCCTCAGCAGTGTGGAACTGGTCCAAGCCTGCATTCAGATAATCCAGCATGGCTCAGACATCACAAATCATGGAGAAGTATGTTGTGTTTTGAGGTGCCAGTTTCCTTAACCACAGGCTGGCAGCAAAATGGAAATCCCAATGGATTTGCTTTGCTTTTCAACCACCAGAGTGGTTAACATGGAACTAAATACAAGTGTGAAGTTCTTTTCTGAATCATACAAGCATGAAAGGGAAATACTTTAATTCCCAGCCTCTATCCATGTGTGATTTTCCATGCTTTCATTTCTGAGCAGTTGAGCATATATTTATTCAGTATTTGTTAGAATAAATGTTTCTAGAACATGCAGAGAAACACTCGGCAACACTGTGGGTGGCAGAGTCGTGTGAAGGAGAGAGCGTGGGTTTGGGCAGATCCCAGCTCAGTCGCTTACTAACTGAGTACCTCAATTTCCTCATCACAAAATTGGAGATCAAGACATACCTGCCTTGCAGAGTTTTTATAGTAATTAAACAAGGTAATTAGTATAAGTGCACAACCCAGCCTGGTGCATTCTCAGTAATGAATGAACTATTTAAGGATGATGACAATGAAAACAAGAGGGAGGAGGAGGAATGATGATTAATTGTGATGAAATGACCCAATGTCTGCTCTTTGGAGATGCATACTTTATGATAACTACATGGATCAATAACTCAGAAACAAAGCTGACTGTGATAAGAGCTGTAATTATAACCATATTTTCCAAGCCAAAAACTGAAGTGTGGTTTGACAAATAAATGGATCCAAGAGCATATTAGAATCTAGTATTAAAAATCAGGATTGTTTCAGAATATCTGAGACTAGCAGTCCCTAAAGCTGAAATAGAAGCACTGATCATTTGCCATAAGGAAGTTTTGTCTTAAAGAGTTCCTCGGAAGATGATATTTGAGTGGGGTCCTGATGTCCTTTCAACAGGTGGCTATGAGGAAAGAGGAGGAATTCCAGATACCAGAGGAAGTGTCATAAAACAGGCTGGACGACATGGCCATATTCCCCAGATGCCTTTTTATCATATAGAAAATATTGTAGATAATCCTCAGGATTCCAGAGAGTCCTCTGGGGTAAATAGGCAGGGGTAAAGTGAACAGGAACCTGAGTACCACCTCACCCCTGCATCTCTGTTCCATCAAAGCAGCTCTGCTTTTTCTTAATTTTTTTTTAATGTTACTGGAGTATAGTTGATTTATAATGTTATGTTAATTTCAGGTATACAGCAAATGTTATACATATACATATAGTAACTATTTTTCATATTCTTTACCCATGTAAGTTATTGCTGAGTATTGAGTAGAACTCACTGTGCCATATAGTAGGTCCTTGTTGATTATCTATTTTATATATGGTAGTATATGTGTGTGTTAATCCTAAAACTCCTGATTTATCCCTCCCTGCCATTTCCCCTTTTGTAACCACAGTTTGTTTTCACAGTCTGTAAGGCTGTTTCTCACAAACAAACAAGTAAATATGTTTGTTTGTATCATTTTTAATTATATTCCACCTGTGAGTGATGCCATATTTTTTTCTGGGTCTGACGTCACTCAGTATGATAATTTTTAGGTCAATCCACGTCACTGCAAATAGTGCTCTTTTGTTCTCTCTTATGGCTGAGTAATATTTCATTGTATATATGTGCCACCCTTTCTTTATCCATTGCTCTGTCAGTGGACATTTAGGTGGCTTCCAAGTCTTGGCAGTTGTGAATAGTGCTGTGGTAAAACACTGAGGTGCATGTGTCTTTTTGAATTATGGTCTTGTCCAGATCTATGTCCAGGAGTGGGATTGTTGGATCATATGATAGTTCTATTTTTAGTTTTTTAGGGAACCCCCATACCATTCTCCATAGTGGCTGTGCTAATGTACACCCCCACCAACAGTGTAGTAAGGTTCTCTTTTCTCCACACCATTTCCAGCATTTATTGTTTGTTGATTTTTTTGTTGGTGGCCATTCAGAATAGTATGAGGCAATACCTCATTTAGTTTTGATTTACATTTCTCTTATAATTAGTGATGTTGAGCACTTTTCATGTGCACAGCAGCTTTGCTTTTTTGTATGCCTTTCTGAAGTGAAATTTCATTTGTGAAAGCCTTTCCATTGCTTATTGAAAAGAGGGGGAACCATATTATTGGTAGCATGTTTAGCCTTTGCCTTGTTTGCTGTAACTAGTCAGTGTGGTATTTTTGGTGATTCTTTGATGTCTTTTTCTCTAGTTACTTGTATTGCAAAATTGTCTGAGTCCTACTTGGGATAGAGGTCAACAATATCATGGATATTATTGAGGTATAGGATCAAACTTTTTTGAAGAGAGGGAGCGCAAGAAGAATGTAGAGCAAGTATAACCCAGCCCTGAATGCAGAGCTTTGTGATTCAGACTGTGGCTTAGACTCTTTTTGTGGGGAAAAGAAGCCTTTCTGAACGTCAGCTAGGAGTTGAGATAGTGGCCTAGAACAGTAGATACCCCAAGGGGAGTGCTGGTGGGAAATGTACACAATGCGACACGGCAGCCTCCCAGCCTGCGCCCAGAGGGATGCACTGAGTAGGCAGGCTCCTCTGGGATAGCTGTGTCTCATGTCTAAACTTCTTAAATTTCTGAAGGTAAGTTGAGAAGCCTCTAGAGGAAAAAAAGCAACTCAGATGTGTCATATGTGAAACTACACAGAATGTCATCATCTAAGAATATTGTCATTCTAAGAAGAGCTTAGGAATCAGTGAATCCCAGAGTTTTTAAGCTCTTGGCTATTTGTATCCCCACTCATTTGTGCTGACCCTTTTTTAAAACTAGCCACACTGTTATCACTGGCACATCAAAGTGTCCTAGAATGGAATGAATCCATGTAAATGTTCCATTTAGCTTTTAGATATCAAGTGACAATAAAACTCAGTTTGGAAAAGGTAAACTAGAAAATAGAAATAAATTGCAAATGCCCAAGAGAACACGGCCACAGTTAGAAAAATGAGACCAAAAAAGTATATTATAGCTTTCTGTGCTAACAAAAGTAGTGCTTCTTGATGCACCAAGGAGGCTTATGGAATAAGAGTTTAGAGAAACTCATACTTTATAGACCATATTAGATGACATAAATGTTCTATTAGAGAGACAAAACCCTACCTTTTTAATGGCATGTCATTGCTTTCAGAAATTACTGGGGATATCTAATTTGGAAAGGGGCAGAATGGCTTTAAAAAGTTCCCTAGGTAACTCTGATGCATACCCCTGAGAAAAACCCACTTTTAAATAGGCTGGAATAGCAATTGAGCATAAATTGATCACTATTGTAAAATATACAATGTAAGTAAAAAAAAAAAAGTTAATCCTTCATAACTCAGTTGTTTCCTAAATATTTCACTAAGAAAATTACAAGGTTAAAATAATTCCACTTTTATTTATATGATTTAAGTCTTTCCAAAAATACTGTTAGTTTTTTAAAGACCTCTTAAACAGCTGTGGATTAACTTCTAGTAAACCTTTGTCTGCAAATCACAATCAAAATGTTTGAGTTAGCAATTTGTTCCTAATGTATTTCATATTTCACAGGTGAGGTGAAAAGATTAAGTGTAGGTATTGCTCTCAAACCTGAAACTCTGTGTATAATAAACTCTAATTATTCACTGTGTATAACCTAAAGATGTCAGGGATCATTTGTATTTGAAAATGAGGGTAAGTGTAAGATTCTAAAAACATCCAGTCTTACAAGATTTCAAGATTTATGTCTATGGCTATAGGAATCAAAACAATGGGAATGTTGGCACTGATGAGGCCAAGTTAACTAGAGGACACCGTGGAAAGCTTAGAAAACCAACAGTGGAGGGGTGGAGACTCATATTTGCCTGAGGCAGCATTGCAAACAGGAGGTGAAGGACAGATTCTCAATAACCAGAACTAGGACAAATGGATACCCATGACGATACGAATAAGTCTACTTCACCCCACACACAAAAGTCAACTCCTGGTGGATTAAAGATTAAGTGTGAAAAGCAAATGCCAAAAACTTTAAAAGAAATTGTAGGAAAATCTTTTATTTTATCTGGCTTAAAAAGGATTTTTTAAACAAATCACAAAAAGCCCAAACCACCATCAAGGAACATTACTGATAAATGTGATTCCATTAAAATTTTAAGCATCTCTCTGACAGAACACCATGAAACAAGTGAAAAGACAAGCCTCACATTAAGGGAATATATTTGAAATACATGAAAGTGACAAAAGTATGCTCTTCTGAAACATATAAATAACAGAGCGTTTATGATTAATAACAAAAGATAATGCAATGCAAAAATTGGACAAAGTACATTATGAATAATTTATGAAGGAAGAAATCAAAATGGCTAATAAACATCTGCAAAGATGTTCAACATCAGGAAAAAGCAAATTAAGCAGTAAGAGCACTTTATCTCCAGATTGGCAAATGTTGAAAAGTCCGGCAATTCCAAACACTGGCAAGGATGTAAGGAACTGGGAACTCTTACTCACTACTGATGTTAAAGTTAATTTTTGCTGCCACTTTGCAGAGCAATTTGGCAACAACAAAGACATTTGAAGATGCTCTGATATGCTATATATCAGCACTCCACTGATCTATGCATGTAACCTGTTCTTCCTCATATACACCAGGAGATGTTTACAACAATGTTTACTGCAGCATAGTTTTTAATTGCAAATATTAGGGGCTGTTGGACAAATTCTAATATGCATCTGTAGAACAACAACAAAATGAACTAAAGAATGTTTATATAATGGAGTATCATATAGTAGTTGGAATGAATGAACTCCAGAGAATAGCAAGGACAGATAAGAAAGCCTTCTTAAGTAAACAATGCAAAGAAATAGAGAAAAACAATAGAATGGAAAACACTAGAGATCTCTTCAAGAAAATTAGAGCTTCCCATATTGCATGCAAAGATGGGCACAATAAAGGACAGAAATGGCAAGGACCTAATAGAAGCAGAAGAGATTAAGAAGAGGTGGAAAGAATATACAGAGGAACTGTATAAAAAAGTTCTTAGTTACCCAGACAACCATGATGGTATGGTCACTCAGCTAGAGCCAGACATCCTGGAGTGGGAAGTCAAGTGGGCCTTAAGAAACATTACTACAAACAAAGCTAGTGGAGGTGATGGGATTCCAGCTGAGCTATTTCATATGCTAAAAGATGCTGCTGTTAAAGTGTTGCACTTAATATGCCAGCAAATCCGGAAAACTCAGCAGGACTGGAAAATGTCAGTTTTCATTCCAATCCCAGTAATACCAAAGAATGTTCAAATTACTGTACAACTGCACACATTTCACATGCTAGCAAGATTATGCTCAAAATCTTTCAGGCCAGGCCTCAGCAGTATGTGAACTGAGAACTTCCAGATGTGCAAGCTGCATATGAAAAGGCAGAGGAACTGGAGATTAAATTGCCAACATCTGCTGGATCATAGAAAAAGCAGAGAAATTTAAAAAAAGAGAAAATCTACTTCTGTGTCATTGACTACATTAAATCTTTTATGTGGATCACAACAAGCTATGAAAAAATCTTAAAGAGGTGGGAATATCAGACCACCTTACCTGACTTCTGAGAAACCTGTGTGCAGAACAAGAAGCAACAGTTAGTACTGGACATGGAACAACAGAGTGGTTCAAAATTGGGAAAGGAGTCAAAGGACAATATATGTCAAGGCTATATATTGTCACCCTGCTTATTTAACTTATATGCACAGTACATCATGAGAAATGCTGGACTGGATGAAGCACAAGCTGGAATCAAGATTGCTGGGAGAAATATCAATAACCTCAGATACGCAGATGATGCCACTTTATGGTAGAAAGTGAAGAGGAACTAAAGAGCCTCTTGATGAAGGTGAAAGAGGAGAGTGAAAAAGCTGGCTTAAAATTCACCATTCAAAAAATTCAGATGATGGCATCCAGTCCTATCTCCTTATGGCAATTGGATGAAGAAACAGTGGAAACAGTGTCAGACTTTATTTTCTTGGGCTCCAAAATCACTGCCGATGATGACTATAGCCATGAAATTAAAAAGCACTTGATCCTTGGAAGAAAAGCTATGACAGATCTAGACAGCATATTAAAAAGCGGAAGTATTACTTTACTGACAAAGGTCTGTCTAGTCAAAATTATGGTTTTTCCAGTAGTCATGTATGCATGTGAGAGTTGGACCATAAATAAGCCTGAGCGCTGAAGAATTGATGCTTTTGAACTGTGCTGATGAAGACTCTTGAGAGTCCCTTGAACTGGAAAGAGATCAAGCAGTCAATCCTAAAGAAATCAACCCTGAATATTCATTGGAAGGACTGATGCTGAAGCTGAAGCTCTAATACTTTGGCCACCTGATGCAAAGAGCCAACTCATTAGAAAAGACCCTGATACTGGGAAGGATTGAGGGATGGAGGAAAAGGGAGTGCCAGAGGATAAGATGGTTGGATGGCATCTGACTCAATGGACATGAGTTTGAGCAAGCTCAGGGAGATAGTGAAGGACAGGGAAGCCTGGCATGCCGCAGCTCATGGGGTTGCAGAGAATCAGACAACTTGGCAACTGAACAACAACAATATCCAGTACATGAATAAATTTCAACAACAAAATGATGTGTAAAACCAACTTGCAGAATTACATATGTAATGATACTTATGTTAAATGTCAACATTTGCAATATATTATTTATAGATATACACATATGAAATAAAGCCCTAAAAAATGAAAAAGGAACAAGCATCAACTACAGAATAGGGGTTACCTTTGTGGGGAGGGGAATGAAATCAGAAACCATTCAGGGAACTTAAACTCTATCCATAAGATTTTCTTTTTATGCCAAAGAATTAGAAGCAAATGTCACACAATACTAACTTGATTAAAATCTGGTTGGTGAGTGCAAGAGTAGAAATTTTATTACTCTCAACTCTTACATGTTTTAAATAGTACATAATTTAAATAAAACCAAAAGAAAATTTTTATCCTAGATTCATTAATTAAAGAAGAATTCTCAAAAAAGTAAAGTGTGAACTGCACCCTACGCACAGATCTGTTAGTATACAAATTATCCAAGACAAGCAGTTGTCTTTTCTAAATTTAAAGGTCCATGGGTGGGCAAACTTTTTCAACAAAGGGCCATGGAGTAAATATTTTTGGCTTTGTGGATGATACAGTCTCTGATACAACAGCTCAACCATATCATATTAGTATAAAAGCAACCATAGGCAATAGGTACATGAAAGAATATGACTGTGTTCCAATGAATTTTACATTAAAAAAAAAGAAGAAAAAACAGTGGGTTGAATTTGACCTAAGGGCCATAGTTTACCAACCCCTACTCTAAATTCTTAGATCCCCAAATCCCAAATGTTACCTTTCAGTACAGGCTGCTACTGCTGCTGCTGCTAAGTCGCTTCAGTCGTGTCCGACTCTGTGTGACCCCATAGATGGCAGCCCACCAGGCTCCTCTGTCCCTGGGATTCTCCAGGCAAGAATACTGGAGTGGGTTGCCATTTCCTTCTCCTTCGGTACAGGATATAACCCAAATCTTTAGTATTGTATATATTGAAGTTTAAAATGAGTTTGAAAGTCTCCTACTGAGTAAAATTTAACAGAACTAATGTTTATTGAACGCTTGCCGTGGCTCAGGCATAGAACTAAGTTTGCATGTGTTTCTCATATGAACTTCTTAACAATTCTGAGACAGTCACCATGAGATAGACACCATTATCATCCCCATTTTCAGATGAGGAAACGGGAACTTAACAGAGGTTAAGTGACTAGTCTAACATTTCTGAGTTAATAGTTATGTTAATCATAAAACACAAGCCCAGGGCTCCTAATCCCCCCAAAGCCTGTACCATTAATCCCATTGTTACACCACTCCATCTCCAGTGTCCATCATGCCTTCACTACATAAATTATCTAATGGAAACAATCACAAATTAAAAATTGAAACATTGTGTGAGAATAAAACCTGGTATATTAGATTTTAATAATAAAGACATACACATTTTAGTCAGTAATCTGTTTCTTTTAGACACTCTTGTCTAATAAAGACTTTAAAAAAGAAATGAAAATAAGGTCACTTTCCAGTTACCCAGAATGCAGCTGAGTAAGTACAGTTAGTAGGCAATCCACAAGCTTTATCCAACCCTCTATTTTTATTCTGTTACTCGTCTCCATGTGATATGATGATGTAAGATGCTAGCTTGGATCTTTCCAATTATCTAGGAAATGGTGACTCAGGCCATAGCTGATGATAAAAGACTAAGTTCCCTACACTGCATTTAGAGAATCTCCAGGGGTGATTGGTGGGGCCTGCTGTGGGAACTGCTGTTTCACAGGACCAGCCCTGCTGGTGTGTCCTCCCCTGCACTCTTCCAGGGAAGAGTAGAAGCAAGAGCTCTTACTGCAAACAAAACAGGGTTTATGAAGCATTCATCTTTCTTCTCCTTGTGCTGCTGGCCCCCCCATGAGGGAAAGAGATACCAGACGTGTCCTGTTGCCTTCCTGCAGAGTTGGGGATGCTCAAACCATCTTGGCCCTGTACCCCATGGGAGACCCATGATTGTTTCTTACTTTAAAGTGACTGAGCTTTTGAATCAGTAGATGACCTGGAAAAGGAAAAAAAAAAAAAGGAAAGATGAAATGTAAAGAGAGGGAACCTGCAGGTGGGTTAACCTGCACTTCCACCATTTCCTGTGGGTTGAGTGGACACAACAGAAGGTGATTTGAGGCATAAGCCGTCTTTCTGGAGGAATATTTTCTGCACAGAGGGACCCGTGCTGAAAGAGGCTATAGGTTGTATTATCCATAGTGGAGGAAAGGGATGCCAAGTGGAAAAGAAAGAGAAGAGCCTCAACTATGCCTCACAATTTGGGGATATATCAAGTCTTCCAAACAAGTGACCCAAAACATCCTCAAGAGAGAGGCAGCATTTGGATATCCTTGAATCAAAATTCCCTGAGGTCAGAAATCTTTTCTTCCTTGATTTCCACCATATCCCCAGCACCTAGAACAGTTTGTGGCACAAAGTGAACACCAAACTCAGATTAAGATTTGCCACATGGAAAACAGAAACAAAAAAAGAGAGCCACCAGTAACTCTTGATCAAAGAGAATGTCATCCCTCTTATATAACCCTGCCATGAGAGCTTCTCTAGCAGCTTGGAGAGATGAGGAAGAGTGAGGAGCTGGGGAGAGAAGAGAACAAGATCCTTTGCCTGCTCAAGTCCCTCAAGCCTTCAGCTTAGTGGGGCAGGGGTGGGGGAAGTCCTTAACTGAAGGTGAGCTTGCAGTGCTAACTGTATTATACTTTTCAATAGCTAAAAGTGCTGAAAAGTAATGGAAATGGAATACTACCCAGCAGGGAAGGGCAAGGGGAGTTAACAGAGCACAGTTGGCAGCAGTTATTGGAAAAATAAACCAATCACACATCCATACCTCAGTGACTAGAAACACTTCAGCCAAACAAGTTGCATTAATAATGTGATATCCTTGGAAAACATAAGTGATTAGAAAAGAAGGATTCTCCATCAGGACAACCCTACAGAATTGATTATCTAGGGATGATGATGAATTTGGACGTTTCCATTCACATGTTTATATTCAGTCCTTTTGGTGACAAGTGGCTCATATTTGTCAAATGACTAGGTGGCCTCACATCAATAACAAAGCAAGACTGAACAGAGATAACATAGGAAATATCAGCTTCCAAAAGCATCAGTATAATGATGACCTCAGATGCATTTGAGGGGCCATCACTAAAGATTACTAGAAAGTATAAGAAACCAAATTGGAGAGGTGACCAGGGTCATAGTCTAAGGCAAAAACCAAGGACAAAAACATAGAAAATGCACTTGGAATTGGAAAACAGGATCAGAGGAAGCATAATGAAGTAGATCCAAGTCATTCTTGAATGTCCAGTCACATGAACTATTAAAGGAACCTGGCCAACCCAAATGAAGGGGCACTATTGATGACATGGGACAGCTCAAGTAAATAACCATGTAGAGACTGACCTGCTGTCTTGGCATTAATGTCACTCAGTATGCAGTATTCATACGTTAAATCAGTTCCCAATTTAAAAAAATTGCGATTTCATTTCCCAAAGTTTATTTGAATTTTTCTTTGTTTTCTCTAGCTCATAGAGAGTAGCTTTGCTTTGTTTATTTGTTTGAGAATTAAATAATGCTTCTAATATGCCTAGAAAGTATCTGGCATAAAGCTTTGTTCAAAAAGTGTTAATTGATGTGAAGGGTCCAATTTTTCATCTGAGTGGTTCACAACTGTAACAAGATTTTGGACAATTAATTGAGAGTTTAGTATACAGATAGAAATGTCAGTGTAAATACTCACACAGAGACCTGAAAATAATTTTGAGTCTAGTTAAGATGCATGCTAGCATAATATCACTTTACTTGCCTTTTTCAAAATAATTAATTATGAGACTTGTTATTAATTATGCTGTAGCACCAAGTGATACCCTGAGCTTTGAAAATGTAGGGTTTCTCTTATATCAAATTCTCAAACACAGCTCTTATGACCTTATGTCACATTGCATTTCTTTTCTCCACCCAATATTCTCTGCATTTCATCCCATGTGGGGTCATTTTTTAAGAATTTGGTAAAGGAGTAGAGGGAGCAAAATGATTGTGACTCAGGATATAGGTGGGAGAGTCTGTTTTTGAAAACAGCTGACTTACCATGGGATGGCCATGGAATTCTGAGTACCGCCACAGTTACATTAATCAGACAGTTATTAACTTAAGCTGCAAAAGGGGGAGAGTTCAAAAAGTGCATTGCGAAGCTACAATAAACCAGAGGCTTTTTATTCTAGCAATTTATGAAAGCTTTACATTTTTATTTCCAATTAACCTATCAATACTGATGTCACTTAAATACTCCTAAGGAATGTTATCTCCTTATTATTGCCAGAAAACATGCTGCCCAATTTCATAGCTCAGCTGTTCTCATGCATGGATGGACAATCTGAATTAACTTGAACAGGAACAAGATTTTTAGACACTCGGCTTCATTCCTAGTTGTAAATTTTAAGTAATTAATATGTGACTTTAAGTAGTAAAGAAAATTGGATAATGTTTATTTTGTGCATCAAAATAATAGTAATACACTGCTATTCTATCTATTCAGTGTTAGCATATCAATAGAAAAATTATTGTAATCCACACATTCAATGCCAGGATAATTGAATATGGCAGCGATGAGTAAAGACCCTCTGGAGAGCTGTCTTAAAATTAAGCTATTAAAGAAAGATGGTGTTTTCAATATGACCAAACAAAGACAGTCGACCCCAGAGACATGAGTTTTTCTGCCTTGTGTACAGACTCCTTTTGCATATTAAAATCGGGCCCAAGGACATCCGTTATTCTGCTGATCTGAAACTTTGATGCTAAAAGCTAATTTTTATTCATGGAGAAAGTACCTGGAGTGATCAGGGAAGTCCAGAATGAAAAGTACTAACTAGATCTATTCACAACTATAGGCTGTTCTCATCACACCATTAATCAGACCTTCTTTCTCATCCTACTCATGCTTGAATGAACCTGGACTTCCAAACTATTTATGACACATGATTGTGTGTGTACTTTTAAACAATAGCCCAAAGGTCAGTAATAAATCACAAACATCTTACATAGTCTCTTGTTCCTATAGAAGGAACCTTTGACTGTGAACTAAATAAAAACCCACAAGTGAGTCACTCTCCCCTCCTCAGTGATGCTGAAGCAACTTGAGAAGAATAGGGAGCTGTGGGTTTGGGAATGAGGGAATCTATGTCTCGTCTTGTGACTTCTGCTTATGAGCCATGTGGCCTTTCAGAAAGCCCAAGTCCTCCCTCAAGCTCAGAGACCTCACCTTAAAGTAAAGACAGTAGAAACCAGAGATGAAGGGACTAATAAGATGTGCCCTCAGGGGCCCTGTATATGGTTTAGTGTGTGTAGAGGTGTCTTGTTAGCAACTGCTTCCTTGACTTACTTTACCCCTAAATCAATTAGCCAATCATTTCTCTTTCTCTCTCTCTCCCCCCCCCCGCCTCTCTCTCTCTCTCTCTCTTTCTCTCTCTCCCCCCCCCCGCCGCCTCTCTCTCTCTCTCTCTCTCTCTCCCCCCGCCTCTCTCTCTCTCTCTCTCTCTCTCTCTCTCTCGCACCAGTCAGTACTGCTAGATGCTACAGAGGATATTGGAGAAGTGTCAATCATGATCTCTGCTCTCAAACGGTGTACTATGGGAGGGTATAATTATGTCTCATGTGAATTTACTGTCCAGTGCTTCTCACAGGACTCAGTAAACACAAAAATAATATGTCTGCTGCTTTCAGCCAGCTTTTGCCAGCACAGGCATGGTTAGATCAGAAAGAAAAGAGTTGCTTCCACCTTGTGGCTGGATCTTCTTTAGCTGGTTCCTGGCAAAACCCTGCTATTGCTAAGCTTACTTCTCACGGCAAGTAGAAGACTGTATTATTTTTACTTTTATCTACTTTTTCTCCTTTATATTATAACGGAGATGACAAATTTCTCTTTAGTCCTTGTTCTCATGGAATTCAAGGTTAGCCTTGGCCAACCGTAGTAGGCGGCATTGATTCATTCACTTGAGAAATGCTAATGAAGCTCTTATCCTGTGCTAGTCACCTCAGCTAACAGTGGAAAAATGAGTGAGCACAGAACTGCCCTCAGAGGGTTCTGACCCCAGAGCCGCTCCCCCTTGAACCCCCCCACATCCTCAGCTCCTCAAGGACTCTCCTCCCATTAATCATCTTATGCAGTAATAACTTCTGTCCTTGCTGCAAGTCTTATTATCTGCTGTTTTTAAGGCAGTGTAGGTGGGACAAAGCTACAATCCCTCTCTCCAGGAGTGTATACTTTAGTAGGTGCAGACATGGTGGGGAGAATAAATACAGCTATGATGAGAATAAGAGAGGCATAGCCAGGGAGACTTATACCCTGTAAGAGAGGCACCGTCAGTATGCAGTGGACACCTAGAGAAAGGTGGTGACATCTCCCCTTGGAGGGACCAGAGGTGGCTCATGGAGGAATTGAGCAGAACAACTGCAAGGTAAGACAGGAGGCGTTGGGGAGAACGGCAAGAAAAACTGGCAGAGGCAATAGCAAGAGCAAATATGCAGAGCTGGGAGCACCCAGTGAAGAGTCGGGGAAGAAGAAGCCATCCAGATTGAACCTGAGAGGGTGGCAGGAATGAGCTGGAAGGTTGGGGGCACCAGATCCTGGACGCTCATCACACCATGTTAAGGGTCTGGATTCTGTTCAGGAAGTCTGGGGAAGGAGGGTGGGTGTGTGAAAAGGAGAGAGACCACAGCAGAGGTGAGCTGCAAAAGATGATGGTGGCAGGCACAAGGACCAAAAGAGGAGGCAGAGGAGAGACACAGAGAATGGAGGATGAAGGCAGGAGGAACGACAGGCTGGAGACCTAGAGGGAGTAGGGTGGACGGGGGTCGGAAACTGACTAGATGCAAAGGCAACTCCGAAACCTTTAGCAATTTAAAAAGTAGGTATAATTCAGTAACCCTGATGCCACTTGTCTTTCTATAACATTATCTTAAGAGACTATCTATATAAAAATGAAATATTAAAACAAATAAAGCCTTCCAAAAATAGCTTCTCCAATGTGGACAAAGTTAGCACTACCTGATTGTTATGTCTTGTCCTTGAATTATTTAGTCCCTTCAGGCTGCTATAACAAAATGCCAGTGAGTGAGTGGTTCTTATAGACAACAGAAATTTATTTCCCATAATTCTGGAGGCCAGAAGTCCAAGATCAAGGTGCCAGAAGATTTAATGTCTGGTGAGAGAAGAGGAACTAAAAAAAGCCTCTTGATGAAAGTGAAAGAGAAGAGTGAAAAAGTTGGCTTAAAGCTCAACATTCAGAAAACGAAGATCATGGCATCTGGTCCCATCACTTCATGGGAATTAGATGGGGAAACAGTGGAAACAGTGTCAGACTTTATTTTGGGGCGCTCCAAAATCACTGCAGATGGTGACTGCAGCCATGAAATTAAAAGACGCTTACTCCTTGGAAGGAAAGTTATAACCAACCTAGATGGCATATTAAAAAGCAGAGACATTGCTTTGCCAACTAAGGTCCGTCTAGTCAAAGCTATGGCTTTTCCAGTGGTCATGTATGGATGTAAGAGTTGGACGGTGAAGAAAGCTGAGCGCTGAAAAATTGATGCTTTTGAACTGTGGTGTTGGAGAAGACTCTTGAGAGTCCCTTGGACTGCAAGGAGATCCAACCAGTCTATCCTAAAGGAGATCAGCCCTGGGTGTTCTTTGGAAGGAATGATGCTAAAGCTGAAACTCCAATACTTTGGCCACCTCATGCGAAGAGTTGACTCATTGGAAAAGACTCTGATGCTGGGAGGGATTGAGGGCAGGAGGAGAAGGGGACGACAGAGGATGAGATGGCTGGAAGGCATCACCAACTCAATGGACATGAGTTTGAGTGAACTCCAGGAGATGGTGATAGACAGGGAGGCCTGGCGTGCTGCAATTCATGGGGTCGCAAAGAGTCGGACACGACTGAGTGACTGAACTGAACTGAACTGAATCCCATTCATGAAGGCTCTCCTCTCAGGCCCTAATCACCTCCCAAAGGCCCCACCTCCAGATGTCGTCACCTTGGAGGCTAGGATCTCAGCATGTGAACCAGGTCGGGGATACAAGTGTTCAGATCACAGGAGCCTTCATATGTCATGTCATATTCATCCATGGCTTTAAAATCTATCCCCGTCCCACACGCACCCCACCCCAAGTGCTGGTGCTTCTTTTCTTTTACCTCCTCCCAAATCTAGTCTCTTCCCTCCTCTCCTTATTCTGCAGTCTTGGGAACTGATCACTATGTCTGCATCGCCCAAACTCTCTTGCCCTCTGATTTCCTGTTGGATTAAGCTGATAAGAAGCACTAGTAGGAAATCAGAGGGCAGTGCGTTAGCTTTCTATTCCAGCTGTAACAAGTACTGCAAACTTATTGGCTTAAGACAGCACACATGTATTATCTTACAGTTTTAGAGGTCATAATTCCAAAGCAGTTTCAGTGGGTTAAAAATCAAGTTGTCTTATGAGCAGGTCTGTTTCCTCCTGTAGGATCTAGGAAAGAATCCATTCCCTTGCCTTTCCAGCTCCTGGAGCCACCTGTATTCCTTGGCTTGTAGCCCCTTCCTCCATCCTCAACACCAGCAGCAGATCATCTTCCCTTATCCCTGACCTCTGCTTCAGTCCCAAATCTCTTTTCTCTCAGACTTTGACCCCTGGGATTATACTGGGTCCACTCAGAGAAGCAGGATAGCCCTCCCATCTCAAGATCCTTAACTTATTCACATCTATAAAATCCCTTTTGCCATGTAAAGTAATATATTCACAGATTCCAGGGCCTAGATGTCGATGTCTTTGGGGGGATGTTACTCCGTCAGCCTCAGAAATGTTGATGTGTTCTTACCCCTGTTGCTCCCGGCCATGCTGCCCTGGGCCCAGTGGTGCTCCTTCTTCTACCACACCAGCTCTAGTCAGGTGGCCCCTCTTTCACAGTTTGAGCTCTCATATGCCCCTGTAACTTTCTATTCCTCTGCCAGAGGAATAGATGCTATTGGTATCTGCCCTCTTTGGTTGTCTTAACCCTGCTCACACCTCTGAAATAGTCCCACCATTAAATTCTCTTCAAAAATCCCAGCTGACTGATACACCCATCTGGGTATACCTTTCACTGTAACTCACACTGTAAACATCAGGTCTGGAATTGGTATGTGCACATATGCACACACACACACACAGTAAATGCAAAGGCAATTTGCAAACAGGTTAGCTTCAGGAAAACAAGAATTGGTTATCCTCTGCCTATATAGCAGTCACCACACAACAACCAATGCTTGCATCTGAAAAATAAATCTATCTGACTAGATAAGTATGGAGAATAATAATCCCTCATTTTCTCTCAATTACATCCAGGGAAGGGAAATCACAGCCTATATTAGGGCCACAGTGGAAAGTTTTCTTTTTGATTTGCTTTTGTTTATTTTTCAATCAACCAGGGAAACTGACTTCATGACCTAATATAAGTGATCTCCAAGAAAATGAGTAAGCCACTAGCTGAGCCACCAATGATAGCTTTCTATTCTTGCTCAGGCAGATAATTTTAAGATATTTCCCCAGTCTCCTCTTCTTGCCTGAGCAGTCAAAACAGTGTATGAAAATGGAATGGTTGTGCTTATTTTTTGCTTCGTAGAAAATATTTTGCATCAACCAGCTTGTCTTTAAAATCTTCTTTGCATTTCTGTTTGTGGCCACACAAGCAGTTATCCCTCTGTCCTGGTTTAGGGTTTGGATTATCTGCTCAACATTCAAGGAGGTTTCTTTTTGTAAGAACTATTTGTCAAAATCATACAATAAAAAATAGCATTAACATCCTATAGGAATTCCTAAAAGGCAGTACTTAGCAAACCAACAGAAGATTTTGAGAGTCTTTAACCTCTCAGTGACATTTTCAGAAAACCACTTCCCTCATTTCTCCATTAAATACATTTTCAACCCCTCAGGGGCTGCTCTCCTGGATTCATTGTGAAGAATTTACCATTGTGTTTCATTTTTTTTCTCTCTTCTACCATTATGAAGATGATGATAGCTACTACAATTAATAATGAAGTTAATATTTAAATAGAGTTTACAAGGGTGGCTCAGAGGTGAAAGCACCTGCCTCCAATGCGGGAGACCCGGGTTCGATCCCTGGGTCAGGAAGATCCCCTGGAGAAGGAAATGGCAATCCACTCCAGTATTCTTGCTTGGAGAATCCCATGGACGGCGAAGCCTAGTAGGTTACAGTCCACAGGGTCACAAAGAGTCGGACACGACTGAGCGACTTCACCTTACCTTACCTTACAAGGCATTTATGTACACTTTATACTATTTGATCATGGTCAAGTCTGGCTGACACATATCCCGAAATCAGATTTAAAACTTTTTACACATTTTGCTGAACTTGATTGAAACAATAAGGAACATGGAGCCAGAACACAGCTTCTGAAAAACTCCTACTTTCAATTTTCCTTCATCCATTGAAGCAATATATATGGGTATTCCCCATGTGATGGAGTCTCTGCCCTTAGAGAGCTTACAGTGTTATGATAGGCAAAGGTCAATACCATCCTTTGGTATCTATGGAGATTGTTTTGAGGACCCCCACAGACACCAAAATCCAAGAATGCTCAAGTCCGTCCTATAAAAGGGTATCATATTTGCATATAAACTACTTACATACAATATGTTTGCATATGTTTTGCATGTAAAATATATAAACTACTTATATACATCAATGATCATACTTTATCACCTCTAGAGTACTCATTCGGAGAAGGCAATGGCACCCCACTCCAATACTCTTGCCTGGAAAATCCCATGGATGGAGGAGCCTGGTAGGCTTCAGTCCATGGGGTCACTAAGAGTCAGACATGACTGAGCGACTTTAATTTCACTTTTCACTTTCATACATTGGAGAAGGAAATGGCAACCCACTCCAGTGTTCTTGCCTGGAGAATCCCAGGGACGGGGGAGCCTGGTGGGCTGACGTCTGTGGGGTCGCACAGAGTCGGACACGACTGAAGCGATTTAGCAGCAGAGTACTCATTATACCTCATACAATATAAATGCTAAATAAGCAGTTGTAAATACAATGTCAACGTTAGGTAAATAGTTACCAGGCATGCCAATTTCAAATTTTGCTTTTTGGAGCTTTCTGGAATTAAAAATATATATCTATTTGACACTAACACCTAGGGAAATGGAGGGCCAACTTTTAAAGAAATGCTTAGGAAAGGTACCCAACCCAAACTATGGGATCATAGGAGGCTTCCTGTATGCAGGCATACCTGAGGTTTCTCCTAAGGGTTGAGTAGGATTTAGTTGTTGTTTGAATGGGGAAAGGCAGATTCTAAAAGGAAACCACAGGTGCAAAGGTACATAAAGAGAACAACTCCACCTGGAAAGTATTTATTTATAAGGCAGGAAATGGGTGACCTGAGGAAGGAAACATCAACACCAATTAAAAGCCCTGCAAGAGTGAGATTTGGGTGGGGGGGAAGCAATCTAATAATATCCCCTATATGAGATTAGTGTTAGTAATATTTGACAAAGGAAAAGGGAAGTTTTGGTGATAAAGATACCAAATTATAATTTAGAATTGACTTCCGCAATTGGGCTACTGCGTCATCTTTAAATTTCACATACATTTCCATGTTTTAATTTAGAGAATTGTAAAAGCAAGAATGAGAAATGGAAACTGTTGAATAAGGATCTCCCCCTGAATCTGCACCAAAGCAGCCCCCTGAGTGAGCGGCCAGGGCACCACCCCTGCCCAAGTCAAAGACTGAACATTTTTTGAGCTGTTACTGAATCTTTTCTAAAGAGAAGATACACAAATTAAGAAAAATGTGGAGTAAGGTTCCCTACTCATATCACAGCTCTGCAGTGACTCATAACTTCTTGTTCCCCTCTGGTCCCTCTCACCTTCATGACCCTTCCAAGCAGGTATGGGCTCAGGTATAACCCTGATGAAGAACTCTTCTGCAGATCCACCAGGGCTTTTTCACACTTCTCTTTGGATGAAGTTTAGTAAGAAATGTTTTATTTTTAAATGATTGTAGTCAAAACATAGAGTCTTAGATAGATTTCAATGTATAAAATAAATGAGGCAAATAAAATCCACAGAATTTTGGTGTTGTCAAATTTCAATTTCAGTCTGTACTTCAATTTCCAGGGGGATAGAAGTTTTTCAGGAAAAGCATGCTGACTTAATGGGCTCCTGTGCCTTGCTGGGGCAATTGTGCACCACAGTTTTATAACCAGAGCCAGGTCCTGTAATAGACACTTGGATCCTGTCTAATTCAATCAACAGTCTCATGGAAGACATGGGGGAGTGAACCAAAGCACTCACTGTGACCCCTTGGAAAAGATTTATACTGTAATAGTCATTAAATAATATCTAACAAAGGTTAATTGTGAAAAAAAACATAATATAGTACAGGTCACTATTGAGGTGAAAATCAGCCTGTCCTTTGCTCCAGCAGGGCCCTCACAGACCAGGTGTCCTGTTGTCATAGCACCCAGTGACAATGCCTCTGGCAGAGCGAAGGCCCGAATTCTAATTTTGTTTTTCTGATTTTATTTAGACTCAGCCTCCTTTCTTCTTTCTCTCGATCCTTTAACATTTGTTTCCATAACAATAACATACCTGTCTCTAGCAATTTTTATAGGTCACCTTTACTGAAACCTCATTCGGTCTCTTGTAATACTGTTGAAATTGCTGTGATTTGGCTGCAAGTGCCTAAGGCAGTATTTCAAGACGGCTTTATGGTGTGCAGAGGTGCTCGAAAGCTGAGCTTTCTGTGTCATGAAAACGAAGACGGTTACTATAACTGAAAAGCAAACCTGAAATTCATTTACTCAGACATGATTAACTGAGGGCCTACTTGTTGGGAATCGTGGCAGGCATAGATGACACGGAGGCAGGCGGCGCTTTCCTGGCTTGAGAGGGATCTAGAGTCAGTGGGGGAAACCAGCCTCTAAGGGAAGAGTTATGACAGAACTACCCTGTGACCTCAGACCATTAGCCGCACAAATGGTCCAGAGCTAAGGTTTTCATGAAACAGCGAATAGAGGCATCAACTATTTTTTGGCATAAAATTCTAAAGAAGCTCAATTCCTCACACCTAGTTATAATCTAGGATCACTTCAGTCACACATAATCATATGAAATAGATTCTTGTGGTATAAAGGCAGTGAACTGATTGCAACCAGCCGGGAATGTTTGTGGAGAAACCTGAGGAAGCCTTGAGTGGAAACTACCATGATTAGGGGCTGCAGTAAGCCCAGAATTAATATAGTCCTTGTAAAGATTTCGTTGAGTCGAACCAAATACTGTCTACAAAAATGTGTACAGTATAGAGCTTATTTTTTTTTTCTTACAACCTGGACTATTAATTGCTTAAGAAATACTGAAACTTTGGGAAATTTCCTGGTGGTTCAGTGGTTAGGACTCGGTGCTTTCATGGCTGGGGGCCCAGACTTGATCCCTGGTCAGGGAAGTAAGATCCTATATGGCACGGCCAATATGTACATATATACTGAAACTTTTACCTTTACCTGCCTTCGCTTTCCAATAAGAGAAGTTTTACCTGCAGAGCCTCAAGCAAGTTCAAGGACTTAGTAATAGTTTTGTTAGGAAAGAGAAAAACCTGCCAAGATGTGAATAGAAATGTGTGTGTAGAAATGCAGAAGAACTTGTTAGGCTGAGCCAAGACGGCAGCCTTCTCTCACTCTGCCTTGCCCCTAAGACGCCACTGTGAGGTTGTCAGTTTCCCAAGGGGACCACAGATACAAGTATTTCTTTCACAGGGGGAAAAAAAAAAAAGAATGCCTAGAATTCATGTTATATCCTTTGGTTAGTTTCCTACATTTAACATCTCCTTGATCCCCATAAAACAACATGCACATTCCTGAATTATGTCTATGGCTGTCTGGCCATCTGTCTGTTTCCTTGTCATCCCCACTGCCTCCATTCTCTCTCTATCCCTCTCTCAACTCTAACTCAAACTTGGTACTTTAAAAGTTCTCTAAGAACAAGTAGAGATCTTCAGTTTCATTTAGTACCACAACTCAGGTGAAGATAGCTCCGTGGTGAAGCGTGTAGAAAGAGGAGACTACATTAGAGTCACAACTGGTCTTTTTCTTCATCCCTGAACAACCTGCATGTTTTCCATTGTTTCTTTTTTTTCTCTCTTACATTGAAAACTATCTTTTTAATTAATTTATTTATTTTAATTAGAGGCTGATTACCTTACAATATTGTAGTGGTTTTGCCATACATTGACATGAATCAGCCATGGGTATACATGTGTCCCCCATCCTGATCCCCCCTCCCACCTCCCTCCCCATCCCATCCCTCAGGGTCATCCCAGTGCACCAGCCCTGAGCCCCCCGTCTCATGCATCAAACCTGGACTGACGATCTATTTCACACATGGTAATATACATGTTTCAATGCTATTCTCTCAAATCAGCCCACTTTCTCCATCTCCCAGAGTCCGAAAGTCTGTTCTTTACATCTGTGTCTCTTTTGCTGTCTTGTGTATAGGGTCGTCATCACCATCTCTAAATTCCATATATATGTGTTAATATACTATATTGGTATTTTTCTTTCTGACTTACTTCGCTCTCTATAATAGGCTCATTAGAACTGATTCAAATGTATTCTTTTTAATAGCTGAGTAATATTCCATTATCAAATTAACTCCCCCAAATATTCACATGCCACATAGGGAAAGGACCCTTCAACTGGCCACACCCAGAAGCTAAATGAAAGTCAGAAGGTAATGAGAATCTCTTCTTTCCCTGACAAATTCATTTTCTTATTCATCTGGATGCTCACAGGATGAAAGTGAAAAGAATCACTTCTCAAATTTCTTTATGGAATTCCATGTCAAATAACTATGTATAAGACTGATATTGGACTGAAAGTGAAGAGTAAACCTTTTTAGCATTTGTGTCATTTCACAAGGATAGATGGGCATCTCCTGGCTGGGCCTGGACTGTTTGTTACCTCTGACACTAGGTCCAGATGAGCTTAACCACTTTTGCAATATGCCCAGAATGCCTATAAGATTCACATCTTCAACAGTGGCAGCATTTCCATCTCGTTGCCCAACCAGCATCTATCCCACTGCCACCACCACCAAGTTTTTTTCCTAAATTTGTCAAGATCTTGGACTGTTTCAAACTTCCATTGCTCCCAGTGAGGCAGGAAGACTGGCTCCCTGGCTCCCTGGAATGGACAGGGGCTTGGGAGAAACTGAAAATCTTAGACAAGGGGCTAAGGACCTTCAGTTCAACCAGCATCAGAGTTGTTTTCTTCTTCTGAGGGGATCCCACATGGAATGCTGCCAAGCCAAGAGGTCAGCTCAGACTTCCAAAAACTCAGTAAAAATCTTCCCAGAGCCCAGTCCTGAAAATCCCACACTGGAGACACACCACGTCTAGCCCCATGAAGCCCTTGAACCCTCTGTTCCTCCAACTCCTACACAAGCTTCCAACTCACCACCTCTCCCTGGCCACATTTTCCTCCCTTAATTCTCATGGCTGTTAGCAAGGGAAAGGGAAAATAACAAATAGACAAGAGAATGAAAGCATCAAACTTTCTAAGTATGGCTGTTAATGTTTCTATCACACCATAAGAATCCTATACAATTCTTGTTGCAATGTCAGTCTTGAGAGAGAAGTGTCCTCAGGCAGTGGTGTCTGTCAAGGTTTGAGTTTTGGATCAAGAGAACGAACGTATAACCCCCTCCCGTCATGGGTCTCAAGATGAGCTGTGTGGAAATGCTTCATTCATTCATTCATTCATTCATTCATTTACAAGTATGTACAGTGAACCCCATACAAGATAAACAGTCAAATGGGACTTAGTCCCTGCCCTCATTTATCCTATGATTTCCTTCCCCACGTCTTCCAATTTCTTATTTGAATAAACAACATGACAACCTCACAACTTCAGCTCCATTCCTCAATCTCCTACTTTCTCTCCAGTCCACTCTTCATACTGATGTCTCAGGGAAATTTCTAAACATCGCTCTGTTTTCCTGGTCAGCTTGCCCCCTGTTCAAAATTTTCAGTGCTTTACTGTTGCCTTTAAAATAAAGCCCAAACCTCTGAGTAGCAGAATTAACTGCCAGCAGTTCCCCCAAATATACCATGCTCTCAGACCTCAGTCTCTTTGCATATGCTGTCCTCTCTACCTAGAATGTTCTTCCTCTTCCTTTGCCAAGGGGACTCTTGCGGATACTTGAGAATCCAGTTGAGATGTCACTACCTGTAGGAAGCTCTCTCTGACTACCAGCCACATTTATTCTAATCTAGATGCCCCTCACTTCTCTTTCATTAGCACTTTCTGTACACTTCTGTCACAGCAAAAATATATTAAACAGTAACTGTCTTATTTACCCACTTTCTCCCCCAACTAGACTGAGAATGTGTTGTAAATAAAAGCTATACTTTTTGTCACTATTTATCCGATCTCCCAGTAGACTGTCCAAGACATAATAAGTGCTCAGAAATTGTTTGATGAGTGAAGAAGTTCAAAATCTAAGAGGGAAGACAAAGAGGCATAATTCCCTACTGAAGTGTGATAGATATTGGGGTGCAGTGATAACTGGGGTGCAGAGGGATTGCACACTTCTTGAGGAGAAGACAAGGTCTAGGAAGTCATCCCTGGGTAGAAGAGCTTGGGTTGGCCTTGAGGGAAGATTAGGAAGGCACCAGGCCTGTAGGGAAGACAAGGCAAGGGAATAGTGGCATATGGAAGGCCCTAGCCGCCTCGGTGAGTATGAGGCATCTGGGGAGATTTCCCTCAGAAGAATGATGCTGGTGACCATGTGAAGATATTGGTGGGAATAATCCAGAGGGAGGCAGGAACTGAACTAGGAGCCCTGCAGGACCCCCGGGTTTCTAGCTTGGGTGAATGGTGGCGCTGTTGTCCAGGATGAGGACTTGAGAGGACAAACCATCTGAGGAGAAAGATGGTGAGCCCGATCGGCTGGTGTTGAGCTGGAGTGGCCTGCTGGACATCCCAGTGGAGATGTTTAGCAATCAGTCAGGTATGTGAACCTGAAGAGAGTAGCCAGGAATGAAGACTCTATTCTAACAGCTTCACTGAAACCTGTGCTTTACTTCTACGATGTGATGCTGGGCCTTGGGGTTTCAGACACAGGCGACGACTGCTGAGAGAGGGATAGTTGGTCCCACTTCTGCCACTGGCTTGGATACCTGACCTTGCAAATAAGCCCCTTTTAAGGGAGCATTATCAAAGTGAATGCTATAGACTGGACCAGAACAGGAACAAAAAATTGCTGTCACAACAGCCAAAGGGTAGAACAAAGTGGGCGGAGGGGAGAATAAACATGTGTTTATTATAGCAAAGAAGTGATGTATGTGCTTGTGTGTGTGCTATGTCACTCCAGTCATGTCTGACTCTGTGTGACCCTATTGACTGTAGGCTCCTCTGTCCATGGGATTTTCCAGGCAAGAGTACTGGAATGGGTTGCCATTTCCTCCTCCAGGGGATCTTCCCAACCCAGGGATTGAACCCAGGTCTTCCACACTGCAGGCAGACACTTTACCATCTGAGCCACCAGGGAAGCCCCTTAGGGAATCCTATTTAGGTAGAGGCATCATTTCCATGGGCTTCCCAGATGGTGCTAGTGGTAAAGAACCTACTTGCCTGCCTGTTGATGCAGAGATGTGGATGTGATCCCTAAATCAGGAAGATTCCCTGGAGGAGGGCATGACAACCCACTCCAGGATTCTTGCCTGGAGAATCCCATGTACAGAGGAGCCTACAGTCAATAGGGTTACACAGAGTCAGACATGACTGGAGTGACATAGCACACACACAAGCACATACATCACTTCTTTGCTATAATAAACACGTGTTTATTCTCCCCTCCACCCACTTTGTTCTACCCTTTGGCTGTTGTGACAGCAATTTTTTGTTCCTGTTCTGGTCCAGCCTATAGCATTCACTTTGATAGTGCTCCCTTAAAAGGGGCTTATTTGCAATTCTGTCTGCATTATCAAGTTCAGGAACCCACCTAAAATAGCATTTCTGCAAAGCAACTCATTGTGCTTTTCCTGGCTAATTTGTCTTAAGTGACTTGCACTGAAATGAAACATATTTTAATTCCAAGTTTCCTGACAGTAATAGTACTGTGGGAGTTACATGGTGTACTCATGGTTGAACCTCTTTTATTCCAAATATCTATTCACAAAGGATAATGGGAGCTGCTTATGGAACCCATGCATGCTCAGTTGTTTCAGCCGTGTCCAACCTTTTGGAACCCCATGGACTGCAGCCCACCAGGCTCCCCTGTCCATGGGATTCTCCAGGCAAGACTACTGAAGTAGGTTGACATGCCTAGGTATTGTCAACAATCCAAGAGGAATTGTTATTTAACCAAAGAGTTTCTGGCAGTCAGATGTGAGGATGGCAAAGATTTAGCAGGAGCATTAGTCATGTATGGAGAATGGAGTCATTTTTAATTCAAAGGACTGTGATAGAAAATTCATCATCAAACTTGAATATCAACCAACCACTATTTACAAAGAGGCCAATATCACAACATCACCCAGGGAAATGTAAATAAATGATGCATAACAAAAATTCTCAGAGAAGCCCAAAAACCAATCATTCCATCCAACACACTGAATTAGATCCTGCCCTGTGTTCAATGAAAAGGCCTTAAAATATTTACTTCTTGACTCAAAGCGAAGATGCCAGCTTATTTTGAATTGCAGCATCAAACACATCCCCTAATTTTTTAAGAAAATCCTAAATAGTTTAATTATGACCTCTGTCTTACTGGCTAAATATAAGTGACATACCATCACAACCTTCATGGTCTAATATTTGAATTTCTACAAAGATAAATAAAGTTTGGTGGTCAGATTCAGGATGCAGCCAGGGATTAGCCTCTACTAAGGAGCAGCAGGCTGCAACCAAGCCTTTCTGTTGCTCTCTGGAAACTGGTCGTCTATGGGTGCTCCTCTGTTAGAAATACAACTTGAATAAAACCATCTTTGGCTAACGTGATGTTTCTTTAATTAACAGGTAGGAGATCAGATCATTGAAATCAATGGGGAGAGCACAAGAGACATGACCCACGCCAGAGCAATAGAGCTCATCAAATCAGGCGGAAGGAGAGTGAGGCTACTGCTGAAGCGCGGGACGGGACAGGTCCCAGAGTATGGTACGTTTCGCATTTTGATTCGTATTTTTTCTGTTTCTTCTGTGCCCATAAATGCCTATGCTTATTTATAAAGCTACAAAATTTCTCTAATTCTACCTAAATATATATTTAGTGATCAGTGGACATAGATCTATACACGTGTATATTTAAGGACAAAGTATATATTATATGTTTGTGAGCTCTTTCTTTTGCTCCCTTATTTAGGTAATGTTGAAAATAGCGAATGTAGGACCTTTCAAGGCATCTCTGAGTGTGCTGGGAGATCTGGCTAAATTTATATATTAGAACTTCTGTTATTTGACTGATGGTCCTCTGTTCATTTGAGTCCACAGTAATTTATCAATTATTTCCTAAAATGACTCATGCATCAGACTGTCCTGTGGGATATGTAACCTGGGCCAAGGGACCAGCAAGACCAAATCTTCAGGCTATGAAGATTAAAACATAAACTTCAGTTCAGGCAATGGTTGCATTGCCTTGGAGTTCAAGGATATTCCAAAAGTTCACTCTTATGTTGTGTAATCTAGATGCTTGTGAGGAAGGCTTTACAGTGCATTTTAATTCATAGATTTGCCTTGGGAAGTCTGTAGCTTTATTTCCCAAAAGCCCATTTAAGGTACAGCCAACATCATTACCCTAGTATATCAGAAACATGAGAAAGAGAGAAATCTTGGCTTGTCTTTAATCTCAGGGAGTAACAGAGAGACAGACAGACGTCAGTCAAGAGCAGTACAGATAGTAAATGTCCAGGTTAGGGAAATAAGATCTAACCACTGATCTGAATAAGTAGCTGCGGATGTTGATCTAGATTAAATTGACTCCCATTTTCACTCTTCCATTCTTGAAAATCTAAGTAGTACTTTTTCCTCTTAAATTGTGCTTTCTGCCTAAGTTACCTAATAACTTACTGAATGCTTATTTAGCAGAACAGATATAATCCTGAATTCAATTTAAATATCTGAATTCAAAGGCCCTTACATACTTTATGTTTCCAGGGTCTTGAACATACTGAAAGCCTACAAGAAGGGCTGGCAAATCCTCACATTAAGAGTAGGGCAGCATTTAGAAGTTTCTAGGGCTGGCCATATGCCCAGGGAAATATTTCATCCCAGCTTCCCATCCTTAATATTTGGATCTAATAAAATATTTTTAATTATTAATATTATCAGTAAGCACAGACTTGAGCCTGGTCAATGGCATTGGCATTCTTCCCTTTGTAAAGAATCTGAACTCTTGAAATAGAATCATTTTTTGCACCCTTGGGCATGAAGAGATTCAGTAATGCGAAACCAACCAGGGAAATTCTATCACTTCTACAAAAGACTTTGCTTTCAAGGTGTGTTTCCTTCCATGCCGAGACCTATTATCTATACCCAGGAATTCTCGTAGAATTAATGTTGTTCTTATTGTTCTAACAAATTAATCTTTAAAAAGTTAATCTGAATAACATGGCTGTCCTGAACTTTCTATTCTTTTTGTAGAATCACTGTTTGGTCCTTATTCTGAGCACCCACCACACCAGCTGCTGCTCTACAGAGAGCAGTTAAAACAGTCTGTCAACCAACATGTGGCATAACTCAGACTGTGATGCGTCAGCACGAAGCTGCCTCGAGGCATAAAAATAAAAATATGTTTCTGAACAACATGAAAATTCAAGACCGTGTCAACATTATCCCATTAATTCTTAACATCATCTGAAAATATCTAGTTAAAGTTAAATTCTAAAATTAACCAACAAAGAGAGTTTGTTAAATATCTGGGCACACTTGTGAATATTAACTAATATTGTTAACTCTAGCAGTATTGCAGAATTTCTTCTAAATATATTCTTCTAAAATGTAATATAAAATCATACACACTGGTAGCAGTAGAGCTTCTCAGCTACTTTTGATGTTAGATTTGACATGGATGGTGACTGTAATTTTAGAGATTATGTCATAAAAGAACAAATTTAATAGAGTAAAGCAATCTCCTTTAGGGAACTAAATGAATAGTTATAAACTAAGTAAACATTAGTTCTTTAGGAAATTCTAAACCAAAATTATGCGTGAAAAACCAAGAGGGTAGGGATCAGATCAGCATTTTTAAGGATAATGCCATCAAATGATATTTCTGAAATCTCACAGTGCCTCATGAGGGGGCTGTTTTAGGGGTCCCCAAGGCCACCCCACATTCAGGTATTTGACTATAAGACTCCTGAGACACAGAATGTTGTGGTCACGGCTCAGATTTATGACACTAATATATTAATAGTAAGGATGCCCAGTAGAATCATAAGGAAGAACACCACAGGTAGAATTGGAGGAACCCACAGGCAGGCTTCCTCCGCTTTCTCTGTCTCCGGTGAGGGGTCACCCAGAGGACGTTCTTCACGCAGCAGTAAGAATGAGCAGCATATGTGTACTAATAGTGCTGCCGTGATGGTATGGCTGCCCCGGGGAGCTCATGAGACTCAGTGCCCATGGTTTCTCCTGGAGGCCAGTCATGCTGGCACCCTCTGCCTGGCGCATACCAGAATCCCACACTCCCAGAAGGACAGCAGGAGCTGAGCATAAACCACTTTGCTTGTGCAAACAGTTGAGATACAGTGAGAGACTTGTATCACTTAGGAAAGGTTTATATTAGTGAGGGAACGAATTACCAGCCACGTTCCCGGATGCCAGCCCAGGACCAGACTGGCAAGGAGGCCTTTCTGAGGTATCAGTCACAGCCCTGCTCTGAAAATGCATTCCGGTACCAGGAACAAACCACAAAGTGGCCACATTCACAGACTCTATAGATGCCCGTGGTGTCTGTACTTGCAGCTAAGGAGCATCGCAATTCCTCCAGCATCAGTTAAATTGACTATCTCATGACAAAGAAATTTTTTTGTCCAAGATAGACTAGAGTATATTTTTATTAAGGTACTTTAATGAAAATTTTTATTAAAATATACTCTAGTCTATCTTGGACATAAAAAAGTGGGGGAGTCGCTGGGGGTGCAGGTAACAAAACAAAATGATAGCAACAAGAGCAGTGAAAGAAGATGCTTGGGCTTATAGTGCTGCTGCTAAGTCGCTTCAGTCATGTCCGACTCTGTGCAACCCTGTAGACGGCAGCCCACCAGGCTCCGCCGTCCCTGGGATTCTCCAGGCAAGAACACTGGAGTGGGTTGCCATTTCCTTCTCCAATGCATGAAAGTGAAAAGGGAAAGTGAAGTCACTCAGTCGTGTCCAACTCTTCGAGACCCCATGGACAGCAGCCTACCAGGCTCCTCCATCCATGGGATTTTCCAGGCAAGAGTACTGGAGTAGGGTGCTTTTGCCTTGGGCTTATAGTAGATGTAACCCAAATATAATCCACTTTGTCCAAATGCACCCCAATGACAGGAAAACTGATTTGTCTGTCAACTATGAGTTTAATCCTATGTTTGTTTCCTTTGTTTGCCCTTTAAGATTTGAAATGGCATAAAATCCAGTTTCAAAAGATTGTTAAAGGGAGTTTATCCGAATCTAGAGGAGACTTTACCAGTTAGGGAAGTGTTCAGGCTTAACCCCATCCGGGCAAGAGTGAACTCTGAAGGTGAAGAGACTGGTGAACAGCAGGCTAGGAAGGGGTTTAGGTAATAACCCTGGGCCCTACCTCTGATACCTGCAGAATTCAGAATTCAGAACAGCTCTGAAGCCGTCCCTTATCTGGACTTCTGGACATGTCAGGAGAAAGCTGATCTCAGTCAAGAGAAATACGAAAACTCTGGTTCAGAGTCCTTAAGGTGGTTTGTGACAGAGAGATAAGCACAGGTACAATGGGAAGAAAAAATTACCCCAGGTAATCTGTCAGATTGTTGACTAAACAAAGTCAGTGTGAAGCCAAGTGAGCTGAGGAAGGGAATAAATATGCTGCAAACATGCCATCCATAATTACCATGAGACTAATCGGCAGACAACACCTCAGCCGATCCAGAGGCAGGAATAAGCAAAGGCAGCCACTAGCAAGCATACTGGCTGCTCATAGAGGTGGCTGAGCAGCTGTGGCAGTGGAGGGGGGATAATAAGGGCTTCGAAGGAGAAGCTGCTTTCATAGTTTAGTCCTTGAAAGAGCAGCTCAGGAGATCGGCACTTCAACTGCACTCTAGTCCTCAGGGTAAGAATTTGTTGATTGTAAACTCAATGAGAGCTTGGGCGCCCCCCTCCCCTGACACATACATCTCAACACCTGGCAGGAAGAAGGCAATTTGATTCCACCATACTGAGGAAAAGATCAAAAACGGATGCAAGCAGAAGCAAGCAGTGCCCTCCTTAAACTGACTGTTGCAGTTCCAATTAAATCTAAAAAGTCTAAGAGAAAAGAAAACAGGGATCCTGAGTCTAAAGCTGCATAGGAATGCATTATGCAAATTAACTCCTTCATCAGCATTCAGGGATTGTAAGGAATGTTCACTTGATGTACACACTGAGCCACAGAGCCAGGGCCTCGGTAAACAGAAGTGCCACTGGATGAAAAAATGTCCTCCACCGGCAGTTCAGGCCAATGCAGAGCCTTCCCCTGGTAATACTTGCTGTTCAGAGCTCATCAAAATTTAAAAAAAAAAAAAAAAAATTATGCCTTCCATTCTTGGTTGGTGGTCTGGTTGATTCTCTTAAGCAGCATTGCAGGTCTTTATGACAAGAATGCCGAAGCAAGTTTGATTGTAAATGGCCTCAATGGTCTTAGGAGGCCAGACAGGGTTCCCAGGAGGAAGCACAATTCTCAGAATGCCCAGGGACAATTAACACTAATGCCCACATCTCCCTTTGGGGAAAGAAATCATCAATCCATGAGTTAGACTTCTTCCTGCACTACCATTTTCAAGGTTAATTGCATCTTTGATAGGTGTTGACTAATATAAGGCCTATAATAAATGAAATTGTTTACATTTTACAAGTGTAATAAAACTGCATTAGGTAAGAAAAGATCTGTTTGAACCATACTGCATTCATACTCTAGCTGAAGAAATGAATGGGCGAAATAGTTAAAGGTCTTCCTTTAATCAGTAAATGAAAATAATTTACAGTAGTATCAGAGCAACAGATTACGCAGCACCAGTCTCTACTTATATGGCAATTAACATTATTTTTTCATGTATTCTTCTTTGACAATGTGCATTGGCATGTGACTATTATAAGCATGCTCCTGTAATCTGGTTAACGATTATTTGTTCAAGTCCTTTCTTCCTCTGATCATACAAAGGTCAACTCTAGACGTTGTACTCCTACCAAATAAATATTCCATGTGAGGTGAGGCAGATCCTGTAATTAATATCATTAATTAATATCATTACTATTTTCTCAACTAAATCAGGATTTTCCTGAGCACCTACTATGTTCAAGGCACTTTGCAGGCACTGAAAGTAAGACACAGTCCTGGCCTTCTGTGAGCTGACAGTCTGAAATGAGGATATGTGTAACAGTTGATTTTAATAGAGGGGTGACTGATTAAAATGTCTCAAAGGATCTACTCTAATGAAAAAATTATTAGTTTTTTATTAGTTTTACTAGTTATATGTGGCTTTAATAAATACATCTAGAGGGTTAAGAATGTTTGAAAAGCCCTTGGCTTCTTCTGTCTGTTAAGCATTTCCTTTGTAATATTTATACTAATAATTCGTACTTTTTCTGAAGAAAGAACTCGCTGAGTATGGATACATTTCTGCTTATACCTTGGCTGAATTATTCTCAGTTCCAAGTTAGTGAGATAGGATTCTCTTCAGCAAATTTGCTAATCATTGCTCTTCCCCTCCCGCGGCCCTCAACATGGAGCCTGGAGCAATGTAACCTCACAGCCTGAGGTGTCCCTGGTGCGGACATGGGGAGAGTCTCTGCTGCCTTTGCCTCTTGCTCAGAGACCACATTTATGGGAGCTTTAAATGGTTCCATAGCCTTTGCACTATTTCACCTGCATTTTTAATAGGGCAAAAGGCGCTGGCTTCAATAATAAATTCTGAAATTTAATTTCAGCTTCTGACATTCATGGTTGAGGGTATCTCCCTTTCCCATGAGTGGTTCCACAAATCACTCACCTCACCCTGACTGAGCCAGACCAGGGAAGAGGACAGGCAGTCAGCAGTACTCTGGCTGCATCCTGCAGAGAACAGAGTCCTTCCTTGGCTAGAAGGCTCCAGACTGCTCTCTTTAGAATTTAGGGAATCCCAGGAAATGTTCAAACCATGAAACTTCCAATAAGTTCCTGTTTCTTGGAGTCATACCCAGGGGATTCCTTGAAGGATGCCCAACTCTGAAATTCTTTTCCCCACTGGTCAGCCAAAACCTCATTTATTAACGTGCTTTAAAAATGAGGGTGAAATCCCATTTCTTCATATTGTTTTATTGGAAACCCTGGACTATGATGATATTCCTTCTTGATAGTCTTTCCAACATACACTCTTCTCTTTCAGGATATATTAAGTGACCCACTTCCCTCAGTCGACACTTTAGGTATTTAAGACTCTGATAAAATATATTAGACCTTGAAGTAACCAAGAAATCAAGCCAGAAAAACCAGTTTTGCTCTTGAGATCTACCTCCTTTCAGTTCCTTAACAGTACGTTGTTGGAGGAGACAAATGAGTGAACAGCTATCTTTCCCAAACCCCACTGCGAAGGATTCCACACGCATCTTGGAAAACCTAAAAAATCCAAATCCTCCAGTAACTCATGCTGGACAGTTGGATTTAGGTTCTGATAAAACTTTCTCTTGCCTCCCCTAACATGAAGCTGAACTCTCCTGGGCAAGGGCTGCTTTCACCACAGTCCAGGGAGAAGGCAGCCTCTTAGACAAAATGCTGATGAGTTCCGTAAGACCATTGACATGGATCTCAGAGAAGTCACAGAATCAAGAAAAGGTTGGTTTGTTTGTTTACATGGTGAGCAGAGCGTGGGTAGGAGTGGAGATCAAAGTATTAAGGTTAAGAGGAAAGAAAGCTTACATCATGGTTTTACATCTGCACACACATGCACCATATGTGCGCGTGCACACACACACACACAGAGTTGGGTCGATTTGGCCCAGGACTCTGTATTTTTCAAGTATCATCCCAGGTAATTTCATGCCATGGAGATGGCTGGCTTTGTCTCCTCTAGCTCTCCTGTACAGACCTGAGGAGTTTTACTTCTTGGCCTCTCTGTGTCTTTGTGGACCTCTCGCTGTATGAGCCTCACCCCTCAACCCGGCTCCCCCTTGGCCATCAGATCTGAATCACTCTCCATTCAGGCTTGCAACCGTTAAGATTAAAGAAAGGAGACAAGATTGTCTTCCCTTTTTTCAGTCTCAGGTTTTTGTGACAGTTTCAGCTCAGCTCCCACTCAGCTCAGTGTCCCTCCTCACTGAGACAGTCTGACCTGTGTTCATAGCATGATGGTGCTGATTCAAGTCAAGCTTGTGACCCTTCAACTATACCCATTATGAAGCTGGTGCTAAGTGCCAAAGCCATTTTCTCCACTGTCTGATTGTTCTCTTGTCTCAAAACAGAGATGATACAAAAGATGTTGACCCCATGAGGGAATTTGCTAACAACATCCTGTTATCCAGGTGCTCAGAATGGAGCTTAATATCATAAGACAAAATCTTGGGTAGATCCAGCCAACCACCACAACTAGCAAAAGTCAAGTCTCCAGAGCAGTCCTTAAGCTCTGGAGTCCGTAAGTCCTATCCCAGGGTTCCCAAAGCAAATAATTCATTTTAAACTAAAGTACTAAAAACCCCTCATTTCTAGTGAAGGAAATAGTCCATAATGTTGGATTTCTTTTGTTATTTGAGAATTCTGCCTACAACTTTGCTCACAGATAGGGTTACCCCGATGTCCTGTTCTGACAAAGACTTCCCAGGTTTTCTTTTCAGCTGAACTGCCTCAGACAGGACCAAAATAAGATTATATAATGCCTTACTGCAGGCTTGAATTATATGCTCTAATTGTAGCAAAATCTCTATAAACGATGAGAATCACACACTCTTCAACGTGCTGTTTGGGTTCAAAAAAATTTTTAATAGAAACAACAAACTTAGCCCAGACTAAACAGCGGTTTGCTCTAAGGCAGCTCAGACACTTGCGTAGAGAGGAGGCTGCATTTACACTCCTGTCACAGGTCTCTGGTGTTTTTGGTACACAGTCTGCAGCAAAGAGTGGTCCTCATCAGGACCCTGGGTTTTCAGACTGAACATGGGTTTTAGGACTCATGGGGTATGCATCAAATATGCCAAGCACAGGATGCATCTGTTTTTCACATTTCACCATAATTTCTGTTACAGTTTTCACAGCTATTTTCCCCACCGTATTCTGGGCTCTTTTGTTTGACCCTCTGGCTCCAACGTTTCCTAGCACATGTGTCTTTCAAGCCCAGTAAAGGCCATGTTTAGAATTAAATGAGACCCTTTTGTGCTTGATAGTAAAACCACTTGATGTTTTTTGTACAAAATTACTTGCATCTTGGCAGGGCTAAATGGTAAACTCAGTTAATAAATCCTGAAACTTCATTTCCCTCCTGACATTCATTGTTAAGCATTAGTTTCCATACCACAGAGAGCCTCTACTTTCCCTTTAACTTCAAATTGTTTGTCCAGGTGGGGCTAGTGGTAAAGAATCCGCCTGGAGAGATGACAGATGTGGGTTCAGTCCCTGGGTGGGGAAGATCCCCTGGAGGAGGACATGGCAACCCATTACAGTATTCTTGCCTGGAGAATCCCATAGACAGAGGAGCTTGGTGGGCTACAGTCCATAGGGCCCCAAAGAGTCGGACATGACGAAAGCAACTTAGCACAGCACACCCCTCAACACAGCTGTGCGGTAAAAAACACCCCAGGGGGCGAGGGGGGGCATAATGAGACATCCACGTGGGGGCACTGTCTGTTTTGTGTGTTGAAGCGCATGGAGCAAGTTAGGCATTGAGATGGGGGCTGGGGGAGGGGTTGTATCATAAGAATATACTGGCAAAGAGGGGATCAAGCTCCCAAATGTCTGATCTATGTGGATTCAGTGCTTCTGATCCAGCAGCCCCACGTCACCCTCTACCTCACACTGTATGCAGCTAAGACAACATGGCATTGAGCGCTGCAGGGACTGGTTATTACATCTCCCAGGGCCCGTCTGGTGGAGATCACTGACAGCCCAGAATTTCTAGTACCATCTTTATGTCAGTAAAGAACTGAAGCCCAGGAGCTGAGATAGGCCTAGACCAAGGCAGCCGCTAAGAGGCAGGTTTCAGAGCACAGCCCTTGGACAGGCGAGTACAGCCACGTAGAACAGGCAAAACCTGGCTGTGTTTTCTTCAGCTCTTTTTTTTTGTTCCAGAAAACAAATACGGCCAGCAAGTCAACTGTGAAGTTTGAATCTAAATGAGCAAATTGTTGCAGAAGAGACAAGCTATAAGAATTCATGAGATTATTAGAGAAAACATAAATATAAACATAGGCAAACCATGGCTTTAATTTGAGGGTTTTTCAAAATTTAGAAACATGATTACTGTGACTTCTCAAATGACAGCTGGTCTCACTGAAACACTCTAATTATGAGAAAATTCTGCAAAAATTCTGATATTATGATTTCGAGATGTTTTAAACATTTGTGCCTCCTTAAAAGCACCTCAGGATGCCCTCGATATTTTGAGAAAAAAAAATCTGTTTTTGGAATACACATGTAGCTCAGTCTTTTCACTAATTTCACTTGCTGCATGCTCAATAGGGTCAGCTTTACTTAAAGTCTTTATTCTTACTGCCTAGATAATTTTTATTCAGCTACTCTAAACGTACTAAGCAATCTTGATTCTAACAGTAATACTATATCTTTGTCACTGGTTCTGTTAATTCTAATGATTGGTCCTAGGCTGTTCCTCCCCTTCCTTTAGGAATGGTACCTTCCAGTCTCTCCATGTGCATGAAAAGTGACAAGCATGGGTCCCCATATTTCTACTTATTGGGCCACCCTAAAGACACGGTTTGTAAAATCTGCATGAATATTATCTTTCTCTAATGAGCTTCGGTTTTGCATATGTTTTTAACTGATGTATAATGCTCTATCTTTCATAGTAGCTTGTCTAATTACTGCTAGAGCTCTGGAAAATATTTATAGCTGAGGCCTGATAAGTGGTGAGGATAACATTTGTGGATTCAGGAAAATTAGAGACGCACTCATTCCTGGGTTCTGGCCCAGTATGGTCCCAGCAGGAAGGAAGGGCTGGGAGGGGACATAGAGCAGAGGCAGCACTGGGCGAGCTCCGCACACACACTTCAGAAAGCAGTCCCTGGGCGTCAGTGCAGAAAAACAAAATGTCTTTTCTCTCAGCCCACGTTTGGTTTGGCCAGCTCCCACGAGGCCACTCTTTCTACACCAGACGGAGAGAGCCACAGTCATCAGACATGTTAGCCCTGGGAACCCAGAACTACCCCCCGTGTTGTGCTACCCTCCAACCTGTGTGTGCCGGTTATTCATTAAGGACCAGATCTTCTAACTCTCCCTCTCCGTACTCAGCGATGCACCGAGTTTAAGGGGAAAAAACAGTTATGATTTTTTTTTAAGTAGTCCTAAGTTTGTATCTAATGATTTCAAAGTGGACATTCTCGTGCTATATTTTAGCGTAACATTTGGTAAAAATTCTTAAGGAAATTAAACATCCTGTAGGTTACATACACACACACATACACACACACACACACACAAATAAAGCAAAATATAAATAACAGCTTTGCAAATATAGTTCAAGCAGCTTTTCACCCCTTAACTGCCTCCCTAGAGTAGCCCCCATGTCCACTGTCAGATCTTGCAGTAGATCTGTGACTGCCAGCAGTTTTTAAAAACTGCAGTTTTAAAATGTCGGTTTAACTTTTCAGAAGTAGTTGATACACATGCTCGGTTTTCCCACGGTTTGCCATGGAAACAGGAGTCAGACTGACACACTTCACAGTTCTGACTCGATTCTACCCGCACCGCACCCCCCCCCTTACACTCTCCCAGCCATGGCTAAGCATCTCTCCAACAAAGGTTTTTAAGTTGGCCTTCTGAATGTTTTCTGAAATATATTTTTCAATTGTTAATAACCCTGCTAGTTGCCATCTAGGACTGGTTTGAATTAAGGATGAAAGGAAATATTATTCTCTAAGTGAATTATTGAATTGGCCTATTGTTAAACATTTCCTTATCAAATACATTTATGTGGGTATGTGTCTACACACGCACACACACACACACACACACACCCTATCACAATCATTCCCTGAAGATGTCTACAAAGACATAAGTTTTAAATGAATCGTTTCTCTAAAGTGTGTCTCAAGGATAAGTTATTGATCAGGGGAAACCTAAATTAGGACATAAAGAAGACAGTTGCAATGTACTGGAAAAAATAAAAAAACATGGAATCATTATTGGGGACATCTAGTCCAGTGACCATGCTTTAAAGAGGTATAGATTTCTGTTTCTGACAAAAGAAATGTATGTGCTTGTCATATAATTTACTTTAACTAGTTTGCAATCCATGCAGGTAAGGTGTCCTCAATCAATTCACTAGAGCCATTAGCTAAAAACCAACAACAAAAGAATTAGAGCGCTCTTTGTGGTCTCAGTTCAGTTCCACCAGCATCTATCAGGCACCTTGTTTGGTTCTAGGGGGATAAAGATTAATGAGAGGGTCTCTTACCCTATGCCTTCGAGAGCAAGGAGGAGTGATGGGGAGAGAAGGGGGTAAGGGGACAAGTAAGGATAGTATCAGCAACGAAGGCTACAAGCCCAAGGGACACAGCCCCTGAAATCTGCTGAGCAGAGTTGTAGAAGATTCTGCTCCACCTAAGAGGCGACATGTTAGCTGGGCCTCGAGTGACAAGTATGATTTCACTTGTGTGGGCAGGAGGCACAGTGGCTCTTATACCGGAGAAGTAGGAAAAGGAGAGGGTCGGACTGAAAGAACATTACAATGGGGCTCAGTGAAAAGGGCCTTCTATGCTGCATAAGGGAATTTGAACTTTATATAATCATGTCATCAAAAAAATTAAGTGGAAGGGTGAAATTATCTGTATTTGGAATTGTGCCTCAATAGTATTTACAACAGCTTTTTATAGGAAACTGGGGACAATTAAAATGTTATTGTAAAAGTTGAAGCAAATAATGTGAGGACCAGAATTAGGGAAGTGGTAACGGAAACAGCACGTTGGAAACAGATTTCAGAGATACCGCAGGCATTTCATTGATGGCAATAAAGCTTGGTCAATAGTGAATACAAAGGAAGGGTTCAGGGAGCAGAGCTGTGGCCAGAGTTAAGTGGAAGATGATACCGCATGGGTGAAGGAGCAAGTTCAGGAACAAAGGTGATGAGGTTGCCTTCAGATTTGTGAGTTTCTGGTGCCTGGAGGAGCCTCAGGGGAAGAGCCCAGGTGCAGGGCCGTAGGATGTGGTGCTCAAGGGTGGAGCATTTGGGGAGACCTGGAAAGGGCCATCCTGGAATGGGACGGGCTCTCCCCACGAGACCCTGCTGCGTAGAGAGCAGAGGAGAGAATAGCCAGAGAGGAGAGGAGAGTCTGCCGGGCACAGTCACATCTTTGTGGCAAGCGAGGGCGGTCTGAGAGCCAGGGATCTCTTCCAGAAGAGGAGACGGAGGGGAGCCAGGGTGGAGGTTCAGGGAGGCTGCAGGCAGAAAGGCAGTGGAGGCAGTTAGGAAACAAAGGGGAGGGGCAGGGCCTAGCCTGCCGGTTCAGCGCAGCGCAGGCGCTCGCACTCCACTAACGCTAACATTGTGAGGCGGCGGGAAGGGGCCTCCCTGCAGGCCTTCCCCACGCGCTGCCCCAGGTCGGAGCCACACTGGGAACCCCCCAGCGAGACCGTGGGTGCTCAGGTCCAATCATGGGGCAAAGGCCGGGCTCTTCTGGTTTGGTTTTTCAGAGGGCAGGGGTAGGTAGAATACAAAGATGAATAAGAAACCAATGCTACTCTGAAGGAACTCAGTATGTAAGGAATGTTTAAGAAAAACAGAGTGCTCATTGTTTACAAAAAACACTCTTTAATCACCATCTTGGTGAAACCATTCTCAAATGTACTGTGTTACATTCTTGGGTCGAGGCACACAGTATCCTGAAAATGGGCATGCTCTTGAGTTTCCCTTTTCCCCTGACACATTCGGCCTTTGAAATCTGGATTTCATCATCAGGACTCCAGTGAAAAGTGTCCCCTCAGTGATCACCAGCCTCACCATAGTAACAACATCCAGTGATGGAGTCAACCCTTCATCCCCTTGGGACGGCCTGTAAGCTGAGACTAGTGGTCAGTGCATTAGCTGAATTTTCTCCTTCTTCTTTGATTGCTCCTCAGGGGTCTCCTTCAACTCTCTTCTCGTGCGGTGACACCCCATCCCCAACTCCTCCCTCAGGACCTCATCTGTTCTCATGGCCCCACCTGTCACCACCATACAGATGACTCTGGCGTCTGTTTTGCCATCTCTGACTTCATTCCCAAGACTTCCACTTGCCCTTTCAACATTTCTCTCCAGATGCCCCACATGTGTGTGTTCAAAATTATTCATGATCTCTCCTCCTAAACTCCTCCTCCTCTTGAATCACCTATTAATTAAGAAACCATCAACCCTCCTTGTTGCCCAGCTCAAAACCATCTGAGTGCCTTCACACTCTATCTATGTATGTATGTATGTATGTATATACACAATCAGTTCCCAAGTTCAAGTGATTTTACTTCCCCATTTCTCATAAGGGCCCTCTCCTCCTTTCCTCCTGTCGCTCTATTCCTGTTCAGGCCCATTCTACAGGGTGAAATAGCCCCTACTTCTGTGGGAAATCTTCCCTGATCACTGATGCCAGAGCAATTGATTGTCCTAAAGGACCACCCCACTTGGAGACTTTCCTCACACACACACACACACAATGTTAAATGAGTCCTCAGAGCATCCCTGATGCAGCCCCGTTCAAATCTGTCTTCTCTCTCCTCTCCCACGGTATCCCCTTACCCATCTGTGCTGCTGAAACACTTGGCATCGTCCTGTGTTCCCACTCTCATGGTTAGGCTCATGCTCATCCCTTACCTTGGAAAACCCTTTCCCCAAACCATGTCCTCCTTCAAAAACCAGGTTGAAGGCTGCCTTCTCCATGAATCCCTCCCCAGATCCATCAATCGGAAGTAATTTCTCAGTCCTCTGGAGTCCCGTCCCTCCTCATACATCTCTTCTGCTCCCTCTCACTCTGTTTTGCAACATGGTTATCGGTGTTCACATGTTCTCCCTTTTATGGAATTCAAATACTGGATATTACCTTGGGTTCTTATAACAGTGCTTTGCAGAGAGAGTGAACAGTTACGTGAATGAGTAAATAAGTCTTGCAGTATCATTAAGTCATCATTCTACATCAAATTTCGGGTAATTGCCTATCTCTACATCACTTAGTTGTTCTTCTGGAGCTTTATCTTGTTCCACTGCCATCTCTTTTGGTCTGAGTTTCTACTGGTATTTTTGTGTATGTGGAAGGTTTCTTGCATTTCTTGACCTTGGAGAAGTGGCCCTCTGTAGAGGTGTGCTCTATGTCCTAGCACTTCAGTCCCCTCAATCACTCAAGGGCCCAGGGACCAGCCTGTCCCCGGTGTTTCCAGACTCAATTCTGGAAGCTGCTGGGTTGTGGTTTTCTGGTTTCTGGTGTCTGCCGCCTTGTTGGAGAGGTGGTCTAGAGGCTTGTGAAAGGCTTCCTGATGGGAGAGGTCGCGCTGGCCCACGGGTGGGTGGGGCTGGGGCTTAGCCCTCTGCTGGGCAGGGCCTTGTTAGGGGCGTGTCTACTCACCAGAGTCTTAAAGAAGCCTGTCTGCCGCTGGGTTGGAGCTGTGTTCCCATCCTGTTGGTTGTTTGGCCTGAGGAGTCCCAGCATGAGCCTAAACGTTGTTCTGTGGGGCCAGGTCTTGGTCCTAACTGCTCCAGCTGGATGTCTGCCTCCACTAAGAGTTCAAGCAGAGGAACACTCCCTGATATTTCCACCACCAGCTTTTATGAACCCAGAGAGCCACAGCTGCACCCACCTCCCCAGGAGACCCTCCAAGACTAGCAGGTAGGTCTGGCCCAGGCATGAGTGTGTGTGCCCTCCCAGAGTGGAGTCTCTGTTTCCCCTCCTCCTGTGGGACTCCTGTGCTCAAGCCCTGCTCTGGGGGCTACTCCTCCCAATGCCAGACCCCCCAGGCTGGGGAGCCTGGCGTGCGGCTCAGCTCTCTCTCCTATAGGAGAACTTCTGTGACCTAATTTTTCTCCAGTTTGTGCGTCACCCACCTGTGGGGGATGAGATTTGATTATATCACATGTGTCCCATCTACCATCTTGCAGTTTCTTCTTTATGTCTTTAGATATAGATTATCATTTTCTGTAGATTCCAGTCTTTTTGATGGATGGTTCATCAGCAGTTAGTTGTTATTTTGGTGCGCTCATGAGAGGAAGTGAGCAAATTTCTACACAGGCTTTTATTGGGGGCATAGGAGGATGGCCCAAATTTCCACTGACCTTCTCAACCGAAATCAGAAGCAGATGTCTATTTGTCTGTTAATAACTACCTGATTGTTTTACTTATTTTCTTGTAATATATTGCTTTCTGTTCAGAGTTGAATGGAGAAAGACTGGCTAATTGAATGTTCCAAGTAATTGTCTCTGGTTAACCTAAGTTTGGGCTTCCCTGGAAGCTCAGACAGTGAAAGAATCCATCTGCAATGCGGGGGGACCTGGGTTGGGAAAATCCCCTGGAGAAGGGAAAGGCTACCCACTCCAGTATTCTGGCCTGGAGAATTCCATGGACTGTATAGTCCATGGGGTTGCAAAGAGTCAGACACGACTGAGCGAGTTTCAGTTCACTTCACCCTAAGTTTTGTTTCTATAAGGTGTTTTCTTTCACATGGGGAGCTGTGACCTATGTCAATCCAGCTACTCATTAGAATCACCTGGGGGACTTCGTTAAAAAAATAGAGGCTCCTCCCCAAACCAATTAAAACAGACTGGTGCCAGGAGTGATGATAGTAGAGGTATGCTGCTTTTTGTTTTTGTTTTTTGAAACATGCCCCAGGTCAGTGCACTGAGCAGCCTGAATGGAGAATCACCAATAGATCAGATAAGTAGGAATATTATATACGGAGGCTGTTAACATTAACTTAGGAAATTCAGGGAGGGGGTAATGAGGTGTTGAAAATAGAAGTAAAATGCAGAAGTGACAATATCAAGAGTCTTGAAAGAATAATCATTAAGACTTGGTGACTGTTGACATAAAGGGAATAAGAATTAGGAGAACTCAAAAATTATCCCCAGACAAAATCCCAAGTATTTGGGAAGATGGCACAGCCATTGTCAAGGGGGGAAAAAATGGGAAAATTCAGAAATGATGCCGTTGACAAACTGGGTGGCCTTTCAAGAATTACTTACCTTCTCAGGGCCTCTGTTTCCTCGCTATACAAATGACAGGGTTTGGTTTTTGGATGTCTCAGTTCCTTTCAAGTTCTAGCACTGAAAGTAAGTGAATGAACTAATCTGGGATAAAAAGCCATATGGAATTTCAAGATGTGTGTGGACATTTAAATAGTGATTCACAACAAGCAAGTGAATCAGAGTCCTGTGGCTTCAGCAGATAGGGTCTCCAGGGAAGAGCCCAGAAAATTGGGGTTGAAGGGTAGGTCAGGAAAGGAGACTGAGAATATAGAATTTGCCTCTTCACCTGCTCCAGGCTTGCTTACCTTGTGACTGGTACGCAGGGACACAGTGCCTGCTGTCCCTCATCGCCTCACCATTAATGCATGGACACAATCATTTTTCACAGGACTACTTGGAGTTGCTGTCATATACAAGGTTTTTCTGGAGAAAGATCGCCTCTTATTAACAGTGCCTTTGAAAACTAAATTGGATCATTTTGTAATTCATTATGAAAATTTACTAACAGAAAAAAAAGCAAGATATCTTAATAGCTCTTTTTTATATTTAAGATGTCTCTGTGTTTTTATATCAAGTGCCAGGAGGGAGAAAAATTATATTTTACAAGTGAAATACATCTGTTCAGTTGGCCTTTTCCTATTATTTCTATCAATAGCTTATCACCCCTGGGCATACAGAAATCAATATCTTTAGCTTGTTTTCAAAGTGAAATTTTAAGCAATGGCCATGAGGGGGGAAAAAAAAAACCTCATTGCTTATTCAGCATAGAAGTGAAATGTTGATTGCCTTTCAGCTGTCAAATACAGTGAAACCAAGTCCCAGTCTTCCCATACCCAAAGCTGTGGGGCCCACAGAAGCTCTAGCTAGAAACCCCTGCTTGTGTTATGTTTGGACCACAAAGATGCACAAATAGCCAATAAGCATATGATGAGCTGTTCAACGTCACTAAGGACCAAAGAAATGCAAATAGAAACCATAATGAAATATTGCCTCATATCTGTTTGGCCACTATTTGGAAAAAAAACAAAATAGCAAGTTTTTGGCAAGGATGTAGAGAAATGAGAACCCTTGTGCACTGATGGTGGAAATGTAAAGTGGTGAAGCCACTATGGAAATGGTATGGAGATTTCTCAAAAGATTAAAGATAGAACTACCATACGATCCAGCATTCTCACTTCTGGGTATATATCCAAAATAATTGAAAACAGAATCTCAAAGATATGTGCACACTCATAGTTCATTGCAACATTATTCACAATAGCTAAGAGGTAGTGGCAACATAAATGTCCATCTTTGGACAAATAGATAAAGAAGTAGAATATTATTCAGTCTTTAAAAAAAAAGAAATCCTGATACATGTAACAACATGAATGAAACTTGAGGACATTATGCTAAGTGAAATAGCAAATCATAGAAACACAAATACTGCATAATTCCATTTATATGAGGTACTTAAGCAGTCAAGTCTTAGAATGTGAAATGGTGGTTAACCAGGAGTTCAGGGTAGTAAGGGGCATTGTTCAACAGACACAGGGTAACACTTTTACAAGATGAAACAAAAGTTCTAGAAGACTGTGTATAAATAACAGTATTGTTGCTGTTGTTGTTCAGTGGCTAAATTGTGTCCGACTCTTTGTGACCCCATGGACTGCAGCATGCCAGGTTTCCCTGTCCTTCACTGTCTCCCAGAGTTTGCTCAAATACATGTCCATTAAGTCAGTGATGCTATCTAATGATCTCATCCTCTGTTGACGCCTTCTCTTCCTGCCCTCAATCTTTCCAAGAATCAGGATCTTTTCCAATGAGTTGGGTCTTCACATCACCTGGCCAAAGTATAAGAGCTTCAGCATCCATCCTTCCAATGAAAATTCAGGGTTGATTTCCTTTTGGATTGACTGGTTTGATCTCTTGCAGTCCAAAGGACTCTCAAAAGTATTCTCCAGCACAATTCAGAAGCATCAGTTCTTTGGCACTCAACGTTTTTTATGGTCCAACTCTCACATCCGTAATTGATTACTGGAAAACCCACAACTTTGACTGTACAGACCTTTGTCTGCAAAGTGATGTCTCTGCTTTTTAATACACTCTCTAGGTTTATCATAGCTTTCCTTCCAAGGAGCAAGCATCTTTTAATTTCATGGCTACAGTTACCATCTGCAGTGATTTTGAGCCCAAGAAAATAAAATCTGTCACTGCTTCTGCTTTTTCCCCATCTATTTGCTATGAAGTGATGGGACTGGATGCATAATCTTAGTTTTTTGAATATTGAGTTTTAAGCCAGCTTTTTTCTCTCTTCTCTTTCACCCTCATCAAAAGGCTCTTTACTTCCTCTTCACTTTCTGCCATTACAGTAGTGTCATCTGCATATCTGAGGTTGTTGATATTTCTCCTGGCAGTCTTGATTCCAGTGTGTGATTCATCCAGTCTGGCATTTCTCATAATGTACTCTGCATATAAGTTAAATAAACAGAATGACATTATACGTCTTGTCTTATTCCTTTCCGAATTTTGAAGCAGTCCATTGTTCCATGTAAGGTTCTAACTGTTGCTTCTTGACCCACAAACAGGTTTCTCAGAAGACAGGTAAAGTGGTCTGGTATTCCCATCTCTTTAAGAATTTTCCACAGTTTATTATGATCCACCCAGTCAAAGGCTCTGGGTAGTCAATGAAGAAGTAGTTTAGATGTTTTTTTCTGGAATTCCCTTGCTTTCTTTGTGATCCAGCAAATGTTGGCAATTTGACCTCTGGTTCCTGTGCCTTTTCTAAACCCAGCTTGTATATCTGGAATTTCTCAGTTCATGTACTGCGGAAGCCTAGCTTAAAGGATTTTGCACATAACCTTACTAGCATGCAAAATGAGCACTACTGTATGGTAATATGAGCATTCTTTGGCATTCCCTTCTTTGGGATTGGAAAGAAAACTGACCTTTCACAGTCCTGTGGCCACTGCTGAGTTTTCCACATTTGCTGACACACTGAGTGCAGACTTTAAACAGCATCATCTTTTAGGATTTGATATAGCCCAGCTGGAATTCCATCACCTCCACTAGCTTTGTTCGTAGTAATGCTTCCTAAGGCCCTCTTGACGTCACACTTCACAATATCTGGCTCTATGTTAGTTACCACACCATTGTGGTTATCTGAGTCATTAAGACCTTTTTAGCGTAGGTCTTCTGTGTATCCTTGCCACCTCTTCTTAATCAAGTGTGCTTCTGTTAGGTTCTTACCATTTCTGTCCTTCATCATGCCCATCCTTCCATGAAATGTTCCCTTGATCTCTCCAACTTTCTTGAGATCTCCCTTTCTTGAAGAGATCTCTAGTCTTTCCCATTCTATAGTTTTCCTCTATCTCTTTACATTGTTCACTTAAAAAAGGCTGTCTTATCTTTCCTTGCTATTCTCTGGAACTCTGCCTTTAGTTGGGTGTATTTTTTTCTTTTCTCCTTTGCCTTTTATTTATCTTCTTTTCTCACCTATTTGTAAGGCCTCCTCAGATAACCATTTTGCCTTCTTGCATTTATTTTTCTTTGGGATGGTTTTGTACAGTGTTACCAACCTCTGTCCATAGTTCTTCAGGCATTCTATCTACCAGATCTATTCTCTTGAATCTATTTGTCACATCTACTATCTCAAATCATAAAGGATTTGATTTAGGTCATACCTGAATGGCCTAGTGGTTTTTCTTACTTTCTTCAATTTAAGCCTGATTTTTGCAATAAGGAACTAATGATCTAAGCCACAGTCAACTCCAGGTCTTGTTTTTGCTGACTATATAGAGCTTCTCCATGCTGCAAATATAATCACTCTGTTTTTAGTATTGATCATTTGGTGATATCCATGTGTAGAGTTGTCTCTTGTGTACTTGGAAAGGGTGTTTGCTATGACCAGTGTTCTCTTGACAAAATTCTGTTAGCCTTTGCCCTGCTTCATTTTGTACTCAAGGCTAAAGTTGCCTGTTGCTTCAGGTATCTCTTAACTTCCCACTTTTGCATTCCAATCCTCTATGATGAAAAGGATATCTTTTTTGGTGTTAGTTCTAGAAGGTCTTTTGGGTCTTCATAGAACTGGTCAACTTCAGCTTCTTCATCATCAGTCATTGGGACATACATAGCCTTGGATTACTGTGATGTTAAATAGTTTGCCTTGGAAACAAACTGAGATCATTCTGTCATTTTGAAGTTGCACCCAAGTACTGCAATTTGGACTCTTTTGTTTGACTATGAAGGCTACTCCATTTCTTTTAAGGGATTCTTGCCCACAGTAGTAGATACTATGGTCATCTGAATTAAATTTGCCCAATCCCATCCATCTTAGTTCACTGATTCCTAAAACATCAATATTCACTCTTGCCATCTCCTGCTTGACCGTGTCCAATTTACCTTGATTTGTGATTTTTACAGCATCGGACTTTACTTTCACTACCAGGCATATCCATAACTTGAGTGTCATTTCCACTTTGGCCCAGCCTCTTCATTTTTTCTGAAGCTATTAGCAATTGTCCTCCAATCTTCCCCAGTAGCATATTGGACACCTTCCAACCTGAGGGGCTCATCTTCCAGTGTCATATCTTTTTTTTTTTTTTCTTTTGCCTTTTCATATTGTTCATGGGGTTCTCATGTCAAGAATACTGGAGTGGTTTGCCTTTCTCTCCTCCACTGAATCACGTTTTGTCAGAACTCTTCACTATGACCCATCTGCTTTGGGTGGCCCTGCAGAGCATGGCTCATAGCTTTAATGAGTTACACAAGCCCTTTCACTCTGACAAGCCTGTGATCCATGGAGAGGATGTACAGTACCATAGTGTTACATTTAAAGTTATTAAGATAATCAGTTTTACAAATTAAAAAAAAAAAAAAAAGCGCCACATAGGGCTCTTATAGGAACCACCATCTCTAAGGCTTAGTAATTCAAAACACAGAGGACGTCTCTTTGAGCTTTATTTTGTAAAATGTGCTGAAGTGTGCTTTCCTCGGGGCCATTAGATGAGAAGCCTCATGTTTCTTAAAGGAGCCATCAGTTGGAGGGAGGAGCTTGTTATAGTAGGATTGACATTAGTACCCCTTCTCCCTCTACAGAGTTTTCTGTTTTGCTTCTCTCGTTGCTGCTGTTTAGGTTCTTGCTTTTGGCTCATTTTGGAATAGGGCAGCACTGGGGTTCCACTGCCACAATAAGGAAGTGGGACTGCACGTGTAGAAAAGGAAATTCCAGAGTCTCGTGACACTTCAGAGATCATTTAAATATTTCCGTTCCTTTGCATCCCACCTCTTTTCACGAAGGCCTCTTTGAGGCAATATTCAGGTTCACTAGGGAAGAGGACGGAGAAGGCAATGGCACCCTACTCCAGTACTCTTGCCTGGAAAATCCCATGGGCAGAGGAGCCTGGTAGGCTGCAGTCCATGGGGTCGCAAAGTCGGACACAACTGAGTGACTTCAGTTTCAATTTTAACTTTCATGCATTGGAGAAGGAAATGGCAACCCACTCCAGTGTTCTTGCCTGGAGAATGCCAGGGACGGGGGAGCCTGGTGGGCTGCTGTCTATGGGGTCGCACAGAGTCGGACACGACTGAAGTGACTTAGCAGCAGCAGCAGCAGGGAAGAGGAATATCAATTGTCCTGCCAGCCGGGATATCAAAACAGACAAATGCTAATAGAACACACAGCCCTCATTCCCCACCCAGAGGCTCAGTGACTCAATGACAAGGCGAAAGCATTCCCATCTGTCAGGAGCCTCCTGTGGCGGCTGCAGCCCTCACCACAGTGACAGGTGATGGAAGTGAAAATGCCTTCCCAGGTTATTTGGTTATTGCAAAATGTGCTGTGAAGAGCATGGCATCCTTTGTGCCTTTCTGTGACCTTGTTTATGAAAGTTTGGGGAGGTTATTATTTTTGTTTCATCAATTAGCAAGCCCAGAGCCCCACCCGGGCCCCTGAGAGAACTGTTTACTTCCTGAGGACAGAAGCCTCGACTGCTAGCTCAGTGGGTCTGAACTTCATACCCATGGTGCCTTGTGCTGCACTGTATGAATGAGTGAGTGAGTGAGTGAGTGAGCGACTAGGAAGGACGTATAGCGGCAGTCGGGCCCTGCCCTCCAGGAGATTGTGGTCTATTAGGAAAAAGACAAAAAAGGGAAGAAACTTAAAAATAATGAGAACACAGTACATACGCACACTAAAATGAGGAGGATACCCAAAAGAGTAAGTTGAGTGTGTGGGAGACTTTTTTTAAAGAGAATTCCTACTCTTCCAGTCTGTGGAAAGTACATTCTTTTAACCAACTGCAATACCTTTTGCCTATGTTTATACTAAACTTCTCTATTTAAATATATACATATATATATGATATATATGTAAGAGAAAGTGCAAAGTAAATTCATAAAGAACATGGTGTTGGATCCAGCTGATTCTGAGGCAGACCCCACAGGAGGACGTGTGTCCTTGAAAACTCAAAAAGCTAGAACTTATCCTTTAACACCTCACAGCAACTGGAAGTACAGTTTGGATAGCTGAACAGAATGCCAAAAAACCCGATCACCTCCGTTTCCTAGCAAAGGGTAAACAATTTCAGCAGAAAGTTTTTTTCTCCCCGCTTGCTCACTTGTCATCACCCTTCTCCATCTGAGTTGTCCTCAGTCCACCCCCCCCACCCCCAGAAAATGGATGCTTCCACTTCAAAGCAGGGGAAGGACAGGGTGTGGGGGAAGTAAGTCACAAACTGCTGCCCAGGCCAGAGACTCGAGAGGAAAAAATACAGGGAGATGTCAACTCTATTTTTCCAGATTCCTAGTTAATAGATTTCTCCTGAGAAAACATTTAGCCTCCCTTTCCCATCTCTGAACAGAACGTGCTCCTGCGGCAGGTGCCTGGCCTGTCTGTCCTCCCAGGTCTTCACCCACCTTTGGGACCAGTGTGACCAGGAAAGTCAGAGGAGGGGGAGAGGTGGGACCCTCGCCTGGAAACTTGCTAGTTCAGAGGCGCCATACCCTGGGACTCCCTCTGTATTGGGTCTCTTCACCAAATGTTCCAGGGTACCACCTTCATGAACGGCTAACATTCAGAAACGAACTCTTAAGACAGAAATTAAGAAAAGGATGGACCTTAAATCTCAATTGTGAAACTGTTCCTATTGTCATTCTGTGGCTGCATTTATCCTCTGGTGATGCCGCAAAGGGCATCATTTCTTAAGATAACATTTACTGTTTTTAACACAGTAATACACACTAGTTATAGAATATCTCAAAGAAATTATCAAAAGAAGGAAAAACTTCTTCTTCCCTATTGAAAATGTAACCATTTTGTTTGGAAACCTGCTTGATTCGTTTGCCAATCTGCTTGCCTCCACAATAGAAAATACCCTTCTACACATCTTTTTGCACAACTGCTTAGCACTTCGTTATAAAGGTTTACCATTCAACCGTCCTCCTATTTGAACTTCTCTTGTTTTTTTCTGATTTATCCACTATTGTGAAAATGACTGAAGAGTATAATTGTGGCTCTATCATCTGTTCATGGGATTTCCTAGGCAAGAATACTGAAGTGGGTTGCCATTTTCTTCTCCAGGGGATCTTCCCAACCCAGAGATCAAACCCAAGTCTCCTACACTGGCAGATGAATGCAAGAGACACAGTTTCAGTACCAGAGTCAGGAAGATCCCTGGAAAAGGAAATGGCAACCCACTCCTGTACTCTTGCGTGGGAAATTCCATGGACAGAGGAGCCTGGCGGGCTACTGTCCAGGGGATCACAAAGAGTCAGACACATCTTAGTGAGCAAACAGCAACAGTAGCAGCTACATCTTCCCATGTATCTTTAGTGCCTCAGGATAACTTTGGAAAGTAAAACCACTTGGGCAGAGAATCTGCATTCTCACAGGAGGGTAGACAAAGTCAGAGAATCATGTGACCCATGTGGGAGCTACTCCTCACTGATGAAGTAAACTTTATAATAAAGTATCGTTTCCATAGCCAAGCATTTATGAGCTCTAGCAGAAGCCTTGTGGTCTAATAAAAAGCGCCAGAAGCTGAGAGTCAGAGCTGGGCAGGAAGGCCAGGCTGCCCCCCACAGCCCTCAGGCCCCAGCCCCGCTCTCTGGGGCTCCCACAGCTCATGGATAACCTGGTGACTAGGCTGAACCACAGGCTCTCTGACCAAGCCTCAGGCTGGAGCACAAGAAGACTCCACTCAAAACTGGAAAACAGTGCAGCCCAACAATTGCTTCGAATTTATGTGTACCTGCAGTTTGTTTTACTGTTATTGTCCCTTCCATTTTGTTTGGTTTGTTTTTAAACAGCACTAGCAATATTTCTCAGAGAAGCAGAGGGCTGTGTGTGTGCAATTTCATAATACACTTCCTTGACAGTTCAAAAAATCATAGGCCTTCTCGAATAACTTAGAAGTCGTCTGCGTCTGTGAATCATATTACGCTGGGGAAGAGCAATTAGTCAAGGGGAGGCCCAGGCCCTGGGCACCACTGACATTCCTCTGGGTTTCTTCTGAAGTGTTCTGGACGGTAGGGGCTCTGCAGGCACTCAGAGTGAGCGCTGGGTGGTTCACTCACCACGGCGGGCCTGACCTGTGGCGCCGGCCCTGCTGTACCTGTAGCACCCGAGGCGGCGACAGAACCCCAGCAGCCTGCCGTCCTAGGCAGGGATGGCCGGCAGCAGGAGGCTGTGGTTTCTGACTTCAAAGGTATCTGTCCTCTGGCACAGCAGATTTTGAAGCCCATTCCTGTTGACTCAAGTGCTTCCATTTGGGGAACCTGCTGAGATGGTAATATTTAAGGGGACCCATGGAGCCCATGGTATCTAACTGTCACTCTTCCTGGTAAACTGTGCCTTCACCTCTAAATATGTGCTATTTCACTAAGAAAGTTCTTATGAGATGATGTTTTCAAGCAAGCAGGTCTCTGAGAATTCCTTAAACTAGATCAAGACAGATCAGACCCCTGGGAGAATCGTCTCCACACTGCAGTTCAGAAATCTAAGATGCAAGAGGAATTTCTGATCACGCTAACCTACAACGCCAGTGTAGAAATGAACATTTCCGTTTCCTTGCCTTCTCCCCATTCATTCAGTAATATTTCCAGCTGAACAGTAGCAGCCGATGGGAAATACTCCTGTGTCATTTAGTTGCTGTCCAAAGCAGACACCCTTGGCACTTCCAAAAAGAGCTGTCTTATGGAGCACCTTGACTGAGCTGAGAATATTCATTCCTATTCCGTCTTCACTTTAAATAGCCACTGTCTTGTTTTTAGCAAGATGGGCTTAATTTGAAGAGCCTATAGTGCGGGGGGCAGGCAGGGGAGGGGGGCGGCAGTGGGAAGAGTAACTAAATGAATTGAATACTGGTCAGTAACATTGGTCTAAAACCATCAGGCAATTTAAATATAAGATCCCTAAGGTTTCTTATAGAAACAGATGTATGGCTAAGGGTAAAAACTATTCCAGGACAAAACTGAGTATGAGAATGTATTATACACACAAAGCTGTAGCACTTAATAAATATGTAATAGCTAACAAAGAGAGTTGAGACAACTTCCTAATATAGAAAATTTGGACAACTTCTACCTGGTGATATAAGAAATTTTCTCCATCGTGAAAGATGTGTTGGCCTTTTACCTAGGTATCAGACAGCCTTCATTATCAGTCCCAATGTATAAAATGGTGTTTAAAAAGAAAAATAGTGGCATTTTTCAGAGGCCAAAAGACCCTAAGATCTTAGAGTGAGTTTTTCCAGGAGCATAAATGTGTGGAAAATTACAGAGATAAATTCTGAAGCACATCGATGTTCAGTGAGACCCTAAATACTTGAAGTTCTCATTTTCCCCTTCTGAAATGAATAAGAAAACATGGAGACATCCCTGCCATGTTATAAAGAAAGCATCACATTGAGAGTTTTTCTCAGTCAGGGATATTGATAGAGGATGTCATCAGGCACAACCTGGCAGACTGTATCCTTGCAACCGATGGGTTTTGTTAATCACGTTCAGATGGAGCCCCCACCTGCCCACCTCCACGATCCGGGTGGAGAGGAGACAGTAATGGCTGTTAGGTGCTTGACTGCCAGCCACTAAAACACCATGAAATTGCAGTTCTGCCTGCAACCATTTGTTAGAAGCTAGAGCTGATTACAGACATGAGGACAGAGCCCCCACCATGATTTGTGGTGGAAGAACAGCTCAGAGAGGAATTCAGTCAAGCAGGACTGGCTAAGAAGCACTAGCCAAGGAGGGAGCACGAAGTGAAACTTCCAGAAGGAGGAAACTTCAGCCACGGGCCTTGGCCCTGCGTGTTCTGAGCCAGAGATAAGTTTAACCTCCTCTCCTTCCTCATCTTTGACCTGGTTTGTAGCTTGCACTGACCGTTCCTGGGAGAAGCCCTTTACAGATCAGACTGGACTGTGGCAGTGATGAGATTATTGTGATTATGAGATTGCCTCACATCTTTTATTCCACAGGGTCTCTTTATCATCACGTTGTGTCCTTAAAAGCAGTGCATCAAACGTTTGAAGCGAAGAGGACAGAATAAATTAAACATTAATTTTGAAACCATTTTTTTAAAATTTCCCAGCCTCCTTTATATTCACTGGAAATTCCTCAGAATGCCTCATAACTAAGAGAAGAAATCAATGAAACTATTTATGTTTGAGATCCATTCTTGGGTGAATGGAGAACCCAGTATAATGGAGAACCCAGGATAAACCATTCCTCCAACACAAAATCGTTATGAAAGAAAATCTAGTTTGTATAAATATGAGGGTATCAAGGAGAAATGTCACAGAAAGAAAAAAAAAAAAAACGAGGGAAATTCAGATTTTAATAGTATTTTTTTTCTGAGTAGCAAGAAATACTGCCCAGATTTTACACCTCTATATATTATCCAAAGTGTCTCTAATATATTTTAGTATTCAGAGGACAAGGAGAAGGAAGATGAGAGACTGACTCCTTCAGAGGGTGACTGATTCATTTCTCTTGATTATCATATGTAGATATATGTATGGGTGAGAACATGAGTTATATACACAAGGACTTTCAGGCAACTCCTGGGGGAATCACCATGTTCTCCACCCAGGCTTTCTTTCTGAAATACTATCTCTATAAAAAGCAAAGCAGTACCCCAATTTAACATACTGTGCATGTAGAAGACATTCCAGTGAGGACATTATAATATCCACACTGTTACCCATTGAATTGCAGAGCCATTATTCCAAAGTGTCACCTGGACAAGGCTTTCTCTTGAACTGATTCATTCCTTAAGTCAAAGATTTTGGTGCAAGGCACTTACCACTGAGAGGAACAGAAGATGAATGAGCCATGCTTCCTACATAGTAGGCATGACCCAAAAAAGCCTATCAAAAAGTAAATATCAGCCAACAGATGCTCAGAAGAGATGAGCAAAATGCATCTTTCCCTGTGAGGTTCTCAAAGAACACTTTCCAGAATGTGGTGGCATTTGACTGAGCCTTGAACGAATAGGCTGACTTTTTAGGAGGCAGAGAGGGAGTGGGGCAGTCCAGTCATAAGTGAAATCAGTCAAAGCGAGGGCTTGAGAGTTAAGGCAGGTAAAACAATTTGACTGGAGGGTAAGGTGCATGCTTGAGAAACAGTGGGAAGGAAGGAAAGCCGGAGAGCCTACCATTCAGCCTCAGGCCATGCCATGGAGGCTAGACAGTGAAGACACAGCAGTGGGGTAGCAACGGAGAGGCTGGAGGTGGAGGCAGCAGTGGCCGCGTGACTGCCACCACAGTGCTGTAGAGAGAGAGCAGACGCCAGGGCCTCGACTAGGGCAGGAGTGGAAAGGCAGGCAGACACAGGGGAACTGCCAGTACCTGATTACGGGCAAGTGGGAGAGGACAGCCCTGAGGCTTGGCTCCTGAGTGAGTGACCGGCAGAGGAAAGCAAGCAGGGAGTCAGATGGAGGCAGCTCATCATTAGTGAATCCAGGGAGGCTCAGCAGCCTCCAAAAAGGCAACATGCTGCCACACAGGATCTGGGCTGATGCTTTTTATAGGCTCACCAGGAGATAATCCCGTTCATTTTCTTCTCTTCAGGCAGTTCCACGCCAGAGCTTCTCCAGACAGCTGAGCTAGACATATACCTAGCAAGGAAAATTCTTCTCCCTCCAACCCCATTTTAAGTTTTCACAGGAGAATGTATTTGCAGGTTATCTAATTCGTCCTGCCCTAATCTCTTTTCCTTCCCTATTAAGATGAAACACACAGCTCATTCCTTGGTTCTTTATAAAAGGGCCCAGTCTCTGACTAATCAGTATCCTAATTTTAAATCCTGTCGATGGGGATCTGGTCTATATATTTTATAAACATGGATAAGCAGTTACCTGGCTATTTAGCGAGTGATGCAAAATGTCATTAAACTACTTTATATTACCAGTTAATATATTTAATATTTAATGTTATACACTAACATTGCAGTAAGTGACTCCTAAATATTTTAGTCCATATACATTTTCACCTGGGAAGAACATTTTATTAGCATATTTGTGATACCATCTCAGTACTTAATATGGCTTAATTCTATTAATAAAAACTAATTTTAAAATCTTTATCTTTTTCTAATTATAGCTTTTGATTTAGTTATTTCCTGCTTGGCAAATAAGGGTTGCTGTAGCTGTCATGCAGTTGGTCCATAGCTAGCTTTGTTCTTTTTATATCTATCATAGTTATTTGGTAAAGGAAGTTGATTAAAAGTAGCGGCTCCCCATGTGGCCTCATGACTTGACTGTAGCCCAGTTTGTCAGAGTTCTGAGCAGATACTTAGCTTTTAGCTTATTCTCTTCCATGGTCATGACCTTTAGCCCACAGAAGCCATGTTGAAAGCAATTCAAACTGGATGATCAGCAGCCTTACCTATGATGACCCATGTCATCTCATCAGCATCTTTATTGAGCCTGATATTGGAGACATTCCTACTTCTGAACGTGAGATGCCTTCCCTTGGTATTAAGTTCCTAGCTCCTCAGTTTCTCAACTGTGGACTCATCATCCAGGCTCTGTAGATACAAGGCTGGCAGGACCAGGACACCAGGGACCATGCGGTTTTTTACCTTGATGTTTGCAACAAGGTTGCAAAGCTGCTGAGTGTTAAGTAGAGCCAGTATCCTAAGACATGTATCAGAACTCATCATGGGAGGGCTGCTGGCAGGGAAGAACTAAGAAATAGGGGATGGAGAAGAGATGTCATATCCCCCAGGAGATGTTAAGTTCCATGGGATAAGGCTGCAAGGAGCCTGAATATTCCTGTAGAGATTTGCTCCTTGCCTGAGAGCAAACCACCAAAGGGGAAGAGAGAATGCCTGTCTGTTCACCAGGAAACAAGCACTCCCAGACCTTGGTGGCTAATAGTCACCAAATGTTTTCAATTACAGGTAAAGCCAGCTTGTTTCAGAGTTAAGCCAGAGTGCATTGATTACGGAAAAGCTGTTCTTTGATCTAACTCTAGTTCCAACTGGGAAAGTTTTTGAGCCAAAAAGAAGAGTGCAGTAGCCAAGGATGAATTGCTCAGAAAGCAATTGAGTTTTTCCCCTCATACTGTTTCATATATTAAAGTAAGCATGACATGACTGAGAAATAAGCATATGATGCTACTACAGCTTTTTTCTTCTTCTTCTTCTATTTTTAAGAAGAAACCTCAGGTCAGTCTGTCTTAAGGGAAGTTGGTCAAAGAAATGGTAAAGCAGGAAGGTCAAGTGACCCTGAAAAGGTAAAACCTCTCTAATTCATCTAGGCTTGTTAACTTTAATATTAAAGTGCTTTCACTGCATCCATGCTCTTTACTAAGAGAGCTGCATGTAGTTGTAAAGGAAACAGGCTCATGTTAGATGAATCTTCCATCTCAGATGAAGGGAAAGTGAACTTACCCCATGTATATACACAACCTTAAAATTGTTGACTGAAATTGAAAAGGCTCGTGAAAGTGCCATCATTACTCAGGTACTTTCTGTCTACAATACATTTCTAAGGAATTGTACCATGTCTTCATATCAGTCAGTATATAACTCTACGAATGTGCTTAACAAATTGTACTGTACTTCTTTCTTTAGGTGTCCTTCTCCCTTCATTAGAATGTGAGCTACACAAGGTCAGAAAGAACAGGTTTTACATTCATTTTCATATTCCCAATTGTGAGCACTTCACTCTGCCTTGCTACTGCTGCTAAGTCATTTCAGTCATGTCCAACTCTGTGTGACCCCATAGACGGCAGCCCACCAGGCTCCCCCGTCCCTGGGATTCTCCAGGCAAGGACACGGGAGTGGGTTGCCATTTCCTTCTCCAATGCATGAAAGTGAAAAGGGAAAGGGAAGTCGCTCAGTCATGTCTGACTCTGCGACCCCATGGACTGCAGCCTCCTCCATCCATGGGATTTTCCAGGCAGCAGTACTAGAGTGGGGTGCCATTGCCTTCTCCACTCTGCCTTGGGGATATGAATAGGCTACTCAGCCTGTGGTTGAATGAATAGATGGATGAAAAGAATTTGAAGAGTATCAGACCCCCAACCAGAGATCTTTAAATGGCTGGCTAGGATATATCCTGAAGCATCTGGGGGAAGTCTCCCAAACAAAATCTCCAGAGTCTCAAGTTTCCATCCTCACTTGACATTTATCCCCACTTGCAGCAAATGATAACACTGAGGTTTTTGAATGTCATATTGACTTTGCCATTGATTCTCGGACTCCACCTCTTGGTGGGAGCCTCTGTTTGCCGAATACTGCCCCCAACATGGTATGTTAGCTCTACGAGGGCACTGGTGATGCCTTGCTGACCTCTGTATCCTGAGTGCCACCACTGATAGTTACTCCAAAGATATTTGTCAAATGAGAAAGTAAAGATTTCGCAGTCTGCTGCCATCTAACCAGTCCTCTATACTGCTGTGGAAGAAAAGACAGAAATAAAAAGCAATACTAGAGCTCTGCATTAAGAATGAGTGGTTCCCTTGTGTTCAGCAAAAGGTGGAACTAGAGTCTGAGGAGATACTAATACCACTCCATGTGGCTCTGAAATTTTGTCCTTCTGTCCCTGGAACGGCAGTGACAACAACCAACCTGTTTTCCTCATGGCTATGTTGAGAGAGGAGGAAAAGTCTCTACTGTTCCCTACACACACACACACATACTCACACTCTCTCTCTCTCTTTACACATATACATACACATGCCTGGAGAATTCCATGGATGGGGGAGCCTGGCGGGGTCTGTGGGGTTCCAAAAGAGTCGGACACAACTAACTAAACAACACATGCACACAGAGACCTCTTACTTAGAAGAAGCAGTGTTTCCGCTTAGAAATGACTGTTGTCAGTCTTACTAAGAGAAAAATGCCCAGGGAACTTTGGATCCTGGAAGGGAATAGTAATAGCGCTATAAATTTAGGGATGAGAAATCATATTATTTTACTAAATAGTTCTCATAAAATAATGGAATAAAAATGACCTCCTCATAATAGACGTACAAGTTATGACACAAATTACCTTCTTTCCCCAGTTTACCTTTATCAAGCTACCCCCAGGAAGGTGAAAGAGTAAAGAGAATGAGCTTGAACTTGAAAGAGATAAGATTTATACCTGAGTAATTGTCTTGATCCATTAATTGTCATTCTTTTTGCATTTGCTTTAGGTTAGAGTTTGGCAAAAATCAAACTTGGTGAAAGTAATAGTTATACCAGAGTATATCGGTTCTCAATTTTTAAGTTTTTGAGGCAAATGTACATCTCTTAAGGTTTATACTTCTCAGTAAATTGAGGATGCTTGTGTCCTAGGGAAAGGCACTGCCAAAAATAAAGTGCAAGGCTGATTAGCACTCACTCTTTCCTAAAACAGCAGTGTGGCAAGTTGACCATGAAGACAGTGGTCACGCATCAAGTTAAAATATCTTTGACTTGCTTGACTCATTCAAACTTAGATGCTACAAAAGAGGAAAGTGCCAACAGACTATCCTCGAGGGCTCTCTGAATCCATAAGCCTAATCTAGCTTTGGTGGTTATTTCAAGTGGCTATAAATGGAGATCTTGACCAATCCATTCTATCCCCAGAGGTCAATAGAGCATCTCTACTTTTCAAAACAAATTATTCTAAAACTTAAGTTCCCCGTGCAACTTTCTCTTGGTCTTTAAGGCTGATAAGAAGCTCCAGAGCACAAGCTCCCCACACAGATGCACCCCCCTCTCAGATTCCACCTGCCACACACAGAACCAGTAGGGTCCATCCAGCTTACCTGGCGACATCCAAAGCCTTTTGTAGAAATTTCAGTTGCTAAAATGTAGCCCCCCAAATTTTTACTGTTTTAAAAAAGTTCTTGTCAGGTAATACAAATAAGAAAAATAATATATCCCACTCTATATTTGTATAGCATCTTTACTTCATACAAGGCAACTTTAAGAAGGGAAGTAATTAATATTTAACAGTTAAGAAAATTGAGGCCCAGATAAGTTCGTCCAAGGTCACATAGCGAGTAAGCAATAAACAGCGTACTTAAACCCATCTTCCAACTTCAAAGCATAGTGTTCTTTTCACTCAGCTGCCCTGCTGCCCTGATTCAGAGGCTTTACTCAGCTTAGGAGGATGCTGGTATATTCCTGCATATTGTATATATTGATGTACTGATGAAGTCCTGGTCGTGAGGGTCTGGCAGTTGTGTCATTTAGCTGCATTTGACATCTCTTCACCCCCTGTAATACTGTAGATATGGATAAAGCTGACTCATTCAGAGTCAGTCAGTTCAGTTCAGTCGCGTCCGACTCTTTGTGACCCCGTGAATCACAGCACGCCAGGCCTCCCTGTCCATCACCAGCTCCCGGAGTTCACTCAGACTCGCGTCCATCGAGTCAGTGATGCCATCCAGCCATCTCATCCTCTGTCGTCCCCTTCTCCTCCTGCCCCCAATCCCTCCCAGCATCAGAGTCTTTTCCAATGAGTCAACTTTTCTCATGAGGTGGCCAAAGTATTGGAGTTTCAGCTTTAGCATCACTCAGAGTAATTCCAGGCAATTCAGTCCAGTCAGGCCTTCAGAGAGTCTCCAGAGGACGGAGTCTTTGTGGTCAACCAATAATAACAACAACATTTAATTCACTTTGCATTTACTTTGTATCGACTATGTGTCTGGCACTCTAATGGGTGATGTGGTTATTGAGCTCCCTCAAACTTTATAACAGCTTTGGAGTTGGGCACTACAACTCCTCTTTTTCAACTTGTTTATTTTTGGCTGCATTGAATCTTCACTGCGTGCCTGGGCTTTCTCTGGTTGTGGCGAGCAGTCACTGTGGGGCATGGGCTTCTCATTGTGATGGTTTCTCTTGTTGTGGGCACAGGTTCTAGGGCACACAGGCACAGTACTTGTGGTTCATGGGCTTAGCTGCCCCGCAGCCTGTGGGATCTTACTTCTGCACCAGGGATCGAACCCATGTCCCCTGCATTGTCAGGAGGATTCTTAACCACTCGACCACCAGGGAAGTCCCATCCTCTCATTATCCTAAGAAGAAAGTCAAGGAGTAGAGAGTGCTGGTTGGCCTTGACTGGGGAGGCTGATCAGAGAGTGGAATCAGGGCAGTTGGACTCCACAGTCCAGACTTTTAAAAGATGTGTTACAACAGCTCAGAGGAATCCATGCCCTTCTAATCAGCCCCAGCCCTCCAGAGACTCCTGAAATTTAACCAGACTTGCAGCCTTTATAGAGAATACTGTCCTAAAAAACAGCAGCCAGCCCCCTTGGCTTATGTCCTGCGATGTTTGCCAGGACAAGGAAGAGCTGCCACTTTATTAGCACAGTGAAACTGCCCTCTCGTTCTTCTTTGGGTCATTTATCAAGCCATGTAAATGTAGCCAAAGAACATATTCCTCAACCACTGGGGCCTGAACAAAGGCCCCATGACCCCGACTCTTTGGAGTTAAGAGCAAAACTCCCTAAAAACCATATCAGAGGAAGAAGAGATAAAGACTTGAAATAAATGTACTGATTTGAGATCAGAAGGAGCCATTTAGGACTCGTGTCTTCCGTACTCACAGTTGCTTTGAGTATGCATAACGGAGTCATCCTTTGCTTTGAAAAAGGCCCTGGCAAAAGGAGCAGCGGCACCTCCTCAGGCCTTCCGTTGCTCGTTGCATCCCCTCCAGGCCTCCTCACCTCCTCCGCACAGCAGCCTCACCCCTTGAAGCAGGGTTCTGTGAGGCCCATTAAAGGAGCCACTGAGAGGGGCAGCAGGGCATGGAGTCGGGCAGATTCTGACCTCAGCCGGGCAACTGGCATTCACAGGGCTGGGTTTCCAAGTTGACCAGAGCCTTCTTGAGCAGCTTTGCATGGCAGACTGGCAACAGAGGTCGCTCCACCCCCAGCATTAGTTTCTGGTGACTGGCCCTGAGGGGTCATGATGGGTGCATTTTTCTTTCCATAGGCACTTGTGTTAAAGCATGCAGGTTTCAGGTGAGGAGTGACATGGTCTCTGGTCAGCCTGAGATGGTTCTGTCTTCACCCAACAACATACCCTGTGTGTTCAGCAAAGCAGCTGATAGTGGAATCAAAAGATGCAGAGTATGTGATGGGGGGGTGGTGGGGGGTAGCGTGAGCGTTTTCCCAGCTGCTCTTCCTCTACCGTAGGCACAGTGGCAGCCACAGGCACACCTTGAGGCTCCGCCAGTGTCCCTGGACCCGATGACTTCCTGAAAGGCCACTGAAGGATTAACACCCCACCCCACCCCTCTCTCCCCTTCCCTCTCTCTTTCCTCTCCTTAACCCTTCCTGTCCTTCCCTGTTTTTCTAGTCCCCCAGTCCTGGACGCAGGAATCTGGTTGAAGGGCCCTCAGCCTGAGCTGAGGATTGGAGACTGATCACCTCCTCTTGGCAGAGAACTCGAATTCTGGTTCTGGTCTGATCTGATTCCTGGTGGGGCTGAGTTCCAGTCCTCCCTTCTCTGGAGGCCCAGGGAAAAATCCCATAACTCCTGGGTATCTGTAGGTGGCAGGAGACGTCTGTAAGGCCACCCCTTTCGCCTCCCCTCTCCTGCCTCCTCCCCCTTCTTCTTTCAACCTGGCTTCCTTTTCTCCCTTGAAATCTTTGATGTTAGTACTTGGATTCTTGTATTTAAGGGCTTCCCTGGTGGTGCAGAGGTTAAAACGTCTGCCTGCAATGTGGGAGACCTGGATCGGGAAGATCCCCTGAAGAAGGAAATGGCAACCCACTCTAGTATTCTTGCCTGGAGAATCCCATGGACGGAAGAGCTTGGTGGGCTACAGTCCAAGGGCCACAAAGAGTAGGACACGACTGAGCAACTTCGCTTTCGCTTTCACTTTCCACCCCATCAGCTTTAGTAGTTAAGCCGTTTAATTGGAGGCAGATCACCTGAGTCCAACCTTATTAGCAGTGATGTAAATACCAAAGAGCTTAGTCTTCTCAGATGAAAAGGGATTCGTATTACCAACTAATGCTTCCAGTCAGCATTTCTAAGGCAGCAGGTCTTTGCTCTACCTGCTGATTGGAATCACCTACCATGCTTTACAAGAACCCAAATTTGAGTCTCATCTGCAGAGCCCAGGGACTGGTCCACGGTGCCTCTGCTGGGGAAGAAACCCACCTACCATATTTCAAGTGCAGGCGGAGGAGGATCCACTCATTCCCAGTGTTTGGTTCAGTTCAGTGGCTCAGTCGTGTCCAACTCTTTGCAGCCACATGAATCGCAGGACACCAGGCCTCCCTGTCCATCACCAACTCCCAGAATTTACTCAAACTCATGTCCATCAGGTCGGTGATGCCATCCAGCCATCTCATCCTCTGTCGTCCCCTTCTCCTCCTGCCCCCAATCCCTCCCAGAATCAGAGTCTTTTCCAATGAGTCAACTCTTCGTATGAGGTGGCCAAGGTATCGGAGTTTCAGCTTCAGCATCAGTCCTCCCAATGAACACACAAGACTTGTCTCCTTTAGGATGGACTGGTTGGATCTGCTTGCAGTCCAAGGGACTCTCAAGAGTCTTCTCCAACACCACAGTTCAAAAGCATCAATTCTTCGGCGCTCAGCTTTCTTCACCATCCAACTCTCACATCCATACATGACCACTGGAAAAACCATAGCCTTGACTAGATGGACCTTTGTTGGCAAAGTAATGTCTCAGCTTTTCAATATGCTGTCTAGGTTGGTCATAACTTTCCTTCTAAGGTGTAAAATTCTTTTAATTTCATGGCTGCAATCACCATCTGCAGTGATTTTGGAGCCCAAAAAATAAAGTCTGACACTGTTTCCCCATCTATTTCCCATGAAGTGATGGGACCAGATGCCATGATCTTAGTTTTCTGAATGTTGAGTTTGAAGCCAACTTCTTCACTCTCCTCCCTCACTTTCATCAAGAGGCTTTTGAGTTCCTCTTCACTTTCTGCCATAAGGGTGGTGTCATCTGCATATCTGAGGTGATTGATATTTCTCCTGGCAATCTTGATTCCAGCTTGTGCTTCATCCAGCCCAGCGTTTCTCATGATGTACTCTGCATATAAGTTAAATAAGCAGGGTGAAATATACAGCCTTGACGTACTCCTTTTCTTATTTGGAACCAGTCTGTTGTTCCATGTCCAGTTCTAACTGTTGCTTCCTGACCTGCATACAGGTTTCTCAAGAGGCAGGTCAGGTGGTCTGGTATTCCCATCTCTTTCAGAATTTTACACAGAGTATTGTGATCCCCACAGTCAAAGGCTTTGGCATAGTCAATAAAGCAGAAATAGATGTTTTTCTGGAACTCTCTTGCTTTTTCCATGATCCAGCGGATGTTGGCAATTTGATCTCTGGTTCCTCTGCCTTTTCTAAAACCAGCTTGAACATCAGGAAATTCACAGTTCACATATTGCTGAAGCCTGGCTTGGAGAATTTTGAACATTTGCTAGCATGTGAAATGAGTGCAATTGTGCAATAGTTTGAGCATTCTTTGGCTTTGCCTTTCTTTGGGATTTGAATAAAAACTAACCTTTTCCAGTCCTATGGCCACTGCTGAGTTTTCCAAATTTGCTGGCATATTGAGTGCAGCACTTTCACAGCATCATCTTTCAGGATTTGAAATAGCTCAACTGGAATTCTATCACCGCCACTAGCTTTGTTTGTAGTGATGCTTAAATAAGCACCACTTGACTTCACATTCCAGGATGTCTGGCTCTAGCTGAGTGATCACACCGACATGATTATCTGGGTCGTGAAGATCTTTTTTGTACAGTTCTTCTCTGTATTCTTGCCACCTCTTCTTAATATCTTCTGCTTCTGTTAGGTCCATACCATTTCTGTCCTTTATTGAGCCCATCTTTGCATGAAATGTTCCCTTGGTATCTCTAATTTTCTTGAAGAGATCTCTAGTCTTTCCCATTTCGTTGTTTTCCTCTATTTCTTTGCATTGATTGCTGAGGAAGGATGTTTTATCTCTCCTTGCTATTCTTTGGAACTCTGCATTCAGATGCTTATATCTCTCCTTTTCTCCTTTGCTTTTCACTTCTCTTCTTTTCACAGCTATTTGTAAGGCCTCCCCAGACAGCCATTTTGCTTTTTTACATTTCTTTTCCATGGGGATGGTCTTGATCCCTGTCTACTATGTCATGAACCTCATTCCATAGTTCATCAGGCACTCTGTCTATCAGATCTAGTCCCTTAAATCTATGTCTCACTTCCACTGTATAATTGTAAGGGATTTGATTTAGGTCATACCTGAATGGTCTAGTGGTTTTCCCTACTTTCTTCAATTTAAGTCTGAATTTGGCAGTAAGGAGTTCATGATCTGAGCCACAGTCAGCTCCCAGTCTTGTTTTTGCTGACTGTATAGAGCTTCTCCATCTTTGGCTGCAAAGAATATAATCAAGCTGATTTTGGTGTTGACCATCTGGTGATGTCCATGTGTAGAGTCTTCTCTTGTGTTGTTGGAAGAGGGTGTTTGCTATGACCAGTGCGTTCTCCTGGCAGAACTCTATTAGACTTTGAATTGCTTCATTCTGTACTCCAAAGCCAAATTTACCTGTTACTCCAGGTGTTTCCTGACTACTTCCTTATGCATTCCAGTCCCCTGTAATGAAAAGGACATATTTTTTGGGTGTTAGTTCTAAAAGGTCTTGTAGGTCTTCAAAGAACCATTCAGATTCAGCTTCTTCATCATTACTGGTTGGGGTATAGGCTTGGATTACTGTGATATTGAATGGTTTGCCTTGGAAATGAACAGAGATCATTCTGTTGTTTTTGAGATTGCATCCAAGTACTGCATTTCGGACTCTTTTGTTGACCATGATGGCTACTTCATTACTTCTGAGGGATTCCTGCCCACAGTAGATATAATGGTTATCTGAGTTTAAATTCACCCATTCCAGTCCATCTTAGTTCGCTGATTCCTGGAATGTCGATATTCACTCTTGCCATCTCCTGTTTGACTAATTCCAATTTGCCTTGATTCATGGACCTAACATTCCAGGTTCCTTTGCAATATTGCTCTTTACAGCATTGGACCTTTCTTCTATCACCAGTCACATCCACAGCTGGGTATTGTTTTTGCTTTGGCTCCATCCCTTCATTCTTTCTGGAGTTATTTCTCCACTGATCTCCAGTAGCATATTGGGCACCTATCGACCTGGGGAATTCCTCTTTCAGTATCCTATCTTTTTGCTGTATCATACTGTTCATGGGGTTCTCAAGGCAAGAATACTGAAGTGGTTTGCCACTCCCTTCTCCAGTGGACCACATTCTGTCAGACCTCTCCACCATGACCCGTCTGTCTTGGGTGGTCCCGCACGGCATGGCTTAGTTTCATTGAGTTAGACAAGGCTGTGGTCCATGTGATCAGATTGGCTATTTTTCTGTGATTATGGTTTCAGTGTGTCTGCCCTCTGATGCCCTCTCACAACACCTACCATCTTACTTGGGTTTCTCTTAGCTTGGATGTGGGGTATCTCTTCACAGCTGCTCAGCAAAGTGCAGCCGCTGCTCCTTACCTTGGACAAGGTCACCGCTTCTGACCTTGAACCTGACCTTCCCAGTGTAGGAACCACCATATGAACTTCTGGGGGTGAGCTTACCAACCCAGGGAAAGTTGAGCAAAATGTAGAATGAGGCGCCCAGGTTCCACCCCAGGACTGAACTGTGAGGAGGCGGTTCAGCCAGGAGTCCACCAGGGGATGCCTGTCCTCCTCCAGTCCACGCCAGGCTGTGCAGCGCATTCTGTGTGATGGCCTGGGGAGAGAATGGGAAAGAACTAGCATTGTGCTCTAACTCCTTCCTGCATGTGAGGTGACTCAAGGGAAGTCACTTGCTCTCTGGGAATACATACATACAAAATACATACAAAAATAACTGTTACCCACAAGCCCTAGACAAGTGCCCTAAGAGCAACAGTGGGATGGCTGGGGAATGTACCAGCAAAAGCAGCCCATTTGCAGGAATTATTATCATTACGACTAATAACTTGTTGAAGTCTAATATCTGTGTTAGAACGGCTGCACATGTGCTGGGAGTGGTCCTCTAAATGACTTGACACATTATTGTGAAGATTAGTCCCCCAACCTGTGGAACAGTATTAGCAGGTCACTATGAGGTTCATCTCTCAAAATTGCAGATTCAGAAAGCAAATCTCAGGTGGCAAGTATGTGGTCGGGTCCACTCCACCAAGAGTAGAGGCCAAAGAATTGGCAGCATCTTAATTACTCATCCACCAGGGTGTATAGACTTCGAGGCTGAGCCAGAATGTAGGAAGCTGTTGCCCTGCAAGGACCTCCCTACATTTTTCAGGCTATTTCTCCAGTTCATTTGTTTCAAGCACCTTTGAATTCCTCTGGCATAATCACCCTACCCTTTGTCAACACAAAGTGATCGTTTAAACGACTCAATCATATCATGCCATGAGCGACTATTTCCATTTATTATGATTTATTGCCTGTTTAGCAACAGTGTGCCAGGCACATTCACCAGAAAAGGAAGCTTCAGAAATGATTTTTCTTTCTGCTCTGAAGGCCTACAAAATAAAAACAGCCTGCTCGGAGTAAAGGAAAGATTATCCTCACTGATGAGGATCAGTGACTAAGGACATTTTGGGAAGGAGGTTTAATTTTCCAGATGAAAAAGAACAAGATTTTCTCATTGCCATTGATCCTCCTGTTGACCTAGGGCACAGAGTAAATTGATTAAAGAGAGAGGGAATTCCCGGTTTTTCACCAGGCCAGGAAGAGATTTGTCTGGAAGTCACATAATCCCATTGAAAGCAGGAATCTGGCTTTATTAGTCTTGATTCCCAGCACTGGCCCCACACTGGCACCTTTGGGCACTGAACAAATGCTTATTTAATCAATCAATTCAAGAGCGAGCGATCAGACCACTTATTATCCCCATCACTGACCACATCTACCATTTTAGAGAATTGAGGTTTTTTGGTAACAGCTTTCCAGGGAAGAGCTTGTCACCATTTTCCCTCAAGTGGTTGCCAGAAAATAACAGGAGCCAGGTGCTGAGAGGTGGTTTTTGGACAGCTGACGGCCTCAGAAATATAACTGGATAAACAGGTTCAAGTTCTTAATAACAAGAGCCAGATAGCTTCCTTTTTAAGAAGTCCTATTAGTATTAACCATCAAATCATTTATAAAAATTAAAGAGCACTGTCTATCAACACTTCACTCAGATACCCTCTCTCCAGTCATACCTGGGGTAGACGGGGATGATTGCTCTCCTGCCCTGAATGAAACACTGAGAGTTAATACGCCAGTAACATGGCATGACTTAGGCTTGGTTAAAACACCGCTAGCTTAGCCAGTAGTCTCTCTCTAGCATTCACAAGCAAAAGCCTGCCTGGGAGGCACAGAGTTTCTTATTCATCCTTGAACCAGCATCCACTTCAGCACCCTGGACACCACTATTACTCCTTTTCCTCTTTGGAAAAGCGCCCCCTGCAGTTCACAGAACGATCTCACAGGCTAAACTGAATGAGAGCAGTTTCTCAAGCTGCTGCTGCTGCTGCTAAGTCGCTTCAGTCGTGTCCGACTCTTTGTGACCACATAGAGGGCAACCCACCAGGCTCCCCCTTCCCTGGGATTCTCCAGGCAAGAACACTGGAGTGGGTTGCCATTGCCTTCTCCAATGCATGAAAGTGAAAAGTGAAAGTGAAGTTGCTCAGTTGTGTCTGACTCTTCACGACCCCATGGACTGCAGCCTACCAGGCTCCTCCGTCCATAGGATTTTCCAGGCAAGAGAGAGTACTGGAGTGGGGTGCCATTGCCTTCTCAAGCTAGGGAACTCATTGAAGTACAGATTCTCTTTTTTTTTTGAATTGGAGGATAATTGCTTGTAGTATTATGTTGATGTCTGCCATACATCAACATGAGCTAGCAATAGGTATACCCATATCCTGTCCTGCCTGAACCTACCCCCACCCCATCCTGCTCCTCTAGGTTGTCACAGAGCACCAGGGTTTCGTTCCCTGTGACATACAGCAATGCCCTACTATCTGTTTTACATCTGTGTATATGTTTCCATACTGCTGTCTCTCAGTTTGTCCCACTTTACCCGTTCCCCACCGTGTCCACAGTCTGTTCTCTATGTCTGCATCTCCACTGATGCCCTGCAAATAGGTTCATCAGTACCATCTTTCTAGATTCCATATATATGCATTAATGTATGATATTTGTTTTTCTCTTTATGACTTACTTCCCTGTGTATAATAGGCTCTAGGTTCACCCACCTCTTTAGAACTGACTCAAGTTTATTCCTTGTTATGGCTGAGTAATAGTCTATTATACGTATATATACCACAATTTTTTGATCCATTTATCTGCCAGTGGATATCTAGATTGCTTCCATGTTCTAGCTATTGTAAGTAGTGCTGCAATAAACATTGGGGGTACATATGTCTTTTTCATTCATCGTATCCCCAGGGTATATGCCCAGTAGTAGGATTGTTGGGTCATATGGAAGTTTTAGTCCTTGTTTTTTTAAGGAATCTCCATACTTTTCTCCATAGTTGTTGTATCAATTTACATTCCCACCACAATGCAAGAGGATTCTTTTCTCCACACTCTCGCCAGCATTTATTGTTTGTAGATTTTTAGATGATGGCCATTCTCACTGATGTGAGGTGATACCTCTTTGTAGTTTTGATTTGCATTTCTCTAATAATGAGCAATGTTGAGCATCTTTTCATGTGTTTGTTAGCCATGTGTATATCTTCTTAGGAGAAATGTCTGTTTAGGTCTTCTGCCCACATTTTGTTTGGGTTGTTTTTCTGGTAGTAAGCTCCGTGAGCTGAAAACATAGGCAGGACATTCCTTGACATAATCACAGCAAGATCCTCTACGACCTACCTCCTAGAATCATGCAATTAAAAACGGAAATAAAATAAGTGAAATCGAATTAAGCTTCAAAGCTTTTGCATAGCAAAGGAAACTATAAACAAGGTGAAAAGACACCCCCTCAGAATGGGAGAAAATAATAGCAAATGAAACAACTGACAAAGGATTGATTTTCAAAATGCAAATTCTTATTCCTTGAATCTGAGATTGAGGCCTGAGATTATGCATTTTCAACGAGCTCTCAGGTGATGCCAATATTGCTGGTCCATGGAACAGCTTGAATAACAAGGTTTTAGCAATTCGTACAAAATTTTTCCTACATATTGTACATGGCATGGAATATCTTTACTTTTTTTTCATTTAGCAAGACAGTAATGCAGTAAAATGTAACTAAATAAGAGTTGTATAATATTGAGTGATATTACCTATAGATACAGACATTGATACATATACATTTGTTTCAAGTATACTAGCTTTCCACATTTCTCTAAATTACAGTGGTTGGCTGCAGTTACACCTTTAGGAGAGGAGAGTGAGTGATCTCTAAGTGATACTCATCTTTCATTCAAGGGCTATTCATTGAACACCCAGTATGAGCCCACAGCTGTGTTAGATAATGAAGTTGTAACAGCGGACAAGACAGATCACTGTCTAATAGGATTTGTATTGGAGGAAGAGAGACACACAAATTGGGATAAACACTGTGAAAGAAGAAAAGGAGCCTAAGTAAAGAAAATGGCCCCTTTGGGCAAAGTGGTGAGAGAGGCCTGTGTGAGGAGACGACACTGAAGCTGAACGTCTGCTCATGTGAAACAACTGCGGCCGAGTGTTTGGGTTCCAGCTGCGTGCACGGCCCAGGGAGCTGCTCCTTCCTTGGCAGCAAATGGGTATTGAGCAGAAGGAGCTGCTGCACAAGTTTGGCCCTCAGCTCCGAGTCGGCATCACCGCCGACCCCTCTGCACTCAGCTGCGAAGTTCTTTCCCCAGAGCCTCTGGTCCCCTCCTGTCGGCAGCCCCATCCAGTCACTGTACTAGCGCCCCCTGCAGGCTTGCCGACACGGGTGGTGGGTTTTCTCCTTGTGCAGACCCGGGAAAACCTGGGGGCTGATAAACCATCCACTGCAGTGATAGTCAAATAGAGTTTCTGGTATTTCTTTTCAGTTCAGTTTCATTTCTGAAAAAGAGACTCCAACAAAAGAGCCTTATCTTGCTAAAACAAAATTAAACCTGCTGGAAATTGAACAGTATGTATGAGACCAAAATGCTGCAGAAATTGATACTTGTTGTTTGTTTCTAGGAAGATCAGGGACTTTGTGTGCAGAGAAAAAATTCCTAGACAGTCTTTTTCAGAACCCATTGAGAACTATCTTTTTTAAGGAGGCAAACACTGTGTGGATGGATGCTTTGTGGGCTCTGGTTCCTTCTCAGGTGAATTATCCAGGAGATGGATCTACTAGGATCTGTATTTGTTCATCCTTCTCTGGGGCCGTAGCTCTGCTCTCAGCATCTTCTGCAGGATATATGAGAAACGAGATAAAACTCACCTTGCCTTTTTACTCCTCATGGGAACTGTAAAAGTTACAGAAAGGCTAAAAGGGTGGAAGAGGACAGTCTCTGAACAAGCCAGTTAACCTCTCTGAGGCTCAGTTTCCTCATCTATGTAATGGAGATAATGCCAGTATCTACATCGAAGATATGTTGTGAAATTTGAATGACAGAATGCACATACAACATTTAGCACAATAGTAAGTGCCCGGTGAATGTTAGTTGCTTTTTACCATTATCTTTATTATTTACAAGTGCTTACTGTGTGCCAAAAGCTGTAATAGATGCTTGTTTAATGTCTACAAAAGTTTGGGTAATCTTAAGTTTCATAGTAGATATCTGAGAAAGTTATTATATCACTTAGGCTCAGAGAAGTTGAGTACTTTGCCCAAAGTCACACAGCCAGTCCGTAGTAAAGCTAGGATTTAACTTTACACCACCTCAATTCTAGATCTCCATCCATGCTTTTTCACAGGTGTTCATGAACACCGACATTACAAAGTCGGGCTCAAACCCTCCAGTGGTTCTCCGACACCTGAGTAATGAATGAACTCCTTCACATGCCTGCAAATGAAGAAGCTCGCCATCGCCTCCTCTTCCATTACTCTACTCCTCACGTGCTTGGATAGACTATTTGGAGCCTCTCATACACTGTGCACATAGCACAAAACTTGAGCAAACAAATAATTGTGTGCAAATATGAATGTACAGGAGTCAGGTTTGTGTGGCTGACTCTGAAAAACAGAGGAGCTTAGTTTGGGGTGTATACGTGTGAGAGATTTGTTTTTTCTTCCTTTTTCCAAGGTAGGCAAGAACTGAACATGATTGAAGGTGGAAGAGAAGCAACCACTTGAGAGAAAAAGGCTAATTATTAAGGAAATAGGGGATGATATTGCTGCTAATAATAAAACTATAATTAATTTAGTTTTCAATTGAAGACCATTTTGGCAGGGAGCTTTCCTGAACCCCTAAATGAGGTCAGCTCCCCCATTAAATGTTTCTGTAGCAGCTTTCACTTTTTTACGCTCTTCTTTTGATAATGCATCATATTTGAAATCATTTGTTCTGTATCTGCCTCATATAACAAGAACCTAAGGGAAAGACCATCATCCTTGTTGATTCTGGATTCCCAGCAAAGAACACAGTGCCTGGCACATAGCAGATGTTCAATTATTATTAATTAACTGCAAGATTAATAGTATTTGTCTGCCCTGAGAGCAATAGTGTTTCTCCTTTCCAAAACCAGTAAGATAAAAAGAAATTTCATTTCATGATATAGGAATCTAAAACAGACAGCAGACAGTAAGTTTTAGTTCCAGCGTCAGGGGATTTACTCACTTCTTAGTGAAGGAGGGGGAAGCACCCTTGTCACTTTCCTGCGTTTAAACCCTCCCCACTGTCTGTAGGTTGAAGTTTTCACTCCTTGGTTGATACCACAGTTCCTAGGCACCCAACCTGCCTTCCCAACCTCCTTCTCCATCATGAGCCCAGGTGGGTACTCCTTACCGTTTCCACAACCCACTGGGCTCTTGCTGATCCCACTTTCTTGAATATTCTTTACTACATTTTTTTTTTTAACAGCAAAAGCATCTTGTATTGGAGTATAGCTGATTAACGATGTTGTGGCAGTTTCAGGTAAGCAGCAAAGGAACTCAGCCAAACATATTCATGTATCCATTCTTCCCCAAACCCCACCCCCACCCCCCACACCCCCCTCCCCCCCGCCATTCAGGCTGGCACATAGCATTGGGCAGAGTTCCACATGCTATACAATAGGCCTTTGTTGGTTATCCATTTTAAATAGACCAGTGTGTACATGACCTTCCCAAATTCCCTAACTATCCCTTCTCCCCAGCAACCACAAGTTAGCTTTCTAAGTCTGTGCATTTCTTCTAATTTTGTAAGTAAGTTAATTTGTATCACTTTTTTTTTTAATTCCACATATAAGGTATGTTGTATGATATTCCTCCTTCTCTGTCCGACTTCACTCAATATGACACTCTAGGTCCAACCATGTTGCTGCAAATGGCATTGTTTCGTTTTTTAAATGGCTAAGTAAAAAAGAACATTTGTTAGTTTCTGGATTTTTTTGATGATAGCTATTCTGACTAGTGTGAGGTGATCATAGTTTTGATTTGCATTACTCTAATAACTAGCGATATTGAAGATCTTTTCACATGCATATTCAGTATAGTTCAGTCCCTCAGTTGTGTCCGACTCTTTGCGACCCCATGAATCGCAGCACGCCAGGCCTCCCTGTCCATCACCAACTCCCAGAGTTCACTCAAATTCACATTCATTGAGTCAGTGATGCCATCCAGCCATCTCATCCTCGGTCGTCCCCTTCTCCTCCTGCCCCCAATCCCTCCCAGCATCAAAGTCTTTTCCAATGAGTCAGCTCTTCGCATGAGGTGGCCAAAGTACTGGAGTTTCAGCTTTAGCATCATTCCTTCCAAAGAAATCCCAGGGCTGATCTCCTTCAGAATGGACTGGTTGGGTCTCCTTGCAGTCCAAGGAACTCTCAAGAGTCTTCTCCAACACCACAGTTCAAAAGCATCAATTCTTCGGCACTCAGCCTTCTTCACAGTCCAACTCTCACATCCATACATGACCACAGGAAAAACCATAGCCTTGACTAGACGGACCTTAGGCAGCAAAGTAATGTCTCTGCTTTTGAATATGCTATCTAGGTTGGTCATAACTTTTCTTCCAAGGAGTAAGCGTCTTTTAATTTCATGGCTGCAGTCACCCTCTGCAGTGATTTTGGAGCCCCCCAAAATAAAGTCTGACACTGTTTCCCCGTCTATTTCCCATGAAGTGATGGGACCAGATGCCATGATCTTCATTTTCTGAATGTTGAGCTTTAAGCCAACTTTTTCACTCTCCTCTTTCACTTTCATCAAGAGGCTTTTTAGTTCCTCTTCACTTTCTGCCATAATATTGGCCATATGTTTATCCTCTTTGGAGAAATGACTATTCAGGTCTTCTGCCCACTTTTTGAGTGGGTTGTTTGTTTTAATGCTATTAAATTTCGGAGACTAATACCTTATTAGTCACATCATTTGCAAATATTTTCTCCCAATCTGTGAGTTGTCTTTTCATTTTGTTTTTTATTTCCTTTGTTGTGCAAAAGCTTTTGAGTTTAACTAGGTCCCATTTGTTTATTTTTGCTTTTATTTCCATTTTTCTGGGAGATAGACTGAAAAAAGATGTTGCTGTGACTTATGTCAGAGAGCATTATGCCTATGTTTTTCCCTAGGAGTTTTATAGTAGCCAGTCTCAAATTTAGGTCTTTAATCCATTTTAAGCTTATTTTTGTATATGGAGTTAAGGAATGATCTAATTTTATTTTTTTTTACATATGGTTGTCCAGTTTTACCAACAGCATTTGTTGAAGAGACTATCTTTCCAACATTGTGTAGTCTTGCCCATTTTGTCATAGATTAATTGACCACAGGTGCTGGGCTTATTTCTGAGTTTTCTATCCTGATCCATTGATCTATATTTCTGTTTTTATGCCACTGCCACACTATTTTGATGACTGTAGCTTTGTAGTATAGTCTGAAGTCAGGGAGCATGATTCCTCCAGCTCCATTTTTCTTTTCCAAGATTGCTTTGGCTATTTGGAGTCTTCTATGTCTCTGTACAAATTTTAAGATTTTCTCTTCTAGTTCTGTGGAAAATACCATTGGTAATTTAATAGGGATTTGATTGAATCTGTAGAATGCTTTGGGTGGTATAGTCATTTTGACAATAATGATTCTTCCAATCCACAAACATGGTATATCTTTCCATCTAGTTAAGTCTTTTTTGATATCTTGCACCAGCATCTTATAGTTTTTGGAGTACAGGTCTTTTGCCTCCTTAGGTAGGCTTATTCCTAGATATTTCATTCCTTTTGATGCAGTGGTAAATGGAATTGCTTCTTCAATTTCTCTTTCCGATCTTTCATTGGTAGTGTATAGAAATACAACAGATTTCTGTGTATTAATTTCGTAACCTGCAACTTTACCAAACTCATTGATGAGTTCTATCTAGCAGTTTTCTGGTAGTATCTTTAGGATTTTCTGTGTGTAGGATCATGTTAGCTGCAAACAGTGACAGTTTAACTTCTTCTTTTCTACTTTGGATTCCCTTTACTTCTTTTTCTTCTCTGCTGTAGCTAGGGCTTCCAAAACTATGTAGAATAAAAGTGGTGAAAAGAGGTGTCCTTGTCTTGTTCCTGATCTTACAGGGAATGGTTTCAGCTTTTCACCATTAAGTATGATACTAGCTATAGGTTTTTCATATACGGCCTTTATTATGTTGAGGTATGTGGTACCCTCTATGCCCACTTTCTGGAAAGTTTTTATCATAAATGGGAGCTGAATTTTGTCAAAAGATTTTTCTGCATCTATTGAGATAATCATATGTTTTTTATTCTTCAGTTTGTTGATGTGGTATATCATATTTACTTGTGGATGTTGAAAAATCCTTGCATCCTTGGGATGAATCCCACTTGATCATGGTGTATGATCTTTTTAATGTATTGTAGAATGCAGATTGCTAGTATTTTGTTGAGGAATTTTGCATCTATGTTCATAAGTGATATTGGCTTGTAGTTTTCTTTTTTTGTGGCATCTTTGTCTGGTTTTGGTATCAGGGTGATGGTTTCCTCATAAAATGAATTGAGATGTTTTTCCTTCCTCTGTGACTTTTCGCAGCAGTTTCAGAAGGATAGGTGCTAACTTTTCTCTAAACTTTGGATAAAATTTAGACTGTGAAGCCATCAGGTCCTGGACTTTTGTTTGCTAGGAGATTTTTAATCATGGTTTCAGTTTCAGTGCTTGTGATTGGTCTGTTCATATTTTCTGTTTCTTTCTGGTTCAGTCTGGATAGACTGTACCTTTCTGAGAATTTGCCCGTTTCTTCCAGGTTGTACATTTTATTGGCATACAGTTGTTCATAGTAGTCTCTTAGGATCCTTTGTAATTCTGTGGAGTCAGTTGTAACTTCTTTTTCATTTCTTATTTTATTGATTTGAGTCCTCTCCACCTTTTTCTTGATGCGTCTGGCTAAAGGTTTATCAATTTTGTTCATCTTTTCAAAGAACCAGCTTTTAGTTTCATTGATCCTCACAATTATTTTCTTTGTCTCAATTTCATTTATTTGTGCTCTGATCTTTATGATTTCCTTCCTTCTACTAACTGTAGGTTTTGTTTGTTCTCTCTCTAATTGTCTTAGGTGTTAGGCTGTTTATTTGAGATTTTGCTTGTTCCTTGAGGTAAGATTGTATGGCTGTACACTTCCCTGTTAGAACAGCTTTTGCTGCCTCCCATAAGTTTTGGACTATTGTGCTTTTGTTTTCATTTGTCTCTAGGTTTTTTTTTTCCTTTGATTTCTTTGGTGACCCAGTGGTTGTTTAGCAGCATATTGTTTAGTCACTGTGTGTTTGTATTTCTTAGAGTTTTGTGTTTTTGTATTGTAGTTTATTTCTAATTTCATAGCATTGTGATCAGAAAAGATGCTTGATACAATTTCAATTTTCTTAAATTTACCAAGGCTCTTCTTGTGGCCCAGCATGTGGTCAATCCTAGAGAATGCTCCAAGTGAACTGGAGAAGAATGTGTAGGCTGCTGCTTTTGGATGGAATATTCTACAAATACCAGTTAAGTCCAGCTAGTCTAAAGTATCATTTAAGGCCTGCATTTCCTTATTAATTTTCTGTCTGGATGATCTGCCCATTGATGAAAGTGGAGTATTAAATGTTCCCACTATTATTACGTTACTGTTGATTTCTCCGTTTATGTGTGTTAGTATTTGCCTTACATATTGAGGTGCTCCTATGTTGGGTGCATATATATTTATAATTCTTATATCTTCTTGGATTGAACCCTTGATCATCATCTAGTGTTGAAACTGTTTACCTCCAGTTGGGATTTGAACCCATCTGCTGGGACTCAAACCCAGCCAAAACCCTGCTTGGAACTTGAACCCACTTGGCTGGGACCCGAACCCAGCCAAAATCCTGCTTGGGACTCAAACCCAGCCAAAACCCACAGTACCTGGTTTTGAGGCCTAATAAAGCTCAGATTCTTGATGTCTCATCACAGAAAGAATTCAGTGAAAGACAAAGTGATAGGTAAGAAATGGATTTACTCAGATTCAGAGAGAAGCACACTCCACAGACAGAGTGTGAGCCACACAAAAGGTTAGTGAAAAGTGAAAGGGAAGTCGCTCAGTCGTGTCCGACTCTTCGCTACCCTGTGGACTGTAGCCCGCCAGGCTCCTCTGTCCATGGGATTCTCCAGGCAAGAATAATGGAGTGGGTTGCCATTTCCTTCTCCAGGGGATCTTCCCAACCCAGGGATCGAACCCGGGTCTCCTGCATTGCAGGCAGACACTTGATCCTCTGAGTCACCAGGGAACATGTGGGTGAGTGTGGCTGCAAAATATGGTGTGGTTAGTTTTCATAGGCTGGGTAATTTCCTTTGCTAATGAGTGGGAGGATTATCCCAGCTGTTTTGGGGAAGAGGCAGAGATTCCCAGCATTTGGGCCACCACCCACTCCTTGCACCTCTGGGCGTGTCATTTCACTTGCTGATTGAGGATCAAGGTCAGGTCTTGTCTTCCATCTTGCTCCCATTCGATTCTAATCTGTTTATGCTGCATCCTTGGGCTGTGTCACTCATGCCCTGCCATTTTCCCTCCTGTGCAGTGTCCTTCTTTGCCTTTTAAAACAGTCTTTGTTTTAGAGTCTATTTTGTCTGATATGAGTATTGCTACTCCAGCTTTCTTAGGATTTCCTTTTGTGTGACATACCTTTTCCCGCTCCCTTACTCTCAGTCTGTAAGTGTCCATTGGTCTGAGGTAGGTCTCTTGTAGACAGCATATATATGGGTCTTGTTTTTGTACCCACCCCACCCACATGTTCCCTGGTGGCTCAGAAAATCAAGTGTCTGCCTGCAATGCAGAAGATCCGGGTTCGATCCCTGGGTTGGGAAGATCCCTGGAGAAGGAAATGGCAACCCACTCCATTATTCTTGCCTGGAGAATCCCATGGACAGAGGAGCCTGGTGGGCTACAGTCCACAGGGTCCCGAAGAGTCGGACGCAACTGAGCGACTTCACTTTCACCAGTCTATGTCTTTGGTTGGTGCACTTAATCCATTTACATTTAAAGTAATTAGAGATATGTATCATCCTGTCACCGTTTTGTTAATAGTTTTGGGTTTATTTTTGTAGCTCTATTCCTTCTCTTGTGTGTCCTGCCTAGAGAAGTTCCTTGTTGTAAAACTGGTTGAGTGGTGCTGAATTCTCTTAACTCTTGTTTGTCTGAAAAGCTTTGATTTCTCCATTGAATTTGTTAAGATGTCTTGCTGGGTGCAGTCTCCTTGGTTGTAGGTTCTTCCCTTTCATCACTTGGAATTTATTATGCCATTCCCTTCTGGCTTGTAGTGTTTCTGTTGAGAAGTAAGCTAGTATCCTATGGGATTTCCCTTGTGTGTTATTTGCCTTTCTTTTCCTTGTTGCTTTTAATATTTTATCTTTGTCTTTTAGATTTTCTCAGTTTGATTACCATGTGTCTCCGTGTGTTCTCCCTGGGTTTATGCTGCCTGGGACTCCTGTGCTCCTGGCTGACTATTCCCTTTTCTGTGTTCAGGAAGTATTCAGCTATCATCTGTTCCTATCTTCTCTTGGGTCTTTTCTCTCTTTTCCTTCTGGGACCCCTATAATGCAAATCTTGGACAACATTTAATGTTGTCCCAGAGGTCTCTTGGGCTGTCTTCGTTTCTTTTCATTCTTCTGTGATCTGTTTTGCAGTATTAATTTCCACCATTCTGCCTTCCAGGTCACTTATCTGTTCTTCTGCCTCCGTTCTGCTGTTGATTCTTTCTAGTGTATTGTTCGTCTCTGTTTGTTTGTTCTTTAGTTCTTTTAGGTCTTTGGTAAACATTTCTTGCATCTTTTCCATTGTTACTCTGAGATCCTAGACCATCTTCACTATCATTATTCTGAATTCTTTTTCTGGAAGGTTGCCTATCTCCACTTCATTTAGTTGTTTTTCTAGGGATTTATCTTGTTTCTTCATCTGGGACATAATCCTATTTCTTTTCATTTTGGGTAGTTTTCTGTGATTGTGGTATTAATTATGGAGGCTGACGGGGTCGTAGTTCTTATTTCTTCTGTCTGCCCTCTGGTGGATGAGGATAAGCTCAGTTCAGTCGCTCAGTCGTGTCCGACTCTTTGCGACCCCATGAATTGCAGCACGCCAGGCCTCCCTGTCCATCACCAACTCCTGGAGTTCACTCAGACTCGCGTCCATTGAGTCAGTGATGCCATCCAGCCATCTCATCCTCGGTCATCCCCTTCTCCTCCTGCCCCCAATCCCTCCCAGCATCAAAGTTTTTTCCAGTGAGTCAACTCTTCGCATGAGGTGGCCAAAGTACTGGAGTTTCAGCTTTAGCATCATTCCTTCCAAAGAAATCCCAGGGCTGATCTCCTTCAGAATGGACTGGTTGGGTCTCCTTGCAGTCCAAGGGACTCTCAAGAGTCTTCTCCAACACCACAGTTCAAAAGCATCAATTCTTCAGCACTCAGCTTTCCTCACAGTCCAATTCTCACATCCATACATGACCACTGGAAAAACCATAGCCTTGACTAGACGGACCTTAGTCAGCAAAGTAATGTCTCTGCTTTTGAATATGCTATCTAGGTTGGTCATAACTTTTCTTCCAAGGAGTAAGCGTCTTTTAATTTCATGGCTGCAGTCACCCTCTGCAGTGATTTTGGAGCCCCAAAAAATAAAGTCTGACACTGTTTCCACTGTTTCCCCATCTATTTCCCATGAAGTGATGGGACCAGATGCCATGATCTTCATTTTCTGAATGTTGAGCTTTAAGCCAACTTTTTCACTCTCCTCTTTCACTTTCATCAAGAGGCTTATTTAGCTCCTCTTCACTTTCTGCCATAAGGGTGGTGTCATCTGCATATCTGAGGTGATTGATATTTCTCCCAGCAATCTTGATTCCAGCTTGTGTTTCTTCCAGTCCAGCGTTTCTCATGATGCACTCTGCACAGAAGTTAAATAAGCAGGGTGACAATATACAGCTTTGACGTACTCCTTTTCCTATTTGGAACCAGTCTGTTGTTCCATGTCCAGTTCTAACTGTTGCTTCCTGACCTGCATACAGATTTTTCAAGAGGCAAGTCAGGTGGTCTGGTATTCCCATCTCTCTCAGAATTTTCCACAGTTTATTGTGATCCACACAGTCAAAGGCTTTGGCATAGTCAATAAAGCAGAAATAGACGTTTTTCTGGAACTCTCTTGCTTTTCCATGATCCAGCGGATGTTGGCAATTTGACCTCTGGTTCCTCTGCCTTTTCTAGAACCAACTTGAACATCAGGAAGTTCACGGTTCACATATTGCTGAAGCCTGGCTTGGAGACTTTTGAGCATTACTTGACTAGCATGTGAGATGAGTGCAATTGTGCAGTAGTTTGAGCATTCTTTGGCATTGCCTTTCTTTGAGATTGGAATGAAAACTGACCTTTTCCAGTCCTGTGGCGACTGCTGAGACTTCCAAATTTGCTGGCATATTGGGTGCAGCACTTTCGCAGCATCATCTTTCAGGATTTGAAACAGCTCCACTGGAATTCCATCACCTCCACTAGCTTTGTTCATAGTGATGCTTTCTAAGGCCCACTTGACTTCACATTCCAGGATGTCCGGCTCTAAATTAGTGATCACACCATCATGATTATCTGGGTCGTGAAGATCTTTCTTGTACAGTTCTTCTGTGTATTCTTGCCACCTCTTCTTAATAACTTCTGCTTCCGTTAGGTCCATACCATTTCTGTCCTTTATTGAGCCTATCTTTGCATGAAATGTTCCCTTGGTATCTCTAATTTTCTTGAAGAGATCTCTAGTCTTTCCCATTCTGTTGTTTTCTTCTATTTCTTTGCATTGATTGCTGAAGAAGGCTTTCTTATCTCTTCTTGCTATTCTTTGGAACTCTGCATTCAGATGCTTATATCTTTCCTTTTCTCCTTGGCTTTTCACCTCTCTTCTTTTCACAGCTATTTGTAAGGCCTCCCCAGACAGCCATTTAGGCTTTTGTAAACTTCCTGATGGGAGGGACTGACTGGGGGGTGGCGTGGGGGGGAAACTGGGTCTTGCTTGGAGGGTAGGGCTGTGCTCTGCTGCTGCTGCTAATTCGCTTTGGTCGTGTCTGACTCTGTGCGACCCTGTAGACGGCAGCCCACCAGGCTCCCCCGTCCCTGGGATTCTCCAGGCAAGAACACTGGAGTGGGTTGCCATTTCCTTCTCCAATGCATGAGAGTGAAAAGTGAAAGTGAAGTTGGTCAGTCGTGTCTGACTCTTCATGACCCCATGGACTGTAGCCCACCAGGCTCCTCCAACCATGGGATTTTCCAGGCAAGAGTACTGGAGTGGGGTGCCATCGCCTTCTGCAGGCTGTGCTCAGTAAAACTTTAAATCAGTTGTCTGCTGATGGGTGGGGCTGTACTCCCTCCCTGTTAGTTTGGCCTGAGGTAACCCAGTCCTGGAGTTTATTGGCTGTTGGTGACCTCCAAGAGGACTTATGCCAAGACACATCTCCTAGGACTGCTGCTGCCAGTGCCCCTGTCCCCATGGTGGGCCACTGTCAAGCCATGCCTCCGAGGAGACCCTCAGACACTCACAGGTAGGCCTGTCTCAGTCTCCTGTGGGGTCACTGACCCTTTTCCTTGGGTCCTGGTGCACACAAGATTTTGTTTGTGCCCTCCAAGAGTGGAGTCTCTGTTTCCCCCAGTCCCATGAAACTCCTGTAATCAAATCCCTCTGGCCTTCAACGTCAGCTTCTCTGGGGATTTCCAGTCCCTTGGCCAGAACCCCAGCATCTTGACAATGGTACAAGAACCTCTTTGATATTATTGTTCTCCGATTTGTGGGTCACCTACTTGGCAGGTATAGGATTTTGTTTTGTTGTCATTGTTACCATTTTGTTACAGCTCCTCCTTTGTGCTTGGATGGGTTTATCTTTTTTGGTGGGTTCTAGTGTCTTCCTGCTGATGGTTGTTCAACAGCTAGTTGCAATTTTGGTGCTCTGGCAGGAGGAGATGAGTGCATATCCTTCTGCTCTGCCACCTTGAACCAATCCTCCTATTCTTTCCTACTTTCTGCATCTAGTGGACTCTTATTCTGCCTTCAAGCTCAAACTAAAACCTCAAGTCCCAAGTACAGAACAAGCTGTTCTCATCCTGCCCACCTCACAGCATGTTGTACTTGCCCCCCAAAGTCTAAAATCTGACTTCAGCTCCCTGAAGGCGCTAATTGTGTCTTATCAATCTTTACCTCTCCAGTGCTTGTATAAAGGTCATTGCATTTTCTAATGAATAAATGCAGAAGAAACCCTTGAGTCCTCCATCGCTCTTCTCTCCCTCACACCCAATATCCAACCCATCAGCAGGTCCAGTCTAATTTATCTTCAGAATTATCCAGCGTTCAGCCCCTTCTCTCCACCTCCATCACTACCACCCTAGTCCAAGCCCCATCATATCCTGCCTGGACCCCACAGTAGCCTCCTATCTGGTTATCTTGAGTCCCTTTTTAATCCATTCCACACACAGAAGCCCCATTGGCCTTTTAAAATATCAGTCTCCTGCTTGAGACCAACCTCTGGTTTCTATCACACTTAGAATAAAATTCAAACTCCTCACTGAAGCCCCATTGATTCAGATTTTCTCTCTTCTGCCTCCCAACTCTATTTATCTGCCTCCATGCTGAGAGGGATTGGGGGTAAGAGGAGAAGGGGACGACACAGGATGAGATGGCTGGATGGCATCACTGACTTGATGGATGTGATTCCGAGTGAACTCCGGGAGTTGGTGATGGACAGGGAGGCCTGGCGCGCTGCGATGCATGGGGTCGCAAAGGGTCAGACACGACTGAGCGACTGGACTGGACTGAACTGAAGATGCCAAACCCTCTCTCTGCTCTTGTTCTGTTCTTGCTCACATGGCTTGCTCCTCAGCATTCACGTCCCTGCTCAGTGCCACCTCCCCACCGAGGCCTCCTCTGACCGTGCCTCCTTACTTAGTCATGTCTGACTCTTTGTGACCCCATGGGCTGTAGCCCGCCTCCTGTGGAATTTTTCAGGCAAGAATAAAGGAGCGGTTAGCCATATCCTACCCCAGGGGATCATCCCAGCCCACAGATTAAACCCATGTCTCCTGCATTGGCAGGCAGATTCTTTACCACTGTTCCACCGGGGAAGCTCCTTCTCTGACCACCTTATCTTAAATAGCACCCAAATTTCTCTCCGTCCCCTTGCCTAACCTTACTTTTCTGCATTGTACTGGTTCATACCAGATTTGTTACCGTTGCCTATTTGTGTATCAATTTTCTGTCTCTTCTACTCTAAAAGTAAAGTCTATGAAGACAGGATATTGCTTTCCTCACAGGTGCTATTTTCAGGGCACAGATCTGCGTACCATAAACATTTGTTCAGTGAAAAGTTCCCCCAGGCATCTGCTGCAGGTGGCAGTGGAGCGGGTCTGGTGCTTGACGGCTGAGGCCATCTCCTGGGCCACAGGCACCCATCGTGGCCAAGAAGGTCCTCTGGGTGGGAAGGCATGGTCATGTGCTGAGTGGGCATGAACATCGTTTCTGGCAGTTTCTCAGAAACAAGCTAAAGAGCCTGGCCCTCCTCTGAAAGTGTATGAACATCAGCTGGTCCCTGGGCCCCTCCCTCTTCCAGCCCCATTCTCATTCCTTGGTGGATGAAGGAGGCTTGCCACCCACAAAACCAAGCAACCTGACCTGCCCTGACCTCTGTGGTGCTGGATAAGATCCCTCAACCCCTGACAAGAGAAAACAGGTGGTCATTCTGCTGCCCTCCAGACTGTGTGTCTGGAAGCTTTGTGAAAGTTTGTCCACACAGGGTGCCAGGACAGGCAGGTTGGCTGGGAGTATGGAGGTGGTAGCATCTGGAGGAGAAGGGGAGGATGGCTAGGTTTCTTTACTGGAGGAAAGACCAGCTCATGAGTCTACAGGAAAAGGCTGAAAGGAATGTGGAGAAGAAAATCGGTCCATCCACAGAGACCCTCAAGACCCAGGGACTCCTGGGCTGAGCGCAATAATGGCAGTCTATGCCTCTTGCCTCGTCTGCCCTTCACCCAGCACCATCCTGGGATGTGGGGACCTGAGGGCAGCCATCCAGGGGCCACAGGCAGCCTGGGGCTTAGTAGGCTAGGGTCACAGAAAAGGCCTTGGTTATTGCTCCTGATGAAGAAAGACCTTTTTTAAAAAAAGTTACTTTAAACACCTCTAAGAGCTGTGCAGGCATACATTGTCTGTGACCTACTTGTTCATGAGGGAGTTTTAGAAAATCAGTGGTAGGAACTAGTTACTTCAGTTTTAGTATTTGCACAAGTGAGCTGTAAAACCATCATTGGAGGGGAAACCTGCATTGTGAATGGGACATCTGTTTGAAACTTCCCACATGGTGGTATACCGTCCTCAGCGGCTGTTAGAATGTAGGGAAATGCTTGTGGGGATGGAGGCTGGTGTGGTACCAAGGTATGCCAAGATATGCACCCAGGTGGCTACAGACATAGCCATTGCTGTTGCTGTGTATTCATGATCAGAAGTGAATACATTATTTTTTAATTATTTTAATAATTTATCTTTTAAAGAAAAAAGGGTGAATAGAGCAGCTGGCCTAGAGAGAGAGATGAGTGGGAGGATAGTGCTTTGTCTGTGTATAGTCTGATGAAATATGACAGCAAAACTGGATGACTGGAGACACAGAGCTTTGCTTCCACAACTACATTTTCTTTTAAACAGCCAGAATTGTTAAGGGACTTTGTTCCCTGGGGACAAATTTATGAGGATACAGCTGCACATCACTTGTGGGGCCTCACAGTCTAGAAGTGAGTTAATGTGATGCCTGAGTCTTTCCTGTGGATGGTGTAGGCAGAGGAAAGGATTATGGAGAAAAGCTCGTTTGGGTACCACAGAGGTGTAGATTTAGCTAGAGTACAGGAGCATCCTCTGAGTAGCTCATTTCCACTTCTTGCCTCTTTGGTGAGAGGCAGCTATTACCGTTTCCATCATTTCTCCCATGAAATAGGTACATTATGATGGATCATTCTCATCCCTTCTTTCCACTTTCTGCCACTTCAGACAGGGAATGTATCTCTGTGATGAAGAACATGACTCCAGAAAAGCTGGGATATTAAAGATGCCTTCTAAAGATTAAAGTAAAATCTCTTTAATTAAGATTCCACTGTCTGAATTCAGAATTCATGATCAGTTTCATTAGGCTGAGAGTTAACTTAGCTCAGTGGTGAGCGAGGGAGGGAAGTTACTAAGCAAATTAGTGGTGGAAATAGTATTTGCAAACGGTATAACCAGTTTAAAAAGATTTCTTTCCATAAGGTGTAAAAAGTTTATCAACGCTATTAATTTTTTAACATTTTTAAACTGAGGTTTAATTTGCATATAGTAAAAATCACCAGTTTAGGGTGCAATTCTACCAGTTTGAAAAACCCATACAGTTATATATAGTCACTGTCATAGGCAAGATACAGAACAGCTCCATAGTCTCCCCAAACTCTTTCATTCTCCACTGGGGTCAAGCCTCTTTAAACCTCCAGCCCCTGGAAACCACTAATCAGTTTTCAATCCCTTTCGTTTTGTGCCTTAGAACATGATATGTAAAAGGAATCATACATACGATCAGCTTTTTGAAGCTGACTCATTTAACTTAAATTTTTAGTTAACTTTGTTATTGGGAATATAAGTATTAATAGGGACGGGGGAGCCTGGTGGGCTGCCGTCTATAGGGTCGCACAGAGTCAGACACGACTGAAGCGACTTAGCAGCAGCAGCAGCAGTTTGTTCCATTGTATAGCTGAGTATTGTCTCCCTGCAGCACAGTGTGTTTACCCAGTGCTCATTGATGGACATTTGGGTGGTTTCCAGTTTGGGGTGGATAAAAATACAGCTACCATAAAAATTTACCTTCAACAGGAAATAGTCAATTACGGGCTTCCCTGTTGGCTCAGACAATAAAGAGTCCACCTGCAATGCAGGAGACCTGGGTTCAATCCCTGGGTCGGGAAGATCCCCTGGAAAAGGGAATGGTAACCCACTCAATATTCTTGCCTGGAGCATTCCACGGACAGAGGAGCCTAGTGGGCTATAGTCCAGGGGCTCACAAAGAGTTGGACACGAATAATATAATAACTTTGTATGGTGTGTTACCTATAAAAATGTACAATCACTATGTTGTACATCTGAAGCTAATATAACATTCTAAGTCAACTATACTTGAATTTTTTTAAAAAATTTGCACTACTCAGATTTTTGTTTGAACATTAACTTGTGTGGATATATCAGAGTGAGATTGCTGAGTTATACAGGAAGTACATGGTTGACTTTCTGAGAAACCTCCAAAATGATTTCTAAGGGGGCTGTTGCTCTTTTCTTTTCCAACAAAAATAGGTGAGAGTTCCAGTTGCTTCACATCCCTGCGTTATTTTCTATTTGTTTTTTTCAGTTTTAGCCATATTAGAAGATGTGTCGTGGTATCTCATTGTAGTTTTAATTTGGATTTTGCCGTTAATGAGGTTGGCTATCTTTTCATCTGCTTATTTGCCAATTATATGTCATCTTTGATGAAGTGATAGTGCATATCTTTTGTCCATGTATTTTATTTTTCTTAACTTTTAATTTTATATTGGAGTATGGTTGATTTCCAATGTTGTGTTAGTTTCTGGTGTATAGCAAAGAGATTCACTTATTCACTTACATATATCCATTTTTAAAAAAAATTCTTTTCCAATATAGGTTATAACAGAATATTGACTAGAATCCCCTGTGTGATAGAGTAGGGCCTTGTTGATTCTTTGTTTTATATATATTACTGGGTGTATATTAAGCCTAACCTCCTACCTTGTTATCATTGTTGTTCAGTCGCTCAGTCATGTCCACCTCTTTGCGACCCCATGAACTGCAGCACGCCAGGCTTCCTGTCCTTCACTATCTCCTGAAGCTTGCTCAGACTCGTGTCCGTTGAGTCAGTAATGCCATCCAACCATCTCATCCTCTGTTGTCCCCTTTTCCTCCTGCCCTCAAACTTTCCCAGCATCAGGGTCTTTTCCAATGAGTTGGCTCTTCACATCAGGAGGCGAAAGTATTGGAGCTTCCGCTTCAGCATCAGTCTTTCCAATGAATATTCTGGGGTGTACTTCTTTTAGGATTGACTGGTTTGACCTCCTTGACGTCCAAGGGACTCTCAAGAATCTTCTCCAGTACCACAGTTAGAAAGCATCAGTTCTTTGGCACTCAGCCTTCTTTATGGTCCAACTCTCACATCCATACACGACTACTGGAAAAGCCATAGCTTTGACTAGATGGACCTTTGTTGGCAAAGTCTGATATCTCTGCTTTTTAATATGCTGTCAAGGTTTGTCATAGCTTTTCTTCCAAGGAGCAAGTGTCTTTTAATTTTGAGGCTGCAGTCACCGTCTGCAGTGATTTTGGAGCCCAAGAAAGTAGTCTGTCACTTTTCCCCATCTATTTTCCATGAAGTGTTGGGACCGGATGCCATGATCTTCGTTTTTTTTAATGTTCAGTTTTAAGCCAGCTTTTTTCACTCTTCTCTTTCACCCTCACGAAGAGGCTTTAGTTCCTCCTCACTTTCTGCCATAAGGGTGGTGTCATCTGCATATCAGAGGTTATTGATATTTCTCTCGGAAGTCTTGATTCCATCTTATGCTTCATCCAGCCTGACATTTCACATAATGTACTATGCATATAAATTAAATAAGCAAGGTGACAATATACAGCCTTGATGAACTCCTTTCCCTAATTTTGAACCAGTCCATTGTTCCATGTCTGGTTCTAACTGTTGCTTCTTGTCCTATTTACAAGTTTCTCAGGAGGCAGGTGAGGTGGTCTGGTATTCCCATTTCGTTAAGAATTCTCCACATTTTGTTGTGATCCACACAGTCAAAGGCTTTAGTGTAGTCAATGAAGCAGAAGTAGATGTTTTTTGGAATACTGTTGCTTTTTCTATGATCCAGTGAATGTTGGCAATTTGACCTCAAGTTTCTCTGCCTTTTCTAAATCCGGTTTGTACATCTGGAAGTTCTCAGTTCACATACTGTTGAAGGATTTTGAGCATTATCTTGCTAGAATGTAAAATGAGCACAGTTATATGGTAGTATGAACATTCTTTGGCATTGCCCTACTTTGGGATTGGAATGAAAACTGACCTTTCCCAGTCCTTTGGCCAATGCTGAGTTTTCCAAATTTGCTGGCATATTGAGTGCAGCACTTTAACAGCATCATCTTTTAGGATTTGAAATAGCTCAGCTGGAATTCCATCACCTCCACTAGCTTTGTTCTTACTGATGCTTTGTAAGGCCCACTTGACTTCACACTCCAGAATGTCTGGCTCTAGGTGAGTGACCACACCGTCGTGGTTATCCAGGTCATTATATAAGTCCTTTTTGTATAGTTCTTCTGTGTGTTGTTGCCACCTCTTCTTAATCTCTCTGCTTCTGTTAAGTCCTTCCCATTTCTGTCCTTTATTATGCCCATCTTTGCATGAAGTGTTCTCTTGGCATCTCCAATTTTCTTGAAGAGATGGCCTACTTTATCCTTTCCTGAAACTTATCCCCTTAAGTAACCATGACTTTGGTTTTTTTTTTTAATGACTTTGTTTTTGAAAGCTGTGAGTCCATTTCTGTTTTGTAAATAAGTTCGTTTATGTCTATTATTGTTGTTTAGTCTCTCAGTCTTGTCCACCTCTTTTGCAACCTCATGGACTGTAGCCTGCCAGCCGCCTCTGTCCATGGCATTGCCCAGGCAAGAATACTGGATGGGTTGCCATTTCCTTCTCCAAGGGGTCTTCCCAACCCAGGGATTGAACTCAGGTCTCCTACATTGCAGGTCACCAGGGAAGCCATCTATTATTAGATTCCACCTATAATTTATATCATACGATATTTTCCTTTCTCTGACCTATTTCACTGGGTACGATCACCTCCAGGTCCAGCCATGTTGCTATGAATGGCATTATTTCCTTCTTTTTGTGGCTGAGTGACATCCACTTCCATACATGTACCACACCTTCTCCATCCGCCTATCCGTGGACACGTTCGTTGCTTTTTTGTCCTGGCTGTTGTAGATAGGGCTGGAATCAGTGTTGGGGTACATGTGTCTTTTTGAATTCTGGTTCTCAGATATGGTATTTGGGATCATGTGACAGCTCTATTTTTAGTTTGTTTATTTTGCGGAACATCCATACTGTTCTCCATAGAGCCTATTCCCAATTTACATGCCCACCAACAGTGTAGGGTGGTACCCTTTTGCCCATGCCCTCCACAGCATTTATTCTTTGTAGACTTTTTGATGATGACCACTCGATTTGTGCCAATGATACCTCACTGTAGTTTTGACTTGCATCTCTCTAATAGTAAGTAATGTTAAGCATCTTTTCATATGTTAAAAAAAATGGTGTGAATACAGTTTGTCTTCAAACTGTCGTCTTGAAAGCCTGCTTTCTTCTGAATTCTCTTTTGATTACTTACTCCAGTACATTTCTTGAGGGATACTGTCACTAACAGCCCTTCAGGCCTTGTGAATATGTGTGTTAAGTTGCTTCAGTCGTGTCCGACTTTTCATGACCCCATGGACTGTAGCCCACCAAGTTCCTCTGTCCCTGGAGTGGGTTGCCATTTGTGAAGTTTCCAAAATCACTGGTTTTAAGGTTGTTTCTACCAGAAATGGCCACAAGGTGGCAGGGTTTCTTCATGCCCAAATCTGGTTCTTCTGGCAACGGGAGCCTTCATGAAAGGTCTCTTCCTGGATGTAAATGAGAGGGGAATGTGCCAGAAAAAAAACACCCAAGAGCTGGTGTATTATTACTTCTTCCCCATTACCCTTCTGAAGAAGGCAATGGCATCTCACTGCAGTACTCTTGCCTGGAAGATCCCATGGACAGAGGAGCCTGGTGGGCTGCAGTCCATGGGGTCGCTAAGAGTCTGACACGACTGACCGACTTCACTTTTGCTTTTCACTTTCATGCATTGGAGAAGGAAATGGCAACCCACTCCAGTGTTCTTGCCTGGAGACTCTCAGGGACAGGGGTGGCTGGTGGAGCCTGCCGTCTATGGGGTTGCACAGAGTAGGATACAACTGAAGCGATTTAGCAGCAGCAGCAGCAGCATTACCCTTCACACCCAGAAAAACCCCAACCCGTGCAAAAGCACACTACTGAGGGTGCTGTGGTCCGAAGCTCGGGCAACTCAAAAGAAGGAGACTGGAGGTGCAAACCCCAGCACTAGCACACGTGGAGAACAGGTGACTCCTCAAAGGACCTGCAACCCAGAGGGTCCATCATCCTTTGGGTGCACTGACCTTGGCTTAGTTGTCGGATGGCCCTGAGGACCATGGTCCCGTGCAGAAGAACCAGGCACTTCGGGCCCAAGAGGGTTCCTTTGCTGGCACATCCTTCCCAGCTCCCTCAGCCTGAGGACCCTAGCCAGCCCAGGCTCCAGGGATGTACCACCAACACCAAACACCCATGTGTAAGGGGAATATTGTAGGCATTCTTCCTGTTCATATATTTTCATTTATTTTTTAGTTAATATTGGAGTACAGTTGAATAACAATGTTGCATTTCTTTTGGACATGAACCAGATTCATTTGGTTATACACAGGGGTACATCTACTCTTTTTTAGATTCTTTCCTAGATAGCATCTTCCAGGGTGTTCAGTGGAGTTCCTTCTTGTGCTATGCTTAGTTGCTCAGTCATGTCCAGCTCTTTGCAATCCCATGGACTGTAGCCCACCGGCATCCTCTGTTCATGGGATTCTCAAAGCAAGAATACTGGAGTGGGTTGCCTTCTCCAGGGGATCTTCCCAACCCAGGGATCAAACCCAGGTCCCCCACATTGCAGATGGAATTTTCACCAGCTGAGCCACCAGGGAAGCCCTTCTTAATTGCCTATTTTAGAGGTATCTGTGTTCATATGTTAGTCCCAGTGTGCTGATTTATCCTTCTTCCCCACTTTTCCCCTTTGACAACCATAAGTTTGTTTTCTAAGACTGTCAGTATGTTTCTGTTTTGTAAAATCATGTGTTTCTTTACATTTTTAGATTCCGCCTCAAGGTGGTAGAATCATATGTGATTTGTCTTTATCTGACGTCCTTCCAGTAGGATGATAATCTCTGTGTCCGCCAGTGTTGTTGCAAATGGAACTATATTCCTTTTTATGGCTGAGCCACAGTCCCTGTATTTAAGGTCCACGTCTTCTTTATGATTTCACCTGCTGATAGAAAGTCTGGTGGCTCCCAGGTCTTGGTTAATGAAAGTAGGGTTGCAGTGACCTTGGGGTTCATCTGTCTTCTGCCTTAGGGTTTTTGTTGGGTGTTTGCCCAGAGATGGGATTGAGGGCCCTGTGGCAGCTCTCATCTCAGTTTTAAAGGGAGCTCCCCTCCATGATGTCCTTCATGGAGGCTCTTACCGGTTGCGTTCCCAGCCACAGCACAGGAGAGTTCTTTCTCCACACCCTCCCCAACATTTACTGCTTGTAGACTTCTCTGTGATGGCTGCTTGGACTGATGCAGGGTGGTGCCTTACTGTAGTTCTCACTTACATGTCTCCATTCATGAGCGATGCTGAGCATCTTTCCATGTCCTTTACATGGCGGGGGGGGAGGGGGGATTTTTTTTGAGGCAAATTGAAATGGCTTCTCTCTTGAAATGGGTTTCCTGAAAGTTGACTGTGTTTCGATTTTTTTTCAATTACCTACCACAGCACATTTCTTGAGAGCAGTTTTCATTAAGAACCAGCAGGCCTTGTGAATGCCATTCCGCCAACACTGGTTTTAAAGTGGCAGTTATAGGAAATGGCCACCAGGTGGCAGAATTTCACTTTCCCCCCAACTGGTTACAGGGGCAAGGGGCAGATGAGGGGAAGGCCTGCTCCTGGGTTGTAAATAAGAGCCGAATGTGCCAGAAAACACACACCCACGACTTCTGTCTCACCACTTCCACTCTCTTACACTCCACCGCCCCCACCCCCCCCAAATATCCCAGTCCCTACAAAAACCCTGTGATGAGAGTGCTGTCAAAAAGGCTAGGGCTAGGAACCCCGGCACCAGGAGACAAGGAGACCAGGTGACTCCTCAAAGCCTTAAAACCAGAGGGTCCGTCACCCTTGGGGTGCAGTTGTCCGATAGTTGTCCCACCTGGATCTTCAGACTGTGGTCCCGTGCAAAGGGACCAGACTCCATGGGTCCAAGGGTGTTCCTTTCCTGGCACATTGTGCCTGTTCCCTCAACTTTAAGACAGTCGGTCTTAGAATGCTAACCAACTCGGGCTCCATGGAGGTCCCACCAGCCGATCACCCAGGCATGAGGGGAATATAGCAGGCATCCTTCCGGTTTATATTCTCATTTCATTTTTGTATTTATTGGAATACACCTGATTAACAACATTGTATTTGGTTTTGGCGCCAAGCAGCTCAATTCAGTTTTACATATGGATGCATCTGCTCACTTTTGCCCTCTTTTCCCAGATAGTTTCTTCCAGAGTGTTGGATCGAGTTCCCTGTGCTGGACAGGAGGTCCTTGTTGATTACCTATTACAGTACCAGTGTTCATGTATTTATCCCACGTGCTAATTTACCCCTCCCCAGCACCCTTCCCTCTGGTTACCTTAAGTTTCTGAGTCTGAGTGTGTTCCTGTTTTGTAAATCTGTGTATTTCTGTACATTTGTGGATTCCACCCCAGTGTGGTATCATATGCTCTCTGTCTTTAACCTGCTTGCCATAGTATGCTCATCTCCAGATCCATTTATGTGTAGGAAGTGACGTTACGCTATTGGCTTTCTTGTCTGAGCAATATTCCCCCGGACACATGTACTACACCATTGGTCTCCATTCCTTTGCTGGTAGACAGTGTGGTGGCTTTCAGGTCTGGACTGCTGAAGGTACTGCTGCAATGACACTGGGGTACATGTGTCTTTTGACTTAGGATTTTCCTCAGGCATATGCCCAGGAGTGGAATTGTGGATCATGTGGTAGCTCTCATTTCGTTTTTTAAGCAACCTCCATAGTATCCTTCGTAGTGGCTGTTACCAGGTTACACTCCCACCCAGAGCACAGGAGAGTTCTTTTTCTTCACACCCCCGCAACATTTATTACTTGTAGACTTTTCTCTCATGGCCACTTGGACTGGTGCAAGGTGGTTCCTCGCAGTTTTGATTTACATTTCTCTGATAATGAGCAATGTTGAGCATCTTTCCATGGCCTTTTCACATTAAAAAACAAAACAAAATATTTTTGAGAAAAATTGAAATGGCTTCTCTCTTGAAATGGGTTTCTTGAAAGTTGGCTGTGCTTTGAAATTTCTTTCCATTACCTACCTCAGCACATTTCTGGAGGGGAGTTTCCATCAGCAGCCTTGTGAATGCAATTCCCCTAAGCACTGGTTTTACAGCTGTAGTTATGGGGAATGACAACGAGGCGGCGGGATTTCTTCCTGCTCACCTCTGGCTGCTCTGGCAAGGGGGAGATGAGGGAAAGTCTTGGGTTATAGATGAAAGCAATATGTGCCAACACGTGTACCCAGGGCTTCTGTCTCACCATTTCTACCCCCTTACCCTTCATCCAGGGTAAATCCAAACCCCTGCAAATGTGCTGCGGTGAGAGGGCTGTCATCTGTAGGCAGGATAACAGTAAGGAGTGAGGCTGGAGGTGGGAACCCCAGCCCCAGGAGACGTGGAGACCAGGTGACTCCTCAAAGGACCTGCAACCCAGAGGCTCCATCATCCTTTGGGTGCACTAGGCCTGGCTTTGATGTCAGATAACCTGCCTGGATATGGGGACTGTGGTCCCATGCAGAGGGACCAGGCACTATGAGTCTAAGGCAGGTCCTTTCCTGGCACATCATGCCCGCTCCCTCAGCCTTAGGACAGTCCAGCCTTAAGACCCAGCCCAGCTGAGCCAGAGGTGTGTGCCCCGGCTGCGGCCACTCAGGCATGAGGGGAATGAAGTAGGCATCCTTCCTATTTATATTTCCAGTTCACTTTTTATTTCTGTTGGAACACAGTTGATAAACAGTGTTGTGTTTGTTTTTGGTGTCAAGCAGCTCAATTCGGTTACACACAGGGCTACGTCTACTCATTTTCGGCTTCATTTCCCACACAGCATCTTGCAGAGTGTTGAGTGGAGCTCCCTGTGCAGGACAGAAGGTGCTTATTGATTATCTATTAAATGTATCAGTGTTCATATATTAATCCCATGTATTAATTTTTCCCTCTTTCCCACCTTTCCTCTTTGGTAAATATAGTTTTCTAAGTCTCTGAGGATGTGTCTGTTTTCAATTAGGGTGCATCTATCCATTTTTTGATTCCATCTGAACATGCTATCTGTCTTTATCTAAGAACGTCCCACAGTGTGATCCTCAGTTGTTACAAGCGGCATGATTAGCTTCTTTTTTACGGCTTAGATGTTCCCTTGCATGCAGGCATGGCATCATCTTTATGCACTGCGCTGCCGATGGACAGTTTGCTGGCTTCTTGGCGACTGAAAGTATTACGGCGATGACGTTTGGGTGCATGTCTGTTACCTTTGGGTTTTCCTCAAGTATATTCCCAAGAGTTGGACTGCTGATCCTGTGGGCACTGCAGTTTCATTTTTCAGGAGCCTCCACGATGTTCTCTGTAGCGACCCTTGCCAGGCACCGTCCCCACCCACAGCTTAGGCGAGCCCTTTCCTCCTGGGTCCCCTGCAACACTTACTGCTCGCAGACATTTTGATGGTGGCCCCTCAGACTAGTGCTAGGGTTTAGCTTATTATAGTTTTGATTTATGTTTTTATGATAATAAATGATGTGAAGCATCTATGTCCTTTACAAGAAAAAAGAAAAAGTAAAATATTTTTGAGTCACAATTTGAGTAAAATTGAAATGGCCTCTCTCTTGAAATGGGCTTCTTAAATTATGGCCTTGTTTTGAATATTCTTTTGATTACCTACCACAGCACATTTCTTCAGGGCAGGCTATTATTTACCTGAAGGGCCTTGTGAACCAAAAGTTTACTTTTTTACGTTTGGGTATTTGTTTATTCAGTTCATGCTTTTCTATCCATTTCAGTTTCCACCTCAACCTGATATCATATGCTATCTTTCTCTATCTGACCTGCTTCCCATAGCATGATCATCTCCGAATCCACCTGTGTTGTTCCGGGTGACCTTTATTCCTTTTTTATGGTTTGCAATATTCCTCTGTCTACATGTGCCACGCCTTGACGCACTCATCTGCTGCTGGACAGCTTGCTGGCTTCCACGTCTTGGCTATTGGAAGTAGTGTTGCAATGGCGTTGAGGCTCATGTGTCTTTCCCCTTAGAGATTTCATCAGGTATATGCCCGGGAGTGGGATTACGGATCACGCGGTAGCTCTCATTTCGTTTTTAAAGGAACCTCCATCGTGTCGTTTGCAATGGCTCTTACCAGGTTACGTTCCCACCCAGAGCATAGTAGAGATCTTTTCCACCATGCCATCCCCAAAATCAGTGCTTGTAGACTTTTGGGTTTTTTTTCCACAAAAAAAAAACACACATGACTAAGCCCACTGGGCTTTTGCCTTTCCTCTTATTGACTTGTAGGAGTTCTTTATATATGCTGGACATTAATCCTTTTTAATTGTCCATTTTTAAAATATAAATTTATTTATTTTAATTGGAAGTTAATGAATGATGGCTTCTGGTAAATCCTTGTAGTTGTGACTTACATTTCTCTGGTAAGGAGCAATGTTGAACATCTTTCCCTGTCCTTTTATAAAAAGAAAAGAATTATTGAGTAACATTCAAATGGCTTCTCTTTGGAAATGGACTTCTTAAAGATAATTTTTTTGAATTTTCTTTGCATTACCTACAAAGCAAGGTGTGGCCGGAGACTGGTTTTAAAGTTGTAGTTCTGGGAAACGACCACGTGGTGGCAGGATTTCTTTCCCCCCACCTCTGCTAAGGCGGAGATGAGGGAAAGTCCTGTTGTGGGTTAAGTGAGAGCAGAATGTGGCAGGACCCACATCTCTGGGTGGGGTCACTCTAAGGAAGGAGGCTGGAGGTGGAAACACCAGCACTCGGAGACAGGGAGACCTGGTGACCGCTCCAAGTCTCACAACTCACAGGGTCCATCAGCCTTTGGGTGCGCTAGGCTTGGCTTAGTTGTGCCACGGCCCGTGTCGATCACGAGACAGTGGTCTTGTGAGAGGGACCAGGCACTAGAATCAGAGCTCCTTTCCTGGCACATCCTCCCCAGCTCCCTCAGCCTTGAGACAGTCCAACCTAGAAGCCTACCCGGCTCAGGCTCCAGGGACATCCCACCAGCCCTGAACACCCAGGCAAGAGGTGAATATAATAGGCATCGTTGCTTTTAACATTTTAATATTCAGTATCTATTTGAGTATGGTTGATTGATAATGTTGTTTGTTTTAGGTGTCCAGCTTGACTTAGTTATACATAGGTATACATCTACTCATTTTCAGACCCTCCCAGATAGCTTCTTCCAGAGTGTTGAGCAGAGTCCCCTCTGCTCGACAGGAGGACCTTGTTGAGTATCTGTTACAGAAATCAGTGTTCATTTATTAATCCCACGTGCTAATTTGTTCTCCCGCACCTTTCCCCTCTGGTAACCTTAAGATTTTTCTGTCTCTGAGGGTTTTTCTGTTTTGTAAATTCATATATTTCTATCCAATTTGAGATTGCACCTCAACGTAATATCATAAGCGTTCTGTCTTTCTCTAACCTGTGTCCCATAGTATGATCGTCTCCAGGTCCACTTATGTTATAGGCGGTGACATTACTGCATCCCTTTTCTTGTCTGAACTCTATTCCCTTGTATTAATATATGTGTACCACATCATCTTTATGCGTTCGTTTGCTGATGGACAGTCTGGTGGCTTCCATGTCATGACTACTGAAAGTAGTTTTGTAATTATGTTGGGGTACATGTGTCTTTAGCCTTAGGGTTTTTGTCATATATATGCCCTGGAGTGGAATTGTGGATTATGTGGTAGCTATCATTTTGTTTTTTAAGGAACATCCACCGTATCCTTCATAATAGCTCCTGCCACCCACAGCATAGGAGTATTCCTTTTTTGCATGCGATTCCAAAAATTTACTGCTTGTAAGCTTTTCTACGATGGTCACTCAGACTGGTGCAAGGTGGTACCTCGTTTTAGTTTTGTTTTCTATTTCTCTGATATTGAGCAGTGTTGAGCATCTTTCCGTGTCTTACGGTTTTTTGGGTTTTTTTTTAAGGATTTTTAAGGAAAATTGAAATAGCTTCTCTCTTGAAAAGAACTTATTGAAAGTGGCTGTATTTTGAATTTTCTTTTGATTACTTACCGCAGCACATTTCTTGAGGGAAGGTTTCATAGCACTGATTTTATAGCTGTGGTGATCATAAATGGCCATGAGGCAGCGGGGTTTCTTTTCCCCCAGCTCTGGTTACTCAGGCAAGGGGGAAATGAGGGAAAGTCTGTGGCTGTAAATGAGAGCTGAATGTGCCAGAACACATACCCAGGGCTTCTGTCTCCCCACTTCCATCCCCTTACCCTTCATCCAGGAACAAATCCCAACCTCTACAAAAGTGCGGTGGTGACGGAGCGTTCACCTGTATGTGGGATGATTCTAAGGAAGGAGACTGGAGTGGGAACCGCAGCATCAGGAGACATAGACACCAGGTGACTCCTCAAAGTCTTGCAACCCACAGGGTCCATAATCCTTTGGGTGCACTAGACTTGACTTTGTGGTCAGATGCCCCGCCTGGGTCTGGGGACTGTGGTCCCATGCAGGTCTAAGGGTTCCCATCCTGCCTCAGCCTTAGGACAGTCCAGCCTTAGGACCCGAGCTGCTCAGGCTCCAGGGATGTCCCACCAGTACCAAACACCCAAGCCTGAGGGGAATATAGTAGACATCATTCCTTTTTATAGTTTTGTATCATTTTTATTTCTATTGGAACAGAGATGATAATGTTGCTTTTCTTTTCCCCATCAAGCACATGCATTCAGTTATACATACAAATACATCTACTGGTTTTTGCCCCCCTTCCCAGATAGCTTTTTCCAGTGTGTTGACTAGCGTTCCCTGTACAGAACAGGTCCTTGTTGATTATCTCTACAGATGCCAGTTTTCATGTAATAATTGCACATGCTGATTCATCCCTGCCCAGTATTTTCCCTCTCCTCACCATAGGTTTCTTTTCTAAGCCTCTGAGTGCATTTCTGTTTGGTCAATTCATGTGTTTCTATCCATTTTTAGATTGTACCCCAGCGTGATATGTATGCTGTTTTTCTCTGTGTAACCTGCTACCCATAATCTGATCATCACCAAGTCCACCTATGTTGCTGAAAGGAGCATTAATTTATTCTATTTCACAGCTGCCCAATATTCCCTTGTATACATGCACCACGTCTTCCTTATGCACTCGTCTGCTGATGGACAGGTCCTGTCTATTGAAAGTAGTGTTGCAGTGACGTTACGGTGCATGCTTCTTTTCCCTTAGGGTTTTGTCGGGTGTCTGTCCAGAGGTGCGACTGCAGATCCTGTGGTAGCATCTACTTCATTTTTTAAGGAACCTCCATAGTGTCCTTCCTAGTGGCTCTTACCAGGTTACATTACCAGCACCCACGGTGCTGGAGAGTTCATTTCTCCACACCTTTCCCAGCATCTACTGCTGTACACTTTTTGACGATGACTGCCCTAATTGGTGCAAGGATGTACTTCATTTTGATTGACATTTCTCTGATAATGAGGGATGTTGACCATCTTTCCAAGTAGTTTACATTTAAAAAAAAATGAGTAAAGTTGAAATGACTTTTCCCCTGAGTGTCTTGAAAGTTGGCCTTTAAGAAAAATATTTTTCAAGTATGACAATTCTTGAGGTTCCCCCCACTTTTTTTCATGAACCTAATAAGCATATGAGTGTGATTCCCCAAAGCACTGACTTTAAGTTGTAGTTTATGAAATAGCCACAAGGTGACAGGAGTCCATCCTCTCTACCTTTGGTAACCAGGGTGAGGGGATGATTAGGGACAGTCCTGCTCTTAGATTGTAAAGGAGGGCAGAATATGCCAGAACACAGACCCAGGGCTGGTCTCATCACTTCCACCCCTTGCCCTTCAATGTGGGAAAAATCCAAACCCCTGCAAAAGTGCTGTGTTGAGTGTGCTATTCTCTATACATGGGGGACTGGAGGTGGGAACCCCAGCACCAGGGGACATGGAGACCAGGTGACTCCTCAAAGTCCTGGCAACCTGAGGGTCCATCATCCTTTGAGTGCACTATGCTTGGCTTTGCTGTTGAAGGGCCCGATGTGATCTGGGGACTGTGGTCCCACATGGAGGGACCAGGCACTGTGGGCCCAAGGGGCTTCCTTTCCTGGCAGATCCTTTCCATCCCCCTCAGTTGAGCTTTTCAACTCAATCTGGTTCAGGCTCTACAGATAGTACCCCCAGCCCTGACCACACAGGCAAGAGGTGACTATAGTAGCTATTATTCCTTTTACTGATATCTTCATTTAATTTTTAGTTTCTAGTGCAGTACAGTTGATTAACAAAGTTGCATTTGTTTTGGCATCGATTCAGTTACAGATAGGAGTACATCTATTTGTTTTTGGACTCTGCTCCCAGATAGCTTCTTCCAGAGTGTTGAGTAGAGTTCCCTGTGTTAGACAGTAGGGCCTTGTTGACTATTTTAGAAATATCAGAAAAGAAAGGGAAGTTCCTCCGTCATGTTCAATTCTTTGTGACCTCCATGGACTGTAGCCTGCCAGGCTCCCCTGTCCATGGGATTTTCCAGGCAAGAATACTGGAGTGGGTTGCCATTTCCTTCTCCAAGGGATCTTCCTGACCTAGGGATCGAACCTGGGTCTCTCGCACTGCAGGCAAACTCTTTATCATCTGAGCCACCAGGGAAGCCCAAGAAATATTACATGTTAATCCTAAAGTGCTAATTTACTTCTCTTCTGCAGATTTCCTCTTTGGTAACCATAAATTTCTAAGTCTCTGAGCATGTTTCTCTGTTGTCAGTTGGGGTATTTCTATCCATCTTTAGATTACACTTCAAACTAATATCATATGGTGTCTATTTTTGTCTGTCTGACCTGGTTCCATAGTATGGGCATCTCCAGTGCCAACACTGGAGATATAGCTGTAGTTCTGGGAAATGACCACTGGGCGGCAGGATTTCTTCCTCCCCACCTCCGGTTTCTCAGGCAGGGAAAGTCCGCGGTTGTAAATGAGTTCAGTGTGCCAGAACACATATCCAGGGCTTCTGTCTCACCATTTTCACCCCCATACCCTTCACCCAGGAACAAATCCCAACACCTACAAAAGCACTGTGATGAGGAAACTGTTGTCTGTAGGCAGGGTGACTCCAAGGAAGGAGGCTGGAGGGCACCAGGAGATGCAGAGACCCAGTGACCCCTCAAAGTCTTGCAACCCACAGGGTCCATCACCTTTGGGTGCACTAGACCTGGCTTTGCTGTCAGATGCCCCGCCTGGGTCTGGCCTGTGAGCCCATGCAGAGGGACCAGGCAGTGCAGGTCTAAGGGTTCCTTTCCTGCCCCATCCTGCTTGCTCCCTCAGCCTTAGGACAGTCCAGCCTTGGGACCCTAGCTGCTCAGGGTCCAGGGATGTCCCACCAGCTCTGTTCACCCAGGTGTGAGGATATACTAGGCATCATTCCTGTTTACATTTTAATTTCTACTGAAATACAGTTGATGAACTTGGGTTTGTTTTCCTTGTCAAGCAGCTAGATTCAGTTATATATAGGGCTATGTGTACTCATTTTCGGCCACTTTTCCCAGATAGCTTATTCCAGGTTGTTGAGTGAATGTAGGTCCTTGTTGAGTACCTCTACAGATATGCTAATCCCAAGGTGCTAATTTATCCCTCTCTTGCACCTTTCTTTAGTAACCAAGAGTTTCTTATGTCTATTTTTGTTTTGTTAATTTGTGTTTTCCTATCCATTGTTTCCACCTCAACCTGGTAACATATGCTATCTTTCTCTGTGTGACCTGTTACCCACAGTACGATCATCTCCAAATCCAGCGGTGTTGTCCCCAGCGGCATTACTTTATGACTGAGCAACATTCATTGCATATGTGTACGACATCCTTATTCACTCATCTGCTAAAAGAGAGTTTGGTGGCTTCCAGGTCTTTGCTATTGGAAGTGTTGCAATGACGCTGGGAGGCATGTACTTTTACCTTTTTGTTTTCTTCAGCACATTCCCAGGTGTGGGATTGTGGATGATATGATAGCTTTGTTTTTTGGAATCTTAATGTGCTATGCTTAGTCATTCAGTTATGTCTGACTCTTTGAGACCCTATGGACTGTAGCCCGCCAGGCTCCTCTGTCCATGGGTATTGTCCAGGCAAGAATACTGGAGTGGGTTGCCATGCCCTCCTCCAGGGGATCTCCAGGGATCTAACCCAGGTCTCTCACATCGCAGGTGGATTCTTTATACCAGCTGAGCTACAAGTGTTTGGGCTAGGAGGGCTCAAAGCCTGCCTGCTCTGGATACCCTTCTCTCCACAAGATGCTGACTGACTGACTTTCAGACAAATGGGGTCACTTCCTACTTCGCAGAGCACTGAGGCTCTAGGTCAGCAGCCAGCCCAGGCAGATTTCTGGAAGGTGAAGTCTGTCCTTCCCAGGTGTGCTGGACATATCCAGCTGCTTCTCTTCTGTGAGTTATCTCCTATCTGTGAAGTCTAACTCCTGGCTACTACCACCTATTGCACAAATCTTCCTTGACTGTTTCCCCTTCCCACCCCTAATGGGCAGTGGTTTTCAGACTATTCCGTTAGAGCTTCCATGTTCCTGAGAAATGGCCAGAGGAGCCACTGCAGTGGGCTTGGGGGTGAATGGGAGAGACTGTGGCTCCACTCAGCCAACCAAAGATGTCCAGCTTTTATCTGTTTTACATAGTGCACTTTTAAGATTTTAATTTAGAAGAATGCATTGCTTTCTAAAACATACTTGGAATAAATAAGCCCACATGTTTCTCTTCTATCTTGTAGATAGTTTACTAATTAAGACTGGTCCAATCTGGATTATCAAGATGTACCTTGTTTAAAAAAAAAAAAAAGCTGAATTTCAGAATCTGTTCTCCATGATACCCCTCTGATTGATGGGTTATACCGGGATATGGACTCTCTCTAGCCCTTGGGACACGCTTGGCTGTTATCTGTAGACCCTGACTGTCTTCTTCAGTTTACTCCAGTGCAACGTCTAAATAAGCTCTTCTTCCATGTGCTTCCTGATGTGGAAAAAGTTAGGAAGCACAAAAGTACTGGAAGCACTAAAATATAGTAACACTTGGGGCTTGGGCTCTGGAATTTTATGTAGTCAGTCATCTTGATTCTCACTAGCTGAGTGGTCCTGGCAAATTGCTTAGCTAAGCCTCAGTTTTCTCATCTGTGAAATGGGGATGACAGCACCATTTCTTAAGAGCTGGTGTGAGGATTAAGAGAGAATATCGTGACATGGCACAGTACCTGGTATGATACTTAGAACGCAGTAAACAGTAGATCTGCTGTTAATAGCCCCACCTTGCACTGAGATTTGCCCTCAACCGTAGAAGTAAATTTTGCCATGGCTTTACTAGTGCCGCACCTTTGATAATGCTTGCGAAAGGGTATAGATGTGAAACACAATAAACAAATATAAACATCAATAACTTTAAAAACTGTGACTATTAACACCTAGTTTATACTCTCTGATGATAAAGGTGAAACAAATACGTATTTGAAGGCTATTAACAGTGCCTCCAGACTGGAAACACTGCTTCAGAAAGAGCAGAATCAAATACTTTTTTCTGAAATTTTTTTAAATGCACATTTTAATTTATATTTTGTTAAAAAAACAAGCATCTTCATGATGGTAGAACAAATCCAAATGAGCCATTATGGTTGGAACACGTCTTAACAAGCTTTCTTCTGAATACCAAGATGACTTCACAGTACTGTCTTCTGATCTAATCATTTATATTTTCCTGTAATATTCTAAATTAGAAGAAAATATATTCCTGTATAACCATATCAGTATTCTCTAACCCAATTTATAAGAAATAATGCTTAACCAAATCCAGAAATCTCTGTGCAGAAATTTTATTCATTTCAGCAAAAGTATTTATGTAAAAGATGTTTCCAATATCTAGTTTGAATATTTTTTATCTTACTATATATTTATCCTTCTACTATTTTATTGAAGTATAGCTGATTTACAGTGTTGTGGTAATTTCTGTTCTACAGTAGAGTACATGCCCATTCTTTTTTCTATATGCTTTCCGGTTGTGGTTTATCACCAAATGTCTCTGTGCTGCACCGTAGGACCTCGTTCATCCACTCCATGTATGAGCGCTTGTATCTGCGGACACAGCACCCCCCGCCCCCCATCTGGCAGCCAGTCTGCTCTCTCTGTCCGTGTCTGGTCTGCAGATAGCCTCATCTGTGTCATATTTTAGATTCCATGCAGAAGTGATCTCACATGGGTGTCTGTCTTTCTCTTTCTCTAACTTACTCCACTTAGTGTAATAATCTCTAGTTGCATCTAGGTTACTGCAAATGGCATTATTTTTTGGTGTGTAGTATTCCAGCGTATGTCTGCACCAGATCTTTATCCATTCATCTGTGGATGGACATTCAGGTTGTGGGATTGCTGGATCATAAGGTAGTTAATTCTATTTTTAGTTTTCTTAGCGGTTTCTGGAAAACCATTACACTGTTTTCCACAGTGTCTATGCCAACTTACATTCTCAACAACCCTGTAGGAGAGCTTCCTTTTCTCCACATCCTCTCCAGCACTTGTTATTTGCAGTTTTTATGACGGCCATTCTGACCACTGAGAGGTGGTACCTCACGGTAATTTTGATTTGCATTTCTCTAATATAATTAGCGATAAGGAACATCTTTTATAAGCTTCTCAGTTTGATTAGGTCCCATTTGTTTCCTTTTCTACTGCCTTGGGACCAAAGAAAACACTGGCACAGTTTATGTCAGAGAATGTTTTGCCTGTGTGCTCTTCTAGGAGTTTCACGATGTTATGTCTTATATTTAAGTCTTTAAAAGCCATTTTGAGTTTATTTCTGTGTATGGTGTGAGGGTGTGTTCTAACTTCATTGATTTACATGCAGCTATCCAACTTTTCCAACACCACTTGAAGAGACTTTTTCCACTGTAGATGAGATTTTCAATTCAATTCAGGTTCAAGGAGTGACAACGTGAGGGGTATTTTTAAAACATATAATATTATCCCCAACCTTAAGACATCTAATCTCACTGTTCTGATTCCAGCTAATAATATGCCCAGCATTTCCACAGGTCAATACAACACCCCAGCTCTGGTAACTGTTCCTCTGTGTCCAAAATTCAAACACAAATAGCATTTCAGAGACTATCTGGATTAATAATAGATCTGCCTCTGACAGTGCTTTAGATGGGAGTTCCTGTCAAGCTGCCCTAGAACAGATGAGCCCCAATCAAGAGAGCTGATAGCAAAGGAGTCTAGTGACAGTACTCCAGCCGAGCTTGTAGAACTCCACCCCGTTCAGAGAGTCATTCAACAGCCCTGCTCTGTCACCTTCTGCTCTGTAGTCTTGAACAAGGTGAACTTTCTGTGCCTTGGTTTCCCCATCTGTGAATGTGCAAGTTTACAGGTGAGTAAATACATCTCAAGAGTTCAGAATAGTTCGTGGTACCTAGGAAGCACTTCAATCCGTGTTGGGGGTTGTCAATATTAGTCATTCCAATGGTGGTGATAGTAGTTACTTTCCTAGACACCCTAATCCAAAAGGCAACCATTAGGCTTTGGGCCCCAGACCTCACTGAGAGGAGGAGACAAGTGCAGGAACTCTTTTTCAGGGTTTGGGGGAACAGTCAGCCCATGCTGGAAGCTGTCAGGTAAGGGGTAGAGCGGGAGACAGATCCTCTTTCCCTGAAACAATCCCTGGCTTCCTTCCTTCCTTCCAAGGGTCTCCCTTACCCTTCAGCACAGAAAAAAACCAACTCTTCCTTGACTTATTTTCCTCTTCTGTACAAATTTTTGCTGCCAATAAGAGCCACCTGGGAAAACCAATAATACAGGTATTTACTACAATAAGTAGTTTATTCCTAGCAGATCACCTCTCTGGTTATTGTCACTCTAGTGATATTCAATAAAATAAAAAGAGTGGTTGAAGCACAGTAGATAAGTTTTTTGTTTTTTTTTAAAGCTTGGACATATGAAGTGAAAGAGAGCATTTTATTTTTTCAGTATTGCCAGGTTCCTACAAGATAATTTAAAAGGTCATACATCTTTTAACCCAGAGATAATGGTGTGTGTTTGTGAGTGTGTAATGTGTGTACACCATATACTAGTAATATGTAATGTGTATCCACTGGTTTGTTTTCTCGGAGAGATCCAAACTGGCTAGAGCTGATAACAGCAAGGGGAATAAAGTTGTTCTAACTTAGGAAAGGGGTTTGCTTCTCCCTCAAGGGCGCGTAAGACATTTCGGTTCTGTCTTACCTGTGTGCTAATCTGAACATTCACTGGCATGCTGATTCACGCTTCCATAGGGATGATGTTCCTTTAAGCGAAGGCATTATCATCATCATAACTGCGACGATTACAGAGGGAAAGAACATCTGTTGTATCAGATGGACTTGGATCGGGACCCTCTCTGCCCTCTGCATCTGAGGAGCCACCAGGGAAAGCTGAGGACTCCTCCGTGTGGACTTCCTGTCACTGGTGTCCTCCTCCTGCTCTTTCTGCAGACTTCCTTCTTTCCTCTCACATTTCAAACAGACGTCATCATTTCACCACCATCCTCCCCTTGGAAAGTCTTCCATTTCTACTTGTGCAGTAGACTTATTTTTTATTCAAATACACAGTGAACAGGTATTATTGTGTCAAGCACTATGCTAGATGTTAAGTCCACTGTGATACACAAGACCAGTGTGGTCACTGCCCTCATGAAACTTACAATCTACTAATTGAGACTTATGTTAATCAAAGGGGCATCCAAGTATTAATTCCAAATTATAAGCACTATGAAGAAATAAAAAGACAAGAAGCTCTCAAGGAGACCAGAGTACCTACTGTGGGTTGGGGTTCTCTTGGGTAATATTTAGGAGTCCTAAAGAATGAAAAAGAACCCACCATGTGAATCACTGTGGGGTACAAAGGAGCCAGCAATGATGTATGGTCCCAGAATACAGAATGAGCTTGTGTGTTTGAGTAACTGCACAAAAACCAGTGTGAATGAGGAAAAGGGGATGAATGGAGGTGAAGCTGGAGAGGCTGGCAGGGGCCAGATGAGGCAAGCTTTTGTGGGCTTTGTTAATGATTTTAGCCTAAGAGCAGTGAGAATCCACCAAAAGTTTTAAGCAAAGGAATGGCATGATCAAATTTATGTCTCAAAGACATTGCTGTGGCTGCTGCATGGAGACCAGAGGTAGGAAAGAGAAGAAGTAAAGAGAAGACTGGATTATGGTAGGAGCCCACGTGAGAAACGAAAGTTTGATAGGAACTGCACTGAGTCTGCAGACTGCCTTAGGTAGTACAGCCCATTTGGATAATGTTGGATCTTTCAATCCAGGGTGATGGTGGCCTCATAGAATGAGTTTAGAAGTTTCCCTTCCTCTGAAATAATAGTTTCAGGAGAGATGTTAATTAACTCTTCTCTAAATGTTTGGTAGAATTCGCCTATGAAACCATCTGGTCCTGGACTTTTGTTTGTTGGGAATTTTTAAATCACAGATTCAATTTTAGTACTTGTCATTGGGCTGTTCTTATTTTTTTTTTTTTTACTTCTTCCTGGTTCAGTCGTGGGAGACTGTACTTTTCTAAGAATATGCCTATTTCTTCTAGGTTGTGGGAGGACTTTTGCAATTTAATCCTTCTCCAGTTTGTGGGTCTCCCACCCGGGTGGTAAGGGATTTGATTATATCGTGAGTGTGCCCCTCCTACCGCTATCTCGTGGTTCCTTCTTATGTCTCTGGATGCAGAATATCCTGTTCTGGTAGATTCCTATCTTTTATCAGTGGCTGTTCAGCAGTTAGTTGTGACCAGCACGTTCACGAAAGGAGGGGAGCTCAAGGTGTCTGCCTTCTTGTCTCCAACCAACCTCAGGTTCCTGCAGAATAAAATAATTTGTGTTTCAACAGTAAAGTTTGAACATCTAGTAGACAATCTTATATTACCTGTTTGAATCTTGGAACTCAGGTTGGCAATGTAATGCCAAAGGAAAGTTGGAGGGTATCCATCCAGGAAGTCAAAGTTTCTGCAAAACTTTCTAACACTTTAAGGCAGAGCCTCATAGAAGGGTCGCTCCTTCCACACCAGCCTGGTCCCACTGCCCACCCCTGTCCCCAGAAAAATGAACCTTTTTAGGTGTCTTTATCCAAATTCTCTGTCTGGTGGTCACTAAGAAATATGTCTTGAGCGACACTGAACTACTGAGGTCACTCCCCTAACTTCTTCCAGAGAATGCAGGCCAGTATTTCTCGAAAGCTGGTTCTCCATTTTCTGAATTACCTGGATGCCTGTTAAAAATGCAGAGGACTTCCGTGGCCCTATCCTACTGGAAGCTCTGGAATTGACCATCGAAGAATCTGTATTTTTCACGGCTGTCCTAGGTGATTTACGCTCTGCCAAATCAGATATCCACACAGGACTGACTGTCAGACCTGATGACACCCCAGGAAGTTAGAAGGGGCCAGGACAAAGGGGTGGATTAGGCCTGGGCTTTGTAACAGCCTTCCTGAACCAGCAAGGAGGGGAAGGGGTGAGGTAGAGGATGGGAACAGAGAGCCGGAGGGGGCGGGGCGGCGGCGGGGTGTCAGCTGCCCTCTTGGCAGTGTGGGTGGGGATGGCAGTGGCTTCGGGCGTCGAGAGCAGGGGGTCCCCGACCCGACCCCCTGCTCTCATTCCCAACGTGGAGGGAGGCGGCGGGACGTGGAAAGCGTGTGCGGCCGGGCCCTAATGCCTGCGCTTCCTGCCCCACAGACGAACCCGGCTCCTGGAGTGCTCCCGCTGCCGCCTCCCCAGGTCTGCCGGAAGTAGGCGTCTCCCTGGAGGACGTCCTCTCTCCATTCTCTCCATCACATCCAGCCCCACCCTCCGACCCTTCCCACCAGACAAGCCCAGACCCAACTTGGGATATCAAAAGGGAACACGACGTTAGGAAACCAAAGGAGCTTTCAGCCGGCAGCCAGAAGAAGCAGCGCCTTGGGGAGCAGAGCGAGCGCTCGGCCAGCCCGCAGAGGGCCGTGCAACCCGGGTTCGAGGAGGCGCCTGGCGGCCAGGGGCAGCCTGAGGCCGGCAGGCCCTCCCCGGAGACCAGGGCGCCTGGGCCCGCAGTGGCCGAAGCGGCGCGGGCCGGCAACAAGGATGGGCTGCAGGCCACGGCGGGCTCCGAGCTCGGCCGGCACGGAGGCCCCGGCGCGGCACCTGCGTTCGTGGGCCCGGGCCGCGGCGGGGGCGCACGGGAGGTCGAGGGCCGGGCGGGGGCGCGGGCGGGGTCCAGGCAGGGCGCGCGGCCCCCCGGGGGCGCCCCTGCGCGCAAGGCTGCTGTGGCGCCTGGGCCGTGGAAGGTGCCAGGCTCCGACAAGCTGCCGGGCGTCCTCAAACCCGGCGCCTCAGCCCCGGGGAGATGAGCCCGCCGCCCCGCCTCAATACCTGCAGGCCATTCTTAGGTTCCGTCTCTTGGCGTTTTAATTTATTTCCACTGTCACATGCGTAAATCCACGAGGCACCAAGGCTTGGGAGCACCGACGTGAAGCCCCACGTGTCCAATAAGCATGGTCCGGACGGTGTCCACAGTGCAGACCTAACTGATCCTAAAGCCCCCTGTTACACAGTGGGGGCTTTGGCAGCTACGGAAGAACCAAAATAACATGAAGAACATCACAGAGAATGCAGTGTAGCTTTAGTAAAAAAAAAAGAAAAAAATTTTCCCCCACTGCATGAAGGATTTGGCTGTCATCCAAACTTTGTTTCAAGAAACTGGACAAGTTAAGAGCAATCACAAACTGGAATATCGCCTTAAAAATCAAACTGCACGGAGCAAGCTGAAACTGAGACAAGATTATATCTTTTAATTGATCTGAAGAGTTGTAAATAAATTGTTCTTGACATATCTAGACAGGGGTTAAAAGGTTTCTTTGAAACATTCAGAACTGTTCGCCCATGACCTGTTTCCACGGCTCACTTGTGGCAACCATCACCAGTCTTAGAAGCAGTGTTCCCTGCACACTTGCAGGGTGAGTTAGAAACCTAGTGAATTCACTGGTGTGATGCCATTTGTACTGCCATTTCTGTAATCACGTTTCTGTACATTTTCAGTGGTAGAAAAAAAGGTTTTAAAAATTGTATTCTAGGCAACAGTTTGCCATAAGTCAGAATTTTGCAGTTTAGCTCATAGATCTTAATCAGTTTTCATCTACAATACAAATTTTATAATTGAAGGACCATAATTTGTTAAATTGAGATTGGCATTGCTGCGGTTCCTTTATGAGAAGGCTTTCCTCTCGCCTCAGGCTCAGAGATAGGAGTTTCTTTGACAGCAGTGTTATATTTCACTCATTTGTTGTCTTTTTAAGATTCCTCTTTCCATTACATTTTCACCTTGACAGAGCAAAGTATTCCTCCTATATTTCTCAGATTACAATGAATCTCTAATATTAAAAAATCAGTATTATATATAGCCCATTTATTTTCATTAAAGAACACGGATCTTTTTAGCATTCCCTTCTGCTTACCTTTCTTATTTTTTTCTCCTTTTATTTCTGTTTGGTTTGCTTTTTTGTCTAGATGTTTATTTTCCTTGTCCATGGTTGATAACCTAGTAAAATTTCAATGCTTGCCTTTCTGCTCTGCCATTTTAATTTTTAATCTTTCTTTTTAAAGTTTTACCTTCAGTTAGTTATCCATGCATTCTTATTTGTAGCTACACATACTAAAAGGCAAATGTTTCAGAGGGCAGTTTCTCTTTTATGTGATGTGAAATAATGAGGCTTCCCATACTCTGCCCCTCACAGGAGTTCAAATGCAAATAAACCTTACCTCCCCTACTTGAAGTCAGAAAGTCAAACAGGGAGATCAGGTCCATCACAAGAGGGCACATGTAAACAGTTTCCTTGGGTTGCCTCTTTCCTTTTCTTTGTAAGTGCAGTATCCTGAGCACCAGCTGTTTAATTCCCACCAGGCAGAGGTATAGTTTAGTTGTTTGACAAGAGGACAATGTAGTTGAAAGCCTCAAGTGAAGAGTCTTGCAGCCTGTAAAAGCAATTTCCAAAAAATGAAACTAAGTCATCATAAACTAAAGCACAAACACATGTAGCAGTTTACAGTACTTTTGGTTTAATCTCAATTAGTCTTTCTCCCCTGGACTAGAAATCCAGTCTATTTTGCCATTAAGTTATTGAATCTGGTTTTGGACAATGCTTCTATAGTGTAGCTGCACGTCCGGGTACTGTATCCTCTGACCTTTATTTTCCATGTGTTACAAAAGGATAAAAAAAAAACTGAGATTACGCTTGCATAAACTCTAATTTGCACAGTTCACAGCTACTACTTGTGCAGTAATTGCTTTATGCGGCTGTAATCCATAACCTGTGAAGACAGCACATCATCTAAACCCCATTCCAAGTAATATTTCTGTGTAGTGTTAGCTGTGAATTTACCCTGTACAGCTGTATCTCTATAAATATAATTACATGTATTAATAGTCACAGAAAGACTGTAAGTGAGCAACTATTTTTATGAAACGCACCACTATGGATAAATTAACTTTTACAGAAATCTTGTTTACTGTATGATATTCTAAAACACTGTCAAATAAAATATATATCCAAAAATATTTTCTTTTTCCAACTATATAGGCTGTGTGTTGTCAACTGAAAAAAAAAAAACAAAAACAAAATTCACAGCATGAGAGTTGTGAGTTAAGTCTTATTTGGGACAAAATGAGGACTATATATAGCCCAGAAGACAGCATTTCAGAGAATCTGAGAAACTGCCACAGAGAGGTGGGGAGAGGTCAGTATTATGTATGATTTTAGTGAAGGGTGGGATGTGCAGTCAAGCACACGTTCTGGTGGAGGCTTGCTGCTAGTCATGAGGAGCAGATGTCACCTTTAATGATTTTAGTGCTTTTCTAGGTATGAGGAGATGCAAGCACTGAGCTCGTAAAATCTCCAGAGAACATCTGACTATCCAAAGGCCTGTTCTGCCAGAGCACAGTGTCCCATTCCTGATCTCTACCCTGACCTCCATTCAGGAGGTGTTGAAGGTCGGTGACTACAGTGGCGAGTGACCTCATCTGTGTAGAGGCAGATGGCACGTGCCCATTTTTAGTTGGCAGGGTTCCCTCATGGTCATAAATGTGTGGACTGGGAGGCACTGTGTGACTATTTTGGCCCATGGTGCTAGGGATCCCTAGGTCAGGTGAGGCTTTCATTGTTAAGCCACTCAGTGTGCTGTTACTGGACTGGGCCTTCTTAACAGGAGTCAAAAGTCTCTGGACAATACCAGTCTTACTAGTCTATTATGGTCCAGGAAAGAAAACTCCCTCTTATTGCTTCTTCCCATATCTAGAGTCATACTAGTGAAATCATTTGTCTCATATATACTTATATATATATTTAGAGGAGAACTATATATCTGGTCAAGTGCTTCCAATCATCATTTTTTCAGAGGTTCAGTCACACATTTGATAACGCAAGAAACAATTTTGTAAAACAGGCAATATACAAATAATATAGCTACCAGTATTGGTAAGGAGCAGCCCAGTACATCCCCAGGCTGTCTTAGTCTGTTTCCCAATCCTGGCACTGTCTGTAAGGCACCCAGCCCAACTTCCTGGTGTCACTAGGCTGGCTCTCCTTGTGTGTGTGTGTGCTCAGTTGCATCTTTTTTTTGTGGCCCCATGGCCTGTAGCCTGCCAGCATTATCCTGTCAAGGATACTGGAGTGGGTTGCGATTTCCTCCTTCAAGTGGACTGTTTACCACTTTCGCCACCTGCAAAGCTCTGGCTATCCACAGTATGGTTTAATTGTACCCAACATAAACTGAAAGTGAAAGTGAAGTCGCTCAGTCATGTCTGACTCTTTGTGACCCCGTGGACTGTAGCCCACCAGGCTCCTCCGTCCATGGGATTCTCCAGGCAAGAATACTGGAGTGGGTCGCCATTTCCTTCTCCAGGGGATCTTCTTGACCCAGGGATCGAACCCAGGTCTCCCGTATTGCAGGCAGAAAGGGAGTCTTTAAACATAAATGGATATAGCCTAGTGTTAACCACATAAATTAGTCTCAAAATTGCGGGAAGCTATATTCTTTGGCTAAAATTTTTTTGTCTTTTGCTCTGACTGAACTTGAAAATGTCTATTTATGGCCAGAGTCAGAGCAGGTATTATTAATTGGCCAGGTGAAGGGATATCACCTAACAATAGTGTCTGAAACAGAACTATAATTTCTTTCTTTTAGAATAAATTTCCTAAGAGCCAACCAAAAGGAGAGGAGAAATCCAAGGTAACACAGAAATACTAGACAGAGGTAATTGGTCACAAACCCAATAACTGGATTCAATTTTAAAACCATCATAGGATCATGCCCATGATAGAAAAACATCTGATTCAAGTGTACAAAGGTCTGAGAAGTCAAGAAAACACAATAAATGATCTTACGGGTCAGGTCCAGCATCTTCAGTCAGCTGTCTACTTCTGATGTTGTCTTTTTCTCATCCTGGTCTGAGTGTAGTCTCTCCTCTGTTTGAGTGTTGTTTTAAGGTGAATTTGAGATCAGCAGTCCTTTCTGTAGACCAGTCCAGTGTAGGAGCCCTTTCTAAGTGGAAATATTAATGCAAGAGTCAATTTCTTTCAATTTTGCAGTGCATGAGCTAGTGCAGAGTACCTGGTAAGGATCTTTCCACCTGTGTGGGAGGTGGTCCTTTAAAAGATGCCATTTCCAGTACACACAATATTGCTTGCAGGCTGTGGGATACTTGATCTTCCTCTAAAGATAGACTGTTAAGATAAGCTTCAGAAACAAACTTAGGGTGTCCTATTAATTATTCAATTAAACTTAATATAACAGCAAGGAACCATCGGAGGAGTGAGTCTTAGTAAATGCAGACCTCAACACAACTAGAATTTAGTACTCACTGAAAAACTCTTTCTACAGTTACTCTCATTTCTACCAAATTCAGCCAAATTAAGACTAATCTGTTTCCAAAGTAAGTCTGATCTCAATAAACTTGGCCTGATGATTTATATAAATATAGTTGCTTGCATAGGCTTTTTTAAAAATAGCTTTGAGGGGACTTCTTTTATAAGGAATCCCTGACTGAACCTGTAAAAGGCCTCTCAGAAATAGCAAAGTCATACCCAAGGGCTTGTCACAGACTGTCTCACAGACTTGGGTGAATTCCTTTCCTTGAGACTCCTGTATCTGTTAGGAGATGCCCTTCCTAATATATCAGACAAAGCTACTTGGAACCTAAGCACTTCCAATCTCTGGAGAGATCAGATAGGTGAGATAAATGTTTCAATTCAGTTTACAAAAGCATAATTTACCAAACACAAGTCATAATCAGGTTGAGGAGGAGGGTTTCCTTATATCTGGAAAACACAGATTAAAACCAGTTACTTTTCAGATAGAAACCATAAAAATTACAGCCAGAGTCATCAGTTCATTCACTCCTATTGTTAACAGTTTTATGAAGCCATTAGGTTTCCTTTTAGAATTCTTTAATTTCTTACCCAGTTCAGCATTATTGTCTGAAAGTCAGAAACCTATATTTGTCCTAATGTTCTTCCCATAAATCTTTTTGAAGAGGAAGCATTTCTGTAAAAGCAATCAGAATAAAACCATAAATGCCAATGGTCAAAAGACATACGGCACTTTTAAAATCTGACTACAATGCAATTGACAAAGAAATTTGGCTACTGCTACAACAAATAACACTTTAATAACTAGAATTATGACTGATAATTTTACCAGAAGTATCAGATTTTAAGAATTCCATGCAACTTCTGGAATATCTATGTTAATAACATTTCCCCTTATAACATAACCTAAGATTGATTACTCATTTGACAATACTTCCCATGAAATTTAACGTACCAAATGAACCTAATTAGTTTAATATCTCTCTCTCAAGTTTTCCAGGGGCCCTCTGAAGCATCCCCAAATTAGCTAGGGGTCAAAAGAACTTCATTAGAATTTGATTTTCGAAGTTTTGTTAAAAAAAAAATTATCAAAAAGTTTTAAAACCCTCAGTCAGACAGGATCATAGGTCACTGCAGAATAACATTCCCTTAACAAAAGTGACTGAAACTCCAATATTTTGGCCACCTGATGCAAAGAGCCGACTCATTGGAAAAGACCCTGATGCTTGGAAAGACTGAGGGCACGAGGACAAGGGGATGACAGAAGAGGAGGAGATAGCTGGAAGGCATCACTGACTCAATGGACATGAGTTTGAGGACATGGTACTCCTTTGAGTATCCAGGAGATACTGAAGGACAGGGAAGCCTGGCGTGCTACAGTCCATGGAGTTGCAAAGAGTAGGGCACAACTTAGCGACTAAGGCAAATACAGATCAGATCACTTAAAAGGCAAAGAAACTTAAAAATATGTTATCAAAGACAGCTCAACATTTTAAGAAAAATGTCTCTTAGAAATAAAAACCAAACTCAAGTCTTGTACCACCTTACTTTTAAAATTCAATTACTCCACTAAATTTATTTTAAACTTAGCCAGTTCTAACCATGCACAAAACTCTTTTGTTGGCAGTGTTAATTTGAAGGAAACAATTACCAGAAGTTGAGTTGATTTTTAAAAACTGCAGTTGTCTTAGATTTTTCAAAATATAAGTTTAATGCCCAAATAGGACTTCTTTGAAAGTTGACTCTAAATGCAGTAAAACTGCAAGGGAAAATAACTGTAGACTTTTTTCACCCTAGTAAACAGAGTTTTCTCATAGACATTCTAGCTGGTATTTGCCTGTCAAGTGACTACATCATTCATGAATTGACACTATGTTTCTGTTGCTTGCTATGCTGATTGATACTGAAACTTTTTTTTTTCCCAAAAAGGTAGGTATCAATCACCAGTAAATTCCATCACATTTTTTTCTTTTAATTCTGGATTTTTTTTCATGCAAAATCCAAGTTTATGCAAAAGCCAAGATTTTGTGAAAAGCAGTGTAAAGGTGCGAAATGAATGGCCAGATAACCTGTTTGCAACATAAAACAATACTTGCACTACAGAGAAGAAAGAGTTCTAGGAAGTAATAGGAATAGGATAATGACAACCGTGCCATCAAGATTACAATCCAAAGAAATAGTTCTCAACCCTAGTCAAGACTTCCCACTGATGTCAACAGGAGGCCTAAAATGCCCAACTGACCATTTTTACTCCAGTAGGCGTTTTCTTTTTCCTTCTAAAGATTTAAACCTACTGTGTATCGCTCAGAAAAGTGAAGAAGCTAATACAAAGTGTGAAATCAAGCATACAAATTGAGATAATTACCATAAATGTATGTCGTTCTTTATGTAGTAACCAGAGAGAGGCCAAGTGCAAGCTGAAAAAAGCAAGATCTATAAAACAATGTATTTAGCTTAAAAAATGAGGTGTCAGTATTAATCATGCACAGCCAATTACATCTTAAAAGGAAAAAAATCATTACAACATCAAAAAAGATCACAGATCAGAGACCAAAGGTCCCAGCGCAGGGACAGGGCAGCACCAGGGCTGAGCAAGTGAGGAGCCTCAAAGGACAAGGCCTTACCATGAATCAAGTTTCCAAGGTCAGGCAGAAAATAAACATGAAGATAGCCAAGGTGGGGACTGGGTGGACCAATAAGCACATCCCTCCTCTAAAGCTGTCATCTGTCACTGGAACTATCTTTCAGTTCCTCATGAGAAGGGTTGGGGGGGTAGGGGGGAGAAAAGAAAACAGAAATCAGCTTTTTATATGAAATTTATGGTTTTTAAAGTTTGACAAGTTTAATTCACATTTTTAAGAAACAATGAACAAGAAGATTCTTATCTTCTACCACAACTAACCACCTGCACACCGAGTCTGGCCCACAGCCTACCAATCTGCAGCCTCTATCTTGGAACAACAGCAAGGCTTTCAGCAGAGAACCCCTTGCTTTCATCAGGATCTGATTCCCCTTCCAAGCAGTGGATCACACACACCCCAGACCTGGTGAAGTGTGTGGCTCCTAGGGGCTGCACGTGCCTGGAATAGTTTCAAGTGTGTACTCCAAGTGCAAGGCACTCTGCCAGACACCTGACCACTGTTCCTGTGGTACAGGTGGGTTTGCTGTGAAGCTGGAGGAACTGAAGCATGCATGAGCCCTCAAGCTCATGTGAAATTTCACATTTTCTTTCTTATTGAGTCTCTCCCAAACTGTGTAAGCTTGGGGCTCCCCTAGAATGAATCTGACCCTGCCCAACTGATATTATTTTTCAGGCCAAACTCACTGCAAAATCAAGTGACCTAACTGCTGAAGAAGTTGGACTAACGAGATTTCTTTTTCAGATAACCATAGCGCCAGACGGGATGCCTACAAAATCTCCAGAGTGCTTTCCAAGTCTTAACACAGTACTGGCACTACATCCAATGATAATGCATGATTCTTCATCATGTCAAGTTTATTTAGGGCACCAATTGAATGTGTAGAGATGACGCTTATGCTTACTGGTGGTAATAGCAGCTGCAGTGTGTAAACATTTGGGAATAAATGATGGAGCAACAATCTCGAACTACACTGACCTCTTGCTGGGCCACACTGGTGGCATATCACCCCGGCAGCCCAGTGATCCAGGAAAGCTTAAGTCTGTCCACCACCCTGGGGGAGGATTGCTGGCAACCGCAGATGAGGGCCGCATCTGTTTTAAAAGATTCTGAGAGTTTCACTGGATCTTTTCTTCTGATGTAACGGTGTCCTAGAGAATGAGTTCACCTGGAAATCTCGTGAAGCAACAAAGTGACCTTTCTTCATTAAGTGGAAGAAAAATTTTCTAAAACCCTCACAAGGTGTGTCTGTGTGAAAGAAGATGTGAACCCCACTGTGCCTTCCTCCTGGGTCAAATGCCTTCACGCCAAGAACACACAGTCCCTGGAGGGCACACAGACTTTCCAGGGCTCACACAAGCAGAGACCTATCTTACTTGGAATCCACTTCCAGAACTTCATCTTCCATTTTTATGCATTTCAAGGCCTGTGGTTTGCCCACTGCCCATTCCCACCTGCCCTACACAAGGACCCTTCACATTATGGAAGAAAGATGGACTTATCATGTAACCTAAATTTGACTCTGTTCATCCCCCTAAAGTGTAAAACCTCTAGGGCATTAAAGTGACAACTGGAGAAGGCAGCCTTTGGGAGTCAGGAGAGCAAAGCAGAGAGCGTCACTTACACGGGCAATGCCTTCCTTCAATTTAAGAGCCCCATAGGGTTCCTATCTAAGAATTAGCACCCACGTTTATCTAAATTTTAAAATAAAGTCAGACTTTTTTTCTGATTAAATGTGTGGCTTGGCTGTTTGTCTGACTTGACCACAAGGACTAGCTTTTCAAGTTAGATTATATAGCAGGTATTTTCCATAAGTTAAATGAGTCAAATCTGCAACTACAAGGTTTAAATAAGATACATTTAAAGCATATATAAAAAAAACATATCCTTGGCAGTATTTAAATTTGTGGAAAAAACATAGATGTCAAGTTAACAATGAAATCAGATCTAGAATTTTTATAAAATTATCTTATGGGCTACATGAAACAAAAGGAGCATGAAGTTAAACCTACTTAACTCAGCTTAACAAACATTTTGAACAGTGTTGCGTACCTACTCTGTATAAAGCATTACAGATGCATAGAACACAGCCCCTGTTCTCAAGTTGCCTATAATCTGGTTAGAAGATCAAGACAGTTAACACAGTGGGAATGTCTGTTTCTACAAAACGCAGAAATGGGTGGAAGCAGTTAGAACTGACCTTGGACAAGAGGTCTATTAGTGGGCTTTGGAGGATGGGTAGGATTTCAAAAGGTAAGGGAGGGATAAGGCATAGAACAGCATGAGGGAAGTCAGAGTTAAGAAAGTTGGAGGTGCGTCAGAGAAACAATGTATTGTTTATTTTGACTGAGACTGACAGAGACAGAGAGGCAGAAGAATAACAGACATAGGGGCAAGCAGATCACAAATGCTATTATGAGCAGTCGAGCGTCATTAGAGCTTTCTGAGCAAAGATGAACTCAGCACTCAGCTCTGGGAGGCGGCCCTGGCAGCCCTGTCCAGGTGCAGTGGAGACAGGAGACGCGCTGGCAGGCACTGACATCCTCTGGTGAGAAATAAGGAGACCTGAGCACCTGTTAAGAGTGCCAAGATATAACCAGGGAATCTGACTCGAGCACACAGTACATATACAATGACCCGTACACATTTTTAAGTTGTTGCTCTTAACAGCTGAGACGTAATGGTTTGCAGTGGTGCTCCGGAATTCTCGTTCAGCAGATGTTTTTCAGTGTCAGTCATGTGACAGGTACTGTGCAGAGGGCCGAGACTACAACTTTAAACCAGATAGGCACTACCCACCTGTCAGAGATGTGCAGGCTTTAAATATCAGGAAGCTAATTCCACAGCTATTTATGTTACTTGCAGATGTAATAAGAGCTACAAAGGAGAAGTGAAGGAGTCAGAGTGGGCAAGCGGGAGGCCCCGTGAGGCCAGGAGGGGTATACCCAGGGCTTCTCCTAAGAAAACAGCCGGGGACTGGTTCAATGTGTGCAGATATCAGGACAGGAACAGTGTGGGGGGTCCAGGCCTCGGGAACAAGGTGACAACTTCCCCCAATTTGACAAGGATGGTCCTGGTTTCGAAACTGTTGAGTGGCCATCCAAGCAACACACTCCCCACCTTGAGTCCTGGGCAAACTGGAGCAGTTCAGCAACCTGAGAAGAAAAGGGCCTGGGGGCCAAGCTCCAAATATGAGACCTGATGGCAGCCTGTCACCTGGGGGCAGAAGATATCAAAAACTGGCCTGCAGAAGGCTGGGGGGCCTGGGCTGAAGATTTCACAGGCCTAACAGGCCCTGGCCAGGATGTGGGCCTCCACGCCAGGCAGCAGCAGGCACTGATGGGTTTCACTGGAAGGACGACTTGACACGACGTGGGTCCCCCTACAGAACCCGGAGCTGAGGTGGAGCCCACCTGTATGCTTCCTGCCTCTCTTCCTTCCCCTCCATCCTCTGCTGGAGGCTGCAGCCCTCACAGGCTGCTGGCCCGGAACTCACCCTCTCCCAGTCCCCAGATGTGTTTCAACTCTTCCAAGAGCTTTCCTGAGCAGGTATCTAATCAGTACACAGATTCACATTCTTATAATCTGCTCTCTTCTCTATCATCAAGGTATGAAAATTCACCTTGGATTTTTACAATTAATCTTCATGGTGCCTCACATACAATAGGCGCTTGGTGAGTATTTAAACATCAGATAATTTAAAAAAAAAACTGGTCTCATGTCTAAATCCACTATAGTTTCCCTTGAATAAAAATGGTTTTCAACATGGTAAATGACCCTGACTAGTCAAAGTGGACAGCTTGCAATTCTTCCCAGGTTTGCTGCTATTTCTACACAATTCTGACAGAAGGGCTTGATGTTATCTGAATAGCAGATGGGATCAAGGCTAGCTTCTGCAACCCACCCAAGTGCTTTATCGAAAACCAGTATCATTTTCCCTTGACTTCCTCCTGTTCCTGCTCAGGCCCAGCTCTGTCCCAAAGCCAGCAGGCCTTGAGAAGACCCAGCTCTGGGTTTATTTCAGGAAGGTAAGGTCAGGACCATACCAACAGTGATAGGGCAGGCCTTCTTGTTCCAGCCTTTCTTCCTCACCACCTGGGGAGAGACTTCCCACTAGCATCCTTGGCTGAATTCAAGCCCGCTGAGTCCAGCTGGTCAAGGCTCCTCAGATGAACTTGGCCTCCCCAATGTGAATGTTCACTGCAAGGAGGCAAAAGGCTCCTGTGGCTTTTGACCTTGGAGCAGGTCTGGACTCCCTCTGCCTCTCTGCCCCAACTCTTCCCAATAACACACACACTCAGATACCATGTATCCCATCTGCCTCCCTGCCCAGGCTTCTGTCACTGGTGTCAAGCAGCCTTTGAGGGACCACACTTTCGGCTGGGCTCCTCCAGCCAACCTCTGCCCTGCAACCTGTACCAGGGCCCTGGCACTCTCCCGCTGGTCCCTTGCTTAAGCCTCTACCTCAGCTCCCTGCTCTGAGACTTCTCAGGGTCAAAGACCCTCATGGTCTGCTCTCCACTAACCTTCCCGCCAGATGAGGCAGATCATTCACAACCCATCCCAAACATTTTCACTCTCTGTTTTTAATCCAAGTCAACAAGTATAAAACCCAGATTTTTTTTTTTTCCTTTAACCACTGCTATTGTCAATGAGCTAATGGTATAAGGCTTTGGCAGGTTTTAAAATGGGCTTCCCTTGTGACTCAGCAGTAAATAATCTGCCTGCAATGCATGAGGCACAGGAGACACGGGGTCCATCCCTGGGTTAGGAAGATCCCCTAAATGGCAACCAGTATTTTCCAGTATTGCTTGGAAAATTCCATGGACAGAGGAGTCTGGCAGGCTAGAGTCCATAGGGGCTGCAAAGAGTCAGACGTGACTGAACATGCAGACACACCCATACCTCTCTGCAAAGGCCTATTTCTCACTCAGGTAACAGATCAGGAGCTGCTGAGTAAAGGAGATTTTTTCTTATTTAAGTGATTCAGAGACAGGTTCCTTTCATTTTATGGCTCCATCACAGAATAAAGGTTTAAGCACCAACAGCGCTGCCATCTCCTGGAAGCTTGTTAAGAATGCAAGATCTCAGACCCTGCCCTGGACCTACTGTGCCTGCCCTGTGCTTTAAGATCTCCAGATACAGGTGACTCAAACACACATGTTTCAGAAGTGCTGCCCCACAACCTCAGAGCCCTCTATATCCAGACAGCTGAAGGGGACAGAGGGCTTTCAAGTGAGCATTTCATTAAAAATCCCAGCCTGCAAATGACAGGTTACTCCCATTCCCAATCCATTGGTCAGAACTAGTCACATGGGTACACTAGACACAAAGGACTGTGGGAAATGCAGTTCCTGACTGGACAGCTATCAGGCAACTACCACACCACACTATGGAACTAGGAAGACGGATTTTGGTAGACAGACATTTCTGACTCAGAGTACTTTTTGTATTTTTTTCCATGAGTAGAAAGAAATGTCTTCCTCTCTCCTAGAAACTGTATTGGAATAAAGTGACAGGGCAATTTCCCCAGCTTTCTTTTGGGTTTTTAAATGGATTTTTGTGGTAAGAATACTTAGATCTACTTCCAACAAGTTTTAAGTAAACAATTCTGTATCATTAACTACAGTCGCCATGCAGCCTCCAATGTGAAGGCGGCCCAGCCTGGTGCTAAGTGGACCAACGTACTGGACAAGAAGATGCCCCCACAAGGCTTCTATCTGCAAGAGTCTGTGACTACACATCAGTGCTGCTTCCCTCCTCACCCTCAGCTCAGAGGGCATCCCTGAATGACCTTATCTTCCGAACACATCTAAGGTATCCAACCAGGGCTCAGCAAACTTTTCCTATCAAGTGTCGCATAATAAATATTATGAGCTATGCAGGCCATTCTGTGACTGCTGCAATCATTCAGCTCTGCCATTCTATCATAAAAGCAGCACAGACAAAACGTAAACTAATTCACATTATATAAACAGTATGGAGAACTGACTATAGTTCATGTTGCAAACTTCACTGAGTATTTACTAAGCTACTTAATGCCTCTTGTCCAAATCGTAAACTCTGTGAGGACAGGAACCATTTCTATCTCCTTCCTTATTATAATCCTTGAACACAGCACCATAAATGTCACATTTAAATGAAAGAATGAATAGTTAAATGAATGTCATACATGGGGAAATTTTCAGATTGGAACAGGTGTAGCAAATGCTCTGAGGTCCATCCTGGCCAAGGGCACTGCCCAGTCAGGGCTGCCATGGACCACAGGATCAGCATAAGGCCAGAGAAAGTCATCGGCAAGGTCATTAATCTTTGGCAATCTGGCCCAAGGCCCCTCCCAGAACAGGCTAGCCTGAGGCTTTCACCTTCTTGTCCAACACATCAGATCGTTCAGCACCAGGATGAACCACCCTCACAAAGGAAGCAAGGCTAGCTGCTAATAGTGCACTGTACACTTGAAATCTGCCAGGAGAAGATCTTAAGCATGTTCTCACCATGACACCTCCTTAGTGAGCAGGTGGCCAAAGGGGAAGAAACACTGCTCTGACAACAGGCACCAGGCCCCGCACCAGGGCACACACGACATGAGTATGCAAGGGAGAAACAAGCAGAACCCTTGAGAGTCCTCAAGAGAACCATCAGAGCCATGGAGAACCATGGAGCTACAGTCATCAAGACTGTGAGGTCCTGGCAAATACACGCAGATCAATGGAACAGGTAAGAGCTCATACACAACCATACATAAGCCTAAATGGCAATTCAAAGAAGACAGAATAGTCTTTTCAAGAAATATATATATATGTTCCTTGATGCATGCCTCACACTGCATAGAATTTAACTCAAAATAGATCACAGACCTAAATGTAAAACCTAAAATCTGATAACTGGACTTGAGTAAAAACTGGAAACATCTGCTATTCAAAAGACCCTATTTTTAAAAAAATGGGAAAAAAGAGAGTCAAAGACTGGTAGAAAATATCTGAAAAACAACAACTTGGTAAAGAAATTATATCCTAAATACATTTTTTAAAATTCTGAAAATTCAACAGCAATTCATCAAAGGCATGAAATATTTGTAAAGACATTTCATCAAAGAAGATATACAGAAGGCAAATAATTACATAAAAATAATGCCCAGCGTTATTCGTCACTAGGGGAAATGCTACTTACAACCACAAAGAGACATCACTACAAACCAACTAAAATGACTAAAATTTTAAAAGTGATATGCATTGGTAGTGGGAGTGCAGAACGAGACAACCACTTCGGAAAACAATATGATAGTTTCTTATACAGTTAAAATGTGCTTGCCATCTGACTCTGAACTCCCACTCTGAGGCAACTATCCAAGTGAAATGAAAATCTATGTTCACACAAAAGCTAGTATGTGAATTTGTATAGTAGCTTTATTTCTTATTCATCTAAAATTGGAAACAACTTGAAAGTCCCTAAACTTGTGACTGGATAAACACGGAGGCACATGCACACACTGGACACACTCAGCGAAAAGGAGACTGGGCAACTCCCTAGCGGCCCAGGGGTTAGGCCTCTGTACATCCACTGCAGGGGGCATTCTGCATGCGCCAACCAAGACTGAAGATCCCGCCTGCTGCAACTAGGACCCAGTGCAGCAAATAAATACACATCTATATAGCACAGGCTAAGGATACATAGTTTCATTTATATGATGCCCTACAGACGTAACTCTGAAGACAAAGGTAAAAGGCCAGAAAAGAGAACAGTGGTGCCAGGGACTCCGGGTGAGGGCCGTGCTGACCACAAACGGCTCCCAGTGCACTCTGAGTGGGGAAACTGGTCTACATCTAGACTGTGGTGACAGTCACGTGACCACACTTGTTTGTCAAAATTCACAGAACTATGTAGTCCATATCCTCAGGTTCCCCATCCACAAATTCAACCAACCTCAGATCTCAGATTCAGGGGAAAAAAATTTTTGACAAAGTTCTAAAACAACAAAACTTGAATTCGAAGCATCCCAGCAACTATTTACACAGCATTTACACTGTATTAGGTATTACAAGAAATCAGAGATGGTTAAAGTACATGAGAGGATTTGCATAGATTATATGTAAATATAAGGAACCTCAGTATCCATGGATTTCGTTCTCTGCAGGCACGGTGTTCCTGCGGATCCTAAAAAAGGTGAATTTTACTGTATTTGAATTCAAAAAGTTATATATGAATAGGATTTCTATTTAGACTTTTAGAAAGAAAATTGATCACTTATGAACCTGAATAAAATTCTACGACTGTAAGTAAAACAAGTCAGACTCTCACTCTTGGCTCACACTCAGCACCCTCTACCCTCTCTCCACACGCACACCTACCTGACTCCACTTCCTTTCACGCTCCCTGTCGCTTCACTCCAGCTACACTGGCTCCCTTGTTCTTCCTGAAATAGTTTCTTTTTCCTTTGCTCACGATGCTCTTCCTGTTGTTTTCTGCATGCCTTCCTCCCTCACTTCCCTCAGGGCCTTAGCTCAAAAGTCAGTATCAGAGACCTCTTTCCTGATCTCTCTCTCTCGGTATTCCTTTTCCTCCTTACTCTGTTTTACTTGTCTCCACAGCACTTCTCAGGTACCTTTTTTGCTTATTTGCATAAGAATGTAAGCTTTATCTGCTGTCATCACTTTGGTCTCCTAAAACAGTTTCTGAAACATTGTTGGTTGCTCAATCGTGTTCGACTCTTTGCGACCCCATGGACTGTAGCCCACCAGGCTCCTCTGTCCATGGAATTCTCCAGGCAAGAATACTGGAGTGGACTGCCATTCCCTTCTCCAGGGGATCTTCAAATGCTCCATAATTACCTGAGTTTTTTGTTTCTTGAAAGAAGCTTCTTTTTTTGAGGTATAATTGACATACAGTATTATATTAGTTTTGGATGTTACAAATACTTGCTAAATGAACAAATAAATGAAAGACTGGATGCAGTGATGGGAGCAGGGATGGAAAGACACAGGGAGGGAGGAAAGGAGACCGAAAGAAAGGAATGGGTGGGTTAGCTGGTGGAGATGACTGGATATCCTCTCAGAATTTGAATTCAAAACATGAAATGAGAATGAGCAACAACTGTAACAGTAAAAACAGAGATATGAACAACTGTCTTACAAAAAGATTAAACACTTAAAATTAGCAGTCACAAATAACTGCAATCTCACAAATAATTAAAATCTCAGTCAGCATGGTCACAAATTTTAACACATGATAAGTAAATGTATCACAGTCTTCTAACTAGCAAGTCTAGCTGCCCGTCTTCCTTACTTCCCCGAGTTTCCCTATACTAACTCTCTTTTGACTAAGGTTCCCCACACTCTCTGGGTGACTGGGGGATGGACTGTTTCCCCTGCTCAGGAAGAGCGCCCTCTGCAGGTTTCATAAGAGACCACCAGCCTCAATGTTGTGTGACAACAGAATTTCCATGTGTCCCCAGGAGACCCCTACAACTTCCTCCTTGCAGCATCAGGATAACTTGCCCCAAATCATCATGCCCCTTAACTTTGCTTTGACCCTCAATGCTTTAACCCTCAAACCCTTATCCCACCCCTTTCTGACACTCCTTTTTCTGATCCCCTTCCCTGAAGCTCTTCCACAGAGCCCTTTGAAAATCATCAGCAAAATGTCCACAGCCTTTATTTCTTCTCTGAACTTTTCTGAATCTTTGTGGTCACTGGAACCTACCTTCCCCTTGGGACTCTGCTTCCCCTGCAGGCTCTCAGGTGGTAGCAGTTTTCTTTTCCACTTCTCTTGTTCCTTGAGGGTTAAGTGTCTTTCTTACATCTCATATGTCACTTTCAGCACCTCTCCATCCTCCTCTATAAAATGTTTAGTCTCTAAACTCATGTCAACTGACTCAATAGTTCATTTCTAATATATGAATTCATTGCTACAAATTTTCTTCTAAGCCTTGCTTTTATTGCATTCCATAATTTTGATGTTATATTTTTATTTACTTGAAAATATTCTTTAAAATTTTTCCCATGGCTTCATTTTGACCCACATTATTTAAAAGTGTCATGTTTAATCTCCAACGATGTTGAGATTTTTCAGCTTTCTTTCTATTACTGATTTCTAGTTTAATTCCATGTGGTTGAGAAGAGCCTTTGTAGGATTTCTACTCTATTGAATTTGTTAAGGTATATTTTATGACCCAGATGTGTTTTAATCATCCATATGAGCATGAAGAGAATGAATATTCTGCTGTTCTGAGGTAGAGGACTGTATAAACATGACCTAGATCCAGTTGATAACAGTGTTGTTCAATTCAACTGTATCCTTACTGACTCCCTGCCAGCTGGATCTGATCTACCTACCTTAAACTCCACGGGCACTCACCACACTCCTCCCTTGCACCTTGCCCCTCTCTGTTTTCCGTGCATTCACTTACCTAAACCACAACCCTGTTCAATCCAGTTTTCTGCATATATATTGCCTGTCTCCACACATACTGACTGTGGTCAGTGAAAGACACCCCAGCATGGTGAATGGTCTCTCCTTAAATTCATAAGCACTAAGATCAGGTGGGACTGGTTTGCTACGAAGTGAACAGACCGACACTCCCCATTCCCCGGAAGGCTCCATTTCTAACCCCATTCTCGTGGGTGACTACTTCCTATCTTCTTATTCCCCCTCAGATGGCTAACACCTCCCTAGTCCTCACTCTCAGCAGCTGTTCTGTTTCTTAGTTCAGTGAGAAAGCAGACGTTTCCATCACCGTGTCTACACTTGTACATGTGCCCACTTACTCTGCCTTCAAGACTTTTACCAGGAATCTGTCTTTCCTTCTAGCAAGTGTCAACTGCTTGACTTCTGCACTGGATTCCCGTTGCTTACTCATAGGTGATTCTCCAGCAATTCTTTTTCCCCTGCAGCATCCATTTGTCCCTCACTTTGATCTTTCTCATCAGCACACAGGCTATTTTGTCTCAAAATGGCAGGCATGTTCCTCGAAAATTTGCATTTGTCTTTTTCCTCTTGGGAAGATGCTCTTCCCCAGGACAGTCACATGACTTTCTTCCTCTCCTCCCAGGTCCTTCCCCAAATGGTACCTCTCAGGGATGCCTTCTCTGGCCCCCCTAAAACTGCAACCCCACTGGGTCTGGATATTCCCTAAGGTGACCTCTAATGAGCCACACCTAGAATCCCTCTCACCTTGGGTAAGAGCAGAACCTGTTATTTGCTTCTAACTAATAAAACAGAGCAAAGGTAATGGGATATCACTTCCCTGATTAGGTTACAATATACAGCAAGGCGATGGGCTGTCACCCCATATTTAGACTATATGATGAAAGACACCATCTTAGGAAACTAGAGCGACAGCTCTTCCTTGCTGACATGAAGAAGTCAGCTGCCATATAGTGAGAGGGCCAGTGGAATTGGGATGCCTCTAGGATCTGAAAGTGGGCTCCAGCAGAGAGCCATCAAAAAGCTGGGGCCTTCAGTTATACAACTGGAAGGAATTAAGTTCTTCCAACAACCTGAATGAGCTTGCAAGAAGATGATTCTCCAGTTAATTCTTCAAATGAGCCTAGGTGGCATGCTGACTGCAGTCCCGTAAGACACTGGGCAGAGGACCCAGTGAAGCCATGTCCAGACTCCTCAAACCAGAGAAACTGTAAGATAACAAACATATGTTGTTTTAACTGGCTAAGTTTGTAGTAATATGCAGAAAAATTGAGAATATATCCCCCAAATCCTCCCAAAGAAGGATTCACTTTTTTGCCCTGGCATTTATAACCATTTAACATTTTCTATTTCACAGATTTACCTTGCTTATAGTCTGCCTCGTCCTCTACTTTGGAATACAAGTTTCACTAAAATAGGGATCCCTGTCCATTTTTTTCCCCATCATTATATTCTCAGTGCCTGGAACACTCTCAGTAAATGTTTGTGGATGGAAGGAATACTGAATAGATGCTAACTCTTGTTACCTGAATAGAGGAATTCACTAAGCTCACATATATCTCAGAAAGGCAAAGGTATGAGAGGAAAGGTGTGTATTGTTTTAAACTTGTTATGGAAATGTTTAAGCACTCTTTCAGAGCCACTGTGATGTGTCTAAGCAACAGCTTCTTACTAGTCTGGCTTGCTCCAGTGGTAAATTACACATTCTGAGAGCAGCACTCTTCAAGACCTTTTGACTTGATTTAAAAATACACTTCACATTATGTCTCAGTATACACATATACCCACATAAATAATTGAAACAAAGCTTTCATAAGATAGTGCTTATCTTTATCACATGCTCTGATGGTTTCCCATTCTATTTCATCCTGCTGCATTTCATTTTTTTAGAAACTAGGTAAGATCCACTGATAGGTCAGACAAACCCTCCAGGCAATTCTCTAGGAAGATCAATTTTCTCAGTTGTCAAGCATCTCCCGGGTGCAGACTGCTACCAGTTATTCCTGGAGAACACAGGGAAGGCACCTCTGTGAGGCCTGGGCAGCAGAGGCATCGCCTCAGCAGACAGAAGAGCTGAGTGGGAGGGCTTGCAGCGAGTGAGCCTGTGCAGGGAACCACAGCTTCTGGCTGCAGCAGAGCCACAGGACAGGCCTGGGGCTGATGCTCATCACCGTTAGTTAAATAAGCGTTCATACACTTCAAAGATTCTAAAATATCATAATACTGTTACAACTAACCTTTAATCACAGTCATCTCTCAGATGTCTAAATGGTCCCTACGTCACTGGCATGTGGTGCTTGAATTTCTTGGTTATACAATATTTTTGAAAACCACCAAAACATTAGCTACTTTACATGGTTCCAAATTGCATAACCTGTGAACTAATGAAAAATTATGGTAAGGCACTTTCCATATTGCAAGAACTAATCAGTGAGCCCAGAAAAATCTCATGTTGATGAAATGCCATTAAGTCATGGCATTAAATGCCACCTGTAGGTAAATCTAGGTGTAATTTGCCTTTTTGCAAGTAGTTTTCTATTTATTTGAATGTGAAATGAATCCCAAGGATGGGAGATGATAGATGCTGCCCCTTCAAAACTGATTTGATTTAAAATGTATTTATCTCTTTTTTTCCTTAAAAAGCATGTGGTTCAAGAAAAATAATTTTTTTCAAATCCCTTAAGTTTTAGCTCAACAGTGCAACCAGAATGAGGAAAATGCCCATGACACCTTCCTCCCCTGCTGCCCCTGCCCTACCACTCTGCCTGAGGGTTGAGGTGGCAGGGTGAGGAAGGGGAGGTGCTCGAAGACAAAGAACTCAGAAGTCAGCAGCAGGCAAGTTATCCCCAGTGCTTCTCCTCGCAGGTCCTCTGCTTTTCAGCCCCCACTTTCCTCACCTTCCCTGTGGGTTGTGCCCCTGTTACTGCAATTCCTTTCTTTGGGTCAGATGGCTCATTTTTCTTCCCTTCTGTTTTCATCCCTGACCTGTCTCATTCCTGTAGGATAATTTCTAACTTTAATGGATTTCTGTTAGGTATATTTTTTGTCACCATGAGGTAGCAACAGCCAAATCCACAACTGGGAAGGACAAAAGACCCAGTTGTTCTACCACAGGAATAGCAAGGCGGGAGAAGTGGAGATAAGGTATGTAGGGGGAAGGGAGGAGGAGCTGTTATAAGAGACTACATTAATAAGATTCAGTCTTGTTTCAAAGTACAGACAAGAGTTCAGTGACTCCCCATCCAGCTTGCCCACCATCCAGCTTCAATATTTATCAATATTTCGCTCTTTTTTGCTTCAATTATTCACTTCAACAGATGTTTGTTTATTCCTTTGTTTTGTGGAGAATTTTAAAACAACTCCCAGAGTTCTTATGATTTCATCCACAAATACTTCAATAGTGTATCTTACAGAAATGCACTTTGGCAAGAAGTGTCCAGCCTTCAGAGAGGGGCTCTCCCAAAAGTATTCCTTTGACTCTAACTGAGGGTTTGCTTTAAGGATATTATTGATATTTAGAAAAACACATTGTACACACAGCCTCAGAGTAAAATTCCTTCCAGAGTTAGCTTAGGAGAACTGCCACAATTTCTGACCCAAACACTGAAAAATTAGTACGCGATCAAATTTCCCTTTATGTATTAATAAGATGTGCTGGGAAGCTTAGAGGCAAACCTGCAGCCCACTATGTCCCATGTCTGCCCTCCATAATATGAAATTGTCTGTTAGCATCATCTCCAGCTCTAGTGAGGCCCTCTCCTTGCTGTTCCTTTGACCTTTCTGATCTACTTCAAATCTTACCTTAGTGTATCCGTATATGTCCCTGTAAGCAGAGGAGCGCTGGTCAATGTTCCACACCCGGTTCTCTGAAAACAATGTACATGTATATTACAAACGTGCTGCTGTAAAAGATGTATAATACACAGTAAACAAATAATAGTAAAATACACAATACTTACTGTAAATTCCAAGCAGCCAATTGATTCTCATAGAATGCTTTAGTTCGTTTTTGTCAAATCCTTTATCCACAGCCAACCTGTGGCTGCAATCAATAAATAAGAATAGTTTAGACATGAATGTTGGCTGATACTTCCATTTACTTTAACAAGGAAGACAAAAGTGAAACAACAAAGATCTATGTCATGTGTCAGAAATCCACTCACTCTTCCCCATGTAAGCAACTTTTTTGCTAAATTTGTTAACTGCTTCCAAACACTGGAGGAGTATTTCCTCAACTTTTTGTGCTATTCAGAATGTAACTGTTGTGGATATGACACACTTTTAGTATTTACTCTGCACTGTTATCATTCTCTTCATCACTATATGAAATTTAGACAATCAATAAAGAAATAAATAAAGAGTTGATTTGTAATGTGTGTCCATTTCCCTGGTGTAAATACTCCCCCCATGGCCAATTCCAAGATACTAACATGAGGCTGTCCAACGTGGATTTAGGAGATGTGCAGTAGGATACCTTTCTGTAGCATTTTCACCATGCAGACACGATGGACATAAATAACCTCAACAGTATAAATAACAGTGGAACATAATTAGAAAGTGATAAATTTGAGTATTTATTACATTTTTAATAATTTATTTAACTGTAAGTTTATATAATTTAATTTTTAATGATGGCTGTGTTTAACAGACAGCTTGCAAGAGTCTTAAAAGTTTAACAATAAATTTCTCATAAGCCAGTACAAGATGACTCTATCATACCACTATCTGTAGGCCACCTAAGATAATTTTGGAATTAGGTGGGGAATGAAAAATGAATAGATCAATACACATGTGGGGGTTGCTCTTCTGGTAAGGTTATGGATTGCAATTATGAAAATCCTCCCCTGAGAATACGAAATTCTGGATTAATTATAATAAACATACTCTTTAAAGTACAGCTGAATTATTTACAATAGCCAAGAGATGGAAACAATTTAAGTGTTCATCAGTGGATGAATGGATAAACCAGACATGTATACATATGCAGTTGAGTATTATTCAGCCATTAAAAAGAAGCGGGACTTGCCTGGACGTCTAGTGATGAACAGTATGCACTTCCACGGCAGGGCACATGGATTCAATCCTTGGTTAGGGAACTAAGATTCTGCCTGCTGCATGGCATGGCTAAAAGAAAACAAGAAGGAAATTCTGTCAGTCTGTGACAATAAGGATGGACCTTGAAGGCATTATGCTAAGTAAAATGAGTCAGGCAGAAAAAGACAAATACTCTTTGATCTCAATGTTATGTGGAATCTAAAAAGAACATAGAAACATAGAGACTATTAGTTGCCAGAGGGAGGGGCTCAGGGTGGGAGAAATGGGTGAAGGTGGTCAAAAGGTACAAACACAAACTTTGACTTATAAATAAGTTCTGGGCATGTGGTGTAAAACATGACTACCGTTAACAATACTGTATTGTATATGTGAAAGATACATAATACAATATTTGTATATTGCTAAGAGAGTGAATCTTAAGGGTTTTCATCACAAGGAAAAAAATCTCTGTAACTATGTAAGGTGCTGGATGTTATTTAAACTTAGCATGGCAATCATTTCACAGTATATGCATATATCAAATTATATTCTGCACCTTAAACTTATACAATATTATATGACAATTATATCACAGTAAAACTTGGAAAAACAAAGTATTGCTGAGCTCAAACGAAAATACGGGTTCAACAGGCAAAATAAGAGCAGTGAGCTAAAACCAGGTCTGTAGACAGTAAATGAAAAATAAAACCAAAAACAAACGAAAAAACAAGACCAAACAAACAAGCTTGGTTTCTCCTGAAGGTCAATGCTTCTATCAACAAAGAACCAGAGACCAACTTGGATCATGCAGAGTGAGGAAGTGAACCTCGGACCCTCACAATGATTCAAGGACTCTCAAGAGGAGTATACCCTTTGTGGGACTTCAGGACAGAAAAATAACTCACCTCCCAGCAGAGGAAACCCAGGCAGAATGTGGATTGTCTCTATCATAATTCCAGGTGGAATTACGTGGGTGCTCTGCTCTCTGCTCCTCACCCTGGAGCTGGTGGGGTCTAGTCCCCTCCACCTGGGAACTCACACCGAGGTCCCAGGCCAGGCAGCAGTCACTTCTGAGGCTTCCAGGACCCCCTCCTCCTGAAGCTATTGCACCTCCCTGGCCTCCCTTCACCCCTGGGCAAAACCAGGATCCGGAGACAGGCTGAGCAGAAACCACTGAGGGACCTGGTCCATTCAGTCTTCAGGGGTCTGTGGGGAAAGGGTGCTATCCTAGAAGGCTTCCTGGAGGAGCGGAGCACTAAAGATGGAAATAACACTCCCTCTGGGTGGAGTTTAGTCCCATCCTAATGACTTATTTTCTTACTAATCCCATGGACACCCCTTCCTACACCTCACGTCATTTGGCAGTGACTCTCCTCTCCTCTAGAACAACCTGTGGCCCCTCGGGCCAGTACAACTACATCCAAAGCCCTGCGTCTCACACAGGTGCCCTGCCATTCATGCTTCTTTACCCCTCCATCTGCTGCAGGCACAGTGTACAGGCAGTTTCATCATGACCACCCGAACCCAGAAAACTGCATGAAGAACTGCTGAAAGAAGCGGCAGGATCATGGGGGGCCATTCCTACAGTCCCACTCGCTTCACTATTTTGCAGCTCACAGTATTTCTATTCCTCAGAAAGAGGAAAAACCACCACAACATTTAAGAGCTTCAGATTTCATTTGCTATTTTTCTATTCTACCCTTCTTCCCTGAGCATCTTTAAGGGCACTACTACTTAAATGGATAAATCCACACAGCGTGAACTGAACTCTGGGAGTGCCAGAGGAATCCATCTAAGCATGCCCAGTGTTTCTGACAGAATGGTCTCTTCTCTTTCCTTATTCTCTCTCCCTCCCCCTTAGGGTCTGTAAAAATAAGTAAAAATTATTTTAAAAAATAAAAATAAATTATAATAGAGTGGTGAAAGTGGTGTCAGGTTACTAACACTTTCTAATGCCTAAGCAGAAGCAAGCACAAATTCTTTGAAGAAACAAAGTAAGTTCCATCAAAAATGATCCCATCAAATATAGAAGGAAATAAAACAACATGGGTGGGAGTCAGGAGAAACAATGCACAGCAGATTTACATCTCTAAGAACCCTAGATGTTAGAATCACTGGAAACAAAATTAGTATGTATAAAATATTTAAAGAGGAAGATATAATCAGAAAAGGGTCAAGAAACAGAGAACCAGAAAGACTTGAAATGATTCATATGAAAATTTTAGAAAGGAAAAATATTAAAACTAAAAATTATGAATGGATTAAACAGTAGATTAGATATACTGTTTAAAAAAAAAGGCAGCAAACTGGAAGATAGATTCAAAGAAATTACCCACAATTTCATAGAGGCATGGAAATAGAAAATAAGAAAGGAGAAATGAAAGAGAGAATGAGGTTCCACAGAAGGAGACTCAAAAGAAATAATAGAGAAAATGTAAATAAATAGCAGTTTGTTTGTTTTGTTTTTAAATTCATGAGATGTTACTATAGGCAAGAAGCACATAGATAAATGAAAAAAAATATCCTCACCTAGATCTGCTAGAGTAAAACCACAAAACAAGAAAAACAGAGATGATTACAAAAGTACCCAGAGAAGAAAGACATCTTGGTCACAAGTAATGTCAATTAGACCAATAGTCAACTTGCCTACAGCTATACAGGAAGACAGGAAAGGGTGGGGAAATCTCTGCTGAGAGAAAATAACTGTCAGCACAGAATTATGTATCCTTTCGAGAAGACAGGTGAAATACCCAAACTGAGGGAGTTTACCACCAACAGGACCTGCACCTAAGGGGAGGGTATCCTACAGAAGAAAAGACAGGACTGAGAAAGTACCTTGAATAAGAAAACTGATAAATCTGTTAGTAAATATAAACAACTAACTATGTAAAATAATAACAACGTCTAATTCTTAGGGGTTAAAAAGACATTAAAATACTCACCAACAGCTTGGAAGTAAGGAGAGGAGATCTAAGTTAAAAGCAGTCAAGTCTCCTTATTTTTATAGTAAAGGAATTAAGATATTGATTACATTTGTACTGATGAGAGTGCATATTAAAGTTTCAAGGACAAACACTAACACTGTAAAAGTAGAGGGTCTAACTTCCCAATCAGTGAAAACGGGGATATGGAATAAGAAAACAAGCAAGGACAGGCAAGCCATTCAAAAGACAGTAAGGCAAGAAAAAGGTGCAGGGCATTTGGATGATGAAATGACAATGGTCACCAGGAGGAAGGCACTGATTTGAGAGAACTCTTCCTGGTAACTCACCAGCAGTGCACCCATCCCTTCGCTCCCTTAAGCCAGACTGTCTCCAAGTTCAGTTGCCACCTGGGTGGGCAGGTGGAAGCAAAGGGTGAGCAGGCAGGTACCTGAAGCCTAGACATACTTTCTCAGAGAGGGAGGTTCCAAACCCATAGCCTTTCAGGATCTCCTGAGCAACCCTGGCTCAGCCTGACTCTTCCTCTCCCAGTTGCCTCCCTGAAGTCTGCTCAGCAGCAGCACAGAAACATGAGGTGTCTGTTTTACAGCGAATGCTCCTTCAGCACAGTTAATGATGAAGTGGATGGGCCTGGACAGAATGGAGTGGCCAGTGGTAATCCCTGTTACACTCCTCATGACTGTGTAAGCTCAGGACTTTCAAGTCATCTCTGCATATTCCTCATCTGTGCAATTGAGGAGGCTGAACTAGACAACTGGCCAGGTCCTTTACAGCTCCAATATCCCTTGATTACGTTGTTCACTAAATATGCATCAGGTACATTCAATTGTAAGCCTCAATTTTTTCTGATTAAAATATTAAAGTCTGCTCTTCGCACACAGCTTTTATAACTTGCAGCTTACATAACATGTCCAGTATGCTCACAAAACATGACAGCAATACTCCCTCTAATAACCTGTATTCAGTTACTGCCTTTCTTAATGTCACTTTTTTAGGACCTCAAGTAAGATGTTTAAAAAATAAAAAGAAGCAAAACAAACAAGCCCCCTTCAGTGACTCTGTTCCCATGATACATGTCTTTTCTCATCTATTCAGGTGCAGCAGGTCTGCAGAGTTGGCTCAGATCTTAAGTCCTCTACTCTGGGGAGCTAATGGGCCTTCATCTGCCTGGATTTAGAAGTCAAGTTCTCCTGACAGTACACTATTCAGAGCTTCAAACGTCCCTTGATAGATAAATTAAATGGTCATTGTCCACTATGATCCCACTTGATTTAGGTGATGTTTTGAAGTGATTAATCACAAGGTATTGCTTCACTAACTGTCCTCATTAAGCTTTCAAGGTTCTGGACTGCAGTCTCTGCTGTGTTTATTCCTGTCCACATCTCTCCCTTGGACAGCTTGAGTGACTATCATTATCATGCAGAAAGTGAAAGTGAAAGTCACTCAGTCGTGTCCCAACTCTTTGCGACCCCATGGACTATAGTCCATGGAATTCTCCAGGCCAGAATACTGGAGTGGGTAGCCCTTCCCTTCTTCAGGGGATCTTCCTAACCAGGGATCGAACCCAGGTCTCCCAAATTGCAGGCGGACTCTTTACCAACTGAGCTAACAGGGAAGCAGAAGATCATGCAGAAGGGACCCCAAAATCCAATGCTCCAAATTATTCTCCTCTTACCTCTCAGGCTCAAATGTGTCCACCTGTTTCACTAGAGTAACAGCTGAGAAACAGAGCAGCCTCTTCCTTGACTTACCACTCAAAGCCCACTCTGCCCCCTTTCATGTGTGCAGGCATTGCACTCAGGTGGACAGTCCAGATGTAGAGTGCTAGACCACGATTCCAGCCTCTTGCCCCATCATCCCCAGTTTCTGTTCTATGTCTGTGAGAGCATTCACTAAGTTCTTGAGGGTGTTCCAAGAATTCCGACCTCAGTCTGACCACTGGTACCTTGAGTAATGTCAGTCAAAGTAGCAAGATCTATGCACCCAGGACCATCAGGAGAACCTTTGCCACACACCACTGCTGTGCCAAGCTCATTTAATTCTTGCAATACTGTCAAGAGGGCTGATATTCAGCTGGTTGGCACGAGTCGGTCCCAACAAGTGATTTACAATCCTCATCCACAACCACTGGTCTGTGCCTGTGCCACACTGGTTGGAAATGTACTAAACACAGCCTGGAGAGAGACAGCACTCCCAGTTTATCAACGAGGAGACTGAAGCTCTGAGCTTCACAGGAAAAGGGGTAGTAGACCACGGTAGAGGTGCGGGAGGCCTCAGAGCTGCAGGGGTGCAGCTTCCTGCTCACGGTTAAGACAGCAGCTCTTTGGCAGCACAGTTCTATAATGTGGTCTGGAGGGTTGTTCCTGGAAGCCCGAGCCATAGGCCATTTCTTCAAACTCTCCTAATTCTATAAAATACCCCCCTTAATAAATGCATTGTGTAATACCCAAATGTCAGAACTAAAACTACAGAATTCTTAAGAGAACCTAGGCATAACCCTCCCTGACCATGATGGTTCCTTAGTAGCAAAACGCACAAGCAAAAAAGAAACAAATAGATAAACTGGACACCACGGGGTCATCAACAGTCAGAGCTTTGGTGACCTTGATTAAGAGCAGTTTTGGAGGAAAGGAAAAGAAGAAAGGTAAAAAGACTTGTACATGGAAATAGCAATGGGCATAGATAGACTGTAACAGATAAGGCAGGGGATGCCGTCAGCAAGACCTGGCAAAAGAAAAGATCTTTCCCTGTGGTACAAGAAAGAATGAAACATCAAATATGGCACAGGTATGTGTATGTGGGCATGAGCATGCTCAGTCGTGTCCAACTCTTTGTGACCCTGTGGATTGTAGCCCAACAGGATCCTCTGTCCATGGGATTTCCCAGGCAAGAATACTGGAGTAGGTTGCCATTTGCTCCTCCAAGGGATCTTCCTGACCCAGGGATCGAACCCATGTCTCCTGCAATGGCAGGCAGATTCTTTACCACTGTGCCACCTGGGAAGCACCAAAGGCACAGGTAGCTATTAACAAAAATGCTTATTTTGAATTTTATTCTGAATTTAACTGTACAACCTTGCCATCAAAAGGAAAGTGGCTCACTACTTAAAACCTCAGTCTGTTATGCACAGAAATAACGAAGTACACAAAAAATATTTACAGTGTTTCTTCCTGATTGAGGCATAACGGACGATTTTAATTCTTTATATTTTTAAATCAGAAAAAAAATTTTAAGAAAATAAATTCAAAGAGTTGTTCAAATTTCATAATACACAACGAGAACAGAAAAAGGTTAGTGTTTCCTCTCTTATCATCTTCCTTCACTTGCTACCCTGCCCAGGTCCTTCCTTTGCTGAAAATTCACAGTAGGCCAAACCTTCAGGGATTAAGTAGTTTCTACAGACTTGGTTCTGCTTAAATCAGGAAAAGAAACCCTCAGACACAAAGTTAAAAGATGTCATTGCACACTTCTCTGGTGGAGGTAAGACAGTGTAAAGGTTAAGAGCAAACCCAGAGATTCTGATCAGGCACTACCCCTTATCTGTGAGTAGCCTAGAGCACATGTAAAATCTTCTTAGCTGTGTTTCCTTGGATGAAATAGGCTAATTCTATAAAGGTATTCTGAGATAAAACGAGCTAATGCTCATAGCTGGGTTATGAGTTTGACAACTTTCAAAGGGCAGCAAAACCTCTGAATGTTAGAGTATCTATGCACAGTGACAGAGTACCAGAACTTAAAGAGTTTTAACAACATCCTGTGCTGACCTTACTTGAACTACACAAGACTCATCAAGCCTGTCACATGTTACTCCCCGCCTGCTCTCTCCCTAATGTCCACATCTCTTTAACTATCCAAACGTGACAGCAGATTCAATGATCAACATCTGGAATGAGGCTAGGGAGCTGAAATCACAGACTTTAAGATGACTCAAGATTTTAAACCTTGCTGTTTAAACAACTACTCAAATTTTAAAAATTCAAGCAATCCAGAGAAACAAAAGAGAATTTTTAAAATATATATATATATTAGCAAATGAGCTCAGCAAACCATAGCCTGGAGACCTGCAAAACCCATGCCAAATGAGACAGGGACTCCCCACCAAATGACAGTTCAGGGGAGACTAAAGCATGGAAAGAAGTCATCCCAGGGAGGAGCAAGTTCAACTTCTTCACTTCACAGAAAGATCTGGGGTGTCTCCATCCAGCTACACATGGCTTCTCTTCCACTGTCGACCCACATGGACGAGCAGCACTACTGTTACCGGGTGGTCACACCTCAGCCATGCAGGAAGCCTCCCGCCAGAGTCACTCTGGCTCCTCTGACTCCCGACAGTGGAAGTTTCTCGAGTTTATCAAAAGCAGCTAATGTGGAAGGGCAAGAATGTAACAGCAAGCCCCCTAGATTTTCATGAACCGAGCTTATCAACTGAAATGCAAAGAACAATTCCTACAGGAACTTTCAAGGATAGAAAAGAAACTAGGGCTTCTGTGTCCCAAAGTTCTTCAGAAAAGCTCTGTTCTTTATTCAAGGGCCTCCACTAGGCAGCTCCACACTACTCTTCTCATCTTATTCCAAAGGACTCTCTTCCTGAATAAATACTACTGGAATCTCCCAGACACTTAGCCCATTCTCCCCACTCCCCTGAAGTGCCTCTGTCCTATCCATTTCCACCTGTCAAAATCTCACTTATCCTTGAAAACCTAGTTTAAACCACTGTTCTCCATGGATTTATCCCTGATTACCGTGACAGGAAGCAGTGACTTTCCTTTGAAACTCAAACAGAACCACTAGGTAAACATCTCCCACAGTCATCTGATGAAGAAAACATATGACAAGTGGCATGATTCTTAAATACTGAAGGCCCTGAAGAGTAGGAGCTGTTTTTGTGTTAATGTCCTTCCTCAGTACCAGGCAGTGAAGGGGCTTCATGATGAACAAATGAATGAATGAAGAAATAGAAGAAAGAAAAATTAGACCTTCATGTTTCATCTCCTCAGCTCAAGAGATAATCAACCCCATCAAATGAGATATCTCTTTTAAAAAAAAAAGATTTATTTATTTATTTTTGGCTATGCTGGGTCTTCACTGCAACACGTGGGCTTTCCTTAGTTGTGGAGAGCGGGGGCTACTCTAGTTGTGGTGCTCAGGTTCAGACTTCTTATTGCAGTTGCGTCTCTTGCTGCAGAGCACAGGGCCTAAGGCACACAGGCTTCAGCAGTTGCGGCCTGTGGGCTCAGTAGTTGTGGTGCACGGCTTAGGTGCTCTGCAGCATGTGGGATCTTCCCAGAGCAGAGATCGAACCTGCGTCGCCTGCATTGGCAGGCAAATTCTCAACCACTGGACTACCAGGGAAGTTCTGTAACTTTTGCCTTGTTTTGTGTTTGTGCCTGTGCTCAGTCATGTCCAACTCTTTGCAACCCCATGGACTGTAGCCCAACAGGCTCCTGTATCCATGGAATTTTCCAGGCAAGAATACTGGAGTGGATTGCCATTTCCTTCTCCAAGGGACCTTCTTGACCCAGAGACTGAACCCGCATCTTCCATCTCCTTCACTGGCAGGCAGAATCCTTACCACTGGGCCACTGGGAAGCCCAACTCTCCTCTTGATGACAATTTAAACCTAGGAGCAGCTCAGACAACATACTGATGGATTAGAGAGATGATCATCAAAAATGTGAAGCACATTTGTCATCAATACTATTACAAAGTACAACTGATTTTATTACTTGTTTTTCCCCTTACTTTTCAATAATGAAATAAACCCCAGTCCCAGCAAATCACAAATCTCTATTCTTAAAGTACACTTGGATTTTACTAATTTACTTTGCTTATACATAATTCAAAGGGGGATTTTATTTCAGTGCTTTATTTGTGGCTTCTAGTTATTACTCCTTCTGGAAAAGGTCCTTCATGTATATTAGATGTAAAGCTCCACTAGAAGTTTTTGAGGTGTGTTTTTAACTTCATTTTCTTTAGCCTGTAAAGTGGAAGAATGAGTTTGGGTGTTTCATGGTGGCATTCAATTTCTAGGACTGTACAAACCCTAGTGAGGACTGGTGGCAGGATGAGGAATGAGATGTTGAAGTACCAGAATATGGGCTTATGGTTTCTCGGAAAAGGTCTTGTTTGAGCCAAAGTCTCTAATTGCAGAGAAAAATGCCTTATTCAGAGTCAAACAGGCACCTTCTCTGAAGTGCCAGGAACTATATTCCCCAGAGCCTGAATAAGCATGGTTTAAAACAAAAGAAAGAAAGAAATCCATCTTACCCCAGCTCTGTGATAGAGGGAACTCTCTATACTGTGGGGAACGTCAACAAAAATCTCAGAGATTTAACAGATAAGCACTGTATCTTGAAACCTCCTAGCAGGGCCAACAAAACAGCTGCCCTGTGCATCTCAGCTCCCTAGGCTGCCCCCTATCAAGTGGGGTCTAACTAGTGTGTTGCCTGAGTTTCCTGCACCTCTGTGGGAGCAGAGATAACCTATAAGATGCTGAGATAACCTATAAGATGCTGAGATAAAACCTGATTTTAAAAATAGTATTTAATTGCATGCCTGGGGCATTGGGAAGGGTTTATAGACAGAAGGGACAAGGGTAAAAAGGCAGATGGTTAGACTTACTATCTACCAGGTAGGCCAACTCCTCCAGAAGAGTTTTCTAAGCTGCCAGGAGACCTGACAATGCTTCAGGTCCTTGCTTTCTGCCCTATTCAGCAGTGCCCTGACGGCCACCGCTATGCTTAGGCCCTTATCTCCCGCTTTCCTGAGCTGATACAGACCTGACCTTGACAGAGATCAGGGAGTTAGACAAAACAACAATCTCAGTCTGAACGGTCCAGGAACCCAGAATCTAAGGTCCTATGGGCCTATCTGATGCCTAAAGTCCTTGGTATCATGACCGTTACTCAGTCCTAACCTTCTTTCACAGGGAGGTTGACCCTAGGCCTGCTTTTGCTGCTCAACGATGATCTCTGGCTAGACCACAGCATCAAAGACTAAAAGGGGTGTGGATATCATTAAGTCCAATAGCAGAGATGAGGAAACCGAGGCTTCCAAAGACCAAGCCCCTACCTCCTGCCCTCTGCCTCCTGAAAGGCAGAGTGTGAATGCGCCACCTCAGTGGGAGTGTGCACGCTCTGGCTCTAACCTGCGTGATCACTGGCTGTGAATCAGTCCAAACGTGAATGCATTAAAATGTAAGGGTTTTACTATCCTCAAAATAGAAACCAATTTCTCTCCTGACATTTTCCATCTACCGTTCTCCTTGCTGAGCTTTTTCTTAGCGTTCTGCTAGCAAAGTCTCTAGCTGAAATAACTCTGCCTGTTATACTCTTGAGGGAAGTATCGTAACTGCCTGGGGTTAGCTGATTAGTATTAGCCAAAATCTGAGGCTCTTCTATAACTAGTTCTTTAAAAGGTGGGGATGGGGGAAATCTGGTATTATCCCAAGGATTTGTTAGGAACAAGTGCACAAGACAGAAGGAATGACAAAACGGCATTTCTGTTTACAAACCCTTTGAACACTGTAAGACCCAGCCAGTCCTCCCAGTGATGCCTGTCTCAATCTGCCTGATGACTGAGCCCTTGTATTATTTAATCAATTCAAGAAATATAAACTAGCTTCATTTCATTAGTACTTAAAATGCTATGATTACCCGTGAATGGTTGTATTTGTGTTGTATAAAGTGGAACATATATTTTAATTGTGATTAATTCTCTCAAACTGGTTGACTAATGTCTTTAAGTATTACTGTGAGCAAACAAACACAAAGGATGTAAAAAGAGACCTCATCAAACATAGAAGGCTATACCATCTTCGACTGATTTCAAGACTCACATTTTCACATTTAACATCTCTCAATCTATGACAGTGCTTTTTCTTAGTAATACACAGAATAATGATATATTTTACAATAGATGGCATCTTAGATTCAATAAAACACTGAACATCAGATTGCTAAGAAGAAATTACTGGGTGACTTATGATTTTGGAAGAAATAGAATGTAGCCATTTCCTTATCCTAACATTTGCATGTGGAAAATAAGAGTATACATAATGTATATGAAGTAATGAAAATTGCAAAGGTTATGTTTTCTTTGCTCCAATCCACTGAGGCCCACATTATATTTAGTAAGACCAGATGCTCATAGACTTCTACCATATCTTACATGCTTTACTCTATTAGAGAAATACACTGATTTGGTGACTGGTAACTTTTTCAATGACAGTTTTATTGAGAGAAAAGTAAAATATCAAAATTAATTTATACACATAAGAATATACAAAAAAGTGAGAACTTCCATTATAGAATTAGGAAGTTCAGTAGAGTTGCTTTCTCTTTTCTCATTAAAACAAACAAACCCAAAAAAATCTGATACATTTTGAACACTAGCAATGACAGTCTGCCCTGTTAATAGCACGTCCTATGAATAACAGACCTAAGCCTCCCAAAGCTGACAAAGGTCATCCTGAGAATCTGAAAGATAGAAGCATCATCTCACACGCTAGTAAAGTAATACTCAAAATTCTCCAAGCCAGGCTTCAGCAATAAGTGAACCATGAACTTCCTGATGTTCAAGCTGGGTTTAGAAAAGGCAGAGGAACCAGAGATCAAATTGCCAACATCCGCTGGATCATGGAAAAAGGAAGAGAATTCCAGAAAGACATCTACTTCTGCTTTATTGACTATGCCAAAGCCTTTGACTGTGTGGATCACAATAAACTGTGGAAAATTCTTCAAGAGATGGAAACTACAGACCACTTGACCTGCCTCTTGCGAAACCTGTATGCAGGTCAGGAAGCAACAGTTAGAACTGGACATGGAACAACAGACTGGTTCCAAATAGGAAAAGGAGTATGTAAAGGCTGTATATTGTCACCCTGCTTATTTAACTTATATGCAGAGTACATCATGAGAAACGCTGGGCTGGAAGAAGCACAAGCTGGAATCAAGATTGCTGGGAGAAATATCAATAACCTCAGATATGCAGATGACACCACCCTTATGGCAGAAAGTGAAGAGGAACTAAAAAGCCTCTTGATGAAAGTGAAAGAGGAGAGTGAAAAAGCTGGCTTAAAGCTCAACATTCAGAAAACGAAAATCATGGCATCTGTTGTCATCACTTCAGGGGAAATAGATGGGGAAACAGTGGAAAGAGCATCAGACTTTATCTTTTTGGGCTCCAAAATCACTGCAGATGGTGACTGCAGCCATGAAATTAAAAGACGCTTACTCCTTGGAAGACAAGTTATGACAAACCTAGATAGCATATTCAAAAGCAGAGATATTACTTGGCCAACAAAGGTCTGTCTAGTCAAGGCTATGGTTTTTCCAGTGGTCATGTATAGATGTGAGAGCTGGATGGTGAAGAAAGCTGAGCACCGAAGAATTGATGCTTTTGAACTGTGGTGTTGGAGAAGACTCTTGAGAGTCCCTTGAACTGCAAGGAGATCCAACCAGTCCTTTCTGAAGGAGATCAGCCCTGGGATTTCTTTGGAAGGAATGACGCTTAAGCTGAAACTCCAGTACTTTGGCCACCTCATGTGAAGAGTTGACTCATTGGAAGACTCTGATGCTGGGAGGGATTGGGGGCAGGAGGAGAAGGGGACGACAGAGGATGAGATGGCTGGATGGCATCACTGACTCGATGGACGTGAGTTTGAGTGAATTCACCAGTTTGAGCTGGTGATGGACAGGGAGGCCTGGTGTGCTGCAATTCATGGGGTCGCAAAGAGTAGGACACAACTGAGCGACTGAACTGAACTGAACTGAAGCTGTTTCTAGTTGTGCAGTGTTAACTGAAGCATAATAAAGACAATTTATAGTTAGTTGGTTTAGAGATGAGCAACAGATAGTTTCTGGTTTTACTAACAGATTTGATGGGAAACTTAAAGAATGGGGTTTTGGGTCTGATAAAAACTGCTGGAAGGGGACTGAATTTATTTTGTAAATATGATTTGGCATTAATGAGAACTGTCACTTATTAAGCAATTTCCATTGCCAACATTTGACCCCATCTTATTTCTGGTAAGCTTTCAAAAATAAACTATCCAACTATTTCTACATGAGAAAATCATCTGAGGGGTAAGTTCTTCCTCAAGATCTCATCACTGTTGGCTGAGAGCCAGGACTCGCATCAAGCCTACCACCTTGTAGACCCATTCTCAGTCTTAACCTGGGCCTGGAGCTACCAGATAGTAGTCAGGTATCTCTGAGGCTTCTAATTGTGACTTTGTTCTTTAACAAGTAGTCTGTGAGTCAGAAGGAGCAGTTCCCAGAGACTGGGTCAGAGATTTGACACGACGACACTGCACTCTTCACCAATGGGTTTGTGTGTGTGGTCAGACAACTGAGCTTACTCAGAAGAGATGAGCCAGTGGTCCTGCTGACATGCTGTGAGTATAGACCAGGTAGATGCTTGAAGGGGAGGCTTGGGGGTGAAGGCCTGCTCTCAGGGCACTGTGCCTATGTCTCTCCCTCCCCACTTAAAGCGATATATATGCTCCCTCTCCACTGCAGAGCTTACTGTCAGAAGTTGGGGGAAATGTCTCTTCTTTGCAACACAGTCATAAATCTTGGCAACTGCAGACCGGAACATAAGCTTCAAAACTTCCTCTGGGTTTGTCCTAAGAGGCCTTATGGTGCTTGTCAGACAGCTCTCCGGCAGCCCTAATGGCACAACAAAGGGTCCTGAGGTGGGTACACATGCCAAACCACACTGGGACTCCCCAGAATTAGGGCAGAATCAGAGTGCCCACACAGAGGTTCAAGCCAGAGTTTCCTGAGTGTCAGTGGGTGTCATTCAGTAGGTGTATCCTGCTTAAACATAATTTGGTTTTTAAGAACTTTCCCAATTCAGCACAGATGCAATTTTTAACAATTATTTTTGTTTAAAAAAAAAAAAGTCATCTCATTAACATAGCAAAGATACCCTTATGGCTCTCAGTTCAGTTCAATTCAGTCACTCAGTTGTGTCCGACTCTTTGCGACTCCATGAACTGCAGCACACCAGGCCTCCCTGTCCATCACCAACTCCTGCAGTTTACCCAAACCCATGTTCATTGAGTCAGTGATGCCATCCAATCATCTTACCCTCTGTTGTCCCCTTCTCCTCCTGCCCTCAATCTTTCCCAACATCAGGGTCTTTTCCAATGAGTCAGCTCTTCACATCAGGTGGCCGAAGTATTGGAGTTTCAGCTACAACATGAGTCCTTCCAATGAACACCCAGGACTGATCTCCTTTAGGATGGACTGGTTGGATCTCCTTGCAGTCCAAGGGACTCTCAAGAGTCTTCTCCAACACCACACTTCAAAACCATCAATTCTTCGGCACTCAGCCTTCTTCACAGTCCAACTCTCACATCCATACATGACTACTGGAAAAACCATAGCCTTGACTAGACAGACCTTTGTTGACAAAGTAATGTCTCTGCTTTTTAATATGCTATCTAGGTTGGTTAAAACTTTCCTTCCAAGGAGTAAACATCTTAATTTCATGGCTGCAATCACCATCCGCAGTGATTTTGGAGCCCCCCAAAATTAAGTCAGCCACTGTTTCCCCAGTGGCTCTCAATACCTAAGAAACTCCAAAGGTTTAAGAGCTATGTGCTACGGGGCTTCCCTATAAAGCGGCTAGGACTCCATGTTCCAAACACAGGGGCCCCAGTTTGATCCCTGGTCAGGGAACTAGATCCACATGCCCCAACTAAAGGATCCTGTGTACCACAACTAAGACCCAGCACAACCAAATAAATAATTCTTTTTTTTTTTTGAGTTTCAATATTTTATTAAAATAGCACATTTAACCACTGTTAACCAAGAATATTAATTTTGTCCCACCCACCCCAACCCCATATGCAGCACGACACAGTAGTGATTTCAAATATCCTTGATCGTCATAATGAACAGAAACATTTCAAAGTCAAGTTTGCAACTAAAAACTAGACCTTGGAAAAATTCTGCATTAGAAGAAACATCACAAGGCTCTAGAGCAGAATTCTTTTCTCTGCCTGAGAATTAATGCAGTATGCCACCCACCTGACATTACTGCCGGTCTGCTTTTTCTCCTCTATGCATAGAATAACGTCTCATTTATAAGTACCCACTTCATAAATAAATCGGCATTTTCACCTCATTTAATGTTCCTTTTCAGCTTCACAAAGAAACCAGTAAATAAAACTGTCGACGACAGTCCACGACATAGGCTCTCACAGCAAGATAAAAAACTTGAAAATATGCAGAGATGCATCAATGCTATTTTACATAAAAAGATTTTAGAAAGTGCAAGGCAAAATCTGCAGTTTTTTTAGGGGAGTTTTTAGGCACATCCATTTCTTAAAGCAAGTTTCAGTATGAATTCCAGTTTTTTTCTTCATGACACCTGTTTTAGTTAGTCTTTCTTTAAAAAAAAAATACATCCTGTCAAGTGTGAAACAGGGCATCTATGGTCCCGAAAGGCGAGGTTTTCAGTTATGGCGAGTCTGTCCTTTTTATATCCTTGCCGACTTTGGTTTGGGGATGTACTGGTTATTTGCCTGGTACTCAAGTTCTTTCCAGAAGTAGTGGATGGCTTTGTTTAACCCTTCCTCCAGCAGGACCACTGGCTCCCACCCCAGCATCAGCTTTGCTTTCTTGATGTCTGGTTTCCTTTTCTGGGGGTCATCCTGGGCTTCAGAAGGAAACTGAATTTCACTCCCACTGCCAACAAGGTTTTTGATGAGCTGAGCAAATTCTAGGATGGTGTGTTCTTCTGGGTTCCCCAGGTTGACGGGGCTGCTGACATTGCTGTTCATGAGTGCCACAAGGCCATTCACCAGGTCACGTACTGGAAGGCCCTCGTCTGCGATCCAGATCCGTACACTGTAAGCGGCTCCCCCTGCAGAGCCTGCAGGATGAAGTTGCTGACCACCTGGCCATCATTCATGTGCATTTGGGGCCCGAAGGTGTTGAAGATCCTGGCCACACGCACTTCCACACCCTCCTGCTTCATGTAGCCATAGCACATGGTCTCGGCGACTCGCTTCCTTTCATCATAGCAGGCTCAGGGTCCTATGGGATTCACGTGGCCCCAGTAATCCTCGGTTTGTGGGTGGACTTCAGGGTCTCCATACACCTCTGAGGTGGAGGCCAGGAATAGACAGGCTCCAACTCGCTTTGCCAGCCCCAGCATGTTCAGGGTCCTGATGGTGTTGGTCTTCAGTGTCTTGATGGGGTTGTACATGTAGTTGGGAGGCGAGGCAGGAGAGGCCAGGTGGTAGATCTGGTCCACTTCGATGTACAGTGGCTCCACCATGTCGTGGTTGATCAGCTCAAAGTTCTCGTGGCCAATCCAGTGCTCCACGTTCCTCTTCCTGCCAGTGAAGAAGTTGTCCACCACGGTCACTTCATGACCGTCCATCATGAGTTTGTCTGTGAGGTGGGAACCCACAAAGCCTGCGCCCCCGGTTACCAAAATTCTTTTACGGTCCTTTTCTGATAAAAATTTTACTGGCAGGTATTTCTGGGTGAAGCTCTTTTCCAAATCTCTGATTTTCTCCCTTAGTGGTTCAATGATCTCTTCAATCCTGCTCTCAATTCTGAGCTCCCCGTTTTCCTGGATGGACCTCATGTTAATCAAGTTGCCCCAAACAGAGGCCACGCAGGCAAGCAGCGCGATGCCCAGCAGCAGCTTCATCCTCCTGCGGCTGACAGCGGACGCTAGGCGAAGCAGTGCCTGGCTCAGCATCCTGCTGCGGCCGCCCGACTCCGAGCGCGGGGGGCGGGGGCGGCCCGGAGGCCTAAATAATTTTTTTATAGACCTATGTACTGGATGAAGACCAAACATACGTTTCTTATTATAAATCACCATATCAAACCATCTAAAACATGCCTTTGTAAAACTTACTTTAGCTGTTTGAGGACCTGATATTGACAGACTCAGTGTGAACTAATAATGGACGAAAGAGAAAAGGCAGTCAGGAAGAAGGGCAGTCAGGGCCACCCGGTGAGAGACTGAATATACAAAGAGACAACTACCAAACCGGGTATAAAAACAGAACTCTGACCCACAACTTGCAGCAATTTGCCCAGGAAACCAACCCTCTTATACTGTATACAATAATCAGCCCAGGAAGTCTCCTTGCAGGAGACTGGATTGCTATCTCTAATAATATCCAAGAAGCCAAACAATAACTTCTATAATAACTTGCTCAAAGTGACAAGGACTTGACTAACAACTGATAGCTTCTCTAATTTGTATCCTCACTTCCAATTTAGGACCAGTCAGAGAAAGCTAAATACATACACCATAAAATACCCTGTTTTAGGCTTCTAGTTAGACCACCTATGGCTTCCTCATGCAAACAGCTTCCAGTCACAGCACAACCAAGGCCTTCCCTTTTTTCCAGTATAAAGCTATCCCACTTTTCTACTTGTCTTTGAGTCTCCACTAAAATGCAAGTGACAGTGGTTGACCCCCTTGCTATATCAAAGATCTGAATAGCCTTTACTTGTTCTTTATAGTATTTTTTAATGTGAAAGTGGTATGTGCTCATTGCAAAAACACTTGGACAGTAAAGAAATTACTATCACCCATATTTTCATCTTCAGAGACAACTTCCAATAACTTTTTGAAGCATTTCTTCCAGCAACCTACCCATTTAAACACAAGTGAATGCCAGATTCTTGTCTCTTATTGAACTGTGAGTATGGCTGGATCTTATGGAAGATCAAGGCCTTATATTTAATTCCAAATGTAAATTTCTTTGCTTGAATATTCTAGAATATAATAACCACCTGGTGTGTTCCTTTTCATTGTTATAGTACCAATCTAAATATAACATGTAGGTGATAAGCTACATTCTGAAACATAACTAAAATGACACTGTTAATCTTATTTTTTGTTGTTGTTGTTCAGTTGCTCACTCGTGTTCAACTCTTTGTGACCCTGTGGATCTTATTTGTATGAGTGCACAAATTCAGACTCTACATTTTTGTTCAGTTCTCTTAGGCTCAAAAACATAGGAATGAGATTCTAAAGTGGATTGGTAGAGAGAGCTTTTTACTAAAGGCTGCCGCTTCAGAAAAAACAGAATGTATTATATAATAAACATTCTGGCACTGTGCATAATCCTTCACCTATGTGTTCACTCTGTGTGTTTGCACTCCCAAAGAGGCTCGAGGTGATTACTCAACTAAACATTAAATCTGATGAGGATTCTGTATTAAGATATCATCCTCTTTGCCTTTTGATTGATCTGTACACTTTTAATACCAATTCTGACTATACATGTCTGTTACACATCAGGGTTAAAGAAAATATTCAAGTAGAAAAGATTTAGACTTGAAAAGAAGCATGAATGTGTTGGTCTAAGAAGGAAAATCACTGAGTAGGAATGCTCTGGGTGCACCTGACTCTTGTCGATGTAACAAAAGTTAGTAAAAGGCTTTAGAGCAAAGATGATTTCTAAAGCGTGCAGATGAACTACCTAAAAAGCAATAGGCAAAGAGGAAACTGTTCCTAAGAAGAGAATTAGGGTACCCAGAAGAAAATGCCAAATTCTCAACAATGCTGTAATAGCCACATGATTGTATTTCTTTTTAACTCATAAACACCTAATAGGCACAGTCTGCTTCACTTCACGACACTTTGAAGATGCAGGCTGCAGTCTGCCCAGCAGTCACTGAGCTGCCTCTTATTCCAGGTAGTTCTGATGGGATACCAATACCAATTTATCCACCACTCCCTGCCAAAGGAGTGGGCATATGACCCAGTCTGGTTAACCAAGGTTCTCCTGAGCTCTGTCTAAGGTTATTGGTTGAAAACAGGCATGTGGCCAAAGTCAAGCCAATGAAAGAGTCTCCAAAGGACTGGTCTGTGACTGCTGAGAGTGCATCTTTGTTTCGATCTCTGAGCTCATGAGATCAAAGGTCCATATGAGCTTAGAGCTTTTGATGGCTATCCTGTGGCTGAATGGAGAACAAAGTAAACACAGGTAAGTAGAGGGAATGGGCAGAAAATGGGAAGAAAGAACAGGGAAGAGAACTTAAAGTGAAGCCAGTTTGAACACTTGGATCCAACTGATCCAAGCCAGCACTAGCTCAGCCTGGTTTCCCAGTTACATGAGTTAATAAATGCTCTTTTGTGCTTAAAGCTAGTTTGATGCAGGTTTCTGTAACTTAGACGAAGACCTAGAAAGGCTTCTAACTCCAACTTTGTAACTGCAGATAAACTATAATAAGTCCCAGAGAGGTGTTGCCCAGATTGGACAATAAGGTGAGGGAAGGTCCTCATTCTCCAGTGTGTGCCAATGAACTACCAGCATACTGAAAATAACCACAGAATCACAAAACTAGAGATTCCTTTTCTACACCTCAGACATGCGATCTGCTGGCCTCCCCATGAGCACTGTGAACAGGAAGAGCCTTTGTCATAGCAATGTAATTTCTGGACTCCAAAAGGACCCTGGGTTCTCAAAATGTCTCCCTTTTAGGTCTACCATAGTGTTTTATTTTCCCTTCCTGTTTCTTTTTCCTCCTTAAAGGGGGAAAAAAAAAAAGAAAAGATGGAATTTAGTTTTAGTACTGTCTCAAATTTCTGTTTTAGAGAGGATTGCCAGGTATTATACTCTCACAGGTTCTTAGGAAATTTTGTGGAATGTTTAAGGGTTACTAAAATCCATTTATGGAATATTTTCATGGAGAAGGAAATGGCAACCCACTCCAGTGTTCTTGCCTGGAGAATCCCAGGGACGGGGGAGCCTGGTGGGCTGCCGTCTATGGGGCCGCACAGAGTCGGACACGACTGAAGTGACTTAGCTTAGCTTAGTGTCTCAAAAATCCTAAGGGCAGGAGGGATAAGTGGGCCTTATAAATGTCTATACAGCAGCTGAAAAGTGAGAAATCTACATTACCCTGAGTCTCTTGGGAGCTACGTGACTTAACTTTTGTTTGTTGTTGTTGTTCTATTTGCTTACGGGTCTTCTCATGTTTATACCCATGCCCTCCTCAGCACCAGGGTTATCCAACTTGTAGGTTCAAGCAATCCACTGTAACTACTTCAGACATTTAGATCACACGTTCTCAGATTATTTTTGTCTCAGAATCACTTTTACACTCTTAAAGTGAAGTGAAAGTCCCTCAGTCATGTCCGACTCTTTGCAACTCCACGGACTATACAGTCCATGGAATTCTCCAGGCCAGAATACTGGAGTGGGTAGCCTTTCCCTTCTCCAGGGGATCCTCCCAACCCAGGGATCAAATCCAGGTCCCCCGCATTGCAGGCGGATTCTTTACCAGCTGAGCCACCAGGGAAGCCCAAGAATACTGGAGTGGGTAGCCTATCCCTTCTCCAGCAGATCTTTGCAACTCAGTAATTGAACTGGGGTCTCCTGCATTGCAAGTGGATTCTTTACCAACTGAGCTAGCTACTAAGGAAGCCCTTACACTCTTAAAAATTACTGACAAATCCAAAGATTTTTGGTTGCATGGCTTGTATCTATCATTATTTACCATGTTCAAAATTAAAACAGAAGAAGTTTAAACACTTATTTGTTAATTTATTTCAAGGTAATGATAATAAATCAATTACAAGTTAATCTAAATATTTTTATAAAAAACATTTTCCATAACAAACAAAAAATAGCTTAAAGTGTAGAATTGTTTTGAATCTTTGCAAATCTCTTTAATATATGGCTTCTAGAGAATGGATGAGATTTCTGCTTCCAAAACAGATGGGAAAAACAATAATCAGATTTACCATTCTGCATGAATCATCTAAGAAACAGGAAAAAATATATAATGGCAGATTAGATGTGGAGAAACAAAAAATCAGTAAACTTGCTATCATGATTGAAACCATACAAAACGAAACACAGAGACAAAAAGCTGAAAAAAAGTGAACAGAACACCAGTGATACTTGGGAAAACTCTAAGTAGCCTCATATACATGCATTTGGAATCCCTAAAGCAGATGAGGGGCAGAAAACAATTTAAGAAATAACAGCCAAGATTCTATTGAAATCAAATTTGATAAAAGTAATAAGCCCATTAGATCTAAGAATCTTAATCGGTTCCAAGAACAGGAAACACAAACAAAGCCAAACCAAGTCACTTCATAAACAAACTGCTTAAAACTAGCTATCCGAAAGCAAAGGCAAAATAAAGACGGTTTCAGACATACAAAAGCTAAAGGAATCTGTTACCAGCAGATCTACACTAAAATAAATACTAAAGGACATCCTTCAAGGGACAGGAAATCTAGATTTACACAAAGGGATAAAACAGATCAGAACTGGTAATTATGTCAATAAATATTTCTTTTTATTGTTTAAATACATTTAAAAGACAGCCAATTATTCAAAGTAAAATCAACTACAATGTACTATGGAATTTATAACATATGGAAACAAAATGTATGACACAACAAGAATTTTCAGAGGGAAGAAATGAAAGTATATTATTATAGACTTTTTCTACTATATGTGAAGCACTATAACACCAATTAAAAGTAGAATATGGTACGTTTAAGATGTATATTACAAACCCTAAGGCAACCACTGAAACAAAATAGTTATAAGACAACAAAAATGATAAAAAGTATCATAAAAAATGCTCAACCCAAAAGCAGGCAGAAAAAACATGAAACAAGAAACTGATGGAACAAATAGAAAACAAATGTCAACATGGCAGACTTAAATCCAACCATATCAATAACAACATTTTATGTACATGGTCTAAACTTCCTAAGTAAAAGACAGAGACAGGGCTTCTCTGGTGGCTCAGTGGTAAAAGAAGCCACCTGCCAATGTAGCAGACACGGGTTTGATCCCTGATCTGGAAAGATCCCACTTGCTGTGGAGCAACTAAGCCTGTGCACCACAACTATTGAGTCTGTGCTCTGCAGTGAACCAGAACTTCTGAGCCCTCACACTGCAACTACTGAAGCCCACACACCCTAGAACCTGTGCTCAGCAACAAGAGAAGCCACCACAATGAGAAGCTTGTACAACACAACTAGAGAGAGGCCCCCGCTCGCCACAACTAGAAAAAAGTCCATGCAGCAACAAATACCCAACAGAGTTGAAAATAAATAAATTAAAAAATTTTTTAAAGAGAGATTAGGAGACTGGATAATACAGCAAGACCTAAATACATCCCGGATGCAAAAAAACTAACTTTAAAAATGAAAATACAAACTGGCTAAAAATAAAAGGATGTGATAATATATGCCATGCTAATAGTAACCAAAAGAAAGCCAAAGTGGCTATATATTAATATCAAACAAAGTAGATCCCAGAACAGAGAATATTACTAGGGATAAAGAGTCATTTCATAATGATAAAGAGCTCAATTTATTTGTAAGTTCATAACAAGGCTAAACACATATGTACCTAATAAGAGAACATCAAAATAAACAAAGCAAAAACTGACAGAAATAAAAAGAGAACTGTTATTCTCTTGAATAATAATTATATTTGGAGGACCTCCCTAGCCGTCCAGTGGCTAAGACTCTGTGCTAGCAATGAAGAGGACCTGAGTTCAATCTCTGGTCAGAGAACTAGATCCCATATGCTGCACCTAAGAGTTTGAATAAGTTTGAATGCCACAACTAAAGATCCTGCATGCTACGATGATGGCACACCCGAATAAATCAATACTAAAAAAAAGTTACATTTGGAGATTCCAACACCCCTTCCTCAATCACTGATTGAGAAAGTAGAGAATTTTTAAGTAAACAGAAAACTTGAACAATACGGTCAACCAATTTGACCTAATATTTATCACACACTCTAGGCTCAGCTGGTAAAGAATCTGTCTGCAATGTGGGAGACCTGGGTTCGATCCCTGGGTTGGGAAGATCCCCTGAAGAAGGGAAAGGCTACCCACTCCAGTATTCTGGCCTGGAGAATTCCATGGACTGTATGGTCCATGGGGTTGCAAAGAGTCGGACACGACTGAGCGACTTTCACTTTTCACTACCAAATAATAGCAGAATACAAGTTCAAGTGTACATGGATTATTTAAAGGTAACATCACTGGGTAGAATCTGAAACCACATTTTACATATTTTATGCTGCTACATTAAAATACATTGATCCATATTACACTTGGATGGATCTTTCACTCATTCATGAAAGAGTCTTGGTAATATACAAAATGCCCTGAACCACACTTTTCAATGGCAGATCTAGATTATTCAATCTTTTATCAACTGAGATGGAGCCAACTCCTGGGGCCTAGCTGACCCTAAAGAATCTGACAAAGGAAGGAAGGTAATCCTCGTGCTGATTTAAAGACTAGATTTGGTGAGTAGTTTGGACCAGTTCAACGTCTGCAACAAATTACTGTGCTTTCCTCTTTAAATATCCTCTTGAAACAAAGTACCTAAAAGACCTGCTGTACCTCTGCACCACAGATGAGCACTCTGGGAAACAGAGACGGGCTAAACATCACCAACAACACCCAGCTGACATATTCTGTCTGAACATATCAACAATCTTAAAGTCCTGAGGCAGGAACAATATTACTCACAGGTGCTATCAGCAGCTAACGACGATCAACAGGGTCTCCACGTATGAGAAGCGCCAGGAAACTAATAAATAAAAAAAACAATGGTACATTATTTAGGGCACAAAATTTTCAGTTGTCAACAGAGCAAACACATTTCTTCTAGCCTCTGAAATCATGAATCCACTGGCAATGTTTTCAACACTGTCTAAATGTTTCTGATAATGAAGACCAACATTTTAATAATCACAATTCTGGTTCCCCAAGAGTAACTGGTAATAGTGGGCAGAGTTAAAAAATCCTCTTCTCAGAATCTCTGGGAGTGGAACAAATACATCAGTTTTCTTAAGGGTCCAGGTCATTCTAACAGTCAGCCCAGCTGGAGACACTCATGAAGACACCACACTCCTAAGTAAACCTGATGGTCCCCCTCTGCTACTCCCTCTGTATCCTCCCCTCAGTGAAAAGGTCATGTTCAAAGGTCTACGTTAGATGTTTGGGAGGATAGAAAGACTTTGTTTCTTATAACCTACACACACAAAGATGTTACATTCTATTATGATGGCAGAATCATGTGCCTACTTAATCTTTTAATAAGATTTAAAAAGGATAGAAAAAGTACGTTGTAAACAGAAAGGCCAACTAAACAAAGAGTGAAGTGCAGAGGATCTGTCGCTTTCCGACAAGGTGGCATTCAGGGTTTAGTACCCTGTTGGGACTGGAGCATGGAGGGAAGGAGGAAATAGAAATCAGTCAGGGATCCCATCTCACAATTCTGGGATTCACCTATTCAGAATAAGAAAAGGCCATAGAAAGTAAGAGTTTGCCACCGTGAGCTACATTTTAGGCATGGTGGAAGATCAATGGAGTAAGAAAGTTCTGTTTCCAGAGTTTTAAAATAAAGGCCTACTAATGAGATGTGATCTGATTAACTCTTTGGTCAGAAAGTAACAATGCTTTCAAGTATTTATATTAGGAAATTATAACCACAGTCAAACGGCAACCCACTCCATTATTCTTGCCTGGGTAATCCCATGGACAGAGGAACCTGGTAGGCTACAGTCCATGGGGTCGCAAAGAGTTGGACACGACTGAGTGACTTCTCTTTCACCCTCTGAGAATAAAATATTCTTAATTCTATTGCTCATTAGCAGTAGAGAGAGAAAATGTAAAGAAAAAAGTCTCAGAATGGTAAAGTTCAATGGGAACAGATCAAGTTATTTTAATTCTGTCCCATCTTTATTCAGATAGAGAGTAAATGGCTACTATAGGTCACCAAGGAAATCAGCCTAAAAGGAAAGATAAAAATCTAGGTTCCTGATACTCAGAGCAAGACGCTCCTCCTATGCCACAATCTCCTGCATATTCAACTGAGATGAAAAAAATCTTCCATTGCAGATGAGAAAATATGATTTTCAGGATCACCTACTGAATGACAATGTACTCTACATGGTATCATTCTACACTGATAAGAGGATTCAATGCACCAATTAAACCAGTTCCTATTTCCAAGCAGGTGAACCCCATAACTGCCTGAAGTGTCTCTAAAGTTGGGATCGCCCCAGCTTCTACTAACATTCAGTGTTGAATAAGATGCTTTTTGTTTCATACTTTGTGTGTGTATGACGAACCAAAGTCCCACAATACAATCCAAGGTACTACCTGCTGCTTTAAATTCTGAGGTGAATGAAGAGCAGCTGATTAGGGACTTCACTGTAAGCCATCACATGCCCAAAGACAAATGCCATTTTTTTTTTCCATTTCCATACTGAGTAGTCCAAGTGCTTTCTCCCAAAGCCTGACTTTTCATCTCTTTAACAATTTAGACTTTTTTCTAGACAGCTTCAGTTTCTCTAGCTCATTTTCCAATTGGATAATTTCTTTAATTTATGGAGATCACTGAATCTTCATTTATTACCTGCAAAGGATGCTAATAAAAAATAATAATGCTAATATTTAACAGTTATTGTGACATGACTGTATGTCAGGTACCAAACTAAACACTTTTCTTAAGTGGCAGGATTCTTTGGAATATCTGATGCTGGAAAAGACTTAAAAAAAAAAAAAGTGATGTCTTCCCCTCCACTATTCTAAGAACACAATCCTGCAAATCTATTTTGAGCTCAAGTCCCTCCCCTGCAAGGGTATCATTATCTTTGGAACTTCTAAACAGAAAAGAGTAGTTCTCAAGGCTCGCAGGACAACAACTCAACCAGGCTTTGGCTCAGAAGTCTCGTGGATTCAGAGCATCTAGTGGAAAATGAGGGGGTGCGGGTTACTGGAAGAGGGGCACATCCCCAAGACAGGCTGCAGACGTGCAGTGGCCCACAGCTGTGGGGCATCTGTGGAAGGAGATGGGCACTGACAGCAGAAACCCTGAAGCAGAGATGAGGACCCTGAGGCTTACCCTGGGGTCAGGGTCACGGAGAACCTCTGTGGGGAGCATCTCTGAGCTGGCTAGAGCATACATGCCCAATAGACACAGGACATATTGGCCAGGCAGGAGCATCAGAATGGAGGAATAGCTACCACCAGAGAATAAGAACTGGGCCAGTTCTGTATTTTCCAGGTACTAGGTGAATCCCCCTGGGATTTTGTGTCACTCTAGGGAAGAGAGGCTCTTCCAAACATAACATACTATATTCTCAATAATCTTTTCATTAAGTGCTCAATGCTGGATTTAGTTTGAGGATAAATAAACTGATGTTTTATTGCACAGGAGGTTGGTGGAGCAGGACTATGCCCAGTGCACGGACATTTTCTAATTTCATACTCACAAGAACCACTTCAGGCTCCAGCAGCAGCAGCTCCACGCCTCATTTTACAGGTGAGGCTTAGGGAGTATAAGGAGCTTGCCCAAGGCCATACACGTGCTGTGAAGTATCCCAGCTCTGCCTAACTTCAGAACCCGTGGTCCTCATCATAGTGCAGATGAGCCGGGCTACTCTGTAAAAAAAAAGACAGAGAGAGAGATGCAATTTTGCAAATATCAATAATTACAAATTAACTCTATCATCCAAACATGGAGAAAGAAACTGAAGTCAATTTAATTTTACAGTACTCTTGGATACAAATTTGTACCATGTCATTTTTTTTATGACACAAAAATTCTAGCATAGATTTAACATGGACAAAAATTTTAAATTAAAAACCTTAATTCTCAGTCTGGAGCTGTTCACTGAGTACTCAAGTGAAGAATGTGGTCCCTGAGTTTGGTATTTGCCAAGTAACTACAACATGCCAGAACTGAGCTAGATAGTCCCAATCTTTGAGGATAAAATTCAAAACCCTTAACTTCACAAAATCATCTGCTAGTGTTATCTTCCAACCCTTGTCTACGAATATGGCCTTCTCCAGCCATACCGAACTGCCTGCATGTGACACTTACACTGGCACCTCCACAGCATGTACCCTTCACAAGCTAAAATTTGTACTTCTTAGCCTCCATGGTAAATGAAACGAGGGACTGTACTTTTAATTTCTATTTCCCTAGTACCTAGTTCAGTGCCTAGCATGTGATATTCAAATACTATCCATGGAATGGATGGAAGAAAAACAGAATAAAATTGCAATTTTAAAGGCATTTGGTGTGTTTCCCATTTGCTAGACTAGCCTCTTACCCCAATGTCTTTCCCCAGACAGTAGACTCACATTTTGAAAATCTTTCAGCACTACTAACCTGACACAGTAAATTCTGGCTGAGAGCAAGAGTAAGGGTATAAATAGAAGGCCAGAAAGCTGCCAGGTCAGTCTGCATTTCCAGGCAAAAACAAGCAAATGCATTTGCAAACATTGGGTATATATCCCAAGGGATGCAAACTGGTCACAGCCTTTGGCAACATGCCTATTTTGCTTTAAAGCACACCTCTCACTACAAGGTTAAGAAAACCAGAAATTCCCAAATATAAATGATTGATCAAAACTTGTAAGAGAATTTGACAAAGACAACCCCAAATTCTTAAAAACCAGTCAAAGATTGCTAAATAACTGCATTAAGTAAATGATTACATTTGGCACAAAGAGTCAGATTCTGCTTTAAAAGACAAAAAAGAAAGCAAGCTGCTAATTTAAATTTCAGATCATTGTTGAAAACACAGAACTGAGAAACGCAGCAGCATAAAAAGAAAGGAACAAGCAAAACGTTTAGTCCTGAGACTGTTAACTATTTTGTAGACACAGGAGATATAAATATGTTGGAAGAGTAGACAGCACTGATAGCCAAGCACTATCCTTAACGAGACAGGAGCAGAAAGATGCAGAGGGAAAGCCAATTAGGCAAGAAAAATGGCTTAAGATTATACAGTCAGTCAAATGTATGACGCTTATCCAGATTGACAGTCATCCTTTGGTTACTTGAGGTGATGAGTTTATCATAAAGATAAATGGGGGCATCTGGCCTCACGGTTCAGGACACAAGATGAAGCTGCCACAGTCTGAGAGCAGCTCTAATGATTCAATAGCACAGCTGATCAAGCTATCACTCGGTCTCTCTGCCTCCAACAGCTTAGGGAAGTTTCTGTTAGTTTCTTCTCCCATCTTCACTTTCACCACCGTCTCTCTACTTTAAGGCTTTTTAATTCACGGCTTCTTTTGGGACTCTGCTATCCTACCAACTCTTCTTGTTTATACTGTGTCCTGATTCATTCCTGCAGCATTAACAGAAATTCTGACTGGGTCAGGAAGTAACCATTAAGGATGGAAAGCCTGTGCTGGGGAAAACTCTCATGGCTGTTGGTTTCACAGGCTCCTCAAGGCCTATAAAATGGCTGGCTGCTTTCGGGCCCAGCACCAATCACTGACCTGTTCAGCTATGGCTGAGAGAGAAAAGTGAAGAAAACCAAGCTTGACCAACTTCTTGCTTTGTTCAGATAAGCGTTGTAGCAAGCCCTTACAGGACCATCTAGTAGACAATGGTCCCATCCAACCTATGACCTACATTCAATCTCATACTAAGGATCCAAGCACCTCTCATTGAAATAGAAATGATTTATAACATAAAATTGCAAAGGGTTAAGACTGGAGATGATGATGGGGGAAAGCAGAGGAGGTATCCTACAGGAGGGCAGCAACAGAATCCTGAGCACTGATAGAGAGCTGGCCTCACAGAGCAATGCTTCCTTCACAGAACTGAAGGAGGGGGAAAAGACAGAATTCATGCATGAGGATTTTTCTCTCTTTCGTAAAGTTAGAGGAATAAAATACCAATAGCTGTAAGATGAGAGGGATTAGGAGCTTGAGGATAACAAAGGAGGTTTGGAAAAGCCATTGTAGGCAACATCTAAGTGGACAAAAGACTGATTAAAGAAAGTGAAAGTGAAGTCGCTCAGTCGTGTCCGACTCTTTGTGACCTGTGGACTGTAGCCCACCAAGCTCCTCCGTCCACGGGATTCTCCAGGCAAGAGTACTGGAGTGGGTTGCCATTTCCTTCTCCAGATTAAAGAATAAGCACTGCCAAATACAGGATTCAAAATTTCCAGTCATACCGTGATAAGCACCATTTGTAGAAAGTGAAGTCAGATGTTCTCCAGCAAATCAAAGCACAGTGAGCAGACACTTAAAGTTAAGAGGTGAAATCAGGCAGAAGACAAAAAGACTAGGCTGTTACTAGTAAGGGAATCTACCACATAAACGAAACAGAAATCTAATAATGAAAAGATATGAATGGAATATGCGCCTGAGAATTTATTTTGGATATAATACACAGGTTAACAAAAGAATGAGAATAATTCCCTTCCACATTTTAGCGTGCCTACTTATGAAGTAAAGGAATTAGATCTCAAATCTATAAAAGAACTCTTCATGTATGAGAATTTATATGAAGCATGATACTTAGTTATATCTCATATTTGGTAAGGATGCATACATCTTATGTAATGTGAATGCTTTAGCTTGGAACTTTTTGTTTGTAAATTGTCCTAGGCCATTACTTATTTGGAGGGGAAAGAGAACCAATCTTTCTGCACATTTAATACATGTCAGTTCCAATGCTGGTGCTTTGTATGTATTAATCTTACTAATCCCTCTAATAGTCCTGTAAAATAACTGTCAGTAATTTATAGTTGAGAAAACCAAAGTTCACAGAGGTTAAATAATTTGCCTAAGACTGTAAAATAAGTCTGACTCCAAAGTATATGTTCTCTCCAGCAAGTCTCACTGCAGAGCTGAACAGGGAGCCATCAAATGAATTCTCTTTCCTAACGCCAAAAGCTTCTTAGTATACATATGATCTCACTACATATGTGTATAGACTTATAAATATTTATAAATATTCCAGAATTTTTTCCTATAATTAAGCATTTTGATTAGTTAAGAGGTGCTTTTACAGAATATACCTCCAAAGGGAATAAAGAAGAGTGTGGATTCTACTTGAGGAAACTTAGGCAAGCTTTTCAATCTCTTCTTTGGATTCTTTTTTTTTTTAAACCTATCAATAGTGAAATGAGAGCTTTGGACTAGGTGGCGTTGGGTTCTATGTGACTCAGGTCATCATTCAAAATTCATTCATTCAATAGACTGAAATTAGGCACTATTTTATGTGCTGGGAAAACAGCAGTCAATGAAGTTAAAAATCTCATGCAATTTACATGCTCTAAAATTTCTGATCTTAAGACAGTAATTCTCAAGGTGGTGAGGAATGATAAGCGGAACACAATTTCAAAATCACTTATGGAATACTTTTTCCAGAGTATGCATGTACCACATCCAAGATGCACAGTCTACTCCCCAGGAAGTAAGCACTGTGGGAAGCCAGAGATATCGATAAGCATTTGTGGTATCTCTCTTACAAGGTTGGCAGAAAAATGGTTGAGAATTAGTGTTCTAAGTGATACAATATAAAGAGCTGCAAGTCATATTGCTCTATCTGTAAGTGTGAAGGGAGACTCACTAAGAGACCCAATTATAAGCTTAAAGAAAGTTGGAAAGTGCTCTTCAATGAAGAGTCCCTGATTAAGGCCTAGGATCATTTGTACCAGTCAGAGAACAGAAATATTACAACGCTTACCCATGTTATTGTTGGCCATGATCTCTCTTGTTGAATCACGTGTAAAATCACTTGGTTAAAAACACAATCCTTCTGATAATGAATTTTAATATCCCAGGGTACAGCCAGTTTTCTGTATTTAAATACAAACAAGCAACTAACATTAATGATGTCATAGCATTTTGGTGATGAAAAGCCTGTGCACTAATTCTTCTTTCCTATTCTGAGAATCATAACGCAAAATCTGAAATGTTGGAAACGTTTTAAAAATATATTCCCACTCCCCTCAAATCTAACAGTTATACCTAAAGTTTATGCTACAGTAAATACAAAATTACCACAGAAATGTGCATGACTTGAAAATATGAAAAACAAACCAAAAAAACCAAACCCACTCCAGGTTTAACACTGTCAGTCATAGAACATTTTATTTTAAACTTGCCATTCAAACTTTCAAATATGATACATGTGGCAAAGAAACAACAGTTAACACACAACATCTGCCACAATTCTATCTTTGAACTGTTCCATATTATGTGGTATATTACAATTTCTTTCAATTTCTTACATTCATTGTATTCTTAAAGGCAGCAATGTCAATTTTTCCGCTTTGAAAACAGTTCCATTAATGTTCTGAAATTACCTAAAATGATAACTTTTTCCTCTTAGTATTCTACCGCTGCCATATTAGTGACATAATTCAACATATTAATACGATGTTGAGAGGTACACTGTACTTAATAAATCAACTCTCAACTCCAAGTTGAAATGAACTTCAATCAAAAAACAAGCATTTTCCTAAATCAGTTTACTCAGCTACTTTTCTCAAAAATATTTCCATTCTGAAATAAGTTTTTGTGTGTGTGTGAGATACAATAGTTTCATTTTTATTCCTAACAGAACTCATGCTGTACTTTTTTTTCTCAAAATATATTCAATATATTCTGTGCAAAATGTTAAGTTCTGTATAGGTATGTACCTTATCTTGAAAAACTTTATAAAATATAATTCCTAAAAACAACCTCAACATTAGACAATAGAGGAAGAATAAACATATCAGACAAAGCCTAATTTTTCACAGGAGAAAAAAAGTATGTTCTTAAAGCTCCAGTAATACATTCCTTGAAAAAACTCAGAATGCACTTTGGTCATTATTAAACATATTAGAACATAGGCAAATAAAACAAAATGTTTTTGTTTTCTATACAATGAGGCTGATTTGAGGCTGATCAAAAGGAATGGTGAGAGCAAAGTGATGTTATGATATGGCTCTGTTCTCTACACATTCCTGATCTTAAGATTATGATTTGGGGATTAAAACTGCACCAGTCAAATAAATCATTTACAATTAATTATTTTAAATTCCCTAAAACATGGTAAAAAAAGGTGAGGATATTCAACATGATACAACTTGCACCAAGAAAATTCTAGATTGTTTCAAATAAAGTCTTTTAAAAACTAGACACCCAGTTTAAAAAAAAAAGTTTGCTAAAACGTTTCATATTTCATGTAACTCCTAAAATTTGATTGTATAAATATAACAACTTAAAATCAAGGCCCAATGTAAGATACCATCATAGTTGCCCTATTTACCTAACATGCCAACAGATAAGTTCTCATTTGGACACTTGGCAAATTATTTGGAGGGGAGGAAGGGGGTTACTTTCTAGGTTAAAAGCATCTAAAATAGCCCTTATATAACTGCGAGTTGAGGAGGGGGATGTACTAGATAGCAGAATTTGCAAGCTATCGCTATTTTTCCTGAAAACTCATACATAGTTTTACAGCTAGCAATCAGGAATATCTGATTGTTTCTTAATGTTATTCTTAAGTTGTTCATTTGAGTGTGGTATGAATAGCATAAACAATAGTGTACCATGGGGAGAAAATTATTTTACTTGAGTAAACATAACATACTTGAGTAATATCAATAGGCACTTCACTTGTGAGATGAGTATATACCTCACTCAAAAGGATACCATATCATGCCCTAGTACGCTATAAAGACACATTATAGTACACCCCATATAAAGACACACATTAAAAGTAATAATTTTTAAAAGTGCACATTTTGAGCATGCACAGTTGGAGCTGTGCAAACAGCCCAGTGTTTCAAATAAATACAATTATTACTATTTATTTTTATCAAAATATCTTACAGTATGGTAACCATTTACAATTATTGCTCTATTAAGAGTTTTATCATCAAAGAGCACTTGTTGACCTGTTGTGTAATACCATAGATATTAATACTGAAGGGTGCTTAAACTGCAGCTTAATCAGTTTAGATCCTGGCATTGTTCCAAAATAACTCAAAAGAAACCCGGACTGGATCTTAATTTACTGAATAAAAATGTTTTATGTGTTTAGCTGAGTCTAATGCAAGATTACAAAGTTAAAGACGTTTACTTCAAGTAAGGCAAGTCACGGCATTGATGGAGAAACAGTGTTTAGCAATGGCTTCTATTCTCACAATTTGTTGTCATTTTTTATGAGCAATTACCAGGATCTCAAGTATCTGGACATCAGTTTCATCACCCTTTCAACAACTAAGTATATCAATGCTAAAAATAAAATATAAAGACTAAAATAAATGTAAAAAACAGTGAACAAGTGAAATAAATATAAGAATTGCACAGGACAGTCTGATGTAAACACTTCGATTTCTCAGCTGAGATTCCTGAAGCAAAGAGTCAGTGACTGCTTTCAGGCAGCTTAGTTGGTACTCTTATTCTGGAAAAGAGGCTACATCTTCTTTTCTCTGAATTGTCATGATTTAATCTTCCAGAGCTAGTGAAAAAATAATACATATAGGGACCATTAGAGCCAGTTTTGATATTGCAACTTATTAAGTTATATCATATGATATTGTTTTTTATCTAAATTTCATTCATTAACAACTGAAGGTTCTACTATTTTAAATTCTTTTATTCTTTTATTTTTAAGAATTCACCTCAAACAAATAAAAAAGTGAGACTCCAATTTCTCTTGCTTTCTCTAACTGGAAAGTGACAATATACATCTACTACCGGTTAATATAAACATTCTACACCTTATTTGCTAGCAGCTTTGCACATGTTGGAGGATGCATATATTGCTATATAGATAAACAATATAGCTTTTGGCCAAAGCCAGTAATAGGGCTCTTTTTTAAAAAATCATCTAAATTAGATTTATCTTATATATGAGTAAAAATAAACACTTCCACTTATCCTATCCAAGAGTACCATTTGTAACAAATACTGTTCTGAATGAGAAGCTCCATCAGTATTATAAGCCAAGAATATTTATCATTCTTTGAAATTAAATGTTAAGTTATCTTCATTAATTGTATATAATATAACCAAAATGACTCCATTACTATACATGTGAGATCTCAAAGTGTTAGGGTGAAATAAACATCATGAAAATGTAATAGGGTACTAAGAAATTTAAAAATACCTGCAAGCCCTTACCTTTAAATTAAATCCAAGCAAGTCACTGATAACACCAGAAACAGCTGACAGGATGACAACCTGGGTGATGTTATAAAGCAGTGGATTCATTGTAAGTCCATATAGTCTAAAGGGACTGTCCAATTCCTAGTAGAAGAGGAAAAAACCATGAACCCAGATTCATTGAGAATTATTAGTTAAACTAATTCAGGGCAATATGCAAAGAGAATTTTTATAAACACTGTTTCAAAAGACAGTTACAAATCATGATAGTCTTAGAATAAACTTGGTTAAACCTGAAGTAAGTAAATTTACTTTTAGGTTTTCTTAGGAGAAAGTAACTTTCATTTAAAAGAAATCTATAATCTAAATTTGTAACTCCAATTTCTGTCCCAAATGAATGACTAATAACTATTGGTCTGGTAGCTATAAGGTTAAAGAATACTTTTCACTATAACAATAGAAATGGAAAGAGAAAGAGAACAATATATTTTTGCATAAGAATTAGAAATTTATTTAGCCAAATTTTCTGTCTATACACAGATACACACACATATACATACATATATGCATAGATATATAATCCCCCTTTGAGATAATTTTCAAACGCATAGATTCATTAATTGATTCACTGACTCAAACATTTAAGTAAAGTTCTATATATGCTAGGCACCATGGCAGACTCTGGAAAAGTTAAGATTCAGTCCTCATGCTGAAGGACCTTGCAGTCTAATAGACAAGCAAAGATATAATTCAACTATGTGTCCCACAAAAGAAATATGTATAAATGGCAGAGGGCCAGAGTTGAAGATGTTCCTGCAACTTAGTCCATGGGAGGAGAGAAGGTATTCCCCAAGACACAAGAACATGGCACCTTTGAATTGCTACAGGTTATACGAGGCAAGGATAAATTTTATAAAAATGGCTACTTAGGTAAGGGTCATTCTTTAGGCAAAGTATGACAGGAGATTGGCACAAGAGGAATTTAATTTGGGGAGTAGTATATCAGATGTGCATGTGAGAAATACAGATTAGAGAGCAGCAAGACCAGAAGGAAGAAGCCCTCAGAGTTCAGTTTATCAGGAGCTCAAGTGAAAATGATGTGGGTCTGACTTACAGCAGTATTGGCAGGAAAAAGAGGATGAACTGGACAATATTTGAGAGTGTGAGTCAATGGGCCCAAGAATTTCTTGGCTGTGAAGAAAGAGAAAGAAGGAGCAATCTATATTTTGTCCCAGGTTCTGAACAGAAGACTATGTTTGACCAAAAAAGATCACACTGATGTGTTTTGTTTTTTGGTTAACTTTGTATTTCTCTCCATTTTGCAAATGAAGCTGCTCACATGAAGTCTCAACTTTAGAGCCTTCTCCTAGTTAGCATAGTGCCTAGACTCTTAAGATACTCAATATTTATGTGTCAAAAACTCACCCAGAGCTTCCCTGGTGGCTCAGTGGTAAAAAATCTGTCTACCAAAGTAGGAGACATAGGTTTGAGCTCTGGTCTGGGAAGATCCCACATGCTGCAGAGCAACTAAGCTCATTTGCCACATCTAATGAGCCGTGCTCTAGAGAGCGGGACTGGCAACTACTGAAGCCCATGCGCTCAACAGCCTATACTCCACAAAAAGAGAAGCCACCGCAAAGAGAAGACTGCTCACCACAACCAGAAAGGGGTCCCTGCTCACTACAACTAGAGAAAAGCCCATGCTGCAACAAATACCCAGCATAGCCAAAATTAAATAAACTGGAAAAAAACAAAAACAAAACCCACCTAACTCCTCTGACCCTTTTCAGTGCCTAATATACTGTGAGGCACAATCTATAGTCAGTTAATGCATTTTAGTTAACTGAAGAAGTAACCATAGCATTGAGACACAACTAATTTCCTACTATTCTATGAACACCTTATAAACAATTCTAAACTTTCCATTTAATTTGTTACAGAAACAGAGATTTTTTAAAAAATGGTTTCCTTTTAAGAAAGAAAGGAATTATTAACACTGCAGTGATAATGATATTTTATTAAATTACCTCCAAAGAGGGAATACCAGACGACCTGACCTGCCTCTTGAGAAACCTGTATGCAGGTCAGGAAGCAACAGTTAGAAACGGACATGGAACAACAGACTGGTTCCAAATAGGAAAAGGAGTACGTCAAGGCTGTATATTGACACCCTACTTATTTAACTTATATACAGAGTACATCATGAGAAACACTGGGCTGGAAGAAGCACAAGCTGGAATCAAGATTGCCGGGAGAAATATCAATAACCTCAGATATGCAGATGACACCACCCTTATGGCAGAAAGTGAAGAGGAACTAAAGAGCCTCTGATGAAAGTGAAAGAGGAGAGTAAAAAAGTTGGCTTAAAGCTCAACATTCAGAAAACGAAGATCATGGCATCTGGTCTCATCACTTCATGGCAAAGAGATGGGGAAACAGTGGCTGACTTTATTTTTCTGCACTCCACAATCACTGCAGATGGTGACTGCAGCCATGAAATTAAAAGATGCTTACTCCTTGGAAGGAAAGTTATGACAAACCTAGACAGCATATTAAAAAGCAGAGACATTACTTTGCCAACAAAGGTCCATCTAGTCAAGGCTATGGTTTTTCCAGTGGTCATGTATGGATGTGAGAGTTGGATGGTGAAGAAAGCTGAGCCCAAAAGAATTGATGCTTTTGAACTGTGGTGTTGGAGAAGACTCTTGAGAGTCCCTTGGACTGCAAGGAGATCCAACCAGTCCATTCTGAAGGAGATCAGTCCTGGGTGTTCATTGGAAGGACTAATGTTGAAGCTAAAACTCCAATACTTTGGCCACCTGATGCGAAGAACTGACTCACTGGAAAAGACCCTGATGTTGGGAAAGATTGAGGGCAGGAGGAGAAGGGGACGACAGAATGAGATGGTTGGATGGCATCACCAACTCAATGGACATGGGTCTGGGTGGGCTCCGGGAGTTGGTGATGGACAGGGAGGCCTGGCGTGCTGCAGTTCATGGGGTCGCAGAGTCGGACATGACTGAGCAACTGAACTGAAAGAGTTACAGTTATGAGATGAAATATACTGAAATTATATTATTTTTGATTGCTACCCAAAAAAGCTTTGAAAATTTATTTATTGGTGATATATAATTATTACAGTGATAATGTATTACTACTTTTTAAACCAACTCAGGCCAAGTAAACAGTAGACTGCTTTGAGAAATACAAAATGAAAAAAAAAAAAATTAGCAAATTAACATCAAATCTTTTTTAAAATCTATTTTAAGTTCTAGGATGCAAAAACTTCCAAAGATGCCAACTTCTACAATATTCTAAACATTATTAAGAGACTTAAAATTTCAAAACTGAATAAAAGTTCAAAATAAAATGATCTGAATTACTTTGATTAGCTTTTCAATGAGAAATAAAATGTAAACTGCATGAATGTGCTCAAAAATAATTTGGAAAACATCTTCAATAATCCTGAAAACCAAACACAAATTAGGATCTACAAACAAAACAGTAAGAAAAGTTAGAACAGCATTTTCTACATGATGTCCATTTTCATTTCACTCTTACCTTTAGCAATTTAGTAGCCAGTTTTAAAACATTGTTCACTAGTGTCAATTCCTCCTTTTTGTTAGGTTTCTTTTCCATTTTCAAGTAGAGGTTTATCTTTTATTAAAAAAGAATGAACAATTAAATAAACTTAAAATTATAACAAATACTCATTTTTAAGAGGAACTGAAAAACATTTACTAAAATATTAGCAGTAGTTCTCTATTATTAAGAGTATAGGTGATATTAATATTCTTCTTCACACTTAACTATATATTCCTAACTTCTTACAGCAAATATTTTATAAGAAAATAATATTTTTTTAACTTTTCAAATGTAACTGAAAGCTGAAAGAAGGAACACTGGATTTCTTTATTAAAATGTGAAACAGTTTAGCCCCAGATCCAAATTAACACAGAAAATAAATAATAACTAGAGTAAAGTATGGAGAAGGCAGTGGTGCCCCACTCCAGGACTCTTGCCTGGAAAATCCCGTGGATGGAGGAGCCTGGTAGGCTGCAGTCCATGGGGTCGCTAAGAGTCGGACACAACTGAGCGACTTCACTTTCACTTTTCACTTTCATGCATTGGAGAAGGAAATGGCAGCCCACTCCAGCGTTCTTGCCTGGAGAATCCCAGGGATGGGGCAGCCTGGTGGGCTGCCGTCTATAGGGTCGCACAGAGTCGGACACGACTGAAGCGACTTAGCAGCAGCAGCAGAGTAAAGTAAATCAGTTGGTTTGTTTCCTACTTTCCCCTTTCCTTCTAACTGACTTGGTTTGACAGGGTTACGAATTTCTAAAAATCAAACTATTCCTGACAAAAATATTCCACAAGTTCACTAGAAATAAGTTTGTTTAAATATTCCTATGAAATAAGGAAAACACTTTTTTAAATTCATATAAAATAAAGTTAAGCATCAAAATTATTAGGCTTTACACTTTCTAGCAAATAAAAGTTTATGCTTATTCAAATATGGCTCTGCTACACTGCAATGCAAACATATCCCAACAATGATTTAAAATCCATCATTTCTACAAACGGTATTTCCTGCTTATCAAATGAAAATGAGACACAGAAACAATAGCTTAGACTTGAAATCTGTATCAAGGCAGAACACTGAAGAAAGTTTTGTGCTCTACCAAATTTCAAGTTTTGCTCTGCAACACAAATGGTCTTAACAGAGGTTCCTGAAAAATTCTGAAGTAAATGAAAACTTTTAATTTTAACATGTTGGTATCAGACATTAATTTATAACAATTAACACGAATTCTCACCTGTTCAGTAAGTAATATTGAGGTATTGCTATATTTTTTACTTGTTTCTGATCCAAGGGTAACAAATCTTAGGAGAAAAAGTGTTAACGAGATGCACCAGATTACCAGTTCCCAATTGTAGTGACAATCAAGGAAGATCTCATGTACATGAAGCAACTAAAAATGTAAGGAAAAGGCAATACGAAGAAAAATGTGATTCAAAAATTTCTTCTTTAAAAGAAAGTAAAATTTTACTTCATACAGATAGATCATGGATATAGTATTACATTTTTCAAACATTTGACATTTCTTAGGAAATATTGCAAGCACATGAAAGGTACTGAGTATTATATAATCAAAACCCATATATTTACTTTCATTAAATCTTAATATCTTGCAATATTTTTTAGATTTTCAAAAAAATAAGAGTAAAGATTCAAAGGAAGCCCCTTTAAACTGTTCTTTTTATCACTGCCCTTCTTCCTCACCCCTCTGTAAGGGTAATGACTTTTGTATTTACCTTTTCCACTCAGCTTTTATAGTTAGCTAGGTATTTATGCTTATACTATGTTATATGTATGCTGGAATTTGTATAAATGCTATCACATTGACCTTATCATTCTTCAATTTGCTTTTTAATCTACTGGATTTTGTTTTCAAAGTTTATCCATGATTCATTAAGCTTAAATTCATTCATTCTAACTACTGCAAGGTATTATAGTAAAAGAATCAACCACAGTGGATTTGCCTACTCTACCAATTAACATTCACTGGGCTGCCAATTTCCTCACTGCAAACTATGCTGCAATAAATATTCTCTTCTGCCTCTCCTGGTCTTCTTGTGCACATGTAAGACCTTCTTGAGGAGTTAATATCTAGGAGTAAAACTGCTAAAGCCTTGGATAGTCACACATTCAGTGTTAGCAGATATTACAAATTTGTCTCTGAAAAACAGTTGTGCCAATTTATACTCTCAGCAGCAGATCAGAGTTCCCTTTGCCTTCATATCTGTCCAAACTAGGTATTATTCGACTTCTTAACACCTGCCATTCTAATGGGTGTAAACTGTTCTCTTACTCTTTTCCTTTTACTTTTCCACATTACTTAGGGAGGATGAGTATGTTTCATATGCTTACTGGTCACTGGGTTTCCTCTTCTCTAAGTTATCTTTTTAAATTCTGTATCTAACTTTTTCTATTAGGTTGTCTGTTTTTATTGATTTATTGAAGTTATTTACTTATTGTGATTAACAAAGCTAAAGTCGTGTCTGACTCTTTGCGATCCCATGGACTGTAGCCTACCAGGCTCCTCAGTCCATGGAATTTTCTAGGCAAGAGTACTGGAGTGGGTTGCCATTTCCTTCTCCAGGGCATCTTCCCAACCCAGGGATCAAACCCAGGTCTCCTGTATTGCAGGCAGACGCTTTACCGTCTGAGCCACCAGGGAAGCCTATTTATTTATTGTGATTAACAAAGCTATTTAAACCATGTATTTTGCCAGTATTTTTTCACAGACTCTCTTTTGTCATTTATGGTGCTTTTTTTAATACTTAACAATTTTTAGGGAGAGGCAGGAGAGAAGAATATATGAGAGACTGAATGTATCAGGTAAAAGTCTGAAATATTTAGTCCGGACCTTTATAGAAAAAGTTTGCTGATTTCTGACTTAAAGAAACAAAACTGATTCTTTTATATTGAGGTTATATCCATTTTTATTGATCTTGCACTTCTAAAAAAATGTGTCATGTTTTTAATAATTTGTCTGGAAAGTTACTAGAATATTGTACATAGACATCCATATTCAATTTTTTTTTTCTTTTCCAATCTTTATACAATTTCTTTCTTTTCCCTATCTTCACTGGTTAGCACCTTTCTTAACTAGAAGTGATAAAGAGGCCACTCATCTCATTCCTGATTTTAAAGTATCTCGAAGATAATAAATATCATATGTACAATGTTTGCTCCAGTTTTTGAAAGATTTTTTATTTATCAAATTAAGAACAGTACTTTTCAGTCACTATATTATGACTCTCCTATTGAAATTTACCAATTTGTTTTCTGTATCTATTGAGATGATCAGATGATTTCTCCTTTAATCAACTAAAGGAGTTCAAACTGGATAACTGGAGGGATAGGCTGTCTAGGTCATGGCATATTTACTGTTATTAACTGCTGGCTTCATCTTCTGAGTATTTCTGCATCTAAGCTGGTTGACTGCTTCCTGTGTTCATACTGTCTCTCTGGTTTGGTAACAAAGTTACATGAAGTACATAAAATGAGTTGGGGGAATATTCCCTTTTTCTACTCCCTAGATCTTTTGCGTAGGATTAGGGTTACTTGTTTATTAAAACATCTTGCAAAATTCATCTGTAAAAATCACATGGGTCTGTAGCTGATTTTCAAACTACTGAATCAATACTGCTATATGGCTACAGGGTCTTCCCAGCTCTTCAGTTACTTTTTGAGTCAGTTTTAATTAATATTTCTACAAAACTGTCCACAGAAGCTTTTAACTTTAATGACATTAATATACACTACTATTCTTTTTTAAAAAATTCTCAACTATTTCAGTTTAATACTGTGAGTTTTCTTTTTAAACACTGCTATCTTTAAGTGTGTTTTGAAATTTCCAAATGCATGGTTTTCTTTTTGCTGTCATTGTTTTCTACCTCTAGTATATAACTAGAGGTCTGTATAGTATCAGTTGAGAATCATTTTGTCACCTAGTACATGGGAAAGTTTAATAAACTGTTCTGTGTCTGAAGAGTATGTATTGTCCAATTTCAGAATAAAATTTTAACTGTCTTGTTTAGATACATGTCTTCATATTTTTGTCTGCTTCATCAATAATGAAAGGAATGTGTTCAAAGCTCCCAATGTGGCATTTTGTCAATTCCTCACTACAGTGCTATTGATTTAGGCTGTATATAGATAAGACTGAAGTTATTTGATAACATACATACAATTCTAGAATTGTTAGATCTTCCTGACTAACAATTCTTCAAACTTTTTCAGGTTTCTCTCTATCCCAGTAATACGTCTTAGATTACAGTCTATTTCATCTGCTATTAACGTTACTTCACCAGCTTTCTCTTGGCTAGTATTTATCTGCAATGTATTTTTCTATCTTTTTACATTTAAAACTTGACAATGTTATTATGTTCCATGTGTCTTTTGTTGACAGAAATAGATTTTATGTTCATTAGAGACAAAAATACTGCAGGATGTACTTCAGGAACATGGAAATAAAACCCTGAAGAAAAGACTGAAATGCAACAAGCAATTGTGAGTAAAGAAACCAGTCTTCTTCCTTTTGATTGGGTTAGATTTCTCTGTTTTCTGGTGTTCTGCAGTATCTCTACTGCTGTATCTCTATAATGTATCCAAGTGTCAATTTGTTTTTACTGTGGCTTCTTGTTCTTATCCTTCCTAAACCTGAAAATTAATGTCTTCTACTAATTCAGAAAAACTCTTAAGTCATCATCTCTCCAAATATTGCTCTCTCTCTTCTTTCAATATGAAATTCCTGTTACATACATGTTAGATCTTCTTTTCATATTTCCATCTCTTCATCTCTGTTCTATATTCTGGCTAATTTCTTCCACCTCCCAGCTCACCAATTATCTTTGTCTTCAATTTGCTGTTTCTTCTGTTTGTTGTGGTTTTAATGTCAGTGACTTTTTTTTTTTTACTTCTATGAAGCAATGCTTGGGTATTTTTCAAATCTATCTGCCCTTTTTTTTAATAGTGTTATCTACATCTTCAGTCATTTTAAACAAGCTTATAGTTTCTATCTGATCAGATCTGAAGTTGCCGGAGATGTACTCCTGCTGTGTGTTAATTTGTTGACTCACTCATGCTATAAAGTTTTTTCATGTGTTCTGAGACCTGATGGGGCTTTAACTGTGCAAATTCTGTGAGGATTAGGGTTGATGTTCCCCAAGAACAGTCTTGGCTTAGCTTCTTTCAGGTATCCAGGAGTCTAGGATCTTGTTATATAAACTTCTTGACACAGCGGCTACAAGACAATATCTGTAATGTACACTTGAACCCTGAATCTGTATTAAAAGCTGACCTACACTTATATATTCTTAGGAGAGACTTTCTCTGCCTCCTTGGCCAGAACACTGGCAAAACTGGCCAAGCTCCCTACTGTCTTCCTGTGCTGTTGGGCAGCCTTGTTCTTACTGCACCTCTTCACTGAGACTGCAGGCCTTCGAGGGTTTTGGCCTTGCAGCATCTGTATAAGGAAGGACAGCAGATCAAGGCCTCATCTCCTGTCCTCAAATGGGCATAAAATCTCAAGTCTTTCACATACTAACACAAACAAAGCACTTCAACCTAACATTAACACATATACTTAACTGCTCTGTTTTTCACTTTTATCCTCATTTTTGGCCCCTTACTGTGTTATAAACTCAAATATACAAGCAATATGTATATTTATAAAACACCTCACTTATACATATTAAGATGCTGGGTTTTTTCCCCCCAGTATTGTATGTTTTAAACCAGAAGAATTTTCAGGTAATCCAGCATGTCTTATTACTTGAAACGGAAGTTTAAATTTCATAGCATAGACTATATCCTGAGATACTTTTGTGCTTCCCGACTAATCTTGGTCAATGAGAATTCTTTTTTCAGAGATGAGGCGGTCAAGTCACAGTGATATACTCAGGTATAAAATAAAAGTTAATATTAAATGTGAATAAAGCAGAGATCATGGAAAATAGTCTGCAAAATTTCATAACTCTAGACACTCATCAGTTTGTTTTGGGAAATAAAGGTGAATTGTAGACAAAAACTATTTTATGTTCAATTAATAGACCCCTGAAAATAAGTTAGTTATTATTCATCACGTGAATAAGTAAGATGCATTTACTTACTCTACTGAAAAAAAATAAACTGTAAAAATTCAATTTCAAATTACTTATTACTTTGTTTATTATTAGAAAGCCTTGGAGGCTGAATATTTATAGATCTGATTATCTAAGTTCTACACAAAATAAATTAACTCACCTGGGCACAACAGATAAATACAACTGAGATAGTCAACAAGAAAGCAGATGAAACTATGACATCAACTGATCGCTGAGGACCTCGACGCTGGGGGGAGAAAAGTGAAAACACTTTTAAATATATTTACTAATTAGCAGCTAATTCCATGCTTTCAATTAAGGTACTGATCTATCACTGCACACTGACCATAGCTTATGACATTGCAAATATACCTGATTTGTGAGATGAATTTTAATTATAAACTGTTATTATTGCCTGAGGATTGGCAACACCATGAAAAATGGTGAATATATAGCCTAGAATTTGTAGAAGGATAAATCCCAAATATTCCATTTTGTCAAACACTAACTATTTATTCAACAGGTTTTTTGAAACCTGCTCAGAATGAGGGACAGTGCTAGATGGTGGAAACATAGTAGAGAACAAAACAGACAAGGAGTCAAACATCAAGGTCACAGAGACAGATATACGTGCAAGTTGTGATGAGAGCTATGACGGAAAGGTATAGAATGCTTTCACAACACTGGTGACAAGTTTGGTACAAATATCATTTCCTTACAGAGATCTTCCCAGGCCCATACTCCTAACTCTCAGGAAGATTGTGTAGGCCTGGGAAGATCTCTCCAAGGAAGTGATATTTACACCAAAGTAGGGTGCAGTAGCATGATGGCACACGGCAGTGTTATTGGTAGAAGGAAAAGCAAGTGCAAGAGTGTAAAACAGAAAAGATCACAGTACATTCAAAGCATTGAAGCAGTGTAGTCTGGCTGGAATGCAGGGAGGAAAGTATTTCAAAATGAGACAAGAGGGACAGGCTATCTGCAGGAGCTGAGTCACGAAGGGCATTAAAAGCCTATTAAGATTTGGTTCTACATCCTAAGATCAATGGAGAATTTTCAGAAGGTTTTAAGAATATGGTCAAACTGGCAGCAAACTGAGGAAAATATTAAAAGGAGGATACAGGAATGCTGAGAGGCCATATAAGACGAAACTGCAGTAATCCAATACAGGAGATAACTGGTGGCTGCAATTAGGTTGGGGAAATAAAAACAGAGAGAGAAGTAAATGGATTTGAGATACATTTTGGAAACAGAAAGGGTGGGAACTGAACAAACTGAATGCTGGAAATGCAAAAGAGGAAGTCAGTACTCAGGATAATTCCTAGACCTAGGGTTACATGTTTCCCTCACTGAAGAATGAGCTCCTAATGGCAGGGAGTTTCATCTCATCAATAGTGAATGGCACATGGTTAACATTAAATGAATGTTTACTGACTAAAATAATCAATGCATAAAAAAATGCAATACCTGCTCAGGGATGATATGGAGAGCAAATTTTAGGTGGCTTCTCACTAAGACAGGTAACAAGGATCATATCCATCCTTCCAGCGGTGTCACAGTGAGAAAAAACAATCTACACTGATCTGTGGCATTACCCAATGAAGACTAACTTAGCTGAGTTTAACAAGTTAAATAAACAGCATAATGAATTTTTTTAAACAGAAGTGGAGACAAATACTGCAAAATTTTTCTACTTTTTCCTTGTTACCTCAAAATAAAAGTCATTAAAGATCTAAGCATGTCAGAGGATAGTCGGCCTTTAGGTCAATTTTATTAAGCTATGATTACTCCATACACAATGAGTATGCAACAAAGAAATAATCCTCATAAAAAATGTTTTCCTAAAACTAATTCAGATGTTTCCCATTTCCCTCCTGAGCTTTTATATCTTAATTCCATAATTAGGAAAGCTATTTTAAAAGATTAAAGGAAAAGAATGGCATGAAAAGGATGGCTTAGAATTGGAAGCTAAAGTTTTCAAATAGTAATAGATCACCTCAGTGAGGCAGCTCATTGACAGATTTTTTTTTTTTAATTTCCTTTTTTAAGCAGTGGGCTCCCTCTGCTGGCTTGTGGAGTAGTAGTAGTTGGTGAGATTTATGAACAAAAATAAATTTAGAACAATCTGATCTTGAATCATCTACCTAAAATGCATTTAAGTCTTCTGGACTTCAGATCTTTTACTGTAAAGAACCAGTTAAACATTTTGAATTTCTGCAAATGGATCAAAATGAACACTAGACGTGGCCACATAGCACCATGTAAGTACAAATCTGACTATAAATCTAGACATACATACATACTGACAAAGAATTGGAACTATGAGAGGGAGCCAGCACGTTAAGAGTACTTTTATCACTACCATTCTACCTTAAGATAGGATCGGAGAGAGAGCCACATTTTTATATTCTGTACTTTCTTCAATCGGAAATGGGGAACCTCAGATTTTCGAGCCCTCCTTGCCGATGTTAAATGTCCAAAGAGTTTTGCAAAAAGTAATCGCTAAAAAAGATTAAAATAAAAATTAATTTTCAAGTAGATTACCACATAAAAACAAAAAATAACAAAATAGAAGTCATTATGGTTTTATTTGGTTGACTATTATAAAAACAAAATGGGGAAATAATTAGCATGTCAAAATGATTTAATGAAACACTTAAATACTTCAGGAATACCATGAATATTATGAAAAGGATAAAATTCTCTACTGAGGTGTCCATATTATACTCACCTGTTTATAAGTTCTTTCTGCTACACAGAGCAAAAAAAAGAAAATCCACACAAGAGACACACGAACCACAAAGCTTATTATAACCATAGAAAGAACTATAACATCTTCATTAGAACCAAATGCAATCATATAAAGTTCTGAAGCAGAATGTGCTGTGAGTTGATCCAAGTCGGTAGCTTGGGAGAGTCGGAAAACAAATGGAGTTAAACCCAGGATTAGAGAGATTGCATTTCCAAAAATCTGGTAGCCTATTCCTGGTATATGGCTGTTTACCTTTATAGAGAGAGAGAGAGAGAGAGAGAAATACACAAGTTTTATCTACAGTAAAATTAATTCCTAATGAAGCATTATTTTATTTATAGCAATATGAAATTACTGTTAAAATATATCAGTTTTAATACCTGAATAATGCAATTTAAATTTACTCAAAGTTTGAGAACCTATTACACATAAAATGTAAGTCAATATTTTTCAGTTTTTAAAAATAGTTCATTATCAGATCTCTAATTCATTAAGTAGATGCAAAAGGATTTACTTACCTGGTCTTACCTGGATCTTGAAAAAAATATTCTACTTATCTCATTATTTAAAACTTTAGAAATACTTACAAATACTGAAAAGAATGAGGGGATCTTATCTACTTAAATCCAGTTACAGAAAAAAATCTAGAATTTATACTTTATGTTCTTCTTCAAAGAGTTCACAATACAAATGGATAATCTCCTTAAACTGTAAAACTACTTTCTTTTATGTATATATACATATATGTATATACATATTGTTTTCTGAAACCATTTCAGAAGAGAGAATATGCTACAGGGGTAAAAATTAAATAAGAGCGAGGGGAAAAGGGGCAGGGGAATTATAAGAAAAAAAAAGGAATTTGGAAATTGAATAATGGAAAATATAAAATTGGCAGGACTGGGAAGGATTTTAAATATCATCTAGCTACCTTTTTTATCATCATATTACATAGTATGTAAAAATTCACAAATAAGGTACAGAGTATTAACCAGATGCAAGTTTTTGGAGACTCCTTGCTAACAGCTTTTCATAGCTCACATGGAAATATGTAATAGGAAGTAGCTCAGTTTCTGAAACCAGTTATTTTAATTCCTTCCCACATAAAAGTATGCACGAGAGTTCTAATTAGCAACACACAAAAAATTTAAAATTCCAAGTTAAATTACGCCTAGCTGTCCATGGGAATTAGGCAAAATTTTAAAAGTGGTAATGATGTAATAAAAGAAATAACAGAAACTGAAGTTTAAATCTGTAGGATTTGTATTCTACATCTCCAAGTGACTTAAGATTCTTTTACCATTAGTTGCATTACTCTTGTATATTTAAGAGGCAAGCATCAATGAAATTTTCCAGTGTGAATTCTCTTTTTTAATGTTTTGAGTAGTAATAAACCAATGAAGTGAGGTAAATGATACAGAAAAACGTTTTCATTAACAATTGTATATACCTAGCAGCTCCTAAATTTGATCCACTGAAAGCAAAAAAAAGAATAACATAAAAGAAAATTTTAAACCATCAAGGTCTATTCTTGATCAGAAAATGAAAAGCACCAAAACATGTTTGGTGACAAACCACTCAAACACAAGGAACTCTTTTTTTTCAGGTTGAAGAAATGAGGTGAGTAGGTTATAAATATAACACTTCGGTAATCATTTACTATATTAATAATCACTATCTAAACAAAATTTAAAAACTCACTCTGTTCATTATCATTCCACTGATTTCAAGAACAGACATATCTGCTTTCTTGCAGTCATTGCCTTCCCATACGATAGCACTTATTTTTTCTAATCCCGGGTGGGAACTATGGAGCCAGGGCAAATGACTCTATAAAAAATAACCAGAAATTGGTGAGTATATTAACTGCATTTCAAAATAAACTGTGTATATATACATATATACACACACACAATTTTATCTATATACACTAAAAAATAGAAATTGGTGAATGCATTTATATTTATAGAATAGATATATCTATACAAAGCTATCTCATGTACAATTTCAAGGACACTAAAATTCTATCTTAAAATTAGTTAGCATATACACTGAACATGTAGCCTAAGAAATTACAGTTATAAAAATGCATATAAGTTTCAGAACCTATACTAGCACAACTTATTGGTCAAAAATACTCTAAAATGTGTCAGCAAAGGCACTTAGTCATCAATCTGTTTACATAACTCCTAATATATTAGTGTTCAAAGACAAATGTGCATCAAATTCATATTACTAATTATTCATACTACTGACTGTTCAACTTATGCATGTCTGATATGAAAGAAAATGATCGAGATTTGAACCTTTCTGAAAGACTAAACAGTGATATAATCTCATTCAGAAAGACACACACTTACCCTTAATACTTGATTTAGTTACTTTTCTGATTTTTTTAAATCTAGCATTTCTCCAAAGGATCCATTTAACTTTTCCCTTCAGAGCAAATATTGCAAACTGAAGCACATAGAACTAGAAGTATTCCCCCAGGTAAAATAAAGTATCTCTCACAGTTTCACAGAATAGAAAATGGTAGGAAGAAAAGCTGGAAGCTTTAATGCAAACAAAATCATATATTTAGTGTGTTTTTCTGTTTGTTTCAGATCTATAATTAAAAGAGTAAAACTTCAAAATAGGATAGTTGAGGGTTAAAGATAGCACAATAAAACACTAATCTTTACATTATCAGATATCAATAGAAATAACACAAAAAGACTGGTCCCTCCTCCCAAAAACGATTAGTTCCAGAATGAGATACAATTGATATTTTTAATATCATATTATTTCTAAGTTATTTTAATAACATATTTCATTGAGAGAACTTCTAACAATGAACCAAAGAATTTACTTTAAAATATTCTTTGGCAGATAAAAATGTGATTGAAATATGATAAAAGATATGCTTCTGCAGACTTAAGGAATATGTTTTCCTCTGGAGGAAGTAAGTTGCACTGATTAATTTCAATTAAAGGTATAAAAAGTAATATAATAATATGCAAGAAATAAATATGGGAACTTATTATTCTGACCTCATACATTAATTTTATGTAAAGCTAATATACCACATTTATGTGCACAGAGTAAAAAAAGTGATGAACAATTATACAGGCAAACCATAATGCCAGTAGTCATACTACTGGCAAAGCCCTTTTATGTGTAGTTATTTGGCTACCAAGACGGTTCCTCTGAAAATTTATCTATTCCAAAAACAGAGTATCTTAATATACTTTAACCTTCATAGTATATATTTCATTATTGGAGAACCTTAAGAGCTATGTGATACAAATTGTATTTTAAAATTTATCCCCAAACAAAACAGAAATAATTTACACTAAAATGTTAAAATTTCCCTGAAACTATAATTAAATTATGAAAAGTGATGAAACCAAAAAGCCTGGAACAAGAATGATAAGCTGAATGGAAAGAGTGTTAAACCACAGAGGTAATAGATTAAAGCATCAATATACAAGCTTCTTTTTTTTAAACTCTTAGTCTGTAACAGTGAATTATATGAAGCAAGATATTCAATACCAAGAATGTCCATCTAGAAAAAGAAATGCGAAATCAAAAAATTCTTCATTCTAATTCTAAAAGTACTAATTTTGCTCAGGTAACTTCTAACTAGCATGTGATAGCATTTTCCTATTTCTAGAAAGGAAAAAGGCAAGAGCATAGAAAGTAACTAAAACCTGGAGAATTTAAAAAGATATAGGAATGTGTGTGTGCATGTGTAACGTACTAAAAAAAAATTCTTATTGAAATATACACTGCCTTTAGTACATGAAAGATTTTTTAAAAGGCTCAAAGAAAACATAAGAGCAAATCATTCCATTTTACAGCTTCATCAGATAACAGGTTCTTCTTAGCTATGTTTTTCAAGCTAAAGTTTAGAACTCATTCAATACTTCTTGTTATCCTTATCAAAATCTCAACTGCTTTGCTCCCTGTTCGTTCAAAGTTTTCTTGAAGTCTCCACCTCTGGGAACTATAGCAATTAAAGTATGGCTTTACCCACTGAAAAATTAACTTCACTTGAATGTGTCTTGGTCATTGTTTGGTCACTAAGTTGTGCCAACTCTTTGTGACCCCATGGACTGTAGCCTGTCAGGCTCTTCTATCCATGGGATTTCCCAGGCAAGAATACTGGGGTGGGTTGCCATTTCCTTCTTCATGGGATCTTCCTGACACAAGGACCAAAACCATGTCTCCAGCAGTGGCAGGTGGATTCTTTGCTACTGAGCCACCAGGGAAGCCCTGGGAATGCACCTTTATATATACTCATCCGTGGCTACAGAATAAAAATTTTCTCTTTTAGAAATGTTTCAGTAACTATTTACCAAGAAAAGAAAATAAAACTACGTATTTGGTGACACACTGTCTAGAACACACTGATTGAAATGTTCAGTGCGTCTTCATGGGGAGGAATTTTCCAGTCTTTATTGTAGGCAGAAAAGGGTCCTCCAAACCTTATACAGATCTTAGCCAAACAAACAAACAAAAAAGGCAGCTTTTCATTAAAGGGAGCTAATTTCAGCTAAAACTGAAAATATGAGCTTGTTTTTAGAAGGCTGAGAATACAGAATGCATGTGAAATCGTCCTAAATCAAAAAGCAAAATCACTTTAAATCTAGAATACTGTAATTAATATGTAGAGTAAAACAGTAAAAAAAAAATTTTATTTTACCAAAAAAAGGAAAAAAGAGATATAACAGATTTAGGACCAAAATTTATTCTATAGAGCATTCATTACAACAAAATTTTTAATCATTTAAGAAAGGTCTACTTAGCACCTTTTGAAAATTTTTGTTTCATTATTTGACTCAACTAATATTAAGCACCTACTATGTACCAAGTGCTGTGTGATACAACAATGAGCAAAGCAACGCGCGGTCCCTAGCTCTGTGCCACTTATGCGGTTGCTAAGAAAAGAGCTCACAGACATTTTCATAAACCTAAAATCCAGTTATTATCCTCAGTGACTTAGATGAATATACAGGTGCCTATCCATCACCCTTTTCCCACGCATTATTCTCTTCTTTTTTTTTTTTTTTCTACTTCTTAAATTCGAGGGATCTTCAACTAGTCCCATGACCACACCCTGGACCCTGTCACCACACTGAAATGCCTACTTCTGAAATGAGACTCTAACCACAGTCTTCCATCTTACCAGAGAGGAAAGATTCCGCAAACCTTCAATTTAAAACACACTTTTTCTTGAACGCACATATTCTTCAACCTATCGGTCTCTTCTTCTTCATATTTCCTTCTCAACTTAACATGTTTAGATTCTTGCCTTATCCATTTTTTTAACCAGCATAGCATCCCCTTTCCTGTCCCTTGAATAGCAACTACTTGGCACCTACACTGTGTGACTCTGGGTGCATTACTTAATCCTGAGCCTTCATCTCATTTATGAAACAAAAAACTACATTGACATAAATCATGGAGATTATATGAGACAATACATCTAGACTACTTTGCCCAATGGGTGATATATAGGGTCAATGCTTATTAAATCTTTGTTATTATAATTATTACAACTATATTCTAGAGAATATCATACAACTGTGTAAAACTGTTATTTTTCAGTCACTAAGTCATGTCCGACTCTTTGTGACCCCATGCACTACAGCACACCAGGCTCCTCTGTCCTCCACTATAACCCAGAGTTTGCCCAAATTCAAGTCCAGTGAGTCGGTGATGCTATCTAATCACCATCCTATGCCACCTCCTTCTCCTTTTGCCTTCAATCTTTCCCAGCGTAAGGGTCATTTCAAATGAGTCAACTCTTTGCTTCAGGTGGCCAAAGTATTGGAGGTTCAGCTTCAGTGCTAGTCCTTCCAATGAATAGTCAGAGTTGGTCTCCTTTAGGATGGACTGGTTGGATCTCCTTGCAGTCCAAGGGATTCTCAAGAGTCTCCTCCAACACCACAGTTCAAGAGCATCCATTCTTTTCACTCAACCTTCTTTATAGTCCAACTCTCACATCTGTACATGACTACTGGAAAACCCAAAGCTTTGACTTCACATACCTTTGTCAGGAAAGTGATGCCTCTGCTTTTAATATGCTGTCTAGGTTTGTCATAGCTCTCCTTCCAAGGAGCAAGGGTCTTTTTTTAATTTCATGGCTGCAGTCACCATTGGCTGTGATTTTGGAGCTCAAGAAAATATTTTTTTGAAAATCCATCACTGCTTCTACTTTTCCCCCTTCTATTTGCCATAAGTGATGGGACCAGATGCTGCAATCTCAGCTTTATTTAATGTTGAATTTTAAGCCAGCTTTTTCACTATCCTCTTTCACCTTCATCAAGACGCTCTTTAGTTCCTCTTCCCTTTCTGCCATTAGGATGGTATCATTTGCATATCTGAGGTTGTTGATATTTCTCCTTGCAATCTTGATTCCAGCTTGTGAGTTATCCAGCATGGCATTTTGCATGATGTACTCTGCATATAAATTAAATAAGCACGTGACAATATACAGCCGTGATGTACTCCTTTCCCAATTTGGAAAATTGGATGTTCCATGTCTAGTTCTAACTGTTGCTTCTTGACCCGCATACAGGTTTCTCAAGAGGCAGGTATGGTGGTCTGGTATTCTCATCTCTTTAAGAATTTTCCATAGTTTGTTGAGATCTACACAGTCAAAGGCTTTAGCATAGTCAATGAAGCAGAAATAGATGTTTTTCTGGAACTCCCTTGCTTTCTTCATGATCCAATGAATGCTGGCAATTTGACCTCTGGTTCCTCTTCCTTTTCTAAATCCAGTTTGTACATCTAGAAGTTCTAGGTTCACATGATATTGAAGCCTAGCTTGAAGGATTTTGAGTGTTTCCTTGCTAGCAAGTGAAATGAGTGCAATTGCATGGTAGTTTGAACATTCTTTGGCATTGGAATGAAAACTGACTTTTCCAGTCCTCTGGCCACTGCTGAGTTTTCCAGATTTGTTGGCATATTCAGTGTAGCACTTTAACAGCATCATCTTGTAGGATTTATAACAGCTCACCTAGAAATCCAGCACTTTTGCTAGCTTTGTTTGTAGTAATGCTTCCTAAGGCTCACTTGACTTCACACTCTAGGATATTCAATGTGAGTGGCCACACCATGGCCCACACCGAGCCATTAAGATCTTTTTTGTACAGTTCTTCTATGTATTCTCAATCTCTTCTGCTTCTCTTTGGTTCTTACCACTTCTGCCCTTTATGGTGCCCATCCTTGCATGAAATGTTCCCTTGATATTTCCAATTTTCTTGAAGAGATCTCTAGGTTTTCTACTCTATTGTTTTCCTCTATCTCTTTGCAATATTTAAGACTCTCTCTCTCTCCTTCCTATTCTCTGGAACTCTGCATTCAGTTTGGTATATCTTTCCCTTTCTCTCTTTTCTTTTGCTTCTCTTCTTTGCTATCTATAAAGCCTCCTCAGACAACCACTTTGTCTTCTTACATTTCTTTGGGATGATTTTGGTTACTGCCTCCTGTATAAGGTTATAAACTTCTGTCTCCAGGGACTGTAACAGATCTAATCCCTTGAATCTATTCATCACCTTCACTGTATAATCATAAGGGATTTGATTTAGGTCATACCTGAATGGTTTTCCCTACTTTCTTCAATTTAAGCCTAAATTGTGCAATAAGGAGCTCATGATAGGAGCCACAGTCAGCTCCAGATCTTGTTTTTGCTGACTACATATAGTTTCTCCATTTTCAGGAACTAAGAACATAATCAATCTGACTTCAGTATTGACCATCTGGTGATGTCCATGGGTAGAATCATCTCTTGGGTTGTTGGAAAAGAGAGTTTGCTATGACCAGCAAGTTCTCCTGACAAAATCTGTCAGCCTCTGCCTTGTTTCATTTTATACTCCAAGGTAAAACTTGCTTCTCTGATTATCTCTTGACTTCCTACTTTTGTGTTCCAATCCCCTATGATAAAAAGGACATATTTTTTTGGTGTTAGTTTTAGAAGGTGTTGAAAGGCTTCACAGAACTAGTCAACTTCAGCTTCTTCAGCATCAGTGACTGGAGCACAGACTTGAATTACTATAATGCTGAATGGTTTGCTTTGGAAAATGTGTAGACTGGGCAGCTACAAATTCATAGTTTTAGATTCCAGCTAAAGAAAGATTTCATTCAACCAAGTAGGAGTGTGACTCTTTTAATGTGTTATATGGCCTGAACACAAATAAACATATACTCTTTCCTCACTATCTCCATTTCCCGTAAATGATAATGCCAAGCCCTCACCACTATCCACAAGCCCCTTATCCTATCTCACTTCTTTACTATTAAGAGACCATCTGGCCTCCAGCACTTCAAATAGAGATCATGCAGTAACTCTCATGGTCTGACTTGCTTCATGAACTCTTCCTCCCCTGCCTGTTTCAGCAGAGAATGTGTTCCTTGTCCTATTGGAGGCTAGGCTTCCTAAGTATACCTTTTCTCCAGAACCCTAAGAAACCAAAACTGTACCAATTTTCCCACCTGTTTTTCTCCTATGCACATAAGTGCTCTCCCATCTTCACATCTAGCAGCTGGGGACCAAAACATTCCTTCACTTTCTCCAACTTGTCAGGGTTATGCTTCTTTTTTTTTTATTATTATTTATTTTATTTATTTATTTAGCTGCATCGGGTCTTAGTTGCAGTACTCTGGATCTTCTCATTGTAGTTATATGTTGAAATGATAATATTTTGAATATACTGGGTTAAACAAAACACATTTAAACTAATTTTATCTTTGTAAGTGTTTTTAAATGAGACTACCAGAAAACTTTAAATTATGTATGTAACTCATTTTATTTCTGTTGGATAGCATTACTACAGGCACTTTGAAATAGAAATCTGATATTCATGAGGTGTAGATTTGTGAATTATAATTGTATATGTGTGTGGAATTAAGGTTACAGGTATAGATGAATCTGACCATGAAGCATGCTTAGTGAGAAAAGGACTAATACATCTAAAGTACAATCTGACTCAGAAAATTCTATTTGCCAATAATTTCTCAGGAACATATGTTTGCAAGGTGATTGACAATCACTATATAAATACTAAGATTCTATGTTCCTATGAAGCCAGATCATAGGTCACATAAAGATTAAAATATGGGAACATTATTTTAATTGAATGTAAGTTTTCTCTCACCTCTGTAAAATGTACATACATTCAAAGGAGCGGGACCAACAGCCCCACACAATCCAACACTGTAAACCAACCTGATGAAAAGGGTCGTCTCTATATTCTTTTTTCACACATGGATTAATTTGAGGATTTTCCACATCTGTCTCACTGGTACAAGATGATCGGCATTCTGCACAATGTAACAAGTCTTCCCATAATACATCTTCTGTTTCAGATTCTGGCCTTGTGCTCTCAGAATCCTGTCTGGAACTTGAACAGCGAGAGCTGCAACTAGTACCCGATTTAGGGGCATCCTGAAATCAAGATATTCTTTGACATTAATACAATTTATGTACCCTTTCCAACTCAATGGATTTTATCAGAAACATATATTGCTACTTTTTACTAAAACAACAAACACACTGCCAAATGACAGTGAAATAAATAGCAAAACATTAAAATACATATTACTTTTTAAGGAGTAACAAAATTTTCTCATATCAAAATGTGATTTCACATCTCAGCTTCAGTATTATTTTGCAGGCAAAAGCTATGCCTGTTTTCTCTTAAACTTTATACAAAGTTCAGAATTCAAAGACTAGCCTAAATCTATATGGACTGCATAGTCAGTGAATACTAACCCACTTTAACTGATATATTTAATGAAGTTCTTTTCTTACTCTAGTCTTTTTTTGTTTTTTAGGTTTCATATATCTACTGTTTTCGTTTTTCAAACAGAAGTTCAATAAATTGATATAAAATTAACAAATACTCTATACCAGGAAGATAACTGCCAACTTGTGTTTTTTAAATGTGTGCTGTGCTTAGTCATGCCTGATTCTTTGTGGTCCCATGGACTATAGTCTTCCAGGCTCCTCTGTTCATAGGATTCTCCAGTCAAGAATACAGGGGGTAGGTTGCCATGTTCTCCTCCAGGGGATCTTCCCAACTCAGGGACTGAACCAAGGTCTCCCACACTGCAGGCAGAATCATTACCATCCAGGCAAACCCAAGAATACTGGAGTGGGTAGCCTATCTCTTCTCCAGCAGAACTTCCTGAACCAGGAATTGAACCAGGGTCTCCTGAATTGCAGGGGGATTCTTTACCAGCTGAGCTACCCAGGAAGTCCCAGGTTTTTTAGATAATCTATGGTAATAAAAAAAAAAGTGGAAAACTAAAAGGCCTAAGTTAAATAATTTCTCATCAATATACTTTTCCACTAGGAGTTTTTTCAAATACAAAATAAATACCTTTGAGTAAAATTTTAATTTAAATTAATTCAAAAGTGAAAATGAAGTCGCTCAGTTGTCTCTGACTCTGTAGCCCTACAGGCTTCTCAGTCCATGGGATTTTCCAGGCATGAATATTGGAGTGGGTTGCTATTTCCTTCTCCAGGGGATCTTCCTGACACAGGGACAGAACCCGGGTCTTCTGCACTGTAGGCAGATGCTTTACCATCTGAGCTACCAGGGAAGTGTTTTTTTTTTTTTAATAACTTCCTAAATAAAGAATGGTAATAGCCATCCTTATAGTCAAGTACACTGAAATTTTTGGATTTGTTTTTACCCATCCTCTGTTGGTAAGACTGTCAATTTTACTTGCAAATGTTTTATATTTATTCCTCTCTCTTTGCCATGTTACCACAATGGTTCAGATTTCATCATTCACACTTTATTTACTGTAAGACCTTCCTTATTGACCCCCATCTGAAAGGCCTTTCCCTATTTCTAGATTAACCTTCTCACAGTGCTGCTGCTCTTTCATTCCTCAGACTAAAATCTTTCTGTGGCTTCTCACATTCCTTCAACCAGCACGCTTGTCTTTCAATGTACTACTTTGGACCCTGTTGTCTATTTCTCCCACAGCGACACTGGGCTACTCCCTAGCCCCTCAACACAGCTTGCTCTTTGCCACTCGAGCCTCTGATCATGTTCCTAGCATGATTAACATTAATCATGTTAATCCTACTCTCCTTTAAAGTCTACTCTACAAAGTATCACGAAAATACCATCTCTACCCTTTCTAGCCTGTCTTACGTTGTTTCTGAATCATCCAATGGGGAATAAAACTACCTACCTTAAAGAGATACTGAAAATTAAATGAGCACTGTGGTTTTTAATGCAAACCTAGTACAAAGCAGGGGCTCGACAAATGTTAGTTTAAAGCTACTCTCTACCCATGGCTGATTCACGTCAATGTATGACAAAAGCCACTACAATATTGTGAAGTAATTAGCCTCCAATTAAAATAAATAAATTAAAAAAAATAAAGCTACTCTCTATTTAGAGCAATCATTTTGTCCCTGAAGCAAGTTGTTACTTTTTATGTTTATTTAATGACAAATTTTGCATTGTTTTCTGGCATCTGAAATTTATCTATGTTAGTTCAATGCTCATGTAGTTCATATTCTCAAATATATTATATCTCTTAAATATACTATAAGTCCGTGAAAGACAGAAACCACTTTTTTTGCCATTGTTAGCACAAGTAACAAATATCTTAAATGAATTAGATATATTATTGATAATTAATTTATTGATACTAGGATGGGATACCATAAACAAAAATTTACTGCACTGATAAGAGTATTTATGGGAGGAACGTTGTTTGAGAGAGGAAAATTTTCCAGAAGAGCTGAGCAGGAAAATGAATAAAGAAGGAAAAAGGGTAAAAATAAGTCAATTTTGTTTTAAGACATACACTCCCAAAATACTTCAGACTCAGTAATATCAACCATAATATTTGAAAGATAAGCTGTTTTCATTAGATAGGAAGACACACTGTATTAAGTAATCAGTAATTGCTAAATCAAAATTTTTAATGAAACTAGATTATCTGTAACTAATTGCTGATGCAGACTTGCTAACCAGATACAAATATAAGTAATAAGATTAAAGGCCTGATAACTGTTTAGGTGAAACTAATGGGTGATTTCAGGGATTAAAAAAATGTATATGTAATTCTTAATAAATGTATTTCATCAAATATTCATTGCTAAGTGGGCCATTTCACAAATGTCGAATCTAAACATTATTACCTATAATTGCTTACATTTCAAACAGAATTTTACCTGAAATATTTAGGTGGTTAATGGCCACTTTAAATTTCACTACAAATTGCTGAATTAAGCCTAAAAGTAGGAAATTTTAGAACTGAAGAAAATAGCTCAATGGGTCATTCAATATGGTTTGCTCTGCTTATCTCAAATCTCTAGACTGGTAGTTTCAATTGAGGATACAATCATATTAATAAAGACTATTTATTTGAACTGAAATAGTTGAAGGGAAGAAGCATTTATAATATAAATGCTTTGTGCCAGGCAATTATGCATAATCTTATTTAAACTTAACAATCTGATGAGGCCAGTCTCCTCTCCCCACTGTACAGAAGCAGAAACTGAGACTCACGCAAGTTAAACAATTTTTCCAAAGTCACTTAAGTAGTCTGACTCCAAGCCCATTGTTTCTTCATTATGCTTCCCATTATCAGATGAAAAGCTAATTCACAACAGGAAATAAAAACTGAGACACTTGCAGAGTTAAACAAAGCAAGACAGAGCTAAGAAATAGTACAAATGCTTAAAAGGAGCTACCAATTACCCAGGACATCTATATCCCAGATAACCAAGTAATTCCACCACCATCTTCCCAATAGGAGACTGGAAGAAACCCATCAGACATGGTAGATATTAACAGCAGAAACAGGCAAGGAACCAGGGTAGGGAGTTGAGGGGTAAGAGACAGAAGGGTTAAGTCAAAGTCCAAGATACTGAATGGCAAGATCACACCTCATCCCCAACTCCCTTGGTGCCAAACACCATGACAACATGGTATAGTACCTACCACTCCCATGCCACCAGAAGACTGGATGATTTCTTCTTGAAAAACAAAATCCCCCTAAGAAGCATATCTACAGATGCTAACATGTGGGAGGCTTACAACAAATGGCTGAGTTTCTGAAAAGTACTCTTATAGTGAGGCCCATCAGTCCTGCTCCTGCACAAAGTGTTTCCCCAAATGATTTCTTTGTGTCTCACCCTAAAAGAAAACAGTATCACCAGTAATTTGAAAAGTACAGCAATAACTACATATAGATGCAAAACAACACTATAAATCCTGTTTGAATTTTACTTATTCAAAGGAGGTTTTGTTTTGCTTTTTTAATAGAACAATAAGAACAACTTTTCAGTTGGTTTGACTTGAGAGTAAAAAATTTTGAAATACAGCCTTTTAAATATCCTTGAGTCTCAAGTTTCTCACTTCACAGATGAAAAATTTGAAGATCTGATTTTATTTTTAATGTAATCTTTTAGATCACTTTTAAAAGATTTAAAACAACCACTGCCTACTCTCTAATTATTAGCCTTAATTAGCTTAGAATCTGGAAGATGTGAAGAAACATTTATTTAAAAGTTAAGATTAGCAGAATAATGTTCTGTCCTTCAAAAGTCTCAATATTGGGACTTCCCTGGTTGTCCAGTGGCTAAGACCCCTAGCTCCCAATCCAGGGGGCCCAGGTTCAATCCATGACCAGGAAAATAGATCCCACATGCAGTAACTAAGACCTGGCACAGCCAAATAAACAAATAGTAAAAAAAAAAAAGAAAAAAAGAATCTCAAATCTCAAAATATAGTTGCAAATCAAGAAAAGTAAAGATTATGGGTAAAAAAAGTAACTGTAAAACCAAATACGTTATTCTATAGGAGGGTGGAGACCTCTTTTTATAGAAGGTTCTAAATCCTTTTCAGGACCAACAGACTTTCACCTGTTTACAGACTATAAATTTCACAAGCGTGGTTATCTGGCTTAGGAACAGGAGATGGAACATCAGTTGTGGGTGAAGAAGCAATGAGCAGACACACTGGCATTATGTGTCTTTCAAATGGAGCCACTAACAGAAGAAACAGCCATAGTTCACAAGAAAGATTAACTAGAGACAGAATCACAAAGAAAAGTATAGGAAAAACAAGTAACTCCTTCAATCTTAAAACTCTTAAGGTTGTCATATTACAACATAGCATAATATTAGATTTTTCAGAAGTTTGACTCTAAACCATCAAGAAAAATATATATATTCTAATATAGTACAAAAAGAGCAGAAGGTAACATTTATCAGCAAGTGACAAAAGGAGTAATTCATGTGCCCTGAAGAAAGACAATGTTCTATCCTTAAGAAAAAGTGAAAATACAATTGAATGAAAAAATCTTTTTCTATTGAAATAGTTTCCAGAGATATGACAACATCAAGAGATGTAATAAAGTTGGAAAAAAAGGGTTAAAGAAAAACACACATTAATAAAGAAATATAAGAGTTATAGAAGAAAAAGGAATTGAATTTTATAGTGTGGGCAATGTAACTGGTGACAGTGACAAGAAAGAAGTCACTTAGAATAGTAACACTGCTATAATTTAGAAGTTGTAAAGCCTTTTCAAATTGTGGAATTCTAACATGGGAGTTCAGATTGTCTCTCCAGAACGCTCTTTAAAAGAAAACAACAAACTCAATGTATGAATCCTCAGAGACGATGCACAAAGTGAATAAAAGTATGTGGCTATTTATATGTGAAATATGTAAAACTAAAAGTACTCTTCTATAAATCCAGATCATATAACAGTAAGATATTGAGATTGATGGGAGATATTTATTTCAGTAATATATTCAATAGTTAAAAGAAGTTGTAAATGAAAAACATATAGATAAATATGCACAAATGTAAGGCCAAAGTAAATACCTCATTAGGGTAATGTTTCTTATAATGGTGTGACTTTCTATTCCGAAGAATGCTCTCAGAAGTCCTGTCTGCATGACGGCGCAATGGGTATCCTGTTTCTGGACCTTCTTCACTGGAGACTTCATCAGAGACATTTGTTACTGTCCTCTGGGTATCCTAAGTTAGGAGTATGCAAAGAGGATCATTGGTAATTTCTGACTAAACCTGTAGCTTTAAAACTGAAAAATATTAAATTATACATACATATATACACATACCTTCAAATACCTCTAAAAATTTCAAAGTAACTGATTAATACCACCTGATTTTCTAAAAAACATCTTAAATCAGTGACTTTGGTACTGTTCTGTCAAGAGTAACTCAAGTCATTTATCAAATATTGTCCTACAATGTTTCTGTTCAAAAGATCTGAAATAGCTTATAAAATTATGAGAACATAAAATAGTATAAAAGTAGAAAAGAGACCCTTTAAAAGAAGCTGAGAGACCTAAAATGAATTTACTATTTTCACAAACCAAAAATGCCATAAAACCAACCCTGTTTTAATAATGGTTTACAAGGCAAGATGAAGTGACTGGTAGCCAAATGAAACACGTATCAGACAGACAACATCATGTACACATTAAGACACCCAGATTTCAGAAATTCTGAAACCAAGAGACTTCAGAATAGGTATTTTATTGATACTTTCATGTTCCTCTTATAGAATGTTAGTAGGTAATACATATCTGGAAATGTGTTTGAAAACTGCATAACTAAAAACTTTGTTTGTTGAGACATGCTAGTGATGTGAGGCTCACATTACCAGAGAGTTAAATGCCTCAAAAATCTAAAATTATGGCAAGGAACTCTATTTTACTGCCACTCTGTGATATTTATTATATAGCTACAGGTACTGAAAATATATATACTGTCAAGCTATAACACATACTTTACTCAAATAGAGAATTCTCTTTTCTTCATTTACTATTCCTCAATAGCCACATTCATGCTTATATTTCTAAATGTAACTAAGGTATTATCTTTTAATTTGACCAAATTTTTTCCTCTGTAACAGCTTTTAAAGAAAAAAATTATCTAACTAAAAAACTTCAGGGAAATGAAGAGAAAGAAGATATTTATATTAGGCTATGTTACAATAAACCTAGGGTTTCTTTTAGAAAAGTAAGTAAACAATTGTTATCCTTAAATATTTTCTCTAAGAATTTTAAAAAACAAAACAAATGTGCTGACACCAAAGGTCACAAAGGTAGGAAAAACAAAGTAAGATTTTCTTATAGAGAACATTAAAGGAAAACCAGGGTCCTAGGTTAAGCTTTTAGATTAACATAGATCTTCCATTTGAAACAAATTCATTTACACATATGGAAATGGAGAAATAAAAAGTAAGGTTTAATGAACATTAATTATAAATTTAAAACTAATTTAACATTTTAGAAAAATTGGAGTCAATTAATTTAGAAGGTGCCAGGTTATAATGGAAATCAGGCTTACTCACATTACTTTATCTATTCTCAGCATTATCAGTGTTATTTGTAAACACTCAGAGAATAAATTCTGAAGAATATATATACACTCAAGGGTAACTACTACATCTAAGTCACTTTCCATTAACTAATGTAAAATCTCACAAAGTATTATTTTTTTTAATCACACGTACTTTGCTGGGGATGTTCCTCAGTGTTCCGGTGTTCCAGGTTGCCTCTTCTGGTCGAAGAGTTTCACACTGAGGTTCATGGCTTTGTATTCCATCTTCACCGCTTTTAACAGTCTTTTTCCCATCAAGGGATACATAGCCATTGTCAGTCTCAGTTGATTTATCAATTGAATTCTTTGCTTTCTTTGATCTACAAAGAAAAATATGTGAAATGTGTTATATAGACTTAGTTTATTTTGGATAGGTTACCAGTAGAAATTATAGTCTGCTAAAAATTAAACATGGTAGTTATCTCTCAGGTTTTAATTGCTATCTTATATTTACAATAAATCATTCATAAAAATAATATCATAAAAATAAATATGAAAACCAAGGTCCTATTTTACCTTACTTTATAAGTTTTAAGGTTTTACAAACAGCAATTCTAAGAGACATGCCCTAACTTATCAAACAATATTTGGTCAAAATCAACCGGTCTTTGAGCAAAACCTAGATCAAAATTTGGCCCATTTTATTATGGTTAATAATATACTTTTAAAGACTAATTTTTAAAAAACTATCTCAGTAATTACAAAATTAAGTTACAATTAGTGGTTTAACTTAATTTTAATACTCTCCTTTACCCAAACACTTTACCATAAGTGTGGATACCTAAATACCTCTGATAAATTCATTTTAATACACAATGGAGACACAGGACCTTTGTAACATAAAAGCACATGAAAAAAGGGAAAACTTTGTACAAAATTCTACATAATGGAAGAAGTAAAAATGAAGAACACAAAAAGAAGTAACCTCTTTCACCCACTGAAATACTCTAGAAAAAACGTCAGTAATCATGTAGCTTACAAGTCTCTAAAAGACTACACTTGAGGTTCTTCATTTACAGGAATTAAGTTTTTCTCAATACATAATATGTAACATGGAAAATAATAAATCATTTTTGATTAATAGACAAATGTTTGAGGGATCCAGCGGGTGAAAGAATGGCTATTCAAAAGAAATGGTTAGTAGAAGAAATACAATGCAAATCCCACACAAACTTAAAATGTGCTCAATGCAGATTAAGTCTATCATAAAACATTATTAAAAAGCAACTGTGTCTAACTGTATTCAAAATAAATTTCCTTGAATTTTCTCAAGAGTATCGGCTTTGTAAGACAGGAAAAATAAAACTAGTACAATGCCTTCATGTAGGTCAAAAAACAGAACTTTTAAATGGTGGGGGGGAATGTTTCTTTGGGAGAAAAATGTTACCTTTAACACTACAGTTGCTCAGTTCTATTGGAATATATCAGAACTATACAAGACACTATAACTCATCTATGCTGAATGCTCGCTTTGGAAACAATAAATCAGAAATAAAAAGAGGTGTAGATGATTAATTTAAGGTCACACAGTCGGTTAGAGCCAAAGCTGACATCAGAACACAGACCTTCTGACTATGAGGTTTATTCTCTATATGATCTCCAACAGCCCACTGTTCGGGAAACTGCCTGTTAAGATTTCTTCTTAACACACTCAAGGCCTACAAAGTTTGTCTTACACTTCCGACCTTCTTCTGTAAGATTATGAAAGGGGACAGACAGATCATACCTCCCACATGCTCTACAGAGCTCTAATGCTTCCTTCCTGGTCACCAAGAACAGATAGATCTTCACAAAGGTGCAAGATGCAATGCCCAATCATCTCACCCTTTTCTTTCTGTATGACCCTAAGAGGCAGAGAGAGACTAAAGGCATGCACAACAGAACAAAGATCATTTAAGAGTGGCAGATGCAGGGAGGAAAATGAACTATGGGAGAGAGGAGAGACAGGGCAAAAGAGAAAATAAAAGGGGCAGAGGACACCTGTGGCCTTCTCTGCCTACAGAATGTCATTTACTGCTCCCTTAACCTCTCCCTTGAACACCGTGCAACATGGAGTTGTAGAAAAAGACCAAAAGAAGTGAAATTACTTGACCTTATAAAAATGTGGGAAGCTCAGACAGTGAAAGAGTGTGCTGGAAAGGTATTATGAAGCTTCATGGAAACTGTACTAGGTTGGAAAGGGAGGGTGAGGCCGTGAATAACAGGAAGGGAGACTGGAAAGTTAGCAGAATAGAGTCATTAATCAGCCAGGATATGCAAGGAGAGAAATTTATTTGGGAAGAAAGATGAAAATGTTGGAGTTAAGTCCCCAGGAACATCCTGAGAAAGATCAGTAGACAGTTGATAACACAGGCCTAGAAGACAATTGTTAAAGCAGAAAAAGTAGCTGTAACCTTGAAGAGTAACCCAGAATCCCAGAGGACCAAAAGATATGAACCTAGGAAAAGGGCTTGAATCTGTGATAATGGCTGCTTTAAGAATATTTCTAAAGAGAATGTATTCTTTCTTTACCAGGACAGAGTAGACTATTAAGCCAAGAGAAAGAGTTCCAGTAGAACTCATTCCATATAATTTTCAGCTATCTCCTACTTCCTCTCTTCCTTATCTCTGCCTCCTTCCAATTTTCTCTGGGCTGTTTCTCCCAATATCTCCTCAAAGTACAAGTAATGCTGTGAGAAGGTATGAATAGTAATTTACTAAGTTACAGTAGCTATTTGATATTTCTCTCACACTAAATGCAGATAAGTTGAAAATCCAGCTGAAATAACAAAGAAAATACTAAATGTAAGTACCAACCTCAGGGCTTACAAAGCAGCTTAAAATACAAACTGAGGCATCCTGGCAGTGGCTGATAACAGCAGTGGTAACAGGAGAGTTGCAAGAGCATACACTAGTTGGAATGGAACAGCAGGAGCAGCCCAGCAACAAACAATAATGGCAACTAATCTGAAGGCAGTTTTAGGGCAGGGGGCAAGGTGCAGCCCAGAGGACTGGAAATGGGCTATCAATACACACAGAGGATTAATCAAATAAGTATATTCAGGATTGGAACCAGGTTTTTCAGTGACAGAGAATGAAAATATAAAGAGGAGAAAAGATACAATGAGCTTTGTAGTACTGTATCTGAATTGGAACTATCTCTGAAAATCCATGGCTTATATCTAGACAAAGAAATAAATATAAACGTAAAAGGACACACACACACACACTTTCTAGCTCTTTCCACTGAGAAGGCTCCAGGGTGGCAACACTACAATAGCAATGAGTGTATCCAGCATTTAGAGCTTAGTTTCCACACATTACTCTCCTTGAAAAAGCAGTTCATTCCAAGCCTGAGGAAGAGAAAGTACAAGCTGAACCTGGAAACATTTTGTTGTACCAAAAAGTAAGGAAGGGTTCAGAAAATGACAAGGACATCCCCGAAAAGAAAAGAAACTGCTCTAAGGTATCCCCTGGCCAAACTGAAGCCAATCTAGTCATCCAAATAAAAAATGACAATAACAAATTGAAAAAATAAAAATCTCTAAGTAACCAATTAAGGGAAAGCTCTTCCTTAAAGTCAATGCCAAATAATAAATGTAGAGGGAAATGATGTAGTTAGAAAAATTACCATTTGGCAACTACCATAATTCAAGCAAGAATCATCAATGGATGCTAAAACTAGAAAGTGAAAGTGGGATCAGAAACAGGTCATTTTTACAGTTAATGTATCTCTACACAGGATATCTGTTGACTACAGAGGAAAAGTATATAAATTTACAGTGGAGAAATTTAGCTGATGCTGCTACTGCTAAGTCGCTTCAGTCATGCCTGACTCTGTGCAAACCCACAAATGGCAGCCCACTAGGCTCCACCATCCCTGGGATTCTCCAGGCAAGACCACTGGAGTGGGATGCCATTTCCTTCTTCAGAAATTTAGCAGACACTATCTTAATCAAGTGATTCATATAAATATCACTAGTGAGGAACAATCTACGCTGTTTGCCATCTGATAGTACACAATGATATTCCTACCAAAAATGCGCAACTGGGATATGAGGAAATATCACACAACTAACTCAGTGGTGGGCTGCTAAATGTTGAACAACCAGCTATCCAGGTGTAAAAAGTCCTTGTCTGTAGCGTTTTCTGATTTCCATGGTGTAGATAATCCTATCATGATCAATTTCAGACAGCATAAGGAAGAGATATACACTGAGCTCTCATGAGTCACCTGGAACTAGACACAGAAAACCACTGACACAAACCCACATTAAGGGACATTCTACTAAGTGACTGCCCTGTATCTTCCAAATTGTGAAAAACAGGAAACTTCAGGCAAGACTGAAGTCTGTCCCAGAGTGAAGGAGACTAAAAGGACATGACCCCTGAGTGTGGCATATAATCCCAGATTAGATCCTTTTGCTGTAAAAGATATTAATAGGGACAATTAACAGAATTGATCTGGGTCTCTGGGTGAAAAATATATGGGAGTTCTTTGCACTGTTCTCTCAACTTTTCTGTTAATTAACAATTGTTAAAATTGTTTCAAAGTAAAATTATACATTTTTAAAAGTACAAACTGATTACTTTAGATTTTGACATAGGAGAAATGCAGGAAGGAGAAAATGTAGGAGAGCTAAGTTCAAAAAAACATGTAGGTTAAAGAAGGTCAAAAATGTAAGTTAAAGAGGTTAAACCTCCAGGCAAGGTTTAATTTTACCACTGATTGCTATATCATTGATATTGTCATTAATAGCTGAAAGTAAGAACTTCACAGAGTAATAATTTCTCAAAAGGAACACAGATGACCAAGACTGAGATTTTAAGGAATTCCTCCCATTTCTTTATAGAAGAGAATAAAACTGTTAGGGAAAGACAGTGGGAGTGACATTCAGTTTTAAAAAATAGATAACTGTGAAATTCTACTTAGAATTTATTTTTTTAAAGGGAAGTGACTTCTACTTAAGACAACTTTAAAATATGCTAAAAAATAAACTGAAGGGAGATAAATATCATTTTGATTTTCTTCCTTTTTTGGGGGGGGATCATTTACTAGAATTTCCTCTTTTACAGGAGATAATTTAGTCAGTTTATTATTTTTTATTTTTGTCAATATTAATAGCACATTGATTTTAAAATAAACACATGTATCTAAATCATCTTTTTCTACCAAAAACAAAAAGCAAGGTAGAAAGAAGCTAGTTAGGAATTAAAACCTTACAGTATAGAAAGAAATGGTGCTTTTTACTATTATTTACAAAAAGATCTTATATTTGATAGCTATATTTAATGCATATAATACAGTCACCTAATAAAAACAGAGTTAACAATGGGCAGTGAGGTTAGCAGTATCTTAAAAAAGGAGATATACAAGTCTATACTGATTTTACTTACTCCACAACAGAAGTGGTATTTCTTGCATTTGGCCTTTTTTTAACTGAAGTATTGTTGATATACAATATTATTTTAGCTTCAGCTGTTAACAACATAGTGGTTCAGCATTTATATATTGCTGCACTGGATTTTGGACAAAAAGCATTTGCAATGACAGAATGTCCAACTTCATTGCCATGGTCATGGCTTATAAAGGGACTGATAACTAATAAACACTTTTGGAAGGCATGAACTGTCTAACACTTTCTTTGGAGTATCTTGCTTGACGTTCAAAGGAGGTAGCTCTATGTCAAAAATATCTTAGGAGGACATGACTTTAATTGCCTTAGTTCCTCTGTGAGACACAGTGGGAGACAATTTGGTTCTTTTCTGAAAAAAATGTAAGTAAATTTTGTACATGTACGATCTACACCATAAATAAATGATGAAACTAAATTTTTTCACATTAAAACTTTGGCCAAAAAGTTAACAGAACTTTTAAAGAACTACTTAGCTTATGAAATATCCAATCTACTATGCCAAACATGAGAATTAGTGTGTTTCTATATTTAAAAACCTAGTCAGGTTATCAAGAACACTCAGAATACTCTGTACTGCTATGGAAAAAAATGTTGGAAGTATTTTTTTGGTGCTCTCAAAACTGTTCAGAGCTATATAAACTGAGCGAACTGAAGATCATGCTTTTGGTACTAAAGGACATTAGACATGCTAGGGAAAAAGTTAACAGCAGCAGGTAACTCTGCTCTAGAATATAGTATGAAATTTCTGTTCCTGCTCTCATCTGCACATGGTTAGGAATCAAGGGGGGAGAGAGTTATAGAAACAAAATGCATAAAATCTCAGATATAAGAAAATGACAAAGGAGCCTATTACAACGATCACTGCTATCTGGATCTGTGACTACACCATGATTATATGCTAACATACCCCTTTCAAAGACTCTGGGGACCCTATGTTTCTCTAGGTATCCTCTATCACAAATAAGTTTGAGAGGTGTGCCAAATTATTTATAGTGCCTGTAACCTTTCCAGGATCAATCCAACCCTAAATACAGTGACGCTAGCAAATTTAATAAGTTATCTAGTTGTGTCCATAAGATAGTCTTAAAAATCTGGAAAAAGCCAGAATACACTGGCTTTTACATGGTCTTCATCCTTCTCCGGGAACACATGCAACATAGCTTCGCCCATACAACAGCTTAAACAACTGAATTATAAACTACAGTCAGTAAAAGCCAAGTTTTAATCCCTGTTATCTAAAATTCCTGGTGGAACTGCTTACTATTTACACTACGCAATACACTCCATTATGTGAAGAAAATCAATTTATTGAAACTTTAATTTTCACTTTGGTGTTAAAAATAGTAAATATGGAAGCTAAACAGAACAGAACACTTCAAGGTAGGTCAGTTACGCAGAGGAGTTAACACGAAACCTGATTTTATTCTACTGTCTCTAACTTACCAATTCAATTTATATAATTACTTTTTTTACTCAAAAGCATAATTCCAAATGCTTTTGTTTTAATGATATTGTGAGAGACAAATGAATTATTAAAGGACATGAAAGAGAATTTAGGAACTCTCTGAATAGTACTGTGTTGAAGAGATGTACAATCTAGATGCAATTCTCATATTTACTCTTCCTATAATTATGCTAATTTAAGACTATAACTAACTGATATTAAAGTGCTAAGTCCTTACAAAATACGACTGATTTGTGTATCCTTCTAATTGATATTTTGTCTGGCTCAGTTTTCTCAGGTTTACAGAATTCCTTTACGATAATTCCGAAATCTTTTCAAATGAGAAATATTATGCCTTACTTTAAAAAGTTTTATCTGGAAAATGAAATATACTCAGAAATGACATTAATAAGTAGTGCCTAGTGAGCTGACTGTGGCTCAGATCATGAACTCCTTATTGCCAAATTCAGAATTAAATTAGAGAAAGTAGGGAAAACCACTAGACCATTCAGGTATGACCTAAATCAAATCCCTTATGATTATACAGTGGAACTGAGAAATAGATTTAAGGGACTAGATCTGATACACAGAGTGCCTGATGAACTATGGACGGAAGTTCGTGACACTGTACAGGAGACAGGGATCAAGACAATCCCCATGGAAAAGAAATGCTAAACAGCAAAATGGCTCTCTGATGAGGCCTTACAAATAGCTGTGAAAAGAAAAGAGGTGAAAAGCAAAAAAGAAAAGGAAAGATATTCCCATTAGAATGCAGAGTTCCAAAGAATAGCAAGGAGAGACAAGAAAGCCTTCCTCTGGGATCAATGCAAAGAAATAGAGGAAAACAACAGAATGGGAAAGACTAGAAATCTCTTCAAGAAAATTAGAGATACCAAGGAAACATTTCATGCAAAGATGGGCTCGATAAAGGACAGAAATGGTATGGACCTGACAGAAGCAGAGGATATTAAGAAGAGGTGGCAAGAATACACAGGAGAACTGCACAAGAAAGAGCTTCACAACCCAAATAATCATGATGGTGTGATCACTCACCTAGAGCCAGACACCCTGGAATGTGAAGTAAAGTGGGCCTTAGAAAGCATCACTAGGAACAAAGCTAGTGGAGGTGATGGAATTCCAGTGGAGCTATTTCAAATCCTGAAAGATGATGCTGTGAAAGTGCTGCACTCAATATGCCAACAAATTTGGAAAACTCGGCAGTGGCCACAGGACTCAAAAAGGTCAGTTTTCATTCCAATCCCAAAGAAAGGCAATGCCAAAGAATGCTCAAACTACTGCACAATTGTACTCATCTTACATGCTAGTAAATGAACGCTCAAAATTCTCCAAGCCAGGCTTCAGCAATACGTGAACTGTGAACTCCCAGATGTTCAAGCTGGTTTTAGATAAGGCAGAGGAACCAGAGATCAAATTGCCAACATCCACTGGATCATCGAAAAAGCAAGAGAGTTCCAGAAAAACATCTATTTCTGCTTTATTGACTATGCCAAAGCCTTTGACTGTGGGGATCACAATAAACTCTGGAAAATTCTTCAAGAGATGGGAATACCAGACTACCTGACCAGCCTCTTGAGAAACCTATATGCAGGTCAGGAAGCAACAGTTAGAACTGGACATGGAACAACAGACTGGTTCCAAATAGGAAAAGGAGTACTTCAAGGAAGCACAAGCTGGAATTAAGATTGCCAGGAAAAATATCAATCACCTCAGATATGCAGATGACACCATCCTTATGGCAGAAAGTGAAGAGGAACTAAAAAGCCTCTTGATGAAAGTGAATGAGCAGAGTGAAAAAGTTGGCTTAAAGCTCAACATTCAGAAAACGAAGATCATGGCATCTGGTCCCATCACTTCATGGGAAATAGATGGGGAAACAGTGGAAACAGTGTCAGACTTTATTATTTGGGGCTCCAAAATCACTGCAGATGGTGATTGCAGCCAGGAAATTAAAAGACGCTTACTCCTTGGAAGGAAAGTAGTAACCCAACCTAGATGGCATATTCGAAAGTAGAAACATTACTTTGCCAACAAAGGTCTGTCTGGTCAAGGCTATGGTTTTTCCAGCAGTCATGTATGGATGTGAGAGTCGGACTATAAAGAAAGCTTAGCGCCAAAGAACTGATGCTTTTGAACTGTGGTGTTGGAGAAGACTCTTGAGAGTCCCTTGGACTGCAAAGAGGTCCAAATAGTCCATCCTAAAGGAGATCAGTCCTGGACATTCATTAGAAGGAATGATGCTGAAGCTGCAACTCCAATACTTTGGCCACCTCATGCGAAGAGCTGACTCATTAAAAAAGACCCTGATGCTGGGAGGGATTGGGGGCAGGAGGACAAGGGGACAACAGAGGATGATATGGCTGGATGGCATCACCGACTCGATGGACATGAGTTTGGGTGAACTCCGGGAGTTGGTAATGGACAGGGAGGCCTGGCATGCTGCAATTCATGGGGTCGCAAATATTCGACACGACTGAGTGACTGAACTGAACATAAATACAGGGTATTAAAAATACAGTTTTCATCATACCATCCAGAAAACCACCAACTTGCCAAACACAAAGCTTAGATATTTGTGTGATTATGCATTTATTTTTCCAACAATTACGCTAATTCAACTTGTTATCATCGGAAACAATTTTAAGTCTCAGTTGATATTTCAGTATAAGCACTCTGTGTCTTATCAAAGCCTGAAAGACCAAGACATCATCAAGATTCCAGAACTCGGTTTAGAACTTTTGAAATTAACATTTTTCTTAAGATCTTTTTATACCCAGTATTTAAAACAGTCTCATTCATATGCTGGCAAACTATCCCAAATGAGACAGTTCAAAGCAGTGCTTCTTTAAAAACAGTCAGATTACTGTTGTCATGATTAAAGGGAATAAATCCAAAGGGATTTAGCCATCATAATATCAATAACTAGGAGTCAAAGTCATGGTACAGCCCCAAAAGATGAAAATTAAATTCTGGAACTCATTTGACTAGAGAAACATGGCAGAATTCTAAATGCACGAACTGACTAAGTCAGGAGGATTCTGAATACTACACAATCATACAACACCAGTTTCAAATGACCAAAATATCTAAATGATCCCATCAAAGCCAAACATACCTACTATGCCATTGATACTTGCTTACAGAAAGTCCTGAGAAACATTTAAAAACTTGACTCTGCAGTGATAATACTATCATATTATAATGCAGATACTATCATATTTTCACTGTCAGAAATTAAGAGATACTTATTTATATTCATAAAATTCTCCAAGCTAGGCTTCAAAAATACATGAACTGAGAACTTCCAGATGTTCAAGTTGGATGTAGAAAAGGCAGAGGAACCAGAGATCAAATTGCCAACATCATGAAGAAAGCAAGAGTTTCAGAAAAACATCTGCTTCAGTGACTACACTAAAGCCTTTGATTATGTGGATCACAATAAACTGCGGAAAATTCTTAAGGGGATGGGAATACCAGACCACTTTACCTGCCTCCTGAGAAGCCTGTATGCGGATCAAGAAGCAACAAGACATGCAACAACAGAATGGTTCCAAATTGTGAAGGGAGTACATCAAGGCTGTGTATTGTCACCCTGGTTATTTAACTTATATGCAGAATACATCATGGGAAATGCCAGGCTGGCTGAAGCACAAGCTGGAATCAAGACTGCCGGAAGAAATATCAATAACCTCAGATATGCAGATGATACCACCTTTATGACAGAAAATGAAGAAAAACTAAAGAGCCTCTAGATGAAATTGAAAAAGAGTAAAAATGCTGTCTTAGAACTCAACATTCGGAAAACTAAGATCATGGCATCCGGTCCCATCACTTCATTGCAAATAGATGGGGAAACAATGGAAACAGTGACAGACTTTATTTCTGGGGGCCTCTAAAATCACTGCAGATGGTGACTGCAGTCATGCAATGAAAAGACATTTGCTCCTTGGAAGAAAAGCTATGACCAACTTAGATAGCATATTCAAAAGTAGAGACATTACTTTACCAACAAAAGTCCATATAGTCAAAGCTATGGTTTTTCCAGTAGTCATGTATGGATGTGAGAGTTGGATTATAAAGAAGGCTAACTGCCGAATAATTGATGCTTTTGAATTGTGGTGTTGGAGAAGTCTCTGGAAAGTCTTTTGAACTGCAAGGAGATCCAACTAGCCAATCCTAAAAGAAATCAATCCTGAACATTCACTGGAAGGACTGATGCTGAAGCTCCAATACTTTCACCACCTGATGTGAAGAGCTGACTCATTAGAAAAGACCTTGATGTTGGGGAAGATTGAAGGCACAAGGAGAAGGGGACGACAGAGGATGAGATGGTTGGATGGCATCACTGACTCGATGGACATGAGTGAGTAAGCTCCGGGAGTTGGTGATGGACAGGGAAGCCTGGCATGCTACAGTCCATGGGTTGGCAAAGAGTCAGACGACTGAGCAACTGAAGTGAACTGATATAAAATATGTATTTTCTAGAAGACTAAGTGGTTGAAAAGTCAGAGAATCAACTTAATGCCACATTACTGCAAATTATTAAAATCTGTGAAAATTTCTCCCCAAATTACTATCAATAAGAATATTCCTAGGATATAACTGGTTAATTATATAATTAATTATATGCACTATAATTATATAGTACATGATAAATTTTATCATAAGAACACAATCACAAATTGATAAAACAATGATACTAGCAGAGAAGTTACCAGAAGTGACTGAAAATAAGTTACTTGCAGTATCCCTTTTCTTGACTTATTAACTTAGCAATTTTCATCAGTTTTTATTATGGCACAAACTAAAGAAAAAACCCAAACTACAGGAAAAACAGAATCTGGTATTATAGTATATATTTTATTCTTTCAAGTAACAAAACATATACCTATATGTTTTATTTCAGATAATTTTATGTAATTGAGGCAAATTTTTTAAAAATGTCATATAACTCACATGCTCTATTAACAAAGCCAATTTGTCCTATAGTGCTGATGAAGATTAAATAAGCAATTTAATAGAAATAAAATAGTACTTGAGAAATCACAAAAGAAACTAAGATAAATACTAAATATACTTTAATAGTATATATTCATTCTCATACAGAATGAATATACGTATCTCATTCTCATATACATTTACATATATATGTATAACTCAGAGTAAATTTTATGGTCTCTATTTTTTCCATTATATATAGCGTTATAATTTATAAAAATAAAATCCACACTAGGACTGTCATATTCAAAATCATTAGTACTCATTAATTAAGATTGTAGTGTCAAAAAAGGGACAGTGCATTTCTAAGCCACAGGAAGTCTTGAATAAATACAAACCCTGATAAAAAGAAAGCAGCATGCCAGAGGTCTCTGAAGACGGCGCCAACACTGTAAGAGGTGCTTGTACCGGGGCTCTGAGCCGCTCCCTCCTGTGTGTTATCTGTGGTGCTAGAACCATCTCCTTCCCTGTGTACTTCCAAATGGGCTGCTTTTCTTAATTTCCTTCATTAGAAGAGATTAAGAGTGGAAGGTAACTTTAAAATTTAATAACCACTTTCTCGACAGTACATTAAAAAATTCGGAAAACATAAACACAGGAACTCTAATACACAGTAAAATTCAGGCTGATGCATAAAAGTTATGCCAAATATTAAGTACATATTCAAGACCAGTTTCTACAAATGTTAAGTTATTGTTTCTTGCTCATACTGATAAGTCAGTGGATGCTAGGTTGTAAGGATAGCACTAGGCAGATTATTTACAAAAGTACCCCTTCCCTATTGGAATGCCACTTATTTGCAGATGAAGAAGAAAATTTAAATTGGAGAGATTTATAATCTATCTGTTCAGCAGTGCTACTTATCTAATTAGGTATTATTCATTTTTTTAAATAAAGAGCTTAAATCAATATTCCAAAACAACAAATGTCACAATCTCTTAGCAACAATATTCAAAAGAGAAATTGTTCCCAAAGACCCTTAAAACAGAACTTCATTGTGCTAAGTGGCCAGTAAGACTTGCTATGCTTACTTAATCAAAGGGAAATATTAAACAGCTTCAAATGACATATAATAAATGGAATTTAGCTAAAAAATTTCCTTGACTTTTGTTTTTGCCAAAGCATCTTTTCAGTACTAGATTCTGTAATGGTGGAAATTATTAGCAATTCCAACTAACATATATTCCCTACATTGATATGTGCCTGAGCAATGAGCTTCAAGAAAGAAAACAAAAACAAACAGGTATGGGTCTCAAAATGGCTCTGAAGCACATAAAAGAAACTAACTTATTCAATAGCTGATTCTGACTGAAGCTCAGTTTCAAGATAACATTTCATTCAAGTCAAGAACAATACTGGATTCAAATTACAGAAATCTACAGAAAGATCACTTTTAAAGAGACAGTACCTTCTCCTTTTACCCCCTGTGCTTAGAGGAGGTTTGGGTGTCCTTGTTGAGACAATCTGGCAGTGCACAGTGCCTAGGAGCAGCATCAGCCATACTGGCTCAGTCACTTCTGTCAGAGGTATGCTATGCGGGCTAGAAGCGGAACAGAATAACACTATTGCGGCAACTACAGAAAGGGAAAGAAAACACATTTAGTCATAGATCTGACAGTCATGTCCTCAAAACTTTAAAAAAAACTTTAAAAACTGTTCTAACATTGTTCTTTGCCAGATTACTTTTCTAAATTTAAATGAGTGTAAAAGTTACTTCAGACAAGCTCTTCAAGACTTCTTTGCCCCTGGCTAATCATGCCATTCAGAAAGAAACTCTTGGAACAAAGTAACAGCCAAGGTGGTCTCTAAAGTACACATCTTAACACTGCAATGAAAACTAGATACATATAAATCTAAAGGCATTCCTGGTAAGATCACAGACACCCCCTCCTTAAAGGAAAAGGAGGACATACAGAGAAATAATTAAAACCCCTGTAATGAACTGAATTGTGCCCTCCACCCTCATTCCGTATTTTAAAATCCTGACCCCCAACATGATTATCTTAACAGATAGGGCCTATGTGATGTAATGAAGGTTAAATAAAATCATAAGGGTAGGACCTTAATCCAAAAGGACCAGTGCTCCTATAAGACCTAGAGGTACCAGAAATCTCTTTCAGCTCATGCACAGAATAAAGGCCATGTGAGGATACTGCAAGAAGGTAGCCATCTACAAGACAAGAAAAGAAACCTCCAACAGACACCAACCCTAACAGCACCTTGATCTTAGACTTCCAGCTTCCATAACTATGAGAATATAAATTTCTGTTGTTTAAGCCACTCAGTCTGTAGTACTTTATTATAGCAGCCTGAATAGACTAACGATATCTATGACACATAAAAACAGATATGTAAAGTGGAGAGGTATGAAGGAATTCTAATGCCTAATTCTCAAAAGTTAATTAATCACAGAATAAGTAGTGGACTAAGTAAATAAAAGGGGAAAGGGCTACACAGGCAAAAAGAGTGACCCCCAAAACATACAGGTTACCAAAAAAGGCACAGAATGTTTAAGAAACAGCACAGAACCAGTTTAGTTTGGTTAAAGTTGAGAAATTTAAGAGACTGACTAAAAAACTGGCTCTTTATCTTGAAAGTAATGATAATAAAGATTTAGAACTTGAGTGGCTGGTTTAGATTTGTAATGTAAAAGGTAAATGTGTGTGTGTATGTTTAGTCACTAAGTCGTGTCTGACTCTTTCGTGACCCCATGGACTGTAGCGCCCCAGGCTCCTCTGTCCAATGGGATTTCCTAGGCAAGAATACTGGAGTAGATTGCCGTTTCTTTCTCCAGGGGATCTTCCTGACCTAGAGATTAAATCCATGTCCCCTGAAAGGCAGGTGGATTCTTTATCACCAAGCCACCAGGGAAGCCCCCAAAAAAGGTAAATGGACAAAAAGTAAAAGACATAAAGGGCTCTCGGCAGTGATCCAGGAGAGAAATGACATAAGCAGTAAGTAGGATGAAGCTGAAAACACATAGTTGAGATATTTAAAAGGCATGTGACTGAAGTGAAAAACTGTAGCTATGTAAAACCCAGTCTGACTACACATGATTTTTTCTACTCTTCAGGACAAGAAGGTGGGATAGAGAATGAGGACATAATTCAGAGTGCTATACTCTGCTCAATATGCAAAGAGGCAGAAGCACAGGGGTTTCTAAAGGCACTCAGATTGCTGAGGGTTTGTCTTATCATGGCTTTGTCACCATTGGCTGTGTGACTTGAAACAGGTTAAGGCACTTTTTAAACTAAGCTTTACCAGAGATGATTTCAGTGGCCAACACTTATAAACACTAATAACGTTAAACTTCGGTTTGGAACTGAAAAATATCTTTTTCATGCTTGATCTAAGCTATGCTCCCCATTTAATTTAGGCAAGCCAATATGTGAATTTCAGCCACAATATACACCCTTCTAATTACACTGGAAACTTGTTTGTCCTCAAATACAATAAAGCAATATCATAAAAGTACAAGGCACAGTAGTTACAATGAATGATACTTATTAATTATTACTCTAATAAGCAATTGCAATTTCTGACCATGGAAAGGTTTCTCCTCTAGGTAAACTAGAAAACATTGGAGAATAACTTCAAGTTCACTCCCTCTTAAATATATAAGATATACACAAGCTTAAATAACCGAAATAAGTCTTTTGTTTTTATTGTTTTCATTTACTTAAAAGATATCTTTTAATTAGTGTTTTTTGATAGAAAGAAAGTGAAAGTCGCTCAGTCATGTCAACTCTTTGCGACCTCATGGACTGTACAATCCATGGAGTTTTCCAGGCCAGAATACTGGAGTGGGTAGCCTTTCCCTTCTCCAGGGGATCTTCCCAACCCAGGGATCGAACCCAAGTCTCCCAGATTGCAAGTGGATTCTTTACCAGCTGAGCCATGAGGGAAGCTCGTCGGGATTACAATTGTGTTTAAAAAAAAAAATAAGATAAACCAAATTAAAATTATTGCTTTGTCAGAGTGATAGAAATGTGAGCAATCTCTTCTTTGAGGCTGTAAAAGCTCCAGAGTGTTGTGCATTTTGCACTGTATACTGCTGCTGTGACTGTGCACGGGAATACTGCTGTGCTGGGATGCAACGTTACAGAGCTGTCAAGCATGTGGTTCTGAAGTCAGACTACTTAGACTCGAACCTGGACTGCCACTCTTGCTGAGTATGTAACTTTGGACCTGCAGGTCCTTCATCAGGTCCAATGTCTATAGGCTAGGCATACTAATAGTACCCATGCTTTACTGGATGGTTGTAATAAATGAGAATCCCTGACAAGCTCCTAGAACAGTACATGGTACACAGAATTTTAACACAGAATGAGGACAGCCTCAGAACACAGTGGTTAAGGAGAAAAAAAGAATACTGCTGAGAAAGGAAGAATGAGCCCTAAGGCTTCATAAAAAAGACTCACGTGTCCATATATGTATGAGTACATTTAGAAGAGATTCTGTAATTTTTAAAAATCCTCTCAATTTGTATTTTTCTTTAGCAATCCATACATTCAAATTATCATAAAATTATTTTGGAAAATAACTACTTTGCTTCCTTAAATATTTTTAATCCCAAACTATTTGTGTCTTATTAAATGAAGCATCACAATAAATTTTTTTCCATACTCAGTAGCAGTATATTTTAAAAATAACAAAGCCTTAGTAATCCTAACCAAAAAGAAAACATGCTGAAAGTTAAAAGCAAAATGCATTTCCTTCATTTAGTTGTACCTTGAAGAAGATAAAGGACTAGAAGCCAGAAAAAGATGACTTTTGATGTTACTTGTAACCACCACCGGAAGAAAAAGGGAAAAAATACAACTCGAACAATTCCCTTTCTAGTCAAAGAAGTCCATGGACTTTCGGGTTTTGCCTTAGCAAATGCAGACCCTAAGAAAAGTAATGCAAAATGAAAGACAACATTTATTATTTTTTAATTTCCTTAAAGAAAAAAATTTCAACATCTGAAGAACAATACAACATATTATTTCTTTTGTACTATGGGTGTCAACTGTCCAATTGTGGGTAGGAAACATTTTTAAAAACATCACACATGCCATCATATTGACTCAGGTACTTTGAAAAGAACTATTTTTAACTGAAATAGGAGCAATATTTCTCCTAGATATTTTATAAATACAAGACAATTTTCAAATGTCAGTTTCAGTTAGGAATTAAAAATACCACTTTAATGTTTATAACAAGTTTCATAGTTTGCTAAGCAAATATGAACTGCTTTTCTTTTACACTTATTAACTGGAATGATTTTTAGTGAGAGAAAAGACTAGTCAATGGTATTTAAAGGTCTCCACTCTCTCTTTTTTAATACTACTTCTAACTTCATTTAGCCTCACATTGCTTTTATTCCTACAAACATATTCATCTAACCCATTTTGATCGCTGTTCCTTCGAGGACAATTTCTAGTTTCATTAAATATTTGGTTATTCAAGACTCACCTCTTACAAGATCAACATCTATGAGGTCTGGTTTCACATGGGCTGTTTTCTTTGGTTTATTCCTTAACCCCTATAACATATTAAAAGTAGTACTGATGAGAGAGTAGATCTTTAAAGTTCTTATCACAAGAAAAAAAATATGTAAGTATGTATGGGGATGATTATTTAAACTAGACTTATTGTGGGATCATTTCTCAATATATACAAATATTGAATTACTATGTTTTACACCTGAAACTAATATGTTATATGTCAATTTTAACTCAGTAAAACAGTAGTATTGAAATTCAACACATGTACATTTTTAATACCCCAAATCAATGCCTATAGATTTCGATTAAGAAGAAAAACTTTAATAGACAAAAACATATATATCTGTGACAAACGGAACACAACAGTAGTGTAATAAATTTTATTATTTCCAAAAGGATAACTTTAGGGATGTATGTAACACATGGGGTCTGTTTATTACTAAAAGCATAATTTTAAAACAAAGACTATCACCACCAATTTAGATGTACAGCCTGAGATGGTCCAGGAGACTGAGGTGGTCCTTGTTTTGCACAGGAAAGTGCTGAAACTGGCTGGGAGAACAGTGGCCCTAAAAGGCCTTTAAGGTGTGATGCTGGAGGCAATGCTGAATAAAGCAGTGGTCACAGAGCTGAGGACAGACAGGAATGCAGACTTCTTAGCAGATGCCAACATGTAGAGTGAGACCAGAGAGGACGATGCACATCTCAGGGCTGCTATTGTCTTCACATGCCAACCACTAACCAGACCACAATGCCACCTTATCCCCTCATAACTTAGATGCCATGCCCGGGAGGAGGAGAAAGGAGAAAGCAGAAATCACGAAATGAGTTAGTTTCAACTTGGAATTACTGAACACTAAGATTAAGTTTCTGCATCAGCGTACTGAATTAGAGTAGGAGTAGAGATCAAAATGAATGAAAAAAAAACTATCAAAATAAATTACGCTTTATAACTTAAGACTAGGATGTTAAGAACTGGAGCAGCCTAGGCTAAACTCCTTGGAATCCAAGTGCTGAGAGATGACCTAGTGTTTCAAAGATTTGTTTATTGTTCATTCAATTAACCAAGTAACTATAAAGTAAATCCTTTGTTTAGTCCTAATCTAAGTAATAATGACCCCTTAAAATAAAAATTTAATCAAGTAACATTTTTATCTGAAACAGAGAATAGGACATTTGAGCTCAAAATTAACTGAGATTTTTAAACCAAAAATGTATCCTGAAATCAAGATGCAATTAACCTCTGAACTCCTTCAAATAGTCTGTGTGAAGGTGCAAACTACCCACAGATACAAAAACAAAAGAAAGAAAGGATCAGAGTTGAAGACACAGCCACGATCATCTTACATGTAGTCAGTACTGACATTCATAGATCCCATACCTGCAAACTCACCTATATGGTAAAACTAATTTGTCCCTAAAATCAGTATTTGCTGTGATCTTGCAGTCATTTGCAGACATGCAGTGAGAGTAGCAAACAATTTGAGTCACTCAACGTTTACATTCCCAGCTGGGATCAAACAAGGCATCACTCTGCTTTCTTGTTTAGCTCTCTTGTTTCAGTTCCTTTTCACAATCTATTCAGCGTCAAATCTTTTGCTTTCTGTTGGTAATTTTGTGTTGAAATGATCCCTGAGATAGTGCTGACAGGTGGTATAGTGTTCCTAAGTGCATGAAGGCTGTGACATGGCTCACTGAGAAAACGTGTTAGATAAGCTCTGTTCAGGCATGAGGTGTTTCCTGTTCAGTGTTAATGAATCAACACCATATATTAAATAAGATGTCATTTAAACATGGTTATATATTGATTAGCTGACAAGTGTTGTGACTAGGGGCTTGCAGGAACTTAATTCTGTATTCTTCCTAAGAACAACAGTCAGTATTCTCTAAATCAGCATTCACGGTGAAAGAACATTAACTACTGCACATCACAAAAAACAACTATCTATATGTCATTTCCCACTTTAATGTCATGATAATGTCACTCATAGACTGTAAATCACTCCCAATATTTTGCAAACTGAAAAAGTAAACTAGTAAAACATATTTAAACAAAAAATTCACTGTTCAAACACTATTTAAATTTGGCATGAAGTTTATTATGCTATTTTACCTTTATTAGTGCCAACAAATTTGAAAACAATAACATATTTTCATTTACTTATATATTTCATAAACTGCTTTTCTAGCACTTTGAAAATAACCTTATTGCTAATGTTTATAACAAAGGTGAAGCCTAATTTACTGCTGTATACCTAAACTTTTCCTCAAGACTGTTTTAAGAACTTCAAGTCCTTATAAGAGAAACAGTAAAGTATTTTGATTTATGCAATTATGTTGTTTTCAACATGCTTATTCTACTTGGCCTTTTAAATATGTGTTAATTTCCTATTTTATATTTTATTAAAACATTTTGAACTATCGTACACTGTAAAGTCATAGCATAATTTTGAGCTACATTGTGAAGTCACAGCATTGTAAAGTCACAGCAGAGTCGACAATACCCTTCAAGGTAGCCTATCAGTATTTAAAGGGTTTAAAAAAAAGGATATAGAAATTATTATTGATAAATCTTCTAACATTAGTGACTTTATTCACAAAAACAAAGGCTATTAGTACCAAGGTCATTTATAACATGTGATTCTAATTAAGTAGATATTTTAAGTTGGACAACTTTAAATTGGTTTTGAATAAACTACACTTACACAAAACAGCATAGCTTTCAGTACTAAAAAAATTTATGAGCCTTCAAGAAGTTTAAGTGAACAAAGAAAAAATGAAAACTAACTTAGTTTTAGAAAGATTTTTTAAACTACTGGTTTAACTAGAAAGTAGAAATAAGTACTATGAACACAACTGCCAAGAATTCAAATAATATATTCTTTATTGAATATATATTATTGAAATATATACTAACCACAGTTTCACTTCCTGGAAATCCTAGTTTCCCCCATCCCTTTAATGACTTGAAACAATATAGTTTGTTTTGTTGAAACTTTACAACTCTAGTGGGTACTACAACAGGGAAATTCCATATTTACTTTTAAATTTGGGTCAAGGGGAACAGAAAACTATAGTTTTCAGTTATAATTTCTAAAATGTTTAAGAAAAAAATAACTTGCAATTTACAAGAGACTTTACACTTTAGCAGTATCAGCTAGGGTCTTTATATAAAAACAATTTTCAAGAAATATATTTTCATGGTTTCCTTTAATTGTTGCTCACTGCTTTGACAGATAATAAAAGAACTAATTATATAAAAGGACAAAGTCAATACATTTGTTACGGTATTCTCTAAGCACAACAGGTAAAATGTTTTTGTTTTTTTAATCAAGTATCAACATTAATACACAACTTCTCTACCTTCCATAGAATAAACACAAAATTATTTTACACTATAAATAACTTGCTTCCAATAGAACATTTAATAAGAATGGAATGTGCTCTGAGGCTTGTCAACAAACTGAGCCTTTCAATGCAAAATAACGAAAGTAAGTTTTAATTCTTCAGTTACTATTTCAAAGTATTATCTTTAAAAGGAAGACATATTTCAGAAACAAGTTATAAGTCTTAGCCTTTCCTAAGTTCATCCTGCCAGCACACCAAGTACCAACTGATATAATCCTCCCTTACTCTGGCCTCTATTTAGGCATTAAAATAGATCTATTAAAAATGAGGAGATTATATAAGTAAAATAGTAATTTGTGATGAGCACTTAAAGCTAAAAACTGCGCATAGACAGATAGATAGATTTGGGGTGGGGAGTTAATTTCAAAAACATCTAAGTGTGCCAACCGGTAACACAATCTCTTAAGGTAGTTAACATTTCCTGCCCAGTAAGTTAAAGACTGTCAAAGAGCATTTTAAAGCATCTTAGTAGACCTCTCTGCTAACATTCTTGACTATTCCACCTCTTTGTGATGTTCTCAGACTATTGTTTCATGATCTCTCATTTCTCTTTCCTCCTTCACTTACATCTCTCTTTTTTTTAATAAACCTATCTGTTAAATCTTGTTTCCCAATGTTCTGTTCTCAGCTTTTTTCTCTCATCATTCAGTGTATATCCATGAGTCCTATGGCCGTATCTATATAATGTGTACCATATATAATCTACATAACACCCAGGCACACAACTTAGAGACTGAACAACAAAAAACCACCCACACATAGGTAGCTCAGCTAGCAATGCAGGAGACCCCGGTTTGATTCCTGGGCCAGGAAGATCCACTGGAGAAGGGATAGGATACCCACTCCAGTATTCTTGGGCTTCCCTGGTGGTTCAGCTGGTAAAGAATCAATCTGCAATGCAGGAAACCTGGGTTTGATCCCTGGGTTGGGAAGATCCTCTGCAGAAGGGAAAGGCTACCCATTCCAGTATTCTGGCCTGAAGAATTCCAAGGACCATTCCATGGGGTCACAAAGGGTCAGACACAACTGAGACACTTTCACTTTCATACACATACACGTGGAGAATCTGCCAGCAATGTGAGAGGTCCAGTTCGGTCCCTGGGTCGGAAAGATTCTCTGAAGAAGAAAATGGCAACTCACTCCAGTATCTGGCCTGGGGAATTCTATGAACAGACAACTCTGGCAGGCTACAGTCCATGAGGTCACAAAGAGTTGGACACAACTGAACGACCTAACACACAGGTACATACATATACATATATACAGACATACATACTTTATATACTGAGGACTCCCCAATCTCTCTGCCAAGTATCCTGAATATTTCTAAAACAGAATTATGTATCTGCTCCTCTTCTAGTATTTCCCACCATACTTAGTGCTGCCTTAGTGAAGTTGTTGAAATAGAAATCTAACCAGGTAACCTTTTCTGCTTAAAATTCTTTCATGTCTCTTCTGTGGTTTTTTAGATATGTCTAGACTTTTGGGTAGAGTAGTTAAGCCACTTCAAGATCTGACTTCATTTTCCTTTCTTGTTTTTCTCCACAACACTCTAATTGCCTTCCTCCATCCAACTATTATCCATCAAGTTCCTTGAGGATTCCTGAGTCAGTCATGCTCCTTCCATCATGTCTATTTTCATAAGCTCTTCATTCTGTCTGGAATGTTTTCCTCATTCTCCCTAATGTGTGTCAAACTCAACTCATGAGTCACTTCCTCTGTGAATCTTTCCTAACCTCACTAGCGGTGCTTCTCAAATTTGTACCCTAACAGAGAACTACACATCCCTCTCTTAACTGAATTTATCTCATTTGTAATCATATATCTCGTCTACATAATTACAGTATACTTTATCTTTTTTTGTCCCCATGATTTAATCCTATACTTAAGACATAGCAAGTGCTCACTGCAACTTTGTTGACTGTATTAACTCTTCATGACAACAGTTCAAAGATTAAAGCTGACAAATGGTAGAGTCTTGCTCTTTATTATAGATGACTAAGTTTGTCTAAACACTAGATTTTTTTTGACAGATTTTTAAGCAAATATAGACATGGGCTTTCAGTTTAATGTAAACTTTTTGTACAAAATATAAAGCAACTAAAGTATCATTCTCTGGGCCAATATTAAGTTTAGCTCGTGCAGGAAAACACTGATTAGTATCATCTATGCAAATGAAAAATATAAATCTTATTACTGAAAAGGTGTGACTGCTGAGAAACAAGACAAATTTAGTTAAAGAACAGTTTTCATGCTAGCAAGGTAACCTATGAGGACATCTTATCACTGTAAATGATTACATATTCAAGAAGAAATTGAAAACTATAGAAACATTTTAATTAATGTTTTATTTTCCTAAATTCTTTCCAAAAATGACCAACTTTTCAGCGACTCTGTTTGCGTCCAAGTCATTGTTAGTAGCACCAAAAAGCAGATCTCAATTAAGCAGAGCAGCGTTTGCACAGTATCACTCAGGCGGGAAAAATCCTGAAACACTTACCAGTTTAATAAACTGTACAGAGCAATGACAGCATCAAAAGGGAGGAAAAGTAAACTAGAAGTATAAGGTGACAAGTGAAAGGGGAAAAAAGCTGACAAAAAAATAATCATTAGAAATTAAATTTAAAAAAAACAGAAAGATGCTAAAGATCCCAAAAAGAAAAATCAGAGGTAAAGACACATGAATATACCGTCATTAAAGACTTTACCTTGTTATATAAAAGTGTGGACAGAATGAGTAATATTAATTTGTACCTTAAAAGGTCTGCAGAAAGATATTAACTATGGTTCATAATCAATTTATAGAATACACAAAATAAATTTGTTACCTTGATTTCTCTTTGTTCAACAGATTTTTCCCATATTTGTTGATCATATGCTCCAATCTATAAAAATAAAATAAAAACAGTACTACATTAAATGATCATTGTTGGAGCCCATCCAACAAGTACAACTCTTGAATTACAAGCAACAAGTTGTTCATTCAACACAGATTAGATCCAGCTCTGTCTCATACTTCTGTACCAGTGCTGTATGGCAGTGGTTCTCAAAGAGTGCTTGTAGGACCAGCAGTTTTAGCACCATCTCAGAACTTGATAGAAATGCCAACTGTCTTCACCTCAGAATTACTGCATCAGAAATATGGATTCGATACTCAACAATCTGTTTTTAAAATCCCTCTAGATGATTCTGATCCACTACTAAAGTTTATAAGCCTAGGGCAATGACCCTAGGGACTCTTTTATTTTAAACTAACATAATTGTCAAAGCCCTGGTACATTCAAGAAAAAACTCCCAAGTGATACACTCTTTATGGAGTTATTTTTAAAGAAAAAATGTCAATATTATACAGAAGTAAAAATTCATAAGCAGGCAGACCACAATTACCCACTTAAATTAAGGTTCAAGTTGAAAAATAAAGTCAGAAAAGCAACTGAAGACAGAGTGAAAGCAGCAAGAACCAGAATTCCTTGGAGCTTGTGCCTATTACTCTTACATGCTGGAAAGTCCTCTGGATATACCTTTACTTGGGCAGGATGAACAAACCATTCTTACTGTTCCTAACCAAGTTCTTTTCTCTTGCCTCCTATTATCTCCAGTTTCCACTCAATTTCCTATATTCAAGAGGACACTGAAATGGGTCAAAAGCCTATAGTTTAAGAGTTTTCATTATAAGCATTAATTGAAAATTAGAATTCTGAAAAATTAAAATTACTTCAGATAATTACAATTTAGAGACTGGAGACAGTGACCAGAAACAGGCAAAGACATGAGTAAATTCAAGAAGTATTTTCTGACTCACAAGATCTTTCTACCCACAAGTCCTCTTTTCTACCCATTCTTTTTAAAATCTCATTTCAAGAAACAACAAACTGATAAGCTGATAATGTTTTAAAGATAGACATAAAGGAGGTAAAAAAAAATATTAAATCATTTTTTAAAGGTGTGACTTTTACAAAGACTTTTTAAGGATGTACATGCTTTTACACATTTTCTAGCAGAGAGAAAGAAATGCCCTTCTGTATCTGGGGCTGTTCTGTAAGTACCCTTCATTTCTGTTATTCTCTCTTACATGTTAATCTTATTTATTCTAATTTCTCTGTTCCTTGAAATAGTGTTCTTTTTCATCACTTTCCTGTGACTTCTTTCTTATTTTAAAGACCACTTTATGATATACTAATAAAATCCTTTAACATGTAGACCAAGTCACACATACTTAACTGAAACTGCCATCAGTCTCTATAAAGCATGATTACTAAGTCCTAGGTAAGCAATAACCGAGTGGTTAGTCCTAATGGTAGTGCTGAACTGAGATGACTATCTTCCCCTTACTCTCTTAAATTCTGAATTCAATCAACCATCTTTCTTAAAATCATAAAAGGTTAGTATCAGAATATAAATTCCATAGGAATAATTCTGCTCTAACATGATAATTCAGAATGACTGGGCTAATTCAATCAACATTTGTTTTTTAAAAATATGTAACTATTTCAGTACACTGCTTACTCTTCAGTGAAACAATAACCAAAACCAATAAATAGTAGGTTTTGTTGTTATTGTTTAGTAGCTAGTGAGTGAGTGCTGAAAGTCGCTCAGATGTGTGACTCTTTGCTCCATGGACTGTATGCAGCCTGCCAGGCTCCTCTGTCCATGGAGTTCTCCAGGCAAGAATACTGGAGTGGGCAGCCGCTCCCTTTTCCACGGGATCTTCCCAAGCCAAGGATCAAACCCAGGTCACCCACATTGCAGGCGGACTCTTTACCATCTGAGCCACCAGGGAAACCCTAGTAGCTAAGTCACATAAAACTCTTTTGTACTATATACCATGGCCCACCAGGCTCCTCTGCCCATGGGATTTCCCAGACACAGGTAGCAATATGTTTAATAATTATTTTGGCAGTATTTTGTTTTCAGGCACAAAACAATGCACTAGTTTCTCTTTAAAAAGAACTGTGGTGGGTTTTGTTTTCTGTTTGTTTTTTAAAGTAATTAATTTATTGGCTGTGCCATGCAGCATGAGAGATCTTAGTTCCCTGACTAGGGATGGATGTTAGTTCCCTGCAATGGAAGCATGGAGTCTGACCATGCTTAACTTGATCACGAGGGGATCCAAGAACATCCAAGTGTTTTTATTTCAAGATGACTCAAGAATATGGGCATGGGAATATATACCCCACAGTTCTAAAGTCACGGAAAATAAAATAATGCATGTACAACAGACCAACTCAAAAAAGCATGCCAGTACAACCACAGTATGCTACTGAACAGCTCCAGATTTTAAAGGTGTATAAAGTCTAATAAACCTTGCAGAAGCAGTGGTTACAAGTGGAAGACTTTTGAAGGCTGAAATTCTTGCAAATAGCAGAACGGTGATGCAGAATATTGCTATAAAAATATAAAAAAGAAAAGGATGGCTTGTTTTACTGGGTAATCAACTTTTCTTCAAAGATTTCGTGGATGAGAGGAGGCACAACTTTTGCTGTAACAGAATACCTTGTGAGATCTTTTTTGTTGTTGTTTTAAACCAGGTTTAAGTGTCATTTTCAATTACAAGCATTTAAATTGCTCTAAAGTGGAAACATCAGTTCTCTTTTGTTTAGTTTTCATTTTGTTTTGAAAATAATACCAGAGCAGACCCTTTAGTTACATAAACAGACTGCCTGGTTTATTGAAGAAAACTATGAGACAGGAGCCTTTAAAGCTAACCACAGGTGTTTCAGGAGGTGCTCAGGGTTCTGCTTAGTGATATATAACGCCATTAACAAACTACCCTTACATATGAATTCAGGCTTAATTGTCTCTGAAAACTGCATCCTGGGATATGTGTATAGGACCTCAGAAGCATCATGAAATCAGGGTGGTGGCAGGGCACTAGAAGGGACTGGAAAGGAATTCAGAAGGGAAGAATCCTTTCTGACCTAAAGCCTCACTTTATTCCACCCTGAAATCTGGCAAGATAGAAGACTGGAACACATACAGCTGGGGTCAAGCTTTTCTCTTGAAAGAAACATAATCTATGGTCAATCGTAACAGAGCAAAAAGAGAAGTGAAACAAACTGAAGAGAAGAACGAAATTCTCAAGACTTAAGGTCATAGATCAAGAATAATTTGCAGAGCTGTGTATTAAAAAAAAAAACCTGACAAGTTTTCCAAAGATTATATGCTATTTCTGACTCACACATACTACACAGACTTGACTAAATCACCTAACCTTGATAGCTGTTTCTCTTGTGTATTTATTTCTTCTACAAAAAATTAAATGCGAAGGCCAAGTTCAAATACAGTTCTGTGAAAAATCAGGAAGACAATAACTATATTATATTTTAATGCCATACAAAATATTAACAGAAGTTCAGTAGTAACATGTGTCTAAAAGAGAATGCATTTTATTCAGAAAATATGTTCAACTGAGAAATATGTAATATTTTGGCCACTTTCAAATTTTAGCTACCTCCTAACTGCCTAACTGCTCTTCCCTGACCTATAAAATACCTCCACTGTTTGGGTGTTTAGAAAAGTGCCTAACATTCTATAGGAAGAAAAGGATATATATGCAAATAATGTTTTGTTGGTAGACAAATACCAATTAATTACGTAAATTAATGTATCAGTAGTTCCATGAATTTTGACCATATTCTCCATGTGATGCTGTGCTTTAAGGAGGGAAAAACATTGCTTCTATTATAAGAGAGGACTCAAATTCTGATTAACATTTGATGTGCAGCCAACAGTTTTATACACATGAAGGAAGTAACATTCATTCTCTGGTGCCTGGCTACAAAAAGCAAATTTTATCAATGCTCTGATTATTACTCCCACAGATGCCCCAAACACCTTAAGCCTCTAGTGTAATCTTATCCAACCAGAGCTAATCAGCAGTCAGTCTTTTTCACCAGGTCCCAGAAGACCAAACACTTTGCCCTGTATAGATGCATTCTGTATCTTCAACAACAGGTCTTTTAATCTTATATGGATCATTTACAATACTCCCCATAATGACAGCAAGCATAATTCTAAATTTTCTCCTTACAGGCTTTAATTCCTAATTACTCAGAACATAACACTCCTGGAAGCAGTTAATCAATTATTTCAACTGCATCAAAGCCGTACGATGCAAATGTTAAGATTGGTTTAAAAAAACAATTAAAAAATAAAGAAAATATTTGAGGGACCAGTGTCCTGAAAGTGGTTAAAAAAATAATTTTAAGGAAAAAAGGAGAAAAGAAATTGAGATCTTATAATTTAGTAGTATCAAGCACATTAAAACTGAACTAATAGATGCTTTATGACATTCTGAAGACCTGCTTATAAAAGGCAAATGGATGGAGCTAATTAACTACATTAAACATGTATATAAATATATAGAGCAGACATTTCAAAAAGATACATAAAAACCATTAATAGTGTCTCTGGAAAGTACAGAAAAGAACAGCACTTTTACTTTCTGCTTTATATTCACTGATACTGTATCACTTTTTCTCCCTACAATGGATATGTACTATTTTTATAAAGCAGGAGTCTAACCCAGGTCTAGTGAACCACAAAGTCATTTGAATTGGTTATCTAAGAAACTAATACGTTTCTGTCAATGAATATTATCTTTGCAAGGAATCATCTACCTCTACTTGTCATCATTCTAGTTTTTATTTTTCTATATACTGAGATAAAATGGGGAAAAGAAATAGAGGAGTGGGACAAGGAGAGGGAGAGGTGGGAGGGGCAGTCAGGGATGGAGGGATGGAGGGATGGAGGGATAGAGGGGAATGAGAGGAAAGAATTGGTAGGTAAAGAAAAAGACTGTCCAGGAGTCTGCCATTTGGCTCTGGCTTCTCCGGAAAAGAAATTATAATGAAAATGAAGGTATAGAGAATACAAATACTAAAAACTAGGTAATTAAATGCTGAAGTGGGAAATATGTACCAGTTATGATTCCAGAAAAGAAATACCTCTGAAAAACAATTTGAAAAGGTACTCTTGGGTGATCTGATTACTACTTAGGTCATCACATTCACTAGAACAGTGGAGCAGATATCAGGAGGCTAAAGAGAAAGTGTTGCTTCAAAAATGTAGTTACCAACAGTTAATAGATGAAGTGCTTAAATAAAAAATGTAGAGTTCACAAAGATAAGCAGGGCAAATGGAGGCCCAGATTTGCACACATACTGTAAACACTCAGCTGTTTCATTAATGAATGGGCATTCCATAATACTATGTTAGAGCCTTAATTTTTCCTACTACTTTTATGCTCAGTTTCATTTTTTTGCAATCTCATTTCAGAAACTCTGAAAAATAGGCTATTAATTCTCACAAACAACAAATCAGGTTAAAAAAGGTGGGACTTCCTGGTGGTCCAGTGGCTATGACTCTATGCTCCCAATGCAAGAGGCTTGGGCTCAGGCCCTGGTCAGGAACTGGATCCAAAATGCTACAACTAAAAGATCCCACATGCCACAATGAATAAAAATAAGTAAATGTTTTAAAAGGTAACACAGAGCCCAATCCTCTCCAAGCTTGGTCTCATTCAACAAACATCAAAGGCCAATCATGTGTCAGGACAAATGAAGCCTGCCTTTGTCAGCAAGAGTGTCTGTTAAAAGCACAAGACAAGAGGCTAAAGAATCTCGAGAGATAACTGATTTCCAGTACAAGTCACAATAATTAGTTTTTATCTTTGAGTCTTTTTATAAAAATGAAAGTTATCAATCAGAAAATATCCTTTGTTATATTTATAAGTTTGGTTTCTTAATCCTATGTTCCTGCACTGCCTTAGTTTTTCAGCTTTTAATGTTTGCTGACAGGAGTTAGAAGAGACCCTGGACTCTGCAAGAGAACTGGCTTTTCATCCTGCCTCCACCATGACTAGTCTTATGGTCCTTGGCAAGTTTCTCGACCTCTGAGTTTCTTTAAAATGGGGGAAACAGAACATAGTTCGCAGAATTGGAATATAAAATGACTGTGTCTGCTATACTGTCAGTGCTCTGTGAATGTTAGTTCTTTCCTTTCTTGGCAAATCTCAATCTCTCCAGGCCTCAAATACGTCATTTTTAAATTGATGAAGTTAATTATATTTAAATTGAATCAGGACAATTTTTTTAAAGTTTTAATTGGAGGACAACTGCTTTACAATGTTGTGTTGGTCTCTGCCATACAACAACGTAAGACAGCTCTAAGTATACACATATCCCCTCCCTCTTGAGCCTCCCTCCCACTCTCACCCCTCTAGGTTGTACGACAACATTTAGGCTCACTAATGATAATTCAGATGACCAGAGATAATTTTTTTTATGTACCAGTATGGGGAGAGAAAAGACTCAGTGCTACTATGGAAAAAAGTAGAAACAAAAGGATAGCTGGAAATGTCGAGGCAGACGGTACTAAGAAAAAAAGCAAACAATGGTGTAAAGTGTCCTTTTCTAAATAACCAAGATAAAATTTTTCTAGAATTACAAACAAATTTATTAGTGAAACCAGAACTGTCAACACCCAAAATCTCGTTTACCCAGACAACTAAACTATATGGTTTCCACTCTCACAATCTACAAGGATGATAAGAAACATGAGACTGAGGGAGAGGTTGAGCAAACCAATAGAAGTAAAGTTACTGAAGAGAACAGTAGATCTGAGAATACTGATCATCAATGAAAGAAAATTTATATCTGTAATAAATTATGTTGTCATGGTAGACATTCTGAAATTATATGGTACTTCTGTTCATATTACTAAAAAATCCTAAAGAAACAATTAGGGTCATTTAAAATCATTAGGATTATTACCTTGCAGATAAATCTCTCCCCAGAATTAGTGTCAACTAATTCTTTTGACTTTTTTAAACTTTAAAATTTAATTTTATAACCATTTTTATTTGAAGTATAGTTAATTTACAATCTTGTGTTACTTTCAGGTATACAAAAAAGTGACCCAGTTAGATATGTATATGTATATAGTATGTATATACATACACACATATTCTTTTAAAGTTCTTTTCCATTATAAGTTATCACAAGATATTGAATATAATTCCCTGTGCTATATAGTAAGCCTCGTTGTTTGTCTATTTTATGTAGAGTAGTATGTATATGCTAATCCCAACCTACTAATGTATACCTTTGGTAACAATAAGTTTGTTTTCTATGTCTACAAGTCTATTTCTCTTTTACAAAAAAGTTCATTTGTATCAGTTTTAGATTCCATATTTAAGTGATATTATACGATATTTTTCTTTGTCTGACTTACTTCATTATATATGATAATCATTAGATCCACCCATGTTGCTGAAATGGCATTGTTTCAATCTTTTTCATGGCTAAAGACCCATTGTATAAATAAACACCACATCTTCTTTATCCATTCAACTGCCAATGGATATGTAGGTTAACTTTTCTAAACTATTTTATTTCAAGGAAAAGCTCTCAATGCTTTGAATATCAAATAGGTTTTCATTGTTTTTTGCTCATAAATACTGCCTCTCAAACAAATTTAGCTATTGAATGCCTAGGAATATCTGAGTCCTTAAAACTGCTCCTATGTAACATAAGCCTTGTTTTTAACCTGCTATGTATCTTCAATACCAAATTCCCATTACGTCTCCAATTATATGCTCTCTTATCCTATTCTCTTGCTTTTTCACAATGTCTTATTTTAATCAACATATTGTCCAATGTTTCTGATTGTCCATTACATACATACACACACTTCTATAATTGTCAGATACTCATGTAACTTCAATGATAAGAATCAAATGAAGACGTTAAGTCATCTCTTTACACAACATAAACTATGAGTGATGATGATGTCAGAAAAAAAGGTGTGGTATGAAGACATGGCATGAGTTAGCAACTCCTTTGAATGTGTAACAACTACCAAATTGCGAACTCTTTAACTCTACTGAATCAGTTTTAGAACTCTAAAAATCATAAGAGACGCCAAATCATAGTGTGAAAGTGTCAGCAGCTCAGTCATGTCTGACTCTTCGCGACTCCACAGACTGGAGCCCGCCAGACTCCTCTGTACATGGGATTCTCCAGGCAAGAATAATGGAGTGGGTATCCCTTTTCCTTCACCAGGGGATCTTCCCAACCCACGGATTGAAGCCGGGTCTCCCACATCGCAGGCAGATTCTTTACTGTCTCAGCCACCAGGTAAGCCCAAGCCAAATCACGGAAGCCTTCTAATCCAATAATTAAAATACTGCCCTATAATTCTAGTTTTGAGGGCAAGAGAAGGACCTAAAATGGTAAGTATTCAAAGTTAAGATAGGGTTTCTCCCACTTTCTGAAAGTAGAGCACTCCTATGAAACTGTTTATAGGCCAAAATGGCTTAAAATGAAAAATGAAGAGAACACATCTTGCTAACAGAGGCACAAAATAAATCGAGATAAAGCACAGATGCTCACAGACACAGTTCAAAGCAGTGGCAGCTGGGATGCTTCACGTTGTTCCTGGGGAAGGAGTTTGGCGGTGCATTCTTGCTGCTCGGGGTGTGTACGGCCCCTTGAACAGCTCACTCACTGCAAAACAAATGCTGGATGCTATTTTCACTTTTCACCTTTTTTCATAAAAGTGAAAACACTCTTTGGATTTTTTTTGGGGGGATGGGTAGCAACAAACCCAATGTAGGCCTTTTGTAAAACCAAGTGGTATACACCACACTTTCAACAAGTGGGGGATACCTATATCCTAATTGGGGAAAGAAGTTTAAATCATAGAATAAATTGGAATAATCATAAGCAAAGAGGTTTCCTGGCAATCTCTTTGATTCAACTGTCATTTATTTCTTTTGCTATCAATTACTACCAGAATCATATTATGCCAGAAGTGTTACTACAGAAAGCAAAGCTGCTTAAGTAGAAGGCAAAGTAAAAGATAAAACTTTTTTTTTTTTTAAGAGTAAAAAGTCTTTTCAGATGGCGAATAGAACTTTAAAGGAAGAAAAAAGATTTATGAAATTTAACCCACTTTGCTTCCCTGGTGGCTCAGAGGTTAAAGCATCTGCCCACAATGTGGGGGACCTGGGTTTGATCCCTGGGTCAGGAAGATCCCCTGGAGAAGGAAATGGCAACCCACTCCAGTATTCTTGCCTGGAGAATCCCATGGTAGGCTGCAGTCCTGAGCAACTTCACTTTCGACTTCACTTAAAATTAAAACATATCTACCTGGCCTCTGGCATTTGGATTAAATCATCAAAGTTTGAAAACACATCCTCATCTACAGATATTAAAATCTGGCTAAACAGCAAAGATTCCATTCGTTATTAGTAATAACAGCTAAGGTCATTTCACATCTTCCCACAGATTCTGCTAGGTTATACATCATCTAAAACTACTCTCTTACCTGGATTAACCCTAAGAATAGTGTATTACAGGCCACATACATATTATCAAATCATGAATCATGACCAAGTTTCTACTGCCTAAAAAAAAGCCAGTTAATGATATAGTAAAACAATGATTCAAGTTCAGAAAAAAAGTCTTGAAGGGTATTCTTTAATTCAATAAAGAGAGATAATCATAGTAGAATGTGCTTCTAAGAAATTATAAATCCAAAGAAAAAATACTCAGAGTTCATTATAATGCAAAACAGAATGAAGTAAGGACTATCGTCTCACACATCACTGAGAGTTGGTCTGAAAATGAGCAGTATTTGTGAGACAAAAGGTATAATAGGAAACATACTGGATATGGGGGCATGGGAAAGAGGTAACACGACAATTTCTGGCTTAAGTACCTTGAACTGTATAGGTATCATTAACCATGGCATGGAATTAAAAAAAAACAAAAACACAACACAGTTTTGAAAAAAGCTGTTGGAGCTCTAGGACAGCTAGGAATTATGTCTGAGATCAGAGAGTTGAAAAGGTGAAAAAAAAAAAATTGGAACTCAGAAGCTTAAACGAGATGTTTTGACATTATGTGGTCAATTTGATAATCTAGGGGAATAGAATAACTTAGTGAGATCAAGAACAAAATATTAAGAAGGGTAAATATTCAACTGGAGAGGAGAAATATCAAAAGTCAAGTTATTAAGAAGGACAAATATTCAACTGGAGTGAAGAAGTATCGAAATCAAGTAAGGAGACTTAGAAAAATTAGATAGGTAGGAAGAGATTGTATAATATATCTATATATGATAATTAAAGCATTATATTTACATATATAAAGGGAGTACAGTATACATATTAATATACTATAATAAATGGCAAACAGGAGTTTTAAGAAAAAAGGTAAGGAGAGCTAAAAATATTGAAACATTTTGAAGTTATTAGATAAACATATTCACGTCAAATAATCTTGATCACATTTAAATAGAGGCCAAGTCATTAGTTGAAATATGGAAGCTGGGAGTTTAGGAAATGGGGAATGATAAAGGTAAGAAATAACCAGTCGGGGAGACAATACATAATCAACTAGAGTGAGTTAAATTAGGGACACCAGGAAGAGCAAATACAGATGAGTTGGTATTAGAAACAGTCAGCTGGGAATCAGCTAAGTTACATGTTTGTATTTTCTCTTTCACCACCAAATCTCAGGATCAGGAGAGAAGAATTAAATATACAAACAAACACACACCTGCCACCAAATATCTACAACATATCAGGCATGATGCTATGCCCTTGGCAAGGCCCTTCGTTAAGTCTTCAAACTACATAGCTTGCTTTCTCTTTCTTCTGCTTCTCCCAAACAATTCAGGAGTACAGCCATTACGTGGGTCAGAGTTACCGGGGCGGGGGGCGGGGCCGGGGGTGTGGCGCATGCAAAGCAGGGTGTCAGAGATTCTGACACACAGGGGTAACCATGGTGGGTTATCAACCGAAGAGGGGTGTAGAAGGGGACCTTGTGGGAAGGGTAAAGAGAGGACATGTGAGAGTGACCCAGCCTAGCAGGGTAAAGAGATCAACTACTTGGAGAATATGCTGATGAGGGGTATCAGAGCCCAAGAAACATAGAGAAGGTCTAGAATAACGAGCTTGAATGGGATTAAGAGGGTATCCATATACAATATGGTATGACAAGAGACTGGTTACATTTATAGGGACTAATATCTCAAAGGCTTGGAAATGTTCCTCTGTTGACTCAAAAATCTCTATAAAGCTATTGAAGTAAAAGAGATAATTAGTTCAATGACATGAATGCTATATATAAGTAGAGGGGTTTCATTAATAAATTATGGCATATTTAGTCAAGAGACTAATAATCTTTAAAATTATGCTTTAAAAGGATGTTTAGTGATGTGAAAAAGTAATATTTTTGCATGAAAACAGGATATAAAAAACTAAATACAATATAATCCTAATTTTGTTGGGGTAAATTCACAGTGTTAATAGTAGGGTAATTGTGTGACCTTATACTTACCTGCATTTTCCACTTTTTGTAATGGAGACATATATTACTTTTAAACTATGACTAAAACATTAAAAAATCAAGAGGAAATAGCAGCTCATATTATCTAAGTGGCACCAAGTATTGGGTTTTCCTTGTTGTTCTGACAGTAAAGAATCCATCTGCAATGAGGGAGACCTGGGTTCAATCCCTGGGTTGGGAAAATCCTCTGGAGGAGGGCATGGCAATACACTCCAATATTCTTGCCTGGAGAATCCCCATGGACAGAGGAGCCTGGCAGGCTACAGTCCATGGGGTTGCAAAGAGTCTGACAGGACTCAGTGACACAACACAGCATCAAGTATTTAGGTACTGGGCTGCTGCTGCTACTGCTAAGTCACTTCAGTCGTGTCCGACTCTGTGCGACCTCAGAGACGGCAGCCCACCAGGCTCCCCCGTCCCTGGGATTCTATAGGCAAGAACAATGGAGTGGGTTGCCATTTCCTTCTCCAATGCGTGAAAGTGAAGTTGCTCAGTCGTGTCTGACTCTTAGCGACCCCATGGACTGCAGCCCACCAGGCTCCTCCATCCATGGGATTTTCCAGGCAAGAGTACTGGAGTGGGTGCCATTGCCTTCTCCGTAGGTACTGGGCTAGATGGTTTTAAATACATTTTCTCATGGGAAAGTACTGCCAAGAAAGTAACTGCCATTTTTCAAAATCAATTTAAGTCTCATTATGAAAATAAATAAGGCTTTTTCTATGAGTTATGTAACAGAAATTTTCAGCTAAGTTATGCTGTAATAACAAAACTGTCAGAAATTCTAGTACTGTAAAAGGGCAGATAGATATCTACATCCTAGAACATCAAGGGAAAAAAGGAGTTAAAGAGGCAAAATGCTGAAATACTCAAAAGCTCAAGAAAACAACACTTCATAGAGGACTCCTGCGGTAGAAGGGTAACTTAAATTGCATTACATGGTGATGGAAGGAATTAACTGGTTCACACAGGAAAGGGAGGGAACAGAGGAAGGGAGCCTGGCAAACTGCTCCACGGTAGAACTGGGAGAATTCCAAGTTCTGGAAGGAGCCAAGGAGAAAAGGCCATCATCAGTTCTTTGGCCTCTGGAGCCACCAGTAGGGGCTGGACATACAGGAGAAAGCAGCAGCTGTGGACTGTCTCTTCTGAATCCTCTCCTGGTGTTCCCTTCGATCCTCAAGAGAGTAAAAGTCTACCCTCAGAGCAAATGAGAGCTAGTGATACAGTGTGGTATCAGGGATTCTCGAGAGATTCAAAGTCTACCCTCATAGCTAACGAGATCTGGTGACGCAGTGTAATATCAGGGGTCCTCAACAGCCCCTGAATGCCAAGTTCCCAACTTTAATATGGAGTTGTAATCTGTAACTTAAAGCTTAAAAAGGATACAGCTGATTTAATGCCTTTCATGTATACTTAGGTAAAATCATTCAATCACTAAAAATAAACGACTGAAGTCCTACTACACTCTGAGGAGGACTCCAAAGGACCTGGTCTGTGTAATTTGATCCTGCCCAGGCCCCCTCCTCCAGTGATTTCAGGTGAGACAGCTGACTCAAATGAACAAATCAGATTATCTCTCCATGTCAGTGTCAGGTAAACAGAAAAAACAGAGACGAATGGTGAACAGAGGGAAATAAAATTAATACCACAGAGCCCTACAGAGAAGTTTCTAGAAATTCTGCTGCTGTGGGGCCTAACATAGTCCTGGTTTGTCTTTCCGTCCCAGCTCTCTCGGCCGTCTGCTGTTGGCACAGTTTATATGTGTAGTGGAAGGAGAAGCAGAATACAGTGGTGTATTTTCCGGGTCCAACTTTAATGAGAATGCTGCTGTTGATGCAAACCAACACCACTGCATAATTTACGAAGACTGTTTATTTTCCAATGTGCTAGTACATGGCAGTGTATTCTCAGTGGATTTATTAATCAAGGCACTATCCAATTAAAAACTTTCTCCAAGAAGTCATCTTGGCAAAGATAATTTTACTTCTATGTTTTTACTTAACCTAACTTTGCACAGTAAATTGTGAAAAGACCCTGCTAGTGAGAAAAAAGGGAGCATTGGTTGCTACTATTAATCATAGGAAAATAATTCAAATATGCCTTACTTAATCAATCAGAAGGTCGAAAACACATTGCCAAGGGTAAATACGAAAGTTCTGTTTAACAAATCTATAACATCAATTTCCAGGTGTTAAAGTTTTTACAATCAAGTCCATAAAATTTAACAATTAATACTCAAAACTTTCAGTAAATGATATTTCAACAATGAGAATGGAAATTATTAATAGTTTAAATAAATTATTAAACTATTTTAAAAAGCTTTTTAAAATCTATTCATTACTTAAAATAAAGTTTTAAAAATTAAGGATTCACTTCTCTAGTTTCTAAATCATCCAAAAACAGTGAAAGACCAAATATAAACTTTACTTTGTCTTCATTTTACCATTTCCAGTGCTGCACATAGTTTATATATCAAGCTTAAGAAAGAAAGTGAAAGTGAAAGTGAAGTCGTGTCTGACTCTTTGTGACCCATGGACTGTAGCCTACCAGGCTCCTCTGTCCATGGGATTCTCCAGGCAATAGTCGTGGAGTGGATTGCCATTTCCTTCTCCAGGGGATCTTCCCAACCCAGGGCTAGAACCTGGGTCCCCTCCATTGTAGACAGACGCTTTACCATCTGAGCCACCGGGGAAGCCTAAGAAAGAAAACCTCCCCCAAAAAACAAACTTCATCTCACCAAGTCCATGACAAGACATTCACCAACAACACAGATTATAATTCTCCTAGCCAAACATGCATTTATAAAAACTTATTTAAATAACAAGTTGACCTAGACCAAGCTAGTCAGAATATGTACAAGACTTCCAATAGACTAAACAAATACATTTAAGCTAATGTAGCAGTTGTACGAATAAACATAACTGCTGTTCTAGTTACTGAGCACTTGTTGCTTTGTCACAGATTACAGTCCTGGCAGGAAACAAGACACACAGGACGGATTCGATCCCACCACTCACAACCACCTGAGAGCCCACAGCCAAGAAAATGCAAAGTGAAAGAGGAAATAGGCCAGATTTGGATATAAAGTTGGGAGCTGAATAGCTATCAGTTAAGGAGTGAAGATTATGAAGCCTACTACAACTGGGTTTAAATTTTGGCTCATCATGCCTTCTTTATGTGACTTTGAAGAAACAAATAGACTTCTCTGAATCTTAAGTTTCTTCAGCTATAAATTCTGGATAATGGCAGTAATGTCTATTTCGTGAAATTGCTGTGATAATTAAAGGCAAGTACGGTACTAAGGACAATATTGTAGCACATAGTAAGTATTCAATAAATGCTACATGTTATCATCATTCAACAAGTTCAACAACTGTGACATAGGAAGCCCTGGGCCAACTACTTTACTTACACAGTATTATATAATCCTCATATTTTAAAGAAAATTGGACATATGAAATTCAATAATTTGTCCAAAGTCACAATATAGCAAATGATGGAACCAGATTCAAACACAGGCTCTATTTTTTTGTGTTTTTTTTTTTGTTTGACTGTTTACTCCTGGCTGACTTTCAAGTTATTAAGACTCGGTATCTGTATGTGCTACAAATTCAAATTGTGTCAAAGTGAGAGAGAATGTTTATTTTAAAACTTTTCAGACACTGTGCTAGAACTTTCTCAAAATACATTCAGACTTATGGTTACCAGTGGGAAAGGGGGATGGAAGAAGGATGAATTGGGGGTTTGGGGTCAGTAGGTGCTAACTATTACACATAACAGATGAACAACAAGGTCCTACTATAAATCACAAGGAATCATATTCAATACTCTGGGATAAACTATAATGAAAAAGAATGTAAAATAGAATGTATGTATGTGTATAACTGAGTCACTTAGCTGTAGAGCAGAAATTAACACAACACTGTAAATCAACTATACTTCAATAAAAAAATAAAATTAAAAAAAGTCAACCTTTTCACCCCATTTTGAAGATGAGGAACTTGAGTCTCAAAAAGGTTGAAACAACTTGCTCATGGTCAGAGAGCTTATAAGATACAGAATTTGGATCCCATCTATAAACACTGATACCCAAAGGCTGACTTTCCATTGCACAGTGCTATCTTCCTAAGATAAATCTTCATTTTCTCTTCTCAAAATAACAGCAATCTGTGGAAACTGCTATCTCTTAGTAGCTGAAACCATTTCAAATTACTTGTTAAGGTAAGAATTAAGTAACCATACCAACTATTTCAGATATATCCATTCTTTGATTTGCCAAGACTTGTTTTTAACCAATCACATTCCCAAGAATAACTATCACTTTTCCTTTGCATTCATGATTGGAGTATTATTACTTACTTTGCATATAAGAGGATTAACACCAACCGGGAACAGTGAGAAAAGATTCCACACCAAAGCACTTCATGTACATTGAGGAGAAAAATTAACTATTTATTAAAACATAAATGTATATACTTTCCTCTAAACTGTATTGTTTAATTATTTTAGATGAGTTTTTTAATAAGAGTAAGTTTTTTTAGTTTTTTTTTTTCTTTTTAATCAAAAGTAAATTCCCTGTACAGGGTTTCACTGGTCTCAGTTCAGTCCAGTTCAGTCGCTCAGTTGTGTCCGACTCTTTGCGACCCCATGAATCGCAGCACGCCAGGCCTCCCTGTCCATCACCAACTCCCGGAGTTCACTCAGACTCACGTCCATCGAGTCAGTGATGCAATCCAGCCATCTCATCCTCTGTCGTCCCCTTCTCCTCCTGCCCCCAACCCCTCCCAGCATCAGAGTCTTTTCCAATGAGTCAACTCTTCGCGTGAGGTGGCCAAAGTGAATAAAACCAAAAAAGCACATGAATAGGATAATTCTATAGATGGTTTACTGCATCAGACTGTAGATTACAATTATAATACCAAAATAATAAATTAAAAGGAACAATAATGCAAATTAAGTCACCAAGAGATAGCACTTCACATCCACCAGAATGTCTATAATTAAAAAGGCATCAGGCAACTTCCCTGGTGGTCCAGAGGTTAAGACTCTGTACTTCCACTGCAGGGAGCACAGGACAGATCCCAGTTGGGAAACTAAGATGCCGCAGGCAGCATGGCCAAAAAAAAAAAAGAGGAGAGACAGGCAATAACAGATGCTGGCAAGGATGGGGAGAAACTAAAATCCTCATACAATGCTTGTGGGAATGTAAAATGAAGAAGCCACTTTGAAAACAGTTTGACAGTTTTGACCTGGTAATTCCACTCCTAGTTACTATTCTAAGAAAAATGAAAACATATGTCCATATGAAGATGCGTATGTGAATGTTTATACTTGCACCATTCTTAACAGTCAAAAAGTGTAAACAATCCAGATGCCACCAATGGTGAATAAACAAAACATGGTACAGCTATACAATGGTATTCTTAGTTCAGTTCAGTTGCTCAGTCGTGTCCGACTCTGCCACCCCATGAACTGCAGCACACCAGGCCTCCCTGTCCATCACCAACTCCTGGAATTCACTCACTCATGTCCATTGGTTGGTGATGCCATCCAGCCATCTCATGCTCTGTCATCCCGTTTTCCTCCTGCCCCCAGTCCCTCCCAGCATCAGAGTCTTTTCCAATGAGTCAACTCTTCACATGAGGTGGCCAAAGTACTGGAATTTCAGCTTTAGCATCATTCCTTCCAAAGAACACCCAGGACTGATCTCCTTTAGAATGGACTGGTTGGATTTCCTTGCAGTCCAAGGGACTCTCAAGAGTCTTCTCCAGCATCACAATTCAAAAGCATCAATGGTATTCTACTCAGCAATAAAAAGGAATGGAGTACTCACATATGCTAGAACAGGAGTGAAACACATAAATAGCATGTTAAGAAAAGAAGTCAGATACAAAAGACCACTCTATCATTCTGTTTACATGAAATGTACAGAAAAGGCAAATCTATGATACAAAAAGTAGATCAGTGGTTGTGTGCTGGTGGGGGTGGAAATGAGGAATGACTATAAATGTTGTTGTTCAGTCACTAAGTCCTGCCTCACTCTTTGCAACTCCACGGACGGCAGCATGTCAGTTTTCCCTCTACAAATAAGCAATACATTTTTGGGGTTAATGATCAAAATGTTCTGAAATTAGATTGTGGTGATGGCTGTACACTTAAAACAACTGAGTTTTATTTCATTTAAGCTACATGTCAATAAAAGCTGTTTTGTAAAAAGGAATAGCTATGTTTCTGCAAAATTTCTTTAACTAAAATAACATAAGAGCATTTAAAGGGAAAAGACATATAAATAGATATAGATAGGTAGATATGTCTATAATTAAAGACACTGCAGGGAATTTTAGGATTTCTCTGTAAATATGTATAAGAAACTTGTTTGCAATTATTAAATACGTAATTTTTGCTTGGATAATCAGATAATTGCTATGAAAGTAAATAATAATGAGTTTTGTTTTGCTTTTTCTTAAGCAGGGCTTTAGAGACAGAAGATCTGGACAACCCAAGTTCTGCCATTTACTCAGTGAGTAGTGCACTCAGTGAGTAGAGCAAAAATGAAAAAAACCTCTGAACTTGCTTCTTCAGTGACATTTTTGAAATTGGACAGTGCAGCACTTAATATATATCAGGAACTTAAGTTTTATTTTAATGCCAGCTATGTCTAGCATTACACAAAAATATCATATACAACTGGAGAAAATCTGCTGTAATTCGATTCCATCAAAATGCCCTCTCTAGAATTTTTGGATCAACACTGAAATAAAAGAATGAGTTATTTACTCCATGACATGATATTTGAAACATAATAGAAAGCTGAGTTCGTTTCTGATTTTGACATCTATGGCACTATGGTATGAACTTGTAAATAGGGATGACAAGTTAAACATTCAATTTAAGCTATGAAGAAATTCAATGCTCATATTTAACTTAGACAATAAGCAATTTTTTAACTGAAGTATTTATAGGAAAATCTAGCTTTTGCAGCTTTCAATTTTTGATTTGTTCAACCTATCAAAAATATATCAGAACATTTCCCTAACCTAAACATCACAGGTAAAAAAAATTTCAGTTAAAAGTCAATTTCTTCTAGGTTTGATACAGGATACAGGATGCTTGGGGCTGGTGCACTGGGATGACCCAGAGAGATGATATGGGGAGGGTGGTGGGAGGAGGGTTCAGGGGTGGGAACTCATGTAACCTGTGGTGGATTCATGTCAATGTATGGCAAAACCAATACAGTATTGTAAAGTAAAAATAAAAAAAATAAATAAAAAGTCAATTTCTCAAAGAACAAAAGCATCAGGAAATGGACTCACACACTGAGAAACAAGGCAAATCTGAGTAACTGTACCTGAGCATTCTTCCATGTACTCTAAGAATTTCGCAGCTTCTTATTTCTCAATGGTCAGTACTCCTGTATAGTCATTTTTTAATTAATTATTTAATTTATTTTGTTATTTCTGTCTCCACTTGGTCTCTGCTGCTGTGCAGGCTTTCTCTAGTTGCAGTGGGGTGGGGACACAGCTGTGAGGCAGAAGAGTGCATGCACTCTCTTTGCAGTGGCCTCCTTTCTTGTGCAGCATGAGCTCTAGGGCTTGCAGGCTTCAGCAGTTGTGGCGCATGGGCTTAGCAGCTGTGACTCCCAGGCTGTAGAGCACAGGATCAGTAGTTGTGGCCCACGGACTTAGCTGCTCTGCGGCATATGAGATCTTCCCCGACCATGAATAGAACCCATGTCTTCTGCACTGGCAGGTGGATTCTTTACCACTGAGACACCAGGGAAGCCCCTGTGTATTCATTTCTGCTTAAGGGCAAATGAAAATTCCCTCTCATGGACACTTCTATTAAACAGCCAAGTAAACGAAAAAGGAACCTTGCGCTTCATAGACGTTAACCTAGGATGCCGTACATTTTCATCTGATATTTTTTAACATCTAACGCTATTAGACTACAGCTTGTTGACAACAGTATTTGCTTTACTCTGTCTCCAATTTGCTTTCAGGAAGAGTCCTTCTACACATAGACATGGAAGAAATTTCTAAAACAAACAAACAAAAAGGAATCTAGTTCTATTTAAGACCAATTTAAGATATTGCCTTGTTTACAAAGGGATTTAAATCAGAAAACTTCTACTCACTGTAAAATTATTTGCTTTATTTATTTTTAAAGCAGGGGACACAGAATTAACATCCGAGGCTTAAACTTCAGCCTTATCAGTGACTAACTAATGACTTCACTCAAATTACTTCAACCTCTTGATGTTTTCTCATTTACTGCAGTAGACAGACATTTCTGCAGAAACATCCTTTTTTAAAAAAAAAAAAAAGAAATCTCTCCCCCAACCCTTCCATTCAGGAAATCATGTAATAACAGCATTAGGATCAGGACTTTTGTCTGAAAAACAGAAAACTTGAAAGGAGAAGTACAGAAAGTACTGGTGTTGAGTCATGTTCACTGAAAATAACCTTTATATCACCCAAGATGTCAATAAGAGGTGGTCTATCTTTAAAATTTGTTATTTACCAAGTGCCAGACACAATTTCCACAAACTAATTTAATGAATCCTCACAATTCTATGAAGTAGATACTATTGCTATCCCTATTTTATAGTTACAAAAACTTAAGTTGTACAAAATTTAACAGTAAGTAGTGTAATATAGGAATTCAAATCCAGATGGACTGGCTCTACAGCTGAGGTCTTACCCACCAGTAATTTCATTCACATCCTTACACAAACCACCTTATGGTCTTCTGCCTTGGCTCTGATCACTAAGAGGTATCCGAGAAGGGTGGTATTCAACCCCTAATCATTGTCAGATGCTCTACTGACTCTCCATGGCTGCCTTGCCAGCTGGGAAGCTGTCAGACCTATTAAGAAAGCAAATGAAAATACACAAAACTCCTCCAGAAGTAGTTTACTCAGTTCTAAAAATATGCAAAATACTTAATATTATTAGTAACCACATGGATAACCATAAGGATTAAATGTGCTAAATCATATTGAGCTAACAACAGTAACAGACACGTAAGAGCTCAATAAATGTTAGCTATCATGTCATTTTGATAAATTACCTAATGCTTCCCTTTCCGTAATAACACAGCATGAGACAAGGAAGGAAGGTATATATGCCTTTTTTGCATTCTTTTAATGTTTATCACAGGATATACTCTGGTTTATTACTTGAAAACATAACCCTGACTAAATGATGCATACATATTATGAATCAACACTACAGCACCTTCCTTGTTTACATATTTCAACAGTTAACTATAAATAGCATGAAAAGCTGTATCATATTTATAAAGCAATTAAAATGCTAAGAGTATTAAAATATCTTGGTTATTTAAGTACCTTTGTATTTTAGAAAATATCTAACATATTACTGCCACTAATTCAATCATTTGAAATTAGAAATGAGATAATGAAATAGATCTAAGTTATTCAAAATCAAACACATTAAAGTGTTTAGCTTTCTTCCACTCACCTACATAAGATACAATTAATGTGGAGAAAAAGTTAAGATAAATTGCTCCTGGATGCTTAGTTCAGATTCCTCAGAATTAGAATCTAAGGGACCTGGACCACTATTATTATTGGTTAAGAAAAGATCTGCTTTAATTCAAGAATCCAGGTGGCTACAAAATTGCTACTAAGAGTGACTACAGGAATTCCTTTAGAAAACAGACTGTTTCATCTTCCCTATGTAGAATTAGGAAAAACTTTGCAGAGGAAGGAATGAACTGTTTATCTAGATAGTAAGACTATGCTAAATTACTAATCTTTGTCAAGTGCTTTGTAAAGAATTTGTAATCTTAGGCTGTACATGGGTTTCCCTGATAGCTCAGTAGGTTAAGAATCCTCCTGCAGTAATGCAGGGGAACCCGGTTCGGTTCCTGGGTTGGGAAGATCTGCTGCAGAAGGGACAGGCTACCCACGCCAGTATTCTTGGGCTTCCCTTCTGCCTTAATTGGTAAAGAATAGGCCTGCAATGCGGGAGACCTGGGTTCAATCCTTGGATTGGGAAAATCCGCTGGAGAACGGAAAGGCTATACCCACTCCAGTATACCAGGCTATACATGCTAGTGCTGTATATATTCTTATACTGATGAGAAAACAGAGGCTGTCAGAAAGTTCTGCATCTAGGGTTTCAGGGTAGAAATTCAAGTCCTGACTTACAACAACATGCCTTTTCCACTGCACTGCACTCTTTTCTATAACTTGGCCAGCATTTTCCTCAGTATGTTCCACAGATACTTGCAGGGGGAGGGGATGGGGAATTAAACAAACTGAAAAATTAACCATGTTTCTTCTATTTGTCTTATAGGCAGTAACACTACACATAAACTAAGAAACACTACACATAAACTATGAAATCCTATAATAAAGTTGTTAACCTCTATTTAACTCAATATTTGACTCAAACTTATTTGACCATACAAATACCTCTATTCTAATAACACCTATTAACATCATACAGAAAACACTTGGGGAATGTTCAGTTTAATACATTTCAGTCGCTCAGTTATGTCTGACTTCTTCGGCGCTCAGCCTTCCTCAAGCTAAAGTATTATGTTTAATACTTAATGTAACAGATATTCAGCATACAGGGACTATTTCATATTTACTACTAAATAAATTAAATCAAATTACTCAAAATAAGTGTCTGCCTTGGTATATGGCACATCATTGGCACTCAATATAATAAAGAACTACATAAACCAAAAGTTTTAATGCAAGTATTGTCTTCTGAAAGCACTGTTATCAAAGCAGAAAAATTTACCAAGCTCTAAATAAAAAGTAAAGCATTGAAATAAATAATAGAGTTACAAAGATAATGATTCCTTCCCTTATGGATTATCAGGGGGAATTAATTATATTGCACTCAATCTGTGGTAAGTGCTAGAATAACAAAATACCACTGTAACACAGAGTTAGAAAAATAACTGAATTTATACAAATACTACAGGTCATGCAGGCAGGAGGAGAAGAGAATGACAGAGGATGATATGGTTGGATGGCATCACCGACCTGATGGACATGAGTTTGAGTAAGCTCTGGTAGCTGGTGATGGACAGGGAAGCCTAGCATGCAACAGTCCATGGGGTCACAAAGAGTCGGACACAACTGAGCGATTGAACTGATTGACTGACTAGTCATGCAAAAGAGACTCAAAAGCCAACCTGAATAATCTCCTATTGGCAACACAATAATCTGAGCATCAATAACTGCAACAGGGTGAAACATTATCAAGTATCTTTGAAGCCAAGAGTTCACAATGATAATTAAAAACAAAGAATGCTGTTGACTTCTGAAGGTGGTAGGTAACTATGACATTAGTTCGTAAAGTTGTAAAAAAAAAAAAAAAAACGAACAAGAAAGAATCAAGAAAATAAAAATCGCCATATTCTTGCCTTACCAATAGCATGCATAAATTTCCTATATGAGCATTGGCAGGGAACACATAATCCAGTCTCCATGGGATTATGAAAGATGTCCTTCGGGGAAGATACTAGGTTTACCTATTAAGGATCAACTGAGTTAGTTTGGGGGTGGGGGTGGGCAATGAAGTGGGCACCTCAAGCAGTAAGGTAGAAAACAGTATGGGGAGATGTCAAAGTTTCATTTGTTGGAGAAGTGGAATTAATTCAGTGAGAGCTGAAGGCTGGAAGAGGTGACAAAGGTTACTGAAATAAATTTTTTTTTAATCCTTATGGTTTGTGAAGAAATGTGAGTTTATACCATATGTGATAAGTCTTCAAAGAGTGTTATTAAATATGTAAGTCCAAATTTTCATTTAAGATAAATTACTCTGGTGGCTGTAAGGAAGAAATATTTAACTGGAACAAGAATTAAGAAACAATGAAGACAGGAAGATTACAGCAAATCTGAGAACTATTTAGGAAATACAAGTAGTATATCTGAGTTCCCACAGTGCATCTAGGATAGTTTTCTTGTACCACTTGTATGATCGTTTTCTGTTTGCACTTTGGTTCTCCCATGATGCAGAGCTGCTGTAGGGTAGTACTCAATGCCTAATACATAGCAGGTCCATCATAAACGTTATTTAAATACAGATGGGTGCAAATTCTAACAGGACATTATTTTTGGAGAGAGAGGGAAGTCTTGATTTTTTTTTTAAAGGCTTTAATTCTGAAAGTCAAACTGTACTGATAAAACTTAAATGTATTGAGTTTTCCTTATATGAAGTCAATGTAATGAGGCTTCACAAACAATTTTTCCTAGTTTTCTACCAGTAAATAAAAATGAACCACGTGAAGTGTTGTGGCCACAAACCAGTAATTAAAAATTACTTTTTAATTAAAAAATTCTGTCTACCATTTTGATATTGGAAAAATAATACTTCATTCTCTGATTCCCCAAAACTCTATTAAAGAATTAAATTTTAATAAGGCTATCTTTGGCTTGCCAGGTGGTGCTAGCGGTAAAGAACCTGCTTGCCAGTGCAGGAGATGGAAGAGACACAGTTCAATCCCTGCCTGGATTTGGGAAGATCCCCTGAAGAAAGAAAAGGCAACCCACTCCAGTACTCTTGCCTGGAGAATTCCATGGATAGAGGAGCCTGGCAAGATACCGTCCACGGGGTCACACAGAATTGGACACTGAGAGCTACCTTACTTTCTTTTATATACTGTCTTTTACTTGTTTACAGTTATGCACCAACCCACTTCTTCATTAGATAAACCAGATAAAGAAACTAGCTAAATAAACTAGATAAATCAGAACTCTCTATCTGTAATTCCAATCTCATCCTAGGAGGAGAAGGGAAAAGACACCAAACACAAAAAGCAAACTAAAGAAAATTTCATTAAAATGACCAAGCGTATCTTAAGGATGTTCAGTTCAGTTGCTCAGTCGTGTCTGACTCTTTGAGACCCCATGAATCGCAGCACGCCAGGCCTCCCTGTCCATCACCAACTCCCGGAGTTCACTCAAACTCACGTCTATCGAGTTAGTGATGCCATCCAGCCATCTCATCCTCTGTCGTCCCCTTCTCTTCCTGCCCCCAATCCCTCCCAGCATCAGAGTCTTTTCCAATGAGTCAACTCTTCGCATGAGGTGGCCAAAGTACTGGAGTTTCAGCTTTAGCATCATTCCTTCCAAAGAAATCCCAGGGTTGATCTCCTTCAGAATGGACTGGTTGGATCTCCTTGCAGTCCAAGGGACTCTCAAGAGTCTTCTCCAACACCACACTTCAAAAGCATTAATTCTTCGGTGCTCACCTTTCTTCACAGTCCAACTCTCACATCTATACATGACAACTGGAAAAACCATAGCCTTGACTAGACAGACCTTAGTCGGCACAGTAATGTCTCTGCTTTTGAATATACTATCTAGGTTGGTCATAACTTTTCTTCCAAGGAGTAAGTGTCTTTTTAATTTCATGGCTGCAGTCACCATCTGCAGTGATTTTGGAGCCCAAAACAATAAAGTCTGACACTGTTTCCACTGTTTCCCCATCTATTTCCCATGAAGTAATGGGACCAGATGCCATGATCTTTGTTTTCTGAATGTTGAGCTTTAAGCCAACTTTTTTACTCTCCACTTTCACTTTTCATCAAGAGGCTTTTTAGTTCCTCATCACTTTCTGCCATAAGGGTGGTGTGATCTGCATATCTGAGGTTATTGATATTTCTCCCGGCAATCTTGATTCCAGCTTATATTTGGGGCAAAAAATCAAATAGGAAATTTTTAGGCAACATACCCTCTCCAGCTTTTTATTTTCGTGAATCAATCCTTGGTATTGAATTAACGGCCTTCTTTTGAATAAACTCCATGTGCCATTTAGCAAATGGCAATTTAGTCTGTAAGTTACCCTGCTAAACAGCATTTATAAATGTCATTCTTTGTGAACTATAAACACAGAGCAGGTTAACACCAGTGTTTTAGATACTTCAGGCCTTGTAAAAGCTGGTACATTTGCCTAATTTTAGACTGTCAATGGCAACCTACCAACTTATTTCACCACTCTGTCTGTTACCATGGTTAAAGATAAACTGACTGCAAGATATTTGGAATATAATTGGCAAACTTATATCCTTGACTAACATTTCTATTTTAAAGAAAATGAAAAAGATTAGAGACTAGTTTTCTAGTATGTCATAAAATATTAATATTTTTCTTACCAACTCCCTACAGGTATAAGCTTTAATCACTGAAAAACTTCAACTCTCTTCAATAACGTTGTTTCCTAGATCTTCTCATAATCTGTGTTAATTTTTAGGCACTGTATCTCCAGCAACTGCTATAGGCAAATGAATATTTCCTTCTAAAGGAATAAATAGTTCACCTACCCCCCTCCAAAAAAAAGTCATAAGCAAATAAGAGAACTGCAGTATTTCAAAGAAGTTATGTACTTTGTAGATATTCCTAGTTCTGGCATACCAGAATATTTGCAAAACAAAACCAAAAACCTTCTATCGCCAAAACTCAACTTCTAAAGAGGACAAACATAAAATATTAAGCAATTGCGTGTTTATGTATTCATAATATCTTAACATAGGGAAAGATACTTCAAAAACTTTAATAATGATAATTTCCTATTAACACTGTTTTTGTGAACTTAGTACTTTAATACTAAGGAGGACTGAATATGGATCCCCTTGGAGTGTGTAAACATTACCATGTAGCAGCTCAGAAGAACTTTGCTAGGAAACAGTACAAGGTATTTTTTTTTCCATTTTTTTCCATTTGCTTCATCCATGGGAGCTGACTCTACTATTTCAATTAAGTACAGGTAAAGCTTGCTCAAAAAGTGAAATTCAATAATTCATAGTATGGTTGACAGCTCTCTAGACTAGGTAAAGACAAACACATAAATAAAAGCAAGACCTTGCTGAGTTCTCTTATCTCTCAGTGTCTCAGTTTCCTCATCAGTGAAATAAAGATACTAAAAAGGTTAATTTCTAAGGTACCTTTTTCCCTCTCTACATTTCTGATTCCTTAGAAACAAGGTTCTAACACAAGGCAACCTCAAAGAGTGACAGCCTCAGGTCAAAAAAAAAAAAACAGAAATAAGAGTTTCTGAGTCACTGAAAAAGCTGTCGGCAGAATCAGCTCACTGGAGTACTTGAATTTTTACCTAAAGAGAAACTTCCTTGAACCTTCCCTCACGTTTTGCTTCAGAGACGTCCTCCTTCAGTATCCACAGGGGATTGGTTCCAGTTCCTTACAAAAAGGGCATAATATTTGCATTTAACCTATGTACATCCTCTCGTTTACTTTAAATCATCTCTAGATTACTAATACAATGTAAAATGCTATGTAAGTAGTTGCTTGTGCTTGGGAAAATCATATTTTGCGTTTTGGAACTTTCTGAATTTTTTTTGTTCCTGAACATCTTTGACCTGAGTTTGGCTTAACTTGAGGATACACAACCTGAGGATTTGGAGAGCCCTGTGCAATGAATTTACCTATTATTTTACTAACTGATTAAACAAATAAGGATGAGGCCAAAGAAGTGAAAATTCATGAGAAAAGAGCACAGGTAAACTACAATGTATTACAGACCAAATCACAATGAACACAGTTAAACCACAATTAACAGCAACCACAATTCAGGAAAACATTAGAAAGTGATCATCTCTACACCATTTGCAGTAAAAGAATTTTTGGAAAAAGTCAATTTTTTAAAAACAAGTTTGGCTATTTGAAGAAATGTATCAGAAAATGTATCAAATAGTATGGTTCATTCTTCACAGTTACTATGTAAAATTAGGCTGTATTAAACTTAAGAAATTATCCTATTCCATCCACTTTTTAACACATCATTTGTTTCGTTCCTTCCTAAAATACCTCTCTTGAATCATGAAAAAAAGTATTTCAAATTATCTCAGATAAAGAATGACATTGTACAAAATAAGAAACTATTTGTTCTAGAAATTAAAGCAAAAAGCAAAGAAGAGAGCAACTAAATGCAACAAATACAGAGCTATCAAAAATACAAAAGAAAATTGCCCTTCTTTTGATGATGTCTATTTTAACAGATATAGAAATGTCCAATTTAAAACTATTAACCAAAACTTTAAGTATCCAAATTTTTCTTAATAACAACATTCCATTATTCTCAAGAGGGAACAGAAGAGAAAGTACAGAAACAGTGACGAAGCCAAAGTGAAGTTGAAGGCATGGACTGGAATGACGTGTCCCCAAGCCAAAGAACGTCAGGGATTGTGTCTGCACAGAAGCTGCGCGAGAGGCGTGGACAGTTTCTCTCCTAGAGCCTCCCGACAGAAGGAACCAACCATGCTCATGCTGATTTTGAACTGCTGGCCACCTGAACCATTGGGAAAATACAACTCTGTGGTTTTAAGCCATCCAGTTTGTGGTCAATTATGAAAGTCCTAGAAATCTTATACAACTTCTTATAGTATCTTGATACTGCCACCAAGTTAATCCATTTCATTATCACAGTAAATCAAACAATGAAAATATATAATATGGAAGCACTCTGAAAAACAGATGCTACTTAAATATGTGGCACTGCTAAGTACCTTCATTATCATCATCATCATTCAATCATTAATGTTAAATCAATACCTATATTAATTCTTTTATTTAAAAAAAAAAAAAAGGTGACACCCTTTCAAACACGCTCATAAAAGAAATTACCTTTAAAAAGCCCTGAATATCCATGTAAAGTGCAGACAGTATACCATGTTCCTACAGGGGTCAGACAGGTGATATAAATGAGAGGTGAGGTAGGTCCAAGGGCACATATATTCACCATGAGGACTGTAGCAAACTCGACAGTATATTCCCTAAGTTCAGATTTTTATCTGAAATATTCTGCTCTTTCAAAGTTGACTTGATTTTTAAAAATTTATCCAACTAAGCCAAAAACATCTGCAAGTCCTGCATGGCCTTATGATTCTCCAGGTTTCTCCCTTCAATGTAAACAAAGCACTGAGCCCAGTGTTTGACATCCAGCAAATCCACAAGAAGCAGTAGGTGTTGTTGTAATAATGGTTTATTATCACCTCTGACCTTTGAATACTTCCAGTAGAAGGGCAGAGGCAGAAGCCAGACTGTAGCAACTCGAGGACCAATGGCTAAAGAGGCAATAAAGACAATGTAATGCAAGGAGATCAAACCAGTAAACCCTAAAGGAAATCAGTTCTGAATATTCATTGGAAGGACTGATGCTGAAGCTGAAACTCCAATACTCTGACCACCTGATGCGAAGAACTGACTCACTGGAAAAGACCCTGATGCTGGGAAAGACTGAAGGCAGTAGGAGGAGAAGGGGACGACAGAAGATGAGATGGTTGGGTGGCAGCACCAACTCAATGGACGTGAGTTTGAGCAAGCTTTGGGAGCTGGTGATGGACAGGGAAGCCTGGGGTGCTGTAGTCCATGGGATCACAAAGAGTTGGACACAACTGAGCGACTGAACTGAACTGAAAGACAATAGCATAGTCCTTTCTAACCGGAAGCCAAGGAACAGTAAGAGGGATGAGCAAGGGCAGAAGCTGGAAGGGGAGTCGGGGAACACAAAACATTCTTTATTAAGGTTTCAGTTCAGTTCAGTCGCCCAGTCGTGTCCAACTCTTTGCGACCTCATGAACCGCAGCACGCCAGGCCTCCCTGTCCATCACCAACTCCTAGAGTCCACCCAAACCCATGTCCATCGAGTCAATGATGCCACCCAACCATCTCATCCTCTGTCGTCCCCTTCTCCTCCCACCCTCAATCTTTCCCAGCATCAGGGTATTTTCAAATGAGTCAGTTCTTCTCATCAGGTGGCCAAAGTATTGGAGTTTCAACTTCAACATCAGTCTTTCCAATGAACTCTCAGGACTGATCTCCTTTAGGATGGACTGGTTGGATCTCCTTGCAGTCTTTCAAGGGACTCTCAAGAGGACTCTCAAGAGTCTTCTCCAACACCACAGTTCAAAAGCATCAATTCTTCAGTGCTCAGCTTTCTATTAAGGTTTATATACAGATTAAATGAAGCTTTTTTAGAAGTTTTTTTTAAAAAGTTCACATTCAACAGATGAATTTTATAAAAGTTTCTTCAGTGTGTTTTTCAAAGCAACCTTAGTACAGGAGAAAAGAGTGGCCTGAAAGTCAGCAGACTTGAGTTTTGGTTTTATCATTAATTCATGACTACGATCAGGTTATTAGATCTACAGGCATCAGGTTTCTTATCAGTAAAGCAAAAAGTTTAACAGAAACTAGATGATCTCTAAAGTCAAACTATTTTGACGACTGCATAGTTTCTTTCTTCCTTGTAAATAAAATTCAAACTCAAATTATTTACCTTAGAAGCACCCAAACTGGAGAGACTGTGAGAATGGAAAATTTCAAGAACTTCATGACCAAAATAGGGGAGAAAAGTCCTAAGTGAAAAGGTAAATATTTCAGTAACTAAACTAACCAATCTATTTCTGCTAGGAAAAATCTTTATTTTTGGCAAGAAAGTGACTTTGAAAAGGAAATGGTGGAAAAAATGAGCAGTGACTGAAGCAAAGAAAGTTGAGGTTTATAAATTACACTTAATCATGTCTCTGTTGCATAAGTGTTAAATATCAACTAAATACCTACTGTTCTAATACTAGGTATCAGAAGACTGATATTTCAGGTTTCTTATTTACAAATAAGAATCTTTTTAGCCTCATGAGAATTTTTAGAATCCATGAAATAAACACTCTGAAATAAGTTAGGGGGACTTCCTCTGATCAGTGCATAGACTATGAAGCAGTTATAACAGAAATAACTCTCATTCATTGAAGGCTTGCCTGTGAAGAGCACTTTGCTAACACTTCACATATGTCATCAATTAATCCTCAAGTAAATATAAAGGACATGACTGAAGCAACTTAGCATGCAAGTATGCAAATATAAAGGACAATGTTTATATATATCATGAAAGTGAAATTCAGAGACGAAACTTATCCAGAATCATACATGCTTTCAAGAACAAGGATTCAAAATCTTTTGCCAACCCCAAAACCTGTGTTCTGGTTACCATGAAGACATACTGCCTCATACACTGGTCAAAGGGTCAGGCTGTGACTAAAAGGGAGCCTGAAGGTTTTGTAAAGCTAGTAACATTCTCTTTCTTGATCTGAGTCCTATTTTGTAAACAGCAAACAAACAGTCTTGAACACAAGCAGTTGCTCAGTTTGTAAATATATATATAAATATATAATATATATAAGAAATTATAATCTGTGTGGTTCTCAGTATGTATCATACCTTAATAAAATTTATATATTCTCTATATGTTAGTTGGGACTCTTTTACAAGTAACAGTCCAATTTGAACTAGCTTCAACAAAAAGGGGAAACATCAGCTAAACAATTCAAGGGTCAGAGCTGAAGCTAACCTCAGGGTGGAGTGAACTGACCACTGCATAGCATAGTTTCTTCTTTGTAAATAAAACTCAAACTCAAATCATTTTTAAGAGTGATACTGCATATTACTGAGCAATTCATAAACCAGTAATAAAAACCTTTTTAAAAACTGTATTCAAAGTTGATTTACTGCTTCACAAGCCTTTCAGGCACACAGAAGAAGCATTAATCTCCTCAGCTTAAAAGAAATTGAGGCTCACACAGATTAGGTAACATACTCAATATTACAAGCTAACCAATATCACAAAATCAAATACAAATGCTCTTTTAATCACATCATACTATAAGGCACAGTAGTTTTAAATTACATTAAAGATTTAATGATTCCTATAAGAATACAGTTCAAGAAAAAAAAAGAGAGAAAATGTGATAAATCCATTGGTCTGAGGCTCAGGACTTCTATGTTGGTAGATGTTAATCTTGTATCTACTCTATAACCATTCAAAGGAAAAAAAAGGACTATACAGGAAACTACATACCATTAGAAAGCATTTCTTGGTAATTATTTAGCATGCCTTCAGCTGCAAGGAAATTAAACTTCAAGTAGCTGAAAAAAATGAGGGGATAGTATCTCATACAATATGAAGTTTCAAAGTAAGATATCTCCAGAGTTAGTTAATTCCATGGCTCAAAAAATCCTAAAAAATTCAGGTTCTTTCCATCTTTCAACTCTGCCTGTTGTTCCCCTCTGGGGAGTAAGTTTGCTACAACAGCTTCAGGCAGCAGAGATTCACCCAAAATGTACAGAGACAGGAAGCAGACACTGTATCTCATTTCATTCATTTATGTTAAATTATATATTTATATATATCACCTAGAAAATGCCTGGTACATAATAAATGTTATATAGCTTTTGCTATTATTATTGTTGGGTCTCCTTCTAAGATATGGAAGACTTTCCTCAGAAGTTTTCATATCTCATCAGCCAGAAACGGAATATGTGCCTCTTTCTAAGCCAATCACTGGGTAATGGAAATAGACTTCCAGACTGGCTTAGACTGATCAGGATTCATGCCCTCTGAGACTAGATACATGCTCCCAGGCCACACAGCTCTATAATCATTCCCTAACAAAATAGAGGTTCTTCCAACAGGGAAAAAGGTTGGAATAGTTTTGGTAGGAAACCCACTGTATTACAGTCCTCCACACATCCTCCTTAAGGAGCTAGAAGGAGTGTGGAGGCACCTCTGGGGATATTTCTACAGCAAGTAAAGTTTTTTGCGTGTACGTGGCAGGAAGAAACAAGTCAGCTCAAGGAAAGTAGGAAAGAAAGAGACAGATAAGACACCTCTGATGAAGCTCTGGTCTTAGAATTCAGTCAACCCTGAGATGCATTTCACCACTTTTCATAGTTTAGTTTGAAAGACAAAAAATGTCCCTTGTTTTGCCAAAGATAGGCTGAGTTGGATTTGTCTTACTGCAAATTATAGCACAGGTTTTTGGAAATGAGAGCTGACACTTAATACTTCTCAACCATCTGTGTGACCCTGGGCAAGTTATTGCTCTGAAATGCCTTACGTATGTCCTTAGTACACACACATACACACACACACAAGTATACACAACTGAACTTTACTAAAATGGTAGAGAATTTAATGTTCCCAACTATCAATAGTTGACAGTAGTTATCAATCAAGTTCATGATACTAAGGCCAGTTTCTCATTTAAACTACTAAATAAATTCCACTGTTGGCTCATATTTAAAAGCTATTAAACATAATTCATTCAAATTTTCTTGCTGGCTACTGACTCCATAAAAGCAATGACCAAGATGTATACAGCTCTTCCTCGTTCTATAAAGTAAAGTTCCCTGTTTCACTATTTCTATACAGTGTCACTAGTGCCTCCTTAGAATTTGGAATTTTATCTGGGCCACTCTGCCTTTACATACTCATTTCCTGAAAACATACCCTCATTCTCTCATAATATGATCTACATATTTACAATAGAACTCTACAGGTCATATTTTTTTAAAAGAAATATCTAGTGTGTCAATTATCTTTGAACTCCTATAACTTAAGCCCCTATTTAGGATGCCTTCTGAAAGATAAATAATCCCGACTTCTCAGGAACAAGAAAGGAGAAATGTGAAAGAAAAGCACTGTATTATTTAAAAAAAAAAAAAAAAAGCCCAGTTCAAAAGCCCAATATTAATCAAAAACTATTCTGGTTTCTTCTATTACCATTCTTGAGGGTTAAATGAGTCTTCCAGATTAACACTGAAAATCACTTTGCTTCAACAGGAACTTTCAAATTCATGACTATAGATGGCCATGACAGTACAAAATGAAGCTCAGAATTAGACGCTAGTGAACTTTTAAAATCTCAAAGTAAACCACGCAATTTATTAAAAGTTTTTTTAACAAGATATTTACCTAGGTCGTCAACACACATTTTAATGCTTAAAACCAATTTATTTGTACTTATTTTCCTCCTGGAAATTTCCCATCTGATATTAGAATTCATGTTCACAGCAGTCCATAAATCAAGTAATGGTCTTTGGGGGTAGCTCATTTTCATTACTCAAAACAAAATTATGAAAATGTCACCATTTTCCAGTTACAATTAAAGAAATATTCAAGAAAATGAAGTTGAAATTTCCTGGTTTTTATTTATAGTGATACCTCCTAGTATATAACATGAGTAACTACTGAATGACAGACACAAAATCAAAGAATGCTAAAATATTAAAACATTTACAATCACCTAACCCAGGACTTCTTCACGTGGGGCTTGAATCAGATGTAAAATTTTGTTTGTTCCTTACATACACTTTTCTGGAAATAAGAACCTGGAAACTGGAAATTTCATCACAATTTCAAAAAGACAAATGACTGAAAAGAGGTTGTGAATCATTATCTAATTAATTCAGAGAAATGAGATTCAAAAAATCAAATCATCTGCCCATAGTCAAATAATCAGGAATATCAAGCTTCAGTACTCAAGCCTTTTTTCACTGAAAGATGAACACCTCTGAAAGGACTTCTTTTTACTAGGATATATTTAAGAGAAAAACAAATCTGTATGATCTAAGAGCAGTGAAAGGAACTCTCAGGCCGATGATAAAAGAAAATACCAAGATGGCAGGTGACAGGCATGACGAGAACAATCCACCGAAGAATGCAGCAGGTGGACAGAGGGTTCTAAGAAGGTCATTCCCAAGAAGGAAAAAAACAAACTGGTAGAATACCCGAATGTGATTGACTATAACAAAAGTTCTCCAGTTCTGTCAGAGACTTTCAAGATCTAGAAAAACCAAGCAAAAAATATAAACTATTGCACTGAAAGGAAATATTATCACAGTATATTACATTGCAAATGATTTCTTATTGATTTTTGACTGTATAATTAGGATTTCTTTTTTTTATGATTTCTCCCCACTAACCCGCCTCCATCTTCCCAATGACTAAAAACTCTGGTTAAATAAGTATTCAGGCCATAGGAATTTAGAACAACTACCTCTGGGAACAGAGCTGAGAGGCTGGATAAGGATAGGAAAGACTACTTACAGGTGCTATTTTGTTTTTTAATAAGCCTTGAAAGATTAAGTAATGTTTCCAAGAAAATTAAATTTAAAAGCAAAATAAAACAATCAAGCAAATCAAATCTGGTTAATGGTTCTGGTGATTATGATGTGGTTATGATTGCTAGATATAATTTGTTGTATCTATTAGGGTTGCTCTGGAGAATTCTTTGGTTGCACATATCCCAAGCTTTTGGAGAAGGAAATGGCAATCCACTTTCCAGTGTTCTTGCCTGGAGAGTTCCACTGAACAGAGGAGCCTGGTGGGCTGTGGTCCATGGGGTCGCAAAGAGTCAGACACAACTGAGCGACTAACACACATCCAAAGCTGTTAGACCCTCAGATAAGAAGGGTGTTACTGTGCTTACTGAATGTGAATATAATATTTCAAACTCTCTGATCTTAAAAGAGGTCAGTTAAGCTAATACCTTCTATAAATGATCTTTAGTGAAGTTTGAAATGTTTGCACATAAAAAGTTAGATTGATAAGCATTTCTCTCATAAGTAGAAATTAACAGAAAAGCTTTCAAAGATCCATCTGCAAAAACAATTAAGTTTTCTTTAATTCAGCTTTCTTTAAGTTTATTGGAAATTTCAAAGTAACTTTAACACTAATATAGAAACATAAAAGACTGAACAGTGTGATCAACACCAATACTTCCAACTCACTGCTGCTGCTGCTGCTGCTAAGTCGCTTCAGTCGTGTCCGATTCTGTGCGACCCCAGAGATGGCAGCCCATCAGGCTCCCCGACCCTGGGATTCTACAGGCAAGAACAATGGAGTGGGTTGCCATTTCCTTCTCCAATGCATGAAAGTGAAAAGTGAAAGTGAAGTTGCTCAGTCATGCCCGACTCTTAGCAACCCCATGGACTGCAGCCCACCAGGCTCCTCCGTCCATGGGATTTTCCAGGCAAGAGTACTGGAGTGGGGTGCCACTGCCTTATCACTACTCACTACTTCATGAGAAAAATGTGATACTGAATTATCTGTGGTATGTTCTACCCAGAAAGAAATAGCATATTCAAAGACAGACTGTATTCTTAGGTTTGTCTAATCTTTAGTGTGCTAATTACCATTTATTTACTACTAAATTTTAAAATTGCCTGATTTTCCCATACAAAGGAAAAGCTTTAAATACCTAATTATCCTTTGTTAATAGGGACCTAATGAATAAGGCATAAAAATGTTTTAAACGTGAAAACAAACACAATTCACTACAGAAGTTAAAAATCTTAAGATATCACATATAACAATACATTTTAAAGAGTATAAACAACACTCTTTAGGAGTAAATAGGAGTATATTCAAAAAAAAAAAAAGGCACTGGAACTTATACTTTGTAAAGGAAACATTAAATTGGTAAAGCTTATTTTGAAACATATAGCATGACAGAGCTAGTTAAGTAGTTATGACAACTATTCCTAAAATGTCAAATAAACATTTTAATATTTCAGTTTGGAAAATACAGTCTCCCAAGGTTTATTTTACTGAAAAGATTCAGCTGTTGAATTGTAGCTTAAAAGAAAGAGATTAAAACTATAGTTACCCTTGTAAAATAGTTATAAAATTATAACAGCTCTGTTAACCTACCTCTTCTCGAAATTAATGCAAGAAAAAATGTAATGCTTTCATAAAATGTGAACTGGAATCCTGGAAATGTGATTTATAACTGAAAATAATCTAGATACTCTGACAATGTGGAGTAAAAATTAAAGAAAAATATTTTTAAGCATCACCTTTCTTATTTTAGGTAATATCTGACACAAATTCATCAAATTTTTAAAATATGCATAAAAAATATTTAAAAAGTAAAAGCTCTGGTTGTCAACTTACCTTCTTTTGATACCACACAATAGCATCTGTGACTTTGGACGCCATTTATTCCACTGAAATCACACATTCGTCATTTTAGGCTGTGCAAGAGAGAGAAAAACAAAGGACTTCTTGACTTCCACCCTCTAAAAGGAGACTGAACAACACGCATACATAGCACTCTGGTTACTTGCAGAGCAAGGGGTGTATGACTATACTTAAATTACACCCTTCCTCATTACTATTTTAGCAACAGGTTCTCTTAGGTAAACAAAAAATCAGTTGCCATAATAAAAGAAGGATCTTTCTACATGAATAGAACATTTAAAATTTCTTATAAAATAGTTGAATTTTTAAATAAGTCATTTAAATAAATTTCAGAATTTTCAGGGTATACAAGAAATTTTTCATTTATAAATACACATATGATAGGAATCAATCCATTAACTCAGTAACAGATCAGTTGTGTTTTAGCTTCTATCTAGGAACGAGCATCAATTACTGCTGCTAATGTATAGCTTGACAGAGATGCCAAAATTTATAATCACATCTAATTTTCCCTGATACTTGGTAACACAAAGTTGAACTGAGATCAAATAGCTGGAGAAACTTAATTAATGTATGTTAAATGCTAAGCAAATATTAGAGTGAATTACACACGAATAACTAATATTAAGGACTTTTCAGGTATCAGTTTGCTAATATTTAAAAATTCATCACAGACAATTTTATAACCATCTTCTAGATACTAAACTTAATGGTTCCTTACCCCTAGAGAAAATTAATTCCAGATTGATTCCAGTAACCTCTGAAATAGTTTACTAGTTTTTAATACCATACTGGCACAGGAGGGTACCTCTGGCAGGTGTTAAGCACGAGCCTAAACAGGTTCAAATCCAGATACTGGCCCCAGAATTCATTTTACAAATTGGGATCATCCAAGGCCAAACAGGATCTCAAGGAAATTCTGAGAGTCGAGAGCACCCTCCTCAGCCAATCCTGGCACATGCAGATTTGCAAGGGCCAAGTTCACCCAGAGGAAACAAAATACCAGAGGTTTTTATACTCCATTTTTAGGAGGGCATAATGATTCAAATATAATGACAATAATTACTGGCAAGTTCAAATAGTCAGATCAACTTCTAAAATTTAAGGCAGAATTTACTTACTGCCTGTATTTTTTTTTAACGTTTACTGAAATATAGTTGATATATGTTGTGACCGCCTATATTTCTGATAGTGTTAGAGACCAGATTACTTATTACCTTTCCTAAGATACTGATTATATCTTTAATTGATCAAATTCAAGTAAACCATGTTGTGAGTATTAATAGTTCATTTTTTAAAACATTGCAATCAGTTTAAAGAAGGAAAACAAAGTTCAATCATTTTTTATTGACATTTAAAATAAAATTCTTGCCTGGGAAATCCCATGGACAGAGAAGCCTGGCAGGCTATAAGTCCACAGGGTTCCAAAACAGTCAGACACAACTGAGCAACTAAACACCACCACCACCTAATTATCTAAAGACTGCAATGTCAATTCTCAACTATATACACACCAATTATTTAGAGACTTCAAAGTTCACATCCTCTGAACTTCCTCAGTCAAATGTGACTACCTTCATTTCTCTTACCAAGGTTTTGGGAGGACGCTTGTCCTTACCAACTTAATATCTCCCCTTTGTTTTTTCCTGGAGGCCTCTGGGAATATTTCATTAACTGTAAACAGATTTTGTCCTAGAGGTTTTCCCTTGATTCTGTCAGTAGACTATTCATTAAAACATTACACAGTCATTGTAACTGTTAAGACATGTGTATGTTTTCCAAACTGGTTTAACTCTCCTTTTCCCCGGCTTCTGTCCCCACCTTACCAAATGCAAATTACAAAAAATTCTACAGAATGTATGACAGTATCAATTTTTCACTTTACTCTCCTTTAATCTCACCCAATCTTTACTGATGAAAATTCCACATTATCTACCAAAGTAAAAATCCTTTTTCCTAATGTCCCACCTGTGTAAATAACATGCATTTCATATACAAAATGTGAAAGAATTTTTTTACTCAATCTACTAAATATGAGATATTTAATACATTTAAAGAATATTTAAACTGTCACATATAAACAGTTTTGTTTTGTTTTTAAGAAAAATGCTTCAATGCAAGTTAGGAAAACAGTACCTGGTTCAACTAAAATTATGTGAAAAGCATTTTTTAATATGCTTTGGTTTATACTATGCTATCCTTGGAAATAAATTTCAAAAATCAACTATAACATTACCCTAGGTAAATAAAATGTTCTAAATATTTTAGTTATATTCATATGGACCTACAGAAATAAACTTTCAATTTTATTTAAAAAAAAACAAACGAAACACCACCCTTCTTCATGTAAGGGTAAGTTCTGGTCCGCAAACTCATTTAACAGTTTCTCCACTGTGTCAACAATCTTTCAGTGACACTGAGTGGCTCATATCTATTTTTAAAACAGGTTTTACAGCATACTAAGATGCATTCCTGAATCAGACATCTGACAAAGCATAAAGACACATTTAAGTCAACAAACGATTTCATTAATAATGAAGATTGTTTATAAAGCTTTTCCAACTACTTTAATTCTGACTGTCCAGGAAGAGATCTCTTTTATCATGATAGTTCATGCTAAATAACTTTATATGCTAAATTATGACACTAAGTTTAATTTACAGAAAAAAAGTAGAATATTATACTTACTGAGTACCTTAAACACAGGATTCTAAGAGGATTTTAACTTCTGATCAAATGACCTGATAGAAGGTATTAAGATATAAAAATAATCCAATTGTGAAAATAGAGCTAACCATAGGCATAACATTCAAATATTGCCACAGGCAGTTACCCTGAGCTAATTCTCTCCTTGAAGCTGCTTTAGTCACCATACCTTGTCAAAGCATTTTTACTATGTCAAAGTTATGACTAACCTAGACAGCTTATTAAAAATCAGAGACATTACTTTGCCAACAAAGGTCCATCTAGTCAAAGCTATGGTTTTTCCAGTAGTCATGTATGGATGTGAGAGTTGGACTATAAAGAAAGCTGAGCACCGAAGAATTGATGCTTTTGAACTGTGGTGTTGGAGAAGACTCCTGAGAGTCCCTTGGACTGCAAGGAGATCCAACCAGTCCATCCTAAAGGAAATCAGTCCTGAATATTCATTGGAAGGACTGATGCTGAAGCTGCAACTCCAATACTTTGGCCACCTGATACGAAGAACTGACTCATTTGAAAAGACCTTGATGCTGGGAAAGACTGAAGGTGGGAGGAGAAGGGGACAACAGAGAATGAGATGGTTGGATGGCATCACCGACTCAATGGACATGAGTTTGAGTAAACTCCAAGAGTTGGTGATGGACAGGGAGGACTGGTGTGCTGCAGCCCATGGGGTTGCAGAGTCAGACACAAGTGTGCGACTCAACTGAACTGATGTCAAAGTCTACACAAATGCATTAATAATGTAATCCTTTAGTAACACACTACAAAATATTATCTAAATCAATGATACATATTTGAGTCCTCATTGTTATGCTATTCAACAACCTAGCATCACTCCCCACTGCACTTAGAACTGTATTTAGACCCTCTGAAATCTCACACTACCCTACTTACCCAACATTATTGCTTACCATCTTCTCACACGTTTCAATCATACCATACTTCCTCCACTTTTCTACCTCTCTGCCAATTTTAACACTTCTTCTCTTTCCAAACAAGGATTTCAAGAAGGCCTTCTAAATTCCTCTTTCTCTACAAGTTTCTCCCAAACTCCTCCAATTTAAATATTTCTCAACCTGTTCTGTATTCCCATCACATTTAATATGTTCTGTTTTGTATAGACTTTTGTATACTTGTCTGTACACGCCCCTACCACTATCTGCAGTTTTATTTCTTAGCCACTGAACCACCAGTCCCCCATAAGTTCTTTAAAAGCAATCCAATGTGTTTATTACCTCTGAACTCTCCCATACCTTTTTATATATAATAAACACAAATGTTTACAAATCAGATTAAACAGATGCCAACCAAAGTGCCATCACAAATGAATGAATTTAAGGGCCTGTTGACTTTTTAAAAAAAAGGAACAACACAAGAGTTGTCAGTTAAGTTTTATTTGGGTAAAATGAGGACTACAACCTGAAAGACAGCCTTTCAGGCAGCTCTGAAGAGGTAGGGGGCAAGGTTGGTATGTATGTGATTTTAGTGAAAGGGGGATATGAGTAGTTAGTCACACATTTTGGCAGAAGGCTGCTGCTGGTCACAAGAAGGCTGTTGCTAGTCACAAGGAGCAGATATCTCCATTAATGATTTTTTCCAGATGTGAGAATATACAAGAAATTGGGCTCATAAAATCTTCTCCAAGTATCTAACTATCTGAAGGCCTGTACTGCCAGTTTTTCCAAGAGCACAGAGTGCCTCATTCCAGATCCCCGCCCTGAATTCCTCTCAGGGTGTGTTGAAGGTCAGTGGCTAACAACTTCATTCTTGTAGTGTCAGATGGAGAGGGACAATTTTTAGTAGACAGGCCAAAATTAAAAACTCTATCTGTCAAACTCCTGTACTACCTCAACATGAATATAAACAGAGAAACATTTTTCCTAATAGTAAAAGGCACAAAACTATAGTGAAGTATAATTAATATAGCTGGTTTATTAGCTGACATATCAACCAACAAATATATAATGATTTCAAACCTATAGTACAATGCTATAGTTAAATATAACTCAGCTGCATCCTCCAAGGCTAAAATAAATAATTTTTAGACTTCAGAAACTAGGAACAAGGCAGTTTTCTCTTTAAAAAACAAACAAACAAACAAACACTAATGGCACAAACCAAATTTTTCCATACTGATACTGAACTTAGGAAAAAGTGAAATTCTGATAGAAGGAATGTGGTATGGACAGAAGGAAAACTTCCACTAGTTTCAGGGTGGCTATGTTCTAATCATGTGACCTACAGATGCTCCAGTTTCTTGAAAACTTACAAAATAATTCATCTGGAACAGACTTTATTTCATGGAGATGTTGTGAAGAATAAACATCACAAACTATGTTTAAAATTGTTTTCAATCTTAGGATAGAAAAAACAAATGCAAAAAGAGGTCTAAAAGGTACACACTTTCTATTATACCAGTTCATAAAAGGAGTATTTGAAATTTTTATTTTCATTCATGGAAACACCACATAGTCCACGTTTTGGGGGCTAGTGGATAACACCTAAGTTAAGAAAAATTAGTCTTTTCCAGCAAATCTGGAAGACCCAGCAGTGGCCACAGGACGGGAAAAAGTCACTCCTCATCCCAGTTCCCAAGAAGGGCAGTATCAAAGAATGCTCAAACCATCAGACAGTTGCACTCATCTCCCATGCTAGTAAGGTCATGCTTAAAATCTTGCATGCTAGGCTTCAGCATTACAAGAACCAAGAACTTCCAAACGACCAAGTTGGGTTTAGAAAAGGCAGAGGAACCAGATATCAAATCAAATTGCCAACATTCGCTGAATCATAGAGAAAGGAACGGAATTTCAGAAAACCATCTACCTCTGTTTCATCAGTTACACTAAAGCCTTTGACTGTGTTAATCATAACAAACTGTAGAAAGCTCTTAAAGAGGTGGGAATACCAGACCACCTTACCTGACTCTGAGAAACCTGTATGTGGGTCAAGGAGCAACAATTAGAACCCTGTATGGAACAACTAACTGGTTCAGGATTGAGAAAGGAATACGACAGGGTTGTCTGCCTGTCACCCTGTTTATTTAACTTACACACTGAGTATATCTTGAGAAAGGTCAGTTTGGATGAGTTACAAGCTGGAATCAAGATAAGTGGGAGAAACAACAACCACCTCAGATATGCAGATGATACCATTCTAGGCAAAAAGCAAAGAGGAACTAAAGAACCTCTTGGTGAGGGTGAAGGAGGAGAGTGGAAAAGCTGGCTTAAAACTCAACATTCAACAAACGAAGACAGCATCCAGCCCCATTACATCATGGCAAACAGAAAACGAAAAGGCAGAAGCAGTGACAGATTTCCTCTTCTTAGGCTTCAAAATCACTGCAGATGGTGACTGCAGCCATGAAATCAGAAGACAACTGCTTCTTGGCAGGAAAGCTATGACAAACTGAGACAGTGTGTTGAAAAGCAAAGACATCACTTTGCTGACAAAAGTCCATATAGTCAAGGCTATGGTCTTTCCAGTGGCCACATATAGTTGTGAGACCTGGACCATAAAGAAGGAAGGCAGAGCGCCAAAGAATTGATGCCTTCGAACTGTGGTGCTGGAGAGACTCCTGAGAGTTCCTTGGATAGCAAGGAAATCAAATCAGTCAATCTTAAAGGAAATCAACCCTGAATACTCACTGGAAGGACTGATGCTGAAGCTGAAGCTCCAATATTTTGGTCACCTGATGTGAACAGCCAACTCATTGGAAAAGTCCCTGATGCTGGGAGAGATTGAGGGCAGGAGAAGGGGACGTCCAAGGATGAGATGGCTGGATGGCATCACTGATGCAATGAACACGAACTTGGGGCAAACTCTGGGAGAGGGAGGACTGGCATCTGCGGTTCTTGGGGTTGCAAAAAGTCGGACAAAACTGGGTGACCGAACAACTTTTCTCTAAATCTATATTTACAAAAACATGTTGCACCATTGTGAAATCTAAGAGAATCCCTAGAGGTATAATCTTAATACCCAGAATACCGTCTGTAGAACTTTCTGATGTGTACAACCAACCCGCCCTGTATATCCTTTAAAGTAGCTTCTTAACTTTAGCACATACCTATGAAATCTCTACTGATAGCATTCCTTTGGGCTTTCTTTTCTTTTAAATACTTAGGAGGTCCTTTGAATACTCATTTGACAGTGTACTGGGTAAGTGATTTTCATTTTTAACTGCTGTGCCATTTGGAGAAGTCAACAATGAAATATGATCTAAATAGTTTAACTTCCTCATTTACTCAAAAGAAATTTTTTTACATCAACTGTTCAGACTTCATTCAAATATGAATATGCTATTAGAGATGTCTACTAAAATATTAACTAAGTTACTGTTCCAGGTACTCCATTATCAAAATGATAATGCATGAAATGATAATCCAACATTTTCAGGATTTAATAAAACTTAAAAAAGTATTTAGAGATCAAAAATTACTCACTAAAAATACCATGAATAAAATCTGAAAAACACTACGTGAGAGATGTTTCAGCCAGTACCTGACTGACTAAACACTAATATTGCACTGTTGCAGGAACTAAAGACATAAGAGTAAACAAAAACCAAGGTCCCTGCCATGAAACAAATTACAACGCAAAGAGAGAAGATAAATTAATAGCAGGACAAGATAAATTAACATCAAGATAATTTTGTGTTGAGGTGGTACTATGAAGAAAATAAACAGGGAGATATAGTTGGGATGGAGTGCAGCACTTTTGGAAAAGATGGCCAAAGTCCCCTCTGAGACGACATGTTAATTGAGATCTGAAGGATGAGGACAGCCCGGCTAAGAACCAAGGGAGGACATCTTCAGCAGAGGGAACAGCAGGAAGCACAAGACCCTCAGGTAGGAACGGGCTTAGAGTTTTTCAGAAGCAGAAAGGAGGCCTGTGTGTCACAAGCATAATGGACACAGATGACAGAGGCTCTCTGAAATATGAGAGGGAGATAGGAGCCTTTTCACAGGGTCTCAGACACCACAGCAAATAACCTTATTATAAAGACAGGAAGCCACTAAAGCGACTTCAGCAAAGCAGTGATAATCTGACTTGCAAAGACCACTCTGAGAGCTGTGAAGAGAAAAGACTGAACTGAAGAACTCAGAGTGCAAACAGCAAGGCTACTTAAAAAAGTCAATCTCACACAGAAGCTGACAGTACGCTGGGGTCAGATGGAAGGAACAGAGATGGCAATGGGTGTGCAGTTTTAAATTTTATTTATAGGTAAAATCGACAAAATCTCGGAACGGACTAGTTTGGGGCAAAATGGAGGGAAGGATAGGGAGAGAAATCTAAATTTTTGGTTTGAACCATTTTTCTGAGATGGACTCCCATTAAAAAAAAAGGTTTATGAGACTCAATTCCAGAAAAATAAACGACCCAATCAAAAAATGGGCCAAAGAACTAAACAGACATTTCTCCAAAGAAGACATACAGATGGCTAACAAACACATGAAAAGATGCTCAACATCACTCATTATCAGAGAAATGCAAATCAAAACCACAATGAGGTACCACTTCACACCAGTCAGAATGGCTGCGATCCAAAAATCTGCAAGCAATAAATGCTGGAGAGGGTGTGGAGAAAAGGGAACCCTCCTACACTGTTGGTGGGAATGCAAACTAGTACAGCCACTTTGGAGAACAGTGTGGAGATTCCTTAAAAAATTGCAAATAGAACTACCTTATGACCCACCAATCCCACTGCTGGGCATACACACTGAGGAAACCAGAATTGAAAGAGACACGTGTACCCCAATGTTCATCGCAGCACAGTTTATAATAGCCAGGACATGGAAACAACCTAGATGTCCATCAGCAGATGAATGGATAAGAAAGCTGTGGTACATATACACAATGGAGTATTACTCGGCCGTTAAAAAGAATACATTTGAATCAGTTCTGATGAGATGGATGAAACTGGAGCCGATTATACAGAGTGAAGTAAGCCAGAAAGAAAAACACCAATACAGTATACTAACACATATATATGGAATTTAGAAAGATGGCAATGACGACCCTGTATGCAAGACAGCAAAAAAGACACAGATGTGTATAATGGACTTTTGGACTCAGAGGGAGAGGGAGAGGGTGGGATGATTTGGGAGAATGGCATTGTAACATGTATACTATCATGTAAGAATCGAATCGCCAGTCTATGTCCGATGCAGGATACAGCATGCATGGGGCTGGTGCACGGGGATGACCCAGAAAGATGTTATGGGGAGGGAGGTGGGAGGGGGGGTTCATGTTTGGGAATGCATGTACACCTGTGGTGGATTCATGTCAATGTATGGCAAAACCAATACAGTATTGTAAAGTAAAATACAGTAAAAAAAAAAAAAAAAGAAAAAGAAAAGAAAGAAAGAAAAACAAACAAAAAAAGAAACTTAAAAAAAAAAAGGTTTATGAGAATAATACATACAATTTGATTCAGGCTTGTTAAGGTGACATTATCTACTAGACAGAAAAATAAAGATGTCCAACAAGGAGTTAGATCCTTGAGTCTGAGCTCAAAATAAAGATGAGGGATAGAAATATGGGTATAAAAGTCACGAATACACAGCCAACATTTAAAATCAGGGTGCAATGGGGGCGGGTCTTCCCTGGTGGCTCAGTGGTGAAGAATCCACCTGCCAATACAAGAGACATGGGATCAGTCCCTGGTCCAGGAAGATCCCACGTGCCTCAGGGCAACTAAGCCCGTGCTCCACAAACTACTGGGAAGAGGTGCCCTAGAGCCTGGGCTCCACAGAGAGAGAAGCTACTGCAATGAGAAGCCCACACACCCCAAGTGGAGAGCAGCCCCTGCTCACCCCGAGAGGAAGGCCCCTGCAGCAACAAAGACCTAGTGCAACCAAAAATAAAGCGGCAGAAAAAAGAACATAAAAAATAAAAAGATGCACCTGACGGAAAAAAACAAAAAGAAGCTTTAGCAATATTGGGGGAAAGAAACAAACTCAGAGGTAGGCTATACAGGTTTAGGTCAAAACTAAACAAAATTTAACACCTGTGCCTTTCAGAGATGATGTCAATAAAATCATGTGACTGCCATATCAACTAAGAAGATTATAATTAGAGAAGGAAAGGGCTGAACCCTTTCCTGAACTTGAGGTTCAGCCTCAAGTCTACTACTATTCAGAGAAGCGAAAAAAGAGGGGCCAAGAAAGGAGGGTCTTTTACAGAAAAGTATGCTGCTAAGAGATCAATGGGTTAAACAAAACAGAAAGTCTGAAAAGAAAGTGAAGTCGCTCAGTCGTGTCCAACTCTTTGCGACCCCATGGACAGTAGCTTACCAGGCTCAGCGATCCATGGGATTTTCCAGGCAAGAATACTGGAGTGGGCTGCCATTTCCTTCTCCAGGGGATCTTCCCAACCCAGGGATCGAACCCAGGTCTCCTGCGTTGCAGACAGATGATTTAGGAGCAATTGAAATGGAGTGGAAAAGACAGAAGTCAAGGTCAAATGAGAAGAATGGTTGATAAAGAAAAGAATGTCTGTTTAAAAAAATAAAAATCACCAGAGACTGCTAGTTGACTCTCATTATTCCACCTTCCTTTTGCAAAATTTTGCTGAGCACATGACTGCCCAAGATAAAGACCTTTCCTAAGCCAGGTGTGGCTATGACTATGTTCTGGTCCAGACACAAGAGGTGTTAGGTACAACTTCCAAGTTAAGCCCCTTAAAGAAAGCTCAGTTGGAGAAAATCCTTTGTTCTTTTCGCCCTTTCTATTTCCTCCACCTTGGAATGCTGTTCTAATGGCCGAAGTTACAGCAGGCACCATGGATAGTGACCTTGAGACAGAAGCTAGGTATATTCATGACAGGAAGGAACCTAGGTTGCCTAGTAAAACCACCATACTAATTCTGGACTGCCTTCCTCCATACTTTTTGTATCCAAAATTATAAATTCTTACAGCTTTAGCAACTATTATTAGCAGCCAAACCAAATCTAATACTTTTGTATATAATAGTTTTGATACACAATAATTTTTTTTGGAGGGGGGGCATCAATACTTCCTAAATGTTGTTGGCTTGTCTTTTGGAACTGTATGTATATAACTGAGAAGTCTGCAGTCAGCTAGATACCTGCCTCCCACTTCCCCATGTAAGTCAGATTTTCATTTTGGCCAGGATTCCAAAATAATTCTCTGCTTATTTCTGAAGTTAAGAACTACAATGGTGTAGTCATTTTTTCACTGTTTCATGAAATTTTTCCTGCTGTTTAGAGTCTTTCAGCCTGCAAGTGTTACTTTTCAATGTCATAAATTTTTTTCCTTTTTTTCCTTAAATCTTTTTCTGTTCCGTTTGTTGGAGTTTCTATTTTGGGAATACAAGTTATGCTAATGTAGGATAGTCCTATTCTTTTTTTCATGGTCTTTTTTTTTTTTTTTCCTGTAATGTATTTGTAGAGTTTGGTTCAGTTCATCCACTCAGTCGTGTCCGACTCTGTGCGACCCCATGAATTGCAGCACACCAGGCCTCCCTGTCTATCACCATCTCCCGGAGTTCACTCAAACTCACATCCATCGAGTCAGTGATGCAATCCAGCCATCTCATCCTCTGTCGTCCCCTTCTCCTCCTGCCCTCAATCCCTCCCAGCATCAGAGTCTTTTCCAATGAGTCAACTCTTCACATGAGGTGGCCAAAGTATTGGAGTTTCAGCTTTAGCATCATTCCTTCCAAAGAAATCCCAGGGCTGATCTCCTTCAGAATGGACTGGTCGGACCTCCGTGCAGTCCAAGGGACTCTCAAGGGTCTTCTCCAACACCACAGTTCAAAAGCATCAATTCTTCAGCCCTCAGCTTTCTTCACAGTCTAACTTTCACATCCATACATGACCACTGGAAAAACCATAGCCTTGACTAGATGGACCTTTGTTGGCAAAGTAATGTCTCTGCTTTTGAATATGCTATCTAGGTTGGTCATAACTTTCCTTCCAAGGAGTAAGCGTCTTTTAATTTCATGGCTGCAGTCACCATCTGCAGTGATTTTGGAGCCCAAAATAATCAAGTCTGACACTGTTTCCACCGTTTCCCCATCAATCTCCCATGGAGTGATGGGACCAGATGCCATGATCTTCATTTTCTGAATGTTGAGCTTTAAGCCAACTTTTTCACTCTCCTTTCACTTTCATCAAGAGGCTTTTTAGTTCCTCTTCACTTTCTGCCATAAGGGTGATGTCATCTGCCTATCTGAGGTTATTGATATTTCTCCTGGCAATCTTGATTCCAGCTTGTGCTTCTTCCAGCCCAGCGTTTCTCATGATGTAATCTGCATGTAAGTTAAATAAGCAAGGAGACAGTATACAGCCTTGATGTACTCCTTTGCCTATTTGGAACCAGTCTGTTGTCCCATGTCCAGTTCTAACTGTTGCTTTCTGGCCCACATATAGGTTTCTCAAGAGGCAGGTCAGGTGTTCTGGTATTCCCTTCTCTTTCAGAATTTTCCACAGTTTATTGTGATCCACACAGTCAAAGGCTTTGGCATAGTCAATAAAGCAGAAATAGATGTTTTTCTGGAACTCTCTTGCTTTTTCCATGATCCAGCGGATGCTGGCAATTTGATCTCTGGTTCCTCTGCCTTTTCTAAATCCAGCTTGAACATTTGCCATGTCATTAAAAAATAAAATTTTGATTATGTTTAACATGGGGAGTGCTACACTGAAGCTCCTACTTATCCTGATATCCAATAGGTTCTCTTTGACTATTTCAACATCCTTCTCACCCAGGACCACTTTTATTTCTGTAGATACATGTTCATGCACACAGTACACACAAACTTCCGTTTGAGAACTGGAGAGTACTATTTTAATCTTTTTTCCTATAATCCATCAATGGTCAGGAAAAGTTTAAACTGAGAACAGCCACTGCTGAAAAGTCATTTAGTATCCTCTACCAGGATATATGCCCCCATCAGGGGACTATCCTATCTATCTTCTTGGGTTTTGGTTCTTATCCTTAACCAGAGTACATTTCAGAATGTCAATGGCCCTTGACAGTGTGAGGCTCAGAAATAGTATGTGAGGGTCTTTAGGGATTTTTTGTTGACTTTTTGTTCCCTACTCATCCCTTAGATCTGCCTCCCTGAAGAGAATTAGAGAGACTACTTCATGTTTTATAGACCTCATCTTTCCTTAGTCTGGCTTCTTGGATATGGGGCTGGAATTATAAACCTTGACAGATACATCTAGTATTTTCTCCTTCTTTCCTGGTCTCTACTTTCTGAAGTATTTGGTATAAGGTTGCACATACCTCTTTTCCCAGATTCTATTCCATTTTTTTGCCCTCTCTTCTCCCCCTACCCACTTTTTCCTATTTTCACTTGGTTTCAGTGAAGTAAAATTATGTGATTCTATAGTCAAAGCTATGGTTTTTCCAGTAGTCATGTATGGATATGAGAGTTGGACCATACAGAAAGCTGAGCACAGAAGAATTTATGCTTTTGAACTGTGGTGTTGGAAAAGATTCCTGATAATCCCTTGTTCAGCAAGGAGATCAAATCAGTCCATCCTAAAGGAAATCAGTCTTGAATATTCACTGGAAGGACTGATGCTGAAGCTTAAGATCCAGTATTTGGCCACCTGATACGAAAACCTGACTCAATGGAAAAGAGTCTTTCCCTGATGTTGGGAAAGACTGAAGGCAGGAGGAGAAGGGGACAACAGAGGATGAGATGGTTGGATGGCATCATCAACTCAATGGACGTGGGTTTGAGCAAGCTCCAGGAGTCGGTGATGGACAGGGAAGCCTGGTGTGCTGCAGGCCATGGGGTCCCAAAGAGTCAGACACAACTGAGCAACTGAACTGAACTGACTGAACCTCATTTTTACACACAAATCCCTAAATTTACTTTTTAGTACTTATTTTTTTATGTACTAATGACAATCTTTTAAGTTAATGACTCAACTGAAAAGCAGAATTTAAATATTCTAAAATAGGATGCTAAACTAACAACAGCTGCAATTTTACTTCTGTTATTTCTAACAGAGGGAAGTAAAAGGAAGACATTCAGTTTCAATTCTTTTCATAAAATCAAGATACTAAACAGAAAATACAGGGCCAAGCTTAAGCTTTTCTGTGAATCTGCGACACCTACCTCCAGGGAAAAACAAAGCTAAAATGCATTTTCCCTCCTCTGATCTATTATTATTCATTTACTATCTACTCAACTCAGTACTTAAGCAAGGAACCCTAGAATCTTTGTCTCCTTCCCTTTCCCACCACCACCAATTCTATTCCTGGCACATGGGAACCATTAGATAAATATGAAGGAATAAATTAATATAGTCTATCTGTCACATGGGCAAAACATCTCTTATATAACCTGTCCCTGGCCCCACTACCACACGCCTAGTGCACGCTCGTATCATCTATTACCAGGACTACTCTAACGGTCTTTTACTACTTCTTCACTTTCATCATTTATCTCTCTAAAATACTGACTTTATGTTTCTCTTCTTCTTAAAAAATCTCTATTAATTTCCTATTACCTAATAAAAGAGTTGTATCAGCACAGTATACAAAAGACCCTTCCTTTACAACCTGATCACAAATTCATTGTTTTTATAACCAGCAGCATCCATCATCTCTACCTTCTTCCACACACTAACTACCCACTCCAATCTGCCATCCAAACATACCTTACAGTCAAGCCATATGGATTATCAAATATATTTCCATGCTTGCCTTCTAGTCCTGGTGGTAATTTCTCACTCTAAAATGACTTTTTCCTTGTTTTGACCTATTTGACAAGTTACTTTGGAACTCTTCTAGGACCAGATCATCACAGGAAATTAAATGGTGAATATATAAACAAAGGAGAATATATAAACAATGATGTTCAAATGACTTAATGAAGAACAACATAAGATTTAAATATTTGAAACTACCAGGGGAAAGAATGGTGGGGACTTCTCTGGGTTCCAGTGGTTAAGACTCCATGCTTCCAGTGCGGAGGACGTGAGTCTGATTCCTAGTCTGTGAACTAGGATTCCACATGCCAGCCAGCACAGCCAAACAAACAAACAAACAAACAAAAAAGAGTGGATGAAACACAAGCATCTAACAACTTCACTCCCTTACAATAAGTAACTGAAACTACAGCAAAAGCATACATATATAAGGAATGAACTTGGAATTGGTTTTAAGAAAGTAGATGCAGGATTAACGGTGAAGTAGTGGTAAGAGTCAAATTGTGTCCCCTGGGTTTTCTCACCCCATAGTTAAAGTGGCCAATTTAAAATTAGGACATGTGGCTTAAAATATAGCAGGTAACTTCTTATGGGACAAATGAACTCTATTTTTTAAATGAACCTATGGTTGGTGACCAAATTATTTCATGTAATAATACCATTATTAATATGTCCAGATCATCAATTCAAGGTTAATGAAAATGAAATTTGGGGGTTTTGCTTCATATTACTACTAACTACCATGCCAACTGACCCAAACTGCCTGAAATTCAGGAATGCAGCACAGCTTAATAGCCACTACACTGGTAACATTCTTGTGTCTGAGGGAGATTTCTACATATCAGGAAACCAACGTTCAATTTCTAGCCCATCCAAGTCCATACCACAGAGGAAAGTACTTTCTAACATACTACAACTACCGTTTAAGCAGAACCAACAGCTCGACTATGTATAACTCATTCTTTTCATTGGTCTCTAATCTCTCCAGCTATACAGTACAATGCCTTTTTATATAAAGGATTTGAGCACCAGTGAATCTTGGTATCCCCAGTAGGGAGTCTTGGAACCAATCCTTGCGAGTACCAATAGATGACTATATACACAGAAGGTATGTGATCGACAAAAGGAAATATTCCATTTCTGTTCCTCCCTTCACAGCAAAATTTTGCTATCTCCTCCAATCTCTCTACTTCCTCTCTTCAATCCAAGCATATCTTGCTGTCCACACTCCAATGAAAGTTCTCTTTAAGGACACCAATGAATTCAGGTTGCCAAATCCAATGGTCAGGTCTCAGTTCCTCATCTAATCTGCAGTACACAACACAGCTGACTAAGTTCCCTCCACTCAGAACAGCAGTCACTTACCCTCCAGAAAACCTCTCTCTTGGGTTTGCCCCTAACTTGCTGGCTACTCCTCAGTTTCTTTGCAGACTCCAATCTTCTCCCTTATCTCATTCCTTGACATCTGTCTTCTTCACTCAGTCCCTTGGTAATCACTCAAAATATCTTGGTTTAAATACCATGTGTATGTAATGACTACTATGTATGAAGATTATATCTCTAGTCTCAGTTCATGACCCCATGAATCGCAGCATGCCAGGCCTCCCTGTCCATCAGCTACTCCTGCAGTTCACTCAAACTCATGTCCAGCCATGTCATCCCCTGTAATCCTCTTCACCTCCTGCCCTCAATTACTCCCAGCATTAGGGTCTTTTCCAATGAGTCAACTCTTTGCATGAGGTGACCAAAGTACTGGAGTGTCAGCTTTAGCATCAGTCCTTCCAATGAACACCCAGGACTGATCTTCTTCACAATGGACTGGTTGGACCTCCTTGCAGTCCAAGGGACTCTCAAGAGTCTTCTCCAACACCACAGTTCAAAAGCATCAGTTCTTCAGTGCTCAGCTTTCTTCACAGTCCAACTCTCACATTCATACATGACCATAGGAAAAACCATAGCCTTGACTAGACGGACTTTTGTTGGCAAAGTAATGCCTCTGCTTTTGAATATGCTATCTAGGTTGGTCATAACTTTCCTTCCAAGGAGTAAGCATCTTTTAATTTCATGGCTGCAATTACCATCTGCAGTGATTTGAGAGCCCAAAAAATAAAGTCTGACACTGTTTCCACTGTTTCCCCATCTATTTCCCATGAAGTGATGGGACCGGATGCCATGATCTTCGTTTTCTGAATGTTGAGCTTTAAGCCAACTTTTTCACTCTCCTCTTTCACTTTCATCAAGAGGCTTTTGAGTTCCTCTTCACTTTCTGCCATAAGGGTGGTGTTGTCTGCATATCTGAGGTTATTGATATTTCTCCCAGCAATCTTGATTCCAGTTTGTGCTTCCTCCAGCCCAGCATTTCTCATGATGTACTCTGCATATAAGTTAAATAAGCAGGGTGACAATATACAGCCTTGACGTACTCCTTTTCCTATTTGAAACCAGTCTGTTGTTCCATGTCCAGTTCTAAATGTTGCTTCCTGACCTGTATATAGCATTTACAGAATATAGCATAAAGCATCTATTTCTGCTTTATTGACCATGCCAAAGCCTTTGACTGTGTGGATCACAATAAACTGAAAAATTCTGAAAGAGATGGGAATACCAGACCACCTCACCTGCCTCTCTATTCTCAACTATCCCCTAAATCCACTAGATAAGAAAAAGTCAAACAAGTCTCCTTACTTGAGGGCTTCCCAGAGCCTCCTATGCTGCTGTGCATTATAAACATATAAGAGAAAACTATGATCATGTCGTTTCTTACACAGCAGAACCTTTTCCTCATGAGGCACCTCATAACACATACAATTAACTAAATATGGCCAATACAATTAACTAACAAGCCACTAAATATGGCATGCTTAGACATCTTCCAAGTACTTCCAACTTCTCATGGTACAAATTATATGAAAATGGGCAAACTTTTCTACCAATTGAAAAGACAGTAACTTAGTTTGAGGATTTCTCAAGGGAATTCACTCTATTAGAAGAGAGTTTGCCTCGAAAATTTCCTTATGTAAAGATAACTTGGTTGTCTTTCTTCAGTTACACTCACCTGTATTATACTCTACATGAGCACAGAATTTTACCATATCTTCTGGCTTCAAATAAAATAATATAGCAAGTACATGCTGCTGTTAATCTTTCCTTTCTCTAGATTAAATATAGCTGCCTCCTTCAACTGTTCTTCACATAACATGCCTTTCAAACCTCTCTCCATCCAATCATCTTCCTTATCAGATAAGATCTAAATTCCTGGAATCTAGTTGGCCAACAAAACAATCTATTTGTCTGAAGAATGCAAACAACTGTGGATTTATAATGAACATGATCACTTAGTAATACAACCTAAGAGTATACTCACTTTTTAAATTTTTAGCAGCCATGACACTGGTTAACTCAATAATAGTTTCTGAAAGTAAAGCTATGTATCACATACATCCACACACATACATACTCATATATAATCAATACACTTAGCTATATCCATTAAGAGGGCTTAGATGCAACAATTTCTCAGTAGCAATAAGCACATCTAACAAGTAAATATTTAAATACTATTCTGGAGAAGGAAATGGCAACCCACTCCAATACTCTTGCCTGGAAAATCCCATGGATGGAGGAGCCTGGCAGGCTACAGTCCATGGGGTTGTGAAGAGTCAGACACAACTGAGCGATTTCGCTTTCACTTTTTTTTTTTCCTACTACAGTAAAGAAACCAAGGCTCCTTAGACAAATGTCTAATTTCAGGGCTGGCATAGAGACATGACAAGGTGATCCTAGAACATCTTGTTGAGTCAGAAATTAAAGTGCTCAATTTGCAATGCCCTCCCACTCTAAAGCCTCCCCCTGCTGCACTGGCCCCTGTGGGCATGCCCATGGAAGCCAGCGCCACAGCTGGCCCCTTGCCAATGTGTACTCCAGGCCAGCTTCAAAAGCAGATGCTGGGGAAAGTAACAAGGTGGGGCTGACACAGTGGGTCCAGAGACCTACTTAGAGGTCTTGGAGGCCCTCCTGGGGAGGAGAAGGTTGGATGTAGCTCACTGTAGGGGCAAGAACACTGACAATGGAAACACTAGGAAGTTTTAAATTTTTTTAATTTTCTTAAAAATTAAAATAAAATTTTTTATATTTTTGTTCTTGTGCTTTATCATTTCACTTTGTTTTTATTTTACCTAATAAACTTTTTAGTTTTCTAATTTTACTTTTTATCCTTTCTTCTTGTTCTGCTCTTTTCTGTTTGTTGTATTTTCTTTTCTTTCATGCCACACCATGCAGCTTGCAGGTCCTTGGTTCATAGGCCAGGGTCAGGTCTGAGACTTTGCGGTGGGAGCACTGAGATCAAGCTGCTGGACTAACAGAGAACTTCAGGACTCAGGCAATATTAACTGGCTTCAGGTAATATTAACTGGTGTGAACTTTCACAGAGGTCCTCATCTCAGCACCACAACCTGGCTCCACCCAACTGCTGGCAAACTCCAGTCCACTCAACTCCAGTGCTGGACGCCACAGGCCAAACAACCAGTAAGACAGGAACACAGCCCCACGTATCAACAAAAATGACATAACAGAAAATTTGTTGCAGATGAAGAAGCCAAGCAAAAACCTACAAGACCAAACAAATGAAAAAAGAAATAGGTAATCTACCTGAAAAGAACTCAGAGAGAAATGATAGTAAAGATGATTCAAAATCTCACAAATAGAACAGAGGTATAGATTCAAAAAATACAAGAAATGTTTAACAAGGACTTAGAAGAACTGAAGAACAGTCATAAGAAGCACAATAACTGAAATGAAAAATAAGAATCAATAGCAGAATAACTGAGGCAGAAGAACAAATAAGCGAACTAGAAGATACAATGGTGGAAATAACTGCCAAGGAGTAGAATAAAGAAAAAAAGAATGAGAAGAAATGAGGACAGTCTCAGAGACCTCAGGTACAACATTAAACGCACCAGCATCCAAATTATAGGGATCCCAGAAGAGAAACAGACAGCAGCTGAGAAAATTTTAAAGAGATAACAGTCAAAAACTTTCCTAACATGGGAAAGAAAACAGCCACCCAGGTCCACGAAGCACAGAGTCCCACACAGGATAAACCCAAGGAGAAACACAACAAGACATATATTAATCAAAATAACAAAAGTTAAATTCAAAGAAAAAATATTAAAAGCGGGAAGAGAAAAATAACAAATAATATACCAGGGAAACCCAATAAGGTTATCAGCTGATCTTTCAACAGAAACTCTGCAGGCCAAAAGAGAGTGACAGGATATATTTAAAGTGATGGAAGAGAAAAGCCTACAACAAAATAACTCAGCAATGATCTCATTCAGGTTCATCGGAGAAATCAAAAGCTTTACAGAGAGACAAAGCACAGACAAAGCTAAGAATTCAGGACCACCAAATCAGCTTTACAACAAATTTTAAAGGAGCTTCTCTAAGAGGGAAACAAGAGAAGAAAAAAGACCTATAGAAAACAAACCCAAAATGATTAAGAAGATGTTAGCATATTGATAATAACCTTGAACATAAATGGATTAAATGCTGCCAGAGACACAGACTGGCTGAATGGATACAAAAACAAGATCCTCTCTTGAGACCTATTGACACACACAGGCTGAAAGTAAGGGAGCAGAAAACTGCATTCCATGCAAATGCAAATTAAAAGAAAGCCAGAGTATGGATACTTCTATCAGACAAAACAGACTTTAAAACAAAGACTGTTACAAGAGACAAAAAAAAGATACTATATAATGATTAAGGGATCAATCCAAGAAGAAGATACAACTATAAATATTTATGCACCCAACAAAGGAAAACCTCAATACATAAAGCAAACACTAACAGACATAAAAGGGAAATCAACAGTAACACAATAACAGCGGGAGATTTTAATACCCTACTTATACCAATGGACAGATCATCCAGATAGAAAATAAGGAAACACAAGCTTTAAATCACACATTAGACCAGATAGACTTAATTGATATTTATAGGACATTCTATCCAAAAGCAGCAGAATACACATTCTTCTCAAGTGCACATGGAACATTCTCCAGAATAAATCACATCATGGATCACAAATCAAGCTCTGTTAAACTGAAGAAAACTGAAATTGTTTCAAAGATCTTTTTTTGACCACAATGCTATGAGATTAGAAATCAACTATAGGAGAAAAAAAAAAAAAAAAACTATAAAAAACACAAACACATGAAGGCTAAACAATAAGCTTATAACCACAAGATCACTAAAGAAATCAAAGAAAATATCAGAGAGTACATAGATGCAAATGACAATGAAAACACGATGACCCAAATCCTATGGGAGGCAGCAACAGCGGTTCTTAGAGGGCAAGTCACAGGAATACAATCCTACCTCTAGAAACAAGAAAAGTTTCAAACCTTTTCAAATCTTTACAAATTTCAAAACTTTACAAGTTGCTTTAAAGCAACCAAAGAACGAAGAACAAAGTCAGTAGAAGGAAAGAAATCATAAAAAATCAGCAGAAATAAATGAAACAGAAATTAAGAAAACAATACCAAAGAGCAATGAAACTAAAAGTTGGTTCTTTGAGAGACAAAACTGATACATTTTTTGAGTCAGATTCCTCAATTTAAAAAAAAAAAAGGGGGGGGGGGGAGGATACAAATCAACATAATTAGAAATGAAAAAGGAGAAACCACAACTGATACAGCAGAAATTCAAAGGATCATAAAAGACTACTATAAGCAACTATATGCTAATAAAATGGATAATTTGGAAGAGAGGGACAAATTCTTAGAAAGGTACAATCTTCTAAAACTGAACAAGGAAGAAATAGTATGAGCAGACCAATTATAAGACCAGAGGGCTTCATGGGTAAATTCTAGTAAACATTTAGCAAAGCACTAACACCTACCCTTCTCAAACTGTTCCAAAAAAACTGCAGAGGAAGGATCACTCCGAAGCTCAATCTGTGAGGCCATCATCACCCAATAGCAAAACCAGCAAAGGATGTCACAAAAAAGAAAATTAAAGACTAGTATCACTGATGAACACAGATACAGAAATCTTCAACAAAATACTAGCAAACAGAATCCAATAGGATTTAATCCACATTAAAAGGATCATACATATTCTATGACTCACCTCCCAGAATATTGGAAATAAAAGCAAAAATAAACAAATGGGATCTAATTAAAATTAAAAGCTTCTGCACAACAAAGGAAACTCTAAGCAAGGTGAAAAGACAAGCCTTCAGAATGGGAGAATAGCAAATGAAACAACTGACAAACAACTAATCTCAAAAATATACAAGCAACTCCTGCAGCTCAATTCCAGAAAAATAAACAACCCAATCAAAAAATGGGCCAAAGAACTAAACAGACATTTCTCCAAAGAAGACATACAGATGGCTAACAAACACATGAAAAGATGCTCAACTTCACTCATTATCAGAGAAATGCAAATCAAAACCACAATGAGGTACCATTTCACGCCAGTCAGAATGGCTGTGATCCAAAAGTCGACAAGCAATAAATGCTGGAGAGGGTGTGGAGAAAAGGGAACCCTCCTACACTGTGGTGGGAATGCAAACTAGTATAGCCACTATGGAGAACAGTGTGGAGATTCCTTAAAAAACTGGAAACAGAACTGCCTTATGACCCAGCAATCCCACTGCTGGGCATACACACTGAGGAAACCAGAATTGAAAGAGACACATGTACCCCAATGTTCACTGCAGCACAGTTTATAATAGCCAGGACATGGAAGCAACCTAGATGTCCATCAGCAGACAAATGGATAAGAAAGCTGTGGTACATATACACAATGGAGTATTACTCAACCATTAAAAAGAATACATTTGAATCAGTTCTAATGAGGTGGATGAAACTGGAGCCTATTATACAGAGTGAAGTAAGCCAGAAAGAAAAACACCAATACAGTATACTAACGCATATACATGGAATTTAGAAAAATGGTAATGATAACCCTGTATGCGAGACAGCAAAAGAGACAAAGAAGTATAGAACAGTCTTTTGGACTCTGTGGGAGAGGGAGAGGGTGGGATGATTTGGGATAATGGCATTGAAACATGTATAATATCATATATGAAATGAATCGCCAGTCCAGGTTCGATGCATGATACTGGAGGCTTGGGGCTGGTGCACTGGGATGACCCAGAGGGATGGTACGAGGAGGGAGGTGGGGGGGGGTTCAGGATGGGGAACATGTGTACACCAGTGGTGGATTCATGTTGATGTATGGCAAAACAAATATAATATTGTAAAGTAATTAGCCTCCAATTAAAATAGATAAATTTAAATTTAAAAATAAAAAATAAAAGTTACTGTGTTTTGAAGAAAAATAAATAAAATAAAAGGATCATACACCATGATCAAACTGTGATTTATTCCAAGGATGCAAGTTTTCTTCCATATAGGCAAATTAATCTACATGATACTCCATATTAACAAATTGAAAAATAAAAACCATATGATCATCTCAACAGATGCAGAAAAACCCTTTTTTATAAAATATGTTTTTTTTTATTGAAGTATAGTTGACTGACAATGTTTCAGGTGCACAGCAGGTGATTCAGTTATACAAATACACATACATTATTTTTGAAATTAATTTTCACTATAGTTCCCTATGCTATGCAGTAAACCTTTGTTGCTTGTTGCACCTCTATTTTTAAATTAGAAATCTAGCATTCTATTCACACTAAGTCAAAAAGTAGAATCAAAATGTTCTAATTTTTTAATTTAGGCAAAAAGTAGTGTTTTCTAAAATATATAATTACACACACATATATATATTATGTATACAAAAGCTTTTCTACTACACTTGATAAAGGTTTGAGAAAGAACATCAAAAAAAAAAAGGAGAAGAGATGGAGAAACTAGAGAACATAAACTAAATGAAATGGGAGCCCTGAAAATGAAATAGAAAAGTAAGACAAACTAGATAGAAATAAAAGATCATCATATAGTCCAGCTGTTTTTAAACATGATTGCTGGTTAGAAACATAGCTGGAACATATCAAGATAATTCTGATACGCATCTGGATTTTACAAAGTGATTACAGGTCTTTCTATTAGATCTTAGTTTTGGTGATACAGAGTACTATTATTTTTCTGGTAACAATGGTATTGAGTAATAGTTACTTAATCACAATAGTAAAAGATGTTTATCAGTTTTCACAATCAATAGCCAGACAAAAAAATAAAAGATAGTTACAAATGCAAGCCATAATGATAACATGATTAACTTCACAATATAAAAAAATCACATACAATTTGGGGGAGGGGGTCAAGCAGAGTGATGTGGAAGTGCACACATGCACATGTTTTCATCCACCCAGCCAGTCTGTCTTTTGGTTGGTGCATTTAATCCATTTACATTTAAGAGAATCATTGATATGTATGATCCTATTACCATTCTCTTAACTGTTTCGGGTTTATTTAGGTAGGGCTTTTCCTTTTCTTGTTTTCTGTCTAGAGAATTTCTTTAGCATTTTTTGTAAAGCTAAGGTTCAAAATCACTGTAGATGGTGACTGCAGCCATGAAATTAAAAGACGCTTACTCCTTGGAAGAAAAGTTATGACCAACCTTGATAGCATATTCAAAAGCAGAGACATTACTTTGCCAACAAAGGTCCATCTAGTCAAGGCTATGGTTTTTCCAGTGGTCATGAATGGATGCGAGAGTTGTACTATAAAGAAAGCTGAGTGCTGAAGAATTAATGCTTTTGTACTGTGGTGTTGGAGAAGACTCTTGAGAGTCCCTTGGACTGCAAGGAGATCTAACCAATCCATTCTAAAGGAGATGAGCCCTGGGTGTTCTTTGGAAGGACTGATGCTGAAGCTGAAACTCCAGTACTTTGGCCACCTCATGCGAAGAGTTGACTCATTAGAAAAGACTCTGATGCTGGGAGGGTTTGGGGGCAGGAGGAAAAGGGGACGACAGAGGATGAGATGGCTGGATGGCATCACTGACTCGATGAACGTTGAGTCTGAGTGAACTCCGGGAGTTGGTGATGGACAGGGAGGCCTGGCGTGCTGCGATTCATGGGGTCGCAGGGAGTCGGATACGACTGAGCTACTGAACTGAACTGAACTGAAGGTTTGGTGACACTGAATTCTCTTAACTTTCGCTTGTTTGGAAAACTTTTGTTTTCTCCATCAAATCTTAAGGAGAGTCTTGCTGGGTAGAGTATTCTTGGCTGGTATTCTTAGTATTCTAGGTTATTCCCTTTCACCACTTTAAATATATCCTCCATTCCCTTCTGACTTGTAGAGTTTCTGTTGAGAAATCAGCTGATAGCCCGATGGGAGTTCCTTTGTATGTTATTTGTCATTTGTCCCTTGTTGCTTTTAATATTTTATCTCTCTCTTTAGTTTTTGTCAGTTTGATTACCATGTGTCTCAGTGTGTTTCTCCTTGGGTTCATCCTTCCTGGGACTCTCTGTGCTTCCTGAACTCGGGTGACTATTTCCTTTTCCATGTTCAGGAAGTTTTCCACTATTATCTCTTCAAATGTTTTCTCAGGTCCGTCCTTTCTCTTTTCTCCTTCTGGGACCCCTACAATGCAAATGTTGGTATGTTTAATGTTGTCCCAAAGGTCTCTTAGGCTGTCTTCATTTCTCTTAATTCTTTTCTCTATATTCTGCTCTGCAGAAGTGATTTCCACCATTCTGTCCTCCAGGTCACTTATCTGTTCCTAGAAAAAACTTTTGACAAAAATCAATACCTATTTACAAAAAAACCCAAATCTCCAGAAAGTGGACACAGAGGGAACCTACCTCAACATAATAAAGGCCATATGTGACAAATCCACAGCAAACATCATTCTCAATGGTAAAAAACTGAAAGCATTTCCTCTAAGATCAGGAACAAGACAAGGATGTCCACTCTCACTACTATTATTCAACATAGTTATGGAAGTCCTTGCCACAGCACTCAGAGAAGGAAAAGAAATAAAATGAATGAATCCAAATTGGAAAAGAAGTGAAAACTGTCACTGCAGATGACATGATATGATACACAGAAAATCCTAAATATTCTAACAGAAAACTACTAGAACTCAACAGATAATCTAGTAAAGTTGCAGGATACAAAATTAAGGCACAAAAATATCTTGTATTCCTATACACTAACAATGATAAGTCAGTAACAGAAAGTAAGGAAATAATCCCATTCACTACTGCAACAAAAATAAAATACTTAGGAATAAGCCTACCTAAGGAGACAAAAGATCTACATGCAGAAAACTCTAAGATACTGAAGAAAGAAGTCAAAGGCACCACAGAGAAATATATCATGTTCTTGGACTGCAAGAATCAATACTGTGAAAATGACTATGATCCCAAAAGCAATCTACAGATTCAGTGCAATCCTTATCAAATTACCAGTGGCATTTTTCACAGAACAAAAATTTTTACAATCTGTATGAAACACAAAAGACCTCAAATAACCAAAGCAATCCTAAGAAAGAAAAACGGAGCTGGAGGAATCAGGCTCCCTGACTTCAGACTATACCACAAAGCTACAGTAATTAAGACAGTATGGTACTGGCACAAAAACAGAAATATATATCAATGGAACAGGAGAAAAAGCCCAGAGATAAACTAACACACCTATAGCCACCTAACCTATGACAAAGGAGATAAGAATGTACAGTGTAGAAAAGATAGCCTTTTCAATAACTGGTGCTGGAAAAACTGGACAGCTACAGGTAAAAAGATAAAATTAGAACACACCCTAACACCACACACAAAAATAAACTCAAAATGGATTAAAGATCTAAATGTAAGGCCAGATACTATAAACCTATTAGAGGAAAACATAGGCAGAAGACTGACATAAATCACAGCAAGATAATTTTTTTTCGACCTATGTACTAGAGTAATGAAAAAAAAAGGGGAGGGTAACTAATTAAACTTAGAAGCTTTTGCACAGCAAAGCAAACTATAAACAAGATGAAAAGACAACCCTGAGAATGGGAGAAAATAACTGCAAACAAAGCAGTTGACAAAGGGTTAATCTCCAAAATATACAGGCAGCTCATACAGTTCAATATCAGAAAAATGACCCAATTAAGAAGTGGGCAGAAGACCTAAACAGACATTTCTCCAAAGATGACATACACATGACCAATAAACCCATGAAAAGATGCTCAACACTGCTCATTATTAGAGAAGAGCAAATGAAAACTACAATGAGGTATCCCCTCACACCAGGCAGAATGACCATCACCAAAAAAATCTACAAAGAAATGCTGGAGAGGGTGTAGAGAAAAGAGAACTCTCTAACACTGTTGGTGGGAACGATACAGTCACTATGGAGAACAGTAAGGAGGTTCCTTAAACTAAAAGAACTACCATATGATCCAGCAATCCCTACTCCTGGGCATATACCAGGAGAAAACCATAATTCCAAAAGACACATGCATCCCAATATTCACAGTGGCACTATTTACAACAGCCAGGACACGGAAGCAACCAAAATGCCCATTGACAGAGGAATGGATAAAGAAGATGTGTACATATATAACCATGGAATATTAGTCATAAAAATGAACGAAATTATGCCATTTATACAGACGTGGATGGACCTAGAGACTGTCATATAGAGTGAAGTCTGTCAGAAAGAGGAAAACAAATACTGTATATAACTCACTTATGTGGAATCTATAAAACATAGTACAGATGAACTTGTCTGCAAAGCAGAAATTGACACACAGACACAGAGGAAAAAAATGTATGGACACAAAGTTGGGGGGTAGGGGATTGGGACTGACATCACACTACTGTATATAAAATAATAGATAATTAATGAGAACCTACTAAAAATGGCAACCCACTCCAGTACTCTTGTCTGGAAAATTCCATGGACAGAGGAGCTTAGTAGGCTACAGTCCATGGGGTTGCAAAGAGTCGGACATGACTGAGCAACTTCACTTTCTTTCTTTCACTGTATAGCACAAGGGGAAAACAAAGATACAATCTGTTTGCAAGACTAATATTAACTTTAAAAACACATTATAGAGTAGGTGCAAACAAATACTACTTGATTTCACTTACACAAGGTACCTAGAACAGTCAAATTCATAAAGTCAGAAAGTATACTGGTAGATGGCAGGGGCCAGGGTTAGGGCTCAGAATGGGGAATGGGGACTTAGTGTTTAATGAAGACAGTGCTTCAGTTTAAGAAAGTGGAAAATTCAGTAGATGGATGATGTTGAGCGCTGCACAACAATGTGAATGTACTTAGTGCCACTGAAATGTTAAATATGGTTAAAACAGTATATCTTATACTATGTGAATTTTACCACAATAAAAAACATTAAAAAAATTAAAGTGCTCAAAGAATAATAGGGACACTGTCAAAAGAATAAAATAAGAAACAATGAGTCTATACTAGTATGAATGAATGGGCAAATAAATAAGAGAATGAAGTTTTTTCTCTAGCAGAAAGTCAGCTAATAAACACAGAAGAAATTAGTGAACTGGGGAAAAAGAAAATCACCAATTTTCAACCATCTTTTCCCCCCACAATTTTAGTGAGATATAATTGCCCTAACATTGCATAAGCTTAAGTTGCACAACATAATGGTATGATACATGTATACAGAGCAAAAATGATTAGCACAGTAAGTTAACCATCACCTCACACAGCTACATATTTTTTTCCCTTGTGATGAGAACTTTTATGAAACTATCCTGATAATTGATTCGTACAAGAATCATCAATAGATATTAAAGCCAATGGGCAAGTTAAGGCAATGCCACCCCACTCCAGTACTCTTGCCTGGAAAATCCCATGGACGGAGGAGTTTGGAAGGCTGCAGTACATGGGGTTGCTAAGAGTCAGACGTGACTGAGCGACTTCACTTTCACTTTTCACTTTCAGGCACTGGAGAAGCAAATGGCAACCCACTCCAGTGTTCTTGCCTGGAGAATCTCAGAGACAGCAGAGCCTAGTGGGCTGCCGTCTATGGGGTTGCACAGAGTTGGACATGACTGAAGCGACTTAGCAGCAGTAGCAGCAGGATATTTACATAATCAAAGGATCTCTCCACAAGGTACTTATTAGTTGCAAAGAGTAAAATAATGACTTAACCTTGGAGAAACCTGGCAGATATCATCAGAACTAAACGATAAAAATTATAATCATCAGTAATAGGAGAAATTGCAGCATTTGCTTCTTGATATAATGTACAGAAAAGAACACAACATTAAGTCTGTGATATTCCTGTCAAAAGTATATAACCTGACTCTAATCTTGAGAGAAAATCGGCCAAACTAAAATTGAAGGACATTCAACAAAATGAATGGCCTCAAAACTTTAGAAAAATGTCAGTATCATGAAGCATAAACATAGGCTCTAGAATTGTTCCAACTTAAATTAGAGAGACATGACAACTAAAGGCAGGATGTGAATCTGCACTTTTGCCAAAATGGACAGTATTAGGATAGTTGGTGAAATGTGAATATCTACAGATTACAGTATTATACCAAAGTTAATTTCCTGATTTTTTTTTTTATCATCATACAATGTTTATGGAGGAATGACTTTGTTTTCAGGAAATAAAACTGAAGTTCATAGAGACAGAGGAATATTAAGACTCAAATGAGAGGGCAATGTTCCAGAATAATGCTAAAATTAGCCTTGTACTAAAGGATGCTCAGGGTTCATCTAACAAAGCTTAAGAAGCATGCTTTGAAGAACTGTTTTCAAGTAACTTAACTGTGTCCCAAAACAAATCTCAAAATATTGAAAAGAATACCAAAAAAAAAAAAAGATAGCTCTAAACAACAAAATTCACAATGTCTGGCATCCAACAAAAATTAGCAGGAACACAAACAAAAAGGAAAATATAATCCATATAAGGAGAAAAATCAGTTATAAGAAATGGATCTAGAAATGACAGAAGTGATATGACTAAAACAGCTACTGTACACAAAATATGGGATGTGTATATACGTGTTGCATGTATACATATACAGACACACACACACAGAAAGAAATGCATGTTCACGGATTAGAAGACTTAATATTAACATGTCCATACCCAAAATAATCTATAGATTCAATGCAATCTCTAGCAAAATTTCAAAGGCATTTTTTTCCAGAAATAGAAAAATCCATCCTGAAATTCACATAGAATCTTGAAGGATCCCAGGTGCTCAAAATAATTCTGCAAAAACAAAAACTGGAGGAGTCACACTTTCTGATTTCAAAACATACTACAAAGCTACAGTGTACTACTGGCATAAAGATAAACTACTGGGATAGAACAGAGCCCAGAAATAAACTCTTGCATATGCGGTCAAATAATCTTTGATAAAAATGCTAAGATCATTCAACAGGGAAAGGACAGTCTCTTCAAAAATGTGTATGCAGAAAAATGGATATACACACGCAAATGAATCAAGGTGGGCCCTTAACTAACACCACATACAAAAATTAACTCAAAGTGGATTAAAAACCTAAAAATAAAACCTAAAGCTATAAAACTCCTAGAAGAAAATTTATGGTTAAACTTCATGACACTGTACTTGGCAGTGATTTACTTGGTTGTGATACCTAAGGCACAACCTAAGACAGTAAAAGTAAAAATACACAAATGAGACTATATAAAACTTTAAAGTTTTGTGCATCAATGCATATAATCAATAGAATGAAAGGCAACTTATGGATGAACGAGAATATTTGCAAGCTATATACATGATAGGGGGTTAATATCCAGAATATATAAAGAACTACAACTTAAGAGCAAAAAATCAAATATCTCAATTTACAAATGGTAAAGGACTTGAATAGACATTTCTCCAATGATATAGAAATAGCCACAAGCATATGAAAAGATGCTCAACATCATCAACCATTCAGTTCAGTTCAGTCGTTCAACTGTGTCTGACTCTTTGTGACCCCATGAATAGCAGCACGCCAGGCCTCCCTGTCCATCACCAACTCCCGGAGTTCACTTAACTCATGTGCATCACGTCGGTGATGCCATCCAGCCATCTCATCCTCTGTCGTCCCCTTCTCCTCCTGTCCCCAATCCCTCCCAGCATCAGGGTCTTTACAGTGAGTCAACTCTTCGCATCATTAGGTAAATGCAAATTAAAGCCATAATGAGATATCACTTTTATATCCATTATGATACCAAGTATCAGCAAAATAGAAAATAACAAATATTGATAAAGATGCGAAAAAGTCAGAAACCATGTACACTATTGGTGTAATGCTGAAGTGGCACAATCACTACAGAAAATAGTATGGAGGTTCCTCAAAAAATTTGAAAATAGAACTACCAAATGATCCAGTAATTTTGCTTTTGGAAAGTAAAAGTGTTAGTTGCTCTGTCATGCTTGACTCTTTGCAACCCCACGGACTGCAGCTCACCAGGCTTCTTTACCCGTGGGATTTTCCAGGCAAGGACACTGGAAGGGTTTGCCATTTCCTTCTCCAGGGGATCTTCCCAACCCAGGGATCAAACCTGAGTCTCCTGTACTACAGGCAGATTCTTTACTGACTGAGCTTTGCTTTTGGGGATATATCCAAAAGAAGCATGGTCTTGAAGACATATTCGCATATCCAAGTTCACAGCAGCACTATTCACAACAGCCAAGCAATGAAAATAACTCACATGTCCACCAATGGATGAATGAATAAAGAAAATTATACAATAGAATATTATTTAGCCTTAAAGGAAATCCTGCCACACATCACAACATGGATGAATCTTGAGGACGTTAAACTAAGTGAAATAAGCCAGTCACAAAAAGGCCAATGCCGTGTTATCCCATTCATTCGAGGTACCTAGCATAGCCAAGTTCACAGAGACAGAAAACAGAAGAATGGCTTCCTAAGACTGGAGGAAAGCGTAAATAGTAGTTGTTTTTAAGTTGTTTAATGGTTGCAGAGTTTCAGATTTGCAAGATGAGAAGTTCCAGAAAGCTGTTTCAAGACAACATTAATGTAAACATTAACACTACTAAACTGTATACTAAAATGACTGAGATGGTAAATTTTATGTACTTTTTAACTACAATTTAAAAAAAAAACCTCAGTATAAACGCCATGTATACAGTTGACCCTCAAAAAACATAGTTTGAACTGTGTAGTTTCTCTTATACACAATTTTTTAAAAATTACATTACTACATGATCTGATTGGTTGAATCTGCAGATGCAGAACCATGACATAGAGTGTTATAAAGTTATACAAAGATTTTTGACTGTGTGAACAGTCACCACCACTAACCCCCACACTGTGCAAGGATCAACTTTATTCAAAAAAGGAGAAGAAAGCCTGAACATATAAAGGGGAAACATTTAAGATACAGACAAGATTCAAATCAAACTTCTAGAAATGAAAACGCCTATTAAGAAAAATACCGTGGGGCTTCAGTGGTGCTTCACTGCTCTACTGGCCGACACAGGAGACTCAGGTTCAATCCCTGGTCCAGGAAGATCCCAAATGCTGTGAAGCAAATAAGTCTGTGCTCCACAACTATTCAGCCTGTGCTCCAGAGCTTGGGAGCTGCAACTATTGAGGCCCCCAAGTCTTAGAACCCATGCTGCACAACAGATGACGCCACCACAGTGAGAAGCCCACACACCCCAAATAAAGAGCAGCTGCTGCTTGCTGCAACTAGAGAAAAGCCCAAGCACAGCAGCAAAGACCCAGTGCAGTCAAAAATAAACAAATTTAAAAAGAAAAATACACTGAATGAGATAATAGCCAATCAAAAAGTGAAAAGATTAGTAATCTTGAGGACAGAGCAAGAGACATTGTCCAAGTTGAAACAAGGAGAGAAAAAAAAAAGGAAGAAAGCAGCAGTTAGCTGTGGGACATTATCAAGAAGCATAATATATGAATAACTAGTACCAGAATGAGAAGAATGAAGAAACAAAAAAAAACTACCTGGAGAAATAACGGACAAATTTCTTCTACATTTGATAAAAACAGTAAAGCTTCAAAGTTCAACAAACCCCAAGCCTAAGAAACATGAAATTACTAGGCACATCTTACTACAAGTGCTTAAAACAAATGATAAAGAGATTTTAAAAGCAGCCAGAGGAAAAAAACATTTTCAGTATAGTGAAATAAGGATAACAGATTTCACATTGGAAAAATGCAATGATTTGACAGTGGTGCAGTATTATCATACTCCTGGAAAAAAAAAAAAGAAGGTGTTGATCTAAATTTCTACACCTGGCAAAAATGTATTTCAAAAAAGTATTTTTTCAGACATACAAAAGCTGAAAAAAATTTCATCAGTAATACCACATTACACCATTACAATAAATACTAAAGTAAGTACTTCAGGAAGAAGGAAAATACCAGATGGAAAAAGAATTCCAAAGGGAAGAAGGGCCCTGAAAATGGTAAATATGTGGGTAAATGTAAGAGCTTTAAAAAAAAAAAAAAAGCTCACTGTACTTAACTGGTCAGTCGTGTCCAACTCTTTGCGACCCCATTGACTGTAGCCCGCCAGGCTCCTCCATCCGTGGGGATTCTCCAGACAAGAATACTCAAGTGGATTACCATGCCCTCCTCCAGGGGATCTTCCAACCCAGGGATCAAACCCAGGTCTCCAGCATTGCAGGTGGATTCTTTACCATCTGAGCTACCAATCCCCTTAAAAGACAACTGACCACGTAAAGCTGAAAAAGTAGAAATACACTGTGGAATTTTTAACACACGTAAAACCAAAATGTATGACAATAGCACAATACAAGTATACCGTTACAAGGCACTGACATGAAATGAAAAGTGGTGTTTTACTCAAGGTAGATGTGATAAGCTAAACATATATATAGCCACTACAAACAAGCAGCAAAAATTTTTTTAAAGCTACAGATAATTAATTCTCGAATAAAGTATTTATTATCATAAAAATACTCAAATACAAAAGAAGGTAAAGAAAAAAAAGAACAAAGAACAGATGTAACAAATAAGAAACATGTACCAAGAAGGAAGATTTAAACCCAACAAAATAATCACATTAAATGTAAATGGTCTAAATTAAGAGCAGAGATTAGAAAGCTGGATTAGAAAGAAAAAAAAAAAAAAAAGAAAGGTCCAACTATATGCCATGTACCAGAAATCCAGCTTAAATACAAAGAAGTAAAAAGTTTTCAAGTGGAAAAAGAGAAATAACACTAACACTACTCAAAACAAAGCTAGAGTGGCAATACAAAGTAGACTTCAGAGAAAAGCATATTACCAAAGGTCATTTCACAATGACAAAAAGATTCAATTCATCAAAAGATAACAATCCTAAATACGCATGCATCGAGTAACAGAAATTCAAACTACCAATATACAAAGCCAAACTGATCAAGCTACAAGGAGAAACTGGCAAGGCCACAATTATAGTCAGAGATTTCAACACCCTTCTCTCAAAAATGGAGAGAACAAGCAGACATAAAATATGTAAGGATATAAAGGGATGAAAATTTTGTCAGTCAGCTCGATCTGATTAGTATTTATAGAACACTCCACCCAACATTCTTTTCAAGCACACATGAATCATTAACCAAGAGAGATGACACTCTCATAAAACAAGTCTCAATAAATTTAAAATGACTCAAATCATGCCATGTATGTTCTCTGACCACAGTGAAATTAAATCAGAATTCAACATCTGAAAAATACCTCAATATTGGGAAACTTGTGTACATACCTTTAAATAACCAACAGATTCAATGAAGAAACCACAAACAAAATCAACAAGGATTTTTGAATTGAACAAAAATGAAAACATGAATATCAACATTTGTGAGATGCACTCTAATCACTATTTAGAGGGGAATTTTATAGCATTAAAAATTTATATTAGAAGACAATAACAATAAGTTTACATTTTAAGATTCTAACAAATCAAAAGCAAATAAAATACAAAGTAAACAAAAACAACAAAAAGAAAATCGGAGAAGGCAATGGCACCCCAACTCCAGTACTCTTGCCTGGAAAATCCCATGGACAGAGACAGCGGAGCGTGGTAGGCTGCAGTCCATGGGGTCGCGAAGAGTCGGACAGGACTGAGCAACTTCACTTTCCCTTTTCACTTTCACACATTGGAGAAGGAAATGGCAACCCACTCCAGAATTCTTGCCTGGAGAATCCCAGGGACGGGGAAGCCTGGTGGGCTGCCGTCTATGGGATCGCACAGAGTTGGACACAACTAAAGTGACTTAGCAGCAGCAGACAACAAAATGGAAATAAGAACAGAAATCACTGAAACTGAAAACACAAAATCAATTAAAAAAAAAAACTGGCTCGTTGAGAATATCAACAAAACAAATTTGTAGCCAGACTGAACAGGAAAAAAAGTGAGAAAATACACAAATTAACAGTCAGGAATGAAAAAGAAAACATTACTACAGATCTTAGAGATATTAAAAAGATAATAAAGGAATACTATGAACATGTATGCCCCTGAATTTAACAATTTAAACTGAATTAACAAGTTCCTTGAAAGATACAAACAACTGATGCTTACTCAAAAAGACATAAATAAAAAGAAGTAATAAATAAATAGAATTTGAAGCTAAAATCTTTCCCATAAAGAAAACTCCAGGTGTAAGTATGCTAGCCACTTAAATTCATCTTAAGTTTAAGATATCAATACCTGGAGAGATCAAATATTTATTAACTCTCATGAACAAGCATTACAGATAGAAATTTGATATGGTTATGTTAGTATTTCAGTAAAATCATTCTGGAAGGAAGTCGTGTAGAGAATTGGTTAACATGAGGCTAAATTAAAATCAAAGAGACCTGGGACTTCCTTGGCGGTTCAGTGGTTAAGACTCTGCACTTCTGCTGCAGGGGGCCCAGGTTTGATCCCTGGTCAGGGAACTAAGATCCTGAATGCCTCAAGGTCAAAAAAAAAAAAAGGTAAAGAGACTAGAGAATAAAATGACAAGGACATGAAATAAGTCAGTGGCAATGAGCATTTTTATTAACCTGGGGTCGGTGTTGGGATAGGGCATTAATAAAATAGATAACTAGTAGAGAGAATAAGCAGATGCAGTGACTGATTGGACTTGAAAGCTATGGGGAATTAAAGAGAAAGGATATTCCATGATTCCCGGCCTGAACATTAGAAGAGCCATTCACCAGAATAGGCAATACAAGAGAAGAAAAGATGATATGTTCTTCAACATATGGCACATTTACGACAATGACATCACTCACATATAGCCAGACATCCTGGAATGTGAAGGCAAGTGGGCCTTAGGAAGCATCACTACAAACAAAGATAGTGGAGGTGATGGCATTCCAGTTGAGCTATTTCAAATCCTAAAAGATGATGCTCTTAAAGTGCTGCACTCAATATACCAGCAAATTTGGAAAACTCAGCAGTGGCCACAGGACTGGAAAAGGTTAGTTTTCATTTCAATCCAAAAGAAGGGCAATGCCAAAGAATGTACAGACTACCACACAACTGCATTCATTTCACATGCTAGCAAAGTAACACACAAAATTCTCCAAGCTAGGCTTCAACAGTACATGAACCAAAAACTTCCAGATGTTCGAGTTGATTTAGAAAAAGCAGAGGAACCAGAGATTAAACTGCCAAATTTAAAAAAGCAAGCGAATTCCAGAAGAATATTTACTTCTGCTTCACTGACTATGCTAACGCTTTTGACTGTGTGGATGGCAACAAATTGGAAAATTCTTAAAGAGAGGGGACTACCAGACCACCTTACCTGTCTCCAGAGAAACCTGTATGCAAGTCAAGAAGCAACAGAACCGGACATGGAACAACTGACTGGTTCCAAATCGGGAAAGGAGTATTTCAAGGCTGAACACTGTCACCCTGCTTATTTAACTTATTCGCAGAGTATATTATGTGAAATGCCAGGCTGGATGAAGCACAAGCAGGAATCAAGACTGCTGGGAGAAACTTCAATAACCTCAGATATGCAGATGACACCAAGCTTATGGCAGAAAGTGAAGAGAAACTAAAGAGCTTCTTGATGAAGGTGAAAGAGGAGAGTGAAAAAGTTGGCTTAAAGCTCAACATTCAAAAAACAAAGATCATGGCATCCAGTCCCATCACGAACAGGCAGGCACACAATGGAAACAGTAACAGACTTGATTTTCTTGGGCTCCAAAATCACCGCAGATGGTGACTGCAATCACCATCTGAAATTAAAAGATACTTGCTACTTGGAAGAAAAGGTATGACCAACTTAGACAGCATATTAAAAAGCAGAGACATTACTTTGCAGACAAAGGTCCATCTAGTCAAAGCTATGGTTTTTCCAGTACTCACGTATAGATGTGAGAGTTGAACTATAAGGAAGGCTGAGCACCACAGAATTGATGCTTTTGAACTGTGGTGCTGGAGAAGACTCTTGAGGGTCCTTTGGACTGCAAGGAGATCAAATCAAACCAGTCAATGCTCAAGGAAATCAGTCTTGAATATTCACTGGGGGGACTGATGCTGAAGCTCCAATACTTGGGACACCTGATGTGAAGAATTGACTCATTTGAAAAGACACTGATGCTGGGAAAGTGTGAAGGCAGGAGGAGAACGGGACGAGAGAGGATGAGATGGCTGGATGTCATCACTGACTCAATGGACATGAGCTTGAGCAAGCTCTGGGAGATGGTGAAGAACAGGGAAGCCTAGTGTGCTGCAGTTCACTGGGTTGAAAAGAGTCAGATATGACTAAACAACAACAATGGTACATGTAAACATTCAGAGGCCAAAAGGGAGACTTCGTGTGTGTGTGTGTGTGTGTGTGTGTACTCAATTGCTCAGTTCAGTTCAGTTGCTCAGTCGTGTCTAACTCTTTGCAATCCCATGAATCTCAGCACATCAGGCCTCACTGTCCATCACCAACTCCCAGAGTTCACTCAGCTCATGTGCATCATGTCAGTGATACCATCCAGCCATCTCATCCTCTGTCGTCCCCTTCACCTCTTGCCCCCAATCCCTCCCAGCATCAGGGTCTTTTCCAATGAGTCAACTCTTCGCATGAGGTGGCCAAAGTATTGGAGTTTCAGCTTTAGCATTAGTCCTTCCAAAGAACACCCAGGACTGATCTCCTTCAGAATGGATTGGTTGGACCTCCTTTACAGTCCAAGGGACTCTCAAGTGTCTTCTCCAACACCACAGTTCAAAAGCATCAATTCTTCAGTGCTCAGCTTTCTTCACAGTCCAACTCTCACATCCATACATGACTACTGGAAAAAGCATAGCCTTGACTAGCTGGAACTTTGTTGGCAAGTAATGTCTCTGCTTTTGAATATGCTATCTAGGTTGGTCATAACTTTTCTTTCAAGGAAGACGTGTCTTTTAATTTCATGGCTGCAATCACCATCTGCAGTGATTTTGGAGCCCAAGAAAATTAAGTCTGACACTGCTTCCACTGTTACCCCATCTATTTGCCATGAAGTGATGGGACCAGATGCCATGATCTTCATTTTCTGAATGTTGAGCTTTAAGCCAATTTTTTCACTCTCCTCTTTCACTTTCATCAAGAGGCTTTTTAGTTCCTCTTCACTTTCTGCCATAAGGGTGGTGTCATCTGCATATCTGAGGTTATTGAATTTCTCCCGGCAATCTTGATTCCAGCTTGTACTTCTTCCAGCCTAGCATTTCTCATGATGTACTCTGCATATAAGTTAAATAAGCAGGGTGACAATATACAGCCTTGACGTACTCCTTTTCCTATTTGGAACCGGTCTGTTGCTGTGGCTCAGATCATGAACTCCTTATTGCCAAATTCAGGCTTAAATTGAAGAAAGTAGGGAAAACCACTAGACCGTTCAGGTATGACCTAAATCAAATCCCTTATGATTATACAGTGGAAGTAAGAAATAGATTTAAGATCTATTAAATAGATTTATCTAGATCTGATAGATAGAGTGCCTGATAAACTATGGATGGAAGTTCGTGACACTGTACAAGAGACAGGGATCAAGACCATTCCCATGGAAAAGAAATGCAAAAAAGCAAAATGGCTGTCTGACGAGGCCTTACAAATAGCTGTGAAAAGAAGAGAAGCAAAAAGCAAAGGAGAAAAAAAAAAGATATAAGCATCTGAATGCAGAGTTCCAAAGAATACCAAGAAGAGATAAGAAAGCATTCCTCAGCAATCAACGTAAAGAAATAGAGGAAAACAACAGAATGGGAAAGACTAGAGATCTCTTCAAGAAAATTAGAGCTACCAAGGAGACATTTCATGCAAAGATGGGTTCGATAAAGGACAGAAATGGTATGGACTTAATAGAAGCAGAAGATATTAAGAAAAGGTGGCAAGAATACACAGAAGAACTATACAAAAAAGATCTTCATGACCAAGATAATCACAATGGTGTGATCACTCACCTAGAGCCAGACATTCTGGAACGTGAAGTCAAGTGGGCCTTAGAAAGCATCACTATGAACAAAGCTAGTGGAGGTGATGGAATTCCAGTGGAGCTATTTCAAATCCTGAAAGATGATGTTGTGAGAGTGCTGCACTCAATATGCCAGCAAATTTGGAAAACTCAGCAGTGGCCACAGGACTCGAAAAGGTCAGTTTTCATTCCAATCCCAAAGAAAGGCAATGCCAAAGAATGCTCAAACTACCACACAATTGCACTCATCTCACATGCTAGTAAAGTAATGCTCAAAATTCTCCAAGCCAGGCTTCAGCAATACGTGAACCGTGAACTTCCTGATGTTCAAGCTGGTTTTAGAAAAGGCAGAGGAACCAGAGATCAAATTGCCAACATCCGCTGGATCATGGAAAAAGCAAGAGAGTTCCAGAAAAACATCTATTTCTGTTTTATTGACGATGCCAAAGCCTTTGACTGTGTGGATCACAATAAACTGGAAAATTCTTCAAGAAATGGGAATACCTGACCACGTGACCTGACTCTTGAGAAACCTATATGCAGGTCAGGAAGCAACAGTTAGAACTGGACATGGAACAACAGACTGGCTCCAAATAGGAAAAGAAGTACTCAATTGCTCAGTCTTGTCCAACTCTTTGTGATCCCATGGATTGTAGCTCGCCAGGCTCCTCTATCCATGGGATTCTCTAGGCAAGAACACTGAACTGGGTTGGCATTTTCTCCTCCAGGGGATTTTCCCAACTCAGGGATCAAACCCATGTGTCCTGCAGTTTCTGAATGAGCAGGTGGATTCTTACTGAGATACCTGGGAAGTTCTGAAGTTAAGCCACTCAGTCGTGTCCGACTCTTTGCAATCCCATGAATCATAGCATGCCAGGCCTCCCTGACCATCACCAACTCCCGGAATTGACTCAGACTCACGTCCATCGAGTCCGTGATGCCATCCAGCCATCTCATCCTCGGTCGTCCCCTTCTCCTACTGCCCCCAATCCCTCCCAGCATCAGAGTCTTTTCCAGTGAGTCAACTCTTCCCATGAGGTGGCCAAAGTACTGGAGTTCCAGCTTTAGCATCATTCCTTCCAAAGAAATCCCAGGGCTGATCTCCTTTGGTTGGATCTCCTTGCAGTCCAAGTGACTCTCAAGAATCTTCTTCAACACCACAGTTCAAAAGCATCAATTCTTCCGCGCTCAGCCTTCTTCACACTCCAACTCTCACATCCATACATGACCACTGGAAAAACCATAGCCTTGACTAGATGGACCTCTTTTCTTCTAAGGAGTAAGCATCTTTTAATTTCATGGCTGCAATCACCATCTGCAGTGATTTTGGAGCCCCAAAAAATAAACTGTTTCCACTGTTTCCCCATCTATTTCCCATGAAGTGATGGGACCGGATGCCATGATCTTCATTTTCTGAATGTTGAGCTTTAAGCCAACTTTTTCACTCTCCTCTTTCACTTTCAAGAGGCTTTTTAGTTCCTCTTCACTTTCTGCCATAAGGGTGGTGTCATCTGCATATCTGAGGTTATCAATATTTCTCCCGGCAATCTTGATTCCAGCTTGTGCTTCTTCCAGCCCAGCGTTTCTCATGATGTTCTCTGCATATAAGTGAAATAAGCAGGGTGACAATATACAGCCTTGATGTACTCCTTTTCCTATTTGGAACCAGTCTGTTGTTCCATGTCCAGTTCTAACTGTTGCTTCCTGACCTGCATACAGGTTTCTCAAGTGGCAGTTCAGGTGGTCTGGTATTCCTATCTCTTTCAGAATTTTCCACAGTTTATTGTGATCCACACAGTCAAAGGCTTTGGCATAGTCAATAAAGCAGAAATAGATGTTTCTCTGGAACTCTCTTGCTTTTTCCATGATCCAGCGGATGTTGGCAATTTGATCTCTGGTTCCTCTGCCTTTTCTAAAACCAGCTTGAACATCAGGAAGTTCACGGTTCACGTATTGCTGAAGCCTGGCTTGGAGAATTTTGAGCATTACTTTACTAGCGTGTGAGATGAGTCCAATTGTGTGGTAGTTTGAGCATTCTTTGGCATTGCCTTTCTTTGGGATTGAAGTGAAAACTGACCTTTTCGAGTCCTGTGGCCACTGCTGAGTTTTCCAAATTTGCTGGCATATTGAGTGCAGCACTCTCACAACATCATCTTTCAGGATTTGAAATAGCTCCACTGGAATTCCATCACCTCCACTAGCTTTGTTCGTAGTGATGCTTTCTAAGGCCCAGTTGACTTCACATTCCAGATGTCCAGCTCTAGGTGAGTGATCACACCATCGTGATTATCTGGGTCATGAAGATCCTTTTTGTACAGTTCTTCTGTGAGATACCTGGGAAGCCCACCCTATTTATTTGCTCTATCTGGTTTAATGAGTCTGACCTACTTTCTTCAGAAAAAAATTTGGGAATGTGAAGCTCTCTCCCTTTTTTGTTGTATGTGGCTGTAATGATTCCATTCTTTACTGAATTCTGCTTATTACCTATGTAACATCCTTTGCCTCCTTTTAAAGTTTTCACTGTTTGCCATTTTCTGGCTTTCCTGATTCTACTTGAGAATTATATTTTTTTACATTTTTAATATTTATACTATTTTATTTGGCTGTGCTAACTCTTCATTGCATCATGCGGATCTTTAGTTGGGCATGTGGGATCTATTTCCCTGACCAGAAATTGAACTCGAGCCCCTTACTTCAGGACTTCAGCGTCCTAGCCATTGGACCACCAGGGAAACCTCAAGAATTGTATTTTTTTTTTAAGTACATCTTTTCAACTTGGTTGAACTGTAGCAACTTTTTTTTTTGGCAAGTTTTATAAGCCAGGCCATGTATCAAATGCTTCACATACATTAGTTCATCTCATTTTCAAAATTTTGCAAAGTATCTCCATTTTATGATTAAATAAAACTAAAACTGTGAAGAAAGCTGAGTGCCAAAGAATTAATGCTTTTGAACTGTGGTGTTAGAAAAGACTCTTGAGAGTCCCTTGGACTGCAAGGAGATCCAACCAGTCCAGTCTAAAGGAAATCAGCCCTGGGTGTTCACTGGAAGGACTGATGCTAAAGCTGAAACTCCAGTACTTTGGCCACCTCATGTGAAGAGTTGACTCACTGGAAAAAGACCCTGATCCTGGGAGGGACTGGGGGCAGGAGGAGAAGGGGACGACAGAGGATGAGATGGCTGGATGGCATCACCGACTCGATGGACGTGAGTTTGAGTGAACTCCGGGAGTTGGTGATGGACAGGGAGGCCTGGCGTGCTGTGATTCATGGAGTCGCAAAGAGTTGGACATGACTGAGCGACTGAACTGAACTCTGAGAAAGATTGCATGATGAGCCGAAAATTAAGACAACTGGTGGAGTGCAGAATTGACACTTTAACTAGATCTGTAGGGCACCAAAACTTGTGACACATAACTTTCATAAGCTTTCTGCTACCTTTAAGGGGCCTCTTGCTTAATTTTTGACCAAGGTGATTTCATTCATGCAACAAGTGTGCCTACTACATGTCTTCAAAATTTCTGTAGATACACTTTTAATAGCCCCTTTCCCTACTGTTTCTAAAACTGGAAAGCTGCATACAGTGCACTTTTTCTCCTTTACTTCCTCTCATTAAATGTCACATTTAATCATGTTATGATTATTATCAGGTAGTAGTTCAGCCACAGCCATTTCCTGCCCCAGTTTCTGTTCAAAATTCTGTTCAAAATGAAGTCCGACATATTTTCTTTCCTAATCTTCTAAAATTACCTGTTTTAGGAAGCAATTTTTTTCCTCTGAAAGCTCACCTCTATTATTTTGTGTCATTTACGCGTCTACATGACACTTAACAAGTTGGACTAAAAAGGCAGCTTTCCTAAATGTCATTTGGTATTTTCAACTTAGTCATATGATTTTAGTTATCAAGTGATCCACATTTATAAATCCAATGTGAGTATTTATGGTTCTGTGATATCCTGAAGAGAAGACATAAGCATGGGCTTTTTCTCAGGTTTTCAAGGACAGTCTCAATTTAAAACATTCTGTTAGACTGTCACATCTCAAGTTTTGGGTCAGAAAAGATGGTAAAATATATGCCAAGGGTAGTGTGCAATATTGACTCTACGTGGCAACGCGGTAGGTCAGGTTAAGGAAAGGCAATCACTTAGTTAAGACTGTTTTACTTTCATTTGTTCGGTGGCACCCCACATCCTACAGAATCTTAGTTCCCAACTAGGGATCCAACACGCACCTCCTGCAGTGGAAGTGTATCACTGGACATCCAGGGAATTCTCAAGATTATTTTTCTTTTTAAAATAATCCCAAAATGCTTCCCTTGAATCAGGTGCAGTTGCCTTAGTCTTCTTTTACTGGTTAAGATAAACATCATAATGAAATAGTTGCTTGCCTGAACACATTTGGAAATCAGTTTTAGTAAGTATTAAAAAGTACATATTAAATAAAAAAGTAACAATTCACACTCTTGAGATACTCTTATAAAATATATAATTTCTAACTACTAAAATTGCCCAGCCACATTTCTACACAATTACCATTTACATTTGGCCTTTGCAAATACTTTGTATACAGAGCCACAATTACTTGCCATTCCCTCAACAATCCATATTCCTGTTCTGAGATCCTGCCTCTGATTCTGTGTGTTCTGTCTGTGTTGATGCCCTTCCTCCCCACAAGTTATCAGTCACCCTTAAGGCTCCAGAGATAGCGCCCTGGTAAACCTCCAACCCATCTCAACTCTGTTCAATTTACTTGTTTCTTATTCCTCATTCAGGATTTTATTCATCCACATACCAATAAGCCAGTACTTTACATATTTTGCTTAATACTCCTCTTTGAAGTATTATTCTCTCCACTTAACAGATAAGGAAACTAAACATGAATGAAATTTGGTATCATGTTTCCAGGTCACAAAGCAAAACAGGAATTCAAATGCTGGTCTGAACTTTAACTCAATTCTCCTTCCATGAAACCACAGACTTTATGGCACTCTCTTATAGTACAATATACACTGTATTGTATTACCATCATTTGTTCACATCTCTCTCTCTCACTAAAGGGATGTTCCTCAAAGACAGGGAAGGACTCCATCCTTACACTCCAGCAATAGTCAACAGTGCTTACTATACAGTGATCACAAAGTGTTACCAAATATTAAGTTTATTCTGAAGCATTATTTTCCACTGATTAGTCGCCTTCAACCAAATCTGTATGAAGCCATTTTTACTGTGATGGTAAAACAACAGTTTGGAATACAGGCTTTGTAATTAGCTCGCTTAGATGTGAATTCCACCTCTAAACTTATTATCTGAGAAATCTTGAACACATGTGTTAACTACGTTAACTCATAGGAGGATAGTAATCACTGTAGCTACCTCTTAGGATTATAACGATTAAATGAGGTAATACAGAGGCAACTGAACTATTTTTTTGATCCTCATTTTTTTCTACATGCTACCCTAAATTTTCTTCAGCTCAGTCTAGGGAATCCTTTTTCATTATGAATTCTTGAAATGTTGGTATTACTCAAGTCATAAAGAAAGAAAGAAATAATTCCATTTGCAGCAACATGGATGGACCTACAGACTGTCATACTGAGTGAAGTCAGAGAAAAACAAATACATGATATCACTTATATGTGGAATAGTTTAAAAGGGTATAAATGAACTCACCTACAGAACAGAAATAGTTACAGATGTAGAAAACAAACTTATGGTTACTGGGTGTAAAGAGGAGAGATAAATTGGAAAATTGGGACTGATATATAGACACTACTACATATAAAAAAGATAATAAGGATTTACTGCATAGCACAGGAAACTCTACTCAATACTTATAATAGCCTACATAGGAAGAGCGTCCAAAAAAGAGTGGATATATGTATAACTGATTCACTTTGCTGTACACCTGAAACTAACAACATTGTAAATCAACTATATCCAATAAAAACTTAAAAAAAAGAAATTCCTTGTAATTTTGAATGAAATGGACTAGCCAAAAAGGTTCATGGCTTAAAAATTGGTCAGGTCACTTACTTGACTTTTACAGCCAACTGGCCAGTGCCAGTTTGGATTCAAAAAAAAGTTTATTCTTGGAAGCCTGACCATGCAAGAGTGTCCCCACTGTATATTTTATTTGCTTACCTCATTTTCAAGCCCTACCAGAAACTTTGAAAATCAGACACAGACACTTTCTACTTTATTACCACCTAACTTAATACTATCTAGGATGCACACAGACAACTAAATTGTGAGGGAGGCATGCTATTTTCCCAACAAGAAAACGCTCCTGGAACCACCTGTGTTCTGGTCTCAGACATAGCTCATTCTCCCCACACCTGCAAGATTTCTCTGCAATCTAGAGGATTAAGTCACTGAACCGGACAGGGACGACCCACTGCCATCCCTTAAACACAGCAGCGGTTATTCCAAAAAGTTAGGATTTTATATTGCTATGCTATTTTTATAGATCTTTAGGCTAAAGTGTGTAATTTCCAAATTTTTAGAATTTACCCCTTAAAACTTTAAAAAGCTATCAATTTGGGGGGAAAAGTTTTTAAAAATACATAACCCCTTGAGACAAGAGCAAATACTAAGGCTACAGCCACAATCTCAAAGGGGGCGGGGGGACAAATCTTCAAAAGTCTAGTTGGCTAAAGCTAACCAAAAACTATAAAATCAAAGTACCACAAATAACAGACTAAAATCAAAGTAAGTAGGATATACTATTAAGAAAGCAAGTGTAAATGACAAAGCACTTAATACAGTCACACGAATTTTAAAATTACTTGGTACATGTCAACAGATACTGAGATTAAGAAATTGTCCCAGATTCTGTAGTTCCCTACTCAGTACATGTTGTTATAAAGCAGGTCCTTTTGAGAGGGGGAGGGGGACCACGCTAAAAATTAAAAGGGTGTCAGATTACCGACAGAATACTCTCCAAAGTTCTACAAAGAGACACTGCATTACAAAGCTATGACCTGAAGAAACAATACCAAAACACTGGCTGTCAACATGAGACAGAATAAAATAAGAAAATGTGAAGCAAGCATTGTTTCCAGACAAGAAATACCCCTTTAAGGCCCACGCCAAGGATTTCAGCACCCGCTCCGCAGTCAGTCCTGGAATCAGAAAACTGTTGCCCTCTAAGCGAAGGCAGGGCAGCGACCCCCGCCAGCCGGCTTTCAGAGCGCACAGAGTCGCCTCCTTCTTCCGAGCTCGCTCCTCTGGCCGCTGCTAGCTGGCCGCTCCCCTCTGCCCGGGACTCGGCCACCCGCTCACCGCACACGCCCTCGGACCCGACGCGCCCCCAACAGAACGCCACGGGAAGGAAGCGAAGAGAGGGGCCTCGAGAAGGGGCGGGAGGGGCGAGAGGCGGCGCTGCGATTCGGGCCGTCACCATCCACGCTCAAGAACTGCCCGGGTTCGGGAGGAGGGAAACTGAGCCTCCGCCGCCGGCCAAATGGTAGGATCCCGGAGCGCAGGTGCCGGCGGCTGCCCGACGAAGTCACGGGCCGGGAGGACGACGCGTTGACCCCGGAGCCCCCACCTCCATCCCACTCGCCGCTCTCCTCCCTTATCCACCTTCATTTTCGGCTTATGTCAGAACCCAACGACCTCCACACGGCCCGCCCGAGCGTGGAGGTGATGCCGGCTCTTACCTTAGGAAAGGGCGCCGCGCCGCTAGAGGCGGCTAGGGTGCGCGCGGGAGACACCGAGGCGAGCGCCACCGCCGCCGCGGGAGCCTGAGGAGTCACAACGAAGCTGCCCGCGGGCGCGCCGCCTCCAGATCCGCCGCCCCACCCCCTCTCCCGCAGGATTTTGCGCTGGAGCCTGCAGTCTCAGGGCTCTGACTGGCAGAGCCAGAGGAGGGGCGGGGCGCCCTGCGGGGGCGGGGCTGAGCGCTGCAAAGTCTAATTGGCAGCTGTAGGCCCAATGGGACCACGGACGCTCCCGGCTTTGCTTAGACTGACTTTTCTGCTAGCCCGTAGCAGTCAAGAGGCGGGCCCAATGGCTTCTATTATAGCCATCTTTTTGACAAACCGGATTGTACGAAAAAGTCGGTTGGTTTGCACTGGCGGCTGAATGGCCCAATTAATTCAGGGGAGGGAGCCTCTGAGCTCTCTGATTGGCGTTCTCTCTACCTATAGGAGAGGCCCAGGCCGTTAGACCCTGCCCCGGATGTGGGCGCGGCTCTAAGGTACACCCGAGAGAGCCTGTACCGTGGTCGTTTGAAGAGGCGGAATTGAGGTACCTTTTTCTTGACTATCATGTGATGGCTTCTGGATTTAATGGGGGAAGAAGTGTGGAAAAGGCCAAGGATCCAAACTGGCGAATTTCCTGATCTTCGAGCCCCTCTCCGCTCTCCAGACAGCGGAACTGCCGGGTGAGTCCAGGGCTCCGACGAGCCGGCATACGCCGAAGTGCACTAGCCCCCCGCCCGCTACCCTGTGTCTGCCTCCCTTGTCGTCGCCCCCATTCCCTCACCCTCCAGCCCCACATACACCGGATTGGCACCAGGCTTCTGTTTGCGTTGTGGATCACATCGTACAAGAACTGCGTTCAACTCCAAAATGTACTGGGCCCACAGTGCAGAATGGGGGGAGTTCGGATAGGGCGCCGCTGTCGGACCGTCGGCGTTTGAAGTTGAAGGGTACGGATAGTTTAGGAACGCCCTTAGGAACGCCCTGAAGTACTAGAGACAAGTAGGCCCGAAAATCGGGTAAATGTAAGCAGAACGCTGCTCCTTTGAGGGATGGTCAGGTTGGCCAAGGCTGTTGGAAGTAGGTACCTTTCGAAGGTGACTGGAGGAATTCTTTGTTGTGGGCTTATTAAGCAAAACTGTCTTTGGGATAGGACGAGTTCATATGGAAGTGTACTGGCAGTCGCGAGAAGGGAAATGGAAACGGTGTGGCAAGCACCACGGACAAGTTACCGGGTCCACACACACCTGATACCGAGATGCTGGACCTGTGTGGGGGCAGGGCCCTTTAGATTTCCATTTAGGGGAAGTGCAGGTGTTAGGCAGATAGGCGGTATATACTTAACTGTCTTCAGGTGCAAAACATAATCACCTCAAATGAAAAATACTTTAAAAAATTTTGGAGTGTGCAGCTCCCCCACCCTCCTTAAAAGAGAAAGAAGAGTAGTAGGAAACAAATATAATAAATTAATGGAGATTTATTAATAAATCAGAGTTGTATGTCATCTTTGTACCCCAGCACCCGTGATCCTTCAAGCATCATTTAAATATCAATAGAGTGCTTTTAGTGAAAGTGCACAAAAAACTTTGTTGCATCCCACATTAAAAAAAACTTGCAGCCACAAGGTTGTGTTTTTTTTGCAGTCTTTTGACCTCCAATCTTAAAGCACCTGTTTTGAATGCAGTTACCCTTCTTATTGAGTTACTACTCAGACCTATGTTGGGGGAGGGAGGCGGAAAGCTTGACTCATTTAATGGCTGGCTGATAGAAGTTATGTTTAAGCAAATGTATTATCGTAAACTTTTTTTAAAGTTAACAAAAACAGCCAGAGGGATTGGAAACTGGAATTGAGCAAATTGAATTTACAGTATGAAACCCATCTGTAGTTACTAATCAGTACGCACCTCTCCGCCTCTTCTTCCAAATTTGATTCCACATCCCATTATGGCAGCCTCTAGCCAGGAAAGGAGACCAGCACAGAAAATGCCTTCCTGGGAGCAAAAGCATCTGTTTTTCATACTGCAGTATGAAGTATCTTCAAGCTAAGTAAACAAATTGAGTGCAAGCACATGGGTAGTATAAGGGAAAGAAGAAGGGAGCTCGGAGACTGAGATCATTACCGAAATGAAACAGAGATGTATACTCTTGCACCGTGATAGCTACCCACTGTTTAAAGTAGTAAAGATGTAACAATCAAAGTTAGTCCTAGAATATAACTACTTAAAGATGATAGGCTAGGACATTTGATTTATCTAGCCAGCTTCCTCCCTTTTTCCTTATTTCTTATCTCCCTGCATTTTTACTCCTGTCACCCATACTTCTGTTACCATCCGCATGACCTGCTTATCTTTCCCCTTGCCATCTCATATGCTCTCTCATCCTCAGTCTGTCATTCCCCAGTGGCTTATTTCCCTTTGTTTATAATTTCTCTCCTTTACTGAAAATCTCTTCTTGATCCTTCATCATCCTCATCGTAAGTCTTGTCTTTCATTTTCTCTTCTCCCAGTGTTTCAGAGGAATAAAATGTTGTCACCTGTTTGCATTTCGTTATCTTCTGCTCACCTCACCCAACTTCATGCAACCTTGCTTCTGACTTGCCATTCTGTTTACCCTTTTTCCAGATGGTCACAAGACTGATATAAAAATTGGAATAAATATGGAACATACTGTAAACCTGTATGTGAAGATTAAATGTGTTTATACTTAAGTATTACAGATTGATGGATTCCTATCAAAATTCCGAGTTTTTTTAATTTAGTGATTTTAGCATTGAAAAACTGGAAGGGCCAAATAAGAGAAAATATTTTGGAGAAGAAAATAGCAAGTAGATACTAGGCCTCCCAGATATTAGAACATATCTAGTAACAGCGATACAGTACTAGTGCAAAACAGACATCGATCAGTAAGACAGGATAGGAATGTAAGAAATAGTTCCGATTATTAAACAATCTCGCATCCAGTAATCACAAGTTTTTTAAGTGGTTTTGATTATTGGGTAGCAAGTAGTAAAAAAGCTATATACCACAAACCAAAAAAATGGGTATTACTAAAAAGTTTTAGACTAAGAAAATAGGTATTTATAAGAACTTTGAGAAAATTTGATTAAAAAATTTAAGACCCATGGATTAAGCTATGTGAAAATCCAGTGTTACCCATGTGTTCTGTTACTTAGCCCAGTGACCTCTGTACAATCATAGTTCTACTTAATGTAGTAATTGTTTCTAACTGTTCCCTCCTTATTAAAACTCCTCTCCTGGCTTTATACCACCCTTTCTTTGATTTTGAATGCTTTTTCTTAGTATTCCTTGATACTGATTGAAAATTAATAGGTGTGCAAATGTACAAAGAAAGGGTAATTAAGAACATCCCTGAGGTACAGGAAAAAAATCCTGAGTGCCTGGATTTGTGTGAAAAACAATGAAGAAAAGCAGGCTGTTTTTAAAACATCTTGAATAGAACTTACACTCAGTGGATATACTAAAAATTGTGTTTTGTCACAGCTGTATGGAATGATGGATGTGATGTTATCAAAGATGGCTACAAATTTGATGGATTATGAAAGGGAGATGATAAAATGTTTTCAAAATTAGGAAATCTATGAGAGAAAAAGAGCCAGCTTTGTAAACCAGGAATAGAAATAATTTTTTTTTTCTGGTACCAAAATTTAAGATCTTGACTTTTTTTTTCCTTCTCTTAGGATATATTTACCTTTTTTCGACCCTGCAACAGCTTCTTTAAATTGTTTAAATGAGAATGTCCTTGGCTCAGAGAGTACTCCTCACCTGGCTTTTCACATTACTCTTCTTGATCATGTTGGTGTTGAAACTGGATGAGAAGGCACCTTGGAACTGGTTCCTCATATTTATTCCAGTCTGGATATTTGATACTATCCTTCTTGTCATGCTGATTGTGAAAATGGCTGGGCGATGTAAGTCTGGCTTTGACCCTCGACATGGATCACACAATATTAAAAAAAAAGCCTGGTACCTCATTGCAATGTTACTTAAATTAGCCTTCTGTCTTGCACTCTGTGCTAAACTGGAACAGTTTACTACCATGAATCTGTCCTATGTCTTCATTCCTTTATGGGCCTTACTGGCTGGGGCTTTGATAGAGCTTGGATATAACGTCTTTTTTGTAAGAGACTGACTTCTAAGGACATGAGTTCATTTTATTGCTGTTCAGCAAACTATTATTAAAGTGTACTGAATCTTTGCAAGCTTGAAGAATGCCAGAGAACTGAGAAAAATACCAAATGTAATTTTATACTGCTTCCATTAAAATAGTCTTGGTGACTTCTAGTTGACCCAAAACCTAATCATTCAGTATTTGAGTTATTAATACCCTTATTGTTCTATATGAATAAAGTGTGTTTGGGATCTTATGTTTCTACTTGACTTTAATAATCTGTTTTAAGTATGTGGTCAATATTAAAAGTACATAAACATAAAGTAAAAGCCTTTAGTAAGTAAAGTAAAAAAGTAAAAGTAAGTAAAAGCCTTTAGTCTACACATTTGAATAAACATTTAATATATCATGGCCCCATTATGACCATGTAAATAGTCATTTGTGCTTCTCAATTATGAAGAAGAAAACCTAGTTACTGAAATAATTAGGGGTGCCACTTAAGGTTTCTATTCAGAAAGAATCTAAGAGTTTTGAGCTTTTTCATTTTTTTGCCTAGGCTACCTTCATTGTTATCTTCGCCTTCCATCTGGAACAAATAAAGTAGAGATAGCATATTAAGAACTGAGCAGAAGCTTGTCTGTTCTAATGTTAGGGGAACCATCCATCCCATTTCTGTCAGGACAGTCCAGGTTATGCCTATTGGTCTGGGGTCTCAGGGACGTAGTTCCCCTTTAATTCTTACAAGTGTCTTGGCTTGAAAAATTACAGATGCCCCTACCATAGGACTTAAACAATTCCAGTGAGACATAGGTGGCAGTAGGGCTCCCCCAGTGGCTCAGAATCTGCCTGCAGTGCAAGAGCTGCAAGAGCTGCAGGGTTGGATCCCTGGGTCAGGGAATATCTCCTGGATAAGGAAACGGCAGTTCACTCCAGTATTCTTGCCTGGAGAATCCCATGGAAGCAACTTAACAGGCACATAGGTGGCAGTACTTAAAAGAATTCCAGAGTCCACAACCCTAAAGCAGGGTCAGGGTGATTATTTTTGCCCTATACAGCCCTCTTAGCTTTGGGAGTCTCTAAAGTAGTATTTTTTTGGGCTCCAAAATCACTGCAGATGGTGATTGCAGCTATGAAATTAAAAGATGCTTACTCCTTGGAAGAAAAGTTATGACCAACCTAGATAGCATATTCAAAAGCAGAGACATTACTTTCCTGACTAAGGTCCGTCTAGTCAAGGCTATGGTTTTTCCTGTGGTCATGTATGGATGTGAGAGTTGAACTGTGAAGAAGGCTGAGCGCCAAAGAATTGATGCTTTTGAACTGTGGCGTTGGAGAAGACTCTTGAGAGTCCCTTGGACTGCAAGGAGATCCAACCAGTCCATTCTGAAGGAGATCAACCCTGGGATTTCTTTGGAAGGAACGATGCTAAAGCTGAAACTCCAGTACTTTGGCCACCTCATGCAAAGAGTTGACTTATTGGAAAAGACTCTGATGCTGGGAGGGATTGGGGGCAGGAGGGGAAGGGGACGACCGAGGATGAGATGGCTGGATGGCATCACTGACTCGATGGACGTGAGTCTGAGTGAACTCCGGGAGTTGGTGATGAACAGGGAGGCCTGGCGTGCTGTGATTCATGGGGTCGCAAAGAGTCGGACATGACCGAGTGACTGAACTGAACTGAATTGAAAGTAGTATTGTGTTCATTTTAAAAATATCTAACAAGAAAATGATTCCTGGCTGCTAGTACTTGAGGGTGTTACTAGCTCAGTTGTGCCTGACTCTTTGTGACCCCATGGACAGTAGCCTGCCAGGTTCCTCTGTCCATGAAATTGTCCAGGCAAGAGTACTGGAGTGGGTTGCCTTTTCCTTCTCCAGGGCCTCTTCCTGACCCAGGGATCAAGCCCAGGTCTCCTGCATTGCAGGCAGATTGTTTACCATCTGAGCCACCAAGGAAGCTGGAGAAGATTGCTTAGAGAATTGTGATCTAGTTCTCCCTGGTGGTTTAGAGGGTAAAGCGTCGGCCTGCAATGCAGGAGACCCAGGTTCTATCTCTGAGTCAGGAAGATCCCCTGGAGAAGGAAATGGCAACCCACTCCAGTACTCTTGCCTGGAAAATCCCCTGGATGGAATAGTCTGGGAGGCTGCAGTCCATGGGGGTCACAAAGAGTCAGACACGACTGAGCGACTTCACTTTCCTTTCCTTTCTTCTTTGTAGACAGATAACATGACAAAGTTTCAGACACAACACTACAAATTAATACTGCTTAACTCTTCGTTTGAAACTACGGAGATAGGTTAAATGAAAAGAAAAAACTGATTACAAATGTTTTCCTATAATTGGTATATATTAGTATTTTGGATATGTAAAAATAGGATTAAGAAGGATAGTTAATATGGGGAACATAATGTTCCAAGGCTTGACTAGGTATTCCTAATTCAATTGAGAGATCTAAACTATTTGTCCCTGGAATCTATTAATTGGGTACATTTGAAGTAGAAGAAAGCTTTTGTGTCTGAGAAACCAGATAAGATTTTGTAGTTTAGGAAAACCTATATTTGTGAAAGCATCACGAAGTATAATCTCTCATAGAGAAAAGGAACAGCATCACGTGCAAAGAATCAGCTAGGCCAGGAGTCAGTGAGGTCATTTCATAAAGGGCTGTATAGTAAATACTTAAACCTTTTGTAGGCCATATGGGTTTGTCACACCTATTCAGCTTAGCTCATGTGGTAAGAAAGCAGCCAGACCCTAGCTATGTTCCAATAAAACAGTTTATGGACAATGAAATTTAACATTCTATGATTGCCACGTATCAAAATATTCTTTTTTGTTTTAACTATTTAAAACCGCAAAAACCACTCTTACCTTACAGGCTATACAAAAAGCAGGTAGTGGTCTAGATGTGGCCCATGGGCAAAGTAGTTTGCTGACCTCTGAGCTATAGGCCACAAAATAAGCAAAAGTAGAAATTTTTATGACACTACTAGGAGGAGAGGTGGGGCTGGTCTCCAAGGAAAGGAAAAGAGGTTTAGGTAAGAATTATATGTAAAAGGCAGTGCAATAAGCAACTTGTTTACATGTAAGGATCAACCAATCTTAAATGTCTGAAAGAATCCCAGAAAGTAGAACTCCTCATTCTTAATTTGCTCAATCGTGTCTGACTCTTTGCAGCTCCATGGACTGGAGCCTGCCAGGCTCCTCTGTCCATGGAATTCTCCAGGCAAGAATATTGGAGTGGGTTGCCATTTCCTTCTCCATAATTTGGTGTAGTACTGCCACACTAAATAAGCAACTTGACGCAGCAGTATTATTGATGTATGCCTCCCTGATCTGGACACCAGATATTTTTGGTTTTTTTCCCCACACCACCAAGGAATTAACTCAGTTCTGACACTGTGTGGAGATAGAAAATAGAATCATATCCCATAAGCTAAGGTTCAGTCTCAGAAGACTGCACCTTTTCCTTTCCCTCCCAACTTCAGATGCCAATCACAAATTCAGGTTGTCACCTTGCTTCTGACCTACTTGGCTCTAGATTGCAGGTTCCCATGACCCTCTCAAGTTTGATTAATTTGCCAGAACAGCTCACGTAACTCAGAGAAACATTTTACTTACTAGAACACCAGTTTATTATAGGATATTAACTCAGGAATAGCCAGATGGAAGAGATTCACAGGGCAAGGTATGGGGAAGGGGTGCAGAGTTTCCATGCTCTCTGTGCACACTACTCTTCCCCCATCTCTTCATGTTCACCAACCTAGAAGCGTTCTGAACCCTGTACTTTTGGGATGTTATGGAAGCTTGATTACATAGGCGTGATTAATTAAATCATTAGCCACTGGTGATTGAAATCATCTCCAGCCCTGGGGGAGAGAAGGGGACTGAAAGTTTCAACTCTCATCCCTAGGTTGGTTCCCCTGGCAACTGGCCTCAAACCTAGGACCTTTCCAAAAGTCGCCTCATTAACATAAATTCAAGACATCTTATTCACAGTTGTCACTTGGGAAATTACAAGGGTGTCCAATTCCTGTGCAAGCAACAGGGATGAAAACTAGATATATATTAATACTTCTTAAAAGTCACAATATCAGTCTCAGTAATTTGGATATACTTAAATAATAAAACATTAATGAAAGACATAGAAGTGAAATTATACTTAAAGACAGGAAAAGCAAAACTACTGTAATAATACAGTAAGTACTGCAGAAAGTTGTCTTCTAGATTTTAGCTACAGAATACTTCCTTTATAGTAGAAACGTTTACTGATGGTATTTATAAAAAGAACACACTTTGCTTTGAGAAAGAAGCTTGAAATACTTTAGTGAAGCCATTAATTACCAGGTGGTAACATAACAGGTTGGAATAGGGGTAGAGGCAGAGGACTGCAGGCAGCCTAGAATAGTTTATGCTATTTTAAAAATCTAGATGAGATGAAGATCTATGACTGTGAACATCTACTATAACGAGGAGTAGAAAAGTTATAAACAGTTCTGGGGTCAACGCAGGAAAATATTTAATAATACACTGTAGAGCTGATCCTTGAATAATGTGGGGTTTGGAGCGCTAACCTCCATACTGGCAAATCCACCTATAATTTACAGTTGGGTCTCTGGCCCTCCACATCCAAGGTTCCACATTCTTGGATTCAATCAGTAACAGGTTGTGTAGTAATACGGTACAGGTTGAAAAATGTGTATTAGTGGACCCTCGCAGTTCAAACCTGTATTGTCCAAGAGTCAACTGCAGTGACACAGAGAAAAAGATATAGAAATCAGATTTCCATGAGATGACTGTGTAGAGTGATACAACAGCCAAATTAGGAGGGAATGAAACAGCTAATTCTCAGGGGAAAGAGAAGAATTTAGATTTGATAGCATGGATCATTAGAGGTTAAGTAAGAAACCAAGGCTGACTGAAGTCATGGTGTCATGAAGATAGTTCAAGGACATAACCTAAAGACCTAAAGGGGAGAACCACAGAGACCGCCTTAAATGGTGGTGGTGGTTTAGTTGCTTAGTCGTGTCTGAGTCTTGCAACCCTATGGACTATAGCCCACCAGGCTCCGCTGTCCATGGGGTTTTCCAGGCAAGAATACTGGAGAGGGTTGCCATTTCCTTCTCCAGGGGCCTTAAATAGTAGTGGACAGGTAAAAGACGCCATCTAAAGAAACCGAAAACGATGAAAAACTCCACAACAGGTCATGTAGAGTTTTACTGAGTAAAAGATCAATAACAAGTGTTACAAGGGTTAAAGGGAAGTATTAAGACATGGAGCCACTGGATTTGATAGTCAACAGTTGGGAGGATCATTTCAGTTGAACAATTAAATTTTTGAGAATTAAAATGAAATTGTAGTGAGATGAGGAAGTGAAGCAGACAGATTTCCAAAAACTTTGTTAGGAAGACAGAGGGAACAGAGCATAAAGTCAGACTCAACATTTTTTTTGTTTGTTTTAAGACAGATGAAGGGTTAATGCAGCCACAGTAGGGTAGCGGAGATGTGCCTGCAAATGGGTCTCTCTGCCCAGGCTGAACGTGCTTGCAAACGAGGCGTTCTGCCAAGGAGTCTGGACACAGCCTTGAGTTTAATGGTCCCTTGCAAACGAGGGAATATTTCCTTCTTGTGATAAGAAGAAAAAAAGGGGCTCTGGACAGACTGCAGTAGACAGGGATTTCACTCCCCTTGCTGTATGATAACACGTATGCACCTGCGCTGTACTGAAAAGGCTTATTCATGCCGTCTGGAATTCTGCCTAGGGGGCTTTATAAAAATAAACCGCAATTAGTTTTGCAGTTTTTTTCCTCTGGCCGGAGTGGTATATTGTCTGTCTCTTGTGTGTCTCGTGTGTTTTGTCTTTGTGTCATTTCGCTCACAACATCTGGCGCCCAACGTGGGGCTCGAGTGAAACTGAAAGGGTGAGTAACCCCGGGGGGATTTGAAATCCATAGCAGGGGAACTTTCGGGAAAACCATGGGGAATTCCTCACCCTAGCAGGGAAACTTTCAGAAAATCATGGGGAATTCCTCATCATCATTACGGACACAATACATGGAGTTAGTCAAAGGACTTCTCCACTCCATAGGCGTTAAGGTCTCGACTCGTCGATTGAGTGAGCTCTTTCGCTTGGTGGAGCAATATTGTCATTGGTTTCAATATCAAACTAAGTTAGTTAAAAGAGTAAAAAATAATTCAAAAAGAATTGAAAAAGCAACATCAGAAGGGTAATGTGATCCCTTTGAAGTTATGGACTTTGTGTAGTGCTATAACACAGGCTTTGACCTTGCTTTCTACTGATAGTAAAACTAAATCTAATGCTTCAAGGAAGGGAGAAATAATTTATGAGGATGTGTCAGACATTGGTGGGGCTTCTGCATCACCTGAAGGCAAGGTTACAGGTGAGCCGCCTCCTGTAAATGGTGAAACATCTGATAGTTCAAAATCAGATTCGGAGGCTTCTTTGGTTTCGTCAGAGGAGGGCAAAGAGATTAAAGAAATGACCCATCTATTCCAGGAGTGGTGGAAATCCCGTAAGGAGGAGAAGAAATCTACACCTTCTGCTCCTGCTTGTGCTTCTCTTTTCCCCACTGCGGTTGGTCGGCCCGATGTGGGCAGGGAACATTGCCGGTTCTCCTTTCCTTTGTCTATGCTTCATGATGAGGACTTGCCTGCTCCCCCTGGTGGGTTTATCAATCCTCCACAATTATTTCCCATCCAGAGACAGCAAAATGACAATGTGATAAATGTTCAATACACTCCTTTAAAATATAAATTTTTTAAAGATCTTAAAGCTACAGTAGTGCAGTATGGTCCTCAATCTCCCTTTGTTTTGCCTGTGCTAAAATCATTGGAAAAAGGCAAATTAATCATTCTGTTAGATTGGGAATCTATTGCCCAAGCTGTCTTGGAGGGTTCTCAATGGTTGCAGCTTCGTAGCTGGTAGAAAGAAGAAGCTAAAAAGCAGGCTCAGGTTAATGAGGGACAAAATCCCCCTGGTCCTCTCGAGGACAAGCTAATGGGAGAGGGCCATTATCGGGCTTTAAGAAAACAGGCTCAGTACTCTGATCAGGACTTAACAACAAGTCCGCCAGGTCTTTTTACAAGCATGGCACCGTGTGGTGCCTACTGGCCACGCCCAGCCCTCCTTTGTTAAAACAATGCAAGGCCCCAATGAGCCATATACTGATTTTCTAGCAAGATTGAGGGTAACTGTGGAATGGGCTATAGGGAAAGATGAGATTTCAGAGATATTATTACAAACTTTAGCATTTAAAAATGCATATCCTAAATGCAAGCGTATACTGGGACCGTGAAAGGGACAGGGTGCATCTATAGCTAAATATATCAGAGCCTGCTCGAAAATAAACTGAGCATCAGGCTAATGTCTTTGCTACAGCCTTGGCCAAAGCTATGAGACCACAAAAGGGAGGTAACTGCTTCCATTGTAAAAAACCTGGTCATATGAAAAGAGAGTGTCAAAAATTAAAAGCTAATCAAGGTACAATTCCTAAAGACAGATCTCTTGCTGAAAAAAATAAGACTCCTCCTGGACCTTGCCGTCGGTGTGGGAAGGGGCTTCATTGGACTAATAAAGGCAGATCTAAAACAGACAAAATGGGCAACCCGATACCAGAAAACTATCCTGTGGGCCTAAGTCCTTGGGGCCCAGAAACAATACCGGGGGCTTCTCCTCCCTGCCCTCCTGCCATCCCACCTGCCCCAACCCTGTTCCCTCCCAGCGACCGTTACAAGTCGATGCCCCATTAAAAGGACCTCAGATGATGATTTCGGACTTACGGTCTGCTACTTCAGGGAGTGCTGCTGCTGATTTGCCACTAGCTGATAATGTTCTTTTGTCACCAGGGGGAGGCATTTACAAATTAAAAACAAATGTATTTAGACCACTGCCTAAAGGCACTTTTGGCTTGATATTAGGCCATAGCAACACGGCTTTGAGAGGTCTTACCTGGGGTAATAATTCCTGGGGTAATAGACTCTGACTATGTTGGGAAAATTTTAATTATGGTCTCTACTTCTACCACGCTTTCATTGTTAGCTGGGGAGCATATTGCTCAAATACTTCTCCTACCTTATCACCCCTTTTTGGCTCTTCCTAATAAACAGGAGGATTTAAAAGTACTGGGCGACATATATTTTTAAAAATGCTTATCAAAGATTCTCACCCTGTTCTCTCCTTGATTATACAAGGAAACAACTTTGAGGGACTAGTAGACACAGGGGCGGATGTTTCAGTCATTTCTTCTCAACAATGGCCCCAAGATTTAAAAAAAAAAAAAAAAAACTCTCTAATGCTGACGAGACTAGGCTCCATTGCAGATGTCTAGAAGAGTACCCATCCCTTGCAATGCCAGTTCCATAATGGAAGATCAATGTTAGTTACCTTTTATATTGTAAACATACCTATTAATATATGGGAAAGAGATCTCTCTCCTTTGGGGGCTTCTGTAACCATTCCATCAAAAAACTAGTAGCCACTGCTCAAATTCCTCGAGCACTCCCATTAAAATGGTTAACTAATACTCCAAAATGGGTGAGCAGTGGCCATTACCACAAAGCTCAAGGCGTTAAAACAGTTAGTACAGAAACAACTCCAACTTGGTCATATAGAGCCCTCTACCTCCCCCTGAAATTCTCCTGTTTTTGTTATAAAAAAATCTAAAAAATGGAGAATGTTAACTGATTTACAAAAAGTTAATAAATGTATTAAACCTATGGGAGCATTACAATTGAGACTCCCCTCTACAGCTCTTATTCCTCAAAATTGGTCCTTAATGGTGCTAGATCTTAAAGACTGTTTTTTTACCATTCCCCTACAATTGCAAGATAGAGATAAATTTGCTTTTACAGTTCCTGTTCTTAACCATGCTCAGCCTGTTAAGTGTTATCAATAGACACTTACCACAAAAAATGACAAATAGTCCTACCTTATGCCAAAAATTCATAGCTCGCTCTTTACAATCCCTCCGTCAAAAATACCCCAGTTATATTCTATATCATTATATGGATGATCTCCTATTAGCAGCTCCTAATATTGCTAAACGTGATAAATTCTTTTTAAAAATACAGGAGGCTTTAAGACTATACAATTTGCAAATAGCCCCCCAAAAAATTCAAAAAGACTTTCCTTTAGAGACAATATTGGAACAACATAAAATAAGGCCCCAAAAGTTACAAATTAAAAGAGACCATCTCAAAACCTTAAATGATTTTCAAAAGTTATTGAGAGATATTAATTGGCTACGCCCGGTACTTGAGATTCCTACTTATCAATTACGACATTTGTTTTCTACTTTAAAAAGAGATATAGCTCTGGATAGCCCCCGGACCTTAACCCCATTGGCTTTACAAAAACTTCAATTTGTCGAGCAACGACTAAATGACGGCTTTTTGACTTACTTACATGCGTCTCAACCTATTTCGTTTATAATATCTCATACCCCTTATTCTCCATCTGGTGTAATTGCTCAAAAAAAAAGGATTAATAAAATGGGTTTTCTTACCTAACAGTTTTTCCAAAAAATTGACTACATATATAGATAAATTAGCCTTCCTTATACAAAAAGGTCGCCATCGTATTTTACAATTGTCAGGATGTGTACCACACCAGATTGTTAGTTAGCAACTGCTCAAATATCTCGATGTTTACAATTTAATAAAAACTGGCAAATTTCTCTTGCTTCATATCCTGGTTCGTTTTCTAATCATTATCCATCATCTAAATTGATTGATTTTCTCCAGACTAACACTATGATATCTCATTCCCCAATTTCAGATGTTCCAGTTAAGAGACCCACTATTTTTACAGATGCAAATAAAAATACTGCTGGATATTAGACCCCGAAAAGTTCCAAGGTTCTTCCCCACTCATTTTCTTCTGTACAGCCCGCTAAATTGTGGGCTCTCTTTAGTTTTGCAAGATTTTCCCCAACTTCCTATTAACATTGTTTCAGATTCTCGATATGCTGTTCTCTCTTGCCTACAGCTTCCGCATGTCTCCCTTCCACTGACCCTTAAAACAGCTATTGATAAATTGTTTTACCAAGTACAACAATTGCTCTTGCAACATTCAGAGTTAATTTTCTTTACTCACATCCAGGCACATTCTGCCCTTCCTGGACCCTTATCATTCAAAAATGCTACAATTGATGCCTTACTTTATCCTATAAAAACAACAAAACAAAAACATTTCTTATAGCATACCAACTCCAAAGGGTTACAAAACTCTCATGCTATTACTCAAAAACAAGCTCAAAATATTGTTCGTTCTTGTTCCATATGTACACCCTTTGCTTTGCCATTTACCTCACCAGGTGTCAACATGAAAAGACAACAAGCAAATCAGATATGGCAAATGGATGTAATTTACATTTCTTCTTTCAGACAACAAAAATGTGTGCATCATACTATAGATACTTGCACACATTTTCAATGGGCCACTGCATTACATTCTAAAAAGGCTGACGCTGTTATTACTCATTTGTCATCTTGTTTTGCAGTTATGGGATTAACAATTAAATTAAAAACTGATAATGCACCTGCCTACCAGTCCACAAAATTAGCTCACTTTTTATCTCAATACCATATAACTCATACTTTTGGTAGTCCTTATAGTAGTCAAAGACAAGCTATCATTAAAAGAGCTAATCATACCTTGCATAAATATCTTAAAAAAATAAAAAAGGGGGAACAAGAGAGATTTATGAAACCTAAAGATATTCTGAATAAAACCTTACTTACCCTAAATTTTTTGAATGTTTGGAGCAAGGGAAATCTATCAGCAGCAGAGCTGCATTTTCAAGGGAAAGAAGAGGATAAGAAGATCTTGAATACGCATATTTGGTATAAAGATAAAGAGAAAGGTTGGATCCCAGCATCATCAATATATTTGGGACGAGGGTATACTTTCATTTCTGTTAATAATTACAGGTTTTGGACCCCAGCAAGATTGATCAAAATCAACAATGGCTGATCCCTTTGTTCAAAAATTCGAAGAGCTTACTATGCAGAGAAGCTTTACTTTCCGTACAAGGGAAGCAACACCTCCTACGTGGGGTCAAATGAAGAGGTTGACCCAGTAAGCAGAGAAGACGTGAATGAAGGCGGGGCATCCTCTAAATCCTACCAATCTTTTGCTTGCCATGATGGCGGTGGTGACATGTCAGGTAATTGGTGTATCGGCAAGTAATCATACATATTGGGCATATGTACCTAATCCCCCATTAGTAAGAGCAGTTTCCTGGGGGGAACCAGAAGTGCAGGTATGTACTAATGAGACTGCCTTCTTTCCCCTGCCAGCTTGCGGGGGAATAGAACAACTATCTCATCATAAACAACAATATAATATTAGTAACTTGACCATTGCAGTGGAAGGTATCCTTTATGTATAGGGGGACACCCCTTTTGTCTGTCCACCAAGGAACATTCTCATCATTCTTACAATACATGGGGGGTAAAATATAATAATTACCATTTTGCTACTATTACTGTGCTTGTTTCCACCAGGGGATTTAACACCTCGACAAAACCGATAGACATTCATAATGGAAAACACATGTCACTATGTCCTGTTAACTTTTTTGTTCCTTCTCTAGAATCTTTGGAGTGGGAATGTTGCCGAGGTCATCGACCCTTTAAAGTCATAAATTATTCTGGGGCCATCATTGTAGATTGGAGTCCAGATCATGGGCAATTCTTAGAAAAATGGTCAAATAAATCTCTTAGGTGGCATCGTGCAAATAGCACTTTGATGGGCAATGGTAATGAAACAGTTAAATGGCAGCAATTTGCACTTGTCCCTTCTCAATTACAATTGCAAGGATATCCGCACATTCAAAGAGATATTTGGAAACTATGGCAGTTTCTGATAATCTCACTATATGGTCAGGAAACTATACTTTGGATAGTGGTGACTCTTTGGGTCCATTCCATGTTAATTTACATGTTAATAAATCTTATTCCGCAATGGCATGTGTAAAATATCCTTTTGCATTGTTATATGGAAATTGGACCTGAAATGATACTGTGGGGTCTGTGTCATGTGATTATTATAATTAACTCAATGTGTAAATCAGTCTTGGTGGAAAAAATTTGAAAGACGAGCCTATAACTCCAATGTCTCGTTAGTAATTGTTAAGGCTCAGACAGAAGTACGGTTACCTATAAATCTGACTCGGCCGTGGTCAGATTCTTTCGCTGTTTCTCATCTAATGACTGCTATACAGACTTTGCTACACCGATCTCAACATATGCTTGGTGTGGTCATTGCTTCGATTCTAGCAGTCGCATCAGTAACTGCAACAGCGGCAGTGGCAGGACTTGCATTACACCAAGAAATTCAAACAGCTGATTTTATTCGGGACTGACATAAAGACTCTCATTTGTTATGGCAACAACAACGAGATTCGGATGCACAACTTGCTACCGACGTGCTCAATCTTCAACACACCATTTCCTGGCTTGGAGATCAATTGGCTGTTTTATCTACATGAAGTGTGTTGAAATGTGATTGGAATTCTTCTCAGTTTTGTATAACACCTGTACCATTTAACATGAGTGAAAAGTGGGATAAAGTAAAACGATCCTTGACTGGGCATCAAAATCTCACTACGGAGATTATGGACCTGGAACGACAAATTTTGTCTACTTTTAGCAGGACTTTACCTGACATTACGGGGTCTGATTTGCTGAGAAGTCTTCAAGAGGGAATGAATAACTTAAATCCATTAGGGCATGTATCCTCACTAATTGGGACTACCTTTGAGAACACTGTGTTTATATTACTTTTATGTTGTGTTGCTTTTCTAGTCTTCTGGCCATGGCGGAAAGGGAAACAACTAAAGTGCGAAGCAGAAAAGACCCAGACCATGCTACAATTTATAAAAGCAAATAAAAAAGGGGGAGATGAAGGGTTAATGCAGCCACAATAGGGTAGTGGAGATGTGCCTGCAAACGGGTCTCTCTGCCCAGGCTGAACGTGCTTGCAAACGAGGCATTTTGCCAAGGAGTCTGGACACAGCCTTGAGTTTAATGGTCCCTTGCAAATGAGGGAACATTTCCTTCTTGTGATAAGAAAAAAAGGGGCTCTGGACAGACTGCAGTAGACAGGGATTTCACTCCCCTTGCTTTATAACACGTATGCACCTGCGCTGTACTGAAAAGGCTTATTCATGCAGTCTGGAATTCTGCCTAGGGGGCTTTATAAAAATAAACCGCAATTAGTTTTGCAGTTTTTTTCCTCCGGCCGGAGTGGTGTATTGTCTGTCTCGTGTGTCTCGTGTGTTTGTCTTTGTGTCATTTTGCTTGCAACAGACAGACTTGAGATTTTTCACATAAAAATCTAATTCAGTTAAAAAACGAAATTTCGGGATTTCCCTGTCATTCCAGTGGTTAAGAATCTGCCTCGCAATGCAGAGGACGCCGGTTAGGTCCCTGATCAGGTAACTAAGATCCCATATGCCTTGAGGCAACTAAGCCTGTGCACCACGACTACTGAACCCAAGCACCCCACAAAGACCGATGTAGTCCAATAAATAAATGTTTTAAAAAAAAAATTTCAACTGAAGAAACTTGGCAGAGTGGGGATTGAACTGTCTAAAAATTTTAAAACACTGTTAACGTAAAATATTTGCAAGTATATTGACTTGCCTCTGAGTCTGCACACTTAGTAGTATTCAGCAGTACAGCAGCAATGAACTTTATAGGAAAGTGTAAAGATTTAACATTTTAGGGACTCCCATGTATGGTTTTTCCTGTGGTCGTGTATGGATGTGAGAGTTGAACTGTGAAGGCTGAGCGCCGAAGAATTGATGCATTTGAACTGTGGTGTTGGAGAAGACTCTTGAGAGTCCCTTTGACTGCAAGGAGATCCAACCAGTCCATTCTGAAGATCAACCCTGGGATTTCTTTGGAAGGAATGATGCTAAAGCTGAAGCTCCAGTACTTTGGCCACCTCATGCGAAGAGTTGACTGGGGGCAGGAGGAGAAGGGGACGACCGAGGATGAGATGGCTGGATGGCACCACGGACTCGATGGACGTGAGTCTGAGTTAACTCCGGGAGATGGTGATGGACAGGGAGGTCTGGCGTGCTGCGATTCATGGGGTCGCAGAGAGTCGGACACGACTGAGCGACTGAACTTAACTGAACTGAACTGATGGTGGTCCAGTGACTAACAGCCCACATTCCCAATGCAGGGGCCCCAGGTTTGATCCCTGGTCAGGGAACTAGATCCAACATGCTGCAACTAAGAGTTCACAGTCTGCAACTAAGAAAAAAAAAAAATCGTCCATGCCATAGCTAAAAAATCCTGCATGCCCTGCAATGAAGACTGATTGCAACTAAAAGCTGGAGGAGCCAAATAAACATAAAAATATTTTTTAATTAACATTTTAAAAACATAAATGCATAGAATCTAAATCTCAAAATGTGCTGAAGATCCAGAGTTTCATATTTTAATAGTACAGTTCTTAGAAGGTAGAGAATAGTAATAGAGCATAAAAGTAGTACAAATTCTACTTTTAATTTCTAGTTAACATAATTCACTTTCCTACATTTTGTTCTCAGGTTATTCACATTCCTTGTTTGGGTCTGAAGTCCTGAAGGGAAGATAAATGTAAAATTTTTAGCAAGATGTATTCCCCTTCCTTTCCCTGTTCTCCCAGTAGAGAGATGATATACAACATCTGTAAACTTAAAAAAGGAGACATCACTGCTTTTAGGTTCCTTGTGCTTAACATTCTAAAAAACTCATTCCCATCTGCAGTATGCAGTGGGTTACAAGAAGAGCTGAACAAAAAAGCCAAGACAGAGATAGGATTTTATAACTCTCCTGAGTTGTCCTCCTCGAAGAAGGCAATGGCAGCCCACTCCAGTACTCTTGCCTGTAAAATCCCATGGACGGAGGAGCCTGGTAGGCTGCAGTCCATGGGGTCTGGAAGAGTCGGACACGACTGAGCGACTTCACTTTCACTTTTCACTTTCATGCATTGGAGAAGGAAATGGCAACCCACTCCAGTGTTCTTGCCTGGAGAATTCCAGGGACAGAGAAGCCTGATGGGCTGCCGTCTCTGGGGTCACACAGAGTGGGACAGGACTGAAGCGACTTAGCAGGAGCAGAGTTGTCCCCCTTTCTTATTTGAGGTATACTGTCAGAGCCAAATCTTACCAAACATAACTCTTTCTATGCATATTCTAATATAACTCTTTCATAGCACATTCTAAAACCAGTAAAATTTTGTTTACATATCAACAGTAGTTAAACAAGAGGAAAGAAGATAAAGAATGAGCTACATATAAAACCCATCAAGTAACACTTTACCAGGCTAAAAGTATTTTGAAAACAATGGCACTTTTGTCCTTTCCGCCTTAAGATAAAAACAGTCATATCTACAGGGAAGAGAGGCAATTTACCATTACACCCCAGCACCCATACCTTCCTAGTTTAGCAACCTTTTTTAAAGTGAGCTTTACTATTCTTTTCTCTGTTGACAGAAGTCAATTTTTCATAGTTTTTAAAGAGAAAAAACAGTTTTCAGATTGGAATCACTTTCAAGATCTTATGGTTTCTGTTGAAGATAAACAAGAACTTTCAAATATGGTAAGATGAAAATAAAATGTCAAATATAAGAAAGTAATTACAAAACAAATTTAAAATATTACAATTATCAATTTTAGTATTTATTGAAAGGTGGAAGACAAGGAATATTCCTCTCCAACTTCAAAAATAAATCCTGCACCTTTGCTAAATGCAGAATAAACTGATATTTGCTTTACATGACAATGAAGTTACCCCCCAAAATAATCCAAATATACCAGAAGAGTGCTAATCTACTATTTACAAAGATGATCTTACCTGCCATAAATATTCAGGAAAAACCTGTTTACATTCAGGAACACCAATGAAATAACCTTGAATACTTAACCCAAGAAATAAAATATTTCCTACCTTCATGACCACCCCTTCCCACAGTTACAGAATGGATACAAAAATGAATATATGTGGAAACAAAACAGTATTTCCAATAACTTTATAACACAGGCACGCACGCACGCACACACAACCACACACACACACAGTGCTGTGCTAGATCAACCTAACCTTTAAGGTCAATAGCTGTAGCGACAAAGAAGATAATAAATATGGCTTTAGTAAAAGTTTTCAAGCAAGTATCACAAATGCTTAATTCTTTTCATAGCTAACCTGAGTATGGAATATATATTACTTACCAAAAAGGATATGACCAAAAATAATTAAAAAGAAAAAAAAAAATCTCTGTAGCAGACACCACTGAGGTACCTTAGTTTTGCTTTTTTTTTGTAAAGGTCTGTATAGCAATTTAATAATTTACATAATAACATTTATTCCATATAGTGTAAGTTCATATAGAAACTATCTTATGTGCTTTATTGTTCTGGTCCAAGAAACTGGAAATAATAGCAGAAAAGTTTTGTTCCGATAAAGAACTGGAGTGGACTAGCTAGGAAAACTTTAATACCAATATTAAAGTTTGAAATAAGAATTATTTGTATGTAGCAAATGGAGCCAATAAGCTCTCAGTTTACATCTGGAGAGAATTTTAAAATTATAATTTGTAAGACAGGAAGATAAGCATGACTCAGCATAACAAGGCTGAATCTTGAAAATCTGGGTTCACTGACTGGTTTCACCTCTACGGGGATGTATGCATTTGACAAAACAAATTTTCAAAATATGGAGAAGTTTGACAATAGGTTAAATAGGAAACTACACTTAAAAAGTAACCACTCTGGTTGTTTTAGATATGTCTTTAAAAGTTTAAGGCTCATATATTTTGGAGGGATATCCTAAAGACATTTTATGGTCTCATGCATCTCTGTGTGTGACACTGGAAAACTGGAGCTAAAGCAAACCTTGTTAAATATGCCACCCTTTACTTGAAAAACCTAAACATTTAAATCACATTCTATCTCAATTTTCAATACTGGTTTATTAGAAACTTCTGTCTCTCCCCAAAGTAGGTGTAAATACATAAATTTAGCTTAAAATTAAAGACAAAGGTAGTGAGAAACAAGAAAGTTATAAACAAAAACCCTATTTACATTTTGATGATTTATACTTTTCTTACTCCATGAAAATTCATATGCTGCAAATAGATTGATTTCTTACAAACCATTGATATTTCTGTATAATATTTGCCTGCCCTTTTAAATTGGAGGTCAGAAATGACACCATTGCTACAGTTTATTATTTCTAGTGAAATGCCTTTAAGTGGCTTCTCCCTAATCCTAAGAGATAAGCAGCTTTATGGGCCAGAGTAGAAGCCACTGAATGGGAATAGCTACACAAGCTCAAAAGGCAGCAGCACAAAGAACTCCAGCTGAAAGTAATCCACCAAAGCATGAGCCCAGAAAAATATCAAATTCAAATAGAAGAAAATAAATTGCAAATGCAGAGTTCTTAACATCAAAGCAAAACAATAGACATTTGCTTGACTTTTATTACAATGAAAGCAATCTGAAACAGTGCTAAAGTTCATCATTGAAGAGATTTGTTTTAATCATCTTTGGCGAGGCACTGGCAATCTTGTTTCCTATGCCAGTTTTACTTTCCAGAGCTTCTATACAAAGATAAAAAAATCTAAGTTGTTTACTTCAGTAAGGTAGGGAGAAGGATGCTTAGAAAGATCAGGTAACAAATTTTGTTAATTATACTTCTGTATATGGCAGTTAAGTCACTGCTCTTATTTTAATATGCTATATTTGCCATCTTTTTCTCCTGTTCCTCAAGAAATATGTAATAAAATATTTTAACTGCACACAATTAAACTTTCTGTAACTGAACATTTTTTTCCCAGCTACTATTAGATACAGTATAGGTGCTGATTAATTAGAAAATTTTCTCAACTTCTTATTCCACACACTACAAAGAAAATTCACGTTAATAGGACTATATAATCTGGCCACATAACTTCATTAGTTAGAAGGTTAGATACCACTAAAATACCTTTTTTCTCCCAACTTATAACATTTTTCTATTACCTAAACTGCTTTCTTGACATTGAAATATTTTAAAATATATTCCAGGGAGTATAGGAAGTTTCACATACTCATTCAGCAATTTAAGAAGTTATGCAAAATATGATAACATATATACATTCCCATACATACACACACACATAAATATACTTTCATAACTGAATCTTGGTTTTAAAAATGCTTGCAGTGTGGGAAACTTAAATATTAACTAGATTTGAATACATACACTTGCATTCCATTAACACTTGATATACCAGCAGAAACATAACAGATGAAATAAATGATGTAAATGAATAGGTTTTTTTTTTTTGGGCAGACCCAACAGAAAACATATTTATTGTTATGAACCTTTATTAAGTGTCTCACATTTCAGTATAAATCACACTAAAAAGATTTTTTAAAAGCTATTTACACTACAGTGCTGACACATTTAAAATGAAAAAAAAAATTGGTATAAATAAACTCTATGGAAAAGCCTTAATTGTCAAAAAAGAATTCTGGCTCATATTACAAAATATATATATATATATGGTAATGTCAGCTCTATTCTAAAACCTACAACTCCAACACAAATGATTTTTTTAAAGACTGCTTTTGTTTAAACCTGCAGTGTTTACAGTGCATCTGGCCCTAAGTGCTTTGCTGCTTCACAGTTATGGACAGGCACTGAGGAATGTTACAAAGCTACTTACACTAGATTTTGTAACAGACTTGGGAGCAAGTCCTTGGCTTGCTTTCGAATCTTTTTACACTATTAAGTTTAAGAAAAAAAAATTTTTAATGGTATGTACAAATTTAACACAAAATGTCATCATCTTTTCTCTCTTGATTTGAATGTGTGGAACTATGTTGCCTTGTATCAACTAGACTTATGAGACTTCCAGGACACAATTCTTCCTTTAAATCTTTGTTGCTATTTTCAAATTTAGAGTCCACTTCAACCTTAAATTCTGTAAATTGAACATGATCCAATTTTGCTTTAACATTCTTGCTATCCATATTATTCGGTGCTCCAGTCTTTTCAGGAATATAAACATTCACAGGTTCTTCCTTGATTCTTACACATGGAACAGGTTCATGTTTAATCTGCTGTAATTCATATTTAGAATGAAGTTTGTCTGAAAAAATAGAATCCAAGGAGGTTTTGCTTACAGCACAAATTGTGCTGTCAGTGTGAGGTCCAAGAACTGATGATGTGGAATCTGGTGATGTGCCTGTTTCATGAGTAACTGTATTCTCAGCAGTGTCCTCCTCTGAATGATACAACTTGAGCCGAACATGCCATGCTAAACTGCATACGGCTGAAACTGTCTTGAACTGATGAACAACATTCCTTGGAATAAAATAAATGTCATTATCATACAGCTGAATCCTGGCATAGCGAATGCCTTCCCTCCTCAGTTGATTAAGTTTTGCATCATCAACCCATTGGACACACTAAAACAAAACACAAAATACCAGTAAGTCTTTTCTACAATAAAAATTAAATTGAGGATAATAATAGTTTTAAATATACCTGGGACAGTGGAGGTTCATGTAAATCTAACTGCATTCGTTGAACTACTTCTAAGAAATCTTCAGCATGAAAACAAATTACATCTTTGGTTATTCGGGGTTGATCAGGCCTAAAAAGAACAAGAGATAATGAAGAGTCTGCCATTAATGTTTCACTCAGCTAAGTCCTTATTAAATTCAAAGCAAAAGGAACTTCCGTGGTGGCCCACTGCTTAAGAAGAATCCACCTGGCAATGCAGGAGGCGTGAGTTCCATTCACAGTCAGGATCCCACATGCCATGGGGCAATTAAGCCTGGGTACCACACCTACTGAGCCCACACACTCTGGAGCCTGTGTGCCACAACTACTGAGCCCGCGCCCCACAACTAGAGAGCCTCTGTGCTGAGAGGAAGATCCCGCATGATCCAAAAGATCCTGCTCGCTGCAACTAAGACTCAGTGCAGCCGTGTGTGTGTGTCCATATATATATATATATACACACGCATATATATATACTAATTCAAAGCAAAACTAGTTTATGGTCAAAAATCAAAGTATTATCTTAGAAATAAATTGTAATTAGAATACCACTTTACATATTTAAACAAAGGATAACACTATGAGATTTAACCTAAATATGGATAAAAATAACTCATTTTATTATTTCTATAATATATAGGCAAGAGCAGAGCAGAAACTATTCACTGATCAAGGAAGGGAGAAGAACGAAGGAAATTTTAAGGAGTAGAAGGAAGACATGTCATGAGGACTCTTGGAAAGAGGCGGGGATTTCCAGGAGCAGGCTCATCTCATTTTATTATTGCTATATGTAATGATGTTTTGAAAAATTAAATTGACTTGACTTGGTTAAATTACGCAAATCAAAAACCTAAGTGTTTATAGTTAAGGTCAGTACTTCAACAAATTAAGTATCAAATTAAAAACACAACACAGAAGTCAGAGGTAAATATGGAGAGGAAGGGAATACATTCTTTCAATCTAAACCTATATAACTGCAATGATACAGTAAATCCCTAAATAACTCAAATAACTCTTTTAAAAAATTAAGAGACATTTATTAGGAAAGTGCTTATAAAATAAACTGTTAAAAAAATAAAATAAACTGTTACCATTCTACTTGCAGAGGTTAATAGTATCTTTATACTTCTAAAAACCCCCAAACTCTTCAGTTAATTAAGAATATACACATACATGTTTATAAAAGATGCTCAAAATGGATTCTGGAATAAAATTCCAAGCAAAATAAATACCACCCCCCCAATCATACTGAGGCAAATCATAACCGATTTAAGAAACTAGTGATAAAGAGAATATCTAAAACTTATGCATCATATTAATATACAGGGAAAGAGTGTAAGAATGATTGCAGGCTACATCAGAGACAATGCAAACCAGAAGAAAGCTGACTATCTTTAAAGTATTTGAAATAAAAGGTAAATCTAGAATTCTACACCCCAAAAAATATCCTTAAAAAAGTCTGAGATAAAATCATTTTCAGACAAAAACTTAAGAGAATCTGTCACCAGAAGACTGCACAACAAAGAATGGTAACGAACTTCTTCAGGCTGAAGGGAAACGATATTTCAATGAAAATGCAGATCTATTCAAAGGAGTGTAGAATGCAAGTAACAGTAAATATGAAAGTTATTTTATTCTTATTTTAAAATATTTTCAGAAATATATCCTTAATGCCAAAGTAAGCAACATATGGGGGAGGGGGTCATGTTATAGAATATAGAGAGCAAAATGTATAATAATAATTAACAGAGGCCATAAATGGGGGCATGGAAAGATGGCAGTACACTGTTGAAAATTCTTACACATTACATAGAAAGATACACTATGATAACTTTAGGGCAACCACTACTAAACAAATAGTGGAGGTATAACAGTGCATGCTCAGTTGTGTCCAGCTGTTTGCAGCTTCATGGACTGAAGCCCACAAGGTTCCTCTGTCCATGGAATTTTCCAGGCAAGAATACTGGAGCAGGTTGCCATTTCCTACTCCATGGGATCTTCTCAACCCAGGGATGGAACCCATGTGTGTGTCCTGCCTTGGCAGGTGGATTCTTTACCACTGTACCACCTGGGAAGTCAGTGGAGGTATAATGAAAACACTAAAAAAGGTAAGAAAGAAAAGTGGGCAAAAAGAATGAACTGACATATAATATGGAGTCTTTCAATCCATCAACAAGGTATATCTCTAACATTTCTATAAATCTTATTTTTCTCATTGGTGTTTTATTGTTTTTAGTGTAAGTCAATCTTATTTTAAAAAATTAAGTATTTTATAATTTTTATTTTACTATAAGCTGGCATTATTTTTTTTCATTTTCAAAATGTTTCAAAGTATTTACTGCTAAAATATAGTTATATACAACTAACTTTGTAATATTGTCTTGTAAGTTAGTAAATTCTAGTACTTCTTTTATAGACTTAGAATTATCTCTACACACAATTATTTTACCTTATTCTAAGACCCTGTAATTTCATGTCTATGTATTTACTGAAATGAAATTATATGTGCACACAAAGTCTTATAAGGAAATGTTCATAAGAGCTTTATTCATAAAAACCCCAAACTGGAAACAATTCAAATGTCTATCATCAGGTGAATGGATAAATCAATTCTGATATATCCATACAATGATATACCACTCAGCAACAAGAAGGAATGAACTACTAAGACACCTAATGCTAAATTTTAGATTTTAGATAAATCTAAAAACCATCATGCTGAGTGAAAGAAGTCAGACAATATATGATTCTATTTACATGAGATTCTAGACTAGGCAATGCTAACCTATAAAGACAGAAAATAGGTTAATAGATGTCTTGAGTTAGAGTAAGAATGGGGAGAGATTAACTGTCAAGGGATACAAGAAAAACAAAATGGTCTATATTTTAGTTCTGGTAGTGGTTAACATGGCTGTATATATTAGTCAAAACACATCTAACTGTATACTTATAACAAGTTTTGTATTATTGAATATAAATTATATTCCATTAGTTGATTTTTCAAAAAACTGAATTCAAAGAGGCAACCTTAAATTTATAAATCTATGTGAATTCTGTCTTCCTAATACTAAAAAGTGATATAAAATTGACCAACACTTCACAAGTCTATCTAGTTTAAGATCTCTTTGTGAAAGTGAAGTTGCTAAGTCGTGTCCAACTCTTTGCGACCCCATGGACTGTAGCCTACCAGGCTTCTCCATCCATGGGATTTTCCAGGCAAGAATACTGGAGTGGGTTACCATTTCCTTCTCCAAAGATCTCTTTATAGTCTAAATCAATTTAAGTCTTTTATCTCAAATTCATTTTAAGCCAGGCTCTAAGATAAAAGAATGTCTCCTTGAGAAAAAGAAGGAGAACTCAAAATGCTAAGATAAGAACACTAAGACAGTGCTCCAATTTCCTTAGTATAGCTTAGGTTAACAGCAAGAATCAACAGTAAAGCGATCATAAACCATGTTTGCATCAGAGCCATGAAACCATCTTAAAAGTATCAACCAAATTATTTTCTTACCATCTTTAGTATAATACTAAGAGATCAAAGTAGCACTGGTAGATAAAGTAAACTGTATTTTACAAAAGTGAGAAAACTCGTAATGAGCAACATCTCATTCCAAAATCTATCTCAAGAATATTCTTAAATCTGGCCCCTAATATATTTGTAATTTGACAATAGTCTTTTTCACTGTGAAATTGCTAGCTTTAAGTACTTTTTAATTCAGTAACTACAGTGAACTATGATGGACCTGTGAAGGACAGGAAACAACCTCCAACATCAAATCACATATAAAGTGGAAAAAAAGCAAACAAAAACAATAATTAAACTTGAAAGAGATTTAAATAAAGTTAAGGCCAAGAAGCAAGGATATTTATCTCTGAGGAAATATATAAATATGTGGCTAACTTTATTGAGTACTATCTATAAATCAGATTTCACTCTAATAAATTTTGATGCCACTCTTAAATCTTTTTACCAAACATTCAAGAAAAATCCCATTAATTTGAAATGGGTTTGTTGTAATGATTTCCACAGACAAATCTGCCTTTACTCTTTGACAAAATTAGCATTTTAAACCAGATTATAGTAAGAGCTTTGAAACTGTATGGGAATCACCACAGATATTACCATTTAACTTAAACACAATTATAAATTATTATTGAATCATAAACTAATAAATTATTAACATCATTTTCCTAAAGAACTCATAGGGTTAGCTTGGTACTAGCTACTTTGTATATCTGAAATTGATAAAGCTTCCTTCATCTATGTTAAGGAACAAAGTCAGTTTACATTGGCTTCCCCATTCAGTGTTAATTTATAACACATTACTTTAAATTTTCTCTTTTGAACATAGGGTCAATTTTGTATTCACAACTCTTGAAAATACAATTTCCTCATGTAGAAAATACAGGCCATATTATTCGAAACATCTTAGAAATCTATGCAACATATTGACATTTTCTATTTTCAGAATTAAAGTTTCTTTTTACTTAGAAAACTTTCTTATATGCTAAGTATTTAATTCAACTGCTTTAATAAGCAAAATAACATATTTCAACTTAAGGTTCATACCCAAACGATACCCAATTTGAAAACAAAACCTAACTGACCAAAGTTACCTTACAGTATAAATACAGCTTTGCTCTACAGGTTTTATCAATTTAGTAAATGGAAATTCTCTTAATGTATGAGACAACCACCTTAAGTATATTATCCATTTTCCTTAAAAAAATTATCCATTTTTTCTAATCTATCAAAAGATTTAGTGAAACTTGCAAGCAAAGCTGGAAAAATACTAATATACTAAGGTAAACAAACACTTAACAGATACCAAACCTTAAAAAGACAGCAAGTTAAAACAGTATAAAGAAAAAACACAAGAAGCTGGAGTCAGTTCTGAAATCAGACTGAGCTCTACCACTTACTAGCTATATGACTATGATACTATTTGATAGTCCTGAGTCCTTAGTCTCCTTGTGTAAAAACTATGAGCCAAAAGGCAGAGAAAATTAACTGAACATTTGTAAATGGGCATACAGTAAGCACCAAGTGAATCTTGGGTTTTCCATTACTGTTTGTAAGACAACTGTTTTCAACTCCAGTCACGTAAAAAATCAAACTATTTCAGTCAAATCCAAAAGATAGAATCTAGATTCTATCAGTTGAAAATCTTTAGTGCAATTACACAAAAACAATATCCAAATCCAGGAAAATTAAACCTTTTCCCCCACATTAGGAAGAATTACTGAAAAACTTCCCAAGAAAAACTTTAGAAGCCATTAAATAGCAGTAGTTAACATATACCACTCTCCGCAGTGCACAGCCTTCAACACTCCAACAGCAGCTGTAGTCTGTCGTTCAAAACCTTGTCCTATATGATCTGCATGAGCTCTTGTTCTATCTTCAAAGAGCATTTCACGGGGCTCACTAGTTCGAGGTAGGTACTGCAGGTTTTTTATTTCATTGGTAGTTCTGTTTAAAAAAAAAATTACATATATATATGTAGATAAAGAGACAGAGGCAGACTTAAGTCAACAAGACAGCAGTGAATAAGACACATTCCTTATTCTTGGAGGAGTTTATATTCTTATGGGAGAAATACCAAAATATAAACAGCAAGAAAACACTTGGCAATAAGTGCTTCCATAAAACACACATAGTTTACCGTAAGTAGGAGGGGAAAAAAAACACTTTAGCTCCACTGTAGAGGACAGATATCTTCCACTGACCCTCTCCTCCACCACTCACCTTCTAGAATCCATACGTATACAGAAACTGCTTACCACCTAGCCTCACTCACAGCAGAAACCCTCTCAAATTTTGCTGCAGAAGGGGAACAGGGTGAGAAGAATTTACTTTGGGAGTCGTCATCTTATTTATCACCCTGTATGATTTTTCTTTTGCTTACACAGACAAATCAGGATTGCCCCCATTATTTTCTTATCTCATCCTAGTCTATCCCCTAGGGTCACTCTTCCTTTTGGTCCTCTTTATTTCCCACCCTCAATCTCTACTACTTCACTGCTCTTTGCACACTCTTGTCTTAAAAGTTTTATACAAACATTCACAGAGACACACAGACACATATGCAATGCTTTAATATCCTTTTTTCCTGTTTGTGATTAATGTTTTACAGGTATCAGAAAGCTAGACGATGATGTTGCTTTCTGTGAAAAGCTAACAGGTTTACAGACAAGCAAGTCTGGTCTCATTATACCGCATTCTAATGAATTGAGACTTATTAAAAGCATTTGCAAAAAAAGCATTTGGCACAGTGCCTAGGACAATGTTCTCATTAGTTGGTAAGACTATAACGTGATGGGAAATGACCATATATACCAGGGATTTTAATCCTTGAGTTCTTCAAGGGGCTGGTGAACTCCCTTAAATCACATGTAACAGTCTGTACATCTGCATTGTTCTGGGGAGAGGCTTTTGTATTCTCTAAATGATTGATAAATTTAAGTTAATCATTAAGATACATACCAAGTTTACCATTTACTCCCAACTTAAAAATGAACTTGTAAAAATTTCATTCAACAAAAATTTATTTATCAACCACCAGGCATTCTGTTTAGGTGCAAGAGACATTAGTAACAAGCACAACATTGTCCATGCTCTCATGTAACCTACATTCCACTCTATCACCATTTTTCCCTATTTTTTTTTTTTAATAATAAAGAGAAACCATCTTTACATATGTAAAAAAAAAGATATTACCTCCCCCCAGGAGCACCTACTCCATTCCCAATAATGTTAACCTAAAGTACATTTTTCTACACTTTTCTACGTGTTTTTTATTTCTTTTCATAACAATAGAATCATACTTAGCATATACTCTACATTTAGCTCTTTTCATCGGATATTCTTTCAGCTCAACAGACAAAATTCATACTAGGAAACTAACTATTTTATTGCATTCTTCCATAAGTGAAAGTGAAAGTGACTCAGCTGTGTCCGATTCTTTGCGACCCCATGGACTATATACAGTCCATGGAATTCTCCAGGCCAGAATACCAGAGTGGGTAGCTGTTCCCTTCTCCACGGGAATCTTCCACCCAGGAATCGAAGCCAGGTCTCCCTCATTGCAGGCAGATGTTTTACAAGCTGAGCCACCAGGGAAGCCCTATTCTTTCACAGGAATATACCAAAATGAATTCAACCATTCTAATAATGGACAATGAGGTCATTTTATACTCAATCTCACTATTGTAAATGGTGCAACTAACATTCTTATATATTTACCTTTAGTGCTTTTATTCTTGGGGACAGATTCCCAAAAGTACAGATTGTAGTTCAAAGAGAGAGAGACTGTGTATGTGTGCATGTTAAGCTTTATGAGCTATTTTAGATTACTTTTAAAAAATGATTAAAAAAAAATGATTACAGAAGCTCACCCATAGACCAATAATATATATGACCCTGTTTCCTCACATACCTACCACTCTGTAATATAATTTCTCTATTAATACTTTCTGCCAATGTAATGGGTAAAAATAATATCCCATAATTCTTTTAACATACATTTAATATACAATTATATATGCCTTCCCTGATGGCTCAGAGGGTAAAGCATCTGCTTGCAATGCGGGAGACCTGGTTTCAATCCCTGGGTCGGGAAAATCCCCTGGAGAAGGAAATGGCAACCCACTCCAGTACTCTTGCCTAGAAAATCCCATGGACAGAGAAGCCTGGTAGGCTACAGTCCATGGGGTCGCAAAGAGTCGGACACGACTGAGCGACTTCACTTTACTTTTACTTTAATATACAATTGGAGAAATAACTCCAGAAAGAATGAAGGGATAGAGCCAAAGCAAAAACAATACCCAGTTGTGGATGTGACTGGTGATAGAAGCAAGGTCCGATGCTGTAAAGAGCAATATTGCATAGGAACCTGCAATGTCAGGTCCATGAATCAAGGCAAATTGAAGTGCTCAAACAGGAGACGGCAAGAGTGAACGTCAACATTCTAGGATCAGCAAACTAAAATGGACTGGAATGAGTGAATAGAACTCAGATGACCATTATATCTACTAAGGTGGGCAGGAATTCCTTAGAAGAAATGGAGTAGCCAGCATGGTCAACAAAAGAGTCCAAAATGCAGTACTTGGATGCAATCTCAAAAACGACAGAATGATCTCTGTTCATTTCCAAGGCAAACCATTCAATATTATGGTAATCCAAGCCTATACCCCAACTAGTAACACTGAAGAAGCTGAAGTTGAACAGTTCTATGAAGACCTACAAGACGTTTTAGAACTAACACCCCCCAAAAATGTCCTTTTCATTATAGGGGACTGGAATGCAAAAGCAGTCAAGAAACACCTGGAGTAAAAGGTAAATTTGGCCTTGGAGTATAGAATGAAGCAGTGCAAAGGCTAACAGAGTTTTGCCAAGAAAATGCAACTGGTCACGGTGAACACCCTCATCCAACAACACAAGAGAAGACTCTACACATGGACATCATCAGATGGTCAACACTGAAATCAGCTTGATTATATTCTTTGCAGCCAAAGATGGAGAAGCTCTATACAGTCAGCAAAAACAAGACTGGGAGCTGACTGTGGTTCAGATCATGAACTCCTTATTGCCAAATTCAGACTTAAATTGAAGAAAGTAGGGAAAACCACTAGACCATTCACATATGACCTAAATCAAATCCCTTATGATTATACAGTGGAAGTGAGAAATAGATATAAGGGACTAGATCTGATAGACAAGAGTGCCTGATGAACTATGGAATGAGATTCGTGACATTGTACAGGAGACAGGTATCAAGACCATCCCCATGGAAAAGAAATGCAAAAAAGCAAAATGGCTGTCTGGGGAGGCCTTACAAATAGCTATGAAAATAAGGGAAGTGAAAAGCAAAGGAGAAAAGGAAAGACATACCCATTTGAATGCAGACTTCCAAAGAATAGCAAGGAGAGATAAGAAAGCCTTCCTCTGGGATCAATGCAAAGAAATAGAGGAAAACAACAGAATGGGAAAGACTAAACATCTCTTCAAGAAAATCAGAGATACCAAGGGAATATTTCATGCAAAGATGGGCACAATAAAGGACAGAAATGGTATGGACCTAACAGAAGCAGAAGATATTAAGAAGTGGCAAGAATACAGAGAAGAACTGTACAAAAAACAGCTTCACGACCCAGATAATCACAATGGTATGATCACTCACCTAGAGCCAGACATCCTGGAATGTGAAGTCAAGTGGGCCTTAGAAAGCATCACTATGAACAAAGCTAGTGGACGTGATGGAATTCCAGTTGAGCTATTTCAAATCTTGGAAGATGATGCTGTGTAAGTGTTGCACTCAATATGTTAGCAAATTTGGAAAAACTCAGCAGTGGCCACAGGACTGGAAAAGGTCAGTTTTCATTCCAATACCAAAGAAAGGCAATGCCAAAGAATGCTCAAACTACTGCACAATTGCACTCATCTCACACGCTAGTAAATGTACACTCAAAATTCTCCAAGCCAGGCTTCAGTAATACATGAACCGTGAACTCCCAGATGCTCAAGCTGGTTTTAGAAAAGGCAGAGGAACCAGAGATCAAATTGCCAGCATCTGCTGGATCATGGAAAAAGCAAGAGAGTTCCAGAAAAACATCTATTTCTGCTTTATTGACTATGCCAAAGCCTTTGACTCTGTGGCTCACAATAAACTGTGGAAAATTCTGAGAGAGATGGGAATACCTGACCACCTGACCTGCCTCTTGAGAAACCTATATGCAGGTCAGGAAGCAAGAGTTAGAACTGGACATGGAACAACAGACTGGTTCCAAATAGGAAAAGGAGTATGTCAAGGCTGTATATTGTCACCCTGCTTATATGCAGAGTACACCATGAGAAACGCTGGGCTGGAAGAAGCACAAGCTGGAATCAAGATTTCCAGGAGAAATATCAATCACCTCAGATATGCAGATGACACCACCCTTATGGCAGAAAGTGAAGAGGAACTAAAAAGCCTCTTGATGAAAGTGAAAGAGGAGAGTGAAAAAGTTGGCTTAAAGCTCAACATTCAAAAAATGAAGATCATGGCATCCAGTCCCATCACTTCATGGGAAATAGGTGGGGAAACAGTGGAAACAGTGGCACACTTTATTTTTGGGGGCTCCAAAATCACTGCAGATGGTGATTGCAGCCATGAAATTAAAAGACGCTTACTCCTTGGAAGGAAAGTTATGACCAACCTAGATAGCATCTTCAAAAGCAGAGACACTACTTTGCCAACACATGTCCGTCTAGTCAAGGCTATGGTTTTTCCAGTGGTCATGTATGGATGTGACAGTCGGACTGTGAAGAAAGCTGAGTGCTGAAGAAGTGACGCTTTTGAACTGTGGTGTTGGAGAAGGCTCTTGAGAGTCGCTTGGACTGCAAGGAGATCCAACCAGTCCATCCTAAAGGAGATCAGTCCTGGGTGTTCATTGGAAGGACTGATGTGGAAGCTGAAACTCCAGTACTTTGGCCACCTCATGCAAAGAGCTGACTCATTTGAAAAGACCCTGATGCTGGGAAAGATTGAGGGCAGGAGGAGAAGGGGACGACAGAGGATGAGGTGGCTGAGTGGCATCACCGACTCGATGGACATGAGTTTGAATGAAATCCAGAGGTTGGTGATGGACAGGGAGGCCTGGTGTGCTGCGATTCACGGGGTCCCAAAGAGTCAGACGTGACTGGGCGACTGAACCGAACTGAATATACTATTGACTACCTAGGGCCTATTTATCTATTGGTTTTTTTTTTTTCACATTTTTCTTCTCATTTAGAAATGCTCTTTGTATATTAACTTTAGTCTGTCACGTTACTAATATCCAGTTTAGAGCTTTGTTGTTTTGATGTCTTTTTTCTCACAATAGTATCACCATTATATTCTTGCATCTTTGTTTAAGGAAGGTCTCTCTTAAGCTTAAGCTTTTTATTCTGATATTTTTATTCTTTTTTTACTTATTATGTTCAAGTCCCTTACTTCTTATATAACACTGGGGTTATGGCTTTGTTTCCCTTCAAATGGACTTCCAATTATGCCAGCATTATTCATTGAATAATCTTCTTCTTCCCATTTATCTTATGTTTAAGTTCCCATTATACTTTGATCTACTTGTGTACTCTATCCTATTCCAGTGATCTTTTTGACCTTTATGGTAATTTTTAATGTTGAGTAAGATGAGGTCCCCCCTCACATGTATCTTCTCTTTCACAGCTGTCTAGACTATTGGCTGACTTTGTTATTCCATACGAATTTTAAAATTATTTTATCCAGTGCTGGAAGTGTGAGTCCAAATGAACCCTAAAATTCTAATGGACTACCACTTGTATTCAATCCAGAGTACAGATCTAAACATCCACTTAGATCTTTTTTTATATTCTCCATAGATGTTTTAGTTTTCTTAAAATATTATTTAAATTTGTTTCTGAATATTTATTCAATTTATTCCAATACAGTTTATAATGTCCCTGTTGTAAATGACATTTTTTCCCCATCTGTGGTTACAACATGTCATTTGCCTGCATTTTTCATGTTTGATTTTATTTGATATTTATAAGAAATTATATCAGCATGGATAACCATTTTTGAATTTACATTTCAATTATGCTCTAAACTTTCCCTACTTTCTTCCTCCAACTTTCAACAAATGCACACATACCAATGTACAAACACTCATTCCCAGCAATAAACATTTATATCCAACATACCTTTTCCTTTTGAAAGGTGACTTTGGCATGTCAGCCACAGGGATCATCTGTTCTCCCGGGCGCACCCACATGATGGGACCATCATCACTATCTTTCCGACTCTCTAATTTTAAACTAGATAGTGTCCCCCAGGGCAGTGTACACTAGAGGCAAATAATGACACAGAAATCGATTATTTTTTAAAACGAATCTTCAAATATACATTAAAGACTACTGTGTCCTTCACAAAATTTCATACATACATCTGAATTAGGTACCTGTTTTAAATATATTTCTATATATTCATAAGTTTGCCTTCAAAATATTCTATTTCAGATATATCAAGAGAGTAATTATTCTTGGATGGTTTCCCCCACTTCTCCAATTCTGCCAGAGGTATGATTCACTGTATTCATCATCTGTTACTCTTTCTACCAAATATATGGGTCATATTGTTAAGTAGGAAGTTAGGCATGAGCACAAGGGGTGGCCTGGCTGAAAGGGATAGAAGCTGATCTCTAAAACCCATCCTAGACACACATAGGAGACTGCACAGATATGCTACAAAAATAACCAGAGGCTTTTCCAACTCCTGCACATGCGCACTAGGCCCACAGTGGATACAAAATAACCACAGTGTCTTCCCCAAGTAATCTTAGGCAGTTAGGAGCTCATTAAGGGTTCATAAATATACTACATCTGATTGTAACAGACTGAATTTTGGAAAGATATAAACAACACAGCCTACCGTTATATGACTTGCAATTGTCATTCGGCCTTGCGTGTATGCCCATTTGCATTCCTTTTCATTGACTGGTGGTGAGTACAAACCCTATTTTGCACAGGGCATAACCAAAAGAAAGAAACTAGAAGTATAAAAAGGGGGAACCCAGATGGAAAAGGAAGACTCCTTTGGGGTGGACCTGCTCTCATATTTTGGGGGTGTCTGTCTAATAAAAGATCTGCCTGGTTGAACTGAACTGAGCTGTAACTTGTCAGTTGTCTTAAACCCTTTACTCAGTTGTTCCAAATTTTTGTTGCGACGAGGCAAGAACCGAGGGAGAAAAATAAACCAACCTGACAATATAATGTTAACAGATTGGCAAAATAAGCAAGTTATCTTCCATGACAATCTATAAAAATGACCAACTAAGTTTTAAAAAATGGATACCTCAAATAAAAGGGGGCTACCTCTTTGAGTAGTTAAAACCTAACAGAACAAAGAGGAAAACTAAATCAAAATTAAAATTTATTCCTGTGTAGTAGTTTCTTGAAGAGGTTGCTGGTCTAAAACCAGGGATTAAAATCTCTGAAAACAGGAGCAACAGAGAAATGACCAAGAGTCACTGTCCACTGAATGGTGAGAAAATGGGTATTTATAAACCATACCCCCCTTTTCAAAAGGGGAGGTTGTCAAATTACATCTCTCCAGGAAGAATGCATTTATTTATCTCATTTACTTTTAAAATTAAAATCTGAAATATAAATACTTAAATGATTTTTTCTTCTTTATTTCTTAAATTATGAAAGTATGATAACATTTACAGGAGACTTGGAAAATACAGAACAAGTTACATATAGTTCTAGTATATATTATAGTTTTTTTAAATTAAGATTTTTAGTTGTTTCAATATCAAACTCTCAAAAATTAATAAAATGAATAGACAGAAAAGTAGGAGGCTATAGGAGACCTGAAAAGCACCATGAACCAATTCAGCATAATTAAGATTTATAGAATATTCACACAACAACGGGATACAAATCCTATTCAAGTTCCCACAGACTATATAAACCAGGAGAAACTGGAACATATCCCAGGACATAAAACAGTGCAAAAATTTCATCATCTGAAAGGACTGAAATCATACATAATCTGTTCTCTTATCACTGTGGAATTACATTAGAAATCAATATCAAAAGATATCTGAAAATAACTCACATATTTTCAAGTACAATGTGACATTTACCAAGAGAAATCTTTGACTTACCATTGGAAAAGCCTCAATAAAGTTAAAAGACTAAAAAGGCACTGCTGCTGCTAAGTCACTTCAGTCGTCTCCGACTCTGTGCGACCCCATAGATGGCAGCTCATCAGGCTCCCTCGTCCCTGGGATTCTCCAGGCAAGAACACTGGAGTGGGTTGCCATTTCCTTCTCCAGTGCATGAAAGTGAAAAGTGAAAATGAAGTAGCTCGGTAGCATCCAACTCCTGGCCACTCCATGGACTGCAGCCCACCAGGCTCCTCCGTCCATGGGATTTTCCAGGCAAGAGTACTGGAGTAGGTTGCCATTGCCTTCTCCATAAAAAGGCACAGAGGGTAATATTATAGGAAAAAAAAGCATTTAAGTGAGAAATTAACATCAAAGATACTTTTAAAAACCCATCTATTTGGAAATTAAGCATCCACTTTTAAATGATAGGTGTATCTAAGAAGCCGTAACAAGGAAAATTAGAAAATATCTGTAACAGAATAAAAATGAAAAAAATAATTTATCAGAATTTGCTGCATGCAGCTGTAGCTGCTCAATACAACTAAATATGATGTGGACTCTTAAAAATAATGCATGAAAACAAATAATGGACACTAGCTTAAAATGTTGTGAAATGTGAACAAAATCTGTACTTTAGTTAAAAAAAAAAAACTATCGCATGTTAATTTCCTGTTTTCCAGATGCACATTCGAATTATCTTGGAATTTTTTTGACAAATATAAATACCCAGGTGTTTTCTTTCCCCCTTCTCCAAAGTTCCAAATGTGATTCTAATGAAGCAGCCATATTTAAAAACAATAATATGATGATCTTTAATTTTTATTTAGCTTGTTTCACTTTTTCTATTTCATATTCAGTGCTCCCATTTCAGTTTATGTTTCTAAACTATGTATATATATATATTAGAAAACTTATGAATTTTTGCTTAACTAAAACTTTCATGATGTTTTGGTTCCACTTGTTTGAATAAGTATGAATAGAATGCTAGGCCTAATTTATAGTCACTCAAAACTCTGATATAGTTTCATTTATTCTGGCATCTCGCATTATAGCTAGAAGTCAAGAAAGCTTATTATCTTAGCAACTTTTTTAAAATAAATTTGAAGGAGGCTTGAAACTTCTAATTCAATTCTGAGAATATAAAGGAAATGCTATGTTGTGAAAGAAATGATGGTATTTTTAAAATGCCACTCAAAATAAATGCAACCAAAATCCATGTCACTAGCTGGGAGAAATAGACAAGGAACCAATGGTTTAAAAGGAACAAAAAAGGAAATAAAAGGAAAATGGAGTAGGATGAAAAAGGAAAAGATATATATAAACACGTAGACTAGAAAACTGAGAGGTAAAAAAAAAAAAGAGAGAGAGAGATGTTCTACAGAATATGTACCAAGTTTTAGAGATATACTAATCTTGTCACACTTTGACCTTTTAATTACTGATTAAATAACTGACCTAACTACATAGTTCAGAGATTTTTCTCTCAATAGGACAGTGCTAGCAGCCCATAAGAAGAAATATTTTCTGGAATGCAGGAACTGCTGGGAAAACAAAGAAAAAGGAAGAAAGGGAGGAAAAAAGAAAGGAGGAAGGAAAAAAAGGAAGGGAGGAAAGGAAGAAAGAAAACAGAATCCTGCTCAAAATCATTTAAAGAATTTAAAGGGGTCTTAAAGCTGCATTGTTTAAATACCTTATTTTATTGATGAGGACACTGAAGCCCAGAAAGTTTAACTGGTTTGCCCAACCCAGCTAGGATCTCCAAAGCTGAAATACAGTTATACAACTTGCCAGGCCAGTTTTCCACACACCCAAACTGTCACTACCCAGTTGCAAACACTGTGGTAAGCATCTATCCTGTACTTCTTAAATCTGCTGCGGCTGCTGCTGCTGCTAAGTCGCTTCAGTCGTGTCTGACTCTGTGCAACCCCAGAGACAGCAGCCCACCAAGGCTCCCCGGTCCCTGGGATTCTCCAGGCAAGAACACTGGCACTCAAGTATATAAAAAGGTGATAAACCAGTGGAATTTACTTTCCTAAAGTGGCAGCTACAGGCAAGTATTATTTTCTGATCTACCACTCAGCTTTGCTATTAGAATTAGTACCTGAGAAGTTACACACACAACACAAGAATTACTTCTAGTTTCTCACCTCTTCTTCCCTTCCTGCCAAATCAACTGAAATCAAAAATTTTATAATTCTGAAAAACCCATGATTTCTATCATTTGTAGCATGAAAGTAACACCCACAACTTAGATTGCTTCACATTGTTTTCTCTTACTTTTAAAAATGGTGAATCTTCCAACATGTCAAGGAACTCAGGGAAGTAATCTCCCACTTCTTCATCAACTGCTCCCACCAAGCTGATTTGTCTCATTGGGCCAGCTCTATAAGTACCATGAGAATATGTTCTTTTCACCTGAAGGATATGGATTTAATTTCATTAAACATAAGACAATTCCTATTACCACTGCATAATCCTAAATTATGTATGCTGTGTCAGATTTTTAAAACAAAATGTGAGGCAAGCAAAATAAAACAAAACGCCTTTTACAAACAATAAAACAAACAATAACAAAAAATCTGCACAAAATCGAGGTATTTTACCTTCTCTAGCTATTACTACACACTGCTTATGAAAACAGAGTTGAGATAAACAGCATACTTCCTGACAATATAGTTCCTCCTTTCAACACAGTTTATTTGATCTATAATGCTACTGAAATTATATTCAAAAGTTCCTATACCTTTATTTTCCTAAATGGTTCATACCTTTTTGTCAGAATTTTCAAAAACAGACCCTCTGAAAACAGTGCATTTAACCATCATCAGTACTTTGTACGTCAAAAAGGCCACCAGGAATTATGTTCCTTTCTAGATTTCAGCATATTAATCGAAGATTCACTTTATATTTCTCTGATGAAAACCTACTAGTAAGCTAGAGAACCAAAAGTCCTAGGTTCCAAATCTACATTTGCTATCTACCAGTTATGTGGGTAGAAATCAGTTAAATTCCTTCAGTTTTAGTTTCTTTAACTGGAAAGATTGATCTCAGATTTCTAAAGAAAACAATAATTATGTAAAGCCACCTGTACAGTGTGAGCAAATGGTTATCATTCAAATTTAAACCAAAATAAAAGAGGCTATATCTCAAGAATTATTGGTCCTAAATTTCAAAAGTACATCTAAACCTTACAGAGAAACCTCATATGGTAACGCTAGTAAACACGAGTATCCTTAAAGCAAAACAAATTCCTTTCATAAATAAACATCTTTTTCTCTGGATTGGCTTTTGTGGCCACTAACTTTAGGGAAATAACATTGTCTCAGTTTACCTGGGTCTATTCCAGTTTTAAAATGGGAAGTCCCATACACCAGGTAAATCTAGACGGCTAAATTTTCATCACATCAGGGACACAGACTCTAAAATATGTTCAGATCACAAGGTGAATCTCTACAACCGCAGTTGGTAAACACAATATTATGTATCAAAGTATCTAAGCCCCCACCTACATCAAAAACAGGACAATAAAAGTTCTATCTTAAGAGAATATTTTACTAAAACACTAGATAATTTTACTTAGTTCTATCTTAAGAGAATATTTTACTAAAACACTAGATAATTTTACTTTTTAGAATAAGCAAAGCAGTGTTATCAACTATACATTATTTCCTTAATAAGTTCATTTACCAGAATTTCAAAGTTAAGTTTTCATGAACTGCCACAAATTCACTTCTCAGAAACATAAAACCTTACCCAAATTCTTCAAGTTACGAAAAAAAACAAAACAAAAACAAAAAGCTGGGGTCTGTATCCCCATTTTGTACTCATGGTCTGATCTTTCTCCTGCCTCCCAAAAGTTCCTAGCATCTCCAATACTGAGAGAACTGTAAGTGAGTATCTGACTTTACAACAATATTTAGGCTCTAGACGTTTAGATATACTAACAGTACCACAAAAGTAAAATTAATCATTGTTATGCATTTCTGTAATGCAGTCGAACAAAGCTAAAAATATCAACTTAAAATTTAGCAAAATTATCAGGATTGATATCAACTTTGTTAGCTGACTCTGAGATCGTAGCCTCAGTACTGGATCTGCAAATGAGCATGACTTTCTGAGAGACTTGATTAAAATTAAAAGACTTGTATTAAAATTCATAAATATCTCACTGAAATCAAACACCTTTTGTTGTTAAACACAAGTTTACAAGTGCTTTGATATGCATCATTTGATTTACAAGATATATTTGACAGGCAGGATTTCCACTTCACACAAGTGAGTTAATTTTCTGTGCTGCAAACTTCTTTGTCTTGTGTAAACTTCGATAACTGTCTAAACTATTAACCAGTTCTAACAAAGCCAGAATCCAGTCTTTCCCATCCAGCTGGTTCATTCTACTGTATCACAGTATCGACAATGATCAACTTAATGATTTGTGCAGTGACTCAATTATCAACAAATTAACTTGAGGAAGGAGGAATTTCCAGTGAGAGAATCCTTCTGAAACCCAACTAAATGTAAGACCTCTTACAAAGAAATGGGTACTTTTAACATACTTTTAAAACAAAAGGCAAATGAATGGATGGTCTGCTGGACTCTTTTCTTTCCAAGAGATTACATGTAAGAATACACACATTCAGACTTGGAATGCACATTAGACCATTCAGGTATGATCTAAATCAAATCTCTTCTGTTTCTACAGTGAAAGTGAGAAATAGATTTAAGGGACTAGATCTGACAGAGTGCCTGATGAATTATGGACAGATGTTCATGACATTGTACAGGAGACAGGAATCAAGACCATCCCCAAGAAAAAGAAATGCAAAAGAGCAAAATGGCTGCCTGAGGAGGCCTTGCAAATACCTGTGAAAAGAAGAGAAGCAAAAGGCAAAGGAGAAAAGGAAAGATATAAGCATCTGAATGCAGAGTTCCAAAGAATAGCAAAGAGAGATAAGAAAGCCTTCCTCAGTGATCAGTGAAAAGAAAGAGAGGAAAACAATAGAATGGGAAAGACTAGAGAACTCTTGAAGAAAATTTGATACCAAGGGAACATTTCATGCAAAGATGGGCTCAATAAAGGACTTTTTTTTGTAACTCAAGAAATGGTATGGACGTAACAGAAGCAGAAGATATTAAGAAGAGGTGACAAGAATACACAGAAGAACTGTACAAAAGAGCTTCACGACCCAGATCATCACGATGGTGTGATCACTCACCTAGAGCCAGAAATCCTGGAACATGAAGTCAAGTGGGCCTTAGGAAGCATCACTACAAACAAAGATAGTGGAGGAGATAGAATTCCAGTTGAGCTATTTCAAATCCTAAAAAATGATGCTGTGAAAGTGCTGCACTCAGTATGCCAGCAAATTTGGAAAACTCGGCAGTGGCCACATAACTGGAAAAGGTCAGTTTTCATTCCAATCCCAAAGAAAGACAATACCAAAGAATGCTCAAACTACTGCACAATTGCACTCATTTCACACACTGGTAAAGTAATGCTCAAAATTCTCCAAGCCAGGCCTCAATACATGAGCCAAGAACTTCTAGATGTTCAAGCTGGTTTTAGAAAAGGCAGAGGAACCAGAGATCAAATGGCCAACATCCAGTGAATCATTGAAAAAGCAAAAGAGTTCTAGGAAAACATCTATTTCTGCTTTATTGACTATGCCAAAGCCTTTGACTGTGGGGATCACAATAAACTCTGGAAGATTCTAAAAGAGATGGGAATACCAGACCACCTGACCTGCCTCTTGAGAAATCTGTATGCAGATCAGGAAGGAACAGTTAGAACTGGACATGAAACAGCAGAATGGTTCCAAATAGGAAAAGGAGTACGTCAAGGCTGTATATTGTCACCCTGATTATTTAACTTATATGCAGAGTACATCATGAGAAACACTGGGCTGGAGGAAGCACAAGCTGGAATCAAGATTGCCAGGAGAAATATCAATAACCTCAGATATGCAGATGACACCATCCTTATGGCAGAAAGTAAAGAAGAACTAAAGAGCCTCTTGATGAGAGTGAAAGAGGAGAGTGAAAAAGTTGACTTAAAACTCAACATTCAGAAAACGGAAGATCATGTCATCTGGTCCCATCACTTCATGGCAAATAGATGGGGAAACAGTGGAAACAGTGACAGACTTTATTTTGGGGGCTCCAAAATCACTGCAGATGGTGATTGCGGCCATGAAATTAAAATATCCTTCCTCCTTGGAAGAAAAGTTATGACCAACCTAGACAGCACTTTAAAAAGCAGAGACATTACTTCGCCAACAAAGGTCCGTCTAGTCAAGGCTATGGTTTTTCCAGTGGTCATGTATGGATGTGAGAGTTGGACTATAAAGAAAGCTGAGTGCCAAAGAATTGATGTTTTTGAACTGTGGTGTTGGAGAAGATTCTTGAGAGTCCCTTGGACTGCAAGGAGATCCAACCAGTCCATCCCAAAGAGATCAGTCCTGAGTGTTCATTGGAAAGACTGATGTTGAAGCTGAAACTCCAATACTTTGGCCACCTGAAACAAAGAGCTGACTCATTTGAAAAGACCCTGATGTTGGGAAAGATTGAAGGCAGGAGGAGAAGGGGACGACAGAGGAAGAGATGGTTGGATAGCATCACCGACTCAATGGACATGAGTTTGAGTAAACTCCTGAAGCTGGTGATGGACAGGGAGGCCTGGGGTGGTCGCAGAGAGTCGGACATGACTGAGTGACTGAACTGAACTGACACACATTCAAAAGACATACCAATAAAGAAAGAATGCTCTTTAATACTAGGAGACATTTAGGAGTCAATCTTCTCTGAGAAAATATTAATCTAAAATGATTACAGTTTATTTAATAGGTAAAAATAGGCCAAACTATACATGAAATAATTCATTTCTCTAACTGAAATAGACTTTGGAGTTCTACCAAATGGTTTCCATGCAATTCAAGTAACTACTTCCATTCTAAAACATAAAAAAAAGAACCTACTATAACATTATTTAACTATAGAGGAGGATAAATACTGTTAATAATTAGAAAAACAGAGCTACTATTAATAAGTTTAACATTCAGCCCTCTTTGAATAAAATTTCTGTGTTTAAATGTTAAGTAAAAACATGCAACATTTAGTAACAGCAAGAATGGGTAAAGCTTCTTTGGTGATAATATTAAAGATATATTTTATAACTTAAGTACTTTGATTTATCCAGATGTTGCTATTTTAGATTGGAATGATTATTTCACTGACTGAAGAAAACATTACTGACCTAGCTATCTCATTTCATCCAAATTTCCACTTTTACATTAATTTCCAAGTTTACATATGTTGTTCTTTGTTTAAAAGTAAAATAAAATGAAACACATGTCTAAATTAGTACAGACCTAAATGTTAAAAACTTTAACACAATAGATTAAAACAAATTTGATTTTTCCTCCTCTCCTCTGTTTGACACCCTTAAAACAACACTATATTTGTTGATGATTTTTTGGTCTGTCCTATTAAAATTCATAAATATTTCAAAAGATATATGGAAAAAACTAAATTTTAAAGAATAAAGTAAATACAGACTCTACATGTTGGCTGATAATGTTAAATATGGTACGTGAATCTTCATAGTTCTTGTCATCTCATGGCAAAATACATATATATGTAAAATTCATTTACACATATAATTTGCTATAATAAAAGCACAAGTCCGTTCCTTTTTCACCAAAATGTGCTAAAACTGTAAAATACATTTTGTTTGTCCACTACTAAAACCACAGATAAGTAATTCTCTGGTGATCCAGTGGTTAGACTCCACGATCTCTCACTGCCAAGGGTCCAGGTTCAGTCCCTGATAGGGGAACCAAGATCCCTTAAGTGAAACAGTTCACAGCAAAACCAAACAAACAAAAAGCAATCCACACATATATGCCACTAAAAAGTATGGTCTCTATATAAATTACACATACTTAGCTATCGGGTTTAAAACAAAAAAGAATTTTCTTCTAAACATTGATTCTCCAAATATTAAAGATAATAATCTGATGATTCAATAGAATGGATATAAATATATTTAAATTTAAAACTAAATTTTAAAAATTAAATTCATCACAATCTTAGCTTGAGAAAGTAATCTGTATTTTAAAATACAGTGTAACTCAATTAAAAAATGGCCAGACCTGAACTTCCAAAAAATATATATAGATGGCCAACAGGCACAAGAAAAGATGTTTAACATCACTAATCATCAGGGAAATGCAAATTAAAACTACAGTGAAACATCACTTCACACCTGTCAAAAGGGCTATCATCAAAAAGACCAAAAATAACAAATGTTGGAGAGGATGTGAAGAAAAAGGAACCTTTGTACACTGTTAATGTGAATGTAAATTGGTGTAGCCACTGTGGAAAACAGCAGAGGTTCCTCAAAAAACTAGCAATTTCCTTCAGGGGTATACATTCAAAAAAAAATGAAAATGCTAATTCAAAAAAATAAATGCATCCCAAGGTTCAAAGCAGCATTATTTATAACAGCCAAGATATGGATGCAACCCAAGTGTCCAACAATAGACGAATGGGTAACAAAGACATGGTGTGTGTGTGTATATATATACACATACAAAGACATACACACACACACACACACACAGTGGAATGATATTCAGCTATACAAAAGAATGCATTTTTTTTCTATCTGCAACAACATGGATAGACTTGAGTGATATTACTAAGTAAAATAAGTCAGAGAAAGATAAATACTATGTATGTTATTAATTATATAAGGATAAATACTATGTATGTTATTAGTTATATAAGGAATCTAAAAAATTAATGAATGTAACAAAAAAGAAACAGACTCACAGATATAGAAAACTAGTGGTTACCTGTGGGAAGAGGGGTGGGGGGAGGGGGATGAGCAAGACTGAGGCAGGGAGTTAAGTACAAGCTACTATGTATAAAATAAATAAGCTACAAGGGAATAATGCACACCATGTGGAATATAGACAGTATTTTATAAGAGCTTTAAAATGGAGTATAATCTAAAGAAACTGTGAAGCACTGCTTTGTCACTTGAAACTAAGAATAATATAAATCAACTATAACCCAATTAGGGGCTTCCTAGGTGGCACTAGTGGTAAAGAAGCCACCTGCTAATGCAGGAGACATTAAAAGATACGAGTTCAATCCCTGGGTCAGGAAAATCCCTTGAAGGAGGTCATGGCAACTCACTCCAGTATTCTTGCCTGGAGAATCCCATGGACAGAGAAGCCTGACAGGCTACAGTCCATAGGGTCACAAACAGTCAGACACAACTGAAGTGACTTAGCATGCATGCACACCCCCAATTAAACAAACACACTGTAATGTAACTTTTAATTATATACCACTTAATACATATCATTTAATTCCTTCCTGGAGAAGGAAATGGCAACCCACTCCAGTACTCTTGCCTGGAAAATACTATGGACAGAGGAGCCTGATAGGCTACATACAGTCCATGGGTTCAGATCGCAAAGAGTCGCACACAACTGAGCAACTTCATATTAATACAACTTTTAATACTAAGTGGGTAAAGAATCTGCCTACAGAGCAGAAGACACAGGTTCAATCCCTGGGTTGGAAAGATCCCCTGGAGGGGGAAATGGCAACTCACTCTAACGTTCTTGTGGCTTCCCTGGTGGCTCAGAATAATAAAGAATTATTACTGGTAAAGAATCTGTAATTTGCTATTGGTAAAGAATTACCAATTATTAATGGTAAAAAACTTGCACCGCAGGAGACCCGGAGTTTGATTACTGGGTCGGGAAGATCCCCTGGAGAAGGGCATGGCATCTCACTCCAGTATTCTTGCCTGGAGAATTCCAGAGACAGAGGGGCCTGGCGGGCTACAGTCCAGGGGGTCTCAAGGAGTGGGACATGATTGGGCAAGTAACACTATCACTTTCTAGATTAATAACCCAATACTTCAAACATACACTAAATTTGAACAATTAATGTTTCAAACATGGAAAACTACACATATTCAAATTCAAAACATACATACTTCTTGATGAAACGAGATATAAGAATATAATCACATACTTCTCACAAAAAAAAAATAGTATGCTTTGATTTACATGACATCTGCAATAACGAAATATTATACAGCAAATAATTAAGTTTCCTCTGTAGCATGGAACAAAAAGAAATCTACAATAATCATTAGAAAAAAAGTCTCAATTATCCAAAAATAATTTATCCAACAATTACAATTCAAGAGCAGTGGGATGAGAAAATGAAAAAGGTAAGAGCTGAAAGAATATCTAAATAGTTAAAATAAATGTCACAAAGGCCACGATTCATGAGGATACTCTTCTTACATATATGTTTCTACACTTGGCATAATTCCAGTTAATATCAAAAATCTTAAAGGGTAAGAAACCACAATTACAAGGGAAGGGAGTGGCAAGAGGTATGAACAACTGCAGCTGCCCTAGCTCATCGAAATTATAACACCATAATGACAAATCTAGATGGAAAAACATGAATTTTGTTAAATATGCTCAGTCATGAAATTAAGAGACACTTGCTCCTTGGAAGAAAATGACAAGCCTAGGCAGCATATTAAAAAGCAGAAAAAAATAAAAAAATAAAAAGCAGAGACATCACTTTGCTGACAAAGGTCCCCACAGTCAAAGCTATGGTTTTTCCAGTAGTCATGTACGGATGTGGGAGCTGGACCATAAAGAAGGCTGAGTGCCAAAGAATGGACACTTTTGGATTGTGGTGCTGGAGAAGACTCTTGAGAGTCCCTTGGACAGCAAGGAGATCAAACCAGTCAATCCTAAAGGAAATCAACCCTGAATATTCATTGGAAGGACTGATGCTTCAAAGTATTGAAGCTCCGAAGTATTGAAGCTGATGTGAAGAGCCGACTGATTGGAAAAGACCCTGATGCTGGGAAAGACTGAAGGCAGGAGGAGAAGGGGGCCACAGGATGAGATTGTTGGATGACATCACTGACTCAGAGAGTTTGGGCAAGCTCCGGGAGACAGTGAAGGACAGAGAAGCCTGGCATGCTGCAGTCCATAGGGCCTCAAAGAGTCAACTCAACTCAGTGACTGAACAACAACAACAATCCTCAGTCAAAAGGTTATCTTCAATAAAATCTTGGTCCTTAAAACCGTATGCTTCCATTATTCAAAAAAACCACTTACCTAGAAATACATTGTGATGACACTTTGCATAAGATCACTGTATTTGCTTCAGTAAACAATGAAATTATTAGTTTTCTGATGCAGTTAAAAAATTGAAAATATCAACATACATCACTGCATTAAAACATACCCTATATGCTTCCTTAAAAGGTATACCTTAAAAGGTATATATATTCCTTAAAAGGTATACCTCTCAGAAGACAACATAATAAAAGGCAGAAAGGATAGTTATTCTTATATTTGTAAAAGCTATCAACAGATGTTAACATTTTTAACCTAAACCCCCCCTAGAGTCCTGAACTCCACAAAAAACCTACCACCATCATGACTACACTCTCATATTTCCCTTTATTCACTCCATTTATTCTCTATAAATGTTATGAAGGGGAGTAAGGGGAATGGGAGAGGAGGAAATAGAAGACTTTTCGTAGCCACTGTCAGTAATTGTCAACAACATAATCTCAGTTTCGGTTAATGGGAAAGGGACTGTTCAATTAGATTATGTTTAAACTAAAAGCCTATTCATTATTCCTCACATAATCTTTAAAAACAAAAACAAAAAACACATCTGGCTTGCTATAGAAGAAAAAAGTAGCCTTTATGACAGGAAATGCATTGCCAAAAATATACTGCTTTCTCTTATTTTAGTTATAAAAATTGCTGCAACAAGGGAAGCAAATTGGACATATGTAATTAAAAAAACCACTAGGAATGACTCACTTGAAATAATGCTGTTTCCCAAAATGTGCTCCCTGATATGCCAGTCCCTGAAGAGAAGGCTCTATAGTCCAGTAAGTTTGGAAAGCTCTTCTGGTTGGGAGGTTCACCACACACTATTAAACGCTATAAAGGCTGTGAGAAGACTCAAAATAAATAAACATTTCGCCCAGCATAAGACAAACTGTTTTGATTTCAAAATCTGTTTTTCTTATTTACCTGTTTTCTTTTAGTGTGCCTATCAACATCCCAAGATATTAAAAATTCCACCGAATACTTTATAGTATACAGTATGTGCTTAGTCGCTCAGTTGTGTATGACTCTTCGCAACCCTTTGGACTGGAGCCCGCGAGGCTACCTGTCCATGGGATTCTCCAGGCAAGAACACTGGAGTGCACTGTCATTTCCTTCTCCAGGGGATAGTATATATTATAGTTAACTCATGCTAAATAGAGAAGATATTATAGATGCTTCTAGCAAGTATCATCATCAAGCCAGAAAAAAGAAATACAAACAAGAGGATAGTTACTACAGTAAAAACAACAACAACAAAAAAATGTGGAAATGAGAGCAGAAGAAGCTACTGGTTCAATTCTGGTGAATTAAAAAAAAAAAAGTCGAGCTCACCACGGCAATCCAAGCATCTAACAAAAATAAATGTGCCACAAGGGGGAGCTATTCCCCATCATATCTAGTATATCCTTCCAAAGTAAAACATGTACCAGGTAATAACATTTAATCAATATTTTATTTCAAAAATATCCTTATAACTAAAATAAGAATAAAACTGTTATTATTTATTATTTAAATTAGTACAATAAAGGAAAAAGTCTCCGTTCTCAATTCAAACATCTGATACCTGCCACCTACTGCAGCAGATCAGGTCAAACACTTAAGCTGTACATGTCAAGCACAACTGGTCATAATGAAAAGTCAGTACAAACGAAGGCAATGGTCAAAGATGCCATGCTGAATCATTTTCATTGGCCTAGCACGATGAATGAATGACCCCAGATGAATTCAATAACTGTTAGTTTTCTCCCCTCATTTTGCAGAGCCAAGGCTAAGATTCAAACCAGATTTAATAACTGTTGACTTCTAGATGTCCAAGCTGGTTTTAGGAGAGGCAGAGGAACCAGAGATCAAATTGCCAACATCTGCTGGATCATCAAAAAACCAAGAGAGTTCCAGAAGAACATCTATTTCTGCTTTATCAACTATGCCAAAGCCTTTGACTCTGTGGATCACAATAAATTGTGGAAAATTCTGAAAGAGATGGGAATACCAGACCACCTGACGTGCCTCTTGAGACACCTGTATGCAGGTCAGGAAGCAACAGTTAGAACTGGATATGGAACAACACATTGGTTCCAAATAGGAAAAGGAGTACGTCAAGGCTGTATATTGTCCCCTGTATATTTAACTTCTATGCAGAGTACATCATGAGAAACGCTGGGCTGGAAGAAGCACAAGCTGGAATCAAGATTGCCAGGAGAAATATCAATAACCTCAGATATGCAGATGATACCACCCTTATGGCAGAAAGTGAAGAAGAACTAAAGTGAAAAGAGGAGAGTGAAAAAGTTGGCTTAAAGCTCAACATTCAGAAAACTAAGATCAGGTCATCCAGTCCCATCACTTCATGGCAAATAGATGGGGTAACAGTGGAAACAGTGACAGACTTTATTTTGGGGGCTCCAAAATCACTGCAGATGGTGACTGCAGCCATGAAATTAAAAGATGCTTGTTCCTTGGAAGAAAAGTTATGACCAACCTAGATAGCATATTAAAAAGCAGAGACATTACTTTGCCAACAAAGGTCTGTCTACTCAAGCTATGGTTTTTCCAGTAGTCATATATGGATGTGAGAGTTGGACTATAAAGAAGCTGAGTGCTGAAGAATTAATGCTTTGGACTGTGGTGTTGGAGATGACTCTTGAGAGTCCCTTGGACTGCAAAGAGATCCATCCAGCCCATTCTAAAGGAAATCGGTCATGAGTGTTCACTGGAAGGACTGATGCTGAAGCTGAAATTCCAATACGTCGGCCACCTGATGCGAAGAGCCGACTCATTTGAAAAGACCCTGATGCTGTGAAAGATTGAAGGCGAGAGGAGAAGGGGATGATATGAGATGGTTGGATGGCATCACTGACTCAATGGACATGAGTTTGAGTAAACTCCAGGAGCTGGTGATGGACAAGGAAGCCTGGTGTGCTACAGTCCATGGGGTTGCAAAGAGTTGGACATGACTGAGCAACTGAACTGAACTCGCTATTAAAATATTGGTAGATTTAATCATGAGTTAACACTTGCTGTAAGTTATTTGTCTGCAGTAACTCAGAACCAGGTTTCAGTCAGTTCAGTTCAGTTCAGTCACTCAGTCACGTCCAACTCTCTACGACCCCATGAATTACAGCACGCCAGGCCTCCCTGTCCATCACCATCTTCCGGAGTTCACTCAAACTCACATCCATTGAGTCGGTGATGCCATCCAGCCATCTCATCCTCTGTCGTCCTCTTCTCCTCCTGCCCAGAACCAGGTTTGAGGGAGGGAAAAAGGTGACTGGAGGATAACTGCCCCAGTTTTCATATTCTCACAGTAGCAAGTTCTTACTACAGCATTTGGAATGCACACTGATTAAATACTATGTGTCAAGACAGAAATCTCAATTATTCCTTGACAGATAAAAATATTGTCTTACTTGCCTTTCTGTTCTCCTACCATGAAAGACAAGAGAATGATAAATGCCCAAATGACTATTTGAACAAAATAGAGATGGTAGACCAAGACAGATGTGAAACAGTGAAAGTGTTAGCCACTCAGTTGTGTCTCACTCTTTGTGACCCCACAGACTGTAGCCCTCCAGGCTCCTCACCGTTGAATTCTCCAGTCAAGAATATTGGAGTAGGCAGCCATTCCCTTCTTTAGGGGATCTTTTTGACCCAGGCATCAAACCCGGGTCCTCCTGCATTGCAGGCAGATTCTCTACTGCCTGAGACACAAGGGAAGCCCGAGAGAGATGTGGATGACTGCACATGGCCAAAATCTCTTCCCAAGCATGTAACTCACTTCTGAGCAACGTGACTGTGCCACTCCCACTATCAAGAAGGGAATCTGGGTTTGGCCTCATGACTTCCTTTGGCCAGTGAGACATTAAAGCAAACACAAAACAAGCAGAGACTCACTCTTTCTGCTCTATAAATTCTGCAGCTAACACCATGGGTACAAGCCCAAGTTAACTTGCAAGAAGATGAGAAAAACGCGATCATTACCCCAACTGACACTGCATCAAACCATCAGACATATAAGCAAGATCTCCTAAGAACAACTGATCTGAAAACCACAAGACATGAATGAAGCTATCCAGCCACCAGTCAAGCTGACAGAGACTTTCCAGAGAGGCCAACAAATTGTGAGGAATACCTTTAAGCCACTTAGTTTTGAGGCTTTTTGATTTGATCTGTGGCAAAATATCTGATATAGATAGGTTACAAGCTTTCCCAAAAAATCCATTTTTATTCTCAAACAGAATTTTATCAGAAGGTTTGACTGATATTATATCACTAACCTCAGAGTCACAACATCAGAAAAATGACATAACCTATAAGACAATACATAATTCTACCATATTTTCAAATTTTTCAGGCAATCTGCAGGGATATAGATGAAGATGAAAAACAGAATTATACAAGTAAAAAGAATTCCAAAATCATTGACCAAAGAACAGGATGTCTTGTGCCTTGATCTGTTTTGGCAGTGCCGTGTATCTGTGTGTGTACACAGATATACACTGATACATACACCAAAAAAATCTTTAAATTAACATGATTCAAGGATAAAGGCTAAACAGATATAAAAATGAAGTTCTGTGAAAACTACAGAGTAATATTACAAAGATAAACCTTATCACTATAAAGATCATAGAAATAGCTACATCTTACTTATATTGTCATCGTTTAGTGTCTACAGATATAGGGCAAATGATTTTGGCTGCTCTGATTTTCATTAAACAAATATTCAGAAAACTAGTCTGCAGAAAACAACTTCCTCAGTCTTCTAAGCTCTTAAAAAAACAAAGAATCTGGTTTGGAGAAACATCAAATGAGCAGCTCAGGAAAGCTTTTCGCTAGATACTCTTTCTGACACCACGGGAATGGCTGGATCTGGAGGACCATGGGGTAAAGGCACACAGACCTTGCACAGGCAATTTCCTGCCACCACATCGAAAGCTAAAGAGGGAAAAGCAGTCCCTGTAGCTGGCGAATCACACAGATACAGGGCCAGAGACACAACCGGTAACAAAGGATGCAGCTGTATGTGGTATCCAAGAACTCTAACAGGTAATGGCAATCAGGGTAGGTGGCTCTACAAGGACTTCAGACTCACTACCTAGTCACACACCGGCCTGATTAACAAGTCCCAGCAAAATATTGTATTTAACAACAGAAGTATGGTTTCGTGTTGTATGTATTACACAAGTTAGGATGAAAATGCTTATCATTTAATAAATCTCAAGTAATAAAAATTAATACTTCCTAACCTTAAAATCTATCTTAAAAGCAAATAAACGTATTGTGACATTTAAAAGATGACTGAAATAACTTGCACTATATGGCAATAGAAAGTTTATGATACAGTGGAAACAAATTACACTGGAAGCCAAAAGGTCTACCATAAAACCTAGCGCTTAGCAGACATAAAATAAATGAAAAACAAATCAATGATCTAATACCAAAGGTTTCTGAGCAATTATTTCTTCTCTGTCCTCATTGCTAAAATTAAATGGTAACGGAGATTAAATGGGTTATTACATATAAAGCACTTAAAACAGTTCCTGGTAGCCAACAGGCAGTACTCAATAAATAGCAGACACTAGTACTAGATGCCAGTCTACTAACCATTCTGAAATTTATAAAATGACAGAGCAAGTGCCCAATGCTCTACAGCTCCCTTTCAGCTCCAAAAAATATTTAAATTCGAATTCTCCCACAGTTAGTAGCCCCCCCAACACACACATATTAAAATGTTAAATACAAGCACATTATCCAGACTTCAATATATGACAGAATACACACCAAACATACTGTTTGGGGTGGGGAGGTGGGTATGTGTGGGTGTGGCTGAATGTCCAGACTATCATTTAAAGTGGAAACTATAACTTGAACAGATATTAAACAAACACAAAAAAAGATACACACTCAAAATAAGGAAAAAGGTCCTCCTGGGTGAAGGTTAAGGAGACAGTGTTCTACTTCTGGCACTGCTGCCAACCGTAAAACCTGAAATGACTCCTGTCTGTGCTTGTTTAAGTTGACAAAGATTGGGACAGAGGATCACTAAGATCTCTCTGAAACTTTCTTCACTTTCTTTCCTCTTTTCAAACCAGAATATCAATTATTACTTAGAATACCAGAAACTTTAGCACAGATAAACATGAAAATTGCTGATCTTCGGCCTAAGCAGTCTCTGATCTGAGAATGAATAATAATGCACCAGCCTTCAGATGGGCCTACATTCACTTCTAAAAGCCAGTGGACTGGATTGTGACTCTGCTTTCTAAAATAATGTATATTCAGGAATTCTCTGGCAGTCCAATGCTTAGCATTCCATTCTTTCACTGTTCAGTCCTAGTCAGGGAACTAAGATCCCACAAGTTGCATGATGCAGCCAAAATAAATAAATTAATTTAAAATAATGTATATTCTACAATGAGAAGGGTAGGAAATAGAAATTAGCTCAATATATGCACTGATATGCTAATATTCTCACATAATCACATATTTAACTAATGATTCCTTTGTACCACAATATATTGAATACCCAACATTTATTTAGCACCTTCCATACGATGAATCCAATGCTAAGCACTTTTAAAGCACTATTTCATAAAGCAAGAAGACAATTTTAAGTGATGTTCAGGCAATAGAACTATTGTATGGACTGGAATAATAAATAGGTAAATTCATTTAACTCCCAAAATAAATCCAAGGAATAAAGGACAACAGAATCTTAATTATTTCACTATCTTTAAGAAAAGACAGACAAATAGAAGCTGAAATTTAAACTCTAGTGTTCACATCAAGAGAGTAATTTATTTTTAATATCCCCGAGAGGTTTCATTATATCCTTACCTTTTTTTATTGCAACCCTGTAAGAAAATGATGATCAAAGAACATAATAAACTTGTCTAAAACATATAATTTAAAGTTTAAAAAAAAACACACAACTAAAACCTCTTACCTGAGCATGAAAATTGGACATAGTCGTTGTCTCTATATCCTTCTTTCCCAATATCTCCATTTTCACTGGTGAATTGGGAAAATTAAATGAAAAGTAGTCTAAAAAATCAGGTAAATAAGTAGCTGCCCCATGAACAATACCCATTACATAGAAAGCTGCAGAGTTCTCATTTTCACTGAACACCAGATCCACAAACTCTTCTGCAAACCTCTCCATCTCCACAGGAGACAGATGGGAGAGTTCATTGCTGTAGGCATGGATAACTGATGCACCTCCGTTAGGCTGGTGCTCAATATGAATGAGCTGTTTGAACTGCAAAGTGTCCAGCCTTCTGAGGTTGTTCTGAACCCGTGGCTCCTTTAATGAGACAAATGGAAACTCACTGTTTTCTGAAATTTTAGAATCATAACTCTTGGTATCCAAACTCTTTCCACTGTAATCCTTTATGTTATCATTTAGGATACCTCTGGCTTCTTGATCTTCAACATCAGACAGCAATCCTGAGCAGATAGTTTGAATAGATTTGCTATACATTTTTGGACGCTTCCGTTTTTCATTCTCTTTGTGTTTCTTTTTCTTTTTCTTCTTTACCTTCTTAATTTGTAAGTCTTCTACACTTGTTTTTGGTTTCTCCTTCCCACCTGTTGGGAAAAATTTTATTTGAAAGTACTCATTTTAGTTTCTTTAAATATCATGCTTCAGGAACTGTTTTATAACAAATAAGCAAAGTTTACACAAAATGAAGTTTATATTTGGGACTTGTTTTACGCAGTATTGATAATGATAATTTAGTCAGACTCTTTCCCTCTCTCCACACACATAGGCACACATACACAAGGAGGAAGGCTTAAGACAGTTATGCTTACAGTGAGTGGTACCATTCTAACATGAAGTAGATGCTCAATCAGTATTTAATGAAGTAATGAAATTAATGTTTTAGAAATCATAAGTCTTCAAATTTTAAATAAAAAATCAGAAATGGAAAGCTGAACAAAAGCCAATGTGAACAATGAATGCCCTGCATTTAGGACATGAGACATTTTCCATTGATATGTATCTTTTTTACTTTAAGTTCTTAAAAATTACATACAGGTGTCAAGATTTACAAATCAGCAAAGGAGAAAAACACTTGCATAGTATATGAGCAACAAACACAGAAATTCCTTAGCTCTTTACCATACTTCCTTCTCCGTAAACTACTCTTTAATCTAAAACGGGCTATTCTAGATCTACTAGAGTCTACAAAATTCCCAGTGAAAACCCAGCAAGATACCATAAGAGATGACAAAATCAGAATAATTTCTCATGTCCTAAGTACAAATGATATCCATGTACTGGTAAAGAGAAAAATTAAAGAAAAGAAAAAGAAATGGGTCAATAATAAGTTTATATATTAATGAACCTCTGTAACCAAAGGTAAGTAGACACTAGGCTCAAAAATTTAGAAATCCAAAGAATAAAAGATTAATCTACAGTGGCTATACAGCTATAGAATTTAAGTGTACATATTAAATATAATATTATCACAGTATATTTATTTCTAGACAATAAAAAAACACAGAAAAGAACAAATATCCTCACAAGAAAATATTATGGTTCCTAAGACAAAATAAAAAAGTTACTAAGATGACAATTGAGAAAAAAAAAGGATTTACTGTTTCCATCTGTTATTTCACTTTTAAAGATAACCAGTCATGAATTAAATCTTCACCACCTGCTTCTTTATCTAAACTTTTCAATCTTCACATATCTCTAGTATTCTTTTCTGTCTCTGGTGAATGAGATGTCCTGCCTACTTTCCAAAACAAGTCCCTCCCACCAACTCCAAAACTCTTGCTTAAAGTTCTCTCCTCTTCTTTTGACCGTCAAACTTCTCATAAAGAACCACTATATCCACCAACGTCTTATCTTCATTACATGACTATTTCTATCCTTTAAAATTCTGGGTCTGTTTCCAGTCTACTCAAATTTACCATCCCAGATTGTTCAAATATCAAATCCAATGATATTCTCTCAAATCATTTTTCCTGATCTCTCCAAGGTTCTATGTAATTACCCACCTCATCCTTGATTATTTTTAACTTCCATGATACTACTGTGCCTTAGCTTCTGATCTAAAAGCCTCATGACTAACTCTTCTCCTTAATGCTAGAGCCATAACACTAATTCTATAAGTTTTATATATTGTTTTGATCATGTTCATCCCTTGATTCAACTGTTTTCAAGGGTTCTCAATGACTACCAAGTAAAATACAATATCTTCAGTCTGGAATCCAAACTCAGTGTCCTCAAGTACCCCCATGCTCTGGTCAATTACACTACTTACAATTTCTTATGAAACATACCTAATTCTACTTTATCTTTCTACTACTGGTAAAGTTATTTCCTTTCCCCAAAACATCTTTGGCTTGCCCCAGTACTCACTACTGGACTTTCTTACCCATCCTATAAAGACAACTCTTATATTATTTTCATTTTTCTTTGGAACTAAAATATCTTTGCTCTAAATTAATAAACTGTTATTACATATTCTACATATATGAATACATACGATATAGTCATACAAAGTTATTTTTTTCATTCACAGGATATCTGTATAATATATATCCTTTAGGATAATGTATGAGTGAAACAAATAACTTTAATGAATTCATAGTGAAACACTTTTTTCACCAATCACTGAATCCCTCCTGGCATTTCTGGCATCTAGTACATGGCTATATGTGAACATTTAACGAATCCATGAATACAAAGATTTCTCTCACCAACAGACTACCTGACGTTTACAGGCTTATCCCCTGTTTCCAGTTCAGTCAGTTTTTCACCATATCCTAACCTTGAAACAAAAAGCATAAAAATTCTCTCAAGTTCACAGCAATTCTTAAAAATGGAAAGTTTAATGTTAATAATTAACCATCTCTTCTGAAAATTCATGAGTATGAAATGAAGGCCAAACTGGTATCACTGTGAAAAGCAAAATGAAAAATATGATAACATTACTGATTGCACAAGTTTGCAAATTCATAAAATGCAAAGTGTTAATTTTCTCAAGAGTCTACATGTAAGTAAGTTAAGAATATACTAACAAATTCATACTTGCTACCCAGGTATAAATGATCAAAACATCAGATTCAGTTAATATCATAGGAACAAAATTAGTAATAAAAAGTTAAAATAGGGAGTTAATCAAAATGAAAGATAAAAAGAAGTTTATATATGTAAGTGAAATCCAAATGAGTCAAGGAAAAAAGACAGTAGTGAATTAGAAAAGAACTTAGAAAAAATAAAATCAATAATGAAAAAAAACAGAACTTAAAACAGTTTAATTGTTCTAGGTATAATTAATAACTAAACTGGAAATAAATGTAAAATTGCACAAATTAAATAGCTTGCCAATATGAGCAGAATTTCATTTGAATGAAAATATATTACATTTATACCTAATACATTTTTTAAAAGACAGAAAATATTCAGAATACATGTTATATTAAAATAAAACAGGTATAATAGTTCATTTCTGTTGTAGTATGATAGTCAGAAACTGAGAAACACTAGCTAATAACAAATTAGTCAAAAGATTATTATATTGAAAATCAAATAATTCAACTTACATGACAAATTATAATTAAATATTAAAGTGAGCACCATGAGCAGAAGAGAGTTAACACAAAATGCCTGAGACAGCTATCCTTGGAAAGGCCTGCTTGCAAGGTTGGCCCTTGGTTGGCACCTGAGAACTTGTATTTTGGTAAGATTAAAACTGTTCTCTGATAAAAGTGGCTCATTGTTTCTGCAAATAATATGGTTTACATTGAACACCTGTTTTCCTTCTGGGAGCCTTCGATTTTGCTACAACTAGACAGGGGGTGCCTACGTGACCAGTTCCCAACAGAAACCTTAATTACTGAGTTTCTAATGAGCTTCCAGGTAGACAACATTTCATATACGTTGTCACAATTCACTGCTGGAAGAACTAAGTGCATCCTGTGACTCCATTACGAGAGGACTCTTGGAAGCTTGCGCCTCGCTTCCTCCAGAATTTGCAACACGTGCCTTTTGTCCTTACTGATTGTACTTTGTATCCTCTACCATAATAAGTCATAGCCATGAGTACAAATTTATGCTGAGTCCTATGAGTCTTCCTAGCAAATCATCAAATCTGGGGGTAGTCTTTGGGACCCCTCCCCTCCAATGGATACAGATAAAATGCATTCTTTACGTTTAAAACAAATCAAACACTAGCCTTTACTAGATAGCTTTTGAAGTTTTATATAATCATGCATTTCCTGTCTTGGAACGATGCATGAAATGCAACAGATACATATGTAGGAAATTTTTAAATACTTAAGGCAGAAGACTACTTTGAATATTAATGTTCTTCTCTTATACTAAAAGGTATTTAAAGTACATATTTACTCTAAATTCATAATTCTTCGAACAGAGCCCAATACATCTGAACTGTAGTGTTTTATTAGAGGAGCCTGGTAAATACCCGTAACAGAAAGAACTGCTAAGTAATTTGGATCCTCAAAAAGTATAGAAGTGTAGTTGATGGGAGACCCTCCCCTTGAAGATCCATAGACATATGAACAGTAGATCTCAAACACTTATACCCCAGCCCCTCTCCACATGCACATATAGCCAAACAGAGAATCAGACACAAAGAGAAACGGAGATATACACACAGTCAGAAGAGACACTCTGACAGAGACAGGAAAAAAATCACAAACACAGATAAAAAAGAAAAACCAGTATGTGTTACTAATGGCAAGTTATTTTTAAAAAATCTTTAAAACTTACAAAATCACTAGAATTAATTCCCACTCCTAACCTTAGTATATTTTTAATTTTAATAAAGGTTGCCAGAAACACTGGATCTGATTTCATATTTAATATAGAAAGTAATAGGGGCTTTTCTGGTGGCTCAGAGGTTAAAGCGTCTGCCTCCAGTGCGGGAGACCTGGGTTCGATCCCTGGGTCGGGAAGACGCCCTGGAGGAGGAAATGGTAACCCACTCCAGTATTCTTGCCTGGAGAATCCCATGGACAGAGAACCCTGGTAGGCTACAGTCCACAGAGTCGCAGAGAGTCGGACACGACTGAGCAACTTCACTATGGGAAGTAATATACATAATTTCATGATCATACACAGAAACAAAGTAGTAATCAGCTTAGCTATTTTCAGCCTGTGGTCTCTGGGAATGACTTTCCTTTTATGCACAGCAATATTTTCACTCTTCCTTTCAAGAATTACCTACCCATGACCTTTAGTACACTACCAATAACCTTGAACATAGGCTTCTTTTAATGCTCTTTTCACCTGCTCACCATCAAGCTCCTTGATATGCTATAATAACAAAATTTACTCTCAAAAGTAATATACTGGTAACATCCATGTTCTTATACCTTTATCAATAAAGAACATAAAATGACTGGAACATTTAAGTATATTCAGAAAAAGTAATTGGTAGACATTATAAATTTTAAAAATGTGCTAAATAAGCTTGTTTCAAATTTATTTGTTCCTTTAAACTGTTTCTAATAAAGCAAACTCCTATTTTATCAGTGAAATACATTTGTAAGATTTCTCCATTAATAATACCTTTCTGCTATGTATGTAATCAGTATATACCTCTAGTCATACTCAATGCAGTTTTAATAAAAATCTGGAGGAAATAAGACTGGTGTGGAGAAAGAGTTCGCATCTATTTCAGATATTCAAGGGTCATCACCCACTCCATGCCTGTGTCTGCCCTAAGTTACAATGTTAGCATCATCAGAAGGTGAAACTTACAAAGAGAAGAAAAGTTTAAAACCATAAAATGGGCATAAGGCAGTAAAGAATAGCATACTTACTCTCCCAACCTAACTGATTTTCTTGTTGCTTCAGGACACCAATAACAAAGGATGCCTTTCCCTGATCATAACGCTCACTTGGCAAATGGCTGGCCACACAAGCAGGACAAACTGTGCTGAAAATAACAACAGCTAATACTTACTCACTGCTTACCATGGGACAGGCACAATCTCACAAGTTAATCATGTTTTTATTCATTTAATTATCTACATACTACCCGTGGCTCAGCTGGTAAAGAATCCACCTGCAGTTTGGGAAACCTGGGTTCGATCCCTGGGTTGGGAAGATCCCCTGGAGAAGGGAACGGCTACCCACTCCAGCATTCTGGCCTGGAGAATTCCATGGACTGTATAGACCATGGGGTCGCAGAGTCAGACACAACTGAGCGACTTTCACTTTCACTTTTTTTTACCCTCCGAGGAGAGAGAAGTTTTCTCATTGTTTTTAATCACAAGAGCTCATCTTTTGTACATGTAAACAAGAAAGATTCATATCTACTTATTGAATATCTGTGGACTAGGCATTGTACTTGGTACTTCCCCTATACTTAACGTCATTTAATCTCCACAACCCTGAAAGGCAGTAATTATTGTTTACCTCCATTTCACAGTAAGTATGTTTTCCTATGCCATCCCAGAGATCAATTTATTTCCAAATCTCTTTTATTCCCCTCTATCATCACTAGGTTTCAGTTTAGCTTAATTATCTCTTAAGCTTTTCATTTATTTCAAAATCAAGGTTACCACTGTATATTACTAGAAAAATCTCCACTTTTTAGGTTATTTAAAATTCTTTCTTGCATATGTAATTTCGAGGTTCACATATTTCACATTAATGGTATGCAAGGAATTTAACATTCTACCAAGTCACAGGAATTTACAACACTGACACTCAAACGAATAATGAAATGACTATGTGACTAAAGCAGTTTTAAAAATGACTAAACCAATATGGAAAGGAAAAGAAAACTTTTCAAGTGTTAATCATAAGCTGCTGTACAGCACTAGTGTGATTATATTCAATTCCTGCCTCAGAGGCTTACAATCTATTTGGACAACACATATCAAACACACTGGCAAAGAAACAAAACGAAAGGACCACGAGCATTAACCAAGTAGTCACCAACTTTGGCTCTCTCATGTTTCTTCAGGATCTAAAGAATTTTCTAGAAAATAAAGTTCTGACAAGTAGAAAATAAGAGCTTAGCCAAAGTGCACCAAAGAGCATGTGGAAACAGGACAAAGAGTTAAATGAAACCATAGAATCTAAAAGTCTGTGTACCTTAAATTATGTAATTAACCAGCTATTTCATTGCACCTACAGTGCTATGGACTTCTCTCCCATATGTAGACAGGAAGGCTTATGCACATGTAAATTCAATATGAAATTAATAAAAGTCAACATGTTATGATCAACAAATTGTTGACTTGATGAGGCAGTTAATGAATTTGCTAGCTATCAAGCAAGCAAATGCCATTGATTCTTCTTACCTTCCTATCTGAGTGAATTTAAAACTATCTATCACAAATTCTCTCTCAAAGAGTTCATATTTATTGATAAGATCTATATTATTATCTAACCATCCACCCCCACATAATAAATAATTTAAACAGTTATAATGAGAAAAAAATAGGAAACAAAAAGAGGATATTCTTTAGCATGCAAGAAACAGACAGTAAAACAGGAAAACTTGTTATTTAGCTCAGAGTAAAATGCTCCCTCTAAACTATGCACAGTGATTATCATCAAATACTGGTAAGATCACTGCCTCTGCCATACCTCTCTATCATGGTAAAAACTGCTTTAGTCTCTTCTTTTCGATTATCCATAAACCAGTAATGTAAACACAGAATTATATAACCTATTTTTAAATGATTCAAGGAACCTAATAATCACCTTTACTACTTCCAATAACTCACTAAATATACTAAAGACATATTACTATATAGATTAGAGAAGTCCACTATTAACTTTTCATATCTTGACCACAAATGTTTATTCTCAGTAAAATTCAGCACCAAGTAACATTTCTTATTTTAATCACTAAGCCAATAAGTATACTTAACAATGTTAACATCGTACAGCTGAAATCACTTAATATAAACTTACTTTTCAGCAAAATCTTTACTTCTCCATTTTCTTTCTTGATCTCATTCATTACTTTATGCTTCTTTTTCTCTCTCTCCTTTTCTTTATCTCTCTCTTTAATTTTGTCTTTGATTTTATCTAAAAGACAAAATAAATACTTCAAAACATTTTACAATTTTATTTCTTTCATGAACTACAGTCCGATTTCTCAAGTTACAATACACCAAGGAAATCAGAAAGAAAAAAAGATGTAATTGTTGTTCTAAGTTTTTAGGAAGTATTTTTAAATTTCCTCTCATATATTAAACACTGGAATATACACATCATAAGCTGTCAAAATGTATCATTACAAATTTTATTCTACAGATTATTCTTCACCCACTTCATTTCCAACAAAACATCAGCCTAACTTCAAATCACTTAAAATAATTGGCTAACTTTGATCACAAGAGTAAACTACAGTGGAAAAAGGGCTAGTTTTGAAGTTGGGCATATTGGTTAACATAACACTGGAAGAAATACTCATTCTCAATGGCCTAATGTATAAAATAATGAAATGGATGATAAATTTTCATAAGTTACACCCGGGCTAAATGAAGGAAGATATAAAAAAACTACCAAGAGTCTGATATATATATATATAATATATACATATATACGTGTATATATATACATATATGTGTGTACATATACATGTACATATACATACATATATATATATATATATATATATATGAGACTAGATGTTAAGTTTCCTTACCCTTGTATCTTTTAAAAAAGACATGACTGACTTGGCTAACTAGTGATACTATGATATTAAAATAAAGCATATACGAACTCAAAGAATCATTGGTTCACATTCTAAAATTCAAACTTTGTTTCTGCAAAATTATTTGATGTCCTTTTAATTCTTGTTTGTTCAATCAAGCTCCTATGCACTCAGCAACAACAATGTAGAGGAGAACTTTAAAATAGTGATGAAGTCCTTGCCCTCAAAAAGCTCACTACGATTACAAAGTTATGACATAAAACTTCACACAAAACTGCAAAATATCCTGTAACAGCCAAGATTATACACCACATATGCCAATGACATAATTTCCTCAAATCCCTTCATACTTCTCTTTCTACAAATACTGGTCCAAATTCAGGTATTAATCATCTAATGTTTATTTAAATTACTGTCTAGATCAGTTTTGTCAAATAGAAATATAAGGGTTACCACATAAGTAAATCTACATTTTAGCAGTCATTAGAAACAAAACGAAACTAGTAAAATTAATTTTAATAATATATTTTTCAACAGGGAACCAACACTAAAAAAATGTTATTGAGATATTTCACATTCTTTTACTCATAATAAGATTACAAAATTCAGTCTACAGTTTACACTTATGGCACATCTCAATACAAAGTAGCCCAACTTTAACTGTTCAATAGCTATGTGAGACCAGGGGCTACTGTACTGAACCACTCTCTGGACTACTAAAACAGATAATTTCTAAAAAACATTAAATCTATGTACTTAACAAATATTTTGAAATGTATTAATTTTAAAAATACAGATTTGAGGACTTTCCTGGTGGCTTATTGGTAAAGAATCCACTTGTCAATTCAGGAGATACAAGTTTGATCCCTCATCTGGGAAGATCCCACACGCCACGGGGCACCTAAGCCCAAGTGCCACAACTATCAAGCCTCTGCTCGAGAGTCTGGGAGTGCAACTGCTGCGCCCTGTGCACCCTAGGGCCCGCGCTCTTTAGCAAGAGAAGCCATGGCAATTAGAAGCCTGTGTGCTGCAACTACAGAGAGCCCGCACACAGAAACAAAGACCAAACATGGCCAAGAATGAATAAGTAAAACTACTTTTTAAAAAGAATCAATGTCTTTTCCAATGAGTCGGCTCTTTGCATCAGGTGGCCAAAGTATTGGAGCTTCACCTTCAGCATCCGTCCTTCCAGTGAATATTCTGGGTTGATTTCCTTTAGGATTGATTGGTCTGATCTCCTTGCAGTCCAAGGGACTTTGATGAGTCTTCTCCAGCATCACAGTTTGCAAGCATCAATTCTTCAGCACTCAGCCTTCTTTATGGACCAACTCTCACATCCATTAAACGACTACTGGGAAGACCATAGCTTTGACTGACTATACAGACATTTGTGGGCAAAATGATGTCTTTACTTTTTAATACACTAAGTCTGTCATAGTTTTTTTTTTTTCCTAAGGAGCAAGCGTCTTTTAATTTCATGGCTGCAGTCACCATCGGCTTTATTTTGGAGCCCAAGAAAATAAAGTCTGTCACTGTTTCCATTATTTCCCCATTTACTTGCCATGAAGTGACCAGATGCCATGATCTTCGTTTTTTGAATGCTGAGTTTTAAGCCAACTTTTTCACTCTCCTCTTTCACCTTCACCAAGAGGCTCCTTAGTTCCTCTTTGCTTTCTGCCATTAGGGTGGTTTCATTTGTGTATCTGAGGTTGTTGACATTTCTCCCTAAAATCTTCATTCCAACTTGTGATTTACCCAGCCCGGTATATCACATGATATACTCTGCACGTAAGTTAAATAAACAGGTTGACAATGTACAGCCTTAACATACTCCTTTCCCAATTTTGAACCAGTCCACTGTTGCATGTCCGGTCCTAACTGTTGCTTCTTGACTCACATACAGTTTTCTCAGGAAGCAGGTAAGTTGGTCCGGTATTCCCATCTCTTGAAGAATTTTCCAGTTTGTAGTGATCTACAGTCAAAGGCTTTAGCATAGTCAATGAAACAGATGCTTTTTCTGGAATTCCCTTGCTTTTTCCATTTGATCAATGGCTGTTGGCAATTTGATCTCTGGTTCCTCTGCCTTGTCTAAATCCAGCTTGAAGGATCCTGAGTATTACCTTGCTAGCATATGAAATGAGGACAATTATGTGGTAGTTTGAGCATTCTTTGTCATTGCCCTTCCTTAGGTTTGGAATGAAAACTAACCTTTTCCAGTTCTGATATATGCTCATATACAACTTATTCTCAAGTTCTAGAATTGATCAAATTGTTCTCATACTTCAGATTAGCTCACTACTCTTACTTTTTGATGTTTTAAAATCCTTGAAATCATATCATAGGCTGTCATTCAGCCATAAAATGGCAGCACAAATAGCTGGAGCCTAAAAACATATATAAGTTAATATTGTATAAGTAATCACACTTTTTAAATGAACTAGTTACATATCACTTAAAATCACAACTGAAGAAAACAGTTATCTGTAATGTCTCCACATTTCTTTTCCCAATTACCCCTAAATATTTATTACCCTAAAAGTGTTTTTCAGTAACTATTAAACTTTTAAAAGTTTATTAAATTATAATATACATACAGAAAAAAAAAAAACATGTAAGTACCACAAACCACTCAATTTTCACAAAAATAAACAGCACCCAGTACCCCTATGTGTTCCCTTCAGTCTTTATGAAGTACTGCTAAGGGTAACCATGATCCTCACTTCTAACACCAAAGATTAAAACAACTATAGAATTTTAAGGGCAAATAAATAATATGAGCTATAAATCTACAACAGAATATATTTTTGCAGAATAAAATTAAACTAGTTTCTCAGGAAATAAAACTAATATAGCATGATCCAATTTTTATAGACTTTATTTATAAATATATTTTCTTACAGATTTTCCTTTTTTTTTTAAGTAGTTTTATGTTCAAACACATCCTGGAATGTGAAGTCAAGTGGGCCTTAGAAAGCATCACTATGAACAAAGCTAGTGGAGGTGATGGAATTCCAGTTGAGCTATTTCAAATCCTGAAAGATGATGCTGTGAAAGTGCTGCACTCAATATGCCAGCAAATTTGGAAAACTCAGCAGTGGCCACAGGACTCAAAAAGGTCAGTTTTCATTCCAATCCCAAAGAAAGGCAATGCCAAAGAATGCTCAAACTACCACACAATTGCACTCATCTCACACACTAGTAAAGTAATGCTCAAAATTCTCCAAGACAGGCTTCAGCCATACGTGAACTGTGAACTCCCAGATGTTCAAGCTGGTTTTAGAAAAGGCAGAGGAACCAGAGATCAAATTGCCAACATCCGCTGGATCATGGAAAAAGCAAGAGAGTTCCAGAAAAACATCTATTTCTGCTTTATTGACCATGCCAAAGCCTTTGACTGTGTGGATCACAATAAACTGTGGAAAATTCTGAAAGAGATGGGGATACCAGACCATCTGACCTGCCTCTTGAGAAATCTGTATACAGGTTAAGAAGCAACAGTTAGAACCAGATATGAAACAACAGCCTGTTCTCAAATTAAGGAAGGAGAACGTCAAGGCTGCATATTGTCACTCTGTTTATTTAACTTATATGCAGAGTACTTCATGTGATATGCCAGGCTGGATGAAGCACAAGCTGGAATCAAGATTGCTGGGAGAAATATCAGTAACTTCAGATACGCAGATGACACCACTGTTATGGCAGAAAGTGAAGAGAAACTACAGAGTTTCTTGATGAAAGTGAAAGAGGAGAGTGAAAAAGCTGGCTTAAGACTCAACATTGAAAACACTAAGATCATGGCATCTGGTCCCATCACCTCATAGGAAATAGATGGGGAAACAATGGAAACAGTGACAAGACTATTTTTGGGGGCTCCAATATCACTGCAGATGGGGACTTCAGCCATGAAATTAAAAAGATGTTTGCTTCCTGGAAGAAAAGCTATGACCACCCTAGACAGCATATTAAAAAGCAGACATTACTTTACTATACTAACAACGGTCCAACCAGTCAAAGCTATGATTTTTCCAGTAGTCACGTATGGATGTGAGAGTTGGACTATAAAGAAAGCTGAGTGCCAAAGAACTGATGAACTGTGGTGTTGGAGAAGATTCTTAAGAGTCCCTTGGACTGCAAGGAGATCAAACCAGTCAATGCTCAAGGAAATCAGTCCTAAATATTCAGTGGAAGGACTGATGCTGAAGCTGAAGTTCCAATACTTTGGCCACCCAATGCGAAGCACTGACTCATTAGAAAAGACCCTGATGCTGGGAAAGACTGAAGGCAGGAGAAGGGGGCGACAGAGGATGATGGCTGGATGGCATCACTGACTCGATGGACATGAGTTTGAGCAAGCTCCGGGAAGCCTGGCATGCTGCAGTCCACAGGGTTGTAAAGAGTTGGACATGACTGAGTGACTGAACTGAACTGCATACACAAAAAGGGGTCTTGAAATATGCCCTCAAGTACAGTATTAAATAGTTCAAGTAAAAGTAAGGTGTGAAGTCATCATATGAAAGGCACCTATGGAAACAAAACAATGACACAGCCAAGACAGTAAGAGTGACTGACAACATAACTGCATTTACCGCCTATCCTATACCCTCAAAACAAAGGAAACAAAAATACAAATAAACCTATATATACATAGGAGAAAAGCATTTTTGTGGCATAACTGTTGTCCCAACATACACATCTATCTCAGTCTCGACCTCACTCACTCTTCCGAGAATTTTTTGCTTCCTGTCAGAGCACATCCTTTTTTCAAAATCCAACTTCAAGTACATTCATTAAATTTTCTTTAGTCATGTTACACAAAGTATAAAGATGCTATGTTAGGTATTTACTTGTTACAGGCAAACATGTAACAGCTATGAGAAAGTGGGAAACCCACAAGCTCAGAAGACCCAGGTTCAAATTTAAGCTCTATAACCCTGATAACTAACGTATTTTCAGATCTCCAGTTTCAGCTGTAAAATGGAGTTTAGGTAAGATTAAATAGAAGTATATACAAAAACATTTTATACAATATGCCTTATAAATATAGACTATTATTATCTATCTAACCATACTACTGAGGTATAATAAACATTCCGGGCCATAACAATTGAGAACTCCACTGTCTATACAACCTCAAGTCTGCTGCTACTACACAGTAATGCATTTTTATTTATAAAGGCCACTACTAGGTCTTTTCATACACACAAAAGACTCCCTGGCATCTAGTTTACTGAATAGGTTGCTCTTCAACGATCATTCTTGACTGTTTATTTCTTTCCATGACCAAGAATTTGTACAATTTTAACCTTCGGGGTTTAATCTAAGGCTTGGAAAGAATTTCTAGCTCACCTTCCCATCACAATTCTTAGAATAAAAGTAAGAATTATTCCATCATAAGAACAACAAAAGTATTTTGAAAAGTCCAATTTAACATAAGGACAAGTTTTATTTTAAAATAGAAAGGGGGATACAGAACAGATGGAACACAGATGCTAAGAGACCCACGAAAACAATTTAAACCTAAAGAGGCCAAAGGAATAGAAGAATGAAGGGAAAAAAAAGAATAAGTCATTATCAACTCACAACATACTATAAATTATGTATGTGGAAAAACACACATGGGCTAAAGACAGATCTCATATGGAAAAGTTAAGACATAAAAAGGAAAGCTAATGAAAATAGTTTCAAACAAAATATAAATGGGATTCGTCAAACATATGGTCAACTTATGATTTAGTAGTGTAAACCATATATGCAGCAATGTATAATAACATACATTTCATTCACCCAATACATTCCTATTGAGCACTTATGTGTAAGAGGCAAAAACAAATTCTAGTGCTTGACTAAAGAACCTTAAAATTGATAAGGTATCAGTTGATTCTTACGTTAAGCACCACTTTGGAAATGTGTCTTTTTTTTTAGCTTTTACTGAATTTGTCACAATACTGTTTCTGTTCTACATTTTTTGGGCACAAGACATATGGGGTCCCCAAACAGGGATCGAAACCACACCCCCCCGCACTGGAAGGTGAAGTCTCAACCACTGGACCTCTAGGGAAGTCTCCTGGAAACCAGATCTTAAATAACAGAATAACTGTTTTTGCCTGGTTATAATAAAATTCAGTAGACTCCACAAGTACTGATGTTATTATAATAATGTAGGGATGAAAATATACACACACACACAAATATTAGATGAACTGCTCCAGTAAGAAAGCAAAACTTAGAAAAAGAACTGTGAATGTGAATACCTTCGAGAAACTGATCAAATATATCAACAAGTCATTCACCTGGAATCTTCAGAATTAATTCACAGATTTCCAGATAACACACGATTGCCACCTATGTTTTAACAGTTCTAATTACATTTCTACATACATCACTGTTTTCAAAAATACAATTCAGTTTAACTTTCACTATCATATTCATACTGCCTTCAAAAACAGAAGAAAAAACAGCAATTGAGAATCATTTCATTTTTATTGTTTCACCTGTCATTTATCACCCAGGGAAAAGCGGTGGCAGCTCTAACTTCTGGCAGTCACTGATGGGCTCATTCTCATTTGTTCTGTGCTAAGAAACTAGACCAGGTCCACTAACACTTTACTGAATAATACAGAAAGCAGGTTCTCCATCTCATACTGTATTCTAGTTAGCTACAAACATATCTTTCTTCTTAGCATCATTCCTGCTCCCACCAGCGTACATTCCTTGAGACAGAGATGGTTCTCCCTCAATAAATGCTTGTTTGATGCATGAAAGAAGTCCTGCAATAAAGTGAGATATTACTGTTATTTTCTATAGTTCATCATGACTTTCTCTCCAGTAAGGTACTCTGGGTTGATCTTTGTTAATTCTTCCTTCTTTTCCACGGCAAGAAAGGGAATTCTTAGTCCTGAAAACCTTTCAGGATTAGTCCTTCAAATGTATATATATCCCTTTTCTAAGTGACCTGGTCATTTTTGACAAACAGTTTTAAGATTTAAAGAAGCTATTCTTCAACAACAGCAGGAATCCAAAACTTTTCTGGATTAGCCTCAATAAAGACAAATAATTTTCCCAAAAGACAATGGGGTAATTTCTTATTTACAAAGAGCTGCTTTTACACAAAGAACTCTTACAATTTAACACCAAGAAAGGAAAATATTATAAACAGAAAAATAAAAATCTTAAAAAGAAAATAGTAAATAGAAAAAGGTACAAAGCACATAAAACAAACACATTTCAAACAATGTTATTGTCCCATAAACATGAAGAAAAACTCAATTAAAATAATGTAAAATCATTTTTTTCACCTATCAAACTGACTGGTTTTATTGGGATATTCATATATCACCGAATAATAAGTTGAAGGTGTATAAAGCATAATGATTTGACTTACATGTATCACAAATTGTCCATCATCTTACATAAACCCAAAATTTTTCCTTAACTAGTGCTGCTTGGCAAAGGTGAAGTAAATAGGTACTTCTACACAATGATAATGAGTATAAACTGATAGCCTTCAGTTTAGTTCAGTCGCTCAATTGTGTCCGACTCTTTGCGACCCCATGAATTGCAGCACGCCAGGCCTCCCTGTCCATCACCAACTCCCAGAGTTCACTCAAACTCACGTCCATCGAGTCGGTGATGCCATCCAGCCATCTCATCCTCTGTCGTCCCCTTCTCCTCCTGCCCCCAATCCCTCCCAGCATCAGAGTCTTTTCTAATGAGTCAACTGGAGGGCAATTTAACAACACACTGAAAAAATATTAAAACCCATCATTCCTTTTATCCCCCAATTCCACCAGTAGGATTTAATAAAAAGAAAACCAAGTCTGCACAAAAATGCTCATGAAAGGATCTTCACCCCATATTATTATTTTTCTATATTATTTTTAATAGTAAAAAACTATAAGTAACAAATGTTTAATAATGAAAATTAATTAAATTTGGGTATATTAAGAAATGGAAGATTATGAAGTCATTAAAAATTATGTTTGTGTGCATACGTGCTAAGTCACTTTAGTCATGTGCGACTCTGCAACTGCACGGACTCTAGCCCACAGGCTCCTCTGTCCATGGGATTCTCCATGCAAAAATACTGGAGCGGTTGCCATGCCCTCCTCCAGAGAGTCTTGCCAAGCCAAGGACTGAACCCACGTCTCTTACATCTCCTGCACTGGCAAGTGAGTTCTTTACCACTAGCGCCACCTGGGAAGCCCCCTCAAAATTATGTTTAAATAATAGTTAACTTCACAGGCAAAATTTTCAAGATACGTTGGAGGAAAACTGCAAATTGATATATATAAGTGTAAACCTATAAAAGAATCCCAAGTTTGACATATAATGTATACTGTGCATATATATATGTAAACACACACACATTCATGTGTATACATCTGTTATGTATGTATGTATTCACACATATACACACATACAAGGATCTTAAAACAAGACAAATTGTTTATAAGTTTATATGAGAAAGAGTTTGATTTTCCAGTTCTCTTACCCTCACCCCAAACATTCAAGTGATCATTTCAATCGCACCCCTTAAGGCAAACACTCATTTTCTCAAACATTCATTTTCTGAAAAAACTGAACAGGCCTAAGACTCAGATATCCTGCTGCTGCTGCTAAGTCGCTTCAGTCATGTCCAACTCTTTGCGACCCCATGGACTGCAGTCTACCAGGCTCCTCCACCCATGGGATTTTCTAGGCAAGAGTACTGGAGTGGGTAGCCACAGCCTTCTCCCAGATACCCTAGGCAAGGTAAATACAAGCTGATTGTACTTTCCTAAAATATTTAAGCTGAACTGTCAGAAAATTTTTAAAATGAGAACTTTTGAAAATTAAAAATACAACAGCAAAACTGACAGGCTTAATTAAAAGGCCAAAAGAGATCAAGTTTAGATAATCTTCCAGAAAGCAGAGCAACAGAAAAAGAAGTGAAAAATAGCAGAAAATAAAGCAACCCAAAGGATCTATTCAGGAGCTCCAATATCAAGCGAACTGAAATTTCACAAAAAAGAAACAACTGTATAAGAAAAATATCAATCAATAAATGCCGCTGCTAAGTCACTTCAGTCGTGTCCGACTCTGTGTGACCCCATAGATGGCAGCCCACCAGGCTCCCCCGTCCCTGGGATTCTCCAGGCAAGAACACTGGAGGGGGTTCCCATTTCCTTCTCCAATAATCAATAAATAAATCCCCCCCCAAAAAATCAGTCTCCAAAATGCAGATTCTTTAACGGACACGTACAAAGAATGGCATTCAGCACTGCATCCCCCTACCCCCACACCCTACCCACCTTGCACCAGCACACCCTCAGGAAACTGCAGTACACTGGGGATAAAGGAAGATTCAAAAAGCCTCCAGAGGAGGAGAAGATAAGAATATATATATATATATATCAGGTAACAATGTGTAACTGGACTCTTCAACGTAACACTAGACGCTAGAAAGCAGTACTGCAGCAGTGCCTTTACAATTCAGAATGAAAATGTTTTCTAACCTAGAACTCTATCTAGAATCTGCCAAACTATGAATCAAGTATGTAGGAAGACATTTTCAGATAAGCAAAAGTTCAAAATTTTTATCATGCATGCATCCTGTTTTAGGAAGTTACTTGAGGGTATGCTGAAGTAAAGGAGTACACAAAGAAGGAAGAAGACTTGAGACATAGGAAACAGGACCCAGAGCTCAGAAGAGAAACACAAGAAAATATGAGTATGAAAGCTGTGCAGCTGGCTCAAAGGGTAACAGACTGGGCCAGAAATAAGAATGGAGAACTGCAGAAAAAATATTCCCAGGAATAAAGGAGAATCACCAGATTACCTCATCACAGACCAGAGAAGACAGAAAATGAAGTTATAAGTATATATGTAAATGAAAAAGAGGGAATTTTTAACTTTCTGAAAACCAAGAAAGGACTTCTGATCTGCACTGAACAGTATTTGCAAAGTCAATAAGGCCTGATTATTGCTTAATAATCTTAATAACCCAAGTTAGGTTTATGAAATTATTAGAGATAAGAAGGAAGCTAAATTATTGAAGTGATCAATTCTTATTTATCCTAACCAGAATAACCTGAGATATGCAGATGACACCACCCTTATGGCAGAAAGTGAAGAACTAAAGAGCCTCTTGATGAAAGTGAAAGAGGAGAGTGAAAAGTTGGCTTAAAGCTCAACATTCAGAAAATGAAGATCATGGCATCCAGTCCCATCACTTCATGGCAAATAGATGGGGAAACAGTGGAAACAGTGGCTGACTTTATTTTCCTGGACTCCAAAATCACTGTGGATGGTGATTGCAGCCATGAAATTAAAAGACACTTACTCCTTGGAAGGAAAGTTATGACCAACCTTGACAGCATATTAAAAAGCAGAGACATTACTTTGCCAACAAAGGTCCGACTAGTCAAGGTTATGGTATTTCCGGGTCATGTATGGATGTGAGAGTTGGACTATTAAGAAAGCTGAGTACCAAAGAATTGATGCTTTTGAACTGTGGTGTTGGAGAAGACTCTTGAGAGTCCCTTGGACTGCAAGGAGATCCAACGAGTCCATCCTAAAGGAGAGCAGTCCTGGGTGTTCATTGGAAGGACTGAGGCTGAAGCTGAAACTCCAATATTTTAGCCACCTGATGTGAAGAGCTGACTCATTTGAAAAGACCCTGATGCTGGCAAAGATTGAGGGCGGGAGGAGAAGGGGACGACAAAGGATGAGATGGTTGGATGGCATCACCTGGATGGCATCACCGACTCAACAGACATGGGTTTGGGTGGACTCTGGGAGTTGGTGATGGATAGGGAGGCCCGGCGTGCTGTGGTTCATGGGGTTGCAAAGAGTCGGTACAACTGAGCGACTGAACTGAACTGAAATAGCTAATTCAAGCAGGGATCATGAAGTTAATACTAAAGTCTTTAGGTAAAAGACAATTGGCAAAGTAGATATTCGCAAAGTTTCACTCCACAGATTATAAACTAAATAAAAGGTGAAAAATAAACTATTAAAATGGTGACATTGGTCATCTCAACCAAGTGATCAAATGTAACATGATTACTTACAGCAAAATCTGAATATTACAGGCCTCCTGATGGGCTATAATATGAAGCACATCTGTGAAATATTCTTACCAAATCTATTTAAGCTGAAATCAATCATGCCTTTAAACCTCACTTTCAGTTTATAAGAAATACAAAGGAACAAATTCAATGCTAAGACAATAAAGCAACCCTTTAAAAATCATAAAAAGAAAAATATATAACAAGTATCTTAAACCGGTATTTTCAAAGTCAACTTATCATATTGAAAATGTAACCAGAATTTTAGATTAAAAAAAACAAAACAAAACAGAAAATGTTTCAGTATGATGAGGGGTTTGAGGGAAACTGGAAGAATTTGCGTATGGACTGGCTATATTAAGTTTCTAAAGTGTTCTATTATTATGGTTATGTAGTTAATTGTAGGACATGATGGCTGGAATATTTAAGAAAGAAGTGCCATGATGTCTACAACTCAGTTTCAAATGATTCAACGAAAATATATGATAAAATATTAACATAAAAAAATATATTAACATAGAAGGAACGCAGTAAGGAAAATCTATACAAGATCATCATGTTGTTCTTTCAACTTCTCTGAATTCTAAATTTTTTTATAATAAAAACTTAGGGGAAAAATAATTTGTGAAAATAAAGTTCATCTTTACTCTCTTCCTGTTATCACAGTCTAAAAGGAAAAAAATCAAGTTAAATGAAGCACTGTGTAAAAAAGTAGTCTTAGATCTTAGCAGAGACAGGGTTGATTCAAATTCTTCAGACATTAGCTATGCAATTCTGAAAAAGATAAACAAATCTCCAAGTATTAATGGAAAAATATTAAGCTAACACCATGGCACCTGACAAGCACTCAATAAAAGCCTTTTCTTTCTCCCACCAAACCCCTCCCCCTATATTGATGCGGTTGAATGCACACTGACTTTGCAAATATCTGCATCAATTAGCTGTTATGGGGGTTTGTTTGCTTACTTATTTAGTTTTCAGATACTAAAGAGTTAACCTTAAAAATAACAACAATAAAACAGCAAAGCTAACCTAACCTCTGGGGACTGCTGGTGGAAATGTAAAATGGTGCAACTGCTATAAAAATAGTTATGGGCAAACTATAAATGTAACAACAATAATAAAATTATTATAGCATTCAACAATTCTACTTCTGAGGTATATACCCAAAAGAATTGAAAGCAGAGATTCAACTGGGTATCTGTACACCCTGTTCATAGCAGCATTATTCATTATAGACAAAAAAACAGAAGAACTCAGGCATCTATCAAAGAATGAATGCATAAACCAAATATGGTATATACGTATAATGGAATATTACTCAGCTTTCAGAAAGGAAATTCTGACACATGCTGCAACATGGATGAACCCTGAAGATATTATGCTAAATGAAGTAAGTCTGTCACAAAAGGACAAATACTTTGATTCCACTCATACGAGGTACTTAGGAGTCATCAAATTCAGACAGACAGAAAGTAGAATGGTGGTGGGCTAGGGCTGGGGTGAGCAGTGGGGAAGCAAAAGAGGAGTAATTCTTTAATGGGTATGGAGTTTCAGTTTGGGAAGAAGAAAAATGTTCTGAAAATGGCTGCTGCAGTGGTGGTGGTTGCATAACAATTTGAGTGTACTTAATGCCAGTATTCTATACACTTAAGAATGACTAAAACTCCTGTATGCGAGACAGCAAAAGAGACACAGATGTATAGAACAGTCTTCTGGACTCTGTGGGAGAGGGCGAGGGTGGGATGATTTGGGAGAATAGCATTGAAACACGAATAATATCATATGTGAAACGAATCGCCAGTCCAGGTTCGATGCAGGATACAGGATGCTCGGAGCTGGTGCACTGGGATGACCCAGAGGGGTGGTACGGGGAGGGAGGTGGGAGGGGGGTTCAGGATGGTTAACACATGTACACCCATGGCGGATTCATGCTGATGTATGGCAAAACCAATACAATATTGTAAAGTAATTAGCCTCCAAAAAACAAATTATTTTTTTTAAAAAAATGACTAAAACTGTAAATTTCATGTTCTGTGTATTTTACTAGAATTTTAAAAAATAATTTTTAAAAAAGAATCTAAAAAATGCATAAGCTTATTTATTTCAGGAGATACTGAAATACAGTTTCTGACAGTTTGGGAGCGGAAGAGAACTGCAGTCTTTAAAAGTATCTGTTCAGTCACTCAGTCATGTCCAACTCTTTGCAGCCCCAGGGACTGTAACCCGCCAGGCTCCTCTGCCTATGGAATTTTCCAGGCAAGAGTACTGAAGAGGCGTGCCATTTCCTCCTCTAGGGGATCCTCCCGACCCAGAGATCCAATCCGCATCTCTTCGGACTCCTGCACTGGCAGGCAGATTCTTTACCACTGGCGCCACCTGGGAAGCCCTCGTTAAAGCACCAATATATACACTGAATTGTTGAAATTTTATAAGCATTATTCTATAATGAAAAGAAAATTCAATGCTTATTATTTGGGGGTCAATGATATATATTCAGCATATGCTTTAAAATACTTGAGCAAAAAACAAAAATAAGTAGAGAAGAAACAAAACATGAATTGTAAATTGTTGGTAATTGTTGAAAACAGGATGATGGATAGACTCAGAAGTCATATGGCTCTGGTTTCCTTAGTATTAAATTTTTTCGTGATAAAAAGTTAAATATTTTCAACCAACAATTTAAAAAAAAATAATATGTATAAAGCTTAATATATTCAAAATAATGTCTAAAGAGATTAAAAATTACTTTAGTTGGTAAGAATGTACTTTTATTATTAATTCTCCTAAATCACACACACACAAAAATTTTACATAAGCCACAATTATTTCATCAGAATTCTTTTTACTGTAGTTCAGTTGCTCAGTCGTGTCTGACTCTTTGCGACCCCATAGACTGCAGCAAGCCAGGCCTCTCTGTCCATCACTAACTCCCGGAGCTTACTCAAACTCATGTCCATTGAGTCGGTGACACCATCCAACCATCTCATCCTCTGTCGTCCCCTTCTCCTCCTGCCTTCAATCTTTCCCAGCATCAGGGTCTTTTCCAACAAGTCAGTCCTTCACATCAGGAGACCAAAGTATTGGAGTTTCAGCTTCAACATCAGTCCTTCCAGTGAATATGCAGGACTGATCTCCTTTAGGATGGACTGGTTGCATCTCCTTGCAGTCCAAGGGACTCTCAAGAGTCTTCTCCAATACCACAGTTCAAAAGTATCAATTCTTCGGCGCTCAGCTTTCTTTATAGTCCAACTCTCACATCCATACATGACTACTGGAAAAACCATAGCTTTGACTAGACAGACCTTTGTTGGCAAAGTAATGTATCTGCTTTTTAATATGCTAAGTTGGTCATAGCTTTTCTTCCAAGGAGTAAGTGTCTTTAATTTCATGGCTGCAGTCACCATCTGCAGTGATTTTGGAGCCCCAAAAAATATTCTCTCATTGTTTCCACTGTTTCCCCATCTATTTGCCATGAAGTGATGGGACCAGATGCCATGATCTTAGGTTTCTGAATGTTGAATTTTAAGCCAAGTTTTTCACTCTCCTCTTTCACTTTTATCAAGAGGCTCTTTACTTCTTTGCTTTCTGCCATAAGAGTGGTGTCATCTGCATATCTGAGGGTTTTGATATTTCCCGGCAATCTTGATTTACTCTAAAACCAAGTACTATTTTTTCAATATCCTATTTATATAGTTTATCTATAATTTGAAATTTTTAATTCATTTGAGGATGGTGAAAAATGAATGAGTTACTATTAACTGTAATATACACTTCTGAAATATACACTTCTTTGAACAAGTTAGTATGGCTCATACTAATACCAAAAATTCTGGTATACCAGAAACCTGGATACCAATGGGAAAACTATACAGGTTATACCTACCCATGAATTAAATAAAACTAAATGTCTCCAATGTCTTCTATAGGAAAGAAGAGTTAGGGACTAACATCCCTATAAATGCCTACAATATGCCAGGTTCAGGTAATTTCATGCTCTGAAAAGGAATACCTATAATAACAGATGAGTATGAGCTCAAAAAGATTAAGGCATTTCACCAGTGTCCCACAAATAGGCACAAATCAAAATAAGGCTAAAATTTAAGATCTTTTCTTGAAAAACAGACCCTAACAATAAGGAGAAGGAAAAAAAAATTGAACACATAAATTCCATTTTTAATATAACTGTGAAATTATAATTTTAACCTGAAATACAACTTACAAAGACAGAAAGCTGATGGTAGAATAGTAAATGACCTAGCATAATGAAAGAAGGTTAATATAAATCCTTATAGAAAGAAATAATAAGAAACAACTCTGTTTACACCGCAGTACCTCAGAAAGGCTTAGAAATTCAAAGTGCTGGGAGAGGCAAGATGACAGAACCATACTGCCTCACCCTCCCCACCTCTCCACACGCCCCCTCCCCCTCACACACACACTAAGGGAATGAGAGGTATTCTGCAAAACTGAATCGGAGTGTGGCTCCAGTCTCAGGGATGACACATACAGAAAAAGGGAGAAATTACATGCTGGTATGAAAACAGGCAGATTTACTGAAAACTTATAAATCAGTGAGATTTGTAGCTTTCTTCTCATATCCAGCATTAGAACCCTGACATCAAAACTCATTACTTCTGCCAGTCCTCTTCTCTCTCCACTATTCCGTTTATACAGATGAACAGAAAAATGAAGGAAGAAACTGAAAGCCCTCTTACCAACCACCTAGAGGAAAACAGACAAACAGAAGATAAAAAATAAGGGAGTTCAGTAGTCAGTAAGCTATGAGAGGGCTTCCCAGGTGGCTCAACAGGAAAAAAATCTGCCTGCAAATCCTAAAGACACAGGTTCAGTCCCTGGATCGGGAAGAACCCCTGTAGGAGCAAATGGCAACTCATTCCAGTATTCTTGCCTGGAAAATCCCATGGACAGAGAAGCCTGGGGGACTATACAGTCTATGGGTTACAAAGAGTCAGACAGACTTAGTGACTGGACACTCACACATGCTCATGCATGCCCAGTGAGCTTTCAATCATTCTCTTGATTATAAAGGAACTGCTAAGGATCATACAGATCTGAAGAAAGCTCTGAGCAAAAAGAAAGAGACCAAAACAAACAGAAAAAAAGTTAGAGGAAGCAGATACAATGCAAGGCATGGAAGAACATGCCAAAGAAACTATAATTAACATCCTTGAAGAGATAACAGAAGATGCTGTACCTGTGAAAAAGAAAAAAAATGCTATAATACGGACAGAGAAGAGTTCATAAAACATTTTTTTTAAAAATGAAATTTTAAAACTTGGTTAAAGGATTGAAATCTCCCAAATAGAACAGACAGCTGTTTGGAGATCAAAGTTCTCAACATCAATACTGGAAGCCAGGCAATAAGGTAACACTTCCAAACTTTTAACGGAAAATAATTTCCGATACAGAAATCTCCCAACAGCCCAACAGTCAAGTGTGAGGGTAGAAATAAACCTTCCCAAGCAAGCCAAAATGAAGGAACAAACCAAAAGGAAGGCATGGGATCCAGGAAAAAAGGACTCAACAAAAGCGAAACAAACTCTCAGAATGTCCCAAGATGACAGCTTTGAGGCAGGCTTAAACAGAGAACAAACCAGAATAAAGCGGGAAGAAAGACAGCTATAGAAGGGATGACTACAGGAACAAATGGAACTACTAAGTTTATCTGACAGATTTGACCATGTGGAAAATTGTACTGAGAAGCATTTTATAGAGCTGCTAGAGGGCAGAGAAAGACAAAACTTAGCAAATGAAAAAACAAAGTATGGAAAACAAAAGGTTACACAATAAAATAAAATCACAGTAAACTACTATCTCACGAGTGACAAATATTTGGTCAGAATGATGAATACTCTTATCCTGAATTTAATCTAAAATTGCAGAATAACAGGTTTAGAAAGATGAAGAAAAAGCCCAGTTTGAAAAATCTTTGAACATCTATCCCTTTAAAATCACTGATATTTACATATATCAAATTATTCAATTCTAAAGAAAGCCTCTATTTTCATTAAATTCTTTAACTACACTTTCAAGGTGAAAAATTAGTGAAATGTCCTGGTTTTGTTCCTTTGCAAGGTCATTCTAAGGAAATAAGTTAATAAAGGCAAAGCAAAAATGCTAACAAAAATCAGAAAATCTATACAAGTTTTATTGGTTAGTGGATTCAGTTAAGGGAGCTTACTATCTAGTAACATGTCTGCTCTATTTTTTGCTGTAAGTTAAATGGCGGACACCAGCAAATATTCATTTTTATCTTCTACACTTATCAGTATTACAGGAAAATAGGCTGTGAACTCTTTAGTGGATTACCTCTTTATACAGCAAAACTTGCTTATTCATAATTTTAAAAATCTAAGATGTTTTCCACTTTTTCTTTTTATAAGAAAGAAATTTAACTTTTACTTGATGACTAAGGCTATCATGCAAGTCAGCTCCAGCACTATGACAAGATGGCCTCAGAGTTTTTAGGTGTGTGAGGCATCAGTCCTTATACTTAATGGGCTGAGACTGGTAAGTTCTTATAATCCCCCTGTCCATCACTTTTAACTTTCAGATATGCTGTCAACAGATCTGTCCTCAATCTGGACTGACCCATCTTTTCTAAGGGGTTTAAAAAAAAAAATCATGCTTTTGACTCAAGTAACATTTACTAGATGCCCTACTTTTCACACACACACTTTCATTTAATCCAAATAACTTCTGCTGGAATGGTAGCCAATGTAAAAATGCAGCAGTTCTGACTGAAAACTTATTTTTAAAAAATTCTACTAATAAATACAGGAGCTTAATTGTTTAATGGAGTTTGGGGGCTCGATCAGATTTTCATCATGAAATTTACCATCAAGACACTAAAAGCAATCCTCCTCAATGACTTTTAGTTTTCTCTCTATAAAAACAGCATTTCCATCCAAGAAAGAGAAGAAAATTTTACCACGGTGTTACTATCTAGTCACTATTCAAAAAACCTATAAATCATGAAAAAACAGCTTAATGTAAAAGCTATCATTGCTTATATTCAGGCTTAATAATGTAGGCTATAGCCTGCAAACAGAGGATTCTAAATGCAATTTAAGATTAGAAAACTTCTTCTTTAACAGCCATTTCACTTTAAAAGTGATTTATGTGCTCCAGTTTTTGAGTTAGAATTATTAAAGATGCTTATTTATTTTCACCCATTCCAATACGTTGACAATGTTATATTCATATTCACTTCCTCAAAGAACTTAGAAGTGCAATTACACTGTTTACACATCACAAGTAAGACTAATATTGAGCTGTAAATGCGGACTTCCAGGCACTTTCAACTTTTAAACGTATTCAAACAAAATTGCTTTAAAACAAAAATCACCTAAAATCTCAGACTAAAAGTAGTACAAATCCCATCCTCAAAACCACTTTTCTAGAAACAAAACTCTTCAAAGCTGTGAGATCCTTTATCTTGTGCCAGAGTACCTGATGGCTATGCTTAGATATCAAAAATTTGCTACAGGCAGACCATCGAAGTAACACTGTTGTTACATACTCAGGTGCAGCATTTTTTTTAAAACTACGAAAAAATACAGAGAATTTTTCATGATCTAAGGTACCATTAGATTAGTAATGCTGGGGATGACCCAGAGAGATGTTATGGGGAGGGAGGTGGGAGGGGGGTTCATGTTTGGGAACGCATGTACACCCGTGGCGGATTCATGTCAATGTATGGCAAAACCAATACAGTATTGTAAAGTAAAATAAAGTAAAAACAAAAAATTAAAAAAAAAAAAGATTAGTAATGCTAAAAGTGCTTGACATTTCATTTTTTTCCTAAAACATACTTTGACAACACCGTGTATCAACGTACATTTATAATAAAGATCATTACGTGCTTTCAGCTTTTAATCACATAAAAATCTAATTTTCAACCAGTCTCCACATGTACCACTCTCAAAACATTGTGCACGAAATGGCTAAACAGGACTATCTATTTTACAAAAATACTTTCTGAAAATTATATATGCTTAGCCTACATTTTAAAAGAAGACCGTGTAGTCCTGTCTGCAAAGAGTGCTTAAGAATGTGCCTTTCTCACAAGAGTGTAAACCAATTATCCTCCATTTAAAAATAAATTTTAAAAAATAAAGAGTAAAGAATCTGCCATTCTCTGATGCTAAAACATTCTGCAGCCAAGTATTTGGTCTGGGCAAAAAAAAGTCAATGTTCCTGATTTTATCATTAGCTGCAAGAAAGAAAAAAAAAAAGAATATGGCTGAAAATTCTTTTTGAAGGGTGGTATTTCAAACAGGACCACTCAAAATACTTAAGGGAGAGAAGTGTGGAGGGAGGGTACCTTATGAAACAGCACACTCCAGGCCCTGCACACTACCTCATTTCCCTAATAGGGATGAAAAGCTCAGGCCTCTGGTAGCTTCCAGCTGACGCCAATACTCTCCACACCCCTTTTCTTGATAGGATTTTCTGGCGTTGGGAGCCAGTGTCACAAATATAAATTCGTAACCATGTCTAAACGGTCTAATAGTCAAGCACATCTTTTACAAGACCAAACCTTTCCCGATCCCGTTTCCTCAAACCTCCCTCCATAGCCAAACACACCCAGGCGGGTTCTCTAGATCGAGTTCTACAAACCCTGCCGCGCATTAACTAGGAGGCAAAAACGATACAGAAAATGAGTTTCGGCCATTCCCCACTCTGCGACCGAAATTACAGGCTCCATTTCCTGTCCCCACGGGGACCGCAAAACAGCCTGCAGTGAACGGGAAGCCTCCCGCCCGCTCCCGGCTGGCGCACGCGGCCCCCGCACGCCCCCAGCCCGCGCCCCGCGGGCGCGAGCTCGTGCCTGGGACCCCGGGCGCCCTCCCCTCCCCGCTGCCGGCTTCGGCACCCACCTCGCGGCAGCGGCTTCATCTCCCCGTTCTCCTCGCGGGAGGCCCCGCCAGCGTCGCCCGCCCCGCCGAGACCGTGCCTCCGTCTTTCCTTCTCTCGCTTCTCCTTGGGTCTGCGCGGCTTGGCGCCGGCCGAGGCGGCGGCGGCGGGCAGCAGGAGATGGTGAGGCTGAGCGTGTAGCAGCGTAGGAGGCACCAGCAGTTTGCGCGGCACCGGCTGAGAGGAGGAAGCAGAGACAGAGGAGGGGACAGCCGTGCCTGCAGAGAAGGAGAAATTGCTCCGAGCAGACGACGGGGAGGGGGCAGCGGACAGAGCGGCAAAGCTCCAAGACCCAGGGCTGCCATAGCTCTGAGGCGAAGGTGCGGCGGGAGACTGCAGCTGCCTGCTGTTACCGCTGCTGGCTCCTTCTCCGTTCAGTCTACGCGGCGCCTTCTTCTCCTCAGTCCGGATCTTCTTGGCGGACAGAGGACCCGGCGGGTCCCGGGATGGGGCTTGCACTTTGCCGAACGATTCTTTCTCCGAGACGGCGGCGGGGGCGCCTTGCATTAAGCTCGGCGGTTCCGCCATTTTGCTCTCCTGTTGTATTTACTCTCCTCGGCTCCCGGGCGCGGGGCAGGGGCGGGCTCTCCTTGGGGGGCGGGGAAGGGGCGGATCGGTCTGGCCCTCCATTGGGCGAGCCACGCTGAGGGATATCTCCAAGAACCAATCAAAAGCGCGAATCTCTACCCGAAGTTGTGTGGGGAATCGCCTAGCATACCCGTTTTGGAGGTCACAGGTCCTCCAGGCGTAGTTAGTGGCGGAGCAAGCTGTGAGGGGAGGGTCTTCGAGTTGTCGCCCGCGTGAATTCGGGGGCCCAGTGAATGTCTGAGAGGAGCCTTCACTCCAGACCCCGAGTCAGTCCGAACCCAGGTCTCTCTCGTCTCTGCCTCGACGACTTTTTCTTGTACCACTTTCCCCTCCTTTTCCCCTGGGGTCCTTTTGGTCCCTCCCCTCTCTCTTCCCCCTCAAAAAGCCGAATTTCGCAGATTCTCAGCTGTGAAGAGAAAATTTTGCCGGAAATTAAAACCTTCCTTCTATTAGGCAGTAGTCGGTTGATGGGAGGGGCTAAAGGTCGCTTGGTGTCCTGACAAGATGCGATACTGTCTTGCTAAGATCATCTTTAATGCTTGAGGGAAAATAACTAACTGCAAACCTAGAACTTTCGGATTACTATCCAGCTTGAAGGTAAGACGCCTAGATAAATTTCTTTTTTAACTATTATAATTCAGATACCCTTAAGAAAAAATTCAATAGCGATGTTTATAGATGTTTGAAAAGAAAGAAGGTTTTGTGTGTATTTTAGCGTTTAGTTAGCAGTCTGAGTGTTTGATGTTTTGTAAGTGTGTGCTTTGATTTGTACCTTAGAAGATAAAGAATTTGAGGAGATGGGTTACAGTAATTGCAACCAAAGTGAAGAGTACGATTATAATTTTATTCCAAGATCTTACATGAGACCAAAAAGTCAAAGAAATATATATATATATAAAAGTTAGTCAAATGAGTAGATGACCAATCAGAGAATATTTTGAATCCCAAAAGGTGCCCTAAGTTGCCTGTAACTTTGTAGAAAACAATTGAAAGTAACTTTCCAGAATTCCCACTTCTTGGGAGTTCATGAAGTTGGAATTCTTAATTTTGTGTTCACTTTTGAGGGATAAAGGGGGTTGGTTTTAAGAATATTTTGGAGTCAAAACTTAATATTGCTTTATAGACTTTTTTGAGGTACCTCGAACTTTTAAAGTAATGAAAAGTATTTACTGTACTTTTAAAAAATGCAAAACAATAAAAACAAGTGTAAACTTTTGGAGTTGACTGGCAGTAGATATCTACCTGAAAAGTAACAATGGTGCAAGAGTGGACAAAGAGTATGGGGCTGGAAATTATGTGGTATTGACTACCTTTGTGATTTCTGTCAGGGTGCTCGTTTTCTGTCAGAACTTCTGGTTTATTTATTGTTAGAAAATTTTATTACATGACCACCAAGATCCCTTCTGCACTCTAAACTTCTGCAATATTTAAGAAGCTTTTCAAAATCACACTGAAATCACTAAGAAATTTACATCATTTATACCCATGCAAAAGTCTGGAAAATCTTATCTCTTAAAGGGTCCAGCTAAACTGAACTATCATCTGAATATGTTACTACTTGCACTATACTCTTTTATACTCTTACACTCTCTTATTAGGCCTGACCCTAATTTGTAGAGCCTGAGCAAGAGTATGGTTCAGTTCAGTTCAGTCGCTCAGTCGTGTCCGACTCTTTGCGATCCCATGAATCGCAGCATGCCAGGCCTCCCTGTCCATCACCAACTCCCAGAGTTCCCTCAAACTCGCATCCATCAAGTCAGTGATGCCATCCAGCCATCTCATCCTCTGTCGTCCCCTTCTTCTCCTGCCCCCAATCCCTCCCAGCATCAGAGTCTTTTCCAGTGAGTCAACTCTTCACATGAGGTGGCCAAAGTACTGGAGTTTCAACTTCAGCATCGTTCCCTCCAAAGAAATCCCAGGGTTGATTTCCTTCAGAATGGACTGGTTGGATCTCCTTGCAGTCCAAGGGACTCTCAAGAGTCTTCTCCAACACCACAGTTCAAAAGCATCAATTCTTTGGCGCTCAGCCTCTTCCACAGTCCAACTCTCACATCCATAAATGACCAAAGGAAAAACCATAGCCTTGACTAGACGGACCTTAGTCGGCAAAGTAATGTCTCTGCTTTTGAATATGCTATCTAGGTTGCTCATAACTTTTCTTCCAAGGAGTAAGCGTCTTTTAATTTCATGGCTGCAATCACCATCTGCAGTGATTTTGGAGCCCCCAAAAATAAAGTCTGACACTGTTTCCACTGTTTCCCCATCTATTTGCCATGAAGTGATGGGACCGGATGCCATGATCTTCATTTTCTGAATGTTGAGCTTTAAGCCAACTTTTTCACTCTCCTCTTTCACTTTCATCAAGAGGCCTTTCAGTTCCTCTTCACTTTCTGCCATAAAGGTGGTGTCATCTGCATATCTGAGGTGATTGATATTTCTCCCGGCAATCTTGATTCCAGCCTGTGTTTCTTCCAGTCCAGGGTTTCTCGTGATGTACTCTGCATGTACGTTAAATAAGCAGGGTGACAATATACAGCCTTGACGTACTCCTTTTCCTATTTGGAACCAGTCTGTTGTTCCATGTCCAGTTCTAACAGTTGCTTCCTGACCTGCATATAGGTTTCTCAAGAGGCAGGTCAGGTGGTATGGTATTCCTATCTCTTTCAGAATTTTCCACAGTTTCTTGTGATCCATACAGTCAAAGGCTTTGGCATAGTCAATAAAGCAGAAATAGATGTTTTTCTGAAACTCTCTTGCTTTTTCCATGACCCAGCAGATGTTGGCAATTTGGTCTCTGGTTCCTCTGCCTTTTCTAAAACCAGCTTGAACATCAGAAAGTTCACGGTTCACATATTGCTGAAGCCTGGCTTGGAGAATTTTGAGCATTACCTTGCTAGCGTGTGAGATAAGTGCAGTTGTGCGTAGTTTGAGCATTCTTTGGCATTGCCTTTCTTTGGGATTGGAATGAAAACTGACGTTTTCCAGTCCTGTGGGCACTGCTGAGTTTTCCAAATTTGCTGGCATATTGAGTACAGCACTTTCACAGCATCATCTTCCAAGATTTGAAATAGCTCAACTGGAATTCTCAAAGACCATGTGTCTAAATATTTAAGTTATGAATCATCAAACTATTATTAAAAATATATTCTACTCTACTACCTTCACAAACCTCTGTAAATAATAATCTGGAAGGCCAAGTTTACATTTAGAATTCTCAGACTTCTAGAGTCCTCAGACTGACCCTATTCTTTTCCCATTCCAAGCCACCAGGGAAGCCCCTCCCTAAACCCCCTGCAAATAGTGATGGGTAGTGAGCCACTCCATCTGCCCTCAAATCTAGCCACTCTGAAAGAGGTGTGCCTGTTCCTGGTAGACGTGACCCCTTGACCTCATAGACTCCCTGCCCTTTGTAGCAGGAGGAGGAACCTTACCCAAGTCTAAGGGCAGTACTGTTACAAAACATGCCCAGTTATCTCTTCTCTCCCCTGGAATCAGTCATTCGCTCACAACTAGATAATTCGTAACAACATTGAGAGGACTTCCCTGGTGGCTTAGAGGGTAAAGCATCTGCCTGCAATGCAGGAGACCAGGTTCGATCCCTGAGTCGGGAAGATACCCTGGAGAAGAAATGGCAACCCACTCCAGTATTCTTGCCTGGAAAATCCCATGGACAGAGGAGCCTGGTAGGCTACAGTCCATGGGGCCACAAAGAGTCGAACACGACTGAGTGACTAGGGGAGAATTCCTACTATTATCACCAAGTCCTACTGGCTTAATCTCTTAGCTGCTGCTGCTGCTAAGTCGCTTCTGTCATGTCCGACTCTGTGCGACACCATAGATGGCAGCCCACCAGGCTTCCCCGTCCCTGGGATTCTCCAGGCAAGAACACTGGAGTGGGTTGCCATTTGCTTCTCCAATGCATGAAAGTGAAAAGTGAAAAGTGAAGTCACTCAGTCGTGTCTGACTCCTAGCGACCCCATGGACTGCAGCCTACCAGGCTCCTCCATCCATGGGGTTTTCCAGGCAAGAGTACTGGAGTAGGGTGCCATTGCCTTCTCTGTAATCTCTACTAGCACTAAGTATTAAGTGTTAGTTGCTCAGTCGTGTCCAGCTCTTTGTGACCACATGGATCATAGCCTCCCAGACTCCCCTGTCCATGGAATTCTCCAGGCAAGAATACTGGAGTAGGTAGCAATTCCCTTCTCCAGGGGATCTTCCCAACCCAGGGATTGAACCCAGATCTCCTGCATTACAGGTGAATTCTTTACTGTCTGAGCCACCAGGTCTCAGCAACTAGCACTGAAACCGTCCACTTCTCTCCATGTCCAGTGTTGGTACCCTGTTTCAAGTACCACCCCTCTCACCTGGATAATTGCACTAGCCTTTTATCTGCTCTTCTTCTTTTCTAATTTTCTCAAATCTGCTGGCCATTCTACCCAAAATACACTTTTCAAAACATAAGTCTGATCATGTCACTTTCCTGCTTCAGACCCGTGTATGGCTTCCATTGATCTTAAAATAAACAACAAAATCCTTAATTGACCTACAAAACCCATCATGATCTAGCCCCTTCCTCTTCTATTTCAAAGTAAATGGTCTTTAATTTCCAGAATGAACCATACTATCTTTCAGTTTAGGAATATTGCATATGTTGTTTCCTCTACATAGAATGCTCTTCTCTTTGCCTGATGCTTATGTGATGGTTTGCGTAATGGATGTAATGGAGGCAGATATCACGAATACCTCCTATATTTCTAACCTGCATGACTTGACAGACAGTAGAACCATTCATTGAACTAGGAAACACTAAAAATATGACAAGTTTGGGATGCTCTTTGATCTTGCAGCTGATGAATATGAGGTACCTGTACGACAATACATCCTTGGGATCTCAGCTCAAGCTACACTTCATTTACTTCGAGAAGCCTTCTCTCCCTGTCAGGACTAGGTTACTAACTTGTTTGTTCCTTTTCTTCTCATCCCCATTTCTTTCTGCTTGTTGTTGTTTTTCACTCACATCTCTTCCATCTCTTTTCACTCCTCCTCTGCAACAGCAGTTCTATGAAAACATACTCCCCTTTACCGTATTTCTCCATCTTCTTGTCTGACACTTGGCTGTCATGTGTCAGACAAAAATACAGACTATATATATATATTTTAATCTCTTCCATATTCTACTTTATTTTTTAATTATTAAAGACTTAACTACATATTCATCCCCTTTACTCTCTAGCCATCATTTTAATTGAAGTCAGTGTCCATGCTAATGAACCATGTACTATTCTTCTTGTCTCAGTGTTTCTCCTTGGACTTACATTTCCATTCTGTTTCAGCCACAAATTCCAATGGACCCCTTCTTGATCCTTTTCATCACTCTTCCATCTCTGAAATTCTGAACTGCAGTTTTTTAATATTCAGCTTTCTCAGTCCTTTACAATATGCCCTTGCCTTGTAACCTCAGAGAACTCCCATCTCTACATCTTTCCTTTTCAATTAATTATGATTGCCAGATAAAATACAGGACACTCAGTTCAATTTTCAGAAACCCAGCGAGCAGTTAATCCCCTGCCCCCAGTTAATTTTGAATTCAAATAAACAGTGAATAAATTTTTAGTATAAGTATGTATTATACAATATTTGGGATATGTTTATACTTGAAAAAGTATTCTTTGTTTATCTGAAATTCAAATCTAGCTGAATGTCCCTTTTTAGTTTCCAGTAAATCTGGCAACCCTATACAAATTCATCCTTTCTATATTTTCTTCTCTATCCAGCCTAGAATCTATGTATATAATCTGCACCATACCTTTGCCATCACCTCAATTCCTGGTACTCTGATTCTCTTCATCTTTATACTGCTACCCCTGCCCCACATCTACCTGCCTCTCTGCTAAGCATTGCTCCCTCTCTTCCATGTAAGTGTTGGGGATTCTTAGGAATATGTAGTTGCTCTTTATCTAACTCTGCACACCCTCTGTGATACTATGCATCTTGGTGTCTTTAAATGCTGACAGCTTCCTAGTCTTTGTCTCCTGCCTTGGCCTTCCACATGATTCCTGACTCTTATCCAGATGCCAAATGGATATTGCCATGTACGTAGCCACTTACACCTCAGATTTTATACTACCTATTTTCATCCTCCCATTCATTAATTCTCCTGCATTTTTTTTATATACCTCATCATTCAAGTACTAGCTTGCGAGTAATCTTTATTGACATTTTTTCACCCTCATCTTCCTCATTAGTCACTGTCTCTAGCCAGTTTCTCTTTTCCATTCCTATCGCTGCCTCTTGCCTTCAGGCCTCAAAGCAGTTTGGATTTTGTCGTTGATACCTTCCTAACTGGAAGTCTTCCATCAGAAACTGTCCTCCATGCTGCTTCCAAAATCATATTTCTAAAATATAAACCTGATTGTGCCACAGTGTCTTCACTAATTCCCTTTTGCATATGGGATAAAAGTCACTCTTTCTAGTGTAAATACAAGCCATTCTTTTTTTTTTTTTACTTTACAATATTGTATTGATTTTGCCATACATCAACATGAATCTTGATATAACCTTAGCACTCCTATCGCTCTCACCCTCCTGCATCTTTACAATGTTTCATCTATTCTGATTATGTGTAATTGCCAAAAGAGTAGCATTCCTTGTTGCTCTGTCTATTCTGCCTGGAATACCCCTTCAAGTTTGGGTTCAAGCATCTCCCTAGTACTGTGCTTCCTGACCTGCCAGAGTAGAGTTGATTTCCTTTGTGCTGTCAGCATTCTGCCTAGGATCATTTAACTCATTGGTCTCAGCCTCTAGCCTGAGAGCTCCTGAAGGGCAAGGATGATGTGTTATTTGTATTTGTATGCATAGCATCTGGGACATGGTTAGAAAATAAATGTTGAAAAGAAGTATGTAAAGAACAGATTTGTGATCTTCATTATAAGATGAGGACCAGAGATTACAAACAAATGTTCTTGATAGGTTAAAAAAATAATAAGGCAGGCTGAATGTAATATAATAGGAAGTAGTGAAGACTGGAAACTGAGAATTATATGCCTTATCTATATCTACAAGGTACATTGCTGATTGTAGCAATATAGAAATGAAGCAAGCCAAATATTTAGATTGCTAAATATCTAGATTTTTTTCAAAATGTTTTAATGAATGGGAGTATGTGTTTATTTTTATTCATTTATGTATATTTTTGGCCACACCATGCAGCATGTGGGATCTTAGTTCCTCAACCAGGGATCAAACCTGCACTCCCTATGTTGGGAGCACAGAATCTACCACTGGACCACCAGGAAAGTCCCTTGATTTTTTTTTTTTTAATATGAGGTATCCTAAGAAACTACTCAAGACAAGACAAACATACCTGTGGGTTAGATAGCCTAGTCTGAGTTCCAGTCTAAAAAAAAGTAAGTTGCTTTGGTTAAGGTAGCTTCTAAGAGTTTTATTCATTTGTTAACTCACAGCCCTACTTTTGTCAGCTACTAGAAATGATAGATGCTAAGCAAATATATGGGCTTCTCAGGTGGCTCAGTGGGTAAAGACTCTGCCTGTAATGAAGGAGATGCTGGAGCTGTGGGTTCAATCCGGGGTCGGAAAGACCCCATGGAGAAGAGCATGGCAGGCAACCTGCTCCAGTATACTTGCCTGGAGAATCCCATGAACAGAGGAGCCTGGCGGCTGTAGTTCAGGGGGTCACAAAGAGTTGGACACAACTGAAGTGACTGAGCACATAGGCACGCAAAGAAATACATGCAAACTTCTAGCTGTAATAAATATATGTTAGCAGTGCTTAGTGTGTCAGCAAGAATCAGTTTTTTTCTTTATATAATGTCCTCCAGTACTCCTGAGCCTAACTGCATTTTTACTTTGCAGTTAAACTATCCTCGGGCCTTGTCCAGGTTCTTGACCCCCTTGGATAAAAGGTCCTTGTGCTTTATGAAACCCTGTATTAATCTTAAAGACATCTCTTCTACCCTTCTGGAATGGACATCTTAAAGCCCTACCTCTATAACACTGACCTGCTCATCTTTATGTGTCTTTCTTATGTGAATCAGCATTGAGCAGTTATAAAGAGTGGTTCTATGCTTTAGGAAAGCCTGACCTTTTCAACTTTCATATTGTCAGTTCTAATTTACTCCACACTTAGTACAGGAGGCAGCAGACTTGTTCCGTAAAGAGCCAGATAGTAAATATTTTAGGCTTTGCATTCCGCATCTCTCTGTAGCAACTACTGCTTGTTGCACAAAAGCACCATAGACGATATATAAATGAATGGGCAGGGCAGTGTTCCAGTAAAACTGTAAAAACAGGCAGGATAGATTTGACCTGCAATATATACTTTGCAGACTCTTGGCTTTAGGATGTGGATTTGTACCTTTATACCATGTGAAAGGGTAAACATCTCTTCCGCACTCACCTTTGCTCCTGCTACATCAATCACACGACTTTCTCTTTGATCCCTGATCATTCCCAGTCCTGCCTCAGACCCTTGGCCCAGGCTGTTTCCTTGCCTGGAATGCTTCCTCCCTCCCACCCCGACTCCCTTCTTTCAGATGTCATGACAGGCCTTCCTCTGTTCATTATTTTCTGACATAGCATTCTCTTTCTATCACAGATTATATCTATTTTACAATTGTTACCTTTTTATCATCTGTCTCCTTCAGTAAACAGTAAGCTCTCTGGGGATAAGGAGCATGTCTTTCTTATTCACTTTTATATATTATTTAATGTATCTCTGCCATTCAGCAATATCATGATCATATAGTAATTAGTACTCTATGTTGTGGCTCTAGCAAAATGCCTTATATGCATTAGACACTCACCAAATGTTTATTGAATGGATAAATCAATTAATGACTCAGCCTGAATTTTGATTAACCAACTTAGTTGTTCACCAGGAACTGATAGAATAGTTCTATGATGATGCAATGGTATATACACAAAGAAGTAAAAAAATTTTAGCTTTCTGATTAATCTGATTATACCTACATGTGCATTTCAGTCATAGTGACTTTCTTAGTAAATGTTTCACTCTTTCTCAATGTATTAGCACACTGATGCATTGAAAATTTATACAACTCAGAATACCTTTCTATAACTCATTTCCAAAAGTACAGAATAGCTCTAGCTGCAGATCTGAATAGGTCAAACAATGCCAAGTGTATACCGTGAGATTTTATGGAGGTTTACCTCATATAAGGAAGGTCAGAACTCTAAGAAAAATACTGACATAGTTTTGTCTTTTAGCAGAAAAGGTATATTTGGATAATAGAGTAGTAAATAGGACTTAGAGGGTCAATTTTGATCCTTGTGTAACTATCTTCAGAATCCTGGCAGTTAAGCAACTCTGAATAAACTTCAAAAAGTTTTTTGAACTGGAACAAAACATAATATCTAAGACCAGTTTCTTTGTATTCATCTGAAAGCCTCCTGTTATACTACTGAAGTTAAAAAAAAAAAAAACTATTGACAAGCATTGCATCCATCCACACCCAACCTGTTAAAAGAACTATTGGAATTAACTATAGAACAGGAAACTTATTAAGCTGTATAACATTACATTATTGCCTTTTCTGTTGACAAATAAGATTGTTACCAAGTTTGCATCCATATAAATATATGACAAGAGAACATAGTGATCCACAGATTCACTGTTAATTTCTCAGGCATCCAACAACACTAGACTCTGTGATGATTATGTAAATCCTCTCCCTCACCCTGATTACAATCATTCTTAAGAAGTAGAAAAGAACCTATTTGAGGTCCCAGGGTTGAGATATACCATATAAGTAGAGTTGTTGCGTATAGAAATAATTAAAATAACTTAAAAAAAAATAAAAGACAATTATTATGAGATTGGATTACATGAAAAAGTTAAAATACCCAAACAGCATTTGTTTAGCCGTATAGTATACAACTCCCTGGTGGCTTAGATGGTAAAGAATTTTCCTGCAATGCAGGAGACCTGGGTTCAATCACTGGGTTGGGAAGATCCCCTGGAGAAGGGAATGGCTACCCACTCCAGTATTCTTGCCTAGAGAATTCCATGGACAAAGGAGCCTGGAGGGCTATAGTCTGTGGGGTCTCAGATATGATTGAGTGACTAACACTGTCACTACTTTCATAGTATCCAAAATACAATTTTTTAATAAATAGAGGATGGATATGGGGACATCAGGGGAGAATTATTCAAATTCAGTTCAGTTCAGTAACTCAGTGATGTCCAACTCTTTGCAACCCATGGACTGCAGCACACCAGGCCTCCCTGTCCATCACCAACTCCCAGAGTTTACTCAAACTCAGGTCCACAAGTCAGTGATGCCATCCAACCATCTCATCCTCTGTTTTCCCCTTCTCCCGCCTTCAATCTTTCCCAGCATCAGGGTCTTTTCAAATGAATCAGTTCTTCGCATCAGGTGGCCAAAGTATTGGAGTTTCAGCTTCAAAATCAGTCCTTTAATGAATATTCAGGATTGATTTCCTTTAGGATGGACTGGTTGGATCTCCTTGCAGTCCAAGGGACTCTCAAGAGTCTTCTCCAACACCACAGTTCAAAAACATCAGTTCTTCGGCACTCAGCTTTCTTAATAGTCCAACTCTCACATCCATACATGACTACTGGAAAAATCATAGCTTTGACTAGACGGATCTTTGTTGGCAAAGTAATGGCTCTGCTTTTTAATATGCTGTCTAGGTTGGTCGTAACTTTTCTTCCAAGGAGCAACTGCCTTTTAATTTCATGGCTGCAGTCAACATCTGCAGTGATTTTGGAGCACCCAAAAATAAAGTCAGCCACTGTTTCCATTGTTTCCCCATCTATTTGCCATGAAGTAATGGGACCAGATGCCATGATCTTAATTTCATTCAAATTGAACTGCCACTATTCACTTGTGTATCTCAAGAACATTTCAGGCTCATTATATCAGCTCCTTCTCATGATAGTTTATAGGTGCCTCCTCTAGAGACTCTCAAGTTTCAATTTGAGGGTCTTTTTCTTCCCCTCACATTGTTCCTCTTGTTGTTTAGTCACTCCGTCCTGTCCGACTCTTTGAGATCCCATGAACTGGAGCATGCCAGGCTTCCCTGTCCTTCACCATCTCCCGGAGGTTGCTCAAACTCAGGTCCATTGAGTCAGTGATGCTATCAAACCATCTCGTCCTCTGTCATTCCCTTCTCCTCCTGCTTTCAGTCTTTCCCAGCGTCATGGTCTTTTCTAATGAGTGGGCTCTTTGCATCAGGTGGCCAGAGTATTGGACCTTCAGCTTCACCATCAGTCCATCCAGTGAATATTCAGGGTTGATTTCCTTTAGGATTGACTGGTCTGATCTCCTTGCAGTCCAAGGGACAAAAATGGCCATAAAGTTGGTAAATTATTTTTATAGTAACAGCTCCCCAATGTATATCTGTAAACCTCCTGGTCCTCTTGTGTTTGTAACCACTTCAGCATCTTCCACAGGTATGTCAAAAGCACCTCAAATTCAGTATGGCTGTAGTAGAGATGGCTAATATTTGTTCCCCTTTTTTCCTTACTACCCTAACTTCATTTCATTCAGGTGCAATGTGCCTAGTTTGAAAAAAAAAAGCGTAGACCGCCCAACCTTCCTTATTCCTAGGGATACAGTGACGTTTTGGAAGTCTGGGCAAGGCTTTCAGGACAACTATTTAAGAGTACGAGAGGGTATTTAGCCTCTTTGCCCTTCCCCCTTTCTCCCTGCCTGAAACTTGGATGTGAGGAAAAAGAAAGACCCTCAGCTATCAAAATGTAAAACTTTCAGCCCATATTTTACTTACTCAACATTGTAGGCAAGTTGAACTCTTAACCATTAATATCATTTTACAACAAATGTGGCTTAAACTGCTTGCCCAATCGTAGTCTTTCCAGTTTGAGTATGTTCTTAAGTTTGGGGGAAGCTGATAATTGTAGATGAGAGAGTGCCCTCTGTTTAAAGGATTCATTGGGAGAGCCAGCAGCAACCACCAAGCAGGAAGAATGTAGAAAGAAGAAAAGGGGCCAAATAGAGTAACTGAAAACCATCCATAATGTCTCAGGAGATTAATTTTGCTGCCAGAATTTTTGTTTGGAGAGACATCAGATCATTTTGATGCTTATTTTTAAGAAAAGGGTAGGAAGCCTGTAAAATGTATGACAGGAGCCTTACTCAATGCTGTAAATCTCTGAAAAGGAAAGCATAAGTTTTGTAGTACTAGTCAGTCTTCTGAAAAGAGGGAACTTTTTAGCTAAGAATTGGTGAGTAGAGCATAAGGTATATAGTATAACCTTGAAACCTAAGTGTGGCAAAGAGGTGTAAAGAAAGGTGATAAACTCATAGAATTTCTAGATTGGAAACCCAACCCTGTATCCAGTTCATGACTTTCCTTTGCCACTTATCCTTTGCTTTGTTCTTGAACAGGAAAACTTCACCTCCAGAGTAACTGTGGTCTGCTTCATAAGTTTCAGCCACACTTTCAGACCATCACTGTAGGTAGGGGGATGATGTTTACTTAGTGTCTTGTGTAAACCTCATGTTTGTGAACATTTCATGTCAGCCTATGTTTTGAAAATCCTTCCAAGGTGTTTTTCAAAACTGAACTGGAATTCCATATTCTGACACTGAGCCGATTTTCTAATGTATCCTATCTTGTAAGAGGAAACAGAAGTCTTAAAACATCTTTAAAAAAGCCTTTTAAATCTAAACTTTGATCATGCCATTTTATTATATTTAGGAAATAACGCATTCAGAAAAGATGCAGTGTTTCTTTGGTTGCTGGTAGACACAAGTGCTTTTATCTCATACGAGGCCAAGAATATTTTTAGGGGAGGAAGTGAGAGTGGGAGAGAGTGTAGACAAACAGATCTATAAAAACAGTGGCTTGAACCCTCAAGACACTCTATGACTCAGTAACAGAGTTGGGTAACCTGAGCACCCTGAAGCAGGCCTGACAGATTCCCGGAGGAGATGGCCCACAGAAGGGCGGTCTGTGCGTGTGTCAGTAGGGCCAGAAAACTGCGAACCTTCGCCTGCCATAAAGTGATTTCACTTTTCAGTTTCACAGATTGTAATTTGAAAAGCTTTTCCGAATATTTAATGAACAGAGCCATGAAGCACCATGTATCTTGCCTCAGATGCCACTGCTGGCTTTTCTTGATTCCCGTCAGATGAACTATTGCTTCTGTGTACCATCAGATTAAAAAATAGATGCATAACTAAAACAGCTAAACTAAAAATAAAAAATAAAAAACCATAAAATGCCCACTTTAAAGTTAACTTTTAAATCCAACACAAGGTCTAATTAAGTCTATTATAATTGCTATTTTTAGGATTTTTATCCTAGTCTTTCTCATGTTTAATCCCTGTGTTTGATTCCAATGAGTAGAAAACACTAAGTTCTAAAATAATGTCACTGGGAGTTAGTGAGAGAGGACAGAAAAAGAAGGTACAAATCAGGTCCCTGGAAACCTTGAATACCAAGGCATGAAACCTTGCCAGCGTAGATGGACAAGTCCAAGTGCCAAGCAAAGGTGGTAAGTTCTCCATGTATATATTTCTTGTAAGCTTGGGTCGAGTTTGTCCTGTAGTCTTTATCTTGCCATCTGAGTTTACAAACTACCAGCATAGCTTGCCCATTACCCTGATATGTGAAAAGTGTGAGTGATAAAGACGTTCAGTGATTTCTGTTTCTTCACATTGGACTATCAGTACATGGGCATCAGTATTAGAGGTGCACAGGTCCTCTTAAATATTGTTTGATGATGATACCAAGTTCAGTGCTTCAGTATATCATAGGAAAGCAATCCTAAAATAATGCAGCACCAGTATAAAGTACAGGTATGCCGTCATGGGCTTCCCTGGTGGCTCAGAAAGTTAAGAATCCGTCTGCAATGTGGGAGACCTGGATTCGATCCCTCGGTTGGGAAGATCCCCTGGAGAAGGGAATGGCTACCCACTCCAGTATTCATGCCTAGAGAATTCCCTGGACAGAGGAGCCTGGCGGGCTACAGTCCCTGGGATCGCAAAGGGTTGGACGTGAGTGGTATGATACGCTTGTAAATGAACAGCTAACTCCGTTTGGAGGTTAAGTAAGACTTTTGATGCCCAAGGTAGAGGCATTAAGCAGGAAAACATAAATACATTAGTGGCAAAAGATACAGAGTATTTTGCAGATGTAAAGAACAGTGTTATTTTTATTTATGTGGGCATGCTAATGTCTTTGACCACTCTAGTTGAAAGCATAAATCATATTTACATGAACTTATATTGACTCTTCCCCCAGTTCATATTTATATTTAGTAACTTTTTTAAAAAAATTGTGCTCATCAGTGATCTTATTGTTTTTTACAGCTTCTTTATTCCTTGATATAACTACCTCTTAAACTAGAGGTACTTCTCTTACTACTTATTTACGGATGCCCTTCTTCAATTTACCTTCCATTATTAGATAGTCTGCTTTTTCTTATTTTCCATGTGTGTTAAGTATTTAGTTAGTGCATACTTACAGGCTCTGAAGGCAATCTGGCTGCAGCATCTATCACTCCTTCAATTGCCAAGGTTGTTTCAGCTGATCTGACTAGCCAGGCAAGTGTCCGCTTCCCACCTCACCTCTCCATGTGTGTCCCTCCCAAAGCTGCACACTCAAAGAGAACCACCTTCCCTAGTAAAGAAGACCATTCTTTGGTCAGGGGTATATGAGTAGTTACAGTCCCCTGCTAGAACCTGCAAAGCACCCACATGGTACCAAGCAGTAGACTTAAATGCTAGGAATATAGCAATAGACAAGCCGGACTTCACTCTGTAGTCACAATTTCTGTTTCCAAATAAGCTTTTCATCAGTGCTTTGTTATTCCAGACTCTCACTTCATTTCTTACTAGTTTATTTATGTAACAAATGGCAGTAAGTATCTAGTGTCCCCAGCACTGTGTGGTAATATAATTGAGAAGATAAATGTCAACAGTTAAATTATCACACTGTGGTTAAAAGAATGCAATGATGGCATGCACTGGATACAGTGAAAATGCAGAAGACAGATCATCAACTTTAGCTGGAGAAGTGAGGGAGAAAATCCCAGAGATGATGATATTTGAGCTGAATTTTTAAAAATTAGAAGGCAAAAATATGGAAAAAGACTTGAGGCTGAGGAAAGAGCACTTAGAAGAAGACATGAAATAATGACATGTTTAATGTGGTTTTCTCTGCAACAAGTTTTTTTTAATTTGAGTATAAGGAACATGAAGTGCCATAAAAGGAGAAGAGTCTCTACAGTGGATGAGAGCCAGACTGAGCTGTGTTGCTCTTGACTGCCTTGGCATGCTGAAGACTCACTGCATGCATTTTGTTAACTTAAGTGCTTAATGAGGAAGCAGGGAAAATGTTTATCTGTGTCTCACTTCCTGCTAATTTCTCCCAGGCTTCACCACGTCTTTCTTCCTAACTCTAGCTGAACACTTCTCCATACCATGCCTTTTAACTCTCCATGTAATACTTAAATGCTATTTCAGTTATCACAGCTTTTCTACAAACCAAATAATGTGAAAAATTTGACATTCTAAAATTAGATTTATATTAGCTATTACTAAAATATTGTTGGGATTTAAAATAGCACACTTACTTTATACAACTAATATCTTTATTTAGCTCTCCTGTTTATATTCCTTTTTATGATTATTTTTTTCAAAAGCATAGAAATGTTTTGAAAGTAAAACAGTAAAGTTGTGAAATGTTTTTGTATTGGCTTCAAACAAAACTTACATAGCTTCTTCTGTTTTTTAAAAAATGAGTGTCTCTCTTGAAGAGATTTCTCCATATACAGAGATACAAAAGCAAGGGAAAGTAACTTAAAATACTATTAAACTAAATAAACCCAATGAAACATATAGGATCAAGTCAATATCTACCCATTCTTGAACAGTAAAATCTGAAAATGGAATGTGTGTCTAAGCCTTTCCTTAATTTCGAGAAGCATGTACTAAGGATATATATGCTTTTGTCAAACTCCATTATAGTCACTGGAAATATAAAAATGAAAAATACAGTTCATACTCTCGGTGGATTTGTTGTCAAGTATTAAGTTGAACCACATGAAATTGCGTCGTCTTTTTAGGTCAGAATGTTCAAACATCAGTTCAATCTAAATATATGTGTGTGTTACATGTATATTAAATAGAAATTTATAATAATAGAGATATGAACAACGTGCCCTGAAAAAGTGCATTGTGCTGCCCAGAACAGTCTGTGAAAGCTTTCCAGAGATGACATTTGAGCTGAATTTCAGAAAATGATTGGGAGTTCACTGTGTGTTCATGTGAAGTGAAGAGAATGAGCACATTTCAACAATAGGAAACAGCGTGTGCAGAGTTGTTGAACAGAGAAAGGGTCTAGCTCATGCAAATGCTTCAGATTGCTTGGAACGCCAGGTATGTGGAAGGTGACAAAAGAGGCAGGCTAAGGAAGCAGAGGGAAGATGTTAGAAGGTAGGAGGTAGCAAGCCAAAGAGATGATGCTATCCTTGAAATTGGTGAGCTGTGTATAATCCACAGAATGCGCAACACAACTTGTTAGGGTTCATAAAGGAAGTATTACTATTTATATGTATATTTTACCTGGGTCTTTTCAGATTTTCTAATTGTATAAGGACTACAGTATATATAATTCTTTCTGCAGGACTGAATGTAAATAATTTCTAAATAAATAAATATATATGTATTACAGTGTGTTAGAGACTGAATTGTGTCCCCCCACCACCACACACACACACACACACACACACACACACACAGAATTTATGTTGAAATCCTAACCTCTAGTATTTCAGAATGTGACCTCAATTGAAAATAGAGTCATTACTGATGTAACTGGTCAAGATGAGGTCATATTAGTGTCATGTTAGTCACTCAGTTGTGCAACTTTGCAACCCCGGGGACTGTAGCCAGTCACGCTTCTCTGTCCATGGAATTCTCCAGGCAAGAATACTAATGTGGATAGCCATTGCCTTCTCCAGGGAATCTTCCCTACCCAGGGATTGAACCTGAGTCTCCTGCATTGACAGCAGATTCTTTACCATATGAGCCACCAGGGAAGCCTCCATATTACAGTAGAAGTAAAGTGAAGTCATTCAGTCGTGTCCAGCTCTTTGTGACCCCTTGGACTGTAAGCTACCAGGCTCCTCCCTCCATGGGATTCTCCAGGCTAGAGTACTGGAGTGGGTTGCCATTTTCCTTCTCCAGGGGATCTTCCCAACCCAGGGATCGAACCCGGGTCTCCTGCATTCCAGGTGGATGCTTTAACCTCTAAGCCACCAGGGAAGCCCTATATTATTGCAGTAGAGTGGGCCACTTTGTTATAGCAGCCCTAGAAAATGAGTACATGCTATGTGATCAGAAAGTGTAGAGGCTGTATGCACTACTGCATATAAAACAGATAACTAATGACAACTTACTATATAGAACTTCCTCAGTATTCTCCGTGGTGCCCTAAATGAGAAAGAAATCCAAAAAAGGGCAGATATAATGTAGCTGATTCACTTTGCTGTACAGCAGAAACTAACACTTTGTGAAACAACTATACTCCAATAAAAATTTATTTTTAAAAAGTTTAGAGGCCTTGATTAGATTATGAGAAACAATAAAAGAGTTGGTTTATATTTAAGATTTCAAATTATTTATGTCCTATAATTACTCAGTCTCAGGATTCAATAATTTACTTATGTTGAATTGATTTATTGACTTCCAGTACTTTCCTTCTTTAAAACATTAAACTTTGCAAATAACTTTCATTTGTGTTTGGTATAGTTTATGTTAAAGGCAGAAGGAATTAGGAAATACTTACCTGTAGCTCAAAACAGATACGGTGATAATTTTGCAGCAGTTTTAGGGGAAAAAATTATATTTAAGAAAAGTATTTAATCCCATTAGGCAGAAGTGAAACTAAAATCAGAAACAGGATCCTACCAAAAGAAGTCATAGCTGTGAACAGTTTAATACTATATCATAATTGTAAGAGGATTGCAGGTAAAACATGCCTTATTCTAGCTACATAATCTTCAAGTACTAAGTACAACCAGTCCTTTTTATATATGACATATGTTAGTCACTTGCCTGAGGTTCCAAAACACAGTTTTTAAGGTCAGGAATGATACACTAAAAAATTATCCATTTGAAGCCTGTTTATAGGTCAGCAAGATCCAAAAGTCAGCAATACACTGAGTAATGATTATGTCAGTACAAAGTATATTATGTATATTATATTTTGGGCATTTTAGATCCTTATGGGACATGGAATATTTGATAATTTTTGGCCTTATACAAATATATAATAGCCCTTTGAAATGCTACTTTAAAAAAAAATCTGTATCATTGTAATAGTTCTACTGTCCTTTAGATAAGTAGTTGTCAGACTTTCTAAAAGAATTCTTTCTTCAAATGAATTCTTATGTGGAAGCCCATTATACAATAATTATGCAGTTTACTCCATCAAAGAATACTTTATAGACCTTTGTTTTTTTTTAAGATTGGAAGGATGTGGTGGGTCTTTGTTGCTCTGCTAGTTTTATCGAGTTTGCTCCTGGCGCTAGGAGCAGGGTCTACTCTTTGCTGTGGTGTGCGAACTTACTGTGGTGACTTCTATAGGGGAGCACAGGCTCTAAGCCCGCGGGCTTCAGTAGTTGCGCTGCATCAGTATATGTAACCCAGGGACTTAATTGCTTCCTGGTGTGTGGGATCTTCCTGGGCCAGGGATTGAACCGATGTTCCTTGCATTGCAAGGCAGATGCTTAACCACTGGACCACCAGGGTAGCCCAACTTTTGATGTTTTAAATCTTTGATTCTTATATCTAGCCTGGAAGTTCTGTATTTTGTGAATGTGTATTTTATATTCACTGTGTAATGTTAGCAGGATGAAAAGGAATTTACGTGATAGGAATAAAAAAATATGCTACTGACCTATGATCATAGGGCCTATACCTGAAGTTGCTTTCCCACAGGGTAATTGGAATATAAGAATATATCTATTGTCTCTAATGTGGTCCCCTCGTTTATGACCAGCACAGCAGTCTGCGACCTGTATCTTCTTGGTCAAGGATAAAATGTCCTCTGTTCTCATTAAGAGACTCCCCTTTCTCTGCTTTTACCCTAGTTCTTTTAATAATTTTTGGTTTTGCTCTCTATTCATTTAACTACACCTTTGCTACCTTTGGACTCAAAAACCTGTCTGTCCAGTTGAGTATCTGGTTATTTTTTCCCTCACCCATGACTTATAATCATATTGCTGTAAGCTGAGAAATATTTGAAACTATGTATACTTTTTATATGCTTACCTTGTTATAAAAATTAGCACCATATAGAAAGGGGATAGCATTGGAGACTCAGAATTACAGTCTTTACATTCAAAGCATTTATTAGATGACTAATTTTTTTAAGATCAAGATATGTCAGATGGTCAATCTGATAACACATAAATCACGATTTACTCTTTTAGCCAGTGCTTATTGAACCCCTATGATATGCTAACAGTCATGAAAAGTTTGAAGTATATTTGTTATTTAGTCGCTAAGTCATGTCCAACTCTTTTGCTATTCTGCCTGGCAAACTAAGTGAACGTGATCCAGCTTTACAGAATAGATGGATTACACACAAAGAAACCTCTTTATACACACACACACATACTTCCTGGTATAAGCTGTGAAAGAAACAAATGGAGTTCTACTGCACAAGTAGAGAAACTAAATAGAACAGTAAGAAAAGGAATGGGAAGTAAAAAGAAAAACATTCTAGGCAGGGAAGAGCTTGGGCAAAGGCCCTTGAGATGGGCTCTGGAGGGAGCTGAGCTTGTTCAAGCAACAAAAGCACGTTAAGTTCTATGAGGAAAATATCTTTCTCTTTTGTCTAAAACTATATTTTAGGACTTCTCTCGTGTCGCAGTGGGTTAAGAATCTGCCTGCCAGTGCAGGGGACATGAATTCAGTCCCGGATCTGAGAAGATTCCACATAGTACGAAGCAGCTAAGCCCGTGCACCACAACTGCTGAGCCTGTGTGCCTCAGCTACGGAAGCCCGAACGCCCTAGAGGCCACCCAGCGCAGCTGCTGAGCCCACGTGCCTACAGCCTGTGCTCTGCCACAAGAACAGCCCCTGCAGTGAGAAGGCTGCGCACCGCAACAAAGAGGAGCCTCCACTCACCACTAGAGAAAGCCCTAGTGCAGCAACAAAGAAGATACATTTTTTTAAAATAATATAGAACAATGTATTTTAAATTAAATAGGCACTGCAGAAATATTTGTGTATGACTTAATAAATATCTGTGTACCTGTAAATAAATATCTGTATATAGGATGTAATGAGGACAGGCTGAAGTTCAAAAGGTAGGTAAGGAGTAGACCTCACAAACCCTGTTTAAAAAAAAAAAAAACTGGGGGATCTGATTTCATAAAGCCTCACTCACAGCCATGTGAGGAATTGTTTGCTGGGGATTAAAAGTGGAAGAAGGGAAACCCGGGTTCATGAGTGCAGCAGAGGTGGAGAAAGTAGACCACCGAAGCCACTAACTGTGTTAGAGCCAGGCCAGTGGGCCGACCTTGCTGCTTCAGCATCTCAGCAAAGGGAATGTATCTGGTTTCTCTTTTTATCCCTAGAACTACCATAGCCCCTCAACCCCCAGACCAATCCTGGAAAGAAATTAACCTTTTTAGAATTTAATAAGCCCGTGAGGAAAGTAATTTCAGAGTTTCTCCTAGGTCTTTGTTTTATTGAGGAAGTGACCATCTGAAATGAAATCACAAAGAAAATTAAAAATGCAGATTATTCTACAAGATAACAGACTTGTAAAAAAAAGTCAGTGCCATGGAGAAAAAGGCAGAGAAACATTCTGGTTATGTACTACAGTCACCTTACTCCCAGTGAATATCCCTTTTGAAGACATTTTACCACATGTACAGAAGCACAAACGAGGGGAAAAAAATTTTTTTTTTTTTGTTAACGCTCAATAAAACCATTCAACTTAAACTAAAAACACTTTTTTTTTTTTTTTTAAAGAAGGCTTGGAATCTTAGTGAGACCCAGGAGCCTGTGGGAGGGGCCGCTGCAAACGCGCTATTGACCTACAAAGACATGACCACCAACACCAGCCCCACGCACCCCTACTGGCCTCGGCATCTGAGACTAGACAACTTTGTGCCTAATGACTGCCCCACCTGGCATATCCTGGCTGGCCTATTCTCCGTCTCTGGAGCCTTAGTTGTGGCCACATGGCTGTTGTCAGGGCGGGCTGCGGTCGTCCCACTGGGGACTTGGCGGAGACTATCCCTGTGCTGGTTTGCAGTATGTGGGTTCATTCACTTGGTGATTGAGGGCTGGTTCAGCCTCTACCACGCGGACCTTCTCGGAGACCAAGCCATCTTATCTCAACTCTGGAAAGAGTATGCCAAGGGAGACAGCCGATACAACCTGAATGATAACTTCATGATATGCATGGAGACTGTCACGGCTTACCTGTGGGGACCACTCAGCCTGTGGGTGGTGATTGCTTTTCTCCGCCATCAACCCCTCCGCTTTGTCCTACAGCTTGTGGTCTCTGTCGGTCAGGTATATGGAGATATGCTCTATTTCCTGACAGAGTACCGTGATGGATTCCGGCACGGGGAGCTGGGCCACCCACTCTATTTCTGGTTTTACTTTGTTTTCTTGAATGCCCTGTGGTTGGTGCTGCCCGGACTCCTCATACTGGATTCTATAAAGTGACTTGCTCATGCCCAGAGCATACTGGATGCCAAAGCCCCCAAAGCCAAGAGCAAGCAGAACTAAAGAGTGATGAACTAGGCTTAAACACCGGCTATTGAGGAACTCTCCACCTGCCAGAAGATTCCAATCCTTGCTCCCACAGGTTGGAAGGACAAATCGAATTGATCTGTCAAACTCAGGTTGATGGGTGGGCAGTGGGAAGAAAGGAGCTGTGTGGAGCCAGTCAGGAGCCAATGGGACAAAGGTACAAGAGAACCTAGGAAGTCTGTGATGGGGACAATTTTTTTTTTTAACTTTACAATACTGTATTGGTTTTGCCATACACTGACATGAATCCACCACAGGTGTACATGAGTTCCCAACCCCTGAACCCCCCTCCCACCACCCTCCCCATGTCATCTCTCTGGGTCATCCCAGTGCACCAGCCCCAAGCATCCTGTATCCTGTATCGAACCTAGACTGGCAATTCGTTTCTTACATGATAGTATACATGTTTCAATGCCATTCTCCCAGGGACAATTTTTTAAATCAGGAAATAAAGATCTTGACCCTAAAAAAAAAAAGAAGTCTTGCCTCTCTCATACCTCCTCTGGCGTGATTGTGAGGGGATGGCTTCTGTTGTGAGGACTCCACCTCCAGTTCTAGGGAGTGAGTTGAGTCTAGGTACTCGCAGAGAAGTCTTTGGGAAGCTAAAGAGCGATTACTTGATAGAGAACTCAGAAGGACATTAAGACAAAACTCTCTTTTCCCCAACATATACTGAAAATAACCTTGAGTGGAGCTATGAGTCTTAATGGTTGTTTAATATAACATTGATCAGCACATAGGTTCTCAATGAATGGAGATTTGTTACCTCACAGAGTAGTCTGTTCTACTTTTGAATTCCCCCTAATTGTTAGGAAGTTATTTCTTTTAACCAAACCAGACATTTTCCCCATGTTATTCCCACCCATTGTATATAGTTTTACCCTCTAGAATCTTGGCAAATATGGCTGATTTCTTTTGTTGGAAGTTTAAAATTTAATTTAATTTGGCATGGCTGCCTGGATCTCTTTTAATCTGTAAAAGAAAGTGAAGCTGTAGCAAGAGTTAAATTTATTTGATGCAGTAGAGCAAGTTTTCCATGTGAAAGCAAATTTTGTCTTGGGATGTGCCAGTCACTAAAGCCTTTTTAATGAGGCAACTCAGTCTGTTCCTATAAACTGCCAGTTTATTCTCCTGGATCTTAAAGGAACACTAGCTCCAGGTGGGCAGGCCTCTTCTGGAGTAATAATAACCAAAATAATTAAAAACCAGATTACTGCCCTAGTCCCTCCCCCTCCCTCATTCCTACACCATCTTCATAGCTAGTAGAGGAGTATCAAGGTCGTCCTCTGAGTTCTAGGGTGCTCATCCTTTCACTGGGCTTCCCTGCTGGCTCAGTTGATAAAGAATCTGCCTGCAAAGCAGGAGACAGAGGTTCAGTCCCTGGGTTGGGAAGATCCCCTGGAGAAGGAAATGGCAACCCACTCCAGCATTCTTGCCTGAGAAATCCTATGGACAGAGGAGCTTGGCAGGCTACAGTCCATGGGGTCGCAAGAGCAGGACATGACTTAGTGACTAAACTACCACATACTGAGATACTTCCAGGTTCTGCAGAAAGTGTGGCTGTCCCCTCAACCACACTCTGCCTTTCTCTGCTGCACTGTTCCCTGCCCTCTTGTTTCAGTAGCTAACATCTCCACAAGTTTTCCTTCTTCTAGAAATGTACTTTCTCAGGCATGTATGACCTCTAGCATTCTCTTCATATTGTGGTTTTACGAATTTTTATTATTGTGTTATGGCCTCTTGAGGGGAAAGAGATAAATATGCATTATCAGCTAGTTTGAATCAGAATTGTGGTTAAAGTCATTTTAATATAAATCATACTCTATAGAGATTTTTGGCATATTAACAATTCAGTGATTTTTAGCATATTCACAAAGTTGTATAACCATCCCAACAATCTAATTGCAGAACATTTTCATCACCCCAGAGAAGTCACATACCATTAGCAGTCACCTCCTATTTCCTCTACTCTCCTGCCAGCCCCAATCAGTCACTAATCTACTTTCTGTCCATAGATTTGTCATTATTGCTGTTTGTAGAGGGGACGGTACAGATAGGAAGAAAGGTGAGCTCTGGTCTGGAGGGGACCTTCTACTTCTGATCTCTGCTTATCGGCCATCACAAAATTTGAAGTTAAAAATCCCTGATTCTTTGAAGATTAATTTCATTCCAAGAATTTCCATCCAATCTTCAAAGGTATTCACATACAGTACCCATAAACATGGGTGGGTAGGTAGGTAGATACCTAATTTAATCTTATTTCATAACTTTAATCTTATTTTGGGGGAATGACCCTAGTGTGCACGCACATGCGCACACACCCATCTTGTCCTGAGTTGTATTTCAAAGACTTGTTTGGACTGACAATGAAGGACACCATGGCTGAAACACTTTCCTCCAATTCCCTAATTCCTAGGTTAAGACATCCAAATACTAGGTGATGGTAAAGGGTGGGAGTCGATAGAATGACCCATGGGGAATGACTTAGAGAAAACACCCCTCTCTGCCTTGTGTACAACCAGAACAGAGAGACACAAGGAGGGGCAGCAAGTCTTTACTGGGTACTTTTTCTAGCCAGGGCGTCTGGGCCTCCCCAGCACCTCTACCCCTCAGGAGTGGTCCTTTATGATGTATCAGCTCCCCAGAGCCACCATTGGCTGTCGGGAGTGTCCTGATGACCAAACAAAGCAGAACAGGTGTGACTGGGGAGAGGTATATATACAGAGGGCAGGCCTGGCAGACAGGTAGACAACTGAGTGGCTTCAACATGGCAAAAGTGACCGATCAATCTTGGGAGCCAAAAACCACAAGCACCAAGCGGTGGAAGAAAAGGAAGACCCTCTCTCAGCCTGGATCAAGAGGCAAGGTGAGATGACCCTACCCAAGCGCCTCCTCTTCTTTCCCATTTATACCCTCTGCCCCTCCCCTACCCCGAGATAATCCTGTCCCAGCCTGGCACAAACCTCCTTCTTAGTCCCCCACCCTTTCCCCCGACCCTTCTCCCAACCAATGACCTCTGGGCTCACCATTGCCTTAACAGGTGGTGAAGATATATAAGAAGGTAAAAAGACCACTCCATGTGTGTTCAAGAAAAAATTACTCCCCAAAAGTTATAACTACAAGAAGACAAAAGAGAACAAGAAGGGCCAAGCTTCAGCCAGTTCCATAGACTGAGCCAAACGCAGCCAGGCCAGGTCTAACAGCCGCTGTAGAATGACGCCACTCTGAGATAAGACCTAAGCAAACAGCGCCTGCAGAGCAAGCTTCAGAGACCTGAGAACAATCTGCTATATCTAGAGTCCTGGCTGCGGAGAAATGGCCAACTGCGTAGACACTGGCTCAGACACTGATGTGAAACATGGGACACAAATGCTGGTTATTAAAATCAGCAAGGTGTGAGAAGCCCCTCAAAAAAAATACAATAAAATTAGGCACTCTGCATACAAATGAATCGTGTCGCTTTAGTGTTGTCTGAGATTTTTTCTTAAAGTGAGAGAGAGAGAGTGAGATTACAGAGAAGCTTAGCATCTTTGGTTCCCCCCATGTCTACCTGAGGAGAAAATGTACATGCAGCTCACCAAGAGTGGAAAATACCCTTTCTGCCAGGTTCTCCAGCCCTGGCAGACCAGTTTTTACCATTTCTGTACTTGGTAGTCAACGCTCATTTTCAAGTGTGAGTGAAGTCAGCAGAGCACAGCAGTGCCAAATTCACTCTAGTAGGTAAAAGGCAATGGAAAGGGGACGGGGGAGAGACAACAAGGAGAAGGCTCTGACTTTCTCAGTCATAACGCAGAACTGGGCTGTGCTGGTCACCTGGAGTAATTCGGTTGTGAGTTGAAGGCCCCTGATCCTCACAGCTCCCTCATCCTTTGCTGGCCTGGTGGTGAGTTTTGTAACAAAGGACAGGATGGCAGCAGTTCCAGCCACTAGGAGAGGGTAGTCACAAGGCCACACTGAGCAGAGGCTTCAGCAGATACTCATTGCTGCCCTGATTCTGCCTACCTTCCTTCGTCTCACCCTCCCATCAGTCTCTCCCACCCCCACCTCCCGCTTTAAGCCCGGAATGGAGTGCTCACTCAAAGTCGCCCACAGAGGTGGAGATGATTGGGAGTCCAGTATTTATTGATTAGAAAGTGATCCTCGGGCATGTGTGTGTCTCTCAAAGAATTTGAAAAACTATTCACCTCCATATATAACTTTAAGTTGAAATTCAAAATTTCTATTTCTTAAGTTTAAATATTTACTAAGGATATAATTTGTAATTTGTTGTAAACATTGCTATTGAAAATAAAACTGTTACATCAGTCTTTTCTTTTTTAATTTTTATCTTTATAAATTCCACCCCAGAATTTATGCTATAGAATTAGACTAGAGAAGTGCCACCAGACAGGGTTATTATTTGGCCTCTATTTTTCTCTCAAAAGCTTTGAATCTGAACCAGCACATGGTTGATGTGCCATGCCATATGAATGAGATGATTTTTCTTGTGTACACTTTTAAAATATCATGTGACACTGGCCTGAACTGTAAGGACAAGTGCCTATCTGACCCCTCTGCTCTGTAGCTGTGGCACACATTAGTTACAGGCTATACTTCAACAGTGAAGCCAGTGAATTGATTGTAGGCAGTTGTTCAGGGGTGTTCACTTAAAAACCAGATGTCCAGCGTTGCACAGCTTCTTTTGTGAACAGGAATGCCCTGACCACATTTTGGTAGTGAAAAACACAACGCAGGTGTATCTCTCTGGATTTGCTGTTTACAGCATAACACTGAAAACAGTCCTAAATTACCTTATGGCTCTTCCTATATCTTTTTATTAAATTTAAAACAAGTACTTTTGTCCCCAGGAAGATGGTCCAAAGAAAACGATAGCATTAACTGTCTCTGGGAGGAGGAACTGAATAGCCAGGACCAGCATGAAAGGGAAACTTCTATTGTATGTCCTCTTGTATCTGTGGAATGTTAAGCCATGTGAATGCACTGCATGTTCATATTTAAAGTCTTAATTTAAAAAATGAGTTAACTGTTTGCTGGCCTGAATTGTTAATAAGGTGTATTTATTTTGATTTTCAATCATTAAAACATTTCTCTACTTCCTAAGGATTTATTTATCCAATAAGCATACATAGTAATAACATAATAGCAACAAGAAAATTACTGTCAGGAAGACATCAAAACAGTATAATGAAGCCAGATTAGGGGGGAAAAGGGCCCAATAGGAAATTAAGATTCAGTACCCCAACTTTTTTTTTTGAGCAAAGGGAATTCCCTGGCTGTCCAGTGGTTAGGACTCCACACTTTGACTGACGGCTGCCCAGGTTCAATTCATGATTGGGTAAGATCCTGCAAGCCATGAGGCGTGGTCAAATAAACTAAAAGATTAATACAATGAAATTCATATTAACACTCTTAACCTCGATGTCATGAGTTAAAAGTTACAGATACCAGGTTTTCTTTTTACCGCTGATCACACTCCAGTGTTGGTCTTCCACACTCCAGTGCTATCTGGAACCTTTTTGATCTTGTTAACAGCTTCATCAGACTGTCTTGTCAGGGCTTTGCCCTGTGATATTGGATAGCATATTCTATCACCAGAGCTGCTGGTCTTGTTTTTTCAAAGATACTGCAGACCTGAGGGTGCTACGTACTTTTGCAACTTGAATCTAGGCTCATTTACGTTTAAGAGAATCTTGAGAACGTGCATTAATTAATCATTAACTTTTGTCAGGTGTGTTGTAAGCGGGTGCTGTGGAACTGGCATAAGGCAAGGAAAGAATTGGCTCTCTTTGAAGGAGTTAAATCCTTTCATGATAGACCAGAGACCTAGTAGTAAAATGTTTCCGTGGGTACTATGAACAAATTAATTAAACCCTGGGAAGGGGTTGTGGGAACTTTTGTTTATAGCCAGTCAGTTAGAAGCACAGATAACCACTGGGATCTCTGGTGTCTGAGGTAGAGGGTGTCCTGATGGGACTGACCCTTAACCTATGGGATTGGATGCTGTCTCCTGGTAGATAGTGTCAGAACTGAATTAAGTAGTAGGACACCCAATTGGTAACTGAGGATTGATGGGGTGGGGCAGAAAACCTACACACTGTAATTGGTATCAAAATTGTAGTAAACAAACAGGTGCAGGATTCAGGTGCCAAACCTAAAGAGGGAACAAGAACACTTAAATGAGATTACTGTTAGAATGACTGCATCTAAGTTAAAAACTAAATGATGAGGCTAGTAAAACAACTTTAAAGTAAAAGAAAGTGGTGCAGACTTTCTGGTTTCATCTCCCTCTGTATTTAAGAAGTAAAGAGTACAATGGGGTTTATATGTGTCCTTTTGAATTATGATTTTCTCAGGGAACATGCCCGGTAGTGGGATTGCTGTGTCATACAGTAGTTCTGTTTTTAGTTTTTTAAGGAACCTCCATGCTGTTCTCCACAGTCAGTTCAGTTCAGTCACTCAGTCGTGTCCGACTCTTTGCGACCCCATGAACTGCAGCACACCAAGCTTCCCTGTCCATCACCAACTCCTGGTAGCTGTATCAATTTACATTCCCAACAGTACAACACTGTTCCTTTTTCTCCGTACCCTCTCCAGCATTTATTATTTATAGATTTTTTTTATGATGGCCATTCTGACCAGTGTAAGGTGATACCTCATTGTAGTTTTGATTTACATTTCTGCAATGATTAGTACTTTGGCCACCTCATGTGAAGAATTGACTCATTGGAAAAGACTCTGATGCTGGGAGGGATTGGGGGCAGAAGGAGAAGGGGACGACAGAGGATGAGATGGCTGGATGGCATCACCAACTCGACGGACATGAGTTTGAGTGAACTCCGGGAGTTGGCGATGGACAGGGAGGCCTGGCATGCTGCAATTCATGGGGTCTCAAAGAGTTGGACATGACTGAGCCACTGAACTGAACTGAATGATTAGTAATGTTGAGCATCTTTTTATGTGGCTCTTGACCATCTATGTGTCTCCTTTGGACAGATGTCTAGGTCTTCCATCCATTTTTTGATTGAGTGGTTTGTTTTCTTTGATTTTGAGCTCCATCAGTTCAGTTCAGTCACTCAGTCGTGTCCGACAATTTGCGACCCCATGAACTGCAGCACACCAGGGCTCACTGTCCATCACCAACTCCCGGAATCTACCCAAACCCATATCCATTGAGTCAGTGATGCCATCCAGCCATCTCATCCTCTGTCGTCCCCTTCTCCTCCTGCCCTCAATCTTTCCCACAATCAGGGTCTTTTCAAATGAGTCAGCTCTTCACATCAGGTGGCCAAAGTATTGGAGTTTCAGCTTCAACATCAGTCCTACCAATGAACACCCAGGACTGATCTTTAGGATAGACTGGTTGGATCTCCTTGCAGTCCAAAGGGACTCTCAAGAGTCTTCTCCAACACCATAGTTCAAAAGAATCAATTCTTCTGCGCTCAGCTTTCTTTATAGTCCAACACTCAGGCATCCATACGTGACCACTGGAAAAACCATAGCCTTGACTAGATGGACTTTGTGGTCAAAATAAAGTCTCTGCTTTTCAATATGCTGTCTAGGTTGGTCATATCTTTCCTTCCAAGGAGTAAGCGTCCTTTAATTTCATGGCTGCAGTCATGGTCTGCAGTGATTTTGGAGCCCAGAAAGATAAAATCTGTCACTGTTTCCACTATTTCCCCATCTGTTTGCCATGAAGTGATGGGACTGGATGCCATGATCTTAGTTTTCTGAATGTTGAGCTTTAAGCCAACTTTTTTACTCTCCTCTTTCACTTTCATCAAGAGGCTCTTTAGTTCCTCTTCACTTTCTGCCATAAGGGTGGTGTCATCTGAGGTTATTGATATTTCTCCTGGCAATCTTGATTCCAGCTTGTACTTTCTCCAGCCCAGCATTTGTTATGATGTACTCTGCATATAAGTTAAATAAGCAGGGTGACAGTATACAGCCTTGACATACTCCTTTTCCTGGAGGACGTACTCCGCTTCCTTTTGGAATCAGTCTGTTGTTCCATGTCCAGTTCTAACTGTTGCTTCCTGACCTGCATACAGGTTTCTCAAGAGGCAGGTCAGCTCAGTTGTTTGTATATTCTGGAGACTCCTTTGTCCATTGCTTCATTTGCAAATATTTTCTCCCATTCTGAAGGCTGTCTTTTTGGAGGGAGGTCCAAGAGGGAGGTGACATATGGCTGATCCAGTTCATCGTACTGTAGAAACGAACACAATATTGTAAAGCAATTATGTCCTAATTTTTTTTTTAAGAAGTAAAGGGTATAAACTGGAGACCAAATAGTTTTCTACTTGCTTTACCCAACAAGACCTCCAAATAGCAGAAGTTATTTCAGAGAAGGAACTGTTTCTATTTGACAAAGAGAAAGGATAAATAACAGGGACCATCTGGAGAGAATCATGTATCTTGGTGGGCATTTCTGGGAGTCTCTTTTTTTACCCTGTTCTTTTTTTTTTTAAGTACTTATTTGCCTGCACCAGGTCTTAGTTGCAGCATTCAGGATCTGGTTCCCTGGCCAGGGATCAAACCCAGGCCTCCTGCATTGGGTGTGTGGAGTGGGAGAGCAAAGTCTCAGCCACTGGACCCCCAAGGAAGTCCATGGGGAATCTTTAATGAGGGCTCCTCTAGATGCCAGACAAGCTGCTCTCTACACCGCCCCCATTCCCAAAAAAACACACACAAGGGAATTATCCTCATTCAGGAGCTGAGACACTTCGTATCCGGGCTTCTCTTCTCTTCTGATAAACCTGGGTCCCAAAGAAGGCTCCCAGGTAGACCATTTTTTTCTTAAAAAACATTCTTAATATTTGATCTGAATATTTTCACTTTTTAAATGCAACCTATCAAAATATGTTTTTTTTTCATTTTCTAGATCATTTAAGCCTAAAATTGAATTTGTTTTAATAGTGGTATGTGAAGAATTCTGACAGATACATCCATTCATCACTTTCTTTAAAGCTTTTTCATTTGTTTTCACAATATTTACTCCACACTTAACATTGATCTGTTTTGTTTTATGTTCTTAATCCCATGATTTTCAACTTGCTGTTTAACCTAAACCTCAGACTTGGGAACCATCTCTTCATTATATACTTGTACTTAATTGTTCATCCTGCCCAGATGTTTTGCATTTGACTGAACATGCCCAGTTCTTTTGACAATTTCTCATAGGTCTAATTTAGCAAACCTTTAATCAGTTCCTGTTCTCTGAACACTCTCCAAGTTGTTTTGTTTTGTTTTGTTCCTACAGCCTGGCATATAAAATTGAATATAGCTTGATCCAGCTGAAGCCTGGCCAGTGCCAAATCAAACAAAAATAATTGCTTTTATCTTTTTTTCTTCATATATGTCTTAATATAGTGGTATTAAGTATTTCTCTCTCGTTTCAGTACAGAGTCTCATTCACTTGACACCCATCATAATCGTCAGATGTCACTTGACTTTTTCATCTTTGGCTGTCTTAGCTGGTATTTCTGTTTGTTGCAACTTAGTAAAAGTTAGCATTAAAAGTTAAATGTTAAATCCATAGAAAGATTCCTTGTATTTTTATTTCCAAGATTGTTCCATGAATATTTGGTATAAATGTGAATTATTTATCATTCACTGAGGCTTGTATTGGAGAAGGCAATGGCACCCTACTCCAGTACTCTTGCCTGGAAAATCCCATGGACGGAGGAGCCTGGTAGGCTACAGTCCATGGGGTCGCTAAGAGTCGGACACGACTGAGTGACTTCACTTGCACTTTTCACTTTCATGCATTGGAGAAGGAAATGGCAACCCACTCCAGTGTTCTTGCCTGGAGAATCCCAGGGATGGGGGAGCCTGGTGGGCTGCCGTCTATGAGGTCGCACAGAGTTGGACATGACTGAAGCAACTTAGCAGCAGCAGCAAGGCTTGTATAATTCTGAATCTTTCTGTTATACAAACTGGAAAGGATTCAGATGGCTAGGTACCAGGAAAGGTTACTGAAAACTGCAGAAAGAACAGGCTGCTTTTGCTTACTCCTGTCAGAGTTCATCTGTAAGGATTATAAACCAATTTCAGCCAACTTAAGTAAAGGGGAAAGATACCAGTATTTTCAGTAGGCTGGAGAATCATCCTTAGAAACTAGCAAACATCATGAGTGCTCCAAAAAGCAAGACTCTCAGCCACACTCTGAAGAAGCACATTAGCATCCCCTTGAGATTGCTGTTTGGTTCTTCCCTAGTCCTTCAGCATTCTAAACCCTGTAGTTGCAGGAAAAATGGGGTACGAGAGGGTAGTCACATCCCAGGTCTCGGATGAATTGCTGGGATGGGCCACCAAGTGGGGATCCTTGGCTTTACTCAAGGAAGAATTCAAAAGCCAGCCACAGTAAAGTGAAAGCAGTTTTATTTAGAGAGATACATATGCCATAGACAGAGTGCAGTCCATCCCAGAAGAGAGAGTTACCCCAAAATATGGGGTGATTGGTTTTTATGGGTTGGGTAATTTCATAGGCTAAGAAACAAGAGTATATTCCAACTGTTTGGGGAAATAGATGGGGATTTCCAGGAACTGGCTCACTACCCACTTTTTTGACAGCCTCAGAACAGTCCTATTGCTGGTGGGTGTGTCTTTAACATGCTAAATGTTTTATAGTGAGGCTCAAGGTCTACTGAAGTCAGCTTTTCTACCATCTTGGGCCTAATTGGGTCTAACTACCTTATGTCTTATCCTTACTGGGTATATCATTCCTTTAAAGATTATGTCCTACCCCCTGTTTTATAGGATCCTAAAAGCAACAAGACTCAATCAGTGCCCTTTAGGACATTACAGACTAGAGAGAGAGAAAGATACACAAATAGTGAAGTATAAAACCAAGTGTTTAACTTGATGTATGAAAAGTATATTGTGCTAAAATTGAAGTCGTGGAAGGTCCTGGACACAGCTTTCACGCCCTCTACCCACCAAATCAGGGCATGTCATCCTTCCAGAATATCAGTATGTTCACCAACCAGGAAAGGTTCCTGGTTCCTTCCTTCCTTTTCTGAAGGTCTAGGTGACTCAAAGCTCAACCCTCTTAACACTTGGTTGGTCTTTATGCTGACTAAGCCCCATCCTGAGCCATGTCATTAGATAAAATCGGGTGTGATCCAAGATGCTTATGAATAACAAAGATACTCTTATCATTCAGAAAATTCCCCTAGAGGCCAAGTGACAGGAACTCAGAACAAAGACCAGAGAAATTCTTTATTATTACAACAGAGTAGAATGAGAAAACAGACATTTTTTCATAATAGTGAGTTAGCCAGTGGCAAGTGAAATAGCATGACTGTGGGATTTTACTTAATCCCTAAGAAGTTGTATAATGGTCAAGTTACTTTCCCCTTAACTTCATATGATCTCTGTAGCCCTTATGCTAGTAATTACATCCCTCACTTCTGTCTACAGAGATGAGAGAACTGAATTTGCCTTTATTTAGCTGATTATCACTTTCCACAGTGAAGTAAGGATGTGTGATATTCCTCATGCTAGTACTATTATTTTTAACATATTTAGGACACTGCTTCATTCATCCTGTAGCTCTTGCCATTCTTCAAAAATTTTGTTTTAAACTTTGGGTGATGATATACATTTGTTATTTGTTGAAGACATAATCTAAGACTCACTTTCTTCACATTTTTTCATCCTTCCTTTTTTCTTTTTCCCCTTTCCATGGACCTGTTTATCCAACTTTAGTACCAGCAATCATATAGCATTTGTATCATACAGCAATCATACAGTATTTGTCTTTCTCTTTGGAAGTTAAGATTGATCTATGCCAGTTAGGATGCTTTCAGCAACAAATGATATGGTTAAACGCCAATTGGTCTAAACCATAAGGAATTTTATTGGCTAACATGAGTTTCCTGGAGCTGGGAGTTTGGCTACATCTATAAATCTCATGGGCTGTAAGGACAAGAAGTGGGTATTTGAACAAAGGAGTAGTTAGGAAGGAGAAGGAACAAAATGGACATTGGGTGGGCAGCCAACATTATTCGTTCTACCTGAAATATTGAACTGGCAAACTGATAGATAATAACAAAAACAGCATTTATATTGTATAGTATTTAAATTTATGTAGTATGTATAAGGTGGATACTTTTATTGTTCTTCCTGGCAGGTTAAGACTCTGTTTTCACTGTGATAGCTGGGATTCAATCCCTGTTTGGGGAACTAAGAACCTGCAAGCTTCAAAGCATGGCCAAAAACAAAACAACATAATTCACCCATCTTTTTCACTTCCCACCCCCTATCTCTGGCAACCGCCAGTCTGTTCTCTGTATCTATACACTTGGTTTCGTATACAATTCCACATTTAAGAGAGATCATACAGTATTTGTCTTTCTCTGACTTTTTCACTTAGCATGATACCCTTGAGGTTGTAAATGGTAAGATTTCGTTCTTTTATGGCTGAATAATATTCCATTGTGTATGTGTGTATATGTATATATCACAGTTTCTTAATCCATTCATCCATCAGTGGACACTTGGGTTGTTTCCACATCTCGGTTGTTGTAACAAAAGGCTGTCTTGATTGGGATGCATTCATTTTTTTCAGTTAATAGATAAATACCCAGAAGTAGAATTGTTGGAGGAAACACACTGACTAAAACTGCCCACCCTGTCCAGGGACCATAGTAACAATTTGTGTGAGTTATTTTACAACAGGAGGGCCTGGTAAGGAACATGGCACTAACAAGCCACCCCCGACTGGAAGAAATTTCAGAAAGGTCAAAAGGAGACACCATGTGGCCATGTGTCCTGAGTCCTACCACCTCCACAAATCCTTGTTGGCATCCATCTTGGCCAAGAAATGCATGCCCACCCCTTCACCATAGAACCCGAGATTGCAAGCCACCTGACAGAGCAGCCTCCCTGGGTTCCCTTACCCCCCTGCTCTCTGCCCAGGCGCCCCTGCCCAATAAAGCGTCATGCTTTGTCAGCGTGTGTGTCTCCTCAGACAGTTCATTTCTGAGTGTTAGACAAGCACCTACTTGGGCCCTGGGAAGGGTCTCCCTGACTGCAACAGAATTTCTGGATCATATGGTAGTTTTATTCTCAATTTTTTAAGGGATCTAAGTACTGTTCCCCATAGTGGTTATGCCAGTTGACATTTCCACCAACAATGCAGAAGGGTTCCCTTGCTCTGCATCCTTTTCAACACTTACTTCTAGTCTTTTTGATAACAGCCATTCTAACAGATATGAGGTGATATCTCATTGTGATTTTGATTTGCATTTTCCTGATGATTAATGACGTAGAGCATCTTTTCATGTACCTGCTAACCGGTTATCTGTATGTCTTTGAGGAAGAGCTTGTGCTATCTTCTGTGCTGTTCTGTGCTTAGTCACTCAGTCATGTCCAACTCTTGCGACCCCATGAACTGTAGCCCGCCAGGCTCCTCTGTCCATGGGGGAATTTTCCAGACAAGAATACTGGAGTGAGTTGTCATGCCCTCCTCCAGGGGATTTTCCCAACCCAGGGATCAAACACAGGTCTCTGCATTGCAGGCAGATCCTTTACCATCTGAGCCACCAGGGAAGCCCAAGAATACTGGAGTGGGTAGCCTATCCCTTCTCCGTGGGATCTTCCTGACCCAGGAATTGAACTGGAGTCTCCTGCGTTGCAGACAAATTCTTTACCAGCTGAGCTTCCAGGGAAGCCTATTCAGGAAAAACTGTTCTATGCAGTTTTTAATCTGATTATTTGTTTTCTGATATTGAATTATATGAGTTCATTATATTTTTAGATATTAACCACTTATCAGGTATGTGATTCACAAATATTTTCTCCCATTTGAGTAGATTGCCTTTTCATTTTATTGATGGCTTCCTTTGCTGTGCAGAAGTTTTTAAATTTGATATAGCCCCACTTGTTTATCTTTGCTTTTGTTGCTTTTAATGTCTATTATTCTTATTCTACAGATGATGAAATTAAGAGAGCTTAAGTGACTTGCAATGATATTGCAGAAAGATGAATTACCTACTACAGGTGTGTGCTTAGTCACACAATCATGTCCAACTCTTTGTGACTCCATGGACTATATACCATGCCAAGCTCCTCTGTCCATGGGGATTCTCCAAGCAAAAATACTGGAGTGGGTTGCCATGCTCTCCTCCAGGAGATCTTCCCAACCCAGGGACTGAACCCAGGTCTCCCACATTGCAGGCAGGTTCTTTACCCCCTGAGCCACCAGAGAAGCCCATCACAGTAATTTTATCAACACAGTCCAATTATTTGGTGGTGATGAGATATGAAACTCAGAGTAAATTCTTGTTTGATTTTGTGTCTTGCATATAAGATCCTCTCAAACATAGTAAGTTTTATTTTAAAGAATAATTCAAGTAATTTATTAAGGATATGTAATATGACAATAGCCAAAAGGTGGAAACAACCCAAGTTTTTATTGATAAATGAACAAAATGTGGTATATCCATAGAGGTGAATATTATTAACCTTAAAAAGTTCTGATACATACTACAACATGACTAAAACTTGGAAACTATGCTAACTGAAGTAAGGCAGACACAGAAGGCAAATATTGTATAACTTCACTTATTTAAGGTGCCTGGATTAGTCAGATTCATACAGATGAAAAGTAGAATGGTGTTTACCAAACGGCTGGGGGATGGGGTTGTTGTTGTTTACTTGGTAAGTCGTGTCCAACTCTGCCATCTATGGACTGTAGCCCCCCAGGCTCTTCTATCCATGGGATTTTCCCGGCAAGAATACTGGAATGGATTGCCATTTCCTTAACCAGGGGATCTTTCGGACTCAGGAGTCGAGCCTGTGAACCCACATCTCCTGCACTGGCAGGTGGATTCTTTATCATTGAGCCATTAGGGAAGCCCAGGGATTGAGATAATGGGTAGTTATTGTTTAATCGGTACAGAGTTTCAGTTTATGATGCTGAAAAAGTGATGATGAAATCTTCAGATAGTAGCTGATTTAATATTCACAACAGCCCTATGATGTAGACACTATTATTATCTTCATTCTATGATTAAAGAAATCAAGGCATAAAGTGGGTTAAGTAGTTTGACCAAGATAATGTAATTGGTAAATGTCAGAGCCTGGGCAGTTGACTTCAGAAGCTATGTTGTATTAGTTAATTTTATTACATTCCTTGAGGGAATTTCAGATGCTTTGGGGGGCTGAAAATGGAGGAAATCCTGCCCTAACAACCAATAGTTTTCTATTTATTCAGTTTCATGTCCAGTGCCTGAATAGGGAAAATGAATTCATAGAGTTCATTATTTTATTTTTGCATTACAGAATCTTAACTTGGAAGAGACTTTTTGACTTTTCCAGACATTGGACTTTCATGTACAACTAAATTTTCAAGATAATTTTGGAGACTAACATGGAGTTTTTTACTTTCAGTTTTACTAAGGTAAGTACAATGAAAACATGAAGCTATCATTCATTACCACTATTAACAAAAAGGATATCTTAACACCAAAATAAATAGGAAGGTCGTAAAGACAGAAAAGGAATCCAATTCAGTTGGATGAATTTACCTTTATGAAAATGACGCTTGCTGCTTGTTTCTTATTTCACTGAATGTACCTGTGGTTAGTGTAAACCTTGACATAGAGAAGCAACATTCTGAGAAAGAACAAATGAATATTTGGTCTCAGTCAACCACCTCCCACCAGTATCCAGTTGCTTGGACTCTATCACATTATACCAAGTGGCAGGGAGCCTCTGATGGCTCACTTGGAAGAATGTGGTTTCTCTAAGGTATGTTTAAATGACATCTTCACTGGGCTGTTTGAAAGTCTGTAGGGGCCTGCAGATCTTACCTACCTTTAGTGCGAGGGTAGCACTTGCTGTAGCAGATTACTTTGGACATTTACCCTTTTATAGCTTATGCCATGAAATTTCTCTAAATACCTATTTGAGTATAAAATACAAGGTGATTTTATGGATTTTAAATCTCGTTTGTCCTTGATTCCCATCTAGGTAGGCCACCAACTGTGATCTATAACAGGAAAATGGATAGATCTGAAATTATTTATGTTGCCCTCTATATAGACACATTAAAAAACAATTTGTCTCTCATTCTTTCAAAGAGACAAAAATATATGTTTTTTTAAATATCACAGCAAGGGAAGGTGGCGACTGAGTGAGTATGGCCGAGTAAACGTGGAGGTCGGGCTGCAGATCTCAGGGAGGGAGACGGTGCCTGTGGACCCTCCTTTTCTTGACGGGGGCCGCCGGGTGCGCAGTCCCGATCTGCATACGGTACAGATGAGGGATGGGCTCTGGCCCCCTCGGTGTCATGTCTTCACTAACAGCGGCCACAGTCTACCGGTTCTGTCATCAAGCGCTGGGACACAGAGGAAAAAAAAGAGGTGGGGGCGGGGGGGTGGCGGAGGAAAAAAAAAAGAAAAAGAGAAAGGGAAAAAGAAACAGAAAAAAAAAGGAAGAAGAAAAGAAAAAAAAAATCACAGTAGCTGTTGAGATGTGTGCTAGCTTGATGAACTTGTGCTGAATATGGAAATACTCTTCCAGGCCAAGGAAATCTGAAAGAAAATGATCACCTTAACAAGGTAATTTTAAAGTTGCAGCACATTTGAATTTCCTCAGGTATCACCAGTCTGAAAGCCCAAAAGGAGAATAACATCAATAGCAATAATTCAGATTCCACTGACTTGTCCCCACTGGTTCACAGACGGACTTCATATTTGTTTCTAGGAAGTCCCAGAGTGTGTTTGAGAAGTGCCCTAACAATTCTGTGATGCTTTCCTGTGGTCTCCATCAAAAGGCAGTGTGGCTTCTGCCCAGCCAGGGGCTTCGGCAAAACCTGCTCACCAGTGAGGTGAGCCTCAGCGGTGGATACACTATAGGCTTGCGTCAAAGTTCCCACTGCATATGGAAAACGTGTCATGTCTGTATAATTGCAGCCCTAGCTCTAGATAATCAACCTATGCACTTGTTTTTCAGTTGAGGCTTATTTTTATTTTAGAAAAACCTCTTTGATTAGTAATGACAGGAAATATATGAATATTATATTTTGAATTAAGCATTTTAATTCACCCACTCCTTCAGTGAATATTTATTGAGCACTAGTATGTGCTAGGCAGTGTTCTACATGCTAGGGATAAATGATAAACTAAGCTCCTGCCCTCATGGAAAGTTACCATTGAGTTCATGATGCCAGCTCATTCTGCAAGTACAACATCTTGATTTCCATCAAGTTTTCTGAGATTCTGGTTTAAAGAGTTTCTACCTTCAATAGCACAAATCATTTGAGTGGGAGAGGGGCCAGTTATGTGTTTTCTCTTTTATAACTGAAGTAACTGTAAAAAGAGGAGGAGAGGTATGAGGGTAAAAATAAAAAATGTTGCGTTTTGCTGGATTTCAGATTGGGTCTCTCCGTCTGATTGATGCCCTTTACACTCCATGCAACTTCTTGCCTAGACCTTCCCCAAGACTTGACAACTTAAACACTATAGACTAGTTTGGATTTCCAACTGATAGCTCAGTTGGTAAAGAGTCCGCCAGCAATGCAGGAAGACCCAGTTCGATTCTTGGGCCGGGAAGATCCCCTGGAGAAGGGAAAGGCTACCCACTCCTGTATTCTGGCCAAGAGAATTTCAGGGACTGTATAGTCCATGGGGTTGCAGAGTCGGACACGACTGAGCGACTTGCACTTCCATAGACTAATTTACTTTCTAATGCATTTTATGGCATTTGAAAGCCCTCCAGTGGCCAGATACTATATTTGAAATTTTTTTTTTTGCTCTTCTGTATTTAGGCATGAAGTGTACTCATGTTTCGGGCTTCCCAGGTGACACAGTTGGTAAAGAATCTGCCTGCCATGCAGGAGACTCAAGAGCTTGATCCCTGGGTTGGGAAGATCCCCTGGAGTAGGAAATGGCAATCCACTTTAGTATTCTTGCCTGGGAAATTCCATGGATAGAGGAGCCTGGCGGGCTACAGTCCATGGGGTCACAAAGAGTCAGACAGGGCATGACTGAGCATGCATGCACTGTACTCACGCTTGCAACTTACTTTGAAATGTATCAAAAAATAAGATGGATTAATGTATGATAGAGAGTTGTATAGATGGTTAGATGTGTGGTAAAACAAATATAACTATTAATTTTAGAGTTCAGGTGACAGGTATAATTTGTCACTGAATAGGTCATGGTATATAGTTTTTTCAACTTCTCTGTTTTACATTTATGTAATAAAATATTGAATAAAAATCTCTTTGCCAGACTCTGAAGATTTATACCTATTACTTCATATTATAGAATTAAAATTTTGTGAAGATAATATTTAAATTACTTTTCAATAAAATTGTCTTCATTAATGGATGTGGATTAATTTTTCTTAACATGGATTAATTTTTAAATGTTTAAAAAACACTGGGGAGGGGGGTATTTGGAGGAAGGTGGTAAAATGGTACAAGTTTTCAGTTATAAATATGTACAAGGATGTAATGTATAATATGGTGATTGTAGCTAACACTGCTGTGTGACATGGGAAAGTTATTAGGAGAGTAAATCCTAAGCTCTCATCACAAAGGAAAAAATTTTTTTTTCTTTTCTTTTTATTGCATCTACAAGATAATAGATGTTAACTGAACCTATTGTGGTAATCGTTTCACAATATATGTAAATCAAGCCATCATACTGTACACCTTAACCTTGTACAGTGATTCTGGTTATTTCTCAGTAAAACTGGCAGGGAAGGTACTTGTTTTTTTAGAAAGTTTATACAATGTTAATGTGAAATTGCTATATGATTTTTTTCTTTTAAAAAGGCTTATCTTCCTAGGATATCTATTTTACATATTCAGGCAATTGTTAACAAGCTTAACTAAATTCACTCTTTTAAAAAAGTGAGAGGCAACTGTTTGACAATTGCTGAAAATATTTTTTCTTAGTGGAGCTATATTAGTCAGGATTCAAAGCAGAGAACAAAATCCACTCTGGTAATTTAAGCCAAAAGGGATGTATTACATGGTCTTATCACAAATGGTTGGCAGGGTTGAAGAAACAGCCAGTGGATTGAGCTTCAGGAGTAACTCACAAATCCAGGCTAAAGAACTGAGCTGTCAAAGGACTGTTGATCAGGCCATGCTCAGGAGGTTTGCTACTGAATGGGGAAGACACCCCTACAACCACTGTTTCCACAGCCACGTGTCTTTCACTATAATACACCCTGTCATGAAGGTGCTTCACAACCTGACCCTCCACAACTCAGTTGACTATACACAACTGCCTATAGCTGATGGAATTCAAATCACATCAGTAACTCTAGCTGCAAGGCAGCTTGAGAAATGCATTTTAGCTTTCTAGATACTAAAGCCCAGGAAGGCAGATTAACAGGAGGAAGGCATATTAAGAGGAGGATGGCATTATATGAAACGTTGAACACTTTTTGATGAATAAATCAGCCTGACAGCATTCATTGATCAATATTACCACTGAGACTACTAGACACTCTGACTAGGTATAATGAGTAGATGAAAGCATATATGAGGCATTCTTGCCCCAAACATTAAACCTGAATCTGAGAAGCTCACTAGATCCAGCTATCAAGTTTACAAGAATTAGGATAGAGGCACATGTTTTAAAACACCACAGGGATGCGGTTAGCAAAATTGTGTGGGAAACTATATAGGAAAAGTGACACAATTCAACAAATAAATGGCAAGGGGGAAAAAAGGGAGGGGAACCTAAAATTAAGAAATTTAAAAGATGGATCAAGTAAATACAGTGTGTGAATCTTGTATGTATCTTCATTCAAACAAAACAATTGTGAAAAACATTTTATGAGACTCTCAGGGAAATTTGAACATGTAAACTTGGAAAACTAATTATATTAATAATTATTTTTAATTTTTTAGATTTGATAATAGTATTATGGTTATGTCAACAACCATTTTATTCACTTACACAGCAAGATCTTTGCTTTTCAGTTGACTATATGTTGTTTCTTTCATAATTCATGGCTTTGTGTTTTATACTAAGAAGAAACTATATTATGCTAGGCGTTTTATGTATATTAAATAATTTAATCCTTGTAGCAGTCCTTTGGTAAAAGGAAATTATAGTGTTCATTAAGGGAAACACACCTATTATAGCCTTTCTGGGTGTGGATGAAAACAAATGTCTATTTTAAAGTACACTTGTCAATAATATGTTTAGGAAGGAACAAGGAGGCAGAGTCAGAGAAGGAACACTATTAGCATTTTAGCTAATTAATGGGTAAGGCACATTATCAGATGTCTCCATTCAAGAGAACAGATTTCTTAGACTCCATAAAATAAATATTAGATTCAGTGTTCAAAGTATTTTCAGATTGTTCCCTTGTCCCTGAAACTATAAGAGGGCATGAAACTACTGTCTCATTTTAAAGACGGAGACAAACCTGAAACATCATCCCAGCAGGGTGATATAAGGGTGAGTAGCACATTGAGAGTCTTAATATTATCAGACACAGCCAAGGGGATGACACCTGGACCACCAGTGACTCTAAAACTAGTTGGCTGCAATCTTGAGTTTGCAGTTTTCTGTTAATGGGCTTATACAGTGCATTCTGAAACTTTCTTAAAGGCAAAAAACTCTTGGATCCCTTCAAAGCTCAAGTCGACCCAACAAAATTTTATTCCTTATCCCTCTCACTAGGGAGAATTTAAATTTAATTTAAATATTCTCCTGTAGGGGTAGAGCAATAATGGAAAAAACTTTCAGAAACACTGGCTTAGACCAAAAGGCTTTATTTAGAATACAGTAATATTTTTAAAGGATAGTTGATTTAAAAAGTTTCATGTACATAGCACAGTGATTCAGTTGTATATATATATATACACACACACACACATAAATATAATGGAAAATAAAATATATAGGAAAATACATATATAATGGAAAATAATCCAGAAAGTATACATCTATCTTTTTTCAGATTATTTTCCATTATTGGTTATTACAAGACACTGAATATAGTTCTGCTATATAGTAGATCCCTGTTGTTTATCTGTTTATATATCATATTGTGTTTTAGTTAATCCCAAATTCCTAATTATCCCTCTACCACTTTCCCTTTTGATAACTGTAAGTTTGTTTTCTATGTCTTGAGTCCATTTCTGTGTTATAAATAACTTCATTTGCATCATTTTTTTAAGATTCTGCATATCAGTGATGTCATATATATGTCTTTCTCTGTCTGACTTCACTTAGGAGGGTATTCTCTACATCTATCCATGTTGCTGCAAATGACATTATTTCATTCTTTTTTGTGGCTAATATTCCATTGCAGAATACAGTGATTTTTAAATCATGGTTTCATGTTCTTAGAAATGGATATCATTACATTTATTTTAAATTAATTTTAAAAGCAAATACTCAAGCACATATAGGTGTTTTTCCCCCAGATTCCAAGTGACTTATGAAATCAAAGTACTACCTTGTCTTCCTAAAAGTGATTCACCAAAATTGTGGCTTCTCTGCCTAATGGAAAATTGGTATTAATTGATTAAAAGAATGACTGGATACCTCCTTGAAGGAACTGCAGCCCCATTTGACTTGGGCTGTCTGTCAGCTTATCTATCAGTGAAACTAGTAGTAAATGCTAGTTTCCACTAAACTTTGTGCTTCATAAACTATCTAAAACTTGGTGGGTTGACTGTTTAGTTAGTGTCCTCTGCTTCTAGATTTTGTCCCCTGAAAGTGAAAGTCGCTCAGTCACGTCCAACTCTTTGTGACTCCATGGACTATACAGTCCATGGAATTCTCCAGGCCAAAATACTGGAGTGGTAACCTTTCCCTTCTCCAGGGAATCTTCCCAACCCAGGGATCGAACCCAAGTCTCGCACACTGCAGGCAGATTCTTTACCACATGAGCTACCAGGGAATCCCCAATTTCACCTGCTACTCTTGCTTATATGAAATTGCTGTGGAATTTTCTAACCTGAACTGAAAATAAGAGGTGGCTATTCTTTACCCTGAAACTGACAGTGCCTTGAGGCAATATCAGAAATGTCACCTCTACTTGTCTCTAAAGTTTATATTATAGTAACTGAGTCTGGAAAAGATGCCCTCTTCACCCTGACTGAATGCCACCTCTATTCAGATATATCATTACAATGAATGTTTTCCGATACACACTGTAAGCAGAAAAGTGGGTTAGGCACTCAAAAAAATTGCAAGTTACTATGGAAGATATATTGTATGAACAACTAATTAAAGTGATGTAGGAGGAACTTCCCTGGTGGTCTGGTATTTAGGATTTGGTGCTTCTACTGCAGGGGGCATAGGTTTGATCCCTGGGCAGGAAACTAAGATCCCACATCCTGCAGAGTGCAGCCACAGAATTTAAAAAAAAAAAAAAAATTTAAGAAAGTGATGTGAAAAAATTGCTTAGAATCCTAGAGCTAAAGAAACATGGTGGAAGGAGCAATTATTCTGCTGGAAGTCTAGAGAGTAATATTAACATATTGAGAATTTGGAAGGCTTTGTGGGGAAAGTACTACTGGTGGACTTTGAAAGGTACGTGATTCCACTTACACATGTGAAGAAGGTTCTGTGTAGTGGATTGCTGTTGGATGGAGCCAAATGAGCAAAACATGGAGGAGAAAAATTCCAAGGTATATTTAGGCGCTGCTTTCTATAGCTATAGGGTGGAGGGGGCCATGGCGGTGGACAAAAGCTGGAAATACTGGAGACACATCATGGACCTCAAATGACATGCAACAGCCTCCTTGCTCTCATGGTTACTTCCCTGGGAAGAATTACTTACACGGAACTGTTATTTGAATACATAATACCATCTAATTCCACTTCTGCTTTCTACCCTTCCCCCTTCATCCCTCAGAGACAGCAAAATTTCCCTGCATTGTAACCTTGGACAACTTACGTAACTTCTCTCTGTACCGATTTCCTCATCTATAAATGGATATAAACATAGTGCCTTCTTACTGAGTGAGTGACAGCAATATATGGACATAGTAACACAGAGTGTTTGTTACATAAATAATGTAGATAGTTCTACTTAGTAGAAAGTCTCAATTGTTCTGAAGCATATAAGGAAAGGGTTTCAGATCTGTTTGGATCTCTGCTAACTTGCAACTTTGAGCTTAAGACCTTTAACATTACAGATTATTTATGTATATTACTATAGCCTTAAAGAATGTAATTGCTAAAAGAACTACTACTGTGCCCTTTTATTTTAGAGCTCAGAGAAATGCTTTTCCAGCCCTTGGAGCTGCTCACAGAGTTTCATTATGGGTACATTTCTAATTATGTAAGGTATTAAGATTTTGGAAAGTCCTTGGCTTTTAGCTGCAGCCTTTTGACATTTTCAGTTCATTACCAACTGTATAAGAAAGAAGAGAAAGAACACACAGGGATGTTTTATACCTTTATCAAACGTGATAGTAGAGAGGGAAAAAGTGGAATCTACATTAAGTATTTTGAGATTTAACATGCATTTTTTGTTTCCCCATTTTTGTTTTGGTTATATACTACATGATAAACTTTATGCTAAAATATAATGTCTTTAAAACATCACTTTGTTTCTCACAGTTCTGGTGATTAGGAAGTCCTCCTAGACACTCCTCCATGTGGTGTCAGCTGTATTAGCGCTCCATATAGTTTCTCATCATTCTCTCATTATTCAGTGTTTTAGCCTGAGTGTCTATAAAGATAGCAGGGCCCCAAGAGATTGAAGTAACCTGCCCTCTCAAGGTCTAGATAAAGTCAACCAAGAAAACACATCTGCTGCATTTTATGGGTCAAAGCAAAACACAAGTCCAGCCCAGATACTCGGGGTGGGAAAACAAACTTCACCTTGATGGGGGGAGCTGGAAATATCGTGGCCGTGATTTCCAACCTGCCACAGTATCTGACCAAGTTAACTATAAAGTTAAAATTGACCAACTTGGTAAAACTCCAGATTCTGACTTCTGTCCCATACTTTTGCCCTAGAACTACTCTATTGCAGGATAGGAAATAAACAGAGACACCAAGGAAAAACATGCAAATGGACTTCATCTGGTTTTAACTTATTTCTCCCCCTTTTTGGGATCTTAGCTCCTGGATGTCCCCTTCCATGGGAGCTCAAGTCTTAACCACTGGCCCACCATCAGTTTTCAAGCCATGTATTTTAAAGCCTATTACTGACAGTTGACTTAAGAAACTAATCCCTTTTCTAGTCAACTAACATATCCACGTTTCTTGCCTGCTAAAGCCTACACTCCTAGCTTCTCTGAAAACTAGGGCATATAGTAGTGTCAGTAGTTGAGTGCAAGGACTTTGCACTATTAGAGCTCCTATTAGAGCTAGGCTTAAATCCTGGCTTTGGTATTTTTTGTGACTTTTGAGTTTGTGTTCCCCAGATAAACAGGAATGTCCGTCTGGCAAGGTTTTTGTGAAGATTAAGAAAGGTAACGTATTCAGAGATTAGCAGGTCTGGCACTTGGTAAGCATTCTGCAAGGTTAATAATTTTTATTAGATAGGCCTGAGTCTGCATGAACGTGTATTAATGCCTTAAGATTTGCTTATGGGGGAGTGGGCACTTGGCTTTAGGGACTTTACACTCTCAAACGGTGAAGCCACCCCAAGAAGCTTTGGGGCTGTACCTTTCTGAATTTTGAGTGCCTTTCTGAAAAATTTCCTTTGCTTGCTTTGCTTGCCCCCTTCTGGCAGAATGGGGATGAGTTCAATGATGTCCCATCCCTGCAACCACTGAAACTGCTAAAAGCTATTAAGGTTAAAGAATCCAACTTTCAAAAACCTTTTGCCCTAAATTCAAGTGAATTCACATGAAAGCAAAGTCTAAATGTAAAATCTCTACACACAGATTTTTGTTTTAATCTGTTGCATGGATATTGATGTTGATAGATGAAATATGAAAATGGACAACTCATTTTAAGTTGAAAAAATGTTGAGACTATTGTTCTTCTAAATGGTAACAGTAAATTTCCTATAAACTTCATTTTACCTTTTTGACACAACAAAATGTTTACCATATATAATTTTAATTATGTTTTCCTAGGGAATTCCCCCGGTAGTTAGGCCGCAGTACTTACACTGTGTGACCAGGGTTCAATGCCTGGTTAAGGGAACTAACATCCTGGAAGCCAAATGGTGCAGTGCCAGGAAAAAAATTAACAAAAAATGATTTTCTAATGTTAACCTCAGCTAATCACTATATCCTTCAAATTGCACAACATAATGTAGTATCCTCAGATTGGTACTTAACAGTGTTTATATAGAAGCTGCATGAAAATGTTTTTGTGTACTTATTTCAAATACAAAGAGAAAACTAAATACTTTTTTATATTTAATACAGTAAACTTCTCACAATTTTAGAAAGTACTGAAAACAAGTTTACATATAAGTAGATAAAGACAAAATTTAAAAACCACAATATTTTAAAACATCACAGATGTATTGCATGTTTGTATACTTACATGTTCTGGCTGAAATGTTGGCAAGAGATTTAAGTCACAACTCCTATTACATGATTTTAGTACATAAGGCATTTTATCTCTAAAAAATGAAAAGTGGCTGGAACCTCTGGAATTCTCTTCCCCCACTAACTCAACAAAGCCCAGATTTGTTGTAGTTTGGAACACTGAGACACATCTTGAGCTACTCAAGCACAGCTGCTTTTTCACTGGTTAAATTGTTCACGATCTAATTGGTCATTTGCCTATCATATGGTCATTTGCCAATCATGTAAGACTTGTCACCTTAAAGACAAATAGCAGGGGAAACAGACTGCAGCAAATCTGTTAAGAAAATATAGTTTGTATTAAAAACTAGAGCTACTTTTAGCTATTATTGAATGGATATATACTAAAATCTTTTTTCAATATCTAAAATAACATTACTGAAAGCAGGAAGGCTTCCCTGGTGGCTGAGTGGGTAAAGAAACCACTTGCAATGCACAAGATCCAGGTATGATCCCTGGGTTGGGAAGATCCCCTGGAGAAGGGAATGGCAACCCGCTCCAGCATTCTTGCCTGGAGAATCCCATGGACAGAGGAGTGTGGTAGACTACAGTAGCCCATGGGGTCGCAGAGAGTTGAACACGAATGAGTGACTAACATATTTACTTCCACTTTCAAAAGCAGGCAATTAGAGGAGGTATCTGTGTAAGAAAACAAAAACAGCAAAAATTTTTCCAATCTAGCACAAGAGTGATTTAAGATTAAACTATAGTGACTTCATGGATTGCAATCAAGACTACCAAATATGTACTTCAACAAAAATATTACAATCAGAACACATTTTAAGACTAAATATAAAATTAAGATGTCATTCTTCACTTGAATTTCTCTCAAACCTTCAGATTGCATTATTTTTATTGCTCCCTATCACGTTTAGCACAAAATTGTCTCTTTTTAGTTAACTAATTATGTGCCCATCAATAGACAAATGGATAAACATGTGGTGTATATATACAATGAATATATGTTACCCAGCCCTGAAAAAGAATGAAATTTTGCCATTTGCAACCAAAAAAATAGAACTGGAATTGTATTATGCTAAGTCAGACAAAGGAAGACAGATACTGTACAATTTCACTTATATGTGGAACTTAAAAAACAGAACAAGTGAATCTAAAAAAAAAAACAACAGAAACAGATTCATAGACGATAAAACTGGTTGTTGCGAGGGAAAAGGGGTGGGGAAATGAGTAAAATAGGTAATAAAGATTAAGAGGTACAAACTTCTAGTTATTAACAAGTCACAGGCATGTAATGTACAACATAGGAAATATAGTCACTATTGTAATAACTGGTTACAGACAGTGACTACAGTTATTATGGTGATAATTTTGTAATGTATAAAAATACTGGATCACTATGTTGTACACCTAAAGCTAATACTATAAGTCAACTATACTTCGATTTTAAAAAATGACACTGGCCATAGCATTAAGAAATGTTTTAAACAATTAAAAAAGAAAGAATTTCATAGATTCAGCTATTTTAAGTGAGCACAGGGGTTGAGGATATACAGTTATATAAATTTGCTCAGGCAAAAACATAACCATATGTCCTACGAGGCTGTTACCTGTGAGGAAGTCACTTAACTATTCTCTGAGCCTAGCTGACCACTCATGTACAACTAGGGCTTTATTGCTGTTTATCAACATAAGGAAAAAATGTCCATAAAGTGAAAAATACTACAGTAAAAAATACTATTTGTGAACAATTGCTTCCAAAAGAAAGGTAACTGATAGTGTTACAATGGAAAACGAAAGATTAAAAGTCTTTGTAGTATGAGCTACAAGGTAGAGGTTTCAGATAAAGTGGCAGGATGAATTTGGCAATAATTTATCTCAGATACAAATAAACTTATATGCTTTATATAAGAAATAAAAATGAATAAGAACTTTATGGACTGTCTAGGCAATATAAAAATCACTGGGAGAAAGTTAAAGATGGAAAAAGGCAGAATTTAAAACATAAAGATAGGCAATGGAATAGAAAGAAAAAATCTAGCAATTGACTAAGATCAATGAATATATAACTTATGATGATAAGAGTATATATATTTAATGAAAGACATTAAACAGTGATTCATCAAGGAAAAATAAATCTACCTCATACTCTATACAAAAATTAATTCTGAAAAAAATTAATTCTGCAGTTTTAGATAAAAACATAATGAAATAAAAATATAAATAAAAAATTAAGCTTCTAGAAAACTGAAGAATATCTTCGTGATCTTGGGGTGGGCAAATATTTCTAAAAGAGAACACCAAAAAAGAATAATTATAAAATAAAACATTCATAAATTGGATTTAATTAAATTTAAGAACTCCTTTTATTAAAAATAAAAAACCACCATTAACAGAGTGAAAAGGCAAACCCCAGGCAAACCCACAAGGATTAAAATGTGGAATATATAAATAATTCCAACAAGTGAATATGAAAAAGACAAATAACTAAAGAGAAAAACAGGTACAGAGTTGTCCGATGATAGAATATGTGTGTACTCAGCTTTAGTAGTTATGCCAAAGAGTATCTTTTTGAAACTTCAACAGGTCCTTCACAAAAGTGAACAGCCATATGGTCCTAAGCACCGAAGAATGTACTTAACCTCATTAGTCGGGAGGGAAATACCTAACAATCAGAACAACCAATTTTGAAAACTGGCCATATCTACAGAGCTGAATATATATGCGTACTCTATAAAAATTGCACTCCTAAATTCTATACCCAATAGATGCATATATATATATATATATATATATATATATATGTGCACCAAAACACATTAAAAAGTATTTATAGCAACAAAATTTTTATAATTTTCTGAAGCTGAAAACAACACAAATGTCTGTTAGTAGCAGAACAGACAAACTGTGATATAGTCACACAATACGAAACTCTAGCAATGAAAAATGAATAAAGGAATTGCTGTACATAATGAACAAATCTTACACGGCCAGAGGGAAGCTTCTCAGTGGCTATTCTACTGCTTGAGGGTGGTCACACTCATAGGAGTGTGTACTTTGTGATGGTTAGTATACTTTCTGTACCCTCTGAATACATGTATAATTCAATGAAGTACTTCAATGAAGGTGTTCCAAAGCAACTCCTTCCCAAAAGAAGTCCTTACAAATGATTTCAGTGCCATATTATATAAGTCATAAAGTGTATGGAGACTAAGTATTTTTTTCAGTTAAACTTTATTTCAGTTTAAATTTTATTAAGAAAATGACATGCTATAGAGGTGTTTGTTTCTTGTGAATATCAAAGGTCCACTAAATTCACAATGTTTTTTTCACCAAATATATGAGGAAAATGTGAAATTCTAAGACTATTAAAGTTTGAAAAATTTTTGACATGAAATTATAGTAGTATTTTCTCTTCCACAATGATCCTCCTTCTATTCATATATGATTACTTTATCTCACCTTAGTCTTGTAATGTCTTCCCTCTTTTGTATGCAGAGGGAAAGTACAGATGTCTATCAACTTCAATCCACGATGTCAAAATTCAAACTTGGTACTTATGGACAGGACCTCTATTGCAGTGAGGATGGGAAGAAACCAGTTCCCCTTATCCAAGGGCACCTTTGTTTGGAGTTTTCCTGGATCCCAGTAGGCAATAATGATAAGGCTGATAAGTATGCATAGGGCTAACTCAAGATAAATATTTAGAACTGCACAGCCATGTTGCTGCAGAAGGTGCTCCCTATTTTTCAATCAAGAGATTAAACCCCATTCACAACATGACTTAAAGATAAGACTGAGCTGGCAGGAAGGTGGATATAAAGTCTAATTTTCTGAAAAATTAGGAATGAAAAACCAAAACAAATAGGCACTGTAAAATTGTTTTTGTTTTTTTAATGGCAGGTCAAATATCCTGAAACATACATATAGTTTGATAGTCTTCTAATCCCAGTTGAGTTCAAATATTAAAGTAACACACACAAGCTAAGAGAATTCAATATTGTTCCAAGGCACTTACTGAATCTCCATGACTAGATGAAAACAAAGACAATTAGGATGGACAATTAGACAGTATATAATATAAAAATAACTTTTTGCTTACAATTTACAAAATGTATTATTATTACAATCTTTGATCTCTGATAACCTGTAAAGCTGGCTGCATGAATCCAGCAATTTTAAAAATCAGAAACTATTTTCTAAAACTTCAGGGCAAATAATTTACAAATAAGGTACACAAAGATTTAGACCATGCAGAAATTTCTTACATCTTCTGTTAATAATATTTTATAACTGCAACTTTATCAAATTATATACCTACTTGCCCTGTACATATACAAAATAATGCATACATGATAAAACATTAGCAAAAAAGAGTAGTCCTTAAACTCAATTTATCATAAAAAGTATTACTATATTAACATGTCTACAAGCAGCGTGTAACAGGGTTAAGAGACATTAAGGCAATAATACTTGAAGTTACAAAATAAACCAAATGTAATACTTTTCCTAAGTGTAATATAAGGCAGGTAGATGGTCCCAGCAAAAAAAAAAAAAAAGAAAAAAATCACTAAGGTAACAATCTACACTGCTGTTAGTCCCACATTTTTAAGATGGAATACTATAAATCTGGCTTTCAGTGGCACTTGAATTTTCCAGTATAATTTAAAGTGTCTTTTAGTTCCCTGAATCATGTCCATTCTGAAGGTGGATCTCTTGGTCCTTTGGGTTTTCCACAGCGATTACCAAAACCTATAATCAAAATACCACAATAGTCGGCTAGTGTTCAGAAATACTTTTATACTATTAAACCGTATCTGTAGACATCCTTCTTTTCTGGAACAAATAAATTTCCATATGGGAATTTAGCATTTAAACAAATATCTACAAACATAAACCAACTCTTAATTTCTTCTGTATAGTTGAGAAAATAACTGCTTCTTTAATAAAAATAAAATCAATTCTATAAAAATGTAAGAGAAACATTTAGAATATTTTAGTCTTTTCAACACAAAAGCAAGATTTGTTTACATATGCATTTTGTATTTTAGTTTTTAATCTCAGTATGAAACAGGATAAATTTATTTTACAATTAATTCCAAGCAACTTTGATGGTACATGTTTTATTCTTACCAAGTGTCGTTTAAAAACCTGAAGAAATCATAGCAAAAAGTCTGATAAACTTTGCCTTAAGGAAATTCTGGAGTGAGGGCAAATAACTGTTTTTCATTCTTGCCAGCATTAACTACACAATTATAGTTTAAAAATTATTTTGTAAACAAATTACCAATCTCTGTGGCTTCTGTTGGACTTTCTGATAGTTGATCTTTCTTATTACTAAAAGTAGGTGGACATTCTGTACAGGTCTCTGTATGAATACCTCGTGCTGGATGATCTAAAATGCAAACCAAAGCCATTATTAATCACAGTCATTTGTAGTGTAATATGTAAAAAATTCCCCTAATTGCTTTTAATGTGGGCAAATAGTTAAAAGAGCAGTATTCTCTTGAGCATCATAATTTTAGAGGCCCAGGCAAATGCAAGGGTAATGAACACAGGAAACCATGATAGGTGTGCTTATAGGCACCTAGACATCTGCAGCGAGTACTTCTGCTATGTGAGACTTCTCCTTAGACTCTTATTTTAACTTCAACTGAAATGCCTTTCTGTGGAAATCAATAGCAAATAAGTTCACAGTTTATTAATGGAGTTAACATTTGCACCTAAAAAAGTAGTAATTCTTTTAAGGTTTAGCATTGCTTACACTGTAGTTTACTTATTTAACTGCCAGTGTGTAAGACTAGTAACAAAAGCAATCAACTACTGTGACTCATTCTTTCACCACTCACCACCCCCATCACATTCCCTATACCCCTGTAAGGAACTTTTCTGGAAACTTGGAATACAAGTCAAATGACAGACTATCCTTGTCATCAGGTACTCATAGTCTAGAAAGAAGCTGACAAACTTTTTCTATATATGGCTAGACAATAAATATTTTAGGCTTGGCAAGCCGCATATGGTCTCTGTCCCATATTCTTCATTGATTTTTGTTTTTATTCTAAAGTTAATTTTGGTTTAAAAAACAATAAAATTTATTTTTTAATTTTACTGGAGTATAGTTGATTTACAGTGTTGCGTTTCTTTGTTTTTATGTTTAAACAACTCTTTAAAAATGTAAAAACCATTTATTCAGCTCAAGGGCAGAATAAGAAAACAAGCCAAGAGCAGAATTAGGCCTATGGGATATAGTTTGCCAACCCTTGGTATAGTAGGAGAAACAGACAAGAACATTAATTATTACAGCAGTGTGGTATGTATAGGGACAGAGAAGAGAGGCATGTAGATGAAACTAGTGGTGGTGATATATTCATGGTTGCCTTCCATGAGGAAATGATGATTTAGATTAAAAGCCTCAACTTTCTGAATGAAGTAAAAGGTTAGATGAAGTAAGAGTTAGTGGGATTCATGATTTTAGAAAAAAATAAATGCTGAGGGCTCAACTGTGGATCAATCCCAGAATTGTATGCTCAATCTATAAAACTGAACAATGTTCCCCAGCAGTATTGAGTAATCTTGAGGGATAAAAAAAGATGGCATGGGAATCAGGGACAAGAAAGTTAAGGATAATTATATGTGTGATTAAAGTGATGGATGATAGTATCTAGACTGAATAGAGGAGAAAAAGAAACCAAAAGGAGTTAACAGATACAAAGAAAATGAAAGACCCAGGGATCTAGCAGTAGTAGTATAATACAGATAATAATAACAGCACTGCTACCATTTCAATGCTGACCATGTGCTGGGCACTGTGTATATATGATTTAATTTAAACCTTCATGACAATCATAACCTACTCTACAGTAGGTTACTATTATTATCTGCATTTCACAGAGAAGAAAATTGAGGCCTAGGAAGATTAGGTCACTTCCCAAAACCACATCATAAGTAAAATGGCAAAAATAAGATTCCAGTCTCGGTAGGCTTGACCCTAAAACTTCTGCTCTTTTTCCTTATATGTTGCCTCAGAAAAGTAAATAGAGAGTAATAAAGAGTTTATGTGATGGAATGAGCCCCATTAGGCATAGATTCAGAGTGACACCAGCTGAGGCAGAAGAGAGGTTAGGGCAGGGATGATAGATAAATTGAGGGAATTGTACAGGCTAGGATGTTTGGTGAGCCGCTCACATGGTTACTCCTTTAAAGGAATGAACAGTAACTTGACCTATTTTACTATGATAGTAAAAATTATGCAGTGGAAAATGGCCTTCACAAATGTGAAAGTCCTAAAAAGAAAATTTCCGACACAACCCTATTCAATCATCTAGGTTAATTTTGGGCATTTATTCAAATCACTGGCACATCTAGATTCTAGGTGTTTTTATAAATAAGAGAAATAAAATATAAGAAAATATCCTAAAAATGATTTCCTTCCTATCAGCCATTAATGACTGATAATAAATGCTGTTATGCTCCTGACCCATAATAATACCTGGTATAATAATAAATTTAAAAGAATTACACTACATAACTCAGGTTTCAGTAGTCATCCTATATATTTTTTCACATGGAGAAATAACCAAATAATAACAACAAAAACACCAAAAACAAAACAAATAACCAAACGTGTACACCATGAGACATGCTATTTTATGTAACTTAATCTATATAATTTATAGCAGAAAAGAACAATACAACTTACCACATGTTTCACTTCCAGAGGTTATCAAGCCCTATAAGGAAGACATTCAGAAACTATTATAGTATATTCCTTTCATGCACAAAGTATAGAAAATGTGGTGTTATGAGTATATATCCCAATAAGTCAAGATCTATCTTTGACTCTCAGTGTCAAAGGAAAAGAAAACAATGGTGTTTTCAATTAAGAGTTTAAACAGTTTAATGTGTTTTTATATTGGGAATAAAAAGACAGGGAAATTCATTTTTCCTTCTGGATGAAAACTGAACTTGCAGCATTTACTGATGAGATAATATGCATACAAGTGCATTTTGCCAAGCCTCTACAGTATTCATCAAATTATATTACTGACTGTAACACATATCTTTATTATTATGTTACCAATACTTTATGCACCAGTTAAAGTATATCACAATGTTTTTTTTAACCAATTTTAAGATAAACTCCAATTTTGGAGATATTCAAATATAAGGAAAAAATGCAAAATATTAATGTTGATAAAAATAGCATTCCCATTACTAAAATATTGAGCTACCAAAACATTTCCGAATGTGAAAGGAAACCTCACATAACCAGAAGAAACAAAGGGAGAGACTATATACCTGATTTTATAATAGAAAGAACAAAATCTAGGATGTACGATAACTCCTGTTTCATTCATACCTCCAAAATGGTTTGAAACAAGGCAAAATTTACAAATTTCAAAAGCAGCTTGGAAAATAATACTCTGAAGTAATGGTCATGTTCTTTAAAAAATTTTTTGATCTGACATTTTATATAGGCTTTTTATCTGAAATCATAGCATAAGATACAATTATCAAAAATTATATTTAATAGTCTTAAGGCAACAGTTATTATAATAAACAACTGTTAACATCAATTAATAAAAGAACAAAAATACTGAGCTATAGCTGTTCTAATCCCCAAAAGACTCACTTCAGGTATTTTTTGTTCAGACTGTTCCTGATTTTGAAGTTCACTCCACTCAGCTCTTACAGATGTATCTGAGAAAACCAAAATCTTGCAATTAAAATTAACATCTTTAATCCTTGAAATTTCTTGCATTCAGGTAATATTTTAAAACAGATACTACAGATATTTAGAAATTATCACTTCCACTAAATTTTTTCCCAGTTATTCCTTCAATTTTTTCTTCCTTGAAATTTAAAAATTCCATTATCAGAGCGTAATCTACAGGTATGACAGATTTATTTATTTAGTATCAGTGAAGTTTACAGCTTCACTATTTTAAAATTCTTAAAATCAGTTAAAGTTAATAAAATATTGGTAAAATGCAAAGGATAAGACTGGAAGTGAGCACCTCCACTGAGCACAGACATTGTAAATATAGTAAAGTTGTTTCTGTAACTGTTTTTCAGGATGAGAAGGAGAAATATGTATGTGATCACTTTCTCCCACTTTTCACTGATATTCTTGTGGACTCAAGTGTCACTCAACATCACCTGAGTGACACTGCCAACAACAGAATTTAAATGTATGTCTTTTCATCTAAGTGCTATTTTTAATGAATGAAAAGACAAATTATATACTGTTATAATTACATTTAACTGAATTATAGTATTTGACATAAATGCAGCCATTTTATTACCAGTCTTAGCAAATAAAAACACCATTTTAAGGTATTTTTCATACAAAGTATTAAAAACATTTATCAGTATAAATTCAAACCTGTTTTTTAATTTAATTGTGCAGCTCAAGAACAACAGATTATAATTAGCCATGTTTTTCAGGGCTTATTATTAGAGTATAAAATACATAAAATCAGAAGATACACTCACTGTGTTCATTTGCTAGTACAAATGATTCAGGAGTTCTTTCAGGTAGGGGAGGAGGCGAATCTTCACTAACATCAACATCTATATTAAATACATAAAATTTACACAAATTATGAACTTGTTAGAAATGTTAACTCATTTAAAAATGAACTTGTTATCTAAACAAAATGAGAGCTTTTTTGACATTCTTAAAGATCACTGTCACAAGTATCTAAGAGAACCAGTCTTTAAAAGTGCAAAAAATAAACAAGATATCCTTATCACTAGACTCATTATCAAAAAGAATGAGGAAGCTTACTGAGCAAAACCCTCCATCATTGTTCCACAGAGGAAATGTCAATGATTCTCCTGACACCCTCTAGGCATCAACCACACTGTCCTGAGTTTGAAGGCATCTCCAACACAGAAGCCAGCAAGCAAGTGCCTTTTCTACTGGGCCTGCTGATGATCCTTTTCAGTCCACAAAGGGAAGCTTTGTCATTTGAACTCAGTGTTTCCCAAACTATAATCAACTGCTTAACTCCTTTTATGAGTTTTTCCATACTGTGGACCATATAAATATATTTAAATCCCACTCATTTTCAACTTAATAATGTACTTCAGTCATGTTTTAAATAAATATTCATGACTAAAATAGATTGATAATGCTAGTTATTTTTCTAATACACAAAATATAACCATTATAAATTTTAGGGCAAGAGAGGGGACTTATGTATACCTATGGCTGATCTATGTTGATGTATGGTAGAAACTAACATAATACTGATAAACAATTATCCTCCAATTAAAAATAATTTTTAAAAAGGGTCCAGTAAAATGATTCACATGGAAAAAAAGTTTTTGCAATGTTTATTTATTTAGTGCCTAGAATCTTGTGAACAGTGCATATGACCATACTTTGAAGATACATTTCTGTGTGCCCCAACCCTTAAAAATATTAACAACTGTGCTTGATACTTTGCTGTTTCACATTTGATAGGACATGCATTAAAAAGAGAGTGAAAAATCAAGAAAAGCCTTTTCAATTTTCAACATGCATGAGGCCAGGTATGATTACTCTGGTCCCTCCTACATTTATTTAACTGAAGCCAAAGAAAATACGGCCCCCTGGATTCTCCTGAGTAAAGTTCCAGTCCAGTATATATATATACTGTAACTCTTGCATATAAAGTTAAAGCAAGTAAAAGAATTATCCACCTTGCCTGGCAGTAACAGTCTGGAGTATTAATCCTATTTCCCCTTGCCCCTTTGTTACTAACAGCTCACAGTGAAGAGAGAGGTACTGGAAGGAAGGAATGCACAATCTTGGCATTGTGGTGTCATTTCATAATTAAGTGAACAAATCAGGAAGTAGTCTGGTTGTTTACATCAAGTATCAAGTATCTTTTGGAAACTCTATACCTCTTCTGTTGTAACAGCCCTCATTTTTAAGACTTTATTTTCTAACTGTATACTTGGCTTCTCAATTGCATGTTTCTCCCTGGATCTTTGAATTGTCTTTTCTGTGTAATAAAATTCTGTTTCAGATGTTAGCTAACCAGAGATGTACATTTTCATAGGCTTTTGTAAATAATAGCACTTTATGGGAGCCTAGTGTAGCCATGTTTGAGAAATCTTTCAGGAGGCCTGAGTCAATATTAAAATCAGAATTCACAGCCAGGAATTTGTTTTCAGGCAATAACTTATGCAAAAGGTTGTTTCAGGCATCATAATTATTCTATAACAAATTTTAAAACAAGCAAACAATAATCTAATCCTGGTACCAATGGTTCATCTACACGGTAAAGAATGAATAACATTAAAATTTAGGACTGCTTGAGGGACTTCCCCGGCAGTCCAGTGGTTAAGAATCCACACTTCCACTGTAGGATATAGAAGTTCGAGTCCTGGTCAGGGAACTAAGATCCCAGTACAGTGTGATCAAAACAAACAAAAAGAAAAGAAATGCCTGTAGTTATGTTGCAACACAGAATGTTCTACAGGAAAATCTTTAATGCCAAAGTCATTTAAGCATAGTTTTGGTCACACTGCACTGCCTGATACACTAAAACAAACAAACAAACAAAAAAGACAATTTCTTGTCTATGTATTTTCTTGTGTAGCTATAACCTAGCAGTTATTTTTCAAATCCTGAAGTTGAGAGAAAAAATATTAACAATTTTAAATTGTGCCAAACTGTTATAATATTATGGCAACCAGTATCTTTGAAAGATCCCTCAAATGCAGAAGAATCAAGAACTAGCTTAATTCTTAGTAAATTTAAGAAACTAGCTTAGACTCTCATCTATTCTATCAGATACAGCCCCCAAATAAAGAAAATGATAAAGAATGTTTAAGATGAGGAAAACAGGAACCACAGTATGGGTGAACTTATCAGGTCAGAATTAGAAAAAGTCATCTTTCATGTTCACAGTACTAATTTTGCCCGCACATAATAAATAGCAGTCTGTGTGTCACTACCAAAGTTCATGGACAAGTAAAAGACCATTGATAATCTATCAGTAAATAGCTTTTGTGTTTATATATTTGCTCTCAACTTTATGGTCTGTTTAAGATAGCAATCATGGTAATTTTTATCAGATTAAAGAGGAGTTTCAAGACCCAATAATACATCGTGGAACTTAGGGCATATGTTATCTTGAGATGCATAGATTGCTTAAAGAGTCATTAATTCAACAACAGTAGCACTGATGACTAGATATGGAAATATCCCATTTTTTTACTGACTGAATTAAACTTCCCAGGCTTCCCTGGTGGCTCAGAGGTTAAAGCGTCTGCCTGCAACGCGGGAGACCTGGGTTCGATCCCTGAATTGGCAAAATCCCCTGGAGAAGAAAATGGTGACCCACTGCAGTATTCTTGCCTGGAGAATCCCATGGACGGAGGAGCCTGGTAGGCTACAGTCCACTGGGTCGCAAAGAGTTGGACACGACTGAGTGACTTCACTTTCACCTTTCACTTTCATTCTGTTAAGCAGTTGCAATATTGTTCCTTGGTTAAACTGATTGTTTAAAGGAGCCTTTACGAAGAACAATTTTAAAAAGGTATGTTGTAGTTAAAAGATCATAAAAGATAATGAAATAGATATCTGTTATGTTTTTGTTGTTTAGTTATAAGTCATATCCAACTCTTTGAGGACTGTAGCCCACTCCTCTGTCGATAGAATCTTCCAGGCAAGAATACTGGAGTGGGTTTCTTTCTCCTGAGGATCTTCCCAACCTGGGGATAGAACCCTCATTTCCTGCACCGGTAGGCTGATTCTTTACCACTGAGGCAACTGGGAATCCCTTACTCTCTGTAACATACATGGGTGAAATAAAATAGCCAGTATGTCAGTGTCACTTTAAGTAATTCTACCTTCTCTAAATCATTTCCAATTATTCAGTCATAGAAACTTTGACCCATTTATACTAAGAATTGTAAGATATAAGAAGAGAAAGTTTTCAGTTACAACAACTGAAATATTTTGGAAACACAAAGTCTGGTAAATGCAATGTGATCAAACTAAGGTAAAAATAAAATAAAACTAAGGTAAGAAAAACTGTTGTTTACAGTTCAGTTGTTAAGTCATGTTTGACTCTTTTGTGACCCCATGGACTGTAGCCCACCAGGGTCCTCTGTCCATGGGATTTCCCAGGCAAGAATACTAGAGTTGGTTGCTATTTCCTTCTCCAAGAGATCTTCCTGACCCAAGGATTGAACCTATGTCTCCTGAACTGACAGGCCGATTCTTTACCACTGAGCCACCAGGAAAGCCAATGGTAGAGGCTTACTTAAAAAAAAAATTAGCATAAAAAATAACTGAATTTTGCTGTATGTTCCAGAGTAATATGTGGAATAAAACATAATGAATTAATATAACAGAACTGCTTAGAACAGTGACTGACTGGCACAGAGTAAAAATTTTTAAGTGTAGATACTATTATTATTACCTTTTTCAGCACCTGAATGTATTGTTCCTGCTATATCATGTCTAGCAATGGACATTGGTAATACTTTCCTTGTAGAAATGCTACTAGTGGCAGCAGAAACAGTGGCACTTGCTGTTGAAATACTGGTTTTATTCTTGGTCACAGTACCATCAGAGTTCCTTTCATCTGAGTCAGAGTCATCAGAGTGAAGAGGATTAGTAAAACTCAGGGGTGCTCTGAATAGAGGGGAACTGTCATGATGATCTGCAGGATCATGGGTTTCAGCTTGTATTGTGGGGCTTGGTGTTGAACTCACAGTTTTCATTGTTTGACAGTGGATATCTGAGGATTTGCCTTCAGATGAATCAGGCATGGGTAGAGTGTTCTCAGGTCCATGAAATGACCACGTTAAATGTCCTTTTCCATCAAGAGGTAAGTGGTCTGGCCTTGGAGGTGTGTCTGAAATCTTCTGTGATGCTTCTGGTAGAATAATCGGATCTTTATTTGACTGTGTTGCATTGCAGTCCACACAAGAATTCTGGGAAATATCATCAACTTTTAGATCTCTTGAACTCAATTCCTGTGACTTAGAGATTTTATCAACTGTACACGGTGAAGCCGAAGCTGCTTTAATTTTAATTGCGTGTCCCCTATTTAAGAGTGTGTTCCCATCAAAACTTCTTGGTCCTTCTTGAAGAGGAACCTTCTTAATCTCAAAACTTAAATTTCGCTCCAATTTTTTATCTATCTGTTCAATAGTTGATTCATTTTTCCCTGTAAGTTCTGTTGCTTTATTATAGTTTCTGTTGAGGTCTGTTGAAGGTTGTTCTGATGAAACCATGTGCAACACTGGCTTTGGATGGTATCTGTCATTGTCCTGCCACACAGTAGTGACTGTTGGAAAAGCTGAAGGGGGAGAAGGTGTCAAGATGGGGGGCACTGGGTGAGGTTCTGGAGGCTGCAGTATTTCTTCCTTAGCATCCCCTTCTACAAGGCAACTGGAAAACATGAAAAAAGGGTAGTATAAGAATGTTCATCCTTTTAAAAAATAAGTTGATAGGTAAGTTATGTAGCTAAGCCTCTTATGTTAAAAGTCAACAAATAAAGTCTGTGGTTATGAATTAAAAATTAGAACTTGCCCAACTAAGAAAATCAAATAGTTAACAAGGTAGTAATATGAACATTATTTCAAGAAGTCAAATAATATTAAGAATTTTAATAAAAAATCAGCGGTTCCCTCCCAGCCCTCCAGTTACCCTGAAACATCAAGTTTCAACTTTTTTTTTTCAATTAAAAAAAATTTATGTAATTGAAGGATAACCACTTTACAATATTGTGTTGGTTTCTGCCATACATCAACATGAATCACCCATAGGTATACATAAGTCCCCTCCCTCTTGAATTTCCTTCCCACCTCTCACTCCATGCCACCCCTCTAGGTTGTCACAGAGCCCCAGTTTGAGTTCCCTGAGTCATACAGCAAATTCCCACTGGCTATCCACTTTACATACGGTAGTATATTACATGCTATTCTCTCCATTTCTCCCTCCCTAAAGTTTCAACTTTTTAAAAACTGCTGTTTCTAAGAATGGCATCCATATTTCAAAATATTATAAAATGCACAAACTTATTCTGGATCTTTCTATTTCACACATACTTTACTGTCTTCCAGCTACGTAAATGTCTTCTCCATCTCCCTAAGATTACTAATGTTTGGCTAGTTCAGTCTTATGACTAAAGCTATCATTCATAGCAATGATAGCATCATTTCCTATTTTTTCTTACATAACTCTTGTTTTTCCCTAATAATTGCCTTGGGTTTCCTATGTATTATCAGTAATTCAGTCCTTCAATTTCTCCTGCAGATTTGAACACCTCCTCTCAACTGGTCAATAACCACCAAGAGAGGCCAATAACTGGCCACATAACCATCAATACCACAGACATCCATCATAGAAACCTTGATCTTCCCACTTCAGTTTGGACCACTGGCCCCTGAGGCCACCACAGAGCAGACAATCCTGCTTCCCAGATCCCACCTTCCTTTTTCTAGGTACACACACTTGATTTAGTGGGTTATACCCTCCAATTGCTTCTTAAAACCTATAAAAAGGAAACAAATTTCCCGAGGCCTACATAATTATTATATCTTCACGGTTACTGACTTTTGGAAAAGGAATGTAATTCTAGACTAGATATAACTTTCCTTCAGAATTTTATATCAGAATTATGATTCCTGTTTCTTTGAATGTGAGCTGTTTTTTCTCCCTCTTGGAGCGTTCAGGTTCTCACTCTTTTTTCTAAAAAAAAAAAAAAAACCTTTGATGTTCTATAATCTCATGCATGCTGAATTGCTCAGCTGTGTCTGACTCTGCAATCCAATGGACTGCAGCCCCCCAGGCTCCTCTATCCATGGGGATTCCCCAGGCAAGAATACTGGAGTGGGTTGCCATGCCCTCCTCCAGGGGATCTTCCCTACTCAGGCATCAAACCCAGGTCTCCTGCACTGCAGGTGGATTCTTTACCATCTGAGCCACCAGGAAGCCCACAATCTCACGGTGTTAACTTTTTTAAATCCATTGTATTACAGTTTTTACTCCATTATATTGAGAACTTTCTATACAAACATTTATGTTAATACTAGGGACTTACTTCTTTGCTAATTTATTCCCTTCCAGTCTCCTTCCAGACTATGGCTAGGTTTAGTTATTGTTACTACTATTACTATGTGACATACTCCCTAGTTTGATTTTCTAATATCTTTTCTCCACATTTTCTCTTTCTGTTCATTTTCTTGGGAAATTTCCTTATCTTTGAGCCTTCCTTAATTAAATAAATTTTAAAAACTTATGCTATTATTTTTAGTTTCCAGGAGTATCTTCTTTATTATGATCCGGCTCGCTGGTTCTTATCTCATGGTTGTAGTATTAAGCACTGAGAAAACAGACAGGCCCCTCCCCTCATTGTGTGTTGTCTCTATTTCATCCATGTCCCCTTTTCCCCTGCTTATTTGTATATGTCTTTCATGTTAGAATCTTTTATCAAATGTCTGATAATTCCTGGCTCTGTTCATTTTAAATCTACAATTTAAATATTTATAAACCAGAATCATGTGACCGACTAATACAACAAACAAGCCTTCTTCTCCAATAACTCCAATATAATCTACAGAACAGATTAACTTGCTTACTGCAGCCATACTAAAAAAACAAAGTATACTTTTTTTTTTTAAATAAGTCTTATGCTATTTGAATTTTATTTTCAGTTAGCAAAGTATTCTTTGTGGAACACAATGAAATTCTGCCAGTTTACTCTGCTGCTGCTGCTGCTGCTAAGTCGCTTCAGTCATTGTCCAACTCTGTGCGACCCCATAGACTGCAGCCCACCAGGCTCCCCTGTCCCTGGGATTCTCCAGGCAAGAACACTGGAGTGGGTTGCCATTTCCTTCTCCAAAGCATAAAAGTGAAAAGTGAAAGTGAAGTCACTCAGTTGTGTCCAACTCTTAGCAACCCCATGGACTGCAGCCTACCAGGCTCTTCCGCCCATGGGATTTTCCAGGCAAGAGTACTGGAGTGGGGTGCCACTGCCTTCTCCGAATTTACTCTACTGCATGAATAAGAAAGAAGATGACCTAAGTGTGTTATACAAAATCACACACACACAAAAATTTGAGTATATGTCCCCCAATAAAACTCTGATGTAAGCTGAATGAACATTTCTGTTAACACTCATTTAGTACTTTTAAAAATTACCTTTTTGTTTGTTGAAGAAAAACAGGAGTCAAAGTTTTAAAAAAGGTATATAAGAAGGGTTTAAAATTCAGAACACTACTCATTCTCCTTCAGAATTAGGAAGAGGCTACCACTATTTGTTGTTGGAGACAGATGACCATATAAATCACAAATATCAGTGTACACTTTGGGGACCTCAACCTTGGCTCAATCTCAAAATCCAAATGAAAAGATTTTAGTGTAGCAAAACAGTGTTTCTTAATTTCCTTTAAGGTCATTATAGTGTCTTTAAGACTCTAAAGAACTGATACGGGAGACAAAAAAGTTAGAGAACTGGCAATCTCTATAGGTTCAAACTGGCTACCTTCCACAGCAAATACGAAAATGAAAATCAAACAAGAACTGCTGAGAAGTGCTAGTGGGCAGTTGACACCCTGAGCATTTAAACACTGACACCTAAAACCATCTGTATAGGCTTCCTGATCTTCCTTATAGAAGGATGCAAAAGAATTTTAGAGACTATAATATAAAATAACTATTATATCTTTTCTTACTTATTATAAGCTTTTACTTTTGTAAAGAAGGATCTCATAAAGTACAGTAACTCAATGCCAAGACACAATCATAGTTGCCTCACCCAACTTTAGTCAACTACTATCAAAGTTTTAAGGGGAAAAAAATTGGTGACTCCTATACAAAGAAGTTCTTTGAGGAAGGTCAAGCTGTTTGGGCAGATCTATGCTCAGGATAAGACATAGTAAAGTCATCCCAACAGTATTATTACAAATCTGCCACTGTGCCTCCTTTTAATTCAGTAACTCAATCTTAACTCCACATTGTAAAGAGAAAACTAACATCTGGTGAAAACCAAGTATGTTCCATGTCCTATATGTAGCATTTTTATATACTTCATTTCATTTACTCCTCAGGAAAATACTTAAAAAGAAACCAATGAACCAACCAAACAAACACAAAACAAAAAATCAAATAAATTAAATGACTTACAACTTCAAAGCTTGTAAGCAGCTGAAAAGGATTTGAAACAAAATCGTTTTGACTACATATATTCTTTCCAAACTACCATCTACCTGACCTAGCACTAACCTGAAAGAAACGGGAGAGAAAAAGGGTAACAGGAATATATATTTTTATCTATTATAAATAAGCACTTAGTATGAAAGTAAGATAATCTAGTGATAAATTAACTCATCTTTGCTAATATTATTTAACCTCTTCATATAACTTCAACATGCAAATAATTTGAGAGTCTTAATACTTGTTATTAGAAAACTGAAATAAATCTTTAGCTAAAATTTTAGTTGCACCATATCAAAAGATGAGCTATAATCAATTCATGATTATGTTCACTGTTCTGGTATACTACTGAAAATTTATCTAAATTGAAAATAATTTTTTATAGTATACATTAAAAGATCAGCTGCCATACATATGCTACATTCTAAACAAAAGAATGATAAGAGAAGTTATTTTAAAAAATAACTTAGTAATATTCAGATTTTTGTTGTTGTTTTAGTAACAGTAAGTAAAAGGTAAGTATCCTTTCAAACAAAACGTGACATACAATACCTGCGGGTCCTTGGTGGTTTTGGAGGGGGAGAATCTTGTTTGTCATGATCTATGGAGCTGATCATATTTTCAGTGTTAACTTCATTCTGCCAAGAGGAAAAAAAGCTTCATTAAGGTTAAGGGAAAAATAATTTTCCTTCCTCATGTTTCAAATAAACGTTTTTACTGGGCTTTTGAATTTTTAAAACACTGTTAATTTTGCTAAATAATAAAATAGGTATTATATCTTCTATATTTAAGAATGAAAAGCCAGATTCAATGAGAAAAATATTTTTTAAAAAGTCCATCTCCAGTTACTAAAAAAGTCAATCGTTTACAGCAGCATTTCAACATACTTCAAATGCTCCTGCAGAGAAACAGATGTTTCAAGAAAATGAAGATCAAAGATCTTTTCTTTAAGGCATCACTACCACTAGATTTGTAACATGCAGATGTTGGGGGAGGGGGAACCACAAAGTAAGTCTTTTGTCCTAAACTTCTTGGAGACATATATTGCTACCTACTATTTTTAAACAGGTCCCGAAACGAACTTTAATCATTCATTGCTCCACCATCCTTCTGTCAACATAGAATGCCTACTCCACTAGGGTACACAACCCCTATATCACTGCCTAACCAAATGGACCCAAAAAAGGCAGGTAGAGCCTCCAGGGATATACTTGGTTCTTACCGGTGACATGGACCAGTAAAGTCATTAAAAGGGATGATCCAGAGTTAGTACAGCTTTAGGTTGTATTCAGTTATGATTGTGAATAGAGATGTGAAATTATTATATAAAACATTGTCTTCAATTAGTTTATAGGTTCAGAAAGTACCTCATTTTAGGCTGTGTTAATTCTGGGCCAGAAGACAAGAATGATTTTCACTCTGACAAGAATGATTTTCACTCTTGCCTACATCTTAGATAATTTTAGAAAACAAACAAGAAACAAACATCTTTCTAGATACTATAATCAACTAAAAAGTTAGTCACTCAGTTGTGTCTGTCTCTTTGTGACCCTATGAACTGTGTTAACTAAAAACTCTGAAACTGTAGTTTGCTTTTTTTTTAATCAAATGAACCGCTTCCATGTCCATCATGGCATCTTCTTTATAGAACAGTTTCTTGTCAATGTCCTTTTTTACTAAGTATTCCCAACAAAAGGAATCAGAGACTTTAACTCTACAGCAAATTTTAGTGTACCCGTCTCCTAATATCAGATGCATCTGAAGTGTCTTACGCATCTTACTGTGTATCTTGTTCTAATCAAAACAAGAGTTACATTATAAGATGAAAGTTTTCATCCTTTATTAGCCAACTCTCAAACTGGAGGCTTCTGTTTTAGGAATGTCTGCTATAGATAGGGTGACCATACAATTTATTGTCCAAATTAGGACTTGTACACCTAGACAACGAGTATAATCTGGTTTTGCTTCAAGTAAATCAGGACTTTTCATTACCACACTTTTAGATCCTTGACTATCACCAGAATTTAGACTCTGCGTCATAAAGATTACCCTAATATGGTAGTGATTCATTTGCTTATTATTTCTATTAAACAATCATATACCCAAAATAACACTCATTAGTATTTTTGTACCAAAATCTATATAATATTCTCAGTAAGTAGGTTAAGTAACTGTTTCTAACCTACAAAAACACAGCAATTTGTAGTTATTAAAACATAAATAGCCTCATGTCATGTCAAGTCAGGTTTTGCTGCCAAATACCAAATACACACACACACAAACATACCAACCGTACATTTTCCCTGCATTTTCAATTTCAGAACAGCAAGCATTGGAAAGGATACAAAAATGCAAAGGACATGGCCCCTAACTTCAAGGATTATATAACCATCCAACAAAAAAGTGAAAGGGTAGTAAATCATAAAGTGGTAAAATCTGTACACTGAAGCTAGGAAATCAGAGAAAGGAAATGTTATAGATGAGAATATTAAGGATATAGTTGGGAAGATATTAAGAAGTTGAAAATATGAATGTACCATGCAGAATGGCATTAAGGGGTGGATAAGACATTGACAAGAATAGAGGCACGAGTTATAGAACAGGTGGGACTGGACCAGGAAGAGAAAGTAAGGGTATTTGCAGGCAAATGACTGTATGTGACAACGGAAAGAAGGTGCCATTAAAGACTCCTTATTCTGAGTGAAAAAGTGCCACTAACAAAAAGGGACAAAAGAGGAAAAGACCTTCTAGGGGAGGTCAGATTTTGAGCATGCTGAATTTCTAATAATTAAAGGAATCAATGTGGCAATGCAGAAATGCAACTCAAGAGAGCCACTGCCCACACTGCAAGAACAAAACCTCCTACTCACTGGACTTAAGAACGGAACAATGTTCTTGGATTCCTAGTTTTTACCTACAATAATGTTTGCTGTACTTTTGTATCTTCTGATCCTCTTATATATACACCTTTTGTGGCCACATTTCTCCTAATGTGTACTGCTCTCTTTGGCTGCTTTTATTACCAGTTAAAACAATCACCAACTTTTGAAGTCGAAAGGTATTTTAGAAATTAAAGAATCCACCAGAGATTAGGTTCTAGTGTACTGTTTGTTTCAAGCAGAGATTACTAAAATTACTTTTAAAAAACTTCTGACCACTTTCACCCATTTCACTAAAGTTATTTTATGTATTAATATTTCCACATAACAGAACTGTATCAAGGGCCACGAAAATAAAAACAATTAGAGCCTAATAATCAAATATTTAAAGATGACACCACTCTTATGGCAGAAAGAGAAGAACTAAAGAGCCTCTTGATGAAAGTGAAAGAGGAGAGTGAAAAAGTTGGCTTAAAACTCAACATTCAGAAAACCAAGATCACAGCATTCAGTCCCATTGTTTCATGGCAAATAGATAGGGAGACAGTGGAAACAGTGAGAGACTTTATTTTGGGGGGCTCCAAAATCACTGCAGCCATGAAATTAAAAGACGCTTGCTCTTTGGAAGAAAAGCTATGACCAATGTAGTCAGTGTATTAAAAAGCAGAGATATTACTTTACCAACAAAGGTCTGTCTAGTCAAGACTATGGTTTTTTCAGTAAGACGTGTGGATGTGAGAGGTGGGTTATAAAGAAAGCTGAGTGCCGAACAATTGATGCTTTTGAACTATGGTGTTGGAGAAGACTCTTAAGAGTCCCTTGGACTGCAAGAAGATCCAACCAGTCCATCCTAAAGGAAATCAGTCTTGAATATTCACTGGAAGGACTGATGCTGAAGCTGAAACTCCAATACTTTGGCCACCTGATGAGAAGAACCGGCTCATTGGAAAAGACTCTGATGCTGGGAAAGATTGAAGACAGGAGGAGACATAGGATGAGCTGGTTGGATGGCATCACTGACTTGATGGACATGAGTTTGAGTAAACTCCAGGAGCTGGTGATGGACAGGGAGGCCTGGCGTGCTGTAGTCCATGGGGTCGCAAAGAGTTGGACATGACTGAGTGACTGAACTGAACTGAACTGAACTTAGGATGTATTATCAGTTGCAGGACGAAATAAATACTAAAACAAGGTGCTTAAAAAAAAAACACACAAATGTGAGGAAAAAATTCAGAATTTGATAGTATCACTCCTAAAATGTACAACATAAACATAACAGGATCATAACACAAATTAAGAATAATTGTTAACAACACTGTAATAAAAATGTTGTTACTCAATAATCCTAAAACTGAAAATTCTGGCATCAACTGATGGTAGTATCTTTTACATACAAGAAAAAAGGCATGTGTGCACACCTTAGAGATACTTGCTTACTGAGGTATTTCTATATCCCAAGTCCATGCTACTGAATCTGAAAATAAATTTTCTCTTTAGATCTCCTACTCTTGGAAGTGATTTTAGTTGTAGTTGTAAATATCTCTAACAAATACTATTTATTAAAGAGTCATATTGTTGACTAGCATTTCAAACTAAAATCTCTACAAAAATAATTCCAGAACATAGAGCTTTGAGTTATTTTTTTTAATTCCTCAACTTCCATATTAAATAGTTAGAGAAATAATAAATGGAGATTTATGACTATTTCTCAGAGCAAAGGTTCAAAAACGTAAGTAATATATTTCAAATCATTTTACTCATCATACAATTCTAAGATAATTTCCCCCAGTTTTTTAGATCCCACATTTCTCCGACTGGGATTTGTGGCTTCTAACCATATATAAACATGTTTAAAAAACAGGTCATTTATATTTTAAAGTACCTAGAAAACAAGATTTCTTAAGAGGAAAACATTTAAAAATTATCTAAAATGATATGCTATCTTATCTTCTATCTACTTGTCTTTCCACTTTTTTATCCATTCATCCACTGAAAAATACAGTTCCAGACATTATGGTACACAACCTTTGGCAAAGCTATCAAATACTGCTTTCTTAGAATGGATTCTATAGAAAATTGTTTTTCCCTCTTGCAAAATAAGAAAACCCACCTTGTTCAATGGCAAATTCAGCAGTCACCCTGTCAGCTTTAACAGAAGTTAAAGTTGCAAGCATGTAGTATGTGTCTCCTATATAACCAGGCAATGAGATGAGAGACTAGGACTGAAATAACTACTATTTCTATTGTATGTTATTTCACCTAATCTCATATAATATATGATTTTTCTTGTATTCCTTGGGGATTTTTAAACCTTTGAGCTACTAGGCAGAAACTGTAACAAAATTATACTTGTAATGTGGAGTTCAGTATAGTAAAAAGGAAGTTTAATTTTAGGAATAAAATCTAAAGAAAAATCAGGTAATGAGAAAAACAAAGATGAAAATAGTGCAATATTTATCACATATTTTCTGGAGATAACTTAAATACAGTTAAAAGCTTTAAAAAATACAACACTGAAAACTGTATTTTTTTTTCATAGCAAAGGCAACAAAAGCAAAGTTAAGCAAGTGGGATTATATCAAACTAAAAAGCTTCTGAATAGTAAAGCAAACAATCAGGAAAATGAAAAGGCGACCTAACAAATGGGAAACAATATTTGCAAACCATGTATCTGATGAGGGGTTATTACCTAAAAAAATTTAAGGAACTCGCATAACACTGTAGCAAAAAAACAAAACAAAACAAAACAAAAACCCACAAACAAGTCAATTAAAAAATGGGAGAAGATTTGAAAGATATTTTTTCCAAAGAAGACACGATGATGGCCAACAGGTATGTGAAAAGGGGAAGATGAAAATCAAAACCATACTAAGACCTCATACCTGCCAAAATGGCAATTATCAAAAAGGCAAGGGAAAAACAAAAGAGAACCTTTGTGTATTGTTGGTGGGAATGCAAACTGATGCAGCCATTATATAAGACAGCACAGAGGTTCCTCAAAAAATTAAGAATAGAACTACCATATGATCCAGCAATTCTACTTCTGTATATTTATCTGAAGAAAACAAAACACTAAGTTGAAGATACACACACACATAAATGAAGTATTTGTTCTTAAAAAAGAATGAAATCTTGCCATTTTCAACAACATGAATGGAACTTGAGGGCATTATACCAAGTGAATTAAGTCAGAGAAAAGACAAATACCGTATGATCTCACATGTGGAAAAAGAAAACAAAAACCCAAACCCAGAGATACTGAGAACAGATTGGTGCCTGAAAGAGGTGGTGTCAGTGGTAGACCCAAAGTGAGTGAAATGGTCAAAATTTGCAAATTTCCACTTATAAGTAAGTCATGGGATATAATATATAGTTTGGTGACTATAATTAATAATACTGTATTTTATATTTGAAGGTTCCTAAGAGTAAATGGCCTTCCCAGGTGGTGCCAGTAGTAAAGTATCTGTCTGCCAGTGCAGGAGACATAAGAGACATGGGTTCAATCCCTGGCACAGAAAGATCCTCTGGAGAAGGGCATGGCAAGCCAGTCTAGTATTCTTGCCTGGAGAATCCCATGGATAGAGGAGCCTGGCAGGCTACAATCCAAAGGGTCACACAGAGTCAGACATGACCTAAATGACTTAGTACATAAGAGAATACAAATTAACAGTTCTTAACCACAAGAAAAAAATTCTGTTAAATATGTATGATGATGGATATTAGCTAGACTTATTACAGTGATAATTTCACAATATATGCAAATGTTGAATCACAATGGTGTACACCTGAAAGTAATGTTACATGTTAAGTATATCTCAACAAAAATTAATGTAAATAATTTCCATACATTAAAAATATTTTTGTTTCTAGGAATAAGGAAGTAGTGTAACTCTGAAATACAAAAACTTGAACTTTGAAATTAATATTGCATTTACGGAAAAAAACAAAAATATTTTTCAAATAAAGTTTAAAGAAAAATGTAGCCTACTTAGTTTTTGTAAATTTAAAGGAGTCTCAAGTTAGGCAAAATTACACACAGTAATATAGAGACATTCTACTCTATATTATAAAATACTTGGCTATGTTGAGCACAGGCTATAACAGGCTTTAATTAAACTAAAGAGAAAACAGATGTGATAATACATGAGGCACAGTCACAATGATTCCTTTGTTGATGAAGGAAATAAGAATGAGGTCACATATATGAATCTTAAAAATCTGAACCTATCACATGTTTAATAAAGGAAATACACTATCCTCCAAATCCATGGGTCAATATTGTATTACTTAACACAGTGAGGTAATAAGCATTTGGTTAACTAATCTCTCATTTGTAACACCAAGATATTCAAACAAATAGTCTTGGAAATTGCCAAAACCACATAAAAGGGGGAAAAAATTAAATGGTTATAAGGTTATAAAAATTAAAAATTAATTTCAAAAATTAAAAGTTAAAATTAAAAGGTTATAAATGTTACCACTAATATCTTCATTTTACTTAAGTTATTGGAGCTAAATTGGTTTATCAAGTGACAGTTAACTTAGGTTCAATAATAAAGATGTAAAGAAATTTATCCAAAAAACCTCCAAAAAATAGCCCAATACTTTCAAGGATAGAATGATTATATTGAGGAGGTAAGAAGAGTACTTTTTAAAAAGGCAGAAAGAGAGCATTGTGAGAAAACAGTACATTTGTCAATAAAATAGCCAATAAAATCTTTTAACACTAAAATGACAAAGAACTAAAGCCCCAAAGGGACATAACTGTGGTCCTATAATTCTACTTAATTAAAAAGCACATACAAAGTAATGACAAAACTGTATATCATGACGACCAAAAACAAAATAAACTTCATGTAGAATCAACTTAGAATTACTTTGGTTGGATGGAAGGGGAGGCAAAAACACAGTTAAATTGTTAAAAGTAATCTATACTTGAAATGATATTGAATTATATAATTTTTAGGATCTAAATTCATAAATATATTTTATTTAGAATATTATTTAACTTTTTTTAGGGTCATTAAATTATTCATCACAGTAGAGATTGAAATAGGAAGAAAAGGAATTAAAAAAAACAAATAAAACTAATAACTAACATATTTATTATTAGATAAAACACAAGATGAAAATTAAAAAGCTAAATATCACATCTTGGTAAAAAGTAAATTTTCTAAAATTAATATGCAAAGAACACCTACCACTCCATCAGTAATTTTCTGGGTGCCATGAATTTCATATAGTTGTAGTTGTTTTTCAAACAGTTGGGCGATAGCTCTATGAACAAGCTCATATTGCTCCTATTAAGGAGATGAAATGATAAATGAGGGAAAGACATTAAAAAATGAAGGCAATTATAAAAATATACTTCATAAAGTGAAACAGAAAAACACACCTTAGTTTGTACTGCAGAATGCCTCTGTGTTCTCATTTCTTGTATTAAGTTAAAAACATTAAATTCTTCTGGTATTTTCTAAAACAAAGAATTTAATACATGAACTCTGGACAACCATTCAGAAAAACAGTGTAACAGTGTTCAACTTTTCATACAGACGTTATATATAGCTGGATAAGTGAAAACATTTATTAAGCACTACCTATCATGTATCAGTGACTGTCTAGAGCCAAGAACTAATCTTGACTCTCAGCAGTCAAGTTAGTGAGCCAGATATGGAGACAGATAAATGTCCAGCCAAAGTATGGTTGCAGTACAGTTGGAGTAAATATGCTGTGACCAACTCTGATTGGTATGTGAGTGAAAAATGAAAGAAATAAACACAAACATGGCACAGAGAATGTATAATCTATTTGGGGAACAGAGACGTTTGATGTAGACAGAACTGACTTAAAAAACTGAAAGAAGGAGAGCTGTTCAAAAGAGAAAAGATAAGGCTACTTGGCATGAGAATACAAACATGATAAAGAGTTTGAATTCATTCTATAGGCTAGTGTTTTCCTGGCTGTCTCTGTAAGGACCAGTTAAGACAGCTACATCTCTGGAGACTGATTGTGAATCCTACAGAATTAGTTTCTACACCTGGTATTTTAACTACTACGATAGGCAACTGTAGACATGAGCAGAAATATAGACATGAGCAGATCTGATATTTGGGTAACTTTTGTGGCAGGGAAAACAACAGAGTGAAATGTGGAGAAACTGGTGGAGGTTTACTGAAGCATTCCAAAAAAAAAAAAAAGAGAGAGAAAAGTAGAAACAGATTTGAGACATATTGCTGAGGCAGAATTATTAGCACTTGGTCATCAGCAAGAATATTTTGGAGAGATAAAAAAGATAGAAAAGTTAGAACATGATTTCTAGTTTCACTGCTTAGGAGTCTTGACATATATCAAAATGTTTTTATATCAATTCCTAACCTAAGGCTTAAGATTATATTTGTTATGTCAAACTCAATCAAGATATTCAAGATACACAACCCTTCTGAAATGACAAGATGTTTGCCTGCTTGTATTCATCCAAATGCTTCCCATCCCGATTTTAATCCCTGATTTTTATGTTAAAATGTGTTATAAAGCCACTTAAATTTTGTTCATTTCATATGAGTATCAGGAAATGATTAGAATGGGGGAATACAAAAATAAAATTTAACAGCAGGCTTTTTGAAAAACAATTGAAAATTTAAATATTCTTCATGCAAAAGTACAAAATGGAAAGGCAGAGAAAAAAAAGGAAAATGAATAAAAGAAGGAAAAGAAAATAAATATTTTATATGACAGATTGACATATTCATAGAAACTATAAAGCTATGAAGAATAAAACTTCTTCCTAATTCATAGAAAATGAATGTACTATAGAACCAGCAAATAAACCAAATCTACATATAATAAAGAGACTCATGCTTTTTAAATCTGTAATGAAGGCTATTTCTTTATATCCTCCATGGTATCAAAACCAATTTCTTGGAAACAGAAGTAGTAGCAACAATAATAACAAGGATTATAATAAAAACTAACAGTAAATGGAACATTTGCTATCTGCCACATACAGTAGTGATGAACTTTACAAGTTTCTGAAGAACTTACTGAATTCTTCAATTATTAACAATATGATTCCCACTTTGAAATAAAGAAATTATGGCACAATGAAATCAAGTAATTTGACCAAGATCCCACAACTAGTAAATGACAGAGCCAAGAATTTTAACCTGGGAGGTCTAGCTCCAATCAGCATTCTTAACCACTAAACTATATAATGTTTCCAGTTAGACATAAATATTCACTGAATTGATTATATTTATACATAGATAAATATAAAAGGCAACAGGGATGCAGTATTTGGAAAAGTCAATGCAGAGCATACATATCTAATGTAGGTATAAATTCATCCAAAACAAATGAGTGACAATATGTTCATTTTGCTGCCCAGTGAATTACCTCACTCTAATATGCATCATTTATACCTTTCACTGCCTTTATCTCTTACATAGCAAAGCGACTTCTAAAAAAGTAGTAACATGTATAACAAAACGTATGGTATAATTTACTGCAATTAGTCATAAGTTTAAAAATCGTAACAGATGAATTAGATATAACGCTATATAAAAATTATTCTTACCCCAGCTTTTAGTAAATTCCACGTATAATCTATGGCACAAATGGCACCTGTTCTTCCACAGCCTGCACTATGGATATAAAATTTGAAAAAACAATTTGATTTTTGTAATAAAAGAACTATAAGATAAACGTAGATGGATATGTTAATACTCAGAAGCAAAAATCGTTTAAGAAAGCTGATAAAATTCTACTTATTTAGTAAGTAAACTACAACTTAATTTGTGTGCAGGGCAAACATCCTTAACATTATTATTTACATACTGTTTTCCTTTGAGGAACTTGCAAGAGTAATACCTCGAAACCTTCACTTTGAAAGTCTGTCTACCTCGTGAAACCTTGTCTAGCTTACAAAACACCTTGCAGAGATAAATTTATACTATGTTCTAGATAGCTCTGGTAGAGGGAGAAATCTACATCATTTCAATCTGCAAAAGGTACAGGAAAGATGAAGATTAACAAGCCCTAGAAACTGGTTTGAACATAAGCAGTGATTACACTAAAGAAAGAAAGGCCACTAATGCTTTCTGATCTCCTGAAGAACAGAACCAAAAGAATGTAAAGTAAAATATCAGAGTTAGTTATTTTAAAGCACGACAAAAATAAAGTGAATGGTTTTCAGCTAGAGGGAGGCAAATGCACCCAAGGACTGGAAATCACTATGAGTAAATAAAGATGTTACTGACATCTTTAATAATTTTAGGCAGAAAAAAATTGGGGTAGCACTTTAATATGTATTTTGAAACTTTTAGAAATATCATGTAATCTAAGAATTCATGATACAGTACATTTTAAGCAATGTAGTATGGTTTTCTAAAAAGCTCTAAACAATAGACATCAATAATATTAATTTTAAACCACTGATCTATTTGTCAATTCCACACATCAAAACATTTCTAAAATTTTAGTGTTAAGAGTTACTAGAGCTAAACGATATATATGTAAAACTTGGTGGTTAAAAGTGTGATATTACAAAGACAGAGACAACCATATCAATGAAACACTACAGTTAACATAATATTTCGGTTGTTTGAAAATATTAAATGATCAACTTTATTTTATTAAAAGAAAATCTTCACATCAAATTGGGTTTATGACCTATATACATTGGCCAGACAATATGAATACAACAGGAAATAATTTCAGTTAACTTGTAAAGAAGTCAAGCCAAAGCAATTTATCATATAATTCTACAATTAAACAGACCCTTCTCTTTTTTACCAGTTAACTACTTAGACTCAACTAATCACAGACGAACTAAAGAAAAATCATTTTAATTAAGCAGGTTGCTAACTGATTCCCACGTCTACATCAGCAGGTCACCTTTCTGGTTCATAAAGAAAAAGCAGCCCTTTCACTTCACTAATACAGGCATCACAATCCAACCAACTGGCTAAGAAAACTATCTTCGGTGCTCCATCACCACTAATGTCTTTTTCTAACTTTTTTATTTTTTATATTCGAGTCAATTAACAATGAGGTGACAGTTTCAGGTGGAAAGCGAAGAGACTCAACCATCCATTCTTCCCCAAACTCCCCTCCCATCCAGGCTGCCACATAACACTTAGCAGAGTTCCCTGTGCTACAGAATAGGCCCCTGTTGGCTATCCATTTTAAATATAACTCCACTAATACCTTTTAACTATTGAATTAGCCTGAGTTAATTAACCTCTGAGTCTGAAAAACTTCATTTACTTTTTATAACAAATGTGAATACAGGTATAAGTCACTTAAAAAATAAATTGCTATTTTATGAAATAAGTACTATGATTTTCAGTCTTTTGGAAGGATCTAATATAAAATAAATAATTAAGAGAAGGAAAACTGCCTCAGGAATTAAATCACTTTTACTGTTTAGAAACCCATATAATGACCAATCTAACTCCGGGAGCTGGTGATGGACAGGGAGGCCTGGCGTGCTGTGATTCATGGGGTCGCAAAGAGTCGGACACAACTGAACAACTGAACTGAACTGAATGAAATTCCAAACTTATGTTTCAAAATGCTATACATTACCCACATTATAATGCCATCTATACTGAAAAATATTTAATTAAATATTTAGAAAAATTTTTTGTACCTGCAATGAATACAAATAGGCACATCTTCATGTTCCTGGTATTTCCTCATTAAGCTTATCATGTCCAGAATAGAATCAAATGATGAAGGAACATCATGGTCTGGCCAGTTCACATAATGGAACTGATATAGCCTACGAGATTCCTTCAAGAATAACAGAAATTTAACCATATAAAAATACAGTTACAAATTTTAAACCATACAGAAAAGCTGCACATCTCACTTTGCTGCCATTTCTAAGATAGGTATGTCATATTCAGCACTTTGTTAAAAAAAATGATAGCCTACATTTATCACATACCTTTTCTTAATCCCCCATGTAATACAATGGGGAAGGTACTGTTAGTACTATCCTAATTTTATAGGTAAGGAAATTGAGACAGAAAGAATAACTTGCATAATGTTTCACAGCAAATGACAGTACGGGATCGGAAAGCAGGCAGTCTTACTTCCAAAACCTGCACTTTAACCAGTATACTATATAGTTAATCTACAGTAGTAAATGGATGAGCAATATACCATAAGCATTGTTTTAGAATCTATTACAGTCAGAAGGCTAGTAGACTATTTAAATGAAAAAGAAAATTAGAAATGAAAATTTCCAAACCCAAACTTCAAATTACGGTGCAGGCTGCCATCCATCTCCCTACCCTTTCAAAGGGTTTGTGAAATAGCTTTCACGTTATTTTAATAATAATACTAAGGTGTTATTTGCCATTTCCACTCTCATTCTCTCATCAGTGTACAGCAGTCTTCTCAAGGCTACGAGACTTAAGGATGATGTCATCACTTTGAGGGCTAATGGAATGTCTGCTTGTGTATTTAAAAAAAAAACAGTTTTAATTTCAAATATAGTAAATACTAAAAGATATAACCCACATAAACAAGAGCTCTTTGGAAACTTCAATAATTTTTAAGAACCTGAAGAATGGCTATTCTAGGTGTTAACCAGAAAAAGCACTGCTTGGCATTCAGGCAAAACTATTCAAATGCTACTTCTGTCATTTACTGAGTAACTTTAGGTAAGTTACCTAACTTCTCAAAGACTCTATCTTCATCAGTGTGCAATGGAGAAAATGGTATCTATCACTATAGAAGTTAGGAGGACTGAAATGCCTTATATACTACTGAAATTCCATAAAGTACCTATCATTATTAGTACAGATTAAAAAATAGCAACCAAAGTGATAATAATTGAGTCAACTAAAGGGAAATGATTAGTCGGGTCAGGGGATGCTACAACTACTGGAACCATGTCTACTTATCATCAGGAAGGAATTAAGGAATTATGTTTATAAATGCACTGGTTGGAGAAGAAATGGTAAGCTTTATGGCCAAGCTTATTTACTTTAAAGTGATTCAAATTTAAGACCAAGGAAGAATTGATAGGCATTCTCTCATATCCGTCAGATTTTTGATTCCTTTCTGAAAAAATTTCATTTTATATAGTTCTGTTGAAGTCACAGGCCTCAAGTGAAAACAAGATATATTTAAATGAAGACTTAGCTTTTTTAAAAAAATGTTTTATTTTTGAATGCACTGTGTCTTCATTGCTGCACACAGGCGTTCTCTAGTTGTGGTGAATGGGGGCTACTCTTCACTCTGGCTCAACAGCTTCTCATCGTGGTAGCTTCTCTTGTTGCCGAGCACAGGCTCTAGACAAGCAGGCTCAGTAGCTGTGGCACATGGGCTTAGTTTCCCCAAGGCACGTGGGATCTTCTGGGACCAGGGACCCCTTGCACTGGCAGACAGATTCTTAACCACTGGACCACCACGGAAGTCTGAAGACTAGCTTTAATGGTGGTTTGTTGCTTTCTAAAACATTGTAAACCAGTCAAAGTGGGTAATAATTATGTAAATAATAACATAATCTGTTTATTTCAATAGAAGAAAAATATCTACAGCAAAGAAACCAACTATTCCATAGTGTAAATTTAATTTAGGGAAAGATTCTAAGTGAGTTAAAGTTTATATTACTTTAATTGATAAATATAAGGCTTAAGATAATAAAATATTACATCTGATTTTCTTCTTTGTTACACTACATAACAACAACAACAAAAAAACAATACATCTCCTTAACTATGTAAGATAAGATAGTATACTGTTTACACATAATGTCTCTTCAGGGTACATATTCTTAAAAACTGTCTCTAAATGGAAAATACTTACATTTTGAAATTCAAGTAAGAGTGTCCTAATGAAGTAGTCTGTTCTTGCTTGTTCAGCTTCCTAAATAAAGAGAAACACTTGTGAGTCAGTGAGAACATTAAAACAAAAATATTTACATGCCAAAACAATAATTTCTTAAAGTTTACAACATGAAATTACCTTTAAAATTCTAGATATGTCTAATAATTATAAAAACAACCATTCTAAAAGTCATCAATTTGGTTATTTAAGTTTTATTTAGAAGTTTGTTTTTAAACAGAAGTGTCTGTCAACCAATTGCTTAGCTAGGAGTGGATAATCCAACAAAATACTTGCAAGGTGACAACCATCACCAGAATCATGTAACAGAAATAACACCAACAAACAAAATGTTACTCCTAAAAACTACAAACATCTTCAATCATTTTATCTATTAAGCTTGATTTTTCTCTACCTAACACTCAAACTCTGAGTTACATGGATGCGAAATGGTTAAGGAAAAGGATGCATTCAGAAAACACCAAATTATTATTTTGGTTGATGACAACATAGTCACTTTATCTCTTACTGTTATTTGTCAGTATATTAGAATGAAGCCTCTTCATCAATTTTTCACTAAGTAAACTATTATTTTTGCCTTTTTAAACTAAAACTACAGATAGGTTGTCAAGAGCAACAGATATGCTGCTTTATTAATTTAAAAAAGTCAACATTATTCCAGCTTTAATGTTATAAACCATAATAATTTATTTTGAACTTTTCAAATAACATTTGGGAGAAAGTATGTTATTAAAACAGAGAATAAATGAAAACACTGGTCCAAGACAACGTTTGCTCACCTATAAAAGGTGAGATAAATATTTTTGACTGTGTAGGCCATAAAGTCTCTGTTGTGCTGTGATAGGCAAATATGTAAATTAATGGGTAAGGCTGTAAATAAAACTTCACTCACAAAACAGGCAGCGGGCTAGACTGACCCATGGACAGTGCTGATCGAAGTGGTTATAAGCAGCAACATGCTTCTGAGCCCCTGCTAGCCAGGCCCTCACCCTTCACCAACACTCTACTCTCTTTCCCATCCCCAAATCGAGAGAGCTTTTCTAATACTCTCAGTCTTAAAACACTGTGATTGCCAAATAGAGTCATATCACTTACTATGGTTATTTTCACTACCTTGCTTTCTATTCATACATTTGATTTGTGTTTTACAATAGTGATAACAAATCCTGAGTTCTCTGAAACGATTAAATGACATACAAATTACTTTCCAGTTTGAAATCTTGAAAGAAAAATTTTGCTTCTTCAGCAATCCCATCACTGACAAATCAAACCAGCTCTTATTGATCAAATCAAACTTTTTATTAACAGCACTTTTAAAAATTACTCTTTAGTGCAATTGAAAAACCAATCCTCCAATCAATTCATCTTTTCCCAAATTTCAAACTATTTCCTACTTTTCTCTATTGATTTTGATAAATTGTTTACTATTCCTGATTCCTGCCTGTTAAAAAATTTTGTTTTGTTGTTGACCATTAATCACTATATGCTGTCACCTGAACTGTGACATTCATTACAGTTAGTACATTTAAATTTACAAATTTTCAACATAACCACATTGTACAGAACTAGGTTTCCTGAACTGTCCAGGTACTTAATACTGTAGAATACTCTCTTAACTGGTGATGGGGGTGGGCGTGGGGGGTAGGGGTGGGGTTAGGTAGTATTCCATCACAGAAGTACAATATAGTTATATACTGTTTTTTACTCATTGCAAATAATATGAAATGCAGTAGGATTTTAATTTTTTAAATATTTAATCCACAGTTACTTCTAACCAGGACTTTAGAGAATTGACTATATATTAAATGCAGGCTGTTATAATTATGAGTTAAAGTTAACATTCTAACAATCACACTGCATTATAAAGGAGACTGTGGAACATAGTTTGAGTCCTTATCTTAATCAACCTAGAAAGCACTAAATTCCTGGTAGCATCAGAGGAATTCAGAAGTCCTAATTGCAAATAAGTCAGAAAATTAAGGACTTCTTAAATACAACAATGACGAGTAAGATCACAGAAATTACATTTCATTTAACCATGGAAAATGAAATAAAAAACAGTTTTGAGATGGGTAATGTAATGGTCAATTTTATGTGTCAATTTGGCTTGGCCACGGTATGCTCTGATTATTGGTCATACGTTATTCTTCGTGTTCCTGTGAGGGAGTTTTGGGGTGAAATGAACATTTAAATCAGTGGATTTTGAGTAGAGTGGCTGGCCCTCATCCAATCAGTTAACCCATGAATAGAACGAAAGGATCAGACTCGTCCAAGTAAGAGAGAATTCTCCAGGAGACTCCTTTCAGCACTGGCTCTTCCTGGTTCTACAGCTGACTGTCTTTGGACTGGAGCTGAAATGTTAGTTTGTCTGGGTCTCAGCCTTCCCACTTTCAGACTAGAATTGCAGTATTGGCTCTCAGTCTCCAGGCTGTGGGTCTTCAGCCTGAAACCGAAGCATCAGCTCCTCCTGGTCTCCAGCTTGCCCACCCTGACTGCAGATTTTGGACTTGCCAGCTTCCATAGTCATGTGAATCAATTTTGACGAATCTCTTTTCTATACATACTCATTCTACTGCCTCTGTTTCTCTGGAAAACCCTGATTAATATGGGGAAATTATTTTATTTAAGTGATTAAAAAAAAAACCATCATGTGTAATCCAAAGCAAAGTGTTGGTTCTATTCTCAAGCTCATTGTTTCTTTTTCCCCTCATTGTTTTTATTTTTAAATTCATCTTCTCAGATTTGTGCTTTGTTAGTTTTAGAACTTGAATTTAATTCGTTTCCAAAGCTCATCAAATAGGTATCTATTTTAAGTTTCATGTCAAGTTTTCTAAAGGGTCAATCTCTGCTTTTAGGATGAAGGTTCTCAAACCTATCTTTGTATATAATAATTCTAGGGAGAATAACATAGTTATGAAAGATTAACATCATAAACTAAGCTTCATCATCAAAGATCTTTCCCCTTAGTTGAATAAGAGTATAGTTATTTGTTTATTCTTAGATATGTAACACTTCTCATCAACTTACATGCAAAGACTAAGGCAGAATTAACATAATAAGGAAATTATACATTTACGAAAAGTTATTCTTAAAGTTCCTTAATTTATAAGCACTATGCAATACAATATTGTAAAACAATTATACTCAAATTTTAAAAAGCAGTATAAAACAAGCATTATTAATATTTGTTTATTATAATTAAGTATAGATTCACATGAAAACACTGAGTGCTTGGCTTATATAACCCACAAGATTCAACACATATTATAATTTAACTACTCATCAGTCTGACATACCCACTACCTGATTAAATAATGTATATGAAAATAGGTACTTACACAAGAAATTTTAAATGGTGCAAACGTTATAGGGTCTTCTCCAAACAAAGGCCAATACCGTTCACATTTTTTCTGTTGTCCAAAAAAAGGTTAGTAAATAACTGATAATTTGTTTGATTTGAACTTCTACAATTATTTTGTGTTCCGCTTGTTCTTCATTCCCAGAAAACAAACAACTGCCATCAGTCGGCAGGAACTAAGAGCTTAGATTTATCCAACTCTTTAAAAGTGGGCTACTAATTGCTTTTCAAGATTACTAATAAGAACTTTATTAACCTAAGTGTATAAACTGTTCATTTCCACCTGCTTGTTACATGGACTCCAAAGATCCTCCTCTAGAAAAGAAAAATTGCTTTTTTTTTCTTAAATGCCTAGCACAAGGAGGTAAATTTAGTGTAAGAAGTTGCTCAAATTAGTGTAAGAAATTTAGTAAAACAAATTTAGCATATAAGTTTTAATGGTTCTAAAATGACAATATCTATAATACCTAGTTGAATTCTCATTAAGTATAAAATCTGTGGCGTAGTGGAAAGAGCACTCCACTTGGTATAAGAAAATGTTACAGGTAGCAATTTTACTATTTGTTTACATTTAGTTCCTTTACCTATAAAAACAGGGATGATAATCCTTATCTTACATGATTGTTTCAAGTAATTTGAGTATATTTCAAATGTTCTACTGTTGGTAAAAACACTATACAAGAATAATGTATTAAACTATTCACTTTTATTTGAGATTAGAGAAGGTATAATCAAACAGTATCCTTATTTTCCCATAATAAATAGGTATAGAAATAGTAGAATATTCATTTACATTGGTTTCTAGTATCAAGCCTCATTATTTTAAAAATTTAGGTAAGTGAATAAAAGTCTAACTTCATAGAAGATCCAGTGATTCCGATGCAAGAAATAATGTAATTTTACCAGTAAGACCCAATAAAATGAAAGTCTTTATAACTGACAATCTAGCTTAAAATATACATTTTAGCAGTGGGAAATATATCAGTTCTTACTAAATCCTCATAGTTCTAAACACAGTAAGTGGAACTGTTACTTATAGGCTAGAATTAATTGTAAGTTGACAATACTGCTCTCAGGGCAAAAAGTAGAACTGCCTAGTATGTCAGTTTAACTTAGAGTAAATACTACTAAAATTTTAGAAGGCTTAAAGTCACAAACTTCATTTCCTAGTAGAAGTTTATAGAAAATGATAAAATAAATTATTTTGAAGGTTATTTTTTTTTCTTCTTGGTCTTTCACTTAGTAAAGCTTTAATATCTTGTTAACAGAAAACAAGTTTATAGGAGATTAATTTAGCAAGAATTGAAAGTTTGTGACTAACATGCCTCTCTTCAGAGCAACACTGAGTAAAGATTATATTGGTATTTATATTTCAGGTATGAACTAATTACTGATACAGTTGATACCAAAATGTATGTGTTAAACATCATACGTGAATTTTATTGTTGTTCAGTTGCTAAGTTGCGTCTTTGTAACCCTATGGACCACAGGATGCAGGCTTCCCTGCTCTTTACTACCTCCTAAAGTTTGCTCAAACTCATATTCGTTGAGTTGATGATGCCATCCAACCATCTCATCCTCTGTCACCCCCTTCTCCTCCTGCCCTCAATCTTTCCCAGCATCAGGGTCTGTAATCTATAGTAATTTGTCATTGGTTTCAGAGATGAGGAAGCTGAAGCTCAGGGGGGGCAGTTCACTGCACCATGTCCAAATGCCAGTGAAGTATAGGTTTGTTTGATTTCATTACCTGTGCTCTTTCCACTAGGTCACACTAAGTCAAAGTGGAGATTATCAAATGAATTCATAGCCCTGACCGATAAAACAACAAAACCAACTAACAAAACACTATGAATCCAAAAAATCATTAGGTTCAAAAAGTTTTAGCATTCAATACAACTTTACCTTTAAGCGTTATTACTGATATACAATGTGAGCTTATTAATAGAAAGAAGAGAAACAAATCCTAAATCTTAAAAGTAACTTAAAAAAAATTTAGGAAGATGAAATTTAAACTTCGTAATACAACTAATAATAATAATGGTACCGAAGTACATACTGATAATATTTAAACAGATAATTACTTAACAGTATCTCAGTCTGTATATTAATCTTACACTGTTCATTTTCTGTCCAATGTTGCTAATGTTTCCACTACTGGTAACTGATGTGGTTGGGAGGAATGACAAAATTACTAGTAAAAATAAGGCTTTCTAGTGATTTATATATAATAATATTTCACATAACTGAAAGACGTAGTATCTTGTTTTATGCAATGTATCCTTGACTGAAAATTTTAATAAGAAGTTTTATAACTTTTAAATCATTTCTTAGCTTAATTATAAGGCAGTTAATGAACTATACTTGCATAAAGATACTTCAAATTATCAGATAATTTATTTGTCACATTTATAGATGCTCACACTTAAAATGAAGATTTAGGAATCAGTTCTGCAGGAGATCAGAATGGTTTTGATACTAATTTCATTTGTACATGTTTTTTACCTATGTTAAAAAATTTCAGATTAAGGAATTTTCTTCTCTTCATTTTGGAGATACCATTACAAAAATGTAGTGGAATTGGCAGACAGAAATTAGAAATTTCAAGCTGTAAATTAATCAGAATTATTTTAAACCATTTTTATTATCCATAAGCAGTGTTCTACTTACACCACCATTAAATACTGGAAGACTGCTAAGTAACAATACAGAATCTATGGCTTTAAATATATCATAAAATGTACCTATAAAATATAAAAGTATTTTATGTGCATAAGGATGATTTGGCTCCTTTTGTTAAAACGAAAGCATAGCAGAACACACAAAAAAGAAAAGAGTTAACTATTTTAACAACTATGGCTAAGAATATAATAAAAGACCGAGAATAAAATCCCTAGAAATGAAGTAATAAAAAAAAAATTCCACAATTACTTTAAATGTTAACAGTTAGTTATACGTACCCTTCCCATCTCGAATTCACGACAGGCCATGACAATGATCTAAAAATAAGGGGGGTGGGATAGATTGAGAATATATTAGTTAAATACAATTTTACTTTTCCAACAAAATGTACATTTCAAGAATTATTTTTATTCTGAGCAGAAGTATACCTGGCCTATCAAAAAAAGTAGGTTTAATATTAAAAGTATGAGTTAAATTGGCTTCAAATAACAAAATGTATTTGATTTGAACTGAATTTTTTGAATCTTACAGATATGTCTTTTGTAATTAAAATAATGCATTCAGGATATTTACCGAATAGAATAGCACTATTAAATACTTTGCTTACTAAAGGTTGAATGTAACTGTCTTTAAACATGAAGGTTATTACATGTGCTTTCCCATCCCAACAGTTTTATAATGTAATGTTTCAAACATACAGCAAAGTTGAAATAATTTTACACTAAATACTGTATAGCTACCATCTATGTTCTACCATTAACATTTGACAATACTTGTTTTTAATCACATAGATGTCCTTCCACCCATCTATCAGTGTTTGGCAGTTGTCTTATACTACCAACTTAAACCAAGATTTAAAGTATTGCCATACTCTATTCTTGAAATATTTCAACAAATTTGTCAAAATTTAACAAGACAACCTAGCCATCAGTTTCTGTCTTTCTAATAAACTAACTATAGTTAACATATCATTATGGCTCAAAAGTCATATTGTAGGAAACAGTTAACACATCATTATGGGTAGAAAATCATGCCATTTCATGCAATACTTACTACAACATTGTACTCCCATATCATCCTCCAAAAATCTATTACCGTATTTGCTAAAGGTCCTTGGGTTGCCACATATGCTTTTGGCCCATAAACACCCTAAAAAGGTTAAAAGCATACAAATTATGATTACCAAAAATATTTTCTACCTAAATTTTAAGTTTTCAAATTTTATTAGCAGTCCTGCTATTTTCAGCTAAACAATTTCCAAATAATTTTTCTTTAATAATGTATAAAAGCATGACAAAATATATTTCACTTCAACTTCTGGTGAAACATGGTTCATAGAATTCAAAGGAAACCTCCTTATGCTGTATTAAAAATTATGAATTGAAAGCCCTAGTCAACAAAACTAACTAGCAGAAACTTAAAAGCATGCATCAATTCTAAAAAATAAGACTAGAACTAGCTAATAGTTCTTTCTTAGCTAGATTCTTCCATAGCTGTCTTTAGTTTAAGCACCTACTAAATATACTTTTAATAGTAAACCCAAGAATATATCAAACAAACTAGCAGACTAAAATGTTAAACCAGCACATACAGTGAGCCAGTGTTATTAGGTGCAATTAAAAAGTAGAACTTTGAACAAATGTCCTTATAAAAGAACATAAGCATCAATTACATCTGAAAGAGTTAACTATGTATTAGTTGTTTTTTTTCCCCATATTTATTCATTTATTGGGTTATGCCAGGTCTTAGTTGCAATACTCAGGATCTTTGTTGCTGCGTGTGGGAGTTTTCTGTTTGTTTTTTAGTTGCAGTATGTGGGATCTAGTTCCCTGACCAGGGAATGAACCCCTGCATTAGGAGTGGGAAGCCTTAGCCACTGGACCACCAGGGAAGCCCCTATGTATGAGTTTTTGTTTAACTATTAGTTTTGGGCTCTGCCATATTTGTAATAAAATTGACTTTTCAGGAAAAGCTCTTATTTGGAACCATAATTCTTCAAAGTTGACATTGATATTAATTTTACCATATAACTCTTACCACCTTAATATTTTTCTCAACAAAATACTGTATTAAATAGATTCAAAAGCACAGAGTAACAGAACAAAATAGTCTTTTATTTGCTCAAGTAGCAGTCTGAATCTCTCTACGGATAAATACCCTATATGGTTAATTAACAGAAATAACTACATTTGTGTACATAACAAAGGAGACAATTTAGCAATCAGTAAAGGCTTCCCAGGTGGCTTGGTGGTAAAGAACCTGCCTGCCAATGCAGGAGACGCGGATTCGATCCCTGGGTCTGTAAGATCCCCTGGAGAAGGAAACGGCAACCCACTTCAATATTCTTGCCTGGGGAAATCTCACCAACAGAAGAACCTGGCAGGCTACACAGTCCAAGGGGGTCAACAAAAAGTTGGACATGACTTAGCAACTAATCAGCAACAAAGGTGTTTATAATAAGCCTTCAATATAAAAGAAGAAACACACAAACAAAAAAATTTTATCTCCACTATCATAAAATTAAGCAAAAACCTTTAATAAGGATGCTAGATGAAAAACATAAAAATATGTCATGGCTGTGACTTTACTTACATTAGGCAATTTAAAATTTTTAATAAAACTAGTACTGTAGGAAGTCATTAAATATGGCAGAGAAACACCATTTAAAGTTAATACATACCTTAATAAAATTTGCATTGATATAATCTGAATCTTGAGAAGGAGTCTTTAAAGTCAACTTAACTCGGCTATGATCAACTACAGGGAAAAAAAGGGATTTTTAAAATAACGTCCTATGAGCAGACAAGATTTTTTCCCTAATGAACCATAAATAAGATTAAATAACTAAAATTATTTACTTTAAAAAAATGAATGAAATTTGACTTTTAAGTATAAGCAGGGTAATTTCTAACATCATATTGACAGGAAGTAGGTCTCATTGTAAAGCTGTGTTTCAAAGTAGGAATCAGAATATTCAGGACCTCTTTTAAAAATACAAAGTCCTGAGCATCATCTTAGATTTACTATACAAGAGTTTGAGATTTACATGTCTACAGTTTTTAATAAGCACTAAAACCACTTAATACATTAGTTTGTCAAAATTCTTTTAAGGAACTCTAACTTTCATATTTTATAAGAAATTATAAAAATTACGTTTAAAAAATTAGGTGAAAGTGACAAATAAGATGATATATGAAAAGTGCTGAATACTTCACTTGACAAATAATATTTATTATTGGGTAGTGTTCACTCAGCTAATTTGGTGTCAGCTGATACTTCCACCGTTAAATTACTATCTTTATTTTGTACTTAGTAAATATCTGGGGCTAGACTTTGAGCCTATGAAATCCTACTACAGTAGTAGGATCGCCTAATTTCACGGTCCTAATAACATGTAACATCCCACAATCATTTCGGTTGTTTCTAATCCAGGGACAATGATTATTAAAGGCAATTAAAATACAAAAAGACATACAGAAATGGTAACAAATACAAATAAACTTAACAAACTTTTTGTTTTTTGGCCTTGCTACATGGCATGCAGGATCTGAATTCCCCAACTAGGAAGTGAACCTGTGACCCTGCAGTGGAAGCATGGAGTCCTAACCACTGGACTGTCAAGAAAGTTCCCTAGCAAGTTTTTTAAGAATAATAATTAATTTATTAGGCAACAAACTGAATTTATACATTAATACAAAGATCCAATTCTGCTAATTTCATTTATTTATTTTTGGTGAAATCTTCTTTGGAAATATGTAGGAAGAGATATATAAGAGAGACATACTAGTTTCCAATTAAAATTATTTTATCCCCTTCCCATGTTTCCAGGGAAAAGAATACATGCATGTGTATCAATGCTTTGTTTCTTGTTTCGTTACATCCTACATGTCTTTTTTAAAAAGCCATTTTAGATCAGAAATGTACAAATAAAAAATGCTATGCTTTGGGTAAATGATAACAGAACAATTCTGAAGTTAGTACAATGGCAGTTAAATAATCATATGATGCTTTTCTTACCATGTTTGCCAATAATGACAGGTCCATATTAATACAAAGTATCTCAAAGACAAAGACTTTGTTGGCTGACCATTGAATCCTTAGTAAATGTTTCTGGGGACTGTGAATCCAGATGAGAACAGTGGCTCCCAAATGATAGCCAATACTGGTGCCAAGTTGCTTGCTACATACAATTTGGGAAATTTTTTTTTTTAATTCTCTGGAAAATTTTATGTGTATATAAAAATAAAATAGTATAATGAACTTCATCTATCCATTACCCACCTTCAATTAAGTGTCAATATTTTGCCACTCTCATTTCATCTATTGCTGATCATACAGCAATGAGGGGATGGGGAAAACAACTCAGAATGCAAGATTTCTGAGTCCCATATTCTGCAGTAAGTCTGATTCAGTCAGTTCAAGATGGGACACAGAAATGGGATTTTTGTTTTTAATGAAATAATGTCATTAGAATCAACATGATGACATAGAGATTATCATACCAAGTGAAGTCAGAAACAGAAAGATACTGTATGACATCACTTATATTTGGAATATAAAACAGGACACAAATGAACATATCTATGAAACAGAAACAGACTGACAGACATAGAAAACAGACTTGTGGTTTCCAAGGGGGAGAGTGGAAGGGGAAAGAAGGATTGGGAATTTGAGATCAGCAGATGCAGACTATTATATATAGGATGGATAAATAATAAGGACCTACTATATAGCACAGGAAACTATTCAATATCTTGTGATAAGCCATAATGAAAAGGATTATGAAAATGTATATGTATAACTAAATAACTCTGCTGTACAGCAAAAACTTACACAACATTGTAAATCAACTATACTTCAATAAGAATTTTTTAATGGTTTTTTTTAAACACTCTAAGGCATAGGCAAATTTTCTAGTCACTACTTCATACTGTATAATCATAGAATATGATTCAGAATTTAAAAATCAATATTATGCTATATATAACATAGTCTATGTATTTTAATATTCTTTATTGGTGGTCCTATTAAGCATAAAAATGAAGAGAAATAACTTAGAGAATATGAAAGGAATTATTGTTTTCATTTCATGGTTTTGCTGCCTGCTTCTGCAGTCTCCCAGGAGTCATTTCCAAATAGATAAAACCAGTATTCGCTACACAGGAGGCTCTTAAAGGAGCAGCTTTTTTCTTCTTCAGCAAACATCAACATCTATTCCAACAACAAATAAACACACACACACAAAACAATATATAAATATATTGTTGCCTCCAAGAAAACACACACCTATTGATAAGCCCTAGTGGTGAGAAATAAAAGAATCTCCATAATAACATTAGAATAGGCAGAATACCCTGATCCATTACTTCTAAAGCTAGCCAGCTCAGTTTTAACCTTTTCAACAAACAAAAGCAACAGGTCATCCTTGACACAGGAGTATCCAGAAATTTCTTAATTATGGGACTAGTCTCAGTGGTCTAGCATAAAATAAACCAAATCTCCCAGATAGCCTGAGAAAAACCTAAGTGATCTTTGAATAGTGATGAAATTACTTTTAATGGATCAAAAGCAATAACGTCTGCTCTTGCCACTTCAAGTCAACATTATACTAGAGGTTTCAGCCAGTGAAATAAGCCAAAACAGACACTCAGATTGGAAAGAAAGGAATACAACTATTATTATTTATAAACGACATGATTCTGATATGTAAAAAATCCTAACATCTCCACAGAAAAATTACTAAGATAAATGAGTCCAGGAAGGTCGTGGTCGTTCAGTCACTAAGTTATGTCTGACTCTTGTGACCCCATGGACTGTGGCCTGGTGGAAGGCTTCTCTGTCCAAAGGTCAGTGGATTTAAAAAAAAAAAAAAAAAATCGATGTGCAAATATGAACTATATTTCTATATACTAGTAACAAAAATCTTGAAAATAACATTAAAATAATTCCATTCACAACAGCATAAAAACTTTTTAAAAGAAGAAATACAAGATTTGTATACTGAAAACCAAAAAACACTGCTGAGAGAAATTAAAGATTTAAATAAACAGAGCTGTCTTATATATATGGTTCCCTGGTGGCTCAGATGGTCAAGAATCCACCTACAATGCAGGAGACCTGGGTTCGATCCCTGGGTTGGGAAGATCCCCTGGAGAAAGGCATGGCAACCCACTCTAGTATTCTTGCCTGGAGAATCCCCATGAACAGAGGAGCCTGATGGGCTACATACAGTCCATGGGGTTGCAAAGAGTCGGATATGACTGAGCGACTAAGCACAGCACATATATATACATAAACACTTTCTTTATCCATCCATCTGTTGATGAACACTTAGATTGAAAGAGTCAATATGGTTTAAGATTGTAGTTATCCTTAAACTGATCCATAGATTCAACACAATCCTTATTAAAATTCCAGAATTTTTGCAGAACTTGACGACCTTATCCCACAATTTATATGGAAATGCAAAGGACTGAGAATAACCAAACCAATTTTTTAGAAGAACACAGAGAACACTTCTTGCCTTTAAAACTTACTATAAAGCTACAATGATCAAGATACTGTGATCTGGTGTCAATGAAATAGAATTAAGGGTCCAGAAATAAACTCTTACATTTACAGTCAAATTATTTCCAACAAAAGAGCTAAGGCAATTCAGAGGAGAAAGGATAATTTTCAACAAATGGTGCTGGAACAATGCCACGTGCTCAAGATTATTTTAGATCCTTGCCTCACATCATATTAAAAATTAACTCAAAACAGACTATACACTTAAATGTAACAGCTAAGACTATAATACTTACAGGAATGAAATGAAAAAACACAGGAGAAAATCTTTGTCATTCTGGATTAGGCAAAGAGTTCTTGGACTGAACATGAAAAGCATGACCCACAAAACTGATAAACTGGACTTCATGAAAATTGAAAGTGTGCATTAAGACACCAACCACTAAGAAAATGAAAACACAAACCATAAACTAGGGGGGGGGAGGCGCAAATCATAATATCTGAAAAAAGACTTGTATCGGGTATATAAAAAACTTTTGTAACTAAATAGGATAAAAAATCAATTTAAAAATTCTGCAAATGCTTTGAAGAGACTGTTCACACCTTCTTTATCCATTCATCTGCTGATGGACACTTAGGTTGCTTCCATATCTTGGCAACTGTTAATAATGCTGATATGAATACTGGGATGCATGTATCTCTTTAAATTAGTGTTTTTGTTTTTTTTGTGCATATATAGCCAGGAGTAAAACTGCTGGGTCATATGATAGTTCTATTTTTTTGTTTGTTTCTTGAGAAAACTCCATACTGTTTTCCACAGTGGCTGAATGAATTCAGTATAAATCAACAGTATAAAGAGTCCCCATCCTAAAAATGGGTCAACTTTATGATATGTAAATTATACCACAATAAGGCTGTTTAAAAAAAAAAAAAATACCTGCAAGCACTGGTCATGCTAAATACTCAAAAGAAATTGTCAGTTTACACTATTCTTATGACAGGAGGAAAATAAGTATCTCTAAAAACTATTACTTTCAATTTAAGTTTCCAAATTAAAATGATTAGAAATTTATTGGAAACTGACTTATCAAACCTTAAATAAGGTAAAAAGGTACTGCTACTCGGCCTATAGCACAATGTTTAAGAGCTCAGACTCTAGGGCAAGGTTTCTCAACCTCAGCACTAATTTTTATTTGACCTGGGCTAACTCTTTGCTGTGAGGAGGCTGTGGCCTCTAGACTGGAGGATGCAGTGGCTTCCCTGTCCTCTGCCCACCAGATGCCAATAGCAGCCTGCTCGCTCCACATCCTAGTTGCAAAAACCAAACAACCAAATCACCTCTAGCAATGCTAAATGTCTCTCCCTTTAGGAGCAAAATCACTGTGGCTGAAAACCAATGCTTTGGATACAAACTGCCTGGGTTTAAATTCTCACCACACTATTAGCTGTGTGGCAAGCTATTTAAGTTGGTGATGGACAGGGAGGCCTGGCGTGCTGCGGTCCACACGGTCTCAAAGAGTTTAGACATGAATAAGCAACTGAACTGAAGCTATTTAACCTTTGTCTCAATTTTTTATCTGCAAAATGGCATACAATAGTACCTCCCTCAGTTTTGTTTTGACGATTATGGTAAATAATTCATTTCCTAAAGAAACCGGCAAACAATACAAAGCAAGGCTTTTCTTTTTCAGAGGGCCAGTGGAACAGCACTGAACTTCTCCCTCTATCTCTGGTTAAAATTAATAAAGCTTCCTCCTATTCTCAGTTTTCTCTCTGTAACTCCTACTGCGTTATTCTCAATAGCACTAACCACTATAAGAGACCAACCTACTATTTGAATTGTTCACTGCCTTGCCTACACTATAAGCTCTATAAGGGCAGGGTATTTGGTCAGTTTGTTTTCTGCTGTTATCTGCAGCACACAGTATATGTTCACAGCTTCTTGTAAAATGAATGAATGAAACAACATATGAAAACAGAAACCTGAAGCTGTTTGAGATTCATTTCCTCAGATGGTAAAAAAACAAGGTGGAAATACTGCTTCTTTAAGAGTGTGCACATTAATTCCGTCTCTTCATTCCAAAGCGAAAACCACAACCCAGTTGTGGATGTGACTAGTGATAGAAGCAAGGTCCGATGCTGTAAAGAGCAATATTGCATAGGAACCTGGAATGTTAGGTCCACGAATCAACGCAAACTGGACGTGGTCACAATAGATGGCAGGAGTGAACATCAACATTTTAGGAATCAGCGAACTAAAATGAACTGGAATGGGTGAATTTAACTCAGATGACCATTACATCTACTAATGTGGGCAGGAATCCCTTAGAAGAAATGGAGTAGCCATCATAGTCAACAAGAGTCGGAAATGCAGTACTTGGATGCAATCTCAACAATGACAGAATGATCTCTGTTCATTTCCAAGCCAAACCATTCAATATCACAGTAACAAATCCAAGTCTATGCCCCAACCAGTAATGCTGAAGATGCTGAAGTTGAACGGTTCTATGAAGACCTACAAGACCTTCTAGAACTAACACCCAAAAAGGATGTCCTTTTCATTATAGGGGACTGGAATGCAAAAGTAGGAAGTCAAGAAACACCTGGAGTAACAGGCAAATTTGGCCTTGGAATGCAGAATGAAGCAGGGCAAAGACTAATAAAGTTTTGCCAAGAAAACGCACTGGTCATAGCAAACACCCTCTTCCAACAACACAAGAGAAGACGCTACACATGGAATCATCAGATGGCCAACGCCGAAATCAGACTGATAATATTTTTTGCAGCCAAAGATGGAGAAGCTCTATACAGTCAGCAAAAACAAGACCAGGAGCTGACTATGGCTCAGATCAGGAACTCCTCATTGCCAAATTTAGACTTAAGTTGAAGAAAGTAGGGAAAACCACTAGACCATTCAGGTATGACCCAAATCAAATCCCTTACGATTATACAGTGGAAGTGAGAAATAGATTTAAGGGACTAGATATGATAGACAGAGTGCCTGATGAACTATGGATGGAGGTTCATGACACTGTATAGGAGATGGGGATCAAGACCATCCCCAAGGAAAAGAAATGTAAAAAAGGAAAATAGCTGTCTGAGGAGGCCTTACAGATAGCTGTGAAAAGAAGAGAAGCCAAAAGCAAAGGAGAAAAGGAAAGCTACCCATCTGAATGCAGAGTTCCAAAGAATAGCAAGGAGAGATAAGAAAGCCTTCCTCAGTAATCAGTGCAAAGAAATTGAGGAAAACAATAGAATGGGAAAGACTAGAGACCTCTTCAAGAAAATTAGAGATACCAAGGGAACATTTCAGGCAAAGGTGGGCTCAATAAAGGACAGAAATGGTATAGACTTAATAGAAGCAGAAGATATTAAGAAGAGGTGGCAAGAATACACAGAGGAAATATACAAAAAAGATCTTCATGACCCAGATAATCACAATGGTGTGTGATCACTCACCTAGAGTCAGACATCCTGGAATGTAAAGTCAAATGGGCCTTAGGAAGCATCACTACAAACAAAGCTAGTGGAGGTGATGGAATTCCAGTTGAGCTATTTCAGCTATATATGCAGAGTACATCATGAGAAATGCTAGGCTGGATGAAGCACAAGCTGGAATCATGATTGCTGGGAGAAATATCAATAACCTCAGATACGCAGATAGAGAAGAAAATGGCAACTCACTCCAGTATTCTTGCCTGGAGAATACCAGGGACAGAGGAGCCTGGTGGGCTGCCATCTATGGGATCGCACAGAGTCAGACACAACTGAAGGGACTTAGCAGCAGCAGCAGCAGATATGCAGATGACACCACCCTTATCACAGAAAGTGAAGAAGAACTAAAGAGCCTATTGATGAAAGTGAAAGAGGAGAGTGAAAACATTAGCTTTAAGCTCAACACTCAGAAAACTAAGATTATGGCATCGGGTCCCATCACTTCATGGCAAATAGATGGGGAAACACTGGAAACAGTGGCTGACTTTTTTTGGGCTCCAAAATCACTGCTGATGGTGAGACTGCAGCCATGAAAATTAAAAGATGCTTGCTCCTTGGAAAGAATGTTATGACCAACCTAGACAGCATATTAAAAGGCAGAGACATTACTTTGCCAACAGAGGTCTGTCTAGTCAAGGCTATGGTTTTCTAGTAGTCAGGTATGGATGTGAGAGTTGGACTATACAGAAAGCTGAGGACTGAAGAATTGATGCTTTTGAACTGTGGTGTTGGAGAAGACTCTTGAAAGTCCCTTGGACTGCAAGGAGATCCAACTAGTCCATCCTAAAGGAGATCAGTCCTGAGTGTTCATTGGAAGGACTGATGTTGAAGCTGAAACTCCAATACTTGTGGCCACCTGATGTGAAGAGCTGACTCATTTGAAAAGACCCTGATGAAGATCGAAAGACTGAAGGCAGGAGAAGGAGACAGACACAGAGGATGAACGGTTGGATGGCATCACTGACTCGATGGACATGAGTTTGGGTCAGCTCCGAGAGTTGGTGATGGAAAGGGAGACCTTGCGTGCTGTGGTCCATGAGGTCACAAAGATTTGGACATGACTGAACTGAACATTAATTCCAGAGCATAATAAGAGTACCTCAAAATTATATTGCTTAATTTAAAAGAACTGTTCAGAAACCCATATTATTCACTACTCTGAAGTGGATTGGTACGAAAAGTGAATTATATTTCCAAAACCTTAATGAGTGGTTACTGTGTGCTAGGGACAACTGTAAGCATTGTACATGCACAAAATAATCTTTTAAGGTAATTATTATTTTAATCTCCATTTTGAAGATGAAGAAACCAAAGCACAGAAAGGATGCATCCAAAATTACATAGATAACAGTTGACAGAGGCAAGATTTTAACTTCCAGCCAGGGCTCTTCATTATGCTCTGCTGCCACGTTATAATAACTGTGCTGCTACCAGCCACCCACAGATCCCATATGTGAGAGTAAAGCTGAATAACAACAGAAAGATGAAGGGTTAAATTTATGCAAAGAGGACAGTAAGAAAGAGGGAAGAAGACAAGTGCAGGACAAGGCAATTTGAAAAAGGGATATTATAGAAGAAGGAAATTTTTAAAATAGAGACTGGTCAACAACATCAAAATAGTTAACAGAAAAGAATAAGCACTAATCAACAACAGTAACAATAGTAATAAAAGACTATCGAATATGATAATTAAAGTCACTGGAAAATTTATCAAGGACATTTTAGAGAGAATAAACTTTAGGAATGAATGAGATTTTTGTCAACTATACTTCAATAAAGCTAGAAAAAAAAAAGGATGCAAGGAGAATTGAGAGAATGGTATCCTGGAACGTATAGATTTCTAGATACTTGAAGGAAGGAAAAGAGAAAGACTACTGGCAGCTTTAAAAGACAGCAAGTATGATATAAAATTTTAACTTTTACAGTTAAACGCATTCTGATAGAAAACTATACTATTTAAGAATATAATTATATTATCATTATTAGAATATAATGCTATCAGTCTTAGGCATGCCCTCAGAGACACATACCATGTTCTTAGACTAGTAAGAACAGCAGATACACAAGCATGAATCATGGTTCATTTTTTTTCATGGTTCATTTTTAACGCTCAATTAATCAATTATAGTTCTTATGAATAGAAAATAGATGAGCTAATATTTTTAGCATTTTATAAAATGTATTATACTTATTGGATTAAGTCTGTATTATTTTATTTTTTACAAAAAATTTCTCTGAACAGGGAGTCCACGAAAGACATTTTTACTTGGATTTTTCAGATTTAAAAGTGGGGCAGTATCAGAGTAATTGTGATGCCTAAAGAGAAAAGAAATGAACAAAAGAACAACGACAACAGAATCTACTATCATAAGGAAAGGCAAGCACAACCACAAATTATTATCTTGTAGTGTACCTTGAAAGAGAAGCTCATCATTATTTTCTTAACAAATGAACTCATTAGGAAGAATAATGCTAGTTTAAGCTATAAAACTACTAATTAGCATATCCATTTGTTCCTTTAATGGCATTTTAAACTTACATGGCAGTATGTCCTTATATCTGTTCTTTTTAACATTTTCTTCTTTTTCTCCAGTGGCTGTGGGATAAATCTTTTCTGTTCTATATTTGGTTGACAATCTTCTTAGTCGCTTAAAATCAAAAGAAAAGAAGATTCAAATTCAGAAAAAAGTCAGTATTTCAAAATGTTAATGAAAATCTGAATGATAAAAAGCTCTTCATTGAATTTTGCTAACCCCAATTTCTCACAACTCATTTTCTTGTTTTTTTAAATTCACGGTATCTCCCTAGCCCTTAGTAATTAATCTTAATAATTAACTCTAAGATTTTTTTTTCTTAGCATAAGAGCAAACCTAAGATTAATATTCCAACTAGCAATTTTAAAAGGGGGGCAATAGAATAAAAGTGGCAGTAGAATAAAAGTTGTACAGAATCCACCTGACAATGCAGGACTCAAGAGACTGGGTTTGATCTCTGGATGAGCAAGATCCCCTGGAGTAGGAAATGGAAACCCGGTCCAGTATTCTTGCCTGCAAAGTTCCACGGACAGAGGAGCCTGGCGGGTTACAGCCCATGGGGTCACAAACAGTTGCACATGACTGAGAACTGAGCACAACACGGCACCAGATATAAATAATTTTATTTAAAGAAACCATTAATAAGCTGAGTCAGAATATTTAACTCAGGATCTGAAAAACAAACTTTAAAATCACACCTTAAAGATTATATAAAAGTTCTTATTTCTTCTCTCAATAAACCTGGAGCACCCATGATGTGCCAGGCTCCTTCCAAGGCATAAGCTAATAATTACTTATAAGACACTGCAAAACAAAGTTCTTTGATACTCAATTGGAAATGTTCAACAAAGACCAATTCTGCTTATTCAGTGCATTACAGAAGTGGTTTGTGAGTTAGTGAGAAATTCTTACCACATACGGCAGTAGGGATGTTCTCTGGGCTGGAATATTTCTGCATGTCAGTAATACACTTCCTGCTTTCAGAAGCACTGAAAGTCAGCATTGTGAATTGTTTAAATTCACTACTCAACCACATTGCTGAAATCTAATTTCAAAGGAACCTACTTTCTTCCAGGCTTAAAAACATATCGAAGATATTCTGGGTTTACTATTGAACAAAAGTATTAAATACAAATGAAAAAGATGTCTGGTAACATTTAACTTTTTCACCATTTTACTTTTGATCCTTGTGATACTGATAATTAAGTAACTAAGAATAGTAGATCTATATTTTTACAGATAGAACTTTAATTGAAGATCTTTAACTTATTCTTGTATTGACATACTTAACATTTAACATTTGAAATAATCTTAAAGTAGACCCTCACATACAGAATAGTAACCTTTTTTGTTCTTCTCTAAAAAACTCCTAAATTTTATTATCCCAATCTTAGAGACCTAAAGCAGGAATATATGTTTTTTAAAAATGAAAAATCTTAACTAGAATTTTGTTTTGCACAAGCACAATGCCAAAGCAAAACTGTCCACTTTTATGATGTTATTTCCTGTAGTAATAAAGCTTTCAAAGTATGTAAGTGCATGGCGGGGGCAGGGAATTGTAGTTGTTTAGAAAGTAAATGGGTGGGTTGGTGAGGGTGTGGGAAAACCAGAACTTTGACACAACACTGGTAGAAAAGAATATTTAAGGAGGGTAATTTGGCAATTACAAATACACATAACCTCTTAACCTAGGAACTGCACTTCTACAAATTTGTTCTCTAGATTGATGGCACATGCTCATGAAATGATGTACACATAAAGTTATTTATGGCAGAATTATTTATAATAGGAAAAGCACACAAAATTGGAAAAGACAGTAGAGGCCTGGCTAAAAAGATGTGTTTCATTTACAGAAGCAGATACGATAGGGTTGAAAACAATGATGAAGCTCTTAATATACAGTGATATGGAAAGATCTCAAAAATATGTATGAAGTGTAAAAAAGCAGAGAACACAGTAGTGTATATACTAGTGTTAAAAATATTCATTTGTATATGCTTGTAAGTGCGTAAAACATCCTTGAGACTATTTACAAAGGTTGTTGTCTATGGGAAAGAGAATGAGTAGCTGTATGATATGGATGGGAAGGAAACATCACTACACATTCTTTCTTACATTCTGGATTATATGAATGCATTACCTATTCAAAAATAAAATTGTTTAAAAAAATAAAAGTAAAAAAGATTATTCACAATTTCTTTATTCTACATTAACAAAGATCCTCCTAGTTACTTACATATATATCTTGCATATTTAGTCAGAATTTTTGTATCTTCTCTGCTCAAAGATTTTCAAATATAGTATCAATATATTATAAAATATTCTATGTGAATATGACTAACAGAAAGATAGCAATCCAAAGAGTAGCAGAAACACAGGGGTAAGAGAATAAAACTTAGGTAACTATCATTGAAAAAAAATATACACGCATACACTAAAAAAAACAAACCAACAAAAAACTGCAAAGAAAAGGAAAGAAGGGATGAATTTAATTGTAAAATGTAAATGCACTTCTCCAGTCACTCCAAGCATTTCTTTTTTTATAAGATAAATTATGTTATTTAAATGTGCAAAAAAATTAAAATTAAAATTTTTATAGGAAATTACTTTTCATTTCTCATATAATGAAACTTTAAGAACACTTTTGTGTACAAGTAAATATCTAAATTGAACCTGAATTTTTACAGATCCAGTTTTCTTGTGTTTTCTTACAGACTAACACAACATGGGATGTTTTATCTTACAGACTAACACAACATGGGATGTTTTATTTACAAATCTATGTAAGTAGCGTACTTAGAAATTTTCTTACCTCTTAGAGATACTAACCTATGTTCTTACCTCTTAGAGATACTAATCTATGATATAAATAAAACCATGGTGGTCCGTTAAACATAAAAAATTCTACCCAGCTATATTAAAAAGATACCTTCAAATAGGAACTTATTTCCTAACAAAAAGTCAGCTTTATAGTTAGTTGGTTGAATTAAAATTCTTGATCTGAAACTCTCTAGCTGTAAGACACTGAATATATTTAACCTGTGTCTCCTCCTCTGCAATCTCTCAGCAAAGAGCCTGGCATGAAAAAAATGGGCTCAATAATTGTTAACAATTACTATATTTCTGAAACTCTTTAAATGTTATTTGCTACTACAATTTTCTTTCTTTCTTTAAATAAAGCCTTTTCTAGATCAGAGATCAAAAGGCATCACATATTCTAAGCAATTTGTTTTCCTGGGAGTGTTGCATATTATAAAGCATGCTTCATTCATACTGTCAATTTTGAGCATGCTTCACAATCACCTGGAGGGCTCGTTAGACAAGAGACTGCAGGGACCCATCCTCAGAATTTGTATTTAATGAGTTCCCAAGTGATGCTGCTGCTGCTGCTGTCTGGAGTCTGTGCTTAAGAACCCCTGGTGCAAAGTATGTTCAAGAAGAAGGAGTATAGTGACTGAACTACATGATAAATACATAAAGAGAATGCTTGTTATTTCCTCTACTAAACTTTAAACTCTATGAGTACAAGATTACTGTTAGATTAAAAAGTATAATGCCCTGTATTACCAGAGCATACTTAATGCTTACATGTTAAATAGGTTAATTTTAGAATAAGATCTGAATGCTGGGCTAAACAAAAGAAAATGGGTTTCATTCTTTTAATACCACATAACATTTAATGTCTCAGTAGTGCTTGGAGGAAACATAGCACCACTAAGGTGGTATATGAAATGGAAAGTACTTACGCATATAATGTAATTTTAATTTCCTGACCACCATTTCCATTATCTGTAGTGATGTTGTCACTATGAAATTAAGAAACAGATCATAATGGACTAAGGAACGTTATTTTTAAGGATAGTGCTATGTGACAGCTGTATGAGAACAGCACTGAAGCAAACACTAATAAAAATTATTTATTTATTAAGTTACACATAACTATACTAAAGCAAGAAAATCATTGTCCTAACTGAGCAAAAACATAGCTAAATGGTATGTTTACATAAACTTATAAGTACTATTCACACCTTTTATTATGTGTGGCTTTTTAACTAAGCAAAGGAAAAAAAAACCTTTAAGAAAGACATTTTCAGCTACCCTTAAAAGTCTTGAGAAAAATCACGTAATAAACTCATGATTCCACTCTAGAGTTTCTATTCTATAAAGCAAGTCTGGTCATTTTAAATCCCACACCTGAAAATTCTCCAATGGGTCTACCACGATCGAGATAAATTACCAAATCCTTTAATTTTAACATATTTTGAAAGCTGCCTGACTAATTTCCCAGCTTCTTTTCATAACACTCTCACACAGAGTATGACACTTCAGCCAGATTCACCACCCCCGCCACCACCACCAGCAACCGTCCACCCCTCATCACAGTTCTACAGGTTTTACTCTTTCTGGTGAGTTAATAGGAGGACTCTGGCTAGAGTGTTATTTCCTTTCTGAAGCCTCTCTTAAACCTCCCCTTCCTCATTGCTCCCAATTCGCAGAACTAAGTAGTCAAGAATTCATTGCTCTGTTACCACTTGTGAAAAGTATTTACAGTTTAATATCTCACCCATTAGACTATAATACTGAAGACAGAGACTGGGTATCTTATTGTACTTTATAAACTAGTGCAGTGCAAATCACATTAAAACGAGTGATTCCAAGCACTGTTTAATTAGACTTCTCAGGCAAGTCACAGAGTTGTCTCTGATGTTAGAATTTGTGATGCAAACAAAAACAGGGTTTAACAATCACTGTGCTTTTACGTTTCAAACAAATCACTTTCTCTTTACTTTTTAAAAACACAAAAGGTTTGCTCCCCAATCCTAAATCAGTAACTGATTCTCAGAGGTCTCTAAAGCCATATACAATATGACTATCCTCGTTAAGGTATCCAGTTGTGTGTCAAGACTTGGTTCTTTAAAAGTGTACTTTCCTTATTTATCTAAGGACCAAAGCTAATGAGAATGCATTTGTGATGCTTGTTGACTCCAGAACTGTCTGTCTACTCGACTGTCCACTGGGTGTCCTATAGGCATCACGAAATGTCCAAAGCACATGTCCAAACAGCACCACCATTCAACAGCTGCTCAAGCCTAAGAGCTGGGAATCATCCTGACTCCTACCTTTACCTCGTCTCACTCAACATCCAATCAGTCCATTGGCAAGCTGTGTTAGCCCCACCCCTCAAACTTATCTAATTCTCTTCCTATTAACCAAACAGACTTAGAATTCAGAGTACATGTAGACAAGAACAAGTATTAAATTTGATTCTCACCTGGATTTTCAATCAGGACAATTAAGAAAACAAATTGACAGAAAAACAGTAGAGCTTAAATAAAATTAAGGTAACTCAAATTCTTTTTGGTGTAAGATGGAAAATAGATAAATTAGGTATTGGAGATCAAGCCTTCTCATACTCTGTTATTAGGCCATACACTATTGCCTCCAGGTCCTGCCACTATGTTGCTTCAGTCGTGTCTGACTCTGTGCGACCCCATAGACAGCAGCCCACCAGGCTCTGCCGTCCCTGGGATTCTCCAGGCAAGAGTACTGGAGTGGGGTGCCATTTCCTTCTCCAATGCATGAAAGTGAAAAGTGAAAGTGAAGTCGCTCAGTCATGTCCGACTCCCAGCAACCCCATGGACTGCAGCCCACCAGGCTCCTCTGTCCATGGGATTTTCCAGGCAAGGGTACTGGAGTGGGGTGCCATTGCCTTCTCCCCAATTCCTAAATGCCCCCAATAATTGAAAAAAACAGTATCAACTTCATAAGACACTAATTTTAGTAAATATGCACACAAGAATATACAAATTATAATAATGTACCTTAAAGTTAAATAAAGTGAAATTACTTACTTTAAGCTTTAGTTATACTGTAGCAAAATATAAGAATAACTAAACAGTACTGCTTTTGCCATTGTTCTGAAATATTTCAGGAAAATTCATCTTAAGTTTTAAAAGTCAGAAAAGTTTTAAAATTCATCTGTGTGTACTGTGGCACATAGTTGGCACACAGTAACAACTATGAGAGGAAAAAATTCATTTGGTTTTATGCCTAAAATGTTAATGTTATCAGTCACAAAAAGCCACTGAATCATAATACTGAGTTAACCCAATGACAATAATGGGATGATTTTTAGGAGAAAATTCAAAAGTTTAAAACCTCAAATACAAACTAACAGCAGCAAGTAGTAAAATCAGAGTATAATTTCCATAAAACATATATATCTCTAACTGGCTATTCTTTATATATTTACAAATATATTTATGTAAAAATATGTATGCTACTGATAATAACTGTTATAAGCAATTGAAATAACAGGTCTTTCAACTACACAACTGCAATGTTTACCTTTAGTTGCAAATTATGCAACTCTGCCTTTCAAAATTCATATTCCTATCTTTGCTCACCCTTTTACCTAACGCTGCATGACAGACTAACTTATCTGTCATTCTTCTTCAGAACTGCATAGCTATGCCTTCTCATTAAAGCTAACTCAGGCCTATACAGCTGATTCATTCTGCTATACAGTCGAAACTAACATAACATTGTAAGGCCACTATACTCCAATGAAAATTATTTAAAAAAAAAAATCTAAGTCAGAGCTAAGTCAAAGATATACTTTGAAGTAAATAGGGGCCAATCATGGGCTTCCCAGGTAGCACAGCAATATGAAAAAATGCACCTGCCCATGCAGATGTAGGTTTGATCCCTAGGTCAGGAAGATCCCCTGGAGGAGGAAATAGCAACCCACTCCAGTATTCTTGCCTAGAGAATCCCATAGATAGATGAGCCTGGTGGGCTACAGTTCACAGGGTCACAAAGAATCAGACACAAATGAACACGCATGCATAAAAGGGGCCAATCTTACCAGTCTTTAGGTAATAAAACAATTTTATTCTTTGTTCACATAAATTTCAGTGGTTCAGTTATTTTCAATTGGCCAAGCAAACTCCTTGCTTCTTTACAGCTAAGTACAGAAATCATCTTGTTGAAACATTTCCTGAGAATAGTACTGGCACCCACCCCATCTTCCACTTCCTCCAATATTGCTTCCTCATTTCTACCCACAGCACTTGATATTTATCTCTCATCTAGGACAGATCCCAATTTGCAATAATTATTTATATGTGTGCATATACCATCCCTGATAGAATATAAGTTCCCTGAAGATAGAGACCATGACTTATTCTGTTAATAACAGCTACTACCAGTGTAACCTGTGACAAACTCCAGCAAGTCAATAACACTGTTAGGTCTTCTCAGGTGGTAATATTCAGGGGGAAAGGATGCAAACCAGAATTGGCCAGTAAACTTAGGAAGTGATTTTCCTTCCCTCCTTAAACTTCATTACCACTTCATAATGAGACAGCTTCGAGTCAAAGAAGCTAGGGTTCAATTCCTAGTTCCATTAAACACTAGCAAAGGAGATCTCTTCAACACAGTAGTTTTATAATCCTCCATGAATGGATGAAGCAACAGATCTTCATTTTGAGAATTAGTTTTTAAATAAACCTTTGTACTGCAGACTTTATTTTAAAACAATAAATATGGCAAAGCACAAAAGCTAACAGAAAAAAAGGTAGTAAAAAATTTCATATCAAGCCTGTAATCATTTTTTGCATACCCTAGACAACAAGCAAATGGCTTCCTTTTCTTAAAGGAAAGACTCCAGTTCTCTAGTTGGAAAAGAAAATATAGTACTTTCTCAAGATCAAAATATTAGAAGGATATAATTCAAGTTTATCCTTTGGCTACCTCTAAGCTATTTTTTTTTTAATGGAAAAAAACTAGAATCCTATTTGAACTAAGAGGACAATACAATTATTTTGTTAATACAGCAATGGAGGGACTTCTGTTGAGGTTCAGTGGTTAAGATTCTGCGGCTACTGCAAAGGTCATGGGTTCAATCCCTGGTGAGGGAACTAACATCCCACATGCCACGTGGTTTAGTCTAAAAATAAATGTAAAAAATAATTAATAATTTAAATACAGCAAATGGGAAAAAATGGGTTCTCAGGTTTATTTTTGTTTCTGCTCACAAAGTCCTCACCTTCTCTTTCATCTGTTTTTCATCATCCTTTATCTCATGCCCCTCTAACCATTTAACTCATGCAACCATTGATTCCATATTTTCTATGTCAATCCTAACTTCAAATATTTTCTTCCACTGTCCCTACAGCAAATGGCTCAAAAATTTCCAAAATGTACATATTAATACTCCGGCTTCTGACTATGCTTCCCTTCATCTGGTTATGTCTTGACTTAAGAAAACACAATCACTACAGTCCTCTTTACTCTGTAGTCTAAACTGGGAAATACTCTAAGCCTAGACTCTCAAAGTATTCCAAAGCAATTCATTACTAATCTCATTATTCTAAAATATATAATATAAATACACAGTAAACTTGAAGATTTTTAGTCCCAGGGTCAACACATTAAGTTACAATAACTGTCCAACTGAAAAATAGAGACCCTTCAAATTAATAGTGTGGACGCACAATTCATATTTTCATCTTTGCAAAAGCAAATGTAGCACAGAAAGAGTCCCCTCTGCAGTCTCAGAAAGCTCAATTCACATCTACCGCTATCTGGAAATGAAACTTATACCTCTGGTAAGCCATTAACTCCTGAACCCCCTGAAAATGTCATTCTTCTCTTTACCACTCGTACTGAAAACTACTTCTATGAAGTCATCAATAATCTCCAAAAGGCATCAAAATTAATAGCCTCAATTCCTATAAAGTGTTTACCAAATGATCTACCTCTTAAAAACTCTTTTCTTTGATTCCATGAAACAACTGTCTCTTGACTTTCCTCTTACCCTTTCTGGTCCTTTAAGCATGTGTCCTCTATTCAACTATAGTCTCCTCAGATTTTGTCTTTTAGCAAGTCTATCCCCTGCTCCTTACGACTCCTTTAACTATTACATTGGGCTTCACTGGTGGCTCAGTGGTAAAGAATCTGCCTAACAGTGTAGGATACACAGGTTTGATCCCTGGGTTGGGAAGATACCCTGAGGAAGGAAATGGCAACCCACTGCAGTATTCTTGCCTAGAATCCCAAGGACAAGAGGAGCCTGGCAGGCTGTAGTCCATGGTGTCAAAAAAGAGCAGGACACAACTTAATGGTTAAACAACAAACAACTATTATAAGACACAATCCCCAAATCTGTGTTTTCTGCAACATTCACAACAGCCTCTCAAATCTAACTGGATACAAAGAAATTGACGGATTTTTTCAAATGCTTCTATGTCCCTTTTGATTTTCATGGCACCTCTGCCCTCCTTAGCCATTCAGGCTTAAAATCTCCCAGTAGTTTTGGACTTTCCCCACTTATCTGTCCACTTTCTTCCTCTCACATCCAACCAGTTTCAAGTTCTAGTGTGAATACCTCAGTAAACAGCTACCAAACCTGGCCCTTAACTTTCTAGTCCCACTACCAATGAAGAAAGATAGTTGTTTTAAGGACAGAATGATGGGTAACTTAATTTTCTTTCCTTTAATTAAATTAAAGGAATTGCATTGTCTTTTCAATTAAAAATATTTAAGAAACCCTTTGAATGACTAAGAAAAAATGGGAAATTTGGTGGCATAACAAAATAATAAATAACTGATAATTAATGTATGCCAAGGAGACAGAAAAATGCATTTGTGTTCATCACCTTGCATGCAAAGTGCCCTACCCAACATTCACCACAGAGCTTGCCTTTAGATATGTAAAGGCTGAGAAGAGCATATAAGATCAACAGATGAGGAATTTAAGGAACATTTTTAATTACCTGCCTCAGATTAGCTGACTTCTTATGGTGGTGGTTTAGTCGCTAAGTCGTGTCTGATTCTTGCGACCCAATGGACTGTAGCCCATCAGGCTCCCCTGTCCATGAGATTCTCCAGGCAAGAATACTGGAGTGGGTTGCCATTTCCTTCTCCAGGGGATCTTCCCAATCCAGGAATCGAACCTGGGTCCCCTGCATTGCAGGCAGATTCTTTCCCAACTGAGCTATCAGGGAAGCACCTGACTTCTTATAGAAACTAGCAAATACCAAAATATCTTTATTTGTATATTCAAATAGTGTCTTTTTTTTCTTAAAGACACTAAGAGATTTTAATCTCTTTTTGTGTGTACCCTAAGATTTGATGCCATACCAGAACAGAATACTTGAGACCACATTGCTCATTACCAGTTACAATTTCTATTTAAAATTCAGAAAGTGTTTCCAACTGTACATTATAAGTCTATTTAGGCAGCATTAGACAAAATAAATTACAGGCAAAATTCCAGAATGGCTCACTGGATGTTCTCCCTAATCCTTCCATTATGGATCTATGTAGACACCACATATATCCTTTAATCTACCTAAAAGCTTGAAAATTACCTGGCAAACGAGGCTTAAGTTTACAAGCCATATTTTTGCGTCCTCTCACTCCACTCCCCAAGTCTAGTTACATATAAGGAACTCCTATTAAAGGATATGCTCTGCCAATTTCCCCTATCAATGCATAAAAATGCTTTGATTAATATGAAGTATTTATGTTTTTAAGATATTAAAAATTAAGTATAATAAAGGATCTACTTGTACACAATCATTTCACTTTTCAAAAAGGAGACCAAGTAGAGATAAAGTCAAGTTAGGTTGCCAAACTTTTGTTTGTAAATTTAAATTTTAAATTCTTATTAGAGACAGTTTGGTAATTTCTTAGAAGGTTACCATGTAATCCAGTAATTCCACCCCTAGGTTCTTGCCAGGAGAATTCCAGGGACGGGGGAGCCTGGTGCGCTGCCGTCTATGGGATCACACGCAGTCGGACATGACTGAAGTGACTTAGCAGCAGCAACAGGTATATACTCACAAGAACTGAAAACATATGCCCACACAAAAAACTATACACAAATGATCATAGTAGTATTACTCATAAGAGTTAAAAAGTGGCAACAACCCAAATGTCCACTGACTGATAAATATAAACAAAATGTAGTCTAGTCAAACAATGGAATATTATTTGGCCATAGAAAAGGAATAAAGTATTGATACATCCTTAACTGATGAAAGTTGAAAACATTATGCTAAGTAAAAGAAGGCAGACAAAAAAGGCACATATCATTCCATTTATATGAAATGTCCAGACTAAACAAATTTATAATCAGAAAGTAGATTAGTAATTTCTAGGATGCTGGGATGAGGGGGAATGAGGTGTGACAGGTAATGGGCATGAGGTTTCTTTTTGTAGTGATATCTGATATTAGATACTGATGATTTCTTGCAAAAAGTATTTCATTCTGGCATTATTTTAGACTTGGTCCAGAAAAGGCCAGATTATACTACTGTGAAGGTACGTCCACCCAAAGTTACCAAGGGCATGATTTTGTCTTCACATATCTCTTTGTAATAAAGATAAATATTACTCCTCTTCAAACAAAAAGCCAGACAGACTTCAATCATGAAAAATTAGGACCCACCTACATACAATTATCAAGATTTCTGCAATATTTTAAATAAAAACAAACTTGCGGTAACAGAGTAAATATGCAACAAAAATAATTTACAAATAAAATCTAGAATGTGTTTCTTTAATTTTAGAATCCTTGAATCAAAATAACCCAAGACTTTAAATAAAAGATGTGACATTTTGATGACTTTCAAAACCATGGTCAAAGTCATTGAACAGAATTTACTAATATTTCCTCTAGTAAAACCTTTACTAAGACAGGCAGAAGATACTGTCAATCTGTTTGGCAATCTTGGTAGAAAAAATAATAACTGAAACTTCAGCTGATTTTAAGAATTCTTAATTAAACTGAATTATGAGTCCATATTAACTGTTCTGAGGGAATTTTACTTTGAAAATGATTCACAAGTTTTATTTTATTATGACTGTTAAATTTTCATAAACTGTGCTTTTTGTGCAAAAGATGTATAGAAACACTATATAAAGGATTCCTACAACTCAATAAAAAAAAAACACAATTTAAAAAGAGGCAAAGGACTTAGATACTTTTCAAAAATATATATAAAAAGCATATGAAAAGATGCTCAATATCACTAATCAGCACAGAAATACAAATCAAAATTACAATGAGATGCCACCTCACCAGTGCAATGGCTACTATCAAATAAACACCTCCCCCCCCCCACAAAAAACAAGTGTTGGTGAGGATGTGTAAAAACTGTAACCTCTGTGTACTGTTGGTAGGATTGTCAAATGGTGTACCCACTGTGGAAAATAGCATAGAAATTCAAAAAATTAAAACTTGAATCCAACAAGTCCACTTATGGATATATACCCCAAGTAACTGAAAGCTGGCTCTGAGACAGGTACATGTATACTCAAGTTCGTAACAACATGATTCACAATACCAAAAGGTGAAAACAACCCAACTGTCCATGGATGGGTCAATGGATAAACAGAACATGGTATACAGATACAATGAAATACTAATTGACCTTAAATAGGAAGGAAATTCTGACACATGCTGCAGCATGGATGAAACGTGAAAATACGTTAAGTGAAATAAGCCAGCCACAAAAGAACAAATACTTTTTATTCCACTAAAATGAGGTATGAAGACTAGTTGAAGTCGTACAGATAAGAAAGTAGAATGGTAGTTGCTAAGGGCAGACTGGGAGAAGGGCAATAGGAGTTAGTTGTTTGATGGGTGTAGAGTTCTGGTTTTGCATGATGAAGAGTTCCAGAGATTAGCTGCACAACAATGTGAATATACTTAGAACTACTAAACTGTACACTTACCACAATTAAAATGTCTTTTAAAAAAAGTAACAAAGAAACCCTCCGTAGTTGTTTGAATAGAAATTAAATGCCCTAACCAATATAGGAAAGGGACCAGCTAGCTGTTGGGAAGTGCCTTTAAAGTGTCTCAGATTACCAAGTCACACAATACTGATGTAAGGTTAGATAGCTCTGCTCTACTAATGAATTTTTGCCGTTTCATACTGTTCATGGGGTTCTCAAGGCAAGAATACTGAAGTGGTCTGCCATTCCCTTCTCCAGTGAACCACATTTTGTCAGAACTCTCCACCATGACCCGTACCTCTTAGGTGGCCCTACAAGGCATGGCTCACAGTTTCACTGACTTAGACAAGGCTGTGGTCCATGTGATTATATTGGTTAGTTTTCTGTGATTGTGATTTTCAGTCTGTCTGCCCTCTGATGGAGAAGGACAAGAGGCTTATGGAAAGTTCCTGACGGGCGAGACTGACTGAGGGGGAAAATGGGTCTTGTTCTGATGGGCGGGGCCATGCTCAGTAAATCTTGAATCCAATTTTCTGTTGATGGGTGGGGCTGTATTCCTTCCCTGCTATTTAAAGTAAAATGTGAAGTCGCTCAGTCATGTCCATGGACTCTGCGACCCCCTGGACTGTAGCCCACCAGGCTCCTCTGTCTATGGGATTCTCCAGGCAAGAATACTGGAGTGGGTTGCCATTTCCTTCTGCAGCGGATCTTCCCGACCCAGGGATTGAACCCAGGTCTCCCGCATTGCAGGCAGATGCTTTAACCTCTGAGCCACCAGGGAAGTCCTGCGATTTACCTGGGGCCAAACTATGCTGGAGGTAATGAAGATAATGGAGAGCTCCTTCAAAAGATCCCATGAATGTACTGCTACACTCAGTGCCCCCAACCCTGCAATAGGCCACCACCAACCCACGCCTCTGCTGGAGACTCCTGGACACTCACAGGCAAGCCTGGGTCAGTCTCCTGTGGGGTCACTGCTCCTTTCTTCTGGGTCCTGGTGCACAAGGTTCTGATGTGCCCTCCAAGAGTCTATTTCCCAGTCCTGTGTAAGTTCTGGCAGCTCTATGGTGGGGTTATTGGTGACCTCCTCCAGGAGGGCTTATGCCAACCCAAGTCTGCTGCGCCCAGAGCCCCTGCCCCTGTGGCAGTCTACTGCTGACTGTACCTCCACAGGAGATGCTCAAACGCAGTTCTGTCTCAGTCTCTGTGGGGTCCCTGGGTCCCGGTGCACACAAGGTTTGTTTGAGCCCTCTTAGCGTCTCTGGCAGGAAAGAGGTTTGATTCTAAATGCGAATTCGCCCCTCCTACTGTAAAGAGCAATATTGCATAGGAACCTGGAATGTTAGGTCCATGAATCAATGCAAATTGGACGTGGTCAAACAGGAGATCTCAAGAGTGAACGTCAACATTTTAGGAATCAGCTAACTAAAATGGACTGGAATGGGTGAATTTAATTCAGATGACCATTATATCTACTACTGTGGGCAGGAATCCCTTAGAAGAAATGGAGTAGCCATCATAGTCAACAAGAGTCGGAAATGCAGTACTTGGATGCAATCTCAACAATGACAGAATGATCTCTGTTCATTTCCAAGGCAAACCATTCAATAGCATGGTAATCCAAGTCTATGCCCTGACCAATAATGCTGAAGAAGCTGAAGTTGAACAGTTCTATGAAGACCTACAGGACCTTCTAGAACTAACACCCCAAAAAGATGTCCTTTTCATTATAGGGGACTGGAATGCAAAAGTAGGAAGTCAAGAAACACCAGGAGTAACAGGCAAATTTGGCCTTGGAATGCGGAATGAAGCAGGTTTGGCAAGAGAATGCACTGGTCATAGCAAACACCCTCTTCCAACAACACAAGAGAAGACTCTACAATGGACATCACCAGATAGTCAACACCGAAATCAGATTGATTATATTTTTTGCAGCCAAAGATGGAGAAGCTCCATACAGTCAGCAAAAACTGACCGGGAACTGACTGTGGCTCAGATCATGAACCCTCATTGCCAAATTCAGACTTAAACTGAAGAAAGAAATGGCAACCCACTCCAGTATTCTTGCCTCAAAAATCCCATAGACGGAGAAGCCAGGTAGGCTACAGTCCATGGGGTCGCAAAGAGTCAGACACGGCTGAGGGACTTCACTTCACTTCACTTCAGGGGAAACCACTAGATCATTCAGGTATGACCTAAATCAAATCCCTTACGATTATACAGTGGAAGTGAGAAATAGATTTAAGGGACTAGATCTGACAGACAGAGTGCCTGATGAACTATGGACTGAGGTTCATGACACTGTACAGGAGACAGGGATCCATCATCCCCAAGAAAAAGAAATGCAAAAAAGGAAAATAGCTGTCTGAGGAGGCCTTACAAATAGCTGTGAAAAGAAGAGAGGCGAAAAGCAAAGGAGAATAGGAAAGCTACCCATTTGAATGCAGAGTTCCAAAGAATAGCAAGGAGAGATAAGTAATCAGGGCAAAAAAATCAAGGAAAACAACAGAATGGGAAAGACTAGAGACCTCTTCAAGAAAATTAAGAGATACCAAGGGAACATTTCAGGCAAAGATGGGCTCAATAAAGCACAGAAATGGTATGGACCTAACAGAAGCAGAAGATATTAAGAAGAGGTGGCAAGAATACACAGAAGAACTGTACAAAAAAGATCTTCACAACCAAGATAATCACGATGGTGTGATCACTCACCTAGAGCCAAACATCCTGGAATGTCAAGTCAAGTGGGCCTTAGAAAGCCTCACTACGAACAAAGCTAGTGGAGGTGATGGAATTCCAGTTGAGCTATTTCAAGTTCTAAAAGATGATGCTGTAAAAGTGCTGCACTCAATATGCCAGCAAATTCGGAAAACTCAGCAGTGGCCACAGGACTGGTAAAGTCCAGTTTTCACTCTAATCCCAAAGAAAGGCAATGCCAAAGAATGCTCAAACTACCGCACAATTGCACTCATCTCACACACTAGTAAAGTAATGCTAAAAATTCTCCAAGCCATGCTTCAGCAATCTGTGAACCAGGAACTTCCAGACGTTCAAGCTGGTTTTAAAAAAGGCAGAGGAACCAGAGTTCAAATTGCCAACATCGCTGGATCATCAAAGAAGCAAGAGAGTTCCAGAAAAAACATCTATTGCTACTTTATTGACTATGCCAAAGCCTTTGACTGTGTGGATAATAATAAACTGTAGGAAATTCTGAAAGAGATGGGAATACCAGACCCCCTGACCTGCCTCTTGAGAAATCTGTATGTAGGTCAGGAAGCAAGAGTTAGAACTGGTCACAGAACAACAGACTGGTTCCAAATAGGAAAAGGAGTACGTCAAGGCTGTATATTGTCACCCTGCTTATTTAACTTATATGAAGAGTATATCATGAGAAACGCTGGGCCTGGATGAAGCACAACCTGGACTCAAGATTGCCAGTAGAAATATCAATAACCTCAGATATGCAGGTGACACCACCCTTATGGCAGAAAGTGAAGAAGTAAAGAACCTCTTGATGACAGTGAACAAAGAGAGTGAAAAAGTTGGCTTAAAGCTCAACATTCAGAAAACTAAGATCATGGCATCTGGTCCCATCACTTCATGGCAAATAGATGGGGAAACAGTGGGAACAGTGTCAGACTTATTTTGGGGGGGTCCAAAATCATTGCAGATGTTGTCTGCAGCCATGAAATTAAAAGACGCTTACTCCTTGGAAGAATAGCTATGCTCAAGCTAGACAGCATATTAAAAAGCAGAGACATTGTCAACAAAGGTCCGTCTAGTCAAGGCTATGGTTTTTCCAGTAGTCATGTATGGATGTGAGAGTGGACTATAAAGAAAGCTGAGTGCTGAAGAATTGAACTGCTGTGTTGGAGAAGACTCTTGAGAGTCAGTCCCTTGGACAGCAAGGAGATCCAACCAGTCCATCCTAAAGGAAATCAGTCCAGAATATTCATTGCTAGGACTGATGTTGAAGCTGCAACTCCAATACTTTGGCCACCTGATGCAAAGAACTGACTCATTTGAAAAGACCCTGATGCTGGAAAAGATTGAAGTGGGGGAGGAGAAGGGGACAACAGAGGATGAGATGGTCAGATGGCATCACAGACTCAATGGATATGAGTTTGAGTAAACTCCGGGAGCTGGTGATGGACAAGGAGCCCTGGCATGCTGCAGTCCATGGGGTCGCAAAGAGTTGGACACGACTGAGCAACTGAACTGAACTGAACTGACTAGTGAATTACCTGCTACATTTGGAAAAAAAAAAAAAAGAAAACCACTTTCTCAGTTTGTTGACATACTGTATCTGGACACTTATTATAAAAGGAAAAAGTAAGAATCAATTATCACCTCATGAGGTTATGTCATATATCATTTTTTTCCTAACCTACTCTCTGTGTCAGGTATTCTTTCAGGTGGTACAGATAAACCTGCCCTTATGTAGCATATATTCCAAAATAGATCCTAGTCATGTATTTCATTCCTTCTTCTATCCATCATTCGTTTTTAAGCTTTATCCTATCACTACTACTACTGCTGCCACCCAAGATTTTAATTTTCTATCTGCCAAAGATAATCTCCTATATTTATTTTAACTCCTCTACAATACGTAGGGTCTTCCAGGTATCACATATACAGTGAAATAGGACAAGTCTTTTAAACAAAATTGGCACTGATAACCACATTCAGAGCATCACACAGTCAATGAATTGGCACCCTATTATCACACTTATAACTTACTCAGTTCAGTAAGCTGAGATAATATAGTCTGTATAACTGGAGAGTACACATTTAAAATGCTACTTGAGGGACCTCCCTGGTGGCTCAATGGTAAAGAATCCACTGTTGCACCACAACTACTGAACTTGTGCTCAAGAGCCCGCGAGCCACTACTGAGGCCCGCATGCCTAGAGCCTGGGCTCAGCAACAAGAGAAGCCACTGTAATGAGATAGATGCCCACACACTACAGCTAGAAAGGAGCCCCCGCTTGCCACAGCTGGAGAAAAGCCCATGCAGCAGTGAAGACCCAGCACAGTCACAAATAGAACGCTACTTGAAATTTCATCTGTATTGCTTACCATTATACTGATATATGAAACTGATAAAAAATGAAGTATAATTTAAAGTAATTATTTACATAGAATAAGATAGAAAGTCCAGAGATAAACCCACACACCTGTGAGTAACTTATCTTTGACAAAGGCGGCAAAAATACACAATGGAGAAAAGACAGTCTCTTCAGTAAGTGGTGCTGGGGAAACTGAACAAGTATGTGTAAAAGAATGAAATTAGAACACTTCCTAACACCATACACAAAGGTAAAGTCAAAATGGATTAAAGATCTAAACATAAGGCCGGAAGCTATAAAACTCTTAGAGGAAAACACAGGCAGAACATTCTATGACATAAATCAGAGGAAGATCCTCTATGACCCACCTCCTAGAGTAATGGAAGTAAAAACAAAACTAAGCAAGTAGGACCTAATTGAGTTTAAAGCTTTTTTGCACAGTAAGTGAAAGTGAAAGTGAAGTCGCTCAGTCGTGTCCGACTCTTTGAGACCCCTGGACTCTAGCCCACCAAGCTCCTCCGTCCAGGCAAGAATACTGGAGTGGATTGCCATTTCAAAGGAAACTATAAACAAGATGAAAAGACAATCCTTAAAATCGGAGAAAAGATCAGCAAATGAAACAACTGATAAAAGTGTATGTGTGTGTGCTCAGCTGTGTCCGACTCTTTGCAACCCCAAGGACTGTAGCCCACCAGGCTCCTCTGTCCAAGGGATTTCCCAGGCAAGAATACTGGAGCAGGTTGCCATTTCCTTCTCCAGGGGATCTTCCCCACTCAGAGACTGAACCTGTGTCTCGAGTCTCCTGAATTGGCAGGCCGGTTGTTCACCACTAGTGCCACCTGAGCAGCCCAACTGACAAAGGCTTAATTTCCAAAATATACAAGGAGCTCATGCAACTCAATATCAGAAAAACAAACAACCCAATCGAAAAAATGCAGGCAGAAGTTCCATTAACAGACATTTCACCAAAGAAGACAGATGGCTAATAAACACATGAAAAGATGCTAATCATCACTCATTATTAGAGGAATGCAAATCAAAACTACAATGACATTCACCTCACACGTGTCAGAATGGCCATCATCAAAACATCTACAACAATAAATGCTGGAGAAGGGGTGGAAAAAAGGGAACCCTCTTGCACCGTTGGTGGGAATATAAATTGATACACCCACTAAGATACCTTAAAAAACTATCATATGACCCAACAATCCCATTATTGGTCATATATCCTGAGAAAATCAGGATGAAAGGAAAGTGACATATGTACCCCAATGTTCACTGCAGTTCTATTTACAATAGCCAGGACATGGAAGCAAACCTAGACGTCCATTGACAGATGAATGGATAAAAAAGCTGTGGTACATACATATAATATATGTACTTGGCCATAAAAAGGAATGCATTTGAGTCAGTGCTAATGAGGTGGATGAATCTAGAGCCTTAATTACAGAGTGAAGTCAGAAAGAAAACAACAAATGTCGTATATTAACACATATATATGGGATCTAGAAAGACGGTGCTGATGAACCTATTTGAAGGACAGCAACAGAGACAGAAATAGAGAGCAGATTTGTGGACGCAGTGGGGGAAGGGTCACGGACACATACGCATTACCATATGTAAAGCAAACAGCTGTAGGAATTTGCTGTATGCCTCAGGGAGCTCAACCAGGTGCTCTGTGACGACCTAGAGGCGTAGGATGGGGTGAGAGATGGGAGGCAGCTTCAAGAGGGAGGGGACACATACATACCTATGGCTAATTCATTGATGTATGGCAGAAACCAACACAACATTGTAAAGCAATCATCATCCAGTTAAAAATAAATTTAAAAATAAAGTAATAAGCCCCGTGTCCTTAACAGCATACCTGAAAACACTCTGTTTTTGATTTGTCTCTTATATTTTATTACCTACAATGTCACCAAAGTTTTCAATCGTTCATCGCCAAGGGGGAAAGGTGTAAATGGGTGTTAATACACACATATAAAAACCTATCCACAGAGTCTTAGAAATGAGGTACATATGTGTGCCTGCATATACACACAGTCTCTCAGATGACACAGTGGTAAAGAACCCGCTTGCTAATGCAGGGGATGCGAGAGGCTTGGGTTCAATCCCTGTGTAGGGAAGATCCTCTGGAGTAGAAAATGGAAACCTACTCCAGTATTCTTGCCTGGGAAATCCCATGGAGAGAGGACCTGGTGGGCAACAGTTTATGGGGTCGCAAAAGAGTCTGACATGACTGACGACTTAGCGACTAAACAACAAGAATATATTTGTACAGTCAAGCAAAGGGAGCCATTCCATCATGGAATGACGGGAAGCCTCTGAAAGCCCAAGTTCCCAGATACCTACCAAGGCGGGATCTTGCAAACTGGCTTTTCTGAGGACAGCAGTCCCAGAATTGTTAACTTTTTCTGCACATAATTATAAACGAAAAAGGAATCACCTCTCCTCCATATCCCTCCCCTTTGAAGTAATCAACCAAGTTAAGCTTCTTGCCTTCCAAAGTCTTACCTATCAACAGATATAGAAAGCTAGTTTTTCTCTATCCTGGCTGACATTTGCTATTATCAATTTCTGAATTGCCATAATTACCAATTTTTGAATTTTACCAAATTTAGTGGAATCTGATGGACCTGTCTCCAAAGTAAATGCTAAAATAATTTTTATTTCTCTGATTATTGAATAGGTTGGTGACTTTTCCCCCATGTTTAGTAATTATTCGCATTTTTCTTCTGTTAATTTTCTTTGCATTTTCAAATTTTCCTATTGGAGTATTCTTTTTATTTATATAGAGAAGCTACTTATATTTTAGATAATAATCTTCCAACTGTTAAATGTGTTAAAGTGTTTTATCTCAATCCACTGCTTATCTCTGCATTACCTTTCATAGTGTAGTTTTTTTTGGTGAGGTCAAATTTGAGCTTTATTATTGTAATATCTGTGCTTTAAATACAAGTCAGGAGAAAAAGCACTCTAATCAGATTGGTTTTGTCCCTAAATGTTTCACCAGTCTCTTTACATGGCATACTAACTCCTTTAGAGAACTATTATATTAAAAAAAGTTTACCCAAATATGATGGATCTTTTTTGAACTTACTCATTTGAAAATAAAATGAAAAACTCTTGTAATTCAGCTACTATTTTAGACTACAAAGGGAAATCTCAGGCAAAGAAGTCTTCTCTTGACTCACTTTGTAAAGTAACTATTCTTAGGTACTAGCTAATTTCTAATAGGATGAGGCCATCAGGCATCTGGTCCCATCACTTTATGGCAAATAGATGGGGAAACAATGAAAAACAGTGACAGACTTGATTTTCTTCGGCTCCAAAATCACTGCAGAAGGTGACTGTCGCCATGATATTAAAAGATGCTTGCTCCTTGGAAGAAAAGTTATGACCAACCTAGACAGCATATTAAAAAGCAGAGATATTACTTCGCCAACAAATGTCCATCTAGTTAAAGCTTTGGTTTTTTCAGTAGTAATGTATGGATATGAGAGTTGGACTATATATAAAGAAAGCTGAGTGCCAAAGAGTTGAACTGCTGTGTTGGAGAAGACTCTTGAGTCCCTTGGACAGCAAGGAGATCCAACCAGTCCATCCTAGAGGAAATCAGTACTGAATATTCACTGGAAGGACTGATGCTGAAACTCTAATACTCTAGCCACCTGATGCGAAGAACTGACTCATTTGAAAAGACCCTGATGCTGGGTATGATTGAAGGAGGGAGGAGAAAGGGATGACAAGAGGATGAGATGGTTGGATGGCATCACCGACTCCATAGACATGAGTTTGGGTAAACTCCAGGAGTTGGTGATGGACAGGGAAGCCTGGCATACTGCAGTCCATGGGGTTGCAAAGAGTTGGACACACTGAGCAACTGAACTGAACTGAACTGAAATGAGGCCATTAGGGTGACTTGGCACTTCACTGTCAGCTTGATTTCTCTGAGTCATACAAAACCTCCTGTCATAATACTTAATGTGTAGTGTAGTTATACTGACAGTCTCTGGGAGTATATTATTTTAGAGCATATCCCCTACAGTCAAATACTTATTGCTTAAATTATAAATATTCTGCTACCTAGAACACTTCCTCTAAATCTACTTTTACTGTGGAAAACTGATTTAGTATTTATTCTAAATAAATACTATTTAGTATTTTTAAGCAATCCTTGTTTATTAAGTATGTCTTAATACTTACGAATCACTAACAGCTCTACTATATTAATTATTTCTATAAATGTTCTTTTTGACTGTGCTTGTTTAGTTAATAATTCCCAAACTGGTGTTTTCTGTGCTTGCTTAGTCACTCAGTGGTGTCCAGTGCTTTGTGATCCCATCGACTGTAGCCCGCCAGGCTCCTCTGTCCATGGGACTTTCAGGTAAGAATACTAGAGTGGATAGCCACTTCCTTCTTCAGGGGAATCTCCCTGACTCAAGGATCAAACCTGTGTCTCCTGCATTGCATGCAGATTCTTTACCACTGAGGAAAAGCCCATCATATCCAAAAGTAAACTCTTGTCATTTAGAGTAAAAACCCAAGTTCTAACAATGACCTACAAGAACCTGGATGGTTTGCCATAACTCCCAACACTATCACAAATCTACTAAATCTTCCCCTTATTCTGCTGCTCAAGCACACTAGCTTCCTTGATATCCCAACGCACTCTTAACTCAGATACTTGGGCACTTAATGCTCTTTCTGTCTGGAATACTATTCTCTCCTCCCAGGTAAATGCATGGCTTACTCCTTATTTCAAGTCCCAGTTCTATGTCTTAACTACTTTATGTAATATTAATATCTCCTACACTTGTCATATAGTGAAGGTGAAAGCGAAAGTGAACTCGCTCAGTCGTGTCTGACTCTTTACGACCCGTGAACTGTAGCCCACCAGGCTCCTCCGTCCACGGGATTCTCCAGGCAAGAATATTGGAGTGGGTTGCCATTTCCGTCTCCAGGGGATCTTCCCGACCCAAGGACTGAACCTAGGTCTCCCGCATTGCAGGCAGATGCTTTAACCTCTGAGCCACCAGGGAAGCCATAGATTTATCATATTAAAAACCTGTTTTTCAGCTCTTCCTATATTAAACCTGCACAAGACTTTGTAGTCCTTCCAACTTAAAGGGTATAATCTATTTCCTGAGTCTTTGAGGTTGAGGTGGCATTATAACTTGCCTTGGCCAATAGAATGCAAGAGCACTTAGAACATATTTTAAAATATTAGATATGGCATAAACAATATACGCACACAAAACATGGCTTGTAAATAATATAAAAACTGGCATATAATAAAGCAACAATGGGAAAATTAAATGTGCTGGTTAAATATTCATCTTACACTTCTGGTCTAGATTAAATTGCATTAAAAAGAATCCACCAGCCATCGTAAGAATGTAGAGTATGAGAAAATATCAATGTTTATTATTGTCTGAGACTCTTAATAAGCAGCATTAGAATTGATGTCACTGTAATATTTTATAAGATTTGTAAGATTATTTTCTATTTTTTAAGTATTCAAGTATTCAATTATATTTCCCTTAAGACCTAAGAGCACAAAAAAACAGGAAATATGCTGTATCTGAGCCAATAATAGAGGAGAGAGACTAAAGAGGTAGGTGAAAATCTAGGTATAATGATATTTCATCATCTAGGAAAGAAGAGGCCAAGAAAGTAGAGTCAGCCAGTGCCTACTTAATTACCCATTCAAGAAAACTTAGTTTAAGCATATATCTTATAATTAATAGTAACTTCTTTGAATGCTCTTTTTCACACAAAGTATTTCTGTTTCTAGCTTTTGAACTATTAAAATACCTATCCTCTTTACTCTTCCATAAAATGAAAAGATCTAAACATCTGGCATATTTAACATTAAAATTGTATTTCTTACCTTTATGATTAATTTTCTACTACCTAAATTATACACTTAGGAAAAAATAAAATTTGTTATTTTGTGCAACATCGAATAATGCCAGTGAATAGGTTTAGAGATAAACATTTGAACATATTCAATTTCTTCAAATAGGTGCAAAATCCTAATATTAGTATCTACCTGCACTATGTTCCTCCTTGGCATTTATAACCTATTTGCAGCACTAGAAGTAAAAAATTATAAACAACTAGGCATAAATTACAGGAAATTTCTGAATTATACAGTATATCCAAATCTATCTCTAACACCCATTAATGAATCTTTGGCACAGATAAGCCAATGGACAGAGTAGATAAAGATAAGAGGTACACAGTCAGGCAGACAGCCTGCACAGAGACAGACACACTGACAACCAGGCAACACACAGTATTAAAATACTCAAATTTTAGATGAATCTAACTATATTTAGATTTATTCATGCAAAATCTACTAGGGAGAAAATATATTAGTCTTTCAGATAGTGATAAATTTCAGATGTATATTTAGAGAGAGAATAAAAAATGACTAGATATAATACTGATAAAACTGATCTTTAGAATTATACTTTCATCTAGAAGGTAATGTTCTGGTTTCATATTTTAACACTGAAAAATTATACCTTAAATCTTAAGTACCATAAATATGCAGCTTATAGATCATCTTACTTTTATAGTTTCTACACAGTTTAAGGTTTAGTATGCACTGTACATGTGAAATTATGCTCTGCCAGAGCCAACAGAGTTCTCTCAAGTCACAAGGACTCTGTGCTTCTCTGTCCCTTCTCTGAAAGAAGGTGGGTGGAGTCTATTTGGGACTGAAAACTTAAAATAGTAGCTCATTTTCCCCCCCAGTTTTGCTTCAAAGGTTTTTGTATTAGATACACCTTGGGCTGCCAGTCTCGTCAAGTTAAGGAACTAAAACTTTCTTTCACTAAGAAAAGTCCCTACCAATCACATCTGAACAAACTCCCCATCCTGGTCAACTTCACACATTTATACTATAGTACCCATCTCACTAGAAGCAGGTTGACTGATGGGATGTGAATTTCAGGAATGTGAACGTGAGACAGCAATTCTAACTATTCTGAGCTAATCCTCTAAACAGAGATAAAGTGAGGAACTTAGGTTAGATCACTTAAGAGATGCCTTTATTCAACAGCACATGTAGTGAAAGTCAAATGTGGAGAGCTAAGAGTAAAGCAGGTGTACAGAGGAGCAAAGGTAAGTGTCCAAGCAGCTCTAGATGGAGAAACTGATAAATACGCAGAACCACAAAGAGCTGAAATAGGCACCCAGGTTATGGATGGCTCCCATTTCTTGGTTCCTGTCCTTAAAGCAGTTAAATAGAATACTCAAGGGCAGTATTCTACTGTGAGATATATATGCTGCTGCTGCTAAGTCACTTCAGTCGTGTCCGACTCTCTGCAACCCCATAGACGGCAGCCCACCAGGCTCCCCATCCCTGGGATTCTCCAGGCAAGAACACTGGAGTGGGTTGCCATTTCCTTCTCCAAGCATTGAAAGTGAAAAGTGAAAGTGAAGTCAGTCATGTCCGACTCTTAGTGACCCCATGGACTGCAGCCTACCAGGCTCCTCCATCTATGGATTTTTCAGGCAAGAGTACTGGAGTGGGGTGCCATTGCCTTCTCCGATGAGATATATATATATACATATATTCCCCACCCCCCCACTTAAACTGGTTTCTTAGAGAAGGAAATGGCAGTCCACTCCAGTATTCTTGCCTGGAAAATCCTATGGACAGAGGAGTCTGCAGGCTACAATCCATGGGGTTGCAAATGGTCAGACACGACTAAAGCGACTTAGCACGCAAACTGGTTTGCAAGTAGGCTACAACCAAAAATCTATACCAACAAAGAATTTTTCTATAATTTGCAGGATATTTATGCCCCACTTTTTTCCTTTTATTAACTTTTCCCCTAAATAATAAGAAGACAATTGTTGGTCTCAGCAACATCATGCTACAGAAAAAACATCTGCTATGATCTTGGGACAAACTTAGCTCTGGCAACTTCTAACTGTAAAACCTGTAACAAGCTCCTTAGTTTCTAAATACCGTTCATGTTTCCTTTAACATCAAAAGGTCCATGACTTATAACTCCGGTGTACAATGAGGGGAGAAGGTGTCCAAAAAAAGCCACTCTCCACATTTTCATAGAATGGGAGTTGACTTTTTCTCCATTCTCACTATAGTTGTGGTCCCAAATGTATTGTTTCAAAATCTCAGTTATCACCTAGAAAACTCAAATATACTGAGGAATCTAAACTAAACAGAGGCTTACCACTATAAATAATTTACTGAAGTTTTATAGACTCTTTTTTAATGTAATTTTTTTACAGGCCATTTTTAACAGAAGCTAATGAAAACCACTTATCTGGCCAATTAAGAACTATATAAACTGAGAGTACTACTTTATATATCTGGGATAAAGTAAAATTACCAGAGTGAAAAACACTGGCTTTGTGGAACTCTATTTTAAAAAGATCCTTCATAACAACCAAACCATACTTTTTTTTTTTTAAATCTCTATTTTGTTTATTTCCTCTCTGATCTTTATTATTTCCTTCCTTCACCTGACTTTAGGTTTCTTTTTTTTTTTTTAATTTTTTATTTTTTTTAATTAATTTTTTTTTATTTAATTTTAAAATCTTTAATTCTTACATGTGTTCCCAAACATGAAACCCCCTCCCACCTCCCTCCCCATAACATCTCTGTGGGTCATCCCCATGCACCAGTCCCAAGCACAAACCATACTTTGTAACGAAGAGTAAACAACTATGCCACAATCGTAAGACATCAAAACACTCCTCACCAAAACATTCAGGAATGCTGAGGCCAATATTATATGCATCTCATACTCAGCATTTAGGCTGTTCTCCCTTTGGGAATCTCTTCCTGTTTATTTGGTTATATCAGCTTTGCTTATTTTTTACACTGCCAGCCACCCTGTTTCTCGCTTCTAAAACCCATAGTTCTTATCTCTGTGTCTTTGCAAACACTGTTTGTTTTCTATCTCTGAAATGCCTTTTATCCTAGTCCACCTGACAAACTCTCCCTTCAAGAGCCAAGTCAAATGTGGCCTCTGTGCTAAAACTGTTCATGTTCTCTTCAGGCAGATTTAGGCTCTCCTCCCTCTATGGTTTTAATCTTGAATATACTTCCCTTAGAGTAATAACACGTCTTAAACTACTATTGAGTACCTTCTATGTACTACATTAGAAGCTTTAAATATACATTATCTTGGTCCTTCTAGGTAAGTATTAGAGCCCCAATTTCCCTACATAACCTGCCTATATGGGTAACAGGGCCAGGACAGAAATTACTGTATGGTTCCAAAGCTGATTATCTTTCTACTAGTCTAGAATTTCTAAGATTTTTTTGGAACCCTTGAGAATCTAAAAACCTTCACCCCTCTCCCAACAGGTTTACATACAAAACATTAAGTATAACTTGAAAGGGTTCACAGACCCCCTGAAGCCCATCCACTGCTCCCAGGACAACTTCTTGCTGCTTCTCACAAGTTTATTCACAGCCAGTAAACTTCTTAAGGGAAACAACTGTCATATTTCCAGTTGCCAGTTCTAAACACAGTGCCTAGGGTGTAGTGGTGGATGGCAGGATTCACGACAGACCTGAATTTTTGCATTTCTTCAGAGGCGACCAGCATAACAACTACTCAAATGTTGTTAAAAAGCTTTTCAAATGTAGATTACAACTAAAAACACTTATTACAGGAAATGTAGGTATTAGCGTACATCCCAAAGCCTCTGAGATTAACATGATCCACATTCCACATTCTCTAGGAAAAGCTTTTAGGGAACAACTACTTATATCTGCCATAAGCCAGTTCACTGACACTCTAATCTTATACAAATGGAAACGATATCTGTGTTATTTCACAGGGAAGGAGGTAACTGTCAAGGTTTGAATGCATGAATCCAAAAAAATTAAATACTACAGGAAATATGAAATGCTGAGAGAGGGGTTCAATTCTTGTTTGGAAGCCTAGTGATTTAGGACAAGTGCATTTATCAGCAAACTTGCCTTAACAAGTCTTCAACTCAAATCTAATGAAAGGCTTTTTCTCCACAGTATTAAAATTCAAATTTGCAAAGGAGAACAAGTGCTTTAAGATAAACTGGACTAAAAGATTTATCTCAGAAAGTGAGAGTTAATTACGATTCTTGCTTCTGAGTTCTGGGTGAATGTGGTCAAGTTATTCTAAATTTTTAGTGTCCTGATCTTCAAAGTACTGGACTATAAAATAGAAGGAAAGTTTTCTAAGAAAGCGGAAAAATATGTTCAGCAGTACCAACACAGATAAGCATTTTTCAAGGATGAGAAACAGCTCATTCCAGAGGGAAAAAAGGACACATACTGGGGAGTACGCGAGTTTAACACTGGAAAGGTATGAGAGACTCTGTTAAAAGGCTCTGGAAGGCCAGGTTAAGTATAAACTTTATCCTATTGGCCTGCAATTCTAAACCAGGACAAAAACTACAAAAAAAGGGTAGGGAGTAGGAGGAAGGGAAATTTGTAAGAGGGACATATAATTACAATTTGAAGAAAAGCAGAGCTTGGGTTTAATGCTTTGAGTTGCTTTGCTGCTGCTGCTAAGTCGCTTCAGTCGTGTCCAACTCTGTGCAACCCCATAGACGGCAGCCCACCAGGCTCCCCCGTCCCTAGGATTCTCCAGGCAAGCCTTAGGCATTTAAAATTCCAATACTTTTAATGATCATCGAAAGGAGGCTTTAGGGTCCTATGAAGTCACATTTTTCTGTGATAAAAATAAAACCATGTTTCCAATATGGTTCTATATAAATATTAAACGAAACAGAAGTAGGCACCAAACAGTGGGACACAAACCCACATCTGATTTTAAAACCAGTATGCCTTCCATTATCCTACAGATGCCAGCACTTGAAAGCGGTATTTTAGGAAATTGAGCATGATATATGGAAGGAATTACACGAGGCAAGAAACTACAGGCAAGGAGAGAACGACAGCTATTGCTGTAATCACTCCTAAGACACCCACAACTTACAAGATACCACTACTGTTGAAGAGATGCCAGTGAACTGATATCTGGATTTTCTTAATGAAATCTAAAACCAAAAGTTAAAAATGGACATTTTCCACATTTATGTAGAAGATATTACGATTAATAAACAAATACTTATTTAGGGCTTCCCTGGTGGCTCAGAGGAAGCATCTGCCCACAATGTGGGAGACCTAGGTTCGGTCCCTGGGTCGGGAAGATCCCCTGCAGAAGGAAATGGCAATCCACTCCAGTACTCTTGCCTGGAGAATCCCATGGATGGAAGAGCCTGGTGGGCTACAGTCCACAGGGTTGCAAAGAGTTGGACATGACTGAGCGACTTCATTTTCACTTACTTATTTAAAAGTTTTACTAAATTTACTCCAGTACTTTATCTTTTATTTTCTTCTTCTTTCTTGTGTACTGAAAATAAAAACATTTGTGCAAGCATGCCTGTAGGCAGGTGGATGAAAAAGCAACTCTCATGCTGGTCTAAGAGACAAGCCTCTTGGACCACTTGAAGAATCCACCTGAAGAATAAATCTGTCTTACAGCATTAAGCTCGCTACAATTTCTGCTCACGCGACGGCCATTAATGTCTAAATGCCAGGCACTACATTAAGCAGTGGAGATACAGAGATAATTAAGTCCCAGTCTCTAGCCTTGGAGGCTTTCAGTCTGGGGAAGTCAGAAATGTAAATGTTTATGAATCTAATGAACTGAGTATTATAGAAACTCAGAGGTGTTTAACATATGAACAAAAAATTTTAATCTATTTAAATGTTAATATCTTACTTTCAGTTTCAATCTTTCAAAACCCTTTCCCAAATTAAATGTCAAATATTGACGGAAAAAAGCTAACAATATTCTAAAAGGAAATACAGTAAAACAACCTTGAGAATTAACACTTCAGGTAAATTTTTAGTGTGCTAGCTCAGTGAGCCATGTCTGGAAAGTTACTTAAAAGTTCACTTCCAATTGTGAAGTTAGTTAAAAGATAAATACATTTGGCCGGACACTTATCAGAGTAAGAAAATCTTAACTAAACCAGTGGCCATGGAAAAGGACTAAAATTAGCTCAAGTGCTACGACTGCAAAATATTGCCAATCATTCTAGTTTTAAAGACATTTTAGACATACTACACCATGTATATAAGCTTACTGAGATACACCTGCAAGCCAACCACAAAATTGAACTTTACACCCTCTTAGGTGGTTATAAGAAGACAGACAGACAGACAATAACAAGTATTGGTAAGAATGTAAAGAAATTAGTGGGAGTGGAAAATGTGCATTTTCCTGGTAGAACCATAAAATGTACAGCAGCTCTGGATAACAATCCGTCAGTTCCCTCAAAATGTTAAAGGTACTTATAGGTATATATCCAAGATAATCGAAAACAGATATCCTAACAAAAACTTATGTATAGGTTCACAGTAGCAGCATTCATAAAATAATATAAAATGTGTTATATTTCATGTATTATTATTATACAATACAAAATATTCCAAAAAGTGGAAACCACTCAAACGTCTATCAAGAATTGAATGAGTGAACAAAATGTGATATATCCATACAACAGAAAATTATTCAGTCATAAAACAGGATGAAGTCTTTCTGACCACGCAACAACACAGATGAATCTTGAAAACATGTTAAGTCAACGGGGTCAGTGACAAAACACCACATATTATGATTCCATTCTTATGAAATGTCTAGATGAGGCAAATCTATGGAGACAGAAGGTAGATTAGTGGTTGCCGAGGTCTGCGAGGAAAGAGGGTGGGAGGAATGACTACTAATGGGTATGGGGTTTCTTTGGGGGCTAATAAAAATTGACTGTGGTAACTACTGCACATTTTTGTGAACATACTAAAAACTATTAAATTGCACAGCTTAAAATGAATGAATTTTATGCTAAATAAATTATATCTCAATAAAGCTGTTATTAATTTTTAAAACACTACAAGCCACAATATTGAACAGTTTAACAAAAAATGAAAATTTTAATACTATCTAGTGTGTGCAGCATAAGCTCTTGCCAGGCATTCAATCTTTCCTCTCCCATTTTTTAGCAAATCAAATTCAAACCTTAATTCAAAACTTCAGAAGTCTTATTTGACAAGTTCTTGTTATCTGTATTTTTATGTGTGTGCTCATTTGCGTCCAGCTGTTTTGTTACTCTATGGGCTGTAGCCCTCCAGGATCCTCTGTCCATGAGATTGCCCAGTAAGAATACTGGAGTTGGTTGCCGTTTCCTACTTCCGGGAATCTTGCCAACCCAGAGATCGAACCCATGTCTCCTGCACTGGCAGGCAGATTCGTTATCACAGAGCCACCGTTTGTCTTTTAAAATTATACTTAAATAGCAATCATTTTACCAAAAGATAGACATATAGATAAGAAATACATGTATGAAAAATGCTGTCCCTATCTTACTTTTTTTTTTAAGCAGAAAGCAGGAGGGGATCTGTGTCTTCCTCTGGCTTCAGCCATCTACATTCAGAATGCTAAAGTAAATGGAAGGAATTTATACTACTTCAGCTATTTCCTCTTCAGCCTATGACAATCTGGCTTTTTCCCATACCCCAACTCCAAACTGCTTTTTCTAGTCACCAAATCACTCCTACTTAGCGAACAGAATGGGTGCTTTTCTTAAGCTCACCTTACCGGTCCTCTCAGAATTATCTGACTTTGGTAATGTCTTCCCTGAAACTCTCCCAGGCCTTTCTGACATCCTCTAGGTTCCTTTCCTTCTACTCTGACCACCCCTACCCAGGAGCAATCACCAATATTTTCATTTAGAGGCTGCTCTTTAAATGTTGCTTTTCAACCTTAGGTTGGCCACACCATACACTTGTCTGAATGAGTTCACGACTCTCAAGCTTTCAAATACCTCTTACATGCTTTAATTCTGTCCCAGTAGCTCTCTTGAGCTCTACATTTCTACACGATGTCTCACAGGCACCTCAGTTTTAATGTGTCCAAAACTAAACTCATTCTCTTTAATTCTGAAGTTTCCTCCAACCATCTTCTCTCTGGTCTCCTCTGCTTTTTGTCCTTCCTCCTTACCCTACCAAATGGAACCTTCCAACTTGGGTGACAGTATACCAAGCTAGAAACTCTGGAATCATACTACAATATTTCTCTCTCCTTCACTACTCACATCTAGTGAGTCATGAAGACTTTTTTCTTAATCCTTATCAGATCCTTTGTATATTTTCTGTCCCACTGTCTTAAGTTTGGCTCAGGCCATCATATATCACTTCCTATATTTCAACAACTTCAAAAATGCTCTCCTTCATCTGGTCATCCATCAGAATCAACTTTCTGCAAGACCCATCTGTCAAATGACTGCTTACTTTCCCTGTAACGCTGAGACCTGTAGTGTGTAAACTGTTCAAAATTACTATTACTGATCTATAGAGTAAAATACCGGAGAAGGTGATAGCACCCCACTCCAGTGTTCTTGCCTGGAGAATCCCAGGGATGGGAGAGCCTGGTGGGCTGCCGTCTATGGGGTCGCACAGAGTCAGACACGACTGAAGTGACTTAGCAGCAGAATAAAATACAGCACAGATTCAAGAACCTTCACAACCTGATCCCTAACTGGCTTTCTCAGCATCTCATTAACCTTTACCATGCGAATACCGCTGTTTCACTGGTTCTCAAAATATGGTCCAGAGATGTCCCACACCTAGACCATTTTAAAGAATTCACGAGGTTAAAACCTAAGTTATGCTTCCTCACCTGCAAATATGCAAATGCACAGACTTTAGTACAGTATTTTTTATCATGTTCATTCTCTTTAGAAGTGTACACTGATTTTCCTAGAGGATACATGACACTTGATACTGTGAAATATGACACTGCATCAGTACGAATGCAATAGATATGAGAATCCAGATCTCTTCTATTAAGCCAGACGGTAAAAAAAATTGCAAAAGCATAAATGCTTCTTTCCACCAGTAATTTTTTTTGAAAAATCACTTGTTATAAAATACAGTGTATGTATGGAATGGTTTTATCACCATTATTTTAAAGTAAATTATTTTTTAAAATATCTTTTAATTTCTAATACAGTACAAAGAAACAAACCTCTTTGGAGTCCTCAGTAATTCTGAGAATGTAAAAGACTCCTGAAATCAAAATGTGTGAGAACTGCTACATTAGTTATGGCAGATTATCTACCACTCTCTAAACATGCTTAACTCTAAAACCCCTATCCTTCTGCATGGAAATGCACCCTCCACTACCTGCCAAGTTCCAGCCAGGTCCAAAGGGACCTCAGATGCATTCTGGAGGATAAAAAGATCAGGTTTTGAAGTCAAGCAAGATACTTTACTTCTCAGAGTGCGTTTCCTCATCTCTAAAATTTAGGTTATAGCCACCTCATAAACGGCAGATATGTTAAATAAGACACAGTGTAAAATGTATGGCACAGTGTTTAGCAAATAGAAGGGATAAAAAATGTTAATCTTCTTTCTGTTTTATTTATAACATCACAAACGCTACTGTAGTAAGATAAAAACAATATAACAATTATTTAATCATAACAAAGCAAGCAAATTGGTTGCTTTGAGCAGTTCTGTCAAGATTACTATTTGTACAGCAGATGGTTTTATATAATAAACTCCTTGAATGCCTAACTACTAAGGTACTTCTGCAGTTACCTGTGATTGATAAATTTAGAATAATTTAAAAATCAGTTAGTTTAAATGGCATTTTAACACAGGAATGCTTGCTATAATGCTTGTTTAGCCTTAAAAAGAAAAAGATTTATGGATTTTTTTTTTAAGTCTTAAAATGTATTTTAATAAGTTCATGTTGCATTATTTCATTTCTCAGAAAAACTTCAATGGTATTAGGGACAAATCAAACATGGTACACCAATAAAAAATGCACAGCATAACTACCTAAAATAGGCAAAGCTAAGAGCTACCGTCTGACATTCAGCATACAGCAACCCTGTTCTCAAGACTGTACTAGGCCTATCAAGAAAAGCTGTGAATGGCCACATCACAGACACAAAAGGGCCATTTCTGGGTTGTCCTTACCCAAGAAAAAGATGGAGGCAAGTTTAATACAAGATTTTTTAAAGATACACTAAATGAAAATCTCTAAGAGAAAATGTCTTCCTTGGGACATGAAAGGGTAATATATGGGACATAACAGAACCGTATGTATGTTGTCTGTGACCTCTGTGGACACATGCCTGAATTCCCACCTGGGAATGATTGGAACAGTGGGGGGGGTCACTGGGGGATGTTTGGTTTTTGTGGTATATATGGCAGGATCTCTGGGGTAAGGCAGTGCACTAAGTCGTGTCCGACTCTTGCGACCCCATGGACTGTAGCCTGCCAGGCTCCATGGGATTCTCCAGGCAAGAATCCTGGAATGGGGTGCCATTTCCTTCTCCAGGGCATAAATCTTCTCCTCCTTGTTTCACAAAAGTACTGTAATTCACACCTCTGCTGCATCCTGTTTTGAAATGCTCCACTGACTCTACTTACTATTGTTTTTATCTTAACAAGAATGGGTTTTTAAACTGAAACTGCCATATTTACTTGCAGCTTTACTGTCATCTCTTACAATTTTTAAATACACAAATGTCTAGTGTATATCACATAAACTTTAGCCTAATCAGAATAAACTTACTTCTTGTTTCAATACTTTAATGATACATGACAAAGCTTTAAAAAGCAAAAGAAAATTACTGAAAAACGAAAGCCCAGACATCTTTTTTTCCTTCTATGTCTAGTTATATGTAACTGACTACATAAGTCAGCCATTTGAGAATACTGAAGACAGCATGATCATTTGTTAGATGAAGATCCTAACTATCAGTCCCATACTTCAGTCTTGTAAAGTAGATAGCATTTATCTTCTTTTAAAATGGAAAGAACTCGGTCAATTCATTTTCTTTCAAGTGGCCAAGGTCAGAAAACTAATCAATGGCAGAGATGGTAGTAAACCTACACATGTCAAACATAAATGGGCATCACCCTATGTACACGTTTACTTCTCATGATCACTATCTGCAATTTCATAAAGACGACAAGCTGAGATAGTTGTGACCAAGTTCCGGATCTGACACAGATTATCAGTTTAACCATCAACTTGAAATCATTTTGGTGCTATAGTTTACAGCATCTCAATACCTTAGTATTCTCCTCTTTACAGGATGGGGCACACAAAAGGCCAATGCCAGGAATAGACAACTCACAGAATGACAACAGGCAGAAAAGTCTCTACTCTTACTAGTCATCACAATATTAAAATTAAAACAACATACTATTCTTCAACCTCGAATTATCAAAGATCCAAGATTATTATATGAACACTCATACATTACCGTTAGTTGTAAAAAGTGATATAACTTCAAAAAGTTATTCATTTACGTATTTCAGATGTTTACATCCTTTTATCTAGTACTTCCAACACCACTGGAAGATATCTTATGCAATAATTCAAAATAAAGAAATTTTATGCTTAAGTGTTCTCCAGAGAATTATGACACATAATAGCAGAAAATCAGCGGCCTAAACTTTCAACTATAAGAAAATGGTTAAGCTATATGACAGTGGCTAGGTGAAATATTATATAGCCACCTAAAATTATCTTTACAAAGGAAAAACACCTAAATATTAAGTTTGAAAAAACCCTAAGAACATTAAACGATACATGTAGTATGGTCACAGAGAAGCATTAAAGACATTAACAAAGATAGCCTTTGGGTGATGGGACTATAGGAAGACTGAACAGAACAATGGAAAAACCACAGTATGAATGCCTATTCCAGTTTCCTAAAGGTAAGGCATTCTTAATTACTGTTCTATAATTTCCAAATCTGAAACAATGAACATTATCACTTTATAAATGAATAGGGTTATAATAGCTAGATTACCCTAAGGTTCAGTTCTCAAATGCTAAAAATTTTAAAATGTCAGAATTTAAGAATTACAGAAGAGTTTATTATTAGAAGAATCTATTAGCCAATATATTTTCTTTTTGTGGCAGAGGGGACAAAGTTTTCCTCCAGCTTTCTACTTAAGAGAAAAAGAGGCATAACTGGCAGATTTAATTATAGCTATTGCTTATCAAGTCACAGAATAAAAAAAGCAAGCACTGTAAAAGAACAGCCTTAGTCATCAAATCTTAAATGCAGAATCACCTAGATATCCCTAGGTATTAGGGAAGAAAAAGAAAACTCATTTAGTCCTGAAGAAATGAAATCTCCAATAGGAATCCCTGACTCATCCCCAAAGCATGAACCCGAAGGCTACTTCCCCTGTACAGGAGTTCAGAGACTGGGCACGGAGTCCTGATGGCCTGCATCAGCAAACAATGCCCTTTCCTGACAGGATATGTCCATAGAGAACAAGAGGACCAACATGCCAAGTGGACAGGGGTCACACACCTCTCCTTCCACATCCAAAGTAAGACTGTATAAGACTAGTTTTAAACATTTTAAATCTAAGTAAATATTTTCTTTTATGTTTGCTAGAGAGTAATAAAAGGGGGACTCTGTCCAATTACTGTGATATCAGTTCAAAGATACCTAACATATTCAAAATTCCCAGTAGGAAGAAGGAAACATCTTTAACTTTTTCAGATAAAAGGGAAATTTGGGGGGGGGGGGGAATACATGGGCTAAGTATCAAGAGGAAATGTTTAAAATAAACCATAAATTATTTAATCAACATTTTTTACACTTTCAAAAGATACTAACAAAACCAAACTCCTATCTTCTATTATTGGTTTAGGGAGGCGGCAATCACAAAGCTCAACTATACTGTTATGACACTGAGTAGAGTTAAGGGTTAAGAATTTTAACGCTAAAGTTTTACTAGACCAAAGTCTCTTTAAAATGTGAAAAGTATTTCGTATTTCAGTGCGAAAAGCCATTTCACCTGCACCTTGTAAACAATTAAACTGTACTTTGAAACAAAAACTAGCCAATGTTTGCGACTCATTTTTATACACATTAACTGTGTATCCTTTTCACAATCCAGAATTTCAAAGTTAGGTGACTACTCTTGGAGGTGAATCTTGCCCAGAAGCAAAATTTTCCCTAGCTTACTTCCCATTTCCAAACCCCGCCAAGACTAAGGAGCAACCACTTCCCAAAGTCCCACTTCCTTTTCCATTCCCCAGACCTCCAGGGTTTCCAACGCCCCAGTCTTGCGCAATATCCGTAGGAGCAGCGCCGCAACCACCGCCTCCTAAGGCGAGAAACAACCCTAAAGGGAACATTGTCCAGCAGAAAAATAAAGGAGGGGGGGTGGCAATGGAGGAAGTCGACTTCTGGTCCCACGCCTTCGGATCTGACCCCCTCGTAGTGATGGCTCGAGAGCAATTCCACGACCAAGACTTTTAACCTCCTATCCAGCCCGCCAGTACAAGCAAAGGGCGGAAGGGGGAGGGGGGATGTCGGAAGGGGGGTGGGGAGACTACGAAGGTTATCTCCCAGTTCAGGGCTTCAGCCCGTACAGTCGCCTCCGCCCCACCAGGACTATTGTTCCCAAGTTCCCCACCCCCACCCCGGATAGGAAGTGATAGTCACATCCCCTCCGCCTTCGGCAGTATCCCCTAGGGAGTCTGAAGTAGGCTTCCTTCGGGATAACCACGCACCCTGCACCCCCAACGCCCTGCCTCTACACACACTTATCCCTCAACCTCAAATCACGTTGACCCCTACACCATCTAAAACCTGGGTCTCAAGAGACAAGAGACAGGACGGCAGTAAATGGAAATCGAACATTCCACGAGATTTCCTATGGACTATCCTTTCTCTTGCATTGGAGATAATACTGCGAACCCAGAAAGAGCAAAAAGTCCTACCCTGACCTCTTTTGAGACCAGCTTGAGCAAAGGGACCCCACGAGTTAAATGCAACCTTAATAGCTCCGTTCCTCAGTCGGCGCTATCCGCTCTCCTTCCTGCCTCGACCCTCCCAGGAGGAGCAGACTGGATGGGGAGATGAGAAGAGCCTACCGGCCTGCACCTCATTCGCCTCCCGCTCCCAGCCCGAGAAACAATAGGTGGTCGCGGGCGGCGGCGCTAAGTGCGGGCTTGGCCAGCGGCCTCTCTCTTCTCGTCCCGGACGCGGGCGGAAGGGGCCGCGATCGCAGGACGAAAGGAAAGGAGGACGAGGGGCGATCTCACCTCCCAGCCTCCGAGTCCACCCTGGCCCTTGCGGTTGGCGCGCGCCCCCTCCGCCCCTCTCCTTACAGCCGCACACAAAGCGCTGGCGGTCGGGCCGGGCGGGCGAAGAGGCAGTGGGCTTGGATGCCGGTGAGAGGAGGCAACAGCGAGGGGAGGGACTCACCATGAAGTCCCGGGCGAAGTTGTCCTCCCCATTATGGTCCGGACTCTTCATGGCCTGGACCCTCTGGATGAATTTCCTCAGGATCTCCACTTGCTCCATCCTCCCCCGTCCCCCCGGCTGCGGTCGCTGGCCCCCCCGCCGCCCGCCCGCCCGGCGCAGAGCCCGCTCAGTCTTCCCCAGCTCGCGCCCCCTACCCGTCCCGTCTTTCCCGACCCCTGACGCTCCCTGCTCCTCCCCACCGTCCAAGGCAGCTGCGGCACCGGCGGCACCAGCCCGGCTCCCGATCCTGCAACTTCCAGGAGCAGCCACTCTCCCACAGTAGTAGACGAGCCGCAGCGGCTAGCGCCAACCCCAACCCCCAGCTTGCTCCATCCTCCTTCCCCGCCCTGCTCCTGCTCCGTCGGAGACGCAGCCACCGCCTTAGGAACACGGCTCTCCGATCGCCCTGCCCCCCCCACCCCTTCCCGGTTCCTCCTTCCCTCCCTCCAGACTAGCAACCGCAGCCGCCACTCTCCACGGGCGCGCCCCCGCTGCCACCCAGACGCGCGGCCCCGCGCAGCGGCTAGATCCCCGGGGCTACGCCGAGCTGAGCCACGCCCGCTTGCCACGCCCCCAAGCCCGCCCCGCCGGTCCTAGTCCGTCTAGGAGTGGCTGGAAGGAGCTTCAGCCGTCAGCTGGGGGACTTGACCTCATTTCCGGGGCGTGGTTCCGCCCCAGCAGTTTGCAGGTCTGAAGAGAGCTGGTTGGAGGGAATTTGACTCCGCCGGGCAGACGCTAGTCAGTTGGAGTAGGACTTGAATTGGAAACTGCGGTCTCACCGCCTTTTTGTGGGAAAAGTACATTTCTAGACTGCTTTCGCGCCGGCGCCGGCTTTGAGCTGGGACTGCAAGTCCCGGCCCGGCAAGAGTCCAGGAGTAGGGGCGGGAGAGGGCGGCGGTGGGAAGAGAGGCATACTGGGAACTGTAGTGTCTTCACGTTCGCAGCAGGTACGTCTTCATCTTAATGTTGACGGCAATTAGATCTTGGCACTTTGGGCAATGGCTACGGCCAAGAGAAACGAAACGCTTCTTCAGTGAGAGGACTTTTTTGCTTTTTTGCAAATCAGTCTAAAACCTGGTGAAAGAGCGCCTGAGATTCAGTGGTCCTAATACATACCACACGTTTGCTGAATTGGAGAGAATTTGTCTTCTTGCCTTTAGATTCGGAGCAACTCAGAACTGAATAATAGATTTTTCACCCTAGACTGCATCTTTGTAAGTCTTCTAGTAATCAAAGAAATCTGTCCTAGTCTAATTCACCATTTTACAATGAAAGTGTTTGCTCATGGTCCCCCAGTATATTCTTAGAGCCCAAACTGGAACTCAGATCCTTTTTCTCTCACCAGCACCATGTTACCTCTCACTAAGGAGCGTAAACGTGATAATGTGACTGAAGTGAAAGACCTGATCCATGAACTTCTCTAGGTCACTTCCTTTTGTTCACTATACCGCAAACAATGCTTTTTCCGGGTAAGATTGGTTAGGCAATTTGGTTAAAATAAATATCAGTAGCAGGCCCCGTTTCCCAGATGAATGTTTAGAAGCACCGTGGAATTTAATAATAAACTTGAAGAAAACAGGTGTGAGTAGCAAGATCCAATTTCCTATTTGTTTTAAAGAAAAATATTTCTTTTTAAAATAATACAACTGATACATACAAATCTACTCTTCTCAGAAAGAACCACTTCCAGATGTGTCCTTCCAATTGTCTTCCTGTGCATTTGTATACAGGTATGTGCATATAAAAAGATAAAGTTTTGTCCTATATTTAAAAAAAGAGTCCCCTTAGAGGAATAGTTTAATTTCTGAGGTGAGCTTTTAAAATAAGGATCTGGAGTATTTTACTTTAATCGGATTATTGAGACTCACTGGATATGAGAAAAGATTAAGATCTGGATTCGCTCACCCACCAGTATAGCTCACTGTAGAGTACCCGCTTCCCCTAGAACTAGGCAAGGAAAAAAAAAGAACTAGGCAAGGAATTAGAGTGTGAGCAGTAAATGGGCAGATGATCAGGACTGCCTCTACTTTTGATATGTCAGAAGAATGTGCAAATCAGATTGATAAAGACTATATGCTGGACAAACTGTCAGTCTAGTGACAGTGGGGTGGGAAGTGTTGACTTGTTTTGAGTTATCCAGCCCTATTTTGGCTGATGGTTTTGCTGGGGCTTTTTTGTTTTTGTTTTTAACTTTTCTTATTACAAGCTTCTCTCTCTTTCTTGCAACACTAGTGTCTCCAAATCTCAGCAGCTACCTTTGGCATCTCATGTAGGTTAGGGAAAGCTAAAGTACCCTTATGGATTTCAGGTCTTTCTGGCTGTATATGAGTAAGTTGTGAGGTAATAAGGGGAGAGAATGGAATGAACACTATTAGGAGGCAATACATGACACAACAAAAGCTGAAACTAAGATCATAGCATTGCAATTACAGAGACACAGAAGGAGATGAAAATGAAAGAACTCACAGAACTCAGTGACTGATTTAGTGGGCAAAAAAGAAGGTGAAATTTAAAAATAACTAAAATTACCAGATTAGAAGAGATCAGAAAGTTTGACAGAACACGAGGCTGTGCATGGTATGGACAAATGGAGACTTTTGCACAGATGGTGTGAGAAACTGGCACACCATCTTTGGAAGCAGTTTGCCTTTGTGTGTGTGTGTGTGTGTGTGTGTGTGTGTGTGTTAGTTGCTCAGTGGTGTCTCTTTGCAACTCCATACCCCATTAACTGTAGCCTGTGAGGCCCCTCTGTCCATGGAATTCTCCAGGCAAGAATACTGGAATAGGTTGCCATTCCCTTCTTCAGGGGATCTTCCCAACCCAGGGGTCAAACCCAGGTCTTTCACATTGCAGGCAGATTCTTGAGCAACCAGGGAAGCCCAATTTGGCCATGTGTGTGAGTGTGTTAGTCACTCACTCATGTCCTATTGTTTGTAACCCCTTGGACTGTAGCCCACCAGGCTCCTCTGTCCATGGGATTCTCCAAGCAAGAGTACTGGAGTGGGTTGCCTTTTACTTCTCCAGGGGATCTTTACAACTCAAGGATTGAACACATAAATGTATCAAAATGAAAATATCATGTATACTTTGACTAAAAAATTTATTGATAATATTTAGAGCTGTGTACAAGCATATGTACTTTATACAGGCTTATTTGTAATGGCAAGAGTGAAAACAGTATACCTACCTATCAAAAGGTCACTGGTTAAAAAAAAAAATCACATATTTAAGTTCTATGAAGCCATTAAAAAATGAAAAAAATAGTCTATATGTTATGTGTTGAGGTCAAATAGGTTTCAGAATCTGCTTATTAAGTGAGGAAAGCTTGGCACACACTTGTTCATGTTATTCCATTTATGTAAAATGGAATGTGGATAAAACATGAATAAAATGCTTGAACATGCATAGAATTTTTCTAAAGTATACTTCAAAAACTGCTAGCTGTGATAGCCTCTAGGAGGACCCTGAGAATCTTTGGTAGAAAGGATACAACTTCCAATGAGCATACTCTGTTATATTCTGAGTATTTTAGGATATGTGTGCATTACTTTTCAAACAAAGTTAAATCTATTTCATTAAAAAATGTTTAGAGTTTCAGTCTAGGCAGTAGGAAGAATGGGAATATCTTTAATAGAAACACACAAAAATAGGAGGAAGCAAATCTTGTCTGGGTGATGTTTTAAAATGGCACAGGCTGTTTCAGAATTTCCACCTACTTATACCACAGTTCCCAAGGAATGTGACTGCTTTACCCATCCATAGCCAAGGATTTGTGCGCTTGACCCAAGTTAACCAACCCATGTTGACTGGCCAGCAGCCTTGACCTGATGTAGGAATGTGATCTGGGAGTGTCAGTTCTCACTGTTAAGAACTGGAACTTAAAACCTAGAGAGAGTAAGTCATTAAGCTCAAGGGCAGAAGCTGAATGCCCTGGGGTAGAATTAGGGATTTGACAAGCTGAAGCCCTGTGAGAAAAGTAGGAAGTATGGAGAAGTATGGAGAATCCGGTTAGTCAAGAAAGGAGCATTAAGTAAGCATACAGAAATAGGTACATGCATGTGGCCATGGGAGAGATGGGGAGAATCTGTGGGGCAACTTAATTTCCTTGTAACTTTCTAAGATAGGTTCTGTTAAAATTTATTCCAGTGGTCAATTCTGCTTTTCCTGAAATACATTAGGGCAGTAATAAAGATCATAGGCTCTGAAATGAGAGAGGTGAAGATTCAAAAACCCATTCCATTTCTTAACTCAGGGCAAATCACTTATCCTTGATTTTAAGCCTTAGTTTCATCTTCTAGAAATGCTAGCTGATGCTGTCTTAACACGATGTGTTTCAGAATTAATGTACTACACCTTATACTTACTTATAGGAAACACAAAGTAAGAACTGGTTAAACAAGGGAACAACAGGTGAGATGGTTGGATGGCATCACCCACTGGATGGACATGAGTTTGAGTAAGCTCTGGGAGTTGGGGATGAACAGGGAAGCCTGGTTGTGCTGCAGTCCATGGATCACAAAGAGTTTGAGCGACTGAACTGAACTGAAAGACAGAATTAATGATTTCCAGATCTTTACTTTTTTGCCCCAACCTCTCTTCTTTGGCTCGTTCCCTCCTCAATAGTAACCTTCACTTTGGGTAAATGTGTGAGGAGTGAGAAGAAAGCCAAATAATGTTTTAAAAGATCTCCCTTACTACTTCCTTACTACTTTTGTGAAGATTTTAGTGGGAGTTTAAAACTAATAATCTGAAAGAGAGTTCAGGATTATAGATCTATTTCATATTCATAGTATTCCTTGCTAGCTCAGGTAGAAGTAATAACGCTTTATAGAAATAAAATAATAATAAAGTAATAATGCTATATAGAAATTTAAACTTGTAGTATTGTTACATCTATTCTCATAAAAACTGTCCTTGTTATAGCTTTCATAGTTGTAGCTCTATGTGAGTTCTGTTTTTTTTCTATTACCTGGAAAGTTACTTGGAATCTTTGATTCATTAATAGATGAAAAACTAAATAAAACATGGGAGTGAACCTGAGTAGCTCATGTGAAAAACAAATGTCAGGTTGCATGACCAGAAGCCACAGGTCCTGAGTTTCCAGCTTGTTGCATAAACCACTGAGTCACAGAGCTTTTATACCTGGTATAAGTGAAACTACAGATAAAGAATCAAACCCATTCCTAAGAGTCTCCTAAAGCAGCGCTTCTAATATTAACCTGTCATTTCATGCTCCAGTCCTCAGTCTTCTCCCTACTCTCAAACTTAAGGACTGATAGCTGATAACTTATGGGAGCATGGATAAGAAAGGAGAGAGTGAAATTCTTCTCTACTTTATTTCCGGTATTCTTTACTCCCCCATTCCTAGACCTAGTTATAGCAACAAAGCTCTTTACATCTTTTTTTTTGCTTTTTTGATTGAACTGGGTCTTCATTGCTGCATGCAGTCTTTCTCTAGTTGTGGCAAGCAAGAGCTACTCTCTAGTTGAGGTGTGTGAATTTCTCATTGTGGTGGCTTCTCTTGTTGCAGAGCATGGCCTCGAGGTGCACTTCGGTTGTCGTGGCACACGGTTTAGTTGCTCTGCAGCATGTGGGATATTCCCAGACCAGGGATCAAACCCGTGTTCCCTGCATCAGTGAGCAGATTCTTAACCACTGGACCACCAGGGAAGTCCTATGTTCACCATTATTTAACATGTGAGTTTATTACTGAAATAAGAAATCCAGTTTATAGGGAACTGGATGCAAAAGGAGCATATCTTCTTTAGTCTATAGTAGAATAAGACTTTTAGAAGAAAGGCATATAAAAATGGAAAGAAGTTTGGAAAGGATGAAATTTTTAAATAAAATACATTTCTAAAGTTATATGTCAAAAGGTTGTTTATTTTTTTTTAATACTTACTCCTTGTTTATTCTCATAACTCTGCCCTAAAGTAAGCAAGCTGGATAATATCATCTCCCTCCTTATTTATACATTAGAATACTAGTAAGGATATTAATGCCTAAGCTTAAAGAAATGAAATGATTTGCCCAAAATTATATAGATGGCAGAAATGAAATCAAAACCCAGCTGATTCTCAACTCTCTTGAAGCTTCAGTGTTCCGCAACAAAGGCTGAATAGGATAACAATAAATGCTAACTACAGTAGAATACTGTAATTAAATCCACTCTCTTCTCTAAATTTTCTCTCATATTTCTCATGCTATTTCATTTAACATTCAAAGAAAAGTTAAAATTTTATAAATAACTTCAAAGTCAAGTACTACCTGAGCATCTAGTTAGTGATCCTTTAATGTGATGACTTTTAGTTCCTGTATTCAGGAATGGGTTGTTAACAAGGACTCTAACATGTGACTGCACCATATATAAAATCCATCCAGTATATTGATTGGACTCAGGTTCAACTATCAGCAAAAAGCCAAAAAACAAAAAAGCAAAAAAAATCCCTTTTATTCAGTGACTGCTATTATTTTAAATTAAAGGTAAATTGCGGACAGAAACACAGAAATACTGTATTATTCCACTTATATATTTAATCTAAAACAAACTCAGAAAAAGAGATCATACTTGTGGTTACCAGAGGCAGAGGTATGGGGAGGGGAGACTAGAGGAAAGTATTCAAACTGTACAAACTTCCAGTTATAAATAAGTACTAGAGATATGATATGCAATATGATGACTATAGTTAACACTTTGGTGATATACAGGAAAATTGTAGAAAGAAGAGTAGATCCTAAGAGTTCTCATCACAAGGAGAAAAACTATTTTCTTCTTTCTATTGTATTTATGAGATGATGGATGTTAGCTAAACCTTGTGGTAATCATTGCACTATATATATACATCTGACTGTCATGCTATATACCTTAAATTGACACAGTGATTCATGTCAACTATTTCTCAATAAAACTAGAAAAAATAAATAGTGATTCCGGTTATATGAGGTATCTAAAATTGTCAAACTCATAGAAACATAAACTATAATGGTGGTTACTCGGGTCTAGGAGTAGGGGGAAGGGCAGTTATTTATTGGGTTTAAGTTTTGATTTGCAATTTTTTTTTAACAACAATGTAAATATACCTAATATCACTGAACTGTACACTTTAAAGTGTTTTACTGTCTCCTGGAGGGAAGAGACACTTAATATATACTTAGTACCCTGATTTTTATGTCTGTTGCACCAGCTGAGTGGCTGCTGTCTAGGATGTGTCTTCATTGCCTGGCTTTGATAGCCAGGAAGCTTCCATTTCTGGGTCCCATGGCACTGTGGCAATTCTTTGGCAAGTTATACCCACAAGGCACTGTACAGACAGTAGACTGAGGCACACCCCCCAGCATTTCTGTGAAGGAGGCCTCTTTGTTTATTTTGGATTTTCAGTCTGAGGAGCAGTCTTCAGATTTGGCCACACTTTGTGGCATGTAGATCTGCTCTCAAGGAACATAGGCCTTGCCTTCCCATGCCATCTGGGCTGTTTCCCTCTGCCTTGCTTCAGTTAATCAGTATCATCCAGGAAAGACTTCATACACTTATCTGGAGCCCTGATATTTGCAAGTGCCACCTAGGGACCCCTCCAGATCAGCTGGTTATGGTGGCCAGTGGGGCTTACACTTGTGGTCCTACAGGATTGTATACATTTGCATACATTTAAAAACTGATACTTGAATGTCTGACTTCCAAACAGCCTGAATCTAGGTGCTGAGATCTTCCACTTTGGGATACTGGCAGATCTTGTCACATACTTAACAACTGGGAGCTATTAGAAATATAAGAAGTCTGCTTGGTCAAGCACAAATATTTGAGAGATAGGCAAGAGGAAATGAAACAGCAAATTTCATCTCCTACTTGAGGCCACATCTTCAAGACTGGGAGAGATGGTTTCATCTGCTTTTAGAAACCAACACACAGAGTCACACAAAATGAAGAAACAGAGGAATATGTTCCAAATGAAAGAAAAGATGAACCGTCAGGAAAACAAAACATTAATGAAGTGGAGATAAGTAGTTTTTATGATAAAGAGTTAAAATTAATGGTCATAAAGGTGCTCACTGATCTGGGGAGAACACAGTGAAAATGTCAACAAAGAGATGGCAAATGTAAGAAAGTACCCAAAAAGGTCACAGAGCAAAGAATCCAATGACTGAGCTGAAAAATACACTAGCTGGGTTTAAGAGCAGACTAGATGAAGCAGGAAAAAAGATCAGTTAACTCAAAGATAGAGCAGTGAAACTCACCCAATCAGAGAAGCACAGTGAATATAGCTTAAGGGACTAATGGTACGTCAAACAGACTGACATTTGTATCATTGAGCTCCCAAAGGAGAAGAGAGAAAGGGGCAGAAATCTTATTTGAAGAAATAATGGCTAAATACTTCTCTAACCTGAGGAAGGAAACAGACATTTAGATCCAGAAATCCCAGAGTTCCAAAGGAGGGAAAATCAAGAGACCCACATACCAAGACATGCTATACTTTAAATGTCAAAAATAAAGGTAAGAGTATCTTAAAAGTAGCAAGAGAAAACTAACCTGCTACACACAAGGAAACCGCCATAAGACTTACCAGAGTTTTCAACAAAAACTTTGCAGGCCATAAAAGAATAGCACAATATATTCAAAGTGCTGAAAGAAAACCACTTCTAACCAAGAATACTATACATGGCAGCAGAACTCACTCGGAAGTGAAGGAGAGAGAAGGCGTTTTCCAGATGTGCAAAAGCTAGAGTTCATCACCATTAAACTGGTCTTAAAATAAATGCCAGTGGAAATTCTTTGAGCTAAAAAGAAAGGGTGCTAATTAATAACAAGAACACATGAAAATAAATCTCACTGGAAAGGCAAATATATAGTAAAGATAGTGAATTAATCACTTATAAAACTAGTGTGAAGGTTAAAAGACAAAAGTAGTAAAAAAAATTAGTTATAAGGGATACACAAGAGAAAAAGATGTAAAATAGGACGTCAAAAACATTAAAATGTGGTGGGAGAAGTAGTAGCAACAAGCTTTACAGTTGGATCAAACTTAAGTTATTTTTACTTGGAATGTTATAGATACAAGTTGTTATGTATAAGCTTCATGGTAACCACAAAGCAAAAATCTTTAGTAAATACACAAAAGATAAACAGAAATGAATATAAACATACCATAAAAGAAATTTAACCACAGTCAAAGAGCAGAAGAAGAATAGATGCACAGAAAGGAACTACAAAAACAGTCAGAAAATAATTTGCAAAATGGCACTAAGCACATACCTTTCAATAATTACTTTGAAAATGAACTAAATACTCCAATCAAAAGACCAAATGGCTGAATGGATTTCTTTTTTTAAGATCCATCTATATACTCTACAAAAGACTCACTTTAAATGTTGAGAATCACGCAGACTGAAAATGAAGGTATATTTTCCATGCAAATGAAAACCAAAAGTAAGGTGAAATAACTATGCTTATATCAGACAACATAGAATTTAAAACAAAGAATGTGATAAGAGACAAAGAAATACATTGCACAATGATAAGGGTCAATCCAACAGAAAGATAAAACATTTTATAAATATTTACGCACCAAGCATAGGTCACCTAAATTTTGGAAGCAACTATTAGCATAGCTAAAGGGAGAAATATATAGTACAATAATAGTAGGGGACTTTAGTATCCCACTTCATCAATGGATAAATCTTTCAGACAAAACATCAATAAATAAACACATTGGCCTTGAACAGCATATTAGACCAGATAGACTTAACAGGTGTTTACATATGATCTGTATTCCCTCCAAAAGCAACAGAATACATTCTTCTCAAGTGCACATGGAATACTTTCTAATATAGATCTAATGTTAGGGTGCAAAACAAATCTTGATATATTTAAGAGGATTGAAATCATATCTAGCATTTTCTCCAACCACAAGGATATGAAAGTGAAAGTGTTAGTTGCTCAGTCATATCCAACTCTTTGTAACCTCGTGGACTATAGCCCACCAGGCTCCTCTGTCCGTGGGATTTCCTAGGCAAGTATACTGAAGTGGGTTCCCATTCCCTTCTCCAAGGGATCTCAAACCTGGGTCTTCTGCATTGTATGCAATTCTTTACCATTTGAGCAACCAGGGAAGCCCTTGAAACTAGAATAAATAACATGAAGAAAACTGGAAGATTTGCAAAAATGTAGAGGTTAAACAACATGCTACTGAACAACCAATGGGGCAAAGAAGAAATAAAAAAAATACATAAAAATATAGCTTGAGACAAATGAAAATGGAAAAGGAATACACCAAAATTTATAGGATGCAGCAAGAGTAGTTCTAAGACAAGCAGTTCAAAGCAATAAATGCCTTTCTCAAGAATTAAGAAAAGTCTGAAACAACCTACCTTTATTGTTTTCTTTTTCATTATGGTTTATTATAGCATATTCAGTATAGCTCCCAGTGCTATACAATAGGACCTTATTATTCATCCATTCTATATGTAATAGTTTCCATCTGCTAATCCCAAACTCCCAGTCCATACCTACACCACTCCCCCATCCCATTGGCAACCACAAATTTGTTCTTTATATCTTTGAGCCTCTTTCTGTTTCATAGTGAAAGGGAAAGTCAGTCATGTCTGACTCTTTGCGACCTCACGGCGATACAGTCCTGGAATTCTGCAGGCCAGTATACTGGAGTGGATAGCCTTTTCCTCCTCTAGAGGATCCTCCCAACCCAGGGACTGAACCCAGGTCTCCTGCATTGCAGGCAGATTCTCTACCAGTTGAGCCACAAGAGAAGCCCAAGATTAATGGAGTGGGTAGCCCATTCCTTCTCCAGGAAATCTTCTTACCCAGGAATTGAACCAGGGACTCCTGCATTGCAGGTGGATTCTTTACCAACTGAGCTTTGAAGGAAGCCCTGCCCTTCTGAAATCTAAAATATGACGCAAATGAATCTGTGTCATATTTTAGATTTCAGATATAAGTAATATGGTAATTGTCAAACAACGTAATCTACCCTTCAGAGTAGAAGGTAGTAGAGGAAGGTAGTAGAAGGAAGGAAATACAATTAGAACAGGAGTAAATTAAAATGAGACTAAAAAGACAATAGAGGGAGATGGGAGGGAGGTTCAAAAGGAAAGGGATGTATGTATGAGATTTGAGAGAAAACAACAAAATTATGTAGCATGATTCTCCTTCAAGAAATAAATTTAAAAAAAAACAATAGAAAAGATCAATGAAATGAAGCACTGGTTATTTGAAAAGATAAACAAAATTTGAGAAGTCCTTCAGCTCAGTTCAGTTCAGTCGCTCAATCGTGTCCGACTCTTTGCGACCCCATGAATCGCAGCACGGCAGGCCTCCCTGTCCATCACCAACTCCCGGAGTTCACTCAGACTCACGTCCATCGAGTCCGTGATGCCATCCAGCCATCTCATCCTCTGTCGTCCCCCCCTTCTCCTCCTGCCCCCAATCCCTCCCAGCATCAGAGTCTTTTCCAATGAGAAGTCCTTAGAGACGTACAAAGGAAAAAAGGACTCAAAATCAGAAATGAAAGAGGAGGTAATACGATCAATGCAACAGAAACAGAGTGGATCATCAGTTCAGTTCAGTTCAGTCGTGTCCAACTCTTTGGAACATCATGGACTGCAGCACGACAGGCCTCCCTGTCCATCACCAACTACCAGAGTTTACCCAAACTCATATCCATCGAGTCGGTGATGCCATCCAACCATCTCATCCTCTGTCGTCCCCCTCTCCTCCCACCTCAATCTTTCCCAGCATCAGGGTCTTTTCCAAATGAGTCTGCTCTTCACATCAGGCGGCCAAAGTATTGGAGTTTCAGCTTCAACATCAGTCCTTCCAATGAACACTCAGGACTGATCCCTTTAGGATGGATTGGTTGGATCTCCTTGCAGACCAAGGGACTCTCAAGAGTCTTCTCCAACACTGCAGTTCAAAAACATCAATTCTTCAGCACTCAGCTTTCTGTATAGTCCAACTCTCACATCCATACTTGACTACTGGAAAAACCATAGCTTTGACTCTGCTTTTTAATATCCTGTCTAGGTTGGTCATAGCTTTCCTTCCAAGGAGCAAGCATCTTTTAATTTCATGGCTGCAGTCACCATCTGCAGTGATTTTGGAGCCCCCCAAAATGAAGTCTCTTACTGTTTCCATTGTTTCCCCATCTATTTGCCATGAAGTGATGGGACCAAATGCCATGATCTTTGTTTTCTGAATGTTGAGCTTTGAGCCAACTTTTTCACTCTCCCTTTTCACTTTCATCAAGAGGCTCTTTAGTTCTTCACTTTCTGCCATAAGGGTGGTGTCATCTGCATATCTGAGGTTATTGATATTTCTCCCAGCAATCTTGATTCCAGCTTGGCTTCATCCAGCCCAGCATTACCAATGATGTACTCTGCATATAAGTTAAATAAGCAGGGTGATAATATACAGCCTTGACTGGGCTGTTTCTACCTTTGACCTTTGTGAGTGGTGCTGCTGTGAACATGTGTGTACATGTATGTAGAGCAATATTGCTAGGTCATATGGTACTTCTGTGTTAAACTTTCAGAGGAACCACTAACCTATTTTCTACAGTGGCTGCACCATTTTATATTCTCACCAGAAATGTACAAGGGTTCCAATTTCTCCATATCCTTGCCAACACTTGCTATTTCCCTTAAGAAAATTTTTTTCTTTTGCTAATTTCTAGCCATCTTAGTGGGTTTGAAGTGGTACCTTGTGGTTTTGATTTGCATTTTCCAAAGATCATCGATGTTGAGCATCTTTTCTTATGCTTTTTGACTATTCATATCTCTTCTTTGAAAACATGTTTGTTCATGTCTTTTGCTCACTTTTTAGTTATATTCTTTGTCTTTTTACTGGTGAGTGATAGCAGTTCTTTCTGTCTTATAGTTCAGTTCAGTTCAGTTGCTCAGTCGTGTCCGACTCTTTGCGACCCCATGAATCACAGCACGCCAGGCCTCCCTGTCCATCACCAACTCCCGGAGTTCACTCAGACTCACGTCCATTGAGTCAGTGATGCCATCCAGCCATCTCATCCTCTGTCGTCCCCTTCTCCTCCTGCCCCCGATCCCTCCCAGCATCAGAGTCTTTTCCAATGAGTCAACTCTTCACATGAGGTCAGCTTTAGCATCATTCCTTCCAAAGAAACCCCAGGGTTGATCTCCTTCAGAATGGACTGGTTGGATCTCCTTGCAGTCCAAGGGACTCTCAAGAGTCTTCTCCAACACCACAGTTCAAAAGCATCAATTCTTCGGCTCTCAGCCTTCTTCACAGTCCAACTCTCACATCCATACATGACCACAGGAAAGACCATAGCCTTGACTAGATGGACCTTAGTCGGCAAAGTCATGTCTCTGCTTTTGAATATACTATCTAGGTTGGTCATAACTTTTCTTCCAAGGAGTAAGCGTCTTTTAATTTCATGGCTGCAGTCACCATCTGCAGTGATTTTGGAGCCCAAAACAATAAAGTGTGCCACTGTTTCCACTGTTTCCCCATCTATTTCCCATGAAGTGATGGGACCGGATGCCATGATCTTCATTTCCTGAATGTTGAGCTTTAGGCCACCTTTTTCACTCTCCTCTTTCACTTTCATCAAGAGGCTTTTTAGTTCCTCTTCACTTTCTTCCATAAGGGTGGTGTCATCTGCATATCTGAGGTGATTGATATTTCTCCCGGCAATCTTGATTCCAGCTTGTGTTTCCTCCAGTCCAGTGTTTCTCATGATGTACTCTGCATAGAAGTTAAATAAGCAGGATAACAATATACAGCCTTGACATACTCCTTTTCCTATTTGGAACCAGTTTGTTGTTCCATGTCCAGTTCTAACTGTCTTATAGTTACTAGACCCCTATCAGATATATATGAGTTGCAGATATTTTTTCCCATCCTGTGGGTTGTCTTTTCCCTTGGGTTTTAAAACACTGCTCTCTGCTATTTTCATCCTATCTCTTTTTAAAACAATGAATTTATTCAGTAGGATAATTTTGAATACCTAATATATTGTTAGTCACTGTTTTAGGTACTAGCAGTAAAAATACGATCGTTTACTCTCTTTACACACTTTTTTATTTTTTTCACTGTCTGTTGTTTTTGTCTTAGTGCCTTAGTGTGAGCATTTTCTGGAATTATGTTGCCTTCTTTGTGGAGGCTTCTTTCCCCTTTTTTTGTCCCAGATAAAGTGTATTTAACCTTCAGGGCCCAATCTAAACATCAGTCCTCTGGGAAGATTCTGTGATTTCACCAGGAACAATCAATCACTCTCTCTTTGCTCCTATAGCACTTTATACATTTAAAACAATATTCTAGTCTTTACATTGTTTCATAACTGTTTATATCTCTGGGATGTGAGCCCTTTAACATAGAGATCTTATCCTCATAATTAATAAATTTCTCCCAAGCTCCAGTAGAAGTCGGACACATAGAGATTATTTAACAAATATTGACTAAATTATCAGACCCTGATTTTTTTAAACTTTTCATTATGAAAAATTTTAAATTTATTCAAAAATAAAGACAACAGTGAGCTGAATCACTGTTACTTATCTGTCAGCTTTGACAGTTATCAGCCTGTGGCCAGTCTCATCTCATCTACTTCCCTTCCATTCTCTCTCTCCAGTGAATTATTCTGAAGCAAACCTCAGAAATCATTTCAGTCAAAAATGCTTTTCTGATATTTTTAAAGGAAATGTTTAAATATTAAATATAAAACTTTAGTGTACATGGAGTCAGCTAACTAGAACCCTCAATTAACTGTCCCCCAATTTTAACAGAACAAGACAAATAAGAAATTATCTGTAATCTCAAAGCTTATATAATTTGATTAAGTAGGTTCTAATCTTATAACAAATCCAGCATAACCTTCTAAATTTCTATACTTAGAAAAACTCTCAGATTTCACTAAGCTTAACTGTATTGCAAGACCTAAATTATCATAGAAATAGCCAAAGTAAAGTATTTCACTTAGGCAAGAAATATACTTTTTTATGGTAAAGTTAAAAAATTTCTTTTGTTAAATCTCATTTCATTAGAAACATGTTTCATTACATTTAGATATAAAATGATAAAGCTGGAGGCACAAATTTTTTTTAAAATTACATTGCATAATGAAGTGTGGAGTGTTATATGAGTATGGTTAAGAAATACTACCCTTTACTTCTTTTAATCTAAGGAACATTTTTTGAACTCTATTTCCTGCATTACCTTTGGGGGTCTGTTGGAAACTTGTGAAGGTTTTTTCTGATACATCTAATGATTTAACACTTTGCTAAGCTACTATCCTCTCTTGCCTGCCTTTTATGATAGTCTTCTAATTGGTCTTTCTGTATCAGCCCTTGCCTGTCTGCCTCAAAAGTCAGAACAGTCCTTTATAAAATATGTCAGATTCCATCACTGCTCAGCTCAAAACCTCCTAGTTACTTCCCATCCCACTAAGAGATAGCATGCTGTATTCTCAGTGTATGTGGTATTGCTCAGTAGGGTGTGTTTTGGAAATTTGTGTAAACCTTTCAGGATGTACCTTGATTGAGTGGGATTTAGTATGTTTCTGCCTGCTAGTCCATCCTACAGCTTCCCTTAAACAATCATTTCTCATACTGTATGATTTTTAAATCAATTTTAGAGGTAAAATTTATATAAAATAAGATGGGCCATTTTAACTGTGCAGTTTGATCAGTTTTGACACATGTCTACACCCTTGTAACCACCACAACAGTCAAAGTATAAAGCATTCTCATCATCGCAAAAAGTCCCCTTGTGTGTCTTCTGCATGACTTTTGGATGTCCTTTGGACATTCTGGAAGGTGAAAAACCTGTTTATAATGATCTGAACCTAGACCTAACTCCATTTATATAAATATACAAAGTGTTTTTGCATGGTTTTAAGGTACATTTGATTTTCCAGAAATGCAACCATCATATAATTTGAGGGAAGATGACACTCTATAGAGTGTTCAGAACTTTACCAGAGGTTTGTCATTTAGAAAGGCATTTTAAAGACTGAATCAGCATCACCATCGGTGACTTTTGAGGCTTAAAGGAAACACATCTTTATCATTCTGCATTTGTGCCTGTCACATTTACAGTGGCTAGAAAGGTGACATTTTTATCTTTTACAGTGTTTATGTCTAAACATTTACCTATTGAAATAGATTAATTTTGTTATAACTTACTTCCATTTATTTCTCATTTGTATTACAGGTTCAGTATTGTATTTGTTCTTTTGAAGTTAGGTGTGTAGGTAAGTTGTATCACCAGTGAGGTTAATTTCAGGATATAAGGGAAGAATATAAAACGTTTGTTATAAAAAGAGAGCACTGGACCTTCAGATTAGAGGACTGTCCTATAAATTCCAATCCTGCCTCTTTCCTCCCCTGGATTACCTCTCTCTTTGAATCTGCTATTCTCCTCCCTGCCCTTTGGCTCTAGCTACACTGGCCACTGACTTCTTTGCTGCCCCATGAGATTTCCAGGCACGTCTGGACCTGTGTCCTCCTTTGCTGTGCTTCCTCTGCTGGAAAGCCTTGCTGCCACATGTCCATATGGCCCTCTCCCTCCCTTTCTTCAGCTCTTTACTTAAATATCACTTTCTCAGTGAGCCTTTCCCTGGCCGCCGTATTTTAAATTGCATCTCTACCACTCAGCACTCCTCATGACTCTTCCCCGATTTATTTCTCTTACAGACTTGTTACTTTCTAGACAGACTTTGTATTTTGCTCTTTTTAATTTTTTTTGGTTAACTGTTGACCTGCCCTATGCCCTCCCCCTCCCCCCCGCCCCCCAAAACACACTCTAAAATCTAAATTTGATGAGGCCAGCTGCACGACATGGATTGGTGCAAAGTGGAAAAAAAAAAATCACCCAGTTCCCCAGCCAATTGAAATTTGTTTTTGATATGCTACAAAGTCAGCCCTGGGCTCCCTTTATCTTCCAACCTGGTGTAAAATTGTACTGGCTTCCCCAACCTTTAGTCTTATTTATAAAGGCAGCAGTATCCCTAAAGTTTAGAACAGTACCCAGTTCACAGTAGGCACTCAATAAATATTTATTGAATGAATGACTGTCTTTAGAATTCCAAGAGAGGTGTTTTTGTGTGATTTTATCTAAAAATTTGGAGCCTTAAATACCTTTAGTTTTATATTAATATGGCTTTCTAGAGAATAATGCAAAGTATATTACCTGCAGATGTGCTATTTGCATTCTCTTTATGTTGTAAAAGTTGGTTGATTCATAATTCATTCTCTAAAGGTCCTATTGTATTTTTTCCTTCATTAAGAAGATTGATAGCTACAACCTAGTGTTATTTATAAACTATATCCATAAGGCACATTGATGTGTGTCCTACATATGGTATAATTAATCTGAATCATAAATTACTTACCAATCATTTGCCTCCAGGTGTCAGAGGCAATATATGGTATCTTTCTTAAGAATAATACTGGAGAAACATTGTTAATACAAATATACCTCATTGATTTGAGCTCCTACTATTTTAGAAATTGAATTAATTTTCTTGAACTGAGCTAAAAATTTTAACCCTTGAATAATCTCCAGATAAAAGCAAATCAGTGGTTTAAAGAGAATTATAGATGGATGATCAACCTGTTTAAGAGAACAGCCTACCTATAGATAATCATTTGATGTAATCATGTGTTTATTCATTCAGGCCAGTATTTATTAAGCAGCTGTATGCAGCAAGCATGGGTCTGGAAATATAAGGGCAAATGAGGCAGACTCCCAGTCTAATACAAGCAAGTATTGACACAAATATAGACACAATAAAATGTCATGGTCATCAATATAGCAGTCTTACAGGGGACATAAAAGGAATAGATGTGGGCCTGCAATGGTCATATATGCCTGCAGAATTGAGAATTAGATTGTAAAGTCTTCAAAAAGAAGTTAATGGTTGAACGGAATCTCTGGAGTTACAAATGTGGTTGTGTGGGTTGAATGATGAGATGAAAATATTGTAGGCATAAAGAGCAGCAGGATCTGGAGGACAGAAATAATCCACCTGGTTAGCAGAACCGTTTGAAAGTATTGGAGTATAGACTACCCTGGGAGCGAAATGAGTGGTGGGTAGAGATCAGGAATGAATGGCCTGGTACCATGTACTAGAGGAATTTGAGCTTTATCATTGCATCACTTTACTTCACTGGAGTTTGGGAATTCATTAGACAGATGGAATGGGAGGTATTTCAACTGTTAACAGCAGTCCAGATGAGCATTGTTTGAGATCCCACAGTAAGAATACAGCAGTTGAGATGAAGAAGAGGGAAACGGATTGGAGAAATGCTAGAATCTGTAGGACTGGCTGATGGTCTTGGTAGAGGTATGGAGAGGAGAAAGAACTTAGCACAAGTCATAATCTCAGATGCCTCAAGGGCCAAACAGTTGACAAAAATGAGTCAAAGAAACCTCAGCACCCATTGTGGCTGTTATAAATACTAGCTGAAATGAGAGCTTGCTGCTAAGTCACTTCAGTCGTGTCCGACTCTGTGCGACCCCATAGACAGCAGCCCACCAGGCTCTGCCATCCCTGGGATTCCCCAGGCAAGAACACTGGAGTGGGTTGCCATTTCCTTCTCCAGTGCATGAAAGTGAAAAGTGAAAGTGAAGTTGCTCAGTTGTGTCCGACCCTCAGTGACCCCATGGACTGCAGCCTTCCAGTCTCCTCCGTCCATGGGATTTTCCAGGCAAGAGTACTGGAGTAGGGTGTCATTGCCTTCTCCGGAAATGAGAGCGAGCTTACCTGAGTCTAAATGGGACATCTACTCTTCAGTTTTAGCCCATTGTTCTGTGTACGTGGAGCCTGATGTTGCATCTTCTGATTTTTAAAGAGAATCCTAAATATTTTATTTTTCTGTGACATCTCCCAAATCTTAAGTGTTGGTTCAAAGTTGTGTTGTTTTTTTTTTAAGTTAAAATAAACAACTTCAGTAAATAAGCAGCTAGGTTGCAGCCTCTGTCCTAAGATGATGCCTTTTTTTTTTTTTTAATGATTAGAAGTACGATGCTATTCACTAAGATAAGAAGTAGAGGGAGAGAAGCGGATTAAGGAGATGATATGGAGAAGACTAATGAGATTTTGAACATGTTGAGTTTGAGGTACATCAATTAACAGCAAGCTACAAATGCAGGTCTGGAACACAAGTAAAAAGTCCAAACTGGAAAATAAAGACCTGGGAGTTATTAGTAAATGAATGGGAGGTGAAATTATTAGCCAGTTTACTTTAAACAACATTTCAAGAAACCTTTGTTTTCCTGTTCTTGCTCAATTTCCTGTTCTTGGCAACAATTGTTAGGGATACCTCTCCTGGCCCATTTAGGAACCCTCCATAGTACCTGACACAGTCAAGGGCTTCAGAAAAATTCACTTTCTGACAAAAACAAGGATTTTTCTTGAGGATAGTTTCTGTAACACTACCCTTATTCATATGTCTGTTTGCCTTTTGTGTTTCTAAGCAAGATCCTTCTGTCATTGATGGAACCAGAACTGACTTGTGGTAGTCTCTCTGAAGGCAAAAGTCAAACATCTCCAAATGCCACTGTTTTTTTTTTTTTTTTTTAATATTACAGATCATAAGACCTTAGAAAATAGAGATTCTTCTTTCTTTCATAGTTCCTCATTAGCAGCTAGTTTTCTTCTGTGAATACTTAGAAATAAGAATCGAGTGATATTATTCAGAGTTTGAATGCCATGTGAAGATGCTCATATTACATGTAGGATGTGAGTTGCTTGCAGCTCTATCAGCCTTCAAGTAGGTGTAACGTGTGTGCTCATTTCAGGACCTAGGCTGAAGGAGCATTGCTTTTTGGTATGGCAGGTAAAGATGGCTGGTAGAAACTCACTGTCTTTTAAAGCTTCTGCTCAGATATTATATATATCATATCTGTTCACATTCCATTGGCTAAACCTGACATCTGTTGGGGGGGGGATACATAATCCTCTTTGGGATAATCACCACGGTCTGCAGTAGTAGGCAAGTGTATTTTCTGTGCTGGGGTGTGATGAGATGATGAAAAGAAAGGAAGTACCGTAAATGAGATCTTACTCTTCTGATGGGATAGGAAAAGTGCTGTCGATACCTGTGTGGGAGAATAAAGGATTGATTTTTATTAACGTCGTGAAAGAAAGAGTTAGATTCCAGGTACTATTTAAAAAAAAGGGCCAGATTCCAGTGAGGTGAGTCTACAGTCAGATGACATGCAGGGTGCTGATGACAGCCAGCAAAGTGGAATTAAGTAAAAGCAATACTGACACTACAATTGCAGTAGTGCAATTCATTCCTGGCATTCAGTTCTCTGCTGGCCTCTCTGATTTTAGACTCTGTATTTTTATGCACTGTGATCACCTGGAGAGCCTCTGGCCCAGCTATGGGGAGCAGCTGCCATTTCTCAATCCCAACAGATATTGCCATGTGGGGACACTAAAGACACTGTGGCTACCTTCTATATTTGAAATCTCACTATTTTTCAGTGTTGGCTCAAATTTTAAAAAAACACACTGTGGGCCAAACAAAATATTTCTGTGGGTTAAATCAATCTTAGTTTGTGACTGCTTATCTAGAGGAGTGGATTGATTTCATATCCTTCAGATAATCTCCCATGAACATGCTTCTCTCAACATATGTATTTGTTCTAGTTGTTTTACAGATTGGAGGTATGATTGACTTCCTTTTGCAAGAATGGAGTTGTTTAAATGACATGTGTTACTGCAAAAAAGGGCAAAAAGGAAGAGAAGGTAATTTCATCCCTTCTCGATTTTTATGCAGTGATCAAATTATCAGCAGAATATTAATTTTAGAGGTGGCTTTTTTCCATGGTATACTTGGAACCAATCCAGGAGAGGCCTGATTTATTGCACAGAGGCTGAAAATGATCTGGTAGCAGCACCTGGAGGGTTACTTCCTTCTCATTTCTATTCTTGTATGTGTTCTTTCCACCACTGGCATTAGTGCTTGATGTTCTCCTCACACATAGCCAATTCAGAGTTCATAGATGATGGTGACTAGAAGAAGGTTTTACCCCTAATTTTATTAGAACCAGAGTAATATTGAAATGGCTGTATTTGGATGTGTAGGTGTCCAAGTTGTTTCATAGTGGCTTCCACAGCTAAGCCCTTCTGTTGCATGATTGAGGCTAATTCATGGAGAATAAATACTCTACCACAGTGATCTTCATTGGGGTCTTCTCAAGGACAAGTACAAGATTTCCATAACCTCTGGACTGACAAGATTCATATTTCAAGATGACCTCAATATTCAGCTAATCAAAGGGGATAAAAACTTTAGAAACCACACCCAGAAATATGTCAGACTTGTTTTTTTCTGACTATAAATCCAGAGAACAATTGAGATTCTTTAAATTTAAGTATAAAGCCCTATGATTTATAAAATTAAAGGAATTTTTCAGAGTATTAAGAGTGCATAGCATTGTACTGATAGTGTTGTTTAGTTGCTAAATCACGTCCAATTCTTTTGCCACCCCATGACCCCATAGCCTACCAGGCTTTTTGTCCACTGGATTTCTCAGGCAAGAATACTGGAGTAGGTTGGCATTTCCTCCAGGGCATCTTCCCAACCCAGGGATTGAACCTGCATCTCCTGCATTGTAGGTGGATTCTTTACCGCTGAGCCACTTGGGAAGCCCATACTAATAGTGTACATATTTCTCTTTGGAGCAGTTTGACATAGTTAGAGGTAACAACCACATATGCTTGCCACTACAGTATGTTAATAGATTATGTCTAAATAAACACATATTCGTAGCATTTGCCTCTTGTGATCGAGTATTGTTTAGAAAGAGATAAATTTAAGCTTTTGTATTATATACTCAAATGCATTGGCTTTAATTACACTAATGGTTTAAATTAAGAAAAAAAGTTATATTAAGTTTGACAATGTAAAGTTATTTATCTGTACTCTTTAAAACAGCAAAATTCTGTAAAGCAATTATCCTTCAATTAAAAAATAAATTAATTTAAAAAATAAAAAATATTTGAATTTGAATTAGCATGTAATACAGAGGCACTTAAAAATGGGAAAAAACAAAAGCTAGTTTATGAACGAGTTTGTGGGAGTGGAAACAATGGGTAGAGATGGTGAATAATTTACCTGAAACCTTAAAAATGACTAGATGTTAAAACTGAGTAGGAAACTTAACTCAGAATTTCTTGGTAAAAGGGGAAATGTAAGTTGCATAGTCTTACTAACCACTAAACTGAAATATATCAGTTGCTCAGAAGAAACAAATATTGCTTAACATTGAACTTAAAGGAAATTTACCTCACAGATCTTATTATGAAGGATACTGTACAAACAAAAATGTCACCAAATTGCAATTTAATGAAAGATGCCACAATATTCTTTTCATGGTCATTTCAACATAGGCTTTTGGCAGAAGTCCAGAGATACAATATTCAATAGATTTCTATGAAAGCTGAAGAAATGTACATTAATTTTGTAATTTGGGGGTGATGGTAACATGAATGAGGATAGATTAAATAATTGCTTTGCCCTTTAATGTGTCCACTTAGTGAAAAATGAAAGAAATATTGAGGACGACACATTGTAAAACAGACCTCCTGAGATCTTTTTGTTTTCATTAATTCTAAAAGTATTTATTGATGTCACAATGTATATACTTGTTCTGCATGTGACCTAAAAATGTTCACGAAGGTCATATCTTTAGATGATCCTTAAGTATTTATATATGATTTATATATCCACTTGTTCTAAGGATTTTCACCTATGCTGAGGTGAGAATATATAATTAAAAAGAAAAAAAATCAATAAAATAGTTCATGGGTCTAATTTGGACAAAATATTTTAAAGTTTTAATAAGACAAATAGTTCAAATAATGAGCAAAAGATTTTTAAAAATCCAGAAAAATTTGAGATTCTCATAAATTGTATCTGTCTCTTTGACCTGGTCATTTGTATTTCTGTTAAATAAGTGTTTCAGGTCATGTTCATATGCATTTATTTTGAGCCTTGACTTTGAGAACACAGATAGCTAATGTACGTGCCAGGTGATTTTGATCATAATGAGTGATAAAAGATGAAAGAGAAAATGTGGTAATACAAACCGTATATCAAACTCCAAAGCATAAAACTTAACAGTCTTCTCACCCCCTGCCCTTTTTTCCCAAGGGAAATTGTGTGTGACATTAGTTTGAAATGGGTGAGGAAACTCTCCAAAGGTAGCAGAAAGGATGGGATTAACTTTATTAAGGCTCTCCTATGAGAGACATTGTGAGGTTTTATGTTGTGTTTCTTTTGCAGGTATTACATGTCTTCAACTCCTGTCCATAGCATCTTGTACATGGGTTAAGTAATTTGACCAAGAAAGTGTACCGAGTGAGGATTGTAATGATGGCAGTAACACAAGGAAGCTGGTTCCACAGACAGTTAGGTAACCTGCCCAAAGTCCCACACTGAGGAGAGGGCAGAGCTGGGGTCTGACTCCATAGTACACAAGCAACAGTATCAGCCTAGAGAGACCATAGAAACAGATACTTTTAAAATGGGAAGAGACTTCATAGATCATCTAGTTATTTCATTGTCCTTTAGCACACCCATTTTACACACAAGGAAAGAGAGATACAATAACATTTATGGTCTTTCAGATGGAAATAAAGTGTGAAATTATTGAAAGTGACAGTGAAAGTTGCTCAGTCGTGTCCGACTCTTTGTGAACCACAGTCCATGGAATTCCCCAGGCCAGAATACTGGAGTGGATAGTCTATCCCTTCTCCAGCAGGTCTTCCTGACCTAGGATCGAACCAGGGTCTCCTGCATTGCAGGTGGATTAGTACCAACTGAGCCATCAGGGAAGCGTGAAATTATTGGATCAATTTAATTCTTTGCCTAGTACATAATTTATTGTTGTTGTTTTAGTTATTATCATGTCCACCTCTTTTTCAAGCTCCTGGACTGTAACCCAACTGGTTCCTCTGTCCATGGGATTTTCCAGGCCAGACTACTGGAGTGGGTTGCCGTTTCCCTCTCCAGGGGATCTTCCTGACCTGGGGTTTGAACCTGCGTCTCCTGCATTGGCAAGAGGATTCTTTACCACTGAGCCACCAGGGAAGCCATCCATATTTTAATAAGTAAATAAGAGGACAATGTGGTAATAATTATTAACTTTTTTGTGAAGAGAAAGACGTTGTTGGCAGTAAGACAAGCAGAGTGAACTGAATAAATTAAACCTAGTTGCCTGAACTTTCCTGAGGTCCCCACCGAGACCTTCCCCCACTTCTCCCACTGTTTTCCTATCAAATGCTTATAAGCTGGTTTAGGACAACATAGGAGTTTAGAAAAATCACAAGAGCATATTTTCATGTCTGAAATTCACCCAAATCAATTAGCCTGCCCTTTACCAATTCCTGAAGTTGGCAATAAGGAGTTCATGATCCGAGCCACAGTCAGCTCCTGGTCTTGTTTTTGTTGACTGTATAGAGCTTCTCCATCTTTGGCTGCAAAGAATATAATCAAGCTGATTTCGGTGTTGACCATCTGGTGATGTCCATGTGTAGAGTCTTCTCTTGTGTTGTAGGAAGAGGGTGTTTGCTATGACCAGTGCGTTCTCTTGGCAAAACTCTATTAGCCTTTGCCCTGCTTCATTCTGTATTCCAAGGCCAAATTTACCTGTTACCCCAAGTGTTTCTTGACTTCCCACTTTTGCATTCCAGTCCCCTGTAATGAAAAGGACATCCTTTTTGGGTGTTAGCTCTAAAAGGTCTTGTAGGTCTTCGTAGAACCATTCAACCCCAGCTTCTTCAGTTCAACCCCAGCTTACTAGTTGGGGCATAGACTTGGATTGTTACTGTGATATTGAATGGTTTGCCTTGGAAACGAACAGAGATCATTCTGTCGTTTTTGAGACTGCATCCAAGTACTACATTTCGGACTCTTTTGTTGACCATGATGGCTACTCCATTTCTTCCAAGGGATTCTTGCCCACAGTAGTAGATATGATGGTCATCTGAGTTAAATTCACCTATTCTAGTCCATTTTAGTTCGCTGATTCCTAGAATGTCAATGTTCACTCTTGCCATCTCCTGTTTGACTACTTCCAATTTGCCTTGATTCATGGACCTAACATTCCAGGTTCCTATGCAATATTGCTCTTTACAGCTTCAGACCTTGCTTCTATCACCAGTCACATCCACAACTGGATCTTGTATTTGCTTTGGCTCCATCCCTTCATTCTTTCTGGAGTTATTTCTCCACTGATCTCCAGTAGCATATTGGGCACCTACCGACCTGAGGAGTTCCTCTTTCAGTATCCTATCATTTTGCCTTTTCATACTGTTCATGGGGTTCTCAAGGCAAGGATACTGAAGTGTTTTGCCATTCCCTTCTCCAGTGGACCACATTCTGTCAGACCTCTCCACCATGACCCTCCCGTCTTGGGTGGCCCCATACAACATGGTTTAGTTTCATTGAGTTAGACAAGGCTCTGGTCCATGTGATTAGATTGACTAGTTTTCTGTGATTATGATTTCAGTGTGTCTGCCCTCTGATGCCCTCTCACAACATCTACCATATTTGGGGGGGGGGGCTCAAAAATCACTGCAGATGATGATTACAGCCATGAAATTAAAAGATGCTTACTCCTTGGAAGGAAAGTTAGGACCAAACTACATAGCATATTGAAAAGCAGAGACATTGCTTTGCCAACAAAGCTCCATCTAGTCAAGGCTATGGTTTTTCCAGTGGTCATGTATAGATGTGAGAGTTGGACTGTGAAGAAAGCTGAGTGCCCAAAGAATTGATGCTTTTGAACTGTGGTGTTGGAGAAGGCTCTTGAGAGTCCCTTGGACTGCAAGGAGATCCAGCCAGTCCATTCTAAAGGAGATCAGCCCTGGGTGTTCTTTGGAAGGACTGATGCTAAAGCTGAAACTCCAGTACTTTGGCCACCTCATGCGAAGAGTTGACTCATTGGAAAAGACTCTGATGCTGGGAGGGATCGGAGGCAGGAGGAGAAGGGGACGACAGAGGATGAGATGGCTGGATGGCATCATGGACTCGATGGATGTGAGTTTGAGTGAACTCCAGGAGATGGTGATGGATAGGGAGGCCTGGCATGCTGCAATTCATGGGGTCGCAAAGAGTCGGACACGACTGAGCGACTGAACTGAACAGAACTGAACTGAACTGTATTTACCAATTCCTGGCTTCCCTGGTGGCTCAGTGGTAAAAAGAATCTGCCTGTCAATGCAGAAGATATAGGAGACACAGGTTTGATTCCTGGGTCAGGAAGATCGCCTGGAGGAGGAAATAGCAACCCATTCCAGTATTCTTGCCTGAGAAATCCTGTGGACAGAGGAGCCTGGTGGGTTACAGTCCCTGGTGTCACAAAGAATAGGGCCAACTGAGGACATGCACAGCATAGTCACCAATTTCTAATTGGAAGTATTTCAGAAAATTAGGAGAGGTGGCCTATTTAAAAAAATTAGTGGTTCGGAAAACCTGAACTCTGAGGTTCTCTGGATAAAATGTTTTTGTAATGTGGTAATTGTCTGTTTTTGCTTTGGTAGAAATAACTACTTTATTCATCACATTTAATTTTTTTTTTTCTTACCAGACTCCAGCAGGTTTAATAGTGGCCCCAAAGGTATGCCCAAGTTGTAACCCCCAGAACCTACAAAGAGGACCTTATTTGCAAAAATAATCTTTGTACATGTGATTGTGCATTTTGAGATGCAATCAGTCTGGTTTAAGGTGGGCCCTTGTTTGTGCTCAGCTGCTCAGTTTTGTTAACTCTTTGCAACCCCATGGGCTGTAGCCTGCCAAGCTCCTCTGTCCATAGACTTTTCCAGGCAACAGTACTGGAGTGGGTTACCATTTCCTACTCCAACATTTAATTTTTTTAAAAAAACAACTACTCCTTTGCCTCTTATTTAGAGCTATGCTTGTCCTCCCTCAGTGTGTCTAGTCATGTCCAGTTAGGGGTATGTGGTCCACAGAGGTATTACCCGTAAGAGAACTTGGAGACTGCAAGCTCTTTCTCTCTGAGTAGCTGGTTCCAGTGTTTATTCATCCTTATAATTAGGGCGTTCATCTTTACATCTACTGTGTATGACTCCTGCATTTTCTCTGGCTCTGCTTGCTATGCTGATTGGAACAAGCTGGACAGAAATTCCCTTCCCAGGGAACCTTCCCAAATGCAGGCAGATGATGCTCAGTGTAGTGGTTGTTGCCATGTGAGATGCAAAACAAATTGTAATGTGCCTATCATATCCTTTAAGTCACAATAATCCTACTCTAATGCTCAGCTCAAACTAGTCACCCTGAAATTATTGTATCTTCTCCTTCCTTTCCCCCATCAAAACAGCTACTTGTTATATATTGACAACAAAATAATTATCTGATGAAATGTTTTTCATTTGATAAGATTGAAGGAAAAGACTGTTTTCTTCAGCAGCCATTTGCTTTTTAAAGTAAGCACCTATTGATTAAGGAATAAAATGCTTATTACTAGTAATTATTAGAACTTGAAGCTAATGTTACTTCCTTTCAGACTTGTGCAAAGTTTAGAAATAATAATGAAGTGTTTAGCAAGTTGTATTCATCTCCCAAAGTAATACCGATTATTATTAGATCCTGTAGTCCAAACAGTTCTTTGATTCTATAAATAATATTTCCATGCCCTTATCTGAAAAGTTTTCTGCTTTAATACAGTCCATATTAACAGTTCTGAAATAGACAGTAGGTTAATAAGCTCATTTTCTTAAATTTTTCCTTATAGGTCTCATTATATGTCCTTTAAAGCTTTAAGTTGCTTTTCCCTGGAATCTAAGTAATTTGTAATATATCTATAAGCATTTATTTTTCCCATATTCCTATAATATGCACACTTTAAAAAATGTAAACAGCCAAAATAGAAACATTACTGTAACTTAGAATTAACCCATCCTGGAAACAAAGGAAAGGTAGCTTCATGGTTAATATATTTTGTGGTATTGCACATACATAACAATGTTAGACACAGTTTCAAATGTGTTACTTTCTTGACTCATATTTACAATGAAAATCACTCTAATCCTCTGTTCTTTTCTATTCTCTCCTGGTATACTTGTATAAACCCTATCCTGTGCCACTTTTTACTTGAATAGATCATTTTTCTTTCTTAAAGTAATTACACTACTATGTTGTTCAGTCACTAAGTTGTGCCCGATTCTTTGCGACTGCATGGACTGCAGCACACCAGACTTCCTTGTCCTTCACTTTCTGCCAGAGTCTGCGCAAACTCATGTCCATTGATTCAGTAATGCCGTCCAACCATTTCACCCTCTGCCGCTCTCTTCTTCTCCTGCCCTCCTGCCCTTTCCCAGCATCAGGGTCTTTTCCAGTGAGTTGGCTGCTTGCATCAGGTGGCCAAAGTATTGGAGCTTCAGCTTCAGCATCAGTCCTTCTAATGAATATTCAGGGTTGATTTCCTTAAGATTGACTGGTTTAATCTCCTTGCAGTCCAAGGGCCTCTCAAGAGGCCTCCAGGACCACAATTCAAAAGCATCAATTCTTCAGCGCTCAGCCTTCGTTATGGGCCAACTCTCACATCTGTACATGACTCCTGGAAAAAATGATAGCTTTGACTAGATGGACATTTGTTGGCAAAGTAATGTCTCTGCTTTTTAATATGCTGTCTAGATTTGTCATAGCTTTGCTTCCAAGGAGCAAGTGTCTTTTAATTTTGTGGCTTCAGTCACCATCTGCAGTGATTCTGGAGCCCAAGAAAATGAAATCTGTCTGTGTTTCTACTTTTTCCCCATCTATTTGCCAGTAAGTGATGGAACAGATGCCATGCTGTTAGTTTTTAAAATGTTGAGTTTTAATCCAGCTTTTTCACTCTCCTCTTTCACCCTCATCAGGAGGCTCTTTAATTCTTCTTCTCTTTCTGCCATAAGGATGGTATCATCTGCATATCTGAGCTTATTGACATTTCTCCTGGCAATCTTGATTCCAGCTTGTGAGTCATCCAGCCTGGCATTTCACAAGACGTACTCCTCAAATAAGTAAAATAAGCAGGGTGACAATGTACAGCCCTGACATACTTTTTTCCAATTTTGAATCAGTCCATTGTTCCACGTCTGATTCTAACTGCTGCCTCTTGATCTGCATACCTGTTTCTCAGGAGACAGGTAAGGTGATCTGGTATTCCCAACTCTTTGAAGAATTTTCCAAGGTCTGTTGTGATACACACAGTCAGAGGCTTTAGTGTTGTCAGTGAACCAGAAGTAGATGTTTTTCTGGAATTCTCTTCCTTTTTCTATGATCCAACAGATGTTAGCAATTATCCATGTGATTGTTTTAGTTAGCTTCCTCTAAGTGTGGTTTTCGTTCTGGATGCTGTGGGATTGTACTTGTTGCTTCTTCTGTCTGCTTTCTGATGGATGAGGATAAGAGGCTTGTGCACGCTTCCTAATGGGAAGGACTGGCTGTGGGGAAAACTGGGTCTTGCTCTGGTGGGCAGAGCCATGCTCAGTAAATCTTTAATCCAGTTGTCTGCTGATGGGTGGAGCTGTGCTTTCTGTTAGTTTGGCCTGAGACGACCCAGTCCTAGAGTCTGCAGGCCCTGTGGTCGGGTAATGGTGACCTCCAAGAAGACTTATGCCAATACGCACCTCCCGGGACTGCTGCTGCCTGTACCCTTGTCTACGCGGCAGACCACTGCTGACCCATGCCTCCTCAGGAGACCCTCAAACAGACAGGCAGGTCTGGCTCAGGCTCTTGTGAGATCACATTAGTGGTATCCCACTAAGCATCTCCTGTTCTTATTCATCCATTTTTCTGTCTTGTTAGAAATTTTAGTTTTAATGCAAATTTCCTTGGTGACAGCCACCTCTTTTCAGTTTGAAATTACTCTTAGCCATCATCATTAAAATTGCTAATGAAAGTGCTTATGGCATAGGGTTTAGGACAGATCCCTTGAAATGATCTTCAGTGCCCAAGTCCCTGTTAGCTGTGATAATACAATGGAAATAAGGAAACACTGAAAAGATGAAGATAAAAAATTTTTTTGAAAAGGGAAAGAGGCCATAATGTCAGAGAAATCTAGAGAGTCAAATATACAGAAAGAAAGATACAGATGAATAATATGGCTAAATGGGAAGATGTGGGAACAGGGGGAAAGTATGTAACCAAGAGACAGACATATGGCAAATAAAAGTTCAGTAAGTAGATAAAAGTTCAATATATACAGCAAGACTTACTTAGAATTGGCGCAACAGATTTCCATTATTCTCAATGCTTGTTTTAAGATACACTTCTAAGATAATTTTTGAAATTTACCATTGGCATTTAAAATTCTCTTCAAAAGTTAATCTACTTTTTTATCTGGAGAAAAATCAATAACATTTATATTTGATTTTGGCTAACATATAGAAACTTAGATTTTTCATTTAGTAGAACTGCTGTATGAAATGCAAGAGTAAGCAGGGCTTTGAGATCCAGGTAGATTTGAATTCAAATCTTGTTTTCTCCATTTACTACTTGTTAATTCCAAAAGAACCATTGAATTTTCTTGCATCATAGGCAGAATGGAGCCAAAATTAAAAATGTTCAGGTCTATAATAAAGTTTAGAAATTATACCTGCTAAAGTGTATTTCAGGTAGTGTACATAAAATATATCAAAGCTATTTTTATTAAGTCATGTAGTCCTATTAGTCATTGATATAATAAGTAATATTTCTTGTTTGGATTCCTCGCGTTTCATCTAACAAGTCTTGTATATTTTCTTATTTTTGTGTGCTTGGTATTATGTCATTAAATGTGAAATTTTAATATTCAAAACCAATCCATACAAAATAACTCTAAAATTTAATATAATTATTTCCTATTTGCAACCAGAATTCATATTGTTTTGCTAATGGGTATCACCTTAACCAAGTAATCAAGTTAAAATCACTAATGAGAAAAACTTCTCATTGTGTGTCCCTAATGCAATGCACCAAAGACACAGCATCACTTATTACGCATTCTTGCCAGAGATACATACTTTGGTCTCATAATGAGGGAATTTCAAAGAAATCCAAATTGGAAGATATTCTGTAAAAACAAATAGACTGTATTTTTTAAAAACATTTAAGAGGAAGGCTGGGCAACTTTCCAGATTAATGGAGATTGAAAGCCATAAGAATTAAATGCAGTGAATAATCCTTGATTGGATTCTGAATTAGGAGAAAGGTTGTCATAAAGATCATTACTGGTGAAGTTTGACCATGGGCAGTATATTAGATAATAGTATAATATTGTATTAATCTTGAAATCCCTGAACATGTAAAATAATAACTATAAATACATACATAGATAGATAGGCAGAGAAAGAGAGAAAGCAAATGCTAAAGCAAATGTGACAGACTGGTAAAGCTGGTGAAACTGGATGAAAAATATCAGGAATTGTATGTCCTATTTTTGCAGTTCTTATGTAAGTTTTGTAAACTACTTAATATGACAAAGTTCAAAAATTATGTATCTTGCTTTATAGAAAGTAATTGATTTCTTGATGCAACTAGTTAACTTTTTAAATAGAATTTATTTAGAAAAGGCTTACAAGTCCAAATCACAAGTATAAGTCTGCCCTTAGGAACCTATCAACTTGTCATAATTGATGCATTATTCTCATGAATGTGATTAAAAGAAATAATGAGAGTGATGAATTCTCTCTCATCCTTTTTAATGTGTGGTTCCTCCAGGCTAGCATAATGACATAGATAGATCTGCAAGCAGAAGTTTGCATTATTAATGTGAACCAAATCGATGATTAAGTAGGAAGCAGCAGTTACAATGAACAGTTTTGAAGTTAATTTTTTAAATATATTTTTACCTTTTTACATATGAATATGTAAAAGTTAGACCTAGCAAAAAAATAAACTTCTTTTGGGAAAAATAAATCTCAACCTAGCCACTGATTTTCAGGGAAGACCATTAATATATATGTTTTAAAGAATCATTTTGAATATTTTAGATTTGTTTTCTTTGAGAATCTAAGAAGATGTCTCTCATATAACTTTCTCTGAAATCTGGAAACAAATTAAATCTTACTTTTTAGTATTTGGTATTTCAAAAGGTAAAAGAGAGTCTTGAATGTTTGATTGTTTCCTCCTCTATTAGGAATGAGAAATTCTTTGTATGTGACAGTCAAAATATGCAGTTTTCAAACAACACAAAAATGGTACTGTTATTTGGATTAGCATCATTTCTGTTTTCTCAACTTTGTGTGCATGCATTCATTTTAGGTTATAATTTTAGATTCTATTTTTCTTTAAAAAATAGATTTTCTATCAAGAAAAGCAAGTGCCAATTTATTTCATATGTTCTCCAGTTGAGAGTGGCCATAGGATCCAAGAGGCCATGTGTCATGAGGTCAGTGTTGTGGGGGCTGAGGGGCTTTTGTAAGCCCCTGGTTGGTCTGGCGAGATTTCCAGGGTGAGTTAGAACAGTCTTTTATATCATGGGATACCTTTCCCAGGTTGTGCAATGTAACCTTTAAAACCAAGCAAACCTGTTGCTCAACTACTTCAGTCCTGTTTCTTCTGTATCCACATCAGATTATTTCCATACAAACATGGTTCATTCAACAGGATATTTATACCACCTGACAAGAAGGACTGGAAAATTTTCTGTGGACTTCTTGAATTTTTTTTTAATTAATTTGAAAATATACTGTAAGCCAACTGGGGTTTGGAACACACTCTGAAAAGCAGGCTTTATTGTCTGGATAAAATTCAGGTTCAACCAAGAAGAGGTGATATCAGATGTAATTGTTGTTTATGGGTGGCTCTCCCCCTTCTCCTTTCTAACCACCTGGGCTACCATTGGGCTATCCTTTATTTCTCATCCTACGACTATGCCACAGGTGTGGCAGGTGTGCCACACCAAGAGTCTGCCAAGAGTCACTTCCCACCAAGACCTAAGACCAGGTCGCTGGAGTAGGAATGGACATGCATGTTCTTGTTCTGGGGCAGAAGGTGGGAGAGAAAGTGAGAAGAGTATATGAATCGTCCTGACAAGGGAGCATACTTAATAGTTTTAATCATTACAGATTTATTTAGTTTTTACACAGTGACTTTAAGAGTCTGTCATCTATTCCCTTTGAAGTAGATGATTCATTTAATACGCTTTGTGTTCTGCCCTTAAAATTTATTTTGAGAAAAATGTGCATCAACCAAGTTTGAACTCAGTTTAACTGGTACTTAATTTGTTCATTCCACAAGTATCAGTCCCTCAAAGAAAAAGAAAACAATGTGATCCCAAGAAATGAATTTGAAATTTTTATTTTTAAAAAAAGGGAAAGAGATTGCTAACATTTCTTTGGGTGGTTCTATGCTGTAACTTTCCACTGTCAACATCTGAAACTTCCAGAGTTTCTGTTACAAAAGCTGCTCTTGCATAAGGCTGTCTTCTTCACTTCATTCTATAGTATTTAAAGCCCACAACTACTTTGCTGCATTATGAGGATATTTCAATGTCTACCCCATGTAAAAATACACATATTATTAATTTTATCCAAGTATTCAACAAATGATTACTGAAGGCCTTGTTGTTGTTGTTCGGTTGCTCAGTTGTGTCCAACTCTTTGAGATCCCATGGACTGCAACACACCAGGCTTCCCTGTCCTTCACCATCTCCTAAAGCTTGCTCAAACTCATGTCCATTGAGTTGGCGATTCCATCCAACCATCACTGTCTGTGAGCCAAAGATATAAAAATGAAGCCCCCGGCCTAATAGGAGAAATGTATACAGAATAATTATAGTCACAGAAATGTTAGAAAAAATACCTACAAAGTGCAGCTGGGACCAGACAATGGAACAGCTAGCTGTGCCAGAGAGAGTCAAGGAATGTGGTAATATTTTATCAAGGTCTTAAAGGATGACTAGAGATTCGCCCAGTGGGTCCACCCAGTGGGAGTAGGCATTCCAATCACAGGGAATATTGTTTGCAAAAGCACGGAGGCCTGAAATGCAAAATAAATCCTGAAAGTGGCTTGGAATCACTGGAATTTAGGGTACAAAAATTAAGAATAACTTCCTTTCACCAGTTGGCTGGCTCTCTCTCAGCTGCCTTTCACATTATCCTCTTGATTTCACTCTGGCTTCTGCTCCCAATACAACAGAGCTCTTACTAGCACTCAGCATCTCTGGTCATTGAGGGTAATTTCTGAGCTAGTTTATGAGCATCAGATTCCTTTCATGAAAGGGACACACCTTGTGCCTCTGCGTATATTACTCTCTTTAACAAAACCAGTCCTGCCCAGTCTAATTATTCCCCCTATTTGTTTGGGGTTTATTCCCAAAGACTTTTGACTGTTTTCAAGTCAAGTTTACCCTTGAAGAGTAAAGATTGGTCATCATTTGGGATAATTAACTAAGGAATACAATGCAAATCCTGGAAATAATCCTGAGAAGTATTCCAAAATTAAAAAGTATTTAGAAATGCTAGCATCTTTATAACCTTTTAAGATGGTTCTTTGGAGAGAGATACATCCAGAAATAATGATAATAAGATAAAACTGTGAAATTCGGTGGTGGGAGGGGAGGGCAGTGTGGAGAGCTTAGATGAAATAATATTAGTGAATAGACATTTGAGATTCATTGTAATAATCCATTTTTACATGTTTGAAACTTTTAATAATAAAAAGTTTAAATAGTCACCTTACATTATAGTCATACTTTATCTGTTTTATAGGTTGGGAAGGAATAATCATTTTCATAAACATCAAGATACATGGTACACTTTAATGTCATCAGTTCATTACTTCCCCCACCCAAGTTGAGAAAATCTAAGTTCTCTATAAGCACCTCTGGTACCTTTCACTATGAATTTTTTTAGTATCTATTCATATATAGATAAATAATCTTTTATCAATTTCAAAGATAATTAAGTAGGAAAACTAAGTATGTACTGTAAATCCAGTAGATTGTTCATTCGTGAAATCATGCCCAACTCTGTAACCATGTACACTAAAAATTCTACCTTTTACCTCAAAGAGTGCATTACTTTTTATTTTAGCTTGTCATTTTTAAAAAATTTTACAGTACAACTGCACTATGAACACTAATTAAAAATATTATCAAATGTAAAAGTAGAGTTATTTTCCCCTCTGTTATTTCAAGTTATATTGATTTATTTGCCCCCTTTATAATGACCTCCTCACCTATTAAAAACAAAACAAAACTTTTTTTGAGAACTGAAGGCATTCATAGAGAATTCAAATCGTGTTCAAATCAGACTCTATTTCAAATTACCTAGCCTGTAAAGTAGCTTATAGATGTCTTCAGCCTATTTCCAGAATATAAAATGTTTTGTTACAGGAATGGTAAAGTGACTCAGTGGGTCCTGTTCTTCCCCGGGAGAACCCACAGACTCCAGAGCACAGGGCGAGCTTGCCAGTCCAGCTCACCTTTCAACCCAGAGAACCTGTGAAGATGAACAATGACCGCAAGCAAGGTTGTGCTCTTCCTGTTCAAATCAATCCCGAACTCACAGTATGTGCATTTTAGCAAGGTTGTGCTCTTCCTGTTCAAGTCAATCCTGAACTCACAGTATGTGCATTTTGTCATGGTTCTCCTTGCTCTAAATCCAGCTAAATTAACACACCCCTGGTTCTTAACTTTTTCATTTTATAAATCACCTCTACAAATTTAAATTTACATATTTTCTAGAACACTTTCCCTTTAGGTGATGGTTTCCCGAAGTGTCTCATACCTAAATTGCTCGGAGTGCTGCCCCCACCACAGATGTTCTGGATCAGAAACTCTGGAGGTGGGGCCTGGGAATGGGACTCCAGTACATGTTAATGACTGACAGCTAAGTCTTTGGAGGAAGTTTTCATTTGGCTGTGGAATGGCAGGACCGAGAACAATAAAACAATAAACCACCTCTCTGTTCCTGCCCACCCCCCATCTTGAGAAGTGTCTTTCCTCAAGTTGTAAAATGCACTGTTGATTTAACAACACCTTTTCATGCAAAAATAAAATAAAATAAAATAACCTTTTGGGTGAAATTTTAGAAATAATTGCAAAAATATCCATCAATTCTAGAAATGGTGACATTACACCTGTATTTACCAGTTGTCAAGTTACTTAATAGTGAGCTCTTTTAAAATACATGTTTAAATGATTAAGAATTTTTATTTTGAAAATTTTTATTTTCAAATTGTGCGTATTTTTGGTAGTTCAGATGATAAAGTGTCTGCCTACAATGTGGGAGACCCGGGTTCGATACCTGGGTCTGGAAGATCCCCTGGAGAAGGAAATGGCAACCCACTCTAGTATTCTTGCCTGGAAAATCCCATGGACTGAGGAGCCTGGTAGGCTACAGTCCATGGGGTCGCAAAGAGTTGGACACAACTGAGCGACTTCACTTATGCCATTGAGAAGATACTACTGAGGCAAGTTGTGCTGTTTTGCAGTAGCAGTCTTCAAACTGTACCTATGCCTAAACTATGATATAAATAAACACTTTGCAAGAAGTATGAAGCCAGAAAAAGAGTTTTAGGAGAATTAGCGTTCTGTATATTTAGTTTCTCTTTGCACTCCTTAATAGTGATCTGAAAAAGAAATTTCTGGAGAAAGGACCAAGATGACAACGTAAAAGGCTCCCGAACTACCCTCCTCCCATGGATGCACATGGAGCAGATACTGCTGAAAGACCCAGAAACTAGCCGGGCAACTCCTACTGCTGGATAAGTAAGAAAATACCCACATAAAAACAGGCAGGAGAGAATGAGACATTCTCTCACCATAAATCTTACTCCTGGCACGAGCCATACAGTAAGGACTAAACCCCCAACTCCCAGTTTTCCCTTCAGTGAAAGGCTTGCACCCTACACGAAGCACCCTGAGTTTTAGGACTCCCATTTAACTAGTTACCCAAACACCTAGCTCTGAAAGCCGATAGGACTTACATTCTCAAGGCCATAGCAAACAAAAATAATATTGTTAATAAACTGTGATTCCATAAAATTCCTCGAAGAAATCATAAGGATATAAGCTTTTGGACACCTGGGCTTCCCCAGTGGCTCAGCAGGTAAAGAACCCACCTACAAGCCAGGAGACACAGGAGACACGGGTTCGATCCTTGGGTCATGAAGATCCTCTGAAGGATGAAATGGCAACCCACTCCAGTATTCTCTCCTGAAAAAAGTCCCATGGACAGAGGAGACTGGTGGGCTATAGTCCATAGGGTCACTGAGTCAGATACAACTGAGTAACTAAGCATGCATGCAAGCTGTTTGACGTTGGTCTTGACAGTGATTTTTTTGGATTTGATACCAAAAGTAAAGTTAACAAAAGCAAAAATAAAGAAATGAGGTGACATCAAACTAAAAATAAAAAGCTGCACAGCACAGGAAATCATCAATAAGATGAAAAGGAAATCTGTGGAATGGAAGAAAATATTTGTACACCACATATTCATAAGGGGTTATGATGCAGAATATATGAGGAACTCATAGAGCCCAGTAACAAAAAAGGAAATAACCCAATTAATAAACAGGCAAAGTATCTGAATAGACATTTTTCCAGGGAAGACATACAAATGGCCAGCAGATACATGAAAAGGTGCTCAGCAGGTAAATGCAAATCAAAATCATGATAAGGTATCACCTCACACCTTCTAGAATGGCCATCTTCTAAAAGACAAGAGATAGCAAGTATTGGCAAGGCTGTGGAGAAAAGGGAACCCTTGTGTCCTGCGGGTAGAAATGTAAATTGGTTCAGCCAGTATGGAAAACAGTATGGAGAGTTCTCAAGAACTGAAAAATAGAACTGCAGGATGACCCAGCAATCCCACTTCTGGGTATATATCTGAAGGAATCTAAATCACTATCTCGAAGAGACAGCTGTACTCTCCTCTTCATAGCAGCAATATTCAGAGTAGCCAAGATGTAAAAACAACCCAAGTGCCTGTCCTCATGTGAACGGATAAAGAAAATGTGGTTTTATATATACACATACACATATAATGGAATTTTATCCTGCCTTAAAAAGGAAGGGCATCTTGTCATATGCACTGATAAGGGTAAAGCTGGAGAGCATTATACTAAGTGAAATAACCCAAAGACAAATACTGCATGGTGTTACTTATATGTGGAATCTGAAGGAAAAAAAAAGATCAGACACATAAAAACACCAAGTGGAAAAGTAGCTGGCTGTGGCAAGGGTGGGGAGCTGGGTCCAATGAAGGAAATAGGTTGGTAAAGTGTTGTACAAAAAAAGATGAATAACATCTGAGGATCTAAGTATAATGTGACTATGGTTGTTAACAGTGTATTTATGGTATGGCTGGGTTTGGTAAAAGAGTAGAACTTAAATGTTCTCACCAAAAAAAAAAGTAAATATGTGAGGTGCTTCATATGTTAATTAACTCAATGGGACCAATTATTTTACAATGTATACATATATCAAATCATCACATAGTACACTTTAGATGCTTTATAGTTTTGTCAATTATGCATCAAAAAAATGAAAAAAAATTTTTTTAGGTAATCTGCCTGAGGATACAACATTTCCACTTCTTTCACACAGTCCTTCCCCATTATTTTATTTTAAAGAAGCAAGGCCTTCTCTTACTCTAATCTTTCCACAGTGTATTACCCTACACTAGAAAAACCTCTGTAACCCACTGGGGTAAAATAGAATACATACTGGTATTGTTGTTGAGAAAGGGAGTCACTGAAGAATTAATAATACATCCTTTTCCTAGTTTTACTATGTTTTACATATATTTTCCTACTTTGCTTTTAGTAAAATCAGAGGAAGATGTCAGGTATTTGGTGCTAGGTTTCCCCTGATTTTTGGCTTATGTTTCTAACAGAAGGCAAAGAATTGAGGGCATTGCTATAACAAAACTCCCTTTATTCCCACCTTTTTATTTACATGAACAAATTTTTTTCCACATCTATGTTAATAATAAAAGGCAAAACAGTGGGGAGACAATACTGAGGTTGAAGCCTATCTCAATTTAGTCATAAGACATTACTTTGCCAACAAAGGTCCGTCTAGTCAAGGCTATGGTTTTTCCAGTGGTCATGTATGGATGTGAGAGTTGGACTGTGAAGAAAGCTGAGCGCCAAAGAATTGATGCTTTTGAACTGTGGTGTTGGAGGAGACTCCTGAGAGTCCCTTGGACTGCAAGGAAATCTAACCAGTACATTCTAAAGGAGATCAGCTCTGGGATTTCTTTGGCAGGAATGATGCTAAAGCTGAAACTCCAGTACTTTGGCCACCTCATGCGAAGAGTTGACTCATTGGAAAAGACTCTGATGCTGGGAGGGATTGGGGGCAGGAGGAGAAGGGGACGACAGAGGATGAGATGGCTGGATGGCATCACTGACTCGATGGACATCAGTCTGAGTGAACTCTGGGAGTTGGTGATGGACAGGGAGGCCTGGCGTGCTGCGATTCATGGGGTCACAAAGAGTTGGACACGACTGAGCGACTGAAATGAACTGAACTGAACTAAATGCATAATTATCTCTAAATTGATACCTGACCTAATTTTAGCAAAAGTTAAATGCTTGACCTAACTTTAACAAGACTATCCAGTACTCATCCAGCTCATTAAGAGACATGTTTAAAATAAAATTTTGTTTTTTCTCTTTAATAATCAAAATTTATATTATATTTATATTATCTTTATGAATAGTATATAGTAGTAATAGAAATGATAACTCAATCCAGAATAATTTTTAAACACAGGTGCATGGTCACCTATATAAAAAATCCAGTTTCAACATTTATGCCTTTTGTTGTGACAATTAAGACAATTGACAAAAGACAGTAATAAGAATATGTCATATAGGATCAAAATTTTTAATAGAAGAGTGAAAGTACAAGTTTAAGGAGAAAAAGGAAAGATGCAAAATCTCATTATTAAAGAACAGCTTGTTCATGTATTTTTTTAAAAATAGATGTTGTGGTACTTAGATTCTATTGGTTATATTTTTTACAGTGCTGTATTACTTTTTTAGAGACAATATTTACAGTAGACTGGAATTTACATCCTTTGCAACTATTTTAACTTTGGATGAAAAATTTTAGATATCAGCTTAATAATATGCAAGAGAATACAAAGCTCTACAAGATTCTTTTGGAAATGTTTGCAAGTAAAAAGTTTGAAGACCACTATTTTAGGAAACTCTGTCAGCGATCAATGTGTAGAATGGAATAGAATAGGGAGAAATTGGGCAGGATACCAGTTAGGGAACAATTGATTTTTTTCCAGACATAAGAAATTTGAACTGTATTAAGTTTATAGTCATGAAAATGAAAATAAACAGACTGAAACCAAAAGCTACAACGAAATAAGAATTGTTAGTGTCAGTCCCTGCTTCATTTCTTCTTAAGTTTTAAATATTGTCAAAACTGAATTCCCCAGTGTTCTCCACCTGTGGCTTCTGCACAACTTGGTCTTGAGCTCTTTCCTATCTTCTCTTCCCTCCCTCCTCCTTCCTCCCTTCCTTTCCTCCTTTCTTCTTTTCTTCCTTCACCCATTGTTCATTAGATACTCTGCAAAGTGCTGGTACTTCTGAAACAGATAAAATCCCAAGTCCCTCGCCTACAGTAGGGAAGCTTACAGCTGAGTGTGGTGGTGAGAGAGATGCCATATGCGGCTCACATAACTCCACCTCCCTCCCGTTTGTAACACGCTGAAGGATAGGGAGCGTAAGGGTCCATTTCCCAGACTTCCTGTGTCGCCCAGCCTCTACCCTAGCAGACATACGAATGTCATATTTGGAAAACAAAAGTGAGACAGAGGTGGCGCATCTGCTGTGTCCAATAGCAAGCAGGGATGCGGAGGGTTCGGTTTTCTGTGGCAGTGTAGTGGAGGCCCCAGCGTCTGCTACCTACTTCTGTGGGTGCCAGGGGCATCCATTTTGATGACATGGACCTGGACTGATGCCATGTGCCTGGAACCCACACCTGGGGCTCCCATTTCCTTATTCCCCAGCTTTCTGATCTTTGCCCAGTTATCTGATCATGGCACAGGCAATAGCTACCTTGGTTGACAATCATTCCTGGAAGCTCAGACTGGAGCCTGTTTCCCCAGATTTTCTAACAATTTATTAACATGCAATTCATTATATTAAATCTCTTTAGTTTCAATGAGCTAGAGTGGCTTCTTTTATTAGCACCCAAATTCTGAATGACACAAATGAAGCCCATCATTTCTCCTGGCCTCCTACCAGCCTCTTGTATTGTTTCCTAGGTCTCTTTTTGTTGTCAGAGCTGTTACCCTACAAGCCAGGGATAACCCTAGAATGGATACATTGTTGCCTGAGTTGCTACTGTTCCTCTCCTGTGTATTTCCTCTCCTGTGTATTTTAATTCTGAGAACTAGAGAAGGCAATGGCACCCTACTCCAGTACTCTTGCCTGGAAAATCCCATGGATGGAGGAGCCTGGAAGGCTGCAATCCATGGGGTCGCTAAGAGTCGGGCACGACTGAGCGACTTAACTTTCACTTTTCACTTTCATGCATTGGAGAAGGAAATGGCAACCCACTCCAGCGTTCTTGCCTGGAGAGTCCCAGGGATGGGGGAGCCTGGTGGGCTGCCGTATATGGGGTCGCACAGAGTCGGACACGACTGAAGCGACTTAGCAGCAGCAGCCGCAGTCTTTGACATGACTTGTTTTGATCCTGTTTTTAGTGAATTAGAGTCTCTCATGCTCTGTCCTCGTGACAGCTCTTCATGAATAGATCTAAAAGATGACTTTGGAAGTATTAAACACTTACAGACTGTTTGTTTCTCTGTCTCTGTGTTCCACCCACCTGCTTGGGACTCCTTTACTTCCTTTTGTGCCCTTTGGACAGTATGCCTTGCTCACGTGGCTGCACCTTCATGGTGTATCTCTCTGTAACTGGGTAATTAAATTTCTTTTAGAGCACTGATTCTGTTTAGCTTGGATGGTAAAGGATCCACCTGCAATGCAAGAGACCGGGGTTCCATCCCTGGGTCGGGAAGATCCACTGGAGAAGGGAACGGCTACCCACTCCAGTATTCTGGCCTGGAGAATTCCATGGACAGAGAAGCCTGGCAGGCTACACAAAGTCCATGGGGTCACAAAGAGTAGGACAGGACCGATCAACTTTCTGTTTAGTTGACCTAAGAAGTCCCCTGGAGAGCTCATTTAAAATGCAGATTGCCCAACCCATCTCTGATTCTGTAGGTTTGAGGTATGTCTGGTAGTCTGCATTTTAAACAAATGCAGCAGGGCTCTCTGACCCACCCTGACCTTGCGTTGCACCCTGACAACTCTCTGATGTCAGTGCGTACCCCACTTTGACATCAGAGAGTTGTCAAGGTGCAGTGTAAGGTTAGGGTGGGTCAGAGAGCCCTATTGAGAAATCTGTATGCAGGCCAAGAAGCAACAGTTGGAACTGGTCATGGAACAACAGACTGGTTCCAAATAGGAAAAGGAGTACGTCAAGGCTGTATTTAGTCACCCTGTTTATTTAACGTATATGCAGAGTACTTCATGAGAAATGCTGGACTGGAAGAAGCACAAGCTGGAATTAAGATTTCTGGGAGAAGTATCAATAACCTCAGATATGCAGATGACACCACCCTTGTGAGAGAAAGTGAAGAACTAAAGAGCCTCTTAATGAAAGTGAAAGAGGAAGGTGATAAAGTTGGCTTAAAAGTCAACATTCAGAAAACTAAGATCATGGCATCCAGTCCCATCACTTCATGGCAAATAGATGGGGAACCAATGGAAATAGTGACAGACTATTTTTCTGGGTTCAAAAGTCACTGCAGATGGTGACTACAGCCAGGAAATTAAAAGACACTTGCTCCTTGGAAGGAAAGTTATGACCAACCTAGACAGCATATTAAAAAGCAAAGACATTACTTTGCCAACAAAGGCCCATTTAGTCAAAGCTATGTTTTTTTTTAGTAGTTATGTATGGATGCGAGAGTTGGACTATAAAGAAAGCTGAGCACCGAAGAATTGATGCTTTTGAGCTGTGGTGTTGGAGAAGACTCTTGAGAGTCCCTTGGATTGCAAGGAGATCCAACTAGTCCATCTTAAAGGAAATCAGTCCTGAATATTCATTGGAAGGACTGATGCTGAAGCTGAAATTCCAATACTTTGGCCTCCTGATGTGAAGAACTGACTTGTTGGAAAAAGACCCTGATGCTGGGAAAGATGGAAGGTGGGAGGAAAAGGAGGATGACAAGGATGAGATGGTTGGATAGTATCACCAACTAATGGACATGAGTTTGAGTAAACTCCAGGAGTTGGTGATGGACAGGGAGGCCTGGAGTGCTGCAGTCCATGGGGTCACAAAGAATTGGACATGACTGAGCAACTCAGCTCACTCTCACTCACCCCACATTAGTGGATTAGAGCAGAGACTGGATCCTAGCTCCTTCTCTCTTCCCGGTACCATGAAGAATGAGGGAAGAGAGAGGTTAAAGGTAGCCCATAGGTTGTAAATTTGGATGAGTAGGATTATGATGGAGCACTGATTCAAACAGGGAAATGAAGAAGGAAAGCTGGTTTGTAGAGGAAATAATGAATTCCATGTGAGACATGTTGGTTTTGACATCCAATTGAAGATGGTGATTATATTGTTGGCAGCTTGTAATTGATTGATGACTCAGGTCTTGAGGTTGAGTGGTGAGATAAATTCTCTTTGTTTGGTGAACTTCAGAGAATTGCTGCTGTAGCTAAATTATTTCTTTGATGTGATGCAACCATGATTGTCCTGAAGATGACATAGATCTATTGGTGTCATTCCCAATATGACATGGAGTCAAAAACAATGTATTTGCATTTTCTGTTGGATTGTAGAGTAGGAAAAGTGAGAGGATTCATGGTGGGATACTCAGTGTTATATGTTGCTTAGGAGATGCCTAGGGCCTAGCTCTTTCCCTTAGAGCTCTCCTCCTCTCCCTCAATCCTTCCTTTGCTTTCTCCCAGCTAACTGACAGACATATCTCTGTTTTATAAATTGGGGGAGGCAAAATTATGTAGGATAATTGTAAGAGAAGAGAATAAAACCCAAAAGTGCAGTTATTATTGTAAATGTTTCAACTGGGCACAAAACTAGGTAATATGAAATAATACTTTTCCTATAGATGTCTCACAGGTCTATGTCTAGGCTCCATCCAACCTATTGTAGAAGTTCTTTATCATCACTCGGACTTAAAGCCATTATTTAAAAGTGGCTTTTGAGCTCTCTTTTCAAGTGAAATCTTTTGTAGAAATAATAAATCAGAAATGTAACCGTAGTTGATTGAGTTCAAATATATACCATTTATTTATTCTGAAATTGTTGCCTAAGTTTCATGAGAACAGTGAGGTTATTTTGATGAAGATAAAAATTTTAAACTAGGATATATGGATGATGGTTGTATATGAGCAAACAGATTTCTTTCCATATATATATATAGTTTGAAATCCTGATTCAGTCAGAAAAGTGGATTCAAATTGAACGGTTAAAAAAATGTTTTGGAATTACAGGACACTATAGATAAACAGATATGGTGCCATAACCCTAACTCTGAAATCTACCCTAAAATGATTTGACCGTGGTAGTGGGTCAGTCATAAATAGTCATTGAACACTTAGTATGTACTAGATACTGAGACTGCATTAGAGAAAACAGACACATGGAATTTATACCTAACCAGGAGGATAGTCACTAAACAAATAATTCTAAGTGATTATAAGTACTTAAATTGCAAGGTGAAAAGAACTCTAATAAGTATGCTGGGGATGCATGACAGGAGACGTAACCTTGTACAAAAGAGATCAGAGATGTTCTCCTTAAGGGACATGATGTTTCAGTTGAGACATGAAAAATGAATAGGCAAAGGGAAGAGCAAAAAAAGTGTTCCAAGTAGATAAGCTACTATGTGCGATGGCATAAAGGTGGGAGAATCATGGTTTATATGAGAAACTAAAACTTGTCATGGCTTTTCTCCAGCAAAGCTGGAAAGACTAGTGAGGCAGGTGTTCATTAGAGGCTGTAGGGTATAAGACTTTCTAACCAATGCAGTGGAGCACTTTATAAACTATTAATTGATGTGTTTTTAGTGCCTGTACTGTATTAACCATCAACCCTCCACCACTTGGGCTATAGGCAAAGAAGTATTTCCTCAAGATGTAAAAAGAATACCACAGAGAAAAAAACAGGAACTTCAAATTTTGACTTTTAAATCTAAACAACAAAAAAATAATAGAGGCCAGAAACTAGAAGACATGGGGCACTGTAGTTGCTGAGTAAGGTTATAGTACAGGGCCGTCATAGGGTGCCTAAAAGGACTGGCAGAGACCTAGAGATAAAGATGACCTCCAGCAGGCTGTAGGGAGCAGCCAGATACTATCCTACGTGGCCAGAAAGTGACACATAAGTGTAGGCTGACCTTGAGGGTACTGGGGATACAATGCAAACACTGACGAAGCAAGTGACTAGAGGAGGAAGGATCAGGGATCATTACGTTGGGGTGGTGTTGAAGTCCATCAGTTAATATTTCCTGTATCATCCTGACATGTATGTTAAATATTTGGGCATTATTTAAAAGATAATGGAAAGCCACTGAAGGATTTTAAATAAAAACCTGATTTGATATTGTCTCTGTAGCTGGGTATAGAAAATGATTTGAAGGAGATGAGGCTCATCTGGAAGGACGTTACAGTCATTTAGGTAAGAGATGATAGTAGTCTGTGCAAAAATGGTAGCAACTGGAGTAAGAAGAAATGAACAGCTCACAGATATCTGTTTTAGTTGGCTCAGGCTACTGTAATAAAATATATAATAAATACTAGATGTCTTAAACAATAGAAACTTACCTTCTCACAGTTATGGAGGCTGAAAGTCTCAGATCAAGGTCCCACCAGGGCTGGTTTCTGGTGAGAGTGCTCTTCCTGACTTTCCGATGGCCACCTTCTTACCATGTCCTCAAAAGGAAGAGAGATCTCTATTCTCTTTCTCTCTCTTCCTCCTCTTATAAAACCACAGTACTAGCTAGAAGACGGCAGGAGGAATCAAAGATGACACTTAGTTTTCTTGAGTAGAAATGATAGTAATGTTTATGGAGATTAGGATCACTGGAGGTAGAGAATATTTGGGGAAGAAATATCTGAACCTAATGTTAAATGTGTTTATTTTGAAGTACTGTGAGCTATGAGAAAGCAAATGCCAAGAGAGTCAGTTGATTGTATGGCTTTGGAATTCAGAAAAGACATCTGGGGTACAGATGTTGATTTAGGACTTATCTCTCTACAGATGGTCAGTGGCCATGGGAGTGGGTGAGAGCCCATAGGGCAGTGATTCTCCATATTATACATGCATCAGAATCACTTGGTTAGCTTGTTAAGACACAGATCACTTGGCCACACCCCCCAAGTTTCTGATACCACTGTACTTTCAGAGGCATATAAACAGTTTAAGACTTTTGAAATTTTGACTTTCAAGAGAGCTCATAGCAATTTATATTTCTAATCAGTTGAGTATGAGAAAGCCTACCCCACTGTACCCTTTATTTCATTCAATATTGTAGTTTTTTGATGTTAGGGGCAAAAAATGTGAACTAATTGCAGGGCTTTTTTTGTTGCTGTTGTTTTCTTGGCCACTCCACACATCATGAGGAAATCTTAGTTTCCTGCCTAGGGACTGAGCCCATGCCTTCTGCAGTGGTAGCTTGAAGTCAACCACTGCACCACCAGGGAAGTCTCTAATTGCAACTTTATTTCGCACATCTTGGGTATTTTTTAAAATTGTCTTTGTTTTATTTATTTATTTTTAAATTTCTGTCAGTGAGCAGCATTTCCCAGTTTTGCCTCCCCCCAAAAAATTCTTGGTAACTTCATCACGTGGGATTATAGGATGCCTCTGTGATGGTGAACATTTTTTTCCCCGCATTTAAAAATGCTGTTTGCATGTCCTTCAGTTTTTGGTAAAAACCTTTCTGTTTTTACATATTTATCTTTTAGCACATCTATCAGTTCTTTGGCCCCTTCAATACACCATCACATTTTGTGACTGACATATTTAGGAGATAACTCACGTTGATGAAATGTACCCTAATGTGTGTGGATCATCACAATTAGGCAGGTCTTTAGCATTCATCTCTATGAATATGATGAAAATACTCTGCTACTGACACTTTTCCAAGTTGAATAATACAAAAATGTGACCTAGATGGTGCTGGAGGCAGTTTCCATGTAGGATAAGTAAAACCAAGACAGTCATTCTGACTGACCCTAGTAGGTTGTCCTATAGCCGATTATAGCCCAGAAAGTCTGCCTCTTCGTCTAAATGTAGATCACACTTGACTGGCTCTGGTAAACTGGCCATGACTTAATATTCCATTTTACACAATCCCACTTCATGTGAAAGCCAGCCCACATGCTTAGCAATGAAGCTACTGATGATAAAACCAGATCGTGCTACGAGCTCAGCTATCTTGTCTCTGTGGCTCTCGCAGTCAAAACTGGGTTTACTTTTCTGACAACTTCTTTTAGTCACCATGTTAGATGACTTGAAATTGTACTTCAGTGTATGCTTCAAACAGTTTCTGACTTTCCTGACCTGCAATCTCCCTTGTTAATTTGTCATAACATCTGCCCGGGCTCCCTGTCATCACTTCCTTTGGCACTTGACAATCTCAGTGCAGTGAAGCTGGGATTAGGTCTGGTTTCATGGCTGTGAAGCAAATGTTCCTGCAGTCATCATCAAGTTGCATTTCTTAAACCCCTACCCCAGTGTTAGTTAATCATAGAGATACTTTTTGGCTCTTTGAAGTGAAGGATAGTCGGCAGATTGTGCAGAAAGTGAACAGAGACATAATATGGCCTCATAGCAAGGCCAATTCTCTCCAAATCCAAGGGACATTGGATTTTACAATATATTTTTACTCCAAATGGGGATTTGGAGATCCTCTATGTTTTTAGATGAGGAAATAACAGAACATAGTGGAATGGACTTGAATTTTGAGTTTAGTGGGTCAGTCCCCTGGCTGTATGATCTTGAGCAACTTTGCTTATTTCTTAGAACTTGTTCCTTCATTTGTGAAGTGGGGTAATACATTTCTTACAGGGCTGTTGTGAGAATGTGGAAACATGTAAAACACATTGCAGGTGCTCAGATGTTAGCGCCTTCCCTTATTGACTAGGAATAACTATGAATTTGTGAAACAGGTTGTCAGTACATGACTAGGATTCAGAAAGTAAGTTCTTTAATGAGAGCCTGACTCTTGGTTAATACTGGCTCAGCCACAAGGGCTTGGGTAATTATTTTATTGCCTTGAACTTCCTTTGGCACAGGGCCCCACCCACCCCACATGAAAATGAATACTACTGAGCAGCCAAGTGTTCCTCAGTTATAAGCACTCTCAACACAAAGGTGAACAAAGGAATTTAATGACCAGAAAGCAAAGAACTGCATTTGAGTATTACACATGAAGAACAAGATTCCTGATAGATCCAAGGACTCTCATATGCCATGTCCTTAGCATGGCTATCTTCCCTTCTCTTTTTATAGTCCACAATGATAGGAGGAGACAAGGAGGCAGATACAGAATGTTCCCGTTTGGGGCTCATTGAAAGCCTCTGATGCAGCTTCCTGCCAGACCGTCACTTTCTCTTTGCTGGAGATTTTTCACAACTATGATAACACCGTAACTTGAACTTCTGAAAATCACAAATTAGATAGAAGCTGGCTGGGCTTTAGATCCCACCTATGCAGAGGAAGATGAACCATCCAACTTAGACTCAAGATATGCTGATCACTATCATCCATATCAGTTACTAAAACAGAGTCTCTAATCTTTATGAGCAAGACATTGTTGACTTATAGTCTCATGGCTGTGTTTACTCCAAAGAACATATTCTTATAAATTTTTAAAATTTTCATTCTTTTGATTAATTTGGGCTGTTGTCCACAAAACCTCCCTTCTAATCCAAATTCGACAGGTATAACTATTTGAATATATTTTACTTTAAGCATATTGAATAGAGCTATGAAAATCAGAATTTGTATAAAATATAATGTAATTTGGAGGCTGGTTATTAACTTTATAAAAAAGAGTTCCTTCTCTAGTTGAAACTTCCTTAGCTCAATGGGAAAGACAAGCAGGGCTACATGGGAAGAGCTCTAATCTAGATCCTAGGGCCATCACCAACTAGGTTTATCTTGTTAGTTATATCAGATAATTATTTGGCCCTCAAAGAATTTCTTAATATTGGAAAGTTTAGCAAGATATTCTCCATTGTTTCTCCTGTAAATTCGAGTTATAGGAACTCATTTCTTGTGTCAATCAAGGCCCAGATTTCTTTCTTGGACATTGAGTTATGTCCAATAACTCTTGTGGAATTCTTAGTGGAGTCAGGAATTTCCCAAGCTCTATTTCCCATAATTCCTGAGTTCTACCATTAAGCATCACTGGTAATTGAGTTCTAAATATTTTAACAACAGCAATATAACTTTAAATTTAATGGCATATGGAGAAAAAACAGTTCAAATTAAAAGCATGCTAATATGTTTCATATGAGAATAAGCTTATTCAGTAAACTTGCAAAGTTTCTAACAATGTTATATGTTACAACTAATATTTGTATCTATTTGTTTCTATTTGTTTCTTTTTTTTCTATTTGTTTCTAACTAATGCAGTATTATGTTTTACATTTATATCTATAAAATCCATTGAGCAGTGCCTTTCCCATTTGATTCAAATGTTTGCAAGTTGACACTAGTGAGATCACTTTCCTTTAAATCACACCTGCCATAATACATAATTTGAGACCTAAATTTAAATTCATACTACATTACAATTCCCTTGCCTTTTTCTGATTCATTTAAGAAGGTTGATAGTATTACTCAAATTTTTTAACATTTTGGATAACTCATTATTTAAAACAAATTTGAGAACCGAAACTCCACTAATCATTAGAATGACTTTAAAAGTGACTCACCGAGTTTGGTGGTCAGCCTATTTTTTAAAAACTTGGTTCGAATGGAAAATTGAAAAAGCAAAGGGCTATTAATAATGACAGGAGGTGGGTGTATGAACAGGTGTAGTAGATTGTGGTGAGAGAGATGTGAAATTGCTGCATTTCTAAAGAACCACATCCCCATCCCCATTTTTTTTGTCACCTTCTTCGCAAATAGTGGTTTTATGATTCAGAAAAATATGTACTGAATATTTAGACTACACCATCAAAATATTTTTCATTCAAGAAGCTGAAAAGATTTCAGTATAAAGTTTTAGTACTCAAAAGTAAGAATGAGTATTACTTGTTTTAACCTGAACTTTATACCAATAAAGGAGATCAAACATTTTCATGAGTATGTATAATGACCATGACCAGAAGGTCCTTCATTTCCCACATCCATGCAGTTATCAGGTCTTACTGGCTCTATGTCCTAAACATCTTCAGTTTCATCCTCTTTTCTCTGTCTTTACTGTCACCACCTACGCTCACACCATTACCATTTCTTATGATTCCATCAGCTCCCAACTATATTATTTCCAATATTGAGTCTTCATTCTGTGAAAAACTACTGACCTTCTAAAATAAAAGTCTGATTATGACTCTCTTCTGTTAAAAAGGTTTCAGTGAATTCCCATTGCCTTAAAAATAAAATTCATACCTTCAGCGTAACATGGAAGGTTCTTTATGATCTGACATTTGTGCTTCTGTTCAGCCTTATCCTCTCTCTCCCACTCTACAACTTAACTTGGTCATGCTAAACCAAAATTTAGCTTCCCAATGCACCTTGTTTTCTTACCATACTTCTCTGCACGTACTGCTCGTCTTGCTTGCAATGGCTTTCTCACTTTTTCATCTGGGAAACTCTTACTCATACTTTAAGACTCAGCCACCATCTCCTTTCTTCATCTCTAATCACTCTTCCAGTTTGGTGTTCCTCCAGTACGTTCCTGTAGGTGCCCCACTGCCTTCTTCATTCTGCCCTGAATTGTACCTCATCACAGCACTGTAGTACAGTTGTCCACTTTGTCTATATTGAGATCTCTTAGAGGGAGAGAATTGTATCTTCTTTATCCTTTTCTCTCAGCACTTAGCATAATGCCTGGCACAGAGTAGGCCTTCTGTAAATGTACGTTAAGATAACCAATGTATAAATACCCTGGGAAAGAAAAATTCAACATGGAGCAACTTTAAAACGGGATAGTTATGACAGTTGTTTAGATTGTTTTCAGTGCTATTGAAATTGCTATGTTTTACAATAGAAAGGCTAAAAAAGTATAAAAAAAACTCACAGAAACATTATTTTTACTTGACTAGAAAGAACCACATTAAACCCTTTCTTGATACACTTTTGTTTTACTTAGAAAAAGAAGCTTTTTCTTCCCCTTCATAATTTTGTAAATTCATAATTCCCTTTCCCAAACTGCAGTTGTCACTGGCATCTTAAATCTGTGAAACCTTACCAATCCCAGTTAAAACAGTAGAGGTAACTATTGTTAGCACTTCAACAACCACTCTCTAGAGTAACTAGGAATTCTTCCTGATGTATTTTCACAATGTAATTCTGTGAAAAACCCAAGTCCCAAAACAATATACTTTCATAGGGAGAAACAGTAGGCACAGCAAGGATGAATCTTCATAAACTTGGGCATCCAGGAAGTATTATCTTCTTTTTTTTTTTTTAATATGATGGTCATTCTAAGAATTTGATTTCTACATAAGCAACCCACTCCAGTATTCTTGCCTGGGAAATTCCATGGACAGAGGAACCTGGCTAGCTACCAGTCCATTGGGTCACAAGAGTTGGACGCAACTTAGTGACTAAACCACCACCACCAAGATACTGAAAACAAAAGTTGAAGCATGTAGCTTTCTACCAGAGCCAAGTGATGGAAATTATTATCTAAGCTCCAAAGCACATAATATGCCTTCTGGGGAGTTCAAACCAATTTCAAGTAAGTTAAGAATGTTATACAAGGTTAATGCATGGAATAAATTCTGTGTAAATTAAAATATTATATAAGGTTCAAAGTATGTAATATTGTGTTGAACAATAAAAATTTTCAGTGTCAAAAATAAATTATTTTTAAATTGTCAGCATTGTATCTGCCAAACCAAGGATGTCTGCAGGACAGATTGAGCTTCCTGGTAACATGTTTGGACCTGTTGATCCATACTTTGATTAATCAGTTTCCAGTGTTTCCTAACATATTTGACACCAGTATACAAGTAAAAGTATGAAAATATTTGTACAGCATATTCAAAGCTTCTTGTTGCCTAGAGGTATCTCAAATGTGACCTCCTAATGCTTAGTTCTCAGCCCTCCCCCCACCCCGAATTATTGAGGGGTTGAAGAGCTTTGTTGGGTACCCCTTCATTGCATCTCTTTGCAGTGCCCACCAGGTGTGGCCCAGCCTACAGTAGAAAGCATTGAATAGTGTTTGGAGAAAATGAGATGACAGTAACTTTTGGTGATGGTGTAATTGGTAAGAGGGGATGGTGGGAGGAGAAATCTGAAAATGTGGAGAAGTATTTGGTAGAAAGCAGGGAGGGTGGCTGGCTAGAGCACCTCAGTGAACAACCTGAGTCCTGAGTGGTGGTGTAATTCCCTCAAAGGTCGTTGTATCTCTGAGGCCTGGCACAGAAGCTGACATAGTGAAAGTCGCTCAGTTGTGCCCGACTCTTTGTGACCCCATGGACTCTATGATCCATGTAATTCTGTAGGCCAGAGTACTGGAGGGGGTAGCCTTTCCCCTCTCTAGGGGATCTTCCCAACCCAGGGATCAAACCCAGGTCTCACATATTGCAGGCAGATTGTTTACCAGCTGAGCCACAAGGGAAACCCAAGAATACTGGAGTGGGTAGCTTATCTCACCAGCAGATCTTCCCAACCCAGGAATCAAACTGGAGTCCCTTGAATTGCAGGCAGATTCTTTACCACTGAGCTATCAGGGAAGCTGACATAAAAAGTGCCTAAAAAATGTTTGTTCAATAAATGAAATACAATACCAAAGTGTTGATTCCAGGAGTGGCCTCAACTCTACCTTGGGGGGAATAGGGTAAAAGTAAAAGCAGTTCCTTATCTGCCCCACCCATGAATGCTTAACCTCTCCTTCCTCCTTCTCCTCACCACACCCCCTTCCCTGGAGAATTCGTTATCCTTAGGGATCAGACTCTTTTTCTATAACCCTCAAAAAATATTCCTAGATTTATGTTTTCTTTCCCCTCTCTCTCTCTTCCCCCCGCCCCCATGATAAGGTTAAATGAAAGAAAGGAAATACTAGTTGGTTTAAACCAAGTAAGGGTGAGCAAAGACTTCTAAGGGATAAGAAAGCCAAAAGACAGAATTACTGGATGGACCCAGCTTCTGGATTTCAACTTCCTTCATTCTGCTTAAAACTGATCTGCTCCAGGACACCCCCTCACTGCACTCCTTTCTCCTTTCTCACCTCCCCTTGCATAATCTCCATCCGCTCTACCTCCCACATTAAGAAAAAAAGACTTCCCTCCCTCTGAGATGTTACAGCTCTTTGCCTTGGGGTAGAGGAACTTCTGAAGTGCCAGGCAATTCAAATTATTGCTGTGAACAGTGAGCAAGAGGAATAATTATAATAATCCTTTTGAAACTCAAGAGGTTTTCACTACTTTCCACAAAATTAAAGGAGAAATTGAGTGGTCAGTTGGTGACTCATTAAAGATAATTTTTAATTATCTATTACTATGTGATTTTAATTATATAACTCTTAGAGGTTCAAATAATTGTAGGTTATTGCTATAATAAAACTCCTTTCAGTCCCATCTTCTGATCTATGTGAATAAGTTTTTTCAGAGCTTCGCTAGTGGTCCAGTGGCTGGGACTCCACATTCCCTGTGCAGGGCTCCTGGGTTCCATCCTTGGTTGGAAAACTGGATCCCACATGCTGAAACTAACTCCTGACACAGTTAAATAAATTAAGTAGTTTAAAAAATAGAAAAGAACAAAATATATGTCTAAATTCTGGCAATATGTAATATTAGTCCATAGATGCATGTTGTTGTACAGTCTCTAAAGTTGTATCTGACTCTCTACAACCCCATGGACTGCAGCACACTGGGCTTCCCTGTCCTTCACTGCCTTCCAGAGTTTGTTCAAATTCATGTCCATTGAGTCGGTGATGCTATCTAACTGTCTCAGCCTCTGCTGCCACAAATGCATACACTAATTGAAAAAAGGCCCCTTCATGGTAGGTGGTGGTAGTGGTGGTGGTGGTTTAGTCACTAAATCTTTTCTGACTCTTGGGACCCCATGTACGGTAGCCCACCAGGGTCCTCTGTCCATGGGATTTCCCAGGCAAGAATACTGGAGTGGATTGCCATTTTCTTCTCCAGAGGATCTTCCCGACCCAGGGATTGAACCTGGGTCTCCTGCATTGCAGGCAGATTCTTTACCACTGAGCCACAGGGAAGCTCCTCAGGGTCTGTCAGTTCAGGTCAGTTCAGTTCAGTTCATTTCAGTCGCTCAGTTGTGTCTGACTCTTTGTGACCCCATGAATCGCAGCACACCATGCCTCCCTGTCCATCACCAACTCCCAGAGTTCCCTTAGACTCACGTCCATCAAGTCAGTGATGCCATCCAGCCATCTCATCTTCTCTTGTCCCCTTTTCCTCCTGCCCCCAATCCCTCCCAGCATCAGAGTCTTTTCCAATGAGTCAACTCTTCGCACGAGGTGGCCAAAGTACTGGAGTTTCAGCTTTAGCATCATTCCTTCCAAAGAACACCCAGGGCTGATCTCCTTTAGAATGGACTGGTTGGATCTCCTTGCAGTCCAAGGGACTCTCAAGAGTCTTCTCCAACACCACAGTTCAAAAGCATCAATTCTTTGGTGCTCAGCTTTCTTCACAGTCCAACTCTCACATCCATACATGACCACTGGAAAAACCATAGCCTTGACTAGATGGAGCTTTGTTGGCAAAGTAATGTCTCTGCTTTTGAATATGCTATCTAGGTTGGTCATAACTTTCCTTCCAAGGAGTAAGCGTCTTTTAATTTCATGGCTGCAGTCACCATCTGCAGTGATTTCGGAGCCCAAAAAAATAAAGTCTGACACTGTTTCCACTGTTTCCCCATCTATTTCCCATGAAGTGATGTGTAGAGGGTGGCAAAATAGGTGAAGGAGATTAAGAGGTACAAATCTCCAGTTATAAAATCAATAAGCCACAGGGATGTAATATTCAGAATAAGGTATATAGTCACTCATACTGTAATAACTTTGTGTGGAGAGAGTTGATTCCTAGATTTATTATGGTAATCATTTTATAATGTATACAAATGTCAAATCACTATGTAGTATACCTGAAATCAACAAATATTGTACACTAACTGCATTTCAACTTTAAAAAATGAAACCTCATCTGCTTCAGGGGAGTAGCAATAAATAATGACTAAAACTTTTTTAATCAACAAGTAGCAATATAAGTATGTTACTTGGACATACGGAGGTAAAAATAGAAGTAGTTGCCTGTTGAAAATGGGAAGTGGGGGGAAGGCACGTAATACTTTGTTATATGTCTTCTAGGACAATTTGATGCTGTTTAAACCGTAAAGAAGGCTTCCCTGGTGGCTCAGATGGTGAAAAACCCACCTGTTCACCTGCAAAGCAGAAGACTTGGGTTTGATCCCTGGGTTGGGAACATTTGCTGGAGGGCATGGCAACCTACTCCAGTATTCTTGCCTGGAGAATCCCCATGGACAGAGGAGCCTTGCAGGCTGCAGTCCATGGGTCGCAAAGAGTCGGCCATGACTGAGCAACTAACCACGCAAACCATAAAGATGTGTAACTTTAGTGTTAGAAAAGCTAATAAAGTAACACATGCTTATCATACCCTTATTGGAGTAGTAAATAAATAACAGAATCTTGAATTCATACACAAAAAAGAAAAAAAGACCCATTATCTCATTAAAGCATATATTTATAATAAAATTTTAACTTTGCACATTTAACACTTATTTGTGTTATATTCTTTGATCATTTTAATCTATGTATTAACTGTAATGGTAACTAAATACAAAAGAAAAAGTAACAGCTTTTAGAACCAGAGAATATATCCATTTGCATTCAGATTGTTATTGAAAAAAATTGATAGTGATCAATCAAAGATTTTCAAACATCAAAACATGGCATAGGGCTTCCCTGATGGCTCAGTGGTAAAGAATCCACCTGCCAGTGCAGGAGACACGGGTTCAGTCCTTGATCCAGGAAGATCCCACATGCTGAGAAGCAACAAACCTGTGTGCTATAGCTATTGAGTCTGTGCTCTAGACCCGGGGAACCGGGACTACTGAGCCCACATGCTGCAACTCCTGAAGGCTGTGTGTCGTAGAGCCTGTGATCTGCACCAAGAGAAGCCACCAGGTTGAGAAGCTCGTGCACCGGAAGTAGAGAACAAAGTCTGAGCAGCAACAAAGACCCAGCACAGCCCAAACAAAAAGAATTGAATAAATAATTTTTAAATGGTTAATTAAAAGAAACATATCAATAGTTATGATACTTCAAATCGCATCTTTTGCCATTATTTAAATTTGATGAAAAAATTTATATGCAAATTTCAAAAGATATTAGAGAATATAAAGTTTTTCAAAGTTATTTTAGAGATGTTGCAACCAGAGTCTTAAACACTGCTGTGTTAGGAGCCAGGCCCCAAATCTTGGGACCAAATAAAATCCTATGTCCTTTTTTCAGTGGTTGGAGAGAATCCACCTTTATTAGATAAAGATGGATTTATCTTTATTTATTGTAATAAATGGTCTTATTTTTCACTTTGGCAGTGAAGCAGATACTAAAGAATGCTGCAAGAAAATGTCAGTAATTAACTGTTATTCAGATAGGAGAAAATGTCTAGGGTATTTAGCTTTAAATAACTTCTAAATGCAGATGATTCTCGAACTTATAATTCTACCCCAGACCTCTTTTCTGAGGTCTAGATTTACATTTCTAGCTACCTGTGACATGTCCACATGGTATCTTCTTGCAGGCAATTTGCCAATGTCATGTCCACAGTTACAATTCTGGTATATGATTACCCTCCCTGGAACCCCACACTGGTTTCTCTTCTCAATAAACATCCTTTCCATCAGAGTTTCAGGCACTGTTATCCCTTGCTTCTGTCACAGTGACAGCTGCCACCACTGATACTCCTAGATTACTTGGAGTCTAAAATGGGAAAAAAAGAAATGGAAAAAAAAATTAAAACACTAGGTGATTTCTTCTGTCTTCTTTGAGCATTAGAGATCCTCTTTCTTTTTCGTGGGCCAGAACTAGAGGCTTCTGGAGTCTTTCTGTCCAGGACCAGGTCCCAGTTCTGGTTTCAGTCTTCCCTGAGTCCAGACTAGGAGATACTAGAAGGGACAAAAAAGAAAACAAAACACAGGAAACTCCCTGCTGATTTAGCAGGATTTCACATTTTTGTCTTCTTTTCCAACCTGACTACTATATTTCATTTTAGAGCAGTCATTTATTCTGTCCATGTTATATCTCCATTCAGTGGGAAAGACAGGAGGGAGTCACTTACCCTCAACTAGAACCTCGGTATTCTGCATCTTCACTTCTTTTTCAGAAGCATTTTCCATTTTATAAAATAGGTAATAGGCACCTACCACACTCTTGATCAGACATTTAAGCTGCTTTCAGTTTCTCCATATTATAAACTGTAGTGAATATATGCTTAGAACTCAGGAAAATCTCTTTTTGTGGGGCTTAGGTCTTCCAAGCAGATTTGTATTATAATGAGACTCCTTCTATTCACCATCAGGATCTCTCTTTTATTAAATGAATCTAGTAGGTATTAATTTATAAACAAGATCAAGGAACTCTGTTATGGTACAATAGTTCACATTTAGGGGCAAATGTTGTATGTGACCTTTAAGACCACAACTGTCTTTTTGCAATGTAATTTGAAGGTGTAGGAGTAGTCCAACTGCAAGTTTGATCATTGTTGATAAGACCCTCGGATGCTGGATAGTGCCATAAAAATCAGTCTCCCCCTGATTCTCTCTGTCTCTCCAGGGCAACCTGGCGCAATAGGATGCAGGTCAGCGTGATGTGTTACACCTTCTGAAACCTAGAGAAAGCACTGCTTTCCTCTCCTATGAGTCTGAGGCAGCCCCTGTGATCTTGAGAGACATCCAGATACTCCCAGTTCTCTCCGCTGTCAGGATGCTCTGCCTCTGTTGCTGGAGTGGTGACAGTTACAGACCTTTCTCTTGGGGTAGAGATTCTCATCTTTCCATCCCACTGAGTCGGCCAAGGGCTAGAGGTGACATAAAGCTTGTTGTTTTTTTTTTGTCATGTATCATGATTCTGTATTGTCCATGTAAGGACTCACTTGATTAGAGCAAAAAGAACCAGATTTTAGTTCCACCTTGAGTAGTAGGAAATTTCTTTGATTTTCTTCTGTCAGATTAATCTCTCTATATGGTTAGATTTCTCTCCAGAAAGATAGTACCAACTTTTCATTCCTACTAATCATATATGAAAATGCCTGTCTCACCATACCTTTGCACATAATTATAATTTTTAATATTCACTAATTTGACAAGAAAGGTGGTAGTTTCTTACTCTAAATGTGTATTTCTTTCATTGCCTGTGGAATGGAACATTTTCTGATATTCATTGCCAGTTGAATTCCTTTTGTGAATTTTCTATTCTTGTTTATTGCCTGTCTATTTCTCCACATTTTTTTGTTATAATTTTAATGATTTAACACTTTATATTGATCATTCAGAACAATCAGAGTGAAAATATAGAGAAATATAGGTGGTAGAATTTGCCTGCCAATGTAGGAGACATAAAAGCCATGGGTTCATTCCCTGGATCAGCAAGATCCCTTGGAGGAGGGCATGGTAACCCACTCCAATATTCTTGCCTGGAGAATCCCATGGACAAAGGAGCCTGGTGAGCTACAGTCCATAGGGTTGCAAAGAGTCAGACATGACTGAAGCGACTGCGTGCAACGCAATCTTAGTCTCCAGTTCTGATCATTTTGCTGCAGTGTTTATTCTGTGGTGGCAAAGTTGCCATTCATTACTGAAATCTAGAAAGACTCCAGAACTCTAAGTTGAGGTAGTGGTCTAAGTTTTCTTCTTCCAACTCTTTGATAAGCAGGTTACCAATGCTCTTCTTCCTGCTCTGCCTGCCCTCTGGTGGAGGTGCCAAAGAGCAGACTAGGAGAGCAAGCCAGCTATAAAAGGGGGTAGGTGTTGGGGGGAAGACCAAGTTATGCCTAAATGGCAAACCAGCCCCTGAATAATTAAAGAACCAGTGTTTGACTTAATAAACCTCTGTTCCTTGGCTTCTCTAACCTCAAATTGTGTCCCCACAATAGAATCTATCATAAGGCAATTATTCCCAAACTGGTACTTCTCCATAGATACTGCTCTGCACCTTTGGTTTTGTTGACCTGATAATTCTTACACAGGAAAAACATTTTCTTTCCCAATTTTATATCCGGAAAAAACACAAGTTGGTGAATTAGAAAAAGCTAGGAAGTGAGGGTTCCGTTCCCAGATCTGTTGTTGTTCAGTCACCCAGTCATTTCCAACTCTTTGCGACCCCAGGGACTGCAGCATGCCAGTCTCCCTGTCCCTCACTATCTCCCAGAATTTGCCCAAGTTCGTGTTCATTGCATTGGTGATACCGTCCAGCCACTTCATCCTCTGATGCCCTCGATCTTTTCCAGCATCAGGGACTTTTCCAATAACTCTTCTGTGTGCATCAGAGACCAAAATAATGGAGCTTCAGGATCAGTCCTTCCAGTGACTATTCAGGGTTGATCTCCATTAAGATTGACTGGTTTTATCTCCTTGCTGTCCAAGGACTTTCAGAAGCCTTCTCCAGCACCACAGTGAGAAGGCATCAATTCTTTGGCATTCTGCCTTCTGTACAGTCTGTCTCTCACAGCTGTATGTGACCACTTGGAAGACTATAGCCTTGATTATATGAACCTTTGTTGGCAGAGTAATATCTCTGCTTTTCAACATACTGTCTAGGTTTGTCAACACCTTCCTGCCAAGAAGCATTTGTCTTCTGATTTTATGGCTGCAGTCACCATCCGCAGTGATTTTGGAGCCCAAGAAGAAGAAATATGTCACTGCTTCCACCTTTCCCCCTTCTATTTGCCATGCAGTAATGGGGGCGGATGCTGTGATCTTAGTTTTTTTTAGTATTTAGTCTTAAACTGGCTCTTTCACTCTCCTCCTTCACCCTCATCAAGAGGCTCTTTAGTTCCTCTTCACATTCTGCCATTTAGAGTAATATCATCTGCATATCTGAGGTTGTTGATGTTTCTCCCTCCTATCTTGATTCCAGCTTGTAACTCAACCAGCCCAGCATTTCTCATGAAGTGCTCAGCATATAGGTTAAACAAACAGGTTGACAGCAGATAGCCCTGTAATACTCCTTTCTCGATCTTGAACCAATCAGTTGTTCCATACAGGGTTCTAACTGTTGCTTCTTCTTATTTTTTTAATTGTTTAGTTTTTATTTCATAATCACAAATTTAACTTTGCAATCCAGCTAAACTTGGAGGGGGATAAGGAAAATATGGAACCCAAAGAACTATAGCGAGAGCACAAAGATTATAGGATATTTCGAGCAGATGGGGTGAAGGGGTGCTCTCCTGGGCTACAGAAGGATTGCTCTGGTGGTTAAGTAAAACACAAGTCAAATTTATTGGATTTGTCCGCAGTCAGCAATGGTGATCTTCTTGCTGGTCTTGCCATTCCTGGCCCCAAAGCGCTCCATGGCTTCCACACTATTCATGCCCTCTTTCACCTTGCCAAAGACCACATGCTTGCCATCCGACCACTCAGTCTTGGCAGTGCAGATGAAAAACCAGGAACCGTTTGTGTTAGGGCCAGCATTTGCCATGGACAAGATGCCAGGACCTGTATACTTCAGGATGAAATTCTCATCATCAAATTTCTCGCCGTAGATGGACTTGCCACCAGTACCATTATGGCGTGTGAAGTCACCACCCCGGCACATAAATCCCGGAATTATTCTGTGAAAGCAGGAACCTTTATAACCAAATCCTTTCTCCCCTTTGCTCAGAGAATGAAAGTTTTCTGCTGTCTTTGGAACTTTGTCTGCAAACAGCTCTAAAGAGACGCAGCCCAAGGGCTCACCGTCGACAGCGATGTCGAAGGATACTGTGGGGTTGACCATGTCTAGACAGCACGGGAGGCTCCGGGGTGGCGGCATCTGCAAGGCCTAACTGTTCCTTCTTGACCCACATACAGGTTTCTCAGGAGACAAGTAAGATGGTCTGCTATTCCCATCTCTCTAAGAAGTTTCCAGTTTGTCATGCTCCAGGCAGTCAAAGGCTTCAGTGTCGTCGATGGAACAGAGGTAGATGTTTTTTGAAATTCGCTTGCTTTCTCTGTAATCCAGAAAATGTTGGCAGTTTGATCTCCAGTTCCTCTTTCTTTTCAAAACGCAGCTTGAACATCTGGAAGTTCTTGGTTCATATAATGCTGAAGCCTAGCATACAAAATTTTAAGCATGATCTTACTAGCATGGGAGATCAGTGCAATTGTCTGATGGTTAGTTAGCACATTCTTTCGCACTGCCCTTCTTGGGAACTAGAATGAGGATTGACCTTTTCCAGCCCTGTGGCCACTGCTGGGTCTTCCAGATTTGCTGATATAATGAATGCAAAACCTTGATGGCACCATCCTTTAGGGATTTGAATAGTTCTGCTGGAATTTCATTGCACCCACTAGTTTTATTAACAGCAGTGCTTCTTAAGGGCCAGTTGACTTCACACTTCAGAATGTCTGGCCCTTGGAGACTAACCACACCATCGTAGTAATCCTATTCATGAAGATCTTTTTTCTACAGTTCTTCTGTGTATTCTTTCCATCTCTTCTTGATCTCTTCAGTGTCTACTAGGTCTGCATCATTTTTACCCTTTATTGTGTCCATCTTTGGGTGAAATGCTCACTTGATGTTTCCAATTTTCCTGAAGAGATCTCTAGTCTTTTGCTTTTTTGTTGTTCTTCTATTATTAACCATTGTTCATTGAAGAAGGCCTTCTTGTCTCTTCTAGCTGTTTTTTGGAACTTTGCATTTTAATTGAATGTACCTTTCTCTCTCTCTCTTGCTTTTTGCTTCTCTTCATTCTTCCGCTATTTGTAAAGCCTCCTCAGATAACCACTTTGCCTTCTTGGCGTTTCCTTTTCTTGGTTCAGATGGTAAAGAATCCTAGCTCTAGTACTGCCAATTCGTTGCATACTCTTGGACCAGTCCTCTGAACTCTCCTAGTCTGGGTTTCTTTATTTGTAAATTAAGAACAATGTTACTAATGGGTCTATTGTGAGGATCAAATGAGGTAATGGTAATCAAAGTGCTTTGTAAATAATAACCACTCCACACATCTAGGATAATACTAAGTGTCCACAGCTCTTCTGAGTCAATGTTTAACTTGACTTAGTTGCCTTTTTATTTTAAAGCAAGAAAAAATCACTTTATCCTTTTAATCTTTAGCAAATAAATGAAGCCTTTGGGCTTAGATCCGTAGAAGAGGCAAATTGCATGTCCTGATGTGACCCAGGTCTTTGTGCGTACTCTCTAGATCCTACTTTCATTTTGCTTTTAATTACAGCATTACAGAGTGGAAACTTTAAAATGACACCTTTTAGAACTAGTCATTATTTAGTGACTCTACATTTCAAAAATATTTCTCATGTCTTTAAAATAAATTGTCAAGTTCTTTTATTATTCAGTTCAGTTTAGTTTCTCAGTTGTGTCCAACTCTTTACGACCCTATGAACACGAGGCTTCCCTGTCCATCACCAATTCCCAAAGTTTGCTCAATCTCATGTCCATTGAGTCAGTGATACCATCCAACCATATCATCCTCTGCCATCTGCTTCTCCTTCTGTCTTCAATCTTTCCCAGCATCAGGGTCTTTTCAAATGAGTCAGTTCTTCACATCAGGTGGCTAAAGTATTAGAGCTTCAGCTTCAACATCAGTCCTTCCAGTGAATATTCAGGACTGATTTCCTTTATGATGGACTGGTTGGATCTCCTTGCAGTCCACAGGACATTCAAGAGTCTTCTCCAACACCACAGTTCAAAAGAATCAATTCTTCAGCACTCAGCTTTCTTTATGGGCCAACTCTCACATCCATACATGACTAGTGGAAAAACCATAGCTTTGACTAGGCGGACCTTGGCAAAGTAATGTCTCTGCTTTTTAATATGCTGTCTAGGTTGGTCATAGCTTTTCTTCCAAGGAACAATCATTTCTTTTAATTTCATGGCTACTGTCACCATCTGCAGTGATTTTGAAGCCCAAGAAAATCAAGTCTGTCACTGTTTCCATTGTTTCCCCATCTATTTGCCATGAAGTGATGGGACTGGATGCCATGATTTAGTTTTTTGAATGTTGAGTTTTAAGCCAGATTTTTCACTTTCTTTGTTCACTTTCATCAAGAGGCTCTTTAATTCCTTTTTGCTTTGGGTGGTATCATCTGCAAATCTGAGGTTATTGATATGTCCTCCGCAATCTTGATTCCAGCTTGTGCTTCATCCAGCCCAGCATTGTGCATTGTTAGTACCCGGCATAATGCCCAGCGTTATTATTACCTTGACCTAAATATAAATTTATTGACAGAGTGATGATAATGGTTTTTGGTTTAGTTTTATTTTTTAAAACATTTCCTTGAAATTGTAATAATTTAAAAGATTTACTTATTTAAACATATTACATGTTTAAGTTAAATTTAAATGTTTAAATTGTATGTACATTTTGTTCTGTGTGGCTGAAGATAAATGTGAAAATAAAGAATTAAAAAAATTTTTTATTTATTTAATGCCAGGAAAGTGTGTAATTTCCTTGGTTTTGTCTTGCTGCAACAAAGATTTGAAACTGCAGACCAGTGTTATAGCTCGGTTATGGCTCAGAGTTTTATTCAGTAAACAAAGAACAGTACACCCTGGAGGCGTGAGGGCTGGCCGACCCCAAAGGAGAGGCCTCAAACTATCTTGGCTTCTTCTTTTTATAGGTTTTGTTTCCTCCCCGCTGAGCCTGCCCAATGCAAATTAGGCCTAGCCAGGAAGGGGGCATGTCTGTTTCACCTGAGATTCCTACTCAGGTCTGCGGATTTTCTTTTGCTCTGTTTTTCGCAGACTTTTCCCTTTCTTTGTCTTTTAGCCACCACCATTTTGGACTCCTTTTTCCTATTCTAACAAACTAACATTTAATTATTTATTTTGGGGTGTGCTGGGTCTTCACTGGTGTTCTGGTTTTTCTCTCATTGCAGCGAGCAGGGGCACTCTCTAGCTGCAGCTTCTCATTGTGGTGGCCTCCCTTGTTGTGAAGCACTGACCCTAGGGCACGTAGATTTCAGTAGCTGTGGCACATGGGCTGCATAGTTGGGGCTCCCAGGCTCTAGAGCACAGGCTCAACAGTTGTTGCACTTGGGCTTAGTTGCTCTGTGGCACGTGGAATCCTCTCAGACCAGGGTTGAACCCATGTCTCCTGCAATAGCAGGTGGCTTCTTCACCACTGAGCCACCAGGGAGGCCCTGGTGGGGTTATATAACTATATGCTATATAAATATAACACTATTGATAGCTATAATCATGTGACTATATTCATATACTATAACTATGTAATATATGGAATTATATAACTATATGCTATATATATATAATTATAGCTATAATCATGTGACTATATTCCATATACTATAACTATATAATATATGGAATTATATAACTATTATATAACTATAATCATGTGACTATATTCCATATACTATAACTATGTAATATATGGAATTATATAACTATATGCTAATATATATAAAACTATTATATAACTATAATCATGTCACTATATTCCATATACTATAACTATGTAATATATGGAATTATATAACTATATGCTAATATATATATATAACTATTATATAACTATAATTATGTGACTATATTCCATATACTATAACTATATAATATATGGAATTATATAAGTATATGCTATATATATATATAACTATTATATAGCTATAATTATGTGACTATATTCCATATACTATAACTATATAGTATATGGAATTACATAACTATATGCTATATATATAACTATTATATAATTATGTGACTATATTCCATATACTATAATTATATAATATATGGAATTATATAACTATCTTCTATATATATATAACTATTATATAACTAATTATGTGACCATATTCCATATACTATAACTATATAATATGTGGAATTATATAACTATCTTCTATATATATATAACTATATATAACTAATTATGTGACCATATTCCATATACTATAACTATATAATATGTGGAATTATATAACTAGAATAATTGGGAGTTCTGTACTCCTTTCCCTTCTATGCACACAATCTCTCCACCCTCTTGCATCATACTAGAAGAAAAACAGAAAAGGCAGTTATCTGAAAAGAGAAAACTGTCAAAGGTACCTGGTCTGAGTCACCATTATTCTTGCCTCGGTATTCACAATAGCCACCTATCTGGTTTTCCAGTTTCAATCTGTTCATAAAATAGCAGTCAAATGATTCTGTTAACATCCAAGTCAAATAATGCCACTTATATGTTCAGAAACATCCGATGGCCTTTATTCCTCAGTCTTCTTTTCCTGTCCAGCCCTGCACTCCCTCAGTCCAGCCACACTGGCCTTCTTGATCCCCAGATCCACTTCAGCCTTGACCTGAAAGGTGCTTCCCTCAGGTATCTACAGGAGTGGTTTCCTCCCCTCCTTCAGGTCTGTTCACCTTAGTGGCAACTTCCTTTCATCTCTTAAAATTCCAGTTCTCACCCCACTCCTATGTTCCTTACTTTTGTAACAGTTTTTACTGAATAACATAACAATATGTTTACTTATTTCTTTTGTTTATTATCTATCTTCCCCTCCTTGTAAGTCCAGGAGTGAAAAGCGTATTTTGCCTGTTTCTTTAACTGCTGTATCCTCGAAACCCAGAAGAGTGCCTGGCTCTTAGTAAGTGCTCAATAAATGTTTGCTCAATGAATGGATAAATAAAACAAAGATAAGTCATGGTCTTACTTGATTTGCAACACTTACTTGAAAAATTGCAAAATTTTCATTAAAAACTTTTTAAAATGACACAGAAGCTTTGAATATCTCCTGATGATATGACCTATGACTATAACATCCAAAGCATCAGTGTTCTTTTCCAAATATTTTGGACATTCTATGTCTCAAGAATTAAGATCTCCTATAATCGATCACTGTCAAGTCTAATGTAAGTATAACTATATAAACCACTCCTAATTTGTCATGAAAGGAGAGAAGAATTTAATTATAATGAAACATCTGCCCTTTGTTTTCTTTTTTTAACCTTCTCATTTTTTTCTTTTTTAAAAAAATATTTATTTTAATTGAAGGATAATTACTTTATAGTATTGTGATAGTTGTTGCCATACGTCAGTATGAATCAGCCATAGGTGTACATGTGTCCCCTCCATCCTGATGTCCTTTGTTTTCTTTGGCTCTGTAATTTCCTGATGATCTTAATTTGGGCCACCCATTTTCTGACTTCCATGCCTCTCCTATTTCCAAGATACAGATATTAACAAAGAATCTTGCTTGGATTTCTTCTCTCGCTTGGCATTCTCTTATCCATTTTTATGGCTTCTGTTACCTCCTGTTTTAGATTGCTCTCAAATGTGGAAGTCCAATCTTGACATTTCTTTTATTTTCTTTTTTAAATTTGTGTATTTATTTGGCTGTGCTGGGTCCCAGTTGTGGCACATGGGATCTTTAGTCGTGGCATGTGGGATCTAGTTCCCTGACCAGGGATAGAACCTGGGCCCCATGCATTGGAAGCTCAGAGTCCTAGCCATTGGACCATAGGGAAGTCCCCAATCTTGACATTTCTTATTGGCTCCCAGTTCTACGTTGTCCAGGGTGGTTACATCCATCTGGCCATCTTTCAAGTTCTCAAACCTCTTATATCTAAAATCACATTTACCTTTTTCCTTTGAAACTCTTTCCTATTCCAGTAACCCATTTCTGTTAATGACTCTGCATTCTTCCAAGTTTGGAACTGTTTCCAAGTATTGTAATCATTTGTGACTGTTTTTTTCACATTGTCAGATGTCAAGCCTTGCTGCTCATCCTTTTAGAATATCGTTTTAACCATCCTCCTCTTTGCTTTCAGTAGATCAGGGATGGGGCCTGAGACTATGCATTTCTAGTATGCTTCTGAATCAGGCTGATGTGCTGCTGTACTGACTGCTCTTCGATGAACAAGGTTCGGCTCTAGGCTGACAGTGGCCACCTGACCTAGTTGCCCACTTCCCAGCCCATGGCCAAATCTGAGACTCAATTCTCTTTCAAAAATAGAGACTAAATATTGCCCTAGTCTTGCTTGAAAAGAAAAAATTTCTTTTCTATGTCATAGAAGATTTGGAAAGTTACAGAGTCAGAAAATAAAAAAATTCAAATCAGCTACATGGTCATTAATACTTTGAGATATATTAATATATATGTATTTCCTTTTAGTTGTTTCTATATTATAAATATATGTTCAGGTTATATCTGTGTTTTTCAAACCCTGAAAGGATTGTTTACAGCTTTCTTTTGTTTCCCAGTATAAAAATTTGCTAAGTGTATTGAATCCTCTGACTTACAAAGTAGAATCTGCCTTTTCTATATGATAAAATGCTTAATGCTCCTTTGCTCAATCAATCTCCCTTACAGCTGGGAACTGAGGACTTGGTGCAGCCAAGCAGATGCATCCTCTAGGCTTTGATTCAGGACCTGGTGACTCAAAGCAGCAGGGATGACGCAGAATCCGTTCTGGCCAGGGCATAGGAGTGATGGCAGCTGCATCCGGTTTCCAGTGGCAGCAGAGACAGCTGTTCTGGGGCAGTGTGCAGTGTCCGGCATCTGAAGACTTGGCAGTACAAGCCATGGGGTCAGTGCTTGGCAGCTGCCGTGATGACTTCACAGGAACAGCTCTGCAGGGTGTGTTGGGTGTGGTTCTTGCCCCGTGGTTTGTCTTCCCACCTTTACTTCTTAAATTAGTTTAAAAGTTAAATTAATTTACTGGCAATGAGTGCTAATGATGTTAATAATAACTAACTCTTAGATACTAACAATAGCTGACTCTTAGATATTAACAATAACTAGCTTTGGGTAGTGCTTACTGTGTGCCAGGCAGATTTCAAAGTGCTTTATGTATATTATGTACTGGTATTATTTCCAGTTTACAGATGATGAAACTGAGCTGCAGAGAGGACAGGTTACATGTTCAAGGTCATATGGCTAAATAGCAGCTCTGAAACTCTAATTTAGTCAGTCTTAACCTAGCTCTTAAGAGGTCTGATACATATAACATTTCATATCCAATTTTTTTCATATAATAGAAATTTTGTGAGCATTTCCATGAATGCTCACATGTTCCTCTGAATATTTAAAGTAGTTGTATAATGTTCGCTTATAAGACTGATTCATGATTCATTTAACCAACTTGCTGTTGTTGGACATTAAGTATATCCTGGTGGCAAAACTTTTTTTCTTGTTTCAGTTAATACCCTTGACTGTTTCTCTAAGATAAAGTTCTAAGAGTGAAATGCTTGGTCAAAGGGTATTCTGATTGCCTTCCAGAAATATTCCAGTTTACACATACAGCAGTGTGTGGGAGCATCCTGTTTTCCTTGAGACCTTATTAGCACTGAATATTATTAACTTTTTAAAATTTGTGGTACTGAAAATGATACATAGTTTTCTTTTCAATCCAAAATTCTTTAAATATTTTAAAATACATTTATTAACCATTTGTTCAGTTCTTTTTGTGAATTGACTGCCTCCATCACATGTGGGACAAAGTTGAAACTTAGAAGGCAATTCAAGGCCTTTCTACTCTGACCCCAACTACTTTCCTAACTAGTTCTCCTAAACATTCACCCAACACACCAGTGGGGATTATTTTGTGTTAGTTGAAACCATATGAGGATACTATGTCTGTAGACCAGAAAGTGGTTGACTATTGGCAGTTTTATGTGGTTACACCGTATAAATCTCCACACATTTGTTCTCCCACGAGTATTTTCACCAGTGTCCTCTGCCTGTCTCTGCTTCATGAGATCCTTCGTGTTCTTGATGAGGCTGAGTTCACTGGCATGTCCCCTGCTCCTTTGCCATCCGTATCCTGTTCGCCTCTCACTGTAGCTGAGGTTACTGTAAATCACCCTTCTTCAGAATTTCCACTCTGTGACTTTCCTGTCAGAGCAGTAGGATGGTCCCAGGGTACTGCAGCTGAATAATGTGTTTGCATCTGTGTGGCAGAGGCCAAGCCCTCTGCTGCTTTTTGCCAGCAGAGACTCTGTCTTATTTATTTTGGCAAAGCTAGCAGAGTTTCAGGCTCATAGCAGATACACAACAAATATCTGTTGACTTGAAGAACCAGTAACGCTAGGGCCCAGAAGGTGCCTTATTAGCCACGTATTCATTGTGGTTTCCTTCCACATTAAGTAAGAAAAAACATGTGTAACACTCTCTAATATCTTCTAATTTGACCGGTTCATATTGTATTTGGAATCAGTCCTCCTTATTTTGAATCCTCCATCCTTATAATTTTTTCCCTGTATTTTCAGATATGATCATTATATTGGAAATCATTGATCGTTATATTGGAAGCAAGATTCTCAAGGATGAAAGAACACAGTTCTCTTGCTAGCTAATTAAGTAATCTATGCACTTCTTAGTTTTTCCTTTTTAACCATATTCACCTTTTTTGCTTGGGTGAACTTTCAGGAACTTTTAGTGACTTCCAGGAAATACTAATGCTAATGCTAAAGTTACTATAACAAGATTCAGGATCATCAAAAGAAAAATGTTTTTAAATAAACATTAAAAGCATTTCAACTGAGCCTTAAGACAAAGGCTTCTGTTTATAAAAGAGATACGTAGTACATTCAGTTTAAATTGTACTTCAGGAAGAAAATCATGGAACCATATAACTTTCAAGGTAGAGAAGAACTCCCAAATATGTACTCAGTGTGTGCTGTCTGGTGGAAAAATCCAAGTGAGAGTGGAGGAGAGAAGATAAGTTTGGCTCCATATTCCCCCACCCAGTTAATTTTCAAATGATGTTTCAACCTTTGTTCATCTCTTACCTACATATCCTGCCCTTGCCATGCCTTGAATAAGTTCAGTTAGAAGCAGTGTCAATGCCAGGCCTTGTGTTTTTTGGTGTTTTTTTTTTTTTTTTAATTTTATTTATTTATTTTTGGCTGTGCTCAGTCCTCATTGCTGTGATGGGTCCTCATTGCTGTGCATGGGCCTTCTTTAGTTGGGGCAAGCAGGGGCTCCTCTCTAGTTGTGGTGCACGGGCTTCTCATTGCGGTGGCTTCTCTCATCGCCAGCTCTTGCAGGCTCTAGAGTGTGGGCTTGGTAGTTGTGGCAGATAGGCCTAGTTGCTCCGAGGCATGTGGAATCTTCCTGGACCAGGGATCCAACCTGTGACCCCTGCATAGGCAGGCATATTTTTAACCGTTGGACCACCAGGGAAGTCCTCCTTTGTGTTTATACTCAGAAGGGACTGGGTGCCCTGACATTGGCCTTTTCTTTCCTGCTTGGTCATTGGTATATGTGTGTTCAGCTTTTTACCTTTTGTAAGTGGGCTCCTCTAACCAGGGAGCTGGTTCAGTTACCAGACCCAAAGATCCAAAAGGTCTGTTTAAGATTTAAAATAGGGGATAGAATGCTACAATGAAGAAGACAGATATTAATAAAACCAGCTACTGACAAGAGCATAGAGAAACTGGAACCCTTCTGTACTGCCGTGGGAGTGAAAAATGATGCAGCTGCTTTGGAAGACAGTCTGGCGGTTTGTCAAATAGTTAAACATAGAGTTACCATATGATTAAACAATTCCACTTCTAGGTATACAGAAGAGAAGTGAAAATATATGTCCACACTAGAGCTTATGCTTGTACATGAATGTTCTTTGCAGTATTATTCAGAATAGCCAAAAAGTAGAAAAAAACCTAAATAATCATTTACTAATGAATAGATAAATAAAATGTGGAATGTTATTCAGCAATTAATAGGAATGAAGTAATGATACATGGTACAGCATGGATAAACCTTGAAAAGAGGCTGAGTGAAAGAAGCCAGTCATAAAGGACCACACATTGTGCAATTCTATGTGAAATTTCCACATAGGCAATTCTCTACAGATAGGAAGTAGATTAGTGGTTGCCCAGAGTGCTGGCTAAGAGGGGTGGGGTTTCTTTTTGGTATAATGAAAAGTTCTAAAATTGATTGTGGTGATAGATATACAAGTTTGTTAATATACTAAAAGCCATTAAATTATATACTTTAAATAGGTGAATTGTACAGTATGTGAATTATATGTTAATAAAGTTGTAAAAAGGAAAGAATGTGTGTTCTTTTTTTTGTTGTTGTTCTTTTCTTTTAATTTTGTCTCTTATTACTTCCCTGACTAGCTGGGCATTCCCAGCTTAACTTCATATTTGCTTTGCCCTTTAATTCCACTTGAAGTCCAGCCAAGACCTAATGTAACAGGGTAGAAGTTTAACTCACACTACAGCTCAGACGCAAAGAGAAAATGGAAGTTCTTTATTTAATCTATAATTAGTCTGGCTTTCCTCCTGAAGCCCAGCTAATGGATAGTGGGAAAAATGAATGGCATGTTTTGTTACCAGTCTCTGGGAGGCTGCTGGTATGGAAGGGAAGGCTGGAACTCATCTACCTGCTGTTAACACATACTATTCTTGCTGCAACTAGATCCACTCAAATGACCAGCGGACAGTGTGGTGCTCCATATGTATGATTCTGAATTTTTTTTTCACTTTCTTAATTAATTTTTTAATTTAATTTTAAAATCTTTAATTCTTACATGTGTTCCCAAACATGAAACCCCCTCCCACCTCCCTCCCCATAACACCTCTGTGGGTCATCCCCATGCACCAGCCCCAAGCATGCTGTATCCTGCATCAGACATAGACTGGCGATTCAATTCTTACATGATAGTATACATGATAGAATGCCATTCTCCCAAATCATCCCACCCTCTCCCTTTCCCTCTGAGTCCAAAAGTCCATTATACACAGCTGTGTCTTTTTTCCTGTCTTGCATACAGGGTCGTCATTGCCATCTTTCTAAATTCCATATATATGTGTTAGTATACTGTATTGGTGTTTTTCTTTCTGGCTTACTTCACTCTGTATAATCGGCTCCAGTTTCATCCATCTCATCAGAACTGATTCAAATGAATTCTTTTTAATGGCTGAGTAATACTCCATTGTGTACATGTACTAAAGCTTTCTTATCCATTCATCTGCTGATGGACATCTAGGTTGTTTCCATGTCCTGGCTATTATAAACAGTGCTGCGATGAACATTGGGGTCCATGTGTCTCTTTCAATTCTGGTTTCCTCGGTGTGTATGCCCAGCAGTGGGATTGCTGGGTCATAAGGTAGTTCTATTTGCAATTTTTTAAGGAATCTCCACACTGTTCTCCATAGTGGCTGTACTAGTTTGCATTCCCACCAACAGTGTAGGAGGGTTCCCTTTTCTCCACACCCTCTCCAGCATTTATTGCTTGCAGATTTTTGGATCGCAGCCATTCTGACTGGTGTGAAGTGGTACCTCATTGTGGTTTTGATTTGCATTTCTCTGATAATGACTGATGTTGAGCATCTTTTCATGTGTTTGTTAGCCATCCGTATGTCTTCTTTGGAGAAATGTCTATTTAGTTCTTTGGCCCATTTTTTGATTGGGTCGTTTATTTTTCTGGAATTGAGCTGCATAAGTTGCTTGTATATTTTTGAGATTAGTTGTTTGTCAGTTGCTTCATTTGCTATTATTTTCTCCCATTCAGAAGGCTGTCTTTTCACCTTGCGTATATTTTCCTTTGTTGTGCAGAAGCTTTTAATTTTAATTAGATCCCATTTGTTTATTTTTGCTTTTATTTCCAGAATTCTGGGAGGTGGATCATAGAGGATCCTGCTGTGATTTATGTCTGAGAGTGTTTTGCCTATGTTCTCCTCTAGGAGTTTTATAGTTTCTGGTCTTACATTTAGATCTTTAATCCATTTTGAGTTTATCTTTGTGTGCGGTGTTAGAAAGTGATCTAGTTTCATTCTTTTACAAGTGGTTGACCAGTTTTCCCAGCACCACTTGTTAAAGAGATTATCTTTACTCCATTGTATATTCTTGCCTCCTTTGTCAAAGATAAGGTGTCCATATGTGTGTGGATTTATCTCTGGGCTTTCTATTTTGTTCCATTGATCTATATGTCTGTCTTTGTGCCAGTACCATACTGTTTTGATGACTGTGGCTTTGTAGTAGAGCCTGAAGTCAGGCAAGTTGATTCCTCCAGTTCCATTCTTCTTTCTCAAGATTGCTTTGGCTATTCGAGGTTTTTTGTATTTCCATACAAATCTTGAAATTATTTGTTCTAGTTCTGTGAAAAATATGGCTGGTAGCTTGATAGGGATTGCATTGAATTTGTAAATTGCTTTGGGTAGTATACTCATTTTCACTATATTGATTCTTCCGACCCATGAACATGGTATATTTCTCCATCTATTAGTGTCCTCTTTGATTTCTTTCATCAGTGTTTTATAGTTTTCTATATATAGGTCTTTAGTTTCTTTGGGTAGATATATTCCTAAGTATTTTATTCTTTTCGTTGCAATGGTGAATGGAATTGTTTCCTTAATTTCTTTTTCTACTTTCTCATTATTAGTGTATATGAATGCAAGGGATTTCTGTGTGTTGATTTTATATCCTGTAACTTTACTATATTCATTGATGAGCTCTAGTAATTTTCTGGTGGAGTCTTTAGGGTTTTCCATGTAGAGGATCATGTCATCTGCAAACAGTGAGAGTTTTACTTCTTCTTTTCCAATTTGGATTCCTTTTATTTCTTTTTCTGCTCTGATTGCTGTGGCCAAAACTTCCAGAACTATGTTGAATAGTAGCGGTGAAAGTGGACACCCTTGTCTTGTTCCTGACTTTAGGGGAAATGCTTTCAATTTTTCACCATTGAGGATAATGTTTGCTGTGGGTTTGTCATATATAGCTTTTATTATGTTGAGGTATGTTCCTTCTATTCCTGCTTTCTGGAGAGTTTTTATCATAAATGGATGTTGCATTTTGTCAAAGGCCTTCTCTGCATCTATTGAGATAATCATATGGTTTTTATTTTTGATTCTGAATTTTTGTCTTGATTCTTGATTCTGTGCCTTGCTTTGGCCTCTGTTTTTTATGTGATTCAGGACTTGCTTTGACTGGCTGTGTGTGCTCTGTAACTCATGATGGCTCTTTGATTACTGGCTCTGTTTTGAGCACAGGCTCCTAGTCAGTGCCTGTGACCTGGGTTTGCTGTAGCTGGTCACAGAGATTCATTGTTTTATTCTCCTAGTCGTGGCTTCTTATGCCACCTCTATGATCAGTAGGAGCTCAGGTGATGAGCATTTTGTGGTTTTCCGCAGCATTAGAGCTTAATAGAATAGAATGTGTGCTGCTGCTGCTGCTGCTGCTAAGTCGCTTCAGTCGTGTCCGACTCTGTGCGACCCCATAGACGGCAGCCCACCAGGCTCCGCCGCCCCTGGGATTCTCCAGGCAAGAACACTGGAGTGGGTTGCCATTTCCTTCTCCAATGCATGAAAGTGAAAAGTGAAAGTGAAGTCACTGAGTCGTGTCCAACTCTCAGCGACCCCATGGACTGCAGCCTACCAGGCTCCTCTGTCCATGGAATTTTCCAGGCAAGAGTACTGGAGTGGGGTGCCATTGAGTGTGTGCCAAATCACTTCAGTCGTGTCTGACTCTGTGACCCCATGGATGTAGCCTGCCAGGCTCCTCTGTCCAGGGATTCTCCAGGCAAGAATATTGGAGTGGGTTGCCATGCCCTCCTCCAGGCGATCTTCCCTATCCAGGGATTGAACCTGTGTCTCTTATGTCTCCTGCATTGACAGGCGGGTTCTTTACCATTAGCGCCACCTGGGAGAAGGCAATGGCACCCCACTCCAGTACTCTTGCCTGGAAAATCCCATGGACGGAAGAGCCTGGTGGGCTACAGTCCATGGGGTCACTAAGAGTCAGGCACAACTTAGCGACTTCACTTTCACTTTTCACTTTCATGCATTGGAGAAGGAAATGGCAACCCACTTCAGTGTTTTTGCCTGGAGAATCCCAGGGACGGGGGAGCCTGGTAGGCTGCCATCTATCTGGTCGCACAGAGTCGGACACGACTGAAGCGACTTAGCAGCAGCAGCAGCAGCAGGGAAGCCCCAGTTGAACAGAATACATGCACGTATTCCCTTCTTTTGAAACTGTATTTAAAAGCACTCTAAAGTGTTTTAAATAAAATTTGCCGTGTTTTTGTAATTTTGTATTAATGATGCTATGAGTACTTTTTTTTTTTTTTAAGTAATCTTTCTCTCTTTATCTACATCTATATCCGTATTTTTTTGGCAAGAGGGCTATTGCAATTTGAATGGAGGAAAGTATAGAATAGTAACATATTTGTTGGTCTGGAGGGAGATAGCCTATGATGTACATGTGTTTTTTTGTTGCTGTTGTCCTTACTAATTTTAAATTTATTTTTCATTGGATGTTAATTGCTTTACAATGTTGTGTTGGTTTCTGCCATAGAACAATGTGAATCAGCCATAAGTATACATATATCCCCTCCCTCTTGAATCTTCCTCCCAGCACTACCCATGCCACCGCTCTAGGTTATATGTACTTTAAAAATTGTTTTAGTTTGGCCAATCCAAGTCAATGATGTGACAGTTTGGAAAGCAGTTTGAAGTAATATATTAATTGAAAAAAGTATGGACTCAAGCAGTTCAAACCTATATTGTTCAAGGGTTAACTATTTACTGGCTATCTTGAGAAATTTTTTTTCTGAATATTATTTTGTTATATAAACAACCAAAAGCAAAAAGGAGATAAAGAGCCTCTTGATGGAAGTGAATGAAGAGAGTGAAAAAGCTGGTTTAAAACTCAACATTCAAAAAAACGAAAATCATGGCATCTGGTCCCATCACTTTATGGCAAATAGATGGGGAAACAATGGAAACAGTGACTTTATTTTCTTGGGCTCCAAAATCACTGCAGATAGTGACTGCAGCCATGAAATTAAAAGATGTTTGCTCCTTGGAAGAAAAGCTATGACCAACCTCAGTTCAGTTCAGTTCAGTTCAGTTCAGTCACCCAGTCATGTCTGACTCCCTGCGACCCCATGAATTGCAGCACACTAGGCCTCCCTGTCCATCACCAACTCCCGGAGTTCACTCAGACTCACGTCCATCGAGTCAGTGATGCCATCCAGCCATCTCATCCTCTGTCGTCCCCTTCTCCTCCTGCCCCCAATCCCTCCCAGCATCAGAGTCTTTTCCAATGAGTCAACTCTTCACATGAGGTGACCAAAGTACTAGACAGCATATTAAAAAACAGAGAGTTTACTTTGCCAGGAAAGATCCATCTAGTCAAAGCTATGGTTTTTCCAGTAGTCATGTATGGATGTGAGAGTTAGACCAGAAAGAAAAGTTGAGTGCCAAAGAATTGATGCTTTTGAACTGTGGTGTTGGAGAAGACTCTTGAGAGTCCCTTGGACTGCAAGAAGAGCCAACCAGTCAATTCTAAAGGAAATCAGTCCTGAATATTCATGGGAAGGACTGATGCTGAAGCTGAAACTCCAATACTTTGGCCACCTGATGGGAAGAAATGACTCCTTAGAAAACACCCTGATGCTGGGAAAGATTGAAGGCAGGAGGAGAAGGGGACAACAGAGGATAAGATGCTTGGATGTGACTCTATGGACATGAGTCTGAGAAAGCCCCAGGAATTGGTGATGGACAGGGAAGCCTGGTGTACTGCAGTCCACGGGGTTGCAAAGAGCTGAATTGATTGAACTGAATTGATAAACAACCAAAAATATTTCAAAATTGATATTTATTCAGGACTGAATAGTGTCCTACAGTCTGAGAGCCAATGTGAGGACAGTCGTTTTTTTTTTCTTACCAAATAATATATTGTTTGGGGAAGGAAAATTCAAATTTAAAAATATTTAAGAGACTTTCCTGGAAGTTCAGTGGTAAATACTCCATGCTTCCTCTGTAGGGGGCATGGGCTGATCTCTGGTCAGAGAACTAAGATATCACATATAAATGCAATTTTTTTTGACTGTGCCCTAAGACATGCAAGATTTTAATTTCCCAACCAGGGGATTGAACCTGCACCCCCTGCAGTGAAAGCACAGCTTTCACTTAACCACTTAACTACTGGGCCACTAGGGAAGTCTGCATACTGAGTTTACAAAAAGACAAACTTGATTAAAATATTTGATTACTAAATGAATAGGGATTTGAGAAGGTATTTTTTTTAGTAGTTATTTATTTATTTGGCTGTGCCGTGACACATGGGATCTTAGATCTTCTTTGAAGCATACTGGATCTTTAGTTGCAGCATGTGGGATCTAGTTCCCTGATCAGGGATCAAACCCAGGCCCCCTCCATTGGGATCATGAAATCTTAGCCACTGAAACACCAGGGAAGTTTTGAGAATGTATTTTTTTGGAGAATGTACTTTATAAGATCTTTTATTCAATAGAAGCTATCTATGTATCTATTATGTACATATATGTAAATTTAAAATTCATGGATATATATGTAAAGAGATAAAATAAATATGCATATATAAATAAGTAATAAATGCATGTATGTATTCTTAGGTATATTGCCTAAGATTCAACTGGACATACTTTTCACATTATCACTTAATCAAAATCATACCTGTTAATTCATAAATTATACCTGTTAATTCACACAAAAAATGAAAGGTTGATAATGACAGTGTAAAACAGGTGTACTCTTTTGAGTATTTATTGCTTATTCAGATATTCAAAAGTATTAAGGAGGTGTAAAAAAAATGCCCAAGTCATTTCAACCAACACTAAAGCAGTTAGAAGTAACACTAACAAAACATGTGAAATTACATAGGTCACTAGACCTAAAAAACTGTTATAATGGAGGACAAAGAACAGCCAAGCAAGAAAAGGAAAAATTGGAAATGAGAAGAGGGAAAAGAAGGACTGAGCTAACCAAAGCCCTGGATGGATCACTGGCATTCAGCATGGAAGAGTATAACATAGGAAAAATGTGCTTATACAAGTTAACCACTGACTGCAAGGACTTTGCTTCCCTGGTGGCTTAGAGGATAAAGCGTCTGCCTGCAATGCAGGAGACCTGGGTTCGATCCCTGGGTTGGGAAGATTCCCTGGAGAAGGAAATGGCAACCCACTCCAGTATTCTTGCCTGGAGAATCCCATGGACAGAGGAGCCTGGCGGGCTACAGTCCACGGGGTCACAAAGAGTCGGACATGACTGAGTCACTTCACTTCACTTCACTTCAACAAGGACTTTATGTACTGTTCTTACACAGCTCATACCTCTCATTCAATTTGTACTGATTGGGATACAGATTAGACAGACTGCTGTATCCAAAGGGCCCAACATATAATGACAGCAGGTAAAATCCAGGGTCTGTAAGGTCACTTGACATAGTCCTCAGTGTCTGGGACCAAGGCTCCCTCTATTGTGTGGCTTTGCCATTCTTAAAGATGTTGCCTTTATCATTCACACCACTGAAAATGGCTCCTTAACATACCAACTGAGTCCACATTCCAGCCAGTAGAAAAAGGAAAAGAGAGCAGAGAAGACCTTATGAAAACTGGCATGGTTATTAGAAAGGGAAATTAAAGAGAAAGACACCTGACAGTGTGTCCAGTGCAATTTAAGAATAGTTCAATTTGGAAATTTAAACAGTCCCAGTAGGCAATACTGTGTCTTTCGAGGAAAAAATTACCAATCTCTGAGGTACCCCCCTTCCATCCTGTTTCTCTCCTGGATGTTCCTGATGTAAGTGGAAGAGGGAGGTGATTTCCGTGTCCCCCTTGATGTGGGATGAATTGGCTCACCAGTTTCAGCAGCGTACAATCATCGAGATGATCTCTTTCCAGGTCACTGTGTAACAATCAAGGACAAACTCCTATGCCCTTGGTTTTACTTTCACTTGTTCAATACAGTGATTCCTGGACCAGCAGCCTCAGTACCACCTGGGAACTTGTGAGAAATGCAAATTATTGAGTCCTAATCTAGACCTACTGAATCAAGAACTCTAGGGGTGGAGCCCAGCAACTGTGTTTTAACGAATACTCTAGGTGATTTGAGGCTTATTACAGCTTGAGAGCCATGATTTAATGCAGTTCACTGAAAGGACAAATCAGAATACATGCTTCACTGACTGACTCTGTTTTTATCTTGGTCTCTCTCTTGTTTTTACAATTCCCTGGATCTAAATGAAGTAAGCTTGTTGTTTACTTCCCCTGATATAAGAGGCTACTACTGTAAAGCACCAACTTTCAGAGCAACATCCCACAACAAAAGAAACCAACAAACAAAACTCTTTTGAGTTTGGTTGGAATAAGTTATTTGGAAAATAACCTGGATTGCTGCATGATTCTATTTTGAGTTCCAGAAGCTATTACATTTGCCTTTGCATTCCTTCTTTAAGATACACTAATTTCCAGCTCCCTCCCCTGCTGGATACCATGAACTGACCTTGTCAAGTTGTCCTGTTCTCAGAGCAGTAAGAGAAAGGCATATTATTTTTCCAAGTATTGCATTAACCAGTTGCACATACTCACTTTTGCCAAGAGTCTGCACCTAAATTTGATGAGAATGATGAAGAGGACTGGCTGCCTGCTCCTACATACTCCACAGGAAGAAATAGTACAAGGCAACAGAAACAGAGAAATAGCCAAAATAGAGAATGTCTAATTCTGGCTCTGTTTCCGTCCCAGCATTCTCAGTGAAGTGCAGTTTCCCCAGATTATAAAATAGAGATAATGTTCTGAATGCAACATTATATAAAAAGGCATTTGTTTCGATTCATTCTGTGCATAGGAATAATCATTTGTCTTCTCAGTGTGAGTTAGAATTTATACTGTCTGAATAGAAAACAGTTCAGTTTTCATTCATTTAACAGTAGCTTGTTTCCTTCAGAAAGAATTCTAGTAATGCCTAGTAAACAAAAAAAAATGTGGAATATTAAACTTTCACAATTATTTAAAAACAATAACTCTATGCTACATTCATATGGTTGTAAATTGGAAAGTTGTCATTTTTGTGAATAGGGGATTTAGAGAAAGAGATGATTCCTGTCTCCAGCTAAGCTCTTCTCCATATCTAACCTTTTGAATAATTGTTTAAAAATGTAAATTGCACACGCCCCTGTTTTGGGGCTTCCCATTGCATTGAGAGTCCCCTCCAGGTTTCAGGGCCGCTGGGTTCTGCCCTTGGGTTCTTTTGTGTTCCTCCCCAGTGTCGCATCAGGGTTTCTCTCCTTAGCCCCCAGCCCCCACTCCTGCCCTTTGCTCATGTTGGCTTTCTTGCCATTTCTTGAAAGAACCACATTCTTTCCCACCCCAGAGCTTTGGGATATGCCCTTTGCCAGGAATGTCCTTTCTCTAAACCTTCACAAGTTTAACTCTCACTTACTCTTTTTTTTTTTTTTTTTTCACTTACTCTTAATTTCTCAGAGAATTGTCTCTTAATCAGAAAGGGCTCTTCTACGTAATTTTAGGAGTCTCTCTTACTAACCCTTTGCCTTCATATTGATTGTCACAATTAGTAGTTATGTGGTAATTTGCTGCTTTTTACTGTCTAAATTAGATTATAAATCTTGTACCATCAGAGATCTTTTCCATTTTGCTTCCAGTATAGTGCCTTGCACACAGCAGGTGTTCAATAATTTTTTTCCCAAACCTTTCACTTTCATGTATTTACTTTTGCCTGTACCTCGAGGCATGTGAGATTAGTTTCCTGACCGGGGATCCCACCTGTGCCCCCTGCATTGGAAGATGACATCTTAACCACTGGGCCACCAGGAAAGTCCCTAGGAAGTATTCAATAAATATTTGATGATTGGATTACCAAGTATGATACAGCAAAATCGACACTGTAGTTTGAAATGTAGATGATAAATTATCCATAAATTTTAACGTTACAATGAGTCGAATTTGATTGTTCACAAATGGGTTGAATTTCAGAATTTGCAGACTGGTTATCTGACACTCAGATTACATTTCTCTAACGGAAAGGCTGTCATTGTCAGTTCAGGTCTGCATCCTCTGAAAACAACAGTTACAGATCTTCTGCAAGATCAGGACCTTGGTTTCCAATCAGGATTCCTGGTTTTCAGCCCATACATAATTTTTAAGGCCTCTGATTTTGTGAAATTAAGACAGGAATGTCAGATTGAAAAGGTGATTTTTAGTTTTGTTCTCTCTCAGTGTCTCTTTCATGATCCGATTGTTGGCATGAGGAGAAATACTGCTGTCAAGCTGTGCTCAGGATAAGGGATAGCCTTAAGAAGCTAGGCAAAAGGATCACTTCCAGAAGTAGTTTGGAAGGAGATCTGTCAGCACAGCACTGTAGCTCTAGGAGTGGAAATATGTTTGTGCGTAAGTGAGCTAGGGGTAGGGAGTGGGGGAGGAAGAGGACGACTGCTCCAAGGAGGGGCTGACCCTGGAATCGGGCCCTTGTACCGTATGGCTGGTGTATCACACTAGTCACAGTGGCAGCTGCACAGCCCGAGCTACCGTCGGAATGCTGGCTATCAGAGACCTCGCCGGTGGCACGAAACGGCCACCCACAAGTGCAGTTGTATTACTAAAAGGGTCTAATATTGCCGCTCTCTTCCCTTGAAGTCAGTTCACATCAAACTCAGTTTTGTTTTTCAGTCTGTCCCACACCTATAGATGCATAACAAGCTTGCAAAGGCCCAGGTGGCTAAAAATTTCCTAATCAGAACAGGAATTTCCACTAAAAACACGCCTGACAGGTGTTCCTCCGGCCTTGTTTGAATCAGTCGGTTCAGCCACTCAGTCGTGTCCAACTCTGCAACCCCATTGACTGCAGCACGCCAGGCTTCGCTGTCCATCACCAACTCCTGGAGCATACTCAGAATCATGGCCATTGAGTCAGTGATGCCATCCAACCATCTCATCCTGTGTCATCCCTTTCTCCTACCACCTTCAATCTTTCCCAGCATCAAGGCCTTTTCCAATGAGTAACTTCTTCACATCAGGTAGCCAAAGTATTGGAGTTTCAGCTTCAGCATCAGTCCTTCCCATGAATATTCAGGACTGATTTCCTTTAGGATGGACTGGTTGGATCTTGCAGTCCAAGGGACTCTCAAGAGTCTTCTCCAACACCACAGTTCAAAAGCATCAATTCTTTGGCACTCAGTTTTCTTTATAGTCCAACTCTCACATCCATACATGACCACTGGGAAAATGATAGGTTTGATTAGAGGGACCTTTGTTGGCAAAGTAATATCTCTGGTTTTTAATATGCTATATAGGTTGTTCATAGCTTTTCTTCCAAGGAGTAAGTGTCTTTTAATTTCATGAGGTCACCATCTGCAGTGATTTTGGAGCCCAAGAAAATCAAGTCTGTCACTGTTTCCATTGTTTCCCCATCTATTTGCATGAAGTGATGGGACTGGATACCATAATTTAGTTTTTCGAATGTTGAGTTTTAAGCCAATTTTTTCACTCTCCTCTTTCACTTTCATCAAGAGGCTCTTTAGTTCATTTTCTGCCATAAAGGTGATGTCATCTGCATATCTGAGGTTATTGATATTTCTGCTGACAGCTTTGATTCCAACTTACGCTTCATCCAGCCTGGCATTTCTCATGATGTACTCTGCATATAAGTTAAATGAGCAGGGTGACAATATGCAGCCTTGACGTACTCCTCTCCCGATTTGGAACCTGTCTATTGTTCCACATCCAGTTCTAACTGTTGCTTCTTGACCTGCATACGGATTTCTAAGGAGGCAGGTCAGGTTGTCTGGTATTTCCATCTCTTTCAGAATTTTCCAGTTGGTTGTGATCCACACAGTCAAAGGCTTTGGCATAGTCAATAAAGCAGAAATATATATTTTTCTGGAACTCTTTTACTTTTTTGATGATCCAGCAGATGTTAGCAATTTGATCTCTGGTTCCTCTGCCTTTTCTAAATCCAGCTTGAACATCTGGAAGTTCATAGTTCATGTACTGTTGAACTGGCTTGGAGAATTTTGAGCATTACTTTACTAGCATGTGAGATGAGTGCAATTGTGCAGTAGTTTGAACATTCTTTGGCATTGCCTTTCTTTGGGATTAGAATGAAAACACCTTTTCCAGTCCTGTGGCCACTGCTAAGTCCAAATTTGCTGGCATATTGAGTGCAGCACTTTCACAGCATCGTCTTTTAGGACTTGAAATACCTCAACTGGAATTCCATTACCTCCACTAGCTTTGTTCATAGTGATGCTTTCTAAGGCCCACTTGACTTCACATTCCAGAATGTCTGGCTCTAGGTGAGTGATCACATCATCATGATTATCTGGGTCCTGAAGATCTTTTTTGTATAGTTCTGTGTCTTCTTGCCACCTCTTCTTGATATCTTCTGCTTCTGTTAGGTCCACGTCATTTCTATCCTTTATTGTGCCCATCTTTGCATGAAATGTTCCCTTGGTATCTCTAATTTTCTTGAATAGATCTCTAGTCTTTCCCATTTTCTTGTTTTCCTTGATCTTTGCATTAATCACTGAGGAAGGCTTTCTTATCTCTCCTTTCTCTTCTTTGGAACTCTGCATTCAAATGGGTATGTCTTTCCTTTTCTCCTTTGTCTTTTGTGTCTTTTCTTTTCTCAGCTATTTATAAGTCCTCCTCAGACAACCATTTTGTCTTTTTGCATTTCTTTTTCTTGGGGATGGTCTTGACCTCTGTCTCCTGTACAATGTCACAAACCTCGGTTCATAGTTCTTCGGGCACTCTGTCTGATCTTATCCCTTGAATCTATTTGTTTGAATACTCACCTCCTTTACAGTCAATCCACTTCATATTTGGACAGGTCTCATTGTTACATCTTTCACTTCCTTATACTGTAATGAAATCTGCCTCCCTGGACTTTCACCCCATTTGTCTTTGTTCTGCCCTTGGGAACTATGCGAAATATGTCTAATCTGTCTTCAACATGATCGTTCTTTAGACATTTCAAGACAGCTGTCAGATCCTCTTCCCTAAATTCTCTTTTTACCCAGGTAAAATAGCTTTCAGATCTTTCAGGTATACCTTTTATAAATAGTGTATTAATGTAGAAAATATTTGAGCAGTTGCCTTAAGCAGAGCTGAGTTCTGTCAATTTGTTTATTCAATTATTTATTCTCTTTGCACTTATTCCCGCTAATAAGTAGAATAAGCATGATGAATCTCTAAAGAAGAGGTACACTAGGGAGGAACCACAGCAGGAGAGTTCAGCTAAGGTTGTTTTAGGAAGTCATAACTGACTTCATGACGGATAGTCGTTCACAAGGTGAAGATGAGAGAAAGTGCATTTCTGACAGAAGAAGCCCTATGTACAAAGGCCCTGTGTGGGGTAAGGCATATGGTGGAGGCATCACTTATCCTCTTGATTTAAGTTCTGTATATGTGAATATAGATTAAAATAACGTCTTCCCTTATTGTCCCTATGAAATCATTCATTATAAGGTAATCTGTTAACCCAGTCAGGTCTGTTCCTTCACTGTTCCACCAACAATCATTCCCACTTCTGGCTTTTTCCTTCTGTTCTTCTCTTTCTAGAAAGATCTCTCCTTTTCTGTATATCAAGTTCTTGCAATCTTTACAGTCCATCACCAGTTCTGTTTCCTCTGGGAAGTTTCCCTGGGCTCAGCCTCAGGGCTGTTTTGTGATATTCTTGTTAAATGCAGGATTTTGTAGTCCTGGGGCTGTGAGTCTAGGTTTGATTACTGACTACTTGGTGGCCTTAGGCAAATTACTTAGCTTCTCTGATATTTGGTTTTCATATCTGTGCAGAAGAGGTAATGACAGTAATTGCTTCATTAAAGTACTGGTGAGGATTAAGTGAGATTATATGTATATGTATCTGGAAGCCCTTCCTAGTGGTTTTTACTTCCTTATTCTGTATGGTCTCTGTTCTTACTCAGTTGCTAAGTCCTATCTGACTCTTTGTGACTCCATGGACTGCAGCACACCAGGCTTCCGGGTGCTTCACTATCTCCCAGGGTTTGCTCAAGTGATGCTATCTAACCATCTTATCCTCTGCTTCCACCTTCTCCTTGTGTTAATAAGACTGACTCTAAGAATATAGGATAGGGAGGAAGCCATGTGCTTTGCTCCTGGGTATTTGGAGTCTCTGGTTCCCCAGCTGTCCTTGCTGCCCACCCAGTGGAAGTGCCCTCGCAGTTAGCCCAGAGCATGAGCATGCACACAGAGCCTCTGAGCTATTCACTGGCTGATCTACTGAGCTTACAGCTCCCCAGGTGCAATGCCATCATGCACAACCAAAAGAGCTCAGGAAATTACAGAAGGAAGTTATATTCATGCTTTAAATGGCAAATAAATGTATTTAGCATAATGTCATATCTAAGACTTTTTTGATTTAATAATTCTTTTGCAGAATCTTATTTTATAAATATAGCCTGATGATTTTTAATAACAGAAAAATTATTTAATTAATGAACCAACAAGTTTTTAAAGAACTTAAACTGAAATGAGGTTAACTAGGTGAAATTTTAGTATTATCTTTAAAAAGATAGCAACCTGTTTGTCAAGACTGCAGTCAAAGTTGTAGTGGAAGAATATTGAATTTCTGTCTCAGAAAAAGGAATGGAAGTATGCGAAATTGATTAAGTCCATTGATTTAAGATTTTGTCTGTTTACAGACTGCAGACAATTGTGATTCAGTATTGCGAGTAATTTTATTTGTAGAGTTAAAAGAATCTGCAAAATAGAAACTAAATCAGTGCTGCATTTGCAGTTTAAAATGCAACCCCTTACCAGTATCACTCTGCATTTATTTCATACTTCAGATATTTCTCATACCTTGCTAGGTCAGGGACTGTAAAAGACATTTTAATGCATGTCTAGTTCTGCAATCAATCAAGCTAATTTAAACTATCCTCTAACAGGTGAGGTAACAGATTAGTATTAAGGTCTGGGATTAACAAGTGTAAATAACTCATTCTGTGAGATCCTCAGGGACACAGCACAGTTCAGGGTTTAAGGCTCAAAGAAAATCTATTTTGAGAAAGGGATGAGTCAAAAATTCTGTTGTGGACAGCTTTGTGTCCTATTAAAGATTTTATCTTTAGCTTTTGTTTCCAAAACATCATCTCCTTTATAACGCATCTTTGCCCTCAATTCTATCAACTGAAATTTTCTGCCCTTCCCTTTGTGAAACAGAGCCTCTATTCACATTTACTTCAATTATTGTTTTAACAGATACTAAAACCAAGATCAGTGTGCCCGTTTTTCTGTTGCAACTATTTTGAATGTAAGTATTCGAACAGTATGTAAAATCTTACTGAAGCACATAATTCAGAATTTGAAGCCCCAATATTTGTTGTTCCACATTCTTGTCAACATTTATTGTTGTCAGTCTTTTGAATATTAGCCATTTCGGTGGGTATATAATGATGTCTCATATAGGTACTCATTGGCATTTCCTAGTAACTAATAATGTTCAGTACTTTTCATATGCTTCTTGGTTATTCATAGGCCTTTATTTGTGAAATTTCTCTTTAAATCTTTGTCTACTTTTTTAGTAGATGGCTTATGTTTTTATCACTGGGTTGTAGTTCTTTATATGTCCTGGATACCAATCCTTTGTCAGATATCTGTCTGTGAACCCATTTCTTCTCTGATTTCATCCATCTTGGTCTCCTTTCTGTAGCATAATCGAACCAGCCTCAAGTGTTGTCTACGTATCTTGTCCAAAGACCCTCATAGGTCTGTAAAATAAATACCTGCTAGGTGGTATCCTTCTTCAATGCCATAAGAAGGCAAAAGTGGAGTTTCAGAAAACTATTGAATGTCCGGGGCTGTTTTTCCTATTTGTCATTCTATAGTATTAATGGTTATTTCCAGAATGGAAATTAGCGTTTTTAGTTTACTTTCAAAAAATAATTTCATCTAGTTTTTTTTTTCTTTTTTGGTTATTATACATATCTTTTTATTTATGTATTTTTAATTGGAGGATAATTGCTCTAGCATGTTGTTTTGGTTTCTGACATACATCAGCATGAATCAGCCATAGTATACCTATATCCCCTCCTTCTTGAGCTCCCTTCCCACTGTTTTTTTTTTTTTTCTGGTCATAAAGTAACACAAAGTAAAATAAATATAAGAATAATTGTAAAAAAAAATAAATAAAACTAATGTTTTACTGTTACTTTATTCATAGTTATCTAGGGGAAAAAGTAGCTAGTGCTATCTGTGATTTCATGGTAATAAAGTTGATGATGATATTGCAAGTTTGTGAAAACATCTTTTCCCCCCTTAAAGTACTTTCACACCTTTTTTCAAATCTTTAAAATCAAGAAATAAACTTTAGAATTAATCTCTAAGAGAGTAATTAATACTGCGACTAGTGTAATTGTTATGGCAGATTATTGTATTCAGTATTTGTTCTTAAAACCAAGATGCAAGTGAAAATCTTGCCATGTTAAAGTACTTTTGCACCATGCATTACCACACTGATAGTAATGCAGAAGATTAAAAACACTTCAAGCATCCCCCTATAGGAGACCAACTCAGATATACTGTTCATGCAAATGGTGGAATACTTCCCCTTCTATGTCTCCTCCTACTGAATATATCACTTATGTTGTTTTATTTTTTTCTTCATTATTTCATAACCATGGAATTTTACAGATAGAAAGCACTTTGGGGGTCTTCTGACTCTATTCCCTCATTCAATAGAGGAAGAAAAAACAAATACTTAAAAAAAAAAGTCCAAAACAATAGAACTCACAATTTTGGACGTTGGGACTAGACATGTCTATTTTTTTTAATTTCATAATCAAATATTTTCAAAATCTGAATAATCTTTTGATTTCATCTTTCCCCTCTGTTGTCAAACCCTATGGATTTGTGCTTTAAGATGACATATTTACCCTTTTCTTTCTACTGTGTTTGCCAATATGGTGTCTAATTATATCTAAACTGGATTGTCACTCAGACTGATCTTTTTTCCTCAGGTGCATCTTGCACTCTTTTGTGTCACTGATTTTTCTAATGTAGACCTTTCATCAGTTATCCTATCCTTGTACTCCAGAAACTTCAGTAATCGCCACTGAATCATGTCCTAAATTCTCAAGGATCTCCATACTCTAATCCCATCCTGCCTCTGCAGCCTTATTTCCCACTCCCTGCAACCTGCACCTGCCCATCAGAATGGTCTCACTGTGCCCTGGCTGTATGTGAACTCCTCCTGTGGTTCCTGTGTTGGTTCCTTACACTGGTAAACTGTCTACTCTTCTCGCCATTTAGCTAGTTACATATAGTTCATAGTTCAACATCTAGCTCAAGCTGTACCTTCTCCAGTTTTCTAAATTTTCTCAGTTGCGGTGATTTCTAACCCCTACATATACACTACAGCATCCCACTTAGCAACTGATACCTGTACTGGCTTTATAACTGATAAAACCCAAAATCTCAGTGGCTTAATATCCTAGATCTATTTGTTGTTCAGTGAAGATAGTGTAAGTGTTCGTGTGTTGCTCATGGTGGTGGTAGGGGTGCTGTGCTTTTCATAGCCGTTTAGGGGTCCAGGGTGATGCAGGCTCTGTCATATTGAATGCAGAGTTCCCACAGTTGCCCAGGCACTGTAGAAGAGTGGAGAAGGTACATCTGCTTCTTAGGCACCTCAGTCAAGTTGGGACAAGTCAACACTTTTGGTAATGAGAACTGATCACCTTTGCTGGGAAATGTACCCCCTGACTGGGCAACTGCACCCTTGGAACTACTGTACTCTTACTCTGTTGTTTGGTGGGAAGCACGAATCTCAGAGAGGGGAGTAACCATCTGGCTTTGTTACAGTGTTATCCTGCACTGATTTTAATTGCTTGGTGTCTTTGTATTCCCAGCTGGATTTTATACTGTAACTAAAATTCCACAAATGTATATAAGAAAATGAGAGTCTGGCACATAGTGTAGGCTTAGTGAATGATTGTTAAATAACAGAATAATTTGTGCAGTCTTCTTTTTCTTTGAGTTTCCAATTCCTAAATTAAACCAGAAAGAAAAGCAAAATAACAAATCTCTAGAGGTTCTGTCTTTGTCTTTTTTGTTTGTTTGTTTCTATTTTTTGTTTTATTTATTTATTTTTAAAATCTTTAATTCTTACATGCGTTCCCAAACATGAACCCCCCTCCCACCTCCCTCCCCTGTCTTTGTCTTTTTAAAGAACACACTTGCATTGGGTTCTTCACAGGCAGAAAGTGAAATTTAGCTGAGTTGTGTGTGATAATCGCTCAGTCCTGTCGGACTCTTTGTGACCCCATGGACTGTAGCCCGCCAGGCTCCTCTGTCCATGAGATTCTCCAGGCAAGAATACCAAGTGGGTTGCCATTCCCTTCTCCAGAGGCTCTTCCCAACTCAGGGACTGAACCTGGGTCTCCTGCATTGCAGGTGGATTCTTTACTGTCTGAGTCACCAAGGAAGCCTTAGCTGCGTTATCTTCACTTTAAGAATAATAAGATTCTGTCCAGCTTCAAAAACTGTTTTCAGTTGGTGTATTGTGTTTCTCTTTCTTTTCCTAAACCTGTTCTGTTATTGAAAAATTGATACATATACAAAATAGAGTGAATGTTATGACTAAACCCTATGTACACATCACCTGCCTTCAGTGATGATTGAGGATCCAAACCCTACATTTTAGAATATAAAATATATATTTTTTCAATTACAGTTCTTCTTTCTTCCTCACTTTTTTCTTGGAATTTATTTACTGAAGAACCAACTCATTTGTCTTATAATGGTTCTCACATTCTGAATTTGGCTGAATCTATCCTTATGTTTCTTTTCACAGTTTAGTGTACCTCTGTCCCCAGTATTTCCTGTAAACTGAAGTTAGATCTAGAATCTTAATCAGATTCTGGTTTGATTTTTATCATAGATGAGGTCATGTATATCCATCAGAAAAGACATAATGTCTCATTATCTCTCTTTTTTGCTGTTAACATTTGTCAATGGGTTTGAGACTTGTCACCCTCATCCATCCATTATAAAGTTCTCCCTTAGCTGTCACCTTTGGTCTTGGCTGCCACTGATGATCCATTATTTCATTATGCACATCCTGTGTTTGTTTACAATAAGATCTTCCAGAATTTTGAAATGTTATATTATTTTTTCATCTTATATTATTAAATATACTTTAGAGATTTAAACCCCACCCCCCATCATAAATGTGGTAATTAAGATCTGTTTGACACAAAGTATTTTCACATACACTGTTTCACAGACACCATTTAATTATCTCAGAACACCTTGGTATTAAGCTGGCTCTATGACCTTGGGCAAAGTTCCTCATTTTAGAGATGAGGAAAACTTGAAAATTAAACAAGTTAAATACAGTCAAGTTGTTTAGAATAGTGCTCACCATATTATAGTAAGAGTGAAATAAAAATTTGCAGTTGTTATTATATTGTTATGTTGCTATTGTCAAAATTTCTTTCAATTTTAATCTACTATGTTACAATTTTAACTAATGTTTCTTTGACATTTTTATTTTAGTTTTTATGAAGATTAATAGAAACAATTTAATTACTATGTTTCCATGTAGTTTCATAGTCTCTGATCCCCGAGTCATAACCTTGATTAGCTTACTTGTGATACCAACTTAGCTTTTACTGTTGCTTACTGTTAAATACTATTTAAATGCTCTGTTTTCTTTATTTATAGAAGACCAATGAACAATCATTTTCTAGCCCCAACCGCTCCCTCACCCCCCCTAAAAAAACAATTAAAAAAAATATTTAACTTGTACCTTTTAGGCTATCTATACCATATACCTATATCTGTATCATTATGAGATTTAAAAAGCAGCATGCTTTCACTATTTTGTATGATAAGCTTTTAACACATTTTAGAATAAACCTTAATGAAATCATAGCATCAGAGCTTAGAGGATTTTGGAGAGCATTTCATTTGCAGGTGAAGAAGCTGAGGACTAACTAGGTTAAATGACTCATCCCAGTTGTCCAGCTGCAACACAACCAACCAATGGCAGAGCCAGGACTAATATCCAGATCTTACGTCAAAACCAGCCCAGGTCTCCAAACTCTCCATTATACTGCATCATGCTCAACTATTTTTACTGTTCCTCCATTAATGCTCACAATACCTTTCTACAGGCAACAATGTTAATATTTAGAGTTAAAAATGCACACTTGAAGACACAAATGTCTGTGGAAGTTAGCAATGTAGAACCCAGAAACTCCTCTCTGTTTCATGACACCTGAGTGATAACAGATGGTAAATATATGTAAGACTGAGTATAATGTGTATGTACATTAATGCTTAGACATGAAGAGAAAGGACAGCTCCTTTCCACCGGCTCTGTGGAAAGGTGACACACTCGTGACACATAGTCATATATGAGGCTAGAATTGCAAGGCAGATTTTAGGTAATTTTTGATTTTTTTTTTGTTTGTTTTACCTTCAATTGTGGAGAATTTTAAATATACACAAAAGTAGACATAATAGTATAATGAATTCCTATGTTTCCATCACTCGGCCCCAGTCTACATTAACCCATTAAGGTCAATCATCCCATTCCTTCCCTCATCCACTCCCTGTTTTGTGTTATTTTTTAGCATATTTTTCTAGAAGACTGAAACAGGTTTATTTTTAAATATTTATTTTAATTTATTTATTTGGCTGCACTGGGTCTTAGTTGCAACATGAGGGATCTTCACTGCAGCATGCAGGAACTTTTTTTAGTTTCGCCCTGTGGGATCTAGTTCCTTGACTAGGAATCGAACCCAGGCCTCCTGCATTGGGAGCTCGGAGTCAACGGCTGGACCACCAGAGAGGTCCCCCAAAACAGTTTTAAAATAATTACCACATGACCAATTATCATGCCTAAAATTTCTTATTATAATAAAACAGGCAGTTGGTATTCAGTTTTCTCATTGTTTTATTGATACAAACATCAGCTTTCTTAGTTTGTTTTTTGAATCAGAATCTAATCCCTCACACTGTGATTGTTTCTTTATATGTTACCTCTCTGTTTCTTTACTCTTTGCAATTTACTTGTTGAAGAAAATATATTTTTTTAACCTGTCACTTCCCTCATAGTCTGGACTTTGCTGCTTACATGCCTGCAGTGTAGTTACAAGACATCTTAAAACATTACAGAAATGTTTGCAGGTAATTATTATCAGGTTTCACCAGTTTGGTGGTAATATCTTGGGCACCGATGATGACAGCCAGAGGTCTGGGCTCTGATCGTGCTGGCTGTGAGTGCCTGGTGACGATGTGAGGGGGGCTTCTTCCAATGAGCAGCTGCGTCCAGGCTGAGAAACCTCGGCTAATGCCCCAGTCCCTCCCTCCTCTCTAATCTGAATTGGGTATTTTTTATATAGTTTCAGAGCATCCCTTACTTTTCCTTCACAGTAGTTGTCACAATGTGCAATTGTAGTGGTCTTTGAAGATTTACAGTCAGAAAAGTCAAGGTGCATGAATGTGACAGTGTATATAACTAAATTCTTTAAAACACACAAAGCTTGGTTTCTAGCTCAGCATGGGAAAATATACATTTGACAACTCATGCTAGTCATTTCCACATTGGAACTTTTTTCTCTTGTGATTAAGCACCAAGTCAGATTCCATTCTTCCTTCCTCTTCTTTTCTTCCCAGGGTTGACTGTTTCTTAGGCCAGGTCATCAGTGTATATGCTGTTCTTAACTTGGTTCTCACCTTTAACTGAATTTAACTGAGTTGGGGGCTATTTCTTCAGCTTTCATTTTTTCCAATTTCCTAGGCTTGTTGTAAAAACTCTATGGTGAGTCAGTCTTCCAGAGAAGAAAAGGAGATTCCGAGGATGCAGGAATAGACTATGGATTCTAAGGGGCCCTAAGAAGGGTGCTGGCATCCTGTCCTCTGCTGGAGCAAAACTGAGGAGGTAATTTCAATACCCTGATTTACTTAATTTAATCTCAGGTTTGGCCACACCCAGCTAATAGGACCTGGCCAGCAAGGGCTGAACGAGTCCTGGCAGATGGGCTGCGGCCACCTTTATAGAATCTTGTACATGCTAGGGTGCTGTGAGGAAACTGTTGAGAGGTTTTAAGCCTCTGAAGTGTTTGAGGGCAGTGGCAAACTGCCAAGAGGCCCAGCAAATCAGGAGAGACTGAGTATGTGGACCTTGAGGCCGGAAGCATGGCAGGGACCAAGGCCACCAGAGTGGATGCCAAATACCACTTGTGATAAACTGTACCTGCTGGTGCACGTTCGTGACCCACCAAGGACTGCATGGACAGCGTCACCACAGATGTCCCCAGTGCTGGAAGGTAGTTAAAATTTCTTGGGGAAGTTGGCTCATTCTCAAGAAAAAGGGAAGCAGAAGGAGGAGGAAAACTTTGAATCATAATGAATATTTGTGCCTGTGCTTTGTTGCTCAGTCGTGTCTGACTCTTTGAGACCCCATGGACTGTAGCCTGCCAGGCTCCTCTGTCCATGGGGATTCTCCAGGCAAGAATATTGGAGTGAGTTGCCTCTCTCAATGAATATTTAGTAGTTTTAAACAAAAAGGAACTGAGCTATCTTCAAGTGGCAAGGTTGAGTCAATTTTTTTTCTTCTGTCAGCAGAAAGGGGACTAAAAAGCTAAGTTTGAAAAAGATAGATAAAGGCAAATTCCAGCACATCTGGGTGACTATAAATTTTATTTCTTTTTTTAAAAATATAAACATTTATTTTAATTGGAGGCTAATTACTTTACAATATTGTAGTGGTTTTGCCATACATTGATATGGCTCTGCTGCGGGGGTACATGTGTTCCCCATCCTGAACCCCCTCCCACCTCCTTCCCCATCCCATCCCTCTGGGTCATCCCAATGCACCAGCCCCAAGCACCCTGTCTCATGCATCGAACCTGGACTGGCGATCCTTTTCACATATGATAATATACATGTTTCAATGCCATTCTCCCAAATCATCCCACCCTCGCCCTCCCCGACAGAGTCCAAAAGACTGTTCTATACATCTGTGTCTCTTTTGCTGTCTCACATGTGGGGTTATCATTACCACCTTTCTAAAATTCTGTACATATGCGTCAGTATACTGTATTAGGGTAACTATAAATTTTAAACTCACTACATAACTTGGATTTATGTGTTAATTTTTAAATGTCTGTCTTCACTATAATGTAAGTTTCCTGAGGGCACAAACCATCCCTTTTATTCTTCTGCTTTCTTAGCACCTAACCCAGTGCTCAGCACTTGACAGATACTGAAGAGGAATTTACTATATGAATATTAGGCCCACACATCTGAGCTCTTTCCAAAGTGCTTGATACAGAGCAAGCACATAATAAATGATCTTTTCTCTTCCTTCCTGGAAGAATATATATGTCTTTGGGCACAGTCCATCTTGCTGTTGAAAGCCAATTCTGCCTTGGGTGGCTCTGAAGGTAAACCGGCTTTGGTATTGTATACGCGAGTTAACTTAAGAAACGGAAGACACAGTGTTTGTGTTTTCCAACCTTTTTCTATAGCCAAAGGGTGCACTGGATATAGCAGCAGCTGTAGCTACAACTATAAAGGGTCTATCCTGTGGAAGATGCTGAATACTCCACAGTCATTTCCCCACAACAACACAGTCCTGGTCTCTTGATTCCAAAATTTCCTCTCCTTTCCCTCTCAGCCTGAGGTCAGATCTGTTCTGATTTTCCTCTCCTTTTTCTGTGCTTTTTTCCTCTCCTTTTTCTTGTGTGCTTTTCCCCATTTACACACCCAAGCTTCACCCCTTTTCAGGGTAGAACTCCCAGCCAAACAGAATATCCTAGATGCTTCACATTTCAGGTAGAGTCATCTTGTTCTTTGGGAAAACCAACAACATATTTTATAAAATATTTCAATACACGGCTTAGTATCTAAATTTTCAGTTCGATTCAGTTGCTCAGGCGTGTCCGACTCTTTGCTACCCCACGGACTGCAGCACGCCAGTCTTCGTGGTCCATCAACAACTCCCGGAGCTTACTCAAACTCATGTCCATCGAGTCAGTGATACCATCCAACCATCTCATCTTCTGTCATCCCCTCTTCCTCCCGCCTTCAATCTTTCCCAGAATCTTGGTCTTTTCTAGTGAGTCAGTTCCTTGCAGCAGGTAGCCAAAGTACTGGAGTTTCAGCTTCAGCATCAATCCTTCCAATGAATATTCAGGACTGATCTCCTTTAGGATGGACTAGTTGGATCTCCAAGGGATTCTCAAGAGTCTTCTCCAACACCACGGTTCAAAAGCATCAATTCTATGGTACTCAGCTTTCTTTCTAGTCCAATTCTTACATCCATACACAACAAGTGGAAAAACCATAGCTTTGACTAGAGGGACCTTTATGGCAAAGTAATGTCTCTGCTTTTTAATATGCTGTCTAGGTTGAGCATAGCTTTTCTTCCAAGGAGTGAGTATCTTTTAATTTCATGGCTGCAGTCACCATGTGTAGTGATTTTGGAGCCCAAGAAAATCAAGTCTGTCACTGTTTCCATTGTTTCCCCATCTATTTGCCATGAAGTGATTGGACTGGATGCCATGATCTTAGTTTTCTGAATATTGAGTTTTAAGCCAATTTTTTCACTCTCCTCTTTCACTTTCATCAAGAGACTCTTTAGTCTTTCTTTGCTTTCTTCCATAAGGCTGGTGTTATCTGCATATCTGAAGTTATTGATATTTCTCTTGGCAATCTTGATTCCAAGTTATGCTTCCTCCAGCCCACCATTTCATATGATGTACTCTGCATATAAGTTAAATGAACAGGGTGACAATATGCAGCCTTGACGTACTCCTCTCCTGATTTGGAACCAGTCTATTGTTTCACATCCAGTTCTAACTATTGCTTCTTGACCTACATACAGATTTCTCAGGAGGCAGGTCAGGCGGTCTCTTTCAGAATTTTCCACAGTTTCTTGTGATCCACACAGTCAAAGGCTTTGGCATAGTCAACAAAGCAGAAATAGATGTTTTTCTGGAACTCTCTTGCTTTCTTGATGATCCAATGGATGTTGGCAGTTTGATCTCTGGTTCCTCTGCCTTTTCTGAATCCCGCTTGAACATCTGGAAGTTAACAGTTCACATACTGTTGAAGCCTGGCTTGGAGAATTTTGAGCATTACTTTACTAGCGTGTGAGATGGGTGCAATTGTGTGGTGGTCTGAGCATTCTTTAGCATTGCCTTTCTTTGGGATTAGAATGAAAACTGACCTTTTCCAGTCCTGTGGCCACTGCTGAGTTTTCCAAATTTGCTGGCATATTGAGTGCAGCACTTTCACAGCATCATCTTTTAGGACTTGAAATAACTCAACTGGAATTCCATTACTTTGACTAGCTTTGTTCATAGTGATGCTTCCTAAGCCCACTTGACTTTGCACTCCAGGATGTCTGGCTCTAGGTGAGTGATCACATCATCTTGGTTATCTTGGTCATGAAGATCTTTTTTATATAGTTCTTCTGTGTATTCTTGCCACCTCTTCTTAATATCTTCTGCTTCTGTTAGGCCCATATCATTTCTGTCCTTTATCGAGCCCATCTTTTCATGAAATGTTCCCTTGGTATCTCTAATTTTCTTGAAGAGATCTCTAGTCTTTCCCATTCTATTGTTTTCCTCGATTTCTTTGCATTGTTCACTGAGGAAGGCTTTTGAACCATGGTGTTGGAGAAGACTCTTGACAGTCTCTTGGACTGCCAGGAGATCCAACTAATCCATCCTAATGGAAATCAGTTCTGAATATTCATTGGAAGGACTGATGCTGAAGCTGAAACTGCAATACCTGATGCAAAGAACTGACTCTTTGGAAAATACCCTGATGCTGGGAAAGATTGAAGGTGAGAGGAAAAGGGGATGACAGAGGACAAGATGGTTAGATGGCATCACCAACTTGATGGATGTGATTTTGAGTAAGCTCAAGGAGTTGGTGATGGACAGGGAAGCCTAGAGTGCTGCCATCCATGGGGTTGCAAAGAATGGGACAAGACTGAGCAACTGATCTGACTGAACCTGTAGAAAAAATCTATGAGCTCAGTTTTAGATTGGAAAATATGGACCCCACTGTATAGTATCGGAGAAGGCAATGGCACCCCACTCCAGTACTCTTGCCTGGAAAATCCCATGGACAGAGGAGCCTGGTGGGCTGCAGTCTGTGGGGTCACTAGAGTCAAATACGACTGAGTGACTTCACTTTCACTTTTCACTTTCATGCATTGGAGAAGGAAATGGCAACCCACTCCAGTGTTCTTGCCTGGAGAATCCCAGAGACGGGGAAGCCTGGTGGGCTGCCGTCTATGGGGTCGCACAGAGTCGGACACGGCTGAAGCGACTTAGCAGCAGCAGCAGCTGTATAGTATGCCTGTACTTGCCTGCAGCTTGCTAAGTGTGCCAATTCCCTCAGCAATTCACCTAGAGATCAAGTGGGTTGGCCTGAAACCTTATAATTTTCTTTAGTTAATTCTTTGCATCTGTTAAGTTTAAGAAAAATTTCCAATGTACATAGCAAGGACTCGGAGGGTGAAGACATATGACAAGTAGGACATAAGTGGCAGAGAGCAGAGACAAGGAAACTTTTGAATGAAAAGGAATTTGATCCAGCACCTTTGTTCTTTCCCCAGTACTAATATATCTGCATGAATGCTGATATGAAAAAAAAAGAAAACTGGAACTTCCCTGGCAGTCCAGTGGCTGACTTCATACTGCCAGTGCAGCGGGTGGGGGTGTTTGATCATCTTGGTCAGAGAACTAAGATCCAACATGCTGTGCAGCCTAGGGGTTTTGGGGGAACCTCATGGAACTATGGAAAACTGAAAATATTCTTGGTAGCTTAAGATATTGAACTATCCAAAAAATACTGAAAATGTTGGTCAAGCTTGCCAAACGATATTAATTACAGTCATTTCAATGACCTTCTTTCTGTTGTGTCTTACTACGATGCAGCACAAACATTGACGTATAGCATCAAATGTGTGACTAAGCTGTAAGCTTTATTTGATTAGAACAGTAACCTGCCTCCCTCTGAATACCTGTTTGTATCTTTATATAGTCAGTGTTCATAAGTAGCTGTATATGAGCGTGTTATCTTCTCAACTGTAAAGTGCTAAAAAGAACACTGCATAGATAGGGCCACTCTTTATTCTCATTTTTTGGAAATTCAAGGCAAACCCCTGTTAGAATAGTAGGTTACCCTTGTTATGATCTCTGCCTCTTTTGAGAATTTTATTTCTGCCCCATTCTACCTTGAATAGGAGAATTTCACACTTCAAACTTACTCCACTTGGTAAAGAACAACACTTACAGAAAGGAAACCCTGGAGCTTTGTCCTCTGAGACCTCCACCCACCCACCTTCACCACTGAAGGCATTCTCAGTCATCTCTCATTCCCTGCAGTCTGAGGATCAGGGGAGGAGAGCTTTCTCCTTTCTTTGGGTGTGTGCCAGCGGCGGGTAGGGAGGAGAAGAGTAGAGAGTGGGAGTGGGCTGGTGATGCCTGGAGACCCTCAGCACTGGGGGTTTGAATGGCCTTGTGAAAGCTGGAGCCGTCTAGGCCTTCTGGTTCGTGATCATGTCACTGTGTTCATTCCTTAAAAAGTGAGAATATTAGGCTAATAATTCTTAAAGGAAACAGTTTTGTAGTATGAATCTCTTCTTAACAAAGCACATGAAAGAGGATTCATAGCGTGGGCTTTCAGGCTGTTGTAGTCTCCTCTCCCCAGAATCTGTGGTTCTGCTGTTCCGTGTCAGCAATCTGGCTTGTGGCCAGAGACAGCATAATTTCCAAGCCTGTTGCTCTGAAAACTATTGTCATTCAGAAAAATTCCCCCTTGCTTCTTAAACTAGTACTTCCCAAATGTTGGATACTTCGAGAGGTTTGCAGACCAGTAATCATGTCATTTAGTTTTGTATTAGCCTCTCTTCCTGTGATATTAGGCAACTAAAAGCATTGTGCTAGCTGATCAAGTACTGATGGAATTCAGCATTCACCTTGACTCTATTACTCAGGAAAATTAAACCTTGGTTCCCTGAGACTTGTACTCCTGTTCATTACTTCCTCTCTTTAGATGTCCCTACAGAGTTGAGGCCATCACTGAAGAATGAAAAAACTGCCTTCTGAGTTTCCCACAACCCATTGTCATGAATCAAAGGAAAATGGCACTGATAAGGAGAGGCAGGTTGTATTAGAATTATTTGAGTCCTTAGCTGGATTTCCTTACTGTCTGATTCAGTCCCTTCCTTTGTGTCTGCCTATCCGTCTGTGAAGAGGGGATAATTACACCTGTTCCTTAGAGGGATGTTACAGAGATTCGTTTTAGAAGCCTGTAAAGCTTCTTGAGCATAGAGAAGTATAATTACGAGAAAAATATATTGTCATTGCAGTGGTCCTGGCAAGTCTTAATTCCAGTCATTAATATATCAATGAATATGCATTATTCATTTTCATTATATAGAAGTTGGCTTTTCATGCTCCATTTTTCCTGATGCAACTATGTCTAAGAGGAGGGCATTGGGAGAATGGATAATCAGCCACAAATGTGGGTTTTAAAAGATCCATTTTCTTTTCACTCACTCATGTTCAGGCTTTAAGCTAAAGGAGATGAGTAAAGAAATGGCATGAAGAAAGTGGCAATCCTGAATGCCACTGTGCAGATTCTAACATTTTTCTAGCTTATGATCAAAAGGGATCACTTGAGTCAGAAAAGATTTCTTCAGGTCAGAAATGTTTATTCTGGGAAAAAAGCACTCTGTGTAAATCTTGGCAAATCGCTTGAACCATTTTAATTGATAAGTTTCCCTAAGGATTTGAAAGAAAAAGTCAGTGGACAGAATCCCTGTAACGGCAGTTGTTAATTCTGCCAGAGGCAAGGCTATCACAGATGTATAGGAAACGCTAGTTTCTTCCCAAACATCATTTAACCTATTATTAAATTTCCATTGTCTTTTAAGGAGGAAAGCAACAGCTGTTTCCTGAAAATTGTTAAAATTGCAGTAACAATGCTAAAATTGCATCAACAATGTGGTCAACTGAGGAAAAGTGCAAACAAATCCATGCTAACTGAGAAACCCAGAATGGAATGATTGCTCTTTTCTTCTATACCACAGTATTCATCCCTCACCTTTCATTATGCAGATCCACAACAAATGTTGGTTAAATCCCTGCTATGTGGTGGAGTGGCAGTTCTCAAGTGTGGTTCCTCAGACCAGCAACCACAGCATCATCTGAGATCTCTCATGAGAAATGCAAATCAGAAACTCTGGCTGTGGAGCCCAGGGATCCTTATTTTAACAGTCACTGCAGGAGATGCCCATTCACATTAGAGGTGCCTCTTCGGTTCATTTCAGTTCAGTTCAGTTGCTCAGTCATGTCCGACTTTTTGCGACCCCATGAATCGCAGCACGCCAGGCTTCCCTGTTCATCTCCATCTCCCGGAGTTCACTCAGGCTCACGTCTATCGAGTCCGTGATGCCATCCAGCCATCTCATCCTCTGTCGTCCCCTTCCCCTCCTGCCCCCAATCCCTCCCAGCATCAAAGTCTTTTCCAATGAGTCAATCTTCGCATGAGGTGACCAAAGTACTGGAGTTTCAGCTTTAGCATCATTCCTTCCAAAGAAAACCCAGGGCTGATCTCCTTCAGAATGGACTGGTTGGATCTCCTTGCAGTCCAAGGGACTCTCAAGACTCTTCTCCAACACCACACTTCAAACGCATCAATTCTTCGGCGCTCAGCCTTCTTCACAGTCCAACTCTCACATCCATACATGACCACAGAAAAGACCATAGCCTTGACTAGACGGACCTTAGTCAGCAAAGTAATGTCTCTGCTTTTGAATATGCTATCTAGGTTGGTCATAACTTTTCTTCCAAGGAGTAAGCATCTTTTAATTTCATGGCTGCAATCACCATCTACAGTGATTTTGGAGCCCAGAAAAATAAAGTCTGACACTGTTTCCACTGTTTCCCCATCTATTTCCCATGAAGTGATGGGACCGGATGCCATGATCTTCGTTTTCTGAATGTTGAGCTTTAAGCCAACTTTATCGCTCTCCTCTTTCACTTTCATCAAGAAGCTTTTGAGTTCCTCTTCACTTTCTGCCATAAGGGTGGTGTCATCTGCATATCTGAGGTTATTTATATTTCTCCCGGCAGTCTTGATTCCAGCTTGTGTTTCTTCCAGTCCAGCGTTTCTCATGATGTACTCTGCATATAAGTTAAATAAGCAGGGTGACAATATATAGCCTTGACGTACTCCTTTTCCTATTTGGAACCAGTCTGTTGTTCCAAGTCCAGTTCTAACTGCTGCTTCCTGACCTGCATACAGATTTCTCAAGAGGCAGGTCAGGTGGTCTGGTATTCCCATCTCTTTCAGAATTTTCCACAGTTTCTTGTGATCCACACAGTCAAAGGCTTTGGCATAGTCAATAAAGCAGAAATAGATGTTTCTCTGGAATTCTCTTGCTTTTTCCATGATCCAGCGGATGTTGGCAATTTGATCTCTGGTTCCTCTGCCTTTTCTAAATCCAACTTGAACATCAGGGAGTTCACGGTTCACGTATTGCTGAAGCCTGGCTTGGAGAATTTTGAGCATTACTTTACTAGCGTGTGAGATGAGTGCAATTGTGTGGTAGTTGGAGCATTCTTTGGCATTGCCTTTCTTTGGGATTGGAATGAAAACTGATCTTTTCCAGTCCTGTGGCCACTGCTGAGTTTTCCAAATTTGCTGGCATATTGAGTGCAGCACTTTCATAGCATCATCTTTCAGGATTTGAAACAGCTCAACTGGAATTCCATCACCTCCACTAGCTTTGTTCATGGTGATGCTTTCTAAGGCCCACTTGACTTCACTTTCCAAGATGTCTGGCTCTAGATTAGTGATCACATCATCATGATTATCTGGGTCGTGAAGATCTTTTTTGTACAGTTCTTCCATGTATTCTTGCCACCTCTTCTTAATATCTTCTGCTTCTGTTAGGTCCATACCATTTCTATCCTTTATTGAGCCCATCTTTGCATGAAATGTTCCCTTGGTATCTCTAATTTTCTTGAAGAGATCTCTAGTCTTTCCCATTCTGTTGTTTTCCTCTATTTCTTTGCATTGATCACTGAAGAAGGCTTTCTTATCTCTTCTTGCTATTCTTTGGAACTCTGCATTCAGATGCTCATATCTTAGAGCTGCGATTTCACAGGGTAATAGTGAGGTAGAGTGGGCTGTGCATCATATGGGCAGTGTGTCCTATGGGCGGTGCAGGTAGTGGCTGATCACCAGGGGCAGAGCCCATCCCTCCCACTCCTTCCAGGGTGCTCCTCTGTCTGAGCCAGCTCAGAATTTGTATTTTGGGAGGGAAATTATTCTCTGGGATTCCAGTCTCATTCCAAGTAAAAAGCTCACATGGGAGCTATTCCAACTTGTGGTTAATACTGCGTATGATGAAAAACAAAGCTTTTCTCTACTGCTCTCATAACATCACTTACAGAGATGGAGGAGGGGCCCATGATGGAGAAAAAAATGGATGCAAAGGCCTGAAAAGGACTTAATCCTTACCATTCCTATCTCTTGTTTCTATTATTCCCTTCCACAACACTTCTCCCCTTCTCTTCTTAACTTCTCCATGTCTAGCATGCTCTCCAGTGAGTATTGGGAGAGGAGAAAAAGTGACGGGGAGAAATGTTAGAGAAAGCTCAGAGAGAAAGGATTCCCAGGCCAGTCCCCTGCCTGCCCATTCACCTGGGATTCTCATTCCAAGGGGCCAGTTGCACGTTGCTAAATGTAGTGATCCAGTGTCCAACGCCACTTCCTTCTCCCTCTCCTCAGACGAAAAGCAGTTTCTGGAAATAGAACTTGTCTTTCACTTAACAGGATGTGACTATGATGTATGTTCCAGTTTCAGCTCTTGGTGACCCGACTCTCAGTAGGAAGTGCCATCCCCACCCCAGGCTTTGGTGGAGAGTGGTGGGCAGTGTGGCCAAATTCCTGAGGCCCATAGAGTACTTCAGTCCTCACACGGTCTTAGTAGTCAGATTGAGGGGACCAATCATACTTGGAATCAATATTCCCTGCAAGAAACCTTCCATTAGGAAGCCTTTGATCTTTGCAACATTAAAGAGAGACTGGGAGAGAGCAGACTTGACTTTACACCTATGGTTTAAAATTAATATGTAAATATAAAAAAGAGAAAGAGGAAACTGAGTAGATCCAGCTGTCTGAGGCATCTGGGTCTTTATTTGCTCCAATCCATGTTTTTTTAATGAGATGATTATTTACAGAATACACTGCAGACTTCTGAAGGACAGGACAGCAGGGTTGGATTCCATATCATCAGTACACAGGGAGTTAGGATTTTCTTAACAACGAAAAAAACTTCAAAGAAGGCATAATTTTCTTTTTCTTTCAATCTTTTTTTTTTTTAGTTGAAGACATTTTAAAGAAAACATTAGCAACATTGCTTGAATTTTAGAAGGGATTAACTACCCCTAAAGGATTCTCAGGCATTTATCCAATTCAATTGAATTCAGTTCAGTCGCTTGGTCGTGTCCGACTCTCTGCGACCCCATGAACTGCAGCACACCAGGCCTCCTGGTCCATCACCAACTCCTGGAGTTCACTCAAACTCATGTCCATCAAGTTGGTGATGCCATCCAGCCATCTCATCCTCTGTCATCCCCTTCTCCTCCTGCCCCCAATCCTTCCCAGCATCAGGGTCTTTTCCAGTGATTCAGCTCTTCACATCAGGTGGCCAAAGTATTGGAGTTTCAGCTTCAACATCAGTCCTTCCAATGAACACCAGGACTGATCTCCTTTAGGATGGACTGGCTGGATCTCCCTGAAGTCCAAGGGACTCTCAAGAGTCTTCTCCAACACCACAGTTCAAAAGCATCAATTCTACGGTGCTCAGCTTTCTTCACAGTCCAACTCTCACATCCATACATGACTACTGGAAAAACCATAGCCTTGACTAGATGGACCTTTGTTTGCAAAGTAATGTCTCTGCTTTTCTATATACTGTCTAGGTTGGTCATAACTTTCCTTCCAAGCACTAAGCATCATTTATCCAGCAGTATGTGGTAAACCTACAGTTTGCGTTTTGAGTGGGAATTAGGGAGTATAAGTGAACTGTTTTTTAAAACTCCCTAATATTCCTTAATCTTCTATTCCATTTTCCTGATTGGCTTTGTAGGATGTGTCTTACCTGGCTATACAGGGTATCTTTCACTGTTAAAATTTTTGTGTTTCCTTGGTTACTCAGTTCAGTTCAGTAGTTCAGTTGCTCAGTTGTGTCTGACTCTTCGCAACCCCATGGACTGCAGCACGCCCGGCCTCCCTGTCCATCACCAACTCCCAGAGTTTACTCAAACTCATGTCCATTGAGTTGGTGATGCCATCCAACCATCTCATCCTCTGTCATCCCTTTCTCCTCCTGGCTTCAATCTTTCCCAGCATCAGGGTCTTTTCAAATTAATCAGTTCTTCGCATCAGGTGCCCAAAGTATTGGTTACTAGAGTTGCACTATTTCTCATAAGCCTCTCTCCACATATATACTTCGTGCCAGAGGCTGGTGTGTGAATATCCTTTTTAGATTATCTTATTGCCACTATAGTTAATAATCATAGAACTGTTTATAAAAAGAGACTTTGGGGATCATGGTCCATCTTCTTTTATTTTACAAACAAGAGAACCAAGTCCAGGAAATTTGAGAGACTTGCCCAAAGTCACAGAGCCACCTGACACCAGGGCTGTGGCAAGAATTCAGGCTTCTTAACTCAGTTGAGTACTGTGTAGGTCACCCTTTTGTGTTTTTTTTTTTAAGTTAATTTTTACTGGAGTACAGTTGCTTTACAGTGTTTTATTGGTTTCTGCTGTACAGCAAAGTGAATCACCTGTACGCATGTGTGGTGGTGGTGGTGGTTTATTCACTAGTCCACATCCAACTCTTTGCAACCCACCAGGCTCCTCTGTCCATGAGATTTCCCAGGCAAGAATACTGGAGTGGGTTGCCATTTCCTTCTCCAGGGGATCTTCCTCACTCAGGGACCCCACTCAGGTCTCCTACATTGTAGGTGGTCTCTTGCATTGCAGGCAGAAAGTGTTAGTAGCTCAGTCATGTCCGACTCTCTGCGACCGCAGGGACTGTAGCCTGCCAAAATCCTCTGCCTGGGGAATTCTCCAGGCAAGAATACTGGAATGAGTTGCCATTTCCTTCTCCAGGGGAATCTTCCTGACCTAGGGATTGAACCTGGGTCTCCTGAAGTGCAGGCAGATTCTTTGCCATCTGAGCTGCCAGGGAAGCCCCTATAGCAGGCAGATTCTTTACCAGTTGACCCACTAAGGAAGCCCATACCTATGCATATATTCCCTCTGTTTTGGATTTCCTTCCCACTTAGGTCACCACTGAGCATCGAGTAGGATTGCCTGTGCTATACCTAGAGACTATCAGACAGAGTGAAGTAAGTCAGAAAGAGAAAAACAAATACCGTTTGTATGTGGAATCTAGAAAAATGATACTTATGAAACAGAGACACAGATGTAGAGAATAAACGTATGCTTTTTTTTTTTAAATACCTGAAATTCTTCACCCTCTTGAGACTCAGCTGAGCGTTCGGCCAACCTGGAGTAGATATCAGGCTTTTTCTTAAGCAGTGAGTTTTGATACTATCAGAGAACACCCTGACTGGGAACTGTACTGTCTGCTCCCAAGGGTGGACCCAGATTAGATGGGCGTATGGAAAGGTGGAGTCCGTGAAGGAAAAGGTGGAGCATTACAGGCTTCAGGCCGCCATTAGTACCAGGCATTCCATGGTGTTCAATTCCACGCAGGGCAAAAAGATACGTTGGCTTGTATTCTTCTCTCTAGTCTCTCTTCCAGTGAAGGCGCAGAGACCAGCCTTTGCTATAATGACACAGATACAGATCATGTCTTTAAAGAAAAATTGTGCAGTGCGAGGAGGTATAATCTCAAAATTTGGAAAAGATTTGTATTTTTGAGAATGAAGAGGGTTTAAATTACATATTTCAAAAACCTAAATAGACATATGGGGGAACATTCACGGACTTTTCAATAAACATTTTTTTTTTTTATTACCTGCAGCTCTCACTGCTTCCACCTATTACATTATTTTCAGTAAATAACAGGGATTTTAAAGAGGACTAATGCCTTGTCATTTTAGTGATTAACTGCTTGGATTCTCTTTTGAATGTGCTGGGCTTGTTTCTGTTTCTCTGAAGTAATCTGTATTATTAGCATGCACACAAAGAAAGGATCAGAGGCTTCCTTTTTTTATTTTTTGGCACAGTAAAATCTTTTTCAAAAAGATTTTCTATGATATGGATTTTTTCTGTCAAGTCATATTCCCTTTCTATGTTGTGATTCATGGTAAGGGGAATAAAAAAAAAAAAAGCCATCACCAAAATTTAAAAAGAAGCTACTTAATGAAGAAGATCTTCAAGCAGTTAATGAGTCAGTGTGTATTCATAGAACTTTGATCAATGCTTTCAGGGACTATTTTGTACTGAGAACAAAGACACTAAAGAGATAGGCCGCTGGGAGGAAACTGGAGGGAGGGAAAAGGCTACCACGGAGCACTGGAATCAGGAAATTCCCAGCCCTAATTACCAAAGCCCAGTGGAGGGGACAGTAGCAAGAATAAAAACAAAAACAAACCCAGAACCACAAACAGGTAAAAATCTTTCATTTTAGATCACTTACAGCATATTTTCACGGTGGAATCTTGTCCAAGAAAAGAGGTTCGTCTGATTCAACAGCTGAAAGACAGCCTGTCATGTCCCTTCCCTCTACAGCTGACACTTACTGGAATCCACTGAATTGGAGCTTCACATCGTATGGCAAGAATATTTCATTTTCATCAAATTTATTTTCCCAGGAACATTCAAAAGAGCACACTAAACCACCGCTTTTCGAGATGGTAATTTATTTATGTAGTTTTTATTTATTCAAGACCCTGGACTGGCTGAAGCAGTCCCTGCAGGAGTTGCCCCTCCAAAGGCGGTGACAATAGGCTTCTGTGGAGGGAACTGCAGCTTCAGTAAAGGCAGCTTTCAGGGAAACAGGAGCTGCAGGCTCTGCTGCCAAGATTTTAATGAATTGCTTCAGATATTCTCTCTTGTGGTTTCCACTGTGCTTAGAAATCTGAAGGAAAAAAAAATCTACGTACAGAACACATGGCAGTTGGACCTTAAAAATCTGCTACACACACAAATATCTGTTATACATTTCTTTTTAAATGGGTAAGTGTTGTTAATGAAATTCAATGTGTGCATTTTTAGTGAAAATGTTTTTGTAATATATATTTGTTCTTTTTATGTATTTATTATATTTATGCCATCAGTTGCCCTATGAAATAAAGTCATCTGATTGCTCTGAAAAAAATGTTTAATTTTAGGAATTACTTTTTCCCCTGAGAATAGTTAATGGAAGATTCCTATTAAGGAAAAAAAGATAGTCATGTAAGAGGTGAAAAATTTTTCATCATACTTCTCCTTTTATTTGACTATGGTTTCTTTTCAGCTAGTTTTGAAGAATTCAGTTCATAGAGCACAAGAGCTACTAGGTTTAGTAATTTTCTTTGCATTTCTGTCAATGCAACCTAATTAGAAATCTTCACATCTTCTGATAATTCAGTTTTAAATCAAATCCATTCATGTCACTATTTAAAGCTTGCTCTTAAGACAATAGATGGTATTTCTTTCTATAGAAAATAATGAGACTTTCGAAACACCAATCATTCTGATAGCATTTATGCTTTTAAAAATATTTTTCATCTTCAAAACAATTACAAATTTACACAAAAGTTGGGAGTATCACCAAAATAATTTTTTTTTCCTGAACCATTTGGGAATAATTGCTGATCTGATGGGCTTCTCAGGTGGCAAAGTGGTAAAGAATTGCCTGCAATGGAGACACAGGAGACATGGTTTCCATCCCTGTGTTGGGAAGATCCCCTGGAAGAGGAAATGGCAACCCACTCCAGTATTCTTGTCTGAAAAATCCCATGGACAGAGGAGCCTGACGGGCTACAGTCCAAAAGGCTGCAAAGAGTTGGACACTACTGATCGACTAAGCATGCACAAACGCAGATCTGATGTCTCATTATTCCCAAATACTTTGGTATGTATCTTCTACAAATAAGAATATTCTCCTACATAACTACAGTACAATAATCAAAATGAGAAAATTAATTTTGAAACATCACTACTGCCTAATTCTCAGACCTATTCAAGTTTATTCAGTTGACCCAATAATGGACTTTTTTTTTTAATTGAAGTATAGTTGATTTACAATGTTGTATTAGTTTCAGGTGTACAGCAGAGTGATTCAGTTATAATTTCATATCTATGTAATTTTTCAGATTCTTTTCCATCATAACTTCTTATAAGATATTGATTATAGTTCCCTGTGCTATTCAGTTGGTCCTTGCTATTTACACATTATACACATAGTACTGTGTATCTGTTAATCCCAAATTCTTAATTTATCCCTCCCCTCTTCCCCTTTGGTAACCAAAATTTTGTTTTCTGTGAGTCTATTTCTGTTTCACAGATAAGTTCATTTGTATCACTTTTTTAGGTTCTACATATAAGTGCTATCATATGATGTTTGTCTTCCTATGTCTGACTTCAGTTATTATGATAATCTCTAAATCCAGGCATGTTGCTGCAAATGGCATTATTTGATTTTTTTTTTGTTTGTTTTGTACCACATCTTCTTTATCCATTCATATGTCCATGCATAGTTAGGTTGCTTCCATGTCTTGACTATTATAAATAGTGCTGCTATAAACATTGGGGTGCATGTATCTTTTCAGATTTTCTGAATATATGCCCAGGAATGGGATTGCTGGATCATACAATCTCTATTTTTAGTTTAGTTTTTTTTTTTTTAAGGAAGCTTCAGACTGTTGCACCAATTTACATTCCCACCAACAGTGTGGGAGTGTTCCCTTTCCTTCACATCCTCTCTAGCATTTAGACCCAATAATGAATTTTATAGCAAAGTATCCAGGTTGCAGTCTTGTGCAGCATTTAGCTGTCATGTTTCTTCAGCCACCTGCTGTCTGGAACAGTTCCTCAGTTTTCCAGTGTTCTTCATGACTTTGACACTTTCAAAGATAACAGTCCGGTTATTTTGTAGAACATTCTCCTATTGGATTTGTCTGATGTTTTCTCATGATTAAAGTTATAATTTTTGGAAATGATTTTATCCTATAATTTTTTTGTATTATTACCAATATTGTTTACTTTGATCCCTTGATTTTGGTGATATATTTGAGGCTTAACCAGTATTTTGTGGAGTGGTACTCAGAAACTACCTAGATATCTTGTTCTGCATCAAACTTTATTACGGTGTGTGTGTGTGTGTATATTCCTGTTTTAGTTGGTTTGTTACACTAATTAAACAGGGAGGCCATTAGACTGTGGTGAATCTAATGCTGTGGCAGCTTACGTAAGCAAACCAGAATCTAAGCCCATATATCCGTCAAGATTATGAAATCAAAACTTAAGTGTTTCCAGTCACAAAGAGCCGACCAAGTTGAGGCTAGAGCCAATCAATAATTTCCTTATGTTGTTCCCTAGTGAAGTGCTCTTAACCAGTTTCAATTTGGTGTTGCACAATTCAAATGGAATTTTGTTCAAATAAACTTAAATTTTTAATATGCTTTTTATCTTTTTAACAGTTCACAATCCTTTATATAAATATTATTTCGATGCTCAAATTGTCCCAGGTGTGGCCAGTGGGAACCTCCTTCACATGTCCTGACATGTTGCCATCATTCTTGGAGCACATTATTGCTTTCTGGCTCTAAGAGATGTTTCCAGCTCATCTTCTTTCTCGTACCAGACAGGTAAACTGGCATCGGAAGTATTGCTGCTCCCAGGCTTTCAGTGGCTGGAACTAGTGTATGTGTATACGTATATCTAACACATACACACATTTACATCACAGCTACATTTCTATCTATCATCACCATCATCTCTCTAAAGAAAATTGTAAGTTTATACTAATACTTCCAAGTCCTGTCCAATACTACAGAGTTTACTTAAGCCTTTTTATCTTTTCTGGTAACACCTCTGCCTGCCAATGAGAAACATGACATATCACTCTTAATATACTTACTTATCTGATACAATCCCCATGGTAAGTAGCCAGTCTTCCAACTCGGCTGCCATACCCACCCTTGTACAGATGCCCTCCCCAAACCATCTGAAAGCTGATATCCCATACTGAGCAACCACCCCCACCTATCTGCCCAGATCACCTTGATTGGATTCTGACACCTCATGCTAGGTGACACCTTCCACCGCCCCCCCCGCCGCCCCCATGAACACCCTCTTCAGCCTGCCTGGGCCCCGGAATATAAATCTTGGCCAACATCCTGCCCTCAACTCTAGCTATGTGAACGCTTTGCCCCACCTGATGGTTGCTACGGCTACTGCTACTGCTAAGTCGCTTCAGTCGTGTCCGACTCTGTGCGACCCCATAGATGGCAGCCCACCAGGCTCCCCCGTCCCTGAGATTCTCCAGGCAAGAACACTGGAGTGGGTTGCCATTTCCTTCTCCAATGCAGGAAAGTGAAAAGTGAAAGTGAAGTCGCTCAGTCGTGTCCGACCCTCAGTGACCCCACGGACTGCAGCCTTCCAGGCTCCGCCGTCCAAGGGAATTCCAGGCAAGAGTACTGGAGTGGGGTGCCATTACCTGATGGTTAGAGGATGGAATTGTTTGGGATCAAAAGGGGAAAGGGCTTTGAAGGAAGAAGGGAAAAGAATAAGGACAGAAAAGGAGGCAGAAGAAGGGAAGGGAAAGCACATCTTTGTTTAAATAAATCACAAGTAAGCAGATTAAGTTTCCATTAAAATGATACAGTTGAAATAAGAGAACCCTAAGAAGCCCCTTAGAAATGGAGTGCTTTCTGACTGAGGTAGAATATAGCAACATTTTTTTCCCCTGGTCAGTACAAGTAATACCAAAGTCCAGATATTAGAGATGGCAACCCAACTTTCACATGATTGTATACTTCTTAGATGATCTTTTTATATTTTGTACATACCACTGTGTGGGGCCCTAAATGGGAAACCTTAAAAAAGATGGGTTAGCTTTGCGGTGGGAAACTAAGATGGCGCCTGGTGGAAGAGATAGGGGCGTGGTCTATGTTACAGGTTTTGATTGGCTCTCTTGATTTCCGTGCACGTGGAGAGCACGTGATCACCATAGACTCCTGTTACAATGAAGGCGCATGACGATTTGACCTTTAATGTGATTGGTGCAACTATGGCATATTTTGATTTGACCTTTAACGTGATTGGTGCAACTATGGCATATTACGATTTGACCTTTAATGTGATTGGTGCAACTATGGAAAGTCCCTCGCAAAACCCCCTTGCTTGCCTATATAAACCAAGAGTTTGTGGCAATACAGCAGAACTGCTTAGATGAAACCCGCGTAGTGTGTGATTGTCTGTCGCTCGCCGAGGGGCTGGGTTGGCGGACAGCAGGCTCACCTCTCCTCGGGACCCCTCGGGTTTGCTGAGGGAAGTTCCACTGCCTCTTTCTTTCTGTGGAATGGCCCCCCCCCGCGGCCCCCCCCCCCCCCGCCCCGCCCGCACCACTGTTCCTCCTATTTGAGAAATTGTAATTCCACACAGATGATACTTACTCATCAGCTAAACTTTAAAAGGGAATTGGGGAAGCACTCTTGCTGTCAGAAGTATTTAGCACTGTTCTGATGATTTCACCCCAATTTTTCCCTATGCCCTGATTAAATCAGGTATAATTCCTTTAGAATGGGTTCCAACTGTTGTCTAGTCCATCTTGTTAAATGTCAGCCCTCTATATCCCGTCTAATCAGAGGGTTATTATTGTCTGGAGCATTTCCTTACAAGATCTATGTCAGTCTTTTCAACAAACTGCAGGGAAAGTACTCTCACACTAACATTGTAAATGATAAGCAAGCAGACTTAAACAGTTATTGTATCAATCACTGCTGCAAAACAGTGTTAGCGCTCTAAGAAAACCTGTAAAAACATATACAATGTCTCTAAGCATACAGCCATCTCCGCAACACACAGGACAAAGATTTGCACATAATATCAGGAAGATGTTCCTTAAAGCTTGAACAATAATTTTATTACCAAATTCAGAGTGAAGGTAATCTTTTAAAAATTTAAACGAGCTTTTAAAAGTAAAAAAAATTCATGTGTGGCTAAGGTTTAAAAAAAACTTTATATATTTCCCAGAGTTAACTATTGTTAGCAGTTGAGACAGTCTTTAGAATTCCATTTGTAAATGGTAAGAAATAGGACTATGTCTTTTGTCTTTTTTTAAATACAGAGAAATAGGATTACATTTTTTAGATGAAGAAGTGTATTGGATGTCAGTGTGCCTCACTTTCACATTTAGGACAGAATTTTAACATGACTACAAAAACATTCTATCATAACAGAATTTGGAATTGATTTAGGTACATACAAATTATCCAGCTTGAACATCTTGTATATTTTTAAAGATTCCCTAGAAAAGCCACATCGTTGTTCATTTCCTGTTGTGTAGATCTCTAATATTGCTGAAGCTGCATTCAGTAAAACAGTGTAAAGTATGAACACAAAGAAGGAAATCCCTTTATTTCTTTCAGGGTCAGTGTGTTGTGATATGCACAGAGTAGGTGTACCTTGCAAGGAGTCTTGTAATTGTGAACCACTTGTCTCCTGTTTCTTGGAGCGAGATCTCTACTTCTGCACCAAATCCACACACACTTGAAACTCAATAACTCACTCACAAAGAAAGAGAGAAAACAACTCTTATTTAAAGCATATAGTAGTTAGGACACTGCTTTTCAAACTTAACAGGCATATGAATCATTCAGGGTCTTGTTAAAATGCACAGTCTGATCCACCCTTTACCTCTTTTCTTGCCCGTGTTTGCATCTCTCCTGTGAAGTGTTAGCACTTTACCCTTTCTCCACGCTCTACTTTCTAAAGTCCTGGCCTAAGATCCTTTTCTGTTTCCTAAAATTTCCTCCCTTCAGTTTCTGATTTCTGCAATTTGCTGCTAAAACTTGTGGCCCGCGGTCTGGTTCTAATTTATGGAATCAGTACTCACCCCCATTTTAGACTTCTCTCTGGACTGAGATTTTTAGTTCTGTGATGTCACCACAGGTAACCCATCCAAGCCTTTTCCTACCTGGCCCTCTCTGTGGTGAAAGTAAGGTAGCGGTACACAAATGGAAAGATCCTTGCATGAGGTAGCAGGATTTTGCTATTCAAAGTGTCAGCTGTGGACCACCAGCATCAGCATCACCTATGAACTTGTTAAACTGGAGACCCCAGCCTTGCTGAATCAGAATCTACAGTTTCCCAAGATCCTCAGGTGATTTGTATGCTCATTAAATTTAGAGGATCTCCACTTGGGGTGCTGTTAGCAGAAATAACTGAGAATTCAGTCCAAACTGGCTTACATAATAAAGGAGATGTGTTAGCGCTTATAATTAAAAAGTCTGCTGAGTGAGTTTTAAGTGTGATCTGATCCAGAGGTTCTTAAGTTATCAGGGATCTGAAACTAACTTTTTGCTTATCTGGGTTTTTTCCTCCAAGCTTACTCCGTTAATATTATTTCATTTTATGTTAATAAGAACAATGCAAAAATATAGGACAATGTGTCCTAATGTGTTCAAAACCGGTTATGACTGTAGGATTCTTTGGTGGAAGTTACAAAAATTGCAAAATGATAGGCCTTTAAAATTGAGAGCCTTGGCCCCAAGTAAAATAAGTGTCTGATTCAATTTTGTTTAGACAATAGGGAAATTTGTTATCTCTAATATCAAGAAGGCCAGAGATAGGGCTGGCATCAGGAATGAGAGGCCAAGGCCCTCTTTCTCTGCAGTTCTCTGGGCTCTACCTAGTTCTATTTGTCGACTCCCTCTTCAGACTCATAGCAGGACTGATGAAGTTCCAGCAATCATATCCAGGCCTTGAAATAGATAAAGGCTTTTATAGATTTCTCATGTCTTTTTTTTTCTTTTTCTTTTTTTTGGGAATAGAGAAATCTTTCCCCGAAATACCATATTAGAGGTTTCCTTACAACCCATTGTCCAGAATCGGATTTCATGCCATGACAGAGACCTCTAGTTGCTTCTAAATATCTTTTCTCCCCATTTCCTTTAGTAATATTATCATGATTTTTATCAGAGCTTATGACTAGTCATTTAAATTTAAATTCCTTGTAAATTATTTCTGTGTAAATGTAAATAAAAATGTTATGTAAAACTTGTGGGAAGTATTTTTTAAAAGGAAGACAGCATCCTCTTTTATCTTTCATTCTGATTTCTATAATGCAGACATGATGGTTGAAACTTTCACATTCACCTTGGACCATGATGACAAAGACATACTCAAAAAACTGGAAGAAGCCTGGGTCCCTGATGATTTCAGAGACCTGCCCTTAACGAGCATTGGATTACCTACCTCCAGATAGGTGAGAAAGTAAGACCTGTGTTTTTAATTCATTGTTAATTTGGGTTTGCATTGACTTCTGGTGAATCTAATCCTGACTAGTACGCATGCCCATTCCCAATCAGTCACTGGCAAGAGGAACTGTCACCACCTGACTGGAGGCAAATGGATTGGGGAGGGCTCCTAATAATCACCACAGTAAATACTACTTAAAAATATATTAAGTACTTCTGCTAGAAACAGATTACTATAGGAAAGCAGTATTCTCAAATGTCTACATAAGAAGTCACCTTATTGTAAGTACTTTATCATCTTAGTTACAAAACTTAGATGATTATTTCCTAGAAAGTTCAGAAGAATCTTCAGTCCAGTCCAGTCTCTAAGTTGTGTCCGCCTCTTTGTGACCCCTGGATTATAGCACTCCAAGCTTCCCAGAGCTTGTTTAAACTCATGTCCGTTGAGTGGGTGATGCCATCCAACCCCCTCATCCTCTGTCATCCCTTTTTCCTCCTGCCTTCAATCTTTTCCAGCATCAGGGTCTTCTCCAAAGAGTTGGCTTGTCTCGTCAGGTGGCCAAAGTATCGAATGGAGCTTCAGCATCAGTCCTTCCAATGAATATTCTGGGTTGATATCTTTAGGAGTGACTGGTTTGATCTCCTTGTAGTCCAATGGACTCTCAAGAGTCTTCTCCAGCACCACAGTTCGAAAGCATCAATTCTTCGGTGCTCAGCCTTCTTTATGGTCCAACTCCCACATCTATACATAACTACTGGAAAAACCATAGCTTTGACTATAGGGACTTTTGTTGGCAAAGTAATGTCTCTGCCTTTTAATAGGCTGTCTAGGTTTGTCATAGCTTTTCTTCCAAGGAGTTCAGTTCAGTTCAGTTCAGTTGCTCAGTTGTGCCCGACTCTTTGTGACCCCATGAACTGCAGCATGCCAGTCCTCCCTGTCCATCACCAACTCCTGGCGTCCACCCAAACCCACGTCCATTGAGTCGTTGATGCCATCCAACCATCTCGTTCTCTGTCATCCCCTTCTCTTCCTGCCCTCAATCTTTCCCACATCAGGGTCTTTTCAAATGAGTCAGCTCTTCGCATCAGGTGGCCAAAGTATTGGAGTTTCAGCTTCAACATCAGTCTTTCCAATGAACGCCTAGGACTGATCTCCTTTAGGATGGACTGATCTCCTTTAGGATGGACTGGTTGGATCTCCCTGCAGTCCAAGGGACTCTCAAGAGTCTTCTCCAACACCACAGTTCAAAAGCATCAATTCTTTGGCGCTCAGCTTTCTTCATAGTCCAACTCTCACATCCATACATGACCACTGGAAAAACCATAGCCTTGACTAGATGGACCTTTGTTGACAAAGTAATTAGGCATCTTTTAATTTCATGACTACAGTCACCATCTGCAGTGATTTAGCCCAAGAAAATCAAGTCTGTCACTGTATCCATAGTTTCCCCATCTATTTGCCATGAAGTGATGGGACTGGATGCCATGATCTTAGTTTTTGAATGTTGAGTTGTAAGCCAGCTTTTTCACTCTCCTCTTTCATCCTCATCAAGAGAATATTTTGTTCTTCTTTGTTTGCTGCCATTGGGGTGGTATTATCTGCATATCTGAGATTGTTGACATTTCTCCCAGCAGTCTTGATTCCAGCTTGTGATTCATCCAGCCTGGCATTTTGCATGATGTACTTTGCATAGAAGTTCAGTAAGCAGGGTGACAATATATAGCCTCGATGTACTCCTTTCCCAGTTTGGAATGAGTCTGTTGTTCCATGTCTGGTTCTAACTGTTGAGGAAGAGGAACCTTACTTATGCATTACTTAGATTCTAATGGGTTTTCTGATAACCTCTATTAATTTTCATGAAAAAATTATCAGCTGTGCTTTCAAAGGATTAGCCTCCAAACTATGAGGTTTGGATTTTAGTTGATTCACTTCTACTTAATTTCAACCAGTTGAGATTACAAATAAAAATGTTCTTTTAGCACATTTATTGCTCCAATGTATGCCAGTTTCAAACGTAGTATCTATAGTCCTTTCCTTAAAATCCTTGCAATTTTAGAATTTTTGGTTAGATTTGTTAAATAGGCCATTTTCTAATTTCTGCAAAATCAACATGTGTAGTTTCCCACTTTCAGAAGTTCTTTCTTGGTTAGGAGAATGGTGTGAAACTTTTAATTTTAACATCTCTATTAGATAAACTATTTTCATTTACAAATGAATCACTCATCCCACATTTCTAATTCCTTTAGTTTTCTTCAACTCTAAAACTCAAGATGAAACTACAAAGAACCTAGGCTATTTTGAGGAAGTTACGTAGTTCAAATTCTGTGATTTCTCAATGTAGTCCCAGAATTCCACTCCAGTTAGGGTGTTGTATTTGTATAACTAGGAATCCTCAGGCTGAATGGTAATTTGAGTCTTCTAAGTCACTGGACATAATCAACACAAACACCAGTTGCCATAGACCTGTGTTCTGATCCCAACCTTGTGGTTAACTACTAGCTTTGCTTCTTGAGACCAGACACTAATTTCACCTTTTTAAGCCTATGTCCTCATCTATAAAATAAAGGTCTTGATTATAAGATCTTTAAATCTCCAACTCTATCCTATGCTCTGATATTAAGAAAGATGATGGTTAATTCTTAAACCCCCCCCCCCCCCCCGCCGCAAAAGCAGAATATCCCTACTCTATCCTAAAGACAGTTCCAGTACCTAATGATTCTGAGGCAGCTTTCTTTCCTTTTTTTTTGGAGGTAATATTTAAAGTGTGCAATGTGAGGTTTAATGTAAACATAAATTATGAAATGATTACCACAGTCAAGTTAACACATCCATCAAAGAAGCAGCTTTTAAACTAAAGAAGATAGGACATTATCCAGTTCTGCCTTCTTGAGAACTGAAGGATAATCCATTAGCATGCTTTTCCTATTTACCTTCCACAGATTGTAAACCAGTAAGTTACCTTTCAGGGCTTCCCTGGTGGCTCAGTGGTAGAGAATCCCCCTGTCAATGCAGGGTTCCATCCCTGTGTCTGGAAGATTCCCTGGAGGAGAGCATGGCAACCCACTCCAATATTCTTGCTTGGAGAATCCCACAGACTGTGGAGCCTGGTAGGCTAGAGTCCACGAGTCGGACCTGACTTAGTGACTAGGCAACTACAAAACCTCACCATTCACCAGTCTTTTCCTTAGTGAATTATCTCCAAAGCTCACCTATTTGTATACTGTTTTTATGATGTTGGCTGTATGTTTCTGGTATCTTTGTTATTATTTCTCAGCTTCTCTACGTTTTTTTTTTTTTTGGTGGTTTTTGCCGTACATTCACATGAACCAGCCATGGTTGTACATGTGTTCCCCATCCTGAACTCTGTATTCTTTTTTAGTTAAATTTATTTTGAGGGGAATTTTTATATAACCAGTGCTTGATGAGGACTGTAAAATCAATCTTGCTTCGCAAAAATAGAGATTAACAGAAAAAAAAAAAATCAGAAACCGACTGAGTTTTTAAAATAGGAAAGTGAAGACGTTTCTGTATGACAAAGGCAACCTGCTCCATTTACTATGAAGGTTCAGTGTAGTATCTCCCCATGATTTCAGTGGTCTCACTTTTATGCACTCCCAATATTATCAGCCTGAGTAAGCATTTCTGTTAAGAGTTTCATGCACTTTACAGGTAGGATGATGTTCTTATGCATATGGTGGTGAGAGTGGACAACTACCTGAAATCAACCACTAGCTCAACTGGAGAAACAGGTCTGTATGGGAAAATCAATAGTTTCTTTTATCTTTTTTTACAGAGGAAGTTTTCAAATCTTAGCAAGCCTAAAAAAAATCACCTTAAAAAAAAGTGAAGCTGTTAGTTGCTCAGTCGTGTCCAGCTCTTTGCAACCTAAGACTCTGGTTAAAATGCACATTTTCTGTGCCTTGCCCAGGTCTAGACTAGAGCCCGGGAGTCCACATTGTAAAACAGCTTCCCAGATGACTGCAGTGCAGGTATTTTCAGACCTTCACTTTGAGAAATGTGACATAGAGCTCAGTCTGTTACTGCATTTACTCATTCTTCAGTAACGGACGAGCAACTTCTGGGTGCTGCTGCAGAGAAGTGTGCCAAGAGGCAAGATTCAGTTCATGTCTCCATGTGGTATTTGATTGTCAAATGAGGTATACTAGCAACACTTCTCTAGAGGTTCAGGGTTAGGAAGGTCACTAGGGGCTGAAGCTGTGAGAAGACTTTGTGGATCCAGCTTGGGAGGCGCTGGTATTTTTTTTTTTTTTTTTTTGAGAGGGAAGATGGTGGAATCAGAGGGTTTCTGGAGTCAGGCCAACCTGGAACTGAAGGTCTAGGTGAAAAGGCTGGAAGGGTCAAGTAAAGCATAGTCACTTGTTCCTGGGGTTGGCTTTCCTCCAGGTCTTTACATAGGGACATGAAGACAGCTTTGAGGGAGAGTAATAACTTGGCATCCATGTTCAGGATGGATTGGATCTGCAGTACCAAAGGTATAGCAAGCAGTAGTGACAGAACACACTCGGAAAGAAACCCGAGTGGCAAGATTGAAAACAAAACAAACAAAAACCATACTGGCCTTGTTTGTACTTGCATGGGGGTGAGATGGTGTCCAAAGTGACAGGTGGCCCTAGAGGAAGGAGAGCACTTTTAAAAGACAAAGTGCAAAGGGAGCCTTCATTCAGCTTCCTTGAAGCCAGTGTAGGGAACAATCTGGTAAACAGGCAGAGGACCTGTTTTTGCTGAGCCAACTGGCCCTTTCCAGCGTCTCCACATCTCTCAAAATAGAATCATCTTCCTCACACACTCCTCGCTGCTACTGACTACCTAAATAATACTAATAAAACACCATCACCCTGAAATTGGGTTGAATAGGCCAGCCGCTTTGGCCCTGGCGATGAACCTGAAACTTCTCAGGTGAACCAGCTAGTATTACCTCTCTCTAGCCAACTGGTTTCTGAACTTTGTTGCACAGTGGACTCACCTGGGCATTAAAAGAGACAAAAGCAAAAAAAAAAAACACCAAACATCTAGTGCCCACATGTAAACCTGCAGCATAATTTGGAAACCTTCGGTCCAGTCACATCTCCACGGCTTTTTATTTTTTTAATTGGAGGCTAATTACTTTACAATATTGTAGTGGTTTTGGCCATACATTGACATCCACAGCTCTTAAAAGACCAAATCTTCCTCCTCTGCCTTCAGCCAGGAGGGTGCCAGCGGCGGGTTTGGGGGCCGGTGGGGTCTGGTCCCCGCGCCGCAGTCTCCCTTCCCCCAAGCCGGGTGTGCACAGCTCGAGGCTCGCGTGCGCGGCGCGGGCCGGGAGGAGGCGGTGCTGGGGCCTCTCGGGCCCCGGAGGCGGCGGAACCGAAAGCGGCGGCGGGGGGGTAGCGGGGAGAACCGGGGAGGGGAGAGAAGGAGGGGCGGGAGTCGGGCGCGGTGGTGCGCGGAGGGCCGGGAATGTCCAGGCGATGGCTCTCCGTCTGATCGCCGACTTCGATCTCGAGAAGGACGTGCTCCCGTGGCTGCGGGTGCAGCTGGCGGCGTCAGCGGCCGCCGGGGCCCGAGGCGGCGGCCCAGGTGCTGTAGGCGCGCGTCCGGCCGGGGGGCGGGGCAGGGCGAGGGGCGCGTCCGGCCCGGGGGCCGTGGGGGGCGTGGAGGCGGGACAGTCATTCATGTCTAGGGATTCTCGGGCTGCGCTCAAGTGGTGAGCACCGACCCAAAGCGGCAGCCTGTGCCCCCTGCCAGCCTGTGAAGTTTGGTCCTGAAAGGGGAAGGTTGCCCTCTTTAGAGTCAGGGCTTTGTCATCCTCACCCCGGGCCGCTGGGTGAAGGTTGGAGGGGCAGCCTCCGGGCAAAGTCTCGGCCGAGCTACACTGCTTCTTCTGGCGAGTCTTCCATCTTCTGGCTTACTGATTGCCCACAGTAAGTCGCCTTAGGCAGAAAGGCAGGGGACACTAGTGGTACCCTAAGCATCATCTCATCAGGCAGGAGGAAGAGCTGCCCAGGCTCTGCTCCCCTGGCGCAAGGCTGCGGGGAGTGGGAGAGGGTGGTTCTCTATGCTTCATTCACATTTCACCTGTTTTAAAAAGATTTGTCAGCAGAGTAGGGGCTCTAGCAAGACTAGGGGCTGGAAGGTCTTACTTTATGCAAAAAAAAAAAAAAAAAAGATGCTCGGGTGTCCTGCCCTACTTTCTCAGGGTGGATTGGAATACATTCCCCGCAGTTGAGGCTTTAGTTTTCATGTGTCTCAGAAATCCTTTGATTTTGAGGGAGTGAAAAGTGACTTTTGAGCCTTCCCAGCACTGATCAATTGAAACTTTAAAGAAGGGGAACTCCGTGATTTCTCAGGTTGTTTTGTAAGAAGAGAAGTTTGCTTCACATAATGTTGCATCTTCGGGACTTGGGTTCAGGTTCTAAGCAACGATACCCTGGAATCCCAGTTGTACACAGGAGCTAGCCACTTCAGTGTGTGTTTCCTCCACTGCTGGTTTTCCTTAAGCACTGTAGACTGCTGGAAGGCACTTTTTGGGAAACAGCTATCAAACTACCGGTATCTACAACTCCTTTTCCGTCATCACTGGAGAAAGTTTTCTGTCCTGTGGTTTTAGCCAAATATTTGTAGGGTTCCTTGTTTTGGCATGTTGGCTCTCTTGGTTCCAAATACAGAGTCATCTTTGTCTAGCTCAAGACTCCAGTTTGACTAGTGAGTTTGACCAACGACTAGTGTCATTATTAGTAAAGGCTCACTTTGGCGGGGTGGGAAGGTGCTGCATTTTAAAAAGCCTCCTGGATGTCTAAAGAGTTTCTGAAGGTTTGTGCTTTTCAACACAAAGTGATCCTTTCTCTGGCATGTATACTCAGTCATGTCTGTCTCTTTGTGACCCTGTGAACTATCGCCTGCCAGGCTCCTCTGTCCATGTAATTTTCCAGGCAAGAATATGGAGCTGGTTGCCATTTCCTACTCCAAGGGATCTGCCCAACCCAGGGGCCGAACCTGTGTCTCTTGAGTCTCCTGCATTGGCAGGCAGATTCTTTACCACTGTGCCACCTGGGAACCCCCTTTTCTCTGGACCATCTCCTTATATAGCTAAGTGGCAGTTGCTTGAGAATGAGAAGTTAGATGAAGTGTGAAATGCCACAGTCTTATGTTTCAGTAATGTGTTGTGATTGAAAAGCTGTGTGTGAGCCGGTTAGATTTTGGCTTCCTTGTGTCTTTAATTCATCTGTGAAGACACCTAGACTTGTGCATCGACATTCCTCCAAACAGCAGATACCCCTGGGTCCTCAGAAAGTAAACTTAATAGAAATACCAGCCTTTTCTCACATTGTTAGTATTTCGCTCCTACAGAGCAGCTTGGCAAAAATATTAGCCCTGTTATCCTAAAAGACATTGTTACTTCTGATAATCACTAGTGGTGGCAGCTAAAAAACCCCACAAGTTAATTCTTCTTCTGCTGTAATTTGTAGCACTGGCAGAGGAATCTGGAATTCTATTTTATCTCTAGCACAGCTCTAACTCCATACATTTGTGTAAATTATTTTCCTTTCAAAGTCTCAGCTGTTCAAATGTAAATTATGAATAATTATATCATTGTAAGTCTCCTCTCTGCACACTTGCTCTCTTAATTTGAAGCCTTAATGTTTTTACATAAATAAATACAGTTGAAGATTTCTTAATGGTGCTAAGTAGTACTCCTGATGTATGACATATTTCTGGCAAAAATAGCCAGAGAGCTAGGCTAAGTTGGCCAGGCAGAAATTTAGTGGGATAGCATTTTAGTCAATAGGGGTTAAGAAATAAGGAGACCAGATTTGGTTACTGCCTCTGTTCCTGGTTCTGGGTTGAACTTTGGGGAAATTATTTCTTCTGAAATAAATGAAGAAAATATTTGTTCTTTAAAAAAAAATTAAAACAGTTATACAAAAGAATATTTTAACACATGTAAGCTATAAATAATATAAAAGCAAAACCATGTACCTGTCTTAAAAATAGAAAATAGCAGGACTTTTGATGGTTCTTGGGTCTCCCTATTTGATCCCATTTCTCTTCATATGCCTCATCTATATGTTGTTGCCTACAACCATTTAAACTTTTATATTTTCACATTTCTTCTATCTTATTTGTAGTTTTAACCTGTATCTATCTCCCTAAGCAAAATATCATTTCATTTTCTTGTTTGTGAACTTTAAGTAAGTGAAAGAATATCATATGTATTCTTTCTGCTTTTTTTTTCCTTCTCAGTATTGTACGATTTATCCATGTTGCCTGGTATGTGATGTGTGATGAATTGCTTCAGTGATGTCTGACTCTTTGCAATACCATGGACTGTAGCCCGCCAGGCTCCTCTGTCCATGGGATTCTCCAGGCAAGAATACCAGAGTGGGTTGCCATGCCTTCCTCCAAGGGATCTTCCAAACCCAGGGATCGAACCTGGATCTCTTATATCTTGTGCATTGGCAAGCAGGTTCTTTACCACTAGCGCCATGTTGACTGCTATAGGGCATTACTTTTCACTGCTGTGTAGTATTCCATTTGTGTGCCTATACAATATGGTAACCATGGAGATGCAATGCTTAGATCTTTGTTTCAAGGAAGGGCTTGTCCCAAGTGCTGTGACTTGGTAACAGAGCCATCAGCTGTCAGCATCTTCAGGGTTGGCCTTGGCAGAGGGCTGTATCACCCAAGTTTATGCCCCTTTAGGTGTGCTCTCCTCTAATAAGGGGTTCAGGTAGGATATAAAAGCCTGGGCATTTTGACTCACACGGGACAACTGTGGCAATTCATTTCAATTCTGGAGCTTCCTTGATGGAGGACCCCAACGTCATCTGAGGCCACTGGACCTTTATTGTAGCTTGACTTCTTCCACCCGCCCCGATCCTGCTTCTTCTCCTTCCTGTTACAGACATTAATGCCACTTTAATAAGCACAGTCTAGTAAATATCGTGTGTACTAAAGTGTCTCAGGGTGTTTCCTAGGGAACCTATCTTACTTATCCTTTTCCTGATGGTGACGTTTGGGAGGTTTCTGGGGTTTGCTGTTATATTCAATGCTTTTACTAATCTTGTGCACGTCAGCTGGTGCAAGTTTCTCTAGAACAGATGTCTGACAGTGAGGTTGCTGAGTCACAGGCTATGCACATCTTCACTTTTCCTGCGTGCTCAATTGCTGCAGTTCTGTCCGACTCTTTGCAGCCCTATGGACTGTAGCCTGTCAGGCTCCTCTGTCTGTGGGATTCTCCAGGCAAGAATGCTGTCGTGGGTTGCCACGCCCTTTTCTGTGGGATCTTCCCGACCCAGAGATAGAACCTGCATCTCCTGCATCTAAGACATTGAAGGCAGATTCTTTATCCATTGGGTTACCTCCTCAGTTCAGTTCAGTTCAGTACCGTCGCTCAGTCGTGTCCGACTCTTTGTGACCCCATGAATCGCAGCACACCAGGCCTCCCTGTCCATCACCAACTCCCGGAGTTCACTCAGACTCACGTCCATCGAGTCAGTGATGCCATCCAGCCATCTCATCCTCTGTTGTCCCCTTCTCCTCCTGCCCCCAATCCCTCCCAGCATCAGAGTATTTGGGTAGTACCAAATTGCTATCCAAAATACTTGTATCATTTGTGTTATCAAAATATTTTTGGTACCCTATATCTTTACAAGCTCTTGATTTTTCCAAGGGTTTAATTTCTTGTCAGACTGGTGGGTCTAAATAATACTTCTTTATGATCTGAGGTTGAACATCTCTATATACTTAACTGGCTATTTGTTTCTTCTTCTGTACGGTGTTCATCCTTTTGTCTATTTTTCTGTTGTGGGTTTTTTTTCCCATGTTGATTTTAAGGCATTCTTCATTCTGGATTCTAGTCCTTTGTTTATCATATATGTTCCAAGTATCTGTTGTCTTTTTTCAGTTTGTAGTTACCTTTGCTAAATAAGAGTGCTTGATTATAATGTAGTCTAATTTGTGAGTGTTTTTCCTTTATGGTTTGTGCTTTTGGGATATTTTAAAGAAACTTAGAAGCCATGAAGACATTTTTATATTAACTTCTAAAAGCTTTAAAGCTTTTCTTTTTGAATTTTGTTATTTTTTAAATTCACCTGGAATGTATTTCTGTGTGTAATGTGATATAGGAATCAGGGGAACACTGGAGCCTTTAGAAGTAGTCTTGATATCTGTTACTTTTAAGCTGGGTGGTCGTTACATGGTTTTATTTTGTTATTATCTATAGCTTACATGTGTTACAATATTCTTTTGTAAACTGCATTGTTTTTCTGTGTTAATAGCTAGTAGTTCTACGGTCACTAACCAGATAGCCCTACCTTTTCTCACTGACAGCAAAACCACTTCCTTTACACATCATGTTTCCATATGCGTGTGAGTCTTCTTTTCTGGGTTTTAAATTTTGTTCCATTGGTCAATATAAGGTGAAGACATCTTAGTAACTATCTTTCTGTTAAGTCTTGGTAACTGGTAGAGTAAGTCTCCTCACCTCAGTCTCTGTTGGGGTCCTCTTGGCTATTTTATGCTCCTTGTTCTTACATTTAGATTTTGGAATCAGCCTGTCAGATTTCACCAAAAAGTTTGTTGGATTTTTTTATTTGAGTTACATTGAATCTATAGATCATCTAGGAGAGAAGTTGCATCTTTACGATATTAAATCTTCCCAACTGTGAACAAAGTATATAGCCTGTTCTTTATTTAGAGCCTTTTTATGACTCTTAACAAGTCTTAGAATTTTCTCTATGAAAATTTGCTAGATTTACTCCTGGGCTACTGTTAGTTTTTGTTGCTCTCATAAATGGCACATTTAAAAACATTATATGTACTATTACTGGTGTGTAGCAATATAATAGATTTTATATATTATTTTTTGTGTCTAATGCTTAATCTCCTCTTGGAATGTATCAGATCCTCAGGAAACTTAAGAAAAAGTCTGTGGTATGTGAATTTTCTGAGGTTTCAATGTCACATATACTTAAGACCAGGAAGAATGTGGGTTTCCATTCCTGTGTCTCCTTGTCCGCTTCGATTAGTACTAGATTTGTGAATTTGTTAGAATTTAGTAATATTCCAGACTGATCATTCTTTCTAATATTGTAATTATTCATCTTTTCCAGGGAAGTGATATATTGTACCAGGTGACTGCCTCAAGGGTAGTGCTTTGGTTGTTGCCTCCTAGATACCCCCAAACAGATTTGGGGGCTAGAGGATGGCTTGTCACGTTATTTTTCTTTATCGTTTCAGTCTTCTCTTGCCACTGTCCTTCCTGTTCACTGTTCCTCCCTCTACTTTCCTAGTCTCCTTTTCTGAGTCTCTTCTCTCTTTCTGGCTTCATCACCCCACCCTTGATTTTCCTCATCTTACCCAGAATATGAAATATAAATCACATAATGACGTTTACTTCATAAGTTTAGGAATTATAGCACCTAGTCATGTTGGGCAAGGGATTTATGTGAATTATTTACAGAATAGAAATGTCATAGGTATAATCATATTTAACACTCCTTGATCTGTGTTTTAGAAACTAGTTCAAATTTTTGTATAAGGCTGTGAGACTCCCCATGCTCCCATAGTCATCAGAAAGAAAATAAATACTTTTATATGAGATTTACCTTATTTCATAGCAATTGGAAACCATATCTGCATACTTGGTAAACATCTTCTTTTAAAGTGAAATCACTGGTGTTTAGTACAGGATACACTGAGCTGGATGAGACTATGTGGCAAACCAGCTTAAATTTCACATGAGCTGTGACTTTGCCAACACCATTAGCATCTACTTATTTATATTTTTTATATTAGATTTACTTTTATGCAAGTAACTGTCAAAATGCTACATTTTTTCTTCATGAGCGCTGATTTAACTAAACTGTAAAATTAAACCACATTTCCTCATTTGAAATTGCTAAACTTCCTCCTGGACTTTCCAATGATGAACTGTGGGAGAATAGTCAGAATGAATAAGCAAAGAGGTTATTGAAAAAGTCTTTTAAAAGGGTGTGTCTAAAACATGAGCAGCTAATCTGAAGAGGAAGGGCTAGTGGGTTTATAGTGTGTGGTGAGATGCCAGTGTCTGGATTTCCAGTATTGCCAAATTTATCTAATGCAAATGTCCTAAAGATGAGATCCATGTGCTTAATTGCAGGATTACTTAAGACTGCAATCATTGCTCCCTAATAGATCCATGAAGGCAATATTTTTATTATTTTCTTCAAATCTGTATATCATGATTACATTGTAAGCTGGTTATAATTGTGCTAATAAATATTGTTTAATGTATATTGTAAATATGTACTTCAGTGGTTCTCAGTTCTGGCTGCCCATTAGAATAACAAAGCAAACTTAAAAACACACACAGGAGAGAGTAGGACCTTCACCAGCTCAAAAAATCAGAATATTTGGGGGCAGGATTTGGGCATCCATGTTCTTTCAAAATTTCCCCTGATGATTCTAACACAACCAGCCTTAAGAACCACTGATTTAATGGAATAAGCATATATCATTTGTAATCTACACTTGTTGAAGACTTTTTTTCTCTTAATATTATAGTGATTTGAAAATAGGTGTGCTTTTGCAAGGAAATTGGATTTTCTTAGCAAGATTCTTATAAAGCAGTTTCTTATCTTAGTTAAAACCTTTTAAGTGTACTTTTGAGAAGTCCCAGCATCCTTATAATCTGGAAAGAAAAAAAAATACTTTGCAAAATATTGACACATTACATTCCAGGAGTTTTGAGTCATATGCAGGATGAAAAATAACTCACAGAAATTCTCTTTAGATGTCTGCAAAATCTACCTTAAAGGATTTTTCAGTAATTACCCATTTTCCTATTGTAAGTATGATAGAGGAAGCAGTTCATTCTGTTTACCTTTTCTTTGCTATTCAGCAGTAAGCTAACTGAATCATATTATTATCCTAAGAGACCAAGGGATTATTTTTTTTAATCATTGAGAAGTGTTTCTGATACCTCACTAGGCAGTGAAAGTTGTATATACATATATAAGCAACACTTGCCCCTCCCTTTGCCGTGTCTGCAGAAAATCCATGCAGTTTCTTTCTGTGAAGAGTTTGGAAGTGAGATTGCAGGATGATGCCTGGGTTCTCAGTGAACCTGCTCTTTGCCTCTCTAAATGTTTCCCACTGCCAGCTCCAGTGCAGGGATTGAGCTCACCAATTATCCTGATTTTGTATCTTGATTTTTCCTTTTTAATCAGGAATACAGGCTAAATTTGCTCTGATTTATAGGGTATTTTGCATATTTTTTCCTGAATATTGGTATTTGTCATAATCAACATGATATTTTAAACATCTAAAAACACTATTCTTGTGTGGGGAAGATGAGTCAAGTTTAAGCAATTTATTTTGAGGAAATTGGGGAAATATGCATTTCTCACTGATTAATGATGGTAATTATCCATGCTGTTTCTAACCAGTGTTTAAATCCTTTAACTGTAGAATTCAGAGGAATATCCTAAAATTTTAGAAGAAAGGTGATGATCAGTTAACTTACAAGTTAAATGTTCTGTGTAAACAATCTTTATATCAGTCACTGAAGATGGCCTTCATACAGAAGAGTGTACAGATCACAGTGCGCAGCTCAGGTAATCTTCACAAAGTGAGGCGCCTCCGTGGGACCAGCACTCAGAGCAGGAAGGAGAACATTAATAGAGCCCCAAAGATCCCCTTCATACTCCTTTCAGCTGTCATTCAGCTAGCACCATAGGTTCTTTGTGCCATTTTTGAAACTTATGTATAAATTAAATCATACAGTTTGTGCCTTTTTGGGGAGGAGTGAAAATATGAGTTTCTTTTACTCAATTATTTGTGTATGTATGTATGTTATAGCAAGTTAATTCATTCTTCTTATTATATAACATTCCATTGTTTGAATATATCATGATTTATTAGTTCTTTGCTTGATGAATATTTTGGGTTTCCAGTTATGGCTATTATGAATCATAGTGCTGTATATGTCATATGTGTCATTTGCCAAATTATGTATATACTTCTGATGAGATATAAGTACACAGACAATTGTTGAGCCATATACATTCAGCCTTAGTAGATTCTGCTGGTTTTGTCCAATGTACACTTCCATTAGCAAGATTTCCTTGAGATACTTGCTAATCACTACTTTCCTCTTCCTTAAAAGTCATTGCTAATCTGATCTCCAGTAAAATAGATTAGCTTTGCCTGTTTTTAAGCTCTATATGATGGAATTATCATTGTATTTGGCTTTTAAAATCTAATGCAGATATATTTTTATTAGATATGTTTTTAAACATCTCCTTCTAGATATTAACTTGATTATTTGTTTTAGGTGTTTTGGAAAACAATTATGAGTGCTTACGTGTACTAAATGTTGAACAAAACAGAAATATTATTTATACCTATAAGGTAAGTCTATATTCTTTTTTAAACTGTGGTAGAATATACGTAACACGAGGAGGGCATGGCAACCCACTGCAGTATTCTTGCCTGGAGAATCCCCATGGATAAAGGAGCAAAGCATTCATGGGATCACAAAGCATTGAACATAAAGAGCAGCTAAGCACACACACACATACTTAACATAAAATTTACTCTTTAACCATTTATATATATATTTTTTTTCAACAGACTTTTATGCTTTATCTTTTTAAGGTGTAGTGAATAAGACTTGTTGGCATTTAATCTTTAACATATGACTTTTTATTTTGTGAGATTGAATAGGATGACTGAAATTCAGTCTTATGTAATACTTTTTCTTTTTTAAATAAAATAAAACTATACCCAATGTCTGATATAGTGCTCAAAGGTTTTGAATAAATGAACAGTTTCATCCTTTAGAGGAAAAATGCCAAGTAAGAGGTATTTAAACTTAATCAATATGTTAAGTTTTTATCTTTGAGAAAACATTAAATATTATTACTGTACATCATCTGTTCAGATTTCTTATACTCAGAGTTTTGAGGCATTATTATTTAACAGTGTGTTTTCAATGTTAACTGTTCTAAGGAAAGAAAATTTAACTTCGTGGATAATTTTACTGTAATAGTGAAACATGAAAGAATAATTGCAGTGGCCAGTTTGCTTTGCAAGTTGTATTACTGTACTTTTTTTGCTTAAAGAAGTTATTTTAAGTTGTATCCATGGGGATGCTACATGCAAGGAATTCTATGATTCACGAAGTTTTTGGTTGTTGTTCATTTGCTTAGTCATGTCTGACTCTTTGCCAAGCTTCCCTGTCTTTTACCATCTCCCAGAATTTGCTCAAACTCATGTCCATTGAGTCGGTGATGCCATCCAACCATCTCATCCTCTGCCGTCCCCTTCTCTTCCTGCCTTCAGTCTTTCCCAGCATCAGGGTCTTTTCTAATAAGTCAGTTCTTCTCTTCAGGTGGTCAGAGTATTAGAGCTTCAGCTTCAACATCAGTCCTCCCAGTGAATATTCAGGGTTGATTTCTTTTAGGATTAACTGGTTTGATCTCCTTTCAGTCCAAGGGACTCTCAAGAGTCTTCTCAACACCACAGTTTGAAGGCATCAATTCTTTGGTGCTCAGCCTTTATTATTGTCCAGCTTTCATATCTACATGACAACTGGAAAAACCATAGCTTTGACTGTACGGACCTTTGTCAGCAAAGTAATGTCTCTGCTTTTTAATACACTGTCTAGACTTGTTATAGCTGTTTCTTCCAAGGAGCAAGCATCTTTTTATATCATGGCTGCAGTAACCATTCACAGTGATTTTGGAGCCCAAGAAAATAAAATCTGTCACTGTTTCCATTGTTTCACCGTCTATTTGCCAAGAAGTTTTATTTATAAGACTATCATGGACTTAGTCTACCTACTTTCAGTATCCATCGTTCATATTCTTTTACAGAAATAAATGAAAGTAGAAAAAGATTTGCTCCTTCACTGTGCTGTGTTCTATAGACAGGCTTCCTCAGACTCACTGAGCTGTATGTTCTTGGTTCCCTTTCACCGCTTGACCTGTGTTGCCATCGAAAACCTGTTCAGTCCTCCTCTGACATGCACAGCAGGCTACCTTTAGAGTGCTTATTGCTAATACTGGTTGAATTATTGCAGATTTCTTTTAAAACTAGTGAATTCCTAAACAATGACCTTTAATAAACATCTAGTTAATTTTTTCTTTTCAGGACAATAAGGGAAATGTCTTCTTTGGATTATATGATTACCAAACCAAACAAAATGAGGTAAAAATCACCATAAATTATAGTTTTCAGTTACTTTACTGCCTTTGGTTTTCCTTTTTTTAAGATACAAATTTATTTTATATTTTTTTGTCTTCCTTCTCTTGTCCTTTTATACTATCTTTAAAAAAAAAAAAAGTGAGGACTCCTGGACCAAATGTCAACTGTAGTCTTTTAGTCCTTTGAGATTTAAGCTGAACAGGTTCAAACCAATTATCCAGTATTCTGTAGGAATGTAGGAAGTCCAGTGGCCTCGCTAGGATGTGTGTTTCCCAGAAGCTTAGGATGTCAGAATGACCTCTGACTCTGAGTTCTGCTTCTGCAGAACTTCACTGATTTTCTTCTCATTACTTCTCAAAGATCCAGGGGTAGAATGAGGCTCTTTTTCTTCATCTTTCCCCAGACAGCTCACATAAGACATTGGTTAATGTGACAGGCTTGTCTAATTCTTGAGGCAAATGGGAGGAGGTCCTTTTGTGTCTATGTAAAAATAATTTGTAAATATCAAGAGACTGAGAAGTCTATAAATGTACACTGTCACGAGTCATTCCAAAACACATTATTACATGAAAAAGCAAGTTGCCAGAATAATGCATTCCATTTATGTTTTATAAAAAAACTTGCAAGAAAATGACATAATATATGTGTGTAAATATATTAAAAACTCATTTTGGATGATCTGAAAGACTACAGAGTAAATTACAAAATGTTTTTTTTTCAAAAGGGTTTGGGATAGGGTGAATATAATGGAGAACTTAGACTTTTTGTTTGGTAGTGTTTGCATGTTTTAAACACTTATGAGACTATGTGTGTTATTACATAATTAAAAGGATGAAGCAGTTACAATTAAGTATATACATTCATGCCTCTTCTTACTTATAAATAAGAATCCCTCAGAGCAAGAATAAAGGAAACCATAATTTGTCACATGAATTCAGAGCTTTCTTATTAAATCAAAGTTTACTTTTCCTAACTTCTCAACGTTTTTTATCAACTTTTGGCCATTGCATTCTAGTATGTTTTCAGTGCTTTTTTAGTCTGCAAGTATGATTTACCTTTGTAATAATTCTGCTAGTCACTGTTTCTCTTAACTTGTTCTCTCCTGAAGTCTAAGATTCTATCTTTCCTTATACCCTGAATATGTTTTAATAGAATTTGCTTAATATAACTGTGATTGTCTCCATTTCCTCAGTCTGCACCTCACATCCTCCTTCTGCATGACCATTTTAATTTTCTTTGATATCCCAGGAAATAGAATCTTGCAACATTTAAACAGTAAGAAAATAAAATACAGGTTAAATAAAAATAGCAGATTACCTTGCCAGTGTTCTAAATATGGGCATCCTTTAGGAGATGCACTTGTGACAGTCTCTTAGACATAGTTAATGATGTCATAGTTATGTAATTTGATTAAAATGCTAACTTGCCTTCATAATCCTAATTGGTCACCCTTGAGTGCTTATTATGCGTGGCAGACATTGTAGTAAGTATCCTCACATGGATTATTTAACTCAGCACTTCTAAGGATCTCCCAAGATGGGTAGTAACATGATTCCTATTTTGCTGATGGGAGGATAGAATGGTTGAGTAACTCATCCAAAGTCACACAGCTAGCAAGTGACAGAATTAGGATTTGAGCCTGGGTCTAGCTTGGCTTCAAGGTCTGTGCTTTTAACTACTACACTGTGTTGTCTAATGGTTAAATCTCAGTGCCAAACATGGACTACAATAGCAAACTTTTTTCTTAAAAAATAATCTGAAACTTCTCCGTATAGTTAAACTGGTTCATTGGTGGTCCTTTAATAAAATGCCTGGCACAGTGATACTTGCTAAAGAGCTGAGTGGGGATATGCATTCATAAAATTGTTATTTAACATGAAACTCCAAATTAAAAAATGCTTCTGTTTTAATAGCATCTCTATACATTTGAGAAAGATTTGCAAGTTGTCAGTTGCTCAGTCAACAGGGAGAAAACTTTGCTGGGTAAGTTGAACTCTTTTATTGCTACAAGTCGAGAACGAAGCTATATTTTTTGAGTTTCAAAGTATTGAATTTTTACAATAGTTGATTATTCTGGGAAAAGATGTACTTTTGAGATAAGATTTGAAATAAAGAATCTATAGAGTCTACCTACAATAAAGAGTGCTTTGTATTTTACTTTAGTCACCCACTGACAGATCCTTTGAGCCCTCACTTATTCTGGGTATTATCTGGTAAACTTTAACAAGCCACTGCGTAGATCATTTGCTAATGGATTTTTTTCCCCTTTTTCCATTAGCTACAAGTTTAGTTCAAGCTGCTAAAGAAGGAAGGAGTAATGAGCTTCAACCAGGTAATGAAATTATACTTTTCAGTACTTGTTGATAGATGAAGATTTATTGAACTACTAAGTCAAACTGCAAGCATATTTACAAATAGCTTTATCTCAGATTAAAAAGGCAAAGGTCATGTCAGGCATGTTCTTTGCATTTTTTCCAAGTAAACAAGAAAGTACAGAAAATAGTATAACAGTGAATAACAGAAATATTAAAAAAGGCAGTTAGCACCTGCAGACTAAACAGGTGCTACAGGCAGAAAGAAGCTGGTACCAAAGGTCAGGAAGAGGTTAGTATTTGAGCCCAGATAGTTTGAGGGATGATCCTAGGAAACTCCATTAAAGGAGTTTTTAAATAGAGACCTGAAAGGAGGGGGGCAGCAAGCATGCGTCTATGCAATGCAAGAGACCCAGGTTTGATCCCTGGGTCAGGAAGATCCCCTGGAGGAGGGTATGGCAATCTACTCTTGCCTAGAGAATCCCATGGACAGAGGAGCCTGGCAGGCTGCCTTTCCATAGGGTCGCACAGAGTCAGACACCACTGAAGCAACTAAGCAGCAGCAGCAGCATGGGGAAGCACATTTCTGGCAGAAGGAACAGCCAGCATGAAGGCCCTGAGGCCAGAGTGCTTGGTAGACTCTCTAGCTGTTCCAGGATAGTGAGGTCAGTGAGGCTGGACTGGAGTGAACAAGGGCAGAGTGGTGGGAAATAAGGCCAGCAGGAAATGAACGTGAGTTGCGGACAGATCATGGACGCCCTTAGGAGGTCTTTTGTTCAGCTACAATTTCAGAAATTATGTGACCAGAAAATACTATAGGATCTGTTTTAATGATTAGTCCTTTGAACAAATATTATGCAAATATTTTGCCTTTTGCTGAAGGCTGATTTTTTTGTTTGTGAATAACTTGATAAGCCAGTTGATTATAAAAAGTAGTTTGCCTCAAGGTGTTAACATTCTGTTGCTTATCATGAGATTTTTCCATTGCCTAAATGAGACAGACTATAATGTATCTCAAATAAGCAAGATAGAGTTCCTTGGTCTACAAACTTTATGACAAAATTTTTGTCAGCAGTGCTTCTCTTCTTGGCCGAGGCCATGCAAACTTGTTTTATTCGGGAAATGGTTTTCTCTAGGAAGCCAGGCCCAGCTGCCGCCTCACCCTTCCTGGAGGTATTTTCCCTAAGGCATGGCAGGCCCCTGTGGGCAGTGTTGTGAGCCCCACTGCTGCTCCCGGACCCCAGGAGCCTTTGTAGTCAGTTAAGTGCTGCAGATGCTCCGTGGAGCTGCTTTGATTCCAAAGTTCTAATAACCAGAGCTTTTAAACAACCAGACTTGACTGAACTCTTCCAACCTTTTCACTATTTCACAATATGTACCTTTACCTGCATCAGACCAGGTTCTTTCTTTTTCTCACTCTTCACCCTCCCTGTGCCATGCCTGTCCTTGTGCTTTTTTTTTTTTTTAATTTAAATTCAGTTTAAACAAAGCAAAAATATTCACTCATTTCTCCTCTTACTTCGTACCCTCTGCCTCCTGCAACCACCAATCTGTTCTCTGTATCTATAAACCTGGTTTTGGTTTTGGTTTGATTTGGTTTTTAGATTCCACACATAAAAGAGATCATATGGTATTTGTCTTTTATTTTAGTTGATTTACTATATTGTGTTAGTTTCTGGTGTACAGGAAAGTGATTCAGTTACACACATATGTATTTTTTTTTCAGATTCTTTTCTATTATGGGTTATTACAAGGTATTGAATATAGTTCCCTGTGCTCAACACTAAGAACTTGTTATCTATTTTATATATAGTAGTGTGTATCTGTTAATCCCAGCTCCTAATTTATCCTTCCCTAACCTTTCCCCTTTGGTAAAGTTTGTTTTCTATGTCTGTGAGTCTGTTTCTGTTATGTAAATAAGTTCATTGGTATATATTATTGTTTAGATTCCACATATAAATGATATCTTGATATTTGTCTTTCGCTGACTTAACTTCATTAGGTCCATCCATGCTGCTGCAAATGGCATTATTTCATTCTTAATATGACTTACCTCACTTAGCATAATGCCTTGAGGCCCATCCATGCTGTCCCTTTTGGTCCTGCTGCTCTACTCCCTACAGCCTCGGTGACCTGCTGGGTCTGTCTTGCCTTTCAGTGATGTACTCCCAGGCTCCATTGATACCTGGATTCTCTGAATTCTTAAGACAACGTTAAGCACTTAATGGAATCACTGTGGATTTCAGGGCTGAAAGTGATTGTAGAAATAATCTGATTCTGTAGTTCTTCACTTTGTTTTTTAAATAACAAAACATTGGCAGTTCCCTGGCAGTCCAGTGGTTAGGACTTGGCTCTGACTGCTGGGGCCCGAGTTCATTCCCTGGTTGGGAAACTAAGATCCTGCAAGCTGTACTCAGTGTGGCCAAAAAAAAAAAAAAAGGCAAAAATTAACTAAAAACAAAGCACCAAGGCCTAGGAAATCTTCGTGATTTATTGAAGTATAAATATCAGGTTAGTGACAGATTTTAAACTAGAATTGATATCTCTAGAATCCTATTCCAGAGTGCTTCCCGTTACACTATGAAAGCACATGGTATGTTATTGAGAGACATTTCTGTTTGTCCAATTACTCTTTTCATTAAGCCACTTATATTAAGTATCTGGGCTGCCGTAAAGAAATGAAAAATTAGTGTAGGAAGATGAATTCTGCCCTGCCCTCAATAAACCTAGCATTTTAAAGGTAAGTGAATTTAGCTGATAATCTCACCTGGGAACAGATTCATTGACAAAAAAGCTGAATATAAGTGATTTGTTATTTTTCCAATGAGAAGATTCCCCTGCCTGCCCCCTAAAAAGCTTTTTCCCCTAGTTGGAATATATAAACTTTTTGGGCAAGAGATGAAATAGTCAAATATCAACTTGTACTATTTACTGTATTAAATTAGTTATATACACTTGCTGCTGCTAAGTCACTTCAGTCGTGTCCGACTCTGTGCGACCCCATAGACGGCAGCCCACCAGGCTCCCCCATCCCTGGGATTCTCCAGGCAAAAACACTGGAGTGGGTTGCCATTTCCTTCTCCAATGCATGAAAGTGAAAAGTGAAAGTGAAGTCGCTCAGTCGTGTCTGACTGTTCGCAGCCCCATGGACTGCAGCCCACCAGGCTCCTCCGTCCATGGGATTTTCCAGGCAAGAGTACTGGAGTGGGTGCCATCGCCTTCTCTGAGTTATATACACTTAAAACAAGACAATAAGGAAAATCGCTTTTTTTTTTGTCATTATCACATTTCACAGCCTATTTTTCTTCACAAGTATCTTTGACATCAATATTTCTTATTCTTAGAGCCATTTTTTGAGTCATCAAGCAGACTCCCAAAGCATTTCACTTTACCTTGTCTCAGTTATTAGAAGTATATAGCCCTTTTGAATCGTGAATGACCTGTCACTGGAATTTTTATTCTAAGTACCATCGACCAAACAACATTTGCTTTTGATTTTTGTTGTTGTTGTGTATTTGTGATCCCACATAATAACTTACCTACTGTTTTGCTTTCAGTAAACTCTAAAAGGAGAGTTTTAGAGAACTAGCATTTAGAGAGTTTTAAAGAACATTAAAAGAAAATGTGAGGCAATATCCCAGAAAATATTTTATATTCTTTACATTTTTTTTCTTGACATAAAGCAATACTGTTAGGTTGCTTTCTTAAATAGTGAAAACTGGCATTGATTCCATTCCAGGCTGCTATACCATCCCCAAATTGTAAATTATTACTCAAAGTAAAGTCATTGAGGAAGCACATGTGAATATTAGAGCTGTTATAAGAACTCAAATATAAGGCAACTCCTTTTCTGAGGAGGAACTCTTGGTCTAAATTTGAATATCTGTGGTAACCCCATTCTAGCCTGTGTCCAAAACTTCCTTCTAATTACTATCTTTAATGACATTTGCTCAGATGTGACAGTAAGGAAATAAGTGAGTCTTTATCCATGCAGCTCCAGCCTTCCTGAGGGAAGCCCAGTCCCTGTCCTAGTTGCTGTCAACCCTAACACATTCATTCATCAGAAATCTTTATATTTTCCTACACAAACAGTATTTGCCTTTGTGCTACAGAATTGTAGTGACACTGAACTGAGATGTATTTGTTTAGACTTAAAAGATGAGAGGGCCTGTGAAGTGATGGTAAAAATAGCTGAGAAATGGGTGGGAACCTGTTTCTCACTCCATGTACATTGACTTCTCCTTTATAATGTTTTCTGTATCTATTAGTGGTTTTAAGAAGTCTCAGTTTTAAGATAACTGCTTTTGTTTGTGGAGTAACTAATACAGTAAGTAATGCATTTTACATTTTCAAAGTTCAGGCCTACGTGGAAGAGTAATGTGTCATATTCTGGACTTTGCTACTATTAAAAGCATCCTTTACTTTACAGGATCAAAGTGCTTAACTTTGTTGGTCGAGATCCACCCCATTAACAATGTGAAGGTTCTAAAAGCAGTGGATAGCTATATTTGGGTACAGGTAAGTGAGCATATCTTTATCACTTATCTCTTTAATCAAAAGGCATGAAACCTAGAGACAGTGGGGTTAAAAGTGTTTTCAAACACATTATCAGATTTAATCCTCAGAATAATCCAGTGAATGAGTATGGGTGGAATGAATACCTCTTCCCTCACAAACATGGAAATCAAAATTCAAACCTAGCTCTCTGTTTCTATTACATCATGGTTGTTTGATATAATAGATGTTTTTACATGATAAAATATTGAATATCAAAACACATTGAAAGGAACTTTGAAAATGGCTTATCTAATGTTTCATAGAGTAGACAGGTTAAACGCCTTTGTTTAAATGACATAATTAATCCCTGAATTTCTCAACTCCATGTACTGATGCAGAAGCACTGTGTGTATAACACAAATAGACTTAGATATAGCCAATCCTCATTACTTGCACATAGAATTTGCAAATTCTGCTACCCACTAAAATTCATTTGTAGCCCCCAAATCAGTTGTTGGTAGACATGTGAAAATTTGTCACCCAATGTACATGTTCCCAGCTGAGGCAGAACAAGGTGACCCTGCCTTTCAGATTCAGTTCTCAGACTATAAACAAACATTGTTTTCATAGTCAACTTAATGCCATGTTTTTCACACTCTTTGGCAGTTGATTTCGTGTCTAACATATCCTCCAAGTGAATTGCTGAAGTAGTGTTTCATGTTTCTAAGTGCAAAAAGGCTGCTATATACTTTTTAGAGAAAATATGTGTGTTCATTAGAGAAACTTCATTTAGGCATTATAGTGCAGCTGACTGAGTTCATTGCTATCGAACCAACAGTATCTTTGGTTGTGGCACACCAGATCTTTTGATCATTGATGCAGAATACGGAATCTTTTTAGTGTGCACACTCTTAGTTGCGACATGTGGGACCTGGTTCCCTGACCAGGGATCAAACCTGGTCCCCCTACAGTGGGAGCGCGGAGTCATGGCCATTGGACCACCAGGGAAGTCCCACAATGTCTTTAAATAGGGACACAGACCAAGTTTTGTTTTGTTTTGTTGACAAAAATATTGTAGCTAGACAAAAGTATTGTAGGCTCATAGGAGCTTTTATCACTATTTCCCTTGGGAACAGTGGTTCAGAGTTCAGTGTTTGTGGTGACCTTATGGAACATAGGGGTTCCATGGTAGCTTAGAAAGTGAAGAATCTGTCTGCAATGCAGGAGAGTCGAGCTTGATCCCTGGGTTGGGAAGATCCCCTGGAGAAGGGCACGGCTACCCACTCCAGTATTCTTGCCTGGAGAATTCCATGGACAGAGGAGCCTGGCGGACTACAGTCCATGGAGTCAAAAAAGAATTGAAAACGATTAAGCACTGATGGAGGCACAGATGGAATGTAACTATCACTGAGAACAAGAATCGATTACCCTTGTTCCTGCTGGGTTGCATGAACAATTACCTTGTGTGGCCTCCCCCTGCCCTACCTATTCTCAGCCTCTGACCTTGGGTCTCCCTCTGGCAGTATGTGTTGGGAGAACGAGTTGTCTCGAACATGCCTGCTTGTCCACTGTCAGCCAGTCCTTCCAGTTGTGCATTTCACCACCACTCCTGGCTTCTCTCCGGGCCGCTGCCTGCTGCCAGACAGGGCCTGGCTTGGAACTTCTAAGCTACATTCCCTCCCCCGGGAATCCACTCTGTTTATTTACACTGTCCTCAGTGCAGGGGTGACTGTGGGACACTTCCCTTTTCTGGCATGTTCTTTTGGTTTCTTTACCATTTTTATCCAGGGCTGTGATGATGTTATTGAAGGATGGGTAATCAGAGTATAGGAAGGAAAAAGGTTTTACAAATATATAGTTGCAGAACACTCTGAATATATTTTAAAAATACTGAATTGTATTATTAATACTGGAAACTGTGAATAGTGAATGTTGTTATGTGCATTTTATCTTAATTAAAAAATTTAAAAATGCAAGGTGCATGATTGCATCCCCACCCATGTGAAGTAGACTCACACTCATCTTGGTCCATCCAATTCCAAGCCCTGCTCCCTGCTCGCATGCTCAGGCCTCTGAAGAAAGAAACTCCTCCAAGCCTCCACCCTTGGCAAATCCCCACCTTCACCCTCTCTCCATTCTGCTCTCCTTTAGAGAAACACTATTCATTGTCCACAAAATTTGGTCCTACCCTGTGATCTATTTCCTTTTTCTTTTCAAAACAACCGTGATGATTTCCAGTAGTACATTTTCCCTCTGCCTGTGCAGCCTTCGTGAAGAAACTCCTTCAGGACAGTAGTGAGCGGAGTCCAGATCTCAATCTGGGACCCTTGTAGAGTTCCCCACTGGCATGATTGTACCTTCCAGATAGTTCAGTGGATACTTACACACTGTCCACGTCCACATGCCTATAATTTGTACCTTCCATCAATGAATATTAGTGATCACAATCTAGCTCAATATTTACAAAAATAATTATTTTCCTAATATAGTCTAGATAGATTCCTACTCATAAAGCAAACAAAAGGAAATCTCCAAAATCGTTGCATGCTTTTGTAGAGCTGTGTCTGAAGCCTGTCTTATGTATATTCTCACTTGTAGGCCTTGCTCCAGGGTTGCCTCAAATTAGAAAGAAAAACAACCACCTGAATGGAACTTTTAAAATCGTGATTGCCTCACAGAGACATGACAAAGGTTTAGAACTGGTCATCAGTTTAGGTCACAGCCTTAAGCCAGCGAACCCTGGTCACCTCTGGAGACTCAGGGGACACCAAATCTGTAGTTTCCCCTTATTTTGAGGCATTGAGTATTTGCTTTTCCATTATCTGTGTGAAAACTCATTGCTTCTCCACAACTCCAGTACACAAAGTATCCTTTTTGATGTACACAGTTTCACAAATCAGCAGAAACAAGTTCTATATTCTTCTCATAGTTGAATTTTGCATTGCTTTCTATTTTACAGTTTTGAGTTTATTGCAGTGAAGAATGCGTGTGTGTGTGTGTGTGTGCTTATTTGCTCAGTGTTCGACTCTTTGCTACCCCATGGCCTGTATGTAGCCCACGAGTCTCCTTTGCCCATGGGCTTTTTCTCTGGCAGGAATGCTGGAGTGAGTTGCCATTTCCTCCTCCAGAAGATCTTCCCTACCCAGGGATCAAACCTGGGTCTTCTGCATTGCAGGCAGATTCTTTACCTCTGAGCCACTGGGGAAGCCCTGCTGTGAAGAACGGTATATAGTTAATCCTTTGTTTTTCTCAAAGGGAAATGACTACAGTTTTAAAAGTTAACCAAGTGTAGGGACTCCCCTGGTGGTCCAGTGGTTAGAACGCCAAGCTTCCACTGCAAGGGGCACAGCTACAATTCCTGGCTGGATAACTAAGATCCTGTATGCCGCAGTGTGGCCAAAAAAAAAAAGATAAATTTTTCTAAAAGTTGATGAGATCTATTCTAATTTGGCATTATGAAAAGTTAAGATACCATGTAATATATTTTGTCAAAAATTTCCCTCATCTTTAGAAAGGCTGTAGGCTGTAAAACAGGGACTTGAAAAGTTCTGTTCTTTTATTATGCTTTCAAGTTTAGAGGAAAAACCCAAAATTAGCCAATGGACCTAGTGAGCTGTCTTTCATGTTGCAAAGTGAAACTTCAGATTTATAGTTACTCTTAGGTTTCCCTGCTGGCTCAGAGGTTAAAGTGTCTGCCTCCAATGTGGGAGACCTGGGTTCAATCCCTGGGTCGGGAAGATCCCCTGGAGAAGGAAATGGTAACCCACTCCAGTATTCTTGCCTGGAGAATCCCATGGACAGAGAAGCCTGGTAGGCTACAGTCCACGGGGTCGAAAAGAGTCGGACACGACTGAGCGACTTCACTTTCACTTTAGAATGATGAAGGAATTAAGTCACTGGAGTCATCCCATGGCCAGGTTCCCCTCATTATCACAGTTGATGGTGTCAGGCCTTGTGTTTCTGGCTGCCCGCTTTGTCCTGTGGGCTGACAAATAAGGGCAGGCACAGAGGAGGAGGAAGGGCTGGATCAGGCCTTTTCTTCCAGTGGCAGTCGTTGAATACTTTGAGGTAAATCCTCCACCACATGCCGCACTGTGACTCACTGTCCTTTCCTGGAAAGTCCCTGGTTCTGTTGTGCTTTGTCTCTCGGATGTGGGACTTTGGAAGTTGTCGTGCAGAGTTTGTTTACTTGGCTCTCAAATTAAACACTAGGTTTAGCTGCATAAGAAATTGTTATCGATCACTCTTTTTTGGTGCTTGTGAAATGGAACTTTCTGTTCAAATGTTGTTTATTGATATTGTTTTTGATTGACTACAGAATCACATATTCCAAATATGAAGCACCATCCCTAAGAATGGCTTACAGTTTAGCCTTACTGTTTAAAGGAATTGTGTTGGACCTGCCATCAATCCCCTCCTGCAAAACCGAGCTCCTGAAAGTGTTCCTTTTTCTTCCTTGCTTCCATCTATAGTGTGTGTGTATGAATGTGATTTGCCTGAACTATTTTGCGGTTCCCACTCCCTTCTATGGTATGTAGTTGTACAGTAATTGAAATAACTGTGTGAAATAACTGTGAAATAACTTTTGAAATAATTGTGTAAGCAAGGTAGTTGCTTATGACTTTAATTTCCTTTTTATAGTTCCTCTACCCACATGTTGAGAGTCGCCCTCAACCAGAGAATCATCTGTTACTGCTTTCAGAAGAGAAATGTAAGTATATCTTTATGTTTTCATGAACAGCATATCTCCTAGCGAAGGATAGAATGTGATGAAGCTTCTAACTGTCTACTCGCCAGTCCAAAAGTCCACTGACTTTGATGTCCATTGAAGATCTAGGACTCCTGTGGAAGGACTTTCTGTCTGCCTCACTTGTTGTTCTATTGGGTTCTGTCTCCATATGTGGTGGGCTTCTGCAAATATGGATTTCCGGTTTGGGCACATGGTAGAATGTTTGTAGAACAGTCATTTTTGTCTTCTTTAGTACATCCTTCTTTAGGATGACTGTCACAGTCGAAACTATAATGTAAGGAGAGAGGCTTGGATGGACAGAGGGAACAGTATTAGAAGCTAGAAGAAATCCATGGCAGAACTCGAGGATACATAGCAACTTGGTCAAATTCAGGTAGAGGGAGATAAGATTGGGACATCCTTTAATGATGATTTCAAGTAGAAGGAGGGATAGAGAAAGGGCAAAATTCACTGGTGCATCTTATCTAGGAAGCTGTCTTTCTTGTTATGAGGTGAAGCAGCTGATTTGTAATTGGAGGGACAAGACTGAAGATTTGGTTTGTGTTCACTTCCTCTGCTGCTACTGCTGCTAAGTTGCGTCAGTCGTTTCCATCGTCAGTTGTGCGACCCCATAGACGGCAGCCCACCAGGCTCCCCTGTCCCTGGCATTCTCCAGGCAAGAACACCGGAGTGGGTTGTCATTTCCTTCTCCAATGCATGAAAGTGAAAAGTGAAAGTGAAGATGCTTAGTCATATCTGACTCTTCATGACCCCATGGACTTCAGCCTACCAGGCTCCTCCATCTATGGGATTTTCCAGGCAAGAGTACTGGAGTGAGTTGCCATTGCCCTCTCCGATACTCTTGCCCAATTATGTATCTCACATTTTTGTAACTAGAACCAACAGAAGATACATATGGCTCAATGTAAACTGCTTACTGAGAAAAATGGTCCATCTATACATCAATAAAGTGTTTATAGTGTTCTGTTAATGACCCCTATAAAAATACCTCCCCCTAATATCTGGCATAATGAGTTTTCTATATGATGTTTTCATATAAAGAGGTATTTGGTATTTGGAAATTGAAGATAAACCCTGCCAAATGAGCCCTATATAAGACTGATGGTACTGGGGAGGGAAACACTTGTTCGGCTAACCCAGGGGAGTAGCAGAGTTAAATGCTTCATGTGTTGTTGGTATTGAGGAGCAGAGTAAATGCTGGACTTGACACAGACTGTAAAGGGAGGGTGGAGAAAGGTGGGTTTTTGTTTTGAACCTTTCTTGTGAGATTGCCATCTGTGATAGTACTATTTTTCAGCCAATTGTTTAATCTGCTTTGCTTGTATATATTAAAAAAAGTTCACAACTGTTCGGGTGAAAAAAAGTACTCATATTTTTCATGAAGGTTAAACTGTCTTTCTGTTTTCTTTTTTTAAAAGATATTGAACAATTTCATATCCAAGTTGTCCAAGAAGATGGAAATCGAGTGGTAAATATTTGAAATTCCTTTTGCTTCAGAGTTTTTTCCCATAAAGAGTAGCATTTCTAGGCTATTAAGGATGTATTAATGTTATGGAAAACATTCTACTTTATTTGGTGTCTTTCAAGTTATAGATTGGTTGTTATAACATATGAAATAATATAAGATACATGAAGGAGTTGATTATCTCCTTCATATCTATCTTACCTCACCCCCCCATCAGTCTCCTGAGATAACTGATGACAGCCTTGAGTGATGCTTCCTTGCCTTGTACCTTGCTCAGGGTTCAGTGCACAGATACTGGGATTCAGTTGCTTTTACTAAAATAGATTCATAGTATAGATATTAATTTGCTGCCTTTGCTTTTGCTTAATATATCAGGGGTATCCCTGTAGGTTTCTAAACAGAGATACAATTTCTTTCTCTAAATTTGTATACATGTATACGTAAGCATGCATATAATAAATTAGATCATAGCATATATGCTGAGGTTCTATATAGTTCAGTTTTCTTTCCTTTTTTGCTTGTTTTGCACACCCCTCTTGACTCTTCACCTCTAACTTTTGTTCACAACCATGTGTATTGTGTATCTTTTCATACGTTTCTCCATACCTCTGTGTCTCACATCCCCACCCTGATACACCCAGGAGTTTGTTTATTATTCGCTCTCTCCTTATTCAACTTTGTGGAATTACTGCCGAGCAACCTAGAGTAGCTTAGTGCATTGTCTTCAGAAATGCAAACAGTCCCTGGCATAGATGTACACAATTTTGTCACCATTTTTCCATGGATGTATATTCACTTGATTGCCTTTCCCCCCCCTTTTATTTGTTTACATTTCAAATTGTTTCAAATGTTTTTAACTTTACGTGTTTGGTACACATGTTTCTTTGGATTAAACCCTCAGGGATGGATAAGTGGGTTGATGGTTATATGCATTTAATAAACTTCAACACATTTTGCCAGATTACTTTCCAGAAGACTTGTAACAATTTAGTTTTGCAACCAAAATATAAAAGTACCTTTTCCCTCTATCCATACCAATAATAGATGTGTTTCCCTTTTAAAAAAATCCAGTTTGATGTGTTTAAGTTGTTACTGAGCGACTGAACTGAACTGAACATTATTGTTTGAGTTTGTATTTCCTTTAATATTGTTGAGTTTGAACATTTTCTACACTTATTGGCTATGTAAATTTATTTTTCTGAAAATTATTTAGTTATATTCTTGTGTATATTTTTGCTAGGTTGTCTTTTTTCTTGACAGTTTTTGTGATGTTACTGATATTAAAATGATTTCCTTTAATATTTAAATGGTCTACATCAGAATACTCTTTCTCTGATTTTAATTTTAAATTATGTGAACAAAATTGAAATGAGAAATGGCATTTGTTAATTATGTATGTATGATCGAAAGCCTCAAATCAAGACGCCTGGCTGGGAAATGATGAGAAAGTGTGTGACTAGAGCTCTGGGCCCCAGATGGATGGGAGGGCAAAGACAAGGCCAATGGTTGGAAATGGTCAGGCCAGAGAGGAAGGACCAAGGTGCAAAATCCCAAAACCATCAGTGAGGATTTGGAGATAGTTAAATAAACAGATTGGAGTCAGGAACTGGAAATGGATACAGACAGAGGACTGCTGTTAAGAAGAGGGGTTGGGAGTCGTGAGAGACATTGCCGGGAGAGTGAGGCCAGGAGACACTTGTCAGAAGCCCAGGAAGGATTCTCCTGACCAAGAGGATACAGCCCCAGCACACCTTCATCCACGTGTGTCCTTCTGTGAGGCACTGCTAACATCCCTATATAACAACTCTGTAACAACCTATAACCTATAACAACCTACCCTATAACAACCCTAACATCCCTATATAAAAGTGATGGTATTACATTTATCCCAGCATTTTCAGGAAACACAACAATGTAGACTCACACAGGTGAGGTAACTCTGGAGAGGGAAGAACTGCTATATGAACCTCAGTTGCCATCAGATGGAAACAAGATGGGTTTCCCAAAGTTAAGAGTCAGATAAGTACTCTTGGATCTTTTGCCAGCAAACGTGATGGAACCAGGCAAACAGAAATAGAGGTGTATGATTCTGCTTGCCCTGTGCCTCCCTTGAGTTCCAACTTAGCCTCAGGGGAGAAATCCCATCTGAGATTAGAGAGGGTTTAGGTACAAACATGGACCATTCTGATGGTCCATCAGACCATCAAAGAAAGGTCCATCCCTTTTTTTCCTCATTCTCCTACACCAACCTGTCTTCATTCTTTACTTACCTGTCCCAGTATAGATAGCTTTTGCTTGTTGAGCATTTTGAGGAAAATGAACTCTGAATTCCTTGTGTTACATTTAGCATTTCTTTCCATTTACCCTTGCATACAATTTCCTTTCCCTTTATTTGACAAGTTTTTCTTGAGTACTACTACATACTAGAAACAGTCAAGTCATTGAAAATATAAAGGTGCTGTAGAAGAGTGCATAATCATTGGGGTAGAAGACTTATAGCATTAATTAAAGTATAAATGTGATAGAAGCACGCCAAAGTGACAGAAATACGGAGATGGGGAGCTTTGCCTTCATACGGGGAGGTGAAACTGGGTTTTGTACAGGAGGCAATGCCTCAGCTGGATCTTGAAGGATGAATAATTAAGTATTGCTGAGCAATGGGCAGTATCATCAGACTCATTGCAGAAGATGGACAGGCAAGAACTATGGCCAAAGCCACATGAAGTGTTTATGGCAGATCTCGGATTGTTGCCCAGTACTCCCCTCTCCTAGGCTTGAGTTTTCCCTTGTCCTCACAGTTGACCTTTGGTAGTAAAGCCCTCTAGACTGCAGATACTTGAGTGTGTTATGTCCAAAACAGGAAGCTTTGAATCTTCTATTTGCCTAGCTGTTGATTTGTGATAAGTGTGGCCTTGCCTTCAACAGCCCCAGCCTGTCTGTCTAACTAAGAACGAGAATAAAATAGTTTATTGCAGAGTGTTGTAAAGAGCAAGTAATGAAATGATACCTTAAATCTTTTTTTGGAAAGAGCTTCCAAGTGTATGTGTTGGAGGTAGGGGCAACTAAAAATTAACTGTGGAAATATTTACAGGTATTATAAAGATAGAATATTTAAAACAATTATGAAACCCAGATATGTTCTCCTTTAAAACAGCTGTTTATTTCTAAAATCTCTTTGCCTCCTTAGATAATTAAAAATTCTGGCCATCTCCCAAGAGAGAGAATAGCCGAAGATTTTGTTTGGGCTCAGTGGGATATGTCAGAGCAGAGATTATACTATATTGATCTGAAGGTAAAAACTAATCCACTGGCTCTCTTTTTTATGGGAGTGTTTTAATTTTGATGTTATCATTATTATAATTTATTAATTATTTCATTGATGAGAGCAGTCAAAGTTTATTACAAATAATGAAGATTTTCATTACTGTTTGCTTTTTTTGTTGCTTCCTTTTCTCTCTCTGTGTTTTTTTTTTCCTTAATTTGTCACTGACTCTGTTTTCTCTTTTAGAAATCAAGGAGTGTCTTAAAATGCATCCAGTTTTATGCTGATGAGCACTTTAACTTAATGGTAAGTCCAGAAAATGACTGGGCTATATGGTGAAATTTTATACCCATTTTGTGATTTGTGTGAAAGTCACTCAGTCGTGCCTGACCCCGTGGACTACAGAGTCCATGGAATTCTCCAGGCCAGAATATTGGAGTGGGTAGCCTTTCCCTGGAAGATCTCCAGGGGATCTTCCCATCCCAGGGATCGAACCCAGCTCTCCCACATTGCAGGTGGATTCTTTACCAGCTGAGCCACAAGGGAAGCCCTTATACTAACCATTACTCCTTTTTAATGAAAGTTATCATAAAGAGCATTTTAGCATTATTGATCATGTATGAATAGCTTGTATGAGCAAGTAAAATAGTTCCTGTCAGCTCAAAGCTTCAGCTTTATAGTAAATGCAATTAATATAGGTGATAAGAAAAGCACACACAGGGAATTTCTACTAACTGAATGCTTCACAATAAAGAAACATGGTTAAGAGTGAGGGTTTGTAGGAGGTAGAATTTAGTAGGAGGTAGTATGTGGCAACCGACTCCAGTGTTCTTGCCTGGAGAATCCCAGGGATGGGAGAGCCTGGTGGGCTGCCGTCTATGGGGTTGCACAGAGTCGGACACAACTGAAGTGACTTAGCAGCAGCAGCAGCAGCAGTATGTGGTAGATGTGGTCAGTAGTACGTGATTATACGTCATTTGATCCACAAGGATGTGTGAGGATGGTGGATTGAGTCTAAAGTCGATGAGAGGATATAGTTTAATTAGTAAAAATCTAGAATCACTCCTGGAAAAGTATTTGGAGTGTAGTGAGAAGTATCATTGTAGTGAGGAGTCATAAGTATCTTTATCTGTGATGGACAGAACATTATTCTTCCTGGCTAGGATTAATATTGCTGTCTAATGCAGATTGACATCATACCATTATAAGAATTTCATTTACTCCTCCTGCCCCCCCTTTTTTTGGACTCACACTCATTCTCTTTCTAAAGATACCATTCCCTATACAATCATCTGTGTCCTATAAAAGCCTACTCCTTCCAATCGACTTATTACATAACCCGTCTACGGTAGTCAAATCTTAAGCAAAATCTTGATGTATATTTATGATTGATGAATATACATCAAGCTTGTGATTTATGTAGACTCCAGAATATTCCCAGTGGACTTTCTCTATGTAGATGTGTGAAATAACCTCTGAAGATAATGCTAGTGAAAGGAGCTCTTCATCATTGTGTAAGCATAGTGTCATCAGGTTTGCTCTGGTTTCCAGAACTATCATCACTTAACTAACGTCATCTTTTGCTTTGTTATCATCTGATTTTTTGACAGTTTGAAGCACCCTTGGATATATCATTAAGTGACTCAGGATTCAAGTAGGTTACTCCTAAATTATTATTATTTTTTATAGACACTTCTGGACAGAATGATTATATTTAAACATAATCTGTGATATTCTGCTAGAAGGATAATTTGATGTTCTGTTTATGTGAGGGAGTGTTTGCCATCTTTTCTGCTTCTGTTTTCTATAGGGAATATAAACAATGTTATCAAGTATGAACACAGGGTTTTCCCATGTAAAGGCAATCATATTGATTTTCTTAGCCATTTATTTCTATAGGGCATCTTCTTTTTTTTTTTTTTTTGATATGTGGAAGTGCTCTGTAATTCAATAAAAAGATTCAGAGTCAGAGTCAGAGAGCTCTATGTTTAGAATGAAGCATCAGAACCCTTTTCTTGTTGCCATCAAACAGGATGTCTCAGGTCAATCCACTTATAGCTCAGCTGAGTCTATTGCTTCTCCCCGCCCCCACCCCTCCCCGCCTGTTTTCATTTTTATACAAAAGGCAAGATTCCCGCCCCCCCCTGACTATTTTACATTTAGTAAAAACAGGAGATACTTTTGAAAAAATAGACTCAAAGCCATAAGTGCACAGAAGAAATGAAAGTCTTCCTGAATTAATGATAATTGCAAAATGGTACATTTCACTAGCTTTATTTTTATCATATATGAACATTCAGTTCTGTTTATTTTGAAATGTAGCATCAACATTATTTTAAAATTAGACAAAAGTTGAAATATTGTGCATCCTTCTCCCTATTGCCATTTATGTACCATCTATTTTTAAAAATTACTGTTTTTAAAAAATAATTTTATTTGTTTATTGGCTGTGTTGGGTCTTCATTGCTGTGTGGGCGTTTCTCTAGCTGTGGCAAGAGGGGACTGCTCTCCAGTAGCTTCTCATGGTGGCTTCTCCTGCGGAGCGCAGACTCTGGGGCACGAAGGCTTCAGCAGCTGTGGCCCGAGGGCTCAGTAGCTGCGGTTGCTGGGCTCTAGACCACAAGCTCAGTATTTGTGGCACGTGGACTTAGTTGCTGTCTGCAGCGTATGCGATCTTCCTGGACCAAGGATTGACAAATTATTGCTTTACTTATTTATTTTAACAAAAGGACATATTATCTACTTAAATTTCTCAGAGACATGTGGATAAATTATAGTTGGTACTCACATCTTTTATGAGGGAACTTATTTGTAAATTCTTATCCTTTATGTTCTTAGACTTGTCAACTTTGGATATAGTGATCTTCAAGACCAAGAGGAATTATCTGAACACCTGACCTTATGTGTTTTTACCAACCATACAGGTAGAAGCGGGTTGTATTTGTCAATTTATTTAATTTTACTTGAGTTCCATATATTTAGCCATTGTTCAGTTATATGGATCCTGAACATAAGTGATCATGTGGATATTTACATACCAAATTAACTTCTCCACTGTAATTTTATATATTTGCTGTCTGTATAAAAGAAACCACAGTCCAGCTATTGTTCTAAAAGTTTTTCTTTGTATTATTTTTCTAGTAGAGGGGATGGGTTCATATTTAATCAAGCTACATTCTCTCACCTGCTTCATTGTAGAGAAATGATATACAATGAGAGGGATGCTTTTTGTGTCTGGCTTACTGATGCTGAAGTTCTAAACCCATGTGATTCGCTACTTTCAGAGCCATGCTATAACCTACTGAGCTGACAATCAAATGTTCACATACAAGTTATGAGTGTACAGTATTCCATCTCTTAAGACGTGTTTATTATAGATAGAAAAAATAGGGAGGGGGGAAAATAATGCCTGAAAATGAGAGGAGAGGAGTATGATTACAGTCAATGAATCTCATGAAAAACTGCTCATTAACTTTAATAATCATCTGAGTAATCAACTCTAATAGCTAAATCTAATAGCCATATTTAATAGTCCAACTTGAGTGGACAGTTACTATGAGAGTTAAGTAGTGCTTGGACTGAAATTACATTCATTTAAAGCTATATTACGTGGTATTCATTGATCTGTCACTTACGGAGCATTAATAGAAAGTTACTACTTAGTACAGATGTTGGATGTTAAGTAAGTGCACACAGAGTATTTGAATACAATCATGGTACATTTTATGAATGAGAATTATAGGAAGCCATGAGAGCATATAGTGGAGGTTTAATAGAAGATACTGTTATAGTAGGTTCAAGTATGTACAAGTATGTTCTACTTCAGCCAGTGCATTCTTAGTCCTGAAAATTGCTTCCTTTTCCATCTCACTCTTTCAAAATGCAGTCCATAGTTTTCTCTCCATTTTGGGTCTCCTTCAAGCCCACAAGTCCCTCTATAAACTGGTCTCAGGGAACTTAGGGCAGGAAATAATATTTCCCTTGATACTTGAGGATGTATGTGAGCTAAGAACAGGGTGACTAGTTGAAGTAGAGTGAGCAATAGGAAAAGTATTGGTAGAGAGATCTGAAGAGGTAGGCAGGGGCCAGGTCATGTAGGGCCTCACAGACCATGGGAGGATTTTAGCAAGAGATGAGGAAATGTCGATGTTCACTCTTGCCATCTCCTGTTTGACCACTTCCAATTTGCCTTGATTCATGGACCTAACATTCCAGGTTCCTACGCAATATTGCTCTTTACAGCTTCAGACTTTACTTACATCACCAGGCACATCCACAACTGGGTGTTGTTTTTGCTTTGGCTCTGTCTCTCCTTCTTTCTGGAGTTATTTCTTCACTGATCTCCAGTAGCATATTGGGCACCTACTGACCTGAGGAGTTCATCTTTCAGTGTCCTATCTTTTTGCCTTTTTATACTGTTCATGGGGTTCTCAAGGCAAGAATATTGAAGTGGTTTGCCATTCCCTTCTCCAGTGGACCACGTTTTATCAGAACTCACCACCATGACCCCTCCATCTTAGGTAGCTCTTGGGTAGCTCATAGTTTCATTGAGTTAGACAAGGCTGTGATCCATGTGATCAGATTGGTTAGTTTTCTGTGATTGTGGTTTTCAGTCTGTCTGCCCTCTGATGGAGAAGGATAAGAGGCTTATGTAAGGTTCCTGATGGGAGAGACTGACTGAGGTGGAAACTGGGTCTTGTTCTGATGGGCAGAGCCATACTCAGTAAATCTTTAATCCAATTTTCTGTTGATGGGTGGGGCTGTGTTTCCTCCCTGTTATTTGGCCTGAGGCCCAACTATGGTGGACGTAACAAAGATAATGGCAACCTCCTTCAAAAGGTCCCACGCATGCACTGCTGCATTCAGTGCCCTCAGCCCTGCAGCAGGCTGCAGCTGACCCACACCTCTGCCAGAGACTCCTGGATACTCACGGGCAAGTCTGGGTCAGTCTCTTGTGAGTCCATGGAATTCTCCAGGCCAGAATACTGGAGTGGATAGCCTTTCCCTTCTCCAGGGTATCTTCCCAATGCAGGGATCGAACCCAGGTCTCCTGCATTGTGGGCAGATTCTTTACCAACTGAGCTATCAGGGAAGCCCAAGAGAAGACACAAGAGAAGACTCTACACATGGACATCACCAGATGGTTAATACCGAAATCAGATTGATTATATTCTTTGCAGCTGCAGAGCAAAAACAAGACTGGGAGCTGACTGTGACTCAGATCATGAACTCCTTATTGCCAAATTCAGACTTAAATTGAAGAAAGTAGCGAAAACCACTAGACCATTCAGGTATGACCTAAATCAAATCCCTATGATTATACAGTGGGAGTGACAAATAGATTCAAGGGATTAGATCTGATAGAGTGCCTGAAGAACTATGGATGGAGGTTCATGACATTGTACAGGAGGCAGGAATCAAGACCATCCTCAAGAAAACGAAATGCAAAAAGGCCAAGTGGTTCTCTGAGGAGATCTTACAAATAGCTGTGAAAAGAAGAGAAGCAAAAGGCAAAGGAGAAAAGGAAAGATATAGCCATTTGAATGCAGATTTCCAAAGAATAGCAAGGAGAGATAAGAAAGCCTTCCTCAGTGATCAATGCAAAGAAATAGAGGAAAACAACAGAATGGGAAAGACTAGAGATCTATTCAAGAAAATTAGAGATACCAAGGGAACATTTCATGCAAAGGTGGGCACAATAAAGGACAGAAATTGCATGGACCTAACAGAAGAAGAAGATATTAAGAAGAGGTGGCAAGAATACACAGAAGAACTGTGCAAGAAAGATCTTCACGACCCTAATAATCACGATGGTGTGATCACTCACCTAGAACCAGATATCCTGGAATGTGAAGTCATGCGGGCCTTAGGAGGCATCACTACGAACAAAGCTAGAGGAGGTGATGGAATTCCAGTTGAGCTATTTCAAATCCTAAAAGATAATGCTGTGAAAGTGGGGCACTCAATATGCCAGCAAATTTGAACAACTCAGCAGTGGCCACAGGACTGGAAAAGGTCAGTTTTCTTTCTAATTCCAAAGAAAGACAATGACAAACAATGCTCGAACTATTGTACCATTGCACTCATCTCACACAAGTAAAGGGTCAAAAAAAGGGAGGAGGTTTAGGAATTAGATCTGGACATAAATATGCAAAGGTTATGTGGAACATCCGAAGAAAAAAGAAGGAGTATGGGGAGAGAAGAGGGAAACCAAGTGAGATGTTATAGCAGCCAAGAGCCAAGGGGGTTTCATAAAAAAGAGCGACTTTTAGTAGGTGGTTAGAAATGGAGCCCATTGGGTATGGCTGTGTGGAAGTTACTGTGTGTAGTTTGTGCTGGGTGATTGAGGTAAAATGTTGATTGTGCTGGGTGAAATCTCATGTGAGAATTGAAAAATTATAGCAACATGTGCTTGCATAAGAGAGGCAGCAGCTGGATGGGGAAGTGGCATTGTGGGGGTATTATGTTTTGAGACAGTAGAGACTGTAGTATGTTTGAACGCTTATAGGATATTTAGTGGAGAAGAAAAGATGACACTCTACAGCAGAGAGGAGTAACTAGTAGAGTGAATTTGCTTAGAAGGTGGCATATAATGGGATCCAGAGCTCATGTGGTGTCCCCAGGGTTGGTTCTTCCCTGCTACTTACTTTAAATCTGTTGAATATAAACAATCATTTTAGGCTATTATTCTGTGAATTTTATTCCATTTTATTTTATTCCCATATGAATTTCTCACATATATTAGTAGTTTATAAATAGGCTATCTATGACATATCTTAAGAAATGTTAGGTTAATTTGGCAAAAGATGTGAAAGAGCCTGTTTTTCCTTTCTCAGTGATGTCTAGGAGCCTTGCTTTTCACAGTCAGCTTTGAAATAAAAAAATAAGCCTGTTTCAAACAGGGTGCTTTCAGATTTAAGGTGAAATAAACCAAGAGAAGCACCCTTTTTATTTTCAACTCATAAGTTGCCAATTCATGTATTTCCCAAATTACTTTTCAAAAACAGCTTTTGAAAATTTGTGATTAAAGCAAATACCTACTTCAGCAAATGGAGAAAGTCGCAAATAGTCTAATCCCTATATGGCTCCCTCTATAATAAGTAGCTTAGTTTTCCACTGGTGTGGAGAACAGAAAACATGGTTCATGAAAGAACTGCCAATAGACTCAGGACCTTTTACAAACTCTACTTATTTCAACTACTACATTCATGCTGATGCTGTAATAACATTTGTTTTTTAGTTGTTCCATATTAGTTGTTGAGAGCTACTTTGTCCTTTCACCATTTCTTACATTCTTGAAAGCATCTTTGCCCTGAATTTTCCTGCCCTAAGAAATGAAATTTGCTACCTTTCAGAGATTTGCTCACCACTAACTCTTATGATCAGCCTCATCATCAAGATTTTAACCTTTAAAAGTGCTCTGTTAATGTCAGACCACTGATATATTAGGATTATGAGTTTCTATAGTTTTTTCTAATACATTTTTAACAATAGGAGGATGAATCAGGGACTTTCTAAAGCATTGAAGGAAAGATTGCACACCCTATCTGAGTTGCTCAGTTGTGTCCGACTCTTTGCAAGCCCATGGACTATACCTTCCATGGAATTCTCCAGGCCAGAATATTGGAGTGGGTCAGTCAGTTCAGTCGCTCAGTCGAGTCAGACTCTTTGTGATCCCATGAACCACAGCACGCCAGGCCTCCCTATCCATCACCAACTCCCAGAGTCCACCCAAACCCATGTCCATAGACTTGGTGATGCCATCCAACCATCTCATCCTCTATCATCCCCTTCTCCTCCTGCCTTCAATCTTTCCCAGCATCAGGGTCTTTTCAAATGAGTCAGCTCTTCACATCAGGTGGCCAAAGTATTGGAGTTTCAGCTTCAGCATCTGTCCTTCCAGTGAACACCCAGGACTGATCCCTTTAGGATGGACTGGTTGGATCTCCTTGCAGTCCAAGGGACTCTCAAGAGTCTTCTCCAACACCATAGTTCAAAAGCATCAATTCTTCTGTGCTCAGCTTTCTTTATAGTCCAACTCTCACATCCATACATGACTACTGGAAAAACCATAGCCTTGACTAGACGGACCTTTGTTGACAAAGTAATGTCTCTGCTTTTTAATATGCTGTCTAGGTTGGTCATAACTTTCCTTCCAAGGAGGAAGCATCTTTTAATTTCATGGCTGCAATCACCATCTACAGTGATTTTGGAGCCCCCCCAAAAAAGTCAGCCACTGTTTCCACTGTTTCCCCATCTATTTGCCATGAAGTGATGGGACCGGATGCCATGATCCTAGTTTTCTGAATGTTTAGCTTTAAGCCAACTTTTTCACTCTCCTCTTTCAGTTTCATCAAAGGCTCTTTAGTTCTTTACTTTCTGCCATAAGGGTGGTGTCATCTGCATATCTGAGGTGATTGATATTTCTCCCAGCAGTCTTTATTCCAGCTTGTGCTTCATCTAGCCCAGCATTTCTCATGATGTTCTCTGCATATAAGTTAAATAAACAGGGTGACAATATACAGGCTTGACATACTCCTTTTCCTATTTGCAACCAGTCTGTTGTTCCATGTCCAGTTCTAACTGTTGCTCCTGACCTGCATACAGATTTCTCAAGAGGCAGGTCAGGTGGTCTGGTATTCCCATCTCTTTCAGAATTTTCCAGTTTGTTGTGATCCATACAGTCAAAGGCTTTGGCATAGTCAATAAGGCAGAAATAGATGTTTTTCTGGAACTCTTTTGCTTTTTCGATGATCCAGCAGATGTTGGCAATTTGATCTCTGGCTCCTCTGCCTTTTCTAAAACCAGCTTGAACATCAGGGAGTTCATGGTTCACGTATTGCTGAAGCCTGTCTTGGAGAATTTTGAGCATTTCTTTACTAGCGTGTGAGATGACTGCAACTGTGCGATAGTTTGAGCATTCTTTGGCATTGCCTTTCTTTGGGATTGGAATGAAAACTGACCTTTTCCAGCACTGTGGCCACTGCAGAGTTTTCCGAATTTGCTGGCATTTTGAGTGCAGCACTTTCACAGTATCATCTTTCAGGATTTGAAATAGCTCAACTGGAATTTCATCACCTCCACTAGCTTTGTTCATGGTGATGCTTTCTAAGGCCCACTTGACTTCACATTCCAGGATATCTGGCTCTAGGTGAGTGTGAGTGATCACACCATCGTGATTATCTTGGTTGTGAAGATCTTTTTTGTACAGTTCTTCTGTGTATTCTTGCCACCTCTTCTTAATATCTTCTTCTTCTGTTAGGTCCATACCATTTTTGTCCTTTATCGAGCCCATCTTTGCATAAAATGTTCCTTTGGTATCTCTAATTTTCTTGAAGACATCTCTAGTCGTTCCCATTCTGTTGTTTTTCTCCATTTCTTTGCATTGATCGCTGACTGGGATCAAACCCAGATCTCCTGCATTATGGATGGATTCTTTACCAGATGAGATGCCAGGGAAGCCCAAGAATACTGGAGTGGGTAGCCTATCCCTTCTCCAGGAGTCTTCCCAACCCAGGAATCGCACCAGCATTTCCTGTACTGCAGGTGGATTCTTTACCAGCTGAGCTACCCGGGAAGCCCGAATCAGGGACTTTCTTAAGCATTGAAGGAAAGACCGCACTCCTTATGTTGAGAGTTAACCCTGAAGTGGTACTTAGAATGCTCTGTGTGTTCTGAGTCCGTGGTGGCTGTAATTCTTTCTTGTGCACCACCTACTGGGAGGTGGTGAGGGGTGAAAAGTGTAACTTCTCCGTCCTGCACATTTAATTGTAAGAGTTGCCCTTCACAAGTTCCCAGAATTAGGCATCTGTTTAGCATTTTATAGAGCTTTTTACAATGAGATAATTTCCCTTGGAAACTTTGTCCATAATAGCTTTCATTGTCCAAATGGTTTCCCCCAGGCTAGCCAACTTTGAGATATTATCTTCATCATTGATGAATATTCATTAAACATTGCTGGATACACCATTAAGAGCATGCTTTTTTTTCTTTTTCGCAAACTCTGACTTCCCCCAACTCATAAGCATAATTATTCTGGAATAATAATAATAGCAGCTAACCTTTATGACTACATATAACTTTTTTGCCAGAGCTTTATACATATTATCTTATTTAACACTCACCATATGAAGGAGGTGCTATGTTTTCCTTATTTACAGATGAGGAAACTGAGGCTTAGAGATTTCAATTAATATGATTCAGGCAAATTTAAAAAATACTGATGCCTGAGTATCAGCCCCAGAGATTCTGATTTAGTGGTCTCAAATGGAGCCTGTGTATCTGTGAGCTCAGGAAGCTTTAATGTGCTTTCAGAGGCGAGAACCAATGCTCCAGAGTTGTGTGGTCCAGCATGGTAGCCACTAGCCATGTGCGGCTATTTAAGTTGTTAAAATTAAATAAAATTTAAAAGGAGTTTGTCAGTCACGGTAGCTGTCTTTTAAATGCTCAGTAGTCACCTGTGGCTCATGATTACCAGATTTAGAACCAGATTTAGAAAATTGACACTATCAGAGAAAATTCTAGGAGCGGGACAGGTTTGCAGAGCCTGTACACAGTCCATTTCCCCTTGCTGTGTCTTTTTTCCCCTTTTGGGATTGAGAAGGGTGACTAAGCTACAACCTGTTTGGAGATACTTGCTATGAAATCTGAATATGGCTCTCAGTGTATGTTTTAATGTAAGTTTATTCTACATCTCATGTTAACTTTCTCTAAAACAAGGAAAACAATAACCTCGATTCCCTAAAGAATGGTGTGTAGAGATTTTTTTCTAGAATGGAGATTATAATCTTCCTTATATTGTTTACATTTCATGCTCATTCCTCAGGACAGATTCCTAAAAGAACAATTGCTGGGTCAACAGGTGTGAATATATTTAATTCTCTGCAAAACGGTTTTTCAGAGAGGTTGTACTAGTTCATCTTTTCATTACTATTATTTGAGATTGTTCCTCCACTGGCAGAATTGATTATAATTTTTAAAACTTTGTTAATTTTAAAGGAAAAATGCAGTTCAGTTCAATTCAGTTGCTCAGTCGTGTCCAACTCTTTGCAACCCCATAAATCGCAGCACACCAGGCCTCCCTGTCCATCACCAACTCCCGGAGTTCACTCAGACTCACATCCATCGAGTCTGTGATGCCATCCAGCCATCTCATCCTCTGTCGTCCCCTTCTCCTCCTGCCCCCAATCCCTCCCAGCATCAGAGTCTTTTCCAATGAGTCAACTCTTCGCATGAGGTGGCCAAAGTACTGGAGTTTCAGCTTTAGCATCATTCCTTCTGAAGAAATCCCAGGGCTGATCTCCTTCAGAATGGACTGGTTGGATCTCGTTGCAGTCCAAGGGACTCTCAAGAGTCTTCTCCAACACCACAGTTCAAAAGGTTCAATTCTTTGGCGCTAAGCTTTCTTCACAGTCCAACTCTCACATCTATACATGACTACTGGAAAAACCACTGCCTTGACTAGACGGACCTTTGTTGGCAAAGTAATGTCTCTGCTTTTCAATATGCTATCTAGGTTGGTCATAACTTTTCTTCCAAGGAAGAAAAATGTGGTAGCCTATTTTAATTCTTATTTCTTTATTATCAGAGAGAGGCTGAAGTTTTAACTCTATCTGCTAAAAATATCTTTGTCTTTGTGATCATAGAATATAAAAGAACAGGATAAACCAGTAGGTTTACATTCTATAGTAAACATATAGAATGTTTACTATATGAAAGTATTCAAAGTGGTACATGGGACTTTGGTAACTCTTTTAATTACTATTTTTGTTTATGCTTTAGTGTAGCATTATTTTATTCTTAGTGAGTCTGCTGTAGATTTAAATAAAGGTATTATTGTGTGGTCATTAAGCATAATGGTAATTTAAAATCTAACAGAATCATTACCTTTTATAATCTGATAAAGTTATATTTTTTGGTCATTTCATGTTGAAAATATTGTAATAAAATGAATTTCTAACAGTATATTGCCATCTTAAAAATCATTAAGAGTCAAAACTGATAAATATTATAACAGAGTGCTTAAATATGTCCTGGAATAGCCTTCTTAGGGAAAATGGACCTTTTTTCCCTACCATGGTTTTTAACAAAGGAACTCTAGTGGAGTATGGTAGAGGAAATGATTCACTGAAGTAGAATAATGATCGAGTTCACATAGCTAGTTAATATTTGCTCTGGGACTAGAACCAGGATTGTCAAGTTCCTTTCCACCCTAGAAATCTCCTATTTCAGGTGATCACATAAATGCTAGCATTAGAATAGAAGTATCCATCTAAGCATAAGGCCCTCATTTGTAAGTCATTGATGAATTTACCCAGATGTACAGGTGGCAGCAGCTGCTGGACGTGATGGACAGTTTTACACATTGAAGCGGGTGGGCAGGCTGAGGTTGTTCTGAAGTGGTGGGCTAAGTGAGGGCGGTCAGGGCTCATCTGGAAAAACCAGTCTATCCCAGGAGCTCTCCTTTGACCTTGGGCCATGGACCTCAGTGACTCTAATATAGGTGGGAACAGGCTCACACACCACTTCCTCTCATTGCCTCAGTTTGCCTTCCATTGTAAATAAATAATAAGACTGGAGACTTTCTGTAAAAAGGAGACGTATTTTTGATTAACTGGGGTCCATAGCTATTAGGAATGGCTGGAGAACAAACTGGAAAAGAGCACAGGGGAGGCTATGTATATAAGGAGAATCTCATGAAGCTCTGTAAACTTCTCGGGACTCCCGTGATTCCGTATATAGATGTCTCTCTTCACTTTCCTAACCTTCCACAGTCTACCACAATACGTTGCATACAGTGTGTGCTGAGTAACTGTTGAATCGAAATTTCTTAGCAACTTGTTAATAGTTAATTTCTAGAATTTGGGAATAATCTGTGAGGTAAATTGAGGCAGAACATCTAAAGGAATGGCAGTAAGGATAAGTAGCTTAGGGAACTTTATTTGTCTGTGATTCTAAGCTTTACTAAATACTTTCTTCCTTCTAGGAAGTTTGTGTGTATGTTACTGCCCGAACTTTGACTCTTGGGAACAAATCACATATTCAGTGTTTTACTTTCATAAAGGTACTTTTCATTTATTCTTTTTTTTAACATAATCATTTTTTCCAAATAGCAAAGTATATAGATTTTAAAGTTTTATTACCTTATAACAAATTTGATCAGTACATCATATATCTGTGTACCTATATAATACAAATTTCCTACAGAAATTTATGAATGATGAGTGTTGTTAGCTAATTATTTTTATATTATTTTAAAAATAGTAGTGTATAATATATATTTTTTCCTGACCTATGTCTTTTTACCAGGCCTATAGACCAATGCAAAAGGATGTATTTGCTGATAGTGTGTTTTTGATTTTTATATTATTACTAATTGAAAGGTCCCTATATATTTAGCTTACAAAGGTACATAAGGTTTCAGTTAAAAAAGCTTCTACCATCTTAGACTTTAACAGCTCTTAGACCTAAGATACATTTATTTCATTTCATACATCTGTGGCCCAAGAAATGGATATGTCAATAGTCCGCCTGGAGGTCAGGAGTAAAGTGTCCAATCTTTTCTAGTTCTGTAGTTGGCATCAGAGTGCCCTTTAATAGTTTTAAAATTGACTTTTAATAGTTTTAGCCTGAACCATGCTAAAAAGTATTTATTCTTCTTGTCTAGATGCTTAAAATTAGTAGTTATATAATAATACTGTGGGTAGACTTAAAAATTATTTAAAATAGGATTTTCTGAAAAAACTATGCCAGGTCACATGAGATTTTATTCTGCCTAATGTTACATTCAGAAGTTAGAGATCAAAGTAAAAAATGTTTAATAACTTAATAATAAAGAAAACAGAAGAAAATTCAGAAGACCTATATGCATGCTTTAATAATAAAGTTTGATATTTGTGGAATGTTTTCATACCTTTTTCAAATGGTTAATAATTAAAGCCAGTAAATAGAACTTTTCTGAAAGTTGTACTAAGAGCTAATAACCATGATTAAGAGTTAGAAGAATGGAAAGTGAAGCCTAGTACTACCCTGAGTATACTAGATAAACACCCTCTCTGACTCACAGTGGGCTTTCTCAGTGATTCAGAGAAGGCTTCATGGGCCTTAATGACAGCAAGAGTGTGGCAGTGAGCCTTGAGGCATGAGGGCCAAAGAGCCACCTGGTCTTCTCCATCCCTTGGATTCTTAACTAAAGTTCCTCAGATCCTTCTATCCCAGCACAGTCCACCCTTTAAGCTCTAAGATTATGTGTAAGCTACTGGCTTGTGACTGCACTTGGGTGATCCATCTTCAGTGCTGGCTTCTGGAGAATGATGGGGGAACCATGAGCTCTAGGACTCTGAAGACACTTGCTTTGTCAGTTTCACAGTTACTCAGTGTGGAGAGTATGATGTGTAGTCACTGCCTTGGGTGGAATTGCAGCTCTTTGTTTCTTAACATCCTTTCTCTGGCTTGGTGTTCTCTCCACAGGGCACAGCAAAACCTTCACTACTACTCTTGGGAGTGTTGACTCACGTGTGACAAAGGGCATTACTTTTCTCAACCTTGGTGAGTGAGCAGCATATGTGTCTCTCTGCTCTGACCTTTCCTTCTGGTACATGTTAGCCCTTGTTTTTTCTTTGCACCCCATTTTCTCATGCCTCTTTGGGACTCACGTTGTGATGACTATGACTGACCTTTTTGAAGCCAGATAGGGGAAGGTTTTCTCTGGATACACCCCCCCCACCACCAAAATGAGCTTTTTGAAAGGCGGCCCGGTGCAGGGGGAATCCCTTCTTAGATATCTCCTTTCTTAGAACCTAGGATGTCAGTGTTCCTGTGTTTTTAGTAGCAATCCTAAAAGATCATTTGTTCGTTTAAAAATGATGACAGTGAATGAGATGTTTCTTAAAAGCCTATGAAAAATAATACATCATGTTGTCCCTTGATTTTAGAGACAAAAACCCTTGAGCAATCATCTGTTCCCTGTTACTAATTGCTAAAAGCTTCTGAGTCCCATAAATCATTTATAGATAGATCAGCTTGAGTGAGTTGTTTTTCACTGAGTAAATAGGTAAAGGGAACTTGAGTATTAGACTTAAATACATTAAGTGAAAAAAAACTTATTAAGTGAGTCTATAATGAAGCCAATAAAGAAGGAATTTATTGTGGCTCCCAGTGAAAAGCTGCTTTTCCATGACAGTTGGGCTAAGTGGGCACAAACTGGTTGGTTAGCAAGACTAAACAGAACTATTGCTTGCCTGCATATGGGACATGGCACAGTATTTTTAAAAGAAAAAACTTCAGGTTTGGAGCAGATGGGTTCTTTAATATTTTCTTTATCCCTGTTTCCCAGTTTGCCTACTATCATGGCAAAAGCTTGTGAAGAAACTGGGCAAAGAAAGAACCAAAATGATAAGAAAGTTTATAATTTGTTTTTGGTCTTCTAAATTGAAGTGTAATTAACTCACAATATTATATTAATTTCAGGTGCACAACAGTGATTCATTATTTTTATAGATTATACTCCGCTTAAAGTTATTACAAAATAATGGCTATGTTTGCTTGTCTGTAAAATATATCTTTGTAGCTTATTTATTTTGTACATACTTTGTACCTCTTAATCTCCTACCCTTATTTTGCCCTTATTCTCTCTCCTCATGGTAACCACTAATCTGTTCTCTGTAAGTCCGCTTTGTTTTGTTATAGATAATTGTTTTATTTTTTTAGATTCTTCATATAAGTGATACAGAATATTTCTTAGTTCTCTATCTGACATTTCATTAAACATAATACTCTCTAGGTCCATCCACACTGTTGCAAAAAAAAGATTTTTATTTTGAATGATACTGTTGACGAGGGGAGATATCCTATGCTAAGTGGGCCAATATGTGGCAGTTTTTAATATGAGCTCTGAACCTGTGGGAAATTGTTTTTGAGAGGCCTGATTCTACTACATCCTGTGGTAAGAGAGATAAATGAAGATTTCCTGGGTCTGAGACTTGATTCTTATCAGCAAAGCTATATCAGTATTCCATTTCTAGAGTGATGTGGGAAACTTTCCATTAAAAAACTTCCCATTTTGCAAGGTCAAATGTATGATTCCTTTTTTTTTTTTAACCCCTAGGAATGACTCTTGATAAGGGCAGCCATGATCTAATCTATGATCTTTAGAGTGTGGAGAGTGCAAAAATAGTAGAGCTTTGTAAAAATAGGCTATCTTACATAAGTTGTCTTTCTTTCTTGAAACAGATTTTGTTACATAGGCACAAGTTTGCACCCAAGATTAAAACTATTCTAGAGGTGACTTTTATGGCAACAGTATTGCTTTTTGAGTGAGGTCTTTTTGCAATTTATTGCACGTAATTTCCCTGAAGTGCCGCCCTGTTAGAAGGGGCTTATATTGCTTTAAACATTAAAGAATAGAGTTTTGAGGGAAGTTTTTCATGAACCCCAAACCACCTCTATATAAGAGAGATATATTTATACATTTAAAAACTGTCTTTTTTCAATTAATACTATATTCTAAGTGTTTTGCTTAAGTTCACTTCATCTTTACAGCAATTCTTCTTGGTGATATTATCCCTACTTTCAGTTCAGTTCAGTTCAGTCGCTCAGTCATGTCCACCTCTGCAACCCCATGGACTGCAGCACACCAGGCCTCCCTGTCCATCACCAACTCCCAGAGTTTACTCAAACTCATGTCCATTAAGTCAGTGATGCCATCCAACCATCTCATCCTCTGTTGTCCCCATCTCCTCCCGCCTTCAATCTTTCCTAGCATCAGGGTCTTTTCAAATGAGTCAGTTGTTTGCATCAGGTGGCCACTTAAAGTATTGGAGTTTCAGCTTCAACATCAGTCTTTCCAGTGAATATTCAGGACTGATTTCCTTTAGGATAGACTGGTTGGATCTCCTTGCAGTCCAAGGGACTCTCAAGAGTCTTCTCCAACACCACAGTTCAAAAGCATCAATTCTTTGGTGCTCAGCTTTCTTTATAATCCAACTCTCACATCCATACATGACCACTGGAAAAACCATAGCCTTAACTAGACGGATCTTTGTTGGCAAAGTAATGTCTCTGGTTTTTAATGTGCTGTCTAGGTTGGTTATAACTTTTCTTCCAAGGAGCAAGTGTCTTTTAATTTCGTGGCTGCAGTCACCATCTGCAGTGATTTTGGAACCCCCCAAAATAAAGTCAGACACTGTTTCCACTTTTTCCTCATCTGTTAGCCATGAAGTAATGGGACTGGATGCCATGATCTTAGTTTTCTGAATGTTGATAGCTCAGTTGGTAAAGAATCCCTACTTTACAGATAATGAAACTGAAACTCAGAAAGTCTGTGTTGTGTGCTCAAACTTCTTTTAGTGTCTCTTATCAGGGACACTGCTTCCCTTGTGGCTCAGCTGGTAAAGAATCCACCTGCAATGTGGGAGACCTGGGTTCAACCCCTGTGTTGGGAAGATCCCCTGAAGATCGTATATTAGTTTATTGCTACAATAAGAAATCACCACAATTTTAGCCCTTAAATAAACAACACATTGCCTTGTGGTTCTGGACGTCAAAATTCTAAACTGAGCAAGTCTTAGGGCATCAAGGTGGGGCAGAAATGGTTCCTTCTGGAGATTTCAGGGAAGAGTTAACTCTGCCTCCTCCAGCATCTAGAGGCCAGCATCCCTTGGCTTGTGATCACATCACTCCAGTCTCTTTCATCATCTTACGGTCTTCTCTTTGTAGTCAGACCTTCCTCTTCCTTATTAACCATTTGTGATTACATTGGGTCCAACTGGGTAATGCAGGGTACTCCTATCTCAAGATCCTTAATCACACCTTCAAGGTCACCTTTATCACTTGAGGTGACATACTCATAGGCTCTGGGGATTACCACATGAACGTCTTTGGGGCTGTCAGCCTACCACAGGTACTACTGACACTTTTGGTGAGACAGTAACTTTTGTGTGCACACTGAGGGATTTGACATTTTTGGAGCCCAGTCACTCATCAAATGGCAGTGTAAATCTCCCCTCTGCCTCAATAATTGTGACAACTTAGAACACCCTCATGTATTTCCAAATGGCCCCTTTCCCAGGGACATAGTATTAACTGGTTAAGTTAAGTGGTAGGATGAGGAGTTAATTTAGGTCATGATGTCTTTCCATTGTCCCCTACTGTATCATGATTTGTGTTTTTCTGCTTAAGTGCTGCCATAATGGTAACGTCGCAACCACTTATGCTAAGTAGTAACATCACTTAATCCACAGTGACTTGAAAGGACAGTTATAAGTCAGTTGTTTAGAGTTCTACATCCTCTTTCCTTTCCCTTCCACAGAATGCCCTTTATGCAAATAATTAGCATGTATTTCTTTATTTCTTAGGGAGAAAAAAACGAGTCCAGCTGGTTTGCTTATATTAATAATCTAAATGTTTCATCTGCATGAAATTCACTCCTACTATATGAGTTTTTCTGTTTTTCTAAGATCCTAGAAAAATCATTGGCAAGGACTACTTCTATCCTGCCCCCTTCTCCAGAAACCTATTTTGTATACCTTGCCTCAATCTGTATACAAAAATTCTGTTCTTTGTACAAAAATATCTCATGAAGGGACTGTGAAGGTGTGAATTCTAGGCAGCTTGTTATGCAAGGAAACAAATTAGTACATCATGAAGTGTCAGAATGCCTACAGAGATTGTTTTGATGAATATCAGTTTAAAGGTTCCTTAGAGAAAATGCTGCTGCTGATGATAATTGTGACAATGAGCAGTGGGCAAATATAAGAAACTAAATTTAAAACTTCCCTCACATGTCAGAAATTATGAAGGAAATTCCCATGATAAACTATTTCCAGCCTGTCATATTAAGGAATAATTCATGTTGCTGGATATTTTTTAAATTCTGATTTGTTCTCAGAGTTCATTCAGATTCATATAAAGCCACAGTTCATAAACAAAATTACAGATATAAATTAAGATAACCATAGCTAAATATCTGAAGAAAGCTATAGGTAGAAATAAATGATATCTTGCTAGTAAGATGAAACGTACTGACATCAGGCAGCTTTTTATTACATTGGTCAAATTTTCTGTGTTTTAAGAGGTTCAAAGAAAAATAGGGATACTGTAAAGTTGTTGACTTTAATCTATACTGTACAGCACTTGCCACTTGGAGCTGACTTAAATATCTCTTCCATAGACTATTATGTGGCCGTTTATTTACCCGGTCATTTCTTTCATCTCCTTAACATTCAACATCCAGACCTGATCTGCCACAGTCTGTTTCTGACAGGTATGCCTATAGTTTTTCCCTCATGAACGTGGTCTGTTTGGGCTCATTTAAATGTTACTATTTATATTTGGGGGAATGGGGTTCTTTTATTTGCTGATCTACTTTTTTTTTTTTTTGGCCAGAAAACAGTGAAGTGATTGATACGCTACCTCATAGTCCTTTACAGTCACTGTCAGGGTCTCTGGTCCTGGATTCGTGTTCTGGAAAGCTCTGCAGGGCGTTCCTCAACCAGTCATATTTATTGGAGTTTCTGTGGAACAGCCGGCTGGACTGTGAGAGGATGGCCTTGCTTCACTGTGTGCTCTCATGTGGCCGAGACCCGCGACGACTGGAAGCCAAGGTGGGAATATAGCTTAAGTTTAGGAATTTGCAAACGGACAACCCCAGATGTATACGTTTAGCGGTTGAAATGAACAGAAGCTAGGTTTATTCGGTGACAACTGAGATTTATCGTTTTTGTCCTGACTTGAAGGTGTTCTTCCCTTGTACTCTAGGTTTTTATGCACGCAGACCTCATACTGGGAGGCATGTCTGTTCTTTTCACTGTTCTCTTTTCCGTATTGTGAGTGAATATTAGCTCTATCAGTAACATTCCAAGGAAGTGCTCAGGAAAATAGAGAGTTTCTCAAATATCTACAAAATCAACCCCAAACAATTAGAAAATGGCAATAAGAACATATATATCAATGATTACTTTAAATGTAAGTCATTAAATGCTCCAATCAAAAGACACAGACTGACTGAATGGATACAAAAACAAGACCCATATATATGCTGTCTACAAGAAACCCACTTCAGACGTAAAGACACATATAGACTGAAAGTGAGAGGATGGAAAAATATATTTCATGCAAACAGGAAGGAAAAGAAAGCTGGAGTAGCAATCCTCATATCAGACAAAATAGACCTTAAAATAAAGAAGATTACAAGAGATAAGGAAGGACACTTCGTAATGATCAGGGGTCAATACAAGAAGAAGACATAACAATTGTAAATATCTGTGCACCCAACACAGGAGCACCTCAGTACATAAGACAACCACTAACAGACATAAAAGGAGAAATTGACAGTAGCACAATAATAGTAGGAGACTTTAACATCCCACTCACACCAATGGACAGACCATCAAAACAGAAAATTAACAAGGAAACACAAGCCTTAAATGATATATTAGATGAGATGGATCTCATTGATATCTTTAGGACATTCCATCCAAATGCAGAAGAATACACCTTTCTCTCAGTAGCACATGGAACATTCTCCAGGATAGACCACATCTTGGATTGCAAATCAAACCTCATTAAATTTAAGAAAATTGAAATCTTATCAAGCATCTTCTCCAACCACAATGCTATGAGACTGGATATCAATTACAAGAAAAAAACTGTAAGAAACACAAACACATGGAGATTAAACAACACGTTTCTAAATAACCAACAGGTTACTGAAGAAATCAAAAGGGAAATTAAAAAAAATGTCCAGAAACAAATGACGATGAAAACACAACTTAAAAACTATGGGGTGAAGCAAAAACAGTCCTAAAAGGGAAGTTTATAGCAATACAATCCTACCTTAAGAAACAAGAAAAAATCAAATAGATAACCTAACATTACACCTAAAACAACTGGAAAGAGAAGAACAAAAACACCCCCAAAATTAGTAGAAGGAGAGAAATCATAAAGATCCGAGCAGACATAAATGAAAAAGAAATGAAAGAAGCAATAGTAAAGATTAATAAAACTAACAGCTGGTTTTTTGAGATGATAAACAAAATTGACAAACCCTTAGCCAGACTCATCAAGAAAAAAAAAAAGAGAAGAATCAAATCAACAAAATTAGAAATGAAAAAGGAGCAGTTACAACAGACAATGCAGAAATACAAAGGATTTTAAGAGACTATTATGAACTACTATATGGCAATTAAATAGATAACCTGGAAGAAATGGACAGATTCTTAGAAAAGTTCAATCTTCCAAGGCTGAACCAGGAAGAAATAGAAATTATGAACAACCCAGTTACAAGTACTGAAATTGAAGCTGTGATCAGAAATCTCCCAAAAAACAAAAGCCCAGGACCAGATGGCTTCACAGGAGAATTCTATGAAACATTTAGAGAAGAGCTAATGCCTATCCTTCTAAAACTCTTTCAAAAAATTGCAGGGGGAGGGACCCTTCCAAATTCATTCTACAAGGCCACCATCACCCTGATACCAAAACCAGACAGACAACACACAAAAAGAAAACTACAGGTCAATATCACTGATGAACATAGATGCAAAAATTCTCAACAAAATTTTAGCAAACAGAATTCAGCAACACATCAAAAAACTCATACACCATGATCAAGTTGGGTTTATTCCAGGGATGCAAGGATTCTTCAATATATAGAAATCAATTTGATAGACCATATTAACAAATTGAAAGATAAAAACCATATGATCATCTAAATAGGTGCAGAAAAAGCCTTTGACAAAATTCATCAGCCATTTGTGATTAAAACTCTTCAAAAAAGTTTGAGGAGTACATAGAAGTAAACTACCTCAACATAGTAAAGGCCATATATGATAAGTCTACAGCAAACATTATTCTCAATGGTGAAAAACTGACATTCTCCCTAAGATCAGGAACAAGACATGGGTGTCCACTTTCACCACTATTATTCAGCATAGTTCTGGAAGTCCTAGCTACAGCAATCAGAGAAGAAAAAGAAATAAAAGGAATCCAGATCAGAAAAGCAGAAGTAAAGCTCTCACTGTTTGCAGATGACCTGATACTGTACATAGAAAACCCTAAAGATAGTATCAGAAAATTACTAGAGCTAATCAGTGGATTTAGCAAAGTTGCAGGATACAAAATCAATACACAGAAATCACTTGCATTTCTATATACTAACAATGAAAAATCAGAAAGAGAAATTAAGGAATCAATCCCATTCACCACTGCAACAAAAAGAATTAAATATCTAGGAATTAACTTACCTAAGGAGACAAAAGAACTGTACACAGAAGACACTAAAGAAAGAAGTCAAAGGTGACATAAACAGATGGAGAGATATTCTGTTCCTGGGTAGGAAGAGTCAATATTGTGAAAATGACTGTACTACCAAATGCAATCTACAGATTTAATGTGATCCCTATCAAATTACCAATGGCATTTTTCACAGAACTAGAACAAAAAATTTCACAATTCATATGGAAACACAAAAGACCTTAAACAGCCAAAGCAGTCTTGAGAAAGAAGACTGGTGCTGGTGGAATCAACCTTCCTGACTTCAGATTATACTATAAAGCTACAGTCAGCAAAACAGTATGGTACTGACACAAAAACAGAAATATAGACCAATGGAACAAGATAGAAAACCCAGAGATAAACCCATGCACCTATGGGAACCTTATTTTTGACAAAGGAGGCAAGAATATACAATGGGGGCAAAGACAGTCTGTTCAACAAATGGTGCTGGGAAAACTGGACAGCTACATGTAAAAGAATGAAGTTAGAACACTTCCTAACACCATACACAAAGATAAACTCAAAATGGATGAAAGACCTAAACATAAGACCAGAAACTATAGAACTCTTAGAGGAAAACATAGGCAGAACACTCAATGATATAAATCAAAGCAAGATCCTCTGTGACTCACCTTCTAGAATAACAGAAATAAAAACAAAAGTAAGCAAGTGGGACCTGATTAAACTTAAAAGCTTTTGCACAGCAAAGGAAAGCACATAAACAAGGTGAAAAGACAACCCTCAGAATGGGAGAAAATAATAGCAAATGAAATAACTGACAAAGGATTAATTTCCAAAATATACAAGCAGCTCATACAACTCAATGCTAGAAAAACAAACAACCCAATCAAAAAGTGGGAAGAAAACCTAAACAGACATTTCTCCAAAGAAGACATACAGATGGTTAACAAACACATGAAAAGATGCTCAACATTGCTCATTATTAGAGAAATGCAAATTAAAACTATGAGATATCACCTAACACCAGTCAGAATGGTCCTCATCAAGAAGTCTACAAACAGTAAATGCTGGAGAGGGTGTGGGGAAAAGGGAACACTCTTGCACTGTTGGTGGGAATGTAAATTGATACAGCCACTATGGAAGATGGTATGGAGATTCCTTAAAAAACTAGGAATAAAGCCACCATATGACCCAGCAATCCCACTCCTAGGCATATACCCTGAGGAAACCAAAATTGAAAGAGACACATGTATCCCATTGTTCACTGCAGCACTATTTACAATTAGCTAGAACATGGAAGCAAGCTAGATGTCCATCTACAGATGAATGGATAAAGTTGTGGTATATCTACACAATGGAATATTACTCAGCCATAAAAAGGAATACATTTGAATCAGTTCTAATGAGGTGGATGAACCTAGAACCTATTATACAGAGTGAAATGAGTCAGAAAGAGAAATATAAATACTATATTCTAATGTATATATACGGAATCTAGAGAAATAGTACTGAAGAATTTATTTACAGGGCAAGAATGGAGAAACAGACATAGAGAATAGACTTATGGACATGGGGAGAGGGGAGGAGAGAGTAAGATGTATGGAAAGAGTAACAAGGAAACTTACACTTCCATATGTGAAGTAGATAGCCAACGGGAATTTGATGTATGGCTTAGGAAACGGAAAGAGGGGCTCTGTGTCAGCCTGGAGGGGTGGAATAGGGAGGGAGGTTAAATGAAAAAAAAAAAAGAAAGAAAGTAGTATTTGGTCATCTGTGACATCTGTTGTAACCAGTCAAAAGTCTGCTGTCTGCTGCCCCTTTTCAGATACACATTTTAAGATTTTTATATCATCTTGTGTATTCTGTCATTTCATTTCAATGTATTAGCTGTGGATTTGTGTTATGTATCTTCTTTAGGATTTAGGGTTCTATTGCAAACTAGTCTAATGATTTTTCATTATGGAAAATTCTCTACCAATATGTCTTTGACTATTATCTCTCCTTCATTCTACCTCTGATTTATTTCTGTAATCCTTATTAGCTGTATTTTGGACCTTCTTGCTTTGTGTTCCATGTCTCAATTTCTCTTTCATCTTTATACCAACTTTTTGTCTCTTTGAGCTGTATTTTGAGCATTTTATTTTTTCAGCTTTATCTTCTTTTTTTCAAATTGGAGTATAATTTCTGTACAGTGTTGTGTTAGTTCCTGCTGACAACAAAGTGAATCAGCTATGCATATACTCACATCTCCCTCAGGAACCTTCCCCCCACTTCCTATCCCAGACCTTAAGGTCGTCACAGAGCACTGAGCTGAGCTCCCTGTGCCATACAGCAGCTTCCTACTAGCCAAGCACTCAACTGTTAACCTACCCACTAGTATTCTTTTTGTATCCATATTTCACTTGTCTGGGGTGATATTTTATTAATATTTAAAGATTTAAATAGTATTTAAATATCTAGTTGTTTAAACATTTAAATAATATTTAAATTTAATAATATTTAAACAACACATTTAAACAATCAAATATTTAAACATGATCAATTAATAATTAATGATATTAATGATATTATTACATATTTAAATATTATTAAATAATAAATGTTACTTAAACATTTAATTGTTCTAAGTAAGACAACTAGCATGAATACGTTTGGAAATAAGAACAACTTATTGGCAGGATCAGAGATGTGAGCGGCTCCATGGCTAGTCAAACCTCATAGCAGCAGTTCTAAGGTTCAGGAACAAAGAGTTTTGTTTCTGCAGCAGGATGTTATAGAGGTTGATTGAGAGAATCGTAGATATAACGGGGATTATACAATACTTTTGCCTGGGAAATCCCACAGACGGAGGAGCCTGGTGGGCTGCAGTCCATGGGGTCGCTAGAGTCGGACAAGACTGAGCGACTTCACTTTCACTTTTCATGTTCATGTATTGGAGAAGGAAATGGCAACCCACTCCAGTGTTCTTGCCTGGAAAATCCCAGGGATGGGGGAGCCTGGTGGGCTGCCGTCTATGGGGTCGAACAGAGCCAGACATGACTGAAGCGACTCAGCAGCAGCAGCAGCAAAAACAAACACTAGATTCAAGAAGACTTATTTGCATCCCTGCCAAGGGTGTTTATTAAAATGATGTATGAAGAGGACCTCATTTATAGTGCTGTTTTACCCACGCAGCTTTGGGTTAGGTAGAAGTGAGTGTATTCCTAGGCGATTCTAAAATAGATATCACACTTTAAAAGATTCATACATATCTTGTACTTCTTTGGTAGTGGGAGGGCACAGTTTAGATTTAAATACCAACGGAATTGTCTTCTTACTTTTTAAAGATTATTCAGTGGATTTCTGAGAACATCTCTGCCTGCCATTCATTTGACCTCATTCAGGAATTTATAATTGGTAGGTGTTTCTGATGGTGCATGTTAAATTGAATCCGTGATCCTTTTGCTTAAGGGAAAGCAGTAAATTGATAAGGCCTCAATATGTCAAAATGTTGGATAGAAGCATTTTATTTTTAAACTCTATTGTAGTCAGCTGCTAATTAAACTTCATTCTCTTGTGGTTTTGCAAGAAGCTGTGACTCCTTGGAGATTGATGAAATATAAGACATGATCTTGATTCTATAACCTTGTCAGTGATTTTTTTTTTTTTCCCACTAAAAAGTAATGCTCAGCATTGTGTTGGCTGGTTCTGTGTGAAGTGATATAATGTCATTTGGACAGATGTACATGTCAAGTAATTTTTAAAATTGTTCTCAATGTAAAAAGTAAAACCTGAACATTTTAATCAGCAGACAGAACCGTGATGATTAGCCTTTTGAGAATGAAGAATAAGGCAATGAAAACTTTTGTTGGTTTGCTTGATTTGGTGAATTACAAAGTCTACTGCCTGTTCTTCATATTAAAACATGTCTCCCCCTCCCCAAACTTACTCAGCTTCTTCATATTGGAGCATTTATCCCGAGACAAGTAACATGGATAAGCTTTTGCCGTATTCCTCACTGCTCACTTGGGATACAGTAAGTTAACACTTTATATATTCCTTGTGTAATTAAAATTGATTCGCAGTTGTGGGTCAGTTGTAGGACGTCCTTGTCTCAGTAACCAAGGCCGTGATTTCATTTCTATTTTGACTCATAAGAATCTGAAAATGAAAGTGAAAGTCACCCAGTCGTGTCCAACTGTTTGTGGCCCCGTGGACTATACAGTTCATGGAATTCTTCAGGCCAGAATACTGGAGTGGGTAGCCATTCCCTTCTCCAGGGGATCTTCCCAACCCAGGGATTGAACCACATTGCAGGTGGATTCTTTACCAGCTGAGCCATAAGGGAAGCCCAGGAATACTGGAGTGGGTAGCCTACCCCTTCTCCAGCGGATCTTCCCAACCCAAGAATCAAACTGGGGTCTCCTGCATTGCGGGCAGATTCTTTACCAACTGAGCTATCAGGGAAGCCCCCATAAGGATCTGAATTGGGGATTTCTGGCAGAAGAAAGACAGTGAATTGTTACTGTTGGCCAAATGTCTTTAACCTAAAACTCTAGAATTAAAGGAGAAGATACAGTGTATGTGTTACTCTTCCTACTACCAAGCAGAATGAAGCTTCTATCATCTTCAAATTGTTTCAGTTTTTAAAGATTTTTTAGCAGCGGAAGTAGATGAAAAAAAATCTTAGGATTTTATAAATGAGCAGCGGCTGGACCACTGCTGTTATTCACAGCCACTCTGTTTACTTAGTAGATTAGCACCTTCATAAACTTTTCCCCCAGCCTTAGGAAGAAAAGCTGTGATAACTCTAGAGTGTCAAGATCAGTTAAAGTCAGTAATCTTAAGCAAATTCACCCCATTCATCGTTTTCTTCCTGTTGGTCCAGACTCCCTTCCTTTTAGTTGGGAAGAAGTGTCACAGGAGAAAATATTGTTCATTTTCTCTTGAATGTGGTTCAATAAACTGAACTTTGTTGGATCAGAAGTGAAACCCATGTACAGGCTGCCCCTGAAAAAGGTTCTGCCTCTCCTCCTTACATGTTTAGATGTTAGAACTACTGTGTGCTTACTCTTGAGGCAGCGGTTTGTATCAACAAGGCATTTAGAAAAATAAATTTATTCCAGGAGACACTGGAAAATAAGTACTAGGATAAACTGTATAACTTCCCATTTTGCTTTAAAACTATCTAAATTTAATCCTTTAAAAAGGCCTTTCAGATGTGTTTGATTTTTAATTTTTTTGGTGGTGGCCCTGTCATGCAGTATGTAGGATCCTAGTTCCCCCTACCAGGGATCGAAGCTGTGCCCTGTGCAGTGGAAGCATGGAGTCTTAACCACTAGGGAAGACTTAATCACTAGTCTTCCAGCCAGGGAAGTCCCATGTTTGATGAATTTCTGAATTTTTGACATACACAATGGAAGTGTTTTCCCAAAGGCCCTTTCTTCTTGTCTCTCACTGTTAGAGTTGTTAAACTTTCATGCCTCGTTGTGAAGTTATAAGGGAAGATCTGAGCTTGTTTCTTCTCCAGGTCCTCACTGTTTGAAGAACAAGGGTTCTTCAAACGTGCAAACTCTGTGGTAAGGTGGCAGGAAGTTTGCAGGTTAACCCCCACCTCCATCCTGGCCAGAAGCAGGAAATGTACATTTCAGCTTCCTCCCCTCGCCACCAATGCTGGCTGTCACTATCCTGTGTTCAGTGTCTGGGAGACTAAACAGGACCTCTAGTTCCCAGGGTTGAGAATATGTTAGTTGGGATGTTGTGTGACTGTCACCCTGACAGACAGTTCTTCACATTTGTATTTCTCCTTTTTTGTGGGGCAGAGGAACTTTGTGGACACATAGAGTGACATCAGGAAGTCCTATGAGAAATACAATATGAAAAATATGAAAAAACCCAGTTAAACCACTGCACAGAGCTTATATTAGGGTTTACCACGTTGCTTTAAAGTTCTTGTGGTTAGAGTATGTTACCTTAAAGGTCTTTCCTAGTTCTGAAATTCTATGATCCTATGATTTGATTTTAGCATTGATATAAATCATTTACTTTTCTCTAATCTGCATATGCTCTTAATGCTATACCCTTAATAAATACTTGCCACAATAGAAAATTTTAATTCATACTTCTATTATACATACTTCTATTACTATATGGAAATAAATTATTTCTGTAAATAGCTGAATTGGATTTTTTAAGATACTAGAAAATATTGTGCTCTTACACATAGATAATCCTGCATTATGCTTTGCAGACAATGAGGCCTGTTGTGCCTATTTTAAGATGCTATTTATAACCTAAAACTAGTGAAATTTCTGTTCCTGAGTAGTGATAAGTGAAGCACATATAGATTCTTTAAAAAGGCTTTCTCCTGTCAAGTGAAGATCTCAGTTGCTTGAATGTTCTGAAAATTTATTTCTCCATCCCTGTGATGCTATTTTTCTCAGGAATATTGTATGTTAATGAAACCCAGGACATTTGAGTTCTCAACAAATACTAGATTTTATTTCTATTTTCCCATATATCATCTACTTTTCTTTTTAGGAAATGAAAGAGGAATTGACAAGTTGAGAGATTAGTAACAACAAGGAACCACTCTTTTCAAAATAAGTGGCAATTTTGGCAGTTTATCTTTTTGTTTAAATTTTTGTTGTAATGCTCATGAGTTAGAAGAATGTTATTATTTGGATTTCCTGATATGAATTGCCTCTTGCACATTTGCCATGGTGATTGTGCTGTATAAACTCTTTATGGAGATCTCTTATTTCTGAAATTATGTTGGAGGAAAGAATCCCATTAGTGAGATGGGAATCAACGATAATATATTTAAATGAAGGGGAAGAGGGAGAAAGGAGTAAAAAAAAAAAAAAAAGAAGAAAGTGTCCGCCTTATCATCATACTTGATGGTGCAAATGTAATTTGCCTCCTTTGTTCTTAAATGGAAATGTATAAATAATACATTATTCTGTTTCTTCATAGTAGTCTTATTCTTTCCTTTAGTGATACTGTCAACTATCATAACTGTAACTTTACAGAATATTTCCTTCCTGAGGTAAGAGATAGGCTGTGTTCACTAGTATTTATAAACCCCAAGGTTTATTTAAAGTAGAGGTTAGCAAACTGGGAGCTGCCCTCAGCTTCTGTGTGCACAGAAAACACTTCCTGAAGGCTCGGGCTGGTGGTAGTTGATACGTTCAGCAGTTGTGTGTGTTTCCCCCCTCCACAGGAAATTCCTGGAATAACCCTTGTGACAGAAGAGATTCCGTTGCCTCTTATGAAGGTAAGTGCTTACAGAGAGACAAAAGCCCAGGCCTGCATGGCTTCCTTGCTGGCCTCCACAGTCACCTGCCCCAAACGTCATGGCGGTTCCAGAAGGGATTGTAAACTATCGGGGGAGGGTGGGCTGAGGGGTAAGGCTGGTTAGTCCTTCCTACGTGGTAGTTTCTAAGGAAGGTATCAGGGCAATTCTTAGGAGTGCTCTTTAAAGAGGGAGGTTTTCTGAAGACAGAGAATACGAAGCATGTAGAAGTCATACTTTCCACTGTGCTTGAAGCCAGTCCACGCTGGAGGAAGTCCTCTCAATCTTCTCTAGAGGACCTGAGAGCTGTGGGTTTTTTTTCTCTTCATTTACTTTGTCACCCCCTCAACACACACACACACGCACACACACACACACACACACCACAGAATCTTAAAACCATTAAGTAACCTGGGCTGGGATTATCTAGTTTCCTTCTGGTTCTGAGAGCGGGCTTTCTGCTTCTTAAGAGTGGCCTGTTCAGCCTGTCTCTGTGGTCTCAGAGCACCTTCTTCCTGCCCGCCAAGCGACAGCGTTAGTGTCTCTCTACAGTCTGGTGGTTTCACAGGAGTTTCTAAGACAATGGGGAGGGTGGGGTAAGGTGGGTGAGTAGAAAAGAATGTGTATGTTGTTAAAAACTGGGGAGTATTTTAGCAGTTTCCTTGAAGCTCCTTTGTTGTTTTTGGCACTGCCTCCTGTTAATTATAGCTTGCTGTGTGCTGGGAAATCTCAACTTTTGGCAGCAGGCAGCCCAGTGTGCCTCTTGGTATTTACATTTGATTCTTTTGAATCCATGAAGAGCAGGCCAGGCCCAGGAAGCTGGGGGGAAGTTGTGGGCGTTTGAGGTCATGGTGATGCCCTGGGGGTGAGAGAGGGCCAACTGGGGCCAGTTTAGTGGTTCCTGGTTTTGGACTTCAAGCATCCTTTAAGTGGAGATGGATAAGAGAGGTTTCTAGGCAGCAATGTGAGACAACTTTGAAGATCTACAAAAGCAGGAAAATGATGTAAAAGAAAAGTTTGATTAATAGCTTAAAAGATTCTTATTAAGAACCTCCATCCTTTAATTTTATTGTTTTTGCTTTTACCACTAGTTCAACAAATCCAGAATGTGTTTAATGCACACGCAATAAACCAGTGAAGGAATTTTTAGAAGAGAGGAATGTCACCCACAGTTCTTTAATTTCTAACATAACTGTCTATTTGCCCCATTTCCTCTTGGTCTTTGTCACAGGTGCGCATATTTTGCCTAGTAGAACTGGCTATCTAGTGATATTTAATAAAGATTATGAATTATAGTATATCACACACATTTTAATGTTGGTACATAAACTTCATAATTTTCATAATTATGATTTATAATTTTATAATTATGATTTATAACTCCATAGGTTTCCACTGTGTTGGTGTGTCTTAGTTTACTTAATCATTCTTCCATTTTGAGACATTTAGTTTGTCTCTAGCCCCCACTGAAAAAATTATATTTGCTATTAAAAATAATTTGGCAGTGAATACTTTTATGTAGGTTTTTCTTGGTGTGTGTGTGTGTGCGTGTGTGTGTGCGTGTGTTGTTTATTTATTCCTCTAAGGTTAAATGCCCAGGAGTATTACTGAGTGAAAGGCCATGACAATTTTTAGAGCCTTTGATTTTTATTGCCAAACTCATATTCAAACAATGTTGTGATAATTTATAGTATTATAAGGGATTTATTGGTTTATCAGTTTTACTATAACCTTACCAACATTGTATATTTTCATTTAAAAAATTAAGTATAAAACACTGATGGGAAGGTTCTCAAGATTTTTACCCACTGATTTATTCTAAGAATACAATTTGTCTTTGCTTGGGAGCAAGCTAGCTTATTTTTGCACTCTCTAACTTTGTGTGTGTGTGTGTGTATGTGCGTAAAAAATTTTTTTTTATGTAGTTCATTTATTTCCTTCTTTGTTATTCACTTTGCCTTTTCCTCTCTTTTTTATACTCTCCCCAGTTGTCTTTAGCATTTGGCTCTGCAGAGAGTTATTTCCCATTAACTGTTCCCAAACATGCTTGGGAGTTCTTCCGAGATGCTACATGTTTTCATATACGAGTCAGAAGTATTACATAGGACAAGTTTGAGCTGTAGATCTCTTCACTGTCCTTTCCATGCAAACATGATGCATCAGGGAAGCCATAGGAATGCCGAGGGACTCAGGAGAAGATGGTACTGGGTTTGGTTTGGCCAGCTCCTGCCCCTCTCCCCCAACCCCATAATTTATCGAATCTTTCAGTTCACAAGACACTTGGCCCTCACAGCTCTCATTTGTTTCCCCATCTCTGCCTGCATAATACCTCTCACTATAAGCAGCTGCCTTTGACCTACTTCTACCGAGGGTTCCAGCCCAATTATATTGCAATGGATCTTGTTGTAGTAGCATATCCCCCCTACTTTTCCTCCCTCCCTAGCCTGTTATGTGACAATTCTTGCAGCTTCCCTGATAGGAGTTGGCTCTGAGCACCCTTAACCTGAATCACAAGTTACCTTTTGAAGGTATGCTTGCTGCTGGATTTTCCATGAGGCCCAAGGGACCCCTGTCTGCTCTGAGCACACTTGCTTCCATTCTGCTTGTAAGATGACTGCCCTGATAAGGAGTCTGGAGAAGGAAGGACAAAATGAAACTAGACGAGCACTTTCCTTCTGGTCTTCGTGCAAATAATTTTAGTGTGAAGTGGAGTACTTTATAGATGTTTAATATATGGACATTGAATTTAATTGGTTTATACCAGTCTATCATCTGAAAGACAAAAGGTTTCCTTTATAGAATGGTTTCCAAAAGAATTTTAAAAAATGAAACAAAAAAGTATTTTAAAACAAGATCTGCACTTTAAAACCTTAAAAGGAATGTCATTGAGAATGGCCTTCCTAAGAATGATTTAATCCCTTCCACAGGAAGTCATGTAAGAATTAAAAAAAAAAAGTAGAAACAATAGTTTACTTGAATATCAAGAATGGAGAAATGGAGTATTTTCATTAAAGTATTTTTAAGCCAGACATCTTTAGTTTCATTTTATACAGTAAGGAAGGCTTTAATTTAACCATTTGTGTTGTGACTATTAACTATCTGACCCAGAGACTGGGAAGGAGAAGGACTTCAAGCCCTTTCCCAGTTATGGCCACTCTAAGTGAGGGGGCTGCTGCAGTGTCCATCAGGGGTCTGGATGCCCCTGAGAAATTGGAGAAAGAGTGGTTTTCACTTGATTATGCTTCTTCTCTTAAACACTTAAAAAGTGTTTAAAAAATACTGTTTTAATTGGGCAAAGCGTGAACATAATTAAGCTTTTAGTGAGGCACAAAAGACACCTTTTTTCCTTTACCCTTCCAGTGCAGATGGCCACCATCACTTGAAGAAAATGTTTCTTAGCAACTCAAAGTGTTGAATCGTAACAACTTACAGTTTTTAAAAATGAGAATTGTTGCTTTGACAACAGTGTAGTATTACCAGAAATGTCAATTGGTTACGTGTGAGATATTGACTTTCCAAAGTTTAGTTTGTACATATGTGATCTTGTGATATAACCAGAAATATATCTTTCATCTTCTTCCATGATTCCTGGCACAGAGCTCCTAAAATCTTTGTGATTTCCTAAGTGATAAGAACTATAGGGAGATCTTTTGTTATAATGCTTAGTGCTCCAGTTCCTGAAAAAGCTGCAGAGCACAAAGGTGAAAAGAAGGTCTTATTATTCCTAACAAGCCCCTTTCAGCCACACCTGAGTTTGTCAATGAAGTTACTTTTGGAAAGCACCTAAGGGTGGAGCTGGTTGCCAGTAGAACCGACCATGTGATTAGAGGGTTGGCCCTTTCAGCCCTCTACCAACACCACCTTCCAAGGCTAGAATGGCTAGAGATGAGTTCAGTCACTGATGGTCAATGGTTTAATCAATTGTGCCTGTGTGATGGAGCCTTCATAAAGAACCCTAGTTGAATCTTTCAGAGATTTAATGGGTTGGATGAATATATGGAGGTGCAGGGGTCGGGGTGGTGCACCCGAAGAGGACATGGAAGCTCAGAGCCCATTCCTGCCCTACACATCTCTTCAGTCTGGCTATTACTGAGTTGTATCCATTTATAATCAACTGGCATATAGGAAGTAAACTGTATTCCTGAGTTCAGAACCACTGTAACATATTATAGAACCCATGAAGGGGGCGCTGGGAACCTCGGATTGATAGGCAGTTGGTCAGAATCACAGGCAGCAACCTGGACTTGAGATCAACATTTGAAAAGGGGGCAGCCTTTTGGGACGGAGTCCTCAACCTGTGGGGTCTGATAATCGTAGGACACCTTGCTGGCACTGGAGAATTGATGAATGTGGAGGAAGAAATCCACCAGAAGTAATTTGGTGACCAGAAGTGAAGAATTTTGTCAATAGACTGTTGGAGAGGAAAAACACAAGTTATTCCTATATAGTGTATTTTTAGAGGCAGAGAATTATAGCAAGTTCAATTAAGATTGTAGAAACATAATTTTATAATGGTCCAAAGAAACACTACTTGTTAGAGACAGCACACCAGCCTGGAAAATTTATTTCTGTCATTATCTGTAGAGATAGGAGTACCTTCAGTTTACTTCCCAGATATGGAAATTGAGAAACAGACCTGGTCAAGGATTCCTGTTTTTCTTTCTCTTCTGCCAGTCATTCGACTATGCTGCTTTTGTTCGTAGTTTGGTTGAGAACAGAATGTTTAATTCTTAAGGTTGAGACTAGGAAACTATCTTAGCATGGGATTTCTTAAGATACAAGCTGATTGTGAGATGTAATAGTTTAGAGGCATATTTAGTAAATTACATTAAAAGTCACATCCCATTAAAAATGAGTACTACCCAGCTGGGAAGAGAAGAGAGAGCTTTTTACTAAATGTTGGGAAGAAGGAGGAAGTCCACTTGTAAATAGGAGAATTTGCACATACCACATGTGGCCTTCCTAGCAGGAAGCCTCAGGAGTTAAAGTCACTGTCCTTGTATGGATGGCCCTGTTTAGAGCATCTTGGCTTAGTATTGTACCTTGCTAGCTTTATGGACACATAGATGTTTCTATTTTATTCTGTTTGTACTGGAGGTAGTGGGCCACTGTGTTTCTCTGGGCTGCAAGTAAAAGCTGATACTGAGATAGTATCCACTGACGAGACAAGTTTGATGCTTTACCTTTACTAGTTGAGCCCTGGCATGAAGGGTGAAGTTGGCTTCCTCTTCTGTGAAAGAAGATGCTGGTTAATCAGCAGATGTAGGATCAAAGCCAGAAGGCCTTTAAGAAATGAGAAGCAGATATTTTTTTCCTGATAGTAACTTGCAGATGAGTCAATAAGTACCACAGTGCTTTTTTTTTTTTTTTTCCTTTCTTGGTACTTCTTTTTTAAAGAGAAAAAAATCAAATTTATTTCCCACATAAGTGGAAAACAGTCTCTTAATATAACCCTTTAGTCCTATTTTTCAATTAATATTAGTTGTGGTGGGCTACATTTGGTAATTATTTCATGTCAACCTAAAAGTCAAATTAAGATTATTTCTCAAGAAGAGACTTGAATAATTCTCCTTCCTTCAAAATCAAAATGTAAAACTGTCCCTTGTATAGGGAAATGCTCCTGGGTCATTCCTTAAGGATCTGATGGCTTCTAACACCAGAGTCTTCCAGAAGTAGCTAAACTCATGAGTATTTTCTTATAAAGCATTTTTGTGTATTTGAAAGCATTATAAGCTCTTTTCAAGAAGCTGGCAATGTGCTTCTTAGATTGTTGTGGCTTTTCCTCTCCTGTTGTCCCTGATGAATATGGTGCTTAGTACTCAGCTAGTGCCGTAAATGCTGGCTGACAGAGAGGAGTGTCTTTCTGTGCTCCCGGGCTGGCCGGTAGGGTGTGATTGTGTAGCTCCCACGCCCTCTTCCCCCCAGACTATGTAATGACAGCTGGCATTTTACCTTGGTGCTTCTTTTACTCTCTGGGTCAAGGAATGTGCTGGTGTTACTTTGGCATTTGAAGACTCTTTGAAGGTTAGATTGAACCTCCTCTCTAACCCTATGTCCTGTTAAGTCACAACACAATTGCAAGTCTTCAGGCAGGTGGTTCTTCATCAGCCTTTAAGCCAGAGATGTAGATGAAAACCTTCGAGAGTGGCTAAGAGACTGACATGACCTGGATGTGCTCAAGCATGTTCTCAGCCCAGGTTGAACACTAGACATGCCTGGGGAATGTCTAAAACTCATGAGGCCCAGGTCACAGTCCACACCAGTAGGAGTCTAGGGAATGGGACCCAGGTGGTTACTGAGGTTGGCAGTCATACACTAGGGGCAGATATATTCACTGCAGAGATTGAAGTGCCGTGGCTTGTTTTCTCTACTTTTTCTAAAGCTCTGTCTATGGTCTGAATCTTTGCTCATTTCCTGGGAGCTGCACCTGGAACATCCTCTCTTCACTTTTCACTTATGTATCCATTTTCATCTTCTGGGTCTTATCTATTTCCAAGACTTCCAAATGGGCTTCCCTTGTAGCTCAGCTGGTAAAGAATTCACCTGCAGTTCAGGAGACCCCGGTTCAATTCCTGGGTCGGGAAGATCCCCTGGAGAAGGGATAGGTTATCCACTCCAGTATTCTTGGGCTTCCCTGGTGGCTCAGATGGTAAAGAATCTGCCTACAGTGTGGGAGACCTGGGTTCGATACTGGCTTGGCAAGATCCCCTGGAGGAGGGCATGGCAACCCACTCCAGTATTCTTGCCTGGAGAATCCCCATGGACAGAGGAGCCTGGCAGGCTACAGTCCATGGGATCACAGAGTTGGATATGACTGAGTGACTAAGCACAGACTTCCAAATAGACCTCCCAATTTATAATGATCTTCGTGAATTTTCATAGCTTAAAAAATTGCCTCCTTATCTAGTAGATACCAAGTAGTGACATAGGCCATTAACTGTTTGCGCTCTCTCAATATCCATATCGTAACATCCAGCCCAGAGACCTCCTTCAGTCACCTACCCGTATTAAATGCTGCTGCTGCTGCTAAGTCGCTTCAGTCGTGTCCGACTCTGTGCGACCCCATAGACAGCAGCCCACCAGGCTCCCCCGTCCCTGGGATTCTCCAGGCAAGAACACTGGAGTGGGTTGCTATTTCCTTCTCCAATGCATGAAAGTGAAAAGTGAAAGTGAAGTCACTCAGTCGTGTCCGACTCTTCCAGACCACATGGACTGCAGCCCACCAGGCCCCTCCATCCTGGGAGTTGGAGGCCTGGAGAAGGGTTGCCTTCTCCGACCCATATTAAATAGACCTACAAATATTAAAATATTTCTGGGGCTTTTGGCTACCCTTATTTAAATGTAAGTTATTGTTTTAAAACTTAATGTTCCCTTCTACCTCAGTAGTTTTAACTATTTTAAGCTATGGATTCCTTTGAAATGGATATAAGCTCTAGACCTTCATCCCAGAAAAGTGCTCATAAGAACACACACTCTGTTTTACATACAATCATTAGACTCAGGACCGCCTCAAACATGTCCTTGGACTTGTTTTATCTGCCTGTTCTCAACTAAGACAAGGTTATGAGGAAAAGGACTTTTTTAATGGGGTGAGGGTGAGAGGAAGGTAGTTTGGGAGCCGCAGTGTGAGTATGAAAATAGGGTCTTCTGACAGAAGGATGCCGTTGGCCTGAGGGGAAGAGGGGCTTGCCCAGGTAGGCCATCATCATTCCTTCCTCCCGTCTCATCGGTGGGCAAGGTTGGGTGGACCGAGCAGCGGGGCTCCAATGCAAAGCAGGCAGAACTAGATGCCTAACTGACCACTAGATGGCACCACCGCACCAGTTAATTTGCTGGCTTTGGGCACTAGTTGGAGAAGGCGATGGCACCCTACTCCAGTACTCTTGCCTGGAAAACCCCATGGATGGAGGAGCCTGGTGGGCTGCAGTCCATGGGGTCGCGAAGAGTTGGACACGACTGAGCAACTTCACTTTGACTTTTTACTTTCATGCATTGGAGAAGGAAATAGCAACCCACTCCAGTGTTCTTGCCTGGAGAATCCCAGGGACGGGGGAGCCTGGTGGGCTGCCGTCTGTGGGGTCGCACAGAGTCGGACACGACTGAAGTGACTTAGCAGCAGTAGCAGCAGCAGCAGCAGCAGCAGCCTAAACTCAGATGTAGAATAGCTGCAGCAAGAAAAGCTGTAGCGACTTCCTGTCAGGGTCCTCATTCTGTCAGTTGTCTCCAGGGTTTGCTTGCAATATAAGGGAGACAAAATGGTGGGCAAAGGTGCATCCACTATCAGCGCACGGACAGGGAAAGGGAAGGTAAGAGAGGTAGGTCAGGTGTGGACCTGACTCCTGGTTTCCGATTTCCTCTGGAAATGACAATTTCTTGGACATAGCTCTTCCTGTCTCTGTGAAAATGGGTGTTGGCTGGACAGGCCTTTCAAGCTTCTGAAATAGCAAGTTCGTTTTGTTATGTAACGCACTTTCCTGATACCGGTATCCATTTTAAGCCACTTGTGACTGTGCTTTCAATAAGAATTTGGGTGATGTGCTATTACTTAACAAAGGGCATTTTTCTTGATGGGGCATTTTTTTAAAGTTCTCTTTTTTTTTTCCCTTGTAATACAGCCAAGTCTGTTCCTGCTGTAGGCATTAAGGTCACTTTGTTTCCTGGCCACACATTGCACCCTTGATCCCAGTCAAATCTTTTATAAATGCATATATTTTGGCAAGATAATAGGTATCATGAATCTGTCTTCATTAATTTGCAAAAACAATTTTTTGTCAGGATATCCTTTAACATTAAAAATATGTTACTATAGCATTTTATTTTAAAATGAACATAATGAATATTTTTTGCTTCGGGCTAGTACAGTGATATCAATATGTCAAAAACCTAGAGGGAGATGGTTGCCAGCTAATTCCATTTTGAAGTAATTGACAACTGAGTGTGAAAGGAGTTCACTTCAGCATTCTGATTCTTGAGTTTTGAAAAAGACCCTTTGGAAATAAATAAACTTAACTGGAAAGTAAACCTATACTTCCATGTGATCCAAATCTTGTGATTATTCTGTCACTGAACAGGGCATTGTTGATATAACCTGAGTCAGAATGGGTCTCTGGGGAGGAAATGACTTGATGTGTTCAAAGCAGGCTTCCCTGCTTAGCCTTCACCCAGGGGGAGTCACACTGGCTTAGGGAAGTGAGCAGCTCTCTCTGTGTGTAAAAGGGGCTTGAAAAGAAAGGGAGGGAGGCAAGCCTCTTTGAGTCTGTTTTAGAATTCCTGTCGGGACAAGACTGCCATCCCTTGTGGGAAGTATATGGTCAGAAATGCTGCCTCATGAGAGCTTTGTAGGAAGGCCTGCATGGGCCGTGCTATGTAGTTCAGGCCACAGGACCTGCTTCTCGAGCCCACTGATGTTTTTGTCTCTTACAGGTGCATAGCTTTAAGGGCTACTGGGAAAAACTGAACTCCAACCTGGAATATGTGAAGTACTCCAAGCCACACTTACACTATAACAATAGCGTGGTCAGGAGAGAGTGGCACAACCTGATCTCAGAAGAGGTATGTGTGGGTTCCTGAAAGGAGAGCAAGAAGCCCAGCAGATTAGGTTAGGTGAGACCCTTATGTCATAAAGCTGGCTTAGGTCCAGCACTGTTCATTAGTGCTGCTGATCCCCAGTAGGCAGACCAAGGTTTTCTGTGATCTCTTTCTCTTCAAGAGGAAATTAAAGTGCAAAGAGGTTAAGGGACACACACAACACATTCATAGTAGAAGTGGGATTCACATTCAAGTCTCAGATGTGTTCTTGCATTACTTACATAGTTAAAAAGTAATTTTAAAAAATCTATAGGTTCCCAAATTTGTGGTTGCTAGTAGTTAGGGGTCGCACAGAGTCGGACACGACTGAAGCGACTTAGCAGCAGCAGAAGCAGCAGAAATTAGGGAGGGCTTCCCTGATGGTTTAGTGGTAAAGAGTCCACTTGCCAGTGCAGGAGACGTGGGTTTGATCCCTTGATGGGAAAGATCCCCTGGAGGAGGAAATGGCAACCCATTCCAGTATTCTTGCCTGGGAAATCTCATAGACAGAGGAGCTTGGCTGGCTACAATCCATAGAGTGAGAAAGAGTCGGACACAACTGATCAACTGAGCACAGACAGACGGGTTAGGAATGGTTGAAAGCAAAAGAGTGAATATGACTCCTGTAAAGGGGTAACACAAGGGAGATCTTGGGGGTGATGGAGCAGTTCTGTATCTGGATTATGGTTGTACGTTGTCGTACGTGAATCTATACATGTGATAAGATGGCAGAACTGCATGCTCACTGGTTTGGGTATTGCACTACTGTTGTTTATGTAAGATGTGAACACTGGGAGAGGCTGGGTGAAGAGTATGTGAGCTCTTCTCTGCAGCATTGTTGGCTAGAGTCGTAGTGTTATTGTATTGATATATAAAATATAGTTGGACTTGCAGGTCCCTGAAAACTTGTAATAGGTTCAGAATAAAAGTTTTTTAAGCCAATTTTTTAAGAATCTAGGTGTTGTGATTACCTTGAAAGAAAGTCTCCTTTTTTTCTGAACTCTTAACTATATTGTATTATGACCTTAGTGTGAAAAATGTCACCCACAAAACCTTCACCTTCCATACCTCTGATGTATTTTCACTCCTAGAAAACAGGAAAAAGAAGGTCTACGGTGTATGTGAGAAATATTCTTGATAATGCAATAAAGTAAGTAAAATGAAGGACTATTGTAGCTATAAGATGGCTATCTTTTGTGATTACTTTGCTGGCTGCCTTTCAGGGAAGTAGCTTACTACTTTTGTTGTCTTCTCAATGAGATGATGCTGTCAGCAGCCACCGAGCCCTGCTTTGGAGATTGGAGCTAGAGTTTCTTGTGGGAAAAGTTTGTATGTTAAACCTTTTAGATTTGCATCCTGGGGATGGATGACTCAAGGAATAAGTAGTAATGAAAGCGCTTATTAATAGAGCGCTTTAGAGGGGGTACAAGTAGTGGGTTGATTTTAAATAAGAGTTAGTCGGCTGGTGAACCTGCTCTTATTTTGAAAGCATGTTTTCTGAGCAGATGAGTCATCTCAGAGTGCTACAAGCCGAGGCCCCATTCCAACCCCTGTTCTATTTTCTGTTCCCATTATTTCCAATAACTGAGAGCTGCAATTGTTCTAAATTACCGTCATTGTTTGCACTAAAGAGTTTTGAGATTTTATAATTGCTTAATGTGGCTTTTGCCAAGTTGATTAAAGTTTTTGAGGTTTTCAGCAGCCTGAGAACAGTTTCTGCAGTGGTTTTATGGGTTTTTAAACGATAATATCTTTGTATGGTATTGTGGGTTTTTATTTTTTATTTTTTTTATTAATGTTTCCTGTCTGAATAACATTGGCTAATTTTTCTTGTAGGGTGATTTCTAACCTACAGGCAAAGAATTTGGGTAAGAAAAGACCTGTAATAAAGCCTTCTGGATTTCAGTCAGTTGTTTGTTTGTGACACCATTCCTCCTCCCACTGTGGGTTGGCCGGGAAATCACTTCCACTAGCTCAGTGAAGGCAATACCCTTTACTATCTTCCTGTCAGAGCGACTCCCAGTTCCTTCCATGTCTCTCTTGGCACCAGGTCCTTTGGGAACAGCTGCTGAATGTGCTTTTGCTGTAGGACTCCCTGACTGTAGGTTTTCCTCCTATTTCCCTGTAAACTGATCTAATTAACATGCTCGCTGGCTGTACTTGCAGGGTGTACTTCCCTTGGCCTAGAGCTATTCTCTCTCCAGCTATCTATCTGTGGGACTCTTTCACACCTCTTAAAGGTCAGCCTTGCCCTTTTTTTTCCCTAAGCTGTAATTTTTATGTTGTTTTATGGGCTTGGATGTTTAGTTATATGCTGGGTGACCCTAATGGAAATTATTTTATACAGTGCTTTGCTGCACATCCTGCAGCTGTGCACACAGCCCACGTGAGCAGTGAAGTCACTGAGCAGCCCTGGGTCGTCCCGGCCTGAAGCCAGGGCTCTGCCACCAACCCCAGGCAGGAGCAGTCAGCCAGGGGTGTGCACATGCTTGCAGGCTCCCCTTCTTGCATCACTCGGGGATTTGTAGTATGGGACGTGTGACTGGTCTGGCTGAGGTTTCTGTATCTTCTGCTCCCAAGTCTGGTTAGAGCTCCTTCTGTTCCTGTACTTCAGGGCCGTTTGCATCTATTACTAGTCATTCTGTCTTGATGCACTTTAGGGAACTTCCTCTCACATTCTTTGTTTGTGCTAGTTTCCTAGGAAGAAAGTCACTGTCAGAAGAGAACATTCTTTATGAAATGCGGAACAACCATGAAAACTGCTGGGCTCTAGTTTTGAATTTTTCATCATGAAGGTTGTGTAGGATCCAGTTAGGATTTATCCCAAGGAGTCAAGAAGCATCTGTGCCCCCCTGAAAGGAGTCCTCAGCTCCCTAACCAGGGCAGTTCTACCTCTTGACCAGCACTGTGACTCAGGTTTTGGCAGAGGAAGATGGGGCATAAATTTGCTCTAGGAGGTCTTCCTAGAGACAGCGTTTGCCTGCCCCTTCAGTCTTGCTGGTACAGTGCAAATCATGGTGGAGAAAGTGCCATTTGGTTTAACTTTACACGCCGCTTTTCCATCTCAGTCTAACTACATTTTCAGTCCAATAACTTGTGCCAGTTATTATTTGCCACAGTAGTTGACTGTGGTGACTGGTCCCCTCACCTCAGTAATTCTATAAACTACAACTTGGAGTCAGAAAGAAGGAAGTCACGTGATCCTTCCACTCAGTCCCTGTTCCTGGGTTTGCCACTCCTTAGGTTTAAGAGAGGACCTGAGTTGTTTAGTCTCCTGTGAAGCAGAGGATCTCAGTGACATGTCTCCACACTGAAGAGAAATTGAAGCCAGAGGGCACTGGTGTTGGGAATGTGTTCCTTGCGTTCTCTCTCTCTTTCAGTCTGTGCCTCTCTCTGGTTCACAGTGCTCCCTGCATACCACCTGAGTGATAAGTTGCAGCATGTAGGACAGGGTCGCACTGAAAGAAAAGTTTTCATCCTGTCAGGAGAGTGTTATATTTTCCCAATGACTCAGAGAAGGGAAGCCCAGACTGAGGCCTCTTCCTTCTGGTCATTTCCTCAAAACCACCCTGCTTGACTATCACTCTGTTTAATTTCAGAGCCAAGATTAACACCTCTCTTCCAGGAGGAAGACAACCACCAGCAGCTGCTTATCGGGCTGGTAAGTGGGACGTTTGGTGCTGGCAAACAGTGAGCTCCAAGGAAGGGGGAGAGGGCTAGATTGTATTTCTCATTCTGATCTTGTTTTTCATCCATTCTGTCAACACATGGTTGTTGCCATCCACCCACTATAGGCCCTGTGTGTTCACTAGTAAGGAACACACATATAATTTCTGCCCTCTTGGTATTTGTAGTCTTGTGAGAGAAACACAGATTAATCAGTCACCCCAATAAATGTATAATTATAAAGCATCATAAAGAAATGTATAACACTGAGAGTATTTAAAACAGGAAAGACCAGCATCTCTGTGGCCTTTGTATTTGGGTTTAAAATACAAAAGAATAAAATATTCTTTCTTAAGAGGTCTTACTGCTAGGAAGATCAGAGATGTAAATCAAAATAAATTAATTGAAGAGCAGAATTGGCAAGTAAATCCAAAATCTTAAGAAAAAAAAAATAGTTAAACATCTAAATCTGAAAAACATCTTTAACTGAAAAACTAGTTTTAAAAAAATTTAATAAAATATTAGTAATGCTGTGCAGGCTTAGGAATGGGATAATCTATTACCTTAGATAAGGCTAGTTTAAAAATATGAGAAAAATATGTGTAAATACATAGCCATAACACTTAAAAATTCTAGTTAAACAATGTTTCCTTGGCAAATAGAAATTGCAAACTTGAGCCAAGGAGAAATAGAAAACCTGAAAGTATAATAACCATAAAATAATTTGGAAAAAATGTCAAAGATTAGCTCTAAAAAAGGCCCCAAGCTATCTAATGAGTTAGTTCTTTCAAACTTTTAAAGACCAGATTATTCTCACATTATGTAAAGTATTTTTGAGGAATGATGGGAAGCTTTTTACTCACTTTAAAAAGCATGATCTTTAAACCAGAATCTGACATGACCACTTTTACTTGTGAATATAGATACCGCAGGCTTAATTAAAATACTTTCCAATACTCTGTTTGAAAATACAACTTGGCCATGTGGGCTTATTTCCAGGAAGGCTTAATATTAGTCCAAGAGGCAAAACTGATTCTATGGGTGCTAAAAGTTGATGAAAGTATAATTCAACTCTTGGAATTTTAAACAAAATTTAGTCTCATACTAGTAGCCAGCATCCTTCTTAATCTCACTTTGGAGGCATTCCTATTAAAATCAGAAAGAAGCTAAGTATACTTGCTGTTTTCACTAAAATTTTACATTATTCTAAAAATTCTAGCCAATGAAAGAAGAAACAAGAGTAAAAGAAGATAGTATAATTGTCTAATGAAACAACAAAATAATCAACTGGGAAAATGGAAAATAATAAAATTAAAAAAACAAAGAATAAAAATAATAATGTAAGTTAGTAAGCTGACAATGCTGTATTTATTTTCATTTTATTAGAATTAATCAGTTAGAAAAGATAATGAAAAACAGTATATAATTTCCAATTCCTTAGCATCTAGCTTTAATGAAATTACCAACAAAAAGCCAATTAAATTTCTCTGACAACTAAGTGACTCACGTAACAAAATAAGGAAGAGTGGGACCGACATTACGAGATATCTAAATGTGCTTTTGATCTGCAATAATTGGAAAAATATAGCACTAACACAAAGATAGGAAATTCTGATTTAATTTTGAATATTTGGTGAATGATAAATGAAATGTTTAAAAATCAATGTGAAAAGAAATAATTTTTAGTCAGTTGATCAATCAGTGGTTGACTATCTTGAAAAGTCAATTAAATTAGATTTTTCCCACCCCAAATACACTTTATACCATAGAAATATCAGATTAATGAATTTAATATAAAAATTAGTATAATGTATATATTATTTAAATAAAATTAATATATAAATATAAAAAATTAAAGTGTGAAATAATTTGAATAAAATAAGTAGATGAATAATACTGAGAAAGCTTTTTAAGTATAGTATTGAATGTAAACATATTGGGAGAAGATTGATGGAAACCTTGAAACAGAACAACAAAAAGGCAAGCAATAATATTTAGAAAAAAATATTTGCCACATAATGTGATAAAAGGATAACATTTGGCATATAAATAAAGCTTATAAATCAGTAAGAGGACAACATACCAGAAGGGAAATGGACAAAAACTGTTACCAATGAATTTTCAAAAGTTAATTTAGGCTGAAAATATCTCGAGTTGGGGCAGAGAAAGAAAAACAATATTTAACATTGCTATAACCAAATGACAAACAGAATAACTATATATTTTTTTGTTTTTGCCTATCAAATTGATAAAAATTATATTAGGAAGGGTCAGAGTATGAGGGATTTGACAGTCCATGCAATGGAATTTGAAATTAGCATTAATATAACCTCAGTAGAAGGCATTTCAGCAGTGTCTCTGTAAGTCTAAGTACAGGACCCAAAAAATTCCATTTCTGGGAATTTAGCCTGACAAAATAATCAAGGATATGACAAACAACGCTTGTATACAGATTTTTTGGTGGTATTATTAATAGTAATAAATATTCCATATGTATAAGAAGGGAATAAATAGTTCAATTATAGTATTTTTTCATAAAATTGGTTACTGTACAACTGTTACAACTAGTGTGATACAGAATATTTAATGACAAACTATTAAATAAAAAAGCAGATTGTAAAATATTAGAATGACTATACACACTGGTAAAAAGGAAAGTAAAAAACCAAAATGTTAATGTAAATTGTAGGATTATGAGCAATGTAAGTTTTCATCTATATGATTATTACAGAAAAATTAAAATGACAAGAATATGCATCATATTTTATCCAGAAAAAAATAATGTTTTTTTTTAAAAGCTTAATCATTTAATACATGCAGGAGACTGAAATAATATACCACTCTGTCTTGGCCCAGGATGCCATGGGCTTAGTTTTGCCCAGGGTGTCTATTGTAAATCTGCTTAGATATTAATAGAAGATACATACATACATGTGTGTGTGTTGTCAGTTGTACCATTCCCATGGTATTTACTGGTACAAAGATTTCTCTAGCCAAGAGGGTCTGTTGCTGAGCAAGGCATTTAGACAAAAGAGAAGAAAAGGAAGAAGGGGAGAGAAAAGCAAAAAGCTGGGAATGCTACACCACTTGGGGAGCCCAAGGGATGGTCCTAACAGTGCGGCTATAGAAGCAAGCCCATTTGGAGACACTAGAATAAATTTTTCCATACCTTTGCATGTTAGGGAACTGCGTGGAATTGTTTTAGCCATTGCGCAGAGGGAGGTACCTGGGGCATTTCCTTTTTATTCCAGCCTCTGTCCTTCCAAACATCCAAACCCTGTTCCTTCCTATTAGCATAGACTTTCCATGTTTAGAGTTGCTCCTGTTAGTTCTCCAGAGCCAGGAGCAGTAGACTTCAATCCTTTGGTAGATCCCAAAGCTTTGGACTGCTGAGCCTAGTGACTTCCACTGGCTAACCTCCACTGGCTACTTTGGAGAATTTTTAATAGGACTGGCAGCCTGACTCTAAGCTGCTCACTGGGCTTTGGGTGTATCATAAGTCATTCATCTTGAGGAAAATGGTAGTGCCGCCTAATTTATGCCCATCAAAGGAACATCATGGGTTATACATTTCTGCTAGTGGGATCTTCAGTATTTTTCATATTGATAGGAAATGTTAATAAATGAATTCAAACCAGTTGCAGGTGTGAGTGGGTAGGTTGTGACTTATCTACCTTCTGTTTTCAGATGGTGTCTGAACTAAGAGACCATCTTTTGAGACATCTACAGGGTGTAGAAAAGAAAAAAATTGAACAGATGGTTCTGGACTACGTTTCAAAACTGGTTGGTTTTGCTTTATCTTCTCTACCCGTGCACCCCTCCCCCAACCCATCTCCTTGGTCCCCTGGTTTCCAGTATGTGGTTCAGTATGTTTTTCATATTAGGATTTTGGATCTCTCCTGTCCTCAAACCTGTACATATGATGCTGTAGATTGAAGAAAGGGGAAAAAGAACCAAAACACAAGGAGAACAGGCCTTGGAAGTGGTTTATTTTTCCCTTCCAGTAGTGGTTATATATGCTTATGGAACAGTGCATACATGTGTTTACATATGCATGGAACAGTGATGAATTCAGCATGGGTGCCAAATGTTCATGCCATCTTGGCATTTTCCAGCTCCCTATTAAACTGTAGGTAGTAATTTCTGTACATGGAGGTTTATGCAAACGTGAGAGAACTTGAACTTCAATTCTTAATTAGCTCCAACAGCCTAATTAGGCAAGATTCCAGCTCAGTTATATAAATACTACCACATTAGAATCTGCAGGTGAGACTGGCAGTTCATTCACCGGGCAGCCACTCATTGAAACTGTGTGATTGAACTTAATAACACTGGTCCTTGTGTAAACAGAAGTGATGAGGCTGGATTGAAATTTGAGCCTGTCTTGGTATCTTTCAAAATGTGTATGGAACTGAGGCCTGACCTTACTTAGAATCTAGAAATAATATGATAGGTAAAAATTTTTTAAGTATTTAAATATAAAGAACAAGAAAAAAAAAAAAAACCTCCAATACTCCATTTCTCTAGTTTGGATAGAACTAGTGTGTAAATATGAACAAATATTTTTGCATTGAACTCCAGAAGATTCAGTTTATTGGATATGGCCCTGATTTAATTTCATGTTCAATTTTTATAGTTTTCCCCTTTTATTACAGTCACTGGTATCTGTTTTTAAATGATATATTTGAATTTCTACAGCAAAGTTTGACTTTTGTAGTTTTTACTATATTAGGAAAGGTTGGTATTTGCATATACTAATGTGTACAAGTGGGGCATTGGAACTTTCTTAAATAATAATTCTTTGCGATAGAAAAGGAGCTCACTTTACAAATGTGTTACTGATCTTTCTTATGTTGATACTGACTTGATTTCACTGTCCTTTTAAAAAAATTTTTTTTGTTTATTTATTTTTGGTTGTGCTGGGTCTTCATTGCTGTGCAAGCTTTTCTCTAATTGCAAGTGGGGGCTGCCCTTTGTTGTAGTGTATAAGCTTCTCATTGCGGTAGCTTCTTGTTGCAAAACTCAGGCTCAAGGGTGCATGGGCTTCAGTAGTTACAGTGCATAGGTTCAACAGTTGCTATCCCCAAGCTCTAGAGCACAGGCTCAATAGTTGTGGTGCACGGATTTATTCGCTGGGCAGCATGTGGGATCCTCCTGGGCCGGCGATCCAACCTGTGTCTTCTGCACTGGCAGCAGATTCTTTACCATTGAGCCACCAGGGAAGCCCCTTTCTTTGTCCTTTCATACTGCTGCTACTGCTGCTAAGTTGCTTCAGTCATGTCCGACTCTGTGCGACCCCATAGATGGCAGCCCACCAGGCTCCCCTGTCCCTGGGATTCTCCAGGCAAGAACACTGGAGTGGGTTGCCATTTCTCCAATGCATGAAAGTGAAAAGTGAAAGTGAAGTCACTCGGTCATGTCCAACTCTTCGCGACTCCATGGATTGCAGCCAACCAGGCTCCTCCGTCCATGTGATTTTCCAGGCAAGAGTACTGGAGTGGAGTGCCATTGCCTTCTCCATGTCCTTTCATAATGCACAGTTACTTATCATGTCATGTATCATCCTTCTTTTGACTTTAAACATCCTTTTCCGGAGTGTTAGGGTTTTTCTTCAAGCATCAGTCTTCCCTTTAGTTAATCATATTAAAAAAAAAAAAATCCACGTGACACTAGTTTGTGCTAACAGCTCCTAGAACCAATAGGACCAGAAATGGTAGCAATGTAGTCTCAGAAAACTGAGACTTGGTGCCCCTTGCCTTTCCAACCCAGCAGTCACTGACTGATGCCAAAGCTGCTTGCCCTGCCCAGAAGCAAACATCTGCGTCTCCCAGTCCCCTCCTAGGAGGGTGACTGGACAGCCTTTAAAAATAAATCCTGGGAAGTTGCTTCAGAACCTGATTATATTGCTTGTGTGTTATCTTACATGATTTCAGCCAGGGAGAGACTGAGAATCTATATCACTGAGAATAAATAGTGTCTGTCTGTGCTCGTATGGAAACTCTTCCCAATTTTGCTCCCTGTCTTTTGCCTACATGTGCAGTGCATGGGTTTGTGGTCCTGATAACAATTCCTGGAACACTGTCCTATTGCTGACAAGCTAGTGAAACATAGAACTTGACTTGAAACTAGTTTTCCTTCACAACCATGCTCGGGACCTCCCTTCTGTTCAAAATTGCCTTTCCTCTCTCGGCTGTCTACCGTGTCACCCTTGCCACATAACATGCCTAAGGCAAAAAACCCTGTTGCACTTGACCTTCACTGGGGGACAAAGGCCTGTGACTGAGGGCCTGTGTTGTGAGCGGTGGGGCTGGTTAGCCGTGGGGAAGCCCCGCTGGGGCACTACCCATGATGACAGTGGATGCTCTGTTAGATGTGGCTGCTCATTTTCAGTCTTTCCATTTTGAACTCCAGGGCTTCAGAACTGACCTCTGAAAGGCTGGGTCTATGTCCCGGCACAGCCAGAATGCCAGCTGCCCTGAAGTGCCTGTTAGAGCTATGGAAGCAGAGCTGTAGGGGCTCCTGAGGGGGAAGGGTGTGAATGGAGGTTAACAGACTCTCTTTACCCTCTAGCTGGATCTCATTTGCCAAATATTGGAAGCCAGTTGGAGGAAACATAATCTTCATCCCTGGGCTCTCCACTTGTACGCAAGTATTTCTTGCTCTGTTTTATTCTGGTGTGCAAAATGCTAAACAACTCTGCTGCCAGTATTAGTGAAGCCTTGATTAAACTTAGTAGACGAAAGTAACTTTCACAAGTTCTTACACCATCTGTCCTAGTTCTGAACTCAACATTTAAAGTTATGCCCCTGCTGCTTCACCCGTTCTCTTTCTTTGGTATATGCTTGGTGAGGAGGGAGGGGCATATAAGCTCAGTACTACCAAAAAGGGGAATTTGAGTTAACGCAATTTGTCATTTATGTGCCTACTGTCTCGTTAGATTCTAGGCATTACAACAATGGTCATCATCATATCTGTGAAGCTTTCCATAGGGTACTGCCTTTCATGGATAGCATGAATTTCATCTGGACGTGGCACTCAGAGCCACTGCTTATGTGCAAACGGGGTTTTGGAAATGAGCTGCTTGGCTGAATTGCTGCTTTGTTCTTTGACCTGCAGCAATAGACAGGCGAGTGCTGCTGAATTTGCGGTCTTTCACATCATGACCAAGATTTTGGAAGCTACTAACACTTTGTTTTTACCCCTGCCTCCTGGTAAGTCTTGGCTTTTTGTTGTTGTTGTTGTAATAAATTTGTTCTTTCTTTTGGACTTTGGCACATTATGAGTTTAAGAATGAGACCTCCTGAGTCAGAAATTTTTGGTCTCATGTACTGTAAGAGATGGGTCTGAAGTTGGTCTCTGCTGATCACATCTCCTCTGATTTTTTTTTTTTAATATTTATTTATTTGGCTGCACCAAGTCTTAGTTGTAACACATGCGATCTTTAGTTGCGGCATTTGGGATCTAGTTCCCTGACGGGGGATAGAACTCAGGCCCCTTGTATTGGGAGCACACAGAGTCCTAGCCACTGGACCACCAGGGAAATATCTTCCTTGTATACTTTAAAAAGCAGATTGAAGGCCAAGAGAAAAGCCAAGTCTAACTTCTATGGAAACTTGCTGGCGTGTGCTTTCTCAGTAGATGCGGAGAGCTTGGAGTCAGCTACTGTTCCTTTCTAGAAAGATGAAGTACTGGGCAGGGGAAACGGGAGAAGTCTTTAAGGAGGGTGCAGACTGCAATGATGTAATCCATCTCCTCTTTCCTGGGGGAGGATTTACGGCCTCCTGCTCCCTCTTATTGAGTGTCGGTAACTATTACCTAGATTTAAGGCCCTATCGGAGAAGGCAATGGCACCCCACTCCAGTACTCTTGCCTGGAAAATCCCATGGACAGAGGAGCCTGGTGGGCTGCAGTCCATGGGGTCGCTAGAGTCGGGCACGACTAAGCAACTTCACTTTCACTTTTCACTTTCATGCATTGGAGAAGGAAATGGCAACCCACTCCAGTGTTCTTGCCTGGAGAATCCCAGAGACGGGGGAGCCTGGTGGGCTGCCGCCTATGGGGTTGCATAGAGTCAGACACAACTGAAGTGACTTAGCAGCAGCAGCAGCAAGGCCCTATGGACGAGGGAGCTCTGGTTAACCAGAAACTCTCTTCTGATTATTAAACTGTACTGTAGCTTGTCACCAACTTTAGGGGGCCAGATCTGGTCCCTTTGCAACTGTCTAGGACTTCACTTTCACTTTTCACTTTCATGCATTGGAGAAGGAAATGGCAACCCACTCCAGTGTTCTTGCCTGAAGAATCCCAGGGATGGCGGAGCCTGGTGGGCTGCTGTCTATGGGGTCGCACAGAGTCGGACAAGACTGAAGCAACTTAGCAGCAGCAGCAGCAGCAGGATATTTTGAACCTGTGGAAAACTTCATTGATGTCTCCAGGCCTAGTTTATCTGATCAAGAAAGTTAACATTCAGAAGGAAGTGGACCTGGCTGTGTTTCAAAAATTGAGTTGATTCTTATATGTTCCTTGGAAACTGAAAACTTCCCTTGGAATTTTGAAACAGGACCAAATCAGATCTCAAAACATTCCTGGCACGTGTGCCTGCAATCATTCATTTAATTGGTCGTTTTTTAATTCAATCAACAAACATTTGTTGAGCCAGGTACTGGGCTGGTAGTTAGAGCAGTTCCAAAAATTAACACAAGTCTACTAGGGAAAATATGCGTATAAATCAATATTCATTTTAAGAAACAAATAAGCTCCTGTTTACTCTAAACTGCTTAACTTATGCTGAATATGTTTAAGTTCTGATGAATTTTAAGCTTATGGTAGCTATCACTATGTAATATGTATTAGCCAATTTTATTTAATTTGTTCTTTCCTATATATCTATCCGTCCATTCCTCATTAATTTGCTCCTTTGCTCATTCATTTTCCACTGACTGTATACGGTATCCATTTTTGTGCCAGGTACTGTTTTAGGTACTTTACACAAATTAGCATATTTAATTTTCATAATGATGCTAAGTGATAAGAGCTTAAATTGAACCACATTAAATTATTTCTATACAATCAGCTTTTGACCAACAAAGATGGCACTTTCATACGGTTCCATTTAATGTTATTCCCATTTTATAGATGGTGAAATTGAGGCACAGAAAGGAAGTAACTTGCCTAAAGTCACATAGCTATTAAGGAACAGAGCAGCGCTCAAATCCAGGGAGTTTGGCTCTAAAATCTTTGCTTCTAACTACTATTCTGTGCTACCTCTTGAATTTTATATTACAGTTAAATTAGTTGATATTGAAACATTGGCTATTTATGGGTGCAGAAAATCCCCACAGCACATCTCAGCTTCTCGGCATTTGTGAAGTGTCTGATACAGTCTGGAATCCATTATACTTTCTCTATCCATACACCTTATCTTACAAGATCTGCTTGTAGTGGAGGCACAAAGGGAGTTTCTTGTGACTTTGCAGGGATCTAAAAGTGATGGTTCATGAGAAGAATGGCAGGTTTTAAATGGAATATGAATTGTGAAGTACCCTCTAGAAAGAATGAAAGGATATCATGAAAGTTATGTATGGTTTTCTGGCTTAAATTCTTAAATGCTTGTCTTTAACACCATAGATCTGGTAGAGGAATGTTCACCATGGATATCTAAGCTCCTTCTATAAATAAATAAAACTGACTCACTGGGAATAATATTCTATCTGGGAGATTATAAAAATCCACTTTCTACGGAACGTTGCATTTCTTCACAGAGCTGGATAAAGACAGAAAACAGAAAAACGTTACCCATAGTGACTGAAAACTATTATGAGTAAGACTTAAATGGCTGGTGTCCATGGATCAAATAAGGAAGAGCAGTTTCTCTTTCTCTTTTTTTCTGAAATGCTTCTCTAATATGAAGTGGCACTGGATTGTGTGTGTGTGTAAATGCCTATTATTTTTGTGTGTTCATATGTAAATGAGCTTGCCTTCCAGGCCCCCTGGACTGATGAGAACTGTTTGAGTTCCAAGTACAGGAACCTGTAACTGGAAGTAAAGATAAAAAAGTGAATGGGGGCCGCAGAAGGGAAGTCAGAATTTAGAGCTGGAGTGTTTACAATTAAAAAGGGCCCTGTGTTCCCCTTACTGCCTGGAGAAGGCCCAGAGTCCTAGAGGATGAGTACTAGAGTTGGCTGGTGCAAGAACTCTCTCTTTTGGAGCTGATGCCTACTTCTGCCCAGTTTGCTCTGTTGCTTAAAGCTGACATGCTGAGCGGAAGCCCAGAATGGACTGTTGAATTTGGGACTGTGCCCTTGGGAAAGAGGATGAAAGGGTGTGAGGGATTTTTAGGACATGGATGTGGGGCTAGAGAGGAATTTTGAATCTAGAGAACTATAAGATCAGTAGCCTATTATAAATTCTTTTTCAGAAATAATCTGATAACTTTTTTAATATTGGGAAGACTGTCCAAATCCATTTGAAAAATCTCATGTTGCTAATTAGCTAATAGAATCTTTTTTTTTTTTTTTTTTGTATCAGGGCATTTGGGAGATTCATCCCATTGTCAGCCCATTAACATTCGCTTGAGGGCAGAGTCTGAACTTTATCTGACAATGTTGCCAGTGACAGGGGACTCCAGTCTCCCTCTGCTCGTGATTCACGTGCTTAGAGAAGGACGCTCTACGGCCTCTCTGAATCCAAGTCCCAGCTGTCTGGCCATCATGTCTTTGTCATGTGTGCCTTTCAGGCTCGGCAGTGAATCTTCGTTATTCCCCACCCACATCTAATCAGTTTCCAAGCCAGTTCATATCACATTGCCCCTCCAGGCCCTTCCCTCCCTGTCACTATCAGTGTCCGCAGTCCCTCCTGCACAGGTTCACGCACTGGCCTCCCAGCAGGCCTTCATTCCTCCGGTAGCAAACTGTCTGTCACTCCTGTCCGTTCTTTGCCTGCAGAGAGTGTCCAACTCTTTGTGACCCCATGGACTGTAATCCACCAGGCTCCTCTGTCCATGGAATTTCCCAAGCAAGAATACTGGAGTAAGTTGACATTTCCTTCTCCAGGGGATCTTCCTGACCCAGGGATAGAACCCCCATCTTCTGTGTCTCCTGCACTGCAGGCAGATTCTTTACCTGCTGAGCCATCAGAGAAGCCCATTCTTTGCCTGTTGCTATGTTAATATTCTGAAAATAAAATTCGGAACCTCCAACCATCCTGCTCAAAGCTTCCAGTGCCTCCCCAGAGTTTACTAAATGATAGATTCCTTGCTGTCATTCAGCATTCAATCCCTGACATCTACATTCAGAGCACCCTTTACTTTTCCTTCGTAGAACTGGTCATTAAAAAAATGCATGTTTATTTTGTGATTATTTGATGGTCAGTCTTCCCTTTAGACTGGGAAGTGGATGGGAGCAGCAGTCACGCCTGTTCCCATCACTGCACACCCAGCCCCTTTGCCTGTTTGTTGAATAAATGAACCTTTCCAGCCTTACCTCCCACCATTCCTCTTACACACCTATTCTAACCCAACTGGATCGTTTACCCTTTCCTGAATGTGCCACATGCTTTCTCACCTTTGAGCCTCTGTTCATAGTGTTCCATTAATACCAGTTATTGAGGCGAGATAACATGGTTAAAAACCTAGACTAAGATGCTACAGCCTGGGTTCAAATGTCAGCTCTGCCGCTTCCTATTTGTATGATCCTGGGAAGTTTTCTTAGTTTCTGTGAATCTTGGTTTCCCAATTTATAAAATAAGGATTGAGCAGTACCCACCCCATGGTGTTACATGAGAATCAGGTGAGCCTGTACATAGATGCAAGACCTCAGTACGTGTCTGGTATTAGTCACCGTTGTACCACGTGCCAGGCTCTTCAGAGACCTAGCTCGAGTTCCCACAGCAGCCCTGCAGGAAAGGTGCTGGTGATTCTGTTTGAGGGATGAAGAGACGGAGACCAGAAAGGCTTAGTTACCTGTATCTAGTAAGCAGCACAGCACGGTTCTGGCCTCTGTTTACTCAGACCCACATGGCTTTTGCTGCTTCTCCAGTGTGTACATTCTCACATCATTTCCACTGTCAGGAATGGCATCAACCCTGCAAAGCACCTCTCACCTGACATCCAAGGGGGCTTTTCTGGCTCTCTTCCAGTCTGATATCTTCTTCTCCCATGGATGTTGTGTGTCTGGGTTAGTGTTAACAGTGGACTTAGAGATCTAGCTTTGTGAGAACTAGGGTAGCCCTGCCCATGAGACTTAGATTTGAGAGTGCCTTTTTACTGAATTCCTATAGATTTGCTATCTAACCATATCATTTTAGTTTTTCTTTTCTATGATTTAGTTCAAGGAGACCCCAAAAGCCTTTCTCCAGGGCATACCCAGAGATCAGTCATAAAAAGCATTCCCTTCTGGTCCAAATATTTTCCCCTTCAATAAAATGGTCCCTGGCCATCAGTCTTTAGCCTGGGCATGTGGAGTTTGAAGCTCTTCTGTTAATTTTTCTGTTTTGCAATTTTACCATAGAATTATAGACCTATTAAAAGTATAAAAAAAAACTATAAAAGAACTGTATAAAAAAAAGTCCATTTTTATGCCCTCTTCTTCACTTTGGCCTAGGAAGATGTACATGGTGGAGGGAATACATGTTTATTGGGGACTTACTATATACCATACTTGGTTGTGATAATACAGAGAAGGAACCTTGGACCTTATCTTCAAGGGCCTTTAAGAAGCATTTGTTTGGCTCCAGGCACCAAGCGGGGAGCTGAGTGCTTTACTGCCATCACCAGATTCGTTGCCTCTGGGAGGCTGGAGATGCTGGCTGACCGTGTTTATCATCCTGGATCCCCCTTCTCAGGTTTCCACACTCTGCACGTGATCCTTGGCGTCCGCTGTCTGCCTTTGCATAACCTGTTGCATTACATCGATCATGGAGTGTTGCTTCTCACAGAAGCAGCTGTCACAAGGCTCATGAAAGGTAAGGCCTCTGAGTTTGCCTCATCCCAGCCCCAGCACCCCCCAGGCTGGCTTTGTGGGTGTGCGACTGTGTGGTCACTCCAGGCCCTGCCACACTCAGAAGGGCCCACCCACAGTTTAATGCTCTGCCTTCAGTCTACAGCTGAAGATGGGCTCCATGATTCCGCAGCTGGGCCTGCTGAGTACAGTACGTTCCCCGTAACCATCCTTGGGCCAATGTGCCTTAGCCCTTCAAGGGCTTCTCAATCCACACACAACTATTAGACTCCTTTTCTGTACATGAGAGTACTTGAGGATAGGAGACTGAAGGCTTTTTTCTCAAGAAAAATCTCATGAAATGGCTTGCTTTCAGCTGATTAACTCTGTCCTCTCAAAGTAAGACTTGGAATGTAAGGAAAAATGGGAGATACAGTACCTATGGGAATTTGAATTTGAAAAAAGGTCTGTAATATAATAACTATTAAATTATTCAACTGTGGTACTTTATAGATGAGTTTTGTTAATATATATTGAAGTATTTGTCATTCCTCAAGGTGCCTTCTGTTTTAAGTTAGCAAAATTGCTTTGTGACTGGCAGCCTGTTTCAGAACGCTGTTCCATGATTTGTAGCAGCGGCTTCATTAAGAAATCCCTTTTTTATTCATAGAGACACAAACTAATATTTTCACAGCGTTGTTAGACTTGTCTTGGAAAACAAGGTTGGGATGTGTGTTATCAGGATGAAGCACTGAAGTATTAGCTTGCTCAGGTATTAAAACGGAGCTTTCTGTTTTGTTTTGTTTTCTTTTGTTTTATTTTGTTTGCCAATTTCTAACTTTCTTGTAGATCTGGACAATACAGAGAAAAATGAAAAACTAAAATTCAGCATCATCATGCGGCTTCCTCCGGTAACCCTGAAGTATACTTTATTTCCTAAGCCTTGGCATGTACCTTCTTTAATTTTTTCTTGCAAGAAGAGCATATGCTTGCTTTTGGGTTGAAGTCAATTGAATTTTTCACGCTTCAGCCTTTTCCAAGAAATCCCATCCGTCCCCACCCCTCTGTCTGCTGCCCCCGCTGGGCCTACCAAGTACTTGCCCCTCTGGCTGTGTGTGTGCTTCTTGGCACAGACCACCTAGAATGTTTAACCATTTTCTCCTCTTAGGAAACCACAGTAATATTTCCATCTGTGAGTCTGAGGGGAGGCAGAGGGGAAACACATGCTTTTGGCATTTAAACTGATAAATTTAAATACAGGTGAGGTCAGAAGGTTCTGGCAGGAAAACATTCCCGGGTTGAAGGAAAGATGAAAAACGTGAGCGAAAGGGTTAAACAGGCACTGCTTGTTTTTGTGGAGGATATTAGCTCTCTGAGTCAGAAATGCTGTGAAATTAAGAAATCCCACTGCAAGGTCTTCAGAGCCTCCAACTCTGTGGACTTCCTGGCCCCGAGAGCCTTGGCCAGCTCTGTGCTGTGTACATACCTTGAAGACTCATATCTCTAGCATGATCCTCCCACCAAGGGGTGTCTGATGCCTTTCGGGACCTAGTCATCTTGCTTTGTAACGTCTTCTCACCTTCACAGGCTTACCGAAGCAAAGGCAAGAATAGAAAACAAAGCATATTTTCCATGGCTAGATCTCTCTGGGGAGTATCTCTGAACATTTAGTTTGGTTTCTGAACATGTTTTTCTTTTCCCCTTATACTCTTTGGGAATTGAAATTTTTGAGCAAGACATTTTCAGAGTACATGCCTACAACCTTTAACTTCATATTAAAATATCACTTAGGGTTGGCATGCACATACTCAGTTTTGAAGAGTAACAGATGAACTCCATTTCAAAAACAAAAGATTTTGGCAACATCAGTGCACAAATTGCTTTCCACAGAGTTGCATTTAAGGGAATATTTATTCAAAATTCAGAAGCATACCTCATAGGAAATGGCCTTTCTCCAAGGTCATTAACTATAAAGATGACATCTTTTAGACTAACTAGCTGGAATACAGCTTGTAAAATTATGAATAGATATAAGATAAATTTACTTATTGCTGTGAGCTATAGGTGCCTCTCTCTATTTTTCCGTATTTTTAATTACTGACTTAAATTTTTTTAGTGTGGAAGGTACAGAAATTCCTACATACCCCTGTCCCTGCACATGCATGACCTCCCCCATTATCAACAGCCCCCACCATAATGGTCCATCTTCTACAATGGATGAACCCACACTGACACACCAGAATCATCAAAGTCCATGGATCACATCAGGGTTCGTGCTTGGTGTTGGTCATTCTGTGAGTTTGGACAAATGTATAAGGAGATATCTCTCATTGTTAGTATATACAGAGTATTTTTACTGCCCTAAAAATCCTCCTCTACATATTTTTTTAATTTGCAAAAATAGCTTACAGGTCAGAAGATCTGTCGACTTTGGGATCATCCTGTTAGTTCTAATATAATTTCACGGAACCATGTAAAGCGACTGCTTCAGAACTACAACAAGCAGGTGAGTCTGTGTGGAGCGGAGCCCTGCTATATGTTGTTTTGGAGCCTCTTGGTCCATTTGATGAATGGCCTGTCTTGGTGCTGAAGTATGGACAGCAATTTATAGTTCTTACCACTTTAAGTTCGTGCTTTTTCGGAGAATCAACTGACTTCACAGCTGTTTCCCTTTTAGCCCTGGAGTTCTGTCATGGACAAGTCGTCATTCAGTGTAGAGTTTCTGCCTCTGAACTACTTCATTCACATCCTGACAGACATCGAGTCCTCCAATCCAGGTTAAGTCACTCCTCTATTTCTCAGAATTTGCCTGTTTTTCCTTGGTACATCCATCAGCCTCTATTTACTCCTGTGTACCCTTTTCTTACCAAAATGTCCCTTGCTGGTAAGTAGGATCTTATTGCATTTGGTTTTAATTAGCAATATACAGTTTACTACCTAAATTACCATAACCACCTTTCAGGTTTAAAAAAAAATTAAGTTATAACCCATTTGGTTGGTGTGAATGGCCTTTCTTGGTGCTGAAGATGAATAAATTTTAACAACACATTCTCAGAATAATACATTTTACTAGGATATAAAATAACTATGATTTCAGTGAGTTGTAGGCACCATATTATAAACGTTCTATGACCTCATAGTAACTCTTTTCTCTGGTTTTCCTTTCAGCTCTGTATGCTTTTGAAGGACATGACAATGTGGATGCAAAATTTGTAGAGGAAGCAGCTCTGAAACACACCGCGATGCTTTTAGGATTATAAAGAGAAAATACAGTTATACCTGCTTCCAATATCTTAATCTTGCTTATGAGCTCCATTCTCATTGAGAATTCTTTAGCAATATTTTAAATTGGTAACCAAAGTCAGAGTACCTTGTTGAGCCATCTGAAGGTCAGTTTAATACTTTGTTCAGCTAGAAGTCAAGTGTAGAGAAATGACAACCTGTCCAAGGAGGCATGCAATGGTGTAAATTCTTCCAAGTGACTGATCTTGCTAGTACTCTCATTGGCCAAAAGTTAGCTTCTGTTATACTCTGAAATAAAATATGCTTCAAAAGTGTAGGAACAGTGCTTAGAAAAACAAAAATTAGACGTGTCATTGAGTATGTGACAAGCAGAAAAATTAAAAGTTGCAGAAAAACTCTATTGGAAGGAGGATACTATTTTAAAATACTAAATTTAAACAAAGTGAGATCTATTAATTCCAGTACAGAATAATTTGTAGAATACAACAGTTTGAACATACATAGAGTAGGATTTGTCTTTGTGAAGGTTCAGATGAAACTGTATTTAATATTATAAAGTGTTTTTTATATTTATAAAAGTTTGATTTAGCAATACCTCATCATTTAAAAAAAAACACTGAAAGTTTTAGCCTGACTCCTTTGTTCTTTGAACTTTGCCTTTTCATTCCTGTCAAGAATCATGAGTCCATGAACATGTTCCCCGAACCCCATGAAGCCTAATGAGTTCTCCCATTTGTCTTTTTTCCCCTTTCTCTTCTACAGTGACATTCCAACCATAATATAGTTGCTTCCTGTAAAAAGCCCATGACCCTTTACTTTTGTCTCTTTACGCTGTTTCCATCAGTGAACTTGTAACGTTTTAATGATTACAAACATCACTAGCTGGTGTAATAATTCAGCTTTTTAAAAATCATCACTGTATTCTAAAAATTATCCTTTCCTACACAATTTCCCGTTTTGGTTAAATCTTTCATGGTCACTGAGGTCAAAATCTTGGAGCCATATCAGCAAGGCGGTGCTGATTTTTCCTCCTGATAAGGTCACTATTTTTCATTCCCTACGCTTTCCTTTTCTCACCAGGGTTGTTTCTGTTGCTTTCTGAAGTCTAATTCATCTGACGCATATTTGAGATAAACACTAGTTTGATCCTATCACCACTTTCCTCATAATCCTTCAAGCACTTGGCATTTATTACAGGATAAATTCCAAACTCCTTGACATTCAAGTCTCCGATATCCTGCCTCATACACTTCCCTAGTACTAGTGTTCCCTTCGTACCACACTGGCTCACTGGGCCTGGAGCACGACTTTTGTCTTCTTACTTCCAAGTCTTCCTCAGGTTATTTCCCCCACCTGGAATTCCCCTCCACTTATTAAAATCTTATTTATGCTTAAGGGCCAGATAAAAAGTTGCATCTGAGTGATCGATCCCTGGCCACTCCAATGCACAGTGGTATCTCACTCTCCAGACCTGTAGCATTGTTGTAATATTTAAGCATTCAAACCTTTCTGATTTTTAAAAATTATTTTCCCTTTCAATATTGTTAAACCTCTAATGTGTTTGTTTTTTGAACCCTTAATTACTGTGTTTAAGTATGCAGTATTTTCCGGCATTAACCACAGCTTATACAGCATCACTTATAGGCACTCCCAAGGAATTGCTTTTTAATGATTTCACAAAGCAGTCAGGTAGGTTCAGGACTCCTAGACTGAGGAGGAGATTCAGTCTGTCTGTAAATCCAGTCTATCAGGTGGGGGCTTGGCACAGATTTTGTTTGGTTTAGAAAAACAAACGAATGTGATATTTTCACTCTCAGAGTAGAGAAATTAAATTTGTAACTGATATCAATATGAAATGACAGTAGTTTGAGCATATTAATGAGTGGAAGAACCACAGGCTTCAAATCTACTTGTGTATTTTTATATGAGAAAGTAAACAGAATCATGAAAGTATATTTGGGTGCAATACAATATAGAGTAATGAAATAAGTGAAACTGACCTCATTTTCAGCAGAGTTATAAATATTTTCATTGAAATTTTGAAAGATCTGGCATCAAAAGAAAGTAATCACTAGCATATTTGCCTATAATATTGTGGAAAATCTAGTTTTAAGAAAGGAAAAATAGGGCATGAATGTTTTGCACAAAAGGATTCTTTATTTGTAAACAGAATCATTTATAATGTCACTTTAAAAAAGTCAAGGTCCCTTACTGCTTTTCAGTTTAGATTTACCAACATCAACTTCCAGTATAGCTATTTACTTACCAAAATGAGTTATGCCCCTGTGATACTTGGGATATTTTTCTTTTAAACCATTTTTTCATTCTCTTTAAAGTGAGTATATTGAGCAGGATCTCCTTTTCTTTCTGTAATAAAGACCACTGCCAATTTCTGTACTTTGTTGAAAAGGTGTTTATTTTTATCGCATTTGTATAGCACTCAGACTACTATATATTTCTGAAATGTAATCAAGAGATGGAGTGAAAAAGAAAAATCGATGGGTGTGAAAGGAAGTATATGTTGTTGTCTGTTGGGTAATTGTGGATACTGTGTTTGTTTGTAATTTAGGGGTGTTTGCTGACATTTTCCAGCTGTGGATGTGAAAAAGCCTGGTTGAAGTATCTCCTTCAGAAGCCTGGGTTGGTTCACATGTTCAGATTTCAATCGGCTTTATAACAGGTTTCCTTATGTGTCTTATGTTGGCCCCAGGTTCACTGGGTTTGAAAGGAGCCAGAGCGCCATATGGTTTTGGCAGAGGAAGAGTGGCCTCTGCCTCTGGGATGTAGGCATTTGGACGCTGTTCTGCAGTCGTGTAAACACCATTGGGCAGCTGGCGAGTTTCAGCTCCCAAGAACTCCTGCAAAGAATGATTTATCCTTTTCAGTTTTTGAAAACAGTGGTTAAATCACTTTATCCCCAGGGCCCATCAGACACAGCTGGGTCTGAGCACCCGTTGGCTATGCTGGCCAACATTCTAAGGGACAAAAGGGTGTGAGGGTAGAGTCACCAAACACACCCACCCCCACACACATTTCCTCTCACTAGAATGACCCATGTTGCTCAAGCATCACTCTGTTCCTGGGGTTTAGGGTTTACCATAAACTGGTTGATAGGGCCTAAAGTCACCACATTCCAAACTCAGTATCTTACATTAAGCACTAGTTATTTCCATGTCTGTGACAAAGGCAGGATAATCTTTTTCCCTTGGTAGGTCACTGGTGAGCAAATGGTACAAAGGAAGAGATAAGGAGTAAAAGAGAATTAGAGGAAAGTAGTCAGCAGCTTGCTTTGAGCCTCAAGATTCTGCCTGTGTTTCTGGAAAACAGGAATCTCTTATAGCATTAAAAAGAACTTAGGGGAAAAAATGGAGACAGGTAAATGACAGCTGGGACACCACAGGTAAAAATCTGAATGCCTTCAAAAATACAATCCTAGGCAGTGCGTGTGAGAATGATAAGTCAGACCCTATTTTCAAGAATTCTTAGTATGTGTTTGGAGTATATTTTTTCTTGGCTTAGAGAGTGAATAGTGATCTTCTGGGGATGTCTGCCCCATAGTCAAGAGTAAGTTGTAGGTCTCTTTTGAAAGAGATGCCTAATTCCACTCTAAGATTATTGAAAAATCATGGGAGTAGGAAAAGAACTGGACACAAAGCCCCTAGGTGGGGCCAGTGATAGAGTTAGGTCCTTGGTGGGAGAAGGGTGGCACTGGAGTCATCACTTCTGCACCAAATGCAGAGTCTTCAGAAGCCTGTGATGAGCATATGCTTGAGGCCTTACAATATGCTGTGGTGGCCACAGCAGATGGACATCGAAGAGCAAGGTATGGTCTGAGCAGGGCTGCAAAGACAGAGACTGGAGACCTAAGATAGAACCAGTGCCAGCGTGGTCATTGCCGTGCTAGCGGGAGGCCCTGGCGTGGGACTTGGTGCTTGCCAAATGCTCTCCAGGGAATATTCTGACCCTTGGCACTGTTGTATTTGACTACATACATAATAGCTTAAAAAAGGCAAAACTTCTCTCTAATCAGTTGTTAGGACTCCGTGTGCTGTGGAGTAGAAAAATTTCATGTATTTCGGGAGGATTGACAACCCCTGAAACAGCCCTTCCTGGCACACTTCATAAATGCAATGTAGAAAATAAAGAAGCCACAGCTTACCCGAGACTTTTCAGCGATGGCCAAGGCATACATTTCTTCATCTCGAAGTACTTTCAGCCATTCTCTCTCAATCTCTTTATTGAGGGGAAGACCCTTTTCCATCCTGGAATTGCAAGTGAAGATGAACTCTTCCTTCTCCTTGACTTCCTTTTGGAGTTCAATGGCCATAGCTTGTTTCATGGACAGCTCGGCAACAAGAGCCATCATTTTTTCAGTAGCATCTTTGATCTTTTTCTGGTAGCCATTCATCTAGGATTGAAAAGCCCAAGGCTTAGCCTATGTATACACTCCATGCAGACAGGCTACTGGCTGGCTGTGATAGTGGGTGGCATTCTTGCCTGAAGAAGGGAGAGGTTAAGTGGGAATTCACAGAGACTAAGGACTGGAGGAGACCTCAGAGATTCAGCGCAACACTCTGGCTGTGAAATAAGGACAGGAGGAAGGAAAAGAAAGAGATCTGTTCATCTAGGCAATGGATTTCCAGGTGGGTAGAATTGAGGGGAATCGTTTAGTGTCTCCATATTTAAGAGGTGGTAAGAACAAGGGAAAGGATATTCTTGATGTCTTTAAGTTTTGACCTGATTTTGCCTTCTTGCTAGTTTGCTACTTATCCAGGGGGGAGAATCTGATAGAATGGAACTGTATTAGTTACAGTGTATTAACACTGGCTTAAATAAGATAATCAGCATCTGTGATGATTTTTAACAGAAGCTATTAAACATGTGTGTTTTATTGATCATAGTTCCAAGGATGCAACATTATGAGGTCATAAGCAAGCATGAGCTGAACTGGACCATCTGGACAGTAATTTGATGAAATGTAATATTCCTAGTTGTGTGTGTTTACATGCATGTACTTACCTTTTCATATAAGCTATTTATCATTGAATTAAAGAATCAAAGAATTAAAAGATTAGACTAAGTGGAAATTTTGATTTTAAAGGACAGAAAAGAAGTAAAAGTTGGAATTGGTTCCTTTAAGCTTTCTGGCCCACTGCATGGCCTTTCAATGTGGCCTTAGCCCTGGTGGGGCAGTAAGAGATGACTCCTCCCACCTGCCAACACTCACTGTTGTATTACTTTGCCTTAGTATTTCTTCATTTCCTTTCACTACTGACATCATAGTATAAATGTATTTGGGTATGGCCTGTCATCCCACAGGAATGTATTCTTCATGGGGACAAGGTCTATTTGTTTTACTCATAATGTTCCCAGTGCTTAGAATATAGGAGGCAAAATTAAAAACTGAATGTTTGTTGAATGAAGGAATGAATACGTTCTTAGTCTAATTGCTCAGTCCTTTGAACCAAGGTAAACTGAGACACAAATATGAGCTTCCAAAAACTACACCCTACCTCAAAACACTTTCTTCCCTAGAGTATATACTGGTCTATCTGTACATTTGCTTACAGAAACGTTGCTGCTGGTGATTTAGCTTTCCTCTGAAAATATAATGACCAATTATTATGTGCAAACTTTGTCTCTTTAATGGAATAGGGAATATAATTTTATTTTGGTTGCACTGGATCTTCGTTGCTGCATGCAGGCGTTCTCTAGTTGCAACGAGCGGGGGCTACTCTCTAGTTGTGTTCCATGGGCTTCTCATTGTGGTAGTTTCTCTGTTGTGGAACAAGGGCAAGCAGGCTTCAGTAGTTGTGGCACACAGGCTTAGCTGCCCCATGGAATGTAGAATCTTCCCAGACCAGAGACTGAACCCATGTCCCCTACAGTGGCAGGCAGATTCTTAACCACTGGACCATCAGGGAAGTCTGGGAATATAAATTTTTATAACTCTTCTATGCTGTACTAATTTTTAGGAAGCATAATTTGAATAAAAATGATAGGCATTCAAAGCTTCAATGATGAGTCATTATCTCTTTTAAATGTCATTAATTAATCCGCCATTGCACACTTGAATGTATGTATAAGTAACCAGCCTTTCTTCTCCTCTACAAAAAAATAAAACAACCATGGTGTTATTCTGGGTTCTCTAAGTCTTTGCTGACATTTCACACTTTCTGTTCATTTGGGAAACTTGAAGATGAGCCATAAGCTCTCCAGGAGAGATGAGAGATGAGCTATGCAACCTTGCTGAGCACCTTCAAGGGGCCAGACATTTCTGCTTCACTATGTGATGCTTGCCGCCATGTTAGCTGATATCACACCCATTTCACAGATCAGTAAACTGAGTTTTAAGATTGTGTATACTTCTCAAGATCACTTGCTAGTGTTGATAAATCACAGATCTGGGATCTGAATGTCTTGTCTTCCAACTCTGCCTACTATGAAGAGGTTATTTTAAATGGAAGAGGATGAAAGCCAGGTAGAGAGCATGGAAGGTGGAGAAAGGAAAGGGGAAATAAATCATGAGGACAGGACTCAATTCTGTTGGAACCTTCCTGGCCACGTGTATGGTCTCGACAGCTCCTATTTGTGTTACTCTGGCTTTCCAGTTGACTACCGGAGAGACTGCCATCAGCTTTGACAAGCCAGCCCTCAGCAAAACCAACTTCCCCCACAGAAAGGGAAATTCATTTTCCAAAAGAAAGGAAGGCAACATTTAAAGAAACTCCAGATATGCTAATTTAGGCTAAGTTTATGAGCTTAAAAAAGTTTCTTAAGGTTTCTTATTTTATGAGGCAAAGCTGAGATTTGCACAAGTGCTGCAGTCCATTAGTGGAAATGATTAGAGCGGAAGAGGAAAAACCAAATAAAAGTGGCCAAGAAGGCTTCAGATTTACAATAGTTGAGTGTGCCAGAACTGTTTCTCAAACAAAACCGTCAACTTATTCAATAAATGTTTTTCTAGAGGTTAGTACATGCGAGGCATCTGGAAAACTAAGAGTAAGAAAGAACCACTGCCCTCAGGAGCCACAGTGGGAGGCATAGCGTCACTGTTATCCGTGGCATCTTCTTAACCGTTTCCTCCCTTTTGCAGTGTGTGGACATTGGGCCCTTTCCCCTTTTGCACACAGCAGCTCGAGTGACTGTTGCTGACTGAATAAAACCCTGAGCTGTCACAGAAGGATTCTCCAAGGCGCCAGGGAGGCCAGGCAGGCAGCAGACCCTCTGACTCCAGACAGTGCAAAGTCCTGTTGCATCCTAATCGCCAGCCTCGCTCCTCTTGGTATAGCTTCCAGAGTCTCTGCCTGACCCCTAAGCTTTGGATCAGAAGCCCTGGTATATTAAGCTTAGGGAATTAGGAAGCTCAGTGTTACTGGCCTTTCTTCACTAGTGGGGCCTGGTGGCAGCTCCACCCTGTGGTGTTGTGTGATTGCTATTCTCTTTAATGGTTCCCTTCCATTCTGGGGGGCTTCCCTGGTGGCTAAGTGGTAAAGAATCTGCCTACCAATATAGGAGACGTAGGTTGGTCCCTGGGTCAGGAAAATTCCCCTGGAGAAGGAAATGGCAACCTACTCCAGTATTCTTGCCTGGGAAATCCCATGGACAGAGGAGCTTAGCAGGCTACAATCCATGGGGTTGCAAAAGAGTCAGACACGACTTAGAGACTAAACAACAACACTATTGCTGGGATCTGGCTGCTTCTAGATTTAGGCAATTCCCATGCAAACTGCTGGATAAGTGAGCCCCTCCCTTCACAAGGAAGTAGAAAGGATTTAACATGGCGCATGAAATATGAAGATAATGATGGTCATTTTTGAGTACGTACTCTGTTAAGTGAAATTTGTGTACTGTCATTGAAAGGCTTAGAACTTCCCATTATAATGAGAATTCATTCAGGGAAACAAGACTGAAACTTACCTTGGGCAATTCTCTTAAGAGTCATCTTTACAGTATAAATTTTAATTCTTTGTATTTCTCTAGTTATACAGCCTAACCTCTCCAGGACTTTTCTCAGCAAATGAAGCCACCTATGGAAAGTGGAGGGTGATAGAGGAGGAAGGGCAGAAGAGAGAGGGCAGGGACTTGGGCAGACCTTCTTGGCTAAGAGTAGTGTGTCCTGCTTGCAGGCCTGCGTCTTGCTGTAGAGCCTGTCTGTGAGCCGGGAGATCTGTTCATAGATGAAATCCTTCTCCAGCAACTTCTCCTCCTTCTTAGCCAGCTGTAGTTCCAGCTACAGTTAAAAAGAATTTCAAAGGGAGAAAAAAAGTCATGCAAGTCAAAGTCTTTCCTAATTAGAGTACTATTCCCCCTTTTCCCCAGTGAAAACCCCTTGCCTTCATAACTCCAGAAGGTCTTTAGAGCTGGACGAAGCCCGGACTTACCCTCTCCAACCTCCTCCATCCCCTCCCCTCACATGCGCTATGGAGTTCTTTCTCCCCATGGCGAACAATGGACCTCTCGGCTCCATCTAGCTCCCATATTGTCATTCCTCTGATATGCTCCCATCAGGAAGACTAATTCATTTAAGATGCCAGAACTGCTCCCATGGGCTGTGAGACAGAGATGGGTATCTTGAAAGCACTCACATTTTGCTTCTTTTGGCAACAGCTAAAGTCAAGCTTAGATTTTGTTACTAAATTACAATGAAAGGACTATATTAGTGACTAGAATCATGAGGGATTAATCTGCATAACATGAGACGGTACCACAGATATCTGTGACGCTGATCAACAAGAGGACAACAGATGCTATTTTAAGAGAAGACATTTACCGCATCCATTTTTTTGATCATTTCTTCCTCAGTCATATCTTTCCCTGGAAGTAAGCGTGTTCTGTTCTCACCCTCAGGGTTTATAAACTTTTTCTCCAGGTCTTTTATTTTGTCTGTACACTGTGAAAACTATTAAACAAGAAAGAAACATTAACTTTGCTCAGTAAATCTTAAAGTCACATAGCCCAGGGTCTTTAGGGTCCCTCCAGGCAAAGTTGGAAGGGAATTCTTAACCCTTCAGCTGGGACTCGGGGTGAGACAGTATTTCTTCTCACTCATGGTACCAGGAGGAAGATGCCTGTTGATTCTATTAATACAAAGCAAAGTGGTGATTTCTAGGGCACCAAAAAAAAAAAAGACTTTATAACCAGTCCTTTTATTACTTCCCATTTGTGTTATATTCATGGGATGCCGTGTAGCTGTAGAGCTCTGACTATACATGCTTGATCTCTTTATCGCATACTGTTACAGGGGCCAAGGTAGACTGCACACAGGGTACTCAACACACGAGCCTCCAGTTTAAATCCCTTGCTGGCAATAGGCTTAATGGCCTACCAGAGAAGAGTGGAGTTCTTATTACTAGGTGAAAACAGTGTACAGTCTGTGAGGAATAGCCTGAACTATCTGTATTTTTTTTGGTAAACACCCAATAGGTTGTTTCATATATCAACTATATTTGTTGACCCTGAGACTTTGGAGGTAGATGAAGAAATACAGAAACTCCCAAGTAGGAGTGGCAGCTAGACCTAGCTGTTTTATAGGTAGAGATGTTGAACACAGTGAAATCCAAGAGTCATCACTTTTAGCTTTTCTACTGAAAATCTGTCAGGCAAATCATTTATCTTCTCTAAACCTTAGTTTCCTCAACTGTCAAATGGGAAAATAAATCCCAAACTCATGGGATTGATCCATTAAAAGAGATAATACATTTAGAGTACTTAACATATCCAAGAGTGATACAGGTAGAATTTAAAATTTTAAATTTATTCTCGTCCTCCCAACAAAAAAGAATTTCAAATGGTGACATGAATATTTTTTTCTCTCTCCACACTTCCTAATTGCCCTTAATATGGAGTCAAAGTATCCTTGTATGTGTAACTAAGCATTTGTTGTATTTGTTATTAATAATATTTAATGTCTCCATGGTTAATTAGGGAATTAAATAGGAAAAAAATATGGTACTTGCTTATCAAAGTGGTACCTTGATTGATCTTATTTTCCCATGGGCTTGAAGAAAACCTGTTTCCTTTTTCTATATAAAATGGTGTTCTTATGTCCTTAAATAGTTCACATGACTTCTGAGAAGCCTAAAAAGAGGCTATCATTGTAAGTAAAATATTGCAGGAAAATGTGACTCATGATAATCCTTGGATTAGACTGTTGGACAATTAAGAACTGTTGCAAGAAACCAAAAAATTCAAACCTTAAGAGAATTCTGAAAATGATACAAAAAAGAGGAAGATTGGGGGAAGAAAAAAAAAAAGCACAAAACACTGTCACTGTAACAAACAACAGGACGTGACAGGGATCTGGCACTACACGGCAGGGGCTTGCCTGAAGTTCAAAATTTCACATCATATCCTTCAAAGCACAAAGTGATTCGTGCTCAGTATACAATTAAATAATTAGATGCAGTCTGAAGACTAATGGGAAACTTTCTATTCAGCTGTTCTTTGGCTTAGAACTAAGATGGCCCCTGGGAGGGGGCAATCCGGAATGGTGAGGCTGTGGAAGGGAGATGGTGGAGGATGAAGGAAGGATGGAAAGACAAGGCTGTGAAATGGAGCTAGGCTGGGGTGCTGCATGGGCCAATACACCTGGGGGACTGTTCCCAGAGGTGAGGTGGTCCTAAGAACTCTACTTGTCTGATACTTAATTTGAATTCCTTTGCATTTCTTTAACGTATCCTCTTACACTGGTGTCCCAGTTCTTCAGTAAAGTCAGTTTACAGACACAGACCTCACAGAATGGCCTTGTGTCAGTGCAGGCGGAAAGAGGAGTGTGACACAGAAGTGCACCAGACACCATGTTTGCGATCTGAGGAGGGGATCCCCCAAATGAGCCACAGATTGGAAGCAGGAGTCAGTTTGTGGGAGACCTGGGGGAGGCCTGGGGGCTCTGACTCAGGGCTGCACTTATTGAAGAAGTGAACTGGAGAACACAAAGCTAAAGAAACTCTGGAATCCAAACCTTAGTGTATTTGTGCAAAATGAAAGATCCTTTTGTCTGTATAGCATATTACATATTCAAATGCCATGAAATAGTACACGCATCATCCAGTTTCATAAAGTCCTATAAATTGCCAAGACATGATTAAAAAAAAAAAAAAGACCCAGAACTGTGTCTATAGCGTGAACTGATAAAATCATTTGCCTGTATACCTAGAAAAAGACCAGAAGGCTCTCATCTAAATTTTTCATAAGTTTAATAGTAATTATATCTTAGGGATGTAATTTTTTCTTTAACTTTTTAACATGTTTTACAAAACTTCGTAAGTGGAACTTGTCTTAGTTTTATAATAAAAAAATCTGAAAGCAAACAGGACTTTATAGAAAACAGGTTAAAATGTGTTCCTGCTACATTGAATCAATGGGAAAAATTTAGCCTCAAATGTTTTAGTTTTTTTTTTCTTCTATTTTCACTAAGAAAAAAAGTGTAATTATTACATAAGAAGAAAACAGCTTTATATTAATGGTTTTATTTATTGGCTATTTTGTGTTTAAATGCTATGACTTTATTCCACTTTAAAAAAACCACATCAAAGGCCAAGTTATTAAATTAGAGGGAAATTACAGGTGTTAACAAGGAGTTATGATTATCAATGTATAAGAAACAAAAATCTTGGCTCTAGAGAACAAGAGCATCAAAAATAAGAGAGCTAGATGGTCTGCAAGATCTTCCAGCAGGCATCAAAAACCTAATTATGTGGGTGGTGGTGGAAGCCTGTCATCTTCCCGGGTGGTGAAGTGGTAAAATATCCACCTGCCAATGCAGAAGATGTGGGGTTCAATCCCTGGGTCAGGAAGATGCCCTGGAGAAGGAAATGGCAACCCACTCCAGTATTCTTGCCTGGGAAATCTTGTGGACAGAGGAGCCTGGTGGGCTACTGTCATGGGGTCAGCTACAGTCTAACATGACTAAGCACACACAGCGAGAGCCAGCTCTGAAGAAGCTGAGCTAGAGTTGAGATTTGTGAGAGTCTAAATTCCAAGAAAGGCAGAAAGTGATTCACCAGGGATTGAAAGACAGTCTATAGTTCAGATGTCTGAAGCACAGATTGTACCCTGACATTTAACTCATGAGTTCTCCTAGGTACCAGGAGTAGCATGCCTTGATTTACAAGAAAGAACTTATATGACATACAAACAAAGGAGGAAAAAAAAAAAAGGCAAATGGTCCCAGAAATTTTGTCATGAATATATTTCCCACCTGAATCTGGAGCACTGCCAAGTCAGCATCCAAAGCACTCTTGACTGGCAGTAATTTCCGGGTCACGTGAATCTGTCTTTGCTTTTCAGCAATCTTGAGTTTCAGGAATCGGATCTTTTCCTCCAGGACATGAAGTTCAATTTCTCCATTTAGCTTCATCTTCTCTTGGATATTTATTTTTTCATAAAAAATGCACACTTCCTCTTCCCGCTCTATCAGCTGAACACCACTACGGTCAAATTGAAAGGCAGAGGCTGAGAGGATTTTGAGGCCACTGTTTTACTAGTCATTGTGGTCCCCTCTGGATTTGGGTGCAAAATAACACATCAACATTGCATAATTCCAGAAGACAACAGATACTCACTGTTGGCTTTCTAGTTAAACTCTTACATTTTGAATTTTTCTGGGCATGAGACAGAGAGGGTTGTTTAGCATCTGGACTCTGAGCTAACTGTGTTGTTGGCTGGCCTTAGTATATCTGCAAGTCCCAAAGGTTTTCCCTGGGTAGGAAAGAATGTCACTCCCCACACATGAACAACGTGATCCCAGAGTCTGATTTTCTGCAGACCCTTTTCATGGGCCAGACTCGCCAGCCAAGATCTGGCCAGAGGTGCCCAGGCAGGCGGCCAGGGAACGTGTTTCTTGCAGCTCTTCTGCTCTCTCTAACACGCCAGACCCATTAGGCTCTTTCACAGTTAAATATTTCTGATGCACGCTTCCCCATAAGCAAAATCCTGCCTTTTGAAATCATGCCAGGGGAAAGACCCCTCCTGAGGAGACTATGGGGAAAAAACAAAGTAAGAATTTTCTAATTCCAGCCTCACAGAACTGACCAGGGTCTGGGAACACACTGCCTACATGCTTTGATTTGTGCCAGGAGCCACATGAGAGGACTTTGTTTTCCCAGAGAGAACACCTGCCAGGCCTTTGAAAAAATTGTGTTTGTCAGGACCCTGAAGTTCTCCCCTGACACTGTCTGCATCTATTATCCCAGAATTATCCCATCTATTATCCCAAAGCAATCTTTCATTGCCTTTTCTTTCTCTCGCCTCCCTCAAGACATGTGTGAACAGGGTTATATTTGGTTACTCTTAGCTCTGTTTTTTTTCTCACTTGCTGTTCACTGGGTCATCTCCTGAGCTTCTTTGATCTCTTGACATCAGAAGCCAGGTGCGATGCTTTATCACCTTTTTTACTTTCAGGGCCCAGCACTTACACAGAACACAGCCTTACACAGAACTGCACACAAGCAAGGTTTGATGAAAAAAAAAAACGTAATGCCTGACATAATTACTACAAGGTTCTATAGTCTCAAATGCCAGATTTCTTAGAGCACAAGAAACTTGGGAAAACTGTTAAGTAGTAATTGATTAATATTATTATAGCTGGGAGAAATAATACTTCAAGGGTAACACCTTTTGAAGGTGATACTTACTTGCTGAGAAAATGTACTGGGTGAATCATTTAATAAATCTGTCCCCAAAGTGAATACAAGATCCAAAGATGACTTATTTATATCAATTATTCTGAAATAATTTCATAGTATCCTAAATGGTAGCCTGAGAAAGGACTGTGATCTTTAAGCGAGCAGCTTCCCAAACCCTTCTCTTGCCTGTCTCTCTTATGAGGACAAAGTGTCTTATTGTCAAGGAAAGCATACAGCCCCCCTCCCTGCCCTGCAGAGGCTAATGACATCTAAGTGTCAAAGGTCCCTCACTGTTCACTGTCAAGTCTAGATAGAAAAATGGGCAACACTTCTAAATCAGGTCTCTGGGTTCTTTACTCTCACATCAGGTTCCTGGTTTTCACCTTTCATTTCGACGCTGAACAGCTCTTTCATATTTCTTCCGAAGCTGTACCATCTCCTCTTCAATCATTGTGATCATGTTGGCAAGTCTGTCGATGTTATTTAACTGGGCTTCTTTCTTCTCTTTCATTTCTTGAAGTTTTGCTATGATTTTGCACACATCGTTCTGCATGCTTTCTCTGATGGTAATGTTGTTGGCATGCTTCAGCATAGAATTTTGTAGCTTTCTTTTAAAAATAATGGGAAAATGGGTATGATTATAACTTCCTTTAGTTTCTTTAAAAACAATGAAGACTTCAGAAACATAAACTATCAAAGTAGCTCTTGCCTTAGTATATTTCTTGAAATGACAGTAGTAATAGTAATGATGATGTTCATCATGTCATACTCTTTAGGGATTTCTGTAATTTTCCAAGTCTCCAACTTCCTCTAATCTGGATTAGGACATCTTTCCTTTGTGCCCCAAGAATCTGCTGCTCCCCTTTATCAAAGCAAGAGACTACAGTGATTCATTTACTGCTCACTTGTCACCAGGGGACTCTGCTGTCTTGAGGGTGCAGGTGGTTATATCTGACAATGTCCACTGGACCTAACGTAGTGCTTGACTTAATATGGCATCAGAAACAATGCCGAATGAAAGCATGGCCTCTGTAAATGACATTTGCTTTCATGTACGATGAGAACCTGATGAGGATGTTAGCTCTGCCTTTTTATACCAGTCCCCTCTCAGCTCTACGCCCATCTCCCTTCCACTACCCCCCACACAAGAGCCTAGTTTGTAATATCTTTAGATAAGAAAACCGGGCAATAGTGGCCACCAGAAAAAGTTCAAGTTGTATAGATTCTATGGATTAGGGACTAAATACAGGTGGGAGAGTCCACCAGATCTTGTCACATGGTAAATAATAAAGTTTAAAAAACAACCATTGGATTAATTCATTTAATAACAAAAAGTCCTATATAAAGGACTATCTATGGATTAAAAAAAGTGGGCCGAGAGAGCTAGGATTGCTTGCCCAAGGTCACACAACTAGTAAGTGGCAGGACTGGGATTTGAGTCTAGAAAAGTCACCTCTCTTAACAGCTCTGCTATACTGCCTCCCACAAGTACATTAGGTGCTTCAGGACTACAGTCTTGCGATGCTGGTTAATTAACATTTGATTGTCTTCTAACTTTAAATGTGGGTTGTCAAATTTGTGCTTTTATTTCTAGATGAATAAATGAAAATAAAAAGAATAGTTACAGATTTAGTTTTCCCCTCACTTAAAAAATATACAGCTCCCAAGTAGAAGCATAAGGAATCACATTCAAATGCTTAGCTTGTCAGCTCTAAAGCAAGGTATCTGACAAGGGCTTTTCTAGCTTTGTAGAACACTTGTTTTCCACTTCATCATCCCTAGGGTATTTTATCATTCAGTGACTCAGAAGAGAAACTTTTGAAAGGACAGTAGTTACTGTAAGACTTACCTTTCTTGAGTAACTGCACTGTTTCTTAAAATCTCCAGTTCATTTAATGACATTTTATGCCTTTCTTTTATTTCATTGACTTTCTGGTGAGCTTTGTGAAGTAAGTTAATAAATTTGTTTCTTTCATTTCGAATAGTGTCATACAGTTTAGCAAACTCTCTGAGTCTGTGAAAACACAAGAATTTTTGAAACTTGTGAAATAAATGTCTGTTTCCCTCTTTAAACTAACTAGATAAGTCCTTGAGTAATTCTTTTACCTCCGATGAATTTCACGTTTTTTCTTCCTGTGTATCCGGATTTCAAGATCCTTTGCTTTGATCTCCCTAACAATGTTGGTATATTTTTGCTGAAATATAAAAGTTAATTGTGAAATTTTTAAAAAGTCCACCACCAACAGCATGTGGATATTCCCAGCCTCACCCCATCTCATAAGTATCCAATAAAGACCATTCTATCTTCATCAGCTGGGTTGTGCAGATCACAGGGAAGAGGTGAGGGTGAGGGCTGAAAATTACCTGGCCAGCTGAACTGAATTGCATTGACTAGGACAAATGGTTCATTAAAGGACAGAAAGATCCAGAGAGGAGGAACAAAAAGGAGCCTACCCACGTTGGTTTGAGGAAAAGTTCAGGGAACTTTTCAAGAGCCAAAGAATGATTACGGAAAGCACGACTGGGTTGGGTGAGTGAGGAATTTGTGACGGATAGTTGAGGGAGGGGGTTTGGAATCTTTTTTTTCCCCCTTTATAGAGGATAATTGCTTTACAGTATTGCGTTGGTTTCTGCCATACATCAACATGAATTAGCCAAAGGTATACATATGTCCCCTCTCTCGAGCATCCCTCCCACCTCACCTCCTACCCATCCCAACCCTCTAGGCTGTCATAGAACTGTTGAGAGTTGAAGGCTCAATGATTTTTGATGAGAGACTGAAGTCATAATTTTACTTTTGTTTGTTTATTTTTGGCTGCGGTGGGTCTTGGTTGCAGCGCGGAGGTTTCTCTCTAGTTGCCGGCCAGGGGCTCCAGAATGCGCAGGCTCAGTACTTGGGGCTCAATTGCTCTACGGTGCAGGCTCCCTGGTGCAGCGGCTTAATTCCCTCCTAACCCCGCTCCCGCATGTGGAATCTTCCTGAACCAGAGCTCAAACCTGCGTCCCCTCCATTGGAAGGTGAATTCTTAACCCCTGGACCACCAGAGAAGTCCCTGAAACCATGATTTTAAAGCACCTTTCCATTATTTTGTACTGTGGGTGTTTTTTCCTACAGAATGAAGTGATGTGCTGAGACCAGCCCCATAAGGAGGTAAGAAACAAGATTCCACACAAATATTTTAAAAGACAGCAGTTATTGTTTCCAAAGTCCTCAAGATATACCAAGTGCTAAATGAACTAGTTACATCTTAAAATCTAAAGATATTTTGTCTCTTATCTAGGGTGAGAAATATATTCAAAGAAGTACAGAATTTTGCTAGTAGAAACCAGTTTCTGCTAGCCTTAAGGACTGTGAGAGCAATTCCCATAAAAGAAACTAGACATCTGAGTAACTGTGTCTATGAAGAATTAAAGAGATGTAAAATGTAGTCATCCACTCCCACTTGAAGGTGATAGCAACGTTGACTTTCTTTGTCAGTCCCTTCACCTTTTATCTTAGCGATGTAGATGAGAGGTGAAAATAAATGATAAGATTGACTGTTCCTTATGGAAAATATACCTTATGGAAAGTGTATTACCACTGTTTAACAGATTAATCAATCCCCAATGCTCAGAATAGTTCAGGGAAACAATATTTTCCTTTATTGATTTCCATATTTCAAGAGAAAGAATTGATCTCCTTTGAGAGAAATTAGAGAGCTAAATTAGCCAATTTAGTCATGAGATTTGACAGACACAGATTAGTCACACGTGGATAACACATGTATCAGGTTTTGAGGTTAATTTAAAAATTGTCTAGTTCATGAAACATCCATGTTCCTTGTAACAAGTATCTTGCCCCTTGTTTGGTTCCTCCTCTTCCTCCCCTCCGCCACACTGTTCCTTCAGGCTGCCTTCTTTTCCCCATTCCTCCCTGTCCACTGTCTTTCCTTTCTTTACTGAAACCCCCTGAACTCTACTGGGCTTTGCCTGAGCTTCTGGGACAAGGATCCAAACTGTTCAAAGGGGATTAAGTGACCACCTGACCTCTCCTCTCGGGTCTCACTATTTGACACACTTTCCCCATCTTCCCATCCCCCGACCATGCTAAACCTTTAGTTTCTCTCAACTATTCTGGGGTGGTGGAGGATGTGGCAATAAACAGTTAAAGGGCAGTTTGAATAGTTGGCCATGTGTTGTGTGATGCAGATCTTTACCTTAGTTTTCTCTCATCTGTATTTATCCTCATGGCTCACTAATGCTTTGTTGTGTGTTCTTCCCGAAAAATAAGAAACGCTACCCTGTGTGGGCTCGATAAAGGACAGAAATGGTATGGACCTAACAGAAGCAAAAGATATTAAGAAGAGGTGGCAAGAATACATGGAAGAACTGTACAAAAAAGATCTTCACAACCTGGATAATCACAATGGTGTGATCACTCATCTAGAGCCAGACCTCCTGGAATGTGAAGTCAAGTGGGCCTTAGAAAGCATCACTAGGAACAAAGCTGGTGGAGGTGATGGAATTCCAGTTGAGCTATTTCAAATCCTGAAAGATGATGCTGTGAAAGTGCTGCATTCAATATGCCAGCAAATTTGGAAAACTCAGCAGTTGCCACAGTGCTGGAAAAGGTCAGTTTTCATTCCAATCCCAAAGAAAGGCAATGCCAAAGAATGCTCAAACTACCGCACAATTGTACTCATTTCACATGCTAGTAAAGTAATGCTCAAAATTCTCCAAGCCAGGCTTCAGCAGTACGTGAACCTCGAACTCCCTGATGTTCAAGCTGGTTTAGAAAAGGCAGAGGAACCAGAGATCAAATTGCCAGTATCTGCTGGATCATGGAAAAAGCAAGAGAGTTCCAGAAAAACATCTATTTCTGCTTTATTGACTATGCCAAAGCCTTCGACTGTGTAGATTACAATAAACTATGGAAAATTCCAGAAGAGATGGGAATACCAGACCACCTAACCTGCCTCTTGAGAAATCTGTATGCAGGTCAGGAAGCAACAGTTAGAACTGGACATGAAACAACAGACTGGTTCCAAAATAGGAAAAGGTGTACGTCAAGGCTGTATATTGTCACCCTGCTTATTTAACTTATATGCAGAGTACATCATGAGAAACTCTGGACTGGAAGAAACAGAGCTGGAATCAAGATTGCCAGGAGAAATATCAATCACCTCAAATATGCAGATGACACCACCCTTATGGCAGAAAGTGAAGAGGAGCTAAAAAGCCTCTTGATGAAAGTGAAAGAGGAGAGTGAAAAAGTTGGCCTAAAGCTCAACATTCAGAAAACGAAGATCATGGCATCTAGTCCCATCACTTCATGGGAAATAGATGGGGAAACAGTGGAAACAGTGGCACACTTTATTTTTGGGGGGCTTCAAAATCACTGCAGATGGTGACTGCAGCCATGAAATTAAAAGACGCTTAGTCCTTGGAAGAAAAGTTATGACCAACCTAGATAGCATATTCAAAAGCAGAGACATGACTTTACCGACTAAGGTCCACCTAGTCAAGGCTATGGTTTTTCCTGTGGTCATGTATGGATATGAGAGTTGGACTGTGAAGAAGGCTGAGCGCCAAAGAATTGATGCTTTTGAAGTGCGGTGTTGGAGAAGACTCTTGAGAGTCCCTTGGACTGCAAGGAGATCCAACCAGTCCATTCTGAAGGAGATCAGCCCTGGGATTTCTTTGGAAACAATGATGCTGAAGCTGAAACTCCAGTACTTTGGCCACCTCATGTGAAGAGTTGACTCACTGGAAAAGACTCTGATGCTGGGAGGGATTGGGGGCAGGAGGAGAAGGGGACAACAGAGGATGAGATGGCTGGATGGCATCACTGACTCGATGGACTTGAGTCTGAGTGAACTCTGGGAGTTGGTGATGAACAGGGAGGCCTGGCGTGCTGAGATTCATGGGGTTGCAAGGAGTCGGACATGACTGAGCAACTGAACTGACCCTGTGTGAATGCTTGCTCAGAATTAAACAAAGCTGCACTCAGAGACAGCCAGCATCTGGGTCACATGGTAAATTTAGGTATTCTACTTTAGCAACATGTTGTATCATTTTTAAGAAGAGTTATATACTTATTATAGTGTTTGGGGTGGTGGGTCTTCGTTGCTGTGTGTGGGCTTTCTCTAGTTGCAGCGAGTGGGAGCTTCTCTTCCTTGTGGTGCTCAGCCTTCTTATTGCAGTGGCTTCTCTTGTGGAACACCCGCTCTAAGTGTGTAGTCCTCAGTGGTTGCAGCACTTGGGGTTAATTGCTCTGGGGCATGTGGCATCTTCCTGGACCAGGGATGGAACCCATGTCTCTGGCAGGTGGATTCTTTACCACTAGACCACCAGGGAAACTCCATAATAATTTTTAAAAGAGGGTCTCTGGACACAATCCTTATGTAGAATAAATGATTGTAATTTAGGATTTTAGCTATCATAGAAAGATTGTTTTGCTATTGTTTCATGGTCGATTTTGTTTGGGGATGTTGCACTGGGTCAGCTCTGGCACTTGGTCAGGAGCCCAGGAAAGGCATAGGGTGAAACAGATACTAAAGGTAACTGTCCTCACATTGGTTTAAATGATGCTGATTCGATGAACTTGGGAAGGAGAGTGGTTTGATGCTGCAGCTCCTGAGTTGTTCCGGGTAAATCATGATGGACTGTGGGATGGTGGTGAATCACAGACACCTGTGCCTTTGGGCCTGTCAGCCATTTCCCCTGGAGGTACCCACCTTATTCTTACTGAAATTGTCATCTGCTCAAATCCTCTGCTCATTGTCATTGATCGAATTCTTTTCCCCTCTAGATTGTTGACGGTTGCCAGCTGAATCCTGGGACTGTTTTTCATTGCATGGTTGAGTTTTGTTTAGGGAAGCTGTGTAGTCACTGAACTTGAAGGGGACTTAGTCATAGTTTTCTAATGAACATTGTATTAACATGAGGCTACCCTGGACTGTTGTGGTAATTAATGAATGGTTACAAAAATGCAGTTACCTGAGCTTTCAGGAAATCCTTGGATTTTTGCTCCTTCTCATCAATTTTGATTTGAGTCATACGGACAAGGTTGAAAAGCAGTTCTTGAATGTTTTCTTGCTCCTTTAAAAGCTTGTTTTCCTCAGCAAGTTGCTGTTCTACTAACTTAGACTCAGCTTCTGATAGGATTTTCTTTTGGAAAAACACAAATGTTATAAAGTATTTATTTGAAGGAACACACTAAGGCCCTTGCACTGCAAGGAGATCCAACCAGTCCATCCTAAAGGAGATCAGTCCTGAGAGTTCATTGGAAGGACCAATGTTGAAGCTGAAACTCTGATACTTTGGCCACCTGATGGGAAGAACTGACTCATTTGAAAAGACCCTGATGCTGGGAAAGATTGAGGGCAGGAGGAAAAGGGGTCAACAGAGGATAGATGGCTGGATGGCATCACCAACTCAATGGACATGGGTTTGGGTGGACTCCAGGAGTTGGTGATGGACAGGGAGGCCTGGTGTGCTGCAGTTCATGGGGTTGCAAAGAGTCAGACACGACTGAGTGACTGAACTGAACTAAGGCCAGTATCTCAGACAACTTTAAAAATCTTCTATGTAGAGTTTATTAAAACACAAAAAGTAACTCTGCTGCCTTAGCACCAAGTATTTATCTTATAAAAAGAATGTGCAAACATGATAACATAGAACTTTTTCTTATTCAGAATATATTTTCAAGTAAGGTTTTGAAGAGAAATAAAAGCATGTTTTACTTTGACAGTGGTTTTGGATAAACAAAATTTGAAATTGGATATTAGTGAAATAATGCATTTATCATTTATTTTGAATCAGTAGGCTTTTTACTTTAAACTCTCATGAATTTGTATAATTTTTTTGCCAGCTCAAACATATTTTTTTCCCTCCTCCAAAATTTTAATGTGGGTTTGAGTGGACTTTGAGATAAAGAAACAGACTCATATTAGGTAGGATCATACTCTCTTTGACTCTTCTAATGAGGTTTCGTGGAACACAGTTAAAAACACAACTTTGCATTAGTCATTCTTGGAAACTTAAGTGAAACTTGATATTAACCTGCTGGGTTAAATTCCTCTTAGCTACTTCAACTTCCTTATGGAGTTCTCGCCTTCTCTCAGATAATGTAGAATCATCTTTAGGAATAGCTTCAATCTGGAAATCAGAATTTAAAATAGGTATTATACAAGAAAGAAATTTTCAGTGTCCTGTAGTCAACCCCATCATGAACCTTTTGAAAATGGTGGGCAAATTACGATTCTCACTCTTACAGGAAACTGCTTATTATGCTGACTATTCTTTGTAAAGTCATGGTAAATTGAAATATGATGATTTGCAAGAGATTTGTAATTCACCAGCTGCAAATATTCTACTTCTTATTCATTTGAAAATAAAAACCTTACTACTCTTGATGAAAGTGAAAGTGGAGAGTGAAAAAGTTGGCTTAAAGCTCAACATTCAGAAAACGAAGATCATGGCATCTAGTCCCATCACTTCATGGGAAATAGATGGGGAAACAGTGGAAACAGTGGCACACTTTATTTTTTTGGACTCCAAAATCACTGCAGATGGTGACTGCAGCCATGAAATTAAAAGACGCTTACTCCTTGGAAGAAAAGTTATGACCAACCTAGATAGCATGTTCAAAAACAGAGACATGACTTTGCCAACAAAGGTCCGTCTAGTCAAGGCTATGGTTTTTCCAGTAGTCATATATGGATGTGAGAGTTGGACTGTGAAGAAAGCTAAGTGCCGAAGAATTGACGCTTTTGAACTGTGGTGTTGGAGAAGACTCTTGAGAGTCCCTTGGACTGCAAGGAGATCCAACCAGTCCATTCTGAAGGAGATCAGCCCTGGGATTTCTTTGGAAGCAATGATGCTGAAGCTGAAACTCCAGTACTTTGGCCACCTCATGTGAAGAGTTGACTCATTGGAAAAGACTCTGATGCTGGGAGGGATTGGGGGCAGGAGGAGAAGGGGACAACAGAGGATGAGATGGCTGGATGGCACCACTGACTCGATGGACGTGAGTCTGAGTGAACTCTGGGAGTTGGTGATGAACAGGGAGACCTGGCGTGCTGCGATTCATGGGGTCGCAAGGAGTCGGACACGACTGAGTGACTGAACTGAACTGAACTAATAGTTGCTAGCATTTATAGAGCATGAGTATGTGTTAAGCAAAGTTCTAAGTGTTTATATGCATGCTGCTGCTGCTGCTGCTGCTAAGTTGCTTCAGTCATGTCCAACTCTGTGCAGCCCCATAGATGGCAGCCCACCAGGCTCTGCCGTCCCTGGGATTCTCTAGGCAAGAACAACGGAGTGGGTTACCATTTCCTTCTCCAGTGCATGAAAGTGAAAAGTGAAAGTGAAGTCGCTCAGTCATCCAACTCTTCATGACCCCATGGACTGCAGCCTACTAGGCTCCTCCATCCATGGGATTTTCCCGGCAAGAGTACTGGAGTGGGGTGCCATTCCCTACTCCGGCTTATGTGTATAGTCTTATTTAATTCTCATAATAACCCCATTAGGTAGGTAATATTATCTCCAATTGTACAGATGAGAATGAGGAACAAAGACATTTAAGCACCTTGCATGGTGGTATACATGTAAACCCAGGCAGTTAGACTCAGAGCCCATGGTCTTAACACTGTATTTTACTACCTCTTTAATGACTCAGCACTTTGGAAACCTGTCTTCAAATGATATTTTTTATATCAATACTTACCTGAATTCATTTATGAAATACTATAAAGAAAAATAGGAATTATTAAGAACAGAATAGTTGTCTACTCTGTAGTAGTTTGAGTACTTGGAAAGTTGTTATACAAAAGAAAACTCTCTTAACTTTTTTGTTGATACTTGAGATTCCATCATTACATTTCTATTGTATTAGCTTGTGCTTTTGTCCTCTGTCAAAGTACTTTGAAGAGAGAACATCTTATTATAAGATATTGTTCCCTTATTAGCAATGAACTTATCGGATTCTTTATGATGGAGAAGAAGAGCAGAGAAAAAGAGGACACGTGGCAGCTGATGGGGAAGGAGTACCATCCAAGGATACAAAAAGGGTTTCATTGGGGTGCTGACTGCATACTTGACTCAGAGAAGATTTAGAATTGGATCTTCACATCAAAAGCTCATGACTCCAATCTGATGTGGTTTATTTCCTACTGTGACAGCACATACTTCTAGGCACCAAAGTTGAATATTGGCTAAAATGTGTCCCAACAAGAGAAGATCATACTCCTTCAGTGACTTTAAGGTCACTAAACAGCATCCTTCTGAAGTTCACACTGATCTTTTAAAGTAGTTGAAATGTATCTTTGGATGCTTCACACCCATGAACCTGTGCATCTTCAGTAGCAATTTTTTTGTCCACAGAGGCCCAATGACATCCTGCTTTCCATGGCCTCTCCTACTGCAGAGAGCTAGCTGCTGAGAAGCATGTACTGGACTTAGGAAAATGGGACATGGTATTGTGAAATCCATGTAACAATATATAGACTTTGCGATTTGGATGAGCAGATAATTCCTACAGCAGGTCAGAAAATGGAGAGCTCCACATAGACTTGAATAATCAAGGAAGGTTTCAAGGAAGAGTTGAGAAGCCAGTGAGGAAGACTTTGATTTTTCCTTCTGGAAAGTAGAGTTAATTCTTCCTGGACAGATTGGAGTCCAGCAAGTATCTTGGTCCCTGACTATTTCTCTGCCACTGATGCCCAGGAGCAGGCTGCTCCAAACATTGCTCCCAAGTGTAGGCAAATCTGTACATGTACACTGACAGGGACTAGAGAAGCTTATACAGTTTCTATAGAAGATATGATGAGAGCAAACTCATCAACTCCTCTGTCAACTAAAGGCTCCTGACAAATTTTCCTGGATTCAGGTCTCAGGCATTTTAAGTTTTTTCCAATGTTTTAAATTACAAACAATACTACAGTGAATGATACTCATTTTTTGAACTCTGCATAACTGCTTTTTGACATTTTCTCAATTCTCCACAAACCCAGCCCTCTAGTTTCAGGAGGGAATTATGTGTGCTTTGTTTGTGAAAGAGGTAACAAGGTGAGCCATTGGTAGCAGAGCTTCCTGGCTGCCTAGCCAATATCTATCCTCCACTTTGACCTTACTAACTGAACCCCAATTTTGTTCAGAGCTGCAGTGTATCCAAAAATCTTCAAACTCCTTCAGAGTTGGGGGTGATGATAAGAGCCAGGTGGGCCAATAAAATGTAAGTGGAAATCTGGAGGTGCTCCTGGAAAAGTGACTGTTTTAGAAAGACAGTGTCAGCCAAGTCAGCTGCCATATGCATTTTGCTCTCTGCCCTTCCTCACTTCTGTATGATCTTATGCCCAGAGGCTTAATGACCATTTTTGTAATGAGAAAGCTGAGAGGCTCTGGACTTTGCATTATGTGAAACTGCTTGGTGTGTGCCTATCTTTGGATTTTTTTTTATTATTTGAATGAAGCAACCCCTATTTACTTAAGCCACTGTAATTGAGTGTCTGTTACTTCTTGAAGCCAAATTAAAAACCTGATTGATACATCTCTTCCAAAGGAAATCTTCCTAAGGTAATCTGGGGAATAGGCTGGAGTTACGCTGAAGTTTCCACTAATGGAAGAAGAGAAAAACTGATCAAGTATCAAAGTTCTAATATTAAGTTCTAATACCAAGGTAAAGTAATTGACCATTATTTTCGAGTCCCCAAACTGTATATATAGTATGTTTTGTAAGCTTATTCATTTTAGTGATTTATTTGATTTTTGTAGAGTAGCATTTGATGTATTTTTAAAAACTGTGTGTTTATTGTAACAAAAAATGAAAAATGTAGGTAAAGTAAGAAACTAAACATCTTCACTCCCCACTTCCACATTCAGATGCTACTCATCAGGAGGCAGCATTAATAGTTTGGTGTCTGTTTTTCCTGACCTTTTAAATACATGAACAAACATTTACTTTCATAAAATTAAGAAATAAGGCATATTCTGTTGTAAACATCCCAATTACTTTGTATCAGTGAACTTCAGTTTCTTTAAGGCTCTGTTGTTTTTCTAAAATATTTCAAATTTTCATAAGGTCTGTGGAATTCTGGGAGAGTCTCTACAGTCAAAGGCCTAAGAGAATCAAACAGTTGTCCCTAGGGGGAAACAAATTTTGAAGAATAGCCTGAGCCCTTCATGCTTTCCTTTATCTTTTTTGTTTTTGGAATGCTTGCAAGTCTGAAATGTTCAGGCTGGGAGTGACTGGCCTGACCCACTCCTATTTTCAAGTACTGCCAGTCAGCGTAGGACCATGGCTGGGGTAATTGTAAGTCATAAGTTCAAAGAGGAAGTTAGTCTTTCCCTGAAACTGAACTAGAACAAAAGCATACACTTGAAATCAGTGAAGGAAAAGGACTTTTATTTTCATTTCTGTTCTACACTATATGAGTGTTATTTTATGGACTTAATAGCTAGAATTAGTCCAATATAAATAGTATTTCTTTACTAAAATACGAACAACTTGTGAGCATTCTACCACAATTTCTTCTTTGGTCAGGAGAAATCCCTTATATATTTGTGTCAAGTGAGATAAGTCTATAGTGGCAAACCTCATCATCAGAAACAGAATGCAGTTAGCTTTATAGTACTCTCACTCTTAAATATAACTTGATAGCTAAGGATTACCACATAGATGAGAAAAATTTCTAGTAAGAAAGAGAAAAAATAAACAAGAACACAAAAAACAGAAGAATGTAATTTGCAGAGAAAAGAAAAAAATAAAAAGCTGTTATTAATATCTTTGGTGAGATTAAAAAATGATATGAAGTATGCATAAGGGTACAATAAAAAATAAGCATTAGGAGAAAAATAGCTCATGGAAATTTAAAATATAACAGAATGGAAGAAAAAGTGGAGGAAATTTCCCTTGTAGCAAGTCAGAAAAACAAACAATGGGAAATATGAGAAAAAAAAAAAAAGACAAGAAAATTAAAGGGATTCTTTGAGAAGGTCTAACATCTGGATACTAGAAGTCCCAGAAAGAGAATAGTAAAATAAAAGTGGACAAACTTGGAGAAATTATTTAAGATGGTGTTTCAGAGATGAAAAATGTAAGTCTCTTTATTCAAAGAACCCACTGTGTGTCCAATATGATGGCTAAAAATAGAAGCCTCACAGTGGGAACTTCATCATGAAATTTTAAATTTCGGGAGGCAATAAAAAATCCTACAAGTTTCCAGCATGGAAAAAAAGAAACACTGGTTTCAAACAAAGAATCAAGCATGAGAATGGCACCAAGTGTCTTAGAGAGTGAGTGAGTGAAGTCGCTCAGTCGTGTCCGACTCTTTGCGACCCCGTGGACTGTAGCCCACCAAGCTCCTCTGTCCATGGGATTCTCCAGGCAAGAGTACTGGAGTGGGTTGCCATTTCCTTCTCCTGGGGTCTTAGTAGTGCAATAAAAGGGAATTGATCTATGCCTTCATTATGAGGAAAAATAATTTCCAATTAAAATGTCATATCCAGTTAAATTTTTAATTATCTGTTAAGCTAAAGTGAGGATAAAATATTTCCTAATATGCAAGGTGTTCTGACAATGCATTTTCTGACACACCAGTCTTAAAAGATTACTTTCCATTCACCTTTTCTCAGGTAAAGGAGGACAGTATCCCCTTCCCACAAAAAGAGAGTAAGTCAAAGGAGAAATAGAAGAGACTCATGGACTACAGGATCCAACACAGGAGAGAGATAAAGGGAGAGACCAAGATGGTGCAGTAAGGCTCCTAAGCTGGGGAGTGTACATGTAGAGAAGTGAGACCCAATTTGCAACAGATCGGAAAGCTGAGAAGAGAAAAGCAGCTTCTGATGTCTGGCAGTTGACCTGGCACTCACAGCTGGGCCTTGGTGTTCTGTTGAACACAATTTAACAGAAAATCACCATCAGACAAGACCATTCTATGATCATAGACAAAAACAAGACCACTTTGTATTTGTTTTTGGTCACAGATACAAATAAGAACATTGTCCAAGCCATAAAATATCATGTATTCCCATCTCCTGGTCTTCCTTGCCTATTATAGCTCTAGCCTCAATCTAGTCTTTTCTCTTTCTGCCATAAAATTTATTAAGATATTCAATCATAGGATTACCCTCACTTTCTGACAACATTCAAATCTAAGGCAAAGTCCTGTTTTCTTAAACCGTCCCCCAAAACACATAACACCAGCCCCAAACCTATGTGTCCTTTCTAATAGGCTACACTGAGATACCCTACTGTTCTGCCTGGTGTGTATTTTCCCTTGCTGCAATGAGTAGTAAACTCAACTCATTCAACCATAGATGTGTTCCTACTGTTCAGAGATTACTGAAAAGTCTCAGAAGTGATTTCTATAAGAAGATTAAATGAATAGACTACCAAATGTGTTTTAAGAGAGGAAATTTATTCACTAACAGGTCAGTTTGGGATTGAACTAATGATAAGTACACAGAAAACTACAAATAAAAACACAATGTATATAAATATTGGGGAATACAATTTTGTAAGTAATTATCTAATGTGACTCAGGTGTGGATAACATTTATTCATAATAATGCAAATATGAAACTTCAAAATTGTTAAAATTATAGCATAAAGCTATTTAGTATATGGAGGGACAAGAAATAGGTATGTTCAATGGACAGGGTATAAAATAAGCTTATTCTTCATCATTTATAGTGAGAAGTAAAAATAATCAGGTCTAAAACTGAAAAATAAAGGAGTAGCATCATTCACATATTACTTAAATGATGAAGATGGATCACAAGAATTAGCTAAAGGAAGAGGACTTAATTAAGAATAGGAAATAAATGGGGTATGTGCTGTCATCTACCTTTCTATACCTGAGGCAGACATCACTAATCAACTACAGAGCTGATAAGCCAGTGCTGGGTCTCAGAATCCTTTGCAAAATGTTCACTACAGAGGGCTACCACCAGCTGAAGAGAATTGGCACTTGCCTTCCTTGGACCATATGATCTTTACAATTCCCCTGTTCTTTCATCCCATGATTATGTAAAATAAAGATCATTGAATGTCTTGAGCCGGTGACACATTAAAGTATCATTTAAGATTTTTTTCAGTTTTATTTTTTTCATTTAAGAATATTAGTAGCAAAATGGAGAGTAGACTGAACCTGGAAAAAATAGAACAAAGGGAGAATAGCTGGTGGCAGTGGCAGTCATTCAGATGATGCAGAGTAGATACTGAAAGGCTTTCCTGAGGGTTATCAGTAGGGCCTGAACGTCCCAGCCTTGCCTTTGGAATGAAATAGCCATATTCAAAGTCTTACTCTGATTATAAAATTTTCTTTAGCCTTTGAAAAAGTTTATATATATATACAGGAAGAAAAGCAACAGTTGTTTCTTGGTACCGTCCTCTTGGAACCACATACTTTCACACCTGTAATCACTTTATTCCTTGCAATAATCCCAGTTCAAAGGTTGAAAATGCCGAACATCAGCAGCTGTTCAATGAGTCTAGGATTTAAACCTGACTCTGCCTGACTCAAAACTGATGCTCTCCTCTATATAGTTAAGTTGTCACAATTGCCTTGAGCACTGGAAGGGAGTCACTAAGAGAAATGCAGAATCACTTCTAAGTCAGAGCAGAGAGAGAGGAATCTTCTAGAAAACTACAAATAAAGGAAAAGTGCTGTTGGAAAAAGCAGTCTCCTTCCTGCAGCCTTTCCACCCCCACTTAGCTACAAAAGGATGGGCTTTGGCCCTGGAACTCTTCCTTATGAAGAAATAGGGAATACACACAGCCTGTACTGGGTTATCAATTTGTGTGGGAATATCTTTCCCTGTTTCAGGCACAATGAGAACTCCTTGGTTCTGCTTAAGCCTGTATATCAGTGGCCCTCAGGCACACCGCCAGCTTTCAGGATTTCAGACTGCACAAGAAGGATCAAGGTTCCTTTCACCATAGTAAGACAATTGTGAGCATAGGCCAATCACCCTGAGTTGGCCATCAGGAGAGACTGCTGGCCACTGGGGACCAAAGTTCACTACTGAAGCTGATCTTCCTCTGTCTCTTTGTGTAGGTAGTGTTGCTCCATCCAGTGCTTGACTGTTGTGTTTCCCTTGGTGACTCCAACCCCAAGATGCAGTGGGCCCCTCCCCAAGATAGGTGAGTGGTGCGTAGCATTCCGCTTCCTTGGGATTGATGACCTGCCTGGTACATGACTTGATGTGTACATACAGAAAATGACATAGTTACTTGGTTAGAGGATTTTGTTGTCACAATCTTGAGTATGTTTTTAGTTTGAAAGAAAATAACCTTACAGACATAATATTCCAACTCTTAAAACATGACAGTGAATGTCAAAGCAAAATCCCCAGAGTCACTGAGGGGACTGTGTTAGAATGTAGATATGGGGTTTTATTCCTCTTCTGTACCTCAGTGGAAGTCAATAGGAGCTATGATTAAAATCAGAAGTGTACTTTAATGTATAGTTTGATTTCCTGAAAGTGTGATATCTTTAAGAAATTCTCTACATTTCAATTTGTCATGGTTTTCCCTAACCCTAGCAAAGTCTCTCTCCTTATGGCAGACTGGTCTTCTTTTTCCTTTTTTTAAAGCCCAATAAAAATCATATATACTTCATGAAACTGCATGATCAACTGTATTTCAACATACAGAAACAGAGCCCATTGTACTTTAGTAATATAGGTGATATGGCATTTAAGGCTTTTCTTAATTAAAAGCCAAGAATCTTATTTGCATTTCTTTGAAGGAAAAGACTGTAATAATGACAAAGTATTGGCAAAGCGATGAACCAAACAGAGAGGAAATTCTAATTATAGACTTCAGAATTAAGTTTAAGATGTATATGTATGTTGTTGGTTTTTTTTTTTTACATTTTTCACATAACTCATTATTTATTTTGGATATATTTCATTTTAAAGTATAATTAATTTACAGTGTTATGTTAATTTCTGCTATATAGCAAAGGGGTTCAGACATATAGAGACATTCTTTTTAAATATTCTTTTCCATATGGTCATCACAGAACACTGAATATGGTTTCCTGTGCTATACAGTAGGACTCTATTGTTTATCCATTCTGTATATAATAGTTTGCATCTGCTAACCCCACATTCCCACTGCATTCCTCTTCCACCTCCTCTCCCTTTTGGGAACCACAGATCTGTTCTCAATGTCTGTGATCCTGTTTCATAGATAAATTCATTTGTGTCATTTTTTTGGATTCCACATAGAAGTGATATTTGCCTGTATTTTCTCCCAGATCATTGGTTGTCTTTTCTTTTTGTTTATGGTTTCCTTTGCTGTGCAAAAGCTTATATGTTTGATTGGTTTAGTCGCTAAGTCGTGTCCACCTCTTGCAACCCCATGGACTATAGCCCGCAAGGCTCCTCTGTCCGTGGGATCCTCCAGGCAAGAATATTGGAGTGGGTTGCCATTTCCTTCTCCAATATGTTTAATTAGGTCCCCTGTTTCTACTTTTGCTTTTATTTCTATTGCCTTGGTTAAATGACCTAAGAAAACAGTGGTACAATTTATGTCAGAGAATGTTTTGCCTTTGTTTTCTTCTGGAAGTTTTATGGTTTTGCATCTTATATTTAAGTCTTTAAGTCACTTTAGTTTATTTTTGTGTGTGGTGTCAGGCAGTGTTCTCTTATAACTTCATGAATTTTTATGAGGTTGTGTTCAACCTCCCCAACACAACTTACTGAAGAGACTGTCTTTTCTCCATTGTATATTCTTGCCTCCTTTGCCCAAGATTATCTGACCATAGATGTGTGGGTTTATTTCTGGGCTCTCTATTCTGTTGCATTGATCTGTATGTTTTTGTACCAGTACTGTTGTTATTTTGATTACTGTGTCTTTATAATGTTGTCTAAAGTCTGGGAGGATTATGCCTCCAGCTTTGATCCTTCTTGGCAGGCCCGTCTTCTACCTGCTCATGCCTAGACTTGGCAAATGCTTCTGGGAGGAAAAAGACTACCTGCATCTGTTCATCTAGGAAGTGTTTATACTGTTATAGAATTTACTTCCACAACTCTCATACGTCTTTTAAAAATATGTGATTTTTAGTTTACTAATTTTTTTTCTGGTTCTTATGACAGGAACCGTGGTCTACTCCAATGCTTTATGTCTTAACTAGAAGTAGAAATGGCAGAGTTACATTTTCTATTCTGTTTATGTGCCCTTCTATTTTAAATTTTTGGATAAAGACAAACTTAATTCTGTTTAGTGTTTGTCATATTTTAGAACCAATATTGTGACTGTTATCAGCTTATAACTGCTTTTGAGATCACCAACAGATATTTCTCTATGTGACAAGCTATCTTACTGCTTCCATTCAACTTATCTTTCTTTCCACTTTTAAAGAGAATGTTTTGTTGAGTCAGCATTAGCAACATATTTAATAGACTAACTTCACTTACTATTGGAATCACCATAGCAGATTACTAAAAGCAATGATAATTTTTGTCCTATTATTGTTTAAAGAAATCTTACTATGGTTATTTGCTTAATAAACAAAGATTGTTTTATTAATAAAAGCAACATTTACTGGTCTTAAGAGCCTTCTATTCACCACATCTAGGTTTCCACCAATTCTTGGAATAAATATTTTAACTGCTCATCACTGTAGATCTCACTGTGAGTGAGGTGGAGTACCAGAAAGTCTGTGTTTATCCAAAGTTCCAACTTAACTTTCTAATGAGCAAGGCTTTGGGCTAAGATGGAATAGCTTGCAGTAAGCCAGTACTTTGAGTAAGAATAACTTGAAAAGTTGGATTAAAAAATACATTTGAAAGTATAAGAGTTGCAAAGATCTAGAGTCTTCAAAGGTTCTAACATTATCTAGGATAAAATAATTTATACTGGACTCTAGTAAATCAAGGATGAATGATGTAATCTTAAGGGTAGCCACTGAAAGACTGAAAAGAGAGCACAAAACTAATGCATATCAAAAAATGGGGAAAATATAAAAATTCATCTTTTTGATTAATTTGAAAGAAGAAAAGACAAGAGAAAAAATGGTACAAAAAATAGATAAGTCAGAGAAAAAGCAATAGTAATACAGTGGCCATAAGCCCAAATATGTCTGTGCCTGCCAAGCTCCTCTGACAATGGGATTTTCCCAGCAAGAATACTACAGTGGATTGCCGTTTTCTTCTCCAGCAAATGTACTTTTGGACTAAATACAAGAACTGAAAGGCAGAAATTTTCAAACTAGATATTAGAAAGTATATGCTGTGTAGGAAAAGACACACATGGATAAGGACACAGAAGGGATGAAAGTAAATGGATAGATGAGGAAATAACCATAGAAACAACAACAAAAAAGTAGTGTAATGGTTGATGTAGAAAATGTAAGCTTTTATAGAAAAAAACATTTTTAGAGTTTAAACCTTTTCACAGTTGTAAATGAATCAATATACATGTAGAAATTTTAATAAAACTATTAAAATAGATGAGAAACATAAATATTGTTTTAATAATGAAAATAATAAACATTCTGTTTGTTTCATAAAAGTGTGAAAAGCACTTTTCACCCCAATGAGATATAAAACAGTTCATGAGTGCCAATTGACAGCAAGATCAAGACCTAGTCATTTCAAACATTCATAACTCTACCAGTTATTTTCACAATTTAATAAAAGTTGGTCTTTCAATCATGATAGGGTAGGTTATTTTCTCAGAAACAAGCCTAATTATCATTACCCAAAAGCATGAAAGCTTATTTCTTGCTCTGACAAAGTGTCTGGCCAGTCAAGGTGGTTCTCCAAGACCACAGTTGGCTCAGTATTCCTGGATGCATTCATTTACAACATTTCCCTATCATCATTGGAAGTCACCACAATGGCCATGGGAGGGGGGAAAGGGGCTAGAGGTTCTCATACTGCTCTAGGATGGAAGGAACATGTGTCATTTCTGCCCACAATCCATTGACCAGAACCAGTCCTATGACCCTGCTCAATGGCAGAGGGTACAAGGAAGTATAAACCTTCTATATGCCCAGAAGGAAAGGAGAATTAGGCTTATAGGTTAGAATTGGAAGTGTCTACCATAGCTGGAAACTCCTGTTTACGTTTCTGAGGTCATGAACCTCTATAAGGTCATGGACCATGACAATCCTGAAGAGAACAGGTATGATTTTGGTACCCCCAGCTGCTCCATCTCAGAGACTGACCTCTTTTTCACCAGAGGAAGCACTGGCCAAGGCATGGGCATAGGGATGCAGTCCTTTTTATGGTTCACTGCCTTTCAGCAGTGCTTGGTCCACTGGCACAGGAGGTGCCATGCGAAAGAGGAGGGAATTAGAGACAATGGGACCAAAATCCCTCCATATGGGAGCATAGAGGTAGTAAGAAGATAATAGCTATATTGAACATTCTCTAGCTGTAGTACACCTCTGATACACACAAAATTATTCAGGGAGCTGACACTGGGTTCTGATGGGCGTTGGCTAATTGGAGGTGCAGGCTGGCTGTCTATCCGTATTCATGTGATCTGGTCTTATTTCTGACTGTTGTAGTCTCAGTAACAGCATTCTGGATCTGACTCTTTGAACTCTTTCAAACATAGTGGTTCACTTGGTTCTACCCTGAAGTGAACCCATTAGCTCTTCCAGAACTGGATGGCCTAACTGCCTCCCATGGCCAGGCTGATGCGTGATCCCAATAAGACATTTCTCTAATCTTGGGATAACAAAAAGATTGAAACATACTGTACAACTGGGCCTCTATAACAGATTTGATGCATTTTAAAGCTATCTTTTATCTGTTCTATTCCTCTCCCTCTTTCCCTATTGACAGCAAAAACAAGTTCCTGAAATATGTTTGCTTCAAAAACATGGTACTGAGGGAATTTCCTGGCTGTCTATGGTTAGGACTTTGTGTTCTCACTGCTAAGGGCCTGGATTCAATCCCTGGTAAGGGAACAAGATCCCACAAGCTGAACCAGTGCTTCCCAAAGGAAAAAAGGAACAAACCAAAAAACAAAAAGGTGGCACTGAGCTTGTAAACCAGACGGCAGCGTTCAGCACCCACCTCTAACAGAAGCCTTTGATGCAGTGCTTGAGTTTGATTGAGTGCATCCCAGGACACTTTCAAGAGTAGCTCCATTTTTTTTAAATTTCGAAAATCTCGTTCTTTTTCTCTTTGCTTACGAGACAGTTCATCGTGGTAGTTATGCTTGTCAATAAGACAGTTTCGTAAATTGAGATCCAAGATCCCTCTGTTCCAGGTAAAAAGAGAATATGAAAGTGATTTGTCATCAGCTGCCCTTTTTCAAGGTAGCATGGTCAGCAGATATATACAGAACTATTTTCATGTTAGAATCAAATTTTAAGTAATGCCAAAAGCAATTTTGTTTGCAAGTTCTTGTCAGTGTCACAGTCATTAAAACTCAAGTGGAAGAGCAAATTGGCAGAGACAGAAGTTCTAGTTTCTCTGAAATTTTACTTAAAAATGGGAATTAACACTCTCCTAGAGACTCACATCATGGAATTGCTCCTTTTAGGAAAAATATCATGATTATCTCAGAAATGCTGCAATCTGCAGGGAAAAAAAAATCCTTAAAAACTCCAGTGATACAATTTTCCAGAGGTACATTAGAGAAACTTGAAAAAAAAAACCAATAAATTGTGTCCTTAAGATTTGGTCACAAGAAATTGAGGACAATGAAGAATAAAGGATAAAAAATACAGGATGCTTGGGGCTGGTGCACTGGGATGACCCAGAGAGATGATATGGGGAGAGAGGTTGGGGGGGCGGTTCAGGATTGGGAACTCACGTACACCCGTGGCGGATTCATGTCAATGTATTGCAAGACCAATACAGTATTGTAAAGTAAAATAAAAAATTTAAAAATAAATAAATAAAATGCTTTATTTAATAATATATTTTTATTAATGGTAAAATGATTAAAAATTCTATAGAAATGTTTACTAAGTGAATATAAATCTGTTTGAGATTATTTCGAATCTTAAAATAGAAATCAAAGAAATATTTAGATGACAAAACACATTAATATAACAAACCTTTCAGTTAGTGAACTTGCTTCATTCTCTCTAGTTAATTCTAATAGCTTGACCAATTGATTATATTCTCGCTCTTTAATTTCAAGTAAGGCCCGTTTGCCTTCAACTTCCTTTATTACATCCTCTTTCTCTTCCATTACGGCATTAATTTTGGTTTCAACTTTCTTTAGGGAATCATTTAGCTCTTTGAGTTCATATTCCAAGAGAAGTTTTTTCTTTTCCATTTCTCTGTGGGGATACATACGCACATAAATATGTATGTACACAACACATTCACACATTTGCCTCATTTTGATCCCTGAACGTCTTCACCTGTTTGTACTTTCTAACTAGGCAACAGAAGGTCTAGTCGTAAATTCAGAAGTGAGATGAAGACCACAGATGAGTGGGACTGAGGGCGTATCTCCACTGAGTGTCACTGAGGGTAAGCATTTGGCCAGCTTCCCTACTTTCTCCCCAGGTCCCCAGTGCTACCGTCTCTCGGGATTCAACCCTCACCCTCTGAACTGACCTAAACCTCTCAGCATTGGTACTGGTGGGGCTTGGGTTTTAGAGCCACTACTATTGCCTGTCTCCTCTTTCCCCTCTTCTCCAGACTTTTGTATCTCCACTTATTTATCTTTTTTGGCTCCTCTAAACTTTGAGAATTTTCTCTGTGATTTCTGCCTCCAATCTACTCTAAATGTGTAGGGGCTTATGCACACGGATAGGTGACAAGTGAAGAATTACTGTTTTTTGGGTTTCAGGCATCTGGCTGGCTGACATATCTAGACCATGAAATTCTACACCGTTCAAACAACTTATTCCATATGCAGTTCTGTTAAAGTCAGTTACTCTCCATAGAGACATGATTTATATATTAGAAAGAGAATATTGTCCCAAAATTAAGACATAAATAAGTGTTAGGAATGACAGTAATGGGCTGCACCACATTCTTTTAAAGAACTTAATGTATACAACCTAGAGAGAGCCAAATGCAGATATTTCTAAAATTATCAAAGTAATTTGATATGTTCAGTGGCTAATATTCTTGTTTTAGCATGCACACATAACTTGGGGAAGTGTGGGCTGGAAGGATAGAAACTAAAAATATTAAACCATACACTTTTTTGCGTGTTGTTTTTTCTGTCTCTTTTCCAATTTGTACGGGGATGGATTGACGATGGACCACTTCATCCTAGTAAAGAAATGGAGCCGTGTTAAATTATGTACTCTTAGATGAGAAGCAGTTAAGCAAATTAAATAGGAGAGAGAGAGAGGAGCTACAAGGTGTAGAATTTTTACTATCTGTCCTGTACCCTGCAGTGTGCTTTAATTATTCCATTTAATTCTCGTAATGACTTTTCAAGATGGTTGTGGTTACCATTTGAAAGAGGAGCTGACTGTAGTGAATGCTGTGGGTGCTCTGCCCAGGTTCTCTTTATGGAGATACACCCATCCCTCAGAGGTTTTGAAGGCTGCTAAGGAAAAGGTCAGTTTTCATTGCAATCCCAAAGAAAGGCAATGCCAAAGAATGCTCAAACTTCTGCACAGTTGCACTCATCTCACACGCTAGTAAAGTAATGCTCAAAATTCTCCAAGCCAGACTTCAGCAGTACGTGAACCATGAACTTCCAGATGTTCAAGCTGGTTTTAGAAAAGGCAGAGGAACCAGAGATCAAATTGCCAACATCCACTGGATCATGGAAACAGCAAGAGTGTTCCAGAAAAACATCTATTTCTGCTTTATTGACTATGCCAAAGCCTTTGACTGTGTAGATCACAATAAACCGTGGAAAATTCTGAAAGAGATGGGAATTCCAGACCACCTAACCTGCCTCTTGATAAACCTGTATGCAGGTCAGGAAGCAACAGTTAGTTGCTTACTCCTTGGAAGAAAAGTTATGACCAACCTAGATAGCATATTGAAAAGCAGAGACATTACTTTGCCAACAAAGGTTCGTCTAGTCAAGGCTATGGTTTTTCCAGCGGTCATGTATGGATGTGAGAGTTGGACTGTGAAGAAAGCTGAGCGGAGTGCCAAAGAATTGATGCTTTTGAACTGTGGTGTTGGAGAAGACTCTTGAGAGTTCCTTGGACCACAAGGAGATCCAGCCATTCTAAAGGAGATCAGTCCTGGGTGTTTTTTTGGAAGGAATGATGCTAAAGCTTAAACCCCAGTACTTTGGCCACCTCATGTGAAGAGTTGACTCATTGGAAAAGACTCTGATGCTGGGAGGGATTGGGGGCAGGAGGAGAAGGGGACGACAGAGGATGAGATGGCTGGTTGGCATCACCGACTCAATGGACATGAGTCTGGGTGAACTCCGGGAGTTGGTGATGGACAGGGAGGCCTGGCGTGCTGCGATTCACGGGGTTGCAAAGAGTCAGACACGACTGAGCGACTGAAATAAACAGCTTAAGCTTGTTCTCTCCACAGAGCGCCATGGCTGTGCAGAGTTGCCTTGGCAGTGGGTGGGGTGCAGAAGGGTGGGTGGGTAGAGGGATGGAAGGAAGAGGGGCACAGGCTGTGACTGATGTGGAGGTACAGCAGCCCACCCCCGAATCAGGGTGGAACAACTTCTGTGGTGCGATTCATGATCTGAGTTCCCCATGGGATCAGGTTGATTCACATTTAACCTAGGGGTCTCCTGAAACCATGGTTTGGCCTGACTTCTTCCACAGCTCTGTCCTGTTTCCCTCACTCTACTATCGGATTCTCCTTAGAGCTTTACCTCCCTGAATACGTGTCTTAATCTCTAAGGCTGAGGCTGCTGCTTTTGCTGCTGCTAAGTTGCTTTCAGTAGTGTCCGACTCTGTGTGACCCCATAGACGGCAGCCTACCAGGCTTCCTCTTCCCTGGGATTCTCCAGGCAAGAACACTGGAGTGGGTTGCCATTTCCTTCTCCAATGCATGAAAGCATAAAGTGAAAGGGAAGTCGCTCAGTCATGTCTGACTCTTAGCGACCCCATGGACTGCAGCCTACCAGGCTCTTCCGTCCATGGGATTTTCCAGGCAAGAGTACTGGAGTGGGGTGCCATTGCCTTCTCTGAAGGCTGAGGCTAAGATAAGGTAAATGATTTTCCCAAAGTCACATAACTTCTAGGCAGCAAGGCCAAGATCAGAAGCTAACTTTGTCTAACACTGCTTTGCATTATGCTCTGTGGATTCACGGAAGATTCACTTTCAGCCTCAAGAATGGTATGTACATACATGGCAGGGGTTGTGGAAGAGCCCCTTCCCACCTGAGGATCATGCTCGACTTTGGGACCTGGGGTAATACAGGGGCTTGAACAACCCTGCAGTGTGGTATATTTCTGGGGTCTTGCTCAGTCTTGAGCAGATCGAAATTTTGTGAGGCTAAAACTTGTACAATTTGGGGAGTTCTTTTTAAGAGAAAGAATCACAAGTTACAAATGCTAAATTAGGTTCAGGGCCTTGGAGGCGGTTAATGCATGTGAAGGGCTGAAGCCTTAGCTTCACTGTGTTCCTTGTAAATCTATCTCGGCTCAGTGTCCATTTTCTAGGTGGCAGCTGGGTATGTCTTGACTGACTGCTTCATCTCTTAAGGAGGTCAAAGTGAATCCTAATTCTAAGCCAAGGTATCTCAGATGTGTTGCTTTAAAAAATAACTCTAGGTTACTTAAATTGTTTCAAGACCTGTTATAAAATATTTCAAAATGAAATGAATTTTAATTATTTCCCAAAACACAAATATGTTTTAGGAAAGAGTCAGGCACGACTGAGTGACTGAACTGAACTGAAAATATAAATATGGGTCTTGTATAATGTTCACAGTGAGAGGGAAGTGAAGTGGAATCAAACAGGCAGAGAAGGATAAAGTAGTAACTATATAAAGAGGTTAGGACATTTGGTTGCTCTTGAAGGAAGTGATTGTGTTTGTGACACTGCTTTCTAATATTGGAAAATGCTTGACGAGGTCTGGAGAGACCTTTTCTCCCAGTCAGGTCTCCGACTTAGAGTGATGCCCTGAATATTCAGAAATCTTTTGTGAATCCCCAGAGCCCAGGTTTAGTTTGATAGGATCAATCACAACTGTATAACATTTCAGTTTGTGTGTTTTGGTTTTTGTCAAACCTATGTAGTCAATGCAAAAAGTGCAATGATACCCATGCATTTTTATGTCCTTGCAGATACAATGTTCACATATGTATGAGTTGAAGTAGCACACCTTTAAGGTGACCTGATATTCAAGCAGTTCTTCTAGCTCCTTCTGCTCCTTTAGTAACTGCTTTTGCTTAGATGTCAAATCTTCCCGTAAATTTTTAATTTCTAATTTCTTCTGCATTACTTCCTTACGTAATTCCTCAGTGCTTTCTCTCAATATTCTCATCTTCTTCTCCATTTCCTTTAAAAGTCATGAAAATCATCAGGTTATACAAAGTCTGAGCAAGCATCTGTTTGGCTAAAAATCAAATTTAAAAATTTACTTACCATTTTGATTATATTTGCTTCGAGCTTCATAAATGATTTCTTACAGAGTTAAATGCAACTTTTGATTTCTGACCTCTTCAATGAATGCATAGCAATTATACTATATGTGTTAAATGTTTTACATTAGATTTGAACTTTTTTTTTAAATTAATGCTCTTTTCAGTCTTCCTACATTTTAAATGTTTCCTTTTTCTGAGTTAATGTTTATTTGATACCAAAAAGCATTAGTAAAAATTTCCAGCCTTTTTTTCTAGTAGCTTTGTGATTTGACAAATCAGATACAAATAATGTTTGAATATCTAGGTTATGGTTAGTCTGAGTCACACATGAGAATTAAAGATTAGGGAGTTCATGTTTGGAATGTCTCTAGTCCTTAACATTCCTCAATCCCCCCACTCTCATTGATACTGCTTCTCTAACTCATGCACATTCTCCTCAAATGCCCTCTGCCTCAGACTCCTAACAGGGCTTTGACTGTTTCCTGTGACTGATTATCTAAGGAGTGTTTAACTTATGAGAGAGAAGCCTTCTTGTACTCAGGAGGGCCACACATTACTATGACTAAGGGGAAGGATGCACTTAGCCTTCTCTGGCCTTTCTGCATATGGCTCTCTTCCACTGATGTTCCTGGAGGGTAAAATTGGTGAGTGATCCTATGATCTGAAACTAAAATTCAAAATACTTTTTCCCATAGAATCTCTGTTGAAAATGGTGGTTAGGAATACTTATATGATGCTAAGTCACTTCAGTCGTGTCCGACTCTGTGCGACCCCATAGACGGCAGCCCACCAGGCTCCTCTGTCCATGGGATTTTCCAGGCAAGAGTACTGGAGTGGGGTGCCATTGCTTTCTCTGGTCCGACTCTGTGTGACCCCTTAGACGGCAGCCCACCAGGCTCCCCCATCCCTGGGATTCTCCAGGCGAGAACACTAGAGTGGGTTGCCATATTATACATATATATGCATATATATATACATTCTTACATTCATATATAATATGATGTATATTCATACTCATATATGTAATAGTATCTTACTCTATGTTTAACAGGTTTTTGTGCCTTGAAATTAAACCACCACCAACATACTTTTTTAATAAAACCATTCAGAAGGTGTAGTGCAGTCCCATTTAATGTGGTGTGTGCTGATTTTTCCATTTACTTTGTATGATAGATTGCAAAAGAAAGGGACATAATTCCTCCTAGTCATGTTTGCATGCCTCTTTGCAATATGGCTATGTCATATTTAAATGTAGGAGGACTTCTGCCCCTTGATTCTAGATGTGGCACTATGACTTGCTTGGACCAATGTGATGTTACCAACAGTGATTTAAGCAAAGGCTCAAAAACTGCTTGTGTTGAGGTTTGCCCTTTCTTGAGACTATTTGTCTCTTTCTTGAGACTGGAAACCCTTCCATCATGAGACTAACCAGTGACATGTGACCTTAGACCAACTACACCAAAATGACTGACATACAAATGAAGCCATCCTACCCTAACTGAGCCAGCTCAGGCCAGAAGAATTCACAATTGTTGAAAATAAGAAAATAAGAAATGGCTGTTGTTTTAAACTAGTACATTTTAGGGAAGTACGTTTTTACTAAGTTTGTTAGGCATGAATTACTAAGTTTGTTAGGCATGATACATCTGTATAAAAATTTCTTATAATCAGCTTGAGACATTCAGGAAGCTAAAAGAGTAATAACTATAGCAAAAATAATGTTTTTAAGTGCCAACCGTAGAATCCTTTTTTCTTCTGAAAACAAAGCAGATATTGTCCAACCAAACACAACCTAAATTAGATGCCAAGTAGCTAAATCCTGTAATAGGCACACTTATGCTTACTGCAGAAGTTATACAGGTATTGCTTTCATCATCATCCATAGTTAAGACTTCTGGGTCTTTCAAATGTTTCAGGATATGGTTTCTGTGATAAACATTAGTATTTATCAAAAAGGTTGTTTCAGTCCAGCTGTATTTAACAAAGTCTAGATTATCTAAGACTTACTCCTGGCTTAGGTATCTTCTCGAATTCCTTTAGTATGAGGTTTTTTTCTTCCACTAAGCTGCAACAAACAAACAAACAAACAAACAAAAAAAACTTTTGACAAAGTACCAAAATTAAACTATTTGCACAGTAATAATTTTCTACTCTCTCTTCTCAGAACACACTCTCCGGTGTGTTTGTCAGCCTGGTGTCCATCCTTGCTGATGGCTTCACTGACTCCCACAGGCTCACTAGGGGCTCCCTCTCCAGTCCTTCCTAACACTGTACACACACCCATCAAAGGAGTTCTCTCACCACACTGTAACTGCTTGTGATCACAACCTCCCCTCCAGACTCAGGTTCCTTCCAGGCAGGCTCTGGGCTTTTTCTTTATATTATTTACAAGAAACTAGTACCTGTCTGGATTACTGATACAGCCTTTACTGGTTCCATCTAATTAGCAGATCCCACTAGCCAGTAGGTCTAAAGAGGCATGCATACCAGGTTTATTTTTATGAAACTATATTTGCAATAAAGTAAATTGAAGGTTTTTGTAATAACTGTGTGCCACACAGAATTTTATAGGTTAGTTGTGTGGACTGTCGGCTGAAGCTGAATTTCTTTGAATACTTATACCTTTCCTTTTAGAAAGAAAGGGTGCGACCTCATGGACTGTCCCCTGCCAGGCTCCTCTGTCCATTGAATTCTCCAGGCAAGAATACTGGAGTGGATAGCCATTCCCTTCTGCAGGGGATCTTCCCAGCCCAGTGATCAAACCTAGGTCTCCCGCATTGCAGGCCAATTCTTTTCCATTCGAGCCACCAGGGAAGCCCTTTCCTTTTAGAGCTTGTGTATTCAGTTCAGTTCAGTCACTCAGTCGTGTCTGACTCTTTGTGACCGCATGGACTGCAGCACGCCAGGCCTCTCTGTCCATCACCAGCTCCTGGACTTTACTCAAACTCGTGTCCATTGAGTTGGTGATGACATCCAACCATCTCATGCTCTCAGTGAAAGTGAAAGTGAAGTCGCTCAGTCATGTCCGACTCTTTGCGACCCCATGGACTGTAGCTCTCCAGGCTCCCCCGTCCATGGGATTCTCCAGGCAAGTATACTGGAGTGGGGTGCCATTTCCTTCTCCAGGGGATCTTCCCGACCCAGGGATTGAACCCAGGTCTCCTGCATTGCAGGCAGACGCTTTAACCTCTGAGCCATGAAATCATGCTCTCAACGTTTGTATATATTGCTCTTTTACTTCCAAGCTGTTGCTCCTGAACGTCAGCCATGTTGCCACCAGGGGGTGATAGTGTGCTGCCATCGCTGGGTTGCAAAGCCCACCTGTGTCCCTGAATTTCAAAATGGTGCCATGAGGCTCTCCCACAAGATAAGACTTAGTCTCTTCTTTAAATGGAAAATGTTTTTTTTTTTTTTTCTTGAGCAAACGTAAAATGGCTAATTCTTTTGAACATTTTAAATGAATTAAATTTCAATCATACATTTTCCCCTTTTTCATTAAGAAACATTGAAATTGAGGAGTGAGATACTTCTCCCAAAGTCACCAGTCAAGGCTAAACGGACTTTTAAACTCAGCTCTCTGACTCCAAGGCACTGTTCAGTATCAAGCTATTCCTGGAATACACTGTTATTGAAATATTCCACTGTTTTTTTAGAATTTAGATTGCTTTAGAGTTTTTGCTTTTATAAATAATAATAGGCATCTTCATGCATTGTCTTTTTTCTTGTTTTGGATTCTTATTTTTGTGGGGCATTACTGGGATGAGAAAAAGTTATTGTGTGTGTGTCTTTTGATATACATAAACCTCTAACCTTTCAAACTGACATTAAAATCTAAAACGGACACTTTCAGCTTTCCTGACTTAGGGGTGTTTGAGCATCAAAGCTCCTCAGGATTCGTTTCTTGTCTGCAGCAAGAGTCCTAACTGAACCATGTCATCAAAGGATTTTGGTTGTAAGGACTTGTAGGCGAAGAAGCAATGCTGGAAGCCATGTGTGCCGCCAAGTGCATGAGGCATCATCCACCATCAGGAGCAGAACCAGCCTGACTGGGTGGAAGTTGTAAGAAGGTCAGTTTCTCATCCAATATAAGCAATAGCCACCTACAAGTCGGGCTGTCCAAAGCTGGGCTGCGCTGCTATGGGAGGCTGTGAGCCCCCATCACTGGAGGTGTTTGAGCACACAATGAGTGGTTACTGAGAGAAGGTTTGGGTGATTCTGAGAGTATTCAGGGCTGAGAACCTCTTTGGAGACCAGCAGTTCTCAAACTCTGACAATAATAAGAATCATATAGGAAGTATGTGAGCAGCTCCAATGTTACCTTGGGTGGGATGGCCTGGACAGAAAGTGGAATCATTAGTTTTAGAGTTGGATCTGCCTTTTAAACACGGATCTAAGGTGCTTCTCTTTCAGTTATGAGGACTATATGCAGCAAAACCCGTCCTAAGCTCTTTCTGTTCTTGGTTGCCACAAGAACATTTTTTTTTTTTTAATGTTTAGAAGGTAAAATCTGTTCCAGCTGTGAGTGTTTTCCTTACTACTAACCCCGATGCTCTGCATGTCCCTCTGTCAGTCTAACTTTCTGGAATTCCAGAGGCATCACTAAAATAATCTTTCTGTTCCTTTCTTATCAGATCTGTTTGTTTTTTGGTTCCAACTTTGCTATCGCTATTGGACTAAGAATGGAAAATGACTACTAAGCCCCTGGGTGAGCGCTGACAGGGAACGAGCCGTGGCAGAGGAAGTAGACATAAGGCCACGATCACGCTGCGCAGCCCTGCACGCGCACAGCACATGTGTCCCCAACTCCACGTCCACACCCACAACAGACAGCACTGACCGTGGCTCTGCTTCCCCAGCCGACTAAGACTTGTCAGGTATTTCAGATTTAGCATGAGAGACTCAGCTGATTTGCTGTCCAGATCTTTAGGGTTTCTAGGAAGCAGAGAAGCCCCCAAAAGGTAACAAAGTAAAAGCTAGAAAAACCTTGAAAAGAATACTGAAAAGTCTTTTCAGCGAAAGTTTCTGGAGAAATAATGACTTCTACTTTGTTTCAAGTATAAATTCTCAACAGTATTTATTTAATTGCTTCATTAATTATTTGTATGTGTTTACTTATTGATGTAAGTTCCATATTCATTCCTGAACTGCATAGTTACCAAGAGATCATCAATGAGTATTAATCCAAAGCCAAAAACTATTGCAACAGATTTAATTATTAACCAACCATGTTATTATACTTCCCTTAGCACTTATTAAGGAGTTTATATTATTTGAAAACATAAGAAAATCAACTAAATAATAAAGCAAAAATCTTTTCTCTAGAATATTTAAACAATGTATTGTTCTTACAAGTTGCCAATGATTCAGAAGTTCCTGAAGATGTTGGGGTAGAGGAGTGCTAGTTATTTGGACTTCTGTTATTCAGGCCCAGAATAAAATGAGGTTTTGTTGTGCTGATCTGAAAAATATCATCTGTATATTTGGATGAATAGTTTTTTTTTTTCCCCTCTCACTGGCTTGGTTTCTTTATTTTTATGTGGGGATGGAAATATCTACTTTCTTCCCAGGGAGGAAGTGTTGAGTGAATTTGTTTCCATACCATGTAATACTAAATATGTTAAGCCAATGAAATACACAGCCTGTAAGTCTTTTCTAGTAATTATTTTGATATCACCATTATTTTTATATAAATAAGTTTGTTAATTCTTGAGCTGCTAATAGTTGAGGATGCAGGGAAGTCTGCTTAAGCTAAAGTATTACATGTTAACAAATCCAAAAATAATACACACAAAACATTCCTGCAGATGTTCACTTTAAATGTTCTTGTTTACTGTAGATCACTATGTACAGTCCTCACCCCCAACCTCGTCCCAAGCAATTCAAGGAACAATTTGCCTGTCTATACCTAAAAGGCAAGCGTTCTGGTCATTTTTTTCCTTTCCTCTTGGCAGGAATACTTGGAAATTTTAAACAATTTAAATATCAACTGACTTATGTTCCTCTTACCCTTTCATGGAAATGTCAAGCATTCATATTTTCAATACTAATGAACAACTACCAATTGTTTTAATTTCATTATTTTCTCAACTGAAAGAGTGCTTACAGAGCACAGAAATAGCTAAGCTTTCTTTTTATAGATCTCACTGGTGAGACTGAAACAAGTTTAGATTGAAAGACAAAGAAGAACTCAGATTTTTTTTCCCCCTGAATATAATTTTCCTGATTAAGCTAATCTTCATCCCCCAGTTGAAATAATAGGCCCCAAAGAAAGGATTCAAAACCAGGGCGAGCAAAGTCCTCCAAAGGTCACTCAAATCATTCCATTATCTCTTAGCAGGACTGAGTTCCATCACTCTGCAGGGAATCTACCTACTCTTAAAAATAGCCAGAGAAAGTTCTGCCACTTTAAATGGTAACACATTCTAGGAGAGATGGTTCGGCTTTCTCTCTGATGGTACCCAGGCACAGCACATATCACAAAACCTGGACTGCAGTTGTTTTGAAATTCTATCTAACTAGTGTGATTTGATGAACAAACTCTTTGACTGACTTGCTACTCACAGGAGGAATGTTAGAGGAGATTTTACGAATAGCCATCTACCCCTTCCAGTAATACATTTCTGCTTTAGTTCACTGAATGACATCCCTCAGATTTGGATAAGTGAATGCGCCTTTCAAAAGGATATCACTTTTTTTCCTTGACCTTAGGGAATAGTCTAGTAATAGGAGAAGAGGGTTGACTATGTGGTCTCTGTCCCTGTATTAGAAGAATCAAGGGACCCAGGTATGACCCTCAGCTCACACAGACTTGTTTGGAAAGTCCTCATGGGGCACTCGCCATGCGGACATGGGAAGGAAAGGGGCCACCGCCAGGGCTGAAGAGGCCGAGAGTGTATGCCAAGCCCTTGTTCTATGGAGTGTGTTCTCTGCTCACAGCTCCCGATGCTTATCGTGTTCCTGACACACAGAAACCACTACAGGGTCTCCTCTTCCTAAGAGCATCTTCCTGAAACCCGAGCTTATTTTTCTAAAATTTTGTAACCTTGTTCAGGGACTGCCTGTTCTAGGGAATCAAAGAAAGAACTTGGCTTGTAGTTTGCTTATCATTGCTGTCTCATAATCCCTGTACCTAAAATTCCTTCTTCAGTGAGTCCGCGTTTTCTCTCTTAGTTTATGTGGAAGCAGCTTTGCTTGCACCTGTCTTCAGCGAACCTGAGAGAATCGCGTGCTTACCTCTTCAGTCTGTACTGATTATGAAACTCTCTCTCCTTCACTGCATTGTATTCATTTTGATACTTGAGAAGCTGTTCTCTCATTTTGGAAACCTCGGTGGTGAACGCCTGTGGAAAACGATCAGCTTGCTGCAGGTGAAACTGCTGCTCTTGTATTTGCTCAGTGAAACGTTTGGCATCCTGTAGCAGCTGGACCTCTGACTCTTGTGTGCTGGATCCCAGGAAAACAGAGATTCGCATAGTGAGAAGTGTACACCTTCAATACCCTTGGCCGCTCCTGTGCGGGGTCTGGTGAGGTGTGGGAGGAGTATGTCCATGCTGGGTTCAGGTTAATTCAGTGGCATTTCTGTGCCAAGTATTGCACTAGATCTTAAAGGCAAATGGAACTCACATCTAGCCAAGGGGAGCAGACATGAGCAGGAAGCTGGAGGACCAGCTGACAAGTGCTGCCACTCGTGTCTAGATCAGGATGGTGGGAGATGACAGAGAAAGGATTAGTTGGATGGGAATGTGATATTTGCACTTGACTTTAAAGAATGATCATGACCTTCCAGGGGGTGGGAAGAATAATACCAAGAAGAGTGGGTTCTCCCTCCAAATCCCCTAGCAACCCTGGCTTTCTTGGATTTGTGGATTCTCATGACCTAATTAAAGGAAAATCTTTTCTTCCTTAGTGATAAGAAAAAACAGTTAAATTTTCTGACACTTTACCAGGAAACTAGGAAGAAAGATTCTTCTATAAAATTATGAACTTAATTTACATATTTCTGATCATAACGTCAATGCCTGGCTACAGCTGTGAATGTCACAGAAAAGAGCAGTTCCTACAATTCCAAGTATATTCTATGGCTTTGGCCTTATCTTGGGAAAGGGTTAAGCATGGGGCTTGAGGCAGAATTGAATGAGCGTAGAAACTGGACTTACTGGAATCTCCAGTGTCTTCAAGGAATCACTGACCTATGGTGCACGCTAGTGTCAGATCCAGCTTTATCAGCAGATCTGACTCTTTTTTCTCAGAAATCCTCCCTGCTTGCATTTGCTATCTCTCCTGTTCAGAAGCAAGACCCTGCCAGTTCCTGTTTTAAAGGCAGCACTATGTGCATGCTCCCCACCAACTTTTCTCACTAGGAGAGCTCTTCAGGGTTCTGTTCATTTGCAGAGATGCCCAATGACTTAATCAAGCCTGTCTCGACTGAAGTTACCGGCCCCACCCATTTTCTCAGTCTTTACTACATCATTTACTCAACAACAAAACATTTATTGGGCTATGTTTCAGGCACTGTGTTAGGTACCAAATAGCGACAACAGCTATAAAGATACACATGTAATTTCCATTCATGAATGCTAGAGTTATTTCTTACAATTCATTTCCTTGTATATACTGTATATATATGACGTTACCTGATATCCTTAACATGAGTCTTCAACTATGGAATTGTAAGGTATTGTCTCAGGCCATTGAGGCCATTTCCCTTCAGAAAGTAGGCAAACACAGTGGTTACGGTTCCAGGCAGAACACAAGTGGTAATTTACACACATGATGTAGAGCATCAGCAGAAGAAAATTTAACAACTCTTGTAACATGATTCCTATGGAAACCTCATTCAATTTCAGTTCAGCGTTTCCAGCCTTTATCTGTCCTCCTGCAGCCCCGGGACCAAGAATGAGGAGTCTGCATCTTCATGTCTTTCCCACCCACCAGGCAGCGGGGGTGGGAGAGAGTGGTGGGTGTTCGTTGTAATCACAAAAGAGGGAACTCTTCTGTGTTCGGGGGTCAGAAGGAGGTAAACTGTGGTAGCAGAAGGGAAGTAATGGTTTTGTGACACAGCCTGGAAGAAGGAAGAAGGAATGCCAGGGCCTTGGTCCTGCAGGACTCTCACTGGAGGCCAGGGAGCTGAGTTGTGAGCCAGGCAAGGAGGCAGCCACATCAGCACCACACAGGGCTCTGTGGGGCTCTAGGTTAGAGCTGTCCAGAGGGTGAGAAGTGTTTCAATCTGCAAGGAGGCTCAGATAACTGTGTGGAATTTCTCACAGTAAAGTGGCGTGAAATATGTTGAAAAGATCACCCCAGACTTTCCATCGAAATACTCCAAGTTCCTGAGAGCTGCGTGTACACGCTGGCATTTGGGATCCATTGTGGGAGATGGAGTCCCTGTTACAGGGGTGAGGGTGAGAATTTGGTCTGGGGCTGGGGAGGAGCAGGGGACAAGCTGGAGGGTGGCTACGAGCCAGGATGCAGCTGAGTGTGTATGAGGTGGAGCCCAGGGGAGGGTCCATAGGGATGCAGCTCTGCTCTCCTTCACTCCTCCCACAGGCTCCCATCCTCAAAGTAGCCAAATACCTGGGCAAGCAAAGCAGTAGGAGTAAGGGTTGGATATGAGCAAGGGGGAGGGGGAGGATGGAGTGTCTATTCAGTGTCTCTCCTTGGGTTTTAATGAAGACGTCATGCAAAGCTATGCGGCAGGTGGGGAAAAGGAAGAAGGGGACTTGGGGAGTAGCAGCACTACAGATTTCCACTTCTTTCTTCGCTCTCCTTCCCCCTTGATTCCCAGTGGCTGACCGCACATGCTTAGGAAACCTTGTTGAACGATTCTTTTGTCGCCTAGTCTTCTGACCTCTGCTGATTAGAACTGGGCCACGGTGAGTGGCTGGGGATAGGAGGAACAGGTGAGAAGTAAAGACAGAAATCTTAGCAGACGTGGACTGGAGTTGTTATGGAAGGTGGGGAGGAGAGAATCTTACAGGAGTGTCCTGTAGCAGAGAATGTCAGCACCTCACCAACGTCTCCTAGGCCCACTCTAGTGGTCACCAGGAGGTTTGGTGGACACTTGTCGTATGTAACGACAGCATCTGTGTGCCTCTGCACACTTGTCATATGTAACAACAGGATCTGTGTGCCTCTGCCTAAGAGCTTTCTCTGGCCATTGGAACTTAGGCTTCTCAGAGGGTAAGCTAGAAGTGTCAGGAGCTCATCTACCTAGAAGCAACCCTAGATCAAGGGGAGATGGAAATTAGTGAACAGACATACCAGTGTTCTCACCCTTCAGTGGGAGAGTTCTGAGGCGTGTTCTGTAGTCACTCAGTGAGACTGAGCCCCAGTTGTCTGCAGTGTTAACCTGGAGACTAACACATCCCCAGCTGAATGACTTTCTTCCCCATGTCACTTCCCCTCTCCCCCATGATAATTTTCGTAAACTGCTTGAATTCAAATCTTCGTCTTAGAGTCTGTTTTGGGGAAAATGAAAAATAAGACGGGTCCCATTTCAAGTAAGAAGTAGAAGCATGAGTAAACATGTCTCCACGTTGGTAAATAGCATACCTCATCACGGTATTATGCAGCAAGGTGTACTTGGCTTTTAACTCTGCCATCCTGGTTCCAGGAAGTTTCCCCAGAGCATGTAACTAGCAAAGAGAACACAAGGAACGCAAGACCACTATTAGCCATAATCCTCTATATGCTTTAAGCAAAGATAAAATGGATATATCATAAACTCTTTCAACTCAACATTAGGAAACACGTGGCACCAAGGCACATTAGAAAGGTGGCAGGTGTTCAGAGAAGATGGTTCTAGTTCTACTCTGCTGAGTTCCTGGGAAAGTCTTTTACTCAAGATGAATACTGTGATTTCTTCATCTGTAAACTGAGGGAAGGAATTGATTTAAATTCTTCCAACTCTAAAAAAATCTCATATATCTAGCTTTAGCAAACAAGGTACAGAGTATAAATTACTAGGGTGGCTATTTGTAAGTTGAAAGAACTAGCAATTATTGAGCATCAGCTGTTATTGTACATCAGCTATTTCATTCTTGAAAATGTTTTGTGAATAGGGTACTTTTCCTTTCAAACTAAACTTTAGAAAGCTTAAGTAATGTGTTTAAAGTTACAGAAGTAATTAACACCAGTCGATGTTCAGTCACTAAGTCATGTCCAACTCTTTTGTGACCCTGTGGACTGTAGTCTGCCAGGCTCCTCTGTTCATGGAATTTCCCAGGCAGGAATACTGGAGTGGGTTGCCATTTCCTTCACCAAGGGATCTTCCTGACCCAGGGATTGAACTCATGTCTCTTACACTGACAGGCGGATTCTTTACTGCTGAGCCACTACAAATGTCCCCAAATGTATTCATATGCCACCTTAAATATAATTCATAAGTAACTTTTTAAGTGTTGAGTTGTTTTTGATAGGTTGACCTAATATTTGATTTTATAAACATTTAATTAAACACATTTATTTTGGTTCTGCAGTTTTCTTTCTGTGTTTCTGAGCCAATATATAATTTATTTTGAATCAGAAACATTTTCATTGGCTTCAAAAAAGGATGCAGGCCATAGACATTGTGCCTGTAAAGTCTAATTGGTTAAAAAAATTCACATGTGGGCACTCTTAAAGGAGACAAGTAACTGGGAAAATGTTATGAAAAGGTTAAGTGTGTGAGTGTGGGCTTATATGATTATGTGTGTATTAGGAAGCTCACATGGAGAAGGCAATGGCAACCCAGTCCAGTACTCTTGCCTGGAAAATCCCTTGGGCGGAGGAGCCTGGTAGGCTGCAGTCCATGGGGTCGCAAAGAGTCAGACATGACTGAGCAACTTCACTTTCACTTTTCACTTTCATGCATTGGAGAAGGAAATGGCAACCCACTCCAGTGTTCTTGCCTGGAGAATCCCAGGGATGGCAGAGCCTGATGGGCTGCCGTCTGTGGGGTCACACAGAGTTGGACTTAGCAGTAGCAGCAGCAGCAGGAAGCCCACATGGGAGCCAGCCTTGTAACTAGCAACAAACTAGCCTAGTGAGATAGTCACTGAAGTTAAGCCACTAGGTAAGGTAATCATAGAATCATATGTTTAAAAACACATATAGTATTTTGTCTTAAGGCTGCAAAGACCATTACCTCCCATCCATTGCCCTGCACCATGGAAACAAGTGAATTGACATAGGGCCTACCCTACAGTAGCTCATAGTTTGAGGCGATAGGCACAAAGGAAATTACTGAATGCTTAGGACTACACTCAGTAGTTTTTTTGTTCATAAAAAAGTATATCTGATATTTTGTAATTATTTTCTTATGTTATAAGTTAAAGCAAATAAGTAAAATTATAAATTAGAGACCCCTTCCATGGGGTGGAACTTCTAAAATGGTGGTGTGAAGTGGTTGATGAAGCCCCTCTCTCAAAGAAACATTGATCAAGCTGGTCAAAATTATCTAAGACCCCACTTATGGTCTCTGGAAATTGACCTAAGGGCATGAAAGAAATTTAGAGGTATTTATGTAATAAAATCTGCTGAAACTCAGAAGAGTAAGAAGACCGTGGCATTTACCCCGTGAGCGGCATCCATCGCTCTTAGCTCCCTCTTGTATAAGAAGCATTCTGGGCAGGGTTGACAGTCAGTGAAAATCCCATTGCCCCACCTTTCTATTGCTGAAGATGTATTCCAGCAGGTGGGGCAGCCCCTGAAAGCGGCTGCACTTTACCTCCCCTCGCCCCAAGCTCGGTATGTGAAAGAGCTTTACTGGGCAGGTGACTGAAGCTGTCAAGCAGCACCCATCCCCACTCCCCAGTCTCCTGCTGTACACGGAGACTCTGCGTAGGCTTGGCAGCCTAAGAAGATCAGGCCCCGTAACAGGTGCTGATCACCTCCTGCCTGAGGATGTTCACTCGATTCGAAACAGTGTAGACTATTCATGCCCCAAAGAATTGTCAAAAAGAAGAGTTATCACAAGAATTAACAGTAAAAGGAGGCTAATAACTTAGTGATACCAGTGGAGGCAGACCAGCAGAAGTTTAACAAAGAAATTGGGGCCAGAAAGAGTCAAAGAGGGCCCTGCTAATATCACACTTAATACCGGTGGTCCAGAAGGCTGAGGAAAAGCTTAAGGCTGTGACCTGTGAGGAGGAACCAGAGAGGATACTTCCAAGGTCCCTGAGCTAAAGGCGGGGCAGATATGTAAACTCCCTGAACCTTGAAAGCAGTCCTCAAGCCACATACAGATTCAATGGAGAAGAATGAAACCTTGAAATGTTTCCTGGCTCAGGAGGCTTAAATACAATCTCTGACCAACCAGTGGTTGACCAAGCTATGGAGCACCCCCCACCCAAGAAGCCAAGCTTAATAACAAAAACAAGGAAAGATTATCTACACAGAGACATCAGAGGCTGCATAATAACAAAGACTAAACAGCAACAAGAAGAAGCCTGGAGAGGATCAGAATCTGAACTTGCCCCAGTGTTATCCAAAATGTCCAGTTTTTCAACAAAAAATCATAAGATATGCAAAGAAAAAAAGTCACTGCTTTAGGGTGTGTAAATGTTGGACTTCAAAGCAGCTATTATAATATGTTCAAAAAATGAAACAAAATCACATTTAAAGAATTAGAAGAGATTTGACAGTTCATCAGATAGAGACCATCAATAAGATATCGATCTAGGTTAAGAACTAAGATTTTTTAAAAAATGATCTTCTTTGGGTCATAAGAATGTATAGTTTTTATATCTTTATTTTTGCTTATCTATATTTCATAATTTTCTCCAAATGGATACATACTACTTTTAATAACAAAAAGTTAAAATATGCTTGAAAACAGTTGCTATAAGCAATAGGAATTCAGAACAGAATTTCTAACTGGAGAATACTGTGATCAGATCGTAGTGGCAGATACAGCCAAATTCTAGCTCAGACTTATTGAAAACTCAGCTGAATTTTCCCTAACTCGAGTCTCATCTGAAACAGCAGTAGTTTGAAGCCTGATGGCAGGTCAGCTATGGATGCCTGTTGGCAGGTTTATGTCCACAGAAAAAGCGAGAAGGTGGACAGGTTTCTTTTTCTATTTGCTATTTACATCACTCCACCAGCCAGATCACCTTTGGTATCCAGAATCTGGAAGAAAGCTGACAGGGCAACACTTGTGATATGTGTTTGTAGTTTCTGCATAACTTGGAAAAGGTTAAATCATAGATGTTCAGAAAAAGGACTGATAAGCTATCTTACTATGGTCTTCTCCGCTAAACACAAATCTCTCTTAAAAAGAGTGGGGCTTCCCTCGTGGCTCAGTGGTAAAGAATCCGCCTGCCAGTGCAGGAGACAAAGGTTCTATCCCTGGTCCAGGAAGATCCTACTTAGTGTAGAGCAGCTTAGTCCATGCACCACAGCCGCTGAACCTGTGCTCAGAGCCTAGGAGCTGCAGCTACTGAACCGAATGCCCTAGAGACTGTGCTCCACAAGAGAAGCCATCACAATGAGAAGCCTGCACGCCACAGCTAGAGAAAGGCCCCCGCAGCAAAAAGACCCGGCACAGCCAAAAATAAATCGAATAAATAAATATAAATACAATTTTAAAAGAAAACGATTCAGTTCTAGTAGATGAAATTATTTGTCTGTAAACATAAACCTGGAAAAGACAGTTGCATTTTCACCCTGCATGACACAATTGGGTACAGAAACCAAGTTTGTCATGTTTTAAAAATGCATGCTCTAAGAAATAGAGCATAAAGCCCAATCTTAAGTTGTCAAAGAGTATATACAACAAAAGGTTAGATATAATGTCAGAAGTTCATAAATATGATTTCACAATAGATTCTTGTGTTACTGAATTGCCTCACTGGTAATTGAGATTGGAAGGAAACATTTACTCTAGAGCTAAAAGTTTAACAAGAATTCATGATTCATAGATGACATGTAATAATATGGAAAAAATTTCAAAAATTGAAATTTTAGGACATTCCGAGGAAACTAATAGCTCAGTAAGAGCTTTTACCAAGTGGACTTATCTGGAAGGGGGTCAGCATGAGGAAACAATTAGGTGTCTGTGTGGCTGTCTGTAGGGCACCCAAGGTGACCATGGTTATTAACCTACTCTATTCTTGTTGCTTCTTTGACAGTACCTACTGGTGGTCTCACCTGAGAAATAGCTGCCGTGCTTTGGGAGGTAGGATAAATATTTACCATCCTTATCTCTCTCTCACCCTATCCCTATCAGTGCTAGAAATAAAGAACACAGCTATTAGATGTAGCTCAGATGCAATCAATCTCAACAACAATTCATCACTCATTTTGTTTGGCTTCTCCCCTTGGTTGTCATATCAAGTTTTAGCTTTTCTGTGCACCTAACTTAACACATTCACCAAGCAAACTTTGGCCACCTAAAGTCATCAACAAATCTATTTATCTACACGTAAACACAGCCTTAATTTCTTTCCCCAAATCTCAAAAATGAAGTCTTCCTTTCCTCTTGGTCATATCCCACCCATCCACATGTGCTCTCAAATATGTATCTCCTACCCCTTCCTAGGCATCAGTTATACTTTCTCGCCTTTATAATAACCTCTGCTTCCCCTCTTTGCTGGCTCAACACATACGAGTCAAGTACATTACAAGTGGACTTTGGTTTGAATTCCAGCTCTGCTACTTTTTAACCCTGTAATTTGGAGTAATATTTAATCCATCTGTACCTCATTTATAAAAGAGAAATAAAATAGCCCCATTTCATTAAGCTGTGAAAGTGAAAGTTGCTCAGTCATGTCCAACTCTTTGTGACCCCATGGACCAGGCCAGAATACTGGAGTGGGTAGCCTTTCCCTTCTCCAGGGGATCTTCCCAACCCAGGGATCAAACCCAGGTCTCCTGCATTGCAGGCAGATTCTTTACCAGCTGAGCCACAAGGGAAGCCGTCATAAAGCTGCAGTGAAGACCAAAGGCATCAATATACATAAGGTATTGAGTATAGTGTCTAGAAGGGCTTTATCAATGTTATTTTATTATTATTATCATTAACATTATCCTCAACCTATAAATTTGCTCGTCTATCTTATAAAAACAAACAAAACAAAACATACCTTGAATGCTATGCTCCCATTTAGTTACCCCTTTCTTTCTCTCCTTCTCTTTCATTTCAGATTTTTATCGGAAGAGTTGGCTCTGCCCTTTATCTCCACTCTCTTACCTTCCAGTCACTCACCAATCCATAGTGATCAGGCTGCCACTGTATCACCAGAGTGCTAAACTGACTGATGATTTCCTTATTTCTCTGGCGGATTTTGATATTTTTCTCATTATCACTGTTTCTCAATAATTTGTTTAGGATATGTGTTGGTGTGGTTTTCTTAGGTTTGAGATTGTTCAGTGTTTTCAATCTGTGGGTTTACAGTTTTCATCAAATTTGAAAAAAATTCAAGTGTTATTTCTTCAGATATTTTTTTCTGTCCCCTTTTTCCTCTCCTTCTGGGATTCTAATTAAGCATGCTGGGCCACTTGATGGCCACAGATCACTGATGTTCTGTTCATTTCTGTCTTCCAGTCTTTTTTGTTTTGTTTTGGATAGTTTCTATTGTTATGTCTAAAACCTCACTCATCTCTTTTTCTTCAGTATCTAATCTGCTGTCAGTCCCATCCAGTGAACTTTTCACCTCAAGGGTTGTGTTTTCATCTTCAGAAGTGTGGTTTGGGTCTTTTTATAACTTCTCCTCTCTCATTATGTTCATGCTCTCCTCTCCCTTTCCCCTACAGTCAAAGCGTGTGCAATGGCTGTTTTATTGTCCTTGTCTACTAATTCTGTTTTTGTGTCTACTCCATTATTGGTTTTTCTCATTGTAGGTCACGTTTTCCTGCTTCTCTGCATGCCTACTAATGTTTGATTGGACGAAAGACATTGTGATTTTTACACTGTTGTGAAATGGATTTGGGGATATTCCTTTAAATATCTTGGGACTTTGTGAGTCACAGTTAAGGTACTTGGACATAGTTTGATCCTTTCAAGGCTTGCTTTGAAACTTCGTTGAGGAAGTCTAGAATGATCTTTCTTTCTGGGTTAATTTGGCCCCACTCCTGAATCAATACACTTCTACTGTGTCAAGAGGTCTTCTAATCTAACGAACTATTCTTGGCTCTGTGTGAGCTCCAGGTATTGTCTACCCCAGTCTCTCTGGGGGTTCTTTCCCAGCCTCAGCACCGTCCTCACGTGTGTGCACTGATCGGCATTCCTCGGCAGATTTCTGGAGTGCTCTCGCTCTCTTCCTCTCTCCATGTGCACCTCCCCCTTCACGTCACCTGCATAACTTCGCCAATGTGGCCTCCCTGAACCCCAAACTCTATCTGTCAAGTCAGCAAGGCCAGCTGGCTCTGTTTGGAATCCCCTCCCTCTGTTATCACTTGGAGGAACACTCTCGTAAGTAGTAAAATGGGGCAATTATAGTTCTCAACTCATTTATTTACCTGTTCCAAGGGATCACTGCCCTGTGCTATTGTCCAAAGTCTGGATACCATTGTTTTACCTGATTTGGTCCATTTTTTAGTTGCTTAAGGTAAAGAGGGTAAATCTAGTTTCTGTTACTCCATCTTGATTAGAAGTGGAGCCTTAGTGACCTCTTAATTATTAAATTCAAACATCCCTCTGTCCTTATTACACTTGTTAATCTTATGACGTTTATTACTACTGACTTCTGACAGTTCATTGTTCTTGAACTCTCTCCTCTGGTTCCTGGGGCATATGGTCTCATGGTTCTTTCCTAATTCTTCTGTTTTTTTCTCACCAACTTTTTGAAAGTCAGTGTTGCCCGTGCTTTTGCCATGACCTTTTTTCTTTTTAAACTTATCCACTGACCTAGTCTGAACTACCTGTATAGTGTGAACCTGCCTAAACAGAGAAGCCTGCAGGCTACTGTTATTGGACAAACTAGGACTTTGTTTGGGCAAGAACCATTCAAGACAATGGGAATTAAGAGTTAGAGAGCAATAAACATCTTCCTCTAACATTTAGAATACATGATTTACTTAAATGATATGATATCAACATTCATATACTGTGACCATTTTTTAAGGGAGAAATTTGATATGATGGGGCATTGCATCCGTAGATTCTGTTAAACTAGATATGTCAGATAGTTTCATAGAATAGACAGAATCTATTTAGTGCTGTACACAAGTCTTCATCACTTCTTTTTGAGAATGTGGCAGTAGATAACTAAGCACTTTCCTGACTTCAGGTTGTGTCCCCTTGAATCTCCTTCTAGCTGCTAGCAGAGTGCTCTATCTAAAATACAATTTTCGCACCTTTCCCCAGGGAGAGGTCAGTCCTATTGAGGCACAGCCAGTTGGGGAAGAATAACTCTGTGTCTTAAAATACAATTTTCACCTTGCTTAAAACCTTTCAAAGGATCCTATCACTTTCAGGGTGAAGTCTAAGTTACTCTACTTGGTATACAAGGGCCTTGGTTATCTGGAGATTGCCACCCTCTCCAAACTTGGCTCTTCTCCTTCTAAACCGACTGTGACCATTTCATTTCTAGAACATGTCCTGTGGTTGGCAGAATGATGCCCCTCCCCAATCCCAAGATGTCCACATCATAATCCCTATTATGTGTACATATGTTTCTTTTTATGGTAAATGGGACTTGGCAGATATGGACTTTAAGATGAGGACATTATTGTGGAGTATCTGACTGAGTCCGGTCTAATCACTTGAGTCCTTCAGAGCAGAGAATGTTTCTTGGCTGAGTTAGGGAGATGAAATAGAAGAAGAAGGAAAGTTGAAAGTGTGAGAAGGATTTGACCTGCCAGAGGAAGTGGACCTCAAGAAAAGAAATAAGGGCTGCTTCTAGAAGCTGGAACAGGAAGAGAAGCAGATACTCCCCTAGAGCTTCCAGAAAAGAATGCAGTCCTATCAACACCTTGAGTTTAGCCCTTCAAGACCCGTATTGGACATCTTGCCTACAGAATATAATAAATTTGTGTTGTTTAAGCCACCAAGTTTATGGTAATTAGTTATGAGAGCAGTAGAAAATGAATACCGTCTCATACTATTTCTTTGTATGTTGTATTGCCCTAGCTTCAATTTCTCTCTCCTGTCCACTTCGAGAATTCTTATTTTTCTTTTGAAACATCTCAGTCAGCCTCTGTGGTCAACTTTCATTTTCAGGCAGATTATTTCTTTCTCTCTACTGCTTCTTTAAATTTAGATGCATATCTTATTGTACACATGGTAAACTATTATCAACATATGTTTAAATATGTCACCCCTGTTAGGCTGTGTACTCCCTGATGATAGAAATCTAGGGTGTTCATCTCTAAGCCCCAGCACATAGCTTGGTATCTTATAAGTACTTGGTAATATTCTTCACACTGTGTTGACTTAAGCTTATCTTAAAAACAATGATGTGGCTGTAAGAACGCTTGTTCATTCATTCACTTCCACTCCAACTTTCCCATCAGAGAGGGCAGGTGTAAAAGGAGGACAAGAGCAGGTAACTTGGCCTCAACACAAGACTTCAAAGAGCAGAGAGTGTGCCATACAACACAGGCTGCCTCACCCACAGCTCCCCTTCTCCCTTCTGTGTGGTTGGCAAAGCTCACAGGATGAGCAGAGAGCCCTGGGACTGTTTCCCACAGCTGTCTTGTTCCTCCTTTGGTGGCCGACCACAGGAATGCGGGGGAGGCCACAAGTGGCAAACAGGGCCTCCCAGAGTTAAGGTATCAAATGCAGTGGACATTGTGGGTGAGTAATGCAGGTGGCTTAGCTCTGTGTAAGACTTTAAAGTTAAGTTACAATAATTTTAAGATAACATGCACAGCCAAATAAATAAAAAGCAGTCTAAGCACATACATGCTAATGAGTGGCATTCCTTTAAAATACATTTGTCCCAGTGAAACTGCAGTTGCTTGGAATTTTAACAATCATTTATCCTTTGTTTAAATGATTTTCCCCCTACTTCCAAAGATCATGGGAAAAGATGATAGCAGGTTGGAGTGGCTGTGAGCCCAGGAGGCAGGAAATGAGCCAGATTAAAACCCAGATTCCTCTTTCCGAACTTCAAAGGGCAAACTACTGGTTAAGAGTAAAGAAGCTAACTGGGCCAGAGTCCTGAGGGGCATTTACAAGAGAGTCAGAACATAACGGAGTTAGGAAACAGAGTTACAACCAGCAATGACTAAAATCACAAAAACAGGAACTGGAAGAGTAGGGGTGGGGGCAGGAATGGCCGTGTGGGGGCGGGGCAGGAAGAAATGTGCTGCCTCCGACTCTGACCAATCAGTTTTCACCCATTCACATGCAGGGGCCCCGCCTCTAGGGCACCTATACAGAGCTGGAGTGCCTTTAGGCAGGGAGAGATCGAAAGTGGAGCTGGGACCCATCTCTCACACAAGGGTTACAAATGTATAAAACATGGTCCGTTGTGCATCTCATCATGCAGATCACAGAGTGCAGCCCCAGGAGCCATCGCTGTAAATGTGGGGGAGCCTGGAGCACAGTGGCTGGGCCCCTGGACCTGGCTGCTCTCTGCCGCTGCTCCCACCTTTCAGGCCCCTCTTTGTGCTAAGGACTCCGCCCCTCTCACCTGGCTGGCAGCCAATTCCTCCAGCTCTGGGCTATGAGGTTACAGATAAAGGATATAGCCACTTCCCACAACAAAGAAACTTGGGACCTTTGGTGCCCACCTTCCTGTTTTGAAGATGCATTTGCCCACACTGCTCTTCCCAGTGTTCATAAATAACAGTGCATTTACCAGAGAGGCATCTGTGAACCCCAGTGCCAGCTGAGCATGCTCTGTGGCAGCGTCCTCCACTTCCCCTTCTAGCAGGCAGATTGGGATGGATAGTGAAGCTTTTCACTGCGAAGAAGTGTTCTTTGGGAAAGAACAAAAACCCAAAGTGACAGCCTGCAACTTCCTCATTGATACCATGAAATGGAAACTCAGGAGCAGAATATGAGGATGTTTGAGTTGCATTCTTGCTAATCTCCTGGTAGGGAGCTTTAAATCCTGGCAACATATTTGGGCAAGCCATTTAAATTTTGTTCATTTTATCCCAAAGTAATTTAATCTTTTTGATTCTATTGTAAGTAGAGTTGTTTTTGCAATTTCATCTTTGGATTGTTTATTTCTAGTGTGCAGAAGCCATTTGATTTTGATGAGTAAAATTATTAACCATGAAAATATAGGCCAATCCTTAAAACCTGCTGTAAGCTTTGCTATGTGTTCTACAGACGTTTCTGTTAAGGCAGAATATCTCCCACTCTTTTATTCACTTGATATAGCCCAGATATCTAGAACCTGCTGAACAGTAGAAATATTTCATAGTGATGTTACTATACCTCACACGTTCCTCAATTAGACTGCTTATCTTTAATGTTGAAATAATGCTCAGATGTCTGTCCACCAGATGGGAAGCTCTCTGAAGGTGGAAATCATTGTGATGTCTCAAGAACCTAGCACACAGCAGGTGCTCAGCACATGCCTCAAGAATCCATCAGCATCTGACAGATAGGGGTGTGGCATGAAAGGTTGCACATATCAGTAAAATTATTAACCATGAAAATAGAGGGCAATCCTTAAAACTTGCTGTTTTATCTCAATATATGACCTATCCTTTCCATATACACATGCGAATTGGGCCAAAAGGATAAAGGAAATCACTTCAGTTCAGTTCAGTTCAGTTCAGTTGCTCAGTCGTGTCCGACTCTTTGCGACCCCATGAATCGCAGCACACCAGGCCTCCCTGTCTATCACCAACTCCCGGAGTTCACTCAGACTCACGTCCATCGAGTCAGTGATGCCATCCAGCCATCTCATCCTCTGTTGTCCCCTTCTCCTCCTGCCCCCAATCCCTCCCAGCATCAGAGTCTTTTCCAATGAGTCAACTCTTCGCGTGAGGTGGCCAAAGTACTGGAGTTTCAGCTTTAGCATCATTCCTTCCAAAGAAATCCCAGGGCTGATCTTCAGAATGGACTGGTTGGATATCACTGAAATAATATAAAAAAGCCAATCTAGAAGGAACACTAACAGCCTGAAGGGTGTGTGTGCGTGTGTGGTGTGTGTGCGTGTGCATGTGGCGTGTGTGTATAAAAGTTAAGAGGATATAAGCTGCTATTATTTGTGGAAGATTTATGGATTGGTTGATTGTATGTGGAATGCACACTCCCCATACAGGCTGGAATGGAATATTAGCCTTTGAATAGAAAAACTGTCAAACATTTTCTTCTGACAGCTTGTCACTGGGGGAAAGTCCTCAACTCAACCTTATCTACTTCCAAGGATGTGTAGCTCAGCCCATAATTACTCAGACTCTGTAGACTGTTAGGTCAAATTTAAGTGCCAGAAATATTAAAATCCATGAATAAAGCATAAAATTCAATACCCGAATGTTTGAATCCTAACAAATCCTATAGAATTTTTATAACTAAATGAGTATTATAATGTGTTACACTCAAACTGAAAGTTAGATCCTCAGAATCTTTTGTTATGTACTCATATGAACCAGTTAGTCACTTTATAGATTTCTTGAAATACTATAACTTGAATGGTAACCAATAGATAGCAATCGCTCATGGTAATTATAAAACAGCCTATTCTGGGATTTCCTCAGAAAAGGGTGGAATATTCAGAAATTAACACAGTTTGCCAAGAAGTCTGTTTTTCTATATTTGAAGACATAGTTTTTAGTTTTGAAAAAAGAAGAGAAAACCATATAATGTCACCAAGTATGATTTTAAAGCTTTTTCACTTGATACCAACTTTGATACCCAAGCGAAGTAAAATAAAAATACATGAACAAAAGTTTAAAAAGTAGATTTTAACAAACATTTCACCAAACACAGCTGTTTCTAGTTCACTAAGTCAGTGATTACAAAATATTTTAATGTGCTTTCTGGCAAACATGAAGAGCCTCATTTCATGAAAATGCCACATTTCCAGTTATCCTTGATAGGTTGTAAAATTTAGGGACTGGTAACTATTTCTACATATTTCTTAATCGGGAAAAGTAGGTAAGATACTGCCTATATCTCTTAAAATATGTGAGATGGACCTTAATCCATGTCACAGCAGTGTGTTTTACCCCCAATATTGCAGACTAGCAGTCCAGGTGGTGCTAGTGGTAAAACTTCCACCTGCTAATTCAGGAAACTCAAGAGCCTCAGGTTCAGTCCCTGGGTTGGGAAGATCCCCTGGAGAAGGAAATGGCAACCCACTCCAGTATTCTTGCCTGGAGAATCCCATGGACAGAGGAGCCAGGTGGGCTACAGTTCATAGGGTTGCATAGAGTCAGACATGCCTGAAGCAACTCTAGCGCACAGCATTCAAAAGTATAAATCTGCAGATATTTTTAGTATGTACAGTTTTTAAAATTAGAAAATTAGCTGGTACCATCTAAAAACTTGTAGATTTTGCCATAAAAACTGAATTTCCAGCTTGTCTTGAAAAAACTTTCGATTTGATGACACTGGATTCATATTCTAACATTACAATAATCAATTGGCATTTAGCAGAGACTGACTTTCAGAAGTAATAATAGAGGTTCCCCCTTTTAAAAGGGGCCCAGTCTACCCTACCCTTTCAATGTATGTATAATGTGCTAACACCTAGGCTGTTTCACTTGTTACCTTTACAGACCTGTAGTAGTATGCATTTAACATTGGAACACTGCTTTGTTTCATGTTTTATTAATACGCATACACAAACACACATAACTATATCATCTGAAGTTTAAAACTTAATGCTTTAAAATTTCTGAGATTTTTCTTACTGTTTTTCCATTTTAGTTTCTGATAATTTTATGAAAAGATTAAATAAACATGATTCTGATACTTTTGACTAACATTTTAAAATATTTTATTATCTGGATATTGAAATAGATTTTGTTCAGTTTATTAAAACTTTATGCACCATGGAAAAAAATTAAGCTAAAAAGGTTCTGAGGGGAATGTGAAAAAAATGTGTCAATTGGCTCAATTTTGGAGGAGGGGGCTGAAAAACAGGAAACATTCAGTTAAAATAAAGAGCTTTTCCTTATCTACAAACATTGTCCTAGCAGCTAAGGATCTTTTTGGCTTTGTACATTATAAGCTTTGACAAAATAGCAAATTATAATTTGTAAGAAAGTTGCAGATAAATTCTGAACAACTTACCCTAGCAGATATCATTTTAGTTGAGGTTTGAGCCAAATAAGAAGTAAACACTGAGTAATGTAATCAAATGAGAAAATTATTTCCAGGCAAGTTAAGCAGTGGAACCCTAGGGATTCTAAGAGGGGCGTCTTTGGGACAAAAATATAGATTCAGGAAGTGCATGCTGCTGCTAAGTCACTTCAGTCGTGTCTGACTCTGTGCAACCCCATAGATGGCAACCCACCCCGTCCCTGGGATTTGAAAGAGCATAATTTATGACTTATGAAAGACTGAAAATTCCATTAAGTTAGGGACCACGCTCATCTTTCCCATCACTATGTTTCCAAGGTCTTGTTCATATGGAACTCACAAATACTTGCTGAGTAAGTGAAAGGAAACATACATGTGAGTGCTTAGCAAATAGCAGTTATTCAATAAGTATTTATTAAATAAATGGGTAAATCATCAAATGAATTTATTCAATAAATATCAATATTTATGAAATAGAACCATACCATAGTGAAAGTCGCTCAGTTGTGTCTGACTCTTTGCAGCCCCATGGACTATGCAGTTCATGGAATTTTCCAGGCCAGAATACTGGACTGGGTAGCCTTTCCCTTCTCCAGGGGATCTTCCCAACCCAGGGATCGAACCCAGGTCTCCTGTATTGCAGGCAGATTTTTTACCAGTTAAGCCACAAGGAAAGCCCAAGAATACTGATGAAAATTTACAAAAGTACAAATTAATAATTCTTTTTGACATTTTTTATTGAGAGATTGTTATGTACTATGTTAGGTGCTGTATGTGTGTTATTTACTCATCACAATCACCCTGTGAAATAAATATTCCTATCTAAAATTAAAAAATAAAACAAAACTGAAGATGTTTGAGAAACTTGAACGAGGTCACAAAGCTGTTAGGAGGCTTTGTAGATCCTATTCTGTTACTCATTTTTAAGTGAATTAGAGAAGCTCAGGAATAAGGAGCATAATCTTGCTGACAGCATGGAGACAGTGTGAAACACAGCTAGCGAACTAAAGGTAGTACAGGCTGGCAGACATAAAAGACCACGCAGGGGTGGGCGATATTTATAGAAGGACACTGGGCCAAACTGATGTGATATTAGCTAGTTTGAAATCACTTATGGTGTGAAACCAAACAACAGTAGTCAAAAATAATTATAAAAAAGGAGAAATGCTATTATGCAATGGTATGAATATAAAGGTAACCATTATAACAAAAGCACAAGCCTTCCTAAAATCCAGATGCTCTACTATGTATAAGTTCAGTTCAGTTCAGTCACTCAGTCGTGTCCGACTCTTTGCGACCCCATGAACTGCAGCACGCCAGGCCTCCTTGTCCATCACCAACTCCTGGAGTTCACTCAGACTCACGTCCATTGAGTCAATGATGCCATCCAGCCATCTCATCCTCGGTCGTCCCTTTCTCCTACTCCCCCCAATCCCTCCCAGCATCAGAGTCTTTTCCAATGAGTCAACTCTTCGCATGAGGTGGCCAAAGTACTGGAGCTTCAGCTTCAGCATCCTTCCTTCCAAAGAAATCCCAGGGTTGATCTCCTTCAGAATGGACTGGATGGATCTCCTTGTAGTCCAAGGGACTCTCAAGAGTCTTCTCCAACACCACAGTTCAAAAGCATCAATTCTTCAGCGCTCAGCCTTCTTCACAGTTCAACTCTCACATCCATACATGACCACAGGAAAGACCATAGCCTTGACTAGACGGACCTTAGTCAGCAAAGTAATGTCCCTTTGAATATGCTATCTAGGTTGGTCATAACTTTTCTTCCAAGGAGTAAGCGTCTTTTAATTTCATGGCTGTAGTCACCATCTGTGGTGATTTTGGAGCCCCACAAAATAAAGTCTGACACCGTTTCTACTGTTTCCCTGTCTATTTCCCATGAAGTGATGGGACCAGATGCCATGATCTTCGTTTTCTGAATGTTGAGCTTTAAGCCAACATTTTCACTCTCCTCTTTCACTTTCATCAAGAGGCTTTTTAGCTCCTCTTCACTTTCTTCCATAAGGGTGGTGTCATCTGCATATCTGAGGTTATTGATATTTCTCCCGGCAATCTTGATTCCAGCTTGTGTTTCTTCCAGTTCAGCGTTTCTCATGATGTACTCTGCATATAAGTTAAATAAGCAGGATGACAATATACAGCCTTGACGCACCCCTTTTCCTATTTGGAACCAGTCTGTTGTTCCATGTCCAGTTCTAACTGTTGCTTCCTGACCTGCATACAGATTTCTCAAGAGGCAGGTCAGGTGGTCTGGTATTCCCATCTCTTTCAGAATTTTCCAGAGTTTATTGTGATCCACACAGTCAAAGGCTTTGGCATAGTCAATAAAGCAGAAATAGATGTTTTTCTGGAACTCTCTTGCTTTTTCCATGATCCAGCAGATGTTGGCAATTTGATCTCTGGTTCCTCTGCCTTTTCTAAAACCAGCTTGAACATCAGGAAGTTCACGGTTCATGTATTGCTGAAGCCTGGCTTGGAGAATTTTGAGCATTACTTTACTAGCATGTGAGATGAGTGCAATTGTGCGGTAGTTGGAACATTCTTTAGCGTTGCCTTTCTTTGGGATTGGAATGAAAACTGACCTTTTCCAGCACTGTGGCCACTGCTGAGTTTTCCAAATTTGCTGATATATTGAGTGCAGCACTTTCACAGCATCACCTTTCAGGATTTGAAATAGCTCAATTGGAATTCCATCACCTCCACTAGCTTTGTTCGTAGTGATGCTTCCTAAGGCCCACTTGACTTCACATTCCAGGATGTCTGGCTCTAGATGAGTGATCACATCATCATGATTATCTGGGTTGTGAAGATCTTTTTTGTACAGTTCTTCTGTGTATTCTTGCCACCTCTTCTTAATATCTTCTGCTTCTATTAGGTCCATACCATTTCTGTCCTTTATCGAGCCCATCTTTGCATGAAATGTTCCCTTGGTATCTCTAATTTTCTTGAAGAGATCTCTAGTCTTTCCCATTCTGTTGTCTTCCTCAATTTAGAAGAGAAAACAGGCAAGGAGCTAGTGATAGAAGTAATAGTTGTTTGGATACTTAGTTTTATAGATGTGATTTAGAGCAGTATAGTACCTTAATTATAAAATTAAAATCATTTCCTAAAAGCTGAAAACAGAATAAATCAATCAAACATAACTATGTATCCAGTTGTTTCATAACTGTATAATAACTTTAAAATTATGTAAAACAGAGAAGTATGAACTGACTGGATAGCTAATACATCAACTAATTTTTCTTAGTTGAGGAAATATGATAATGGCATCATGGTTACATTTTAAGGGAATTTTTGTCTTTTAGAGATACATAATGAAATATTTATGAACAAAATTGCTTTGATATTAGGGATTTGCTTTACAGTAATCAGCAGTTCAGTGATATGGGAAATGAGTGAGGGATGAATCGATGATTGCTGAAGCTAAGTTTTGGGTTCTTGGGGGTTCCTACATTATTTTCTTTAATGTAGGTTTGGAAATTTTCTTTAAAAGGTTATATATATTTGTTGATAATCAGAAGTATCAGAATTTAGATATCCAAGAGTGTTGACCTAAAATACTTTAAAGGCCATTAATTTATTTCAGTAATATTATAGTTTATATATATATTATAATTATATATTATAAGCTTCCCTGGTATCCTATATAATTATATCTTATAATAATCAAAGTTATAATATATATTTAATCATCCATATAGTCAACATTGGGCTTCCCTAGTGGCTCAGATGTTTAAAGAATCTGCTTGCAGTGCTGAAGACCTATACCACAGAATTAGAATATACTATATTGACTAGTTTAAAAAGAAAGCATAAAGGAACAAAATTTCCTAGAACATATTACAAAGATACTTTGAATATGTTCTGATATTCTTATCAAACTTAGAGATTACATTCTATTCTACAGAGGAAAAGAGATACAACATTGATTGGTATTTCATCAAAGTGGTTATTTATTTATTACAGAAAATACCCTTATTTTGAGCATTTTGAGAAGTGCTGTGTATTTTGAGAACAATAGATGAATGTAATTAATATATAGATGAATAAAATATTAGTTATAATTGCAAAGAAATCTGTGGGAAAATCTGAAAATCTAAACGATAGTGTTTAGATTGTTCATAATAACAATATATGCCAGAAAAGTACACTAGGAGCCTGGAGTATGTTATCTCAATTAATCTGATAATCCTGTGAAATAGGTATGTGTCAGAGAGTCTGTGTTCTAAGGAGAGAAGCAAGGGTTCAAATTCATGGTGACTTCAGGGTTCATCCTCTTTTCACTATTCTACTCTGTCCCCTGCCATGTTGGCTAGAATCAGACAACAACAGTCACAGACTTAGTACTAACTATTGATAATTTATTATCCCTTAAGCAGTAATTTCAAACAAATAGCTGGCACCATATTTTAATTGTGGAACTCTGGAATAACTCCCATTAAAATCAGAAATAAGGTAGGGAAGAGTGATAGGTATGAATCATTAAATATAAATCAGAAAATATATACCAATGCATTTAGACAAAAAATGATGGCAAAGACAGAGAAATAGTCATTATAGCTGATATAAACGCCTGCATGAAAAATAATTTTATAATGCAGTAAAGTAACCATTTATAAAATAAATTTATACAAATATAGGTTTCCAAATTAATCAGACTAAGAAGTTTTAAAACATATTGAAGAAGAGATCTGATTCATAACAACAATGGGAAAGATAAAAAAATATGGAAATACATTTAATAAGAAATGTGAAAGTTCTATACAGAAAACTCTACAAAAGTGTATAAGGAAATGTAAAACAAGATTTGAACAAATGTCCCAGGCTGATATCTTTTTAAAAAGGCCAGTTATCCCCAAATTAGTCACTAGAATTTTTGGAACTTAAATGCCCACTCCTAGGTATATACCCTGAGGAAATCAAAATCGAAAAAGGCACATGCACCCCAATGTTCATTGCAGCACTATTTACAATAGCTATAACATGGAAGCAATCTAGATGTCCATTGACAGATGAATGGATAAAGAAGCTGTGGTACCTATATACAGTAGAATACTACTCAGCCCTAAAAAGAAATGCACTTAAGAGTCAGTTCTTAAGAGATGGACAAACCTAGAGCCTATTATACAGGGTGAACTAAGTCAAAATGAGAAATGTAAATATCAAATACTGACACATATATATGGAACCTAAAAACATGGTACTGATGAATTTATTTTCAGGGCAGCAATGGAGAAAGAGACATAGAGAACAGACCTATGGACATGGCGGGAGGGAAGGAGAGAGAAGGTGAGATGTATGGAGAGAGAAACATGGAAATTTACAATACCATATGTAAAATAGATAGCCAGTGGGAATTTGCTGTGTGACTCAGGGAACTCACACAGGGGCTCTGTGACTGGCTAGAAGGGTGGGATGGGGAGAGAGCAAGGAAGGAGGTTCAGGAGGGAGGGGACATGGGTGTACCTATGGCTGATTCTTGTTGATGTAGGTCAGAAAGCCACAAAATTCTGTAAAGCAATTATCCTTCAATTAAAAAAAATTTAAAAAGAATGCCCTAAAAAAGATTGTAAAGTGCCATTAGAATAATAAGTTATTTAAATTTTTATAAAAGGAGGACTTTTAAGTGTCCATTTTCCCTTTCAGATTTAAGATGCATTCTGGTCTATGGTATTTAAACAGTAGCACAGCACCAGAATAGGAGCCATATCAATGTAAAGAGGAAACATTTTGCTTATGGATAGGTTCAAGTCACTGCAAGAAAAAGGTGGAATTCATTAACACATTATATTGTAAGAACTATTCAAAGATTTTGGGGAAAGATATAGCTAGGCTTCTAGCTCACACTTTAAAACAAATCCTAGAGTAGTAAAATTAAAACATAAAAATTAAAACCATAAAAATTAATAGAAAATACACATGGCCTTTAGATGATTGTAGTATTATGAAGGAATCATAAGGAAAAGATTAATAGATATAAAAATGAAACATCTAAAGACTTCCATATATTTAATTACCACAAATGAAATTCAGATGTCAAAGTTGAAAAAAAGTGCAAATATTTGATATACAAGTGGTTAATAATACAAGTCTACTTTAAAAAGAACAAATAAGATTTTACAATTAAAAGAAAAATATCATGTTAGAAGAATGAAGATCATGAAAATATAAGTCAAAACTTATCCCAAATGACTAAAAATTATATGAAAAATTGCCTAATTATACAAACCCTGTGACAAAACAATTCTACTCCTTGATAAATGCCCTCAGAGGTGCATGCACAGGTACACCAAGAGACAAGAACGTTGAAGTTGCATTATTAGTAATACTTGAAAATTGGAAACTACCACTGGCCATATATTGGATAAATAATACTGGTATGACCATGCAGTGGAAATAGACATGCAAAAATATGAATGATTCTCATAAATATAACATGGAGTGAAATAAACTAAACACAAAATAATTTATAGGATTCTGTTTACATCAAATTTAAAAATGGGTAAAACAAAAGTATGGTGATTAGGGATTCATGCTGAGGTGGTAAAACTGTTAAGAACAAAAAGAAAGTATTATCATAAAAGTCAGGACAGTGGCTACTACAGGGTAAGTGACAGAGTAGGAGGGGAATTTGGGGGAGCTGGCAGTATTTTTTTTTGCCTTGGATGGTGGTTGAGTATTTGATTTGAATTGTATCTCTATATTTTAGACACTTTATGTACACTTTAGACTTTTAAAAGATTAAAATCTATGTAGAAGATGATCTAATTTTTTTAAAGTTACACACACATATATATATTTAGAAAAGTGATTTGAAGTATATGAAAATGTTAATAAAAGTAGCATTACACTGTACTTAACAACAACAACCAAGAATCCAAAATGGACAAAGGATCTAAATAGACATTTCTCCAAAGAAGAATACAAATTGTCAATAAGCACTCAATATCACTAATCACAAAATCAGAATGAGATGCCCCTTCACATCCAAGAGGATAGCCATTATCAAAAGAACAGAAAATATCAACTATTGGCAAGAGTGTGGAGGAATTGGAACACCTATGCATGGATGATCAGAATATAATATGGTACAACCTGATGTGGAAAACAGTATGGCAGTTCCTCAAAAAGTTAGAAAACAACCCAAATGTCCATCAACATATGGGTAGATAAGATGTATAAATATAGTGGAATATTCAGTTCAGTTCAGTTGCTCAGTCATGTCCAACTCTTGACAACCCCATGAACTGCAACATGACAGGCTTCCCTGTCCATCACCAACTCCCAGAGTTTACCCAAACTCATGTCCATTGAGTCGATGATGCCATCTAATCATCTCATCCCCTGTCGTCCTCTTCTCTTCCTGCCTTAAATCTTTCCCAACATCAGGGTCTTTTCCAATGAGTCAGCTCTTTGCATCAGGTGGCTAAAATATTGGAGTTTCAGCTTCAACATCAGTCCTTCCAATGAACACCCAGGACTGACTTCCTTTAGGATAGACTGGTTGGAACTCCTTACAGTCCAAGGGACTCTCAAGAGTCTTCTCCAACACCACAGTTCAAAAGCATCAATTCTTCAGTGCTCAGCTTTCTTCACAGTCCAACTCTCACATCCATACATGACTACTGGAAAAACCATAGCCTTGACTAGACAGACCTTTGTTGACAAAGTAATGTCTCTGCTTTTTTTTTTTTTTAATATGCTGTCTAAGTTGGTCATAACTTTCCTTCCAAGGAGTAAGCGTCTTTTAATTTCATGGAGTAATCACCATCTGCAGTGATTTTGGAGCCCCCAAAAAAGTAAAGTCAGCCACTGTTTCCACTGTTTCCCCATCTATTTTCCATAAAGTGATGGGACCAGATGCCATGATCTTAGTTTTCTGAAAGTTGAGCTTTAAGCCAACTTTTTCACTCTCCTCTTTCACTTTCATCAAGAGGCTCTTTCGTTCTTCTTCACTTTCTGCCATAAGGGTGGTGTCATGTGCATATCTGAGGTGATTGATATTTCTCCCAGCAATCTTGATTCCAGCTTGTGCTTCATCCAGCCCAGCGTTTCTCATGATGTACTCTGCATAGAAGTTAAATAAGCAGGATGACAATATACAGCTTTGACGTACTCCTTTTCCTATTTGGAACCAGTCTGTTGTTCCATGTCCAGTTCTAACTGTTGCTCCTGACCTGCATACAGATTTCTCAAGAGGCAGGTCAGGTGGTCTGATATTCCCATCTCTTTCAGAATTTTCCACAGTTTATTGTGATCCACACAGTCAAAGGCTTTGGCATAGTTGATAAAGAGAAACAGATGTTTTCATGGAACTCTCTTGCTTTTTCCATGATCCAGCGAATGTTGGCAATTTGATCTCTGGTTCCTCTGCCTTTTCTAAATCCAGCTTGAACATCTGGAAGCTCATGGTTCATGTATTGCTGAAGCCTGGCTTGGAGAATTTTGAGCATTACTTTACTAGCATGTGAGATGAGTGCAATTGTGTGGTAGTTTGAGCATTCTTTGGCATTGCCTTTCTTTGGGATTGGAATGAAAACTGACCTTTTCCAGTCCTGTGGCCACTGCTGAGTTTTCCAAATTTGCTGATATATTGAGTGCAGCCCTTTCACAGCATCATCTTTTAGGATTTGAAATAGCTCAACTGGAATTCCATCACCTCCACTAGCTTTGTTCGTAGTGATGCTTCCTAAGGCCCACTTGACTTCACATTCCAGGATGTCTGGTGAATGTGAGTGATCACACCATCGTGATTATCTGGGTTGTGAAGCTCTTTTTTGTACAGTTCTTCTGTGTATTCTTGCCACCTCTTCTAAATATCTTCTGCTTCTGTTAGGTCCATACCATTTCTATCCTTTATTGAGCCCATCTTTGCATGAAATGTTCCCTTGGTAACTCTAATTTTCTTGAAGAGATCTCTAGTCTTTCCCATTCTGTTGTTTTCCTCTATTTTTTTCATTGACCGCTGAGGAAGTGTTTCTTATCTCTCCTTGCTATTCTTTGGAACTCTGCATTCAAATGGGAATATCTTTCCTTTTCTCCTTTGCTTTTCACTTGTCTTCTTTTCACAGCTATTTGTAAGGCCTCCTCAGACAGCCATTTTGCTTTTTTGCATTTCTTTTTCGTGGGGATAGTCTTGATCCCTGTCTCCTGTACAATGTCATGAACCTCCATCCATAGTTCATCAGGCACTCTGTCTATCAGTTCTAATCCCTTGAATCTATTTGTCATTTCCACTGTATAATCATAAGGGATTTGATTTAGGTCATACCGGAATGGTCTAGTGGTTTTCCCCACTTTCTTCAATTTAAGTGGAATATTATTCAACCTTAAAAAGGAACTATATTATGATACATGCTATACTATGAACAGGCCTTAAAGACATTATACTGAGATAAGCCAGATGTAAAGGGACAAATATTGTATGATTCCACTCATAGGAGGTACCTAGAATATTCATATCCATAGAAACAGAAAGTATAACAGTGGTTACCAGGAATGGGGCAGCAGAGAAGAGGGTTTATTCTTTAATGAGTACTGAGTTTCAGTATGAGATGATGAAAAGGTCTGGATATAGATGGTGGTAATGGTTGCATAGTAATGTGACTGCATTTAATGCCACTGAACTGTACACTTAAAAATGATTAAAATACTGAATTCCATGTTATGAATATTTTACCACAATAAAAAGTGATAGAAAAAAATTTTTTTAAGAAAAAAAATGGTGGGAATGTAGATGTTGTATACATTTCTACATTTTCTTTTTTTCATTTATTGAGGTATAGTAACAGTTGATTTATAGTATCATGTTAGTTTCAAGTGTTCAACATAGTGATTCAGATTTGTATAGATTACGCTCCATTTAAGATTATAGGATATTGGCTGTATTCCCTGTGCTTTATGATACACCCTTGTAGCTTATTTATTTTATACATCATAGTTTGCCCCTCTTAGACCCCTACCCCTATCTTGCCCCTCCCTTTTTCCCCTCCCCACTGATAACCAGTAGTTTGTTTTCTTTTTGTGAGTTTGTTCCTGTTTTGTTATATTTGTTCATTTCATTCTTTTTGTTAGATTCCATGTAGAGGAAATGCTTTCAGCTCTTCACCCATGAATATGATGTTAGCTGTGGGATTATCATATATGACCCTTATTATATTAAGGTATGTTTTATCTATATTCATTTTCTGGAGAGTTTTATCATAAATGGATGTTGAATCATGTCATATACTTTTTCTACATCTATTGAGATGGTCATATGATTTTTATTCTTCTATTTGTTAATATGGCATAGCACATTGATTTGCAGATATTGAATCATCCTTGTATCCCTGAGCTAAATCTCTCTTGATCGTGGTATATGATCTTTTAAATATATTTTTGAAATTGGTTTGCTAATATTTTGTTGAGAACTTTTGCATCTATATTTGTTATTGATGTGTGTATGTGTTGTTATTGATATTGGCCTCTAATATTCTTTTTGCATGATTTTTGTGTAATTTTCTTATCTTTGTGGGAATTTTGTTTCAGGATGATGCTGGCATTGTATAATGAGTTGGAAGTGTTCCTTCCTCTGTAATAATTAGGGACAATTTGAGAAGGATAGGTGTTAACTCATCTCTAAACATTTGGTATACTTCACCTGTGAAGCCAAGTGGTCCTGGACTTTTGTTTCTTGGGAGGTTTTTTAAAAAATTATTTATTTATTTACGGTTGCACTGAGTCTTTGTTGCTGTTCTCAGGCTTTCTCTAGTTGCAGCAAGTGGGGGGCTGCTCTTTGTTGCAGCGTGTGAGCTGCTCATTGTGGGGGCTTCTCCTGTTGTGGAGCACAGGCTCTAGGGCCTGGGCTTTAGTAATTGTGGCACCTGGGCTCAGGAGCCGTGGCTTGTGGGTCTTGGAGTGCAGGCTCAGGAACTGTGGCGCACTGGCTTAGTTGCTCTGTGGCATGTGGAATCTTCCTGGACCAGGGATCAAACCCATGTTCCCTGAACTGCCAGGCAGACTTATCTACTGTACCACCAGGGAAGTCCTGTTGGGAGTTTTTAAATTATTAATTCAACCGCATTACTTCTAACTGGTCTGGTCATATTTTCTGTTTCTTCCTATTTCAGTCTTGGTAGATTGTACATTTATAGGAATTCATCTATTTCTTCTCGGCTGTCCACTTTATTGGTATATAATTGTTCTTAGTAATCGCTAATGCTTCTCTGTATGTCCGTGGTGTTGGTTGTAACTTCTCCTTTTTCATTATTGATTTTATTGTTTGAGGCCCCCTTTTTTTCTTGATGAGTCTGGCTAAAAGTTTATCAGTTTTGTTTATCTTTTCAAAGAACTATTAGTTTCCTTGATCTTTTCTATTTTTTAAGTCTCCATTTCACTTATTTATGCTCTCATCTTTATGAGTTCTTTTCTCTTACTAACTTTGGGTTTTGTTCCTTTAGATGTAAGGTTCTAGTTCTTTTATGTATAAGGTTAGGTTGTTTGAGATTTTTATTGCTTCCTGAGAATTTCTGTATTTTCTAATTTTTAAAATAATGAACAAGCATTACATTTATAATCAGAAAATTTTTCTATGAAAAAAGATTAAAAAAAATTTTTTTTTCACATGTCTTCTAGAATGTAGCTCTGGGCAGGGTCAAGGGATAAGATGTCTTTAAAAAATTATTATTCTAAGAACTTATATTCTAAGCCAAACAACACAAACAAGCATAAAAAACAGATGGAAAATTGTAGCAATGGATTATGTTTTATATAATTAAATATTGTAGCAATGGATTATGGATTAAATACATATGTATATGTAATATATACATAAAAGTATGGGAGAAATTGAATCATATAGCAAGACATGTGAATAGCTCATTTGGTAACTCCCAGTTATTTTGAAATATAAGGAAACTATTGCTTTCTAAAACCCCAGAAGCATTTAACTAGGAAAGTTTTAATATGGGTGGACTTTATTTTTGTAGCATGTTTTTATAGTCTAGCTACAAATTAAGGGTACTGTAGAGATCAGTTTAGAGTAGATGGTGTGGAATTGGGAGACTTCAGCAGCCTTGGTCAGGCTTGGGCAGGACATTTAGCTGTTTTGAGACCTCCTTGCTCATCTGTAAAATGAAACGGCTGGTCTTGATAACATGTAATGTCATTTCCTGAAGTTTTATAGCACTAGAAAAGTATGAAATAGTTGTTTAACATTAAAGTTCATTTAATAAACTAAATGCAGTTTGGTATAGATATTTTATAATAATTACTGGATACATACCTAGTATATTCAACTTCCACCTGATAATGTTCTTATTCTGTTTGCTATAGTACTGGTATTTTAAAATATGAAAAATTCAAGAAATCACAGTGAGTTAAACTGTTATGAAAGCAAATAGCTCCACAGTAAAACTCCATTAAACATTGGAAATTGGGTATGTTGGCTAAAAATTTACATTGTTTGTAAAGTAAAGCTGTTTGGAACTTCTATGTCCTAAAAGTTTATTTAACTTCATTTATATCAATGTAATAATACAATCTGAAGCAATTATTAACACAACTGCCCACTGTCAAAATGATGGATAAAGCATTTATCTTTGATGCCCTAATGCTTGAATGCAGTCATGTCCTCTAACTTTGTTCTTCCAATATCCATTTGGGAAAAGAAATCCTATAAAATTAGCTTTACATATGAACTTAATATCTTCTTTAAACAAAATACTCTGGTACAGACCCCACCATAATTCGATTTCTCTCCCTCTTTCCCCCTTAAGTCTCTTTTCTTTGTTTCTGTGTCATCTTTATCCCACCACCTTCATCTCTCTGGGCTCCACTACATTCCTCTGCACTATATTTCTGTTTTCTGTGTTTGGGTGGGAATTAGCAGGAAAATTAGAGAATATGGGCCACATAATAAGCAGGAGATGTTAGCTAGCTGTGGAGCAGGGAGGAAGAGCAACTTAAACTCAGCCTAGATTCTCCAAGTCAGGCTAAACCCCTCTTCTGGGTCTTGCCTTAGAAAAGAGAAAAGTAAAACCCCCCAATCCACATGCTTGTAGTTGCTAAAGAACAACTTCTTCTTCCTCCATGCCCCTACTGTTTCATAATGCAGAATCAAAGATAAAACAGGAGGGACAAAATAGGGAAAACAGCATATATAAAAGCAAAAAGTTTTAATATGTTTACCTTCTATGTGCTTATATTTTCACTGCTACAACTGTATCTTTATTCTGTGCATTCTGCAGAATCCATACTTTACTGAATTAATAAACCCTATGCTCATTAGGGATTCTCAGGTGGCACTAGTGGTAAAGAACCACTTGCCAATGCTGGTGACATAAGAGACGCAGGTTCAGTCCCTAGGTTGGGAAGATCCCCTGGAGGAGGGCATGAAACACAACCCACTCCAGTATTTGTGCCTGGAGAACCCCATAGACAGAGGAGCCTGGTGGGCTACAGCCCATAGGGTCCCAAAGGGTCGGACATTACTGAAGCAACTTAGCATGCACATGCTTACTAAAGTAAAATTTAGACCTAGGGAAGCTATACATGCCATTTGTATAAAATATGGTTTTCTTTTTAAAATCCCTTTCATTCCAAACGCTTGTTTTTCTCTGCTTTGTATATGGATCATTTTGCAGTGGTAGCAGTTATGGAAGTGGGTTGAGACGCAGAGAAATAAGCCTAATAAAGAAAAGAGAAAGTTCTCTTCTCTGCCAGGCAGTGTATATCCAACATAGCCATCATTATATACAGACACTGTGCAATCTTTGTGGTCTAATCTGAAAAGAATGACTCTAAAAGTGGCTATTTTCAGAGTTAGGGAAGGGAGAGGCCAATGCCATGGCATTGAGGGAGGAAGTTGAGGGGTGCAAAAGACCTTAGTGTGCTAGTGTGCTTACTGACCCCCTGTCTAAGGCCAAACATGCTGTCTTGGCCCAAGGCTGGCTCTGGTTTGAACTACTTTGCAGCTTAAAGCTCCACGAAGTGAGAAATGGGTCTGTTTTTTCACTTTTGTCATCCCCAGGGTTAGTACTGAGCACGACTCAATAAATGGAAAATAAGGACTCATTGAATGGAGGAATAACTGAAATGAAGTAGATCTTTATAATTTTCCATCGGAATTAATGATTTAATCAAAGGACCATCTGCACTTACAATTTTCTTTGCTATTACATGGCTTCTAATTAATAACATTTAGTCATAAACTATTACACCTGAAAAGGACCTTGAGCTCTCTAATCTGACTTCATATTACAGATGAGGAAAAGTGACAAGAAAGTGGGAGTTTGCTCAGTAAGACCATGGGTTTCTGGACTACCACCCTAAGGCTCTTTTCACCCTGTCATGTCATATGTTTTTAAGATGATGATGGTAGTAAAAATGGAAACTTACTTTAAGCCTATGTTTATACCATAACTGACCACAACTTATGCATCTATTTTGTCATTTTTTTGTGCAACAATTGTTAAAGCTAAGCTTTAATATATATATAAAGTATCAAAACACATGCCATATCATTTATACATGTAAACATGATTGAAATAAATACACAAGCAGAGGAAGCTGTGATAAATAATGGTGGACACTTTAAAATAAGCAAAAGAAGGGCCAAGCAATTTTACATTTGTTGATAATGATCAAGAAATGGTTTCCTATACTCTGAATTTTTCACTTCAAACAATAGGATATGACTGAAATCATAGATAACATCAAGCCAACAGCAGAGAAAGAAACTCAGTAAGATAGACTATATCTCAGAATGCTATGGTTTGAATCATGTTTAAAAAGATTTACTTAGAAGAACTTGGATGATATGTCATCGGTGTGTTCAAATGTTTACTATTAAATTACTACATTTACTCCATTTCATAAATTTTCTTTAGTTACTAGCACAGTGGAAATCAGCTTTAAATGAACATTTATTGAGAATTCATACATGAGATGTATTTCATAAGATAAACTTGAGTCTTTTAAAAACAAGTTTTGAAGAAAATAAAGAACAAGCATTCAAAAGATATACGTTCAACATGAAATTATTCAAGTGGCATGGAATTAGTTTCATAGTTTTGCTTTTCCATAATAATTTAATTGTTTAAGATGCACACTATATTTATGAATGAACTGAAACAAATTCCTAAGCTAAATTTTATTATTCAGTTTAAATTTATATAACTATATAATATCAATGATATTGCATGATATTATATATAGTTATATAAAATATAATTAGACATATGTAAGGACTGATGCTGAAGCTGAAATTCCAATACTTTGGCCACCTCATGCAAAGAGTTGACTCATTGGAAAAGACCTGGATGCTGGGAGGGATTGGGGGCAGGAGGAGAAGGGGATGACAGAGGATGAGATGGCTGGATGGCATCACTGACTCGATGGACATGAGTTTGAGTAAGCTCCAGGAGTTGGTGATGGACAGGGAGGCTTAGCGTGCTGCGATTCATGGAGTCGCAGAGAGTCGGACACAACTGAGTGACTGAACTGAACTGAATATGTTATATATTATATAAATTCATATTTATATATTATTTGTAAATGCCTAGTAAAAACAAAACAAATAATACCCTAAGGAACACAAGTGATAAAACAGATAAAACCAAATTAACCCTTAACTTGAAATGGCTATATAGACATTTCCAAGAATTTAAAGCCTTGGATTTTGTAACAATATACAGTGAATCTTAATTATTCATGTACTGTGTGTTTGCAAATTTGCTTACTTATTAGAATTTATTTGCAACCCGAAGATAATACCTGTGGGCTTTGGGGACCATTTGCAGACACGTGCAGGGCTGTGAAAAGTTTGAGTTGCCCAACACGTACATTCCCAGCGAAGCTCAACACTGTTGTCTTGTTTCAGCTCTCATACTGTAAAAAAGTGTTCTTTCTGTGGTCTAAGTGCCATGTTTTTCAACATGTTTGTGTATTTTTTTTTTATTGATGTTTTCACTATTTAAAATGGCCCCTAAGCATAGTTTTGAGGTGCTATCAAGTGTTCCTCAGTGCAAGAAAGTTGTGATATACCTTAAGGAGAAAATACATGGGTTAGAAAAGCTTCCTTCAGTCATGAATTATTGTTCTCTTGGTCATGAATTCTGTGTTAATGAATTAATAATATATGTTAAATAAGATGTCTTTAAACAGAAACATTTAAAATAAGGTTATATATTGATCAGTTGACAAAAATATTATGACCAAAGAGGCTCATAGAGACCTAACCCTATATTTCCCCTAGGAGCAATGGTTTGGTATTTGCTAATTCAGTGTTTGTGGTGACTTTAGAAAATATAACTACCATAAATTATGAGAAACAATGGGAAGACACACAGAAAACACAATTTCATTTTTTTAATGATTTCCTCCTTCAGTTCAGTTCAGTTCAGTCGCTCAGTTGTGTCTGATTCTTTGCAACCCCATGAACCACAGCACACCAGGCTTCCCTGTCTATCACCAACTCCCGGAGTCCACCCAAACCCATGTGCATCGAGTCGGTGATGCCATCCAGCCATCTCATCCTCTGCCGTCCCATTCTCCTCCTGCCCTCAATCTTTCCCAGCATCAGGGTCTTTTCAAATGAGTCAGCTCTTCGCATCAGGTGGCCAAAGTATTGGAGTTTCAGCTTCAACATCAGTCCTTCCAATGAACACCCAGGACTGATTTCCTTCAGAATGGACTGGCTGGATCTCCTTGCAGTCCAAGGGACTCTCAAGAGTCTTCTCCAACACCACAGTTCAAAAGCATCAATTCTTTTGCGCCCAGCTTTCTTTATAGTCCAACTCTCATCCATACATGACTACTGGAAAAACCATAGCCTTGACTAGATGGACCTTGTTGGCAAAGTAATGTCTCTGCTTTTTAATATGCTGTCTAAGTTGGTCATAACTTTCCTTCCAAGGAGTATGCATCTTTTAATTTCATGGCTGCAGTCACCATTCGCAGTGATTTGAGGAATATAAAAGGAAACTCAAGATCAATCTCTAATATAAGATACAAAAATATATTTTGTTTCTTCAGTGGTTATATGAAGATTTTTAAGTCTCTGGAAATTTAGAAAAATGACAGCAAAATTAGATGCCACACCCCATGGATATCTTGGATCCTCATGATCCCCTTCTTGGTGTCGGATACATAGTAAAGAGATTTTGTTGATAAGGTATTGACAGATGGACATTCCAAGACTCCCATGGAATATTCCAGTTTCATAAAATTCTAATCTGAGAATCCCTGGATACCCCCTGAAGACAGGCTATTAGTACATCAAGTGATTATATGTTCTGTAGTCTTATAAAAAGTGGACCTTTGGATATTTCTGTTGATCCAGAACCCCTCTAAGGACCCACATAGTGGATCTTTCATGGTAGGTCCATGCTGGAGGGATTCCTAGTCTAAATCGCTTCATCTATGCTAGTGTGAAGTACTTGCAAGACATAACAAAGAACCTACCAACTGTTATTCTAGCTTTAACCAGAATCAGGCAATTCTTGATCTCTCTGTGGATTGCTGAAATCAGGCTTTTGTTTAAATGAGATATACAATGAACCATGAGATATACAATGAACCTTTAAGGAGTATTAAGATAAACAGTATTTATTGTTGACATTTCAATTCAAGTAGTTTAAAAAGTGAAAGTATTAATATTTATCACAAAAGCATGCACTCCCTAAAGAACCATTTAATGAGTCAGAAACTACAAATATGTTAAATTAATAGGTGTAATATCAACAAAGGGATCTCAACATAACAAAAATAATAATTAGTAAATTTACTTACCCCCTTTGATAAAAATAGAAACACAAAGGGTTTCTTTATTTAAAAATAAACTGTATTAAGGGAAATGAAAATGTGCTTTTGGAATCTGATCCAGATACAGTAAATGCAGATCCCTTTTGAATATACTTTGCATAAAAAAAAGAAAAGAAGTTTGAATATGTTGTGAGCATCGACTGATGAAAGCACTTTTCACTTTTATAAAAACATATCTTACTACTTTAAAATTCCAACGTATATTGGTGTTAATTTGTTTAGATCTGAAAAACAAGTGGGCGTAATGTGTCAGTTTTATGTTGAGAGTGGATGGAAGGTTCTGATTGCCATCATCAGTAGATGACTCTAGGAGTCAGGACAGGCTGAGCACGAGAAAGTCCAGAATGGTTTCCTAGCAAGAGGGAGAAGACAGAGAATCAAGGTCAGAGGGTGGGAATTTTGTGCAAGTTGAGGACAGGAAGTCAGCTCTTAAAGTTTTTGGTCATTTGATGGCTAACTCCTTGAAACCCTCTCCCCTGGTCTTTGTGACACTGTACTCTTCTGGTTCTGATATTTTACAATCCTTTTGGTTCCCGTGGTTTCAAACTGACATCCATTTTCATTTTGTGTTGTTTGTAATACTTAGATATTCAACTGTATATTAGGTATTTCTACTTTGTGTCTTGTCACTCTATTCAAAACAGAAATATCACTGCTACACTCTCCCCAATTTACTGCTGCCTCTCGACTTATTGCCATAACATTACTTAACTTCAGTTGAAGTTGTATTTCATGTGCTTTCTCAACTCTTCCTCTCCTTCCATTTTTCATCCCTTATCAAGATTCTGTAGCTTCTATTACTCTTTGCTAAAAATAGCTGCTTCCCAGGTGGCTCAGTGGTAAAGAATCTGCCTGCCAATGTAGGAGACTCAGAGACACAGGTTCTATCCCTGAGTTGGGAAGATCCCCTGGAGAAGGAAATGGCAACCCACTCTAGTATTCTTGCCTGAGAAATCCCATGGACAGGAGGGACAGAGGCAAGCTACAGTCCATGAGGTCACAAAGAGCTGGACACAACTTAACAACTAAACAGACAAACACACAAGCTACAGTCCATGAGGTCACAAAGAGCTAGACACAACTGAGCGACTAAACACACACACACACACACACACACACACAAAACAATAGCTGCTGCCCCTTCACCACTCCTTCTGCCACCATGCCACCTTTCATGTGCAATAGCATTTCCTACTGGTTTTTAGCAGAAGATTCATCCTTAAAAGTTGTGCTAAAGAAAAAAAAAAAGATTCCCATTATCAATCATAATTTTTAAAATGCAGCATATATTATTTAGCTTTTGGCCAGCTATAATGCACGCTAGCAAATGACTGATAATTTTCAGATCCACTTGTCCTGGAACTCTATTTTGATACAACATTTATCAACATCTAGTCACTCACATTCCAGAAAAAACACTTTGGGAAACAATGACTTGGACTATTTAAATGGCTGCTAAACTGCTCTCCTTACCTAATCTTTCTCTTTCCAATGCACCTACAGTTTCAATGATTAACTTCTCTCAAATGCATAACTGATTAAATTATTCCTTTGCTCAAAACTTTCAGTGAGTCCCCACTTATCTAAGCAGTGATTTAAGTACCAGGGTCTCCACAACATGGTACCAGTATTCCTTTCCAGTATTATCGCCCTGCCCCTCATATGACAGGATGGCATAGGAGAAAAGACAGGAACTTTGGAATCAGACCAGGTTCAAATTCCAGCTCTGTTGCTTGTTGTTGTTGTTCACTAGTGTCTGACTATTTGCGACCCCGTGGACTGAAGCACGCCGGGCTTCCCTGTCCTTCACCATCCCCTGAACCTTGTTCAAATTCATGTCCATTGAGTTGATGATGCCATCCAACCATCTCATCCTCTGTCGTCCCCTTCTCCTCTTGCCTTCAATCCCTCCCAGCATCAGGCTCTTTTCTAGTGAGTGGGCTCTTCGCACCAGGTGTCCAAAGTATTGCAGCTTCAGCTTTAGCATCAGTCCTTCCAATGAATATTTAGGATTGATTTCCTGGTTTGATCTCCTTGATGTCCAAGGGACTCTCAAAAGTCTTCTCCAACACCACAGTTCAAAAGCATCAATTCTTTGGCACTCAGCCGTCTTTATGGTCCAACTCTCACATCCATACATGACTACTGGAAAAACCATAGCTTTGATTATACGGACCTTTGTTGCCAAAGTAATGTCTCTTCTTTTTAATACACCATCCCTTAAAAAGTGTGAAACTATAGGCAAATCATTTATTTCTTTGAACTCTTTCTCTGCTCATCTGCACATGCAGAAGTAATTGTGTGGATGGGAGGATGTAGTGAGACAGTATTTGTGAAAGCTTCTTGAACAACTGTAGCAAACTCTCTGCCCCCATGGGCTATAAATTTACTAGCCAGGTTGAGGCTCTTTTATGCGGTAGTCAGTGTCTGCCCGTGGTAAGTGAACAACAATATTTTAAAAGTAAGAACTCAGAATCCCACCTATTAATGTCAAAAAAATGATTAATAAAGCAATTTTCTGCCTTTATTTTGGGTATTTTCTATGGTCCTGAAGGGACTGGAGCCAGTTCCCAAACATTTTAGGTGAAACTATAACACTGGCCTTTGGCTAAGTGGGGTTTGCAGGTCCCAAGAATCAATAGCAGTGCCTGAAAAGCAAATCCCTGATTCACAGGGATGAAACAAAAGCCCAATGCAAGAGCAAAAAAGCTTTACTTTTGTTAGATTTAGAAAAGCTTAAAAGTGCTTAAGATTTCACTTGAAAGTTCAACATGAACAAAATGCAAAGTCCTCAATACTCCTTCCTAAGAAGGAAAAGGGGATTTATGTTTGATGTCTGCAGCCTAAGTGCCTGGAATAGTGTCTTGCATGTATGGGATGCTCAGTTGATATAGGATGAGGGGATCCATCTTTTATATGCTCTAGTATACATATCTTAATGCTTGGAATATACAAATCTGAGTATACAGATCTTTAACAAATACTTGACTGGACTTGACTGACTAAATGTGTGGATTAAAAAAATATATACTTATTAAACCCAGCTGTGCCAGGTGTTAGTTGCAGCACACAGGATCTTCGTTTCCTGACTAGGGATCGAACCTAGGCACCCTGCGTTGGGAGTGTGGAGTCTTAGCCACTGTACCACCAGGGAAGTCCCTGAACATGTGGATTTATAGTCAATTTAGTCAAAGGCATTTAATAATATACCTTAAACTCAACATTGTTCCTATGTATTTCTACTTTTTAAGATATTTTAATCTATTATTTATATTATCATTTTTTAAAATTCCCTAATCATTCATTTATTTCTCCCCTCACAATAAGGGAGTGTCACAGCTTGAAAGTAGGTGAGGAGAGAGAAATGAAATTAGGAGATTAAATATATATTTTTTAGTCAAAAAGTTAAGAGTGTATCTAAAATTTATTTGAATATATTAAATGGAATAAAGAGAAAAACAAGCTTAATTTTTTAAAAAGCTGGAAGAAGATGGAGGAAAATGAGACCTAAGTGTGTATAACATGTTTGTCAAATTTGTTTGGAAAGACTGTTACATTGTATACACTGCATTTTTCCTTCAGCACTCCAGCACTCAAGGTGTTTATAACTATCATTCCTGTGTGAGGGAAGAATAGCCAAACCCCTCCTTCACAGTTCCAGGAACCAAGAGCCAGCAGAGCTGATGACAGACCCAGTAAAAGGCAGATCCAGAGGTAGAGTCTAGGTCTCCTGAGTACTCAGGAATACATACAGTTTGCAAGAGTAAAGTGAAGCCGACACATTTCGAGAACATGAATAGTCAGGTTGAATAGGAGAGTTTGGCTGGGATGAAGGAGCATATAGAAAAAGAATAGGAAATCAGGTTAAAGAAATAAATGAGAGACAGACTACAGAGTACTGCAAATGATAATAGTAAGAATTTAGATTTTTAGCCATAATTATGAAATGATTTTTAAAGCCATAAAATCCTTTTAAAATAAATCTTCTTTTAGTCGCTAAGTCAGACCTGACTCTTTGTGACCCCAAGGACTGCAGCCTGCCAGGCTCCTCTGTGCATGGGAATAGCAACCCACTCCAGCATTCTTGCTTGGGAATTCCCATGGACAGAGGAGCCTGGCAGTACATGGGGTTGCAAAAGAGTCAGACACAGTTTAGCAACTAAGCCACCACTACCACCAATAAGAAATCTTGTATGAGACACCAATATGTAAAACAAATTAAAAGGAAGTGGTTTCTCCAATAAAAGCTGTTCCCACTTCTTGCCCTCAACCTCCCAGGAGAAAAGTTTGAAAACTGTGGAAAAAAAGTTTGAAAAGTCAGGAATGCAGACATGTTTGGGGCAAAGTAGTGACATAGTAAGTGGCATGGAGACCAAGTGGAGGGCCCACTGTGGAGGCAGAAAGCACAGAGCTGGGCCTGGCAGGGCTGCCAGGAGGAAGGGAAGGCAAAGATGCTCGAGACAAAGAAGGAGCGGAGCACAGACGGGACTAGTTCACAGATTCACTTGGGTGGTTGTGGAAGGACAGCACAGTCACAAAACTGCCGGAGGGCAAAGGAGGAGGCTGCTGGTTTTGATTAAAGACAATGATGTACCTTATAAAGAGTTTTCATCATTTAGACATTTCTCCTACACTGTGTGATGGTCAAAGAGAGAGAAAGCAGAACTTTTTTTCTTATCTGGGTTTCTTCTCTTTTCAAATAGATTAAACAAAAGTCCACTGCAAGAGTCAGAAAGTTGAGCTTTATTATATTTAAAATTGTGTTTAAGTGCTTGAGATTTCACCTGAAAGCCCAATGTGAAGAAAACTACAGGTTTCTCGATGGCTTATTCCAAAAAGAAAAAAGAACCATATCAATTTTAGTAACATTTCTGTCCTTCACACAATCTAGATAGCTAGCACATTCACTTTTATCTCTAAAAACTATTTTCCCCACTGGGGAGTTAAGTATCATGAAATGATTTACTCCAAATACAATTATTTTCTTGTGCTTCATAAAATAAACAATGAAAGTGAAACTTGTTGAATATGTGCATCTGACTAGCTGCAGGAATTCCAAAGAGGATGATTTTGATCGAAAATAAATAACAGTTTTTGGCAAACTGAGTTTGATGAGGACAGTCTCTTCCTCCGCGTTTCTGAGACTTGTGATGCAAAGAGCTCCCGCCCTTTCCTGAGAACACAGAAAGCCTGACTCAGGCCGGCAGCTGGCCGCTCTTAAAGCAGCTCCAGCCCGGCACCCTTCCCTGCTGGGGTGAGTGAGCGCCACTGCAAAGATGAAGCTGGCGAACTGGTGCTGGCTGAGCTCAACTGTCCTTGCTACATATGGTTTTTTGGTTGTGGCAAACAATGAAACAGAAGAAATTAAAGATGAACCAGCCCAGAATGCCTGCCGGGTGAGACTAGAAAGCAGAGGGAGATGTGAGGAGGAAGGCGAATGTCCCTACCAGGTGAACCTGCCCCCGCTGACTATTCAGCTCCCCAAGCAGTTCAGCAGGATCGAGGAGGTGTTCAAAGAAGTTCAGAATCTCAAGGAAATTGTAAATAGCTTGAAGAAGACTTGCCAAGACTGCAAACTGCAGGCTGATGACAATCGAGACCCAGGAAGAAATGGATTGCTGTTACCAGGCGCAGGAGCCCCAGGAGAAACTGGGGACAGCAGAGTGAGAGAATTAGAGAGCGAGGTGAACAAACTGTCCTCTGACCTTAAGAATGCCAAGGAGGAGATCGATGTGCTTCAGGGTCGCCTGGAGAAGCTGAATCTTGTAAATATGAACAACATAGAACATTATGTTGATAGCAAAGTGGCAAACCTCACATTTGTTGTCAATAGTTTGGATGGCAAGTGTTCATCTAAGTGTCCCAGGCAAGAACAAATACAGTCACTCCCAGGTATGTATAATAATGTTTTCTTATCATTTGTTGATGAATGTTATATAACTCAATAGGATCTATAAACATTAACCTGAGAAATTATGTTAAATGAAGGGCAAATTAAAAGTTAAGCCTTTTATTCATCAAGGTAGTACAAGGGAAACTATTATCTTTCTAAATGTGACCACAGAAAAGAGATAGGACATAATTACAAAAAAAGTCATAATGAGTTCTGTATCCATTTTAAAGCACTTTTAAAGATCTTATTCGCTGACACCAGAGCTACACACAAACAGAAGTGGAGAGAAAGTCTTAATGTTTCAGTGACTTTAACTTACTTATCTGTTCACTGAAGTATCTGAAAACAATAGAGTTAAGGCAGTATTTGTGGTTGTACTCTGTTCATCGCAAATCAGTTTTTTTTGTAGTTGGGTGATTGCTCCTTATACAGCAACAAGAGACCTTTGAAAGATTTTAGCAAGTAATCTGCAATTAATCCCAAACATCTAGTGGAAATAGGAGATTTTATGGACCAGATAAAAATAGTTATATGGTTTCATGTGTGTGCAAAACTTTTTACTTTGAGACCTAGTGGCACAAAAACTATTTTATGCAGAGTTTTGGCATGCTACTAAGGAAAGGAATATCTTATTACTACTAGAATTCAAGCATATAGTAGTAGAAGCCATCCTCCCCATCCAGATTATTTGAATTAACTTTAATAAATACATGTTAAAGACCACAAACCTAACTACCCACTCTGTCCAAGAACTGCTGGCTGTGGCACTGGTTCTCCCAAACCCTGGTTTTCCACATGAGTTGCTGGGACCCTTGCTGATGGTCTTCTGAAAGCCGTCTCTGCATGAGTGTGACATTGAAGGGGTGTGGTGCCTGCAGCAGAGATCGCGTTCCTTTGAAAGAAGCACCTCATGCATGCTCCACTCCCAGGGAATCAACCAGTGAAGGTGTTTGGGAGTTTCAAGGACTACTGTTGCTAATACTCCCAGCAGCCTGTATCTAAACGGACCCTGCACATTGCAAGGCAGAGGTTCATGTCGTAGGTGGCATACCTGGGTGTGCATTAGATTCGTACTGCATGGCAAAGTGTAATGACAAGAAGATTCTGCTATTTTTCTACTAAAGTTTTGGGGAACTGTCTGAATATTCTGAGTTCTAAATACACATGAATAGATTATTTGTGGCTCATAGTGGCTTGTATTAATGTATTAAACTTGACTGATCTGGCAAGGATTTTTGTAAAAATTATTTTGGAGTAAATATCTCTAGTGGTTCCTACAGAGCCACATTATTTGATTATTATATTTATCCTGAATGTAATCGCCTATGGTTTCCTTCTAAAAACCAAACATGTGAAATGCTGAATATTTTCCTGGATAATAAATTCAGAATAAGAATATTCATATATTAGTGAAGTTTTTTTTTAATTTGAGCTTCTTTGTCAAGCAAGTAAGATAAATGGAAATGTTGATCAATGCTGTATTTTAGAATTTTAATAAATCATTTGGAATAATCTTGTAAAATGACCTGAAAGTGGAGTATATCAGCCTCTTCAGGTGAAAGGAAATAGAAGCCTGTGAGTCCTCTGCACGCATGGAATGCAATTCTAGGAGAGTTGGAATTATCTGAGTTTCAGGACTAAGGAATGAAGTGGTTACAAGGACAAGCTTTGCTCTGTCTTGTCTCTGCCATTTAAAGATCCTATGAAGTTGAGCAAACCACTGATCCTTTTTGAGCCTAAATATCCTTTTTACCAGCAGATTAGTAATACTACCTACATCATAAAGTTCACGTGCAGATCAACTGTAAAAATGTCACCAAGTCTTTGGCAGAATCTCTAAGACACAGGCAGAGCCCTCACTAAATATCATTAAATTACTAAAACTATCACTTTTATTTCTTGTTGTTATTAGTTGTTGATATTGTCAATATTATTAAACCAAGAGAGTGTTAGAGAACTTTGCCTGCTTTATAATATCAAGGTACTGTTCTGAGGCTTTAATAAGCATTTGCTAAACAGGTTCAAGTAATTTGCCGAGCAAGTTTTCATTGTCACCATTGATCGAATTATCAAACTGCTTTTGTGCATATCAAGAATTCTTTAGATGCTTAGTTTTTATTAACAAAATCCAATGCCTTTCTTTTTTCACTCCTTCAGTTCAGCAACATCTTATATATAAAGATTGCTCTGAATACTACACTATAGGCAAAAGAAGCAGTGAGCTCTATAGAGTTACACCAGATCCCAGAAACAGTAGCTTCGAAGTTTTCTGCGACATGGAGACCATGGCGGGAGGCTGGACAGTGCTGCAAGCACGTGTTGATGGAAGCACCAACTTCACCAGAACATGGCAAGACTACAAAGTAGGCTTTGGAAACCTCAGAAGAGAATTTTGGCTGGGGAACGATAAAATCCATCTTCTGACTAAGAGTAAGGACATGATTCTAAGAATAGATCTTGAAGACTTTAATGGTGTCAAACTCTATGCCTTGTATGATCACTTTTATGTGGCCAACGAGTTTCTCAAATACCGTCTACACGTTGGTAACTATAATGGCACAGCTGGAGATGCCTTACGTTTCAGTAAACATTACAACCACGACCTGAAGTTTTTCACCACCCCGGATAGAGACAATGATCGATACCCCTCTGGGAACTGTGGGCTCTACTACAGTTCAGGCTGGTGGTTTGACGCCTGTCTTTCTGCAAACTTGAATGGCAAATATTATCACCAAAAATACAGAGGTGTCCGAAATGGGATTTTCTGGGGTACCTGGCCTGGCATAAGTGAGGCACAACCTGGTGGTTACAAGTCCTCCTTCAAAGAAGTCAAAATGATGATCAGACCCAAGCACTTTAAGCCATAAATCACTAATGCTAATTCTTCTGGGTATTCATTACCCAATAAGGCAATTAATTCCTTCAGCACTTTGGAATATGTTTCAAACTCCTTTTCCATGGCTTAAAATTTATCTCTGAGCAATGGGTTCTTATGCCACATAGCATTTGAAATAAAACTGAAAAATATGCCTTTTAAAGAAGTTCTTTGTCACTATTCTGCTGTTATCCAAATAAACACTTGCAAGTAATTGGTAATATTAAGAATCACACATTAGACTTATAATTCTTTTAATTTCTCTTATTTAAAAAGTTTTATACTACTTATATTACTCACTCTAATTAAAAAATAATTGTTTTTTTCAGCAGGCTAGATTTTACACAAGTGACCTCTATTTTGACAGTGATTTAAACACATTTTTTCAGGCTATAATTACTTATTTGTCTCTAAATATCCTGTTCGGAGAAGGCAAGGCATCCCACTCCAGTACTCTTGCCTGGAAAATCCCATGGACGAAGGAGCCTGGTAGGCTGCAGTCCGTGGGGTCGCTAAGAGTCAGACACGACTGAGCGACTTCACTTTCACTTTTCACTTTCATGCATTGGAGAAGGAAATGGCCACCCACTCCAGTGTTCTTGCCTGGAGAATCCCAGGGACAGCGGAGCCCAATGGGCTGCTGTCTATGGGGTCGCACAGAGTCAGACACAACTGAAGCGACTTAGCAGCAACAGCAGCAAATACCCTGTTCCTCATTATGAGATAAATTTACTCAATTTATAGCATTTATGGCATTTTAGTTTCCAAGAAAGGAGAAATATATGTAATTAAACCTGCTCATGTACTATTTGTGAAATGTAAAATTTTATCATTGAAAATATTTTAAAATGTGATAGTATGATGTCCCTCCAAAAAGCATTCAGAAAATTAATTTAACCTTAAAGACTATGATTTAAAGGTAATTCTTTTATATTTTATAACTCTTTAGATGTTTGATCGTAAAAACTGCTTTAATATAAAAAATATCTTCCTTTGCTCTAATGCATAATAGTTTTTAATTTAAGACTGCTCACTGCTGTGCAAAACTACTGGTAAAATTCCTTTTGGAGAAGTAGGTGTGGCTAAGGAATGAAGCACTTATTTGGAGGCTATAACATTCTGAAAGCCAATTTTAGATCCAAAGCATTAATATTATTAAGTGATTCACTTTACACAAAGCTAAGTTTATATGATAAATAGGTAAATCTTCATATTTATAAAAAACTTGAATTTTAAATATATAGAAGAGTAGTTCAAATATATATTTCAACCCTAACTGGTGTATTGCTTACTTTGCTATTAGAAGATTCAAACACAGTTTTTTTTTTTTTAACAAAAGTAGCTAGAACGCTTATAATTCATTAATTCTAAAATGCATATTTAAAGGATTATAAAAATAATTTGTTAAATTTCTCTATTATAAAAAGGAATCATTTCAGAGAGAATAGCAGTATTCTACAGCATGTTTTAAAAATGCTCTAGAATAACATTTGGAAGAATATACAATACTGTATGTGAGTCATAGATATACAGTCAATCTTTAATTTTTAGTATCTTTGTCTACTAAGGTAGCCAAGTTTTCAAGATAAATTCACAAAAATGCAGCTTTACCCATTATTTGAAAATAATTGAGAATAGTATCATTAGGTAAGAAGTTAATTTTTCAAGTATTGCCTTTTTATAGATAATTTGAATCAAAAAGCAAGACATTCTTTTAAAAATATATAATGTACAAAGTTCAGGCAAACATAATGAAAAATTATATTATTAATAATTATTAAAATGCCAACGCAAGGGAAATGCAAATAGAATTAAGTGATTACCAATGTAAGATATCATTGTAGATTTCAACGACTTCATATCTCTCAATTGGATACTAAGTGTAAATGTTGTAACTAATTTATTCTTTACTTCTCTCTCTTTTCTGTTTTTTACAAAAAGGCTAAGATTTTGATATTATACAATATAGTATTTCAGATAAAGGCATTTTTACTTGCTATATGTAACTACTAACATGTATATAAATTTAGGCAAATTTCTGAGATGAAAAATAGATTCCTTAAAAAATACAGTTCTAAAAAAAAATAGCTTACATAGCAACTATCCACTGATTTTAATAGGATGCAGGTATCATTTCAGGAGAATTTGGCAAATAATTCATTAATCTACATAAATACTCAAAAACCTATCTTTCTACCTTATTCAAATAATCAAAATTTTATTTTCTATTATATATTTATGGCATCTTTCTAATAACAAATTCAATAACATAGAAATTCCTTTTTGAAGTCAGTTCAAGTCACTTATAAAATATATTTTAGATTTTTATAATTGTTAGCATATTGATGGGAATAGATCTATTTGAGAGAGTTTTTTGCCCTAGCAAAACTATTCACTAATAAAATGAGCTAATGTTCACAAATATAGATTGACTACTAACAAATATTTTAGAGTCTTGTCTTGGTTCCATTTTAATGACTAATATTTGTTATCTGAGGTAACAAATTATTTCTGAGCTTTATCATACTTTGAAAATATTGACTAAGATTAGGTCTTTCGAAGTTCCAAATGTAATTGGTTCACTAATCACTGAGAAAAAAAATCAAATTTTTCTGATAAGTAGTAATGCTTCAAATGAAATGATGACACATTTATCCAATAAATAAAGAGCTTAAATATACAAGACAAAAGAAATCTGAGTAACAAATTTGCTGCTCCTTATTTTTGAATGTCTACCCAAGGAAAGGGTAGAAGGTTTACAGGTAAAAAGTGATGAATAATAGTGTCATGATAAGCCTTTGTTTAGAATTCTTATTTTCCTTTATGTATAAAAGGAAATGTTTTTATGTTTATATAAAACATAAAAATAGGTTCATGTTTTATGTCTCTTAAAAACATTGTAAAATAAAAGATTTAATCATCACATCTATTTATTTCTTCAATTTGGAAACATTAAGTACTATTGTTTGTAAAATAATTTCTATATATTTACTCTTAGTTGAAAAGTTGCATAATGTTTACCTAATTAGACAATACCTTTGACTCACTGACGACTTTAATGAGAACTATTTCATTAACGGGACGACAGGGGCAAATACAGGAACACCATTATCTTATTTTCCTTGAGTACTGTTGACACATTTGAAATGTGGAAGTTTTGGTTTCATTTTTGTGGCATTTAACCCTATCTCCTTTTTTTTTCCATCATTCATGTTGCTGCTCTGGGTTAGCCCTCAACATCCTCTTAGGATAATGCTCCTAAGTGTGATCTGTGCCCTCAGTTTGAATCTATTACAACCTGTCCTCCATATCACTGCCAGAGGAATGATTCAAAAGTACAATCCCTGGTGGTCCAGTGGTTAAGATGCATGTTCCCAATGCAGGGGGCACAGGTTTGATCTCTGGTTGGGGAATTAAGATCCAGCATGCTGACCAGTGCAGCAAAAAAAAAAAAAAAAAATATATATATATATATATATATAAATTCAGATCATGTTATTTTCCCGCTTAAAACCTTTTAACAACTCCTTTTTTTAAACAATAAAATTCAGCAAATAAGCTCCTTCATTAACTGAATTCTGCCTCTCCTTTCTGCCACTATTCACACTCCTGCAATACTGAATGCCTTGTTCTAGAATAAACCTTGTTCTCTCATATTTTCATTACTTTGTGTTGTTGTTCCCTTGGTCTAGGTAGAATGCCATCCTTAACCCCGGCTGAGTTTTGTTTTATTATCCATGGGACTCAGAAGCCAGAATTAAGTTTGAATTTCAACTCCATTATTTGCAAGCTCTGTGAGCACAAGCAAAATCACCTAATCTAATTTTTTTTGGTTCCTTCAATTATAAAATAAGAGTTACAGTAGAATCTGACAGAGTTATTGAGAGGATTAAATGAGATAGTGTATATAAAGCACCTAGAATATACATCTGTATTATCATCATTATCATCTTTCTAAATAATTATCTTTTCTGGGCAATCTTCTCTGATGACATCAAGGGGAGGGCGGGGGTTGGTGCCTCTTTCTATTGGTTTTATACTATCCTGTACATTCCTTATTATCCATTACATTATTCAATAATCATCTACATTCTACCCTGAAATCAATCTGTTTGACTAAGATGTAAAGGAAACTTGAGACAGGAGTGTTATTACTCAAAGTGGCTCATGAATATGTTACAACAGATGCGGAGCTATAGTCAAAAGAAGCCAGAGTTATAGATGCGGAAGGAGGGGTGGCATCAAATCTGAGCATTTAGGAGACTGTGAATACAGGTTAGCAGTGATTACCTTCAGGGGAGGATATGGCAAGACAGGATCAGATATACTACAGGGTTGGGTACTTAAAACAATGGCAAACTTTTAGAAGGGGTTCTGGGAACATGCTTCTGGGTATATTATCATGCTGAGAAGGATAGTTTTACCAGGCCAATGATTGTTCTACCTGGCTGAGTTCCTAAAGAAAAAAAGTATTTTACATACTTGTATTGCAATTTTGAAATTAATTTTAATCATAAAAAATGCACGAATGCTTTAATTTCTTAAACAATCATCACTTAGACTAAAGACTCCTTTGCAAATGACCTTCAGTTCCAACCCCCTCCCTCTCTCCAGAGGTAACAAGCAGAGACGGCTAAATCTAGACTTGAATTTCATTCTGCACATTGCCAAATGGTAATGTTTATTGAATGATAGCTTTGCCAGGTTTCTTTTGTTTATTGATTGGGACGAGTAGAAAGTAAGAATAGAAGTGAGGGAGGGAAATGGGGTGTGCTTGGGGAACTCAGAGTCCCCTGAATTCCTGAATGTGACTGAGCCTCCATTGCTCCTTGAAGCAGTTCCGCCCCCACATTTAATAAGGTTTTTCTTGCTAAAGGCACTGTTGCTTTCTTTCCTGAGGGAATAACCTTTCAAAAAATTTTTATATAATTGTTAGATGTTACTTTCCCTTTACAGTCATTACAGAATATTGGCCATATTCCCTGTGTTGTACAATACATCCTTCAGCCTACCTTATACCCAATAGTTTTTACCTTTCAGTCTTCCACCCCTATATTGCCCCTTTTCCTTCCCCAGTGGTAATGACGGGTGTGTTCTCTATGTCTGTGAGTCTGCTTTTTGCTATATTCACCAGTTTGTTGTATTTTCTAAATGCCTCATATAGGTGATATCATGAAGTATTTGTCTTTCGCTGTCTGACATTTTTCACTTGGCATAATACCTTCCAAGTCCATGTTTCTGAAAATGGCAAATTTTCATTTTAATGGCTGAACAGTATTCTATTGTATTTCTATACCACACATTTCTTTATCCATTCATCTATTGATGGATACTTAGGTTTCTTCCATATCTTGGCAATTGTAAATAATGTTGCTATGAACATTGGGGTTCATTTATCTTGACAGCTACATGTAAATGAATGAAATTAGAACATTCTCTAACACCATATGGAAAATTACACTCAAAATGTATTAAAGACCTAAATGTAAGACCATACACTTGTAGAGGAAAACATAGGCAGGATACGCTTTGACAAAAGTTGCAGCAATTTTTTTTGAATGTGTCTCCTGAAGTAACGAAAATAAAAGCAAAAATAAGCAAATGGGACCTAATTAAACTTAACTTTTACACAGCAAAGGAAACCATCAGCAAGATGAAAAGACAACCTACTGAATGAGAGAAAATATTTGCAAATGATATGACCAAATAGGGCTTAATATCCAACATATATAAACAGTTTATACAACTCAAAAAAAAAAAAAAAACCAAAACCCACTAACAGCCCAGTTGAAAAATGGGCAGAAAATGAATAGACACTTTTCCAAAGAGGAAATACAGATGGCCAACAGGCACATGAAAAGATGCTCAATTTTGCTAATCATCAGGAAAATACAAATCAAAACCACAATGAGATATCACCTCATACCTGTCAGAATGACAACCATTAATAAAAACACACACAAATAACGAATGTTGGCAAGGATGTAGAGAAAAGGGAAATCTTATGTACTATTGGTGGGAATATAAATTGATGCAGCCAAATAGACCTACCATATGACCCAGCAATTCTACTCCTGGGTATATAGCTGATAAAAGCAAAAACACAAATTCTGAAGGAGTGATGTTAATCCTCCTTTAGGCTCTTCCATCTCACTCCTCAGCATCTCCAGATCTATAACCAAGGTAAGACATGCCCTCCTGAGAATTATAAAGTCAAATTGCCAGAGAAGCTTTTATACAACCTGGCTAATTTATATCAGCAGAAATTTGGGGAACACACATAAAGATTGATTTTGAGGTTGTTTGACCAAGAAAGAAAGAAAAAAGTACCAGAATTTCATATGTGACTGAATCCATTGACAGAGGTATATTTACCAGAAACTCTGTTTTCAGTAGGCTAGTTTGAGCAGATGTATTTGGTTCTAATTGTTTGATTAGTTAAAACAAACCTTGATTCAATAGCAGCTAATACTAACTGACGTTGAGAAGTCAAAAATGTCTTGGAAATAAAAAACTTATGAAGAGAGAAATGTTGGAGTGGATTTTTGTAATTCATTTTTAAAGTATTTATTGAGTGTCTACCATGTGCTAGACAGTCTTCATGGAAGACAAAGATATATCAATGACTAAAACAGACAAAATTCCTGTGGCTCAGACAGTAAAGAATCTGCCTGAAATGCAAAAGACCTGGGTTTGATCCCTGGTTTGGGAAGATCCCCTGGAAGAGGGAATGACAACCCACTCCAGTATTCTTGCCTGGAGAATTCCATGGACAGAGGAGCCCAGTGGGCTCCAGCCTGTGGGGTCACAAAGAATCGGACACAACTGAGTGACTAACAGTATATTTGGGGAGTTTATATTTAATCAGAGGAGATGAATAAACAATATATGATAATTGCCATGAAAAATCAAGCAGGGCAAGAGAGATGAGGAGTTTCAGAGGGACGGTGTTGTTTTATATAGGGAGGTCTGAGGAGACCTCCTTGAGGAAGTGACATTTGATCAGAGACATAAAAGATAAGGGAGAACAAGCCAGACAGACAACTGGGAGAAGTAGGTTCCAAGCAAAGAGAACATCAGGTAGAAAAGCGCTTGGTGTATTTTAGAGTCAGCAAGGAGCCTGGAAAAACAGGCAGTCTGCGGAGGGGTGGGCTTAGGAGATGAGATCAGAGAGAACTGGGGGAATTGGGCTTAAATAAGAAATGCGGGTGGGGGCTGCCAACTCATGCGACTCATGATAAGGATTTTGGCTTTTGAGTAGATAAGAGCCATAAAGGTTTTGATTCCAGGAGGCAGATGATCTCATCCAGTTTTAAAAGGGTCACTCTTACAGCTGGACTTCCCTGGTGGCTCAGCTGGTAAAGAATCCACCTGCAGTGCTGGAGACCCCAGTTCAATTCCTGGGTCAGGAAGATCTGCTGGAGAAGGGATAGGATACCCACTCCAGTATTCCTGGGCTTCCCTGGTGGCTCAGCTGGTGAAGAATCTGCCTGCAATGTGGGAGACCTGGGTTCGATCCCTCCATTGGGAAGATCCCCTAGAGAAGGGAACAGCTACCACTCCAGTATCCTGGCCTGGAGAATTCCACGGACTGTATAGTCCATGGGGTCGCAAAGAGACAGACACGGTTGAGTGACTTTCACTTTCTTTCTTGTAGCTGAGGGAAGAGTACAGTTAGGAGAGAAGAGTGAAGCATGAACACCAGCTTGATGGTGTTTGTAATAAACTTGGAGAGTGATGGGGTAAAGGTGTGGACAGTGGAAAGATTTAGAGGTATCATAGAAAACTACAGTATTTTAGTCTGAGCAATTGAAGTAGAGAGCTGCTGTTAACTGAGATGGGGAAGACTGCTGGGGGACCCTGTCTGGAAAGTGTATGTGGGGGTGGTAGGGGAGGGGACGGGGATCAGCAGTTTTGAATATCTTAAGTTCAGATCTATAACACATTCAAGTGGATGGCATTTGGATGTTAGTGTGATGTTCAGGGAAGATACGCAGGTTGCCAAAATCTAGCTGGTAACGAATCCTTGGGACTAGATGAAGTAACATAATAAACAGATGCACGTGAAGTGAAGACTTTCAGAGAAGAAGCTGGAGATAAGGAGCAACCAACACAGTTCATCCCATCCAATCACCCTGTAAATGTGTCATTTGTGAAGTCCCAGGGTAGCTTCCTTATGAAGAGGGCAGAGATTTATTCCTGGTGGAACAGATACTTTCTCTGGATTATTGGAGATTTGGATGTGCTTTTTCTTGCTTCTATCAGCCACACTGTTGTTGGCTTACTGGATGTCTTAGAAGCCATTCTTTTACTGTGGATTTCTACAAGTGGTTGCTTTTGACTTGAGCAGTCATTTCACAGCGAAGGGAGGAGGAATACCATACTGAGATCTTCCACAGTGCGTCATCCAGGAGACGCCACCTTCTGAGGGTGGAGGGTTGTCATTCATGCAGGATATGGTATATATGTGTGTGTGTACACATGTGTATGTAGCCCAAGAAATATGACCTAGGCTACAGACTAAAAAACATTCTTTGTTGATAGTGTAATGCCCAAGTTTGAGGAATCATGTATGGACATTTTAAATCATTAGGGCACTAGTTTGCTATGATTATAAACCTTTAGTTAAGAGGAGACTTAGTTTTACTCCTTTTTGAGACGTTAGTGATCTTAAAACTTGTTTTTTTTTTCACAAATATTTTCTGGTAGTTTTCCAAGTCAGATGTAACCTAAATCTTGTATTTCTAATAGCTTTCAAAGGGCTTACAATGGAATGGTTATCAGTGAATGTGACTGGAAGTTTCCGCTTAGGTTGGGTCCAGCAGCAGATAGAGGGTCAGGAAGACCCCCTGGAGAAGGAAATGGCAGCCCACTCCAGTATTCTTGCCTGAAGAATCCCCATGGACAGAGGAGCCTGGCGGGCTCTAGTGCATGGGGTCACAGAGAGTCGGACATGACTGAGCAACTCAGCAGCAGCAGCAGCTGCGGATAGCAATGAGTGTAGGTCTCTGCCTGTGGGGAGGTTCCCCTTGGGGTGCGTAGATGCATGCACACATGCACACCCCACATGCACATATGTGATATACGTGCAGGCTTACATACGGAATTGGTGACATGCATGCTATAACACACAAGGAAGCCTGTCCATTGAAATAAACTAGATATGCAGCTCTTACATGTAATCCAAAGTCAATACAACAAAAATCACAATGGGCCAATAGCTAACTTATATAACATAGCTCATTTTATATAAACACATACAAATAGATTGCCATAAAATTGAGCTTTAGGCAGTTTCTTTAAATCCTTGAAAATGCTCTCGGTGCTGCTGGTATTCCTTGAGCTGCTCCTCTGCACCGCCTCTCTTCTCATCCACAGTCCCGAAGCATGGCTCCTTCTTCTCTGCTCTTTGTACTCCTTTGCTCTATTTACTTCTCTGTCAGGTAAGCAACCTACTGTCCTCACCATTATATTCAATTCTCCATGTGCATCTTTGCTCACCTAAAGTCCCAGGAGGGAACCAAAATTAAAACCTAGCTAACGGGATCAGTGTCCTCCTGGAGTTCACATAGTAACTCAAAAAGATCTTTATTATTAGCTATTTTCAGAAGGAAATCTACACTATAATGCTGAGAATGTATACTCTTCTTTTGAAAGAGAAAAAAATCACATTTTAAGATAAACAGCTTTTTTTTTGTTTTAGCCCCTTATAATAACTATTACATGTATAGTTATTATTTTAATCCAATAAATATTTATCATTTGCCTACTATGTGTATAGCATGGTGCTATGTGTTTATTAAAGTATTCTGAATAAGGTTTTTTCCAAATAATAATTTTCTTAACTCTCAAAATCTGAGTTTAATTTCTAGCATTCAGGATTTTCTCTGAGTAAGTAAGGATGACATTGCTGCTGCTGCTAAGTTGCTTCAGTCGTGTCCAACTCTGTGCGACCCCATAGACGGCAGCCTACCAGGCTCCTCCGTCCATGGGATTTTCCAGGCAAGAGTACTGGAGTGGGGTGCCATTGCCTTCTCCGAAGGATGACACTATTAAGATGAATTGCTTCTCTATTACAAAAGGCCTCAAACAAAAGTTCAGCAAATTTGAAATCATGTAGAATCTGAAAACCTTCTCACTTGATATCTCTGGAAATTGGGTTTCTCATCTTCTACAAGAGGCAAGTACTTTGTGTTTACATAGTTGTGAAATTTTATCAAAGAAGGGACTCAAAACTGTTTGCTTACATTTATTTCTTATTCAGTAACGAGTATCATAATTTTTCAGTCAATCTAATTAATCTGTTTTGCTTTTTGTTTAGAGATTTTGCTTCTAAATGCTCATAATAATAAGCACCTCTCACTTGCTGAGAACCAGCCATGTGCTGGACACTTTCCTAGGAGCATTTCCAGTGTTATTTCTGTTTGCTGTGATTCATGCCACAATAAGGAGGTAATGTTTTACACTCACTAAAGTCTTCACTGAAGGAGGGGAAAAAAAAAACAATCTTTGTTATCTACAAGCTGTGTATCATGTGTGAGCCATTATCTATTTCCAGCTCTCCTGGCCTTCTTGGTGTTTTTCTCATGAAATGGACTAATTTTCTATGATAAATTACCTGTGATAATTCCATGGTAAAGTATTGGGTTGGCCAAAAAGTTATTTTGGGTCTTTCCTGTAAGATGGTATATGAAAACTTGAACGTACTTTTTGGCCAACCCAATATGTATATTGTAAGCCTCAGGATCACCCCTGTCTGACTTTTTGTGTGAACCTGCAAAACGGAAAATGATTCCAGATAAATCTCAACTTAAGGTGAAATAACTCTCTTTGTATCTTCTCAGAAAACAATTACATAATATTCTGTTGATAGGAGATATTTTAAAATATATATATATTTTCAAGGGTGTTAATATCCTTACTTAACCTAGCAGTTAAAAATTGTTTACTTTCTGTAACTAAGTCAGAATTTATAACAATTCCAACAGAAAAGGCAAGCAAGTTTCTGTACTCTCCAAACACTCTTACTTCCATGGTTACGTGGCAGGATTCACTAAGGAAAACATTCCATTTAAGTACAAAGCACTTTGTAAGTTCTTGGGAGCCAAAAGATTTCTCTTGTAAACACTAAAGTTTTTATTTTCATTTGTTATATAATTCTTTTCAAATGCACATATCATTTAGATGAGTGGTACTGGTGATGGTGACTTTGACAATTTCTATCCTATAACAAGTCAGTGATTAAAAATCTAGAGACTCATGGGTATGTCATGGGTAGTTATGTCAGTTGGATGGTTACGGGAGTTATGGTATTTACATGTGGTATTTATGGGGTTGGTATTTAACAGGCTGAACCACTAGAGGAAAGGTTCTTGAACTGTGTCTCCAGTCACCCTAAAAGGTTCTGCAGACATATTTCATGAATGCTAAAGGAAGCGTGGAAGGAAAGGATGCCAGGAGAATATATGATGCATGAAACACTGTTCACCTTGAATAGTTCTGGCTTTACTTTTATCTTGAATCTTGGGGCTTCACCTTCAATTTCACTTAAAATATTTTGTTCTGTTTTCAAAAAATATTGTAAAATCATTGCCTCCCTATTGCATATCCCTTTTGGGGCTCAGTCAGCAAAAATAAAACTAAAATAGATGCACAACAGTTCTAACTTGGTATGATATTTCCAACTTTAAACATTTAAATATCTGAGAATTTTGGTGGGCTTGATATGGAAAATGCAATCAGAAATTCAGAAGAAATTTCTTCTCTTTAGTGTGCCTTGTAAAGTAGCCATTCAGTAGTGTGATTATTTTGGTGGAGGGCTTTACTAATTACTATATACATCTATTCCTTTGAGAGTCTGTGGCCATACCACCCTGAACGAGCCTGATCTCATCTGATCTCAGAAGCTAAGCAGGGTCGGACCTGGTTAGTATGTGGATGGGAAAATGGCACGGCTACACGTGTGACAGTGTGCCAAGAGTTAGCAAGGAATATCATGAAGAATAACAGGCTTCCTGTTTTCAAAGTTCCTAAAGCTACTATAGATTAGCTCTTTTTAAAAAAAAAAAAAGGGAAAAAAATAAGTAGCCTGTGGTGCAAGCACATGCAGAGAGGCTGCAAGCAACAGAAGTGTCCCCACTTTGTCAGGAAGCGCCATGCTTTAAGAAGGTGGAATCTGAACTGTGCTGGGGGGACACGGGTAGAATTCTAAAGCACTGAAATGTGGAGGAGAGCAGTCCGAGGCTGGGTAGCGGATGAACAAAAGCAGGCTGGAAAACCAGGAGCTAGTTAGGAAAACAATGACACATCTAATTTGACTGGAGCTCAAGGTATGTAGCAGAGAACAGTTTAAAAAACAAAATAAAAAAGGAAGAAAGAAATGGTGGATGAGACTGTAGAGGGATGTGACTATAAGTTCACAGAAGTAATGTTTGATCTTTATGTAAAGCAGGAAAACATTCACGATCTAAGTATCTACAGTCTCCCCCTGCCACCTATTGACTGGGTTTGTGTCTGGATCTGGGGTGATGTTGGGACACTGGGTGGGGAGGAAAGCTGGAAGGAACTCTGAAGACTGTTTTATAAAATAATGAAATGGCCAAAGATATCAAGGGAAAGATGGGTGTAGATACGAAGAGGAAAACCCAGCTGGGGATGGGAAAAAAAAGTTCCTGGAGGAGTTCTAAAAGAGGGAACAATAGGGGTAGATGCGGTGGGGAGAGGCTTCTGCTACGATGAGGAATTTTAGCAAGTTTTGCCAGAGGGCATGCGGGGGATCCCTCCTCTCTCCCTGAAGGAACCTTCAGTGTACTCCCATTGCTCTCTGCGGCTTTCTGGGACAGATCTGTGTTTCCTTTGGCTGTGCTGAGATGGGTTTTAGGGTGGGGGAGAGGCGGCTCGATTGAGTGCAGTTCACAGACTGCACAGAGCATGGGGGCTTCCCCCAGCGCCTTGAGGGACGGGGGCCCTGGTGCTGGTGGTGACAGGAGATGCGAGTGGAAAGGACAGCGGACCTTCACCTCTGCATCCTTCGCCTCTACCCCCACCATATCCAACTCTGTCTTACATATTGTGCTTCCGTGTAAGATTTTCTTTTTAACTGGGAAAAAAGTAATAAAAGCAGTTTAAAAGGAGGGTGAAAATCACAATGGTAGGCAGTTTGAGGTGCCTCTGAAGATGAGAAATGTACTATTGGTGTAAAGTGAGGCTCAGGAATTGAAAGTATATGACTATTACATGCAGAGCGGGAAATCTGACCCATTTTTTACTGAACCGTTTTTCCACTCCCTGCCTCCCCCAGCACCGTGCCCCACCAATCAGAGATTTTCTTTCCAAACCATTCAAATTTAAGATAGTTTGAGCCTGTCCATTCTTCGATGTAGACAGCAAAATTCCTGTCTTCCTAATCTGTGGTTCAATATTTGGTAATTCTTGTACCCACTTAATTCTAATCTCTGATGCCTCCCAGGTATACCTATTTGCCCACACCTAGGTGTACATGGGCTGGGAATATGTAAAGAACATTTGCCTCAGAAGGTAAGTCCAGAGGTTCTGGACTTGGCATGAGGTTCTAAGCTGTCATATCCTTTCTGTTTCCCCTTATATCAGCACACATGCTAGATAGAATAAAGGTTAAAATATGATGACTCAAACTATCAATATACTAGGAGAAAACACAGGAAATAATTTATGATAACAGAGTACCAAAGGTCTTCTTAAGTATGGCATAAAATCTTGAAGTTGTAAAAGAAAAAGTCAATAAATTTAAGCACACATAAAATAAATTTTAACGTGGAGAATAACCATCTTAAGTAAAAAAAGAAACCCAAAATCAGAGAATAAGATTTGTGCAATGCATATTATGCACAAAGGCCTATTTTCTTTATGTATAAAGAGTTTCTTTGAGTCTCTAAGAAAAAAACTACACACAAAAAAATTGAAAAAAAAAAAGCTGTGAACAAAATTTACCAAAGAAAGAAACAAAAAAAACAAGGTACAAATAGGTCTTTGCATTAACCAGCTTCCGTAAATTTGATGCTTTAACATCTGCCCTACGTGCCTATGCCAGATATACCTTGTTCTAAACAACCTGATAATATGCCTGAGTCACCTTGCCTCCCTCATTGTCCTCCTCCCCCACATTGACAGGAGTCTTCCTCCTTGGAGGAAGAAGACTTGTCAAATGGAAACCAACCAATCCAGAGTCCACACCCTCACCAATCTCCTTTACTGGGCTCCTGGGCTCAGGTCACTGTACAACTGTCCTAATCATGACCCAATGCCAGGTGCTGGACAACTCAGGACATCGCCTATGCCCGAGTCTGCTGAAATTATTCACACTAGCCAATCCTAAGCTGCTTATCCCAAATCACTCATTCCTTCGTAGGGAAACCACAATAAAAGCTCTACGTACTGTTCTCCCTCTCCTCTGCCTCCTGATCAACCTGGTGCGTCCCCATGTGGCCCCCCCCCATGTTATGGCATGCCTCCTTTTTTTTTAGAAACGGTGAGTAGTAAACTATCGTTTCAATGACAATTGTCTCCTGACCTTTTGGCCTTCCTATACCTCACATTTTTTATTAATCCATCTTATTTATTTATGTATTGGCCATGCCCCAAAATTGTAGGTTCTGTTTCCCAACCAGGGGTTGAACACAGGTCACAGAAGTGAATGCACTGAATACTAACCACTAGATCACTAGGGAACTTGCAATACAGTATGTTTTAAAGCAGTCTTAAATCTATGAAAAGAAACTCACTTCATTTTAAGATTAATGTAAATAAAGACTATGATGATATAACCTTTTCTCTCATCAGAGTGACAAAGGTTAAAAAGTCACACAGCACACGCTGCTGAGTAAAGATGCATTTATTGTTGAGGGGAACATAAATTATTACAGCCTTTATGGAGAGCACCTTGGCAGTAAAAAAAAGAATTTTTTTTTTAAATACATGAACTCATGATCAGGCAATTCTACTTCAAAAGAATTGAAAGTAGGATCTCAAAGAAATAGTTGGACACCATGTTCATAGCATTATATTCATAATATCCAAGAAGTGGAAGGAACCCAAGTGTCCACTGACAGATAAATGTATAAATAAAATATGGCATTTTTGGCCAAACAAGTCTTTCGTGTTTTTCATAAGATGTTACTAAAAACCTGAATGAACTGTTTGGCCAATCCAGTACAAATAGAATATTATTCAGTCTTAAAAAGGAGGGAAATTCAGTCACATGTTATGACATGGATGCACCTTGAGGACAGTATGCTTAGTAAAATAAGCCAGTCACAAAAGACGAACTCTGTAAAATATCAGGTATCTAGAGTAGGCAGCACAGGGGTGAAAGAATCTGTCTGCTAGTGCACGAGACATAAGAGACACGGGTTTGATCCCTGGGTTGGGAAGATGCCCTGGAGAAGGAATTGACAACCCTCTCCAGTATTCTTGCATGGAAAATCCATGGACAGAGGAGCCTGACAGGCTATAGTCCACGGGGTTGCAAAGAGTTGGATGCAGCTGAGCACACACGCATGGATGAGTAGTCAGATTCATGGAAACAGAAAGCAGAATGTGGTTGCCAGGATCTGGGAGGAGGGGCAAATTCTCATTTGTGTCGCTTGATACAGAGTTTCAGTTTTGCAAAATGAAAAATTCTGGAAATTGGTTGCACAACACTGTGAATATACTCAGCACTACTGAACTGTACATATAGAAATGGTCAATATGGTAGGTCTACTTTTCCACAGTTAAATTTTTTTTTTAAATGAACAAACCCATTGATCCAGCAATCCCACTATTAGGAATTTGTCCTATGATTATTTCAATGTGAAATGATGTACACATGAGGTTATTGACTCTATCATTATAAGAGTAGAGGATAGAAATAATCCAAATTAATCCAAATTTTATAATGGAAATTGGTTATATTATGCTCCATCCATGCACTGAAATACTATGCAAACATTAAAAAGAATATAATAATTGTATATATGTGTATAAAAAAGGAAGTATGAATATTATGCTACCACTTACTTGTTTGTGCACAGATTTCTGCAAGGCTCTCTGGGAGACTGTGGATGATGGTTGCCTCTGGGGAAGGGGATAGCAGACTGGAATGGGTGGCAGATTGGCCTAATTTTCACTGTGTACTATTCTGCATCTTTGAATTTTGTACTACATCATATTTCTTGTATTAAAAAATGGTTTAAAAGAGAAAGATACTAATCTCATGGTTAAAATCTTTAATACCTGGCTCTCTAGTACTGTATTCTTTAGCTTCCTGGCTTCTGACTCACTGGCTTCTATCTCACTGCTTAATTGCTGAGATCCTGATCTTGTTTGCCTAATGAAAACTGTAATAATTGCCTTGTTTTAGTGGACCTTTCTGGTGTTCACTACTGCTGTGTGTGTCTGTGTTAGTCACTCAGTCGTGTCTGACTCTTTGCAACTCCACGGGCTGTAGCCTCCCAGGCTCCTCTGTCCATGGAATTCTCCAGGCATGAATACTGGAATGGGTAGCCATTCCTTTCTCCAGGAGAAGTACGTGAAGTAAGCAACATCTGTTCACAGTGACAAAAGAAGAGCATCTGAATTTACATTATTGTTTTAAATATTTAAATCAATTTGCTATAAAATAGCTAAAGAATGAAAAATAGATCATCAAAACTTGGTTAAATATATAGTTAAAATAAACACACAGGCAAGCATGCACACACAGACTAGGTTCTTGTGTCAGTAAAGGAATCAAAAAAGGGAAAAGGAAATCAAAGAACGTAAGCCAAACAGATGAAGGAACAGATGAGCTGCAGAGGGTACAGCGCTCACTGCCGTGTCTTCCTCTGGTTCCGAGGCCTGAGTCTGCCATGTGGTGGATGCTCAGGAAACAATTTCAGAATGATTAAAGGGAGATAATCTTACACGTGGGCTTCCCTGGTGGCTCAGATGGTAAAGAATCTGCCCACAGTTTGGGAGACCTAGGTTCGATCCGTGGATCAGGAAGATTTCCTGGAGAAGGGAATGGCTACCCACTTCCGTATTCTTGCCTGGAGAATTCCAAGGACAGAGAAGCCTGATGGGCTACAGCCCATGGAGTCACAAAGAGTTGGTCATGACTGAGCGATTAACACACACACAACCTCACTTACAGGAGGCAGAGAAACTGTCAATTCCTTTCGATTCCCAATTTTTAACAGTCTCTGACTCCTACTTGCCACTGATCACATGTTCGGACAGCAGAAAAGAAATACTATTTCTTTTAACCACACCCCAGATTCATGTCCAGAATCATCTTTGAAGGTGCCAAGGGTAAGGATACCCTAACATGGGACCTTCTTTTATCTTTTCCTGATACAGTTTTTACTGCTTGAATTGGGGGTGTTAATCACTTTGCAAGTGGATTATGGCTTCTTTTCCCATAAAGTGAAAGTGAAAGTGAAGTCACTCCTTCGTGTCTGACTCTTTGCGACCCTCTGTACTGTAGCCCACCAGGCTCCTCTGTCCATGGGATTCTCCAGGCAAGAATACTGGAGTGGGGTGCCATTTCCTTCCCTAAGGTAAATTTCCAATCTTTATAGATAGACACAAGCCATGTTAATACCCCAAATGTTTAGTGTATTCCAAGCATGATCCATGATCTTCTTCCATACTATAAAGATTTTAAAATTTCCATCTTGCTCTTAAAGTGAAAAACAAAACACTTTATGGGGAAAATGGAACCTATCTGTATTGTTTAATAAATTATTAGTCGGTTTAAAGTTTCTTGACAGTCAAACAAAATCCTGAAGAATTATTCTTGCAAACCTACCTAGATGTCTGAGGGAAAAGTAAAAAGATTCCAAAAACTATAAGACTTATAGAAACATTTTTAAAAGAAATTTATAGTGTGTTTTTTTTTTTAGTGCATATCTTCTAAGTACAACTATTATGGAGGTGTGATAACTAAGAAAGGATAGGGAAACCAAAGAGAAATATTTAAATGGAGCGTTAAAATATTTATCTTTATTTTTCTTTTAATATACAGTTTACTTTAAAAGTAAATTTGTAAAATCCTAAAATAGCAGTGTTTAAATGTGTGACTGTCTAGTGAAGCATGGCAGGTGAAATGTGCATCGGCGCTGGAGACAGGAGACTAGGTTGCATGCCTGGCTCTTTTATCTGCCTCGCAGTGCAAAGCAGGGCAAGCCGCAGTCTTTCAGAACCTTTAAGTGGAATAATGATATCTCAAACTTCTTTATGGAATTATTATGAAAATTAAATTACATATTTGAAACTGCCTTGCCTGTAAGCTCCTTGGGGCGGGGGGATATCTTACATTTTCTTCTTTGTAACCAGTTACTTGATTAATTAGTTTATGTATGAAAGAAGTAGAAAACATTATCTCAAGAAACTCATCAGTAACTCAAAGATCCAACTTTGAAAATGAAGGAAGCTTTAGTAGCATCAGAAAAATCACCAGTATTTTCAGAAATTTATAAAGTTCTTATTTAAAATTCCAAAATTTATTTAATCTGTTACCAGCCTTATGAGATCAAAGTGAATACAAAATAAGAAAGTGCCTTTTGAACATGTGAAAGAGATTATTTTAAAGGTAGGAAATTAGATAAATGATAGTAACATCTTTTTTTTAATAAATATGCAGTGGTAGACTATGCTGTTAAATATACATAAGAAGCAATTTCCATTCTTTTCAGAAAAGCCATCTGACTACCAAGAACCCGCTCTGTCTGTGTCTTCAGTTAAGGGCCTTCCCTGGTAAGCTCAAGACTTACATACTGGACACTTCCTTCACACCGTTGCTTATTGTGAATTTTCTGTCACTTTCAATACCATAATCCAGCCACTTTGCTAAATCACAAATCTAAACGTCAATTTAGACTCCTTCCCCATATCCATTCAGACAGTTAATTTAGCATTTTGTACTTCCTTACTATCTCTCCTATATCTATTCTCTCCTTTCCATGGCCACTGCGTGGTTCGGTCTCCACATCTTATCTTGATCACTGAAATGGCATTCTGGTTGGTGAGGTGGTGGGAATGGAAAACAGAAAAATTTAATGGATATTTAAGAGAGAAAACCAACTGACAGAATAAAGGAGGAAAAGTAGGTTTGGGAGGAAAATAACAAATTTAATTCAGAACGTGTTTAGTTGGAGGTAACTTGGGACCATCCGGGTGAAGATATTCCAAATATGTGCATATATCAGTGTGGGCAAAGCTTTAGAAGAGTAGGTTCATAGTGGACACCATGGATTTGGACGAAATGTTCTCTCTCATGTCCTACTGCTTCTGAAAAGCTTTTTCCAGATCATCTCAATGCGTTTGTTTTTTTCATTTAGTTCTAATCACACTGTTTGGCCTTTAGGTTCTCAACCATCCATTGCCTTTTGTTGATGTTTACCACCACAAGTTTCTTATTTCCCAAATTAAGCTTCTAAAGAATTGCACATTGTGGGTGTGCTCAGTGTGTCCGATTCTTTGCAACCCTATGGCCTGTAGCCTGCCAGGCTCCTATGTCCACAGGATTTTCCCAGTAAGAATACTGCAGTGGGTTGTCATTTCTTCCTGCAGGGGATTAGTACCCTTTAAAATATTTTATGCCTATGAATGTCCATGACATCTAGCACTGTGCAGCACATAGGAGTTTCTCAAAAGAGAGGAGGAGCTGAAGGGATAAATTTGAGTAAATTTTAGTAACTTTAATAACAATGGTAATTAATATTTCCTAACACAGAGCCAGGTACATAGTGGGTGCTGAATTAATATATTAAATAGATTAAGATTTAACATCTCGCTACAATTCAAAAACTTTTTGCTATCTCAATTCTTTTCCAATTGGACATGCAACTAAAACTTGATCACAGATATTATTATTACACATTTTTAAGGAGTCCAACAGTTGATAGTTTTATATAGAATCTGTTTCAGTGAAAAGGTCACTTATTAACAGGCCTAATCCATCTTAATCTACACATCCACAATACTTGCATATCCTACACTCTAACAGAATTTTGTATTATATACAGATTCACACTTTTACTTCCTTAGTGTTTTCCTCCAGTGTTCACACTGCCCCTTGTGTCTCCCAGATGCTCTATGCTACTTTTTCTCTATCCCTTGGTTAAATCAGGTCAAAGACTTAACAATGATTGGCATAAAAATTATTTTTAGGAAATGAAAGGAGTTGCTGACTAGTTCTGATGAAAAGCAGAAGAGCCAAAAGGCTCAGGCAAGATACACTCATGTTTTGGTTTTGGCTCTTGGCATTCAGACAAGAATGATTTCATGACTTCCAACGCTTGGAGAAGTTCAATATCTGACACACTGACATTTGACAACCAAGTTGACCCTTAGAAATCAGTGCTACTTTACATAACCACGTATAGATTAAAAGTAGAAATTTTGACCTGGGGAATACCATGAAAGCTAACACTTAAATTAAGCCTGAATGTGCAACAGACATGATGCTTTGAACAAAGAGACACACACTATTTGTTAACAATATTTTAAAACACTAAATATTTACTACTTATCTCTGTGCAAGATCTTGAGCCAGGTGCTGTTTAACACATGGTCCTTGCCATAGTGTCAGAGGAGGACAATTAATTGCTTATAGCTCATCAGGGTGTATATCTTGGTACAGTCTTTTCAGAAAGTCATTTGAAAGTATATCCCAGCATCAAGGACCCAGTGAGTCAGTGCTTCCCATCAGGTGGCCAAAGTATTGGAGCTTCAGCTTCAGCATCAGTCCTTCCAGTAATATTCAAGGTTGATTTCCTTTAGGATTTATTGGTTTGATCTCCTTGCTGTCCAAGGGACTCTCAAGAGTCTTCTCCAAGACCACAATTGGAAACCATCAATTCTTTGGTGCTCATTCTCACATCTGTACATGATTACTAGAAAAACCATAGCTTTGACTGTACAGACCTTTGTCAGCCAAGTGATGTCTCTGTTTTTTAATATGCTGTCTAGGTTTATCATAGCTTTTCTTCCAAGGAACAAGCATAAAAAGATTTTTTGATTTCATGGCTACAGTCACCATCTTCAGTGATTCTGGAGCCCAAGAAAATATAATCTTTCACTGTTTCAATTTTTCCCCCATCTATTTGCCTTGAAGTGATGAGACTGAATGGCATGATCTTAGTCTTTTGAATGTTGAGTTTTAAGCCAGCTTTTTCACTCTCTGCTTTCACTTTCATCAAGAGGCCCTTTATTTCCTCTTCACTTCCTGTCATTAGAGTGCTATTTCTCCCAGCAACCTTAATTCCAGTTTGTGATTCATTCAGCCTGGCATTTTGCATGATGTACTCTGCATGTAAGTTAAATAAGCAGGGTGACAGTATACAGCTTTGATGTAATCCTTTCCCAATTTTGAACCAGTCTGTTGTTCCATGTCAAGTTCTAACTGTTGCTTCTTGGCCTGCATCAGGTTTCTCAGGACAGGTAAGGTGGTCTGGTATTCCCATCCCTTTCAGAATTTCCCCCACTTTGTTGTGATCCACACAGTCAAAGGCTTTAGCATAATCAATGAAGCAGAAGTAGATGTTTTTCTGGAATTCCCTTGCTTCCTCTGTGATCCAACATATGTTCACAATTTGATCTCTGGTTTTTCTGCCTTTTCTAAATCAGCTGGTACATCTGGAACTTCTTGGTTTACGTACTGCTGAAGTCTTGCTTGAATGATTTTGAGCATTACCTTGCTGGCATGTGAAATGAGCACAACTGTACAGTAGTTTGAGCATTCTTTGGCATTGCCCTTCTTTGGGATTGGAATGAAAACTGATCTTTTCCAGTCATGTTGCCACTGCTGAGTTTTCCAAATTTGCTGACAAATTGAGTGCGGCACTTTCACAGCATCATCTTTTAGGATTTGAAATAGTTCAGCTGGAATTTCATCACCTCCAGTACTTTTGATGCTTCCTAAAGCCCACTTGACTTCACATGCTAGGATGTCTGGCTCTTGGTGAGTGACTACATCGTCATGGTTATCCGGGTCATTACGACCTTTTTTATACAGTTCTTCTGTGTATTCTTGTCACCTCTTCTTAATCTCTTCTGCTTCTGTTAGGTCCTTGCCATTTCTGTCCTTCACTATGCCAATCTTTGCATGAAATGTTCCCTTGGAATCTATAATTTTCTTGAAGAGATCTCTAGTCTTTCCCATTCTATTGTTTTCCTCTATTTCTTTGCATTGTTTATTTAGGAAAGCTTTATCTCTCCTTGCTATTCTTTGGAACTCTACATTGAGTTGGGTATATCATTCCCTTTCTCCTTTGTCTTTCACTTATTTTCTCAGCTATTTGTAAGGCTTCCTCAGACAACCACTTTGCCTTCTTGCATTTCTTTTTCTTGGGGATGGTTTTGATCACTGCCTCCTGTACAGTGTTACAAACCTCCATTCATAGTTCTTCAAGCACTCTCTACCAGATTTAATCCCTTGAATCTATTCATCACCTTCACTGTATAATCATAATGGATTTGATTTAGTTCATGCCTGAATAGCTGAGTAGTTTTCCATACTTCCTTCAATTTGGGCCTGAATTTTGCAATAAGGAGTTCATGATCTGAGCCACAGTCAGCTCCAGGTCTTGTTTTTGCTGACTGTATAGAGCTTCTCCATCTTCAGCTGCCAAGAACATAATCAATCTGATTTAAGTACTGCATTTTTGGTGATGTTCATGTGTGTAGTCGTCTCTTGGGTTGTTGGAAAAAGGTGTTTTCTTGACAAAAATCTGTTACCCTTTGCCCTGCTTCATTTTGTACTCCCAAGGCCAAACTTGCCTGTTACTCCAGGTAACTCTTGACTTCCTACTTTTGCATTCCAATCCCCTATGATGAAAAAGACATATTTTTTGGGTGTCCTTGTATGTCTTTATAGAACTGGTCAACTTCAGCTTCTTCTGTTTAGTGGTTGGGGCATAGATTTTGATTACTGTGATGCTGAATGGTTTGCCTTGGAAATGAACCAAGATAATTCTTATTGTTTTTGAAATTGTACCCAAGTACTGTATTCTGGACTCTTTTGTTGTCTTTGAGGGCTACTCCATTTCTTCTAAGGGATTCTTGCCCACAGTAGTAGATATTTGAAGATATCAACTAAAGTCGAATATAAGCCTAAACTATGACACAGGAACCCCAGTTCTAGGTATACACCCAAGATAAATGACTTCATAAGTATAAACCATGCACAAGAATGATCATGGTACTATGATTCCATTCATATCATTTTTTAAAGAGGCAAAACTAATATGTAGTGATAAGTCAGAATAGTGGCTAACTTCAATGGGAGCAATGACTTGGAAGAATTTCAAGGGACACCACTGAGTTGCAGGAAATATATTTTCATGTCAGTGTAAATATGGCATGAATGAAGAAGAGATAAATTCAAGAAATAGTTAAAGGAGATATTTAACCCTCAAACTGATAAAGAGAACACAGGAGGAGAATTAGGATTCGGAGAATAATGAATTTAGTGCTGAACATGTTGGTTAATGGCATACATAAAGAAGTGCTATATCCTGAGTATTTGTGACATTTACTGAATATATGTTACACCTTAACAAAAATTTTTTTTAAATAAAAGTTTTCAACAGGACAAGAAAAGTCTGTAGAGTGTCAGTTCTCATCATTAGGCAGCCATAGCACGGTTGAGGAGCAGGTGTCCAGAATTAACCCACACAATCCATTGATGTGACTTCATTCCCAAGCACCACTTTGAACATTAATCCCAAAGAGTGAATTTAACACAGTGTAGTCCCTGCCCTGTTACTGTTTAGTGTGATCATAATATCAGTGAGGAATTAAATCTGCTATGCAAAATATTGCATGATAAGGAGATATTCAATAAATATCTGTTAATGATCCTGTACCAAGTGAAAGGTACAGCCTACAAATGACATAAGAATTGACAGGTTGGAGAAAATACTGTGCGCTGGCTGCTCAGATACAGTTTCTTGAAGGACGTGGGAACTAAGCCAGATTCTAAAAGGTTAGGAACCGATGCAGGTTTACAAGGTGTGGCCTCTGCAAGTGTTTGATCTGATTTCTTTTTAGTGGGAGTAGCATAGTCTTCAGAGAAGGCAATGGCACCCCACTCCAATATTCTTGCCTGGAAAATCGCATGGGCAGAGAAGCCTGGTAGTCTGCAGTCCATGGGGTCGCTAAGAGTTGGACACGACTGAGCGACTTCACTTTCACTTTTCACTTTCACAGATTGGAGAAGGAAATGGCAACCCACTCCAGTGTTCTTGCCTGGAGAATCCCAGGAACAGGGGAGCCTGGTGGGCTTCCATCTATGGGGTCGCACAGAATCAGACATGACTGAAGCGACTTAGCAGCAGCAGCATAGTCTTTCAAGAGGCAACACAAGTAGGAGGATTATGGACAGCCATGACCTTGCATCATGCTTTGTGAATATGTTGCTAGTTTCCTAGCCATCTAAATATGGGAGACTCCACACTAAGATAAGTAACATAAACAGAAGATCATGAGGGCTATGTGAACTATTAGATTGCAAAAGTAGTTTGGGCCCAAATCGCAGAGTGCCATGACTACGGAACACATCCTTCATGCAATGTTAGATGAGAGCATGACATCCATGCTTTACAATTAAGTAGCACTGGGCCAATTGTATGACTAGCATTAGCAACAATAAATGCATGAGCAGCTTCTGGTTCTTTCAGTGAGATGCCAAGCATCTGGATCTTTAGAAATCGATTTCTGACTGCTTTCTTTCAGAACTTTTGTTATTCTGCAGATTCAACTTCTGTTTGGACAACTGAAGGAGGAAGGCTTATATATAATCAGTTAAAAATTTATAAGACTTGGGAATTTTAGACTTGTGAATCTTAGAAAATAAAACTAGATGCCAATTGGAATAACCTCAAGGATGTTTATTATGGAAGTAAAGTTGTTTTAAGCCAATAATTCACTCTGCAAGATTTTGCTGGCTAGAAAAAAAGAGTTCTCAAGCAGTAAAATCATTGGTGTAAATACTACTCAAAATAGTTGGACAGTTCTTTGACCTTATAATCAAAGGTATCCACTGTATTAGGGGGGTCATACCCAATGATTAATAGCTATAATTTGTGCATACATGAGTATTAACAGATTCTTGAAATATTTAATGAATCATTACCTTGAAGAGCAATATTCAGGAGAAGTTGTCCTAAGTTCTCCTTTGACATTACAAAGGAAACATTTCCTATTTCTTTATCTGTAGCTTACAAAATTTGACTATAATTTTTATTGTTAGCATAACCTTTGGTAGAAATAAACTGTTCCCTTATTTGATAGAATTATTAGGAATAGTGGTATGAAAGTAGAAATACTATTTCAAAGTTAGACATATGATGGATTTTAGCAGAAATAGAGAATCCTGATCATTTGAAAATATTAATAATAGAAGTATAAACTCATCATTATAAATATATAAGGATATAGATAGAAATATATATAAATTTGTGTAGAATAAATATATTTATGTGCCTATTCCCTATCTCTAAGAGTTCTTAGAAGCAATGACAGTCCAGTAGCAGTGAACACATCCAGCACTGAGATCTTAGTTTTCAAATATCATTCTCCTCTGAAAAGGGAACTGAAAATCCTTTGAGAAATGGCTGATCCTAGAGTTGGAGCAAAGAAAATGCAAGCTAAACATGCAATATATTCTTATGACAGAAAGTTAAAAAGTACATAAAGAATCTTAGGAACATGTCAAAAGGGTAAGTGAGCCTTCTTGAAGGAGTTACACTGACCAAATCTGGGACAATTGAAGTATGAAAATGAATAATGGCAATGATGGATTATAACTCACTGAGTAGAACTTATAAGTTCACCCTGTTGGATGGATGGATGGATGGATTGATAGATACAGGAAAGAAGAGAATATTCTACCTTACAGTAGGAAGCCAACTAATAATTGTAGAAGAAATGATAGGATAAGAAACTTGCCATTTTGCAGCCATCATAATAATAATTAATTTTGGGAAGAATCATCAGAGATGTAAAACTAGTAGGTGAAAATTTTAGCAGAGCAGGATACTTAAATGGAGGCGATATAATCCCAGTTAAGCTACTTCAAATCCTAAAAAGATGACACTGTTGAAGTGCTGCACTCAATATGTCAGTAAATTTGGAAAACTCTTCAGTGACCACAGGACTGGAAAAGATCACTTGTCATTCCAATCCCAAAGAGGGGTAATGCCAAAGAATGTTCAAACTACCATATAGTTGTGCTCATTTCACATACTAGCAAAGTAAAGCTCAAAATCCTTCTAACTAGGCTTCTTTCCTAGCTCAAAATCCTTCTAACTAGCACTATGTGAACTGAGAACTTCCAGATGTACAGACTGGGTTTAGAAAAGGCAGAATAACCAGAGATCAAATTGCAAACATCTGCTGGATCATAGGAAAAACAAGGAAATTCCAGAAAAAAAATCTGATTTTTTGATTACACTAAAGCCTTTGACTGTGTGGATCACAATAAATGGTGGAAAATTCTGAAAGGGATGGGAATACCAGACCTGTCTCCTGAGAAACCTGTATGCAGATCAAGAAGCAACAATTAGAACCAGATATGGAACAACTAACTGACTGATTCCAAATTGGGAAAGGAGTACAACAAGTCTGTATATCATCACTCTGCTTATTTACCTTATATGCAGAGTACATTATGTGAAATGTTGGGCTGAAAGAATCACAAGCTGGAATCAAGATTGCCAGGAGAAACATCAACAACCTTAGATATGCAGATGATATCACTCTAATGGCAGAAAGTGAAAAGGAGCTAAGGAGCCTCTTGATGAAAGTGAAAGAAGAGAGTGAAATGGCTGGCTTAAAACTTGACATTAAAAAAACAAAGATCATAGCATCTGATCCCATCACTTCATGGCAAATAGATGGGGAAAAATCAAAACAGTGACAGATTTTCTTTTCTTGGGCTCCAAATCACTGCAGACAGTGACTCAGCCATGAAATTAAATGTGCCTGCTCCTTGGAAGAACAGCAGTTTAAAAGGCAGAGATAACACTTTGCTGACAGAGGTTCATACAGTCAAAACTATGGTTTTTCCAGTTGTCATGTATGGATGTGAGAGTTGGACCATAAAGAAAGCTGAGTGCCAAAGAATCGATGCTTTCAAATTATGGTGCTAGAGAAGACTCTTGAGAGTCTCTTGGACTACAGAGAGATCAAACCAGTCAATCTCAGTCCTGAATATTCATTGGAAGGACTGATGTTGAAGCTCTAATACTTTGGCCACCTGATGGGAAGAGCCAACTCACTGGAAAAGACCCTGATGCTGGGAATGATTGAAGGCAAAAGGAGAAAAGGGCAGTGGAGGATGAGATGGTTAGGTAGTATTACCAACTCAATGGACATGAATTTGAACAAACTCCAGGAGATAGTGAAGGGCAGGGAAGCCTGGTGTGCTGCAGTCCATGGGGTTGCAAAGAGTTGGACACGACTTAGTGACTGAATGACAACAAAGAGGATACTTAAATAGCCTCAGATTACCTCCCCATAGGGCCTTATTAATTTCGAGATGAAAAACAATAACTTTATAGAAAAGAAAGCTAGAAGTCACCACCTTAACCAAGTGATAAAAGCTGAAAACATGAGTAATGGAACAAACTGACATCAGGTGTTCCTGATATGTGGTTTATATGTATATGTAAAACAAAAGTTCAACAATATTCAAAACATTCACACCAATAAAATATTTGGGTGGGGATTTACCTTTGCTTCTGGTTTTAAGTAAACTCTGATTTTACCCAAAGTTTTTTTAGCTTATTTTATTATTACTATCAAATTTTTTAGATGTTTTATTCAGTTATATTCATGTAAAGTTAGGAGTCCAGAATTCATATGCCCTCTAAACTTTCTTCTCAAGTACAGCTCTCAAAATTGACAAGTTGCTATGTGGTCGGTTACTATTAAAGAAAATACTCTCCTCATTTTTGGATGTTTCCTAAACGTTCATCTTATTTTTTAAAAAAAATCAGACAAAAATGTAACAAAAATCATATTCCCTGTTTTGCTTCTCTGCTAATAGAAAACAGTATATTTCAGTGCTCTTCTGAAGTAACTACATTTAGTTAACTAAATGTATATTCTGTCTGTCATTATAAGATAAAACCATTTATCTTCATTTTATTGAAATAGTCTATCCAATAATGAAAGAAATCTCTTAATTAATTTACCAACAGACAGAATGTACTTAAGTAGTTGCATGTATATAAAGATTTATTATGCCTTCAAAGTATCAGAACCTACACTACTGCATTAGTCCAGGATTATGTGATAGGCTTTTGGAAGAGAAGGTAGGGACTATTTTAAAGAGCCTCAAACAGTATGTATCACATATAGATTACATATGATAAATTATTTTGATAATGATACTAACTTCATCTGAATTTTTAAGTAGGTAAGGAGGCAAGTCTCATTGTAGTAATTTATAAAGAGAGTAATACATAAATATATATGTACCTCATGCAGACAAATGAAAGCTGGAGTTGTAGATAAATCAACAAATCGCTCATCTTGGATATTAATTGTGGGTGCAATAGCATAAATGGGGTCTTCTTGAGCCTTTCCACCTTTCTCCTCTTCCTCTTCTTGGTCTGTGTCTGTGGTACTGTCTTCCATTTTTCACAATTCTAAAATAAAATCATTCCATATTTAGCTATTTATGGATATCTTCAGTTATAAAGTAAAATTAATGGAGGATAGGATAATAAAAGCAATTAGAGTAATCTATTCAATGAAATTATAGGCCAGGAAACTTAGCTGCAATCACATTACTATAAAAGGCTGCTTTGTTGCAAAGATGCTCTCCATTGATACACTCAAAGCAATACTTTCAATTTTAAAGAGTAGATTATTTCATTAACTGGAAAAAATAATTAGTAACTAGAATTTAGGTTCCATGAAGGCAGAAAATAAACCTAATTTTGTTCACTGAGTATTGTAGTAGGCACTCAATTAGTATTCATTGATTGGATTAATAAACAGAAACTTTATCCTTAAAATATAGCACAAAGTTAATTCAAATTATTTTTAGAAACATAAAAAACAACTCCCTGTGGTGCCCCACTCTGCCTTGGGCATGCACTTGTGCACAAGGCCACTGGGCTAGTTGCCCGATACCCACACTGCCGGCTGCTGCCACTGCGCAGGCCTGTATGCTTGTGCACCCTGACACCAGCCGGTCTCTGTGCTCGTGTGCATAAGCTCAACTCTTCCATCAGACTCCACTTACAAAACATAAGCTCAAAATAAAATTATAGGTATTTCAAGCTGGTGACACCAGAATGTTAAGCCAAGTACTAGCCCCTCCAAAAGTGAGTCATTTTATCACCGCACAGGTCACACATCCTTGAAACCAGCCCTGTTTTTTGACCATTGATTTGCTCATGTAGTCAAGTGGACCTAGAGTCATTTCTAAAACGACCCCTGTGTAGGCTAGCAAGGTCTCTATTGGTTCACTTTGGTGGCATTGGGATGGCCGCTCCTCTGAGAGCTGGTAAGAGGCCTCCATTGCATAGGAGAATGCCTATCTAATCTGCTCTTTTGATCTCCGCATATGTGAATGTGTACTCAACAGATGAGCTTACCTGCTTTCTTCTCTTACTAGACAGGATCACTTCAACTGTCTTAATTTCTTTTTGCTTTTATTTTTTTTAACTTTATGCAATTTTTAATGCAATTTTTAAATGTTACTCTCCCTTTTCACTTATTACAAAATACTGGTTATATTTCTCATGTTGTATAATACATCCTTGAGCCTATGTTACACCCAACAGTTTGTACCTCCCTGCTGGTAATCACTAGTTTGTCTATGTATTTATGAGTCTATTTCTTTTATATTATATTCACTAGTTTGTTGCAGTTTTTAGATTCCACATATAAGTGATATCATACTTATTTATCTTTTTTCTGTTTGACTGATTTCACTTAGAGTAATGCCCTCCAAGTCCATCCATGTTGCTGCAAATGGCAAAATTTCATTCTCTTTGATGACTGAGTATTATTCCATTGAGTGGTATTCTGCATCTTCTTCATCCATTCATCTGTTGATGGACATTTAGGTTGTTTCCATATCTTGGCTGTTGTAAGTACTGCTGCAGTGAATGCTGGGGTGCATGTATTTTTTTGAATTCGTGTTTTTTCAGATATTTACCAAGGAATGGAATTGCTGGGTCACATGGTAGTTCTATTTTTAGTTTTTTGAGGAAACCCCCATTCTGTTCTCTACAGTGACTGCACCAATTTATATTCCCGTCAACAGTGTAGGAGGGTTCCCCTTTTTTCCACATCAGTGCCAGATTATGTGACTTGTGGTCTTTTTGATGTGAGCCATTCTGACAAGTGAGGTGATATCTCATTGTAGTTTTGATTTGCATTTCCCTGATGATTAGCGATGTTGAGCATCTTTTCATGTGCATTTTGGCTGGCCATCTATATTTTCTCTTTGGTAAAATGTGTTTTCAGGTCTTCTGCCCATTTTTTGATTGATTGTTTTATTTGATGTCAAGTTGTATGAGATATTTATATATGTTGGATATTAATCCCTTATTGGTCATATCACTTGGAAATATTTTCTCCCATTCAGTAGGCTGTCTTTTCATTTTGTTGATGGTTTTCTTTGCTGCACAAAAGCTTTAGGTTTAATTAGGTTCCATTCGTTTATTTTTGCCTTTATTTCCTTTACTTTTGGAGAGGATCAAAAATATATTGCTGCTTTATGTCAAAGAGTGTTCTGCCTATGTAATTTTAAGGTTTTGTTGAGCACATATTGCCTATTATGTCTATGTTATTCCTACTCTGATGATAGGGATCCTCCTTCCTTGAATATGGAAAATATGTTCTAAAATATGAATCTAGATGGCATGGCAGGCTCTGATTCCTGAATTTATTAAAATGGTCACAGGCATATCACTGATTCATTGTTTTCTCCTAAGAATGGAAGCGATAGTAACTAATTTTTTTAATAAAGAAAATGCATATTAGATGTGATAATGCCTCTGGACTTCTAGCTTCCACTCTACTATCTCCAGTTTTCTGCCACAACCATAAATTGCACATGTACTTGCCTTCCTCCTCTTGCTACAAAAACCCTTCACAGGTATAGCGTGCACTTCCATCGTGAAGCACCGAATGTCTGGTTGTTTTTCTTTATGTGATATTAATAGTAATTGATATTGTTTGGACTGCCCCTCCTTTAACACACACGTTTTTAATGCCATAATACAGTTTTTTTAAAAAAATAGAACCTGTTATTATTAAGGTATCACAACCTTAGTCAGTTTGTTGTTTAAGTCTTCAGGGAACTGGAAATGGCTTGATGACATATCTGCTGCTATTTCTGCTGCTGCTGCTGAGTCGCTTCAGTCGTGTCCAACTCTGTGCGACCCCAAAGACGGCAGCCCACCAGGCTCCCCCGTCCCTCAGATTCTCCAGGCAAGAACACTGGAGTGTTTAGATTTGTGTTAATAAGCTAAAATATGTACGTTCAGTCATTTCATGGATGAAATGATTTAGGGCTTTCCCAGCAAAACATTTTCTTCAGGACATCAGGTCATAACTGTTATTTTCAGCTTTTTCTTTTAGCCTTTTCTTTAAGAGATATATCAAACATAACCATAGTAACTTCAACAAATAACAATTCATGAGTAATTTTGTTTTATCTAAACCCTTTCATTTTCCCTTTCCACTCTCCATATTATTTTAAAGCAAAACCTAGACATCTAGACTTAATAATATATACTGAAGAACTCCCTAAATATCTCTGTATATTTGTAGAGATAGTTCTCATTTCATTTCACAGCTGCAAGTCACCCCTTTGCATAGGTATGCCACAAGCTATTCAAATAATCCCTTATTTATAAATATATGGAATGTTTCCAGTTTTCTGCTATTACAGCTTTGCAAAGTAAAGTACACTAATTTATTTAAAAGTATATTTTCAAGGTTCTTGGAATCTTTATAATCCAGATGGCATTAACCTGAAAACAGAAGCTCAGGCTATCTTCTCAGAGCATGGCACCTTTAAATATGGTACAGCTTACCTGGCCAACGAAAGAAGATGTCATGCTGAATTGCACAAATTTCTGAGTCTGTTGATGTTTTCAGGCTCTACTATCTTGAAAACATTCTAAATATTTTAGGTCAGGCAAGACATTTTACATAGGAAAGCAACTAAAGGACACTAATGGAATTCTGATAGACATTATCAGACAAATTTCAACTGTTAGAAAAGAAAGGGAGAGTAAGAAAGTAAAAAAACACAACAGAGGCAAGTGCAAAAGTCTCATGTGAATTAAATATAAAACACTAATCAATCTAGTTAAATATAGAGACAGAAAGGCTTTAAGTAGATACCAAAGTTTAACAGACAAAAAAATATTCAGGGATTAGTTAATATAGCAAAGTCCATTGTACTAATATTATCATGCTGCAGTCAATATGAATTGAGAGCCATAAATGAAACAACAATATATACTCATAGGCCACAGTGATATAAACAAGAGAATATTTATAAAACGTCTAAATGCCTAGTGTAAGAACTACATAGCTATGAAGTATAGTGAGTGATTCTAGAGCCGTATATCTCCATAATACCTAAATCAATTAAGCAAACATTTATTGAGTCATTTTATGAAAATCAGGAGTATACAAAGGTGCAAGTGATTTACAATCTAAAGAGGGAGGAATGCAGGGAAATAATTTCTGTGTCATACAAGATAAGGTTGTGTCCGATTGTCTGCGACCCCATGGACTACAACATGCCAGGCTTCCCTGTCCATCACCAACTCCGAGAGCTTGCTTATACTTATGCCCATCAAGTCGGTGATGCCATCCAACCATCTCAGCCTCTGTCGTCCCCTTCTCCTCCTGCCTTCAATCTTGCCCAGCATCAGGGTATTTTCCAGTGAGTCAGTTCCTCGCATCAGGTAGCCAAAGTATTGGAGCTTCAGCTTCAACATCAGTCCTTACAATGAATATTCAAGACTGATATCCTTTAGGATTGACTGACTTGATCTCCTTGCCATCCAAGGGACTCTCAAGAGTCTCCTCCAGCACCACAGTTTGAAAGCATCAATTCTTTGGTACTCAGCTCTCTTTATGGTTTAACTCTCACGTGCATACATGACTACTGGAAAAACCATAGCTTTGACTATATGGACCTTTGTCAGTAAAGTAATGTCTCTGCTTTTTATTTATTTATTTTTTTAATTTTATTTTTACTTTATTTTACTTTACAATACTGTATTGGTTTTGCCATACATTGACATGAATCCACCACAGGTGTATATGAGCTCCCAATCCTGAATCCCCCTCCTACCTCCCAAGTCTCTGCTTTTTAATATGCTGTCTAGGTTTGTCATAGCTTTTCTTTCAAGGAGCAAGTGTCTTTTAATTTCATGGCTGCAATGACCCTCTGCAGTGATTTTGGAGCCCTAAAAATAAAGTCTGCCACTGTTTGCATTGTTTCCCCATCTGTTTGCCATGAAGTGATGGGACCAGATGCCATGATCTTCATTTCTTGAATGTTGAATTTTAAGCCAACTTTTTAACATTCCTCTTTCACTTTCATCAAGAGACTCTTTAGTTCCTCTTTGCTTTCTGCCATAAGTGTGGTGTCAGCTGCATATCTGAGGTTATTGCTATTTCTCCTGGCAACCTTGATTCTAGCTTGTGATTCATCCAGTCCAGCATTTCACATGATGTACTCTGCATATAAGTTAAATAAGCAGGGTGACAATATATAGCCTTGACGTACTCTTTTTCCTATTTGGAACCAGTCTGTTGTTCCATGTCCAGTTCTAACTGTTCCTTCTTGATCTGCATACAGATTTCTCAGGAGGCAGGTAAGGTGGTCTAGTATTCCCATCTGTTTAAGAATTTTCCACAGTTTGTTGTGATCCACACAGTCATAGACTTTAGTGTAGTCCATGAACATAAAATAAATCTAAATAAAAAGCAATTTTCTTAGAAATTTAGGTAAGGCTTAAAAAGAAACTTGTATCCTAGAATTTAGATTTTAATCTATATGTATTGGGAGCCATTACATTTTTTGCAGAGAGGAGTTATCTGAATTTATAAAGATGTTGCTGGCAGTGAGAAGAATGGTCTGGAAAGGGTGTGAATTTGGAGGTAAGGAGACAATTTAGAGGCTCTGAGCCGTCCCTGTGCTATGGGTAGCAGATGGATGCCATAGTGAGCAAAACCAGACAAGTCCCTGACATCAGGGAGGTTCACAGACTGGTGAGCAAGATGGCAATTAATCACAGAATCACAGAGATAAATATAAAAATTATGAGTAATTGAAAGAGGTGCTGTGAAAGCGTGGATGCAGAAGCAGGGTTATGGCGCAACTACATGTTCCCAGTGAGTGCCATTCACAGGGAAAGTTCTGCAGTGAAGCAACCCTGACTGGAAGGTTAGGTACCGAGAGCAGTACCAAGGCCGCACCATGCTACACTGTAGGAGTCCAGAGGAGAGGCCGTGGCTGTATGAGGCTCTCTAGAAGGGAAAGGACACGTACTGGGCTTTGACACAGAAAAGCAAAAGGCCGCTAAAGGAGGAAAGAAGAAAAGTAAAAGCTTTAGTTCCATTGCAGAAGAACACTCAACTCCTCTAGTATTCACACTTCACCTCAGGGCTAAAAGACAGAGCCAAAATAGGAAGCTTCCCAGAGAATAATTAAGCAATAACCACCGCAGGGCATGCCGTGTTTTGTAAGATACACCACTACTTCCTCTTCCCTAAAGCTAAAGAGTGATCATTTTGTCTTGATTTTGAACTGTTCAGGAAATTTGTCTTGACATTTATAAGAAACACATGCAAACAACTGAAAACCCCGCACCCCAGAGAATGGGCATGATACACAAATGATATGACTTTGAAGGTAAAATGGCAATGCTTGTTTCAAAACAGATGTAGCAGGAAACCACCATATTGCCTTTTGATATCACTAGTCACTAAACAAACATATATTTTGCTTATGTTAGAATAGTGAGGTGTATTGTAAAGTCAAACATAGTATTTCTTTGTCCCACACAGAACCTGGGCATTATTTTTTGTATTTTAGCATTTTTAATTGCCCTGGAAACATAATCACATGCTCCTTTCCCCATCACCCACTGCTATAAGAGGTTAGTTACATAAACATTTCTATAATAATTCAGAGCTAGACCCCTTGGAGGACGGGAAACGTCCGGGACACCTAATTTTTTGTTGTTTCAGTTTCCTATATTTATTAAAAAACATAGAAATGTCAAAATGGGGTTAAAAAACTGTGGCATATTTAAAGTTGTAGGGCAAGTGCCTCTCAATCCTGTCAGCGTATCTCTGTGATTACACGTGTATTCTCTTTTGAAGGTAACATTAAAGTCTACACTCTTTTGAAGGTAACATTAAAGTCTACACTGAAGGCTTTTCTTTCTAAGAGGCCTCTGGTCCACAGTGTGACAGGCTCAGAATACTGGGCAGCCAACCCAACACGCAGCCTGTAGTCACCTCAGATCCAATTAATTCAACAATAACAACAATAAGATCATTATCAGATATTAAGACATTGGCAGTCTTAAATGCAACAGATACAATTATTGAACTTATTTATGTCTACGTACTTCATTCTATGTACAATTATATAACCCTTTAGTACCATGCAAAGACAAGATTATACTTGAAACTTTTTTTTATTAATAACATATAGATACAGATTTCATGTCATGTTTTTAAGAAGAGGGAATAGAGAAGCTTTGTCATTCAAAGACCCAGCAAATCAAACCACGGCTCTTTTCTGTTCCTAAAAAAAAGAATAAGAAAGAAAAAGAGCCACTCAAAAAAGAATCTTGAAAAAACCCCACAAAAAACCACTCCTGCACAGAAAAAAATAAAAAAATAAAACCACTGCAGTCAGTAGCGGAGAAGGCAATGGCAACCCACTCTAGTACGCTTGCCTGGAAAATCCCATGGACAGAGGAGCCTGGTAGGCTGCAGTCCATGGAGTTGCTGAGTTAGACACGACTGAAGCAACTTTGCAGCACCAGCAGCAGTCAGTAAATAAAATCTGGTTCATAATCAAAATGTTAAACTAACAATGTGGCTTGGACATCCTTTAATTAAAAACATTTCATACACTTAAAACTCTTGAGAGGAAGCTCCAAGTGCATATCTAAACTTTAAAGTAAATGTTCACAGTATTAGAGAGTTAAATCTTAAATGATAATATATGCATGTGTAATCAATGAGGAGGGCTTCCCAGATAGCTCAGTGTTAAAGAAACTGCCGGTCAATGCAGGAAACACGGGTTTGATCTCTGGGTCTGGAAGATCCCCTGGAGGAGGAAATGGCAATTCACTCCAGGATTCTTGCCAGGGAAATCCCATGGACAGAGGAACCTGGCGAGCTACAGTCCATGAGGTCGCAAAAGTCGGACATGATTCAGTGACTAAACCACCACCACAACCAGTTAACTGCCCATGATGATAGAGAACCCAGGACTCTTACAGGATGAGCTCCCTTCTCTGGGATGAAAAGATGCTGAGAGAGCTCTAGCCCACTCTCAACTCATTTCACAGTCCTATCACCTCCTCATGCACACTCCTACCCCAAACACAGATATAAGAAAAGCTATCCTTTCTTTAAAGCCTCCTGCTTGCTTCTTAGAAATCTGCACTGCTAAAAGGAGCTCTGTGTTACTCATTTCTGAGTGGGTATAACATATTGGGTCATGATGGTGAGTACCATCTATGTAGAAGAACTGTTTCTATGACAGTTCTTCTACGTAGATGTGAAACTGACATGATTTTTGTCTCTAACATATCCTCCAAATTGCCCCATCAGCGTGCAGAGACTCTTGCCCAGTGGTCACTTACCTGTGTACCTAATTATAAGAACATTTATATAGTCCCTTACTATTTATACAAAACTTTCCCTCACATTGTTTTACTTAATCCTTACAACAGCCATGTTCCCTAAGAATAATTATCTCCATTTCGTAGGTGAGGGAATTGAAGGTCAGAGAATATAAATGATGTGACTAAGATCGACATCAGTAAACGACAGTATTTATTCAAACCCATGTTTACTGCTCTAAATCCCTTACCCTTTTGCATTTTGCCCTGTGGGACACTTGCCATGCTCCTAGCAAAGCCCTTGCCCCTAGGCCTCCAGTAGTGGAAAGTTGGGTCAAGAACACATGCAGGCCGACACATGCAACTTCTGTCGCCACAAAGATGTAAGGCTAGGATGCCTTTGGGAAAGAGCAGGCAGGCAGAGTATAAATCAGAAACAAATTAATTCTTGTAGAGCAGTGACTGTCAGTCCAAAAGGCCTTAAGACTGATCTGTGTAAAACCATGGACTATAAAACTTGTTGTTATAGTTACAAACCAAAGGAATGCCTTCACATATACGAAGTATGACAAGAAATGCTGGATCTTACATCTGCAATAATTTACAATCAGTCTCCAAGTCCGGTCAGGCTTCAGAAATTCAAAGAGTGCCTGAGAGGTCCTATTGATCTCTGAGCCACCAGGGAAGCCCATTGATCTCCCTAATAGTTTCCAAATAATTTAGTATTAAGCAGAGACTGAGTGTCAAAGCCTGTGGGAGGTATGAAATGCCCAAGTATTTATGGACATTTCTGCCATCTTCTGCCAGTCTCTCAGAAGGTCTGTTAAACAGAGATTCTTACACATGTGCATACGATCTAAAATCTTCACATTGTAGGCCATTCCTCACTCTTGCTGTGAAAATGTCCATGGTTTTCAAATTCTATTATCTTTGCTTGAATTTTAAAAAAATGATACCAGAAAGCACATTCATAACATTCCAACATTTGTCTATCCTGTCTAATCAGACCATTGCCTTGCGTACCTCTTCTGTCACGTACACCTTTTCTCTTCTCCATGTCACAGTCAGGAGAAACTGTGGGTCTGCATGGGTCTGTTTCCTTAGCAAAGATGTTCATGAAGTATGGGACTGTCACTGCCTCCGATCTGCAAGAGCCCAGGTCTCTCCCTTCTTCCTTCTCTCTGTCCTCCCCCTTCTCCTGTTATTTCATCCAAGACTGGGATTAGTGTCTTTTACTTAGTCTACCAGGATGACAGCATGGGCTAACGGATCGACTACTTGGAAGTTCCTCAGTGTCGGCGTATCTCATTCCTCCCCTCTTCCTGTATAACCTTGGGCAAGACATTCAGCCTCTAAGTGGCTATTTCCTTAACTGAAAGATGATTTAAGAGTTGTTGCGAAGATAAAATGGAACAGTGTATGTGAAGTCTCTGCTCAGATTCAGCATATAGTCCTCAATAAATGGCAGCCTCCTCCCATCTCTGCCTGGTTCCTCTGCTTTTATATACAATATGCCTTGGATTATTTTTATAGGAAAAAAAAAAAAAAAAGAGGTCAGCCTGAGACTGGACCAAATTATTTCAGGAATCTATGGTCTGGGAAAGGAGACCTGGGTCCTCTTTAGCATGATTTTGTCCCAGAGCTCTCCTTAGGATTTGGTGTGAGAGTCCTCATAAATCTAATCTTCAAATCCCACTGTGAGATGTTTATATCTAGGACAAGAAAGACTATGTAGGATATTGGGTACTGGAGAAGCAGAAAGGGAGCAACTAAAAATTTTAAAAGTCCTTAAAAAGAATATGTGTCAACTCTGAGTCAAGGAAGAGCCAACTTTTTTTCCCCTAGATTTTCTTTGTATTTATTTTTGGCTGCACTGGGCCTTTGTTGCTGTATGTGGGCTTTCTCTAGTTGCAGAAAGCAGGGTCTATTCTCTAGTTTGGGTGCCCAGGCTTCTCACTGCAGTGGCTTCTTTTGTTGCAGAGCATGGGCTCTAGGTGCGTGGGTTTTAGTAGGCGTGGTGCATGGGCTCAGTAGTTGTGGCTTGCGGGGCTTAGTTGCCCTGTGGTATGTGGGAATCTTCCTGGACCAGGAATCAAACCCATGTACCTTGCATTGGCAGGCAGATTCTTAACCACCAGACAACCATGGAAGCCCTGTGGGACGAGCCAACTTTACAGACAGTAAGTAAAGCAGGCAAGTTCCTTCTCCCATATTTAGAAATTTCACAGATTTCTATTTTCATTGCATGAGTATTTCCTGTTCACAGGTTTCCTCTGGTCCAAGGCAGATCTCTACTGTTGTCTTCCTCTCCCCAGGCAGCATCCCTTACTCAATTTCTTTCCTTCCTCTAAAAGCAAAGGTTTTTACATTGCTTATTATAGGGTTAGGAAAGCAGAGACATTAATTGCCAACAAAGGTCCGTCTAGTCAAAGCTATGGGTTTTCCAGTTGTCATGTATGGATGTGAGAGTTGGACCATAAAGAAAGCTGAGTGCCGAAACATTGATGCTTTTAAACCACGGTGTTGGAGAAGACTCTTGAGAGTCCTTTGGACTGCAAGGAGATCAAACCAGTCCATCCTAAAAGAAATCAGTCCTGAATATTCATTGGAAGAACCCACACTGAAGACGAAGCTCCAATACTTTGGCCATCTGATGGGAAGAGCCAACTCATTAGAAAAGACCCTGATGCTGGGACTGATTGAAGGCAGGAGGACTAGGGGACAACAGAGAATGAGACGGTTGGATGGCATCACCGACTCGATGGACATCAGACTGAGCAAGCTCCGGGAGCTGGTCATGGACAGGGAAGCCTGGAGTGCTACAGTCCACGGGGTCGCAAAGAGTCAGACACAACTGAGCAACTGAACTGAACTGAACTGATAGGGTTAAAAGAATATTTAGCAAGACAATCATCCTATTGTACATTGGAAGAGGAAATTAAAAATAAAATAAATCAAAACACCTTCTGAGCTGGGGAACAAGGAGAAGTGGTGAGGAATCAAGCTGGCATGGTCCCCTGAGGCACTCTGTTCACTCATGATGAAGCTCAGGAAATGAGACAGTGAAACTTGGACTTTGCAGGACATCAGAAGGATAATGTGCCTCTCTTGCCAAGTAGGACTTGGGGAAAGAGGCAAGTTTCCAGAGCCATCATCAGTCCTACCCTTTCATGTGATAAAGCAGAGAAGCTTGAAGAGATTTTAGAGTGAAGTGGGAGGGGTGTTGAGGGTGACCGGGAGTGCTGCACCCCAAGAGCCCTTGGTGTTATGATAAGAAGACGTTGCTTCAGAAAGTTCTGTGGATCATACAATTGAGCATCAAATGGGGATGTAGGATGCTCAGAAGATGCCAGCATGGAGGCCCACATAGGAGACCCAGGTGGATCTCCTGGGAGGAGATCAGCATGGTCAGGAGGAATCAGCATGGTCAGACACCACTAACTAGACAGCCACCCTAAACTATAATGCTGCCTAACAACTCTGAACTTGGGTCTCATGCTCAGGAGTAGGAGAGGAATGGGAACATGAATTCAGTACATTTTTTTTTTAAATCAGCTTTAGTGAGATATATAATTTATGTTAAATAAAACTCATTGTAAGTATACATTTGATGAGTTTTTACAAATACGGACAGGGTGTGATCACTGCCATGTACATTCCCATTGCTCTAAAAATTTCCTTTGTGCCTCTTTACAGTCAGTGCCCTTCCCTTCCTGTCCCCTCCGTCTCAGGTACCTGGAAACCACCAGTAGTTTTGCCTTTTCTAGAATTTCATGTATGTAAAATCATATATGTTTCTGGGTTCTGCTGCTGCTGCTGCTAAGTCACTTCAGTCGTGTGTGACCCCATGGATGGCAGCCCACCTCCCCCGTCCCTGGAATTCTCCAGGCAAGAACACTGGAGTGAGCTGCCATTTCCTTCTCCAATGCATGAAAGTGAAAAGTGAAAGTGACTCTTAGAGACCCCATGGACTGCAGCCCACCAGGCTCCTCCGTCCATGGGATTTTCCAGGCAAGAGTACTGGAGTGGGGTGCCACTGCCTTCTCCGTTTCTGGCTTCTATCATTTAGCATAAGGTTTCTGAAGCTCATATACATTGCTATGGATATCAATATTTCATTTATTTTATTGCTTAATGATACTCCATTGTATAAATACACCATGATTTATTTGCCATTCTCCATTTGATAGATGCTTATTTCTCTTTCCTGGCTATTATGAATACAGTTGCTATGAATATTTAAGTACAAGTCTTCATGTGAATGTATATTTTGGGTGAACACCTAGGAATGGAATTTCTGGGTCAAATGGTAATTTATGTTTAATTCTATAAGAAAGAGTCAAATGGTTTTCCAAGTTGGCTGTACCATTTTATACTCCTATGGGCAATGTATGAGGGTTCCCACTGCTCTACATCCTTGTCAATACTTGCTATTGTCAGTATTTTTAGTTTTAGCCATTTTGGTAGGTTTGAATAGTATCTAATAATTTTGTGGTTCAATTTGCATTTCCATAATGACTAGTTATTTTGAGCATTCTTTTGCGGGCTTAGTTGCCATTTATATATCTTCTTAGTTTACATGTATGTTCAATTTTTTTTTTTTTTTGCCCATTTAAAATAGTTTTTCTTATCATTGTAAGAATTCTTTGCATATTTTAGATACAGTCCTTTTTTAATTTCATTTTTAATTGGAGGGTTGGATACAAGTTGCTTATTTATGTTTTATAAATATTTTCTCTCAATCTTTCCTAGTCTCTTCATTCTGAAAAGCAAAACTTCTGAATTTTGAGGAAATCCAATTTATAATTTTTCCTTTTTTAATTCATGCTTTTTGTATCTTAAGAAATCTTTGCCAAACTCGAGGTCACAAGATTTTCCCTATGTTTTCTTCTAGACCTTTTATAGTTTAGCTCTTCTATTTGGAACTTTTAACTATTTCAAAGTTTTGTTTATGCTCTGATGTAAAGGTTAATGTTCTTTTGGAGGAGGGATGGAGAGGCATATGGATATTTAATGTTTCAGCACATTTGTTGGGGAAAGTATCCTCCTCCCATTGTTATATTATAATCATAATAGCACCTTCCTCAAAAATTAACTAACCAGATATTTTTAGGTTTATTTCTATATGTCCCATTGATTTAAATGTCTCTCCTTACAGTCATACAACATTGTATTGCAGTTTTAAAATAAGTCTTAAAATTAAGTAGGACAAGTCCTCAAACTTGGCTTTTTTCAAAATTGTTTTGGCTATACTTGGCATTTTACATTTCCATTTCTATTTTAGAAGTAACTTGTCAATTTCTATTTTTTAAATAGAATTTAAAATAGAAGCCAGCTAAAATCTTTGACTGAACAATGAATCAATAATTAGTGTGAATGATATGCCACCTTGAGTCTTATTTTCCTTGAATATGGTATTTCACTCCACTTACTTAGATCTTCATTTTCTCTCAGCAGTGCTTTATGGTTTTCAGAAAATAGGTCTTGCATGCTGCTGCTAAGTTGCTTCAGTCGTGTCCGACTCTATGCAACCCCATAGACGGCAGCCCACCAGGCTCCCCCCAGTTCCTGGGATTCTCCAGGCAAGAACACTGGAGTGGGTTGCTATTTCCTTCCCCAATGTGTGAAAGTGAAAGTGAAGTCACTCAGTCATGTCCGACTCTATTTCATTAAATTTATCCCTAAGTATTTCACATTTCGTATTTTATTGTAAATGGCATTGTCTTTAAATTTCAATTTCCAAATGCTATTTTTAGCACTTAGAAATAGAATTAATTTTTTTGTATTGACCCTGTTTCTTGTAAACTTTTTAATTAATTCAGTTAGATTTGTGTAATAGTCCTTAGAATTTTCTACTTAGATGATCATGTCTACAAGTAGACAATTTTACTTCTTTCTGTCCAATGTAGAAGCCTTTCATTTCCTTTTATTGCCTTATTATAACATTTAGAGCCTCCAGAACAATCAAGTGGTGAGAGTGCACAACTGTGCCTTGTTTGAGATCTTAAAAGGAAAAAGCATCCAGTCTTTTATGGTTAAGTATGGTACTGAGTGTGTGTTTTTCATGAATGCCTATATTAGGTGGAGAAAATTCCTTCACTTCCAAGTTTGTGGAGGGTTTTTAATCAGGACTAGGTATTGAATTTTGCTAAATTTTTTTTTTAATCCATTAAGATGATCATATTTTCCAACATGATGCTGGAACAACTGATCTTTAACATCCTTATGTAAAAAAATGTTCCTCACCTCACACTCTAATTTATAAAAACTAACTTGAAATGAGGCATAGGCCTAAATGTAAAACCTAAAAGTAAAAAAACTTCCAAAAAAAAATGTAGAGGAAAATCTTTGCAACCTTGATTTGGAGAAAGTTTTGGGTTTTTTTGTTGTTTTATTTTGTATTTTTTTGTTTTTAGATGGATGCGTTTTACTTTATGTGAATTATACCTCAATAAACTTGACTTTCGGAGAAGGCAATGGCACCCCACTCCAGTACTCTTGCCAGGAAAATCCCATGGATGGAGGACGACTGAGCGACTTCACTTCCACTTTTCACTTTCATGCATTAGAGAATGAAAAGGCAACCCACTCCAGTGTTCTTGCCTGGAGAATCCCAGGGACAGGGGAGCCTGATGGGCTGCTGTCTATGGGGTCACACAGAGTGGGACATGACTGAAGTGACTTAGCAGTAGCAGCAGCAAACTTGACTTTAAAATAAACTGAAGCAAACAAAAAGATCTAAACATACACAGAATACTGAAATGTAAACTATTATAACAAAAGGAAAAAAATAAAAAATAACCAAAAATAAAAAATAGATTCTTCACAAAGGAAGTAAATTAGACAAATAGAAGACTTCTTGTTAGCAAAAACTGTACTTCTCCAGAATACTGAGAGACAGTGCTTGTGTGTATGTCACTGACTCGTGTCTGGCTCTTTCTGACCCCATGGACTGTAGCCCACCAGCCTCCTCTGTCCATGGAATTTTCCAGGCAAGAATACTGGAGTGAGTTGCCATTTCCTATTCCACTCCAGGAAATCTTTCCGATTCAGGGATAGAACCTGTGTCTCTGCGTCTCCTCCTGGCAGGCAGATTCTTTACCACTGAAGCCACCTGGCAAGCCCACTGAGAGACAGTATATGCCAACTAAGTCATTACTTAAGAGTGAGGGTAAAATAAAAACACTTCATAGTCTGAAGAAATTACTCAGAGACTCTCAAACAAAAATAAATCTAGAAGGAAAGAGATGAGCAAATAAATTGGTAAACTTTGCTAAATTTAAATAAGCTTTAAATATAAACAGCAGTAACAATAACTACTTGCTTGGCTTTAAAAACAAGGTGGAACTAAAAAGCACAAGACAATAAATGACATGAAAGATGGAAGGGAAAAGACTTATGTTAGAGAATTCTATTATTTGAGATGAAGATAGAGATACTGACTGATTAGACATTTGCTAAGTCAAGTGAGTATGTGAAAAATTTAAGGATAATGATTAGAAGAAAATAGCCTTTCAAATTACTATAGAGGCAAAAGGTGAACAAAGAAAAACATTTAAACTAAAGACATGAATGAAGAAAAGCAGGATAAGCAAGAAGAACAAAAAAGGCACAAAAAGGCAAGGTTAATAGAAAACACAAAATAAGATGGTATGAATAAGTATAAATGTAAAAGTAATTACAAAAAAGTAGGTAGATTCAATTTACATGTTGATACAGGTTCTTGAATTAGATTTAAAATATCTGTCTATGTTCTGTTTATGAGAGACAAGTCCCAAATATAATGTCACAGGTTTGAAATAGAAGGATGAAAATATTATTATTAGATGAAAATATGCATCAAGATAGAAAGCAGTACTAGAGATAATGAGGGATATTATTTAATGACAAAAATTTTATCAAGAAGTAATATTAATCCTGACCCTGGACACAACTAACAGTATTGCCTCAAAATACGTAAAATGTAAATGGAATTTCTACTCACAGTATATGTTAATGGTACTGCAATGTGAATGGTTGCAGCACTATTGCTGCTTTGTAGAAGTGCAATGAAGAGTTAGCACATACAAGAACTCTAGCCTAAAGTGAGCTTTTAAAGTTTTTCTCTTATAAATTAACTTTCTGTTTGCAATAAATATTATCTTAGACACACACACACACACACACACACACACACACACACACACACACACACACATTGCTTTAATGTATACCCTGGGAATCTTCTTCAGATATTTGTAAACTAGATGATTTCTCAAGGTGTTCAATGTGAGAGAAATTTGACTACATTAAGTAATAAGCTTTTTCCAGTACATCATCTGCATGCAAACAAATAACATGGGATTTCAAATGGGATTACCTACATATTCATTAACTTCTTCTTAGTATTATAGTTATTACTCTAGATTATTGAGTTTATTAAGATTTTGTAAGAAGAACAGAAGTTGTAAGATATATTTATTTCAAAAGTTTATAATTAAGTTAGCAAATTCCTAGGGCACCCCTCACTTAAAGTGAATTACAGAATCCTTTCTGTAGATTACATTTTTTTTTTTTTCTGAAAAGTCTCCAATGCCCTCTGCTGTTCATTTATTGAATTTTTTGTTGAAGTATCAGATGGTAAAGGGAGAAGGAAATGGCAACCCACTCCAGTATTCTTGCCTGGAGAATCCTGTGGACAGGGAAGCCTGGTGGGCTGCTGTCCATAGAGTTGCACAGCGTCGGACATGACTGAAGCGACTTAGCATGCATGCACGCATGCACTGGAGAAGGAAATGGCAACCCACTCCAGTATTGCCTGGAGAATCCCAGGGACAGAGGAGCCTGGTGGGCTGTCATCTATGGGATCGCAAAGAGTTGGACATGACTGAAGCAACTTAGCAACAGCAGCAGCAGCAGATGGTAAAGAATCTGCCTGCAATGCAGGAGACCTGGGTTCAATCCCTGGGTCAGGAAGATCCCCTGGAGAAAGGAATGGCTCCTCCAGCATTCTTGCCTGGAGAATTCCATAGACAGAGGAGCCTGGAGAGCTACAGTTCACAGGGTTGCGAAGAGTCAGACATGACTGAGCGACTAACGCTTATAGCTGATAATGTGTTAAATACTCCTGTACAGCAAAGTGATTCAGTTATACATCTATATATATACATTATTGACATATATTCTTTTCCATTATGATTTATCATAGGATACTGAATATAGTTCTCTGTGTTTTACAATAGGATCTTGTTATTTACCCATTCTTATATAAAAGCTTACATCTGCTAACCCCAACCTCCCACTCCATCCCTCCCTCTTGGCAACTACAGTCTGTTCTCCGTGTCTGTGATTCTGTTTCTGTTTCATAGATAGTTTCATTTGTGTCATATTTTAGATTCTACATATAAGTGAAATTGTCTGGTATTTGTCTTTCTGTATTTGACTTACTTCGCTTAGTATGATAATTTCTAGCTGCATTCATGTTGCTCCAAATGCCATCTTTTCATTCTTTTTTATGGCTGAGTAGTGTTCCTCTGTTTATATGTACATCTTCTTTATCCATTCATTTATTGATAGACATTTAGGGTTGTTTCCATGTCCTGGCTATCATAAATAGTGCTGCTCTGAACATAGGGGTGAATGTATCTGTTTGAATTATAGTTTTGTCTGGATATATGTCCAGGAGTGGGATTGCTGGATCATATGGATAATTCTTTTCTGAGGAACTTCCATACTGTTTTCCACAGGGGCTACACCAATGTACATTCCCACTATCAGTAAAGGAGGGTTCCCCTTTCTCCACATCCTCTCCAGCATTTGTTATTTGTAGATTTCTTAATAATGACCATTCTGACTGGTGTGAGGTAGTACCTCATTGTAGTTTTGATTTGCGTTTCTCTAATTATTAGTGATGAGCATCTTCTCATGTGCCTATTGGCCATCTGTATTTCTTCTTTGGAGAAATTTCTGTTTAGGTCTTCTGCCCAGTTTTGGATTGGATTATTTTTTGTTGTTGAGTTGTATGAGCTGTTTGTATATTTTGGAAACTAAGCCCCTTATTTGCTTCATTGTTTGCAAATATTTTTGAAACTAAGCCCTTATTGGTTGCATTGTTTGCAAATATCTTCTCCTAGCCTGTAGGTTTTCTTTTTGCTTTTGTGACAGCCTGCTGTGGCGGTCCACACGTGATTTTTGTGACTGATATCACTCAGAGCATCTTGTAAGATGGAAGACAGGTGCTGATTTCATGCAATATCATCTGTCATTCATAGGGTGTAAGAGTTGTAGAGCTCTGCAACTAATAAAACCTAACTGGCATTTTTTAAATGCTGTAATGAAATTATTTATAATAATACTTATCCTTGTATGTGACCTTAAATTGTGAGTTATTGGATCTTCAAGCACAAATCTTTTAAATTTCTTATTTCAGTAGCATGAGACAACTAATTTCCCTTTTTTAAAACTTGAGAGAGATCCCTTTCTGAATAGATTCAGTCCACAGAACTTAATGTGAGGACCAATCTCCCTATCATCCACAAAAAGCCTTGAATCTTCACAACTTTGCAGCCTGAGAGCCTTGGGGGCTGATGATGGGTTAACTCTGGGAAGGACTCTGTAATTCACAGCAGCTGGCTCCTGTGAAGGGGATGGAAGACACAGGGAAGGGATCTCCTGAGCATGATCAGGACCTGGTGTACTTCAGCCAAATACAAAGTTTAAAGAGCCCTAGGCGGACCAGGATTCCCAGCTGCAGGGGCACCACCCTCCCTGCCCTGACACTTGAAAAAACTCAGCCACTCAATGAGAGACTGTCATTCACTTTGCAGAATGTATTGTCCAGTATGGAATGAATTTGTTCCATTAGGCTGTCTGGAGTATGTTAAGTCTTCATCACAGGACGACGTGTCAAAAATTAATCACTAGGCTAGCTTATGAAACAGCTACTTAAACCACAGCTTTAACTATCAGAATAGTTAAATATAAAGTATCTCAGACAAAATTTCATCATGCTATATTAAATTGTATGCTTACTGAATATTAATTATTAAGTAAAATATTCATGGGCATTTTCAGTTCAGTTCAGTCGCTCAGTCGTGTCCGACTCTCTGCGACCCCATGAATCTCAGCATGCCAGGCCTCCCTGTCCATCACCAACTCCCGGAGTTCACTCAGACTCGCTTCCATCGAGTCAGTGATGCCATCCAGCCATCTCATCCTCTGTCGTCCCCTTCTCCTCCTGCCCTCAATCCCTCCCAGCATCAGAGTCTTTTCCAATGAGTCAACTCTTCACATGAGGTGGCCAAAGTACTAGAGTTTCAGCTTTAGCATCATTCCTTCCAAAGAAATCCCAGGGCTGATCTCCTTCAGAATGGACTGGTTGGATCTCCTTGCAGTCCATGGGCATTTAGATGGTAAGAAATCCTCTACTTATTTAATTATTTGAGTCAGTCTTAGGAAACAATACATGCTAAGAAATGCATCTAAATTTTTGTATTATAAATATAATATATATTCATTATTGAAGATACACACACAAAAAGATAATTTGTCTTACTACTTAGAGATAACTATTGTTATCAAGCTGTGTTTCCCTATAATTGTTTCTATGGAATATATTTTAAAATATAGTTTTAGGTTAAAATTCCTGTTATTTTTATTATAGAGCTGAGATCATACACTATTCATACAATTTGATATTCTACTCATGTCACTTACATTATTGTGAGATAACAGAACAATATATCTCTATTGGTCTTGGCCTTTGGCTCCCAACAAAGGGCTCCTGAACTCCTGTAATTTCCTGGGTGATAGGAGTGTCTTTTGTTTTAATGAAGTGACTTTGGGTAGACTCCTGGATGAGGTCTGGTCACCAGAAAAAACAAGACATGATTTGAAGCTTGGAATCTACAGCTCTGCCCCAAGTTTTCTGAGAAGGAAGGACTGAAAATGGAGTTGATAAGCCTATGTGATGCAGCTTCCATAACAATCAGACTGTATGCAGTTTGCAGAGCTTCCAGATTGGTAAACACATCCACACCAGGAGAGGAACACATTCTGACTCCAGGGGGATAGAGGCTCCTGCGGTCCAGACCCTCCCAGGCCTTACCCTCTGTGTTTCTTCATCTGACCGTTCATCTGTATCCTTTACTAATCCTTTAGTAAAGTGGTAAATTCAAGTATTTTCCCAATTTCTGTGAGCCACGCTAGCAAATTAATTGAATCTGAGGAGGGGCTTGTGGAAATCTCCAATTTCTAGCCAAATGGGATAGAAGTTGTGGGTAACCTGAGGACCTCCTACTTGTGATCGGCATCTGAGGTGGGTGGGAACAGTTTTGTGGAATTGAACCCCTAACCTATGGGATCTAACATTAGTGTCAGAACTGAGTTGAATTGTAGGACATCCAGCTGGTGTCACAGAAGTTGCCTTTTGTTTAGGGGAAAACCTCAACACATTGGATGACTGGAAGTGTCAGAAGGAAAGTTATGTGAGTGTGGTAGCTGTGGGTATAGTTCTTCCATACAAAGAAGGAGAACTATAGGTTTTTCTTTATGTTGTAGAAGATTTCACATATAATTGAACAGTCTTCAAAATATCATTTTAAAGTTACTGCATAATATTTCAGATGTTCACAAATTATGTAACACTCTCCTATTTTTGGACATTTAGGTTGCTTCAGTTCTTTATTATCATAAGTAATCCTGTAAAAAAATTCCTTGAATGTAAGTTTTTGTGAATATCCCTAATTTTATGTTTACATTAAGTTCCAAAAAGTACAATTTCTAGGTCGTGGATACACACATTTTTAAGGTGCTTAGAGAAGGCCATGGCACCCCACTCCAGTACTCTCGCCTGGAAAATCCCATGGACAGAGGACCTGGTAGGCTGCAGTCCATAGGGTCACTAAGAGTCAGACACGACTGAGCGACTTCACTTTCACTTTTCACTTTCATGCATTGGAGAAGGAAATGGCAACCCACTCCAGTATTCTTGCCTAGAGAATCCCAGGGACGGGGGAGCCTGGTGGGCTGCCGTCTATGGGGTCACACAGAGTCGGACACGACTGAAGCGACTTAGCAGCAGCAGCAGCACCATACATACTGCTAAAGTGAACTCTGAAAGTTTTAAGAACATACTCCTACCAACACTGCATGTTCATGACTTCAGGAATGGCTTTTACAAAACTGACTGGGCAAAAATATTTTACAAGTAAACTCTAAATATGCGGGGAAGTTATATACAACTTTCTATTCAGTTCGTAAATAATTTTTTTTTCTCCAAAGGTGTCAGGAAGATAGAAGGACCTTTTAGTAGAGTGGTGAGAGGGTCAGACCTAATTGTTTCTTAATCTTTCAAAACTTGTTTCTTCATCAATAATGTAAGCATAATAATACTTGCCCTGCTAAACACAGAGTGTTTTGTGAGGATACCATGAGATGATACATGTGAACATGCTCTGAAAACTATAATGTCATAAAGGTGGAAGGTGGTACTTTTACTGGTTATTATTGATATGTGGACAGACTTGCTACATGACATCAGACTTATAAAAGGATCACTAACTTTTTAATATCTTATGTTAACCTTAATGCACATAATCTCCATTTTAAAGCTCAGATGATCCAAAAAGTAATGGTTTTGGTCCATTTTATTTATTTAAAAATAGTAAATATGGATCTGAGAGTTGGACTGTGAAGAAAGCTAAGCGCTAAAGAATTGATGCTTTTGAACTGTGGTGTTGGAGAAGACTCTTGAGAGCCCCTTGGACTGCAAGGAGGTCCAACCAGTCCAACCTAAAGGAGATCAGTCCTGGGTGTTCATTGGAAGGACTGATGTTGAAGCTGAAGCTGCAATATTTGGCCACCTAATGTGAAGAACTGACTCATTTGAAAAGACCCTGATGCTGGAAAAGATAGAAGGCAGGAGGAGAAGGGGATGACAAAGGATGAGATGGTTGGATGGCATTATCGACTCAATGGACATGACTTTGAGTAAATTCCGGGAGTTGCTGGTGGACAGGGAGGCCTGGTGTGCTGCAGTCCATGGGGTTGCAAAGAATCAGACACGTCTGAGCGACTGAACTGAACAACTAAGTTGAATGCATTCTCAAGATGCTTAAACCAATGCCTTTCCCAAAGTTATTCCTGTGGGATTTTATTAAAAAGACAGTTTGAAGATCAGTTTGAATAATTATGATGAAATGAAACACAAAGCCAAGGACAGAAGTAATATGCAGTGGGAACTTGATGAACCTAAAAGCTTGCCCCTATCATGAGTGAACCTTTATAAGGAGGGAGATGGACTAGGACAGAAAGGAGGAAAGGATAACTTAAGAAAAACACTGAATTTTTAAACAGGTAATGGCTTGCAAAGAACTCTGTGACTTGGGCCCCTGAGGACTTTAGCTCAGTTCATTAGGATTTTTAGATATAAAATAAAAATAGTATAAACTGCAACTTGACAGCCTGTGCACCGGTGTTCACATCCATTATCTCATTTGATCCCTAAAATTAAAAAAAAAAAAAAAAACAACAACCTTTGAGGCAAGACAAGGTATTATTGACCTAATTTTAAGAGCAAGCAGCTTAAACTCAGATACATTCAAAGACTGGCCTGAGGTCTTTTAGAGTCTGACAGGAGACAGGACGCTAATGCTATTCCTATATTTTACTCTCGAAGAGGGAGTTTCCTTTGACAGCACTGAGTCTTTAACCTCTTGCAGAGGTATTCTCCATCCCAGGGTAACCCGCACTAATTTAATGACGCTTGGAGCTAACCACTCACTGAGGGTACTCCTATTTTAAATCACGGTCTCACCTTTAAAAGCGCAGTTTCTTAGTTCTTCTCTTCGTCCTGATTCTTATTTAGACTCCTATTTTTCCTCAGACGATCTTCCTCCGTCTCACTCCAAAGCTCCACCCTCTTCGGAGAAGTCGCGTCCTCGGTATCCAAGGAAACCAAGCAGCCTGGCCCATCTTTTGCTTTCCTCCCTTTCCATTGGCCAGTTGGTTCCGGTGTAGATTCCCCCCCTCCCCCCGCCCCCACGTCCCTCCAATGGCTAATGGGCTTGAGGGGAAAGCGCAGGCCTTCCGAGTTCCGTCCAACACCGGCCGTAACTACTCTTATCATCCTGCGCATTGCCTTCTGGGAAATGTAGTTTCTCAGTTGCCCGAGCCATTCAACATCTGACCACCATTGGAACTACCTATCCCACCGGCCTTTGCGAAAGGGGCGGGAGTAGGCAAGGGGTTCTGGTCAGGATGGATACTTAGAACTTTAAAATTCCAATTTGCCACCCGGACCCGTGTAGCTGACGTTTACATTGCTGAATGAAGTGAGCGGTTTTGCTGTTGCTTCAGCAAACCCTCTTATCAAGCGTCTGTCTCCCTTTTGGCTTGGTCAGCACAGCGGCAAGCCGACTGGACTTGGAAAGACTAACCTGAGGCTGAAGTAATCTGTGGGAGAAAGAGGGGCACGCCATGTTCCCCTTCTCGGGATGGGGGCTGGGCTGCCTCCGGCTCTGTCTGCTCAGAGTGTGGGCCGGCGAGGCCACCGGGCGCTGGGCCTGTGGGACATGTCAGTCCCGGCTGTACGGCTCAGGTGGGTCCCAGCCCGAGGTCTCTAGGTCTGACCCTGCGCGCGGGACTCTGAAGGAGTGGGCGCTGCTGGTGAGCCCTTTCGGCTGTCTGCGGGCGCGGCTCCCATGCCACCTGACTGTGAGGCCCCTGGACCCCCTCACCTACCCAGACGGCGACCGCGTGCTGGTCACAGTGAGCGGAGTGGAGGGCGGGGCGCGGGCCCTGGCCGGCCTGCAGGTGAACTACGACGAGGCGCACAAGGAGGTGACCATCGTGGCTGATGTCATCGACCACCAGGCGTCCGTGGAAGTGAACGCGCCCCTGAAGTTTGGCAAGTGATTGTAAAACGGGTTTGGGTCCCGGGGCACACCCTCTGAACTTCTGAAATTAGGCCGACGTGCATTTTTAATTTGTCCCTTTGGATCTGACTTTTCAACGTAATTTACTCTTGACCCCTTCAGAAGCTATGTCTTTTTTTTCTGTTCTACTTTAGGTTTCTGAGTAGCAGTTAGGAATTAAGTTTTCAGTTACAGCAATTTTATAAATCTAGTAGAAACATGATTTGGAATAACCTAAGCCTCATAACATCTTTTTTTGTCGTATCCTCCTTTGACACTTTATTCCTATTTGTGTTACTGCACTTTGTCCATTACAAAGTGTTCTATTTTTCAGGGTTAAAGTATCTTGATAATCCACTCAGTGGCATGGCAGGCGGTCCACATTTCCACTTGCTCATGGCCTGGGGTCTGTTCCCCAAACAGCCTTGCCTATAGTATGTTGCATATAATCTGGACCAAGTGTTTGGTTTCTCATAGGCACCCGGCTTCTAACTGAAAACGTCAGCATTCATTTTGGCCTAAGTAAATTTTGCAGAGTACATCATGAGAAACGCTGGACTGGAAGAAACACAAGCTGGAATCAAGATTGCTGGGAGAAATATCAATAACCTCAGATATGCAGATGACACCACCCTTATGGCAGAAAGTGAAGAGGAACTAAAAAGCCCCTTGATGAAAGTGAAAGAGGAGAGTGAAAAAGTTGGCTTAAAGCTCAACTTTCAGAAAACGAAGATCATGGCATCCGGTCTCATCACTTCATGGGAAATAGATGGGGAAACAGTGTCAGACTTTACTTTGGGGGGCTCCAAAATCACTGCAGATGATAACTGCAGCCATGAAATTAAAAGACACTTACTCCTTGGAAGAAAAGTTATGACCAACCTAGATAGCACATTCAAAAGCAGAGACATTACTTTGCCGACTAAGGTCCATCTAGTCAAGACTATGGTTTTTCCAGTGGTCATGTATGGATGTGAGAGTTGGACTGTGAAGAAGGCTGAGCGCCCAAGAATTGATGCTTTTGAACTGTGGTGTTGGAGAAGACCCTTGAGGGTCCCTTGGACTGCAAGGAGATCCAACCAGTTCATTCTGAAGGAGATCAGCCCTGGGATTTCTTTGGAGGGAATGATGCTAAAGCTGAAACTCCAGTACTTTGGCCACCTCATGTGAAGAGTTGACTCGTTGGAAAAGACCTTGATGCTGGGAGGGATTGGGGGCAGAAGGAGAAGGGAACGACAGAGAATGAGATGGCTGGATGGCATCAATGACTCGATGAACATGAATCTGAGTGAACTCCGGGAGTTGGTGATGGACAGGGAGGCCTGGCGTGCTGCGATTCATGGGGTCTCAAAGAGTCGGACACGACTGAGCGACTGAACTGAACTGAAGTAAATTTTCTGTGAGTTGCAGGCTTTGAAGAAAAACACATAGTTAGATTGCCCCAGAAAGGTCAATTGATAATGGCTACCAGATATGTTTTCTAGGTGTTTTGAGTTCCATGTTATTTCTCACATGGAAGCCACAATTTCTGCGACACTTCTCTAGGAAAGTCTTCCCAAGTTCTCTGCCTTCCTAGGACTGAAGCAAAATACTATTAATGATCATAATAGCAGATAACACTCCTAAGATAATCTTTTCTAATTACAGTTGCACTATATTATAGACACTGTTTTTGTCACCATTTTTGATAAGAGAATTGAAATACAAGTTTGATGACTCCGTAGTGGTAAAGAACCGACCTGTCAATGCAGGAGACTAGAGACAGTGATTCAGTCCCCTGGGTGAGGAAGATCCCCTGGAGGAGGGCATGGCAACCCACTCCAGTACTCTTGCCTGGAGAATCCTATGGACAGAGGAGCCTGGTGGGCTAACATCCACAGTATGGCAAAGAATTGGACATGACTGAAGCAACACAGCACAGCACAAGTTTCATATACTGAGTATTTATTATGGGTGAATAAGTAGAGGAGATCCATGCCCTCATGAAACTTAATTTCTAGTGGGATAGATCAAAAAATATGCCTGTTGTCTCAGATATAGGGTGGTGGAGCTGAGATTTGAACTGACTGAAGTCTGCTGAACAAGTACGCTTTATTGCTTCTCAACTATTTTTTTTTTTTTTAACTAACCTAGATGAGTAAGAGACCCTGATCTCAAAATATAAAAGTCTACGATGGGGAGGAAGATTTGCTAATGTGTTAGATAGTACAAAATAAACTGAATATTGAAATAGAGAAAAGCAAAATTTTATGGCAGCTCAGATAAAAATGAACTACCCAAACTTCATTATTTGTTAATTCCTCTTTTTAGAGCCAGAATCCCATTTCCAGTTTTACTGTTTCCTTGTGTGTATTCCACAGGCCCTTCAAATCAACATAGTTCAGTTTTCTTCATACTCAACTCAGGTTCCTCCAGTTTCTATAACTGTTTCAATGAAAGAGTGAGAATAGCATTCAGTTCAGTCAGTTCAGTTGCTTAGTTGTGTCCGAATCTTTGCGACCCCATGAATTGCAGCACGCCAGGCCTCCCTGTCCATCACCAACTCCCGGAGTTCACGAAAACTCATGTCCTACAAGTCAGTGATGCCATCCAGCCATCTCATCTTCTGTCGTCCCCTTCTCCTCCTGCCCCCAATCCCTCCCAGCATCAGGGTCTTTTCCAATGAGTCAACTCTTCACACGAGGTGGCCAAAGTATTGGAGTTTCAGCTTCAGCATCAGTCCTTCCAATGAACACCCAGGACTGATCTCCTTTAGGATGGACTGGTTGGACCTCCTTGCAGTCCAAGGGACTCTCAGGAGTCTTCTCCAATACCACAGTTCAAAAGCATCAATTCTTCAGCGCTCAGCTTTCTTCACAGTTCAACTCTCACATCCATACATGACCACTGGAAAAACCATAGCCTTGACTAGACGGACCTTTGTGGGCAAAGTAATGTCTCTCCTTTTGAATATGCTATCTAGGTTGGTCATAACTTTACTTCCAAGAAGTAAGCGTCTTTAATTTCATGGCTGCAGTCATCATCTGCAGTGATTTTGGAGCCCCCCAAAATAGAGTCTGACACTGTTTCCACTGTTTCCCCATGTATTTGCCATGAAGTGATGGGACCAGATGCCATGATCTTCGTTTTCTGAAAGTTGAGCTTTAACCCAACTGTTTCACCCTCCTCTTTCACTTTCATCAAGAGGCTTTTTAGTTCTTCTTCACTTTCTGCCATAAGGGTGGAGTCATCTGCATAGCTGAGGTTATTGATATTTCTCCCAGCAATCTTGATTTCAGCTTGTGCTTCCTCCAGCCCAGCATTTCTCATGATGTACTCTGCATAGAAGTTAAATAAGCAGGGTGACAATATACAGCCTTGACGTACTCCTTTTCCTATTTGGAACCAATCGGTTGTTCCATGTCCAGTTCTAACTGTTGCTTCCTGACCTGCATACAGGTTTCTCAAGAGGCAGGTCAGGTGGTCTGGTATTCCCATCTCTTTCAGAATTTTCTACAGTTTATTGTGATCCACACAGTCAAAGGCTTTGACATAGTCAATAAAGCAGAAATAGATGTTTTTCTGGGACTCTCTTGCTTTTTCCATGATCCAGCAGATGTTGGCAATTTGATCTCTGGTTCCTCTGCCTTTTCTAAACCAGCTTGAACATCTGGAAGTTCACGGTTCATGTATTCCTGAAGCCTGGCTTGCAGAATTTTGAGCATTACTTTACTAGTGTGTGCTGCTGCTAAGTCGCTTCAGTCGTGTCCAACTCTGTGCGACCCCATAGACGGCAGCCCACCAGGCTCCCCCGTCCCTGGGATTCTCCAGGCAAGAACACTGGAGTGGGTTGCCATTTCCTTCTCCAGTACATGAAAGTGAAAAGTGAAAGTGAAGTCGCTCAGTCGTGTCCGACCCTCAGCGACCCCATGGACTGCAGCATTCCAGACTCTTCTGTCCATGGGATTTTCCAGGCAAGAGTACTGGAGTGGGGTGCCATTACTAGCTTGTGAGATGAGTGCAATTCTGCAGTAGTTTGAGCATTCTTTGGCATTGCCTTTCTTTGGGATTGGAATGAAAACTGACCTTTTCCAGTCCTGTGGCCACTGCCGAGTTTTCCAAATTTGCTGGCATATTGAGTGTAGCAGTTTCACAGCATCATCTTTCAGGATTTGAAACAGCTCAACTGGAATGCCATCACCTCCACTAGCTTTGTTCCTGGTGATGCTTTCTAAGGCCCACTTGACTTCACATTCCAGAATGTCTAGCTCGAGGTAATTGATCACACCATCATGATTATCTGGGTCATGAAGCTCTTTTTGTACAGTTCTTCTGTGTATTCTTGCCACCTCTTCTTAATGTCTTCTGCTTCTGTTAGGTCCATACCATGTCTGTCCTTTATCGAGCCCATCTTTGCATGAAATGTTCCCTTGGTATCTCTGATTTTCTTGAAGAGATCTCTAGTCTTTCCCATTCTGTTTTCCTCTATTTCTTTGCATTGATCGCTGAGGAAGGCTTTCGTATCTCTCCTTGCTATTCTTTGGAACTCTGCATTCAAGTTGGAATATTTTTCCTTTTGTCCTTTGCTTTTCACTTCTCTTCTTTTCACAGCTATTTGTAAGGCCTCCTCAGACAGCCATTTTGCTTTTTTGCATTTCTTTTCCATGGGGATAGTCTTGATCCCTGTCTCCTGTATAATGTCATGAACCTCCGTCCATAGTTCATCAGGCACTCTGTCTATCAGATCTAGTCCCTGAAATCTATTTCTCACTTCCACCACCACTCAATATCTAGCCTTAACTTCTCTACCCACCTATTGAGGGTAGAGTATATTTAGAATATGTTTTCTTCTCCTTATGCCTATCTAAACTGCCTGAGATCAAGCCTTATGTTATAACACTACTTAATGGCTAAAAACTTGCCAGTTACATTTGCATCCATGTAAATATGGGGTAAAATTGTCTTTTATGTTTTTTACATTAATCCAAATCAAAATATTGCCTTTATTGAGACTGCCATATACACAACTGTAGAAACTGATCTTTATTTATACCATAACTATTGGAATTGTAGTGTTAGGCCCCAGTAGTTTGTGTTTGGGGCAACATTGCTTCACTGGTCTGGTTTAAGGGAAATCATCAATATTTGAATTAGGTATTAAGTATTGGTGTTTTAAATTTTTATACAGAGACATCTAAGGTTACATATTAAGTTGAATTTAAGGTTAAAGTTGGGCTTCCCAGGTAGTGCAGTGGTGAAGAATCTGCCTGCCAGTGCAGGAGATGTAAGAGACTTGGGTTTAATCCCTGGGTGGAGAAGATCTCCAGGAGTAGGAGATGGCGGCCCACTCCAGTATTCTCATCTGGAGACTGTTCTTCCGTAAACAGAGACTTGTCTCTGGAGACTTGTCTGGAGTCTTGTCTGGAGACTTGTTTATTCTTCCATAGACAGAGAACCTGGTGTCTGCACTCTGTGGGGTTGCAAAGAGTCAGAGACGACCCAGCATGTACGCGGCACACAAGGTTAAACTTTCAAGCTAAGGATGCCTTATTTTCTAAACTCTTTTCATGTATATACTGTTTTCCACAATTTTGAGGTTTTAATATTCAGTACTAAATTTTTCAGAGTTGTTCTACTCTTTATTACTTCAGATTACCTTGTGATATAGCTGCATGATAATATGAAAGGTTAGAGGTAGGATTTGAAAACCTTAGTCATGATCATGTACACCGACACCTTTCTTCTACAGTATGCTTTAAATTTGAGGGAGGTTTGGAAACAAATCTTTGAACTTTTAAAGAGAATAATCTAACTGACTTATCCAGGTCACCATAATGATGTTAACTTGCTGTATTCTTACTCAACTTTGTGTGTGTGTATTTTCTCAGTGGGAAAGAGGCTTCTATAACCTTTCCCTGGTGTGCCTATGAGAATCTGGACTCTTCTACCTCCTTTGCTTACCTCCTATGTTACTTCCTTTAGTTGATAGAGGCCAACAGAAATAACTGCTTTTTAAAAACTGGTAGGAAAGGGCTTTACATTTGGCCCTGCTGTGATGGAGGTCCCTTACCTATAGAGAGAGACTACTGACAACTATATTCTTTCCGGAATTCTGTAACATTATGAACATGACTGAAGAACTGAATTTTTGCGGGACACTTAAATGCTTCGGAGCCATTACCATAGTAACTTGGTTTTTCTTTTTTTCATTTGTAGATTTGAATATCCAGTCATCAGGGTCTGGCTGTGTAAAGGTCCAAAATATTGAGTGTGATAATTGCAAAATTGAAACTGAGCAGGGGACTAGCATCTTACAGTCTGTTAAGGTATATTTATTTTTCTAATTCTGTTTTAATATTATTTTTTAAAACACTTAAAACTATGAACCATGGTATCTAATAAAGGCTGTTATTCTGAACATCATTTACTGAAAATATTGAGTATCATTTATTCATCACTCAGAAATTCCTTGTAAAACTCTTCTTTTAAAATCAGTTTTGTTATGACACTGTAAAGGTTGTAGCAGAGGTTTTCATCATATTACATTTAGATTTCATTTCAAAGTGTACAGCAAAACTCATAATATATTCTTAGTATTCTTAGATCTTGCCAAGATTAAGAAATTAAAGAATGATTTTCTTACATTTATTAAGGAATAAGGAAAAGTCTTTAAGCATTATAAATATGCTTAAAATATTAAGTTAATCAAAATTATAATGTACCAGGTAGCCCATTACTTAAGGATTAAGTAGGTATTTCACTAAACAACAAAAGCTTCATTTTGTGCTGTAATACTTTTATATTTAATTTTCTTTAAATTTGTCTCAGCTCTAAATGATTTCAAATGCATATTGATAAATTTAGCTTATTCTTACTGGTACTTCTTATATTTGCATATTCAAAACTCAATACTTTTGTGAACTTTGTTAGTATTGCTGAAGAGAAGTCAGTCATCTCTGCTTCATAATTGCAAAACATTTTCACTTTTAGTTTTATAAACTAATTAGAATGATTAATTGGATGCATTAAATTTTTTTTACATTATTTGTTTTGTTCCAACCACCTTTGTTTACACACCTGCCTTTGTCATTTGTTCACATGTGATCCTTTTCAATATATTTAGTTGCACAAATATCAAAAAAGATTACATACCTTTTGGAAAAATGAGATGGTTCCAGTTCTTGTTGTAAAAGATTGCACAATGCGGTTTTCATGTTGAATGACTAACTGAATGAGAATACCATGGCTCCTTTTTGTTCTTATAAACGTATTGTTCACTCATCAATGCTTGAATTTCAGAACACTCATCTAGAATATTGTCCCCTGGAGACTCAGAGTCTTAGATTTTCAATCTCACATTCAAACTTAGAAGCAACTGTACTGCTGTCTTTGTCTTTGCAATCATCTTTTGATTCATCTGAAAATTCTGAAATAACTATTTTTTCAGTTTTTCTTTTTTCTATCATCATGTGCATAACATGAAAAATGATTTCTCAACTTTGGCATTATTGATATTTTGGGCTGGATAAATTTTTGTTGTTGGGGCTGACCTATGCACTGTGCGGTGTGTAGCAGTATTCCTAGATTCTGTAAACAAAGTGCTAAGAAACAGTCCTCATATAGGACAATGAAAAATATCTCCACACATTGTCCTCCTCTGGGGGGCAAAACCACCTTTAGTTGAGAACCACCATTCAAAACTTCCCTTGTAGCTCAGTCTGTAAAGAATCCACCTGCAATGCAGGAGTCCTCCTGCAATGCTGGAGACCCAGGTTCGATTCTTAGGTTGGGAAGATCCCCTGGAGAAGAAAATGGCACCCCATTCCAGTATTCTTTCCTGGGAAATGCCATGGACAGAGGATCCTGGTGGGCTAAAGTACATGGGGTTGCAATAGTCGCACATAACTCAGCAACTAAACCACCACCAAACACAGCATTCAAAGCAAGTTTATCATTCTTCTGTTGTCTTATTCTTTTAGACATTTTCTGTCAGAGTTAGGAATAATTGAAAAATGTTATTGAAATAACTACTCAGATAATGAAGTAGCAAAATGATTTGAGACATGAAAAATAAGATGACTAAGATCCCATAATGTATTTTAGATTTACAAAGGAGCCCAGTGGACCATTACAGTAATTTTAAGATAGAATAATGCTTATCCTATTTAAAAAATTAGTAAATCTTCTATTTATTTTTTTAGTATACCTCTTAGAAAGAATAAAAGTCATGATACATCAGTCCTACAAATAGAATGTGTTAGTTGCTTAGTTGTGTAATACTCTTTGCGACCCCATGGACTGTAGCCCACCAGGCTCCTCTGTTCGTGGAATGCTCCAGGCCAGAATATGGGTTTGGTTGCCATTTCCTTCTCCAGGGGATCTTCCCCACCCAGGGATACAACCCAGGTCCCCCGCATTGCAGGCAGATTCTTTACCAACTGAGCCACCAGAGAAGCCCACAAATAGAATAGTTAACGGAGAAGGCAGTGGCACCCCACTCCAGGACTCTTGCCTGGAAAATCCCATGGACAGAGGAGCCTGGTAGGCTGCAGTCCATGGGGTAGCGAAGAGTCGGACATGACTGAGCGACTTCACTTTCCCTTTTCACTTTCATGCATTAGAGAAGGAAATGGTTCCAGTATTCTTGCCTGGAGAATCCCAGGGACGGGGGAGCCTGGTGGGCTGCCGTCTATGGGGTCGCACAGAGTCGGACAACTGAAGCGACTTAGCAGCAGTAGCAGCAGAATACTTAAAAAATATTCAAAAATTAAATTTGGGTCCACTGAATCTTAGTGATAGGAGAATTGAGTTGAGAGAATCATTCTTGAGATCTCAGAATTTAACTGACTTAAATTCACAAATGGGAACGCTTCATAAAATACCTGGTATAAAGCTTTAAATACGGTGTAATATTATTTCTAGTTAGTGATTGCCTTTAATGTAAGTTTCTCTTCCACTCATTTTAAGGATCTGAGATATATTTGATCTATGTAATAAGATGTTTATAGCAATAATAGTAGCTACTGGTGGCTCAGTGGTAAAGAATCTGCCTGTTAATGCAGGAGACATGGAAGATATAGATTCCCATCCCTGGGTCAGGACTATCCCCTGGAGGAGGAAATGGCAACCAACTCCAGTATTCTTGCCTGGGAAATCTCAAGGACAGAGGAGTTGGTGGGCTACAGTCCATGGGGTCTCCAGAGAGTCATACACAACTTAGTGACTGAACAACAACAAACAAACAACAAAACTGTCTACTGAGTTCTTATTATATATCCAGAAACGTAGCTAAGCCTTCATTTATTCCATGAATTGTCTCCTTTTTATCAAGGAAGAAACTGTCAGATACAGAGACTGAGGAACTCATTTAGGTTCCCATAGTTAATAAACAGAGCTAAGATTTGAACTTGGGTCTTTCTGCATTCCAAGCTTATGCTATTTTCACCTCTCTTTATTGTCCAAGCAAAATGTCTAGCAGTAGTACATTTTTTCAGCATTATTAGGGAATAAATAAGTAAACTTTTCAAGCAATAGTCTCTTACCTCATTGAATGCCACACATTTGCATTTTTTAATGCAGTCATAATAGTTTATATTATACTAAATAGCTTCTGACTTATTTAAACAGTTTAACTATTTCATAATATTTTTGAGCTTTAGACTTCTTTGAAAATAGGATGATTACTTACTTGGAAAAAATATACATGATATGAAATTTTGCTTACAATTTCATAAGTTTTGCAGACTCTAGAACGGCATATAAGTTTGGTTAAGAACTCTTGTTGTTCAGCCCTGTCTGACTCTGTGACCCCATGGACTGCAGCACGCTAGACCTCCTTGTCCTTCAGTTATTTTGGAGATATTCTTTTTTAAAGTTCATGAATTACTTGTCTGCTTGATAAAGACTGTATTATTAAATACAGTTGGACTTCTGACTCATGTTTCTATGGGCATGAAGTAGTCTACCATGCTGTAACATAAATGAACTTTTTAAGAGGGGCTCATTTTGCCCTTTTCACTGAATTTTTTGAATTTCATCCCTGGGCTGTTTTACCTAAAATTTTACTGTTGTTTTTTTTTTTTCCCTCCGAGTAAAGCAACCAGAAGGTATATGATTGTTTTGAACTTTTTTCCCTACTTTTTAGATACTTTTCTGTTATTACTGGTTGTGATATTGATGGGTTTGCTTTTGCTGTCTTTCATTCTCTGATATTTACCTATTCTTTTTCTCTTTATACTTGTGGTAGAACTGAAGACTTACACATATATAAAGGTGAAGAAAGGTGCTCTGAAAAATAGAGCGAACCATCTAATAGCTCACGCACGACTATAGTTTAGTTTTCATTTGCGTGGGTGACTCATATCTATTCAGTTACTGTAGGTTCCTTTCATCTTCTGGCTCTGTAATCTATTAAAGCCTTATTGTAATATACACTCACCTGATGGAAGGGGCAGAGCACAGAGAAGGCACATCGGTTCTTCTAAAAGCACAAGCCTGGGTATTAAACATAGCATTTCCACTTATATTCTATTGACAAGAACTTAGAAGCACCTAGGTAGCGCTAGTGGTAAAGAGCCTCGCCTTCCAGTGCAGGAGGTTTAAGTTTAATTCTGTTAGTTTATAATTTGCTATTTTCCAGTATATATCACCTGATAAAGTTGTTTAACCTTTCTGATTCTTGAATTTCTTTCTCTGTAAAATGGAGAAAGATATAATATGCATCACTCTGAGTTGTGAGAATTAAATGTTAGTTTGTATAAAGTAGCGAACACTGTTATTGATGCAAAGTAAATGCCAAGTCATAGATGTTATTGTTATTAATAATATGCACATTAATAATGATGAACAGTAACATTGATTATTGTTATCATCTTCATCATTTATGTTTAGTTAGCCAATCACAGTCATCTTTGATTCCCACCCCTTTCTTCAGTTAAGCTGCTGAAACCCCTGAGTATCTTTTTTTCCCTTTAGTCCAGACAGCTTTATTTAATCCCTTTAACAGCAGTTGACATTCTTTTCTCACAGATGTTATTATTCAAAGCAGTACATTTCTATTTCATGCCTAGTTCCTCTGTTACTGCTTTATTATTATTATTTTAAAAGAAATGTATAAAATATTGAATATTTATTAGTATAAGTCAAATTTATGCTCTCTTTTTCTATATGTGTATTTTGTATTTGTCTTTCAGAGTCAAAAATTACATGTTCAAACAACAGGAGGCAAAGTGATCTGCCTGGGAACGGTTTATGGAAATATAGATATCCATGCATCAGATAAAAGTGTAAGATTGAAATTATCATTTTTAGTAGCTACAGTTTTGTCTCAGGTTGGCTCACATAGAGGGTAGATTCTGCAGGATTTTTGGTATAACTTCCCCTTTTTAATTCATTTTAGTTTATTAGTAAATTTAAGTTTGAAATAGAGATGATTAAATATTATACAATTTAATTTTAAATTTGTGTTTTAAAACTTTTGTTATTAGTTCCTTATTTGAAATCAGTAATATCTTTAAATACTTAATATTTGTTTAAAATTTTTTAAAATTGAAGTAGAGTTCATTTACAATATTGTGGTAGTTTCTGCTATATAGCAAAGTGATTCAGTTATATACACATATGCATTCTTTTTTATATTCTTTCCTTTAGGGTTTATCCCAGGGTATTGAATATAGTTCACTGTGCTATACAGTAGGACCTTATTGTTTATCCATTCTATATGTAATAGTTTGTGTCTAACCCCAAACTCCCAGTGCCTTCTTTGCAAATATTTAATATTTAATTCTGATTCTGAAGAGATTTTTTTTTTTTGATCATGGGTTAAAATTATTCATTAAGTAATACTATGAAGAAGTGAAGTGAAATGAAAGTTGCTCAGTCGTGCCTGACTCTTTGTGACCCCCATGGACTATCGAGTCCATGGAATTCTCCAGGCCAGAATACTGGAGTGGGTAGCCTTTTCCTTTTCCAGGGGATCTTCCCAACCCAGGGATTGAACCCAGGTCTCCCGCATTGCGGGCGGATTCTTTTACCAGCTGAGCCACAAGGGAAGCCCTAAGTAATACTATAATTGGAATTAAATTTTTCTTAGTGTTAGGTTTGTTTGAGTATTTTTATTTACCCGATACCTATTTATTTTGCCTTTAGGGAATTGAAGGATGAGTTTCAAAACTCAACTTTCTTCAGTACTTTCCACAAGATGGCACCAGTAGATAGCATTACTGTTTTCCAAATGCTTTTATTAGCCATAGGAATTTTCATTTTTATAAGACAGTTTGCCTTTTTCATTCGACTTTTGTTGTTTTCTCTGGTTTAACATAGTATTAAGAGTAAAGGTATGATTTTGAAATATAAATTGTCAACAATTTTTCAGCACAATCAGTAATATATTGAATCTTTTAGAAAGGTGTAAGCCACCTTTTGAGCTTCCCAAGTGACAATAGTGGTAAAGACCCCTCTGCCAATGCAGGAAACATGAGAGACTCCAGTTTCATCCCTGGGTCAGGAAGATCCCCTGGAGGAGGGCATGGCAACCCACTTCAGTATTCTTGCCTGGAGAATCCCATGGATTCTTGCATGGAGAATCCCATGCCCCTGGAGGGCATGGCAACCCACTCCAGTATTCTTGCCAGGAGAGCCTGGTGGTCTGCAATCTGTGGGGTCGCAGAGAGTCAGACACAACTGAAGTGACTTAGCACACAGGCACAAGCCACCTTTCAGGGCTTCCGTGGTGTCTCAGCAGTAAAGAATCCACTTGCAATACAGGAGACAAAATAAATGCAGGTTCAATTCCTGGGTCAGGAAGATCCCCTGGGATAGGAACTGGTAACCCACTCGAGGATTTCGCCTGGAGAATTCCATGGACAGAGGAGCATTGCAAGTTACAGTCCATGGGGTTGCAAAGAGTTGGTCACGACTGAGCACACAAGCCATCTTTTATTTTACACTCAGATAATTTGCATGGCTCTTTTGTCATAATTTGTTCAATTCCATACTCAACTATATCCTCAGATGATTGGTAGAGAGGAACTGGAATCCTATATGTAGATTATTGTTGGCATAATTAAACAAGGCAGGTTATCACACTAATTATTATACCTTTTTATTTTTCATAGCCTTTTCCTTAGGACCTGTGGGAGACTGTTTAAATCCAAACACTCAAATATATCTTTTTAGAAAGTGTTGAAAGACACTGCCTGGCTTTATGTGGCAGCTGTTTTGAGATGGCATTTAGCTTCACCTCTCTGATTGTGGTCTTGGAGGTACAAAAGGGAAATTGGACAACTGCAATTGTAGAGTAGTACATACTGATGTTCAGATGTAACTATCAAAGGTTTAAATCATCACAATTATTTACTATTTTTAATATTTTGGCCACTGTTTCCACTCATCATTTGTCTTTTCTGTCAACTTTCATGGTTTATTGAATATTCCTTTATTCCTACTTTCTGATTTTTTTTGTTTGTTTGTTTGTTTCCTGCCTAACTGAGTTTTGTGTTGTGCTAACAAATCTATTTTGATATTTCTTTTAGTTTATATTATGCATAGTGTTAAGTTTTAATACATATATCTAAGTTTGTGGGGCTTTATATGAAAAAGCCTTATAAAATATATTAACTTTCAATAGACAGCTTTAGTGGAAATGTTTTGGATATTTGAGAGATAGCATAGTGAATTGGTTAAGAGTACAAAATTGAGCATCAGCGTACTTGGGTCTGAATCCTGGCACAGCCACTTACTAAGCTCTTTACTTTCAAATTAGTTATTTCACCTCTATGTATTTTGGTTTTCTGCAAAATGGAATAATGATGATGTTAACTCAGATGGTTGTCATGAGGATTAAATGAGTTAAAACATAACATAGATAAAGTACTTAATACAGTGTCTGGCATAGCTAACTCTGTTGTAGTGTTGATGATGATGTTGATGGAGGTAAATGAAACACAGGAAAGATAATTTGACAAGTCCTAAACCTCATGCATTGGAGAAGGAAATGGCAACCCACTCCAGTGTTGTTGCCTGGAGAATCCCAGGGACGGGGGAGCCTGGTGGGCTGCCGTCTATGGGGTCGCACAAAGTTGGACATGACTGAAGTGACTTAGCAGCAGCATCAAACCTCCCAGTTAACTTCACTGAGACTCTTTCATTATTCACAACATAGGGATGGTGTTTTTTTTGTTTTTTTGCTCAAGAAGATTGTGAAATCAAGTGGGCATAATAAATACTCAACAGTATTCTTTATGTATCATTTTATATGGAATGGCTATTTTTAAATAGTATTGTTAATTTCAGTATCCTAAGTTTGATACAGAGAAGATAGAAATCCATATTATCTGATTGTTGAATGAATTGATGATACAGTTATCATTTGACCTTCCTTTCTTAGTTGGCTTAGAGGTTAAAGTGTCTGCCTCCAATGCGGGAGACCCGGGTTCGATCCCTGGGTCGGGAAGATCCCCTGGAGAAGGAAATGGTAACCCACTCCAGTATTCTTGCCTGGAAAATCCCATGGACGGAGAAGCGTGGTAGGCTACAGTCCATGGGGTCGCAAAGAGTCGGACACGACTGAGCGACTTCCCTTTCACTTTCACTTTCTTAGTTTGGACTACAAGGCCACAATTTTCCCTTAAAACTTCATTTTAGTTTGATAATGTTTATTTATAATAACTAGACTTTATGAGAAAAAGTTCTTTTTGTGTAGGAAGGCAGATTAATTTATAGCAATATCTCTCTAAGAAAGGTATTTTGGGGTCTGCTTTTTGTTCTATCTTTAAATAGCTCCTTTTCTTAACAAGCAAGCTGTACAGTTTAAATGAGTCTATTTTTCACTCTTTGTGCTATTACCATAAATATAAATCAGACCTTCAGTATTTAAACTATGGTGCCCTAAGTTTAATTGTTTCAGTTAATATCTGATACAATGCATTATATATGGCCCTCAATGAATTTTCTATTTCTTTAAAGTAATTTTATTGATTGATTGGTTAAAATAGTTATATTATTGTGGCAAAGAGAGTTGTATTTTTGCTTGCTTTCATTTGCTTTGAGGATATTTTTTTAGCTTCCTACAGGGTAAAATATTTAGTGTTTAATGAACAAAGTAAATTTTTACCTTTTTCTAGTAAAAAGCTTTTTCTAGCTTTCTCTAGTAAACTTTAGCTTTTTTAGTAAATTTTTAGTATTTTTTAAAAATACATAAGGAATGTCTTAAAGGCTTTATTTGATTGTGGGGAGAGTCTAATCAAAAGTTCCTCCTTTGCCAATTCAATTAAGTTTCAAATATTCTTTCAATATTTATCTTTTGGTATTCCCTAAAACAGCCTCACTATTTATAAAAAGCTAGAGTATTCATACTTGTCTGCTTTATGGAAATACTCGGAGAATTTGAAGCTATGCATAAAGCAACTTTTCATAAAGAAATTTTGTAGGTAAAGATAATTTTTTTAGAAATATTAAACCTTTACTGTTACACTGAAGAATGCAAAGCTTGTGTATCCTCACAAATCTGAATGTATGTAAAATATCTGTCCTTCTTTAACAGATTTATCAAAACTAGATTTAAAGTAAACCTGTGAATCCATAATTAGTGGAAAAGAAACTGTAGTAGATAAGAAGTAACTGGGTGTATTTAATATATCTAATAAAAGTCCATTAAAAAAGAAAATTCTATACTTCAAATCCAGATGGCAAAGTAATTCTAGTGTACTTACAATAATAACCTCTAGGTACTTTTATTCCTCTTCTCATATTTTAGTATTCTTAAAACTCAATTCTTATTAGATAATATTTTGCACTCAACAATTTTTTAAGGAAGTGTTAAGATTGAATAATACTGATGCCAATGTGTTGAGAAAGATGTTCTGTCTTTAAATACCTCAGTGTAGTACTTGAATCTGACCCTGGGCAAAACTGTGGCATGCCTTCCTGGTGATTTAGTTTTTATGTCACCAACTTTATATTAACAATCACTTTATGCTTATAAAATATTTGCTTAAAATACTATAAAGATAATCTGGAGTTCTTAATTAGATAGCTTCATTAATTAGACATCTTCATTTTACATTGTGCTCAGTATTTGAGACATAAATGCATACTAAATTTTGTTAGGGAAGCTTAGACATAAATATAAAAGTATTTCCATTTTGCTCAATGTAAAACTACTGGCATTTGATGTAAAGGGGAAATATTCTAGAAATAATAGTTTATTTACTACATTAACAGATGAGAGGAGAAAAATAAAATCAGATAAAGTATATGCTAAAATATAGAACCCATTCATGATTTAAACAGCAACAACAAAACAGATATGAAATAAAATGGAACTTCCTTAGTCTAACAAAAAGGGATCTAGAAGATCTGTATAGCAAACATCATACTTAGTGACGCAGTGTTGTAAGCTTTTCCTCTGGGAACAGGAATTAGATAAGGATGCTTACTTGTAACCTCATCACTTCTATTCACTGTTGAATTGGAGGCCTGAGCTGAATAAGCCAAGAAAGAGCAAGAAAAACAATATGAGAATTGGAAAGGAAGAAATGAAACTATCACTTGTAAACAATATAATTATGCATATAGAAAAATTATTTTAATTCAAGTAAGTTATTAGAATTAAGTGAGTTTAGTGAGGTTTTGGACTTAAGGTCAAATACAAAAGCCAATTAACATGAAATGATGTTTAAAAAATACCTTTTATAATGATATTTAGAAAACAAAATATGAATAAATTTAACAAAATATGAAGAACTCTACCTAGAAAATATAAAACATTATTAGGAGAAAGTAAAGAAGATCTAAATAAATGAAGGAATATAATGGATCTGTTCCACAGAGAACACACTGTTGCTCATAATCATGTAAGTAGAGCTGGGGAGTTGAAGGCAGTAAGCTGATTGCATGCTGTACATATTAGTTGCTCACTAATTCTGTTGGTACCATTTTCACTTTTTATTAGCCTTCATTTTATGCTGATTTGAATCTTTCTCTTACTAGACTGTGACTGTAGATAAACTACAGGGAAGTTCTGTTAATATATCTACTGAAGATGGTTTGCTGAAAGTCAAGTATCTTTATACAGAATCATCGTTTCTGTCTTCTGCTGCTGGGGATATTACATTAGGAAGTGTTCATGGTAAGATGACAAAGGCCTAATACATCTTAGATATGCCATGTAACAAATTTTAAGAGATGACTCTATTTCTTTGTAGTTGAAGCAGGATCTGCAGATTAGGAAGGTATCCCTCTAAATAATTAATTACAAACTAATCATTTTTTAAAACACACAAAATAAAGTGACTCACAGTGCACTGAATTTTATTTTGTCAAGAAATTGAATATCATGTTGTTATACATGAAGCTAAAAATAATTCTGATTTTTAATGCATTTCCTTGTAGAATGGAACAAACAAAGAAATGTGTGCAGGACTATTCAGAGGAAAGCATGATGAAGTGAAAGCAGTGTTAAAAAATAAAAAGGGATTCTCAGTGTTTTATGCTACGATAGGAAAGCTAAGGATGAAATAAACATTTGTGTGAGAGATTATAGCAATTCAGTGATACGCAGTTTAGTTCAGTTCAGTTGCTCAGTCGTGTCCAACTCTTTGTGAACCCATGAATCGCAGCACGCCAGGCCTCCCTGTCCATCACCAACTCCCGGAGTTCACTCAGACTCACGTGCATCGAGTCGGTGATGCCATCCAGTCATCTCATCCTCGGTCGTCCCCTTCTCCTCCTGCTCCCAGTCCCTCCCAGCGTCAGAGTCTTTTCCAGTGAGTCAACTCTTCGCATGAAGTGGCCAAAGTACTGGAGCTTCAGCTTTAGCATCATTCCTTCCAAAGAAATCCCAGGGCTGATCTCCTTCAGAATGAACTGGTTGGATCTCCTTGCAGCCCAAGGGACTCTCAAGAGTCTTCTCCAACACCAGAGTTCAGAAGCATCAATTCTTTGGCACTCAGCCTTCTTCACAGTCCAACTCTCGCATCCATACATGACCACTGGAAAAACCATAGCCTTGACTAGATGGACCTTAGTCGGCAAAGTAATGTCTCTGCTTTTGAATATGCTATCTAGGTTGGTCATAGCTTTTCTTCCAAGGAGTAAGCTAATTTTGGCTAAAATACTTTAGTGTATTAGTACTAGCACCACGTCCCCTCAGTGCCCTGCCATTTTCAGTGTTCTTTAATTAAATACAATCTTACAACTTTCAAAATATGTCTCTGCAGTTAAATAATGTTACTTAGTTAACTTTCATGTTATAGAAAGAAAAGAGAACATAATGGTGAAGTAACATGGCAGAGGACATGTTGGTATTTAGTGTCACTCAGCATGCTTTTTAATTTCCACATAGCGGATGATTTAAGTCCAGGCATGTTTTCTGAAATATATATGGATATTAATAGAATTCAGAATCTCTTATTCTGGCAGGTAGTGTATACATATCTGCTAAATGCCTTTTGGACCATTTTCCAGGAGTTACAAACAAACTTTTGCTGTACATAGTCCACACCCATTTAACTTCTATAGGAAGGCTGAATATTGTTGTCTATATACTTTGGTGAAACTTCCAGATTTTCATTATCAACATGAGTTATTAAGTAGTATTAGAAAACCTGACTAGTGCTAGCCATGCTGTATAGCAAACTGGCAAGTAGTCTTACAGTTAAAAAGAAAACTAAAAATATGAGTACTTAAATGCTTGAAATAATTCTTGAACCTCAATTTCATAGTTAAACCTTGTCAATGATTCTTGTAGGCTTAAAGTATTGAGACCAGAATCGCTTGTGTCCAGTAGAGTTGTACCTAAATAAAGCAAATCGTTTTCTTACTTATTCACGCTTTTTGTGTAAGCGTTGCATTTCTAACTGTCAATTGTAACTAAAAGTGCTGTACTTAATATATTAAGTAACTTTTAGTGGAAAAGCAGTTCCTTACCATATTACATGTTGATTAACACTCAGGATAAGAACAGCTCTCCTCTCTTCAGAGAGGCCCAAGTTTCTTGCCTTTCCCTTCTGTGCCATACCTACCTAGTTCCATCCTTGTCCCAAGGGATTATATGCACATGTTCCTTGAGTCCGGAGTGTGAAGATGGGATGGGTACAGAAGAGTAGCCAATGTTCTAGCCCTACATCCTAATAAGCTTAAAGATAGAGTCATGACTGGGGGGAGGAAGTCTCTATGTTCTAGCTATGGAGTTTAGTAGGGAGAGATACCTCCCAAGGATCACCCTAAGCTGGAACGCTAAATACATATTCCAGTGAATTCTTTGTTGTAAGTGGTGATGGTCATATAATGCAAATTAGATCCATGTTTTGGTTGTATTTAAATAAACTAGCTTGGGAATCTTTTATGGGAAAATAGATTGCTACTTCTAAACAACAGACTGGTTCCAAATAGGAATAGGAGTACGTCAAGGCTGTATATTGTCACCCTGCTTATTTAACTATATGCAGAGTACATCATGAGAAATGCTGGGCTGGAAGAAGCACAAGCTGGAATCAAGATTGCTGGGAGAAATATCAATAACCTCAGGTATGCAGATGACACCACCCTTATGGCAGAAAGTGAAGAGGAGCTAAAAAGCCTCTTGATGAAAGTGAAAGAGGAGAGTGAAAAAGTTGGCCTAAAGCTCAACATTCAGAAAATGAAGATCATGGCATCTGGTCCCATCACTTCATGGGAAGTAGATGGGGAAACAGTGGAAACAGTGTCAGACTTTATTTTGGGGGCCTCCAAAATCACTGCAGATGGTGATTGCAGCCATGAAATTAAAAGACGCTTAGTCCTTGGAAGAAAAGTTATGACCAACCTAGATAGCATATTCAAAAGCAGAGACATTACTTTGCCAACAAAGGTCCGTCTAGTCAAGGCTGTGGTTTTTCCAGTGGTCATGTATGGATGTGAGAGTTGGACTGTGAAGAAAGCTGAGTGCTGAAGAATTGATGTTTTTGAACTGTGGTGTTGGAGAAGACTCTTGAGAGTCCCTTCGACTGCAAGGAGATCCAACCAGTCCATTCTGAAGGAGATCAGCCCTGGGATTTCTTTGGAAGGAATGATGCTAAAGCTGAAACTCCAATACTTTGGCCACCTCATGCAAAGAGTTGACTCATTGGAAATGACTTTGATGCTGGGAGGGATTGGGGGCAGGAGGAGAAGGGGACGACCGAGGATGAGATGGCTGGATGGCATCACTGACTCGATGGACGTGAGTTTGGGTGAACTCCAGGAGTTGGTGATGGACAGGGAGGCCTGGTGTGCTGCGATTCATGAGGTCGCAAAGAGTCGGACATGACTGAGTGACTGAACTGAACTGAACTGAACTGAAACATCTTACAGAAAATAAACTCATAAGAATATATATATTCTAAGACCTGCCTGTTCAGGATTTGTTTAGTTTGGCTTCTTTTTCATAAAGTAGAATTTTGCTTTTTAACTCCAACATACAGATGTTGTAAAAGACTTTTATACCATAAACATCATAATGATAACTGTCTTCAGATATATGAATTTGGAGCCCTTGTATCAGTAGGGGTGTGTGTGTACACTAAATTGCTTCAGTTGTGTCTGAATTTCTGTGACCCGAGGGACCATAGCCTGCCAGACTCCTCTGTCCATAGAATTTTCCAGGCAAGAATACTAGAGTGGGTTTCTTTGCCCTCCTCCAGGGTATCTTCCTGACCCAGGGATCGAACCCAATCTCTCTTATGTCTCCTGCATTACCACTGTCTGGGGAGCCCATCCGTAGGTGGGTGGACGTTTGTGTGAAAGTGTGTTGAAACCAAACACTTATTGTGTGCTTCAGTGAGTCTGCTTCTTTTACTTACTGGATAATTGGCTGTTTACAAATGAACAATACAAAACTTAGAAATGTCTAATTGTTTGCTCTCAGTTATAAGTTAATTAGTGGAAAAGCAAGTATTCAATCCAGATTTCTTGACTTTTAGGGAAATGTTTTAAAACAGTGTTTGTACATAGCCATGGTGAATTTCTTGATTGCAACCCAGATTCTATCATCGTTTTAAGGGCTTCCTGGGTTGCTCTACAGATGCTCCTCTAGGCAAACAACACTATAACACAGATGCACTGCTTCAGCTAGGTTCTCAATTGTAAACTCCAGTTTCAGGATCATTTATTATGCCTTAAATGAGTTTGTGGTATTCCATAGAGTGTCTGGCTGGAAAAGGCAATGGCAACGCACTGTGGTATTCTTGCCTGGAAAATTCCATGGATGGAGGAGCCTGGTAAGCTGCCGTCCATGGGGTCACGAAGAGTCGGACATGACTGAGCGACTTCACTTTCATCTTTCACCTTCATGGTTTGGAGAAGGAAATGGCAGCCCACTCCACTGTTCTTGCCTGGAGGATTCCAGGGAGAAGGGAGCCTGGTGGGCTGCCATCTATGCGGTCGCACAGAGTCAGACACGACTGAAGCGACTTAGCAGCAGCAGCAGCAGCAGCAGAGTGTCTGGGTTCAGCTTAGCTCTGTGGAGCCATTCAGGTACTCAGTTCATTCTGTTAAAGTGTTGCTGCTGTCTTCAGTGTGTGGCTTCGAAGGGTTCCTTCCATAAAGAAAGAGGGAGCTTGAACTTTATTTTTTGTCTATGTATTCTTTTTGTTCATATACTCTGATGCAAACCAGTACTGCTGAATACTTTAAAGAGGATGCTCAGTAATGAAGAAAGGGAAAATGAAAGGAGTAATAAGTCTTTCCTGGCCTTGCAAATTGACTCCTATATGTAGAGAAAAGAAAAAACAAATCTATCTTAAATGTTTTTTGAAATGAAAATTTTAAGTATAGCTAGCTGTATTTTCTCGATAAGAAAATGAGTTATCTAACTAACTAGTAATATTTACTGTTTGTAATGTTGCTGCTGCTGCTAAGCTGCTTCAGTCATGTCCAACTCTGTGCAACCCCATGGACGGCAGCCCACCAGGCTTCCCTGTCCCTGGGACTATCCAGGCAAGAACACTGGAGTGGATTGCCAGTTCCTTCTCCAATGCATGAAAGTGAAAAGTGAAAGTGAAGTCGCTCAGTCGTGTCCGACTCTTAGCGACCCCATGGACTGCAGCCTACCAGGCTCCTCCGTCCAAGGGATTTTCCTGGCAAGAGTACTGGAGTGGGTTGCCATTGCCTTCTCCATTGGTAATGTTAAATACCGCACAATTGCACTTATCTCACACGCTAGTAAAGTAATGCTCAAAATTCTCCAAGCCAGGCTTCAGCAATACATGAACTGTGAACTTGCAGAGTTCCAGCTGAATTTAGAAAAGGCAGAGGAACCAGAGATCAAATTGCCAACATCCCTTGGAACATCAAAAAAGCAGGAGAGTTCCAGAAAAACATCTATTTCTGCTTTATCAACTATGCAAAGCCTTTTACTATGTGGATCACAACAAACTGGAAAATTCTGAAAGAGATGGGAATACCAGACCACCTGACCTGCCCCTTGAGAAACCTATATGCAGGTCAGGAAGCAGCAGTTAGAACTGGACACGAAATAACAGACTGGTTCCAAATCGGGAAAGGAGTACGTCAAGGCTGTATATTGTCACCCTGCTTATTTAACTTATATGCAGAGTACATCATGAGAAATGCTGGGCTGGAAGAAGCACAAGCTGGAATCAAGATTGCCAGGAGAAATACCAGTAACCTCAAATATGCAGATAACACCACCTTTATGGCAGAAAACAAAGAAGAACTAAAGAGCCTCTTGATGAAAGTGAAGAGGGAAAAAGTTGGCTTAAAAGTCAACATTTGGAAAACTTAAGATCATGGCATCTGGTCTCATCACTTCATGGCAAATATATGGGGAAACAATGGAAACGGTGACAGACTTTATTTTTGGGGACTCCAAAATCACTGAAGGTAGTGACTACAGCCATGAAATTAAAAGACGCTTGCTCCTTGGAAGAAAAGTTATGACCAATCTAGACAGCATATTAAAAAGCAGAGATGATGCTCTGCCAACAAAAGTCCATCTAGTCAAAGCTATGGTTTTTCCAGTAGTCATGTATGGATGTGGGAGTTGAACTGTAAAAAAAGCTGAGCGCCAAAGAATTGATGCTTTTGAACTGTGGTGTTGGAGAAGATTCTTGAATGTCCCTTGGACTGCAAGGAGATCCAACCAGTCCATCCTAAAGGAAATCAGTCCTGAATAGTCATTGGAAGGACTGATGCTGAAGCTGAAACTCCAATACGTTGACTACCTGATGCGTAGAACTGACTCACTGGAAAAGATCCTGATGCTGGGAAAGATTGAAGGCAGGAAGTGAAGGAGATGACACAGGATGAGATGGTTGGATGGCATCACCAACTCAATGGACATGAGTTTGAGTAAACTCTAGGAGTTGGTGATAGACAGGGAGGCCTGGTATGCTGCCATCCATGGGGTTGCAGAGTCAGACACGATTGAGCGACTGAACTGAACTGAATGTTGAATCACATATATTAAGTATGTATGCCTTCTAATACAGAAGAAACTAGTGTATTCATTGATTCAACAAAAATTCCCTAATGTTCTGGCACTGAGAATCTAGTGGGAGAATAAGTACTTGAATAGTTTGTGTTCAGATATAAAATTTTATGACAGTTTACTATCTTTTGATTTTCTTCTAAGTTATCAAAAATTAGATTCTTTGTAAAGTGTAGTTTGTTGTATTCTGCTATTTGAATATTTGTGATTTTTAAAGAATTCTGTATTTATATGTATTCTAATAAATATTTTTAGAATATTTATAAATATATAGTATCTTGACTCAGAAAGAAAAGCTTCCTTGAAATGGTTTGCTGGGATTGGTTTTACTTACAATTTAAATAAATTAATTGGGTTTAATATATAGGAGTACTCATGACAGTCATTTTAGTGTTTTATATTTAGCTCATGTTATTTTTTGGAATAAATGATTAATGAATAAAACTATTTAACATATTTAAACTCTCTGTATGACTTAGGGTCTTAATTTAGGCTCTTTGGGAACATACATTAATAAATTGATGACTGTTCCCATTTTTCTGTACGTCAGAAGTCCTTTGTTGCCAAAAGATTTAGCAATATACATGCTAAATGCTTTCTTAAATAACTTTGGATTTTAGAAACTTTCACAAAAGTAAAAGTTACATAAACTATGCAAATATAATTGATAATTTTGATAGCACTCAAAACTTCATAAAGAAATGTTTCAGTTTTCTCTAAGACGAACACATAAGCTCTGGTAAATTTCTAAATCTGCCTTATGAATTTAGAAACTCAGAAATACAAAATTCTAAAGGAAAGAAACTCTTATTGGATTAAATGGGATTCTTCATAAGCTTATGAAAATGCTTTGTTCTAATTTTAGTGTTTATTCTTAAGTTCATTAAGTTTGATTGTCATTTGACACATAATTTATGTTAATATTGAATCTGGACACTTAAAACTTTATTATATGAAGTTATAGCTTCCTCTGTGGTACAGATAGCATAGATTTTTTCTTTTCACGATTTAGACATGTGATAAATATGCTGCTATTCCATGCAGTGTTTGGACCTGCTCATTTCCTTGGAGGGACTGGACTCCTTCCTTAAAGGTGATAATGCCATTTTCAGTGTATGGCCTCCAAGCTTCCACTAAAAGAAGAGAGATCATAGAGGATCATGTGAGAAATTTGTTAGCCAGAATGTTTTCAAATGACCTTAACTATGGAAGTCTGAGATAAAGAGCTTGGTGTGTTCTAAGGAAGGAGAAAGGCACACAAGTATTAGTGGGTACTGGCATGTGTCACATCTTGTATTTATAATTTTCGTTCAGTCGCTAAGTCGCTTCTGACCCCTTGTGAACGGCAACATGCAAGGCTCCCCTGTCCTTCACTATCACCCAGCGCTTGCTCAGGTTCACGTCCATTGAATCGTTGATGCTGTCTAACCATCTCGTCCTCTGGTGTCCTCTTCTGTTGCCTTCAGTTTTTACGAGCATCAGGGGCTTTTCTAGTGAATCGTCTCTTCTTGTCAGATGGCCAGAGCATTGGAGCTTCAGCATGTGTTCCTCCAGTGAATATTCAGGGTTGATTTCCTTAAGGATTGACTGGTTTGATCTCCTTGCAGTCCAAGGGACTCTCAAGAGTCTTCTCCAGCACCAAATTTGAAAGCATCAGTATTTAAAATTGCTCTTTCTCAAATGTCTGTGAGTTCTTTCTCTTTTACACACCCCCTTGGTATTCTCCAGCATTTCATCCTGTTTCATTGTTCTTTCAGTTCTTTCTTTTCCTTGGACATCTTATACACTTTTGAGTCTCAACTACCATTGTATTCCAATAATTCAAATTTGTATCTCTAGCCCTGACTTCCAACTTACACATCCATCTGCTTAGTAGACATAGCCATTTGGATCCTTATAGGCTTCTCTGATGACTTCATGTTTCTAACTTTTTTCCTCCTATTTTCCCAGCCCCCACCCCAACCTCATCCATAATGTATTCCTCCTCTTTTATTTCTATTTGCAGATTCTAATATTACCATGTACGTTATTTCCCAAGCTAGAAATCCAGAAGTAATCCTGAATTTCTGTCACCTTCCACATTTAGTCAACACCAAGTTTAGATAGGTTTTAGGTGGCTCAGTGGTAAAGAATCCGCCTACCATTGCAGGAGATGCAGGAGACACAGGTTTGATCCCTGGGTTGGCAAGTTCTTTTAGAGGAGGAAATGGCAGCCCACTCAGTATTCTTGCCTGGCGAATCCTGTGGAAAGAGGAGCCTGGCAGGTACAGTCCATGGGTTTGCAAAGAGTCAAACATGACTGAGCTGCACGAGCACAATCACCTAAATATTTCTTTCAATCTGTCCCATCTTTTTCTTAGAAATTTCTGCTCTTCTAATTAAGATTCTTGTCAGCTCTTGCCTCACCTCTAGCAATAAATTTGCTTCCAGTCTTGCCTTCTTCAAATTCATTGTCCTAACTATTGTGTGAAAGTGCAAGTGCTAGTCGCTCAGTCGTGTCTGACTCTTTGCGACTCCACGGACTTTACAGTCCATGGAATTCTCCAGGCCAGAATACTGGAGTGGGTAGCCTTTCCCTTCTCCAGGGGATTTTCCCAACCCAGGGATCGAACCCAGGTCTCCCACATTGCAGGTGGATTCTTTACCAGCTGAGCCACCAGCGAAGCCCAACCATACTGGAGAGGGCAGCCTGTCCCTTCTCCAGCGGATCTTCCTGACCCAGGAATCGAACCAGGGTCTCCTACATTGCAGGTGGATTCTTGACCAACTGAGCTATTAGGGATTATATGGTTGTTTATTAGAAAAGCACATTGAACACAGCATTGTCTTACCCAAACCCCTTCCTACTCAGTGACTTAGCTAACTTACTATCTTTTTTTGACCTTATGCTTTGTGTTCTAGAATTATACAATCTCTTACTTCTTCCTGTATACATTCATACCTGTTTTATACTTCTGAGTTTTTGATCAGAGCCCTTGATCATACTGATCGGTTACGGTGTTTCTAAAATGTTTTTCCCAGCTTTCTTTATCTCATTTACTCTTAGTAATCTTTTCATACTCAGCTAAAGCAGCCTTTCTCTGTTTCTGGCCTTCCATTGACCCATAAATTCTTGCCTGATTATAAACTCCTCAATAGCAGGGATCATGTTTTATTTACCTCTATATGCTTTGCATTTAGCCATGTGCTTGCAAGTAGAAAATTCTTTCTGCTCCCCCAATCTTCCCCTTAAAAAAAAAGCACAAAAAGGATTTAACCTTTATGGATATTTTATTTCTCTGTTTGGATAATGAGAGTATGTGTGCTGTTTTTTACTAAAATCACATTTATTTTAGTGAAGAAAAATAAACTATTTGTCTTTAAATTGATAGCTAATTCTTCCTCTGATCCTATTGGAATGAAGAGTGGCTAGCTAAGGAGAACTATTTATTTTCTCAAACATTGGGTTTTGTGGAAAAATTAAGTAACTAGAAAGAAGAGTAAGCACATATAATTATTACAGATCATGTGGCATCTGCTTCATTGAAAGGAGAGCTTTTATAAAGATCTACTTCTCTCAGATAGTTGATTTATTTATTGTTTTCACCATCTGATGATGGAAAAAGGTAAAACCAAATTACAGAAAACTATGCTAGTAATGTCCATTTGGTTGATCTGGATACTTTAAAATATTCTGTCTTCTTCCACAAAGTATTTGAGATAAGAGTTCCATGTTGTGTATTTTAATGACCTTAGAATATTTCTGTTTAGAGATTTTCTAAACAATTTGATGAGTTGAGAATATTTTTTTGTTTATTGTTTTAAAAGTCCTTTAGCACTAACAAAAATATTTTGATATATTCCTTATATTTACAGATTGTCTTTATTTCCATAGTTTTATTATTCCTTTATGCTTTTCCTGTACCAAACTCTAACATTCAAGAGAGATGTAGTTTGAGACTGTATAGATTCTGCTATAATTTAACTAACTTCCCTGGTGGCTCAGATGGTAGAGCATCTACCTACAATGCAGGAGACCTGGGTTCAATCCCTGGGTCAGGAAGATCTCCTAGAGAAGGAAATGGCAACCCACTCCAGTATTCTTGCCTGGAAAATCCCATGGACAGAGGAGCCTGATAGGCTATAGTCTATGAGGTTGCAAAGAGTCAGACACAACTGAGCGACTTCACTTTATAATTTAACTAGTCCTTTTTTAAATTTTTTTTTTTATGAAACTGAAACTTTTTTTTGGCTCTAAAACCATTGTTTTCTTGATCACTTATATCACACTCTACTGACTTTTTGAAAAAGACCACATTTTTTATTTTTGTTTAAAAAAGTAAATTTTTACTGTATTCATTGGAGACTAGTTTAGTAAAGCTCCTTTTGTCCTACTGAATGGCTGAACTCACTAACTAAATGACTGACTATAGAACTATGTCAGTGTTTTTATTGTTGCTGTTTTATTAATAGTTAAAATCACAAATATCAGAGGTCTCCTTTATCTTATTTTTAAGGTGTTCATAAGGTGAAAACAGTAAAGAGAATTCTGAGTGTCTGACACTAGCTTAATCTTCCTAAAGATTAGGAAGGAAGGAATATTAGATGGTTTTCTTGTGTTCTTCTCATCTTGAAATTCTTCTTTGACTCCTTTGGTATAGGACAAAGTCAGTAGACTAAACACTCTATGATTCTTCTACACATTTGTTTTTACCTGTTTTTCCAAACTATATTTGAACATAGGTTCAAAAAATAATAGTATTTACTATGTACAGGGCAATATGGTAAGCTCTCAAAATATAATGCTAAGTAAGAAAACTTAATCCCTGTCCTCATAGACTGGCCTAATTGCTCTAACTTAACTGATGAGCATGATTTAAATATAGCACAGATAGTTAACTCCTTTTTACCTTTGCTTACATACCTTTTCAACAAAATTGTTCCCCCTCAGCATCAAACTTTACTCATATTTCAAACATAGACTCTGATGAAATCTCCAATATGATTCTCTCCCTGTTCATGCCACATCATTTTAGTCTGCTTCCTCGGAATGGTTATGGAACCTAATACATACTATTCAGTTACAACATTAACTTAAAATTATTAATAAACACTCATTTTTAACTTTTCATGTATGTATATCCCTAGATAGCCTATAAGGTTTTGAATGGCCAGTCTATCCTCTGCACCCCTGCAAGTGATTTGTGTCCTTCCCACATACAAAATACACTCCCTTCCTTTCAAGGTTCCCAGAGTCTCATCCTATTGCATATCTCCTCAGAGTCCAGAATGTCTACACCAAAATCAGATCCAGATTGTAGATGAACCTCCTCGGGTACAGTTGCTTAGGTCTAACTCCTCAAGTATAGTTCTCAGTCTTAAGACCTGTTCTCTAACCTCCTCAACCCCCACACACCACCTGCACACTAAGCATACAGTGATGGGATACACATAGGATAATTGCTATAGACTTTCCTGTTTAAAGGGGAGAAAAATAAGGGGCACAAAGGAGTCATTGGTCCATAACGATTTTGAAATTTAGGTAGGAAAACATTGGAGGTTCTTTGATTAGATCTCATGGCTTTGTGATAATTTTTTAGGTTTCCAGGCTTTGCCCTCTGAGCTCTTTGAATCATCCTTCCTTTTTCATGAAATGTAGCATGTGTTTGCAGCTGAGGAATTTTCTTAGTCTGCTTCCTGCCAGCAGAATTTTGGGACTCTAGCGGTCTCATTTCACTTTGTACTGTTACTGTCCCTTTTGGTCGATGTTAGCAATGTGTTTGCTGATACAATTCTCACAAATTTTGTCAGCATTCTATGAATCACATTGGTGTTTATTCCATTAGATGAAGGCCACATCCAAGAATGTTTTCAAAATGTGGACTTCTGCAGAGAAATTAAGGTATGGTACTCGCAAGCTTTCTAGGGGACCTATTGCTTAATTGAGAGGATCTGTGAGATACCCTCAGCCAGTTTAATGGACTTTTTGTACAGCTAAATTAATACTGTGAGGTATCACTCTTAATCTTTCTGGAGTCTTGACAAAAGATTTTACAGTCAATCCATCAGTTTCATTTTTAGGCCATGTTCTGGGAGTACACTGAATTCAGACTTTGTGTCGAGTTCAGTCGCTCAGTCGTGTCCAACTCTTTGAGACCCCATGAATCGCAGCATGCCAGGCCTCCCTGTCCATCACCAACTCCCGGAGTTCACTCAGACTCACGTCCATAGAGTCAGTGATGCCATCCAGCCATCTCATCCTCGGTCGTCCCCTTCTCCTCCTGCCCCCAATCCCCCCCAGCATCAGAGTCTTTTCCAATGAATCAACTCTTCACATGAGGTGGCCAAAGTACTGGAGTTTCAGCTTTAGCATCATTCCTTCCAAAGAAATCCCAGGGTTGATCTCCTTCAGAATGGACTGGTTGGATCTCCTTGCAGTGCAAGGAACTCTCAATGGTCCTCTCCAACACCACAGTTCAAAAGCATCAATTCTTGGGTGCTCAGCCTTCTTCACAGTCCAACTCTCACATCCATACATGACCACTGGAAAAACCATAGCCTTGACTAGATGGACCTTTGTTGGCAAAGTAATGTCTCTGCTTTTCAATATACTATCTAGGTTGGTCATAACTTTTCTTCCAAGGAGTAAGCGTCTTTTAATTTCATGGCTGCAGTCACCATCTGCAGTGATTTTGGAGCCCCGAAATTAAAGTCTGACACTGTTTCCCCATCTATTTCCCATGAAGTGATGGGACCAGATGCCATTATCTTCATTTTCTGAAAGTTGAGCTTTAAGCCAACTTTTTCACTCTCCTCTTTCACTTTCATCAAGAGGCTTTTGAGTTCCTCTTCACTTTCTGCCATAAGGGTGGTGTCATCTGCATATCTGAGGTTATTGATATTTCTCCCAGCATTCTTGATTCCAGCTTGTGTTTCTTCCAGTCCAGCGTTTCTCATGATGTACTCTGCATAGAGGTTAAATAAGCAGGGTGACAATATACAGCCTTGATGTACTCCTTTTCCTGTTTGGAACCAGTCTGTTGTTCCATGTCCAGTTCTAACTGTTGCTTCCTGACCTGCATACAGATTTCTCAAGAGGCAGGTTAAATGGTCTGGTATTCCCATCTCTTTCAGAATTTTCCAGAGTTTATTGTGATCCACACAGTCAAAGGCTTTGGCATAGTCAATAAAGCAGAAATAGATGTTTTTCTGGAACTCTCTTGCTTTTTCCATGATCCAGCGGCTGTTGGCAATTTGATCTCTGGTTCCTCTGCCTTTTCTAAAACCAGCTTGAACATCGGGAAGTTCACGGTTCATGTATTGCTGAAGCGTGGCTTGGAGAATTTTGAGCATCACTTTACTAGCATGTGAGATGAGTGCAATTGTGTGGTAGTTTGAGCATTCTTTTGCATTGGCTTCTTTGGGACTGGAATGAAAACTGACCTTTTCCAGTCCTGTGGCCACTGCTGAGTTTTCCAAATTTGCTGGCATCTTGAGTGCAGCACTTTCACAGCATCATCTTTCAGGATTTGAAACAGCTCAACTGGAATTCCATCACCTCCGCTAGCTTTGTTCGTAGTAACGCTTTATAAGGCCCACTTGACTCCACATTCCAAGATGTCTGGCTCTAGATTAGTGATCACATCATCATGATTATATGGGTCGTGAAGATCTTTTTTGTCCAGTTCTTCCATGTATTCTTGCCACCTCTTCTTAATATCTTCTGCTTCTGTTAGGTCCCTACCATTTCTATCCTTTATCGAGCCCATCTTTGCATGAAATATTCCCTTGGTATCTCTAATTTTCTTGAAGAGATCTCTAGTCTTTCTCTAGTCTTTGTGTCGAAGCTATTCTTAACTTTCTCATCTTTTGCCATCTTGAGAAGCTGAGAATTTTCAAAATGATTCTTGTCCTGATTCTTTTTTTAAACTATCGTTTCTTTAGTTTATCTTACTTTGTTTGCATTTTACTGACGCTACAAGAAAAAATAGGCAGGGCCTACAACACTTTGACTCTGCTTGGCTATCTTCTAGCTAGATCATTCAGTTCATTAGGCACATTTCCTACTTTCCACATTACTGAATGTGATAGTGTTGTGAAGTTTCTAATACTGCTTAACAAACATCTGCCTTCCTCTAGTTTCCAAAACACTTTTTCATTTCCATTTAAGCCCTTATATGAGAAGCACTCAAAGTCCAGCTTTCTACTAACACACTATTCAGGCAATTTAGGCTTTCTCTTACCATGCTCCTAAAAAATCCTTCCAACCTATGCCTACTGCCAATTTCCAAAGCTGTTCCCATATTTTTAGTTATTTTTTGTGGCATCACCCCACATCCAGCTTTCAACATCTTTTCTAGTTACCTCTTCCTTTGTAACATATTTAGCAGCTGAAAACAGCAAACATTTATTTCTTATACTTTGGGTGGTCCGGAATCTGGGTATCACTTAACTGGGTCTTCTGCCTCAAGATCTCTCTTGAAGTTCTAATCAAGGTATCAGTTGGGACCATGGGTTTATTTGAAGGCTCAGCCAAAAGTGAGTCTGCTTCCTAGTTCACTCATGTTGTTGTTAGCAGGATTCAGTTCAGATTCTATTGGCTGGGGGCCTCTTTAGGTCCTTGGTCTTGGGCCTCTTTCATAAGGCACTTGGACAACATGGCTAGCTGGCTTCCATCGCAGCAAAAGAGAGCTAGCAAGGCAGAAGCAAGAATCGTTTGTAACCTAGTCTTGAAAGTAACATCTCATTTGCCCTTATTCTGTTTGTTAAAAGCATCAGTAGGTCCAGCCTCCATATGCGTGAAGGAGCTCATACATGGGCATGAATACCAGGAGGCAGGGGTCATTGGAAGCCATCTTAGCAGCTTTGTGATCCTTGGCCACTGTTTGCATGTGAATCTGCATTTACTGGATTTGAAAATTGGAAGAGTATCTCGAACACACCAATGAAATAATATTTACTTAACCATGTAACAGGAGGATCTGCACAGCCTTGTAAATTACTGAAACTTGAAAATAATTTTATAAGCTTAACTTCATACAAACCAAGTTTTACTCCTACACAAGTGTACTGCTTGTTCATGTGCTCATGTGAAGTATGATGAAATATAAAACTTTTAGAGAAATTTTTACAGTCAAAGCACATTTAACTGTTGGACAAATGAATCAAGTGCCTCCTTTCTTTGTCTTTTTCTCAGGTAATGATACATGTCAGTGTTTATAAGATACATGAAATTAAATAAAGTATTTTATTCATCCTGATTAATTCTGAGACAAAATTTATTCTTTTACTCTTCTTTTGTTGTTTTTGTTCAGTTGATAAGTCGTGTCTGACTCTTTGTGACTCCATGGACTGTAGGTTGCCAGGCTCCCTATCCTTCACTCTCTCTCAGAGCATGCTCAAACTCATGTCCACTGAGTTGGTGATGCCATCCAACCATCTCATCCTCTGTCGCCCCCTTCTCCTCCTGCCCTCAGTCTTTCCCAGTTTCAGGGTCTTTTACAGTGAGTCAGCTCTTTGCATCAGGTGGCCAGAGTATTGGAGCTTCAGCTTCAGCATCAGTCCCTCCAATGAGTATTCAGGGTTGATTTCCCTTAGGATTGACTGGTTTGATCTCCTCACTGTCCAAGAGACTCTCAAGAGTTTTCTCCAGCACCACAGTTCAAAAGCATCAATTCTTCAGCATCAGCTTTCTTTATGGTCCAACTCACACATCCATACATGACTACTGGAAAAACCATAGCTTTGACTAGACGGACCATTGTCGACTAAGAGATGTCTCTGCTTTTGAATACATTGTCTAGGTTTGTCACAGCTTTACTTCCAAGGAGCAGGCGTCTTTTAATTTCATGGCTGCAGTCAGTGTCCACAGTGATTTTGGAGCCCAAGGAAAGAAAATCTGTTACTGTTTCCACTTTTCCCCCATCTATCTGCCATGAAATTATGTGACTGGATGCCATGTTCTTAGTTTTTTGAATGTTGACTATTAGGCCAGCTTTTTTCATTCTCTTCTTTCATCCTCATCAGGAGGCCCTTTAGTTCCTCTTTGCTTTCTGCCATTAGAGTGGTATCAGCTACGTATCTGCTGCTGCTGCTAAGTCACTTCAGTCGTGTTTGACTCTGTGCGACCCCATAGATGGCAGCCCACCAGGCTCCCCTGTCCCTGGGATTCTCTGGGCAAGAACACTGGAGTGGGTTGCCATTTCCTTCTCCAATGCGTGAAAGTGCAAAGTGAAAGTGAAATCTCTCAGTCGTGTCTGACTGTTAGTGACCCCATCGACTGCAGCCTACCAGGCTCCTCCGTCCATGGGATTTTCCAGGCAAGAGTACTGGAGTGGGGTGTCACTACATATCTGAGGTTGTTAATATTTCTCCTGGCAGTCTTGATTCCTGGTTGTGATTCATCCAGCTCAGTATACCACATGATGTACTCTGCATATAAGTTAAATAAGCAGAGTGAGAATATACAGCCTTGATGTACTCCTTTCCCGGTTTGGAACCAATCTGTTGTTCCATGTCAAGCTCTAACTGTTGCTTCTTGACTTGCTTCACAGGTTTCCCAGGAGGCAGGTGAGATGGTCTGATATTTCATTTCTTTAAGAATTTTCCACAGTTTGTTGTGATCCATACAATCAAAGACTTTAGTGTAGTCAGTGAAGCAGGAGTAGATGTTTTTCTGAAATTTTCTTGCTTTTTCTATGACAATTTGATATCTGATTCCTCTGCCCTTTCTAAAACCAACTTGTACATCTGGAAGTTCTAGTTTCATGTACTGCTAAAGCCTGGTTGGAGAATTTTGAGGATTACCATGCTAGCATGAGAAGTGAGTGCAGTTGTATGGTGGTTTGAACATTCTTTGGCATTGCCCTTCTTTAAGACTGAAATGAAAACTGACCTTTTCCAGTCCTGTGGCCATTGCTGAGTTTTCCAAATTTGCTGACATATTGAGTCCAATACTTTAACAGCATCATCTTTTGGGATTTTAAATAGCACAGCTTCTTTCACTCTACACCATTTTCTTTTTTACTCCCTTTTTATTCTTCACTATAGTTTTAGAATTATGATAGTGCAGTAAATATAGGTGGTATAACTCTATGAGTAATTATCCCTTAAACACACATGAAGAAAAATACTGCTGTTTTTGATGTTGGAGGATGGCACTGGGAAGAATGGTTTCAGAGTCCTATGTTTATCCTAGAAAATATGTTTTCATTGAAAGAAGGGAATATTTGAAGTTTTTTTTCTTTGTTAGTCATATTTCAATTATTTATTATTCCTGTCCCAAACCTTTTAAACTCTTGGCAGAAAAACCACTGAAATCTCACAGATAGGTTTGCCAAACTGGCCTGAAAAATAACAGTAATTACTTTTTTCCATGGATTATTTTAGTGTTATTTGGTTCAAAACTTGGCTTTGTGTGGTCTGATAAATATTGTGATGTTTAGGTTGAAAATGCGTAGTCAGTACATTTGAGTCATTTTTTTTTTTTACATTTTTTAACTTTTAGAAGAATCATTATTTTTCTTCCATGTTTCCCAGAAAGTACAGGGGTTTGTTTTGTTAGTTGTGCTGTAGTAGATTAAGTTAGAGTGGAAGAAGAGAGTTTGTATAAATGCCTAAAGCTATTTATTTTGTAGTTGCGCATAAATCTCTGACTAGGATTTTGATACTGAGAAAAATTGTGAATGACAATAATAATATTATTAAATAACCTTGTGGATATCTAACCGTGTTTTAGAACATTATTAATACATTTCTTTTCTGGATTATCCCTAATGTGTAAAGTTGTCTTTTTCTCTCTTTTGCAGGTAATATAACATTACGAAGCAAAATGGGTAACATCACAGTAGGTATGTGCTAAGTGGTTGTTGGTAAATTTTATATTCTTTTTAAAATAGCTATATTTGTAATATTTTATTAGAGTACATAAAATCTACAATTTAGCTGATGAGCCTAATAGTATCCTGATATACCAGTCAGATATAGGCAGACCCAGTATATGAACTGAGGATGAGATGGTTAGGTGGCATCACTGACCCAATGGGCATGAGTTTGAACAAACTCTGGGAGGTAATGAAGGACAGGGAAGCCTGATGTGCTGCAGTCCATGGGGTCACAAAGAGTCAGACATGACTTAGCGACTGAACAACAATAAATATATGAATTTGTGAAATTATTTCTAAAAGTTCATTAATTCATCATCCTATAAATTCTGTATAATTATAGGTTTGCTATCAGTCAGAATACTGTTAGAATTCTAATTTCACCACTTTCTATTCATGGAAAATTACCTAACTGCTCTGTACCTAAGCTTCCACCTCTGAAAAAAATAGAAATAACAGTAAGTACCTATCAAATGGTGTTCTTGTAAGGATTAAATGAGATATTTAAGTACTTTAGCATAGCATCTGACATATAATCTGCTGCTAAGTCACTTCAGTCGTGTCCGACTCTGTGCGATCCCATAGATGGCAGCCCACCAGGCTCCCCTCTCCCTGGGATTGTCCTGGCAAGAACACTGGAGTGGGCTGCCATTTCCTTCTCCAATGCATGAAATTGAAAAGTGAAAGTGAAGTCACTCAGTCGTGTCCAACACTCAGTGAGCCCATGGACTGCAGCCCTCCAGGCTTCTCTGTCCATGGGATTTTCCAGGCAAGAGTACTGGAGTGGAGTGCCATTGGCTTCTCCCTGACATGTGATAAGTACTCAATAAATAATAGCCATTTTAATTATTGTTATTGTTCTAATCCTAAGCCAGAGCTAACAGTGGCTAATGGTCCTTTAGACCTAATCACCATATGTGATGCTATGCCTATGGGAATAACAGTTCAGATTCCCAGATAGCTTAGATAGAGCTCTTCTCTATCCCTAGGTATACCTGCTTGCCTGTTAGGTGAAGGCAGTCTGAGCTCTAAGAGTAGTGGTTGATTTTTAGACCTTAGAGCGTAGGGGTCAGCGGTGGGAAACCAGGATCTTTGTTGAAGAGCTATGGCTTATTGCCAATATGAATGCCCCAGCTTCCTGGTTTTGTCCTTTTGACATTTTACATTTTCTTTTGTGTGTGTGCTGATTGAAATGGTTAATATACTCAACAATCCTTTTCATTATCACTTCTTCTGGATTCTCAGAATTAAGGTGAACATCTCTTTTTAAATTTTCTGGACATTGTAACCTTTATGTTCAGTGAGGGATAAATAGAAGATAAAGGCTTCCTAAGTGATAGTTGTAAATCATTTTAACTGAAAACATGACAGGATTTACCTTTATCCCAGAGAGAAATCAAAATTTACTGCTGACTCTTCAGGCCATTCCATCAGAGGGTGCATCTGGGGTTAGTAAGGAAAGTTTCTAGGGTGAAAAAAAGATACACTAGTAAAAAGCTGAGCTATCTGGTTGGGGAGAGAGTCCTAGACATGGGTAGAGTTTGTAGCAGTAAGGGAAGGGGAGGAAAGAAAGGGAATATTTCAAATTGAGAGGCACAGTAAGTTTCACTGCCCACTAGCAGGCCCTTTAGACAGATGAGAATTTGAGAAATACTTATATGATAATGCTAGTGTTATTGTTGAATGGAATTGTGGGGATGTAAAGGGAAAATTATTCTTTCTAAAATTGGAAATAAATGCGTTATTACCCATACTGAAAAAGAATAGCAACAGCCAGGATGAAATGAACAGTAATTTACATCTTTGAAGATGGTTTCATACTGTATAAATGATTAACCGTACAAGTTTTAAGGGCTTCCCTGTTAGTTCAGCTGGTAAAGAATCCGCCTGCAATGCGGGAGACCTGGGTTTGATCACTGGGTTGGGAAGATCTCCTGGAGAAGGGAAAGGCTACCCAATCCAGTATTCTGGCCTGGAGAATTCCATGGACTGTAAAGTCCATGGGGTGGCAAAGAGTTGGATACAACTGAGTGACTTATACACACACACACACACACACACACACACACACACACACACACACACACACACACACACAAACTAATCTGGACGGGGGTGGGAAGAGTGGGTTGTGTCTTTCTCTTTCCTCTTTCATTTTATTATCTGTAAGACAGTAAGCCACAATGTTTTAACCTTAATAATAGTGTTCATTTCTTAAATTCCTTTAATTCTTTGAATATCTCTATTAAGACTTTGGAAGAAAGTATAAATTATGTCGCTGTTTATATTGGTCTTAAAATTCTGTTAGCATTTGAAGACAGCCCTGAATATGGCAAAAACTAGTCCACATATATTTACCAAGTGCCTGCTCTATCATACCAGGAACTCGTGTAGATACTGGGGAATATGTTGGTCAAAAGATATTGTCTTCATGCTAACCTTTGGGCTGAGAAGAAAGATAATAAGTATGTGAATGAAAAAAGATGATTTCACATAGTGTAATGAATAAATAAGAGAGGGTAATGTAATAGAGCAGAAAGAAAGCTGCTTCATTTAGCACTCAAGGAGAGTCTAGAGAAGAGATACTTGAATTAAGGTCAGAATAATGGGGAAAAGGCATGTAAAATTCTGAATGCACAGCTCCATAGATACAGAGGTCAGCCAGTGCAAGCCCTTACATGAAATGAGTTCATCAGTTTGCAGAGAAGATACATTCACAAAAATTGAGTCTTTCATAAGCAAAGTGTCATTTTTCATTTATATGTATCTTTTATTTCTCTTACCTTGTTTTTTAGTTTCCAGTGTAGTGGTCTGAGATATCTTTGGTTAAATTTGCTTTTTTGACCCCATTGTGAATGGAATTTTAGAAAATTTCACTTTCTAATGGTCTACTGCTGGTATATAAAAAAATACAAATAACCTTTATTCATGGACTATGTTTCTTGTGAGCTTGCTAAATTTATTTGTTTATTCTAAATAGTGTATTTTTTAGAATCCAGAATTCTTTTCTATGTAGGCAGTCATTCCATTTGCAAATTAACAGTTTTATCACTTTCTTTCCACTCTGTTTTCCTTTTTTTCTCTTTTGCCTTATTAGGCTAGGAAGGTTCTGCAGCACAATATTGAATAATAGTGGCAGATTGTTCCCAATCCTAGTATCCAGTATTAGACGGAATACATTCAGTGTCTTCCCTTTTAAGTGTGATGTTAGCTATGCAGTCTTTTCATAGATTTATCAGACTGAGGAAATTCTTTTTATTCCTAGTTTCCTGCAAGTTTTTTTTTTTCCTTTGATCATGAATGGATGTTGAATTTTGTCAAATGTATTTTCTATATTTATTGAGATGATTGCTTTTTTAAATTCTTTTTTTACTCTATTAATGATCAATTGCATTGATTTTTGATGTTAACTAACCTTGTATGGTTGGATGGCATCATCAACTCAAGGGACATGGGTTTGGGTGGACTGAGGATGAGATGGCTGGATGGCATCACGGACTCGATGGACGTCAGTCTGAGTGAACTCTGGGAGATGGTGATGGACAGGGAGGCCTGGTGTGCTGCGGTTCATGGGGTCGCAAAGAGTTGGACACAACCGAGCAACTGAACTGAACTGAACTGAACTTTGTATTCCTTGGATCAACCATACCTAATCATGATGTAGTATCCTATTTATGGCAGAAAGTGAAAAGGAACTAAAGAGCCTCTTAATAAAAGTGAAAGAGGAGAGTGAAAAGCTGGCTTAAAATTCAACATTCGAAAAACTAAGATCATGGCATCTGGTCTCCATCACTTAATGGCAGATAGATGGGGAAACAGTTGAAACAGTGGCAGATTTTATTTTCCTTGGCTCCAAAATCATTGAAGATGGTGACTGCAGCCATGAAATTAAAAGATGCTTGTTTCTTGGAAGAAAAGCTGTGACAAACCTAGACAGCATATTAAAAAGCAGAGACGTTACTTAACTGACAAAGGTCTGTCTAGTCAAAGCTATGGTTTTTCCAGTAGTCTTGTATGGATGTGTGAGTTGGACCATAAAGAAAGCTGAGTGCTGGAGAATTGATGCTTTTGAACTGTGGTACTCGAGAAGACTCTTGGGAGTCCCTTGGACTGCAAGGAGATCAAGCCAGTCAATCCTAAAGGAAATCAGTCCTGAATATTCATTGGAAGGACTGATGCTGAAGCTGAAGCTCCAATACTCTGGCCACCTGATGCAAAGAGCTGACTCATTATAAAAGACCCTGAAACTGGGAAAGACTGAGGGCAGGAGGAGAAGGGGGCAACAGAGGATGTGATGGTTGGATGGCATCACTGACTTGGTGGACATGAGTTTGAGCAAGCTCTGGGAATTGGTGATGGACAAGGAGGCCTGGTGTGCTGCAGTCCATGGGGTTGCAAAGAGTTGTACATGACTGAGCGACTGAGCTGAATTGATCCTATTTATACATGTTGGGTTGAGGTTGCTCTTTTTTTTTAAAGATTTATTTATTTATTTTATTTATGGCTGTGCTGGGTCTTCGTTGCTGCATGTGGGCTTTCTCCAGTTATGGCAAGCGGAGGCTACTCTCTAGTTGCTGTGTGTGGGCTTCTCATTGCAGTAGTTTCTCTTATTGTGGAGCACAGGCTCCAGGGCGCATGGGCTCAGTAGCTGTGGCTTGTGGGCTCTGTACAGGCTTAGTAGTTGTGACGAATGGACTTAGTTGCTCCACGGCATGTGGTATCTTTCCAGACCAGGGATTGAACCCATGTCCCCTGCATTGTCAGGCAGAGTCTTTACTATTTAGCCACCATGGAAGCCTTGTTGCTAATATTTTGTCAAGGATTTTATATTCATGTTTGTGATGAATGCTGATCTGTGATTTTTTATTTTGTAAAATCTCTGTAGGTTTTGTTATTAGGATTACACTATCCTTATAAAATGAAGTTGAATATATATATTCATGTATAATCTCTGTCCATATGTGTGTACAACAGATGAGAGGGAAAGGAACACTTAGTGGGATGGGAACATGGATAAACATGAACAAGCAGTTCCCAGAAGAAATACTGTATATACATATACAGTGTTGTTTCACCTTACTGCTAATCTAAAGCATCTAAGTATAAACCATCATGACTTAAAACATTGATAATATCCATTTTTGGGAAAGTTAGGGTGAAACAGGGATTCCCATCAATTGTTAGTTCAGATATAAATTGATCACTATGTAAGTCAGTTTGTAAATGTATATTAAAATTGGAAGCATCTACATTTGCTTTGTTCTAGCACTTCCTCTTTTAGAACTTTATCTCAAGGAGAGAGTCTGGTAAGGATATAAGGATATATCCATGAGGTTATAAAGATATATACGTGATATATATATATATCATCTCTGTTTTTAGTAGCAAAAGAAAGTATACATTTTAGGTTGTTCCCAGTAAGAGAATAACTAAATATAGTATGATACAGTCATAAAGTGAATGTTCTTCAGCCTTTAACAATATAATTACTGAGGTCTGTAGTATACATTATAGAAGGGTATTCCTGACATTTAATTAAATGAAAAAAATAGTAAAACATTGTACTATTATTTCAAAATATGCTTTCATATTGAGTGTTAAATCAGAAAAAAGAAGGGAAGGAAGGAGAATGAGAGTGGAAGTAAGAGGAGAGCACAGCAGAATTCAATTAGAATTTATATAGAAATCAAAGTTGTTTGGATCCTGTTACAGGTTTCTTCCTTTGAATATATCTGGACCTAAGTCACTGATTTGTGGGAATAGATCCCATTTTTACTGACAACCAGAGCAGGAGATGTCATACAATTCATCAGGAGCCCACTTGAGTTCTTTTGTAAGTCAAAAATCAGCATTGCTGATTTTTTGTTTAATAAGAGCATACTGTGTAAAAGATTAAATATATAAACAAATAAGCTGACATAATCTTTATGCAAGTCATTATAATCCTAGTTACTTACTTTGTGATATGCTGTTTCCCACTTTAATAAATTGGATGGAAACAACTCTGTTAGTCGTAGAAAATATTAAGCAATCAGGGTCAATGAAGAGTTAGAACTGCCCTGAGACAACAATTTTTTTTCATTTCTGTAAGCAAGAGTTGTGTACCTATCTGTACATTATTGAAGTCTTAGAAAAAAGAACTGATTTTACCAAATTGGTAAATCTCTGTCTTAAATAGAATCAGATTTAACATTGTGATTTTTTGTGGGGATGGAAGCTCATTTTCTTAAAATGTTTTGCTATAGGAGCAGCAGACTTTATCTGTAAAGAGCCATATAGTAAAATTTTTGGACTCTGTGAGCCACATAGTCTATGAATACTCCGCAGCTTTCTCATTTTGATATGCTAGCAGCCATTGACAGTATACAAACAAATGGATGTGTCTGTGTTCCAATAATACTTTATTAATAATAAGAAGAGGTGGACTGTAATTTGATGACCCTGCTATAGAATCTAAAAAGCATTGTTGTTATGATTCTGGAGAAATATTGGGTCTGGTACCTGAATCCCAAAGGTGACAAGTGGGTAATGTTTTATTTGAAATTTCTTGATTGGTTGATTTTTGTTTTCCTTAAATCAGAAGATTTGTTGGACAAAGTTGAGGCAGCTCAGAAAATCAAGACAACCTAATTAAAGTCACTTCATAACTTGAGTTTTGAGAAATTGAGATCAGTAGAAGCAAAACAATTACAAAGAAACAAAAAGTGATTTAGATACCTGAGAAGGAAATTTGTTAGTCTACCAGAGGTTTCAAAATATTGGAATGGATGTAGAGAAAAAGCTATACAATATTATCAAATTGGAATATTAACAGACTAAAGATGATACAGGTATTATATTGTCTAATCTCAGGAAAATAGATTGTGTTATCTCCATGGTTCCTTTTAAAAAGAATATATGTAATTATGGTCCTTTAAATCTAGTTTAGATAATATAATTGATCTGCTTCTTAGGTAATCTCCATAATCATTTGGATTTTATATATACATTATAACCTACATACAAACGGAGAAAGCAGTGGCAACCCACTCCAGTACTCTTGCCTGGAAAATCCCATGGACAGAGGAGCCTGGTAGGCTGCAGTCCATGGGGTCACTAAGAGTCAGACACGATTGAGCGACTTCACTTTCACTTTTCACTTTCATGCAATGGAGAAGGAAATGGCAACCCACTCCAGTGTTCTTGCCTGGAGAATCCCAGGGAGGCTTCCTGTGTGCTGTTTCGGATCTGTCAGGAATTCTCTGCTCCTTACTAATTCCTGAATACTCAGGAATTAAGAGGAGAGGCAAGCCTCTCCCGGGGGCTGAAGAATCCAGGCATTTCCTTCATTAGTTTTTCTATACAGTGATAAGTATCCTCTTCCTCCTTGTGAACCTTACGGTAAAAGTGATTGTTTACAAATCTCTCTCTTTAATATGCATTGCCTATGTTTTGTAAGTCTGGAATTTTAATCTTTATCTTTGCTATGAATAACAACTTTGTAAGACAGTATTTATACACACACCACGTTAATGAAAACACCTTTGCTCCATCAGAGCTCTGGTCCCTGTGTCTTTCTCTCTCTCTCTCTCTTTCTCTCTCAAGAGTATGTCAAGGCTGTATATTGTCACCCTGCTTATTTAACTTATATGCAGAGTACGTCATGAGACACGCTGGGCTGGAAGAAGCACAAGCTGGAATCAAGAATGCTGGGAGAAATATCAATAACCTCAGATATGCAGATGACACCACCCTAATGGCAGAAAGTGAAGAGGAACTCAAAAGCCTCTTGATGAAAGTGAAAGAGGAGAGTGAAAAAGTTGGCTTAAAGCTCAGCTTTCAGAAAACGAAGATCATGGCATGGCACTTCATGGGAAATAGATGGGGAAACAGTGGAAACAGTGTCAGACTTAATTTTTGGGGGCTCCAAAATCACTGCAGATGGTGACTGCAGCCATGAAATTAAAAGACGCTTACTCCTTGGAAGAAAAGTTATGACCAACCTAGATAGTATATTGAAAAGCAGAGACATTACTTTGCCGACTAAGGTCCATCTAGTCAAGGCTATGGTTTTTCCAGTGGTCATGTATGGATGTGAGAGTTGGACTGTGAAGAAGGCTGAGTGCCCAAGAATTGATGCTTTTGAACTGTGGTGTTGGAGAAGACTCTTTGAGTGTCCTTTGGACTGCAAGGAGATCCAACTGGTCCATTCTGAAGGAGATCAGCCCTGGGATTTCTTTGGAAGGAATGATGCTAAAGCTGAAACTCCAGTACTTTGGCCACCTCATGTGAAGAGTTGATTCATTGGAAAAGACTCTGATGCTGGGAGGGGTTGGAGGCAGGAGGAGAAGGGGACGACAGAGGATGAGATGGCTGGATGGCATCACCGACTCGATGGACGTGAGTCTGAGTGAACTCCGGGAGTTGGTGATGGACAGGGAGGCCTGGTGTGCTGCGATTCATGGGGTCTCAAAGAGTCGGACACGACTGAGCAACTGAACTGGACTGAACTGAATTAATTTTTAGTTCCATTCATTTGTATTAAAGTGAAGAATGAAGTTGCTCAGTCGTGTCCGACTCTTTGCAACCTGGTGGACTGTAGTCTACCAGGCTCCTCTGTCCATGGGATTCTGCAGGCAAGAATACTGGAGTGGGTTGCCGTTACATAGCTTTTAAAATATTACCTTTGCTTTCTCTTTTGAAAACACATCTTGAATTTTAATTTTTTTGACAGCCTCCAGTGGGTGGGCCAGTATTAGAGCTCAAGACTGATAACATGAGTGTATAATTTATTAATGGATTAGGATATAATTACTTATAATTACTGTTGTTTATGTCCCATGTGAAGAGAAAAAGAAGTGAAAAGCATTGTTTATGAGCTATATAAAAATTTTGTGGGTTTCCTCTAATAATAGCAAGAAATTAAATATTGTTTCAGATATTTTGCTTTGTTCAGCTTGGGGTAATACACATTTTGTAGTTTTTTGTTTTTGTTTTTTACCATAATATATTTTTACTTGGCTTCTTTAGGATGCAGTAAGAAGTTTTTCTTTAGGATGCAGTAAGGCAGGAGAAGGGGATGACAGAGGATGAGATTGTTGGATGGAATCACTGACTTCATGGACATGAATTTGAGCAAGCTCCGAGAGTTGGTGATGGACAGGGAAGCCTGGCATGCTACAGTCCATGGGGTCACAAAGTGTCGAACACTGCTGAGTGACTGCACTGAATTGAATTGATTGAAGAAGTTTTTATAGAAGTTTCTCTTGGTACCTGAGGAGAGAAATATTCATCTTTGTCCAGCTGCTGCTGCTGCTGCTGCTGCTGCTAAGTCACTTCAGTTGTGTCTGACTCTGTGCGACCCCATAGACGGCAGCCCACCAGGTTCCGCCATCCCTGGGATTCTCCAGGCAAGAACACTGGAGTGGGTTGCCATTTCCTTCTCCATTGCATGAAAGTGAAAGTGAAGTCACTCAGTTGTGTCCAGCTCTTTGTGACCCCATGGACTGCAGCCTACCAGGCTCCTCTGTCCATGGGATTTTCCAGGCAAGAATACTGGAGTGGGTTACCATTGCTTTTTCTGCCTTTGCCCAGCTACTCCACGTCATTTATCTCCAGTGGCTTAACTTCCCAAATTCAGTGTTCACTTGTGACACTTAAAAATTAAATACATTGGATCTGATAAATGGCATTTTGAATATAGGCTAGAGATAAATTGTAAATTATCTTGAAGTCACATTTTAAACTATTTATTCCCAAGTTTTTGTCTTTGTTTCAAGTCTTAAACATTTATTTTAAAGAAGAATGATGGTTCCTTTGTGAGTATACAAATTTTTTTCCTTCACATTTTGTAAAAAGTGTATAATTTTTGGCATTATTTTCACCATACTCCCTAATTTGTTTCTACCTTCAAGTAATAAAGCGTCTAATAAAATATGCTTTTTACAAGATCTCTCTAAAAAATATGCTTTGATCTTCAAATAGGACAATCTAATAGACAAATTAATAGAAAGGACAATCGAATAGAAAAACTCAAAAGTTCTGTTGCTGTGGGAAAGGACGAAAAAGGAGAAGCTAGCTATACAGCACCAACTCTTCACCACAGTTATCTTACTTCTTTATGTGACTGTCAGCATTCCCTGAAGCTTGAAATATTAGATGATTGAAAACTGGGGTCAGTGATGACAAAGGGAAATCTGAGTGTCAAACCAGGACCACCTTAATTATGATTTTCTTCCCTTGACTTAAAGATAATCTGTTCCATTCCCAAAACTTGAAATATTTAGATATAAATGAACTTCACCCACTTTTCATGTCATTCCTTCCCCTCCATCTCTCTCTAAGAAATACAACAAAATCTTATGTAATGTAGTTTTTCACTGTTAGCTGCACTTTTTAGTACTAGCTCATTTGCTAAAAGGAGAAAATATAAGAGTTTTTATTTTTATTAACTTTGCTACTACTTCTATGTGACTGTATGTGAGATAGAATTTGAAGGGTTAATGCGGCCACAATAAGGAAAAAGTGGAGATGTACTGCTTGCAAACAAGATGTTTTGCCAAGAAGATGGACATAGCCTTGAGATTAATGGTCCCTTGCAAATAAGGAAACATTCCCTTCTTGTGATAAGGGCTCTGGACAGACTCTGCAGTAGGCCGGAATTTCACTGTCTTTTGCTGTATGATAACATTTATGCACATGCGGTGTACTGAACAAGTTTGGTCATACAGTCTGGAATTCTGCCCAGGGGGGCTATATAAAAATAAACCTCGAGCCTGCTTGCTTGCGCAGTTATTATTTTCCCTCTGGCCAGAGTGTGTCTGTCTCTTGTATGTCTTGTATGTTTTATGTCATTTCACTCGTAATCTCCAGAAATCTCCTACAGAATTCTTTAGTAAATATTGAACGTTGATAATAAACTAAATGTGTCAATGATGCTTAATGGTTTGGGTTGTCATTACTTCCATAACATCCTTCCTACGAATTGGGTTTTAGATTAAATAGAGTTAAGTTTTGGAGGTTACTGCAGACATAGGGATTTTCTTATTAGTTACCTAAGTGTAGATTTGTAGACCTCTGATTCTGTTTTCATTTTTAAAGCAAAACATGGTATGGTTACAAGGAAAACAGAAAACCCTCAGGACTCTTAGCTCCTTATCCTAATGCTGAAGTAGAGCCTTTTATTTCAAGTTTATAATTCCAGTTACTCAGATAAGAATGATTATGCTTATGGTTCTTTCTTCCTCCTAGATTCGTCTTCTGGATGTCTAAATGCTTTGGCTCAGCAGGGTGCCATAGATGTTTATGTCAGCCAACTGGGAAAAGTGGAATTGAAAGTCCATAAAGGTTAGCTAAGTGAAATGTTTTATTTTGACATATGATATTAGGAAGAGTTTATGTAATGTTCAGGAAACAGATGGTCAAATTATCTACACTGACAGAGATTTCAAAAAAATTTTTCTCTATTAGAACCTGATTTAAAGACTGGAATACTGGCCCTCTAGACCAATCATCTTTGAAACTTTTGGAATAGATGGCCATGAAGACTATCTTTTTTTCTTTTTTGTATTACAAACAAAAATGTTGTGATTTATTGACTGTTATTTGGAATTTTTCAGTTTAATGTCTAAAATAAATACTCTTTGGAGGGAAAGAGTTCTCATACATTCTTTTGGTAGCTTTCCTGTTCCCTTGTAAGAGGACTTTCTCAGGCCATTATGCTAGAATAATACTTTTAAAGGTATGATCCTAAAATAAATGTGTCACCAAGAAGGTTCTCTAAAGTGATTATTAACTAAGTCTCTTGTAGCAGGGGTCCCCAACCCCTGGGTCATGGACCAATAGTGGTCTCTGGTCTGTTAGGAACTGGGCTACACAGCAGGAAGTAAGCAAAAGACCAGTGAGCAAAACTTTATCTCTATTTACAGTCACTCCCCATCCCTTGTGCTTTGGCCTCATCTCAGGAAAACGCTCAGGGCTCCCACTGATTCTGCATTATGATAAGCTGTGTAATTATTTTATTATATATCACAATGTCGTAATAATACAAATAAAATACACAATAAATGTAATGTATTTGAATCATCCTGAAACACCACCCTCTGTCCCCGGTCTGTGGAAAATTTGTCTTCCACAAAATCTGTCCTGGGGCCGAAAAGGTTGGGGACTGTTGTAGTATCAGACTTATGATGTGTCTCTTCTGTAATCTTATTTCTAATACAAATAGCTTATTCTAAGAGTTCAAGTCTTTCATAAAAAATTATATACTTTTTAATCACCTGAAGGCTGTGAATATACAAGTCTTTGTATGCATGCATGCACATAGATGTACACATGCATGGTGATAAGTGACTTGGGGACTTGAAGTAGCTTGGCTATAGGGGCTTAAGTGAACCTCCATAGAGACCAGTTGTTCCTGTTGTTAGTAATTTCTTTGTCATGTTGGTTTAGTACTGTTTTTGTTCAGTGAGGCTCTCTTAGTATCAAAATGAAACTACGAGCATAAATATGTGAAACTGAAGTTATTTCTGATACACAGGTATTATTTGATTTCTCAAGATCACATTTTTTCCTTTTAAATAAGATAATATTATGTTCTCACTAAATTTCTAAGAGCTTCAATAATACTATTTAGGATATTTTGTAAATGGCAAAAAATTCATATAATTGCATTCTTGTATTGTGAAGACCCAAGGGAAAAAACCAATACTACATTTAATGTAACTAGTAACAGTAAAAACATAGTTTTGGATAGCTCTTACATGGAAATCATTTACTATTTTATATGAATGGGCAAAAAAGTAAAAGCAAACAAAAAGCATTATTAATCTTCATCCACTTGAAGTATTTTTAACTATTATTTGGATTGTTTTTCCAGTAACTTACTGAAATAGCACATGATATTGCAAGATTTGATTGGAATTACAATTTTATGTTTTCTCCTATAGGGACCATGATACTGGCAGAAGCATAAAGATAACTGGAAACAAAGTTTTCTATTCAGGTCTCTTAATTCTCACTAGACTTGGGAGCACCAACTTTCTGGAGTGATGGAAAGTTTTCACAATTCTGTTGCTTACTAGTTAGTAAAGACATCTGGAATCCTTTCCAGCTCTGCCACTCTCTTGCTGAAGGGTTTAAGAGCCAGCCACTTGAGTCTCCTCTGCTGTCCTTTCAGCCCCTGTAGTCATTTTGCCAAGTGAAAAAAACTGTCACAATGCTTATTTCCTCTCTTCCTATGAAAGTTAATATGATGACCTTATGAATTCACTTGAAAAGGCTGTGTTTAGGCTTGAGAGTCAGAGTCACATCTGAAAACTGACTTTTCCACTTAAAATTTTTACTTGATAAAGCCTTTAATCTTAACTGTATAATATCCCTTCAATAAATGATGCTATTGTTAGTATTCACTTTTTAATTTTTAAAAAATGGTATTGATGTCAGTAGCCATGAAGCAGTTTTTGAAGTGAAAAGAGGCTGAAGATATAATAGGTGCTGCCCTTTCTAAAGAAGATAGTGTTAGAGATGGCACTTAGGGTAGAGCTTTCAAAAATCGTGAAACTTCATTCACAGATAGGAATGGAATTTTGGTAGTGATAGTTTTTGCTCTTTAAGGCTGTGGAGAGATAAGGGTAGAACTCTTTGCATCACTTAACATTTTTAAGACTCCCACAGATTTACAGTCCCTTTATTTAAGAACAGAAAAAAAAAATATGTTTTTAAAAGTATCACATTTCATATATTTAGAGATAAAGTTTTAAAACCTTTGGAAAAGGTTTTTAAAATCCATTATTTTCTACATTTTAAAGTATATTTGATAGAAGAACATGTATCTTCTATTTATCCTGACATTTTCCTAGTTTGCTTTTGAATTTTCCTAAAGCCCTCATAATTTGTTTTTATGGGCAGCTCCTATTTAAGTAGCTGACATTGAAACTCTGAAAAGCAATTTGTTTTTTAAATAAGATAAACCAATTGTAGTAATGTGCTTTGTTCCCCCCTTTTTGAGGAGTAAATACTGAAGTTCATCAGGTTTAACTCCAGATTTCCAGCTCCCACTAGAAAGGGTAAGAAGATACAGAATTACTTAGGGAAACGTAAGCTGATGTTAACCAAACTGGAAAGCACACAATGACCCATAAACAAAATCCTTCTAGAAGAAATCTTTACAGCATTCACAGTAGTTGTCATCCTGACCTTCTTTGTGGACAGAGATGAGGTTACTGTTTTATGGGAAGGGCCTCTTATTTATTTGATATGTAAAAAATGGAGAAAGAAAACTCTTGAAAGGAGAATGTACTGGTGAATTTTCACTGCAACCCATGTAATTGTTTTGAAAAATGACTCCTCCTTAACAGGTGTTTTGTTGTTGTTTTGGTAAGATTGTAGTAGAAATAAAGTTGAGAGTCTTGCTTCAGGTACCCCAAAAGAAGTCTGTAATCCATTAAAAGAAACATTAGTGAGTTGAAATCTAAATATTCCTTTTAAAATTTTTGTTATTGACCCTCCCCTCCCCCACAAACAAGGTACTACTGAAAGCATAAGACCTCACGGTTCTAGTTATGTTATAGTGATCAGTGAGATCACAAGTCTGATAATACAATGAGGTAGCAGTGTATGAAATACCGCAATGATTAAGAGCACTGGTCTATTGTCATTGCAATGGATCTTGATTCTAGCAATAGCTGTCATGGAAACGAGCAAGTTCTTACCTGTAAAATTGGGATTACAATAATACCTCATAAAGTTGAGAGGGAAATTAAAAGATGATGTAATGAAGGTGTCTGGCTCTTAGTAAATGCTCAATTAATGGTAAATTCTGTCTGTAAGCTGCATGTCTATTAAACTCACTTTTCTAGTATTGGACAAGCTGGCTAAGACTATTGGCAAAAGAAGAAATAGTAGTTCCTAATGGCCTAGTGGCTCATATTCTTGACAAAAGATATTGTGATTGCCTTGGAAATAAGAGATGTTGACCACCTGAGGGTGAGGTAAAGGTATTGCTATTTAAATCAAATATACTGATGAGTAAAGACAGACTATTGGGAGCAATGTTACTCTTTAGATAATTTTTATAATAGTCTCCAGTACTTTTTATTTCTTTGCATTAAATAAGCTCTTCATTAAATTCATCACAGGCTCTATTCTTGTCAAGGTTGCATCTTCTCTTCAAGCTTATTTACAGTTATCAGGGAAAGAGATTGATGTGAACTCAGATGTCCATGTAGAAGAAATGAATGAAGCTCATAGAGATGATGGTGTGATAATTACTGGTAAGGAGACTGCATTTTGCTGTGTAAGATGAATAGTCATTGTCCGTCTATAAGTAGAAATATGTTATACTTAACTGCAGCTTTAGTCTTTTATTCTTTTATGTTGTCACATAGTGATGTTTGACACATTTTTCTTCCAGCTGCTTATCACTAATACAATTGCAGGCATTTAGTCCTGTCATTGGATAAAGTAGATTTTAAAAACTTTCCTGTCAAAGAGATTTCATTTATACATTCATCCATCAATATAAATTTGAGTTGCTTCTACTTCTTGGCTACTGTGAATAATGTTGTCATAAACATAAGTGTGTGAACTTAGCCTTTAAAAGGAAGGCAATCTTATTATATGCTTACAACATCAGTGAACCTTGAGGACACTACAGTAAGTGAAATAAGCCAGTCACAGAAAGACAAATAACGTCTGATTACGTTTACACGGGATATGTAAAGAATGAAAATAGAGAGGAAAATGCGGAGTTGTTCAGCAGGTATAAAGTTTCAGTTTTGAAAGATGAAAACGTTCTGGATATCTATTGCATAACAATGTGAATATACTTAACACTACTAAACTGTAAAATTTAAAATAGTTAAAATGATTATAATTTGATAAAATGACTAATTTTTGATTATAATAAAAAAATAAAACGGTAAATTTTACTTTCTGTGTTTTTTACTATAACCAAAAATCTCTCTTTTTGACATAGTTGCTTTCTAATTCTTGGTCTTAAAAATCAATTACAGTTGACCCTTGAATAACAGAGAAATTGTGGTCATTGGTCCCCCACCCCAGTGCAAAGTCAAAATTCCACCTGTAGCTTTTCAGTCAGTCCTCCCTATTAGTGGTTCCACATCTGTAGACTGAACAAACTGCAGATCATGTAGTAATGTCATATGTATTATTTTTAAAAAATCTGTGTGTAAGTGGATTCACATAGTTCAAACTTCTGTTCTTCAGTTTGAACTATAAACACATATATTATATTGTAAGATATGAAGTTAACTTTGTGTAATTTTAATAAATAAATAGGCGTTTGGTGTGGTATTGTGCACATTGTAAACTTGATTTTTTAGTTTGACAAATTCTTAATTCCAAAAATATGTAAAGTTTTTCCACTTTTTTTCTAATTACCTTTGGCTATACTGATAGTGAAGAGATGACTCATTGGAAAAGACTCTGATGCTGGGAGGGATTAGGGGCAGGAGGAGAAGGGGACGACAGAGGATGAGATGACTGGATGGCATCACTGACTCGATGGACGTGAGTCTGAGTGAACTCTGGGAGTTGGTGATGGACAGGGAGGCCTGGCGTGCTGCGATTCATGGAATTGCAGAGTCAGACACGAATGAGCAACTGAACTGAACTGAACTGATACTGATAGCTGATACTACCTCAAAAAATATTTATGGTATGGATAATACATTTATATAGTAAAAAAAGTAATAAGTAATGCCGGTGAACTTCTCCTTTACATCTTATCAGAGTGTAATTGAGACAGACATTGAAATCACCATGAGGTTTTGATATAATTTTATATATATATATATGCACAAGATTGTTTTAAATTGCTGGTCTCTTACTTTCAAATGCATTTCCAATATCCTGCATTTGCACTATCCTCACAGTTGCTGGTTTTGATATCATATTTGTGTGTGAATGATTCCCTATCTTTATTTTATGTTTGTCTTTATTGGTGAGCTTTCCTATTTGTAATTTGTTTCTAATTTTGGCCTTTTCTTTTCCATATAGAGAAGTTCCTTCAGCATTTGTTTCAAAGCTGACCTGGTAGTGCTAACTTCTCTTAAATTTTGCTTGTCTATAAAGCTTTTGATTTCTTCATCAAATCGAATGAGAGCCCTGTTGGGTAGAGTATTCTTTGTTGTTGGTTTTTCCACTTTCATCACTTTAAATGTATCATGCCACTCCCTTCTGGCCTGGCAAGTTTCTGCTGAAAAAATCAGCTGATAACCATATGAGGATTCTGTTATATGTTGTTTGTTGCTTTTTTCTTGTTGCTTTTGATATTTTCTCTTTAATTTTTGTCAGTTTGATTAATATGTGTCTCAGTATGTTCTTCCTGAGATTAATCCTGTAATGGACTCGTTGTACTTCTTGGACTTGAGTGTTTCCTTTCCTGTGTTACAGAAATTCTAAACTGTTATCTCTTTAAGTATTTTTCCTCCCTTTCTCTCTCTCTTCTCTTTTTGGGACCCTTATAATGTGAATGTTGGTGCATTTAACATTGCCCCAGAGATCTCTGAGTTTGTCTTTATTTCTTTTCATTCTTTTTTCTCTATTCTATTCCACAGCAGTGATTTCCACCAATTGGTCTTCCAACGCACTTACTCATTCTTCTGCCTCTTTCGTTCTGCTTTGATTCCTTCTAGTGTATTTTTCATTTCAGTTATTGTATTGTTCATCTCCATTCTTTAAGGCTTCAAGTTCTTTATTAACCATTTCTTGTATCCTCTCAGTCTGTGTGCCGCTCATTTTCTGAGATCTTGGACCATCTTTACTATCATTTCTGTCAGTTTTTTTTCACGTAGTTTGCCTATGTCTACTTCACATAGTTGTTTTTCTGTAGTTATATCTTGTTCCTTCGCCTGGGACATATTTTGCTGCTGTCTCATTTTCTCTGCTATCTCACTTTCCATGTTTGTAGCTTGTTTTTTTTCAGCATTGTAGTTCTTCTTAGTTCTAGTATCTGCCTCCTGGGAGGTAAAGTTGGCCTAAGGTCTTCCTGGTAGGCTTCCTGGTAGGTGGAATTGGTGCCTGTCCACTGGTGGGTGGAGTTGGGACTTGTCACTCTGGTGGGCAGGGCTGTGTCAAGGAGTGTATTTATAGGCAGCTCTTGGCTCAGGACCAAGAAACAGAGAAGAAACAGTAGCCCTCATGGTCAACAAAAGAGTCCAAAATGCAGTACTTGGATGCAGTCTCAAAAACTACAGAATGATCTCTGTTTGTTTCCAAGGCAAACTGTTATAATATCACAGTAATCCAAGTCTATGCCCCAATCAATAATGCTGAAGAAGCTGAAGTTGAACAGTTCTATGAAGACCTACAAGACCTTATGGAACTAACACCCAAAATAGATGTCATTTACATTATAGGGGACTGGAATGCAAAAGTAGGACATCAAGAGCTACCTGGAGTAACAGGCAAATTTGGCCTTTGAGTACAAAATGAAGCAGGGCAAAGGCTAATAGAGTTTTCCCAAGAAAATGCCCTGGTCATAGCAAACACCCTCTTCCAACAACACAAGAGAAGACTCTACACATGGACATCCCCAAGTGGTCAACACTGAAACCAGATTGATTATATTCTTTGCAGCCAAGGGTGGAGAGGCTCTATACAGTCAGCAAAAACAAGATCGGGAGCTGACTGTGGCTCAGATCATGAACTCCTTATTGCCAAATTCAGACTTAAATTGAAGAAAGTAGGGAAAACCACTAGACCATTCAGGTATGACCTGAATAAAATCCCTTATGATTATACAGTGGAAGTGAGAAATAGATTTAAGGGACTGGATCTGATAGATAGAGTGCCTGATGAACTATGAACATAGGTCCATGACATTGTACAGGAGACAGGGATCAAGACCATCCCCAAGAAAAAGAAATGCAAAAAACAAAATGGCTGTCTGAGGAGGCCTTACAAATAGCTGTGAATAGAGGAGAAGCTAAAGGCAAAGGAGAAAAGGAAAGATATACCCATTTGAATGCAGAGTTCCAAAGAATAGCAAGGAAAGATAAGAAAGCCTTCCTCTGGGATCAACACACAGAAATAGAGGAAGATAAGAGAATGGGAAGGACTAGAGATCTCTTCAAGAAAATTATAGATACCAAGGGAACATTTCATGCAAAGATGAGCACAATAAAGGACAGAAATGGTATGGACCTAACAGAAGCAGACTATATTAAGAAGAGGTGGCAAGAATACACAGAAGAACTATGCAAAAAAGATCTTCATGACCCAGATAACCACGATGGTGTGATCACTCACCTAGAGCCAGACATCCTGGAATGCAAAATCAAGTGGGCCTTATAAACCATCACATGAACAAAGCTAGTAGAGGTGATGGAATTCCAGTTGAGCTAATCAAAATCCTAAAAGATGATGCCCTGAAAGTGTTGCACTCAATATGCCAGCAAATCTGTAAAACTTAGCATTGGCCACAGGATTGGAAAAGATCAGTTTTCATCCCAATCCCAAAGAAAGGCAATTCCAAAGAATGTTCAAACTACTGCACATTTGCACTCATCTCACATGCTGGCAAAGTAATGCTCAAAATCCTCCAAGCCAGACTTCAACAGTATGTGAACCATGAACTTCCAGAGATTTAACCTAGATTTAGAAAGTAAGGCAGAGAAACCAGAGATCAAATTGCCAACCTCCTCTAGATCATCGAGAATGCAAGAGTTCCGAAAAACATCTATATCTGCTTTATCGACTATGCCAAAGCCTTTGACTGTGTGGATCACAACAAACTGGAAAATTCTTAAAGAGATAGGAATACCAGACCACCTGACCTGCCTCCTGAGAAATCTGTATACAGGTCAGGAAGCAACAGTTAGAACTGGATGTGGAACAACAGACTGGTTCCAAATTTGGAAAGGAGTACATTGTATATTGTCACCCTGTATATTGTATGTTGTCACCATGCTTATTGAACTTCTATGAAGAATACATCATGTGAAATGCCGGGCTGGATGAAGCACAAGCTGGAATCAGGATTACCAGAAATATCAATAACCTCAGATATGCAGATGACACCACCCTTATGGCAGAAAGCGAAGAACTTAAGAGCCTCTTGATGAAAGTGAAAGAGGAGAGTGAAAAGTTGGCTTAAAACACAATATTCAGAAAACAAAGATCATGGCATCCGGTCCCATCACTTCATGGCAAATAGATGGGGAAACAGTGGAAACGGTGGCAGACTTTATTTTTTTGTGCTCCAAAATCACTGCCAATGGTGGCTGCAGCCATGAAATTAAAAGATCCTTGCTCCTAAACCTAGACAGCATAATAAAAAAGCAGAGACATTACTTTGCCAACAAAGGTGCGAAGAACTGACTCATTGGAAAAGACCCTGATGCTGGTCAACATTGAAAACAGGAGGAATAGGGGATGACAGAGGATGAGATGGTTGGACGGCATCACCAACTTGATGGACATGAGTTTGAGTAAGCTCCGGGAGTTGGTGATGTACAGGCAAGCCTGGCGTGCTGCAGTCCATGGGGTCACAAAGAGTGACACAACTGAGGAACTGAGCTGAACTGAACTGGCTCAGGAGAACTTTATGCAGCCTGTCTGCTGATGGGTATGGCTGTTTCTCTAGCCCCCACCCAACCCCAGTCCCCCTACCTACCCCCTAACCCTGCCATTAGTTGTTTGTCCTGAGGCATCCCAGCACTGGAGCCTGCAAGCTTTTTGGTGGGGTTGGATCTCAGTGTCAAAATGTTGACCTCCAGGAGAGTTCATGTGGATGATGATTGTTCACTGGGGCGTCTGCCACTAGTGTCCTTGCCTCCACAGTGAGCCACAGCTGATCCCTGCCTCCACCGGAGCCCCTTAAAAATCCACCAGTAGGTCTGGCCTAGGCTTCTATGGAGTCACTGGTTTTTCCTGGGTCCAGTACACATGAAACCTGTGTGCACTCTCTGAGAGTGGTTTCTGTGTTTTCTCAAATCCTGTGGAGCTCCTGTACTGCAGCCCTGCTTTCATTCAAAGCCAAATGCTCTGGGGGCTCCTCCTCTTGATGGCAGACCTCCAGACTGGGGAGCCTGGTGTGGGGCTCAGAACTCTCACTCCTATGGGAAGACCTCTGTAATGTAATTATTTTCCAGTTTGTGGGTCACTCACTCAGCAGGTATGAAATCTGATTATATTGTAAAAGCTCCTCTTATACCATCTTGTTGTAGCTTCTCCATCTTTGGGTATAGAATATTATTTTTGGTAAGTTTGAATCTTTTGTTGATGATCGCTCAGCAGTTAGTTGTGGTTTTGGTGTTTTCATGAGAAGAGGTGAACTCAAGTCCTGCTGCTGCACAATCTTGTCTCTAACGCAGAGGACACTGAAATGAAAGTGTGTATATGCATGTATGCTGTAGGCTTACCCATGAGATATTCTTGAGAAAAAGGAAGTATTTGTGATGGTGGTGGTGGCAGTGGGGTGTCTTCTTGAGATCAAGTTTCACAATAATTAACAGCCACTATATTAAATCTTGGCAGAGAGTAGAAATTATTTGGGGGGAGGGAGAATTTTTTTCCTCTGAAATAAAGAAATTAATTTAATGACAAAAAAAATCAAGTTTTTGTCTTAGATATTCATTTTATATATCATAAAAGTTAAAAAGGCAGTCTTAAAATCATAAAATATTAGCAAAAAGTGTAGCAGTAGTAAAAAAATAACACCTGTACAATTTCAGATTCACTCTGTGCTTAATGGTCAGACTCTTGGTTACACAGAGAAAATCTGATGAAAATTTTAAGTGTTAAATGTGGTAAAAATCAATTTCTTGTGATATGATATCTTGGATTTGATAAAGAACCAATAAAGTTACATTTTTTGGCCCTCTTAATGTAAAGTAATAATACAAATTCATTTAATAATGCTCTGAATGATAGCATAATCAAATTATTTTGCATGTTAGAATGTTTGAATTATAACTATTTTTTTCACTTTTCATTCTGTAACTCATAAAATCATGCATTTCTGAAATTTAGATTTAGTTTAAGTTCCTTTTCAAAACCCTATTCTTGTTTCAGCCTTTGAAAAAAAGACCTCATTATATCCTCTAAGAATGCTTAATACTCTTGTCATTAGATAAAATCATTATTTGCAGACCTGATATCTTTTATTAAGTTCTTGCCTGTTTCCATTCCACTAAACAGGTGCCACTTCAAACTTAATATATGTAAAAACAGATATTATCTTTTACTAGGCTAGTTCTTCCTCCTCCTGTCATCTCTATTTCCCTTTTTTTAGTCAGTCACTCAACAAACATTTATTGAGTCAGGTACTGCTAGAAATTAGGAGTGCAAAGATAAGGTAATAAAGCATGGTCTCTGACATATGAGAAGCTTATGTCCTAGTGAAGCAAGATAGACAAACCAATGAATATAATAAAGTGGGATAAATGCTGTAATAAAGGTATGTGCATGGTACCATGCGAGCATGGAAGTGGCACGTCTAAATTATACTAGCATTGTGAATTTGAGGAAGTAAGACAAGTTCAATATAGTAGAGTGTAGCGAGGGAGGGGCACAGTGGTATAAAAGGAGGCTGGAGAGTTCAAGAGGGATCAGATCATAGAGGGCCAATTTGGCTTTTATAGCAAATGCATTTCAAAGGCACTGAAAGGCTTCAATCTGGAGTTCATATAATCGGATCTGTGTATTAGAAAGATCACAGAACTTCCTAGTGGTCCAGTGGTTAAAATCCACCTGGCAATGCAGGGGACATGGATTCAAACCTTCGTCTGGGAAGAGTCCACATGCTGCAGGGCAACTAAGTCCATGCATCACAACTAGTGAGTTATCATGCTGTAGAACCCACGCTCTGCAAGAAGAGATGCCACCCATGACGATAAGCCCATGCACCACTACTAAAGAGTAGCCCCCTCTTGCCGCAACTAGAGAAGGCCCCTGCACAGCAGTGAAGACCCAACACAACAACAACAACAAAAGAAAGGTTACTGAATGTTGAGTGGGGAAATATTGGAAAGGACAGTGGTGGGTGAAGGAAAAGTTAATGATCATTAACAGGTTATCACAGTAATTCAGAGGAAAGAGTTTAGTGGCCTGGACTCCACAATGATCTATTTTAAAGCAAACAAGTGAATAAAAAACCTTAAATAAATTTTGGTTGAAAAACATAGATACAAGTATACCTCATTTTATTGTACTTTGCTTTATTGTACTTCACAGATACTGTGTTTTTCACAAATTGAAGTTTTGTGACAATTCTGCATGGAGCTTGTATATTGGTGCCATTTTTTTCCAGAACATTTGCTTCCTTTGTGTCTCTGTGTCTCATTTTGGTAATTCTCTCAGTATTTTAATTTTTAAAATTGTTATTATATGTGTTTTGGTGATCTGTGATCTTTGATGCTACTGTTAAAATTGTTCTGGGACACCATGATGATCCCCCTATGAGACATTGAACTTAATTGATAAAGGTTCTGTGCCATCTGATTGCTCCACCAATTGGCTGTTCACCTGTCTCTCTCCCTCTCCTCAGATCTCCCTGTTTCCTGAGAGACAACATTATTGAAATAGGGTAGTGAAATAACCCTACAATGGCCTCTAATAAGTGTTTAAGTGAAAGGAAGAGTTCTAAGGAACTCTTAGAATGAAAGGAAGAGTTCTAAGTGTTCAAGTGAAAGGAAGAAACTTCCAAGTGAAAGGAAGAGTCCTAAGCGTTCAAGTGACAGGAAAAGTTGCATATCTCTCACTTTAAATCAAAAGCTAGAAATGATTAAGCTTAATGAGGAGCACTTGTTGAAGCCAAAATAGGGTGTGAACTTGGCCTCTTGCACCAAACAGGTAAACAAGTTATGAATGCAAAGGAAAAGTTCTTGAAGGAAACTAAAAGTGGTACTTCAGTGAACACTTGAATGATTAGAAAGTGAAACAGCCTTATTGTTGATACGGTGAAAGTTTTAGTGGTTTGGATAGAAGATCAAGCCAGCCACAACATTCCCTTAAGCCAAAACCTAATTCAGAGCAAATCCCTAATTCTCTCCAATTCTACAAAGGCTGAGAAGGATGAGGAAGCTACAAAAGAAAACTTTGACGTTAACAGAGTATGGTTTAAGGAAAGAAGCAATCTCCATATCTTAAAAGTGCAAGGTGAAATAGCAAATGCTAATGTACAAACTGTAGCAAGTTATCCAGAAGATCTAACTAAGGTATTTAATGAATGTGACTACACTAAACAATAGATTTTCAATGTAGAAGAAACAGCCTTATATTGGAAGAAAATTCCATCTAGGATTTTTGTAGCTGGAGAAGTCAATGTCTGGCTTCAAAGCTTCAGAAGACTTTATCAGGGTCCAGTGCAGCTGGTGACTTAAAGTTGAAGTATTGTTCATTTTCCATACCAGAAATCCTACGCAGCTTCAGAATTATGCTCAACTTACTCTGCAGGAAAGACTAGAGATCTCTTCAAGAAAATTAGAGATACCAAGGAAACATTTCATGCAAAGATGGGCACAATACAGAGCAGAAACGATATGGACTTAACAGAAGATATTAAGAGGTGGCAAGAATACAAAGAAGAACTATACAAAAAAGATCTTAATGACCCAGATAACCATGATGGTGTGATCACTCACCTAGAGCCAGACATCCTGGAATGCAAAGTCAAGTGGGCCTAAAGAAAATAGAAAAAGCAACAGAATTCCAGAAAAACATCTACTTCTGCTTCATTGAATATGCTAAAACCTTTGACTATGTGGGTCACAACAAACTGGAAAATTCTTTAAGAAATAGGAATACCAGACCACCTTACCTGCCTCCTGAGAAATCTGTATGCAGGTCAAGAAGCAATAGTTAGAACTAGACTTCGGGTAACGGACTGGTTCCAGATTGGGAAAGGAGTACATCAAGGCTATATTTTGTCACCCTGCTTATTTAACTTCTGTGCAGAGTACATCATGTGAAATGCCAGGCTGCATGAAGCACAAGCTGGAATCAAGACTGCCAGAGAAATATCAGTAGCTTCACATATGCAGATGACACCACCCTTATTGCAGAAAGCAAAGAAAAACTAAAGAGCCTCTTGATGAAAGTGAAAGAGGAGAGTGAAAAAGTTGGCTTAAAACTCAACGTTCAGAAAACTAAGATCACAGAATCCTGACCTACCTCTTCATGGCAGATAGATGGGGAAATAATGGAAACAGTGACAGACTTTATTTTGGGGGCTCCAAAATCAATGCAGATGGTAACTACAGCCATGAAATTAAAAGACACTTGCTCCTTGGAAGAAAACTATGACCAACATAGACAGCATAATAAAAAGCAGAGACATTACTTGACTGACAAATGTCCATTTAGTCAAAGCTATGGTTTTTCCAGTTGTCATGTACAGATAGATGTAAGAGTTGGACCATAAAGAAAGCTAAGCGCTGAAGAATTGATGCTTTTGAACTGTGGTGTTGGAGAAGACTCTTGAGAGTCCCTTGGACTACAGGGAGATCCAGCCAGTCCATCCTAAAGGAAATCTGTCCAAAATATTCATTGGAAGGACTGATGCTGAAGCTGAAGCTCCAATACTTTGGTCACCTCATGTGAGGAACTGACTCATTGGAAAAGATGCTGGGAAAGATTGAAGGCAGTAGGAGAAGGGGATGGTAAAGGATGAGATGGTTGGATGGAATCACCAACTCGATGGACATGAGTTTGTACAAGCTCTGGGAGTTGGTGATGGATAGGGAAACCTGGCGTGCTTCAGTCCATGGTGTCACAGAGTCAGACAGGACTGAGCGACTGAACCTAACTGATTCTTCCTGTACTCTAGAAATGGAACAGCAAATCCTGGGTTTGTTTTGCACATCTGTTTACAACATGGTTTACTGAATATTTTAAGCTGTTTTAAGCTGACTGTGTTTTTCCCTACTGCTCAGGGAAAAAAAAGAAATTCAAAATATTGCTTCTCAGACAATGCACCTGGCCACCTAAGAGCTGTGATGGAGACATACAATGGTGTTAATATTGTTTTCCTGCCTGCTGATACAACATCCAAGTTGATGTGGAGTAAATTCAACTTTCAAGTCTTACTGTTTAAGAAATAAATTTCATAAGGCTCTAGCTGCCAAAGATAGTGATTCCTCTGATGGATCTGAGGAAAACAAACTGAAAACCTTCTGGAATGGATTCATCAGTCTAGATGTCATTAAGAATATTTGATTTCATGGGAAGAGGTCAAAATATCAACAGTGAAAAGAATTTGGAAAAAGTTGAATCCAACCCTCATGGATGACTCTCAGGGATTCAGGACTTCAGTAGGGGAAGTAACTACAGATACAGTGGAAATGCAAGAAAGCTTGAATTATAAGCAGAGCACAGAAAGATATGACTAAATTACTGCAGTTTCATGATGAAACTATAATGGTTGAGGAATTGCTTCTGTGAATGGGCAAAGAGTGATATTTTTGAGGTGGAATCTAGTTCTGGTGAAGATGCTAGCAGACTGTTGAAATTATAACAAAGGATTTAGAATATCACACAAATTTAATTGATAAAGCAGGAGCAAGATTTGAGAGGATTAGCTCCAATTTTGAAAGTTCTACTGTGGGTAAAATGGTGTCAAACAGTATTGCATGCTATGGAGAAATTGTGAAAGGAGGTGTCAGTCAGTAGAGCAAACTTCATTGTTATTTTATTTTAGGAAATTGCCATATCCATTAAATCCTTCACCAACCACCTCCCTAATCAGTTAGCAGCCATCATCATCAAGGCAAGACCCTCTAAAGCGTCAAATAATGAGCAATTTTTAGCAATATTTTTTACTTTACAATTTACAGATTTTTATTATACTTAAAAATGTATCAAATTTTAAATTATGATTGTAAATGGATGCTGTGAGAAAGATGTATGCTTACCTCATTCGTTATTATGATGCTCCTTAGCCCATTTAATTATTTTTTGTGTTATTATGTCTTATACTCTGGCCCCTGTTTCCTAAACCAGGAAGGATCAAATTGCAGAACAAAGTTTATTTCCTGCTCACAGCCCAAGAATCAGATTTCTTTTGGCGAGTGGCATATGATACATGGAAACTGGGCCCCAAATGGATCTGTAGATTGTCTCTGATATTAGATTAAATCCATGAGAGTGGGAATACAGGGAGATTTCAGATAAAGATTTCAGCAGTCGTTTGTAGAGAGAGCTGTATGAACAAGTTATTAAGTTTAGAGAACCTTTATGTTTCATTTTTATTTCAAAACTGGTGCTCAAAAGTCCACAGATCTCTTTTATGAACTGGATGTAATAATTTAAGAGGTCTTGAAAATCAAAACAGATTGTTTTTTCTGTAGAGATTTCCAATCTGAAACCCAGTTTTGGAAGTAATGAGCAGCTTTATATGTGAGTTGTTATTATAGGCAGCTGAGCTCAGCTCTTCTGGGCCTTCGTTACAGAGTCTGTGAGGCATAGAAACAGAAATACTCTCTCTGCTAAGAGGTCTGGATTGTATCTGTAGCATGATTTCTATAAGAAACCATGCCAGTAAACTTTAGTTCCTAGGGCTCAGGCTTCCCACAGGGTTAGCATGTGTCAGCCTGTAATTTTATTTGATTTCCTGCTCCATGGTTTCCCTTGTTGTTGCCATCACTGATAAATAAATGTATGTTGTATAATTCTTAAAGTGATTTATAAATACATGCTATTCTAAGGTCAAAAGAAAGCCTGGAACTCTTAGGCTAAAACACTTACCTACTAAAGAGTTATGCACAGTGTATTCTTTGGGATATATTCTCTGATCCTTTTGAGATCCTTGATTCTAAAGTTTTGTGTTCTATCCGTATATGATAGGGCTTCCCTGGTATCTCAAATGGTAACGAATCCGCCTGCAATGTGGGAGACCTGAGTTCGATCCCTGGGTTGGGAAGATTCCCTTGGCATGACAAGGGCATGGCAACCCACTCCAGTATACTTGCCTGGAGAATCCCCATGGATAGAGGAGTCTGGTGGGCTGCAGTCCATGGGGTCACTAAGAGTCAGACGTGACTGAGCTACTAAGCACAGCACAGCATGTATATATGGTAAATTGGATAGGTGGTAAATAGCTTAGGTCAGATATTTCTAGAAATAAATTGACTTCTCTACTAAGTTTTAAACTGGATTCACCAACTTAAATTTGAAAGTTGTATATCAAGCCATTCTCTAAGACCAGAAGTGCATGTGGTACAAAGTTCTTTTGTCTTAAAAGCGCCCCAATTTAAATGATTAGAGAGTATTAAAAATAAAGTATGTTGTCAGCCAAACAATTGTTTGTTTGACATTGTCTGCATGTTAGGGAGAGTGGTATTAAATATTACTGGGTTCACTTTTAGTCAAACTGTAAATGTAAAGCATGATAAAAGTAAGTTCATTTGGGATCAAAATAAACTACCAAGTCAGAAGAGAGTTCTCAGCTTGTTTGTATGCCAGAAACTTATATATTTAATGGTATTGTGATTTCTATTGGAAAACTAGTTCATTGGTTGGAAAAGAGGTTGAAATGAGACTAAGCTCAGAGGATGCCACTTTTAAGAGCTAGAGACAATATTTTCTTTCCAAACAAGAAAAAAAAGTCTAGTCTTTTGATATGACTCATAGGAATAACTTTTTTTAGAACACACAAGTTTTGGTTTTCTTCCAGTTTATAGCATTTGGAGAAATGTTGATTTGTCAGTCATGTAGATGTGCAAGGAAGAAATTTGGTAGCATGGAAGAATGCTATAAGTTTATGGCTGGCTGCTTAAAAATACGTTGACAGAGAGTTAATGTAGAAACTGCCTTCAGATTATTTGTGCTATTACGGTATTTTTGTTTCTCCATTTTGTTAAAGTTTAACTTCCTGGGAGTGTATTAGATAGATATCAGCTTTGTTTGTTAAGGTTTACCAAAAAAGGAAGGTCAGGTTTTGTTTCTATTCATCCGCAAACTTTACCTGTTAAGGACAGATTGTGAATGTTAGATTTTTCAGGCTACATGTGGTTTCTGTTGTGTATTCTCTTTTGTTTTTTTATAACCCTTTAAAAATGTGGAAGTCATACTTAGCTCTTGGGCTATAAAAACAGGCCTCAGGCCAGATTTGGCCTGTGGGCCATAATTTACTGACTCTCTAGACTAGAGATCAAAGTGCAGACCCCAATCTTAGAGCATGTAAATTCTGTGATGCCTGGGTTTGTTTCTTTTTATTTTGTTTTCATGTTTATTTTGGTCATTCAAGAAAGACTGAACTGTAGCCAAATCTTAGCCTGAGGAAACTCTTCCCAGTAATGAAGAAAAAAAGATTTGTGCACATAGAAGTATAATAATGTAAAATTTAAGAAACAGTACAGCCATAGAAAATTTAAGATAGCAAGTGAAAACACAAAAACATGTTCAATATCGCTAGTCAATCATGAGATATGAATTAAAACCAGAATGAGATGCTACTACATACCTATTAGCATGGCCAAAATAAGAAATACTGATAATATCAAATACTGGCAAGGATGTGGAGAGATTGGGTCTCTCCTGCATTGCTGTTGGGTGTGTAAAATAATATAGCCACTCCTGAATTCAGTCTGTCATTTTGTTAAAAAAAAAAAACTAAGTGTGAAACTACCATATGATCCATATGACATTCCTGGGCATTTACTTTGGAGAAATGAAGCTTAGTATTTCACATAAAAACCTGTACATAGGTATTCATAGCTTTATTTCCAATAGGCCAGAACTGGAAATGACTAAAATATACTTCTACCAGTAAATTGTCACACACACTGTGTGATATGTCCATACATTGGAGTACTGTTCAATAATGAAAAAGAACGATCTATTAATACAACTTTGCTAGAACCTAAAGGCATTATGCTGAGTGAAAATAGCCAGACTAAAATTGAATTTCTAGAAATGAAAGCTGCTTTATCTGAGATGAGAAATACAGTTGGTGGAATTAGACACAGAATAATATTTCTTGGGCAAAACTGATTAATTGTATACTTGCTCAAAGCCTAGTCTACTGTTGACTTTGTCATTATCCATGATAATTGAGAGAAAATACAATGATGGGCAGCATTAAACTAGCTCAAAAATACTTTCTTGTAGAAATTTGTTAAGATGTCCTGGGTTGCACTTTTGTCAAAGGAAGACTGTATGTAAACAGTTTAAGAATGTTGACAACATTAAAATATTTGGCATGTGCTTGTGTTTGGTATTAGAGCTTTTGTTTGTGAAATACATAAAATAATAAGATTTCAAAGTAGTTATTTTCATGCTTTTTCTTAAGTGTATAATTTATTTTCTTAGCCAGCTGGTAAGCTTTTTGAGGATATTAGCATGTCTATACATTGTTTAAACCTCCCTAAGATATTTAACATGGTGCTTCCCACTTTGGGTGGTCATTAGTGTTTATAATATAAAAGAGGGAATCCTCCAACTGTGATGCAATGAAATTTAATCGGTTCCCAATAAGACAGCACCAGAATTATCCCTCTGAACCCAATGTAAATAAACTCAGTTACAGGGCTTGGAGTGGGGAGTGCTGGGGTAGGTGGCAGGAAGAAGCTCACCTTAGTCAAGATGCTTAAGCCCATTTTTAAACAAGAGACAGAAATTTTGCCAGTTACCTTACAGCCCTATCCTTGTCCATGGCTAATGCTGATTAGATCAGGTTCATTTTGGGTTAAATAATGTGTTCAGTTCAGTTCAGTCACTCAGTCGTGACCGACTCTTTGAGACCCCATAAATTGCAGCACACCAGGCCTCCCGGTCCATCACCATCTCCCGGAGTTCACCCAAATTCATGTCCATCGAATCGGTGATGCCATCCAGCCATCTCATCCTCTCTCATCCCCTTCTCCTCCTGCCCCCAATCCCTCCCAGCATCAGAGTCTTTTCCAATGAGTCAACTCTTCACATGAGGTGGCCAAAGTACTGGAGTTTCAGCTTTAGCATCAGTCCTTCCAAAGAACACCCAAGACTGACCTCCTTTAGAATGGACTGGTTGGATCTCCTTGCAGTCCAAGGTACTCTCAAGAGTCTTCTCCACCACCACAGTTCAAAAGCATCAATTCTTTGGCACTCAGCCTTCTTCACAATCCAACTCTCACATCCATACATGACCACTAGAAAAACCATAGCCTTGACTAGACAGACCTTTGTTGGCAAAGTAATGTCTCTGCTTTTGAATATGCTATTTAGGTTGGTCATAACTTTCCTTCCAAGGAGCAAGCTTCTTTTAATTTCATGTCTGCAATCACCAAGTGTAACACCTCTCAATTAGGTATTTAGAAATCAATCAATCATATAAATGTCCAACTTGAATATTTATATACTTGGGTAAATTTGAACATGGCAGATTTTGAGAGCAAATGCATAAGTTTAAAAACATCCTGAGAATAAACTTTTTTCCCCAATTAATGGAAGCCAAGCCACATGGGGATAGAATAGTCATTTCCCATTTCTTGGTCAAAAAATATTGCCTGATTTTCATTGGCAAAGGGAATTAAAAAAGGAACAAGGTTTCTGCAACCCCAAGTTTCAGTCCTTGTTACAAGATTTTTGTAGGAAGGAATTTATAAACTTTACAAATTAGAATTAGAGTCTCCATAGATTCAACCCAAAGTTCAGAGCTTTTAGTAAACTTATTGGCAAGAGAAAGCTCTTTTCCAGCAAGCTAAATGGAACTTTATAAACTGCCTTGCTTGTGAGTATTTTTCATAAGCTAAAATCACTTGTGTGTTCAGTTTATTAATAGTAATAGCACTGCATGGTCTCTATTGCTGCAGAAGGAAATAGGTAGATTTGGCTTCTCTTTCCATAAGCAAGCAACTCATGATTGGGGAGGTAAAAGTTCTTACTTTTTAAAAAATTTTACCTCCCCAATCATGAGTTGCTTGCTTATGGAAGGGAGAAGGGGATGACAGACAATGAGACGGTTTGATGGCATCACTGACTCAATGGCCATGAGTTTGAGCAATCTCTGGGAGATGGTAAAGAACAGGGAAAATGGGCTTGCTGCAGTCCATGGGGTCACAAAGAGTCAGACATGACTGAGCGACTGAACAACAAAAGATCTTAGGTATTTGGGAAACCCTTATTAATTTTGACACTTTACTATTGTTGTTAAAATGTGTAAAAAAATAATAGTTCTAATTATTCGTGGTTGTTTTAACAATTGGTATTCAGAATTACCAAAGAATTGATGCTTTTGTACTGTGGTGTTGGAGAAGACTCTTGAATGTCCCTTGGACTGCAAGGAGATCAAATCAGTCAACCCTAAAGGAAATCAGTCCTGAATATTCATTGGAAGGACTGATGTTGAAGCTGAAGCTTTAATACTTTGGCCACCTGATGTGAAGAACTGACTCACTGGAAAATACCGTGATGCTGGGCAAGATTGAAGGCAGGAGGAGAAGGGGATGACAGAGGTTGAGATGATTGGATGGCATCACTGACTCAAGGACATGAGTTTGAGCAACCTCCGGGAGATGGTGATGGATAGGGAAGCCTGGCGTGCTGCAGTCCACAGGGTTACAAAGAGTCGGACATGACTGAGCAACTGAACTGAACTGATTCAGAATTATCAGTTCTTTCCTCTATGTTTGTTTTAATTACTAGAAAAAGAAATTCTATACTATAGAAAAACTGTTGGTTATAGATACCGTGAAATAATGATCTGTTAAATGCAGTACAGGCACACAAAGATGAAGGGATTAAAATTGACAAAATTGTGAATCCTTTAATGATGAAGATTAGAGGAAAAAGAGAAGCCTCTAACACAAAGATTCACCAGTTGAATGAGAAAGATTTTAAGCAATTTCATGAGAAGTTGGGATATGATGATACTGGAAATACAGCAAAAGAAATGGAAGGAAAAATCTCCAGAGGAAGTCACTGAATACTCAACTATCTTTTGTGAAAGATGCAGTAAAGAAATAGACAAGATTATGGCTCAAATCAAAGGGGAGAGGCAAGAATTCAGAGAGTTTGTATCAAAGATACAAAGTCTTGACACAAAGACTGAATGGTACAAAGTACCTTTTCAGCAGGTGGGAACATCATATATACTAAGGAAGGAGAAAACTATAGTAGAGAAGAGAGTTTGTTTCCTTGATTTGTGTGCTTGGATTCAACAAAGAAAATGTATATGATGAATTCAGACAGCGTATTCACTATATTCCTCAGTTCAGATTTGACTGGTTTCTTAAGTCCAGAATTGCAGTGGAACTCCAGAGGTATAACACCTTAACTACCTTGATTGAAAGAAAAAAGAGAACTAGAAGACTAGAGACGGAGAAGGCAATGGCACCCTACTCCAGTACTCTTGCCTGGAAAATCCCATGGACGGAGGCTGCAGTCCATGGGGTTGCTAAAGAATTAGACATGACTGAGCGACTTTACTTTCACTTTTCACTTTCATGCATCGGAGGAGATGGCAACCCACTCCAGTGTTCTTGCCTGGAGAATCCCAGGTACAGGGGAGCCTGGTGGGCTGCCGTCTATGGGGTTGCACAGAGTCGGACACGACTGAAGTGACTTAGCAGCAGCAGCAGACTAGAGATGGCAAAAAAAAAAATAACAGGTGAGCACAATGATTGCCATAGCCCATTAGCTTGAGAGTTTCCAGGCTGTTCGGCAGGGAGAGGGGTAACACAGGTAGAGGGCTGTTAGAGTTAACAAGAGAAAGTTCCAGAGTGAGCCGGGTTATACAGGGTGCCCATGACTATTTAGCAAAGTATGGATCAGCATGTGTGTAAGGAAACCACCTGAGACATGCTACAATGTGAACAAACCTTAAAATAATTATGCTGAAAGAACCTAGATATTTTTTAAAAGACTACATACAGTACATATTGTATGAGTCTATTTATTAAAATCTTAGCAAATGCAATGAATTCATAGTGACACAAAGTAGATTAGTAATTGTTGAGAAATTGGAAGAGGTGCAGATAGGACAGGCATGGCAGAGCAGGAGGGAAATGTTACAAAGGGACACAAGGAAACTTTTGGGAGTGATGGATATGTTCATTTTTTTTTTAATCGAAGGATAATTGCTTTACAGAATTTTGTTGTTTTCCGTCAAACCTCTTGAGGATGGCTTTTCAGACTTTTCATATGTAAAAGCTTATTACATTACGTACTTTAAATACATGCATTATTTAGTCAGTTATACTTAAATAAAGCTTTTTTTAAAACTTGCATACAAAAATGAATAAATAAAAAACACAGTAGTTTCCACGTTGTTTTGAGGAAAAGAAAGGAGAGAACAAGCCCAGGTAACTAACCTCTTTGCAACTCTTCCAGTTCAGGCTATCTTTACTAAGATTTTTGCTGTTTGAAATGCTTTTTAGTTTTAGAGATGTATTGTTAGGATATATGTAGTCAGTATTGCTCTTGTCAGTCAGGATATAACTTTATGCAATTTTGTGTTTCAGGATTCCTGAATCAAACAAGCGAACATGAAAAATGGATTAAGGCTGATGCCCCAAAAGGAACTATACGTTTTAGAAGCCAAAGCTGGTTTCAGTCTCTGAAGCTGCAGGACTGAATGACTTGAATTATATTTCTAATTTTTAACAATGACTAGTAGATCTATGACTACAAAAAAGCAAATACCAGTGTTCATACAAATGTTGAAAACAACAAACTGGAATGTCTTGGAGAAATCTTTTCAAAATTTGTACTTTGCTGTTAGTTTTCTTTTGTAACAAATTACCACAAACTTATTGACTTTAAAAAATACCTGTTTGTCCTGGGAACTCCTGGATGCTGCCACTACCTAGCACTAGCCCCAAGGCCTCTACAGTCAACCACCTCATTACCTGGTTCCATCAACCAATGGCCAGCAGCCTCTGCACAAGGAAGCACCTGGCAACCAAACTGATCAGGGGCCAACCAAGCCTACCAGGCAACCTACACAGTGAGTCTGCCAAAACAGAAAGACCCATGCCCTCTTAGGGGGAACTCCTAAGGCATATAGCTTTTGATGAGAGGAGAGTGCACTGCTGGAACACAGAAGATCATTTCTTCATGACTGGAAAACTTAACCAACATGTCAGATACATAAAAAACAAAAACAGCTAGTTAGGCAAAATGAGGCAACAGAGGACCATGTTCCAAACAAAGGATTGAGATAAAAACTGCAGAAGAAGAACTAAGTGAAGTGGGAGATATGAAATCTAACCAAGAAAGAGTTTTAGGATATCATCATAAAAATAGCCAAAGAACTTAGGAAAGGAATGGCTGCAAAGACTGATAAGTTAGAAGTTTTTAACAAAGAAAAAAAGAACAACCAAACAGATGAAGAATATAATAACTGAAATGAAAAATACAGTAAAATCAATCAGTAGTAGACTAATACAGAGGAATGGATCTGAAGCTGGAAAACAGAGTAGTGGAAATCAGTTATGCTGAAGAGAAAACAATGAATAGAAATGACATTTCAAGAGACTTCTGAGACAACGTCAAGCTCATTTTTATTTGCATTTTAGGATCCCCACAGAACAGAGAGAAAGAGGCTAAGAACATAATTGAAGACATAATAGCTGAAAACTTTCCTATCTTGGAAAAAACAAACAAAACCCAAAATTAGTCAAAGGGAAGAAATCATAAAAATCAGAGCAGAAATAAATGAAGTAGTCTCTTAAAAAATACAATAGAAAAGATCAGTGAAGCTAAGAGCTTGTTCTTTGAAAAGATAATCTGAATTGATAAACCATTAGCCAGACTGAGAAAAGAAAGATCCAAATCAATAAAGTCAGAAATGAAAAAGGAGAAGTTACAACTGATGCTACTGGAATAAAAGGACCATAAGAGACTACTGTAAACAACTATATGTCAAAAAAGGGGACAACATTGAAGAAATAGGCAGATCCTAAAAATGTATGCTAAAAGGAATCAATAGTAGACTCCCAAGACTGAGTCAGAAGTAGAAAATATGAACAAATCAATTATGAGTAATGAAATTGAATTAGTGACAAAAACCAAACAAACAAAAAGTCCATGACCAGATGGCTTCACAGATGAATCCTACCAAACATTTAGAGACTAGTTAGCATTTATGCTTCTTAAACTATTCCAAAAAATTGCAGAGGAAAGAACACTGCTGAACTCATTCCACATGGCCAGAATCACCATAAGATCAAAACTAACAAAGATAATTATACACATATACAAATTATAGGCCATTATAACTGATGAATATTGATGTGAAAATCCTCAACAAAATATTGTCAAATCAAATCCAACAATACAGCAAAAGGATCATACATGGTGATCAAGTGGGATTTATCTCAGGGATGCAAGAATTTCTCAGTATACACAAATCAGTCAATGTGATACACCATATTGACAAACTGAATAATAAAAACCACATGATCATCTCCATAGGTGGAGGAAAAGGTTTTGACAAAGTTCAGCATTCATTTATGTTTTAAAAACGCTCTAGAAAATGGGCCTAGAGGGTACATACCTCAGCATAATAAAGACCATATATGACAAATTAGTGCAAACATCATACTTAGTGGTTAAAAGCTGAAAGCATTTACTCTAAGATCAGGAACGAGACAAGGATGCCCACTCTTGCCAGTTTTACTCAGTATAGTTTTGCAATTTCTTGCCACAGCAGTCAGACAAAAAAAAAAAAAAGGAATAAATGGAATCCAGATTGGAAAGGAAGAAGTAAAACAGTCACTGTTTGCAGATGATATACTGTACACAGAAAGTCCTGAAGATGATACTGACAAAACTACTAGAGCTTATCACTAAATTTGTAAAGTTGCAGGATACAAAATTAATATAGAGAAATCTGTTATTTGCACACTATCAGGGAAATTAAGAAAACAATCCCATTTACCATCTCATCAAATATAATAAAATACTTAAGAATAAACTTACTGTTATGCTCCGAGCCTGTATCTCCGAACCGACCGAGAGAGCAAGTCCGCCACAGTAGTGCAAAAGCAAGAAGGGAGTTTGTTTATTCCTAGCGCGCTAGGGCCCAAGTCTCATCCCACACAAGGAAATCCGACAAGAGCCCCGAACAAAGGAGTATGGCGGCTTATATGCAGGCAGTTCTTTGTCTCAGTTACAGGAGTAGCTGGCGTTACATGATTGGCCAGGCAGGATGAGCGCATATCCTGTCATTTTCTGGTAAACATGACTCAGGTCCTAGAGCCCGTCGTTTGGTCCCTAACACTTACCTAAAGAGGTAAAATGTTTGTATTTGGAAAACTATAAGACACTGGATGAAAGAAATGGAAGGTAATTCAAACAGGTGGAAAGATATGCCATGTTCATTGATGGGAAAATTTAATTTTATAAAATGACCATACTAACCAGAGCAGGCTACAGATTCAGTGCAATCTCTATCAAAATACCAAGGGCATTTTTTCAGACGATTAAGTATTTCTAAAATTTGTATGGTAACACAGAAGACCCTAAATAACTAAATGATCTTCAGAAAGAAGAAGGAAGCTGGAAGAATCACATGCTCTGACTTCAGGCTGTACTAAAAAGCTAGAGTAATCAAAACAGCATGGAATTGGCACAAAAACAAGGGTGCAGATCAGTGGAACAGAACAGAGAACCAAGAAATAAACCCACACACTTATGGTCAATTAATCTGTGACAAAGTAGGCAAGAATATATAATAGGAAAAAAAAACCAAACAGTCTTTTCAATAAGTGGTCCTGGGAAAACTGGTCAGGTACATGTAAAAGAATAAAATTAGAATATTCTCTTAATACCACATGCAAACACAAATTAAGGATGAGTTAAAGAATTAAATGTAATACCAGAAACAAAAGGTCAAAAAGCATAGGTGGAACACTCTTTGACATAAATTGTAGCAATATTTTGGATGAGCTCTCCTAAAGCAAAGAAAGTGGAAACAAAAATAAATGGGACCTGATTAAATTTAAAAGCTTTTGCACAGCATAGGAAATCATCAACAAAATAAAAAGACAGCCTACTGAATGGGAGAAAATATTTGCAAATTATACAGCCAATAGAGGCTTATATCCAAAATATATGAACAGCTCTTACAACTCAATGTAAAAAAAAAAAAAAGTTTAAAAAATGGGCAGAAGATCCAAATAGACATTTTTTTCCCAAACAAGTCATACCAATGGCCATCATCACTTGAAAAGATGCTCAACATCATCATAATCAGAGAAATTCAAATTAAAAGCATAATGAGATATCACATTTGTCAAAATAGCTCTCATCATAAAATACCACAAATAAAAAATATTGGCAAGGATGTGGTGGAAGGGGAACCTTCTTATACTTAGTGGGAATGTAAATTGGTGCAGCCACAATGGAGAACAGTATGGAGGTTTTGCAAAAAAAAAAAAAAAAAAAACCTAGGACTAAATAAGACCCAGCAATTCTACTCCTGGTTATTTATCTGAAAAAAAAAAACCCAGTAATTTGAAAAAGATACTTGTACCCTAATATTAATAGCATTTACAATTGCTAAGATATGGAAGCAACCTAAGTGTCCACTAACAGGTGAATGAATAAAAAAGATGTGGGATATATAAATACAATAAGGGACTTACCTATTGATCCAGTGGCTAAGACTCCACACTCCAGGGAGCCAGATCCCATATGCTACAACTAAGAGTTTGCATGCTGCAATGAAGATTGAAGATCCCAGATGCCACAACTAAGAGCCAGTTCAGTTCAGTTCAGTCGCTCAGTCATGTCCGACTCTTTGCGACCCCATGTGTTGCAGCATGCCAGGCCTCCCTGTCCATCACCATCTCCCGGAGTTCACTTATACTCAATGTCCGTCGAGTCCGTGATGCCATCCAGCCATCTCATCTTCGGTCGTCCCCTTCTCCTCCTGCCCCCAATCCCTCCCAGCATCAGAGTCTTTTCCAGTGAGTCAGCTCTTCGCATGAGGTGGCCAAAGTACTGGAGCTTCAGCTTTAGCATCATTCCTTCCAAAGAAATCCCAGGGTTGATCTCCTTCAGAATGGACTGGTTGGATCTCCTTGCAGTCCAAGGGACTCTGAAGAGTCTTCTCCAACACCACATTTCAAAAGCATCAATTCTTCGGCGCTCAGCCTTCTTCACAGTCCAACTCTCACATCACAGTCAGATAAATAAACAGATATTTAAATACAATGGACTACTACTCAGCCATGAAAAAGAATGAAAATTTCCGCAACATAGATGGACCTGGAGGGTACTATGCTAAGTGAAAGCAGTCAGAGAAATATGCATGCTATATAATATCACTTATATGTGGGATCTGAAAAATATAGTTACTGAATGTAATTTTTAAAAAAGAAACATACAGATACAGAGAACATGCGAGTGGTTACCAGTAGGAAGAGGAAAGTGGGGAGGAACAGGATATGGGTAGGGGATTAAGAGGTACAAACTGCTATATATAAAATAAGCCGCAAGGCTATATAGTATAACATGGGATATAGCCAATATTTTATAATAACTAAAATGGAATATAACCTTTAAAAATTGTCAGTCACTATGTTGAATACTTTAAACTTACATAATATTGTATATCAAGCATACCTCATTAAAATTTTTTTTAATATGAATTATTAAGCTAAAAAAACCCCTGTTCATCAGCTCACTGTTCTGTAGATCAGGAGTTCAGTGTGGTAAGAGTCTCTGCTCATGGTATTGCAAGGCTGGACTTAAGGTGTTGGCCAGACTGAATTCTCATCTGGATGATCTGAGAAATAGTCTACTTCCAAGCTCCTTCATATTATTGGCAAACTCCAATTCATCATGACTGTGTGACTGAGATCTATGTTTCCATTCTGTCAGTTGGCAATCACTAAGCTGCTAGAGACCACCTGCATCCCTTCTCATGTGGCCCTCTCCATTTTCAAGCCAGCAATAATGCAATTAGTCCGTCTCATATTTTGAATATCTGAGTTTTTTTTTCTGCAATCAGCTTGAGATAACTGCTTTTAAAGAGCTCAGAGGATTAGGTAAGGCCTCCTCAGGATAATCTTTGTTTTGTCATCTAATGTAATCATAAAATGATATTTCATCATATTCACAGTTTCCACTTAAGAAATTATACAAAAATAGTAGGTAATAGAGGGCAGTTATTTTGAAATTCTTTGTACCAGGGCTCTTGTATAAAATGTTTTCTACTTGGCACTTACTATGACAATAATATAAATTTAAGCTATGGCTACATCACAAATACATACACAAATAAAGTACCTCACAAATGTGATGCAGTTGCTACTGATTCTTTTTTTTTTAACGTAATTTAAGGCATAATGCATTCTGGTGGGGGGGTAGCATTCAGCTACTTTATAGCCTGTTGTATGAAGATAGATTTTCACTTTTACGGTGACTTACTATCTAAGTTATTTTATGAATTTTCTTTCTGTCAAACATTGTTTACCCCTGGAAGATTTAAATTATACAATACTGAATAGATGTTATCTATTGGATTGTATTTCTTTGCTCTTAAATTCTGATTTTCTAATAAACCTTTCCAAATATGACCTGTAATAGTCTTTTTGTTAATATTTAATTTGTTTGGAGTTCTGTTTTTAACTTTTTATTTCTGAAGCAAAAAGTCAGCTTTGTCAGGTGTCTCACAGTCTCTTTTTAGTTCGTACTTCATAAAATTATAATTTGTATGGGTTTGGACAACACTCATGTTAGTATGTTTGATGTGGTTGTGGTGTGTGTGTATTAAATTATTAAGTAGAGGGCACTGGGAGGCAATAAGGCAATTTTTATCATCTTTCCCACCTGTAATTATATAAACATTTTTATGACTAAAAATAAAGTTTATGAACTTGGTCAACAATAGCCAGAAAGCTGAGCATAAATAGCAGTCAACTGTATTTACAATTATTAAAGGAATGGTACATATTTGGATGACAGATTCAAGTCCAAACTGAAAGGTAAAGTCACATATTTTACTGTCTTGAACACGGACCTATATATTTCAAATGCTTAAGATCTGAAGACCTAAGTATCAATAATATTATGGATACCTTGAGTAATTTGCACCCAGAACTTAACAATTTCACCACTTATTCACTCCACTTCTTAGTCCCCTTTATAGCCAACCTTTTCTAACACCTACCCTTTTTCTTTCATTTCTGCTACTATAAAATTTGTCTCCCCATAAAGAACAAATGTATCTCTTGTTTTTGTTTAAGACAGGATCTTAATCAAAGAATTTTGGAGTGAGCTTAGACAGTTAAATACCTTGCCTGGTTTCTAGAGAAACATAGTAGGTGTGTTTCTCCTTACTGTTGTTTTACCCAGGCAGGCATTATTCCTTTAGAAAGCAGTTGCATCTTGCATAACTTTCCAGTTATGTGCTCGAAATACTTAGGGGTCAGAAGCCAATTTCTGTGCAGCTGCCAGAATCTCCAAATTTAATTAAAAATCACCCTCTGGAACAGTCATCTTATGTCTCGGGTTCGGTGTTAAAATTTCCTACTCAGTTGATTCCGCAGCAGTCCACTTCCAGGAACCATTTCACAGCTAAGTGATACTGCTTATTTCAAAAACTTTCAAAACCAACCTAAAAAAGGGGAGGATTACTGAAAGCATTTAGCTAATTTTAGTTCAGTTCAGTTCAGGTCAGTTGCTCAGTCATGTCCAACTCTTTGCGACCCCATGGACTGCAGCACACCAGGCTTCCCTGTCCATCACCAACTCCTGGAGCCTACTCAAACTCATGTTCATCACATCGGTAATGCCATCCAACCATCTCACCCTCAGTTGTCCCCTTCTCCTCCCACCTTAAATCTTTCCCAGCATCAGGGTCTTTTCCAATGAGGCAGTTCTTCACATCACCTGGCCCAAGTATTGGAGTTTCAGGTTCAGCTTCAGTCCTTCCAATGAATATTCAGTACTGATTTCCTTTACAATTGACTTGTTGGATCTCCTTGCTATCTAAGGGACTCTCAAGAGTATTCTCCAACACCACAGTTCAAAAGCATCAATTCTTCCGTGCTCAGCTTTCTTTATAGTCCAGTCTCAAATCCATACATGACTATTGGAAAAACCATAGCTTTGACTAGATGGCCTTTGTTGGTAAAGTAATGTCTCTGCTTTTTAATATGCTTTCTAGGTTGGTCATAGCTTTTCTTCCAAGGAGCAGGCATCTTTTAATTTCATGGCTATAGTCACCATCTGCAGTGATTTTGGAGCCCAAAAAGTAAAGTCTCTCACTGTTTCCACTGCTGCCATATCTATTTGCCATGAAGTGATGATGCAACCAGATACCATGATCTTAGCTTTCTGAATATTGAGTTTTAAGCCAACTTTTTCACTCTCCTCTTTCACTTTCATTAAGAGGCTCTTTAGTTCTTCTTCACTTTCTGCCATAAGGGTGATGTCATCTGCATATCTGAGGTTATTGATATTTCTCCCGGCACTCTTGATTCCAGCTTGTGCTTCATTCAGCCCGGCATTTCACATGATATACTCTGCATAGAAGTTCAATAAGCAGGGTGACGGTATACAGCCTTGATGTACTCCTTTCCTGATTTGGAACCAGTCTGTTGTTCCATGTCCAGTTCTAACTGTTGCTTCTTGACCTACATACAGATTTCTCAGGAGGGAGGTCAGGTGGTCTGATATTCCCATCTCTTTAAGCATTTTGCAGTTTGTTGTGATCTACACAATCAAAGGCTTTGGTGTAGTCAATAAAGCAAAAGTAGATGTTCTTCTGGAACTCTTGCTTTCTCGATGATCCAACGGATGTTGGCAATCTGATCTCTGTTTCCTCTGTCTTTGCTAAATCCAGCTTGAACATCTGGAATTTCACAGTTCATATACTGTTCAAGTCTGGCTTGGGGAATTTTGATCATTACTTTGCTAGCTTGTAACATGAGTGCAGTTGTGCCGTAGTTTGAACATACTTTGACATTGCCTTTCTTTGGGATTGGAATGAAAACTGACATTTCCAGTCCTGTGGCCGCTGCTGAGTTTTCCAAATTTGGTAGTATACTGAGTGCAGTTTCAGGGCATCATCTTTTAGGATTTAAAATAGCTCAACTGGAATTCCATCACCTCCACTAGCTTTGTTTGTAGTGATGCTTCCTAAGGCCCACTTGACTTCACTTTCCAGGATGTCTGGCCCTAGGTGAGTGATCACACCATAGTGGTTATTTGGGTCATGAAGATCTTTTTTGTATAGTTCTTCTTTGTATTCTTGCCACCTCTTAATATTTTCTGCTTCTGTTAGGTCCATGCCATTTCTGTCCTTTATTGAGCCCATCTTTGCATGAAATGTTCCCTTAGTATCTCTAATTTTCTTGAAGAGATCTCTAGTCTTTTCCATTCTGTTGTTTTCCTCTATTTCTTTGCATTGATCCCAAAGGAAGGCTTTCTTATCTCTCCTTGCTAGTCTTTTGGAACTCTGCATTCAAATGGATATATCTTTCCTTTTCTTCTTTGTCTTTAGCTTCTCTTCTTTTCTCAGCTGTTTGTAAGGCCTCCTCAGACAACTGTTTTGCCTTTCTTTTTCTTGGGGATGGTCTTGATCACTTCCTCCTGTACAATGTCACGAAACTTCAATCCATAGTTCTTCAGGCATCCATTAGATCTAATCCCTTGAATCTATTTGTCACTTCCACTGTATAATCATAAGGGATTTGATTTAGGTCATACCTGAATGGTCTAGTGGTTTCTACTTTCTTCAATTTAAGTCTGAATTTGACAATAAGGAGTTCATGATCTGAGCCACAGTCAGCTTCCAGTCTTGTTTTTGCTGACTGTATAGAGCTTCTCCATCTTTGGCTGCAAAGAATATAATCAATCTGATTTTGGTATTGACCATTCTGGTGGTGTCCATGTCATCTCTTGTGTTGTTGGAAGAGGGTGTTTGCTGTGACCAGTGCATTCTCTTGGCAAAACTCTATTAGCCTTTGCCCTCCTTCATTCCGTACTCCAAGGCCAAATTTGCCTGTTACTCCAGGTATCTCTTGACTTCCTACTTTTGCATTCCAGTCCGCTATAATGAAGAGGACATCTTTTTGGGGTGTTAGTTCTATAAGGTCTTGTAGGTCTTCATAGAACCATTCAACTTCAGCTTCTTCAGCATTACTGGTAAGGGCATAGACTTGGATTACTGTGATATTGAATGGTTTGCCTTGAAAACAAACAGATAAGTCCGTCGTTTTCGAGATTGCATCTAAGTACTGCATTTTGGAGTCTTTTGTTGACTATGATGGCTACTCCATTTCTTCTTGCCCACAGTAGTAGATATAATGGTCATCTGAGTTAAATTCACCCATTCCAGTCCATTTTAATTCACCGATTCCTAAAATGTCAATGTTCACACTTGCCATCTCCTGTTTGACCACTTCCAATTTGCCTTGATTCATGGACCTAACATTCCAGGTTCCTTCGCAGTATTGCTCTTCAATGTCTATCATATGATCTAGCACTCCCACTCAAAAACTATAATTTGAAAAGATACTTGCACCCCAGTGTTCATTGCAGCACTATTTACAATAGTCAGGACACATGAAAGCAACCTAAGTGTGCATTGACAGATGAATGGATAAAATGTGAAATGTATATAGATATGTATATATATATATATATATATACACACACACATCAGAATATTACTCAGTCAAAAAAAGAATGAAATCACTTGGAGCAACAAGGATGGACCTAGAAATTATTACACTAAGTGAAGTAAGCCAAAGACAAATATCATATTATACCACTTATATATGGAATCTAAGAAAAAGATACAAACAAACCTATTTACAAAATAATAATAACCACACAGACAGAAAACAAATTTTTGGTTACCAAAGGGAGAGGGTGGTGGGAGGAAGGATAAATTAGAAGTTTGGGATTAACATGTACTCACTGCTATATATAAAATAGATAACAAACAAGGATCTTCTGAAAAGCACAGGGAACTATACTCAAGCGTTTGTAATAACTTAGAAAATAATCCAAAAAGAATATATATGTATGCATGCATGTATATAACCAAATCACTGTACTATACACCTGAACTAACACAGCATTGTAAATCAGCTATACTTCAATAAAAAACGATCTTTCTGAGACATTGTAGGGACAGTGCAAATTTGACTTAAAGGGACTGTTTCTTTTTAATTTGCCTCTGACTGTTAAGTCAAATGTTGAAATGAGTCCTAGGTTAATTGGCATTTAGATCTCTCTTGTTAAGTGTCTAGAAATTACTAGAAAGCTTTGTTTGTTTTTAAAATGTATATCTATATCATTTATAATAAAGCCTTACAGATCCTTAATGTCGTTGCTCTCACTCAAAACCCTTACTATTTTATATAGCCTTCTGCTTTCTTTTCTAAGGAGACGCCTGTAAATTTCTTGTCAAAAATATCACATCTGTCAGGATTGTTTTGTATGCAACTGTAATCTAGATTTGATAATCTCATCAAAACAATTTGATTAAGGTAAATTTATGTAGAAAAGTTACATAGTAGCAGTACTTGATTTGGCTTTTTTTAATCGTGATTGTTAGAAGAACTCATAGATGTATTTACAAACGCATAGCTGGAATAAAAATCTGGAAATGATTTCCAGCTTGTTTACATTGTTCAGGTCCAGCTAGTAAAAAATACTTGCATTAAATGAAGTTGCCAGATTCTAGATTTTTGGTTCTTGCTTGAGGTTGAAGGTCATACTGCTTCCTCTTCATTACTGTATGTTGACTCTTTTGTGGTCAGTTCTGAATCTTTAAGTGATGTATTTTGTTGCTCTGTAAGAGACTTGCCTTCAGAATCATAGCCAAACCAAAGTGGAGGGTTAGAAGTGCTATATTCCTGGTGCTGAACTATAGATGACATTCTTAAAGCTGCCTCCCTGTAATAACAGTGATGAGCATTAGCTAGTTGAAAAAGTAATTGCTAGTGCAGAATTTTCAAATTAGACCACATTTGGAGTTAAAGAACTCACTGTCACAACTCGAATTCACATCTCTTTTGCCTTCCTGAGGGGGAGGGTGTGGGTATATTGTGCTAATAATCAGGATCCCAAAGCTTCAGTAGCTCAGTAGTTCTCTGGTTCAGTCAGTTCAAAGATTAACAGATACTGAAATGGGTAAGGAAATAGCATGGCCACGGCGTGGAAACACTGAGGGCATTCTGTAGCTAGCACTCCTAAGTGAGCTCTCTGCTTGTTATTTGAGTTTCCTTGATGGAAGTATCCTAAGTAGGCAACCCGGGAAAGTTAGCTGTGCACCAGAGCAGGAGCTGCTAACCTAGAGTCCACAGATCCCTGTTGGATATGCAGATGAACTTCAGGGAGGACTCAGGGATTCCTTGAAAATTCATGCAGTTTTGTATCTACTATTTTTTTTTTTTTTTTTTTTTTGAGGAGAGGGTTTGTGACTTTCATTAACGTCTCAAAGGTGTCCATGACCAAAATGATTAAAATATGTGTTTCTTAGAAGGAAGCAAAGAAATCATCAGAAAGTTATTTGGAACCCCAGTTCCAACATGGCTTGGTGGTGTTCCCCACACCACTTAACAGTTGTAAGATACCAGCTGGCCATCCTATAATTCAGCCCAATTCTAACACTAAATATCCAGGTATAGCATTAGATTCTGCAAGTTAAGGGCTCAGACCCACAGAAAACCTTCCAGATGTGTTGTTACCTGGGCTTCTGATCTACCACCTAGAGCTGCTGACAGAAAACAGAGACACTTACTTGCTGAATCACTGGTTCATTAAAGGATATTACTCAAGAACAACCAGGTATCAGAGCTGCATGGGGCAAGATATGGGGAAAGGATGCCGATCTTCATTGCTTTCTACAGGCATACCACTCGCCCCAAATCTATGCATTCAGCAACTTGGAAGATCTTCAGCCCTTTTGGGTTTTTACGGAGGCTTCATTATGTAGGCACGATTGATTAAATCATTGGCCATTGGTGACTGAGTCAACCTCCAGGCCCTCACTTCTCCCCAGAAATCAGAGGGTGATTTTTGAAATCATCCTGAAAATGTTTCACTCCTCTATTCATGGTTGATTCCCTTGGCAACCAGCCCTCATCCTTAGGTGCTTTCCAGAAGTCACCTCCTTAACATAAACTCAGTTGTAGTAGAAAGGAACTTGTTATGAATAACAAGACACCCATATTGCACCTTGTGGCTCTGAATCAGTTTCAGAAACTGAAGATAAGAGACCAAATACTATGATAAAAGATTCTTCCATTGCTCTTATCACTCAGGAAATTCCAAAGATTTTGGGAGCTGTGAGCCAAAAACCATGGAGGAAGACCAAATATATATATAAAAGATAAATTTTGATCCTCTGAATGACCAAATATATATATCCTATAAAGCACAATATTTCAACATCAGAAAAAATAGTATATCTAACTTGAAAATAATGTCATTTCCAGGAGAGAAGGATTTTCCTGGGAAGCTGGTTTGAATGGTGAGATCGGCACTAGAAAGGAAATAAGTAACTGGCAGCTTCTGTAGGAACAGAGGTAAGTAACAATGTTTGCCCATGTGGGGGATTCTTTGCTTGTTATTGCTGCATATTACACTCAGTTATTAATTGCATAAGTTTGGAAACTGAGTCATTGATACGGAGGCTGATGTCATACACTTAAGTTTGTATTCAATGGCCATATGAGTTCTGGTATGGCTATGAAATTTACAAAAAAGCTAAGATACATCAGCTGTTTAAAATACCATTTCACTTCAGTCAAATCTTAGGTAGTTTAAAATAAATGTAAGCAAACTCAGCAGAGAGACAGCCAAAGCATTGCCAGTTCTGTTTTTACCACATTGCTTTTTGGCTACTATACTTGCACTCATAAAACTTACAAAAGTTTAAAGAACAATTTTAAGGAAAAGCAGTTGTTATACTAATTTCTAGTTCTGAGCCACGAATCCCTGTGCGTTAAAACTTAGCAAACAGATGTCTTCTCTTTAGAGAAATATTTATTCTCACATTTGAAAATAAGTTTATAGTCTAATAACAATATAAAGTTTTGCATTCTGCTAATTTTTCAATCTTTTTTAAGAAGTGTAATTCTATGTTTTAAATTTCTTATATAATCTTTGTATGTCTTCTAAGTAGAATAGTATCATGCAAAAATAACAGATATCTTTAGCTTTCTCTGTTTTCTTCTGAAGATTTTTTCTCCCTTTTCAATTCTATGTAGTTGACAAGATTGCCATTTTTTAAAAGTGTTTCCTGTGAGATTTTTTTTTTTTTACCTCAAAAACCTGCCACAATATAATACCAAATGCTGGAGGACTCAGAAGCATGGTTAAAAGGTTAAAGCACTATCCTGGGCAACAGAGACCTGTTGTTACTTACCCTTCAGCCTGTCTCTGCCTGTCTAAACTTTGCCTGTCTTTTAAGACTCCAACCCAACTGTTTCCTCCTCTAAACTTTCATAGGAAGTTGACCATAGAATTAGTTTCTTTCCAGTACATAGTTTCATGGTATTAACTGTTTATAATTTTAGACTTTGTTATTTTTCTTTCCTTTAAGAAGGTATTTAAGGGCATATTACATTTCTTTGTATCTCCTGAAATACAGCAGTAATAGTGAAATCAAGAGACATTAGTAGTTTACTCAAAAGCCCTTTAGCTGTCTTATCTTCTGCTGGTTTTTGGTCTAATTTGATTTGATTTAAGTTGCTGTTCCCAACATCCTAACAGCAGAGCACTGGACACACATACTCTATTTCACAGTTATTGATAATGATTTAATGCCACTGATGATAACAACACTACTGAGTTTAGGCAACAAGGTCTTGACCTACAGGAAAAGGACATGTTTGGGAGTAAAAGATTTGTAAATAGTTGAGCAAATTATGTATAACCTTTGGCCTCAGAAGAGTAAGAGTTTTTGAGAATTCTAGTTAACTGGTAAGAGGATAAGTACTCTTAATGCTAAGTTTGTTCAGTCGCTAAGTCATGTCTTACTCTTTGCAACTCTGTGGACTAGAGCCTGCCAGGCTCCTCTGTCTGTGGAATTTTCCAGGAAAGAATACTGGAGTGGCTTGCCATTCCCTTCTCAATATTAAGTTTGGGGATACATAAATACTAGGTAATAGAGTTCCTCAAATGACTTACAAGACCCAGTAAGATAGATGGTAGGTAATGTGATATAAAAAGTTAGCAAGTAATGGGAGTTTGAAAAAATAACAAGAAAAAAGGTTGGGGATTTTGACTCAATATAGACAAGAAAAATAGGGAATAAATAGGAAAACTACTCATTAAGGGCAAATCATGTGACAGAATAAAAATGAACTGCATATTAAAAAATAAAAAGCTGCATATTGAGCCCTGGCCATGGATGAAGTACACAGTGGTGCAAGCGTTCCTTAGATCTGCAGTTCCATACTGCCTCTACTTTAGCTCTTAGTGATAAGCACTGCTCTCCTTTTACCCACAGTCAGCTTCACTGAAACTAAACATCAGAGGGTCTCCTGGCCATTGAAGGTGATCCAGACAAGAGAGGAACAAAGGATCAGGTCTGAGACCCCTCTTCCCCCAATCACAAATGCCAGGAGGTTAAGGCTTCCTCAAGTCTAGAATGTCTCTAGGGCTAACTTAGTCCTACATATTTTACCAGCAAGCATGGTCCTGGGGAAAACTGAAAAGTCTGAACCTGTTTAGCGCAAATTTGGCATTAGTTTTAGAGTTTGAATACTAGTGTAGACTATTTCCTAGTCTGCTTCCTCTCCACCCTTTAGGAAATCTTGAGGCCATAAACTAGCTGCCCTCACCACCTTACTAGGACTTTCGTCATCCTTGCATTGACAGACTCCTAAGACACAGGACCTAACCAAGAGAACAGACCAGCATGGTCCATTTCAAACTCACCACCAGTGAGTTTCAGAGTTACTTTTCACAACATTCTGTATAGCTGTGTATTTGCACATAAGAACTTTTGAAAAGTATCAGAAAACTTGAAAATGTAGAAACTGAATGCTCCTGCTAGAAACATGTTTGTCTGCCTGTTTGTCTCAAATGCCCCCTCTTTCTTTTTAAAAGCTTGATGCTCTAATCTATATGGGAGCTGGGAAATATTGAAAATGTCTACTTAGGAATCACTGTGTGTTCTAAGTTCCTTCCAGTGCATATGGAATCCTTTGAGTACCTTCTACTCAGGCTTGGCCTGAGCAATACCAAGACCTGGTAAGAAATGATTTGAAAACTGAAGCAGTCTACTGCAATGGTTAGTCATTACACATTTAACCTAGTGAGAGAGGTTTCTTTGGATCAGAATAGAACAAAGATTTTCCAACACGATATGCCACAAACAGTTGTATTACATTAGAGGGTTTAGTTTGTAAATGACTTTTGTTTTTCATAAATTAAAAGGGATTAAAGGTTCAGTTCAGTTCAGTCGCAGTTGTGTCTGACTCTTTGTGACCCCGTGAACCACAGCACGCCATCACCAACTGATCCCTGTCATCCCTGTCCATCACCAACTCCCGGAGTTTACCCAAACTCATGTCCATTGAGTCGGTGATGCCATCTAACCGTATCATCCTCTGTCGTCCCCTTTTCCTCCTGCCTTCAATCTTTCCCAACATCAGGGTCTTTTCAGATAGGTCAGCTCTTCTCATCAGGTGGCCAAAATATTGGAGTTTCAGCCTCAACATCAGTCCTTCCAATGAACACCCAGGACTGATTTCCTTTAGGATGGACTGATTGAATCTCCTTGCAGTCCAAGGGACTCTGAAAAGTCATCTCCAACACCACAGTTCAAAAGCATCAATTCTTTGGCACTCAGCTTTCTTTATAATCCAACTCTCACATCCATACATGACTACTGGAAAAACTATAGCCTTACCTAGATGGACCTTTGTTGACAAAGTAATGTCTCTGATTAAAGGTTATCCCTATATAAACATTGAGTGAAGTGAAAGTTGCTCAGTCGTGTCCGACTCTTTGCAACCCCGTAGACTATACAGTCCATGGAATTCTCCAGGCCAGAATACTGGAGTGGGTAGCCTTTCCCTTCTCCAGGGGATCTCCCCAACCCAGGGATCAAATCCAGGTCTCCCTCATTGCAGGCCGATTCTTTATCAGCTGAGCTATCAAGGAACTGCCCTCAAATTTCCTTCTAGTTAATTGAGTAAGCTAAAAGAAAGGAGAATTTGGAGCCTACATCAAAGACTGCTTATAATCAGCCTTGTATTTATGCATCAGCCAGTAAAGTAGGCAGAGTACTTATCTGCCCTTACTGATCAAATCTCTTGAATGTTAGTGCTTTAGAAAAGCTTGAAAATCACTAATCTAAAGACAAAAGAGCAGCATAGCAATGATAAGACCTAGATAAAAAGTATGGCTCTTTTATTTGTATGACTTTAGGCGTGTTATTTAACCTGTTTATGATAGTTTCCTTATTCATTTTTATGGTAATAGAGTATTTGCATTAGATTATAAAATAGGATTTAGCACAATACATGGCAAATAATAATGGTTAAGTAATATTATTTGTTCATGTTAGTAATAAAATTCAGTAGGTCCAGATTACGAAGGCCTTTCCACAAAGACATTCCCATGAGCTGGAGAGACCTCTGAGTTTTATTAAGATTTCCTAACAATGCAGATCTCTTAGAGTGTTTAGGTAGTAATTTATGCTGCCAACAACTGCTAAATAAGGTCTTCAAAGAATCTCTGTATTGCTGTTCGAAGCTCTGACAACCATCTAGATTTTCTCTGTTCATCTCTCTAATGTTTAAAAATTTGGATTCCAGACCCCAATAATGTTAAAAGGGTCCTTTCACTCTTTGCCAGTTATAGACTTCATGGCTCTCTGCTTCTCTGTGGCTCTGACCCTCCTGGATTGTTGGAGACCATCGTTTGGGTCTTTCTCTGGCTTTCCCATTATGCTTTTCATTTTTTCCTTTGCCTATCTTGCTTTCCTCACAGAGGTCTATAAGTTGAAAGACTTGTTGGATACAACTGCTTCAAATGTAGACAGCTCGATTTTCTTGTCATATTTATAATCTCAGTTATTAAGAATTTCTCCTTGAATTAAAGGAGAATTATGTCTCTTATGGGCTTCCTTGGTGGCTCAGACAGTAATGAATCTGCCTGTAATTCAGGAGACCTGGGTTCGATCCCTGGATCAGGAAATCCCCTAGAGAATGGAATGGCAACCCACTCCTTGTGGGCGACAGTCCACGAGGTTGAAAAGAGTCAGACATGCCTGAGTGACTTTCATTCATTTATTACGTCTCCACATGAGACTTCTGGAATCATTTCCTGGGATCCCTTCAGGCTCTGAGGTTGTAGAATGACAGAATATCTCATGCTGGAAGCTCTCCTGCAAAAGAGCTATAGATAATTTGCTCATTGACCAAAAGTTTACTACTTCCCTGGTTCAGAAAGGGTAGACTGAAGAGACCTCTTTGATTTGTAAAGCTGGTGAAATATTTTCAGATTCCATTGAGTATGGAGGAATTTGTATATAGGACAATTTCTTCTGAGAGCTATAACTAGATTTTATATGATTTCATATGTTTTTATGTTCAAATGGAGTCAGATGTGTGGGAATATTTTGCTTTGTGATTCAAAGTCATGAAACCTCTTCCCAAAAAAATCTCCTCCATCCTAATTTCCAGATGTTTCATTTCACCCAGACGAAACAAAGCTCTCGCTGTTGAGGGAGCAAGAGCAAACAACTACTTTTTTTAGATACCATCATGAGCTTGTGTCTTCAAGAGTTCACATACTCTACAGCATTTCCAGCTCCACCCAAGGATCCCATGGGTCTAAGTGAAGAAGAAAATGCTCTAGTCTTTAGATCTGAGCCCAAACAGCAAAATGAGGCCAGACCTTACCACTTCTCTAATCAAAATTTTGAAACCCAAGTATCTTGGGACCTCCTTGACTGACAAGTAGCATCCTCTCTGGAAGCTGGATGTCAAGACTGATGCTCCTGGAGCCTTACTAGCCTAGCCACCATGCTGTGGGAAGCCCTCTCCATTGCTAGACAAGGATAGAATCAAAAAATTCTAGACCTCTTTCTTATTGGACCTTAGCAGAAGTGGAGCTACAAGGGAAACTGAAATGGTTTGGCCGTAAGATGGGCAGACAAGCCGGCTCCCCTTTAAGCATGAGGGCCAAGTCTCTGTCTGCTCCTGGCTGATAGGGACAGCCAGGCCTGGTGGTAGAAAACAAAATAGGCCTTTAACTGTTCTGGATTGGGTAAAGGAATTTTCCATAGATTCAGCTAGTTAACTAGAGTTTTGCATTGGTTGGGGGGGCCAACCCCAGCTAGTAGTAAAATCTTACTTGTTTATTTTCTTTGCATATATATATATATATTTCAATCTATGGACCTTGCACGAGGAGCGGGTAACCATGTTTAGTTTCACAGGGACCCTAGCTAAGTCTTCCATTCATCCTACTTAACATCCTACATTTCAGAAGTTTAATAATATTACCTCCCCAAAATAATGATTGGCAAAATATAATCAAAAGACTAAAAACTAAACTCCTTTGTGTAATATATTATCCATTGACTGTCATCTTACCCAAAGATGACATCTTAGCTGTTTTATGATATCACAAGGTCAACAGAAACTCCTAGGACCTTATTTCATGGTGTAATACTCTGAGTTAATAATATTCATGTCAGTCATCTCCAGACCTATCAAGAAAAGTTGAGTCTCTATTCTGCTTCAACAGTTTTCAAGAACCTGCCCTCTTTTTTCTGATCCATTTTCAGTTGGCTGCCTTCTCCCCTGGCAAGTCTAGGCCCAATGGGAGTGCTTATTCTATAAGTAATAGCTTTGTTTTTGTTTTTTCACTTCATTTTAGCACACATATCCTTAGATCAGAAATCCTTTTCTTCCTCAGTTTTCAAGTGACCAGATTTCATGGTTCAGCTCTTACAAGGGCTGTTTAATTAAGAAAGTTCCTCTGTGAAATCTACATGCTTAGAACACATTATGTACTTTGTACCTTGATAATATTAACTCTTAGTATTCATTTTTCCAACTTTCAGAAAAGAACCTGACCTTCAGGGACTGGTCAAGAATTCTCATATGAACACTCCACAGGTTACTTCATCAGGTCAGTTAAAATACTTCCATGTTTTTATTTCCAGTCAATAGGAAAAAAAATTAACAACAAAGCAGAAAACTGCTTTCTATCTAAAAAGTATAGGGTAACACCTAATACCTTCTACCTTTATAGATTTCTTATTTACCCAGCTGTTATTTCATTGGAAACATTTTAGAAATTGAGGAAACAGGCATTTGGCCTGTAGCAGTTATCAGAATACCTTACTCTGAGCTCTTGATCTTAGTAAAATAACAAGTATAAAACAAATAGCTTTGGGGGAGATGGGACTCTTGGGATAACTGTTAGTAATTTGTACCTAATTGTGAGCTAGCTCAAATGGTAAAGAATCTGCCTGCAATGCAGGAGACCCGGCTTCAATCCCTGGGTTGGGAGGATCCTCTAGAGAAGGGAATGGCAACCCACTCCAGTAGTATTCTTGCCTGGAGAATTCCCATGGATAGAGGAGCCTAGCGGGCTATAGTATGTGGGATCACAAAGAGTCAGACACAACTCAGTGACTAACACCGCTATTACTATGTCTGATGATTTTCTTAACCCACAGGGCAGATTAACTGAATGGCATTATTTTGAGAAGGAAGTAGAGGAAGAGCTAGTGATTATTCCTTGAGGAGCAGAGTTAGGGCTTTGGGCATCTGCACAGTCAAGGAAAGGGAAGGGCTAAGAGTAGAAGGACTACTGGAAAAGGAATATAAAACCACAAAGACCATTTTAGAGGTCAGCTCAATATACTGGCTTCAGTTAGGTGAAAAAGAAAAACTTCCTAACTCTGAAAGCCACTATGTATTGTATTATGAATGCTGTGGTGACATAATCTGTTTTCTCAGGAAGTAGTTCACAAAACTTTTCATATTCAGGTACATACTTACTTGGAAATAAGTCTGCAGTACTGCATCTTTAGGATCCGGAGTTGTCGGCAGCCCATTGCAAGGTTCCCAAGCATTTGGTCGGTAAGCAGGATACAACCAGAAACATCCAAAACGTGCAGGTAATGGCATTTTGCCGATAGTATCTCCATTGCTGAGTCAGTAATCTGGACATAGGGCCAAAGTAACTACTGATTATTTCGATCAGCTGCATCCCAAGGAAGAATAGTATATTGGTCAGTTTGGGCTGTTATAACAAAATACTACAGACTAGTTGGTTTAACTAGCATACATTTATTTCTCAGAGTTCTACAGACTGAGAAGTCCAAGATCAAGTTGCCCAAAGGTTCAGTGTCTGGTAAGGGTCCTCTTCCTGACTTGTAAATGGCTATCTTCTTGCTGTAACTGTACATGATGGAATACTGGGAGTGGGTTGCCATTTCCTTTTCCAGGGGATTTTCCCAACCCAGGGGTTAAACCTGGGTCTCCTGCAGTGCAGACAGATTCTTTATCATCTGACCAACCAGAGAAGCCCAAAGGGAGCTCTAGTTTCTTTCTATTCTTTAAGGACACTAATTCCATCATGGGGGTACTACCCTCGTGACTTCAATCTAAACCTAGTAGCTCAGCTCCCATAAGTTCCAAAAACATCACCTCAGTCACTGAACACTTGGGATTCTGATCTACAGGAAATGTTGGGCTCCTTTTTAGTTCCTCTGGTATCAAAAGAACCTAGTACTCTGAGTTCTACCTCTCTGGGATTTTCCCATCATCTCATTGTCTTTCCTTTTCCCTACAATTCATTAGGGGCAGGCTGACTCCTGCTCCCAATGATATCAGATCTTCAGAGACCCATAGAGTGTGTCGGGAATGTCTGAAAGCATTTATGTGAGAATCAGTTGCAATGTTAAACCTTGGTCCTGAGCATGTTCTGGAAACAGGGCATACTTAGACAATGACATCTTTCTTTCCAAACGTAAAAAGTATACGTTTCAAATTAAAGGGGGTTTCTGCATAATTCTCTCAATTTTATGTAAAAAACAAGAGCTTAGCCTCATGGCATGTTTTTTAGAATGTTCAAACATTTAAAGTAAATTAAATCCAGTTGGAAAAAAATTCCTTTGGGGAGAGTAATCTAGTTGATTCTGCAGCAAGTCTCAGTTCAGCTATAAATTCAAACACTAGACCGTGAGTAAGTGAAGTAATCTAAGAAGTGGAGTTGAATTACTTCTACAGAACATCTGTGCAAACCCTCAAGATGTTGGAACCCTTAGCAGAAATTCTCAGTGTGAGATTCATGTAGTCTCTGTGGCTTCTGCTCTTCTTTCTTCTGCTGCCTACAAACATCTCTCTCACCTACTAGTCCCTTTCCAGAACCAATTATTCCATATACAAACCATCCGAGATGTCTAGATCCCTTCTTATAGCAAGTTGATTCTGTTTGTAGGTTAATATATATTATATATATGTTAATATATATTATGGAGAAGGCAATGGCACCCCACTCCAGTACTCCTGCCTGGAGAATCCCATGGACAGAGGAGCCTGGTGGGCTGCAGTCCATGGGGTTGCAAAGAGTCGGACACGACTGAGCGACTTCCCTTTCACTTTTCACTTTCATGCATTGGAGAAGGAAATGGCAACCCACTCCAGTGTTCTTGCCTGGAGAATCCCAGGGAGGCTTCCTGTGTGCTGTTTCGGATCTGTCAGGAATTCTCTGCTCCTTACTAATTCCTGAATACTCAGGAATTAAGAGGAGAGGCAAGCCTCTCCCGGGGGCTGAAGAATCCAGGCATTTCCTTCATTAGTTTTTCTATACAGTGATAAGTATCCTCTTCCTCCTTGTGAACCTTACGGTAAAAGTGATTGTTTACAAATCTCTCTCTTTAATATGCATTGCCTATGTTTTGTAAGTCTGGAATTTTAATCTTTATCTTTGCTATGAATAACAACTTTGTAAGACAGTATTTATACACACACCACGTTAATGAAAACACCTTTGCTCCATCAGAGCTCTGGTCCCTGTGTCTTTCTCTCTCTCTCTCTCTTTCTCTCTCTTTTTCTTACTCTCTCTCTCTCCCTTTCTTTTTCAGGCTGATCCCCTGGAGCACAGAGGTTCTCTGAGTTCACTTTCCTGCCCGGGCTTCTAAGACCCTCTCGAGAAGGTGTTCTGCGCCTTCACCCCATTGAGAGGGCGCCTGAGACGTTTGTGAACAGAGCAAGCCCCATGCAGGGACTTTATTGGCTTTCTGTGTAAACCAAGGAATATCAGCCTCTTTCTCTCTCATTTACTTTCTTATTGGTCGACTCTGGACCACCAGGTTCCAATCCATTAAAGGATCTCAGCAGTGGGGAGTGTTCATATTATGGTCATTGCATCTTCTGAATCAGAATATTCATTTCACCTGCATAGATGGTAAAGCTCAATGCTTTTCTTTTACATTGAGATTCTGAAATAATCTACTCTCCTTCCTTTTTCTCAGTCTAGATCTTCAGTGTAGAGTGATGCATTTTATAAAATGTTATTTGTGTAATCCTCCTTAGTTTCTAGGCTGTAAGACAATGTCCTCTGCACATTTTATAGAAGGAACTCTGTCGGGTTTTCCTTACAAAAACAAAACAAATAAACACAAATCCTCTGCCTCAGTTCTTGTTCTCTTTAGAGTCTTTCCTTTTCTCATTCTCCTATTTCCCTCCCTTATTAGTGGAGCCTCTTAAAAACCCAGTCAACACCTGTGCTTTCTTTAGAGCCAGGGCAGTTCCCAGTGAGCCATGTGTTGCCCATGTGTCTATGTGTCTGTGTGCAGTGAGAGCAAGGACCCCACGAGCTGTGACTGCCCAAGCTGCAGAGGGTCCATGGTCACTGCTATCCTGAATTCCTTGCCCCAGCTTACTTCTGGAACCAGATGATGCTGACCAGAAAGACAGCTGGTTTCCCTAGTTTTAAAGGCTGTTGAACAAAGAAGAATTTTATTGTAAATTTTCTAGATCAATTTTGTCATGATTGACCATAGCTTTCCCACCACTGCCTCCTCCTTATTGTGGGATGGTTAGTGATAGAGAAATCAGGAGGTTCTAGCATCACTCTCTTAGCCTAATAACTACCCAGACTGAACAACTGAGAAGCTGAATTTTTACACCAGTTAGAATTCAAGGAGTCTTGAAAGTTCTTTAATGTGTGCAACAGAAGAAGACAAAATTGTTAGTAACTTCGCAATTTCTGAGGATTTTTTAAGAGATATTTTAGTTTTCTTCCCTTTGGGTATTTTACTTCCTCTAAGGTTTTTCTGTTATTTTGTTTTGGTCTTTATCTTCTCCTTTAGAGGCTTTTCTCCTAAGTGTGGCCTCATGTCCTTGACTCTCTGCTCATGGTTAATAGTGAAGAGCTAAAAACTGATTGGACTTCCCTAGAGGCTCAGCAGTAAAGAATCCTCCTGCAGTGCAGAAGATGCAGGTTTGATCGCTGGGTCAGGAAGATCCCCTGGAAAGGAAATGGCAACCCACTCCGGTGTTTTTGCCTGGGAAGTCCCATAGACACAGGAGCCTGGTGGGCTACAAATAATGGTGTCGTAAAAGAGTTGGACATGACTTAGCGAATAAATAAAAACAACAACAAAAGCTGAATAGAAGGTCTGAGTATATAACGTAGGCCTTCTCTTCTTTCAGCTTCAATGGGCTAAATGACTTATTTGTTGGAAAGTCCACAAATGTCAGTATTTTTTAGTGTTTCATCTTGGACTAGTCAGAGTCCCCAGTGAAAAGGATTCCAGCCTCCTGCCTGGAGGGAAAGATCTGGCAGCCAAATTCTGGATGCTGTGTTGGCAAAGTGCTGAGTATCTCTGCATTAAGCATTTAGTCACTTAATTCCCATTTTCACTTTTGTATCCAAGCTCTCAGTTTTACATGATGTCTCCCAGCCTGGCCACCTTCTGTTTTATTATCTGTAGAGCGGATAGTAGAGAGATTTTACTCCCCTCCTCCATCAGAGGACATTCAACAATATCTGGAGACATTTATTATTGTTATGACTGGAGGTATGGTGGGCGGGCTAGGTGCTACTGACATGCACTGGATAGAGGGCAAGGATGCAGTTAAACATCCCACAGTGCACGAAACAATTCCCCACTGTAAAGAATGATCTTGTCCAAATGTCATAATGCCATGGTTGAGGAATCTGGCTCTAGGAAATATATCTCAAATCTGGTGAGGATGAGGAGGGGCAGTTGTCTGAAAGCATAGAATAGGGAAGGAGATCTATTGATGTATCTACTTCTCAAGAACTTTTAACCCAGTCTTCCTTATCTTAGCAATCCTCTTGATCCAGTTACAGAAGTATACAGTATTGCCAAGTTGAAGGTTGTGGTGTAAATCCATTCTTTCCCCAGCTTTCTCTACTATTGGTTTAGGATTCAAAGTTGTCTCTGATATGCTAAATTAATTCATCTATTTTCAGGTTTCCAAAATTTTGTTGCTTTTGTCTCCTACTGTTCTCCCTATCATTTGTGGGCCCTCATCCTTCTTCTGCAGTTTTGGTAGCATTTCAAGAGGGAACAAAATTATCAGGGTGTATTTAATCTGCCATATTAATCCAGAACCAGAGACCTCTATTTCTTGACCTGGTGATATTATCTGTAGTATATTAAGAGAAAAGAAAGTAGGTTACAGTGTATTTTAGAAAGTATGATTCTAGTCTTTAAAAAGCAAGACAAACCTTCTTTAACTATAATCTCTGTACATAGAAAAGAATTCTAGAAGAGTAAGTATAAAATGCCAGTGGCTACGTCCTGGATGGTGGTATGACTTTGAATTTTTACTTTCATACTTTTAATATATGCAGTCCAAAGATTTTGCAATGAGTAAATATTCCTTTCAAAGACAGATGTCAAGAAAAATTGTCAAACACTTGAAAATAAGATGAAAGATGGTTGCCTACCCTTACATGTTTACTGGAACATTATTTTAACAGGTCCAACTGAGAAATTTTACAAGGAATTATGCCGTTTTTTGGACATACTATTTATTATCAATTAGGGCTCAAATTCTACCTGTTGTATTTTTGTCTAAGAGAGATGCAGATTATTTCTGGTAGAAATGATAGCTCCAAGGTTATTGATTTGTTACCTTGTAGGACTTTAACCAATTTTGGATTTAACCTAACAATCATGTTCCAACATTCTTTCTTCAGTTCCTCTAAATACTCTGTTTGATCAAATGCTATATGAACTGACTTTATCATCTTGCTGGTTCTCTCATTAGTGAATTAAATAAATATTTGACACATTCTTATATTTGTATGAGAATTGTCTTTAACTTTTTCCAGGTACTACTTTTACACAAATGAAGTCATAAAGCTATTTACAATTTGGGGAAGGAGAACTCTTGATGAGTACCTCAGATATGGCAAAGAAAAGTTCTGTTATGAGTCCCACACCTAATAGCTACCCTGCCCATGTTCTTTGGCAGAACTTCAATCTGACATGTCTGAGCTCTAACTCCTGCACATACCTTTGGACAGCCAGCAACACTGAGAGATGTGAGATTAATACAATAAATGGCCAATGCTTTAATAATTACATCTGATAGTTGGGGGCAATAAGAGACATCCAGATGTTCCAAGGTCAGTGAGCCTTTGCAGAATACCTGTAAGAAATTCCAAGTTAGTGGTTTCCTCTTTTTTTCTTTTTCTTAGTCTTTATTCAAATTTTATGCCATCTTACCCCGTGGCAGTTTATTTAGTATGCATTTCAGCTCTTGAGATGTAGCTGTGTTACATTTTGTTGCAAACAAAGAAGCCATTACATCCAAAATCTCCTTATAACAAAAGATACTCAGACACCACTTAACAGTTCAGTAATACTCAAATTCCTGCTAATAGAATTTGGTTTTCTATCACTAATGGAATTTTACCCATATGGTTAGTAATTATTAGAGTTATATTCAGCTCAGTGAGTAGAAGAAAAGAAATCTGGAGATAAGAATTAGATGGCAAACACTCTGGAAAGTGAAAGTGAAGTCGCTCAGTCGTGTCCAACTCTTAGCAACCCCATGGACTGCAGCCCACCAGGCTCCTCCGTCCATGGGATTTTCCAGGCAAGAGTACTGGAGTGGATTGCTATTGTCTTCTCTGAAACACTCTGGGGTTGACACTAAAATATAATGGAAAAAGCATAGTTTTTGGACTCAGACAGACTTAAGTTTTAATTTCATTCTACCACTTTATTAGCGTTGAAACCTTAGCAAGTCACTCAATTTTTCTGAGCCTCAGTTTCTTCAAGTTAGGGAAAATAATATCTACCCCTCAGCATTGTTCTGGAATGCCAAAATGTTCATCTAAAATTTCTGGGGCTAGAAAAGTTCTGAAAATTATTGAAAGTTCTTCCCTTTATCTTGGTTGTTCTTAATTTTCATTCCTACTTTCAGTAAAAAGAAAAAAAGCCTATATTAAAATTTATATACAGTGTCATTTGAGAGGCAGTTTAACATATTGATTAGTTCTTAGGAAAGATTGAGGGGAGGAGGAGACAGAGGATGAGATGGTTGAATGGCATCACTGACTCAATGGACATGAGTTTAAGCAAATTCTGGGAGACAGTGAAGGACAGGGAAGCCTGGCATGCCGCAGTCCATGGCGTTGCAAAGATTCAGACACAACTTAGCCACTGAACAACAAGCACTCAATAAATATTAATTATTACTGGAATTTGCATATGATACCAGTAATAATAAAGATGCACATTTGTGTTGTACTTTGGAGAAACCCAAAAGATATTGCTTATTTTACCCTAAATCATCATCTTTTTCTGACCACAGTAACCATCAGTGATTCCTCTTTCGTCTGACCTCATACAAAACTTGTCTTTTTCAACTGATTCAAGCACTTACAGTACTTGACTCACTCCTGTTTTGTAGCTCAGTTTATATGGAGATTTGTTTTCTCTAGCAACTAAGTGATGTCAGATATTGGAAGGAGCATCTGGCAATGAGATATTGAGGTCCCTGTTATTGGAGCTAATCAAGCATAGAGGGCACAACTAGGGAAGTCTAGCTTTAAAGGATTGGAATTAGTCTTAAAACTCAGCTCACATTCAACAAGTTTTTCAGTTAGGGTGCAATAAGTCTCTCAGAGGTACTATCTGGAACTCTGCTTGCTCCTTATACCCCTTTCATAAGCATCATATTTAGACTAAGTTCTCAATAAATACTAGCTGCTTGCTCAATCTGTTTGTGAGTATCTTCAAGGATATAAAGACTTGTGTTTTAATAATACAGGAATTCTTATGTTGCAAGGGGTAGGATAACATTGTTTTCTATTTAGAGAATGGATAGACTTCAAGGAACCAGAGAAAATGTAAAGCAAGAAGGAATAGTTGAACTATAAGAAAAACTTATTAAAAGATGAAACAAGCTTCAAAGGGAAATTCAAGTCTCTTCATGTCTGCAGACTCTTTTCAGAATCATCTGTCAGTGTCTTGGACTGCTTGAATCAGTTCTGCTTTAAGCCTTTTTAAAAGCTTTGATATTCTTTGAAGTTAAACTTTCTCAGAATTTTTAAATTAAAGAAGAACTTATAAAAATGATTAACAAGGCCTATGATGCATTCATGGTAGCATTCTCATTCAGGGAAAATCTGAGGCACAAAGATGAGTCCAGGGCTTTATGTTTGGCATAAATCAGTGCAGATCTAAGAAATAAATCAGAACTTTCCCTCTCTTACAATCCATATTTTCCTTTAGAGGCTGTAAGTCGTATTAAGTACTTAAGCCTGCAGGCATGTTTTTTAGCATAATCACTCGTGAAATTCCATACCCCCCTTACCCATAAGATTATTTATGCTCTTCTGGCTACAATGCTTCAGAATCACACATTTATCAATGCTGTTGATTTTCTTATCTTGGAAAATGCTAGACTGAGCTTATTCAAAGTAAAAAATTTTTATAATGAAAATGGAGAGAAAGTGTAAAAATTATCAAGTTTGACTTTCATCCCATGTATCCACCAATTTTGCCATGGGTTAGCAGTCTTGAGAAGGAAATGGGCTACCCATTTCAGTATTCTTGCCTGGAGAATTCCATGCAGAGAGGAGCCTGGTGGGCTATAGTTCATGGGGTCGCAAAGAGTCAGACACAACTGAGTGACTAACACTTTCACTTTCTCAGCAGTCTTTAATACAACTTCCAAATCTCTTAGTGAGTTAAATAATTTCTTCTCTGTATTTCATGAATTGAATCACTGTGTGGGGGCTTAGTGACAGCATTCCTAAATTGGATATGTGGAAGAGACTGAATCTCACTAATATTTACCGATTGTGGCAATAATGTGCTTCTGTCAAAATCCTAATTTAAACCACCTCAATAGGTGTCAGCTCCCGGTCTTAAAAAAGCTCACCTCATGGTGCATACTCTTAAAACCATCTCTTGACTATTTGCCTTATTAAGTTCTGATTAATCCTGCTACAAAGTTCTATGTGGGAGTAAGATAGAGTTTTCTACTGATAATTACAGAGAATTCTCTTGCTATCATGAACAATTTTCTATAATGAAGGCTATTTTGGGCTAGGTGAAATACAACTTCCTCAATTCTAAGTTATAAACTGAATTCAAAACTATAGTCTCTTACAATGCTTTGTCCCCATTAGGCATCAGCACAGGTAGGAATGGTGGTTGCCTGGGCACACTGAGCTGTGAAATCGGGACCCTGGCACCAAAACCAAACTATCAGAGCCCGAGTGTCCACCACCACCCCGACCACCCCACTGATAAGATGCCTCCCCTGCATTCGCGTTCTCCCTGCCAGGGAAACTAGGCTTAGCTTGGGCTCAGCCTTACAGGATTATACCACTTTTAGAGGAGCCTACTGTTTTTAAATATGGAGAGGACTATGGAAGGGAGAAAGGGCAAGGCCAAGACACCAAACAAATATTTCCAAAGATACTTTCACTGTGAAATTTCTTATCAGTTATATAGTGATTTGAGGGAATAAGCCATAGCTTCAAAGCAGCTCAAATGTACTTTATTCCATGAAGTTTTTCCCAATTCCTCACTCTGGAAGTAATGACTCTCCAAAATTTCTGTAGCTTTAATTTTTTGTCCTTCTCACTTTCCACTTATATTATAGCTATTTATACAACTGTCTTATCTTCTGCATTGATTGTAGCTTCTTGAGGGCAGAGACCATGTCTAAATTATCTTGTGGCCCCAACATCTGGTATACAGATGAAGTTCAAGATGAGAGTTTCCAAAGAGAATGGAAAATGTCTCTCATCAAAGGAGTGAGGAGAATGAGCTCCCATAGGTTCCACTAAGCCCAGTCCTACCTGGCACTCTGTTCAGTAACTGCTAGTGAACAAGAGTAGTTAAGAGGACAGAATTTGGGGTCCACTAGCCTAATTTCAAATCCTGCCACTTGGAACCTCTGTCTCTCTAGATAAATTATCCAACTTCTCAATGTCTGAATGATCTCACTTGCAGCATGGGAATAAAATATAGTGTTATGGCACCTACTTCACAGAGTTGTTAGGGGGATTAAGTGAATTAAGATGAATAAAGGAATTGAGCAATGCCTGGAACATAGCAGTTAGTAAATAATAGCTAGTAATATTATTTGTACCTACTGATTCTCTATGGTTATGATTTCAAAATTTTTAAAATCATCATACCATAATAATATTTTGAGCATATACTTTGAAAAAATGTAAGTTAAATGTACTTGTAAGTTATATGGATATTCAAATATATATTATAAAGTATATAAAAATAGAAATAAAATATATGAGATAAAACTAAATCTTAATAGAAGTTCTAGTATTTTCTTGTCACACTGAAATAGATTATCTTGTTCACTTGCCAGAGTAAATGCTTTCTCTAGAGAAACCTACTCAATGGTATGCCTTTGGCTGTCAGTAAGCCTTAATGACATACTGGTTGTACAGACTCTAGGTATTTGGTAAAAACAAGGGAATTACTTTTAAAGTATCAAATGTGACAAGTACATAAAAAGATGTCAAATGTAAGAAAATTATAAACAGGTTGAGTGAGTGGAAGAAAATGCATATTGGAAGGAAAATCAAGAAAGATCAAAACAAAGTGTCTCTGAATAATAATTTGAAATTAGGACTGTTGAAAGAAAATCCTAGATTTTCATCTTCAAAAAAAAAAATGAGCTAAGGTTGGACTACCCAAAGGTCAGTTAGGTATTTTTTCGTGGCTTGAAATATAACCGATTTTTTTTCCATTTTTAAAAAATAAAAAAAGGATATTGAGTGGCCCAGTTACCTGACACTCCAGCAGCCCTGTGAGACCAGAAGGGTGAGGAAATTGCTCTTTTTTTTTTGCTTCAAATGATTATTAATAATATTTTTAAAATTGAAATGTGGCTGGTTTAAGTGTTCTATTGTGCTAATTTCTGCTGTAAAGTAACTCAATTATACAATATATGCAATATTTTTTGTATTATTTTTCATTATGATTTATCCCAGGAGATCGGTTATAGTTTCCTGTGCTGTACAGTAGGACCTTGTTTATCCATCCTATGTATATTAGTTTACATCTGCTAATCCCAAACTCCCAGTCCTTCCTTCTCCCAGCTCCCTCCTCCTTAGCAACCACAAGTTTATTCTGAGCATCTGTGATTCTGTTTCTGTTTCACAGATAATTTCATTTGTGTCATATTTTAGATTCCACACATAAGTGATGTCATATGGTATTTGTCTTTCTCTTTCTGGCTTCCTTCACAGTATGAAAACCTCTCCATGTTTCTACAGATGGCATTATTCCGCTCTTTCTATGGCTGAACAGTATTCCATTGTATATACGTGCCACATCTTTAGTCATCTGTCAGTGGACATTTACTTTGTTTCCATGTCTTGGCTATTGTGAATAGTGCTGCTATGAACTTAGGGTACATGTATCTTTTTTAATTAATAATTTTATCTGTGTATATGCCCAGAAGTGGGATTGCGAGATATTATGTTAGTTGTTTTTCTTAGTTTTCTAAGTGACCTCCATAATGGTCTCCATAGTAGTTGTACCAATTTACATTCCCACCAGCAGTGTAGGAGGGTTCCTCTTTCTCCACACCCTCCCCAGCATTTGTTATTTGTAGATTTTTTTTAGTGATGACCATTCTGACAGCTGTGAGGTTGTACCTCATTGCAGGGTTGATTTGCATTTCTCTAATTATTAGTGATGTTGAGCATCTTTTCATGTGTCATCTGTATTTATTCTTTGGATAAATGTCTATTAAGATCTTTGGGCAGGGAAATTACTTAAGCTATAATAATCAGCATTAAAGAATTGATGGGTTTGTATTTGCACAGTCAGCCACTTGACTTCTTATTTTTTCTCCTTCTTCCCCAAGAAAATGGCAACTCAGAACTTGTGTCATTCTGTGACCTCTTCTGTTTAAGAATCTCTATTGAATAATGAGTTCATCAACCATTATTGATGCTTTGATCTCCAATTTTGGTGCATAATGGAATAAGAGATGATGTAATCAAGGGAGGTTACTGGTCTAGAAGAAAAACAAAGGGCCAGGAATTTGAAGTTGTGTCTGTGACCTTGGGCAAGTTACTTAACTTCAGATTTCCTCATCTTTAAGAGGAGAATGAAAACAACTGTCTGTCTATCTCTCAGGTTTATTGGAAGGTAGAGAGAAAATGTGTACTCCAGGATCCCTTAGCAGACGTAATACCCTATGTAAATGCTGACTTTTTGTCTGTCAGCATTGGAAGCAGAGAGGCTGTAGAACAATCCTGCCTGCCAATTAAGACATGAGAATGCCACCTTACCACCTTCAACGTGCTGGAGGGTTTGAGATGAAGAAATATCATGCACACAATTTAACTGGAAGTTAACAAAGAGGATTATTAGAAGTCATAACGTAGAAAAATCACAGCTCCTATGAGACATGCTTCAGGTGCTCAGTTCATGTCAGGTGAGGTGCAGTGAGCCTAGGCAAGCTGCATAAAAGAGAGATCAAAAACACATTAGCCACTTAGGCTTAAGAAGCATGAGCTCATACTATTGTAGGAAAGTGAGATTCTGACATTTATTTTTCCTGCCCTTTTATTTTTGCCTTCAGATAATCTGACTTTGGGCAAGTTTTAGCTTACATAGGATAAACTAATGTTTCAGGGACAGCTTAAATTGAGAGAGGCCTCCAAAGGATTATCTTCAACATATTCTCTTATAGTTCTTTTCTGTGGATGTTCAACATGAAAATAACAGATGTGTGCATTCATTTAATTAATCCATCAGCATTTCAGTTGTTGGAGAATGGTTCTCTCCAGTGGGAGTAGGCAAGAAGCCAGTACTTGTGTGGGGTGTTCTCAGTTTCGGCTGTTTATCAGACATGAAAACATGGTACCCAAGATTCCATTATGCCTTGAACTGTAGAGACTGTGGGAAAATGACAAGCTGTCAAATCCCACATCCTTTGAAGTGCTGGCAAATTTCTAATTCTATTGAATTGCCTCAACAGTTGGAAACACACTAGCATAAGGAGCAGTGGAGAATTATGAGCTTATTTCTTTTGCTCTTAGCCTTTGAAAAGAGAATAAAGCCTAGGTATCTTGGTAGGAGTTTGTCTGTGACTCAGTTGATTTCAGATGCCTTAGGTCTCTAAAGAGTATTTTGTTCTATTATAAATCCTAGGAGGCTGTTCTTGGCATGGGTAGCCATGAAGCATCAATTTCTGTAACAAAGCTCATACTTATTCCAGGTTCTGTGGGAGGTGCTTTTTCCATAAGGTTTCAGATACCCGATTCTTAATTCTACCAGAGGGATTCCTTAGTTCCTTCTTCTAAGACCATGTGAAATAATTCTGAACCTGGGATCTTCTGGTATCTTCATCATAGACTGTTTAGTCGGTTACTTCCTAATAATAACCTATATTAGTGGATAAGATAAAGAATCTTCCTGAGTGGTATAGCCAAGAGATAAAGTGTCCAGACGTCTGGATGCCCCATCTTCCCACATGCAGGCGATTTCAGAGCTTTCACTGCCCCTGAGGCCAAGAATTGTGGCCATTTTGGAAATGGATCTTCTGTTTGTTGCTTCCCTTCCAATCAATAAACATAACTATATCCCTGGGGAAGAGGTGGAGTTATTGAAATCCCATGCTTTGATAATTCTTAAATGGTTTAATCTTGGAAACCAAATAGAAATCAATGTTGTTGTTGTTTTTTTTAAACACTGTTGCCATGTGGAGCCAACACATCCAATCCATCTTTGGCACTGTAAGTTATTCTGTGTCAAAGCCCACTAAAACTGATTTTGGTTCAGTACTAGAGGGTGAGGTCTATGAACTGATGAGAATGAGTGATGAGAGTCTGGTATGAACATCATTTTATAACTATTCAGAAAGTTTAGTAATTCAAAGTAAGAGTTTAAGACCAGAAAAGAGTCACTGGAGAGTCATTCAGTTCTTGTGTTTAGGTCAAGAGTGAATCCAGGATGAGTGCTAGGGCAAAACAAGATGCCAGTTTTTCTTACACTTGCAGAACAGGCTGGCCATAGGCAATTATTAAGGAGGAAGACACAGATAGGACTTTTGGGGAATGAGGTGAGTACTCCTAGGCCTTCCCAACCTGAGTAGCCATGTAGATGCTCCACACTAGCTGTAAGGGTTTCAGTTCTCTAGCGCAGGTAGTTCAGGGTACAGGACTGAGAACCCCAAATTCTTAGTCTCCAGTTGGACTCAGCCTGGAGCAGACCCATATCTATAGAACCATTCAACTTACTAACCATTCCTGGGTCAGGCTGAATGCCAGGTGAACAGCCATGGATCCCGCTTTGCTGTTCTCCCAGCTATGAAGTAGCTTATAATTTGCTACTTATAAGTATGGCCACACTTCCCCTGTCCCTTATTCCTTGATCTTTCCTCTCTTCTCCCCTTTCTGTTTGCAAGTCAAGTTAAATCTGTTACTAAAGGTCAAATAAAAAGTAAAATCAAAAGTTTGTAAGTCAGGATAAAAGAGGGCAAAACACACTGAAGATTAAAGGGGAAAAGGAACTTGTTATCTTAAGTGTCCAAGCAGTTAGGGCAAAATTAAGGATCTCAAAAAAGAAGAGTCCCTAAGAGAACGATGAGGGATGTGGAGGTTCTAGCACCTCCACTGCTGCTTTTACCCAAAACCAAAAGTTATCAGACACCTTTGTGATCATCAGAGAATGACAGTAACCTAGACTTTAGTGAAAGTGAAGTCGCTCAGTTGTGCCTGACTCTTTGCGACCCCATGGACAGTGGCCTGCACCAAGCTCTGCCGTCCATGGGATTTTCCAGGCAAGAGTACTGGAGTGGGTTGCCATTTCCTTCTCCAGGGAATCTTCCTGACCCAGGGATTGAACCCAGGTCTCCCGCATTGTAGACAGATGCTTTACCGTCTGAGCCACCAGGGAAGTCCTAACCTAGACTTTAACTGGGCTCTTAAAATTCCTCAGCGGTGCCATTTGCAAGATACTAGTAAATCAGCTTGTGGAGAATATAAACAACAAGCTAGACAGAAAAGACACAAGAGAGTAGATGAAGCTGAACCGCTACCACGTGCCTCCTGCCTCTCTTATGTGGTTATAAGTCCTACCCACTGCATTCTGGTTAGAGGGTTTTAAAAGATAGATAGCCTTCTCTGTTAGAGATACTTTTTTTCATTAAAAAAATAATAATAAAGAGGAGGCCATGATTGGGTTTGAAGAACAATGACAGTTACCTACATTTGAATCTTCCCCTCTTCCCAAAGCCATAAAATCTATTGAGAGGACAAATAAAACCTCATAGGACCCAACATTCATCATTACTAGGACACAGAGAACAGCTCACATTACCTATACATAGAGTGAAAACAGAAACAAACTCCAGCAGAGCTCCCTTAGCCACCGTGAGTCTGTGGGTGAAGAGCGTGGGAGAGCGGATGCTTAAGACTGTCTTCAGAGTAAAGGGATGACGAGAGCTGAGAGGACGTACAGACAGAATCACTCCCAAGAAAAGAAAGTACAGCGGTAAAGGCCAAAATGCTGTATCAGACTTGGTAGTTCATAGCCCTGGATACCTGACTTGGCTATGGAAAAGGGCTTGAAAATGAGGGTACCACAAACTTCTCAGGCAGCCAAATCAGAATCATGGTGGTTGTTGTTATTGTTCAGTCACTCATTGTGTCTGACTTTTTGTGAAGTCATGGACTGCAGCACGCCAGGCTTCCCTGTCCTTCACTGTCTCTGGGAGTTTGCTTAAACTCCTGTCCATTGAGTCGATGATGCCATCCAACCATCTCATCCTGTGCCTCCCCCTTTTCCTGCCCCCAGTCTTCAATCCAGAAGCATGGCCATCATCCTTAACCATAGCTTGACCCTGTCCCATCCAAACCATTACCATTCTGTGGATTTGCTATCCAGATAGTCTCCCATTCATTCTGTTCTGTTGCTGTTCAGGCTGCCGTCTTCTCTCCCCTGGACTGTAACAAAAACCTCTCAACATATTTCTACCTTTAATGGTGATAGCAGTTCTTTCTCCCCTCTGATCTTCAATCCATCTTCTATATTGCTTATTAAAGTGATTTTCCAACAGATAGGCTCTCATTGTCATTCCCATGCTGGATTAAGTATCTCAACTGAATCCTTCTGTAGCTTCCTTTATCACAGCATAATGGCAAGAATTGTCACTCTGGAATAAGACATGTTATACCCTAGCTCACATGCTTGCTTGTTTCATTATTTGGGGTAAAATGCATAACCTCTCTGAACTTCAGTCTCCTAATCTGTAAAGTGGAATCAAAAGTATTACTTATCTCATAAAGTAGGTAATTACTGTATGGGAAATACTTAGAACAGTGTCTGGCATGTAGCATGATGCTAAATTAATGTTAGCTAACAATGACTAAGTGGTATTGGATTTTTCTAAGTCTCTTTATTCTACTAGACCCAGCCTCAATATTCTTTAAAGAATTTAGAATTATTTCTTTTTTCAAAAACAGATTGTCTCAGTGTCCACTACACAGAAAGTCCAAATGTTTTCAGTTCAGTCACTGAGCAAACTGTCACATTTTCATAAAAGCAGTTAATCTGAATTAGACAGATTATTGTCTTACATGAGAGCATGGAATTCTTCATTCAAGTTGAACTTAATCATTTAAGTTTTCTCCAATTTTGTAATTGCGAATAAAATTCTAGTGTTGTACTAAGGAAACTGAAGATCTTTCTGGAAGAACATGACCAAAGAAAATAATTGAACTTCGGGGCAGGCACAGGCCCCATCTATATAAGCACAGTCAGGCACACCGCAGAGAGCTCACAACAGCCACAGGTGCCATGCTCGACAATGACCGCATACCTGCCCAACTTACCTATGGGTCTCTGCTCTTGGCTCCAGCGACTTTCAGTTCCTGACTTCATTGCTGGGCCTCAAGATCTGATTCAGAGCCCACTGTGCATTGGTCATCCCTTTTTGGATGCTACTGATTCAGCCAACACCCAGGGATCCAAAACTCGTGTTCCAGACTTCCGGTTTCCAGTCTGTCGTGGAAGTCTGGAACTTAACAGTCCCATCCTCAAAACAAGAAAAAAGCTGAGCAAACTGGAAATAAGCAGCTCTCCCTAAATCTGTCAGATAATTGAGGTCATAAAACAAGTCACCACTGTCAAAATTGGAGAGTCAGGCAAATACAGAGAATTAGGGCTTACTAGAAGTGGGGAAACTTGTGGCTGGAGCCAGTACAAGTAGGCACACTGAAAGGGTAATTGACTAATTGCTGGAAACTGGGACTGGAGTAGCCTGAGAGAAAAATTCCTGGCAGGCCAACCTTAAGGGGGCCTACAGACTTTCATGAGCTTTACCTCTAGGAGGGCCTCTAAGTTCTCACAGCAGAGACTTTAGTAACCATTTTGAAATAATGCTCTGGACATATGCAAGGCTGGTACAAAATTCAAAAATCAACTAATGTAATTCATCACAATCAATGGGCTAAAGAAGAAAAACTATATGATCGTATCAAAGATTGTATTTGACAAAATCCAACACACATTACTAAAAAACACTCTCAGCAAGACAAGGAATAGAGGGAAAGTTCTTTCAACATGATAAAGAACATATACAAAAAATCTATAGCTAACATCATATTTAGTGAAAAGAAACCTGTGGTTTCCTCATAAGATCAGGAATGAAACAAGGATGTTTTCCCTTTTCACTCCTATTTCACATCATACTGGAAGTCCTAACTAATTCAGTAAGAAAAAGAAATAGAAGGTATATAGATAGAGAAGAAAAAAAAAAATGCCTGTGTTTGCAGATGGTATGACTGTTAGGTAGAAAGTCGCAAAGAATTAACAAAAAGCCAAAACAAGAAAACATACCAACTACTAGAACTAATAAGCAATTATAACAAAGTTGCATGATATAAAATTAGTGTACAAAAAGGAATGTTCTATATGTTCATTTTGTCCCTGTAGACCTTCTTTCTCCAAGATTTGACAAGCCTTGCTTATACATAGATGGGCAGTAAGAGGGCTTAAACAGAGAGGCCTGCCTTTGTAGTATGTGAACATGATGCCCAGTGTTATGAGATTATAACAGAAGTAGATATGGAGTCAGGCTGAGTAAAGATGGAAAAAAAAAAAAAATCTGAGGGCTTAGGGCACATACACGTTGCCAAAAGCAAAAGGGTTAATTCAGTGCCTAAGTGTGTGCATCAATATCCTGAGTGTTATACTAATTTAACTCCTGCTAAGTCGCTTCAGTCGTGTCCGACTCTGTGCGACCCCGTAGATGGCAGCCCACCAGGCTCCGCCGTCCCTGGGAGTCTCCAGGCAAGAACAGTGGAGTGTGTTGCCATTTCCTTCTCCAATGCATGAAAGTGAAAAGTGAAAGGGAAGTCGCTCAGTCGTGTCCGACCCTCAGCGACCCCATGGACTACAGCCTTCCAGGCTCCTCTGTCCATGGGATTTTCCAGGCAAGAGTACTGGAATGGGGTGCCATTGCCTTCTCCGAATTTAACTGGGATGTTGGGAAATATGTCTAAAATCATAATCCTAATTAAAAACAATGATCCATTTCCTTTTTACTTTGTATATTCTCTTATAGCATTCTCAAGAATAGTAGTAATTAATTATGTAGTGTCGTAGAATTGCTTAATGCTCCTACACATACATATGTTTAATCAATTATAATTTAGGTGCCACTAAAAATGCACCCAGGTGGCAAACCCACGTTCTCGTTCATCACAGGCAGATTCTTTACTACTAAGCCACCTGGCAAGTCCCCCCAAATGCACTTATAGGAATAAAAATTTTTTAATTGTCTCTTCTAAGAGCATATTTGAAACATCTCCTTACCATAGGGAAAAGAATCTTGCCATTTACATAGATACTTAATTTTTTAAAGTATAAACAAAAAGATAATTCTTTAAAAAAAATAGACTTTATTTTTTAGAAGAGTTTTAGGTTCACAGCAGAATTAAGCAAAAGTTACATAAATTGCCCATATATCTCCTACCCCCACACATGCATTCAGTTCAGTTCAGTCGCTCAGTCGTGTCCGACTCTTTGCGACCCCATGAATCGCAGCACGCCAGGCCTCCCTGTCCATCACCAACTCCCGGAGTTCACTCAGACTCTCGTCCATCGAGTCAGTGATGCCATCCAGCCATCTCATCCTCTGTCATCCCCTTCTCCTCCTGCCCTCAATCCCTCCCAGCATCAGAGTCTTTTCCAATGAGTCAACTCTTCGCATGAGGTGGCCAAAGTACTGGAGTTTCAGCTTTAGCATCATTCTTTCCAAAGAAATCCCAGGGCTGATCTCCTTCAGAATGGACTGGTTGGATTTCCTTGCAGTCCAGGGAACTCTCAAGAGTCTTCTCCAACACCACAGTTCAAAAGCATCAATTCTTCGGTGCTCAGCCTTCTTCACAGTCCAACTCTCACATCCATACATGACCACAGGAAAAAACCATAGCCTTGACTAGACGGACCTTAGTCAGCAAAGTAATGTCTCTGCTTTTGAATATGCTGTCTAGGTTGGTCATAACTTTTCTTCCAAGGAGTAAGCATCTTTTAATTTCATGGCTGCAGTCACCATCTGCAGTGATTTTGGAGCCCCAAAAAATAAAGTCTGACACTATTTCCACTGTTTCCCCATCTATTTCCCATGAAGTGATGGGACCAGATGCCATGATCTTCGTTTTCTGAATGTTGAGCTTTAAGCCAACTTTTTCACCCCTGTTAGCAACATATGCCCCACCAGAGTGGTATGTTTGTTACAATTGATAAACCTGTATCAACACATCATAATCACCCAAAGTCCATAGTTTACATTAGGGTTCCCTCTTGGTGTTGTACATTCTATTAGTTTTGACAAATGTGAAATGACATATACTCACCATGATAATATCATGCAGAGTAGTTTCACTGCCCTTAAAATCCTCTGTGCTCCACCTATTAATCTCTTCCTCCCCTACAGGTTTTAATCTTTTTACTGGCTTCATAGCTTTGCCTTTCTAGAATGTCCTATAATTGGAATCATACAGTACTTAGCCTTTTCAGATTGGCTTCTTTCATAGTAATAGCATTTATACTTCCTCCATGTCTTTTCTCGACTTGGTGTCTCTTTTCTCTTTATTGCTGAATAATGTTCCATTGTCTGGATGTTTATTTATCTCTTTACCTATAGAAGGACATGCTGGATGCTTTCACATTTTGTCAATTATAACTAGAACTCCTATAAACATCTGCATGCAGGTTTTTTTGTGTACATATACTTTTAGCTGAGCTTTGATGCTTTGCAGGATTTATCTCCCATTCTTTGAAACAAATATGTCTAGTCAAGGCTTCCAATATACCTCCCACATTTGTTCATTGATGGAGTGAACCCTTGAGATATTCTGCAGTATATCCAGATGTTTCACATCCTTTCAGTTTGAACCGGAAGGATAGACTCTTCCAAGTTGACTTAAATTGAAGCAAGAGGGCTGGGCCTCTTTCTCATAGTATCAACCAGCAACTGGATTACCTCTGCTCCAGGGAAGAGGCCTACCCTGGGATACAGCAGCTCCTGAGGAAGGACTCAGCTCGGGGAGTGAGTGCCTTATCACTGTCCTCCCCAACTCACCAGCTGAAACCGTGGAACTCAGGTTGGGACTTGAACCCATGGTCTTTAAACCGAGATCACACACCTGATCCAGGAATTAATGAAGCTCAGGTTCTTGATGTCTCACTGCAGAATGAATTCAGTGAGAGACAAAGTGATAGGTAAGAAGCACATTTATTTAGAGAGAAACACACTCCACAGGCAGAATGTGGGCCATCTCAGAAGGTGAGAGCAACCAAAAAGATAATTCCTTAAAAAACTAGTTTTTATTTGCCTTGAATACTGACCACAATTTATTTAGTATTAGTTAGTTCGTTAGTTCAATCATTCAGACATGTCTAATTGAGACCCCATAGACTGAAGTACGCCAGTCCTCCCTGTCCATCACCAGCTCCCGGAGTATACTCACTCATGTCCATTGAGTTGGTGATGCCATCCAACCATCTTATCCTCTGTTGTCCCCTTCTCCTCCCATCTTCAATGTTTCTCAGCCTCAGGGTCTTTTCAAATGAATCAGTTCTTCGCATCAGGTGGCCAAAGTATTGGAGTTTCAGCGATAGCATCAGTCTTGCCAATGAGTATTCAGGACTGATTTCCTTTAGGATTGACTGGTTGGATCTCCTTGCAGTCCAAGGGACTCTCGAGAATCTTCTCCAACATGACAGTTCAAAAGCATAAATTCTTCTGCACTCAGCTTTCTTTATAGTCCAACTCTCAGATCCATACATAACTACTGGAAAAACCATAGCTTTGACTAGACGGACCTTTGTTGGCAAAGTAATGTCTCTGCTTTCTAATATGCTGTCTAGGTTGGTCATAACTTTTCTTCCAAGGAGCAAGGGTCTTTTAATTTCATGGCTGTAGTCACCATCTGCAGTGATTTTGGAGCCCCCAAAAATAAAATCTGCCACTGTTTCCACTGTTTCCCCATCTATTTGCCATGAAGTGATGGGACCAGATCCCATGTTCTTAGTTTTCTGAATGTTGAGTTTTAAGCCTACTTTTTCACTCTCCTCTTTCACTTTTATCAAGAGGCTCTTTAGTTCTTCTTTACTTTCTGCCATAAGGGTGGTGTCATCTGTATATCTGAGGTTATTGATATTTCTCCCGGCAATCTTGTTTGGTATTAGGCTAAACTAAATAATATTATAACATCCCTATACACAATTTGGGCATACTAAATATACGCACACTTTGACATATTCATGTAATCTAACAACCACTAAGATGTATACATATATTTAATTTACACACATATACTCAATAATTGGGCTTCCCTGATGGCTTAGCTGGTAAAGAATCCACCTGCGGTGCAGAAGACCTGAGTTTGATCCCTGGGCTGGGAAAATCCCCTGTAGAAGGGAAAGGCTACCCACTCCAGTATTTTGGCCTGGAGAATTCCATGGACTGTGTATAGTCCATGGGGTTGTAAAGAGTCAGACATGACTGAGTGACTTTCACTTTCTCCTGCACTGCAGGCAGTTTCCTCACCATCTGAGTCACCAGGTTAAGGGAGTGTAAAAAGCAGTTAGACTAAATAATTTTAATTATTCCATTGGTTCTATTCAAACAACTTAATAGAACAGAACTAATATATTTGTACCATAGCATCTCAGTTAAAGGGGCTTCCCAGGTGGTGCTATTGGTAAAGAATCTGCTGCCAAATGCAGGTGACACAGGAGACACGGGTTTGATCCCTGGGTTTGGAAGAGGGAATGGCAACCCATTCCAGTATTCTTGCCAGTAAAATTCCATGGACAGAGGAGCCTGGCGGGCTATAGTCCATGGGGTTGCAAAGAGTCAGACATGACTGAGCAACTGAGCACACACACACACATCCCAGTTAAACCAATTCTTTTGCCAAACTTGATGGTCTGTTATTTAAATTCACAAAGTGCTCAAGGAAAAAAGTTTCTTAAGAAATGCCCAGCTATGACTATATCAGACATTGCTTCCAAAATGAGTGTGTCTTTCAAGAGTACCAAACCTAACGTGATCACTGAATGTCTAATGTTCTTGGGAAAAAAACTAAAGTTGGGAAAAGTAATTAAAACCAGATCCTAAAAAGTCAATACATCTGAGGCTCCAGATATTCAAACTTCATATGCTGTGGTTTCCAGTAAAACTAAAATGAGGTAATTTTTTATTCTTATTATGTTCATGACTCTTGCAAAACCAAGCCAGGATAAAAATGCTTATGGTCTCCTTTTTCTCATTAAATCATTATGTAGTTTTCAATGTCATATGCCAAAAAGAGAGTCCCCTACCTTCTAAATAACAAGAGATTTCCTGATAAATTTAGGATAATCTAAACATCTCAATTTAATCACGTTTGTTTCAAATCCAGATAAAGAATCATGAAATTGGCTTATGTATCACTTTCGCCTCCTCCCTCTTTATTTCATCTCTTTTGGAACTTAATAATTAGGCTGGAGGAGGGAAGGAGGAGAAAGATTACACATGCCCATTAGTGTAAACCTTGAAACCTTGGAAGAGGTAAAAAGAGATTGAAAAGTCACAGCATTTCAGTGTGAGCATACAGACACACATACACATACACACACACCACATACACTCCAGAAGCAGGGAGGAGAGGAGAAAAAAGGGATGATGAGAAAGAGAAAAAAAAATTTTTTTCATGAACTTGAATAAAACAGCCAATCTTGTGCAACTGATAATTAAATAATTCTGTATTTCCATGCTCCTGTATTCCCCATCTTTTCTTTTAGATCACTGGAATCAATACATCAATAAAAGACTACATTTTTAAAAGCTATACCAAACTCAGCTATATGATCATACAGTTAGCATATAGGTAAACTTTTTCATCTAAAATTTCAGAGCACCTAAAAATAGTATGATTTTCAGGCTCCCAAGAGGGAAAATAAAAAGGCCATGGAAGGAAACACTGGCTTCCTGATACTTAGCTTCAAACTTCAGTCAGCACTCTCTTTCATTCCAAGAAGCACTTTTAAATGAATAATGATGGATATTAAGAGGTCTTATATGTCATCACCATAGGGGGTTTTAATACTTCTGAATGATTTGTAGTTATTCATCAAATGTAATTGATCACCATGAAGGAAATATAACCCAATATTAGAAATGTTAATACCTGTTTAATTTTAATAACCTTTATTCTGTTGTCTTGTTAAAGACTTTTTGAATGCTTGACTAGATCATATTCATGGATAAAGTTTTGTGTAAATTCATGTTTAATCCTTAAATGAACTGCAATGTATAAATCATGGTTTATTTAACCTTAGAGGAACCTGTTGGCTTTTTCTTCTAGTAGGTTGCACGCATTATAACCCCTTTTGTTATTGTAGAGTTACAGTCTTGCCCTATGCAAGTTGTTGGTCCTCTCTGGGATCTTTGCTTTGAAAAAGTGTTTGTTCTTTTTACCTGTTTATACAGTTGAACGTACTACTAGGTAGATTTCTTAGGAACCGGCTAGAAATTTGGCAACCAGGATCTGAAACTGGGAGAAATTCACATTGTTTGACATTATTGCCTACTAAAGGAGACTTTTTTTTTTTTCTTTCCCTTCCCTTCTTTTTAAAGGAGACTTCTTATCAGTGTTACATTCTCCTGTTCAGTACCCTTACATTGTCCCGATACAATGAAGTACAGTGAAAATCATTGGAAAACAATTTTTCCCACTAGGTTATGTTGACCATCAACCATTTAGAACAGCAGTTCTCTGTTTCTACTCTTCATTTCTGTAAAATTAGATTAGTTTGCTGAGAAGGCATAGGACTTTGGACTGTTTAAGCCCTCTGGGCCTTAGTTTCCTCACTTGTAAAATTACAGAGATGGTTTAGGTGATTCTAAGATCCCTTCAGCTTCAGAATGGTGAAATTCTATGCTAAAGTCTAGAACACCATTTGACCTGGCACTCTCTGTAGCCCAACAGTTCATATAATGTTTTAACACTCTCCTATTAGTTATGTTAGAACTTCTTGAAAATTTCATTTCAAATTTATGGAACACAGCTTAACTTCACAGTTAACTAACACAGCTCTGGTGGACTTTTCAGCTAATATTTGCATTATCTTTCTACATGTGAGATGACTTCTTTTATGTCAATAAGAGTTTGTATTTAAATTATTTTTCTGAGTTTAATCCCAGATTTTCATAAATACTGGGGTTTCTGAACTCTCAGGATACTTTAAATGGGGTTTCCAATGCATTTAACAGTTTCCACATTCCTAGATTATTAGTTCCGTTTAAAAATGCTATCTTCCACTCTTTTACTAATCAGTAACCAGATTTTGCCCTAGTTCAATACAAGTATGATATATGATTTCAGTTGTCTTCTTTTAACAGCAAATTGAGATGCTTAATGTTGTGATAAACACCATGTGTGGCTTGCTCACAATAACTACTTTATGACTTCCTATCACTCAACAGCAAGTCTAGGAAATTTACTTCTCATGAGTTCTTAAAGTACCATTTAAGCATATAATCATTTATCTTATCCAATTACTTATCTCATGCTTTCCATCCTGGCAAAGTATGCTACCAATTATGTTTGAATAGCTTAGTCCCTAATGGTTAAGTACCTGGTGTAATTTTTCAGACTCCCCCAATTCTCATGGTTAGATGATATAACATTTCTTTCTACAGAACATTTCTATTATGTTAATATGAGAAGACTTTTACCACATTGAAGTTCATTATTCTCCAAATAAAATGTCAACCTATCCCTGTCTATCCTATGAGTCTGACATCTGGAAGGGAGAGAGTAGACAGGAAAACATGGGAAAGCAAATCCTCTCAATCACCTTGGGCTGTGGAGACCTGACTAAAGGCAGAGTTGATCCTGGCTCAACCAAGATCACATACGTATTATTGGTTTCATTACGCTTCTTTTTTTTTTCCTATTGTTACCCACAAAGGTTATTCAATTTGCACTTAATTTTCAATCTTAATTCTTTAAAAGCAACAACGAAAAAAAACATAATTATCTTACCTGGATTCCAAAATCGGTGATTTTATCACACTCAGACACAGAAAGTTCCTTTAATTTTCTATGTCTGGAAAGTGTCATCAAACCCTAAAAATGTTTAATATAAAGATTATTTGATGATACATTAGTATAGAAGGTGTATTTCCAATAAGATAACAACAGTTTATGCAAACTAAAAATATATAGCTTCTGTTTTATATATTATATTATATATATATTATATATTATATTTTATATTTCTTTAGACTTAATCATACAATCACTTTGGTTAGGCAACATTATTAAATAAAATTTTCAGGTTATGTCTAACGTTTTACAAAAAGTATTACAAATCCTAGAACCAGAAAACTTCTTATCTTGCCTCCTGTTTTCAGGTAAATGTTACATGAATCAATGTAAAGAAATCTTCAGTTGCCTAAGTTTACAGCTTTATTTTATTTGAAGACACTTCATGTGGCTAATGAATCTATTTATCAATAAATTCTTATTTATGTTTAGCTTAAAATCTGAAAATCTTTAGCTCTTTTTTTATATTTAATTGCTTGGAGGGAGAAGAAACACATCTTTATGTAAAGGCCCATAGACAGATAATTATTCACTCAGTTCAGTTCAGTTCAGTCCAGTAGCTCAGTCGTGTCCGACTCTTTGCGACCCCATGAATTGCAGCGTGCCAGGCCTCCCTGTCCATCACCAACTCCCAGAGTTCACTCAGACTCACGTCCATCGAATCCGTGATGCCATCCAGCCATCTCATCCTCTGTCATCCCCTTTTTCTCCTGCCCCCAATCCCTCCCAGCATCAGAGTCTTTTCCAATGAGTCAACTCTTTGCATGAGGTGGCCAAAGTACTGGAGTTTCAGCTTTAGCATCATTCCTTCCAAAGAACACCCATGACTGATCTCCTTTAGAATGTAGTTCGTTTCTCTTTTCAGGCTAAAGGTTTTGTTTCTTTTTATTTTTAAAAAATGGATTTCACTTTCAGCCCTTCACTTTTTTAATGTGTGGTTTTGTTGATGCTCAGATGATAAAGAATCTGCTTGCAATTCAGGAGACCCGGATACAATCCCTGGGTCAGGGAGATCCCCTGGAAAATACTGGCAACCCACTCCAGTTTTCTTGCCTGGAGAATTCCATGGACAGAGAGGCATGATGGGCTGTAGTCCATGGGGTGGCAAAGAGACACAACTGAGCGACTCACTTTCGCTTTCACTTTCATTGGTTGGCCCATTTCTCAGTAGCTATTCTCCTAAACTGGTACAACATTCAGTTAAGGAACTGACTGTTGTGCCTTATAAATGCCATCCTTCTGTTTTGCATTCAGGATCATGTTACTTTTCTATTTCCTAGATATGCTTCCTAGACTATGTAGACTAGAGCAGTTTCTCCTCCTTTTATGGTCCCAGAGCTGGCTGGCGGGGAAAAATGCTGGAAATGGTATCTGATTTGTCCTTTTTACATTTTATTTTCAGGACTGATTTACCTTTTAATCAGAAAAACCACATTTGGACTATAATTGAAAATGGGTCATGCAAGTATTATATGCTGGGTTTTTTTTTAACCAATTTAAATATTAGGCCTTTTATTTTTCAAAAACAAAATGCATATCAAAGAGACGAGTACTTGAAATTCTGCTTGATTGAAGTCGCTGTTAAATTACAATTTCTAATTTCATTTAACAGTTCTGTATGCCACACAAAAATAAAATGACCCCATTTATTCTTTTCATTTCATTGCAAATATGGATTCCTTTCCTAGGAACACATTACATTTTCTGTCTCATTGTTTCAAAACAAAGAATGGGCAAACTCTGTGAAGCCATCACATGTAGTCTGGGTTCCAGATGTGGATGCTGTTTTATTCATGTTAAAAGAATAGGAATTTAGATACTCTCCCAACAGACACTAAATTGTTTGAACAAAAATATCAAGTAAGCGATGCAGTTTTTCTCTTTGCCCTATGCTTGATAATAGCTGCTGCTGCTGCTAAGTCACATCAGTCGTGTCCAACTCTGTGCAACCCCATTGACGGCAGCCCACCAGACTCCTCCGTCCCTGGGATTCTCCAGGCAAGAACACTGGAGTGGGTTGCCATTTCCTTCTCCAATGCATGAAAGCTAAACATGTTTTATTATTCTATGTGGAATGTGTTTTATGAAACTATCTCTAAATAGTTTCTCTGAAGTTTTCACTTTTTATTGCTTCTATGTAGGCCATGTTAGAAAATTTTTAAATGAACTATAATGAAGTATACTTGCTAAGTATGACATTTAACAGACTATGGACAGATAATAAGCCTTGGCACTGAAATTTATAAATGCTCCAAATTAGAAGGTGTTCTCTGAAGCAAATGATGGTTCCAACATTTTACAGTCTTTCTTTATACCTTAGAAGTCTTGATTCTCAGGTCTAGAGAAAATTCATTCATTCTTAATTTATTATTCATTTGATAAATATTTAATTAGCATGTATGATATTGATCAGGCTCTGGGATAGAAGCTGGGAGTATAAAAGTCAGTAAGGTGCAGTGTCTACCCTCAAGGAGTCCATAGTCTGGCATTGAAGACATACTTAAAATAGATTGCTACAATCCTGTGAAGGTAAATATTGTGCACAGTGATTAAACCAAAGAGGAAAGATGAAGCCACTATTTTGGATTAGAGAAGATTGGGGGAGAGTTATGGGGGAGAGTCATGAGTGGGGAAGTATAATTTGCCAAGTAAACTACAGAGGGAAGAACATTCCAGGCTGAAGGAGCAGAATGTGCAAAAGCATTAAAGTAGGAAATAGTATGGTGTATGTATGAAACTGTATAGTATGGCATGATTAGAGTTACATGGATTTTTTAAAAATTATATGAAAAGCTGGTCAAAGAATTTCTCTTAGGAAGAAACTACAAGGTTATGTTTTTGTTTTGTTTAATTCCTTGTTAATTGTTTGAGGGAGGAGTCCTGGGAGTTGGCTGTGCCAAACTTTTACTTCTGGGAGGGATGGAAAGAGGAAAGTGGGAAGATAAGACAAAATAAGAAGGAAAGTGGATACTTAAATTTCCAGGAAATTTGTAGTATAATGAAAATGTAAATCCTCCTTCATCTCTTTCAAAAGTAAGCCAAACTCAAGAATGCTTTGCAAGAAAGGTTCTGTTTTATTTTGCCAAAACTTAGAAGGGACTAAATTTTGTAATCAGTTAAAATGCAGAGGAAAGCAAATATGTGGTAGCCTGGAGAAGTCACTAACATTGCAGATTATATCAGAATACAAGGCCTTAGGAATTCATAGGTATCCTGGGGAGCACTTTTCTTCTCAACAGGCCATGGAATTGAGGGATCAGGAGTCCCTGGTGGAAAATTGACTTATATTATAGCTCTGATGGCTTCTCAGGTGGCTCAGTGGTAAAGAATCTACCTGCCAATGCAGGAGATGAGGGTTTGATCCCTGAGTCAGGAAGATCCCCTGGAGTAGGAAATGGCAACCCATTGCTGTATTATTTTTAATTTTAATTGGAGGATAATTATTCTATAAAATTTTGATGGTTTTTGCCATATGTCAACATGAATCAGCCATAGGTCTTCATATGCCCCCTCCTCCCCCAAACTGCCTTCCCACCTCTCTCCCCATCCCCCAACTCCAGTATTCTTGCCTGGGAAATCCCATGGACAGAGAAGCCTGGAGGGCTACAGTCCATGGGGTTTCAAAGAGTCAGACATGACTGAATGACTAAACACGCATAGCTCTGGTATCATGTCTATAGAATGGAGTGTCAAGACTTAAGATTTGAATGGAAGCAGGCACCATGTCATGAGGGCCTTGAGCATTATTCTGGAATATAGACGTTATCCTATGAGACACTATTAAACAAAACTTTCCCTCTTACAGGGAATAAATGACAATAATGCAAAAAGGAATGAGGATGTGTTTCAAAAGAGGTATAGGGACCACAGAGCAGGGAGTGATTTATTTTAGTTGGAAGGAGAAGGTGTGAGTCTAGAAGAAACTTTCATGGAGGAAGAAGAATTTGAATTAAGCCTTAAAGACTGGGTAAGATTTGACAAGTGAAATAATAGGCACAGTGTTTCAGACTGAGAAAGCAGCATGAACAAAGGCTTTATTTGGAAAGTGTGAGTTGTTTGGGAAGTAGTTCAGTCTGGGGTCACTGGGAATAGTGGGAGGGAATACTGCACACTGCCAAGAAGACATGCATGTACACCAGGTAGTTGGGAGCAGACAAAGCCTTTGAAAACTATTCTTTTTTCCCCTGGTTTTATATCTGGATTGTTTAGCTGATATAGATACACATCAGCAATGAACTAGTTACCAAATGTTGAAGTAGTATGTGTGTTTGTGTGCACTAACTATATGACTGAGTCATACTACTCCAGCCTTAGAATATCACTGACGTAAACAGAAAACATACCTCCCCCAACTCTTTATTTTGAAAACATTCAAATCTATAGACAAGTTCAAAAAATGGTATAATGAACACTTACATATCCTTTATATTTATGTAAGAATACAGTTTTCTATGTGTATATGTTGCTGTTGTTGTTCAGTCGTTAGGTCCTGTCCGACTCTTTGTGACCCCATGGACTGTAGCCTGCCAGGCTCCTCTGTCCATGGGGTTTTCCAGGCAAGAATACTGGAGTGGGTTGCCGTTTCCTTCTCCAGGAGATCTTCCTGACCCAGGGATCAAACTCGTGTACCTTGCACTTCCTGCATTAACAAGCAGATTCGTTACCACTGAGTTACCAGGGAATATATATATATATATATATATATATTTTTTTTTTAATTCATATGTGTAGCATAGACCATTTGAAAATAAGTCTCTGATATCATGATGCTTTGCCTCTAAATATTCTATATGCATCTTCCTAGGACATTTCCCTATGTAGCTATATAGTCTTGTGTATATATAATATGATACCTAAGATTAACAGTAGTACCATACTATATAATATAGAGTCAGTATTCAGATTTTCTTTTTATCCAATCCCCAGAGTTCATGCATTGCGTTTGGTTGTCATGTCTCTTTAGCCTTTCTTTTTTTTCTTTAAATTTTACCTTTCAAGAATCCCAGGCCAGCCATTAAATAAAATATCTTACATTCTGGATTTTTCTGATTGTTCCTTATGATTGGATTCTAGGTAAACATTTTCTGCAAAACTACTACCTAGGTGCTGTTTCATTAGAACTGTATTTTTCCTACTTATTTAATCAATAATCCATGATGTGATCCTTGAGACCACATGAGTTCCTTGTTTCTCAACATCCTTTCAGTCAATGATTTGAGCATTAATTGATGATCCTTGCCTAAATCAGTCATTTTGTTGAGAGTTGCAAAAATATTGAGTTTTCTGATTCTGCCTTTCCTTCTGAATGTAGAATCTGGTATTCATTTAAAGCTTTTTTTCCATTATTCTTTCTCTTACTCCCTGCTGAATAATTTGGGAAGTACTTTGAATAAAAGATTATTTTAGACATAACAATTAACTGTCCCACTTAATTTTTTGTGTCACTTATTAACAACCTTTTTTATTGAGATATAATGAACATATAACATTATATTAGTTTCAGGTATACCACAGAGTGATTCAATATTTGTATATATTGTGAACTGATCATCACCATAAGTCTCTTTAAAATCTGTCACCATATATAGTTCCAGTTTTTTTCTTGTCATGAGAACTTCTAAGATCTACTCTGTTAGCAATTTTCAGATATACAATGCATTATTATTAACTGTAATCACCATGCTGTATATTATATCCCATGACTTATTTTATAACTAAAAGCTTATACCTTTTGTCCCCCTTCACCCATTTTGCCCACAACCTTAACCCCACCTCTGCCAATTACCAGTCTGTTTTCTGCATCTATGATGTTTTTTAAGATTCCCTATATAATTGAGATCATGTGGTAATTTATCTTTCTCTGTCTGATACTTCGCTTGGCATCATACCCTAAAGATCCATCCATGTTGTCACAAATGGCAAGATTTCCTTCTTTTTTACGGCTAAATACACACACACACACACACACACACACACACACACACATAGACCACATTTTCTTTATCTAGTCATCCATCAATGGACACTTAGTTTGCTCCCACATTGTGGCTATTGTAAATAATGCTGCAATGAACAGGGGGGTACATATATCTTTCTAAATTATTGTTTTCATTTCCTTTGGATAAATACTCAGAATAGAATTGCTAGATCATATGATAGTTCTTTTTTTAATTTTTTAAGGATCCTCCATACTGTTTTCCATAGTGGCTACTCCAATTTACATTCCCATCAAAGGTGCACAAATGGCCCATTTTCTCTGCATTGTCACCAACACTTGTTATTTCTTATCTTTTTGATAATATTTATTTTAACAGACAAACAGTGTTTTAATTTTCCCACATTCCTGTTAAGTGTGTTTACAAAATGGAGTTACTCTTTCGCTTAATATAATTATGTTGTTTGTTGGCAAAAGATGACACACTGAAGAAAATAAAAAAATCAGTATTTGCCCCATTATAAGACTATAAACATTAGATTATAATTTAAAAAGAACCAAGTTTTATATATGAAATTGAACTGGATGAAACCTTGTTGATCAGTTTCACAATCTGAAAGATTTAGTCTTTACAACTTGGATGTGGCTTTTTTTTCTGAGAGACAGTGCTTTCAGAAAAAGTCTAGGTGTTATAGAATACTAACATTAGAATAAAATATAATGTAACTTATCTGATAGCCACAATGCCACAAACCACCCTTGTTTATTGTATGTTTCAGTTTGGGAACTGTCAACAGTTTAATAAGGCACACCAGAACAGTAAGTAAGCATAGATAAATTTTATAATCTGTTCTGCTTTGATTAAAGAAAGTCTGTAGAAAAAAATTATATAAAATTACATAAGATTGCATAGTTTGTCCAACTTTTAATTCATTTTTTCTTGAATATTCTTTATAAGTATAGCTTATAGACTTTCAAGATTAAAACACTAATACAAGCCTCTCTTCCATAGTTATGAGATAAGCCTTTATAAAGGTATGGTAAAAATATGAAAATATGACAACTGATTAATAACTACATTATTACAAGGAATTCATACAAGTTGGCAGAAATATTGAGACCCCCAACATATAAATGACTAAAGAATATAAACATAAAATTCACATAAGAAAAAATACAATCACAGTGATAAATATAGGGGGAAATTATATTGCTAGAATTTTTTAAATGCAAAATCAAATAGCAATAAAGTTATAATGTATATCTATTTTTTGTTGAAATTAAAATAGCCAATATTAATGAATGAGTATAAGTAAGGCCAGCCTACTTTTTTTTTTCAGTTCAGTTCAGTCAGTTCAGCCGCCCAGTCATGTCCGACTCTTTGTGACCCCGTGAACCACAGCACGCCAGGCCTCCCTGTCCATCACCGACTCCCGGAGTTCACTCAGACTCACGTCCATTGAGTCAGTGATGCCATTTTTTTTAGTTGATAGCAATAAAAATTACTACAACTTATTGGGAAATCAAGTGACCAAAACAAGAAGAATATATCATGTTCAAAAAAGGGAGGATTTGAGGGGGAGAAAGGTTAGTAAAAACTTTGGGGCAGGTTTCTGGTCTTATTCCTGTTTCTACACTGAAACCTAGAATTACTGCCTTAAATATAGTAGGGACTAGATAATTAAGTACCAAAAGAAGGAGGAAAAAAGAATGAGTGAATCAGTAAATAAAATGTCTCAATATGAAAAGTAATTTAGAATAACTTGGGGTGAAAAAAACCAATACATGGGTGCATTATTAAATTCTTATACATATCAACAAAGAATTATATAAAGTACTAACACCATGCATGTTTCCTTTACGAGACCCACAACAGTTCTGGGGAGTTTACTGTATGTTCCAAATAAACTGTAACAGCACAAAAACACCAATATTCAAGCAAAATATTAAGCTTTGTATGTTAACATATACAAGTATGTATGTATATGAACAATTTTGTTTAACAGAAATTAATATATCCTCTGTCTTCATGTTACTTGGTCCATCTGTGAAGTTCAACCTTGCTTTCTGAAACATCACTTCCCTTAGTTCCCATGACATGACTCCAAACTCTTTCCTTATCTACTGCTCTAGATGTTCATTTTCAGCTTTCGTTGTGGGTTTATCTTCCAAATCCACCCAGTAAGTATCCGAGTTCCCTGGAGCTTTGAAGTTGACCTCTCTTCTTCTGTCTCTCATCCATAACTTCAGGCATCTCAGCCTTCTCTACAGCTAGCCCAGATCTCTCTTCTGAGCTCCAGAATTTTTAAATTAGACACCTGAACGTGCCATAAGCACCTGAAACTTAGCACTGTTACTTTCAAAGGACTAGTATTCAAACTGGAAACCACAGTGTTTAATGAGTTCTTCCTACTGTTTCTTCTGGTTTAAGCAAGAAGTCTGGTTAAAGTTGAATAACTCATGGTAGACTTTTCTTCAACTTAATTAAGTACATTGTTCCTTTCTCTGCATTTTACAACTTTTATGACTCTCTCTTTGTTTTAATCTTTTTTTAATTGAATATAGTTAATTTATAATATTGTATTAGTTTCAAATGTACAGCAATGTGAATATATAGCCTTTTTCAGATTCATTCCATAATAGGTTTTTAAGATATTGAGTTTAGTTCCCTGTGTTATAGAGTAGGTCCTGTTGTTTACCTATTTTATATATAGTAGTATGTATATGTTAATCCCAAACTCCTAGTTTATCACCCCTCTGCCCCGCTATCCCTTTTGGTAACCGTAGTTTGTTTTCCATGTATGTATGACTCTCTCTATAGCGCCTAAATTTCTCTACCTGGGAAATCTATAAATATAATCCATACAACTTAAGATATTTAGTATCTGATTACAGGATGTTGGAAAACACATCCTAAGAAATAAGATGGAATGTGGTACACACGAGTCTAGGATGATTGACAATTTTGATGTAATTATTGGAGGTGTGAAAAGTGAAGTTGCTCAATCATGTCCAACTCTGTGACCCCATGGACTCTAGCTTACCAGGCTCCTCTGTCCATGGGATTTTCCAGGCAAGAGTACTGGAGTGGGTTGCCATTTCCTTCTCCAGGGGATCTTCCCAACCCAGGGATCAAGCAGTGATCGAGACCCAAACCCGGGTCTCCTGCATTGTAGGCAGACACTTTACCGTCTAAGCCACCAGGGAAGTCCATTGAAGGTGTAGATCTACCATTGGAGGTGTAGATCATGATAAATCTGTAAAGAACAAAAGGTCCCTAACAGAAACATAGGAAGCCTCCTTTCTTGTTGCTTTTTTTGAGGATAAAATGGGATATAAGTTATTGTGATAGAGGGGATAGAGTTAGAAGGTATTGTTGAAAATCTTTTGTGTAAAATTTCTGCTTATATTATAATATACCTAATGCCTATGATTACTTGTCAGATGTACTGAGAAACAAAACAGACAAAAGTGAAGATTCTGAGGTCAAATGAGTCTCTGTCTTCTATCTGTCAACCAGGACAAAAAGAGCTCTTAGTCTGGAGAGAAGTGTCCTGGTACTGAATTGAAATATGTTGAAATAGAATTCAGCATCTTGCGTCCTAGTCCTAATCCTTCTCTTGTTTCTTTTCCTGGTAATGATACTGCTATGTCCACAACTGGTCAAATAAAAACCTGGATTTTATCTGTGTTTACTCCTTGACCCACTGCTCTGCATATCCAGTTAATCAACCACAAGCCCTACCTACACTACCTCTAAATATCTCATACATGCCTCTTCTGCCTCCATGGTCAGAACCTCATTATTTAAGCCATCATCGCAAAAGCTCATCCTTCTTAAATAGATCTTCTTCACTGTTATGTCACTGTACACAAATCCTTTTGAGTCCTACTCTGAGTTTTGCATTGGCTCCCTTTGTATATAGCACATAGTCTGAATCGCTTTGCAAGGCACCCAAGGCCATATTCATTCTATCCTCCACCTCCTTCTCCAGCCTCATCTCCTGCCACATCCTCTATCTCAGGCCATGCTCTGACAATACAAAGGCACTTGTGGATCCCCAACTCATAACCGTCTCTCACGTCTCCATGCCTTCCTCCCTGCTTCTTCCTTCACTAGAATGCTCTTCTTTTCTTCAACTTACAAACACCTACCAAAGCTCTTAGCTGCACCTCAAAAGCTGAAGACCATCTCCTGACTCCACCACAGAGACAATAGAGACAGAACCACTCACCTTCCAACTCATTCTTGCTGCCAAGATGCAGTGTGGTGCACATAACTCCATAACAGCAAATCTACCTCATTAGGTCCTAGGTCTGATAAATTATTGCTAGTTTACCATGTGCCATATACTTACATTGGAGAAGGCAATGGCACTCCACTCCAGTACTCTTGCCTGGAAAATCCCATGGACAGAGGAGCCTGGTAGGCTGCAGTCCATGGGGTCACTAAGAATCAGACATGACTGAGTGACTTCACTTTCACTTTTCACTTTCATGCATTGGAGAAGGCAATGGCAACCCACTCCAGTGTTCTTGCCTGGAGAATCCCAGGGACAGGGGAGCCTGGTGGGCTGCCATCTATGGGGTCGCACAGAATCGGACATGACTGAAGCGACTTAGCAGCAGCAGCAGCAGCAGTCCTTTCTTGGACTGGATAGTCCTGGGGCTTCCCAGATGGCTCAGACGATAAGAGTCTACCTGCAATGCAGGAGACCTGGGTTCGATCCCTGGGTCAGGAAGATCCCTGGAGAAGAAAACGGCAACCCACTCCAGTGTTCTTGCCTGGAGAACCCCAGGGATGGAGGAGCCTGGTGGGCTGCTGTCTATGGCGGTTGCAGAGTCGGACACGACTGAAGCGACTTAGCAGCAGCAGCAGCATATACTTAGGTTAAGCAGTTTACAAGTCTTCACAGCACTATGAGGAAAGTAATATTATAACTACTGCATTAAAGAGAAGGTAATGGAGGCACAGAGAGGTTAAGTAACTTGCCTGAGCTCTCATAGTGTAGTGACAACAGTGAGGATGTATGTAAAGCCACACTCTGAATTCCTGCTTTTACTAATTTTTAGCCATGTAGTACTGTTACTCTTGGTGGTATTCTTTTGTCACTAGGCTATACCTTGAGACCAGGAGTGTGTCTATAAGTTTAGTACTCCTAGACGCTTTCATAGCCTGGGACACACAGCTGACAATGAATAAGTATTTGTGAATGAATGAGTAGTCTATTTATAAAATTATCTATTTTTATGAACCCAATTTTCTCTTATCTTGCTAGTATACTGTCATAATTCTTGAGTGGAATCTATTTCCCTTTATAACTGTGCAGCTTCTCTGGTGGCTCAGATGGTAAAAAATATGCCTGCAATGAGGAGACCTGGATTCAATCCCTGGGTTGGAAAGATCCCCTGGAGAAGGGAATGGCAACCCACTCCAATGTTCTTGCCTGGAAAATCCCATCAACAGAGGAGCCTGGCAGGCTACAGTCTATGGGGTTACAGAGTTGGACACAACTGAGCGACTCACAGTTTTGTAATTGTGTGAATGATTGTTTATATTTAATATGCTTGTTTCTGAAGCAGTCGCTGTATTCAGTATTGCTTACACATTCTTTTAGGAATGAAGAACAAAACTTTTATCTGAAGATACGTTTTATCTCGATTAACACATCCTCTTTCTAAAATCACTGATAACACTATCTTGTACAATGTCCTTGAAAATATATCTTTAACCTCAAAAGTGATCTTTTACACTCTGGTTAGCAATTACAATTTTGTAAAAATAATTTGCCTTTTCTTTTTAATTATTTTTATTTCTATTTACTTGATTATTAGTATGGATTTTGTAACCATACTTTTTAAAATATGCCAATCTTTCCAACCTAATTTACCAACCTACAAGTCTAAAGGAAAGCAGGCTTTGGTCAATACACAGAAATAGGTCCTCTATATGTTTGTGAAGGAAAGAAAATAAGCATCTCTGTTTCCTGGAAATAGAGTAAGTCACCTTGTTTCTACATGCCTCCTACCTGGTGGAGGTTGAGAGGAAAGACATCAACCAAAGATTCTCCTGGAGGGAAGTGACAAGCTCACGTTGGTCACTTCTTTTTTGCGATGATTTTAGTAGGCATTTTTCTGGAAACAGGAGGAAAACTGACTGGAAGCTCTATGAGGAAAACCACTATTGCTAGTGATGGGACCAGCAGATTCATATAGGGCCACTGGCTGTAAAGAGGGGCCTAGAATGGACTAAAGAAAGATCCAGCTCCATAGGAAAAAGTTCAATAGGGCAAACTTCTTATGTGTGTGTTTTTTGTTGTTGTTGTTGTTGTTTTGTAATCTAAGGCAAATCCATTTATCTCTGAGTTATTCTGCTTTCTTTTAACTCCCCTTCTTTCTGTTTCTTAAATCTCAAGTGATTTATTGTGCTTCCCGCTTTAGGAGCTCTGGTGCACTAAACCTCAGCCTTTATTTGTGTTTGTGTGCCATGCAGATGGGTGGTCTCTTGAAAGCATATCATCTGGTTAAGACATGCAGCTGTAAGCATTCCCACTCCACCTCAGATCATAGCTGAGAAGATGTGGCATTTTGAAAAATCTTGTGTTTGGTTTAGAGGAAGAAAATGGTACCAGATCCATTCATTCCCTTACTCACTACTCACTGATCAAATATTTTACACACCTTTTATGTATTAGGTGTTATGCTGGGCATCCCAAAGATGGGACAATCCAGCTTCTGCCCTGAAGAGTCTTACAATGTTGTAAGGAGACAGGCATGTAAAAAAATATTAAAATACATTGAGTGACTCAAAAATATATTGAGCTGATTGCTTTATCAAAGACATTATAAAGTACAGTGGAAACACAAGGGAGATCCTAAGCTTTGCTCGGGAATTGCCCAGGAATTCCAGGGGAGCTTCACACAGCTGAAACTTGAGGGATGAGCAAGAAGTTAGCAGGTAGACAAGAAGAAAGGGTGTTTCAGACAGACAGAATTACTCACAGAAGTGAGACAAAAAGAAGAGTAAGACATGTCTGAGGAGCTGGAGGAGAATCAGTTCTGTATCTCTGGAGCTAAAAATGAAGGTGGAAGTTATCTGGAAGTGAGGCTGCATAGGTGGGCAGGAACCACCTTAGAAAGTCTTGGTCCCCCAAACTAGATTGTTTAGATTTTTTACTGAAAGCAATGTAGGTCTCCTGACGATATATGAGCAAAGAAGTGAAAGACTCAGATTTGCATGCTGGAAGATCACACTGCAGCAGAGTGAAGAATGGATTGAGGACAGTGATGCTTAAGGTAAAGAGGTTAGTAAGAAGGATGATGCTTGAACTATGGCAGTGACAGCTGGGATGGAGAGGAGGCAGGGGGACAGAATTGAGAGATATTTAGACCACTAATAATTGTTAAAGATCTCACACTGGCTTCTTTCTATTCTTATATATTACTTTGTCTTAGAGATATTTTTTTCTAGATCTGAAATGATCTTATAATATATACAGGTAAAATTAATATGGAAAACATGCCAATATTTAATACAGTTCAGTTCAGTTCAGTCACAGTCATGTCTGACTCTTTGCTTCCCCATGGACTGCAGCACTGCAAGCTTCTCTATCATCAGTTCTCAGAGCTTGCTCAAACTCATGTCCATCGAGTCGGTGATACCATCCATCCAGCTCATCTTCTGTTGTCCCCTTCTCATCCTGCCTTCAGTCCTTTCCAGCGTCAAGGTCTTTTCCAAAGAGTCAGCTCTTCTCATCAGGCAGCCGAAGTATGGAGCTTCAGCTTTAGCATCAGCCCTTCCAATGAATACTCAGGACTGGTTTCCTTTAGGATTAATTGGTTTGATCTCCTTGCAGTCCAAGGGACTCTTAAGAGTCTTCTCCAACACCACAGTTCAAAAGCATCAATTCTTTGGAACTCAGCTTTCTTTATAGTCCAGCTCTCACATCCATACATGACTACTAGAAAAACCATAGCTTTGACTAGATGGACCTTTGTCAGCAAAGAAATGTCTCTGCTTTTTAATATGCTGTCTAGGTTGGTCATAGCTTTTCTTCCAAGGAGTATCTTTAATTTCATGGCTGCAATCATCATCTGCAGTGATTTTGGAGCCAAAGAAAATAAAGCCTGTCACTGTTTCCATTGTTTCCCCATCTGTTTGCCATGAAGTGATGGGACCAGATACCATGATCTTCATTTTTTGAATGGTGAGGTTTAAGCCTGCTTTTTCACTCTCCTCTTTCACCTTCATCAAGAGGCTCTTTATTTCCTTTTCACTTTCTGCAGAGTGGTGACATCTGCATATCTGAGGTTGTTGATATTTCTCCCGGCAATCTGATTATTTCTTCCAGCTTGTGCTTAATCCAGCCTGGCATTTTGCCTGATGTACTCTGCATACAAGTTAAATAAGCAAGGTGACAATATACAGCCTGACAAATTCCTTTCCAATTTGGAACCAGTCCCTTGTTCCATGTCCAGTCCTAACTGTTGCTTCTTGATCTCTTTATGGATTTCTCAGGAGGTAGTCTGGTATTCCCATCTCTTGAAGAATTTTCCACACTTTGTTGTAATCTGCACAGTCAAAGGCTTTAGCATAGTCAATGAAGAAGAAGTAGATGTTTTTCTGGAATTCTCTTGCCTTTTTTTATGATCCAACAGATGTTGGCAATTTGATCTTTGATTCCTCTGTCTTTTCTAAATCCAGCTTTAACCTCTGGAAGTTCATGGTTCACTTACTATTGAAGCCTAGCTTGGGGACTTTTGAGCATTACTTTGCTAGCATGTGAGATGAGTGCAATTGTGTGGTCATTTGAACATTCTTTGGCACTGCATTTCTTTGGGATTGGAATGAAAACTGACCTTTTCCAGTCCTGTGGTCACTGCTGAGTTTTCTGAATTTGCTGGGATACTGAGTGCAGCACTTTCACACCATCATCTTTTAGGGTTTGAAATAGTTCAGATGGAATTCCATCACCTCCACTAACTTTGTTCATAGTGATGCTTCCTGAGACCCCCTTGACTTTGCACTCCAGGATGTCTGGCTTTAGATTAGTGATCACACCATCGTGATTATCTGGGTTTTTAAGATCTTTTTTGTATAGTTCTTCTGTATATTATTGTCACCTCTTCTTAATATCTTCTTCTTCTGTTAGGTCCATACCTGTCCTTTATTGTGCCTTTATTGTTTCTATCCTTCATTGTGCTCATCTTTGCATGAAATGTTCCCTTGGTATATCTAATTTTCTTGAAGATATCTCTAATCTTTCCCATTCTGTTGTTTTCCTCTACTTCATTGCATTGTTCACTTAGGAAGGCTTTCTTATCTCTCCTTGCTATTCTTTGGAACTCTGCATTCAGATGCTTATATTTTTCCTTTTCTCCTTTGCCTTTTGCTTCTCTTCTTTTCATAGCTGTTTGTAAGGCCTCCTTAGACAACCATTTTGCCTTTTTGCATTTCTTTTTTTGGGGGGGATAGTTTTGATCACCACCTCTGTACAATGTTATGAACCTTCATCCATAGTTCATCAGGCACTCTATCAGATCTAGTCTCTTAAATCTATTTCTCACTTAAACTGTATAATCATAAGCGATTTGATTTAGGTCATCCCTGAATTGGAAAAGACTCTGATGCTGGGAGGGATTGGGGGCAGGAGGAGAAGGGGACAACCAAGGATGAGATGGCTGGATGGCATCACTGACTCGATGGACGTGAGTCTGAGTGAACTCTGGGAGTTGGTGATGGACAGGGAGGCCTGGCGTGCTGCAGTTCATGGGGTCTTGAAGAGTCGGACACAACTGAGCGACTGAACTGAACTGAATGGTCTAATGGTTTTCCCTACTTTCTTCAATTTAAGTCTGAGTTTGGCAATAAGGAGTTCATGATCTGAGCCACAGTCAGCTCCTGGTCTTGTTTTTGCTGACTGTATAGAGCTTCTCCTTCTTTGGCTGCAAAGAATATAATCAATCTGATTTTGGTATTGACCATCAATAATGTCTATGTGTAAAGTTGTCTCTCGGGTTGTTGGAAGAGGGTGTTTGGTATGACCAGTGTGTTCTCTTGGCAAAACTCTGTTAGCCTTTGCCTTGCTTCATTTTGTTCACCAAGGTCAAACTTGCCTGTTACCCCAGGTATCTCTTGACTTCCTATTTTTGCATTCCAGTCCCCTATGATGAAAAGGACATGTTTCTTTTGGTGTTAGTTCTAGAAGGTCTTGTAGGTCATCATAGAACTGTTCAACTTCAGCTTCTTCAGCAATAGTGGTTGGGGCATAGACTTGGATTACTGTAATGTTGTATGATTTGCCTTGGAAACAAACAGAGATCATTCTGTTGTTTTTGAGATTGCACCCAAGTGCTGCATTTCAGACTCTTGTTGACTATGAGGGCTATTCCATTTCTTCTAAGGGATTCTTTCCCATTGTAGTAGATATAATGGTCATCTGAATTAAATTCGCCCATTCTAGTCCATTTTAGTTCACTGATTCCTAAAATGTCAATGTTCACTCTTGCCATCTCCTGTATGACCACTTCTAATTTACCTTGATACATGGACCTAACATTCCAGGTTTGTATGCAATATTGTTCTTTACAGCATCAGGCTTTACTTCCATCACCAGTCACATCCACAACTGGGCGTTGTTTTCTCTCTGGCTCAGCCTCTTCATTCTTTCTGGAGCTATTTCTGTTTATTTCTGAGCCTTTCCCTCAAAACCTGTTACTTTTCCTGCATTACTTAACTTTCTTTGAGATAGGACCTCCATCCACCCAAAGTCAGATTTGGAATCATTCTTATCCTCTCGACCTCTAGGCCCTTATCTTCCCCAACTAGTCAGTCACCAAATTCTTTCAGTTTTACCTCCTAAGTAGTCTTGACAGTGTTCTTTCCACTACTCTCTGACCTAGTTAAAAAATTCATCTCTTTAACTACTGAAATAACTCCCACTACTTTCCCCTCCAATCTATCCCCCAGAGAATTTGTTGTTGTTCAGTTGCTAAGTTGTATCCGACTCTTTGTGACCCCGTGGACTGCAGTATGCCAGGCTTCCCTGTCCTTCACTCTCTCCTAGAGTTTGCTCAAACTCATGTCCATTGAATAAGTAATGCCATCCAACCATCCTATCCTCTGTTATCTCTTCTCCTGCCCTCAGTCTTTCCCAGCATCAGGGTCTTTTCCATCAGGTGGCCAAAGTATTAGAGCTCTTTGTATCAGGTGGCCAAAGTATTAGAGCTTCAGCTTTAGCATCAGTCCTTCCAATGAATATTCAGGGTTGATTTCCTTTAGTATTTATTGGTTTGATCCCCCTTGCAGTCCAAGGGACTATCAAGAGTCTTCTCCAGCACCACAGTTCGAAAGCATTCATTCTTCAGCATTAATTCTTCTTTATGGTACAGCTCTCACATCCATACATGACTACTGGAAAAACTATACAACTTTGACTGGACCTTTGCCAACAAAGTGATGTCTCTGCTTTTTAATATGCTGTCTATGTTTGTCATAGCTTTTCTTCCAAGGAGCAAGTGTCTTTTAATTTCATGCAGTCACCATCCGCAATGGTTTTGGAGCCCAAGCAAATAGAATAACCCAGATAATTGAAAATGGGAGGCTGACCATTACTGTGACTCCCTTTCTAGGTGCTACTTCATCATTGATTCAAGTCCAGACTCCTTGGCATAGCGTGACATTCCGTTGGTAACATCTCCTTTTCACAGTATATTCTAGCAGTACTAAGCTGCATAAAGTTCCCTGAGTAAGCAAGCATAGGCATGCTTTTGTGTTAGACTGGCTGAATTAATAGATCCCTTTCTCTGCATCATCTATCACTCCATCTTCCATACCATATTTAAATGAGTCACACTTACTCTTCCAAATCGGGCTGCAGAGAACAAATCTTACTCATATTTGGTATTGTAGAGATCAGCATTTGTTCCTTCATTCAGTGAATATTTATCAAGCATCTACTACCCTCAGGATTCTGGGAAAACAGCAGTGAACAAAATTAAGTCTCAGCCTCATGGGTATTACATTCTCGTGAGGGGACGCCAGGAGATGGCCTACACAATGGACACTTAGGGTGAACATTTTTCTAGTGCTGATGGTGAAAAATTTTTTAAATCAGGCAAATGAAAGAGTCTTCTTAAACCACTGTCTAAGCATATGTCTGGAACATAGCTCTGACTCATTTTTCCTTTAACCAAGTATGGGTGGTGACTAAGACAACCTAAGCAACAGATTTAACTGCTCTAACTGGGGATCCTGTGGTCTTCAGTAAATGATAATTCTCCTAAGTAGCAGAAAACATGTTCCCATATACGTGGAAATATAACCTTATATTCAAACAATCCTCTGGGGTAATAGGTAATGAATAATATCCCACTGAATTAGACATTAAGAAAAAGCTATAGAAAATTAAAGATTTTTAAAGATACCATAAAATATCATCATATTAGTAAGCTATTTCCTTCACTTACAAACCCTATTCTCTTTATATTGGAAGATGAAAATTGATATCCTTCCTCTTTCTGTAAAATATGCTTATTAGATAACTTCCTAAACAACTTTTATTCTTGGATGATGTAATAGATTAGTCACTATTTTTCCAAAAAGGAATGGTTGAAGACAATAAAATTATTAAAAGAAATGTAGAAAGTTTGAAGTAACTGTTCTCTTCCTTGCTGTCCCCATTTAAATTAGTTCTCTTAGTTAAATATATTGCTTGATTTCTAAATATCTATAGTTTTTTCTTTGCTGATTAACTTCCTCATGAGCATCCATGATTTTCCAAACATAAAAGCCCATTACCCATGCAACCTTAAAGAGCTCTTCTACCTTTAAGTAGTAAATTTCACTAATTTCCCTGCTTATTTCTAGAGCTCTTCTACATCTCTATATAGCTGTCTTGCAGGTGACTCAAACTAAACATGCCTATTTCCCCAACCTGTAGCAATCCTTCTCCTCCCACTGTGGAAAGGACACAGCTCAGTAAGGGATACCACCATTTATACAGTCATTCAAGCCAAAAATCTGGCATCGTCCTTGATTTTCTCCTTCTCTTCCTTACCTCCATATTCATTCTGTCTCTAGTCCTCATTGATTCTTTCTCCAAATGTCTCTCAATCTGCTGTGCTAGGCTTACTACCATCTCCCTGGTTCTAGCTCTAATACAGACCCTCATAATTTTTCATCTGGATTCAGTTCAGTTCAGTTCAGTCACTAAGTTGTGTCCAACTCTTTGCGACCCCATGAATCACAGCACACCAGGCCTCCCTGTCCATCACCAACTCCCAGAGTTCACTCAGACTCACGTCCATTGAGTCAGTGATGCCATCCAGCCATCTCATCCTCTGTCGTCCCCTTCTCCTCCTGCCCCCAATCCCTCCCAGCATCAGGGTCTTTTCCAATGAGTCAACTCTTCGTATGAGGTGGCCAAAGTATTGGAGTTCCAGCTTCAGCATCAGTCCTTCCAATGAACACCCAGGACTGATCTCCTTTAGGATGGACTGATTGGATCTCCTTGCAGTCCAAGGGACTCTCAAGAGTCTTCTCCAACACCACAGTTCAAAAGCATCAATTCTTCAGCACTCAGCTTTCTTCACAGTCCAACTCTCACATCCATACATGACCACAGGAAAAACCATAGCCTTGACTAGATGGACCTTTGTTGGCAAAGTAATATCTCTGCTTTTCAATATACTATCTAGGTTGGTCATAACTTTCCTTCCAAGGAGTAAGTGTCTTTTAATTTCATGGCAGCAATCACCATCTGCAGTGATTTTTTTCACTTGGATTACTGCTTTATAATCAGTCACTGACCATTTATGCTTAGTCACTCAGGCATGTCTGACTCTTTGTGACCCCCTGGACTGTAGCCTGCCAAGTTTCTCTGTTCATGGGATTCTCCAAGCAAGAATACTGGAGTGGGTTGCCATTTCCTTCTCCAAGGGATCTTCCTGACCCAGGGATTGAACCCAGATCTCTGGCATTACAGGTGGATTCTTTACTGCCTGGGCCACTAGAGAAGCCCTAGTGCATTATTCCCATATCTGTCCAGCAGATAGAGTGATCTTTTCAAAATTTCAGTTTTAATATTTTATGGCCTAATTGACAATACTGAATGTCCTTCTATTGCCAACAAGGCAGAGAACAAATTCACTGTGGCTTTTGGGCCCCTCATGACCTGGCCCCTGCCTACCTGTCAAACATCATCTCTCACTACTCTCCTCACAATCAAGCTATATCCAAATGTGCAGATGTCTTTAATGCCACCATACTTTCAACCTCTTTATCTTTGTGCAAGCTGTTTCTGTGACTTACCACATACCCCTTCTCCTTCTCTTGTAAAAGAGGGTCTTCTCTGACTTTGATTTAGGTTAAGTTTCCCTTCTGTTTGTTTCCTGCACCCATCTCGTTTTATGACCATTGTTCCACACCTGTCTTCCACTAGAATATAAGGGCTAGGAGGAGGGGCCGGGTCTGTTTTCCTGATTCCAGTACCCTTGGCACTGAGCACAATGTAGTCAGAATAAATATTTGTTAACTAAATATATAGTATGATTCAAACTGAAAACTCACTATTGAAAAGAATCGTGAGTGAACATAACTATTAGAAAACATAATCTATTTTTTCCCAAAGGTATAAATGGTCACATTTGACCTCTCGTAATATCTGTAACATTCCAGAGTTTAAATCCTAAATGTTAAATCTGTAGTCATATTTGCACTTCGTCAGACCTACAGTCCAGGCTGGTGTTAGCTGCCCAGCTTGACATCTGGGCTGACTCATTTTAATTTGACTGTTTGAGGTTAGCTTCCAGAGCTGTTGTACCTTGCGTTGTCAGTCATTTGCCGCTTAGGTCAGAATTTAACTGTCTTGGAGGAAGAAAACAATAGCCTTCAGAAGACTAATTTTTCCATCTTCTAGCAGAAAACAACTAACTTTGTTCTCCACAGGTATTTTTCAGATTGTTTAATTTTTTTTTTACAAGAAAATAAAAACAGTGAATGGGACTTGAGGCTATATCCCTAAATTTTATACTTATCCTCAGTTGATAAAAATTTTAATATATGATCTTTGAAAATAAAAACTGAGTTTTTTTGCGAATGCTAAAAACTAGGATAGAGCATCTAAACCTCCTTTCATTAATTCAACAAATGTTCACCAGATACTTCAGGTTGTGAGGAGTGCTGTGGTGGAATTATATTTTGATGTAATTTATAACGTGCTTTGATCCTTCTCATTACCCTGTGATCCTTCAGACAACAGCTGGGCCTTCTGCTTGTATGTGTCAGGGAAGGGTTTTTACAGAACAGCACAGTAGAAAAACATCCTGGACTTGTAAGCTTAAAATTCTAAACCCTGAAAGACTTGGAGCATGACGTTTTTAAAAACCATGTAATCAGTTGGAACATGTCTTCCACCCCCAGATTAGATAAAGAATCTATGCCAAGAGAAAAGACAGGGAGCAAAGAAGGAAAGAGGGGAGAGGAGAAGATAAGAGAAAGGGGAAGGGAAGGGAGAGAGCAGAGCAGGAAGGAGGGGAGCTTGGAAGAAGAGGGGAAGAGCGAGCCAGAGGGAAGCAAAAGGATGAGATGCTGGGATACAGAGCCCACTTCCAGACCTCCCTGGACTCTGTCTCCTGATAGGCTGGGAATATAAGAGTACATGAGAACTCATTCCATCTTTCCCTTGTATGCTTGTGAAAAGCAACAAGGGATCAGATTTTCCCTATGCTCATCATTGTACCAGCTAGAATCTAATGAGGAAAGTAAAAACAACTCTTGTTTGAAACTGAAGAAATATAATCGTGAAAGAAAATTGACTAATACGTATTAGACACCTTAGGAGCCTAATGGAATAAGGACAAAATCTAGATATTAGCAGTAGCAGGAAGCCAGTACCATGCCTATGCTGGAAGGACAATGGAAAGAGATAGTGTTTCTGACAGCCCAAAGTCCAGGGTCATGTGGGAAACTGGAACCACAACAATCCTGACTGAAGGGAGTAGATCACAAAAGAAATGCAGCTGATAATAATAATGCAGGGAAGGGTGGACAAAAACCCTGGCCTCTCCCTGCTTCTGAGCCTCCTGTTGTTCACAGATACTTTACAAGCACCAAACCCAGCTGGAATCTAACTGACATAAGTCAGCCACTCTGTAGAAAAGTAAGAAGGGTGAGGCATGGGTCTGAGAACAAATACACCCAGATGTAAAAGTGGGACAGTATCTGCAGGGGATGTCTGGGACTGTGGACCTAAGAAGGCCTCACAGAGTCCCCGCACCTCAGGATGACCCAGAGGGGCCCAGAGCAAGGCACATACAACAAAGGAGCCCCAAAACTTGAGGGGCCCTTGGAGCTGGGACAGGGAATATACATCTGGGATTTCCCTGGAAGGAAACCAAAGACCAGATGGACTGTCAGACACTTCAGGGGATTCCGCCTTGGACAAAAGACAGCATTGAAGGAGAAGGCAATGACAACCCACTCCAGTACTCTTGCCTGGAGAATCCCATGGATGGAGGAGCATGGTAGGCTGCAGTTCATGGGGTCGCTAAGGGTCGGACACGACTGAGTGACTTCACTTTCACTTTTCACTTTCATGCATTGGAGAAGGAAATGGCAACCCACTCTAGTGTTCTTGCCTGGAGAATCCTAGGGACAGAGGAGCCTGTTGGGTCCCGTCTATGGGGTCACACAGAGTCGGACATGACTGACGTGACTTAGCAGCAGCAGCAGCAGCAGATGATCTCTGACTCAGCGGCTATACTTGAAAATATAAATTGCATTTATTTTAATAAGTTTGTAATTTTGTCCTTGAGCTATTAAAAAAAAAAAAAAACTACTTAAAAAAAAAAAAAAAGACAGCATTGAGAAGACCAGGCTTGATTTCACCATAATGAGTTGACTACATGTAACTGTCCCAACCTCCCTATCTCATTCTACATTTAGACAACACTCCAACACTTCTTAGTTGGTAAGGAAGCTGCCTGCAGTGCCAGAGACCTAGGTTCGATTCCTAGGTTACGAAGATCCCCTGGAGAAGGAAATGACAAACCACTCCAGTATTCTTGCCTGGAGAATCCCACGGAGAGAGGAGCCTGGCAGGCTACAGTCCATGGAGTCGCAAGAATCAGACACAACTTAGCAACTAAACCACCACCAACAACAACATTCCAAGTAAGAGGAGAGGAGACCAGCTAGCAGAATGGAGGCCAAATCTAAATTCACTCTTAAAGAAGAGAAAGAAGTGTACCAATAAACAGACACAGTTCTTTATTTAAAAGAGCCTACTGAATGTGTGGGGAAAGATGGACGTATAACACAGGTATCAGTAATGTGGTGAGAAAGAGGTCATGGTAAAGGAAACACTGAGGCTGCAGATGTACACAGAGAAGTTGCTGTATTTGCTGTACGGTAGGACTTCTCAGAGAAGGCCTCAGAGACAGTGGTATTTGATGAGACTGAGGGATGACTAGGGATTTAGCAAGCAGATGAGGGAGAGATCCTCACCTCTGTTGTCTTCTTCTGTCTCTCCTAATGCTCTGATTTCAAGAGAAGCCAGCATATTTATTATCTAACTGCAGTCCATTAAAGTCTTTCAGAAACATGACAAATCTCTGGATTTATCTTCATTTTGAATGGAGCAGTGCTAGAATGATAGGATGGGTGTGACCTGTGTTTCAACTCTAATGAGTAGCTACAGCAGCCTGCAGGAAATTAGTTTCTTAAAATATATCCTTTTATAGATTTGAAGAGGCCATTTTTATTCCCCCTCTTGTTTTCACTTTTTAAAAACTTATTTTTTATTGAGGAGGCCATTTTTAGATTTCAGTTTTGAACTAAAGACTTGGATCTAAAAGCACTAAGGTAGTCTTTTGGAATGTGTAATCCACAAGGAAAATATATTTAAGCCATCTAAAATATATCTTCACAATGAGCAAATGTCCATAGTTGAAACAAATTTCAGATCTAACAGTCTGATCTGTCAGGACTTTCCTGCAAATATTGTATTTTGCCATTTTTTGAAGTAGAAACAAAACCATTGATTTACAAAACCTCAACCATCACTATTCCAGAAAAAAATTTCCAACTTACCCTTTATAATCCAATAATTTAAGAAACAAATAATTGTTGTTCTCTCCATTGTTTACAAAATGGAAATGATTGTGTTACAGAAAACAATAGAAGTCATTTTTTTTTTACCTCATTAGAGATGTCTGTTCCAGAGAGATCAACTGATACCAACGAAAAGATGTTTACAATGAATTCAACTCCTAAGTCAGTCAGATGTTCACAATTTCGTAAATTCAAGTAGTTTAAATTATAGCACCTGAAAGAAAGTAGCATGAAAAATTAAACTTTTCATAACCCTGTCAAATAGCAATTTCTTTGCATAAAAACGATCTGGGGAAAGCAAATGCTATTGAAACAAGGATTTTATTTTTCTCATCATAATGTTAATAGTAAGCTTAAAAGTGGACAATACACAGCTGAGTGAAATATTTTTTCTGTGATTTCATTTCATATTGCAATTTCTGATAAGAAAAAAATATTGCATGCATGCATGCAAAAAACTCATAAAAATACCAAGATGAATAACCACTAAAAGGACAAATTTAAATCTCTCCTTTTCCTTACACATTTACTACAAGAATTAGACTTCACCCTGTAGTGTACACAAGACCTTTGACAAGTAAAGAGGATCAAGAATAAATTCACCCACTAGAGTATCCCTTGGGATACACTGGAGTAAAGGTTTCCTTAGAGACAATGTCCTTGAAAAGGACAGATAAGTCACCCAGGTATAGCTATTTATAACTTTTTGCGTGATTCCATCTCTAACTTTCTCCAAGGTGAAATTAGTAATAAACAGAGATAGAAAAATATTAATCTATGACTCCAATATCTTATTTGGTTTAACTGAATATTGGACCAGCTTCTAGGCATCCCTGATGTTTTCCAAATGGCTTCAAAAGTCCATCTCTGATCTCTCATATCAACAGATATACAGCTACTAATAATATATGTAGTATTATTGTTTTATCATACCGTTCTGATAGTTTTGCAATGGAGGCATCACTCAGGTGGATACAGTTACTTAAGTTTAATTCTCTTATCTTTGTGCTTGCAGGACCATCAAGAAATTGCTTTAGTCCCATATCACCAATTCTGTCGGAAAGAATAAGGAAAGCTCTACCTGTGATTTTATGTGTAAATATGTACAGTACTATTAAAATAAGAGCTACTACATCCAGTGCATTCCAGAATGGCAAGGCAATATCTATATCTGGTATTTTGCCCACATTTGTAAACCAAATTTGGTTATATAGCTTTTACTTTAATATAAAATATATAAATGATAGTAATAGATGTATTAATAAAAATGCTATTCCTGTTCATTTGTTCATTTAATTAGGTGGCATGGCTATTAATAAAACAGATGGCCTGCAAGGTTTCTTCCCTGAAGTTAAAATCTGATCATGTTAAATAGTGCCTGTTGCAATCTCCTGCAAAAGAAAAAAGACCAAAACTTAGGATAGGGAGAAAATACTTACAATCAAACTACTATGAAAATCTTGGATGAATTTCCACTAAGCACAAGTCAGTTTAGCTGGACTAGAAGAAACCCAGTAAGTTACGTATAGATCCTTTCTGAAGCAGACAAGACCTGATGCTGTAGGAAGACCTTGACCTCAGTCTTCCCACACTGTCCTTAATCAGAGACACCTGTGTGTCAGTGCCACCCCCTCCCAGAAGTCCTGCTTTATAGTGATTCTCTCAATTATAGTCAACAAGAAACACACTTAATAAAATGACAAGAAGAAAGTTGTGAAGTAGCATTGCTGCTGCTGCTGCTGCTGAGTCGCTTCAGTCGTGTCCGACTGGAGAAGGGAACAGCTTCCCACTCTGGTATTCTTGCCTGGAGAATTCCACGGACAGAGGAGCCTGGCGGGCTACAGTGCATAGGGTTGCAAAGAGTCGGACACGACTGAGTGACTAAGCACACATACACAGGAAAAATCATGTTTATGGTCAATGTAAATCAAATCTTACTCTAAATTTTGGTTGCCTTTGGATGTGGATTACAAATTTCTGAATATTAAGTATATTCATAAGCCTGGTCATAAAAAACTAAGTCATCCTACAATCTTTTAAAAAATTACCTTTTAACCAAATAATTCTTAAAAATACTACTATGAAGAGAAAAATCCAAGTCATGACTTTTTATGCAACATATAGTGTTAGTCAGTGGCACCCCACTCCACTACTCTTCCCTGGAAAATCCCATGGATGGAGGAGCCTGGTGGGCTGTGGTCCATGGGGTCACGAAGAGTCGGACACGACTGAGCAACTTCCTTTCCTTATAGTGTTAGTCCCTCAGTCATGTCTGACTTTTTACGAAACCATGGGCTGCAGCCTGCCAGGCTCCTCTGTCCATGGAATTCTCCAGGCAAGAATACTGGAGTGGGTAGCCATTCCCTTCTTTAGGGGCTCTCCTGGACCCACGGATCAAACCCGGGTCTCCTGCATTACAGACATATTCTTAACCATCTAAACTAGCAGGGAAGCCCCTTTATGCAAACATAGCTAAGTCACTTCAGTCGTGTCCGACTCTGTGTGACCCCATAGATGGCAGCCCACCAGACTCTCCTGTCCCTGGCATTCTCCAAGCAAGAACACTGGAGTGGGTTGCCATTTCCTTCTCCAATGCAAGAAAGTGAAAAGTGAAAGTGAAGTTGCTCAGTCATGTCCGACTCTTAGCAACCCCATGGACTGCAGCCTACCAGGCTCCTCTGTCCATGGGATTTTCCAGGCAAGAATACTGGAGTGGGGTGCCATTGCCTTCTCCATTATGCAAACATAATATAGCATAAATACAAACTGAAGGAAAAATAATTAGGAATTCAAAAAGAATATAATTAAGGTACAATTTTGTATTAGACTTGGTTTTTGACAAACAAAAGTGAGACATAAAAATTAATACAATTAATGTAATTTAAATTCCATGGATTATTAAAGTATATTCAACATGATAAACAACTTAACCATCAACCTTCCCATCAGCCTTACCCCTAAATAAAGACTCCAAAAGACAGAGATCACATTTTTGTACCATGATTGTTATAAAACTAAAAGTTAGTAACAAAATTATAATTAGATGTAAACTACTTAGATATCTGAATACATTTTTAGTAGATAATTCTGGACAAAGAAAGAGAAACTCAAGTAAGTATTATAAAACTATATATCTTTCCAAAATTTGTGTATTTAACATAATTTCAATTAATATCTCAATAGGATTTTCTGAAATGTGACAAAAGTATTCTAACATTCATTTGGAAGAATAAACTGGCAAAAATATTTAATAATTTAAAAGAAGGTGACTCATGAAGAGAGTTTCAGTCTGTTAGATATTAGAATATATTTTGTTGTTGTTTAGTCACCCAGTCCTGTCTGATGCTTTATAGTCCCTGGGACTGCAGCATGCCAGACTTCCCTGTCCCTCACCATCTCTCAGAGTGCCCAAGTTCATGTTCATTGGATCGGTGATGCCATCCAGCCTTGTCATCCTCTGATGCCCTCTTCTCTTTCTGCCCTCAATCTTTCCCAGCATCAGGGACTTTTCCAATGATTCATCTGTTCACATCAGATGACCACAATACTGGAGCTTCAGCTTCAGCATCAGTCCTTCCAGTGAATATTCAGGGTTGTTCTCCCTTAAGATTGACTGGTTTGCTCTCTTTGCTGTTCGAGGGACTTTCAGGAGTCTTCCCAGCACCACAGTTCAAAGGCATCAATTCTTTGGCGTTCTACCTTCTTTACGGTTCAGCTCTCCCAACCATATGTGGCCACTAGGAAGACCATAGCCTTGACTCTATGGACCTTTGTCAGCATAGTAATGTCTCTGCTTTTCAACACAATGTCTAGGTTTGTCATCACTTTCCTGGCAAGAAGCAATCGTCTTCTGATTTCACAGACTTCCCTGGTAGCTCAGATGGTAAAGAATTTATTAAGTATAATGATAATAGATAACACTTATTGAGTGTTTATTAAGTGCCAGACACTTTTCTAAATATATTATATGAATTGATTTATTTTATCCTCACAACAATCCTGAGTATATACTCTTTATTTTCCCCATTTTTACAGATAAAATACTGTGCAAGATTAGATAGAAGACAGATGAATGATTGAAAGAGGAAAAAATAGCCTGAAAACACACATTTATACACACACACACACACATACTGACGTGAATCTGTGTTTATATGTATGTATATATAAATTTATATGATAATCCAGGAAGCATAAATTTCAATAGAAAGGATTATTTCACATAATGGCCAAGTTGATGAGTTAATGTAGTTAGTTGTAAACCTGGCTGTGCATCAAAAGCACCCATGTTGCTTTTTAAAAAAATATGTTAGTTGGTGTTCCATCGTTAGATATTCAGATTCAGTAGCTCTGGGATAGAGCTTGGGCATGTGTAGTTTTATTCAGCTCTTCAGGTGATTATGATGCTCTGGAATTTTCATTTTAAATCATAAATATTTTTAAAATGTAGCTTTCTATTACTGATTCCTAATATAATTGCACTATAGTAAGAGAATCTAGTTTCTTGATACCAGTACTATAAAAGTTGTGAGGACTTGCTTTAAAACTTTATGCACAGTCCATTTTTTGAAGGATTGATATGTGGTTGAGAAAAATATATGCTTTGATTCTCAAATTTCCCATATTAAGTGTATCTTCTATAGATGAATTAAAAAAAATCTAATCTAAAACTCTAAATTAAACCTCCCCTATCTTGTTATACTCTATTACATTTTTCTTTTTATTTTTTCACTCTGCTATCATATCTTCAGTTATCTTCCAACTTTGTATTTCTCTCTTCACTGAGTTCTAATCTGCTGATTAGCAATCCATTTTATTTCAATAACTATACATATTTTTTCATTTCTAAAAGTTAGTTTTTCAAATTGTTGTTGTTTGGTCATTAAGTCATATCTGACTCTTTGTGACCCCATGGACTGCAGCACACCAATCTTCCCTGTCCTTCACTATTTCCTGGAGTTTGCTCAAACTCTAATCTATTGAATCAGTGATGCCATTCAACCATCTCATCTTCTGTCATCACCTTCTCCTCCTGCCTTCAATCTTTCCCAGCATCAGGGTCTTTTCCAAAGAGTTGACTCTTTGTATCAAGTAGCCAAAGTATTAGAGCTTCAGCTTCAGCATTAGTCCTTCCAGTGAATATTCAGGGTTTATTTCTTTTAGGATTGACTGGTTTGATTTCCTTGCTATCCAAGGAACTCTTGAGAGTCTTCTATAGTACCACAGTTCGAAAGTATCAATTCTTTGGCACTCAGCCTTCTGTATGGTCAAACTCTCACATCCATACCTGACTACTGGAAAAACCATAGCTTTGATTATATGGACCTTTGTAGGCAAAGTGATGTCTCTGCTTTTCAATATGTTCTGTAGGTTTGTCATTGGTTTGTCAGATTTTCTTCCAAGGAGCCAATGTCTTTTACTTCCACGGCTAGTCATTTTTATCGTATTTTGTTGCCTGCTCATATTTCTGGTTCCATTATCTCTTTATTCAAACATTTTATACATAGTTACTTAATATTCTATGACTGATTTTTCTAATATATGAATTACGCAGCTCAAATTTATATTGCATATCTTTGTACACTTGATGACTCATATCTTCATACATTTGATGGTCTTTAATTGTAAACATCTATTTATTTGATCTTAACCTATGGGAATCCCAGATGCTTAAAGAGAAGATGCTTTCCTTCAAAAAAGCTTGCAGATAACTTCTTCCAGGGGCTTGGGCACTATCTACTTGAGACTATTTTGTCCCTTTTGAAGGGTCCAAACACTGCAGAAGTCTCATCCTGGTTCCCTATCTTGAGTCTTACTAAAATTGATTCTCTCAATGCCAATGTTGAACATTTACGCTAATAGCAGCTCCACCTTTTATGTTTGCTTGCCCTTCACTCTCCATCTCAGAGAGTCTGCTCATTGAGAGAATGGTGATGAATCATGAACTGGATATTTCTCTTACTCTTTGTAGGCTCAGCAATGTATTGAAAGTATGTTTCATTAAGAATCTAAATTGTTTGTATTAATAGCAAGGAGTCCTTTGAAGTGTTTTGTCAACTATACTGCTAGAAGCATAAAAACCTCCATTTATTTTTAAAACTAATTAACCTACAGAAGCCTGAGTGAAATATATGAGTGCAATTCAATTTTATTTCATGTTAATACAAATAGGATTAACTGTTACGTTCTTAGTTGCTCAGTTGTGTCCAACTCTTTGAGACCCTGTGCACTGCAGCCCACCAGCCTCCTCTGTCCATGGGGATTCACCAAGCAAGAATATTGGTATGGGTTGCCATGCCCTCCTCCAGGGGATCTTCCCAACCCAAGGATAGAACCCAGGTCTCCTGTACTGCAGGTAGATTCTTTACCAGCTGAGCCACCTGGGAAGTCCATTAGCTGTTGTATGATAGCTTCCATATTGTGCTTCCATCATGATGCCAGCTTGTTCATGAGCTTGCAACTACAAGATATCAGCTGGGGCTTTAGTCATCTGCAGGATTTACTGAGTATGGAGGATCTGCTTCTAAATTCACTTACATGTCTGTTGGTAGGAGGCCTCAGTTCCTTATTGGCTATTAACTAGAGGCTTCATTTCCTAATCCAGCTTTTCCCATTTCAAATCCTGTCTTTGCCTTCCCTCCCAACCCTCAGTGCCTCCCCATTTTAATAATAGGGACCATGGGTTAAGATTTTGTTTAGCTTAGCTTATTACTCTGACTTGTCTTATGTTATGTAAACTATTAACCAATTTCTTTGTAATCACATGCTGTTTTGTTATCTTCTGGCCCCATAATATTTTAAGAAATTTACATAGGAAAGAGGCTGAGATATCAATTGGGGAAGAAATTTTAGCAAGAATTGGATCCTTGCCCACCTGAGAATGCCAGGTTAGAAGCCTATTTGTAGCTCAGGTGAAAAAAACGGTTTCAGTAAGAACTTGCCATCTGTGAGCAGATCCACATAGAGGAAAAATCTAACTAGTACCCCAGAGTAAACACTTCAGTAAGATTGGTTCTTCATAGGCAAGTCAGAAAGTCCAGTTGGGAAAAAGACCTATTAACTGAACTAGCTGTGAGAACCTTCACTAGGATAAGTAGCCCACAAATGTTCTAGTGAATTCATTTAATCTTATAAGAGCCTGTGATTCCACATATCCTGAGCATTCCCTGATCATCTCCCTGTGCCCACATATAACTAGTCTGGGTTGGGTGCCCCTCCTTTATTTTACCACAGAACTCTGCACTTACCTCTACTTAGATCCCTAACTTTCATGTTTACTATACTAACAGTGAGCATCTTGAGGAAGCTTGGAACATTCTAGATAATCAGTGTTTCTTGACTGAATGACTGTTTACCTTACACAGTTTGCCAGATTCAACACAGTGAGTTGCTTCAAAGGTGAGAGTGATTTGAGGCTGCCATCTGTTATTCCCTTGCAGTCTACCATGTAAATGTGACTGATGTTTGGATAACTCTTGTCTATAAGTTTGAAGCATGCATCAGTAATCCTTTTATTTCCTGTGTTTTAAAGAAGAAAAAGTTAAGGCTTGTATTTGAATCACCACAAGATTAAAAGTAAAAATTAATGCTAAACTACTTTTTAATATCTCACACCTTCAAATCGGATCTTTTTGATGTCACAAGCAGATAGAGCTTTGAAAGTACTATCAGAAATATGTGGTGCACCAATGAAAACTACTGATGAAATACGACGGCATTTTTCAACTAAAGCCTTTAGAAGGAAAAAAATAAAAGATTAATCAGATTATATAGAACACATTTATCAAAGTCATGAGATTATTTTTTCTTTCAGTCTTTTCAAAAACGGACACATTAACTATTAAGTTGCCCTATTGTCAAAGAAAATGGGAACTTTTACTTTTTCCAATATACTTTACTACACTTACATTTGAGTAATGCATAGGAATCAACTAAATGATATCACAAAAGATAGGAAAACATGAGACAATGGAATGCTGAAAGAAATCAGAACATTTAGAAGCTTAACATGTAGAACCAGACTTAAGGTTTATGCTTAAGCTTACATATGATTTTGTGAGATTTGATTGCAATATCATTGAAATAAAAATATCCTAAATGTGAAATGAAGTTTCTTAGGGTATTTAAAGATTCAAATGTTCAAATGTGTATATAAATTTCATATAAACATCAACTGGAATGAAAAGCCCACTCATATTTTTCAATAATTCAAGCCACTAGAAAATATGCCTACCAAATAGGACTGAGAATAAATTGTAGTTTCCAAATACCTACTTTTACACAGTTGTCTGTCAGAGTTGGCATGTCATTGATAGTCAGATGCATTATCCCACTGCAGCTGTTTGCAATGTTCCTGAAGCCTTGGACTGAAATCTGAATTGCATAAAGTTGGTGAAAATGATGGGAGAACTCATTAGCATCACCTCTAATAAAACCCAAAGATAGTAATAACCAAAGATGTGTTATGATTGGTTTACTGTGTCTTAAAATTGAAACCATAACATGTTGCAGACGTAAAAAGGAAACACATATTCTAATCTTGATTTCTTTATATGTATGTTTTGTGAAATGATCACCAGGGTAAGCCTATTTAACTTGTTATTCTATTTTGTATTGAAGTAAAATTCATATAACATAAAATTAGTCACTTAAAAGTCTCTTAACTAAGGAGAAATATCAGTAACCTCAGATATGCAGATGACACCACCCTTATGGCAGGAAGTGAAGAAGAACTAAAGAGCCTCTTGATGAAAGTTAAAGAGGAGAGTGAAAGCGTTGGCTTAAAGCTCAACTTTCAGAAAACTAAGATCATGGCATCCGGTCCCATCACTTCATGGCAAATATATGGGGAAACAGTGACTTTATTTTTCCGGGCTCCAAAATCACTGCAGATGGTGATTGCAGCCATGAAATTAAAAGACGCTTACTCCTTGGAAGGAAAGTTATGACCAACCTAGACAGCATATTAAAAAGCAGAGACATCACTTTGTCAACAAAGGTCAGTCTAGTCAAGTCTATGGTTTTTCCAGTGGTCATGTATGGATGTGAGAGTTGGACTATAAAGAAAGCTGAGCACTGAAGAATTGATGCTTTTGAACTGTGGTGTTGGAAAAGACTCTTGAGAGTCCCTTAGACCGCAAGGAGATCCAACCAGTCATCCTAAAGGAGATCAGTCCTGGGTGTTCATTGGAGGGACTGATGTTGAAGCTGAAACTCCAATACTTTGGCCACCTGATGCAAAGAGCTGACTCATTTGAAAAGACCCTGATGCTGGGAAAGATTGAGGGCGGGAGGAGAAGGGGACGACAGAGGATGAGATGGTTGGATGACATCGCCGACTCAGTGGATATGGGTTTGTGTGGACTCCGGGAGTTGGTGATGGACAGGGATGCCTGGTGTGCTGTGGTTCATGGGGTCGCAAAGAGTCAGAGATGACTGAGCAACTGAACTGAACTGAAGTAATCATAATTTTGAATAGTCACTTCTATGTAGTTTCAAAACATATTTATCACCCTAAAAAAAATCCTTTTACTTATTAAGAAGTTGCTCCCCATACACACCTTCCCTAGCCCCTGGCAATCACTAATCTGTTTTCTGTCTCTATGGATTTACCTATTGTAAATATTTCTTACAAGTGGAATTATGCAGTATGTAGTCATTTTGTGTCTAGTTTCTTTCACTTGCCCTGATGTTTTTGAAGTTCAAAATATAATATGTCAGTACCTTATTCCTTTTTATGGCTGAATAATATTCTATTTCATGGAGATACCACATTTTGTTTATCCACTTATCTGTTTTAGATCTTTTGGATATTTTGAATAGTGCTGTTGTGAACATACATGTACATCTATTTGTTGTACCAGTTTTAAATTCCTTTGGGTATACACCTAGGAGTGAGATTGCCAGACCATATGGTAATTCTACTTTTAACTTTTTAAGAACCACCAAAATACTTTCTACAGTGGCTGTACTATTTTACATTCTCACCAACAATCTACAAGGGTCCTAATTTCTCCACATCTTTGCCAAAATTTATTTTTTATTTTTTCATATTTTCCTTTTTCAAAAAATTTCCTGAGTTTGAAGTAGTACCACATTGTAATTTTGATTTGCATCCCCCTAATGACATCTGCATTGCAGGCAGATTTTTTACCAGATTTTTTACCAGCTGAATACTGGAGTGAGTAGCTTATCACTTTTCCAGCAGATCTTCCCAACCCAGGAATTGAACTGGGGTCTCCCACATTGCTGGCAGAAAATTTACCAGCTGAACTACCAGGGAAGCCCGATGACTAATGAAATTGAAATCTTTTCATGTTCTTATTAGTTGTTTGAATATCTTCTTTAGGGAAATGTCTATTCAAGTCCTTCGACTATTTTTCAATTGGTCATTTGTCATTTGTTGAGTTATAAGAGTTCCTGTATATTCTGGATTCTAGACCCCTAGATATATGACTTAGAAATATTTTGTTCATTCTTTAGGTTGTCTTTTCACTTTTTAATAATGTCCTTTGATACACAAGTTTTTTATTTTGATGAAGTCCATTTTCTCAGCTTTTTCTTTTGTTGCTTATGCTTTTGATGTCATATCTAATAATCCATTGCTAAATCTAAGGTCATGTAGATTTATTCTCAGTGTTTTCTTCAAAGTGTTGTCATTTTAGTTCATATTTAGGTCATTGGTCCATTTTCAGTTGATTTTTGTATATAGTATGAGGTAAGGAACCTACTTTATTTTTTCATGGATAATCCATTTGTCCAGCACCAGCTGTTGAAGAGAATATTCTTTCCCCAACTGCATGGTCTCGGCACCTGTGTTGGAAATCAGTTGGCCATAACAGTATAGATTAATGGACTCTCAATTCTACATGTCTGTCCTGTGGCAGTACCACACTGTTTTGATTACTATAGCTTGGTATGTTGATTTCTTTCAGCTATCATTATCTACATTAATAGAAGCAACAGTGGTAGAGAGTGTTCAAAAATAGTTACTGGTCAAAAGATCAAATATATTTCCCTATGAATTATCTTAAAATAACATTGTTATTTAGACTTTATTTCCTAACAAATGGTCATGGATGGGCAATAAGATGACGCTCTGATTCAGTAATGGGAAAGTAAGACTCTTTCCAAAAACAAATATCAGGGGGAACTCTCGTACTAAGTCATCTTCACAAAATGACAGGGAGACAGAGGAATAGCAGCCGTATATATTATGATCTCAATGTTGTTTTAAAAAATACATGTCTCACAGACAAATAGACAAAAAACTAGAAACATTTCAAAATATTGTTTATCTTTGGATGCTGAGTTCATGAATGACTTTTATTTTCGTTTGTGTTTTAAAAATGTTATTTAATGAGCATATAATTCTTCTGTAATCAGAAAAAAATGAATAAAAGGAAAGAAGAAGGAAATTCAGTCCTCTTCCTCACACAGTAGGTTTGCAGTCACATACCTAAAGAAATCTAATGTATGCTGAAAGTGTCTACTGAAGACTTCTGCTCCAGGACATGGTCCTTTTAACTTGTTAAAAAGCCAAGCCTCTAGGTGATATTTGGCCTAAAAATGTCCTGTTAGATGATTTCAAAGACTTCCTGGTAAAGCTCAGGAAAACATTTGCTGAATTCCTCTTACTCCTACTCCTCAGTCATGGACTGGAAGAAAAAGTTTCTGATAATAGGATCCAAAATGTTCCATGGGAGGCTGTGGTGAGCTCTAGGAACCTAGTAGGGCTCATAATAGCTATCATTTAAATAACACTTATTGTTTACCAGGCACTTTTTAAGGCAGTTTTCATATTGTTATTCAGTTACTCAGACATGTCCAACTCTGCAGTTCCATGCACTTCAGCATGCCAGGCTTCCCTGTCCTTCACTGTCTCCCAGAATTTCCTCAGATTCATGTCCATTGAGTCGGTGATGCTATCCAACATCTTATCCTCTGCTGCCCCTTTCTCATTTTATGATCAGTCTTTCCCAGCATCAGGGTCTTTTCCAATGAGCTGGCTCTTCACATTAGGTGGCCAAAATATTAGACCTTCAGCTCCAATATATTTTCACATAACTGGTCTGTGTCATCCTCACAACCACCCATTATGATGTGGGTCCTAATGCTACTGTGTTAGTCTGGGTTCCCCAGAAAAAGAGATCCAATAGGAGACAAGTAGATAGATAGATAGACAGATAGACAAATAGATGGAAAGGGAGGAAGGAAGAAAAAACGTGCATAGATAGATAGATAAAGTTCTTATAAGGAAATGGCTCAAGCAACAACAGAGGCTAAAAAGTCCAAAGATCTGCAGTTGGTAAGCTGAAGAACCAGGAGAGCTGAAGGTATTGTCTGAAGACGGGCAGAGACTGATGTCCTAGCTTGAAGGCAGGCATCAGTTCAGTTCAGTTCAGTCGCTCAGTCATGTCTGACTCTTTGCGACCCCATGAATCGCAGCATGCCAGGCCTCCCTGTCCATCACCATCTCCCAGAGTTCACTCAGACTCACATCCATCGAGTCAGTGATGCCATCCAGCCATCTCATCCTTGGTTGTCCCCTTCTCTTCCTGCTCCCAATCCCTCCCAGCATCAGAGTCAACTCTTCGCATGAGGTGGCCAAAGTACTGGAGCTTCAGCTTTAGCATCATTCCTTCCAAAGAAATCCCAGGGCTGATCTCCTTCAGAATGGACTGGTTGGATCTCCTTGCAGTCCAAGGGACTCTCAAGAGTCTTCTCCAACACTGCACTTCAAAAGCATCAATTCTTCGGTGCTCAGCCTTCTTCACAGTCCAACTCTCACATCCATACATGACCGCAGGAAAAACCATAGCCTTGACTAGACGGACCTTAGTCGGCAAAGTAATGTCTCTGCTTTTCAATATGCTGTCTAGGTTGGTCATAACTTTTCTTCCAAGGAGTAAGCGTCTTTTAATTTCATGGCTGCAATCACCATCTGCAGTGATTTTGGAGACTAGAAAGATAAAGTCTGACACTGTTTCCACTGTTTCCCCATCTATTTGCCATGAAGTGATGGGTCCAGATGCCATGATCTTCGTTTTCTGAATGTTGAGCTTTAAGCCAACTTTTTTGCTCTCCTCTTTCACTTTCATCAAGAGGTTTTTTAACTCCTCTTCACTTTCTGCCATAAGGGTGGTGTCATCTGCATATCTGAGGTTATTGATATTTCTCCCAGCAATCTTGATTCCAGCTTGTGTTTCTTCCAGTCCAGCGTTTCTCATGATGTACTCTGCACAGAAGTTAAATAAGCAGGGTGACAATATACAGCCTTGACATACTCCTTTTCCTATTTGGAACCAGTCTGTTGTTCCATGTCCAGTTCTCACTGTTGCTTCCTGGCCTGCATACAGATTTCTCAAGAGACAGGTTAGGTGGTCTGGTATTCCCATCTCTTTCAGAATTTTCCAGTTTATTGTGATCCACAGAGTCAAAGGCTTTGGCATAGTCAATAAAGCAGAAATAGATGTTTTTCTGGAACTCTCTTGCTTTTTCCATGATCCAGCGGATGGTTGGCAATTTGATCTCTGGTTCCTCTGCCTTTTCTAAAACCAGCTTGAACATCAGGGAGTTCGCGGTTCACGTATTGCTGAAGCCTGGCTTGGAGAATTTTGAGCATTACTTTACTAGCATGTGAGATGAGTGTAGTTGTGCAGTAGTTTGAGCATTCTTTGGCATTGCCTTTCTTTGGAATTGGAATGAAAACTGACGTTTTCCAGTCCTGTGGCCACTGCTGAGTTTTCCAAATTTGCTGGCATATTGAGTGCAGCATTTTCACAGCATCATCTTTCAGAATTTGAAATAGCTCAACTGGAATTCCATCAGCTCCACTAGCTTTGTTCGTAGTGATGCTTTCTAAGGCCCACTTGACTTCACATTCCAAGATGTCTTGCTCTAGATAGAGAGTATATTTTCCCTCTCAGCCTTTTTATTCTATTCAGATGCTCAACAGATTAGATGAGACCCACCAACATTGAGGAAGGCAATCTGCTTTAGTCAGTCTACTATTTAAATATTGATCTCATACAGAAACACCATCATGGACAGACCTAAAATAATATTTATCCAAAAAACTGAGCACCCATGGCCCGTTCAAGTAACACTAAAATTAACATCACAGCTTCCGTGAATATTTTGGACGTTGACTTTTCCTAGACTCATGGTTAATGCTCTTTTTGCTCTTGGCTGCTTTCCTGGCTGTTCATCTAAGCTTGCCTGGCCACGTTTTTATCCAGATCAGCATCTTTGAGACCATCCACCCCATCTGGCACCACTAACTGTTTGACTCATACACAACTAAAAAGAAAGCCCTAAGACCTTATTTTTGCCCCATATTTTCAAGTTAAAACACAAAGTCTCAAGTCTTAAAACTTTAATTCTAAATATTTAATTAAAGAACTTAGTCAGTCATAAAGGAAATCAGTCCTGAATATTCATTGGAAGGACTGATGCTGAAGCTCCAATATTTTGGCCACCTGATACAAAGAACTGACTCACTGGAAAAGATCCTGATGCTGGGAAAGATTGAAGGCAGGAGGAGAAGGGGATGACAGAGGATGCGATGGTTGGATGGCATCACTAACTCGATGGACATGAGTTTGAGCAAGCTCCAGGAGTTGGTAATGGACAGGGAACCCTGGCGTGCTGCAATCCATGGGGTCACAAAGAGTCAAACACGACTGAGCGACTGAACTGAACTAAGTGTCCTAAAGTTAAAATTTGAAATCGGTAGGGGAAACATTCCATTTAAAAAAATATTTTAGTGAAGTATATAGTTGATTTACAATGTTGGGTCATTTTCTGCTGTACAGCAAAGTGATTCAGATATCTGTTCTTTTCCATTGTGACTTACTACAGTGTATTGAATATAGCTCCTTGTGCTGTGCAGCAGGACCATGTTGTTTATCCATCCTACGTGTGCTAGTTTGCATCTCCTAATCCCAAACTCCCAATCAAAAATTCCATTTTTAATGCTTGTGTATGAGTATTATTTAAATTGTATATCCTGAATTTTATTATTTAGACTGTATAACTTAATTTTTATTATTTAACTTGTGTGGCTCTGTGACCAATCATGTTTTTTAGCACTGTGAAAGTTCTCACAGAGTATATGTGATTATACTACGTTGTGAAAGGTCTCATAACTGACTGCTCACACTTAAAAGGCATACTTACAAAATGTCTGGAGGCAGGAACAGTAAAAGAAGAGAGGCTGTTCTAAGGAGCTGAGACTTCTATAGACTGAGGTAGCCCTAAGAGATGAGGAAATGGAGACTCAGATCTCTTGATCGATTTTCTCCAGATTACAGATTGGTAGAGCAAGAACACAGATGTGCAAATTCTTAATCCAGTACTCCTTCTGATTAACATTCTTCAACAATAACATCCAGTTCAACTGTTCCATCCCAGCTTCCAGAGCTCTTCAAACTTCGTCATTCTGGCCAGAAAGGCATCCAACTTCTCCAGTACCCAGTGGACCTGTCTGCTCTTTGTCTGACTTTGTAACCTTTCTCCACCCCTTTCTCTTTTCATCTAATCAAGCCTTAGCTATTCGTCAAGTCCCAGTGACTCCAGCCCTTTCCTGCTACCTTTCGTCTCTCGCCCTTACACGTTTATAACTATTTTAGCATATAACAGTCCTATCATCTGTGCATGTTTTATTTCCCCCAAGGAGATGATTTTATACTCTTTTTCTTTTAAACTTCTTACTGTGTTGAATAACTATTAGGGTATGGATGAATTAAATTTAGGAGTAAGACAAAGTCTGGGAAAGAGTACAGAATTTGACTACAGACAAGATTGAAAATGATTCAAAGTTGAAGGTAAAGTACAAGCAGAGGCAAAGCAGTGGGAGCCCTTGGCTTAGATGAAGTGGCAAGATCACCCTTGGGATGAATAAGAAAAGCTTAGTAGGTAAAGAGGGAGAAAAAACTAATGGAAGACCCATAAGACAAAAATTAGGTATTTCATATTGTACTGCCATGGGTTCTTGAATAAGTTTTCCATAAATACTCACAGAGAAAAGTCCAAGGGAGATAAATTAACATTATAAACCTGGAGAACAGAGGGCAGGGAAAGAATGCTGGGCTTGGAGCCAGCAGAGAGCTGGGTTGCTGGGTTTGAGTCTATCTCTTTCTCACTTATAACAAAAGGCAATTCAACCTGTCTGATGCTTAGTTGTCTCATCTATAAAATGGGTATAATAATACTTATTTTACGAGATTCTTGAGAAAACAGAGGCATGTATATGAAAGTGGTTCGTTAGCATGATACCTGGTATGTGTTTCGAGTACCAGTTTTCCTGTTACCGTTTTTCTGGGCATATTGTGAGCTCACTGAAAAATAAAGAACTAGAAGTAAAAAACCTTGAGAGATCATTCTAGTGTATCCCTCACACCATAAGTATGAAGAAACAGTATTTAGAGAAGTTGGGTGATTTGAGAATAGATTCCTTATCTGTTCCTCATAGTGTGTCCCTGGTGCTGGACACAGTGCCACACACAGAGTGGGTGCTCCGTAAGTGCCGAATGAATGAACGGATGTTCTTGAGTCACACAGTCAACGGCAGAGCCAAGGCTAGAGACCATTTCTCCCCATAGTGAATAACTCCAGATTCAGGGACGGGAGCAGTTGTTTTTCACAACACTTCTAAATTTCTCCCCTTTTCTCAGCCCTAGCATATTGCCCTGCTTCCCCAGTGGCTAAGCAACTAAGTGGCTAAGAACTAAATAATAACAGCAAGTCTATTAGCCTAACACTTGTATCTCCAATAATGGCTTCCCCAAAACAAGTAAAAAACTTTTTCTCTCTTGCTGTCTTGGAAATATGTTCATGACAAGATTTCCTGAACAAGGGGGAAAAAGTGATAGCAGAAATCAGCCACAGCTGAGTGGTTCCTTGTAATGCAGCCAAAAACTGGGTGCTATCAACCAATAAGATTGTATCCAGGAAAGGAAGGGGGAGGGGCAGGGAGACCTCTGAGAAAAGCTTTTCAGTTTTGTCCTGGCATGAAATGCTTAGTTCTGTACATAGTTTATTTTAGAATATCCAAAAAGATGCTTGGCTAATATTTTATGACTCAAATATTCCTGCCAGAATCTTTTAGGCCAACCATTAGTTCTTTCTTTTCACTGAAAAGTAATGAGGATACAAGCCTAAAATTAAAGATTCCTCTCTAAGAGAAAAAGCAAACTATTTCACCGTGGTAAAATCCTGGGTTTTGCCACATCTGATATCTGTGCATTTTCTGTATAGGATTCTTATAAAATTTGGGATAATTTTGGCTTCAATTGGACAACTGGATCCCTGCCACACTGCTGTTTTCTGGTGAAGCCCCCATTGGTTGGGAACTTGGAGAAGTTGGCCACACCAGTGGTGTTCCAGTCTCAAGTCCCAGCAGACAGCTACTGCTGCTAATGGGGGCAGAGAAGCCTTGGTACTCACGGGGAAATGCCCTCTATCTGCCTCTGGCTGGGTCTCAGAACAACAGGACTGAGTGGTCTGTGAAGGAAATGAGCTCTCAGTGAGCCACACGAAATGAAGACCAAAGTGCTGAGCAGCACAATCTAGCTCAGATCCCTCCTCAGGGAGGATCACATCTTACGGAGCTCCCATTTTCCAGTCCTTCTTTACAACATTGTCTCTGAATCAGTTAGCTCAACAACACAGAAAAAGAGATATATATATGTAGGGTGAGACCCTCGATGACAGAAATACCTGTCTTAGGTAGACATAGCCCATGTTGTGTTCCTGTACCGTTTTCAGCTGTTCCTCTCATTCTACACAGCACTATAACCAATGGCTAATGAGTAATGTGATGACTTCAGTCGTATCCATATATCCTTCATAACCTCTTGATAACCTCAAAGAAGCCTGGAATGAACTGTTGGAAAGAAGGATTTCTCCCAAAACATTATGGAACTTCCTGTTTTATTGCATTCAAATGTGCCACAGGCTTCAATAGCAACACTCCCAGGATCTGTGTTAAGAGGGCTTGATAGGCTTTCAAATATTGTGTCCTCTGTGGTGATAGGATAAGAGGCCTAATTATTATCCCTACCACTCTCTCTCTTTGCACGTGCCTGTGCTTTCCAGTCTCTATATTCTTCACAGCCACTCCCACCTCTATGTCCGCTAATGCACCTCTCCCAGGTAGCTCTGGAAGAGGCTTCAGGCAGAGCTGTCTCTTTCTCTTACATCTCAGAGCGCCAACAACCAGAGCCCTCACTTGCAGTGTGCACCTTCGGCCTTGTTTAATAATTCCAGGTGCACATGTGTAATATCCCTGCCCATCTTACCCATCAGGCCCTTTACAACACCGTGCTGGGAGCAAAGTATGATGCAACAGCAGCTTGTTAATAGGCCAAGTAATTGTCAAGTAAATTGTGTGTAGAATGTAAATGAGAATTAGGAGTTCTAAAGTGGAAGCGGCGGTGGGGGGCGGGGAGTAGGGCATGGTCAATATCGTCCTTTGTTAAAGATTGCCATATTTATCTAAAAGCATTGAACAGCCAAACATGAAACAAAAGAAAAAACTTTCATTTTCAGTGTGAGTAAGGAAAATAAAACTAAAGCACAAGATTAGTGAAGCCTGCAGATACCAGGAAGGCAAGCATGGGTGCCAACTCTGTATGTATGTACTCACTGCACAATGACTGCAAGCTGTGATCTGCAGAAGCAGGCTGACCCTTCCTAAACTCTACCCTTCTTGTCTGGAGTGTACCACGTTGTTCTCTTCCTCACCCACTGGCCAATTACTTACAGCTTCCCTTGTGCTATAATGGACAGTTATCTCCTTTTAAATCAAGAGAATCACAGCTACAATACTTTCTTCTTAAAACACAATTTCCACAGAGCTCTTTTGTCTAGATTATTGAGTTAGATGGAGGCTTTACAGCTACAGTCCTAACCACTGGCTTCATCCAGATCCAAAGAACTAAAGTAGAGTTTTATGAGCAGTTCATGAAATTCTGTGTATAAGCCATTTGCTATGATAGGGAAGAGAGAAGAAATAAGTTTAGTTTTTAAGAATGCATTACAATTTTTTCAAACCTATTTTCAGGAGGGGGAAATATGATCGGAGTCCAATGAGACTCATCATTTCGTCATCCGATTCTTCAAGATCTAAAAATTGTTGCCAGATGTTTTATTTTTTACTACTTAATGTAATAAACATCTTTAAATATTTTGGCTACAGAGATTACATTAATCTATGGATCCTAAACAATAGGCTTTTGTTTTATTTCTTTATTTTTTATTTCAATGTGGCTTGTATTAAGTTGCATTCAAACTAATAATTATGACAACCATTTAAATTTATATGAGTATTACCTATAAGATTCATAAAATTTTTCATAAATTCTTCAATATTTTTTCCCAATACGGGTTGAAGTGTGATTCAGAAAGGACACAAAACATTCCTTTACAGGAAGACTGGGGCCCAAGAGCTGACCCAGAGGCAGAGAAATTGCACTGTGACTTTTCTGATTCATGCCTGCTTTTCCACTACAACCCCTCCTGAGTGATGACACTTAGGACCATATGACATTTTTCTCAAATACAAAATTTAAATGCAGCAATAATTTCTTTATCATATACAGTATATAGCACTTTATAGTTTTAAAAATGATAGTCTAACAGCTCAATAAAGGACAGAAATGGTAGGGACCTAACAGAAGCAGAAGATATTAAGAAGAGGTGGCAAGAATACACAGAAGAACTATACAAAAAAGATATTCATGGCCCAGATAATTATGATGGCATGATCACTCACCTAGAGCTAGACATGCTGGAATGTGAAGTCAAGTGGGCCTTAGGAAGCGTCACTAAAAACAAAGCTAGTGGAGGTGATGGAGTTCCAGTTGAGCTATTTCAAATCCTGAAAGATGATGCTGTGAAAGAGCTGCACTCAATATGCCAGCACATTTGGAAAACTCAGCAGTGGCCACAGGACTGGAAAAGGTCAGTTTTCATTCCAATTCCAAAGAAAGGCAATGCCAAAGAATGCTCAAACTACCGCACAATTGCACTCATCTCACACTCTAGTAAAGTAATGCTCAAAATTCTCCAAGCCAGGCTTCAGCAATACATGAACCATGAACTCCCTGATGTTCAAGCTGGTTTTAGAAAAGGCAGAGGAACCAGAGATCAAATTGCCAACATCCTCTGGATCATCGAAAAAGCAAGAGAGTTCCAGAAAAACATCTATTTCTGCTTTATTGACTATGCCAAAGCCTTTGACTGTGTGGATCACAATAAACTGTGGGAAATTCTGAAAGAGATGGGAATACCAGACCACCTAACCTGCCTCTTGAGAAACCTATATGCAGGTCAGGAAGCAACAGTTAGAACTGGACATGGAACAACAGACTGGTTCCAAATAGGAAAAGGAGTCCGTCAAGGCTGTATATTGTCACTCTGCTTCTTTAACTTCTATGCAGAGTACATCATGGGAAATGCTGGGCTGGAGGAAGCTCAAGCTGGAATCAAGATTGCTGGGAGAAATATCAATAACCTCAGATTTGCAGATGACACCACCCTTATGGCAGAAAGTGAAGAGGAACTCAAAAGCCTCTTGATGAAAGTGAAAGTGGAGAGTGAAAACGTTGGCTTAAAGCTCAACATTCAGAAAACAAAGATCATGGCATCTGGTCCCATCACTTCATGGGAAATAGATGGGGAAACAGTGGAAACACTGGCTGACTTTATTTTTCTGGTCTCCAAAATCACTGCAGATGGTGACTGCAGCCATGAAATTAAAAGATGCTTACTCCTTGGCAGGAAAGTTATGACCAACCTAGAGAGCATATTAAAAAGCAGAGACATTACTTTGTCGACAAAGGTCCGTCTAGTTAAGGCTGTGGTTTTTCCAGTAGTCGTGTATGGCTGTGAGAGTTGGACTATAAAGAAAGCTGAGCACTGAAGAATTGATGTTTTTGAACTGTGGTGTTGGAGAAGACTCCCTTGAGAGTCCCTTGGACTGCAAGGAGATCCAACCAGTCCATCCTAAAGGAGATCAGTCCTGGGTGTGCATTGGAAGGACTGATATTGAAGCTGAAACTCCAATACTTTGGCCACCTAATGCGAAGAGCTGACTCATTTGAAAAGACCCTGATGCTGGGAAAGATTAATGGTGGGAGGAGAAGGGGACGACAGAGGATGAGATGGTTGGATGGCATCACCGACTCAATGGACATGAGTTTGAGTAAACTCTGGGAGTCGGTGATGGACAGGGATGCCTGGCATGCTATGGTTCATGGGGTCGCAAAGGATCAGACATGACTGAGCGACTGAACTGAACTGAATGGTTAAGACCCTGGTGTTCAGAATTAGATGGATCAAGGTTCTAATCTTTGTCCAGACATTTTTAGTGTGAATAAGCAAGTTACTTACCCTGTCATGGCATCATTATATGTGGAGATAGCTTTTATTAGCTTGTAAGAGCATGTTGTTAAAATTTTAGAAACTATGCAAGCCAGTTGTTAAACACAACCACCTCAAAAATTAAAAAATATAAACTTAAAATTAAATAAGCTATATTACAAATGTCATGAACACCCAAACTCGTGACTTCACAATTATTTTACTATTATGCTTTACCACTATCTATGTTCTTGAAGATATATATGTTTATTATATCTGTATGATCACAATATTATATAGATGCTTACTCTTTGGAAGAAAAGTTATGACCAACCTAGATAGTATATTCAAAAGCAGAGACATTACTTTGCTGACTAAGGTCCGTCTAGTCAAGGCTAAGGTTTTTCCAGTGGTCATGTATGGATGTGAGAGTTGGACTGTGAAGAAGGCTGAGCACCCAAGAATTGATGCTTTTGAACTGTGGTATTGGAGAAGACTCTTGAGAGTCCCTTGGACTGCAAGGAGATCCAACTAGTCCATTCTAAAGGAGATCAGCCCTGGGATTTCTTTGGAAGGAATGATGCTAAAGCTGAAGCTCCAGTACTTTGGCCACCTCATGCGAAGAGTTGACTCATTGGAAAAGACTCTGATGCTGGGAGGGATTGGGGGCAGGAGGAGAAGGGGACAACCGAGGATGAGATGGCTGGATGGCATCACGGACTTGATGGACGTTGAGTCTGAGTGAACTCCGGGAGATGGTGATGGACCGGGAGGCCTGGCGTGCTGCGATTCATAGGGTCACAAAGAGTCAGACACGACTGAACGACTGAACTGAAACTGATTACATAGTGCACATTTCTTCCTGTCTCACTGTTTTAGTGACCTCTGTTAGCTTGGCCATGCTGAGAGTATTTACACATGGAAGTCGACAACCATTGTAATTCAGGGATTTTCCTGTTCTTTCTCAGGTATTAGATGTTTACCAACACACTAGTGCTCAGTTTCCACATCTCAAAAATGAGACTAATGATACACACCTCATATAGTTATTTATAAATGTTAAATGAGATAATAAATGCACGGCACATACCTCAACACCTAGTTCATTGTCAATACCCAGCAAATGGTACCAATTTTTATTGTTGTTGTTTAGTCGCTAAGTCATGTCCACCTGTTTTGCAACCCCATGGACTGTAGGCCTCCAGGTTCCTCTGTCCTCTGTCCATGGGATTTCCCAGGCAAGAATACTGGAATGGGTTGCCATTTCCTTCTCCAGGGAATCTTCCCAACCCAGGGATTAAACCCTGCATTAGCAGGCAGAATTAGCAGGTGACTCAGAATACCACTGAGTCACCAGGGATTAAATGGAGTCACCATCCATTAAAATATAGAATAAGGTAAAATATAAGTAAATTATAATTTTTAATTTAGCTGTTACCAATTCATTTTGGTACATAACATCTTCATTCACAGCTGGTTTAGCTGGTCACATAACTCTTACTGTTGCAATTGCCCTTTATTGATAAACTACCAAATCTGTGCCTCCATTCCCAGCTCTGCTGCAAGGACTGGACTTCCACTTTCAAGTAGTTCCGTCATTGGCAACTAGATGTATCACAGAAAGCTCAAATTCAGCTTTTCCAAAATAAAATTCATTATTCTTTTTTTCCCCACTCATACTCCTTCTTTAGTTATCTTAATCATCTTATAGAAACACAAAATCCTAAAGCTGAAAAAGATCTCAGAGATCTAGCCTAACCTAACCATTCTACAAAAGAGAGAACTGAAGCAGAAAAACCACGTAACTTCCCAGGGTTGTACAGGTGCTTATGTGGCATAGCAAAGGCTGGATGGGGGTCTCTTAACTTTAGTTTGGGGCTCTATTCACCATCCCAGTGCCTTCTGCTATGAGGGTGAGAGAATGAGATTGCTCTGCTTATGCAATCTCTGTGCCATTTGGCTAATACAGTTATCTCTGGAGGTGCCTCCGCAGCTTTCTCCCACTTCTACCACAAACCCCAGGGGTGACTAAGTAAGACCTTCCATGATCTTTGCCTCTCTGAAAGCGGAGGTTGGAATTTATGTAGCGTAGAGAGAACTGAAATGACCTTAGAATCTTCTAGTTTGCAGTTTACACAGTCCACCTTTAAGATTCATGAGTCTCAGAGAGATTTAATAGTATAAGAACTACTGATAAACCTCTGTTGCTATATTGAGTATTCTAATCATTTGAACATTTCTGGGATGCTATCCCTTTTCATTTTTGTTGGCTTGCATAATAACTGAAAAAGAGTTGATGAAGCCATAACTTTCACTGTAATATTTTGTAGTTTCCTAGGCCCTTTTCTCCCAGTAAATCTGAAGAAATACCAGGCTCAGCTCTTACCAAGAAAAGATAATCAGACTCTGCTCTAGCAAGTTACCAGCTTCTCAGACACCTAATAAGTGTCCTGAGCTTCTACCTGAAGAACTTGCTAACCATGCTCTGAAATTGGCTGCAGTTTCATTCATTCATTCATGAAACGTTGATCAGAGTCTTACTATGTGTCAGGTATTTATGATATACTTAGGATACAGGTACAGATAATCAGGCTCAATCCTGGCCAAAAGGAGCTCACAATGGGGCAGAGAGCAGACAAATAAGCAGACCATCAAATACATAGAGAACACTTACTGGAAGTGGAATGAAGAGATCTTAACCCAGATGGATTTGGGGAAAGGAGGGGTCAGTGAAGGTTCCTGGAGAAGGTTGTCATTGAACAGAGCCTCAAAGGATATATGAAATTAACCTGATGAATGGGGAAATGAGACAGTATGAGGGTATTTAGGCAGAAGGCAAAAAGTGAGCCTAGTGAAAGTATTTAGGCTGGATGGAAATGAAGAACAAAGGAGCAGAGAGGCAGGAACTATTATAAGCCCTCTTGCTTGCTGGTTTACCTTAAATCTGAAAATCTTAAATCTGTACCTTGGCCCAAACTACCCCCTCTTCATCTGGATCCTTTTCCCACTCCATGTTTAGGGTTACTGGTTTCTGGACATTTGGGTTTCAACCTGAGATTGGCTACAACCTAGCCTTTGTTACCAGCACAACTGTGATCATTCTATGCCTAACTTTCTATATAATGCCATAACCCACTGCTAAACACAAGTGGAGAAACAATAAATCTGTAGGAAAGGCAATATCAACATGAGAACCCTTGAAGTAACACACAGAGCAGAGGGTAAAGGAAAAGCATAACCAGTAATCTGCCCTCCTAATTGGCACTTTCTCATGTACACATAGGATAGATTTGTCCTTTCCATTAAAACTGTAAATCCTACCCATATTTCTTCTTTGAGATTTTGAAAGAAACAAGTTCACATTTTAGAGAGCTCTGATATGAACATGGAAAACTAATGTGGATCTCTTTGGAGCATTCTGGCTGATGCCTTTTAGTCACTTCTTCATTGATTAGGGGCATATATTAGGTAGACTAGAGCTTCCCTGATAGCTTTCTTGGTAAAGAATCTGCCTTCAATGCAGGAGACCCTGGTTCGATTCCTGGGTCAGGAAGAGCCCCTGGAGAAGGGAAAGGCTACCCATTCCAGTATTCTGGCCTGAAGAATTCAGTCTGGCCCTTGTACAGTCCATGGGGTCGCAAAGAGTTGGACACGACTGAGCAACTTTCACTTTTCATGAAATAGAATAAAAGAAGGTGAGAAGCTGTCCAGATAGCTGCAGAGTGTTGCAGGCAAGGAAAATAGCCAGTGCAAAAAACCCAGAGGCAAGAGCTTGTGTGTTGAAAGAACAGCAAGGAAGCCAGTGTGGCTGGAGAGGAGTTGGTAAGAGGAAGAATAATAGGAAGTGATGTCAGAGAGACAGAGAAGGAGGCAGATTACATGGGGTCTTGAAGGTCCTTTCAAGGCTTCAATTTTATTGAGCAAATAAGAAAACTTGCCAGGCATTTGAACTGAGGGAGTACATTGACTTCTGTTTTCAGAAGACCATTCTAGGTGCTACTTGTTGAAAAGAACTTAGAGGTTGAAGTGAAAGCAGAGAGACCAGTTAGGAAACTGTCACAATAATCCAGGCAAGAGATGATGGATTGGATGATGACTTGGATTCTAGAAATTGTAAGGAGTGGTCAGATCCTGGATAGATTCTGAAGTAATAGTCAACTGGACTTCCTGAAAGAGTGCATGTGGAGTGTGAGAAAAAGAGGAGTTAAGATTGCCATACTAGTTGGCTAGGTATGCTGTAACAGAGGACCACAAACTGGTGGCTTAAATAAGAGCAATTTGTTATCCAGCAGTTCTGGAAACTAAAAGGTCCAAGATCAGTGTTGGGGTGTTGGTTCATTCAGTGTGAGGGAAGGATATGGTTCAAGCTTCTCTCCTTGGTTTGTAGATGGCTGTCTTCATGTTTACATGGCACTCTCCAGTATGCATATGTTTGTGTCCAAATTCCCCCAAATTAAACAAAAAAAAAAGACATCAGTCACACTGGATCAGGGCCCACCCTAATGATATCATCTTAACTAATTGCATTTGCAATGACATTATTTCCAAGTAAGTTCACATTCTAAGATACTAGGGGTTAGGAATTCCACATATTAATTTGGAGGGGATACAATTCAATCTGTAACAGATGAATTCAAGACTTTTGGCCTAAGCATTTGTAAACATGAAGCTGCCATTAACTAAGATAGGGAAGGCCAAAGGAGGAGCAAGGAGTTATTTTTTAGAGCAGAGACTTTTTTTTTTAAGATATGAATCTAAAATTTGAGAGAGAGTAATGTTTAAAAAGCAAATAAACTGGACAGATGCAAGACAAAAATCTGTTCACCCAACTATAAAAGGTGATATGTTTTTTAAAAATTATGATAAATGCAGAAGTGTTTGATGCATGTAGTAGCCTTAAATGAAAAAGCATTGATTCCCACTGTTCCAGGAAAACAAAATATAAACAAAAAAAAATTTTCTTTTTAAATTTGAGAGAGAAGTCTGGATTGAAGATACATATTATCTATCATTATATGTGTCTATGTCTATGCATATGTGTGTATATGTATATAAATATACACACATATATACATGTATTCTCTATATAATATATATACACATACACATATATATATACTCCTATAAGCATATATACTTATATATGTATATATGCATATATAAACATACTCATATATATACATTATATTCATGTATGTGTATATGTGCATTTGAACATATATTTGTGTGTGAATATTACACATATATGATTTTATATATGTGTGTGTGTATTTGTCATTGTAGGTGATATTTAAAGCTATAATCTGTTAATAGGTGACATCACCAAGGGTGTGATGAGAAGAAAAGCAGAACCAAACTGAACCTTGGGGCTCTCTGTGATTAAGAGTTTGAAGAGAAGAGGTGACTTAGAGAAGCACCTTAAGAAACATTGTCAAAAATCGAAAAAAGAGTGGGAGCTATAGCACAATATAATTTATGAAAATTAATATCCACACACAGAACCACAATATAAGAATTTAAAAGTACATTAATATATGTATATTAATGTATTCTTTTTTGTTGCTAGAGGAAGACTTTCATGTTTTGCTCATTTTTAAATTGAAGTATAGTTGAACTACAATATTGTATTAGTTTTAGGTGTATAGCATTGGCACCCTACTCCAGTACTCTTGCCTGGAACATCCCGTGGACAGAGGAGCCTGGTAGGCTTAGGTCCATGGGGTCGCGAAGAGTCGGATACGACTGAGCAACTTCCCTTTCACTTTTCACTTTCAAGCATTGGAAAAGGAAATGGCAACCCACTCTAGTGTTCTTGCCTGGAGAATCCCAGGGACGGGGGAGCCTGGTGGGCTGCCATCTATGGGGTCACACAGAGTCGGACACGACTGAAGTGACTTAGCAGCAGCAGCAGCAGCATAGTGATTTAGTTTTTTTGCAGATTATATTCCATTATAAGTTATAAGATAACTGGGTATAATTCCTGTGCTACACAGTAAATCCCTGTTGCTTATCTATTTTATGTATTGCAGTTTCTATCTGTTAATCCCATGCTCCTAATTTGCCCCTCCTGCCTGCCCCTCCCCGTTTATAACCATAAGTTTGTTTTCTGTGTCTATGAGTCTGTTTCTGTTTTGTATATACATTTTTTTTTTTTAGATTCCACATATAAGCCATAACATACAGATTTCTCTTTTCTCTGACTTATTTTACTCTCTCTATATATATAATATACATATAACATACACATGTATATATATATGTGTATGTGTGTGTGTGTGTGTGTGTGTGTATTTGTATACATAAAATTGTTACAGTACCTAAAGAGTTCTGAATGGGTTCTGCTAAAGTCATGTACTTCCTGGAAAAATTGTAGCAATTGCATATGGAACTTAAGAATGTCTAGGCCTGGGCCAAATGATAATGGCCATTGGAAAACACTGTTAATAACCTAAAAATAATATATAATAGTGGCTAAGCATTCACTATATGCAACCATCATTGTAAGCCTCTTATATGTGTCAAATCATTTAATTCATACAAAACACAGGTAGTTACCATTAATAGCATTTTCCCCATTTCATAGATAAGGAAGGTAAGGTATACAGAAAGATTAGGACCTGCCCCAGCCCCACACCTATCAAATAGCAAACTCAGGATTAAAATGCAGATGCCCCAGAACCCATGCTTCCAGTTGGAGAAGGAAATGGCAACCCACTCCAGTGTTCTTGCCTGGAGATTCCCAGGGACAGCGGAGCCTGGTGGGCTGCCATCTGTGGGGTCGCACAGAGTCGGACACGACTGGGGCAACAGCAGCAGCAGCAGCAGCCCCAGAACCCATGCTCCCAATTATTGTGGTATGTTACTTTCATGATGTCATGACTGACAGCTCCTCAGAACCACAAGAGAAGAGAGAGGAGTGGTTCCTTGAGGCAGAGAATGAGATGCAAAGGAAAATTACTAACATCTCGTATAGTGGTTCATTAGTTTCACTTATTTAACTAAACATTAATCCAAATATTCAACAAGCATCTGATAAACATCTACCATGAGTTAGGTCATACATCATTCCTTAAGACGTAGAAAAAGATGAATCCATTCACTGTCACCAAATGTCTCCCAGATCATAAATTACAAAGGAGCACGGGAAAGAGTACCTTCTTTACATGATAAAACCATTTTGTCTCCAAAGAATCTTACCACATTGTATTTAAATATGGTTTTTAAAAATCATTTTATGGTATAAGCTTAGATTTTATAACTTTGAGTAAATAGTAAATATGAAAGCAAACAAATTAAATTTGTTCAACTGATTCAGCCAGAATCATTTTGTTAAATGAATGTAGTTTTGTCTTTTTTATCTTTTCTGAAAATACTATAAGGAAAATGTTGTACTCAGGTTCTGAAGAAAAATTTTTTAGAGAAATATACTAATAGGCTTTATTTTTTAACACCAACTGTGTCAGGAACTTAAGTTACATTATCTCCAATATTCCCCAGTTTGAAAGAAAAATTTTAATTACTTTGAAAAATATTTTAACAATGGCAGCATTTTGAGACAAAAATGCTATCATTCAACAAATATTTATTAAGTGCCTGTGTATGGTTTAACTTTGTCTGGAAATCAAATAAATACAAATTGAAAATATAAAAAAAAAATATATATATATATATAAAACTTGAATTGACAAGTTTTTTATATAAAATATATTTATGAAGATAGCAAACTATTTTACATTCATCATAAATGTAAATTGAGAGTCTTTGTAGAGCACAGACAACCTTAAAAATAACCTCTGATCATTTCATTTCTAAAAATTTGTACCCAAAACTACATACACGTATGCTAAGATACAGCTACAATAATTTTCCTCAGAGATTATTTATGATAGCCAAAAAAAGGTACACCAGGAAAAAGAATTGTAGGCCAATAATGAATGGTTAAATATAAATTGGTGTTTTGATACAATGGAATACTATTATACCTCTTAAAAGTAAGTTACAGGAAAATATTTAATGGAATAAAGACATGGAATAATGAAAGATATGTGTACTATATAATCCTTTTCAATTCAAAAGAAGTCTAGACATGCATAGCATAAAGACCCTGAAATTCTAGTAGTGTTGATTATTTCTGGGTGGTGCGTTTTCAGGTAATTTAATTTTTTTCTTTGCAGAGGATAGTGAGAGAGCTCACTGCAGCAGCCCTATCACAATTCAGGCCAAGGGTGAGCAGAGGTTTTTCCAAAGAGAAGAAACTGGGCAGAGGCATTACTTCAGCCACATCAAAGATGATAACCTGCAGGCGAACATGTAAGTGCTAGTATTCATTAGGAAATCAGTCATATAATTTAATGCACCCTACAGTGTTTATCCAATCCCATAAGACTGTAGAATATTTCTAAAGCATATGTAATTGATTTTCACTTTTCTTTGTAGTCCTCCATCATCCACTTATTTATTTTTTCTAACACGTATGGTTCAAATACTTTCACAATATTATATAAATACATCTTTCCTTTTTTGGGCAGCCATGACTACATTAACGTTTAGCTCTTGACATATTTTGTTTACGTTAATCCAGAGTTTCCAAAGACAGAGATGCTATTTCACTCATCACAGTGCCCAGTATGCAGCAGGCACTCAGTAAACACCAGTGAAAAACATTTGGTCATAAGCTTCTATTCTCGACTCTTTTTGTTTTATTAGGACATTTTTCCTTGGTCAGATATATTAACACATGTCTTCATAGCGCAAAATTCCAAACATATAAAAAGAAACTACATTTTAGTTTCCAAGGGACGAACCTATAAAACCTGTGAATAGTCAGCTTTCCTTCTTTGAAACCATTTTGTATTGTCATACCAATGCAATTAGACCAGGTAGGGTGAAACTATCCTTACAGGTAGGTAGATGGAGCCCGGAAAGTAGATGAAACCACCTCAGAAGACTTCATAAGTCCCTCAGGCGCAGTAACTTCCAAAATACACTGATTCATCCTGAAGTTATAGCAGCAGCCATTATTAAAATATCTATGGTTCATAATGAGCCCATTTCTTACAAAGTTTCAAATGGTAAAATTTCCAGTGCCTGACAGCTAGGGTTAAATCTCTGTTTGCTGTTAAATTATTAAGTGAACAAAGGGAAATGGAATATAGATAAATAAAAAATGAACACCCTAACATTATTTTGCATGACGTGAAATACTAACATCATTGTCTTTTGAGAATCACAAATTAAGGATCAATTAGGAAACAAAATCTATTCTTGATACATTCAGACCAAACTCAAATACCTACTAAGACAGGCAGGCAATGCAGTGAAGTGGTAACTGTCCCAGAGTAAGTGCATATTTGGACATTACTGAGTGGAGGAGAGGGCGGTAAACTGAGGAGAGGGCTCCATTTCAAGGGGGTGAGGCTGACTCTGTTCCAGCCCCCTTTACCATGTGGGAATGCAGGCCCAAGTTTGCTAGTTCTTATGTATTTTTTTTAAGAGAAGCTTAAAGTCTAGATTTTTATTTGAAAACTCCAAAATTCCAAATGTTGGCTCAAAATTTAAAGACAGACTATATCTATATGTTTTGCATAAATATCTGGCCAGAAAGTCATCAGTTTGAAACCTCTGACTTTGAGCTGTGTTTGAAAATATTTAACCTTAGGACATGTTTATGTGTGTTTGTGTGTCTATGCCTGTGTTTGTGTTGTTGCTGCAATAATTACTTGGTGGAAACTGAGAAGAAAAAGGAGTTAAGTCACACTGTGAGGAGGGTTCTGAAGCACTGAGATGAGTTAGACACTACTATATATAAAATAGATAACTAATAAGAACCTACTGTATAGCACAGGAAACTCTACTCAATACTCTGTAATGACCTATGTGGGAAAAGAATCTAAAGAAGAGTAAATACATGTATATGTATAACTGATTCACTTTGCTGTACAACATTGTAAATCAACTATAGTCCAGTAAAATTTAATTTTAAAAGAAGGACTAAAGGATGTATCTTTCAGGGAGAGATTGATCAGTGGGATGTGTCAAAAGCATATTGAGTTATTTCTGAATTTGCAAATATTCTTCCTTTGTGATCAGGCCATCTGTGTTTGCTGACATTCATATCCAAGTTAGGCCCCCATCAGTCCACAGAGATTGAGAGATACAGATGCTGTCTTGATGATTACACATCAAAGGCTGGCTCCCAGGTCCTTGAGGAAGACATTCATGGGTTGTAAAACAGGTAAGAAACTTTTTAAGAAGTTGACATCTCAAAGGGAGCAAAAACAGAATGTACAACTGCAAGTTTTCTAAAGTAAGAAAAAGGAGGTCAGGGATTCAGGGTCAGAAAGAAGCCTATCTGAAGTTTTGTCGATCTGGAGGGAACATTAAGGCCGTCTTGATCAGAGTGGCAGATATCGGTGCTTAGCAAACTATTGATATATCAGTAGACTGGATTTAAACAAATGCAAACTCTAGCCTTGCAGCCCTAGCTTAGCATCCTTTCCCCTACATCCTCCCCAGTGCCTAGTGTACCAGGAAACCATGATATGCCAGTGGTGGTGGCTAAGTAAGATTTCTGTCCATTCAAGAACTTGGAGGAGAAATCCATTCTGTCCCGTATTCTTTCCAGGAATACCTGCTTATAGCAGTACCAGTATGTTTTTACCAGCTGTGCAACCCTGAGAACCTTGGCCTTTTCATCTAAATAAGCTATAGTGCACAGCATTTGTATGAGCAGTAAATGTGATATGTATGAAACACTCAACATGGTGCCTGGTGTATAGTAACAGTTCTCATTTGTGTCGTTATATTATTTTCATAGAATGATGACCATGCTGCTGCTGCTGCTAAGTCGCTTCAGTCATGTCCGACTCTGTGCGACCCCATAGACGGCAGCCCATCAGGCTCCCCCGTCCCTGAGATTCTCCAGACAAGAACACTGGAGTGGGGTGCCATTGCCTTCTCCGAATGATGACCATACTATGACACTAATAGCAAGACACCGAGAGGTGGAAGAAAAGTTAAATAAATGGTGACTTAAATCTAACAAAACAGAGCAGAAGAAACTATCAAGGAGGCAGGAACTGCTTCCACAGAGCCATGCCATACCCTTCACAATTCCACACTATTTTCTGCCCAGGTTTCTTAGTCTTATTCCTTCAGACTTAAATATTTCCCCATGTAGACCTCAAATCTTCATGTTATTTAGCCCAAGGATATAATGCAATTTAAAAAAATCATCTTTGTTATATTTCTTTTCTTACATTTATCACTTGTCACATTTTACCTAATACTATTTACTCTCAGAGTCCACGTGGAAGCAAACTAACTTTTCAGGAAGTTCTTTGCAAATTCTCCCCACCCTCTCCCCCAAATATTTTTCTTTGTTTGTATCTTGGTAGCAATTCTAAATAGTTTTCAAGATTTGGACTCTGCTATCATAATTGTGCACAGAGTGTCTACACAGAAGTGGTCTGCTTCATCATCCAATGAGCTCTGCCTCTTCATGGATGTGACACTCCAGTGGAGGGAAGCCAAGAGCCTATAGTAGTGATCCTTGGCAAAATTTAAGCAGCTGTGTTCACGTAATTCAAAACCTCTGAAAAGTGTGCTGCAGTCTGTGCACAGCGTTAGTATAACATGAGGGCTGGGGCTGGATGCAGCCTGTTCTCTGGAGGACTTCTTTGCCTGCTGCAGGAGAGAGAAGGCTGAAAGACAAACCTGGGTGCAGCCGGAAAGGTCCAGATAGATGAGCTTGTGGCATCCGTTCCCCAAATTCAGGTACTGTAAACCTTTGTCTGTGAACTTTCTGCAGTAAGCCAAACTAAGATTCTGTAAATTGTAGAAGTACCTGAGAAGACAGGGAGAGAGAAGAGAGGAAGGAAAGTGATTATACTTAAGCTGTTTCCTCACATCTTTGTTAAGCCACTATGACAAAGAGAAGTAAAGCTGTAAATTAATCTTTTCTCCTTGCAGCTATTCAAGAGTTGAACTTTATTGTTCATTCTCTTCCTGTTAAGGAGATTGCAGCAGCATATCAGATAATGTATAATCACATTTCAAGTGAAAATAAAGATTTGTCTAGATTTTTAAGAAAACCGATTGGGATAAAGCTTTGGGGGCGGGGGAGGTCTGTGCATTCATATTGTTTGCAAGTTAGTTTGTGTTTGAAAGCAGTTTCAGTTTGTGTTATTGTTGCATTTAGCTTTTATATTGGAGCATCGAAATAACAATGCAAATGTCTAGGAGGACAAACTCTTTGTAAACATTTAAATGGTGATTAACTGTTACCTGAGAGTTAGGATTTGGGGCAGAAAGGAGGCAAAATTAAACATAATAGGCTCTTAAAATGGACATAGTAAGCAAATGGCTTGAAAAAATACATTTGCATGTGCATGAGTTTCTAAGTAACAGTTTCATTATTATAACTAAAGAAAGACTGGCTGATACACAGAGCTTAAAAGTGGATAAAAAACAGTCTGCAAATATGTGGGCAACATATGAGGGGAATAAAACCATATTAGAGGCTATAAATCTCACTGGAGTTGCAACAGATTAACTATGGCATTACCACCATAACCAAAATGAGAGCTTTCAGGAAAAAGGACGGTCTTTAGGACAACTCTTTGCAAGACTCACAGTTTGAGGACACTCTATGGGCAACTTTCAAAGCACTCCTAAGCCTGGCATTTTTTAAAAGTGCAAGAACTCTCACTTCTGCTCTTGTAATAGAATTAAACAACATGATCTTGGTTTGTGATCTGCAGCAGTTTAACAGTGAACTAGAAAGCAAAAAGAACAAAAAGTAGGAGGAAAATGCCTTTCTGTCCCTCAAAAGCCCACAGATGACTAATAAAGTTTACTTTCACATAAATGGGAAATTAGATATGCAAGCTTTGATCATTAATCAGATTTATTTCCCAAATCTGAAAATATCATGTGATATGATTCATATTCCGTAGCAGATTATTTGACTCACACACATTTCCCCCTGGTAATGGCCATTTCCATGAGATTCAGTAGAACAGAGAGGGAAGTCTTCTGGATTCCCCGGTGGCTGGGTGGGCAGGGATCTGACGGAGAAGGCAGCACTAACATCCCAAAGACATGACCCTTCTGGGCCCCTTGAGAGCATTGCCAAAGTTTCAGAAATGCTTTTTCATTCTCTCCCTGAATTATACCCTTGTGATTCAACTAAGTGAAGTACAATTTTCTTGGGGGGGTTGTCATTCCTAAGAACTTCTTTGCTCTCCAATTTGGAGAAAGGAATAGTGAGGCAGGCAGCATGACACAATGGAAAATACACAGGGTGTTGGAATCTGACCAAATTGGATTTGAATCCCAGCCCTGACACTTACTGCAACTGCCCCTTAACTGCTCAGAGACTGTTTCCACATTTATTAAGTGGAGATTATAGCATTATCTTTGTTTTCAACCCTGACCAACTGTGGGGCCTCCAACTTCCTGAACCTTAGTTTTCTATAACATGAACGTAACGTATCTGCTTTTTCCTCTTAATAAAGATGTGACAATTACATAAGAATGTATATATAATAGTATTATATTGAGGGTGATTTTTGATTATTAAAATCAGCAGGGATATGGTAGAAAGAACCTTTAAAAATACATATATTATTATTATTGCTACTACTGTCTCGAATAATACATATGAATTATTCTTACAAAGTTTGACCTTTCTTGTTTCCATTTAATGGTACTTACCTGACAATAGTGGTGCATACTAATTTGAAGAGTTTGAGGGGCCTCATATTCCGTCTGTACCCTATTTCAGTCGTGGTGGTAAAACCATGTGTAGTCTGTTAACCCCAGCACGATTGATGGTCTGCTGTAGTTTCTATTCCTCCATCTGTTGCCCATGCATTTGCAGACTGTTCTTCCTAACCTATTTTTAAGCTCTGTACATCATCAGTCTTTCTTCAGGTATAATAATGAAACCATTACTTACACAATCATGCATATTCAAATATATTCAAGTCTGATCCAAGTCTATTTTTCAGTTTCTTTAAGTGCATGTGATCCATTAACAAATACCAAAAATGAGAATTGAACAAGCAGCTTTTAACTTTTTTGTCTGTCACAGATACTTTTGGATCTATAGCCCCTTTGTCAGCATAATGTTTTCAATGTATAAAATAAAATACAATTACAAAGGCAGCCAATTTTATCCAAAGATATTAAAATATTTTTAAAAACCAAATGAGTGAAATAATGTATATGCTTCTTTATTAACATGTTAAACAACAACATCTAGTGACAGCTCTATTAACTACAATGCTTTTGAAGCAGTACTGAGTACCAATGATAATTTTAAATATTTGTAACAACTATAAGAAAATACATGTGATGAGAAAATAATTGTGATTTGTATGAGTGAAAGAGTCCCAGGGACTGCTAATACTACCCTGAATTTTTAAAATCTATATTTCAGTTAGAGCTTAGTGAAAATAGAGATCTTTTTTTTCTCCTATCAAAATTTATGGAACCCCTGATTTCCATTCATGATCTTCTTGGAGGATCCACTGACCCCAGGTTTGGCAAAAGAGTCATTTAATTAAACTAAATGATTCTGAGATTAAGTCAAGATCTATCTCTTCAAAGTGGAACCATATGGGAACCATTAGTTTGAAAGTAAAACACAAATCTTGAGTGGCTCTGTTAGCCTTTCTAGGCTTTTATGGTGCCGCAGACTTAGAGCTTTGGGGGATGAGAAAAATATTGGTTGACAGTGAAATCACACTTGGCAAATTTTATGCAATATTGCCACTTTTTATCCTGAATTTTGGCAAAGAAATATGTCCATTGTATGAGTAAGATCTGGTTCATCATTTTTCCAATCCAGACATGAATTTATAGTTCTAATTACACTTGAGGCAGTGTTTTAAGACAATGTTTTCTAATTATTTGATAACTTTTTCTTATGTGTGTGGGGAAGGTTCTCTTTGTGATTTATTTTTCTACTGTTACTATAATCTTTAAGACATCACAATTCTTACAGAAACTACAGAGATCGCTGTTTCTTTTTTCTTTGAGTTTTTTATCCATTAAAGAATTGAGGCCCTCTGTGTTAGATCTTCAACACCTGAGGGTAGCTATTACTAGAAGGAATGTAGAATTCTGTATTTAAATTAACATTTCCCTGAAAAATCTCAACACGAGGTCCAGTCTGTAAAAGAGAGTATTTGCGTATGGATTCTTTTGAGTTGAGTACTGGACTTAGTCTTGCAGAGGCAGTTTTTTAATAGAATTCGTGCAGAAAATCCAAATGCAGTGACTTGACCTCCTATTTACAGGGTGGACCCTAAGGATTTCCAGTCACAGCCACAGCTTACTCTGTCTACCCCACTCTGATGAACTGTGGGGAGACTATATAACATGAGAGTACTTGTCAATAAGAAGTTGCCAGTTAATGTAAGGGTTGATTCATCTATAGGAAAAATAGACATCATGCTTCTATAGCATATAAGGCTCCGTTAAGAAGCAAAGATCATAATATTAATATCTTTACTCACCACTCTGTGCCCAGAATAGTTGGAAAGAGCAGTTGATCAATACATAGTGAAAAAGTGAATGAATGTTGCTACTGGAACTCAGGGAGGAATCACTGTGGAGTTCTGATAGATGGTATGACTTGAGATGTAAAGTCTACAGATTAGCAGAGAGAGGAGAAAGGCATTCTAGCTTGTAGAGAAAGAGAAGCATGTAGCAGTCAACTGACTAGAGTTGAGAGTTTCCTTTGGAAAACCTAGGCAGATAAGATTGATCAGATAATGACAAAGAAGAGTAAAGGAAGAGTCTAGACCTTAAGCACGTCAAAGACACGGTAAGACTAAGTTCAGGACAATACGCCTCACAACATAAGGGAAGAGAGACCAAGGGTGAACCATCTGGATGGTGCACCAAATGAGGTATTGAGAATGTCACCTTGACTGTGGCCATGGAATAAAAGGACAGGGTTTAATTCAGGAAATATTTAAAAGCAAAAAATACTTTGAAATGGGCTTGAGCTATGGGCAGCCCTTGTTTTCAACTTTAGAAAACTGAGCAAGTCCCCAAAGAAGCGACTAAAAATATTCAGATAAAAAGCTGGCAAATCACTGTTGCCAAGAAAGGCAAACAAATTACATTTTTCTTTGGAAAGAAACACTAAAGGCACCAGAGAGAGAATAAGAACAGCAACAAACAACACTTCTCTAGTTATTTATAGCTGAAAAAATGTTATTACATACCCAAGCATGATTAAAACAATAGAAAGCAGAGCAGAAATAGAGAATCATTATGAAATGTATTTTTATTATAGATAAGAAAGTCAGTGTACATTTTTTTCATATGATGAGAAACATCAGTAACACGTAGCATTTATCCTGAATGTTGTCTCAATAGCAAGAACTAGAAGTTAAAATCAAAACAAAATTCTCATTTTAGGTCCTATTTTCCTATAAGTTGCCCACTAAAGATACAGCTTCATTTGTAAAATAAACATCCTTAAAAAACTATGCAGAGCTGTACCATTATTTTAAATTTCCTAGAAGAAAAAGTTATCTCAAAGTATGGTTGGAAAAAATGTTTTGAGTTTTAAAAAAAGTGATAATGCTACTCCCAAATCATCTACTTAAGAGTTCAGATTTTCACATATGGATTTATAGATTTTTAAATATGTATCTCTCTCTCCCCTCTCTAGCCGCCCCCCGACTCACTTTCTATCTATAGATAGATAAAATACATACATACACATATACACAGGTACTGTATATATAAACACATTCATACATGCACATATATTCATTCACATACACACATATATATCTTAATGTAGAATTTCTAAAGAAAACTACTGAGTGATATTCTCTATAGTAGGGCAGAGAATCCTACAAAATTCTTAAAAGGGTCAGAGGCCCTCCACAGTGGTGCTGATGGAGCTGGCTTGCACTAGCCCATGAGAACCAATTGTTAGCATCTCTTCTCAACTGTACATTCAGTGGCATGGTGGTAGCTTAAAACTGGACATGATAAAATTATTTATGTCACAGTTCAGTTCACTTCAGTTCAGTCGCTCAGTTGTGTCTCACTCTTTGCGACCCCATGAACTGCAGCACGCCAGGCCTCCCTGTCCATCAAAAACTCCCGGAGTTCACTCAGACTCACGTCCATCGAGTCCGTGATGCCATGCAGCCATTTCATCCCCTGTCGTCCCCTTCGCCTCCTGCCCCCAATCCCTCCCAGCATCAGGGTCTTTTCCAATGAGTCAACTCTTCGCATGAGGTGGCCAAAGTACTGGAGTTTCAGCTTTAGCATCATTCCTTCCAAAGAGCACCTAGGGCTGATTTCCTTTAGAATGGACTGGTTGGATCTCCTTGCAGTCCAAGGGACTGTCAAGAGTCTTCTCCAACACCACAGTTCAAAAGCATCAATTCTTCATTGCTCAGCTTTCTTCACAGTCCAATTCTCACATCCATACATGACTCCTGGAAAAGCCATAGCCTTGACTAGACAGACCTTAGTTGGCAAAGTAATGTCTCTGCTTTTGAATATACTATCTAGGTTGGTCATAACTTTCCTTCCAAGGAGTAAGCATCTTTTAATTTCATGGCTGCAATCACCATCTGCAGTGATTTTGGAGCCCCAAAAAATAAAGTCTGACACTGTTTCCCCATCTATTTCCCATGAAGTGATGGGACCAGATGCCATGATCTTCATTTTCTGAATGTTGAGCTTTAAGCCAACTTTTTCACTCTCCACTTTCACTTTCATCAAGAGGCTTTTGAGTTCCCCTTCACTTTCTGCCATAAGGGTGGTGTCATCTGCATATCTGAGGTTATTGATATTTCTCCCAGCAATCTTGATTCCAGCTTGTGATTCTTCCAGCCCAGAGTTTCTCATGATGTGCTCTGCATATAAGTTAAATAAGCAGGGTGGCAATATACAGCCTTGATGGACTCCTTTTCCTATTTGGAACCAGTCTGTTGTTCCAAGTCCAGTTCTAACTGTTGCTTCCTGACCTGCATATAGGTTTCTCAAGAGGCAGGTCAGATGCTCTGATATTCCCATCTCTTTCAGAATTTCCCACAGTTTATTGTGATCCACAGAGTCAAAGGCTTTGGCATAGTCAATAAAGCAGAAATAGATATTTTTCTGGAACTCTCTTGCTTTTTTGATGATCCAGCGGATGTTGGCAATTTGATCTCTGGTTCCTCTGCCTTTTCTAAAACCAGCTTGAATATCAGGGAGTTCGCGGTTCACGTATTGCTGAAGCCTGGCTTGGAGAATTTTGAGCATTACTTTACTAGCATGTGAGATGAGTGCAATTGTGCAGTAGTTTGAGCATTCTTTGGCATTGCCTTTCTTTGGAATTGGAATGAAAACTGACCTTTTCCAGTCCTGTGGCCACTGCTGAGTTTTCCAAATTTGCTTGCATATTGAGTGCAGCACTTTCACAGCATCATCTTTCAGGATTTGAAATAGCTCAACTGGAATTCCATCACCTTCACTAACTTTGTTCGTAGTGATGCTTTCTAAGGCCCACTTGACTTCACATTCCAGGATGTCTGGCTCTAAGTGAGTGATCACACCATCGTGATTATCTTGGTTGTGAAGATCTTTTTTGTACAGTTCTTCTGTATATTCTTGCCACCTCTTCTTAATATCTTCTGCTTCTGTTAGGTCCATGCCATTTCTGTTTTTTATTGAGCCCATCTTTGCATGAAACCTTCCCTTGGTATCTCTAGTTTTCTTGAAGAGATCTCTAGTCTTTCCCATCCTGTTGTTTTCCTCTATTTCTTTGCACTGATTGCTGAGGAAGGCTTTCTTATCTCTCCTTGCTATTCTTTGGAACTCTGCATTCAGATGCTTATATCTTTCCTTTTCTCCTTTGCTTTTCACTTCTCTTCTTTTCATAGCTATTTGTAAGACCTCCCCAGACAGCCATTTTGCTTTTTTGCATTTCTTTTCCATGGGGATGGTCTTGATCCCTGTCTCCTGTACAGTGTCACAAACCTCCATCCATAGTTCATCAGGCACTCTATCTATCAGATCTAGTCCCTTAAATCTATTTCTCACTTCCACTGTATAATCATAAGGGATTTGATTTAGGTCCTACCTGAATGATCTGGTGGTTTTCCCTACTTTCTTCAATTTAAGTCTGAATTTGGCAATAAGGAGCTCATGATCTGAGCCACAGTCAGCTCCCAGTCTTGTTTTTGCTGACTGCATAGAGCTTCTCCATCTTTGGCTGCAAAGAATATAATCAATCTGATTTCATTGTTGACCATCTGGTGATGTCCATGTGTAGAGTCTTCTCTTGTGTTGTTGGAAGAGGGTGTTTGCTATGGCCAGTGCGTTCTCTTGGCAAAACTCTATTAATCTTTGCCCTGCTTCATTCCATACTCCAAGGCCAAATTTGCCTGTTACTCCAGGTGTTTCTTGACTTCCTACTTTTGCATTCCAGTCCCCTATAATGAAAAGGACATCTTTTAGGGTGTTAGTTCTAAAAGGTCTTCATAGAACCATTCAACTTCACCTTCAGCATTACTGGTTGGGGCATAGACTTGGATAACTGTGATATTGAATGGTTTGCCTTGGAAACGAACAGAGATCATTCTGTCGTTTTTGAGATAGCATCCAAGTACTGCATTTCAGACTCTTTTGTTGACCATGATGGCTACTCCATTTCTTATAAGGGATTCCTGCCCGCAGTAGTAGATATAATGGTCACCTGAGTTAAATTCACCCATTCCAGTCCATTTTAGTTCACTGATTCCTAGAATTTTGATGTTCACTCTTGCCATCACCTGTTTGACCACTTTCAATTTGCCTTGATTCATGGACCTAACATTCCAGGTTCCTATGCAATATTGCTCTTTACAGCATCAGACCTTGCTTCTATCACCAGTCACATCCACAACTGGGTATTGTTTTTGCTTTGGCTCCATCCCTTCATTCTTTCTGGAGTTATTTCTCCACTGATCTCCAGTAGCATATTGGGCACCTACCGACCTAGGGAGTTCCTCTTTCAGTATCCTATCATTTTGCCTTTTCAATATGTTCATGGGGTTCTCAAGTCAAAAATACTAGAGTGGTTTGCCATTCCCTTCTCCAGTAGACTACATTCTGTCAGAACTCTCCACCATGACCCGCCCGTCTTGGGTGGCCCCACAGGGCATGGCTTAGTTTCATTGAGTTAGACCAGGCTGTGGTCCATGTGATTAGATTGACTAGTTTTCTGTGATTATGGTTTCAGTGTGTCTGCCCTCTGATGCCCTCTCGCAGAAATCAGTAAATCCTACTAATCAAAACATACGTTGACCCCCTACCTCAGCCAGTTATTAAACATTTACTGGAACACTGCTGTCCTCAGAAAACACTTTGAGAACTACTGGTACAGAGAATGCAGTATTGCTGAGAAAACAATGATGAGAGATAAGATGATAGCTTTAAAGGACTGGAATAAAATCTGACCTGAAAATGAAAGGAGATTCTTAAGATAAAACATGAACAAATAGGGTTGAAACATAAAAAAAAAGCCCATCAGTTAACCCAAATTGAGAGATTGTTTACAAAATAAATAAACAGGATTCTTCAAGTGTCATAAATAAACAGTATTCTTAAGTGTCAAGGTCATGAGATACAAGGAACAACTGTGGACTGGAACAAACTGGAGAGCACTAAGGGGAAATGACAGCTGAATGTAGTATGGAAGCTTACACTGGATCCTAGAGCAAAAATAAAGGAACATGAGTGGGAAACTTGATGAAATTTGAATAAAGATTTTCATTAATAGAAAAGTAAAGAGATAACTATCTCTTTTTTAGCTGAGAATATTAGTTTTAATGTCCAAGAGGTTTAGCTGAGAAAATTAGTTTTAATGTCCGAAATATTTACTATGTCCCGGGAAAAATTAATTAAAAGAACACAAGTTTGGAAAATGTTCTTAATTTCTCAGAGAAAAGGAATTTCCTGCCAGCATCTTGGCAGGAAAAAAAAAAAAAAAAGATTACCAACAAAAGAAGAGAAAAATCAGGCTGGCTTTAGACTTTTCTTTAACTTGAAATAGTGAAGATTATGGAGCAGCATTTGTAGGGTTTTAAGGCTATGGTTTTTCCAGGAGTCACGTATGGATGTGAGAGTTGGACTGTGAAGAAGGCTGAGCGCTGAAGAATTGATGCTTTTGAACTGTGGTGTTGGAGAAGACTCTTGAGAGTCCTGTGGACTGCAAGGAGATCCAACCAGTCCATTCTGAAGGAGATCAGCCCTGGGATTTCTTTGGAAGGGATGATGCTAAAGCTGAAACTCCAGTACTTTGGCCACCTCATGTGAAGAGTTGACTCATTGGAAAAGACTTTGATGCTGGGAGGTTTGAGGGTAGGAGGAGAAGGGGATGACAGAAGATGAGATGGCTGGATGGCATCACAGACTCGATGGACGTGAATCTGAGTGAACTCCAGGAGTTGGTGATGGACAGGGAGGCCTGGCGTGCTGCAATTCATGGGGTCGTAAAGAGTCCGACATGACTGAGCAACTGAACTGAACTGAACTGAACTGAATCATAAATATGATTACAGTATTGAGTACAGACACCAAAAATCAATATTAAAAAGAAAGTTAGATGATAAAAAATCACAGTTAGGATGTATTTACATATAGGTGAGTCAAAGTAGAGGGACATCGAGTTCAAGGGAGAATTAGAATGTATTAGATCTCTTGTCAAACACAGGGGGAGCAAAGTTAGTGTTTCATTGTGACTTTGATAATTAGAGAAATGCATGATGAAGCATGTTTTTAAAAAACATAGAAATAGCCACTAGTTAGAATACACAACAGAATATGCATTTCTCTAAATGCATTCAGATTATAGATATAACACATTTTATAACAAAAAGCAGAAAAGATAAGTACAGTGCAGTAACATAAAAATAAATAAAAAACATAAAGCAAGATGATAAAAATAAGACCATATACTCAGTTTTGACCAGAAATATTAATCTTTTAAACCACTTCTTAAAAAGGCAAAGAGATTGAAATTTTTTTAGATAGAAGTTAGCTATGTGCTACATGTGAAAGATAAACCTAAAATATAGCAACACAAAGGTTAAAAATTATGGGTATACATAAAGTTATTTCACAAAGCCACAAGCAAAAGAAAACAAAGGTGACTGTGTAAGCAGCATTTTAAAAGAATTTAAGACAAAGAAACATCAACCAGGATAGAAAAATATAATTTTATGTAAACAAGTGCTACAATTTATAGATAGATTGTATGTACAAACATGCTACTTATTAATCCTTATGTTAAATAACAAAATTTATGTTATTTATGTTATAACATAGAAATAAATAAAAACTTCATTATAATAGGCAACTACTATATCACTATGACATTAAGAATTTACACATGCATGTGCATATATACATAGAAATTTTGTTCTCTGAAAGAAACTCTCTTGTTTTAAACATTCATGGATGATTTATTGAAATTGATTATATTAAGTAGTCCACCAAGAAATCTCCATAAATTTCAAAAAGTAGGAATAATTCTGTCCACATTTCTTGACCACAGTATACGAAACTAGAATTAAAAACAAAATTCTCTTCTAAATAATTATTGGGTCAAAGAGGTAAGCAAATATACAACAGTTTGTTCAGAAAAGGAGAACAATACTTAATCAAATCATACAAGCTTTGCCAAAGTTCTTTAAAAGTAATTTCATACCTCTGCTTTCTTATTTTAGAAGAAAAGAAGTCAATTAAATCATACAAATGAAAAGTTTAAAAAGATACATGTACATCATATCCAAATCCAAAAGTATTCATTAGAAATATATTGAAAATATGTTTGAAAATATATTGAAAATAAATTTCCTCATTAGAAAATATAATGAGGAATCACATTCAGAAAGGATACCATGCACAATGGCAATTAAAAAGACACCACAAAGACTATCTGTATGAATAAAACAAAATTTTGAGACATCTAAGAGCGTTTGCAAAAAGATATTTTTTTGAAGTATACTATGTTCCCGATGGGCTTCCCTGGTGGCTCCTTGGTAAAGAGTCTGCCTGCCACTGCAGGAGACCCAGGTTCAATCCCTGGGCCGGAAGATTCCCCTGGAGGAGGAAGTTGCAACCCACTTCAGTATTCTTGCTTGGGAAATCCAAGGGACAGTGGGACCTAGTGGACTCCAGCCCATGGGGTTGCAAAAAGTTGGACACGACTAAACGACTGAACAACAAAATGTTCCTGATAGGGAGACTAAATATTGTAAAAATATGACTTAGTTTCTAATTTATTTTATCTTTCATTATTGGCATACTGGTAAATATCTAACAACTGGCTCTTCAAAAACATATATGCATATGTATATATGTTTGCTCTAAAATTATACATCTTACTATTTTACATCAACTATTTTACAGATATAAAAGATGAATAGCCCACAAATTACAAATAGTAACATACGCAATACTGTTTATTACTGATTTCGTATAACCAGTTGATTCTTACACAATGCTTTCATTCATTGACTTTTGCCAAACTCATAATATAGGTGATACTTTTGTCTTCTCCTGTGTGTACTCAAAGGAAATAAAATTGGTCAGTCTGCTATATTTATTTTTACCAAAAAATAGAAGTAAAATTTTAAAAATTGAGGAATGAGTATAATTCCAATATGAGTATATTTATTTATTTTAATGTGTAAGACAAAAGTGAAGAAAAATGTGTGTATCCAGATTTCACTCAATCATCAATGATGTGACTTCTTTGCTCAATCGGATAACAGTTTTCAAGTACTGAAAAGATACTTGCTAAACTTTTTTGTGCTATTCACAGTGTTGCAGCTACAAATATGACATGCCTTTTTTCAGTATTTTTTGTGGAAGTATAGTTGACTTACTGTGACTTACTGTGTTAATTTCTGCTATACAGTAAAGTGATTCAGTTATACATATATTTCCATACATTCTTTTTAATATTCTTTTCCATTATGATTTGTCATTGGATTTGAATATAGTTCTCTGTGCTACACAGTAGGACCTTGCTGTTTACCCATTGTACATATAAACACTTGACTTCTGCTAACCCCAACCTCTCACTCCATCCCTCCCCCAACTCCCTCCTTCTTGGCAAGCACCAGTCTGTTCTATGTCCATGATTCTGTTTCTGTTTCATAAGTAAGTTCATTGGTGTCATATTTTAGATTCCACACATAAATGATATCATATGGTATTTGTCTTTCTCTTTCTGACTTACTTCATTTAGTATGACAATTTCTAGCTCATCCATGTTGCTGCAAATGGCATTATTTCATTCTTTTTTATGATATTCTATCACATCTACCACATCTTCATCCCTTCTTCTGTCGACAGACATTCGGTTGTTTCTGTTGTCTTGGCTATTGTGAATAGTGCTGCTATGAATAGAGGGATACATACATCATTTTGAATTATAGTTTTGTCCGAATATATGCCCAGGAATGGATCGTATGGTAGTTCTATTTTTAGTTTTCTGAGGAACCTCCATATTTTTTCCCACAGTGGCTGCACCAACTTGTATTCTCACCAAGAGTGTAAGAGAATACCTTTTTCTCCACACCCTATCCAGCATTTGTTATTTGTAGACTTTTTAATGATGGCCATTCTGACACATGTGAGTGAGGTGGCACCTCACTGTCATTTTGATTTGCATTTGTCTAATAATTAGCAATCTTGAGCAGCTTTTCATGTGCCTATTTGCCATTTGTATCTCTTCCTTAGAGAAATGTCTATTTAGGTCTTCTGTCAATTTTTCAGTTGGGTTCTTTGATTTTTTGTTGTTGAGTTGAGCTGTCTGTATATTTTGGAAACTAGGCCCTGTCAGTGGCATCATTTGCAAATCTTTTCTCCCATTCTATAGTTTGTAGACATGATGCACTTTTAATCTCCTATATTGTTTTCTCCAGTCTAAACAATCAACAGAAAAATAAACTAGGCCCTAATTTTGTATTATTTGCCATTTTCCATGCCATTTTGGCTGATTTCAAGCTATTAATGAGAGATCACTGATAATGGAGTTGGGAAGAGATGCACAGAGTACACTCTTTTATAGTATTTTCACCATACAGAATCAATAGACATAAATCACCTCAAGAACATAGATAATAGTAATGTGTACAAAAACATTAGAAAGTGATGAGTTTTTAGTAAAGTGAAAGTGAAGTCGCTCAGTTGTGTCCGACTCTATGCGACCCCATGGACTATAGCCTACCAGGCTCCTCTGTCCGTGGGGTTTTCCGGGCAAGAGTGCTGGAGTGGATTGCCATTTCCTTCTCCAGGGGATCTTCCCGACCCAGGAATTGAACCCGGGTCTCCCGCATTGCAGGCAGACGCTTTACCGTCTGAGCCACCAGGAAGCCTCTAGATATATAAGGAGATATCACACGTCACTTGAGAAAAGTTTTATTCAGTATATGATGCTGCAATAATTGGTCAGTTATTTAACAACTCTTTTTTTTTAATCACTGAAGTATAGTTAATTTATAATGTTGTGTTAAATCCCAGTGTACGGCAAAGTGATTCAGCGATACATACATGTATACATATATATATATACACACACACACATATGTATATAATATATTCTTTTTCAGATTTTTTCCATTATAGGTTATTATAAGATATTGAATATAGTTCCCTGTGCTATACAGTAGGTCCTTGTTGTTTATCTATTTTATATACAGTAGTATGTATATGCTAATCCCATACTCTTAATTTCTCTCTCCTCCTCCCCTGCTCTGCCCTACTATCCCCAGGAGTTTGACAATTCTTGATGTGAAAAATAAATATTCTGAGCTCATGGACTGCACACGAAACGCTTTGGGCCACCTGGGTTGAGCCTGTTAGATTGTTGTTTCATTTATCTACAGAATAAATTCTAGCTTGATTATAAATTTAAAAACAAATCATAGAAGAAAAAAATGTGTATCAAATGCCTGGAAGGAGGAAAACTCTCTATTTTTAAAAGACAAGAAATTTCAAAGGAAAAATTTGATAGATCTGACCGAATAGAATGTGACAAGTCAATTAATGAGATAAACAAATATGTCACCACCCTTTTCCTAGGCTTGCACATTTCCAGAAAATGGTTGAAGAGAAAAAATAAGGAAGAGTACCACCTAGAATTTTCTGTTAAGCATCCCTAAAAAGGTCAGTTTTCATTCCAATCCCAAAGAAAGGCAATGCCAAAGAATGCTCAAACTACTGCACAATTGCACTCACCTCACATGCTAGTAAAGTAATGCTCAAAATTCTCCAAGCCAGGCTTCAGCAATACGTGAACCGTGAACTTCCTGATGTTCAAGGTGGTTTTAGAAAAGGCAGAGGAACCAGAGATCAAATTGCCAACATCCTCTGGATCATCAAAAAAGCAAGAGAGTTCCAGAAAAATATCTATTTCTGCTTTATTGACTATGCCAAAGCCTTTGACTATGTGGATCACAATAAACTGTGGAAAATTCTGAAAGAGATGGGAATACCAGACCACCTAACCTGCCTCTTGAGAAATCTGTATGCAGGTCAGGAAGCAACAGTTAGAACTGGACATGGAACAACAGACTGGTTCCAAATAGGAAAAGGAGTCCGTCAAGGCTGTATATTGTCACCCTGCTTATTTAACTTATATGCAGAGTACATCATGAGAAATGCTGGACTGGAAGAAACACAAGCTGGAATCAAGATTGCCAGGAGAAATATCAATAACCTCAGATATGCAGATGACACCACCCTTATGGCAGAAAGTGAAGAGGAACTCAAAAGCCTCTTGATGAAAGTGAAAGTGGAGAGTGAAAAGTTGGCCTAAAGCTCAACATTCAGAAAACAAAGATCATGGCATCTGGTCCCATCACTTCATGGGAAATAGATGGGCAAACAGTGGAAACAGTGTCAGACTTTATTTTTTTGGGCTCCAAAATCACTGCAGATGGTGACTGCAGCCATGAAATTAAAAGACGCTTACTCCTTGGAAGAAAAATCATGACCAACCTCGATAGCATATTGAAAAGCAGAAACATTACTTTGCCAACTAAGGTCCATCTAGTCAAGGCTATGGTTTTTCCAGTAGTCATGTATGGATGTGAGAGTTGGACTGTGAAGAAGGCTGAGCACTGAAGAATTGATGGTTTTGAACTGCAGTGTTGGAGAAGACTCTTGAGAGTCCCTGGGACTGCAAGGAGATCCAACCAGTCCATTCTGAAGGAGATCAGCCCTGGGTGTTCTTTGGAAGGAATGATGCTAAAGCTGAAACTCCAGTACTTTGGCTACCTCATGCGAAGAGTTGACTCATTGGAAAAGACTCTGATGCTGGGAGGGATTGGGGGCAGGAGGAGAAGGGGATGACGGAGGATGAGATGGCTGGATGGCATCACTGACTCGATGGACGTGAATCTGAGTGAACTCCGGGAGTTGGTGATGGACAGGGAGGCCTGGCGTGCTGCAATTCATGGGATCGCAAGGAGTCGGACACGACTGAGCGACTGAATTGAACTGAAGTGAAATGCCTCATTGTCATTTTTAAATAGATCTAAAAATAGTTACATTCTCAAAAATTATTCACTCCTTCATAGGAGTTTGAAAAATGTTTTGAATCTCTCCCAATATGAGTATATATGCTTTCCTAATTAGTTTTTCCTTGGTGAAAATGAGGAATAATTGAATGATGTAAATTTTGGATAAAGTTAAATATCCTGTCAGCTCTTAGTAATGTATTCTTCCATGCCTTCTCCTCCAAAGAAGTGCTAGCTTGTCAACAGTCCATAGGTCAAAAAAAACCCCAGCAAATATTAGATTTCCTGGAGGTGATGCAGGGGCCCTAGCAGATAACCAGAACATGGCAGTAGGGAACCTGGCGCTGCAGAGTTCAGTCTGAGGAAGCAGGATATTGGCTTTCTGTTGTAGAGAAGTCTGAACACTGGACTAGAATTGAGGGGCCAGGCTTCAAAGTCCAAGAATGAGGACCATCAGAAGGAGACAGGCAGAGCTTAACTCAAGCTACTGGGCAAATTGCTACAAGAGTGACACCAAACCAGCAGCCAAGGCAAAGGATCAGTTAATTATAACTGATAATTTCAGTGGATGCCCACTGAAGTGGGTATTCATCTCAATGGATACCCCCCAAGAAGGGAGAGCAGTGGCACTTGAAGGCAGTGGGACTTGAAAGCAGTCTCCTGTTACCAGGATAGGGGTGCCACAGGCGGGGGGTGTTAGTGAAAGGAGCACTGCCTTCGGGTGATACTACAGCAAATCAGGGCCCAAAGGAGCATAACTATTTTCAGGGTGATACAGGTAACACAAGCATTACCTTGGCAGGAGTCTCATTGTCCTGTTGGTGATAACTGTGTTAGATAGATTGAGATACAGGACGCCAGGGCAGCTCTCAGAGATGTATCTCATTGATTCATCCTGCATAACAGTAGAGGGAAGAATCTTATTAAAGTCTAACAGGCTTTGCTATTTCCCCATTATCTATCATCTCTCTCCCTGCTCCCCAAAAAGTATATGCCAGACTTGATCTCTTCATACTCTTTATTAGTTATAAATCAAATTAAGTAGAAGATTGCTTTGCTTGCAACTTCATTACTCCCTCCCCTTCCTTTTCTTTGGGCTTCCCTGATGGCTCAGACGGTAAAGCATCTGCCTGTAATGGAGGAGACCTGGGTTCTATCCCTGGTTTGGGAAGATCTCCTGGAGAAGGAAGTGGCAACCCACTCTAGTACTCTTGCCTGAAAAATTCCATGGATGGAGGAATCTGGTAGGCTACAGTCCATGGGGTCATAAATAATCAGACACGACTGAGCAACTTCACTGTTCCCTTTCTTTGAAATAAAGTCCCATTCCATCACAATGACGCTTTATTAAAATTTGAACCCTTGCCATTTCAACACCATGACAGAAAATTTGAGTTTGTGTCAAAGTGTCAAACAGTCTTGACTCTTTAGATACATGAAAATGATTGAAAAGGGATCCATTTTTAAACTTATTAAAAGCATTCTGAAAGACGGGAGTAGTAAACTCTTTCAACTGGACTTCATTAAAAAGTGAGTCCATATTCATACATGGATATATATATATATATATGTAGAGAGAGAGAGAGAGAGATGTTTGTGTGTGGTGAAGTTTCTGTGGTTCCGTTACTGAATATTTAAAATAGCTGAACAGATTTTCACCAAACTTAGGATGAGTTTGAGATGGCCTGAATTAGAGGCTGCATACATGTCAGACATGAAATTTAGTGTCGGGGAAACTGTGCAGGAGAATCTTAAAGATTCAGTCAGCCCTCCTCCAGAGAGCTGAAACCAGAACAAGAAAATAGTGTGACTGTGACATGAGAAAGACAGAAAAACAAAATAATTATTTCAATCATGAGCCCTAAACACACGTTTACAAGACAGATGAATTGCAAGCTTGGATTGCAATGCTGCTGCTTCTTGTGTGGGTAACTACTGGTAAAATGTTCTAGAATGAGTAGCAGCAGGTTTGTGTTTATTTAATGATGGTGGATGAGTCTCCAGGAATACTGAAAAGGTCTGCTAGTTTTAAATATCTGTGGTACATTGTCCTAGAAATAGGCCATTACAGGAAGAGGTAAACTGTCACTATGCTAGCTGATGTGGTTTGGGGAGGGATTCTGCATGGTCAGTATGGCTGCCCCCAATAGCACAAAGGATGGGAAATGTTTAGTTTCAGCAGGACCATCAGTGCTTAATATTCTATTCCTAGCTACTTCTTGGAATCATGAATATTAAAATAAGAAAATCCTACTGGTCAAAGCATCTTCCACATGGGATAAGAATTGGTTGATTTAAGATGCAAACCATACCTTAAAGAGAACACAAGGGGTTTTTTTTAAGGTGTGAAACTGTAGTTCTGCTGTAGAAAAGATTCTGTATGTCAGTAACACCTGAGAACAAGTACAGGGCTTTGAATAAACACTGTACTCTTGCCATTGCATTCAAGATGCCAGCGAGGTTTCTAGACATTCCGTCACAGAAATGTAGGATTTGGATATACATGCATACATTTAAAAAGTAAACAGTACACTTTTCCCCAACAGGAGTGGAGAGAACAAGTATAATGTGTGGCATTATAGTTTAATACAAAGAATCTATCTTCAAAAATATTCATGGTTCAACTATCGAAGAGACTATGTGCCTGTTGGAAGATTACGGCAAAAATGCAGATCAAGTGGGACATGGAGGAGGAGAGAAAGCTGGTTTACACCCTTAGAGAAGTAGCCACACAGATGTAACTGTGGGAACCAGCAAGAGGAAGATGTTGTAGGCTTTCTGTAACATGGAATAATCCGATGTTCCTTTGAGATGAGGAAACAAACCATTCTCTTCATTTTCCTGTCTGAAGGAAATTCAAACTAATTTTGTTTCAACATTTAAAAGAACAAAAGAACTCAAGTTGCAATCCCCAAATACTTGAGCAAATAAATGCAAAAACTGTTTCTGTGTTTAACACTGCAAGATGGTCTGTGGAATTTGTCCACAATGCACTCAAATCTTTCTGGATGTAATATATTCATAAGGCAAGCTTCTTAAAAATCAAACCTTTTTGAATAAATGTTACTCAACTCCTTAAATATAAGCCTGTTTCTTAGTCTTTGTCTCAAAAGGAAAGACAACAGTAAAATGTAGCTGGATAAAATTATCAGCCCTGTATATTATTAGACTAAAACTGGAAAAAAGACTTTGATGTTCACAAGTTCAACACAGATGACATTGTTCTGACTTTCCTATTAGGAAGCCAAATTTACAGAATATGCTGGTTTTTTTTTTTCAAGGAAGAACTAAAGCTCCCTGAGGGTAAGAATTGGAACCTAATTCATCTTAAATTCCCTATAACACCTCTATTTTATAACATATAAGTTCCCTATATATCATATATCTTTAACACAGTAGGTACTAAAAATATGCACATAAAGAATGAAATAGAGTAGAAATCTGAAAGAAGAAACTGTAATGATGAGGCTGGGTAGATAGCAAGAAGGAGCCGGTTCATGAAGTCTTTTCACGTATGCCAAGGTGCATGGACTTACAATCTGGAACTGGTGACTTTTGAGGAGCATGAAGCAATGAGGCTCTTCATCCTGTTCCTCCTATCTCCAAGTGGAGAGCACAGCCTGTGCAAAGGCAGAACAGCAAGAGGAGCTTGGTGCACGCAGCAAAGAAAACAAAGCAGGTTGTGTCTGCTGCAACTTAGTGTGCAGCAGGACTTAGAAGATGAGACTGGAGAGCGAGGCAGAGGCAAGATCACCGAGGGCCTCCAGAGTACAGTAATTTTAAAGAGCTGACTTTATCCCATAGTGTGGATGACAGGCGTTTGTATAAATGGTGGAAGATAGTAGTGAAATGGTCAGTTCTGCCTTTTAGAAGGAATATCTGTGGTCACGCAGTGGAAGACAGATTGAAAGCAGAGGAAGCCTGGAGACAGGGACCAGGAAGGAGCTGACTAGGGTTACGTGTTCGTTTCCATCCTCTTGGGCACCACAGTTGACAGCCAGGAAGACTGATAAATTGACCCTGTTGTCTCTGCTGGAGCCCATTTTTTTCTCTCACACACACATGACCTTAAACATAAATATAGCTCATTTTTGTGTTATTGTTGAATGGTTTTCACTTTTCAGAGATTCCAACCTTGGGCATACCTATAGGATAAATAATAGCATTATATAAATTGGATAACATTTCTTGTCAATGTTTGCTTTCTCCATATTTAATATAAATGAGCACACAGACGTGTTTTGGTAGAATCTCTGTGTTATTAGTACTCTAGTGGAGCAAGTCTGAATCCATATAAACAACAGTAAAATAAGCTTCTTATACTCACTGTGAGCGATGGACAGTCAGAGACATTCAGCTCTTGCAGGTTCTTACAGAAACCTAAATCAAACAAGTTACATATTACTAAAAAACATATTACAAATATTTAAACTTAAAGTTTTTCCACCCTGCATTCAATGCTGTGTATTCATTAGAAAGCAAACCAAAACCCCTGGTAAGTAACTTGTTCTAAGTATATGGTTTCCTTTCCTAGAAAAATGATTTCTTTGGGCTTTAAAATTAAAATATGCTTATTATTGTTTGAGGATTACAAAAGGAAAGGGGATAAGAGAAAAATACTACTTTGTGGGGGAAAACTGTAAATACTTAGAGCTTTTCAGCTTTGAAGCTTTTGAAAAAAACCAATTTGGTTTTTTTGTGGTGTGACATTTTTGTTAATTTGGGAGGTTGTGTTTCCTTTTAACATTATGAAATTTTTCAAACATAGAAAGTTGAGAGAATTGATGGATTGTACAATGAATATAACCATCACCCATATTCTACAATTCATATTTTACTATATTTGCTTGATCACATACCCACCTGTACATCCTCTCTATCCCTCAATTCATCTTAATTTCTTATGCATTTTAAAGTAAGTTGCAGACATCGGGACATTTTCCCCCAGCAAATACTTTAGCATGAATGTCATGAATAATTCAGCATGCACAGGAATTGACAGAATGTTTATATTTTAGGTTAGATAGCCATAAAGTTTACAAAGAATTTTAGATTGATATGTGGAGAGTCAGAAAGGCCAAGTGCCTGTGAGTTCTGGGACCAGAGACACCTGCCCAGCTTGTGATCTAGAAGGGAAATCAAGACGTGTGCAAAGAGCTAGACAGCAAAGTGTTACACAATCAGCTCTCTGGGTCTAGACTGGCATGAGTAAGACTCCAAATCTGAGACAGAAGAGAAACAGTGAGGGAACACAAAACAGTGAATGGGAGGAATGTTTGGGGCAAAGAGGGGAGAAGGCATTCTAAATGGAGGAGACCCCTACAATCAGGAAAACTCCAGGCAAGGGGGTGATCCTGGCATTCACACTGAGACAATGAATAGAAAACACATCTGTTGCTCATAACCTCAGAGCCCCATGATAATAACAACAGAAATGTTATTAATTACAAATCCATTTTGAACATTTCTTCCTCCTTACAACTGTGTCCTAAGTAATAAGTGCAAACCAGAACCAATTTTAGAATTTTAAAAATGAAAAAAATTGTTTAAAATGTGCAGATTTTGGAAGTCATCAGTAATACTGAAGGGAAAAATAGATTCCAAAAAAATAATTAAATTTATGAGGTTGTTTATATTTTAAATAGCAGTTACTTGAATTCATGCAATTCAACAAACATTTAACAAGAACCTGCTATGTACTAGAAACCCTGCAGGTGCTGGAAATAACAGCAGTGAACAAAATAGAGAAAAATTCCTGTCCTTAGAAAGTTTATATCCTAGTTGGGAAAGAAGGACAATAAACAAAAGAGGCGAAATACTTATTTTGACAGATGGTGATACGTGCTCTGGAGAGAAATAAAACAAGAAATGGACTAGAGAATCACCAGTGAGTGGGAAGGGGTGCTACCTTAAATAGAGCAGCCAGAAAAGGTTTTGCTGAGAAGGTTACATTTGAACCAAGATGTGCAGGGGATGGCAAGGACAGTTGGCGATTTACCCTGAGCATTTCTAGAGCCCACATTCAACATGATTGGTGATTGTGAGATAGCAAAGGAAACAGAAAAATAAGTTCAGCAGAACATCCATTGGAGTCCTACTCTTGTTTGCACATCTCAAAGCTATAAGAAGAATCCCTTTAATTTCTTGAATCCAGTTTCAGTTTTCATAATGCTAAATCCTAACAGTTAAACTGAGTTCTTCCCGTGGACCAGGAACTGTGAAGTATTCATTGCTGTGAGCCTGTTTCATCTTCCCCCAAAATGCTAGAGGTATCATCAGTCCCTCTTCACAGATGCTAAAGATGAGATTAAGCATTTAGCCTGAGATCACACAGTTAAGCAAGTAGAAGAGCCGTGATTCACATTCAGAGCCCAAACATTTAGCCATGAAACCAGGCAAGCAGGAGGGCGTGGAGCTTTCTACACCACTTTCTACATGTACCTTTATTATAATAATTGGAATGCCTTTGCCTTAAAATAAAAAATAACTTGAGTTCCATGTCTCCTGGTTTAGAGTTTATGGGAACTTGAATAGAATTTGCATCCTGCTATTGGGTGAAAATTATATAAATCTTGATTATGTTGAGTTTGTTCATAGTGTTTCTCAGGTCTACTCTTTCCTTCTACTTTTCTGTCTATTCTATTAATTTTTGAGAGTTTGATATTGAAACCCCAACTAAAAAATCTTAATTTGCCTACTTAAAAATAGTTGAAATATATAGTGGAACTATATGTAACTTTGCTCTGTATTTTCCAAGTCTCCTGTAAATGTATTATCATACTTTTATAAGTTAGAAAAAAAAACTTGATAATTTGATTTTATTCATCAGTTGCAGTGTTCTGAAAGGTCTCTATTTTTTTTCCTTTTGCAATCTAGGGACTGCCGTACCTCAGCTGGGTCTCATTCTTCCTGAACTGCTTTAGTTAAGATTACCCAAACTTGGATTTCAAAGGAATACTTTCGTGGTTCCATCTGTCACACCAAGTAATTGGGACCAGCTGGATGTCAGAATGCGGGTGGTGACCATCATAATCCTACTTTTCTTTTGTAAAGCCGCTGAGCTCCGCAAGGCAAGCCCTGGGGGTGCAAGAAACCGAGTGAACCATGGCCGGGCTGGTGGGAGCCGGAAAAGCTCCAACCCGGTCAAACGCTACGCACCAGGCCTCCCCTGTGAAGTGTACACATACCTTCACGAAAAATACTTAGATTGTCAAGAAAGAAAACTAGTTTATGTGCTGCCTGACTGGCCTCAAGATTTGCTGCACATGCTGTTAGCAAGAAACAAAATCCGCATACTGAAGAACAGCATGTTTTCCAAGTTTAAAAAGCTGAAAAGCTTGGATCTACAACAGAATGAGATCTCCAAAATTGAGAGTGAAGCTTTCTTCGGTTTAAATAAACTCACCACTCTCTTACTGCAGCACAACCAGATCAAAGTCTTGACAGAGGAAGTGTTCATTTATACACCTCTCCTGAGCTACCTGCGTCTCTATGACAACCCCTGGCATTGTACTTGTGAGATGGAAACGCTTATTTCAATGCTGCAGATTCCAAGGAATCGGAATTTGGGGAACTATGCCAAGTGTGAAAGCCCACAAGAACTGAAAAATAAAAAACTGAGGCAGATAAAATCTGAACAGTTATGTAATGAAGAAGGAAATGAACAATTGGAGCCAAAACCCCAATTGTCAGGAAAACCCCCAGTCATCAAGACTGAGGTGGACTCTTCTCTTTGCCACAACTACGTATTTCCCATACAGACACTGGACTGCAGAAGAAAAGGTTTGTAAGTTGCTTACTTTTTCATTTTTGTGGATGATTAAAAAATGCTTTTTGAATGTTATGAATCCCTGCACCCCCACCCCCACCTCATGACTTAGAATTTCTGGTGTCATTTCCACCATGGGAGATTTTAATGAGGCTCTTGACATATTAGTGAAGACACTATCAAAGTGTGGTCTGAGCACTGTTAATCTACCCTAGGACAACAAACAATTTAGTTGTCTCTTTCATTTCTAGCATGGGTTAATAACTTATTTGTAATATTAAATTAAAGCCAGATGTCGCTGAATTAGGGTCGTATAGAACATGGTATTATTCCCTCCAATTACTGTAAGGTTTTTTTGTTTTTTTTTTTAAGAACAGAAAGGAAAGGTTAAGATGAACCGAGAGACTCCAGCACGTCTCAAAAGAAATTATAGAGAGGAATCTGTTAATGTTGAAGAAACAGAAGTCAATTTGTTGATTTATCAGCAAAGTCATGCTCAAGGCTTGCCCCCCTCACTCTGAGTGTGGAAGGTGGCACCTGGTTAGATCTCACCATGACCATATGACACCGAAAAGATTTGCTTACGATGACACTCTGAATTTTGATGCTAGAGTAGAGCGATTACAGCATTGTAAGCTGGGAGATGCCATCATGGGATCCTCTAAGTTGAGAGAAAGTGCTCATTAATTGAGAACCTACTATGCTCCAGGTATTCCACATACATGCTATCCACAGCTGCCAGCAAGGTAGTAGTAATATCCCCATCTGTAGAAGGGAGGAGGAGGAGAAAGAGGCTAAGGTACATTCAGACACTTGCTAGTGGTCTCACAGGTAAGCAGCAAAGCTAAGTCCACCTGAGCCTGCTGGCATCCACAATTAATCTGCTGCTGCTGCTGCTAAGTCACTTCAGTCGTGCCCGACTCTGTGCGACCCCATAGACGGCAGCCCACCAGGCTCCCCCGTCTCTGGGATTCCCCAGGCAAGAACACTGGAGTGGGTTGCCATTTCCTTCTCCAATACATGAAAGTGAAAAGTGAAAGGGAAGTCGTTCAGTCGTGTCCGACTCTTTGCGACCCCATGGACTGCAGCCTACCAGGCTCCTCCGTCCATGGGATTTTCCAGGCAAGAATACTGGAGTGGGGTGCCATCGCCTTCTCCAAGAATTAATCTAATCATGTTCAAACAAGTTCTTGAACAAGGGAAGCATTAAAGAATTTGAGGAAAGTCGGTACACATAGTTTCTCTGTAGCCAGATTGGGTGGAATTTCCCTAACACTGTTACAGTAAGTAACAGTACTTGGTGCTTCATGCCAAAGAACATGTTTTACTAGGATTTTCTTTGTAATGCTTAAAAACTTGAATTATATATTTAAAAAAACTATTACAAAGCTCCATTCCTAGACTTGAGTTAGAAAATTACTTGATATTGCTGAGGTTCTATCCTTAAGCTAAAGTTCATTTGCACTTGCTATACCAGAGAAAATAGAGTTAAACTCATTAATTATCTGAGAAAAAATGCCATCAAAATGAAATTGAAGATTTCTACAACTAGACCACACTGTAATTTAAGAAAAGATAACATAGTAGGAAAGAACTTTTTTTTACTGTTTTTCTACCCTTAGGCTATTCCCGCTCTAGTGTGTCTATCTCTGCCTTTGTCTCTTGGCAAAAATCAACTTAGAAAAATACAAATTTATTTTTATTGCTTTCCTTCCTCAAGTGATTGTTGTCTAAACACCTTTCAGATATGCCCCATAAATTCATTACCCTTGCTTTAGAAACACATGTTATTTACTGGAAAGCAAAGTTTCATGACATGCACAGTTAGTACATATCATTCAGGTTCATACACTAAAGACAACTTCCTCCATGTATTAATAATGATGTAAATCAGAGCCTATACGTTTTAGATTATAAAATGAAGGGTAGTTTTTTCTTTTAATATCATTAATATAAATCTCTCACTATGGTTGATATCACTCTATTGATTCAGCTGATCATTTACTTTTCATTTTTTATTATATTGTTGATTCCCATAAGTTTAAAGTCAAGGATCTTGCCTTTTAAATTCCCTTTGGTACTACCTGGCACAAGGCCCTGTTCTTTAGATTGATGGCAATAATTGAGCTGCTTCCTTTGCTCTTGCAAAGCAGTAATTTAAGCAACTTTTAAAAATAAAAATACATAGAAATTAAAAATCATGACTAGAATTCGAGTATGACAATCTGAATTTTATCCATTGTACTTTTCCTTACTCCATTCTACAAATAGATAATAAATGTCAACTACTAAGAATGAATGTTCAGCAGTGTTCATCTCTTAACTCTCTGCCAGAATATAGCAATATTTTTGATTGTGTTCCACATGTTGGACACCATGTAGAATCTCTCTTTTTTTTTTAAGTCACTCAGTTGTGTCCAACTCTTTGCAGCCCCACGGACCATAACCTGCCAGGCTCCTCTGTCCATGGAATTCTCCAGGCAAGAATACTGGAGTGGGAAGCTGTTCCCTTCTCCAGGGGATCTTCCCAACCCAGGGATCAAACCCAGGTCTCCCATATTGCAGGCAGATTTTTTACCATCTGAGCCACCAGGGAAGCCCTAAAGAAGTCAAGAGTGGAACTAGCAGTGGTAATTATGAGAAGTGTTAGTCGCTCAGTCATGTCCAACTCTTTACAACCCCATGAACTGTAGCCCACTAGGCTCTTCTGTCCATGGAATTCTCCAGGCAAGAATACTGGAGTGGGTAGCCATTTCCTTCTCCAGGGTCAAACCCAGGTCTTCTGCATTGCCAGCAGATTCTTTACCATCTGAGCCACCAGGGAAGCCCATATTAATGAGAACTGCCTTCTAAATGCTCTGTGTGCCTAAGATAAAGCAGTGTTATGCATTGTCATTTAATCCTTGGGCTTCCCCAGTGGTTCAGTAAGTAAAGAATCCACCTGCAATGCAAGAGACCTGGTTTCTGTCCCTGGCTTGGGAAATTCCTCTGGAGGAGGGCATGGCAACCCATTCCAGTATTCTTGCCTGGAAAATCCCATGGACAGAGTAGCTATGGTCCATGGAGTCACAAAGGATCAGACATGACTGAAGCGCACACACACATTTACTCCTCACAACCTTAAAAGAAATACTAGCATTATCATTTTAGGAAGAAAGAAGCTGAGGAGCAGAGAAGTTGCCCTTTAAGGTCATGTAGGTAATCCCTAAGCAGGTCCCAAGCCATTGGTCACCATGTTGCTGTTGCTACTGCTGCTAAGTCGCTTCAGTCGTGTCCGACTCTATGCGACCCCATAGACGGCAGCCCACCAGGCTCCCCTGTCCCTGGGATTCTCCAGGCAGAACACTGGAATGGGTTGCCATTTCCTTCCCCAATGCATGAAAGTGAAAAGTGAAAGTGAAGTCGCTCAGTCGTATCCGACTCTTCGCGACCCCATGGACTGCAGCCCACCAGGCTCCTCCATCCATGGGATTTTCCAGGCAAGAGTACTGGAGTGGGGTGCCATTGCCTTCTCCAATTGGTCACCATACAAGTCACCATATACCATCACCTTCAAGATTAGGGGTATGCCTGTTAACCAAGAAGATTTTATAAAAGCCTTCTGGGTGCTTCCTCCCAGTATTGACTGTCCTCAGGCTCTGTACAACACATCAAGGAACTTGAATACAGATTCCCCTTCCTTGGGAGTTATACCTTCCCCAACCAACGGATGATGAGCCAGATGGTGTGCGTAGGGTACCTAATACATACCAGTTTGACCACATAGACCTCAAAGATTACTATTTTTGCCTTAAACATCTGACAACAAGAAAAAGAAATAATAGCTCTATTCACTGGGAGACAGGCACTTTGCCAACAAAACTTAGTCTTTCAAAGGGAATAAATGTGAGATTAGTTAAAAGGCATCTTTATGCCTTATTGAGATGGATGGATTTAGCAAAAATACATGAAAGTAAGTTTTAAAAACTGCTTTTTAGCTTCACACTTACCAGAATAATTTGCTATTTTTAAGGATTCATTTTCCTGCTAAGATTAGGGCTGGGGAGGATTATGACCAAAAATTGCTCCCAGCTGCCTCCAAAGTTAATTTCACTATTAGTTTGAAGAGTAATTAGGAATCTTTAATTCACAATAGACTAAGGCCATTTATGTCTCTTTACCTACCACTACCAAAATTTCACAGTAGTTCTGACATTGCTGACAATCAAGATAGCCTACTAAATGGGAAATTACATGGAAAAAATCCCAATTTCCTCCTCAAAATCAGCAAAATTTTGGTGAGAGGAGAAGCAATGCTTGTCAGGGGTGATTATCAAGTACATTTGGTATTTATTGAAGGTTTACCAAAATTTATTGGATAGCAGCAAATAACCATGTGGTGCCTGGTCTAGAAATGGGGGCATTGACCAAATTTGACTTCTGGTCTTGGGATATAATCTTTATCAAAGGCAACCATATTTCACATCAGTATTTGCAATTGTCATTTAAGTTTAAGGTTAAAAACAAAGGCCTGTTTTTACTCATCAGTACAACAAATAAGATTTTTCCATGTGTTCTAAGCCTACTGGTAGAGGCTTTGGTTTGCCTTTAGTGGTATTACTTGTGGATCCTATTTTTACCCAGGGCTGCTGGTAACAATGCCAAAGTTGGTTCTGCAATTCATATTCCTCTTCCACAGGTCTGCCACAATGGTTAAGCTGGGTTTCAGGGTGTTCTCATAAACATTTTTTCTACCCATTTATTTGTGGTAAACCCACTTTAGCTTTGGAGAAGGCAATGGCAACCCACTCCAGTACTCTTGCCTGGAAAATCCCATGGACAGAGGAGCCTTGTAGGCTGCAGTCTATGAGGTCACTAAGAGTTGGACACGACTGAGTGACTTCACTTTCACTTTTCACTTTCATGCATTGGAGAAGAAAATGGCAACTCACTCCAGTATTCTTACCTTGAGAATCCCAGGGACAGGGGAGCCTGGTGGGCTGTCGTCTATGGGGTCACACAGGGTTGCACATGACTGAAGCGACTTAGCAGCAGCAGCAGCAGCAGCAGCAGCTTGTCATTCACTCTCATGCCCAACCCAGCAGATGTTGGTTCAGCAAGCAAATCCTGATAAATAAGCTGCTTTCCAGAGCCTGCTGCTGCTGCTGCTAAGTCGCTTCAGTCATGTCCGACTCTGTGCGACCCCAGAGATGGCAGCCCACTAGGCTCCTCTGTCCCTGGGATTCTCCAGGCAAGAACACTGGAGTGGGTTGCCATTTCCTCTCCAATGCATGAAAGTGAAAAGTGAAAGTAAAGTCGCTCACTTGTGCCCAACTCTTAGTGACCCCATGGACTGCAGCCTACCAGGCTCCTCTGTCCATGCAATTTTCCAGGCAAGAGTACTGGAGTGGGGTGCCATTGCCTTCTTCCAGAGCCTAGAAGATACTAACTCTGCTGGCAAGGAAGACCTCAGCCCTTAATAGCTTTGTAGGGTTTTGGTGAGGACTTGAGCTTTTATTCATAGTGAGATGAGAAACAAAGGATTCTGCCATCTGGTAAAATGACAGATCTGACTTATGTTTTAAAGTCATGTGGACTTAGGACAATATTGGGATAATCCAGACAAGAGGTGATGGTGGCTTAGACTAATGTGGTCACAGTGAGGGAAGAGAGGGGAGGTGGGACCCTGGATATTTTGAAATAAAACTTTATTCCTCTTTTAAAAATCTGAGAAAATGCCACAACCATTCATTGCCAACAATTATTCTAAGTGCTAAATGTCAAGAAATTATTTCTTCTGCCTGCCCTCAAGTGTTCTCTGTGGTTTTCAGTTCTTCCTAGGATCTCCATCTCCTTGTTTACATGGAGTTTATAAGATAGAATGTAGCTTTCCAGTCAGGGTCTTGCTGGTCCTAAAGGAGGATATTACCTCAGTATTTCAACATTATAATAAGTTCAAATCTTAAAATCTTTCACATTTCTATGTGTTGGCAGACACAGCTCTAGGTTAAATGAGACAGTATCTTATCAGAGGATGGAAATAAAGTCAATCCAAATTTTCAAAGCACTTTCACTATAAGAGGGCTCAATATTCTTATGGCTTCCCTGGTGGCTCAGATGGTAAAGAATCTGTCTACAATGAGGGAGACCTAGGTTCGATCTCTGGGTTGGGAAGATTCCCCTGGAGAAGACAATGGCAACTCACTCCAGGATTCTTGCCTGGAGAATTTCATGGACAGAAAGCCTGATGGGTTACAGCCCATGGGGTCGCAAAGAGTAGGACATGATTGAGCAACTAACACTTGCACTTCATACTTTCAATATTGCTGAATCATTTTGGGCTTCAAAATCACTGCAGATGGTATCTGCAGCCATGAAATTAAAAAACACTTGCTCCTTGGAAGAAAAGCTATGACCAATCTAGACAGCACATTAAAAAGCAGAGACATTACTTTGCCAACAAAGGTCCATCTAGTCAAAGCTATGGTTTTTCCAGTAGTCACGTATGGATGTGAAATTTGGACTGTAAAGAAAGCTGAGCGTCAAAGAATTGATCCTTTTGAACTGTGGTGTTGGAGAAGATTCTTGAGAGTCCCTTGGACTGCAAGAAGATCCAACCAGCCCATCCGCAAGGAAATCTGTCCTGAATATTCATTGGAAGGCCTAATGCTGAAGCTGAAGTTCCAATACTTTGGCCACCTGATGCAAAGAACTGACTCATTTGAAAAGACCCTGATGCTGGGAGGGATTTGGGGCAGGAGGAGAAGGGGGCGACAGAGGCTGAGATGGTTGGATGGCATCATCAATGGACATGAGTTTGAGCAAACTTCGGGAGTTGGTGATGAACAGAGAAACCTGGCATGCTGCAGTCTATGGGGTTGCAAAGAGTGGGACACTACTGAGCAACTGAACTGAAACTCAACATATTTAACAAGCTCATTGTTTCCCATGTGTTATTAGATAACTAACTTTGTTGCTGCCTAAAAACTACCCCAAACCCTAGCAGCTTAAAACAACATACTTTATTATCTCACAGTTTCTGTAGGTCAGGAAGCCAGACATGGGTTAGCTAAGTCCACTGCTTCAGGATCTCTCACGAGGCTGCAATAAGGTATTGACCAGGGCTTGGTGCTGTGGTCTCATCTGAAGGCTCAACTGGAAAAGCATCTTCTTCCAAGCTCATATGGCTTGGGAGGATTCAGTTCCTGAAGGACTGAGGGCCTGAGTTCCTTGCTGGCTGTCAGCCAGAGGCCGCCCTTAATTACTTGCCATGTAAGCCTTTCCAACATGGCACCTTGCTTCATCAAAGCCACCAGAAGAGAGTCTGCTACCCTGACAGAAGTCATAATTACTTATAACCTAATTATGAAAGTGACATCCTATCATATTTGCTACATTCTATTGTTAGAAACAAGTCACTAGGTTCAGCCCATACTTAGGGAGAAGAGTTTACACAAGAACATGAATATCAGTAGAAGGATTGTTGGGTGCCATTTTAGAGGCTGGCTTATTTATTTGTGATATATTAGACATTGTTCTAAACCTTCTTCATGAAGCTTTCATGGGTAGGAGGGTACAAAAATTAAAAGAAAATCAATAAGATGTACACTGTGTCTAATGTTGCTATCTACTATTGAAAAAAAGCAGAAATAGTATTATTACTGTTGTCTGCTTGAACACAGAGAGAAGTCATTTTAAATACAGAGCCAGAAAGTTCTTATAGCCATCCCAATATATTGTTTCCACCCCTGTTGCTGCCCAATCCTCACTTTACCCTACATATGCCAAGTTTGAGGATTCTAGGCAGATGGGCAGCATAAATGATACTGAAAGGTACCATGACTAGCCAGCAGAGCACAGCAGTTAGAAGCATAGGTTTGAATTGCTAGTCTAGGTTCAATACAGGATACAGGATCCTTGGGGCTGGTGCACCGGGATGACCCAGAGAGATGATATGGGGAGGGTGGTGGGAGGGGGGTTCAGGGTTGGGAACTCATGTACACCTGTGGTGGATTCATGTCAATATATGGCAAGACCAATACAGTATTGTAAAGTAAAAAAAAAATAAAAAACTACAAAAAAAAAAAAAGAAGAAGCATAGGTTTGGGGGCTAGCAAGTCTGTGTTTAAATCCTAGGTGTATGACTATGAACAAGTTGTGCCTCTATTTTATCTGTAAAATGTGGATAAATGTACTTACTAGCTTATAGGATTCTTGCACATAATACTTGTTAGGACACCTAGAAAAGTTCTTATGCAGAGATACTAAGATACCAAGATCCCATCAAGAAGAAAAAGCTAATTTAACAGTAATAAGGATACCAGAGAAGGAATCCATTGACCATGAATTCTAAACTGTTAAAAGAAGGGAGGAAATGAGACTGGATCTTTATGAAGGTAAACATACTATTAGTTAAGAAATCATATATACCAGAGGGTTTTAAAAAAATATTTGGAAGAAATGATCAGCAACTCAGTTATTCTGTAGCAAAAAGGGAATCACGGATAGATGTATACCACCTTTCATAAACTTTACTGTTCCTAGTTCAAAGAATTTCTACATATTCAAGAAGTCTTTGTGTCATGCTACTTCTCAGGTATGAACTAATCTGCATATTTTATTTGTTGCTTCTAGTTTCTTAGGTCCGAACAGGTTTGTTTCTCTTCACAGATTCCACTTCCTCTACTTAGAATTGAGCAAAACCTCTTCAGAATATTTTGCTAAAGATTAAAATAAAGGGCAAGTAGTATGCTAAAATATAAAATAAACACGCTTTATAGTTTTACAAAAGCATAATTTAAAGGCAAATATAAATATGAAAGTTAGGTGAACCTTAATTGCCTATTAACCTATGAAAACTGGATTCCTTCCAGAGGCTTCTGTTGTAGCCGTAGTACTGGTAGCAGCATTATTATCGTTGTTGTTCCTGAGGAGTCCAGTTACTGCAGTACCTCAGGAAGAGTTAGGGATGAGTGAGTACAACTGAGTCACAAGGATTCAGGGAGTAAATGGTGATCAGGAAGCAAGAGGAGCAAATGAGGACTATACTTTCTCGAATTTTAGCATCCAAGGAAAGGAGAAATAAGATAACAGCTTGAGGGTCATCAAGGTCAAGGGTTTTGCTTCTTTTTTAGGATGGTGAAATCTGAGCTTATCTGTTGAGAGGAGAGGGATGAAATGAAGATGCTGCAGAGAGGCAGTAATTAGTAGTCAAAGCTCTTAGAGGAGTGGGAAGGGAATCAGAGGGGACGCGCATGGAGTGGTTTGATTTGTAGGTTTTATTTTGTTTCAGCTTTCTGTTTTTAAAAAGCTTTGGTGATTCTGACAAATGGTTAGCCTTGAGCCCAACTAGCCCACACTGCCTGTTGTCCTCCTTGATTTCTTGCCGTCTCTAGGAAGTTTCTCAGAACATTTCAGCAATGAGCAATATCTCCTCCTCTAAGTGAGATGCACTTAGGTTGCTGGGCTTTGGTGGAATTCAGTATATTCTCAGGCTTGTTCATAGCAAAGTTCTTTGGCTTTAGATGGGTTATCCTTTTTCCTTTCAAGAGCTGACTCTTTACCACATGAGTGATAGAGTCAGTGGGGTCAAGAGGAGAGCTTGGTAACCTGAACATGATTTTTTTTCTAGAGTTGAAGAAAGTTCCAAACAACATTCCTCCAGATATTGTTAAACTTGACTTGTCACATAATAAAATCAACCAACTTCGACCCAAGGAGTTTGAAGATGTTCATGAATTAAAGAAATTAAACCTCAGCAGCAATGGCATTCAATTCATAGATCCTGGTAAGTTCCACAAATAGCCCTTTTAACAGGCCACAGGTATTCTCTGGCAACATTAATAGTAAATACAATTTAGTTTTTGAAAAACTAAAAAGAACTTCGAATTTAATTAGAACTTGCTTGGCACTCAAAGAAATATTTGCCATATTGTTGCTTTATGAAGTATGTAATAGTATGTAATATTACTAAGCAACGGTTATTCAATTGGTCAGTTATTCAGTTGGCCCAAAGAAGTGTTTTGTAGAATATATTTTAAAAATAAGAGTATGTGGCTAATAATATGCTACACATGTTGTGATTTTTTTAAAAAGGAAATTCAGATTTGGCATTCTCTTTGCTATTCATTAAGTCCCAACTTATTTAAAGTAAGACTTTAACAGTAAATTTGAAACATTCTGCTAAGCAGAATAAATTAAGTTCATAAAATTAAGTATGGTCATAAATTAAGATAAAATATGCTCAATTAGAGCCAGATAGATTTTTACCTAATCCTAGATCAAGATCAATTCTTTTTCATCCTTCAAATCTCTTCTCCATTTGCTAAGCAAAGCCCCTGACAAGAATGAACATGGTGTTAACACACTGAATTTAGAAAGAACTGAGAATGATTGCAATGGTGATCAGATTTCTAATGTACATAGTATTTGTGTATTCCTAATTGAGAAGCCCACTGTTTAAAAATGTGTATTAATGCATGTATGCTATCCTAAGTCACTTCAGTCATGTCCAGCTCTTTGTTGACCCTATGGACCACGGCCTGCCAGGCTCCCCTATCCATGGAATTCTCCAGGCAAGAATACTGGAGTGGATTGCCATGCCTTCCTCCAGGGGATCTTCCTGACCCAGGAACAGAACCCAGGTCTCTTATGTCTCCTGCATTGGCAGGCAGGTTCTTTACCACTAGTGCCACCTTGGAATACTACTTTTTTGTAGTTGTTGTTCTTTTCTCTTTTTTTAATTAATTTATTTTTTAAATTGAAGGATAATTGCTTTACAGAATTTTATTGTTTTATGTCAAACGTCAACATGAATCAGCCATAGGTACACATGTGTCCTCCCTCTTGTACCTCCCTCCCATCTTCTCCCCATTCCACCCCTCTAGGTTGATACAGAGCCCCCGTTTGAGTTCCCTGAGTTACACAGCAGATTCCCATTGGCTATCTATTTAACATATGGTAGTGTAGGTTTCCATGTACTCTCTCCTTATATCTCACCCTCTCCTCCCTTCCCACCCACCTGTGTCCTTAAGTCTGCTCTCTATGTCTATTCCTCCATTACTGCCCTGTAAATAAATAAATTGGTACCATCGTTCTAGATTCCACATATATGCATTAGTATGTGATATTTATCTGTCTCTTTCTGACATATTTCACTGTGTATAATAGGCTGTAGGTTCATCCACCTCATTAGAACTGACACAGATGTGTGCCTTTTATGGCTAAGTAATATTCCATTGTATATATGTACCATAGCTTCTTTATCCATTCATCTGTTGATGAGCATCTAGGTTGCTTCCATGTCCTCAGTTCGGTTCAGTCACTCAGTCGTGTCTGACTCTTTGCGACGCCATGAATCGCAGCATGCCAGGCCTCCCTGTCCATCACCATCTCCTGGAATTCACTCAAACTCACGTCCATCGAGTCAGTGATGCCATCCAGCCATCCCATCCTCCATCATCACCTTCTCCTCCTGCCCCCAGTCCCTCCCAGCATCAAAGTCTTTTCCAGTGAGTCAACTCTTCACATGAGGTAGCCAAAGTACTGGAGTTTCAGCTTTAGCATCATTCCTTCCAAAGAACACCCAGGACTGATCTCCTTTAGGATGGACTGGTTGGATCTCCTTGCAGTCCCAGGGACTCTCAAGAGTCTTCTCCACCACCACAGTTCAAAAGCATCAGTTCTTCAGCACTCAGCTTTCTTCACAGTCCAACTCTCACATCCATACACGACCACTGGAAAAACCATAGCCTTGACTAAACAGACCTTTGTTGGCAAAGTAATGTCTCTGCTTTTGAATATGCTATCTAGGTTGGTCATAACTTTTCTTCCAAGGAGTAAGCGTCTTTTAATTTCATGGCTGCAGTCACCATCTGCAGTGATTTTGGAGCCCAAAAAGATAAAGTCTGACACTATTTCCACTGTTTCTCCATCTATTTCCCATGAAGTGATGGGACCAGATGCCATGATCTTAGTTTTCTGAATGTTGAGCTTTAAGCCAACTTTTTCACTCTCCACTTTCACTTTCATCAAGAGGCTTTTTATTTCCTCTTCACTTTCTGCCATAAGGGTGTTGTCATCTGCATATCTGAGGTTATTGATATTTCTCATGGAAATCTTGATTCGAGCTTGTGCTTCTTCCAGCCCAGCATTTCTCATGATGTACTCTGCATATAAGTTAAATAAGCAGGGTGACAATATACAGCCTTGACGGACTCCTTTTCCTATTTGGAACCAGTCTGTTGTTCCATGTCCAGTTCTAACTGTTGCTTCCTGACCTGCATACAGGTTTCTCAAGAGACAGGTCAGGTGGTCTGGTATTCCCATCTCTTTCGGAATGTTCCACAGTGTATTGTGATCCACATAGTCAAAGTCTTTGGCATAGTCAATAAAGCAGATTGTCCTAGCTATTGTAAATAGTGCTGCAGTGAACATTGGGGTACATGTATCTTTTTCAGCTTTGGTTTCCTCAGGGTATATGCCTAGTAGTGGGACTGCTGGGTCATATGGTGGTTTTATTCCTAGTTTTTTAAGGACTCTCCATACTGTCTTTCATAGTGGCTGTATCTATTTACTCTCCCAACAGTGCAAGAGGGTTCCCTTTTCTCCATACTCTCTCCAGCGTTTGTTGTTTGTAGACTTTTTCATGATGACCATTCTGACTGGTGTGAGGTGATATCTCATTGTAGTTTTGATATGCATTTCTCTGATAATGAGCGATGTTGAGCATATTTTCATGTGTCTGTTAGCCATCTGTTTGTCTTTGGTGAAATGTCAGTTTAGGTCTTTTTAGGTTGAAGTATAGTTGATTTACAATACTGTTAATTTCATTTGTACAGAAAAGTGATTCAATAATACATATGTGTTTTTTCACGTTCTTTTTCATTATAAGTTATCATGAGATATTGAATATAGTGACCTGTGCTACACAGGAAATCCTTGTTGTTTATTTTATATATAGTGGTACATAGTTTCACTGACTTACTCACTCACTCATTATTTTAATCTCTAAGCCCATCCATATGGCTGCAAATGGCAATATTTCATTCTGGCTGAGTAATATTGTGTGTGCATGTGTATATATACATAAACATTCATCTGTCAATAGACACTTAGGTTGCTTCCATGTCTTGGGTATTGCAAATAATACCTGCAGTATTACCCTTTCCCCCTTTGTTCAACTCAGTTTCAAGAAAGTATGATATTTTCTACATTAACAAATATGTACTGAGCATCTGGAAAATGTCAACCACTTTCCTTGGTAAATCTTCTGGCTAAAAAAGCATCTCAGAACTTTTAGGTGGTCATTTCAGGCTGGTCATTTAAGTCAAAATGACCTTTAAAACTTTTAAAATAAATACCTTCTATATTTCAGGGTTTTTGAGTTGAAACACTGCCAAAGCAAACTTATTTTAATGAGGTATGCTGGTAGGTATACAAATGCAATGAAATATATCAGTCTTTAAAAGGCAATGTGAATAACAGTCTCATAAAATGCCAGATATTATTGCAGAAAAAGGAAAGAAGGCACCCTCATTTTAGAATCTACCTCCTTTAAGGAACAAATGAAAAGTAGCTTTTCAAAGTGCCCAAGTACGTATGGTTTAAGTAACAACTTCAGCATTTTCAAAATAAAATATAGAAATGTTTACAGATGCTTTCATCTGAAGGGCTATTTCTATTAAGAAAAGTAAACAGTGAGATGATTGACTCACAAAGGTTAAGTTTTTTTTTAATGCAGTGTTTTCAGAACTATCATTGCAAGGGCTGACCTTTTGCTCTTTCGCAGCAGCCTGTTCCTCACTCCCTCCTCTTCCCCGCACCCAAGTCATTGCTTTGCACCAAAATATAATTCTTTGGGGGGCTTCCCTGGTAGTTCAGCTGGTAAAAATCCTCCTGCAAAGCAGGAGATCCCAGGTTCAATTTCCTGGGTTGAGAAGATCCCCTGGAGAAGCAATAGGCTACCCACTCCAGTATTCATGGGGTTCTCAGGTGGCTCAGAAGGTAAAGAATCCATCTGCAATGCGGGAGACCTGGGTTCAATCCCTGGGTTGGGAAGATCCCCTGGAGGAGGACATGGCAACCCATTCCAGTATTCTTGCCTGGAGAATCCCCATGGAAAGAGGAACCCCATGTCAGTCCATGGGGTTGCAAAGAGTCAGACGCAACTGAGCAACTAAGCACACATGGGTTTTGTCTGAGAACAAATGATATGAAAATGGTTAATGGTACTGGTTTGAGAGTATATTTTTGAAATTCCACATAAGGGCACTGTACACCCTAGCCAAAAGTATTTTAAAACAGCAATGAGAAAATGTTTAAAATATAAACAGAATATTTAAAATCAGGATTGGCCTGTTATAGTGTACCTGGTCTATTCACATTAACTGAAATAGGGATAATTTATGTTTAGATTTCTTTACTCTCAGAGAAGGAAAAATAGCTTTTTGTTGTATTATTTTGTTATGTGTTCAATATTTGTTTTAATTATCTACCCTCTGGTGAAATTAAATACATATGAGTTCAAAGCTGATAGCTACCATAGCTTGCCAAAATACAACCAGATGTTTTCAAAATATTAATAATTTTTTTTTGGTTTTGGACAATACAAGAATATAATTCCTTCCCCATAAACTTGGAAGTGGCTGTTTTCTAGGCATTTTCAGAGTTTATTCATTTCCCAAAGAGCTGTCAGATTTCAGAACACATTTCTCATTTTTTGTGCACTTATGTCTTACATTGAAATATTTTCCTAATTCATGTCTTTCTGTGGCATTTTTCCAGTGGATATTTTTAAAAAAATGCACATGAGCACAAAATACATTTTTTAGAGATCTAACTTAAAACTGATTTTTCAAATAAAAAATTGTACTCTAGTTAATCTAATCAAGGGGAGAGCTTTGAGGAAAAACATGTTTCAGAATTTTTCATTTAGACATGTATACTGTTAAGGAAATATAATTAAAACCAGAGTCCTCACCCAGCACAGAAATCCTCTCCACAAAATAGTGGAGAAAGAAAACCCTTTTATTATTGAATAAGCATTAAATTGGAATGTGAAGTATACAACAGGCAATCTGCTAAGAGATTGCAGAGGCAGAAAGAAATCTCACCCTTTATATAGCCAAGCAGAACCTAGCATATGTGTGTTTTCAGGATACATGTTTGATCCCTGGATAGGGAAGATCCAACCCAGAGAAGGGAAAAGGAGAAGGGAAAAGCTACCCACTCCAGTATTCTGGCCTGGAGAATTCCAGGGACTATACAGTCCATGGGGTCTCAAAGAGTTGGACCTGACTGAATGACTTTCACTTTCAGTCCTTAAGTAAGAAGCTTTGACAGCACCACTTGCGAAACAGTTCATTCTAAAACCTTACTGAGCAATTGGAGTGGCCATCTGCGGTAGCTAATTGGCTTTATCAAGAAGAAAACAAATTTCTCTCTTTATGACAAGAGATAATTTTTTGCCTTAAAGGCTTCTACCCTCCCACAGTAACTGGGAGTCAGGAGTGTTTCCTCCCTTGATGTTTCCATTTCAAAGAGATTGTTCCCAGGTTTTTAAGAAGGATGTTCCTCAGAGAGCTGAGAAAGGCCTCTTTAGTCTTCTAAAGGATGTATATATATTTCAAAAGAGAAGAGAAAGTACTTGGAAGTTTTCTAAAGTAAGAACTCTGAGAAAAAGGAGGTTAAGGAAAATCTTTTCCTTTATTTTCAACAGCGAGAATTGTCTCTTAATTTTAAATTTGTCCTTATAATATACAGTGCGCTTAACCTAATTACTCATTGGTTTAATAAATATTTTCTGTTTCTAGCTGCTTTTTTAGGACTCACACATTTAGAAGAGTTAGATTTATCAAACAACAGTCTGCAAAACTTTGACTATGGTGTATTAGAAGACTTGTATTTTTTGAAACTCTTGTGGCTCAGAGAGAACCCTTGGAGATGTGATTATAACATCCACTACCTCTACTACTGGTTAAAGCATCACTACAATGTGCATTATAATGGCCTGGAGTGCAAAATGCCTGAAGAATACAAAGGGTGGTTTGTAGGAAAATATGTTCGGAGTTACTATGAAGAATGCCCCAAAGACAAATTACCAGCATACCCTGAAACATTTGACCAGGATATGGAAGACGATGAATGGGAAAAAATACATAAGGATCACACAGCAAAGAAGCAAAGTGTAAGAATCACTATTGTGGGATAACAGAATTGTTCTTGTTGCAACTAGTTTTGCCTTTGCTATACTGGTGTTGGAAAACCGCATGTTTACATTTTGATTAACTGTATTATTTATGCAGGATTATCCAACTAAAGGAAGGTTCCCTTGATTATTATTGTTGTTGTGACAATATAGTAATCAAAGGAATACTCTTATCCTGCTTGCCTGCCTGTTTGCCGAACAGCTTTCGATGATGATCCCACACTGGTAACCTGCAGGAGTTGAGTCCTAATGATGGCATTAGATTTTCATAATGTCCTGTATAAATCTTTTTACTGCTTTTTGAAAATAAAAATTTTAAAAAAGCTTGGTTCATTTTTACATGCTTTTCAAGAGCTGCGTGCACATACCTAAAGATGATCAAAATGAAGAAATACAAATGATTAGTAATAATAAAATCTTATTCTCTCCCCTCTACCCCCCTTTTTTTTTCCAGTAAGTCAGCTTATACACTGAATAAATTTCCATGTTTGATTCCTGTGCACTCCAAAATGAGGTCCTGGTAAACCCAAATTCTCCACTGCTTTTCACTGATCCTTGCAAAAAAAAAAAGTCAAGCTAAACCGGAAGAATTGTCACAGGCAATAAGCCAAGAATCTGAGAATTATATTAGAAATTGGTTAGAAGACCGGACTCTGAGAAGCAGTTGTACATGGTGTGAATCATGAACCCTGAACAGGTATAAACACTAGTAAGTGTGGAAACAGCACTGGTGTTTTAACAGAATTTAGGCTATGGAGCCGCCTGTCAGTGAGAAGGATCTGAGCCCTTCATATGTGAAGGAGCATAAAACAGGATGAAATTAGGATTCAGAGTCAGGATTTGAGATGAAAAAGAAACAAAAAAGAAATTGATATCAGAAGCAACTGAGGGAGCAGGTGGTATGGAAGAGAAATCCTATGGGGTTGCAGGTTAAATTTAGCTCACCTAGAAAAACAGATCACCAGAAAGAGAGGAAGTATTTGAAGACTAACCCCATCAGTTTGTATTTTGATAGTACTATTCTATTAGAAAAATAAAATGAAATATGTACATATCATTAGAAATACAACTTTTTATGCAGATTTCCTTTTTCATATTGAGTTGAATATATTTTCATTTCTTATATCAAGGTATTCATACAAAGTTTAGCAACTGATCTTTGATACTTGCACAGATTTCCAAAGCATAGACATGATAAATAGTATTGAACATGTTTTTTTGGCTGTACCATGTGGCTATGGGATCTTAGTTCCCTGACTAGAGATTGAACTCAGGCCATGGCAACAAAAGTGCCCAGTCCTAATCCCTGGACCACCTGGGAATTCTGTTGAGCATTTCTGAAGCACCTACTAGAGCTCAGACACTGTGCTAAGAGCTTCACATATTCTTTTTATAATTCTTACAAGATCCCCCTGAGGTACATAAAATTATCTGCCTTTTCTAGATGAGGAATCCGAGGCATAGAGTATGCCTCCTGAAACACCTTTCTCCTTTTTCTCCTGAAACACCTGTGAGGGCTGGAGACATTCTTTGGGTCAAGTCAGTTAAATCTGTACTAATATGTATAGGAAACCAAGAGACTGGGGAACAGGAAGAATTCCTGGAGCTTGTGGTTCAGGAAACGACACAGCATTGTAAGGTTCTAACCTCTATGCCCTTTTTCCTATGGTTTGGGTCAGGGTGGAGACTTAAGAGACACTGGTTCTCAAAGCAAGTTCTCATGTTATTCAACATGATATGTTAAAGGCAGCTGTTAAATTTGAAGTGTTACCAGAGAGATATAATAAATTTACTTATTGTTGATGAGCACTTAGAGTGGAATATTAAAGAAAACATCCAAGATTTGATGGTGGAGAAAGCCCAGGTGGGACCATAGTAGGAGACAAAGGCACACAGTGGAGAGGTGAAGGTTCCAGAAAGGAATAAGGACATTAAATCTGATTCAAAGGACCCAAATTACTCTCTGGGTTAGTTTTTGGAGGCTAGTTGGGAATTTTATTGGTTGATTTTTATATTCAGGATTATCCCCAGGGAACTATTTGGAAATAAAACTCTGGAACACATGGTGATACAAACTGATCTGGATCATCCAAAAGTAAGTTGTTTAGAATTGCTACTATCTTCCTTGGCCAAAATTTCAATATGTTTTTAAAAGTTTAAGATTGCTATTTTTATGTATCAGAGTTCATAGTTTCTCAGGGAAGCATTGCTGATCAATGATGGAATGAACAATTAGATACTTTGTCTCCTGCCAATTTCTTACTTATCATTTAATAACTTGTCTTTGCAACTTCCTTCTATTCAACAGGTGATGAAATTCAGGAGTTTTTTAAAAGTATATTTTATAGTAGTCAAAAATAATACAATCCTGAGATCTCCATATTTGAACACATATGTTTAAATATCACCTGAATTTTTATTCAAATACCCAAGTGTTTGTTTTTTTCAACTAGTTCTAAGATTCTTTGATTTTTTCCTTTTTTTGAAGTAAATAAGATTTACTATAAGCTAAGGTCTCTTGAGTCCTAAGTCTGAGTCAGTCCTGACCTAAATCTTGACTCTTTGAGAAAGATATTTAATATTAAACTGTGGATTATTCATTTGTTAAATATTCCCTCTTCTGGAGTTTTCACCGTGGATCAATTAGCACCCATTTCTGAGAAATCTGAATAAGGCTCCTGCTCTGGCAAATAGAAGCAATTCAATAATAAGAATCTGCCTGGCTAAATTCTATGAGATTTGGGGCTTCTTTCTGCAGGAGGCAGAGTATTTGATGAGTGGATGGGGAGATGTAATATGTATCAGTCAACAGTGTGACTAATCAGTATAAATGAGAGAATCAGTAATAATAACGTGAATATGGTAGGCAAACTGGAAAATTACTTCATAAATTCTATTCCTCCCAAAATTAAGTATTTTATTCTATGAATTCTAGAAACATAAACATGCAACTTTGGGAGTATTTACAAGTCATGTGTTTTCTGAACTGATCTCATCTTGCCAGTCATCAAGTCAGTGTAGAAAACTGCAGTCAAGTGGAGCCTCTAATCCCTTATGAATCTGTTTTGCTCAGGTTCAAAGATGTAACTGCTGGACTTAAAAATCACTATGTGTATCCTTGCCAAATGTATGCTCATCATATACTCTGCATCAGTTCAGTTCAGTGCTACATCACATACTCTGCATCAGTTCACTTCAGTCACTCAGTCATGTCCGACTCTTTGCGACCCTAGACTGTAGCATTCCAGGCCTCCCTACCACCACCAACTCCCGGAGTTTACTCCATTGAGTCGGTGATGCCATCCAACCATCTCCTCCTCTGTTGTTCCCTTCTCCTCCCACCTTCAATCTTTCCCAGCATCAGGGTCTTTTCAAATGAGTCAGCTTTTTGCATGAGGTGGCCAAAGTATTGGAGTTTCAGCTTCAGCATCAGGCCTTCTAGTGAATATTCAGAACTGATTTCCTTGAGGATGGACTGGTTCGATCTCCTTGCTGTTCAAGGGACTCTCAAGAGTCTTCTCCAACACCACAATTCATAAGGATCAATTCTTTAGCACTCAGCTTTCTTTATAGTCCAGTTCTCACACCCATACAGGACCACTGGAAAAACCATAGCTTTGACTAAATGGATCTCTGTTGGCAAAGTAATGTCTCTGCTTTTGAATAAGCTGTCTAGGTTGATCCTAGCTTTTCTTCCAAGGGAGCAAGCATCTTTTAATTTCATGGCTACAGTCACCATCTGCAGTGATTTTGGAGCCCCCCATATAAAGTCTGTCACTGTTTCCACTGTTTCCCCATCTATTTCCCATGAAGTGATGAGACCAGATGCCATGATCTTCGTTTTCTGAATGTTGAGCTTTAAGCCAACTTTTTCACTCTCCACTTTCACTTTCATCAAGAGGCTTTTTATTTTCTCTTCACTTTCTGCCATAAGGGTGGTGTCATCTGCATAGCTGAGGTTATTGATATTTTTCCCAGCAATCTTGATTCCAGCTTGTGTTTCTTCCAGTCCAGCATTTCTCATGATGTACTCTGCATATAAGTTAAATAAGCGGGGTAACAATATACAGCCTTGACGTTCTCCTTTCCCGATTTGGAACCAGTCTGTTGTTCCATGTCCAGTTCTAACTGTTTCTTCTTGACCTGCATACAGATTTCTCAGGAGGCAGGTCAGGTGGTCTGGTATTCCCATCTCTTTCAGAATTGTCCACAGTTTGTTGTGATCCACACAGTCAAAGGCTTTGTCATAGTCAATAAAGCAGAAGTAGATATTTTTCTGGAACTCTCGTGCTTTCTTGATGATCCAACGGATGTTGGCAATTTGATCTCTGGTTCCTCTGCCTTTTCTAAAACCAGCTTGAACATCTGGAAGTTCATGGTTCACGTACTGTTGAAGCCTGGCTTGGAGAATTTTTATCATTATTTTGCTAGCGTGTGAGATGAGTGCAATTGTGCGGCAGTTTGAATATTCTTTAGCATTGTCTTCCTTTGGGATTGGAATGAAAACTGACCTTTTCCAGTCCTGTGGCCCCTGCTGAGTTTACCAAATTTGCTGGCATATTGAGTGCAGCACTTTCGCAGCATCATCTTTTAGGATTTGAAGTAGCTCAACTGGAATTCCATCACCTCCACTAGCTTTGTTCATAATGATGCTTCCTAAGGCCCACTTGACTTCACATTCCAAGCTCTAGAGTCTGGCTCTAGGTGAGTGATCATACCATCATGATTATCTGGGTTGTGAAGATCTTTTTTGTATATTTCTTCTGTGTATTCTTGCCACCTCTTCTTAACATCTGTTTCTGTTAGGTCCATACCATTTCTGTCCTTTATTTTGCCCATCTTTGTGTGAAATGTTCCCTTGGTATCTCTACTTTTCTCGAAGATACTGCTAGTCTTTCCCATTCTATTGTTTTCCTCTTTCTTTGCATTGATCACTGAGGAAGGCTTTCTTATCTCTCTGTGCTAGTCTTTGGAACTCTGCATTCAAATGGGTATATCTTTCTTTTCACCTTTGCCTTTAGCTTCTCTCCTTTTCACAGCTGTTTGTAAGACCTTCTCAGACAACCATTTTGCCTTTTGCATTTCTTTTTCTTGGGGATGGTCTTGATCACTGCCTCCTATACAGGGTCACAAACCTCCATCCATAGTTCTTCAGGCACTCTATATCAGATCTAATCCCTTGAATCTATTTGTCACCTCCACTGTATAATCTTAAGGGATTTGATTTAGGCCTAGTGGTTTTCCCTGCTTTCTTCAATTTAACTCTGAATTTGGCAATAACAAGTCCATGATCTGAGCCACAGTCAGCTCCTGGTCTTGTTTTTGCTGACTGTATAGAGCTTCTCCATCTTTGGCTGCAAAGAATATAATGAATCTGATTTCAATATTGACCATCTGGTGATGTCCATGTGTAGAGTCATCTCTTGTGTTGTTGGAAGAGGTTGTTTGCTGTTTACAAGTCAAGCATTTCCTGAACTGATCTCATCTTGCCAGTCATTAAGTCTGTGTAGAAAAACTGCAGTCACATGGAGCCTCTCATCCCTTATGAATCTGTTTTGCTCAGGTTCAAAAATACAACTGTTGGACTTAAAAATCACTATGTGTATCCTTGCCAAATGTATGCTCAAGTGTTTCATCATATACTCTGGCTGCTGCTTTTGCTGCTGCTAAGTCACTTCAGTCGTGTCCTACTCTGTGCGACCCCATAGACGGTAGCCTACCAGGTTCCATTTGTCCCTGGAATTCTCCAGGCAAGAACACTGGAGTGGGTTGCCATTTCCTTCTCCAATATACTCTGGCTACCTATCAATATTTTAACAGGCATTACCTAGCCTTGCTATCATCTGTCTTTTAAACATTTAAAATAATATGTCAAAGTTAATTTTCTTCTAAAGTTTTTTGTAGATAAGGATTACAAGTACAAGTCGTGTGGCTACTCACCCTAACAGCCTAAAATATCAGCCAGTATTTATCTTCAATCTAACAAAGAGTGAGAAAGTAAAACTTCTTACCAGAAATGTGTATAACTTTCAGTTCAGTCGCTCAGTCATGTCCGACTCTTTGCAACCCCATGAATCGCAGCACACCAGGCCTATCTGTCCATCACCAACTCCCGGAGTTCACTCAAACTCATGTCCATTGAGTCCATGATGCCATCCAGCCATCTCATCCTCTGTCATCCCCTTCTCCTCCTGCCCCCAGTCCCTCCCAGCATCAGAGTCTTTTCCAATGAGTCAACTCTTTGCATGAGGTGGCCAAAGTACTGGAGTTTCAGCTTTAGCATCATTCCTTCCAAAGAAATCCCAGGGCTGATCTCCTTCAGAATGGACTGGTTGGATCTCCTTGCAGTCCCAGGGACTCTCAAGAGTCTTCTCCAACACCACAGTTCAAAAGCATCAATTCTTCAGCGCTCAGCCTTCTTCACAGTCCAACTCTCACATCCATACATGACCGCTGGAAAAACCATAGCCTTGACTAGATAGACCTTTGTTGGCAAAGTAATGTCTCTGCTCTTAAATATGCTATCTAGGTTGGTCATAACTTTTCTTCCAAGGAGTAAGCGTCTTTTAACTTCATGGCTGCAGTCACCATCTGCAGTGATTTTGGAGCCCAAAAAATAAAGTCTGACACTATTTCCACTGTTTCCCCATCTATTTCCGATGAAGTGATGGGACCGGATGCCATGATCTTAGTTTTCTGAATGTTGAGCTTGAAGCCAACTTTTTCACTCTCCTCTTTCACTTTCATCAAGAGGCTTTTTATTTCCTCTTCACTTTCTGCCATAAGGGTGGTATCATCTGCATAGCTGAGGTTATTGATATTTCTCCCAGCAATCTTGATTCCAGCTTGTGTTTCTTCCAGTCCAGCGTTTCTCATGATGTACTCTGCATATGAGTTAAATAAGCAGGATGACAATATACAGCCTTGACAGACTCCTTTTCCTATTTGGAACCAGTCTGTTGTTCCATGTCCAGTTCTAACTGCTGCTTCCTGACCTGCATACAGGTTTCTCAAGAGGCAGGTCAGGTGGTCTGGTATTCCCATCTCTTTCGGAATTTTCCACAGTTTCTTGTGATCCACACAGTCAAAGGCTTTGGCATAGTCAATAAAGCAGAAATAGATGTTTTTCTGGAACTCTCTTGCTTTTTTGAGGATCCAGAGGATGTTGGCAATTTGATCTCTGGTTCCTCTGCCTTTTCTAAAACCAGCTTGAACATCAGGGAGTTCGCGGTTCACGTATTGCTGAAGCCTGGCTTGGAGAATTTTGAACATTACTTTACTAGCATGTGAGATGAGTGCAATTGTGTGGTAGTTTGAGCATTCTTTGGCATTGGCCTTTCTTTGGAATTGGAATGAAAACTGACCTTTTCCAGTCCTGTGGCCACTGCTGAGTTTTCCAAATTTGCTGGCATATTGAGTGCAGCACTTTCACAGCATCATCTTTCAGGATTTGAAACAGTTCAACTGGAATTCCATCACCTCCACTAGCTTTGTTCGTAGTGATGCTTTCTAAGGCCCACTTGACTTCACATTCCAGGATGTCTGGCTCTAGATGAGTGATCACACCATCATGATTATAGGCACATCAATAAATCAACTGACCTCAGCAGGGGGGAAAAAAAACTGGAAAAGCTGAAACATCTCTGAGATTAGTTTTTTAATCTTTGATAGACTCAAGGTTGTTGAAATGAACAGTGATTTTATTAAGTAAGCTATGGCAACCAGACACCCCCATAAGGCCTGCTGCCAGCAGCCCTGTGAACTGGCCCCATCCTTCAGCTGGTGAACACCAGCCCCAACACCTGCCAGGCCTCACAGCCAACCCAGGGGGCCAATAACCACTGAACAAAGCAGGGTCTTTCCACCAAACACACCAGGGGCCAGCCATGTCTACCAGAATGCCCGCTGTCGTTGGCCCTGCCACAACAGAAGGACCCTCGCAGCCCGCTTTGAGAACAGCCCTAGAGCATTTAACTCTGGTAACGAGTGGGGAGTGTGCTGCTCAGCCCCATAGGACATAGCCTACGTAAGACCACTTTTCCTTGATTGGTAAGTTTTTTACATTTCCTAAACACATAGAAATAAAAACAGAATTAGGCTTAATGAGATAACAGAGAAATATGTTCCAAATGAAGTAACAAGGCAAAACTCCAGAAGAAGAACTAAGAGAAATAGAAATAAACAATCTATGCAATAAAGAATTCAAGGTAATGATCATAGAAGTGCTCAATTAATTGGGAGAAGAATGAATGAATACAGTGAGAAGTTTAACAAAGAGTTAGAAAAAAAAAAACTGAGGAATACCATAACTGAAATAAAAATATACTAGGAGAAATCAACAGTAGATGAGATGATACAGAGGAACATAACTGGAAGAGTAGTGGAATCACCCAATCTGAAGAGAAAAAAAAAACAATTTCTTTAAAATAAGGATGCTTTAAGAGACTCTTGGAAAAATATCAAGTGTACTAACATTGGGCTTCCCAGGTGGTACTAGTGGTAAAGAACCCACTTGCTAATGCAGGTAGATGTAAGAGATATGGGTTCAGTCCCTGGGTTGGGGAGATCCCCTGGAGGAGGGCACAGCAACCCACTCCAGTATTCTCCAGTACTCTTGCCTGGAGAATCCATGGACAGAGGAGCCAGTCAGGCTGCAGTCCATAGCACTGCACAGAGTCAGTGATGCCTGAAGCAACTTAGCACAACTGCGTGTACTAACATTTGCATTATAAGAAGAAGAGAGGAAAGGGCAGAAAACTGGAAGACATGATAGCTGAAAACTTTCCTAACCTGGAAAAGGAAACAAACATTCAGGTCCAGAAAGCACCAAGAGTCCCAAACAAGATGAACTCAGAGGTCCATACCAAGACTCACAATCATTAAAATGGCAAAAATTTTAAAAGAAAATCTTAAAAGCAGCTAGGGAAAAGCAACAAGGGAACTAACATCAGCTGACTTTTCAGCAGAAACTCTGCATGCCAGAAGGAAGTGGCATGATATTTTTTAAATGATAAAGGGAAAAACAATACTCCACAAGGCTACCACTCTGATTCAAAGAAAAGACCAAGAGTTTTAAAGAGGAACAAAAGCTGAAAGTACCTGGATTTACAAGAAATGTTAAAGGGACTTCACTAAGTCGAAAAGAAAAGGCCACAACTAGGAATATGAAAATTACGAAAGGAAAAGACGTCATTGGTAACGGCAGGTATCAAAGGCAATAATATCAACCACTTATAAAACTAGTAGGAAGGTTAAAAGACAAAAGTAGTAAAATCATCTATATCGACAATAAGTAGTTAAGAGACACACAAAACAAAAAGGTAGGAACTGTGACGCCAAAAACAGTAAACTTGAAGGGGAGTAAAAATGCATTCAAACAAGAGAATAGCAACTTAAAATAATCAAATACGTATAAAGATTTCTCTACATAAGCTTCATAATAACCACAAAACAAAAATGTAAAACAGGTACACACACAAAAAAAGATGACATAAATCCAAGTAAACACTGAAGACAGTCACCAAATCACAAAGAAAAGAGAACAAAAGAAGAAAAAGTAATAAACTGGTTTAAGATGGCAGACTAAGTGCCTGTTTCAATTTTCCTTTCCTACCCAAATTACCAGAAACAAATTTTTCTAATCTATCATGTCCTTGGAAAACAACAGGGATGGTCTTGGTGGATCAGAAATTAATAGTTCCTAAAAATTCAAATGCAAACATTACCAGATTGAATGAGGAACATTCAGAAGATGGCTGCTGTAAAAGTTTGAAACAGCATTATGTCTTTGTGAAGGTGTATCCCAGAAATTAGAATATGCAGTAATATTAACACTATTATCATTAAAAATATGAGAAAAGGATTCAAGAACAAGACAAGATAGCTGCATATCCTTGCTACCAGAAAAAGAAGTAGAAGATATAAGAATAGGAATGAATGGAAATATTTTCAGATGATATGATAGTCTACCTAGAATACCCAAAAGAATCAACTGACAAACTATTAAAACTAGGAAGGCTGTTTAATATATGATCAGATAAAATGACATTATATACGAAACCATCGCTTTCTGCAGCACCAGCAATAACCAGTCAGAATAACTCCATTTTGTATTTTTTCAATTAAAAAAATACAGATAACTGTTGAAAGCCCTTGTGAACCTCTTCCCCATTTCATTCAACTCTCTCCATCTCAGAGGTAACCACTATTTTGCATTTGGAGTTTTTCATTCACATGCATGCTTTTTATATTTTGCTGTCTGTGTGTGTGTCTGTGTATGTGTATACAAGTGGCCTTAAATATATAGTACTGAAATTATTTCAAAATATGAAGTATATAGTATTATTTTACACATTGAAAACTTGTGTGCAAATGGTATTAGATTATATATATATCATTCTGCAACTTGCTTTCCCCCATTAATATCTTTATCATTCATATTGATATTTTAAAATCTATTTTTTCTGTCATTTCCAGAAATATATATATGGAAACTTAAAAATGCACCTCAAAGGACATATATTTTAATGCAATGGGCTGAATGTTTGTGTCCCCCCAGAATTCATATGTTGGAATCCTCATCCCCAATGTAACACTATTAGGAGGTTGGGACTTTGGGACATAATTAAGATGGAATTCTCATGAACAGGATTAATGCCCTTATTCAGGGGATTCCAGAGAGCTCTCTCTACTGCTCTTTACCATATGTGGATACAGGAAGAATACAGAAGTCAACAACCAGAACAAGGCCCTCACTAGACCCCAACAAAGCCTAGGCACCCTGGTCTTAGACTTCCAGGCTTTAGAACTATGAGAAATAAGTTTCTGTTGTTTATAAGCCATCCAGCCAAAACAGAACTTTATTATAGCAGCCTGAACTAAGACAGTTAAACACAAAGTTTACAAAGCAAGTTAGAAAACTTGGAAATAGCCTCAGGGTCCATCAGTAGGAAGAAAGTTAAATAACTATGGTATAGCCATAGTATGGTATTCCCTAAAATCAGGGAAATAATTTTAAGTACTTAAAAATAATGTAGTAGTTCTATATATACTGACATGAAAAGATTTTCAGGATATAAAAGAAAATATAAAACAATATTATCCCTTTAATGTTAAAAATTAAAATTGTGTATTTTTAATCACAAATGCTCAAATATATTTTAGAAAAACAGAAAAATTGACAATGTTGAGTACCACTGGGTAAGTGAATGGGTTTGAGAGAGATGAAAGTAGATTTTTTCTTCTACTGTCTATTATTATTTCTTTAGTGAGAATATGTCCTTATATTGTGGATAAATTGATGATATATAGATACACAAATGCTAGACAAAAAAAAAAAAAATCAATAAGAATGACCAAAGGACCAGGTCTCAGGGCATACAATCCAGGAAGAGCTGACTGTATTATGGGACTTTTAAATAGTTTTGATAGGCATTCTCATGGCCTAAGACTGTAACTGCAGTTTCCATTTTAAAATACAGGGAAGCAAGACAAACAGTTAACAAACATACTTACTGACAGATCTCAAAGTTTTCAATCGGAGAACACAACCACGAAAATTCAAGCGCAGCACATTTAGACGCCACCTTTGCAAAATAGACACTATATATTTATCTGTGATTACATTTTTTACTGCAGAAAAATCGATCTAAAAAGGATAAACAAAAATGTTAAGAAATGAGAAAGATCTTTGGCATGTGAAATTTTAAAATATTTTTAAAGCATCAAAGAACTAAAATTTCTTTATCTCATCACTCTCTTTTGTTTGTTAGGGTTTTTGTGGTCATTCCCAGGTTTAATTACAAACAAATTCCAAATGTCTAGTCCAGGTTGACAGCTGGGAGGGCAGGGATCTCACATCCACCACCCAACAAGAGTCAATTCTCGTGGAGTGCCTGGATGCCTGCCCCCCATCATTCCAGGTGAGCCCCAAGGCTTCCCCCTACTTCAATGTTAATGGACCCTTCTTCATTCATCACTAATGTGTGCCTGCTTCTTTTTTCATGAGCACAAACTATACATTGAGTGCTTGACTATGGAAAGACAATATAGTATATGGATTATCATGGCTTTTCCATAGCTCATAAGTTTGTAGGGGTAGTTCTAAAGATAAGGAAAGATGATCTGAGTGCAGTGTATAAAACTGAAAAGCACAGAATTTTCTGTAACCTCTGAATGGCCAGGGCTGGTGGATAAACAACAACATCGTATTTTTTTAACTGAAGTATAGTTGATAACAATAACATAGTGCTAACACTACCTTTCAGCTAAAAGGTTAAGTGTACTGAACATCCCATTTCTTATTGCTTTCTGAACAAAGTTATTCTTCATGCTAAAATGTTTATTACAGTTATGTCACATTTGAGGACTCACAAATAAAGACAGAAATAATTGTAAATGAAGGGCAATAGATAATTGTAGAAAGAGAAATTTGCTGAACATAAACTAACTTCCTGCTCTGGCTTTGCTCTTCTCTGCCATGTACTCATATTTTCTCCATCTTTACCCAGTGAGGTCTCTGGGCAGGAGTGTTGGTTTTTTCTGCCAGTTTTCTGTAAGATTTGCCCTGATTTAATATGGTACATATTCTTTCTTTCCCAGACCATTTGGATTCAGTTTATTTCTTCTTTACGGGTTTTCCAAAGGAAAAAGTGACACCCCCTAATCTGTCACATAAGTAAGAGATTTATTATTTTAAATCAGTGGTTCTTACTGTGGTCCAGGGACAAGCAGCAGCAGCATCACCCAGGAACTCACTAGAAATGCAAATTCTCAAGCCCTTCCTCAGAAGCACTGAGTCAGAAACTCTGGGGGTGGCAACCAGCAATCTAACAATCCCTTCCAATGATTCTGATGCATTCTAAAGTTTAAGAATCCCTGCCTTCAACTAAAAATTACATCTAACACAAGAATACTAAATTTAGTAGCTAAAAGGTGTTAATTAAGACAAGCAAATTTTTTAAATTACCATTGCTACATAAGGTAAGAGTAGAACACTATAGTCAATAATGGAATGGTACTCTGATGGGATGTAAAGATGCTGTGATGATTATAGAGCTAGAATCCTTGTACCTTGCCAACTCCTCTTGGGTTCTTTGTCAAAGTTTCTGCAGAATGACCCCAATCACTTATTCATAGGTCAGTCTGAGCACATGATATCATTAGTCCTCCAATCAATAACAATTAAGGAGGGGTGATAAGGCCAGCTATTGACTGAACATAGGCAACAAGGAAAATGTTGCCACTCCAACATTTGTTGATGGCATAAATGATCACAGTTATTAAGATTAAAGCAGTCATCCAAGAAAAAGAAAAGAAAGGTCATCAAGGATAATATATGCTTATTTTTATCATTGGCTAAGACCTACCACCCAATGTTTTTTTGGAATGAAAAATAAAGCATGTTCTACTTTACAGGAATAGTACAAATATAGTGCAATGACAAGAATAATACAAGAGGCATGAGCCTAGGAGTCCACATTAGAAAATGTCTGAATATATATATGTCTGCTGCTGCTAAGTCACTTCAGTCGTGTCCAACTCTGTGCGACCGCATAGACTGCAGCCCACCAGGCTCCTCCGTCCCTGGGATCCTCCAGGTAAGAATACTGGAGTGGGTTGCCATTTCCTTCTCCAATGCATGAAGGTGAAAACTGAAAGTGAAGTCACTCAGCAGTGTCTGACTGTTCGTGACCCCATGGACCACAGCCTACCAGGCTCCTCTGTCCATGGGGTTTTCCAGGCAAGACTACTGGAGTGGGGTGCCATTGCTTTCTAATATATATATATATATATGTCTATATGCATGCAAACACACCAAGAATCATCAAACAAGCTTTGTTTACATGTTGTCTATTTTAGCCTGATTTCAGGCTCAGTAGTTTTTTTTTTCTTCCCTTTTACTCTATATTTTGTGCTGCTTTGTTGTGTTTTTCTTTGAACTAAGAACAGTGGCTAATATTTATTGAGTGCTGCCCACATGCCAGACTCTACAATAAGCACCTTTCTTGCATTTTCCTTAGTCTATCTCTGGAGCTCCTTGAGTAAGGCAATGTTAAGCCTAACTCAGATATAATAGAGCTTCATTTCAATCCAAAAAATAACATGCAATTTATTTCTACTGTTTAAATTAGAAAATACTTCTATCATATCGCTTCAAATAACATTTTTTATCTTTTCCTTCAGGCTGTGTCTGGACAAAAGTGAAACAAGTGTACCTCCTTTTTGTGATCCCATGTTGTGGAGCAGGGAAGAAGGTAGTCCCCATTACTGCTATAAGGTGGCCTTATAGCATTCTATTCTCCTTTAAGAACTAGAATAAAGACATAGCCTCAGGTAGTGTCTACTTACACCATTCCACAATGAGCCCATTTGTGTCATCAACAACCAGGAGCGATTAACTTGACCACATATTACCAAATCTCTTAAACTGAGGTAGGAGAAAATCTAAACACAAAGAAAAATAATACACAATTTTGAAAAACATGTGAATTTTGATCTAACTCTTGCATTTTCCATTTGTGTGTGTGTGTGTGTGTGTGTATGTGTGTGCTAATAAGGATAATGCAATCCATATATTGTGGTAGCAGGGGTTTATGTGCTTGCATTTTATCTAAAGACAGAAATTTCATCTAGAGTTCTAGAACTTATCTGATGATGCCTTGATATAGTGTGATCAAACTGATAGTTGCAGAAGGATGGTGAAGAAGATAGGTAGATTTATTTTGTTTTCTGAATGAAAGTAGCATTCTGCTAGAAAGTGAGTGATTTCCCTAAATGAAGGCATTCAATAATCATTTGCTGAAATGAACTGGATTCTTTTCAAAGTTACAGGATTCTTGGGAATATACTTAAAATGTATGTTGTAGGGAGTTGATATATGTATACATTGTGAAAGGATTCCTCCATCTAGTTAAACACATCTAACATTCACATATATATCTTTATTTAATTAATTCATTTTTATGAGAACATTTAAGTTCTATTCTGTTAGCAAATTTCAATTTTACAACCCAGTGTTATCAGCCATAGTCACCATGTATCACTTTAGATTCTCATCTTATCACCTTGTTCATATTATAGCTAAATGTTTATACCCTTTTTCAAAACTATGAGTTAAATAGCAGAAGAAACCCAGCTGATGCAAGAAATAGCAAACTGGATTATTTAAGATAAAATTACACAGGGTAAGGCACAGAGGTAGAAAGAGATGGAAAATATGAAGGAAGTTAAGAGCACATCATATAACATAAAAAGGTTATAGATAACATTATACAACATTCTATATATACCCTTATAGAATTTCCAGAAGAAAGGAAGAGAGCAAATGGAAATCAAAGCAAACCCCCAAAATATTACAAATAAAAATGCTTTAGAAAGATGAAAAGCAATAATTCTCAGATTTAAGAATCACAAGAAATCCCAAACAGGATACTTATTCCATGGCTTTGTAGTGAAATTACAAAAGGCCATAAGCAAAGGAAAACCTTAAGTGCAACCAGAGACAGATTATCTACAAAAGAATGTCACTTAGTCTCAGAAAGCAAAAGTCAGCAGAAAATACTTATTAATCTCAGATACCACATGTAAGTAAATTACAAGTCAAGGATGAGTATTAAGTAGACACCCTATGACAAAGATTGAGAGAGTTTGCCTCCAGTGGACCCATCACAAAAGAACTTGTAAATGATGTTTACGTAAGAAGAAAGGAGTGAGATGAAATAGTAATGAGGGGCAAACAAACTAATAAGGATAGGAGTAAACCCAATAACCTTATAAAAGCATATAATGATGATGACTAATGTGGGGGGTACAAAAACCAACGGACAAAACCACTAGAAAATACTAATATTCTAAGACTGGAGAGAGTAATCAGAGTTAAAATGTTCTAAATTCTGGTAATTATTCAGGAAGAAAGTTTAGATATTCACTTGCTTCAAGCCTTACTAAGGTAAATGTGCATGTTAAAAATATTTAAGTGAAACCATTGAAATAGAAGAAGTAGAATGGATATCTTCTAAAATATAAAAATGGGGAATGGGAATAGCTTTTAAAATTCAACAAAGAAAGTCAGGAAAGGACAAAACAAGGAAGCACATAAAAAAACAAATAGTATAAAATGAAATGAAAAACTGAATCTAAGTATATCTAGTAATAATAAACTTAACAAAATTCACCGGTGGGAATGGAGAAGGAAATGGCAACCCACTCCAGTATTCTTGCCTGGAGAATCCCAGGGACAGAGGAGCCTGGTGGGCTGCTGTCCATGGGGTCGCACAGAGTAGGACACGGCTGAAGCAACTTAGCAGCAGCAGCACCACCACCAGTAGTAAGACAAAGATTATCCCTAATAATGTTTTTGCTTTTAAGTTTTTCCTTCTTATATTAATATAGCTATCAAAAATCTCCTTTCAGTTGTGTTCATCTTGTTCAGCATTGTACTTTAGGTGGATTTTTAAAGTTTATCTGATAAAGAAGGTCACTACATTATAATTAAAGTAATTCTAACAATCTACTAAGGATATATAACAATTCTAAATGTGTAAGCATCTGAAAACATAGCCACAAGGATACAAGGAGAAATTGACAAATCCATAATCATGATGAAAGTTTACATCAGAACTCTCAATTGTTGATAAATCATTCTGAGGAAATCATCTTTCCTGGATTCCTCAGTGCTCCTGCAAAAAACTCTAGCCTCCGGAGACACAGAAATCTGTATGACATAAAGGTAATGTTTTAAAAAATAAATAAAAGTAATATTTTATCTTTACTTCCTCTATAAACACTTTACTTTTATGTGAACTACAGAGATTAGATCTGTAGCTATTTGTTTAGTTAATTCTCTGATCTGAAAGGATGATAAAAATTTTCTTTTCTCCCCAAGAATATCAAATGGGTATAATCCAGCCTACTTTCCTAGGTCAAGCTCCCAAAATGTCAGGAAGATCCTTACTAATTTACATTCAAGGAGATATGGGTCCCAGGATCTTGGCAGCATCTCTATGTCATAAAAAGCAGAGATGCTGATTTTTTATCTGGCCCTTGGAGAGATGTATTTAAGCCCTGCCTCCCTGATAGGTCAGTTGGTAAAGAATCCACCTGCAATGCAAGAGACCCCGGTTCAATACCTGGGTTGGGAATATCTGCTGGAGAAGGCATAGGCTACCCACTCTAGTATTCCTGGGCTTCCCTTGTGGCTCAACTGGTAAAGAATCCACCTGCAGTGCAGGAGACCTGGGCTCAATCCCTGGGTTGGGAAGATCCCCTGCAGAAGGGAAAGGCTACCCACTCCAGTATTCTGGCCTGGAGAATTCCATGGACTGTATAGTCCATGGGGTCACAAAGAATTTGACACTACTGAACAACTTTCATTAACTAACTCCCTCTTTTATTTATAAAGACGTTGTTACTACATTGGATCCACCCATATAAGCAAGGATAATCTCACCATCTCAAATTCGTTAACTTACTCACATCTGCTAAGACTCTTGCCTTGTATTCACAAGTTCTGAGGATTTGGTGGGGTACAGGGGTGGGGTGAGGGAGCAATTATTATTCTGCCTATCATACTATGTAAGGCAATGAAGGTGAAAGTGAATTTCCCCTAAAGTCAGGAACACGACAAGGGTGCCCACTCTCACCACTACCATTCAACATAGTTTTGGAAGTTTTAGTCACAGCAATCAGAGAAGAAAAAGACATAAAAGGAATCCAGATTGGAAAAGAAGTAAAACTCTCACTGTTTGCAGATGACATGATCCTCTACATAGAAAACCCTAAAGACTCCACCAGAAAATTACTAGAGCTAATTAATACATATAGTAAAGTGGCAGGATATAAAATCAATACACAGAAATCCCTTGCATTCCTATACACTAACAATGAGAAAACAGAGAAATTAATGAAACAATCCCATTCACCGTTGTGACAAAAAGAATAAAATACTTAGGAATAATTTACCTAAAAAAACAAAAGACCTATATATAGAAAATTATAAAACACTGATGAAAGAAATCAAAGATGGAGAAATATACCATGTTCATGGATCAGAGGAATCAATATAGTGAAAATGAGTATACTACCCAATGCAATCTATAGATACAATGCAATCCCTATCAAGCTACCAATGGTATTTTTCACAGAACTAGAACAAATAAGTTCACAATTTGTATAGAAATGCAAAAAACCTTGAATAGCCAAAGCAATCTCGAGAAAGAAGAATGTAACTGGAGGAATCAACCTGCCTGACTTCAGACTATACTACAAAGCTACAGTCATCAAGACAATATGGTACTGGCACAAAGACAGAAATCTAGATCAATGGAACAAAATAGAAAGCCCAGAGATAAATCCACACACCTATAAACACCTTATCTTTGACAAAGGAGGCAAAAATATACAATGGAGAAAACACACTCTCTTTAACAAGTGGCGCAGGGAAAATTGGTCAACCATTTGCAAAAGAATGCAACTAGAACACTTTCTAACACCATACACAAAAATAAACTCAAAATGGATTAAAGATCTAAATGTAAGACCAGAAACTATTAAACTCCTAGAGGAACACATAGGCAGAACTCTCTCTGACATAAATCACAGCAAGATCCTCTATGACACACCTCCCAGAGTAATGGAAATTAAATAAAAAATAAACAAATGGGACCTAATTAAACTTAAAAGCTTTTGCACAGCGAAAGAAACTATAAGCAAGGTGAAAAGACAGCCTTCAGAATGGGAGAAAATAATAGCAAATGAAGCAACTGACAAAGAATTAATCTCAAAAATATACAAGCAGCTCAATTCCAGAAGAATAAACGACCCAATCAAAAAATGGGCCAAAGAACTAAACAGACATTTCTCCAAAGAAGACATACAGATAGCTAACAAACACATGAAAGAGGCTCAACATCACTTATTATCAGAGAAATGCAAGTCAAAACCACAATGAGGTACCATCTCATGCCAGTCAGAATGGCTGCTATCAAAATGTCTACAAACAATAAATGCTGAAGAGGGAGCAGAGAAAAGGGAACCCTCTTGCACTATTGGTGGGAATGCAATCTAGTACAGCCACTATGGAGAACAGTGTGGAGATTCCTTAAAAAACTGGAAATAGAACTGCCATACAACCTAGCAATCCCACTGCTGGGCATACACACCGAGGAAACCAGAATTGAAAGAGACATGTGTACTCCAATGTTCATCTCAGCACTGTTTATAATAGCTAGGACATGGAAGCTACCTAGATGTCCATCAGCAGATGAATGGATAAGAAGAAAGTTGTGATACATATACACAGTGGAATATTACTCAGCTATTAAAAAGAATGCATTTGAATCAGTTCTAATGAGGTGGGTGAAACTGGAGCCTGTTATACAGAGTGAAGTAAGTCAGAAAGAAAAACACCAATACAGTATATCAGTGCATGTATATGAATTTTTCAGTGCATGTATATGACAGATGGTAATGATGGCCCTATATATGAGACATCAAAAGAGACACAGATATAAAGAACAGACTTTTGGACTCTGTGAGAGACGGCAAGTGTGAGATGATTTGAGAGAATAGCATTGAAATATGTATATTACCATATGTGAAATAGATGACCAATCAAAGTTCGATGCATGAAGCAGGGCACTCAAAGCTGGCACCCTGGACCATCCAGAGGGATGGAATGAGGAGGGAGGGAGGAGGACGGAGGGAGGTTCCAGACTGGGGGATACATGTACACCCGTGGCTGACTCATGTCAATATATGCAAAAACCACCACAATATTGTGAAGTAATTAGCCTCCAATTAAAATAAATTAATTAATTAAAAAAAGAAGAAGTGGAAAAAAAGAAAAGAAAGTGAAAGTCACTCAGTCATATCTGAGTCTTTACAACCCCATGGACTATACAGTCCATAGAATTCTCCAGGCCAGAATACTGGAGTGAGTAGCTTTTTCCTTCTTCAGGATATCTTCCCAAATCAGGGATCAAACTCAGGTCTCACGCATTGCAGGTGGATTCTTTACCAGCTGAGCCACAAGGGAAGCCCAAGAATATTGGAGTATGTAGCCCATCCCTCCTCCAGTGGATCTTCCTGACTCAGGAACTGAACCAGGGTCTTCTGCATTGCAGACAGATTCTTTACCAACTGAGCTATCACGGAAGGATATGTAAGGAAATGATCAACAATAAATTTAAGAAACCAGTTACATCTGAGGGAGGGAAAAAAAATACAGTCAGAGAGGCTTTAATTGTATTTATTAAATCTTATTTCTTAAGCTGATTGGTGATTACATTCATTATATTTTTTTGTGCATGCCTAAAATATTTTATTTTAAAAACCTCACTTTTGACAAAAATATCTAGAAACAAATGTAACTAAGGTGAAAGACTAGTACATTGCAAGCAATAAAGCATTATTGAAAGACATTTAAGACCTAAATTAATAGGAAACTATCCCATGTTAATAGATTGGAGGACATAATAACAATAACAATAAAAGAAATTTAACCAGAATTTGAAATTTGCCTAAGAATAAACACACACACACATACACACACATAAACCCTGCAGATTCAAAGAATATTTTATCAAATATCCAAGGAATTGATAATACTAACAAGAAAAGTACTTAAGCTGTCAGTACCACCCAAACTGCTCTACAATTCAATACAATCTCCATCAAAATCCCAATGGTCCTCACAGGCAAGAATATACAATGGGGCAAAGACAGCCTCTTCAATAAATCGTGCTGGGGAAACTGGACAGCTACATGTAAAAGAATGAAATTAGAACACTTTCTAATACCATACAGAAAGATAAACTCAAAACGGATGAAAGACCTAAATGTAAGACCAGAAACTAAAAAACTCTTAGAGGAAAACATAGGCAGAACACTTGATGACATAAATCAAAGCAAGATCCTCTATGACCCACCTCCTAGAGTAATGGAAATAAGAACAAAAGTAAACAAGTGGGACCTGATTAAACTTAAAAGCTTTTGCATAGCAAAGGAAACTATAAGCAAGGTGAAAAGACAACACTCAGAATGGGAGAAAATAATAGCAAATGAAACAACTGACCAAGGATTAGTTTCCAAAATGTACAAGCAGCTCATACAACTCAATACCAGAAAAAGAACCCAATCAAAAAGTGGGGAAAAAACCTAAACAGACATTTCTCCAAAGAAGACATACAGATGGCTAACAAACACATGAAAAGATGCTTAACATTGCTCATTATTCAGTTCAGTTCAGTTCAGTTGCTCAGCTGTGTCCGACTCTTGGCGACCCCATGAATTGCAGCATGCCAGGCCTCCCTGTGGATCACCATCTCCCGGAGTTCACTCAAACTCACGTCCATTGAGTCAGTGATGCCATCCAGCCATCTCATCCTCTGTCGTCCCCTTTTCCTCCCGCCCCCAATCTCTCCCAGCATCAGGGTCTTTTCCAATGAGTCAACTCTTTGCATGAGGTGGCCAGAGTACTGGAGTTTCAGCTTTAGCATCATTCCTTCCAAAGAACACCCAGGGTTGATCTCCTTCAGAATGGACTGGTTGGATCTCCTTGCAGTCCAAGGGACTCTCAAGAGTCTTCTCCAACACCACAGTTCAAAAGCATCAATTCTTCGGCACTCAGCTTCCTTCACAGTCCAACTCTCACATCCATACATGACCACAGGAAAAACCATAGCCTTGACTAGATGGACCTTTGCTGGCAAAGTAATATCTCTGCTTTTGAATATACTATCTAGGTTGGTCATAACTTTTCTTCCAAGGAGTAAGCGTCTTTTAATTTCATGGCTGCAGTTACCATCTGCAGTGATTTTGGAGCCCCCCAAAAATAAAGTCTGACACCGTTTCCACTGTTTCCCCATCAATAATATTTTCCATGAAGTGATGGGACCAGATGCCATTATTAGAGAAATGCAAATCAAAACTACAATGAGCTATCACCTCACACTGGTCAGAATGGCCCTCATCAAGAAGTCTACAAACAATAAATGCTGGAGAGGGTGTGGAGAAAAGGGAACACTCTTGCACTGTTGGTGGGAATGTAAATTGATACAGCCACCATAGAAGATGGTATGGAGATTCCTTAAAAAACTAGGAATAAAACCACCATATGACCCAGCAATCCCACTCCTAGGCATATACCCTGAGGAAACCAAAATTGAAAGAGACACATGTATCCCATTGTTCATTGCAGCAGTATTTACAATAGCTAGAACATGGAGGGAACCTAGATGTCTACTGACAGATAAATGGATAAAGAAGTTGTGGTACATATACACAATGGAATATTATTCAGCCATAAAAAAAGAATGCATTTGAGTTCTAATGAGGTGGATGAACCTAGAACCTATTATACAGAGTGAAGTAAATCAGAAACAGAAAGATAACTACTGTATTCTAATGCATATATACAGAATCAAAATGCTGTTATGTATACACTGGCCAAGTCATTCTGCAAGGACTATGTGTTCAAGTTGCTTGGTAAAGCTGAAGAAGGATGACTATCAGGTTGAGATATATGTATTTCTTGAGGTTTATAAAAAAATAATCATAATAAAAAGCAGGAATGAGAAAAATGTGCCTGTGAAAGGCACTGGAGCATTGGAACTTTGGTGAGAGTGGTGGGCACCCCAAATGAGACAGGGGAGAGGGGTAGGGACTGGAAGAGGAGGGCATGGTGTGGGAGTTGAGGCAGCAGCAGCATGAGGCTGGCCCAGCACAGGGCATAGAGCCCAAGTGCACAGGAAAGGGGTCTAGTCAAGGAGTGGGACCCTAGGGAAAGAAAGTCAAGTGATCATACTGAGGGGTAGGGTGGAGATGGAACTTAGTGATGGGAGAATCACATCCATTCATGAGATGAGGGACTGGCCTGTGTGGAGTATCAGAAGACAAGTGTAAGGAGGGTGGTACTTGCACAGGAAATGTGGCTATGACAATAAGAGATTGGTACCTATGGGGAAGAGGTGGATAGACTGAGTAAATTAAAAGCCTAGAAAATTGGGATCCAGGTTTCTCCCTCTAGGAGAAGGTATAGTTGTGAGTGTGGAAAGGAAGAAAACTAGAATGAACTCTGTGCTGTTAGATTAGAATTGAGTATTAATGGGAAATCGTGGTTTTCAGTACACAAGTAGATAAAGAGATGAGGCTAGGAGTGGGGAAATCCTCCCCTGAAGCTCATGGAGAGTGGACTCTTGAACCAAATCAAGCTTCTGTCAGCAAGAAAGAGCAGAGGGATTGACTGTTGAGCAAGTATCTTGCCAGTCCACTGTCTGATAGATCATCAAAGTAAGGAGTAAATGCCTTTAGCCCCAGGATGCTTTTACCACTTACTTGATTTCCTGGGTCTTACTCACTAAACTGTAGTATTTCTAAGTTATTGCTTGATCACGCATCCACAAACATTTTCTAAAAAGGGGCAAAAAAGTATATATTTTGACTTTGTGGGCCAAGAAGCGATGTCTTCAACTCATCGAACAACAATTCACCAAGAGATAAATTGTCTTTTTTTTCACATTTTAAAATGTGAAAACTATTCTTAGTTAGAAATTCATACAAGAAAAGGTGGTGGGGGGCAGTTTTGTCCCTTAGGCCACAGTTGGCCACCCTTGCTATAGATCATCCCCATCCCCATCTCTCCCATGACGGGCCCAGCCAAATTTTTAACCTCGTTTATTTTTTTGTCACCCCTGTCCTAAGGGCAACTTATGTCCTGAAATACTCATTTCAACAGAACAAACAGAGCCAAATTTAGGGACAAGAAATGAAAATTCCCCAAAGATATTTTTTGGCAACACTGCTTTGCCTCAAAAAGGCCAGTTTTCACAATTCCCAGAGATTAAAAATAAAATTGTTAGAATGTGAATGTATTCAAAGTTTGACTAGTATTCAGGTCATCATTAGACATAGTGTTTTTAAATGTCAGAGTAAATGTCTTGGGTCCATTCCACCATCGATTGTGTACCAGTGGGATTGTTTAGTATTGGTCTGGTCACATTTAGTATTGGTAGGCATGTTCACTTATAGATCACATCAACTTTATCCCCATTATACAAATCAGGAAACTGAAGATGGGAGAGACTAGATTGCATGCTGTAGGTTACACAGTGCCTCAGTCAGCTCAGGCTACTATAACAAAACACCATAGACCGAGCCACATTCCTGGAGATTGGGAAGCCCAAGGTCAAAGCACTGGCAGGTCTGGTCCTTGCTAAGTGCTCTTTTCCCGGCTTGTAGGCAGCTGCCTTCTTGCTGTGTCCTACACGGCAGAGAGGAAGCTCTGGTTTTTCTTCCTCTTTTTCTCAGGGCAATAGTGCTATTATGGGGACTCTACCCACATGACCTCATCTACACCTGCTTATCTCCCCAAGATACATATCATCTCACTGGGAGTTCTTTCTTCAGCACATGAGTTTGGTGGAGGCACAAACATTCAATCCATAACACACAATAATTCAGATCTAAGATTCATACTCTGATTTTCTACATTTAAGACTCGTTTCCTAACACAATTTCCACAGAAACTTTTCCCCATTCTAGAATGATAGATTGTTCTCACCTGACTGCCACCCTGCCTAGAATAGAATGAGTTCACAAAACACCTCTCAGCATAAAATTTAATCCTCACCATATAAACTCTATTTTGAACATTTTTCCAAAGGCTCGTAGTTACTGGACATTTTCTAGTCATAAGTTTCTTGACAGTATGTAATGTCTTTCATAATTTTGCTGATAAATTTTCCTAAGAGACATTTTTATCAAAATTCTCCAAACACCCATTTACTTGAATAAAAAAAAATTGTTTGAAAGTAAACTGCAGTTGTTTAATAAAGCTATTCTCCTCATCCAAAACCAAAATGAAAATTTTACCAGCATAAGGTCAAGAGTTTTCTGTTCATTGTTTAAACTAACCTTTCCTTTCAGCACAACACTGAATGTCAAAAAATATAACAACACTGTCACTTCCAAACACGTAGTGGAAAATTTATATCCTGTTAGAAATAGAACTCCCAAGAATAAAACAGTTAATCTGCTTCCATGTTCTATTGGTGCTTAATCTTTAAAAAAATCAAATATTATTTCAACACCTGGACTGTTCTTAGGAACTATCTTGTTCTGCTTACCCAAGGTAGAACATTCTAGAGAAGTTATTTTGTGTTGTTTTTTTTTTTAATTGAAGGACAATTGCTTTACAATATTGTATTGGTTTCTACCATACATCAACATGTATCGGCCATAGGTATACATATGTCCCCTCCCTCTTGACCCTCCCTCCCATTTCCCTCCCACCCCATCCCACCCCTCTAGGTTGTCACAGAGCACTGGTTTGAGTTCCCTGAGTCATACTGCAAATTCTCACTGGCTGTCTGTATCATGTATGAGAGCGTATGTTTCCATGCCTCTCTGTCCCTTTGTCCCACCCTCCCCTTTCCCCACTGGGTCCACAAGTCTGTTTTCTATGTCTGTGTCTCCATTGCTGCCACACAAATATGTTCATTGGTACCATCTTTATAGATTCCATATATCTGCTTTAACATCCAATATTTATTTTTCTCTTTCTGACTTCACTTGGTATAATAGGTTCTAGGTTCATCCACCTCAATAGCACTGACTCAAATGTGTTCCTTTATATGGCTGAGCAATATTCCATGGTATATATGTTCTTCTTCATGGGCTTCCCTGGTGGCTCAGAGGTTAAAGTGTCTGCCTCCAATGCGGGAGACCCAGGTTTGATCCCTGGGTCGGGAAGATCCCCTGGAGAAGGAAATGGTAACCCACTCCAGTATTCTTGCCTGGAGAATCCCATGGACGGAGAAGCCTGGTAGGCTACAGTCCATGGGGTCGCAAAGAGTTGGACACGACTGAGTGGCTTCACTTCACTATAGCTTCTTTATCCATTCATCTGTTGATGGACATCTAGGTTGCTTCTATGTCCTAGCTATTGTAAATAGTGCTGCAATGAACACTGGGGTACATGTGTCTTTTTCAATTATGATTTTCTCAGGGTGTATGGGTGGGATTGTTGAGTCTTATGGTAGTTTTATTCATAGTTTTTTTAAGGAATCTCCATATGGTCTTCCATAGTGGCTGTATCAATTCATGTTCCCACCAACAGTACAAGAGGTTTCTGTTTTCTCCATACTCTTTCCAGGATTTATTGCTTGCAGATTTTTTGATGATGGCCATTCTGACCAGTGTGAGATGATGCTTCTTTATATTTTTGATTTGCATTTCTCTAATAATGAGCAAACAGTGGAAACAGTGGCAGACTTTATTTTGAGGGGCTCCAAAATCACTGCAGATGGTGACTGCAGCCATGAAATCAAAAGATGCTTACTCCTGGCAGGAAAGTTGTGACCAACCTAGAAAGCTTATTAAAAAGCAGGGATATTACTTTGCCAACAAAGGTCCATCTAGTCAAGGCTATGGTTTTTCCAGTAGTCATGTATGGATGTGAGAGTTGGACTATAAAGAAAGCTGAGCACTGAAGAATTGATGCTTTTGAACTATGGTGTTGGAGAAGACTTTTGAGAGTCCCTTGGACTTCAAGGAGATCCAAACAGTCCATCCTAAAGGAGATCAGTCTTGAGTGTTCATTGGAAGGACTGATGTTGAAGCTGAAATTCCAATACTTTGGCCACCTGATGCGAAGAGCTGATTCGTTTGAAAAGACCCTGATGCTGGGAAAGATTGAAGGCATGAGGAGAAGGGGACGACAGAGAATCAGATGGTTGGATGGCATCACTGACTCAATGGACATGAGTTTGGGTAAACTCTGGACTTGGTAATGGACAGGGAGGCCTGGCATGCTGCAGTCCACGGGGTTGCAAAGAGTTATACATGACTGGGTGACTGAACTGAACTGAACTGAATAATAAGCAATGTTGAGCATATTTTCATGTGTTTATTAGCCATCTGTATGTCTTCTTGGGAGAAATGTCAGTTTAGCTCTCTTTTCCCACTTTTTTATTGGGTTGTTTGTTTTTCTGGTGTAGAATTGCATGAGCTGCTTATATATTTTGGAGATTAATCCTTTGTCAGCTGTTTCATTTGCTATTATTTTCTCCTATTCTGAGGATTGTCTTTTCACCTTGTTTATAGTTTCCTTTGCTGTGCAAAAACTTTTAAATTTAATTAGCTCCCAATTGTTTATTTTTGTTTTTATTTCCATTACTCTACGAAGTGGATCATAGAGGATCTTGCTATGATTTGTATCAGAGTGTTCTGCCTACATTTTCCTGTAAGAGTTTCATAGATTATGGTCTTATATTTAGGTCTTTAATCCATTTTGAGTTTATCTTTGTGTATGGTATTAGAAAGTGTTCTAATTTCATTCTTTTACAGGTAGCTGTCCAGTTTTCCCAGTACCACTTATTGAAGAGACTGTCTTTTTCCCATTTTACATTCTTCCCTCCTTTGTCAAAGACAGGGTGCACACAGGTGCCTTGGTTTACCTCTGGGCTTTCTATCTTGTTCCATTGGTCTGCATTTCTGTTTTTGTGCCTGTACAATATTGTTTGTAGTATAGTCTAAAGTCAGGAAGGTTGATTCCTCCATCTCCATTCTTCTTCCTCCAGATTACTTTGGCTCGTTTTTGTTTTTCATATAGTATTTCTGATGTATAAAATGGTAGATATTATGAAAACTTTATGAGTATCTTCTCATGTATATAGAATCTTAAGAAAAATAAGAATTTAATGTTTAAGTTTTTCACTTTGTATCTTTTGTCTTCTACTACTTCTATGTATTTCTATTTCTATGTATCTTCTTCTATTTCTCCCTAATTTAAATTTATTCTCAAAGGAGACATATGCTTTCTAGAAGACAGTATCCTAAAAAACATTCTACTATGATTTCCAAATGCCATTATAAATCAAAAAGCTGTTTTGGATATAATAAGTTTCATATGGGTTTGAACTATGATGGTTAGAGTCTGACATTCAAGAACTGGGTCCCAGGGACATATAGGCCAATATTTTTATGTGTCACTTAAAATATTTTAAAAATATATTTCATAGGAAAAATAATTATGTGGCCAAATAAGTTTGGGAAATTCAGATCAAAACAAAGTAAAATATTATGAAACAGTTAAGCAGAGAGAGAAAGAAAGAAAGAAAGTCATAAACACTAGGCTTTTTAATGGAAATTCTCTATTCTCATGCTTCCAAGATGCCACATTATCCTGGTTTTTCCCTGACTCTCCACCCTGGTTCTCTGGTCTCTCCATTTTTCTATTAGTCTAAAGAAACAATGGGATACACAAACATGTACACACACACACAGGAATTTGCTCCCATAATTATGGAGGCTGAGAAGTCCAAGATCTGCAGCTAGTAAGCTGGAGACCCAAGAGAGCCAGTGGGGGTAGTTCCAGTGTGAGTCCAGGGTCTGAGAACCAGGAAACGCAGTGGTGTAAGTTCCAGTGCCAATCCGAGTCAGAAGGCAGGAGACAGATGTCTTAGCTCAAAGGCAGACAAGTATGGAGAAAATTCTTCTTTGCTTAACCTTTTATTCTACTCAGGCCTTCACTGGCTTGGATGATATCCACCCACGCTAGAGAGGGCCTTCTGCTTTACTCGGTGCACTAATTCAAAAGTTAATCTCATCCAGAAACATCCTCACAGAACACACCCAGAACTAATGATTAGCCAAATATCTGGGGACTCATGGGTCATTCAAGTTGACACATAAAATTAACCATAACAGTCCCCAGTTGGCTTCCTTGCCTTTTCTTAAATTATGAGTATTTCCCAGTACTCACCCACTGGCACTTGCAGAGTTTTAAAATTCCTCTCCCTCAAAGAGTTTGTTCATTCTTAGGACTTATATGATATTTATGATAACAACCTAATTGAATTATTTAATGCTATATTTTCAGTAAGAAAGGAAAGGTTGTGTGGAATTGGAAAGGGCACTTAAATTTATTGTGGACTTCCTCTGTGCCAAGCATTTCATGTCAATTCTTAGCAGACTCCTGTTATGTGTCCATTGTTATCCTATTTTAAAGATGGAGGCTAAAAAAATAAAAATAAAAAATAAAGATGGAGGGACCTAACTCCACATTACTTTCCAGTTCTATCTGGATTAGGCTTGACAAATAAGATACAGGATGCCCAATTAAATTTGAGTTTTACATAAATAGCTAATAGACTTATAGTACAAGTATGTGCCACATATTGCATAGGACAAAGTTATACTAAAAAGGAAAAGCAAACTTTACTTGAATCTTAAATTTAGTTGGGCATTCTATATTTTCACTTGCTAACTCTGGCAACCCTCAACCGGACTGGGGTCTCCCATGGCTTGTGCTTATCCTTTAGCTCTGTATACAGACCCTCAGTGTCAGCCTGGCCATCTGTCCCCGATCACTTGCCTGTCACCATGGTCATCACATGTTGACAGCTCCCATACCCTGATCCATGTGCTGTACATACCTATAGGACTCTCGTCAGGAAGGAATTCTTCCATGCTCAATACTCGGCCTAGTTGTGGCTGTTTGGGCAAATCCTCTGAAGACTATTCTCTACCACAAGCAACTATGGGACAGTCTTCCGCTCACTCCACCTAGAACTAGCACCACCCTGGCAGTCAGGCTTCTGGTATAGAATTCACCTCCAGGAGAAAATGTAGATAGAGAACTGATTTTAAAAGACAAAGCCAGAACACTTACCTGGCAGGGGACATAACGATGATCACACACACGCACAAACACACACAAAAAAAGGCAGAGGCATGTCACAGCTCAGGGCAGCATATGTGCCCCAGAAAGGGAGAGTAGACAGGATTTGTGTTCAACATTTTTTCACCATGGATAAGACTGTAAGTATCATGTTTATCAAAGCAGCGAATTCCACAGGCTGTACGACATAGCTAACTCACTGAATATTGGAACTAGTATCAAAATAAACAAGATGAAATTGAACAGAAATAACAGGAACCACTGTGTTGAGGTTGAGAATAGCAGTGACATAAAGTAAAACTGCTGGCCAGCAGTCCAGATAAAGAAGACCTCAGCATTTCTATTCAACACAAGTTCAAGGATAGGCATTATGATGTAGTAGGGGGAAATACAAGACTTAGATTCAGACATACCCTATCTCAATTCCTGGTTTCACCACTTAGGGAAAGAATGGGAGCTTATGGCAAGCATCTGTGCTACATTCCCATGAAGACAAGGTGACAGGCCCCCGAGTGGGAGCCCTCTGAAGGCCACAGCAACTGACCGCTGAATAGCCTGCCGTGAGCACGATGGTAAAAGCCCCGGTGCCCAGGCTTGTTTCAGAGACTGTGGAGCCTCCTACCTTCAAAGGGAGTCAACTTAGGAAGCACAGGTGTGGTGGCCAGTGTGGGCGCAAGTGCTCTAAGATTTGCACAACCAAGGAGCAGGACCCAGGGGGAATTAGAATTACAATTCATGATTGAGACTGACTTTACTGGCTGCCAAATGGTGGCATATAGCAAACTGACCTAAGGCCCTCAGGGAACACGTATGAAGGGTAACTAACCAAGACTAAGGGAGAGAACAGAAGCCTTTCTGGAAATGTAGCCTTTCTGGAAAAGATGACATCAGAGCTGTGCATAACAGGAGTGAGCCAGTCAAAGAAAAGAAGGGGGCCCTATACAGAGAAGGCACGGTGGCTGCAGAGAGTGTCCTGTACTTGGGTAATAGACTAAGTAATGCGGTATGGCTAGAGCCGAAGATTCCTGCAGAGAAACGGTGGAGGATGAAGCTGAAAGATGGTGACGGGCTAGATCAGGAAGGGCTTTGTGGGCAATGTTAGAGCCAGTGGGAAGTCAAGGAGAGATTTTTAAGCAGGAAAGTGACGTGAATAAATGTGACTTTAGAAAGACAGCTCTGGTGGACAAATGAAAAATGAGAAAAAAAAAAAAAAAGAATAGATGCTGGAAGACCCAACTAAAATGCTTTGATATGAATAATGTCACTGAAAGTAATGAGTGCCAAAGAGAATGGAGAGGAGAAAGTGTGAGAGATTACATGTTAAAATGGAAAGGTAGGGACTTCGCTGGTGGTCCAGTGGTTAAGAATTCACCTGCCAATGCAGGAGACATGGGTTCGATCCCTGGTCCAGGAAGATCCCACATGCCCTGGGGCAACTAAGCCTTTGTGCCACAGCTACTGGAGCCCAAGCACTCTAGAGCCCACGTTCTACAAAAAGAGAAGCCACACATCACAACTAGAGTAGCCCTCACTCACTGCAACTAGAGAAAGCCCTTACGCCACAGTGAAGACACAGCACAGCCAAAAATAAATAAACATAAATTAAAAAAAAGAAAATGCATTAATAAAAGAAAAGGAGGATGGCATATGTAGTGGGGAATAAAGGAGGGAAGTTATCATAATTCACAGATTCTAGCTAGATTACTGGAGTCAGTGATGCTGCTGTTCATTTAGAAACAGGATACAGGAGAAATAGAGGGTTGGGGGAGGAAAATAATGAGTTCTACTTTGGAAATGATGAACTGGCTTGTACCTTTGGAACACCCAAGTAGAGACCACTTTAAAAGCAGTTTTTGAGTGTCTCTGTAGGTAGGTGGGAGGTAAAATCAAGATATTTGACAACTCTTACAAGAAGAAAAATATATTAGCTCAAGAAAGGAGGGTTGAGAAGTGTTTTATAGAATAGGAATGAGTTGCATACATTTATAGACACAAGGAAATAAATTAATAGAAAGAAAGAAACTAAAGGGGCCAGGGAAGGAGCAGGGGTAGCAGTTCTGTCCTATTTAATTTTACCTTCTAGCGCAGTAAAAGGAGAGCTGTCTTCTGAATATAACACACAGCTTCTTGAGTTAACTGGTAAATTACCTAGTGCGGATCATAAGCCATCTAAAACAGATGGTAAACTGCTAAAATGAATTAGGTTCCACCACCCATTTCAATGGAACATTGTATAGTATGGAAAGAAAAACACTTGGCAAGGCAGAAGCATGAGTCAGGAGTAAGTGGTGAGTGGTGTGAGTCATGCATGCATTTAAGATCAGTAAAACCCTGGCTCTGCTCCTGACTTCCTTGCTTCTGAGCTTCTCATCCCTCTAGATGCCCAGGCTCAATGATATCCTATCAGCCTCCTCACTCACTTTTTCACTCTGCGTACTATCTGTTTCAGAATTCTGTGAGTGCTTTGGTTCTCACATGGGCCCTTTCCTTTTCATTCCCACTAAATGACTTTTTAAGTCTGCCATCTGGTCCCTGCCTACAGGTTTAAGCCCAACGCCTGAGTGGACACTCAAGGCCTCAAGAATATGGCTCTGTCTCATTTTTCCAACTTTATATCTTGCTACTCCCAACACATTGTTTTCCGTTCCAGTCAAACTGATCTTATTCACCCATACCTGAACTGTTTCTACCATTTTCCTGTCATTATTTTTCTTTTAATTCTTTCACCAAAAGCCCTGTTTTTGTTCTGTTAGAAGAGTGTTTCCTGACAGTACTGTCTACAGCAGCACACCCTAGTCACTTTTCCTTTTTCAATTGAGATATGTTGTTCAGTCACTTAATCGTGTTTGATTCTATGTGGCCTCAAGGACTGCAGCAACCCAGGCTTCCCTGTCCTTCACTCTCCTGGAGTTTACTCAAATTCATGTCCCTAGAGTCAGTGATGCCAACCAATCATCTCACCCTCTGTTGCCCTCTTCTCCTCCTGCCCTCAATCTTTCCCAGCATCAGGGTCTTTTTTAATGAATTGGCTCTTCACATCAGGTGGCCAAAGTATTGGAGCTTCACTTTCAGCATGAGTCCTTCCAATGAATATTCAGTGTTGATTTCCTTTAGGATTGACTGGTTTGATCTCCCTGTGGTCCAAGGGACACATGGGAGTCTTCTCAGCACCACAGTTTGAAAGCATCTGTTCTTCAGCGCTCAGCCATCTTTATGGTCCATCTTTATATGACTACTGGAAAAACATAGCTTTAATTGTATGGACTTTTGTTGGCAAAGTGATGTCTCTGTTTTTAATATGCTGTCTGTGTTTATCATAGCTTTCCTTCCAAGGAGTAAGCATTTAATTTCATTTAATTTCATGAAATTATTTTATTAATTAATTTTAATTTGTTCATAAATTCATTTTAATTTCATTTAATTTCATGGCTTCAGTCACCATTCACAGTGATTTTGGAGCCCAAAAAAATAAAATTAACCACTGTTTCCATTTTTTCCCCCATCTGTTTACCATGAAGTGATAGGACTGGATGCCATGATCTTAGTTTTCTGAATGTTGAGTTTTAAGCCAGCTTTTATCACTCTGCTTTTTCACCTTTATCAAGAGGCTCTTTAGTTTCTCTTAGCTTTCTGCCATTAGGGTGGTGTCCTCTGAATATCTGAGATTGTTGATATTTCTCCAAGCAAACTTGATTCAGCTTGTGATTTATCTAGCCCAGCATTTCTCATGATGTACTCTACATATAAGTTATATAAGCAAGGTGACAATATATGGCCTTAAGGTACTCCTTTCACAATTTTGAGCCAGTCCATTATTCCATGTCTGGTTCTGTTGCTTCTTGACCTGCATACAGATTTCTCAGGAGGCAGGTAAGGTGGTCTGGTATTCCCATCTCTTTAAAAATTTTCCAGTTTTTTGTGATCCACACGGTCAAAGGTTTTAGTGTAGTCAGTGAAGCAGAAGTAGATGTTTTTCTCTGGCATTCTCTTGCTTTTTCTATGATCCAATGGATGTTGGTAATTTGATCTCTGGTTCCTCTGCTTTTCCTAAATCCAGCTTGTACATCTAGAAGTTCTCCATTCACATACGATTGAAGCCTAGCTTGAGGGATTTTGAGCATTACTTTGCTAGTGTGTAAAATTAGCACCGTTGTACAGCAGTTTGAACATTCTTTGGGATTGCCTTTCTTTGGAATTGGGATGAAAACTGACCTTTTCCAGTGCTGTGGCTATTGCTGAGTTTTCTAAATTTGCTGGTGTGTTGAATGCAGCACTTTAACAGCATCATCTTTTAGGATGTGAACTAGCTCAGCTAAAATTCATCACCTCTACTAGCTCTGTCCCTAGTAATGCTTCCTAAGGCCCACTTTACTTCACACTCCAGGATGTCTGGTTCTAGGTGAGTGATCACACCGTCGTGGTTATCCTGATCATTAAGACCCTTTTTTGTACAGTTCTGTGTATTCTTGCCACCTCTTCTTAATCTCTTCTGCTTCTGTTAGATCCTTACCTTTTCTGTCCTTTACCAAGCCCATCTTTGCATGAAATGTTCCCTTGGTATCTCTAATTTTCTTGAACTGATCTCTAGTCTTTCCCATTGTATTGTTTTCTTCTGTTGCTTTGAATTGTGCACTGAGGAAGGCTTTCTTGTCTCCCTTGCTATTCTTTGGAACTCTGCATTCAGATGGGTATATCTTTCCTTTTCTCATTTGCCTTCCACTTTTCTTCTTCTCTCAGCTATTTGTAAGGTCTCCTCAGACAACCATTTTGCCTTTTTGCATTTTTTTTTCTTGAGGATGGCTTTGGTTACCACCTCCTATACAATGTCACAATCCTCCTTCCATAGTTCTTCAGGCACTCTGTCTATCAGATCTAATACTTGAATCTATTTGTCACTTCCCCTGTATAATCATAAGGAATTTGATTTATGTCATACCTGAATGGCCTAGTGCTTTTCCCTACTTTCTTCCATTCACATCTGAATTTTGCAGTGAGGAGCTGATGATCTGAGCCACAGTCATCTCCTGGTCTTGTTTTTGCTGACTGTATAGTGCTTCTCCATCTTCGGCTGCAAAGAATATATTCAATCTGATTTTGGTATTGACCACCTGGTGATGTCCATGTGGAGTCATCTCTTGTGTTGTTGGAAGAGCGTGTTTGCTATGACCAGTGCATTCTCTTGGCAAAACTCTGTTAGCCTTTGCCCTGTTTCATTTTGTACTCCAAGGTGAAACTTGCCTGTTATACCAGGTATCTCTTGACTTCCTACTTTTGCATTCTAGTCCCCTATGATGAAAAGGACATGTTTCTTTGGTGTTAGTTCTAGAAGGTCTTGTAGATATTCATAGAATGATTCAACTTCAGCTTCTTGTCTTTAGTGACTATAACTGACATTAATATGTTAGTTTTAAGTATACAACATAGTGATTTAATCTTTGTATATATCACAAAATGATCACAGTAAGTCTAGTTAACATATATCACCACACAGCTACAATTTTTTTCCATGTGATGAGAATTTTTAAGATCTACTCTTAGCAATTTTCAAATATACAATACAGTATTATTAACTATAGTCACAGTACTGTACATTACAGGACTTATTTTAGAACTGAAAGTTTATACATTTTGACCACCTTTACTCATTTTGCCTACCTCCACCAGTCTGTTTTCTGTATCTATGAGTTCATTTTTCCTCTTGTCTGGTTTTTTTTTTTTTTAGATTTTACATATAAGTAAGATCATGCATTAAAACTGGAGAAGGCAATGGCATCACACTCCAGTACTCTTGCCTGGAAAATCCCATGGATGGAGGAGCCTGGTGGGCTGCAGTCCATGGGGTCGCTAAGAGTCAGACACGACTAAGCGACTTCACTTTCACTTTTCACTTTCATACATTGGAGAAGGAAATGGCAGCCCACTCCAGTGTTCTTGCCTGGAGAATCCCAGGGACGGGGGAGCTTGGCAGGCTGCTGTCTATGGGGTCACACAGAGTCGGACACGACTGAAGCGACTTAGCAGCAGCAGCAGCAAGATCATACAGTATTTGTTTTTCTCTTTGTGACTTGTTTCACTTAACATAATGCCTCCAAGTTCCAACCATATTGTCAAAAATGCAAAGATTTCCTTCTTTTATGACAGAATAATATTCTAATATATATTATATATAATAATTTCACATTTTTATCCATTCCTCTGCTGATGGATACTCAGGTTGTTTCCATGTCTTGGCTGATTGTAAATAATGCAGCAGTGAACACAGGGTATCTTTTTGAGTTAGTGTCTTTGTTTTCTTCAGATAAATATCCAGAAGTGGAACTGCTGAATCATATGGTATTTCTATTTTTAATTTTTTTTAGGAATTTCCATAATGTTTTCCATAGTGGCCGCACCAATTTACATCCCCACCTTTGCTTTTGGCATCCTTTTAGTAAAGGTGTTCTTCTTTTACCCTGATATATTTTCTTCATAGCATTTAATTCTGTGTAACATATCCTTTGTGTTTCCTTTTTTTACTATCTGATTCTTCACACTTCTCACACTTGCCCTCTGAGAGCAAGATATTTGTCTAATCCATCACTATGCCCCCAATACCTAAAATGGAGCCTGTGTACTCCAGTATTATAGGCATCCAACATAGTTATTAAATAAACAAAATGACATCCTTGAGTACCTGCTTGTGCCAGTCTCCTAGATGCTGAGGATAAAGAAATGTAAAAAATTAGTAGACAGAAACTTCAATTAAATAGAGTTGGGAGACCATAAAGAGGATCTCTCACATCTGTAGGGATAACAGAGCAAGGACTCCTCTTCCTCCCATGGCAGAGACTCAGCCAGTGAGAAGCCATGGGCTCTTTGTTTACTTAGCCCTCACAACTTCCTTCTCCTTCCCTATAAAAGTGCTCATCTTCCTCTGCCATGGGGGAACTTGCGCATGACTCACAATGGTTACAGACCTCTGATTGCAATTCTCTGCTGATTCTGAATAAACAAACCTTTGCCAGAGAACTGTCTGACAGTGCATTTGTTTTAGGTCAACAGAAGTAATCAAAACAGATGTAATCCCAGTACCCCAAAGCAGGTAATTTAGTGGGAGAGATAGATAAAAAATAAGAACACTGTTAAAAATTAATATTAATACTAATTACGGGGAGAAGTGCTATGAAGGAAAAGAACAGGGACTGATTTTAGATTAAGTAATCAGTTGTAAATTTCTTGACTTAGCATTACTGATTGGGGCTAAAGCAGTAAAAGTCAGGTCTGTGGACAGAGCAATCTTGTATCAAAACTAAACTGATCCTAAAACAATTTTTAGATGTTTGGATTCATTTGCTTTTTTATCCACACCACAAATTGAGCCAACATACACATAGTTCTTTGATGGAGCAGTGTAGTTTTGGAAGCTTCCCTTATGTGAAGTTCACACAATACTTTCCTAAGAAACCTGGAACCACTCTGCTTTGGTGAATTGAGGTCAGACTGACCCCTGAAGTTATCAAAATATAGACTCAAAAGTCATTGAGAATACTCTTTTGTTTTAGAATCCCAAGTAATTTAATCTAACAGGCTTGAATCATCTGGTTTCCCTCCTGCAACATGGTACAAGTTTTAACAGTTATCCAGTGTTTTTTTTTATCCCCCAAGTGAGATGAGTCATCAAACTATAATATCTGAAGGTGATTTTGTAAATTTTTGCAAGTCCACATGCTATTATCTTTTACAAACAGAAAGTTATAAGTGTTTAAAATGAAAGACAGCCCTAAGATATTACTTACATTATTAAGCTAATCAAGCGCTCTTTCATTTTAAGACAACTGCATTACTTAACTAGGTTATTTAGACTTTCCAAATTCATCAACATAAGAGGTTTTTTTCTGTATTGCTTGCCAAACTACACAAATACAAAAAACCTTGCATTTTCATGGAAAATAATCTTTGCCAACCCTCTCAACAAGCTCTGAGTTTGACTGATAGTGTATGAGCTCTACCATCTGCTAACAAAGCAGCCTTTCATAATGGATAAATGATACTAAGGAAAATGATAGTGAAACAGAACCTGACTTGTTTTCATAAGTTGATGCAACTGAACATAAAAAGCAAGCCTATACTTTTCCAAGTGAAGTTCAAATTGCATCCCAATAATTGAAACTGGGTGTTGTTTGAAATTATTCCTTCAAAACATTAGGCAGTCTAAATAGATAAATCTCTCTTAAAAACTAACACTTCCAAAAACTTTAAATAAGGTTTAGATCCAACTCATATTACATTGTTTAAGTCCCCGAGAATTAATTGACCAGAGAAGTCACCAAATTAAATGTCATTTTAAAACTAAGATTAAAAAAATTAACTCTGAAAATCTATTGTATTAATAGGCTTAATATACCCAACTCTTCAAGACATGAGTGTTAGAATCATTAATTTACAATTTTACACTATAAGTTTACTCTTTTATTACTTGTACATTTTAATGGATATCCTTGACAACTTATTAGACAGGGGAAAATTTGAGAATGTCTCCAAAAATAACACTGTGCTTTAGTGTCATGTCAAGATTCAGTAAATTTTAAAAGTTACTCTTTACTTTTTAAAGGTAGTACAACTAAGATATATAATGGCTCTTAATCATTGTTTTTTGTTTCATGTTTATTTCACTCATATGTATATATATTGTGGGGCTTCCCAGGTGGCACTAGTGGTAAAGAACCCGCCTGCCTGCGCAGGAGACATAAGAGATGCAGGTTCCATCCCTGGGTTGGAAAGACCCCCTGGAGGAGGGCATGGCAACCCACTCCAGTATTCTTGCCTGAAGAATCCCATGGACAGAGGAGCCTAGCAGGCTACAGTCCATAGGGTTGCAGAGTTGGACACAACTAAAGCGACTTGGCATGCATACATATTATAAATTATTATTTTACATATATATGAATAGCACATTCATATATGTGTGTGTGTGTGTGTGTGTAAATATATATATATATACATTCTTTTTACTTAGAATTCTTTAAGAGGAAAAACCAGAGAGATATAGAGGCTATAATTTTAGCCAAGTAGTCAGGAAAAACAAGTGCTGGTCTTAGTTTACAGCTGTCTGGCTTTGGGAATGTCATTTAATTTCTTAGATCCTCAGCTGTCCCTCCTGAAAAAGGTAAAATCTCAGTATAGAAATCTGTCCTTTTCTAGATCATGCTACGGTTTGACTATTCTGGCAGACTCTATAAATCTATCCCCAAAGGACTCAATATCATTCCAGACAGAGGCGGGGTGGACGTTGGAATAGAAGGAGGGACAGGAAGCCTGATCATCACCCATGACATGATGTCACAAAGCAATACTCAAAATGCGGAAACTGGCGATGACTTTCATTGTCCGCAGCAACATCCCCAGTAATTTTACTTGTTTCCCATATCCTGATAGAAGTGAATCCAAATGTCAACTAATTCAACATAAATGCTTCTCTGTAAGTTTACTTTTGTTGGGGTGATGAGCAAGGGCCAAGAGGGTTGAAACTACCAACGGGCATATCACTAGTGAGTAGCTGGACTTTTAATCACTGTATTATCAAACTGAAAGACTTCTTATGAGAAAACATGCAAGCTCATATCTCCAATGTAACTGCTGAAATTTCCATGTACAAGTTTCTGTTAAGGCCTGGATCACATTTAAAAATGGTTTATTGGCTCCTGGGTTCTGTGGTTCTTTATTAATTGGCATTTTTAGTTTCTCTGAACTGGAAGGAAAGCTATAACAAAGAGACATCACTTTGCCAACAAAGGTCCACATAATCAAAGCTATGGTTTCTCCAGTAGTCATGTACGGATATGAGAGTTGAACCATAAAGAAGGCTGAGCGCCAAAGAATTGATGCTTTTGAACTGTGGTGCTGGAGAAGACTCTTGAGAGTCCCTTGGGCTTCAAAGAGGTCAAACCAGTCATTCCTAAAGGAAATCCATCCTGAGTATTCTTTGGAATGACTGATGCTGAAGCTGAAGCTCCATTACTTTGGCCACCTAATACAAAGAGCTGACTCACTGGAAAAAATCCTGATGCTGGGCAAGATTGAAAGCAATAGGAAAAAAGGATGGCAGAGGAAGAGACGGTTAGACAGCATTATCGTCTCAATGGATATGAATCTGAGCAAACTATTAGAGATAGTGAAGGAGAGAGAAGACTGAAGGGCTGCAGTCCATGAGGTCACGAAGAGTCAGACATGGATTCATGACTGAACAACAGGACTGGAAGGTGGAAGTGGCTCCTTTGCAGCCTCTATATCTTCTTGTTTCTTATTTGTTGTAATTGTTGTTCTGCTTTTCACTAAAACCAACACATATTTTTCTGACAAAGAGGAATGCCCTTTTAAATACTGACTGATGAATGGCGGTTTAGGTCCACCTTCAATGAGACTGACTACTTGTTATCTCACCCAAGCCCCCACTCACAGTTTCACGGCAGTCTTGCAGTTAGATGTGGCTTAGTGGCAAAGTTCTAATCTAAGGTACATCACTGCAAGTCTTGGCTGTGAAGTCTTAGGGAAACTTTGGCTTTTCTAATAATCGAAGATAGACAACCTATTGCCTTCCACCACTGTGATTTTCCCCCTTCTTCCTGGTAAGATTTTCCCCCTTCCGCCTGGGCTGGTAAGTGAATATGAAGTTGAAAGAGGAGAAGCCATATTGCAACCATGAGACAACAACCAAGAGGATACTAAGGGTTGTGAAGTGAAAAAATAGAATTCCATTTTTATTGGCATTGTGGAGAAGCATCCCTAAATGGCCTTCTTCTATTATAGGGAAAAAAACAAGTCCTTGTTCTTTAAGCCCCACCAACAGTCATGTTTTCCTGTATTGGTAGGTGAAGACAGTATGACCTGATACCCTAGAGAATTACTAGACCCAGACTGTTGTGCCTAAAATAGCTACTTTGAAGCACAGTTAACTGTTTGCATCCAGTCAGCTTCTGAAACTAAGGACTTAGATGTTCTTATACTGTCTATGAGTCACCTATATGAAAGCTCAGTCGTGTCTGACTCTTTGCGACCCCATAGACTGTAATCTAGCACCCTCCTCTGTCTATGGGATTTCCAGGCAAGGGTACTGGAGTGGGTAGCCATTTCCTTCTCCAGAGGATCTTCCCGACCTAGGGATTGAACCCAGGTCTCCCGCATTGTAGGCAGATGCTCTAACCTCTGAGCCACCAGGGAAGTCTAGTCACCTATATGGAGGCCCATAAAAAGAAAGGTACTGTGTTCTTGAAGGCCCCACTGTTGGTGGGGCCTAAAGATAGTGCAGAACCTTGTCCTTTTTCTCTTCTGTTTCCATCAGCACTAGATTTTTTTTAATTATTGAAAACTTACTTTTTATGTCTAACCATCAATAATTGTTGACTGTCACAAGCACAAGAAATAGCCTGAGGAAAACTGTGATCCTTTTATTCCAGATCTGTACTACCTTTTCAACCTTAAATAGGAGCAGCATAGTCTAATTCCTTAAATGACATATTCATTCACTTGATTAAATATTTTAAAATATTCTGTATGCTTATAAATCAGAGAATATAATATGAATAAGACATACTCCTAGACATCCAGGAATAATTTCATACGTGTGTACCATTGAGTGCCTTGACTAACAGGCAACAAAACTATGTTGAGAAACTATCTTGTGTTTGAAGTTAATTATGCCACTTTCTGTCAACCACTCCTCATGGAATCAAAACTGACATTAATAATGGTCTGAAAATAGCTTGCATCACTACCTATGGCAGAATTTAAAGAAAGGTATCTGATATAAATATTCTATATTATATACACAAAATGCCATTAGAACAGAAAAGGAAGCAAAGATGGGTACGGATGGTACATTTGAAAAGAGGGTACAAAGATTAGGAAAACAGAATTGAGGAAAGGGGTCAGGAAGTAAGCTAAAGGAGTTCCTACCTAGTGGCACAGAGTTATTCAGTGAAGAAGGATGGAAAGTGAAGGTGAAGGACAGTGAGGTAGGGCATTTAGCATGAAAACCTGAACAGTGGTAACAGTCTGTTCAGGGTGCCGTAACAAAATACAATAAATTAGGTGGCGTAAACAACAAAAGTGTATTTCTCATAGTTCTGGAGGGTGGGAAGTCCAAGATCAAGTGTCTGTCCAATTTGGCTCCTGGTGGGAGCTCTCTCTTCTCTGCCTTCTTGCTGTGTACTCACATGGCAGACAGAGAGCTCTGGTGTCTCTGCCCTTTTTTATACAGGCTACTACCCTCTTGGGTTAGGATCCCAACTATATGACCTCATTTAAGCCTAATCATCTCTTCACAGGCCCTGTCTCCAAATACAGTCACATTGGAAGTGAGGGCTTCATCATAGGAATAGGGAGAAGGGGACACACAAACATTTAGTCCATAAATAAGAGCTTAAAAAGTTTCTGTAAGAAATGGAAGGAAGAGACCCATGGAAGGATACATGGGCACTGTTTGGAGCAACTGAAGTTAAATACCACCCAGGTTCAGAAAGCCATGATAGCCCAGGCTTTCTGCATGGAAGCATTTATTGGTGGCTTGTGAGATCGAGGAAATAGATGATGGGGTTCACAGATGTTGAGGTTGCTGGAATTTATTGGCAAAGTGCTGGAAAAGTGGAAGTTACCGAGAAAAGAGGGCTCTAAAAGTCTGCATAGGGATCCTTGCCTCTTTGACTGCATTTTAAACAGTGTGTCTGTGCAGGGGACAGGCCTTGAAGCTGAATAAGAAAACCACTCCTGGGGACAAAGCATCTACCAGGAATCTGTAAACAGTGCAACTCTAGTTCATATGGACTGGGAAATTTACAAATTGAGACAAATCAGAGTAGAGACACGTCACAGAACACTTAGGGCATTCAGTAAAGATCCAGGAAGATCACTTGATAAGCGTAAGGATAGACTAGCATAAAAATATGTCATTCTAGCCTTTCCTTAACAAAGCTTAAGTATACGCTGAGAAAAGATGAAGCCTGTCTTCAAGTAAATTAGCTGCAAAACCCAAGTTAATGCTTCTTAAAGAAAACAGGCACTCAACAATGTAACTTACTAAACATCCAGCATATAATAATTAAAAAATTACAATATCTGTAAAGAAGAAGGAAAATCTGACAGAACGCATAACCAAGAGAAAAATTTAGAATATGAACACATAGAGAAATTACAGTGATAATAGAACTGGTAACCAAATTCTTTAAAACAGCTATTCTGAAAATGCTCAAGGATTTCAAAGAAAAATGAAAGAGAAAGTGGAAAAATGTTTTAATAAACCAAATAACTTCTAGAGATGAATGTAACATCTATAGTGAAAAAAATCACTAGACTGGCTTAATAGCAGATTAGACACTGCTTTTTTTTTTACCCTAAACAAGCACTGTTTAATTATTTTGAAGTTAGGCAGTCAACAATAAAAACAAAATTAAAAATCCCTGCTATAAAACTAGCCAAATGTCACTGCTGCTACTGCTGCTAAATCACTTCAGTCGTGTCCAACTCTGTGTGACCCCATAGATGGCAGCCCATCAGGCTTCTCTGTCCCTGGGATTCTCCAGGCAAGAATACTGGAGTGGGTTGCCATTTCCTTCTCCAACGCATGCATGCCATCTATGGAGTCGCAGAGTAGGATGAGACTGAAGCAACTTAGTCAAATATCACTAATGATCAACAATTTCCTTGTTCTACATTCTGAGGAAGTTATTGTTTATTGCGGCCATCCTCTCTTGTCTCTTTCTGAAAAGTTTCTAAACTCAAGATTGACTGGATGTATTTTCCCCCTTTTAAGGTAGCTGAAGAAAAAGGAGGTTAACAAAAGTTAGTAAGAATTTTAAAACATTCTAAGTTCATCCTACTTCCAAAATTCAGCAGTATGTTGCAGGCCATCTATTATACGAATCATCGGTGCCTGTTTTTGGCTAATTTAATGAGTAATTAAACAGAAGTTAATGACTTTTTAAAAAACAGTTGCATATTTACTGTGCTAAACTTGAAGACATTACAATAAATGCTATTCAAAATGAAGCTCAGGAAGGGAAAAAACGTCTTAAAAAAGGAAAAGGAACACAATGAAATGTGGGGAAATATTAAGTTGTTTAATGTATGTGTAATTGTAGTCCAGAAAGATAAAGAAGAATGAAAAATATTTGAAGAAATAATGGCTGAAAACTTTCCAAATTTTCTGAAAAATACAAATATTTATATCTATGAGTTCAGTGAATTCCAAGAAGGACAAACACAAAGAAAACCACAAGACATATCAAAATCAACTTGCTGGATATTCAGTCATAAAAAGAAAAGTCTTCAAAGCAACGAGAAAGGAAAAAGACACATGCATATAAAGAAAAATATTCCACTGACTTCTCATTTAAAACAATGATACAGAAGATAATGGAATGACATCTTTTAAATGGAATGAATGAAATTTTTAAAGGTTGAGAAAATACAAGCTGAGAAAATTAAGCACCAACAGAAATGTGTTTCAAGAAATGTTAAAGGAGGTTCTTCATGCTGAAGAAAAATGGTTCCAGATGAAAACTCATATCTAAACTAGAAGAACACCACAATCAACCAATCTGTGGAAAAATAGAAAATACTTTTTTCTGTATCTTTAATTTCCTTAAAAGATCCCTTCCACTACCCTTTCACTTTCTTCTTTCAACGCAGTTCAGTCCTTAAACCATTAGATTGGTCCAAGTGAAGGAAGCATCTGTGCCAAGGTGAGGGGCCCAGGGGGCTTCTGTTGGCCCAAAGCAAGGCATCAGAACTTGGGGAGTATCCACTCAGTGGAGCAGCCTTCCTTGCACAGGGTTTTGGAGACCAAGACAGGTAAAGAGGGTGTCCCCAAGGAGGAATGGCCCACAGTAGAATATCAGAGCCTCAGTGGAAAAAGGAAGACAAATGAGGAAGCACGGCTCACTGTGGGATGCTGGACCCCAAGAAGAGGACATCTGCTCAGCACAGACTGAGACAAGCAGAATGAGAAGGGCACTAGTCCCTGTGGAAGAACAGTGTAGCATACTGGAGTCTGCAAGGAACGAGGAGGAAGTCCTTAAGGAGGGACAGCCATTGTGGGATATAAGAACCTGAACAAGACAAGGAGGGTGAGCAAAGGAAGTAAAACTCTGTGTAAGATCCCTGGAGCAAGGGGCACGTGGAGAGCAGCTATGTTCGGGAAGAAGGATGACATGTGGTGACAGGGCCTATTTAGTATAAGGCATGCATTTCCAAAGAGGGGCAGCCATGCAGAGAGATTCAGAACCTGAGTAGGGCAAGGGGGGCATCTACATAGGAAGGTGTTCAGCGCAGGGTGTGTTAGCCCAAACAAAATCAGGAAGGCAGCTGCATAGCGGAAAGGGCAACTGGCATAGAATGTCATAGTCCAAGCATGTGAGGAGGGCCTCTGAGTGGCAAGGGGTGTCAGAGCCTGAGCAGGATGAAGAAGGTATCCACACAGAAGGGACAGTGGCAGCCACATGTGTGACTGCTTACACGCAGGGGAGTGATCAGATAAGTAAATACATGAAGAATAATGAGAGTTGGGATTCTCACTGTTGGAGAAGGACATTGCAGATATAGAAAAGGAGAAGACTAGAATGAGTCCTGTGGTGATAAACTGAACTGGAAGTATTGACATGCTTCCAGTGTAGGTTTTAAGTACATAGAGATATGTCCATACGGAGTAAATGCGTATATGTGTGTACCTACTTACACAATCTCTAATTCTAACAAGAGTGCATGGGAGAAGCAACACTCCAATGGCAATGGACACAGGTAGTGTTCAAATCTTGGTTTCTATGTACAATTCTCCATTCAAAAGGATTCAAAGAGTGCTAGATAAATGACTAGGATGGAGCAAGGAAAATACAAGTGCAGACTGGAACATCATGTTGTGCTATAAAGTAGAGAGGTGCTCAGAGGATGATAGTTACATGTCAGTGGGACACAGAAGGCAAATTGTTGTCATTGTTCAGTCACTAAGTCGTGTCCGAGTCTTTGCAGCACCATGGACTGCAGCACACAAAGCTGCTCTGTCCTTCACTATCTCCTTGAGTTTGCTCAAGCTCATGTCCATGATGAGTCGGTGACGCCATCCTAACCACTTCATTCTCTGTCATCCCCTTCTCCTCCTGCCTTCAGTCTTTCTAAGCATCAGGGTTTTTTCCAATGAATCAGCTCTTTGCGTTACATGGTCAGAGAATTGGAGCTTCACCTTCAGCATCAGTCCTTCCAGTGAATTTTCAGGGTTGATTTCCTTTAGGATTAACTGATTCGATCTCCTTGCTGTCCAAGGGACTCCCAAGAGTCTTCTCTAGTGCCACAATTCAAAAGCATCAATTCTTCAGCGCTCAGCCTTCTTTATGGTCCAACTCTCACAACCATACATGACTACTGGAAAAACCATAGCTTTGGACCTTTGTTGACAAAAAGATGTCTCTGCTTTTTTAATATGCTGTCTATGTGTGTTGCAGCTTTTCTTCCAAGGAGCAAGCATCTTTTAATTTCATGACTGCAGTCACCGTTCACAGTGATTTTGGAGCCCAAGAAAATAAAATTTACCACTGTTTATATTTTATCCCCATCTATTTGCCATTAAGGATGGGATTGGATGCCATTATCTTAGTTTTGTGAATGTTGAGTTTTAAGCCATCTTTTTCACTCTTCTCTTTGACCATCATCAAGAGGCTTTTTGTTCCTCTTCTGCCATTAGGGTGGTGTCATCTGCATATCTGAGGTTGTTGACTTTTCTCCACGCAATCTTGATTTCAGCTTGTGAGTTATCCAGCCTGGCATTTTCCATGACGTACTCTGCATATAAGTTAAATAAGCACGGTGAGAATATACAGCCTTAACATACTCCTTTCCCAATTTTCAACCAGTCTGTTTTTCCATGTCCAGGTCTAACTGTTGCTTCTTGACCTACACACAGGTTTCTCAGGAGACCAGTAAGATCGTCTGGTATTCCCATCTCTTTAAGAATTTTCCACACTTTGTTGTGATCCACACAGTCAAAGGCGTTAGCGTAGTCAATGAAGCAGAAGTAAATGTTTTTCAAAATTCCCTTGCTTCTTCTGTGATCCAGCAGATGTTGGCAATTTGATCTCCGGTTCCTCTGCCTTTTCTAAATCCAGCTTGTACACCTGGAAGTTCTCAGTTTATGTACTGTTGAAGCCTAGCTTGAAGGATTTTGAGCATTACCTTGCTAGCATGTGAAATGAGCACAATTGAATGATAGTTTGAGCATTCTTGGGCTTCCCTTGTGGCTCAGCTGTAAAGAATCTGCCTGCAATGAGGGCTACCTGGGTTCAATCCCTGGGTTGTGAAGATCCCCTGGAGAAGGTAAAGGCTACTCAATCCAGTATTCTGGCATGGAGAATTCCATGGACTGTATAGTCCATGGGGTCACAAAGAGTTGGACACGACTGAATGACTTCCACTTTCACTATGAGCATTCTTTGGCATTGCCAGTCTTTGGCATTGCAATGAAAACTGATCTTTTCCAGACCATTGCTGAGTTTTCCAAATTTTTTGGCATACTGAGTGCAGCACTTTAACAGATTCATCTATTAGGATTTGAAATAGCTTAGCTGGAATTGCATCACCTCCACTAGCTTTGTGCCTAGTAGTGCTTCCTAACGCCCACTTGACTTCACACTCCAGGATAACCACCATCGTGGTTAGCCAGGTCATTAAGATTTTTTTTGTACAGATCTTCTGTGTATTCTTGCCACCTCTTCTTATTCTCTTCTGCTTCTGTTAGGTTATTGCTGTTTCTGTCCCATATTGTGCACCTTTGCATGAAAAGCTACCCTGGTGTCTCTAATTTTCTTGAAGAGATCTCTAGCCTTTCCATTCTATTGTTTTCCTCTCTTTTTTTGCACTGTTCACTTTAGAAGGCTTTCTTATCTCTCCTTGCTATTTCTTTGGAACTCTGCATTTAGTTGGGTATATCTTTGCCTTTAGCTGCTCTTCTTTTCTCAGCTATTTGCAAGGCCTTCTCAGACAAACATTTTGCCTTCTTGCATTTCTTTTTCTCTGGGATCGTTTTGGTCACCACCTCCTGTTCAATGTTATGAACCTCTGTCCACAGTTCTTCAGGCAGTCTATCAGATCTAATCCCTTGAATCTATTTGTTACTTCTACTGTATAGGCATAAAGGATTTGATTTAGGTCACACCTGAATGGCCTAGTGATTTTCCCTACTTTCTTCAAGTCTGAATTTTGCAGTAAGGAGCTCAGGATCTGAGCCACAGTCAGCTCCAGGTCTTGTTTTTGCTGACTATATAGAGCTTCTCCTTCTTTGGCTGCATATAATCAATTTGATTTTGGTACCAACTATCTGGTGATATCATGCTGTGCTATAAAGTAGGGAAGTGCTCAGAGGATGATAGTTACATGTCAAAGGGACACAGAAGGAAACTTGAAAGGAGTCCTACTTCTGAATCTGGAAGAATTTGAGCACCAAAATAAATAGTGATAGTAACAGATTATATCTCATTGAATAAAATAGAAAACCATGAGTCATACGGATATAAATAAACTGAAAGTTTGACGAAGAACGGGAATATTTACATAATTGTAAAGTACCTCCCCACAAAATGCATATCCATTTCAAAGAGGGCAGTTGAATAGTGGAGAAGCAGACACCGCCTTAAACAAGCAATCACCTGTGAAATCACCAATCCTGGGCAAATCCAGATTCTGTACCATGGAGTGAGAAGAGCACAGCCTAATGTCTGTGCTATCTCTAATAAAAATTCAGAACTTGAATCTATTCTGGAGAAAACAGAACAAGTTAAAATAAGAGATTTTCTACAATAAAACTGGCCTGATCTTCATGTCAAGGGAATGAAAATTAAAGAAAGGCAGACTCAAGGAGACAAACAGCCATGGTAATCAGCTATTCTGTGTGATTCTGGATTGCATCTTTTTGCATTATCGGGACAACTGGGGATACTCAAATTAGATCCAAGGATTTTGATGGCTGATTTCAAGAGGATGCCCTTGTTTATAGTGAAAACTCCAGGAATATTTAGGGGTGATAGGTTATCATGTCAGCAACTTACTCTCAAATCGTTCAGAAAAAAAGGTACATTGTATTGCACTTGCAACCTTCCTGTTTGAGATTGTTAAACATTAAAAATACACATTGGATAAAATATAACTGACTGTTTAAACGAAAAATAAACTCTAATGTAGGGTTTCTAAATACATAAAAATAAAGTACATGGAAACAATAGCATGAAGCACAGGAAGGGGAAGATGAAAGCATACTCTTGCTAGGTTCTTATATTATATGTAAAGTGATAAAAAATATTTTAAGGCATAATCTGAAATGAATTGAAAATTCAGGTGCTTACAATGTAAATAAACCTTAGCAGTCAACATGCTGTTGCTGCTGCTAAGTTGCTTCAGTTGTGTCCGACTGTGCGACCCCATAGACAGCAGCCCACTAGGCTCCTCTGTCCCTGGGATTCTCCAGGCAAGAATACTGGAGTGCAGTGCCATTGCCTTCTCAGATCAGTCAACATATAGGAGTTCAAAGAAAAACCAGCTACATAATTGTAGGAAGGAGTTTGATATGGCTTAGAAAAATAGCTAAGAATGACATATTAATATGACACAAAAAGAAATAATCAGGGCAATAGTAATGGATTTTGTTACATAAAGCTTTAAATTTTCTCTGGTCAAAAGTGAAAGCAAAAGTGAAAAGCAAGCCTTAAGTGTAGGTATTAAGGGCTTCCCTGGTGGCTCAGATGGTAAAGCATCTGTCTGCAGTGCGGGAGACCTGGGTTCGACCCCTGGATTGGGAAGATCCCTTGGAGGAGGGCATGGCACTCCAGTATGCTTGCTTGGAGAATCCCCATGGACAGAGGTGCCTGGCAGGCTACAGTCCACAGGGGCTGCAAAGTCTGACCCGACTGAGTGACCAAGCACAGCACATTAAGTGTAGGGGGAAAAAATTTCAAATATGTTCCAGACAAAAGGTGAAAACTACCAGTATATAAAGAGTTTTCTTATGAACTGTAAGAAAATTATAGGAATTCCAGTTTGAACACGAAGAAGGTGTGAACAGGCAATTTATAAAGAAGAAACAGTGGACAAAAATGTCCTCATTCTGACTGTGTACTATACGTAAAGTGCGAGATGAAATATAAATACAGGTATACATCTTGTTCCCCAAAATAACTTGAGCTCAGTTCTACAGTTAGAAAGATAGGTTTAATACATGGGATTTTATAGTGTAAATCTGCCATTAACCAGAATAAGGTGATATTTTACAGCTCTTCCACCATTTATCAGGTAGTCCCACAAAATAGGGATTACATATTTATCAAAATAAGACAGAATATAACCAGTAGTTGGAATTATGGTTTATATTTCAGAGATTAATTCAATGAGTTATAAGATATAGATACATGATTCTTGTTTTTATGAACTCACAATCTAAGAAAGAAAGATGAGAGGCATAAATATATTTAACTAACTGAAAGTAGCATTATGACAAGCCCCACTTACATTCCAGAGTGTAGGTGTAACATTCAGGTTAAAGGATTAGGGATTAGAGATTAAAAGGTATGCAGTGAAGTATGTAAAATCTGTGGTACCTTAAATGACAATATGTTCTTGAACGAGGAAGGAAAGAAAGACATTTTTTTTCATTATTTACTATTTCTTTAATTTCTCCATTTTTTGATTATTATAACAATTTACAGCCATCCAAACGGATGACTTCCAAAAGCTGAGATAGCCCAAAGGTAGTTGTAAAAAATATTTTTTCTTCAAAATATGGTTTCCATCATTCATACAAGGTTTATAAAACCACTGTCTAAGAAAACATTATCAAAACAACTAGTTAAGACATGAATTCATACGAACCTGTAATATTGCTCTTTTGGGTAACTGTGAAATGTCAAAATCAGGAATCCCACCTACAAGAAAGTCTTCAGACACAAATTGTTCAGGAAAAAAGTGTTCTTCTTTCGAATTTGCTTTGAATTTTAACTTGGAGAATTTTTGTAATTGAAGTTCATGCTTTAGCATCTGCCATGAAAATAATTTACAGATTCCATGCAATTGTTGTAAGGACTAAATGAAATGATACATATAAAGCACAATGCTTGATACAATGACAGCACCAATTAAACATTATTATCATCATCATTATATAAATTATCATTGTCCAGGGCATATGTAATAGTCTCTGAACCACCAAAGCATTATAGACCATTTCCACTAGTTGTCATACAATACTGGCATAGGCAGTCACCTTGAAGATGTGGTCCAGCCTTCTCTTATAGAAATGAGAAAGCTGAAACCCAGAGTCAAGGTTCTGGTAATGCCAGAACTGATACTTGGGGCATGGAAGGGTAAGGGTTACCCTGGAGCTGTAAGAGGAGAGTCAGGGGACTTCTTTGGTCCAAAGGCTAGGACTCCAACCTCTCACTATCAAGAGCCTGGGTTTAAGGTCCCTGGTTGAGGGACCTAAGATGCTAGAAACCGTGTGGCATGGCCAAAAATGAAAAAAAAAAAAAAGTATATATATATATATGTATGTATGTGTATATATATATAAATAAATAAATGTTTTTCTTTTAAAAAGTCAGAAGGAAAGAATTTGGAGAATTGCCTGATGTATCATTACAGTAAATCCCCGTTTTTACTTTTAATACATTCATTAAAAGCGCATAATCAAGGAAAAAACCCTGAAGGGTAAATAAGTGTTGTACCCATACACACACACAATTTTTCCGTAATATATGTACATATTAGAGCCTAAGGAAGCGTGCACAGCGGAGAGCTGGCACGTAGCTCTCTCCTCCCAGCAGACACCTGCCATCCTCACTCCACCCTAGTGAGTGCAGCAGTACTGTTAGGCCAAGAAATCATATAGCTAAAATAAAACATTTTCTTTAAATACTCAATTAACTATTTAATACATATCTACTCTAGTACTCTTGCCTGGAAAATCCCATGGATGGAGGAGCCTGGTAGACTACAGTCTATAGGGTCGCAAAGAGTCGGACACGACTGAGCGACTTCACTTTCACTGCTTTCACATATTAGGGATAATATTACTGTCATATATAATATACACTATCATACATATTTATATATCTATATCAATTACTACAAAACATCATGTTTAGTGTATGGGAATGGTTAAAGAGAACAGTGCTGCCTTCTCTCAGGGACATTCAGTTTAAGGGGATATAAAACGGCAGCCTGGTCACGCAGTTACCTTTTCACCAGGAACCATAAAACGGGGTTTAATTTCTCCCTAGTTTTCTCTTTCTTATTTATCCCGACTTTATATTTCAGACTATTAGTAAAACATTACATACTAAATAATGTAACTACAAAAAATTCCAGCATGTTTCTGTATCTGTTCCTAGTAGTTACTGTGAATATTCTAAAAAAACATTAAATGATAATTTACTATGCTGATAGCTAAAGCAAACTAGAGATGTTTTTATTATTATAAATTTGAAGGAGTTTGCCTGGATCCTCTGTTTTGACTGCTTTAATTTCTAATAGGTGTCCCAGTTAAGAATGATTCAAGTGTAGAAATTTAGTAGTTTTAAAGATAATTTAGTATTAAGATTTTAATTTACTAAATTGGATATTGAAAAGAGTAGATAGAAATGTAACCTTATCTAGAAAAGAATAAATTTAGTCTTTACCATTTATTCTATTATAATCATATCAAACCATTTCTCTTCCACTTTAAACATTTATTTCCACCTAAACACTTGCTTAACAAAATTCTTAGTGTCTTTATCAATAAATTTAAGTGAAATGTTAAAAAGATGTTTCCTTGATGTTGAACTTCACATGAAAGAGCAAAATTTATTGGGAAATATTTTGGGTAAGTGAGGAGGCATTTAGATTATTAAATTAAAAGAACAAGGACCCCATTAAAAGTATATAATATTTGAGTCTTTAGTGTTTTCCACACATAGCGTTATTATCTGAGACAGCATCAATGTTAACAGCAAAGTTCAGTTTCTAAAAAACAGTAAGTTTACAATATGCCATACCAGCTCATCTTCTCTCTTTTTAAACTTATGTCTTGCTCTATCCCTCCATTTACTTAGGATAACTATCATCTTGTAGCAGTGGAACATCTTTTGTATCCGCAGTAGTGCATCTGAAGAAAATGCATTAGATTACTGTATATAATTGCACAGTATTATAATTAATATTCTATCAGGTTTATAACATGAAACAATGCTGCATCTGATAGTTTTTATTTTAATTGCATCTGAAATTGATTACTATTGACAGCAAAATATAGTACTGCTGAGACTTCATTAACTTGTAAACATTACCTTTGCCCTTATAAATTAAGATATTATAGACGTAACAAAATGTCAAGTTATATAGCATTTCCTTTTTAACAAATCTGTTCTTTATAAAACCAGAACTTCCACATTTATTCATAGAAATAGAGTCATGAGATAGTACTTTTAAATGCCTTGTGATTAAATAGATTGCTATATATATATATATATATATATATATATTTTTTTTTTTTTTTTTTAATATGTTTAAGCAGGGGTCCAAAGCTCAAACACAGGGGCCAGGCCAAGAAGGAGGATGATTAAGGCAGGCCTTGGGGACACCATTCTTAACTATAGCTAATTGCTTCCTCTCGGAAATAGAGACCCACTACCTAGCTTAGTCGGTAAAGAATCTGCCCGCAATGTAGGAGACCTGGGTTCTATTCCTGGGTTGGGAAGATTCCCTGGAGAAGGAAATGGCAATCCACTCCAATGTTCTTGCCTGGAAAATCCCAGGGACAGGGGAGCCTGGCGGGCTATAGTCCATGGGGTCGCAAGAGTCGGATACGACTTAGCGACTAAACCACCACCACCACCCTTATGTTAAAATCACCAGAGTCCACTCTGAGGTACCAACAGGAGCCAATCAAGAGGAAAGGATTTACTGATTTGCAGCAGCCATAAACAGATCAATATGTAGCTAGCTGGATGGACTCTCTATTCCTGCTCTGAAAAGCACATACATGTACCGTCCACTCATTACAGCTATCGAGGGTTTAAGTAAAAGAAAATTATTTTTCTTTAAGTTTTCTCAGAAATTCATTAAATAAAATATAAAGAATAAAGAGCTGTTTATAAAAAACAGTCAATTTTGTTATCTGTCCAGCTACCTATCTATCCCAACCCTCTATTTTATAAAAAAAGTTAATAGTAGCTCCCTATTTATATTGAAACTTGTATATATGTCACACAAATAGATATAGAATTTTATTTAAAATATGCCTGCTTTCTATTACACTAAAACTCTTTGAGACAAATCTCATTACATACTTTAAATTAGTGACTTTACATTTCATGACAATTTTCTAGACATAAAAACAATAAATTCTCAAGTACAGGTTATGTTTAACTATTAAGTTTGTTGAAACTTTGGATCCATGAAAACAAAAACCAATTGTTACTATATAAGGATTTACCTCTAAGTTTTTCTTTTCTATTTTTCACATAAGAGTGCCAGTGATGTAATACATGTTTTTTAAGTCTGAAATTGTCATATACTATTGCTGCTTCCATTTTTTCAGCCAGAAGTTCATCTTCATTTATAGGAGGTATTGCTATCTCTCTCCATGTGCTATAAGCAGAAAATATAGGAATATAATATTTTGAAGTTACAGTAGTACATTAATAAATAAACTGAGAGAGAGAAGAAGTAATATACTGGGCCTCCTTTACCTCCTCAAAAATCACAGCTTCAAAGAAGCTGTTAAATTATTTGCATTGTTTTATTTACAGTCAGTCCTTGCATTTTCTTTCAGCTTGCATTCCCCTTGTCTGCATCTGTAAAGCCCTCAAAGCTCTGAAATAGAAATTTTTTTTTCTCCCATAACTTATTTAGAGGCAAAGCTAGACTTGACCTAAACTAATTTTGCATCAAAACTTCTCAGAATCTGACACATAATGGTTCATAGTATTTCTTCATTTCACTCAGCAAGAATGTACAAATACATTTTATTGTAGAAATACTAACGTGTTCAGATATGTTTGGTTCCAATGTGCCATCCCAGATACAACTGAAGATGTTATATAATACACAGTGTGTGCAGAGATTTCCTTTCTAAAAAAATTTTAAGAAAGGGAATCTAGATTTCCAAATATGTCTGTCTCCAAGGATTTCAGATAAGGGGATTATAGACCTGTAATTCCAGTTTTGAAGTTCTATTTTAAAAAAGACAAACTGGTACCTTGAAGAAGCAAAGACTATCTTGTAACTAAGTAAAAGCTGAATAAATATAAAAGAAATATATAATAAAAAATGGTGAAAACAAGATTAAATAGATAAAATCAGTATAACTGGCCAAAAGTGAGTTGTTCTTCATATGGAGAATTTCTAGAATAAGAACACAAAGAGGAGGGAATAATATATAAAATTCATGTTCTTACTAAAAATGGGTCTTCAGTAAATGCCCCGTATAAAAAGTACATGCTTTTATCATTAATTCTGGAGTCACCTAAAATAAAGAAAGACATGAAATAACAAGCATTAGAAATAAATGGAATGCACAGGCTACCTCTGGAAGATATACAAGAGAATGAGAGCTGTGATTGCATCTGGGAAGTAGAATTAGGCCTAGGGAGATAGGAACAGACTTCTAGAAGTATAGGCCATTTATATATTTTGGAATTTTATTGTGCTGCCTAACTATTTTTTTTTCAAGTTAAAAAAACAGCTTAAAATTTTATTATATTGTACTTACTTTAAAGCATTTTGAGGTAAACACTATGGCATTATTATATCAATAGGAGTATAGAGTTGTTGGACCAGGGTTGGCTGGTCACTATGAAGTTGAATGGTTTTACCTTCTCAAGAGTAGAAAATAAGGGGGGGATAAATCGGGGGACTGGGACTGACATATACACACTACTATCTATAAAATAGATGACTGATACGGACCAACTGTACAGCACAGAACTGTACTTAATGCTCTGTAATGGCCTATACGGGGAAAGAGTTTAAAAAGGAGTGGATATGTATATATATAACTGATGCACTTTGCTGTGCACCTGAAACTAACACAACATTGTAAATCAATTATACTCCAATAAAATCTTTAAACTACAAATAGATAAAATTGAGGATGAAACCAAACTCGAAAAAACAAAGTAGAAAATGAGAGTCTCTGTTTGAAAATATATATAGGAATGCCTCATTTAACAAGCAGGAATAGGAAAGCTACATAAGTTACAAGCCTAAACTGTGGAATACACTGAAAGAGATGCAGGCATCACTGCCAGTTACTCACAATAACACACATTAATGTGGGAATAGCTCACCAAGGATTGCTGAAATTGTTTGTGCCTTCTCTGTGTTCTTAACTATTTATTATAGGTACATGGCTACTGTTAAGTGTAAATGATGGTTTTCTGTTGTTATTGCCACCTGTTTACCATTTGTTGTTGTTTGCTTGCTAAGTCATGGCCAAATCTTTGCAACTGCATGGACTGCAGCATGCCAGGCTTCCCTATCCTTCACGATCTCCTGGAATTTGCTCAGTTTCATGTCCAGTGAGTCAGTGATGCTATCTAACCATTTCATCTTCTGCTGCCCCCTTCTCCTGTTGCCATCAATCTTTCCCAGCATCAGGGTCTTTTCCAGTGAGTCAGCTCTTTGCATTAGGTGACAAAAGTTTTGGAGCTTCAGCATCAGTCCTTCCAATGAATATTCAGGGTTGATTTCCTTTAGGATTGACTAGTTTCATCTCTTTGCAGTCCAAGGGACTATTACGGTCATATCTATTGAGTGTAGAGATAAGTTTGATTGAAATATATACCGACTTCCCAGAATTCAGAATTCTACTTTTCTAAGTCAAGCATTTTTCTCCTTTGCTCATTGCTGTAAATGCTTTGATAAGTTAATAGATATAGCATGCACGTGTTGATCATGAAGTCAGTTTTAGGCATATAGGAAAGGCCTGTGTGCCCCCTGATAGTCTGTCTCATGTTCAATGACATTTGAAAATTCTTGCTTTTAATGGGGATTACAAGTAAATTGTCTGTGGTGAGGGGAGAACATAAGTTATTGAAGTCTTTCTTTACTAAATTCTGATCTTCCTGGGGGAAAGGAATCCAGAGGAGTAAAATCAAGAGTATTGGGGTTGGCGCAGGGGAGCTGCTTGACATCTGTCTCAGCCCCATGGATTGTGGGTCTGAACCATATGGAGGAAAAGACTACAGCAAAATCCAAAAACTTGCTCTTCTGGGGTGTACAACACAAAATAAGGAAAGGCATTTCCCCCACTTCTGTACAGCACACACAGCACAGTGCCATCAAATTTCATGTGACTTTAAATTTTGAAAGTTGGAAATCATGTGATATAAAAGTATTACCTACCAAAGTCTTACATTATGCCAGGTTTTGAAATAACGCAGACCCTCAAAATAAAGTTTTATCAAGAAGTGCTTTATTTCAAAACTGGTGGGAAAATGAATGGAAGGTTTTAAGTTCTTGCTACATCGTGGTACTATTTGGGCATGTAAACAAATGTGGCCTTAGTCTTGAAGTACAGGTTTGACTTACTAGACATCTTCAGAAAAGTTATAAAAGTTATCTCTTTTGAACAGTGTGACCACCAGGTATGGTTTGAGTAGGGCAAGGAATCCAGTGAAAGGAGTGCTATTTTGGCATCAGAAAGATTTGTGGCTAAAGGAGCCTGAAGCCCCACCTCAAGTTAGACATCAAAGCTCTTAGGAAGTCAAGAATAGCAGCACTATGACTCCACCCGTAGATGGTTTCACAGGTTTGGGACAGAAACAATCTTGGAATTCTTGAATTTACACAGAACAGCTTTGGGATTCCCAGGAGCAACTGATTGGAATTTTAAGGAAAAACCAACCTCTGTGTTACCCAGATAGGGGCTGGAAGCAGAGAAATTTGGCATATCAATACTGTTAGCAATGAGATGATGAACTTCCCTGGTGGCTCAGTAGTGCACACATGGGTTTTATCCCTGGGTTGGGAAGATCCCCTGGAGAAGGAAATAGCAACCCACTCCAATATTCTTGCCTGGTAAATCCCATAGACAGAGGAGCCTGGTGGGCTACAGTCCATGCAGTTGCAAAAAGAGTCAGACATGACTTAATGGCTAAACAACAACATCAAATCAGCACTCTTACTTGTATCCCAGGTTGCTGAGAGCTGGGGAAATTTTTTTTTAATTAATCAATTAATTTTATGGGGAAATTTTGAAATAAATGAAAGGATAATGAAATGCCACTGCAAATCACTAATTCTAGCTTACAAACATACCAAATTCATGGCTGTTTAATGTCAGTAGCGATTGGTCCCATTAGTTTTAAACTTTGCAAGACACTTACTTTATTTGTGTGTGTGCTCAGTCACCTCAGTTGAGTCTGGCTCTTTGTGACCCCATCCGCTGTAGCCCGCCAGGCTCCTCTGTCCATGGGACTATCCAGGCAAGAATACTGGAGTGGCTTGCCATGCCCTCCTCCAGGAGATCTTCCCAAACCAGGGATCGAACCCCTGTCTCTTATGTCTCCTGCACTGACAGGCAGGTTCTTTACCACTAGCAGCACACTAGGCTTCTCTGTCCCTCACTATCTCTCAGAGTTTGCTCAAATTCATGTCCATTGAGTCAGTGATGCTATCCCACCATCTTGCCCTCTTTTCTTTTTGCTTTCAATCTTTCCCAGCATCAGGTCTTTTCCAATGAGTCAGTTCATCACCCCAGATGGCCAAAGTATTGGAGCCTCAGTGTCAGCATCAATCCTTCCAATGAATATTCAGGGTTGATTTTCTTTAGGAATGACTGGTTTGATCTCCTTGGAGTCTAGGACTCTTCAAGAGTCTTCTCCAGCACCACAGTTCAAAAGCATCAATTCTTCATTGCTCAGCTTTCTTTATGGTCCAACTCTCACGTCAGCATGACTACTGGAAAAACCATAGCTTTGACTATATGGACTCTTCTCTTTCACCCTTATCAAGAGGTTCTTTAGTTCTCTTCACTTTCTGTCATTAGAGTGGTATCATCTGCATATCTGGGTTGTTGATATTTCTCCCTGCAATCTTGATTCCAGGCTGGGATTCAACCAGCCTGGCATTTCACATGATTGAGTGTTTATGTTCTCCAGAATTCATATGCTGAAACCTAATCCCCAGTGTAATGGATGGTATTTAGAGGTGGGGCTTTTTGGAGATGATTAGGTTAAGGGTGGGGTTCTCATGAATAAGAAGTGTGTCTTTAGAGAAGAGACCCCAGAGAGTTCAGTCTCCCCTTCTGCCATGTAAGATTATAACAAGAAGATGGCAGTATATCAACCAGGAAGCAGGCTCTCAAGACATCAAATCTACCAGCACCTTGATCTTGGACTTCCCAGCCTCCAGAACTGTTAGAAATAAATTTCTCTTGTTTATAATCACCCTGTCTATGATATTTTCATTATAGCATCCTGAACAAACCAAGACAGGGTAGAGTGAATTAATTTAAATCCCTCCCAGTTCTAAAATATTTATTTTTCATAGGCTATAAAAGTTAATAGAAAAAACAATAATAGTAAAAAAAAAAAAAAGAAACTCTGCCTTTAATGAAGAAGTGAGCGTGGTCTAACATAGGTATCATGGCATAAAATGTTAGATTTCTCATGGTGAGTAGTTTTATTTTTTGACCTCAATATTATTAAAGACTATTTAATGCTCAAGGGGCTTTTGTACATGGAGGGAAACAGTGACTACTCTTTGTATTTTAGAGCTATAGTACTCTTGCCTGGAGAATCCAATGGAGGGAGGAGCCTGGTAGGCTACAGTCCATGGGGTCGCAAAGAGTCGGACATGACTAAGCGACTTCACTTCACTTCGCTTCAATTCAGTACCACTTGGAAAAAGCCATTTTTGTTAAACATGTAAATGTCTATTGCAAATTTTATTAGGTAAACTCCTTGAATGGCATCACCGACTCAATGGGCATAGGTTTGGGAAGACTCTGGGAGTTGGTGATGGACAGGGAGGCCTGGTGTGCTCCCGTTCATGGGGTTGCAAAGAGTCGGACACGACTGAGCGACTGAACTGAACTGAAACTCCTTGAAACAACTTAAATGAGATTAAAACCTTACAAAGATGTGCTTTAGAACTCTCAAATGCAGAAAAACATACATTACGCCATATCATTAGCTACTATTACTTAACTTTACACTTAGAGTTATCCTAAAGTAAAGAGTATGAATCTAGTTGTGTATCTTCATTTGTTGTTGTTGTTCATTGCTAAGTCATGTCCGACTCTTTTCGACCCCATGGACTGCAGCATGCCTGGCTTCCCTGTCCCTCACCATCTCCCTGAGTTTGCTCAAAGTCATGTCCATTGAGTCAGTGATGCCATCCAATCACCTCATCCTCTGTCGCCCCCTTCTCTTGCCCTCAATCTTTCCCAGCATCAGGGTCTTTTACAATGAGTTAGTTGTTCACGTCAGGTGCCCAAAGTATCGGAGCTTCAGCACCAGCACTTCCAATGAATATTCAGGTTGATTTATTTTAGGAGTGACTGGTTTGATCTCCCTGTAGTCCAAAGGACTCTCAAGAGTCTTCTCCAGAACTACAGTTTGAAAGAATCAATTCTTTGATGTTCAGCCTTCTTTATGATCCAACTCTCACATCCATACATGACTACTGAAAAAACCATAGCTTTGAGTATGAGGACCTTTGTTGGCAAAGTGATGTCTCTGCTTTTTAATACACTGTCTATGTTTGTCATAGCTATTATTCTAAGGAGCAAACATCTTTTAATTTTGTCGCTGCGGTTACTGTCTGCATTGATTTTGGAGCCCAAGAAAATGAAATCTGACACAGTTTCCATAGTTTTCTTATCTATTTACCATGAAGTGATAGGACCGGATGCCATGATCTTTGTTTTTTGAATGTTGAGTTTTAAGCCAGCTTTTTCACTCTCCTCTTTCACCCTTATCAACAGGCTCTCTTTAGTTCCTTTTCACTTTCCGCCATTAAAGATATCTCCATATCTTCATATACATATCTGCATATCTTCATTATTTTTATACTTTTTAAATTTTCATTCCTTCCAGATAACAGAGACACTTATCTTCATGCCTGCTCAGGAAATAGTAATCTACCCACTCTCACAAGAAAATGAATACTTTTGTAAACCAGCAAGGTTATAGGATATGGTTATCTTGTTTGGGGAACAAGGTCTGTCTGCTTCTCCCAAAGTACTAAAACCCCAAATTTCTTTTTCATAGTTTAGCTTTGTTTGTTGTATCAGTAAGATTTTTTTTTAAGTCTGTATCTTTCATTTAAAGTTTGGTAACAAAGTGCTCTCTCTGCCAGCAAGAATAGAAGGCTATATGCAGTCTGATACTTCAGTGTAAGAAGTAAAAGGGAAGGAGGATACAGTGTATTTGCTCACATTTTTTTTCAAAAATAACAATGGGGAGATACACTAAAAGCTACTAAAATTGGTTACCTAGAGAAAGGGAGGAGAAGGCGACGGCACCCCACTCCAGTACTCTCTCCTGGAAAATCCCATGGATGGAGGAGCCTAGTGGGCTGCAGTCCATGGGGTCGCAAAGAGTCGGACACAACTGAGCGACTTCCCTTTCCCTTTTCACTTTCATGCATTGGAGAAGGAAATGGCAACCCACTCCAGTGTTCTTGCCTGGAGAATCCCAGGGACGGGGGAGCCTGGTGGGCTGCCGTCTCTGGGGTTGCACAGAGTCAGACAGGACTGAAGTGACTTAGCAGCAGCAGCAGCAGCAGCAGCAGAGAAAGGGATGGAATAAGTAGATAAAGAGGCTGGAAAGGAAGCAGTACTTCTCTGAATACTCCTCATGTTATTGCTTTGATTTTGCCATGGTGTAATGTTAGAAATAATTAAAAAAGCATAATTATAGCAAAGAAAGAAAAGATGACCATCAACATAAACAATTATTATTTTAAATAACAAAAAAGTATTATTTTAATGAAAATACCAGGTAGGATACATACATCTTAAAGGCAAAAAGAACTGAGTAATTTTCTTTAACTGCTTTCCATAGTTCTATGGTTAGTGGTCCTCTTGTATAGTTATTTTGAAACCATTATATAGGTATTGTAGGATGAAACTTATAACCAGTTAGTTAATGTCTGTAGGAATCCAGATTCATTAAAAGTGGGTCAAGCAGACCATGGGTGCCTCCTGATACAATGCACTAGAAGGAACCCAACATCCGCTCTGCAGTATTCTTGTCACCAGAGAACAAGAGGAAAAACAAACCTGAATATCAAGGTTGTAGATCTACCTTCAGACTTGCAGGAAATACAAGAAACAGAACAAATGAAAAGAATCGGAGGAAATGAGAATGTGGGACCTTTTACATGATAGATGATCTGTTTTCTTCAATAAATTAGTGGCATGGGGAAAAAAGAAGAAAGAACTATTGCAGATTACTAGATATATTAGATATTAATATGCAACAACCAAGTAGAATATGTGGACCCTGTATGGATTTCAACTTAACAGAGCCATATGTAAAAAGGCATTTTTGAGGCAATTTGGGAAACCCAAATATGCACTGAATATGGAGTCTATACATATATCTGAATGCAGTCAGTACTAGATGACATTCAGGAGCTACTGCTCATTTCATACATTTCGTGGACGTTTGCACTGTGCTGTGTCCTCTATCAGGGCTTTCCAGGTGGTGCAGTGGGGAGGAATCTGCGTGCCAGTGCGGGAGGCGCGGATTCCATCCCAGAGAAGATCCCCTTGAGCTGTCATGGTTGCTGTTCCGTTGCTCAGTGGTGTCCCATCCCCTGGAGTAGGCAATGGCAGCCCTCTCTGGTATTCTTGCCTGTGAAATCCCAGGGACAGAAGAGCGTGGTAGGCTCCAGTCCATTGGGTTGGATATGACTGAGTGACTGAGTACAATATTCTCTAAAAATGCAGTTTCTTGTTAAAGATGCACAGCGAAGTATTTACCAGTAAAAGTAATACAACTCCTGAGATTTACTTTCTAATACTCCCAACCAAAGGTGGAGAGGAGAATAATTAAGAAAATTGGCAAAATATTGATTATTGTTTAAGCTGAATGAGGGGATTATTATATATTCTCACTTTTGAATTATGTGTAAGTTTTTTCTATAATAAAAATGTTTTAATGCTATAAATGCCTTTTCTTCTTGAGATTTCATCTAGAGATTTCATTTCCTAAGAAATGAGAATCAAGTCTGTGAAGTTATTTTTCCTTCTTAACAATAGACAATTCTTTCATCTTGGAACACACAGTTGAACTGTCTATCTACTGTTATGAGAACAATTTCTCTGTCTTTTTATAATTGTTTGGCTTATGGTTTCTTGTATTCATTCTTCTCTTGGCAAAGAATAACAAGCAAATGCTTATTATTAAAATGGGCATGTAAACAGGCTGTCTTTGCTGTGCAAGACTGTGTAGTGTGAAGCCATGATAATGACTGCACCATAAAAAAATGCTGAAACCATGCAAAGCACTCTTAATTATGAACGAGAAAAATTGCGATTGTTTGTGATCTAGAAAACATTTTTATCAAAACCTTAAAATCTCTCTGACTAGCAGTTATAACTATAGGAAAGAAAAATGAAGGGGGAACACAACTAATGTTTATTTGGTGTGCTATAATTTAAAATGCCTTGGGATTGTTTAGTTGTTCAGTTGTGGCTGACTCTTTTGTGACCTCATGGACTGTAGCCTGCCAGGCTTCTCTGGCCATGGAATTTTCAGGCAAGAATACTGGAGTGGGTTGCCATTTCCTTCTCCAGGGGCTCTTCCCGACCCAGGGATCAAACTTCAGTCTCCTGTATGTGCCTTTTGCATTGCAGGCAGATTCTTTACCACTGAGCCACCAGGGAAGCAATCATTGCATATGGCGACTACAGCCATGAAATTAAAAGACGCTTGCTCCTTGGAAAGAAACCTACAACAAATCAAGACAATGTGTTAAAAAGCAGAGACATCAGTTTACCAACAAAGGTCTGTGTAGTCAAAGCTCTGTTTTTTCCAGTAGTCATGTATGGATGTGTAAGTTGGACCATAAAGAAGGCTGAGTGCCAAAGAATTGATGCTTGTGAATTGTGGGACTGGAGAAGACTCTTGAGAGTCCCTTGGGCTACAAGGAGATCAAACCGGTTATTCCTAAAGGAAATCAACCTGGAATATTCATTGGAAGGACTGATGCTGAAGCTGAAGCTCCAATACTTTGGCCACTTGTTGTGAAGTCAATTCATTGGAAAAGACTCTGATGCTGGGAAAGATTGAAGGCAAAAGGAGAAGAGGGTGGTGGAGGATAAGACAGTTAGACAGTATCACCAACTCAAGGGACATAAATCTGAGCAAACTCCAGGAGATAGTGAAGTACAAGGGAGCCTGGTATGCTAGTCCATGGGGTTGCAAAGAGTCAGACACGACTTAGCAACTGAACAACACAGATTTACAGTTTGCAAAGTTATACCTAGTTTCTATTTTTTCTGACTTATGAAGTGGGCATTGTTTCTATGCCTTGGTGAATTTTCATATCCCATTCTAAATCTGGATCTGTGCCAATATTTTGTACTTTTAATGTCATGAAATAGCTCTGAAAATTTCTTTTCAAGTGAAACTTCAGATTTGAAGTAGCTACAGTATCTCTTAGAATTCTGTGCAAACTTTTAAAGATTCTCTATAGGCTTCTAGCTAGACATTGGACACAATCTGATTGTGTTTTATGAGGTCAGTTTCAAAATATTGACAATGTTTACCCTTCTAGATCGGTGGTTTATAACAATTTTAGTATCTTAGAGCAGTGGTTTTTCAAGCTTTTTTCATGTGACGTTATTCTCAATGCAGGACTGTTCTAGAGGATAAGGGGTGAGGAGGAGAGGACCAAGAATGTCATCCCCTGGATCTTCCCTCTCCAGCTCCTGAGGTTGCCCCAGAACACCTCCAAGAACACACTTTGCAGATGTCTGTCCTCTGTAGTGGATCAAAATTCTGTGCTTGATAAAGTCATTGAGACTCACATATCATGATGCAGATCATCTATGATCAAACAAGTGGTTCTTCCTGGTGTACTGGTGCCTCAGAATCATCCCAGGCTTGACAGAAATATCCCATCCCTCTATTTCTATCTCTCTGTTGCAGACACTGGTTAAGATCCAATGTTACTCTTCTTCTTCTTCTTTTTTTAAAAACAAGTTTTTAAATTTATTTGTTTGCCCTGGTGGCTCAGTGGTAAAGAATACACCCGCAGTGTAGGAGATGCAAGAGACACGGGTTCGATCCCTGGGTGGGGAAGATCCTCTAGAGAAGGGAATGGCAACCCACTCCAGTATTCTTGCCTGGAGAATTCCATGGACAGAGGAGCTTCGCAGGCTACAGTCCATGATGCAAAGAGTCAGACACGACTGAGCGACTAACACTTTATTTCTGGCTGTGCTGGGTCTTTGTTGCTGCTCGGGCTTTTCTCTAGTTGCAGCGAGCAGGGGCTACTCTGCACTGCACAGGCTTCTTACTGCAGTGGTTTCTTTTGTTGTGGGGCACAGGCTCGAGGGCACTGAGCTTCAACAGTTGCAGCCTGTGGGCTCAATAGTTGTGGTTCCCCAGCTCTAGAGCACAGGCTCAGTAGTTGTGGCCAGTGGGCTGAGTCACTCTGAGGCATGTGGGATCTTCCTGGATCAGGGATCAAACTTGAGTCTCTTGTGTTGGTGGGTGGATTCTTTACCACTGAGCCAACAGGGAGGCCCCTCCACCCATCCTTCTAAATGACTCTTCAGTTCGTTCCCGGCTCTCAGCACTCACTGTGACCATGACTTTGATTCCGCTTTTCAATGCCTGGCTTCACCAGCAGCTAGCCCTGCCTACCCTCACCGAGACACTGGTGAGGGATCTAGGGATATCACACACCTAATTCGTGTTGCTGTTTCTCTCTCTACATGCCTTTTGTTATTTTAGCTTCTCTCAGTTACACAGTCTTTGTTCTAAAAGTCTCCATATCCTGCAGTACTTCCTTGCCCTCTTTACAGGATCAAAACCAACTGTTGGAGCTGGTTGTTCCTCTCATTAAGTTGGTCTGGCTTTTAAGTTAGGTTCTTATGAATGTTTCAGCCATATCTTTGTAGCATAATTCCTGGACAGACAGCAAAGAAAATGGAGGAGAATGGAATACAGAGGAAGTAGATTAGAATGGAAAGAAACTATCCTCCTTTAAAGCTTTCCATAACGCTATTTTTTTTTAACCATTGTAAAGATGCAAGAGACGGGCAGAAGGAAAAAGGGGGAAATTTAATGGGAAGATTTTATCAGAAAGATGAATAATAACTGCCTATCCAAATGCTTCTTGGAAGTCTGGGGAGGTTACTATGAGTGTTGCTTTGTGTGTGTGTTTGTATATATGTATGAAATGTTCCTTCACTTTCCTGAGTGTCCTCAGTTTCAAAAACAATTTGAAATCTAAAATCTATTTAAGAGTTTCCATCCAAACGTAAGACATAGCGTAGAATGTTTCGTTAATAATACTTACCAGCTGATCATCCAGTCCAAAAAGTTGTTCCAGGTAAGTTTCAGACAGTCTCCGAATTTTTGGTTTCATTAATGGATCAATGCACATATCCCTTTAAAAAAATCATAAGATGTAGTAAAAAATCATTTCATTTCATAATTGTTAGTTCCATAATTAAATCTGTGATTTTAACAGTGGAGGGGAAGGGAAGGAAAAACACTTCCCCTTGGGCTAAACATGTCAGAATCTCCTGGAGAACTTTTTCAAATTACTCCCCCTCACAATTCTGCTGAGCTCCCCAAGAAGGCATGCCTCTGTCCTCATCCTCAAGTTGAAACAAACTGCCCTGTGAGCACATGTTCTTGATAACAGTGTGGTATGTTTCTGAGTTAGGAACCAGTGGAGAAATTGTTACTATTGAAGTTTAGGGGATTTAAAAGCCCATGCAAAGATTCTTTAATAATCTTAAGATTGGAAACATTCATTAGTAAGACCTTTTTGGATACTATACAATGAGTGTTTTATCTTCAAAATAAAATATCTCCCTACCATTAATCAAAATACTACTCACCAGAGTAGAGTTCCAAGACCATTTTCCATTATTCCAATGATCATTTCCTCTAAATACCTCAGAGGATCCTCAGGACATGTAACCAGTAGACCACATAACAGAGCCTGGGGAAATAAAGTAGAATCAGTGTGTCTGGATCTGCAAGTTCTTCCTAAGCAACAGATAGACTTTCTGTTCAGTCAATTACAAAGTCAAATAATGTGACAGTTTTTTAAGTAAATGTGCCTTATAGATACGCCCTCTATATTTATTCAGTGCTACCAAGTGACCAGAACAAAATGCAGTTTACCTTTACTCTTTAAAAAAAGCCATTGTAAATGGCAACAGAGTCATTGCACAGAATTTTCCATTACTTGAGAAGTACTTTACAGTCCAATTGAAGACACAGTTGTGATTACCATAGATCAATGGTTTCTACCAATTTTAAATATGAAGAACCCTTTTTTATTGATGTATAGTTGATTTACAATGTTATATTAGTTTATGGTGTACAGCAAAATGCTATATATATATATATATATATTTATACACACACACATACATATGCTGTGCTGTGCTTAGTTGCTCAGTCGTGTCTGACTCTTTGCGACCTCATGGACTGTAGCCCACCAGGCTCCTCTGTCCATGGGGATTCTCCAGGCAAGAATACTGGAGTGGGTTGCCATGCCCTCCTCCAGGGGATCTTCCCAACCCACAGACTGAACCCAGGTCTCCCATGTTTCAGGCAGACACACACACACACACACACACATATGGGCTTCCCAGTGGCTCAGTGGTAAAGAAACCACCTGCAATGCAGCAGATGCAGGAGACATCGTGAGCTCAGTTCCTGGGTGGGGAAGGTCTCCTGGAGGAGGGCATGGAAACTCACTCCAGTATTTTCATCTGGAGAATCCCATGGACAGAAGAGCCTGACAGTCTACAGTCTATAGAGTCGCACAGAGTTAGACATGACTGAAGTGACTTAGCAATCACACATGCGTATGTCCATATATATGTATAATTTTTCATTACGGTTTATTATAGGATATTGAAGATAATTCCATGTGCTATACATTAGGACCTTGTTCTTTATCTATATTATATATAGTAGTTTGTATCTGATATTCCCAAACTCCTAATTTGTCTCTCTCCCCTTCATGAAAGTGAAAGAGGAGAGTGAAAAAGTTGGCTTAAAGCTCAACATTCAGAAAATGAAGATCATGGCATCCAGTCCCATCACTTCATGGGAAATAGTTGGGGAAACAGTAGAAACAGTGTCAGACTTTATTTTTTTGGGCTCCAAAATCACTGCAGATGGTGACTGCAGCCATGAAGTTAAAAGACGCTTACTCCTTGGAAGAAAAGTTATGACCAACCTAGACAGTATATTCAAAAGCAGAGACATTACTTTCCCGACTAAGGTCCATCTAGTCAAGGCTATGGTTTTTCCTGTGGTCATGTATGGATGTGAGAGTTGGACTGTGAAGAAGACTGAGGGCCGAAGAATTGACGCGTTTGAACTGTGGTGTTGGAGAAGACTCTTGAGAGTCCCTTGGACTGCAAGGAGATCCAACCAGTCCATTCTGAAGGAGATCAGCCCTGGGATTTCTTTGGAAGGAATGATGCTAAAGCTGAAGCTCCAGTACTTTGGCCACCTCATGCGAAGAGTTGACTCATTGGAAAAGACTCTGATGCTGGGAGGGATTGGGGGCAGGAGGAGAAGGGGACAACCCAGGATGAGATAGCTGGATGGCATCATGGACTTGATGGACGTGAGTCTGAGTGAGCTCCAGGAGATGGTGATGAACAGGGAGGCCTGGCATGCTGCGATTCATGGGGTCGCAAAGAGTCAGACACGACTGAGTGACTGAACTGAAATGAACTGAACTGAACTTTTCCTTTTTCCTCTGGTAACTGTTTTCTATGACTGTGAGTCTGTTTCTATTTTGTAAATAAGTTCATTTGTATCATATTTTAGATTTCATATAAGTGATATCATTTGGCATTTGTATTTCTCTTTCTGGTTTACTTCACTTAGCATGATAATATCCAGATCCATCCATGTTGCTGCAAATGGCATTATTTCATTCTTTTTTATGACCAAGTAACTTTCCACTTGGGCTTTCCTGGTAGCTCAGACAGTAAAGCATCTGCCTACAATGCGGGAGACCCGGGTTCAATCCCTGGGTCGGAAAGATCCCCTGGAAAAGGAAATGGGCAACCCACTCCAGTATTCTTGCCTGGAAAATCCCATGCCGAGGAGCCTGGTAGTCTAGAGTCCATGGGGTCACAAAGAGTCAGACACGACTGAGCAACTTCACTTCATTCAGAGAAGGCAATGGCAACCCACCCCAGTGTTCTTGCCTGGAGAATCCCAGGGACGGGGGAGCCTGGTGGGCTGTTGTCTATGGGGTCGCACAGAGTCGGACACGACTGAAGCGACTTAGCAGCAGCAGCAGCTTTCCATTCGTTGTATATACTGCATCTTCCTTATCCATTTATCTGTTGGTGGACATTTGGGCTCCTTCCATGTCTTGGCTATGAAGAACTTCTTTTTAAAGTCAGCCATGAAAATGACTGAGAAAATCCAACATCAAAATCAAAATTTACTGTGAATCCAAAAATTCTTTTAAAAATGCTCTCAAATTTTATCATTCACAACATTTTCAGGGTTATATTTGAAAAACTGTAGCACAGTTCATATACTTGATAAACAAATGACTTATTGGATTATATCTAAGATAATCCTTAAGGCACATATATGGAACGTCAGAAAGCTGCTGCCATCTTATTTTCTTCTATGAGTTCCTCCCAAAAGAGGAAACTTCTTATTAAAGTATTGGTGAGACATATATTGAATATCTCTCCATTTGAGACAGAGGAAAAGGATTTGCAGCACCCATCTCACAGAAACCACCTGGAATCCTTAGAGATTTCTCTTTGCCTCTTGGTTCACTGGTGGGTCTTCTGGGTGTGTATGTATGTGTGTGTGTGTGTGTGTGTGTGTGTGTGTGTGTGTCTGTGTGTGTGTCTGTGTGTGTCTGTAGTGATGGAGGCACTCTCTTTGGTGCTTATTCCACATAAGACCTACTCTTGCTGGATTTTTTCCTGCTCTTTTCTCTTATGAACAAAATAATTCCACCTTCCAGTCATGCACAGTTCTTCCCACCTCCACGGGCCAAGTCAACAGATGCAAGCCTGGGGTCCTGTATTAGATCCTCAGCTGTTCTCACAGTATTCCTTCAAATAAGAAGAGGGTCATCTCTCTTGATAGAACCCGCACAACACATTTTCCCCCTTCAGTAATTCCATGTCCCCCTCTTAGTGTGCAGCCTGCAAGTTGGGAGCCTAGCCTTTAGGACTGTGGTAAGCCCTCCATGTCTCTCCCTCCCCACCTCTGCCTCCTGACCTAGCCCCACCCCAGGTGCTTACAGTGAGCACTCAGCCATCTACAGACTAATTTTCTTCTCCTTCAAACCTAAAGAATATTGTGACAGAGGAGATCAGTGTTTTCACCAAAGACGGCAAGCTGGATTTGAATAGCCTTCTAATTGAAGTTGTTACCTGGAGGCTAGACTTCAGAGCCTGGCAGGCTACAGTCCATGAGGTTGCAAAAGAATCAGACACGACTTAGCAACTAAACCACAACAATAACAAGAATTCAGCCAGCTCCCTAAATAGCCCTGATGAAAAGCCCATCTGCATTCTAGCACTTCTGTGCCTTGATCACTAGAGTACTGACCTCCTCCACTCCCTGATCCACATCCTCCCCTTCATCCTGGTCTGGTACCCAGAGGACATCTGCATCAGCATAACCTGGGAAGTGACCTGGTCTCAGAGGATGAGACATAGGAACCTGCATTTTGATTATCTCCCCAGCTGATTCTTATCACACTAGTGCCTTACTGGAGATCACCTTTAAAATAAATTATTAAGGATACTGGCATCTGATTAATAAATATGAGAAGTTGCTTACTTCTTTATATTTCCAAGCTCCACAGATCAGAAAACTACTTTTCCTGAAAAGTTATCCTGCAGAAATCAAATGAAGTTGAAAGGGTAAGTCTCTGGATTGCTAACAAAGTCATGTAGAGCTAGCATGCTTCAAGTGTTCACTTTTTACATAAGCAGTCTCATTGTTTATAGTTTCCCATTGGGCAAAATAAAAATCTGAGATTCCACATAGTAATGTGTGAATAGTGCATAGCTCCATATAAATAAGAAAGCATATTTCTTATGCTTATCTGTTAGTGAATCAACAGATTTTTTTTCTGCTCAGTGAAAATAAAAACTGTAAAACCATTAACTTGGTTTTTATAAGCAGAGACAAAATATGCAAACATGCCTGCAAGATGAATGTTTGATTCTGAAAAACAATGAGTAGGGCTTTGTTTTTGCTAGTCTTCTTAGTAAAAACTTACATGGTCAAGGACAAAAAAACACCATGATTTAGTTGTATTCTTCAGGTTTATAAAATCACAAAGCAGTTGTGCAACACTCCACTTTCTTTTGGCTCTGCTTCCCTAATCTCAGTCCAGAATATTTCTCAGATATTCTGAAAAATGTCTGGGTACTGAGGACAAATGGGAGTTTATCCAGGACAATTGTTTCTACTCCTTTACACTACTACCCACCTTTTAAGAAGCAAGATAATGCAATGAATGGAGTCCACTGGGTTTAACTCCTGTTCTTCTGTTTCCTTAACTATACATGGGATAATAAAAGTATATGTGGTATAGGGCTATCCTGATAATTAAATGAATTCATGTATGTAAAGAACTTCAACTTGTTTCATAGCACAAAATAAGTACTCCATAGATAATAATGATAGTAAGCCATCATCATTTTTAAACCATTTCACTGCTAATTATCATTCCATTAGAGAAAAAAGATTGGACAAAGAGAAAAGAAATTTAAAAACATTCCCTCATACCATTCAAAGGCCAATGTAATGACAGAGGAAGAGAGACTGACTTTATACCAAGTCTACTAGCAGAAATTAAGACCAATGCATTTGGTGGGAAATGGTCAGAAGAGAGAAATTTATAGAACAATAATTTAAACAGAAAGATAGTAACTGTCTATTAGAACTACGGGTAGATGTAAGACACTTGAGAGAACAAATCTTATTTATCTTTTTAGATACCCAGATAAACATAGTAAAAAAAAAAATGCTAAGGGCCTAAATAGCAATACAGAAGATAATTTCTTCTTGAAGGCAGAGAAGAAAATGACTGCCAAATGCTTGTGGGACACTCAGAAGTTGGAGAAACTTCCAAGTGGTAAGGAAAGGGTAAGGGTCCTCTCTCGGCAAGAGCAGAGCCTCAGGAGCACAGACCAGTTTGGCTAGAATGGAAGATAAATGTGAGAGAGGAAGTCAGAGTCACTCTGTGAAGACACCAGAATTCCATACTGGGACCCAGGACTGGTTCCTCCTCTACCCCCATTAGGTTATTCATGATCAAACGCATGCAAGATCGTTCATGTGGCCAAAGTCACAGATGGCCATATGGTAGAGAGTCACAGTTCAGTGTGTTTCTAAAATCCCTCTAGGGATGACTTCGACTTTTAGCGGGTATATATTCTCACTTCTGGATTAAACAGATGAGGCAAAGAAGGGCCAAGTGATTCACAGAGCCAGCGTATTTTTAAACCACAAACCCAGGACTCCTCCCCTGCCCATACCATGCACTGAAACAAAATTGTGTTGCGTATCTTCCTCCTAAACTTGAGGATTTTTTTTCACATTATCTATCCCCCAAATTTTTATTCATATGCAAATACAAAAACACATTCTTCTTTCAAATAGATCATAATCAACATATAGTTTACACCTTGTTGGTTTTTTTTTCTTTCTTTTTTTCAGATGAGATTGCTTTTAAAATTGCAATGTCAGCATCACATACAGAAATGCCTTTATTTAGGAAGTGGCCTAAGTTCCTCGGAGAAGGCAATGGCAACCCACTCCAGTGTTCTTGCCTGGAGAATCCCAGGGATGGGGGAGCCTGGTGGGCTGCTGTCTATGGGGTCGCACAGAGTTGGACAGGACTGAAGTGACTTAGCAGCAGCAGCAGGCCTAAATTCCTAAACCCTGTTCAAAGTCCCTTCTACTTCCCTTCCCTCTAACCTCCAAAACAAGTCCAAAGTAACATCTCAGAAATGCTCACCATCCCCATCTGTGGTAGAGATGGTGTTGGCATGTGTTTCTGTGGATGTTACTAAGTTAAAAATGTGAAAGTTAAGGGAGTTCTGTGTCTTGTGGACATTTATGTAGAGGGTGCCAAATTTTTATTTTAGATACCCTATAACTAAAAACATACTGAAGATTATTGAAAGGGACCAACAGGCTTTAACCATTAAGGAGGGACCCCAGGGACAGGAAGATGCCCTTCAAGGTCAGAACTTGAGGAGTTTTAAGGCAGACTGGACAGGTGAGGAGACATAGTCTGTATAAGGTGAGAGCAAGACACTGGATCCCAGGCCCAGCAGGATTGTGCATGGCCCAGCGGGGAGGTGGTTACCAGCCAATCCCTAGCTGAGCAGGTGAATTGTTACTAGAGAACTAGTAAGTCATATGCTTTTTGGTTAAGTGTCCCATGGGTTTGTCTCTGAACTGCATCTATGAATTGGTGGGCTGGGCTCAGCAAGCACAACTGCCCCTAGGAGAAACCACAAACTTCTAGCTCCAAGGTCTAGCAAGATGAGTTAGCGTGACCAGTTCCTTCTCTTCTGCATAAGCCTGTAGTCTCTTGCTCACAAATTTGGTAATCCTGACTCTTACAACTGTGGCAAATATTTGCACCAATTAGTCTAAAAAACAATTCTGATGGTAGAATCTATGTGATTTAGAAATAAATACCGTATTTTTAAAATACAGGTTGGTAACTCAATCATGAAAGAAACACAAACTATAAAAACTGCATAAAAAATTTTGAAGTATTTGTTTCTAAAAATGGAAAATGTTGCATAAAAACCATGATTTGTAACTTAAACATGCCCTCTGCTGGGCAGATCTAGTTTTGCAAATTCCTTTAATCTTTCTTACATGTTAAACCAAAAATCTGAGCTAACACTTTTTCACTCTCAGATATAGTGTCTGTACGTAGCTGCTTAATAGTTTTGTAGACACTATACCCTTAATATCTGGCCTGTCTTTGGTCCTTATGGGGCAGGCCTTGTTTGTAGACAGGGTGCTGACTTCTGCCTAGTTGTAGAAAACTGAGGGAGAAACAGATTTCTAAATAGTTTTGATAGTCTACCAACAGGGCTTCATTGTATGGACTCCTGGCTTGGTGATAGCTTTTTAAAATACAAATATCTTTTGAAAGAAATATCTCCAAGGAAGGAGGTTTCAACAGTGGTAGGATGTGTATTTCAGAGTTCTCAGAGAGAAAGAAATGATGAATATAGTGAGAGTGAAGAATTAAAAGGCAATATTCCATTTCCCTGCAATTATATTGAGGTGCAGGCTCTCAGTGTTGACATGCATGCAGTTTTTTTTAAGCTTTGAATTTCTAAAGTATACTTTTGCCACATCTTAGAATAATATATAGAAAGTAAATATTTTATTGTCCAAATCCCCAAATCTTTGATCATTTAGTTCACTTATTTCAAATCTAAGATTAAAGTTAAAAAATATTTGGCTCCAAGGTCTGAAAAAGGTCTCTATTGTATAAACAAATACATCTAGGTTGCATGAAAGCTGTGCTAGATGCTAATGGTCTATAAGGTATAACACTAGCTTGCTGCAACACGGAAGATATGAACCATGAAGGAAGAGATTATTTCCCGTGATTGATCACAGTGGTTTCAAATTTATTTTTTAAATCAGAAAGAAAAAAATCTTAAAAAAAATTTAACCTCATGAGAATCCCCAAATATAATCCAGATGAAAGCAGAGTTGCTCTTGGATGTTTCTGGATGGGTATAAATGGAAAAAGCAAAGCTCTTTTTTAACCTCCAGAGCATACCCTACAGGAATTCTTAGAACTAGGATTCTGCTAAAACAACAACAACAAAAAAAGCCTTTCGAAATCTATCAGTGTGCAATCAGCCACACACAGGCCTAACTGAAACCAGAGTGAGAGGGTTTTATGCAAGTGCCATTGTAAACTGGAACAGAGGCTAGCCCATCTAGGAAAGAGGGTGTCCAGGAGACCCCAGCTGGCCAGAGGAAAAGGATTCTCATCCCAAGGAGACCAGACAAAGGCCTGTGACCTGGCCAGCCTTCCTGACTTCCTGACTTCTTGGATGAAAAGCCAGCACTTCCCAGCAATTAGTGTTTTTATGCTTCCTATGCTTTCTCTGTATGTTTTTCTGATTCTCCACCAATAAAATTCATTTGCTAATAGTATGAGAAAGCAAAAGAAAGGAAGCACATTTTCCTACACATAAGCCTGTTTTCCTGGTGTCAGCCTGTCATCCTGACAACCAGAAATAACCTCTAATAAAAATTTTAATTTTAGTCTTTCCTTAATACATATATTTTTTACAAAATTAAAATTAAGATCATAATATATATAATTTATTTCTCTCTCCTTTTTTAATTCCTGGCTAGTTATTATATTGCGAACATTTTCCATGCCACCAAAAATTCTTCAAGACATCATGTATTGAGATTGGTTGATAATCTATTGCATAAAAAGTATACCATAAATGTTAAAAAATTTCAAAATGATTGCACATTTAAGTTGTTTCTTTTTCTCATTATTAAAAATTATATGATATACATATTAATTTTCACTGCAAATGATAATGTACATATCTTCACTCTATTTCCCTAGAAATAGAATATAGAATCAAAATGTGTATTTTGAAGCTCTTCATACATTTCTCAAAATTGCTTTTCTAAGAAGATAGTATCAGTTTATACTTTCATTAGTAGCCAGTGGAAGTGTCCATTTCACCTTGCCGACTCTGAGAATCAGAACATTTTTAGTTTTGTTGATTTGAGGAAAAGACTTCGTTTTATCTATATTTCATTTTTGTCAGTGGAGTTAGTTTTCTTACATTTCCCAACTGCTATAGACTGAATCATGTCACCAAAAAATTCATATATTGAAACTCTAATCCTCAATGTAATGGTATTTGGAGACCGGGCCTTTGGGAGATAATAAGGTTTAGATGAGGTCATGAGGATAGGATCCTCACAATGGGATTAGCACCCTCATATAAAGAGACACCAGAGAAATTTGCTCTTTCTCTGCCCAGTGAGGACATGGTGAGAAGGCAGCTGTCTGCAAGCTAGGAGGGGAACCATCACCAGAACTCAGCCATGTTCCGAACTGAGAAAACAATTTTTTGTTATTTAAGCCACCCAGTGTATGCCATTTTATTTTAGCAGCCCAAGACAACTAAGAGACTAGCCAGCCATGATTTTCTATACATTTGATATGTCCTTCATTTAGATAGGGATGCAAGATACAATAGTAACCAAAGAGAGACTCTCAAAGGGATGGTAAAATTCAGAAAACTAGCAGGACCACTTGTTGAATCCCTACTCATATCCCCAGAAGTCTCGCCTGGAGTCTTTCTCAGCTAAGAGTTTAAAGGCTTTTGTGGTTTAAGACAAGCCATGGCAACATTTAGTCCATGACTTATTCTCTGTCTTAGTCCATTTGGAATCTTAGAGCACTAAAGACTGGATGACTAATAAGCAATGGAAACATATTTCTCACAGTTCTAGAGACTGGGAAATCCAGGATCAAAGTGCAGGAAGATTCTGTGTCTGGTGAGCAGCACGCCATAGATGGCCATCTTCTGACAGTGTCCTCATGTGCTGGAAGGATCAGTGGAACTCTCTGGAGTCTTCATTATAAGGACTCATACTCCATCCATGAGGGCTCCACCCTCATGATCTGATCAGCTCCCAAAGGCCACACCTCCTAATACCATCACACTGGAGATTGGGTTTTAACATATGAATTTTGGGGAGAAACATCCAATCTACAGAATGTTCATATCACTTTGTTCATTTCCACAATAAACACTAATCATTACGATTCCTGAAGATTTGAAAATAGGTATATATTTGCGTTGGTGCATGTGAGAACAACTGTCCCATCTGTGACACATTGCAGGTGACCAACCTGGCTAGACAGCCACTTCACCCTCCCTGTGCTACTCAGACTCTTGCTATAGGTCCAGAAACTAGGTGCCCGTGAAAACAACAGCCTTCTCAGAGACACAGTGATCATTTCTGGGTCAGAGTTAATTTTCTCTGGCTTATTAAATATGTTAATACGTTTTCAACTTGCACTGTCTAATGTGGCAGCTACTAATTTCATGTTGCTATTGAGTCAGACACAACTGAGCAACTGAACAATTGAGCACTTCAGATGTGGCTTGTCCAAACTGATGCGCTGCAAGTATAAAGTACACACTCAGTTTTGAAGACAATATGATTTTATAGTGAGTCTGTGAGTCCATATTGAAATGATTATGTTCTGGATAGATTGGTGTGTAGAGAATCTAATGTCACCTATTTCTTTTTACTTCTTTAACGTGTCTGTAGGACACCAGAATTGATAAATGCACAGAGTACTAAGGAGAAACTTTGAGCTAGAGACAGCTTCAGAGTCATAGTTGCAAGTGGTTGAAGCTGTTGAGGTGTTTTCTACCAGTACAGGATACATGCCCAGCAAATGTTTGCTGATGACAAATGGTCTAATGTACCCTTCTTAGCTGACCACTCTTGCCATTCCATCCAAGAAAAAAAAAAGATCCTAATCAGTTGTTTAAAAAAAGAAAACGGAACCTGACTAACTTGAATTGAACATAAAATCCAGCAGTCTTTAAGCTGGTGTGCACATCTCTAAAAGCCCACAAAGGCTTTCCGAGAGGTATGTGAGAGTTCATATTATAAAATACTCCCCAATCTCCAGAGCCTCACCTTCTCCATATATTCTTTCCTGAACTTAATTTGCCTCAGGACACATTTTGTGGTTTTCTTTTCCCATTCTTCCCTTTCACAATAGCTTTCTCCTAGTCTAGAAAGTGACGGCCTATCTCTCATTCATCTGGAATCTTACTACAAAGAAAACCGAGTCGGAGAGATTTAGAAACTTGCTCAGACTTACACAATTAGTAATTGGCAAAACCGAGAGTCAAACCTGGGCAATCTCATAATAAAATATTAATGTAGTTCCCTTGGATTGCTTCAGACACTTTAGGCTTCAGTTATAAATGTCAGCTAGACATGGAGTTTATTGGGTCCTACACTAGAAATTCTAAAGGTAGATCCTGCTGTTCAGGTCAGTCGCTCAGTCATGTCCGACTCTGCGATCCCATGAACCGCAGCACACCAGGCCTCCCTATCCATCACCAGCTCCCGTAGACCACCCAAACCCATGTCCATTGAGTTGGTGATGTCACCCAACTATCTCATCCTCTGTCGTCCCCTTCTCCTCCTGCCCTCAATCTTTCCCAGCATTAGGGTCTTTTCAAATGAGTCAGCTCGTCGCATCAGGTGGCCAACGTATTTAATCCAGCGACTTACTGATGTCATGAGAGACCCGATTTCTTTCCATTTTCCCACTCTACCTTCCTTCACCCTAAAACCATCTTCCCATGTGGACACAAGAGAATTAACAATGGCTCCCTGGGCTACATGCTTCCCCACAAACATCCAGAGGTGCGATATCTCTGTCCTAGCATTCCAACCAGCAACCTGATCTAAACTGGTTTACATCACATCTTGCCCTTCCCCATGATCCTTGCTACCAACCACCATAGTCACAAACATTATGACCAGGGGAACTTGAATGTGCTAGTTGCCATAAGTCAATCAGGGTCCAACCTCAGAGATAAGATAATCAGCTTCCCTGAAGCACTCAGGCTATGTGGGGAAGTTATGGAATAAGAATGTAAGAAACATTAGGAAGAGGGAAGTAGATGCTATGTAGGCAACTTGTTAATGTCCGGTATATATCTGCACCTGAGGAACATAGAAAAAAAGGAGAAGGAATATTTACAGAAGGGTTGAGATCCACTTGCTGGATGATAGGAAACTACATCTTTGATCAGATAATACTTTGAGATCCAACTTGATCCCAGATTCTTCTTGTATGAACAAGCTGGGTGTATATGATTATATTCCCCAACATGGCCATTACAATATCTCCCATCCCATGAGCTCTTTTTGGATTGTGACTTTGATACACTTCCCATTAAGAAGTGGGGTCTATGTTCCCTCCTCTTGAATCAAGGTGAAAATAATGTTATGTTGACTTCCAAGCCTAGGCTATAAATGATGATATAACTTCTACTTAGTTCTCTCTGGGGACCCTTGCTCTTAGAACCGAGTCTCCATACTGTGAGGAAGTCCAAGCAGCCCATAGAGAGGCACATGGAGGAACCAGCCTCCTGGTTCACAGACCTAACCTAACTTCCAGCCGACCTCTGGCACCAACTTGCCAGGTATGTGAATGAACCATCTTAAAAGTGGATCTTTAACACTCTGCTGATCCACCCTAGATGGTATCACATGGCGCAGGGACAAGCCTTCCCTACAAATCCTTGCAAGAATTCCAGATTTTTAAGCAAACGAAATGCTTCATGTTCTTTTACGCCATGAAGTTTTGTGGTTGTGTTACATAGCAATGAATAACTGATACAGAAAACAAACAATAAATGACTGTATAGCCAGATCAAGCTTGTCATTCCATCCATCCCTAGCAATATACATTAAGATAGAAAACACGCAGCCATGACTATCTTTTAACATTTTATTATGGAAAATTTCAAACATATATAAAGTAAACAATGAACCCCTGTGTGCCCATCACCCAGTTTCAACAGTTGTCACCATTCTGTGATTTGTGTGATTCTTTGGGTTAAATCAACATAACATTATTTTCATCTAGATTATATGTTTCCCAATTTTCCACCTGTTCTCTTTTATAATATTTTAGGTAAAATCTACATGAATTCAAATGCACAAATCCTAGTTGTATAATTCTGACAATGGATACACTTAAATCTCCATCATTTTCCAACTCCCCAGAAAGTTCCCTTGTGTAGCCTTCCAGTTAAGCCTTCTGTATCAGTCAGGATCCAGTTAAGAGACAGAAATCACACCGGTAATTTGAATAAAGAACATTTATCCTATTTTAATAACTAAATTCTAATAAATAATTTAATTCAAAGTTGTTCATATTAACAATGATTTTAAATTAATAATAATTAACATGTTGAAGAAAATAGAAAATGATAGACAAAAAGGATGAAAAGAGGCAGGATTTTAATTGGAATGTATAAAAAAAATCAAATGGACATTCTAGAACTGAAAAATACACTATCTGAAATTAAGAACTCATTTAATGTACTTAACAGTAGACTAGACTCAGCATAAAACAGAACGTGTAAACTTGAAGACAATCAATGGAAACTATCCACACTTAAGCACAGAGGGAAAAAAAGAATGGGGAAAAAACAGAAAAGAACAAAAGAGGCATAGGACCAAGTTTGAAAAAAGAAAAAGCTAACAACTTTATGACGGGAGTCCCAGAAGGAGAAGAGAGAATTAGGTAGAAGCAAAATTTGAAAATGATCAAGAATTCTCTAAAACAGATGAAAAGTATGAATCAACTGATTAAGTAAGCCCAGTGAATCAAGCAGGATTAAAAGAAAAAAGATCAGCCTCTATTCAAAAGTTGACAGGGAAATGATATCCTAAGGAGACAGCCAGGTTTTATTCAGAACAGGTAGGTGGAGTTCAGTTCAGTTCAGTTCAGTTCAGTCGCTCAGTCGTGTCCAACTCTTTGCGACCCCATGAATCACAGCATGCCAGGCCTCCCTGTCTATCACCAACTCCCGGAGTTCACTCAAACTCATGTCCATCGAGTCAGTGATGCCATCCAGCCATCTCATCCTCTGTCATCCCCTTTTTCTGCCCCCAATCCCTCCCAGCATCAGGGTCTTTTCCAATGAGTCAACTCTTTGCATGAGGTGGCCAAAGTATTGGAGTTTCAGCTTCAGCATCATTCCTTCCAATGAACACCCAGGACTGATCTCCTTTAGAACGGACTGGTTGGATCTTCTTGCAGTCCAAGGGACTCTCAAGAGTCTTATCCAACACCACAGTTCAAAAGCATCAATTCTTCTGTGCTCAGCTTTCTTCACAGTCCAACTCTCACAACCATACATGACCACTGGAAAAACCATAGCCTTGACTAGACGGACCTTTGTTGGCAAAGTAATATCTCTGCTTTTCAATATGCTATCTAGGTTGGTCATAACTTTCCTTCCAAGGAGTAAGCATCTTTTAATTTCATGGCTGCAATCACCGTCTGCAGGTGCAGTTCAGAAGAGGTTACATATACATGGAAATTTGTGATGAAAGATGATGTATTCCAAAACTTGCAGAAGATGGGTTTTAGAAGAGTGCTAGGCATGGAAAACTGGATCGGGTGAATAGATACAAAGAAAGCAGGTAACCAGGTTAAAGTGGGTATGTGACGCTCTCTTGCACCTGCTGGTAATGTGGTAGCAGAGGTGAGTAAAGGACTCCTCAGAATAATATTGTCTTAGGCAGTAGGGAGCACTTCTAAGGGCTTCCTTTCTCTGGGTGCAAAGCAGAGTGGTAGACTGGTGTGGAAGAGGTGCTCTCATCCAGAGGAGGAACCAGGGGTGCCTCCAGCAGCTGGGAAGTTTTATGGCAAGTGGAGAGGAAGGCGAGGAGAGGTTACAACTTCCCTGATCCTCCACTCAAGTCCACTTGTGCTGCCTGTTCCATGGCCAACTTGGACATAGCTATGACTCAGAATGGCTTCACACCGAATCATAAATACAGTCAGCCCTCTGTATCTGCAGGTTCTTCATTCATGGAATCAATCAAATGTGGGTCCAAAATGACTGGGGAAAAATTCCATTGTTTCAAAAAGCAAAACTTTAATTTTCTAAGTGCAGGCAATTATTCACATGGCATTTATACTGGATTAGGTTCTATAAGTGATCTAGAGATGATTTATTTAGAGGTGATTTATACAGTAAGATGGATGTAGATTGTATGTAAATAGTGTGCACAGATTTTTTGTATCCATGGGGGTCCTGGAACCAAAGCTGAGGATACTGAGTGAAGTGAAGTCACTCAGTTGTGTTTGACTCTTTGTGACCCCACAGACTGTAGCCTACCAGGCTACAGTCCATGGGATTTTCCAGGCAAGAGTACTGGAGTGGGTTACCATTTCCTTCTCTAGGGGATCTTCCCGACCCAGGGATCAAACACGGGTCTCTCTCATTGTAGGCAGAGGCTTTTACCATCTGAGCCAGGGAAGTCCGTTGAGGATACTGAGGGATGACTGTACTACGTTCTTTGAAGAGGCTCCATCTTCCTCCCCAGCTCTGGGTGTGAGGATAGTTTCATCCCTCCAGGCCTACTTGCATTGATGATAGTACAAAAATGGTTTCAAAAAGGAAAAATCGATGATCCACAGATTTTTCAGGTTCTCCGCATGGAATCTAAAATTCATTTTCTTTATAAAAGTTTGAAATTGTATACTATGAAGTCATGTGTTAATATATCTAACCAAGAAAAAATTTTAATAGGAAAAAAAAAGATGATTCTGAGAGATAATTGTGCACATTCCACTTTGTGGCCCCCACCTCCTACTTTTCCAGCTCCCTCACTCAAATACTCCCTCTACCTTTTTTCATTCACCTCTTACAAACTTCCACTTTCTACCCACATATCAGTATTATGTCTTGTTCTCATATCCCACCCAGTCCTTAGAGTCCTAGACCCATCACTTTAGGCACTCTCAAAAGCTTATCTCCCTCCCCACTGCCCTTCCATTATATATGTGTGGCAAACTCCTATCCTGAATGAAATCAGCTCTTATTTGTATACTTAAGTCTGATTTACTGAGTGCTGCTTGAGAAAACCATGCAACTGGGAAGATAAATAGCAAGCTTTCTACACATTTTCAAATATAATTGTATAGAGGTAAAACATGAATGAAACTCATCATAAAAAAATTAAAACCCTACAGATGTATACGGAGTAAAAGATTAGAGTTCTCCCCTAAAGCTATCCCCCAAAACATTTGCTGTTAATAGTTTGCCATATATTCTATGCATATATTATTGTCTTACCTATATATATACACATATAAAAACACACTTATATACATATACACATATGCATACAAATATGAATCCAGGTAGCTAGATGTTAGTACACTTTGTTAGGCAATTTGCATTTTTGTCTTAAGGCACAGGTATATATTGTTTTACATAATATCCCATTCCCTTATTTACACTTATTTACCACGTTCACTATGTGACAATGTTACAATGTATATACTTGTACATCCTTTTGGTTACATGTGCAAGTATGTCTCTAAAGTGGATCCTCGGAAGTGGAAATGCTTGGTTAAAGGGTATTCATATTTAACACTTTAATAAATATTTGAAAATTACCATCCCAAAAGGAGGGGGCTGTACTGAACTGCCCTCCCACTTGCGTAGGACAGTCACTCCCCCAGCTGGGCTCTCGACACTGCCTCACCTTCCTTCTCTCTCCTTCCCTGGACTTCTAACTCTCTCTCCTTGTCTGAATAATTTAACTACTCAAAACTCCTACAACTGCATCCCCTGCCAAACATCCTCAATCTTGACAAACATTTCACCTCATATTTGTAGAGAAAATGGAAGTCACCAGAAGATAATTTTATTGGATTCCTAACTCGGAGCCTACAAAGCCTATCCACCCCTTGTCCTGCTTCCTTCCTGTTACAAGATGGGTGGGGAAGGACAGACTTTCCTCCCATTTAAGTCTTGGTTGTGTGGATCTTCCTTTCACACAAAGGGCTGACTGCTTTCTATCTAAGGATCTCCTCCTCAGCTAACCTCCTGAGGTTTCCACTCCTCAGCTAACCTCAGTCTATTTTCTGCCTTCATCACTCCATTGAAAACCCACACTTACCCTGGGCCAAATCCACTACAACTTTTCAAGTCTTTATCTTAGGTGACACTATTGCCCACTTTCTTCATAAAGCCATACTCTTCTGCTTTTCCTCCTCTATCTCCAAGGCATTTCATTCTCACTCCTCTAGTCCTTAGTTCCTCTTATCCAAACCTGAAAAGTTGGCCTTTGGGGTTTCTGTCCTGAGGTCTTTCCCCCTTTCTCCCTGGGAGATGGCATTCATCCCCCCCTTTCAGCCACCATCACCCCTCTGCTTCAACTCTCTGATCTGTATGTTCAGCCCGGACCGCCGTCCTGTCCAAAGCTGACTTCATCTCTTCCCTTTTCGCTCCTCTTAACCTCCACTTCCTCTCTTCGCCAAACTCCAGTCCCTCCTCTGGGAATTCTCTGCCCATTCTTCCCTCTTCTAACTCCGCCGCCACGTGGCTCCAGTACCTCGCAGACCTGAGGAATGTAGTTCTCCCTGAAGTATTTCCTCAGCCTGGGGCTGGCCAGGCGCAGCGAGGCCATGACCTGAGGCCCTACTGAAATCCTGCGTGGCTCGCTGGCCCTCCCCACGCCCGGAGCAGCAAGAGCCACTCCTGAGCGAGGGGCTAGCGCGTCCCGGCGTTGCCGCGGCAACCGCGCGGCGTGGGAGGAGGGGCTAGGCGTTGCGTTGCCTCGCGCCCTCAGTGGCCTGCCCGGAAGAGGGGCGGGCCTCGGGCCGGGGCAGGGACCCGCCTCCGGGCGTCCGGGGCGGCCCCCGGCGTGTGCTCTCGGGGCGGGCAGTGCTTGCAGCGCTTCACCCAGTCTAGCTCGCCTCCAGCCGTGCCCCGCCCATTCTCCAGGAAGCCGCCAGGAAGCGTACGGGCTGAGTGGACTCTTTCACTTTTCAGCAGGGCGGTTTCTGAGAGGCGGAGTTCAGGCCCCCATTTCCTTTCTCCCGCGGCGTAATCCCGGGCGGCGGCGCCTGGACCCGCTGGCTTCGAACACTCCCGCGCCGGGCCCAGCTCTGTGCGCGGCCCCAGAGGTAGCATGGGCGGCGCCCGGGACGTGGGCTGGGTGGCGGCGGGCCTGATCCTCGCGGCCGGCGCCTGCTACTGCTTCTACAAGCTGACGCGGGGCCGGAGACGAGGCGGCCGCCGGCTTCGGCTGCGCCCCTCGCGGTCCGCAGGTAAGGCCACGGAGTCCCTGGCAGGTGGCGAGGACTGGGACTGGGCCTTTCCCTGGATGAGGGGTTGAAAGAGCTCCCCGTCATTGTGTTTGATCTTTTAATGCGTTTGCTTGGAAGCTCTTGGCTTCCCTGCTGCTGCTGTTGCTAAGTCGCTTCAGTCGTGTCCGACTGTGCGACCCCACAGACGGCAGCCCATCAGGCTCCGCCGTCCCTGGGATTCTCCAAGCAAGAATGCTGGAGTGGGTTGCCATTTCCTTCTCCAATGCATGCATGCATGTTAAGTCGCATCAGTCGTGCCCGACTCTGTGCGACCCCATGGACAGCAGCCCACCAGGCTCCTCTGTCCACGGAATTCTCCAGGCAAGAGTACTGGAGTGGGCTGCCATTTCCTTCTCTATGGCTTCCTTGTGCTGGGAGTAAATAAGAAGCCCAGCCAGGGAGGGAGGATGGTGAGAAGAGCCAGGTCGGGAAGCCCAGGTGCAAAAGGCGGATTTTTCTTAATTGGATGAGTGTAGGGTTCGATTCCCTACCTTCATTTCTTTTATTGAAAATACCAGGATGGATAATTGCTGTAACTTTCTTGCCCAAGTCTGGTGGCACAGAGGAGGATTAAGTTTTCCAGAAGTGTGTAGATTGCCTTTCGCATTAAATCTTGCTCCTGACCTTTTTGTTACCAGAGGGTTTCTCCTGAGTGTGTGTCTGGTGTTGCCCAGCCTGCAGCGATAGATGAAATTCTGCATGCGGTTAGCCTGGAAGGGACACCTGAGGGGCAGCCCTGAGAGGACGTACTTTGAAGTCACCGTGGTCTATGTATAAACAAAGTTTTCGAGACAGGAGATACAGATAGAACGCTTGTCTGCATTCAGGACAACCCTCCTGGCCGACAAGTGCATGATCAAGTTTGGGTCCAAAAGCTAATTGGTCTTTTCAAGATTCTAACAATTTGCTGATGTTCTGAGGGGATATTTCAGGTCATGGGAGTTACAGAAATTATTAAAAAATAAAACCTGCCAACCAAGAAATTCTTCTCTACAAATGTGGGAAAGAACTAAATAGCTTTATTATCAAATAAGCATTTAACCAGATTGCTACACACATCTCGAGCAGTCTGCTAGTGGGATTTCAAAGACTGAATTCTCACCCCTGTAAGTATGTACGCAGGTGCAGCCTATTTCATATTATGTACATACCCTCATGATAAACAGTAATTTGTCCTTAAGAGGACTTAACTGAACCATTTGCTACACATGGTTCATTCTAAATTCACTGGTGGTTGAGATGGTGTTTGTGTTAGCTAATTACTTTTATATAGAGAAAAAAATAAAACTTCTCAGTGTCTTTATAACCATGTAGTCACAACATAGAACTAAGTACCAAGCTCAGACTCAAAACAGATAAGGAGATGGGGACTTCTTGATATTTACATTTCAAACAGATGACATCAGAGCCACTGAGAAAGGCTTTTTAGGTTGTAAACCAGCAAGAGGCTTAGCTTTTTAAAAGATGTACATTCATATCAAAGGGACAAAGGGTTTACAGTTAGAAGTTTGCTCAAGGAAATCTTCTCAAAAAAGGGAGTAGGAAAAAGGTTCCTTTCCCTTCTGGCACAGGGGAAAAGAATCAGTTTTTAAAAAGATTTGTACTTATTCTTGCTGCCAAAGCTTAATTTGTTGTCTTTGTGTCAAAGATATTTCTGTATAAGTATTTAGTCAGGTGACCTGAACCCAGATACCTACTCACTTATACTTACTGAAAAAGATGAAACTGACAAAGTCTCACTACTTCCCCAAATCACCATTACCATGGTCAGACAGCTTACAAAATAAGTTGTTCACAGCCCCTCCCTGAAGCTATACTTTTTTTTTCTTTGAAGAAGATTTAAGAAATACCCATTTTGTCAGCATCATCCTTATATTTTACATGGTGAACTTTTTTTTTTAATTGAAATAAACATTGTAGTATATGTGTTAGATAAATACCAAAATGATTTGAAATTTGTATGAATTGCAAAATGATCTCCATAAGTTTAGTTGACATTCATCACCACAAATTTTCTTCTAATGAGAGCTTTTAAGATTTATTCTCTTTGCAACTTTCAAGTATACAACACAGTATTAACTATAGTCACCAAGCTGTTTATTACTGTAAGTACTTATTGCCCTTATAACTGGAAGTTTGTACCCTTTGATCAAAATCTTCCTATTTCCTTCAGCCCTCAGGCCCTGGCAACCACCATGACACTCTCTGTTTCTATGAGTTAAGAATATTTTTTTTATATTCCACATCAAAGTGAGATCGTTCTGTTCTTGTCTTTCATTTGTTTGACTTATTTCACTGGACGTCATGCTCTCAGGGTCCATCCATGTTGTCACAGTGGCAGGCTTTCCATCTTTCTTTTGGCTGGATCACATGCCATTATATGTATGTGCGAGTGTGTGTGTGTGTGTGTTGCCATGTTTTATGTATATATTCATCCATTGATTGACACATAGGTTGTCTCCCTGTCTTGACTGTTGTGGATAATGCTATAGTGAACATTGGGGTGCAGATATCTTTTCAAGGTAGAGGTTTTGTGGAATCATGAAGTGGAATTGCTAGATCATGTGATAGTTCTAGTTTTAATTTTTTGAGGAACCTCCATCGTTGGAAATTTGCTTTCTCACCAACAGTGCACAAGCATTCTCTTGCCTTTACAACTTCACCAGCATGTGTTTTGTCCTTTGAGGAAAGTCATTCTGACAGGTATGAGGTGATAGGTAACTGGTTTTGGTTTGCATTTCCCTGAAGATTAGTGATGTTGAACCCGTTGAATGTACTTCTTGGTCATTTGAATTCTTTCAAAAAAGATCCATTCAGAGCCTCTGCCCATTTTGTAATCAGATTGCTTCCTTTTGTTTTTTCTTACTGAGTTGCATGAGGATTTTAAGTATATTTTAGGTATTAACCAAATATCAGATACATGATTTGCAAATATTTTCTCCAGTTTCATAGATTGCCTTTTCATTTTGTTAATGGCTTCCTTTGCTGTACAGAAGATTTTTAAATGTAATTCTACTTGTTTATTTTCCTTTTGTTGCTTCTGTTGTTGTTGTTTAGTTGCTAAGTCATGTCTGACTCTCTTGTGACCCCATGGACTATAGGCCACCAGGCTCCTCTGTTCATGAGATTTCCCAGACAAGAGAATGGAGTAGGTTATTTCCTTCAGGGGATCTTCCCAACCCAGCGATCAAAACTGCTTTTCCTACATCAACAGGCAGATTCTTTACCAATGAGCCACCAGGGAAGCCCTTTGTTGCTTCTATTTTTGGTCAAATTCAAAAAATCATGTTAAGACCAATGTTAAGAAGCTTACCATCTATGTTTTTTTTTTAGCAGTTTTAAGTTTTCAGGTCTTATATTCAAGGCTTTGATCCATTATGAGTTAATTTTGTGTATTGTGTAAGATAATGGTCCAGTTTGATTACTTTGCACATAACTGTCTAGTTTGCCAAGCACCATTTATTGAGGATACTGTTCTTTCTCCAGGTATACACCTGGCTCCTTTATCATAAAGATTTGGAATTGTTCTGTTTTTGGACAATTGGCATTGGAATTTTGATAGCTATAGCCACCAAGGAAGCAATAGCTATCAAAATTCCAATGCCAACTTTCCAGAAACAGAACAATTCCAAATCTTTATGGAACTAAAAAAAGGTCGCAAATAGTCAAAGTAATATTAAGACGAAAACTGGAAACATCATGCTTCCTGAATTCAAAATATACTACAAAGTTGTAGTACTCAAAACACTATGGTACTGGGTCAGGGGAGAGAGACACAAAGATTAATAGACTAGAACAGAGAGCCCAGAAATAGACCCTCATGCCCTCATGTATTGATCATATTTGCGATCTTTTTAGTTCCATAAAGATTTGGAATTGTTCTGTTTCTGGAAAATTGGCATTGGAATTTTGATAGCTATTGCTTCCTTGGTGGCTCAGATGGTAAAGTAACCTTCTGCAATGCAGGAGACCTGGATTAGATCCCTGGGTCAGGAAGATCCCCTGGAGAAAGAAATGGCAATCCACTCCAGTATTCTTGCTTGGAGAATTATATGGACAGAGGAGCCTGGTGGGCTACAGTCCATGGGGTTGCAAAGAGTGAGACATGACTGAGCAACTAACACACTTTGGGTAGTATGGACATTTTAGCAATACTAAATCTTCCTACCCTTGAGCATAGGTATCTTTGCATTTATTTGTATCTTCTTCCATTTTTTCCCATCAATATCTTTGGCTCAGACGGTAAAGTGTCTGTCTACAATGCGGGAGACCTGGGTTCAATCCCTGGGTTGGGAAGATCCCCTGGAGAAGGAAATGGCAATCCATTCCAGGACTGTTGCCTGGAAAATCCCACGGACAGAGGAGCCTGGTAGGCTACAGTCCGTGGGGTCGCAGAGTCGGACACGACTGAACGACTTCACTTCACTTCTTCCACTTTTTTCCATCAGTATCTTATAGCTTTCAGTGTACAAGTGTGTCACCTCCTTGATCAAATTGATTCCTGGATATTTTATTCTTTTTGATGCAATTACACATGGGCTTGCTTTCTTAATTTCTCTTTTTTATAGTTTGTTTTTGTGCAGCTGATTTATTTTTCAGTTTTTATTCATTTGTTGGTTCATCTGTGGCTGTGCTTGGCCTGCCTTGCTCTGTGCAGGCTTTCTCTGGTTGTGGTGAGCGGGGCTACTCTAGTTACCGTGCACAGGCTTCTCACTGCGGCTGCTTCTTGTGTTGCAGAACACAGGCTCTAGGAGTGTGTGGCTTCAGCAGCTGAAGTGCACAGGCTCAGTTGCCCTGTGGCATGTGGAATCCTCCAGGACCAAGGAGCAAGCCCATGTCCCCTGCATTGGCAGGCAGACTCTCAACCACTGGACCACCAGGAAAGTCCACAACTGATTTTTTTTTTTTTAATATTGAATTTGTATCTTGCAACTTTGCTGAATCCGTTTATTGGTTCTAACAGTTTTTTTGGTGGAGTCTTCAGAGTTTTCTCTGTATGTCATCTGTAAATAGAGTTTTACTTCTTGCTTTCTGATTTGGATGCCTTTTATTTATTTTTCTTGTTGAGTTGCTCTAACTAGGACTTCCAGTACTATGCTGAATAGAAGTGATGAGAGTGGGCATACTTGTCTCGTTTCTCAGAAAGCTTTCAGATTTTCACTGCTGAGTATGATGTTAACTGTGGGCTTTTCATATATGACCTTTATTATGTTGAGGTACATTCCCTCTATGGGGCTTCCGTGGTGGCTCAGTGGCAAAGAATCTGCCTGCCAATGCAGGAGAAGCGGGTTTGATCCCTTAGTAGGGAAGATCCCCTGGAGAAGGAAATGACAACCCACTCCAGTATTCTTGCCTGCAAAATCCCATGGACAGAGGAGTCAGATATGACTTAGTGACTAAACACAAATAACAACATTATTTCTGTACCCACTGTCAAGAGTTTGTATCATAAGTGAATGTTGAAGTGAAGTGAAGTTGCTCAGTCGTGTCTGACTCTTTGCGACCCCATGGACTGTAGCCTACCAGGCTTCTCAGTCCATGGGATTTTCCAGGCAAGAGTACTGGAGTGGGTTGCCATTTCCTTCTCCAGGGGATCTTCCCGACCCAGCGATTGAACCCGGGTCTCCCGCATTGGAGGCAGACACTTTACCCACTGAGCCACCAGGGAAGTGAATGTTAAATATTGTCAAATGCTTTTTCTCCATCTACTGAGATAATTATATGATTTTTATTCTTCATTTTATTATTGTGATGTAACACAGAATTGATTTGCAGATCTTGAACCACTCTTGCATATCAGGAATCAGTCCCACTTGATCATTGTGTAGATCCTTTAATGTGTTTGCTGATATTTTGTTGAGAATTTCTGAATCTATGTTCTGGGTATATTGACCTGTAATTTTCTTTCCTTGTGGTGTCTTTGTCTGATTTTGGCATCAGGGTAATACTGGCCTCGTAAAATAAGTTTGGAAGTGGTCTACTTTTTTGGGAGACTTTGAGAAGGACTTGTATTCATTCTTCTTTAAATGTTTGGTAGAACTCACCAGTGAATCCATCTGGTCCTGAACTTCTGTGTTTAAGGCAAGTTGTTGATTACTGATTCAGTTCCTTACTGGTAATTGGTCTGTTCAGATTTTCCATTTCTTCATGATTGAGTTTTGGTGCGTTTTGTGTCTCTGGAAACGTGTCTGTTTCTTCTGGGTTGCGGTTTGCTGGTGTGTAATAGTTCTTAGCAGTCTCTACGATCCTGTGCATCCTGTGGCATCAGTTGTAATGTCTCCCCTTTCTGATTTTGTTTGAGTCTTCTCTTTTTCTTGGTAAGCCTAGCTAAAGGTTTGTTTATTTATCTTAAAAAAAAAAAAATAAAGCAGCACGGTATTTCATTGATCTTTTCTGTTGTCTTCCTTGTCTCTGTTTCATTCATTTCTGCTCAGAAATTTGTTATTTTCTTCCTTCGTCTAACATTGGGCTTTGTTGTTTGTTTTTCTGGTTCCTTGAGGAGTAGTAAAGTTAGGTTGTTTGACATCTTTCTTCTTTCTTATGTAGGCATTTATTGCTATGAAACTCCCTCTGAGAACTGGCTTTGATACATCCCATATGTTTTGGTTATCTTGTATTTTCATTTTATTGCTTAATTTATTTTAATTTATTTTTAATTGGAGGATAATCAGTTTACTATGTTGTGTATTTTTATGCCAGACAACTATGTGAATCAGCCATGTTGCAGATGTTGTTCAGTCGCTCAGTAGTGTCTTGAGTCTTTGGACCCCATGGACTGCAGCACGCCAGGCTTCCCTGTCCTTCACTGTCTCCCAGAGGTTGCTGAAACTGATGTCCATTGAGTTGATGATGCCATCCAACCACATTATCCTCTGTTGCCCCCTTCTTGTCCAGCCCTCAAATCTTTTCTGGGGTCTTTTCCAGTGAGCCGGCTCCTCACATCAGGTGGCCAAAGTATTGGAGCTTCAGCTTCAGCCCTTCCAACAAATACTCAGGTCTGATTTCCTTTAGGATTGACTGGTTTGATCTCCTTGCTGTCCAAGGGGCTCTGAAGAGTCTTCTCCAGCACCACAATTCCAAAGCATCAGTTCTTCAGCCGTCACCTTTCTTTGGGCTTCCCTGTGGCTCAGCTGGTAAAGAATCTGGCTGCAGTGGGGGAGACCTGGGTTTGATCCTTGGGTTGGGAAGATCCCCTGGAGAAGAGAAAGGCTACCCACTCGAGTATTCTAGCCTGGAGAATTCCATGGACTGTGTAGTCCATGGGGTGGCAAAGAGTCAGACATGACTGAGCAACTTTCACTTTCAGCTTTCTTTATGGTCCAAGTCTCATTCATAGGTAACTACTGAAAAACAATAGCTTTGACTATATGGGCCTTTGTTGGCAAAGTAATGTCTCTGCTTTTTAATACACTGTCCAGATTTGTCATAGTTTCTCTTTCAAGGAGCAAGCATCTTTTAATCACTTGGCTGCGGTCACCATCTTCAGCAATTTTGGAGAGCCCAAGAATATGAAATCTGTCACTACTTCCACTTTTTCCCTGTTTGCCATGAAGAGATGGGATTGGATGCCATGTTCTTAGATTTTTGAAAGTTGAGTTTTAAGCCAGCCTTTTCACTCCACTCTTTCACCTTCATCTAGAGGCTCTTTAGTTCCTCTTTGCTTTCTGCCATTGGAGTGATATCGTCTGCATATCTGATGTTGTTGATATTTTTCCTGGCAGTTTTGATTGCAGCTTGTGGTTCGTCCAGTCCAGCATTTCTCATGATGTACTCTGCATAGAAGTTAAATAAGCAGGGTGACAATATACAGCTTTGATGTACTCCTTTTCCAATTTTGAACCAGTGTGTTGTTCCATGTCTGATTTTAACTATTGCTTCTTGACCTGCATACAAGTTTCTCAGGAGGCCAGTAAGGTGGTCTGGTGTTCCCATCTCTTGAAGAATTTTCCACAATTTGTGGTGATCCACACAGTCAAAGGCTTTAGTGTAGTCAATGAAGCAGAAGTAGATGTTGGCATTCTCTTGTTTTTTTCTGTGATCCATTGGAGTTAACAGTTTGATCTCTGGTTCTTCTGCCTTTTCTAAATCCAGCTTGTACATCTGGGAGTTCTCAGTTCATGTACTGTTGAAGGATAGCTTGGAGAATTTTGAGTATTACCTTGGTAGCATGTGAAATGAGCACAGTTGTCTGGTAGTTTGAACATTCTTTGGCACTGCCCTTCTTTGGGCTTGAAATGAAAACTGACCTTTTCCAGTCCTGTGGCCACTGCTGAGTATTTTAAATTTGCTGACATATTGAGTGCAGCACTTTCACAGCATCATCTTTTAGGATTTGAAATAGCTCAGCTGGAATTCCATCACTTCCACTAGCTTTGTTCAAAGTAATGCTTCCTAAGACCCACTTGACGTCACACTCCAGGATGTCTGGCTATGGGTTTGTGACCACATCATTGTGGTTATCTGGGTCATGAAGACCTTTTTTTGTGCAGTTCTGTGTATTCTTGCCACTTCTTCTTAGTCTCCCCTGCTTCTGTTAGGTCCTTGTTGTTTCTGTCCTTTATTGGGTCCATCTTTGCGAGAAATGTTCCCTTGGTATCTCCAGTTTCCTTGAGGAGATCTCAAGTCTTTCTCATTCTATTGTTTTCCTCTCTTTCTTTGCATTATTCTCTTAAGAAGGCTTTTGTGTCTCTCCTTGCTATTCTCTGGAACTCTGTATTCAGTTGGATATACCTTTTCCTTTCTCCTTTGCCTTTCTCTTGTTTTCTCAGCTATTTGTAAGGTTTTCTCAGACAACCACTTTGCCTTCTTGCATTTCCTTTTCTTGGGAATGGTCTGGTCACCACCTCCTGTACAGTGTTACTAACCTCTGTCCATAGTTCTTCAGGCACTCTGTCTACCAGATCTAATCCCTTGCATTTGTTCATCACCTCCACTATATAATCATGAGGAATATGATATAGGTCATACTTGAATGGTCTAATGGTTTTCCCTATTTTCTTCAATTTAAGCTTGAATTTTACAATAAGAAGCTGATATCTGAGCTTCTCCATATTCGGCTGCAAAGGATATAATCAGTCTGATTTCAGTGTTGACCATCTGGTCATGTCCACGTGTAGAGTCATCTCTTGTGTTGTTGGAAGAGGGTGTTTGCTATGACCAGTGTGTTCTCTTGGCAAAGCTCTGTTAGCCTTTGCCCTGCTTCATTTTGTTCTCCCAAGGTCAAACTTGCCTGGTACTCCAGGTATCTTTTGACTTCCTACTTTTGCATTCCAATCCCCTATGATGAAAGGACATCTTTTTTTGGTGTTAGTTCTAGAAAGTCTTGTGGGTCTTCATAGAACCTTTTGACATCAACTTCTTCAGCATTAGGGATTGGGGCATAGACTTGGGTACTGTGCTGTTGAATGGTTTGCCTTCGAAACAAACAGGGATCATTCTGTCTTTTTTGAGATTGCACCCAAGTACTGCATTTTGAACTCTTTTGTTGACTATGAGGGCTACTCCATTTCTTCTCAGGGATTCTTGCCCACAGTAGTAGATGTAATGGTCATCTGAATTAAATTTGCCCATCCCTGTGCATTTTAGTTCATTGATTCCTAACATGATGTTTACTTTTGCCACCTTCTGCTTGGCAACATCCAATTTACCTTGATTTATAGACCTAACATTCCAGGTTCCTATGCAATACTGTTCTTTATAACTCAGACTTTACTTTCACCACCAGACACTTCCACAACTGAGCATTGTTTCTGCTTTGGCCCAGCCTCTTCATTCTTTCTGGAGCTATTTCTGCTTTCTTTCCCAGTAGCATATTGGACACCTACAGATGTGTGGGGCTGTGTCTTTTTGACTTTTCATACTGTTCATGGGATTCTTGAGGCAAGAATACTGAAGTGGTTTGCTGTTCCCGTCTCCAGTGGACCACATTTTGTGAGAACTCTCCACTGTGACCCGTCTGTCTGGGGTGGCCCTGCAGGGCATGGCTCATAGCTTCATTGAGTTACACAAGCCTGTGATCAGTGTAATCATTCTGGTTAGCTTTCTGTGATTGTGGTTTTCATTCTGAAAACTGTGTTCAATTATAGTTCTTGCTTCTTCTGTTTGCCCTCTGATGGCTAAGGATAAGAGGCTTGTGTAAGCTTCCTGAGGGAGGGACCAGCCGTGGGGAGAACTGGCTCTTGCTCTCCTGGGTAGGCCCATGCTAACTAAATCTTTATTTCAATTTTCTGCTGATGGATATGGCTGTGCTTCCTCCGAGTTAGTTGTTTGTCCTGAGGCAACCCAGTTCTGGAGTCTACAGTCTCTACAGTAGGGCTAACTAGCAACCTTCCAAAAGGACTTATGCCAACACACACCTCCCTGGACTGCTGCTGCCAGTGACCCCATCCCTGAGGGAGGCTACTTCCAACCGAGGCCACTTCTGAGCCACGCCTCTGCAGGAGACCCTCAAACACTCACAGGGAGGTCTGACACAGTCTCTTGTGAGGTCACTGCTTCTTTCTGGCGTGCACAAGATTTTGTTTGTGCCCTCCAAGAGTCTCTCTTTCCCCCAGTCCTGTGGAAGTTCTATAATCAAATCCTGCTATCCTTCAAAGTCAGTTTCCCTGGGGGTTCCCTTTGCTGGATCCCAGTTAGCATCCTTGATGTGAGACCTAGGACTTTTGCAGCAGTGCGAGAACTTCTTTGTTATTATTCTCCATTTTGGGAGTCGCCTACCTGCAGGTATGGGATTTGATTTTGACGTGATTACATCCCTCCAACCAGCTCATTGCAGCTTCACCTTTGTCCTTGGACACAGGATATCTTTTTTTTTTTTGGTGAGTTCCAATATCCTGTCAGGGGTTGTTCAACAGCTAGCTGCTCTTTTGGTGTTCTCACAGGAGAAGATGGGCACATGTCCTTTTACTCTGCCATCTTTTATCTGGTGATAATGACCATATCATTGTGGTCATAAAAAACATTCTTAGTACTGTTTCAGTCTTCTTAAATTTATTAAGACTTGTTTTGTAGCCTAACATGTAAACTGTCCTGGAGAATGTTCCACATGTAATTGAGAAGAGTTTGTATTCTGCTGTTTTTGAATGGAATGTTCTGTAAATATTAAGTTCATTTGGTATAATGTGTCCAGTGTTTCCTCACTGATTTTCTGTCTTGATGACCTATCCATTGACGAAAGTGGGGTTTTGATTCCGCTACTGTTACTGTATTGCCACCTATTTCTCACTTCAGGTTTGTTAATTTATGTGCTCCTATGTTAGGTATATAAACGTTTACATATGTTATATGCTCTCATTGGTTCAAATCCTTTATCATTATATGATGACCTTCTTTATGTCTTATTACAGTATTTGTCTTAAAATCTGTTTTGTCTGATAAGTATGTCTGCCCCTGCTATTTTATTATTTCTATTTGCCTGGAATATCTTTTTTCATACCTTTACTTCAGTCTTGTGTTTGAATCTTTAAAACTGAAGTGAATCTCTTGTATACAACATATAGTTTCTGTAATATTGTGATTTATGATAAGAAATGTGTATTTGCTCTTTGGGCTTCCCAGGTGGCTCTGTGGTAAAGAATCTGCCTGCCAAGCAGAAGATGCAGGTTCAACCTCTTGATCAGTAAGATTTCCTGGAGAAGGAAGTGGCAGCCCACTCCAGTATTCTTGCCTGGGAAATCCCATGGAGAGAGCTGGTGGACTACAGTCCATGGGATTGCAAAGGAGTCAGACACAACTTAGCAACTAAACGACAACAACAAATATTTGGTCGTATATCTGTCTCTGGCACAGAGTTCCTAATAAAACCCTTGGAATTTCCTAAGTGATGTGAGTGAAAAAGGTGATTTTTTAATGTTGGTGAGTTGACTTTTGGAAAGCATTGAAGGTTGGGGACTGATTGCTAGTGGAGCCAACTTTGTGATTAGAAGGATGGAACATTCAGTCTCACTTTCCCCTGACCTCTGGACTGGTGAGAGGGGCTGGAGGTTGAATCTGTCACCAGTATCCAATGATTTAATCAATTGTGCTAATGTAAAGAAGTTTCTAAAAAACCCAAAAGAAGGTAATTCCTTTATTCCTTTCTTCTTCTGTTGTTATTTTCCTTTCAGTTCAGTTTAGTTCAGTCACTCAACGTGTCCGACTCTGCGACCCCATGAATCGCAGCACGCCAGGCCTCCCTGTCCATCACCACCTCCCGGAGTTCACCCAGACTCACGTGCATCGAGTCAGTGATGCGATCCAGCCATCTCATTCTCTGTTGTCCCCTTCTCCTGCCTCCAATCCCTCCCAGCATCAGGGTCTTTTCCAATGAGTCAACTCTTTGCATGAGGTGGCCAAAGTATTGGAGTTTCAGCTTTAACATCAGTCCTTCCAATGAACACCCAGGACTGGTCTCCTTTAGAACGGACTGGTTGGATGTCCTGGCAGTCCAAGGGACTCTCAAGAGTCTTCTCCAACACCGCAATTCAAAAGCATCAATTCTTCGGTGCTCAGCTTTCTTCACAGTCCAATTCTCACATCCATACATGACCACTGGAAAAACCATAGCCTTGACTAGACAGACCTTAGTCGGCAAAGTAATGTCTCTGCTCTTCAATATGCTATCTAGGTTGGTCATAGCTTTTCTTCCAAGGAGTAAGTGTCTTTTAATTTCATGGCTGCAGTCACCATCTGCAGTGATTTTGGAGCCCAAAAACTAAAGTCTGACACTGTTTCCACTGTTTCCCCATCTATTTCCCATGAAGTGATGGGACCAGATGCCATGATCTTCGTTTTCTGAATGTTGAGCTTTAAGCCAACTTTTTCACTCTCCTTTCACTTTCATCAAGAGGCTTTTTAGCTCCTCGTCACTTTCTGCCATAAGGGTGGTGTCATCTGCATATCTGAGGTTATTGATATTTCTCCCGGCAATCTTGATTCCAGCTTGTGCTTCTTCCAGCCCAGCGATTCTCATGATGTACTCTGCATATAAGTTAAATAAGCAGGGTGACAATATATAGCCTTGACGTACTCCTTTCCTGATTTGGTACCAGTCTGTTGTTCCATGTCCAGTTCTAACTGTTGCTTCCTGACCTGCATATAGGTTTCTCAAGAGGCAGGTCAGGTGTTCTGGTATTCCCATCTCTTTCAGAATTTTCCACAGTTTATTGTGATTCACACAGTCAAAGGCTTTGGCATAGTCAATAAAGCAGAAATAGATGTTTTTCTGGAACTCTCTTGCTTTTTTCCATGATCCAGCAGATGTTGGCAATTTGATCTCTGGTTCCTGTACCTTTTCTAAATCCACCTTGAACATCTGGAAGTTCGCGGTTCACATATTGCTGAAGCCTGGCTTGGAGAATTTAGAGCATTACTTTACTAGCATGTGAGATGAGTGCAATTGTGTGGTAGTTTGAGCATTCTTTGGCATTGCCTTTCTTTGGGATTGGAATGAAAACTGACCTTTTCCAGTCCTGTGGCCACTGCTGAGTATTTTAAATTTGCTGACATATTGAGTGCAGCACTTCCACAGCATCATCTTTTAGGATTTGAAATAGCTCAACTGGAATTCCATCACCTCCACTAGCTTTGTTTGTAGTCATGCTTTCTAAGGCCCACTTGACTTCACATTCCAGGATGTCTGGCTCTAGAGTGATCACACCATTGTGATTATCTCGGTTGTGAAGATCTTTTTTGTACAGTTCTTCTGTGTATTCTTGCCACCTCTTCTTGATATCTTCTGCTTCTGTTAGGTCCATACCATTTCTGTCCTTTATTGAGCCCATCTTTGCATGAATTGTTCCCTTGGTATCTCTAATTTTCTTGAAGAGATCTCTAGTCTTTCCCGTTCTGTTGTTTTCTTCTATTTCTTTGCATTGATTGCTGAGGAAGGCTTTCTTATCTCTCCTTGCTGTTTTTTGGAACTCTGCCTTCAAATGGGAGTATCTTTCCTTTTCTCCTTTGCTTTTTGCCTCTCTTCTTTTCTCAGCTATTTGTAAGGCCTCTGGCAGCCAGTTCCCGTTATGATCTGATAATTCCCTGAAGTGGTTATGGGGCTTCCCTGATAACTCAGTTGGTAAAGAATCTGTCACGTGAGTGTATGTTCCTCGGTTCCTTGTCTCGTCACAACAAAGATTTGGAGCGACGGATATTAAAGCCCTCGGTGCGTCGCAGCTCTTGGGTCTTGGACAAACCGTGTTATAGCTCTTAGACAAATCAGTGTTACAGCTCTGTTTCATTTAGAAGATAGCATTAGAATCCATCCTCGAAGCGTGAGGGCATGCCAACCCAAAGACTCAAAGTAAAGAGAGTGGAGGAGTGCGCGGAGGGGAGAGAGAGAGAGAGAGAAAAAGAGGGAGAAAGCGCGTTGGCTCCTCCTTTTATATGTTTTTTCCTCCACCTGGGCCGGGCCTGTGCAAATTGGGCTTAGCCAGGAGTGCAGTTTGTTCTACCTGAAGTCTTCACTCTGGTCTTCGGACCTTCCTTGTCTTTTAGCTACCACCATTTTGGACTCCTTTTCCCTATTCTACCTACCTAACAAATCCACCTGCAATGCAGGAAACCCCGATTTGATTCCTGGGTCAGGAAGATCCACTGGAGAAGGGAAAAGCTACCCACTCCAGTATTCTTGGGCTTCCCTTGTGACTCAGCTGGTAAAGAATCCATCTGCAGTGCCAGAAACCTGGATTCAGTTTCTGGATTGGGAAGATCCCCTGGAGAAGGGAAAGGCTCCTACTTCAGTATTCTGGCCTGGAGATTTCCATGGACTGTATAGTCCATGAGGTTGCAAAGAGTCAAGCACGACTGAGCGCCTTTCGCGTGTAGTGGTTATAACAGTCTATTTTCAGTTGATAACAGCTGTCAGTTTGAATGTGTGCCTTCTAAAGCTCTGCATTGTTACTCTCCCCACCTGCAACACACACGCTTTTGTGTTTTTGATGCCACAGTTTGCATCTTTTTATTTTGTGTATCCCTTAACAAAGGCTTCCCTGGTGGCTCAGAAGGTAAAGAATTTGCCTGCAATACAAAGACCTTGGTTTGAAATTCCTGGGTTGGGAAGATCCCCTGGAGAAGGGAATGGCTATCCGCTCTAGTCTTCTTGCCTGGAGAATCCCGTGGACAGAAGAGCCTGGCAGGCTGCCCCAAAGAGTTGGACAGGACTTAGTGACTAAGCACACACGAAAGGCCAGTGTGGTGGTGCTGAATTCCTTCAGGTTTTGCTTGTCTGGAAAATCCTTTATCTCTTCTTCATTTATGAAGGGCAGCTTTACTGGATACAGTATTCTTAGTTGACAGTTCTTTAAGCATTTTGAATAGGTGATGCTCCTCCCTTCTGGCCTGCAAGGTTTCTGCTGGAAAGTCTGCTGATATTCTAATGGGGGTTTTCCTTGGATGTAACAAGTTGTTTTTCTCTTACTGCTTTTAAAATTCTCCCCTCGTCTCTTAATTTTTGTGTTTTAATTATAATGTGTCTTGTGGTTCTCTCGTGTTCCTCCTGTTGGTAACTCTCTGCTTTATGGATCTGGTTTTCCTTCCCCAGGTTAGAGAAGTTTTTATCCATTATTTCTTCAAATAAATAGTCTGCCTCTTTCTTCCCTTTGGGATCCCTGTAAGGTAAATGTTGATCCACTTGATGTTATCTTCACTTTTTCTTTTTTCTTTTTTCACTTTTCTGTTCAGATTGCATGAGTTTCACTGCATTTAGAGTTCCAGGATCCTTTTTTCACTTCATCTAGTGTGCTGTTGAACCCCTCTAGCTTCTTTTTCAGTTTATTTATTGTATTCTTCTATAGCTCTATGGCTTCTTTAAAACTTTATTTTAAATTGGAGGATAATTGTTTTTCAGTGTTGTGTTGGTTTCTGCCATACAACATTGTGAATCAGCCATAAGTAAACTCTTACTTTTATTTAGTCTTTTTTCATATTTCCTTTCCCTCTGTTGAAGTTCTTGTTGTGTTCATTCATTCTCCCAAGTTTGGTATGCATCTTTATGATCATTACTTTGAACTCTCTATTAGGTAAGTTACTTATCTGCATTTTGTTAAGATTTTTTTCTGATGTTTTAGTTTCTTCTTTCCTTTGGAACATATTCCTCTGTTTCTTCATTTGGCTTGATTCTCTGTAGGTTACTATGTATTAGATTGAAACAACCACCTTTCCCATTTTGAAGGTCTTGTGTAGGAGATGAACCTTATTTGTTCAACCTTGCCCCAGCTCTTAGCTGTTTCTCAAAACTTGTGATTGTCCAAACAGCCTGTTTTATTTTTATTAGCTCCTAGTATTTGATGTGCCAAGAGCTGTCAGTGTCCCAAGAGGAGATTCTCAGTAAACCCCTAAGTGAAGATTGGTTGGAAGCCAAACCCTAAGGTAGCAACTTTTAAAGTATGCAAATATCCTTCTTTGGGGGAAAGTCTGGGGGATGGGTGTTTCTGTCTGTACCTTCTTTACTAAGCTGTGGAATGGCAGCCAGCTAAGTACCGTTTTCTTGTTTGCTACTGTCTTATTGAATCTGTGAACATGAGCCCCACTGACCACCAGAGCCAGGTGATCAAGGGGTGTCCTTTGGGTGGCAGCCCCAAACCAGAGGCATACACAAACTCCTTTCTGGGAAATACCAGTGACCTACAGCAAGGCAGGGAGAGAATGCAAAGATGGCACCTGTCTGTTCCCCCATCTCTAAAGAGCCTTGCTCTTGGTTTCTTTCATTGAAAATGTTGGTTTCAGTCTTTTGCCTCTACTGTGTCTTTGGGGGTTAGCCATGATGATTCTGTAGAAACCCTTTAGGTTGCTCTCTCTGAATTCACTATAGCCTTGTGAGTGTTGTGAATGCAAGCGCTGTTAACTTTCAAAGCTAGATGTTTTGGGGGACCCATCTCTCAGGCGGAATCTTAAAAGTTGGGACACAAGATGGGGACCCTAAACCCCTTGCTGCTCAGGGAGAAGCTGGGAGTTGTCAGTTCCTTCCCAGCTGTGTGTCCCTGAACCAGGGGTGGGGTTGATGGTGGCAGTATCTCAGCCTTTCCTACCCACTTCCCAGTGAGTTGTTTTCTCATTTGCCCAGTGTATGGGAATCACTCAGGTACAAGATTTTGTTCACAGGAAATTGTTTCATATGTAGCTATAGATTTGATATGTCCCCATAGGAGGTGAGTTCAAGATCTTCCTGTGTGACTATCTTGAACAAGAACCAAGTGGTCTTTTGTTTGTCTTAAACTTTAAGAAAAATTTAATTCCTGTTCTGTTAACACTGTTTGAGAGCTTGAAAGAGATGGAAATAGAACCAGTTCATTCAACAACCTGATCTCCAACCTGACAAGAATAGCATGAAAAGACTGTAAATCTGTCTCAGTTGTGAATAAAGATATACAAATACTAAATAAAATACTAACATATTAAACCCATTACACGATTAAGGTAATAATATTCCAGGACCAAACTGACATAAAGGGAGGATCCAAGTTGGGAAATAGATTGGTGTAATTTTTTGCATAAATAGATTAAAAGCAAAAGCACATGATGACCTCATAATTAGAAAACCATTTGATTCAACCTTGTAAATCAGCTATACTTCAGTCTTTTTTTAAAGTTTCATTAGAAAGATATTTGAAGGGGAATTCCCGGGTTGTCCAGTGGTTAGAGCTCTGTACTCTCACTGTCTAGGACCTGGATTCGATCCCCGGTCAGGGAACTAAGATCCCACAAAGTGTGTGGCATAGCCAAGAAGAAATAAAAAGAGAGACATTTGAATATCATTATTTCTAATAAAAAGAGCAAGTTAGGAATAAATAGAAGGAAATATTCTTAAGTTGTTGGGGAACATCAATCAAAAACTAAAAACAAACATTCTATTTCATGGTGAAACACTGCTAGCATCCTTATTAAATTCAAGAACAAGAGAAGTATAGGACTTTACTGGTGGTCCAGTGGTTAAGGCACCACACTTCCACTGCAGAGGGCACAGGTTTGATCCCTGGTCAGGGAGCTTTGAGATCCCACATGCTACATGGCATGGCCAAAAATAAACAAACAAAAAGAACAGAAGGGCACCTGATACCACAGCTGTTACTCAGCATTGTCCTGGAGTCGTTGGCAGCTTGATAAGAAAGGAAAAACTGGATGAATATTGGAAAGGAGGCAGAAGTATAATTACATAATGATTTACTTGGAAAAGCCTAAGAGAATAAACTGAAGAACTTTAGAAACAAGAAGAGTTGAATAAAGTAATTTGAGTGCAAAATAAATATACCCTATAGCTTTTTGTATATAAGAAGTAACTAATTCAAAATATAATTGAAAAGATTTTATGATAGCTATAAAATCTTTAAAAACTAGGAACACATCTAGCAAGAAGCCTATACGAAGATAATTTTTATGAAGGACATAGACTCCATAAAGAGACAAAACATATTATGTTCCTGATTGGAATGATTCTGTATGGTGACAATTATCTTGAAATTTATTTTACTATAATGTTATTATTTGGTAGTCACTTTTCTTTGAGAATTGTAATGTCTCCTCAGTTTACTTGAAGAGATGGTGAACTACTGAACCTAAAATTCTTTCACTGTCTTATTAGCATAAAGCTAAGTGGAGAACTGGGACATAACATACCTGACTGCCTCACCGATATAATAGCAATTCAAAAACTAATCAGTTGAAATGGTGGACATTTGATCATCACCGTCCTCTAAACTTTTTAGACTTTTAAGGCTTATATTTCTTTACTGAAAAAGTAAAATGTGATTTTTATTATAAATTCAAGCAGACACCCACCAGTGGGCTGACACCAACTTTGGGAACCCCAAGACCCTGCATCCACTCATAAGTGAGCGAGTGGTAGCTTTGGGCCTGAACTCTACCCACCAGCTGCCAGATACTTTGGACTTCTTAGCCAGCCACCCCAGAAATCAACTCCACCCACCAAAAGACCAACGTTCGATCTGGGAACCCCAGCCCTGTGGTCACTCATCCCAGAACCAAGCCCTTCCCACCAGTGAGCCAGCGCTAGGCCTGGGACTGCCAGAGTTTTGCAGCCAGCTCTCTTATGGCCCTGGCAACCAACTGGACGAGGGGCCCGCCACACCTGCCAGACCACCACAGTAGTCAGCCCTCCACAGCGGAAGAACCCATGCCCCCCATGGAGGGAGCACCCCTGGGGATTATAAGTCTGTGACCAGAAGGAGTATGCTGTTGGACCCCATAGGGTGTCTCCTACAAAAGACTGTTTCTCCAAGGTCAAAAAACGTAACCAGCATACCAGATAAATAGAAACAAAGACAGTAAATCAGGCAAAAATGTGACAAAGGAACATATTCCAAAGAAGAAACAAGATAAAACCCCAGAAGGACTAAATGAAGTGGAGATAGTCAGTCTGCCCATAAAGTGTCTGAAATAATGATAAAGATGATTAAAGAACTCGGGAGAAGAATGGATGAGTACAGTGAAAAGTTTAGCAAATTAGAAGATGTAAAGAAGACCCAAACAGAGCTGAAAAAGACAATAACTGATTTTAAAAATATACTACAAAAAAAATCAACAGTAGAAGAAGAATGGTGAGCTGGAAGACAATATAGTGGCAATTATTGAAGCTGAACAGGGGAGAAAAAAGTAGTTTGAGAGACCTCTGGGACAACGTTAAGCACACTAATATTCACATTGTGGCAGCAGTCCCCAAACTTTCTGGCACCAGGGACCAGTTTCATAGAAGACAGTTTTTCCATGAATAGTGGGCAGTTGGTGGTTTTGGGATGATTCAGGCACATTGCATTTACTGTGCACTTTATTTCTGTTATTACATCAGCTTCACCTAGATCATCAGGCATTAGATCCCGAAGGTTGGGCACCCCTCAATCATGGTGTCCTGGAAGGAGAAAAAGAGAAAGGGACAAAGAACATATTTGAAGACATAATAGTTGAAATCCCTTCCAACCTGGGAAAGGAAACAGATGTCCAAGTCCAGGAAGCAGAGATCCTGACTTCTTAACAGGATCACCCAAAGGAGATCAGTCCTGGGTGTTCATTGGAAGGACTGATGTCGAAGCTGAAACTCCAGTACACTAGCCACCTGATGCGAACCTAATTTGACTGACTCATTTGAAAAGACCCTGATGCTGAGAAAGATTGGGGGTAGAAGGAGAAGGGGAGAGGATGAGATGCTTGGATGGCATCACCGACTCAATGGACATGAGTTTGGGTAAACTCCAGGAGTTGGTGGTGGACAGGGAGGCCTGGTGTGCTGCGGTTCATGGGGTCGCAAAGAGTTGGACCCAACTGAGGAACTGAACTGAACTGAAAGAGGATCACACCAAGACACTGTAATTAAAATAGCAAAAAGTAAGATAAAGAGAGAATATTAAAAGCTCCAAGGGAAAAGCAATAAGTTCCATGCAAGCGAATTCGAGTATGTCTATCAGCTAACTTTTCAGCACAAACTGCAGACCAGAGGGAACTGGGACAATATATTTAAAGTTGTAAAAAGGAAAAACCTACTTGGCAAGGCTGTTGCTCAGATTTGATGGAAAGAATGAGAATTTTAGAAACAAGCAAAAGCTGAGTTCAGCACCACCAAATCAGCTTAATAAGATGTTTTTTAATTTATTTTTTTTTATTTTGGAGTATAGTTGATTTACAGTGTGTGTTAGTTTCAGGTGTACAGCAAAGTGATTCAGTTATACACATATCCCTTCTCTTTCAGATTCTCTTCCTATCTAGGTTATTACAAAATATTGAGTTCCCTGTGCTACAGAGTAGATCGTTGTTGAGCATCTATTTTATATATAGTAGTGTGTATATGTTAATCCCAGTCTCCTAATTTATCCCTCCTCCCTGCCTTTCCCCTTTGGTAACCATAAGTTTGATTTTTTTTTTTTTTTAATTTTCTTGGCTCTGCCAAGAACACAGTCTATGGTGTGTGTTCTTGTGGTCAGCAGTTTTCATCTGCTTTCTGTAAAAACAAAGGGAATGTGTGCCAGGCCTTTATCTGTATCTTTCAAGGAACTGGGAGTTTGGTGATCCTGCTATGTGGAAGGATTATAGTCTAAATTGTTCCCAGTTCCTTAGCCCAACAGCTGTTCCTTGTTGCTTCTTCTTCCCATTTCCCAATCATTAACTGTTGAGTAAGCATTTTACTTCAAAAGACAAGGACACGGGCTTGTACACGTTTCAGAATGATCATCTGTGGGTCCATCCAAAGAAATGTTAGTGCAAATGGCATCATTTCATTCTCTTTCATAGCTAAGTAATATTCCATTGTACATTTACGTACCACATCTTTTTCTGTTCCTTTGTGGATGGGCATTTTGGTTACTTCCACGTCTTGGCTATTATAAATGGTGCTGCAGTGAACAGTGGGGTACACATACCTTTTTGAATTACTTTCTCCAGATATATACCCAGGAGTGGGCTTGCTAGATCACATGGTAGCAGTATTTTTCATTTTTTAAGGAACTTCCATTCTGTTCTCCACAGTGGTTGTACTGATTGACATCCCCACCAACAGTGTATAGGATGAGCCCCTTTTCTCCAAACCCTCTGCAGCATTTTTGTTTGTAGATTTTTTGATGATGGCCATTCTGACAAGTGTGAGGTGATACTTCCACGTAGTTTTGATTTGTATTTCTCTAATAATTAGTGATGTTGAGTATCTTTTCATGTGCTTTTCGGCCGTCTGTATGTCTTTGGAGAAATGTCTGTTTAGATCCTCCACCCATTTTTCTGGTTAGGTTTTTCTTTTTTTAAATAATGAGCTGCATGAGCTGTTTGTATATTTTGGAGACTAACCCCTTGTCAGTTGCTTTGTTTTCAAGTATTTTCTCCTGTGGGTTGTCTTCTTGTTTTCTTGATGGTTTTATTTTTGTCTTTACTTTCATTGCTCTAGGAGGTGATTCAAAAGCAATATTGCTGCGATAGGTATCAGGAGAGAATTCTACCTAGATTTTCCTGTTAGGGGTTTTATAGTATCTGGACTTATATTTAGATTTTGAGTTTATTTTTGTGCATGGTATTAGGGAGTGTTCAAATTTCATCCTTTAACGTGTTGCTGTCCAGTTTGCCCAGCACCCCATGTTAAAGAGACTGTGTTTTCTCTATTGTCCATTGTTGCCCCTTTTTTGTAGCTGACCATTGGTGCATGGGGCTTCCCTGGTGGCTCAGACGGTAAAGAATCTGCGTGCAATGTGGGAGACCTGGGTTCGATCCCTGGGTCGGAAAGATCCCCAAAGGAGGGCATGGCATCCCGCTCCAGTATTCTTGCCTGGTGAATCCCCATCGACTGAGGAGTCTGCGGGCTACAGTCCATGGAGTTGCGAAGAGTCAGACATGACTGAGCAACTAAGCAAAGAACAGCACATCGGTGCGTGGGTTTACCTCTGGAGTTTTATCCTGTTCCATTGATCTATATTTCTGCTTTTGTGCCAGTAACATTGTTTTGTTGACTCTAACATTGTAGTATAGTCTGAAGTCAAGAAACTTAATGCCTCCAGCTCCATTTTTCTTTCTCAAGATTGGTTTGACTATTTGCAGTCTTTTCTGTTTCCATACAAATTATAAAAAAAAATTTGTTCTAATTCTGTGAAAAATGCCATTGGTAGTTTGATAGGTATTGAATTTAATTGGTAGATTGCTTGGCTTAGTATAGTCATTTCAATGATACTGATTTGTCCAACCCAAGAACATGGTTTATCTTTCCATCTGTTTATGTCATCTTCAGTATCTTTCATCAGTCTTATACTTTTCAAAGTACAGGTCTTTTATCTCCTTAGGTAAGTTTGTTTCTTGGTATTTTATTCTTTGTGATGTGAAGGCAAATGGGATTTTTTCCTTAATTTGTTGTTCTGATCTTTCTTTGCTAGTGTATAGAAATGTGACAGATTTCTGTTTTTCAATTTTGTATCCTACAACTTAACCAAATTCACTGATGAGCTTTAGTAGTTTTCTGGTAACGTCTTTAGGAATTTCAAAGTATAGTATCATGTCATCGGCAAACAGTGAATTTTACTTCTTTTCCTCTTTGGATTCCTTTTATTTCTTTTTCTTTTCTGATTGCCCATGGATATGCCTTTAAAAATTATGTTAAGTAATAGTGGTGAGAGTGGATATCTTTGTCTGGTTCCTGGCCTTAAAGGAAATGCTTCTGGTTTTTACCATTGAGAATGATGTTTACAGTGAATTTGTCATATATGGCCTTTATTATGTTGGGCTTCCCAGGTGGTGCAGTGGTGAAGAGTCCACCTGCCAATTCAGGAGACAGAAGAGGCGCAGGTTCAATTGCTAGGTCGGGAAAATCCCCTGAAGTAGGAAATGGCAACCTACTCCAGTATTCTTGCCTGGAAAATTCCATGGAACAGAGGAGCTGGGTGGGCTGTAGTCCATGGAGTTGCAAAGAGTCAGACATAAGTTAGCCCATCCTAAATATATATGGTTGGGGGAGTTTTCCTCTCTGCCCCCTTTCTAGAGAGTTTATTATTTTTTTAATCACAAACAGGTATTGAATTTTGTCAAAAGCTTTTTCTGCATCTATTGAGATAGTCATAATGTTTTTTATTAGTCAGTTTGTTGAAGTGGTTTATCACATTGATTGAATTTGTGTATGTTGAGGAATCCTTGCATCCCTGGGATAAATCCCATGTGGTAGAATTTGCTTATGAAGCCATCTGGTCCTGGACTTTTGTTTCTTGGGAGCTTTTTAATCACAGTTGCAATTTCAGTACTTGTGATTGGTCTATTCATATTTTCTGTTTCTTCCTGGTTCAGTCTCAGGACATGGTACCTTTCCAAGAGGTTGTCCATTTTATTGGCATATAGTTACTTGTAGTAGTCTCTTATGATCCTTTGTATTTCTGTGATGTCAGTTGTAACTTCTTTTTCATTTATAATTTTATTGATTTGAGCCCATCTCCTACTTAATTGGGCACTCAACATTGCTAATTATTAGAGAGATGCCAATTAAAACCGCAATGATATATCATCTCACACCTGTCAGAATGGCTGTCATCAAAAAGGCCACAAATAACAGATGCTGGTGAGGATGTGAGAAAAGGGAATCATTATACACCGTTAGTAAGAGTGTAAATTGGTACAGCCACTGTCAAAGACAGTATGGAACTTCCTTATAAAACTAAAAATGAGACTACCGTATGATCCAGCAATTCCACTCTTGGATTTGTATCAAGAGCCATAAAAATGCTTTAAGGTTGGCACTGTTGTTATTCAGTCACTAAGTCACGTCTGGCTCTTTGCAACCGTGTGGCCTGCAGCACCCTGTGCTTCCCTGTTCACCCTCTCACAGAGTTTGCTCAGATTAATGTCCATTGAGTCGGTGTTGCTGTTTAACCATCTCATCCTCTGCCACCCTCTTCTTTTGCTTTCAATCTTTCCCAGCATCAGGGTCTTTTCTAATGAGTCGACTCTTTGCATCAGATGGCCAAAGTATTGGAGCTTCAGCATCAATCCTTCCAATGAATATTCAGGGTTGATTTCCTTTAGGATTAACTGATTTGATCTTATTGCAGTCCAAGAGACTCTCAAGAGTCTTCTGCAGCACCACAATTTAAAAGCATTATTTCTTTGGCACTCAGCCTTCTTTATGGTCCAGCACTCATATCTGTACATGACTACTGGAAAAACCATAGCTTTGACTAGACAGACCTTTGTAGGCAAAGTGATTTCTTTGTTTTTTAATATGCTATCTAAGTTTATTATAGCTTTCTTGCCAAAAAGCAAGTGTCTTTTAATTCCATGGCTGCAGTCACCATCTGCAGTGATTTTGGAGCCCAAGAAAATAAAATCTGTCACTGCTTCTACTTTTTCCTTTTCTGTTTGCCATGAAGTGATGGGACTGGATGCCATGATCTTAGTTTTTTGAATGTTGAGTTTTAAGCCAGGTTTTTCACTCTCTTCTTTCACCCTCATCAAGAGACTCTTTAGTTTCTCATTGCTTTCTGCCCTAAGGGTGGTGTCATCTGTGTATCTGAGGTTGTTGATATTTCTCCAGACAATCTTAATTCCAGTTTGTGATTCATCCAGCCTGGCATTTCACATGATGTACTCTGCATAGAAGTTAAATAAACAGGGTGACAGTATACAGCCTTTTTGTACTCCTTTCTCAATTTGGAACCAGCCCATTGTTCCATATAAGGTTCTAACTGTTGCTTCTCGACCTGAATACAGGTTTCTCAGGAGACAGTTAGGTGGTCTGGTATTCCCATCTCTTTAAGAATTTTTCACAGTTGTGATCCTGCACAGCCAAAGGTTTTATCGTAGTCAATCAAGCAAAAGTTTGATGTTTTTTTTTTTTGAATTCTCATGTTTTCTTTATGATCCAGTGAATGTTTGCAATATGATCTCTCGTTCTTCTGCTTTTCCAGCTTTAGAAATGGGTACATCTGGAAGTTCTCAGTTCATGTACTGCTGAAGCCTGGCTTGAAGGATTTTGAGTATAAGCTTATTAGCATGCAAAATAAGCGTAGTTGTCTGGTAGTTTGAACATTCTTTGATACTGCCCTTCTTTGGAATTGGAATGAAAACTAACCTTTTCCAGTCCTGTGGCCACTGCTGAGTTTTCCAAATTTGCTGGCATATTGAGTGCAGCATTTTAACAGCAGCATCTTTTAGGATTTGAAATAGCTCCACTGGAATTTCATCACCTCCACTAGCTTAATTTGTAATAATGCTTCCTAAGTTCCACTTCACTTCACACTCCAGGATGTCTGGCTCTAGGTGAGTGACCACACCATCGTGGTTATCCAGGTTATTAAGAGCTTTTTTGTACAGTTCTTCTGTGTATTCTTGCTACCTCTTCTTAATCTCTTCTGCTTCTGTTAGGTCCTTACTGTTTCTCTTCTTGATTGTGCCCATCCTTGTATGAAATGTTCCCTTGATAACTCCAATTTTTTTTTTTTTGAAGGGATCTCTAGTCTTTCCCATTCTCTTGTCTTCCTGTTCTTTGCACTGTTAACTCCCTTGGAATAGATGAAGAAACTGAGGCTTGGAGAGGTTGTGTCTCTCAGCTGGTAAATAGCTTAGCTAGAATTTGAACTAGAGTTAACGTTGGCTTATTTTTAACTACCACATTACATCTCCTTCTTTCAAGAGAAAATTCTATGCTTTAACCCTTTTCTCTATAAAATTTTATTTGGCTATTCATTAATAATTTATATATTTATAAAACTTTTTAATGGTTTGTGGGAAAACGTATGAGGAAGTTACAGACTTTGAAATAGTTTGGAGGTGTGATTGAGTTAAATGTATCCTTTTTATGAGTTAAATGTATCCTTTTTATGCCATGTGTATATCTATAAAATTACACAACTTCAGGGCTGCATAGGGACTTTTGGAATCATTGTAGTGTTTGACCAGCCTTATTTAAATTGTGAGACAACTAAGACCCAAAAGAGGTTAGGTGGTTGCCTGCAGCTTTGTGTCTTCGTTTCTCTGGTCTCTGCTACTAACTCCTGTGTTACGTTAGGCAAATCCTTAAATGATCCTGATCTCAGTTTTCTTGTGTGTAAAAACATTTTTGGATGAACGCCAAAAGTCTTTCCATACGACCGTCTGTGTTTTCATCATTCTTCCATTTACCTTCTCAAATGTTTGGGTGAGATGATTGTGTAAGGTGTGAATGAGGTGGGTAGTGGGTTCGGGAGTGAAGGCGCGGTCTGGAGACTCTGACTGTGAGGCCTGGGGGTGCGAGTCTGCTCCCTCTCTGGCTTTTAGACTTTCCTAATGGCTGGTTTCTATTTGGCTTCTTCAGGACGCCAGATCACCTATTGGTTCTCATAATCTAAGCTTGTCCATTTACCTCAGATTTGTCGATGATTCCTCTTTAAGCAATGTATTCTGTTTTAATATAATAGTATGTGTTTATTGTAAAAAAAGAAAAAAAAACACACAAGAAAGAACTCATGAGCATGGGGTAGAAAATAAGTCATTTGTAATCCCAGTATCCAAAGATGATAAATTTAATAATTTGAGACACATTTTATTTTTTAGGATTTGATGAATTATCGTGGGTGGTGAGAGAGAAGTATAAAGCAAAGATGCCCTTGGTTTGGGAAACCAGGTAGACAGTGGTCTCATTCAGTGAGGTAGAGATTTTGAAGCTTAGTAGATTTGTGTGGGAGGGCGATGTATTCAGGATAGAGTAGTTAGTTTGAGGTGTCTTTAAGGTATCTAAATTGAAGTGCCTGTTAGTAAGTTGATTTATATAATTTAGGCTCCAGAAATAGAGTTCTATCTTGGGGATTAGGATTAAGAAGTCATCAGCATATAGATGAGCACAGCTATGGTGTCATACAGCAGCACCTATTGTAAACTGCAACCCCCCACCCAGCTCCACGGAGGGCAGTGTATTGTGGATACTTGTGCTGTCTGACCTGTATTCACAGCTTAATTTGGGAAGAATCATGTTCTATGTTTATAACACAATGGCTGCATTATGCAAATGGTTTCTGTTTTCCTGTGGAGATTTCTGTAAAGAGGATTTTTTAAAAGGTCCAAGCTTTAAACTTCAGAACTTCCTGAGCAGATCCAGCATTTGACTGCTCACCCTTTGCCTTAGAATGACAGTTTCTGTCATCCCCCCCAGTTGGACTGTTCTTCTAGCATCACAGTTGTCATCGTTGCTCATAGAAACTGAACAAAAGCACCTCACTAGCAGCATGATTGGGTCCCTCACATAGCTTTTCCTCTGGCCTCTGATCGGAGCAGTTCTCCCAAATGCAAATTCCTTTTCTTAATGAAGCTATGCCTCTGGGAAGTGTTCCACTGGATGGGTGTACCTGATTTTTAGAAAGAAGAAACAAAATGCTGTTGGCACACAGTGCCTTACTAAAAGAAAAGAGAAGTACCAAGACCATCAGCTAATTTCTTAATACCTATAAGGCTCAGTATTCCATCTGTAAATTGAGAATCATAATAGTATCTTCTTCTAAGAGATCACTTGATGATTAAATGAGTTAAGGTATATAAAGTGCTCAAAACTGTGCTTGGCATCAGAATATGATTCAGGATTTTCTCTTTAAGTCTTATATGGATTTTAAATGAACTTTAAATAACTTTATTCTTATGTAGAAGACTTAACCAGTGGATCATATGATGACACCCTGAATGCTGAACAAGTTCAGAAACTCCTTTACCTGCTTGAATCAACTGAGGATCCTATCATTATGGAACGAGCTTTGGTCACCCTGGGTAACAATGCAGCCTTTTCAGCCAACCAAGTGAGTACCCTAGTCTCCGTAAACATGCTCTTCCCATTCTCACACACCAGCAGTAATTGTGACTCTGATAAGTTACTTAACCTCCCAGAGCGTCAATTTTTTCATCTATATATATATAGTGGATATCTACAATATAATGTTTGTTTACTTCTAAAAAGCATAGCCTAATATATCTATGAAGTCGGTCACCAGCCTCATGTTTGTAATAAGTGTATCTAATCAACACAGTATAATTGCATGGCCTTTTTAATTATTCACGACTCAGCAGTTCTGCAGTAGAGCAACAGAAGCATCTGACATTTAAGTACGTGCTTTAAGGGCTGACAAAGATGGTTCTGAAGCAGGTGCTCCCTGGACCACACTCTGACAACGACGGACCAGTGTAAATGTAAATGGCTTCTGCTTCCCCCCAACCTCCCATGGAGAAAGAGTCAAACAGTTTTTGTCATTATTTTCAGCTAATGCCCTTTGTTAACCTTGTCGTAAATGCAAAATTTTGAATTTACACTTCACTTCAGTCCATCTTTATTCATCGTGTCAAGGTTAGCTCCAGAGATTTATAGGGAGATATAAGGAATATGTGTGTACTGTGTACATCTCCATTATAAGTGACAGACCCCAACTTAGGTTATTTTAAAATGAAAAGGGAAAATACTGAGCTCAGTTAACTTGGATGTCCAAGGATAGCTTTGGTTTGAGACACGAGTATGACTGGAGGTCAAGGTTACAGAAAGCATTATCAAACCTCTCTCTCTCTCTTTCGCTGTCTTTTGACTGCTTGCCCCTACTTCTTTTTGTGTAATGATTTTTGTCTCTCTGGTCACAAAGAGGTTTTCTTCACAGGGATGGAATGAAAGCCACTGGCCTCTCAAGCTTTCTTCTTTGAGCCTCATGATCTAAAAGGTGGAGTTACTCTATCAGTATCAAGTGCCAACCCTTTGGCTCGATTGTTGGGCTGGCCTGGGCCATGATTAGCGGGTCCTGGCTCACATGCAGACGAAAACAGCAGGGAGGGTGTGAACACAGTGGAGCTGCAGTCTCACCAGGAACTGTATGGGACAGAGGTGGTGCTGTGTCTCTCCCCGTAGAAAGAGGGCTGCCAGGCAGACAAAAATAACAGATGGTGACTAGCTTATTAGCACGTCTATATTGAAGGTATTTCTTTGAAACAAACTGTAGTCAGAGTGGGTGAGAAGCCACTGGTGAACAAGTACTTTCTTGGGCAATAGGAGTTGCTGTCCTTGTCGTCAGTTATGATACCTTCATCTGCTTTTATAATAGTTTTTTTTTTTTTAAGACTGTCTCCTAGTAACCACAAGTCCTTAGGAAGAACCTGAAATTGCAGAGGGAAAGCTTCTTTATCTCTTTTCTTGATAGAACAGCATGTTTTGACCTGACAGGAATCATTTTCAGCTTATTTTTCTTGTAGGAAATGAAGCATTATGCCTCTTTCAATGTTGGGATGAAGGCACATAAAATTTAGTGTTGCAATTGGCTGTGAGAAATCCCCAGATTATTTTTCCTTTGAAAATTTGGGCATCATTTCCAAACTGTGTGGAACTTCAGTTCTTCAGGATGTTAATAAGTGTTCCTCCACTCCCACAATTGAAAAACGATCTTCTTTTTGGATAGAGTTTATAGAAGTACAATATTCAATACTCCGCTCTTGGAGATTCCGATCACATGACCATAGGATTGCATCACGGTAAAGAAACATGTTTACTCTTGTTATAACCAGAGTTTCTCAAACTTACTTACCTATGAAACCTATCTTTTAAATGAGACTTTTGGTTGCACTTGGTCTTCGTTGCTGTTTGCTATGAACACGGGCTTTTCGTTGCAGAGGCTTCTCTGGAGCACAGGCTCTAGGCGCATGGGCATCAGCAGTTGAGCATGCGGGCTCAGCAGTTGTGGCACATGGGGGTAGTTGCTCCATGGCCTGTGAATCTTCCCGAGCAGGGACTGAACCTGTGTCCCCCACATTGGCAGGTGGTCTCTTAACCACTGTACCACCAGCAAAGTCCCAAATCTCCTTTTTAAAAAGGGAACATCTGTTTACGTCTTGAGGGATTAGTATTCCAAAGTATTCATTTCAGCAAAACACTAGTTTTGTTCTACATCCTAATGCATTTCCAAATTGCCCTGTAAGAGAGCGATAACTTATTTCAAAGTAAAATTATTTTGTTTGTAAATTACTTTGAGATCACTGTAGTAGCTCTACAGACCTTCATTGGATATCTCCATGCTATAGTTTAAATATTACATATATTAATAATTTATTTTCAGTTAGTTTCTTTAGCTGTAAAATTATGAGTAGTAAACTTTTTTAAAAAATAGGAATTAGAGGTTGTATATGGGAACATTATTTCCAAAGAGTCATTAATTTTTATTTGTATTTGTAGATACAAAGAATGTAATAAAGGGGAGGTTGAATATCGAAGTCATGGTTCTGTTTTTTTCCTCCTAGATCGTTATTCGTGAATTGGGTGGTATTCCAATCGTTGGAAGCAAAATCAACAATCCCAATCAGAGTATTAAAGAGAAAGCTTTAAATGCACTGAATAACCTGAGTGTGAATGTTGAAAATCAAATCAAGATAAAGGTAAGTTACCTGAGATTACAAAAGGTAAGGTTTTCTAATAAATGAGAGAGGAAAAAAAGGTAAGTACTGAAATTTCAGTAGACCATACTTTATAGCTTTTAGCCAAGAATTTATTATTGAATTTATTATTATAAAGCCAGATTTATTATTTCTGGCTTTAGTGAGATATAATCAACATAAATATTGTATAAGTTTAAGGTATAAAACATGATTTGATACTGTATATATTGCAAAGTGATTACCACTACTGCATAGCGTTGGGCTTGCAGGTGGTGCTAGTGGTAAGCAACCTGCCTGCCAGTGCAGCTAGACATAACAGGCGCGGGTTTAGTCCCTAGGTTGGAAAGATCCCCTGGAGGATGGCACGGCAGCCCACTTCAGTATTCTTTCCTGCAGAAGCCCATTGACAGAGGAACCTGGTGGTCTGCGGTCCATAGAGTCAGAGTTGGACACGACTGAAGCGACTTAGCATGCATGCACTATAGTGCAGTAGCTATCACCTCCATCACCTCATAACTACCTGTGTGTGTGCGTGTGGTGAGAACATTTGAGATCTACTCTCTCAGCATGCAAGTATACAATATAGTATTGTGAAGTGTAGTTATCTTGCTATACATTAGACCCCAGAACGTATTCATTTTATAACTTTTAAGTTTATACACTTTGATCAGAATCTCGCCTTTTCCTTCACCTGAACATGCTACTGTCTGTTTCTATGAGTGCCTTTTTCATATTCCACTTATAAGATTTTTGGCTTCTCTGACTTATTTCACTTAGCATAATGTCCTCAGTCCATCCATTTTTCACAAATAGCAGAGTTTCCTTCCTTTTTTATAGTGAATAATATTCCATTGTACGTACAGATTACATTTCCTTTATCCGTTTGTCCATAAATTGACATTTAGGTTATTTCTGTGTCTCGGCTGTGTGGCTCATGCTGCAGTGAACATGGTGGTACAGATACTACTTTGAGAGAGTGATTTTTGTTTCCTTTGGATTCACACCCAAAAGTGGGGTGCTAGACCATATTGGCAGTTCTATTTTTAATTTTCTGAAGAATATCCATACTGGTTTCCATAGTGGCTGCACTAACCACCAGCAGTACACAAGGATTCCTTTTTCTCTTCTTGCCAATACTTGTTACTTCTTGACTTTTTGATAATAACCATTCTAATAAGTGTGAGGCGATATTTCACTGTGGTTTTGATTTGCATTTCCCTGATGATTAGTGATGCTGACCATCTTTTCATAAACCTGTTGACCACATGTACGTCTTTGGGAAAATGTTTCTTCGGGTCTTCTGCTCAGTTTTTATGCAGAATAAGAGGCGGAAGGCACCTGAACCAGCCAATAACAAGTGCAGTGGACTTTTGAACTTGACGTTCAGTTTAATCGAAGTGTGAAAAAGGAACCAGGCCAAAGTCAGATAATATCAGCAGAAAGACACAATAAGTTAGGAAATGTTAATTCAACTTTTTTTGAGCTCATGCTCTGTGTTGCAGAGTTTAGAAATGAACATGATTACTCTTGTTGTAAGAAAGCTAGAAAGAGGGATAAGGCAAGTCCAAAAAGATTTGTAATTCAAGGCAGAACATGATGAAATACTTTAAGGAAAAATGCAAGTAAAATATTGTTGAATACACAGAAAGGAGAGTTTTCATTCAGAAGTTTCTGTAAAAGGTAGAGCCTGAGCTGGTTCATGAAACTGTCCAAGGTTTCTACAGCCAGAGTTGAGGAATGAGGGAATCCCAAGAGAAAGGAACAAGGCGAGGTAGGCAAACTCCAGGAATAACTGAGGTGGCCTGTTTGGTAATCTTGTTGCTAGAACTGAAGTGAAGGAAAGATTCAGAGCCAATAAGGGTGTAAATGCTCAGCACATTTTAGGAATCGCTTGGAAAGACAGGAGCATCCTATGAAAATACATGATTTTAAGCTAAGGAAATGCCGTTTTTTAAAAGGATGGATGCATAATGAAATTGTAACCCAGGACAGATTGATTTGTAAATATCATTTGGATTTTGAAACCAGATTAAAAATTTAATCTGTTTTACTTACGCAATTTGCTTCACTTCATTTTCGTTTCTGTGGTAACAAGAATACATTTGGAAATTTTTTAAAGTTAGTACTGGCTTATGGGACAGTTGGTAATTCCTTAGCATTTTATATTAGGGAATTTTTCTTACCAATTAGAACTTTTGATGAATCTCAGACTTAGGTGAATACCAATTACTTGTGAGACATAATTTTTTTCAAGCTGGAAGGCTCATGGCCAGACATAGAAAATAGAGTTTCAGGAAATCCTCTGTCCCCCTAGGTTTAGTCTAAGCCTATCATGTGTGACGTGGGCGTACGACTAGCATCGCATTACTTTTAGTCGGTGGTTTACAACATTATAAAGGAGTAATTCATCCACATATATGTCATAAATAACAACCTTGGACCAAACAGAGTTTGCCTCTGCTCACTCATAAAAGAAAGAGCTCTGAAGAAAAGCTCTATTTAATGTTCCTCTCCAGTTCTTTACATCTAACATGCGCCCCTGGATCCTACAGCTCAGGTACGGACTCGGGTACGAAATGTCCCCACAGATCTTCCTCCTTATCCTGACATGCCCAGACACAGAAAGGTAGAATTGGGAGGCCCCCAACAAGCGAGAGGCCCCCACTGGTGCTGAGAGCATGGTCTCTGGGTCTGGACATTGCTCCACTGTCTGGGCAGAGAATCCAAGCTTCTTGAAGGGTTTACAGTCCCTGTCTATAAAATGACCATAATACCGCTGTGTCATTAATTGTCTTAGGGCTGAAGTGAGTATATCTGTAAAATGCTCAGTGCCTGCTATTAATTAGGGAACTTAAAAAAAAAAAGTTACCCAAGTTTGAGATCTTGATAGAAATGCCATCTTCCTTAAAGAGTCAGTCTCATCCTAAACAATCACCTGATTCCACTGTGCAGGAGTTACGGTTTAATAGGAAAGTTTTGGAGGTTCTAAGAAGACCCCCCCTTTCCCACCTCCAGGTATACGTCAGTCAAGTCTGTGAGGACGTCATCTCTGGCCCCCTGAACTCTGCAGTGCAGCTGGCTGGGCTGAGGTTGTTAACAAACATGACCGTGACCAATGCCCACCAGGACATGCTGAGCAGTTACATCACAGACCTGTTCCACGTGTTGGTCACAGGAAACGGAAGCACCAAGGTATGAAGGAAATGGTGATTGTTTGCCGTGCAAACACCTACTGCATCCATGTTATTAAGATTGAAATTCATTTCACAAGTCACATTTTTGATATTCCTCAAAAAAAGAGAAAATTTAAAGTTTATTATTAAAAACCATTCATGGGCCCAAGAAAGAATATTATTTTTATATCCTAACACTGAATTTCAAAATTAACTTATGAAAATGGTCTGTTGTTTCTCTTATCAAAAGAGTGATATTCATTTGGTTTTATGAAAATCAGTGTCCTCTTTACAGAAGGAGCTAGTGTTGACTGCACCAGGTACAGGACTGCTGTGATCAGAGGAGCCTTTGAGTGACAGTGCCGGCAATCCCGACCTCCTGATTATCCCTCCCCTTCCCGTTCCCCTTGGTCACCATGAGTTTGATTTCTGAGTCTGTGTGTCTGCTTCTGTTTGGAAAATGTTGTGTATTTGTATCAATGTTAGTTGCCGTCTCTCAGTGATGTACACTGTGTTTCTCTATCTGATGTACTTCTCTTAGTAGGGTCATCTCCAGGTCCATCCCTGTTGCTGCAGTTGACATTCATTCTTTTTTATGGCTGAGTAATAGTCCATTGTATATATTTACCACTTCCTTCTTATCCACCCATCAGTGGACATTCTGGTTGCTTGCACATCCTGACTATTGTAAATACAGCTGCAGTGAAGGTTAGGGTACATGTCTCTCTTCAAGTTATGGTTTTCTCTGGATATATGCCCATGAGTGGGGCTGTGTGATCATTTGGTAGCTTCTTTTTTAGTTACTTAAGGAACCTCCATACTGTTCTCCATAGTGGCTGTTACCAATTCAAATTCCAGTGACAGCCTGAGAGGGTTCCCTTTGCTTAATGTCCTGCCCAGCATGTATTCACTGTAGACTTGTTGATAATGGTCATTCTGGCTGGTGCAAGGAAACACCTAGTTGTAGTTCAGACTTGCATTTCGGTACTAATAAGTGATGCTGAGCATCTTTTCATGTGCTTTTTTCTTTAAAACAGTGTGTAAATTTTACCTCTTTGCATTGGTTCCTTGAAAGTCTACCCTTTTATGAATTCTCCTTCAATTACCACACCAACATTTGTTCAGAGCAGATATCATTTATAGCCCTAAAGGCCTTGGGAATATAATGTGCCTGTAAGCATCAGTTTTCAAGCTATGGGTATGGAAAATGACCACAACATGTCAGAAATTCTTCATGCTCAACTCCATTTACTGGGGCAGCAAAGCCTTCCTGAAAAACATCTTCCACAGTTGTAAACAAGAGAGGCATGTGCCAGGAAAACAATCAAGCCTTTGTGTCTCTAATTCTCTCTGTTACCCTTCATCACCCACATTAAACCCAACCTCCACAAGAGCTCTGTGGAGGGCACTGTCTTCCGTTAAACGGGAGGATCCTAAGGAGGAATGCTGGAGGTGGAAACCCGACCACCAGGAGTCTCAGAGAACAGATAATCAAAAGCCCTACCAGCCCAGAGGGCTCACCACGCTTTGGGTGCAGTATGTTTGGTTTTGGGGCTTCCCTGGTGGCTCAGACGGTAAAGCATCTGCCTGTAACGCGGGAGACCCAGGTTTGATCCCTGGGTTGGGAAGATCCCCTGGAGAAGGAAATGGCAACCCACTCCAGTATTCCTGCCTGGAGAATTCCATGGATTGAGGAGCCTGGTAGGCTACAGTCCACGGGGTCGCAAAGAGTCAGACACGACTGAGCGACCTCACTTCACTTCATGTCATGTTTGGTTTAGCTGTGGGAGGAATGACCTGGCTCTGGACACTGTGGTTCCGCCCAGAGGGGACCAGGCATCTCCTTTCCAGCTCCATCAGTCCCTTAACAGTCCACATTTGGGGATCAAGGTGCTTAGGCTTCAGGAATGTCAACCAGCCTAGGAACCTGAAGCCAGAGAGGAATATAGCAGGCACTCTTTTTTCTTTTCTTTTAATTTTTAGATTCTATTGGATTGTAGTTGATTTGCACTGCCGTGTTTAAGTGTTTAGTAACTTGATCCAGTTATATGTAGACATACCTGTGCGTTTTGGGGTTATTTTCCCATGTAGGTTATTAGTGTGTCAAGTCGAAATCCCTGTGCTATCGGGTAGGTCCTTGTTGATTACCTGTTTCATTTCTGTTAGTGGGTATGTGTTAATTCTAGCCTCATAATGGATCCCTGCCTTCTGCCTTTCTCCTTTGGTTAGAATAAGTTTGTTTTCCAAATCTGTAATTGTGTTTCTGTTTGGAAAATGTACTTCATTGCTTTCAGTTTTTAGATCCCACCAATGAGTCACATCATAGTGTGTTTGTCTTTCTGTCTACGACTTGACCATTTCCATTTACGTTGCTCCAGGTGCCATTTCTTCCTTCTGTTTTCTGGCTGAGTAACAGTCTCTTCCATAAAATACACCACATCTTCTCAATCCATCTATCTGTGGATATTTTAATTACTTACATATCCAAGCTACTGGTCAGAGTGTGTGTTTCTATTCCAAGTATGGATTTCTCTGGATTTAGGGCAAGGAGTGGGATTTCTAGTTCATATAATAGCTCTGTCTTTACTTTCTGAAGGAACTGCCATCATCTCCATAGTGCCAGTTATCACTTTAAAGTCCAGGCAACAGCTTAGCAGGATTCCATTTTGTCTAATTTTCTTCCACTAATTTATGTTTTTAGATTTTTAATGATAGCCATTCTTTGTGCAGCCAAGTGAAACCTCATTGTGCTGTGATAAATTTCACTACTGTAACCAACGTTTAGCATCTTTCCTTGTGCTGCTTTTCTTAAACCACTGTGAATGAAGTTTACTTCTACGAGGTGGCTTCCTGAAACACTGACTTTCAGTGAATTCTCTTTCAGTTACATACCCTAGGACATTAGTCGAGGGCAAGTATCTTTCAAAATGTGAGAGACCTTTTGAAAGTGAAGTGCCCTTCAGTTCAGTTCAGTCACTCAGTCATGTCCAACTCTTTGCGACCCCAGCACGCCAGGCCTCCCTGTCCATCACCAACTCCCGGAGTTCACCCAAACTCATGTCCATCGAGTCAGTGATACCATCCAGCCATCTCATCCTCTGTCGTCCCCTTCTCCTCCTGCCCCCAACCCCTCCCAGCATCAGAGTCTTTTCCAACGAGTCAACTCTTCGCATGAGGTGGCCAAAGTGTTAGAGTTTCAGCTTTAGCATCAGTCCTTCCAAAGAACACCTAGGACTGTTAGGCAGTGGTTTCCCCATTGTAGTTTCAAGAAGCAACCACAAGGAGACAGGATTTCCTCAGGCTCCACAGGGCTTGCTAGGATAAACAGAGCCTTGGTGAAAGTGCAGCTTCTGACTTATATAAATGAGAGCCCCATGTGCCGGAACAGCCAAGGCCTGGTGTCCCATTACATCCTCCACCTTATTATTCACCCCACTGGAGACATCCCAAGCATGCAAAAGCTTGCTGGTGCGCTGTGGTCCAAAGCTGGGGTGACCCTAAGGAAGGAGGGTGGAGGTGGGAACCCCAGCAGCAGCAGACCTGCAGACCAGGTGCCTCCTTCACAGGTTTGGGTCTTGAGGGTCCACCATCCACCATCCTTGAGTGTACTTGCCTAGGTTTAGCTGTGAGTGGTCCTGCCTCGTTCCTGACCTTGTCATCCTGTTCACCGGGGACCAGGCACACATCCAAGGGTCCTGTAGTGTCATTTGCTGGCATGTGCTTCAGCAGCTCCTTCAGCCCCATGATAGTCCAAACTTGGGAACCAGGGCAGCTCAGGCTCCAGAAATGTGAAACAGCCTGGGCTCTTGAAGCTTGAAGAGGAATGGAGCAGGCATTTGATTTTCTTTGTAAATTACTTTTTAGGTCGTATTGGAGTATAGTTGATACACATGTGGTATTTGAAGTGTGGAACTGGATGATTGAGTTTAATGTAGAAATGCGTGTGCTCGTTCTCAGATACTTTTTTCATGGAAGTTATTACTGTGTTGACTCTAGCTCTCTGTGCTATACAATAGGTCCTTGTTGATTATCTGTTTTATTTGTATGCGTGGGTATGTGTTTATTTGAGACTCCAGTACATCCTTGCTTCAGTCTGTCTTTTTCATTTAGGATTAGTTTGTTTTCTAAATCCGTGTGTGCCGGGGTCCAGCCCCGGTGGATCCAGGGAATTCGAAGGGTGGACGGCGTTGGCGTGGAAAGACTTGTTTATTTGTTAATATAAGATTAGATTAAGAAACTATAGTGCAGTAGGAAGATTAAGTGGAGGAAGAAGGCTGAATAGCTTGGTTTACGCGGAAGACCAATAAAATTCCAGACAAGGAATTTGCACCATCTACGTTGGGCCACCGGTGCCCGCTTGAATATCTAAGGGTGCCTCGCCTTAAGCTCCCTTTCTCGCGGATCTTAATAACCAGGGCAAATAAGTAGACCTGGAGAGCCTCCGCGCCCCAGATGGAAATTCAGCCTGAAATTAAAGTAAAGAGCAGAGGGAAGAAAAGGGAGAGAAAATGAGAGAGAGAGAGACACGGGGGGAGCCAGATTCCCCAGAAACCAGGCCGAGAGACCAGTTCAAGAAACTGGTCCGAGAAGCTGGTCCGAGAAACTGGTCCGAGAAACTGGTCCCGTCCTTTATTGTTCAGAAGGCCTTTTATACTTTTGATAAAACATGGAGATCAATGGGTAACACAAAGTTATGCAGCGTTAGCAGTCCAGACTCTTATCAAAACCAGGCTTTTTTCTCTGCATACCTAATTGTATACACAAGTCTTAGGTAATTTACATCATCTTCCAGCCAAAAGGGCCAGTTTAACATTTTACAGCCTTTTTTCTGATAAGGGTTTGTCAACCACAAGACTTATTTGTGTTGATTTTCCCAAGGTCTGGTGCCACTCTCAGAAAGCACTAAATAAAGTTACATTCTTACACAGCAAGGATACAGCAACTTATAACAATTAGAGGGAGTACAGTGATTTACAGCAAAAGAGAAGCAATTAACTCAAAAGTCTAGTGTTGCTAACATCAAAACTACTATGTATCTTTTTCTACATCCTGCTTACATTAACATCCTTCCAGGTGCCTAAAAGATAAAGAATAAGGAGGTCTGGCAGCAATCCTTGAATCAACAGTGAAAACCCTCTACTAATATAATTTTTAACTCTTTAGAAAAGGCTCTGTATCTTTAAGATGTCTCTCGCGGTTGGGGGCTGTAAGCAATTCACAAGCTGTAAGCTTTGTGCCTCTCGCGGTTGGGGGGCTGTAAGCAATTCACAAGCTGTAAGAGGTCTGGGGAACCTGTTAGGCAGACTAGAGAGCTATCAGAGGGGTTTAACTGAAACATCCCTTTCAAATGCAGAAGACTAAAACCCTGAATTGACTTTTTTCCAGAGAATATCAGAAAAGTGGAAAAGCAGAGCAAAAAAGCCGGCAGATTTTTGCTGGGGTACATGCTTAGGAATATCCAGAGGGGTCCCTGAAGTCTGAGCACGCCTTGCGTATGTCAGCTTCCTTCCTCATGACCTTGTCACGGGCGGGATTCCTCACACTGGCTCCCGGCATCTCACCCTTTTTAATTTAATTAATTAATTATTTATTTTTTAAATCAGGTGCAGTTCGGTCGCGAGATTCCGAATATTCTGCCGAAGAATCTAGACAATACAGGGAAGAATGATTACAAGGAGCAAGATTATAAACAGTAGACAGAATAGTCTTTCCAGAAATGAAATTTGAGAAAGTGTGGAAAAAGTCATTGGCTTCTCCTGCAGTGGTAAAATCTAATCGGGAGTGTTCCAAGGTCTGAATCTGATTATGAAGTTTCCCTAAGTCTAAACTAATATCTGAGCTGTTCCAAAACACCTAAAACTTGATTTTTTAACATATTGGGCATTTACACTTGTTGAGTCAATGATTGCTGCCATACAATTGTTGTAACACAGCAAGAACATAGTTATCATATCAATAAGTTGTTACAGTTACAGGACATCTTTAAAACCACAAAAGAGCAGACATTATTTTGAGGAGTTAAACAAGATGAAAGCATCCATGGTTCACAAGTCAATACATTAGGTACGTTAAGTTTTCTGGAATCATTGGTGAAAAGAAAAACATAAGGAGAGGATAGACAAGCCAAAATAGAGTAAATAGAGTCATTTTCTGGTTGGAGTTGGCGCTGCAGCAGCTGTTAGTCCCGCCCGGATCTTGATGTTTATTTTGCCTCTCCTGCTGGCGGGAGCTGTTACGGGGCTGCGAGTGCGGTGCACTGGGTTCTGTCAGTCAGGCTGGCCCCGCCCGCAGCTTTTGGTGCGCGGCTGTTTTCCGCGGCGGTGGCGGCAGAGAAATTGCCTTTTTCTTTTGTGTCGAATCAGTCTGTCTGGGATCCAAATTGACGAATCTGAGCCCTGTGGAAAAAATATAAACACTTCCTCGACCGGCAGTTAATTTTGGGTCGGGATCTTTTTGTTATCTGGAGATCTTTTCACTTTATCTACGGTTTTACATCTTATAGTTCCAAACAAATCAGCATTTAACTTATTACAAAGAGAACATGTTGTAAAATCTGATGGAGGAAAAACTATACTTAAATTCTCCCTTTTTAATTTTTGAATTAACAAAACGTGAGGGTAAATGATGCAAGATTTGACCACAATAATTTCCTATAGCAATCTGCCAATCATCATCAAACATTTGAAAAGCATCAAGTTGTTTTCTGTTATATGGAATTACAATTTTTGATGGCTCTTTATTAAACAATTTAATAAATCAGTATACTTGAATTAATCTTTTTAATTAATATGTCAGTAATTTTTCTTTAGGCAGAGGCCATTGTTCCACCCAATCCTTTTGATGGATCATAGCCCATCTGCAACATCTGAGAGGTCACTTTATCATCAGGGCTAAAAAGTAACACTCCCATTTGAGATAGCACGTCCCTCCCCCACAGGGTAAGGGGGAGCGAAGGAACAACATAAGGTTGGAAAGTTCCACAGGTATCCTCAAATTGCCAATCTAAATTTTTTGCAATTTTAACTATTATGGGGGCTTGAGGGTAAATAAAACAAAATTTGACTCCTGAAATCTATCAGAGCAACTTGCCAAATCATCACTATTTTTGTAAAAGAATTGCAGTTGATCCTTATTGAATGGAATTATTATATTTGCTACCTCTTATCCAAAAAGTTCCATACTTTTTTTTTTCTTTTTAAAATTAATTGTGCCCCCAAGTTGGGATAAGATAAAACTATTTTTTTGGGGGTCATTGGTAGATGGAACCAATGGGCCTTCTTGTCACAAGCATCCTGTAGGTATTTATTTTGTGGCAAGAATAATTTCATCTCCTCTTTTGGTAATATTAATCTTAATTAACTGATCATTTAAAGCCTCATTTACTTTAACAAAAGCCAACTCTGTCTCACTAGTCAACCTTTTCTTAGAACTGGGATTAGGATTGTTTTTTTAAGCAATCAAACAAAAGGCTTTAAATCTACAAAAGTCAGTTTTAAATGTGGGCATATCCAATTAATATCACCTAATAATTTCTGGAAATCATTTAAAGTTAGTAAACAATCTCTCAGTAGCTTTAAACGGACATTATCAGTTTAAAAACTTTTGGCAGACCTAAATATAAGAAGCAAGAAAAGAGGTGTTACACAATATCTTTATAAGCTTTTCCAATGATCTTTTTATAAATCAAATCTGGTCTATAGCCTTTTAGATGACAAGTAACCATTTAATCTTTGCTTGAATACTTTCAGCAACGGGGAGCTCACTACTTACCAAGGTTTTAAACTGTCTCTCTCCTCTTTTTCTACAGCATTTCCATCCTGCATACCGCTTTTTCTAATCCCACCAACTCCTTTTTAGTAGTATGTGTTGGCCAGGAGCTGGACTAGTCTCTCAGCAATGTAAGAAACGTCTTGTCTATTGTTTAAGAGCCATGACATTTTATATCCTTGAATTAAAAAATCTTTTAAAGGCCTAGAAGCTGCAATATTTTGCACCCAAAAGGCTAGATCTAGATCCTCTGGGGCTTTTTTTTTTTTTTTCTTTCTGGTTAAAGTAAAAACAAAAGCTGTGCTATTTTTTTATTTTTATTAATTGCACAGTTTTAGCAGGTGGCGAGATCAAAACTTCAAATTTTCCAGTATAATCAGAATTTACTACACAAGACACTACCAAAATTTTTTGAAAAGAAAGCAAGCTATGCCCCAGCACAAGTCTTATAATGTCCTCAGGCAGGCGACTAGCCACTCCCATTGGAATCTGAGTCGGGAGTTAATATTATTGAGGTGGTGGAACTGAGGTCTAGGCCTGAGCTACCTGGGGTTGTTTGGTACGGCTTGTTGTCTCTGTTTAGCAGAACATTTTGGCAAAAAATGTTCTATTTGGCCTCAAGAGAAACATTTTGCATTTGTAAAATCCTTTTTATTATGAATATTTTTCTTTCTTTTTCTCTGTTTTTCTTCCTTTTTTTTTTTTTTTTTTTTTTTTGTTGGGTGAGGCCCCTCCTGAGGGGATTTTATGCAAGGAGCAAGCTCTGTTTTAAAAGTTCTTTTGCTCAAAAATATTTTAACTATCCTTTTGAAACTTAAGCAATGTTCTGGGAGGCTTTGGATATAAAGTGGGGAGTTTTTAAGCCCTGTGGAGGCGCAAGCAGAGGTTGCAGTGGTCGCCTTAAATAAGATAACTTTTTTAAAGGTTTGGTTTGTGTAGAGGGGGAGGGGGCCCTCCAGGGCGCTCGGCCGCTGCGTCCTGTAAGCACCCTCCTTCCTCGGGAGGAAGAGTACAGTCTGTCTCCTTTTGTTTGCCAATGGCAGAAAATATGATCTGCGTAGAAGGTGGAGACCCACTACCATTCACCGCTATAGCCTCTCCCATAGGGTATCCAACAGCCTCATGACAGGGGTCCAGAACATTTGTAATCATATTTTACAGAGCAAAAGCATTTACAGGCCCATGCAAAGTATAGTAAGTTTTTAGCTGTTTTCCTAGCTTCACCCAAGTATCTAAAGTCCGTTTTATGGAAACCAAGGACATTGCTCTTGTAACACTAGCCTTTTTATCTTTAATTTGTCTTTTGTTTAACAGTTACAAAATTACCTGTATAAAGAGGTGTCCTTGTTTTGAGTCATTGTTACCCGTGTCAGAAAATTAAGAGTTATAGAAAAGTCTGCCTTGACAAAAAGGTTTTACCTTAGCCAAGGGGGGTTTTGTTTTCAACCCTAAGATAGCAGGTTTCTTTCAACCTCTAGAGCACCGGGTTTGTCTTAAACCCTTGAACACTTCCCACTCCTCCTCACCCTGTCTATCCTACAGGGGGGTCCGCGGCACCCTGAGTGGGGTCCTAGCCGTCCCGAACACTCAACACTGGGGGAGTACCCGAAAGTACTCCGGGGGGAGTGATTAAGTCACTCCGGGGGGGAGCAACAGAGAGTGCTCCGGGGGGAGCAACAGAGAGTGCTCCGGGGGGAGCTACAGAGAGTGCTCCGGGGGGAGCTTTTGCTCCGAGGAACCTACCTTCGAATAGCCTGTTCCGGGCGCCACTTGCCGGGGTCCAGCCCCGGTGGATCCAGGGAATTCGAAGGGTGGACGGCGTTGGCGTGGAAAGACTTGTTTATTTGTTAATATAAGATTAGATTAAGAAACTATAGTGCAGTAGGAAGATTAAGTGGAGGAAGAAGGCTGAATAGCTTGGTTTACGCGGAAGACCAATAAAATTCCAGACAAGGAATTTGCACCATCTACGTTGGGCCACCGGTGCCCGCTTGAATATCTAAGGGTGCCTCGCCTTAAGCTCCCTTTCTCGCGGATCTTAATAACCAGGGCAAATAAGTAGACCTGGAGAGCCTCCGCGCCCCAGATGGAAATTCAGCCTGAAATTAAAGTAAAGAGCAGAGGGAAGAAAAGGGAGAGAAAATGAGAGAGAGAGAGACACGGGGGGAGCCAGATTCCCCAGAAACCAGGCCGAGAGACCAGTTCAAGAAACTGGTCCGAGAAGCTGGTCCCGTCCTTTATTGTTCAGAAGGCCTTTTATACTTTTGATAAAACATGGAGATCAATGGGTAACACAAAGTTATGCAGCGTTAGCAGTCCAGACTCTTATCAAAACCAGGCTTTTTTCTCTGCATACCTAATTGTATACACAAGTCTTAGGTAATTTACATCATCTTCCAGCCAAAAGGGCCAGTTTAACATTTTACAGCCTTTTTTCTGATAAGGGTTTGTCAACCACAAGACTTATTTGTGTTGATTTTCCCAAGGTCTGGTGCCACTCTCAGAAAGCACTAAATAAAGTTACATTCTTACACAGCAAGGATACAGCAACTTATAACAATTAGAGGGAGTACAGTGATTTACAGCAAAAGAGAAGCAATTAACTCAAAAGTCTAGTGTTGCTAACATCAAAACTACTATGTATCTTTTTCTACATCCTGCTTACATTAACATCCTTCCAGGTGCCTAAAAGATAAAGAATAAGGAGGTCTGGCAGCAATCCTTGAATCAACAGTGAAAACCCTCTACTAATATAATTTTTAACTCTTTAGAAAAGGCTCTGTATCTTTAAGATGTCTCTCGCGGTTGGGGGCTGTAAGCAATTCACAAGCTGTAAGCTTTGTGCCTCTCGCGGTTGGGGGGCTGTAAGCAATTCACAAGCTGTAAGAGGTCTGGGGAACCTGTTAGGCAGACTAGAGAGCTATCAGAGGGGTTTAACTGAAACATCCCTTTCAAATGCAGAAGACTAAAACCCTGAATTGACTTTTTTCCAGAGAATATCAGAAAAGTGGAAAAGCAGAGCAAAAAAGCCGGCAGATTTTTGCTGGGGTACATGCTTAGGAATATCCAGAGGGGTCCCTGAAGTCTGAGCACGCCTTGCGTATGTCAGCTTCCTTCCTCATGACCTTGTCACGGGCGGGATTCCTCACACTGGCTCCCGGCACGTGTGTTTCTGTTTCTATTGGAGTATAGTTGATTTACACTGTGATGTTTGTTTGAAGTGTACAGCTGGATTATTGAAGTTACTTTTTTTATATATATATTTTATTGAATTATAGTTGACTTACAGCTATATAGTTTCAAGGGTACCACAGGGTGATTCAGTTATACATATGCATATATTATTTTTCAGATTAGTTTCCAATCTAGTTTATTATAAGATACTGACTATAGTTCTAAGTGCTATACCTTTGTAAACCTTTGTTGCATATCTTTTTAACTAGAAATCTAGCATTTTATTCTTCCTAAATGAAATAAGTGGAATCAAAATGCCATTCATTTTTTAGTTTGGCAAAATTTCACAAGTTTTCTAAAATATATATGTTATACATACTATATATATATATAATAGAAAAGCTTTTCCACCACACTTGATAAAGGCTTGAGAAAGAACATCCCAATAAAAGGGATGGAAAAATTGGAAAATATAGACTAAATGAAATAGCACTGAATATGAGATAGTAAAAGTAAAACAAACTAGATAAAAGTAAAAGATCATCATATAGTCGAGTTGATTTTAGACATCCCTGCTCATTAGAAGCATATTTGGAGCCTTGAAGAAAAAAAAACAATACCTGGACGTTGATATTTTTCAAAAAATTTCAAAGTAATTCTGATATGCATCTGGATTAAAAAAGTGATGAGAGGTTTTTATTAACTGGCAATTTTGGTGACACAGAATTGTATTTTTCTGTTGACCAATCATGATACAGTGGTGCCAAGCTGCTTCAGTCTTTTCCAACTCTTTGTGACCCTGTGGACCATAGCCTGCCAGGCTCCTCTGTCCATGGGGTTCTCCAGACCAGAATACTGGAGTGGGTTTCCGTGCCCTCCTCTGGGGGATCTTCCTGACCCAGGGATTGAACCTGTGTCTCTTATGTCTCCTGCATTGGCAGGTGGGTTATTCATCACTAACGCCACCTGGAAAGCCCAGTACAGTGGCGTTAAGTGAGTAATTGTTACATAATCACATTAGTGAAAAATGGTTTTCACAAAAGATAAAGGATAATTACAGACAAAAAATAAAAGATAATTATAATTTAAAACCATAATGGGAACATGATTAACCTAACAATATAAAATAATTACATACAATTTGGGCATCAAGCAGAGTGATGTGTAAGTGGAAGTACATACACGTGCATGTTTTCATCCACCCAGCCAGTCTATGTTTTTTGGTTGGTGCATTTAATTTGTTTACATTTAAAGTAATTATCACTATGTATGAACCTGCTACTATTTTCTTATCTGTTTTGGGCTTCTTTTCTATAGGTCTTTTCCTTCTCCTGTGTTTCCTATCTAGAGAAGCTCTTTCAGCATCTGTTGTAAAGCTGGTTTAATGGTGCTGAGTTCTCTTAACTTCTGCTTGTCTGGAAAGCTTTTGATTTCTCCATCTAATCTGAAGGAGAGTGTTGCTGTGTAGAATATTCTTGGTTGTAGGTTCTTACTTTTCATCACCTTAAATATATCTTGCCGTTCCCTCCTGGCTAGTAGCCTTTCTGTTGAGAAATGAGCTAACCTGATAGGAGTCCCCTTGTATGTTGTTGTTTTTCCCTTGTTGCTTTTAATAGTTTGTCTTTAATTTTTGTCTGTTTGATTACTGTGTGTCTCGGTGCGTTCCTCCTTGGTGTTATCCTGCCTGGGACTCTCTGTGCGTCCTGAACTTGGTTAACTATGTCCTTTCCCATGTTAGGAAAGTTTTCAACTATCATCTCTTCAAATATTTTTTCAGGTCCTTTCTCTCTCTCCTTCTGGGACCTGTAGAATGTGAATGTTGTCCCATAGGTCCCTTAGGCTGTCTTCATTTCTTTTTTTTATTCTATTTTCTATATTCTGTTCTGTGGCAGTGATTTCCACCATTCTGTACTTCAGGTCATTGATCTGTTCTTCTACCTTAGTTATTCTGTTGATGCCTTCTAGTTTATTATCCATCTCTTTTTGCTTGTATTTTAGTTCTTCTGGGTCTTTGATAAATATTTCTTGCAAATTCTCCACTGTTTTCCTGAGATCCTGGATCACCGTCAGTATCATTATTCTGAATTCTTTTACTGGAAGGTTGCCTATCTCCACTTCATTTAATTGTTTTTCTGGGGTCTTATCTTGTCCCTTCATCTGGGACATAACTCTCTGCTTTTTCATCCTGATTAGCTTTCTATAATGTGGCTTTAGTTCTAGCTATGGGATTATGGTTCTTCTTTCTTCTGCCCTCTGAAAGAGGAGGCTAAGAGGCTTATGTAAGCTTCCTGATGGGAGGGACAGTTCAGTTCAGTCACTCAGTCATGTCCAACTCTTTGCAACCCCATGAACTGCAGCATGCCAGGCTTCCCTGTCCATCACCCACTCCTGGAACTTGGTCAAACTCATGTTCATTGAGTCAGTGATGCCATCCAACCATCTCAGCCTCTGTCATTCCCTTGTCCTCCTGCCTTCAATCTTTCCCAGCAACAGGGTCTTTTCCAGTGAGTCAGTTCTTCGCATTAGGTGGCCACAGGATTGGAGCTTCAGTATCAGTCCCTCCACTGAATATTCAGGACTGATTTCCTTTAGATTGACTGGTTTGATCTCCTTGCATCAAATGGGGAGGCACTGATGGTTGGAAAAAATAGGTCTTGGTCTGGTGGGCAGGGCCTTGCTCATTAAAGCTTTAATCCAGTTATCTGATGATAGGTGGGGTTGTTTAGCCTGAAATGACCCAGCCCTGAGGTCTGTGGTAGGGTTAATGATGGCATCTGAGAAGGCTTAGACCAAGGGAGACCTTGCGGGACTGCTGCTGCCAGTGCCCCCATCCCTGTGGTGAGCCCTGCGGACCCACATCTCCTCGGGAGATGCTCCAGCACTAGCTAGTTTTGGTTCAGTGTCCTGTAGGGTTACTGCTCCTTTCCTTTGGGTCTTGGTGTGCCCAGGATTTTGTTTGTGCCCTCCAAGACTGGAGTCTCTGTTTCCCCCAATCCTGTGGCAGTCATATGATAATATCCCGCTGGCCTTCACGGTCAGATCCGAGGAGATTCCCAGTCCCTTTGCCAGATCTCCAGGATGGAAAGGCTAACATGGGGCTCAGAAGCTTCACAACAGTGGGAGAACTTCTTTGGTATTACGGTTCTGCGATTTGTGGGTCACCCACCTAGTGGGTATGGGATTTTATTTTATCAAGATTGTGCCCCTTCTACTGTTTTGCTTTGGCTTCTTTTTTGTCTTTGGAGGTGGGGTATTTTTTCTGGGGTGTTCCAACATTCATCTGTCCATGATTGTTCAACAGCTAGAGGCGATTTTGCTGCTCTTGCAGGAGATGAGTGCACATCCTTCTCACTCCACCATCTTAAACTGGGAACCAAGATGAGTGACTTTAATGTAGATATACCTGTAATCATTTTCAGATAGTTATATCATGTATCTTGTTACTGTGTTGAGTCTAGCTCCCCGTGCTATGCAGAAGGTACTTGTTTATTATTGGTTTTATTTATATGTGTGGGTATGTATTTATTTGAGCCTCCAATGTATCCTTGGCTTCAACCATTTTTTTTCCCTGGCTAGGTTTCTTTGTGTTTTAAATTTATTTATTTTAATTGGAGTCTAATTACAATATTGTGGTGATTTTTACCATATATCAACATGAATCAGCCATGGGTGCACATGTGTCCCCCCATCCTGAGCCTCCGCCCCCACCCCTCCCCACGCCATCCCTCTGGGTTGTCCCAGACCACCAGCTTTTTTTTTTTTCAATTTATTTTTTTATTGAAGGATAATGGCTTTATAGAATTTTGTTGTTTCCTGTCAAACCTCAACATGAATCAGCCATAGGTATACATATGTCCCCTCCCTTTGACCCTCCCTCCCATCTCCCTCCCCATCCCACCCCCTAGGTTGATACAGAGCTTCTGTTTGAATTTCCTGAGCCATACAGCAAATTCCCATTAGCTATCTATTTTACATATGGTAATGTAAGTTTCCATGTTACTCTTTCCATACATCTCACCCTCTCCTCCTCTCTCCCCATGTCTGTAAGTCTGTTCTCTATGTCTGTTTCTCCATTGCTGCCTGTAAATAAGTTCATCAATACCATTCTTCTAGATTCCATATATATGTGTTAGAATACGATATTTATCTTTCTCTTTCTGACTCACTTCAGTCTGTATCATAGGTTCTAGGTTCATCCACTTCATCAGAACTGACTCAAATGCATTCCTTTTTATGGCTGAGCAATATTCCATTGTGTATATGTACCACAATTTCTTTGTCCATTCATCTGTTGATGGATATCTAGGTTGCTTCCAGCTATTGTAAATAGTGCCGGGAATACATATGGGATACATGTGTACATGTATGAACAATGGGACACACATGTCTTTTTCAGGGTATATGCCTAGGAGTGGGATTGCTGGGTCATATGGTGGTTTTATTCCTAGTTTTTAAGGAATCTCCATACCGTCTTCCATAGTGGCTGTAGCAATTTAAATTCCCACCAACAGTGCAGCAGCATTCCCTTTACTCCACACCCTCTCCATCATTTATTGCTTGTAGACTTTTTGATGAGGGCCATTCTGACCTGTGTGAGGTGATATCTCATTGTAGTTTTGATTTGCATTTCTCTAATAATGAGTGATGTTGAGCATCTTTTCATGTGTTTGTTAGCCATCTGTATGTCTTTGGAGAAATGTCTGTTTAGGTCTTTTTCCCACTTTTTGATTGGGTTGTTTGTTTTTCTGGCATTGAGTTATATGAGCTGCTTGTATATTTTGAAAATTAATCCTTTGTCAGTTGTTTCATTTGCTATTATTTTCTCCCATTCTGAGGGTTGTCTTTTCACTTTGCTTACAGTTTCCTTTGCTGTGCAGAAGCTTTTAAGTTTAAGGTTCCACTTGTTTATTTTTATTTTTATTACTGTAGGAGGTGGGTCATTGAGGATCTTGCTTTGATTTATGACATCAAGTGTTCTGCCTATGTTTTCCTCTATGAGTTTTATAGTTTCTGGTATTACGTTTAGGTCTTTACACCATTTTGAGTTTATCTTTGTGTATGGTGTTAAGAAGTGTTTTAATTTCATTCTTTTACATGTAGCTGTCCAGTTTTCCCAGCACCATTTATTGAAGAGGCTTTCTTTGCCCCATTGTCCATTCTTGCCTCCTTTGTCAAAAATAAGGTATGCATAGGTGCCTGGGTTTATTTCTGGGCTTTCTATCTTGTTTCGTTGGTCTATATTTCTGTTTTTGTGTTGGTACCATACTATCTTGATGACTGTAGCTTTGTAGTGTAATCTGAAGTCAGAATGGTTGAATCATCCAGCTCCATTCTTCTTTCTCAAGACTGTTTTTGCTGTTTAGGGTCTTTTGTATTTCCATATAAATTGTGAAATTTTTTATTCTAGTTCTCTGAAAAATGCCATTGGTAATTTGATAGGGATCGCATTGAATCTGTAGATTGCGTTTGGTAGTATAGTCATTTTCGCAATATTGATTCTTCCTACCCAGGAACATGGAATATCTCTCCATCCATTTATGTCGTCTTTCATTTCTTTTTCATTTATGTCTGCTCGGATCTTTATGTCCTTCTATGAATTTTGGGGGGTTTTTTGTTCTTCTTTTTTAAGTTATTTTAGGTGTAAAGTTAGGTTGTCTATTCAAAGTTTTTCTTATTTCTTGAGGTTATATTATATTGCTGTAAACTTCCTCTTAGAACTGCTTTTGCTGCATCCCATAGGTTTTGAGTTGTCATATTTTCATTGTCAATTTGTTTCTAGAAATTTTTTTTATTTCCCTTTTGATTTCTTCAGTAACCTTTTGGCTATTTAGAATCATGCTGTTTAATCTCCATGTGTTTTTTTCTTGTAATTGATATCTAGTCTCATAGCATTGTGGTTAGAGAAGATGCTTGATAAGATTTCAGTTTTGTTAAATTTACTGAGGTTTGATTTGTGACCCAAGATGTGCTCTATCCTGGAGAAAGTTCCATGTGCACTTGAAAAGAAGGTGTATTCTTCTGCATTTGGATAGAATGTCCTGAAGATATCAATGAGATCCATCTCATCTAATGTATCATTTAAGACTTGTGTTTCCTTGTTAATTTCTGTTTTGATGATCTGTCCATTGGTGTGAGTGGGGTGTTAAAGTCTCCTACTATTATTGTGTTACTGTCAGTTTCTCCTTTTATGTCTGTTAGTGTTCATCTTGTGTATTGAGGTGCTCCTGTGTTGGGTACATAGATATTTATAGTTGTTATGTCTTCCTCTTGAATTGATCCCTTGATCATTATGTAGTGTCCTTCCTTATCTCTTGTAGTATTCTTTATTTTAAGGTCTATTTTATCTGATATGAGAATTGCTGCTCCAGCTTTCTTTTGCTTCCCATTTGCATGGAATATATTTTTCTATCCTTTCACTTTCAGTCTATGTGTCTTGAGGTCTGAAGTGGGTTTCTTATAGACAGCATATGTATGAGTCTTGTTTTTGTATCCATTCAACCAGTCTGTGTCTTTTGGTTGGAGCATTTAATCCATTTACATTTAAAGTTATTATTGATATATATGTTCTTGTTGCCATTTTACTAATTGTTTGGGGTTGATTTTGTAGATTTTTTTTTCTGTTCTTGTATTTCTTGACTATATAAGTCCCTTTAACATTTGTTGTAAAGCAGGTTTGGTGGTACTGAATTCTCTTAACTTTTGCTTGTCTGGAAAGCTTTTTATTTCTCCATCAATTTTGAATGAGAGCCTTGCCAGGTACAGTAATCTTGGTTGTAGATTTTTCCCTTTTAGTACTTTAAATATATGCTGCCATTCCATTCTGGCCTGCAGTTTCTGCTGAAAGGTCAGCTGTTGAGCATATGGAGTTTCCCGTGTATGTTACTTGTTGCTTCTCCCTTGCTGCTTTTCATAGTCTTTCTTTGTGTTTAGTTTTTGTTTAGGCACTTTTTGTGCCTCTTGGACTTGATTGACTATTTCCTTTTCCATGTTGGGGAAATTTTCAACTATAATCTCTTCCAAAATTTTCTCATACCCTTTATTTTTCTCTTTTTCTTCTGGAACCCCTATAATTCGAATGTTGGTGTGTTTGATATTGTTCCAGATGTCTCTCAGACTATCCTCAGTTCTTTTCATTCTTTTTACTTTATTCTGCTCTGCAGAAGTTATTTCCACCATTTTATCTTACAGCTCACTGATTCGTTCTTCTGCTTCAGACATTCTGCTCTTGATTCCTTCTAGAGTATTCTTAATTTCAGTAATTGTGTTGTTTGTCTCTGTATGTTTATTCTTTAATTCTTCTAGGTCTTTGTTAATTGATTCTTGCATTTTCTCCATTTTGTTTTCAAGGTTTTTGATCATGTTTACTATCATTATTCTGAATTCTTTCTCAGGTAGTTTGCCTATTTCCTCTTCATTTATTTGGACTTCTGTGTTACTAGTTTGTTCCTTCATTTGTGTAGTATTTCTCTGGCTTTTTGTTATTTTTTTTTAACTTATTGTGCTTGAGGTCTCCTTTTCCCAGGCTTCAAGGTTGAATTCTTTCTTCCTTTTAGTTTCCCAGTGGTTTGTGTCAACTCCATATAGGGTGGGATTTGTGCTTTTTGTTTGTTTGTTTTTCCTCTGATGGGCAAAGCTGAGTGAGGTGGTAATCCTGTCTGCTGATGACTGGGTTTGTATTTTTGTTTTGTTTGTTTAGATGAAACGTCCTGCACAGGGTGCTAGTGGTAGTTGGGTGATGCTGGGTCTTGTATTCAAGTGGTTTCCTTTGTGTGAGTTCTTACTACTTGATATTCCCTAGGGTTAGTTCTCTGGTAGTCTAGGGTCTTGGAGTCAGTGCTCCCACTCGAAAGGCTCAAGGCTTGATCTCTGGCCAGGAATGAAGATTCCACAAGTGGTCTCCCTTGTTTTCCTCTTTTCTTTCTCTCAGTCACCTTGCTTAAGTTGTGTATGTTTTCCATACAGGTTCTGAGACATTTACCTTGTGCTGTGAACTGGGACAGCAACCACTTCTCTTAGGGTTTTAGTTTTCTTCCAGACCTCTTCATGACCCTGAGGAAGGCAAATTTTTCTTAGGACAGAGAAAACACCACCTCTCGGAGTTCACTGTCTTCCTGGATGCTCTTCAGGCAGCAGCTTTATCTCTCCTTGCTATTCTTTGGAACTCTGCATTGAGTTGGGTATATCATTCCCGTTCTCCTTTGTCTTTCACTTCTTTTCTCAGCTATTTGTAAGGCTTCCTCAGACAACCACTTTGCCTTCTTGCCATTTCTTTTTCTTGGGGATGGTTTTGATCACTGCCTCCTGTACAGTGTTATAAACCTCCATCCATACTTCTTCAAGCACTCTGTACCAGATTTAATCCCTTGAATCTATTCATCACCTTCACTGTATAATCATAAGGGATTTGGTTTAATTCATGCCTGAATGGCTGAGTGGTTTTCCATACTTCCTTCAATTTGGGCCTGAATTTTGCAATAAGGAGTCATGATCTGAGCCACAGTCAGCTCCAGGTCTTGTTTTTGCTGACTGTATAGAGCTTTTCCATCTTCAGCTGCCAAGAACATAATCAGTCTGATTTCAGTACTGCCTTTTTGGTGATGTCCATGTGTATAGTCATCTCTTGTGTTGTTGGAAGAGGGTGTTTGCTATGATCAGTATATTCTCTTGGCAAAACTCTCTTAGCCTTTGCCCTGCTTCATACTGTACTCCAAGGCCAAATTTGCCTGTTACTCCACGTATTTCTTGACTTCCTCCTTTTGCATTCCAGTCCCTATAATGAAAAGGACATCTTTTTGGGGTGTTAGTTCTAGAAGGTCTTGTAGATCTTCATAGAACCATTCAACTTCAGCTTCTTCAGCATTACTGGTCAGGACATAGACTTGGATTACTGTGATATGGAATGGTTTGCCTTGGAAGCAAACAGAGATCATTCTGTCATTTTTGAGATTGCATCCAAATACTGCATTTCCAACTCTTTTGTTGACTATGATGGCTACTCCATTTCTTCTAAGGGATCCTTGCCCACAGTAGTAGATAAAATGGTCATCTGAGTTAAATTCACCCATTCCCACAAAATTTGGAAAACTCAGCAGTGGCCACAGGACTGGAAAAGGTCAGTTTTCATTCCAATCCCAAAGAAAGGCAATGCCAAAGAATGCTCAAACTACCACACAATTGCACTCATCTCACACTCTAGCAAAATAATGCTTAAAATTCTCCAAGCCAGGCTTCAGCAATATGTGAACTGTGGACTTCCAGATGTTCAAGCTGGATTTAGAAAAGGCAGAGAAACCAGAGATCAAGTTGCCAACATCTGTCAGATCATCGAAAAAGCGAGAGAGTGCCAAAAAAAATCTATTTCTGCTTTATTGACTATGCCAAAGCCTTTGACTGTGTGGATCACAATCAACCGTGGAAAATTCTGAAAGAGATGGGAATACCAGACCACCTGACCTGCCTCCTGAGAAATCTGTATGCAGGTCAAGAAGCAACGGTTAGAACTGGACATAGAGAAACAGACTGGTTCCAAATTGGGAAAGGAGTACGTCAAGGCTGTATATTGTAACCCCGCTTATTTAACTTATATGCAGAGTACATCATGAGAAACGCTAGATTGGATGAAACACAAACTGAGTCAAGATTGCCAGGAGAGATATCAATAACCTCACATATGCAGATAACACCATACTTATGGCAGAAAGCGAAGAAGAACTAAAGAGCCTCTTGATGAAAGTAAAAGAAGAGAGTGAAAAAGTTGGCTTGAAACTCAGCATTCAGAAAACTAAGATTATGGCACTGGTCCCATCACTTCATGGCAAATAGATGGGGAAACAATGGAAACAGTGGCTGAGTTTATTTTTTTGAGCTCCAAAATCACTGCAGATGGTGACTGTAGCCATGAAATTAAGACACTTGCTCCTTGGCAGGAAAGTTATGACCAACCTAGTTCAGTTCATTTCAGTCACTCAGTCGTGTCCAACTCTTTGCGACCTCATGAACTGCAGCACTCCAGGCCTCCCTGTCCATCACCAACTACCGGAGTTTACCCAAACTCATGTCCATTGAGTCAGTGATGCCATTCAACCATCTCATCCTCTGTCATCCCCTTCTGCTCCCACCCTCAACCTTTCCCAGCATCAGGGTCTTTTCAAAAGACCAACCTAGATAGCATATTAAAAAGCAGAGACATTACTTTGCTGACAAAGGTCCATGTAGTCAAAGCTGTGGTTTTTCCAGTAGTCATGTATGGATGTGAGAGTTGGACTATAAGAAAAGCTGAGCACTGAAGAATTGATCCTTTTGAACTGTGGTGTTAGAGAAGACTCTTGAGAGTCCCTTGGACTGCAAGGGGATCCAACCAGTCAATCCTAAAAGAAATCAGTCCTGAGTATTCATTGGAAGAACTGATGCTGAAGCTGAAACTCCAGTACTTTGGCCACCTGATACAAAGAACTGACTCACTGGAAAAGACCCTGATGCTGGGAAAGACTGAAGGCAGGAGGAAAAGGGGGTGACAGAGGATGAGATGGTTGGATGGCATCACCAAGTCAATGGGCATGAGTTTGAGTAAACTCCAGAAGTTGGTGATGCTCAGGGAAGCCTGGCGTGCTGCAGTGCATGGGGTCACAAAGAGTTGGACACAACTGACCAACTGAACTGACTGCCCAAACCCAGAGAATGGACTTGGAGACAGGATATGCACCAGAAAGCCAGGCTTTAATGACAGTCTTGCAAGATCGGGTGTCTGGTAGGCAGGCACACCCCTGACAGTTACAGCCAGCTTTTTTACATTCTAGCATGCAAGTCTCTCCCCCAGTTCCTGACTGGCTGAGTACTGCAGGGTGAACAATCTTCCCGAATGTCTCCTAGATTCATCCCCTTTCTTTTTATGGTCTGGCCCTCCTTTAACATCTTGTTTTCCCCTTTACTGTGCACTTGTTCTTATATTTTGAATTCACCAATAGAATGAGGCCATGTGAAAACCCTAAGCATTCTGTTCTCTGTTTACCTAGATTTTCCTGCAGCGCTAGCTATCCTTGAAAATGCACCACTTTAAGTTGTTATTTCTTATATTCACTCTGCTTACTGGAGTAAGCAGAGCCTTGGTGAAAGTCCTCCTGGCTTATAAATGAGAGCCCAGTGTGCCAGAACAAAGAACCAAGGCCAGGTGTCCCATTACTTCTTACCCCTATCATTCACCCCACTGGAAAAGTTCCAAACCCTGCGAAAGCTCTGCTGAGGGTGCTGTGGTCCATCTGACTTTGGGGCAACTCTAAGGAAGGAGGCCAGAGGTTGGAACCCTGACACCAGGAGACCTGAATACCAGCTGATTCCCTCTCGGGTCTTCAGGACTCCAGGGTCCACCATCCCACCATCCTTGAAGTGCACTTGCCTTGGTTTAGCTGTCCTACCTGGTTCCAGATGTTATCATCCAGCCCGAGGTGGAGCAGGCACTGCACGTCCCAGAGCGATCATTTGCTGGCACATTGTTTGCAGCTCTCTCAGCCCCGATAGTCTAGACTTGGGAACCAAGGCTGCTCAGGCTCCAGGAATGTGATCCAGCCCAGGACCCCAAAGCTTGAGAGGGGAGTGTCCTAGGCATTCCACTTTCGTAAAATTAATTTTTAGGCAGTACATGTATACTGTTGTGTTTAACTGTACATTGAATTGTATGTAGACATACCTGTATGCATTGTCAAGTACTTTCTTTATGTCGGTTATTACTGTGTTGTGTCTAGGTTCCTGTGCTATACAGTAGGTCCTTGTCGATTATCTGTTTCATTTCTGTTCGTGTGTATGTTCCAGTCCCATCCTCCAGTGCATCCCTGGCTTCCACCGTTCCTTTTTGGTTAGAATGAGTTTGTTTCCTATATCTGTGTGTTTCATTTGGGAAACATACTTCATTTCTTTCAATTTTTAGTTTCTACCTATCAGTCACAGCATAGAGTGTTTGTCTTTCTATGAGTTACATAACTTCATATGATCATCTCCTTTTCTGTTACTACAAATGGCATTACTACATCCTGTTTTCTGGCTCAGTAGAATTCTCTTCCATATATGTAGCACAGCTCTATCCATCTGTCCATGGACATTTTAATTACTTGCATCTCCAGACTACTGTGAATAGTACTGCAATGAATGTCAGAGTGTATGTGTCTACCCCAGGGAGGATGTTCTCTGGATATCGATCCAGGAGTGAGATTTCCAGATTGTGTGGTAACTGTGTTTTTAGTTTCTTTTGGAACCTCCATCCTGTTCTCCATAGTGGTTCTTGCCAATTGACAGTCTCAGGAACAACATGGGATTTGGTTGTTCAAATCCCATTTTCACATTTGGTCAACAGTTTCTTTTTCTAGACTTTTTCATGGTGGCCATTCTGTTTCCTAGTAATAGCTCGTTGTCACTGTGAATTGAATTTCTCTACTTAGAATCAACAATCTGGGTGTCGGAATTCATAGGACAGAGGCCTGGGATCAAAGGGAATATGTTCACAGTAAACTCTCACGTACACAGGGGAGCCAGCTGGAGAAGGGAAATTCTGGAAGGGTCAGGTATTGAGAAAAAGATCAATGTTTTTTTTTTCTTTTCCCTCATGCAGGTTATCACAATTTGTTCAGCAGAGTTCCCTATTCTATGCAGTAGGTACTTTTCCCTTATCAACTTGATATATATTACTGTGTATATTAACATTTTCCTCCTAAACTCTTAATTTATCCCTCCCTTCTGTCTTTTGATAAGCATAGTTCGGTTTTCTCAGTTTGAGGCTGCTGCTGTTTTAAATCAGTTCATTGGTGTGAATGTACAGATTCCATCTGTTCACGATGCCCTGCGCTGTCTGTCTGTCTGACTTAGCTCACTTGGCATGATAGTTTCTCGGTCCATCCGTGCTGCTGCCAGCATCGCTGTGTCACTCTCTGTCGTGCCTGTAGTGTTCTAGTGTGTAGACGTGCCACTTAGTCTTCATTCTTCTGTCGGGGGCATTTTTGTGGGTTCTGTTATAAATAGTGCTTCCCTGAAAATGGGGGTGCATATGTCATTTTGAATGATGATTTTCTTTATGTTTAGTGTTTCAAGGAATCTCTCTACTGTTTTCCATAGTGGCTTCACCATTTACATCCCCACCAAGACTGTAGGAGGATTCTCTCTTCCGTACGTTCTTCGCAGTGTTTATTCTTTTTGACTTTTTTGATGATGCCCACTGTGACCAGTGTGAGGTGATACCTCATTGTAGGTGTGATTGGCATTGATTCAGAAATTATTGATGTGGAGTATCTTTCCATGTGCTGTTATTTTTGTACACCTTGTGGGTACAGTTTACCTCTTAAAACTGGATTCTTGAAAGCTGACCTTCCTTTTGAATTCTTTTCCAATGATTTGTTGTTATTGTTCAGTCGCTAAGCCGTGTCCGACTCTTTGTGACCCCATGAACTGCAGCATGCCAGGCTTCCCTGTCCTTCACTGTCTCCTGGAGTTTGCTCAAACTCATGTCCATTGAGTCAGTGATGCCATCCTACCATCTCATCCTCTGTTGCCCCCTTCTCCTTTTGCCCTCAATCTTTCCCAGCATCAGGGTCTTTTCCAGTTGAGTCAGTTCTTCACATCAGGTAACCACAGTATTGGAACTTCAGCTTCAGCACCAGTCCTTCCAATGAATAGTCAGGGTTGATTTCCTTCAGGATTGACTGGTTTGATCTCTTGGCTGCCCAAGCGACTCTCAACAGTCTTCTCCAGCATCACAGTTCGAAAGCATCATTTCTTCGGCGCTCAGCTTTCTTTATGGTCCAACTCTCACATCCATACATGACTACTGGAAAAACCATAGTCTTTACTATTATGGACCTTTGTTGGCAAAGTTATATCTCTTCTTTTTTATGCTAAGTTTGTTATCGCTATTCTTCCAAAGAGCAAGTGTCGTTTAATTTTGTGGCTGCAGTCACCGTCCACGTTGATTCTGAAGCCCAAGAAAATAAAGTCTTGTCACGGTTTCCACATTTTCCTCATCTATTTGCCATGAAGTGATGAAACAAGATGCCATGATCTTTGTTTTTTGAATGTTGAATTTTAAGCCAGCTTTTTTACTCTCCTCTTTCACCTTCATCAAGAGGCTCTTGAGTCCCTCTTCACTTTCTGCCACTAAAGTGGTATCATCTGCATATCTGAGATTGTTGATATTTCTCCCTGCAATCTTGATTCTAGCTTGTGTTTTCAATGATTATCCCAGGACATTTCTTGAGGGCAGGTGTCATTTACAGCCCTGTCAGATTTGTGACTGTTAAGAGCCCTTGAGTACCTCTTTTAAAGTGTATATATTGATCTGAACCAGCTAATTACTGCCTGACCCCCACACCTTTCCTTTTTGGTAACCCTGAGTCTCTTTTCTAAATCTGTGAGGCTGTTTCTCTTTTGTAAAGAAGTTTATTTGTATCCATGTTTAGATTCCACCAGAAGTGCTATCCTGTGATACTTGTCTTTCCCTGTCTCACCTACTTCACTCAGTGTGATCATCTCTAGCTTCTTTCCTGTCCCTGGAAATGGCATGGTTTCATTCTTCTTCATGTCTGAGTAATTGCCTTGTGCATGTGTACCCCATCTTCTGTGTCCATTCATTTGTTCTACACTTACGTTGCTTCCCTGTCTTGGCTGTTGTACCTAGTGCTGCCACGTTATTTGGGGTGCAGGTGTCTTAAAATTTTGGATTTCTCTGGGTCTGCATGTGTGGGATTGCTGGGTCACTTGGTGCTTCTTTTATATTTTCTTACTCATTGGGCTGTGCAGAGTCTCAGTTGTGGCATGTGGGATTGTTAGTTGCAGCATGGAGGAAAAAGGCCCAGGGAAGAAACCTGGGCCTTCTGCATTGGGAGTGCAGTCTTACCCACTGGACCACCAGGGAAGTCCCACTGGGTACTTCTGTGTTTAGTCTTTTAAGAACCTCCATGCTATTCTCTCCAGTGGCTGTACCAATTTATATTCCCACCCACAGTGTAGAAGCATTCCCTTCTCCACACCCTCTGCAGACTTTATTGTTGTAGGTTTTCGAGATGGCCATTCTGATTGATGTGAGGTGATGACTTCATTGTACATTTGATTTGCCTTTCTCTAGGAACTAGTGATGCTGAGCATCTTTTCATGTGCTTTATGGAGCCGTCTCTATAACTTTGGAGAAATGTGCATTTAGATCTTTGACCGATTTTTAATTGGGTAGTTTGTTTTTTGATATTTTGCTGTGAGTGGCTAGTATGTGTTGGAGATTAATTCCCTGTGGGTATCTTCATTTGCAAGAATTTTTTTTTTTCCCATTCTGAGAGTTGTCTTATTCTTTCACTGATGGTTTCCTTTGCTGTGCAAATGCTTTTAATGTTTATTAGGTCCCATTTGTTTATTTGTGTTTTATTTTTCATGATTCTAAAAGGTGGATCAAAAAAGAACTTGCTGCATTTTATGTCAAAGCATGTTCTGCTTTTTTCCTCAAAAGTGTCATAGTCTCTCTCTCTCTCAGTCTGTTTGGAGTTTATTTTCGTGTACAGGGTTCAGGAGTATTCAAATTTCATTCTCATTTTCCTTGCTAAGGAGCCTGTTCGCTGTCCTCCACAGTGGCCATTCCCAATTTCCATTCCCAGTATCAGCCTAGGAGGGTTCCTCGACCCTCTCCAGCATTTACTGTTTGTAGAGTTTCTGCTTATGGCTGTTCTGTCCAGGGTGAGGTGAATACCTCAAACCTCATTGAAATTTTGGTTTGCATTTCTCTCATATTCAGTGATGCTGACATCTTTTCATGTGATTTCTTTAAACAGTGAGTTAAACTTGCTTATTCAAATTGGCTTTTTGAACATCTGCCCTGTTATGAATATTTTCCCAGTTACCTCCCTTCTGACATTTCTTGAGGGAAGACTTTTTTACTTACAGCCCAGCAGGCATTGTGAATATTAAGTGCCCATCAACAGTGTTGTTGTTATGGGAAATGGCCACAAGGTAGCAGCATGTCTTTATGCCCAGCTCTGGTTACTGGGGAAACCAGAGCTGTAGGGGAAGGTCCTGTTCCTGGCTTGTAAGTTAAGAGGGGAATGTGCCAGAAGACACATTTAAGGCTTGTGTCTCATACCTTCTTCCCTCCTTACTCCTTATTGTTAGTTGCTTAATCATGCTGAACTCTTTGCGACCCCATGGACCGTAGCCTGCCAGGCTCCTCGGTGCATAGATTTCTCCAGGCAAGAATACTGGAGTGGGTAGCCATTCCCTTCTGAAAGGGATCTTCCTGACTCAGGCATTGAACCCGAGTCTCCTGCATTGCAGGCAGATTCTCTACCGTCTGAGCCGCTATGGAAGCCCTCCTTACCCTTTATCCCCTGGAGAAATCCGAATTCCCGCAACGCCACTCTGCAGAGGGTGCTTTCATCCATAGGTGGGACAACCCTAAAGAAGGAGGCTGGAAGTGGAAACCCCACCACCAGGAGACGTGGAGCCCAGGGGACTTTTCAAAGCTCTTCCAAACCAGAGGCTCCACCATCCTTTGGGTGCAGCAGCCGGAGTTTCACTGCAGGAGGACCCACCTGGATCTGGAGGTTGTGGGCCTATGCAGAGGGAAACAAGCACAGTAGGTCCATGGGGCAGGGCTCGTTGGCTGGCACATCCTCCCCAGACCCATCAGCCCCACGTGAATCCATCCTTGGGAACCAAGCCTGCCCAGGCTTCAGGGATGTGACAGCAGCCCCAGTCACCAAGGCCTGAGGGGAATAGAGTCGGCATTTTTGTTGTGTAATTTGTATTGGTGTATAGATGACTTATAGTGTTGTAAGGTCTGTTTTTTTTTAGGTGTACAGCACCATGATTCACATATGCATAGACATGTACATCTCCTTTTTCAGGTTTTCTTCCCATATAGTTCATTAGATAGTGCTGACCAGTAGGAGTCCTCGTCCTACAGTGCGGGCTTTTTTATCATAAAGAGTATGTTCATCTCCACCTGCTCATTTCTTAACTGCCCACCACCTTTACCTTTTGGTAACTATAAGGTGCTTTGCTATGTCTGTGAGGCCTTTTCTGTTTGGTAAAGAAGTTCATTTGTATCCATTTTTAGAATCAATCTCTAAGTGGTATCATATGATGCTTGTCTTTCCTTGACTCACTTATTTCACTCAGTACTAAATGTAATTGTCCTTCCTCCCCTCTTGCTGGTGTGTATGTATCCCACCTTATATACCCATTCATCTGTCCTCATCCACTTAGGCTGCTTCCATGCCTTGACTATTGTACATAGTGCTGCCATGAACACTGGGGTGCATCTGTCCTTTATTTTATTTTTTAAATTTATTTATTTTAATTGGAGGCTAATTACTTTACAATATTGTAGTGGTTTTTTGCCATGCATTGATATGAACCAGCCATGGGTGTACACATTTTCCCTATCCTGAACCCCCCTCCCACCTCCCTCCTCATCCCATCCCTCAGGGTCATCCCAGTGCACTGGCCCTGAGCACCCTGTCTCATCGGACCTGGACTGGCGCTCTGTTATATGATAATATACATGTTTCATTGCTATTCTCAGATCTTCCCACCCTCGCATTCTCCCACAGAGTCCAAAAGTCTGTTCTTTACATCTGTGTCTCTTTTGCTGTCTCACATGTAGGGTCATCGTTACCATCTTTCTAAATTCCATATATATGTGTTAGTATACTCTATTGGTGTTTTTCTTTCTGGCTTATTTCACTCTGTATAATAGGCTCCAGTTTCATCCACCTCATTAGAACTGATTAAAATGCATTCTTTTTAATGGCTGAGTAATATTCCATTGTGTATATCTACCACAGCGTTCTTATCCATTCATCTGCTGATGGACATCTAGGTAGCTTCCATGTCCTGGCTATTATAAACAGTGCTGCAGTGAACACTGGGGTACATGTGTCTCTTTCAATTCTGGTTTCCTCGGTGTGTATGCCCAGCAGTGGGATTGCTGGCTTGTATGGCAGTTCTATTTCCAGTTTTTAAAGGAATCTCCACACTGTTCTCCATAGTGGCTGTACTAGTTTGCATTCCCACCAACAGTGTAAGAGGATTCTCTTTTCTCTGCACCCTCTCCAGCATTTATTGCTTGTAGACTTTTGGATAGTAGCCATTCTGACTGGTGTGAGATGGTACCTCATTGTGGTTTTGATTTGCATTCCTCTGATAATGAGTGATGTTGAGCATCTTTTCATTTGTTTGTTAGCCATCTGTAAGTCTTCTTTGGAGAACTCTGTTTAGTTCTTTGGCCCATTTTTTGATTGGGTCATTTATTTTTCTGGAATTGAGCTGCAGGAGCTGCTTGTGTATTTTTGAGATTGTCAGTTGTTTCATTTGCTATTATTTTCTCCCATTCTGAAGGCTGTCTTTTCACCTTGCTTATAGTTTCCTTTGTTGTGCAAAAGCTTTTATGTTTAATTAGGTCCCATTTGTTTATTTTCGCTTTTATTTCCAATACACTGGGAGGTGGGTCATAGAGGATCCTGCTTTATGTCAGAGACTGTTTTGCCTGTTTTCCTCTAGGAGTTTTATAGTTTCTGGTCTTACATTTAGATCTTTAATCCATTTTGAGTTTATTTTTGTGTATGGTGTTAGAAAGTGTTCTACTTTCATTCTTTTGTAAGTGGTGGTTTTCCCAGCACCACTTGTTAAAGAGATTGTCTTTTCTCCATTGTATATTCTTGCCTCCTTTGTCAAAGATAAGTCCATAGTGCGTGGATTTATCTCTGGGCTTTCTGTTTTGTTCCATTGATCTATATTTCTGTCTTTGTGCCAGTACCATACTGTCTTGATGACTGTAGCTTTGTATAGTCTTTGTATAGTCTGAAGTCAGGCAGGTTGATTCCTCCAGGTCCATTCTTCTTTCTCAAGATGCTTTGGCTATTTGAGGTTTTTTGTATTTCCATACTAATTGTGAAATTATTCGTTCTAGTTCTCTGAAAAATACTGTTGGTAGCTTGATAGGAATTGCATTGAATCTATAGATTGCTTTGGGTAGAATACTCACTTTCACTATATTGATTCTTCCAATCCATGAACACAATATATTTCTGCATCTATTTGTGTAATCTTTGATTTCTTTCATCAGTGTTTTATAGTTTTCTATATGTAGGTCTTTTGTATCTTTAGGTAAATTTATTCCTAAGTATTTTATTCTTTTCATTGCAGTGGTGAATGGAATTGTTTCCTTAATTTCTGTTTTCTCATTGTTAATATATAGGAATGCAAGGGATTCCTGTGTGTTAATTTTATATTCTGCCACTTTGCTATATTCATTAATTAGCTCTAGTAATTTTCTGGTGGTGTCTTTAGGGTTTTCTATGTAGAAGATCATGTCATCTGCAACAGTGAGAGTTTTACTTCTTTTCCAATCTGGATTCCTTTTATTTCTTTTTCTTCTCTAATTGCTGTGGCTAAAACTTCCAAAACTATGTTAAATAGTAGTAGTGAGAGTGGGCAACCTTGTCTTGTGCCTGACTCTAGGGGAAATGCTTTCAATTTTTCACCATTGAGGATGTTTGCTGTGGGTTTATCATATATGGGTTTTATTATGTTGAGGTTTGTTCCTTCTATGCCTGCTTTTTGGAGGGTTTTTGTCACAAAAGGATGTTGAATTTTGTCAAAGGCTTTTTCTGCATCTATTGAGATAATCGTATGATTTTTATCTTTCAGTTTGTTAATGTGGTGTATCACATTATCACATTAACATGATTGATTTGTGAATACTGAAGAATCCTTACATCCCTGGGATAAAGCCCACTTGGTCATGATGTATGATGCATCTGTCTTTTAAAATTATAGTTTTCTCTGGATCTATGTCCAGGAATGGGATTGCTGGGTCCTATGATACTTCTCCGTTTAGTTTTTAATGAACCTTTGTCCTGTTCTCTGTGGATTTACTGACTTTCAGTCACACCAACAGTATAGTAGGATTCCCTTTTCTCCACACCCTCTCTGGCATTTATTGTAGGTTTTTTTGATGATGACCATTCTGAACTGTGTGATGTCACACTGTACTTTTGATTTACAGTTCTGTAATAACTTAGAAATGCTGAGCACTTTTCATGTGCTTAATGGCCATCTCTATGTCTTTGAAGAAATGTTCATCTAAATCTTGTGCCCCTATTTGATTGGGTTGTTTCTGATACTGAGGTGCATAAGCTGTTTGTATGTTTTGGAGATAAATCCCTCATGGGTGTCTTGTTTGCAAATATTAGTTACATTCTAAGGGTTGTCTGTTTGTTGTATTTATGTTTTCCTCTGCTGTGCCAATGCTTTTGAGTGGAATTAGGTCCCATTATTTTTATTTTTCATGATTCTAAGAGCTGAATCAAAAAAGAACTTTCTGAAATTTATATCAAAGCATGTTCTGCCTGTATTTTCCTCAAGAGCTCTATAGCATTCATCCTTTTGTTGAGGTCTTTAATATGTTTGGAGTTTATTTTTCTGTATGTTAGTGAATATTCTAATTTCATTCCCCTTTTCATTTATTAAACAACCTGCACACTGTTCTTCATCATGGCTGTTACTAATTTACCTTCTCACCACAGTTGCAGGGAGGTTTTCATTTTTCCACACCATTTCCAACATTCTCTTTTGGACAATGGCCACTGTGAATGGTGTGAGGAAATCTGTTTGTAGTTTTGATTTGCACTTCTCTAATATTTAGCAAAATTGACATCTTTTCTTTTTTTTGTAAACAAGGTGAGTGAAACAGCACTTGAAATTGGGTTCTTGAGCATCTGCCCTGTTTTGAAATCTTTTCTGATGTCATACCCCAGGATGTATCTTGAGGGCAGGTGTTTCTTTTGACTGCCCCTTGTGAATATTAATTGCCCATCAGCACAGGTTTCTACAGTTTCCCTTAGGGCAAAGAGCCACAAGGTGACAGCATTTCTTCGTGGTACCTTTCCCCCCACCACCCATCTTTCTTTTTCATTGGTGTAGAGTTGATTTTCAGTGTTGTGTTCGTTTTAGGTGTACAGGATTCAGTTGTATAGACCTGAATCCTCTTTTCTGGGTTCTTTCCTCATATAGATTATTAGTGTGTGCAGTATTGTTCACTGTGCTATTCAGTGGCTCCTTTTTATCTAGTCAATATACATTAGCGTATATATGTTAATAATGAGTGATGGTCTGTATCTCTTGATGTGCTTATATTTTATGAAGTGTAAATACAACTCACCTCTTGAAATTGGCTCCTTTAAAGTCTGCCCTGTTTTCAATTCTCTATTGTTGATTTACCCCAGGGCATTTCTCGACAACAGGTATAGAACCCTGTAGGCCTTGTGAAGATTAAATACCACTCAACTCTGTTGTTAATGTTGTTGATCTAAACAGGCCCAACTGTGGTTCTTTAAAGCAACTAGAGCCTCAGTCAAAGTCCTGACTCAGTGTTGAATTATAAAGTGGAGAGTATGACAGCACAGACTGAAAGCTTGTCTCCATCCTTGTTATTTTTAAATTCACTTTTATTTCTTACTGTACTAACATCGATACACAAGGTAATGAGTGCTGTAGGTATACAAAATGTATTTTCAGTTTTGCGTATATACATATCGATTCACAATCGAATTTTTTCCCCATATAGCTTATTACACTGTTGAACTCCCTTATTATACCTGTCTTTGTTGATAATCTATTTCATATAGAGTGATTATATCTGTTACATCTAAACTGTATAATTTATCCCTTTCCCCTTCTCATTTAGTATGTTTGTTAACTCACGTCTGCTTATGTTTCCTCAAGTAATCTGTGTATTTTTAGACTCCACTTTTAAGTGATATTTGATATTTGTATTTTGCTGATTCTGACTTTCGTCACTTCTTTAATTATCCCCTAGTTTTATCTATGTTCCTGAAAATCACAATAATTCATTTCTTTCTCTTGGCTGAGTTGTATTGTATTGTGTACACGTGCCACTTCTTTATCCATTCCTCTCCATGAACCTTTTGTTTGCTTCCATTTGTTGGATGTGAAAAATTCTCGTCCAGTGCATACTTGGCTGCATGAGACTTCAAAATCTGATTTTCTCCTCAAATACCCTTTGGGGTGGTTGTGCATGAATTTTGTCTGAAGTTTCTTTCAGACACATATCCAGGAGTGGGACTCCAGATCAGATGTAGCTCTGCTTAATTTTTTGAGAAACCTCTGTAGTGTCTTCCCTCGTGGCTGTCACCAGGTTACTGTCTAAGCAACAGGCGAGGAGGGTTCCTTTTCACCCCGCCCTCCCTGCCGGTTGTTGTGGAGAGTTTTTAATGATGGCCACTGACTGGTGCCAAGGTGATCCTTCATTGTAGTGACAATTTGCATTTTTCTACTAATGAGTGATGGTGAGCATCCTCTTATGTGTTTCATTTCTTAAAAGAATGTTGTGAGTAAAACTTAACTCCTGAAGTGGCCGGAAATTTGAGCCTATTTGGAATTTTCTTTTGATTGCTTACCACAACACATTTCTCCAGGGCAGGTTTCATTAATAGCTCTGCAGGCCTTGCAATAATAGAATTCCCCTCAGCCCTGGTTTTTCCAGTTGTAATTATGGGAAGTGTCCACACGGCGGCAGCATATCCTCTTTACCCAGCAATGGTTCCATAGGGCAAGGAGATTAGGGAAAGTCCTGCTCCTTAAAAAAACTAGGAGTGCATATTGTACACCTATGACTGATTCATGTTGATGTTTGACAGGAAACAATAAAATTCTGAAAAGCAGTTATCCTAAAATTAAAAAGAAAACTAGGAATAAAACCACCATATAACCCAACAATCCCACATTGGGCACATACCCTGTGGAAAGCATAACTGAAATGCAGCATTATTTACAATAGCTCCAACATGGAAGCAACCTACATGTCTATCAACAGATGGCTAAAGCAGCTGTGGTACATACGTACAATGGAATATTAGCCATAAACAAACACACTGAGTTCATTCTAATGAGGTGGGTGAACCTAGAGCCTATTATACAGAGTGAAGTCAGAAAGAGAAAAGTATCATATATTAACACATGCATATGGAAAGATGGTACTGATGAACCTATTTGCAGGGGAGCTATGAAGATGCCGAAACAGAGAACAGATGTGTGGACACAGTGTGGAAAAGAGAGAGTGGATGAATAGAGAGTAGCATTGAAAACATATACGTTATCATATATAAACTAGATAGCCAGTGGGAATTGACTGTATGATGCAGAGAGCTCAAACCCAGTGCTCTGATGAGCTAGAGGGGGTGGGGCGGGAGGTTCAAGACGGAGAAGCCATGTGTATACCTATGGCTGATTCATGTTGGTGTATGGCAGAAACCAACGTAACACTGTAAAGGAATTATCCTCCAATTAAAAATGAAGTGCCAAAAAAAGAATGCAAGTAGTCCAGTGTAAGTTGTTAACATGTTTTTGCTGATTATATCATTGTCTGTTTAAAAGATTGTAAAACTTTTCATATAACAGTATGCACCAGGAATCACAGAAAGCTAGTAAAAAGCACTTATTGTAAGTGTTCATAACCAAACTTTCCCTACATTTTCATACTTTAAGTAGAAATAAACTGAAGTTTGAGAGATGGCTTTTTTATTCCAAAGATCACATTTTACATACCAGTAATCATAATAAAGATTATTTATATAACATGTTAAAGTTACCCTGTGTTAGGTATTTGTGTGGGCCAGTGGTGGGAAGTAAAGACATTCACTATTTTCTCCCTATGAGTATAATTGAAAAACTAAGCTTTTTAAATAAAATGAATTGAGAAGACTTCGTGGAATGGAGAGAATTTGAATCTGACCTTGAAGAATAGGCGGGACTTTAAAATATGGACATGGTTGGGAGACAGCATGCCAGGTAGAGAAAATCCACACTTGGTTGTCTGAAATAATCTGATATTTTTCTTGTTTCAGGTTCAAGTTTTGAAGCTGCTTTTGAATTTGTCTGAGAATCCAGCCATGACAGATCAACTTCTTGATGCCCAGGTAAGCACCTGCACATTTGTGCTGTCTATACATCAGTTTGGACAGACAGATCCAGAAGGGAAGGATTTATCCCAAAGTATGAACGGGAATTCTCCCTGAGGAGCAATATTAGAGGTGGTTTTCCCTTCTGTTTTGGTTCTCTTTGCCTATATGAATTACCTCAATTTTCTGTAATGACCATATTTTACTTCTGAAAACTGTTTTGGGAAGGTCTCCCTAGTAGTAATAAATGGTAATTTTTATGCCTCTGTTCACTTTGGGGTACTTACCACACCTTTTCTACTTGACCTATTAATGCTCAGTGTATATCAGTATCCAGAGACAATAGTATTCACGGAGGCACCACCATGCGCCTGATGCCCAGCTGAGTGCTAGGATATACCAGTGAGTGAGTACAGCATGGCGTGGTGCTTGTCGGCTTGCGCTTACAGTGTAGGTAGAGGAGACAGAAAATGTAAGAAATGAGCAAGATAATTAAAAGCTGTGGTATTCTGAAGGAAGCATAGTTTGTACTACGATAGAATATCCTACAGAAAAAGGACCCTGTTTTATTATTCATCTGCTCAGCCCTTATACCTGGTGCCTTGAATTAATGAGGAGTTTCCATGATGACTATATATGATAGATCTTAAAGAGGAAAAATGACTACATTCTAGGATTCCAAGAAAATAGTATTTTTAAGCTAAGACACATTTCCTTTGGTATATGACACAGGGGTGCTGAAGGTTTTACACATTTATGTTATGCTGTCTCAGGGATAGATTTCTGCAACAGGATTTTTTTAAATGTGTTCAGTACATGTGAAGAGACCCATGGAAAATGTTTTCGTATATTTTTAATTCTCATTGTTTTCCTATTTCAGGTGGACTCATCATTCCTTTCACTTCTTGATGGCCATGTACCAAAGGAGATTCTTCTTCGAGCTCTCACACTGCTTCAGAACATAACAAACTGCCTCAGCGAAGAGCGCCGTTTAGCTACACAGCCAGCTTTCCCTGCAGGTTCACTGTTTTCCCTGTTGTATGGAAAAGAATGTGCCCAGAAAATGAAAGCTTTAGTTCATCACCATGATGCCGACGTGAAGGAAAAGGTAACAATGATACCAAAATTCTAATTGGTTGGTCATAGTTTTCCAAAGAGTAATGCAGTCCAGAATTAATACACAGAGATTTCTCATTTTTCACCTTCCTCACAAAGAGATCTTTTAACTGCTGAATTTAAATAGTAAATATCATGTACTGTAAATACATTTCATCTTCAACACAGCTACACCTTGCCATGATCTTCTGGTTTGTTTTGGACCATTTTATTGATACCAAATGAATATCAATTTCAGCTTGTTCTGAAACTGTTTTTATTTTGCTTTTTGCTAAGCTACTTCAGCTATTCCCTCTACATGGAGCGACAGTGACCTTTTGTGTGTAAGCTCCCCTTCCCTTGTCCAGAGGGATTTGTAGTTACTCCACCGGGACAGCGACACTGTTTCCTAACTGCCCTAGGAAGGGCCTTGTTCTTCTAGTAGCAATGAGATCATGTGCTCCGAAGGCCACCTGCCACTCAGGTCTGTTCTAATCATAGAATCTACTTTTAGTCCATGAAAACTTGCAACTGTTAGGAAAAATGTTTCCTAATACCCACTCCTGTTTACTGTGTATAACATACTGGTATCAATCAAAACAGAATGCTTGTCATTCACGTGTAGGCCTTTTGGTACATCTAGAAGGAAACCCAGTCTCCTGAGAGTAGGATTGGAGAGCGAGGAAACGGCTTTTCTTTGTACAGGAGCTTAGTCTATCCAGTGTTTAAAATTTATGCTCAGAGTAAGAAATTCATAGGGTTTTTTTTAAGTAGAAAAAAGTGGCAAGATTATTTTCTCCCTTTAAGTGAAAAGTTTTATTCATTAATTTTCATCTGTTTTACATAACTAAAATTAAAGATAAAAATTCTCAGCAGTTATTTTAAATAGTATCTTTGTCCCATAAGCTACTGTTTAACAATTTGCTATATTTGACTTCCCCTTCTCCACCCCACATCCCCATGTTTTGTAATATTCAAGTTCATGACCACCACCATGCTTTGTTATTAAGTAAATCAGTTTGCAAGCAGAAGGTTTCCTATTCATATATTTAAGGCAAGAGTACTTTGAATTTCATTTCTAAATATATAGATTTCCATAGGAAGTTTACAAATCCTCAAACAGAAAAATGTGCTTTCTCAGGGTTATACAGATACAGAAATAAAACGGGAGAAATATTTTTTACAGTAGCAAACATTCAGTATATGATGAAAATTCTCAACTAGCTGTACATTATGAGTGCTAAGAATCATTTTCAGTGATGCAAATGTAAGTGTTACTTCCCTGAAAGGCACATTTCTTTATAACAGTTTTGCGTAGTCTTCCTCATTTAATGAAAATATATATTCAAAATGTACACACATTAAAAATCAAGATTAGATTTTAATGTGCTGTAGCAGCACTGAATTCTAAAACTCCATCTATTCTTTTCCTTGAACAAATAACATTTCCTGGAGATCAGAGCATTGAGTCTGAAATGTCAAACTGCTAGAGAAAATTGGCAGGGGGGAGTCATTTTAACTATCTAGAAAGAATTACACAGTGAAAATGCATAATTAGATCTTTACCTTTGTAGGTCAGGGCACATCTTACTTTTTTAGGTGGTCCTATTTGATGGCCCTACCCTCTTGGGCAGTGAGTATCAAAGTGTTCCTCCGACCACAGGAGAAATGAATTTCAATAAAATCTTACGTGTTGGTATGGATGCTGGCTAATCAAAGAGAAAAATGAAATTGACTTAGAGGATGAGACAATTAAACTGGAGGGAACAGAGGGGATCTGTCTTTGCACATAAAACCCTTCAAAATGTAGATAGGAAAGATGAAGCTCAATGTACTTAAGGAACAAAATGCCAAAGTGGAAAGAATGCTAATGTTGACAAAAATTAAACCGTGGCGGAAGCCTAGAAAAATGAGGCTGGTCCATTTAAAGTGCTTGGAGACCCTCAGTTAAACAGTACATGTGAAAACAAAGTTAACATTAAGGCCCTCAAGGAGAAAAAATAACTAAGCAAGAGGTGCATGGCTTGCTTCACAGAGATGTGGCAAGAGATGAATGTCCAGTCTGGCCTGCAAGTGAGGAAGGCAACCACAGAGCACTGGCTAGGATTAGGGCGACACGGGCCAGAGCCACTGACCAATAAGCCTGACGCCCGGACTCCTGTCTGCTGGCGAAATAGTCCTTCCGAGTCAAAGTGTGGTCTGTTTTTTTTTCCTTCTGAAGGTTTATTTTAGGGGGAAATTTTATGTGCTTTAGTGCCCTCAAATCATATACATTCTCCTGTATTATACACATTTCCCCTTAACAGATTTGCTGTGTCTTTGTAGCTAGAAATACTGAAATTTTTATAAAGATTATTTACATTTATTTTGGCTATAGCTGCAAATTTACAAAATGCAGGAGATAAAGTTGTCAGGCCTCAATGTTTTACTGCCCCTGCCCCTATATATGCTTGAATACATCAAAATATATCAAAAGCAGTAGCCTGTTTTCCACGTTCAAATCTACCTATCTGTAGTAGGCAGTGTATTTTCAAAGTGCTTTAAAAAAAACCAAACCGGTGACTATTATTTGTTCAGGTTTGGAGGTAGGTGGGAGTCATCCTCTTGTTGCATGTGAGGACACTGAGGCACAGAGTCCACGGCAGAAGCAGGACTGAAGTTCAGAGTGAGTGGCCAACATGCATGTATTACAGGGCACTGCCTGGGTAGCATTTGGTGTAGAAAAACCTGTACTTTGATGATTTTGTACGAATAAAATTAACTTTACTGAGACTCAACCAGGAAGACAGAACAGGCTTCTGCTCGGCTCTTCCCCTTAGGAAGGGTCACAGTCACCAAGTGCCTGCAGAGCCCGTCTACGACTAAATCCCTGTCTCTTTTTAACCACTAACATCCCACACTGGCTTAATACAAGTAGAACCATGCTTAAGGATCATTTGATATAAAAATATAAGACCTCACACTCATGTAAAACATAGAATACTTGAAAATCTTGCTGACATTGATGAGTTTGAGCTAAGAAACCAGAAAAAAAAAAAAGAGTATATATACATAGAGAGGAGATGGAATAGGGAAAAAATAAAAATCCAAAGTATATGGTCTATCAACATATAAGATGTGCATCTGTGTTTTTAAATTATTTCCTTGCAGCTATATTTGTGCTGAGCAGGAATGACTTTTAAATTAAAAGTAGAAAATTTCATAAGTCATGTCTCATAACCACACTTCCCAGCTCAGAGGGCTTCTGCCATAAGGACTGTAGATGTGCCATAGAACATACTGTTCCTCTCTTTAAAAAATTGTCCTTACAAATGGTAACTTAGCCAAAACTCCTATGTTTTTATGTTTAAAAAAATAAATCACTTACCATTTGGTATAATCTTAATAGAGCACACATTGCTATAAGCATATGGGAATCAATGTCATCATTTACTCTGACTATAAAAAAATGTTTTTCTGTGCAGGCCTCTAAGAAAATGTAGGTAGGTATATAGCCTTGACTTACCTTGCAGAAGGCCCCTAAGAATAAAAAAAGAGAAGTGAGTTTTTAAAAGCAGTTTTTCATAACCTCAAAACTCTACCATGAAAGTAGAATGCTTTAGTTTAAAAAAAAAAAAAACCATTGCAGTGTTTATGTCACTGAGACAGGACCTTAAATAATGAGTTGGCTAATGTGGATTTTAATGACCCACCTCTGAACTCTTATATGGACCAGCAATCATATTAGTATCAGGTGATAACAGAACATAAACCTGTAGAAGTAGTTTCCAAATGTAAAGAATCATAATATTCATGAATTTCTTACTTAGTCTTTTCACATGTATATCAAACGATGCCTTTTTCATGAAAAGCTCTTACTATGTTCATATTACTCAACATCTTCATCATTAGTATTAAGGTGTCTTGATTCGCCGTGCTTCAGGACAAAAAAATCCTCAGTCTTAAGTCCATATCTTTCTAGAGCTTCACATAGTTTCACTGGAGGCTCTAAATAATGCTGGCAAAGCGCAGAGAAACAAAAAGGGAAAAAGATTAAGCACACCTGTATTTGAGGGGACAGTTCAAACAAGATTTCAACTAAAATAATCAACATAGCCCACTTAAAAATAATATCTTTCCGTTTCATTGAAAGATTATCTATGAGTCAGTCACTTTCTAATACACAATCATTGTTGATATAAGTGTCACATGTATCAATTTATCTAACACCATGTATGCCAACTTTGGTTCCGATTTAGATTGAACATAGACTGCATGAACTCTGATCACTATTTTCCCTACATGAAATTCCAGTCTAAACAGAACCAGTGCTAAAGAATTGTTACCAATATTTGGGGAGAATATAGAAACAGATTATAAGGAAGAGCATCTGTGTGTAAGCAAACTCTAGAGACGATATTTTTGGCTGCAGAAGGGCTGTCATCCCCAGGCCCCTGCCAGACACCACTTCTGTAGCCTGAGATGTGGAGAGGGAGCTGGAGAAGATTTGACCAGTGGAGTTTCATTGTGTTTCCTCACCTTTTCACAGCTAAAAAAAAAAAAGTGAAGATAGCACACTACTGAAGGATGTTTCAACCTACTCAAATGTTTCCCAGATAAATTAAAACCAATTGAATGTGTTATATATTAAAGTAAAAGGTTTAAAAGATAATCATTTCACCAGTTATTTCTCTTTTGAGTTAAATCTGTACATTGGATAGTGGCTATTTTATATCAAATAAAGGGGAAAAAAACAGCTGTTACAGAAAAGGTTTTTTTTTTTCCATTTCAATCATAAAAGCTGTAAAATGTGAAAGTTAAAGCAGGAATAAAAATCACCCGGTCTCTTCTCTGATCGCCGGCAGAAAGTCCGCTGCTGCCCTTCAGGCGGTAGTGTCTTGTGAGTACCTGGAATAGCCAGGTCAGGGAGCCAAATAAGAGCACTGGCCTTCCTGGAGCTTACATCCCAATACACAGACAGGTAAGAAGTGAACAAGCAAGGAAACAGTATTGGGGTGGGTGATATGTTCTGGGGACAAAATAGTATCAGAGGTGGAGGTTTAATTTTAAATGCAACCACCTAAGAAGTCCTCCTGGAGATGGCAACACTTGAACAAACACCTGACGGAGCAGACTGCAGGGGCCTTTATAGGCGACGGTCAGAATCACCATGGCTTTGACCTGGCGCAGCGGGGGGGCGGGTATCCTGGAAGAGAAGTGTCCTGATCTGATTTAGGGGTAAAGGTCGCTGCCCTCTAGTGTGGAGAACAGACAGCAAGGGGCAGTGTGGCATTGGTGAATGGGATAAGAAGCGGTCAGAGTCCAAATATAGTCTGACAGGTGAGCTGACTGCATTTGGAGAAAGCGGGAGAGAGGATATACACAGTAAAGATTTTAGCCTGAGGAGCTGGAAGGAGAATTTTGCCATTTGCTGAGATGTAAGAGAAACAAGTTTGAGGAAAGAGCAGGAAGTTTAGGATGAAGCTTTTTAACCTTTAGTATGAAGTTTTTGTAACCTGATGGACATCCAAGTGGAGAAAAGTAGGTAAACGTGGATTGTAGGGAAAAACCTAGGTTAGAGAGCTTACAGCGCATAGATCGTGCTTAAAGCCATGAGACTGTTGAGAGTCCCCCAGGGAGTAAACAGCTAGAGAAGAGAAGGGGCCCCCGGACTATGGAGTCCTAACGTTCTCACTGCTGGGAGGGAGAGGAGGAACCAGCCACAGACTACGAAGGGCCAGCCGTGATGCAGTAGGAAAACCAGGCAAGTTTTCTGTGGTTTCGGATGTACAGATCTGCTAACAGTTACTGGCCACACTCAAGTTTTTTCCTCCCTGCTTGCTCACTCCTAGGTTTATCGCTGTGTTCAGAGATGTGTTGCCACTGTCTGCTGAGCAACTGAGGTTAACTAAGCATTTGTTACCCTGTATTCCTAGAAATAGCCACTTATTAAGGTTAGCTGGTAACAGAAATCTACTGTTAGTCTTTTCTTTGCACACAGGAGATTGCTGATATATCACCAGTAAAATATAACTTTAATAGCCCAAGTCAAGAAGCTTTCCTTTGCAAAATTGTTTTTAAGAGATTTCAAAATGATGAAACTCTTCCCCACTTCCCCCATGTTCTACCACTCTCAGCCAATTAAACACTTACACAATTATCTCACACTAATAATTTCTTTCCTAAACTGTAACTTTAGCTATAAGCTATAATTTGGTATGGATTTTGATGTTGCACTATCTCTGTGAGTTTCCTCACAGGTCAGTTCTTGGCTGCTTCAACCATCTAGAAGGTAACTTGAGAAGTAGGCAAGAAAACTATTTTAGTGCAGGCTCTATAGTCCTGCAGGGAAGACAGAATCAAGAGAGCAGATTAGACATAAATATGAGTAAGTGGTGAAAGATCCCAGCAGTCTGGACCCACTAAAGGCCAGGCACCAGCCCCAGAAAACTCAAACTGTTCCCTTTCTAAGATATAAGATACTCAAAATAGAGACCCTGGTCATTTAAGAAGTTAACATATATTATGTAGTGCCTACCGTTTGTCTCCACCAGAACTAGTGACTTAAATGCTTAAATACATATAAGAAATTCACTCAACGTTCCTCAGATAAAATATATGTACAGTGACCTCTGATTTAAGTGTTGCCAAGTCAAGGACACCCTTAAGCTGCTTATACTGTAGTAAGCAGTTATTACTAGAGTTATTACATGCAGATCATTTTAAACTGTCTGCAAAGCATAGGCTAAACATCCTCCCCACAAATTCTTTATAATTTATTTAGCAAACTCTCAGTCGTCAGATTTACACAACTAATGTCAAAAAGACTAAGTGATTTTGTATTTTATGTTTCATTAAGAAGTAAAGATGAAGGTTAGATTTTTAACAGGAGTAAGACTGAATAATACAATAACTCTTAAAGACTGTGGTTTTTCTCTCCTCTCCTCAAGTTCCCATCTCAGTCAAGAGCATAACCATCTTCCCAATTACTCAAGTTAAAAATCTAGGACTCATCTTTGACTCTTCTGTTTGCAGGGTTTAATAAAATACTATTACTTCATCTAAGTTGCTGAAATATATATGGAACATAAATAAGCATGCTGCTAAGTCACTTCAGTCGTGTTTGACTCTGTGCGACCCACCAGGCTCCCCCACTTATATCTAAATTTATATACATATGGAATGCACCCACACATGGAATAAGACAGTGCCACTAAGTATAGCGGTAAACCTGTGTACTCGGGTTTCTCCAAGGACACAGAAACCCATACTCTCCTTCACCCTTCCTATGCCCATGGTCGTTCAGCTGTTGATTCTGCTGTGTCCTCCCAACAGTGTAGTTCAGGACAGTAGCAGTGCAGAGTGGGAATTCTGATGGGAGGGAGTAGACGGGGCAGGCAGTGTATTAATTATGGAATAAGATGCAACCAGGGAGAAGGCAGGCCAGAAAAGGACAGAGAGAGGGACTGTTGAAAAAGCAGAGGACTCCTTGCAGAGAGGCGCTGGAATGTGGAAGGTGCCACAGAGAGCAAGGAGCAGCAGCCCAGTTCACTTGTCCGTTCCTAAGTTTTGCTTAGGACAGGCCCTGGCTCCAGGAGAGGAGAGAAAGCTTTTTGCTAAGCTTCTGTTTGATCCCACAACTCTGCCTAGTAGCAGAGTTCTAGGTCCCGGGTACCTTATAGGAAAATGAAGTCTTCTCTACTAGTCTAGGAATAAAACCACCATTTACTTACCCCAGCGCCTGGCACACAGCAGACACAGAATCAGTGTTTACTGGACAAATAACACTTCGGAAAAGTTCCAAGCTGTCCAGCCTCACTTTCCCTGCTGCTCTTGGTAGCATTTGCACTCTGGCTGAACTCACTGCTCACCATCTCCATGCCCACACTTCCCTCCTCTTGAGATGCCTTCTTCCTTACCTTCTTCACAGCCAAGTTTAAACGTCATCTCTTCCATGAAGCTCTCTCTGATCCCTTCAATCAGTAACAGTCCCTGACTCTGAGAACCCTTTATCTGTCCCACTTTTTATAACACTTACTTTTAGAGTAATTCCGTACATATCTTGTATCTTCCATTAAATAAAAGCCTGCCTTGAGAGGAATGACATGATTCATTTTTCTGTTTCAATTCACAAGACCCCATGCAATGAAGAGGTTTTTTTCACTGTATATAAATATTGTTTTAGTAATTAATAATTTACCATCATAATTCACGTCGATGACTATGATGACCACACAGGTTCAGATTCTAGTCTGGTTTCTGAACACACTGCCAGGTACTCTGATGCCTGAATCTTATCCTGTGTCAGACACACAATGAGTTACTGTGACCACAGTCGTACTTACCTCACTTGCTAAGGCAAAAGTTCCCCAGTGAATTGCCACAGACTTCTTTGCCTGAACATCAGTGTGAATCTTTACAGCCTCTTCTGGGTCTACATGCTGGTACTTCATAAACCACCTTAGAAAACAGTAATTTTTTAAATATGGCCTTTGAAATATACACTAAATTCTAACTACTGCTTCATCAACCTTTAAGATTCTACACAGGAGTAAGTCACAGTAGTCAAAACCATCTCCCTCAGACCACTAAAATATTTTTTGTATAAACTGCTATACAGTAGGTAAGTCTCAAGCAAAACTCCCCTTTGACTACTAAGATTTTGTTCCACATGTATTTTCATTTTACTGAGGATTTATTCTGAAGAAATGTCTTATCTTAAAAAGATATCTTGCAGTCTTGGTATTAATCAAAGAAGTGGAATAATGGGTAACAAATTAAAAATCAAAACTTCAGTTGCAAAATAACCTGAATAACTTACAGAAACCATTTTTAACATGCTAAAGTGAACAGCAAACAAAAATTACTGTATAATTTGTAATGTCAGGAGCAAAAATAAATCCAATTACTAATCAAGGATTTAATTAAACATCATACAACCAAAGATGAAGTGTGTGGTTTGGTAAGTAAAAAGGGGACTTCGGGGCACTGGACAGAGTGTAGAAATGCTAACTGGCTGCCTCACACCTGGGAAGAGCAGAGCTCTGGAGACAGGGGGCCTGGGCATGAACCCTGGCTCTACCGATTCCTGGGAATGCCTTGGCAGCCACTTCAAATTCTCCAGCTTGCATTTTCCTTGTCTGTGAAATAGTAGCTATTCCCACTTCACAGAGGGGTTGTGAGCATTAAACAAGACAGAGTTTATTCAAAGCATCAAATACAGCACCGACTTAGTTGACAAAACCATCACTTTCAGGACGAAGAATTATTTCTGATAAGTAAAATGTACTATCTATAAGTAAATCCGTTGCTTTCCCAGCCACCACTTTAGAAAAACAACAGTGTCTTCACATTATTTATATCCTGGGTCTGCTACTGTCAGCTGATGCCGCAGTTCAAACTAAGCAATCTGGCTCCAGCAGGGAGCTGCTCTGGTTTTTAGAGACATTATGGAAGAGCCAGTCTATCTGCAGCAGCACAAGGGGTGTTATCGATGGTGAGGAGCTGCAGGGCTCAGGACAGAGCCCTGTGTTCTGCTCAGCAGAGGACAGAAGCACTTGCTCTGCTGCATCTCCTGACTCTCAGAAGTCAGGGCAGCTGAAGACAGTCCCTACTGGTTCTACTGTAGAAGTCAGGTGTTTCTACTGATTTTCTGAAACTTGTACTTCAAAAAAATACACACACTCCTTTCTACCTTCATGTCTGTCTGAAATAAATTTAAAATGTTCACTCCGGTATAAAAATTAAAAACGTAAAATCCTACCTGACTTGGATAGGAAACTTGATGACAGGGGATCCCAGATGTAAGGATGAAAACATTCTAAGATCACTGAAAATCATTTTGGGTGTAATCGTCTTGCATTTATAGACTACTTTGAAATGTCGCTGATAACATTATTTCTAAAACTTTAGTATTGACCAGATAGCTGGATTGCAGAGTAGAGGCTACCATGATTTAATTATTTAGAGCAAATACTGCCCCCTCCCCGATCCTTCTCCCATCTTAGGAACGAGACAGCTACAGTACAAGCAGGAGGGGGAATTATATGAGTGCATCTGTGTACTTAGGCCGTACACATTGTATCATCACCCATATATAGGACATATGTATCTTGCTACATATGAAAACTTATTTTCACAGTTACATATAAGAAGTATTCTAATATACTAAGAAGATATATTGAATAAGGATCAATACCATATAAAACTGATGTGTAAACAGGTTGACTGATACTCTGAGAGATTTCATAGAATTCAGAAGTGTGTGGAAAAGGGAAATTCTGGCAATGTTACTGGTTCATAACAGTTTTTAATAAGGTAAAACTATCTAGTTCCTTAAATGAAGAAACTAGGGGGAAAAAGGGAGAAATAATGGTTTCGATGAACTTAAAAAAAAGTTTTAAGTATAACAGAGTCAGGACAAATGATCAGATTCGCTCAGGTCATCTGTGTCAGTGTTCTTCTCTTTGCAGGACAGCCTAAATAAAATGCCACCCCACATACCATTCTGTCTGCATGCATGACCCACACAAGCACCTTAGAAAAGAAAACATTTTCCAAATTAGCCCTTATCTCACTATTTTCAGTGTTTATTTTCTCTTCATGTGTACATATCAACCATAGTCCCCTGAAATCTAACCAAGTTCTTTGAAATCACTTCTTTTTTTCTTTAAATAGTGTTAAGGAAAAGATAGGCAGTGGATGGGTCTCAAATGCTAGGGAGACCTTTATCTGCTCTGAAGTCAGGTGATGAGCGCAGAGGTTGGAAGGCCAGTGAAGCCATCAGTCGTGAAACTGTGTCTTGACCCGACTGACTTCACTGCTGACTGAAGTGAGACCATCGCCAGGGAATGATGCTAAAGGTCAAATCCTTGCTTTTTCGGCCCTCAACACAGGGCAGGGAATGGGGGCAGTCCAGTCATGGAGCAAAAGGTGGTTCTTTCTACAAGGAGAGTACCTTCCATGTGAAAGGCAAAGCTGGGGTCAGATTTGGTTATCGGCTGATGGCTTTAACTTTAGTCAGAATAGTACATGAACTTTGCGCTAGGTATAGTAATTCTTTAAACTGTGGTGTTTTTTCTTGGCAATATAATTTCTGATTTTGAATAATTTTACTGGTATGACTAATTAAAATGTTCTAAAGCTGAGTCTGACGCACAAGCCCCTACCCAATGTATAACAAAGACCACCCATAAAATCACAAATTACATGTATCGTGACTACTTTGAGCCCAGTTGATTTACCATTTAGCAAGACTGCTTTCTCTGGACATCTACATACCTTGGTTCATACGCTCCAATGGGAATAGCTGCAAGGTCAAAAGGGCCAAATCTTTTTCCTATCTCTTCAAAAGCAGAGCAATAACCAGTATCTCCTGCAAAAAAAAATCGGTTCCAAGGCCCCAAGACAGACCAGCTGCCCCAGAGAACCTTGTTGTCATCCATCAGAGTCCTTTTACACCAGTGCTGGGAAGGCGTGAACACAAAGGTGACCCTGTCATGTCCGGGGACACAGTTCTCCTCCCACCAGTCCAGCTCGATCACATTCTCACAGCCGCACTTCTGCATCCAGTCCAGGAGCCCCAAGGGCACAAACCATCTCAGCTCGTTACCGAAGCGCTCATTGAGAGCGATGACAGAACTGTAGTCCAGGTGGTCGTAGTGGTTGTGGCTGACAAGGACTGCGTCTATGCGGGGCAGCTCGTCGACGGTGCATGGGGCACGACGAAACCGCTTGGGACCCACGCGCTGGGATGGGGAGGCCCGAGCACTGAAGATGGGGTCTGTGAGCAAGATGAGCTCGTCCATTTCCACCATCACTGTCGCATGTCCCAGCCATGTGACTCTTAAGCCAGCTTCCCTCACTCCAGCTTCTTCAGGGTCATCAATAAAATAGGGCTTAAGTATCGGGAGTTCTTTATCAAGCTATGTGTACAAAGAAAGGCAGCAGTTAATTTAAAAACAAACAAGGTATATATCATGATGAGCACATTTTGACCTAAATTATAGAGAGAAGGGTTATTTGAGAAGAACTGAAGTCATTTGATAAATCTTTTTTTTTTCTTTTGCTTTTCTACTGAAAATACATACTTCTTTCTGAATCAGACACAGTAATCACTATACAGTAATGTAAGATCTTACTCGCAAATACAGCTGACAAAGGGAAAATTAAATTGAAAACTTTGAGTACTGCTGACTTTACTAAATACTTGTAAAGGCTCTCTTCTGTAAGTGCCAGCAGCTGACTGACCTAGATGCCGTTCTTTTGCTCAACGAATGCACAACTGCCTCCGGAGGTCAGCCTCTAGACATAGTCAAGAAAACCTTTGACGACATAAGTGCAGATCCTGGATCTCTCATGAACCTAACTTTCTGAGTACACAGAATTCAAAGCAAAAGACTGTGATCACTGCTGGACAATCACACGCAAAGATGATTCTCCTCATTTTCCTTTGAAGTTTTCTACCACTAATCAAACCAAAGTGAAACGTGGTCCTGACGTGATAAGATGATCACTTTTGGGCGTAAGCAGGTGAGAACCAATAACTTACTCTACATTTAATCCTTGGGTTAAGCAACAAGAAGCTGTGCTTTAGGGTCATGGATGTGTGCACACTGTCACTTCAGTCATGTCTGACTCTTTGCGACCCTGTGGACAGTAGCCCGCCAGGCTCCTCTGTCCATGGGATTCTCCGGGCATGAATACTGGAGTGGGTTGCCATTTCCTTGTCCAGGGGATCTCTCCAACCCAGGGACTGAACCCGCATGTCCAGCAGCTCCTGCACTGCAGATGAGTTCTTTACCACTGAGCCGCCAGGGGAGCTCGTTTTAGGGTCATATTCCTGGGTTCTATAAAACTTTCACAAACTGCGCTTTGCTGTTCTGCCACTGAGCTGCAATGAGGTCTCTCCCAGGAAGCCACTCGTGAAACTTGCCAAGTATGTCCCATGAGGCTGTCTTTAGAACTGGGTACCCACTCAACCTCCACCCCACCTTCCCACTCACCCCAGAAACATTTCTCTCAATTCCCTGTACCAGGAAAAGCTCTTCTTTTCCAGAGCAATTTATTCATTTGATTGTCACTGGGAGAAAATTCATGCTTCGATGTTTGCTTGGACTAGGAAGTTCAGAGTAAAGGCTGAAGCTGTGCCATCCACATGCAGGATGGAACAGGGAAGGACACTTCGGCAGGGAGTGATGGAAAAGGTTTCTGTCCTAACTTAATCTTGAAACTTTACTGTTCTACCCTAATTGTCCACTTCCTCTTCTATGTTTATCGATCTGTCCAACCACTATGAGAACAGTATAGAGAGTCCTTAAGAAAACTAAGAACTACCGTACGACCCACCAGTCCCCTTACAGGGCATACACCCCAAGGAAACCAGAACTGAAAAAGACACATGTACGCCAGTGTTCACTGCAGCACTATTTGCAATAGCTAGGATGTGGAAGCAACCTAGCTGTCCTTTGAGAGATGAATGGATAAGGAATTTATGGTACACATACAAAATGGAACATTCCTCAGCTATTTGAAAAGAAGACCATGCATTTCAGTTAGTTCTAATGAGGTGGAAGAACTTAAAGCCTATTATACAGAGTTAAGTAAGTCAGAGAAAGACAGACCGTATGTTAAACAGACCGTATACTGTATATTCCGTATACATGGAATCCTGAAAGACAGTACCAACGATCCTCCATACAAGGCAGCAAAGGAAACACAGATGGAAAGTAGACAGACTTTGGACTCAGTGCAGGAAGGCAAGGCTGGGGTCATCTATTAGAGCAGCACTGAAACATACATTATAACTTGTAAAATACATGACCACTGCAGGGTAATGTGTGAAGCACGCAAAGCAAAGCTGGTGCTCCATGAAACCTGCAGGGACAGGCTGGAGCGGGAGGTGCGAGTGGGGTTCAGGATGGAGGGGACACGTATGCCTACGGCCAATTCACAATGATGTCTGGCAAAAAAAAAAAAAAAATTAGAATATTTTAAACTAATTATCCTCCAAGTAAAATGAATAAACTTTTAAAACACGCAAACTAAGAGGAACACACCAGCACTCATCAGGATAGAAATGCCACTGGTAACTGCAATGGGGGATCACCTTGGAACAGTCAAGAGTGTCCACTATTAAAAACTCTATGATCAGTCCTAGAAAGGAGCTGCTTAAAAGGAAACATGCTAGCCATATTCTCCGAAGGGAAACCAGTAAAGCTACTCAAGGAGGACACTATGAAGGTTCTGTGAATGGTAAGCAGACCTACATTTGATCTGTATTCACACCCCCGGGCTTATATCCGAAAGAAACACTAATTTAAAAAAAAAATTATATATATATATATATGCACGATATATATATATATATATGCACGATATATATATATATATGCACGATATATATATATATATGCACGATATATATATATATATATATATATATATATATATATATATATATATGTATATATGCACGTCACATTCACTGCAATATGCTGTCCACACCTGGAAGCCAGCAACGAACTGGCCATCAGCACAGGATGGTTCAGGAAGACAGGGTACATAGAAGGGAAAATTACTCAGCCATGAAACTCAATGAAATCAGACATTTGCAACAAAAACTCTCACATGACCAAAAATGAATGATAAACCGTCCTAGAATACCATATAACCTGCAAGTGCTATCTGACCAAAGGTACAAACACATCAATTTCTAAAGGGAAACAGACTCACAAACATAGAAAAGAAAATTAGGGTACCGAAAGGGAAATGCTGGGAGGAAAGAAGAAACAATCTATTTGGAATTAACACCTACATACTGACGGATCTAAATCAGTAAGAAACCTGGCCCAGCTGGCTGGCACAGAGAAACTTCTTCACACTGGAATAACCTATATGGGACAAGACTCCAAAAAAGACTAGGTGTACACATCACGATATGTGAATCGAGATGCTTGTCCCCTAAAGCATACACAACAGTGTTAATCAACACTAGTCCCACATGAACGAGAAATGAAACGGCAATCTACAAAGGAAAGAAGCTGACTCAATTCCCCACATGCCTGGCTCCTCAGGCCTAGTATTTCATCCCTGGAGCCTGAGCTGGCTGTATCCTAATGCTGCACAGTCACGGGGCCCAGGGAGCTGGGAGGCATGTGGTAAGAGAGTGTCCCCCTTGGAACTGTCGTGCCTGGAACCTCGGGATGGGACCAGACTGTCCTGATAGAGGAGGGTCACTAGACAAGGAAGGTAAGCAAGGGCTGGAAAAACACGACCGACTCTGGGCTGCAAGCTTTGCAGCATCACCTGGCTTCCATATACCCTGGGGCTCCAGGTCCCTACAGAAGCCGCCTTCCTTGGAGACCCAAGCCCAGGAGATAGAAACCTCAGCCCCAATCCTTGGCATGAGCTGACATTTGTTCAGAGTAAAGGGTATCATTAAAAACTCTACACATAGTAAATGCTGGGGAAGGTGTGGGGAAAAGGAATCCTCCTAGCCTTCTGCTCGGAAGGTAAACTGGCAATAGCCACCACCGAGGACACCATGCAGGTTTCTTAAAAAACTAATTATTGCTACATTTGATCTGTAATCACACATCTGTGCTTATATCAGAATGAAACTGTAATAAATTCGTTCACCTGAAGTCCCAGGCCCCAGCTGTTTATCATCAAACAGATATAAGAGGAAGACATCAAATGGATAGAAAAGGGGGCACTCAGCCATGACACACAGTGAAGTAAGCACAGGTGAACAGTGGACAGGGAAGCACTCACACAACCAGCAGCAAGTCAGAAAAAAGAGCACTAGCATACGCGGTCACCCCAAGAAGGATCTAAAAACTGACACAAAAACACCAATTTGTAAAACAGACACAGACTCACAGGCTTAAAAAAAGAAATTTAGGGTTACCAAAGGGGAAAGCTGGGAGAGAGAAATAACCTTGCAGTTTGGGATGAACATCTGTACACTGACAGGTATAAAATAGGGGAAAAAATCTGGATCTACTGTCTAGCACAGGGAACTCTTCCCAACACTGTGGAGTAACTTACATGAGACAACAGTCTGATAAAGACTAGATGTACACCTCAGTGAACTGAATCAAGCTGCTTCACACCCAAAACAAACGTGGCAGTGTTAATCAACTCTATTCCAACATTAACTAAAAAACGACAATCTAAAAGGGAAAGAAAGTGAAGTCGCTCAGTCATGTGTGACTCTGTGACCCCATGGACTGTCGCCCGCCAGGCTCCTCCATCCATGGGGTTCTCTAGGCAAGAATACTGGAATGCATTGCCATTTCCTTTTCCAGGGGATCTTCCCAACCCAGGGATCAAACCCAGGTCTTCCACGCTGCAGGCAGACTCGACCATCTGAGTCACCAGGGAATCTCAAAAGGGAAAAAAGCTGACTTTATTCCCCACATGCCTGGCTGCTTGGGGCTGGTGTTTCATCCCTGGTATCTGAAGCTGGATCCTAAGGCAGGACTCATGGGGCTCAGGGAGCTGGAAAGGGTGCACCAAGAAAGCAACCCCCTTGGACCTGTGGTGCCAGGAAACTCGGGCTGGGACCAGACTGTCTTGATGCAGGAGGGCCATCCAACAAGTAAGCTAAGTGCATGGAAAACAAGTCAGACCCCCTGGGATGCAAGAGCTTTGAAAAGTCAGCTGGATTCTACGTCTCCTGGTGCTCGGGGACCACACCTCCGGTCTCCTTCCTTGGAGACCCCACCACAGAGGACAGCAACCTCAGCACCCATCCTTGACATAAGCTGAGATGTGTCCCAGGGTCAAGGGTAAGGGGTGGAAGAATTGAGACAGCATCTCCTCTGGCACCCGGGGTTCCCAGGAGCAGGTCTCACCCTGGTCGTCCTGTTCCCTGTAGAACCAGTGCCTGGAATGAGCAAATACTGCTGCCTGGTAACAACTGGGAAACTAGTGCTGAGGTGGATTGCCATATAAGACCTGCGGAGCTTTTCATGAAACCTCCCCTAGAGAAATGTACTGGTAGGTAATGACGAGAAAACACAATAGAGGGTGAATTTCAGGATACGCAATGAGGTAAATTTTAGTCACAACGTTCTATCGGGGGTGGAGGGGGGGATGCCTAGGAGCACCTCCATAGCTCATTAGTAGAGAAATGCAAATTCTAACTACAAGATTATGGAAGTTCCTTAAAAAATAATTAGAGCTAAATTATCTGTAATCCCATTCCTGGGCACATACCTGAAAGAAACTATAAAATTTCTACACCTGAAAATTCACTGCAACACGATTTCAATAGCCCAGACTTGGAAGTCAAGACCAAACTGTCCATCACCAAAGAGATGCATAAGGAAGGCAGGGTCCATACATACAAGGGAATATTACTCAGCCATGAAACAATGAATCAGACCATTTACAACGACAGTGATGCATCTGGAAAAGCTCATTCTATGAGAAGCAAGTCAGATAAGGACCAATAGCATATGAAAGCACCTCCACGACCCATCTAAAAACTGATACAAATCCATCAATTTGTAAAACAGACTCACATCTCAGTATTTCTGAATCAAGGTGCTTCACACCTAAAACAAACATAACCATATTAATCAACTCTACTTCAACATGGGAACCCCATGAACAGCATGAAAAGGCAAAAAGATATGACACTGAAAGATGAGGCCCCCCCCCCCCACCGGGTCAGCACGTGTCCAACATGCTCCTGGGGAAGAGCGGAGAAATAGCTCCAGAAAGAATGAAGAGGCTGAGCCAAAGTAGAAACGATGCCCAGTTGTGGATGTGTCTGGTGGTGAAAGTAAAGTCGAATGCTGTTAAGAACAATATTGCACAGGAACCTAGAATGTTAGGTCCATGAATCAAGGTAAATTGGAAGTGGTCAAACAGCAGATGGCAAGAGTGAACATCAACATTTTAGGAATCAGTGAACTAAAATGGACTGGAATGGGCGAATTTAATTCAGATGACCATTATATCTACTATCGTGGGAAAAATCCCTTAGAAGAAATGAAGTAGCCCTCATAGTCAACAAGAGTCCTGAAAGCAGTACTTGGGTGCAATCTCAAAAATGACAGAATGATCTTGGTTCGTTTCCAAGGCAAACCACTCAACATCACAGTAATCCAAGTCTATACCCCAACTATGGATGCCGAAGACGCTGAAGTTGAACAGTTCTACGAAGACCTACAAGACCTTCCAGAACTAACACCAAAAAAAGATGTCCTTTTCATCAGAAGAGATTGGAATGCAAAAGCAGGAAGTCAAAAGATAACTGGAGTAACAGGCAAGTTTAGCCTTGGAGTACAAAATGAAGCAGGGCAAAGGCTAACAGTTTGCCAAGAAAACACACTGGTCATAGCAAATACCCTCTTCCAACAACACAAGAGATGACTCAACACATGGATATCACCATATAGTCAATACCAAAATCTGATTATATTCTTTGCAGCTAAAGGTGAAGAACATTTATACAGTCAGCAAAAACAAGCCCTGAAATAACTGTGGCTCAGATCATGAGCTCCTTATTGCAAAATTCAGACTTAAACTGAAGAAAGGAGGGAAAACCACTAGGGCTTCAGGCATCACCTAAATCAAATCCCTTATGATTATACAGTGGAAGTGACCAACAGATTTAAGGGATTAGATCTGGTAGACAGAGTGCCTGAAGAACTATGGGCAGAGGTTCATAACACTGTACAGGAGGCAGTGACACAAACCATGCCCAAGGAAAACATTTCAATAAAGCAAAATGCTTGTCTGAGGAGGCCTTACAAATAGCTGAGCAAAGAAGAGAAGTGGCAGGCAAAGGGGAATGGGAAAGATACACCCAACTAAGAATAGCAAAGAGAGGTAAGAAAGTGTTCTTAAGAGAACAATGCAAAGAAATAGAGGAAAACAATCGAATGGGAAAGACTGGCGATCTCTTCCAAAGGCAATGGCACCCCATTCCAGTACTCTTGCCTGGAAAATCCCATGGGTGGAGGAGCCTGGAAGGCTGCAATCCATGGGGTCGCTAAGGGTTGGACACGACTGAGAGTCTTCACTTTTCACTTTCATGCATTGGAGAAGGAAATTGCAACCCACTCCAGTGTTCTTGCCTGGAGAATCCCAGGGACAGGGGAGAATGGTGGGCTGCCGTCTATGGGGTCGCACAGAGTTGGACACGACTGAAGCGACTTAGCAGCAGCAGCAGCAGCAGCGATCTCTTCAAGAAAATTAGAGATACCAAGGAACATTTCATGCAAAGATGGGCACAATAAAAGACAGAAATGGTATAGACCTAACAGAAGCAGAAGAGATTAAGGGGTTGGGAAGAATACACAGAAGAACTGTACCAAAAAGATCTTAATGACCTGGATAACCATGATAGTGCAGTCACTTAGAGCCAGACATCATGGAGTGTGAAATCAAATGGGCCTTTGGTAGCATTACTACGAACAAAGCTAATGGAGGTAATGCAATTCTAGCTGAGCTTTTTTCCTAAAAGATGATGCTGTTAAAGTGCTACACTCAATATGCCAGCAAATTTGGAAAACTCAGCAGTAGCCTCAGGACTGAAAAAGGCAAGTTTTCATTCCAATCCCAAAGAAGGGCAATCCCAAAGAATGTTCAAACTACAACACAACTGTGCTCATTTCATGTATTAGCAAGGTAATGCTTGAAATCCTTCAAGCTAGGCTTCAACAGTACATGAAACAAGAACTTGCAGATGTACAAGCTGGATTTAGAAAAGTCAAAGGAATCAGAGATCAAATTGCCAACATCTGCTGGATTATAGAAAAAGCAAGGGAATTCCAGAAAAACGTCTACTTCTGTTTCACTGACCACGCTAAAGCCTTTGATTGTGTAGATCACAACAAACTGGAAAATTCTTAAAGAGATGGGAATACCAGACCACCTTACCTGCCTCCTGAGAAACTTGTATGCGGATCAAGAAGCAACAGAACCGGACATGGAACAACAGACTAGTTCAAAATTAGGAGATGAATACATTAATGCTGTATATTGTCACCCTCCTTATTTCATTTCTACACAGAGTACATCATGCAAAATGCCAGGCTGTATGAAGCACAAGCTGGAATCAAGATTGCTAGGGGAAATATCAACAATCTCAGATATGCAGATGACACCACCCTTTTGGCAAAAAGTGAAGAGGAACTAAAGACCCTCTTGATGAAGGTGAAAGAATAGAGTGAAAAAGCCGGCATAAAACTCAACATTCAAAAAACTAAGATCATGGCATACAGTTCCATCACTTCATGGCAAATGATGGGGGGAAAATGGAAACAGTGATAGACTTTATTTTCTTGGGTTCCAAAATCACTGCAGATGGTGACCACAGCCATGAAATTAAAAGACACTTGCCTCTTGGAAGGAAAGCTATAACAAACCTAGACAGCGCATTAAAAAACAGAGACATCATTTTGCTGACAAAGGTCTGTCTAGTCAAAGCTATGGTTTTTCCAGTAGTCATGTATGGAGTGAGAGTTGGACCATAAAGAAGGCCAAAGAACTGATGCCTTCGAACTATAGTGCTGAAGACTCTTCAGAGTCCCTTGGACAGTAAGATCAAACCAGTCAATCATAAAGGAAATCAACCCTGAATATTCATCAGGATGAATGACGCTAAAGCTCCAATACTTTGGTCACCTGATACAAAGAGCCAGCTCATGGGAAAAGACCCTGCTGCTGCACAAGATTGAGGGCAGAAGGAGAAGAGGGAGACAGAGGATGGCTGGGTGGCATCATCGACTCAGTGGACATGAGTCTGAGCAAACTCAGAGACAGTGATGGACAGGGAAGCCCTGTGTGCTGCGTTCATGGTGTCACAAAGAGTCAGACACGACTGAACAACAACTCCAACATAAACTAAAAATTAAATGACAACCTAAAAAGGAAAGAAGCAGACTCTATTCCCGCCTCATGCCTGACTTTTCAGGGCTGGTATTTCATCCCTGGAGCCTGAGGCACCTGGATTGTAAAGCTCGACTGTCATGGGGCTAGGGTAGCTGGGAAGGACATGCCAAGAGAGTAACCCCCTTGGACCTATGGTGCCTTGTACCCTGTAATGAGACCAGAATGTCCTGATCCAGGAGGGCCATTGGAAAACTAAGCTAAGCTAAGTGCAGGGAAAACATGATAGACCCGCTGGGTTGCAATAGCTTTGAAAAGTCACCTGGCCTTCATGTCTCCTGGTGCTCCAGGCATTCCCACCTACAGCCTCCTTCCTTGGAGTCCCCACCTACAGAGGACAGCAAGCTCAACACAGTGCTTTGGCAGGGGTTGAGATCTGACCCAGGCTGAAGGGTAAGGGGTGAAAGCATCGAGACATAGCCCAGGTGGGTGTTTCATCTGGCACAGTGGGCTCCCACTAACAACCCAGGAGCAAGACTTGCCCTCATCTTCTAGTTGCCCTTTGTGACCAGTGCTGGGAAAGAAGAGATGCTGCTCCTTTGTGGACACTTCCTAAAATAACAACTGGAAAACCAGGAGTGAGGAACTGCATCGCAAGGCCCGCAGAGCTACTGTATTCGTGGCTTTCCCTCATGCAATGTGCTGTCCTAGGCAATCAAGAAGCTCTCAAGAAGCTCATTTCAACTGACCAATATTACTCACAAGGCTCCTTTAAGGAAAAAAGCCCAGGAATAGACGCTCAACGTCACTCACCATTAGAGAAATGCAAATCAAAAGTGTAATGAAGTATCATCTTGCACCAATCAGAATCACCAACATCAAAAAGTCTACAGAGAATAAACGCTGGAGGGGGCTTCCCTGGTGGCTCAGTGGTAAAGACTCTGCCTGTGAATGCAGGACACATGGGTTCAATCCCTGGTCCAAGAAGATCCCACATGCCTCAGAGCCACTAAACCTGTGTCCCGGGACTGTTGAGTCTGAGCTCCAGAGTCCGGGAGCTGCAAATACTGACCCCAGGCATCACAACTACTGAAGCCCGCTCACCCTAGAGCCTGGGCTCCGCAAGAGAAACAACCGCAATGAGCAGCCCACACAGTACAACGAGAGAGTAGCCCCTCTGCTCTCTGCAACTGAGAAAAGCCTGTGCCGCGAGGAAGACCCAGCACAGCCAAAACAGAATGACTAAATAAATAAAATTTAAAAATAACAATAAATAGTGGAAAGGCCATGAAGAAAAGGGAACCCTCCTATGTTAACTGGTAACAGCCTTTATGGAGAACAGGGGCTCTTTAAAAACTAACAGTAGATATACTATATACCAGGCAATACCACTGCAGCGTGTCTTCACAGAGAAATCCATAGTTTGAAATGACAAATGCATCCCAGAGGTCACTGCAGCACTATGCACAGCAGCAGCACACGGATTCAGCCAAAATGTCCATCAACAGATGAAGAAGAGAGATGAAGACAGGTAAGGAAGATGTGGTGCAGATCCATACAAGGGAATATATACTCAGGGGTTAAAAAAAAATTAAAATTATGTCATCTGCAGCAATGCACATGGCCCTTCCAATGATCATACTGAGAGAAGCAAGTCAGACAGAGGAAGACAAATAAAATCTGGTATCACTTTTAGGTACAGTTAAGGAAAAATGATACAAATGAAGTTATTTTTTGCAAAACAGATAGACTCGCAGACTTGGAAAGCTCAGTGGTGGCTGCTGTAGGCACAAGAAAACCTGGCAGTGAAGGATAAATTAGGAGTTTGGGGTTAACATACAGACACCATTAAATATAAAACAGATAATCAACATGGATCTTCTGTAAGGAATAGGGTACTCTTGTCAATATTTCGGTAATACCCTACATGGCGAGAAGCTTGTAAACCAACTATAATCCAATATAAAATGAAAATCAAAGAAACAAGAAACTCCTGCCTTTTAAAAAAAGGGGTGGGATGGGGAGGGAGGTGGGAGGGGATATAGGTAAACCTATGGCTGATTTCGTGTTGATGTTTGGTAGAAACCAACACAATACTGTAAAGCAATTACTCTTCAATTAAAAATAAATAAAGTTTTAAAAATGCTTATGCTTCATTAAAAAATTTGGCTCCAAACGGCTCCCCCCTCCATTTCCTTTTCCGCTTTATGACTCCTCAAAGCACTAATCATTTTTCACCATCACACACCATTTACTTATTTACTGTCTCTCTTCCACTAAACCTAAGGCCCCAGGAGGCAAGGGTGCTTTCTGTTTTGTTCCTGGCTTGAGCTTTAGCATCTCAACAGAGGAGTTTAAGAACTACTGGCCTGATGAGTTCTCAGAAAGTGAACCCCATCTCGAGTTGCCTCTAAATCGTCAGTCTTCAGAGATGGACTTCTGCTTTCACGTGGGCACTTACTTTCCCTTTGAAAGGAAGAGAACTAAAGACACCACTGCTGCTGCTGCTAAGTCGCTTCAGTCGTGTCCGACTCTGTGCGACCCCACAGACGGCAGCCCACCAGGCTCCCCCATCCCTGGGATTCTCCAGGCAAGAACACTGGAGTGGGGTGCCATTTCCTTCTGCAATGCATGAAAGTGAAAAGTGAAAGGGAAGTCGCTCAGCCGTGTCCAACTCTTAGCAACCCCATGGACTGCGGCCCACCAGGCTCCTCCATCCATGGGATTTTCCAGGCAGGAGTACTGGAGTGGGGTGCCATTGTATTCTAGATTGGGATCAATCAAAATCCATTCAAGGCTACAATTCAAGTTGAATTTCTAGTACTTGGAATTTAAATACATTTTTTATATCATGTCCATCATTTTGCATACCCTTTGGGTTACAACAGCTCAGTGGAGCTTGGTCTTAGGGAAGGACAGTGTAGACTGTGAATCTTAGACCCTCACCTGTGTAGTAACAGGCAGTTTGGAGACTATGAGTCTGTGAAAGTGAAAGTGAAGTCGCTCAGTTGTATCCGACCCTCAGCGACCCCATGGAGTGCAGCCTAACAGGCTCCTTGTCCATGGGATTTTCCAGGCAAGAGTGCTGGAGTGGGGTGCCATTGCCTGCTGTAGTTTTAGAGGCTGTGGCCCAAATACCAGGAAGGAATTTTACCCAACAGGTAGTCTACCCATCTTGGCCTCCTGCCCTAAGCCCTTCTTCTCACAGCGTGACTCCATGATTCTCTTCATACTCCAGAAGAAACAAAAATGTTCTTGTTGCTCCCATCCACGAAGTTTTAAACATACAATAAGGTTTTATTTATTAATCTCCTGACTCACCCTTAAAAAGTGCTGGGAAAATATTATTCACGCTAATTCTGTTAACTAGGATTAATAGTATGCACATTCCTTGGCACTGAAGTGACAATATGAGTTGTGTTTTGTTTTTTAATCCCATATCCTTTAAAGAAAGATGGACACACTTAACCTAAAAGATCCAACATCGCCACCACCCACCTGCTCCCCGCCTCCTGCCTCACTGCGGATCAAGCCTTCAGGGATGTCCCCACTCTTTTCCCACCCACTTCCCCCTCCCAACATCTACTTCCTTATCTCTCAGTTCCCCACCATATCTGGCAGGACAGGCATTGCTGGAAGAGAGAGGACAAGGTGGGTAGGAGGAACAGAGCGGCCAGAAACTAAGAGAAGAAAGTCCTACTGCAATTGGGAGCCGCCCACTCCCAGCCAAAGCGAAATCTCATTCATTTAATAAACCGCAGGCCAAAGTTTGTTTCATCATAAGTATAAGGGGCATATTGAAAGGCCAGGAACCTACTCTCAAATTTTAAAGGAGTGGAAGGTTATTTGATGATTTCTTTTAACATTTTAGCAGCTTTATCCAAGAATGAAGAGCCAAGCACTCTAGGCTTAACCCTCATAATTCATAGTCCAAAGCACGGGTTAGTACAATCTGGAACACGTCATGCACTCTCACCTTTTGTGACCTTCTTCATGCCACCATCCACTGGGAAAACCATTGCCAAATACTTTTTATCTTTCTAGGCCTACCTCAAAAATCATCTCCTCAAAGGTCAAAACCATTTCCAGTCCCACCAGTCAGAATCAACAGCTTCCTTCCTTGCACTTTTAAGACATTCTGTTCCTACTTCCAGCTGCCACCAGATCAGAGCGAGTTACACACACACACACTTTGCTGCTCCACAATGAATGTGAAGGCACCTTATTCATGTCATCTCTCCACAACCTTATCATATAAAAGGGCTTGATTACCTAACTGGAGTGTCATAATACAATTTACAGCAAAGTAAAGGAATACATATATTAAGAGCAAATACACGGGACTTCCCTGGTGGCTCGGTGGGAAAGAATCTGCCTGCCAGCACAGGAGACACGGGTTTGGTCCCTGGCCTGGAAGATTCCACACGCCGCAGAGCAACGGAGTCTGCGCAGCACGGCTACTGGGCCTGTGTGCTGGAGCCTGGGAGCTGCAACTCCTGAGCCCACAGGCTGCGGTCACTGAAGCCCAAATGCTCCAGATCCTGCGCTCCGCAACAAGAGACGCTGCTGCCAACGAGAAGCCGGGGCACCGCGAGTGGAAAGCAGACCCAGCTCGCCACAGCTGGAAAAAGCCCACATGGCAAACAAGATCCAGCGCAGCCAATAAATAAATAATTTTATAAAGAAGAGCAAACACACAGCACTCGGAAGACAGACGCTACCTCTTTGGAGCATGGAACGCCGCTGTGATCTCTTTCCATTATCAGCCATCTGAGAGCATTTAGAATAGAGGGATTTTTCCACGTTGGCCAAGGGTTAACGAATCTCCCATCCTTTCCTCTCTTTGATTTAGTTACATCTTCTTCTAGTCTGTAATCCAGTTTGAAACTCTTCCTGGAACACCTAGAAGAATCACTTCCTCCAGAATTCCGTGAATTTTGGCGCTTTCTCACTGCTTCTTTAGGATACTGGCTAGTTGTCATCAGGGGCTGGTTGGTTTCATTTTCATCCATGTTCTTTGGTGAAGACCTAAAAACGAAAAAAGCAGAGGGAAGAAGAATATACTGAGTTTTAACATAAAGACGTTAAAACATACACATGCTGTTATGTCTCTATTAGGCTGAAACCTTCTTCCTGCAAAATATCATTTTAGAATCCACTGCTTGCTAAATAGAAAAGGTGTTTGTTTTACTTATTACTGCCAAATATTTAAAAAATTGCTTATGTGCTGTAATTCAACGCAAATCTACTTCACCAGCCAGCACTGAAACATACGAAAAATTTCCATTTCAATAACATTCTATAGAATAAAGTATCTTCATGAATCTATAATACTTTCATATCTGCGTTTTTAAAATATCATGGTTAATAACATATAATAAGAAGGATTGTCTTAGTTCTTCCAGGATATTTCACTAATTCCAATGACTTAGTACAACCCCACAAGGCCTAGTTATTTTTACTTTGAAGACAAACTGTTGCTGTTGCTGCTGCTAAGTCACTTCAGTCGTGTCCGACTCTGCGCAATGCCATAGACGGCAGCCCACCAGGCTCCCCCGTCCATGGGATTCTCCAGGCAAGAACACTGGAGTGGGTTGCCATTTCCTTTTCCAATGTGTGAAAGTGAAAAGGGAAAGTGAAGTTGCTCAGTCGTGTCCGACTCTTAGCGACCCCATGGACTATAGCCCACCAGGCTCCTCCGCCCATGGGATTTTTCAGGCAAGAGTACTGCAGTGGGGTGCCATTGCCTTCTCCGAAACATACTAATACCCTCCAAAAAGTGCACTGAGTCCAAACACCAAAAAAGGAGATACACATTAGTTGAGAGACATTTCAACAGTGTAACAGGTTAACAATACAAATTTCAATTAACTCAGATGTAGAACTGCAAGCATGAATCCTAGCTCTATGAACTTAAGCAAGTGTCCTGTCCTCTCTGTGCCTTGATTTCCTCATCTAAAAAATGTAGATGATAATACAAAGGGTTACTGAGAGGACTGAAAAAGCAAATGCAAGTAAAGCACTTAGAAACATGCATGCAAAATGTATACAGAAGTGTAACACACATGTATGCACATCCTCACATGCATTAGTCACACGCATCAGGCTCAGCTCAACAAACCCGAGCCGTTGCTGCCTCCCTCTTTGTTACTGTTCCTACCCCCACTTACACCACCTCCGTCAAGGCACTGAAATCCTTGCTTTTGGGGGCTATACAGGATTCCAGACACATTAAAGTGAGCAACAATGCAGTAAGGCTATCCATTCACCTGCCATGGATTTCATCCCTTTCCTATTCTGTTAAACGAACATTTGCTTTCTGAGAAAAATAAGCACAAATAACAGAGAGCCAAGCATTATGATTTGATTTCACTGGTGTTTAAATAGAAATATTATCCAGGAAGAAAGGGAAATAACACAAACCCCAGGATGAACACGTACACGCAACCAAAAACTTTTCCCCCAAAATTGTCTGGAGTAAACACTTCATGGTCCAGAGAAAAACTGTATTAAGAAACCACAGCTGATGAAGCTGAAGCACCCACTTCCGCTCAGGCATGGCTGCTAGTGGGAGAGCCCAACAGCTACCACAGGCCAACCAGCTTGATGTCTTGGGCAGGTGACTTAACCTTTCCAGTCCTCCATTATCTTATCTGCTAAATACCTACTTATCTCAAGTGAGGTTTCAAAGGATTAAATGACATAATATACATAAAGTGCCTGCTATTCACCCAACTACTTCTTTATTTCCTAATCCAGTCAACATCTAAAGTTGTTAACTTCTATTAGAAAGCAAAGGATAGAGATTTATCTCAGTTCCTCCTACAGAATAGCTTTACCTGGGTTATAAAAAAGTTTGGGTCCAGGCAGAAACAAAAACCATCCATTTAAACCGTACTTCACTCAACAGATGAAAATACACAGTATAGAGTTTAAGTCACTTCTGGACAAGATAATATGTCTAACCAATGGCAGAGCTGACCTCATGCCCATCCCCTGGGATGACTAACAGTTTGTGAGATTGTGTGCACTTGTTACGCACAGACATTCATATAGACACACATATGTAATAATTCTACCAAACATATAATAAAGTATTGATTCGTTGTTTTCAACAATCAAGAGATAGGAGAGAAAAAAGAAAAGGGAACTCTGATTCAAAACCAAACAAAAAACTCAAAGCAGGGTTTTCAGACAACACCCAGTTGTCGAACGTACCTGGAACATAAGATGCAAGAAAGGCTTTGAGAGTCGTTGAGTCGGGGAAAGGTGTTAGGATGGGATGAAAAGGGTGGGCCTGGGGCTGTGACATTAAGGAGGTCTGGCTACACTCAGGCAATGCAGAAACACTAAAGGCACTTAAATAGGGCACTCTGGGGACAACAACTCTGGTAGCAGGATAAAAACAAAAAGGGAGAGGCTAAAACCTGGAGGCAGGGACAGAAATGAACGAGCAGGAGATAGAAGAAACCCAGAACGTCACTAACAGTGAGGCTCTATGCTACATGTTTCACACACTGCATTTAAATTAACATTTCCAGCAAAATTTCAAGGCAGCTATCATAATCATATATTTTTAACTGAAGAACTAAAAGGCAGAATAGCAGACCAGGCAAAAGATGATGAGACAGTGATAGTAAGGAAAGATGAATTCGGAGAGACACTAAGGAGGCTGCATCACTGAGACTTGAGAGTCTCTGGATGGTGGCCAACTTTGGCCACTTCGTAGGGCAGGTTGGGGCTAGGAGTTAAAAATGGGATGAGTCAGAACTGGAAGCCTACTAACCCAGTAAAGGATTAGGGGAAATTAAGTACATGTTTCAAGTGCGGAAGAGAAACTGGATCTGTGCCCCAGTGAGTCTGAGGCACGGTTTGAGATCACAGGGAAGGAAGGATCCCAGGTGAGCCCTGACCGCCAGTGCAAACGGATCTCTGGGATCCAGGCTGCTCTGGGGTGATGAAAGTGAGAGCGAAGAGGCTCCAGGGGCCTGGAGACTGAAACAAGAATGAAAAGTGGGTTTGGGGACTGTTTTCTTCCTGGACAAGAAACTTTTTTAAAGTTGTCTATTCACATGGAACCCATTTTTTTCCCCCCGACTCAGGCTTTCACCCAGATTAATCCTTAGAAGCAGGTCTCCACCACAACCTATCCCCTCTTAATATACCCCACCCCTAACACATACAAAATCCAGACTTCAGAAGAGAGCTTTTTCAAGGCATATCTTTTTTTTTCTTAAGAGGGGGATGTAGTAAAGGGAACCTCTAGAGAACGTCCTTGGTTCTCAGAATGAGGAAAAGTCAGTAAGATGGCCCGCGAGGGTGCGTGCTTCTAGCTCTGCCCACTCTCCTCTGTCCCAGACACAGGCCCTTCATCTGCTTTCTCAGATGCATCACACTCCCCGCAGGGCCCCCTTGCCGCCACAGTGCTGTGCACAGGAGTCTTCAGATATCCCTGGGGTGAGAGGAGGGGGCAGCACATGGACACCGCTGAATTCACAGGATTATGTCCGCCCGTGAAAGGCACTCAAACCACACAAAATGCTGGCGCTATAATGCGCCATCGCACACTACACACTCTAAGCATGAGATGGTCAGAAGGAACCAGAAGAACATAACCTCAACTGTGACAACCTGGGCTTGTTCCTTTGGAGGAAAAGTACTAGAAGTGCGTCTGGTGAATGTGCCCAATGACGAGCTTTGTCAACAGATGATCCAGCGACCAAGGGATCATCAGCCTGCGGAGACACACAGAGCTGCTGGATGGCTGGTCATGCGAAGGCTCTGCATCGAATGTCACCCTGTGGTCACTCTGTAGTGGATACAGAACAATCTCACAAAGACCATCCACTGGATCCTGCTCTGCTGACTAGCTTTCAGCTTTGTAAACTTAGAAAATATATCTAACTAAACATACACAGGTTCAGTTCAGTTCAGTCACTCAGTCGTGTCCAACTCTTTGTGACCCCATGAATTGCAGCACGCCAGGCCTCCCTGTCCATCACCAACTCCCGGAGTTCACTCAAACTCACGTCCATCGAGTCGGTGATGCCATCCAGCCATCTCATCCTCTGCCGTCCCCTTCTCCTCCTGCCCCCAATCCCTCCCAGCATCAGAGTCTTTTCCAATGAGTCAACTCTTCACATGAGGTGGCCAAAGTACTGGAGTTTCAGCTTCAGCATCATTCCTTCCAAAGAACACCCAGGACTGATCTCAGGTTGGAGTTTCCTTTTTCAAATGTAGCAGACTTTCCAATTATTTTTTGTCATATATCTGTCTCCAAAGTTAACCATAAGTGAAAATTCTGCCTTGATTTCTGGCCAACACTGAGTACAAGGAGAGAGGCATATTCATAAAGACATGTACACTGTCAACAACCTGTTACAAAAGGGGTCTCAAAAGTTGATGAGGATCTTTACATTATACTGATTTTCATCCAATTTAAGACACCATGGATTCATAAAGCAATTGTTTTATGTGCCACTTAGAAAGTTAAAATGTTATCAAAGAACTAAACCTAAGACCACATACTATACAACTCAGAAGAAAACATAGGGAGAACACTATTTGACATAAATCGCAGCAGTATCTTTCTGGATCAGTCTCCTAAAGTTAATGAAAATAAAAAGAAAAAGAAAAGAAAAAGAAAAAAGTTTAATTGGGACCTAATTAAACTTAAAGGCTTTTGCACAGCAAAGGAAACCAAAAGTAAAATGAAAAGACAACCCACAGAGTGGGAGACAATATTTTCAAATAAAGAGACCAACAAGGGATTAATCCCCAAAATGTAGAAATAGTTTACACAGTTCAATATCAAAATAAATAAACAATCCATCCAAAAATGGGCAGAATATCTAAACAGACATTTATCCAAAGAAGGCACATGCTGCTGCTGCTGCTAAGTTGCTTCAGTCGTGTCTGACTCTGTGTGACACCAGAGACGACAGCCCACCAGGCTCCCCCGTCCCTGGGATTCTCCAGGCAAGAACACTGGAGTGGGCTGCTAAAGAAGGCACATGGATGGCCAAAAAGCACGTGAAAGGATGCCCAGCATCGCTAGGTATTTGAGAAATGCAAACCTAAATTACAAAAAATGAGGTATCACCTTACACCAATCAGAATGGCTACTACTAAAAAAATTTACAAACAATATATGCTGGAGAAGGTGTGGAGAAAAGGGAACCCTTGTACACCATTGGTGGGAATGTAAATTGATACAGTTACTATGGAGAACAGTACAGAGGTTCCTTATAAAACTAGAAATACCTGGAGTAGGAACTGGCAACCTGCTCCAGTATTCTTGCCTGGAAAATGCCATGGACAGAGGAGCCTGTGGACAGTCCACAGGGTCACAAAGAGCTGGACACAACTGAGAACACACACGTGAAGAATACAGATTTTTCCAAACAGTGTAAAAGTAGGCCCCAACAAGTTGAATAAACTTTTCATGGAAGCAAAAAAGACTGTATATTCAGTTTTGAGTGATGGTTTTCAATTTTAATAGGAAAAGGGCCCAAATGTAGAATTTGGCCATAGCCAGAAATTTCAAGATAATATGCAATTCATGTGTTTGTTTCAATAAATGATCCCTCAAAATTCTGGCCTTTATCTCAAACTCCAGTGGATCCTCTCTCATATGGCCAGAATCTAGTTTATGTTCACTGTGGCCAATCTTTGGCCAATGTTTAACTACAGTTTCAGAAATAAAGGCTTGTTCTCTATACTGATCAAAGTTTTATGATCCTTTTCTAAAGCTGTGGCTTCATTTTGCCAGAATATTTCTGCAGTTCTTTAAAATATTTGCTTTGAGATTGTCAAGAACCAACAGGAGCTGTGTGATCTTCAGTTGCAATGTAATACCACTTTAAACCAGCTAACATATACTGACTGAGTACTTACTATGCGCCTCTTAATTCACATATCCATTTTGACACTAAATCCAACACTGCATTGCAAGATTACTGTTTTTTATCTGCACTATAGTTTCAAAATCAGAGTGTTCAGATATAACCATAAGAAAGTACATTATTACGTGCAATTGGGTTTGATTCGTTGAAGCTTTCAAGAACTCTTCCTTTAAAGATGATCTTTGAAAGTTGCTCAATAAATCTATGGAAGTTTCCACAACCTACAAAAAAAATAATAATAACTAAAAACAGAATTAACATATGATCCAGCAATCCCACTTCTGGGCATATATCCGAAGAAAACCATAATTCAGAAAGATGCAGGCACCCCAGTGTTCACTGCAGCGCTATTCACAATAACCAGGACACAGAAGCAACATAAATGTCCATCAGCAGAGGAATGGATAAAGAAGATGTGTAATTTTATCAGAGTCCATATAATAATGGAATATTACTTAACCATCAAAAAATGAAATAATACCACTTACAGCAACATGGGTAGACCTAGAGATGATCATGCTAACTGAAGTCAGAGAAGGATCAGATATCACTTATGTTGGTACAATATAAAAGAACAATAGAAATGAACTTATTTACAAAACAGAAACAGACTCACAGATTTTGAAAACAAAGTTATGGTTACCAAAGGGGAAAAGCTGGTGGGAGGAGGGATAAATTAGGAGACTGGGATTAACATATATATACTCCAGTACTTTGGCCACGTCATGTGAAGAGTTGACTCATTGGAAAAGACCCTGATGCTGGGAGGGATTAGGGGCAGGAGGAGGGGACGACAGACGATGAGATGGCTGGATGGCATCACTGACTCGATGCACGTGAGTTTGGGTGGACTCCAGGAGTTGGTGATGGACAGGGAGGCCTGGCGTGCTGCGATTCATGGGGTCGCAAAGAGTCGGACACGACTGAGCGACTGAACTGAACTGATACTACTATATATAAGATAGATAATCAACAAGGACCTAGCTTATAGCATACTGAACTCTACTCACTATTCTGTAATAACCTATATGGGAGAAGAATCTGAAAAAGAATAGATATATGTGCATGTATAACTGAATCACTTAGCTGTCTACCTAAAACATAACATAAATCAACTACACTGTAATATAAAATAAAAATTAAATTAAAAAATAAAAGTGAATTCAGTATTTTTGATATCAGAAAATACAGTTCTGAATATTTTCCAGATAAATGTTAGCATCTTTGATATGTCATGGATAGCCACTCAATTATTATTTATTAAATATCAAATCTAGGAATGAGGATTTCCAATGTTATGATTCGTGAGTATGTTGAAATCTCAAACACACATTGTACTGTTATTTATTCCTTAATTTTTAAACGATAAAGCAACACATTCAATTCCGGGCAGCTGGCAATCCTTAAATGTCAAAGAAAGAAAACATAAAACACTTCCTTTTGAAATAAAGCATTCTTGTTTTTGGAAAGCATTTTACCCATGTGTGCAGTTTTTGAAGTAAAATATCCGTACTTGGACAACCTGTCTTCACCAAATGTCGCAGTTCAGACCTCTCTTTGGTTAGACACACAGGAATATAAGTTTTTCTATTAAGTTGGCATTTAATCTTCTAAGAAACGTAGAGAATGCACTTGATAATTACTAGATAGAATTTATACGGTCCTTTTGGAAACAAATTGGTCATAAAAATTTTATATTTTATATTTATCAGTTGTCACAGAGGCTTTATTACCTCGAAATCTGCTTCTGGATTCTAGCTTTCTTTTCCAAACTTAGCTATCAGTATTATTCACAAATCCATATGTTGTTCACAAAGGAAAAGAGGGTTAGCAAATTAATACTTAATTACCAAGATCCCCTGGAGGAGGAAATGGCAACCTGCTATAGTATTCTGCCTGGAAAAATTCCATGGACAGAGGAGCCTGGCAGCCTTGCAAAAAATCGGACACAACTGAGCATGCACACACTGCGATGTTATTAATATACAACTCAGTGACAATTATTCCATCAACAGCATATTAGTCAGAATGTGTATATATATACACATGATTATACGTAGATATATGTATAAATACATCAGTGAGCAATTTATGTTCACAGTAGTGGAAAGTACATTAGTTGGGAATCGGGACAGGACTCAGTTCTCCCATTAACTAGAGGTTAAGCTTAGAGAGAAATTTAACCTCTAATCTTGGGTGTGGTAGTAGTGGTTTAGCCTCTAAGTAGTGTCTGATTCTTGCAACCCCATGGACTATAGCCCTCCAGGATCCTGTCCACGGGATTTCCTAGGTACAAACACAGGGACAGGTTGCCATTTCCTTCTCCGGGCAATCTTTCTGTCCCAAGGATCAAGCCTGCATCTCCTGCATTAGCAGGTAAATTCTTTACTGCTAAGTCATCACGGAAACCCAAATTTGGGCTTCAGTTCAGTTGCTCAGTGGTGTCCGACTCTTCATGATCCCGTGAATCACAGCATGCCAGGCCTCCCTGTCCATCACCAACTCCTGGAATTCACTCAAACTCATGTCCATCGAGTCGGTGATACCATCCAGCCATCTCATCCTCTGTTGTCCCGTTCCCCTCCTGCCCCCAATCCCTCCCAGCATCAGAGTCTTTTCCAATGAGTCAACTCTTCGCATCAGGTGGCCAAAGTATTGGAGTTTCAGCTTCAGCATCATTCCTTCCAATGAACACCCAGGACTGGTCTCCTTTAGGATGGACTGGTTGGACCTCCTTGCAGTCCAAGGGACTCTCAAGAGTCTTCTCCAACACCACAGTTCAAAACCATCAATTCTTCGGCACTCAGCTTTCTTCACAGACCAACTCTCACATCCATACATGACCACAGGAAAAACCATAGCCTTGACTAGACAGAACTTGTTGGCAAAGTAATGTCTCTGCTTTTTAATATGCTATCTAGGTTAGTCATAGCTTTCCTTCCAAGGAGTAAGCGTCTTTTAATTTCATGGCTGCAATCACCATCTGCAGTGATTTTGGAGTCCAAGAAAATAAAGTCTGACACTGTTTCCACTGAACTGCTAAATAAAGATAATACCTAACAACATCCTTAAAGGACTGCAATGAAGAGCTATGACATCATAGGTTAGTATTTCTCCTGTGTTAAGTCATTTCAGTAGTGTCCAACTCTTTGTGACCCTATGGACTGTAGCCCACCAGGTTCCTCTGTCCGTGGGATTCTTCAGGCAAGAAAACTGGAGCGGGTTGCCATTTCTTCCTCCAGGGGATCTTCCTGATCCAGGGATGGAATCTGTGTCTCTAACATCTCCTGCACTGGTAGGCGAGTTCTTTACCACTAGCACCACCTTTCTCACTGCTACACAAATACAAAGAGTATTACTATTATTTGTGACCAGAGGAGTAAATAGAGTAAATATGACAAATAGAACATTAAGATCCAACTGAGCTGTTTTTTTCAGGTGAAGGATAACATCCTAAAATTTCAGATTTTAAAATTCAGATTGCTGAAATTTTTCTTTCATTAAAAATTTTATGTAAAAAAAGTAATAAAAAAGTTTAAGTGTCCTTATTCTTTATATACATCAGTTATCTTCTGTGTTAAAAAAAAAAGAAACTTTAAATCTGTCTTATAAAGTGCTCATCTGATTATAGTCAGAAAAATTACTTTGACAAATGATAAAGTTAATACACAAACATACACATATATATACACATATATGTGTCTATACACACACACACACACATGGCTTCCCAGGTGGCACTAGTGGTAAAGAATCCACCTGCCAATGCAGAGACATAAATGTGGGTTTGATCCCTGGGTGGGGAAGATCCCCTGGCAGAAGGCATGGCCACCCTCTCTGATATTCTTGCTTGGAGAATCTCATGTATAGAGGAGCCTGGCGGGCTACAGTCCAAAGGGTTACAAAGATTCAAACAAGACTGACGTGACTTAACACACAACATACTATATATATCAGGACCACCCCGCCACCCAGTAGCCTGGCCCACATCACAAATCTGAACCCAAGTCAGCCTTCACTTAGGGGAAATACCTGTCAAGGAATCTAAACATACACCATGCACAATCCTCCAATTCAGCTTCACTAGGCAATGGCAACCCACTCCAGTACTCTTGCCTGGAAAATCCCATGGACAGAGGAGCCTGGTAGGCTGCGGTCCATGGGGTCACAAAGAGTTGGACACAGCTGAATGACTTCACTTTCACTTTTCACTTTCATGCATTGGAGAAGGAAATGGCAACCTGAAGGGTTAAAAGGGTAGCAGAGATGTGCCTGCAAACGGGTCTCTCTGCTCGGGCTGAAAGTCCTTGCAAACGAGGCGTTCTGCCAAAGAGTCTGGACACAGCCTTGAGTTTAATGGTCCCTTGCAAACGAGGGAGCATTCCCTTCTTGAGATAAGAAGGAGATGAGGGCTTTGGGCAGACTCTGCAGTAGACAGGGATTTCACTCCCCTTTGCTATACGATAACATGTATGCACGTGTGCTGTGCTGAAAAGGCTTATTCATGCAGTCTGGAATTCTGCCTAGGGGGCTTTGATAATAAAAGGCAATTAGTTTTTTGCCCAGTTCTGTTCCTCCAGCTGGAGTGTGCATCTGTCTTTTGTGTGTGTCTTGTTTTATGTCATTTCACTTGTAATCTCCAACAGCAACCCACTCCAGTGTTCTTGCCTGGAGAATCCCAGGGATGGGGGAGCCTGGTGGGCTGCCGTCTACGGGGTGGCACAGAGTCGGACACAACTGAAGCCAATTAGCAGCAGTAGCCGCAGCAGCTTATGACATTACCCTAGAAAATAGGACCTGCTGGCTTTATAAGGAAAGGACCAGTCTCTTGGCCAGTTGAATCCTGTTTCCAGGCTGCCTCTTCTAAGGAGTTCTTCTGTAGAACTCCCTTTCACCCAAAATCCCCAGGGAGGAGCACTCCACCGTTTGTGAGGTCCTGTACTCCTCCTGCCCGTGGGCTGTTTTCCCTTGAAAAAAAGGGTTGCAAACTGGTTACTAAATAGTTTTGTTTTTGTCGTTTGACACAAGTAATTCCCAAAGAAACACTAACTTACCAAGAGCACACAGAGCTGAATAAATGGTTAAACCACATAAAATTAAAAAAAAAAAAAGAAATCAGAATAGGCAGTTTTGAGAAGGATGAATGTAAAATACAATCAGACTCTGCAGGACATGAATTAGAAAACATGTTTTCTTTTTAAAAAGCAATCAAGAACAACTAATGTCCTTGATCGCAGAATGCCAAAGGCTTTGAAAATTCTTTGCTACCAGACAAAATTCAGTATGTTGAGCTAGAAATCATTTCACAGGCTATTTATAGATTTTAAGTCACCAGGATAAACTCTGTAGATGCTTCCTCTATGATAAAAGTTTTTCCCTTATGTTAAAAAGAAACCAAAGCTTTGATTAGGATTAGAAACAAAACAAAACAAAAAAAGATAAAGAGCCAGCTTAAGACCACAGCCCATTCAAAAATACAACTTCCAGTATTACAACAGGAATCCTTGGGATTAGCAAATTAAAATGGCATGTTACAGCAAATTGAGAAGCCATGCATAAAATAAGTTTAGTGAAATGATATAGTCATCACCTCCCTAATATCTTGAAAATAATACCAAACCAAAAGTGCAGATTCCTTTCTGGTGTAATCAATAATGCCTAAATAATACAGAGAATTATTTAATTGAAAAGGTTGGGAAGGATGAGAAGGAAAAAGTCTAAATTGATGCCTGTGTGACTTCAAAATGTATCACATTTTGACCTCTAAATGTTACTGTGAAAGACTGTGAAGTCGCTCAGTCGTGTCTGACTCTTTGTGACCCCATGGACGGTAACCTACCAGGCTCCACGGTCCATTGGATTTTCCAGGCAAGAATACTGGAGTGGGCTGCCATTTCCTTCTCCAGGGCATCTTCCCAACCCAGGGATCGAACCCGGGTCTCCTGCATTGTAGACAGACGCTTTACCGTCTGAGCCACTAGGGAAGCCCCTAAATATGTTAGGATCTTAAATGTTCATTTACTATTCCTTAATCCTAGGTTTCAACAAAAATACACTTCTCAAAATGTGGTCTCGGGCTTCCCTGGTGGCTCAGTGGAAAAGAATATGCCTGCCAATGCAGGAGACACGGGTTTGATCCCAGGTTCGAGAAGATCCCACATGCTTTGGAGCAACTAAGCCCACACACTGTAACTACTGACCTGTGCTTCAGAGCCTGGGAGCCAGAGCTCCTGAAGCTCGCGCACCCCAGGGCCTGAGCGCCACAACCAGAGTAGCCCGCGCTTGCCGCAACTAGAGAGAAGCCCTCAGAGCAACAGAGACCCAATACTACCAAAAATAACCAAGGTTATTGAAAAGAAAAATATGGCCTCTCTTTCTCCTGTCTCCTAATCAATGCTGGAAAAAGAAAAACTGCCTGTACGTGTTTTTATAAGATAATTGCTTTACAATATTGTGCTGGTTTCTGCCACACATCAGTATCAATGGGCCACAGGTCTACAGACATATGCCCCTTTCCTCTTGAACCTCCCTCCCATCTCCGCCATCCCACCCTTCTAGGTTGTCACAGAGAACTGGGTTGAAAGCTACCTGTTTTTAAAGCATAACTCATAAGGAAAGGAATCGAGAGATGTGTCTTCATAGCTCCTGGATAGACATGAAAGATAAAGAGGGGGAAAGTGCATTCTTTTAAAAAACTTCTGACTTCAGTTCTGGTTCCAAATTTGCCCTACTGAATTCTGCAACCTTTAAAAAGTTACTTACTATCAAGGCTCACTTTCTTCATCTGTAAAATGAGAGGACTAGACCATACCTGCAAAAAGCCAACCCTTTTCTAACAGTCTTTGCACCAAACAGCCCATTTATGCCACTCTGGAGCTGCCCCGTCTAAAGTGGCCAAGAGCCCTGGGCTGCCCCTCTCCAGTGCCCCAGCCTCCTAGGAAATTTCCAGCTCAAGCAGCTCAGACCTGGCCACTTTCCCTAGGCCAAGTTAGCAAGGGATTTGGGCTTCCCTGGTGGCTCAGACAGTAAAGAATCTCCCTGCAGTGCCGCAAACCTGAGTTTGATCCCTGCGTCAGGAAGATCCCCTGGAGAAGGGAAAGGTGACCCACTCCAGTATTCTTGCCCAGAGAATTCCATGAACAGAGGGGCCTGGTGGGCTACAGCACGTGGGGTTGCAAAGAGTCTGACACGACTGAGCGACTAGCACTTTCACTTTCAAGTAAAGTACTTTTCACCTGAGAAGAGCAGAGTCAGCCACAGGGACAAGCTGTAGTTTCACAGGTTTATCAGGCAGACCAGGAGTCATTCAGAGCAGGAAGTATGTCAGAAGGCATTTCATGACAAATCTGATACATCAAACAACCCTCAAGACTTTCAACCTTAAAATAAGATTTGAGATTTAATTTTAAGGGCCTCTAGTTAAAGCGTTTTTAAAGTCATATTTAACAAGCACAGTTCGTCTACTGTATCTAAATTCTAACTCTCTAGGTACAGTGGGTAATACAAGCCCCTAACCTCCAAGCATTCAAAATCCTTCAGGGGCAAAAAAAAAATAACAAAACCCACAAGCAACCATACCATATTTACAGAAAGTGTCAGCTTTGAATAACGAAAAGTCATCTTTAGAATAAGGCACTTCCAAAACAATGGGCCCTACATCTTGAAATGGCAAGAAACACTTTTCCTTACATGCCAGGTATTAATAGTTCACACTGACAAAGTCCTTTGATTAACGGGGTCAGTAAGACTGAAAAGGCTCTTATGCTCCTAAATGCAGACAAGTTAAAGGGCCCTGATGTTGATAGAGGGTGACAGGAAGCAAGCAAGTCACTAGAAGGGTTACATGATTCATTGAACATGGCAGAATGGCAGACATCATTCTGTCCTGAGTGTCACTCTTGCTGATCCTTTGTGAGAAAAAGGTAAGTGACAAAAACCAAACCAACAGTGGGGGCTTTTACAAGGAAGCGAGGCCCAGGCAGTACTGGAGTCAGACCCTGGTCAACCAATCTCCTGTCAGTGTAACAGGCTCAGAGTAAAGGCCTTCAGACAACCCTAATAGAACCTTGAGGCTCGAAAGTATTTTGAGATCCCTGAGTTAATTCAATATTTAAGAATACTAGGATGTAGTAAATTATACAAGTATTATTAAAAAAAAGAACATAATGTACATTTTAAATCATTTATCAGGAAAAACCACATTATCAGGAAAAGATGCACAGGAGATTTAAAACATTTTAAAAATAAATACTTCTCAACTTGGCACCCTGCTCATGTTTTCTAAGCCTAGTTTCCCTGTTTGATGCCTATTCATTGGATTATTGGACAAAAGGTACATAATCCTTCAGCCCTGTGTCTGGAACACAACAAGTCCTCAATAACTAAGCCACTGTTTTACTACATGCTAAACACTATTTCAGTCATAAGGGTTACAGGAAAAAATTCCACTTTGAATTCCATTTTGACATTTCTGCACTCATAAGGAGGGGGCTGAAGGCAGTGGTATGAACACACATGAAAGGAATAAACTCTGGACTGTTTTTGTTCTTCTATTTGAGAAAGAGAAGCCCCGGTCTTCCTAGAATATGAAATAATATGAAACCACGATTCTCCACAGAACTCTTATGTAATCCCACAGCTCCATGCGGCCCCACCTACTCCTCCAGATTCACCAGGAGGCTCTCACAAACTTTGGCAGTGTTTGGTTCTGAAAATAACAATCCCGGCCCCCTTCATCTCCCCTTATTGTCCCTAGAGAACAAAAATAAGTAAACTCACAATATTAATAGCAGCCACATCCACAACTTGCACTCTCCCCAGAGCTTGAGCCCCAGTTACTGAGGTTCTCTAGCTCAAAAAAAATATTTCACAATAGGTACAGGCAAAACAGGCAAGCAAGGCCAGCTCTAGTTACTGTCCTCTAAACACTTCACTGTCTCACGTGTCCTATCCAGGTACTAAATCTCTGAGCTCTCCCACATTTCCCTTCTGATGGTCAAAACAGGTTATCAAGGAGGGCTCTGCTTGTACGACTGACGACTGATAAAGAGCAAAGTGGGACTCCTCCCTAGAGTATTTCCAAGCCAGCTGGGTACAAATCCTCAAACTTGTGATTCTCAGTGCTGGCTGCACATCAGAATTACCTGTGGAGCTTTTTAAACTATACGGGAGGCTCCTGAATCAAAATGTCAGGTAGGTGTTCCCCACGCAATTTTTAAAAGTTATATGGGCGATTCTGACATGCAGGCAGGGTGAGAACCACTACCTTCAATAAGCAATTTATGCAAAGCTAGTGCAAGCATTTGTGTTCTCCAGCTCAAAGAAAACCCTTTGGGACCCTTGAATTTATGCTAGCATAGCAGTTGCCAACAACAAGCCTATTCTTCCTCCAAAGTCTTGCACTCCAAGTTAGCAAGGTGGCCTAACCTCAAGATGGCTACCCAATACTAGGACTGGGAAGACTACACTGCCAGGGACAAGGGTTGACAGGTCACAGACTTGTACTCAACCCAGCTGAGTCACAAATTCAACTCTGTGAACCCAAGAAGCCAAATAAACAAACAAAAAAAATGGGAAACACACTTAGTGATAATGAACATTGTCTATAATAACCCACAGCAGCCTATGAATGATGAGTGCTCAATAAATATTTATTGAATGAATAAATGAACAGGAGCCTAAATCATAATTACTCTTCACTGGGACAGACTTAATTTTTCTCAGAGAATCTGGTGGGAATCAAATTACAGGAGAAGCAAAAGTAACCAAAGAACAATGAAACAAAACTCACCAAGGGGCATTCCCATTAAGAATACTAATTATGGAGATAAAAATTGAAGTCTTTATCAAAGAATACTTAAGTAGCTGAATTCTGCGGTGGTAAAGTGGTGACAAAGAGGTAGAGACCAGGAGATGCCTACCATAAAATCTAGTCCCCATCTTCTCTTCAGTAACAGAATGCCAGTTATACTTAGGGTAGCTATGCCCCAGCTGAGATGAAGAACTAACGAGCCTCTTGATTAAAGTGAAAGAGGAGAGCGAAAAAGCTGGCTTAACACTCAACATTCAAAAAAATGAAGATCATGGCATCTGGTCCCATCACTTCATGGGAAATATATGGGGAAACAATGGAAACAGTGACAAACTTTTTTGGGCTCCAAAATCACTGCAGATGGTGACTGCAGCCATGAAATTAAAAGACGCTTGTTCCTTGAAGAAAAGCTATGACCAACCTAAACAGCATATTAAAAAGCAGAGACATTACTTTGGCAACAAAGGTTCATCTAGTCAAAGCTATGGTTTTTCCAGTAGTCATGTATGGATGAGAGAGTTGGACTGTAAAGAAAGCTGAGCACCAAAGAACTGATGCTTTTGAACTGTGGTATTGGAGAAGACTCTTGAGAGTCCCCTGGACTGCAAGGAGATCCAACCAGTCCATCCTAAAGGAAATCAGTCCTGAATATTCACTGGAAGGACTGATGCTGAAGCTCCAATACTCTGGCCACCTGACAAGAACTGACTCATCGGAAAACACCCTGATGCTGGAAAAGATTGAGGGCAGGAGGAGAAGGGGACGACAGAGAATGAGATGGCTGGATGGCATCACCAAGTCGATGAGCATGAGTTTGAGCAAGCTCCAGGAGTTGGTGATGTGTAGTGGGAATTCCTAATAATGTACTTTCACAGCCTTGAGAAATTCCACAGAAATAGCACCTGGAAAAACAGCATATATTAAGAAATTATGTTAATGATTACCTTTCATGTTTTTCTTAAGACTAATCTCCTTGTCACAAACCTCAAGGCCAGAACCAGAAGGGAGTATGACTGGGATCATAAAAGCATGGACCTTGGAACATCAGGTCGGTGCCAGGCATGAACTCTGCCTACACGCTTGCTAGTTGTTCCTGAGACTAGCCCAGAAGGGAACGGCCTGAGGTCAACACAAGGAGGTCTTGACTATGGCAGTGTAGTATATGACATTCAGGAGTACGTGATTAACATAGCATGTGTCTTGAGAAAGATAAGATCTGTCATGTATGGCAAAACCACTATAATATTGTAATTAGCCTCCAATTAAAATAAATTTATATTAAACAAAACAAAAAATAAAAATTCATATGAAAAGAAAAAAAGATAAGATCTGAGAAAATCTTGTAGTCTGCAATTAGGAATAAATGTGTATTCAGAGTGGACTCTGCACCTCAGTCCAGTAGAGTCTGCAGGTCCCCTGCCCCATTGCACCAGATTTCGTGTTCTTTCTTCATTCTCCTCGCTCGCTCCTTGCCCATTAGGGCAACAGTGATGGACAGGGAAGCCTGGTGTGCTGCAGCCCATGAGGTCGCAAAGAGTCAGACACAAGTGACCTGACTGACGCCCCAGTTAATGACTACCTTTCCACACCTTCCAGCCACACTGATGACACTTTAGCGGATGTGACAGAAGCAGAAGTCTCACAGGGTGCCTCCAGGAGTCTCCTTAAGGGGAAGGGAAGCATTCTCGAGTCTCCCTGCATCCTGCTGCCTCAAGCCATCTTGAGCCATGAGTATGATGCCAACTCACTGCGAATGGCACAGAGAGCCAGGACTTCAGACAGAGGCCATGTACCAGCCTGGGCCTTGCAACTCTGGACCTCCCAAAACTAAGCCTGACTGACACAATGATCTTAACTTGGAAATTTAGGGAAGCTATAAAAACATGTAAGGTAAGTATCCAAAACAGATCCTAATCCAAACATGGGTCCACAGAGAGGTGCAATGATTGCTCTAAGTATGTCATTTATCGAGCACTATGTGTCAGACAATTTACACACATCCATTATCTAGTTTAATCCTCACATTCTCACCAAATAGATATTCTCTTCATGTCACAGGGGACACACCAGAGGTTCACAGAATTTAATAGTTTGCACAAAGTCAAAAAGCTGGTAACAGTTGGACCTGGAAATCTAACCCAAGTTGATAAGACTCCATAATCCATGCTCTTTCCACTAATCCCGTTGAATATGTAAGAAAAATCCAAAAACTGTCTTGAACAGATATCTAGATTCTAAAGCTAGCAGCACACAGCCAACAGGATAGTCTCACAAACAAGCCTAGCCTTTCTTGCTTTCAACAATGTTTCTCAGACCCCAAAGTAAAAAGCACTTCAGTACAGTTCAGTTGCTCAGTCGTGTCCGACTCGTTGCGACCCCATGAATCGCAGCATACCAGGCCTCCCTGTCCATCACCATCTCCCGGAGTTCACTCAGACTCACGTCCATCGAGTCAGTGATGCCATCCAGCCATCTCATCCTCTGTCGTCCCCTTCTCCTCCTGCCCCCAATCCTTCCCAGCATCAAAGTCTTTTCCAATGAGTTAACTCTTCGCATGAGGTGGCCACAGTACTGGAGCTTCAGCTTCAGCATCGTTCCTTCCAAAGAAATCCCAGGCTTGATCTCCTTCAGAATGGACTGGTTGGATCTCCTTGCAGTCCAAGGGACTCTCAAGAGTCTTCTCCAACACCACAGTTCAAAAGCATCAATTCTTTGGTGCTCAGCCTTCTTCACAGTCCAACTCTCACATCCATACATGACCACAGGAAAAACCATAGCCTTGACTAGACAGACCTTAGGCGGCAAAGTACTGTCCCTGCTTTTGAATATGCTATCTAGGTTGGTCATAACTTTTCTTCCAAGGAGTAAGTGTCTTTTAATTTCATGGCTGCAGTCACCATCTGCAGTGATTTTGGAGCCCCCAGAAATAAAGTGTGCCACTGTTTCCCCATCTATTTCCCATGAAGTGATGGGACCGGATGCCATGATCTTTGTTTTCTGAATGTTGAGCTTTAAGCCACCTTTTTCACTCTCCTCTTTCAGTTTCATCAAGAGGCTTTTTAGTTCCTCTTCACTTTCTGCCATAAGGGTGGTGTCATCTGCATATCTGAGGTTATTGATATTTCTCCCAGCAATCTTGATTCCAGCTTGTGTTTCTTCCAGCCCAGCGTTTCTCATGATGTACTCTGCATAGAAGTTAAATAAGCAGGGTGACAATATACAGCCTTGACGTACTCCTTTTCCTACTTGGAACCAGTCTGTTGTTCCATGTCCAGTTCTAACTGTTGCTTCCTGACCTGCATATAGATTTCTCAAGAGGCAGGTCAGGTGGTCTGGTATTCCCATCTCTTTCAGAATTTTCCACAGTTTATTGTGATCCACACAGTCAAAGGCTTTGGCATAGTCAATAAAGCAGAAGTAGATGTTTTTCTGAACTCTCTTCCTTTTTCCATGATCCAGCGGATGTTGGCAATTTGATCTAGTTCCTCTGCCTTTTCTAAAACCAGCTTGAACATCAGGAAGTTCATGGTTCACGTATTGCTGAAGCCTGGCTTGAAGAATTTTGAGCGTTACTTTACTAGCATGTGAGATGAGTGCACTTAGTAGACAATAAATACCAATTCTCTTATAACTGCCCTTTTAATTTTACATGGAGATTTTAAATGATGTAACTGTTTCATTTAACTGCTAGATTATTTTTGTTTAAAGTTACATGGAAAAGAATAAATTAATCCTATATTTCAGTCATACAAACAGAAAATATATATTAGGCCTTGAAGATATTTTCCTTACCTTGAAAATATGTCTTTGAGTTCATCTAGTATATAACTACCTGGCATTTTATCCTTCCAACTTGAAGAATTTTTAATTAAATCCCAAGAAGAGACACTTTCAGGTAAGAGGATCAATACCCCAGGGCTTTCCCAGTTTTAGCACTGGAAGTCCTATATACTGGGAACTCCATCAGTCCTGGGATAATCTGAAGACTGATCACTCTCTGGCCTCAGGGTACCATATACATGCATAGTTATGTCTTCAACAAAATGTATTAGAACGTGGACAGTTTATATGAAATTGGAGATGAGCATTATTAAAAAGGTTAATTCCCTGGTGGCTCAGCAGTAAAGAGTATGCCTGCAGTACAGGAGACGTGGGCTCAGTCCCTCTGTCAGGAAGATCCTCTGGAGAAGGAAATGGCAACCCACTCCACTATTTCTTGGCTGGGGAATCCCATGCACAGAGAGGCTTGGAGGGCTACACTCTACGGGGTCACAAAGAGTCAGACACGACTGAGTGACTAAATCACCACCATTATTATAAAGTATGATTGTAAGATATTTGGGCAGCTAAGCAAAAAAGAATTACAAAGCTCAATATGATCATGCTTAACCAAGAAAATGTTGCTGAGAACATCACAAGTGTATGTCAAATTCTTCACTGTGGTGATATTCAATAAGTTCACCAGGATTACCATTCACCCAGTCCAAAAATGGGCTCTGACAGGCACACACACGTTTATATACAACAGATATTTCATATATATATAAAAAACTGAGACATTATATGAGGAAAGAATGAAAAAGGAATCAAAATTCAAACAGTTTTAAAGTACAGATAGTTCCCGACTTGTGTGTGCGTGTATGCTCTGTGCTCAGTCACGTCCGACTCTGCGACCCCAGGGACTGCAGCCCACCAGGCTCCTCTGTCCACGGATTTCCCAGGCAAGAACACCGGGGTGGGATGCCATGCCCTCATCGAGGGGATCCTTCCAGCCCAGACACCAAACCCACTTCTCCTGTTTCTCCTGCATTACAGGTCGGTTCTTCACCCAGTGAGCCATCAGGGAAGCCCAACCTACAGTAATCCAACTTATGATTTTATGATGCATTTAGAAATCCTACTTCCAATGGTGAATTTTGATCTTTTCCTGGGCTAGTAACACGTGGACCAAAAGATCCTCTTGCCTTGATGGACAGCAGCAAGCCACAGTTCCCAAAGGATAACTGGGGTCGCTGGCTAGCAATCACCATGGTAAATGACCCATATCCTTACAACCATTCTATTTTTCACTTTCACTCAGTTCAGTTCAATCGCTCAGTCGTGTCCGACTCTTTGCGACCCCATGAATCGCAGCACGCCAGGCCTCACTTTCACTAGTATTCAATAAATTATATAAGATATACAACACTTTATTATAGAATAAGCTTTGCGGCAGATGACTTTGTCTAACTGTGGGCTAATGTAAGTGCTTGAAAGTCATTCAGTCACGTCCACCTCTGTGACCTGATAGAATGTAGCCCATCAGGTTCCTCTGTCCATGGAATTCTTCACGCAAGGATATTGGAGTGGGTTGACATTCCCTACTCTAGAGGATCTTCCTGACCCAGGGATTGAACCCACATTTCCTGCATTGCAGGCAAATTCTGTACCATCTCAGCCACCAGGGAAGCCCAATGTTAAGTGTTCAGAGCACGCTTACAGACAGCTAAGCTTAGAGCCAGACATCCTGGAATGTGAAGTCAAGTGGTCCCTAGAAAGCATCACTACGAACAAAGCTAGTGGAGGTGATGGAATTCCAGTGGAGCTATTTCAAATCCTGAAAGGTGATGCTGTGAAAGTGCTGCACTCAATATGCAAGCATATCTGGAAAACTCAGCAGTGGCCACAGGACTGGAAAAGTCAGTTTTCATTCCAATTCTAAAGAAAGGCAATGCAAAAGAATGCTTAAACTACCGCACAATTGCACTCATCTCACATGCTAGTAATGCTCAAAATTCTCCAAGCCAGGCTTCAGCAATACGTGAACTGTGAACTCCCTGATGTTCAAGCTGGTTTTAGAAAAGGCAGAGGAACCAGAGATCAAATTGCCAACATCCGCTAGATCATGGAAAAAGGAAGAGAGTTCCAGAAAAACATCTATTTCTGCTTTATTGACTATGCCAAAGCCTTTGACTGTGTGGATCACAAGAAACTGTGGAAAATTCTGAATGAGATGGGAATACCAGACCACCTGACCTGCCTCTTGAGAAATCTGTATGCAGGTCAGGAAGCAACAGTTAGAACTGGACATGAACAACAGACTGGTTCCAAGTAGGAAAAGGTGTACGTCAAGGCTGTATATTGTCACCCTGCTTATTTAACTTCTATGCAGAGTACATCATGAGAAACGCTGGGCTGGAAGAAACACAAGCTGGAATCAAGATTGCTGGGAGAAATATCAATAACCTCAGATATGCAGATGACACCACCCTTATGGCAGAAAGTGAAGAGGAACTAAAAAGCCTCTAGATGAAAGTGAAAGAGGAGAGCGAAGAAGTTGGCTGAAGCTCAACATTCAGAAAACAAAGATCATGGCATCCGGTCCCATCACTTCATGGGAAATAGATGGGGAAACAGTGGCACACTTTATTTTTGGGGGCTCCAAAATCACTGCAGATGGTGACTGCAGCCATGAAATTAAAAGACGCTTACTCCTTGGAAGAAAAGTTATGACTAACCTAGATAGCATATTCAAAAGCAGGGACATTACTCTGCCGCCTAAGGTCTGTCTAGTCAAGGCTATGGTTTTTCCTGTGGTCATGTATGGATGTGAGAGTTGGACTGTGAAGAAGGCTGAGCGCCGAAGAGTTGATGCTTTTGAACTGTGGTGTTGGAGAAGACTCTTAAGAGTCCCTTGGACTGCAAGGAGATCCAACCAGTCCATTCTGAAGATCAACCCTGGGATTTCTTTGGAGGGAATGATGCTGAAGCTGAAACTCCAGTACTTTGGCCACCTCATGGGAAGAGTTGACTCATTGGAAAAGACTCTGATGCTGGGAGGGATTGGGGGCAGTAGGAGAAAGGGACAACTGAGGATGAGATGGCTGGATGGTATCACGGACTCGATGGACATGAGTCTGAGTGAACTCCGGGAGATGGTGATAACAGGGAGGCCTGGCGTGCTGCGATTCATGGGGTCGCAAAGAGTCGGACACGACTGAGCGACTGAACTGAACTGAAGCTTAGCTATCATGTTCAACAAGCATAGTAAATGGATTTTCAAATGATGATATTTTCAACTTATGTTTATAAGAATGTAACCTCACCATGGACAGAGGAGCCTGATGGTCTACAGTCCATGGAGTCACAAGAGTCAGACACAACTTAGTGACTACATCAATAACAACCATCCCATCATAAGTCAGGGAGGGCTATACCTCATCTCTGCGAAATGGTGGAAAAGTTTCATTTTGGTGTTTCAGTTCCATAGTATCATAAGAAGCTTAAAACTTTCTGGGGTAGAAACAGGAACTCTGTAAGCTAAAAGAGGTTAGACCCAGCCATATACTTAGGTCCTTTGTAACTTGAACACTCCATGACCCAAGTCATCCCTTTGTGACCTCTTTCTTTTATAGGAGAAACAAGTTAGGCCAGAGAGTTACATGGCACTCCAAGGATCCAGGTTTGTAAAAGTGGCTGGACTCAGCCATATACTTAGGTCCTTTGTAACTTGAACATTCCATGACCCAAGTCATTCCTTTGTGACCTCTTTCTTTTACAGGAGAAACAAGTTAGGCCAGAGTTACATGACACTCCAAGGGTCCAGGGTTGGCTGGTGAAAGAGGCTGAACAGCTGATTAGCCATATTCTCATCAGAATTATGCTCAGAAACACTTAGAACCAACATAGCTTGTGGTCAGCATGGGGAGATAAGTAACACATTTCACTTCACCCATGGGGGATATTTCACATAGTTTAACTCATAAACAGATAAACTTGCCTCAAGTTTTAAATAGAACTCTGAGCTCAGAAACTCTTTGCTATTAGTTACTTCAGCCATACAATAGCACAATATACAGAGCAGTACTTTTCATGAACTCTCTAAACAAGCCTAGAGAACGAACAAAGTAATTTGAAAACAAACACCTTTGTAATCTGAATGATCTTCAAATACAGAAAACAATTTTCAAAACTAATTACTGCTGTTGTCTAGTATTTCCAGCATCAGGGTCTTTTGTAAGCAAAACAAGCATCTCCCCATTATAAGCGGTGCTGGAATAATGAGAAAGCTTGGTGTGTATTCTGACAATTTCATTCTTATAGCTGAGAGAGATTACAAACAAGCACAGAACTCTACAGGCATATACTGTTCGAACAGTATGTCACTGTCTCTTAATCTGGTAAGGCCCCCAGATTAAATAAATAGGAAAATCTGCTGCCTCAGAGGGGAAAGATGAATTGTTCCAGGTAACAGGCTTGTACTGAGTTGATTTTCAATCACTTTTGAATTTATGCTGATCCATCTAGATGCCTGTCCTGTGCCCCAGTAGCCAACGGTACTACCATTTTAAGGGTACAACTTATGGCTGTGATGCTGACCAAAGCTTGCTGATCCAAACCACTCTTACCTTGGCTTCAACTGGTACCCCTTTCTAATAAGCAGCAGCGGTGTATACACATACTGAGCCTAAGGCCAGGGCTACTGGGCTAAGGAACCTCGGGTAAATCACTAAAACCTCCCGGGATCTCGGTTTCCTGTTCTCCTCATCTGTGGAAGGGCATTATTAATTTCATGTGCTGTAAGTCTCTAAAACCAAACTAAATGTAAATATATTAAAAAAAAATACTTGAAAGAGTTTTTGTAAATTATGAAGTTATAATACTGAAGAGGAAAAGTTAAAATTTTATGTAACCTCCTGCTTCTTCTGCCTCTATAACACAGCTTGCTCCTTGCAAAGTCTGGATCATGTAGGTCACACAGTCTCAGAAAGTGGGGACTTACAATACTAGAAACTGGAGCTGATCTCACTCACCCCTGTCCTGCTCTTTGCAATTGCCCAGCTCCTGCAAACCTGTTTATTCATGCCTGTCCGTGCATAGGTCAGGCATCCCCTCTCCATCTTGACTGCTGTTCCCACGTGAGCACAAAACCCTAGTTTAAACCAGCCTGTTAGCAGCTAGTGTTGCCCACTCTAGTCTATAAAAACTCTGTAACCCCTTTGTTCAGGGCTCAGAGCTTGTAATGTTAACTCCTCTGGGCCCGCCAGCATAATAAACCTGAGTTCTCCAACTCTCTAAGTGTGGTGCTTGGTTTCTTGATTACTGGTTTCTGCAACATTTCTGGAGGCCCCAGCAAGATTCCAACCATGCCGACCCCTTGAGCCGCCAGACTGGTGGCTTGGCTGGGCTGGAGCAAAGGAATCCCAAGATGAAGGAGGATGCATGCCACCTGACGGTATTCCGGGTTCTCTTTCGGACTGGTGTCCCGACTCTCCAGATGGCCGAGCCCCAAATGGACTCATTGGAGGGACGGACCAACTCACCAGGAATGGCCACAGGATCAGGTAAGGTCCCGGGGCCAGGCCCCAGTCAGTTCCTACCCCAACGGCTAGAAGAGGAGACTGATCACCTCCTTGGAGCTCCCAGGAAGGAAACATCAGATAGGGAGAAATGGAAATGGAGAATGGAGGCACTGTGACTGATAATCTTGGAGCTCCCAGGAAGGGAGCAACAGTTAAGGAAACCTGGGGACTCAGGAGAAGGGAGGCATTGTGACTGATAATCTCCTTGGAGCTCCCAGGAAGGAAGCAACAGTTAAGGAAACCTGGGGACTCAGGAGAAGGGAGGCATTGTGATAGCCTCTGAATGATTGTGAGTGCGAGATTGCTGACTGAATGGAGTGAGAGAAATTTTTCTTTTTGGAAACTGCAAAACCAATTTTTTTGCATTTGAAATTAAAAACAACTAGCTTGTTAAAAGGCTTCCTTAGGGAAAAGCTTGAAGTTAACCCTTTCCATGTCCTTGAAATACACAGCCAACTTTGCCTGAGACCTCAGCCTTTGGCAAATTAGAACCTCAAGCAAGGAAAAAAGGGGGTCAAAGAGATATTTTAAATCTCAAACAGAAAACTATAAGATCTCTGACTGACTGTCTGTATTTATGTAGTCTCAGTGTATGTCTTTTGGTTTTTTTCTGATAATATTGTTGAAGTTGTAAATGAGTTCTAATTTAATTGGCCTAAAGAAAAGTAAGTGCTTACAAATCAAACAATTCTAAATATAAGAAAAATTAATCTAAATTACAGAGTCACATAAACTGGGTAATATTCATCATTAAATATCTAGTATTAATGTTTGTTTTCTAATCTAATAAGGAAGAAGTAGGATGTATGTTTTTAATAAAGATATAAAAAAATTACATTTTATAAAGGGAAAAGAAAGTAGATCTGACTTACAGGTGGCTGTTACAGAAAGTGGTTAAAAAGTATGTGAAAGGTGGACCCTGAAAAAATGTTTTGTGCATGAGTAGGACTAAGTTTAAAATAAATTTAATTAAATTTACATAAATGAGTTTAAAGCAAGCTGGTGCAAAAACTTAAATTCGGCCTTTCTCTCTATTAAGAGGACATACTTTCTTCAGATGTTGAACTGCTTTTAATTATAGATTTAAGTTTACCTCTTAATTGATCCATTCTATATTTACCTTTGAAATCTTTTGTTAACTTTGGCTAAGTAAATAACTATTATTTCACAGTAACTTATATGATCCTACCTGACAGTGTTATAAATCCTTTTGACATTTATTGACAAAACTTCCTAAATAACTTGACTTTTAGCTAACTGTGGGATGCTTCAGAGGGCCCCTGAGACTTTCCAAAGAGCTATTAAGCTACCTTGGTTCACTGGACATGTTAAATCACATGGGAAGTACTGTTAAAGGGATGATAAATATTTTCAGGTTATACTGTGTGGTTGATGTTACTAATATAGATATCCTAAAATTATGTGAAATTCATATCGCTCTGATATGCCCTGATAAAATATGGTCAATTATAATTCTAGTTATCATATTAAAGTGTTATGAACAGGTTTGTCAATTGCAATAGAATCAGATTTTAAACATCCCTTCTATGGTTTTACTCTCATGCCTTTAGAAAAATACTGCTAGTTCTTCAAGATTTATGGAAAAGACTTTCTAAAATTAAGCAGATAAACAAATTTTGTTATTAACAGTAAGCTGGTACCAGACTGGAATTTGGTCTTCTCTCTGTTTAAAGAACAAAGTTTTCTTAGAATGCAGCTTTTGATAACAGATTATTAATTTCTTGCCTTTAAGTGATTTATATTTGTTTTTAAAATCTTTCTGTTACTTTGGTAAAGTAAATGAACATTAGTTAAGGTTATGGTACATGTAGACAAAGCTCATTCTGCTTCAACAAAAAAATATAAGCCCTCACAGTTAGATTTTTGCTATCCTGATGTCCTTAAAACTTGGCAACAGTCTGCTCCTAAATCAGGAAATTAAAAATGGATAAACAACAGCTGAAAATCAAAGAGCCAGGGCGATGGGAAATCTTGGCTTTTCCCAGCTCCCTGACATTTTTATCTGATGGGTTAAAGCCTTCCCTGGCTACAGTGTTAATGTCCTCATAATGAGTTCTCAAAAAAAGAAAAAATTATGTTTCACTGAATATTCTAGTTTTGTTAACTAAGGTCTGTGCTTACTAAGACTCACTTCTGAGATAGTTCCTTGTTATATTGCTAAAAGGTTTAATTACATTATTAAAAAGGACACTCTAAGATTGTTTCTAAAGCTTATCTCAGTAACCAGTCTTTGGATAAAGGTCAGATGCTCCATGATGTACAACCAGGAGATAACACTTGGCTATAATCATTTAACTGAGTCAGATGACCTGGAGTCTTACCAGGGTATACCCAGTGAAAGTTCTTGACTTAAATTCTTGCTTGTACTCTTACTAATAACTGCTAGCCATATTATTTTCTATGTAGCTTGCTTCAGAAGATTATTTCTTACGTTACCAAATGTGTGACTGAGCCTGTGATAAAATGCTGGTATGCAGTTCCATGTGAGATCAATAATTGTAATAATGTAACTCTAGATAAGGGAAATAGCACCAAGAGGAAACATTTTCCTGGACCAAGAGGCTAGTAAGACAGGTACGGTCCAGAGACTTTTGCTACTTACCAGGCCTGGTCTAGTGACAACACATCGAGTGGCCTGTCAACGGAATCTTTGTTAGATCTGGGAATGAGACTTCCCAGCACCATGGGACACAATGACTACGAAATGCCCCAAAACATGGTCAGATATGTGGCTATGAAAGGGCATTGCTGACTGGAAGTTGGCCCTTGCCAGCTGCCTCTACAATACCCCCCTTGAAAGGAGTTCAGGGTGGAGACAAAAAATAAGGCACTCTGTGCTCTGGGAAAACCCCAGAAAACCAGGCTTTCAGATAGTCAGATGTTTTCAGGTACAGATTTTTATGAGTCCAAATTCTTGCATCTTCTCATACCTAGACAGACACTAACATTACAAACCAATGTCTGGACCTGGTTCTCCTGGCTAGCCCCCCAGCAGCTTTCCTACTTCTATTAATCTTTTGCCCATGTATCTTTAACTTTCTTGTTAGGTTTGTTTCTCCAAGAAGTAGTACAAGAATATCCTCCGGCCAACATCCAGACAATGATAGAACAAGCTGCCTTATCATTCTGTGGACTCTCATCTCCCTCCGTAAATGCACCCCGAGGTCCTATTCTCCCTTTGAGGTCTTATACGGGAGACCACCCTCAGTGATAGAAAAGCTCAAGGGAGACCACCACCAACTAGCTGACCTGGAGATGTCCCAACACCTCCAGGCCCTGGGAAAAGTCTTCCACCAAATTGCCCGAGAAACCTTAGAAAGGACACCCATTCCTTTGGGCAATTGGGTTCATCCCTATCAGCAGGAGATGAGGTATGGGTTAAAGACTGGATAAAGGAACCACTTCAGCCAGTTTGGACAGGCCCTCACATGCCGTCCTGGCAACCCCTACTGCTGTTAAAGTTATAGGTGTCATTCCTTGGATCCACCACACCAGAGCCAAGAAGGCAGCGACTTCCTGTGATGAAGACACCTGGAAAGCAGTTCAGGAACCCCCAAAACCTCCTCAAGGTCTGGTTCCAAAGACAACAGCCCTTACCCATGAAGGACGCTGAGCCCTGCTCCAGTCACTCCAGAAGCTGACTAGTCAACACACGGCAGAAGCTTGAGGATTCTTCAGTCTTGCTCCAGTCACACTCCAGCAGCTGGCTGGTCAACACACAGCCGAAGCTTTAGGCTCCAGCTATCAAAACATCGATGGATTTTCACTGTCAAACCTGGCCTCTAACCCTAATTGGTATTATTGCTGTTCTCTTCATTACAGGACCAACTAGACTTCCTGGCTGAGGTGGTTTTACAAAGTAGGAGAGAGCTAGGCCTGCTGACAGCCAAAAAGGGAGGAATCTGCCTCTTCTTGAATGAAAAACGCTGCTAAAAGCAGCGTGTAACCAATCAGAAATAGAGACATGGCCCAGCAGCTAAGGGAATGAATCATAGAAAGGAGAAACTAGCTAATTCCTGGGGTAACTGAAACAATATCTGGAGCTGGGGGTCGTGGCTTCTCCCTTGAACAGGTCCTCTCTTCATGCTCTTTGGGGTGCTCTTGTTTGGCCCTTGTATCCTCAATACAATTACCAGGATCATAACCTCTCGGATTGAATCCATAAATTTACATGATAATAGCACAATACAGCCCCCTAAATAATGGAGAGCTCTGAATGTCCTACCAAAACATGAGATGATGCTTTCTACAGTGAATGATAGAAGCATCAAGAGGGGAGAATGAGAGGAAAAGTTAAAATTTTACATAATCTCTTGCTCCTTCTGCCTCTGTAACTCAGCTTGCTCCTTGCAAAGTCTGGATCGTGTAGGTCACGCAGTCTCAGAAAGTGGGGAATACTAGGAACTGGAGCTTATCTCACTCACCCTTGTCCTGCTTTTTACAACTGCACAGCCCCTGGAAACCTACTTAATCACACCTGTCCGTGTAAAGGTCAGGCACCCCCCTCCCCATCTTGACTGCTGTTCCTGTGCCCGCAAAACCCCTTAGTTTAAACCAGCCTGTTAGCAGCTAGCGTTGCCCACTATAGTCTGTCTATAAAAACTCTGTAACCCCTTTGTTCAGGGCTCAGAGCTCGGAGTGTTAACTCCTCTGGGCCCGCCAGCGTAATAAACCTGAGTTCTCCAACTCTCCGAGTATGGTGCTTGATTTCTCGATTTCTGGTTTCTGCAACAATACATTACTTAAACAACTCAGTTGGCAAAGACTGTATCTCTGACGTAACAATACTGCCCCTGAGATGTATAAATTCTTGCATAATCTGTCACAAAGTCTGTTAATTAAAATATTTAAATACACAATCAATGGTTGTTAAATTCAAAAGACAAGTCAAGGAAGGCACTATAAATATAGAAAGGTAGAAGTCTTCAGTATTCTAGCATCTAGAGTAGTACACTATCTGACTTAGACTGGAAATCACATGGGTGATTCTTTAAATATCAGTTTTATGCATGCCCTCAGGCCTTCAGGCTAAATTGTGTGCACATTAATTATGGGCACAGTTCATTTCCCCAGTAATACTTCAATGAAAACATTTCTTACCTGTATGCATTTCAATCTAAAGTGCCCACATCAACACAAACCACCTACAGGCATATTCTAATTTACAAAGGAAAAAAGAATAGAATGGAATGGAAAAACTCACTATAATTACAGCTGTCTACCACTACAAAGAAAAAGCAGAATGAAACAAGAAATTAAAGACAAGCAATACTTTTTCAAACACAGACAAAAATGTTCTTAAAAATCGCCCCAATTTCCCAAGTTCACTAATACTCAAAATTAACATAACACCCTTTTCATACAAGATGACTCTATCATAGAAAGTATAACTAAATCCCAAACCCTACGAAGGAATGCTTATATTAAAACGTCCTTCATATAGTTATAACTGAATTAATTTCATAATTAAATTTTTCAATATGAAATGTGAGACGCTGAATGAAAATAAGAGTATGAGAAATACACTAAGTATTACCATCTTTTTGAGACCACAAAATTCTTGCAGCAGGAAGACCTGCAGAGTGTAATTAAATAAAATCTGAAAATTGTGACTATATTTTCACTTAACTTAAAACATTTTGAAGTCAGTATCGCTTTTAAATTTTAAACAAGACCTGAATTTCTTCTCTAACAGACTGAAATTTTCTTCCAACAAAATCAGACTACTGTGGGAAACTGGTAATATTTTCTTTTTAAACATTACATAACTTCTTCCTAAACAATATGGATGTCTGAGGCTAAATCAAAACCAATGAAACCGAAAATAGAAATGGAACTGCTAGATATTCATTCTTAACAAAGATGGAAATTATTTCTTAATTTTCAGAGAGCTGTATTTCAGGAATCACTTTCTCAATACATTAACCAGAATTATCAACTAGCAAACACTTGATGTTAATTAGCCAAAGTAAACCAGGTGAGTCATATTATAACATATACAGAACAACTGCAGTAAAGGAAAAACTAAAAATCAAGTGACGTTTTAAAGGTTAACTTTTCTCATATTAGAGTTTTCCAGGTACAACAGAGATATGATGCATTAGACTCAGAAGCCTGTAGAAACGTACTGATCTCATTATAGAGAGTTCTAGTCAAAGGAGGGGGGGAGACTATCTGAATACCTGTTTTGAAATGCCTGCAGTAACACTCAATTTGAGAAACCACCGAACAGAAGACAAGAAAGCACGGTCAAAAAAACAAAAACAAAAACAAATAAAAAGAAGGCACCGTCTTCTACCACCTCGCCGCACCTTGCTCCAAACTTTAGCTCTTCGTTTCCTTTCCGTAGTTGACTTTCAAAATAAATGGGGAGAAATCTGTCGGAACGAATTTTTAGAAATAAGTACTATAGGTGAAGCAGAAATAAATTGTTCTAAGGAAGTCGTCTAACCACTCATTTACATACACCAAAAGACACCCACATATATTCCAGTCGGTGAAGCTACCTCGTGAACTGCAGAGAAGCTTGGACCTATATATAACAAATCCCAGAGACGGCTGCTCTCCCAAACGCAAGGGAAAAATAAAAAAAACCAACTATGTGGCTCTTCAAACACGCAGCGCAGAGATGCGAGCTCCGCACAAATTCAAACGAAGCCCTACCATTCACAAGTGCAGCATCTCCGAGATGAGGCAGGGCTCGGGAGCAGGAATCCACCCACAGCCCGCTCTACTCCGCCGAAGAGCCAAGCAGCCCCAGGCCGGGGCGTGAGGATCGCTCCTCCCAGAGACCGAGAGGAAGCGAGCCGAATCGCGCGGTGCAACTGAGCGGGGCCGGGGGAGGGAGGCGGGCGCGTGAGAGGGACTCACCAGGTGCGTCGGGCGGGCAGGCGTGCGCGCCGCCGCCTCTGCTGCTGCTGCGGCGGCTCTTCGGCTACGGGCCACAGCGCCCCAGCGCAGCGGGAGGGGCGACGGAGGCCGGCGCCCAAGTTCCTCCGCCCCCGGCCCCGCCGCGCCGGCTCCGCCAAGGGCGCCAGCAGCTGCAGGCAGCGCCTCAGCGCTCGCCGCCTCACCATCGCAGGCGCCGCAGCCCACCCGGCGGCCCGAGCCCGCGCGGGGCCCTTGCCGAGCTAGGTTCCACTCCACGTCGCCCGATCACTCACTCATTGTGGCCTTCGAATCTGGCAGCCCTGCCAGCGAGCCTGGCAGCCCCGGGCTGGCCGCTGCTCTGACCTTTACCAAGATGGCCGGACCCCGGCAGCGAGGCCGTGTTGTTGGTAAAGGAGGTGCCGCGGCATGCTACGCCCCTCCCGGCCCGGTCCCTGTCCTTGCCCCACTCCTCCTCCGCACAAGCCCTTCTGACTAGCCCTGCGGGCTATCCTGTCCTAGACCAGACGCTAACTTGAAGATAGCTTGAACAGCTCTCGGATCAGCCGCCCTAATTGCTAAAATTAAATGGAATCGTGGTGGCGGTTCTTAGCCTGCGCTATCCTAGTAGGCCGGTGAAAGTGAAGTCGCTCAGTCGTGTCCGACTCTTTGCGACCCCATGGACTGTAGCCTATCAGGCTCCTCCGTCCATGGGATTTTCCAGGCAAGAATGCTGGAGTGAATTGCCATTTCCTTCTCCAGGGGATCTTCCCGACCCAGGAATCGAACGCGGGTCTGCCGCATTGCAGGCAGACGCTTTGTCTGAGCCACCAGGGAAGCTTAGGTAGCAAGATACTTACGGTGATGACCAAATACCACCAGATTAGGATTCTTAGCTTTTTCCCAGGTTTTCATTTTTGGGTTACAGGATGCAATTCATTGTTTTTTAAAGTGTTTGGGTGTTCACGGGCCAGAAAGAAATGCCTTCTGCCTGGGCCTCCAAATGCAGATACAACTGCGGGAAAATGCAAAACAAATTACTTTGCAATTTGAAGGTGAACGTGCCAAGTGTAATAGCGTAGGAATGTAAAGCAGATTATATCAGGTGTGGACTTTTACCCCCTCGGGGAGCTTACAGCTGAATCTTATTGACTTAAGGGTGATTAAGAGCTGCTTGTTCCTGGGTCACAGTGTTGTTCCTCGCTGCAGCAGGGAAAAGAAAAAGCGCTACAAAACCAAACTATAAATTGAAGCTACTGATAGCTCAGGAGGTCTTCACAGTGCCCTTAGCTAAGGAACTTTTGAAAAATGCCCCCTGCTCCCCTCACCCCAATTCTTTATGATGATTTTCAAATAGAAAATAGAGATGGCTTTTTGTTATACTGTTTGAATTGCAGGCATCAAAATCAATCACCCCTAAATAATGCAGCCTGTGTCGTCTAAAAAAATAAGAACATTCGCCTCAGAATCACAATACCAGTACCACATCTAAGACAATTCCCTGATGGTATTTAACATCCAGTCCATTTTCAAGTTACGTGATTGTCCCAAGAAGGTCTTTTAAGCCTTTTTTCCCCCTAAACTAAGATATTGCCTAGGCTCATGCACTGCATTAATGTTTATGCTTTCTAAACTCTGGAATATCACATAAACTTTATGGATTGTGTTGCCATTTCTACTCTACTTCTGTTGTAGAAAGGGGGGTGGCCTCCAGGGCCCCAAGAGCAGGCTCTTGTCTAACACTCAGAAAAGAATTGTCGGAGGAGACGTGCTGACAAAGCAAGAAACTTTATTGGAAGAAGGCACCTGAGCAGAGAGCAACAACGTAAGGGAACCCAGGAGAACTGCTCTGCTTTCCGGTTTTATGGTGATGGGATTAATTTACGGGTTGTCTTTAGCCAATCATTCTGACTCAGAGTCCTTCCTGGTGGTGCATGCCTTGTTCAGCCAACATGGATGCCAGACAGAAGGATTCTGGGAGGTGGCCAGACATATGGTGTCTCCTTTTGACCTCTTGCGAACCCTTCTGGTTGGTGGTGGCTTATTAGTTCCCTGTTCCTAACCAGGACCTCCTGTTGTAAAACAACTCATGCAAATAGCTACTATGGTGCCTGGCCAGGGTGGGCGGTTTCAGTCAGTGTGCTTCCCCTACACTTCTAAAGCTTAATTTTTTTTGACAATGAAAAGCTGTTTAGTATACCAATTTTTATCATTCCAGGCAAAACCTACCTTGTCCTGCTTCACAGTACAGAGTAGAATGAACGCTGTGCCTCTTGCATTTCACTCATGGTTTAATTTTAGATCCTGGCCTGCTGAATTGGGTTTTATATGTCCTTCGCTCTTTGGTGACCCCTAGAAAGTCAGGCATTTGGCATATAATGGTTTGTCTTTTAAGCTGTCACTGTTAAAAATAAGACAACAGGCCTAAAATGGAGTCACTTAATGCTTAGCTCCACATCACCAAAGGAGACTAATAATGTCAGCCTCTCCCGGAATTGGAATCTTAAACCAGTCAATCAAGGAATCACCTGGTCAGCACTAGTGAGATAATCAGCTTGACATATCTATGTCATGACACGACACACCCAGACCCACATCATTCCCTAAAGGAAAGTGACCTTGTCCCAACCAATTCACTTTCTGCTAGTATGACTTCCAGGTCCCACTCCCTTCTGCCTGTAAAGTTCTTTAATTTTGTACAATGCCTTGGAGCTTCTATCTATGAGATGGGATGCTGCCAAATTCATGAATCATTGAATAAAGCCTGTAAGATCTTTAAAATTTACTGTTGAATTTTTTAAAAACATTACTTCTTTTTTAAATGTTAATTAATGCTGTAAAGAAGAGGAGCAAATTTACACAGCTCCCTTAAGTGGTTAGGTGGGCCAAGGTAATGTTTCTGGAGACTAGTATTAAATGAGCTTATTTTAAATACTTCACAAAATCTTAAGCTCTACTTAAATAACTTCTGTAAAACCACATATAAACCAATTTTAGCACAATAGCTCATCTGTAAAGTGAGTTCTGCAATCAGTATTGTCCTTTCTTTTCCCAACTCCAAGCCTAAAGGCACAGAGGACTAGAGCACCACGTGACTACTCACTGCTGCTGCTGCTGCTAAGTCGCTTCAGTCGTGTCCGACTCTGTGCAACCCCATAGACGGCAGCCCACCAGGCTCCCCCGTCCCTGGGATTCTCCAGGCAAGAACACTGGAGTGGGGTGCCATTTCCTTCTCCAATGCATGAAAGTGAAAAGTGAAAGTGAAGTCACTCAGTCGTGTCCGACTACTTACTAGGGGAATTTAATTCAATGTGTATTTATAGCAGCACCTGTGGAATTAACTACTACATTCACCTCCAGTTAAATCAAAAGTTGTTTGCATGAACATTAAGAATCTATCAGTTTAGTTCAGTCACTCAGTCGTGTCTGACTCTTTGCGACCCCATGAATCGCAGCACGCCAGGCCTCCCTGTCCCTGTCCATCACCAACTCCCGGAGTTCACTCAAACTCACGTCCATTGAGTCGGTGATGCCATCCAGCCATCTCATCCTCTGTCGTCCCCTTTTCCTCCTGCCCCCAATCCCTCCCAGCATCAGAATCTTTTCCAATGAGTCAACTCTTCACATGAGGTGGCCAAAGTACCGGAGTTTCAGCTTTAGCATCATTCCTTCCAAAGAATACCCAGGACTGATCTTTAGAATGGACTGGTTAGACTTCCTTGCAGTCCAAGGGACTCTCAAGAGTCTTCTCCAACACCACAGTTCAAAAGCAGCAATTCTTCGGCCCTCAGCTTTCTTCACAGTCCAACTCTCACATCCATACATGACTACTGGAAAACCCATAGCCTTGACTAGACGGACCTTTGTTATAGATAACTCCAAATAGCAATGAGGCAGCTAACGTCTAAATCTGCCATTAACTACCTCTTTGACCTTGGAAAATACCCATCTCACATCACCAGGCCCCCACTCCTACCCTCCAAAATGACCAAGTCTCTATGGCCACTTACGGTTGTAACATTCAGTGACTCTAATAAAAAAGATTGTGAGGGGTGGGTTAAATATGTGAAGACTGCATGCTGATTACAGGGTTTAAGTTGGATTACATTAGGCCAATGATCAACCAAAGGTGACCTGAAGACCAGGTCTAACCTGCCCCCTAGTTTGTTTTGGTTCTGATTCAAACTAGTTCTCAGAATATAAAATCCTCAAATTTTACATTATAGTAATACTTTTTCATTTCTTGTATTGTGGTAAAAAAAACACATAACTAAAATGGTTAAGGTGTAAAATTTTAAAGGTACAGTTCAGTAGCATTAAGTATGTTCACATTGACGGCCAACAGATCTCTAGGATGTTTTCATTGTGCAAATCTAAAATTCTATACTCATTAAACAATACTCTCTTTCCCTCCCAACTCCCAGGCCTTGGTAACCACCATTCTATTTTCTGTTTAGGTGGATTTGACTATTCAAAAACCTCATCCAAATGGAATCATCCTTGCTCCCTTCAGCAACACATAAACAAATGGAATTATCCAATATTTGTCTCTTTATGACTGCCTTTTTTTTTAAGTCTTTATTGAATTTGTTACAATATTACTTGTTTTATGTTTTGTTTTTTTGGCCATGAGGCACATGGGATATTGAATCCCCAACCCCTGCACTGGAAAGCTAAGTCTCAACACTGGACCTCCAGGGAAGTCCCATGCCTTACTTTTCTTAGTGTGATTTTCTCAAGGTTCATCTATGTTATAGCATGTGACAAGATTTTCTTCCTTTTTTAGGCTGAATAGTATTCCATTGTATGTATTTGCCATATTTTATTTATCCATTCATCCATCAATGGACATTTGGGCTGCTCCTACAGATAAGATTGTCAGATATTTCTCCAGAAAAGATGGGTTTATTTGGGGTCAGCAGAGAACTGCAAGCCAAGGTCTGCAACCATGGTGAGCCATGTGCAAGTCCCAAGACAGCAATGGGAGGGGCATCCTTTCATGGAGGCGGAAAGGGAGTTGGGAGGGCTCAGGAAACAACGAGTTCATGACTTTCCATTGGCTGAATCCTTGCCAGGAAAGAAGAGTCTTTCTCCTTTCCACTGGGCTCTGCTATCATCATACAGTGTGACAGCTTCCCCTTCTGGTCTCCCAACTCTATTTAATTGAGGTTTATTAATCTTTTTATCCTTTCCATAGTAACTACATCATTTTACAGTTCCACCAATAGTGCACAAGTGTTTCAATATCTCCATATCTTCATCACTTGTCATTTCTGTTTTATTGATAGTAGCCATGTTTTATGGATAATAGGGTATGAGGTGATATTTTGTTGTGATTTTGATCTGCATTTCTCTGGTGATTAGGGATGTTGAACATCTTTTTGTATACTTGTTGGCCGTTTATTAATATATACCATCTTGGAGAAATTTCCGTTGAACTCCTTTGCCTATTTTTAAATTGAGTGATTTCTGTTGTTGAGTTGTAGAATTCTTTATATATTCTGGATATTTACCACTTATCAGAAATATGATTTGCAAATATTTTCTTCTATTCCATAGGTTCTTTTCACTTTATTAATTGTGTCCTGCACAAAAGTTTAAGTTTGGTATAGTCCCATTTGTCTATTCTTACTTTTATTACCTGTGCTTTTAATGTCATATCTAAGAAATCACTGCCAGTCCAATGTCATCCTTTTCTTCAGTTTTATAGTTTTTGTATGGCCTGTGAGCTAAGAATGATTTTTTTTTACAGGTTTACACGCATGATCGAGAGGAAATTCAAAAAATAATATTTTGTGATACCTGAAAATACTGTAAAAATCAAATTTCAGGGTCCATAAAAGTTTTGTTTATATAAAGTCATATTAATTCATTTATATATCATCTGACTCCTTTTGCAATACAAGGGCAGAAGTGGGTAGTTGCAACAGAGACATGACCCACAATGCCCAAAATATCTAACCTTTTACCAAAAAAGTTTGCTGACTTCTGTGTTAGGCTATTTTTTAATCATGAAACTTTAGATATATATATATTAAAAAACAACAACCATCAACGGTGAAAGAGGAAACTTAAAGTCACCAATACATATATATTTTGTGATTAAACAAAATTATTAGACTTCAAGGGTTTTTTTAGACTTTTCTATTTTATTTTATTTTTCATTTAACTTTTAAAACATAAGTTTTAACTTAAAACACCACTCATGTTGACTATACACTTCAATGTTTAATCCTTATGTTATTAGCTTGTCAGGTTAAGGAGGACTCCTCCTACACCTAAGTGGTTGAAAGAATATGATGTGAGGGAAGTCTTCATCTGGGCACACTGCCTGTGGAAAAAATCAGCCTTCTTTGTTCTCATGCTTTTCTGCTAACATTATTTTGGGTTTCCATGCAGCTGAATTACACAGTTAAAACCAAAGATTGGAATTTAGAATAAAGACTCAGACACTTTCAAACTAAACAGCAAAAACTGACTGCTAATGTTCAAGACATTAAATCTTATTTATCCTCTTCACTCTAGCTAACTAAACATTTTATCTTATGACGGTTGGACCTTAAAATAGACACTTCCCTGTTGACTTGTTGGATTAATATAACAACTTTTTACATTCAGTTTGCTGCCCGAAGAAACAATACAATGTTAATTCAACTTGGATGACATTTATTATGGCAGAGAGAGAAAAGATTTCTTGCCTTCTTCCCAACAAACACCTCAGGTTATCTGATTTTTCACAGATTGAGGACTAGTGAGGGTTATTTGTCCCAGTCCTCCTCCCTAAATTCCCAAGTCCCCAGCCAACAACAGCTGTGTGTCAACTGCTTCCAATTCAAGAACAAAGAACATGGCTCCCTGTGTTACACTAAAGAATGCTCTCTCCCCCTGAAAATATTCACCCCCTAAGCCCCAGAGCCTGTGAATATTACCTTATGTGGCAAAAGAGATTTACACATGTGATTAAGGATCTTAGGACTGGGAGATCAGCCTGGATTATCCACGTGGACCCTACATGTAATCACAAGGGACCTTAGAAGGAGGCAGCAAGCAGGTCAAAGAGAAGCAGGCCGTGTGGTGCCAGCAGCGGGGACCCGTGTGCTGCAGCCACAGCCAAGGGAGGTGGGCAGCCTCTGGAAGAAACCAGCCTTGCCGACACCATGACTTTAGACCAGTGAGAACGACTATGGCTTTTGGCTTCAGAAGTTTAAGAAAATACATAAACATGTATAAACCACCAAATTTATGGTACTTTGTTACAGTAGCAATGGGAAACCAATATATTCTCCTTTAAACAGTCTTTGAAGTGTGATAACAATGTATATAAAATATTTGTCAATTAGCATAGTTAATGAATGGACACACATGTCTAAACTCTATACTTTCACTTCCAAGTTGAGCTCTGAGAGACCCAATTTCCAGGCTTTGTAGGACCAGTATTCCAGGTTGCTGCCAGGAGTCATGGTTGCAGGATTCAGAGAAAGGAGCAGCCCTTATGTGGGAGAGATCGGCAAGGAAGCAGAATTGACCAACCTAAAATGTGTCTCTTGACATGAGGAAGAAACGCAAGGCTCGGGAAGTTTTTCTTATCAACTCTCACTTTACCTGCCTAAAAGAATTTAGACAGAGGGCCTATTCCAGAAAAAAAGAACTATCACGAGTTATCTATAGCAGGCATCCCCAACCTCTGAGCTAAGAACCAGTACCTCCTTTGAAATCAGCAGCAGCCTTAAAGTGCACAATAAATATAATACGTTTGAATCATCCCCAAACCACCCCACCCTTTACCAGTCTGAGGAAAAGTTGTCTTGCACAAAACGGATCCCTGGTGCCGAAAAGTTTGGGGACTGCTGATCTCTAGTATGATATGAACTAGGTGTGGTGGACGGGAAGGAACCTAGAAAAGCCTGTTAAAATTCTCCTCTGTGTCCCATTGTTTGTTTGTCCCAGCAAATATGTATTTACTAAACATCTGCTCTCTTCATTCTTCTTATGAATTTACTTCTTTATTTTTCAAGTCCCAGACTTCTACTCTCGTCTCCTTGGTGCAGGATGACCTCATTTTACTCTCTGGAATCTGTATTTATTTGGATTCCCTGTAAATCATGGGCTTCTCTGCGATTCAGACGGTAAAGAATCCACCTGCAATGCAGGAGACCTAGGTTCAATTCCTGGGGTTGGGAAGATCCCTGGAGAAAGAAATCCAACCCACTCCAGTACTTTTGCCTGGAGAATCCCTATGGACAGAGGAGCCTGGCTATAGTCCATAGGGTTGCAAAGAGTCAGACACGACTGAGCTGCTAAGCACAGTACATTCATAATTAAATTTTTTTTCATCTGTTTATCTGTCTTACGTCATTTTAATTATTCAACTAGCCAAAAGAATTAAGAGGGGAAGGGGAAAATATTTTCTCCTCCCAGCAGATTGCTTCTGGTCCTGCTGTGTACAAGTCATTAAGTACCCTGAGCCTCTATGAGGTTAATTTACATAATCCCTAAGATCCCTTCCAATTCCAAAATTCAGAGCTGAAGCAAAACATGGTTTAACTTTGAATTTCATATCCACATGTTCCTGTTGTTACAGCCACTCTTCAGCCAACCTTTTTGGCCTCCCTGTCCACCCAGGGCCTGCATGTCAAGCACACGCTTATCTGCACTTGTGTACACACTGCTGCTTCTGCTTAGAAGGGTCTTCCCTGGCTTCAGCCTTAGGCACTCAGGCTCATCTCGCCAACACTCAGATCAAGAATCATCATCTTTGAGGAGCTTTCCCACATTCTCAAAGCAGAACGGCCAACTCTACCTTCATGCCGTCAGTTCAGTTCAGTTCATTTCAGTCGCTCAGTCATGTCTGACTCTTTGCGACCCCATGGACAGCACCAACTCCCGGAGCTTGCTCAAACTCATATCCATCGAGTCAGTGATGCCATCCAACCATCTCATCCTCTGTCATCCCCTTCTCCTCCTGCCTTCAATCTTTCCCAGCATCAGGGTCTTTTCCAAGGAGTCAGTTCTTTGTATCAGGTGGCCAAAGTATTGGAGTTTCAGGCTCAGCATCAGTCCTTCCAATGTATATTCAGGACTGATCTCCTTGTAGTCCAAGGGACTCTCAAGAGTCTTCTCCAACACCACAGTTCAAAAGCATCAATTCTTCGGTGCTCAGCTCTCTCTCACATCTATACATGACTACTGGAAAAACCATATCTTTGACTAGATGGACCTTTGTTGGCAAAGTAATGTTTCTGCTTTTAATATGCTGTCTAGGTTGGTCATAGCTTTTCTTCCAAGGAGCAAGCATCTTTTAATTTCATGGCTGCAGTCACCATCTGCAGTCCCCCAAAAATAGTCACTGTTTCTATTGTTTCCCCATTAAGCCAGCTTTTTCACTCTCCTCTTTCACTTCCATCAAGAAGCTCTTTAGTTCTTTGCTTTCTGACATAAGGGTGGTGTCATCTGCGTACCTGAGGTTCTTGATATTTTTCTTGGCAACCTTGATTCCAGTTTGTGCTTCATCTAGCCCGGCATTTCACATGATGTTCTGTGCATTTAGTTAAATATGCAGGGTGACAATATACAACTATGACATACTCCTTCATGCTGTCAGAGAACTATTAAAGCAGGGAGCAAATTATAGTGTGACAATTTGTTTCCATTTCTGTTTCCCCAAACCAGGATGTGGGCTACTCATATGCAGATACTCTGCTTGATTCATACCTCTAGCACCTACTACTGTGCTTGGCACACAGCAGACACTTCTACTGTGTCTGTGGACTGAATAAATAGATTATGATTTACTGAATTCTGAAGAATCTACTTGGGGCTGGGCAGGAGTGGGAATGGGGGGGGGGGGGGCGGGGATGGAAGGGAAGTACAAGAGGACAGGAAATTTATGTTTCTGCAAGACTTCCAGAGCCCTGGAGAGAAAAATGAGGCTGATGTGTGTGACGATTTAATTCAAGGCTGTCCTCAGATACTCATTGTACATGCAATCTAGCATTTCTCTTGACCTTGCTTCAAAGTCAGTTTTTAAGTGGAGTTAACAGTATGAGCTCCCTCACACAGCAGTCTGCTGATTGGTCTCTTAACTGAGGTGGATGGCAGGCAGCCATGCGTGATTTGTCAGCTTTGCATCCTTGTGTGCGGCTAGGCAGAGGCCGCAACTTTAGAAATTTATGGGGTAGCTTGGTTAACAACTCTGTCCTTACAGACCATTCTGAGTAACACTCATGAAAGTGTCTACACTCAGGGTTCTTTCTTAGGCATAAGAAATACCCCGCCCCTGCTCCTTGAGTGATCTGGATATGCCTTCCATTTTCTTGAAACAAAGTAAAAATGACAAGTCTACTCAGAAAACCTCCTTAAAGTGGAAATGAGGTTATCATTTCCATACTTTAGAAAACCTATGTCGTATTTTCACAATATATAGACTGATGGTAATTTACAGTTTGTCTCTGATCATGCATTTCCCTTTATGATGTAGTCATCTCTGTATGTTCCTTTGCTGTATTATTCCATATTCTTGTGTCGGTTTAGCGTTTTAACATTTGAAATTCAGCTTATTATTTTTTGGCATCACTTATTGTACATTTTCCACATACCAGACACTATGCTTTACAAATCTTTTAGTCCTCATAACAAACTCAGGCACTAAGAATTATTTTACTCTTTATTTTTTAGAAGAGGGAGCTGAGATTTTTAGAGGCTAATTAACTTTTCTGAGGGCACAAGGCTAATAAGACATGGAAGCAACACCCATGAGAGTAGGAGAGTTGTGTCTGTTGGAGAGTTCTTCTCTCCATTTCAATTCTCAGGGAAAAAAAAAACCCAGTTAATTTATAATAGTATATTAGTTTCAAGTGTACAACATAGTGATTCAGTATTTTTTACAGATTATACTCCATTAAACCAAATAATGGCTAAAATTTTCTGTGTTGCAAGATATGTGCTTGTTACATCTGGTTGATACATGGTGGTTTGTATCAATCCCATACCCCTAGCTTGCCCCTCCCCTCTCCTCACTCAGGTCAGGTCAGTTCAGTCGCTCAGTTGTGTCCGACTCTTTGCGACCCCATGAATCGCAGCACGCCAGGCCTCCCTGTCCATCACCATCTCCCGGAGTTCACTCAGACTCACATCCATCGAGTCGGTGATGCCATCCAGCGATCTCATCCTCTGTCGTCCCCTTCTCCTCCTGCCCCCAATCCCTCCCAGCATCAGAGCCTTTTCCAGTGAGTCAACTTTTTGCATGAGATGGCCAAAGTACTGGAGTTTCAGCTTCACCATCATTCCTTCCAAAGAAATCCCAGGGCTGATCTCCTTCAGAATGGACTGGTTGGATCTCCTTGCAGTCCAAGGGACTCTCAAGAGTCTTCTCCAACACCACAGTTCAAAACCATCAATTCTTTGGCACTCAGCCTTCTTCACAGTCCAACCCTCACATCCATACATGACCAATGGAAAAACCATAGTCTTGACTAGACGGACCTTTGTTGGCAAAGTAATGTCTCTGCTTTTGAATATACTATCTAGGTTGGTCACAACTTTCTCCCCACTGGTAACTCCTAGTTTATTTTCTATACCTGTGAGCCTGTTTCTCTTTTGCTATATGCATTCATATATTTAAAGAGGTAATGAGAAAGACAGGGCTGGGGGAGGGATTAGACAGAAGTGACTGGAAAGGTATCTTTGAAAAGATGAAATTTAAGCTGAGACTTAAATGATGAGGAGTTACTCTTGTCCAAAATCTGTTTTTTTTTCCCCCCCAATATCTCTAAGCATATTACCACACATTCCAGCGAAGTCTAGCAAAGGCTTGAGTCCTGGAATGAGGTTAGGGTTCAAGAATAGCAGAAAGAAGGCCAATGTAGCTGGACTACTGGGAGAAAGGGGAAGAGATGCAAAAGGTAAAATCAGAAAGGCCACACAGAGTCGGACACGACTGAAGTGACTTAGCAATAGCAATAGCAATAGATAGAGGCCAGATCATTTAGGAACCACTTAGGAGTTTTAAATATGGAGTGTGTGTTGAGGGTAGGGAGCATGATCTGGTTTAAACAAAGAGCAGAACATGGTAACTCATAGATACTGCCTGGAGATACCTTACTCAAGGTGTTTGGGCCTGGAGGGCACTTAATGTATTGAGTTGCTCGGTCCACTCATCCAGAAATTTCTGTCCCTCCATCTTTCTGTCACTTAGAACTTTATAAGCATGTTTTTCAATGTTTCATCCAGGCTATGATATGAACATAGCTTCACAGAGAGAGGCTGAAGGCCCCAGCCATCAGTGATAACAGAAAAGTCTGAAAGGTCCAGACCACAGTGCAGGCAGGTCAGCTGGAAGAGCAGGGGATCAATCAACTCTCCTCCCCCTGTTCTCCCTCCACCCTTTTGAAAGAGGAAAATCCTATTTGGAACTAAAAGATGAAAAAATACATCTTGAACTGAAAAAGAAAAAAAAAGCAGCCCTGCTGTCAATCAGCCGGGGAGGAGGAACAGAGAGCCAGCTGCAGAGTTAACAGAAACCATTGTTCTCCCCAGTCTGTAAAATGCCACAACCCTCCTCTTTGAATGACTGCTTCTTTCCTTTCAAGGATGCCTCACCCCATCCTACTATTCTCATCTCTTACTGGGGATTCCTAGTTGCTAAACCACCCTCCATTCCTGGCAGTACCCACCACCTAGTTGGTTTACTTCTCTTAAGCCCACAGCAGCAACAGCATTCAGTACAAGAGCTGTGCCTGCTTCCCTTATGCCCTTCTCGGAATCCTTCAGAAGGAACCTAAGCTTTACAAAATGCTTTCCTCCTCCCTCTCTTTAATGCTCTCCCTCACTGCATGGGGTCAGTGAGTCTAGTTTTGTGGAACTACAGGTTTGTGCCTGCGGATCTTACTACCTGGCTTATTCTTAGCCCTCCTTGCTTGCTTTCCTCTAATGACTCTAAAATATGGTCATGGTGAGGTCGTGATTCAATTTTTAAACTGAGATACTGGAATTGGGAATTCTAAAAGACAAAGATGCAGCCAGCTCTCATTTACGTGCTGTTTGGTCAGTGGAGAAGGCAGTGATACTGCTAGTTTTGCTACAGAAGAGTGGGTAGGGAGCTGGGACTCAAAGTCCTCTCAGAAACCTGTGACCTCAAACTCTCCCGCCAGAATTCCCATTTCTATTGACAATTTCCTTCAACTTGCAGTGTCTAATCTTTTAAAAACTTCTCTAGTTTTGTATAAAAAGGGTTCCAATGGTTATCAGCTAATCTTTATTTTCAGGGTTTTCAGAATTAGCAAAATGGCCAGAAAAATTTCTGAAGCTACTACCAGGAATGTTTATGTTTTCTGAAAGTAAGGACAGAGTTCACTTATTAAAATATGGAAATACAAATATATGTTATTGAGACTACCAGCTCCAAGCTTGACTTGACTTTCCCATGAATAGAAATTTTACTGTTTTAACATAAATCATAGGTTGCATGTATGATGTTACCCCCCAAAACAGAAAAACTGGAGTCACCCATGCTCAGATACAGTGAGGAGTAAATGTGTTCTTGCAGTAGAAAGATCCTGGATTAGAAGTCACACAGATTTTGGATTGCTTTTTTGTAACTCTATGACCTTGGGCTATTACTCATCCTCTAAGCCCCAGCTTCCTCATTTATCAAATAGAGATAATTACACCTTCCTCACAGGGGTGTTTTGAGTGAAACTACATGCAAAGTCCTGGTACAGTGACTGACACACAGTAGGTGCTCATCGAGCAGTTGCTATTTTTATTAATATCAGGTTCCACCTAGTCCCCCGACCACTTAATTCCTGCTCCCCCCACACTGTGATACCATTCACACCCACTCCAGCCTCTACTCCACGAAGGGTGGCCCAGCTCTGGGCCAGTGTGCAGGCTAATCCTGACTGCAATGTCCACCCATCTCCACTGCCGCCTTTCTTGCCCTCCTGCTTCTGCTTTGAGATCTGCCCCCCTGCCATGTCCCCATGGGCCTGCGTCTTGGTGCTCCATCCATTATCAAGTCTCCCTCTTTGGGACCTTCCTGTCATACTTCCCAACTCTCAAAATCCTTCCTCCACCAGGAGGATCAAGGACAAGAGTCCTGCTCATGAGGCCAGTCTGGTAACATGGGTCTACCACGAGCTAACAAGCCTCCCTGATCCCACTTTTGGAGTTCCAGGTGTTACCTGTTCTGTCCTTCCAGGCCTTGCCCCTCATCAGTTGGGGGATTCCAGTTACTAGGTGCTAAATCCCCCCTCACCTGGCTTGGGCAGTGTGTCCCACTTTCTGGAACACACCTTTCTCCTAGTATCTGTTCTCTGAATACCTGTCCCAACCCAGCTATGAGGTTTGATTCCCAAATTCTGTTTATGTCTTCTGCCTATTCGTACTGGAAGACGGATCAGGGTAGTAGAACCATCATACTGAGGGCACACTGAGGTGCATAAAATATAGTTAAGTCCTTGACTTTTTGACCTTGCAAATGGTCATGGAGGCTGCAAATATCAGGATTAAAGTACTCTGGGGATGCAGGCAAGTCACTGCCTCTGTGGAGCTTTAATCTGATGTTCATATATTAAAGAACTGGAGAGTTCAGCTGCTCCTAGTATTAATATTTACTGGGACTGAGCTTCAGTGTAGAAAGTAGATTAGTGTTGTAGTATCACCAATTCTTAGACAACACAGCTGTCAGTTGGTTGTTGCCTTATTTGGGAGCTTAAAAGTATTAAGAAGCAAGCATAGCTGCTTTACTAATTTGGAAACACTGTTTCCTAGGTGTGCCCAATTTGGACCAGCAGGTCACTGGGCTCAATCACCTTTATTCCTGATGAGGCACCTGGACAAATTTCAAGCACCAGTATATTGTTCTGAAGAACTGTTTCTCTAACGCTTATATCTGCCTGTTGGCATTAATCTAAGTTATAAAGAAGACAAAAAGAGCATTTTAGATGATAAAACAATACATACTCGCTTTAGAAACTAAGAAAATACAGTGAAATACAAAGAAGCAGATAAAAAAATCACCATTCACCTCAGCATCTAGAGATAAACATTGCTAACATTTTTATGCTATCATATTTGCCAGTTTAAAAATACTTCGTTTGACTCACAGACTTACAGGATGAACTTACGGTTGCCATGGGGGAAGAATAGGGGAAAGGGATAGTCAGGGAGTTTGGGATAAACTAGGACACATAGTTTTATTTAAAATGGATGACCAACAAGGACCTACTGTATAGCACACGGAACTCTGCTCAATGTTATGCGCCAGCTTGGATGGGAGGGGAGATTGAGGGAGAATGAATACACATATATGTATGGCCGAGTCCCTTCACTGCTATTCACCTGAAACTATCACAGCATTGTTTGTTAATCAGCTATACTTCAATACAAAATAAAAAGTTTAAAAAAACATAAAATCCCACACCAAGAACCTATTTACCACAATTACTAAAGTTAATACTATTGATTTTGAAAATCATCATAAAAATAAAGCATATCATTACGTTAAAAAATAGCTCTGCATATAATAATATGTGTTTTTAGGAAAAAACACTTGGGAGAAAAATAATGACAGCGATGACCACTTACTGAGAGCACTTATATGCCGGCTTCTGTACTAAGTGGTTTAACCTATTTAATTCTCCCAACGGCACTGTAAGGTAAGCTGGTGAAGTAAGCAAAAGTGGATTCAAATGAGGCAGCCTGTCTGGAGTGTGTGTTCTTACCCAACACACCACACAAAGAAAACAGAAGCTACTCATAATCCCAGTGGACGCAGGACTGCTTTTCACATGTTACATTTCAAGAAACAAATTTCAGATGTCACCAGATGTATTTTGTGGTTTAAGAAGCAACAGCGATATTAAACAATGCATCAGTAACATTTAATAGTTCTTTTATATGGCGCTGCAGAGTCGGACACGACTGAAGCAACTTAGCAGCAGCAACAACTCCAAACTTAAGACATTTTCTCTCACAAGCAAAATGATGCTATAGAAACTAACTTTTTGTCAATTCATTTATTTCTTAATGCATTTGATCAATTAAACTGAGCATCGGTGACTAAAGGGAAAAAGTCTGGATAAAGAGGAAAATAAAGAAAAACAGCAGTGCCTAAACAAGCTGAGATGAAAGACAGCTCAGATATAACTTCCTGAACCGACAGTTTAAAATTAGCCTCTTCTGGGCTAGATGACTCTTCCATGGACCATTGCGAGTTATTCTGCTGGTCTACCAGCACCCTCTCTGGCATGCTTTGATCCATTTTCCACAGACAGTAGTGAGAGTTTCCTTGTTAAAACACAGATTTTGGCCTTCTACCTCTTAGAATGAAGACAAGCTCCTTACCTGTCTCACTGGACTCTGCAAACCTCACTCTTAAAAGTATCACAGGTTTCCACAGGTGCTAAGACTCCTACGCCTCTACCTCCCAGCAGTTCCCGTTGCGCCCTGTGCCTGCATCACCATCCACAACACATCTTCTCCTTCCTCAGCTCAAAGGACTTTCCTCATAGGAGTCTTTCCTGACTTCCCCGAAAGGACAGGTTCCCATCCACTGAGTACGTACATGGCACTGTCCACCTCTCCTTAGCGTGTCACAATCTCAGTCTTGCATCGGTGTATTTGACCATTTATTCAATATCTGTCTCGCTGACTAGAGTGTGAACTCCATGAGAACAGGCTGCGTGTCAGCAACAGATTCCCCAAAGCCGAGCATGGTGCCCAGAGCAGAGTAGGCACCCAAAAAAGTTAGTCAGTGAATGACTAAAAAAATATTTACTGAGAAATTTACTATTTTTATAATAAGCTGCTATATGAATTACTGTGTAAGTGAGATGATAAGTTAATATATGTAATATTAAGAAAAAACAGACTGATACAGAGTGAACACTAAGTTGAATTTAATGTCCCAATTTGTTTTTCAGTCGCTAACTCGTGTCCAACTCTTGTGACCTCATGGACTGCAGCACACCAGGCTTCCCTGTCTTTCACTATCTCCTAGAGTTTGTTCAAATTCATGTCCATAGAGTCGGTGATGTTATATAACCATCTCATCCTCTGTCATCCTCTCCTCTTTTTGCCTTCAATCTTTCCCAGAATCAGGTTCTTTTTGACTGAGTTGGCTCTTCACATCAGGTGGCCAAAGTACTGGCGCATCAGCTTTAGCATCAGTCCTTCCAGTGAATATTCAGGGTTGATTTCCATTAGGACTGACTGGTTTGATCTCCTTGCAGTCCAAGGGGTTCTTAAGAATCTCCTCCAGAACCACAATTCAAAAACATCAATTCTTTGGCACTTAGCCTTTTTTATAGTCCAACTCTTACATCTGTACATGATTACTGGAAAAATCATAGCTTTGACTTACATGGACCTTTGTCAGCAGAGTGATGTCTTTGCTTTTTAATACCATGGACTACAGCCCACTGGGCTCCTCTGCCAATGAAAATTTTCAGGCAAGAATACTGAAGTGGGGTGCCATTTACTACTCCAAGGGATCCTCCAGATCCAGGGATCAAACCCACGTCTCTTGAGTCTCCTGCATTGGCAGGCTAATTCTTTACCACTAGCGCCACATGGGAACAAACAACTGATGCATCAGGGAAGGGATTCATCTCTGTGAGATGGAGCCTTGAGGAATGGACTTGATACAGGGTTTTAAAGTCAAATCCACAATGGCTATGATCTAATGGATGTGCTGATTGGTTGAATTCATGAAGTCCACTTGAATTCAGACAGTACAGTTAGGTCACAGACAGAAAGCTATTTGACCATTGGGATACTTTGCTGCTGGTTCCTACCAATATTCTAAGAAAATCTATTCCAGTTCTTTCCTCTGAAGTTCTGACTGCTTGCTGTCTTGCGATTTCCCCTGACTTTCAAAGCTCACTTCTGCAGATTCTCACTTTGGAGGCTCACCCAGAAAGATCATCTTTTCTTTTACCTGGTTGGTACATGGGTTTGCATTCATCTCTCCAACAAAGCCAGTGATAACTTTCTCTAGGGATTCTCGTGGAGATTATTAAAACAACTCAAGGGTGGAAGGTAATAAGTGTTTAATCTACTAGTTAATAAAGATCATTAGAATTTATTGAAAATGGTGTTAGTGATTCAAATGATAAAATTGTTTTATATGAGGACCAGTATGCCAGGCCCCACTAAATTTTGCTATGCTAGTAAAGACTATCTCCATTTTCCCATAGATCTTCTAAAGAAGAACAGGAAGGATATCTTATGGCGAATCTCCCTGAACAAGTTTTTCTTCATTATATTGTTGACCAAAAAAGTAATAGTCAATCTGACAAAGAAACAGAAAATTTTACTCAAGTCAATCTGAAGATTATAACCCATGGTCTTCTAGAAAGCTCTGAGGACTGTTTCAAAGAGGTAAGGATGGGAAAATGCAGGAAACTGGGTTCTTAAAATTTTCTCCTGAAAATATTTAACTATTTGAGGGCCAATCTGCCAGTTTTCCCAGAGTCCAAAATGCTTCATCCTGATCTTTGGCCTGAATTCCTTTCAAGACATATTATAGGTCAGCAACTACAGCAGCTAATGACTTGATCTTTGTAGAACTGAATGGTGGGCTATGTTCTTTATTTTACAGAGTCCTCTTTTTAGTCTTGCTTTTGCGAGATTTCAGAGTCATTTCATGATCAATGTGTCCCATGGTGCTAGAAACACTCATTCTTAGATCAGGCAAGGCTTTCATCGACAGGCTACTCAATGTGCCATTACTGGACTAGGCCTTGTTAACAGTAGCCAAAAGCCCACCTGTCTTACTAGTCTGTCGTGGTCCAGGAAATGGTTCCTTCTTGTTGCTTCTCGCCATCTAGAGTTGCACTATTACAATTATTGATCATATAAAATTATGTATTTGGTTAATTGTTTCAAATCACATAGTCATTATTTTTAATAAAAGAGTCAGCCATACATTTGGTAATGCAAGAAACAACAATATTGTAAAATAGGCAGAATACAAATAATGTAGCTTCTGCTACTGCTGCTAAGTCGCTTCAGTCGTGTCCGACTCTGTGCGACCCCATAGACGGCAGCCCACCAGGCTCCCCTGTCCCTGGGATTCTCCAGGCAAGAACACTGGAGTGGGTTGCCATTTCCTTCTCCAATGCATGAAAGTGAAAAGTGAAGGTGAAGTCGCTCAGTCGTGCCCGACTCTTAGCGACCCCATGGACTGCAGCCCACCGGGCTCCTCCATCCATGGGATTTTCCAGGCAAGAGTACTGGAGCGGGGTGCCATTGCCTTCTCCTACATGTGCATACATATAGCATATATTTTCCCAAAGAGACTTCCATTTACATGCTGTAAATAAATGAGTCATTTTGTTTGTCATTCCCTCATCACTTTATTTTTAAGGTGGAGAAATGATTTCATGAATCATTCATGCCTGAAAAGGTCTGCTGTCTTAGAAGCAGCCTGATTTGAGACAAAGTGACAGATCTACATTTGCGTGTCTTCTAAAGTTCTTGGTAACTGACTTCTAGAAGCAAAAACTGTGTACAGATATTGCAGCCTGATGCTCCCTGAAGGAAAATCCTAAATCACTCCTTTCAAAAGCCTGAGCTTTGCTAATGAGGAACATTGCAATCTGCAGCCATTATGTTTTACTTTAAGCCAGATTTCCTTAACAATTCAAAAGTACAAAGAATCAATCTCAATGCCCTGAAGACTCTCCAGGCTATTGCTCAGCTATTAATCTGGGGAAAAAACCCTATTTTCAACTTAATTGGTTGGAGAACAACCTATAGATATATTAAAAAAGTGCAATTCACAGCCCACTAATGAAGAGCTATTCAAGAAATGCTCACGCTGTGTGAGCACTATGTACATTATAAGAAACTTATAAAGCAGCATACTGCTTAATTCACATAAAATTTTTCTGGTCTTATTTGCTTGCTTTATTTTTTCAGTTCCTATCTGCTGCTTCAATGAGTGAAAAGAACTTCTACTAGGCAGAAGTCTTTGAAATACTCTTTGAATTCTGTGCTTATTTTTTATTAAAGATTCCTGGCTGAATGACAAATGCTGATGCTGGCAAAGCAGTCACAGTAGGACAAGGGGGCAGGGGTGTAGGTTCTTCATTTTCTCAGCACTACTTTGTTACTATTGTTATAAATCTTCAGGCAATCAGTGATGGTTTAACTGCCTATTTAGCCAGATTTTGTTATATCTCAAAAATGAGTTGGGAAACTCTCTATCAAGGCTTAGAATGGTAGAATCTCAGATTCAGAAGAGACCTTAAATCAGGGAAGGTCCTGGCAGAAAACAGGATTCTATACAAAGGGTATAAGTGAAGATAATTTAGTGGCAAGATGATTTACAGGGACATGGGCAGGGTTAAGGGATCCAAAAAGGGATGAAGAACTGAGGCAGGAGATAGATGGGCCCGGGGCTGAGCAGCTGGAGCTTGTCCCCTGTGGAGAGATACTCCAAGTGAAGACGAGGAGGAGCTGAGCCCTGCCCAGGTGAGAGACCACGTTTCTCATTCTCAAGGTCAAGGAGACCTTTCCGACCTCACATGTGCAGAAATGCTCCTCTGTCAACCTACCCATAGGCCTGTTCACCAGAATACATCTTGACTAAGAGATGTGTGCAGACACAAGGGAGGACCCCGAGATAAAGCAAATATGGACTCAGAACCAGGCAAAGCAAGGAAACTGGCCACAGGCAGCCTGGAAGAAATGCCCCATATGAGTGATTCAAACTACCACAGGGATGTGGGTCTCTCTGAGCCTGCCCGTGTGTGCCTATTAACACATACTCTTTTCTCTCCTAATAAACACTTTACTTGTCTCACTCTTTTCTATCTTTGAGGGAATTCATTTCTACAAAGGCTAAGGGCAAGGGGCCTTGTCACTGGCCACTGGTCCCTGGTGGTCTAGTGGTTAAGATTCAACATTCTAACAGCTGCACCCTGACTTCAATCTCTGGCTGGGAACTGAAATCCTGCTTCAAGCCTCTGCAGGCCACCGGAGATCACAACCACCCAGGACTGACAGTGGGCTCGGTACTACTTTGGGCATGAAGGGCAAGGGCAGAAGACAGTGTTGTGAGTGCTGGAGCTGTGAAGGGAGGGAGCTGTAGTCCTATGCAGAGGAAGACAGAACCACTGCTGGAACTGAACTCTGAGGCAGGGAAGCATCAGGAAGAAGAACTTCCATCTCCCACTCCCCATCCCTTGGCAGTGCCTCCTATTGGATGAACCCTAGGGGAAGCCAGAGGTGGGGAGCCTGGATGGTGATGTAGCTCAGCTCCCACCTGGGTACAGAGATCAGGGTAGAGAGGGACAGATGGATGAGGGAGAAGGGTAGAGGATAACCCAACAGACCCTTAGGGGCCCGCAGGTCCAGTGATTCCCAGACCTGGACAGGCAGCAAAGCATGTGGAGACTGGCTTATTCCTTACATAATAACTTCAGTCCAGCCAACTTTAACTACACACCTAACACAGGCCAAGCCCTGCTAAAAGCAGGTAAATTTGGAGATGCATAAAGCATCATTTCCTGCCTCAGAGGAACTTAGAGCCTAAGTCAAGACAGACCATAGGGAGATAATTTCAGTACAATATGATGTGTATACGTGGTCATCTACTGCAGCACTGTTTTGTAATAGTGAGAGAGGAGGAGAAAGTTATGAGAGTCAGACATGACTTAGCGACTGAACACATAAATCCATCACTGGGGATTAGTTAAATAATGACACATCAATTCAGTAGAATCCTATGTAATTGTATATTTATAATTTAAAGTTGTATATTTAAAACTGTATATTCAGTTCAGTTCAGTTCAGTCGCTCAGTCGTGTCCAACTCTTTGCGACCCCATGAATCGCAGCACGCCAGGCCTCCCTGTCCATCACCATCTCCCAGAGTTCACTCAGACTCACGTCCATCGAGTCGGTGATGCCATCCAGCGATCTCATCCTCTGTCATCCCCTTCTCCTCCTGCCCCCAATCCCTCCCAGCATCAGAGTCTTTTCCAATGAGTCAACTCTTCCCATGAGGTGGCCAAAGTACTGGAGCTTCAGCTTTAGCATCATACCTTCCAGAGAAATCCCAGAGCTGATCTCCTTCAGAATGGACTGGTTGGATCTCCTTGCAGTCCAAGGGACTCTCAAGAGTCTTCTCCAACACCACAGTTCAAAAGCATCAATTCTTCAGTGCTCAGCTTTCTTCACAGTCCAACTTTCACATCCATACATGACCACAAGAAAAACCATAGCCTTGACTAGACAGAACTTAGTCGGCAAAGTAATGTCTCTGCTTTTGAATATACTATCTAGGTTGGTCATAACTTTTCTTCCAAGGAGTAAGTGTCTTTTAATTTCATGGCTGCAGTCACCATCTGCAGTGATTTTGGAGCCCCCCCAAAATAAAGTCTGACACTGTTTCTACCGTTTCCCCAACTATTTCCCGTGAAGTGATGGGACCAGATGCCATGATCTTCGTTTTCTGGATGTTGAGCTTTAAGCCAACTTTTTCGCTCTCCTCTTTCACTTTCATCAAGAGGCTTTTTAGCTCCTCTTCACTTTCTGCCATAAGGGTGGTGTCATCTGCATATCTGAGGTTATTGATATTTCTCCCGGCAATCTTAATTCCAGCTTGTGTTTCTTCCAGTCCAGCGTTTCTCATGATGTACTCTGCATATAAGTTAAATAAGCAGGGTGGCAATATACAGCCTTGACGTACTTCTTTTCCTATTTGGAACCAGTCTGTTGTTCCATGTCCAGTTCGAACTGTTGCTTCTTGACCTGCATATAGGTTTCTCAAGAGGCAGGTCAGGTGCTCTGGTATTCCCATCTTATTCAGAATTTTCCACAGTTTCTTGTGATCCACACAGTCAAAGGCTTTGGCATAGTCAATAAAGCAGAAATAGATGTTTTTCTGGAACTCTCTTGCTTTTTTCCATGATCCAGCAGATGTTGGCAATTTGATCTCTGGTTCCTCTGCCTTTTCTAAAACCAGCTTGAACATCAGGGAGTTCATGGTTCACGTATTGCTGAAGCCTGGCTTGGAGAATTTTGAGCATTACTTTACTAGCATGTGAGATGAGTGCCATTGTGTGGTAGTTTGAGCATTCTTTGGCATTGCCTTTCTTTGGAATTGGAATGAAAACTGACCTTTTCCAGTCCTGTGGCCACTGCTGAGTTTTCCAGATATGCTTGCATATTGAGTGCAGCACTTTCACAGCATCATCTTTCAGGATTTGAAACAGCTCAATTGGAATTCCATCACCTCCACTAGCTTTGTTCGTAGTGATGCTTTCTAAGGCCCACTTGACTTCACATTCCAAGATGTCTGGCTCTAGATTAGTGATCCCATCATCATGATTATCTGGGTCATGAAGATCTTTTTTGTACAGTTCTTCTGTGTATTCTTGCCACCTCTTCTTAATATCTTCTGCTTCTGTTAGGTCCATATCATTTCTGTCCTTTATCGAGCCCATCTTTGCATGAAATATTCCCTTGTTATCTCTAATTTTCTTGAAGAGATCTCTAGTCTTTCCCATTCTGTTGTATATTAAAAGACTTTAAAAAGTTAAGATCTTGATGCAGTTCTATACGATGATCTCTGAGATATATTGTTTTAAAAAAACAGGAGTTGACTGTTGTATATAATATGCTGCCATATGTATTTTTAAAAGGAAGGGAGAAAGGAGAAAAAAAGAATATAGAGTATATATATATATATATATATATATATATATATATTCCCCAATGTTCATAGCAGTGCTATTCATAATAGCCAAAACAAGGAAGCTACCTAAATCTTGACCGATAGATAAATGGATGGATAGAAATGATGTATTCTGCACACAATGGAATACTACTCAGCCATAAAAGAGAACAAAATAAAGTCATCTGCAGCAACACGGATGGACCTGGAGATTATCATACTAAGCGAAGTCAGAAAGAGATATATAGAATCTAAAATGTGGCACTAATGAACAAGAGACTCAGACATAGAGATCAGACTTGTGGTTGCCAAGGGGGAAGAGGGAGGGGCAGAGGGATAGACTGGGAGTATGGGGTAGGTAGATGCTATTATATTTAGACTGGATAAACAACAAACTCTTACTGTATGGCACAAGCAACTATATCCAGTCTCCTGGTATGAACTACAATGGAAAAGACTATAAAAAAGAATATGCATGTGTGTGTAACTGACTCACTTTGCTGTACAGCAGAGGTTGGCACAACACTGTAAATCAACTATAATTCAATTTAAAAAAACACTTTGGGGTTCAGCATGGCTTTGAGGGAAATGAAACTGGAGATACAGAGGCTACACTACTGTTCCAGTCCTTGAAACACAGGTACATTTAATAAACACAGGTACATTTAATAAACACAGGTACATTTAATAAACACAGGTACATTTAATTCCATCAGGTGACCTTGAAACAACTGGGCCAGCAGCAAATTCAAAATCAAAATCATCTCTACTTACAAAGAAGGTGTGGTATATACATATATATATATATATGTATATACACACACCATATAGTATTACTCAGTCATAAAAAAAGAATGAAATATTGCCATTTGCGCAATATGGATGGATCTGGAGAATATCATACTAAGCAAAGTCACAGAAAGACAAATATATGATATCACCTATATATGGAATCTAAAAAGTAATACAAATGAATACAAAACAGAAACAGACACACAGACATAGAAAACAAATCTATGGTTCCCAAAGAGAAAGGGGACAGGATAATTAGAATGGGATTGACAGATACACACCACTATATATAAAATAGATAAACAACAAGGATTTACTATATAGGACAGGGAACGATATTCAATATCTTGTAATAACCTACAATCGAAAAGGATCTGAAATTATATACATATATATGTGTATGTATATATATAAACTGAATCACTTTTCTGTATCCCTGAAACTAGCACAATATTGTAAATCAATTGTACTTTAATTTAAAAAATCATCTCTGATTAATTTCCCTTTTTCATCATGATGAGATCAATGTTTAACATATTATAGATGTTCAGTACATTATTATAGATTGACTGGCAGTTCATAAGACTAAGAGGATTTTAAGATTTATATCCAGTTTTAACATTAACTCAAAGTTCACATATTTAAACCTTTACTTATATTTGGTCCAAGAAATTTAATTAAATAAGCCAGTAGGTTGAGAGAGAAAGAAACCCTTGGAGGAGGAAAGCATAGATTTTAGAGTCAGAAAGCCTGAGATTAGATTCAAAGTTCAGACTTTCATTCATTTTGTACCTTGGCAAGTGGCCTAATCCCCTTGAACCTCAGTTTTCTCACCTCTCTAATGTGAATAAAGAAACACCACCACCTGCCATTCTATTTTCTACTCCCCCACCCTCCTCCTCCTGAGCAAAGAATGTAAATTAGTGAAGTTTAGTTTTCTAAGTGCTTCCACTTAGAAACACATAAAGGAGCCCCATACAACTTCCAAGCCATAGTCCAAGGTACCATGTATACATTTTATCCTTTACCAGCTACACTCATCTTGAAGACAGACACCAAAATCACAGACTCATTCATCTGTTCAACAACTTCTGAGCTCCCCCACAGGACTAGACATGGTGCAACTTGTTGGGGTAAAACAGAGGTGGGTAAAACACGCATGGTCCTCACTCTCACAGAGGCCATGCTAGCATCCCCCACAGGGGATGCTAATAAGAGGTCAGGGCTAACAGATACAATGAATTAATCCACAAACAAACATACAATTGATATTTGTGAAAAGTGCAGTGAAGGAAAAAAAGGTGGACATGAGACAAAAATGAGGAATGTCACTTCTACTGTGGGCATCTTAGGGCAAGTTCTCTAGAAGTAGAGCCTGAAGTGGGGATGCCTGTGCAAGTGATTCATTGAGAGAGCACTCCCAGGAGTCCGGAAGGGAGTAACAGCAGCAGAATGAGGGGAGGGGGAGAATCTGGGCAAAGATGGGGTTTCGGGGGAACTTTAGCTACAGCCTGATCCCACCAGGAGCTCTGAAGCTTCAGTTCAGAACCAAATCCTTCCTGCTCAGAGGCAAGAGGCCTGAGCTGCTTTACTCCTGCTTCAATTGACAGTTGGTTAAGACCACCTTCTTGGGGAAGAATAACCTCCCAAGCATCTTCCAGCCAGGCAGTTCTCACCAGTCAAAGGCAGTGCTCTAGAGAAAGGTGCAGGTGTGAGCAGTTAGCAGCAGCCACACCTGCAGTGGCTAAGGGATGTATGTCCACTACCTGGGTACACCGGATGAGGTGGGGCATCAGCAGCATCTGCTACAGGGTGTCTGGGGAGGCTTTGTTGAAGAAGTGACTTTCGAGTGAAGACTTGAAGGACGAGGGAGAGTTAGCCAAAAAACGTGTATCCCAGGCTCAAGAGACAACATGTGTCTGATGAAAAACAAAAAGATCAGCAGGGCTGGAGAACTGTGCTGCAGAAGAAAGTGGATCTAGATTATTTTGGGGAAAGCCCAGGCCATTTTGGATTTTATTCTAAGGACAATGAAAAAACATTAAAATGCTTTAAGTGAGGAAGAGACATAATTCTCCCCTCAGTGTTTTTATAGCTCTTTGGACTGGTCAGGAATGAGTGAGAAGGAAAGGGGAGATGCTGGGAGACCAGATAGGCTGGTTTACAGACGTCTGGGCTACAAGGGATAGTGGTTTTGACTACAGTGGAATGGGAATTGAAAGGAAAAGATGGACTCAGGATATATTTTGATCACAGAACCAACAGAATTTGGTAATGAATAGTCTGTGATGAGGGAAGTTTTATATCCTGATGGAAGATCAAAATAAGAATTTATATTTATATTATTTCCCCCTCCTTTGTCTATAATCAGCAAAACACAAGCTTAAAACCTGGTCTTGGGGATGCTTTCTTTTCCTGGTGGCTGGTAGGGCATACTGAAAGAAACTGACAATAAAGCAAGGGTCACGCGAGTGTATGTTCCTCCATTCTTTGTCTCGTCACAACAAAGATTTGGAGTGACGCAAGGAAACAAAATAGCCACTCTGCAACAGCTAACTAAACTTCTGGAGATTAAATTGTGTATTAGTTTTCTATGGCGGCACAAGTCAACACAAATTTAGGGGCTTACCATGTCCATCTACGATTTCACAGGTTTCAAAGGAGGCTGAGCATGCTTACCTGAGTAAGCTTACCTGAGTTCTCTGCTCCAGGGTCTCACAAAACTACAATCAAAGTGTCAGTTCAGGGCTGGGGTCTCACCTGAGGCCTGGGGTCCTCTTTGAAGTATACACGGTTGTTGGAAGAATTCACTTCTTTGTGGCTGCAGAACTCTTATTTCTTACTTCTTCAAGGCTAGCAGTAGAATGTCTTACCTCCAGACCCTGTGAAAGGGCTCACCTATTAGGTGAAGTTTTCCCAGGGCTACCTGATTATCTTAAACTCAATTCACTAGGAGCTTTAATTCCTTCTGAAAAATCCCTTCATGCTTGCCATATAATGTAATCTAATCACAGGAATGAGAGTCAATGGGAGGGGATTATATTAGGGCATGGGTCAATTGGGGGTCATCTTAGCATTCTGGCCACCACACACTGAAACTAAAAAGAGATCAACAGAAAAAAGTTTCATGCCAGCTTATGGATTTGGTAGGAATTTTAAAAAATACCTTTCTATTAAATTATACTTTAGGGTTAGCTATCTCTGGTAGCTCAGACGGTAATGAATCCACCTGCAAAACGGGAGACCCAGGTTTGATAACTGGGTCGGGAAGACCCCCTGGAGAAGTGCATGGCAACCCACTCCAGTATTCTTGCCTGAAGAATCCCATGGACAGAGGAGCCTGGTGGGTTATAGTCCATGAGATCACAAAGAGTTAGACACAACAGGGTGACTAACAGTACTACTACTACTAGCTATAGCTATCTCTATACAAACTTGGTGAAATCAGCCAGGGTTAAGAAGAGAGGGATGCATACAAGAGATCCAGGTAGACAGAAAACCAAACTGACTTGACTAGCTTCTCTGTTCCAGGTTGACTGGAAACCTAAAGTTTTACTTACTTATTTCTGGTTGTGCTGCGTCTTCCTTGCTATGTGCTGGCTTTCTCTCATTGCAGAAGGCGGGGTTTACTCTTTGTTGCGGTGTGGGCTTCTCATTGCAGTAGCTTCTCTTGTTGCCGAGCATGGGCTGTTAAGTGCAGTGGGCTTCAGTACTTGCAGTGCAGGGGCTCGGTAATTTAGAGCATGGGATGTAGAGCACTGACTCAGTAGCTGTGGCACAGGGGGCTTAGTTGCTCCGTGGCATGCGGGACCTTCCTGAAACAGGGATTGAACCCTTGACCCCTGTATTATTGGCAGGCAGATTCTCAACCACTAGACACCAGGTGAGCCCCTCCCTGAAAATCTAAATTACTTAATTGGCAGATCATCATTCCTATAGTTTCTGAATTGCCTATTTTCTCAGGTACCAGAAAATAGAGAAAATATTGAAAATAGGTTCAATTCTCACTTTTGTAAGAATCTTATACTCATATGTGTTGAATAGCATCCTGTGACCCAGGTGATTTCATAGGTGTATTTGTGTTGATCTTTATAAAAGCTTCTCCAATATTAAACTAGAACCTATATTCTTGTCTTCTATATTCCTTCTCTACCAGACCTGTTGGATGCTTCCCATGAAGATTTAATAAGTTTAAGTCTATCCTAAAGATGTGACTTAGTGACTGAGCACGCACACACACACACACACACACACACACACACACCCTACTGGAGAATATCTTTTTAGAAGGCACTGTAGGTCTTCACTACAAAAAAGACAGAGTCTCTAGGAAGATTTGTGGAGTAAATGGAGCCCAGGGGAAGAAACATTTAGTACATATCAATCCAATGTGAGTCAAGGAGCACTGAATGGATAATCAACGGAGAACAAGATGAGGAGGCAATTCATGATTTAAGAGTCCTAGAAAGACCACAGAGTATGCAAAGATCCTCGAAGTTTGGAGTCATCTAGACTAGCAGACAGAGAACGCGACAGCACCCCACTCCAGTACACTTGCCTGGAAAATCCCATGGACGGAGGAGCCTGGTGGGCTGCGGTCCAAGGGGTCGCGAAGAGTCGGACATGACTGAGCGACTTCCCTTTCACTTTTCACTTTCATGCATTGGAGAAGGAAATGGCAACCCACTCCACTGTTCTTGCCTGGAGAATCCCAGGGACGGGGGAACCTGGTGGGCTGCCGTCTATGGGGTCGCACAGAGTGGGACACGACTAAGTGACTTAGCAGTAGCAGCAGCAGACTAGCAGAAAATGAAGGTGAGGAAGACAGAAAATCAGATTTTGCTATCATCATAAATGCTGGACTTAATTTCCTATAGAAGAGAGACAGTGGCCTGAGTGGATGTAAGTGGGAGTTCAGATTTTTCAGCAATTACTTTTCTTCTACCACACTTGTTTATAATTGATTCCTAGTTAATAAACGCAAACCAGAACTTTGAAGGATCTGAAATTGTTTGTATAAAGTACCCTACATTTTCCTCTGCCTCTGTCCTCAAGGACAAATCAGGTAATCTATAAGAATGACAAACACAGACACACTTTCACACACTCAAACTCAGAAACATTCAGGGCATGGAAAAAAATGCATAAGAAGGACTTTGACAATAGTCATGTGGGGGTGGGGCATGAGTACATTCCCAAGGATTGACTGCGGCCTCTGTTCCCATGGTGATTATACATTCAACTCAGGGCCTCCTTCCCACTCAGTGTAACCTCCATGAAGAGGCAAAAAAACAAAAGGAAATAAAGCTAAAGCACTTCAGTGAGTCCACACTGGGGACAAAGGCTGCCAGTACCACAGCCAGAGGCAGGGAGCTGCTCCAATCGTCACAGTCCACGCCTCACAGTTCGCTCATAGCTCCCTCCTCATTAGAGGGCCACTGTAGAAAATGCTGGGTCAGGCAAGCTTTGTGAAACATGCAAAGACTTTTTTACTCCAATTCATTTGCAATTTGCTTTATTACCTTATTAGTTATGCCCAGATGAACAATTCTAAATTTCTCTTCCTATATCAATTTGTAAGAACCTCTGTGACTAATGTGTGTGTGTGTGTGCGTGTGTGTGTGTGTGTATGAGTGCTTGACTGTGATACGTGATGATCAGTAGATAGAAACAGTACTTTTCCCACATGGTTCTTCTCCCACAACACAAAATTTTTTTGAAACTGTAACTTCTTTTTCGCCTAAAATTCAACTTTTTATTTTGAAGTAATTGTAGATTCACATGCAATTGTAAGAAATAATATAGAGAGATCTTATGTACCCTTTATCTATCTTGTCCAACAGTAATATTGTTCATAGCTGTAATACAAATCACACCCAGGAAATTAACTTTTGATATCAAGTCTAAAAATTCTTCACCTAGCCCTACATCCCAAAGATTTTATATTATGTGTTTTTCTAAAAGTTTTATAGTTTTACGTTTAAGTCTATGATTCAATTTTAGCTGATTTTTATATAAGGTGTGTGATTTAGGCTGAGATTCACTGAGGGAAGTGGGGAGGGTATCTAGAAATATCCAATTGCTCCAGCACCATTTGTGGGAAAGGGTATCCTTTGACCATTAAATTACTTTCTCATATTTGCCAAAAATTAGTTGGCTAGATGTGTGTGGGTCTACTTCTGGCTTGAGATAATCACAAAAGATTGAGATGAAATGACAAAGCTTCAAGAACTTGGAGAGATGCTAATAAACATGGAAGACAGATTGAAACATGTATAATATCATATATGAAACAAATCGCTAGTCCAGGTTTGATGCATGATACTGGATGCTTGGGGCTGGTGCACTGGGATGACCCAGAGGGATGGTACGGGGAGGGAGGAGGGAGGGGGGTTCAGGATGGGGAACACGTGTATACCCGTGGTGGATTCATGTTGATGTATGGCAAAACCAATACAATATTGTAAAGTAATTAACCTCCAATTTAAAAAATAAATAAATAAATAAACATGGAAGACAGATAAAGTAATTCATCATAAAGAGAAGTTATCCCCAATAAAGAACTCACTGAGTGGAATGTCAGAATATGTAAACAAAGAGAATTTTCCTAAAATGAAGAAAGATGTGAATCTGCAGATTGAAAAAATTTATTGTGTTCCCTGAAATTTTGATGAAAATCACTGAACACAAAAATTACTCAAAAAAAAGAAAAAAAATTACTCAATATTAAGATATATCCATAGTTAAGTTATTAGACTTCAAGAATAACCTTTTTTTTTTTTTAGATTTTCAAACAGCCAAAGTGAGCCATATTTAGGGTAGTTAAAAAAAATCTGGTTAGCCTCTGTTTCTCCAAAGCAATATTGAAGAAAATAATGGAGCCATGTTTATGAAATTCTGAGCAAATGAAAATGTGACCCAAGAACATCAAGCCCAGATAAAATATTGTTCAAGGATAAAGACAAAAGCAGATATTCTCAAAAATGAAAAGCTTAAAGGAATTTGACATCCATAAAGAAACTTTCAAAACAATAAAACTAGCAACAACTATTTGAGAATGAAATTCAGTCAAAAGATTAATCAGTTTAGAAAAGCCACATAAAAGGACTGGCGATAAACATCAACCCATTTAAATATTATGACCATACCAACAAATAGTGCTGAGACAATTAGACATCCCATGCAGAAGAACAAAGTTGGACATCCTATCTCATATGATATTATAAAAATTAACTCAAAATGGATCAAAGATGTAAATGAAATAACTAAAATTATAAAACTCTTGGAGGAAAACACAGATGTAAATCTTCATAATCTTTGTGCATTTTTTAAAAATATGACACCTAAAACACAAGCAACTAAAGAAAAAAAACAAAAACACTGGACTTCATCAAATAAAACTTCTGTGCTTCAGAAACTCAGTAGAGAGACTGGAGAAGCAAGGTCTGAAAATGAGTAGGAATCAGAGGCCAGGCAGGATGCCTATAACACTGCCACAACCAGGAGTTCAGTGCCTCCAACACTGCTAGGCTCTCCAAAGGCCACTTTTGCTGTAAGTCATTTCCCCACCTCCCCTACACTCCCTCAGACATCAAAGTCAAACTCAAAATCCCAATGAGATACCATTTCACCTCCACTAGGATGGCTAAAATTTTTAAAAAAGACAATAACAAGTAGTGGTATGGATGTGCAGACATTAGAACCCTTACGTGCTGCTAGTGGAAATGTAGAGTGGTTTAGCACTTTGGAAAACAATATGATGGTTCCTCAAAAAGTTAAGTGTAGAGTTACCATTTGACACAGTAATTCCACTCCTAGATATATACCTGAGAAAAGAAAACGGATGTCCACTTGTATACTGATGTTCATAACAGCATAAATCGTAAGAACAAAAAGGTGGAAATGACCCACAGGTATATATCCATGAAATAATATTATTCAGCAGTAAAATGAATGAAGGACTTACATGTTCAACAACATGGATGAACCCTGAAAATACTATGTAAAGTGAAGGAAGTATAGTCATTGGTTATAAGAAACAAGTATACTCAATGATTATATGAAAGACTATACATTCTATTATGCCATTATTAGAAATGTCCAGAAAAGGCAAAAATGTCAAGAAACAAAGTAAATTTTTTTTGGTAGTTACCTAGGGTTGGGGGAAAAGGTAAGAGTAGAGGTTGACAGCAAAGGGTATGGGTTTCTTTTTTTGAGGTAATTAAAATGTTCTGGAATTGGTGGTGATGGTGACCCAACTCTGTGAATACACTGAAAGTCACTGAACTGTATAATTTAAGTGGCAGAATTACATGACGGGTGAATTATTTCAAAATTGTTACCAAGACTTGGATATTTGAATAGATATCTTAGTTGTTCTGCTTTTAAGATTTTCTCTGAAAAAAAAAAAAGATTTTCCCTGTCTTTCTATAGTTTTATCATTATGATATGTCTAAGTATAGATGTCTTAGTTTATTCTACTTCAAATTTGTTCAGATGTTTAGACATGTAGATTAGTGTTTTCCATCAAATTTGGGTGTTTTGGATCATTATTTCTTCAGAGATACTTTCCCTCCCTTTCTCTCTGTACTTTCTGTCTGGCACTCCCATTATGTGCATGTTGGAATGCATGAAGGTATCTCAAAGAAATCTGAGGATCTGTTCATTTTCCTTCTTTTTTTTTCTCTTAAACCCACAGACTGTTAATCTCAGTTGATCTGTCATCACTTTCTGGCTCTTTCTTCTACCTGTTCATAGCTGCTGTTGAGCCCATCCATCTCATTTATTATATCTTTTAATTCCAGGCTTTTGATTTAACGATAATTACTATGTCTTTGTTGATATTCTGTATTTGATGAGACATAATTCTCATACCTTCCTTTAGTTGTTTAGACATTGTTTCCTTTAGTTTTGTGAACATTTTAAAAACATCTTATTTTAAAAGGTCTTTGTCTTATTAAGTCCAATGTCTTGGCTTCCTCAGGGACATTTACTTTGATGTTTTTTTCCTGTGCATGACTGTATTTTCTTAGTTCTTTGACCTGTAATTTTTTTGTTGAGAACTAGACACTTAATATAATGTGTCAGCTCTGGATGTCAGATTCCACTCTCTCCCAGATACAGTCGCCGCTGCTTGCTTTAGTGACTTCTCTAAATGAATTCCTTAAAGTCATGTGTTACCACTGAAGTTTCTGCTCAAATAGCTTAATGGTCAGCTAATAATTATACAGATACTTCCATGAATGCCTAGATCCAATGAACTTCTCAGTTGTTGTCAGAAGCTCTGTGTATACCTTCAACACTTAGCCAGGCAGTTGACAACTCAGCCTTAGCCTTTTCTTCCTGCTTGCACAGAGCCTCAAGGTCAGCCAGTGGGTTCTCAGGTCTCCCCCGGGTGTGTGTACAGCCCTGAGTATGCACACAGCCACAGACATGTGCATGTCTTTCCAGACTCCCAGAAATATGCCCGGGCTTTTCAAAGCCTCTATAGGTAGACCTCAGAGATCTTGTAGGTTCAGTTCCAGACTACCACAATAAAGTAAATATTGTAATAAAGTGAGTCACATGAATTTTTCAGTTTCCCACTTTACATAAAAGTTATGTTTATACTATACTGCAATGTGCAATAGCACTATGTCTAAAAAGCCAATGTACAGACCTTAATTTAAAAATTATCTCTTGCTAAAAAGTGCTACCCATCATCTGGGCCTTAGTAACATTCAAGATCACTGACATCACAGATCATCATAACAAATATAATAATAATGAAGAAAGTTTGGAATACTGTGAGAATTACCAAAATGTGACATAGAGACACAAAGTGAGCAAACCCAGGAGAAATGGTGCCAATAGGGTTGCTGTGAAATTTCAATTTTTAAAAGTCACAACATTTGAGAGACACAAAAAAGTATAGAGCAGTAAAATGAAGTATCCTGATATGGACAACTGAGGTTTGCCTATTGTTTGCCCTTATCATTATCTGCTACCTCCAAGCAGCCACCTAAAGTTAGACAGCTGCCTCTAAATATTTTCGACAAACATCTCCAGAAGAAGGCTTCTGGCCTCAAGTCAGGTCAAATAAAGGCAAACTTACAAGTGAGGTCATCCAGAAAAGCATGAAAAGTGAAAAAAGTAGAAGTGTTAGTTGCTTAATCATGTCAACTTTGCAGCGCCATGGACTGTAGCCCACCATGCTCCTCTGTCCATGGAACCTTCCAGGCAAGAATACTGGAGTGAGTTTCCGTTTCCTTCATCAGGGGCCTTCCTGATTCAGGGGTCAAGTCCGTGTCTCCTGCCCTGGCAGGCAGGTTCTTTACCGCTGAGTCGCCAGGGAAGCCCCGGCAGAGCGTGAGACAGGTCAAATAATTTACATCCTCTGGATTTGAGGCCTTGAAGGAATTCCAACCCAGTTTTGCCCTTTCTAGTGGCTGCCAGGCTGCTGATTTTCACCTTGGTTGTGGGATCCTGGTTTTTAAAGGTACCACGGAGTTAGGGGCAAGGGACTAAAGACAGACTTAAACACTATAATTTTAAACCCTTAAGTTAGAACAGTATGAAGCTCAGTATTCTTACTGAGATGTTGGTGTTTTTACTGGATAAAAAAAAAAATAGCACCCCAGATTACCACAAGCCTTGTTTAATTTTCAGAGTTTTGAAAATGTTGATTCTGGCCATTTTTATTTTTCACTAGACCACCAGAGAAGTCTCATATTTTGGCCAATTTTAAAACCAGTTTTCTCATTCATTTTATGAACAGAAGAGAGAATTTTCAGAGGTCTTTATTCTGTTATTTTCCCTGAGATCCTAAACTAAGTTTGAATTAAGATGTGCTGAAATTTCCCAGGTGCTTCCTGTGATTATACCTAAATATTTTTGTATATATGTATCATGCTTGTATTTCTTTATTGTTAACACACATTTGTTTTAGAAACATGAAGGAATAAACTTGGCTGTCTTTATTATATAATAGATCCTACAGGTTGAACCTGTGGATCATAGCAGAAGGGAGAGGTAGAGAAAGATGAGTCTGGAAAGATAAGTAGGAATCAGCTCATGAAGGGACCTATGTTCCATACTAAGGAGGCTTCACTTTATCCTGACCAAGGGAAGTTACTGGGGGGTTCTTCACAATGGGACTATCATACTACAAGTTGCATTCAAAAAAGATCCCTTGTTCCAAACACGATGACAGTTGGGCTGGGGTAGATTGAAAAGGCTGGAAAGGGGTGTATTAATTGGATATTGAGAATGAGAAACAGGGAGGAGCTGAGGATGAAATCCAGGTTTTTGGTTTGGATGTCTAGTGAATGGAGGTATCATTGGCTGTTTCATTGACTATACAAGAATAGACTTAGGAGCAAGCCAGTGAAGCGCACTCTGGACAAGTTGATATTGAGGTGCCAATGGGATATTCAAGTGTAGTTGTCCAGTCACTGAATGGTTAAGAGGGCCTGGTCTCAAAAGAAAGACAAACAGGGAAGGCCTCAAGTGAAAGTGGAAACCATCAGAAGAGTGTACAGTGGAAGAGGCCCAGGCCGAGGTCCAAATCCCTGGGGAACACCAGCTTTCAGGGTAGGATGACATGGTGTTTAAGAGCAAAGGCTTTGGAGCTACACAGCCTATTATTAGTATCCTGAACTTTAGTCATGTATGGATGTGAGAGCTGGACTATAAAGAAGGCTGAGTGCTGAATTATTGATGCTTTTGAACTGCAGTGTTGGAGGAGAATCTTGAGAGTCCCTTGGACTGCAAGGAGATCCAACAAGTCCATCCTAAAGAAAATCAGTCCTGAATATTCATTGGAAGGACTGATGCTGAAGCTGAAACTCCAATACTTTGGCCACCTGATGCGAAGAACTGACTCATTTGAAAAGACCCTGATGGTGGGAATGATTGAGGGTGGGAGGAGAAGGGGATGACAGAAGATGAGATGGTTGGATGGCATCATGGACTCAATGGACATGAGTTTGAGTAAGCTCCAGGAGTTGGTGTTGTACAGGGAAGCCTGGTGTGCTGCAGTCCATGGGGTTGTAGAGTTGGACACAACTGGGTGTCTGAACTGAACTAAACTGAACTCAGGCAAGTTAATTATCCCAGTTTCTACATCTATAAAAGAGCACAGGAATAGTACAGTTAGTACAGTGCCGGCTATTTTTAGTCTCACTAAGATATACGTGTATAAAGAGCTGCCCAAGAGGTAAAGAAGGGACTAGAAGAAAGAGCAGCTCTTAAAGGAGGATTTTCCTGGTGCCTCAGTGGCAACTAGAGAGCAGCCTTTGCTCACTGCAACTAGAGAAAAGCCTGCACAGCAACCAAGACCCAGCACTGCCAAAATAGATAAATAAAGTAAAATAAAATAATACAAGGAGGAAAGTCCACTTCCCTGGTGGTCCAGTGGGTGAGACTCCTCTTCCAGAGCTTCTCTGGTTGTCTAGTGATTAAGAATCTGCCCACCAATGCACTGGACACAGTTCTGTCCCTGGTCCAGGGAAGATCCCACATACCTCAGAGCAACTAAGCCTTGTGCTCCACAACTACTGAGCCCAAGAGAAGCCACTCCAGTGAGAAGCCCCTGCAATAGCAGAACAGTAGCACCCTTCTCTCTGCAAGTAGAGAAAGCCCCACTGCCACAGCAAGGAAGACCCAGCACAGCCAAATAAGCAAACAAACAAATCTTAACAGAAAGAATCCTCTTCCAACACAGGGGGTATGGGTTTGATCCCTGGTCATGGGAACTAAGATCCCAAATGCCACAGTGCAACTATACCCACTGCGGGCAATTACTGAGCTAGAATAGTTCAGAGACAACTACAGGCGCCCAAACTAAAGAGCCCTCTTGCTCTGGAGCCCCACCACCACTAGAAAAGTCTGTGCTTTGCAAGGAAGAACCCCGTGTGCTGCAACTAAGACCCCATGCAGGAAAATAAATAAACAAAAATTTTAAACAGAATGAAGAAAGAAATCCATGTCAAGGATTGTATGTCCATCTTTCAGCAGTTAGTGGCTTCACCAACAATTTCTGTGGAATGGGATGAGCGAGACTGTAAGGTGCTGAAGTGTGAATAGCGGTCAACACTGATACTTGCTTCTCTCCCCTCACCACGCCCGTCCCTTGCACTGGAGATTTCCTCTAAGGACAGTGAGGAATCATGTTCCTCATATTACGGATCAAATCCCCCCTTTTCCAATCAATTTCACCCACCAGTGGGATAATATGTTGCCCCAAGTTACCTTTAACTCTTCTACATTTGTTCCTTGCACGTCGTAGGAGATTAAAGTAACCGCTGATCCAAGGGCTTCTACAGACTCCCTAATTCGTGTTCTTCAGGCAGCACCACGTCCAGAAAGACTCCAAGACCGCTTACAGGACTGTCATTCCCATCATGGTCACTAGGTGGGGTCCGCCCTCTCGCCTGGGCCCTCAGGTCATGACCCCGGAAGCACATCCTTCCTACAGTCTAGAACGGAGACCATGGCGGCGGCGGCGGCGGCGACCCGAGCGGTGCTGTTTTCTGCGGCGCGGCGGCGGCTCTGCGGTTTCACCGAGAGGCTCCAGATCCGAGGCGTTGCTGGGCCGGTGAGCTTCCGTCTACTTGTCTGGGTGCCACCTGGAATCAGGCTAGACCGGGCCTCACCCGCAGGACCCCGTGCGGCGACCCTGAGTTAACGGGCGTCTGCCCCACACACTTCCAACTGCGGATCGGGCCTTAGCCGGGACCCGTGGGGCATCCGGCTGCCGGGGACGCTTATTCCCGTCGGCGCTGGGCTGGCTTTGGTCACCCGCAACGCGTGACCTGCCAGGGACGTGGGATGACCGTGGTTTACTAACCCCCTCCCCCAGTTACTCAGAAGTTATTGTAAAAAGTGCGTGTTGATTACTAAAAGCAGTGGTTACAACTGAGGGGCGGGGGGGGGGGTGCTTGTTAAAAACCGAGGACCCACCCGCATCCGCTCCGAGTTCTCTTTTTGCCTAAAACTGGCTCTCGTCCAGCTCTGCTTCCTGTGAACCCTGGGGCAGCTAAAGGAAAAGTTTGTCTGTATATGTATTTTTCTCGTAAGAGACTAGCTTTCTCTAGAGTTCGTGGGACTTTTAACATATGTATAAAGAAGAAAACATATGGGGACCTGCGAATAGTCCATAGTCAATAAATCAGTCAGCCAGAGTGTATCTTGAGTAATTACCCTTCTTTCTACCCTTTCTTTTTCTGTCCTTTTCAAAACTTTGCTTTTCTTGAACAGTAGAAGCTAAGCATTTCTATGCTGTGCGTGTATTTTTATATTTTGCTCTCCCTTTCTTGACTTTTTTCTCCCCTTCTTGTTCCCTTTATGAATACTAAACATTTCTAGAGGTACTGAAATAAAAATAGTTTCTTTTAGGATAATGACAAAAACTGTTCATATTTCTTCAGAAAAGGGGATGTTTGTAGACATGTTGCTGGCTTTAGGAAAGTGGTTGGTTGAGGAATGGTCCTAGGGTAGGCAAAGGCATGGATCTAGTGAAGTAAAAGTTGAGGAAAGAGTACTTTAGAGTCTCTTTGAGATAAATTTGGTTTTCTGATCAATAATTTGTATTAAGAATAGTGATATGTTTTGCTGCTTCCTTTCTCCCCAACCAGTCATTATATCTTGGAGGAAACAGATTGAGAAGTACACAGGCTGCCACACAAGTTGTTCTGAACGTTCCTGAAACGCGAGTAACCTGTTTGGAGAATGGACTCAGAGTGGCCTCTGAAGACTCTGGGCTGGCAACATGCACAGTAAGTGATTTAGTTTGACCCCTCATTAGGGGAGAGCAGACTGTACGTGTAAAGCTTTTCAGTAGGTTGGCAGGTAGTTGAAAGTAGCAGCGGTTATTTTGCCTCGACAAGTGATTGTTACTTGTGAAGCGTTTCTTCTGATACCTCCATGCTGGGTGCATGTGTGCTTAGTTTAAGTGACTGCATCTTGTAGCAGGTTGTATTGTGCAGTGTTGATAATAATGAGAGCAGTATATTTGCTGGACTACCGTGTGCTCAATGTTTTTACATACCTTGTCTTATTTGATCTTTAAAATACTTCTTTGTAGCAGGGATCATTGCATCCATTTCATAGCTGAAAAACAAGATTCGAGAAGTTAAATGGTTTTGTCCAAGGTCACAACAACTAATACATGACAGAACCAGGATCTTAACCTAGATTTTCTGAGTCTCTTCTGATGTTCTTTATCTTATACTTGATTATTGACTGTAGTAACACACTGGGCTAACAATCTGCATCCTCAGTAAAGCTGGCAAGTAAGTATTTGTGGCACCCAGTAGACTGAAGACTAAAATTTTTAAATCTCATAATTCATAGGATTATATTGTCAATCCAGTCAAGAAAACTTTAATGTTAAGACTGGAAAGCATTGGTCAGAAAAAGGAAGAACACTGCCCCCACCCCTACCTTGCTGCTGCTAAGTCGCTTCAGTCGTGTCTGACTCTGTGCAACCCCATAGACGGCAGCCCACCAGGCTCCACCATCCCTGGGATTCTCCAGGCAAGAACACTGGAGTGGGTTGCCATTTCCTTCTCCAATGCATGAAAGTGAAAAGTGAAAGGTTACTGAGTCGTGTCCAACTCTCAGCGACCCCTTGGACTGCAGCCTACCAGGCTCCTCTATCCATAGGATTTTCCAGGCAAGAGTACTGGAGTGGGGTGTCATTGCCTTCTCCGCACCCCTACCTTATCCCCTCAAAAAAAAAATAAAGAAGATGATGTCTTATCTAATTCTTACCTGACTGTATTAAGGTTGGGCTCTGGATTGATGCTGGAAGTCGATATGAAAATGAGAAGAATAATGGAACGGCTCACTTTCTGGAGCATATGGCTTTCAAGGCAAGTTATAAAGATTATTTTTTAAATGCATTTTAAGAGACAGTAAACACAGAGTCTTATTGTAAGGTAAAGAGAACTACTTCAAAAGTGAAAGTGAAGTCGCTCAGTCGTGTCCGACTCTTTGCGACCCCGTGGACTGTAGCCCACCAGGCTCCTTCGTCCATGGGATTCTCCAGGCAAGAATACTGGAGTGGGTTGCCATTTCCTTCTCCAGGGGATCTCCCCGACCCAGGGATCGCACCCAGGTCTCCCGCATTGCAGGCAGATGCTTTAACTTCTGAGCCACCAGGGAAGCCTATGCACGTCTTATTTTTATTATTTTTTAGAATCTTTTTTCAGGATAATTACCTGAAATAATGACTGATAATTGCTCTGTAGAAGTGAAACAAAGATTTTCTCTTGGGATGTAACTGTCATCTGAAAGAATGTCACTATTTCTGAAGCCTGATGTAGTTTAGAAACCAGATTTGGTCCTTACATCAAACTGTACATAGGCTTCTGTCCTCATATTCATTGTCTGAACTGTGTAGAACAAATGAGGGATAAAGGGAGAGATTATACATATATATATATTTCTTTTCCCCCTTTCTCTCTTTTATTTCAGGGCACCAAAAAGAGATCCCAGTTAGATCTGGAACTTGAAATTGAAAATATGGGTGCTCATCTCAATGCCTATACCTCCAGAGAGCAGACTGTATATTATGCCAAAGCGTTCTCTAAAGATTTGCCAAGAGGTATTATTATTTATACTGCAGATATGTAATTTTCACAGGCATTCAGAAATAATTTAGTACTGTTTGCATTATGTTTCTTGAGAAAGAGTAAACCCCAGAAATGTGAAAATAAGTGAATCAAACTCTGGGTGAGGGGGCACCTATTTTTCCTACCAATACGACAAATGATATTAAATATTTATAGGCTGTAAGACTTGTACAAACCAGGTCTTAACACTTGATTCAAATATTAATTCCTCCAGAGTCATACCTGGCTAGTAAATGATTTTTAATTGTTTTATTATATATTCACTTTTACTGTCTACTTTTTATTTTTGTTTTTTCTCTGTTCTGTTATCTAAATTTTTCATTTCTGTTACAAGCCAGAACATATTTTATATCTTCTGACTGTTGGGCTTTGTTTTTGAACAGAACGTGCTTGCTTCTTTATTGCATTTGCACATTCTGGTTCTTCCTCCTGGAGTACACTTCTTTCTTAGCTTCCTTTCCATTAATTTCAATTTCAAATTTGAATATCCAAAATTCAATTTATTTAAACTAAACCCCCCCAAAATAAACCTAAAACAGCTCACTCATTTTTCCCTCCCCCATCTCTGGTGATGACCAATGTGAATAAAACTGTATCATTAGAATACTTAAACAATAGTTTGCCCCACCTAACTTCCAGGTTGTCTCAGTTTGTAGCTGCTTCTGGAATAAACAAGTGATGGTATTATACATGTATGTGTGTGTGTGTGTGTGTGTGTGTGTGTGTGTGTATGTATATGTAAATTCTTTGATACTTGTATATATCCTATTTCTGACTGCATTTGACTTAGAATATCTTTAAGGTCCAATTTAATTTCAGGTATGTTATTGAGGATCTATGCTTTTAAATTTCAGTATTAAATATACATTAGAAAGAAGATTCTGATTAAAACATAAATATTGGGAAATATGAATCCCCACTTTTAGGTACCAGTCTAGACTACTACTTCCAAATAGAGGAGGCCCTTCATACAGGAGCTCTCATTTTCCCATCTGTCTTTGGGCTCTTCCTTACCCATCTGGGGCTTTACTTGTCTGGACAGATGGGATTTTATTGTTTTTAAATTTTATTGGAGCATTTTTTATTTGATTCACAACATGGTGTTAGATGGACAGATAGCTTTAATTTGGTTTTACAAATTATTTTTTCCTCTTGGTCATAATCTCAGTCCCAGCTTATTCTTGCAGTCTGTTTTGTCATTTTGGGCAATATAGAGGTAATTGATTACAGGAAGTCCTTGGTACTGGAACATTATTGCTTCTGAAACAAGTCCACTTTAAGTGAATTTAAAGAACAGAAGTTTACAGTAGAGTAACAAAATGAAAGTTGATAAATTTGTTTTCTATTTACAAAGATTTAGATTGTGATTACAACTGTATACTAATTCTTCATGGATAGTTGAGGTTTCTCTTTTTTGGAGAAGCATGTACTTTCTCTGATAAAATTGCTTAATAGCATGATATATCCTTTAGTTTACTTGTGACTTTTTACAAATTAGGGTCGTTTTTGTATAAATATTTGAAGGTTTCATCAATTTTCCCCAAGGGTCACTTAATTATCCTTTGATAGTCACATGTATGTCTTTTGGGGTAATTATCCTTTTCTTCAACTGTTACCTGTTCCAGCTCTGTTGAATCATCATTTATCAGAGACTTTGATAAACAGAATCTAACCAACATTGACCATTAATTGGAATTAAGTGGGGAAAGATGTTTGAGATGACACTAATTCTAGCAAATTTAGGAATTTTCTCCAAGCTCATCTGTACCACAGGGGATTATATTTTTCGTTTTAATTTATTCCTTTTAGGTATATCAAATGTACAGAAACATTTATTTCTTCCAGTTTAATCATTTATTCACTGTTGAGTGCTGGTCACTATCGTGGTTTCTGATGCTAATTTAATAGATATTAATAGTGAAAATGAAGACTGTTAGTGTTTCTTCTTGTGTTTTATTTTCAATTAGCTGTAGAAATTCTTGCTGATATAATACAAAACAGCACATTGGGAGAAGCAGAGATTGAACGTGAACGTGGAGTAATCCTTAGAGAGATGCAGGAAGTTGAAACCAATTTACAAGAAGTTGTTTTTGATTATCTTCATGCCACAGCTTATCAAAATACTGCACTTGGACGGACAATTTTGGGACCAACTGAAAATATCAAGTAGGTATAATTCTCAGATTTTTTCTTTTTTTTGAGAAAAAATTTGAATTGTGAAAATTAACATTCACAAACATTCAAAAAGTATGTTTCAGAAAGTAATTTTTTTACCCCCAATAATCTGAATGAAATGGTATCATTACAGTACTTGAACGACCCTTTAGCCCTACTTGACTTCCAGGTATCTGGGTTTATACCTATTTCTGGAGTAAACAAGTGATATTTTATAAATATATAAATATATCACTATATTTACATTATATATATATATTTTGAAATTCTTTGATATTTGTTGCATATATCCTATTTCTGACTGCATTTAACTTAGAATGATCCAATTTAATTGGATATTAATGTTATATTATATGAAGTATAAAGGTATATTATGTGAGGATCTGTGCTTTTAAATTTCCCTTTAGTACTGCTTTTCTTTCTCCATTTACAGATCTATAAATCGTAAGGACTTAGTGGATTATATAACCACACATTATAAGGGGCCAAGAATAGTACTTGCTGCTGCTGGAGGTAAGTTTAAATTTCTATGACTGTTTTAAACAGAGTGATATGCTTATCAGTTTGATCCTGTTGGGAGATATCTTTAGTTTTCATTTACAGAGCAAATTGTTTAGTATGCTGGGTAAGGGCAATGTGGAACACTGAAACCGGACTTCCCCCGTCTTCTCTTATTAGAGTTTTTTAATAGGAAAACTTAGTGACCCTCTAGTACATAAGTGTACAGACATAATGGAATTTACTTGCAAGGAAAGGGCACATGGGTGAGCTGGAAGATAATGACAGTGGAAGATAGTGTTCAACAGTTTGGGAATCTCTTTGAGATTTTAAATGATTTCTTGAGAACCAGCTTCATCCTTGGTCAGGCATGGCCTGAGGATGAGTATGTTGTTTATTCATTCTTTGTTCATTCAGTAGATCTGCTAATTACTGAGAAGGGGAAGCATATAAGGGATTTTGAGACTATTTAATGGGAATTTGAACATGAAAGTGGCATGAGGACAAGGCCTCCTTGGAGGAATGTGTTCGAAGCCAGTGAAAGAAAGTAAGTTCAGGTTAGATTTTACTAGATTTCCTGGTAGTCTGAATTTAGGCAAATAGTACATTTTATTGGTTTCCAGTTTTATTTTCTCTTTTTAAGACAAAATGAAGATTTACATGGAATGTTCTTTTGTGTAAATTTTCCTTTAGAAATGACAATAATTTAAAATTCTAGTTAGCCCGGATAGACTTCAAGCTTATTACTTGGGAATAATGAAGAAGATGAAAATGAGGTTAACTGTCAGAAACATGTTACCTTTGTGTGGCTCTATGTGCTCTAAAGTTCTCTTGAGTTAGTGACACTGTTTCTAAAATGGCTGGTGCTGACTGGAGTTCCACAATGAAACTGCCTTGGAAAGGGGACACTGTTGGTTGGATGGGGCCTCGATAACTAAGTTGTCTAGGAGATTCTGCCATTGTTGGTGGCATATGGATTCAGTGGGTTTTGTCACACAGTTCATTGGTTCATTTTGACATTGTCAGAGTTGGGATGTCTTACAATTAATTAATGGCCTATTCTAGATTAATTACCATATTGTCTTATGGGTACATAAGCAATGATGTTTCTTATAAGCAGTGGCATTATAAATTCAGTGAAATAGGCCAGACCCAGCTTCATTTAAAAAAAAAGAAAAGAAATTATTGGCCCCCCTGCCTTTTGGATAGAGGTAAGTAGAGGTAGTACTGGGTCAGGAGCTTAGTCTGGAAAATCCAACCAGGAGGGCTACAGATAAAGGTAGTAAGACAGTGGAGGTGGTTGCCAGGTGCTGAGAATTGTGTCCATGCTCACAGGTCTACACTCTCTGCTTGTCATCTTTTTACCACCAAGGTCTTATTGTTTAGTCACCGTCTGGACTGATATCCAAGGTGGCTCTTCTATGTAGTGATTGTGAAAAGAACGTGTATATAATCATTCACTGTCTTGTTTTATACCAGAGATTGTTTGGAAAATATGGGTGTAAGTTGTGCTTTTATGATCTAATGGAATGTTTCATTAAAAAAAAAATCTCATAGCAATATTTTTTAAGGCACTTACTCATGCCTGAATTAGTCTTGTAAGTTTAAGAATCTTTCACTGAAGCTCTTTAGGCTCAAGTTTGGAAAATAGGGCTATAGAATTCAAGTACTTACATTTTGGATAGCAAATAGTGAGTATTTGATTGGCTATGAATTTATTCAGGAATCTGTATGAGGTTATTTAAGTCCTGAATTTTGATAGCAGAGTAGAGAATAAAACATGTCTTATGTCCAGCTTTCTTTAAATGATACAGAGCTCATATTCTTTTCTACTCTAAAAATTTTATTGAAAAGTAACCCATTTTTGCTAGTTTGAACTAGGACTTTTGGGGGCTCTAGTGACTTAGTTGGTAAAGAATTCACTTGTAATGCAGGAGACTGCCTACAGTGCAGGAGACCTGGGTTGGATTCCTGAGTCGGGAAGATCCCCTGGAGAAGGAAATGGCAACCCACTCCATTATTCTTGTGTGGGAAATCCTATGGGCAGAGGAGCCTGGTGGGCTACTGTCCATGGGGTCACAAGAGCTGGACATGACTTAGCAACTTCACCACCACCACCACCATTCTAGGACTTTTAATTACTTAATATAACATGATTTTGTATGGAAAGTAATACCTCCAAGCTGTCTTATCCTTATTTTTGAATTGGTGGATGAAAACTGATTGTTCTTCAGAAGGAGAAATCTGTGCAACTGCAAGTCTTATCACCAGGGATAAAACGTGCTTTGTGAGCTTACTCTTGAAAAGGCTTTTACTGACTGCAAGAAGTCCTTGTGTAACCTGTATCATTTATACCACATTAAGCTCATTGTAAACAGAAGTACTGGCAGTTAATTATGTGCTTTACATTTTATTGCTGCTGGATATATGAAATATTTTCCTTCAATATAGGAGTTTCCCATGATGAGCTGCTTGAGTTAGCAAAATTTCATTTTGGTGAATCTTTATCCACACACAAAGGAGAAATACCAGCTCTGCCTCCGTGCAAATTCACAGGAAGTGAGGTAGGCCAAGCCTCCTTAGCTTTTAACACTTTTGGTTTCTTGTGTTGTATTTATGACCGTTTGTACAAAATGTGCCTGTTGCTAACAGTAAAATGGAGGAAACCAAAGGAGTCCAAATGCACATGGACTCAGTTGCTTGTATTTCTTCCTGTTGCATATATTTAACCACCTATTTTTCTTTTTTAAGGAAAGTATTGTTTGGTCTTTTTGTGCTTTTTGACATTATGCCTATTTTCCTATTGGCAGGGCATAAAATTAATCTTTTATTTTAAAAACATCCCACATTTTGACACTGTTAGATTTATTCCTGACTGAGTCTACCCACAGTACATTTCTGTGCGTAGCTGTTAAAGCCAGAACTTCTAGAGAAATCTGCTCTCTATCAGCTATTTCTTTAAGCCTCATTAGAAGGTTTGTTTGCCACATTAGGGATGATGCTCATATGTCAGTATCTGGAAAGAAGCCTGATGTTGGCAGTTACACGAGACTTAGCATTGGCAGTACAAAAATAAGCCTGTAAAATAAGCCTAAATTTAGACAGAAAAATTCAGACTGATTATTTCTGCCAGTTAAATAATGCAAAGCTTTTTGACCACATAATTATTTGGTGGCTGTGTCTGTAGTATTTCAACTGGAGATCTTTTGGTGAAATCCTTCTGAACTATGGAGTATAATGAGGCCTGACTGTTCAAAAAACAAGAGTGTCATGGTGAGCATTTTAAGTTTGCAATTAATAGAACTGTGAATTGCTTTCTTGTCAAGCATGTTACAGAGTGGTAATCTTAACTAGAGCTTTGCATCCTTTATCCCAACTAGATTCGAGTGAGGGATGACAAGATGCCTTTGGCACATCTTGCGGTAGCTGTTGAAGCTGTTGGTTGGGCACATCCAGATACAATCTGTCTCATGGTTGCAAACACACTGATTGGCAACTGGGATCGCTCTTTCGGAGGAGGAATGGTATGTGATTTTAAAAGTAAATTTCCGTAATAAATGAGAAGATAAAACTGTGCTATGAATTTTGACTTACGTATGAACTGATCCTGGATTGCTCCCAGGCAAGAAAAAAGACAATATTTTTTCTTTTGCTGTATTTTTCGAGGATTCATTCATAGTATTATATCAACATGAATATCCTAATTTTATAACCGTTTAGTTAAGTCACTCAGTTGTGTCTGACTCTTTGCGACCCCGTAAATCACAGCACGCCAGGCCTCCCTGTCCACCACCAACTCTGGGAGTTCACTCAAACTCACGTCCATCGAGTCGGTGATGCCATCCAGCCATCTCGTTCTCTGTCGTCCCCTTTTCCTCCTGCCCCCAATCCCTCCCACCGTCAGTCTTTTCCAATGAGACAACTCTTCGCATGAGGTGGCCAAAGTACTGGAGTTTCAGCTTTAGCATCATTCCTTCCAAAGAACACCCAGGACTGATCTCTAGAATGGACTGGTTGGATCTCCTTGCAGTCCAAGGGACTCTCAAGAGTCTTCTCCAACACCACAGTTCAAAAGCATCAATTCTTCAGTGCTCAGCTTTCTTGACAGTCCAACTCTCACATCCATACATGACTACTGGAAAAACCATTAGCCTTGACTAGCTGGACCTTTGTTGGCAAAGTAATGTCTCTGCTTTTCAATATACTATCTAGGTTGGTTATAACTTTGCTTCCAAGGAGTAAGTGTCTTTTAATTTCATGGCTGCAGTCACCATCTACAGTGATTTTGGAGCCCCCCAAAATAAAGTCTGACACTGTTTCCACTGTTTCCCCATCTATTTGCCATGAAGTGATGGGACCAGATGCCATGATCTTCATTTTCTGAATGTTGAGCTTTAAGCCAACTTTTTCACTCTTCCACTTTCATCAAGAGGCTTTTTAGTTCCTCTTCACTTTCTGCCATAAGGGTGGTGTCATCTGCATATCTGAGGTTATTGATATTTCTCCTGGCAATCTTGATTCAAGCTTGTGCTTCTTCCAGCCCAGCGTTTCTCATGATGTACTCTGCATATAAGTTAAATAAGCAGGGTGACCATATACAGCCTTGATGTACTCCTTTTCCTATTTGGAACCAGTCTGTTGTTCCATATCCAGTTCTGTTGCTTCCTGACCTGCATATAGGTTTTTCAAGAGGGAGGTCAGGTGCTCTGGTATTCCCATCTCTTTCAGAATTTTCCAGTTTATTGTGATCCACACAGTCAAAGGCTTTGGCATAGTCAATTTAAAGCAGAAATAGATGTTTTTCTGGAACTCTCTTGCTTTTTCCATGATCCAGCAGATGTTGGCAATTTGATCTCTGGTTCCTCTGCCTTTTCTAAAACCAGCTTGAACATCTGGAAGTTCACGGTTCACGTATTACTGAAGCCTGGCTTGGAGAATTTTGAGCATTACTTTACTAGCATGTGCGATGAGTGCAATTGTGTGGTAGTTTGAGCATTCTTTGGCATTGCCTTTGGGATTGGAATGAAAACTGACCATTTCCAGTCCTGTGGCCACTGCTGAGTTTTCCAAATTTATAATTGTAGTGAGGTTAAATTCATTGTTTTTCAGAAGGGCATATTAACAAGTATTTGGGGATAAAAGGGATATTTGAAGTATATTCTCAAACAGTTGAAAAACATATTAAAGAGAATGGTAAAGGAAAAAAAGTAACAGTTGTTAAGGAATTTGGATAAAGGTAATTCTTCGTACTATTTTTGTTCCTATTCTGTCTTAAATTACTTCAAAATTATTGTTGTTCATTTGCTAAGTTGTGTCTGACTCTTTGCAACCCTGTGGACTGTAGCACACCAGGTTCCTCTGTTCTCCAATATCTCCTGGAGTTTGTTTAGACTCATGTCCATTGAGTTGGTGATTTCATCCAATTATCTCATCCTCTGCTGCCTCCTTCTCTTCTTGCCCTCCATCTTTCCTACCATCAGGATCTTTTCCAGTGAGGTGAGCCTTCACATCAAAGTATGGTGGCCAAAGTATTGGAGCTTCACTTCAGCATCAGTCCTTCCAGTGAATATTCACGGTTGATTTCCTTTACCATTGACTAGTTTGATCTCCTGGCAGTCTAAGGGATTCTCAGGAGTCTTCTCCAGCACCACAATTTGAAAGCATCAATTCTGTGCTCAGAACTCTTGTATCAGTATTTGACTACTGGAAGAACCATAGTTTTGACTACATGGACGTTTCTCAGCAAAGTGATTTCTCTGCTTTTGAATACACTGTCTAGGTTTGTCATAGTTTTTTGTCCAAGGAGCAAGCATCTTAATTTCATGGCTGCAATCACCATCCACAGGTTTTACAGCCCAAGAAAATAAATCTGTCACTGCTTCCACTTTTCCCCCTTCTGTTTGCCATGAAGTGATAGAACTGGATGTCATGATCTTAGTTCTTTGAATGTTGAGTCTTATGCCAGCTTTCTCACTCTACTGTTTCACCCTGAACAAGAGGGTCTTTAGTTCATCTTCATTTTCTTCCATTAGAGTGGTATCCTCTGCATATCTGAGGTTATTGATATTTCTCCCAGCAGTCTTTGATTCCAGCCTGTGATTCATCCAGCCCGGCATTTTGCATGATGTACTCTGCATAGGAGTTAAATAAGCAGGGTGACAATAATACAGCTCTGTCATACTGCTTTCCTAATTTGGGACCAGTCTGTTGTTCCAAGTCTGGTTCTAACTGTTGCCTCTTGACCTGCATACAGGTTTCTCAAGAGACAGGTAAGGTAGTCTGGTATTCCTCTCTCTTTAAGAATATTCCACAGTCTGTTGTGATCCACACAATAAAAGGCTTAGTGTAATCAGTGAAGCAGATGTTTTTCTGGAATTTCCTTGATTTCTCTATGATCCAGTGAACGTTGGCCATTGGATCGCTGGTTCCTCTACCTTTAGTCTGAACAGTTTGTACACCTGGAAGTTCTTGATTAACATACTGCTGACACCTAGCTTGATGGATTTGGATTTTGAGCATAAACTTACTTGCATATGGAGTGAGTGCAATCGTATGACAGTTTGAACATTCTTTGGGATTTCCTTTGGAATGAAAACTTACCTTGTCCAGTCCTGTGGCCACTGCTGAGTTTTCCAAATTTCCTGACATATTGAGTGCAGCACCTCAACAGCATCACTTTAGGATTTTAAATAGCTAAGAAAGTGTATATATCTGTACTCAAAGACTTTGACAAAATATATTTCATACAAATATCTTAGGTTCACATTCTATATTTCAGATCTTTAAGCAAACTGCCAAAAGCTCTACAAAGTATGTTGGTTAATAGCAGTGCATTATTTCACTTTTAAAATTAACCTTTTTTAACTTTTTTGTTGGCAAAGCAAATTGACATAATTGTTTTTTGGTTATGGTTATAAATGATTATTCAACAAAGCCAGAACACATATATAATTAATAACCATATCCCAGTGCTAGAAGTGGAATGCTGGGTTGGATTAGCCAAGGGATCCTGAGAATGTGCCCAAACTACAGTATGTGAAATCATCCCATTTTTAATTTTAGGGATAGCTCTGTCCTGACAGGATTTGTCACATCTCTTTTTTGGTTTTAATTTTTGTATTGTAGTTGATTTATAATGTAGTTGTGTTAGTTTTGGGTATATAGCTAAGTGATATATTTATATAAATCCATTCACAGAGTATTACTTAGAGTTCCCTGTGGCATGCATAGGTCCTTGTTGATTATTTTATATATAGTGGTGTGTGTATGTTAATCCCAAACTCAAAGTCTGTGAGTCTGTTTCTCTTTTGTAAATAGGTTCACTTGTATCTTTTTTTAAGATTCTACATATAAGTGATATATTTGCTTTTCTCTCAGTATGATAATCTCTCAGTATGATAATGTATTATTTTAGAAGTGGGTGTGCAGCTTCTAAGGATTAACTCTTAACATTATGACTTTCTCTGGAGATGATGCATTGGGCTGGTGAGATAACTATAATTCTTAGTTTCATTAAGTTTTAGCTTTTTATTGAGATATTGCTGAATAAAACTGAGAAACGCAGCCTTTTTGGGCAGTCACTATTTCTACAGCTCATTTTTCTTTCTCGTAGTCCGCACATGTATACCTACAGTTCTCCTGGACAGTTTCTTTTCCTTACAGAATTTATCTAGCAAGCTGGCCCAGCTTACCTGTCATGGCAACCTCTGCCATAGCTTCCAGTCTTTCAACACTTCCTACACAGATACAGGATTGTGGGGAATCTACATGGTTTGTGAACCAGCCACTGTTGCAGATATGCTACATGTTGTTCAAAAAGAATGGTGAGAAAATAATTTAAATCTTGCTTAAGAATTACCAATTTAGACTACTTTGTTCTTTTACACTGTTGATGGTGATTAATTTTTTATGGTGATATGATAGCATTTTATTAAGAGAACAAGACTAAGTACTGTTCAATAGTAGCAACTGTTGCAATGTTTTAAAGATCACATTTCTTCTGGGTTTCATGTGAAGCTGATTTATATTATAGAAAGTTCTTAATCATTAAGTAGCAGATTATTTCAGAAAGATCTTAAAAAGTTAAAAATGTGTAGACGCCAACTAGAATTTTAGAAAATATTTCTAAACCTATCTGGCTTGGAAAGGCTGTGTTATAAAAATGAGTCTGAGGTTGTAAAAGTCTTCAAAAGTTATAAAAGTCATTCATTGTTATAAAAATGAATCTGCTAAAAGAAATGTAGTGTTTTAGTCAAAACTAGTACCTTGAGACAGGCAGAAGGTCCCATGGCTTCTTGGAAAACTGTTAATTTAGCTCTGGTCTCTTTCCTGTACCATTCTTAAATGGTTTACACTCTAGCTAGATGTGAAGTGAAGTGAAGTAGCTCAGCCGTGTCCGACTCTTTGTGATCCCATGACCTGTAGCCTTCCAGGCTCCTCTGTCCATGAGATTTTCCAGGCAAGAGTACTGGAGTGGATTGCCATTTCCTTCTCAAGGGGATCTTCCTGACCCAGGGATTAAACCCAGGTCTCCCACATTGCAGGCACACGCTTTACTGTCTGAGGCAGACTTAAAGAGATTAGTAATCATTATTAGGTTTAAGTTAGACTCAGCTAGATTATTTTGAGAAACCAGTGACCCATTGATCTGTCTATCCCCTAGCAAGTCAGATCCTAACACATGGGGATTCACAAATTTTCAAAAAGACTGTAGAAGTTCTCAAAATGCAGTCAGCCTATTTTTATTTTGTAGTGAATCTCTGCTAACCATATCACTTTTGAGAAATTAACCCTACCAGGAAAATAATCAGTAATATTTTAACTTTTGTGTAACTGTTGGGATAGATAGTAATTTCAATTTTTACTAAATTGAATTCATAATCACTTGTACATTGTGGTGTAACAGAGAATATAGCATCCTTTCTTTCTTTAGGTCATTAACTCATAAAACACATAACATTTTCAAATTACTTGACCTTTGATTTTTCCAAATGGTTTTTAGGATGCGACTGTGTACAAGTGTCACTGAAAGTGAAGTTGCACGAGCCAAAAATCTTCTGAAAACAAACATGTTGCTGCAACTTGATGGTAAAAGAATAAAGACTTAGGTCTTATTTTCACATGGTTGATCTAGATTCCAGTCCTTAGTTTTCCTTTTTCTTTAAAACAGGTTCCACTCCCATCTGTGAAGATATAGGTAGGCAAATGTTATGCTATAATCGAAGAATTCCCATCCCTGAGCTTGAAGCAAGAATTGATGTAAGTAGTCCTTAGATACTGTTGGATCTTGTATAAAACAGTCTTTGTTATTAATACAACAAAGACTCAAGATAGGTATCATAAAATTTGCTTTAGCTCTGAAACATTCCAGGTATACAATGTCTTTACTACTACAAAAAACTCAGAATGCATGTATCTTCAATTTTTCAGGCTGTAAATGCTGAGATAATTCGAGAAGTGTGTACCAAATATATTTATGATAAGAGTCCAGCTGTTGCTGCTGTTGGTAAGCCTGACTCCTAGTCTCCCATGCAGAAAGTTGGCTAAGGACTTTCCTTCTATTTAGTTATAACTGTCTTTTCTTTTAAATCCTTAGGTCCTATTGAGCAACTACCAGATTTTAACCAGATTTGCAGTAACATGCGCTGGCTTCATGATTAAAAATGCTCCCAATAAACATTTGGAACATTATAAAACTGAGACCCTCAAGTTGTAAAGAAAAAAAACAACACATATACTGGTAAATAAGAATAAAATACCATATGTCAGATTTTGAAAGGATAAGACCACTACAGTGAATGGTAGATCTCTGAACTCTGAGGAATTATGCTGGGACACACTTTAAGTATAATTTTAAGAATGAAAATTTGTATAGTATTTTCAGTTTTATTATAAAAATGCACACACAACAAAGATTGTCATAAGTCATTTCTTGCCTCTACTTGCATTCAGCACTTGCTCTTGAGCAGCTTTCTTTGCTTTTACCATTTCAACCAGTTCCTAGGAAGAAGACAAACATTTTAGACAAAAAGTTTTCAGGATTTGCAGACATTTCTAGTGTTTCATATATGTAAAACATTCAAATTGGATAAATCTGTACTGAAAAGGTTGATTTTTTTAACTAACTGTCAGAGCTAGGAAATGTCTAATACTGACCCCACAACTATGGTGGTACTGAAGTAAGTACAAAAACATAATTTAAATGATAATGGAATCTATAAACTAAAGATCTACAACCTTGTATCGTTTCATGCAGTCCTTCTTTGTCCTGCCAGGCACTGCTTCTGCTATTTTTTCCCATCTTTCAGGTGTATTTACTGGGTATGTTTTCAAAGCTTGTTCCAAAAGCTTCTGTTCTTCTGTTGTCCAAGGGGTGAAATCTGTGCATGGACCTGTTTAAGAAACAAATTTTATTTGAAATAGTTATGCTAATTTATAGAAAACTGTTTTGGAACACCTTCTCAGATGAGTCATTTGGTAAGTGCCCATCTGAATCTGGTGTGTAATCTTGAAGCTACTTTGAGATTAGACACACATATACCAGTATTGAGTTGACCACAAAGTTTTCCATCTTATGGAAAAACCCAAACAAACTTTGTGGCCAACCCAATATTAACTAGGGAAAAAAAACTTTAGATAGCTCACATCCCAGAAAATTATCTGAGACAAAAGGAAAGAAATGCTTTGTATTTCTGGTCTCAAAATATACTTACTTACCAGACATTTTTTTAAAAAATCAAATTTTAAAATACACAGTTTGACTGTTGGGTTCAAAAACACAGTCATAAGAAATTTTAGATTAAATACACAGTTTGACTGTTGGGTTCAAAAACAGTCATAAGAAATTTTAGATTTCTGATAAATCTAGTTCCTTATAGCACAGAAAAAAGAGCTGCCTAATTACAAAACCGTTAGCTGGATGAGAGCCTATAAACTACTCTCATTTTATATTGGAAAAAACAGTTTTAACAAAATTGAGGCAGGTACCCAATGCTGTAGAGGCAATGTGAGATTAGATTCCATGTTCCAGTGTACTGTCAGCACGTCCACTAAAGCCTGTGCTGTACATCTGTACTAAACCAAATCTGTATGTCTGATAGAACACTTCATAGATCTATCACAAATACATTCCTTCCTAAGGATGTAAGAAGTGCATATCCCACTTTTGTAGGAAAATTAAAATGGTTAAAAAGCTGACTTGGTTCAGTAGTAAGTCTAAGTTAATGAACTGATAGCTTAAGTTATTTCAGACCATGCAACGAGAACACAGCGGTGCCTATCCTGCCAGTAATGAGACTACTACTTCAAATGGTATCCGGGGGTGAAGTCTGGAAATCTAAGTTATTTCCCAATTAAAAGATACTCATAGGCACAGTGAACAAGTTAAAAAACAACACACACCTCAAAACAAGGCAGAGAACTTCCATTTAAAAACTTCTGGCTTTTTTGAAGTCAGCTTTTAAGTTCCAGAAAGCCCTTAAGTGGAATTTTGTTTTATTAGTTTGAAGACCTGTTTAACATCATAGATTTAACTCACTTTCTCTCTCTTGGAAAAAGATGGAATTGGCATGTAATTATTATCTGCTATTATATCCAAGTATTGGGTTGGCCAAAAAGTTCATTTGGATTTTTTGTAACATTTCCTGGAAAAACCTGAATGAACTTTGTGGCCAACCCAGTACTTCACAATACCAAAATGAATGAAATGTAAAATTTCTATGAGAAATCACCATTCCAAAAAATGCAGCCAGCTTGCTGTTTACTGGTACAGTTGGAGAGAGGGGGGCCTATCCATTAAATCCACAGAAGAGATAAAGGAGTCGGGCCCAAGTACCACGTCACCGCCAATCACTCCTGCCTTCACAGGGTCACCCACTTAACAGAAAACAACCATCAGTGCCTGCCTCAAGCATGCAAATTAGAACCATAAGAAAGGGCTGAGAATAACAGAAATATCTGAACATGTCTGCATTTTTGTGGAGGGCATAGGGACCAAGAGCATTATCTCCTTTAGACGTGCCCTCCAAGTGTCCTGAAATGTCCACTTTGTTACTTATCTTTCTTGTGCTCAACTGCTCAGTGGTTTCTGGCTTTTTGTTGCCCCATGGACTGTAGCCTGTCAGGCTCATCTGTCCATGGAATTTTCCAGGCAAGAATACTGGAGTAGTTGCCCCTTCTACTCCAAGTAACATTCTTAAAAGAGCCAAAATAACACTCAGCCTAGACAAAAGGCACCCTTGATTTTGCAAATGCAATGAGCAAACACAATGATTTTTTGCTCTTTACAGAACATTCTAAGTCGCTTCTATTAAAATATTTTCAAATTGAAATACCGGATAATAAATCAGACTAAGAATATAGGAAAAGTGGCACTGCTAAGATAGGGACAGGAGATCACGAAGAGTCAAAGCTGTTAGTTAATCCCAAAACAGATTTGGCACTGTGATCTGGAAAGTGTATCCAAGATTAGCTTAGGGAGAAAGGACTGGTGGCTCACCAATGCATGAAGTGAAAGACAACTTTTCAAACTTTTGTCAGCAACTCAGAGTAAGGAAAAATGTATCACATCCCAAACACATATACACATGAAAAGAAGTTTCACAAATACCCACTTGTATAACAGATGTAATGCCCTCTGATATTTTCTATTCATGACCCATTAAACTGATTTCATGACCCACTTCTGAGTCATAATTTGCATTTGAAACACACTGGTCCAGAGTAATCAGATTATCTAGAACACTCAAGACAATGTCAGCATAACAAATTGTGTCTGTGTAACTTGTTCTGAACAATGATTTGTAGGCATGCTGCCCCTCTACTCCTGTCTTCTCTTAAAAACTAGGACATTTCCTTATATATAGTGTATTTTTCAAAATCAGGAAATTAACCTTGATAAGTTAATTACAGACCTTAAATTTCAATCGTCCTAATATCCTTTAATACTGATTTGTAAAATTCGATAAACAAAACAAACACACCCCTCCCCTCGTGGCATATGAAAAGGAAGAACTGCAGTTCTCAGTGGTGTTGAAGTCAGTCAGTCCTAAAGATTACACTTTCCAGTCCGCTAAATGCTTTATTTTCCAGTCATTCTGCATGTAGGCCCTAGATCTTGTATATTCTCAGATAGACACAAGATTAGCATTTTCTACTCAGAAGAATGAAATTACATTACCTTCAAATCGTTCTGAAGGTGTTGCATTGTCTGCCTGAGGCACCACGCCATGTTCTTTCTTAAATTTATCAAAAGCCTTTTTATTTATGTCATCCTTTTGATGAGGGTCTGAGAAGGGAAAAAAATTTTTTTTAATATAATACAGTTCATCTCAGTCTTTCATTAAATTGCATAGATTACTTTAAAAATATGTATCTAAGGTAGCAAAGAAACTGATTTGGCAAAAACTAACCAAGTTTTTGAAGGCTCTTTGCTTTGCCGATAACATCTTTGGCGGTTCTCTTAACTCCAGAAGAAGAATGTATGTTCATGTAATTAGCAATAACTTCCCATCTAGAAAAATGGATATAATAATGAGAACAAAAAAAAAACAAAAAATTCAGAATGATCCTACATTTTTACTGCAGAAGGGTTAGCTATAACATCTAAAGAATTAGCTCTAAATTGGTGCTCTAATTATTACTATTGCCTGGACTTAAGTGTTTAAATCAGGTGTATATAATCTTACAGATCGTGTAAAAAATCAACAGAAATAAGAGCACACATTTGTGCACACTGCCATTTGGATACATACTTTTAAGCTCCAGGTTGAGGTGGGAAGTAATAAAGGAGAATCAAGACTAAAGAGAAACCATGGAACACAAAACCTAGTGCCTAGTATAAGCCACAATGGACTAAGCCAACATGACAGTCAAGGTTTATGTTTCCTGATCCTTAATTTCCTGAGGAACTGATGAAGCGTCCTGCTGTATATATGGATTTTTGTATGTGTGCTAGTGTAAGCTGTTAAGACTAGCAGGTTCAAAATGCACTCTGCTTTTGACATTTTCCACCATGGCACAGAATTTAGCATCTAGACCCAAGCACATCTTTGGAAACTTGCTGTAATATGCTGCTATTTCAGATGCTTGTCTACATAATCCTGAGGCCCAGTGAAGAGAAGCGTCATTAGAACCAATACCTTGAATTTGTTCCAGCAGGGAAGAGATTCACAGCTTTAATGAGTAATTGCAGATCATCTTCTGACCAATGTTTACTTCCGTTTCCACCTCCGCCAGCTGACTTCTCTGCATTCTTAGATGCTTGTCGCATACGAGCCTCAGCTTCCTCTTTCTCTTTTCTAATTTGCTCATTTATTTCTTCTATCTACACAAATATCATAGGTAAGTCAGGGACTTAAAGCATCTTACTACTCTGAGCTCTCTTTCTGGCTGGGCCCCTGTGGTTCTCGACCCTCAGCATCATCCAGACAAGGACCCTATACTGCCCCAGCCAGGCTGCATATCTCTGCTTCAAGGAACCAAGAACCAGCCTCAGCGTAAACTACACTGTATTCCTGTCACATAGTTATCTATTTGCTGTGGACACTACTTGTCAAGTCTACAGTCAAGGGTTACCCACAAGGCAATTTCAAAGCTCATATCTATCCTTTCTTTTGCAGATATTATCGTTTATTCTCTACAAAAAGGTCGCAGCACAGCAAAATGCCCTTTGTTTAATCTTCAAGTTCTACCTTTTACACTGTCACTTCCAGTGTACCTTCAAACATGCACAAGTCAAACAACAAAAACAAACACATGCCTTTACTTGATGTTGCTTCTGCTATCCTGGAGTCATCTTTGACTCACTTTCCCACTTCAGTCCCTTAGAACAAGTCACCAAGTCCCAAAGATTTCAGTGATTCCCATCATCACTCATAGTCCAAATCCTCCAAGTGAGATTCTTACACTAGTCACTTATACTTATCCAATGCCTCTTGTCTGCAAATGCCAGATTAATAGCAGTGTTAACCCTGTGCTATTCAAAAGATCTGTGCTTATGGAAACTAGTCATCTTGGTATTCAAATCTTCCTTAATTTGGCACTACTCTTCTTAACCAACTTAATCTCCCACTCCCCCCACCCACCAAACTTTCTACTCCTACCTGTATTTTATGGTTCACGCTGCTCCCCTGACCTTCATTTAACAATGTCGCCCTTCAAAACTGGCTCAAACCCTTCACTGAGCTTTCTTGACTGCTCCAGCCTAGTGTTGGCACTTCCTCTCTAAGCTACAGACAGTATTTACTGGGGGTCCTGCATCTTTTGATCCTTAGGTCTTTTCTCTTTAGTGTAACTGTTCCTGAACTTTGTGGCAGCAATAGATATCATAAGACTTTCTCCACATCACCTAGGCACAGGGTTATATATAGCAGGTACTAACACTTGTTGCATTGAATTGAATTTCTGGGCCTGTTTCCTCATCTGTAAAATAAAAGGTGTAGACTAGACAGAATAAAAACCTCTTTTGGTTCTAAATGTTATTACCCTACAAAAATTTGCTCAAGGAATTAATCAACACAATTTTTAACAGTGATTCTGAAAAATCTGTGATTAACGTGCTAGATGACCACAAATCAAACAAATATATATGATAATAAGCATAAATACTTAAATCCAGTTTACATCAACCCAAACAGAAATGAGAGACTTTCTGCCCCTACAGTAACTTCCATGTTAGGTGGGGAAATACTGAGGTGAAAGCAGTACTGAGGCAGAATTAAGTACTAAATACAGGTAGAAGTGAAACGATTACCTGTTTTTCCAGAGCAGCCTTTCCTACTTCTTTAGTAGATGATGTGAGTGTTTCATTCAAGCACTGTAAACTTAAAAGAAAAAAAGGGATGAAACTTTATCCTAAGCCCAACAGAAGACTTCAACAGCAGCTCTATAGTTATACCTTGCTAATTCAAGCCGATCACAAAGTTTTTCCACTTCTTCCATCATTTTAACACGTTCTGCCTCACTGTCAGAAAAGTGATTCCAGGTCTAGAAGTATAAACACAAACATATTCATCTTCTATCTACTGGCACTCAAGACATCCATAAACACTTACAAAGCTTGAAGTTTTTGAGAAGTTCTTGGTTGAACATGTTGCCTTCTGACCACCACCAACCACATTCCCCAGGCACCTCCCAAGGCTCTCCCTGGCCAGCCAGCAATAAAGAGGCATCAGGAAATGGATGGAGCAAAACAGAAACAACGCGATGGTGCAGAGGACCTCTGGATGTTATAAAACAACGATTCCCCACAGAACCACTGAAGAATCAAGACACTATTCACAACAAAATCCCTTTGTTAGGCTGCCTGTTCTATCTAGTGTGCACCAACTATAAAAAAATAATGTGTTAAGGAAGAGGAAGTCCAGCAACACCTGCTGACTAGAGATGATACTTAGGATGGAATGTCATGATGTGCCTGGATAAACAAGAAGTGGAAAATACTTCTTATGCTTCTTTAAGCTGCTGCTGATACATTTCCCATTCTTTGCTCCCTTACTCCATGCAATCTGGTGCTAAGGTTCCAATGCTTGTTTTACTGGGACACTTCCCTAGGCTTCTGCTTCCTCTCAGTTCAGTCACTTAGTCATGTACGACTCTTTGCGACCCCATGGACTGCAGCACGCCAGGCTTCCTTGTCGATCACCACCTCCTGGAGCTTACTCAACTCATGTCCATCAAATTGGTGATGCCATCCAACCATCTCATCCTCTATTGTCCCCTTCTCCTCCTGCCTTCAATCTTTCCCAGCATCAGGGCCTTTCCCAATAAGTCAGTTCTTTGCATCAGGTGGCCAAAGTATTGGAGCTTCAGCCTCAATGTCAGCCCTTCCAATGAACATTTAGTACTGACTTCCTTTTGGATTGACTGGTTGGGTCTCCTCACAGTCCAAGGAACTCTCAAGAGTCTACTCCAACACCACAGTTCAAAAGCATCAGTTCTTTGGCGCTCAGCTTTATTTACAGTCCAACTCTCACAACCAAACATGACTACTGGAAAAACCATAGCTTTGACTAGATGGGCCTTTGTTGGCAAAGTAATGTTTCTGCGTTTTAATATGCTGTCTAGGTTGGTCATAGCTTTTTTCCGAGCAGCAAGCATCTTTTAATTTCATGGCTGCAATCACCATCTGCAGTGATTTTGGAGCCCAAGAAAATAAAGTCTGTCACTGCTTCTGTTGTTTCTCCATCTATTTGCCATGAAGTAATGAGACCGGATGCCATGATCTTAAGTTTTTTGAACGCTGAGTTTTAAGCCAACTTTTTCACTCTCCTCTCTCACTTTCCTCAAGAGGCTCTTCAGTTCCTCTTTGCTTTCCGCCATAAGAGTGGTGTCATCTGCATATGTGAGTTATTGGTATTTCTCCTGGCAGTCTTGATTCCAGCTTGTGCTTCACCCAGCCTGGCATTTTGCATGATGTATTCTGCATATAACTTAAAGAAGCAGGGTGACAATATATAGCCTTGATGTACTCCTTTCCCAATTTGGAACCAGTCTGTTCCATGTCTGGTTCTAACCGTTGCTTCTTGACCTGCATACAGATTTCTCAGGAGGCAGGTAAGATGGTCTGGTATTCCCATCTCTTTAAGAATGTTCCAGTTTGCTGTGATCCACACTGTCAAAGGCTTTGGCATAGTCAGTAAACAGAAGTAGATGTCTTTCTGGAACTCTCTTGCTTTTTCTATGATCCAACAGATGTTGGCAATTTGATCTCTGGTTCCTCTGCCTTTTCTAAATCCAGCTTGAACATCTGGAAGTTCTTGGTTCATGTTCTGTTGAAGCGTCGCTTGGAGAATTTTGAGCATTACTTTGCTAGTCTGAGTGCAATTGTGCGGTTGTTTGAATATTCTTTGGCACTGCCTTTCTTTAGGATTGGAATGAAAACTGGCATTTTCCAGTCCCGTGGCCACTGCTGAGTTTTCCAAATTTGCTGGCATATTGAGTGCGGCACTTTTGCAGCAGCATCTTTTAGGATTTAAAATATCCCAGCTGGAATTCCATCACCTCCACTAGCTTTGTTCGTAGTGATGCTTCCAAGGCCACTTGACTTCACATTCCAGGATGTCTGGCTCTAGGTGAGTGATCACACCATAGTGATTATCTGGGTCATGAAGATCTTTTTTGTATAGTTCTTCTGTGTATTTTTGCCACCTTTTCTTAGTATCTTCTGCTTCCATTAGGTCCATACCAGTTCTGTCCTTTATTGAGTCCATCTTTACATGTAAGTGTTCCCTTGGTAGCTCTAATTTTCTTGAAGAGCTCTCTAGTCTTTACCATTCTATTGTTTTCCTCTCTTTCTTTGCACTGATCACTAAGGAAGGCTTTCTTATCTCTCCTTGCTATTTAGAACTCTGCATTTAGATGGGTATATCTTTCCTTTCCCCCTTTGACTTTCCATTCTCTTCTCAGCTATTTGTAAGGCCTCCTCAGACAACCATTTTGCCTTTTTTTTTCCTTGGGGATGGTCCTGATCACTGCTTTCTGTACAATGTCACAAACCTCTGACCATAGTTCTTCAGGCACTCTATCAGATCTAATCCCTTGAATCTATTTGTCACTTCCACTGTATAATCGTAAGGGATTTGATTTAGATCATACCTGAATGGTCTAGTGGTTTTCCCTGTGTGTATAGTTGCTCAGTCGTGTCTGACTCTTTGCGATCCCATGGACTATAGCTCACAGGTTCCTCTGTCCGTGGGATTCTCCGGGCAAGAATACTGGAGTGGGTTGCCATTTCCTTCTCCATTTAAGTGTGAACTGTGCAACAAGGAATTCACGATCTGATCCACAGTCAGCTCCGAGTCTTTTTTTCACTGACCATATAGAGCTTCTCCATCTTTGGCTGCAAGGAATATAATCAGTCTGATTTTGGTATTGACCATCTGGTTATGTACATGTGTAGAGATGTCTCTTGTGTTGTTGGAAGATGGTGTTTGCCATGACCAGTGCGTTCTCTTGGCAAAATTGTTAGCCTTTGTCCCGCTTCATTTTGTACTCCAAGGCCAAACTTGCCTGGTACTCCAGGTATCTCTTGACTTCCTACTTTTGTATTCCAGTTCCCTATGATGCAAAGGACATCTTTTTTGGATGTTAGTTCTAGAAGCTCTTGTAAGTCATCATAGAACCATTAAACTTTAGATTCTTTGGCATTAGCGGTTGGGGCTTAGACTTGGATTACTGTGATACTGAATGGTTTGCCTTGGAAACAGAGATCACTCTGTCATTTTTGAGACTGAACCCAAGTACTGCATTCTCTTTTGTTGATTATGAGGGTTAGCCTATTTCTTCTAAGGGATTCTTGCCCACAGCAGTAGATATAATAGTCATCTGAATTAAATTCACCCATTCCCATCCATTTTATTTAGTTCCCTGATTCCTAAAATGTTGACATTCACTCTTGCCATCTCTTGTTGGACCACTTTCAATCTACCTTAATTCATGAACCTAACATTCCAGGTTCCTATGCAATATTGTTCTTCACCACATCGGACTTTACTTCCAACACCAGTCACATCCACAACTGGGTAGTGTTTTTTTGCTTTGGCTCTGTCTCTTCAATCTTTCTGGAGTTATTTCTCTGCTCTTCTCCAGTAGCATATTGGGCACCTACTGACCTGGGGAGTTCCTCTTTCAGTATCCTATCATTTTGCCTTTTCATACTGTTCATGGGCTTCTCAAGGCAAGAATACTGAAGTGGTCTGCCATTCCCTTCTCCAGAAGAACACGCTTTGTTAGAACTCTCCATCATGACCTGTCCATCTTGGGTGGCCCTACAAGGCATGGCTCATAGTTTCACTGAGTTAGACATGGCCGTGGTCCATGTGATCAGTTTGGTTAATTTTCTGTGATTATGGTTTTTATTCTGTCTTCCCTCTGGTGAATAAAGATAAGAGGCTTATGAAGAAAGCTTTCTGACAAGAGACTGACTCGGGGCAGGGCAGGGGGAGACAAGGACTGGGTCTGGTCTGATGGGCGGGGCTATGCTCAGTCAATCTTTAATCCAATTTTCTGTTGATGGGTGGAGCTGTGTTTCTTCCCTGTTGTTTGTTCCCTCCCTTCAAATGGCAACCCACTCCAGTATTCTTGCCTGGAAAATCCCATGGATGGAGAAGCCTGGTAGGCTACAGTCCATGGGGTTGCAAAGAGTCAGACACTACTGAGCAACTTCACTTTCACTTTCTTCCTTAACACCACCTGTTTGGTACTTTCTAAACCTAGTACTCATCTTTAAGTATTTCAATTGCCTGTTCTCTTATCATTCTCCATCATTAGTGGATCCTGAAAGCAAAGACTGTGTTATCATTATTGAACCATCAGCGCCCTTCTATCCATACCTTAAGTATTGGTGACTGCCAGGGTCCGATCTCTACACTCCTTACTCTGTTCTTTCTCCCTGGGAGTCTCATCTATTCTCCACTGAGATGTGGATGACTCTGTGATGATCCTGCTAAATGCCAGACTTGTACCTCAAAGTCACCTACTGAGTATCTTCATCTCAACATGCCCAAAACTGAAATAATTTTTCCTAAGCCCTTTCCTCTTCCTTTGTTTTCTATTTCACTGAGTAATATTATAAACCATCTAATATTCCACTCAAGAAACCAGAACACATATTAACCCTTCTCCAACTTATAATCAATATCAATACCCAACAGGCAACAGCCAATCTTACCTCCTAAATGTTGGTTCATGTCATTTACCTTCTTCTGTTTCCACCATCTCTACCAGTTTAAGGCCCATCCGCTCACCTGGATTATGCAAAAGACTTTTGTCTCTTGGCCTCTTGTGTTCTCTTGGCATCCTGAGCAAAACTGACTCAGGATCAGATTTAGACTAGCAATGTCCTTTAAGACCCGACCTCTCCTTCAGCTGCCTCTGGTTCATCAAACCTCCTGTATGGATGTGTCAGTGGCTCCTTGATCTCTCATCTAACCCCATATACACACTGACACCTGACTAAATCCCACTAGATCCAAAAATCCTTCCTTAACCACCTGTTTGGTACTTTTTCAACCTGGTACTCATCTTTAAGTATTTCAATTGCCTGTTTTCTTGTCATTAACTAGTGGATTCCTGAAAGCAAAGACTGTGTTTTCATTATATCAACATCAGTTGTAACTGCTTGGCACATACTTAGTGCCTATCAGACATCTGATGAGTGAATAAAAGAACTTATGCTGGAAAGGAGCAATAATATAAAGTTACCAAAGGCCAGAACTTTAACCCTCTTTTATGTACCATCTCTAAGAACTTTTAAAATTTTCTATTTTCTAACTAACTTTTAAAGTTTTTGATTCAGTTCTCCTTATGCCAAATCTAACAAGTGCTACATGTGAATGATCTCCTCTCATCTTCATAACTCTTTCTAGGTATTATTTCAGTTACTGTAAAGGTGAGGAAATTGAGACACAAATAGGTTGAGGGAACCTCCTAAGAACCACAGCCAGGACATAGAAGTAGAGAATGACTTCAAATCTAAGCTGCTAGCCCTGAGGCCATGCTCTCAACAACTATAATACACTGCATTCTTCTCAATATAATTTTCTAGGTGAAATCTGAGGAAAATATTTCATTTTTTCTATTTAGATTTTCTGCTTGTCAAAAGTCTGAAGAGACAGATTATATTTTTATTAAATGTCTTTCAAAGCCTAGTGATGGGGCAGTTTTAATTTCAATTTTATGAAGTGAAGATTTAAGATGCCATATATTAGAATACATATTCTAGTGTCTGGAGCCTCTGGAGAGTTACATGAAAGAGTTTTCTGTACATAGTAAGCAAGAACATACTTACTGAATTAAACTACAATGGTGTAGTATATGGTGTGGCAATCTCTAGCTTGGAATTTCATTAATTTATCCATTTGATGCTGTGAGATATGAAATAATACTGGCCTCTAACTTTACCAGTTTAAAACATAAGACCGTCTCTTGGACAAAACTACATTTGAAAACTTTTGGGCCTTTTTAGTCAATATTTTTAGTAAAATCTGTATTTGAACACAAACTACCAGCACTGAACTAAATAATATCCCTTTATTTAGACAAAAATGAAAGCTTTTAGATCTTTAAAAGCAACCCATGTTTAACTTCTAAAAGAACTTTTTCTGTGATAAAAATTAATTTTACGCTATTAAAGAAGCAACCAGACAAAACCAATTTGTGACGCATTCTTAGAATAAATGATCTAATATCTCCAGCTGGGGGAAGGGGGCGAGATAGTGATGGTAGGGGACTTGTGACAGACACAACCAGGAGATACACAGCTGACACTGTTGCTCTTATTTAGATCCTAATTTGAACAAGTATAAAAAGATGTTAAGATAATCAAGAAGATCTGAATATGGGACATGTATTAAAATAATAAGCTTTTTTCTCTCTGAAGGTTTAAAAAGGCAAAATGGTTATTTTAAAAACAAACAAAACACGACCCTATCAGAGTTGCATACTGAATATGCATGTGTGAAATTTTTAAAAAGTGAATTTTAAAACATTTATGTTTTGAGATAAAATGCAGATGGTAGTTTATATTTTAATCGTATAGAAATATTTTAAGTTTAAACAGAAATCTGATTTACTTGTACGTAGTGCTTGTTCAATCAGTCGACATACCTTGCATGAGTTTCGAAGTTTTTGCCTTTCTTTCTTAATGGCTTTTTTCTGGATATCTTTTTCCTTCTTTGCCAATAATGCTTGTTGTCTAACTTCCTCTTCTTCTTTCTCCTTTGCTAACCGAGCAGCTTCTAATTCAGCTTGTCTTTGCTTTAATAAAATTATTTCGTAATAAAATTAGAATTCTTAAATGCTCTATAGCCTTACTAAAAAAATACAATTTTTAGTAACTTGTATTACAGAAAAGTAAACATCAACTTATTAAGACTGAAGGAAAAGCAGATGGTAAAGTTCTACAAAAATTTATAGAAATGTAAAACAGACATATTAGAAATAAGTGTAGTATTAAGAAATTTATATGACATCATGTTTTTGCCCAGTAAGAATTTGGTGGTAAAGAAGATCCTTCTATGAACTGTGCCAAGTGCCATGATTCATTCAGAGTAGCACCTAGTTCTCTGCTGACAGATTCAGTGTTTAAAATAGATCTGAAGACAGACAATATTATGAACATTTAAAGTCCAACTTATCAAGTGTCACCTTACTTTCTCTTTAGCCTCTTGCTCCTTTCGTTTTGCGTCTGCTTTTGCTTTCTTTTCTGCTTCTTTCTTGGCTTTTTCCTCTTCCTTAAATTTTTTTATCCTTGGGTCACAGCTATATGCATTATCTACCAAAACAAAGTTAAATCTTTTGAATGTCTAACATTTAATTAAAGAACTCTAAAAATTCGTCAGTTACACTTACCAACTAATGTTCTTATTCTGTTCATTTCTTCTTTTTTCCTTTGGGCCCTTGTTGCTCTGTTTTGCTTTTCAATCCATCTCCTTTCGTCACGGCTATTAAATAGGAAATATTGGAAACAAGCTATTGCTTATAGACGGTATGGTAACACTTTATAAATAAATAAAACTAGTTAAGCAACCAGAAGAAAAAGAATTTGCTGACTTGAGCTTTATTGACAATTTCGGTAAGTAATTTCATTAGCATATCATATTTAGCACTATTAAGCTTAACTTGTGAGATGGGATCTCAAAATATCAAAAAAGTCATTTAAAATGGATACACAGACAAATGTGAAAGAAAATATACACGGTGCATTTTTATATCATCACAAATACCAAAGAACCAAAGAAATGTCTTATCAATAATTTACATACATACCATTCTGCTTTTTCTTTTTCTTCTTCATCTAAATAAGAAAATTCTCTCCAAGAATCAAAATTATACCTAATATAAATAGAAATAAAATAAAGTCAAGCTAAAACAAATGAAAAATATCTTCCTTTTAAAATTAAGTTAGGGGCATAAAATTTTAAGAAACTTTAATGACAAGTGGATGAGTTTAATAGATCCCTCCCCTCTTTTCTGATACTAAAATCACACTATACTCAAGTCTTTTTCTTCTTCTTTTTAAAACGATGCTGTATTTGTAGTCAAAAGTCTAAAATACTTATCAGCCCCAAATCAAAATCCAGCTTCCTGCTATCTCTTTTGAATATCTGGTTTTACTCTTGACTGGGACTTGTTACAAGCTGTCCCTGCCTTCACCTCCACTAGGTTTGTCAAGTTTTAAGGTCACCTAGTAATGGTTACTTTACCTGGTTTGTATTTTCCGAAGGTAAGAGCAACTACAACTGACAGAGCTAAATTTGTCGTTTCTGTTTTACAGTGATTTTGTTTTCATATTTACCAGATAATTAATGAGAAAGTATAGCACACATAATATAAAAGTAGAAAATAAGCAATATGTATTAAAATTCGTGAACCAGTTAAAGACCACAGTCTTACTTTGTCATATATTCAAATAACTTTAAAAAATAAATGAAAAATTATTTTTTACTGAATTCAAATGACTCCTTATTTTTCATTTTTTTTTATTGCTATAGTGTGCTTGACATCTAGAAATCTGGTTGAGACAAAACAGATTGAAAAAATAATCATAAAAACCTAAACATTACACAGGGGATAATACAGCATTCTGTGGAAACTTTGATTTCTTAAGAGAGTCCTCCTTTTGTTCAGTGAAGGTTCTGTGATTTCCCCATCCATCAATTAATTTATAAAAGTCAATCAAGTACTTATTGATTACTTTTCTTAAAAAAATGAAAGCACTGGAGAAACAATGTATTCACTCACCAGAAAGAATAAAATGCATCTACATCTTCAAATGATGAATTCATATCACCAAGTTTAGGGACATTTTTTTTATTTGACCACCTGAAATATTGAAAAAAAGAAAAGCTAAAAACATTTTGTACAAACATTCAACAACTGATTTGTTAAAAAAGTTTTTATCAATCCCTTACAATCTCCCTGCCCTACGTCCTCCGTGACTAAGAGGCAAAGCAGAGGGATCAGGAGTGCTGTGATGAGCAATACAGGTGCAGTAAAAGGGAGGGCAAGGGGAGGATGGGGTGCAGGATAAAACAATGGAGCAGTGTTCTCACTCTCAGCTTATCTTCAGTTCTATAAATTACAAGGTTGTGGAAGATGCCAGGGGTGGCCAGGAAAAACAGACTCTAGTGCTGCGTTTCAAGCTCACTTAGTCCTGCAGTACAGGCAGTACAGAAGTGACCTACAGGCTGAGCCTTTTAAGAAACGTGAATCCTCAGAGGGAATAGATTTCCACCTCCTCATCTCTACCACCTCCCCCTTAAGAATCAGACTTGTAGGTTTAGCACTTCACCCACCAACTCTGGAAGGACCCTGAGACTGCTACTGACCTGTTTTTCCAACTTGATGCACTGTTCCACACACACACATGAATACAATACACTAATTTTTTTTTAACAACCTTAATTTTTTTTTGTTTAAACCACAAAACAAAGGTAAGGAGAAAGGGTGTAGGAAATAGTAGGCTGTATCAAACCACTAATCAAAGTGCTTCTCAAACTTAGCTGCTGCTGCTGCTGCTGCTAAGTCACTTCAGTCGTGTCCAACTCTGTGCGACCCCATAGATGGCAGCCCACCAGGCTCCCCCGTCCCTGGGATTCTCCAGGTAAGAACACTGGAGTGGGTTGCCATTTCCTTCTCCAATGCGTGAAAGTGAAAAGTGAAAGTGAAGTCACTCAGTCGTGCCCGACTCTTAGCGATCCCATGGACTGTAGCCCACCAGGCTCCTCCATCCATGGGATTTTCCAGGCAAGAGTATTGGAGTGGGTTGCCATTGCCTTCTCCCAAACTTAGCTACCCATCAAAATCGCCTCCGAGCATTAAAAAACCTATAGGCATTCCAAACCACTTAGATTAAAATCACAGTTTCTCCAGGTGGAACCCAGGCATAAGGAACTGTTCAAGCTCCCCAGCTGATTCCAATATGCAGCTAAGATGTGCTGAGGAAACCTTCCAGTGCAGATGGAAGCAAAAAAATGTAGATTACTGGTTCACACAATTTGAAACCGATTTTAATTAAATAAATTACATATGACTTAATCTTAAATATAAATTCAGCCTTTGTCAGAGAACCTTATGATAACCAGATGCTCAAAAACAGAATAAAAGTTTTTCCTAAATGTAAACTGACCAAATGTAGTAGTGTACCTGTTAACAAAGGTGAAGGAGAAAATGGGAAATCACTGTCACCTAAGTATCAGCATCGCACTACATAAAGTCAATCACTATTCTTTCCCCCAAAGGAAATTTAAAAGAAAAATGTCCTGCGAGCTAATTTAACTAAAGGAAGGAAGAACTGTTTAGAGAATAAAATAAACAATTATAGTAAGTTCAGCAGAGGAGCTCAATATTGTAAAGGAGGAGGAAGAAGAGAACCAAGCTATTGTTAGAGGGAAAAAACAGAAACTTGGAACTATAAGAAGCCAGCCAGTAAAGCATTATGATCACAAGGGAATGCCATAACTCACCTGGAATTCCTTTCAAACACTGGGGAAAACACTTCGAAGAAATTGTCCTTTGCTTCACTTTTAGAAGGAACTGAGTTATCAAAAGTAGGATCTACACTGTTAAATGCTCGTCTTTTCACTGGATCAGATAACATTTCATAAGCTGAAGAAAAAAAAAATCAAAGGTCATAGCACCATAATGCTACATTTTTTTCCTTAAAATAAAACTATGTTTTGTACTTAAAAGTTGTATGTGCTTATGGGGAGGGGAGGACTTCAGTAATAGCTTGGGCACTGCTGGTTGCAACTGGACTTAAAAACTTCTGTAAGTATTTCCTCTGGAAAAGAAGGGACAAAACAGTAAACACTCAATCTTGAAGAAAGCATGACTGAGGAAAAAGAAACAGCTAGAAAATTAACTGTCAGATCCCAAGGCTGTTAAAAAAAAACAAACAAAGGATCTTTGGCATCCTGAGCACTGTATAAGAGTGAGCCAATAAAGATAAGTTTGAAGTGTATCCAGTTTTTAAAAAATTAACATCAAAATTAAAAGTCACATTTAAGGAAACATTTAGAAATGGTGGTTGTCTCTATTAATTTGCTTATGAGGATATGGCTATGTAAACAGCCACTGACAGTTGTGGGTCCTTTACTAGGATAGAATCAACTTCTTGATTTAAATAAGCAAAATATCTGAGGAACAATTTAATTCCATAAAGTGTCTGAAACTGAAAAAGATCTTAGTAGTCTCAACCTTAAACACAGCACTTATATGAAGTAACTCCAGGATAAGCTTCTCGTAAGAATCACCTGCAAATCTTGTTAAAAATGCAGATTCAGATTCAGTAGGTCTGGGGCATGGCCAAAACTTCTGCATTTCTGACAAGCTGCATTTCTGGTATTGCTGATGCTGTTGGTTGGGAGAAGCTCACTTTATAAAGTGAGGCTGTGGGGGAGATGACCACAAATAACCAGATGTTAACTAAAAATGTTTTTAAATGTTATGGTATAAATGAACTACAGTCTACATAGGAAACCCAATCCAAACAATTAATAAAGAATATTCACTATTAAAAATTCCCAACTCTTAATCCGCTTTCTTACCTTTAGTTATGCAAGTGAAGTAGTCATTATCTCCTTCTTTTATTGGTTCACCAGCTGCTTTCCGTTTGTCCGGGTGATGTTTTAAAACCATTGCTTTATCTACAAAGTAAGATTTGGATAACTTGTCCTTTAAGTCATCAAAATTAAAAAAGAAGATCAGTTAAGCAGAGCCATTTTTAAAAGCATAATATTAGTTTAAAAAATATTTTCTCCCACAGTAAAACATATGCTTATTAAAAAGAAATTACAGAGAAATAATTTTAGTGTGTGTGTGCTCAGTCATGTCCAACTCTGTGCAACCCCATGGACTGCACCCTGCCAGGCTCCTCTGTCCATGGGATTTTCCAGCAAGATTATTAGAGTGGGTTGCCATTTCCTCCTCCAGGGGATCTTCCTGATCCAGATACCCAAGTCTCTTGTGTCTCCCACATTGGCAGGCAGATTCTTTACGACTGGGCCACCTGAGAAACCCTGAAATAACTTCAAGAACTGGCCAAAGTGCCAGCACCCAAAAAGACAACTGCTATTAATATTTTGGAGTACTTCCACACAGACTTTTCGGCCTTAAGCATGTACCTTTAAAAATGTAGGTATAATCATATTATATATACCAATTTAAGTTGTGATTTTTTTCAACTAAGCATTACAGCAGTTCCATTTTCCAGGCAGTTGCAAACGCTTCAGAAAATTTTAACAACTATTTAGTACAGTATTTCAAGTAGATTTATCATAACTTATTCAACTATTTCCCTACTGTTGGGTATTTACTATAGATTGTTTCCAATTCTTCACTACTGTAAGCTATTTCAATATGCATCATTTTGTACAGAAGTATTTTTTCATATTTATGACTTTCTTCTCAGAATATACTTAGAGAAGTATATCAGTGAGTGGAATGTATGAACAAGTCCCTTTCTAAAAGTTAAACCACTGCAACCCCTATGTTAACATTCTTTTCACCACAACCTCAACAGCACTGACTCAATCGTTTAAAATATCATTATCACTGGTGCTCAAGGAGATCAAAAAAATTTTTGTGGTTGTTTCTATCTTTCATCCCTTACTTATGGAGTAATATAGAGCTATCATAGTTTTTCTTCTTAGTCTGTGAGTCATTTTACAATGAATAATGGCTAGCTGTTAATATCCATAAAGCATTTAAAAGGTGCCAGCACTATTTATCAATTAATCTTTTCAGTAACTCTCTGAGAAAAGTACTATTAGTTTCTCCATTTTACACATGAGGAAATAAGGCACAAGGAGGTTAAATACCACTTACTTTACCTCTGTGCAACCTGTCCAAAGTCCTGGCCAAATCGGGCTCCAATCCAGGCAGCCTGACTCCAGAGCCTGTGCTTGTATGCTGCCTCTCCTAGTCCATCATGTTTGATGCTCATGCTCTCCCCAGCTGCTGTGACCATTCTTGTGTTTTTAAAATACATTCAGTTCATTAATTCATATTTACTGATTATTTCCTTTATATTGTATTACAGTACTTATAAAGGAGGTCCTTCATTCTTCAGAAGTTTGATATGTTTTTATCTGAGTATCTTCTATGGTCAAAATTGAAAAGCTTATTTAATTTTCAAAGTCCTAATATTATCTAATAATCCTTCCCTTCTCTACTAATTTGTGAGGCTTCCTTTATCTCAGTAAATTTTACCAAGGTCTGTTTCTGGCTATTCTTATCACAGGATTATCTTTAAAATGACTCTATCTTTCTAATATATTTGATGGTACCTTCCAGAAACTATTATTTTTATTTTTCTTGCACTTGGCTACTTAATTCCACTCTCTTAGTTTTTAGACAGATCCTGTTACCTACAGCTTCCCTTTTGACTCAGCTGGTAAAGAATCCACCTGCAATGCGGGAGACCTGGGTTTGATCCCTGGGTTGGGAAGCTCCCCTGGAGAAGGGACAGGCTACCCACTCCAGTATTCTGGCCTGGAGAAGTCCATGGACTGCGTAGTCCATGGGGTAGCAGAGAGGTGGACATGACTGAGCGACTTTCACTTTCATATATTACCTATAAATAACATATTTCTTTCTAATAGTTCTCTCTCCTTTAATATCTTAATTCACTGACTCAAACTTCCAAATAGCATAAAAGTCATTGGCAGACTCCCTCATGGGTGTTTATGAGAATATCACAGTTAAAAGTTTGCTGGCAGTGAAATCTGAAATATGTAGGAATTAATTATATTTCTTTTCAAAGTTCTATTTCTCAAAAAAGAGTGAATATTAAATTGTACTGTATGTACTTTCACTATCTTCTTAGGACATCACATTGATATATTGATAATATTATGTAAATATAAGCAGATTTAGCTTTGTTAATATATTTCTTGAGTAATATTCATGAGCAGCATTCTTTTAACATTGTTGAATTCATTTTGCTATCAACTGTTTTTGTTTGTTTTTAGTATTATTCAATACATTCATGGATGAGATTTGTAGTTTTGTTTTTTTTTAAAGCTTTTCTGGCCACATTTAAAAAATTAATTAGAATAGTTTGAAGATTCACAACTAAATTAAGAGGGTGATTAACAGACCTATAGACCCTCTGCCCTTCCTTATCAATTCCTCCCACCAGAGCAGTCCATTTGTTATTTTTTTTTTAATCTGTTTTTTTTTTTTTTTTCAAATCTGGCTGCACCATGTGGCTTGTGGGATCTCAGTTCCCTAACCAGAGATCAAACCCAGGCCTTGGCAATGAAAGTGCTGAGTCCTAACCATTGGACTAGCAGGGAATGCCCACTATTTGCTACAACTGATGTCCCTACACTAACACTTCACAATCACCTAAAGGCCACAGTGTTCACTCCTGGTGGTGGATATTCTGTGGGTTTGGATGAATGCATGACAACACATATCCACATAATATACAGAGTATTTTCACTGCCCCAAATCCTCTGCATTCTACCTATTCATCTCTCCTCAATCCCTCAACCCCTGGCAACCAAGAACTTTTCACTGACTTTTCCATAATTCTGCCTTTCAATGCCACATTTTCCATACTAGGATTACATTAACAGTCATGAAATGAATTGTTCCTAAAACAGTTTATGTTCAGCATAAGAATTTTCAATTCCTTAAGCATTTGAAAAAATATCCACTTAAGAATACTATAAGAATACTTTTCCTTCTTATAAATCCATTTTAAGATATTATCTTCTTTTGTCTTTCCATCTTCCTCAATGATATTCTTTTAAATATGTGAATTGAATGTTTTATTTTTTCTCTCCTTTAGAAAAGTTAACAGGTATTCTCTGGTGGTCCAGCAGTTAAGATTCCACGCTTCTACTGCGAGGGACCTGAGTTCGATTCCTGATCAGAGGACTAAGATGCCACATGCCTTGCAGTGCAGAAAAAAAAAAACCGGGGGCGGGGCGGGGAGGAGAAGGTAACATGACAGCTTTGCAGGCAATGAACTTCCTGATGGTAGGGCTCTAGCTGCCAGCCGTCTGTTCTGATAGTCAGTGATCTTGCTCTCACATCTATTAATACAATTTTTATTTCTGTCTAGGTCCAAGTGTATGTATATACAAATACTCAAGTCAATTTTATTTTTGGTTTGTTGAATCAGATCTACTTTATTACATAGAATAAAGTGTTCATATTTTAAGTACTCCATTCAAAAGATTGTGAAATTGTATACAGTTGCTTAACAACCACTCAAAGGAAAATACTGATTGTTTTCATCACTCAAGAGTTCCCCTGTACCCTCTTTTCCAGTCAAGTCCCACCCCCCACCAACTGGGGCTACTCTTGGGATTTCTCTCATGAGAGATTATGTTTGTAGGCTCTTGAAGTTCATCTAAATCGAATCATACAGTATGTCTTTGTATCTGACATAATGTTTTAAGATTCACCCCCCTTATGTATATCAGCAATTTTTAAAAAACTGCTAAACACTATTTTATGAATATAAGCAGTTTGTTTATCCATCATCCTGTTGGTGAACATTTGGGTGGCTTCCAGTTTTTGGACACTGTGAATGAGGCTGTTATGAATATTTCTGTACAATATTTCTTTTTATGGCATATTTAGTGATTTTTGTATATACTGCAAGGGTTCAGAAACTTTGATAAATACACTTTTGTTTTTTTGAGCTACAGTCAAAAAAACAAACAAACAAACAATTGTATTATCAGTTTGTCCACTAACACTTAAGAGGAGACATTTTCACCTTCTAGCTGGTTTAAGAAGAAAAGGAATTTACTGAAGGTTATTAGGCACCTCACAGGAACTAAGAGTCTGACTATTAGGCCTGGAAGCTAATAACAGAAACAACAATCACATCATACAGGATAGTTCAGAGGTGTGATGACCCCACCATTGTTAGGCACTGCAAGAAGGAAGCACTGGCTTTTCCCACGGCCAGTGGTTGGGGAAAACCATAGCTTCTCTAGTCACCGCTCGGGGCTCTTCTACCCTCGTTGGCAAAATGGATGCTGTGCAGATCGGCCTAACTCACACTGTTCTCCTTTGAAATTCAAGTGTGTGCTGAGGAGTAAACCCTAATGGCAACCTACTCCAGTATTCTTGCCTGGAAAATTCCATGGAGAGGAGGCTGGCAGGCTACAGTCCAAGGAGTCACAGAGTTGGACACAACTAACCACACACATGCACGCACACATGCCTACAAATATTCTCAATCTCAAGTCACAGCTCTTTATAAATCAGGTAAGTTTTCTTGTTTATTTGCAATTACTGCCTCTGTTACATTTATTCTGACCCACTCTTTAGGGAAATTTGACATCTTTTTATTCTTCCCTTCTGAATCTTGGGACATTCCTCTAGGCTCTCTGCTTTACTGTTTTCTAACTGTAGTCAGCCTTTGTAATTCTAAACCTTGCTCTCCTGTTTTGAGTTTCCAGGCAATTCTATTTTTTTTTCTCTTGAGTCTCTCTCTGCAATGCCTATGCCGCCCCTGCCTTACCCCAATGCAACATCTACGTATCACACTGACAAGGTGGACTGTCTTCTTTTGAACCTTATGATAAAGTCTGAGATAGGCGATGCCTGTTTTTTGTTAATAGTCTCCTCTTAAGCTACACTGTTTTTCTCCCTCACTGACTCTTCCACCTGGTCACCTCTAGTCATTTATGTACAGTATACTCTGCCCAGAGGTGGGGCTGAAGGAGGCAAAAGATGTCCTCCAATATTAAAAATGAGATAACGGAGGCCAAAGAACATCTTTCAGTTTGAAAGAGAGACCAGGGTAATTTCTGAGCAACTGTTGTGCATGTTTATTGTAATTTCGGACTTCTCTCTCCTCCCTTCCTCACTAAAGACAGTTTCTGGGGTTTTGAAGGTACATTACTAAATGGGCTTTTATTGTACACTCATATTGCTATTATCAGAAAAAGCATCTATGATTTTTTATATAGAAGTACAGCTGATTTACAATATTGTGTTAGTTTCAGTTTATAGCAGTGATTCAGATATATATATATTTTTCCGATTCTTTTCCATTATAGATTATTACAAAAAGTCTCTATTATTTCTAATTTTAAGAGGCATTCTATGAAACAGTTTTCAGCTTAAAATATGAGAATTACTTTTCAAATATTTATTTATTTATATTTATTTGGTTGCAACGGGCCTTAGCTGTGGCCTATCGGATCTTCAGTTGTACATATCAGATCCAGCTCCCTGACCAGGGATTGAATCTGGGTCTCCTTCACTGGAGCACAGAGTTCTAGCCACTGGACCACCCAGGAAGTCCTCCATAAGAAGTATTTTAAGCTAAAATTATTAAATTTAGAAAATTCAAATCAAAGACTTTATTTCCAAGCAGAGACTATCAAACCTACATGCATCATTTGGCAGTGTGGCAATTTTTCTTCAAGAAAAAAATGGAAATACTTTTAGTATGCAAGTACTTTCTCTTAGTCCATCATTCAACTTTCCTAGCAATTTATTCTTTTCAGATAATGCAGAAAAGGAAAAAAAAAAGATGACTTACTTTATCCACTCATGAATGAATCCCTAATTTTCATCATAGCCATACAAAAAATGAAAACTTTCAACAAACTATTATGTACAAAATATGCTGTAAGGATATACTATACAATGCAGGGAATATAATCAATATTTCACAGTAACTATAAATGGAGTATAACTTTTAAAAATTGTGAATCACTATACTGGACACCTGTAATTTATATAATATTATACACTAACTACACTTTAATTTAAAAAATTAAAATGTGAAAAAAGCCTACAACCTCCTTTATGTGTTGGTAACAGGATTCAAGAACTAGAAGGGTCTCAAATGTAATCAGACTCATATTATTAGGTTTGTCTATGCTAATAATTACAAACTTGCAAACAATTAACTTTGCATTTTTACTTTTGAACTAGATTCCAGGGAGCAGTAAGTAGCAGTCATCTATTTTACAGTGACAGAGGAAAGAGAGTGTCAGTCTTCTGAATAAATACTGAGAATATTCAACAAGGAGGCAGAGAGTTAGTTGTAAATCCACATGATGTTAATAATCTGTACATTGGGGGTACAAAACTTTTGGCAACAGAATATTCAAAAATTAATTTCTATTATCCCAATAAAATGAATGGACTTAACAGAAGCAAATGGATGTTTCTTTTATAATCATTACATATGTTTCTATCTTTAGAGAAACAATTCCCTCATCTTAAAACATAAAACTACTTTCATAGTTCTAAACCACTTTCAGTTCTTTCACAAATTTGTATGTGCCAACACATTTATAGTATTTGTATGCTATTCTCTCAGAGTAAGACTTTGCAGATACTTTTCCAGAGCAAATAAAATTTCCTAGCATTTATGTATATTGCAATGACAATTCATATGCATTAACATATGCTTATTCTAAAATCATGGCAGGCTTTAAAGAAATCCAATAATAGGTCTTAAATAATCTCATAAATTCAACTAACAAAATGAAGAAGATACTTCCTGTGACTTTCCTAAATACAAACAATAATGGGAAAATTTTGAGTTTATTTATCACAGTTGTGTGTGCTTTGTGCTCAGTCACATCTGACTCTTTGTGCACCCCCTGGACTGTAGTCCACAAAGTGTCTCTGTCCGTGGAATTTTCCAGGCAATAAAACGAGTGGGTTGCCATTCCCTGCTTCAGGGGATCTTCCCGACCCAGGGACTGAACCCGAGTCTCCTGCATTCGCAGATGGATTCTTTACTACTGCATCACCTGGGAAGCCCCATTTACCGTACTTAGGCTCAACCGGTATTTTTCAACATGAGGTAGGTCTCATTCAGTCATCTTTCTCCAAGTAGAATACTTTCTCTTCTTGACTGACCCTGATTCCCTGCTCCTTTTTCATATGGCCACAATTTTACCTCCTCTGATCTCAATATCCATTCTCTACAGTAGAAGGCAGAAGAACACTGTTCTAAGATAAAAGAGAAAACTGATCACCTTCACCTCTTTCATGAAGCTTTACTAATCAGGTGACAAAACAGTGTGTAAGAAATTATGTCCACAAGACATCAGAGGACAGAACAGTTTAGAACACTAAGTGGACAGTGACCCTTAAGCCAATGAAGACTAGTTTGCCAACGATTTCTGCCCCTGCACCTGCACCCCACCAACTTTTAACCATGTCAATAAAAAGAACAATGAAGCATCAGATACCTCTTTCTCGGACAGAAGAGATAAGATGGTATCAACAGAGATGTGACCTAAGATCACAAAAGAGCACCGACAAACTGAAGCTATCAAGGCATCTTCCACTAAGCACAACTGGCCAAACTTCCAAAGGGAGGCGAAATACTATTTTTTAAAAAAGTGTGCCATTAGAAGAATGTTGTTTATTCTGTCACAAATACACTCACCTGGTTTCTTGACCCTAATGAGAATATCCATTCAGGAGACTTATTGTTTATTTTTGATTTTGAAGGTAAGGAGACTGTGGTTATACATTGGTATACTACATAACTTACATTAAATCCAGAGTTATGCCTAGAAACTGTAATCATGCAATACTTTTTCAAGAGGATAACATTTGCTATGGCAGATATTTGATTATTCCAAAATAACCAAGTACTTACGAGCTGCTTTAATCTGTCTCTGTGTAGCTTTGTATCTTATGTGGCCAAGTCCAAGTACTGCATAATGATCTTGGTTCTGATAAAGACACAAAAGGGAGTCAAATGTGAAATGAAGCCATATATCCTATCCCTTGTGTTGCTATCCTAATACAATGTTTCCTAAATTAGACTCTCATAATAGAAGTCTAGTGAAATATTCCACATGAGTCCTGAGGTCATAGAAGTTTAGAAAACGTGGACCACTGTATATATAGCCTTCTTGATAATTTGTATACACAGAAAGCAAACAAAGGCTCTGAGAAGCCCTGCAGTTAAAAAAAAAAACAACAAAAAACCCAAAACAAAAACAAGCAGACAGAAACTTAGAAAGTCTAGTATTTTTTGAAATTACTTGACCAAATAACTTTTTCTATTAATACAAATTAATATCCTATGGCTATCCTTAAATCAAGGTATAGCCAGAAAGATTTCAGAACTGAGGGGGGCATTACAGAAGCCCCAGTAGGTTGGGCCAGTGGCAATGACAGGATAGGAACCATGTGAAGCCAAGAAGCTTGGATGAACATTTTGACAAACTGAGGTTTCTTTGGATAGCAAGCACCTGCTTTCATTTTTCCTTGCAAATTTAGAGGCTGAGGCAGCACTTGAGCGAAGGCTCCTAACAGAACTCAAAGGGTGTATGCAGTATCAGAGATTGAGTGGGAACAAAGGGGAGTTGAAGGTATAAAACATGGGAGAAAAAAAATCGAATAGGATCAACTGGTGTTCCTTTAAATTCAGGACTGCAAACTCCCAATGGATGGGTTCCTTTATTATGCCTGGCACTCACACTTCATTCCACTCTCTCCAACTATTATTACATATCTTGGTCCTCTAGTCTTTCCTTAAGCTTCATAGACCCTGCTCCACCCTCTCATCAATGGCCTTGTTTCCTGCTTAAGGAAAACTATGTAAATTACCACACTCAAATTCCTGCATCTTTTTGCCACTGTCCTGCATCCATATATCTTTTCCCTTTCCCTCACCACTGAGAAAGCCTGTCTTACTAAGACAAATTACTCCATTCCTCTTCTTGGTTCTAAACACCATCTTCTCTACGTCTGTCAAATGCTACCATCTTTCAGCCGTCTTCTAAATTTCAACTGAATTATTTTCATCAGTAGAAGATGCTCTGTTATCGCTCCTCATTGAGACCTTGCTTCCATTTCTTAGCTTCCCATCAAAATTACTTCTTGAAAAAGCTGTCCTCCTTTAGCTTTACATCCTCTAGAATTTACTTTTCAAATCACTCCAATCTAGTTCTACTCTGTCCATTCTCAGCCCTGGGGTTATGAAGCTGCTCTCTTCAGAATCAATTTCCAACTGCCAAATACAAGATCACCCAACTGCCTTTATTTGACTTCAACTTTCACTGGCAGCACAGGTGACTCTTTTCTTGAAACATTATCTTGCTTTAGTTTCTGTGAATCCACTGTTTTTCTCCCATCTTTCAGTAGCTTTTCCAGTTATTCTGACTGGCTTCTCAATGCCCTACAAAGCTCAGTCCTGGGGTTTCTTTCTGTCTCTCTCTATACCTTGATCCAAGCTGATCTGATCCGATGCCAGGGTTGGAAGATAGTAATTGCCCTGTAAACGCTCATAACTCCCTAGTTCACTCTACCACATATGTCTGAGTTCCAGATGCAGAGCAACACAACACCATGCCCCCCACAAACTTCCTTTTCCTGCAGTGCTGTGCTGGTGACCAACACCACAGTCTAACAGGTGACTCAAGCTGGGGTGATCAGGGGTCTTCCAAATACGTCCCCTTCTCCTGGGCAGCACGACCAAGGTCTCCAAGACTCGTCAAGTCTACCTCCCCCCAAAGCAAATCTTTCTCCTCTGTCTCAAAACTTGGCTACAAATTTAGTTCAAGCACCAAGCATTCACTTGTACACTAGCCCTATAACAGCAAACTGTTCCAGTCCCCTCTCATCCTGCCCTCCCTTTTCAAGCAAATTTCTGTACTACCAGAAATTACTTTTCTGAAATTAGCTCAGAAACTTCTGATGATGTCTTACTTGTCCTGAAAACAAATTTAAATTCCTTCCTTGGTATGGCATACAAAGGACACTCCAGAGTTCATTCAGATTCTGCTTTCAGCCTGATTTCTCACCACCACCCTTTCATGTGCTACTCTACCCTTCACCAAGTCCTGAAGAGGCAGCACACATTCTTTTACTCCTTCGTGTCTTTGCATATCTATTCCTTCTGCCCAGAACACCTTTTCTCCCTCTTGCTTCAAAGATTGTCACTTAACCTTTCAAGACCACTCAGACATTACCTTTTCCGTGAAACCTTTCTGGATTTCTCCAGTAGAGACAGCATCCTATGGCTAGTGCTGTCCCACTCAGGACTTGACCATAAACAGGTGCTAAATTATGATTATTTTGTTGAATCATTTAAAACCATGGTTTAATAATGGAAAACTGCATCTGACTGAACAAGATTCAGATATTAAATACCTTCCAGTCTTTGGGATCAAGTGTTTTCAGCATGGGAAACTCTTCTAACTGCAATTCTTCATCTTCTGATTCCTCTGATAACTCTTTCTTATCCTCCAGTTCCTGAAAAGAGGCAGAAGCATTTCTGTTTCTCCTCTTAACAAAAGCTTCAAACCATCTTCCCACAGGTTCAACTTGACAGAGTGTTGAGGCTGTGAGTGAAAGTGTTAAGAGAGGCTTCAGTGTATTGCACAGAATAAATCTGTTCCAAGGCAATAAATATCAAACCACTGACAGCGTAAGTATATAATTTTAAAACCATCAACTGAGAAACTAACTGCAGTAATCCAGTTAACATGAGGATAAGCAATAAATAATCATTTCCTAGTATTTACCGAGTTAATCAACATCTTCCAATTATCCGATAAAACAAGACGATCAGCAATATCAATAAATTGATACTTTTCTGAGAAAATGAGAGGAAGATGAGGGACAGGGAGAGATGTTTCTAACTGCCTTCTTTTTAGACTAGTAATTGTAATAAAGCAACAAATAATTATAAACTCATAAAGAGCCTCATCAAAAAAATCTTCTAAAAACTCAAAATATTTCAATTATTAAAACCTGAATTTAGATAGCTTTCAAACATTTTAAGAATTCACTAGCAATGATTTTTTCTGAAGGACAATTTTCAAGCAGCTAACAGGAATTTACTAATGAAACTGTGCTTTAGTGGAACAGCTCTGAAATCAAAAGCTCTGAATTTCAGCGTGGGTCTGATTATTAGTAGCTATCTGAAATGAGTCAGAGATGCCTTCAACTGTAAAATGGGAATACTTATCTGCTTCCTTGTAAAACTGGATGACAAACTATGAAAGCACTTTGAAAATCAAAGGAAAAAAGCAAGAAAAGTGAAGTCACTCAGTCATGTCCGACTCTTTGCCACCCCATGGACTGTGGCCTACCAGACTCCTCTGTCCATGGAATTTTCCAGGCAAGAATAGTGGAGTGGGTTGCCATTTCCTTCTGCAGGGGATTTTTCAGACCCAGGGATTGAACTCAGGTCTCCTGCATTGCAGGCAGACCCTTTACCATCTGAGTTACCAGGGAAGCCCCAAACTGTTAAGTAAAAGTAAGTCTTTATCATTATTCCTGGGAAGTGCGGTAAGTCACTATACCTTTGTACATTAACAAAGAAAGGTAATTTGGGTCAGGAAAAAAGTCAGCATCTTGATTTTAATTTTATATTTCAAACAAAAGCAAAAAGCTGTATTATCTAATAATAACTCAGATTTAAGTCTTTCTTTGTACTGAATAGCCACAATTTTGTAAAACTAGTTCCACTTTTGTTTTACTTGAGTAGGAAAATTGAGGTTTCTTCTACCATTCACAGAAGATTCCAAACCACTATGTTCAAGAAGTACGACCTGTGTGTGTAGTGCAGGTGTGGCTTTCAAACCTTTCTATTTTCGAGATTACAGAGAAACCTCTGTAAGCAGGAACACAACATGTGCCGCGAAGTATGTCTGAAATCACATACAACAAGCGTCTGTATAAGTAGTTCTGATAATCAATGAAATCACTGAAACTAGAGACTCTTTAAATTTACAATACTATGACTATCCTGGGCTATAAATCTAAGAAGCTGCAGCAGCAGGGGAACTTTCTTTCCCTTAAAAAAACCCCCAAAACTGAAGAGAGTTGATTTACATAGGACGTTTCACTTAATGACTGCCTTTAAAAGTCTGTCTACATGTATCTTACCACCACCACACAGTGGTCTTTTCTTATCGAATATAAGGAGCACTGTTTGGGTTGGGATACCTAAAAAACAAAGCCGGAGCAGACGTACAGAGGGAGAGAGGTGTTTAAGTGAGCGCCGGCAGCAAAGCTTTGTAGGGGCTCAGGCACGTGGGGAGCTCGCTGCAGGCAGTTTCTTGCCTTAGGCAAGGAGATGCTTTTAAGAACCTTTTTAGGGTACTGAAGGGTTCGGTTCCGAACTGCTCCGCCTGATCCATGAGTCAGCAGCAGCGACACGAGGAAGAAATTGCGGGGGCAGAAGGAAGACGCCCCCCTCCCTCCTTCCTTCCAGTCCGGGGAAGGACTTCTGTGTAACAGGGAGCAAAAAGACACTCGTGACGTCGCAGCCCCGCACTCGATAAGCTAGCTGCCACGGGCAAGGAGAGCGAGGTTACGGGGTCACCAAGGTGGAGGACCGAAGAGAGCGGCGGCTGAGGCTAGACGGAGCCGGGGCTGAGTGGGCACGTACCAGAGGTCAGAGCGTGGGTGATGGCGGTGCCCTGGCCGTCTGCAGCGCTTGGCAGGAGCAGCATGACGACGCCGGAGCCAGCCCCGCGGGCGCAGCGGCTCGCGTCCCAGGAGGAGGGCGCTTAGAGTCCCTCCAGCTCTACCTCTCTGTCCGAGCCTCGCGCCTTGGCTCGACGAGGTCCAGGAACCGGCGCATGGAGACTGCTAATAACTACTTCCGGGATGAATCCTTCGTGGTGCGTAGGCCAATCCCACCCCCATTCCCCTCCGCCAACGTGTGCGGCTGCCTTGGTCCTCTACTGACTAACATCCGGGTGGGGACCAAGATTCACGCATGAAAGGTTCCTAGAATTATCTGTTTCCTGGTTTAAAAAAAAAGATTAATTTCCGCTTCCAGTGCAATACATAGAACATGATTTTCTAAAGCAGCTCTTACTATATTCTTTTCCTTTTTAAGTTACTACTACTTTATTAGTCTGAATGTAACCGTTCATTTTTGTAGTAGCTCTACTTGTATAAAAAGTGAAAAGAGGTGTACAAATTAGTATTGAGAATAACTGTTACAGCCTATACGTTTACAGAGAATTCTGTACATACAACTCTAATGCAATTATGTTTACCTAAATAATAATAGAAAGTGAAAGTTGTTTAGTCATGTCTGACTCTTTGCAACCCCATCAACTATACAGTCCATGGAATTCTCCAGGCCAGAATACTGGAGTGGGTAGCCTTTTCCTTCTCCAGAAATAATAGAAGCTAATGTTTGTTGTGCTGTTACTAGTTTACCCGTGGTATCTCATTTAACACTCCTATCATTTGCAGAAGAAACCCCTCTCAGTGTTAGATCCTAATCCAAGGCCAACAATCATTTTACACTGCTCTAGGAGCATTAAGTTTTCTTTCAGGATATTCCCAATTACAGGACTCTGGGACTAAATTGTTCATAAAGACATTTATACTTCAGCTGTATGATTCCTTCTAGGACTGAAGGAAAAAGCCAGAATTAGCAAAAGGAAAATGGGTGAAAATTCACAGACCCTCCCACCCCCCAACTCCCACTCCCATTAGCCCTGCCAGAGTATCTGGATTAGATTGTGCAAAAGAAAAGACTTGATGTACCCACTCTTCCTGCAAAGAGAACCAGAAATAAGCAAATTATAATCTAGGAATTAATTTTCATTGTTAAAATACATTGACTTTTACCTGTGTATGTCACATGACAAAACTGGTATTTCAAAACTAAGCTAATCAATTTCCCACTAAAACTCTTATTGACCTCTTTCTTTATTAATTTTCAGTTCAGTTCAGTTCAGTTGCTCAGTCATGTCTGACACTTTGCAACCCCATGGACTGCACAGGCCTTCCTGTCCATCACCAACTCTTGGAGCTTACTCAAACTCATGTCCATTGAGTCGGTGATGCCATCCAACCATCTCATCCTCTATCGTCCCCTTCTCCTCCCTTCTTCAATCTTTCCCAGCATCAGGGTCTTTTCAAATGAGTCAGTTCTTCGCATCAGGTGGCCAAAGTATTGGAGTTTCAGCTTCAGCATCAGTCCTTCCAATGAATATTCAGGATTGATTTCTTTTAGGATGGACTGACTAGATCTCCTTACACTCCAAGGGACTCTTAAGAATCTTCTCCAGCATCACAGTTCAAAAGCATCAATTCTTCAGCGCTCAGCTTTCTTTATATTCCAATTCTCACATCCAAACATGAGCACTGGAAAAAACATAGCCTTGACTAGACAGACCTTTGTTGGCAAAGTAATGTCTCTGCTTTTGAATATGCTGTCCCAGGTTGGTCATAATTTTTCTTCCAAGGAGCAAGTGTCTTTTAATTTCATGGCTGCAGCCACCATCTGCAGTGATTTTGGAGCCCCCTAAAATAAAGTCTGACACTGTTTCCCCATCTATTTCCCATGAAGTGATGGGACCAGATGCCATGATCTTAGTTTTTTGAATGTTGAGCTTTAAGCCAACTTTTTCACTCTCCTCTTTCACTTTCATCAAGAGGCTCTTTATTAATGTAACCACTGTTAAAACAGTCTCCAAGGTTCAAGATAACATGACTCCATTTTCTTAATATTAATAATTTTTTCTCACACTTCTTCCATCCATTCTCATCATAACCTTTAAATTGTAGAGAAATCACATAAAATTCTCATCTTAACCATTTTAAAGTGTGCAGTTCAGTAGTGTTAGGTACATTCACTCTGTTGTGCACCCAATCTCCAGTACTCTTTTCATCTTGCAAAACTGAAACTCATGGTGTTAAATAGCAACTCCCCATTTCCACCACCCCTATGTCTCCATCAACCATCATTTAACTTTCCATCTCTGAATTTGACCCCTATAGGTAACTCCTATAAGTGGAATCATACACCACTATTTCCTCACAAGTGGTTATGTGTCAGATTTTTTCAAGGCTGAATAATATTCCATTGTATGTACATCTTATTTATGCATTCATTTGTTGACTGGGTTGCTTCCACCTTTCAGGTATCATGAATAACGTTGCTACGAATATGGAGTACAACTATCTCTCTGAGACCCTGCTTGTGTGTATTCTTGTGTGTATACACCCAGAACTTGAATTGCTGGGTCATTTGACCATTCCATTTTTAACTTTCTGAGGTACTGCCATACCGTTTTCAATTGTAGTTACACCATTTTAATATTTCCATTTTCTCCACATTCTCACCAACACTCCCCCCCCACCAGCCTTTTTCAAGATAATAACCATTCTAACAGGTATGAAGGGATGTTTCACAGTTTTGATTTGCATTTCCTCAGGGCCTAATGATGCTGAACATCTTTTCCTGTGCTTGTTGACTATCTGTAGAATTTTTTTGGAGAGATATCCATTCAAGTACATTGTCTATTCAAAGAATCAGGTTTTGTCCTGAGTTTTAGATTTTTCTATTCTCTTTGGAAGACACCACATAGCTTAAAGGATCTTAGTTCTCCCACCAGGGATTGAACCTGGGCTCCCACAGTGAAAAAGCTCTGCATCCCAACTTCTGGACCTCCAGTTCTAACCTTTGGACCAAGTTTTAGTCCTTTATATATTCTGTGTATTAACCCCTTATTAGATACATGACTTACAAGTATCTTCTCCCATTCTGTAGGTTGCCTTTTCACTGCTGTGTACAGAAGGGTCAGGCTTTTTTTTTTTTTCCTCCAAATACTACAATTGTCTCCCAATTGCTCTCTTCTGTTCCTCATCTCCTGAATTCGTTTCTTTCAAAACCTGTTTTCCCTGACTTCCCTGTATCTGAAGACTGTACCACTCCTTACCAGCGAGCTCAAAAATGGAAACAATTTACCTCCCCATCCGTTGTTAACATCAAATTAATGAACAACTCCTATTTACCTTCACTCTATAAAACAAGCCACTACCCACTGCGAATCTAATAAGCCAGGTACTTTACAGACGTCGTTGTTTAATACCTCCACAATACTCTGAGGTCAAGAGGAAAATTAAAGCACAGAGATTAAAGAAGTTACCCCAAAGTATAGCGTAAATGACTAAAGCAGGATTTAAACTCAGCAACCTGAGTCTGTGTTGGTCTTGAAATCTGTTGCTGAGGGACCTCGCCACAGTGAGAGGCTGAAGGAGAGCGACGTTCGCCCTCAAACTGGGATATATTCCCCCTTTCCCGCTTCGCCGGGTGCAACGCCAGCGTGTGACCTCCGGGGCGCTCTTCTGCCTGGCGCCGCAGTGAAAAGGCCGCGGAGCCGGCTTTACTTCCGGTGAGGAAGGGAAAGGTGGGGGCACCACCGGAAGCGAGGAAGGTGCTGTGTAATCACCGAGGAGCTGAGGTATTTGGATCCCTTAAAATGCCTGATTACCTCGGTGCTGATCAGAGGAAAACTAAAGAAGATGAGAAGGACGACAAGCCCATCCGAGGTCAGTTGACACAGGCAGGGGCTCCAGGCCGCGTCAGGACCAGTCTTGGCCCGGCGTGGGGGGAGGGGAGTGGATTCCAGGTTGTCGTTCTGTCGGTGCGGCAGCCGGGTTAACCGGCTTTCAGTCCCACGTCCTGTGTTCATGTTTCGCTGATCGAAATTCTTATTCACATGCAGCTCTCAGGTCTTGAAGAAATCTCGCACTCCACTTGGTCTTGCAGGCCTTGAAAAGTTCCCCGCCTGGTGGTGGTTGCTTACCTGGACCCTCTTTTCCGTTCTTCCGCTCCCTCAAGTGACAACTTGCTGCTATCACTGCATAGCCAGGATCCTGAGACATACTGTAAAAAAAAAAAATTTCTTTGACTAGGTAATGCACTCACATGATTCAAAACCCCAAAGAGAAAAAGATAAATTGAAAAGCGTCATCCTTGACCGCAGCCATCTCTCCACAGAGGAAGCTGATTTTGCCATTTTGCCTCATCTTTCTATACATTTTCTATGTACATACAAGCAAGTTTGCTTGTATATTCCTTTTCTATTTTAAAAAAGAAAAAGCATAAATGTAAATTTCTGTACATCTTTTTTTTTAAAATCTTAGTATGTTTTAAGAATTAGTTTATATCATTATATAGAGTCAGTGTGAATTGTGTAGAATCCAAATTATTGGACTTTCAGTCACGTATGAATTAATCATCATTGATGGACATTTCGTTTTCTTCTAATCTGTTGGCCATTATAGAGCAATGAATAACCTTGTTCATGAGACTCTTACCACATGCACGGACACAAGCTGTAGGGTAAATTTTAGAAATGCAGTTGAATTTTTTTCTTTTTTGACATTTTTATAGACAGTGCTGGATTACTCTCCTTAGAGACCATACCACTTGACCCTTTACCTGCGACACTTTCGTTTATGATTTCTTTGCTTTTGTACTCTCATGTTTATGCTGCTTTGTTTCTTATAGGTTATTTTAAAATGTTCTTACAGTGGGTTTTTTTGTGTTTTTTTTTCTCTTAACTCTTTACTTTCTGAACAAGTTCAGCCTCTCGTAGCACCCTTTCTTCTTAATAGTCACCCACCCCTCAAAGAAACATTTCCTCTCCACTTTCATGTCACTCTTTTTCCTTGAAAGAGATGCTCAGTTACCCAGTGGAAAACTTAGTCGTTGATTTAACATTTCATCTGTGTATTTCTCTGGATAAGTTATAATTCTATAAACATATTAACAGGTTTGTCCCTTGGATACAGTTATAACTAACGTGTGTGGAATTTTTTGTGTTTCTAAATCCATGTCTTTATCTTAAAGAAACACTGAGACTAACATTCTTTCAGGTGAGAAAACTGATGCTCAGAGAAATTAGTGGTTTTTCCAAGGTAACTTAGCAAATGCATGACCCTGCTGGGACTAGTGCTCAAGTCATTTTGATTCTTAAAGTCTCTGGGCTCTCGGTTCTTGTTATGTCATATCACTCTGAAGCTATTTTATATAACGTTAAGAATCTGCCTTCGCCCAGTTAGATAAAAGTTCCTTCAGTCCAGGAACTAATTGATGGTTATATTTATATCACTACAACTTTGCACAGTTCTTCTCAGTTGGCATAGTTTGATTTGAACAGAAAAGAATTGTGAGCTCAAGTTTCTTTTGTTTGAATTTCATGTATTATCTCTCTTCTTTTAGCGCTGGATGAAGGGGATATTGCCTTGCTGAAAACTTATGTAAGTCCTTTCAGTATCTACATAATACAGATGTGTTGTGTTGAAGTAAGGACTCTTGTTGATATTATCTTTCCAGAATAGTTAGAAGAGACTCTCAGCAGTTTAATCTTCACTGAAAAAAATTATATATCTACAGTTTCTATCTAGACTAAATCAGAAGCTTATACATTATTTTTATACTATTTGTAATTAAAGTGTGATACAATATGGAAAGATATTGAAATAACTTACACAAAAATTTACTATATTGAAAATGTGTGAAAATGAATTAGCTGAAATGGTACGTTTTAATGCATAGAAATGGGCCTCAATTTTAGATAATTTCAGGCATCATGTTGATTCGTTATTTTGCATGATGGTGTGTTGCCTGCTTGGGGAGCATAGGTTGGTTCAGGAATTGTTCTGAAAATGAGAAACTCTACTTTCATTTTACAAGCTTTAGGACAATAATAGCTATTACAAGTGTAACTTAAAAGTTTTTGTTAATATAGTTTAATAAATTGTTGATATCCTTTATCTCCTAGGGTCAGAGTACTTACTCTAGGCAGATCAAACAGGTTGAAGATGACATTCAACAACTTCTCAAGAAAATTAATGAGCTCACCGGTATAAATATATTTTATTCCTGTTTCCTTTCTTTATGTGTAATGGTTTAATTATATCAAAGGAGCAGAAATACAAATGTTACTCTTTAATCATACACTTAAAAAAAGTCATCCTTTACCAAACACTATTTTATTTGCTACAAATAAATGTGCTATTCCTCTTATAAATAGTTTGTTTTCACTTTAAAAGCCAAAATAGAAGAGAATTCTTCCATAGAATCAGGGCCAAAGTTCCATATTAACCACAAAAATCCGTTAGTGAATATAATGGATATGCACTAATAATTAATACACTCTAAGTTTTTATTATTGTTTCCTTTTTTCTTTCATTTTTTGAAGTTTTTTATGTCTACTGTTAGTCATCCCTATTCTACTCTTAATTGCTAACAAGGAGTATTATAAAATCCTGTCTTCCAGATTTAAATTATGTATTATTTCTGCCCAAGTGTGTAAAGCAGTATATATAACTTTATTTTCACAGAGAAAAAACTAAAAAATGAAATATAAAAAAAATTCCCCTTATCTGTTAAGAGATTGGATCTCATTTAATAATCTCTTTCACTATTTCTACAAGCAAGTTTAATGCTTGGCGATTAAGAAACATTATCCTTTAAGCAAGTGATGTTTCTGTTGGTCAAGGCCAAATTCAATAGACTCTAATTAACAAGTCAGAATTTCTTGAATAAAAATATCTTACATGGTATTTATTGCTTGAAGTAAGCAGACTGTGGTCTAGTAGTTGGAAACTTCTTGAGAACTTGAGTGGCGAACTTTCATAGTATTTGACCTGCACAAAAAAATGTCAAATATGACATTACTTTTTTGGCCTATGTGTACTCTGGGGCAGTAGTTTTCACTTGGGGTGATCCCCCTAGGACATTCGGCAATATCTGGACTCTCTTGATTCTCCTATCTTGAGGGGGAAGTGGTGCTAGTGATGTAGTGGCTAGAGGCCAGGGATGCTCCCAGCCATTCTGGAATGCACAGGACCACGCCAGCAACCAGTTACTCAGTCCGAAATGTTAGTATTGCTGAGGTTGAGAAAGCTTGCAGTACATTTCAGTGAGTTTTGTGATATTTCTTTATATAGGTATTAAAGAGTCTGACACTGGCCTGGCCCCACCAGCACTCTGGGATTTGGCTGCGGATAAGCAAACACTCCAGAGCGAACAGCCTTTGCAGGTTGCGAGGTATGCATAGTGGTCTCTGGAAATTTATTTTTTATCTGTACTTTTGAGTATAAGGCAATAGTTCCTAAAGAATTTTTATTCCATATTCCAAGTAAATAAAGCTTTCTCCAGAAGTATCTGGGGTTAAAATTTTATGCTTTTAGTAATAATTCAAGAAATAGGCAAAGACATAACCATATAAAAGATTTAAATGATATAGGAAAATACAGAGCAAAATGCAAAAACTTGCCTTTCCCTCCTCACTGTTCATAAGTGATGATGTTCAGGCATCAGTGCTCCTTTGAACACTCATGTTAAATATTTTTCTGTGGGTGTGCATACATACCTATAGCATAGCTTACTAGAAGTGGAATGGGGACAGAGGTATTTACTGTTAAGAAACGTGTGGAGAAAAAAATGGTTCGCAGTTTAAACTCTTAACCAAAAGGTTTTGAGGGAAATGTATGTTTGCCTGATCAGTGTTAAGATACGTGATTATTGATTTCTGCACTTTTGCCATTTGGGCAAAAAACCCAGCTCACTTTAATTTGTGTTGTGCTGATGACTAGTATACCTACTTCTTATTACTTCTTTAATGTTTTTTTACCTGTGATGCTGGGCTCCCATGTCCTTCAGTGTGCAGGTTTTCTTGAAACTATTTGTGAATGATTTCTTTCCATTTTCTTGGTCCTCTGTTCTGGACTTCTGTTACTGACTGGATTGTTTGGATATGCTAATCTTTCTTTCCTGCTCTTCTGTGTCTTTTTGCTCCACTTTTTCGTGATCTTTTCTGAACTTTGAGTCCATGTATTGATTTTGTTCCCCCTCTCACTTCAGTTTTTAATTTCTGGAGCTTTTCTTTCTTTCAGTGTATGTTTTGTTGCTTTTTGAATGTCCTGTTCTCATATCATGGTCATAATATGTTGTCGTCTCTAAGGAAGCTAAGGCTACATTGGAAGGTTTCTGTTTCCTCTAAGATGGTTTTTCCCTTTTTTCTTGCTTGGTGTCTTTTTTTTTTTTTTTAATTGGAGGCGAATTACTTTACAATATTGTGGTGGTTTTTGCCATACATTCACATGAATCAGCCACAGGTGTGCATGCGTCCCCCATCCTGAACCGCCCCCCGCCCCACCTCCCTCTGCATCCCATCCCTCTGAGTTGTCCCAGTGCATCGGCTTTGCCCCGTTTCATGCATCAAACTTGGACTGGTCATCTGTTTCACATATGGTAATATACATGTTTCAATGCTATTCTCTCTAGTCATCCCACCCCCGCCTTCTCCTACAGAGTTCAAAAGGCTGTTTTTTACATGTGTCTCTTGCTGTCTTGCATATAGGGTTGTCATTACCATCTTTTAAATTCCATACATATGTGATATACACATATGATACAGAATTAATATACAGTATTGGTGTATTTCTTTCTGACTTACTTCACTCTGTATAATAGGCTCCAGTTTCATCCACCTCATTAGAACTGACTCAAATGTGTTCCTTTTTATAGCTGAGTAATATTCCATTGTGTGTATGTACCACAGCTTTCTTATCCATTCGTCTGCTGATGGACATCTAGGTTGCTTCCATGTCCTGGCTATTGTAAACAGTGCTTCAGTGAACACTAGGGTATACGTGTCTCTTTCAGTTCTGGTTTTCTCGGTGTGTGTGCCCAGCAGTGGGATTGCTGGGTCGTGTGGCAGTTCCATTTACAGTTTTGTATGGAATCTCCACACTGTTCTCCATAGTGGCTGTGCTGGTTGGCATGGTGTGTGTCTTTTATGCTAGATGTCTGACAATCTTTGGCTTCTGTTTTAGTGGGAGGCAAAAAAGCCGATAGATGCTCTAGATTTGGCAGTGAAGCATGTCTGCCCTAAACATCACTGTAGCTTATATGGTTGACTGTTTAGCTGGCGAGCCTGCAATGTCAGTATCTTTAGATCTTTTCACTTGGACGGTCATTTTCTCTAGAGCAGTTGTCCTCTGTCTCCTGTTGTTTCCAGTCTCCAGTATTTTGGAAGAACAATGGAGGTAGGGGTCTAGGGAATGTCAGCAGCAGGTTCACTTAGGTTTAATCACGCTTCCCCTCTCCTCCACACCTGCCTCATTTTCAGTCAAGTTAGTACCACCACTACCACCCTCCTGCTCCTTGCCCCAGCATTTCTTGATAGCTTCTGTTTTACTCTCTGCCGAATATTTTCATCACCTCCAAATGAAACCCCAAACACATTAACTGTACCTATTCCCCTTTCTCTTTGGACATGGCAGCAGCTAATCTACTCTATCCATATGGATTTGCCTATCCTGGACATTTCATGTAAACGAAATCATGTAGTATATCACCCTTTGTTTCTGACTTTAGTGTCACATAATGTTTTAAGCTTCATTCATGTTGTAGCTTGTATCAGAACATCATTCTTTATAGCCAAATAATATTCCAGTCCAATTTCTCTCTTCATTGGTATTGTCTGTTTGGTGAGACCTTGTTCTCACACTTCCCACTAATTCTTTAGACATGGTTTCCTTTGGTTTTCAAAAAAAACATTTATGACACGGATTAAAGATTCTGTTTAGTAAGACCAGTGTCTTCCCTTGAACTGCCTTTCCCCTGTGTATGGGCTGTATCTTACTTCTCTTTGTGTCTCATAACTGATGGAAACTGGATGTCAGTTTTGGAACCCAGATTTCTCCTTTCCCCAGGGTTTGTTCCTGTTGTTTTGAAGTTTTTTGGTCAGCCTCTTGTAATCTCCAACTGGTAAATGTTGCTTCAGCCAGTTGATGTTAAATAACTGCCGCTGATTGTTTCCAATAAATGCCCTGTGGGGAGGGCATCTGTAGACAGTGAACTCTGAGTCAGGTCAGATAGAAACAGATCCTGAGAATGGGGCTTTTTAGCCAGTTGTCAGACAGGTCAGGAGTTTTCTGAGGCTGGGCTTTTGGAGGAGCTCCATTTCTTCATCCCTGCCTTCCCTCAGGGAGGCTGCTTGTTTCCACCTTTACCATGGCTGAGAGGCTGTTGGCTTTCAAGTCTTCCGCAGAGGTGGGGAGAGGGCTATGGGATTAAAGTGAGTTTAAATGCAAAACACTCAATGTTCTTACTGGGATTTAGCCTTTTTTTTTTTTCCAAACCTGTAGTTAATTTCCAGAATTCTGAGAATGTTGATTTGGACTGTTTTTGCCAGTGTTCTCTTTGCTTTTAAGGATGAGCAGGTTTTCAAAACTCTTTACTTCAATGTTCTGCAAGTTGAGGTCCCTGTATATATACTTTCTCAGCTGAGGATTAAAAAAATCTGTATCTGTGTTGGCAGGGTCTGTCAGATAAAGTAGTAATGGATATTTTATATAAAATTATACTTCCCTGGTAGACTTTGGCTAATAACAGAAAATGGAGTCCTGTCCACAATTTATGCTGCAAGGACAAAGCATTCTTTACCTTATTCTTCAGTTCAGTTCAGTCGCTCAGTCATGTCCGACTCTTTGCGACCCCATGAATCGTAGCATGCCAGGCCTCCCTGTCCATCACCATCTCCTGGAGTTCACTCAAACATGTCCATCAAGTTGGTGATGCCATCCAGCCATCTCATCCTCTGTTGTCCCCTTTTCCTGCTGCCCCCAATCCCTCCCAGCATCAGAGTCTTTTCCAGTGAGTCAACTCTTTGCATGAGGTGGCCAAAGTACTGGAGTTTCAGCTTTAGCATCATTCCTTCCAAAGAACACCTAGGACTGATCTCCTTTAGAATGGACTGGTTGGATCTCCTTGCAGTCCAAGGGACTCTCAAGAGTCTTCTCCAACGCCACAGTTCAAAAGCATCAATTCTTCGGCGCTCAGCCTCCTTCAGAGTCCAACTCTCACATCCATACATGACCACAGGAAAAACCATAGCCTTGACTAGACGGACCTTTGTTGGCAAAGTAATGTCTCTGCTTTTCAATATGCTATCTAGGTTGGTCATAACTTTTCTTCTAAGGAGTAAGCATCTTTTAATTTCATACCTTACTCTTAGCTCTGCCTAAATGCACATTACAGAGACTATTTTGTATTTCCCTGTATTTGTTGCAATAGCTTATAAGCTTTTTCTCATATGAGTTCTGTTTTTGTGTTTCTTCTGTAAGCAGATAGTATAGCAAATAGGGAATAGATTACTTTCTCCTGTGATGTATGCTGCTGCTGCTGCTAAGTCACTTCAGTCTTGTCCGACTCTGTGTGACCCCATAGACGGCAGCCCACTAGGCTCCTCCATCCCTGGGATTCTCCAGGCAAGAACACTGGAGTGGGTTGCCATTTCCTTCTCCACCTGTGATGTATGTGGGATAGCAAATTCACCTTCACCATAACCCATAGGAAGAAATATATTTAAGTTAAAAATAGCAGCAACAGTAAGAATGGGTTTGAAATATAAACTCAGGGAAAAATGAAAACACACTTATTACATGATGTAAGATGAGATGACTGTCTTTTAATAAGAAAAATAAAAAGGAGAATACCAGAAGATACAGAGGAGTATCACTAATAAAGGGATATAGTTATAAAAATCAAGAAAGGGAACTTCCTAATGATGAACTATTTGGGTTTAATTTTCCAGGGGAATATATCTTCTGAAATTTTAGTGGCTTGACTAAAGCTGAGCAGACCCTTGGGATTGAGCATATTCTGTAGCGAAGGATCCTTCACAGTGGCCCAGTTTCTGCAGTTTACACCTGCTCGGTAGTGTACTGCTTGCCCAGGAGAGAATCCAGTTACTTGAGTTCATTATTAGTGGTTCAGGTTCCTTACTCTAATCAAGCCTTTTGCCATGTTAGATGCACAAAGATAATCAATGCTGACTCAGAGGACCCGAAGTACATCATCAATGTGAAGCAGTTTGCCAAGTTTGTGGTGGACCTCAGTGATCAGGTAGCACCTACCGACATTGAAGAAGGGATGAGAGTTGGGTAAGATTTCTATCTACAGTGAATACTCGTCTTTCATTAAAAATGCCCTGTCACATTCATGTCCTTGACTTTCTTTTGAGTGAATGAACTGGGTGTCATGCAATACCAGGGGGTGATCTAGTAGAGGACTGTGCTTGAACATCCTTTCTTCTGCATCTGCTTCCTGACCTCCCACCCCTACTTAGCCTTTCATGGCCTCAAATATCAGGGTTAAAGTAAGTACAGAATTTTAGAGTTGAGCTTGCTGGTCTATTTAAGGTAACATGGTGTAGGTGGAGGAAGCATCTGCCCTAGGATGGTTATAAGGACTAAGGGAGTTAATGTAATTAATGTATATAGAACACATGATAATTCAGTCTATTTTTTTGCATGTGTTATTGAGTTATGAGTTACGAGTTACTGAGTTAAAGAGTTGTGTCTTTTTCTAACCTCTTTAGTGTGGACAGAAATAAGTACCAGATTCACATCCCACTGCCTCCTAAGATTGACCCAACAGTCACCATGATGCAGGTAAGAAACTGCAGGAGGGAGAAGGAGCGGCGTGAATCTGACTACAGTCGCATTAGTATCAACAAGTGCTGAAAGTTTTAACTGATAAAACATATCAATGTGTACACATACACTGAAGAGTTGCCAACATTTTAAAAATAATTTTTCAGGTGAGAAAGTCTTTATCAGTTTTTTACTAGTTTGTCTCTCACTTAGTGTTAGAACAGGTGGTATAGCTTGTGAGTCTAGGACACTGGCAGTGTATTCAATTTTTATTGAAATTCTTACTTGGTGTAAGTCTTGATTTTTCTTTAGGGTATAGGGTCTACTCTACTGGATAGAACAGTTAGTATTCAAAAGTGTGTGGCTCTGTGTTGTACATTTTCATCCTTCTCATAGGTGGAGGAAAAACCTGATGTTACATACAGTGATGTGGGTGGCTGTAAGGAACAGATTGAGAAACTTCGAGAAGTAGTTGAGACCCCACTGCTTCATGTAAGTGGCTGAGACTGTTGCTTTTTAAATTTCTTTGTACAAAGATATGACAGCCTTTTGCCTACTGTGCACTAAAGTTCTGCTTATATATTCATTTTAGATATTTTTATTTTCCTAAATAAAAAATTTTGATGGGGTAGAGGGTAAAGGTGTGGAGAATTGGGAAGTTCCAGAAGAGAAGGCAAAAGGATTGAGCAGCCAACCCAATTCAAAAAAGAAAAATCTATTTAGAGTGACAAAGGAGGTTGAGATATAACCTTTATAAATATGTTACATATGTTATAGGTAGGTTATTATAAAAGAAGCAGTGTGTTTTAATGATATCAAGAAGAAATGGGCTTAAATTGAATCAAATTAAGCTTAGAGAATAATGCAAAAAACCAAGATATTAAATATGAGATAATACTTTTGTTAAACTTTTTTTTTTTTAATTAGGGGAAAAAAGTGTTTTTGTTAACCCTGGATAGTAGGATATCTTTAAAAGCCATTCAGCCTTGTATTAATGAGTCTGGATCTTATGTCATAGAATAAGTAAAATTCTTATTTAGATCAAATACATAAATTATGGACTTAATAATTTTGGTTTAAAAATACTGATGTAGAGATAGTCCTGTTTTTATTATAGAGAGGTGGTAAGTGTGAAAATTATGTCTCCATCACAGCCAGAGAGGTTTGTTAACCTTGGCATTGAGCCTCCCAAGGGTGTGCTGCTCTTTGGTCCACCGGGTACCGGCAAGACACTCTGTGCTCGGGCAGTTGCTAATAGGACTGATGCTTGCTTCATTCGAGTTATTGGATCTGAACTTGTACAGAAGTATGTTGGTGAGGTAAAGTAAATTGATTATAATCAAGGAATATGTAGCTCTGTGAAAGATTTATAAAGCATAGATGAAATTAAAATGGTGATTCCCCATTGAAAGCTTGAGACCTGAAATGTTTTGATTGATGGATTGTAATTAGTAGTTAGAAGTCTAGAAGCCACTAGTCTTCCCTTGTAGTTATTTGGAAATAAACAACTGCTTAACATTTTTAATCAGTATGCTCCCTACTGAAGGGTACCATTTTCTACAGATTTGGTTTATAAGATAAATACCCCAGTAATGCCCAGAGAATGTATTAGAAAGAGTGTTCACTTCAGGGGCCGTGTTTTATGTTCTTTTGAAAAAGAGACTGGAGAATGTCTATATATGTATGTGGGGGATGGTGTATGTACACATACAAACAGACATTTTTTTTTATTAGGGAGTAAGTTTAGGGCTGAATATATTACATTGAAATGTTAATGATTAGTATACTTACAGTGAGAATTAGAAAAGGATCTTCATATGTGGAGATATACTTTTATTCTTTGATCAAAACTTACAAATCAAATTCAGTGGTCAGAAATGCCAAGTGATCAGATTCTTTCATTTCTTCAAGTTTTATTGATTGAAATGGTACCTTTATTCAAATGTGTTAATTTGATCTCAAGTCTTAAAGTTATTGACTATTTAATAAGTGCAGAATCATGAAATTACTTAATAGTGCTTTAAACCTAGTGAGATTAATTTGATGGAATAGGTAACACACTTTAATCTTTGTGAGAAAATTTTAGGTAATGACAGTTGAGGATGCTTGCAGGAAATACTGAAAAGGTTGAAGCATAACTTCTTAAGAAGATTTTAAACCAGGTCTGAATTAACAAATTATTTTTTTCATTAGGGGGCTCGAATGGTTCGAGAGCTCTTTGAAATGGCCAGAACAAAGAAAGCCTGCCTTATCTTTTTTGATGAAATTGATGCTATTGGAGGTATGAATGGTATCTTAGAGAACTTTAAGACTGAGTTTCATGAGGATTCTATAGTAGTATGTGTGAAGGTCCCTGACATGTTAATCTTGTATGAAGTTTTGATTCCGACTCTTTCATGAGCTTTGGCACGTGAGAGCTACAGATCTAATAGTAGGACTATGCCATAAAGGGGAAAAGCGTTAAATAGCGTCGGTATTTCTCAAAGTCTTTATCTTTGAACTTTCCCAATTTCATTCACAGAACTCGTATTTTCATACTTTGGCAACTCCTTAATTGAGATACAGCTTCACTTAATTGGATCAGAAAGCAGTTGAGGCATAATTTAATTGGTAGTAGTTCATAAAATGTACATAAAATATTATTACTGGCTTCATAGATTTGATGAAATACAATATTAGCTGTGCGATCTAAACAAGTTGTCTTAACTAACTCTGAGCTCCAGTTTGCTTCTCTTATAAAAAGAATAATTACAGCTTTATTTCATGGGTTTTTGAGAAGCTTGAAATAAGTAAGAAATGTGGTAGACTCTGAAAATTCCATAGTTTTATTGTTCCTTGGCTGTTGTTAAAATCTATACAAGTAATAGTCCCTGTTACCTGCAGAAGCGTTATATCACTAGACAGTTGTGATTTAATGAACTCAGTGACCAAAAAAATATAGTGGACACTGTAACAGTGGTTGGGGACTGTGGTTGTTAGCCTTGCTTTTAGACTCGATGGGTATTGTGGGCTTTGGACATTCTTCTCTAAATGTTCAAGGGCCGTAATTTGTCCAGTCTATAGATGTGGTGGTGACCCTGATGTCATTTTTGTAATACCTTAGGAATAAGCGTTATGATGTGAGGATGCTCTGAATCCGTGGTTTCCAAAGTGGATTTTAATAAAACTGTATTAAGGTGAAAGTGAAGTTGCTCAGTTGTGTCCGACTCTTTGTGACTCCATGGACCATAGCCTACCAGGCTCCTCCGTCCATGGGATTTTCCAGGCAATGGTACTGGAGTGGGTTGCGATTTCCTTCTCCAGGGGATCTTCCCAACCCAGGGATCAAACCCAGGTCTCCTGCATTGCAGACAGACGCTTTACCCTCTGAGCCATCAGGGAAGTCCATATTAGGGTACAGTTTTGTATAAAACTGTATTAGGGTACTAGAAGAAAATACTTGGATTTTGGTTCATGTTTAATCTCGTTTAACAATTTTTCATTTTGGTGTTTGATACTGTACATAATACATTAATGCAACACTATGTATTTGTACAATTTTAAAATGAATATATATATATATATATTTGGAGGTCATTTTTTGTGCTATACTGATTGCAATGAAGGCGAGTATTGACACTGCTATTCTAATGTATCCGAATTGGTGTGATAGTAAGCTGTTACAGTTCTACTGTATTATGGATTTAGCCATATTTTTGACGGTTTTACAAAAGCATGGCATTTTCTTACATATAATCAAATACCATTATAGTGCTAAAGTTTGCATGTATTTTTGTTACCTAGTCCAGGTGTATGTTGTGTCAAATAAAAGAGGTGTTCTTGAGTGACTTAAAAAGCAAAATTGCTTAAAGAAGATTTTAAAAAAATACTTATTTAAAGGAACCTATGTTAAATAAACCTATGATAGTTTAGTTAGTTTAGTTTAGTCGCTCAGTCGAGTCCGACTCTTTGCGACCCCATGAATTGCAGCACGCCAGGCCTCGCTGTCCATCACCATCTCCCAGAGTTCACTCAGATTCACGTCCATCGAGTCAGTGATGCCATCCAGCCATCTCATCCTCTGTCGTCCCCTTCTCCTCCTGCCCCCAATCCCTCCCAGCATCAAAGTCTTTTCCAATGAGTCAACTTTTCGCATGAGGTGTCCAAAGTACTGGAGTTTCAGCTTTAGCATCATTCCTTCCAAAGAACAACCAGGGCTGATCTCCTTCAGAATGGACTGGTTGGATTTCCTTGCAGTCCAAGGGATTCTCAAGAGTCTTCTCCAACACCACAGTTCAAACTCATCAATTCTTCGGCGCTCAGCCTTCTTCATAGTCCAGCTCTCACATCCATACATGACTACTGGGAAAACCATAGCCTTGACTAGACGGACCTTATTCGGCAAAGTAATGTCTCTGCTTTTGAATTCTAATGGTTTTGTGTAATGCAGGCTGTTCTTACAGAATTTACTTACAACTGAGAGGTTCCTTTGGGCTGGAGGGCATGATATTCCCCAGAGAGTGCTTCTCTGAATGAATGTGAAGATCATGTCTTTCCTCCTGTCTTCTCAGGGGCTCGTTTTGATGATGGTGCTGGGGGTGACAATGAAGTGCAGAGGACCATGTTGGAACTGATCAATCAACTGGATGGGTTTGATCCTCGAGGCAACATTAAAGTGCTGATGGCTACAAACAGACCTGATACTCTGGACCCAGCACTCATGAGGCCGGGGAGACTGGACAGAAAGATTGAGTTTAGCTTACCTGATCTAGAGGTGGGAACATCATTTCACTGTAGAAAAGGGATTCTTTAAATTTTTTCCTTCCTGTGCTATTTTCCATTTTAACATTGTCAATTTCCCCGTTCTCAGGGTCGGACTCACATTTTTAAGATTCATGCCCGTTCAATGAGTGTTGAAAGAGATATCAGATTTGAATTGTTAGCACGACTGTGTCCAAATAGCACTGGTAGGTGGAAAGATCTTGCTTCTGTTTTTCGGTCTGTCTGTCTGGGCTGCTTTCTTTAAGCCTGTTACTTTCTTTTGGTTTGAAAGGTGCTGAGATCAGAAGTGTCTGCACAGAAGCTGGTATGTTTGCCATCCGAGCACGGCGAAAAATTGCTACTGAGAAGGATTTCTTGGAAGCTGTAAATAAGGTCATTAAGTCCTATGCCAAGTTCAGTGCTACTCCCCGCTATATGACATACAACTGAGCCCTGGCAGTGTTTGCGAAAACATTTCTTTTCATTGGAATCCTAACCGTATACAGGTTTCTTAATAACCATTTCACGTACAAAATAAATGGTTTTCAAAATTGTATGCTTTTTTCCCAGATGCCTTTTTTTTTCCTCTGCGGTACAGTAAAGGGTGATATCTAATGCCATTCGACAGAAAAGCTGTTTTTTGACTCACTAACCATTTAAAGGTTCCAAATTGTAAAGTGCTCACTTTGACCACGTATGTTCTAGACATATGCTGGCAGGGCGCTGTACCTACATTATCTCACTGTGTCTGCCACTGTATCTGCCCAGTGAGGTGGATTTAACAGATGCACAATTTTCCTAACTTGTTTCCTTGTCGCAGAGCTGAGATTCGAGTCCAAGTTTAACTGCTCCAGTGCTGATGCTTCTATCCATAATACTCTTCTTCCCTCATCACAGTGGCCGATCAAGGCACACGATCACATGTGTTTCAGTAGTTGTTTTTTTTCCTACAGTGTTGAATAATAAAGCTTTGGCTAAACTTTGTTTAAAGTGTAAGAAGCATCTGATGTAATGTGTTTTGCTTTGCCATTTAAGTTGATTTCAAATTAATTAAGGATTGTTGATATTAATGACTAGCAAAGTAGTAAAGTAGAATAATATATAATACATATTATTATATGTATTATAATAATATCATTTAGAAAACCCAGAATTGGCTTTATACAGAAAAGTACTTATACAGAAAGTACTTTAATGGTTTAAAATTTTGGTAAAGCTCCCATAAGAATTCTGGTCTACACTGAAGTATTTCTAAAATAAAAGTATTAGAATCCTAAACAAAGTTCTTTACAATTATTTCATGTACCGCCACCACCAAATTCCTTCCCTCTTTCACCACAATAACCCCCTTCTATGCCCCTCCCAAACACTGAGACCCAAACACAATAAAGAATATTTTTATTGTAGTTCAGTATTCACAAGTAATGCAAAATAGAGATGAATACATTGTAATTCACAAAAAATTGACAACATAGAAAATGCCCTAAGCGTTGCGTTGAAATCTTTAAATAAGAAAATTTTTAAGCAGAAAAATTAAAGCCATTCATTCATAAAATCCAACCAACCTCCCTTCTCTTTTCATTATTGTGAACTTGATCAGAAACGCTTTTCCCTAAACCTGCTATAGTCTTTCAAGAAGTATGAAGTAAAGTGAACCATTTCCAAGTGATGCTTGTAAGTGAATACTAAAGATTTATGTTTTTGTTCTGTTTTGTTAGAACACACTCTTTAAAGTCTTAGCACTTGTTCATATATCACCACATACATCAGATGGATCAATTTGAAACAGCTCAAATTAGATATGTGGTACTCAGGCCGAACCTGTTATAGGTTCTGAATAATCTTGACATCTCCATTACATGATGAAAATCTACTGGCCACACATCAAATCAGTACACAATGAATTATTTGAAAAATATGGGTGTCTCTGCCCAGACACATGCATGCAGATAGCATCAACACTAACTAGAGTAGCATGTCTGTATTCCATTTAAAAAGAAGAAAATAACACATTCACTGGTAACTGCCTCCACGTAAAATATGTATTTGTGTGTACAGACACCTGTTTACACATGTATCAGCATGCTGATAGAATACAAAGGATTTCTGACTTCAAAAAATACTGTAATGACCTTTTAAATAACATTTTTAAAATGTGATTAGATTTATAAAATTTAATTTCCACAAAGCCCAGGTTCATTGGTTACAATGAAAAACCTGGTAAGGCAAAGTGGATTTTTGAGATGCTCAAAGTATATTAAACCTAAGTCAGACAGCAGGCAAGTTACCTGGCTTGGAGTCCTGGCTTTTGAACGTTTTGCTATGGGAAGGAATTAAAAACCATTGTGTGCATTTTGGTCAGCTATATGTTTGGAGAATTAGATACTTTATCAGCACTCAAACCACATTATCAAGAACCTACACACTGAATCCTAAAAGCATTCCTAAAAGGTACACTAAAAAGGGACCAACAGCATTTTTGCACTCACTAAAGCATACAGTCTAACACCAAGGAAGTTGGGTTTGATTTTAGGATTGAAACTGATTAAAAGGGTGGGCTTCTTCACCATCATAAACTTCCTTCCTCATTCCCACTCAAGGGCACCTCCCAACATCAACACACACCTGCCCCCTGGCCGGCAGACTCTAGGTTTGCTACCCTCGCCAGTCACACAAGAGGGCGGTCTCATTTTCTCAACATGGACCTTTGTAGGCAGGCATCTCCTTTCTCTGTTAGACAGGTAAGGATGCAGGACCAAATACAGGGAGTGGATATTTTAGATGTTGCCTGAAATCTACAAAATGACCTCGTAGGGCTGCAGAGGACCCATTCCCTTCACTGTTTCTCTTGAGTCCCTCTGCAGATGAGACTCACATTGAGATCCCACTCTCAGCTGCTATGTGATTGTACAGTCAGTGTCTATGACACGAATGAGGAGTTTCCTGGGCCCTGGTTCACAATTGTTTGCAAACGTATTCCATCCAACTGTGAGAACAGATGAACCATGGTCATATTGGCAGAGGATTTGAAAAAGACAGCTTCAGTATATGGGACCTTCCTGAAAACAAGGTGTTTCCATACTGCCATAAAATAAAGTAGTCTAGTCCTTATATCTATCAGTGGATTATGCTCTTTGATAGGGCAATAAGAATCTGAATTTGAACCTGGGCTAAAAAACAGAAAGATACAAACAGAAGGATACACAGCTTTTAAGGTCCAGAAAAGAATGCAGTAGAGATAAAATTTGTAAGTATAAAAAGGTCAGGAAACTTCCCACTATATGAAACAAAAGATTCCAAAATATTTACATATAGATTACATTTTGAAATGCATTCTTATGTTATCAGAGGCATGCAGAAAACACACTTTTCCTCAGTAAGACTTCAGTGCTTTTTATGTACATGGTAGAATTCTCTTCAGAATAGGTTAAAAATTAAAGGGCAGAAAAGTTAAATGCAAATTTGTAAGCTATGGATGGTACTTTTCCTGTATACTACTTTCAGTCTATCACCAACCAAGACTTGAGTATATGCTGTGTGTAAAGCATTTATTGAAAATTAATGCTAAGATTATGCAATATATAACATTATTTAAAATCCTTGAGCTCTACTTTAATGGCTGAAATGATCAAGCCCTTATACAAGTTTTCAGTGTAAGTTGAGGTCCTACAACTACATGCTCTTTCAGAAGGCAAATGTATCTGGTCTTGTGTGTGATGAGTGCAAAGGAAACAACTGGATGCAAATTTAATTTCACTCTAGATCTAGATACAGTATCGGTTATAAAGGAGGGGGACTACTTAAATTAGTAAAGTCATTGAGAAACCTGATAGGAGTTAAAGGAACAAACCATAGGGTTTGGTTTGGAGTAGGCTCATGTTAATCTAGTCTTTTCCTGATGTACTTTTCTCCTCAAAGTGTTTTCTTCCTGAAAACTAAAATGAGTCAGTAAGGAAACTCATAAAAAAGACAAAACATTAGCAGGAAATCTTAGCAGATGAGGCTTTACGCAGATTGACTAATACTTGTGCTGTGATTTGGAGTGACCTCGTGGTTAGAATTACAGGAGCAAGAACTTGATGACATATATTGGTTTAAAGGTCTTTTGAACAGCTATAAAGAAAAATGCTTGAAATAGCTTTTTACTCATTGGCTTAAAACTGAGTTTGATGAAGAATTAACTGATAATTCTATGGACTTAGAAAGATAATACTCAATTATCTGTATGGTTATAGATAACTATACAAATCTAATCAGGATTTGGTTAGATTTCTAAAATACATGGTCCTGAGGCTACTTCACTATTAGCAGCAACAACAAAACTTCTAGGGAGGGGTCCTACTGGCCACAGGTGTGATGATTTGAACACCAAAAAGAATAACTATAATAGACAAACACATTAAAACTACAAAAATTCATGAATCTATAATTATACCAAAAAAGAGAAACCTAAAAGAACTTAATCTGTCATCATCTATTAAACCAATTCCTTACTTTGAAGTCGATAATTAAGCATAAAAAATAAAACATTTAACCTGGCTTTCAAGTAAGAACTGTATTTAAGGATAATCAAATAATTCAAGTTGAGAGAAAACTACAGGAGAGAATTAGAGAAAAAAAAATCATAAACCCTTAATAAAATTGCTGATTAAGCCAAGAACTATTACTAAACGTTAAAAATCCTGGGTGAATGGCTAATGGAGAACTGAGCATTCATTCAACACTAAAAGAACCATACAGATGATTCACTAGTCACAAAGGAGAAAATAATTGGGGGATGGTTGTCACATTAATCCCATGATTTATTTTAACATCATTAATGGTAGATCAACAAGATATTATTTGTTTTCTGTTGTGATGTGATTTGAAGCATGTGTCTCATCTATGATATATTCTAGCAAAAAAAAAATGTTTTATTCACATTCACAAAGGCTTTAGTTAGATATAACTTCTAGATTATAGGTACTTCAGGAAATGGAGGGACAAGCTAACTAACACCTTGAAAAAGCAAGTGGACACATTCACAAGATGGGATTCTACACAACTGCTCAAACTCCCTTAACAAGTCCATGTCATAAATAAAGGGACAGTGCTAGGTTAAGATAGACTTCTGAGACTTAGAGGGACATGACCATTTGTAGTGTAAGGTCATATACTGAATACTAGCTTGGATAAACCAACTACAAATGTGGGGACACTTGGGGAACTTTGAATATGGTCTGAGGTAAATAAATGTGTTTCAGAATGAGAAAGCAGAGATTGTGGACTGAAAAAAAATAGGTTACAGAACACTACATAGAGTATAATCTTATTTTGGTTAAAAGATATAAATTATATGAATAGAAAAAGATCTGGAAGAATATGCATTAAAGTGTTAGCAATAATCTTTGATGGTAATGTAAGGTTTTCCTTAATTTTGTTTATCTTTTCTAATATTCTCCAATGTACTTATACTGCTTCTATAACAATAAATAGTTATTTTTAAAAAAGAACTTCTAAAAAATTGTGAGTTCGCCACTTCTGTGAAGTAACTGATTATAGAAAGTCTGTAGATCAACAAGAAGAAAAGAACTGCTACCCATCTGGTGACAGCATACCTGATTTGTGGATAAAGTACTTAAATAAATTTTTAAGTGCTTGGCTCACAAAGATAATACTAAGAAATAACAGAAATGTCATTGAACAATAAAGGCAGGCAAGAAGCTAACATTTTTGAAAAGTCAATTAAAAAAAATACAAGTAAGATACATCTTGCTGTGTGCCATTCACCCTCCAAATCAAGCCTTGACTACTAGTATTTACCCTCAGGGGGAAAAAAAACCCACAACAACTTAGAGTCTAGTATTTAAAACATGTAGGTTAACAATCACGAGAGGCTCATACCCCATGGCAGGCTGAACTCCTCGCCTAGGCCTCGGGAGTGGCGTTGGGCTCAGAGTCCTCCTGGGGAGGAACAGCCGAGCCTTCCTGTTCAGCAAGCGCTTCTCGGGCTTGGCTGCCTAAGACTGCATCGTGAATGCTGTGAAACAGCAGCTCCAGTAAGGCAGGATTTTCAAAGAATCGATTTCGAGTGAGGTCATTCACAACTTGGGCTATAAAAGAAAAAGGGAAAGTTAGCCCACACTCTGGGTGTCAGTCTTATACATTAAAAAAATAACACTTTCACATAAAATATTTAAATGATATAAAGTAAAAAATCTCACCCCAATACTTGTCCTCATGACATCACTCCCCTGGTCAAGGAAGCCACTTTTATTATTTTCTTGTGTATTCTTACAGTATGTCTTTATGCAGATGTAAATATAAGTATATATTTATTATTTTCCATTACCCCAAAGATAGCATCATCTTTTGGTATGTATGTGTATGTATACATGTGTATATGTACATACATATAAAATTCGGGATTTTTTACTTAATCTTTTCACTTTTGGTTTTTTTTTTTTACCATTACACAGTGTTCTACGTATGGTTTATTTAACTGGCCCCTTCTGTTTGACACAAATTGATTTTGGCCCTTTGTTTTTGTATACTGTGATGATTAATCATGTAATGTGTCATTTTGAGTGTGTGTAGCATGTTGCTGGATTTTCTGGGTTAAAGGTAAAAATGAATTTGTAATTTGGAAAGAAAATGCTGTTCTGCTCTCCACAGCGCTGCTGCAGTTTGTACTCCCACCAGCAATGTCAGGGTTCCTATCCTCCCATAGCGAGCCTATAGAGCCTGCTGTCAAACATTTCCGATTTTTACCATTCTGGTAGGTGAAAAGTGAAGCCTTTATGTGGATTTAATTTTCAAGTATTGTTTTAACCAAAATTTATATTAAAAATAACAGGCATTTCATGGTAAAACACTTAAATGATTTTATATAACTTTGTTATGGCAGCCATTAAATACATGATTACTGAAAAAAACCACAACTCCTTCACAGTGATTTACGAGCTCCTTTCCTCAAACTCCAGTGCAAGAGGCCTGCCACAAGTAACCCAGGAATGTTAGTGCCTGTTGAGTTGCTAATTTCAAAGCTTAGCTTCAGAGTAATTTTCAGAAGAATAATTTTCATTTTCACCAAAACTAAAATTAAGGGAAAACTCTTCTAAGTGTAGTTATTAAAAAAAGAAACAAAACCAAAATGTTAAAATGCCTCCCCCAAGGATGCAGAGAGATGAAGTTTTCTCTTCATGGATACTGTTTAGTTTTTTTATAACAAAAATTATTGTAAATAAATGTAATACAAATTCTGTTTTAGAAATAAATAAATAAAATGCCTCCCCATTCTAAAATTGTACTCACCACTGCATCCTGCTAAATATACATAAATACCGACATCTCCATATTCTTTCACAATCTGTAAGAACGTTGAAGTAAAGTTTAGTTTCTCTTGACTCTGTGAGGTATCAAGAGAAGTTTCTTTCTACTAATATGTATTAAGTGATATAAGATGCTCTGGTTCATGCACTTGAGTGACTTTGCTTCAAAAATTATGCATTTTGAACTAATCATTTAAAATTTGCATTTTGTTTGATTTTTATATCAACAGTGATGACTTGGAACATTGAAGAATTCTTGTTAAATTTTATTCAAGTGTAATAAAACCATTATGGTGATGACTTTTAAAAAATCTTCTCAAAGAGATATATACTAAAATATTTATAGATTATATGATGACTGAGATGTGCTTCAAAATAAGAGGAGGGGAAAGTGGGTGTGGGGGATAAACGAAACAAAATTGGTCATGAATTGATAATTGTTGAAGCCGAGTGATGGTTACAGGGGGTTCATTACACTCTGCTCTTTACTTTTGTATATTTTTGTTCTTTTTAACAACAAAAAGTTGAAAAACAAAAGCAACAGCAACCAAATTTTGAGAGTTGAAAACCCTAGTTCAGTTTTCTGATTTAACTGATGGCGATTCTGGGCACAGAGATATTATCCTTAAAAGACTCCTTGAAGATGATGCTTACCCCTGCCAGAGTTTTTACACCAACAGAATCAATAAAATTGACTTGTGTAAAATCCAGAATGATGGTGTGGATGTTATCCCCTGGGGGCATAAATCTTCGCAGTTCCTCAGGAAGTGTGTTCTTGATGACTATTGGGGGGTATTTTATTTCATTCTCATCTTCCTCAGGCTTGGTGCCATCTTCTCCATCTACTTCGGCATCCTATGTCAAAATCAAACCAAACCAGAATTCTATAAACAACTCATATTTTGGTTCTGAGAAAGATTTATGAGAGAAAAATTAGTCCTTATATTCTCCAGTTTCTGATTATAGCAGATCTCTTCTAAATTACTCACTATATTCCAGCCTTGTATATGACAAAAAAGGATATGTACATAATAGTCAATTTTAGCTTTCTTTTTTTTTCTTCTCTTCCTCTATTTTTTCCTTCCTCTTCCTCTATTTCCTTCTCTTCCTCTAATGAAACCACTTTCTTTACTATTCATATCCATTTTCCTCTCACTTCTAAAATAGTCTTATTAATTTCGACATGACAGACCACAGTTACCATAAGACCAAACAGCAAAAACCAGTCTTTGAGGGTTTTTTCCACTATCAGCTGAATGAATTTCTGACAAAGTAATAATAGTAACATTTAGTAAGGTATTATGTGATTTTCACTTGTAAAAATCACATTTTCCTGGCTCCTATCACTGCTTATTTCAGAAGCATTCTCATAACTGACCTTCTTATGTATTTTTAATATATCAAGGACACTTACCTTATTTCTAAGCTTTCCTATTCTAGGGACTTCATGCTGTGTTAAAAGGTGAGGGGCACGCAGATCAAGAGTAAAGGGGAAGCACGCAGATCAAGAGACAAAGGAAACTGCACTGCAGGGACTACTCACCACTTTCACTACAGTCGCATTGGCCATGTTGGCATTTCCAACCTCCTTAGCATATTTCCTCATCGCCTTTCTTCTTGCTCCCATTATGAAGGCCGGGTTCACTCCGGTCTTTACAGAGGGCAATAAGTGCAACAATCACTTCTTGCTCCCAGAATCCACCCAAAGCAATTAATCTTTAATTCTCCCCATCTGATCGTTTTCTGTGCCGAGTTATCACCCTAACCCTTGCTCTACCTCTCTCAAATGCCCTGAACTGGGTTACTCCCTCATTAAAACAACATTGGTAACTTTTCTTGTTCTTGGTCTTGATTCAAGACAGCCAGAAGCTAAATATTAAAGAGAATTTTAATGTGGACCACTCGTTTAAGGTCTTTATTCAATTTGTTACTAGTTCTGTTGTAACCTTCGGTTTTTGGCCACGAGGCATGTGGGATATCTTTACTTCCCAACCAGGAATCGAACCCACACCCCCAGCACTGGAAAGCATAGTCTTAACCCACTGGACCACCAGGGAAGTCCCTAAAAAGAATTTTAAAGTAGTGTTTTACAAACTTAGATCTCTCAGCTTTTTATATTTGAGAGAATGTGTAGGTTGACTGGGAGGTTTTCCTCTTTAGTGGATAGTGTGGGGTGGAGTACTAATCATGACCAAAGGAATCCATATATTCCCAAGAATAAGAAACTTAATTTTTTTCTAAATATTTCTGAAACAACTATATGCATATATTAAAAGAGAAAGAATGGTGGTGTTGGTTACCCAACAATTGAAAAGTACTTAATTCCATCCACTAACTTGTATAATTGCAAATCATTAAAATGATAAATTTTAAGTTATATTTTACTATAATTAAAAAAAATAGAGATGGAGAGAATGAAATAGATAAATGGTATATACAGACATGTAAGTGACCCTCACATGCCTATCAATCTTTAGATTCCATCCTCAGAAATAATCACTCTTAATTCTTGTGACTCACCTTTCTTTTTAATGCATTGCTATATAAGTCACTATTTGCATAGTAAATTGGGGCATTTATTTGGAAAATTTTTATTCCAGGAATTTCTTTGACCTGAAAAATAAAATGTTAGTGAATTTAATATATGGAAATATTTCAGAATCAAAACTTCAACTACCTCCCTTTTCCAACTTGAAAATTAATACAGATGTTGCCAAGGACCCTTTGACAGGATTTAAATAAAATAATGTCAGTCTTTGCAGCCAAAGATGGAGAAGCTCCACACAGTCAACAAAAACAAGACCGGTAGCTGACTATGGCTCAGATCATGAACTCTTTATTGCAAAATTCAGACTTAAATTGAAGAAAGTAGGGAAAACCGCTAGACCATTCAGGTATGACCTAAATCAAATCCCTTATGATTATACAGTAGAAGTGAGAAATAGATTTAAGGGTCTAGATCTGATAGATAGAGTGCCTGATGAACTATGGAATGAGGTTCATGACATTGTCCAGAAGACAGGGATCAAGACCATCCCCATGGAAAAGAAACGCGAAAAAGCAAAATGGCTGTCTGGGGAGGCCTTACAAATAGCTGTGAAAAGAAGAGAAGCAAAAAGCAAAGGAGAAAAGGAAAGATATAAGCATCTGAATGCAGAGTTCCAAAGAATAGCAAGAAGAGATAAGAAAGCCTTCTTCAGTGATCAATGCGAAGAAATAGAGGAAAACAACAGAATGGGAAAGACTAGAGATCTCTTCAAGAAAATTAGAGATACCAAGGGAACATTTCATGCAAAGATGGGCTCGATAAAGGACAGAAATGGTCTGGACCTAATAGAAGCAGAAGATATTAAGAAGAGGTGGCAAGAATACACGGAAGAACTGTACAAAAAAGATCTTCACGACCCAGATAATCATGATGATGTGATCACTCATCTAGAGCCAGACATCTTGGAATGTGAAGTCAAGTGGGCCTTAGAAAGCATCACTACGAACAAAGCTAGTGGAGGTGATGGAATTCCAGTTGAGCTGTTTCAAATCCTGAAAGATGATGCTGTGAAAGTGCTGCACTCAATATGCCAGCAAATTTGGAAAATCAGCAGTGTCCACAGGACTGGAAAAGGTCAGTTTTCATTCCAATTCCAAAGAAAGGCAATGCCAAAGAATGCTCAAACTACCACACAATGGCACTCATCTCACATGCTAGTAAAGTAATGCTCAAAATTCTCCAAGCCAGGCTTCAGCAATACGTGAACCATGAACTCCCTGATATTCAAGCTGGTTTTAGAAAAGGCAGAGGAACCAGAGATCAAATTGCCAACATCCGCTGGATCATGGAAAAGCAAGAGTTCCAGAAAAACATCTATTTCTGCTTTATTGACTATGCCAAGGCCTTTGACTGTGTGGATCACAAGAAACTGTGGAAAATTCTGAAAGAGATGGGAATACCAGACCACCTAACCTGCCTCTTGTGTATGCAGGTCAGGAAGCAACAGTTCGAACTGGACATGGAACAACAGACTGGTTCCAAATAGGAAAAGGAGTATGTCAAGGCTGTATATTGTCACCCTGCTTATTTAACTTATATGCAGAGTACATCATGAGAAACGCTGGGCTGGAAGAAACACAAGCTGGAATTAAGATTGCCGGGAGAAATATCAATCACCTCAGATATGCAGATGACACCACCCTTATGGCAGAAAGTGAAGAGGAGCTAAAAAGCCTCTTGATGAAAGTGAAAGAAGAGAGTGAAAAAGTTGGCTTAAAGCTCAACATTCAGAAAATGAAGATCATGGCATCTGGTCCCATCACTTCATGGGAAATAGATGGGGAAACAGTGGAAACAGTGTCAGACTTTATTTTTTGGGGCTCCAAAATCACTGCAGATGGTGACTGCAGCCATGAAATTAAAAGACGCTTACTCCTTGGAAAAAAAGTTATGACCAACCTAGATAGTATATTCAAAAGCAGAGACATTACTTTGCCGACTAAGGTCCGTCTAGTCAAGGCTATGGTTTTTCCAGTGGTCATGTATGGATGTGAGAGTTGGACTGTGAAGAAGGCTGAGTGCTGAAGAGTTGATGCATTTGAACTGTGGTGTTGGAGAAGACTCTTGAGGGTCCCTTGGACTGCAAGGAGATCTAACCAGTCCATTGGGATTTCTTTGGAAGGAATGATGCTAAAGCTGAAGCTCCAGTACTTTGGCCACCTCATGCGAAGAGTTGACTCACTGGAAAAGACCCTGATGCTGGGAGGGATTGGGGGCAGGAGGAGAAGGGGACGACAGAGGATGAGATGGCTGGATGGCATCACGGACTTGATGGACGTGAGTCTGAGTGAACTCCGGGAGATGGTGATGGACAGGGACGCCTGGCATGCTGCGATTCATGGGGTCACAAAGAGTCGGACATGACTGAGAGACTGAACTGAACTGAATGTCAGTCTAGCTGACTTACTCATGTTCTGAAGGAAGGCATGTTGAATGGAAAGCCTTTAAAAATGCACATCTTCCCATTTCTTTTAAAAGTCTTTGTTTCATTTTTTTTTTTTACCATAAAATACAAAGAAGAAACTGAAAAACATTAAAAAAGCGAATCTAGGAGAGGGGAGCTGCCACTCAAACTGAGAAGCAGTCACATAAAAAGAACAGAAGTTTATATTGGTTTATTCACAGAATGGAGGTAGGAGTCAAAACAGACTCAGGTGAAAATTTTATCAAGAAGCCTCGTGAAATTCTGGAATGCAGTTGCAAACAGGTAATTAAGCACATAATTCTTTGGAAGGGGGAAAATATACCAATCCTACCACAAGTCTAATTTATTAATATCTTGCAGTGAGTCTGATAACTTCTTCCCAAACACAAAACAATCAGATAAAACCAGTTTAAGACTTTGTAAAAGATTCTACATAAGAGATTCCACATCAGAAAAGAAAATTCAAAGTCAAGGATATTTTGAGCCATAGTTTTAACCACTAAAAATGTAGCAGAAAAAAAAATGAAGTAGGAGAATTCCACAGCTCCACCACCCAGATTGTACATGGTTAATATTAGAATTTTATCACCCATTTGAATTCATCAGAAGGAAATCACACACACACAGACCACCCTGGCAAACAGTCTTGGTATTTTGTAAACATATACTTTAAGTCCAAGAATATATATTTATCCTCATTAAAAAAGAGGAAAAATATTATTAACAGGCTGTGTAACTGATGTATAGTATAAACTATAAAACCGAATCCAGACAGTAAATGGAAATTCAGACTTTTCACTCTGATCACCACACTTCCCAGATCTCCACCCCTAACTCTCTATCCTGAGTAAAAATAATACTTAATAAGCCAATCACATCATATGCTTACAACCATTTAAAATGATAGAAAAAAAGGACCTACCTCCTCATACGCATCTATATCAATGTACACATCAGTGTCAGGAAGCTGCCCAAGGACTTTGTAGCTTGGACTGCAGACAGAGAGGGAGTATGTTAAAATACTATCATGCTGATGCTCAGGTAGTGATAGAAACACAAGATTCTGCACATTTGCAAATCCTGTATGGATTTGCTAGTGACTTCAGGGATATTTGGTTCTTTTCTCTTTTCCTTTATTTGGTCCTTTTATGGTCATTTTTCAGAAGGGCTCCACTTATATTTGCATTCCCCATACCATCCCAAACCTAACACATCTCACACCCCCCACCCACATACACCTCACACATACACAATTTACATACACAGCACATATGCCTCACACCACACACACACACACACACACACACATAACACCACACACATGCTCGTATATACCATCCACATATCACACACACAATCTGTTCCAGACAAAAGACTTAGGGATTTAAAGATGGGAGGAAAAATGAACTGTGCAGAGTTCAAACTATGTCTGGGACATGATCTCATGTCACTCGGTAGAGAGAATTATCTTCCTGCTCTAATTCTAAAACAGGAGAGGGGATTTTCATTTTATTTGAAATAAGAGAACTGACGTGGAACAAGAGGTTGGATGATCAACAGAAGGTGTGGGGAGAAAACAAAAATCTCAAATCAGCATAGGAGTTTCCTTAAGTTTAGTGTGAATAGATTTTTTAAAAACTTATATTTAATTGAAGGACAATTGCTTTACAATATTGTGTTGGTTTTTGGCATGTATCAACATATATCAGCCATAGGTATACATATCTCTCCTCCCTCTTGAACCTCCCTCCCACCTCCCACCCCATCCCACCCCCCACCCCATCCCACCCCTCTAGGTTGTCACAGAGCGCTGGTTTGAGTTCCCTGAGTCATACTGCAAATTCCCACTGGCTGTCTGTTTCACGTACGGTAGCGTATATGATTCCATGCTGCTCTCTCGATCTGTCCCACCCTCTCCTCCCCACCTCTCTGTGTGAACAAGTCTGTTCTTTATGTATGTGTCTTAACTGCTGTCCTGCAAATAGGCTCATCAGTACCACTTTTGTAGATTCCATGTATATGTGTTAATATTTGTTTTTCTCTTTCTGCTTACTCCACTCTGTATAATAGGCTCTAGGTTCATCCACTTCTTTAGAACTGACTCAAATGTGTTCCTTTTTATGGCTGAGTTACATTCCATTGTATATATGTACCACAGCTGTGTACCACAGCTTCTTTATCCATTCATCTGTTTATGGACATCTAGGTTGCTTCCATGTCCTATGTACTCTAAATAGCTGGGGTACTTGTGTCTTTTTCAATTATGGTTTTCTCAGGGTATATGCCCAGAAATGGGGTTGTTGAGTCATATGGTAGTTTTATTCCTAGTTTTTTAAGGGATTTCCATACTGTATTCCATAGCTGCTGTATCAATTTACATTCCTACCAATAGAGAAAGAAGGTTCTTTTTTCTCCACACCCTCTCCAGCATTTATTGTTTGTAGATTTTTTGATGATGGCCATTCTGACCAGTGTGAGATGGTATCTCATTGTAGTTTTGATTTGCATTTCTCTAATAACGAGTGATGTTGAGCATCTTTTCATGTGTTTGTATGTCTTCTTTGGAGAAATGTCTGTTTAGGTCATCTTCTGCCTACTTTTTGATTGGGGTGCTTGTTTTTCTGGTGTTGGGTTGCATGAGCTGCTTGTATAATTTGGAAATTAATGCTTCATCCGTTGTTTCATTTGCTATTATTTGTATTCCTACACATTAACAACAAAAAAATCAGAAAATTATTGCAACGAAAAGAATAAAATACCTAGCAGTAAACGTACCTACAGAATCAAAGAGTTGTATACAGAAAACTATTAAGACACTGATGAAAGAAATCAAAGCTGATGTAAAACAGATGGAAAGATAGTCCATGTTGTTGGGTTGGAAGAATCAATATTGTGAAAATGAATATACTACCAAATGCAGTCTACAGATTCAATGCAATCCCTGTCAAATTACCAATGGCATTTTTCACAGAACTAGAACAAAAAATTTCACACTTTGTATAGAAACACAAAAGACTTCAGATAGGCAAAGCAATCTTGAAAAAGAAGAATGAAGCTGAAGGAATCAACCTTCCTGACCTCAGACTATACTACAGAGCTACAGTCACCAAGACAATAAGGTACTGGCACAAAAACAGAAACATAGACCAGTGGAACAAGACAGAAAGCCCAGAGATAAACCCATGCACCTATGGGCACCTTATTTTTGACAAATGAGGCAAGAATATACAATGGGGAAAAGACAGTCTCTTCAATAAGTGGCACTGGGAAAACTGGACAGCTATGTGTAAAAGAATGAAATCAGAACGCTTCATAACAGCATATACAAAGATAAACTCAAAATGGATTAAAGATCTAAACATAAAACCAGAAACTAAAAAACTCATAGAGGAAAACATAGGCAGAACACTCTATGACATATATCACAGCAAGATCCTCTGTGACCCACCTTCTAGAATAAAGGAGATAAAAACAAAAATAAACGAGTGGGACCTACTTAAACATAAAGGCTTTTGCACAGCAAAGGAAACTATAAACAAGGTGAAAAGACAACCCTCAGAATGGGAGAAAATAATAGCAACTGAGTAGATTTTTAAAAATTACTTTTGATTTCTGTGGCTGTGCTGGGTCTTAGTTGTGGAATGTGGGATCTTTCATCTTCATAGTGGTATGTGAGATCTTTAGTTGCAGCATGTGAACTCTCACTCACAGCATGTGAGATTTTGTGTTCCTTGACCAGGAATTGAACCCAGGGCTCTTGCATTGGGAGTGTGGAGTCTTAGCTCCTGGACCACTAAGGAAGTCCCAAATGAATAGATTTTAAACATTATTTTTCAAGAACACAAATTTCTATATCTTTACAGTCTGGCTCAAAGTAGACAGTGAAATGATGATAGGTACTATTTCTTAAACACCTGATATTACCTTATTATAGCCCATTAAAAATATCCTGGGTTTATTTCTGCCATCATGTAGAAAAGAAACTGAAGTCCAGTGGGGTTAGGTGAGTTGTTCAAATTAGAGAGCTTGGCAGACACAGAATATGGCTCAAGGTGTTTTCTTTGACATTTCATGGCCTTGTTACCATGTTCTGGTATTCCTCAGCATGTATGTAAACTGCTTTGTGAGTTAGAATCCATAGCGGAAATGTCACAGGTTTTTCTAGGTAGGTTCCCTCAACAAACATTCAGTGAACACACAATCATGTGCTGGTTCTGGGCTCCAGGAATCTCACCTCTACAATTAAGTTGCTCGTGCTCACAGTCTAGTGATGACTGTGGACAAATATAACACCAAGGACTGATACTGTAGACAAGAAGAAAGGTTCTCAGCTGAGTTCACAGTTAGGAGAAAACCTTTTAAAAGAGACTCAAAACGTTGTCCGTATGTTGCAATCTAGTTGCCAGGGGGCAGGGGTGAGTAGGGGTTAACACACGGACCACAGGTGGCAACAGTGGTAAAGAACCTGCCTGCCAAAGCAGGAGACAAAAGAGATGAGGGTTTGATCCCAGGGTCGGGAAGATGCCCTGGAGGAGGAAATGGCAACTCATTCCAGTATTCTGGCCTGGAGAATCCCATGTACAGAGTAGCCTGGAGATTTACAGTCCACGGGGTAGCAAAGAGTTGGATGTAACTGAAATGACTTAGCATATGGACCACACAAAACACAAGTAACCTGGAGACATGCGAGGTGCTGGAGGACCAAAGCACTGTTGTGGGCATACAGGGGAGGATGAGAGCTCTCTGGCTGGCTGAGTGGGGTCTTAGCGTATGAGGATTTCAACAGACAGATGCGGAAAAGGTCTTCCTACCCAGCTGGAGTGCACTGATAAACCTCAGGTCTAAATACTCCTTGTTTCTTTTCTAATCACCCCAAGGAGCAAGAAAGTCTTTCTGAACTCTGATTGGGTTTTATCTGGCCATTTTTTAATGTTTATTATCACTGTACCTTGCTTATGGTTACTGAAGCACTTATAATCATGCATTTCAATTTCTTGAAGATGGATTATAAAATGCTCTTTATGAATTAGCCTCTGGATTCACAAAAACTCATATTTGAATCATCGTCTACCACTTGCTGTATGATCTTAATCAGTCTAGGCCCCTGTTTCCACATCTGTGAAATGGGGATGCTAACAGTCATCAGTCTATAAGGATGAAATGATACAAAGCGTGGATCTCGGCACAGAGCCAGGCACATAACCACAATAATTTAATGCCACCATTACTTCATTACCATGATTAGCATCATCATCATCATCATGAATCTATCATTCTTAGGAGAGTGAAGCCTTTTTGAAGGGAAGGGCCATGTTTTATCTACTGCTTTGGTCTGTATCTAAAGTCACTGTTGAAGTGTCAGGCAGGAAACACACCCAAGCCAATATGCGCTCTCACCTCTGTGTTCTGTAAATCACAGTCAGCAGTGCGATGATCACAGCAGTAATCAAACCATAGTCCAGTCCCAGGAACAAGGAGGAAACAAAAGTGGTAAGCCAGATGGTCTAAACAAAAGACAGAGAGCTTTAGGTAGAATCATGGGAAAAACTTCCTGAGTCACACACACACAGTACTTAGCCTTGCTTAACTGGATACTGCATGTAATAGCTGGCCACAGTAACTTATCTTTCTCACATTTTTACCAGCAACAATTCATCTGTTGCTATGACATACTCACCTAACAATCACCTTTGTTACTTACCAGCTCTATTTTGCTGGTTCTCCAGAAAAAGGGGAGATCTGAGAATTGCATAAACATTCCTTTCAGGTTGACAATCACAATGGCCGACAGCACAGCCTGAAACACAGCACATCCACACATGCCTCCCCTCTTGTGTCCGGAGACCCCCTGGACACACTGTGTCCTCAGGGGCCTTGCTGGCTCCTCACTGTCCTCCTGCTGCCCTCCCCACATCCTCTATCCGCTCACTTCCTACACAGCAGTGATGGTATGTTTGGAGCCAAGAACATCTGGATTTTCAGGACTTGGTTAGCTAAAACGGGCCCTGGAAAACCAGGTTTATATCCTAGTAGCAAACCTGTATGGTGGCCAAGAGGTTTAGAATTAAATGGTACTCAAGGAATGATTTCCTCCATGGTCTTCCTGCATCATGAGTTTTATACTCTATATCGTTCCTAAGTTCTACTAGGTTAAATGTTTTATGAGTGCAGGCCATCTCAAATTTTTAATAGCAGTATAAGGTCATAAAAGATCAGAGAGAAGGGACCTTGGAGATAAGCCAAACCCAAACCTCTGCTTTGCAGATAAGGAAACAGAACCAGAGATATTGAGAAGTCTTCCCGGAGGTCCCAGGTATTGGCAGATTGTAGAAGAGGATATTGACCCTAGTGTTGACCCTTTTTGCTACTACCCTACTAGGGTTATAGTAAAAATCCAAGAGAGTCACAAAAATTTCAACTAGTAAAACTGCAAAATCTCTACACATGGAAAAACCTCTCACCAAGTCCAGGGTACACACCTGAGGTAGTGATTCAAAGAGAAATCCAGTGGCTAATATGACCAGCAGAATCATTAATGAAGCCAAACAACCTGCAAGCTGGATGAGAAAAGACACATGGAAGGGGCTTTTAGGAGACCTGAGTGAGAAGTGGGACATAGGTTCCTCTTAGTCTCTTGAAAATCACTATGGAAAGATATGGCTTCACATAAGTCATCCATACCATTACATAAACCTGTAACTGTTTCCCACTCCATTTCTGAGGTTTTGGTTCCTCTTACAGCCTTCAGGTGAAAGTCGCTCAGTCATGTCTGACTCTTTGTGACCCCATGGACTATACAGTCCATGAAATTCTCCTGGCTAGAATACTGGAGTGGGTAGCTGTTCCCTTCTCTGGGTGATCTTCCTAACCCAGGGACTGAACTCAGGTCTACCACATTGCAGGCGGACTCTTTACCAGCTGAGCCACCAGGAAGTCTTTTAGCCTTTAAACAAAAGCTGAAATGCTTAAATACTCTGAATGAAATGCCCATGCCAGTGGTGGAGAAAAGGACATATATGGTGCAGACCTAAGACACACAGGGGCCAGAAGAGTTCAGACATGGCTTTACTGTCCATTTACAGTAGCCACATGTGGTTATTTCAATTGTAAAAAGTAAATTAAATAAGATTAAAAATTCAGGTCTTGGTTGCACTAGCCACATTTCAAGTGTTCAAGAAGGCCATGTGACTAGTGGCTGCCATACTGGAGAGCACAAATATCAAACATTTCCATCACTTCAGAAAGTTCTATGGAACGGGGCTGGCAATCTGCCCACACTCACTCTCAGGTTTTCATGACAACATCCTATGTCTGAACCTTGAAGTTTACTCATAGCCAGAAATGTTAATTTTTTTGATTTGACTGGCGAATATACTCCTTTTCTGTAGATTCAGTTCCTTGCGATTTGCTTCAACCAACCATGCCTTTCTCTGATTCATACACAGCTCACTGGAGCATGGATCTTCAGGCAGAATACAATCAGGAGATTAGTTTATCACCCAAATCACCAGACCTTAGGGGCCAGCTGCATACACACCTGTGTTTTCCCTCCGGTTCCCTCCTGAACAAGGCTTCGAGACAAGGAGCATGAAATTGAAAAAGTCTGGAAGAGTGAGCCGATGGAATTGCACAGTCCCAGGGCAATGAGCTCCTTTTCCATATGGAAGGAAAGCACAAAAGAGGTTAGTTATTTTTCAGGAAGACAGGCATGATGACCCATTTAATGGACATCTTCAACAGTACGGGCCGTCTATTCATTCTCTTTCCAGATATAAAAATTTGTTTAGCATGAATTCAAAATAGGAATTATTGCATAATTTAAGGTGGGAGGAAAACATTTTGAATTTTTATTGCGTTAGAGATAAATGCTGTGATCATCACCTAGCCCCCTCGTTCTTAAACACATTCTCTACACAATGAATATTTTTGTTTTTTAAAGAAAACTACAGCAACAGGGACAAAATATTTTTGATGTTTAAGAGAAAATTATTGGTGGATAGGACTACTGGCATCTTTTAAATGCCTGGGCTCCTGTTCATCCAGGAACCCATGCCAGTGTCCTCTTTGGACCAGTGAGTGAATCCTTATCTCAGGGCAACTTCTGGTCTTCCTAGTTGGATCACTGTGTCTCATACAAACATAGAACATCTAGTCTCCTCTTAGAACTACCCAGTGTTACAGTAACACTTCAAGCTAAACTAATGCCTCATGGTATTCAGATTAAATGATTTATCTGCAGCTATCTTATAAAAGAAGGTAGCAAATAATATATTTGAGTGAAGAATCATAAACACTAAGTTTAATGAACAAAGAGAAAGCTTCTGAGTAGAGTAAAAATGGTTCTGGAAAAATATTAGATTCTCAAGCTGTGAGCTTTAAAGTAGGGACAGCACCTAGAGGAGTTTGGCAAACTGTAAACTTCAGAGTGGAGATTTCACCTACTGATGAGGTGAGGTAGGATTCAGTACCTCAGTGTTCTGATGATTTAATGCCTCCCACAGTAGAGTAAGATGACCATACTGCTAGGAAGCATCTGCAGGAAATTAATTATTTTTACCTGATTGCCATCAACCTGGTAGCCATGCTTATTTGCCAAGGTCTTGGCCATTGAGATGGTGACTGAGAATCCAACGATGGCTATGGCAATGGCATCCACGTACACAAGGTGGAAGAGGCTGGTGTCTGGATTGGCTGGAGGTAGCAGCCTGAAAAGTGAAGCCGACTTTAACCTGGGTGTTGTGACCACTGGAAAAAACCATGCAGCTAGAGGGGGGCATTTTAGTGGGGGGAGGGGCACTATCTGCAGATGAGGTAATCAGCACTTGGGTACTTGTTTCAGCAAAAAGCAGGGCCCTCTTTGAAGCACAGGTTCTTTCCAGGCCCCATCCCCAGAGTGTCAGCTTTCAACCTGAATGGGTTATCAGCAGAGATCCAATGCCATTTTATTTAGAAAAGGAGTAACCCCATACCTCACAGCTCCCCGTATGGCAGGTGTAAGTAAGACTCAAGAATAGGAAGAAGAGAGGGTCAGTGAAGTGCTCAGATGCCACAAGACATTCAAACCAAAACTGAGGTGAGGAGGGAGCTGGACAAGGCATAGGAGAATTACTACTGTCTAAGCAACACCAGGGAGAAGGCAATGGCAACCCACTCCAGTACTGTTGCCTGGGAAATCCCATGGACAGAGGAGCCTGGAAGGCTGCAGTCCATGGGGTCGCTAAGAGTCAGACACGACGCAGTGACTGAGTGACCTCACTTTCACTTTTCACTTTCATGCATTGGAGAAGGAAATGGCAACCCACTCCAGTGTTCTTGCCTGGAGAATCCCAGGGATGGGGGAGCCTGGTGGGCTGCCGTCTCTGGGGTCGCACAGAGTCGGACACGACTGAAGCGACTTAGCAGCAGCAGGCAACACCAGGGATACTCACTGCTCTCCCTTGCTATTTGATGTAAGGACTCTGCTTTTTCCCCGCATCCCTTTAGGTGAGTTTCTAACATGGGAAAGGAGCAGCAGCAGATTATACTTCTTGGGTCTCACCTGGGAACCCTAGGAGTCTGGAGGGGCCATAAATGTGACTCCTGGAGCTTCCTAATGGGGAACCTAATTTTGTGGTCCATTCCTATAGTTTGGAACCTTTGTCCTAAAAGAACAGAATAAGTATTCCCTGGAACAGTATGGGGGAAAGGGCAATAGAGGTTTTCAAAGGCACTTGCTCTAATTCAAGGCATTGGGCTAAATAATAACATCAATTAATGGATGCACAGTATTATATTTTTATAGTCATTTATTAGGTGCTTCTTTTTGTGCCAAGTTCTGTGTTTACCTATCTCTAATAGCACTGTGGGCTAGGCACCATTATAATCCCCATTTTACAGATGAGGCATAGTGAGGTCAAGCAATTTGTCCAAGATCAAATGACTCATCTACCAAGTTCAACAAAAACTGTGAAGGACCTGCCTCTCCATGTTATTTCTCGTGCTGTGTCATATCATAGTGATGAAGGGGTTGTCTCAGGCTCTGGGGTAAGGGAAAGGGAGGGGAGCAAAGGCAAGGAACCTAGTATGTGTTAAGCTCAAGTTTGTCCTTACAACAACCCTTCTAAACAGGTGTCATTATTATTCCAATGTATAGGTGAAAAAAATGGATATTTGCAGAGTTAAGTGATCTGCTGAAGACAGAGCTGGAATCAGACCCAAGAGGTCTGACTACAGAACTTACTGTCTTTCCCTGCAACTTTGCTGCATGAGTATTAATCAGGAGAGAAGGCATGGCGGCAGGTTTGGGTCTGAGGAATAGGAATATGAGAAAAGAATGCATGCAGCAGTGAATTCAGAGAAGTAAACCAAGGAACGTGATACATTGCCATGAATGGGATCTTTTAACAGTCATCTATCAATTTCTGGACACTGTATTGTGTATTTAAGTGTGTGTGTGTGGTTAAGTGTGGTAGTTACAGCAGTGTTTTCAAATACAATCACTAACAATTCCTCCCTTAACATGTGTGTGCTGCTCCCATATCTAGATGCCGTCTGTTTCCCCTCTAGTTGAATCCAGGCTGGCCATTTGGTTTGCTTTGACCAGAACGTGGTGGGAGTGATGAGTGCGGTAAGCCACTTGGCAGCTTCTGCTCTTCTGTCCTGTTGCCCTGAGCCGACACACAGAGACCCTGGCTACCCTGCTGGAGACCCGTGTGGAGAGAAGATGCCAGCTAGCCCTCAGCTGTTCCAGCCACTGCAGCTGAGCTGTTAGACAGAGGTCCTCTTGGTTCCTCCAGCCCCAGTCATCCCTTTAGAGTCTGTGGCTGCCTGAGAGACCCCTAGTGAGACACTCAGTTGAGCCTCACCTACATGGAAAAACTGTGAGCAAATAAACCACTGTTGTTTGGCAATGAGGCTCATATATCGCTGAAGTGGTATGACTGTACATAGATAGGATGTTAGACAGGCATTATTGGTTTCCTGCCTGGTTTTGAGCAAAGTTCCATAAAGATAAGGTTTCTGGGAAGCCAAGTTTCAAAACGGTACTTTTTTTTTTTTTTTTAAGGTTTAGCTTTTACTAATAGAGGGAAAGCATATTTGGGTATAATGCAATAGGGAAAGGAAGGTATTAGGTAGGAATTATGGCAGCATGTGAATTTTAAAAAGGAGAAATCTAAGTGTGAAAATTCACCATGTAAGTTACTTGTGATTAGTTATTGAATAGGGTTATCTATTGGATCCAAAGACTCGTGTTTATCACATGACTAACTATGTTAGTGACCCAGGTGTGAGGTAATGGAAAGATCACACAACTGGGTATCAGAAGACTGAGTTCTGAGTCCAGACTGGGACTCACCGAACTGCACTCACATCTCTCAAATGTCACCTTCTCTGACACCCTACCTAAAAGAGCAACCTCAGCCCCTCCTGTCTCTTACCTGGCTTCCCCTGTCTTATGGCATGTCTCACTACTGATGTATTGCCTATTTCTCCTAGTAGAATATCAGCTCCATGAGAGCAAAGACTTTTTTGCTTCCATGTTCACTTCTGTTTTTAACTGCTGTGTCCCTAGCACCTAATAGGCATTCAATAAATATAAGCTGAATAAGTGAGAATAAATGAAGTTTTTAATCTGTTAAGTGAGGATAACACATATCAACAGTGTTATTGTGAGCCATCAATTGACATGGTGGGTATAAAAGTACTTAAAAAAATTGTAAGTGCAAGTAGAAGAGCAAGGATTATCACTGTGTTATACTTTTAAATGAATCATAAGTAACTCATTTATGATAGCAATTCACTGAAGCTGAGTGCAGGCTTCCTCCTTCAACACTTGCTCCCTGGATGAACTTTGGCTTGGAGAGCAACTCCTCTTCCCTGGGCTTCCCTGGAGATTCTTAGCTGGTACCTGGGGCAAGCCCTGATGGAATATGCCAGGTTCTCTCAATATCCAACATCTGGGCCAATGTCTGATTCTGTTCTTTTGCAAGGAGAGGAGAGGGTGGCAAGAAACAGACGGTACCAGGGACAAAAAGCCAGAGAGACACACAGAGAGATACAGAGTGAACCAGGGATGATCAGAGAGGGACAGATGAGACCAGGAGAGGCTCGTAGTCACTCTTACTCCTTTAAATATAAAAAATAATAGTAAAATTAAAAAATATATAGAATTAGATAGAAAAACAGATGAAGCAAAGCAGCAACATGTGGTCTAAAGCAAGAAAACTGGTTGAAATAATGAGCCACAGAGCTTTCAGTTAACGTGTCTAGACCATGCCCTGTGTGCCAGGCACTACATGGACTGCTCTACCTGCACTGTTTCTCGTAGGTCTCAGAGCCGCCCCTCAGAAAGTCACTAATTACCATGCTTGCTTGGCAGAGGAGGAAACTGAGGATTTGAGATGGTGTGTGACTTGCCCAAGGTCACAGAGCTAGTAGGTGACAGGCCAGATTTAGGTCATTTTGCTTTTAACTCCTATGCTACCCAGGAAGAGATCTATTAATAAAAAACTGCTAAGTGGAATGATGCTAAAGCTGAAGCTCCAGTACTTCGGCTGCCTCATGTGAAGAGCTGACTCATTGGAAAAGACTCTGATGCTGGGAGGGATTGGGGGCAGGAGAAGAAGGGGACGACAGAGGATGAGATGCCTGGATGGCATCACGGACTTGATGGAAGTGAGTCTGAGTGAACTCTGAGAGTTGGTGATGGACAGGGAGGCCTGGCGTGCTGTGATTCATGGGGTCGCAAAGAGTTGGACACGACTGAGTGACTGAACTGAACTGAACTGAAGTGCTATATAGGAAAAAAAAAAAAGAAAAACCATTGTTGGTGGGACTGTAAAATGGTGCAACAGTTATGGAAAACAGAATGGAGGTTCTCAAAAAATTAAACTAGAACTATCATATGATCTAGCAATGCCACTTCTATGTGTATACCCAAAACAACTAAAAACAGGGTCTTGAAGAGATATTTGTATAGTCATGCTCATAGCAGGATAAGTCACAATAGCTAAGAGGTGGAAAGAACCCAAATGTCCATCAATGAGGATAAACAAAGTGTGGTACAGACACACTGTGGAATTTTATTCCATTTTAAAGAGGAAGGGAATCCTGTCACATGCTATAACATGAACCTTGATGATATTATGCTAAATGATATAAGCCAGTCACAAAAAAGGCAAATAGTATATGATTCCACTTATGAGTACTAAAATAATCAGATTCATAGAGCTAGAAAGTAGGGGCTGGAGGGAAAGCAGAATGGAGAGTTATTGTTTAACAGTAGAGAGTTTCAGATTTGCAAGGTGAAAAAGTTCTGGAGATCTGTTTCACAACAATGTGACTGTACTTAGTATACTGAACTATGCACTTAATGATTAAAATGGTGAATTTTATGTTATTATTATTATTTTTACCACAATAACCTCTGCCACACATACACAAGCTAAAAAAAAAAAAAACAAACCCGAACCCTTAGCTATTTGATATATAGGAGAAAATGATTTTTCATTTCAAGAATACTAAAGTAGGGGATATAAGATATCCATCCACTGATTATTCAAGTCATACTGTTACTTATAACTATTTTCCTACCCCAGAGGAAGTGTGCCAACGACATCCACATTGTACGATTCATGCAGGTTAAACCCAGCCGAAATGCCAGTTCCCATAACCACCTGAAAGAGACACAAACCTGAATGCACTTTGAGAAATAAACATTCAAACATCACAAAAATAAGCTTCAAAGAACTTGTTAGCCAAGCCAAATCTATTCTCACACTTTCAGTTTTAAAAAGAAAAATTATAGTTAGCTCCCAGCATTTCTAACTTTTTCTAATGACCCTTCTCCACAACATGAAAGTGGACTCTACGGTCTCCTTGTGACCTGGAATTCTTTCCTCTTTACTTTGCTCTGTTTCATCCTGAGGCATTTGGCTAGTTGGCTACAAACAGAAAGAAGCCGTAAAACCTTCTAGGAGGTGGCTTTGCATTTAGGGCAAGTAAGTTAAGGCTCCAGCCAAGGTGGCACAAACAAAGGACAGGAAATATGTCTTGTGAGGGTGATACAGTGACATGTATCATTGTAAAAGGCAAGTTTGGGTCTACAGTTGTGGATCAGCATCCTGTGGGCTCTGTCTCTAGGACAGCAGCACCAAGGTGGTTAGAGGTGCCCACCAGCGCCTCCAGAAGCATGGCTGTCTTCTCCCATGTCTGTGGCAGAGTCAGAGCGAAACCGCCTGTCACTGAGCGTCCTTATATATAAGGTTTTCTGGATTTAGTCTGTGTGTGAAGTAAAAGCCTCAGTGAGCTACAAGAAGAGAAAAAAACAAAAGAGATGGCAACTTTCTTCATTCCAAAGAACGACTGCCTGTAGAATTTTCCGAGTGGGTTACGTAGGAGCACAGGAATAGGGGTGGCCAGAGAAGGGAGCCAGTCCCCCATGGAGGGGCCTGCTGCAGGGAACCAACAAGAAGGAAGCTCATGATCAGACACAGCAGCCTGCGAGGTCAAGGGCATGGCTGCTTCTGGCCCCATGATGAAATGCTTCTTCTTTGTTGGTGGTAATGTCTGCCACACTTAACTGCATCTGTTGTGCATCTTGAACTGGGGGAGTGCCCCCAAATTCAAATCCACAGGATATACATGGCTCAAGTTTCTGGAGCATCAACTTTATGCAGTGGTAAATAATTTAAACCACAGCCTTCCTACCAACACACACAGATGCATTTTGAAACAGAATACGAAATCCCAAACAATTTTATGATAAGAAAGAAATTTTATGTTTAAGGAGTCATGCAGATACTGTTCCCAAGTTTCCAGCATGGCTTCCTTCTTCCTTGTTCTGAGGAACACACAAATAAGTGAAAAACCCCAAAACCAAAAACCAAAAAAACACAGGTTCACCATAATCACAATGAAAGAATTCTGGAGAACCATTGCTCCGGGAAACATGAAGGAAACTTTAAAGAGAATCTGGAAAGTGGACAGAGCTAGAAACCTCGGCCAGGAAGAACAGTCTTCATTATTTACTTACTTCATGGTTAGGGCCTGTCCTTCTCCTTTGCCATGCAAAGGAGCTGAGAACCTCCTGTTGTTCTCCAAGAGGAAACAGGAAATCTGTGTCAAACCCCAGTGATAGAACAGGTCTTGAGATGATGAGAAACAGTCCTATTTGTGTGTAGATGAGATGAAAGCAAGGAAGAGGATCAAAGGCCCTGGCTTCCTTGTAAGCTATACCAGTTGGTAGGTTTTGGGGCTGGAACTTCTTGCTAAATTTGGATCAGATACCTATCCTTTTTATTTCTTCCCCTGTGGGTTCCCAAACTATACACCAAAGTGCCTCAGAGTCCCAAGGAGAGCTCACTGGGTCTGTGAGACTTTCATGGGAAATAGGGACACCTGTCAGATACCATGCAAACTTCTAATTTGAGTAGCTCACAGTTTCCACATTAGCTCCTACTACAGCGGTTTCAGTCATACCAAAGGTTTGCAAAGCCTTTGGTCACTGTGATTTAGAAAACAAGTACTATACAAAAATCAAAAGTGAACAGGAAATGAGGGTAGTGGTGTCTGATTCCCAGGTTCAAGGGGTTGTGCAGTGTCCACAAGCCACACAAATTCATTAATAAATTGCTGTGGTTATTTAAGAATGTAATAACATTTTATTTCAATTTATACGCATTATTTTTACAAACAGTTCTTAAGTTAGACATAAATATACATTAAATTGTTTGGACTTGGTTACTTAGTAAATGGAACTATTAGCTAGGTATTTCTTTTGACCTACGAGTGCCAAGAATTAACAAAGTTTGGGAACCTTTGTCTTTTGCTCTTTCTACACTAGAAACAGCTTAGTTTTTTCAAGTCATTAAAGTATTACATATTAATTATGAAACAATTAGACAATAAAAACTCTGAGAAAGAAAAATCTCCATAATTTCACTCAGATAATTCACATTCACATTTTTGTGGATAGTCTTCATCTATATTTTGAAAGTCACCCATGCCTATGTTTTAATGCTTTTCTTTTTTTGTCACTGTATTTGTAAAAGTTCCCCTTGACAAACTCCAACCTTCTCTTGGAGGAACAGAGAGGAAAAAAGGTCTAACTTCTCTCTCCCCGGTCCCACTTCAAAACCCTTCACAGAAACAGCTAGGTGAATGTGGCTGGAAGTTGACTTACCGCAAAGAACTCTAAAGGAATGGGTGCTGGCAATTTCTCTTTAAATCTCTCATTAAACTCCTTGCCACCCAACAGCAAACCAAAAACCATCAGCCCAACGCCTAGGGAATACACGTTGAGGTTTTTAACATTCTGCAACACAGCAACTGTACTCTGTAACACAGTGAACACTGGATGTTACATCAAGCAATAGCCACTGAATAGACAGTCTAGTGTTCTAACTCACACTAGCCATCCCAGTAGTGGACATTTCCAGTTAACAGCTCTCAGGCTGAAATCCCTCTCTTTGCAGCTTTCACCACTAGGAGTCATTTTTACCCAGCTATACAACTTTGTAGTTGTAATACCTACCCAACAATCATATATTACAGTGTTTTTTGCTACACTAATGTCTCAATGTAGAATTGTAAAATTCAGAAGAGTCACCATGAAGCTGAATCCTGAGCATTAGGAAAGGACCATGGGTTATATCAGCATAATAATCTGAAAGCAAATACACAGAAACGCTTTTAGGAACTGAAAGTGGGAGAAATCATTTTTAGCAGATGAAAGAAGAATCAGGTGAGCTTCGAAGGCAAGAGAGTAGCTGAAACTTAGAAAGAAGCCCAGGAAACTTAAGAGAAGAAAGCCACTTAATTGTCTCCTAAGGCTGCAGTCTCGGCACCCCACGTGCAGTCAGTACTCATCTGGACCCTGGGCAGGTCACCAAGCCCAGACTACAAACCTTTCCTATCAACGCCTAGAGCATTCTCTGGTGTGCCTCTCTGTCCTACTTCCTTTGTGACAAGGCACTTTGAGAAATCTCAGAGTAAGAAGCATGTTACCAGCTATTATGGGAAATGAAGAATTTAGTTATTTAGGAACTATTCCCACAGTTGGAGGCTTCTCAAGTGGCTCAGTGGTAAAGAATTTGCCTGCCAATGCAGGAGATGCAGGAGCTGTGGGTTGGATGCCTGGCTCGGGAAGATCCCCTGGAGAAGGAAACAGCAATCCACTTCAGTATTCTTGCCTGGGAAATCCCATGGACAGAGGAGCCTGGTGGGCTACAGTCCATGGGGTCATGAAGAGTTGGATATGACTGAGCATGCGTGGACACCCAGAGCTGGACTTCATTCTAATCAATGAAACACTCAATTTAATTGTCACTTCCTCAAAGCTACTTTCCTAGATCCCTAATCTAGCCAGCCAGTCAGTTCAGTCGCTTAGTCATGTCTGACTCTTTTCGACCCCACGGACTGCAGCATGTCAGGCTTCCCTGTCCACCACCAACTCCAAGAGCTTGCTCAAACTCATGTCCATTGAGTTGTGACGCCATCCAACCATCTCATCCTCTGTTGTCCCCATCTCCTCCTGCCTTCAATCTTTCCTAGCATCAGGGTCTTTTCCAATGAGTCAGTTTTTCGCATCAGGTGGCCAAAATAATGAAGGTTCAGCTTCAGCATCAGTCCTTCCAATGAATATTCAGGACTGATTTCCTTTAGGATGGACTGGTTGGATCTCTTTGCTGTCCAAGGGACTCTCAAGAGTCTTCTCCAACACCGCAGTTCAAAAGCATCAATTCTTCAGCACTCAGCTTTCTTTATAGTCCAACTCTCACATCCATACATGACTACTGGAAAAATCACAGCTTTGACTAGACAGATCTATGTTGGCAAAGTAATGTCTCTGCTTTTTAATATGCTGTCTAGGTTGGTCATAGCTTTTCTTCAAAGGAGTAAGCGTCTTTTAATTTCATGGCTCCAGTCACCACATGCAGTGATTTTGGAGCCCCAAAATAAAATCTCTGACTGTTTCCATTGTTTCCCCATCTATCTGCCATGAAGTGATGGGACAACATGCCATGATCATTGTTTTTTGAGTGTTGAGTTTTAAGCCAGCATTTTCACTCTCCTCCTTCACTTTCATCAAGAAGCTCTTTAGTTCTTCTTTGTTTTCTGCCATAAGGGTGGTTTCATCTGCATATCTGATGTTATTGATATTTCTCCCAGCAATCGTGATTCCAGCTTGTGCTTCTTTCAGCCCAGCGTTTCTCATGATGTACTCTGCATATAACTTAAACAAGCAGGTTGACAATATATAGCCTTGACGTACTCCTTTCCCATTTTGGAACCAGTTTGTTGTTCCATGTCTGGTTCTAACTGTTGCTTCTTGAAAAGTGAAAGTAAAGTCACTCTGTCATGTCCAATTCTTTGCAACCCCATAGACTGTAGCCTACCAGGCTCCTCTGTCCATGGGATTTTCCAGGCAAGTATTGGAGTGGATTGCCATTTCCTTCTCCAGGGCATCTTCCCAACCCAGGGCTTGAACCCAGGTCTCTAGCATTGTAGACAGACGCTTTTACCATCTGAGCCACCAGGGAAGTCCTTGACCTGCATACAGATTTCTCAAGAGGCAGGTAATGTGGTCTGGTATTCCCATCTCTTGAAGAATTTTCCACATTTTCTTGTCCACACACAGGCTTTGGCATAGTCAGTAAAGCAGAAGTAGATGTTTTTCTGGAATCTCTTGCTTTTTCTATCATCCAACGGATGCCTTCAATTTGATCTCTGGTTCCTCTGGCTTTTCTAAATTCAGCTTGAACATTTGGAAGTCCACAGTTCACATACTGTTGAAGCCTCACTTGGGGAATTTTCAGCATTACTTTGCTACCATGTGAGATGAGTGTAATTGTGTGGTAGCTTGAACATTCTTTGGCGTTGCCTTTCTTTGGGATTGGAATGAAAACGGACTTTTCCAGTCCTGTGGCCACTGCTGAGTTTTCCAAATTTGGTGGCATACTGAGTGCAGCACTTTCACAGCATCATCTTTTAGGATTTGAAATAGCTCAGCTGGAATTCCAGTAGCTTTGCTCATAGTGATTCTTCCTAAGGCCCACATGACTTAGCACTCCAGCGATGCTTCGTAAGGCCTACTTGTCTGGCTCGAGGTGAGTGATCACACTATCGTGGTTATCTGGGTCATGAAACTCTTTTTTCTATAGTTCTTCTGTGTATTCTTGCCACCTCTTCTTAATATCTTCTGCTTTCTACCATTTCTGTCCTTTACTATGCCCATTTTTGTATGAAATGTTCCCTTGGTATTTCTAATTTTCTTGAAGAGATCTCTAGTCTTTCCCTTTCTATTGTTTTCCTCTCTTTCTTTGCATTGATCACTGAGAAACGCTTTCGTATCTCTCTTTGCTATTCTTTGAAACTCAGAATTTAGATGGGTATATCTTTCCTTTTCTCCTTTGCCTTTAGCTTCTCTTCTTTTCTCAGCTATTTGTAAGGCCTCGACAGACAGCCATTCCACCTTTTTGCATTTCTTTTTCTTGGGGATGATCTTGATCCCTGTCTCCTGTACAATGTCAGGAACCTCTGTCCATCCATAGTTCTCCAGGCACTCTATCAGATCTAATCCCTTGAATCTATTTGTCACTCCCTCTGTATAATCATAAGGGATTCATACCTGAATGGTCTAGTGGTTTTCCCTATTTTCTTCAATTTAAGTCTGAATTTTGCAGTGAGTTCATGATCTGAGCCACAGTCAGCTCCTGGTCTTGTATTTTGCTGACTGTATAGAACTTCTTCATCTTTGGTTGCAAAGAATAATCAGATTTCGGTATTGACCAGATTTCGGTTGTAGCTTTGGAGTTCTCACAGGAGAAGATGAGCGCACATTCTTCTACTCCGCCATCTTGTGTGTATGAATTATAGATCCCTAATCTAAAGGTTTCCCTATTCAATTTTCATAGCAGCCTGATTTTTCTTTCATAGCACTTAACACAATTTACGCTTAATTACACATTTATGTGACTTATTTTGGTTGCTAAGTCATGTCTGACCATTTTGTGACCCCATGGACTGTAGCCTGCCAGGTTCCTCTGTTCATGGAATTCTCCAGGCAGGAATACTGGAGTGGGTTGCCATTTTCATCTCCAAGGGATCATCCTGACTCAGGGATCAAACCTGCATTTCCTGCAATAGAAGGTGGATTCTTCACCACTGAGCCACCTGGGCAGCCCATTTATGTGATTCAGTTCAGTTCAGTCACTCAGTCGTGTCTGACTCTTTGCGACCCCATGAATTGCAGCACGCCAGGCCTCCCTGTCCATCACCAATGCCCAGAGTTCACTCAGACTCAGGTCCATCGAGTCAGTGATGCCATCCAGCCATCTCATCCTCTGTCGTCCCCTTCTCTTGCCCTCAATCCCTCTCAGCATCAGAGTCTTTTCCAATGAGTCAGCTCTTCGCATGAGGTGGCCGAAGTACTGGAGTTTCAGCTTTAGCATCATTGCTTCCAAAGAAATCCCAGGGCTGATCTCCTTCAAAATGGACTGGTTGGATCTCCTTGCAGTCCAAGGGACTCTCAAGAGTCTTCTCCAACACCACAGTTCAAAACCATCAATTTTTCAGATTTACTATTTGTCTTCCCATTGTACTGGGGACTTCTCTATAGCTCAGAAGGTAAAGAGCTTGCCTGCAATGCAGGTGACCTGGGTTCAATCACTGGGTCAGGAAGATACCTTGGAGATGAAAATGGCAATCCACTCCTGTATTCCTGCCTGGAGAATTCCATAGACAGAGGAGCCTGGTGGGCTACAGTCTATGGAGTTGCAAAGAATCGGACACAACTAAGCAACTAATACATTTGTCTTCCTATTGAACTGTAAGCTCACTGCTCTGCCTAACACAGTGTGTGACACATGAATTCTTACAAAGGCCAAATAGGTCTTTCATTCCAAAAATATCTTTAGCAGCATTTGATAAGAAGCAGTTCCACTGTCATTTGGTTCTAATTATTTGATAATTTTCTCTTTATCCATGGGCTACTTAGAAATATGTTTTTAGTTTCCAAATGTATGGGGGGTTTAAGCCATCTTTAGTTATCAATCGCTAATTATATTGCACCATGTGAAACTGAATTTTTAGAAGTTGTGGTCAGCTGTATGTGACCATTTTCAACATGATCAACTATTACCATTGTTACCTACATGCTTGTAAGTAATTTATATTTTCTCTTAGTTGGGTGGAAGGGTCTATGTACATTATATTAGATTAAACTGGTTAGTTGTGTTAGTCTAATCCTTTATGGATTTCCAATTTTCACCTGCTTGAGCAAGCAGTTTTTAAGAGAGAGATGTTATCCCAGAATGACTTTAAATTGACTTCCCTGGTGGTAGTCACCTTCCCTGAAGGTAGTCTTTACCTTCTCAGATGGTAAAGAACCTGCTTGTAATGCAGGAGAACATAAGAGACATAGGTTCAATCCTGGGTTGGGAAGATCCTCTGGAGGAGGATATGCCAACCCACTCTGGTATTGTTGCCTGGAAAATTCCACGGGCAGAGGAGCCTAGTGGGCTACTGTCCATGGGGTTGCAGAGTCAGACACGAATAAGCAACTTTCACTTTCACTTTCCCAAAGAGAACCTAATCTGATCTTATGAAAAAGCTGTCTCTGGAGCTAATTAGGCTAAAGTTGTGGCCACCAAATAAAGACCTGACAAAAAATTTCTTGTGAGGTAGGTAGTATCACATATTAATGAAATGAAACTTTAAGATTTAATTCCCCTTGTAATGCTCTTCTCAGAAAAGCCTTAGAATGACTAAATCTTCTCCATTCTACTGAAATTCTTAGAAATAAGCAAAGTGAGCCTTGAGATAGGGGAAAGAAGGAGGAAAAATAAAGAAGGGAAACAAGTACCAGTAAGTTGGGACGTTGCTTACTTACATACACCACTGAAAAGATCCCACTGTACCGCTTTGTTTTAACTCCAAACAGGTATTTTAACATGGAGGTGAAGACATGCACAGCTGCAGCAGTGGTAAACCCACGGACCAGGGGCTCCGTGAGATATATGGCCACAAATCCAAATCTACAGACACCTAGGCAAAACTTTTTTTTTTTTTAATGACAAAGAGACAAATAAATCACATGATAGATAAGGAAGTTAAATCCAACGGAAAACATCCCAAAGTTTTTTCTGGACCACTTTCTAACACTACAAATTTGTATCTATAGCAGGTAAGTAGCTAACAAATCAGTCAGTGGTTCTTCAGAAAACAACAACATTTGGAGGGGCCTGGAGCCCCACGAAGCACTGGGCACCCTTTTTATGCTCCCTGTCCCTCAGAAGTGGGGGCACACTTAGTCATGTCATTGCTTGCTCCTTCCAGGCAGATAAGAAATGCCTTTTCCCATTACCAACCCACCCTGCTTCAAGTTAGTCTTGCTTTTAGAGCCTCTAAAGTACCCAACAGAAGCTAGCTAGTTCCTACTCTATATCAGTTTGCGTAAAGCATGCAGTGGGACTGGCATTCTTGAGCTACAAACCCTAAGCTCTGGAGTTTTGCTGGCTGACCCTGCTCACGACCAACCAGGAGTGCTCGAAAGGTATATATTAAATGAGCAAATGAGAGCTTATTTCCACATCTGTGAGTCTTACCTGAATGATTCCTGAAAGTAAGGTCACAGACATGGCGACTTTTACTCTCAAGGCATCTCTCGCCTCTGTCCCGTTGGTTGCATTTACTCCTCCTGGAATGACTATATCATCCGGTACTAATCGAACAGCCACACCGCCTATCATCAGGCTAATAACTGCAAATGGACCTGAAATAATGAAGCATTAATCAGAGAAATGATTTGCAGCATATCTGATACGATTGTTGCCAGTATCCCAGGAGAGACAGGTGAGGCCAATAAATCCTCACTGAAATAGCACTGCACAGTGACAGAATCTTCCATTCCATACACTCTTCTAGAACTTTGACATTTTCCCATGAAGAGGTGGCCTAATTCCTCTCTCCTTGAATCTGGGTGGGCTTGCGGCATGCTAGTAACCAAGAAAATGCAGCAGAAGTGATACTGTGTGACCTATGAGGCTACGTAACACAAGATGGTATGACTTCTGCCTGAGAGCTGTGCTGCCTGCTTGAGCTTCAACCCTGTGTATGAGAAAACCCCAGAAAGGACCCCAATGGAGAGAGGGTGGGGTGAGAGGTAAGAATAGAGGGAGAGGGAGAGGGAGACCCACCTCCTGTAGCTGCTCTGGCTCCAGCTCCCACCTGGAGCTTGAGAGATGCTGAGCCAAAACCGTCCAGTTGAGCCCTTCCCAAATCCTGACCCACAGAAACTATGAGAGATAATCAAATGATTGCTTTTAGCTGCTAAATTTTGGGCATGTTTGTTACTTAGCAATGAACATCTGAGATGTGTGTGTGTGTGTGTGTGTGTTGGCTGGTAGCACCCTCAGGCAGCACCAACACTATTATGAAACCCATATAAACCTGATCCTGAATACACTAAAGAGAAACCATGTACAATTCAGGGTCTAAAATAAGATGCAAATGCAATGTATGCATAGCTATAGGAACTTGAAGTATCATTAATAAATAAAAAGAAAACACAGATGCAAGGAAATTGTATTATGAACTGAAATACTTACATCACAGATCTCTTGTCTTTTTAGACAAGAAAACTGTCTTTTTCTACTATGCCCATATTATAAGAAAGCTATTAATTCTAGAAATCTTGAGAGAGAGTGTATTTTTTAAAAGCACCTATTGGGCATACAGTAACAAAAGTTTGATCTCCTAATAACAAACATGCTATTTCTTCAGCACATTGCAAAGCTGGGAAATCCAAAAGGAAAGGTAGTAAAACATCAACTATAAGGTTTACCTATGGATACGTGTCGGGAAGTTCCAAAAAAACAATACATGATAACGGGGTAAAATGAAGAGTATAGGCCAAACACTGGAGGCACAGCTGCCAACATTGCAAAGGCTAAACCTGTGGGATTAAGACCAAACAGAAATGGGAGATCATTAGAAAACAGCGGGCTCTGTGTATTCCTCTCCTGGTTCTTTATGATGAACAAATGCAAACCATGTTAATTTAAGCTGATGTGTCTCAGCGTGCCCACGCTTCTGTCCCACGCCTACACAGAATCTTGTATTTGTGCTCAGAGAGTCCAGGCTGAGACAGTTTTCCTTGTCATTCCCTCTTCACCAGGAGTAGATTTTTTCTGCTTTAATCTTTCCCAAATTAGATATGGGCAGAAAGTCTTACTTGACTGGCACAGCTGTAATCTGCTGTTAATTCCCAAAGGCCGGCTGTTTCTCCAGTGGGGTGCTTTGAGGGTTCTCTGGAGACCCCTTTCCAATGAGGAACTCCCAGTGTAGCATTCTCTGGCAGATGTAACACCCTTCCCTCTAATCTTGGCCCCTTCCACGTTCCAGGTCTTACACCTCTTCCAGGTTCTTTCTGCTGGCAGCTGCTTATGCTGTTGGCAGTCTTCTTGGGCAGGTTACTTTCAAAAGAGCCAAGCCCGTTTACCTCCCAAAGCACCCCATAGTGCTTTAGCCCCAGGAAACTTTGCAAGTGCAGGCCACATTCTGCTGTTCTAGGTGGTTCACACCATTCCACCTGTAGATTCACTTTTCCCGCAATAGTGCCCACAAACTTCAAGGGACACGTGTCCAGTGCTCCAAGTGGTTCTGTTGCAGTCCTTCTTTCCTTCCTTGACATTAGGTGGAGGGTAAATGCATACAGCTTTTTCGCCTTTCTCTAGAAAATTCTCATTCCTAATCTAATGTCAGTCTCCTTGTCCCTCACATGCCCAGCTTCTTCATTCTCCTCCAAATCAATCCAACAGCCAGTCCTGCTGATTTTACCTATAAAACACAGCATGTATGTTTCCAACTCTTTCCAGTTTTACACCTACCATCTTTATCAAAATGGAAGAAGCTCCAAAAAAGCTGCAGAATGGCATTTCAGTGAAAACACAAGTATGCAAAATCCTAGAATTTCTCTGAAGCATTTGTCTATGTGTGCTCACTGCAGCCATTTCCTGAAGCTCTGTCAGTCCAACTTGACTGAACGTCAGTCAAGATCCTGTTTCCCACTTCAGATGCTGAGTTTACTTTTGCTCCTTCCCTCACCCTCACCTCTGCCTTCAAATATGTCCCTTTCTCTGTCCTCTGGTGCTAAAATGGTTATGGAGAATGGTCCTAAACCTGATTTAAAACTTTGTTTAACAGATTTAATAGATTCAACAACTCAGTTACTTGGCAAATTGAAAATCCAACTAACTGATCACTGAGGAATTTTTTTTCTTAATTTATCATTTGGTAATTAGTTTTCAGGAAACTGGAGAGGGAATAGTTTTTCCAGCCAGCTAACCTAGAGGCTCCAAATAGGAAAAGGACTATGTCAATGCTGTATATTGTCACCCTGCTTATTTAACTTCTATGCAGAGTACATCATGAGAAACACTGGACTGGAAGAAGCACAAGCTGGAATCAAGACTGCCGGGAGAAATATCAATAACCTCAGATATGCAGATGAGACCACCCTTATGGCAGAAAGCAAAGAGGAACTAAAAAGCCTGTTGATGAAGTGAAAGAGGAGAGTGAAAAAGTTGGCTTCAAGCTCAACATTCAGAAAATGAGGATCAGGGCATCTGGTCCCATCACTTCATGGGAAATAGATGGGGAAACAGTGGAAACAGTGTCAGACTTTATTGTTTTGGGCTCCAAAATCACTGCAGATGGTGATTGCAGCCATGAAATTAAAAGACGCTTACTCCTTGGAAGAAAAGTTATGACCAACCTAGATAGCATATTGAAAAGCAGAGACACTACTTTGCCGACTAAGGTCCGTCTAGTCAAGGCTATGGTTTTTCCTGTGGTCATGGATGGATGTGAGAGTTGGACTGTGAAGAAAACTGAGCACCGAAGAATTGCTGCTTTTGAACTGTGGTGTTGGAGAAGACTCTTGAGAGTCCCTTGGACTGCAAGGAGATCCAGCCAGTCCATTCTGAAGGAGATCAGCCCTGGGATTTCTTTGGAAGGAATGATGCTAAAGCTGAAACTCCATTACTTTGGCCACCTCATGCGAAGAGTTGACTCATTGGAAAAGACTTTGATGCTGGGAGGGATTGGGGGTAGGAGGAAAAGGGGACAACAGAGGATGAGATGGCTGGATGGCATCACTGACTCGATGGACATGAGTTTGAGTGAACTCCGGGAGTTGGTGATGGACAGGGAGGCTTGGTATGCTGCGATTCATGGGGTTGCAAAGAGTCGGACACGACTAAGCGACTGAACTGAGCTGAACCTAGAGGCTTGTCAAGCCATTATCCCCTTTTGATTACACTGAGTCACTGTTGCCTCTAACTGGTTTCCCTACATTTATTCTGGTGCCACTCCCATCAACCAAGTCCCTTCCCCACACAACAGTCCCAGAGATCTCAGCAAAAACAAAACAAAACAAAAAAACCCCAGGGGAAAGCAAGCTGACAAGCTTTCACTGGACTCAGAATGGAACCCAAAAGAGCCTATCGAGGCTGTGCAGACCTGCTGCTGCCCACCTGGCCAGCCACTGGCCCCCCACTCCCCACACTCCTAGCACACTGCCTGTCTCAGAATTCTTCAAACACCCAATTCTTTTCCTGCTAACTGCCTTCACACATGCTATTGCTTCTTCTTGAAAAGTATTTCTTCTCATTCTTTATGTGCCTCCTACTCATCCTTCAGGTCTCAGCTCAATCTCACCTTATTTTTCCCCCTATTTGGATGAAATATTAATTTTTTAGATATCAGACAAGAACAGAGCTAAATAATCCAATTTTATTGCAGCACTGTAAAAAAAATTCCTTTACCACAGTGTAAGATTTAAATGCATATGCACAAGGGTCCATATGATATAAAATGTAGTAAGGTGGCTGCTGCCCTGCCAAGTACTTCCAGTCCCTACTTAGGTCCTATTGCAATACTGGTCAATCTCACTTTCTTAATGGGGTTCTGTGACTTACCTACTTAAATTAGGTCCCCATATTATTATCATGTCAGAGTGCCCTGTATCTTCTTTCATAGTGTTTACCACCATTTGTACATACACACTTATGTGTATTTTTATTTATTTCATGCTTCTCTCCCTAACTGGATAGTTAGTTCCATGAAGACAGGGAGGGCCAGGTTACACACGTGTGAACAGATGAATAAATCAATGAGCATTTTCTTAAATTCTTGTATCTCTATAAAATTATACAACTGCAGAGGAATTCAGTATATCATGGGACCTTATAATTAGATATGGACTTAGTCAAGAACCTTGTTTTAAAAATGGAGTATAGTTGATTCAAGGACAGCCCCTAACAACATGTTCATGGAGTTAGAAATTAATTTAGCAAAGGAAAGGCAATGCCCCACCAGTTCCTAAATGTATTGATCTGTAAATGTATCACCATATTCTGCAACTAAAAGCTCTGAGGCTTTTAAAGGGTAAAATGTTTCTGAAGAATTGCTCTAGACAGGAAAAGGTGCTAGAACAATGTGATAAAAATTATTAATTTAAAATCATGATGAAATTAAACAGAACAAACTTAACACAATTGTTTGAGATGATATCAGAGGAAGAAAAAAAAGAAATATATTCTACTGACCTTGAGGAAGCTGCAGCACCCCTGTGCTTATGCCTGAGACCAAGTCACCTAACACATACTCCTTGAATTTGTATGCGGGCAACCACTTGGTTATGGGGAGGAACATGTAAATGATATTTCGTATTTTCTTAGGAGTACATCTGGAAGGACAAAGAAATAGATAAATGAGAACCATTTCCGTAGAATTCACATCAAGGCATTTTCCCTTCCTTATATTTTGGAACAAAAAGGAAAAATTCAGACTGGTGATGAGAATGATTTTTCTATTCTGCGGAGGTCAGAGAGAACAGCTGCTTATTATTTTTTTAGAAAATAGGAACATCTGAATTGGCTCCACTCGAATGCTCCACAACTGACCATGAAAAATAAGAAAAAGTTGGCTTCAAAATAGTTGAGATATCCCAGAAGCCATTATTTCAATAGGTGAAATCTTTAATGTGCTTTCTGTGTTGATATAAAGTATGGGAAGTACTTACCCACTGAGTTAACTTTTGATTATGGAAACACTGACCAGCACCTACCCACTTAGTTTTCCCTTTTCTTTTTTTCCAAAAACATTTTTATTTTGTATTGGGGTATAACCGATTAACAATGTGTGATAGTTTCAGGTGAACAGCAAAGAGACTCAGCCATACAAATATATCTAAGTTTTCCCTTATAAAATGAAAGGAATTCACACAGGTATTATGAGCTTTATAAACATGTGTTCAATGTTTTAGGGTCTTTGATTAGGTAAACTCAAAACACCGTCTGTTACTGTAGCTGAGTCTATGCCTGGTTGTCTTGGTTAGGTGGAACACCATGGTAATAAAATCAAGGCATTGTATTTAATCCCTGGATGTTTTAATTAACTTTGATACAGAGACTATATCATGGGCTTTGGCCAGTCCTCTTGCTGGTCGATGCCTGTAAGAGTATAGACAGATGAATTCCATTACCACTGTGACAGTCTCAAGTCCTCTTGGTGACAAGGAAGCAATTTATTCCACTTAAAAGGATAATGCATTATTGTGAAGTGTTAGTCGCTCAGTCGTGTCTGACTCTTTGGGACCCCATGGACTGAAGCCCACCAGGCTCCTCTGTCCATGAGATTCTCCAGATTGTCCATGAATACTGGTGTGGGTTGCCATGCACTTCTCCAGGGGATCTTCCCTACCCAGGGATCGAACTTGAGTCTATTGCATCTCCTGCATTGGCAGGTGGGTTCTTTACCACTAGTGCCACCTAGGAAGCCCATGCATGGTATTTCATATAGTGTCTTTAGTGATTAAAAGTACTCGGTAATTAGATGTGTAAAGATATTAGAAGCAAAAATGTAAGGCAGCTATGACAAGAGCAATGAATCTGAGTAAAACAAACTAGATTTGATAGCAGTCTCCCTGTTTAGAAAACTGAGATATTAATAATAGCTACATATATATAGTGCTTTCCATGTGCCTTGCATGTGCATAAATTAATAGATTTTTAACCCCAGTAACCCAGTGATGTAAACACTATTACTATTCCCATTTTTCAGAGGAAGAAACCAGTGCACAGCTGATAGGTGCTTGGGATTAGGATTAAAACTCAGGTAGTCTTGACTCCAGTGTATGTATTTTTAACCTCTCATGATGTCATATCTAGAGCACAGAGTCACTGCGAAGCTTAAATGAACACAGCACAGGAGCTGTGGTCTCAGTGGTTCAGGAGGCAGCAATCAGATAGTTTGCACAATGAGGTGTGCAATCGGGCACCAAGGTATTATCAGTCTCAGGCCTGCCACATTACTGTATCCGTGCTTTCAAAATGAAGAGTCACAAGACACTGAATGTCTTTGATAGCTTCAGCTGGGGACTCACATTCATAGATTGTTGGGGACTTACATTCATAGATTCATACATAGAGTAGAAGCAGGAAAAAGACTACAGTGGTTGGAACATTCCTGAAATAGAAGAGGTGGATATTTTTTCAGTAGGGGGAAGGATCAAGCCATTTTACTGGGGGGCTTTGGAGGAGAGTTGACAGGTTAGGAAGACAATGAGATCCTATGTCCTTCTCCTGGCTGGGATCTCCCAGCTTCACAGTCACTGAAAGCAGTGGATATTTTAAAGGTGTGTGGAGAACTGAAAAGTGGATTGTTTATATAAACCTTTATATGACATAAGGCATAGTTGGAATTTCAAATGGTGAAATGCATAATAAAGCTTGTGTTCCATCAAATATCTACCACTGAATGTAGATGTGGACATCTGAATGAACCATGTGGACAGCTCTGCAAATCACGAGTGCTCATCATTTGCTTTTTCCTCCACATCACAGATTCTCTTTGTACACTGGACCTTGCTTCTCTTGTAACTGAATGACAGAATGAAGGAAACAGGCTGAAAGAACATACGTGAATGCCTGTTTCAGCTTATCCCCGATGGAATCCGAAACCTTGTCCTTCTTGTGCAATCTTTCTTGGAGGACTGGATGGCTAAAGATAGGTCTTTCCACATAGTACCGGTGGGTTGCTCCAAGGATTTCATTTTCTTCAGCATGATCCATAGTACTCTGAAATTATTCATCAACAGCAGGAGATAAGCATTTCCTGAGTGTCACTAAGAAATAAAATAAAAACTCTATTTCAGATGCCAAAATCTTACAGATGATTGTCTCCTGCCATCTCTTTCTGGCAGTCTTCTTGTAAGTTCTCTAATGACTTTTTCATCTTTGAATACCCAGAGCACCAAACCTAGTGATCTGGACAGAGTAGGCACAAATAAATGGAAGGAAATTAAGGTCAACAAGAAACATATGACATTTCTTCCCAGGGCAATTAGTGGGTAATGTGTATACTTTAAACAAAGGATTGTATTAAATTCAGTGCACAAATATTGCAGCAATTGGCTCTAAGTCAATATTAACGAAACAGTGAATTAGGCTGACTCTAACAATTCATGTGTCAAAGAAACAGAAAAAAGAGCAAGACCAGTCCTTAAACTGACTCCAAGTTTATTGAAGGTACATTAGCCTCCTTCCCAATTCTGTACTCACATATGGTTACTCCTTACATTATTCTGTGGTTCAGAGTTGAGGCTTATATGCGTAAGACTATTAGGATGACTGATATTCCTATACCTACATCTATATATCTACTTATCTACATAATGAATACTACTCATATGAGTAAAAGAAATGTTTAAGGAACAAAAACCCAATATGCTTCTGCACAGAGGAATATGTTAACTTCAGCTTTATGACAGTGAAAAATCAGAAAAAACCTAAATGTCTACATAAATTTTTGAATAGTCATAAATCAAACACTACACAGTAATTTTAATAAATGAACTAAATCTATATACATCATCATCATAAACCTCAAAAACATAATTTTCAATAAAAGTGTAAGGCACAGATGGGTACTTCAAGAATGCAATTACTGAAAGTTTAAAAAACTTACAAAGCAATTATATATTTTGTTTATGTGCACACATATATGTAGTAAATGTATAAAAGCATGCATGACAATGATAAACACTAAGATCAGGATGGTGTCACTTCTGGAGAGAAGGGGAACAGAAAGGAGCTTCAACTGACAGTATCTGCAATGTTTAGTTTGTAAAAAAGAACTGGCGCAAATAGAGCAAAATGTTAAGATTTGACTAAGTTATGTGGTAAGTAAACTGGTGATTGAGGTTGGTACATGATTCTTTGCAGTTGTAAATTTGAAAGATATATTTTATAATAAAAAATAAGTGTACAACAACCAAGGCCATGAGTCCCCAGTGAAGGAAGTAAAGGGCAGAGGAGCTGGGGGTTAGCATGCTTATGCTTAGTCGCTTCAGTTAGGTTTGACTCTTTGTGACCCCACAGACTGTAGCCCACCAGGCTCCTCTGTCTATGGGATTTCCCAGGCAAGAATACTGGAGTGGGTTGACAGTTCCCTCCCTAGGGTTAGCATGAGTTAATGGTTAGGTGCCAGTGTGGTAACTGCAGGTGGGTGCTGGATTACTGATGCTGATCAATACAATTTGGTCATGATGAAAAGTTCAATATTCATCAAACTGAAATTACACTCAAATTTAAATCATGTTTGTGTGACCAACCAGAAAACATCACACAAAACAAAAGCCTAGGTCCAAGGAGGTTGAAAATTTAAAAGTCTAGAATAAAGAGGAATTCTAGCAGCAAATGCAACCAAGTATCAGTACTGATGATATGAAAAGATAAGCCTGACGAAAGAGGATTCTGCAGCACAATTTGACTAAGACTGTACATCTTTTGTTTTAGAGTTAGCAAGACTGGCTTCTCATCTAACTTTTAATTTATTATTCCAGGAACTCATCATAATACACAAGAATGGCCGGGCTGAGGAATGTGGGTGGGTTTACAGACAGCAACACTGCCACTCTGCCTCCTTTCTGCCCCCAGCTCCTCCAGAACATCATGCAACGGCAACATAGAACCATGTGCAACTCAGGCTACCTACCAAGCTGCTTCCAGCCTCTGTGCCTGTGCCCAGAATTCCATTCACTCTGACAAGGAATGCTGTTTCTTTTCCCTCACTCTCATTCCATTTTCCCTATATCCTAATCATCTTTCAAAAGCCAGGTTTTGTTCTTTGCTTTCCTGAGTCCTTGCTCACCTCTAATCTCCCATGAAGTGGGCCTCTACTCACTGTTATGTATAATATCCTCTCTCTCCCCATTATATAATTATCGGTTTCCTCTTCTAGACTGTAAATCCCTCGAGACAACACCCTGAATTCCCAGGACCCAGCTCGGTCCTTGTCTCACTGATGAACACACACAGTCTCTGTACTGGTGCACCATGATTATTGATAGTGTATGTCACGCTTCCTCTCTGTACTTCACGTTACAGAAGACTAAGATTGCTCTGACATTTTTATTTAATGATTTTTCTGGAGACCTCTTCCTTGATCATCTTCTAGCCTGTCATATAGAAAGATAACTTCTTCCTTCACGTAGCCAAAGAGAAAAAGACCAGGTAGATCTGAGAGAGGTCTCATAATATGAATCCCTGTTGCAAAAATCTAGTTTTACCATTGATTTTACTGTTACTCTTCTTGAATTTGCCCAGTTGTCAATGGGATGAATTGCAATGAATTGGGATGTGTTATCGTAAAGTGCAGTAGTGACCAAACCTGCCCTCTCACCACAATGTTCTGGGCAAGGTTTTAAAGGATTGGTGTCTGGCCTTACTCTGAGCCTCCTGAATTAGGGTCCCATAGATGGGGTCTGGACAGTGAGCACTTACTTCACATGGGTGTGGGCATGCACCCCTGTACCTGAGTACAGCAAACTGCTTTGAAGCTTTCAGTGCAATACAATAGGTCATGTTAAAATGTAGCAGTAGAAATAAAACATTTCTAAAATATTAGCCATCCTTATTTTTATTCTCAAAAGTCCCTTGGCTTCCCCCAACAGAAATTCCTCATTTACACCTATTACTATGAAGGTCATTTATCATTCCCTCATTTCTCTTCCTCCTACAACCTCAAAATTCTTTCTACCTCCTTAAGCATGAACAGAGGAGCCTGGCGGGCTACAGTCCACAGGATCGCAAAGAGTCAGACACAACTGAGCATGTATGCAGGTTCAGGTTCATTAAGCAGGGAAATTACGTGCATGTTTTAAATGTCCCTAGGAAGATTCAAAACATCTTTTGAATCTGGCTTTCAATTGTCCCTAAACTTGGAATCTCCTCAGAGCCTCTGGGAGGTGGGGCCCAGGCCTCTTTTTTAGAGCATCCTGCTGCTAAGCTGCTAACTCACTTCAGTCGTGTCCGACTCTGTGTGACCCCATAGACAGCAGCCCACCAGGCTCCACCATCCCTGGGACTCTCCAGGCAAGGACACTGGAGTGGGTTGCTATTTCCTTCTCCAATGCATGAAAGTGAAAAGTGAAAGTGAAGTCTCTCAGTCGTGTCTGACTCTTTGCGACCCCATGGACTGCAGCCTACCAGGCTCCTCTGTCCATGGGATTTTCCAGGCAAAAGTACTGGAGTAGGGTGCCATTGCCTTTGGATGAATCTAATGAGCAAATAAAGTTAAGAACCACTGGTTTATAACCTAAGAGAGATAAGTATATGAAAAAGACATTGGAAAATCACAAAGAATTATTTGAAAACAAAGCCAACTATAAGCTTTTAGGAAATTAATAATGAATCAGTGACATGATTAAAGACAGATGAGATTTTTTTAAGTAAATTTTATAAAATGACATGTTTGCTGTAATTCAACATAACATTACATATATATACACACACACAAACCATGATATAATATACTTGCTGAAAAATACATGAAGCAAGTTATGAAGAGGAATGTGAAATATATGGAGAGATGATTTAGCAGTGAAAAATGTGCCTCTGCATGTGCCATTTTTGTTCCGGGCACTGGCCCTCCTGGCACTGGAATCATCCGATCCTACTGCCAGTGACTCTGATTCAATTGGTCTAGGAGGCAGGCAAAGATTGAGATTTAAAAGCTCCCCAGGTGATTCTTAATGCACAGTCAAGGTTCAAAACCACTGACTGAGGAGATGGCAATATATACACTCACACCTACCTATCAAGCCAAACAACAAGAAGGAAACTGAATAGGGTATAAATAGATTGTGTGCAATGCATTATATTACTATCTTTGCTTATGCGTATCTTTGAAATATTTAATAAAAACTTACAAAGGAGAGAATTATCAAGCTTGGGTTTCTACAGAAAAGTATTATTTCTATTCTTATATTCTCACAACAAAAGGGAATTGTGTGCAGGTGGGCAGTGCAAATGCTAACATTTTATGAAAATGCTAAAGAAAACTGAAATCTTAGTTATTACAAACATTCAAGTTTTAAATTAAGAGCAAATATTAAAAGAATTTAGACCCCAAAACATTAGATGAACTAGGAAAGCCTTAGGGTATGTACTCTCTGTAGAGTTGCCAAATAAATTATAGGATATCTAGTTAAATGTGAATGTCAGATAAGTAACAAATGGTTACTATAAGTATGTTCTAAATATTGCATCCTTATATTAAAATTTTATTCTTTCTCCCAGCTTAGTTGCAGTTGAGTATCTTATATTGTCCTTTGCTAAATCTGGGAACAATAATAACTCTCTGTAGGTCAGGAAGAGACACAGAAAAGAGGGGATTCTCAAACTCTTTTGAGGTTTTAGGATCCTGGCTACAATATTTGTCCTTCTTGAGATATCTATTTGGAAGTTCAAAGATGTCTCAACTGAGAAAGGAAAGGACTTCTGGGAAGAGTAAAGGAGAAGAGGATGTTGTAATGAAAGATTGTCCTTTGGGGGAACTTTGTATGCTTATCACAATAATTAAATAACTAAAGCCTTGAAGGCTATCAATAACTGCTTTATCAGAAGAAGAGGTTATACATCAGAAGAGAGGCAAAGTAACCAAGGGACCAAGGCAGGAGATCAAATGACCAGATGATTATCTGACAGATAATGAGCTTCCAGTATGTAGATTGCCGTTATAAATCACCAAGTTGCAAAACTAAGTACATAAACCCTCACATGAGAAAAGTCTTCTGGATGGACCTAAGGAACAAGTCTTCTGACACAGTCTCCAACAAAAATACTAATGACAGAAAAGCAAATTGATCTCGATGTAGAAGCCCTGTTTTTCAAAGCTATGAAAGAAGGGATTTAAAAACAATTTAGAATACCTTTCAACGTTGATTTCTAGATCTGAAAGTAATTTTGTAAACCATCCAGTTTAAATTCCTCACTGTGTAAATGTGAAAATAAACTCATCTACACTCACTTGACTTATCCCAAAATATTCTCAAAATGCAAACCTTGCTTCCTATTCAAAGTAGTTTTAAAAAGCACACATATTTATAAATAAAAATGTAGCAGCAACATTTTTAACTTCAAACTAAAAGCAAGAATTAGTTGCTTGCCACATCTACTGGATCATCGAAAAAGCAAGAGAGTTCCAGAAAAACATTTATTTCTGCTTTATTGACTATGCCAAAGCCTTTGACTGTGTGGATCACAATAAACTCTGGAAAATTCTGAAAGAGATGGGAATACCAGACCACCTGACCTGCCTCTTGAGAAACCTATATGCAGGTTAGGAAGCAACAGTTAGAACTGGACATGGAACAACAGACTGGTTCCAAATAGGAAAAGGAGTACGTCAAGGCTGTATATTGTCACCCTGCTTATTTAACTTCTATGCAGAGTACATCATGAGAAACGCTGGGCTGGAAGAAACACAAGCTGGAATCAAGATTGCCGGGAGAAATATTAATCACCTCAGATATGCAGATGACACCACCCTTATGGCAGAAAGTGAAGAGGAACTAAAAAGCCTGTTGATGAAAGTGAAAGTGGAGAGTGAAAAAGTTGGCTTAAAGCTCAACGTTCAGAAAACGAAGATCGTGGCATCCGGTCCCATCACTTCATAGGAAATAGATGGGGAAACAGTGGAACCAGTGTCAGACTTTATTTTTTTGGGCTCCAAAATCACTGCAGATGGTGACTGCAGCCATGAAATTAAAAGACACTTACTCCTTGGAAGAGAAGTTATGATCAACCTAGATAGCATATTGAAAAGCAGAGACATTACTTTGCCAACAAAGGTCCATCTCGTCAAGGCTATGGTTTTTCCAGTGGTCATGTATGGATGTGAGAGTTGGACTGTGAAGAAAGCTGAAGGCCGAAGAATTGATGCTTTTGAACTGTGGTGTTGGAGAAGACACTTGAGAGTCCCTTGGACTGCAAGGAGATCCAACCAGTCCATTCTGAAGGAGATCAGCCCTGGGATTTCTTTGGAAGGACTGATGCTAAAGCTGAAACTCCAGTACTTTGGCCACCTCATGCAAAAAGTTGACTCATTGGAAAAGACTCTGATGCTGGGAGGGATTGAGGGCAGGAGGAGAAGGGGACGACAGAGGATGAGATGGCTGGATGGCATTCCTGACTCGATGGACACGAGTCTGAGTGAACTCCAGGAGATGGTGATGGACAGGGAGGCCTGCCGTGCTGCGATTCATGGGGTCGCAAAGAGTCGGACACGACTGAGTGACTGAACTGAACTGAACTGATGGTTTTGTGGAAGATGCTCCAAACTGAAGGTTGCGGTAAGGGTCTGGCCCTAGTGCTGCCTCTCAAGCATTCTGAGCTTTCTATGCTATTATCATAGGGTCAACTAGACCAGTCACAACAAACTTGGAAGCACATTGAAATGACAAGGAGAGCTTAAAAGACCACAGATTTGTCCTTGAAATCACAAGGAGAGCTTAAAATACCTCTAGAGATTCTGACTTAGTAATTCTGGAGTCTGTATTTTTCAGAGTTCACAGAGAAAGATTATAGTTCAGAAAAAATTTTTCTTTCACTTATGACTTTTGCAATCTTCTCTTTAAAGGAATTTGGAAAAGCTGCTTCCTCTTTTCTATACCTCTGGGACTTTTAGCATAACGAAGATAAACTCCCTGCTTTTCCTTATTAATGATCATGGATTAATTGAAGTGGCCCAACAGGTGGAAAGACCCAAAGGCCCAATAATCCCTGCAAGCTGGTCCTGAATGCAGACTGTAAGCTCTGTGAGGACAGTGTGAGTGTCTGAACACCCAACAGAAAGCAACATGCAGCTTGTGGCCTGAATGCTCTTGGAGTGTTTGTGAGTGGTGAGGGCCATGGTTGATGGAGGATATAGCCTGTGGCTCTTCCCATCCTTTCTCTCTTCTTTTGTAATTATCCACCTCCCATTCAATTCCTGGGCCAAAGGATTCTTAGAATCACATTCTGAGAGGCAACACCATATGGTAGGCTTTGGGTTCAGAAGGACTATGTTGGAGGCTGGAACTGTCATTTCATAGGTGTGTGCATTCTGCAAGCCTTCATTTGCTTATCCATAAGTGGCAGTCAGGAGCACAGGCTGTAGATTCTCTCAGACCAAAGTTCCAGTCCTGGTGTTCCCTCTTGCAAGACATCTAGCAAGTTACCTGACCTCTCTAAATAGAGTGACCCTAGTCCTGGCTTATGCTTGCTGTCCCAGAGTAATTATCACTTCCAAAGTGTCCTGAGCTGGAAAATAAATTACATTTCCTTCAGATTCTTCAGCTATAACACTTGGATAAAATCATTATAGATCTGTGAAAATAAATTAGAAAAAGTTTTGGGCTTCCCTGCTGGCTCCATGGTAAACAATCTGCCTACCAAGGCAGACTGATTGATGCAGACCAATGCAGACCAATTTGGATCAGATTGATCCCTGGTCTGGGAGGATCCCACATGCCGATGAGCAACTAAGTCTGTGTACCCAACTGCTCAGCCTGTGCTCTAAGAGCCCAGGAGCCTCAACTACTGAACTCACGAAGTTCACAACCTATAGCTCGTGCTCCACAACAAGAGAACTCATCACAATGAGAAGCCTGCTCACAGCAAGAGTAGCCCCCACAAGCCACATATGGAAAAAGCCCACTCAGCAACTAAGACCCAGTAAAGTAAAAAATAAACAATAAAATTATAAGCGTAAAAAGAAAATATTTCTAAAGTACTTTAACTGGGGCCTGGCACACAGTAAGTGCTCAGTAAATGAGACCATTATTATTGCTACTTTGAGCAGTGTACCTAATTTCCTTTAATCTCCTTGCTCATTTGTAAATGGGGATAATGATTTTCTTCTGTCTACATTTAACTGTCATTTTGAATCACCAACACATTCACAAGGTTCAAAAATTCATGTGTAAGAAGCATTAAAGTGACGTTATACTACCATTCCATGGCTGCGAGGCAATCATGGTGTCAGCTTCTTGTATCTTCCCAGAGATATTTTCTACATAAGCAGATATAAATATATGGTCTTCTTCCTATAAACAGTAGCATGACTTACATCATTCTGCACCTTGCTTTTTTTACTTACTATATCTTGGTGACCTTTCCATATCAATACAAAAGATCTTCCTCATTCTCATGGCAAAACCAATACAATATTGTAAAGTAATTAGCCTCCAATTAAATAAATTTATATTAAAAAAAATAAAACAGTCGCAGAGTGTGCTGTTACATGGATGTTCCATAATTTCCTTGGCCAGTCCTTGTAGTGCTGCATAGAAGCTTACTATAAGAATTATGAAACACTTACAGTAAGACACTCAATATTTATTATTTATAATTATTATCTTTTAAATTTTATTTTTTAATTGAAGGATAATTGATTTACAGAATTTTGTTGTTTTCTATCAAACATCAACATTAATCAGCCATAGGTATTACCTATGTCCCCTCCCTCTTGAACCTCCCTCCCTTTTCCCTCCCCACTGCACCCCTCTAGGTTGATACAGAGCTCCTGTTTGAGTTCCCTGAATCATATAGCAAATTCCCATTGGCTATCTATTTTATACTAATACCTTTTAATTGAACCTCACTCACGTTTACTTCATATACTTCATTTCTCAAGTCCTTGGGTCTCCATTTATTAATTTGCTCAGTGCAAATCTACTTAGTCCCTACTTTTTTGTTTGGCTAAAATTTACAAGTTGGCTATGCTTAGAGACTAAAAAGCTCTGGTACATGCCCTCAGGGACCTGTCATCTAGGGTCTCTGCAATCTATATCCTTTAAAGGATTTCTTACAGGTGGGTATAGGCATATGAAATAATGGAACATACAGGGGAATGTAGGAGGTTTTTGGGATGGGAATAAGAGACCATTGATGACAAAATACAAACATTTAGGAAATGAGATCAAGGGGCTTTGATATAAAAATCATGCTAGTTTTTCCTCATTATAAAAGTAATATATAGCAAAAAAAAAAGTAATATATAGCACAATATATAATTTTTCACTTTTGTCATGCATAAATGATATGTTAAATGTATATTACAAATACAGTGTATGTACATACATGTAATGTATATTCACAGAACTGAGATACTGTCTTAATAGTTTTTCATTAAAATGTTTTGTACCTAACATTATGTCATAAAGATTGTGCCATATCAATAAAGGTCAGAAGATATTTTTAATGATTATATAATATTTTCTAATATATATACCATGATTTAGTTAAGCCTCTAGAAGGGAATGGCAACCCACTCCAGATTCTTGCCTGGAGAATTCCATGGACAGAGGCGTCTGGCAGGCTACAGTCCATGTAGGTCACAAAGACTCAGACACAACAAAATGACTAACACTTTCATTTTTCATTTGTTTATCATTAGACTACTTAGGCTACTTCTAATTTTCTGCTATCACAAGTGAGATTTTGTTTTTCAATCTCTGTGAGTTTATGTGTATAATGTTAATGAAACACAGTCCATATTTAAACAATGTTAATAAAATATAGTCTATATTTAAACAATGTTAATGCAGGGAGGCCTGGTGTGCTGTGATTCATGGGGTCGTAAAGAGTCGGACACGGCTGAGCGACTGAACTGAACTGAATGTTCTATTTAAGTATTGGACAACTTACAAAGTGGGTACATAAAAACTACAAATTGATTTAAAATATTATAAATGAGAGACAGTTATATGAGCTCCTTATACATATACAATAATAGTTAATTATAGCATAACATTTATTGAGACTGAAATTGAAGAATCTCAGCATCTATGTAAGGCAGGAATTATCCATGTTTTTCAGAAGAAGTAATAACAGCCTGGATTGGAATCTAGGATTGCTCAATGCAGAAACCATGCTCTTAAGCTATGTTGCTTCATTAACTGTGGATCAGACTAGTCATATCAAAATATTTATCTACTTCTATCTAAGTTATACTAATTACAGGCATATGCTACCACATGTGATCTGTTGCTTATGAAGCATTGTGGTCTTAACCAAATTAGAAGCAAGACTAGAGCTCAAGGAAGGCTTCAGAGAGGATACTACCTGGAAGTAGCTCTTGAGGGATGGATTGTTGTTGTTTAGTTGCTCAGTCATGTCCAGCTCTTTCTGACCCCATGGACGGCAGCATGCTGGGCTTCCCTGTCCTTCACCATCTCCCAGAGCTTTCTCAAACTCATTTCCATTGAGCTGGTGATGCCATGCAACCATCGCATCCTCTGTCATCCCCTTTTCCTCCCGCCTTCAATCTTTTCCAGCATCAGGGTCTTATCCAGTGAGCCAGCTGTTCACATCAGGTGCCCAAAGTATTGGAGCTTCAGCTTCAGCATCAGTCCTTCCAATGAATATTCAGGGTTGATTTCCTTTAGGATTGACTGGTTTGATCTCCTTGCAGTCCAAGGGACTCTCCAGAGTCTTCTCCAACACTATAGTCCAAAAGCATCAATTCTTTGGCACTCAGTCTTCTTTATGGTCCAACTCTCACAACCATACATGACTACTGGAAAAACCATAGTTTGACTATATGGACCTTTGTTGGCAAAGTAATGTCTCTGCTTCTTAATATGCTGTCTAGGTTTGTCATAGCATTTCTTCCAAGGAGCAAGCATCTTTTAATTTCATTGCTGAAGTCACCGCCTTCAGTGATTTTGGAGCCCAAGAAAATAGAGTCTGTCACTGTCTCCATTGTTTCCCCATCTATTTGCCATACAGCGATGGGACTGGACGCCATGATCTTCGTTTTCTGAATGTTGAGTTTTAAGCCAGTTTTTTCATTCTCTACTTTCACCATCATCAAAAGGCTCTTTAGTTCCTCTTCACTTTCTGCCATATGGGTGGTGTCATCTGCCTATCTGAGGTTATTGATATTTCTCCCGGCAATCTTGATTCCAGCTTGTGCTTCTTCCAGCCCAGGATTTCGCATGATGTACTCTGCATATAACTTAAATAAGCAGGGTGACAATACACAGCCTTGACGTACTCCTTTTCCGATTTGGAACCAGTCCATTGTTCCATGTCTGGTTCTAACTGTTGCTTCGTGATCTGCATACAGGTTTCTCAGGAGACAGGTAATGTGGTCTGGTATTTCCATCTCTTTAGGATTTTTCCACAGTTTGTTGTGATCCACACAATCAAAGTCTTTCTTGTCAATGAAGCAGAAATAGATGTTTTTCTGGAATTCTCTTGCTCTTTCTATGATCCAATAGATGCCTGCAATTTGATCTCTGGTTCCTCTGCCTTTTCCAAATCCAGCTTGAATATCTGGAAGTTCTCGGTTCATGTATTGTTGAAGCCTGGCTTGGAGAATATTGAGCATTATTTTGCTAGTGTGTGAAATGAGTGCACTTGTGCAGTAGTTTGAACACTCTTTGGCATTGCCTTTCTTTGGGATTGGAATGAAAACTGACCTTTAAGTGAGGCATGTGATTATGCACAGAGAAGTGAAAGGTAAACCCACTCCAGTACTCTTGCCTGGAAAATCCCATGGATGGAGGAGCCTGGTAGGCTGCAGTCCATGGGGTCGCTAAGAGTCGGACACGACTGAGTGACTTCACTTTCACTTTTCACTTTTATGCATTGGAGAAGGAAATGGCAACCCACTCCAGTGTTCTTGCCTGGAGAATCCCAGGGAAGTGGAGCCTGGTGGGCTGCTGTTTATGGGGTCACACAGAGTTGGACACAACTGAAGCGACTTGGCAGCAGCAGCAGTCACAGAATGGGCTTCCCTCGTAACTCAGCTAGTAGAGAATCTGCCTGCAATGCAGGAGACCCTGGTTTGATTCCTGGGTCAGGAAGTTCCCCTGAAGAAGGGATAGGCTACCCACTCCAGTATTTTTGGGCTTCCCTGGTGGCTCAGATGGGAAAGAATCTGTCTGCAATGTAGGAGACCTGGATTCGACCTCTGGGTTGGGAAGATCCCCTGGAGGAGGGCATGGCAACCCACTCCAGTATTCTTGCCTAGAGAATCCCCATGGACTGAGGAGCCTGGCGGGCTACAGTCCATGGGATCGCAGAGTTGGACATGACTGAGCAACTAAGCACAGCATAGCACAGTCACAGAATACCAAAAGTACTGGTAGAAACTTTTTTTTAGTCAGTGGAAATGAAACTGGAGAGGCTGAACAGGATGTGGTCTTAAAGGATGATAAAAAGCAGGCTATACATTCCAATTTGAAGCCATGTGCTCTAGCTATTTGACCATCTTCCCATCCTCCTTTGTCTTATACAGAACTACTGATCAAAACCACCTACTATGAGAGAATTAGTCAAGTCCACTAAAGATACTAATCATCCAAGCACTAATTTTCTATGACTCCTTAAAGTGATAAATTGCAAGATTTATTTTCCAACTAGGAATACATGAAAGATCATTAATACTCAGAAGATATGCCTCTAGAATCTTCTTTGGGATGAAAAGCTCAATAATTCATATTGGTGCTTAAGTTTGAATGACAGATATTTTAATAAGAAAGAGTTCTCTTTAAGTGAAAATGGAAGAACAATATACTGGTTTACCAGTCTTCTTTAATAAACATAACACAGACATGGTAAAAATACAAGTATTATGGAAGGACTAATCACAAAAATAAATGGTTTTCCACCCCTCTTCTCCCAAACTCTAGCTCTATTCCCTAAAGCAACCTTTTTAAAATAGTTTTTTGTTTTTAGTTCTGGTGGGCTTATTTTTAACTCTAAATCAGCTTTTCTCAAAAAGTGTGTTATTAGTATTAATATTTTGGGGGGACATATGTGGAACTGTGCTGTGCATTTAGCATGTTCATCCCCAATACTAAATGCTAGTAGCACCCTCCAGTCACTATGATACATTTCCAAATCTCCTTTAGGATCGAGAACTACTGCTCTAAGTAATATATGGCTATCTTTTGATTTATTGAATTTAGATATTATCTGAGTGCTTACCATGAAAAATGAATATTTCAGTCTCCTTAGTCCCTACTATTTTTTTCTAGATTGTATTACATTTTAATTTGTTTACTTATGTAACCAATATAGGCTAAAACATTGTCTCTGTTCTTTCCTTCTGAAATTTCTATAAGACATCTACTGGAGCTCATTATACCAATGTGTCTCTCAACCTATGACATTCTTCATCTTTTAATCTCAACGGATTGATCGTAGGCAGTTTTCTCAGATTTGACTTCCAGTTCATTGATCTTCCTTTGGGTAATATGTTGTTTATTTAATACATTAACTAAAAATAATCAATGTATTTTTCATTTCTTTATTTTCTTTTTAAAATATGCTGTTCTTTTTATGCACATTTTTCATTTTGTTTTCTATTCTTTTTATCCCTTTAACAATTTTTAAAACAATTTTAATTTTTTTCATATATTTCTATTATTTTTGATTCATTGGGATCTGATTCTTCTATTTGTTTTGTTTGCTCAAACTCCCTTACGATTATTTATAGGTTTTTTAAATTGTGAGCTCATATTGGGTGGGAGGAGGTGAGAAAATGTTCCATGTTTCCTTGTGCCAGAGGGCACGTCTTCCTTCCAGATTTAAATGGCATAATCCCATCTCTATATCTCAGATCTATAACCTCCAGAGAAACTGATATGGTTGTGCTGGGTATAAACTTGCACTAACTGCTCTTCTAAATGATTTTCTGCATTCTTCTGGTAGTTTTTATTTTAAAGTTGACTATTTCCAAATAGGAAAAGGAGTACATCAAGGCTGTATATTGTCACCCTGCTTATTTAACTTATATGCAGAGTACATCATGAGAAACGCTGGACTGGAAGAAGCACAAGCTAGAATCAAGATTGCCGGGAGAAATAGCAATAGCCTCAGATATGCAGATGACACCACCCTTATGGCAGAAAGTGAAGAGGAACTAAAAAGCCTCTTGATGAAAGTGAACGTGGAGAGTGAAAAAGTTGACTTAAAACTCAACATTCAGAAAACGAAGATCATGGCATCTGGTCCCATCACTTCATGGCAAATAGATGGAGAAACAGTGCAAACAGTGTCAGACTTTATTTTTTTGGGCTCCAAAATCACTGCAGATGGTGAGTGCAGCCATGAAATTAAGACGCTTACTCCTTGGAAGGAAAGTTATGATCAACCTCAGTTCAGTTCAGTTCAGTCACTCAGTCATGTCCACAGCATATTACAAAGCACAGACATTACTTTGCCAACAAAAGTCCATCTAGTCAGTCAGTTCAGTTCAGTCGCTCAGTCGTGTCCGACTCTGCGAAACCATGGACTGCAGCATGCCAGGCCTCCCTGTCCATCACCAACGCCCGGAGTTCACTCAGATTCACATTCATCGAGTCAGTAATGCCATCCAGCCATCTCATTCTCTGTCATCCCCTTCTCCTCCTGCCCCCAATCCCTCCCAGCATCAGAGTCTTTTCCAATGAGTCAACTTTTTGCATGAGGTGGCCAAAGTACTGGAGTTTCAGCTTTAGCATCATTCCTTCCAAAGAACACCCAGGGCTGATCTCCTTCAGAATGGACTGGTTGGATCTCCTTGCAGTTCAAGGGACTCTCAAGAGTCTTCTCCAACACCACAGTTCAAAAGCAGCAATTCTTCGGCCCTCAGCTTTCTTCACAGTCCAACTCTCACATCCATACATGACCACTGGAAAAACCATAGCCTTGACTAGACGGACCTTTGTTGGCAAAGTAATGTCTCTGCTTTTCAATATGCTATCTAGGTTGGTCATAACTTTTCTTCCAAGGAGTAAGCGTCTTTTAATTTCATGGCTGCAGTCACCATCTGCAGTGATTTTGGAGCCCCGAAAAATAAAGTCTGACACTGTTTCCACTGTTTCCCCATCTATTTCCCATGAAGTGATGGGACCAGATGCCATGATCTTCGTTTTCTGAATGTTGAGCTTTAAGTCAACTTTTTCACTCTCCTCTTCCACTTTCATCAACAGGCTTTTTAGTTCCTCTTCACTTTCTGCCATAAGGGTGGTGTCATCTGCATATCTGAGGTTATTGATATTTCTCCCGGCAATCTTGATTCCAGCTTGTGTTTCTTCCAGCCCAGCGTTTCTCATGATGTACTCTGCATATAAGTTAAATAAGCAGGGTGACAATATACAGCCTTGACGTACTCCTTTTCCTATTTGGAACCAGTCTGTTGTTCCATGTCCAGTTCTAACTGTTGCTTCCTGACATGCATATAGGTTTCTCAAGAGGCAGGTCAGGTGGTCTGGTATTCCCATCTCTTTCAGAATTTTCCACAGTTTATTGTGATCCACATAGTCAAAGGGTTTGGCATAGTCAATAAAGCAGAAATAGATGTTTTTCTGGAACTCTCTTGCTTTTTCCATGATCCAGCGGATGTTGGCAATTTGATCTTTGGTTCCTCTGCCTTTTCTAAAACCACCTTGAACATCTGGAAGTTCACAGTTCACGTATTGCTGAAGCCTGGCTTGGAGAATTTTGAGCATTACTTCACTAGCATGTGAGATGAGTGCAATTGTGCAGTAGTTTGAGCATTCTTTGGCATTGCCTTTCTTTGGGATTGGAATGAAAACTGACCTTTTCCAGTCCTGTGGCCACTCCTGAGTTTTCCAAATTTGCTGGCATATTGAGTGCAGCACTTTCACAGCATCATCTTTCAGGATTTGAAATATTACAGTAATCCAAATCTATGCCTCAACCAGTAATGCTGAAGAAGCTGAAGTTAAATGGTTCTATGAAGACCTACAACACCTTTTAGAACTAACACCTCAAAAAGATGTCCTTTTCATTATAGGGGACTGGAATGCAAAAGTAGGAAGTCAAGAAACACCTGGAGTAACAGGCAAATTTGACCTTGGAATACAGAATGAAGCAGGGCAAAGACTAAAGTTTTGTCAAGAGAACACACTGGTCATAGCAAATACCCTCTTCCAACAACACAAGAGAAGACTCTACACATGGACATCACCACATGGTTAACACTGAAATTAGATTGATTACATTCTTTGCAGCCAAAGATGGAGAAGCTCTATACAGTCAACAAAAACAAGACCAGGAGCTGACTGCATGGCTCAGATCATGAACTCATTGCCAAATTCAGACTTAAATTGAAGAAAGTAGGGAAAACCACTAGACCATTCAGGTATGACCTAAATCAAATCCCTTATGATTATACAGTGGAAGTGAGAAACAGATTTAAGGGACTAGATCTGATAGTGCCTGATGAACTATCGACTGAGGTTCATGACATAGTACAGGAGACAGGGATCAAGACCATCCCCATGGAAAAGAAATGCAAAAAAGCAAAATGGCTGTCTGGGGAGGGCTTACAAATAGCTGTGAAAAGAAGAGACATGAAAAGCAAAGGAGAAAAGGAAAGATACAAGCATCTGAATGCAGAGTTCCCTCATAACTTTGAAGGCACTGCTCCATTGTAGTTTAGTGTCCTATTCAGTGATGAGAAGCTTAATATCAATCTTACGTGACTTTATTTTCTCTTTCTAGAGCTCCAATAGATTGAAGTTGGACATAATGAACTGTTTTCTATGTTTCTTATCTTTTTTAGCATATATATTCTCCATCTCTTTGACATTTGGTTGTTCATTCCAGGATACTGCTTAAACTTTATCTTTCAGCTGCTCTACTAAATTGATTTCAGTAATTACTTTTTAAAATTTCAAGATCTTTTTTTGTCTGTTTTCTGATTGTTACTCTTTCTTTATAGAATTATATTTTTGTTGTATGGAAACCATATATTTTTAATCACTCTGAAGGTACTCAGAGTTTTTTTATTTTTAAAAGCTATTTTATATATATTTTTCTTTTTTTGATAGTCCTTATATATTTTTTTAAAACTGAAGTATAGTGATTTACAATGCTGTGTTAGTTTCGGTATACGGCAAAGTGATTCAGTTATATATATATGTGTGTGTGTATATGTATATATATAGTATTCTTTTTTACATTCTTTCCCATTATAGGTTATTACAATTATTGAATATAGTTCCTTTTGCTATACAGTAGATTCTTATTATTTATCTAATTTGAATAACAAATTGGGTGGGCCAAAATGTTTGTTTAGGTTTTCTGTAAGATATTATGGAGAACCTGAATGAAACTTCGGGCCAATCCAATAATAGTGTCTATCTGTTAATCCTAAACTTCTAATTTATCTCTCCCCTCCTGCTTCCCCTTTGGTAACTCTAAGTTTAAAGCTATTTTAAACAATCTCCCCTCTGACATTAATAACTGTTTATCTTGGGGTTGTTTTTTTCATACTACTTCATATGTCAGGTTATTCTTGTTTTTATAAATATGTGTGTATGTGTGTATACATATATAAAAAGACCTCATTGACTTTTCTGATTATATATAAAGACCTCATTGACTTTTCTGATTAACTAGGGTCACTTTCCTCCACTATCTTGTACACAAGTGTTTCAGGACAGGATTCTTCCCTGAATGGAGTGGTGATCAGGAACCTTTGCACAGCAGAGTAGGCTCTTCAACTTCTAGTTTGACTTTAGCGTGAGGAGGCAAGAGCTGGCCTTCAGACTAGGGTTCACTCTCTTTTCAAATGCCAGAAAGAGAAAGGATTTACTCCACAATGCCAAACTCAATTAGAAGCACTGGCTCACCTTAACTAATCCATTAAAAATTCCATCAAGCTCTGCTTTCAGGCCCCCTTGCTCATGCCTGCTCTCTGTCCTTGCTGACTCCATGCCCTGAGTTTCTTTCTAGAACGTCACTCTCCCTCCCATGGTGGACCTTCCTGCACCAATTTCCTGATTTTGTTACACCAATAACTCGCCCCCACTCTCTTCAGGTTCTTTCTATTATCTGCAAAATGTCACAGCCATTTAAAAAGAGTTATAGGATAGAGGGAAGGCAAATGCCTGTGCCTAGGATGTTATCTTTCATCTTTAACTTGTTTCTTCAATTTGCAAATTTGGTGATTGTGTGCTAAATTTTATACAGTAAATATATTTTTAACATAAAATATATAGACATATTTTATATTATGACATTATGAAGAAAAATTTCAAAGTATTTACCACAAAATGGTAAACAGAGGTTATGTTCAGAATTGTGGGTAATTTTATTTTCCTTTTGTCCGTACTTTCCAAGATTTCTATGGTAGACACATAACAAACAAATAAAAAACACATAACAAACATAGTAAAAGTAAGTTTTAAGTGCTGATAATAGGAGCTAAATGTACTTACTGTTATCCTTTCAGAGGAGGAGTCTGCAAGCACAGGAGATACTTGCATTTGAGAGGAAAGCTGAGACTTATGTTTAGAGACCTCAGAGAATCCCACATTTGAGAATACCACTAACTGAGAGACGGACGTAGGTGAGCTGCTTGACTGTTCCAAGCTACCAAGATTATGCTTCTGTTACCTGCTTCACATACAACCCTAGGAGACAGGTACTAATTTCTCCACTGTCAATTAAACATATCAGGCCTCTTCAGGTTTGTTCTCTATTGATAGTTGAAATGAAAACCACTACTGCATAAATCACACACCAGTGTCACCTACAGGATCCTGGTGAAAGTGAAAGTAGCTCATTTGTGTCCAACTCTTTGAGACCCCATGAATTATACAGTCCATGAAATTCTCCAGGCCAGAATATTGGAGTGGGTAGCCTTTCCCTTCTCCAGGGGATCTTTCCAATCCAGGGATTGAACCCAGGTCTCCCGCACTGCAGGCAGATTCTTTACCAGCTGAGCCAGCAGGGAAGCCCAGGTACGTAATGACAATGATTGAAGTGAACCAGGTAATAAGTCTGTGCCAATCTTGAGAGCACGTGCCAAGCTTGAAGTGGTCAGCACTAATCAGCTCTTACTGAATGCTGGGTTCCATTTTAAACTTCCTTCATAGTGAGGTTCAATTGACATATAGCCAATTGTACAGACCAGTACATTGTTTAATGTGTTTTACCATGCAAGGAGATCTAATCAGTCAATCCTAAAGGAAATCAACCCTGAATATTCATTGGAAGGACTGGTGCTGAACTCCAACACTTTGGCCACCTGATGCAAAGAACTGACTCATTAGAAAAGACCCTGTTGCTGGGAAAGATAGCAGGCGGGAGGAGAAGGGGATGACAGAGGATGAGATGGTTGGATGGCATCACCGACTCAATGGACATGAGTTTGAGTAAACTCTGGGAGATGGTGAAGGACAGGGAAGCTTGGCGTGCTGTAGTCCATGGGGTGGCAAAGAGTCAGACACAACTGAGCGACTGAACAACCACCATGCATTTCAGACTGCTATGCATAGAGCCATTTCATCATCCAAAATGTTGTCTGGTGGCCCTACCAAGTCAGTCTCTACCACACTCCCATGTCAGGCAGCCTCAGTTCTGATTTCCATCATCATGGATTACTTTTGTCTGTTCTAGAGCCTCATATAAACAGAATGTCCAATTTTTAAAGAACGCTTGAAACTATATTTTAATGAACACTTCCCTTAATTAAAAAAAAATTTAGTGTTGGAAATCAACACAAATTTTTTAGAAAACAACATGTGGACCCAACAAAACACAGGCTAAATTCCCTTCGCCAGTAGTGTAACCATTTTGGGTCTGGGCTATGGTATAAACCAAGAATATGTTTTGTGTAGGGTTATTAATTTCCCTCATGGTTACTGGTTTTGGTACTGACAGCTTTTCTTCTTTAGTGACTAGCGGCACATTCTTTAAAAAGGAAGGGCAATTCTTGTCTTCGGGGCATCAAGAAAGCAACCATTGGGAGACTGAATCCCATTCTAGAGTCAGCCTTGGGGATAAAGGATAAAGGCAAAGGATGGGAAGAGACTAATTTGGTGACAAAACAAAAAACTGGGGAACATCCAGAGCGTGTAACAAAGGAGATCACAGGGCTTCTGCTATTTTGACTAAATACTAAGAAACTGCACCATCATTTCACTTTATAAGCATCCCACTGAAAAGGCCCTATAAGGACCTACAAGATCTTTCACACCCTCCCAAACTCTACCTCTCAGCTGCCCCTTTCTTAGGTGATTTCATTTCCTTCTACTTAACCCTCATCACTCTGCTCCAGCCATTCAAACCTCCCTGCTGTTTTATGAATATACCAGGCACATAACTGCCTCAAGACCTTTGTGTTTGCCAGAAAGCTCCACGCCCAGAAAGCTTCATAACTTTTTCCACCACCTTTGCAGGCCACTTTATTTTAAATATTGTGCAACTCCTCCACGGCCTTCTTCCCAGCTTTATTTTTCTCCACAGTATGTATCACCATCTAGCCCACACTGTATTTCACTTTATTTTCTGTCTTCTCTCCTCTCTTCACAAAAATGAAAATTACATTACTTTTATTTGTAACTACCACGAGGACAGGTTAGTGGTAGGAATTCACTAGACATGTGTTGAATGGTTGAATGAAAGGAAGGAAGGAAGAAAAGAAGGAAGAAACAAAAACCCCTGCTAGCTTTGGTGACCGTTGTTAAGTGTTCATTAAAACAGGAATCAGTTAAGAAAATGTTATCATTTTTAATTACCTTACAATATTCAGGTGTTTTGAGGAATAAAAGATTAAAAAGCAAACTAGTGATGATCCTAAGAACCCTGACTATACTTAACTATCTTCAAATATTAGATTTTTGTGGGAGGACAAGACTTCTCTTGTGGCTCAGATGGTAAAGAATCTGCTTGCGATGTGAGAGACCCAGGTTCGATCCCTGAGTCAGAAAGATCCCCTGGAGAAGGGAATGGCAATCCACTCTAGCACTATTGCCTAGAGAATTCCATGGACAGAGGAGCCTGGCGGGCTACAGTCCATGGGGTCTCAAAGAGTCAGACACGACTAAGCAACTACACTTTCTTTCACTTTCAAATGCTTATATATAAACACATAACTGGTGTTTGAGTTTAGCAAGAATAAACTTTTTTGTTAGATTTAAAGTTATGATCATAAAATCATCTTTTTTCTAGTACATTTATTCCTATGTTAATTCATTTTGAGAAGTAGAAAAAGAAAAAATTATAAAATAACAAAACAGCATGTATCCAGTTTCACTAAATCTTTGGGAACAATGTTCAGCAATAAACACATGAAATGAATCCAACCTTAGAAACTTTTTTGAGTGAGTGCAGATGGAAAGGTGATTGCTGAGTTGGGTCTATGGTTCTCAATCAGATTTTTGGCACCAGGGAAGGGCAGCTCCGAGACACAAAGAGCTCTGGAGTCAGTAGCTTTCCACTCCAGAAAAAATACTGCCCAACCTAAGACATTATTTAGGATTAAGACAGGCCCTGGGACTAGTCAGTGCTGAATTTAGACCAAGTTGGGTTTCCCTGGTGGCTTGGTGGTAAAGAATCAGCCTGCCAATGCAGGTTAGATCCCTGGGTAGGGAAGATTCCCTGGTGAAGGAAATGGCAACCCACTCCAGTATTCTTGCCTGGGAAATCCCATGGACAGAGGAGCACGGCGGGTCCCTGGGGTTGCAAAAGAGTCGGACATGACTTGGTGACTAAACAACAACAACATGTCCAGGCTGCACCCCATTAAGATAGCACTCAACACACCATGTGCGGGAGATGCAAGCAACACCGGATCATGGGCTGCAAGCCCACATTTACTAACACATAGCAGCTGGGATACAATTTGCTTAAACTTTAGAAAATTGGAGAATAATTGTAGAGCAGCTCTAAGCCCAATAGCAGAGAGAAAATAAAAAATTAAGTGATCCATGGGCCTCCTTTCTCCTTAATGCCTTTCCATCCTTTGTCAACTCATGTCTGTTTCTCTTTACTGATCTGACAGTCACACATACACACTGTTTTTCTCTTCTTCTAAGTATTCTGGAATATGAAGGGCAGCAGGAGGGAAAAAAAGAGAAAGATAAACAGAAATTTCATGGATTACAGTAACTTCTATCTCTAACTTGAAGAATAATTTTCAAAGTGTGAACTTGAATTGAATTTACGATGTAATGGCAACAAGATTAGGTCCCAACAAACGATGAAGGTAAACAATGTGCTCTTTTTCCCTATCCCAGTTCTGGTAACTCGATAGTCTACAACTACTTGAGAAGGTGTGAGGATCTTTTTTTTTTTTTTTTTTATCTCAGTTTGGTCACAGAAGCTCACATTTCGGCAACAATCAATGCGATCATCCTTATCCCTTGCTGACACCTTCTCCTCAACCCCAGAAAGTCACAGATCACCTCTAGGAGAAACTTTCAATAGGCTAGTAAACACAGGCATGGACACCAAGAGAAGAGAGATAATTGTCCTTGGGGACCTGCAGGAACAGCTAATCATTTCAGAGGGGCAGAGTTATATCTTATTCAGTCCATCAAAATGTACAAGGTGCTGAGAACTCGCAAAGCGTCGTGGGAATACTGAAATGGCGAGAAGGCACAGACTCTTCCTTGAATAAGTTTAAATTGCTTGATTTGGACTGCTTCTTAGAAAAGTGTGTGTAGGCTTGGTTACTGTGCAGTGTAAGTAATTCTGGGCTAAGCCACACATGACACAGGTTTTACCGGTCTGCTTTTGTATCTTTAAGTTACACCATTTTAGAATCAGTTCTTAATGTTGATTTAACTCAGGGATTCTCAACCTTGGCTGGCTATTAGCATTTCTTGGGGGGTGGGGTGGGGTGGAGGAGGGTTTTTAAAAAATAGAGATGTCTGGCCCTGCCCCAGTCCAATTAAATCAGAATCTCTGACCCAGTGTATGTACATATTTTAAGTAAATTCTACATGTGATTCAGACATGTGGGACTACATAGTAGTAGTTGAAAACCACTGATCCCTTATGCCACCCTCATTTTATACAAGAAAAATGCGGTCCAAGGAATTTAATTTGTTATTTGCCCACGTACCTAGTTAAGGGCAGAGCTTGGATTAAAACCATGATGTCCATTAATTTACTAATCTAATTAGTGTGTATCAGTGGCATTCGAAGGGCTCCCCAGGTGGCACTAGTGGTAAACAATCAGTCTGCCAATGCAGGAGATGCAAGAGACATGGGTCAATACCTGGGTTGGGAAGATCCCCTGGAGTAGGAAATGGCAACCCCATCCAGTATTCTTGCCTTGAAAATTCCACGAGCAGAGGACCCTGGAGGGCTATAGTCCATGGGGCCACAGAGAGTTGGATATGACTGAGCACATCCATCAAAGATGTTGGAGGGGTGCCACCAGCTACCTGCCACTGCTGCTGCTGCTAAGTCGCTTCAGTCGTGTCTGACTGTGCAACCCCAGAGACGGCAGCCCACCAGGCTCCCCCGTCCCTGGGATTCTCCAGGCAAAAACACTGGAGTGGGTTGCCATTTCCTTCAATGCAGGAAAGTGAAAAGTGAAAGTGAAGTCGCTCAGTCGTGTCCGACTCTTTGAGACCCCATGGACTGCAGCCCATCAGGCTCCTCTGCCCATGGGATTTTCCAGGCAAGAGTACTGGAGTGGGGTGCCATTGCCTTCTCCGGACCAGCTACCTAGTTGTGACTCAACAATAAGGTAAGTTAAGGGACTTCCCTGGTGGTCCAGTGGTTAAGAATCCACCTTCCATGGTGGACGTGGGTTCGATCCCTGCTCGGGGGACTAAGACCCCACATGCTACTAAACCTGTGCACTACAACTATGGAGCCTGCGTGCAGCAGACAGATCCCACCTGATGCCACCATGATCCCGAGTGCCACAACTAAGACCCAATGCAGCCAAATAAATAAATAATAAAATATAAGGGAAGTCGAAACTGGTTCATTTCTAAGGATCAACTGGGTTGGTCTTGGTCCAAATTAAAAAGAGAGAGTAAGCAGTGATGTTTCTGGCATTCTGTGCCTTGTTTTCTTCCAAATAGTGCAATGTGATATTGGCTTCTGGAAATGTTACGAATTGTAGTCTAGGTAAAATCCATTATCACCTATGATTCACTCTACCATTTACTAGTTCCAGGGGGCCTCTACTTAGCCAGATCCAACGTGCAGCACACAGAGCAGGGGGCAGGGTACCCAGATGGCAGGTCTAGTGCAGTTCAATGAAACCCTGATTCATGGGGCTGAGAGTTGGAGAAGACAGAGCTCGCTCCTTGGCCCTAGAGATAGAAGAAGGAAAGTTAATCCAGAGGTTGCTGGTTCTTTAAAAGAAGCTACATCCAAGATATTCTTAATGTTCTCCACTCACTCCTAATACCAACCAACTCTCTCCAAGACACAACTACTGCTGTCACAGTGGTTCAAACTGAATATGGTAATTATGTGAGACATATATTCTTCCTGTATGAACTGTGCGAGTGAGCAAGTTCAAAGTTTGAACTCAGCCATTCCCATATTACAAAAGTTGGCACATGAGTAACCATCCTGAATGAGGCATCAGTGCTGAGAGAAAAATAATCTCAGAAACATTTCCTTGAGAAGAATGACAAAAATTGAAAAACCAGATTAATAATGTTCAAGATAAAAGTTGATCATGATCAACTAAAAAATTAATAGGATTAATTTGTCTTTAGCATTTTATAAATAATAGTTTTTACTTCCCATTCAGAGAACACTAACTCAAAAAGCCAAGTATTATTCCATTTGAAGTAAATTAAATTATACCCACAGTTTTTAGATTTACCCACATCCTTGCTTCATTTCCACAAAGCCCTTGTTCTTGAGCAAGGCACCATGAATCCTCCACGAGATATACAATATTCTGAATGCATGTGCATTTTTTCCAAGGATAAAGTCCTAGCTTTGACCAGATTTTAAAAATGACCTGTCCCCTCCCTAAAGCCCCGTAGAACACAACTGTTTTCAAGGGTAAAACTGGGAAGAAGATGATGTGATGATGTTGATGGCTTCTGGTATCTATAATGAAAGGTTTTGTGAAATTGGCCTCTGGAACTGTCTTCCAAAAGAAAGATGGAAAGATTTCATGAAGGTGGATCATCTTCCAAGAGAATGGACTTAGATAAAACAGTTTGGGAGGCAACAGAGTATTAAACTTATTCATGCTGTCTTTGTTTTACTAGATTGAAATGAAAGGAAAAGAAAGTAATCATCTCCTAATATTCTTGTTGATTTTGACTTCACTAGCTTAATGATAATGCAAACACTAGGGAAAACAGACTTATATTCTTATTTAGTTGTATTTCCTAGAAAACCTTTTCCTTTGGAATTACTGAAATGCAGACCACTGGCAATGATAGGAGAAATAAATTACCAAATAATTAGGATATCAGGGGGTACACATGGCATTTAAAATAAATAAAAGCCCAACTGGTTTTGATTTTAAATTGAATAGGCAGTGCACACCTGCATCCACTCTTTACAAATCGGCCCACTGTTGTTGCTACTCCTGTTTTAACTGTTAAGTTCCCGCATCTTTCATCCTTCTGCAGCTCTTAGCAAAGTGCCTCATACAGGAAAGGAGCTCCAATTCTTGGAGTGAGTCAATTCTTTTGGTATCACTCATAAATTAATGAGGGACGTGTAACTCTGTATAGTTTCAGAGTAGTTAAAGAGAAAAAAAAGAAAAGAAACCCTACGTAACAGAATTGGGGCTTCAGGTGTTACTTACAGGCTAGAATGCTTTCCAGCAGTGCACTTAAGGTATCAGCCATAGCAACCTTACCTAGGAATTCTTCACCCCCAAGTTTCTTTCTAATGTAAATTAGATTGAATTTCTCTCTCCTGCCTCCTGTCCCCTGCCAAAGTCTTCAGAAACAGAAAAACTATGGAAGTAATTATAAGGATTGCGTGGCATAAAACTATTTCAAATTTCACTTCAAGAAGGCATGCACTTCCTATTGCATCCTTCAAATTCCCCTGCATTTGCCAAGCTTACCTTAAATGATACATTTATATAATAGACATTGTTCCCACTTTTCAGATAAGAAAACGCTGAATCTCAGTGCACCCTCCACCATGAACCTGCCATGTCTGTTGTGTTTCCTTACGTGTTTTGAAAATTTTAGACCTCGGATTGATACACAGTACTCATCCCAGTGAAGAAAGGTCTCCCCACCTTCCTCACAGCCTGACTGCTGCCTTCCCTACGGCGAAGGTCCTTGCACAGCTTCCAGCACGCTTCCTCGTGGGTTTTGCCCAGAGTGCGCCTCAACGAGTCAGTCGACACAAGTAAACTGATTTCCTGATCAACTATTTTATTAAATATCAGAACCTCTATTGCGGTTGAGCGCCCATCACGGCAAGTGTTTAGCACGCATCACCTCAAGTGTTTAGAAGCGTACCACTGCTCAATTTTAGGGCAGGAAGGCCCTCAGCAAGCCCTCCGCTCATGGAGAAGCCAGGGACTCCAGGTACAAGATTCCCCCGGGCGCGGAGGGGAGCCGTCCCGACTACGAACTGCAGACCCTCTCGGGGAACCCTGGCCGTCCAAGAGGCAGAACCCACCCCGACTCCCGGCTGGACTACGGGCGGCGCTCGGCTCCAGAGAGCAGGCGAGGGCAACCCCGGGGCTGGGGGATGCGCGGGCTGCAGTAAGTAAGAAGGTGTCTTGAGGCTGCGCACAGCACGGCAAGGCTGAGAACGTTCTGAGCACCTGAGAAGCTGTGAAAGCAAAGTTGTGAACAGCAAAGGGTTGAGTCAGAACCAAAGAGTTGCGCACGTCCAGTAAAGACGCAAACGTCTGGCAAAAAAAAAAAAAAAAAGTGTGCGGCCGCTGCAGACAGGGAGGCCTGAGCCGGAGGTTTGCAAAGGAAGGCGCTTCTTGAGACTTTCCTGTCAGGTGCTAGAGACAGGCAAGGTGTGGGCAAGTCAAATGTTGAATTCACTTTAGGAAAGCAGTTTCAGGAGAGCCCAAGAGACAGAGCGGAGCTAGAGATGCGGGGAGAGGCGGCGACGCGGGAATCCCGCGGGTCCCCGAGGGCCTGGCGGTGGGCGCTCCGTGCGCGCCGCAGCAGCTCCTCCCCGGCCCCGGCCCGCGCGCACCCCCCGGCCGGGCCCCGGCCCGCGCGCACTCACCGGCCGGCGCTCCCCGGCGCTGCCCTGGCGGAGCCGCCGCCCCGCCGCGCTCCGGAGCCGCCGCCGCCGCCGTCGTCTCGATGCCGCGCCGCTGCTTCTCTGACAGGCTGTGGAGGCGCGACGTCCCGCGGGACCCGTAACCCGAGCCCGCCCCGCCCCCCGCCGCGCGACCCCTGCGACCCAGAGGCCTCTTCTCCAACTTCTAGAACTTTTCAGGTGTGCTGGAAATTATACGCCGCCCGTCCAGCCCCCCCAAGGCCACGGAAACAACACCCCCGTTTGTCTCCCGCTGCTCACGGGGTCTTGACGATGGGATTCGTGGAGCAAACACGGTAAATAAAGCGGTAGTATTCAAGTGGGAAACATATGCTACTATTTTTTTAAAATGAAAATCAGTTAATATCTATTTCAAAATACACTCCTTGTGGAGAATCATGTTGATACAGGAACAATGACAAAACTGAATGACAATGTTAAGGTGTTTTTTTTTAAAAGCTTTGAGGTGTTGCCTCGGATAAACACTTGAACATATGCGCCACGGATTCTTTCCCAGGCATTCGAGTTAGAATGTACAAATCAGTTTTTGTTTTTTATTAAGTAATGCGACCTGATATGCAGTTTAGCAAACAGGAAGGTAAATGGAGGGAAGATGGAGTATGGAAAGAAGGAAGGGATAAAATAAGGAGAAAGGAGGGAAGGAAAGAGCCTGTTTTGCTTTTAATGCCTAATAAGAGCACCGTGGCCAGAGTGCTCCAATCCAAGAAGAAGAATGGCAGAAATGATTTCGGTATAAAAACTTTCTTATGGCCTTATCTTAGCAAGGATTATGGTTGATTCATTAGAGTCACACCGCCCCCCCTCGCCCCCCCGGTTTTTGCATTTCCAAAGCGACTGTATGATTAGCTAGTTACTTCGCGGCGGCTCTTTTAAAGCTGAAAAGTGCGCCTCTAGAACTAGTACCATCTCTTCAGAGGCCGAGCATCACCTTCACAACGCTGCCTGGGAGGAAGAGCTGGAAATTCCTCTCTCTTCCACACGAGGGCACTCTCTTCAAGGGTACCACACTAGCCTGAGAGTCCGCTGATGAACTTAACTGATATCTAGGTGTGTGTACTTTTCTTCAGACTTTGATCATCTCTGAATAAATCCTAACAGTGAGATACTGAGGAGGAATTTGGTACCTGTGACATACATTTCCGGTGTCATCCATTTGACACTTTGTCATCTTATGAGATTACCTTGTCAGTCCTTGAGCCCAGTACTTAAACTATAATGTACATAGGAGATCTTGTTAAAAATGCAGATTCTGAGTCCATCTGGGTTGGAGCCTGAGATAGGCACTTCTAACAAGTTCCTGGGTGAGGCTGGTGGGCCGATTAGAGGGCCAGATTTTGAGCAGTAACACTGTAGACAGGTAGATTATAAACTAGTTTTGGAAGTAAGTCAGGTGACTTAATATGACAACAATTGTAACAGTAATACTGAGTATCACTTAGTATTTGGCACATGTGCTTGGCATTGTTCTAAGCACCGTACCTGTATTAACTCATATTAGGACAGCTTTGTGAGTTAGATAGTGCTATTGTTTCTAGTTTATTTTCCTTTTGGTGGCTTGATTTAATTTTTAAATTTGTAGATTAATATTGGTCCCCAAAGTGAAAGCTATACAAATGTAGTCAAGAGAAATGTCTTCCCTCCTTTGTTCCATTCAACCCGGTCCCCCCAGGAGTAAACAACTTCATGGTTTCCTGGCTTATTCTTCCTGGTTTCTCATCACAAAGCTAGGCAGTTATAGGTATATGTTCTAGTTTCCTTTCTCAAACAATGGTGACTGTAAAAGCTCTTTTTTTCCTCAGCTTTTTTTCATGTCTCAGTATCTCTGGAAATCACTGTATATCGCTTCACAGAGATTTTCATTCATTCTTTGTAACAGTTACATAATACTTCATTGTGTGTATGTACCACACTGTGTTCATTCACTCACCTATGTTTGGATATTTATGTAGTTTCCAATATTTTATAGTTGTTATAAATATTTTATTACAGATAGGAAATTTAGAGGGAGACCAAATAATTAACTTCAAATCACCTAAAATATGAATGTGAAAGAAATTACATTAGAATTAGTAAGGATTGACTTTCTTCTTTAATGTTTAAGGGAGTTGTTTAGTTTTTGTTAAGATAATTGTAGAGGTGGTCAAAAGTGCCTCACTTATCACAGTATGTCTGTTTTCTATGGATAGTAATATTCAGGAATTTCTGTAATAATTTTGGTGTTACTGTCTTTAGATTTACTGAGGCAGTATTTCTTACACAGTTTCTGCCTTTTTATTATTCATATGTATTACCACAAATGATTCACCAGTATTCTCTCCATAAAAAATTACGTTTCCAGACTTAACTTCTCTTTCTCTGTATTGGCATGGTTTCTAGACAGTGGATCCAGAGGCTGGAATAAGGTAATGAGGCCACTGGAGAGAGGCGGGCTTTCCCACTGTCACTGCATGGCCTCCCACATCTATAAAGACAGCATCCATTTCCATCCATGTTGGATTTTAAAAATACTATAAAAATTCATTTATAATAAGCACCCAAAGGACTAAATGGAAGATACAGTAATGATGACAAGACTGTCTCACCTCTGAACTGGAATTCTTGCACTATCAGCTCTTCCCCCCCCCCCCTTTTGCACAATAAATAAATGCATACGTTACTTTTTGTATTTACTACTGTATTTTGTATGTGAAGCAGTTTGTAGTTTCTCTGGAGAAGTGTGAATCCTTAGCAAAATTCTTGTCAGAAACTTAAAATTATTCCTCAGCTGTTGTCCCAAATCTACCTATTAATTCTAATCTTCCAGCTTCTTTCCTTAACTTACTCCAGCCCCTCTCCACACCTCGGTCAGAGTGGACTCATCCCAGTGCCTCCTGGGAAAAGCTGAATTTTGTTAGTTTGAGCAAATGCTTGCTTGCTTCCCTCCCTCCTGATGCTGCCAACAACACTGGCCCCTGGCATCTCTCCGCACTGCTCCCCAGGTGCCCCTTCTCAAATTCAAAAGAGCTGTGACTCCCCTAAGGCGGCCAGCTGCTTCCCATCTTTGGTTTTTGCACATGCTGCTTTATTCTTAGAATATATTTCCCCATTGAATTTGCCTGACAAAGCCTATTTATTATTTTCTCTTTTTTTGGCCATATTTTACAGCTTGCAGGATATTAGTTCCTTGACCAGGGATTGAACTCAGGCCCCTTGCAGTGTAAGCTCCAAGTCCTAGCCACTGGACTGCCAGGGAATTCCCTATTCTTTTTTTTTTTTTTTTTTTTTTGCGATAGTATTTAGATCCTCACTTGAGAACAGAAATATGACAAGCCCATTTGTACACAAAACTCATTCAAGCCTTCAGTTCAGTTCAGTTCATTCCCTCAGTCGTGTCCGACCCTTTGCGACCCCGTAATTCAAGCCTTAACATTGTATTATATTTTATTTTGGCTTTTAAAGAAATGAAATATTTTAGACACAGTCAATGTCTTCCACGTATCCCACTCTGATCCTATTTCCTCACCTGAGGTAACTGCTGTTATGAATTTGTATGTACCAGTACCACACATGGTTTTATATTTTTGCCTTTTATGCATGTATTCATATGCAACATGTGGTATTTGTTAGCAAATTTTAAGATCCGATGAATGGCATTAAACCATATTTATAATTTCACAACTTTTGCTGTTATCATTAAGAGGTGTACTGTTTATCCATTTCCATCACAATATTCTATTATGCAAATAAATCACAATTTATCCATTCTCTTGATGTACACTTGATTGCTTCTAATTATTTGCAATTACAAATAATGCTGTTGTGAACATTCTTATACACATTTCTTTGTGTATATATGTGAGTTTCACTATGGTAAATACCTAGAAGTAACTGGGTCGTGCTGTATACACAAATGCAATTTTTACTGATATTGTAACATATTCAGTGTTACTGATATTAAACTGCTCTCTACAAAGATTTATATTAACTGTATTTTCTTGTTTTCAATATTCTTGATGTCCTAGCATCAGGGAACTGGCTGAAGAATACAATTTGCTGTCAAAATATCAACCAGAAAACATTAAAATGAATGGATACATGTTTTAAGTGATCTCCCATCATTCTTTCTTTAACATTGGAACATAAGGAAGAAAGTTTGGGGAATTTTAAAAGTAATACATGTATTGAATCGCCAGTCCATGTCTGACGCAGGATACAGCATGCTTGGGGTTGGTGCATGGGGATGACCCACTGAGATGTTATGGGGAGGGAGGTGGGAGGGGGGTTCATGTTTGGGAACACATGTAAGAATTAAAGATTTTAAAATTAAAAAAAAAAAAGTAATACATGTTATTTTTTTTAGGTAAAAGGTAAAATACAAGTGATGTTGACTAGATTAGATTGGAGTGTAGTTTACATTAAAATGTGCGATGAATAAGAAACAACTGTGTAGAAATCATGGAAACTTGGTCATAAAGATGTATATTTTTATCTGTTACTAAACTTTGTTTCCTTCAGCAAGATAAGTCAGTTGAGTCCACGCTACTTGAATTCCTACTTGAACTATATTTTCAAATTAAATAAATCAACAGACGTAAGTCCCAACGTATGCTATTAAACTTTGAGATGAATTGGTGGGGAGTTCCAATCCTGTTCTGAGGGTAAGACTCATGGATGAGGGCATTGTAAATATCTCATCAGTCAGGGGATAGGTCTATGGCACACATAAATTACTTGCAAAGATAAGGCTTTGGGAAAAATTCAACCTCTTATATCAGTGAAAAAATGAAACAAAATACTACCAAATGGTGAACCATCATCTGACAATTTGTGAAAAAAGAAGAATCAACAATTAAGAACAATAGTTATAAATATTTATGGACCACATATGCACCAAATTATACGAAGTGTCATATGTTACATTAAGTAGAAAAAAGGCCTTTATGTCTTCAAGGAAATGATTCACAATGGATTTGATACTAGACTCAGAATAAAATTTAACTAAACTTCTCAGCAAGATCATCCCTATTGTTTCCCTATTCAATGAGAAATACTACTGCCATTCAATGCTTTCTTACCTAGATATATGTATTTTTAACCCTCTGGAAAACCAACAAATACAACAAAATTAACATTTATTATTTTGTAGATGTTAAAAACAAGCAAGGAAAACGTCTGTCAGCATTTTTAATCTTCAACACTGTCACATAACAAGCACTTAATAGATATTTGCTGAATGAATGCATGAGTACTTACGAGCTAGGCATTATGTCAGCAGCTAACAAAATTCTCAGGAGTTAAATAATTTTCAGAATTCTTTACTGACTTTTCTTGGCGTGACTGCAGAGTGAATAATAGGAAAAACCCAAATGGCTACATTGAAAAGCATGGCTTCATAATGGCTATTATCAACGACAGAACAATAAAAAACCAGAAAATATATCTGACACTGTTCTTTCCAAACCTGCCCAGACTTACAAATCCTACACACAAACAACAAATAAAGACACAAACAGCAAATAACAAATGAACTTCAAATGGTTTTTGAACATAATTTTTATTTAAGCATGGACTTTTAGCTTGGTTCACCCTAGAGTGCAACCTTTTTGTTACGTTAATAGAGAGTTCAGGGCTACAGGGCCATTATAACGTTGCTGGTGTTGGTACAACTTCATCAGAAGGTATGAATATGACCCGCAGGAAAAACAGTCCAGAAAGAGAACACAATGAAAACATCCACTGTTTTACAAATCACTCTGTTATCACAGACACAAAATGGCACTTACTGTTAGTAAATCAGCCACAGAACACTTTAAAAGTATCTTTTAGACAAGGAAATGGGAACTCCTTTGTGGGAGATAGGGTTTTCATCCACAATTTTTTTAAGTAGAAAATATTTCACGGTCAAGCATTTTTCTTATCCACAAACAACACTAAACCAACATACATTTCGAGGGGTATATTAAAGGAGATACAATTCTTTACAACTATCTTCGTGAGTAGGTATTTCAATGAATTTTCTGTAGAATATAAGTAGCCTGAAATTCAGCAGCAAAAAATATTGCAACATAGTAAGTAAATACAGTGTCAATGTGTTATATTGTAGAAGAGAATACATAAAGAACCAACAATGATAATTTAATCATATAAAACATGATACATAGCTGAAATACAGTCCACTTAAATAGCTTTGTGACCAAGAATGTTAAATACTGTACTAAATGCCATTTTAAACATAAAATCTCTTAAACTTTTTTTTTCTGTTAAACTATTTCTTATTTTTAATACTGCTACTGTAACTGATATTACAACAGATCACAATTTGCACGGATACATCAACATGAAGACATTTACTTATGAGAAATAAGTCACTTGTCATTAGTTCACAGTGTGGGAAAGTGGTATACACTTGGTCTTGAGAAGGGCTTTCAGTGAATCACTAAGTCCTTCACAGAAGTTTCCTGATATCAGATGCAGTGCGAGATTTAAAAGAATGCGAAACAACACATCACATATTGGAAGGAAAAATAAACTTTTTGATTCTTCATGGGTATCGTCTAAGTGACCTTCGTCTTCTGTTGTAGAAGTGCCTGAGCCCATGTTGTCGTGAAAAATTCATCATGTAATTTTGTTTGCGAGTGCTGTTAAAATCAGAAGGGATAGAAGCAGGGAGGGAAAAAAGAAAGAGCATGTAAGTTCCATCACTGAAAGCACAATCTAGTCTACGTCCTAAGTTACCCTGCTATTTTTTGGAAAATTCTCAGGGTTTATAGGCCATGCTAACATTACCACCCCAGGACAGAAGAACTAAAGGTTGACAACTGCATTCACTGCCTTTGGCCTTGAAGAAATCCCGTTCTTTTCATGAGTGAGTTCTGAACCAGAACAAATGGTAAATTCTCTTGATTAATTGCAAAAGTGGACTGCAACTGTTTTTGGATTTTTAATTTTATTCTCGAACTCTTTCTGAAAAGGCTGACTTGAATGGAATTAATCTGAGATAAAGTGTATACTATGCCTATTACCTTATTTACATACATCTTTAACAAGTAGGAAGGACAATTTGATTCTTCCAGCAACCATTGCCATTTAAAGCTTGAGAAACAAAAACAAAGGAAAAACAAACTTCTTTTCGGAATCAGCTTGATCTTCCTATTTCCTGCGGTCTCAGGGGCAAAATGAAGAAGCAATTTTTTTTCTCAGAATATCAGATTTTGCTGCCTTCCTCAAACAATAAGCAACTGGGGTCATATTCTATGAACATGGCCTTATGAAGGAGACACCCTACTGAAAAAAAGATAATAAAATAGAAAGTGTAAGTGAATGTATATACGTAAAACTACTGCTGCTACTGCTAAGTCGACTCAGTTGTGTCCGACTCTGTGCAACCCCAGAGACGGCAGCACACCAGGCTCCCCCGTCCCTGGGATTCTCCAGGCAAGAACACTGGAGTGGGTTGCCATTTCCTTCTCCAATGCATGAAAGTGAAAAGTAAAACTGAAGTCGCTCAGTTGTATCCGACTTCTAGCGACCCCATGGACTGCAGCCTACCAGGCTCCTCCGTCCATGGGATTTTCCAGGCAAGAGTACTGGAGTGGGGTGCCATTGCCTTCTCCGAGATGTAAAACTATGTGCACATATCCCCCTCATGTATATACACACACATTCATACATACATACTCAAGGTCAAGCTGATAAAAATTCTGAAAATGAATTTTAGGAACCTGTAAAAATATGCATGATACTGGCAGAGATAGCTGTTAAAGTTCTGATATGGAAAATGTAATTTAAGAAGGATACTTATCCATAAGATCATTGAAAAGAATCAGACTCCTTTCACACATGGACCGGAGTGACAACATGTTTCCATATAGCATCAAAACGTGTTTTTTAAGAGTGAGCCTTTTAGTATTTTCCAAATTCACTCAATCTCTTGAATGCTGTCTTGTCTTAAAGTCTTTTCTTCCTTGTTTGTGTGCTCAGTTATGTCCAATTCTTTGCTACTCCATGAATTGTAGCCTGCCAGGGTCCTCTGTCCATGGAATTTTCTAGGCAGGAATACTGGAGTGGGTTGCCATTTCCTCCTCCAGGGGATCTTCCTGACTCAGGGATTGAACCCTCGTCTCCTGTTTCTCCTGCATTGCTGTTGGATTCTTTACCACTGCACCATCTAAAATGTGCATGGAGCAGGATAATGTCATGTGATGTGATTTCACCATGAAGGTAAATATGATTTGAATTTGCATTGGGTTACAGAGGAAGGAAAGAGTAATTTCGCACTGAGCAGTGTATTCTTCTGCTCAACAGACCAGATGTAAAACATGTAAAATAAAATATGCAAAGATGTAAAATAACTGTTTTACCTAGATATTATACTAACATTTGTAATATACAGAAACCTTTAAAATGAGGATTTTATAGATGTTACATCATTAGAAAATAAAATTTATAATAAAATCTCTCAAAGAAAAATATATAAAGTGAATTTTATCAGATATACTTGATCAAAAAGTAATAGCATTTGTGCTAAAACTTGATAACAAGACATTGCATTGATCTATGGTTTACAAAATAAAATGATAATAACTTGCACCCTGGATTTCTATCCTATGGAATTGTTAGAAGTGATAGAATGGAAACAAAATATACTCTGAAGACATTATAGAGAAAAAGAAAAAACAATCTGGTTTTGTTTTCAGATAGCTTGACTGTCCTCCCCATTCCCCTGGTGTGTTAATATTATATGTATCAATCAAGTTGACCAGTTTCAATGTCACAGTTGAAGGAGGAAATAAATGTATATATTATTTATTAGTGGTGAGAAGTACTACTTGCTACCTATGTGAAGTCTAGTTATAAAAAAAGAACAATGACCTAATGTATTGAACTAATCAAGTGTCAGGAGAAAGAATCCTCTCACCTCTTTAGTTACAGAAGATTAACCCGGAACTAGCTATCTTCCTGCCAGCATCCTAGGACACTTCATGAGTGCTCTTTCCCTGAACTTCCCTGAGCTATTATATTACAGTGGTCCCCTAAGCTAGCCTCCTCATCCTTTCTGCTTATGAAGGAAACACCACTGAAGAGAAACCATAAATACCAAGATAGTATCACTGAATGTGTAATTGCAAAGAAATTTGTGTAATGTGGAAAGAAAGAAGGAAAAGCTGCTCAGTCATGTCTGACTCTTTGTGACCCCATGGACTGTAGCCTACCAGGCTCCTCCATCAAACATTGATTTAATCTTGTTAAAAAGGATTCCTAAGCCTTTTATCTAAGTCAACTTTGCCAGCTATTTTAAGTCCTCCACACATGTCATTTTACTCTTTTTTAAGTCCTTTCATCTATTGTACTTTACAGACATCTCTATTCAAACTCACCTTGAGTCACTTCCACCTGCCTTACTGGATAATCTTCAAACCAGCTTCCTAAATTTCTACTTATTTTGCAAGTATTACATTTTTTTTTTTTATTGCTCACCCCTGCCAGTAGGTTTCCACCCCTACTTTGAATCCTCATACTGTTCCTTTTGTGCTTTGCATGGAGATGACTCATGTTCATATCTTGGCTCCCCTTGACTAAACTTCTCTGGGTGTAGTAGGTGTGCCCCACTCCCCCCACCCCCGTACCATAGCACTGAGCCTCCTGCCTGACCCCTGAGTGGTCATGGCATGTTTGTTGAACTTTTGGTGACTTACTGATTGGATTCCTGTTGTAAATCATTACTCTTTAACTATAAGGAATAATTGCAAAGTTAAAGCAATGAAAATTATTCTGTTGTAAACACATTTAATGATATAAGGTACTCACAGAAAATTTAAAATAGTTAAAATATCTTACAAGAAAAAAAGATAAACTCAGAACACTTAGGATATTCAGTTATCTCAATGCAACCTAAACTGATGGGAAAGTGACCTCAGTATGTGGGAACACAGGAACATTTCATTTGAACAAAAGTTGATGTGCATGTGTGGCTTCAAAGCAACTTCTCCACATAACTAATTATGGACCGATTTAAATTCTACATTTTTATGTTGTTTGTTTTTAGTTGCTAACTCGTGTTCAACTCTGTGACCTCACGGACTGTGTAACCCTCCAGGCTCCTCTACCTATGGGATTTCCCAGGCAAGAATACTAGAGTGAGTTGCCATTCCCTTCTCCAGGAGATCTTTCCAACCCAGGGATCCAACCCATGTCTCCTGCATTGCAAGTGGATTCTTCACAGCTGAGCCACCAGGGAAGCCTGCTTCATTTTTTATGAGTGAGAAAATAAATATTAACAGGTTGCAGATCTTTAATACCTTGATAATAGATCCAGCTTGGGAGCTTATATTTACTTTAGGAGGCATTTTGCTTCAGTGGATATCCTTTAATTTTGAATAAATGTATATATCCATAACATATCTTTAGATCACTGCAAATGTTGATATGCATTCAGCATTTGCAATAGATGTTTGTTATAGATGGCTAATGTTTTGTAGTCACATTAGAAATGGCCACATTTTCAAAGCACACTGGAAAAATTTTGTTACATAAAACATAAGTATCTCTGGTGACAGGATGGAATCTAACAAAAGTAGATTTTTTCCAGTTCATAAGCTTTTGAAAACCAAGCATCATGGGAAGCTATACCAAAGTGCTGCCTGCTTCAAGGACCATTAATAAACTCACATGGTTACTAAACACTTGTAGTTTCTAGAATATCTAATTTATGAGACTGGACATTAGAAGAATTTTAAACCAGTTGAAAGATGTCATGCTTATTATGTCTTATCTTTTTTTTGTGGAGCAGATCTGGGACCCTATTTTTGGTTTTGATACATATAGATGTATGTGGTGGTTTAGTTGCTTAAGTCATGTTCAGCTCTTGCGGCCCCATGGACTGTAGCCTGCCATGCTCCTCTGTCCGTGGGGATTCTCCTGGCAAGAATACTGGAGTGGGTTGCCATTTCCTTCTCCAATATAGATGTATAGTTATAGATAAACTAGTTATAAACTTATAACCAAAATAATTATAGGTGTGATGGAATTTTAAGGATTTATTTCTTCACTGCAATAGTATTAATATGAGAAAGTATTTTATTACAATTCCAGTGAAAGCAGGTAATATTCATTCCAAGGCATATCAACTATGGTTCTTGACTTATCAATTTGCTTGATTGAATAGAACTAGGTCCATTTAAAAATTTCTATTTTGAGGAAGCCACTGAAAGAAGGGAGAGTGATCAATGACCTCTTGGAAATGCTAACTTAAATTTCCATTATTGCTGTGGGAGTTTAGGGACTTTAAATAGCATATGGAATAATAAAATGCTTCCCTCATAGGAAATACAGATATTGCAAATTTTTTCAAGAACTAGTGACTGTTAACCTTGTATTCTTCACTGGAGCCACTATCTTAAGTTATTTATCATTATAAAAAATTAAGTGATTTGTTGTTGATTCTAAAGGAAATGGGGAAGGTGGAGACTTGATAAAAGTAATGTGAGTGCATAGAAATTTAGTTATTTTTACTGTTAAGTAATTAATTTTTCATCAAAACTTATGATATGATAAGTAATGCTTTATATCAATGCAAAAATAAGAATCCAGTGACTGCCATTATTTTTCAGAGAAATACTGATGACTGTAAGATGGGAAACTGCCACTGAAATTAATCAATTAAACTGCCCTGCAGAGAAAATGCTGTACATTTTACTTTCAAGGCCTTGCATTTTCAGGAAGGATATATGTAAGTAAGTGTGGGCTCACATATCTCACAAATGTAGAGCACTTCATTTTTCTTTTCCCTACTGAATGGGGCTGAGAATAGTATCTGATATTATGTACTTTGGGGAAATGAAACTTCTAGCAGAATATGCATATGTTTAACAAACAATAACCATTTTACCTTCTTACCTAGGTTTAAAGTATCTCCAAATGTAAACATATGTTAAAGAAGTCTTACCTAAGGATATCTAAGTCTTACCTAAGGATACCAGTCTTACCTAAGTATACTTTCTTTCCTAAGTTTTAAAGTATCCCTATTAGAGAGCAAATGGAGATACGTATTCTAAAAGGCCAATCCTTTTCTAGATCCTAAGGATAGGATCTAGAACTCACAAATATTATGAATAAATCCACTCCCTTTTGCTGGTTCATTTATTAACAGAATAGATTTGAGAAGTCCAGGCATTCTCAATCATCTCTAGCACAAGAGATCTTTTGAAAAACACCACATTTAATCAGAGCCCATAGCTCTTGTGCACACATTTCTATTTTCATTTTCCTCTCATAACAAACTTATAAGCTGTTCATATTTTGAGAACGTCTAGGAAAATCCCAGGCACAGAATCAAGCAGTCCAATGAAGGCATGCTGATTGGCACTCTGGTCTATGCTGTTTGTATACATTAGAGAATTACTACAATTTGGCTGAACACCAAGTTTACATGATACAGGTTTCAAGTGTTCTAGTATTTCTCAATATTACATATAACTTTGCTTTCACAGTTTTTTTTTCATTGCAAAGGTCTTCCACAAAATTTCTCAGTTAACATAGGTAATAACAACGAAACTTAGTAAATAGTTCCCCAAAATTAGTAAGAGGACTTACCTTACTCTAGTGGAAAACCAATGACAGCAAATAATGAAATATAACACAAGTTAAAAAATGCCTTTCAACACATGCAGCACTGTGATTAGTCATAAAAGTCTGATCAGGTTTAGATGCAATATACGATTTTTCATCTCTTTTGAAAATAAAAATTAAAGAAGTTATTCCTTATTCTTCTATACCTAGTATATACATATATTTAACTTTTCTATGTAATGCAACATGCAATATTTGCTCATAACCATATGTGTCAAAGTACATGTAGCTACAGTACTACATTTGGCATAAATGTTGCATATAAAGCATAAATATGAAAGTAACAGTTTAATAACTACCATAAATGTTATTATTTGATTTTTCAATTATTTACATTTTAGAAGATACTTATTCCTGAATATATTAAGGAATGGGCTTTTAGAAATAGTAAGTCCTGTATATCAAATAACACAATCAAATTTAAGGAAGGATAAATATGCTTTGCAACAAATGTAATACATTATTCTCCATAAATCATTTGTGCCAAAAATATGACAGTATCTTGATAATGAATAGCATGAGGGAATGGCCATGATGGAACTCATATTATTAAAATCTGATAAATGCTTTTAAGACCATAGTTAGCAACATATTGGTTTTCAAGTCTCAGCAAATGTGGTGATAATTCACTTTTTTGGTAACTCAGTTCACAAAGGCTGACTCTTTACTGAGTAGTTTACTTTCAAGGTACACATGCAAAAATCAGCCTGCTTCATCATACACATGACAGGTTGTGACTTAAGACACATACACAGGAAATGTGATGTGTGAATGAAATGCATAGTTGGGTGAGGGAGATTCTTAGGATAGAAAGACGAGTGCCCTGGCAACAAAGGTTAAAAAAAAGATTCTCTTTTATCCTAAGAAGACCCCACCAGCATGGATCTTGTGAGGGATCTGCCCAAATGTATTCACAAACATTTACGGAAAAACAAATATTCTACACTAGCCAATGAATTCAGAGAAATTAGGTTTCTGACACTTGATTGTCAATGACTGTGTTACACTGCATCACTCAGACTTTACAGATGAGGACTTTTTGTAAGCTAGTGAGGCTGGGAAAAAGTGATCTGTCAATTCGGTTCATCTGCTCTGTGGCAGATTAGCAAGGGCTAATCATCATGAAGTGCTTTTCATGTACAGGTTTTATTGAAAAAATCATCAGAGTGGGGAGATTACACTCTCAAACAAGCAAAAGGCATAAGTTTTGTTAAATGCCAAAACGGTAGTTTTTATCTTTATGGTGTGGGGCTTATTCTGTATATCCATATTTATGAAACTCAAATCCTTCTGGATGGAGTATTTTAGAATTAAACTATTAAATTAAAAATATGTTCTGTATCTTGTTCATTTAGGATGCACTCCTAAACCTTGAAATATTTTCAAAAGTGCTACATTTTTTTTTTTCTCATCAAACTCATGTATCTTCTCACTAATATGGGCAGTACTTAGGATAGACTCAAGATACCATGCATGATCACAGGTTTTCTTTCTCAGAGTTTTTAGCATGTGTCCTTAGTGCACATGCAAAAGAGCTAAACTATGGTAATAAAGCTATATTAGGGCCAGTCTTTACTCAGAAAAGAAAATACATTCTAAAAATGTATACCTCCAACCATTGGTTGCAAAAACCATATCAGTTGCCCTATTTGTAGTTTTCAATAAGGTAGGGCTTGTATCTCTAGGTATGCACCTCAGCCTCCTGTTCCTGCCACACTTAAAAAACCAACAATCTTAGTTTATATAACTGTTATTATACATAAGTATAATTAATTAGGATGAGATTTTGAATTTAATAGGGTTTTATGGGAGTATTTCACCTATTTCTAAATATACATCCGCTGCAGCAAAGATATAATTAGTAATATTTGTGAACTGTGACATGAACCTTGGCTGGTTTCTTTGTGTTTTATCTGCTTGAAAGACACTTGGAAAAATTATTTTATTTTTCTGAATTATCTGGAACTTTAATTTTAAGCTCATTAAATGAATGAATTAAAATAAATTATGTAGAGCTATGGAAGGCATATTGACCAACAAATGCCTTAAAATTTTTTGTGACTCTTCTGAAAAGATGTAGTTTAAAAGAATACAGTGGCATGGACATATTAAATCCTAATACAAAAGCAAAAAATCAAAAATATAGTTCTGAAAAGATAATTTCTTTGTATGGTATTTTTAAAACAACTTATTGATTAAACTCAACTTTATGAAATATTTCTTCCTTCCAAAAAAGAAGGAAAACAAACTAACTCCTTTAGTTTTAACAAATTTTAACATATAATAATGTATACATATGTTTATCAATATGTAAAATTTTATGGTTGCATGTATAAAGTTATAATTTAAAATCATTCACTGAAAAGAAGACTCTGAATAAAACTCAAGTCATGTAATACTCTGCATGTGAGGCAATGACCTTTTCGCATTCAGAATGTTTTAGTTCCCTGAGACTCTGAGAAAATCATACAGAGTGAGAGCAGACAGGTGGCTGGTAAGTGATAAATTCTTCAAAGTACTAAAATTCTGGAGACGGAATAAAAGTAAAGTCTTTACAAATGCAGATTATTGCTCCAGAAAAAATACCAGAAACACTAGGTTGATTCTTGCAATAATATCACAAGAATATCATGAAGCTGGCAGCTGCTTATAAAAATTAATACCAATGCCAGGTATACCAGAAGGTTCCCTTGGGAACTGTATGATGTGAACCTTTGAGGCAGCAGGTCACCTCCGTTTGACTCCCAAGTTGTGAAGGGGTTATTTCATACCAGGGAGTGTATTTGTACTTCTGACCCACTTATTCTTTAATTTTATTCTGTGGGAAGGAACTGTGGTGATGATAAGCCTTTGAAATCTGAAATGGATAATTGCAATTGCTCGGCTGGGTGGGAGGAGAAGAAATATCTATTCAAACACATGACATGTGAGATTTGTTACATCTACCCAAGGTCAGTATTAGCACCCTGCCTTCTATTGAGGACTGTCAAATTTTGAACTTTTCATAAAAGTTGGTAATGCTTTGTGAGGGATAGGAAGCTCCATTAATGTAAACTGTCTGAGAGAGAGACTTGAAAGATAAAAACTAGTTACTAATTCTAAATCTGATTCTCAAACAGTTTATTAGAATGAACTGAGGTGCTTTTAAAAAAGACTGATGCTCAGGTCTCACTGCAGATCAGTGGAAATCACACTGTCCATAGGGATGGGTATGGGCATTGGGACACATGTTGATGCTTCCAAAAGCTCTTAAGTGTATCTCATGTTCAATCAGATTGAGAAGCACTCCTTTGAAAGGAAAGTAGCCAGGGAAGAATGGATGTAGGGTTGGTTTTTGGTCTGTCTGGATATCTTGCTCTCTCTGACCTTACCAAAAATCATTCATTTTAGAGCCCAGCTTAGCCTAATCTCCTGGCATAATGCAGTCTGAGGAGATCAAAATCTGTGAAACATCAGCCTCATTATATGGAGTCAACTGAGTCTGGACTGTTACTATAAACATCAACCTTCTCTTATGGAGGCAGAGCCCAGCAAGTGGTCCAAAGCAGCAGAGCGCACAGTGGGAGCTTGTGTAGGGACTGGGTTGCTCTTGGATCTGGGGGTTGATATGGATGCCATGCAAGCAGGTGCCTCAGTGAAAACTAGGACAAGGACTAACTCAAGACTGAAAAATTCAGCTCATGGCTATGATTGAAAGAAAACAAATCTGGTAGGTTTCCTACCAATTAATCATTTAAATTTGCTTTCAAAATGACTGAAATCAGCCAAAGGGCTGATTTCATTTTCTATTTGGTAAAAAGAATGAACATTTGAACCTATCTACCGAGAAGATTCGCCTCTCCTTGCCAACCACTTGGAGCCATCAGTCCGAACCCGCCGAGACATAAGCATTCCAGTTCTACAGGAACTAGATTGTTAGAAAAAAAGCAAGTCATCTCTGTGGAACAGTCAACCCAGCTAGTTGAGAGTGCTGACAACCTTATTCTATGGGAGAAACCATGGAGGGGGCACCCATGACTTCTTAGGTGCTGGGATTAAAATCATGAGGAATCTGAAACCAAATTCTTTGTTCTGGTTTTGACCATGTCACTAAATGGAAGAATGCCCCGGGCATCTGTGGCTTGGATAGGTGTTTGTAATCAGGCACATGAACTAGTGATTCTCTGCACATCGACCAGCACAGATCCTTTTTCTTTTCAGGATGTCATTCCATTTTATAAGGCAACCCAGACTTCACGAAGGCACTGATCCCATTTACCTGGAGACTTCCGTTCAATCCCATTGAACTAATATTGTCAAACTGTTATATAAACTGTTATTTACTGAAGTTTTCTAAGGTACATTAAGTTATACTCGGGGCCTTGTAATATCACTTGTTGACTAGAGCTATAGTTTGTAGTTGTGGAAGAGTGGAAGCCAAAGTGATCCTGTGGGGGTTTCTCATCAGGAACAATTAAGGAGCATGCCATATCAAAGGAATTTCAAACCTTTCTGAAATGGACATGAGATATTATGTATCAGATACTCACAGCACGACCTCCACATGGTCCAAAGCCCATTGATCATGACCTGTTCCATTGTGGCGTGGCTGCCACCAGCGCAATAAAACTCCTTTCATCCGTGCCTCCCTAGGTTACAGATAAGAAGACAGGTCAAACACTAGATAAGAGAGAACTTTCTGGTAAATACAATACATGCACTCCTTTGCTCAGTCGTGTCCGACTCTTTGCGACCCCATAGACTGTAGCCTACCAGGCTCCTCTGTCCGTGGGATTTTCCAGGCAATAGTACTGGAGTGGATTGCCATTTCCTTCTCCAGAGGATCTTCCCAACCCAGGGCTCAAACCTGGGTCTCCCACATTGTAGACAGACGCTTTACCATCTGAGCCACCAGGGAAGTCCAATAAGTACAATAGGCTACTCTAAATCAACAGAACTTTGGGTATGGAATTTAGATTTGCTTAGGTCACAGTATTCTTCTAAGCAGCATCACATTTTATTGGCTACTCAAGGATTTACAATCCTTCTACATTTCTCTCATTTCTTCCCCTTGTTCCACTAGGACCTGGAAGAGCTGCATCTTCAGTCAACAAATGGGATGTACCTTCTGTGTGATGGGTTAGATGCTAGACACTAGGGTACCATGCCAGGCAAAACTGACAAACCTACCTATCCTCAGCAAATTCTCAAACCAGTGTACCCAGAAGGAGATTTAAAATGTTGTCTTCTAAAGGACTAGAAACACATTACTGGGAGGGAAATATGCACAAAGCACCTTGGTATTTAATTGTTTTTCTCTGTTCCCTCTTGCTCTTATTCTTGGCTCCAAGTTTTGTCAGTTGTCCCAACAGGAAATAGTACCACAACTTTGGGGATCTGGATTAGTCAGTCTTGGTTCTGCCACCACTGACTTTGTGGTGTTTGTTCATATAACTTCATCACACACTGTTGATTTTCCTTTCTGGGCACTTACAGGGGGACGTTATAGGACACCCTCTGAGCCTGGGTGAAGTCCTTTGGCTGGTGCTGTGCGATGACATGCCAGGTGATCCCATTGTTGACGCTGTACTGCAGCAGCACGGCCTTGTCCACGGCGTGGGGGCCACTCAGGTCACTGTTGCAGCTGTCTGTCTGTGATGTGCTCCCAATTTGCAAAACAAACATGATTTTGCTGAAAATAACAAAACACAGGAGAATTCATTTTTAAACAAAAGTCAGGTAGTATTCAAGGAGTTATACTTTATTTTTTAAAATCTTGTTTCTAAGTGCTGAAATTTTCAAGTTCATAATATGGTAAAAATAGAAGCATCCAGTCTTATGACTATGTCACATAAATAAAATTTATTTTACTATCTTTTACATCATAAGCTTGGAAGGTGTTCTACACAGAGAAAATTCTGACTTTCAAAGATCTTTTTTCTTCCTTCCTTTGATGTTAGAAATCTTGTTTGAACATTTCTCCTGAAACACCTTCTGTTTTCTGCAAGGTGATATCAGCCAAATAGGCAGCTGAGGACATGGAAAAGACAAGAAATAAAGCCATACTATTTACTCTATATGCTTTTTACGGTGGAGAAGGAAAGAATGGCTTTATTTTTTGGCCAGGCAAAGGGGGAACACAATAGGCTAGTGACTCAAGAACTGTGTCTCTGTGCTATATGCTTTTTATAAGGAGCTTCAAGCTGAACAGAATCTGGACAAGGATAAATCATGTTTATTTTAGGAAAAGATGTCTGGAGATCAGAGAAGAGGGAAAACTGAGTTAGACATGCAGGCTCTGGACTATGTCTGCTGTTGTGTTTGATGTGCTTCTCACAGGCATCCTTGCCCTTAGAAGATATAATTTTTAAACATAGGAAATCTATCTTTATAAGATTCCTAAAGTGATTAATAAAATTCCTGAGTGATTAACAGAGTGATTAATAGGTGGTCAAATAAACTGCTAGACTTAAACCTGTAAATGCACTAATCAATTTAAAGCAAAGTTACTCTTACGGCAGACAAAAAGCTGTGTTTTCTCTGGCTTAGGTGCAGAGCTGGAAGGGCAGGTGGGGAAGAAAATTCAACCCTCCTGGGTCTCTTTTCCTTTGTCTTCTCTATTCTACATTAGCATGCAGTTCCTAAACTGTGTGAACTTTTAAAAGTTCCCATCTATCCAACCATCAATCTTCCATTTCCATTTGTAGATACATATGCTAAATATAGGACTATATAAGCTTGCATTACTATAAATCTTCACACTCACATTTGTATTTACATCCTTGCATATGATCCACATTAAATTATCTATATAGATTATTCATAACCAATTATTTACTTTTCAACTTTATTGACATACAACCGACGTATAGCACTGTGTTACTGTGATACACTTCTCTGTTTTTTATATTTGGCCATTTCTCTAAGCTTATGCCTATGTTACCACCACTCACAAGGTAACTTTATACTAAATTTAAGCAAATCATAATTCTGAGTTGTGAAAACATATACTTTCTCATACCAAATTCAGCTGATATTAAGTTTCTACTACTTAGTGACACCCGTGCCATGAAGTTCATGATCATATCTAACAATGGACAGTGATGTGCTTGTGACTGATTCTGTATCTGAACTACAACACAGGAGTTTTATTACCTTGCTCGAGTGAGATCCAGAGGTTTGGTGGCAGCTTGTCTTATCTGACAGCCATTAAAATAGAGCGAGTCCCCATGGGCATAGGGTGCTAGCTGCCCACAGCCACTTCCTATCACTCCACCTTGAATAGTTTCCCAGTTTGCCTCAGTGACTCTTGCCGACTCAAAATTATCTTTAATGTAACTGGGAAGGTCATGACTGAAAATAGAGCAGTCATCGCCTAGAGGGAAATGAATAGTTGCACAGATTAGCTGGAACAAGCAGAATCACCAAAGATTATGAATAAGCATTCAATTTCACATTTAATCCAATCAATGTCAGATTTACTGTAAGAATGACAAAATACCAAGCAGATATAGATTCCTAGAGATAAATATTTCTCTTTTATTTCAGCAGTTATTGGCTTATGTTGCTGAAAAGTCATATTATCTTTGAGTTGATATTTACTAAAACAGGTAGGTGCTAATGTACTTAGTACTGGTATAAGCCCATTGTTCAGACAAAAAAAAAAACACAGCGTCTGGCTGGGCTCGCATGTTTACCAGCCATGGGTCTTAGAAGGGAGCTGTCACCCTGGCATGAGAGGCAACATAATTTCTTTTTCCCTAGCATGATAAGAAAATAGCAGGAAAGAAGTCATGTTCTTGTTCTCCTTCTAGCTCTTATAGTTGATTCTTGAGAACAGAGTCTATATTTTATTCATTGTTGGATTGTAATACCTAGCATAATACTGAGTACATATAAAATATTCCATAATGAAGCTGGAATAAATACAGGGATAATAAACTGGAAGTGTTTCTCAGAGATAACAGAACTGCAATACAGGCATTTAAGGAAGGCACTACTTTAGCAAATGTGTATGTCTCTACATTTTTCCTTGACTGAAAAGCACAACTTTTCTCAATGTCTAAAATAACTCAAAATCAAAAGCTCATAGTTCTGCTGGATCAGAGAAAAGGGAAAATTCTAGACACCTAGGACTCCTAGTGAGACAGCTGAGTTGTTCATTTGGCTAACAGTTCAAATTCTCTAGCTAACACTTGGACAGACCCAGCTGGACTCAGCAATAAGACGACCAGGGGAAGAAGACAGCGGCTAAGAATTTCTAACATCAGAGATGTGCAGCAGTCTATATTTATCATACTCATTTCATTTGGAGGCAAGGAAATAGCATCCATCAAGAAAGCTAAGTAGATTCTACTCCAGAATCCAAATCTATGGGTTCTTGCATTGTACACTTGGGAGAAGCTAATTCTGGTCCTCTTTGGATAAACCTCTCATCTCTGAGAGACATAGAGACTGACTGGAAAGAACTACCTGGGGTTCTGGTCTTTTTTCCGACATGTACTATTAGGGAAGTCACTTATGCTCCCCTCAATTTCTTTACCTATAAAGTGATAATGGTGACATTCAACATAGTTAATTTATGGGGGTGGGTATCATAAGTACTGAATGACTCTGCTGAATGAATGGGGGGATACTTGTGTAAACAGTAAAGCATAAGGCAATGTAAGGGTTCAGTATAAAAATTTAGTGTGCATTGCTCTTTGTCAAGAATTAGGCTCCGAGGGTGTAATAGTAATTGGATACAGTGAACTTTGTAACATAGAGGCTGAAACCTGTGAGAAACATTTCATCAAAGGAAAGCAGGGCTGCAGGCTTTCAAACAGGACTGACAGAGCAACCTCCTGGGATCTCAGCAGTTGAGTAGATACTTTGCCCCAAACGCATCATCAGCCTCTAGAAACTGAAGCAGTAAAAATGTATTTTTTGAGTTATGAAGGTTTTTCTGTATGTGTATGTGATGAAGAGACCTGGGAAACAGAACATTTTGAATTGTCAGCTCCATCTTGGGAGGCCAGGGGCTGCTGCCCCTGGGAGAGCCCGAGGAAGAAAGAATATTGGTCCAGTGTCTGGGGACAGGCAGCCAGGCAGGGAAGGAGAGAGGCCCACAGCAAAAATCAAGTGTGGAAGGTAGAGGCTGGGGCAGGGAGTCATGTGGAAGCTGGAGAATGTAAGGTACTATAGAATATTCAAGGGGGGTGGATAAAATCTGCATTTTAAAAAATTCAAGGAACATAGCATAAAATTATCCTTCATAATTCATCCCCAAGGTAAATAAGTCTGTGATCAAAGAGTGCATCATCTATCTCAAATCCCTCAGGCCAGAGTTTCTATCCATTCCCTGGTGGCCTTTGCACACATGTTGAGATGAGGAGAACCCTACTGTCTCCTGGGTCAAGAACAACAAACCAGGATTCTGACCTTGGAAACTTTCATCGCAGATGCAGACGGCACCGGTGGTGCAGTATCCGTGCCCACTGCAGAGCTTAGGGCAAGCCTCTCCAATGTACACGTGATCGATTGCCCAGCTCTGCTTCTCTGTTTCTTCGCCCTTCTGGATCCAGCGGAACTGTGTTGCACTGAAAGCAGAAGGGATTCAGGAGGCTTTTGTTGCCCATGGGTGTGTCCAGCCTCTAGTCTCTGGAGATAGGGGCTATTACTAAGAAAAGGGCTTCTAAAACTTTCCCCCGAAGCATCCAATTGGCAGAGGTGAGTGAACTTGTACCCCTCAGACTCTGGAAGTAAACCCCCAAAATTCCTCAAAAATTTATGTGCATTTCCTGTTCTATTCCATAATAAGCCCATATCCATTTTTCCTACAGTGGTGCGTCATTTGCAAATCTTTGGGGAAAATAAATGCTACTCTAGGAAGACTGTGCTCCATTATATTTACCCTGCAACTCAGTATAACCTGATTAGCCTGGCACACCCCAGTGGGCACTGGTTTTGGGGGGAACAGCAGAGCCTCTGGGAGCATCGAACACTAGGGCAGTTGTGGTGCCAAGTACAAGTCTTGGGACATTTTTCACTTAGGGGCTGTGACTAAGATTGGTGTGTGCTGTGGTATTTAATTAAAAGAAAAGTTGAGGTCTGTGAATCATTTACAAAGAAGAATCCTATTTCTTATGGGCACATGGAGTTGCCATTTAGGGGCATGGGGCAGAGAGAGGAGCGGGGAGATGAGGGGAGAGGGGACTAGGGCTATAACTAAAAGTCTAGACTCCTTTTATCAGTTGCTGTCGAGTCACTGCATGAGCTCTGCAGAGACTCACAGGACATTCCACACAGTTTACCTAAGTATGCAGCCTACCTGGAGGAGACATGATCAGGCAGCTGGATGGTGATTCTCTTCCAGCTGGAGCTGTTGACAGCATTGTAGATGGTGGCTTCGTGGAACTGGAAGGGGGAGCAGCCGATGCTGTTTGAAGAGGAAGGAAGGCATTGGGTCTGAACGAGCTGCCAGGAATCGGACCTGCAGAAACCAGAGAGGCTGCATTAGACAGCTCTTCAGAGGCTGCATTAGACAGCTGTCTCATGTCAAGGTAATGCTTAATGATTGGGTTAAATTAAGAAATTTTAATATAAATTTCATATATACATATATATAATTACATATAATAAAAAGAAAAATTGAAAATTATTTCAAATAAGATATACCCTAACTCTTCATAAGCACATTAACATAGTTACAGATGACAAAATAAAATAATAGCAGGCACAGAGCTGACTCTAGTGGCTTCTTCTCCCTGATATTACTACAAGAACTATACCTGGAGTTGACTGACAAAATTCTCTGTCTACCCAAACTTTATTAGTAGAATTTATTTTTCAAAGTGATGGTGGGAGGCAGGCCTATAGACACCCTAAAGAGACAATTGCGCTAAGTCAGACTTATAGTCAACAGTGCTACTATGCTTTAGGGGATGTGACTCTAGCTAAAGCATAATCAGATCTTTCATTGATTTATATTTTTATTAGGGTTGGTTGAAAACAAGCAACATAAATAAAAGAGAGTTCTACTTTGAGGACAAATATAGTCTTACTTTAAAATACAAAATTTGTTGGCTGCAGCCTAGAATGAAATTGATTTTTCTTGGTTTGAGGGAAAAATTGAAAATAAGATACATTGTGAATTTTATACAAATAACATTTTCACATGCATGCAATTAACTGCCACTTCTAATACATAAGAATGCTTCCCTATAAGCAGTTGTCTTAAAAACAGACAACCATTTGAACTGTATATACACATTTGGAGGAAATGTAAAAAGTGATTTCACAAACCTTGCATCTTTAGTGTATTCCAACATTACGGAATGAAGGTCACCACAAGAAGTGGCTTCACAACCCACCACAATCTAAAACAAGCAGATAATTGATATGTATCAGCAAGATTAAATAATGCCTATCATTAACGAGAACTCCCATCTCTCTTCATTATGACTCTGATAAGTAACCAAGAAGTATTTGAAGAAGCTTTTACAGAGCAGCCTGCCAGACACCAAGAAGGCGTTCTTTTGAGTTTTGTATAAGTCATACCATTTTGCAAGGAGATGAGAATTAAGGTTAAAAATTACTATTTATATTTACTTAATTAGTATAACATACTAATTATAAATTTGGGGAAGATGAATTGGTCAAAAGGAAAGTAGTTTTAGGAGAATTAATGGAAAGAAACAAAGTATCACTGGTTCAAGATAGTTTCATTGATTCACTAACTTCCTTGATGCTACCATTACATTTTTATATGTAATTAAAAATAGTAATTTTTAAATACTTAATATTTATTCCTAGCTTTTTCCATTTCCATGTAGATAAAAGTATTCCATATCACATACAATTAAATGCTTGAATCATCAACAGTGCATAAATGCTATAAAGACTTGGTGATTAAAATTTAAGTTCTAATCATCTACTCAATCAACAAGTCCTGTTTCAGTGCTGACACTAGGGAAGGCTGGTGCTATAAACTTCATACTATATGCTTATTCATAAAATAACTGTGGTTTCATAGAGAGAATACAAAGTGTATTCCAGCAGTGGAAATGGAAACCAGAAAAAAATAAAATGCTTTGGTGCTTCATAGGAAGGAGAGGTTGAATCTGATTAAGTGGGTAAGAAAATAATTCTTCAGAAGTTGGAGAGCTGAATTATTCCAACTACAAACAGAAATAATAATTATGTGACATGATACAGGTGCTAACTATCACTATTGTGGCAACTGTATTATAATATATAAATGTATCAAATCAACATGCTGTATGACTTAAATTTACACATTGCCATATGTCAAATATATTTCAATTAAAAAAAGAAAAGAATTCATCAATGAGCAGTGGAATGATGTATCAAAGCTGTGCTTTGTAAGGATCAATCTGTGCTGCTGAAGACATGTGAAGTGGAGAGAGATTAGACAGGAAAAGACTACTCAGTGGACTACTGATTTAATAAGGGCCAGAATGAAGGTGGTAACAGTGCAAAGAGAAGAGATGGGATGGGTGTCAGGAATACAGGGAATTAGAATTAAAAAGATGGAGTAACTAATTAGATGTGAAAAATGATAAATCAAAGACTAAATTAAAATTTAGAGCTGGTGAATAAGTAAGAGGCAATGCCATCAAGAGAAATAGGAAAATCAGAGAGAGGAGTTAGCAGAAGTGGGAAGATAGGAAGTTCACTATTCAACATGTTGAGTTGAGATGCCAATAATTCAAAGGTGTAGAAAAGTATACAGGCAATTAAAAGTACTGAATTAAATGCTGATGAGCCAGTCAAGGTTGGATATGCAAATCTTGGAGTTGCCCTTAAAGATATGATACTTGAAGCCAGAGGATTAATGAAGTTCTCAATAGTGAGAATGTCTATGAAAAGAGAGGAAAGCCTGGGAGAAGTACTAAGAAATGCTGATATTTAGTGGGTTGAGGGAAGAAGAGCCAAAAAGGAGATAGACATAGCTATTAAGAAGGTAAGAGGAGGGGCAGCAGAGAACCCAGAAGCTGAGGGGAAAGAGAATTTCACTAGCTGGAGAATACAAGAACAAGAGTGCCAAATAGCACAGAGAAAATGAAAAAGCGAGGAATGGGTGAAAGGTGCTGCACGTGGTGTTCAGAAAGTCTATGGTGACTTTAAAGTTGAAGATTTAGTGACACTTTAATTCTTAAATTTCTGGGGACAAGTTTTTTTTTTTTTTTCTTTTTTAAAAGGAACTGACTTGGCTAGAGAAGAAAATTTCAGTCTCTTCATTTCTGGGTTGACAGAAGCAACGAAAGAGGAGGCCCCAACCAACTTAATCAAAAATATAAGTGTGATGCGGGCCTGGGGGAGGAAAAGCCTTCACTCTTAAGGGACGTGGCTTGGAATTAGGGGTAGTGTAACACTGGATGTGGCTTTGAGTGTCTTTCATGTCACTAAGGTAAGGATAGTCCTGAAGGGGTGGTAGCATTTGGGGGGACTTGCCTCACCCTCCAGTCTCTGAAGGAGAGTTTAATACAAAGCTGAGGAAAACAGAAAATTTGCCTTTTTCCTTCAACTTGGGAATTCTTACAAAACTGAAACCCTATACATATTAATTCCCCATTTCCCCCTTCTCCCAGCTACAAACACATTTTTATTTATGCTAATAAGGATTCTTTCTGTTAACTGTCATTGTAGCACATCTTTTTAAATAAGGGCATTAGAACAACTGATCTGTCTCTAAAATGATCCAGTAATAAACTGCATTTCTGTAATGTCCCTTTTTAGTGTTTTATGCAATAAGACATTAATCGATAGTACTTTATCTTTCTAATTTGTCTACTAATTACCTCTTATGCCTTCTCTTTCATTTTTCTATATGAGTAAAATATGCATTTATTAATAAGAAGTGAGAGTCCTTTTCAAATCTTTGAGGATTTGGGAGGTTTCAATTGGGCTAATGTACAGGTTTGCTGTTTGGAAGTCAGAGAGAAAAGAAAAATGGAAAGATATAATGAAAAAGGACATATAAAGAAGCAAAGCTTGATGTATGAAATAGGCATAAAGAGAAAGTGGTAGAGAAATTAGTGGGAGAGAGAGACAGAAAGGGATAGAGACAAAGAAAGAGATAGACAGAGGCACCTACTTGAGATTTTTATTTCCAAGGTTTGTAAAAGCGAAGTCAAGATTACATATCTGAGATATAATACAGTTGCATGTCTTGCTATGTCTCAGTATATCTGTGTTCAAATAATCCTATAAGATAAAGGCTTTTGTGAAAGATAACTTCTTTTATTCATAAAATAAAGTCTCTTATAATGAATGAAATCAATCATTTCCTTATAGTTGTTCAAATAAGCTTTCTCTCCATACTCCCTCGCCCAAGTGTAACACCAGACTGCCTGGAGGAGCCGCTTCCCCTTACTTTAAACTGCATCATATATCCTGGCTGTATAATGAGTTCTCTGGAGGAGAGTGCATTGTGAGTCTTGTCCTTCTTTTTATTTGGCCAATAGAGGTGGAAGGATGGATTGCCACAGAATCCTGCTGTCCTCACTGCATTAGGGTAAAAACTCCAGTTTTCTTCATGGGAGGTGCCTTCTGTTAAGATAAATTGGAAGTAATTATGGCATGTTATTCTCTTAAATTAATTGTTTATTGTTGATCTACTTGAAGTCTATGCTCTAGCTCTTTGCTTACCCTTTAAGATTGATTTTTATTTTCTTTAATTGGTATTATATATATATATATAGCAATCAAATCTAGAAAAGATTATTAAATGCTAGTACAACAATTATCCAACTTTTAAAATATAATTGCTAGTCTGGGTAACTTTTACCATTGCAAGATTTTTCCTGGAATACTTTCAAACTAATAAAATATGTATCTCTGCATATAGAAATTCTTAAAGAAACTGAAATTATTTGGGGCTGCTGAAATTTCAAATTATATTTAGAGCAAGACATTTTGTCTTTAATGGGATTTATTAAATTCTTTGTTGACATTTCAACAAGCAGTCAATCTTGAAGATGTATAAACTATTAGGCAAAATAAGAGCTAACATTCGTTGATGAGTAACTATACGGTAGACACTCATCTAAATGCTTTTCATGTAGTAATTCATGTAAAGACATAAGCAAACAAAAGATACACAGGGAAGACTGCTCAATGTCTTGTTCCTTACCATCATCAAAAGTGTCAACCAGCTGACTGGGATTGATTTCCGCTCCACCAATCAAAATGTTGTCTAGTGCCCACTGAGCACGCTCTACCCCGGAGACCACAAGTCCATTGCTGATCACAAAAGGCTGCCACCAGCGGAGTCGAGTTGTGTTGGTAAGAGCCTCCTCGGGAAGAAGTATATAGTCATGTCTGACTGAAATGTATTTCTGATAATCCATCTCATGGAGCAAAGTCCAAGTAATTCCTATAAAACAAATATACCAACATAGTAACATACTGGAAAAAACACAACAAACCACCAATATATTGCAGTTACTGCAAGTTCTCCAAAGATATTCAGCCAGATAATGAGAAGTGATTTCACTGACTTTAATGTAAGTATTCACACACTGTTTCAAAATGAGAGTGATGATATAAGGGGAAGGGTATTTAGAAATACTTGGGCAAAAATAAAAATACTGAGGTAAAAATTAAATATTTTCTGCTTCTAAAGTTTTGTTCTTGATTCCTATATGCATTATTTCTCTTAAATAATGAGAAACACCCATGTTTTAAATCTTTCTAGATAAGATACTCCTAGTATTTTAAAATATAGTGATTATAATTCTACGCAATTTGTGATTTGTTGGATGAATATGAAGCTTCTCTAATCAACTGATAAGACAGTAGGTGGAATGTTTAAATTACTTAAGAAAACACCTTTGAATTCCTAAAATACTTTAAAGGTAGGGTCATCTATTTATCTGCCAGTTATTAAGAATGATACCTATCCCCTAATGCTGATTTTCTAAAGACCTCATGGTACTACTCGTCTGGTTCTAGCTACTTCAAAATAAGGAAACAAAATCTTGTTAAAATAGTGTGTGACAGACTCACAAATTGACTATAGTTTTCCACAACTACTAATGCTTTCTTATAGATTTTCTATACCATTTATTATATGCTTGTTCACACAAAAGCTTTTTAAAACACTTTAAAATGTTTTTAAAATTATCTTTTACTTGGAAGACTATGCAAAAATTTATTTCTTAATTGTATCATTTATAATCAAGCTTCAGCTATGCTTCGTGATTATTGTCTTTACTCATAAGCTTGGAGTTTTTTTAAAATGTGATTTCTCTCTTTTCCCTTTTTGGGTAGATTTTGTACAATACAGAAGTTACAAATATAGAATGTGTAATGGCTGGAATGCAACCAAGGTCTCCAGCTTTCTCTTTGTGACTTTCACTGTTTGCATTGCCATGTCAGCAAAGCTTTGCAGAGACTTTTCTGAGGGGCAATGGCTGGAATTTGGGAATCCGCTGCAAGGCATGGCTTTCACCCCTGAAACGTGCCTCCGTCTGTAGAGTAGTCCAACAGCACGCCTTCCTTCCGGCAGATGGGCCGATGGCAGGAGGTCATGTTGTTCTCACTACCAATGCGCCCCCAGTACTGCAGGAATCTGAATGCAAGCACAAATTAGCCATCAGAACAGACAGTTAGAACAAATTATCTACTCAAGCCCTGGATAACAACTTCTTTCATAGGTGTGTTCTTGTTTGGGGGCCAATTTGCTAAGTTGTAACAAAAGATAACAAAAAAATTGACTTACTTTGCCCCTCTGAGATCCAAATCTTGAGTAATAGCTTGTCTCACTGTGGATCCCCCAAAATAGAGTGCAGTGTCCTCTGCAAGAATCCCACACTCAGTACAAGTACTTCCACCTTCCAAGGACATCCATAAATCAGGCTTGATTTCTTCACTGTCAAAGCGTTCCTTCAGAAAAGTCTGGAAAAAAGTAAGTGGTATGCGTTTAAAAGTAAAAACTTCAAAGAATAATTATGGAATAGCTAAGACAATACAAAGTTACATCTTGGCTTAAAAATTAAGAGTTGATTTCAAATGTTTTTCTGAAAGATATTAAAAGAAACCCAACACAATACGTCCACAACATTCTTGTCCATCATCTATTGATGATCATTTAAACTGCTTAAATAATGCTTAATTACTGGAATTTAAAATCTAGAAAGAATCTTAAAATAGAACAATTGTAAAGCTGAGTTTAGTAAAAACTTACTTAGGCATATACTCTCAAAATATTTATTTATATATTATGGAAAGTACTCTTGTAATTTATTATGATATTATGAAATAGGAACAAAATTTTTTAAAAATTAAAGGAATGAGATAAAACAGATTTTTTAGCACTTCGCCCTGTCCCAGTATTCCCTGAATGATTGTCTTATTCTCCTTGGAAATATGTGCCCCCTCCACTCCCTGCACCTTGGAGACTATTTCAGGAACCCAGGACCCTTCAGCTTCCAACACAGAACAAACTTAAAATGTCTTGTTTGGTTAGGCAGGGACACTTGAAACCAAACCTTTCTGTATGAAGTCAAAAGAAAACAATCTTGGAAGGCAATTTAAAGGACTTTTCACATGTTTGTCAGGGCCAAGATTCAGGATGATAGGGAGAAGAACTCAAAATATAGAATAAAATATTTCCCCTGAGTCTCCAGTTTATCCTTTTGACTAAAAAGGACCACCAACCAGGAACAGTCTATTTCCAAAACAGAATAGATAAATAAAATATTAGGGTTCATTATGGCTAATTTTATGTTCAATTATTTCATTTCCTCACATCATAGTCAAGCTCTTGATTTTCTATTCATTTTGTCCAGAGGACATTCTTTTTGTCCATAATACAGTTTTGCATTAGGTTGAGGCAGTTTTTTTTTCATTTTTCTTTTTATTTTTTTAGTGATAGAAATATGTCATGAAAACAATATGTTATAGTTGCAACTGTAGTAGCTGTTTACAGAAAAACTATATACCTTTTCACTTCTTAGGTAGGCTGTCTTAGTTGCTATCTTATTGTATGGTTCAGATGATTTAGATAGACCCTCTTCAAATTTGGAACATAATCAACTCTATAGTTAAAGACATGTGGTCAACATGTTAGCCTTACTTCACCTCACTGATGTTAGCAAATAAATGCAATTTATAACTGGAGGTTTATATGTGAGAACACAAGAGTCAGAAGACATGCTTTGGCAATCATGTTAAACTCTCATTAGAAATATTTGATTCAGGGTTCATAATATAGACTTCTACAATTTCTTATCCAACTGAAGAATGCTAATGGAATTCAAATGTTCACTAAAGACTCTACATCAAAATATTTATTACCTGTAGCTATGTTTCTCATAATCTCATTTGATAACATACAAACTAACAGCTTCAGATACAAGTGAGCATTGCTCCAATTTTGTGTTTTTAATCTATTAGTTCCAAAGTTGTTGAAGTATTGTAGAAAAAAATCACAGTTTTTTAAAACATGTATTTATTTTTGGCTGCTTGGGTCTTAGTTGCAGCTCGGGGGCTTCTCTCTAGTAGAAGTGCATGGGCTTAGTAATTGTGGAGCATGGCGTAGTTGCCCTGTGGCATGTGGGATCTTAGTTCCCTAACCGGGGATCAAAACTGCATCCCTTGCATTGGAAGACATGTTCTTAACCAATGGACCACCAGGAAGTCACAAAATGACAGGTTTTATCTACACTGTTTGTCACTTATACACTCAATTTCAATCACTTGTACTTTTTTTTAACTTAGTCATTTTTCTGTTATTGTAAGATAAATACAGTATATTTATTCACAGAAACAGAATTTATATATATATATATATATATATATGGCAACAGTGTTGAGCAACTTTGCATATTAAATAACGATATAATAGCTAAAATTTCCAAGACTAACCTCTCTATTCTTATTTAATACGCAACCACATTTCAGCAGTCAACAAATCACAACACTTCCTGAACAAAAATTCTAGTGCTGTTTCCACCTTTTTGAAAACTTGTTTTTTGTGTGTGTGATAATGTAGCAATATTATTTGCTTTATTTCATAACAACAGTATCCTCCTAATTTAAATAGTGTATCTACTGAAAAAAGTGAATTAAGGAAGGTTTAATATTGACTTTAACAGTCTGCTCTATAAAACCCCCCAAAACAGAGTATTTTCTTTAATCCATACAGACTAGTTTATATTATTAAGTGGGTAAAACATACTAGCACTTGGTCCTACTATTCTTGTATTTAATAAACCATATATATATATATATATATATATATATATATATACACATACATATATATATATACATATATATATTTAAGATTCTGTCCAAAGGATTTATTTACTGGGAGTCCCAAAGAACAAGGTTATAAATTATTAGTTTAACTGTTAAGTTGGCTCTTGATGCACGACCTGGAATGAGGGTACATGCTTTCTTCAGGTGCTTTAACTTTACCTTTAGAGTGTGAGTCAAGTAGCAGTTTGGCCCAGAGTATCCTGGATCACAGATGCACTGTTCCTTTAAGCAATCTCCATGGCCTCTGCAGTTGTCCAAGCATTCAGGGCCCAGGTAGAAATTGTCAATTGCCCACTGCATATCTGAGTGCTTCTGGTAGAACCGAAACCTTACTGGACTATTGGCAACACAAGAGCAAAGGAGTGAAGAACAAAAGTTAACTTTATTCAGGTCCATATTCCTGCATGTACATTCAGTATTCAAGAGAAAGAACATTTAAACCATTCTGACAAGATGAAATGGGTTAATAAAAGCTGTTTTTGGACCATCATTATCTTTCTATTTCTAGTAATGTAAGTTTAAAGCCAGTTTAACTTACATTTTAAAATATGTGAGTAAACTTGTAAAACAAAATGAAAATACAGCGGAACCTCTATATGAAGCAAAAGGAACATTTTAAAACACAAATCTGTAACTATTAAAAATCAACTTATGAACTGGAGTCCAGTGGCTGCAATGCAATTTAGATTAACTGTATTTCTGAAATTGTACAGAAGGTAAATAACTCCTTTGACAGTGCCTTGTCAGCATACACACGGCCTTCAGGTGGTTGAGAAACAGCAGCTTCTGAATCCCCTAAAGATAATCAATATTCTCAGAGTAACTATGCTAATTAGAAAATAATTTTGAAGGGTTATATTAAAGGAAAAGTTCCCTGAGATTTTAATTTTATCATTGCTCTTCTTTGTCCTCTGGGGAAAATAGAAGTGTCATAATTAACCTTATATTAACATATTCTACCCTTTTTTGGTGGAAAGAGTTCAAAGTACATGAGGGAACATCCTGGGAAGATATAAACATTCTGTATCTTGTTTCTGGTGGTTACATGGATTATACAAGGTGAAGAAATCGTGAGGAACAATCAAAATGTGTTCATTTTACTGACTGTAAATTATATACCTCACTATAAAAAAAGAGAGTGAGAACAAGAGGGGGAAATGAGGCAATGAGGGTATGGTGGCTCTCCAGCACACACTTCAGCCTAGATGAGTCATATGAGAATCATAATATAATTTCCCTAACCGTTGATGGAGTAAGGAATGAACATTCTTGAACTAATTTGTACTAATGAGATGCAAAGAGGTACTTGCTCTAGCTTTGCTGGAAACAAAAGCAACTCTCTTTCTCTTCCATTGGACATAGGTAAGGATGCACTGTGGTCCAGCTTTCTGGGAGACATCTATGTTCACCAAGGAAACTAGTCTGAAGACTGAGTGTGACATCCATGTGTGGACAGTGGAGCAAAGAATAAGAGTAAGAGAGTAAGAAATAATAATGTCCTTGAAGACACTGTTGACCTTGTCAACCAACCAATCCTACAGCCCACTTACCTTTGGATTTTTTCCATTATACAGAAAATATATTTCACTTTCAATTGAGCCAAATGTAATTTTAATTTGAATGGAATTTTCTGTTACCTGCAGCTGAAAGTATACTGATTATTGTCTAGCATGTTAACTGACTAAGCTTTTTAGATTTGTTTCAGAAAACTGTGAGTGATCATGCAATAGACAATCTCTATGGGACTTTTTTGCCTTGTTTAAGTACCTTATTCAAAGGCTCTATGTGTTCTTGTCATATATCTCGAATCTGTTTCACAAAAGGTTCTTCATTTAGCCAGAAACTGTGACATATGGGGGAAGTATAACTATCATTTTATTTAATGTATCTTTTCCCCTAATTTTACAGTTGAAGAGAATTTTTTTTTGTAATTGCCTAAATTAACTTATCCACATACTTTTCAGAAAACAGTTTAATCATCTTGGCTCACTATTGTCTAGGCTAATTACTTTCCACTGCAGGTGCAGAACATACTTTGATAAGAAAAAATATGAAACCTACAAACTACATTTGTACAAACAGCATGGAGAATTAGGATTTGTACAAGTATTAAGAGCATGATAAGTTAGGTTTTCTCTTGGCTCCATCTATCATGGATTGACAAGGGACCAATGTGGAAAGCACAATTTACAAGGTCCATAAGGTAACATATACCTTTTCAATTGGCTCCAAGGCCATCACTATTGCTCACAGAGCAATAGTGAGGTATGGAAAATGGAAGAGCTTGTCAGGGCCTATCTTGACAAGTCTGAGGATTACATCTTGAGGTCTCCTTAAATTAGTTCATCATGGAGGTCACTAATGAGTAAACTTTAGAGTTAGGGAGGAAGAGAGCATTTTACTGACAATTACACAGTACTTTCAGTCTGACCACAGTGTCTAAACCCACTTATGAATGCTAAGAACCAGGGTTTAATTTTCTACTTACTTTCCAACTAAGCTTTCAGGAAGTGGGTAGGTGATCCTTTTCCATCCTTTAGTTGGAAAGAATACAGATGGTTGAGAAACGCTTCCAGAGCATTTTGCATCTGCAGGTAAGCACTGAGGAACCAGATAATTCCAGCTCACACCAAAGTCTGTAGAGTACTGAACATGAATTTGATTCTGGGTGACTTTTTCAGATACTTTACATCCAACAGAGATCTAATAAACAGAGAGATGCAAGATTATTAAGATTATTAAGGTATTAAAGTATTAAAACCATATTGCATGCTCTAAGGACTTGGAAGTAAGAAAGCTGCTGATTATTTGACAGACACTGCAACACATCCGTTTCTTTTCAGGTTCATTATTTGCTGAGCTGATGAATGGTGGAGTTGACATGGTTGCCCTAGGTGACAAATTATAGAAAGTGCCAAATATATTGTGCAGGGAGTTTTAGAGAAGCTGAAAGCTGTGCTTCTGCAATAGCTGGCAGATTGCCTTGGAAGGCCTGGGCCTACTCTTACAAATTGTTGTTTGTTGTGCTAATGGTCTGGCACTTCTGTTTGGCAGAATGCTCGACCAAGAAGGATTGCTAACAGCTTTACCAAGTTTACTGTTTTGTTATACAATTTATGACTCTCAATAAATCACTTTCAACTGCAAGTAAGATGCAGTGAAGTAATTACAGAGGGTATTTTTGATAAGACACAGCATTCTTTGTTGATGGAGACAGTCATAATGCAACATTTGTTGCTAATACAGTGGGAATGAGGTAGACAGAATAAGTTGGTTGACATAAGATCTTAGCTAAAATTGATGTTGGCATTGATGCTAATCATGCCTTTGTTTTCTATAATTTTCTTTCTCCAGAAACACTGAAATATTTTTATTAAAAAAGTAGATATAGCCACAATCTTCTCTTAAAGGAAAAGAATGCCTATGTCATATAATGATTTAAACTCAGGGAATTGAAATCAGTTTTCTACATTTCCTTATCAATATTTTTTCTGTTAATATTTAATCTCAGAAGCACATTAAATCTTATTTAAGTTCATCTTAGGGCTTCCTTGGTAGCTCAGCTGGTAAAGAATCCACCTGTAATGCAGGTGACCCCACTTCAATTCCTGGGTCTGGAAGATCCCCTGGAGAAGGGATAGGCTGCCCACTCGAGTATTCTCAGGCTTCCCTGGTGGCTCAGATGATAAAGAATCTGCCTGTAATGTCGGAGACCTGGGTTTGATCCCTGGGTTGGGAAGATCCCTTAGAGGAGGGCATGACAACGCACTCTAGTATTCTTGTCTGGAGAATCCCCATGGACAGAGGAGCCTGGCAGGCTACAGTCCATGGAGTCGCAAAGAGTTGGACACAACTGAGTGTGTCCAAGCACACACACAGCACAAGTTCACCTTGAAATAGTTCAAAAATAAAATACTTTTAATCATTAAGTTATATATACTTGGGATGTATATTAATATTAAATTTTGTTAATAGTTTTCAACGTATATGTCAATAAAAGATTGTATGATCATTGTCTCTACAATTTTAAAAAATTTTTTATATTACTGGTATATGGCTATTTATATAGTTAAGGTCATGGGGCTTGTGATTTCTATCACATCTCCTTTCAGCTCACCTATCTGGTCTGTAAAGAAGACAGATGGATCTTGAAGAATTACAGTGGATTGCTGCACACTGGACTTCCTAGGTGTCCCTAGTGGCAAAGAACCCACCTGCCAATGCAGGAGACATAAGAGATGCAGGTTTGATCCCTGGGTCGGGAAGCTCACCTGGAGAAGGAGGGATAATGGCAGCCCATTCCAGTATTCTTGCCTGGAGAACCCCACGGACAGAGGAGCCTGGTGGGCTACAGTCCATGGGGTTGCAAAGAGTTGGACGTGATTGAAGTGACTTAGCACACACACATAGTTAAGGTTATAACATTTTCACCTTGAATTGCATGATCCAGCCTTCAGTAGGGGTCAGGTCGTGGGTCACCGCATATACTTCTCTTCCATCGTGACTGCCACAAATCATGACACCATCAGGGGAGTCACAGAATCTTTCTACTGTACAATCATCATGGAATAGCCAGTGCTCATTTACTTAAAAAAAGAAAAACAAAAATTTTATGACAGATTTATGGCAAACATACTTTAAAGCAAATTTTTACTTTAGGTAAGATTGATAATTATTTTAAGTAGTACTCTCTCTTATTACATACAATCTACAGACAAAACACTAATATAAGCACATCATTTTAGGAACATAGATACTGAGAGACTGAGATATATCAAGTGTCCAATACTAGTTTGTTTTTCATTTGTAACACATACAATACATTCTTTTTTTTTTCTAAACTAGTTAAGTCTACATTTAGGAAAAAAGAATGTATTGTATGTGTTACAAATGAAAAACAAAGGGAAATGTACATCTATTTGTTTTCTGACAGGTGTTTAACTTTTTAGGCCAAATCTAAAGAAAGAGGAAGATTTTTAGTAATGTGATAGAGAAGTGAGTTAGCGATTTATACTCAAATTTTGGTAGTGTCTCCTGGGCAATGAAAAAAATTGTAATAGCCAAACTCTTATAACCAGAAAGTAGAATAGTGGAAGGGGAAAAGGGGACTTGTCAGTCAAAGGGCACAAAGTTTCAGTAATGCAAGGTGAATAAGTTCTGGAAATCTATCGTACAACACGGGGGCTATAGTTAACAATTCTGTATTGCGTACTTAAAAATTTACTGAGAGACATTAATGTTAAGTGCTCTTACCAAAATAGAAAAATTAATATTATAAAAGAGGATGGGCAGGAGGAAACTTTCGAAGATGATTGATAAATTTATGGCCTTTATTGTGATGGTTTCATAGGTGTATACATAAATCCAAATTCATCAAGTTGTCTACATTAAATACCTACAGCTTTTTGTACATCAATTATACCTCAATAAAGTGATTTTTAAAAAAGCTTCTAAGAGTCTAACGAAAATTTAAGCAGCAAGATTATTGCTTGATCAGTGCAGAGTAATCCTATTGTGCCTCTCTCTCAAACACGTGTGTGCGCGCGCGCGCACACACACACACACATGCATACCACACATTCATGTCCCTCACAATTTGCTTTCTCTTTTGGAAGGGATGCCTTAACTTCATGATTTTATCCCAGAAAGGTTAGAAATTAAACATATCTATACATTTCATCTAATTCATGATACATTTTGATTTCACAGGCCCAACTTTTTTCTGGCAGTTTCCTGGTTAGCTCCAGCATTCACAGTGAAGATGAACAGGTACAACTGGAAGCCTGGGTTACTGTGCAAAGAGTTGGATGGCCTCAGAAGAGAAGAGACCAAACAGTTTAATTGGAATCCAGCCTTTACCAGTGTTGTGTTCTTTTAATTTTGTCTAAGCTTAACATATGCCTGTAGAACAAGCATATTTATCTCCAGGACTCAAATGGCTACCATAATGCGATTATCTGTTAGTTTTCACTCCATTGGATTAGGAGTTACATTTAGTCCTACAGCAGAGGTATAGGACTCAAGATCAAAAGGCACAGAAATCTGAATTCCAATAACAATATCCTGAGTTTATTCTCTGGTATATATTTTATTATATACTAGAATGCTGCAATCTTGAAAAAGGGCTTACATTAATCAACTAACACTAATCTGTTCTACAGTGTCATAAACTACTTCTGTAAGTAGATATTACACTTTTTAGGAGCACTGTCTTTGCAAGACAAGCACGAACTTAATTGTACATCACAAATCAGTCTAAAATTAAAATCAGCATTTACAGTACTTGAAAAAACATGCATTTGCTTTTATTTGTACAGAAGTTGCACTTAAATTATTCTCTGATCATAAACTCACGTAAACCATTACATAGGGAAAACAAATGAGCAATTTAGCAAAGTTCCAAATCAGATTTATATAAGTCTACTCAGTAATCTTCTTGAAAGAGTTAGACTACTTGATAGTGGTGAAGAACATTTCAAGCTTTTTCAATTTAAAAGGGTGATTTTCATTAAATATTTGCAATTATATCATTGTCCATGTGAAATACTTATCAATGAATTAATAAGAATAATCTAAAAATTCAATGTTAAGATGATAAAATTATAATGGAATACTATATAGCTATTAAAATTATATTTTCAAAGAAACAAGGACAAGAGGAAATGATAAGGATTTAATTCTAAATGAAACAAGCAGGCTACAAAATATAAATAAGATTCTAATTTAGTTTAAAATATGATTATATAAAGGCACAGAAAAAAGACTCTAAAAAAATCAAAATATTGATGATGGTTATCCTCTGGGTGATTTTCATTTTCATGATTTTCTGTATTTTCTTAATTTCACACTTTGAACATGTATTGCTTTTACCTTAAAACATTAATAATTAAGTATTTTAAGTTACTAAAATTCCCCACATTTCAACTGTCTTCAGCACAGATTTCATTCCTCTGTAAGGTTCTTATCAGTCTCATTACTGCAAAATACATCCAGATCCTTCTTTCTCCGTAAGATTCTAACGCAGAGTTGGGTATGGCATAATCTCACTGTCTGATGAATCTATAGTGGTATAGTCTATCTATTCCACAAGAATTGCAGTATTGATACAATACATGTAATTAAACATTAATACTTTACCTGAAAATACCATTTCAGGTTTTGTGCAGTAAAACCAAATATGTGGCATCACAAAGTCACATACTTAATATAATATACCACTTTAAAAAAGGGACCAGAATAATGTGATGAAATGAAAACAAGTCATTAAAAATAAGAATAGCATGGAGAGATCCTTGACAGTACACCAGGACCACTGCAATACTCCTATTAAGAATGAAGAGTAACAAGAATGATCCTGGATATTTCTGAAACACGGAATGCCATCACAAATGCATGTACAGCTAAACAAAATCCTTGTCCTTGGAGAGTAAAACAAATGTCCAAAAAATGCTGGCTTTCTAACCAAAATAAAAAACAAGAAATGTAGAAACAAAATTTTTTTCAGAGAAAATTACCCTATTAGTAAAACTACAGAATGCTATTTATTAAAACAAGCTTGCTGGCTTGAAAGAAAGAAAAGGTTTCGTCACAATGTAAAACCAGGAAGTTGGAGAGAGGAAATGGGAACACTCTCTTCACTGTTTCTGTAACCACTTGAGAATGTATAAAAGTTCCACATTCCATTTTTTGGAAAAGACCCAAATGGATTTTCATTTAACATCATTGAAAATTTACCTGCAGTTTTGTCCTCCATAAACATGTCGAAAGCAATTCTCCCCACAGGGCCGGCATCCGCAGGTGAGCGCTCATGCTGGGGCACCGGGGCACTGCTGAAGGTGTCCAGCATGACAGTCCTCTGGTCAGCAGAGCCTGAGATGAGGACATTGTCAATGGCCCAGTCATTCTGGTCCAGGCCATCGTGTCTTGGCTGCCACCAGCGGAAGCGAGTAGCAATCTCTTTAGCATCAGGAGGGAGAAGGATATTCACGAATCTGAAGAATAAATGATGGTGAGGGTGGGGAAAAGTCGTGTCAAATGTCTCATGGGAGAAAAGGATGTGCATCCAGACATAAGACATTACACATCACTTAGGAGATGAGGAGAGGACTTTAGCTAAAATAATTTTTAAAAATCATGATAAGTTGTCTTGATTTTATGGTCTCGTGTGTGTGTGTGCTAAGTTGCTTTGTTAGTATCTGACTCTGTGATCTCATGGACCATAGCCCGCCAGGCTTCTCTGTCCATGGGATTCTCCAGGCAAGAATACTGGAGTGGGTTGCCATGCCGTCTTGCAAGGGATCTTCCCAACCCAGGAATCAAACATGCATCTCTTAAGTCAATATTGGTTTATGTCTACCAAAGTGCATATACCCTATGCCTCCTGATCTGAAGGACGCCTAGGCAAACAGAAAACTGCAGAGTTCACCCTGGAGGCACAATGGTAAAGAATCCACCTGTCAATGCAGGAGAAGCAAGAGGCAGCAGTAAAGTCTCAGCTTTTTAATCCATGCCAATCTAACTCCCTTTACAGTCCAAGGCTGCCTCTTAGTATTAGCACGTATACAGGACAGGGCCAACAAGCCTCAGTTCATCCTGGGAAGAACCTGTAAGCTAAGAGCTTCAAAATGACCCCTTGGTTTTCATCTTTCACACTGAAGAGGTTTAGTTATTTTAGTTTTGCTTACACAGTATCTCCTTCTTGATTCTTTTACTCCTTTTTCTCTCTTTACGTCTTCATTAAAGTATAATGACCAGAACAGTAGGTAGTATTCTAGGTAGTATTCTAGAATTCTAGTATTCTAGATCAATCAAAATCTATTCAAGGCTACTATGTTGTTAGTTGAATTTCTAGTACTTGAAATTTAAATACATTTTTTAGGTCATGTCCACCATTTTGCATACACTTTGGGTTACAACAGCTCAGTGGAGCTTGGTCCTAGGGAAGGAAAGTGTAGACTGTGAATCTTAGACCCTCACCTGTGTAGTAACCGGCAGTTTGGAGACTGAGTCTTTGAAAGTGAAAGTGAAGTCGCTCAGTCGTGTCCGACTCTTTGTGACTCCATGGACTATAGCCTACCAGGTTCCTCTATCCATGGGATTTTCCAGGCAATAGTACTGGAGTGGATTGCCATTTCCTTCTCCAGGGGATCTTCCCAACCCAGGGTTGGAACCTGGGTCTCCCGCATTGTAGACAGACACTTTACCGTCTGAGCCACCAGGGAAGTCCTATGAGTCTTTAGGTAAACAATCTTTTTCGAAGTTCATTTTCTCATGCATCTCAGTTTTGAAGCTCACGTGTGCCCTTCTCTTTCCTCTTTTTTTTTTGTATGCTCACCTTGTAAGATCTTTTTATAATTTTTATCCACTAAATTGGCATGTTTAATTAAAATTTTAGAAAGTAGTAAGTAATATCAGAAATCTATCCATTCCTGGAAGGACACACAATCACACAGCTTTACCCAGAGCAATGACTTTCTTATTTTTCTTTCCTGAAAAATCCTTGACCACATTTTAAAAACCTTTGGAGTGGAAATTTATCTAAGGCTGCTGAAAGTGTAAATAAATTATGACCACTGTTCCTCCTTGGTGAATTTGTTTCTCCTTCAGAGAACTAAAGTGGATTGGAAAGTTATGCTTTTACCCTATAGAAACATAACTTCTCTCTGTATATTATGTTGTTTAAGTGTTCAGAGGCTCATACATGAGACACATTATAACTTTCTTCATAAATAGTTTACTTGGCTCATCTACCATCTTCTACTAATAGGTGAGCACAGTTTTTTTTGCACTATTACAATGTGTACCACTTAGTTTCATTTGGAATCCTTTATTGGTGTCCAACTTTAATGCATATGTAGGATTTAAAAATGTTTGTTTATGGCAGAGACTGCTGGCATTTCCTCAATTGCCATATTCCCATTCTCCCTTCATGTTAGGAACCCATCTTCTTAGTGAGGCAAATAGTCACCCAGAATAAAGATAACATGTCCAGACTTCCTTGCATCTGGGTGTGTCGCTCTAACAAAGTTCTGGCTATTGGAATGTGAAAGGAAGTTTAGGCAAGTGTTAGAAAGTGTCTTTAAAGAGAGACAGCACACTGCTCTTGTCCCATCCTTTTGCCTGTGAGCTGGAATGTGGGTTCTTTTGGACCATGATGTGTAGGTCAAGTGTAGAGTGGCAGAAGTGGCAGAAGTACCAGCTCGCAGAAACCTGGGTCTCTAGTCCTGGTGAAGCCACTGGGGCAGCTCTGGGCAGCTTCCTTCTGGATCTAACTTACATTAAGAGAAGGAAAAAAAACTTCCAAATTATTTTAGGTTTTCTGTAATTCACAGCTGAACCTGTTCTTGACTGATACATTGAATCTCAATGATCATTTACAAGATTCTTGATTACTTTTATTTTGCCTAATTTTTAGCTGGTATCTGGCTTGCCATGCACTGAGGGATTATCTATGTTTCTCATTTTATTCTGTCTCTTATTTGGGCCACAATCGTTCCTCCTCTCCCTTCTCTTCCCATATCTTCTTTCATCTTTCCTCCAACCTTCTCTTTCTCTCCTCTCATCCTTCTCTTGCATATTCTTCTCCTTCTACTACTTTATTAAATGTTCTTTTCCTTTTTACAAACCTTTTGGCTTTTCTAATTGGTCACATTGTATTTTTGCCCTTCGAGAATATATTCTTAAAAATGACAGATACATTGTGTTTATTCAGGATTTTTCAGTAAGAAATGTAAAAATAGACTCTAGGCTTCTTAAGGATATTTACATTTTATTGTGTTTATTTTGGAGAAGACAATGTGTTTATTTTCTAGCCTCTAAGTCCCTAAAATGGAGTGAACACTATGTGAACAAACAAACTGGTTTTTTGTTTCCATTTTCCCAAAATGTTATTGAACTTAATTATATATTCATTAATTTATATGGTTTTTTGTAGTGGGTCTATTCATTACTGGCATTGTGATTGTGTATTTATCTATTTGAAAATTTACAAACTAGTTGTTCTTGAAATAAAAAAACCCAAACCAGTTGTTTATCCAGCTCAGAAACCTTATCCTCAAGTTTGTCTCAGAGGCATCCTCTAGTGGTGGTGAGTGTGGTTCAGGTCTCCCCGTGGTCCCTGTGACAGATTCCTGGCAGGTCTTATCAAGCAATGTTGCTCAACATACTAGTTATTGGAGATAAAACAGAATACAAACCCAGGTTTACTGTACTGGTCATAGAAAATTTCCATTAGTAGGTTCCAGGTAATGCCTCCATTGACAGAGTATTCTAAAAGAACACCTTGGTTACGGTTGTTTGGTGTGATCAGGCATCCATACATGAAGTAAAACTGGATAAACTCAGCATTTGTGAGGTTTAGATCCACGGTGACCAATAGCCGACTGCAGCCCTAAGAAGCAGAGTGCAACGATACGGTGATAAGGAATAGTCATGACAGGTTCCAGGTGTTCTCTGGCTTCCACCCTTTCTTTTGTAATACAGCTCACACAGTACTGAAGTAATGATTTTCTTATAATTTCTCCTACTATACTAGCTTCTAGTATGGCCTGTAGCGCACAGTAGGTACACAGCAAACATATGCTGAATTTTGAAATTTTAGTATTAGAACTTACAAAGGGCAATGTATTCTAAGGAGATTCTCTTTTGTTTTTTCTAGGCAATAGGAGAGCTGGAATTAAAGTAACTATTCTATATTTTTCTTAAACTATTTCTAGTTATTTATAGGTATCTGTTAGATTTTTAAAAAGGCATTGGCTATTAATAAAATAGCTCATTGAGATGACTATTTTAATATGAAATTTTCAAATGATGTCCAAAAATACAACTTAATTATAATTAGCAATACTAGTTATAAGCTTTTTAAACTTTTACAGTTGATTTTAATATTTTCTGTATTAATTCATTAACATAGATAAGTAGTTATTTCTTATTAATAGGTGAAACTATGAGGAAAACTAGGTATCAGAGTCCTATCTAAGTTAATACTAAAGAAGAAAGAGTATTGTGAACACTGCATTCTTCACCACTGTTGATGATTATAAAAATTCTGTATGCTGTATGTTCTGTTGCTACTCTTGGCCTAAAATACTAGTACACTTCATTGGCACAAATGCAAACTCTAAGGTAGGGTGTGGTAGGGAAACAAATAACTGACAGTGAATTTGCAATTTTAAAAAATTAAATTTACCTATGAAAGGTATTTAATCATACTACTGGAGAAATTCTACTTTTAAACAAGTCATCTTTGGCAGTAGTGCAGAATGATTATAAAATTTCTCAAAGCAATTTTCTAACATTGCTGCTATCATTCACAAAATAATCTGCTATAAATACAAATGTCTAGAAATTACTAACAGTTATTCTTGCTTGGGTAAGTTATATAAGGGGTTGATTATTGTTAATAAATTCAGGAAACACCAAAGCTCATTTTCCAGATTTTTGGCTCATTAAATCCCAAATCTGTTGCAAGCTCAGGAATTTTCAATTAGAACATCATCCAGATGGAAGACCCTCACACATTGTGCAAGCTCTCTGTCCCAGGGTGGAAATTCATTTAAATCCTTTTTTTAAAATGTGCACTTAAATATACCTATACTGACACCACCCTGCATAGTTAAATTGTCAAAACTGATTTTTGACAGGAAAATGTGGAAAATGATTAGCATTTTCTGATTTGTAGAAAGTTGTGAGTTCACATGAGGTTTGTTCATTTAGAGTTTCTAACTCTGCATCTTGATTTGTTGATTAAACTTCAAAAGAGAGTCAGTTTTGGGAGGGGGAGGAACTCAGAGGATGCAGAAATGAATAAACAGCAACCAAACACTGACCCCACTGAAATGAAGAGCCATTCCTGAAGCCACAGCTCCACACACGGTACTTAATTTCCCTCCATTCACAGTCAGCCAGTTCTGGTTAGATGGGGCCCGATTGAAGTTGTCTTTGAGTTGAGTTGGAAGAGAGGTCTCAGGCTCATCACAGTACAGGCCACCCCACTGCTCGTCACAGCTGGAAGTGGAGAAAGAGAAAAGTCAGCATCAAACACAGGCCCTGCAAGTGTGCTCTCAAATCAGTGAGGCCAACTCCTTTTCCTAGTCCAAGATGATGACAGATTAGGTATCTTTACAGAATTTGCTGTAATTCAGCTGCTCTCCTTAACAGTGCTTTAGGTTAGAAATAAGCAGTGTATCAACTGCCTCTGCTGCTGCTGCTGCTGCTGCGTCGCTTCAGTCATGTCCGACTCTGTACGACCCCATAGATGGCAGCCCACCAGGTTCCCCTGTCCCTGGTATTCTCCAGGCAAGAACACTGGAGTGGGTTGCCATTTCCTTCTCCAATGCATGAAAGTGAAAAGTGAAAGTGAAGTAGCTTCAGTCGTGTCCGACTCTGTGCAACCCCATAGACGGCAGCCCACCAGGCTCCTCCGTCCATGGGATTTTCCAGGCAAGGGTACTGGAGTGGGGTGCCACTGCCTTCTCTGTAACTGTCTCTAGGCTTTCCTAAATTAGTGACTTGGGCTTATAGGTGGAAAGAAAGAAGCAACCTGAAAGAATTTACTAAAGCCCAGTTCCTACATGACACAGCTCTGGATGGCTGATAAGCAATTGCAGATACCAAACTAACCTGGTTGGTCCTAATAATTTATGAAATCAGGCTTTTTAACAGAGACTTTGGGCCAATCAGGAATTCAAGAGGCCAGGTTCCAAATAGCAAAGGGCACTTTGGATAGCATCTGCCATCTCTGACCACAGGATTGAATTCTCTGTTCAATGTGGGAAGAAATATGAATATAGGACTGGGAAGCTCTGGGGTTGCAGAGGTTGATATGGGCTAGAATCATTAATCAAAAGAAAGACTTCCCAGGTGTGCAGAGATTAATGGAGAAGGGAAATGTGAATTCTTTATCAGGATCTTCATTCATACTACCCTATCTAACAGTAGAGTCTTTGAAAATAAAGCACAGAGCCCCCTAGTACACAAAATACACATACACACACACACACACACACACACACACACACACTGATTAGATCCTTCCAAAGACGCTAAGGCTCTATAAGAGACACAAAACACACACACACACACACACTCACACACACACACACACACTCACACACACACACACACACAGAGTTTAGATCCTTCCAAAGACGCTAAGGCTCTATAAGAGTAAAATCCCAGGTCACTCCATGAAATACATCTGGCAAATTGATCAGGTATTTGTATACTTTCTTATGCAAATAACATAGGAATATCATTCAAACCACAAGTAATGCACATCATTACATATACATTCAGACCTAAGTGAGAAAAATACTTTTGATGTATTATTTTCAGTTAGAATATGCTGAACTCTTGAACCTCCTTTAATATTTTTCTCAAGGCTCAGGTGTATCACAAAACACAGAAGAAAATAAAACACAGTCAATTATAACTCAGCCTTCTTCTTAAAAGATAGCCATTGTTCAGTTCCTAATCTCTAACCAAGAATGAAGATTCTATAGCCATAAACTTCATAGTTAGCTCAGTGTCAGATTTCAGGAAAAATATATATAACTTAAGGCAGTTTGGGAGTGATAAAAAAACCAGTTTCAGAAAAATCTGGCTGGAATGTGAGTCAGGGACTTTCTACAGAAGAAAGAAAAAAACCTACTTACACACAGTTTCCTTGGATGCACCTTCCATGGCCACTGCACATATCTATGCAGCCATCCCCGATATAGACATTATCTATTGCCCACGTCTGCTGCTTGTCAAAAGGAGCTGGCTGATGCCAACGGAAACGAGTGGCTTGGGACCTTTGAAGAGAAATAAAATTATAATGAAGGATGGGTTGGACAAAAGAACGTGTTCTGATATGTTTAAACAAGTGCATGGAGGAATGTAACACAAATGTATGTATACCCTCACCTGTGTTCTGAAGAAAGTGTTGGTAATGGCAGTGTTCTTTGCCCAACTTTGATTAATAAAACCAAGCCAAATTGAACTGCAATAGCTTCAGAATACATTTTGGGCCAATGATATTTCTGAGCCTTGTAAAAACAGATTAGAACAGAAACCAAAACTAATGCTAAAACCAGTAGCCTCAGGGAGCCAGTAAGCCCTGAATTTTGGATGGAAACCACTGTGAAGGGACACCAGGTCTGCTGCTAACTTATATTTGCATTTTAGGAAAAGATGTTTGTCCTTAAGCAGCCACAAGCCCTCTGCATTTGACTTGGGGAGAGGGTTTCAACTCCCCCATGCTACCAAAAGTCAGATGCTTTTGTGCAGGGGGCACACTGATAGGCCTCACATAACATTTTGGAGGAATTCGCACAATGAGAGCCTTAGGAAGACAGTGGGGCTGTAAGTCAGAAGGATCAATGAAACCCTAGATAACTAGACAGACAAAACAGAGGGTAGTAAGATCAGACTTACTTTATAATGTTTTAAATGCAATATAAATAAAACCCAAACAGAGATTCTCCCACTACATAAGCAGAAATTTATTTGCTCACTTGCATAGCTTGGGAGGAGTGTCTTGTTTAGAAACACAAATAAACTTATGTGTTTAGAGACACTAGATGGCAGTAAAATCCAAACAATCCCTGAGGCTCAAGTGAGCTTGAACATTCAAAGAGCATGGGGGAAATAATTAGCCAAAGCAACTTTTGTTTCATGTATTCATATATTTTTGTCATTAAGCGATATGTTAACCAGGTGACTGAAAGATATCTTGTTTTAGGCAGGACCAAATACCAAAGAACAAGAATTTAAAATTTTCTAATTGAACTTATATATATTAACTTTGGGCTTTCCAGGTGGTGCTAGTGGTAAAGAACCTCCTGACAATATAGGAGACCCAAGAGACATGGGTTCAATCCCTGGGTAGGAAAGATCCCCTGGAGAAGGGCATGGCAACCCACTCCACTATTCTTGCCTGGAGAATTCCCATGAACAGAGAAGCCTGCCAGGCTTCAGTCCATGGGGGTCACACAGAGTTGGACATGACTGAGCAACTTTGCACATATTAAGTTTAGAAAATAGAAAAGAAACAGAACTCAAATCTTCACTCTGAAAGTAAATCATGCAGTTTGATATTTCTTTACTGAGCATCTACGCACTCATTTCTTCACAACCTGTTTTGCCAGCTCCCATCTGTTCCTCTCAGCAGAGGAAAGTTGACCTAAAACCCTCCTGTCACTTCTTATTGCATTTAACTTCAACTGCAAGCTCCTCCTTGGTCCACGAGGCTCTGCCTGAGCTGAGCCCTCTCCTTTACCCCGCTAGCCTCGCTATTTAATTCTGGAGCCTTGCTCATCCTCTCAGCTCACAAGGCTCCGCAAACTCTTGCCTCCCTTCCGCCAGCATGTTTTTCTTTTGTCTCTGCCCGGTTAACCCTTGTATCCTTTAAGTCTTAGAGAAAACGTCAGGTCCTCATAGAGAAATATTCTTTCAGAGCCCTTTAAAAATTACATTTCTTCCATAGCAAAAAGTTATTTTCCTTTCATAGTATTTATAACAATTGTGGTGATATAGTTATTTGCCATATAGTCAAAGGTCCATATAGTCAAAGCTATGGTTTTTCCAGTAGTCACGTATGGATGTGAGAGTTGGACCACAAAGAAGGCTGAGGGCCGAGGAATTTGATGCTTTGAAACTGTTGTGTTGGAGAAGACTCTTGAGAGTCCCTTGGACTGCTAGGAGATCAAACCAGTCAATTCTAAAGGAAATCAACCCTGGATATTCATGGAAGGACTGATGCTGAACTGAAGTTCCAATACTTTGGCCACTTGATGTGAACAGCCAACTCATTGGAAAAGACCCTGAAGCTGGGAAAGATAGAAGGTGGGAGGAGAAGGGTATGACAGAGGACGAGATAGTTGGATGGCATCACTGACTCAATAGACAAGAGTTCGAGCAAGCTCCGGGGGTTGGTGATGGACAGGAAGCCTGATGTGCTGCAGTCCATGGGGTCACAAAGAGTCGGACACGGCTAAATGACTGAACAGCAACATTCCATTGTGTGTGTGTATACCACATCTTGTTTATCCATTCATCTGTCAAGAGGCATTTAGTTTGCTTCCGTGTCTTGGTTATTGTAATAGTGCTACAATGGGGTATGTGTATCTTTCTGAGTTGGAGTTTTCATCTTTTCCAGATATAAGCCCAGAAGTAGGATAGCTGGATGATACAGTATCTCTATTTTTAGTTTTTTAAGGCATCTCCAAACTGTTTTCCATAGTGGCTGTACCAATTTAAATTTCTACTAAGAGTGTAGGAGGGCTCCCTTATCTCCACACCCTCTTCAGTATTTATTATTTGTAGACATGATGATGGACATTTTGACTAGCCCATCACCTTTTATCATAGCTCTTCTCACCTTTTATTAAAAGTGCCTACTTATGCATTATTTCCTCTGCTGTTTTCTTTATTTATCAGTTTATTGTTGGTGACTCCTATAGATAGGGCTTCATGCACACTTACTGAGAGAACGTTAAATTGGTAGCACTAAAGGTGGCCAGGAAAATCTGAATAGAAGAAGTCTTGAGAGTGGATGGGCAGGAGCTGGGGGTCAGTGGTGGAGAGGGCAGTGATTTGATGACTGCTAAAGTAAGGGAGATTTTCCTAAGAGTTAGGAGATGGCAGAGCTGCGTAGCATGTGGCGGTTTTCTGATCACTCACTGGCTGTGCTGATCACAGTCCAGGTAGCCACTTAACAGACTTACAGAAGATTTAAGAGCCAGGTGCACTGTTTGGGTTGATAGCTTTCATGGGGACTTCTGATCATGACATTTTCAATTTGTACAATTTTGCAGCATTCCACAGAAAAGGAAACAGTAGAATATTATGCATAGAATGTGAAAATCAGAGTTGGTCAATGAAAGTCAAGATAAATAAGGGCTCTAATCTATATTCCCTGGTGGCTCAGACGGTAAAGTGTCTTCCTACAATGCAGGAGACCGGGGTTCAATCCCTGGGTTGGGAAGATCTCTTGGAGAAGGAAATGGCAACCCACTCCAGTATTCTTGCCTGGACAATCCCATGGATGGAGGAGCCTGGCAGACTACAGTCCATGGGGTCGCAAAGAGTCAGACACGACTGAGCGACTTCACTTTCACTTTAATCTATATTCTGGTCCTAGTAAATTCTATGCTCATGGTGAATAACTTAATACATGTAAAAAGGGGGTTTATTAGATGATTCCTAGGGTCCCCATCTCAAATGTGATGATTTTATATTCTTGGAAATAACTGTATCTGCCCTGTAAAATGAGTACATACACTGTCCAATATAGTCTTATAAGAAAAGGCAACACTTTCACTAAGGGATGAATTGGAAGGTAAGTAGAAAATGAAAGTCTGAAAGTTGAACTTCCAGAACTTCTTATTGTCTTGTCACAGCTTTACTATGTAAAGGGGCCAAATCACTTATGTTTACATGCTGATACTTCCCTGTCTGTAAAACTAGGAAAATGCTACTTTCCACCTCACAATGGTGTTGTGAACATTAATTAGTTCATGTTTATCAAGACTTGAAAGTGTCTTGGTGAAGTCCCTTGGCAGGTGTCATCATTCATCCTGAAGCTTCTTATAATGATAGTCACCATCGGCTGCTGCTCCTGGAGTTGTGGGGAAAATGGCCCCAGAGCAGATTTCTCCTTTTTCCACATCCTTGAAAGGCCTCTCCTTGCATCTTTTCTGAATTTATATAATTTCCTCTCCACTTACATCACATAGTAAGTGGTCCATAAGTGTTGCATAATAATTAAACATCCATTGCTAAGCAGTTAAAATGTTATTGTCAATAGTATGGTTTCCATCATTTTTCTTCCAAGGAAACTTTTCCCACACTGTCTACACACCTTTTAATGAATTTTGATATTTACTTCAGGGTCTTTTATATCTGCTCTTTTCTTCAAAATGGCTATGTCTGCTTATGAAGTCCTGATGAGACTTCACCATCATCATGAAAAAAGTTCTTTGATAGAAACAATACATAATTTTTAATAAGCTTTCTCACTCTTCCCTGATGTTTTCTTTACTCTCAGAGATATATAAAATATTTAAGACTAGAAAATATAGCCACTCCTCCAATTCTACTAATGATGATGTTAAAGCACAGTGCCCTAAGTCATACTGATTTACTCACAAAACCGAGACAAGGCAAGGATCTATCGGTTCATTATTACTCTCTATTCTCAATGAGCAAACCCTTCAAAACTCTATCTCAACCTGTACAAAATAATCTCATTCCTAAAATATAACAGTTTTTTTTTTTTTGTGGACAGCTTTGCCTGCCTATTGCTGCTATATATACATATAAGTCTATCCTGATTTCTGCTATTCAATGTCAGAGTTGAAACCTTTGGCACTCTGAGATTGAGTTAGAGGCTCTACAGTGTCTGTCTTATTCCAAAATGTGTCCCATATTTACCTTGCTAGTCAAGACCTTTTCTTTCTATTGGGCATAAAATTTCCTCCATGACTCTATTTCTCTGTGTTAGACAAAAGTGGAGAAAACTCCAAAGAAGATACATAAATGGCCAATAAATGCATGAAAAGATGCGAAACATTAGTCATCGAGCGCGCAGCAGCTTAAGTCATGTCCAGCTCTTTGCAACCCTATGGACTGTAGCTCTCCAGGCTCCTCTGTCCATGGGGATTCTCCAGGCAAGAATACTGGAGTGGGTGGCCATGCCCTCCTCCAGGGGATCTTCCCCTGTCAGGGAATAAACTGGTGTGTCTCTTATGTCTCCTGCATTGGCAGGTGGGTTCTTTACCACTAGTGTCACCTGCCAAATGCAAATTCAAACCACAGTTAGATATAACTTTCTGAGGCTTATATCTCATGCCTCCTTTCTAGAGCCTACTTGTATCTGTAGGTCATGGGCTGTGATGGTTCAGTTGAGGCTGAGCTGAGCCGACCCATGCCTCTTCCCAGGTGTACACCTATGAGTGGATTTACTAGTTCATATGGTAACTCTGTATTTGATATTTTGAGTTGAATAGTTATCCTATGATGACTGTGATAAAAACATGGAAGTAACAAGTGTTGGCAAGGATGTGAAGAAATGTGAACCCTCATATGCTTCTCCTAGATGCTGTGGGAAAACAGGTTATCAGTTTCTCAAAATGTTGAATACAGAGTTATCATATGACCTAGTAATTCCATTCATAGGCGTACACCTGGGAAGAAGCATGGGTCAGCTCAACTCAGCCTCAACTGAACCATCACAGCCCACAACCAACAGGTACAAGTAGGGTCTATAAAGGAGGCATGAACTTTGGTATGAGGTGTGTGAATGAATTGCCTGTGAAGGGCTCTAAAGGTGTGTGTCATGTCACAGGGTGCACAAAAACGCTGCTCTGGGGGAGACCCTGATGAAAAAGACACTGAACTATGGACAAAAGAAGGAAGTCAAGCACACTTTGGAGTGGAAAGAAGAGGATGACTCTTAGAAAGGCTGTCTTGTATGATTATCTCATCTCACGGGTGTGAGGACGGCCAGTCAAGGAGGGAGTATACTATACTATATTATACTATAAGCACGTGTGAGTGCAAAGTCACTTCAGTTGTGTCCGACTCTGTGCTCTTATGGACTGTAGCTCACCAGGCTCCTCTGTCCATGGGATTTCCCAAGCAAGAATACTAGAGTTGGTTGCCATTTCCTCCTCCAGCGGATCTTCCCCACCCAGGGATTGAACCCATGTCTCCTGCGGCTCCTACATTGGCAGGTGGATTCTTTACTACTGAGCCACCTAGGGATCCTGGACCATCCTTAAGATATGAGAAAGTTCCTACAACTTATAAAATAACTTCATGGATAATGACATACATTTGTTAAAACAATAAAAACCCATATATCACATACATACAGAGCATATAGCCATACAGCATACAGCCAAACCTTAGATTCTCAGATAGAACTTTGGCAGCAAATCTGACAAGTGATAAAGCTTAGAGGGAATTCAAAATTTTTGGAAGTAGCTTTGCTCTCTGTAGTAGTGGGATGGAAATAGATTTAATTTGTCTTAACCTAATGTCCAATGAAACCACAATTGCAGAAAACTAACCAATCTAATCACATGGACCACAGCCTTCTCTAACTCAATGAAACTAAGCCATGCCACATAGGGCCACCCAAGATGGACGGGTCATGGTGGAGAGTTCTGACAAAACATGGTCCACTAGAGAAGGGAATGGCAAACCACTTCAGTATTTTTGCCTTGAGAACCCCTTGAACATTATGAAAAGGTAAAAAGATAGGACACTGAAAGATGAACTCCTCAGGTCGGTAGGTGCCCAATATGCTACAGGAGATCAGTGGAGAAACAACTCCAGAAAGAATGAAGAGACAGAGCCAAAGCAAAAACAACACCCAGTTGTGGATGTGCCTGGTGATAGAAGCAAGGTCTGATGCTGTAAAGAGCAATATTGCATAAGAACCTGGAATGTTAGGTCCATGAATTAAGGCAAATTGGAAGTGGTCAAACAGGAGATGGCAAGAGTGAATGTCGACATTCTAGGAATCAGCAAACTAAAATGGCCTGGAATGGGTGAATTTAACTCAGATGACCATTATATCTACTACTGTGGGCAAGAATCCCTGAGAAGAAATGGAGTAGCCATCATAGTCAAAAAAAGAGTCTGAAATGCAGTACTTGGATGCAGTCTCAAAAATGACAGAATGATCTCTGTTCATTTTCAAGGCAAACCGTTCAGTATCACAGTAATCCAAGTTTATGACCCAACCAGTAATGCTGGAGAAGCTGAAGTTGAACAGTTCTACAAAGACCTACACGACCTTTTAGAACTAATACCCAAAAAGGATGTCCTTTTCATTATAGGGGACTAGAATGTAAAAGTAGGAAGTCAAGAAACACCTGGAGTAACAGGCAAATTTGGCCTTGGAGTACAGAATGAAGCAGGGCAAAGGCTAATAGAGTTTTGCTAAGAGAACGCACTAGTCAGAGCAAACACCCTCTTCCAACAACATAAGAGAAGACTGTATACATGGACATCACCAAATGGCCAACACTGAAATCAGACTGATTATATTCTTTGCAGCCAAAGATGGAGAAGATTTATACAATCAGCAAAAACAAGACCAGGAGCTGACTGTGGCTGAGATCATGAACTTCTCATTGCCAAACAGAAGAATCACTAGACCATTCAGGTATGACCTAAATCAAATCCCTTATGATTATACAGTGGAAGCGAGAAATATATTTAAGAGACTAGATCTGATAGACAGAATGCCTGATGAACTATGGACGGAGGTTCATGACATTGTATAGGAGACAGGGATCAAGACCATCCCTAAGAAAAAGAAATGCAAAAAAGCACAATGGTTGTCTGAGGAGGCTTTACAAATAGCTGTGAAAAGAAGAGAAAGGAAAAGCTCAGGAGAAAAGGAAAGATATACCCATCTAAATGCAGAGTTCCAAAGAATAGCAAGGAGAGATAAGAAAGTATTCCTCAGTGATCAATGCAAAGAAATAGAGGAAAACAAAGAATGAGAAAGACTAGAGATCTTAAGAAAATTAGAGATACCAAGGGAACATTTCATGCAAAGATGGGTACAATAAAGGACAGAAATGGTATGGACCTAACAGAAGCAGAAGATATTAAAAAGAGGTAGCAAGAATACACAGAAGAACTGTACATAAAAGATCTTCACAACCCAGATATTCACAATGGTGTGATCATTCACCTAGAGCCAGACATCCTAGAATGTGAAGTCAAGTGGGCCTTAGGAAGCATCACTATGAACAAAGATAGTGGAGGTGATGGAATTCCAGTGGAGCTATTTCAAATCCTGAAAGATGATGTTGTGAAAGTGCTGCACTCAATATGCCAGCAAATTTGGAAAACTCAGCAGTGGCCACAGGGCTGGAAAAGGTCTGTTTTCGTTCCAATTCCAAAGAAAGGCAATGCCAAAGAATGCTCAAACTACCGCACAATTGCACTCATCTCACATGCTAGTAAAGTAATGCTCTAAATTCTCCAAGCCAGGCTTCAGTAACACGTGAACCATGAACTTCCAGATGTTCAAGCTGGTTTTAGAAAAGGCAGAGGAACCAGAGATCAAATTACCAACATCTGCTGGATCATCGAAAAAGCAAGAGAATTTCAGAAAAACATTTATTTCTGCTTTATTGACTATGCTAAAGCCTTTGACTGTGTGGATCACAATAAACTATGGAAAATTCTGAAAGAGATGGGAATACCAGACCACCTGACCTGCCTCTTGAGAAATCTGTATGCAGGTCAGGAAGCAACAGTTAGAACTGGACATGGAACAACAGACTGGCTCCAAATAGGAAAAGGAGTACATCAAGGCTGTATATTGTCATCCTGCTTATTCAACTTTTATGTAGAGTACATCATGAGAAATGCTGGGCTGGATGAAGCACAAGCTGGAATCAAGATTGCTGGGAGAAATATCAATAACCTCAGATATGCAGATAACACCACCCTTATGGCAGAAAGTGAAGAAGAACTAAAGAGCCTGTTGATGAAAGTGAAAGAGGAGAGTGAAAAAGTTGGCGTAAAACTCAACATTCAGAAAACTAAGATCATGGCATCTGGTCCCATCACTTCATGGCAAATAGATGGGAACAGTGACAGACTTTATTTTTTGGGTGCTCCAAAATCACTGCAGATGGTGACTGTAGCCATGAAATTAAAAGATGCTTACTTCTTGGAAGGAAAGTTATACCAACCTAGATAGCATATTCAAAAGCAGAGACATTACTTTGCCAACAAAGTTTTGTCTAGTCAAGGCTATGGTTTTTCCAGAAGTCATGTACGGATGTGAGAGTTGGACTATAAAGAAAGCTGAGCGCCAAAGAATTGATGCTTTTGAACTGTGGTGTTGGAGAAGACTCTTGAGAGTCCCTTGGACTGCAAGGAGATCCAACCCATCCATCCTAAAGGAGATCAGTCCTTGGTGTTCATTGGAAGGACTGATGTTGAAGCTGAAATTCCAATACTCTTGGCCATCTGATGCGAAAAGCTGACTCATGTGAAAAAACCCTGATGTTGCGAAAGATTGAAGGCAGGAGGAGAAGGGGACAACAGAGGATGAGATGTTTGGATGGCAACACTGACTCAATGGACATGAGTTTGGGTAAACTCTGGGAGCTGGTGATAGACAAGGAGGCCTGGCATGCTGCGGATGATAGGGTCACAAAGAGTTGGACACGATTGAGCGACTGAACTGAATGCCCACATATATGTTAATATATTCTGTACGTGAAAAATTAATAGTACCATGGTTTATACTAGGCAAAATTGTTTTATGTTTTGTAGCCCTGACACACTAGCATAAATATGTTAAAATTACACCAGTGATATTCAAAGGATCAAAATGATGTATGAGAAGATAGATATGTAAGAGAAGTCTAAGACTTTCTCACCTTGATTGAAACATTTAAACAAGATGTTCAATAATATAAATACTTGCAAAAAGTCTTTCAAAAGATACTGGTAAGTTACAAATAAAGATGGAGAGAAATAGAGTATCAGAGAAAGTTTAAATAATCTATTTAAAAAAAAATGAACTTGTAATTTCCTTGAATATTTCTTCATGATGAACCCAATAAACATCATGCTTAGTTATGTTTTTCTTGGAATAAGATATTTTCTTTGCAGATACAGTAGATGGGAATGCTACTGAAAAATACGTCTCCTCTTTAAATTTGTTTACCTGCAAAAAGTATAGACTCCTCCAACCCCATTCCACCACTCTAATCCTTCCAGTCTTTTTGCCCCTTTTTGAGCTTATCACCATTCCTTTACTCTTCCAGCACACATTAAGAACATTCCATGCTGTGACTAAAACCACTTGGCTTCCAAAGTGTAGTAGTTAATCTTTAAAGACAGTAGTATCAGTCAGGTCATTAGGGTCAGTAGAAGGGAATGGATCAACTTCCAACTGTGACTTAAAATAGCCAAGTCATACCTGAGCCTTCCTGTTGCAGCTCCCCTTCCCCGACTTTCTAGGCGGATTTAGGTTACCTGCCCTTCCATTGACTCACCCTGGTTCTCAGATGACATTTGAAGAACCTATGATGCCACTTGAGCTACCTGTTATTTTTAGGTCTGGGGTTACTAAAGAGGAGGAGGCAGATTCAGATTAGGGGATACAAAATTGATTTCAGCATCTTCCTACTTTTTCAGTCTTTCTCAAGAACTCCTGGCATCCTCGCTGCTTATCTCTTCTAGGACCATATCATAGGCAAGCAAGAAAGATGCAGTGCTAATACAGTTAGTACGATGGGTTAAGCCCATGGGCTCTGGCACCAGACCAGCTTTATTTATTTCCACTATCTCACTGAAACTATTCTTTTGAAGGTCACTGACTATGTCCTTATTGAAACACTCTAGTAAATTCATTGTGAAACTTGCTTCTTAACTCACTGTAGCATTTGTCACTGACGATCATCTCTTCCTGCTTGATATTCTAGTCTCACTTGGCTTTTGGCTACCACGCACCTCATATTCTCCTCCTTCCCTGACCGAATCCTTCTGGTTCCTCTAATAGCTATTTCCACTCATTCTTCTATTAAATTTAGGGGTCTTTTCTTTTTAAATACTCTCCTCTGGAGAGCTGCTGCAGTTTTACAGCATTTCCTATGACCTCTGTGCTCATGTCTCCAAGGTTTATTATCTTCCCTTGGGCTCTAGTCTTCATAGATCTGTCAAAAGGATATTTCCATCACATTTAATTCAGCATCATTTGATTAAGTCTGCCATACTGCCCCTCTTGAAATCAGCTTTAGCTCACTCCTCTCTTTTTCTCACCATTTTCACAGGCTTCAAACTTTTGAGTCATCTTTTGATGTGTGCAATGAAGAAGTTAACAACTGAGTTTTACCAGTTCTTTCTTTGAAATGTCCTGTAATATCTGCTTCATCACTCTCATGTTAGCTGTAGCCCAGACTCTTGTTATCATGCACCATCATTATCACAATGCCTTTGTCTTTCTCTTACTTGAGTCTATTTTCCCTTTTTTTTTTTTCTTGGAAGAATAATCTCAGCTCAGAACTCACCATGGTTCATTTTCCCCACAAGTCTAAACTCCTTTGCCTTGCTTTGCATGTGTGCTAAGTCGCATCTGACTCTGTGTGACCCTATGGACTGTAGCCCACCAGGCTTTCTGTCCATGGGATTTTCCAGATACGAGTACTAGAGTGGGTTGCCATGCCACGGGATCTTCCAGGGGATCTTCTGGTGTCTCTTATGTCCCCTACATTGGCAGGTGGGTTCTTTACCACTAGAGCCACCCAGGAAGCCCCTTGCCTCACTTTAGCACTTGCTGTAATTAACCCAACTTTACTAACAAACAAATGTCCCACAGCTTTAGATATGAGCTCCCTCCTTAATTGGCAACCTCTGTGCTTATCCCAGGCTCACATGTTCATGCTCTTCCCCTAATTTAGGAAGTTTTTTCCCTTACCCTCCTAAATCCTAGCCTTTCTTTGAGGCCAGGGCCCATCTTTTCTACAAAACCCTCTCTAACTCTGGCATTTAACATTGTCTCTCAATACTCAATATCTATAGTATTTTTAGACCGTTCCTCAGTGAAGCTTTAAATTATGTTCAGTATGTATTAGTTTTAAGCTATTTATTTTCCCATGATCAGGTTGTAACCTCCTCCAGGGCAGTATCTTAAGGCAGTGTCCTACCATTACTATGGACTCATTTTGTTAAGCTAAATGAGAAAGACTTCTCAGTCTGACTGAAGTCTGGTAATAAACCTGAGATATGGTTAACACATATGATTATGTGGTTAACTCATAAAAGTAAAAATGACTTACATTTCAGTAAATGTTTACAATGTCCCAAACATTACCATGCACATTTATGAGCTTTTTATATAGTAAAAAGTCTTCATTTTTCAGATGAGGAAACTGAAACTCAGGGACATGAAATGACTTACTTAGAAGCTCACAGGGCTGAAAAGTGGAAGCCCTTCACTAAACCACAATGCTTTTCAGTCTTTTTTTCTTTTTCTTCTTTTCATGAAGATCTAACTTTATCAGTGTATATGGGGAGGATTAGAGACTATGCTCTATCAACCCCAATTCATTTAGGTTTTAATAGAGTAATGTTTGGAGTGCAGTGTGATGTGATCTTGTATTTAGTCTTACTGTTCCCTTTCTGATGAAAAGCACCAGCATCAGTTCACTTTTCCAACTCAGAGACCAGGAAATCATCTTCAGCATTGCTCTTTCCCTCACAGTCCTATGTCCTTTCATCATTAAGCTCAGTCAATTTTACTGCCACTATTTCTCTTGAATTTATTCCCTTCTTTTCATGTCTGCCACATCTTAGTCCAAGCTACCAGCAGTTACTATCTCTTTAAGAGAATCCTTACATCTACTTCTACTCTTATTTTCCCCAACTTGTTCTTCAGTTAGAATAAGCTTTTCTAAATGCAAATCTGATTATGTTTCCAAATCCCAAAGCACTTTATCAGGCTTCCAGCATTCATATAACAAACCCCTAAAACTTTAGTACAACCAACAATGCTCTTTGTGATCTGACATCATCTAATACCTCACCCCACTTTCTCTCTTGGTGTCTGATTCATTCTTCCAGCATCTCAAATATGCCTGCTTCTTCCCACTACTGGCTGTTTTCCTTACCTGGAACACTTCTCTTTCAGTTCAGTTCAGTTCAGTTGCTCAGTCGTGTCCGACTCTTTGTGACCCCATGAACTGTAGCAGGCCAGGCCACACTTCTCTTTACTCTTCTTCTATTTTACACTGATCCTTCCTTCACTCTTACTGCAATTATAATTTTCTCAAGAAAGTGTTCCTTGACCTTCTTGATCAAGACAAACCTCTCTATAATGTATAATCTCTTAGCACCATGCAAGGCTCCTCCATCACTTATGAGTTGAACTTTGTATTTACTTCTCTGATTCCCATTGGTTTCTTTTCCCCACTGGACTAAAAGTTCCTTGGGGCAGGGCTAAGTTCAGCCCCTCACATAGATCTAGCTCACGATTAAATACTTTAAAAATACATGCTTAATGATTGACTTAATGAATGAATAATCACTACTGATGACTACCAGTCATTTCAGTTTGGCTAATGGTTTGATGTCAATTTGTGGACACCCAACCTCAATTGACTCTTTCTACTACTGTGCCAACAATAATGGTATCCTAGGTTTGTGGTCACATGATAAGTGAGTGAGCAAACCTACAGCTGGCACATTGTCACAGTCACTCTTAATCCCCACTTAAGCACGTGACTTTAAGTCATCAGCATCATGTCTGTTTATAGTGAAGAACTACAAACTAAAATCCTCAATTCTGTCCTGAGGGGCAACATAAACATTGAATTCCCAGTACTGGGCAGATGTTGAGGCAGTTCAACTCAAAATAAGAAAGCACCATATTTAAAAAGCAACTCTATGTAAGAGCTGATAAAGTACACTGACAAGCTTGAGACAAAGTGTTCTGAGTCTGGCTCTTGTTCTAATTTATCTTTGGCATAGTGCAGAGCATGACCAGAAGGGGGTCTGGCTTGGGTTCCATCCATGAACATTTCTTTCTGAATTACCCAGAGGGCCTTATTATAAACCAGTGTTGTCTTTAAGACCATTGTACAACATGAGCTTGGAGGGTAATATAATAAACAAACTGCAAATTTTCAATATGATAACAAGATGAAACAGCTGCTCATCAGATTTTTCAAATGTCATTTGAAAGGGTCAAAAATGTACAAGAGACAAAAGATAGATTAAAAGATGAGGATTAATCACATTTATGTAAAAGACTCAAGGGTATAATGATGAGCTGCAGTTTATCTTAGAATGTCATTTATTTGCAAAATGCTACCAAGTAGCTGGGTAATAATTCAGAGAATTCATAATGACTTAAAAGACTACGGCCTTAATGGAGTTTTTTTTCTATTTTACTTATTAAGATTGCCTTAATAATTCATGCATGGCAATACCTTTAATGAGCAACTAAATCTCACGTATCTCATTTAAACTTGGCAACTCTGCTGACAGTTAATATAGTCTTGTACCCCTGAGCCAGCAATTGTAGAGGAGCCCTGGGCTGTTAGTAACTGAAACCACCCTATTTATGAAAATCCCAGGAAAACTTATGCCCTAGAAGAATGGCTGAATTTTATGATCATTTGCTAGGAAGATTTATTCTTTCTTCATTTGTGGAAGGGAGAGAATGATAATGAGCCCAAACTATAACTCCTATTCCATGGACTGCATTGGTTGCTTTGCTTCTTTCTTAAAGGCAGCAACTGATTATCTTTCTACTTAGATGGTGAAAACAGAGACAGGCATGTAACACTATCCCACCAGGCAAGGTGAATTCTCTGCTTTTCTCCAACACAAAAGTGAATATACAGATAGTTTAGACAACTTTTCTACCAGCATCTACCACTCAGTTTTATGATACTGTCATTTCTTAAAGACACAAGGAAGAAGCATTCACAATTGTTTTTCTCATAAAAGAATGTTCCAGGTGATAATTCTCAACATACTGCTCACAACAAAATTTCAAAAGTAAACAGTAATTTTAGTACACATTTATGTGCTACATCCATTTAATATGATACCACTCACTGCTATATTTACAGTAGTCTAAGTGACAGAAAATAGACTCCATTTAAATCCAGTAAGACTTGTTCTTGGCGTAATGAACTTGTTTTTGGCATAATAAATTAGAGAAGCTTACTAATCTGGCCACTGTTTTCTTTCATATACCATTTGAAAAATATACTAGAGATAAAAGTCAGTAAAGACCTGGATTTGGGGAAAACACAGAACAATGTCACCATAAAAACTGATTTCTTTTTTACTTATTTACAGCACTTTAATAAATTCATGCATGACAATATCATCAACATGTAACAAAATCTCATATAACATTTAATCTTGCTGTGCTGAAATTGGACATGAAAATTATATCGCATTTGGGTTCACTACACGCAGAAACATTCATACCTGGTGTAAGGCGGGAGAGGCACAGTGATTCTGGTCCACTTGTTGAAAGTATCTGACACCAGGATGCGCTGCAGGTGATAGCGACTGCATTCAACATTGGTAGGCAAACAGTCCCTTATCAATGGATGCCAGGACAATCCAAGATCTATCGAGTATTCCAATTCAATAGCTGAAACAGAAGGCATTATTCTGGTTAGAAATACATATCTGATGATCCAGGAACCATGATTACTTATGTTTTCATATGTTTTAATTTATTGTTTTATATACAGTTAAAAGCAAGCATAGTAACAGTTAAAATTGATATGTTTGTTATTTAATCTAATAGTTATGGGACATATGTTATACAAATATATAAATTAGATATCAATTACATATTACAATAGCTATAGTATATTTTGGCTGTTTATTTAAAGGTCAACATACAAATACAGAACATAGCAACTGTATATTACAATGGTTCCTTTTAAAATAGTTTAAAAAAATTGAGCAGACTTTTCAAAATTTAACCATTCTATAGGGATCCTGACCAACTTATGCCGAATTTTCTCTTGATTAGGAGAAACTCCTAAGAAATTGAAAAATCTCTTTTATACTCTTATATAGCCTTGCTTTGTTGTGTTATGGAATATACTGGGAAATCAGAGAAATAAAAGAAGTAGCTGAAAGTCATGAAATTCATGCCCAAATGGGCAATCAGGCTGTGGGTCTACAGAAAGAGATTTTTTTCCTTTCTCTTCCTCCAAAACATTCAACCTATACCCTATGTTTTATATTTCTCTCTCTAGTCCCTTCTTGACATTATAAACTACTTCAGACCACACCTCCCTATTGAAATTGCCTTCTCTAAGACCATGATTCTCAGTCTTGGTTGCACAATGAAATCACCTGGGTACATTTAGAAAGTACCAATGTCAGAGTCCCATTTGCAGAGATTGGGATTTCACTCTTATGGGGCAGGCCAAGATGCTGGGAGCTTTAAAGTTCCCTGGGGGCACTTTCCTGTGCAGCCAGCGTGGTACCACTCACTGCTCTAAGGCTCCTGGTGGCCTTTTTAGTTAATTACAATGGCTTGTCTCACTATTCATTGTTCCTGTCCTCCCTTCAGCACTGGACATTATTGATGGCTCCCTGATTCTTGAAATGTCCCTTTCTTTTGCAAGACATTATTCTGAATCTCCTGTCTTATTTCCTTCTGACTTCTCTGCTAACTAGCCCAGCCATGGGCATCTTTCCAGACTCCATCTCTGGCCTTCTATTCTACACATACACTCCTTGGGCTTCAACTATTATTTCTGTGCCCAAATATCCCAATTTTGCATCTCAAAGTTGGTGTTATTCATTCAGCAAATTTGTTCAGCCTGGCATTGTGCTGGATGCTGGCATAGTGTGATGGACAGTACAAAATTCCTGTTTTCTACATTGTAAGCCCTCCACATTAAAGGATATCTGTACCTCAAACTATTTGCACCAAACTAAATAAAAACTCATTTTCTCTCATAAATAACATCTCTTCTTTATTTATTTGAAATTGGAGGATAATTGCTTTACACTATTGTGTTAGTTTTTGCCATACATCAACATGAATCAGCAATAGGTATACATGTAAACATCTCTTCTTAACTACCAAATTCTCTCAGTGATAATGCTCATGCATTAGTATTCTGGGTTTAAAATTTAGAAATTATTTTAGAAAATTTACCTCTTTCTTCTTTACCCTTTATGTTCAACATGTCACCTGGTTTTGAGGTCTGCTGCTGCTTTCCTTTTGGTCTTCAGTGTCTCATACTAGTTTTATCTCTTCTATTTGTGTTCATGGCAAGTAGTGCATGTTTTCATCACCTCCTGCAGAGACGTCCACCAACACTTCTTTGCCAGGATTCTTCTTTACCCACCTTCATTGGTTCCCGGGCTAATCTCCTTGAAATCACCATACTACTCCCCTGCACTCAAGCTCTCTTATTCATGACTTTGTCAAGCACAAATTCCTATGCTTGCCTTTTAATGCCCTTCTTAATTTGCTGCCAACAAAGATTCACCACTTTCCTCTTTTATTTTTTTATTCAGTTCAATCTTTCTCAAGAAGTTTCCCTACTCTACAGTAGAAAATACACACATCTGGGCTTACATGGGCAGAGTCTCAGTCCTGGTTCCGCTGCAGTCTGGCTGGCCATGTAATAACTTACCTCTTTGGTTTCTCACTGACTGTGTCTATGGACAGTGGGTGGGTGTCTAGGACCCAAAGTCCCTTTGTGTTTTCAAAATTAGCACTCTGCCCTCCTCCATTAGATGCAAATATTGTCTATTCAGGCGGGTCTGCTCATAGTATTCCCATGGACCAGGAGAACTCCCACATTATGCTATCAGACAGCTTGGGGTATCTTCTTCCTCACTCACCCTTCAAATTCACTCCAACTGTCAATGCTTACTTGAGACTTAGCTTCTTTGTGCAATTTCCCAAACTTCTAGGATTGGCCATCCATTGGTTCTCTCTCCCTTGGCTGAACTCTCATTACAGTTTTGCATGAGTACCACTCCATCAAGCATTTGATTTAGTCATTTATTGGACTTTAACTTTCTGAAGCATCCCCTCAACTAGACTGTGTACCTTGTAAAGACAGGCTATATACCTTATACTTTCTCAAGTTCCACCTCTACTGACTGGTTTATGCTGATTGATTGAGTCCAAGGTAGAAAGAGCACTTCTGAGTTTTTCCCTAAGATCTGTCCATTAAGTTCAGCCTAATGGAAATATGAAAAATCTGGATTTTGCAGGACCTTGGAAGTAACAAATTTCTCTAGATTTTAGGCCCCAAGAATCTAAAATAGTACAGGTCCTTGTGAACATTCTAGTTTAGATCTCTTGGAAGAACAGTGATACAGGGTGGTGAAAGACTAGGAAGTCCCCAGAATCTTGATGGATCTGCAAATTCCAGTGAAGTGTCCAATTATGCAATGATGGCAGCGTTTATTGCTCCTAAGATAGGTCCCTGTATGTGTATGTATGTGTATGTGTGTGTAAGGTATGTGTGTAGGTACACAACCTAGAAGATGAAAACTAGTCAGAGTCAGGGTGGTTTAGACTATACTATGATCCACAGTGGCAGAAAGTATTAGGCAAAATGGTAACAACAAAATTTCATGAATCCTGGGAGAATGGAAAGGAGACAATAACGTGACTAATCTAAAGCCCTATCAATTAAAACACATGTAAAACCCTGTGTGTGTAAATCCTACTGCTGACTCTGACATTCCTTATGTGATAAGACTCTTTTATTCTGTAAATATGATACCTAAAAATTCTGGATTTAGGAAGGAGAGGTTGGGATGTATGGAGAGAAAATGTAGAAAGAGTTAGTTGCTCAATCGTGTACAACTCCTCACACCTCCAAGGACTATGGTAGCCCTCCAGGCTCCTCTGTCCATGGAATTCTCCAGGCAAGAATACTGGAGTGTGTTGCCATTCCCTTCTCCAGGAGATCTTCCTGACCCAGGGATCAAATCCAGGTCTCCTGCACTGCAGATAGATTGTTTACTGTCTGAGCCACCAGGAGGAGACAGTAACAAGGAAACTTACATTACCATATGTAAAATAGATAGCCAATGGGAATTTGCTATATGACTCAGGGAACTCAAACTGGTACTCTGTAACAACCTAGACAGGTGGGATGTGGAGGGAGGTGGCAGAGAGGTTCAAGAGGGAGGGATATATGTATACTGATTCATGTTGGTGACTGATTCATGCTGATGTTTGACAGAAACCAACACAATTCTGTAAAACATTTATCCTTCAATTAAAAAATAAATTAAAAAATCTGGAGTTACAAAATGATACAAATCTTTGGATATCACATATATAAAAAAAGTCTTCATGAACATATACTTAAAATAAGTTTACATTCTGAGGCTTTCTCAAACTCAAATTACCCACAACATTATTAAGAATGCAGTTGTGGTTTGACTGAAAGTGCACTCGTGTTTTACTTAGAGACTTCTTGGAGGTATAGTTCAGTCCTTTGACTGTGGCAGTCACAGATGCCCATTTATACATGCTTGCTGCTCCAGCTAGAAAGGTAACACTCACCATAACAAGAATCTGTGACCGAGCAGGAGGCAGCAAAGTCTATCTGTAGGAAGGAATCCTCATTCACAGCAATGTCCGTGGTGACCACATAACGGGTACTGGCCTTTTCAATGAAGACAAGGGCATCACCTGTAGAGCCACACACAGGCATCTTGGTGCCTCCGGGGTGAAGAAGCCACTTCCTACTATCCAGAGTTGTGAAATCATCCTCCAAGACTGTATTGCCAGAAATATTTCCACCAATGAGGATCTGAAATATATTTTTTAAATAAAAACTTTTCAGTTTGGTTTTGAGACATGAGAAAGGTCAGTCCTTTTTTTTTTTGGTTTTTATCTGTCAGATTGCTCACAACTGGCATTATTCAGCAAGCATAATGTTAGGGGGCCTTCAGAATGCTCCTGTTTATGTGGTCTGCTTGCCCATCTGGCAAGGAGCTACAGAAACAAATTGAAAGTCTGACAAAACCATTCACAGCCTTCATGGGCCAAATTGTGCCTTTGGAAACTACATGCACCCAAGCTGGGAATGCAAAATTTGGTTATATGTGATTTTTCCAAGTAAAATTTCTATTTAGGAACAGTTGTACCCTAAGGCATTTCAGTTCCAATTCTTTGCAGGGATTCTACTATTTGTTAACAGATTCTTTGAGTTCTATTGGATATGCATTTTATTATGTATGAAGATCCTTTAGAACTGTTTATAAGGATGTTAGGGAGATTTACTTATTTTTTTTCCTTCAAAGGTTAGGAAAGAGGATATGGGAACTACTGTATGTGGCACAAATGCTAATTTGCACATTTTCCTTTTCAGAGAATTATAGCCTTGAATCATGCTTAATAAAGTCCCTCTAACCATATGGCAGAACCCTCTATGAGCAGGACCTGGGCCTTCTGTTGTGTCATTCATTTTTATAGGCTCAGGCATTTGACAAACTAGAGAATGAAAGGAAGCTAAATGCCATGTCTAATCTAGCAACATGCCCTTGAGTAAGACCCAACTTGTGGGTCCTGGACCTCCTATACTGAGCGAGGGGTTGGTCTAACTGCTTTCTAAAGCCATACTCAGCGCAAATGACAAAATTATAATAGTTAGTCTTGAAGGGACTGACCTGGTCGATAACCCAGGGACTGTAGAAGTGCCCATTTTCAGATGGTTGCCACCAGCGGAGGCGAGTAGAAGCAGAACGGGCTTTCAGAGGTATCTCCAGGGCGATGTATCTGCCCACATTGCTGGAGTTGCTGAAAAGGAACTCTTGAAGGAGACTCCACGAGAGGCCACCATTGAGAGAATACTGTAGAAGCACAGGTTGGCTCCTGGGATCTGGAACACCTTTACCACATCCCAGTCTCATGAAGAACTGCACAAATCTGATACAAGCAAAATTTACTGTAGACAAGTGCACAGGGTAATAGGGGGAACTCACAGATTTAATGAATAGGATGATTTAATGAACATTCAAAGTAATTGTTCCAAAGTTTGACTTCCCTTTTAAATGTGAAAGGGAGTTAGTAAAATGTGAAGTCTGAAAAAAGGCTACTCATATTGATATTTGGTATCCCTCCACCCGGTCACCCACCAACAAGGGAGTGTCTGAGGGATTTGAACATTTATCCTACCCTCTGGCTATTCTTACTCTTGCCTGGAAAATCCCATGGGCGGAAGAGCCTGGTGGGCTGCAGTCCACGGGGTCGTGAAGAGTCAGATACGACTGAGTGACTTCCCTTTCACTTTTCACTTTCATGCATTGGAGAAGGAAATGGCAACCCACTCCAGTATTCTTGCCTGGAGAATCCCAGGGACGGAGGAGCCTGGTGGGCTGCCATCTATGGGGTCACACAGAGTCGGAAACGACTGAAGTGACTTAGCAGTAGCAGCTGGCTATTTTTAAGAAGATGGGAGCAGTCCAAAGGCTGTCCAAATTTGGGAGTGTGTATTGCTACCTATCTAAGATAAATCTGTATCCTTGTCTTTAGTATCTGAAACTGAAAGAATGCAATTAATGTAGTTTATGTCATTTATCCACAAAATCATCCAATCCCATCTTTTACCAGTAGTTTTTCAGATCTCATATTATTGGTTTTGTGAGACACTTTTAAATTCACCAGTTGTAGCACCTCTTTGTGAAAGGCCAGACATTTTTTGGAAGAGGTGTGTTAAGCTTGAGCCTCTTTTCTGCGTTTTGTGCCAGGAGCAGGGGAGCATGAGTGTGGGGTGGTGTGGATGGTGGGCAGTGCCAGCCTCTGACTCTTGCTGCATCTGGGATGGATGATACTGGCCATCGAAAGACGTGGCAGTCAGCCAGTGGCAGCCTTCCCAGCTGGCAGGGAGGTGGACAGAGTGGCAGCTAGGCTGCCAATGAAAACCAGCTCACATGTTATCTTTGGCAGGAGAGCTGTTGGTTCCTGGTCTGGCTGCTGTGTTAGCTGGTAATGCAAAATACATTTCCTATGTATACCCAATTATGAATGCATCTCAAACATATGAAATATATTGGGGCATATAATAAAAGTTATCAGTTACATATATAAAATCATTCATTCTTCATGGGTTCCTCCCCTCCCCCATATCCACTATCAGAATATTCATTTACCTTATAACCCTGAGAAAACTGGGATTTTACATGGAGCATTTTGAGGTCAATATATGCAAATCCTACACAGCATGCTACTGAGATGAGATAAATAATGGAGTTTTTAACATTGGATTAATGAAAAAAATACATGGTTACTGCCTTGTAAAGATTTTACCTATAAAAACAATAATTGTTTTCAGAGAAACACTTTTAGTATATTGTTTACTTGTATTGGGAAAATGTTTACATTAATTTAGTTATAGATAAACCACATAAGAATTATTTAGAAAAGCCTAATAATTTCTAAATTAGAGAATTCAGTTGCCAGTGATAATTCTTAGATAAAGAGCAGCAAATTAAACCATATGGATTAAAATAGGATGGAGATAAATAAAATCTTGCTTTCTGTAACTGCAAAATTATTCTTATAGATAGAATTATATTTTATATGAAGCATGCTCAAACTTATAATGCAATAAATGAAACAACTTAAGAGAAAGAGGAGGATATGTTAAATTATATTTTAAGATACTCTGAAATATTTCAAAAGATAGAACATGATTTCTTTATTCACTTGCAAAAATAGGTCAGGGTTCCATTTTATACATTTTAAACTGTATTTCTTATTTTCCTGGCTAAGTTTTTGGCTCATCATATGATCAAGGGATACACATCTTGACAGGACATAATCCTCGGAGCCAGTTTAAAATGTTTGCTTCTGAGTGACTGTGCTTAATTTAGAAAATGAGTGACTCGAATGTATAAGCAAATCATTGGAAAGAAATGCTTATAAACAACAAGCCTACACTTTAGATGTTCTTAAATTGTTAATGGATATAAAATTAATGGCGAATAATCTGTGAGCACATTGAATTTCAATTAAGCTTTCTCCTGAGCATGGTAAATAATTTCTACATAGACCAGGTGTAATGAAAAGTATTCTGTAGAAGGTAGATAAAGAAGATTATGTTCTTAAAGATAAAGCAAGGTAAACATTGTCATTTCCTGGTCACCACCTAGTAGAAGACCACGTATTAGCCTCTTTCTGTTTAGCTCCGTTTCATTTCTGATCCAGTTATTGCATGATCTCTCTCAGTTTTAGAATGAAAATTGTGTAAACTGTGTCTTAATGGAGGCTTTGACAAGCCAGAAGCATAGCATTTCCAATGGGAGGCCTTGTCCTTGAGATCTCTGCTTCTTTTTGACTTGATTATGTTCTGCTACTTTACATTACAAGGTAGTTCTTCAACAGCATTTAAAAATGATTACCTAGCATGTGATAAATCCAGATCTCGTGTCATCAACATGCGCAAGCCATCTTCATTGAAAAAGAGGTTGTTTCCACTGGAAAGGATTCCACACTTCCGAGATGGCTTTCCACCACTCATTAATAAGAATCTATCAGATTCTAGCTGGCCTGAAACAAATGGAAAATGTGGTTTACCTGTGATCCTAAATATAGCCATATATTTTTAAAAAGAATATGCCAAATGTTTTGTGTAGTTTTAAAATATGAAGTCACAAATACTGAAGTCATAGATTTGGGGGATAAGAGGTCTTTTCAACATTTTAGCTTGTTTGAATTGTTTAACGTTGGCTGTATAATTTAAGAGTCCACGTGACAAAGGAAGGGGGCCTTTCCCTAGTATCTATGGTCCAGCCAAACTGTTCCCTCCATTCTGCTCCTTTGCAAAAACAGACACTGGCTGGTCAGAGTGGGTCAGTTCAGAATTAAAGAAGGGTAATGAGACCTTTCCACTGACTTCTTTACTGTGTCCTTGCTACTGAGAGGACAGTATCAGGCCACTGTTATATAGTATTTTAAAAGCTACAGTTTTAATGTGAGAAATTTCAGTGTAATTTAATATTTCCTATTAAATAATGTCTTTCGAAACCAACTCACCAATCTCTTCAGTTATTCACCTTTTTTGATTGTGGTAAAGGCATAATACATTAATTTTGCCATTTAACCATTTAAAAATGAATGATTTAATGGCATTTAGTCCATTCATAATGTTGTGCAACCATCACTGCTAGCTAGCTCCAGAATTTTCAATACCCATAAAGGAAATCTTGTACCCAGTAAGCAATTGATCTCCCTTTTCCCCTCACCCACCCCGCTGGCAACCATTAATCTTCTTTCTGTTTCTATGGATTTGGCTGTTTTGAGTGCTTCGTAAAAATATGACATGTGTTTGATTTCTTTGACTTAGTATAATGTTTTCAAGATTCATCTATACTGCAGCATGTACAGTATTTCATTCCTTTTTATAACTAAATATTATTCCATTGTAATGATATACCTAAACCTAACTTTAAAGTATACCTTGAAGCCATAGATACATTGCAAAACATTCGCAGGCAACTTGGGAAAAAAAAAATCAGTCCCATTTTTCTAACCTAGATATGGACTTCCCTGATGGTTCAGTGGTAAAGAATCCATCTGCAACGTAGAAGATGTGGGTTTGATCCCTGGGGTGGGCAGAACCCCTGGGGAAGGAAATGGCAACCCACTCCAGTATTCTTGCTTGGGAAATCCCATGGACAGAGGAGCCTGGCAGGCTCCAGTCTATAGAGTTGCAAAGAGTTGGACATGACTTAGTGACTATTCCACCACCACCACCATTCTAACACACATAGCTATCACATTTAAGACTTTCTCTTATGAGAATGTTTTCCCAATTTTATCAGAGTGCATGTCCGACGCATATACAATTGTGAATAATTTCAATCATTATAGTACACGTTTTTCTACATTGTCATCCAAGATTAACTCTATATAGACATTTTCCAAAATTATCATTGATTAGAAATTACATATGATAGAAAATGGGGTGAAAAAACCTTACTTTTTCTTAATTATCGTCTTGTTCACTCTTACTGATTTTGTTTCAAAAACAGAATCCTATGAAGTTCAGAACTAAACAAAGGCACAGGTGGTTCCAAATGTAATGCAAAATAATGAAATATTAGGGTGAAATTTAGTAGCTCAGCTGGTAAAGAATCTGCCTGCAAGGCAGGAGACCTTGGTTTGATTCCCAGGTTGGGAAGATCTACTGGAGAAGAGATAGGATACCCACTTCAGTATTCTGGCCTGGAGAATTCCATGGACTATATAGTCCATGGGGTTGCAAGGAGTTGGACATGACTGAGTGACTTTCACTAATGATTACTTTTATATTACAAATTGTGTGTGTGTGTGTGTGTGTGTGTGTGTGTGAATTGCTCAGTCATGTCCAACTCTTTGTGACCCCATGGACTGTAGCCCTCCAGGCTCCTCTGCCTATGGGATTCTCCAGGCAAGAATACTGAAGTGGGTTGCCATTTCCTTCTCCAGGGGATCTTCTGGACCCAGGGATCAAACCCAGGGATCCTCCCTTTAATGCAGGAGACCTGGGTTCAATCCCTGAGCTGGAAGATCCCCTGGAGAAGGGAATGGCTACCCACTCCAGTATTCTTGCCTGGAGAATCCCATGGACAGAGAAGCCTGGTGGGATACAGGCCATAAGGTCATAAAGAATCAGACATGACTGAAGTGACAGCACACACAAACTGTGCTTAATGTGTAAACTCTTTCACAAAGTTATATAGGTTTCATAAGAAAAGATTACCTTCAAAATCATCCTTGAGAAAATCAGGATTTTTGGTGCTTATTTTACAGGTTGGACCTGAATAACCAGGATCACATATACACTTGGTTCCATTGATACAACTCCCGTGTCCATTACACATCTCTTCACATTGTGGACCAATATAGACATTATCAATAGCCCATGTCACTGGCTGTGAGCCAGCAGAATAAAACCCTTGGTACCATCTGAAACGCACAGATCTGGAAAAGAGATACAAGTCTTTCAAAAGCTAACCAACAGAACAATATCTTCAAAGTAAGCACATCTGATCAGTGAGCAGGGGGCAGTTACCACTTCTGCACCACACTCAAGTAGAAAACAAGGTTCAAATATTCAAGGCCACAAATGACATTCCTCAATCTCTAGGATGTTGCCAATAAAGTTCCTGCTTTCTACAAGCCTTTCCCAATAGTGTCACTGTCAAAACTCCACCTGAGTTTCTATCTTTTTCAACACTGACTTTCTTGGTGAGGCATTTTCCATTAATTAATTAATTATCTATGAGGCTTCCCAGCTCAAATGGTAAAGAATCTTCCTGGAATGCCAGAGACCTGGGTTTGATCCCTGGGTCAGGATGATTCCCTGGAGAAGGGCACGGCAACCCACTCCAGTATTCTTGCCTGGAAGATCCTGTAGACAGAGGAGCCTGGTGAGCTACAGTCCATGGGGTCACAAAGAGTCAGACACGTCTGAGTGATTAACACACACACACAAGCTCTGTATAGGCTTCCCTGGTGGCTCAGATGGTAAAGAATCAGCCTGCAATGCAGGAGACCTGGGCTTGATCCCGGGTCAGGAAGATCCCCTGGAGAAGGGAGTGGCAACCCACTCCAGAATTCTTGTCTGGAGAATTCCATGGACAGAGGACCCTGGCAGGCTACTGTCCATGGGCTGGCAAAGAGTTGGACACAACTGAAGCGACTTAGCATGCGTGCTTTGTTAACTAGTCTTTTTAAAATGAACTTAAAATTCTCATAATATAAAAGTAATAATTAACTACTTAAAGTGTACAGTTTGGTGGTGTTTAGTACATCCACCTTGTTAGCTTGCTATCACCTCCATCAAGTTCCAAGACATTTTCTTCACGCTAAGGAAATCCTGCACTTATTAGCAGTCACTTTTGATTCTCCCCTACACCTAGCTCCTGAAAACCACTAAGCTATTTCCTGTCTCAGTGGATTTACCTATTCTAGATATTACATATAAATGGAATCATACACCATGTGACCTTTACTGTCTGGCTTTAATCCTCTATCATAGGTTTTCAGGGTTCATCCATGCTATAGCAAGTATCAGAATTATATTCTTTTTATGACTGAATAATATTACATTGTATGGCTAAACCACCTTATTTATTCATTGATCAACTGATGGACATTTTTTTGTTTCCACTTTTTGGCTACTGTGAATAGTGCTTTTATGAATATTTCTGTACAAATATTTGCTTGAATACTTGTTTTCAATTTTTTGGATAGGATGGTAGTAAATTTGCTGGGTAATATGGTAAATAACTAGCTCTTTAATTTCTCTCTCTTCCATAGTTTTGATGGAAGTTCCATTATTATAGCTATCACAGCTGTGAGTATTTAAAAGCACACCTATTTCCCTTTTTGGCTATGAGCTCCTAGAGACCAATACCCATATTTGTTTCTTTTTTGCAATCTCTTTTGTGCCTAGTGCGGTGTTTCACACATAGCAGATGCTCAGTTAGTGTTTCCTGAATGTTACTTTTTGTGGAAAGCCTTAACAGCCACTCTAGGGTGTTTTGGATTTTGTCCTATTGGCAACAGAGAGCCTCAAAAGATTATTTTAAAGAGATGAATGACAAAGTCAAGTTTATTTTTAGTTAAATGTTTCTCATTTCTTAATTTCTCTTTAAATGAAAGGTAATTTTGATTTTTGCTTGTAAGATGATTGTCCTATCATATTGCTGAAGACAATTTAACTCTTTAGAAATAATCTACATATTTAGGTTGCAGGCCAGAAATATTAATAATTGAGTATATTTTATTATTTATAAAACTCAGTTCAAAGAAGATAGTCTTTTTTTCAGAGGAGCTAGATATAGAGATGGTCACACAAGTCACTCCCATCTCTTTCAGAATTTCCCACAGTTTATTGTGATCCACACAGTCAAAGGCTTTGGCATAGTCAATAAAGCAGAAATAGATGTTTTCCTGGAACTCTCTTGCTTTTTTGATGATCCAGCAGATGTTGGCAATTTGATCTCCCGTTCCTCTGCCTTTTCTAAAACCAGCTTGAACATCTGGAAGTTCACGGTTCACGTATTGCTGAAGCCTGGCTTGGAGAATTTTGAGCATTACTTTACTAGCGTGTGAGATGAATGCAATTGTGTGGTAGTTTGAGCATTCTTTGGCATTGCCTTTCTTAGAGATCGGAAAGAAAACTGACCTTTCCCAGTACTGTGGCCACTGCTGAGTCTTCCAAATTTGCTGGCATATTGAGTGCAGCACAGTCACAGCATCATCTTTTAGGATTTGAAATAACTCAACTGGAATTCCATCACTTCCACTAGCTTTGTTCGTAGTGATGCTTCCTAAGGCCGATTTGACTTCACAGTCCAGGATATCTGGCTCTTGATGAGTGATCACACCATCGTGATTATCTGGGTCATGAAGATCTTTTTTGTACAGTTCTTCTGTATATTCTTGCCACCTCTTCTTAATATCTTCTGCTTCTGTTTGGTCCATACCATTTCTGTCCTTTATCGAGCCCATCTTTGCATGAAATGTTCCCTTGGTATCTCTAATTTTCTTGATGAGATCTCTAGTCTTTCCCATTCTACTGTTTTCCCTATTTCTTTGCATTGATCACTGAGGAAGGCTTTTTTATCTTTCCTTACTATTCTTTGGAACTCTGCATTCAAATGGGTATATCTTTCCTTTTCTCCTTTGCTTTTCACTTCTCTTCTTTTCACAGCTATTTGTAAGGCCTCCCCAGACAGCCATTTTGCTTTTTTGCATTTCTTTTTCTTGAATACCAGACCACCTGACCTGCCTCTTAAGAAACCTGTATGCAGGTGAGGAAGCAAAAGTTAGAACTGGACATGGAACAATGGACTGGTTCCAAATAGGAAAAGGCGTACGTCCAGGCTGTATATTGTCACCCTGCTTATTTAACTTTTATGCAGAGTACATCATAAGAAATGCTGGGCTGGATGAAGCACAAACTGGAATCAAGATTGCCAGGAGAAATACCAATAACTTCAGATATGCAGATGACACCACCCTTATGGCAGAAAGTGAAGAACTAAAGAGCCTCTTGATGAAAGTGAAAGAGGAGAGTGAAAAAGGTGGCTTAAAGCTCAACATTCAGAAAACTAAGATCATGGCATCTGGTCCCATTACTTCATGACAAGTAGATGGGGAAATAGTGGAAACAGTGGCTGACTTTATTTTTCTGGGCTCCAAAATCACTGGAGATGGTGATTGAAGACATGAAATTAAAAGATGCTTATTCCTTGCAAGAAAAGTTATGACCAACCTAGGCAGCATATTAAAAAGCAGAGACATTACTTTGCCAACAAAGGTACATCTAATCAAGGCTATGGTTTTTCCAGTAGTCATATATGGATGTGAGAGTTGGACTATAAAGAAAGCTGAGCACAGAAGAATTGATGCTTTTGAACTGTGGTGTTGGAGAAGACTCTTGAGAGTCCCTTGGACTGCAAGGAGATCCGACCAGTTCATCCTAAAGGATATCAGTCCTGGGTGTTCATTGGAAGACTGATGTTGAAGCTGAAACTCCAGTACTTTGGGCACCTGATATGAAGAACTGACTTATTTGAAAAGACCCTGATGCTGGGAAAGATTGAGGGCAGGAGGAAAAGGGGATGATAGAGGATGAGTTGGCTGGATGGTATTACCGACTCAATGGACATGAGTTTGGGTAAACTCCGGGAGTTGGTGATGGACAGGGAGGCCTGGCGTGCTGCAATTCATGGAGTTGCACAGAGTCGGACATGACTGAGCAACTGAACTGAACTGAACTGACACAAGTCACAAGTGTTAGTTGCTCTGTAGTTCCCAACTCTTTGTGACACTATGGACTGCAGCCCACCAGGGTCCCCTGTCCATGGGATTTTCCAGACAAGTATACTGGAGTAGGTTGCCACTTCCTTCTCCAGGGGATCTTTCCAACCCAGTGCACGCATATTAGTATCCTATGAATTGGTCTAATTTTCAATTATGTAGAAACCAAATTCAGAATAACTTTTTATTTGAGACAGAGAAATTAGAAGTCAGTATCAGAAACATTTATTAGACTTCTAAAGTTTAGTAGGTAGTAAAGCAAACAGAGTCAAGTTCCCACATATAATTTTAACCCTAATTTCATTGTTCATATCAAGACTCCAACTATATTAAGGTGCCCCCAAAATGCCAGTTCATAATTAAATTTCATTATCTAATACCTGTCAGAGTTTAGTCTTGGCAAGAAGCACTTCCTACCTTTTGAACTTTTCAGACTGCTGAGCTGAGGGAAATGGCTGGAGTTTTCCTTTGAACAAAAGTCTACATGGATTTTTTTGAACTTCTTATTTATTCATATGTTCTGAATACAAATGAACCACCTTGGTTGGATATTTATTATTGTTCACCTGTCTTGACACAGAAACTGCAAGCACTATGATAAATGGACTGAAGGGTCTGGTTTCACTGTGGTTCCCCATCTGCTGAAATCTTATTTTGAAAATTTCTCACTGCCACCCTCCCTAGTGAATGTCAGTGTCTGTTCTCCCAAGCTAGTGGTATTCAAAGGATCTGTTTTTTAAATGTAAACTTTAAATTTCAAGCACACAGCAGTGCTTTCATTAAATAGGGGTTTTGGTTGACTCATTATGAAACTGTATAAAGCAAAAGCAATTAGGAAGTTTCAAAGACAAAAAGACTCCAAATGAAAAAGACACAAGGGTGATGTGAATAAAATGTGATAGAAGCTCAATACTTAACGCTTCAAATGTGAACTGACATTTGAAATGGCAAAAATGCCATTTCTGCACCTGAAACATTTAGTATAGTTTTTTTGGTACCTACTGTCCTGTAAGTGCACATAAAAGGGCAATTTAAACATGGGTATTATATTTTTCTTAGCATCTAGCACTTGTGCCACTATCATGTACCATGCTGAATACAAACCAAGGAATGGTTCACTGAGTTGGAGAAAATTTAACTTTTGCCTTCCAGCAACTCATGCCTATGTGGGTTTTAAGAAAAGTGCTAATTGTTTTCCTGAAACAAGGACTAGAGAACACTTCTAAAGCAAATTCTTCTCTTTGCAGAAACTGCTGAAGTCAGTTTGAAAGGTAAGTTGATACCATTGTAAGAGCTGGCATGCCTCCTTAACATATTTACTTTCTTTCTGTAGAAATGAAAATCACATGGAATACAAAGAACAAGATGGTTAAGTTCTGTACCTTTTATAATTAGAGGAGGCATATTTTAAACTGAATTCCAATATCAGTAGGTAAAAATATAGATGTCTGCTTTTCTCTTGCTCAAATTACATCACCATGCCTCATGTATAAGCACAGCCTGGTGGGCAAAATCAGCTGGCAGTGATGCAGGCCCTGGGACCCTGGAACGCTGTCCTGGGGTAGGGAGCTTCATTCAGTGCCTCTGTGTGGCAGTGATCTTATTTCATACGCCTTTAAAATGGATTATTTTCATGTAGGAACTTTCGGAAGCATGTCTCAGTTGTTAAGACAATCTAAACTCATAGCTTTCACCTTATCTTTATGGTTGTTTTCTATTTAACCTAATTCTTACCTGAGCCATTGGAAGAAATTAACAGTCCACCAAAAAGAAAACCTGCAGCTTTTCATAATACCATAATGACCATGGTATTGGTCACAGGTGCTAAAGTGATTGGCTATCCAACCACTTTTCCCTGTCTACGCTGCCCATAAGGGCTTCCCAGGTGGCTCAGTGGTAAAGAATCTGCATATAATGTAGGAGACACGGGTTTGACTCCTGGGTTGGGAAGATCTCCTGGAGAAGGAAATGACAACCCACTCCAATATTCTTGCCTGGGAAATCCCATGGACCGAGGAGCTGGAGGGCTACAGTCCATTGGGTCACAAAAGAGTCAGACACGACTTGGCGACTAAACAACAGTAGTGCTTCCCATAAACATGGACTTTGGGCATCCATCCCTCTGTTGCAGCTCTTGGTCTTTTGGCTATAGCTGACTGGTCAGATTTTCTTTTCTAGAAATGTAGAATTAAGAATTCTAGAAAGTGAGAGCTGGAGTTTGATGAGTGATGTTACTATTAGCATGATAAAAAGGATCACAAACTCCTTTTGCTGATGTCCTCACATTTTCTCAGTGGAGTCCATGATTTCCTAGCATGTTTCTAATAAGTTCTTCCACTGCTTTTGGTAAGCCTCTTTATATTTCTTGCAACATATAATCCTAAATAACACAATTGATTTTGTGTAAAAGTTTTTTCCTGAGCTATTTCCCCCTGTTAATTCTTATATAGACAGGTTGACACCCCACCTCCATACACCATAATAGCAGCTTTCTGGTTGTGCTGACTGAGTCATCAGCTCTATCTATTCTTATGGTCTTCAGAGATTCTCCTTGCTTCCTCGACTATCACTTCTAAAGAATCTTGAGGATGTTTTATTTAGTAATGCTTATTTTTTTAAAAAATTAGATTTTCTAATAATTAGAACAGTATCCTGGTGTAACAGTAAGAATTAATAAATGATATACTCAATAGTACAAAATATTAGAGCCCTTAGCAATCAAATTACAAAAATTTTGCTAATGGTATCATGAGGAGTGAATGGATTTATGTTCAAAGAGAATGAAGACTTTTGAAGACTCACTTTCACCCTTTTGGAAAAGTGCTAGGTATTAGTAGTTTCGCTTGAAGACTTGAGACTTCTAATTATGCTGAGTTTCACATGGGGAATGTAAGTCTATCCCCATCTTGAAAGTATAATATTAGTACTTTTTTCTTTTAAATACCCGAAAGAGTAAGTTCTTTATTCTGAGGGAAAAGACAAATTCTGAAGTAGGCTACTTTGTTGACTTTCTCTTTGTTCACCTGTATTATAAGTTTTATTTTTTGAACTATACTTTTCATTTCATATTTATTGGGATTGAAGTTCTTTACTTCCAAATAACTTTTCAATGGAAGAGTCACATATATGTAACAAGAATACTGAGAGAGGTTGAAAAAATAGAAATACCTGGGGGAAGAGTGCTTGCTGCTGCTGCTAAGTCACTTCAGTCGTGTCCGACCCTGTGCGACCCCATAGATGGCGGCCCATCAGGCTCCCCCGTCCCTGGGATTCTCCAGGCAAGAACACTGGAGTGGGTTGCCATTTCCTTCTCCAGGAAGAGTGCTTATATATATATGGAGAGTGCTTATGTGTATATATATATATATATATATATATATACACACACACACACATATATATATGTAGAGTGCTTATGTGTGTGTATATATATACATATATATACACATATATATACGGAGAAGGCAATGGCAACCCACTCTGGTACTCTTGCCTGGAAAATCCCATGGGCGGAGGCGCCTGGTGGGCTGCAGTCCATGGGGTCGCTAGGAGTCGGACATGACTGAGCAACTTCCCTTTCACTTTTCACTTTCATGCATTGGAGAAGGAAATGGCAACCCACTCCAGTGTTCTTGCCTGGAGAATCCCAGGAACGGGGGAGCCTGGTAGGCCGCCGTCTATGGGGTCGCACAGGGTCGGACACGACTGAAGCAACTTAGCATACATATATATATATATATTTTTATGAAACACTTGGAATATTCTGCGGGCTTCCACCCTTCATATGTGCCTTCTCCTTGCACAAAAGATATAAGTAGATATTTGAAAATAAAACTTTTAACTGCATTTAAATTGTGAGGTGGGGGACAAATTATAATCCTGGGGAAAAACTATATTTCTGTTGCTTCTTAATTGATCTAATAAAGACCCATGTAGATATGAACCTCAGGACAGGGTGCTGCCTATGGTGTGCTCTTTTAAATCTATCTTCAAGCCAAATGTTCTTTAGCTTCCCAGGAGACTCAGTGGTAAAAGAATCCACCTGCCAATGCAAGAGACACAGGAGATGTGGGTTTGATCCCTGGGTTAGGAGGATCCTTGGAGTAGGAAATGGCAACTTACCCCAGTATTCTTGCCCAGAAAATTCCATGGACAGAGGAGTTTGGAGGGCTATAGTCATGTAGTCACAAAGAGTTGGACAGAACTGAGCACGCACACACACTCAAACCATGAATTAGCAGTATGTCAGCTCAATGTCCTATGTTTTAAACATTCACTGATCTGCTTTCAGTGGAGAACTGAGGAAGAAACGTAAGGTGGACATTTCCCTGATAAAGTGGCAAGTCAACCATGAGATCATGAAGAAAACTGTGAAATGAGAAAAACATAGCTGGAAGCAGCGGGTCCTTACCCACAAAGGTGCAGCTTCCCGAAGTGCACAACCTCCCTCCTCCAGCCCTGGGTGGTCCCCGCATAATAGGTGCTGCTTGGGTGGTGCTCAGTGGAGCACAAGGAGCTGACGTGGCCACTGCTGTGGTAGCAGAGGGGGAGCAGCAGGTGCCAGGTTGCCCCGAAGTCCCTGGAAAATTCCAGTCTGACCGGATCAGCAGAGGAGCTATCAGTTGAGCATCCGACATTGATCTTGATGAAGAAGAAAAAAATGGTACAAATTACCTCAGAGCAACAAGCCTCGAAATGATTCACCACTTCATTATTTTCTCGATGGTCCATTTTCCTGGGAACTGTCTTGCTGAAATATTTAACACCATGAAATTCTGTTTTGCCTGAGTAATATTGCATATTACCTTTAAATAATACTTTTTCATAAAGAACCTCAAAGGGCCTCATGAAAAATTTATTTTCCCTCTTTTTTATAAAAAGCTAGGAAGTGAATAAGGCAGAGACTGGCATGGAATTCCAAAATTTACCTTTAGCCCACATTCACTGCCAAGCCATACAAACTGTAGTGAAAAGGTTGTTTCTCTAATCTTAACCATTAGCTTTTTTTCAGGCTGCTGGATGGGAAGATCTTCTATTTTTCATCTTGTGACACCTTCAAACAATTCTGTTTTGCACATGGAGAATCTTCAGTATGTTTTCAATATTAAAACAGAATGAAATAAAATTTTTGTCACCATTTCCCTGGCATAGTGAGAACATTCTCAGAAAGGACTTTTTAAACATGAGGGAAACAATCACTTCATTCCTTTTTCGTGCTTTCAAGTGAATTAAACTAAAACTTAAACAAATGTAGGTGATTCATGAAAAAAATTTCCCTCTTCCAACTGGGATTAACATTTTTCTTGCTGTCATAGCAACTGGATATATTTCTATAATTTTTGTTCTTGTTGAAGTTACTCCTTTTTTCTTTTGATAGGTAAACTATTCTGATGAGTAAACTTTTCAGCTATAGGGATTTGTTTCTACCTAGATTCTTTTGATAACAGAACTCTTGAAAGGGCCACAGGTATTACTTTTTATTAACATTTAAAGCATAAATAATAGAAAATATAAAAGAAGGTTATATAAGTAGAAAAATTAGAAAATATATAAAATAGTATATAAAAATTAGAAAATATAATAGAAAGCTTAAAATAGAGAGTAATTTCTCCACTAAGGCATCATTTGGTCTCTGATTTTAAGATGAAAGAAACAACTCTAATTTAGAGGATACAATTAATCTAGCAAATATTAAAAATTTTGTTGACACAATTAGGCACTAATTTAAGCCTGTCCAATGATTAGTATAGGTTTCAACCATGAAACAAGTATCTTCAGAAGTTAAGACTATTGAACCTTAGCACAATGTATCTTTGGTTCTGCTGATTTTATCTAAGTTTTTAAAATATACAGTATTGTAAAGTAAAATAAAGTAAAAAAAAAGCAGCATAAAAAAATAAAATATATAAAAGCTTTTCTTCCATACATTTTAAATTTCTGTCTTGAAAAATAAAAGTCCATAAAGAGTAATGAAATATACAGAAATTAAAAAAAATAGTAAGTATTATTTTATCTGTAAAATTCATGACATCATGATAAATATTAAACAAAAGTGCTGGCCTGGTATAGACTATAATCACACTAACCTGGGTCTTAAGTAACACATAAAAATTGTGAAAACAGCACTAGAATAGTATATTCCTTTTCATTTTTATAATGTTTGAAATAATTTATTTTGACAATTTCTCATTGTAGTAGGTGAGGAAATTATGTCATAAATAAAGGACTAAAAATTCAGAAATAAACTTTAGTAGGATAATACATTCTACTAATAAAAATGAATTATGATGTAAAACCTCTTTTGTCCTTGTACAAAAATGGAAAGTCATAATGCATGAAATCATCTGAGATTTTCCTTCTCTTTCTTAGCTTTTGTTTCAAGATAAAATTTAAAGCATTACTAATAGAACAAAGTCAAGTACCTCAAATTGTATGATGGTGTTCTCATTCACATTCAGGTCACGAGTAGTAATGGAATGCTCACCAACTTCATTGGAAACAAACACCATAGCTGAATCTTCCTCACTGTTATACAAGAAAACAACAAGGAATCCATTTAGGCAAAAGCTCATTGTGATCTCTATAGAGCAGTGGCTTTATTTTTAACTTTTCAATTAAATACTTACGGTGCTCCTTTGGAAGAATATGGGCAATAAAGACCAATGTTACCACCAGGATAGAAAAACCAATTGTCTTCTCTAGGCCCAAAGTCAAAAGTATCCAGAAGCATCACGGGGTTATTTAAATTATTTCCATCAATGATGAAGTCATCAACAATCCAGATTTCTTCTTTCTTACCTATGGCATTTTTGGATAAAGCAAGTTTTTCAAAGGTGAAAACTGGATAAACATTTTTGCTCAAAGGAAGAAAGGACAGAGGGAACTCAGTAACTATTGGTTTAAATATATGCCTTCTAGACAAAGAAGCACAAACTATACAATACTGTGTTATCAGATTAAAGTGTGGAAAAAATTATGCTTTCAATTCTTTTAAGTTGACACTGCATGAAAGAACCTCACTAATTTCAGAAGACTGGTAAGAGTCTGCTTCCTTTCCTGTCACAGCAGTGCTATGGTACCATGGACCCTCCAGCAGCAAGAGAGGGCTTTGAATCATGCCTTCATGGTTTAGGGGTATCTGTAACATGCCTGAATCTATGAGGATGGATGGTCAGCCTGTGGATTTATAAATGAGTTACACTAACTAGTCTATTTATGGAGCAATCCAGGATATTTTAGTGGAGAAATCAATGGCAACCCACTCCAGTACTCTTGCCTGGAAAATCCCATGGACAGAGGAGCCTGGTAGGCTGCAGTCCATGGGGTCGCTGAGTTAGACACAACTGAGTGACTTCACTTTCACTTTTCACTTTCCTGCACTGGAGAAAGAAATGGCAGCCCACTCCAGTGTTCTTGCCTGGAGAATCCCAGGGATGGGGGAGCCTGGTGGGCTGCCATCTATGGGGTCGCACAGGGTCAGACATGACTGAAACAACTTAGCAGCAGCAGCAGGAGGATATTTTAGAGTCAAATCATGACTTAGAATCATGTTTCCTTTAGGCTTAAGGACCATGGCCATTACAACACTGGCTTGTTGTGCAGCTTTATTTAATTATTAAAAACTACACAGAAGAAAGCATTCTGTTATATGTTACTTTATTTTTCCCTTAATGTTTTTCAAAACATATATGTTTAGTTGGAGCTATATGGGAACACACAGAAAATTAAGAAAATCACTCTTTAGGCTGTCATAGAATTTGATTCAGCAACTCAGGTAGTGTGTTTAAGTAAGATATTTGCTGTTTTATTGCTAAGTCACGTCCAACTCTTTTGTGACCCCATGAACTATATCCCACCGGGCTCCTCTGTCCATGGGATTTTCCAGGCAAAAATACTGGGGTGGGTTGCCATTTCCTTCTCGAGGGGATCTTCCCAACCCAGGGATCAAACCCGGGTCTCCTGCATTGCAGGTAGATTCTTTACCACTGAGCCACCTGAGAAGCCCAAGGAAGATATTACTGAGTAGATAAGAAGGGCAAGCCCAGTGCTTTTACAAAACACTGCTTGGATTGAACTGGAAATGAGGTGATAAGACCATGCCAAACAGAAACAACAAGGTTCCCCAAGGTTGCTTCTTCACTGATTCCTACTTTTAGTAGAATTCTTATAAAATATATAAAAGGATCTATAAATAGAAGCCTATAAAAACAATCTGATGATTTAAATGAAGTCACATGTGCCTTTCCCTCTCTAATCCTGTCACTGTTCTAATACCAGTAGCTTTCTTCCCTTTTCTTGTTTTGGAAGCAATTGGTGAAAGAAATGAAGAAAAATTGGTAACCATTCCAAACATAATATGAAGACAACTATCCTCTGGACTGTAAAACAGGCTGCATTTTTGGACTCAGCGATTATATAAGATTATTTTCTCTGTTCACAATAAGTTACAAATTATTTTATTTTTTACTTACTGGTTATAAAGGAAACATTCAGGTTAAGTTTTAGAGATGGCAGTACATTTTTCTTATCCACTTCTGTGTTACCTTTGCAAAGAATTCTCTTAATATGATATTTCTGTGCTTACCTAGGCCATTAAAGGTACAGTTTGGTAGAGTCTGGTTCTTTATAAAAAGCAGTTTATAGAAATACAGGAAGCAATAAAACATTACAAACCTGTAAAATTGTTTTCTATAAGCATTTGAAAATGCTGTTACACATTCACTTTAACTTATCACTGAGTCAAGTGTATATGACAGAATATTTTATCTCAGGCACTATCTGCTTGGTGTCAGTTCCTCTTTGTCATGGCATTTTGCTCTAACATTGTTCTGTCTCATTAACGAAGTGCCTCACTCAGAACTATGTATTCCTAAACGAATTCAGTAAAAAATGTAGTTACAACTGATGAGTACCTAATGGTAGAGCTGGATTATTTTTTAAAAAGCATAGCTCTATGACAGGATTTAGCTATATTTGCATAGGAATCAAACACGAAGATAATATATAGTCAAATATGAAGGTAGAGATATATAAAGCTAAATATTCCTTGAAACTCCTCAAAAGTGAAGCATGCAAAATGTGCTATCGACAGTGAACTCACTTAGCTGACAAACACTTCCTCCACACCTTAGGTGAAAGCACGTTAACATGCCACAATCAGTTTTGACCACAGGAGAACTTAAGCATTTTTACCATTATTATAAGGTTGCCAGAGTCTGAATCTTGTAGCGTTGGTTTGGGCAGTGTATGGCAAGGGAACATTAATGAAAAGTATGTTGGTAGTTTGAGGGAAGTAAAATTCATCCATCAGATGCCAGGTGATTCCCCCATTGACGGAGAATTGCAATAGAATCGAATGAGACCTCTCTGGGGTATCTAGAAAGAAGAAAACACAGGCATAAACACATTGTGATAAAAACGGGAATAGTGTACAATCTTAGACTTTTTTTTTTTGCATCAATGCATAACCTGACTTGCATTCACATAGATGCTTTACAGTCGAAATGCTTCTGAGGCAAGCTGAAGTGATGATGGGTTGCAATTTCTGGAGAAATAGATCTCAAAACACACATCAAATCTTGGATTTTTCACACAGTACTATCTCCTTTTTTTTCTCAATATGAACACATATCTTTCTATATTTCACTTAGGAAATATTATGTCAAAAATTTTTGATTCTATAGGCTTCACAGCTCTACAAAGGGTCAAACATTTACATCTCAGGATATTATCAAAAGTCTACTTGAAAATTCCCTATATCCAAATGACATTATTTGTCAGGACAATTATTTAGTTTAATATGAAAGGTCAGAATGACAGAGTTGGCTTTAGGGGTTTACATCTGTGAAAGAAAATCCCAAGTTTCCAAAAGCTAAATTTTTAAAATTTAAATTTCTTTCAGCTAGAAATAAGTGGTGAAAAAAAGATTCAGGGATGTGATGATAAATTTAACCAGCAGAGGACTAGTATGATTACTATTTCTGTATGAAATCATTATAAAATAAGTAGTAATCTTACCCCAACATTAAAATGAATATATATTATAGAAGAACATTTGCAAACACTTATGCACTCAAATTTATGTTGGCTCTCCCATAGAACAAAATTTATGGGCCTAAAATCTGTTATTTCTTTGCGGAGGAGGAATCGTGCACGGGGAAATTTGCTTGAAGGGAAATAGTGAATTCATACCCACAAAAATGACTTACTTTTTGCTATAAATCGAAGTGAGAACTGGACATACATCGTATTGGTACAGTCTAGATCTCTTGAAATGAGCATCCGTAGTCCTTCCTGCAAACAAAAAACACACATGTTAAGCAATCTTACTTTACTTGTGAGAGTATTTTCCTTTGATTTTATATATCTAACTTATATTAGCTAAATAATAGATGCATAATGATCAAGAGACAATACTTGGTCCAGGAAAAATTGATCATTTCCCCTTTTAATGGCTTTCATTCCCTATGCTTGAATAAAAACATTTCATTGGCTCAACTTTAAGTCACACTTTGCTGTGACTTTTATAGAAAGCAGTGCAAAAATGATACCATTATCTATCTATAAGCCTTTTTAAAAAACAGCCTCCTTTGATCACAGCATGTTGTGAGAGGAGTAAAGAGGAAACAGACGGAAAATGTGCCAGCTCCTGCTGGAAGCTAGGAGCTAATAGGTAACTTTTTCAGGGTTCCAAAGAGTCTTAGGAACTTACTCCTTTGCGTGCTCTGACGGCCCCAGGAGGCTCTCATTCAGGCTGACACAACACTCTCCAGTTGGTCAAGTTAAATAAGGCGTAACTAAGCAGGTCCCTAAGCCCAGGCTGGAAGCGCTCATGCAGAGAAGCCAACGAAGGCGGAAAGCGATCACACTGGCTTTAGTAATTTTTCTGCTAATTAACTATTTCTGGTTGTCTGGGATTGACAGCTCCACAGCTTGTTTTCTCCATGTATGCAGGATTGCAGTGACAGCCCAGTAAAATAGAATTTCGCTATGCAAATATCCTAGGTACTAACAGGCCTTTCAGTTTCTCAAGTATGACTCTGAATGAAGTGGCTCTTTGGTGGTATAGGGCTGGCCGATACTGAGTGGACGCTGTACTGTCTACTGGCTTCTTAATTATCAGCTAACAGATACCAAGTAGAATTTAATGTAGAGGAAGCAAATTCTTCCTCTTCTTAATATTTATTATATAATACATTCTTCAATAGCTGAAAACTTTTAAATAAGACTAATTTTGTAATGGGCTTCTCTGTTATAGAGCAACCACATATTGAGTGCCCACAACATTCTGGGTTCTAAAAGAACCCTATTGTTTTATACCTATCACTCATAAGGGAAACATATTATTATCTTCCTGTTGCACATAAGGAAACGGAAAATCTGAGATCAGTAACTTGCTCAAGATTGCAAAAGTGATGATAGTAGAATTCAAACTCAGATATGTCAGATTCTGAAACTTATCCTCCATCCTTTACAAAATATCAGTGTTTTGTTTATTAAATCATCTTTTGGTTTGGGGAGAGATATCTAGATAATGCTAAATTCAGAATTTGAAAATTATTTGATATCATAATGAAAAAGCAACTGCATTTATACAAAGCATAGATTCAAACTTCCAGGATTGAAGGTGGTTGTGTAAAAGCCTTATATTTCCACTCTCATTTTTCTTTTATCTTAATAATTCACTGCCCTGCTCAGTCCATAATGCTTGGTCATTGCCTATCCTTCATGTCTTGAAGTCTTTACCCTTTTCCTCATACACTTATCAGCTTAAGGCCTTGGATATTTTCATAGCTTGGTGCCATATAGAGGTTAAGGCCATGGGAAAAGGTCACTTCATCTTACAATGAAAAAGCTTCGAGGTGGGTAGTTAACAGATACAGTTCATAAATATCCCTTGACAACATCAAGATAAAGGAATATGATTACTCTTCATCCTTGATTATAGAATGTGAGTATAAACTTGCTCCCATGTATCTTGTAGGAGCAATTTTGTTGACAGTCAGCATGATCTGAAATAGGAAGGCATCTTTCTTTCACATCTAAAATTTTATTTACAGTTAATTACTTGATATGGAAAATTGCCCAGTGGAACTGTATTGCCTGCTTCTACATATATTCCAGCTCATACAGATGCTTCTTTTCTGATCCTCTTCCAGGTTCAGTAATCCATCTGTGCTAAATGTAAAGCTATTTTAATAGCAGATAGCACTCCTGAATCTATAAACATTGAAAAGAAACTATCGTTTCCTTTTTCACAAAAGAATGCCTTTCTAGGTCAAACTACAACCTACTGAATGGCCTATGTTGAGCCTTCTTTGCATCTTGCAGGACTGATAGATAGGATATGTCCAACACATATAATGCTTGGCTGCCCTTGCATTTGGACGGCTAAAGAGAAAATATTTAATACTAATATAAAAGACTATATGTTTCCCTTGTTCATAGGATCTAGAGACCAGGTTAATTTACTGCTTAAAATTTTATCAGGTAGAGATATTTGAATCACAGGATTTACCTTTTGTGGTCTTGTCAATTGCTTCAAATAGATAGTGGTAATGAGAGCTAAAGCCTCAGACAAGAATTAAAATACACACAATCAAAACAGCAGTCTCTATCCTGAAATGTCCTACCTCAATTTCTTCAGTCACTTACTGCTCCTAGGGACTTGTAAATCTCCCTGACGCCTAAAGTGTTTTTTCTATCTCATCTAAAAACTTGAGAAGAATTCTGGACTCAAACAAGAATGATAGCCAGCATCTATTAACTATAATTGAAAAACTTCCAGGGTGTCTAGTTTTCTAAGCATCAGGTGCTAATCATCAAGGTTGTACAGAGACCCATGCGGATTTTTGTTACCGATTTCATTTGCACACCTAGATTAGCCAATTGCCCCAGCTGAGAGGGGCAGGATATAGCACGTATTCACATGCGAAGATGTGCCAGCTCAGCACAGATTCACATAACTGCTTAATAACCGTCTAACCAACATTTAGGTTGAAATCAAAAAATACACTAATGATGTCTGAGAAAGCTATTTAACTTGACTTAAATGTTTGGTTGTCTTAGAGTCACCAAATGGTTGTATTGGCAGGAGGAAAAGAAAGAAAATGGAAATAAAAAGCAAAGATCTTCCATAAAGTCATTTAGAAAAATATTTCAAGTTAAATATCTGAAAACACACAAAATGTTACATTCTAGAAGCCAAGATTCTAGAAATAGTGTATATATAATTTTTACATATGTAATTCCAGCAGAATGTAAGGAAGGTCTGATTACCAAAGCAAGGGAAGAGTTTAATGCCCTGCTGCTGCTGCTAAGTCAGTTCAGTTGTGTTCGACTCTGTGTGACCCCATAGACGACAGCCCACCAAGCTCTACCGTCCTTGGGATTCTCCAGGCAAGAACACTGGAGTGGGTTGCCATTTCCTTCTCCAATGCATGAAAGTGAAAAGTGAAAGTGAAGTTGCTCAGTCGTGTCTAACTCTTACCGACCCCATGGACTGCAGCCTACCAGGCTCCTCTGTCCATGGGATTTTCCAGGCAAGAGTACTGGAATGGGTTGCTATTGCCTTCTCTGGTTTAATGCCCAAGTGATCATTAAATATGATCTCAGTCGATATAAGAGGAAACATGATATGTGTTAGAAGACAGTAACAGTATATACAATAATATATCATCTGAACAGAAATGTATCTATGTGGAGCATTGAGAAAAGACAGGAATTTCAGTGCTAGTGAACAATCTTATCTGACCCCCTTAAAAATGAGTGATGTTCCAGACTTGATGGTTTCACCATTCAGATTCCCCCTCTCTGCACCATACACTTCAGGCCAAAGGTCAGGATGTAAGTTCCCATTGAAATCATCTTTAAGAATCGAGGGTAGAGGAATAACAGGAACACAGTAGGCTCCACCAAAGCCCCGGTCACACCTAAGGAAAAAAATGAGTGGAGAAAAGGCATTATATGTCATGAGATCAAGATACTATCTTTCTTTTTGCATTACAAAAAAAGAAACTGTCAATTTCATTAACTTACACACAGCGTCCAGCATCACAAATCCCTCGTCCTGAGCACATCCAAGGACACCCTGAAGCCAGCACGACATTATCAATAGCCCAGGAGTCAGCCCCCACAGTGTAGTTGGCTTGGATCCATCTGAACCGGGTCCTGGGCGATCTAAGAGAAACAAAACAACACAGAAAACAAACAAATTGTACTTGGTTTGAGTGGCAACCTTCAAAAACAAAACATTTAATTCTTTCATTTTAAAAGTGTCTTCCTCAGGGTTCCAGTTTTCTCTTATTTGAGACACTTTGTTTTATACCAAATTTTGGATGTTGTTTACTTGACCCCAAAACAGGAAAGTAGAAAATACACTTTTAAAATATTTCACCATTTCTTTCATATAAGAGCCTCTGAACACATGTGATTTGGAAAAGTTAGTTTGAACTATCAACTTATTCTGTGTTTTAACTCTATGCAGAATATTAGTTTTCGCTTTCAGGCTTTTACAACTTTTCAGTACTGGAAAAGAGACTGAGGATGATAAACATGAGGATAAGTTGGAATCTTTCAAAGTTCTTGCCATGAAGTCTCTGTTCTACTGTCCCTAAGGTTTCTGGGTAGTAAATGGAAGCCTCATCCAACTTCTGCTTCTATTTTGGTTCCTGAGGGCTTGGCTCCCATAAAGGTGAGGACTAGAATGATGTGATGCACCTCCATGTTTTTTTTTTTTTTGCAATCTGTTAACTGGGCTATACTGTCAGAAGACCACTTTATCCAGAAATATGTACAGCCTTACCAAACAGCAGTAGCAGTCTCTCATTTAGGAACAGATTGCACAGCAGAAATGTGTTAGTTATTTGGAATGTAAAACACAGTCAACTTGAAGTGGAATTTCAATAGTAACATTTCAAGTGCTATTGTTTTCCCTACACAAGTCCTCCTTCAATGCAACACAGCTGCCAGCGTGGTGGCTCTGAAACGGAAATCTAATCATGTCACCACTCAGTTTAACACACTTTAAATGGTTCCCCGGCACATGCCAAACTGCTAATATGAAATACATGCCCCCTTCATCATCTGCCCTCTTCTCTTGCTTCATCTTTGCCTATTTCTTCACAATTGTACTCTAATAGCATCGAGTCCTTGAGTTTTCCCATCAACTCATGTTTCTTCTGGTCTCTTGGATTTTTTTTTGGCTTACAACAGCACATATGACTTCCAACAGGCTCTCTTCAATCAGATAAGCTTTATTCACTAATTCAGACTCAACTCAGACATCAGTTTTTGCAGAAAGCTCCATTCAATATCCCTGAACTGAGTTGGGTAGTATCCCCCTTTGTTTCAATAATATCCCTGGGTTTTGTCACTGTTAGTATTTTACAGCATAAACAACTGCTTAGATACCTGTTATCCTAAATCATATATTTGGATCCAGGCATCACCTTATTCATTTTGTACCAGAGATCTAACACATAATGTTGTTGTTGTTTAGTAGCTAAGTTGTGTCTGTCTCTTTTGCAGCCCCATGGACTCTAGCCTGCCAGGGTCCTCTGTCCATGGGATTTTCCAAGCAAGAATACTGGAGTGGGTTGCCATTTCCTTCTCCAGGGAATCTTCTCAACCCAGGGATTGAACCAAGGTCTCTTGTGTCTCTTGCATTGCAGGCAGAGACATTCAATAAATGTTTGTTGAATAAAAATAGAATGAATAAATGAGCTACAAGTGAGCATTCTTTAAAGCTCTGGGGTCTGCAGGAAACTGTTTTAGGTTAAATACTGAAACACTTTGATTTCCTGTTTTTTTTTTCTTTTTCTGCCACTTGTTTGCACATCTCTGAATCAAAATGGAACCAGGAAAATGGAAACCACCATAAGTATTTAATGGAGAGAATTTACAAAGTACTGGATGCATAGTGAGTGGCAGCATCAGTGAGGAAATAAGAGTTTAGGAAAGTCAGGAAGCCACTGCAAGTCCAAAGATGGAGAGATACAGGAGGAGGTGCTGCATGTCACCTGGAGGGACACCATGGTGGAGCTGGAGCTGCTGAACTTGGCCAAGATGTACTTGAGATAGAGAAGGAGTGGGGAGGAATACCCTGGTTTAACTTTATTTCCACCCTCCACTTTCTTGCCATTATCTGTTACTCCCTAAACCTACCAGGAAGCCAGAAAACATATGCAGGTGGCAAATGCAGCTGGCAGAGGCCAATTTGCCTACAATTCAGAGCAGGGCAGTGGAAGGAAGATGTAGGGATCTGGGGAGAGCAGCCCCAGGATGGCACAAACTCACCCACCACAGTAACATTAGTTCCTAGAAAGATCCTTCACTATCCAACACCTAAACCATAGAAGTGGGAGCCTGCTATAAGCCCTAATATAAGGTAGGGCTGAATGTAATCTGAGATCCTGCGGAGGGGAAGAAAGATGTAAAATGATATGAGCATTTCAAAAGAATGAACCTTTACTCTTATTGTGGTGTGGAGATTAAAAAAGAAAAGCCAACAACAACTAAGGACACTCTTCCACATTTAATGATTTTACCAACTGCTTCATGTGGATAAGTATCACTCTGGTTATTGGGTAGATGTTTATTTTTACAAATTAAAACCTGAATCTGTTGGGCAGCCTTCAGGTTGCTAAAGAAGCGAAGTTCAGCCTCATAAATCTCCTGGAACTCCTAACCACATTTAAAAAGTATTACCTAAGCCCCTATAACTTTTTCTCCCCCCGGTATGTTCCATGCATAATCCTCATGAAAGAGTAATAGAATTTCCAAGTGGCATCACAATTATTTTCCAATTAGGTGACAGAAACCTGAAGTTCTGACATGTAGCCAAATGACAATTCTCACATGGTGGAGAGTGGAAGGTAGACAGTGATCCGCTTCCAATTCTGGAATCTCTCAGAGGTGTAAATTGAACTTTCTGTGTAGTGCAGACAGCCAATGGTTGGAGGAACACATTCTTCAGTGACAAGATGCCAGTCCCTGCCATTGTTCAGAGAATACTGGAGCTGTACACTGTGGGAGTCGCTGAAGGGCTTGCTACAGCCCATGCTCATTTCAAACTGCAAGAAAGTTGATGCTGACACATGGAAGTCCCAGGTCTCAGCATAACGAGGTTTTCCTATGAAAAAGGAAAAGTTTAATGGTAGCACATAATTGTACTCTCTTTCTTATTGGGTGTTTCTGCTTGTCATGCTTTCAGTAGTAAACAAAAATCATATTTTATCTATAGTGTCTCACATGTGCTTTGACTTTTCATCTCACACTGACTTTTTTTATCTAGTTAGCACAGACTCAGAAATATGGACGGCTGCTAACTTGAAAAGTCTTACCACCTTGAGACAGGCTAACAGAGAGTCTGCAAATTCTAATTCTGCAGATTCTAAAACATGGTAATGTTCTCAGACAGACATTTTGCCTCACTTTTAAGAAACATTGGTCATATTATGCATGCCATGAAAGACAGTCCCTGCAAAAACTGTCATTGGGTTCACCAAGTCACACTAGAAGACAAAACAACTTGTTATTTCCAACTGCCTCCCTCAGCACAGGCAGTTATGCACATGGTTTTGCATTAGAGAATCTTCTTTTGGGCTTTAATTAATTTAGTCCTCTAGTTAATTAAATATTCTCCCTTTATCAAGTGAAAATGTATACCTATGTTTTCAGTGAATATCAGAGCAGTATCCATAGAGAGACAGTCAATGTCAACTTGACCTCCTTGGATTCGATACCAGTTGGCTTGCAGATCTAAAGAGCCATCAAATTTATCCTGAAATCCAGTTTGAGAGCTGTCATTCATTCCTATAAGGACATCATCCAAGGCCCACTGGGCTGAATGCTTCCCTGAAATCAGATGAATAAAAGCAGTTACAGGAGGTTCATTATATAGCAATATGAATATCTTTATGATTGTGGTTTTAAATCAAATTATCTAGAAATTGACAGCAAATTAAAAAACACACAATATGAAGTGGCTTTAACTGGATGATTAAATGCTACCAGGAAAGTCGGGGTGAGCAGTAACTTGCCATGTTGGGGCTGCCACCATCGAAAAGCTGTAGCAGGTGTCTTTGCCTCTCGTGGAAGGTCGATGGAAATGATCTGTGGTTCCAGAAATGACATGAAGTCCAACTCTCGAAGCAAATGCCAGAGTATCCCATTGTCATTTGAATACTGAACAACAAGCCCTGTGTTAAAAGACATAAATCCAGTTACTTGGACAGCTTTCCTAGAGGCAAAAAAGGCAAGGAACAGTATTATTTTAAGTGGCAAGACTGTACTAGAAACTTCAAATTGCATCTCGTAGAATGAGGGCACATTTGTCTAACTTCCAAGGAATGAATTAGTAGACCTGAAGGCTCATCAATTTCTTGACAGTTTCTGATGTACCAACTCCTAGGAAATGGGAGAAAAATACATAGGCTCTTTTAAAGACCACTCAGCTTTGTATGAGCAATGAGGAGGTTGGTAAGAGGGACATAAAAATGCACTTCAGATTATATATTTGAATTTTAGATTCTTTCCTGAACAGTACAAAGTCTCATATCATTATTATATACTCAGAAGGAATATCTCAATCTCCCAGCACAAAATCAAGAAGGGCTCTTTGCCGCTGATGCACCAGATAGGAAGCACAGGTCAATCTGAAATTCTCTTAAGCAGAAGGATACTTTTACAGGCACTTCATACTCTGTCAGACCTTGGTCACTGAAGACTGAATAAAGACAAATTATCACACAGCAAAGCAGAAGAACTCACTCCGCTCTGATGTTACTCTGACCTTCCTCTCTTCACCTTCTCCCCTTCACATATCTCTTCTGCCCCATCTCCCTCTGCCTATCACCAGAGAAGTGTGATTTAGAGAAATACACATGAAAGTTTAAGATACTTCATGTGTGATTCCTCCTACCTCCCCCAGAAACATTTTTTTATTTTAAAAGAGGACACAGGGGAAGGGTAATGTTGAATGCAAAGGAAAAAACTGCTAATGATGAAATGATAGGAATCAATGAAATATATATATACATATAATATATATATCATTAGCAAATAATTAAAAAATATATATTCTATTTGATGGGAAGGGCAGAGGGCGTTCTTGGCATCTAATTGCCTATTCCATAACTGTTCCTAAGACTGGCACTGTGTATTCAAAATTATGACTGGGGATACTGAAGTGCTATCTGAATATTCACATAAATTATGTCTAGTAAATTTGTGTTTGTTATATTAATTTTATTATAGCTCAATCTTTCTAGTAGTAGTAGTGAAAGTCGCTCAGTCGGGTCCGATTCTTTGTGACTCCATGGACTCTAACTTGCCTCTTGCCAGGCTCCCCTGTCCATGGAATTCTCCAGGCAAAATACTGGAGTGGGTTGCCATTTCCTGCTCCAGGGGATCTTCCCAATCCAAGGATTGAACCAGGATCTCCTGCATTGTAGGTGGATTCTTTACCATCTGAGCTACAATGCCATGTTCCCTCAGTCTTTCTGGAAAAATAATCCATGGTTCATATAATATCTTTTTAGTTTCCTCATTATTAACTAAACAGAATATCTCAATCCTTGTGTTGTACTGCATAGCAAAGAGTTTAGTAAAATTGTTTTAAGAAATAATATGATAAAATATAGAACTAAAAGAATGCCTTTTAAGGTTAATTGATATTACATGGAATTATCGTCACTACATCTGACAAGGGGTGGTGTCAGGAATAATAAAGTTTAACATCCAAAAGAAATCTCAAGAGAATTAATGCTACCATATTTAAAATAGAAGAAATCATTGTGTTTGATGAGAGAATAAAAACAGCTCAAAGAATAGGAACTCTGTGGGTAGACACTATGTTGTGTATAGGTGTAGACATGGGCAGCTGGAGCTTTAGTGGGTGGAAGTCAGATCCATGTGTTGCAGAAGGGAGAGAACCACATTAAAGTTCCTGAAGAAAATTGAAGGGAGGCTCGTTCTCATCTTTATTCTAATCAAGGTGAGGAGTGTCTGACAAAACTCCAGTCTCTAACCCTTGTTGCTTGCTCAAAATATAGTTTTCTTGTGGACATTAATTTGTTTGATATACTTGATATTTTTAACACGAGAGAGAACAAGTGAGAATGAATAAAATAATTTCGACAGTTATCTGGGAAGACCTATTTGGAAAGTAGATATGGTATGAAAAATAAGGCATCACAAGACTAAAATCTCACTGGCGGTCCTTTAGCACCTTCTGCTCAAAGTCTGGTCCAAGGATCAGCACCTGCATCATCTGGGAACAGGTTCCACCTGTGAAGTTTTTAAAACATCTCCACAAACTATTTGACACTCCTCCCATCAAAAAGTGAAGCTTAATTTGCCTCTTTTTCAGAGTGGCTAGACCTAGTAACTTGCTACTGTTACACAGAGTATGGAGAAGAGACACTGTGTGACTTCTGAGATGAGGCCATAAGAGGCGTTTGTGCTCTCTTCCCTCTCTCTCTCTCCCGGTAAAGACACACAAAGAGCCTGTGGACAAGTTCACTGAAAGAAACGGGTCTCTTGCCAACAGCCAGATAAGTGAGCATCTTGGAAAGAGATCCTGCAGCCCTGGTTGGTTCTTCAGATGAATGCACTGCTCCTGGCTTTTACTTTGTGTGCAACCTCAGGAGAGATCCTGTGCCAGAACCTGCATTCCTGACTCACAGAAACTAGAAGATAACAGACGTTGCCTTAGTCCACTCAGTTGGGAATAATTTGTTATGCAGCATACCACCCCAGTCCTATTGAAACAGAATCTGCATTTTAAAGCCTCCCAAAGGATTCTAACAGAAGAAGATATTAAGAAGAGACGGCAAAAATACACAGAAGAACTATACAGAAAAAGATCTTCAAGACCCAGATAATCATGATAGTGTGATCACTCACCTAGAGCCAGACATCCTGGAATGCGAAGTCAAGTGGGCCTTAGGAAGCATCACTACGAACAAAGATAGTGGAGGTGATGGAATTCCAGTTGAGCTATTTCAAATCCTAAAAGATGATGCTGTGAAAGTGCTGTACTCAATATGCCAGCAAGTTTGGAAAACTCAGCAGTGGCCACAGGACTGGAAAAGGTCAGTTTTCATTCCAATCCAAAAGAAAGTCAATGTCAAAGAATGCTCAAACTATCACGCAATTGCACTCATCTCACACTCTAGCAAAGTAATACTCAAAATTAAACAAAGTAATACCAGGCTTCAACAGTACATGAACCGTGAACTTCCAGATGTTCAAGCTAGATTTATAAAAGGCAGAGGAACCAGAGATCAAATTGTCAACATCTGTTGGATCATCAAAAAAGCAAGAGATTTACAGAAAAATATCTACTTCTGTTTTATTGACTACACTAAAGCCTTTGACTGTGTGTATCTCAACAAACTGTGGAAAATTCTTAAAGAAATGGGAATACCAGACCACCTGACCTGCCTTTTGAGAAATCTGTATGCAGGTCAAGAGCAACAGTTAGAACTGGACACGGAATAATAGACTGCTTCCAAGTAGGAAAAGGAGTGTGTCAAGGCTGCACATTGTCACCCTGCTTATTTAATTTATATGCAGAGTATATCATGAGAAATGCTGGACTGGATGAAGCACAAGCTGGACTCAAGACTGCCGGGAGAAATATCAATAACCTCAGATATGCAGATAACATCACCCTTATGGCAGAAAGCGAAGAACTAAAAAGCCTCTAGATGAAAGTGAAAGAGGAGAGTGAAAAAGTTGGCTTAAAGCTCAACGTTCAGAAAACGAAGATCATTGCATCTGGTCTCATACTTTCATGGCATCTGGTCCCATACTTCATGGCAAATAAATGGGGAAATAGTGGAAACAGTGACAGACTTTATTTTGGGGGGCTCCAAAATCACTGCAGATGTTGACTGTAGCCATGAAATTAAAAGACACTTGCTCCTTGGAAGAAAAGTTATGACCAACCTAGACAGTTTATTAAAAAAAAGAGACATTACTTTGCCAACAAAGGCCCATCTAGTCAAGGCTATGGATTTTCCAGTAGTCATGTACGGATGTGAGAGTTGGACTATAAAGAAGGCTGAGTGCTGAAGAATTAATGCTTTTGAAATGTGGTGTTGGAGAAGACTCTTGAGAGTCCCTTGGACAGCAAGAAGATTCAGCCAGTCCATCCTAAAGGAAATCAGTCCTGAATATTCATCGGAAGGACTGATGCTGAAACTCCAATACTTTGGCCACCTGATGTGAAGGATGACTCATTTGAAAAGACCCTCATGCTGGGAAAGATTGAAGGTGGGAGGAGAAGGGGATGACAGGATGAGATGGTTGGATGGTATCATCGACTCAGTGGACATAAGTTTGAGTAAATTCTGGTAGTTGGTGATTGACAGGGAGGCCTGGCACGCTGCAGTCTATGGTGTCGCAAAGAGTCGGACACGACTGAGCAACTGAACTGAACGGAACTGAAAGGATTCAGATGTATATGAGCATATGACAATTATGGCTCAAGTGGTCTGTGCTCCAGTGGGTTTCTGCCTGCTGCTTTTCTCCACATTAGCTGTTTCAGGACTGTCACATACACCTGCAGGCAACTGCAAGATCTGCAGAGAGGAGGCCCCCAATTCTTCAGGTCAATAGAATGCCTCTCATGTAAGTATGAAAGAATGGAGAAATGCAAGAAAGGGAAACAGCAGTATCTCTATCTATCTATTTTTTATCAATCTCTGGGCCTCTTTTTCTTGGGCTCCAAAATCACTGCAGATGGTGATTGTAGCCATGAAATGAAAAAACACTTGCTTCTTGGAAGAAAAGCTATGACAAACCTAGACAGCCTATTAAAAAACAGACACATTAGTTTGCCAACGAAGGTCCATCTAGTCAAAGCTATGGTTTTTACAGTAGTCATGTATGGATGTGAGAGGTGGACCATAAAGAAGGTTGAGCACTGATGAATTAACGCTTTTGAACTGTGGTGTTGGAGAAGACTCTTGAGAGTCCCTTGGACAGCAAGGAGATCCATCCAGTCCATCCTAAAGGAAATCAGTCCTGAATATTCAATGGAAGAACCTATGTTGAGAAGCCTTGGACAGCAAGGAGACCAAACCAGTCAATACTAAAGGAAATCAACCTTGAATATTCATTGGAAGGACTGATGCTGAAGCTGAAACTCCAATACTTTGGCCACCTGATGCAAAGTACTGACTCAAAAAATACTCTGATTCTGGGAAAGAGTGAAGGCAGGAAGAGAAGGGGACAACAGAGGATGAGATGGTTCAATGGCATCACTGACTCAATGGACATGAGTTTGAGCAAACTCCGGGAGTTGGTGATGAACAGGGAAGCCTGGTGTGCTGCAGTCCATGGTGTCACAGAGTCGGACATGACTGAGTGTCTGAACTGAACTGACCCTCTTTAGCTATGTCATCTAAACACTGTCCATTGGAATAAACCAAGCCATTTCAGCTCAACTACCAAATATTTAAGGAATATAAAACATGCCCCTTTTAAAATGACAACTCCATCCTCATTCTTCCCAGTCTTACTGAAAATAGCCTAATTTTGATTTTAATTCCAAATATGCAAATTGAGGCTTCAGCTTGAGTATGCAGAAAATCTTTACTTTTATCACTGGAAGAGATTTGTTCAAGGATTTAGGCAGATTTACATTTTAACAACCAGTTTTCAATAAAAGGCTGAGAAATGCCTGTGGGATGTAAATTACACAGGCAGCAGTGAGTTCAAGAAAATGGCTCAGGATTGTTGAGAATAAGTTGTGTTCCTAAAGGGAAAAAGTCCCAGAAGGCAGGCAAGAACATTTATAATCAGAGGTTAAAGTAGAGGACAGCTTTAGGTCAGTAAGTGGATGCTTCCCACTATACTCTGGTTAGAGTTTCTTTTTTTCCCTCATATACAAATAGGGGTATGGATTTGTAATTTTTCAGAAGAGTCATGCACATTTGTACATGCACACAGTTGCTTCATGTTCCAACCACTAACTACTTTTAAATAGCAATTCTATCACAAGGTTTAAAGACAACATTCAGGTTCTCCACCTCTCCAGTCAGTAAGCAAGATCCTGGGACAGAACTCCGTCTACCTTTGCATCCCTCAAAGCTCCTGTTTCCATGTGGGTGGAGAATGTGCTCTAGAGATACTCTTGTTTTGAATTACATATTGTTTCTGTAGGGTGATTCTATAAAAATTTAAATCAGGTTATGTCACTGCCTGACCTAAAAGTCTTGAGTTGTTTCCATACAGTGGATTCCAATCCCACCTCTGTTCCATGCCCAGCAAGGCTCTGACTGACCTGGCTCTGTCCCTCTCCTCCTTCTCCCCAGCACTCCTAAACCTTAACGAGCCCCAGGCCATCTGGCCTTCTTTCTGTTCCTCCAACACCACAACTCTTTTCCACCTCATGGCCTTTGCTGTTTCTTCTGACTGGAAAACTTGCCTTAAGCTCTTTCTGTTCTGGTTTCTTTACACCATTAGTGTGTGTGCTCAGTTGTATCTGACTATTTGTGATCCTATGGACTGCAGCCCGTCATAGGAACTGAACTGGACTGCAGCCCACCAGGTTCCTCTGTCCATGGGATTTCCCAGACAAGAATACTGAGGGGGGTGCCATTTGCTCCTCCAGGGGATCTTCCCAACCCAGGTATGGAACCAGTCTCCTGCGTCTCCTGCGTCTCCTGCATTGCTGGCAGATTCTTTACTGCTGAGCTACCAGGGAAGCCTTTTCCTGGTATCTCAGATAGTAAAGAATCTGCCTGCAATGGAGGAGACCCAGGTTCAATCCTCAGGTCAGGAAGGACCCTTAAAGAAGAGAATGACTACCCACTCCAGTATTCTGGCCTGGGAAATCCCATGGAAAGAGGAGCCTGGCGGGCTACAGTCCACGGGGTTGCAAAGAGTCGGACATGACTGAGCAACTAACACTTTCCCCTTTAGATTACATTTTAAATGTCACTTTCTCAGTAAGTCCACTCCCAGGTCACTCTGTTGAAATCAGCATCTTTCCCAGCATAAGTTTACCTTCCATCTCATCAGCTTATTTATTTCTATCTAGCCCATCAATCTAACGTACTGCTCATTTCTTTTATTCTTGATGTTCTGACTCCTCTTACTACAATATAAAAGTTCTCTCAATGGTACCGCTTTTGTCTGCTGTGCTCATTACTGCCACACTGGTTCTTTGCATCCTGCTACATGGCAGTTTGCATTTCTTGTCCCCTTTACCATATGTGCTCTTTCCTTCTGCTACATGGCTGGCAACACCCAGAAGCTACCCAGCAGCTGCTTCATTATCCTGAGTGCTGGATGAGAACCTCAGATGACCCATGAGGAAAATGCAGCACAGAGGACAAATCTTATGTTTTAACCCACAGAGACTGAGAGTTGTCTGTCACTGTAGCATAACCTAGCTCATCAAGACTGATGCATCTGTCTTTTGGTGACACTGTATCCATGAAACCTAGAATAGTGCCTCGCTTAGAGCAGATTCTTAATAAACGCTTGTCAAAGAGACCAGGAAATACAAAATAGTCTTGTACAAGTATCTAGACTGCTGATTCAATGAATAGATGATCTGGATAATTAGTAGACTGTACTGAGATACTTAGAAAAGTCAAGGAAGCTTTCAGTTACTGATGATAAGGCCAAGGACATTTAGAACTAATGAACAGAGCTATCAATAGCTCTACTGACTAACGAGTACTGTAGTGTTTAAGCCAATATGTTTTAGATAGTCATGCCTGAGACAATAAGAAACTTGAACGCTGCAAAATTCTTCACATGCTTTTCATGAGATCAAAGTTTGGAGGAGGATCCATCAGAGAAGCTTATGGATTTTGTGCCAGGAACCAACTCACAGGTAGGGTCCCTTAAGGAATCCTATTATATCTGTATAGCAACTGAAGGCCAACTATGTATACTTGAAGTGTTTTGCATTTCTTTCAGCACTGAATCATGGAGGCAAAAGATGGTGTGGATGTCTGAGAGAATAGGGATCTGGGGAAGGAGAGAGGAATAGGCTCTAGTGGTCTGAATCTCTGCTTGTCCACTTACTGACAGCGTGATCTTGAGTAAGTTATTTGTCCTCCCTGTGCCCCAACATCTACATCTGTAAAATAGGATAAATTATAGTACCTATGGCAAAGGGGTATGATGAGGATTAAGTGCATTAACAGATAGAACACCTGGAACAGTGCCTTGCATATATAACTGCTCAGTAAAAATTAATATCTATTATTACCAACAACTGCTCCTTCTACCCGGAGAAGGCGATGGCACCCCACTCCAGTACTCTTGCCTGGAAAATCCCATGGATGGAGGAGCCTGGTAGGCTGCAGTCCATGGGGTTGCAAAGAATCGGACACGACTGACTTCCCTTTCACTTTTCACTTTCATGCACTAGAGAAGGAAATGGCAGCCCACTCCAGTGTTCTTGCCTGGAGAATCCCAGGGATGGGGGAGCCTGGTGGGCTGCCATCTATGGGGTCACACAGAGTCGGACATGACTGATGCGACTTAGCAGCAGCAGCAGCTCCTTCTATCAAAGGATTTGTTTATGGGCGGGAAGCAGTGTATGATCTGCAATCAGTAATACCCTATGCAAAGAAAATTCCTAGTCCCCTACAGTGCTGAATGTAAAAGTCTCTGCAGTTTTGTTTTCTCCTTGTGTAAAGTTATAAAGGAATGTGTGTGTGTGCTATGTAGCTTTAGTCATGTCTGATTCTTTTTGAGCCTATGGACTGTACCCCGCCAGGATCCTCTGTTCATGGGATTCTCCAGTCAAGAATGGGTTGCCATGCCTCCTCCAGGGGATCTTCCTGACCCAGGGGTCGAACCAAAACCTCTTATGTCTCCTGCATTGGCAGGCGGGTTCTTTACCATTAGCGCCACCTGGGAACTCCTGTAAAGGAACAGGTTTCCCTAAAACAAATATTTCTAGGCTTAAGGATCTGAATGAGGAAACTTAGAGACCAAGGCTCTCTGCAGTTACCCGTTTAGTGATGGAGAGGAGAAGGAATGATTTAGGGTAGTGTATCCATTTACAAAGAATGTTCAAACTACCCCACAATTGTACTCATTTCTCATGCTAGTAAAGTAGTGCTCAAAATTCTCCAAGCTAGGGTTCAACAGTAGTATGTGAACTGAGAACTTCCAGATATTCAAACTGGATTTAGAAAAGGCAGAGGAACCAGAGATCAAATTGTCAGCATCTGTTGGATCATCAAAAAAGCAAGAGAATTCCAGAAAAATATCTACTTCTGCTTCATTGACTATGCTAAAGCCTTTGACTATATGACAACAAAATGCGGAAAATTCTTCAAGCGATGGGAATACCAGACCATGTTAGCTGCCTCTTGAGAAACCTGTATGTAGGTCAACAAGCAACAGTTAGAATCAGACATAGAACAATAGACTGGTTCCAAATTGGGAAAGGAGTATGTCAAGAGTGTATATTGTTACCCTGCTTATTTAACTTATATGCAGAGTATATCATGTGAAATGCCAGGCTGGATGAAGCATAAGCTGGAATCAAGATTGCTGGGAGAAATGTCAATAACCTCAGATATGCAGATGACACCACCCTTATGGCAGAAAGCAAAGAAGAACTAAAGAACCTCTTGATGAAGGTGAAAGAGGAGAGCGAAAAAGTTGGCTTAAAACTCAACATTCAGAAAACAAAGATCATGGTATCCGGTCCCATCATTTCATAGCAAATGGATGGGGAAACAATGGAAATAGTGACAGACTTTATTTTTTTGGGCTCCAAAATCCCTGCAGATGGTGACTGCAGCCATGAAATGAAAAAAATGCTTGCTCCTTGGAAGAAAAGCTATGACAAACCTAGACAGAATATTAAAAAGCAGACACATTACTTTGCTGACAAAGGTCCATCTAATCAAAGTTATGGTTCTTCCAGCAGTCATGTATGGATGTGAGAGTTGGACCAATAAGAAGGTTAAGTGCAGAAGAATTGATGCTTTTGAACTGTGGTGCTGGAGAAGACTCTCAAGAGTCCCTTGGACAGCAAGGAGATCAAACCAGTCAATCTGAAAGGAAATCAACCCTGAATATTCACTGGAAGGACTGATGCTGAAGCTGAAGCTCCAATATTTGGTCACCTGATGCAAAGAGCTGACTCACTAGGAAAGACCCTGATGCTGGGGAAGATTGAAGGCAGGAGGAAAAGGGGATGACAGAGGATGAGATGGTTGGATGGCATCACAGACTCAATGGACATGAGTTTGAGCAAGCTCTCAGAGATGATGAAGGACAGGGAAGCCTGGTGTGCTTCAGTCCATGGGGTCTTGAAGAGTCGGACATGACTGAGGAATTGAACAACAAATCAGTTTACAAAATTTCAGCCAAACTTTGGGAGGAGAAAGAACTACTCTGCTAGTAGTAACTGTAGTTTTTATGGAAATATAGCATCTTACCTTCATTTCTAGCTCTTGGTTTGATGCAGGTAATCCCTGAAGTTTTGCTTCCAATTTGTATATAAAACTGAACGAGTCTGGGGGAAAAAACCCAAAACACCTCAGTTTACTTAAAAACATGAATTCAGAAGACATCTAGCCTTCTGTATTTTGACACAGTAAAAAGTAAAACTCCTGTAATTCTTAGGTTATTTTTAAACACAAAGGGCATATGACAAGCAGAAACTACATAGCTTATATTAAGGCTAATTCCATAACCATTCAGAAAAGTTAATTGATATGACCATTAATTTTATTTTGGAATAATGATTTAAACAAAAGGAAACAATTTAACTTCATTTCCCTGTGACAGTCTGATGCAATTTAATGAAATCACTGAAATGGAATTCCTTTAAATTGAGATGATACTATCCTTGGAAACTCAGGAGGAAAAAATCTAACATTAAAAACTTGAATGTTATATTTATTTAGGGCCAGACAATTACTTCTACTATGGATTTAAACTCAGATGGTTTAATTTTTCACAACTGTCTCTCAATTAGTGTGATGTAATCTATGCCTTAGTCTCTATAAACCAACCTACATGATAGGGTTAGCTGTGAGAAGGACTCAGAAGGAAGAGGAAAGAGACTGAAGGTAGAAAACACATGACACAGAATCCAGATTTTAGTGAGAAGAAGCTCTAAAAGCTTCAAACATTTCTTTAGCTTCCTTTCTTCCAACTGTAAAACTAAAGAAGCATAGTTATATTTTAGGTGTGCTACTATTTCATTTGCCCTTAAAACTAAGCACTTATTTATTGTACCAGTAGGTGTCAGTGTAGGTATTTTAAATTTCTGGAATAGTTTTCAATAAGTGAATACAAATAAACTTAGATAAATGGGGCGCCCCATTTTTGGACACAGAATTCAAAGTTGCAAAAAATTATATTTCTCCTGGCATACATTAAAATTAGTATCAAATAATCTTCATAATAACAGAGAACTTTAGAAAACCAAGCTGACATATATTAGACACACAGGCCTTGATGATGACTGCATGCTGATTAACAAATTAAGAGTACAAGTTTTACAGAATCTATTTTATTATAAAGTTATGCTTCATTTTTATATATCAGAATCTATGTAGAGAAACATTACTATGTGAACTCTGAAAAGAACAGTGTTGTAGGTTAGATCATACAGCAAGGTAAATATGTTCATGGAGAAGCGACCAGTTAACTACTTACCTGATATTCCTGGTGTCCAGAGGGACAGTCCTCGCTTCCCTTTTTCCAGGGCCACTGAAGTAGAGAGACTTGCCATCATTAAGTGTTCCACAGCCCGTTCCAACCTGGCCTCCGGTTATCTTGTACCACAGCGGGCTGAGCTTCCCCTCAAATCTATCGAACATCTCACTGTGATTAGGGACAATAGACACACAGGTTCCTTGTGCAGCTTCCAAGAAAAGAAATACAGAGGAGACAGGTTTTGTTAAAATCATGAAACATTAGCAGGTACATTAGTGTGTGGTCAAAGGAGACATTGCCATAGGTGTTAGGGGAAAGCAATCACATCAAAATTCAAACCTCAAGCATCTGCCTGAAACACAGTCATCACTACTATCATCAAAACAGTATTCTGCTTCTATTATTTTAAATGTTTAAACACAAACACAGAGGGAACCACACAGTCTCATGATTTTCATTAACCAGAGGGTTTGTGTAAACTGAGATACAAGATTTTGTCCACAAACAAAATTTGCTCATTTGTTGTCCTTGTATTAGAGGATCAGTATGGGGAGTTTATCACCCTGAAACTACGAGTGGCAGCGCTCTCTACAGAAGGCCTGTAACAACACATGTTTGTCTTTGGTCACGTGCCAGATGAAGAGCAGAACACTGAAAGGCTGGGAAGGATGCTTTGAAGTTAATTCCAGGAGAAATTCTATAAAAAGATTACGAAGCTTATAATATTTTCTCCCATTTTACTCTTTAATCTCAGCTTCCTTTTTACTTTTGCTTGTAGCAACATCTAAGGGTGATTGTGGTCAAAAAATACTTCTCTTGTTAAGTTTTTGTTTGGCAGTCTTGCATTTATCATTTCATAAGTTGACTTTTACTTTAAATGTATAAAATTACACTGTATAAAAGCAGTGTAAAGAGCACAGGAAGCCTAATGCTTAAGAGTTTGGCTGCCAGGGATTGAAGCTGAGCTCTAGCAACTCTTAGCTGTGTGACCTTGGGACAGTTACTGCGTGTCTTTGTGTCTGTTTCCTCAAGTGTAAACAGGGACAACGACAGTACTGTTACAGGGTTATTTGTTGCATGAATTAAATGAGGTAAAATAAAAAACACCTACTGTAGCACTTGGCATGAAGTAGGGACTCAAGTAATGTTAATTATTATCACTATTATTAGGAAATGAATATACTTAAGGGATGAAATATGTGTTATCATGCTTTTCCTTCTTAGGTAGCTCAAAACTACAAAATATTTCAGCACCTCATTTGCCTAGGTTACAAATTTCTATAATTTGGGGACTTAAGAATAAATACTTAAGAATATATTTCCTTGGAAGAAGTATCATGAAATATAGTACTCAGAGATGAATATTTTACAAACAAATCATCAGACTTGTCTGCAGCCTTACCGGTGTACCCCAGGTCACAGAAACACACCCCTGAAACGCAGTCCCCATGGCCACTGCAGTAACTGGGACAAGGCTCTGATATGTATACACCATCCAAACCAAAAGGAGGCACGTTCTTCTGGGAGCTGCTCTCCTGGATCCATCGGAATCTGGTCTTACTGTTGGGAAAAACAGCACATGTGTTTCTTGTACCAATATCTCATACCAAAGCACTGAAATACAGAACAGTTCAGAAAAACTCGAGAGATATATATTTATTTGGAAGTCATGTTCACTTGACTGGACACTTAACCTTCAAAAGTGTCTCTCTCAAATCTTTCTCAAAACTTCTTGATATTTTCTTCATCATAAATGTTTAAATATCAGGAGGATTTCAGATAAGAAGATTCTGATGGCCAGAAACATAGCTTTTTTTTTTTTCTCGCATATTTTAAGAGAATATTTGGGAATCTTTGAAACCATCAAATAGGATGTACTTTGTTAGGACAAATAAGGGGACTATGGCTCTGCCATTTGCATGATTCTGGTAGGAAAGAATCAAGTTTGTACTGCCTGCTCTGTTCTCACCTGTTGCCTTCCTTGCCTGCTTCACTTCTCATCTTGAAGTCTCCAAGATGCTTATTATACACACTTAGCAGCCACCTGGGCTGCCAGAAAATGCTGGTAACTGCCAACAAACAAAAGAGGGACCTGGTCCCAGAGCTTCAATCCCTGGAACACCAGTGGCCGGGCTACTGCCCAGTCCTATATCCCCCATAAGTTTTGAGGCTGCCAAACTAAAACTTGTCCCAGTTGCTTTCTAATATTTCCAATCCTTTCAACACACCTTGTTTCCTTTCAAATACATGGAAACCCACCTACATCTATAACTTCATAATAAGAAAACATCTCTTCCTTCTCAGTTCTACTAACATTAAAGAAGGACGATAGATTAGACTATCTAAATACCAATTAAATATGCTGCCATTATTTATAGACTTTTGAGTGAATTCAGTCTCTAAGTAAAGAAGAGTAAAGAATCTTAAAGATTAATGAAGATTATCAAAGATAATTGTAGATCAAGATGGTTCCTTTTCTCCTCTATTATTATGAAAATAATATAGCAGTATCAGAGTACATTTCCTTCTGGCTCTTCAAATAACTATGGTAATTTGGCAACACTAAATCATAACTCTGGCTTTTTTCTTCATTATTTTAAATTATCTACATTTGGCAAATTTACAAATGTAGCCAACAATGTTGTTTACTAGGTTTAAAAAGTTTTTCAGTGATTAATTTCTGTTAATGCAAGTCTTAGCACATTTTTCAATGTGTCAAAAGGAAGGTGAATGTATCTTTTATTTCCTTTGAAGTTAATTCAAAATGTATTGGTCTTATTTTTTAAGGCAAAAGAGAACAGAATTGAAGATTAGCAAAACAAAGGAAAACCAAAAAAATGAAAAGAAAAAAGAAAGTACAGTTGTAAAGCGTTAGGAAAATCTTCCCAATGGAGTTATAATATTATTTAGCCTGTGAAGATATTTTTCTTTTCAAAGGAAATAAATGGAATTGGTGAAAAGCATCTTTTGCCAATTGTTTGTAATAAAATGGTAAGGCCTCCGTACCCCTTCCAAAAGATAGGCTGTACATCTGTAATAAAAAAGAAACACTTCGATTCCCTGGTAGAAGTCTTTTTAAATTAAACTCACACTTGCCTTTTCTTTTTAAGTTTCTATAATAGAACCCAGAGAAACATGGATCTATAATTTCTGCCCCTCAGAAAGCAAAATTCCCCTATATCCTGCATGTTCCAGATAAGGTAGTAGAAGATAACACACTCTCTCTTTACTCCAATTGTCATCTTTGTTCAGAGGATGCCTGAGCAACCTGGAGAACCAGTTTCTACCCCTGTCCTTCAGCCTTCCACACTTCAGAAGGTTGTTGGATCTGCCACTTAAACCAGGAAGGTAAGCACCTGTGCATCGGCTTGTCTTGTGATGTGTGGTGGTAGAGGAGACATTGGGCAGAATATTAAGCAGCTGAATTTCTAGCCCTTCCCAGAGATGCTGACTTTCTGCATTCAGCATAGACAGCCAAGAGCAGGCTGAGTGGCTGTATGGTTGGGGATGAGAGTCAGCAGGGAGGTACCAGCACATATTTACCACCACCAATGTCCCTCCTCTGTAGGCAAGAACCAAGAGAATTAACATGAGCACAAACTGTTCCTTTGAGAAAATCAGCTTCCAATTATTTGTAAAAGAACAATGTTCTAGTAACTATTATAAGCATATTGCTTTGTGGCAAAAATAGTTCCAAATTTTAACAATTTTCACTTACAATTCTCAGCTTTCCAACACTGCATTTGGAGATATCTGAGTTTAACATACTGCAGAAGAAACAATAGCTCATTTGCTTGCGTTGAAGCAGTAACATATTTACTATTCTGTAGTAGAGAGCTCTCCATCACAAATGCCATCTCAAGCAAGTTGGATAGTATCCAAACAAACCAGAAAGCCAGATCCTAATGAACAAGATTTTGTCTTCCAAAAGCTGAAGTCTAAGAAAATATTGATAAATTGGAAGCCTCAAAATATTGGCTCAGTTTGTGATAATAAGGGCAGTCTTTTCTTATTTCTCAGATGTGGTTTTACCAACTAGGTGATTCTACTCAGCATCAAACAAACTGCAGTTTCAGATTCAACTCTATATTATCTGGCTTTGGGGTATTACACTAGTATTATGTTTTTTGGCTCCTGATTCTATGGACTACTTTTAAAGCGATATCTTCTAATATCCTAGTATTCTAGTCACTGCAGCAAATATTTACCCCGTTATGCTCCCCAGCTTCATGACATGTTGCACTTGTCTATTTGGAAGAAATAAGGTTGGGCCACAGTTTCAGAAAACCAGAAAAGGTCAGTTTTCATTCCAATCCCAAAGAAAGGCAATGCCAAAGAATGCTCAAACTACTGCACAGTTGCACTCATCTCACACACTAGTAAAGTAATGCTCAAACTTCTCCAAGCCAGGCTTCAGCAATACATGAACCATGAACTTCCAGATGTTCAAACTGGATTTACAAAAGGCAGAGGAACCAGAGATCAAATTGCCAACATCCGTTGGATTATCAAAAAAGCAAGAGAGTTCCAGAAAAACATCTATTTCTGCTTTATTGACTATGCCAAAGCCTTTGACTGTGTGGATCATGACAAACTATAGAAAATTCTTAAAGAAATGGGAATACCAGACCACCTGACCTGCCTCTTGAGAAACCTGTATGCAGGTCAGGAAGTAACAGTTAGAACTGGACATGGAACAACAGACTGGTTCCAAATTGGGAAGGGAGGTATGTCAAGGCTGTATATTGTCACCCTGCTTATTTAAGTTATATGCAGAGTACATCACACGAAAGGCCAGGCTGGATGAAGCACAAGCTGGAATCAAGATTGCTGGGAAAAATGTCAATAACCTCAGATATGCAGATGACACCACCCTTATGGCAGAAAGTGAAGAAGAACTAAAGAGCCTCTTGATGAAGGTGAAAGAGGAGAGTGAAAAAGTTGGCTTAAAGCTCAACATTCAGAAAACTAAGATCATGGCAAATATATGGGGAAGTGGTGGAAACAGTGACAGACTTTATTTTTTGGGGCTCCAAAATCACTGCAGATGTTGACAGTAGCCATGAAATTAAAAGACACTTGCTCCTTGGAAGAAAAGTTATTACCAACCTAGAAAGAATATTAAGAAGCAGAGACATTACTTTGCCAACAAAGGTCTGTCTAGTCAAGGCTATGGTTTTTCCAGTAGTCATGTATGGATATGAGAGTTGGACTATAAAGAAAGCTGAACCCCCCAAAATTGATGCTTTTGAAATGTGGTGTTGGCGAAGACTCTTGAGAGTTCCTTGGACTGCAAGGAGATCCAACCAGTCCATTCTAAAGGAAATCAGTCCTGAGTGTTCATTGGAAAGACTGATGTTGAAGCTGAAACTCCAATACTTTGGCCACCTGATGCGAAGAACTGCCTCATTTGAAAAGACCCTCATGCTGGGAAAGACTGAAGGCTGGAGGAGAAGGGGATGACAGAGGATGAGATGGTTGGATGGCATCACTGACTCAATGGATGTGAGTTTGAGTAAACTCCAGGAGTTGGTGACAGACAGGGAGGCCTGGCGTACTGCAGTCCATGGTGTTGCAAAGAGTCGGACATGACTGAGCAACTGAAGTGAACAGTTTCAGGAAAACATGGGGAGAGAAGGGCAGTGGTGGGGGTGAGGATCACAAGGGCTACCCTGTCACAAGCCCCAGTTTGAGATGGGCAATAAGCAAGATGAAAGGGCTATTTAGCTCCAGAGGCAGATATGTCCTTATGGAAAAGGAAAGAATGTCTCAGAGGATGAAGCCTATAGAGTAGAACAAACAGCTGAGAAGAACAAAGATTAGGGAACTACTCACCAGGAGAAGAACTGTCAAACTTTCTTATCCTGGACATTGCTCGTAGAGAAGGGAACCCTAGTAACAGCTATCTTGTTGCTATGTGCTTCCCATTCTTTTCATTTTCCTGAGTGGGCAGTGTTTATTATGTTGTTATATATATTATTATTATGTTTATCTATCTCATTGCTGTATGTTGGGTAGAGCGTGGGGTGAAGTGAAGTGAAGTGAAGTGAAGTCATTTAGTTGGGTCCAACTCTTTGCAACCCCATGGACAGTAGCCTACCAGGCTCTGCCGTCCATGGGATTTTCCAGGCAAGAATACTGGAGTGGGCTGCCATTTCCTTCTCCAGGGGATCTTCCCAACCCAGGGCCTGAACCCGGGTCTCCTGCATTGCAGACAGACACTTTACCGTCTGAGCCACCAGGGCTGGGGTAGATAACTTTTTTTTTTTTTTTTCCAGTTCCTAGATCTGTGAGTCATATCCAGGGAAACTTGACATGATATAAGTGGCTTAGAGTCTGATGCTATGATGGGACAAGCCTTTGAGGGTCTTGGGAGGAAAGTGAGTGTGTTTTCATGGGGAACAGATGTGAACCATAGGGCTAGGACAAACTATGTTAGGTTGTTATAACAATGCCTGGTAGCTCAGTTGGTAAAGAATCTGCCTGCATTGCATGAGATCCCGGTTTGAATCCTGGGTTGGGAAGATCTTCTGGAGAACAGATAGGCTACCCACTCCAGTATTCTGGCCTAGAGAATTCCATGGGCTGTATAGTCCATGGGGTCACAAAGAGTTGGACACAACTGAGTAACTTTCACTTTCACATGGATCGCACCTCCTTAGGTATATCGTCTGTAAGATTTTTCTGCACTTTCTATCAAAAAGAGGAGTCTGTTTTCTCACTCTCTGTATCTAGACTTGCCTTGTGGCTTGCTTTGACCCCTGATGTTCCAGTAAGATAGGGTCAGGCAGCTTCTACTTTTGTTTTTTTCTAACACTGGAACCACCCAACTGTGGATATTGTTATGAATACTGGGGTGGATACTGGGATGAAAACCGCATAGAAAGAAAGGTCCTACTAATCCCAGACACTAATCAACCTCCCAATTGAAAAAAGCTACATTATAAAGCTTGGTGAGATGAGCAGAAGAACTACCCAATCAATTCCATAAAACCATGAGAAATAATAAGCCACTACTGTCTTAAGCCACTATGTTTTGGAGAGGAATGTTACACAGCAATAGGCAACTGTACAAATATTATCCTAGGCTCTACTGAGGGATATGAAAAAGGACTAGTGATAGTTTTTAAAAAGTAATGCACTTATGCATTCCTGATCATTTTCCTTCCACTGGTTGAGAGTTAACAAGGTCTGGAATAGCTGCCTTGGATCCAGAGATAGAAGTTGTGTGTTCAGAATGGTAGAGATACCCTGTCAGTTCTGAACTGCTCACCTTTGGACTATTATGCAGTCAACAGTGGATTTCTATCTTGTTTTAGCCTTGTTAAGCATTTGAATTTATTTTGCTTTTATAGTAGCTAGACCTGTATCCTAACTAAAGCAGAATGCAAGTCAAATTATCAAATTTCACTAAAGAAGGTCAACTCATCAACTCTGGCACAAACCAAGTCATTTGACTTTCTCTGATACACAACAAAGTACACTGGCATGTAAAGACAAAAAAATTACTTATAAGTTGATCTTAGATCCAATGACTGATGAATTCTTTCTTGGAATAGTTGGCATTTAAAGATTGTGCTCCAAAGTTTGGTAGATTACCACAGAAACTTATATATCCTGACCATACAAGTTTCTTACCTATCTGAGAAGTCTGTATATCAAAATCTATGGTGCAGTTTCTGAAGGTATGCACAACTAATTAACAAGGGAGGAAGAGAACACAACCAGGATATCCAGCTAGATATAAATCTGGTGATCAATTAGGTGAAAGATTATAGACAGAATGGTCTCTACAAACACTATAGATAAACCACTCCCATAGATTCTTAGCTTTGATCATTCTGTCAGTCAGGATGAGATAGGTTATGCTGATGTAACATGCAGCCCCCAGTCTCAGTGGGTTAACCCAACAAAAGTTTATTTCTGGCTTATACTATATGTCCAGTATAGGTTGTAAGAAAGTCTGCTGATTGCAGAAATTCAAGGACCCAGACTGATGTAAGCTTCATCACAAAAGGTGCTTTCATGAAACAGGTAAGATGGCAAAACGCACATGGACTCAAAGTCATATGTTTCATTTCCACTCACATTTCATTAGGCAATGCCTAACTTTAAAGAGTGTGGAGAAAGGATAGTCCAACCATATTCTAGGAAGAAACTAAGGCTGGAAATAATGCTGAATGGCATTAATGAGAAGCTCGCTAAGAGTCGGACTCCACTGAGCGACTTCACTTTCACTTTTGTCTTTCATGCACTGGAGAAGGAAATGGCAACCTACTCCGGTATTCTTGCCTGGGAGAATCCCAGGGATGGGGGAGCCTGGTGGGCTGCTGTCTATGGGGTCGCACAGAGTCGGACACAACTGAAGCGACTTAGCAGCAGCAGCAGCAACCTCTATATTAAGTTACATCACCAGCAGTACAAATAGACCTATTACATCATCTCAGTTCTGCACAGAAATGCTTTGACTGAGTCACAATTGAATATCATGTTCTAGGATTCAATTAAAAACTGTCCACTTGAAGAATGCTTCTTTATCTTCTGAAAAATTATAGTTAAAATACTGATCTTAACGTTACCTACTCCACCCAACACAAAGATATATATATATGCACTACAAATGTATTTTAGAAAAAAGCACACTTAATTTTTTTATCAGAATGTTTGTATTTTCTTTCTTCTTATTCAACAGTGAGAACCAAATGACCCTATCTCCTGACCTCTCACACTTTGTCCTAGCTGCCAGGAAGCTGAGAGTTAAACTTGTTGATGTATTACAAAAACTAATTTGCTTTAAGTTCTTAATCCATTTAGCTCATGCTTCTGTCAATTGATTTAAAATCTTTTTCTCTATTGTATTAATATTTATCTTAATGATGAGATATCTCAAATTGTCTATTCAAGGAGGCATTAAATTAGAAAAAAATCACCACATAGTGAAAGTCTGTTGCAATAATGCTTTATAACTCACTTAGCTTTTAAACATCTTCTGGTTAGTGCTGTAATCCCAATGCCCAGGACAGAACTTGGCACAGGTAGGTGGCTCAATAAGTGTTTGTTGAGTGAATGAATGGATGAGTAAGTGAATAAACTTTTTCACAAATGTGTGTGTCATTTTCTCAAGAGTCATTACTTGGATAGATACTGCCAGAGGTTATGAATCCTCTTAGGTTACTGAGATATATGAAATGAAGATATTGAGATAAATATATGTTCCTTAGAAATGGCAACTATGGCACATGGTAAGAATGGGCACTTTACCTGGATGCAAGAGACCTTGGAATAACAATGGTGATTCTTGTCCATTCTTCAAAGTCCCCCGTGTGATACATGGTGGGTTCACTCAGTTCTCTGGAGTTTCCTTCGCATCCCTTGACTGCAGAAGCTGGGTAACAGCCTTCTTTCACCAGAAACCAGGACATTCCGGCATCATGAGAGTACTGAAGAAGAACTGGGGCAGCACTGCTGAATTGATTGGCACACCCAATATTAAGCTGTTGAAAAGAAATACAGAATTACACAGGTTTTGGTTTCAAGACATCATTTAACAAATTAGGTGCGAGAGCAGTCAGGGTTCTTTCTACTGAGTTTGCACAAATTTACAATGATAAGACATGCAGCTCAATTCCAACCAAGAGCCTTTCATAGGGTCTGGAAATCTCTGTAAAAGCAACAGGGGCTTTTCAATAGAAAGCAGGACCAGCTTCCCATTTTGTGGACTTCTTGAGATTACAGGAGAGAAGAGAGAGCATAGATGTGATCAGACTCTTGGACAAAAGATGAGAAACCAAGAAACTGTTTTCTTTTCCTTTCCCAGACTGAGGATACAAACAGAGGGAAGCAGATGATAGAGAGCTGTCCTCTAGAACATGAAGGTCACCGAAGCTGTCCTCTGCTTCAGGGGGACAGGCATCTTTATTCTGTTTTCTTACAAAAGCTCAGTAAGAAATCACTGTCAACTTATATGAAAGAATTAAGTTTCTGTCACAGCATCAAATAAACAACATAATCTAGAAATAAACCATTATTCTCCTATGCACTTGTAGAGATGTTTGTCATCACAGGATTAAAAATATTCAAAAATTGTAAAAAATGCAACCTATATCACAATGCTACAGCACAGCCATTAAAAAAAATAAATTTATTTTTGGTTGTGCTGGGTCTTCGTTGCTGGCTTTTCTCTAGTTGTGGCGAGCAGGGGTTTCTCTCTAGTTGTGGTGCCCAGGTTTCTCACTGAAGTGGCTTCTCTTACCGTGGAGCACAGACTACGAGGTGGAGGGAGGCTTCAGTAGTTGTAACATGTGGGCTCAGCAGTTGTGGCTTCTGGGCTCTAGAGCACAGGCTAAATAGTTTTGGTGCACAGGATTAATTGCTCCGAGGCATGTGGATCTTCCTGGATCAGGGACTGAACCAGCGTCTCCTGCATTGGCGTGTGTGTATGTTAGTCACTCAGTTGTATCCAACTTTTTGCGACTCCATGACTGTAGCTCCCCAGGCTTCTCTGTCCATGGAATTCTCCAGGCAAGAATACTGGAGTGAGTTGCCACTTCCTTCTCCAGAATTGGCAGGCAGATTCTTTACCACTGAGCCACCAGGGAAGCCCCTAGCACAACCATTTTTTTCTGTTTTCTCTTCTAATCTTTATAAAGAAGCATACCAATATCTAGGAGTAGTATTACTAAATCAAAATGTAGAAACTGTGAATTTCCTATTTATATGTGCTCATTTTTAATCACTTAGATTAAAATGAATCAGTTTTACACAGCACTGAATGTTACTAAAGCTTTGGACAGTTTCTTTCTAAATTAATAAATATATAAATGATTGTATTACTGTTTTAGTTTATATTTTTTATAAGTTGTAAATGTCAAACTCTTCCTGAAATTTAATCACATGCTGTCTTAGAGCACACGATCCATTCATGTTATTTCATTTGTTGGTTGGAGCCATCATAGGATTGTATAAGGCTTTATAACTAAGAATAGTCAAATTTTATAGAAAAAATTGAAGAACTCAAGAGAGCATAATCATGGCCAAAAAATAAAGGATGAAGGAAAGATAGGCCCCTAGGCAAATAAAATTAGGTCAGAACTCAAGAGGTCAACCAGCTCATCCTTGTGACTGTGAATGAGCTTGAGTCAGTCTGTCAAAAATGGGAAGAACACATATTTTCCTTAATTTCATGCTCAGAGCTAGAAAGCATCTCTCAGAAGGATTTATAATATGGCTAGTGGCAATTTTATTGTGATTCATTTATCCAAGTTTACATAGTTAAATGTCAGGAAAATAAAGACTTGACCCTCTAAGATGCAAGATCACCTCTTGTAACATAAACCCTTTTATTACATTACTTGTTAGTTAGCATAGCCTTTGGCTGGCCTGTGGTGAGAGGAGTCACACTGGGCACACATAGTTAGCTTTCTGTCTTAGATTTATGGCTAAAGTAGGTAAGTCAATGGAGCTTTCAGTTCTGTGACAAGTTTGTGATTTTATTCTTTACGGACCATTTAGCCTGCTTCTTAACTGATGATTTTTCTAGAATTCAATTCTTGGCTTTCTTACCTTTCTACTCCATACAAGCTCCCTAATCTCATTCACAATCATAATTTCAGATGCCTTCTAAATCCCTATGACTCCCAGATACTCCCAGGCTCTCTGAACAATGTCCATAACTGCTTCTTGTGTGCTTGTCCTTCAGCAATCCATGAGCATGTGTGCTCAGTCATGTCTGACTCTTTGCAACCCCATGGACTGTAGCTTGCCAGGCTCCACTGTCCATGGGATTTCCCAGGCAAGAATGCTGGAACGGGCTGCCATTTCCTCCTCCAGGGGACCTTCCGACCCAGGGATCGAATCTGCATCCGTTATTATCGAATCTGCAGGTGGATTCTTTTACCACTGAACCACCTGGGAAACCCTTAGCAATCCACAGGCATCCCTAAATCCACAGGTCCAAGTCTTCTCATCATCCACCATCCTAAAACAAATCCTCCTATTCCTTAATTTCTGATTTCAGTGACTTGAGCCAGAAATGTAGGAGTCATTCTAGAATCCATTCTATCACCCAATAGGTTACCCAAACCTGTTGACTGTGCACCTTTAACATCTTTCAGAACCATCTACTTATAGTCCCAGGCTATGCCTTAGTCTGGCCTCTTCATTTCTTACTTCTCCAGCATTGTCACTTTACTCAAAATACACTCAGCAATCTGAGCACATATCTCTGCCTCCTCCACTATCTCACAGGTCCAAGTTTCCATTATCTATTACTTGGATCACTGAAATAATTGCCTGGCAGTCTTTTTATCTCTGCCTTTGACTCTGCCAGTGTACTCCCAACTCAGTTACTTGTGTGATTTTTTAAAAGTCTAAGTCAGAGTATGTCACTCTTCTGCTAGCTATTTTATGTAGTGTAGGTAAGGTGTTAGTTGCTCAGTCATATCTGACCCTATGGACTGTAGCCTACTAGGTTCCTCTGTCCATGGAATTCTCTAGGCAAGAATACTGGAGCAGGTAGCCATTCCCTTTTCCAGGGGCTCTTCCTGAACCAGGGATGAAACCCAAGACTCCCGCATTGCAGGCAGATTCTTTATTATCCGAGTCACCAGGGAAGCCCGTTTTATGTAGAGCAAAAGTCAAAGTCTGATCTTTTTCTTTTTCCTACCAGTCTCCCCTTCCTCACTTTGCTTTAGTCACAGAGGCGTCCTTGTGGTTTCTTAAACTTTTCCAAGCACACTCCTACTTCAAGGCATCTGCCCTTTTTGTTCTATCTGTTCTCTTTTGTTCTTTCTTTGTCAAACTCTCTATTCCTAGTTATTTTCATAGCCTAAAAAGAAGCCTGGAACATAGTAGAAGTTTTATAAATATTTTTTTCTCCTGTTAAGTCAATAGAATGATCCTTGTAAAACACAGATCTGATTCTCACATTCAATGGGTTAAACATCTTCCATGACTCATTGCTCTTGGATTAATATCTAAGGGACTTAGTGTATCATATAAAGCCCATTAGAATCAACCTTATCTTACCTCTGTGGCAGGTACTCCGAACTCAAAGTTCCAACATTTCCATTCTCATTTGCACTTTCCTATATTTTCACATAGTTGCACACTCTGTTCTAACTGGAATTTCCCACCCCCTCCATTTTGCAGTCTGTTAAGTCTCTGTATTTCCAGAAACTTCCTATTTCAACTCATCCATCCATCTATCCATTTAACTAACAGATAATTTTGGAGTACCTGCCATATGCCAGGAACTCACTGGCACTCCCACCGCATCAGAGCCTCTTTCTACCACAGCACTCCAGTGACTCTACTGCAACTGTTCACTTTTCTGGCTCACTTGCTAGTTTCTGAACTCCTTGAGGGCTTGGCTACATTTCTCATCTCTGTATTCCTAGCACTTAGCATTGATACAAGGCAGGCAGTCATCAAAACTTAACCAGCACTGTACCTTTTTTGGACAAATAACATCAAGTTCTTATTACAGATTCCAAATATACATTAACAGTTCCTAAATGACTCATATTACCTGCCTATTATCAACTGATAGCTACAAATCAACAATTTCTGCTGGTGTGATTCGAGAATTGAGACTTTCCTTAGGCATTTTGCATTATGTTTTGAAACATTTAATAATATTTTCTCTATTTAGATTTTTAAACTTTAGAATACCATCTTGCAGAGTTCAACACCTACACTATCATGATTTTGTGGCTAATTAATTAGAAAAAGTGCCAGGTGAGAAACAGCATACTGTTCTGACAATGTATTGTTTTTGCTGTTATTCTGCTCCCATTTTAGGCAGTACCAACAAATTAATATAGTTGTACACCATTATTAATGGTTTTCCATGGCAATTTAGCATCAAAATCTAAACAGAGAAGAATAACATTTCACTAATCATCTTATTTATGACTCACTGCCTTGTTTACAGACCTCTGGAAATTATATTTGAAGAGCTTCCCATAAACATCTGATCTCTTTAATAATTCCATTTGTAAATTATTTAGCATCTGCATCCTGCCGTTATGTAAGGACCATGTAGTTGTGCTGGATCATTAAAAATGCATTACTCTCGACCCCAGAATTCACCAATGGGATTTTATTATAAACACAATGAAATTTTGATTAGGGTTTTGAAAAAAGAGATTGTCAAAGTAAATACTTGCTATCCATGTTGACATGTTATCACAGCACTGAAAAATAAGCAGCTTTTAAGAGAACAATGATAATTAAAGTAAAAATTTATTGAATCAAAGGAAAAGAAATTGTTTGAAAACCCCATAGTAAAAACATAAAATTACTTGCAAGTTTAAAAAGTACTAGTAAGCTGAAAAGGAGAACACATCCATTACCATCCAAAAGCATGGGATGGGATTCATTAAGTCACAATCAGATTGAAATCCTCAAAGTAATCTTTCTTTTTAATTCTGATAGAGTTCCATGAGCACTTAAAGAAATACAGTGACACAGCCACTTCTGGGGCTCATTAAAAACTGACAAGCTGTTTTCCTTAAGGATAGAGCTAAAAAGCTTTGCCATTGCAAGACTGTTGGAAACTGTTTGTTCAGATGAGTCCCTTCACTAACAGAAATATGAACATTTTGTATTCTTTGTGAATTTCATTCACAAATCTGGAAGATGGTTGCTCCTTAATCTGCAAGAAGTTTATGCATAAATACCTTGAATTGCAGCACATATCCAGGCTTCAGAGTCAAATCTCGAGTTACTGCAAATCGGTCCCCATCTGATTTTCCAAACACCATGGCTGATGGCGTGGCAGAGCAGAAAGTTTCATTTTTAACCATTCCTTCATTAGCTAACATCAACCACACACTCATTTGATTCATAGGGTAATCAAAAGCTGGTTTCTCATAAAAGTTCTAATAGAAACAATACAAACAACATAGAAAGGCAATTTGATAGCTTTGAAAAGAAGAAAGGAATTTTCAGTTCATGACATGCTATTTGTATTACCATGTACTATTTGTGTGTCTATGAAAATAAATCAGACTCTCAAACTGTTTTTTAAACTGCCATGAAGTTTTTCTCCTGATTATTTAACAACTGAAAATATTTTGCTACTATATATCTAATTATTTTATAAACAAACTAATAATCACGCTTAATGAACTGGACAAACTTTCTAGTCTTTTTTTACATTTTTTAACATCTAAATAATCTGTGAAAGAGTAGCATAGAGAGGTTAAAAAAAAATTAGTGCAAACACATAAAACCAAACTACATGTTCAAGTGTCAAGCACTAAATCCTTGGAGGAGTCAGTAATCCCATCCTGTTTTACAATTCTATGTCATCCTGGAGTTCAGACATAATGAGAAATACCTGAGGTAAAGTTGGATTGACAACTGGGATGATCTGTTTTTGTTTCTCGGACAGAATGATGATGTCGTCAACTGCCCACTGGTCATAGTCTTCCCCCGAAAACACAGGCTGCCACCAGCGGAACCTGGTGCAGGGGGTCTTGGCAGCAGCTGGTAACTCAAGATAGACAAATCTGCATAAAAGCAAATCATTTAGTGCCAGGAAAGGAAAAACTCTGTTGTTTTTTTTTTTTTAGCAGCTGTTAAAATAACACTAGTAGCAACAAGAGAAAGTCTAGTTTTGCTTGATCTCTTGGTATTTTTGAGGAGTCTTATGTTTAGACAAATTAGACAAGAGGTTTAAAGTTGTAAGCAAGTTCAGTCTTGGTCCTGGTTTCTCCATTTGTTATTGTATCTTTTGGAGGCAGATATTTCAAATGAGTTTGATTAACTGAACAATGTCTTTTGACTACCATGACAATGGTCATAACATTTCTAAAGAAATCCTTAGAAAGAACTGCTCCCTTATATATTATGGCATTAAAATAGCATTAATTTTTTTCAAAACAGTTCTTACTTTATTGAGGGAAAATATAAATAACCAGTAAAAATGAAACATAAATCACTGATGATCTACCATATGAGATTGGCCTCTGCTAACAGTTTGCTGTATATCATTAAAGCATGTACTCTTTTACACAGATGAGATTATATGTATAATTTTGTATCTTACAGTTTAAAAATTAACATTATATCATAAGCACATCCTCATGTCAGTAAACTTAGTTAAGATCATTTTACCATTTATATAATTTTTCATCACACAGATGTGCTACTATTTATTTCACCTTTCCTTATAAATAATTCTGTGATGAAAATCTATGCATATAGTTTTATGGACACCTCAGTTTATTTGTTTAGAGAAGATTCTTCAAAATGGAATTACCAGGCCAAATAAAATGGTCATGTTTAAGGCTCTTGATTTTTCCAAAAATCCAAAGGATTTTTCCAGAATTCTTTCTTGGAATAATGGCATGCAGGATGACATGAGAGCACCTGTCTTGCTGCTCCATGTGGAAAGAGCATTTTGTATTATTAAAAAATGACCATCTGACTGTTGAAAAACAGTATCATTTTTATTGTAAGAGAGGTTGGATATTAATTGTATTTTATTAAACATATGTCTTTCTTGTTTTGTAACATCTACTCATTCCTTTTACCTATTTTTCTACTGGATCTTAGTGTTTTTCTTGATAATTTGTACGAGCTCTTTACAGGAACACTGATCTTCTATTTCTCATATTTGTTGCAAATATTTTCTGTTTCTTTTTAATTTTTTTCTATTCCCTTTGAAATGGATGTGTTACACGCGTGTTAATTCTTCTACTGAATTTATGTATAGAAAGTTTAGGTCTTTTCCCAAGATCAGATAGTAATCTAAACGTTTAAATCTTTAACCAGTCTTTAACACTATCATCTGAGATGTTAGATGACAATCTATATAGATACTTCCCCTCAAGAGCCCACCCACCTTCTTCTAACACCATTTGATTGAATGACCATTTCTTTATCATTGATAGTTGATGTGTGTTTTTCATAAATGTTTGTATGTATATCTGAGTTAATTTCTGGGTCATTTGACTTGACTGTTCTATCTATGCACTGGTATCATTCCACTTTAATTATGTAGGTTATACAATATATTACAATATCGTGTAGGGTATCCCTCTATATTTAACCAAAAGTTTAAACTATTTTTGTCAGTTTATATTTCTAGACATAAAGTTCTAAAAAAATACCACTAAGACTTTGGTTGCTATAGTATAAAGTATAAATTAAGAGATATCTTCATATCATAATGTTCAGTTTTCCTATCCAAGGATGCTGTATTATTTTCCATTTATTTGTTCACTTTTATATATTTGAAAGAAGTTTTGAAGTTTTATTAAAGTTTTCTTTGCAGAGATTCTCAGTATTGTTAAACTTATTCCTTATATTTATTTATGTATTTTCCATCATGGTGTCTTCTGATAGCTTCCAACTCAGAATCTCTTAACCATTTTAGTGTCATAGAACTCTTCACAAATGTGGTAAGATAGGCCCTAAAGAAAAATTCCCTTAAATAAAAATGGAATATATCTGGAATTTTAAAAAGCTATTGAAATTTTGTTCGTCTATATAGTAATCTTCTTACTTTCCTGAATTCTCAGTAATTTCCAGATTAACAATGCTATTCCTTAGAAAAAATATACTTTGAATAGCTTCAAATTGTTTAAACCAGTTGGCCCCATTATCAATTCCCTTTCTACTCTATAGGGGGAAGCTCACCAGGCTCCACCTCCCACCTACCATCCCTGACTCTCTCCCTGGATGTTATGATTCTTGTTAGACCCAGTTGGCTTTCTCTGGTTTCTGCCTCTCCCCTGTGTGCCTTAGAAGTAATGCTTTTGGTTGGTCTCTCTCCGTATCTAATTGTGTTATATCATGGAGAATTATCGCTCCTTGAAATGACTCAATGTTTTAAACAACAGCAACATCACCCTTAACCTTCCTGAAATCAATGGAAGGCAATCAGAGCTGGTTACCTGGGTTTGCTGAAGTCTGAGAAGTACATTTCTGCCAGCAGGTGCCACTGGATGCCCCCGTTGTTGCTGTACTGGAGGAGGACACCCTCCTCTCTGCTGTCAGGCTTGTTGCATGCAGAACTCTCTCCACCGATCTGGATGTAGAACTGGACAAAGTCCACCCAAGAAGTATCCAGATCCCAGCTCACCAACTGTCTTTTCCCAGCCTTTCCAAAGAACAGAGAAATCACAGATCCAATTATCTGGGAGCAATTTGTTGTTTCAGTTTCAAATTTGTATGAGCATCCTGGCTCTATGTGAAGTTGATCATGTTCTCCTTTATTGTTGAGAGGAGCAAGTCATGTTATTTAACTGTTTCTGGATACATTCTATTAATATCCAGGACTTGATTATAAGACCCTTGAGAACTGCTAATTACACCAAAGAGTAATCAAAAGTCTTAAATAACAAAGCAAAACTCATTTTAATTAAAACACTTCTAGTATTCCCTTTGTAAATCTCCTCCAGGCAGAGTCATGGAGCAGAAAGATCATATACATACTTTGAAATCAGCTGGAGCTGGGTTTGAATCTCAGCCCATGATTCATGCTGTTCTCTAGCTGTGTGACCTTTCTGAGCTTTTATTTTCCTCTAAAGTACAATATGGGTAATAATACCTTCCACATAGGGTGTTGTGACAATTAGGTGAAATAACATGCTACATAACTTGCCTAGCACATGGCATGCTTTCTTGAGGGAATAATCTCTGCATACATATGCCTTGACCCTACTCCTACCTGGGAACTGAAGTGAAACAGGTAAGACAGAAACTTCTGAACAGAGTACTGAAGTCTCTTGGGCTCCCAGTCAGTCAGCCTGTCTGTCTCTCTTGGAAACAGAAGGTGGGAGGGATCACTAAATAAGTTTTTGCAACCACTAAATGATCTCTTTGTGTCTTAAAAATGTTAAAAAACTTCTTCAAATCTGGTAACTTGCTTCCTTTGTTTAGTGTCACAGGAAGTGCCCCTGCCTGTCACAGTTCTGTTGCAAGGTATTAGACACAAATCGACAAGTTTGTCATCATTTATCTGTAAATGGTTTCATGCTAACAGGATTGAAAAAAAGTTTGCTGATAAGATTCCTTCACCCAAATCAAATCTGCCAAAGCTAATCCATGGATTGCACTGATTGGTCTTGGAGAGTTTTCCAGAAGTTCAATTAAGTTCGGAAGAAAATCTGAGATAGGATACATAATATAGAGCAAAGCATCCCTCACACTTATAATTTAAACTCTACTCTAATCCACTAAGTTAATTAAGAAAGGGTTTCAGTTATTAGAAGTCACAGGGGAAATACCTGGTGATAATTATGGGGGTACACAGTTACCGATAAATCTAAAGCCAATTAAAAGATCCCAAAATAGACAAGGGTGCCAGCAAAAAGAAAATTAAGGTTAATCCTGACACAGGAACTCATTTTTTGGAACTTTCAATTTTATGTACATATTAGAAGAAATCTTAATAGTAATATGCATTTTCAGCGTATTAGATGTGCCTTTCATTTTTCTTGCTATTGACTTGACATATTGTAACTATGAAACACCTCAGAGATTACTATAATCTGTCCTAGAACTTTCATGCCTCAGGATCAGTACAGGAAGAATGATTTTGAGAAGAATCTAGCTGGTTAATTCCCACCCAACAAAATTCTATGAAAACCCTGGCATTTGGAAATGAGCCAGAAGGATAAAGATCTAAGATGAAGAGAAGTATAAAAATCCAGCTATCATAATTAGATGGTTGGAATGATTGCCTATTGCAAAATTCACAGAATAGTGTTGTTTTTCCAGGAGACTATGGTGCTGCTCTATAATGGTTCTGAGAGTATTTTGTGGGATTTTTGTAAATGGTGAAAAATATCATATAAATGCTTGGTGTGGCACTGAAGATGTTTTTTCTAGAGTAGCACAAATCAATTTCTTTTGTTCAGTGACCTGAAATGATGAACATTGTTTTAAAGGGGGTAAAAAAGAAAAAAGAAATGGCTCATGGTAAACCATTCTGTCAGAACTTAGAATCTGACGTAACACATGGTTTGTAGTTTTTTTCTATCATACTATGATCAACATATTTATGTGTATGTGTAGATATGTGTGACCTATATTTTGGTCACCTGATGCAAACAGCTGACTGTTTTGAAAAGACCCTGATGCTGGGAAAGACTGAAGGCAGAAGAGGGCATCAAAGGATGAGATGGCTGGACGGCATCACAGATGCAATGGACAAGAACTTGGGCAAACTCTGGGAGATGGTGAGGGACAGGGAGGCCTGGTGCACTGCAGTCCATGGGGTCACGAAGAGTCAAGACATGTAGGCGACCAAACAACAACAAGGAGCATTTATATCTATCTATTTATGTATACATAGACATGTAATGTGAGTGTATGTGTGTTCAGATACTAGATTAAAGATTTTCTCATTGCTGGAGAGTGGAAAATATGCTCCAATATTCCCTGACATTTTAGGTTAAAATGTCTTTAGGGTTTACATAAAATAATACAAAATTTAAAGGCAATGTCTTTAAAATCTTGAGCCTTTATAATAAAACCTCTAAAACACTTTACAAAACTTTATGTTTTGTCTTCCATTAAAGTTGTCTTTTCAGATAATCAAGCTTGATTTAGAAAAGGCAGAGGAACCAAAGATCAAATTGTCAACATCCACTGGATCACTGAAAAAACAAGAAAGTTCCAAAAAAACATCTACATCTGCTTTATTGATTATGCAAAAGCCTTTGACTTTGTGGATCACAATAAACTGTGGAAAATTCTGAAAGAGATGGAAATACCAGACCACCTTAACCGGCTCCTGAGAAATCTGTATACAGGTCAAGAAGCAACAGTTAGAACTGGATATGGAATAACAAACTGGTTTCAAATCGGGAGTACATCAAGGCTGAATATTGTCACCCTGCTTACTGAACTTATATGCAGAGTACATCATGAGAAATGCTGGGCTGGAGGAAGCACAAGCTGGAATCAAGATTGTTGGGAGAAATATCAATAACCTCAGATATGCAGATGACACCACCCTTATGGCAGAAAGTGAAGAACTAAAGAGCCTCTTGATGAAAGTGAAAGAGGAGAGTGAAAAAGTTGACTTAAAACTCAACATTCAAAAAACAAAGATCATTGCATCTAGTCCAATCACTTCATGGCAACTAGATGGGGAAACAATGGAAACAGTGACAGACTTCATTTTCTTGGGCTCCAAATTCACTGCAGATGGTGACTGCAGCCATGAAATTAAAAGATGCTTACTCCTTGGAAGGAAAGTTATGACCAACCTAGATAGCATATTCAAAAGCAGAGACATTACTTTGCCAACAAAGGTCTGTCTAGTCAAAGCTATGGTTTTTTGAGGAGTCATGTATGGATGTGAGAGTTGATCTATTAAGAAAGCTGAGTGCTGAAGAATTGATGCTTTTGAACTGTGGTGTTGGAGGAGACTTTTGAGAGTCTCTTGGACAGAAAGGAGATTAACCAGTCAATCCTAAAGGAAATCAACCCTGAATATTCATTGGAAGGGCTGATGCTGAAGCTGAAACTCAATACTTTGGCCACCTGATACGAAGAGCTGACTCAGTGGAAAAGACCCTGATGCTGGGAAAGACTGAAGGCAGGAGAAGGGGACAACAGAGGATGAGATGGTTGGATGGCATCACTGACTCGATGGACATGAGTTTGAGCAAGCTCTGGGAGTTGGTGAAGGGGAGGGAAGCCTGGCATGTTGCAGTCCATGGGGTCGCAAAGAGTCAGACATGACAGAGTGACTGAACTGAACTGAAAGTCATCTTTAATCAAAAAGCCAGAAAAAAAGAATTCTACTATATTTATTTGAAAATAACATTTCTTTAGAACTTCCTATTGTTTTCACTTTTCTTTCCAATTCATTCATTACTTTCTTCAAATAATTACTGATTGCCAATTATACCAAGCTCAACACCATGTGTTGTAAAAACAAACTAGAAAGGAGAGTTTGCAAACATAAGCAGGGAAAGTAATGAGAACTTAGAGCTACAGACCAAGTTCTATTCCTTGTTAAATCCCACTTGGTCATCTGATCAATTATCAAGGTTCCAATCTATTCAGTCTCAAGGGTATTTATGGATATGTAAATACCTAATGCAAGGCATGCATTTTTGAGTAGAACATCTTATCTAGAAGTTTGGCTCAGTCAGTAATTCTGCATTTTGCTGGGTACTGTGAGAATAAAAATAAAAATATGATCTATATATGTAAGAAACTTTGACAATGGGAGGGGCAGTCAAATAAAGGAGAGATCAGTGTCGTCTGCCATAGTCCCAGAAATCCCCATGGAAGTGAAACCAAGCAGGACCCTGTGGGGCTCCTGGGTGCCAAAGCCTTTCCATGTCCCCTGTTCCTTGTTCATAGGGAACAGACTCCAGCCTTCATGCTGCTGCTGCTGCTGCTGCTGCTAAGTCGCGTCAGTCGTGTCCGACTCTGTGCGACCCCATAGACGGAAGCCCACCAGGCTCCTCTCTCCCTGGGATTCTCCAGGCAAGAACACTGGAGTGGGTTGCCATTTCCTTCTCCAATGCATGAAAGTGAAAAGTGAAAGTGAAGTCGCTCAATCATGTCCAACTCTTAGCGACCCCACCCACAGGATTTCCCAGGCAAGAGTACTGGAGTGGGGTGCCATTGCCTTCTCCACCAGCCTTCATGACCTTCCCTGAATCCCAAAGAGTAGATTCAAACAGTTGCTAGTCAGGGAAGGAAGAGGATGCAGAGACAAAGGAGGAACAATAAACAATAGTGCAACCTTGTGGCAGAGTCCTCCTTCTGCCTCAAAGGAAACACATAACAATATCTTTGCATTCTTTACAGAACTAAAACCCCCACCAAGTTGAAGATATCCACATTCTTCATTCCAGAGAAGACCAATGGGGCCAGATTAAAAGAACTAGAGAAGCATCAAGAAACTACGCGAGACCAGGATAAAGGAGTGCAGGCTCTACACACATCCTAATCTTGGTCAGCAATCCCACTCTTAAACTACCGCTATAAAATTTCTCACCAAATCCTCCTGGGGCGGAATAGTTTTTCAGGGCAGGAGTCCACTGTTGTCCTCCTTTGCCTGGCAAAGCAACAAAGCTGTTCTTTTCTATTTCACTCAGAACTCCATCTCTGAGATTTGATTCAGCACCAGTATGCAGAGGCTGACATTCTGTATCAGAAGCAGCAGGATTTGGGCAAAAGTTTTATATGGATATCAGAGATGATGGAAGGCATAATGGAAAGCAGTGGAGACTAAGCAAAGAGGGAAATTGACAACATATGGGATGATGAGGAGAGTTTCCAGTTTGGAGAAAAGGATTCATGTTTGGAAAAAGAAAATGAGTTATGCAGTTAGGGCAGCAGTCCTGGAGACTGTCCTGAACACTGGTGATGGAAGAATGACAAGGCAGAAGCATGTTTTTAAAGAAATGAATCTAGATTGACTTCAAACCTCTAAGGAACCCTTCCTTTGGGTTATTATCCGTTCTCTACTTCAATCATGCTGGCTGGTGGGGGCTGTCAAACTGTGTATTCCACCTCTCTGCCAATGGAGTGAGGATACACCTCTGGCCATGCCCATCATATGACACCATTCATGTACATGTGATCGGTCAGTCAGAAGCTGACTCACATTTTTCCATGGAGTTGCTTATAGGGCTCTGTGGCCACAGCCCCTCTCACAATGACTGCTGACCTGAAAAAGAGTCTCCTCTTAAGGAGAGAGTTCTGTGGGCATTTGAGTTTCCGGTTCCAGGTATCTCTGTGGCCAGTTTCATCTAAGCCCTCCCTGTTTTGATTACAAGAACTAAATTTCCTTCTTTTTTGCTTAAGCTAGTTTCTCTCACTTAGAATTCAAAACAGGTCTGACTGATACAAGAGAAAAAAAGTAAATCTATGATCCTTAGATATCTTGACAAAAATTTACAGAGAAAGTTGGTACGGGAGGAAGAGATTGATTTTATTTTTGAAATGCTTATTTTATTAGTGGCAGGGCATGCCTATGGAAATATTCAGTGATACCAATTTGAAATTCATTCTCATAAACTGTAATTATGATAGCTAACAATTATATGCTTTTGAACTGTGGTTTTGGAGAAGACTCTTGAGATTCCCTTGGACTGCAAGGAGATCCAACCAGTCCATCCTGAAGGAGATCAGCCCTGGGATTTCTTTGGAAGGACTGATGCTAAAGGTGAAACTCCAATACTTTGGCCACCTCATGCTAAGAGTTGACTCATTGGAAAAGACTGTGATGCTGGGAAGGATTGGGGGCAGGAGGAGAAGGGGACGACAGAGGATGAGATGGCTGGATGGCATCACTGACTTGATGGACGTGAGTTTGAGTGAACTCCAGGAGTTGGTGATGAACAGGAAGGCCTGGCGTGCTGCGATTCATGGGGTCGCAGAGTTGGACATGACTGAGCGAATGAACTGAACTGAACACTTATAATGGTAATTCTACGTGCCCAACACTATCCTTTATTCTTTATCTGCATTAACTCACTCCCAAAATCCCACTTCACAGTGGAATGCGACACAGAAAGATGTTATAACTCTGCAAAGTGAACCGATACATGAGTTTTGGAGCCCAGGTACAAAGCCAGGTAGCTTGACTCCAGACATCATCTTTAATTAAGAGGAAGAAATATTATATGTTTAAAATATTTGTGTTTTTTAACACACATGTTTACATGGCTGTTTGGTTACATACTGGTTAAGGATTCATTTGTGTTAGTTGCTCAGTCACATCCGATTCTTTGCGACCCCATGGGCAGTAGCCCACCAGGCTCCTCTGTCCATGGAATTTTCTAGGCAAGAATACTGGAGTGAGTAGCTGTTCCATTCTGCAGGGGATCTTCCTGACCCAGGGGTCAAACTCAGATTTCTCACATTGCAGGCAGATTCTTTACCATCTGAGCCACCAAGGAAGCCCAAGGATTCATCATCTTGTTTTAGAACTGATGGTATCAGAGACACAATGTGTCAATTTCTGCAGGATTAGACTGTGTATTCAGATCTATAGAATCTGTATCAGTCACTTATTGAGTATCATCTCTAAGAATAATGACCAGGGAACCTTCAATGTCAATAGATAAGAATATCATTAAATGGAATCCATCCCTGATTTTCTGTCATTCTCTCTTGTTTACCTGTTGATTCTTTGTTCTGCACCTGTCTTAAAACAAAAGCTGTACCTATTTTTACATTTGCATAAATTAATGTGTTTTGGATTTCTGCCCAAACAGGTTCTGCAACATATCAGCCCTATGATATATCACCCACCTTTACGTACTTGCTATGTGATGTGGAATGAAACATTTCCCATTGTCCTAGAATTGGTGGCTATAGTCCTTGCTGGAAAGAAGTGGCACTAGTCACTTCACATTCTAAAGAGAGCTGGTAATAATTACGGTTGCATAAACTGCTCAGGTTGGAGAGCTGGACCTGCTCCTCTCTGCAGTCCTTTTGAAGACTGTATAAAGAGATGAACTGGAGGAGAGAGGAAGAAAAAAATGTCCTTCCTAGACTGTAGCAAGGGAGGAGAGGGAGGTAGTTCTCTCAACTCCATTCCTCACCAAGCAATGTGTGTTAGGATTGTTCCAAGAGAATCAGACTTAGGGATGCTGGCTGGCATCTCAGTCCCTAGTTGGTGTATACTGATCTGTCTGCTCCCACTGGGGAAGCTGAAGTCTGCAAGATAAACTTATACTTGGAGTCTCTGTTATGGACTTCATGTTAAGGTGTTCCCAAATTCACATGCTGGAAGACTAACCCTTAAAGGGATGGTATTAGGAGGTGGGGCCTTCAGCAGGTAATTAAGTTATGAAGGTGGAGAGATGGAATTAGCGCCCTTATAAGAAGAGACACAAGAGAGTCTGCTTTTTCTCTCTCTGCTCTCTCTTGAGGATTCCCAGGTGGTGATAGTGATAAAGTACCTGCCTGCCAATGCTGGAGATGTAAGAGACACAGGTTCGATCCCTGGGTCAGGAAGGTCCCTTGGAGGAGGGCATGGAATCCACACCAGTATTCTTGCCTGGAGAATCCCATGGACAGAGAAGCCTGCCAGGCTCCAGGTCATAGGGTTGCAAAGAGTTGGACACAACTGAAGCGACTTAGCATGCATGCTCTCTCTTGCCTCCTGTGAGGATGCAATGCAAAGATGACCATCTTACAAGTGTGGAAGCAGGCCTTCACTAGACACTGAATCTGTTGGTGCCTTGATCTTAGACTTTCTAGCTTTCACAACTGTGAGAAGAAAATGCTGTTTCAGTCCCCTACTCTATGGCATTTTATCATAGTAGCCCAAGTTGACTAGGATGGTCCCGCATCAGCAGACACCACAAGCAGCCACCAAACTGAGTGGAAATAGGACCTGAGATGTTTGCTATTGATGGACAGCTGGTTAGTTCCCCTGGAACAGCTCTGCATACCTCCGCCCTCATCTTTACCCCTCATTATTCCAATCATATTCTTGGGATTAATGTCAATCTATTAATAAGTTTAATAAACTTATTAATCCAAGTTTAATAAACACTTCTAGAAGTACTTTCCATGTGTTAGGTATTGTTCTATATGATTTACAAGTACTAACTCATTTAACCTGCATAATAATGCTAATGAGATATATATATATATATTTTACCAATGAGGAAGCCAAGCCACAGACAGGTTAAGGAATTTGTTCAAAGTCACATAGCTAGGAAGTGGCAGATCAGATTGAAACAGGCAGTCTGGCTACAGAGTTGCTATTGTTAACTTCTAAACTGCACCACCACTCACATCCTTACCCCCAGACCCACATGCTCACACACCCTTCAAAGGCTGGGATGAGAAGGGGCCAAGACCCTGCCCCACTCAAAGCCCCTCAAGACACAAGCATGGCTGGCACTGGAGGAAAAGAAAGTAATGAGCTTTAAATCAGGTACAAGAGGGGCAGGAATTTTAGATTGGCCTACCTGGATTTGTAGTAAGCAAAGACAAGCATAAAACTATAAGAGTTTCTCAAATGGAGTTAAGGCACAGGAATTTGGCAAAGTCCAATCAAAAGCAGAAGGAAAAAAAGATAAGAGATAGGTTATCCACTCCAGTATTCTTGGGTTTCCCTTGTGGCTCAGCTGGTAAAGAATGCTCATGCGGGTTTGATCCCTGGGTTGGGAAGATCCCCTGGTGAAGGAAAAGGCCACCCACTCTAGTATTCTGGCCTGGAGAATTCCATGGACTCTATAGTCCATGGGGTTGCAAAGAGTCGGACACAACTGAGTAATCTTCAATTTCAATCAAAAGCAGACAAAGCGGGAAAAAATAAAACTGTTCACATTTGTACCTTCTGAGTTCAGACTGCTCCATAACATCAGTCACATATTGAAATAGCCACTGCCCTGATCACTTACTCTTGGCTCTCACTCATACCTTACTGAAATACAGAGATGATCCGGAAGAGACGACCCCACACCCTTCTTCGGGTTTTACAATTTGTCCCCCAATAACTTCTTGCCAGTCAGACTCCCAAGCACTCGGGTTCTCAAAGTCCGACATGATCGTGGAAGGAAGGGCAGCTTCTGGGTGGCACTCAGTGCCCTGGTACCCCTGGTCACACCTATGAGATAGGAGGGCTGAGTAAACAAGTGATAGACTCATATGTGACTGCCACAGCCATCTGACCTGCAACATTCCCTATGTCTCAGTTTTGCTCAGGTATTAGCATCTGTACTAGACTTTTCATTACACTGTTAGTCTTTGTACATGGTGGTAACAACCTTCAGTTTTTCACATGGGGAAAAACGGACAGAATCCATTTTTTAAAAGAAAGTGCTATAATGGTAGAAATGGGGATAATGAAGAAAGATATGGGCGTATATGCACATGTGGTTGGGTAGAGGGGAAGGATTGTGAAATTTTCCTGTAGGCTTAAAAGGTCACATGTAAATGTTTGTCTGCTTACCCAACACTTAACTGTGGCCATGTTTTATAGTTTCTCCTTCTGATTAAATTATGTCTTTTTTAGAGTCTTTAAGTATCCAAATGTGTTCCTATCATCCTCACTAGTGATAATCACCATCTCCCTCTGTACACAACCTTGAGCTTCTGGTGAAGTGGTGTAGGACAGTATGCAGCAGCTGTTTGACCTGTGCTTTAAGACTACCAGGGGAAGGAAGGAGAGGCAATAGCCAAGCTCTATTAACTAAAAAAGAGGACTTTAGGGCTAGCTGATAAACTCTGAAATGTAAACCCAGGAGGGTACATTTTGAGGTTTAGAATATATGGCTTTATACTTGTTGAAATGCAATAATACCTTTTACATCTAAAATAAGGATAGAAAGGAGGATCGTTTTCCTTTGGCTATTTCATTATTTATCAGGCTATCCCTAGAAGTCTGATGGCACCTGCTGTGGTATCCTTGTAAACACACACCCAGAGAAGCAGAGTCAATTGTCTCTTCTGACACTTATACCTGCACATGCCGCGGTTGCAGGAGCCATGCCCACTGCACATGTTGGGGCACTGCTGCCCAATGTAAATGCTGTCTAGAGCCCACTCGTCTTGAGCTGTGTAATAGCTCTGACTCCAACGGAAGCGGGTGGCACTGGACCTAGAAACAAGTCAAGGTATAGCAATAAAAACATGACAAGGTATAGCAATAAAAACAGACAAAGAATGTCAAAGTTCAAAATTCTCCAGACAACTAACTCTTTGGAACTTGAATTTCGATGCCAATCATTTTTCTTTAGTGGTTTAATTTCCACTCAGTTACTGTCTGATTCAACAATTCCATCATGAAGAAAAGTCTACTTATCTGTTTACATCAGTCTTAATTTGAGACATTTTAAAGAAAAATACAGTATCAGATTTTGTTGCTGTTGTTGCGTAGGGTTTTTATGCTAGGAAAAGAAAGGAAGATAGACTAATTTTAAAAAATAAATATTTATATGAAACTGTCTTTCACAGGTGAAAATGCACAGTGTTTATCTTAGAGTAATGCAGTTTCTTAACAATAAATGTGTCAGTAGTTATTTGAAGACTTCCAGTTGGCTCTCAATATAAAACAAAAGTTTTGTTTGCAGGTGTTGTTTTGGGATTGAGAGGAGGTGTGACATTGTACTATTTTCCAAGTAAGGACATCTGGCTGCTAAATTCTCCTTATTATTTCTAAAACATTAACTTGCTTGGTTTTCCTGGACAAGTTATGTTAAGTGGAGATAAAAACTTCAACAGTCTGTTACACAGAGAGAAACACTTGGGACCCTGATTCAAATGAGATATAAAGTCTAAAGAAGCTTCTGCACAACAAAGGAAACTATAAGCAAGGTGAAAAGACAGCCTTCTGAATGGGAGAAAATAATAGCAAATGAAGCAACTGACAAACAACTAATCTCAAAAATATACAAGCAACTTATGCAGCTCAATTCCAGAAAAATAAATGACCCAATCAAAAAATGGGCCAAAGAACTAAATAGACATTTCTCCAAAGAAGACATACAGATGGCTAACAAACACATGAAAAGATGCTCAACATCACTCATTATCAGAGAAATGCAAATCAAAACCACAATGAGGTACCACTTCACACCAGTCAGAATGGCTGCGATCCAAAAATCGGCAAGCAATAAATGCTGGAGAAGGTGTGGAGAAAAGGGAACCCTCCTACACTGTTGGTGGGAATGCAAACTAGTACAGCCACTATGGAGAACAGTGTGGAGATTCCTTAAAAAATTGCAAATAGAACTACCTTATGACCCAGCAATCCCACTGCTGGGCATACACACCGAGGAAACCAGAATTGAAAGAGACACATGGACCCCAATGTTCATCGCAGCACTGTTTATAATAGCCAGGACATGGAAACAACCTAGATGTCCATCAGCAGATGAATGGATAAGAAAGCTTTGGTACATGTATACAATGGAGTATTACTCAGCCATTAAAAAGAATTCATTTGAATCAGTTCTGATGAGATGGATGAAACTGGAGCCGATTATACAGAGTGAAGTAAGCCAGAAGGAAAAACACCAATACAGTATACTAACACATATATATGGAATTTAGAAAGATGGCAATGACGACCCTGTATGCAAGACAGGAAAAAAGACACACCTGTGTATAACAGACTTTTGGACTCAGAGGGACAGGGAGAGGGTGGGATGATTTTGGAGAATGGCATTCTATCATGTATACTATCATGTAAGAATTGAATCGCCAGTCTATGTCTGACGCAGGATACAGCATGTTTGGGGTGGGTGCATGGGGATGACCCACTGAGATGTTATGGGGAGGGAGGTGGGAGGGGGGTTCATGTTTGGGAACACACCTAAGAACTAAAGATTTCAAAATTAAAAAAAAAAATTAAAAAAAAAAAGTCTAAAGAAGAAGACCTTCTGAGAGAAATGCCAAGAGGGTTTCCATTCATTTACTACCACAAAATGTGCTTTTAAAATCACATCATACTTTTCACCTCTAGGAAGTTTCAGGTATCCATGACCAGTTTTATCTGGTCAAAGTGCAAAACAAGAGAGAATAAACAAAAAAAAAATGTGCAGAATAGGTGTGCATGCTCCGTTCAATTGATTAAACCCTCCCCAAGTACACTAGCTACAGACACACTTGATTTTAATGGCTCTGAATGATCCATTAAGGTCTACTGGATCAATTATCCACATATTAAATACTCCCTAAGTACATAACAGACTGTTAAAATCCAGACTAAGCCTTTACTGCTTATTTTACTAATGATATGTGGTTGATATGTTGCATTTTTATTCATAGTAGGATAATCTCAGGATTCACTGAGATGCATCCAGTAGACACAGGTTTGCAGCATATCAGTGCTCTTCCTGGAAAATACAATGAGACAGATGTCCCCTTCCATGGTAATAGTTTATATTTGTAATCTAATAGCCATCACAATTTTCATAGCCCAATTAAGAAATGTGTTTTAGAAAAGCTTACTATAAAAGCAGGGACATTATCTTGGAGCCCAACAGAAGACAAGTAAATTAAGACTCATGCACCACTGTCATTTAAAGGGATGACTATATTCTTTTAAGACTGATACAATCTGAGTCAAGCTGAGGGTCACAGGTGTCTAGACTGTGAGTTCTCTTGGAGACAGGGATATCTTTTTATCTCAGTAGTTTGCACAGGAACAGAATAAAGTAAGCGTACAAAAAAAGTCTGCTAAAAAATGAATTGATGAGTGGATGGACAAGGCCGGGAAAGGGCACCCTGTTTCTGACTTCTGTAGGTAATGGAATGAAGAATGTGTTAGGAGTCAGGGGACTTGACCCCAAGGACCCTGGCTCTGCAATTTATCAGCTGTGTGACCTTTAGTGGGAAATTTAAGCCTTCAGGAGCTTCTAGTTCCTCACCTCTCAAATTAGGAGATTGGGCAAACTGATTTCTAGGATCCCTTCCAGCTCAAAAATTTAATGACTGCTCTGGTCATTTGCTGACAGAGGTGATAGTTTATTTTCTTTATAATCACATGCTTATGTGAAACCCATGGCATATATTATTTTGAAGTTTTGATGTTTCAAATATTAAAATGGGGTTGGAGGGTTTCAGAAATCTGACCTAATTTACGCTTCTAAACAATCACATTAAACACATTCCAAATCCTTTTTATAAATAACTTATCCTTACATGTATCTCTGAACTCCTGAAAAGATATTTCATTAAGATAAAATGCTTAAAGTGAATTATTCCATTTAAAATGACAATCCACAGTTTCATGTGCTGATGTTAATTAACAGAAAAGAAAGTGAAAGAGGCTGAATATTGGCTTCATTTTTAGTGAGAAAAAAAAAATTAGCTGTGTGAGCAATCTCCAGCTGATCACACGTGAGAACACAAGGTGTGATCTCACTGATTTGCAGCTGCGTCACTGCTAAATATCACCCCCAATACAAATATTTAATTTGCCAGTTTTCTCTTTCTCTCTCTCCTTCCTCCTCCCTGCCTCTGTCTGTCTCTCAAAATTAAGTATTCTTAAGAAGAAAATCCTGTGCACTTTGGATTGAGTCTGGATGTGCCACTACTGCCTCGTGGATCATGAAATGAAGTTTACCTGCATTTAAAATCCAAACTATAGATTTTCAAACGCAGTAAAACTTGACAGTCTTCTCTTTATTTGATTCCCTCCTGCGTTATAAACTTCTAGAGTGAAATAAAATACTACTGAGTCATCTCTTGATAGTTAGCTAATTTGAGGAGTTAGATTAAATGAAAGCTGACTAAACTGTATTTTCTACCTTCAGTGACTGTAATTACATTTACTCAATTATTCTGAAACTCATTCAGTCATTAGGTGTTGATTTGTTTATGAAGTCAGCAACTGACAGCTGTTTGGATCTCATTAGGCTCTGTTCTTATGTAAATGTCTCTCATAAAAATGAAATTAATTTTCATTGGGTAACAAATGTTCAGTTCATATAAAATATAATTTCTTTGAGCAGGTGTATACATATTCAATATTTCAATCTAAGTTGTCCTATCTAGCATATCTTCTAAAGTTAACAGATCTTTGACAATGCAGATCACATTTGCTTGTCTGTGTTCAATTTATAGTTACATATGCTTGAATCAAAACAGCAGAAGAAAGATTTGGCAGAAGGAATACTGCTTCAAACTAAACTGTAATTTCTTCTCCCAATGCTTGGGAAAAACCTGCCATCTGCAAAACTCTGAAATGCACATAAGAAAGTTAACAAGAATGTCAAAGAGAATAAATATATTTTATCTTTATAGCAGAGCTTTAGAGCATTATAGATACAAAACAATGATAATAACTAGTTGAACATTATTTTTTAAAAAATTAATGCAATAATATTTAAAGCATTAATAGAAATATTAAAATAAATATCCTACTTTATATTGGATTGTTTGTTTTCCAGAAATGGTTTTACTTTCCTCACCCAGGGCTTTGAAGGGAATTTGGAAAAGCAGAATTCAATAATTTACCTACATGTACATAAAGGCAAGCTGTCAAGAGTGAATAATCTAGTAGATTTTTTTTTCAGTTTGTAAAAAGGTATGGCTTGTAATAAAACATCTCTTTGGTTCATCAAGGCATAGTGAATTGAAATTCTATTTAATTTCCCAACATTTAATGAATATCCCAACAATATGTCAGGTGTTGTGTAAAAACTAAAGACTTTGAGAATCAATATATTTCCTTTCAAGTGCCTAATAAATGAAGGAGGGCATGGCAACCCACTCCAGTATTCTTGCCTGGAGAAGCCCATGGACAGAGGATCCTGGCAGGCTACAGTCCATAGATCACAAAGAGTTGGACACGACTGAAGCAATTTAGTATGCACGCACGCATGCCTAATAAACATTGATGAGAATTTGATTTCTTTTTAACTATATTAAAACTCAATCCAGTAGTACTTTTTAAGCTAAGAGATAATAATACAACATACAATTTTAGTGTTAAGTAACTTGCAAAGTCCTTTTTGATAAAGGACAGTACTTTTGGGGATACTGTCTAAACTATGGTAATTAAGGATAATAATTTAAAGTGTTTCTGGAAACATTCCCAGAATAAAACATTTACTCTGGGAATAAAAATCTTAAATATATTGTCAGGATTATCTTACCATCATAATTTTGAAATGCTAACCCACATGTCAATGAATAAAAATCAGTGGTTTTTAAATAATGAGGTAATATACATAATGGTGAAATAATGGGGGCAAATTAGAAAAAAAAATACCACCTCAGTAGCTTTGCACAAACTGACCGATATTTCAATTGTTTGATATAATGTTTTTGTTATAATCTTGATAGACATGCTTGGAATATCATTGAAATTAAATATAAATCTTGATTATATTCCCAGCAGTAGATATAAAAGAGTAGGATGTTAGAGAAAGCAACAACTTGTTATACAAAGCATAATTGAGTATCCAGGAAATAGTTCACAGTTGGATATAAAAAATATGTGGAAATTAAAGTTCAAGCATTTTGTTCAAACTGACATAATGATAAATCTATAAAAATAATCAAGGAGGCATTCTTCTATAATGCAGTAATTCAATGTTCAACTAAAGGAGGTATAATAATAATTTTAGGTGGTTATCTAGCCAGTTGTTTTTGTGTAGAGCCTAACTCTCCTATAAAATAGTTCAAGAAGGGTTTAGTTAGTAATTTTCTTTAAAAAAGGGGTCTAGGACAGCAGATACCACAGAAAAATATAATTTTTTGTCTCTTTTATGCCCTTTCTGCTACACAAATCACAGAACTCCAGAAGTGCTAGGGATCTTTAAGATCATCTAATTCAACCTCTTGATCATACACGTAAGGAATTACATTTGAAGAGGCTGTGAATGGCTAAAGCATGAAGTCAGTCATTAACAGAGATATACTGAGAACTAAGGTGTTCTAATTTCTGGTCAAAGGTTCTTTCTTGGGTGAGCTTATCTTGTTCCAGGGTTTAAATAGTACTCATAGTTTTTAACTTTTAAGCCCAACCCACCTTTTAAGCTCCAGATTCCTAAGTCCAATTGGCTTTTTTACTTGAATAGATAAGTATCTCAAAATTCATAGCACAAAACATAAGAAGCATATGACTTAATCCACTGTCCTAAATCCACTCCTCCAGCCTCTTCCTTCCTAGTCAGTGGTACTACCATTTGACACTTTTCCCAGGCCCAGAATTTAGATACTGTTTTTGATTCTTCCCATTCTATCCCAGCTCCCATCTGGTCCATCAACAAGTCTGACTTCATTAAAACAAAGTTCACAAATGATGGCTCTTGCCATGCCTGTTACAGTCATACTCCAAGCCACCTAAACATTTAATGCTTGGACCACGCCACACCCCCTGAACTGGTCTTCCTGTCTTCACTCTTTATCCTACAGTCTATTCCTCAAACAGGCCCCGGAGTGATCAGTGTAACAGGAAACAATGCAATATTTGGGGAAAATGTGCTTTTTCTCTTTCATATTATCAAATATTAAACTTTCTCCCTAGTTACTGTGGCTTCTGCCTGGGCTGATCTTCATTAATACTGTAAGAGAATTAGAGAAAAAAGGACATGTTAAGCTTTTAAAAGTAGGCCTTTGCAGGAAGAAAACAGATTTGCAATCCAAACTTTTGACACAGGAGTTTTTAGATTTCTGTATCATTCTCCTTTATATGTCAAACGCAAAGAAACTGGCTCAATGAGTTTTCCCATAAAATGGAAAGTTGAGGCAAAAAGAGAGATGAGGAAAAGCTAGGACACTTTGGAAACCAAATTTTCATTAGCTCTATTTTTCAAATATCCCCAGTACAAAAAGAAAGATCTTTTAATCCTAAAATTAAAAAAAAGGAATGCATACTGCCATCTTGTGCTTAACTTTTCTTCATATTCATCATGCTAGAAGAGACGTAAAAGTCAAAGTGACAGTCATATCTGAAGATGTCATCTCTCACCAAGTTTTCTGGGGAAGAAGCACTATGACTCTTCTCCACTGTGTGAACTCACTGGCATGGTAAATACTTGCTGATGTAAATTCCTGACAACTCGGCATACTTGGAAGGCATTCCTAAAAGAGAATCAGGCAAAAATTTAACTCAGCTTCTATTTCCTCAGAGCAATATGTTTACTCACTCAAAACAAGTGAAAAAGACCTTAGAGAAATCTAATGTTATAATCTTAACCATCTGCAATAGGGATACAATCCATAAATTTTCCTTCTGTGAAGCTAAAATATTTGGGAAATAAATGAGATGCCACAAGGCAATGAAATGTCTTCTAATAGCCACATGGAAAAACAGAAAGTGGATTAGGGTTCCTTTTTTGACCTGTTAGTGTCACACTGTTATTTGGTGCATACTGTCGCTTCAGTCATGTCCAACTCTTTGAGACCCTATGGACTGTAGCCCTTCAGGCTCCTCTGTTCAAGGGATTTACTGGGGAAAAATACTGGAGTGGGTTACCATGCCCTTCTCCAGGGGATCTTCCTGACTCAGGTATTGAACCCATATCTCATGTCTCCTGCATTGGCAGGTGGGCTCTTCACCACTAGCACCACCCGGTAACATTACCCTATTCAGTATGATATTTAGGCATATCAGTAGTATATGCCTAAATATCATACTGAATGTATGAATCACCAGTATGTATATAGAAAGAAGTACGTTTTATTTCAAGAACCTGGAATTATGTATTTCTTTTTTGTTTTTAAGGCTGGAGATATATTCTTAGTATGGTCTACTTGCAGGTGAAGAGACAGAAAAGAACAGATGAAGACATGCTACAGGGAAAGAAGAAAGAGACTTTAACAAAGAAAAGAGCTAGAGAAAATAATGTTGAAAACACCATCCTAGTATATCTATTACCATATTTTCAGGATTTTTAATTGCCCTTTAGTATCTGATAGTGCAAAATATGGCATCCTTGTAATCCATTTCTGAGTTTATGTCAATTCTGTTACAAATAATATTGTTCCTTTTCAACCAAACCTAAACTTTTAGAATTTGAATTCTCTGCTCGCTGTGTAAAAAGGTGAAGTCTACCTATCACAAGTTTTAGAGAAAATAGACTTACCTCTTGGACGAGGTGCCAGGTGAGGCCATGGTTGGTTGAATACTCTAGTTTCACCTGATTGTCCATGTGTGGGGTATATTTTTGGCCACAGCCCATTACCAAACTGAACTGAATCATGTAAGATGCTCCTATCTGCATTGATTGTGTTTCCACATAGCGCATACTTGAGGCAAGTTTAGAATCTCCTGTAAAACTGAAAGACAGAAGTGGAAATCAGAAAATTAAAAACAGCAATATATTAGGGAAAAATTAAGCTCTTCATTTCATACCATATGCCAAAATAATTTTATTTTACTTATTTAAACCTTGCCAAGTTCTAGAATGGATTTCAATTAATTTAAAAAAGGCAATTTGAAATAATCTGCCTATCAAAGAAGCAATATTTTTTTTTAAGTTGATACCTAGAGTGGTCAAATATATTTGAAAATGGGTATGTACTCATGTACTGCTCAAATGTATAAAACCTTTGACTTGTTTCATGGACTCTATCCCAAGGAAATAACTGGCAAATATTTTAATGTCAAACTATAGGGAAACTGGAATGCTTAAATAAACTGGTATAGTCACTTGACAGACTGTCCATATTTCAAATATTTATGAAGGTAATATAATCAAATTATTGTACATGTGACTAAAATAAGTTTTAAAAAAATTTGCAAAATGTTTGCAGTGGCTGTGTTTGGTGGTAGGAAATGGGACAATTTGAAACTTTTCAGTTTTAAAATTCTCCAGTCTTTAGTACTCAGCTATTAAATACTGAAAATGAGATAATGTGTTTTTTTTTTTTATAATGTGGTTTTAATGGCTGTAAAATTCCCATGATTTACTGGGTCTGAGGTGGCACAGTGGTAAGGAATCCACCTTCTAGTGCAGGAGACGCAGGTTTCATCCCTGCGTCGGAAAATTCCCTGGAAGAAGAAATGGTAACCTACTCCAGTAATCTTGCCTGGAAAATCCTGTGGACAGGGGAGACTGGTAGGCTGCAATCCATAGGGTTGCAAAGAGTCAGGCACAATTTAGCCACTGAACACACACGAGCACACAATTGAGTACTATGTGATTATAAACTGCTTGAAGGTATGCACAATTACTTTTTCAGAGAAAAGTTCTCAAGGAATTTATAACCTAGCAGAGGAAATTAAAATAAGGACCTGCTTCACTGTAGTTAATATGGTTCAATGTAAATATTCCCAGGGCCAACCACACTGGGATTTATCTGCCAGGGTACTTGGTACTGTGATTCTGAAGCGGGTTATACCATCTTCAATGGTAAGAGGGCTTAGCTGGAGTAGACAAAGGTGATAATGCAATACTTCTGGAAATCTTTGAGGCATTTAGTTTTTTTTTTTTCTTAAATCTGTTTGCCAAATCAGCAAAATAAGAAGTTACTACTCTCACTTGCTTCTTGAAGAGTTTATGATGTTACTTAAAGATGGAATTTTGTCCATATGGAAGATGATCATGGTTTTGGGCTCAAGGTTATAAAATGTAAGTAGCTTTTTCCAGACAATGACTAGTTATTGTTTAAGTTTTAAATTAAAATTTTGCACTAGGACAACAAATAGAGGAATGAAATGTAAGAGACTGAATCTCTGCTTTAGTGTACTGTTCATGAATGAAGGGGAAAGTCATATTCAATACTGCCAGGCTTCCAAATCCAGTGCTTCATCTTGTTTGTTGTATTAATATAGATGCCCACCAGTTAATGAGTTAAGTTATACTCTCAGACTGTGCTTAGCACAATATCCACATTATATTCCTTAGTTCCATCCTTACAAATAACTGTGAAGTAGGAACAATTGCCTCTGGTTAACAAATGACAACAATCTCAGATATGCAGATGATACCACTCTTAATGGCAGAAAATGAAAAGGAAATAAAGAGCCTCTTGATGACAGTCAAAGAGGAGAATGAAAAAGGTGGTTTGAAACTCAACATTTAAATAAATTAAGATCATGGTATCTGGTCCTATCACTTCATGGCAAATAGAAGGGGGGAAAAGTGTAAGCTGTGACAGAATTTATTTTCTTGGGCTCCAAAATCACTGTGGATTGTGACTACAGCCATGAAATTAAAAGATGCTTGTTCCTTGGAAGGAAAGCTATGACAAACCCAGATAGCATAAAAACAGAAATATCAATTTGCTGACAAAAGTCCATATAGTCAAAGGTATGGTTTTTCCAGTAGTCATGTGAAATGTCAATAAAGAAGGCTGAGTGTCGAAGTGGAGTGTTGGAGAAGACTCTCAAGAGTCCCTTGACTGCAAGGTGATCCAAACAGTCAATCCTAAAAGAAATCAACCCTGAATATTCACTGGAAGGACTGATGCTGAAGCTGAAGCTCCAATACTTTGGCCACCTGATGCGAAGAGCAGACTCATTGGAAAAGACACTGATGCTGGGAAAGATTGAAGGCAGGAGGAGAAGAGGGAGGCAAAGGATAAGATGGTTAGATAGCATCACTGATTCAATAGACATGAATCTGAGCACACTTAAGGAGACAGTTGAGCTTCCCAGGTGGCACTAGTGGTAAAGAATCCGCCTGCCAATGCAGGAGACATAAAGAGATGGAGGTTCAATCCTTGCAGGTTTGATCCCTGAGTTGGGAAGATCCCCTGGAGGAGGGCATGGCAACCCAGTTCAGTATTCTTGCCTGGAGAATTCCATGGACTGAGGAGCCTGGCGGGCTCTAGTCCATACAGTCACAAAGAGTTAGACATGACTGAAGTGACTTAGCATGAACGTATGCACGAGATAGTGGAGGTCCATGGGGTCACAAAGAGTCAGACACGACTTACTGACCAAACAACAACAACAACAAATGAGGAAATGGAGACAGTAAATGGCAGACACCTGATGAGAAATCAGCTTTGCCTGGTTCCAAAACTTCTCAACCAATACACTATCTCTTTGTCCTTCTATTACTCTAAGACAGAGAAGAAAACACTGTAATTTTGAATAATTTTCATTTATAGTTAATTTAAAAATCCTTAACTTTCAGTTACTATGAAGTGATGCTCCTATCTTAGAGATACAAAACCATGATTGCTGCTATGTGTTAGGGTATGCAAAATGCAATCTAGAAAATATGAAGCTATGGGATGCAATTTTTAGTAAAATTACAAAATAAAAGAAATCAGCATTGAACAAAAATATTAGTAAGCACAAACATCTATATACATTCCATAGTCTTTAAAACAGGCAAAAAACAAGACAAAACAAAACCCCAAACACTTTTCCCTGTGAGAAATGAATGTTGCTTTTAGCTTCAAGGGTTATATGCTCTTTCTACTACCCTTTATGAGAAAGGTTATCAAAGGCAAAAACTAGCCTTCATTTAATGGTTTGAAGGTGCAGCATATACCCTAGGCATCTGGTTAAAAACCACAGAGGGCATAGTTAGCACATAGGCTGAATGGTCCACAGACCACACAGTGGCACTAAAACTTTCTCACGAAAACCATATAGAGTATTTATCCACTCCTGCATTCCTGAAATAATTTAAGATTATTTTCACAATCAGCATTCCTTTTAAATTTCTCCCTTCTGAGATGGTTTCGTGTCCTGGCAATTCTATACAGATTCAGAAAGAAGTGCTGGGTTTTGCAAATAGTGCCTGCACCTAATTTTTGCATGGTTACAAATTAACGATGAACTTGGTGGGAGAGATGAAGCATTCAAACCTGAGAAGTGTGTGCTCTGAGAGCTTCCCTGATGATAACAGCCTTTAAAGGTACCAAGATACCAAGAGAGAAAACGAAACATATAGAAAAGGACAAGTTAAGAGGCTAAATGAGGATGGTTAAACCACTCCAGCGTTCTTGCCTGGAGAATCCCAGGGACAGGGGAGCCTGGTGGGCTGCCGTCTATGGGGTCGCACAGAGTCGGACACTACTGAACTGACTTAGCAGCAGCAAACAGTGATAATAAAATTCTTATTTGGCATAAACATCTGTACCACCAGCAATTGTGGGCAGACGTTGTTGGGTAGGTAGGCTGATTCAGCTGCCGTCTAGGGAATCCCTCTCCCCCGTCACCTTCTAGCAACTGGTCTAGAGGTGCCCATGTCCACTAATGAGTTCTTACCAATGAGACATAAGTGAAAAATGCTAGGTGGGTAAACTCACTCAGCTTTTTTCTCTTTTATTTATTTATATTTTTTGGCTGGACTGCATGACATCAGTTCAGTTCAGTCACTCAGTCGTGTCTGACTCTGAGACCCCATCGACTGCAGCATGCCAGGCCTGCTTGTCCATCACCAACTCCCAGAGTTTACTCAAACTCATGTCCATTGAGTCGGTGATGCCATCCAACCATCTCATCCTCTGTCATCCTCTTCTCCTCCTGCCTTCAATCTTTCTCACCATCAGGGTCCTTTCAAATGAGTCAGCTCTTCACATCAGGTGGCCAAAGTATTGGAGTTTCAGCTTCAACATCAATCCTTCCAATGAACATTCAGGACTGATTTCCTTTAGGATGGACTGGTTGGATCTCTTTGCAGCTCAAAGGACTCTCAAGAGTCTTCTCCAACACCACAGTTCAAAAGCGTCAATTCTTCGGCACTCAGCTTTCTTTATATTCCAACTCTCATTTCCATACATGACTACTGGAAAAACCATAGGCTTGACTAGATGGACCTTTGTTGGCAGAGTAATGTCTGTGCTTTTTAATATGCCGTCTAGGTTGATCATAACTTTTTTTCCAAGGAGTAAGCATCTTTGAATTTCATGCTGTAGTCGCCATCTGCAGTGATTTTGGAGCCCCCCAAAATAAAGTCTGACACTGTTTCCACTGTTTCTCTATCTATTTGCTATGAAGTGATGGGACTGGATGCCATGATCTTTGTTTTCTGAACGTTGAGCTTTAAGCCAACTTTTTCACTCTCCTCTTTCGCTTTCATCAACAGGCTCTTTAGTTCTTCCTCACTTTCTGCCAAAAAGGGTGGTGTCATCTGTATATCTGAGGTTATTGATATTTCTCCCAGCAATCTTGATTCCAGCTTGTGCTTCATCCAACCCAGCATTTCTCATGATGCACTTTGCATATAAGTTAAATAAGCAGGGTGACAATATACAGCCTTGATGTACTCTTTTTGGAACCAGTCTGTTGTTTCACGTCCAGTTCTAACTGTTGCTTCCTGACCTGCATATAGGTTTCTCAAGAGGCAGGTCAGGTGCTCTGGTATTCCCATCTCTTTCAGAATTTTTCATAGTTTGTTGTGATCCACACAGTCAAAGGCTTTGGCATAGTCAATAAAGCAGAAATAGATGTTTTTCTGGAACTCTCTTGCTTTTTCAATGATCCAGCGGATGTTGGCAATTTGATCTCTGGTTCCTCTGCCTTTTCTACAACCAGTTTGAACATTTGGAAGTTCACAGTTCATATATTGTTGAAGCCTGGCTTGGAGAATTTTGAGCATTAATTTGCTAGTGTGTGAGATGAGTGCAATTGTGCAGTAGTTTGAGCATTCTTTGGCATTGCCTTTCTTTGGGATTGGAATGAAAACTGACTTTTTCCAGTCTTGTGGCCACTGCTGAGCCTTCCAAATTTGCTGGCATATTGAGTGCAGCACTTTCACAGCATCATCTTTCAGGATTTGTAATAGTTCAACTGGAATTCCATCACCTCCACTAGCTTTGTTCGTAGTGATGCTTCCTAAGGCCCACTTGACTTCACATTCCAGGATGTCTGGCTCTAGATGAGTGATCACACCATTGTGATTAACTGGGTTGTGAAGATCCTTTTTGTACAGTTCTTCTGTGTATTCTTGCCACCTCTTCTTAATATCTTCTGCTTTTGTTAGGTCCATACCATTTCTGTCTTTTATTGAACCCAATTTTGCATGAAATTTTCTTGAAGAGATCTCTAATCTTTACCATCCTAATGTTTTCCTCTGCATGACATGCGGGATCTTAATTCCCCAACCAGGGATTAAACCTGTCCCCCCTGCATTGGAAGTATGGAGTCCTTAACCAATGGACCTCCAGGGAAGTAGCTACTTGCTCAGATTTAATACAAGCTTTTAAAGAGAAACAAATGGATTTGGCTGGCATGTCCTTCTGCCTATTGCTCCTAGTGCTTTCTCCCTAATGGGGCAGTGGCCATTCTATGACAATAACGGCAACAGATATGTAGTTGGAGCTCTCTCTGCTGAGATGGTGGAGTAGAAAAATGAAGAGAGCCTGGGTCCCTGATGGCCTTGTTAAGCTGCTTCCAGCCCTTAATCCTAGGAGGACTTGTTACAAATGACAAAATAAGCCTTTTCACTTTTGTTTATACCATTCCAGTCCTTTCTGGTTGTTCTTGTTGCAACGAGAGCTGAATGCATTTCTGATACACCTGCCAAACTTCATAGTACTGCATGATACCACTGGTGGTGGTGGTGGTTCAGTCACTAAGTCGTGTCTGACTCTTTGTGACTCTATGGACTATAGAGCCTGCCGGGCTCCTTTGCCCATGGGATTTCCCAGGCAAGAATACTGGAGTGAGTTGCTACTTCCTTCTTTGGGATCTTCCTGACCCAGAGATCAAACCTGCATCTCCTGCATTGGCAGGCAGACTCTCCACTGCTAAGCTGCCTGGGAAACCCTGTATGATATCTCTCCGGCCATCTGAAACTGAAGCAAAATAACCAAAGAAGATCACAGACGTCTGCACCTCAGAATCTTGACCACTCATAAAACAAATTCACTCGATTGTTTATGATTTATTCAAGACTGGCTGAAAGTCAGTGGTATTAAGTCTGACTTTTTCCCCCTTAATATTCTGATGTTCATACACTACTGGAATTTTATGGGAGAGAATTTCACAGGCTGCAATCCTTTAATTTACAAAACTGCTCCTCTTTGCTGCTTGTCTAAGTGGAGATATGTTTATAAAGGCAAAAATGAAGCTGAACTTCGCTGTTGCAATCATAGAAACAGAAAAAAAAAAAAAAGCCCACATCAGCATTTTGGGGAGAAATTCTGGAGACAGAATGCACTAAGAATTGTAGGCTTAGCTCTATTCATGTTGATTTGTAAGACTGGCTCAAAAATAAAGAATAAAGGAACAATAAAACAGCCCTGAATCTTTTAATACTTATAGATTTTAATGAGAGAATGGGCATAACTCTTTCCATTAGGGCAAGCTTACCTCCCTGCGCCTTTTCATTTCCACCCCCAAGAAGGCTAGTAGGCTCTCTGTTATGACACTATTAAGTAGATGACACCATAATGCAACTCAAGTCTCTTTAGTCATATCTAAGTCTTCATAGTCCAGAGTATGTCCTTTGCCTTCCCCTCCTAGCTTGGTCTCAGGGGTTGCTGAGGACTTATCTTCCTGACCAGGCTGGAAGCCTCTCCACAAGGAGAGGTCACCCCTTGCTCATCTCTGCATCCCCCATAGCATTCAGAGCCTTGCACACCTCAAGAAGCACCTGGTGTTGGTACAGGACATCGTGGTTTTCCAACAGCTCAATTATTTCATTTGACTTCTAAGTCAGTATCATTTGAGATACATCAGGGATCCTGAGCACTGTTATAGAGAAGGAAAACCGAGAGTCTTAGCTGCTGACCATCAGGGTCACACAGTTACTAAAAAGCTAGAAACCAGACCAACTGATTTCTACTTTGATGTCCTTTTCACTATGTCACGCCTATCAAAAGCATGCAAAGAATATTAAATAAAATGAGCACATGAGTGAGGGCTCTTGATGGGAGAAAAGGCAAGTTTTCCAAAACCATAGTTACTTAAATGCTGTAATGAACACAGACAAGGTTTTGAGGTTATTCTCTCTTAAAGAAACTGCCCTTTCTGCATTTCCCCAGAGCCTAGTTCCCATCTCCAGAAGAAAATGCTCTCTTATATGAAAGGCAGATACATCTAACTGAAGTAAATAGAGGAATACTCTAGTCACACAGTTATTTAAAAGGAAATTCATGTAAAATATTCAAATCACCTAGGGACTGAGCCATTTTTGACAACTGATTCATCTCTTTCAGAATAGTTTGGTAAGTAAACTATGTGGCAGAAGTGTCACTAACAGTGGGCCACAAGAGAAGACAATGCACCAGTATTTACATTTCCTAGAAATCTAAGTAGTATTCTGTTATTTTCAAGAAACCCATGGTAAAGAACAGCTCTGCAGAACTCATTTTCAGAGAAACAGAATACCAATACAAAACCTTTTTGGTCTGATACTATTCAGAAGTTATACTGATCTGCAGAAGGACATGTGAATGAATTTAAACCTTTCTATCATCCTTTTTTGAGGGTTTTGTTCTTGTAATCATCAAAGAAATGTTTACTAGAGCTGACAGAAATACTTGCTGATACTGTGGAATTAAAGGTGACACAAACTAGTTTGTACTTTATATAATTTTACATCTCAAAATAGAAATAATCATAATATTTTAGTGGATTATATAAACTTTACACTTATTGGGAAAAAACTGACAATATAGAAGCATTTTTAAAAAAGCTGAAAATTCACAATTCTACCTAGAGATGACCACTGCTAATATTTTAGTGTAAATACTTCCAGGTTTCCTTATGTTTACACATAAGGAATATACCCGTATATACGCAGACACTTACTTTTCTTTCTTTTAAAAAATATAGAATCATAATAGTCCTGTTTTTTTTCTTTCTAAAACTATTTCATTGCCACCTTTCCATATTGAAAAAATATACTGAGACACTGTCATTTTTAATGAAGAAAGCCAATCTACAATTATGGGAATCTTTGGAGGTTGTTTCCATTTTTCACTGTTATAAACAGTACTTCTACCATATGCATCCTTCTATATCTTTGTATAGTTGTTTAATTTTTTTCTTAGGATAAATTCCTAGAAGCAGAATTGCTTGGTCAAAGCAAAATTTAAAGGTTAGTACTTATTGCTAAACTGCCCTTCAAAAATTTTGTACCAAGTTATACTTACCAAAAATATTAACAATGATGGCACTGCAAATCCTTAATACATTATCAATACTGAACATTGACAATAGTTTTCATTTTAGCTACTCTATGTAAAATCTCTTAATCTAAATTTCTCTGATTATTAGAAAAGTTAAAATGATATTTATGCTAACTATTCATTACCTATTTGTAGTTTTTTGGGCTACAAAAAAACTACATGAAGTAGCCTTTCATGTAATTTGCCCATAAATTGGAATTTATCTTCTTACTTATTTGTACAAATTTTTCACATATTTGGGATATGTAGTCTGGTATAAATGTTGCAAATAACTCCCTCTTCCCAGTTTTTGCTGTGTATTGTTTTCAGGGAAAAAAATAGTTAAAAATTTTTAAGTGCTGGAATATGTGACCTTAATGATCCCTGCTTTTGGTGTCATACTTTATTGATATCTATTAAGACTCTCTCAGAGCCTCATTCAAACTTATTTCTTTGCAAATGTCCAGTGGACATATGAAAGAGACATGTATTTTTTATTAGTAGGGTATAATTTTCTCTTTATTAAATATCCTTGTTAATTTTCTCCCATACATTTTTGTCTAGGTCTTCACTTATTTTTTCTTTGCTTCATCCATCAAGGACTCAGACAAAATACTGAAATCACACGCTGAATTATGGTTGTAATTTTCCACTTGTGATTCTAACAGGTTTTGCATTCTGTGTTATTCAATGTGTGGAGACACCTGACTTTCCATACTTCTGTTGACAGCCACCCCCTATGGCATCATCTGTGTTTCTGATATCGAGCCCTAACCTCAGCCTCAAAGAATCGGGGCCAGGAGCAAGGAGTCATCTAATGTTCTCTCACTCCATTCTCACCCACATTTTCCTCCCACATCCTACTTCTTCAAGAAGCTCATTCAACTTTCAAAGTCCAAAAATGGTACAGCATTTTCTCTGTTATGTTGCTTCGATCACTTCAATGAGGAGTTTAGAGAAAGAAGATGTAAAACATGAGGCCTTAACATGTTGTATTCATATGATAGGCTGTTGTATTAATTTTCCCTTTGTTTTTCTGACTACATTCTCTTTACTGGTTTCTCAACTGGAGTAATTCTCTATGTAAGAAACTTCTAGATACAAGTGTATTTTATGACAATCTTTTTTACTTACTTCAATCCATCTACAGCTTCAAACAAATTTAAAATTTCTACATATAATGCATTTTTAATGTGTTTATTCAATACTTTATTTTAAAAGTCCTGATGGATTTCTAAGTGAAATCCTTAGTTATCTTGTTAGTTTGAATTGGTAATAGAAAATACTTTGGAATATGTGTGCTTTACAGCATGTATTTCAGTCTCCTTTTATACCTTTGTTCCTAGCTCCTGCTTTATTTTGCTTATCATTACAATTCCTATTTAAAGTACATAGTTTATATTCTTTAGCTTCTTCAATCTCATTTCTATTTTCTCAGTTTGGAAATTTGCACATGGTTCTTCAAGTCAGGACCAGCATTTTGCTTTAAGCTATAAAATGCTTAAATCAAGCTGCTTGACTGCTGTTTATTCAGCTTCTACAAAAGCAGCCTCTAGGCAAACAAATCTCAACAAAAAATTGGGTGCTTAATAGCAGTTTTCTCTCAAGAATGAGATAGTTTTATGTGTGGGAAACAGAACTGGGGAAAATAAGTCACCTAGGTTAGACATTCAGGATGTCTGAACACAGTGGTTGTGACCACAATAAACACTATATTCTCGTTCTAATCAGGTTGCACACACCTGCACAGGTGCTACTATGAGATGGCAGGTAGACAAGTGACTGTTGGGAGCCACAGAGAGTGACTCTATGTCTTTCTTAGGAGCACAGAGGTCCATTTGCAGCCCAGTCACTCACCTTTGTCTCCTGTGTAACTAGCCCAATTCTCCCCAAGTCTACAAGCCAGCAGCAAATTCCAATCACTTAAAAAAAAAATCTAGTTCTAAAGTTTGCAGAAATTTTATGCTGGAGAGGGTGTGGAAAAAGGGAACTCTCTTGTATTGTTTGTAGAAATATAAATTGATATAACCATTATGGAGAACAGTATGGAGGTTCCTTAAAAAACTAAAAATAGAACTACCATATGATATAGCAATCCCACTACTGGTCATATACCCTGAGAAAACCATAATTCCGAAAGATACATGGACCCAATGTTCCTTGTAGCATTATTTACAATAGCCAGGACATGGAAGCAACCTAAATGTCCATCGACAGATGAATGGATAAAGATGTGGTACATACATTAATATACAACGAAATACTACACAGCCACACAAAAAACTAAAATTTGGTCATTTGTAGTGATGTGGATGAACTTAGAGTCTGTCATACAGCGTGAAGTCAGAAACAGAAAAACAAATATTGTGTATTAACACACACATATGGAATCCAGACAAATGGTACTGATAAACCTATTTGCAGGGCAAGAACAGAGACACAGACGTAGAGAACAAACTTGTGGACACAATGGTGGAATATGTGGCTTACTTCTACCACCCCCTTTCCATCCCTCTAAGTCATCACAGCTCTGTGATTTGTGATGACTTAGAGGGATGGAATGGGGGTGGTAGAAGGCTCCAGAGAGAGGGGATACATGTATACATAGAGCTGATTCATGGTGTTGTACAGCAGAAACTAACAGAACATTGTAAAGCCATTATACTCCAATTAAAAAAGTTTATACAGAGTGAAGTAAGTCAGAAAGAAAAACACCAATACAGTATATTAATGCATATATATGGAATTTGGAAAGATGGTAATGATGACCCTATAAGTGAGACAGCAAAAGAGACACAGATATAAAGAACAGACTTTTGGACTCTGTGGGAGAAGGCAAGGGTGGGATGATTTGACAGAATAGCATTGAAACATACATATTACCATATGTGAAACAGATAGAAGTTCGATGCATGAAACAGGGAACTCAAAGCTGGTGCACTGGGACAACCCTGAGGGATGGGATGGGGAGGGAGGTGAGAGGGGGGTTCAGGATGGGAGACACATGTACATCCATGGCTGATTCATGTCAATGTATGGCAAAAACCACTACAGTACTATAAAGTAATTAGCCTCCAATTAAAATAAATAAATTAATTAAAAAATGTTTATCAGTTCAGTTCAGTTCAGTTGCTCAGTCGTGTCTGACTCTGTGACCCCATGAATCGCAGCATGCCAGGCCTTCCTGTCAATCACCAACTCCTGGAATTCACTCAGATTCACGTCCATCGAGTCAGTGATGCTATCCAGCCATCTCATCCTCTGTTGTCCCCTTCTCCTCCTGCCCCTAATCCCTCCCAGCATCAGTCTTGTCCAATGAGTCAACTCTTGGCATGAGGTGGCCAAAGTATTGGTGTTTCAGCTTTAGCATCAGTCCTTCCAAAGAAATCCCAGGGCTGATCTCCTTCAGAATGGACTGGTTGGGTCTCCTTGCAGTCCAAGGGACTCTCAAGAGTCTTCTCCAACACCACAGTTCAAACGCATCAATTCTTCGGCGCTCAGCCTTCTTCACAGTCCAACTCTCACATCCATACATGACCAAAGGAAAAACCATAGCCTTGACTAGACGGACCTTTGTTGGCAAAGTAATGCCTCTGCTTTCGAATATGCTATCTAGGTTGGTCATAACTTTTCTTCCAAGGAGTAAGCGTCTTTTAATTTCATGGCTGCAGTCACCACCTGCGGTGATTTTGGAGCCCCAAAAAATAAAGTCTGACACTGTTTCCACTGTTTCCCCATCTATTTCCCATGAAGTGAAGGGACTGGATGCCATGATCTTCGTTTTCTGACTGTTGAGCTTTAAGCCAACTTTTTCACTCTCCTCTTTCACTTTCATCAAGAGGCTTCTTAGTTCCTCTTCACTTTCTGCCATAAGACATTTTAAAAGTTTACAAAAATTTTTATGCTTTCAAAGATTTCTGTCATTTCTCAGTTCAATCTTCATTTTGTCCACCTCACTGCAGTTTTAGGAAATGTTCAGCAGCTGGAGTAAACTGTGGCAGGAAAAGGGAAATGTCTGCCAGGTACAAGACAGAGAGGAAGTCAGCACAAAGAACTGCCTGGGCTTTGGCCCCCCAAAGAGAGGAGGAGAGAAAGAGACTGACGGCCAGAAAGGTGACAGACTGTCAGAGAGCTGGGAGACCAAGGACTCAGGGGAAAATAGCTCCTCTGAACTCTCATATAGTGCCTGCAGTGTCCTGCCAGGAACCTGTGGGTATGAGAGTAGCAAAGTTGCCAGGGGGGCTTTCCAGATGGCGCTAGTGGTAAAGAACCCACCTGCCAATGCAGGAGATGTAAGAGTTGTGGGTTTGCTCTCTGGATCAGGAAGACCCCTGGAGAAGGAAATGGCAACCCATTACCATATTCTTGCCTGGAGAATCCCACGGACAGAGAAGCCTGGCGGGCAACAGTTCATAGGGCTGCAAAGAGTTAGACATGGTGAAGTGACTTAGCATGAAGTTGTCAGGAGCTCTTTCTAACAGTAAGACTTCCCACCTCTTCTGATGGGAGGAGAGGAATCAGAGAAGCTTTTGCTGTTTCCAGCCTCTGTTAATAACTTTAACTCATCTTAGATCTTTGGCTGTCTTGGACACTCTTACTCCTGTTATTCTTACATTGCATCCATAATAACCCCAGAATGAATTTTGGTTGAAGTGAACTTGCCCAGTCCATATTTACACTACTTAGAATTAGGGCTTGGCCTTTTCAACACACTCCTGTTCTCTCTGTCATCTCCTTCCTATTTCCTCTTGCATCTCATGTCCTTTCAGGAAGGAACATACTGGCCCCATATAGTTAGGCCTGAGAGCTCTGAATGAAAATGTTTAGCTTGGAGGGAAGAGGTGAGGCAAGAAAGAAAGATACATGAGGACTCTCCAAAATTTTTTCTTTATCCTTCCAACCATATGCAGTCACCTAGTGTGTACTAATTTAGTGAGTATTGAAGCAGGGCCATTTTAAGACATTTATAGGACTTTGACACTTTTAATTTTAGAAACTCCATCACACATCATGGCAAGCATATTAAAATGCACTCATGCTGCTGCTAAGTCGCTTCAGTCGTATCCAACCTGTGTGACCCCATAGACGGCAGCCCACCAGGCTCCCCTTTCCCTGGGATTCTCCAGGCAAGAACACTAGAGTGGGTTGCCATTTCCTTCCTCAATGCATGAAAGTGAAAAGCGAAAGTGAAGTTGCTCAGTCATATCTGACTCTTCGCGACCCCACAGACTGCAGCCTACCAGGCTCCTCCATCCATGGGATTTTCCAGGCAAGAGTATTGGAGTGGGTTGCCATTGCCTTCTCCGCACCCATGTTCCACATTAAATATAAATATAAATATAAATATATATATATATATGGTGTAGAAATCTTCAAGTAGATTTTATAATTTTGCCTTTGAATTTTATTTGGCTACTTGTAATGCATAGAATGAAATTAAAAGATGCTTACTCCTTGGAAGGAAAGTTATGACCAACCTAGATAGCATATTCAAAAGCAGAGACATTACTTTGCCAACAAAGGTCCGTCTAGTCAAGGCTATGGTTTTTCCAGTGTTCATGGATGGATGTGAGAGTTGGACTGTGAAGAAAGCTGAGCACCGAAGAATTGATGCTTTTGAACTGTGGTGTTAGAGCAGACCCTTGAGAGTCCCTTGGACAGCAAGAAGATCCAACCAGTCCATTGTAAAGGAGATCAGTCTTGGGTGTTCTTTGGAAGGAATGATGCTAAAGCTGAAACTCCAGTACTTTGGCTACCTCATGAGAAGAGTTGACTCATTGGAAAGGACTCTGATGCTGGGAGGGATTGGGGGCAGGAGGAGAAGGGGACGACAGAGGATGAGATGGCTGGATGGCATCACCGACTCAAAGGACATGAGTTTGGGTGAAGTCCAGGAGTTGGTGATGGACAGGGAGGCCTGGCGTACTGCGATTCATGGGGTCACAAAGAGTCGGACACCACTGAGCAACTGAACTGAATTGAACTGAACGCATAGAATATACATTTGGCTGTGACTTCTCAACATACTCAGGAATCTGACCAAAAAATTATTACCAACAGCATAAAATTTTACGAATATTTAAATTTAGCAGTTAACGGAATTGGCATGTGTTGTGTTTTATATATACTTAATTTAAATTTGTTAATTTTATTTTTACCATTTTTAAAAAATCATATTTTTGAAACAATATTCATTTTTCAAGTCCTTGGACTTTTTCCAGTTCCCTGGAAAACCTGAAGGCTTGGCACTGAGACCAATGAAAGAACTTCCTAGGAAGAGGCATAGGCAATACAAAGGTGCTGGGAGAGGAAAGAGCTTGGCTTGGAGTAGAGAGGAGCAGAGAAGGAAGGACGATGTGGTTGGGGTGGAATGAATGAAAGGCAGGGAGACAGGAAAGGCTGGCCAGGTCAGGTCACCCAGGGCCTACCGCAGAGCTCTGTGAACCACTGACTGTAGAAAGTAACAATATCGGTCTACTGAATTGCTTTTTCAACAAGCCAGAGGTACCTTGAATCCAGATCATGAAATGCAGATTTCTGTTGTTAACTTGTTTAGTGGTAGGTTCTCTTACTTCTGAAATCTCACTTAGCTGCTTAGTTCTTAGGAAGATTTTTAGGAAAATCTAACTTTGGAGAAATAAATGACTCAAAAGTCAACTGTGTGGACATCAGCAAAACGTGATTCTGGGAACATGGCCATTTTATTTGTTCCCTTGGCATTCATTTCTAAGCTTTTGTTCTCCAATATATATTTTCAAGTGGCCTGTCAGACTATTTCTAGCAACATTCTAATAAGTACATGTGGATGACACTACTGGCCTCTGAGCTTTCTTATTACTTCATACCATCTATTCTCACATAGAAGCTACAATTATATTAAAAATATGATTACATCACCCTCTTGCTTAAAATTACTTACTGAATTCTCATAACCCATAACACACTGGGGCTTCCCAGGTGGTGCCAGTGATAAAGAACCTGTCTGCCAAGGTAGGAGGTATAAGAGAGGCAGGTTTGATCCCTGGGTTGGGAAGATCCCCTGGAGGAGTGCATGGCAACCCATTCCAATATTCTTCTCTGGAGAATCCCATGGACAGAGGAGCCTGGTGGCTTACAGTCCATGTGGTCACAAAGAGTCGGACACGACTGAAGCGACTTAGCATATAGCATTCATAATGCTTAGGATAAAATCCAAAACTTCTCTATTGCTCTATGAGGCCCTAACATAATCTAGTTCCTTGCCTGCCTCGGGACCTTTGATCCTGCCGTTCTTTCTACCTGTCGTGGTTTGCTTGCACACTTTCACTTCAGTATCTCTTTCTCATTATTCCGAGGTCTCTACACTCTCAAGAGGGCTTCCCTAAACATCTTACCTAAAATAGTCTCAGTTTCCACTTATGCCACCAAATAGTCCATTCCTTTATCCTCACAGTAATTGTCACTATCTGGAATATTATCACAAATTTGTTCATTATTGTTTTTCTCCTCTAGAAAATAAGCTCCACAAACAAAGGACTTGTCTATCTTCATCTTCAGTACCAAGTACTATACCTATAGGACAAATAGTGCCTATAGTGCAATCAATAAACAGCTGAATATATGTTAGCCCATCAATGAATAGAAATTTCATGTAATGAAATCCTCATGGAGAAAAAACCTAGTAAATAGGATTTATTTTAGAAACTCATTTATAAATCTATTTGGGAGTATATTCAATTACATTGCTTCCCTTGTGGCTCATCTGGTTAAGAATCTGCCTGTGATGTGGGGTTCAATTCCTGGGCTGGGAAGATCCCCTAGAGAAGGGAAAGGCTACCCACTTCAGTATTCTAGCCTGGAGAATTCCATGGACTGTATAGTCCATGGGGTTGCAAAGAGGCAGACACGACTGAGCAACTTTCAATTACATTATCAATTTTATAGAGGTATTTCCTTAGGCACTGAAAATACTTTTTTCACAGCTGTTGAAAATAATAGTGACTTTTCAGGTTGTCACACAATGTATTAACCTTATCTATCTGCTAACCTTCCTAATCACTTACTGTGAAACGGTATTTAAAATGGCTCTTGGGAGTGAGTTCACTCCAACTGATTTTCTTCAGCAGCAAAATTTGAGTTGATTTATTCTTTTTAATAGTCTTTGTAAAAAAATAATCCCAAGAATAGTTTAGGATTACTGATAAACAATTTAAACTGACAAAATTTCGATATAAATTATAGGCTGATGTTCAATGAAAGAAAAATCCTAAAGATATTTACTTGGCTGTTATTTTTATTCTATAAGCAGATTCATTTTATAAAGACATAGCCATAAATTTTGGAGAAGGCAATGGCACCCTACTGCAGTACTCTTGCCTGGAAAATCCCATGGATGGAGGAGCCTGGTGGGCTGTAGTCCATGAGATCGCTAAGAGTCGGACACGACTGAGTGACTTCACTTTCACTTTTCACTTTCATACATTGGAGAAGGAAATGGCAACCCACTCCAGTGTTCTTGCCTGGAGAATCCCAGGGACAGGGGAGCCTGGTGGGCTGCCGTCTATGGGGATGCACAGAGTTGGACACGACTGAAGCGACCTAGCGGCAGCAGCAGCCATAAATTTTTCTTGTGAGCTAAGAGATCAAGGCTATCCAAAGTTTCAGAGGGGCACTAACCCAATTTCTCCTTTGTGAATGTTTACAAATGACACATCCCTTATATTAGTGTCAGGCAACCTCCTTTGCCTCATGATTATTTTTATGATTCCAGTCCAAAGGAATAAACATTAGCATGTAGGAAAGACTCTTGACTTTTATCGTCTGCAAACACATAAATCCTATTTTGAAAAATTAACCAAAAGATAGCAGAAGAAAAGGTTGAAGTGAAGTGAAAGTTGCTCAGTCATGTCCAGCTCTTTGTGACCCCATGGACTAGAGTCCACGGAATTCTCTAGGCCAGAATACTGGAGTGGGTAGCCTTTCCCTTCTCCAGGGGATCTTCCCCACCCAGGAATCAAACCCAGGTCTCCCACATTGCAGGCAGATTCTTTACCAGCTGAGCTATCAGGGAAGCCCTAGAAGAAAAGGTAGATCTCATTAAAAAATGTTTGGCCCACTTCTTGCTAAATGTATATATCAGGTGTGTGCAAGCATGAGCTCTGAAGGGATTTATACTGATCAATTAGGAAATCGTTTTGTGTTATCCATCAGTACACATTATTGCTGATAATGATTATCATGATTCTTATAACTCAGAAGTACCTTGACTACTTTATAGCTCTTCTTATATAGCTTAAAATACATTTCACTCATTGTTCAGTTCTGTTATATTATTATGTAAGAATATATTATTGATTTTCTTCAATGTTAGTAGAGCTACTGTACTATTTCCCATCTCTTATTGGAAGTCAATTGTATTTAATTTGTATTATGAGATGAACAGGCTTTTAGGATTCTTTTGGGCTTCCCAGGTGGTGCAAGTGGCAAAGAATTCGCCTGTAACACAGGAGACATAAGAGACGCAGGTTCTATTCCTGGGTTGGGAAGATCTCCTGGAGGTGGACATGGCAACCCACTCCAGGATTCTTGCCTGGAGAATTCCATTGGCAGAGGTACCTGACAGGCTACAGTCCATAGGGTCACATAGAGTTGGACACGACTGAAGCAACTTAGCATGCATGTACACACTTTTAGCCTGAGCCTTAGGCAACTCTTGCTTCTTATAAAATATACAGCTTTCTTTTTGTTGTGCATGCTTATAGGTGCCCCATGAGATATGAATATATACTTTTTGAATGTCCTGAACTTGTAGCCATTGGTCCACTCCCTCTGACTTGGGCCACTCATCCTGCAGCTGTCATCCTTCTTTTACAAATCAGCTTCCCTACATCTTCAGGCTGACCATGTCACCTGGGGCTGGTTTTAAAAGGCTTCCAAAGTCTTCTCATTACAACATTGAAAGTGAAAGTGAAAGTGAAAGTGAAGTCGTGTCCGACTCTTCACGACCCCGTGGACTGTAGCCCACCAGGCTCCTCTGTCCATGGGATTCTCCAGGCAAGAATACTGGAGTGGGTTGCCATTTCCTTCTCCAAGAACACTGGAGTGGGTTGCCATTTCCTTCTCCAGGGATCTTCCCAACCTAGGGATCGAACCCGGGTCTCCTGCATTGCAGGCAGACACTTTATCCTCTGAGCCACCAGGGAACATGTATACCACAAAAAACATCACCCTCTTTTTCCTCATGCCTTTTGTCATTCACAGCTAGTTTCATTTCTTGCATGTTTCTTTTATATTCTCTCTACTTTCACTACTTCCTTTAGGAAATTTCTCTTTTAAAAAGTGGTCCTACCATGACTGGAGCCAGTGATTCACTTGTATATGCAAAAAAAAAAAAAAAAAGGACATATTGAGTAATATTATATAACTTCTATTTCTACTGCCCATGAAAGTTACTAGCAGACTCTTTCAACATTTCTACAATACATCTTTCTTATTTCTAAATCTTCTTTTAAATGAATCTCCTTTTCCTCAGGCATAATTAAAGAAAAAAATTGTTTTTTCTTAGTTCATCTTATCAATTTTTACTTTTTTTCTAGTTTTATTGAGATATAATTGCCACACACCACTGTATCAGGTGTATAACACAATTTGATATACCTTTATGTTGCAAAATGATCACTGCAATAAGTTTACTTAACATCTATTACCTCACAGTTACTAATTTTTTTCTTGTGATGAGAACTTTTAAGATCTACTCGTTTAGCAAGTTTCAAATATAAAATACAGCATTGTTAACTATAGTCATGCTATACATTATATCTCCAGAACTTTATCTTGTAAGTGAAAAGGTTGTGCCTTTTGATAACTCAACTCATTTTGCCCACCCCTTTCTCCCCACCTTTGGCAAACACCAATCTGTTTTCTGTATCTGTAAGTTTGGATTTTTTCAAGGTCCATCCATGTTGTCACAAATAATTGAATTTCCTTTTTTATGGCTGAAAACATTCCATTGTATCTACCACATTTTCTTTATCATACATTCACACATTGATGGACACTCTCATTGTTTTCATGTCTGGACTGCTGTAAATAAGGCTGCCACAAACATGGGCAGTACAAATATATTTTCAAGATAGTGATTTCATTTGTTTTCAGACATATACCCAGAAATAAAATTGTTGGATAGTATGGAATTTATTTTTAATTTTTTGAGAAACCTCTATATAGTTTTTCATAGTAGATACACTAGTTTACATTCCCAAAAACAGTGCATTGGATATCCTTTCTCCACATCCTTGGCAATACCTGTTATTTCTTATTTTCAATGATAGCCACTCTAATATGTGCGAGGTGAAATCTCCTTGTGGTTTTGATTTGTCATTTCCTTGATGATTACTGATGTTGAGCATCTTTTCATGTACCTGAGAGAGACAATTCCTAGGCAGACTGGTAAGAAGTTCAGGGTTCCCAAGGAGGAAAAAGGGGTCTGGGGTTCTCAAAGTGGAGATTGGGGGTCTGGAATTCTCAAGGAGAAGAAAAGGACAAACGTTCTTTCCTCTGCATTGCTTCAGTTCAGTTGAGTTCAGTCGCTCAGTCGTGCCTGACGTTTGCAACTCCATAATTTGCAGCACGCCAGGCCTCCCTGTCCATCACCAACTCCCAGAGTTCACTCACACTCATGTCCATTGAGTTGGTGATGCCATCCAGACATCTTATCCTCTGTCATCCCCTTTTTCTTCAGGCCCCAATCCCTCCCAGCATCAGAGTCTTTTCCAATGAGTCAACTCTTCGCATGAGGTGGCCAAAGTATTGGAGTTTCAGCTTTAGCATCATTCCTTCCAAAGAACAACCAGGACTGATCTCCTTTAGAATGGACTGGTTGTATCTCCTTGCAGTCCAAGGGAATCTCAAGAGTCTTCTCCAACATCACAGTTCAAAAGCATCAATTCTTTGGTGCTCAGCTATCTTCACAGTCCAACTCTCACATCCATATATGATTACTGGAAAAACCATAGCCTCGACTAGACGGACCTTTGTTGGCTAAGTAATGCTTCAGTTCAATTCAGTTCAGTTGCTCAGTCATGTCCAACTCTTTGCGACCCCATGAATCACAGCACGCCAGGACTCCCTGTCCATCACCAATTTTCGGAGTTCACTCAGACTCACATCCATCGAGTCAGTGATGCCATCCAGCCATCTCATCCTCTGTCATCCCCTTCTCCTCCTGCCCCCAATCCCTCCCAGCATCAGAGTCTTTTCCAATGAGTCAACTCTTTGCATGAGGTGGCCAAAGTATTGGTGTTTCAGCTTTAGCATCATTCCTTCCAAAGAAATCCCAGGGCTGATCTTCAGAATGGACTGGTTGGATCTCCTTGCAGTCCAAGGGACTCTCAAGAGTCTTCACCAACACCACAGTTCAAAATCATCAATTAGTCTTAGTCAGTTACACAACTCAGTTTAAACTCTGTTAGTTCAGTTCAGATTAGTCGCTCAGTCATATCTGACTCTTTGCGACCCCATGAACTGCAGCATGCCAGGCCTCCCTGTCCATCACCAACACCCGGAGTCCACCCAAACCAATGTCCATTGAGTTGGTGATGCCATCCAGCCATCTCATCCTCTGTCATCCCCTTCTCCTCCTGCCCTCATACTTTACCAGCACACCACAGTACAAAAGCATCAATTCTTCGGCACTCAGCTTTCTTCACAGTCCAACTTTCACATCCATACATGACCACTGGAAAAACCATAGCCTTAACTAGACAGACCTTTGTTGACAAAGTAATGTCTCTGCTTTTTAATATGCTGTCTAGGTTTGTCATAACTTTCCTTCCAAGGAGTAAGAGTCTTTTAATTTCATGGCTGCAATCACCATCTGCAGTGATTTTGGAGCCCAGAAAAATAAAGCCTGACACTGTTTCCACTGTTTCCCCATCTATTTCCCATGAAGTGATGGGACCAGATGCCATGATCTTAGTCTTCTGAATGTTGAGCTTTAAGCCAACTTTTTAATTCTCCTCTTTTACTTTCATCAAAAGGCTTTTAAGTTCCTCTTTACTTTCTGTCATAAGGGTGGTGTCATCTGTGTATCTGAGGTTATTGATATTTCTCCCAGCAATCTTGATTCCAGCTTGTGCTTCATCCAGCCCAGTGTTTCTCCTGATATACTCTGCATGTAAGTTAAATAAGCAGGGTGACAAAATACAGCCTTGATGTACTCCTTTTCCTATTTGGAACCAGTCTGCTATTCCATGTCCAGTTCTAACTGTTGCTTCCTGACCTGCATATAGGTTTCTCAAGAGGCAGGTCAGGTGCTCTGGTATTCCCAACTCTTTCGGAATTTTCCATAGTTCATTGTGATCCACACAGTCAAAGGCTTTGGCATAGCCAATAAACCAGAAATAGATGTTTCTCTGGAACTCTCTTGCTTTTTTGATGATCCAGCGGATGTTGGCAATTTGATCTCTGGTTCCTCTGCCTTTTCTAAAACCAGCTTGAACATCTGGAAGTTCATGGTTCATGTATTGCTGAACCCTGGCTTGGAGAATTTTGAGCATTACTTTACTAGTGTGTGATGAGTGCAATTGTGGGGTAGTTTGAGCATTCTTTGGCATTGCCTTTCTTTGGGATTGGAATGAAAACTGACCATTTCCTGTTCTGTGGCCACTGCTGAGCTTTCCAAATTTGCTGGCATATTGAGTGTAGCACTTTCACATCATCATCTTTCAGGATTTGAAATAGCTCAACTGGAATTCCATCTCCTCCACCAGCTTTGTGTGTAGTGATGCTTTCTAAGGCCCACTTGACTTCACAGTTTAGGATGTCTGGCTCTTGGTGAGTGATCACACCATCATGATTATCTTTGTCGTGAAGATCTTTTTTGCATAGTTCTTCTGTGTATTCTTGCCACTTTTTCTTAATATCTTCTGCTTCTATTAGGTCCATACCATTTCTGTCCTTTATTGAGCCCATCTTTGCATGAAATGTTCCCTTGGTATCTCTAATTTTCGTGAAGAGATCTCTAGTCTTTCCCATTCTGTTGTTTTCCTATATTTCTTTGCATTGATCCTTGAAGAAGGCTTTCTTATCTCGTCTTGCTGTTCTTTGGAACTCTGCATTCAGATGCTTATATCTTTCCTTTTCTCCTTTGCTTTTTGCTTCTCTTCTTTTCACAGCTATTTGTAAGGCCTCCTCAGAGGGCCATTTTCCTTTTTTGCATTTCTTTTCCATGGGGATGGTCTTGATCCCTGTCTCCTGTACAATATCACGAACCTCCATCCGTAGTTCATCAGGCACTCTATCAGATATAGTCCCTTAAATCTATTTCTCACTTTCACTGTATAATCATAAGGGATTTGATTTAGGTCATACATGAATGATCTAGTGGTTTTCCCCACTTTCTTCAATTTAAGTTGAATTTGGCAATAAGAAGTTCCTCATCTCAGCCACAGTCAGCTCCTGATCTTGATTTTGCTGACTGTATAGAGATTCTACATTTTTGGCTGCAAAGAATATAATCAATCTGATTTTAGTGTTGACTATCTGGTGATGTCCAGTTGGTCAGTTGTGTCCAACTCTTTGTGACTCCATGGATTCTACCATGCCAGGCTTCCTTGTTCTTCACCAACTCCTGGAGTTTTCTCAAACTCATGTCCATTGCGTTGATGATGCCATCCAACCTTCTCATCCTCTGTAATCCCCTTCTCTTCTTGCCGTCAATCTTTCCCAGCTTCAGGGTTTTTCCAATGAATCTGATCTTTGCATCAGGTGGATAAAGTACTGAAGCTTCAGCTTCAGCATCAGTCCTTCCAATGAATATTCAGGGTTGATTTCCCTTAGGATTGACTGGTTTGATTTCCTTGCTGTCCAAGGGACTCTCAAGAGTTTTCTCCAGCACCACAATTTGAAATGATCAATTATTTGGTGTTCAGCCTTCTTTATGGTCCAACTCTCACATATGTACATGATACTGTAAAAACCATAGCTCTGACTAGACAGACCTTTGTCAGCAAAGTAATGTCTGTGCTTTATAATACACTGTCTAGGTTTGTCACAGCTATCTTGAAGGAGCAAGAGTCTTTTAATTTTATGACGGCAGTCACCATCTGCAGTGATTTTGGAGTTGAACAATATAAAGTCTGGCACTGTTTCCATTGTTTCCCCCATCTATTTGCCATGAACTGATGGTATCAGATACCATGATCTTAGTTCTTTGAATGTTGAGTTTTAAGCCAGCTTTTTCACTGTCCTCATTCACCTTCATCAAGATCTCTTTAGTTCTTCATTTTCTGCCATTAGGGTGGTGTCATCTGCATATCTGAGGTTATTGATATTTCTCCTGACAGTACTGATTGTACTTAAGAGCTTCATCCAGCCCAGCATTTTACATGATGTACTCTGCATATAAGTTAAATAAGCAGGGTTACAATATACATCCTTGAAGTACTCCTTTCCCAATTTGGACCCAATCCATTTTTCCATGTCTGGTTCTAACTGTTGTTTCTTGATCTGCAAATGGGGTTCTCAGGATGCAGGTAAGGTGGTCTGGTATTCCTATCTCTTGAAAAAAATTTCCACCATTTGCTGTGATCCACACAGTCAATGGCTTTAGTGTAGTCAATGAAGCAGAAGTAGATGTTTTTCTGGAATTCTCTTGCTTTTCCTATGATCCAACAGGTACTGGCAATTTCATCTCTGGTTCCTCTGTCTTTTCTAAATCTAGCTTGTACATCTGGAAGTCTACAGTTCATGTACTGTTGAAGTCTAGCTTGAAGGATTTTGAGCATTACCTTGCTAGGATATGAAATGAGTGCAACTGTACAGTAGTTTGAACATTCTTTGGCATTACCCTTCTTTGGCACTAGAATGAAATCTGATCTTTTCCATTCCTGGGGCCACTGCTGAGTCTTCCAAATTTGCTGGCATACTGAATGCAGCACTTTTTTTCCCCAAATATCAATTACTGAAGAGACTGTCCTTTCCCCACATGTTCTTGTCTTTTTCATCAAAAATTAAATTATATATGCATTGGTTTATTTCTGGGCTCTCATTTCTGTTCTGTATTGATCTATGTGTTTTTTTATGCCAATACCACACTGTTTGATTACTATAACTTTGTAAAATTGTTTGAAATCAGGGAGTGTGATACTTTCTGCTTTGTTCTTTCTCAAGATTGCCTACTTGAAGTCTTTTGTGGTTTTTATACAACCACTAGAACTGCTTGTTCTATTTCTGTGAAAAATGAGACTGGAATTTTGATAGGGATTGCACTGAATCTGAAGATGGCTTTGGGTTGTATGGACATTATAATTATATTAATCATCCCAGTCCATGAGGACAGAATATATTTTCATTTATCTGTGTCTTTTCAATTTCTTTCATCAGTATCTTACAGTTTTAAATATACAGGTCTTTCACTTCCTTGCTTAAACTTATTAATAGATATTTTATTTTTTCTGATGCAATGATAAATGCAATCATCTTAATTTTTCTTTTAGGCAGTTCATTGTTAATATATATAAATGCTATTACTTTTTGATTATTAATTTTGTATCCTGCAACTTTGCTGAATCTGTTTATTAGTTCTAACAGCTTTGGTGGAATCTTTCATTTTTCTACACATAGTAAAATCACATCACCTGCAAATAAAGACTGTTTTACTTACTCTTCTCGGATTTGAAGACTTTTGTTTTTCTTGCCTAACTTCTCTGGCTAGGAATTTCAGTACAACTTTGAAAAACGTAATGAGAGTGGGGATACTTGTCTTAGTCTTGATGTTAGAGAAGATGCATTCAGCCTTTCATCACTGAATAGATTTGTCATATATGGCTTTAATTATGTTGAGATATGTTCAATTATGGGCATCCCTGGGACAGCAAAATTCAGACTTAAATTGAAGAAAGTAGAAAAAACCACTAGATGATTCACATATGACCTAAATCAGATCCTTTACGATTATACAGTAGAAGTGACACATAGATTCAAGGGATCAGATCTGATAGAGTGCCTGAAGAACTATGGACAGAGGTTTGTAACACTGTACAGGAGGCAGTGATCAAAACCATTCCCAAGAAAAAGAAATGCAAAAAGGCAAAGTGAGGAGGCATTACAAATAGCTGAGAAAAGAAGTGAAAGGCAAGGAGAAAAGGAAAGATATATCCATCTGAATGCAGAGTACCAAAGAATACCAAGGAGAGATAAGAAAACCTTCCCCAGTGATCAATGAAAAGAAACAGAGAAAAAGAATAGAATGGGAAAGACTAGAGATCTCCTCAAGAAAATTAGAGATACCAAGGGAACATTTTATGCAAAGATGGGTACAATAAAGGACAGAAATGGTATGGACCTAACAGAAGCAGAAGACATTAAGAACAGTGGCAAGAACACACAGAAGAACTATACAAAAAGGATCTTAATGACCCAGATAACCACGATGGTGTGATCACTCACCTAGAGCCAGACATCCTGGAGTGCGAAGTCAAGTGGGCCTTAGGAAGCATCACTACGAACAAAGCTAGTGGAGGTGATGGAATTCCAGTTGAGCTATTTCAAATCCTAAAAGATGATGCTGTGAAAGTGCTGCACTCAATATGTCAGCAAATTTGGAAAACTCACCAGTGGCCAAAGGACTGGAAAAGTCAGTTTTCATTTCAATCCCAAAGAAAGGCAATGCCAAAGAATGTTTAAACTACCACACAATTGCACCCATCTCACAAGTTAGCAAAGTAATGCCCAAAATTCTCCAAGTGAGGCTTCAATAGTAAGTGAACCATGAACTTCCAGATGTTCAAGCTGGATTCAGAAAAGGCAGAGAAATCAGAGTTCAAATTGCCAACAACCATTGGATCATCAAAAAAGCAAGAGAGTTCTCGAAAAAAATCTACATCTGCTTCACTGACTACACTAAAGCCTTTGACTATGTGGATCACAGCAAATGGTAGAAAATTCTTCAAGAGATGGGAATATCAGACCACCTGACGTTCCTCCTGAGAAACCTGTATGCAGGTCGAGAAGGAACAGTTAGAACCAGACATGGAGCAATAGACTGATTCCAAATTGGGAAAGGAGTACTTCAAGGCTGTATATTGTCACCCTGCTTATTTAAGTTATATGCATAGTACATTATGTGAAATCTGGGCTGGATGAAGCACAAGCTGGAATCAATACTGCCGGGAGAAATATCAATAATTTCAGATATGCAGATGATACCACCCTTATTTCAAAAAGTGAAGAGGAACTTAAGAGCTTCTTGATAAAAGTGAAAGAGGAGAGTGAAAAAGTTGACTTAAAACTCAACAGTCAAAAAAACCAAGATCATGACATCTGGCCACATCACTTCATGGCAATAGATGGGGAAACAATGGAAACAGTGACAGACTTTATTTTCTTGGACTCCAAAATCACTGCAGATGGTGACTGCAGCCATGAAATTAAAAGATACTTACTCCTAGGCAGAAAAGCTATGACCAACCTAGACAGCCTATTAAAAAGCACAGACATTACTTTTCCAACAAATATCTGTGTAGTCAAAGCTATGGTTTTTTGAGCAGTCATGTATGGATGTGAGAGTTGGACTATAAAGAAGGCTGAGTGCTGAAGAAGCAATGCTTTTGAATTGTGGTGTTGGAGAAGGTTCTTGAGTCTCTTCAACTGTTAGAAGATCAAATAAGTCAATCCTAAAGGAAATCAACCCTGAATATTCATTGCAAGGACTGATGCTGAATCTGAGGCTCCAACACTTTGGCCACCTGATGTAAAAAACCTACTCATTAGAAAAGACCCTAATGCTGTGAAAGACGAGGGCAGGAGAAGGGGGCGAGAGAGGACGAGATGGTTGGATGGCATCACCAACTCAATGGACTTGAGTTAGAGCAAGTTCCAGGAAATGGTAAAGGGACAGGGAAGCCTAGCGTGCTGCAGTCCATGGAGTGTAAAGAGTCAGATATGACTGAGAGACTGAACAGTAAGACCTGGTAGCTCAGCAGGTAAACAATCTGCCTGTGGTGTGGGAGACCTGGGTTAGATCCCTGGGTTGGGAAAATCCTCTGGAGGAGGGCAGGACAACCCACTCCAATATTCTTGCCTGGAGAATCCCCACGGACAGAGGAGTGTGGCAAGCCACAGTCCTTGGGGTTGCATCAAGTCAGACAAGACTGAATAACTAAGCACAGCAGAGCAGCATGTTCCCTTTGTTCCTACTTTGTTGAGAGGTTTTTTGGTTTTTAATTAAAAATGGATGTTGAATATTGACAATTTTTTTTTGCATCTATTGAGATGGTCATATGATTTTTATCTTTCATTTTGTTAATGTGTTGTATCACTTGATTGATTTTCATATGTGGACTCACCTTTGTATCCCAGGAATAAACCAAACTTGAATATGATATATATACTTTTAATGTGTTGTTAGATTAGATTCGCTAATATTTTACTGAGAATTTTTGCATCTATATTTATTAAAAATTTTAGCCTGTAATTTTCTTTTTTCATTACATTCTTTCTTAGTTTTGCAGTCAGAGTTGTGCTGGCCTTATAAAATGGGTTTGGAAATATTCTTTTATTTTTTACTTTTTGGAGAAGTTTAAGAATAATTGGCATTAATTCTAGAATGTCTAAGAATTAGATACCAGTGAAGTCTTCTGCTTCTAGGCTTTTGTTTTCTGGGAGGTTTTTGATTACTAATTCAGTCTCCTTACTAGTAATCAGTCTGCTCAGATTTTTTATTTCATCATGATGCAGTGTTGGTAGATTGTATGTTTCAAGGAATTCCTCCATTTCTTCTAGATTGTTCAATTTGTTGGCATATAATTGTCCTTAATAGCCTCTTATGATTCTTTACTGTTCTGTAGTTGTTATGTTTCCTTTTTCATTTCTGATTTTATTTGAGCCTTCTCTCTTTTCTTGGTAAGTCTAGTTAAAAATCTGTCTATTCAGTTTTTTTTTTTTTTTTTTCAGAAAACCACCTCTTAGATTCACTGAGCTTTTCTATTATCTTTTTAGTCTCTGTTGCATTTATTGCAACTCTGATCTTTGTTATTTCTTTCCTTCTATTAACTTTGAAATTATTTTGTCCTTCCTTATCTAGTTCCTTGAAGTACAAAGCTAGGTTTATTTGACATCTTTCTTATTTCTCAATGTAGTCTTTTATAACTATGAACTTCTCTCTTAGAACTGCTTTGGATCCATCCCTCTCTTTTTCTTTTTGCCATGTTGCAAGGCTTGCACAATCTTAGTTCTCCAACCAGGGACTGAACCTGGGCCCTTGATAGTCAGTGTGGAGTCCTAAGCAATTGACCACCAGGGAATTCCATTGCATATGTTTTGTTATGTTGTATTCCCATTTTCATTTGTCTCAAGACATTCTTTAATGTTTCAACCCATTGTTTAGTAGCACATTGTTTAATTTTCATGTTTGTGGATTTTCCAATTTACTTCTTGTAATTGATTTCTAGTTTCATACCATTGTGGTTGGAAAAATTGCTTGACATGACTTCAAACTTCTTAAATTTGTTAGGACTTGTTTTGTGGCCTAATATATGCTCTAACCTGGAGAATGTACCATGTGCACTTGAGAAGAATATGCAGTCTTCTACTTTTGGAAGCAATGTTTCATAAATGTCTGTTAAATCTATCTAGTCTAACTTGTTTTTTAAGTTCAATGTTTTCTTACTGATATTCTACATGAATCCAATATTGAAAGTAGAGAACTGAGTCCATTCCTATTCTTGTATGCTGCTAAGTCGCTTCAGTCGTGTCCGACTCTGTGCGACCCCACAGACGGCAGCCCACCTGGTTCCCCCATCCCTGGGATTCTCCAGGCAAGAATACTGGAGTGGGTTGCCATTTCCTTCTCCAATGCATGAAAGTTAAAAGTGAAAGTGAAGTCGCTCAGTTGTGTCCAACTCCTAGCGATTCCGTGGACTGCAGCCTACCAGGCTCCTCCATCCATGGGACCTTCCAGCAAGAGTACTGGAGTGGGTTGCCATTACCTTCTCCATCCAGTTGCCAACTCGGCAGCTGTTGATTTTTCCCTTCATGTCTGTTTATATTTGCTTCATATATGTAGGTGCTCCTATGTTGGGGTGCATAAATATTTACAAATGTTTTATAGTCTTGTTGGGCTAGTAACTTTATCATTATGTAATATCTATCTTTATCTTTTATTCAGTTCAGTTCAGTTCAGTCGCTCAGTTGTGTTCATCTCCCTGCAACCCCATGAATCGCAGCACGCCAGGCCTCCCTGTCCATCACCAGCTCCCGGAGTTCACTCAGACTCACGTCCATCCAGTCAGTGATGATCTCAAGTAGCATATTGGGCACCTACTGACCTGGTGAGTTCCTCATTCAGTATCCTATTATTTGGCCTTTTCATACTGTTCATGGGGTTCTCAAGGCAAGAATTTTTTTAGAGTCTGCTTTAAGTCTATTTTGTCTGATATAAGCATAGCTACTCCTGCTTTCTTCTGGCTTCTGTTTGTATGGAATGTCTTTTCCCATCCCTTTGAGTTTGTGTGCTGTCTTAAAGCTGAAGTGAGACTCTTGGAGGCAGTATATAGTTGGGTCTTGTTTCTTTTAATCCATTCAGCCACTCTGGCTTTTGATTGGAGAATTCAGTCCATTTCATTCAAAATAATTTCTGAAAAGTTTGGACTTAGTAAAACTTACTATTGTCATTGTGTTAATTGTTTTCTGGTTGTAATTTATTTCTTTTGTAATTTTGTAATACATTTCTTCCTTTCTTCTCTTGCTCTTTTTCTTCACGATTTGATGATTTTCTATAGTAATATGCTTAGGTTCCATTCTCTTTATCTTTTGTGTATCTATTCCAGGTTTTTACTTTGCAGTTACCATGAGGTTTATATAAAATATCTTATATATATAACTGTTTATTTTAAGTTGATAACAACTTAAGTCAAATGAATACTAAAGCTCTACATTTTTAACTTCCCCCACTATGTTTCATGTTTTGGGGTCATAATTTACATATTTTTTATTTTTTCATTAAGAAATTATTATAATTATTTTTACTACTTTTGTCTTCTAACCTTTATATTAGATTTATAAGTGATTTACCTTCCACCACTACAACATAAGGCTTTCCAGGAAAGAACCAACTCTCCAATGCAGGAGACATAAGAGACATGGGTTTGATCCTTGGATCAGGAAGATCCCCTGGAGGAAGGCATGGCAACGCACTCCAGTATTCTTACCTAGAGAATCCCATGGACATGGTGGGCTATGGTCCATAGTTGTCACAAAGAGTTGGACACAACTGAAATGACTTAGCAAGCATGCAAACACTACAACATGAGAGTGTTTTGATTTAACTATACATTTACTTTTACCAGTGAGATTTATTCTATTACATGTTTTCCTGTTATCAATTAGAGCCATTTTGTTTCAGCTTGAAGATGCTCCTTTAACACATTTCTTGTAAAGCCCATCTAGTTGTGCTGCACTCCTTTAGTCTTTCATTGTCTGGAAAACTCTTTATGTCTTCTACTAAAACCAACTGCCAATTCTAATATGCTATAATGACCATCCTCTCACAGTTTTACACATTTTGAAACTAAAACTCTACATTAAAAAAAAAAAACTCTGCATAATAAACAGCAATTCCTTCCCACCTGTGTACTTAAGCTAGTCTACTAGATAAGAGAGAGGAATGTAAATGTGCCTTGGTATTATCTCTAATGAGGTGAAGTCGCTCAGTCATGTCCGACTCTTTGCGACTCCATGGACTGTAACCTACTAGGCTTCTCTGTCCATGGGATTCTCCAGGCAAGAATACTGGAGTGGATTGCCATTTCCTTCTCCAGGGGATCTTCCTGACCCAGGGATCGAACCTGGGTCTCCTGCATTGGAGGCAGACGCTTTAACCTCTGAGCCACCAGGGAAGCCTTCTATTATCTCTAATAGCATTGGTCAATTCACCTTTAATAAACATCAATTAAAATAATTCCCTTAGTGATCTTAAAATACATGGAAGGGGCTTCAAAGACTATCTTTAGAACATAAAGCAGACAGAGGTTCTGATTTCAGAGACTATGCATGGAAGAAAGGAAAGTACTACAAATAATTAAAAGCAATTCATTTCCACATGGAAAAACGTGCTCTAATATGACACACTGTAAAGTGATTTACAGCATATTGACTGTAGTTCTTCTAATGAAAAAGCAATTGTCCAGGTTTTCCCTGGAGAACACTCTCAGTAACAGGAATCCATGCCCATGGAAAGTCATAAGTTAGAAAATGAGAACCAAATGAACTCACAGCTGGGAAAAGCCAACAATAATTAATTTAACACCAGTCATTTGTGGCAAACATATATACATTTCAAGATTTCCCTTGAGAGAAGCAAGGTCATTGAAGGCCCAGAGGCCACATATTTGAACATGTTCAAAAAATTTTTACTTAATAAGATAACATGCTCCAAAGGTTTTACATTAAAAAAGAAAAAAAACAACAACAACTTGTTTTAGGACTAGGGAGTTAAGATAAATAGTTGGTCAATATCATCATTTGAATTTTAATATCGTAATAAGTGTTTCTGAAAAACATTACTAAAATGAGTTCACACTGAACTTGGACAATATATTCCTCAACAGCAGCAGAGAGAAAACAGTGTCATTAAAAGAGGCTTTATTCTGATTCACTGGCTAAGAAAATGGGAACAGTTTGAAACCTTCCATGTTGTTTCATTTTAATGAGTAGAGAGCATTTTTCATGTCCTTATTAAAGTGGTTAATGTGTTTCTCTAGTCTCATTATCACCACCAGAGTATATTCTCTGTTGTTTCATAACCAGGACAACTCCTTTTCGTTTCAGAGAAGATCAGAAAGTCAAATCTGATTGCGCACATGTGGCTGTTAATAAAACTCCTATGGTGTTGCTCAAGGTGCCCATGGGGATTGTACAATTATTTATATTTTCTTATGGCTTTCTATAATTACTGTGATTGTACTTTCACAAAGTAAATGTATCTCCACCAATTAAAGCAGTGGTGGGTTAAGAATATTCATCAGGCTTGTGTGAAAGAATATTGTTCTTAGGGTTTTGATCAAAGCACAGAAATTAAACTGCTGTTATCATGCATTCAACCCAAGTGTTAAATTAAAATGCTCAGCAACTTTGGAGTTTATTTGAGCAGATGTGAACTATTTATGAAAAAATAAACATGATACAGGACTTGCATTCGTGATATGATTCTTTGTTGTATTAAAAGTGCTGGAAAGAAAAACTGCTAAACAAACTTGGGGGATACAGTTTATGATATAAGATCAATTTGGATGGTGGTTAATTCAGGTCAATTTAAAATTTCAGAACCATAAAATTCCAAGAACTCTCATTTTGCTTTACATCTTTGTATCTTATTTGCTTCACCCCTTTATTTTCTTTGAAGACTCTGGGACTAAGAAAGAACATGCACAAAAACAAGCATCTGAGGCTATCAACTAGAAAATACAGAATATAACCTTTTATATTTTGTCATATAGAAATTTCATTTTATCTAGTTGGACAGTGCTCACAGCAAAAGTGATCAGCTGTACTTCCATTCCATTAGCTGTCATTTTGATGCTAGAATTTCAGCCTGCTGTGTGAGATGTGACTGTCCATGCACAGTTCCCATCAAAGGTAATTTTATGTGCAATGGTGTGTAAAATTTACCTCTAATTATGATAAGGTCACTGATGGGTCATTTATGATTTGCTCTCTGGAGACAATTGCAGTGAATAGCTTTTGGTGAGATTCATCTGGAGAAATTAAATTGGTCTGACCATGACTCAAGAGAAAGTAAAAGACTCAGAAAATTATTCTTCAATCATGCTTACAGTTCTAAGGGAACCCAGAGAGGGGTAGTATGCACAATTATGAAGGCTGTGAGTTTTGAGATTTTACAGACCTGAGTTTTAATGTAGCATCTCTAAGCCTAGAAACTCCTACCTGATCAGGCTTCTGCACTTCTCTTGACTTTCATTTCTGACATTTGCTCCCTCATCCCTGAGGCTCCAGCACCACTGGCATCAGTTCAGTTCAGTTCAGTTCAGTCACTCAGTCGTGTCCGACTCTTTGCAACCCCATGAATCGCTTCCTGATTTTTGAACATGCCACAGTCACTCATGCTATGGGAGTCTTTGCACTACAAAGGTTCCTGTAGCTGAATGCTCTTCCTTCAGGTCTTCAAGTGCCTGGAACTTCCCGTTCTTTTACTTCCCAATTGGTGGAATGCATTGTATCCACTCTCTGAATTACCCAAACATAGCCTCCTCCTAGATATCTAAAGTGGCCACCTCCTGACTCTAGTTAATCACTATTGTGTCATCCTACCGATGTTTCTGAAGTAATAATCACAGTCTTAAATTATTCATTTACCACTTAATGTATAATTAAGTTTGCATATGATCATAGGGAGAAACAAATCTAAGAATGAAAGGTATTTTGACTAAGAGATTCTACAATCTTGAAACTCCACTGACATTAGCTATACAAGTCACTGGTCCAATCTCGATAAAAGTAATTAGCCTCCAACTAAAATAAATTAATTTTAAAACAAAGGAGATCTTAGTAAACAAATCAGGGATGGAAAAACTTCTTGGACTTTATGTAAGACAGCATGAAAATAAAACATCTCATGAGAAATTTTATTAAAATAGTCATTAAAGTGATTTCAATTTTCACTGTGATCATGATGGACCACCTTGAAGGGAGAATAGGTTAGTCACTTTAGATATTAACACTTGGTGAAGAGGGTTTTTATGTGTAATGGTAGGAAAGTAAAAATTCAAGATTAATAAACACAGTAAGATTCATCTTTAAATCTATCACTATTTTGTTTTCAGTCTTCTTTTCCAAGATAACTTACTTATAGACATAATAATGACTTTTCAAATGGTTCATGTTCAATTAATACAAAAGACTAAGTGCTAGATGGACTGGAAGGTCATCTTTGTGTTTCAATCCTGAATGCAAAATGTAACAACAAGAACAAAGATGAAATCCTTACCAAAGGGTCCAGTCATGGCCACAGTACGGCTGAACATTTCCAAGGTAGAATCCCAGAGACTGAGTGACCTCCACAAGATTGCTGAAGTCAAGACTAATGCTGTTGAAAAGTACAGATGTCATGATAATCTCATCAATAGCCCATACATCCTCTCCCTGGGAAGAATGGTATGGTTGCCACCATCTGAACTGAATTCCAAACTGTCTTGCATCATCTGGTAATTCTACAGAGATTATTCTAAAGCAGAAAACAGAAGTAAAAATTTGGATTATTTTGGTGTCTTAAAATACAAACATTTATAGCAGGATCTTGTTTTCTGAAGCATAATATTTGAAAAAATAATTCTCCCACTATGACAAACATTTTTGAGATTTTCCAGTTTCTTGTCTGACTGCAACAAAGTCTTCTTGATACATCCAAAAATATGACTCCTTTCACTCAGTTGTGAGACACTAACCCAATAAAATACAGTTGTCAATGTGGCAAGATTCGCCTAAGTTTGGTAAAGAATATTGGCAGCTTGTTACACACATTATAGTTTTGGACTGGTAGGAACCATGGCACTTTCTCATTCCCATGAGTTTAGCATAGTGTGCGAGGTCGCTTGCTCTGTCTTGGTGGCTATGACAACAAACCTGTATCTGACAAATGGGGAAAAAAATTAAGAATAATATCTAATTTCCAGGAGCAATCATTGTACACAGCAGCAGGAACCATACATTAATTGCCACTGCAATGACATCTGCTTGAAAGCTCCATAAATCACAGTACCATGCTGCTCACATCCATACACAAGGTGAGATGTGAAGCGAATGGCAAATGGAACATTTATCTCCATCAATGTACAATTAAACACCAGGAGAGTTGTCTGCGTTAACACACACTGAAAGGACTGAATCTTTTTCCTACTGAGCAAATAAAAACTCCCTAAGGCAGGTAACTAGTTGGATAACTTAGAAAAAAATTACTTAAAAACTTCAAAGTCTAAGTCTGGATTTACTGAAAAATTAGACTGATTTTCATATTTGTATTATGTTGATTTTTTAGTTATTACACAAAGAAGCATTAAATCACATCTTGAAAATATAATTTTTGTGTACTGAAACTTTTAAAAATAAAGTCTATTTTTCTTTAAATAATCTGTTCATGAAAATATGGGGTGGAATAACCTGATTACAATCATTGATGATATAAATAGTAAAAAAGTGGTAGGACTTTATGAAATGTGAGTAAACAGACTTTTTAAATAGGGTAAATCAATGTTTAAATACAGAAATATAAACTAAAAAGCATTTCTTAAGCTAAAAAGACATAGTTACCATAAGTTTATTATTTTTAAGTACATAATTTGCTAATATTTTAACCAATGTGAGTTTATTAAAGAATAAAATTTATTTCAGTAATCCTCACCTTATTATTTCTAAATATTAAATAATTAAATATTATTTATGTCAACATAGCAAAGAAATAATAAAATAATCAAACTATATTCAAACTGGCTTAACAATAAAAATATCATACATTAATTTAATAATGTTATTGTATTAGCATTGTTATTACAAAATTATAATTTTATATTAATAATTTTAAAAGCAGGTATTATTCTCTCTGATGAAACTATACACAATGTTAAAAATTAACAAATGAGAAGTAGAATTTCTCAGGAAATTTTAAAGAAAATAAAGTGTATATGTGTGTGATAACAGTAATTGAAGTGACCGATATTTTCATCAGCAGAGATGTTAAGACTGTGAGTCTGTAATCAGACTCTTGGCACCTAATGGTTGACAACTTTGCAGCTGCAGGGAAGGTATTTAACCTCTATGCACTTCAGCATCTTCATCTGTGAAACTGGGATAATACTATCCTTAAGGCAAAGTCATAGACTTTCTGTTTTTCACTATTTTATCTTGGCACCTAGAATCTGGTATCTGGTATATAAAAAGGACTTAATAAATTCTTTCTGCATAGAATAAGTACATATTATCAGTATACTCTGATAGAGATTCGAACACAAAGGCAAAATGAGGTTAAAGATTTTCTTTTAGGTTAAGCAGCTTTTAAGTGACAATGCCAGGGTATGGATCTAGTGAACACTGCTCTAGAGTCTGTGTTCTTTATCACTACATTATATCTTCAGGTAGGGTGGGAGTCTCTGTTTTTCCTACTCGATACCTATTACAGTAACTGGCTAGTAAAGCTATGGAACCATTTGATCTGACTATTTCTAGATGAAAACCCAGGAATTTAAGTCAACTTTCTGTTTCAAGTTTCCTTTTTTGGATATGTACTAAGTTCACGGATTTCTTATAATCAATAATCAAGACAAAAATAAAATATTGTTAGACTTTATAATTTTAGAATAAAAAAACAAGCCCCATAATTAAGAAAAATCTAGAATAATGTAAGTTCCACCAACAATATAAAGTTTTATATTAATAAGAATGCCAATTAGTTTACAAGACAGTCTAATCAGTTAGAGTTAAAAGATTAACTCAGATATATACTGACTTTAACTTTTATAAATATAAATAACAAGCAGAACTCTTCATTTATTGAGAGAACTACAGGTAAGCAAATTATTAGAAATCAGCTAGGAATAACAGTAGTTAGCCAACTAGCATATCTAATAGGGATCACACTTCATTTTCTAACAATCATGGCAGAAAGGGACAATATGAAATTCACAGCAATTACAGATAGCCATTTATACTGAAGAAAACTCAGCAAATGGCTGAAGGCATGAAGATATAATTAACTGTCTTATGGCAAGTTTACATGGTCTGTATTATTTAACATATAAAATGTAATTTAGTATCTAGAATATATCAAATTCTACTTCTGCTATGTTACCCTTTATTAATATTTATATAAGAGGAAGGAAGAGTCTCTTGGACAGAGGCAATATATATAAAATGAAAGTATTCTTGGTACCACTACCATATTCTCCATTAAAAAAAAATCTCCACTCTGATCTTAATCTTTCAAGCTGTGCACATACCTAGTGTTGAAAAGCCACCTTGATTCTGCTTAGAAGAAAAATGTTCCTGTCAAATGGCAGGCAAGATTAAACGTACCTTTGCAATAGCACATTAAATCTATAATTATTTTTCATATCAACAAAGATTAATTAAATTTCATGCCTCAAATTGATTACTGAATTTGAAACTATCTTTGTTAGAAAAAAATGTATTTTAGGCCAATTTAACTTAGGACAATGATATTTTCTTCACGCTTTCATTATTTTTTTATTACCACCTTGAGTTTTGCTAGATTTTCTTTTAATGCTTATTATGGAGAGTCTACAAAATGTTTCTTTAGGATTCATATGTCTCTACTGAGTGAGAACATTGAGTTTAGTCTTGTGCCTACCCCTAGAGGGAATAGATTCAACACATTTGGTGCATTCTTAAATTTTATAACATATAATATTTACTACTCATAATAGTTGTTAAATACTATCACTATTACATGCTACCTCATTTTCTAATGAAAATATCAATAAAAGCTCTCATGTATTTGCAAATACTTAAATATAGGGATAGCTCTAAACAAAACTTCAAAGTATATAAAATCATCATTGCCCCTGTTTTTTTGCTATGATGCCAGTGTACACTTCAGTGCCCAAAGTCTCAACTCTTTCTCACATCTTGCCATGTTTAACATGTATATACTTACAGGAAGGCAAAATTTATTAGCTCTTTATATTTGACAGTGGATATAAGCCAGGGATACCTACTCTAGTGCTATTTTAACTTTCCCATCTTCCTCTTCTGCTATTTTAAAGGAATTGCAGTCAGCAGGTCAAAAAGTGTTCTAGAAAAGGAGGTGACTCTTTGGACATATCTGAAATTGTATCACAAATGGTGATTATCACTAGCCAAAGATGGCTCTGCTTCAAGTAAAACTTAAATCTCACAATTGTGACTGTAGACTGTGAAATATATAAGCCAAAGAAAAATAGAAGTGGCCTGAAGAAAGGGCTTTAAATACAGCCTCCACTCCATCTTTGCCAGGTATGCTATATATGCTAGAAAAATATCTTTGTACTTATAACTCAATTATGTTACATGCAAATTAAAAAAAATCAGTCATAAGATTTTATGAGTTATCATCTCATATGATTTATTATAATTTATCATATATTGCTGAGAAATATTTGTCAACAGCATTTATAATTTAATACTATATTAAAATCTTTTCTAATAGTTTGTACTATAGTTGAAAAAGGGCTTCCCCAGAAGGGAAAAAAGTGTTAATTATTTTTCTCTTTCCTAGATGTAAAAACATATTTCCCTTAGATACACATTTCAGAATATGAAAATAAATTTTTTCAAATTACCAGAAGTCAGCAGGGCAAACAGATTACAAGAATGTAGCCTGCTAGTTTTTCATTGCAAGAGGCATCAATCTTTATCCCTACCACCTCTCAATGCAAAAGTATCGGCTCTTATACCACTTGAACAAAGATTCCCTCAGGAAGGCAATATCATCCTCCCATTTTTTCAAACGCTTTCCAACATACCTGGGCTCATGATAGTTGAGATATGAATAATGTTCCAAGAGTTTCCAAGTTATCCCATTATCATAAGAATAATGTAATAAAACACCTTCACCAGGTTGGTCAGGGGCTTTGCACGTGCTCAGAACAGACTTGCTTCCCAGCCTCAATGTGAACTGGAGAAACCTAGATATGAACTGTCTATAATTAGTGTGCATAAACATTTAAAACATTCATTGTGGCTTTTAAAGAATTTTGAACCAATTTCAATAAACTACTCAAAAGCTGTAGGTTTCCATTCATCCCTCTTCTATAAAATGTAAGCAATTTCACTAAGATATATATGAATATATATAGAAGATGCGGTCAATACATGCATTTTATAGACATCTATTTATACAAATATAACCATATGTTTACACATATTTGTATACTATATACTTGTGTATATACACTTAAAATGTCAATCAATCATTTTCTTGCTACATTATTAAGCACTGGGGGAAGGGAAGATGTAGGGTAAATCTAATCAGATTCTGCAAGCTGCCAAATAAATAAAACAACATAAATAATTAACTAGCCCTTGGCTTAAGAACAGTTTTGATGCTAACATTTTATATTTTAAAAAAATCTAGTCAGTCATTAGTATCTTAAAATCATAGTGAGCCTTTTAATTTACTAAAAACTAGGGCAAATTAACCCTATATAAACTATAAGCTTCCTCTCATCTTGACTGAAAATCAGAAGATATATATATATATATATATACACACATACATTAGTAACAACAAAAAAAGAAAATTAATAGATATGAATTCAATCTTTGCTATCTTATTTCTGTATGTATTTCATTCTGCCTTAACTCACCTGGATTGTGAGCTGTCAAGGAAAGATGTGATTAACTGACGCCTCCCATCTTTGTTGAAAACCAGGGCCTTACCACTGGCCAAGACACCACAGCCAAAGCTGACTTCAGCACCACGGATAGAGTAAAAATTATGGTAAGATGAGAGCCTGGAACTGCCAAAGCTTTCAGAAATAAACATTGGGAATGTCTGGGATGCCATCTCACAAGCTGGGCCAGAAAATCCAGGGTCACATCTGAAAGAGACCATGAAATTAAATCCTAAACATTAGTCCTTTCAGAGATTTCTTTATTTACTTTAGGCATGAGGAAGTCCAGAAGCCAGTATTTGAATGAATGGTGAGCAAGGCTTATTTGTTTTTGGAGAATACTGAATTTGAAGACTTGATTTTGGAGAAGTTACTGTAAATACTCCAAAAGTATACAGTCCTGCTGTAAAACAAAATTATGATTAAAACATTTATTTAGCACTTGCCCTCAATCAATGCCAATAATTTACCTGCAAATGTATCTATATTTGTGCATATTTCCAATTTAAAATCTTCATAAAAAGTTATATTATGTGTATATAATTTTATTCACAATGATGTTCATTAAATTTATAAAAGAAACATTGTAGGTAAAATACTTCTATAGGATATCTAGAATAAATTTCCTTTAGAAACAAATGTAAAAATACATGCTTTGTTTTTTACAGTAATTACTGGAAATATTCAGAAAAGATTGGAAAATAAATCTATTTTAGTTTCAAACTGAATTGGCATTATAAAGGGAATGCATACACCCTTGACCTAGATAGATGTCCTTAGCAGAACTGTGTTGTCTCTCAGTGGAATCCCACATTAGCAGTGCTTCGAGAAAAAGCAAATTCCCCCTTCTCACACACTACACAACAGCCTGCCTGCTGCCATATAAGGATGTACTGTATATATGTGAGCTGACTAGAATATAGATAGAGTTACCTGAGTCTTCTGTTAGTGACAGAACTCATCACAGATGACTTAATAACTGAATATCAGAAACTTCTTATATTTTAAGGAGTTTGCTCATCAGGAATCAGTTTCAAATTCTTTATTTGTACGGCACTATTTCTTTCTCACAATAATTACACTACCCATTATAAAATTAAATGGGTATCTTTTTGGGTGGGTGGCAGGTTTCTAAGCATTCAAAAATTTCTAAAACCTGAAACAAGCCTTTTATTTTTATTTATTTATTGAAATTTTAATTGAAGTATATTTGATTTATAAGGTTGGGTTTGTTTTGGGTGTGCATAAAAGTGTTTCAGATATATATATTGCTTCTCAAATTATTTTCCATCATGGTTTATTACAGGATATTGAATACAGTTGTCTGTGCTATACAGTTAGTCCTTGTTGCTTATCTATTTTGTATACATAGGGTGTATCTGCTAGTTCCAAACTCTTAATTTGTCCCTCCTCCACTGCTTTTTCTGTTTGGTTACCATTAGTTTGTTTTCTATGTCTGTGAGTCTGTGGAACACGTCTTTTATAAAGCAAGTGCACCAACAAGGTGATATTATAGCAACACTTGCAGACTACTTCATTAGCACAAATGCAGAAACTGAGATCTATGCCAGCCTCACAGAGGGTCCCTGGAGTATATGAATGTCCTGAAATCAAATGCGAAATTTTATATGTATTGGATATTCCTTGGGAGGTTTAAGTTATGATCATTTTATCAAAGAGGCTGCATCCTAGAAGGCCAAGAACTATTGTAGCACACAGATAAGGTTGTCTTGGCATTAGGGATGGCAGTGGAAAAGAAAACCAATATTTACAGAGCAGGTAAATACACCTCAAACAGTTTACTTCTATCTCAGGTTATCCCTTTGACTTAGTCCAACTCTGAATAGCCAAGAAGTTTCTAAAAAGGATAAAAGTCAGCTAAAGAGGACATGTTTTTAACATTGGAAAACAATATGGTTTACCATGGCCACAAATTGGAATTAATGTTCCCCAGTAAGATTATCTACTGCCAGAGTGCTTTTCAGGGCAAATGTATATCTGTATATTAAATGCATCGTCTTCAGTCTAGTGATTGGGGGAAACTGGTGATCATTTAGAGAAGACTCACTTTGGAGTCACTTTCGATCTTGAAAGTGTACTTTAATTAAAAGTTACATAATTGGGATAGAATGCTGATAAGGAGTTCACTCAAATATACAATACCTTTGTAGCCTTTGTTTTGCAGTAGAATAGTAGGCTGGCACACACTGGGGATTTCAGGAATGTCCAGAGGCTCTTCCAACTCCAAATATGTTCCTTATTGGTTCATCTATGCACTCTTAAATGTGTCATTACAGTCACCTTGAATGTCAGGGAAAGAAGCCTGCCCCACTCTTAAGATACACAGATGACACCTGGGTAGGAAGGTTTCTAATACTCTCTGTTCTCATTAGCATCTCTAACAGAAATAAGCTTATCAGGATAATAAGTTGTCAGTTTAGAAAACCAGGCCTTTTTGCCCCAGTTGCTTAATAATAAAATATTAAATATACTTCCCAAAGGAAATGCTCAGTTTTTTCTTTTGAAAATTGCTCTTTTTGTAAGTAATTCTCTTTCCAGTATTACTTCTGATAGTTACCACCCCATGGTCTTTAGCTACTTCTGATCACATGTTACACAGGGTTAACACTAACCATTTTGTCATTAAAAATATATTGACTTGATTGTTAAAAAAAAGAAAGAAAAGAAAACCAGGCCTGGGGATTGTATACAGCCAAGGAAGTGTTAGAAAGCAGGAGAGGTGGAATCCTGGTAGCAAATAACAGTAGTGACTAAGGGAGCAAAGTGAGGAGAAGAACAGCTGCAGAGGCCCAAATTCAAGGATCTGTTTAAAGGACATAAATGGTATTGAATGTGAATTACTTTTCTGTGGAATTCTGCCTAAACTTGAAAGGCATACATTGCTGGAAAAGGAGGTAGGGGCCAAACATTTAGCCCAGTCACAAATGAAGAAAGCCAATGAATGTTACAAGAAACATTGCCAGGAACAGGGACAAAACTAAAGTTCCAACTGGTGAAAAAATTTCGCAAGACCTCAGCAGGAAGAAAAGGCTACAATTATTCAGGATAATGTATAGTGTCTAAAAAAAAAGATGTCCAAAAGGCATCTGCCATTCAGATTTCTGTTTGCATCCATCATGGGTGACACAGATGGCTGCCTTAACAAAGTTATTTAATGCTAACAGAGATACTGTACACAAAATAATGAGGTACAAAGTGTAACCATTGTAATTATAGATTGGTATTTCAGAAATAGAACTTTCTATTTTCATTAATAAAAGCAGCTGTCATTTTAGATAATTTGCTTTCAAAATTTTTCAGGACTTTAGAAATTACAAAAATGTCAGCTTCTCTGTGTTAATTTTATTTGAAATGTACTAAAGAAGAGGATGATCTGTCTACAGATAATGAGTAAAGATAAACTCGAGGAAAATACCAGTTGATGTTTCATAGTTCTAATGAGTCAGTGTTTCTGGGCAGGAGCTGGTAGTTTTATTAAAAAAAGGCAGAGATGCTTATTCTGTTTTGAGATTAAATGGGAACTTTTCAATTCTTTATATATATTTCCATTACAAACATTTCCATTATGCAGAATGGTGTCTCTGTTAATTAAATTCATTGGAATACAGTTAAAAAAGTTAACCTGAGACTCAGTGTGACAGAGTAAGAGGATGTAGAACTTACCCCTACCCTATAAACACATTAAAAATACATCTATATGTGAAACAATTCTCATGTAAAACTAAGTGGAAATTGGCAGAACTCCCACACAACCAAGGCTATAAGAAAGACGGTAATGTAAACAGGTAGAATGGGAAAAAATAGGCATCAGTTGGGTCCTGTACCTCTGGGAGGGGTCTAAGAGGAAAGGAAGGACTGCACGGGTGGCATCTCACCCTGGGGAGGGGGCCACAGACGAGGTATACAGGTACTGGGGTCCTACATGCAGGAGTACCCAAGTTCCCTTGGGTGCTGGGAGAATGGCTAGGACAGACAGAATGGCTGCAGAAGCCTAGACCCCACTCGCCAGGAGTAGGAGGGTGCTGGCTTGCCAACAGATAGGGCAGAGAGTGCTCTGGACTAGCGGGTGCCACCTCACTGTGATCCCCAGTCCAAGTTGGGTGACTACCCAGCCCTGTTCACTCTGCAACACAGCTTGGCATGGCATCTAGAGCTGACAGGTCCTGGGAGAAAACATGACATAGGGACAGAGGAGCAGCCCTGCAGCCTGGGATGTGGTTTGGGTGGGGCAGTCAACTTGTTCTGGTAGCAGCATGGAAGCAGTACAGACCTCTGATGGCAGAGCAGCTACTGGAGCCCCTGAGACTGGCTCCCAGCCAAAAGAATGCTGCAGCCCTGGCCATTCCATGCCACAGATTGGTGCTAGATCTCCAGCAGACAGGTCCTGGGGGAAGACTAGATCTAGGGACAAAGGAAAGGCTTGGGGGTCTGGGGTATGGTCCAGCTGGGGTGGCAGCAGTCACTGTTGGCACTTAAACGGCACCCCAGAAGCAGCCCAGACCTCTGATGGCAGTTCAACCGCTTCAGTTTCTGAAACCACAAGCTCTGACCCCCTGTCCCAGCTGAGCAAATGCTCTGGCTCCGCCAACTCCATGCTACAACCTTGCACTAGATCTAGGAAATGAAAACGGAAAAGGATGCACACTTGGGCTGTGTCTGAGTAGAGTTGCAGATACCAACACAGGCAGCACATCAGACTTCTGTAAGCCCCAGAGCCTTACTGACTTCAGCACTCTCCTTTGGGCCAAAGGCCTCAGTATCAGGAGAAAGATATGGTTTTTCCTGTGGTCATGTATGGATGTGAGAGTTGGACTATGAAGAAGGCTGAGCACCGAAGAATTGATGCTTTTGAACTGTGGTGTTGGAGAAGACTCTTGAGAGTCCCCTGGACTGCAAGGAGATCCAACCAATCCATTCTTAAGGAGATCAGCCCTGGGATTTCTTTGGAAGGAATGATGCTAAAGCTGAAACTCCAGTACTTTGGCCACCTCATGCAAAGAGCTGACTCATTGGAGAAGCCTCTGATGCTGGGAGGGATTGAGGGCAGGAGGAGAAGGGGACGACAGAGGATGAGATGGCTGGATGGCATCACTGACTCGATGGACCTGAGTCTGAGTGAACTCCGGGAGTTGGTGATGGACAGGGAGTTCTGGCATGCTGCAATCCATGGGGTCAGACATGACTGAGCGACTGAATTGAATTGAAAGGGAACAGAGCCAGCTGGAGCCCAACCTGCAGCTTTCCCCCTCCAGCAACTGGAAAGCAGAACCAAGCCCTGACAGAACTCCAACAGTTACGGAGCAGAGAGGAGTTCCATCTCACACCCTGCACAGGCTCTAGCTCTTCCAATATCAACCACACCCCCTATCAAGGTGATAGAGGCCAGCATACCCTGAGGAAAGATGTGGCTGGCATACAAATCTAATTCAGTCTCATGCTAAAGACACTGATGTACTCACAAAAAAACACCTTTTCAGGGCCATTACAGATAACTATTTCACCTAAATTCATTAAGACAATGAAAGTTAAGTAAAATGAAATGCAGAGTAACTACTCCCAATTGAAAGAGCAAGAGAAAACCCCTGAAAAAATAAACAATGAAACAGAGTCTATAAGACACTGAGACAGAGTTGGTAATAAAAATGCCAGCTAAATTAAGGAAGACTAGCAATATAAACGCAGATCATTTTAACATGCAATTGGAAACTACAGAGATGACCCAATCAAAAATAGATAATTCAGTTTCTGAGATAAAAAACCTTCTAGAAGCAATGAATAATTAATCAAGCAAATGATACAGAAGAACGTATAAATAGAATAATGGAAATTACCCAATCAGAACAGCAGACAGAAAAACAAATGAAAAAATGAAAGCAACATATAAGATCTGTGGGGTAATACAAAACATTCCTACATATGCATGATAGGGGTTCCAGAAGGAGAAGAGGGAAAGAAGAAGATCAAAAATGTTTTTGAAGAAATTATGGCTGAAAATTGTCCAAACCCAAACAAGGAGACAGGAAGGAAAATTATCCAGGTGCAGGAAGCACAGAGGGTCCTAAACAAGATAAACCCAAACAGACCCACACTAAGACATATAATAAAAAAAGGCAAGATTTAAAGATAAAGAAAGAATTCTAAAGGCAGCAAGAGTAAAACAGAGTCATACACGAGGGAAAACCCATAAGGCTATTAGCTGATTTCTCTGCAGAAACTTTTCATGTCAGAAGGGAGTGGTATGATATATTTGAAGTCCTGAAAGGGAAAAATCTGTCACCTAGAACACTCTTCCTGGCAAGATTATAATTTTGAACAGAAGAAAAGATAAAGAATTTCTCAGAGAAGCAAAAACTAAAATAATTCAACAATACTAAACCTATCCTAAAATAAATGTTGAAGGGTCTTCTCTAAAGGGGAAAGAAGCAAGAATCAATAAGAAAGGAAATGTATAGTGAGTACTGAAGATCACTTAAATAAGATAGGAAATAGATTAAAAAGCAACAAAAAAATTATAAAAGCAACCATAACTACAATAAACAGTAAAGGGATTAAATGGCATAAAAAACATAACATGTAGGGGAGGGGAGTAAAAATGTAGATCTTTTACAATGTATTTGAACTTAAATGCCTATAAGTTTTATCAGTTTAAACAAGTACATAGCTATGGGTCAACATACTTGAACCCAATGCTGTGGTTTAGTCGCTAAGTCATGTCTGACTCTTGTGACCCCATGGGCTGTAGCCAGCCGGTCTCCTCTGTCCATAGGGTTTTCCAGGAAAGAACATTGGAGTGGGTTGCCATTTCCTTCTCCAGGGGATCTTCCTGACCCAGGAATCAAAACCAGGTCTCCTGCACTGCAGGCATATTCTTTACTGACTGAGCTACCAGGGAAACCCATGGTAACCACAATGAAAAAAATATACAAAAAATGCACAAAATTCAAAAAGAAAGAAACTGAAGTAAGCTATAAAAGAAAATGATCAAGCTACAAAGGGTAAAACAAAAAGAAAAAAGAAGAACTACAAAAACAACTGGAAAACAAGAAATAAAATGGTAATAAGTACATACTTAATAATTTTGGAGAGGATGTGGAGATAAGGGAAAGTTGTACACTTTTGGTGGAAAAGCAAATTGATACAGCTACTTGGAAAAGAGTATGGAAGTTCCTTAAAAAACTAAAAATAGAATTACCATATGATTCAGCAACTCCACTCCTGAGTATATATCCAGAAAAAACAAAAAGTCTAATTTGAAAAAATATGTGCACTCCAATGTTCTCAGCAGAACTTTTATAACAGCCAAGATAAGGAAGCAACTCAAGTGCCCATTAACAGATGATTTACTTAAGACGACATGTGATATATATGTATAATCACATCTGAGTAATGGAAAGTTACTCAGCCATAAGGAAGAATGAAATATTGTCATTTGCGGCAATGTGGCTGGACCTAGAGAATATTATGCTTTTTGACATAAGTCAGAAAGAGAAAACAAACACTGTATGATATCATTTGTACATGGAATCGAAAAAATAATACAAATTAATATATATAGCAGAACAGAAATGGATTCACAGACATAGAAAATAAACTTGTGGTTACTGAAGGAGAGAGGGAAAAGAGGAGGGACAAACTAGGGGTATCAGTTTAATAGATATAAACTATTATATATAAAATAGATATGTAACAAAAATTTACTGTACAGCACAGAAAACTATACTCATTACTTTGCAATAACCTATAACACAATATATTAGGTTGGTGCAACAGTAATTGTGGTTTTCCATTGTTGAACTTTGCTGATTGATATTGGAACACACTCTTAAATAAATGCGGTTATACATCATTTTAATGTGCATTTCTTACTTTATGTTTTTTAGCTAATGACTTATTACTTGCTTTGTATTTTTTGATTATTTTAGACTTTGAAAAAAGAAAGCAAAAAGCAAATTTGAGTGATTTTCTTATTCGAGTTCAAAATGGGTCGTAAAGCAGCAGAGACAACTTGCAACATCAACAATGCACTGGGCCCAGGAACTGTTAATGAAAGTACAGTGCAGTGGTGGTTCAAGAGGTTTTGCAAAGGAGATGAGATCAAAAGAGTAGTGGCCAGCTGTTAGAAGTTAACACCAACTGAGAGCATCACTGAAGCTGATCCTCTTACAACTACACAAGAAGTTGCCCAAGAACTCAGTGTCAACTATTCTATGGTCATTCTACATTTGAGGCAAATCGGAAAGGTGAAAAGCTCAATAAGTGGGTGACTCGTAAGCTAACTAAAAATCAAAATATTATTGGTTTGAAGTGTTGTCTTCTCTTATGCTACACAACAATGAACCATTTCTCAATAGGATCATGATGTACAATGAAAAGTGGATTTCATACAACAATCAGTGACAACCAGATCAGAGGCTGAATGGGGAAGAAGCTTCAAAGTACTTCCCAAAGCCAAACTTGCTCCAAAAAAAAGGTCATGGTCACTGTTTGGTGGTCTGCTGCCAGTCTGATCCACTACAGCTTTCTGAATCCCAGCAAAACCATTACATCTGAGAAGTATGCTCAGAAAACTGATGAGATGCACCAAAACCTGCAATGCCTGCAGCTGTCATTGGTCAACAGAAAGGGGCTAATTCTTTTCCAAGACAATGCTTCACTGCACATAGAACAACCAACACTTTAAAAGTTGAATGAATTGGGCTAGGAAGTTTTGCCTCATCTGGCATATCCACCTAACCTCTCACCAACTGACTACTACTTCAAGCATCTTGACAACTTTTTGCAGGGAAAAGGCTTCCACAACGAGCAGGAGGCAGAAAAAGCTCTCCAAGACTTTGCAGAATCCTAAAGCATAGATTTTTATGCTAAAGTAATAAACATTTATTTCTCAATGGCAAAAATGTGTTGACTGTAATTGTTTCTGTTTTGATTAATAACGATGTGTTTGAGCCTAGTTATAATGATTTAAAATTCACTGTCTAAAATCGCAATTATGTTTGCACCAATCTTATCTGCAAAAGTATTGAATCATTATGCTATTCACCTGACACTAACACAATGCTGTAAAGCAAGTATACTTCAAATAAAAAACAAAGCTAACCTGACACTATTCTCAGTGGTGACCAGTATTTTGCCTTATAAAGATAATTTACAAATGATCAGGTTCAAACCCCTTTTATGATTTTTCCATTAAGCAATTAATTACTGACTTTCTAATTTGGAGGACAAGAAGAGACAGATTAGATGATCCATTGTTGAAAATGTATCTGTATAACAAAGACTGTAGTTTCAGGGATTCTCAGGATATTTTATTAATTAAATATTATAGATAATGATATAATAAATATGACTATCATTTTGCTATGAATATAACACAATGGTCTGGTGAGGGGTAAGGTATTACACTGTTTATGTGCAATTTCATACTTCATATTCAATATCATTATTATGTTAAATTCTTTATATATCATTTTGAAGACCTAAAAGATTCTCAAAAGTAAGGAAGATTTCAAATAGCACTTAAAGATGATGGATTTTCTTATCAAATCTGTTAATTTGGCCTGCTCCAGTTTCCTTTTACATCAGGTTTATGGATCATCGTTGACTTTTATAATTCATTTACAAAGCATGCCAGGAATTCAAATATAATTCCTGAACACTAGAACAAATTTATGGAGAAATGTCATATTGAAGAAACTAAAGACATACAAGGCAGCCATCAAGATCTGAAGAATTCAAATTTGTTCACAAATTTACATGAAGTATGCTACATTTGTTCACAATTTAGCCTAATAGAAAAATTATTTATTAAGCAACTTCCACTTACAAAATACATTCAATAATCTATTATGCTGAAATTCCATTTGGAGCATGCTACTTTTGGTCTTGAAAAACCTCAAAAGCGTAAAAAGGAAACTAATTAATTATAAAACAAATTAATATCACCTGTGGTTTCAGTATATAAAGCACATATCAAAAAAGAGAAGTATAAATATTACTTAAAAATGCTTACTTGCAACCATGTCGAGTGCACTGTCCTCTGCCAGAACAGAATTTGAGACATGATGGACCAATATAAACTGCAGGGCAAAAGAGAGCATGTGAAAGATGGCAAAAATCACAGGAAAGGCCAAGACCACCACCAGCATGTGAAACAATTTTGTGAAGCAATAGCCATGAAATCTCTTTCTTGCACAGGAATCCAGTTGACATACAGAGTGCTGTGTGACAAGCTAAGTGTGTAGCTACAAATCTGCCAGAATGGTTTTAACTTAAATAATCCTTTAAAGATTTTAATCTGTCATAGCAAAGAAAGTAGGAACATAATACTTTGGGTTCTTAATGCAGTCTCTTCATCTAAAATGGGTTCAGGCAGCATATTAGTGCTTCTGTCTTGAACTTTCTACCAAGTTTATATTCTTTGGGTGGAAATTAAGAATATATCACAAAGTGGACAGATTATAATTTAATTAAAAAACTATCATTTCATTTTCATCTGAGGAAAATCTATATCACTGCAGATGACTGTTACATGCACTTCTAAATATTAATCTATTCTTCCTCAAGTGGAGACTTAAAATCTGTGGTTGAGCATAAAGTCTTCTGTATACTTGTAGAGCTTTTTAAAAATGGTAGGTTTGACTGATAATGATATTACAAACCTAAATTCTAAACGTGGGAATGCTGAGAAAAGGGGCCCTGATTGTTGAATGCTAGGTTTGAGATACTCAGACTCAAATACATTTAAAGATATTAAGCCTTTTGATAATCACTACAATCAGTAACACACTAAATAGTGTAAAAGTGGAACAAAACCAATATGGAATCAGAGATCCAGTGGTTATTGAGCTCTCCTGTATTCAATTTCAGGCATAAGCAAAGTTACTATTCATTATCATTTTCTTCTCTAAGAATTTTGTTGTCATCTTTCCCTGCTAATTATGAAATCATTAGGACTCACAGTAGAATAAATTTAAAGGCTCTGTTTTTCTAAGAGTGTGGAAAAGATAAATCTATTTTCTTCACTATTTTCACTAATGTAATCAAGCTAAACAAACTAAAAAGTGGTGACAAACATACTTTGCTCTAGGACCTTTCATTTTACTATGAATTTTAAATATTGATCTGTTTTTTTCTATTTGTTTTCTTTGATGTAATTATGAAATTCCATAGTGAAATGGGAGAGATTTGGGGAGTATTCTTTGGCAAGTAGACACAAATTTCCCTTGAGAAGATATATGCGTATTCCTCTTGCCTTTTGAAGAAACCAGAAACCAGGTTCTGCTTCTGCAAAAGCCTCATATAAAATAATATCAGAATTTAAGAGATTGTGTGGCTAGTTCTGCATTTGACAGACACTGCTAAACATGCCTATTCCATGTATTTTAATCTTTTCTCATTCTACTCAAAGCATAATGTTGGGAATTCATGACCTGTAGCAAACACTTTCTAACTTAAACTCATACTGTACATCTTAAGGAAATTTAAATATTCTTTTCATAGGCTTATATGTTCTTCATTTAGCACTTTACTTTTTTGATAATCTAAAGTAATCTAAGCTCATTCTAAGACCATTGAAAAGTATGACAGCAGGAAAATGTCATCCATAGCCCACAATCCAGAGGTATATACTCATTCCCTAGAGCTAATCAACAGGTAATTCAAGTTCTATCGAAAATAGTCTACCAGTGGAGAAATTTCATTTTAACAAATTCATCTCCAGACGTTTTTGCAAATACAGTGTGTTTGTCTCTATATGTTTGTACCCATGTGGCTCATATGGTCTTTGAAATCTGAGTCTTTTATTGGTCTTCGTTTAATATAGATTGTTTAAAAAATTTACCAAGATGATTAGACTGCATTACTGGCTCAATGGACATAAATCTAAGCAAACTCCAGGAGACAGTGAAGGGAAGGGAAACCTGGTGTGCTACAATTCATGAGGCCACAAAGAGTCAGATACAACTCGGTGACTAAACAACAACAAACAGCAAATCATTTTGCCTGAAGTCATTTCTGAGTTTCAAGAATTGAAACTTCTTGAATTAATTGTGCATTAATTTTTAAATTATTCAGAAAAACAAAAATGTTAAGAGATGGAAATTTAGCATTTTACAATAGTGAAGGGTTTTCCCACTTTATAAAGTTAACATAAGTCAGTGGCTATCCTAAACTAACTTAAGTATTGATATTTTGTCATTTCTTTCCTCCCTTTTACTTCCTTGTAGTATAACCCATTCAGTCAAATTTATATATTTTTTAAAAACAGGAAATCTCTGAATCTGCCTGAAGTGAGAATTGTTAAGTGAGTTGGCTATTAATTAAAAAAAAAAACAGGAAATTTACAGTCATGGACTCCAACAGATTAAATATCTGCTCTTGTGAGTAATCAACATGAGTGATACTGGCTTTACTGTTATGCAACAATTTATCAACAATTCATTTAAAAATTAAAGACAACAGGGTATTTTATATATTTCTAAAATTTCCCTTTATGCTATTTTCTGAAAAGGAGGTAAAAGTTTCACACAGAAGTTTCATTTTAGAGATGATGTTTCCTGATGTGTGATGTCTGCATCTAAAAAAGAATCATTCCAGATGTCACAGTAGTTACTAAGAGAAGAATGAGTCATTTTAATACATGCAGTATGGTATTTATGTTAATTTTGTATAAAACATTCAAGAGAAATGTTAGGCTATCCCCTGTCATCACCTGCGAATCTGAGTTTCAGAGCTTTATGCATTTTAAAAGAATGTATGTTGAAGTGTACTAGCATCTAATATTGCTGACTCCACTATCTTTATTCTTCTGATTGTGCATCTCTGGGCTTCTAACGGAATGCAAAGGAGAAAGGGAAGAAAGGGCGTTTAATGAATTGCAAGACCATGACTTGGAAATGTGATTAAGTATGTGCAGATGAACAAAAGCATAGGAAGAGTCTACTTCAATGCATGTGATTATGACAGGCAAAAACTAACCATTATCAATTGCCCACATATTTCCAAGGATTGGTCCCGTTTGTCTCCAGCGAATTCTGGTGTCCCGGGTTAGTGCTGCATTAGGAAGGGGAATTGTTATTCGGTTCCACCTGCAAGAAAGTTAGCACAAAACAGCTTCATATCCAGTTTACACCTTTTGAATCTATTTTACATGCTTTTGATGTTCTAGTCTCTCTATACTTGAGATGGCTGGTAATAAACTCTTTAAATTCACCTGTGGAGTCTGTTTATAATTTTAAAACAAATATATAACTTCTAGAAACATCCATAGCAAATTAAGAGTATCTTATAGCCACTGATTTTTTTCAGACTTTTTAAAAGAAAATTTTACATCAATACTCAGACCTTAGATATTATTCTATGATAATCTGTGATGAGCTAGGGTCCTGATTAGCAAAGATTACTTCTTATTTTTTGCTATTCTCTAGTTCTATGTGTATTTAAACATAGGCTAGAAAGGAAAATAATTTTTAACTTAATCTTGCATTCTTGGAAACATTTTTACTATTTATCTAGTGATTATTCTGTAAAGTGGCAAGTATTTTATATAGACATCTTTAATTCTCTTAACGGTCCTCAAAGGGCTATATCATTGTCCTTAATTTACATGGAAAGAGGTGAAAAGTTTGAGAGAGTAAATATCATTATACAAGTAGATGGCAGAATCATGATTTGAGCCCAGGTTCAGTTCCAAAGCTTAACTTTCCTCTACTTGTCTATGCTCCATCTTTTCATTAGTAACTATTTGGTAGTAAGTCTTTTTGGCAATAACCAGAGGTCACTATATAGAGTTTAAATTTATGCAATCCAAAATATAAAAGCTTAATACCTAAAGAATGAATGACTCTCTACAAATTGTGATCATGCATCAGATTTACAAAAATTACTTTTTAAAAAAATGAGATCACTCCTAAATCAGATGAGAAGGAGAAGGCAGCTTCCTTAACTAGTATGCCAAAAACACTAATCTCAGGCTTACTTACTGATTTTGAGTCTGCAACATGGATTCAGATCTCTTGCTATGTTAGAGTTCACTCACCCACTATAGTTTTCAGAGGAATAGATCGTGCTGTGAGGGAGGTGGGGTCCGGCACATATCTCAGGCAAACATTCAGTGTGGAGTAGCGACCAGGAACGCCCATGGTTGGTAGAAAACTCTAAGCTGATACTGATCACACCAGAAAAGCATAACAAAACAGGGCAAAGATAACAAATGAAAGTAAATGACTCTTCTCTGGAGAAGTATATTAAACATCTGTAGAACTAGTGTAAAAAAATTTAAGATGCTGTTTCCAAAATGACTGTTTTCCCCTCCACTGAAGTCTGGCCAGCCTTCAAAGTGCAAGCAGTTAAATTACCGCTAATAGAAATAAACAATGTTTTAAAGACAGCAAATGGTAACTTGAGCTTGTGCTCCTGAATTTGATAGATGGCAAGGCAATTACCATGTCTCACACTGCTACTTCATCCTGTGAACATGAGACTGACAAAATCCTTAGGAAGGACAAGAGCAATACTTCAGCAAGTAAAACAGAATTCATAGCTCTTGAAGTGCTAGTTGATTTCTGTGTCTATTATTAGGGGGCCACTAAACCACATGGGGTCAAACATTTTTTCAGTTATTTGTTTTTTCTTCTCTCTCAGCAATCTGTCGGAATGGGTGGCTACCAGAGCTAATCCAAACACTTTGACACCTAAGATCAACTTCTTAGAATAAAGTTCTACGTAAAATCTATCTAATCATACTCTCTGTATTATTTAAAGAAATTTTCTTTTTCCCTTGGGGAGAAGTTTGTATTTTATTAATAGATACTTGATTAAAAATTAAAAATTAAGGTGACAACTTACTAAGAAGTTGCTCTGATTGAATAGCCAAGTTCACATGTTCATTGTTAGTTTGTCCACAAACACAGAATGTGGCTTCCTACCTGTTCCCAGGCTGCTGTGTTCCACATCCCAGGTTAATAGAAAACTGTATCATGTGAGACATTGTAGAAGGGAGAACAGGTAAGACATGGAAAAAATCTACAGCCCAGACATTCCTATTATGTCCTTGATGGTTCTTTTGCCTGAGACAAAATTTGGTAGCAGGAGTCTGAAGATCAGGATTGATGACTACAGAAACCAAAGATGGAACCTTCAAAACAAAGGAAACCAAAATCACTCATAATCTTCCTTGTGGGAATCAGTGTGAATTGTCCAAGATTCAACTTACAATTACTATGCATACAACTGCTATTTATTAAGCACCAAGCAATATTCTGCTTATTCCATTTGTTATTTCACATCAAAGATGTTGTCCTTAGGAGACACTCATTTTAATCACTCAGAATTCCTCCTTTGCAGACACCTGAAACTCTGTGTGTGACTGGTCAGACTCTCTCTACCTGAAGATAAATTGGCTTAAGGTCTTTAAAGTTATCAAAGCTAATGTATCCATTTCATCTACCTTTGCACTAGATAAAGGCAACTTGACATTAATCAATCTTCTTTTAAAGTGTATTCAAGTAATATAAATTCTTTGCCAAACCAGGTATTCCGAAAATAGGACTCTAAGCAAAAACACCCATAGCCAATGAGTTAATCCATGATAACTTACATAATTGATTTGGTCTGAGACATGCAGCTGACCAGTGCAAGTATAACCCTACCTAGTTATAGCTGGAAAAATTGTCCATTAATAAAATTCCAAACGGTATAACTTGGGTGACCCTAGGATGTGGCGTATGTTGGATACTTTCTTTGGTTGTTACCTATCTAGCCTGATGTTTATCTTCTGTCTTCCTGACTTAAACTGTGAGATACTAGATGCTGGCTTTATTCAAGCTTTTTAAAGTACTGGCTCTCTGGCTCAAATTAGCAAAGAGAAAAAAGCAAAGGTAGTAACAATCTATACTTCTACTGGGTCTTCCCAGGTGGCACGAGTGGTAAAGAACCTGCCTGCCAATGCATATGAGACGTGGGTTTGATCTCTGGGTCAGGAAGATCCCCTGGAGGAGGGCATGGCAACCCACTCCAGTATTCTTGCCTGGAGAATCCCCATGGACAGAGGAGCCTGGCAGGCTGCAGTCCATAGGGTCGCATGGAGTCAGACACGACTGAAGCGACTTAGCAAATACTTCTACCGTGTCTTTTGCCTAGGAAACTGCAAATGCTGGATTAATACTCACTATGCCTGATAGCAAGTCTGTAAGGCTGCACAGGTAGAGGCACTCTTAAGAGTTTTCTTAGGGACACGAATAATTGTTAGCTCATTGGGCTCCACCTTATTGTCTCTGATGGGTTGTAATTCAATCTTCCCGATAAAAATCTCATCTTTTTGTTTATATCAGGAAAAAAGTGAATGCTAAAATAACGTCCATGTCACTTTTAAAGAAATGTGGCAACTTCCTGGACTATAAGAAGAGAGATTTATCCTCTGCATTTAGCAGAGTCTTCACAGTTTTGACTTGAACTGGGGTGGGGCCATCTGACAAACAGATTGGCATGTGTACCTTGTATGAGGAATAGGAAAGAGTATCCAGTGTAATGTGTTCTTTTCTTCCTTCAGTTTTTGCATACAGGGCAACATCATTTTCATGAGAGGCTCCAGGATCACAAATCCCTCCTGCACACAGAATTTTAAGTGTTAGTACCAATTTGCACCCATGAGCATATCAAATATAGTATTAAATATTAGAATAAAAAAATAACTCTAAAACCCAGATGTCACTTAAGAACGATCCTAAACAAAGTAACCAGATCCAAAGAAATAATTTATGTAGATAGTTCAGATAGGTCATGTTAAGGATCAAAGACTTGACATTTTTGAAGGCCAAAGTAACTATTTACCAAAGTATTTACTATTATTTGGGAGATTACACAAACAATAGTCTGCAACAAACTGTGACTACGGGTCCATATTTTAACTGCCATTAAATAAATGTGCTCTGCTTTTTAATAAACCGTTACTTTCTTATATTTGAGGTCTTTGTGGTCAAAGTTCAGAAACTATTGATTATGATTTTTAAAAAGTGTGGTGAGTCACTGAATCAAGGATTACTGAAGGAGTGTTACTTAAATGGTTACATGTAGTACCTTTAATATTTTAATACATATTAAGTATTTGTATTTTAGATACAACTCATTTTACATTTTTACTTTTGGTACCTCATTTGATTGTTTGAAGAGTAGTTTATTCCCTATCACACTACTTCACAGTCATATGAAACGATATAAAGTTAGACTTTGAGAGGTGATTAAGATTATTCTGATGATGCAACTGGATTAATTGTGCAAGTACCTGAAACTGAAGATCATTTAACTAGTTGGTGGAAGAACCAGGAGTTGATACTAAGTTTTAAACTCTGACCCTCTATTTCTTTCACTATTGCATTGGGCCAATAACCTTTATTCTTGTGGCTTCTATCAACTGTCTGCTTAACCTGGATTTTAAAGAATTACTTGTCTAACCAGAAACTTCTCCCCACCCACCATTATCCTTCATAACAACACCAAACATAATAGCAGGAGTGGCGACACAGATTTCCTGGCAAACATTCTAGCCCCAAGGCCCCAAATTTATAATATTAATTTCTAATTTTATTGTTATTATCTTTTGAGAAAAATCTCTTCCAGTTCTTAAATCAATCACTATTAATCTTAATTTTTATCCACAGGAAATTTTTGTCCCTAATACTCTACAGTGACACAAAAAGCAAACTCAAAAACTCCAGAATAAGATTACCCTTTAAGAGTTAACCTAGTAAAGTCAATAAATAATGGATGAGACTCACCATCTGTATAAATAAATAAAGTGTCATTTATTACAAATGTCTGGTTTAAACTCAACCTGGATAACTGGGATCTGGTCTTGGGTAGTATTACTAAAATGTGATGTTAAATAAGAAAGTTAGAACCTGACCAGTATAAGAAAGAACATGATAACAGAAGTACCTTGGGTGTTGGTATTTGTTAAAACTGGCACATTACATCTGTCAGACATATGTAACTTAAGTGTAAGCAAGTGTGGGGCTTCCCTGGTGGCTCAGACAGCAAAAAATCTGCCTGCAATGTGGGAGCCCTGGGTTCAATCCCTGGGTTGGGAAGATCCCCTGGAGAAGGAAATGACAACCCATTCCAGTATTCTTGCCTGGAAAATCCCAAGGACCAGTATAAGAAAGTACATGATAACACAAGAAACTTGGGTATTGGTATTTGTTAAATTTAGCATGTTACATCTGTTAGACATATGCAACTTCCCATATAACAAATATTTACTGAGCTAAGTAATCTGAACTGAGAATAGAGAAGCCAGATACACCGATAATGTAGACCTCATTCTAAAAGATGTATATTATTCAAGGGCAACAACCTGTAAAGAGAAGATCATGATTTTGACATCTGATATTATGTTTTTACATATCATTGCACAGTTCAAGGTTATAGTAAATACAGTTAACCAAGCCATTCTACAGGATAGTCTCGGCAGGTAGGGGGAAAGAGCTACATGAAAACTAAATTATCTTTTTAAAAACTGGTTATTGAGCCAATATAAAAGACTTACCAAAAAGAACAAAAAAGGTGAAAGGTCACAGGCATTGTGGGTTTAAAGCACCACATCTAGAGACACAGGAACTGAACCATCAGTTCTCTCTAATTTCATTAATTTGTTCCCTGTAAACCCTCTCTGCTCTCTCAAGAACAGTTCGTGAACTGCATCTGCCTTTCAGAGAGAATAGAAACCCACGTGGGAGTTTCATCCAGCCCAGAATGACAGAAGAAGAAAGTCCAAAAGGAGCCAAGACTTTAAAACGATGACAGACTTTATCTGAAAGATCCCTCTGGGGGCAATTTATCAGTTCTGTGAAGTTTCAGTGACAGCAGCTCCTTCAGAAAGATACAGATTCTTCTTCAGCTTCATTCACTTTGATGTATTGTGGAAAGGTATGACTCAAGAGGCGTTTTGTACAGCAATTAAAGTACAGAAGATTTCAATAGAAACTAGATGGACAGTTAAGTTTTTAAATATTTTAAATCCTGTTTTAAGTATTAACAGCTTTTTAAGACCTTTTTTTTTACATTAAGAATGTGATTTTGTTATTTACCGTGTGCAGGATATTGGACCTGAAGGTTCAAATGAGCCCTGACCTCAAAAAGTCTGTAATTTGGCAAGTAACTAGTAACATATGTGAAAGAATGATAATTAGCAATCAAGTGTGTTGTGTTGCCATAACTGCAGCCAAAATTCAGAGAAAAGAAATACAAGTGTAGAATAAGAGAGTGGGATATATAGGAGATGTTTGCTGCTGCTGCTGCTACTAAGTCACTTCAGTTGCGTCCAACTCTGTGTGACCCCATAGACGACAGCCCACCAGGCTCCCCCGTCCCTGGGATTCTCCAGGCAAGAACACTGGAGTGGGTTGCCATTTCCTTCTCCAATGCATGAACGTGAAAAGTGAAAGTGAAGTCGCTCAGTCATGTCTGACTCTTCGCGACCCCATGGACTGCAGCCTACCAGGCTCCTCCGTCCATGGGATTTTCCAGGCAAGAGTACTGGTGTGGGGTGCCATCGCCTTCTCCATAGGAGATGCTTAGTATATATTTATTGAAGAAATAATAAAGAAAATTTAAAAACCCCAAACGAATGATGTACATTAGATTACTTTTGTCATGATCACTGCATTCTGGCTCTAAGAACAGTGCTGGATACTAGTCCTCAATGAATTTGAGAATGTGTGAATAAAGGAAACAGACCGTGAACCAAACTTAAAAAGTAGAGCAAATTTTCCAGGAATGATAGTCATAGCAGATTGATATGAGCCAAAGGATGAAACCAGGAAGGACACGTAGGCAGTGTCTGAGAAGAAGGGAATGTGATCTGTTCTAGATTAACAATTGGCTACTGATTTTCCTAAGGCACAATACTTAGTAAGGGGTTACTTATAAACTGTCTATCATATCTTAAATCTCTTCCCATATTCTTTTCTAGTGGTTCAGATGGTAAACAATCCACCTGCAATGTGGACGACCTTGGGGAAGATCCCCTGGGAAAGGGAATGGCAACCCAATGCAGCATTCTTGTTGGGAGAATCCCATGGGCAGAGGAGCCTGGTGAGCTACAGTCTATGAGGTTGCAAAGAGCCAGACATGACTGAGGGACTAACACTCTAACTTTCACCAAAGACTTTAAGTCTTTTCCTGTAGTATCCAGTCTTATCCTACCTATCCTGCTGTCATCCTGTCCTAGCCTATCCTACCCTATCCTAACCTAAACACATCTTTGCTGGATTCTACCTTCTCAAGATCAGACCCCATTCCATGTGTTTACCAATGAACTTCTCGAAAGAGCAGATCTCTGTCAGTGAGCCATCTCTATTTCTCTTAACTCTATCTACTTTGGCTTCCCAGGCACCATACCATGAGGAATCACTGGTGGGCTCTCTGCCTGTCCGGGTTGCTATTTGTCTCTGTGGGATTCCTCCACTGCTGATCACCTCCCAGTCATCCCACCCCTGAACCACTCTCTGCCCTTGAATCATGACTTCTTTCTGCATTTCCTTATGCTTTTTCTCAGTATAATTTGTCTCTCCTTGTCCTTCTACCTACACCTAGATGAGGGTTCTCCCTACAGAGTTTTCATGTCCTACTCTGTCTCCTGCTTGGGAGAGCACAGTGACTTTAGTGGCTCCAGTTATCACCTGCATTGCTGACAACTTTCAAATCTGATTTAGACCCTGAGTAGAATTTCTGGGCTTATATCACCTTCCAGAACCCTGAACCTCAACATATCTAATAATATAAAACCCTCTACTCCACATTTTCCCTTTACTATAATTATTATTTTTGAAAATAGCAGTTTTGGGAAATGACATCATTCTTCCAATCATCCTACAGAAAAATCTGTGTCTGCTCCAAGACTGCTCTCACCATCCCCAGTCAGCTGAGCATGAACTTCAGTTGACTCATCTCCAGTTATTCTATATCTGTCCCTCCTTCACATTATTGCCAACATCACTGTAATTTCTTTGTTGCTTGGATCAGTGCAATAGCCTCCATAATTTAGGGCTGCCAGCTAAAATACTTTGCATGACCAATCCCTATATAAAAAGTTACTTGTTGTTTATCTGAAATTCAAATTTAAATAAGTCTCTCAGTCTCATTTCAGTTCAGTCACTCAGTCATGTCCAACTCTTTGCGACCCCATGAACCACAGCACTCCAGGCCTCCCTGTCCATCACCAACACCCAGAGTCCACCCAAAACCATGTCCATTGTGTCAGTGATGCCATCCAACCATGTTATCCTCTGTCGTCCCCTTCTTCTCCTGCCCTCAATCTTTCCCACCATCAGGGTCTTTTCCAATGAGTCAGCTCTTCGCATCAGGTAGCCAAAGTATTGGACTTTCAGCTTCAACATCAGTCCTTCCAATGAACACCCAGGACTGATCTTTAGGATGGACTGGTTGGATCTCCTTGCTGTTCAAGGAACTCTCAAGAGTCTTCTCCAATACCACATTTAGAAAGCATCCATTCTTCGGTGCTCAGCTTTCTTTATAGTTCCAACTCTTCACATCCATATATGACCACTGGAAAAACCATAGCCTTGACTAGACGGACTTTTTTGACAAAGTAATGTCTCTGCTTTTCAATATGCTATCTAGGTTGGTCATAACTTTCCTGCCAAGGAGCAAGCATCCTTTAATTTCATGGCTGCAGTCACTATCTGCAGTGATATTGGAGCCCCAAAAAATAAAGTCTGACACTGTTTCCCCATCTATTTCCCATGAAGTGATGGGACCAGATGCCATGATCTTCGTTTTCTGAATGTTGAGCTTAAGCCAACTTTTTCACTCTCCTCTTTCACTTTCATCAAGAGGCTCTTTAGCCTTCTTCACTTTCTGCCATAAGGCTGGTGTCATCTTAATATCTGAGGTTGATTCCAGCTTGTGCTTCTTCCAGCCCAGCATTTCTCATGATGTACTCTGCACATAAGTTAAATAAGCAGGGTGACAATATACAGCCTTGACATACTCCTTTTCCTATTTGGAACCAGTCTGTTGTTCCATGTCCAGTTCTAACTGTTGCTTCCTGACATGCATACAGGTTTCTCAAGAGGCAGGTCTGGTGGTCTGGTATTCCTATCTCTTGAAGAATTTTCCACAGTTTATTGTGATCCACACAGTCAAAGGCTCTGGCATAGTCAATAAAGCAGAAATAGATGTTTTTCTGGAACTCTCTTGCTTTTTCCATGATCCAGCGGATGTTGACAATTTGATCTCTGGTTCCTCTGCCTTTTCTAAAACCAGCTTGAACATCTGGAAGTTCACAGTTCATATATTGCTGAAGCCTGGCTTGGAGAAGTTTGAGCATTACTTTACTAATGTGTGAGATGAGTGCAATTGTGTGGTAGTTTGAGCATTCTTTGGCATTGCCTTTCTTTGGGATTGGAATGAACACTGACCTTTTCTAGTCCTGTGGCCACTGCTGAGTTTTCCAAATTTGCTGGCATATTGAGTGCAGCACTTTCACAGCATCATCTTTCAGGATTTGAAATAGCTCAACTGGAATTTCATCACCTCCACTAGCTTTGTTCGTAGTGACCCCCCAATAAATCTGGCAACCCTATCCTACTTGGTATTCTATATTCTAATTTCTGATTGTTTCAGTCTTTCCTTCACTCTATGCCAGAATTACATTTCTAAAACAAAGATGAGAATATTTTATAGAACTGACAGAAATTATTTGACAGCTCCATGTTGCCTAGAGTAAGAGAATCCAAATTCTTCAGTATGATATTAAAGTCAGTCACTTCTCTGGCTTTAGTTCAGGATTCTAGTTCCAATTTATATCTTTCCTTTCAATTATACTGGGAAAATCAGCCAGCACTAAACACGTCATGTACCTTTATATTTGTGCTTTTGCTCAAAATGCTGGCTTAGCTTAAACTTTCAAGGCCCAGTTCAAATACCATCTATTTCACAAAGCTTTATCCTAATCTCATCTCCATGGCAATATCCAGATCTTCCTTTGCACTTCTGTAACATTTTCATTCCATTACAGCCCAACTGCAATCTTTTTCATAGTTAGATGTTATTTGTGGGCAAGAACTCAAAGTAATTTTTATACACAAAAAAAACAAAAATACATTGAGTCTTAATTATTTATTAGACACCATTTGAGGACTTTGCAACTCACTGATCAGCAACTCTGTGATTTAGGTGGCATTATTTTCTCTAGCTGTAGTTTCCATGTATGCTAGCTCAGTGTTCTACATTCAACAGGAATTCATTAAATTTTTTAATTGAATGGAGAGCTTTTATTTGGGATAATGTACTTTGGGCCCATTCAAGTGAATGTTTTCCTCAGAGTCAATGTAATTTTAATCGATTCATTAATAATCTGCTTTGTCCTAGAAAGAATTAAAGATAACTTGATCTGTTATGTACAGATGACATCTCTTATACAAAGGCAGTGCACTGGGTTGATTTACCATAATTTACTATGAAAAAATGAAGAATTTAAAAATATTATGTAAAAAACGAAAATATGAAAAAGGGAAAATATTTAAATTAGACTGGCATATTAAATGTTTATTATAATTTGCTGGATGGGGAGTGGTTCTTAACATTTCCCAGGAATCAGTCTTAATAAACTGAGAGCTTGTTTGAATTCTAATTATTTAAAGGAAATTAATTTATTAAATTCTTAAAATTTCTTTCTAAAAAAGAAAAATTAAAATTTATTCTCTTTAAAAATTTAAAAAAATTAAGAAACTGAGGTCTGGGTCTTTATACAATTCATTTCAGAGTCAAGGTGAGGATATCTTTATGGCAGGAAGATTACATTATTATGGTTTATATCCACAACATCTTTGTAATCAAATGGCTCATTACTGAAAATGAGGTAGCATCACACAGGGAATGTATCTGACAACATGATATAACTGGAAGTCTGCTTTGCCACTCTGAGCTGTAGGAAGTGAGGAATGTGAGAAATAATGGCCAGTGCAGAAGTCTAGACTTGGGAGGCTTGTTTGTCCTGATGAACTGACATCTTTGCTAGTGAGGTCAAAGGTAAACAATGTTTATTTCCTGTTTCACTTCCAGGTGTGGCCTGTGCTTTTCCAGTCATTTAACAAAGAAGGCATGTGACATCTACTCACATTTTTGGAACGACATCCAGTGAGAGTATGTAGCTGTGGCTCTTGCTGACAAAAATGATAAATTTGAGAGGACACACATTTCAACCCCTAATTCCTCCTTGGGTATTTTTCTAAATTTTTAACTATTTATTTGCTCTGCAATCATCTGAAGAAAAATAACACTTTAAAAGTACTTTTTTTCTGTGCTTACCACCATATTATAAAGTTGAGAATATTATTAAAGTATTAAAAAGTATTATTAATTGTTTCTTTCTTAGCTTCCCACAACAAAACAGTTATGCAGTGATGAGACAACCATTTAAAACAAATGATTCACTTGGTTGACTGTATTTTGGAGAGGCTAGAGGCTTTGGACAAAGGAGTTACTTTGTTCTTAGCTTCTCTCTCATTGTCTTTTCAGCTATGACCACTGCAGTAGATGTGGAAAGAAGGTTTTAAGGCATTTTGTCTTTAGGTATAGTCATGTAAGAACAAGACTAGCTTCTGTTCAGGATGGTTCCAGCAGGGCTGGTGTGAGGCAGATGTGAGCACCAATTTTGCCCAACCAGTAGTACTTATAGTTCATGAATTTTTATTTTATAGTGTAGACAACAAACAACCTACTTCCTCACGAACAGGTGATGATCTAAAATTTGCCCTATTTTGAACAATAAAATTGGTTCAAAATGTACCTACCCATAACAAAGTAAAACCTCAGGTTCCCGTAACCAGTAGTGTCCAGGTAAGGGGTACATATTTTCCTCTCTCCATCTTTGAGGAAGACCATTGATAAACCTGACTCTATTGTTCCACATTCTGTACCAATGACAGCTCCCACGATGTCCCACCTTTAAAAAAATGACAAACACTAACAGTTAGAATATTAAGTCAAAGCTTTATAGAGTATAACATTTTATTTTTAATGAGGACTATTTACTTAGTAATAAATAATTCTGAAATAAAGATGTGGTATCTCCAATTTTCTTGAAGAGATCTCTAGTCTCCCTTTCTATTACTGTCCTCTATCTCTTTGCATTGTTCATTTAAGAAGGTCTTATCTTTCCTTGCTACTCTCTGGAACTCTGCATTCAGCTGGACCAGAAAGAAGGCTTAGCACTGAAGAATTGATGCTTCTGAACCATGGTGCTGGAGAACACTCTTGAGAGTTCCTTGGACACAAGGAGATCAAACCAGTCAATCCTAAGGAAAATCAACCCTGAATATTCATTGGAAGGTCTGGTGCTGAAGCTGAAGCGCCAAAACTTTGGCCACCTGATGTGAAGAGCAGACTCACAAGACCCTGATGCTGGGAAAGATTGAAGGCAAAGGAGAAGAGGGCAGTGGAGGATGAGATGGTTAGACAGCATCACCAACTCAGCAGACATGAATTTGAGCACATTTTTGGAGATAGTGGAGGACAGAGGAGCCTGGTGTGCTGCAGTCCATGGGGTCGCAAAGAGTTGGACATGACTTAGCAACTGAACAACAACAACAAAGATGTGGCACTACAGGTTTTAGGTAATAAAAATGAAAGGGATAGTGTTAGTCAGTCAGTCATGTCAGACTCTTTGCAACCCCATGGACTATAGCCCGCCAGGCTTCTCTTTCCATGGGATTTTCCAGGTAAGAATACTGGAGTGGGTTGCCATTTTCTTCTCCAGGGTATCTTCCTGACCCAGGGATCAAGCCCAGGTCTCCGGCATTACAGGCTGATTCGTTACTACTAAGCCACCAGGGAAGCTCCTAAACAAAGTTTTAAACACATTCTTTTCACTATTACAGTTTTTCTGTGGAGAAAAATTTGATCAATGCAATGTATAGTGTGACTTCCCCGGTGGCTCCGTGGTAGGGAATCTGCCTGCAATGCAGGAGCTCTAGGAGTCATGGGTTCGATCCCTGGCTTGGAAGATCCCCTGAAGGAGGCCATGGCAACCCACTCCAGTATTCTTGCCTGGAGAATCCCAGGGACAGAGAAGCCTGGTGAATACAGTCCAAAGGTAGCAAAGAGTCAGACACAACTGAAGCCCACTAAGCATGCATGATATGTATAGTGTATCTGCTACATAATAGCCTTTATCCTCAACGCACTTAAACAGTTGAGATTGGGGATCAGTTTTGAACTAAGGAAACAGGAAATCATAAAAGATAGTACCATAATATTATAAATACTTGTATGGTATTTTGCACATTAAAAATAGTTATAGAATGAAAAGTCAAACAACCTGGCAAAAGTCTAGCAAGTTTTCAGAAAGGGGATGAGATTTAAATATGCATAAAAGAATAAAAATATTTACTATTTAAAAACTCTTATATCTCCTTAGTATTTATCTCTGCTCATGTCTAATTTGGCCATTGCTTTTCACACAACTAACTTGTCTACAGAAGAAACTGGGATACACAGACATAAGTGGCTTACCTAAGGCCAACTGCCTGTTTGGCTCTGAAATCGAGATAGATATTCTGTTTCTTAGTTCACTGTTATTTTAGTAGTTGCAGTTCTAAGAAGGGTACCATGCCAGGACAATTATGTTGAACCGTTTGAGACCAAAATGTTTAGAAAATGTTAATTCTTTTTTTGTATTTTAACAGATTATATCAATCATTTAAGGAAAAGCAGCTCCTAATAGTACTGCTGCTGCTGCTGCTAAGTCACTTCAGTCATGTCAAACTCTGTGCGACCCCATAGATGGCAGCCCACCAGGCTCCCCCATCCCTGGGATTCTCCAGGCAAGAATACTGGAGTAGGTTGCCATTTCCTTCTCCACCTAATAGTACTAGACTACTGTAAATACCAGGAACCTCTCTCCACTCACACAAGAAAATTTCACACTGGTTCATTGGTCTTTTACCTGCTCCATTTATCCCAACTAAGCCACTCAGTCTACTGATCCACAAAGCAAGTTAAGGTTATAAATGATGCATATGATGACTCCTTTTAGGCATCCATCTGCTTTAGAGTATTTTCAAAATGAAAGATTAAATTGGAAAAGATGGAATTGTCACAGACTAAAAGAACGTTTTATTCAAGTGAGAAATGAGATTAGCAGTCTTTTTCTCTTAATTATTAGTTGTAACTAAGTAACTCTTTTAATCTAAATGAATTGTTTTCATGACTTCTACCACAGAGAGGGTCATATGAGACATGATTTATATTATCTCTTTTTAATCTTTTTTAAAACATATTCCATTTTATTCTAATTTTCATTTCTCCCAACATATTTGAAGATAACAAAAGTGAGGTTATTTTCCTTAAAATAAATATATTACATATATATAAAATAAATAAATACAAAGATATATACAAATATATATTACAATAAAAGGAAATAGAAAATTTAGTTAGCTTCGAAGAGGAAAGTGGGGAGAAATCTGAAAAGTCACTTTGTAAAAGTCTCACTGCTTTAAATAAATTATCTTTCATTAATTAAAAATTCAGTAGGAGCTTCTTATGGCACAAGCTCATTCTTTCATGAATTTGTATAAACACTGGCTCGAGCTTAGTTGGAGGCAAAGTATCCTTCAGGGGGTCTCAGAGCTGAATCAACTACTGAGGGACCTGACAGACACCTGCCCGGACTTCAGAATCCCTCTCTGTCAGGTTGCAAAGTGTAGTCTATTCCAATTACAAAAATGTCATGGTCTCTGACTCTCTTAATATAATAATTACATGAAGTAAAATTATGACATAAACAAATCTTTTTTGTTTTCTGTTACAATTTAACTTTTTATGAACTATTACAAATTTGATTGTCAATATGTTTATGGGCATGAAAATGCCATTTGAATCAAGAGATGTTAGTATTTCAGAGATTTTGTACTGATGTTCTTTCTGCAAAGAATATTCTTGCCCAGCCAGCATGGCTGACTCCCTAATGTCCTTTAGATATTTATGATGATGTCACTGACTCAATGAAGTCCTCCTTAGACATCTAAAATTGCAACCTCCAATACACCTATACGTGACACTCCTCCCAATCTGCTTTAATTTTCTCATTAAGAAATATATAAAATCCAAATTATACTATAATATAAAAACAGTATAAATTATAAGACATGTCCTGTTTGCTAAATAGTCTCATTTAACATACTGCATTTTTCATTTACATATCTTGTTCATAAACATAACCAAATCTTTGAGTCCAGCAGTGGTATTTACAGAGCTCTATAGTTTTAGCAATATCTTGGATGGTACTGCAATTTCCCTGAAAAGGAGTGTTACTTCTCTACAGTTTAAATTGTTTTCCCCAAGGAAATGTGGTTCTTTGTGAACTGCATTTGAAGGAATGTCTGCCTAGAGGGAAGAACTCTCTACAACATAGCAATTTATATTTATTCTTTGATGGCTAATTCTAAAAAAAAAATCCCTTACATTATTTATTATAAATACATTGGTATCTATTATTTATAATAGAATGGGGCAAAGTTGGAATATGCAAAAAAATTTAATAATCAATAAAATGCCTTAAGGCAACTTTGTTCCTTAGAGGTAGAAGGGCAAAATAATATTTAATTTATATTTTAGTGTATGTCCTTCTACTTTTTGTATCAAAAAGAGAATTCTTTTTGTAAGCAAAACTAATTTAAAGAAGTTTTTTTTTAACCAGAAAGCTGGTGATCCTCCTTATTAGCTGCTTTGGAAGGCTTTGAGAATATAATTACATTTTAATCAGCTCACACTTTAATAGTTTTAAGAATGATACAAAAGTATAACTGATTCATTTTGTTGTTCACCTGTAACTAACACAATATTATAAATCAGCAGTACCCCAATAAAAATTAAAATAAGAATGATATGGAGTAAAACTTAAAAGTTCTCACCAAAAAAAAAAAAACAAAAGTGAGATGATAGATATGCTAGTTAACTAGATTTTATAATGTTTATGTATATCAAATCAACATGATGGACACTTTAAATATCTTACAACTTTATATGTCAACTGTATCTCAATAAAGCTGAAATTAAAAATACCATTTTCATGATGCATATTCTTCAAAGGCCAATCTGGCAGTAATTATCAAAATGAAAATTACATATATACATATATATGTATAGGTATATATCTGATTCTCTAATTTTCTTTTTTCTTCTTTTAGGAATTTCTCTTTCAGAAATACTTTAACAAGTATACAAAAAATCTATCACAATATTCTTTGACTATCAACAGAGGTCCAGATAGATAAACTGGTACAGTGCTTTTCTGAAATAATGATATATATTCACTGACTAGAAGAGACAGTCATAATATATTGTTAAGTTTTTAAAAATCAAGTTTAATAAGGAAAATGTGACCCTAGAGAGTATTTTTGTATGGTCACAGAAAAATTTCTGAATGAATATATACCAGAAAACATGTCTACATTTTAACAGTGAAGAGTGGGATTCACATTGGAAGACTTTTACTTTTTACTTTACACATTTCTTTTCTTTTGCAAAAGGAAAATCACTTTCAGAAAAAGGAAGAAAAACATTTCATTTATATGTGTTAGAATTCAGAATGAAAAGTTAAATTATTTCATCATAGATTGATGAAAATACTAAGAATATGAACACAGGAAACAGAGGTCTTATATTTTAAACACCTTTCCCCTCCCCCTACAAATATTGGTACAAAAGCCTCTAAAAGGTAGTGGAACTTTTCACATGATCTATGAAGATCTGTTTTATTATATTTTCCAGAATATATTAAACCACCTAAAGTTGATGACTTTAGGCTTGAACTAAAATATAGAATAGAGCCTGGCTATAAGAGCCTACATTTACCAGATTCATAACATTTTTTTTATCTACTAGAAATTCTCTGAGACTGAGTAAGTTCATTACATCCATAAGGTCTCTATTTGGGATGAATTCTTTGATATTTAATAAGGAATGTGCCATAGGTAAAGATTCTTCCACATTCATTTATATTCATGAGGCTTATCTCTAGCATAAGTCCTGTGAGGTCTAGCAAGGTGTATACTTTGACTAAAGGCTTCTCCACCTTCATTGCATTTATAGGTTTTTCCTCCAGCATGACAGCTTAGGTGAAGGTAAAGGATGAGTTCTCTTTGAAGGCTTTCCTGTATGAACTGCATTTAAAAATTCTTTTCTTCAATTGGTTCCGCTATACTTCACTCAAATTCAATTTTGTCTTAGGTTTTTATTACATGCATTATTTTTATTTACACTCTTGTTGGAATAACATTAATAAAGAGTATTGGCTTCAGAATGGTAGAAAACACTCAGCTTCCTCACCAATAAAACAGAAATATGACCTAGACTGAGTATGTTTAGAGAAAAAGATGTATCGCCTGGCATATTACAGTTTCAAATAATGTTAGTTTCCTTTTCTCCCCACCCCCACCGCCCTGTAAAATGTAGTGCTATTTTTGTTTTAAAATAAGTCAAAGTGGCAATTCAAATGAAATTCTAAATTACAATGAGTATTTTTTCATATTAGAATTAGCAGAGCAGCAATCTTGCACAAAGTAGCAGTACAACATACAAAATGTAATTGCTTAATCTATTTAAGCAAGGAGATACTCAGCTGAAAGAAAACTGTACTTTCGATCAGTGGGTCTTTCGTACAGTCCAAGATTTGGGCTACAAACCTATCTGGGCATTTAAATTTATTACTTATGTGATCTAAATGGTCAAGTGGTTTTGCTTTAATAATAATGAATGTGCCTCTTAAAAAAAAAAAAGGAGACCCACTTAATACAATGTTAACTTAAGACTGTCAATCTGTCCTTGATTCACTTATCCTGAATTGTAAAGCTTAAATAAAATCCCTCTGGAGCATTATAAGCGTCTTGTGAAAAGGATCCTAACCCAGAGGTAACATAATTCTTGGTAGGACAGAGGGAAGAATTTGTAGAAAATATCAAGAAGACGCTCAAACTGTCCTGAAGAGTTTTAAATAGTTTTAAGACCAATTTTTAATAAAAGCATCAACTGACATGGAAGGGGCAATAATGGAGATTGTTCTTGTTGGCCTATATGTAGTTTAGGTTTTCAAGGATATATGTAACATTCTTTGGGATTATCTCCCCAGAAGGGGAAGCCAATATAAATTTGTTTTATTAAGTTTATATTGCCTTTTTCTTGGCTTTATTCCAGTGAATAGCACTGAAATTTAAGAAAGACATTTTGAAAGACATTTTGAAGTTTAAAAGACAGTTGCAGGTATGACCCACTTTTCTAAGCAATGACATTAAAAAATATAACTAATACGTTGTATTTTGGTCTCTCTACAGTAAATTCCTGATCAGAGACTAAATTACGGCTGACCTGAGGAAAACATTTTCTGTGCTCAATTTTTTTCTGTAATCTTTGATGAGATGTTTTAAAATGTATTTCTTGAAATAATTTCTTCAGAACAAATTTATAAAGCAATTCTCTTAATAGGCGTGGGTGGTGGCAGAATGGCAGTCTTAAGACTAGAGGTTGGAGGGAACTGGGAATAGTCAGTTCAGCAGTTGAGACACTATTCTTTCTGTTTGCCCTCTGGCATCCCTTCTATGTCTTGCTAGTGTTTTGGAATTCTGGGTATTTCATCTATTTTCTATGATGATAGCTATATTCTCATTATTAGAAAACTGGAAGACAAAAACAACTAATATTTTACTATATTTCTAATATTTTATATGTGTATTTCAACATGGTCATGAAAATATTACACAGATGGTTTTGAATTTTGCCTTTTTTCATTTACATTAATAATATATACTTTCTCCAGATTATTATTAACTCTTTAAAAATGGGTTACATAATATTTTATTATATATGCCAAACTAGTCATTATTTTGTTGTCATACTTCAAAATATATCACTAAATATATTATTTATCATAATTTATGGGGCTGAGGAATTAAATTCTCAATTTTCTAATGCTCCTAGATGTGTTCTATTAATAGATAACCCCAAGCTATGTTTCTTGAGGTATCAGAGTTCTACCTTTCCTTCATATAAACATCTAAATATTCAGGAGTGCCTTGTGGTCAGTGTGGAGCAGGTGAACTACTGAAGAAAGACTATGGAGAATAAAGACAAGCTGAAGAAGTGGGCATCTGAACACTTCAGTGCCAGCAGCCTCTTCTAACACCGCTACAGAAAAATCCTATCATGGTCTAATGTTGTTCCAAGCTGTGAGGAATTAAGATTCAAATTTCATTCTCTTTTTTCTGTGACTTCAGTAAGGAGAGTCCTTTCTTGAAGAGGAAGACAGTTGCTGTATTCTGGATGCTCACATGGACAGCTAGTTTGGAGGGGGAAGAGGTTATTCAAGAATGGCAGTGCCAAAAGTAAAAATAAAAATGTGCTGCAAATTAAACAAGGAATTCCAGAACAATTTTGGCATACCTAATCATATGAACTTATATTTTATTATTTGAAAATTTATTGTTTATGTTTTAAAATAGAAAAACAATTTGCTTAAATAGAAAGCAATGTTAGAACCCACATCAAAAGCAAACCTGAACAAATAAGAAGTCTTTTAACAGCTTGAAACAAGTTTACTCTGATCCATTTTAGCAATTCCATGGTTTCAAAATATATCCAATTATCATTTTAACTAATATTGTCTTTCTTAAAATGACCTCCCGTTAGTTTACTTAGAGAATCTCATTTAGGTTTTATTGGACTATTTAATTTTGTTTGTGTTTCTTTTATATCTTATTAGTTTCTATGAGTATAATTTTTCTTTGAGTACCACTTTGGTCATATCCTATTACCAACAGTAATCACAGTTGGAACAGCAACCAATTTTTAATTTTTTTTGATTGCTTGTTATGTGTCATGCACGGTGCAAAGTGCTCTTCATATGTTATTGCATAAAATATTCCTTTTTAGTCCTTTTATTGCTTAAATCTGAATTCTATTTTATATGGTTTGAATCTGCTATTAATATGCCTCCTTGCTTCTTTTGTTGCATTTATCTGGTATATTAGTTTTTTTCATTGACTTTTTACTTCTTACGTTATTCTAGTTTAAGTCTTTCATAAATAGCAGATATATAGCTGATTTTTTAAAACTTACTATGAAAATCTCACTTAATAAATGAACATAACTCATTCAAGTTTATTGTGCACTGATATATTTAGATTGAAAAAGTGAAAGTGTTAATTGCTCAGTCGTGTCTGACTCTTGGTGATCTCACGGACTGTAGCCCACCAGGCTCCCCTGTCCATAGAATTCTCACTCAAAGTAAGAATACTAGAGTGGGTAGCCATTCTCCTCTCCAGGGGATCTTAGACTGGTTCATGCCAAACTGTTTTCTATTTACTCTGTTTTTTGTTTATTTTTCTGTCATTTTCCTGGCATTTGTGGACTAAGTTCTCTTTATTCTGTTAAGCTAATGCTTTAGAAGTTATGTAGCCTATATATGGCTAACATAATTTCTTTAACACATCTATTTACCCTTAAAGCTTTCTACTAACATTAAGAGTTACCCAAGACCTATATTCTCACTCCAGGCAAGTAAAGAACATTGGCAGTATTTAAGTTCCTTTTTCTCTTCTTGTCAGTTCCCCTTTCTACCTTTCATAATGAGGTCATCTGGGCTTTAACTACAAATTTTGATCTAAATATTTTAATAATTTTTTTTCAGTCTGAACTACAAGCTTTCCTTTTTCCTTGCTCACTACTCTTTCTGAATCTATCATATTTCTCTTGGATTAACTTCTATGGGTACATCTTCTGGTAATTCTTTCCATGTTCAGGAGTAGTAAACTTTCTGAACCCTTGTGTCTGAAAAGCTTTTTATTTTTCTCCAATACTTGAATCATATTTGTCTGGAGGAGAACGTAATGTTCCAAATAATCCTCTCTTAGAACACTAAGATAACTGCTTCATTTTTTAAAACTTATGCTTAGTGTTACCAAGGAAAGCACAATGAAACTCATCTAAAGATTTAAGATTTCCACTTTCAACTGTGTTCTAAAGTTTCTACCTTATGGTCTAGGACCGGATATTTTTCCATCCATCTTGCATAACATTTTCATTCATAGGAACTATGTCCCTTCTTTCTTCTTTTTTAAGTTTCAGGAACCTTTCTTCTATTTTTATTTTTTAATATTTCATTCCACATATTCCCTCTGACCCTTCCTCCTTTAGGAATTCCTATTATTTCTAATATTAGAAATGCTATTCTTCCCCCATACTTTATAGTATAGTATACACACTATACAATAATCCTAAGTTTTGGAAACACTTCAAAACTCAAAATTCCAGCTCACTAATTTGTTCTTTACCTATGCCGAACATCCGCTGGATCATCGAAAAAGCAAGAGAGTTCCAGAAAAACATCTATTTCTGCTTTGTTGACTATGCCAAAGCCTTTGACTGTGTGGATCACAAAAAACTGGAAAATTCTGAAAGAGATGGAAATACCAGACCACCTGACCTGCCTCTTGAGAAACCTATATGCAGGTCAGGAAGCAACAGTTAGAACTGGACACAGAACGACAATGGTTCCAAATAGGAAAAGGAATACGTCAAGGCTGTATACTGTCACCCTGCTTATTTAATGTCTATGCAGAGTACATCATGAGAAACGCTGGGCTGGATGAAGCACAAGCTGGAATCAAGATTGCCAGAAGAAATAACAATAACCTCAGATATGCAGATGACACCACCCTTATGGCAGAAAGTGAAGAGGAACTAAAAAGCCTCTTGATGAAAGTGAAAGAGGAGAGTGACAAAGGTGGCTTAAAGCTCAACATTCAGAAAATGAAGATCATGGCATTGGGTCCCATCACTTCATAGGAAATAGATGGGGAAACAGTGGAAACAGTGTCAGACTTTGATTTTGGGGGGCTCCAAAATCACTGCAGATGGTGATTGCAGCCATGAAATTAAAAGACGCTTGCTCCTTGGAAGAAAAGTTATGACCAACCTAGATAGCATATTCAAAAGCAGAGACATTGCTTTGCCAACAAAGGTCCATCTAGTCAATGCTATGGTTTTTCCAGTAGTCATGTATGGATGCGAGAGTTGGACTGTGAAGAAAGCTGAGTGCCAAAAATTGATGCTTTTGAACTGTGGTGTTGGAAAAGACTCTTGAGAGTCCCTTGGACTGCAAGGAGATCCAACCAGTCCATTCTGAAGGAGATCAGTCCTGGGTATACTTTGGAAGGAATGATGCTAAAGCTGAAACTCCAGTACTTTGGCCAGCTCATGTGAAGAGTTGACTCATTGGAGAAGACTTTGATGCTAGGAGGGATTAGGGGCAGGAGGAGAAGGGGACGACAGAGGATGAGATGGCTGCATGGCATCACTGACTCAATGGACGTGAGTCTGAGTGAACTCCGGGAGTTGGTGATGGACAGGGAGGCCTGGCGTGTTGTGATTCATGAGGTCGCAAAGAGTTGGACACGACTGAGCGATTGAACTGAGCTGAACTGAACGGATGCTCATATTCAGGGGAAAAATCCATTAAATTTGTTTCAACAATCATATATTTTCATTTTTCACATCTCTATTTTTTTCTTCATAAAATCTGTTTTAACTTAACAAATACAGTACACTTTCTTATCTCTCTGAGGCCATTAACTATAATTATAAAATCTCCATTTGTTTACTCTGATACTTCCGTTTTCTCAGTTCTTAGCTGTCTAGTTTGATTAATTATTTTTATGGAGTGGATTTTCCTCAGATTTGATGAGTCCAGATCATTGGCTCAGATTTGTATCTGCCATTCACCCTTAGTTTTGGTGTAAAAAATGTCCACCAATGAGAGCCGATGTGCTCTTGGGTGGGGAGTACCATGGGGATCCCTGAGGTTTCCAGTTACCTGGCATTGTCCTGCTTCTCCATTCCAAGTGTTCACATTCACTGCTTGCTCCTAAGGGCAGAAGTGCCTGCACAGAAGTTGAATGCAGTGAGAGACTCACCTACTTAGCAATCTCCACAGCAGGACGTCAGAGCCCCATCTGATTCCTCTTTCATTCCGTACCTATACCTTTCTTAGTGCCTCATTCAAAACGTATTTTAAGTTATAGTTTTCTCCTTTAATCAGATCTGGTTTTTTTTCCTCATTTTTTGTAACACTCCTAATTCCTGGCTCAATTAGGCACACTTTTTTCTTTCAGAGTGTCATTACAGATGCATTTGCTCATTTTCTATAATTTCGAAGGATTTGGGGCAGTTGTGGAAGACTAGAGTATGCTCTCTTGATTCAATAGTCTGATATTCAATTACTCAGCCATAAAAAAAGAAATAATGCCATTTGGAGTAATATGGATGGACCTGGATCTAGAGATTATTATACTAAGTGAAGCAAGTCAGACAGAGAAAGACAAGTATCATATAATATTCTTTACATGTATAATATGCACTTCCCTGGTGGCTCAGAGGTTAAAGCATCTGCCTGCAATGCGGGAGACCTGGTTTTGATCCCTGGATGGGGAAGATCCCCTGGAGAAAGAAATAGCAATGCACTCCAGTATTCTTGCCTGGAGAATCCCATGGATGGAGGAGCCTGGTAGGCTACAGTTCACGGAGTCACAAAGAGTCGGACATGACTGACACATGTATAATATAAAAAAGTGATACAAATGAACTTATTTACAAAACAGAAATAGACTCACAGACATAGATAACAAACCTATGATTACCAAAGAAGAAAGGCAGGGAGGGATAAATCAGGAGTTTGAGATTAGCAGATACAAACTATTATATATAGAATAAACAGTAAGGTCCCACTGTATAGTACAGGGAACTATTTTCAATATCTTATAATAATCCTGCAATGGAAAAGAATCTGAAAAAAGAATACATATATACATATATATCATATATATAGCACATATATATGATATATCTATCTATGTATACATATATCTGAATCATGTTGCTATATACCTGAACCTAACACAACATTATAAATTAATTATACTTCAAAACACAGCTTAACATTCATTACATTGTGGAGGTTCTCTAACATGAATACTTCAGTGAAGGCAATAAAACAGATATTTTGAAAAGTTATCTGAATAGCTAAAAACATGCATGACAAGTATACAAATTCCATATTCTAGTAATGTGTTTCTCTACAAAGTCCCCTCCCATCTGAAGACACCTTCAGCTAGGTGAGATACTGTAGTTGCTAATTAAATGATGTGTTTATAAGGTTAAGCCAAAGTTCACAAAGGCTCACATAAATTATCAGTTTATCTATTAAAGTTTCTATCTTGCTGAAGTAACAGATGTGTCTTTTCTAAAAAATAAGAAAATAAATTTTAAAATCCTACTTAAAATAAACCTATCTACATACAGCTTTGTGATGTGAAAGGCAAACAATTTTTGCATCTTTGTGATCTGAGATCAAATAGTTTCATTCAAATGGTAAGGAAACAGGAATATCTGGAAACTGGGTTCCAAAAAAAGTCATAATGACTGTGGATACTTTTTCTTGCTTGAATTCATGTGAAATGTTTTGAAGATATTATTAGAGAGGATTGCATATTCTTTTTTTCTTTCATAATTCTTATGGGAGAAAAAACATAGTTAAAAGAGATGAAAATATTATATCCATATTAATAATTTATTTTTATGTGTGTTAAAAGAAAGTGACCTCAAAGTGTCAGAATTCAATCAATTCAATTGGTCACTCTTGAATACTGTGGGAATTTAACACCTATGTTTCATGTCTGTTTCAGCAGTGAGCTTATGATGATAAATTGTCTGTGTGGGTGGTGAGGGGAAGAACGAGACAAATATTCAGTAAATCTGGCTCAAAAAACACATCAAGAATTTCACTACCAAGATCCTAATCTGTTTTTCTTTGTCAGTTCTTACCCTAGGTAAAAATGCTTCACATTAATTTGATTGTGACAGGATATCTTCACTGGAGTTTTGATTAAGAATTAACTACAACAGCATTCTCTCCTAGATCAATAAAGCAGCATTCAGGAGTGAGTAGGTATGGAGAAGGTATATACACATACACACATTCACATACAACATTACAGATTAAATCAGCAATTTATCACCATCCCAAAACAAAGAAAGTACTAGATTCTCTCATTATCCTTTTATATCTTTTTTTATAATATAAGGGCAACATGGATAACTGGTTCACCAGATAAGACTATAAATGAAGTAGTTCTGAGAGGGGGCAGTATGGCCTGATATCCTAGGGGAAAAGCTACAACAAAGCTAAGGTGTGGTTGCTAGAATAATAAAGCTGCTTTCAGAATTTTGGTGAATTAATTGTGTTCCAACTACAGTGACACAGGTGCTTTTGTCAAGCACATTATTCTACGTTACTGGAACAGAAATCTGCTGACAATGTCACGGCTTGAAAGTACCAGCCTCTTACCTGTGACCAAAACCTGATATATCTTAGCACTGAGAATTGGCCAAAGAAACCATGTGAGTCACTCGGTGAACGGAATTTGGTCTGATATTCTTGTGTCTGTGTTGACTTTAGCTCTTTTTTCAAGCATAAATACTTTTATTTCTTTTGGTTTATTTTGGGAGATGAAAGTTTTGGTTTAACGACAAATTCTCATATCATTAGTGCTCTGAGATAACAGAAGGTCTGATCTGTTAACTGGAATATGTTTTTTGCCAGTTATTTTTTGGATTAGTACATTAATTTTCTAAAGTATGTTTGGTTTCTTTTAATATAAAATCTATTCCTTTCTAAGCTTAATTCCTAAAGGGTTTTTCCGTGTGTTTGAACTAAGTCTCCATTAATGTTAGTACTGGAGAGCTGTGTGGACCATTAGTCGATATAGTAAAGTATTCTTTTGTTCTTCTATAGACGACCTTTAATAATAAAACAGGCTAAAACAAAGAAGAGGACATTCTGGGAGAGGAAATATGTGGATATGAAGGCCATAGGTAAAAATAAATTTTATCTCTTCCCCAAAGAATAAGAGGACACTAGAACTTTGAGGAAAGAGATACATAGCTAACTAGCTAGCCAGTTAACTAAACAGGAAAGGGTTTGCATGTCAGAATGTTACCACTGGAGACTTGTGTTTTTCTCTCTGCTTTAGTAGGAAGGAGGCGGGGTATCTGGATATCACTGGGACGTCACCTGAGTGATGTATAGGTCTCACTGAAAAAGAATAACCTGTCACTGCTGTATGGATAGCACAAACTTGGAGAGGTGAAGGAGTGGAGGTCAATGAGTCTTTGGTGCTTGAAAATTTGGGACCCTCTCATAGGCAGTCAAGTTGCATTGTCAGGAAAGGGATCTGAATTGGTCTTTTATATTAAAAGTCAGAAAGAGCTGATATGCTGGTGATGGGTCTTTTATCTTCAGAAAGTGGGTAAAGAAGACTTGGGTGCATGGTCAAAGTTCTAGATCCCACCATGGTCTATGAGGGGAGTAGAATGAGCCCTGTTTGTGTAAGGAAAGCAGCCAGCCTCCTGGGGAGATCTTGGACACAAGAAAGAGAAACAATGGTTGCTGGTCCTTCAAGTAGACACCAGAGCCATACTGGACATGGAACTTCAAGGGTGACAAGAACCTCAGAAGAGAAGGACTTTGTGGACTTAAGGGCCTGAGCATTACTGCTAGGCTTGGAGAGGTCAATGGTACCCCCTGGGGGAGGGTCCCTCAAGGCATCAGTTTTCTTCAGAGGCTGTTCTTCAGAGGCAGGAAGAGCAGGGCTGCATGTACTAGCAGAAATCTCGCTTGCAACAGTGAGAGATCCTGATGTGGCAGCAGAAAGTCAAGCAGCAGCAGCTCAGGCTGCCAGTCAGATTTCCCTCTTATCGGGTCCAAATGTAGTTTCTGGGCAATGCATAGGAAGTGGGGAACCCAAGAAGTCCATGGTGGCCCTCTGGTCCCTCAGACACTTAGGTCCCATCCAGTTTTGATTGAATTTTTGAGATCAGAGATATGTAAATACCTCAAATGTTGTATTCTTGAAAAGTTTCTGAGAGTTAACAGTTAAGTCATTGCTATTTCATAATCATTATGAAAACTATATTTTATGTTAATTTCATTCACCTTCATCATGGTTTCAGAAAACATGCACTAAACAGTAAGAACCTGGTGTTCTGATTACAAGTGTATACGTATTGAAAAAAAGAAAGAAAAAAAGGCCAGGTGAGAACCAGAAAATTTCTAGAATTCCAACACACACTTATCTTATGAATTTTGATTCTCTGAACCTGTTAATTTTTCTCAATTTGAACTTCTGAAAGTGGCATTCAATTAATAGAAATATCTTAGGGATACTGGATCCAGAAGAAGGCACACAGTTTAGAAAAGCAAGAAAATACTACCACCAAACCATCTTCATGGTTTCAACATCAGGCTCATATCCTTTCTTTAAAAATCTCTAAATGGTAAATTTTACCCCCCCCCCAAACAACTAATTTGTTATAGATCAAAACCATATTCCACTAAAAATCGGTAACAGCATCTATATAAATTTCAGATCCTGGGAAGACAACTGAAAGTCTCAATATAAAAGTAGTGGAAAGATTTTATATGCTATACACATTGAAAAAAACAAAAACAAAACTTTTCCTGGTAAAAGCTGCATAAACAAAGATGAGATATAAGTATTCAACTGAAGTTAAAAGATATTTGCAATCACAAATTTTTAGTATGCATAAAATAATTGACTGCTTAATAAAGAATGTTTAACATAAGTGTACCCCTTTGGCTTGTCCATGATAAGACTCTCCAGTATTGACTTAAGTATGCTTTTGCTAGTTAACAATATGCATTTAAAATATGTCCAGTGGAATAAATGTAAGTGCTATACACAGCATGGGAGATAACAATTACTTACCCTGTAGGCTGGCTCTCAAATTCTTCTGACCACTGCTCTTGAATATCCTCTGTAGAAAGATCTACATCCCGGGTGGTGGCAAAATTGAACTCACTGCCTTCATTTCCATGGAAATAAATGGAGTTCCCATCTGACTGACAGCTATGCTGTAGATAAAAAGAGAGCGTGGGGTGTCCATTGAATTGGTTTTATGGCTGTATCTGTCTTATTCATGTATAATTAGAGTTTTTAGAAAAGTCACTATATTATTCCCTCTATGATGGACTCTAAAATCAAAAGAGCTTGTTACCTCTTTTTCTTTTTTTTTGGTCTTATTTAATTCAGTTACAGTTTCTTTCTAACTTATTAAGTTATCACAAAAAGAGAGTCAAGAGACCATTTGAGCTTTGCCACCTCAGCTTTCAGTGTGAAACAAGAATATTTTAATTGAAGTAATTTCCCATCTTTACCACAGTCCTTGTTGTAGGAATTAAGTGTGATAATGACTTGTCATATATTTTCAATACTGTGGTTATGGACTTAAATCACACTGACCTTTTCAATATTCCATATATTTCTGGCTTGCCATTCAAGCCTTTCACAATTTGTCTCTAAATGGGATATGAGCAGAATAGCTTGCTAATCAAAACATGGAATACAGAAAAGGTCAAAGTAATCCCTGATATGATGGTATATTCTCAGCCAGCTTTTGAGTAAAAGTTTCTGACCAGATCTAGGATGTACCCGATGAGAAGCCTGTAAACAACAAACTTTGTTATTCTCCAAAAGAACACCAGGCTTACAGAAAAATAAATAAATTAAAAAAAATAAAATACACATCATCACACAAAAAAAGAAAAATAATTTCTTGTGATGCTTTTTTTAATATACTTTTTTTTCTCCAGCTTCAAGTGAAGAATCAAAGGCAAGATCCAACTATAGAGCTGGGTAAACTGAGTACTTAACTTTTAAAAATATGATAAGTTTTTGCATTAATCATTTTATGGTAATGTCACACATAGAAACATGCTAATAAATAAAAGATCAAACATTCTTTCAAGTTTTATATACTCTTAAAATAGAAATGAAGAAAAATAATTGGACAGAGAATTTCAGTTAGATCCTGTGACTGCAGGTTCTGTAGGGCAAGGATCATATTCTTGTATTCCAGGTCTTAGCATAATGCTTGGCATATGGCAGTAATTAAAAAATATTTGTTGAATAATTTAATAAATAAATAAATTATGATATGGTTATGTCTTTCAGGTAATTAACCAATTTTTATGGAAAACTCACAAGGTAGGAAGCATCAAGGAAGTCAGTGGAGGGAAGAGGTTTATAATTGATTATAATAATAATCTAGTCTTTGCTCTAAAAAGATTTCAGCCAAGTTGAGATGTATCAAAGGCAGCATATGGAAAGTGCTAACGAGTGAAAGAAGGTAGCAGTCACTGTGTCCAGGGCTGGTCTAAATGAGCAGTCTTCATGGAAGAGCAGGTCTTCAATTGGCTTTAAAGGATGGATAAAAATCCAAGTTGGATGACAAATATGAATGAATGATAGGTGATAAGTAGGCATAATTTTGAGAATTAGATTAGAGCCTGACTGTAGAGGATCTTAAATGGTATTCTGAGATCACTGCTATATTCCATCAGTGGTGATGTTCTAAAACAGAGCAGTAATATGTGCAAAGAATTATATTATGACAATTAAACTGATTGTGGCAGATAAAATCAATGGGGAGGGAAATCAGACTACTACAATGAAAGAGTAAAAAAGCTTCCAGAAGTTTCCAGATGTTCAGGAGAGTTGGAGCATATGATCTTGGGGGAGTCATTTCACAGCACTAAGACATAAAGCATACACACTGTGCCTCTCATCAGCTTGAAAGTGAAAGTGTTAGTTGATCAGTCGTATCTGATTCTTTGCAATCCCCTGGACTATAGCCCACAGGTTCCTCTGTCCATGGAATTCTCCAGGCAAGAATACTGGAGTGGGTAGCCATTCTCTTTTCCAGGGGGTCTTCCTAATCTTGGGATCAAACCCAGGTCTCCCATATTGCAGGGATATTTTTTACCATCTGAGCCACCAGGGAAGCCCCCAGGTTAGATAATGCTATACTGTGTGGCAGACTTCATCTGCTTGAAGATCTTCTTCACACCACAATGAGTACACATTATTCATGGATGCTACACTGAGCTCATTATATGCAATCCTTAATCCACACAGATTGATCAAAACTAGGATTTAGTTTACTTAACAGTGAAATGAAACTGTCAATAATGACAAACCCAAAGATCCTCAACTACTATGTACTCTATAATGATAATGGAATGCCAACTAGAATAACAAAGATTACCTTCCTAATAATAAAGCCACCAAGCTCTGAAGAGCGGTTTTTACAATTATCTTCTCATTCTGGAATCCTGAGCAACTTCAGTTCAGCTCAGTCACTTATTTGGGTCTGACTCTTTGTGGTCTATATTAATTTGAAATTAATATGACTTTTACTCTGGTGCAAATGATATTAGGTCATTGTCCAAGTAAGAGGCAACCATGAAACATCTATACACAAGAAAATGGAATAATCTCATGTTACAATTTAGAAGAATATATTTGTGTAATGAAAAGAGTGATTTGCTTAATATAAAATCTTGGTCACTTCTGACTAAACGTCAATTTAATTATTTCCATTTTGATTCTGTTTACCTCAGAATTGTTTGTTAATATTTGAAGACTCTGTGTTACACATAATTATGCTTTGCTACTCTTCCAAGATTTATTTATTAACACATGTGATGCATATTTTAACTTAGTTGCTACTGCTGCTGCTACTAAGTCACTTCAGTTATGTCCGACCCTGTGCGACCCCATAGATGGCAGCCCACTAGGCTCCCCCGTCCCTGGGATTCTCCAGGCAAGAACACTGGAGTGGGTTGCCATTTCCTTCTCCAATGCATGAAAGTGAAAAGTGAAAGTGAAGTCACTCAGTCGTGTCCGACTCTTAGCGACTCCATGGACTGACTGCAGCCTACCAGGCTCCTCCATCCATGGGATTTTCCAGGCAAGAGTACTGGAGTGGGATACCATTGCCTTCTCCTAATTTAGTTGAGATGGAAAATATATGTAAATAAACATTATGAAACTGAATACCATATTGTTAAACTCATTTCACAAACTCAAAATAAGGTATTAAAAAAAAACTGAGGTATATTTTAAAGGATCTTTTTGTTAGTTATTTGGCTGTTACCAAACACATTTGGTGGCTTAGTAGACCATTTGTGATAATGCAACTGTTATAAATTAGCTATCAAAAATATATTTTTTATATTTCTTAATTTTGTATTTCTATGAGATTATGGGTATTCACTAAACTCACTATGACGATCATTTCACGAGGTATTTAGTCAAATAATTGTGCTGTACACCTTAAACTTCAATAATGTTATATATCAATACTTCAATAAAACTGGAAGAAAAAATTAGCTGTCCATATACCTTTATACCTTGTATGGGTAGAGGTGCTTGAACTTCCCCCTTGAACCCAATTCAATTAATTGAGCTGAGGAGACTAAAGTTATTTCAAAAAAAAACCAATACTAGAAACTAAAAGCATTCTTAACATGGAATGAAAACTCAGTTACTGTCTATCCTCAAGGAGTTTGGCAATCAGAATCAGAAGGCATGTTCTGTGTTGATGTTTAAAGGACAAAATTCTGTAAAGCAGTTATCCTTCAATTAAAAAATAAATAAAATTAAAAAAAGAAGGCATGTTCTGGTGCATTTTCTCTACTGAATGGCTACATGGTTCTACACAACTCATTTAACCCATCTAGGCCTCAGTTTCTTAGGCTCTAGACTGGGGCCACTAATGTCTATATCCTAGAGACACTGTAAGAAGCACAAATTATATTATATGTGGAAGTGGTTTTTTGGAAATCTCTAAGTGCTACAAAATAATTGTTGTTTTATTTCTGAATATGCTATTTTCCAAAAATAAGCTATTATATTCCCTTAGCAGTATATACCCATAGCAGTAGGTTATAGAGAAACAGAACACTTAAATCTATTTTGAACTGTGTTTCTCATTGTAAGTCATTAAAATTCTTCAGAACAACTTAAAACCTGTAATAAAATGTAAAAGAATACACTGCACAATACAATATGGTAAAATATTACAATCATTCATTAACTTTCAGAATATACTGAATCATGAATTAGAACTTTAAAGCTCTCCAAATGTTGGCAGATTACCAAACATTTCCCTTAGGAAAACTTAATGATGCAAGGAATCTGCTGCCATTTTTCTTACAGATGAACTTTCATGTGTTTATGTTAAAAATCCAAACAAAATGTGAATTTAAAGAATGAAAAGAATTTTAGGAAATTACTCAGTGATTTTAATACCCAATTGTTTTTGCTTTGCATCTATTCAAATTCATGTCATTTACATGCAATGACAATTAAAATCTAAACAACTTCATAAAGCAGTTAAATTTCTAACTCTGTGAGATATATGAGCTCTTGATACAATAAAAACAAGAATACTTTGGAATTTAGGACAATTTTATATTGAGTATGGTAAAAATATAGCAGGTTTTCTTGAACAAACGATTTACAAATAACATGTGACTTTCTGAGTCTCAATTTTTGAATAACTTATGGTGAATATCAAATAATTAAGAATTCATTTTGAGTAAAATAAAGATATAAATTATGCAGGTGGTTCTGTATATTTCTATCCTTAGCCCTCCTAATTACATGACATTAAATATTATTTTTACTTCATTTCATTATTTTAGCATTGACCAATGACACATACTTTATACTTCTAAGTACTAGGAAAGCTCCAATTTTTAAAAATCCTTAATATATCATCCTTATTTGTTTCCATCTATCAATCAAAAATATTTCTCTACTTTGCTGTTACATGGATTTCCTTTACTTGAAAAGCAGAACACACTGTAACTAAGTGACATGGATTTGCCATTCAGAAAAACATCAACAGGAAACATCAGTGCAAATTCCTCAATATAACAAGTCTTTGGCCACAATTCAGGATAGCATTTTCCAAAGGTTGCTCTCTATACTCTGCTGAAAATGTTAATGACTTCACCTCTGTACTTGTAAAAAAAGCACTTGCAATCCCCTCCACCATAGTTTAATTAGGTTTTCATCAAAGAACACTGAGGAACCTCTTAATATTATCTCCCTGGGGTCTAATGGCCCTGATGATTCTTTCAGGTATCTGTGGCCTTACAAATTATTTTTGACGATATCCTTTTAGTTGGAGTGAGTATACTGGGCATTTGGGCAATGCCAGCTTGCAGAGAGCTGGTGGCAGATGGAATGAAATCTGCCTGGTGTGCCTTCCCCTCCACATGAGCAGAGAGCCATCCATTTCCTCCATTAAGGAGTTGTCACTCAGCCCACCCAGCTGGAAGACCATTTTTGATAGCCAAGCTGGCTGGTGGCAGACAATTCAGATACAAAGTGCACTTTAAAAGGAAGCTAAAACATCATCTGTAGGAAAATTGAAAATGCATGGCTTCCACCACAGCCAATTTTTTAATGACTGTAATATTTTAAGTGATTATTTTTGCCACTTCAGATTGCTCCTTAGAGAGGAGAGGTTTTTTAATTAAAATCTAGGCAATGCAAACAGATGAGATATGAGGAGAAGAGGAAAGAGAAATAAGATGAATAAAATTAATTAAAATGGCATTGTTGGCAGAGACATAAATTAGCCACTGTCTGGTTGGAAACAAAATATACTGGTATAAAAGTTTCTGGATTAAAGTGAGATGTGTGACTGAGTGACCAGAAATGGACTGATCTACAGCATTAGATATCATTGTGTTTTCTAAGCCTGTCACCATGCTATAGCTATTATCATATAGAAATATATATTTCCTACATCCTGGTTCAATGGTCTTTAAAGGTATAGACTTTCATGCTTATAAAGAAAAAAACAAAATAGGAAGAGAGTGATTTCTTTCATAGGGCAAAATGAATTTCTTTCACTTTGTACACATTCAATTGCTAGGTAATTTAATACCAGTTAAAAAACTGATAACTTGGCTATAAACACAGTCCAGGTGCAGGAGGGCTGAAGTGCATTTTCTCTAGTCAACACAATCGATTCAACCACAGTGAGCATATTTTAGGAGTTCAAAGAGTCTTTTTTTTTCTCATTATTTTCTGGATTCATTAAGCATTTGAATCACTTTGCACTATGATTCATAAAGATTCAATTTATGGTATATTTTGTGACAAGTGTGTAATTATTTGGCAATAGTTATGACAATTCTAAAACAGCCATAGTGACAGATTTGAATTGGAGTAATGAAAGAATAACAATGAAAAATTCCACAGAGCAGTTGTTAACCTTGTCTGTAGAGATCAATATGACTTTCACAGTGTCTGAGGTTTTCAGTCTTGCCTCCTCAAATTAAGAACACCAGACACAACGTGGGAGGCTGCAAGATACTGAGGAACAAAAGGGCTGGGACTTTATTATACAATGTAGCTGGCTTTGAAAATCAAAACTGTTTGATCTTGGAGAAGTCACTTAGCTCTAGGAGCCTCTTTATTTTCATCTGTGAAATGGGGGCAATTGTGAGGATTAAATGAGATAGTGCAAGTAACATGCTTATTCTAAAGATTGCTAAATCTTAGGAAATCAGTAAATGCTAATTCCCTTCCTTCTTTCATCCCCTATCTTCATTCATTTAACAAACCTTACCTTAATGAGTACCACTATGCAAATAATTGAGCTCTGTGCTGTGCTAAGTACAAAGATGATGGGAAATGTTACTAGGTTTTGTATGTTCATATAGAATAAAATAAATTTCACATTGAATATTGTATTACCTTGCAATAATTAGTGATTAAATGTGTCAGCTTCAGATCATAAACAAACAAGAAAAGGGAGGCTCTGGGGATTTGTTTGAATGGTTATTTTTAGTAGAATTTATTGAACTTATTTGTTTCTGTGTTATTGCCACTCTTGTCATGGTGATTTGGCTCAATTCCATGTTTCACTAATGCTATTCCACATTAATTACTGTACAAATAGGCCTCATTGGGGGGAAATTGTGAAAAACACACTACTTACATTTAACCCTTCATCCCCAAAGAACGCTTATTAGTTTAACAAATTATATTCTGGCTCATTTTACAATATCATGTACCCACCTCTTGGGGGAAACATGACAATAAGAGCAATGCAATCCAAAATGAAGAACATCCCAAGCAAAGCGAATTTAGAGAGACAGCATGCAATTAACCAGGCTGGAATCTAGCCAGAAAATCGCAGTTAACATTCCGATTCTTAATAGAAAAAGACATGAGAACATGGTCTAGCCACAAGTCTTACTGAGCTCAGGTTTATCCTCATTAGAAAGGCAGTACTCAAATCCCTCAAGTCACAGACCAGATAGTTTCCAGTACAGCGATTTGCAAAGCATATTTCTGGAAAGCATATCTGATTTCCTCCTGTTTGCCCTTACAGTCTAAAAAAAGAAAATCATTAAATGGATTTTTGAAACCTTTTTCTGGGGTGCCCAACTTATGGAAGACAAGTTAGGCATTATAGCAGGGAGATATTGCTCTGCCAGGGGACTAGATTCTCAAAGCACTCATTTAGAAATAAATTCTGCTTTGAAAGTAATCATCCCTTTAACCATTTGTCTTTGACTTTTTTCACTAGCCTCAACTTGTGTTAAGACTTTACATTTTCAGACAAATTAGTTAACATTTTTTCCATAATTTGGATGTTACAACCTTTATTCTCCATTAATGATTCAACAATTTGTGATAATAGTATTAGACAAGTGACAGCAGAACCCCAGAATGAAAGCTCCAATTCTTATTCAGGACTGGAGATCTGCCTAGTGTCCACTGGGATAATGAATTTGGCAAATGCATAATGTACAAGAGCTATAAGAAAATTAATAGACTCTCTTTTCTGACTTAATGCTTCTCCTTAATGGGTTGTTGATTTACCTAATTCACCTAATGGCTCCTCATTAGGGGCCTTTGGTGTTTGTTAAACTAGGAAAATTGACATTATTATTGGATATTTATCAACAGTAAATGGAAGAGAGAGGAAGCAGTCTAACTGGAGGTAGAAATAAAAGATTAAGATATGGCCCTTCTAAATTCTGTATACTTAGTTACTCCCAATCCTTGACATACATCTGCAAAATTTAATAAATTACTTTTTAAGAAAAATTATTTTAAATACATTTGATCACAGCCTATTCTAAAGGACAAACCTTCACAACAGAATCTGACATTTAATGTTGATTTACTTCTCAACACAAGTTGACATAAATGTGCAGAAGGAATAATCTGGCATTCTTTGCTATCCATACAATGAACTAGGATAATAAATAGAAAAAGATTAGCAGGTGCAGGCACAGCAATCAGAGTGGGAAGATTTCTTAAAAATAAAAAATACACGGAAGCACCTATCTCCTAGTGATCTGCATTTAATCTGTGGGTCATTTCCAGAGTTGACAGAAGCCAGTGATTTATGCCTTTGCAAGCTGAGGGTAACCAGGCTAGCTGAGCAGATATAAACATTTATTAACAGTGACTGAGCAAAGCATACACTCTGTCTCCCACACAGATATCAAGGAGTTGTGGATGCCTCATGCTTTCAAAATACAAATTTTGGCTGCCACCAAAGATGGGGGTAAATAAACAAAATGAAGCAGCTGCTTGACCAATATTTACCTCCATGGCATACTGATCCATTTGGAAATTTTGCTTCATGGTACTATTAAAGGATAGAAAAAACAAAACCCAAAATATCTCCTCATACCTCTTTCCAAATCATTTGTTCCTGGGTTCTTCTGAGTACTTTCCTGACCTTTGCAGGTCTTTTCTTTAACAGTGAGTTATAGAAAGCAGGTAGCTGCAACAGCTCCAGGCTGACACTTTAAAATTTTACATTTAGCACTTTTCTTTGAACTTGAGATTAAGGACATTTTCAGATTGCAGTATGTGTGTTTGAGGAGTTGGGAAGAGATAACTTTGATTCTTCTGGATGTTTCAAGAATGACTAAGAAAACCTGGGCACTAAGTTCTCAAGCTCTTTATAGACATGCAGTGTTTACCTACTGTAGATACAAAATTTAGATCAAAAGGCCTTCCTCACAGTGCTGGCAAGTACAGATGATTCATGAAATGCCACCATTACTACGGCTTCTTTTACTACTTATCATAATTATGGTTGTTATTATTATTTATTATCCAGTATCCATGCTACTCAGTGGAGATACGTATCAAAATCCTACCCAAGGCGAAACACTGATTCTTGATTCCAAATGTTTGAAATGGAAGGGGCTGAAAAAAATCAACCATTTTCCTTAAACTTTGATGACAAAACCAATACCATTCTCAAAGAGTCAGAGCACCAGAAGTTGCCCTTAATCATTCTCCCATTTCAGGCAGGAAGAATGTGTCTTCCACCATTAAATGTGGCAAAACACGTACAGCCACCTTATAGTGAGAGGTGCTGCCAGGGAATGGCAGCTGTGGCAGCAGTAGCCAATTCCAGCAACTGCAGACTGACACAATATATCCTGTATCTTCAGAATAGAAACAACTGACAAGAAATTCTTGATTAGTCTAGAAATCATTTATAAAAGTATAAAAAAAAGAAAGGATGCAATTGTCTAGAAAAGAAGGAAATATTATTGAAAGTGAAAGTGAAGTCACTCGGTCGTGTCCGACTCTTTGTGACTCCATGGACTGTAGCCTGCCAGGATCCTCCATCCATGGGATTTTCCAGGAAAGAATACTGGAGTGGGTTGCCTTCTCAAAAATATTATATCAACCAGTAATTAAGACAGGTGATTCAATATCAAGTGAGTTTAGACTCCTTGCCTTTCTGAGTCCACGGCTGGCTTACTGTGGAGACTGCTAATGAGGGTGGTGCTCTGGGGAGCTTTCTGACTTCCAGGACTAGATTTACAGGCATTTAGAGCCCCACCTCTTTGGTTGTGAACAGAGGGCTACTTAGGGATTCATGGGAAATAATAAAATCATGATGGTAATTAGAAACACTCTAAGAATGTGTTGCCCCTTTTCTTCCACACGGGCAAGCTCTCTGGAAAAACACTGGATGCTAAGTCAGACAAGGCCATGAACTTGCAAAGAGAATGGAGGAAAAACACAGATGGCTGCCTAGGAAGAACATATTAATTCTGTAACCTCTTACAGTCCTCTTTAGCTTACCAATCCAAATAAAAAAGCACAACAAACATAAGTTTGGGTTCTACATTAAAAGCTGATACTGTTAGACACCTACTTCATATTAATTACTAAAGAGCCAACAGATGGTAATGGCTTTCTACCAACCCAGGACAGATTTAAACTGGTGACCTATAATTGCAGTTCTCCAGATCACATAACTCCTTAAGTTAATTACTCTATTTGGTCTTCTATTATTCTGCCCTACTTGAGATAAACAAGGACAGGCTCAGATAAAATGGATTAAGTATTATTACCAAAGAAATGGGAAACAAATCTAAAGAAGATAAGGAAAAATATGTACTATGAATGCTAGTGACTCATTTTTATCTTTCCTATTTGACCTGCCACTCTTAAACTCTATCTTCAACATCAACATCCTCACTACTATTACTTCATTTTATGAACAGCACTTAAAAATCATTTGCTGTTAATAATGAAAACTACTATTAATTTTTTAATTATGTGAATGTCATTTCAACTTAATTCCAATGGAAACTGGTCCTAGTTTGACTGCCAAAAGTTACACCTATGGGAAATACTTGTGTCCAAACTAATCCATTTACTTCATTTAATTCTGATATCATCTTAATGACATACATGATGACATAGTTTGTGAATTCTGTATTTTTCTATCCTATTCTTCCTTCTGCCCTCCTAATTGGGGTTGTCAGCTCAATCCTTTGCCTTCTACTTATTTTTCTCTCTATTCACTTCCCTGTGGAGCTTATTTGTACTCAAAATTTTCAATGAAGAAGACACGTACTTATTAAAACCTTTCTATATGCCAGGCACTGTTCTAGGGTTTACATGTATCTTCTTATTTAATTATCACAACAGGAGATGGATTCTACTATCATCCCTGTTAAAGGTAAGGATACTGAGAAATCAAGAGGTTAAATAACTTGCCCAAGACCATATGGCTAGTAAATGGTGAAACCAAGATTTGAACCCTGTTAAGCTCATTTTCTTAACAGTTTTGCTATATCCAGTCCCATTCACAATATTTTTGCCCTCATGTCATCTTTGAATATAAAATTTATTTTCTTTCTTCACAAATTAGATCTTGGTATTTTTTCAGCTTTTCATTTGTTCAACTAGCACAATGTATCATGTGCCAAACACTGGAGATTCAAAAATAGCAGAAACAGTTCCTAAGCTTAAGAAGCTAACATGCTAACTAGGGAGACAAACATAACTACAAAGAAACATTGTAAACGCTCTCATAGATGTATATGTATGCTGTAACAGAATGCTGAAATAAGGTGCCAATAAAACAGGTGCTACTCCTCATTCCAAAGTGAAATGATGGACCAAATATAAGGACCTAACAAAGTGAAATGATGGACCAAATATAAGGACCTAACAAAAGAGGTGGTAAAATGACTTAGCCACTTCCCTAAATTGAGAATGAGTGAGCCTGAAGCTGCAATAGGTTGGCAGCTGGAAAGCAGAGGGATGATTCCTTTCCAGAGGGTTGTTGGTGAACTGTGAGTCACATCCATGACCTTGCAGGGGAGGAAGGTATCATCCACTTGCCTCAAGCCTAGGGCTCAGGATTTCAAGGCCATTCCTTGAAAGGGATTCTGTAAGGGCTTAGACTAACAACTGGGGCAGCCTGGCAGGCGGCTGGGTAACAAGAGGGCTGCATTTTGAAGCAACTAACTTCTTTTCTCCCAATGATGGATTCAAAGTGAATGTTCACCATAGACTAGGATTGGACCCATGCACACAAGAGGCAATCTGGTCTAAGATCCTGCCCCCAGGGGCTTCCTGGAGGGGCAAAGAGCCCTCAGCAAAAAGAGGTTGAAGTCATAAGTCAGAGTCCCATTGGGAAGTAGGAGAAGTAGACATAACCTGAAAGATATACATTGGGGAGCTACAGGTGTGAAATCCCCAGTTTTGGTGAAAAGTGGTGACATATCCAAAGAGCTTTGTTATGGATACAAGAGAAATCCAGCTTCGATCACTTGCCAGATCATGAGATCAATAATTCCCACTCACAACAATAACTGCCTCTTGCTTCTTCTCCTTCCTCCTGACCCAGCCCTGGATGATTCAAAGGTTAAAATTAATGACTTAGTGGAGGAGGGGGAAGGAGTTGAGCACTATCTCTTTTCTACTCAGCAGACCTCAGCTGGAGGAAAGGAGATGCTACGGGTGAAGTTCGGAGTTTGCATTATTATGGTGAACCATGTGGTATTTGTTATTGAACTGAGACTAGCTACTACAGTGATTGATTGCTTTTTTGGTCTATCAGCAGTCTTGGGACCTGACTTAGTTTTTGTGCAAAAAGGATACAGATTTTAAAAAGCTACCTGAGTGAATGTGAATGGTCACTAGTGAAGAAGAATGAACTGTATTTTGTAGACAGTCTTCAACCTCAAGTCCTGCTTATTCAACCTCATGGTTATAGCAGCACAGGAAGGAGGCAGACATTAGCTTACACAAAACTTCATCCAGACAATGACATTTGAACTGGGCCCTTAAGGATGCTGGGGAACAACTAGGCATAGAAAAAGAAAGGTGGAAAAGCATGTCTAAATGGGTGGGAGTGTGAAATTTCATTTTATTTGTGATGCTGGAGGACAGGAGATAAGGATGAAAACTTAGGCTGGACATGGACTGGAAACAGCCTTGAATTACATGCTAGGGAGTTTGGCTTGTCCCCTCAAGGCCTACACAGGAAGCCATCAAAGGTCTTGAGTATGGAGGATGCATGATATAATTTCTATTAAGAATGATGGTGTCATCTTTTGTCAGTGGCATCCTTTTGTATGATTCTTGACTCCAACGTCCTCAGCACAGGGAGTCTGCTACCATGAGACTGTTGGTTTCAATTTATTTAGCATTCCCCATTCTCACTCTATTTCACCTTCTCTATAGGTTACTGAAAATGCTTCCTACCTCCATGAGGAAAATATTTTAACACTCCTATCTCCTTAACTTTACTTTAGGTCAGCAGTGATGGACCAGTAAATATGATTGTGAAAATAAAACCAGCTGTTGTAGAGTGGAAGACAAGGAAGCAACCTGTGCTTGGACTGAACTTACTAGATTTTAATGTATGAAAATCATTCATCTTGGACCTCCCTGGTGGTGCAGTGGAGAAGAATTTACTTGGCAATGCAGGAGACACAGGTTCAATCCCTGGTCCAGGAATTGGACCTATATGGATTCTATATGCCGCAGAGCATCAGGGACAATGTACCACAACTACTAAAGCCCGAGTGCCCTAGAGCCCACATGCCACAACTACTGGGCCCATGCGCTGCCACTACTGAAGCCCGCTCACCTGGAGCCTATGCTCTGCAACAAGAGAAGCCACTGCAATGAGAAGCCCCATGGTTCAACAAAGAGTAGCCCCTTCTCGCCACAACTAGAGAAAGCCCATGTGCAGCAAAGAAGAGCCAGTGCAGCCAAAAAAAAAAAAAAAAAAAAACCACACCAAAACCAGTCATCCAGAGAAGATAATATATAGTACAAATGGAATAAAGCTAGATCAAGATAAAAAATATGAGAAATACCAGAATCTTTCAGTCTACTGTCAGAGAGTGATGGGGAAGAAAACAGGCAGATAAATTAACAAACAAATGTTTGGAAGAAACATAAGACCAATAGGTAGCATTTAAGTTTATATTTATTACTTGTAAGAGCACAGTTATCAGGCAGCTGAGAGCAAGAGTTCTGAAGTCAGATTCCTGTATTTGAATCTTGGCTCTGCCACTGCTAAGAGGAGCATTCTGGACAAGTTACTCAACACCTCCACGTCCACTTTCATCTTTTTATAGGTTAATAAAGATCAACTCTATGAGATTATATACATAATCTCACATACATACCTAGAATAACAAGTCCCTAGAATAATACATGGAAAATAAAAAGTAGCTGTTACTACTTAACCAAAGAGTATCCTATCTGTGCTTGGACATTTTTCCTTGAATAAATTCTACTCTGTAATGAAGCACAATGAAGCATTCAATTGATGTTATACTCAGTCTCTGATTTAGTTAAGATGTAAGCATCTTGGAGACTTTTAATGAGTACTATTTAGAAAAGACAACATATAGTCTGAACAAACAAACAATACTCTCAAAACTAAAAAGTCCAAAACAAAGCAACGTTCAAAACATGTCTTATGACCAATAGGAACACTGAGATATGTTTTCTAATTGGTTGTACTCTGTTTTCATCTCAGAGGCCACCCATTAAAGGAAAAATATTTGATGGAGAAATTGCATACAGTTTAAATAAACAATTTTTATTTCTAGAACTCCAAATCACTTGGCAAAAGCAATTTTTTCATGCTAGAGGTGTGAGTCAAAATGCAAGAGGTTGGTCATATAAATGAGTTAAAATGACAATCTTAGATTTTATCATTGTACTTATTTAAAATTTTAAAAAGAAACATTAGAGAAAAGCTTCTATGTGATAGCCAAAAACCCTGGTACAAACCATTTCTACAATGATTTTTTCTTAATAGGCAACTAGGCAAGTAGGTAACTAGGCAAGTCTCAAATGTGTGATTAGTAAGCTTAGGAGGAAGATGAGAGACCACAAAGCACAAGTATACTCCACACAAAGTTGTAATTTAAGTAACCATTACTACAAAGGAAACCCATACTTCATATATTTTTAACATGGGTGGTACCAAAGTACAATGCATTAAGAAACCAAAAAGTTAATTAAATTAGTATAATGATGGCTTATAAAAAAGGCACAAAAAGTACATATAATATATAGTAAAGGGAACTGAGATCAAATAATTACCAAATGATCATCACGGGACAAGAATGTGAATCCCAGGCCCTGAGGTCTCCGTGTGTTTCCTGGGTTTACATATCTTGCCAGTGGTGAACAGTGACAACAGAAATCCTTCTCTTAATCAAGTAGTAGTGGGATATGATACAGGCTATCCTTACAAAGGTTCTTTTCCACGCCCATATGAAAGGCGTCCATGACTCTTTAAAGGATCCAAACGAACCAAAGTTTTAGAGTCTTTATCAGAACAAATCTCCATAAGGTTTACTCGGTGTTTTCTCATGTTGACCAAAGATGATGTCCGTTCCTAATGCTAGTCAGTATCTAGAGTTTGATTTGCTAAGTATCAACTTAACTGTGTCAGGAGGGTTTTCTAAAAAAGTGAAGGTTTCCTAAATAATTTATTTATTTTTTATTTTTTGGTCATACCACATAGCATGTGGGGTCTTAACTTCCCAATCAGAGATTGAAATCCCCCCCCACCCCGCCCCCGCCCTGCACTGGAAGGCAGAATCTTAACCACTGACCCACCAGGGAAGTAAACAATTTGCAACCCATAAATTATTAAAAGGAGATGAGTGTCTTAGATCTCTATATTCTGCTTGTGACTTCTGTGACCTCACCCCCATTCAGCACAGAGGTCCTTTTTTTTTTTTTTTTTTGGTAACAGTAAGTCACATTTTTAAAAACTCTCCAATCTGCATCTGTACTTTATTTTTTTCATACTTGAAACTTGAGAGAGTCCAGTTGAAGATCAAACGGTATCTTAAAATATTGCCTTGACATAGTATCTTACTCCACATACTCTCTGGGCAGGCAAGCCAGTGATTTTAATTCTCATTCAAAAAGTGAGCTTTTAAAACTTTAAGGGTTCATCACTGGTTATATCTTCAGACTTTATCACAAGTCTCAACTGAGTATCTATTTTAGACAACCATTTCAAACACTGTCGAAGGCCTCTGCTTTCTGCTATCATCTTCTAGCCTTTATGTATGTAATTTATGATTCTAGAAACACTAGTCTTCCCATCTGGCCAACTTGAAATGACCTTTCAGTGTATTCCTATTCTCTTGGATAGCCTTCCTAATCCCTCACGTCTGGATCTAGCACTGCATATTGCATTTCTACAGCACCTTAAACTTTCCCAGCAAATCAACAATTATGCTGTTTTGCACATGCACGTTGCTATATGTAACCTCCCACTAAACTGACAGACAATAAAAGGAAAAGACATATCTGCCTTTTGTGGTTATATTCTCCAGGTTCAGCCCAGTACATGGCACCAAGGGTTCTCAAAAATACTTGTTCAAAGGATGAACAAATGAATGATTCCCCATTCTTACAGGGGAGGGTAAAGTGATATTACCTATTCTTTTAATCATGGTTTTAGTAAAATACTTCATGACCTCATGGACTATACAGTCCATGGAATTCTCCAGACCAGAATACTGGAGTGGGTAGCCTTTCCCTTCTCCAGGGGATCTTCCCAACCCAGAGATTGAACCCACATCTTCCACACTGCATGTGGATTCTTTACCAGCTGAGCCACACAGGAAGCCCAACTGAGCAACTTACACTTAATAAAATACTTTAGTAAAATAGTGGTTTAGTACAATTTGGTTTATTGAGCTTTAGGTTTTAGGGAGAAGAGAAGGAGCGAAAGAGAGATCAAACCTTCACTGTAGCTCCTGGGAAGAAAAGCCAGTTGCCCGTGTCTACTGGATCCAGATTGTCTTCTAAAACAACTTGTCTGTGAGCTGAGTTGATGACGAGGATGTTATCTAAGGCCCAGCAGGCTTCATACACTTCACCTACTTGTAGATTTTCCTGCTTCCACTGAAACTGGACATTCTCCCCTTTGGCGTCTTCAGGAAGGTAAAGGATGTGGATGATGGTACTGACATTGGAAGGGGCTCTGGAGAGATGAGAATTGGTGCCACAATAAAGTTCAACAGTGTCCACTTTATCTTTCTTATAGATCCATTTTGTTTCTTAATTAAGATTGTGGTTTTCTTATCTTAAAAACATTACACATTATGGGTGAAATACTCATAATCTTATACCCCTTAAACCTTTTAATATATGTGGTTATTAAGATGTCCATATTGAGTGATGGGAGTTTAAATATCAAATGTCTTAAAGAGCTCTACTTTTACAACAAGGCAGGCAGTAAGTATACTCAGGTAAGTCAGTAAAAGGATAATTGAAGAGAAAATGGTACACAACTGCCTTGGCTCTTGTAAAAAATCAGAGTATCCAGCACAGTATTTTGTAAATGGTAGATACTCAATCTGAAACTATATACTTTATATGATACTAAGAAGAAAAAAGGAGAGAAACTGTAAAATTATCTTAATTTTAATTCTTACTTTGAAATTTTATATCTATTAGATATCACGGTATATTGTATGCTTCAAAATCAACATTTACATAAGTTACTTTATTTCTAGAAAACAAATATTTTTTTGTTTTGAAAATGTGAGATTTGCCATGAGAATTAAATGCTTTCATTTAGAATTCTTTAGATTTCCATGCATACCAGTCTTTAAAAACATGATATAATTTAATAGGATTTTTATATCATATCTGCTGAAATCTAGGTCCTTTGCTATTTAATATTTATGTTAAACATTTTATTTTACCAAAGTAGAAACCTGCTGTAGTAAAAATGATGGCCTTAGCCAAGATTAAAAGTGGTACTAAAATGCAAACTAGTAGTACCTGGGGCTTACTATAAATCAGTTTTGAAAGGACTAGAGAAAAGCCATATTTTTCACTCACCAATGAAGCACATATAAATCTGTAGGATTGTCAGTGTAGATTATGAATGGTGTGCCTTACCTTTGGGGGTAATCAATTCCCCTTTCCTTTAAAATATTTAATGATGACTATGTTTTTAACTTCAAAAATAATTTAAATCAATGAAGATAGTATATTTTAGTTTTAGGAAGTGATTGAAAATATGTTCACTCTGATCACTAATGGTAAATTTGCATTGATGAGAATGATAGTTTGGTGCTTGGCCTAAAATTGAAAGTCTTATGTAGTGAAAAATAGAATCAGCTGAATGTGATCTCTATATCTTATAATTAAATGTATACACTCACTATTTATCATATCAGAAGCATACAGCTGTTATTCAGCAAGAAATATATACTACAATTTATCTAAACTATGAGATATATTAGAGAAAATTGGAGGCATATGAGTAAAACTTCCAATACTTATGCTGCTTTGCTTAAAGCCATTTATATAAATCAGTACTTAATATGAATGCATTTTCATTATAACTACCAAAAATTAGAAGGAATAGCAAATGCTCTGTTATAAAATTGGCGATTGGCACAGCATGTCAGAGCTTGGCTTGTACCAGATATCTATAAATAATATTTTATTCTGTAACAGAGGGAGACAATCTATGAAAATCCATGAGTTAGAATTAATTTTCTCAAGTTTTGGTTGAAATAGAACTTGAACTTATGAGATTTTTATTTTTATTTCAAATACTAGAAATTTTTAATGTTAAAGATTAAGAACCTAGTATTTATTCTTCTTGCCCAAATAAATAATATTTTTTTCAATGTGGAAATACGGTAAGGAAAATAGCATGAAAAATAAGAAAACTGTCACAGAACTTATGGAAAATGTTCTAGTTGAGTCATACTAATTTAAGAACTGAACTGAGCGGAAAAACCACTTAATAAAATTTCAAGGTATTTTTTTTTCCTTTAAATACCTCACCATACCTGAAATTAGCACCCATTCTGAAGTTTATTTTATGATTTAAAGTGCACAAAAATGGTTAACATAGTCTGAGTTTTGCTAAATTTAATCAAATATTTTCAACCTGAATGAGCTTCTCCCTCTTTAAGCATCCAACCTCATTTTCTTATGAAGGGATTTTTTTTTATTAAAGAAAATGTAATAAATGATTACAACTCACATCACAATTATAACAGAATTTTAGAACTGGCCCTTGGGAAGTTAGAAGGAAAATTACAGAACCAGGGATTAGATCCAAAAGGCTGTTAACTAATTGTCATCAAAGACTGGAAAGAATTTAAGTAGTAATCTGATACATTTCTAGGCCTATAAACCAGGTCACAGCCAGGCTACCTAGAGAGACATATGGTGATGTTATTTTGTGGAGAATCCCGTCAAAAAGGTTACTATCTCAAATGTACTTCTACCAAAAATAGTTTGTTATAGCCACCAGTGACAGTGGGAAGTAGTGAATGGAAAATGACACTTTTAACAGCATGTCCTTCAAATAGAGCAGGTAATATGCAGGTAAATATGTGCATTCAGGTAATTCAACATAATTAACAACCAGAGTACTTTTAACCATGAAGAATAAAGCCAGTGATAGAATGAAGGTAAACAGGGAAGCGGAAAACCACCTACATTAAAATTTATGACGATACTTTAAATGATAACAAACCTAATTTTCTCAAGCTGAATCCAGTCCGCAGTATTATTCTTGGCATATGACACGATGATACAAGGGTCTGAATAACTATAGCGACATGAACCTGAACCTGTAAGCAGCAATAACAATAAATTTCAAAGTTAAAAAAGAACAGTGTGATTACATATTATCCTTCCTGATAAATACTCTAGATAATTTTCTAACCACTTAGTTATTTGATCATTTCCCAATTCTTCTAACTATGCTAAAACTTCTTGTGATCTATTCTGATAAATATTAGATAAATAATTTTGAGTTAATAAAAAAAGTAAAGTGCAGGTCTCTTTAGAGATACATGAACTTCTAAATTAAATATAAACACTCTGTTCTAGGCCAAGAAATATCTGAATATTATAGAATGATTAATAATGCCATTATAATTCTTGCAAGTTAATATTAATGATGCTTGTATTAAGTGGCATGTCAGTCATTCAACTGCATGAAGAGTAAAAATAGCATTCTTCTGTGTGTCTGTTATTTAACTTATGATGTAGCATGCTGCTGCTGCTTAGTTGCTCAGTTGCATCCGACTCTATATGAGAAATTAAAATACTGTAAATTCAAGTACTAAATGAATGAGAACTATTAGAGATGTGATTGATATTATTCTACTACAGCCCAACATCAAAGATTTGAAAGAGAAACATTATTTTCCATTGTGGATATCTGGTCATTGTTTTTCACGATTATTTTCAGTATTGGATATATGAAAACCAAAGACAGTTTTAAACTCTGATAAGAATTTGTTTTAACATGTTTAATGAATTCTTATAATAAAACACACTCCCCAAAACAGCCATGAAACATAAGCCAGAAGTTTACTGGAACTCAGTAGCAGGGTTTTTATACTATATTAAAAACAAATGAACCAAACGAAAAAGAAATAGCATATTTTATGTTTAACTTTCCCCCATCTGTTAGAGGAACCGTGGTTTTAGCGAACGGCATCTGTTGATGGTTTTTATATTTGTAGTACTCAAGAGTTCCAAGCTTTAATCAGACTCATTTATTTTATTTCAGTGGTGTTTAGTACAACACCAGTTAGTTTGCCATCGCCAAGGCTGGCAGTGAGCTAAAAAGGCCAAACAGCAGTTTTCCTAGATTTATTCTCACAGCTAGAATGTCGATGAAAAAAGGCTACTGAAAAGAAAGCTACACAGTAACCTTGAGCTCAAACAGAAACCTACTTTATGCTGTTTGATCATTTAAGTTCTACCTTTCTTAAGCAGCTGCTTAAAATAAATATCAAACTGTGGGGCTGGAAATGGAAATGGCCAGGATTATGTGATACAAACTTCAACACAAACACGTATGAGGTCTGGCAGACAATTTGTTTTTCAAAAGGCAGTTCACACTAGCCTAAAGAATGTAAATGGTATTTATGTGCTCCTTTCTGTTTTATACATGGTTAAGTACTAAAAAAAGCAAGTGCCTGAGGTGAATCCCCAAAATGGAAAGGCGAGAACAAATGAAAACCAAAAATGTTCCTCACAGTGGATATTGTTTACAAATTGAAAAAGAATAGGAAAGCTGATAAACATTAAAATAAAAAATGTGTTCAACTATGACCCTGATAACCAATATGACCCCTCTCCTATTTTCTTATGTTATCATCTCACTGTTGGGAGAAAAAGTGTTTACTGTTGTGAGAATAAGCTTATTGTCATTGTTCAGCTGCCAAGTCATGTCCGACTCTGCAACCCCATGGACTATAGCACACCAGGCTTCCCTGTCTTTCAGTATGCAAACTACTCCAGCATTCTTGCTGCAAGAATAGTATGATAAATTTATGATGCACTCATTAAAATAAAAGGTACTTGGCAGGTGACTCACTTTTACTTACTTAGTCATTATATTATTTTGTATTTAAAATGTTAATATCTTCTGAACCAATCTCCTCCTCATTATTGTTGATGGATTCTCAGTAGCTCTTGCCAGAACTTTGCAATACTGATTAGCTGGTCTCCAGCCTCACATGTCCTCACCCAGCCACACTACTGCCAGTGCTCTTCCCACAAGTGAACTGAATTTTGTTACTCCCTTCTTATAATCCATCAACAATTTCTCAGTTCCTTCAGGATAAAGCAGTACTTCCAGCCCTGGTGAGATAAAGGTGCACGGATCCTACAGACTAAAGGTGTTCCCTGGAAAACAGAACTAGCCCAGGGTTATCTTTAAAGGGTTCCTACATGAAAAGACAGCTCAAAAGCCACAGGGATTCCAACAGAGGAGTGGATAGCTAGAAGACCAGGACTCGGGTATTAGGTACGAATGGACAGCCAGAAGCGAGGCACTGCCCATGCCATGGGAACTTCCCCTCCTGGAAGAAGCACCACCCAAGAGAATAAGCTGGCTTTGTGTACATGCTTCCCTTTGGGGCCACTCCTATCAAACTACCATCCCAAATGGTGCCAAGCCAATGAATAAATGATTCTCCACTCCCACTATGAATATAGCTGTTCCACATAGACTGGGTGAATTTCTTCTTCAGATAAGCCCTTCTGAACTGCAGCCCCACTGTCACACAGACTTGGGTCAGTAGAGTAAGATTTGTCCTTGCCCAGATTGAAAATGGTTGCTTGACTCTGTCCGCAATGAGGAGAGGAAAGAGTTAATTAACATCCATGTGCCCAGGTGCCTAAAGCCATCCCCAACTCCCTGCTCCCAGGTGCAGTGGTACAGAGCTATCACATACCTCAAAACACCTCTAATGCAGTGAGGAGACAATAGTAAGCAGGTGCCACCTGCAACAGGTACTTCTTTCTTTCCCCTCTTAAATCAAAGATCTTTAACTGCCAAAGCTGATATTTAAAACCAGAAAGGAAAAACAACTCAAATGGAGAATGCAAAATATCCTCTCATGTACAGGTTCATTTTCTCTCCTTTGGATCACTTCTGATATAATTGTTATCCTTCCTCTCAAGTAGCAATTTTGCAAAGATTTGAAGAATTGCTGAAGATAGGAAGATAACTTAGAACTATGGTTATAAAAGTATGCTCTGAGAACCATCAATGGACTTAAATGGGTCTGAAAATGCAAACTCTTTCTTTGGTTCTTACTGGCAAATGAGGAAATTTCATATATTATCAGTTTTACTTATATCAAGGATATAAGCAGCTTACAAAGTGATGAAGGGTTCCTAAAGTATGGTTTTCATAAATAAAATTGATTAACTTCTAGAACTCACTGGGAACCCTAATCCAACAGTCAAGGAATTCTGGTTTCCATGTAGAGGTACACACACCAGGACTGGGGAGGACAGGATATTTATGTTAAAGGTACCTCATGAGTGTAGTTTCCAGTTGGTCTTGGTTGGCAATTCTTGATTTAAAATTGACAGATTAATTGATAAATGATAAAGTAAATCTACATTTACTTATTATAACTGTCATTTGCATTACTATGGGTAATTTAGTCAATCCCATAGTACATAATGATAGATAATTTTTTCAGCAACATTTCTGAACTAATATTGGCTTAAATTTGTCCTATACTTAAGACATATATGTATTACAGTATAACAAGCCATCTCTACATCTGTGCTAAAGCAAATACCTACATAATGCCTTGAAACTATCTTGCAACAAAATCACCTTTCATTGATGATGTCCTGAATTTGTGCTATTGAATTTGTGGCTAGAATTTGTGCCATTTTAATAAATTGCTCTATATTATCAAATTATGTATAAAAACACTGTTTTAACAATTCTTTTGCAATTTTAACATAAAATCATATATATGTGTTCATTCTTATTAGATTCCATTTCCCTCTCCAGGGGATCTTCCCAACCCAGGGATCAAACCCAGGTCTCCCACATTGCAGGCAGACGCTTTACCATCTGAGCCACTATATAGGGAAGTACTATATATATAGTTAAGAAAAATAGATACCACAGAGTAATACCCTCATCTTTTCAATCACTCTACCAGTGTACTCTGCCTTCCTCTTGTTATAATGGATGAAGTGCTCTGTTCTAAAGAATGGTGAACCTTCTCATGTGGTCTAGATTCCATCTTCAATGGCTCTTTAAGAATTCCCCTCTCTTTCTCTTGTATCATCAATTTCTTCCAATAAGTTTCCTGGATCATTCCTATTGTCATACAAACATAGAAACATACAAAGTATCTCCCATCTTAATTTCTTTTATTGATGTCACACTTGTATCTTCTGTTCTTTCCAATCCTATTTTTGTCCCACTTATAGGAAAATTTCTCAAAAGGGTTGTCCAGTGATTGTCTCCACTTCATCATAGCCTATCTTCTGTCCCTTCCTCCATTCAGACTTCTACACTCAAGCACCACCCTGAAACTACTCTTGGTTATGTGGCTGGGGACTCCATGTTGCCAAATCAACAGATCATTTCCCCATGTTCAGGGTACCAGACTTCTCATCAGGATTTGTCACAGTCCATCCTTTCCCCTTAATTGGATAACTTCTTCTATCTTCCACTACCTTCTTGATCTTTCTCTTGCCTCACTGGCTGTTACTTCTCATTCTCCATTGTTGCCCTTTTCGTTCTTGATCTCAAATTGTTTTGGTGGCTTTCTCTTCTCCTCTCTACATTGCCTCTTTTTACTTTGAGGCTTTAAATAATACCTACAACAAACATCTGTATGCAGGTCAAGAAGCAACAGTTAGAACTGGACACAGAACAATGGACTGGTTTCCAAATTGGGAAAGGAGTATGTCAAGGAGCGTCACTCTGCTTATTTAACTTTATACTCAGACTACATCATGCGAAATGCTGAGCTGGATGAAGCACAAGCTGGAATCAACACTGCTGAGAGAAATATCGGTAACCTCAGGTATGCAGATGCCACCATCCTTGTGGCAGAAAACAACGAAGAACTAAAGAGCCTCTTGATGAAAGTGAAAGAGGAGAGTGAAAAACTTGACTTAAAACTCCACATTCAGAAAACTAAGATCATGGCATCCAGTCCCATCACTTCATGGCAAATAGATGGGGAAACAATCAAAACAGTGACAGACTTTATTTTCTTGGGCTCCAAAATCACTGCAGTGACTGCAGCCGTGGAATTAAAAGACACTTACTCCTTGAAAGAAAAGTTATGACCAACCTAGACAGCAAATTAAAAAGCAGAGACATTACTTTGCCAACAAAGGTCCATCTAGTCAAAGCCATGGTTTTTCAGTAGTCATGTATGGATGTGAAAGTTGGACCATAAAGAAAGCTGAGCACTGAAGAATTGGTGCTTTTGAACTGTGGTGTTAGAGAAGACTCCTGAGAGTCCCTTGGACTGCTAGGAGATCAAACCAGTTAATCCTAAAGGAAATCAGTCCTGAATATTCATTGGAAGGAATGATGCTGAAACTGAAACTCCAATACTGTGGGCCACCTGATGCGAAGAACTGACTCACTGGAAAAGACCCTGATGCTGGGAAAGATTGAAGGCAGGAGGAGAAGGGGATGACAGAGGATAAGATGGTTGGATGGCATCACCAACTTGATGGAAATGAGTTTGAGCAAGCTCTGGGAGTTGGTGACGGACAGGGAAGCCTGGCGTGCTACAGTCCATGGGGTTAGCAAAGAGTCAGACATGACTGAGTGACTGAACTGAACTGATATTTCCCATGAGATCCACATTTATAGATCCAACTGCTACTTACCATCCCAAAAGGACATCTCAGGTTTATTAAGTCAAAATTAGAAGAACTCGTTTTTCACCTTACAAATATTCAGTATACTTTGCATTTCAAATGACACCACTCCAGATGCTCAAAGAAACTAACAAAACACTAGATGTCATCTTTGATTCCTCCCTTTCTCCTTCACTTCCCACTTCCAACCCATTAGCCTGGGAGTTCTGACTCCAAAATACTGCTCAGCTTCTATCCTCCACTAGTGCTACCACCTTAGTCAAGTCAGGGTCATGTCTTGCTGCTCTTCTTGCTCCCCTTTTTATCCTCCTGTAATTAATTCATCCTCCACATAGCAGTTATAGGCCTTTCGAAAACAAAAGAGTCTTTTAAAATGTTTTAGTGATTAGGCCAACCTGGCTTAAAACTCTCGCAAGGTTTCTCAGTCCACTAGGAACAAAAGGATGAGCTCATTGCAATGATACATTAAATCCTTCATGATCTTAGAACATCCCTTGTACCACTCTTCTTTTCACATACTTTGTTTCAGCCACTTTGGACTTTCTCCTCCCTAAGCACTCCATCTCAGGGCTTCTATGTGCCTACTCTCTGCCTGCAATTACACTGATGATGTCAATATCCTCACACTCTATTCTTTCCTCATTCCATTCATGTCCTATCCCACAGACTCTCCCTTGGTTTGTTCCTCTTCTTTCTCATGGATCTGTACAAATATCACCTCCTTAAAGAAATCTTCCTTGATCATTCAATCTAAAGAAGTTCACCCCCAATGTCCAATCATCCTGCATCTTATCACTCCATTTTATGAGTGTATAAATTTATCTCATCTATTTACTTGATTATTTGCTCACTGTCCATCTCCTGTTAGAATGCAAGCTCCATCAAAGCAGTGTCTGTCTTGTTTATACTTGTGTCCCGAGTACCCAGAACAGTCATGGTACACAACAGAAATCAGCTCTGGCTGGACTGTGAATGAGTTTGCTGTAATTTGCTTATTTGAGATTATCTATTTTTTGTTTTTACTGAGATATATTTATACTAGAAAGGGGGAACTATAACCATGGATGGATGGGACTTAAAGATTTTCAACTTTTCTGAATTGGGTCAAAAGTGAAAAAAAATTTGAGAGCTGTGCTTTAGAATATTTGTACTACATGTATTCTTACCCAAGATTCATTTTGGTACTGTCATATAGTCAATGGGGCAATAATTCTCCCACATTAACTAGAAATTGCCCTAAAATGACTTAGATGGTTACACAATCCAGTTTGCCTTTAGAATAAAAATATCAGAGACAGATTACATGAGTAATTATGATACATTTTTATCAGCTAGATAAAGTAATATGAAGAATAATGATAGCCAGATGAATTATTTTACTTATTAGTAAAGTCTTATTGTAATGGCCCAGTATAATTAAAAATAAACAGTTTGCAAAGTCATACAAAGTACTCATAAGCCACACCGAATATCACCCCCAAGGCACATGTTCTGACCTCTCCATCAGGAATCATTTTCTAGTACATTAAGAAAAAAGTTTCTCAAATGTAATATCTTCTTAATTGTAAGACATTATCTTGTCCTTTCAAGTTGATTTGTTTCTGTTTGAATGTTTAACTAGATTAACACATTGTTCTAAGGGAGAAAACCCACTTTTGTGCCTAGGAAGAAACCTAATAAAGCTGTAACTTCATAGAAAAATATTACTCTAAATTGTAATGCTATAATTGATGATAGGTGTATCTTATCATCGTACAATCTTAACATCATATAGCCTTATGTGCATCTCAGTCCTTCAGTCGTGTCTGACTGTGACCCTCACAGACTGTAGCCTGCCAGGTCCTTCTGTCTATGTGATTTTCCAGGCAAGAATACTGTAATGGGTTGCCATTTTGTCCTCCAGGGGTCACACAGTCTTAAATAGATGAGGGAATTCTATATATTAATAAATTCAATGCTTGTTAGTATTACTGATAATTCTGTATAATTTTTAACTTCATTTTTTGGAGTGAGATTCCCTCTGATACATTATCTTCCAGAGAGAAAGTATGTATAGGGGTTAAGAGAGTGGATGGTGAGGGCACGCTGTTAGGTTTGAAATCTGGGATTTGACACTTTTTAGCTATGTGAATGGAGAAGGCAATGGCACCCCACTCCAGTACTTTTGCCTGGAAAATCCCATGGATGGAGGAGCCTGGTAGGCTGCAGTCCATTGGGTCGCTAAGAGTCGGACATGACTGAGCGACTTCACTTTCACTTTTCACTTTCACGCATGGGAGAAGGAAATGGCAACCCACTCTAGTGTTCTTGCCTGGAGAATCCCAGGGATGGGGGAGCCTGGTGGGCTGCTGTCTATGGGGTCACACAGAGTCGGACACGACTGAAGCGACTTAGCAGCAGCAGCAGAAGCAGCAGCAGCTATGTGAATCTTGAGCAAGTCACTAATCTTTACTGTGTCCAGTCTCTACATTCGTAAAATGTGAATAATAATAGCAATCTCTTCATAGAACTGTTGTGAAGATTAAGGCATTAACATATGAAAAGTGCTTAGAAAACAACTCCGGTGTACACTAAGAAATTTCAGGTATGATTCAGTATTTTTGTTTCATTTCATAAATCCATTTATCCCAGAAAAAGGAGAAAATATTTGTTCATGGGCCAAATACTAAGCTGAATCACTACTTATCAAAGAATTTAAGGCATGTTAAGGCATATATTCCCTCTTCAATATATTCTTTCGTCTGGGGCTATCTCCCAGCTCTTTAATGGAAATGCTGTAAGTGCAACGTGGAAATGAAAACTGAGAACCAAAAGAGTTATCTTCCTGTTTGTTAGCATCACTGGTAAATGTATTAGAGGGGAAGAAAGGCAACTACTTGATAAGAAAAAGAAGGCGCTCTGGGAATAAGATAGCAAGACATAACAGTATGGAGACATACTTCATAGGTCTGTAGAATTGATAGAGTGGAAATCTGAGTTTTCAGTGCCTAACATCCAGATAAAACAGAAAATCTGACCAGTTAAAGTTTTAGCAGCATCCACAGAGGAAAGAAAAAATTCCAATAATTCAAGAGAACTATTATAGTTGCTTTGAGCAGTTAGGTACTACCCTGCATGCTCATTTTACAGGTAAGGAAACTGAAGCAAAGAGAAGCTAAGCAATTTCTCAAGGCCCAAATGGAATTCAGAATTGGGCAGACCAGAATCCATGCCTTCAACCACTTCACTATACTCCTTCCGGTGCACAAAGCACACTTTAGAAAACGAACAAATACTGCTTGATTTTCACATGGTCAGAACATGTGGGGACACGCTTCTGTGCTTCTGCTTCTACTCTGGCTCCTGCTTTGAGCCATATGTCTCTGTTTTTGGTAAAACCTAAAGGACTGAACCACCTCTAGTCTCCATATCAGGTCCACTTGGAAATCACTTTCTCTGCAGGTTCCCTGCCCATTCTTCTCCTTCCCCTGCTTCCATAGTCAGTCACCCAAAGCTGCATACCCTCCTGCAGATTTACTGAATCTATGCCTTTATTTTACCTTCACCATTACCTCCTTAAACCATCTCTCACACAGATCAGTGTGGTAACGTACTATCTGAATGCTCAGAACAAACACAAAAGGTATTGCACTGATAATTTCTTTGGTCATTTGCTTTAAAAATCCATAAAAAGTTATTTAAAAGAGATTTAAAAGAAAATATTTGTATTCCAAAGAAGTAATATTCTAACATTTCCCAACTCAGAAAACTTTAATTATGTGAAAAGCATTAATCTGATACAATATTACAATCAGAATTAAATTTAAAATAATAGTGTAATCCACATTTGTATCCTAAATAACGAATTCCATAATAGTTTATAAATCTGTTTCTGAAATATTATTTTACTATAAGGAAACAATAAATATTTACAAATGTAAAACAGTGCCTAGTACTTGTTATTTAAAAATAAAGAAAGAAGAAGAGTGGCAAAACTTATTTCTATAAAGTTGTTTCCTTTACTGTTACTGTTAGAGAGATTCATCACTATGGTTGTAAGAAACATTTTTAGTAACCTCAGTTTGACCTTTGAACCACTTTACTCATTATAAAATTGCAACTAAAATTGGTATCAATTTTTACTCCCGGGCTCTATTTAAATAGTACCATCCCTACTATAATTTACAAAACAATAGATAAGCAACTTTTCACTTTTGTTATAGGGAGTCAGGTCAAGATGATCAATCTAGCAATCAACCAACCAATGAGTCAACCAGTTATTAAAAATACTTCTGTCTGAGGTACATGCGAACTTAAAAGCCTAGTTATTTTCTCACGATTCAGTCCCACTTCTATTGACTTTGGTTATCATTCAGGAAAAGCCAGGATATGTATAACCTTTGAGTAGCCTTCTCCACGTAAGCAGTAAAATATCATTCAGAACTGACGTTTACATAAGGCGTGTGGCTACCCGTTGGCAGTCCACATGGCTCTTCTGTTGGCTATTCTTTCTGCCAGGTTATCACTTCTACACAATTTAAGCCTCTGATCAATGGTTACATCCTCAGCGGCCACCCCCTGGCCACCTCCAACAAAATGTGACCCCTCATGTGCTGACCCTGATTAATTTTCTTCATGCATTCAGTACTCCCTGACATTTATTTGTTTGATATTCATCAGCATGTCAGCCCGACCAGGGCAAAGATTTTCTTTTACGAATCCTGTCTCCCCAGTGCCTTAAGAGCTGCTTCACATAGAAGAGGAGCTCAGAGAACAGTTGTTGAATGAATGAAATTGAGGAAGCAGTTGTCAGTTAAACTCTAAGAAGAGAATTTTTTTGGAAATGCAACGATATCATTATTATTACTATTGTTACTACTGGCTCTTTTGCAGCACTTCGTTTCAGCAGGATAAGGATATGGAGGTGATTTATACCCTGTGTCCACCAGCAGAGTGTGTCACTCTTCTGGGAAGAGCCAGAAGGGGCAGCACATTCAATCACTCATGCTGAGAATTGCTTGGGTAACAACATTACATGGTTTGGCCAATGCTGCTTTTCTGTTCCTCTACCTAATATCTTCCCCTGCTAGCAAAACAAGCTACAAGTATAAACTAGCTATGATTGGTTGAATAAAGGTATAGCAACTACTTTGATATTTCTTGTAGGGGCCCCCTGAACTAAAACAGGCAACATCATAACCATATTTTTAGATAAAATGTATTCCTGGTTAACTCATAGTTCATTCTTTTCACCCAGTTCTAGGATTAAGGGTCACAGTGGGAAGACATTTAAGAGATCATGAAGATGAACATTCTTGCTTTATAAACAAGTTGTCAGGGGCTCACTAAGGCTCCACCAATTACCCAAGTTTACGTGGCAAATTCAGTTGGCAGAGAAGTGACTATATGGCCTAACTCCCAATCCAGTGTTCTTTTCCCTTCCCCATTTACAGCAACAGCAAAACTTGTCATATGCAGAGGTAATTTTAGAATATGCACCCAAAGGTAAAAAGGAAAAAAGTATTTCAGGTAATTAACAAAAATGCTGGATTTTCTTATGTTTGCGGTATTGCCAGTTTCTAAAGATTTGTAATGTGTTGTGATTTCTTTTCTCATTTTAAATAAACATTCACATTTTTGCCTGATTTTAAATGCTCAATTTTGTATTCTTTTCCTTAATGACACTGTAGCCTTCAACCAACTGTGTAAGCTTCAAATGTGGACCCACAAAACCTGATTCTACTCCTGTACAGAGCATGCCCTGCAGTATGTTCCTGAATTTCACAAATGTCTTAACTCACACGGGGTACCAAGCTCCAGATTACATGTTCACTTTCCATTTCGTTTAACATGGCACATTTACACGACAAATGTATTGTAATGCAAGACAATAATAAAGTAAGAATATATGATTCTTGAAACTATTTCTCTTTTTTTTTCAAGCAGATCTGGCTCAATTAAAATATTCTTAAAAGGAAATGATCATATTACAACTGGATGAGGATGGATGAAATGACCTAATTGTATGCTTATATACTTCCCTGGTAGCTCCGATGGTAAAGCATCTGCCTACAATGTAAGAGATCCGGGTTCAACCCCTGGGTCAGGAATATCTCCTGGAGAAGAAAATGGCAACCCACTCCAGTATTCTTGCCTGGAAAATCCCATGGAAGAGGAGCCTGGTAGGCTACATTCCAAGGGGTCGCAAAGAGTGAGTGACTGAGGACTTCACTTCATTTCAATTGTTGGCTTACATAACAAATAAGCCATTCAGTTTTGGACAGTGTTGCAAATGAACCTGAATGAGCCTCAGGAGCTCAACAAAACCTGGTGAGAACCTGCAACTTCTAGGATTTACTAACTAGAGTGCTTCTGTGCAGTGCTGACCGAGAGGATCTTAAATGGCTGTTAGAGTTTACAATGCCAAGAATACACAAACACATAAGCAAGTAGCAATTATGTGCTATATCAGTGAAGCCCATATTAAGCACATTGAAAACCTGTTCACTGTTCAGTAGCCCATTAACCATAATATATATGCATAAAGGAGACTGCAAATACCTTCCAGAGCCAGGAAGTTTCCCAAAATTCACACATAAACCTTTTCCTTTCTTCCTATTTCTTTTGGGTGGTTGCCATGAAAGTAAAAAAACTTAAAGAATAGCTTGATTTAGTATAAAATCAAAGCCACTTAAAAAATAGAAATATTCATCATTTATTCTATTAAGAATTCAAGAATTATTACTCACTTTCTCAAAATAACAGTTATATATATTCACAATCACTTAAGGTAAGATAAACTTTAGGATCCAAATTACTGACTGATTTAACTTACAGATTTCAGAAAGGTAACATGGTAAATACACCACATACTATGTAAGATCACCAGCAAGTCTGAGGTACTATCCTATAATTAAACATATTAATATTTCTGTACTTAAATATACAAAGATTCATATAAAGTAGTATAAATAAAGATTATAGATAGCCTTAAATTACTTCAAGTCTTGCTGCCAAATGAATTCAGATCATGTGAGGCTTTGCCATTACATAAATGAAAAAAAAAAAAGTTCTGTGGTTTTTCTGAGTGTTTTTATACTATGGAATTACAGATTAGGGATTGTGAGCCAATATCTCCTGTAGTCCTCTCTATATCTTTTTACTTTTATAGTAGAAGGATAAATCAGTTGGTTTTAGTCTCCCAAGACCTGGGTAGCTTTATTTTTATTTGGTTATGCCCTGCTCCACAAAGCCCAGGACTTTTCAAAGTAAATCAGAACAGAAACAATAGAAGGAGCTACTCCCTCTTGGGGGTTTGGTAGTGGTTGCCAGGAGCAGACTCTTTTCCTCAAAGCGCTGCCTGAAAAACAAGCTGCCTTTTTAAATGTGGCAAAGGGCCACAGAAGGAGAGAAGTGATCTTGCAGAATTTATGGATTGGGGAGAAGCACTGCCAGAAATCATGCCTCTAGATAGTGGAGCGGGGCCCATAAATACTGAGGCTTGAGGAGTGTCTGGACAGAACCCTGCTGAGAATTCTTGCAGCCCAAGTGCTGCTGCTGCTATTACTCAAAATTCAGACCTCAGAGACAAGCAGAGTCCTAGAGCCGCGTGTAAACAACAGAATTTGATACAGAAAGATCATAAAGTGATGAAATGGACGTAATCACACTACTTAAACTCCCTGCTAGGACTGGAGCCAATCTTAGCAGAATCAACACATCCTTTCATCTTTTCAAGGTAGATAAATGGAGGAGAGGGGTATTAACTAGAGCTTGTAGTGAATGGAAAGAGAAAAAGAAATGAATGGGGAACTTTTAGAAAAGCTTTTAAAAGCCAGACACTGTCACTTCCAGGGCATATTACGTTACTGTAGGCTAAGCCATTCAAGAAAGGGACTTGCCTCATTCTATAATGTGAAAAATGTGACGAGCAAGTTGAAGATATTGGTATAATAAGCAGTACTGGCAATTATCACTTTTTTTTCTTTGCCAAGAGAAACTTGGGTTTTTTTTTTTTTGGCTGCATGGCATGTGGGATCTTAGTTCCCCAACCAAGGATCTCCCTGAGGCAGAGACTGAATCTGTGCCCTGTGCATTGGAAGCATGGGGTCTTAACCACTGGACAATCAGGGAAGTCTTCCCATAAGAGCGATTTTTAAGGATAGTACTATTCACTAGGGAGTAAACACTCATTGTATCCAAAAGAACCGAGAAATACAGTAAAAGCTTATTTGCTACCTGGCAATTCTTCAGAGTAATTCTGCTGCAAGCAAGCCAATGGGCCATTATTATACAGATGAACAATATTTCGATATTTTCACAAACTTCTGCTCTAATATTTCATTAAAGGCAGCTGTGAATATTTATTTTCCAGGAACAACAATGACGTAGAACAATAATTACATTATATTTAGGTTTTTATTTCCTTCATTACTGAGTCTCCCAGAAAAATCATAAGGGCATTACCTCTCCCAGCCCATGGCATCAAAACAATTTGCTTTAAGTAGACCAAAATCTTTGTACTATGGCCAGTCTTGGAAGTACTACCTGATGAATAGGACCTAAATTGTGACTCTTGGTTTTAAGCAGATAATGCTGTAATTTCCAGAATAGCCAGAACTATATACTTCTTAGTCTTCATGTTTCTTTTATTCCTCTCCGTGTAGAAAACCTAAACTTTATAAGATTATACGTACCTGTTCACACTGTCTTATAATAATGTGGCACATCTATGTAAGTCTGCTGCATTAGTTTATAAATGTTGTAAAAACTGTAATCAAGTTTGTCCTCTAGCAGTGAGTTAGCTTCTCACCTGATACCCTTTGGAGCAAGTTGTTTTTGTTGTTACCTTCATGGACTGCAGGTATCCACAGAGTACTTGGATGCTGATCTTGGCTGATCACCAGCTCCCCGGCTCCCCTGAGGCATTCTCACACTGTTGCCCCTATGTCGAATCCTGCCTACACTGCCTGCCAGACAGTGCTGCTTCAGGCTCTGACAAAATACAGGCTCAGCTCGCCTGGCCTGTGCCTGCACAGAGACAGCAGCTCATGCTTTGTTGAAGCTCACAGACCATAGCTAAAGGGGTGAGTACTAGGCAAGGAAGGGAAAAATGGTTACTGTATCGGATAATGCTTTGTGGCAGCCCAGGCTGGAAGCATCCTGGGGCTTCTCAGTTCCAAATGACAAGGATGGGAATTGTGACTGAAAGGATATTACTTTAATTAAGAATAGTTCCATTCTGTACGAAAGGAAATCCTCAAATTACTCTTGGATCTGTCAAGAGCAAGTGAATTCAATTTTGGTAAAATATGACGACCAAAGTTGACCGAAATCATTATTTTATCAGCAGAAATTGTCAAGTCAGAGAAATCAACATGTCCAAAATCTTCAGCTGCCCCAAAAGATCAATTAAGCATTATCTGAATATGAAAATCTAGAATTTATATCTATACCTTGGTTTTGCCCACCAAGAAATAACTTTTGGTGGAATTCACCATTTTTTCCACTAAAAAAAAAAAAACATATTTCAAGGACAGTGTTATAAAAAGAACCATTATATGAAAATAAATTTTCAATTTTAAGCAACTACTAAAAACTGATATTAAGGATTAAGAGAGGTCAAAGTACAGTAAAAACAAATATTCTACATTCATGCTATACAAATGCTAAAATATGTTTTAAAATAAAAAACTTTATTATAAAATGCAGAAAAAGAATCAGGTTTTAAAAGCAACTCTTCTTCCCCTTCTGTTTTATATTAATTTTTAAAATGAGGCTATTAGCAACAGGTTTTGTTTTGACTGACTTTATTAGGAAACAGACTATTTGACCTACAAGCCTTTCTTTTTGAATAAATGTGACAGTATGTGATTTATTGTACTTAATATTTTGCTCCTTAGTCACTTCCTTGGCTGAAATTCCCAAATCTCATTAGGTGACTTCTTTCAGTTTATGGCAGATGGACAATGACCACAGGATATAAAATGAACAGCTGTCCTCCTCCCCTTTGTACCTTTCTCTCTTTCAGCCCTATCCCCATTCCCTCACTTCCAAAATATTTGTATTTTTTCCTTTTTCCTGCCACTCCTACAAGGGACCAATTCTCTCCTGATTTATGAAACACCATGTCATTTCCACCCACTTTTGGGTGCTCACCCCTTTACAAATTCCCTCCCAAGTCCAACATAGAGGTTTCATCAGATCCTATGTTGGGAAAAACATAAGGAAGGGAAATGCAAAATGTGTCAGGCTTTGCCAGGTTCCCTGCCGAGCAGCCCTCTCTTCCTTGGGGTGGAAGCCTTGAACCAAGCCCTAGTGTTCAAGTCTGGCTCATTTTCTAGTAGGACTACATCCACCTTTGAAAGCAGGTGTTAAATAATGTCCTTCTCCACCCCCAACAATCTGGGGACTCAGCATTACTACCCTTTTGTTGTTTGGGCTTTGACCCTGGTGACAAGGTCTTACAATGCCCTCTACCTCATCTCCCAGAAGCGGACCATCACTTTAACGTTCCCTGTGATGCTGATATTCCGGGGTGGTACTAGATGTGAGTAAAATTATGCCCTAAAAACAAGAGGACACTTGTACACACCTTAGTCCTCAAGGATCATTTAAGCTAGAAAGGATGAAAGTGGATGTGCACAAATGGCCAGAGTATAAATCAATGCTGAGTGAAATAAGCATCACAAAATAAAATAGAGCAAGTGGGGATTCAGAGATTTCAGAGTGTGGTAATGAGATTTTTTCAAGGAGGAAAGACTATTTATTTAGTCTATACTAATGATCAATTTCTTCTCATCCTATTGTTCAATGTTTTATCCCTTCTAAAGAACAGGCCTCAATAAATATTAGTAAAAATATTTATGAATGAAATATTAATATTTATCTTTTAAGCCTCATCAAGATGAGTGACAATAAATTAAATATTTCAAAAGGGAAAGGGCATAGTATCTTTCAAACTATTTTAATTCAGGTAGAGAAAACTGTTTAGTTATTAGTTTTAATAATGCAGACATAATTAATCTCAATAATCTTTGCCAGAACATTATATTTAGTAGCATCTTATAATATTTCAGAATATTCCCTTTTATTACTTAAGATAGGGCTTAGGAACTTGGGGTGAGGTAGATATGAAAAATATATAAAGTTCATATAAACTGGTCTTTTCTGTTTTGTTTTTAATTAATTTATTTTTTAATTGAAGGATAATTGCTTTACAGAATTTTGTTGTTTTCTGTCAAACCTCAACATGAATCAGCCATAGGTATACATATATCCTGGAGAAGGCAATGGCACCCCACTCCAGTACTCTTGCCTGGAAAATCCCATGGATGGAGGACTCTGGTAGGCTGCAGTCCATGGGGTTGCTAAGAGTCATACACGACTGAGTGACATCACTTTCATTTTTCACTTTCATGCACTGGAGAAGGAAATGGCAACCCACTCCAGTGCTCTTGCCTGGAGAATCCCAGGGATGGGGGTGCCTGGTGGGCTGCCATCTATGGGGTCGCAGAGAGTCGGACACAACTGAAGCGACTTAGCAGCAGCAGCAGAAGCATACATATATCCCCTCCCTTTTGAACCTCCCTCTCATTTCCCTCCCCAATCCACATCTCTAGGTTGATACAGAGCCCCTGTTTCAGTTTCCTGAGCCATATAGCAAATTCCTGTTGGCTATCTATTTTATATATGGTAACGGAAGTGTTCATGTTACTCTTTCCATACATCTCACTCTCTCCTCCCCTCTCCCCATGTCCATAAGTCTATTCTCTATCTCTGTTTCTCCATTGCTGCTCTGTAAATAAATTCTTCAGTACCATTTTTCTAGATTCCATATATATGTGTTAGAATATGATATTTACCTTTCTCTTTCTGACTTACTTCACTCTGTATCATAGGTTCTAGGTTCATCCACCTGATTAGAACTGACTCAAATTTATTCCTTTTTATGGCTGAGTAATATTCCATTGTGTATATATGCACAACTTCTTTATTCATTCATCTTTTGGTGGATATCTAGGTTGCTTCCATGTTCTAGCTATTGTAAATAGTGCTGCAATGAACAATGGAATACATGTGTCTTTCAATTTTGGTTTCCTCAGGGTATATGCCTGGGAGTGGGATTGCTGGGTGACATGGTGGTTTTATTCCTAGTCTTTTAAGGAATCTCCATGCCGTCTTCCATGGTGGCTGTATCAATTCACATTCTCTCCAACAGTGCAAGAATGTTCCTTTTTCTCCACACTCTCTCCAGCATTTATTGTTTGTAGACTTTTTGATGATGGCCATTCTGACTGGTGTGAGGTGATAACTCACTGTAGTTTTGATTTGCATTTCTCTAATAATGAGCAATGCTGAGCATCTTTTCATGTGTTTGTTAGCCATCTGTATGCCTTATCTAGAGAAATGTCTGTTAAGGTCTTTTCCCCACTTTTTGATTGAGTTGTTTGTTTTTCTGGTATTGAGTTGTATGAGCTGCTTGTATATTTTGGAAATTAATTCTTTGTCAGTTGTTTCATTTGCTATTATTTTCTCCCATTCTGAGGGTTGTCTTTTCACCTTGCTTATACCTGACATGCCTCTTGAGAAACCTGTATGCAGGTCAGGAAGCAACAGTTAGAACTGGACTTGGAACAACAGACTGGTTCCAAATAGAAAAAAGAGTACGTCAAGGCTGTATATTGTCACTCTGCTTATGTAACTTATATGCAGAGTACATCATGAGAAATGCTGGGCTGGAAGAAGCACAAGCTGGAATCAAGATTGCTGGGAGAAATATCAATAACCTCAGATATGCAGATGACACCACCCTTATGGCAGAAAGTGAAGAAGAACTAAAAAGCCTCTTGATGAAAGTGAAGTAGGAGAGTGAAAAAGTTGGTTTAAAGCTCAACACTCAGAAAACTAAGATCATGGCATCTCGTCCCATCACTTCATGGCAAGTAGATGGGGAAACAGTGGCTGACTTTATTTTTGGGGGCTTCAAAATCACTGCAGATGGTGACGGCAGCCATGAAATTAAGAGACGCTTACTCCTTGGAAGAAAAGTTATGACCAACGCAGATAGCATATTAAAAAGCAGAGATATTACTTTGCCAACAAAGGTCTATCTAGTCAAGGCTATGGTTTTTCCTGTGGTCATGTATGGATGTGAGAGTTGGACTGTGAAGAAAGCTGAGTGCCGAAGAATTGATGCTTTTGAACTGTGGTGTTGGAGAAGACTCTTGAGAGTCCCTTGGACTGCGAGGAGATCCAACCTGTCCATCCTAAAGGAGATAAGTCCTGGGTGTTCATTGGAAGGAATGATGCTAAAGCTGAAACTCCAGTACTTTGGCCACCTCATGCAAAGAGTTGACTCATTGGAAAAGACTCTGATGCTGGGAGAGATTGGGGGCAGGAGGAGAAGGGGACGAACGAGGATGAGATGGCTGGATGGCATCACCGACTCCAAGGACATGAGTTTGAGTGAACTCCGGGAGTTGGTGATGGACAGGGAGGCCTGGCATGCTGCGATTCATGGGGTCGCAAAGAGTCGGACACAACTGAGCGACTGAACTGAAAGACATTTTCATACCTTAATCTGTAAATATAAAACATTCATGACATAGTGCCTTTACTTTGTTTAAGGTGATTAAAAACAAATGAAAAAGCAGTAAACACACACACACACACACACACACACACACCTGTGTGTGTGTGTGCATGCTAAGTCACTTCAGTTATGTCCAACTCTTTGCGACCCTATGGACTGTAGCCTGCCAGGCTCCTCTACCGATGGGATTCTTCAGGCAAGAATCCTAGAATGGGTTGCCATGCCCTCCTCCCGGGGATCTTCCCGATTCTGGGAACAAACCTGCAACTCTTGCCTTGTAGGTGGATTCTTTAGCACTGAGCCACCAGTGAAACCCAAACACATATTTACAAAAGCCCATTCCTTTAGGATATTCATAAATAAAACCAAAGAAAAAACGTATCAACTCTATGAATTATGAACAAATAAAAGATTCTAGCTAGCTCATTAATAACAAACTGATTAAACACATGCATATGTATTTTTTGTCTACTGGCTTCATTAAAAGCACAGTTTATTGGTGATTCTCTGTTTTCTTCTGGATTATCTTTTCCATTGATTGAGGTCCTCAGATCACCTCCCCCAAATCTCTTGATGTGAAATGTCTGTATCACATCAATTTAGCACTTGGTTACATAATGTTACAGATGTCTCTGTAATAGTTACTTGTCACTCAGGCAAGAAATATTTATGAGCACCTTCTAATTTTGAGTCCCTAGGGCTGAGAATAACATGATGGACAAGACAGATACACTTCCCAAGCCAAAAAGTTCTTCATGATGTGTGTTTTTAAAATGCTTTACCTTTAATCCCCACTTAGCCAACAGATTCTATTAATTTGGGGAAAAGAGCTGGGCTAAATTCAACAAGTATATTCTTTGGCAAGCTCGTGTTGAGTAAATCAATGTAGATTTATATTAAGGAAGGGATAAATCCATTCTTAACACAACTGATATTTCTTAAGAAAGATCACAGATATTAAAAATTAATTTCATTATATTTATTTATTGCTTAAGAGAGAAAGAGGTAAGTTTTCTGACCTCTACTGCCTATTTAAAACTCCCAGCTGATGAACATGAACACTCCAGATGGACAGAACTATATGCTACATTGCTCATAGCCTTCCTTAGCCAGTCTTCCTGCTCCAGAAAAGAACTCAATTTCCCATTTTATGCCTTGCTTATGTCACTCTATCTCCTCAACTGGAAAAACTTCCTCCTTTCCAATGACTCATATTGTTCACTTTCAGGAACTCTCCTAAGAAGCTTTCCTGAATTGCTCTACTCTGCAGGACCTAACACCACAGGGACCTGTACACGAACATCTATGTTTACAACAATCTAGCAGTTCTCTAGAGGTTGCATGCTCCATATGCATCTAAAGCCTTCTACCATATCACTAAGCACTGTAAAATGTTGTTTTCTCATTTTTTTGTCTTTCCATAGTCAACTTTAACCCAGAAAAGCCTAAGGAGACAGCAAATACTCAGTGAAATTCTGTTAAATGAATAATGAATCCAAAGCACTACTAGCACTTCCCCTGGACCCAGGATCCTGCTTGGGAAAACAGAGTTTGGAGGAACCTGTAAAATAATGGTTTGCAAGGGCATCATCTCAAATTTTTCTTCCTGTCTCAGAGGAAATCTAAAGGAAATAGGTAAGTTCCCCTAAGGCTACAACCATAAATTCCACCAGTTGAATCTAATGAATCAAGTGAGGATTGTAGCAGATCAATGCCTAGCACAGAAATGGATATAAGATCTTTCACTGAAATGGAAAAATGAAAAGTTGTTCTAAGAATACTTTAGGACACCTTTCAAGACAATTTAGCTATTGATAACCTGGTAAATTTCAACTTCAGGACTGTGTTTTCAGCATGCTTTAACTTAAAAATTCATTTGGTGAAGATAGTCTGTAATCTGTGTGTGTGTGTGTGTGTGTGTGTGTGTGTGTGTGTGCATATTTAGAAAGATACACTGGCATAGCATTGGTGCTAATAATTGACATGGCAAGAGTTTATTAAGACATTCCTTAGTAATTAAAGACAAGGTACTTGGAAATCTCTTGGATAATGTTATGATGTAATTAAAAATGTTTACAAGAGCAATATAAAAATAGCAAGGCAATAATTTATTCAGTTGTGGTTGTATAGCCACAATTTATTATTGAGGCCATAAATAATGACAGAATCCCCTAGAAAATGGTCTATATTATATCTGACTCATCACGATATACAATGAAAATTTAACATCCAAGAGGACTTCTTGAGAAGTGACTCTAAATCTGAAGGACTATATTTAACCATACTATTAGAACATATTTCCAACTATAGAACATATTTGGAAAGTTTCACAAGACACAAATAAATATAAATGTTGAACTGTGTACATACTGTGTTTTTTATAACACACTTAATAAAAATTTTGAACAGGATATAAATGCAATGCTGCTAGGCTGAGGTTGCTACTTTGGTATTTGGTCACTGTGGGGCTTGAAAAACTCAGGATGAATATACACAATTATGATGTATCTATAATTTCTGTGTGTGCCCCAGTCTAGTCTTCACACCATAAATACAAACAGAACAATAGTACTCCAAGTACTCATCATGAGATACACAAAATCATTTCAGAAAAGTTCTGTTTGTTATACCTATTTACCACACAACACCATACATCATACAGCTAATGGTTTGCCACTACACTGCGTCTCAGCCACCTTAATACTTCTTAGTTCTCAAGAATTTTTATCCTCGAAATGCAGTAAGCAAATTCCCTGATGAAGTCACTAAGCAGTAAATTATAATTTATTTAACTAAATATTTTGTCTCATTCCCATACAATGACATGTTAAAATTTCACTTTTGATTCTAAACATACTAAAAAATACTAAAGTGTATCTTTTTAGTTACAAACTTGACATGCTTATCTATCTATCCATTTTTTCATAACTTCCTGATTCTGTTACTCTTCCAGTCTTCTAGCCTAGGATTCAAATCCATGCTTTTTATAATACAAGCAACACTCTGGTCTGCTGGGCTATAACCCTCTGACTTGTGGAGAAATCAATGATTCTTGCCAAGTTACATTTTCTGGGTCTAGTCTCAAGCCTTTAGGTATGGTGCTTGTTCTGGGCTTTGGGACTCAGGCACAAAACTCTTTATTCTCTGATAAACATTCCTTTCTCAGCTACTGAAAGGTGAGGAAATGAATCTACGCTGGCTCAAAAGCATACTCCTTACTATTTACAAAAAAAGATCTTTTTTCCCTTGAAGGAGGGATAATTCAATCAGTGCTAGATCTCTGCTACCTTGAATAAAGTTTAAATATAGTAGAATTGTGAGCATATATTTTAAAAGAAGATTCTCTTGTGTTCTTTAAATGCTTAAAGATAATATCTGAAATTAATATATTATTATTAATAAATGCTCAGACTATTGGTAAATAAAAAAATCTAGCTTATATTTTGTAATAGTAGTATAATGAATTTAAAAACATTTGTTCTGGTTAAGAATCTCTAAGTTACACTAGCCTATCATGCTACAATTGAAAAAAATCCTGTTTTTGTAGCATTACAACTTCAAAAAAATGAGCTCTTTTTTCTGATTATAGAAGTATTATATGCTCATTATAGAAAACTTATTATACACTTGCTAATAGATCAAAAAAACCTTCCTACTAAAAACCTTATTATTTTATTTTTTTTGTTACAGCTTCGCTTATGACCACATAAGGACTTCTGAGTAGTTAGTAAATTGTTGGAGGTAATGCTATCAATGTGAGAAGAGAAGAGTCCAAATTGTACACAAGCAGGTTCACATTATAGCTAACAGAAACTGAAAGGGTGCAACCTGAGGGAAAAATGACAACTACATGACTTAAAGAAAATTGCTCTTAGGAAATCAACTACAGTGGGCTGCAAGAGCACTGTTCTGCAATTAGGACTAGAAGCATAGTGAGAGAAACAGTTCTTTCGCTAGTGGTGGATCCCCAAAGATATGCAGTGAAGATGGTCGAAAGTGGAGGGTGCTATCTCAGAGGCATGGCTGTCAGCAGTCCTGATGTCATGGGGAGAGGCCAGGAGGTGTCCATGTTATAAAACCAAGACCAAAAATTAGCCCCCATCTAGAAGGCAATATCTTTATTTACTTAGAATCTTCCCTTTGGAAACATACATGTTATTTATTAATATAAAACTTTGAAAATTCAAATGGAAAATAATATAATAGATAGCAAACTATACACACTTGTCTAAAAGATAACCTTATTTTATTGAATGCTTTGTGTAGAAATTTTTAGCTCAAATACAAAGCACCTGAAAGAAATATTGTTAGATACAGTCATTTTTAAATTATTGGTGTGTGAATCAAACATGGAGCCTAAATTGGTTTCTCTCAGCCACAAATAATAATCTTTTTTTACTACCATTCAGTAAGAATGCAGGAAATTTAACAGATTTCAATCTTAATCTGAGAAAAACATTATTAGTAAGGTCATCCTGTGTAATATAATATTCCAATACACTCAAAATCCACATGTAACTACCTTTAAAATGTTTTGGATTACCTGGATTGTTTTTACATACCACTCACTGCCAGAGAGAAATGAGAACAGCATTTAAAATTTTTTAAATTTCACTTTAAAAATGTTTTAAATTATTTACTGCAGTGTTAAGACTTACTCTTTTCTAAATCTAAAAGCATTTGGCACCATAATCCTGCTGGAACACAATGATTAAAACAAACATTTCCAAGTTAAATTGCTTAATTGCTAACAACACTTACCAATGGAAAACTGAAGGACAGAAGCTGTTGTTGTATTAAGGCCTGTGGTAATCTAGAAAAAGGAATATACCAAAATCAGACAAGATAGAGAGCAGGAGAAAGAGGCAAAGGATTCAGAAGGAGAGAGAGTGAAAATTAAGAGGATGGAAAGGAGCCATAAACAAAGGTTATATTTATCCAGTGATTACCTTGTTTCTGTCAGTATGTTTTGTGTTTCTCTGGGAAAGCCTCACTTAGGCACTCCTAGTACATTTCTCAGGGTCTTGTTTAAAACTCTTCTTAGTGTAATTTACCAGGCACTTAACACAGCCCCCTCTACTCACTGCACCCTTCTCTCATTCCTCATCAGTAGGCCTGGGGCCCATAAAAATGTCATTGAAAATTGACCAAACAAAAACTGGGACCAAAATTAAAACATATGAGAAGAGTAGGAATATTTTGAAAAGTAAATAAAATTACAACAGGTAAAAGATGAAGAATTTCTTTGGAGGATGATAAAAATGTTCTAAAATTGATTGTGGTAATGGCTGTGTAATTTTGTGATTAAGGTGAAAATCTTGAATTGTACACTTTAAATGAATGAATTGCAGAGTATGAGGATTATTTTTCAATAAAACTGTTACCCCCTCCCCCAAATAATCAAATTATAGGAGTAGAAATCCTCTTCTAACACATTGCTATTATTTTCCTTTAGTTTCATGAAAAAGCATGCCTAAATAACTTTCCCCTTTCTGGAAAAGGAATGGTACCTTATTTAATTTTAAATAAATTAAAATTCAAAAAAATATTAATTTTTTTTCATTCATTCATTCTATGGAGCAATTACTTTGACCCATACCAGCTCAAGTATGGTGAGAAATAAGGTTCTCATTTTCTTTCTTTTTTCTTTTGATTCTCATTTTCAGTGACTCTTGTTGGGTTTCTGATCCCATGAGCTAAGGTACGGGATGCCTCCTATGACTGCACCCAATAAAATAGGAAGTGGATAACTATGTTTTAAACATGGCAGAAGGAGTAGTCTTCTTAAATGTCATAATAATACTCTTGGACTTTGTAGCCCCCATACAATGGAGTCCACCATGGCAGAAGGGTTAAGAGATACCCAGTTCATGAATCACTGTGGGAACTGGTGGACAAACAGTGAATAAGCTTCTTGAAGTGCCAGAATTCAGCTGAAATGTGAATATCAAAAGATCGAATTGTGCTTTCCATTTCTACAACACAATTTGGAAAGTGGTGTTGGAGTGTATGTTTTAATTATGTGGCTTTAAAATTCATGAAGAAATAGAAAAGGTAACAAAGGGGAGGGCAAGAGAGACCTTTTTATAAGTTGTCTAGATAGCAGTATGGCTATCAGCTCCTAATTTGTTTTTACCATTGCAAGAATCACTGGTGTCAGGGTATCAGATGAAATTCTCTATTTAAATCTTCCATTATCACAGATTATTTAAGAAAAAACTGGCCCACCATGTCTAGAACTCTGTTTTCTATTTCCTTCCTCACTTCAGAGTCATTAGAGAAAAATGCACTAATAGAAATTTCTTTAGATAACAAAAATACTAGCTCTTTTTCAAGATTTCTTTAAAAGAGGTTAGCAGACATTTGGTCCTATCCAAAATGTCCAAAAGACATTTGTCCACTACAAAAAGTCCACAATATTTGGTCGTGTCCTAAACCATTTAATGTAGACCAAACAAGCTCACGTTGTTTGGTCATGACATTTTGGATAGACCAAATCTCAAGGACCTTTTGGTATCTACCAAATGTTTCACAATAAACTGTGGAAAATTCTGAGAGAGATGGGAATACCAGACCACCTGACCTGCCTCTTGAGAAATCTGTATGCAGGTCAGGAAGCAACAGTTAGAACTGGACATGGAACAACAGACTGGTTCCAAATAGGAAAAGGAGTACGTCAAGGCTGTATATTGTCACCCTGCTTATTTAACTTCTATGCAGAGTACATCATGAGAAATGCTGGACTGGAAGAAGCACAAGCTAGAATCAAGATTGCCGGGAGAAATATCAATAACCTCAGATATGCAGATGACACCACCTTTATGGCAGAAAATGAAGAGGAACTAAAAAGCCTCTTGATGAAAGTGAAAGAGGAGAGTGAAAAAGTTGGCTTAAAGCTCAACATTCAGAAAATGAAGATCATGGCATCTGGTCCCATCATGATCCGCTTCATGGGAAATAGATGGGGAAACAGTGGAAACAGTGTCAGACTTTATTTTTTGGGGCTCCAAAATCACTGCAGATGGTGATTGGAGCCATGAAATTAAAAGACACTTACTCCTTGGAAGAAAAGTTATGAGCAGCCTAGATAGCATATTCAAAAGCAGAGATATTACTTTACCGACTAAGGTCCGTCTAGTCAAGGCTATGGTTTTTCCAGTAGTCATGTATGGATGTGAGAGTTGGACTGTGAAGAAGGCTGAGCACTGAAGAATTGATGCTTTTGAACTGTGGTGTTGGAGAAGACTCTTGAGAGTCCCTTGGACTGCAAGGAGATCCAACCAGTCCATTCTGAAGGAGATCAACCCTGGGATTTCTTTGGAAGGAATGATGCTAAAGCTGAAACTCCAATACTTTGGCCACCTCATGCAAAGAGTTGACTCATTGGAAAAGACTTTGATGCTGGGAGGGATTGGGGGCAGGAGAAGTGGACGACCGAGGATGAGATGCTGGATGGCATCACCGACTCGATGGATGCGAGTCTGAGAGACTCCGGGAGTTGGTGATAGACAGGGAGGCCTGGAGTGCTGCGATTCATGGAGTCGCAAAGAGTCGGACACCACTGAGCGACTGAACTGAACTGAACTGAAATGTTTCAGAGACCAAATGTCTCATGGATGCGTTGGACAGAACCAAATGCCCTACAGGGTTAAAAGAAATCTGTTTTTTCCCTCCCCCATAACTTTTAGAGTATCTATTTACCCTCAGGGGTTTCTACTTGGAATATTTGATCTTAGAGTCCAAAGAGGCACATGGAAATTTTTAAAATTTTTCTCAAAAATTGAATGAATGCTCTTTTCCTCCTCTGATTTTATGTAACTGAGTAATTCCCAGATGAGTTATGAAATACTCCTGAATGTAAGTTCTTTGAAACAATGGTATGGCATTATATAAGCTAAAAGCACCTTGGTTATTGCTATTGCTAGTGCATTAAATATATGAGAGAGTCTTTGATACTTATCCTGAGGGTGTAATAAATGATGCTTGTGTCACCTGGATGATCAACTTTCACATCTGTGACCTCTGCTAGCAAACAGTAAATCACTGGAAATAGTGCCAAATTTCAAATTACATGTGCTAACTGAGGGTGACCTTAGACTTTGATTAGTCATTGATCCCATTATTTGTTTTCTTCACCAGGGAAGCTAAGGACTGTAGGAATGATTGACTCTGATTCCTTTACCTTGACCCAATTTAGTTTATTAGTAAAATTGTCAGCTACAAGAAAGGATAGGAAAGATGAAGAGGAAAAAAAAAAAACCCAATAAAGCACTTCCTATAAAATCTATTCACCTATATTTACATTTGGGTATTATAAATTATTTCTTATTCTTGAGTTCAAATACATAATTTCAGTCTGCAAAGTTATTACATCAGTCATTCTGAAAACTAAAGAACCTTTTAAAGAGATTTTGATGATTTATTACAGTGACTATGAACATCAGAGAGAGGACTTTTTCACTACCAAATCTCACTGTTCTTAAATTATCAAATAAACTCCAAATTATAGAAAATTAGTATGTTCACCAAATGAATCTGAAGAATTCACTGCAGGCTGAATCTGTTCATTGTACATTTCTTCCCTACAAATTTTTATTGAATTTAATCTTGTTTTAGCCCAAACTCCTCACTGTAACTAAAACACATTTCCAAATATGAGAGAAAAATTGAGTAAATAATTTATTTATTTTTTTAATTGGAGAGTAACATAACTAATTTTATTTTAAGCTCTGAGAGAGCACATTTTCTCTTAGAGGAGTGGGTAAATGAATTCCTCATTACCTTCAATTCAGACTAGCAAAATGAATGAAGTTAGTGCCCTCCCCTGAAACATGGAGATTTCACTGAGGTAATGAAACACGTGAGGCTTGCGCAGCAGAGCAGTAGTGGGAACACAAATGCACAGTATGCCCATGTGGTAGCAGACACCTCCTCTCACAGGCTTTGGCTTTTATTGAAATGAAATGGCCATTTGACTAAATTCACAAAATGGAAATGCTCTTTTAGGCACTTTTAAAAATAAGGCCTACCAAAGTTCTTTGCCTTGATCTATGGTTCCTTATTTCACAATTTCAGTAAGAACTGGATTTATGAAAAATTTCAAAGTATACATATCTACTTTTAAAAGTGATATTTGGGGGCTGATAACTTTCATCAGTTCTCACGCACAACAATTTTTACTGGATTCAGTTTTGAAGTGCAAATATTTGAATTTTAGTGGATAATAGCCTGTTAACTGACAACTGAATTCGTCACTTTTCCTTTGATTAATCTTGCTTCTGTAAACACGACTTGGATACAATATATATTTTTGCTCCTGGGATACCAATACGGTATAAAAATAACTGGAAAATGGAAGTTCCTAGTGTATAAAATGTAGATGTCATTCTTATCTTTGTTAATGAATCTTCATTTTGTTCCCTTTGAGTCTACAACACAACTCATATTAGGGAAATACTTATGATGTAAACATAAATCTGTGTATGTTTTTTCATTTCTTGGGTGAAGATAATTATTTTGAATATTTTCCTTCTTGGTTAAAAAGCTAAATTTATATTAATTATATAACACAATTCAAAACTAGCCCATTGAGCATATAAACTCTAATAGTCAATATACTGGAATATAGTGAAATTATCAGAATTAAATATACATGGAATCAAATAAACTAGATACTTCAGTTTCTATGCTACAGAAATATGAATTTTGGTATTATATTCTTAGATATGTTTATTTCTCATTAATTAGAAACAAAAAAGAATTGGCCAAGCATTTCCTGAAATATTACTGTGGGGAGGACATTCTAAAATGGGCATTTATTCTAAGCTCAATTAACTATGACAAAAATTTAATTTTGTTTTAAGGTTTATAGATAATTAATTCAGTCATGGTATATTATTTAAGATGTACTAGCAAATCTATTTTTTTCGAGAAGACTTTCACTACAGAATCACATTTGTTTTGCAGGAATATTATAACACCTTGTAAGACTTGAATTATGAGTACCTATTATTTTAATTTGCATCCAATTAATTCTGTTTGTGTTCTAATTTCAACTAAAAACTCTTCAATTTATCAACGTTCTGAAGCTTGTATGTTTAATAAATTAAATTTATCTATTGCCATGAAAGGGGTATTCAAGCAGCGTAAAATAAGAACCATGTTATAAAAATTAATTGACTTTCACAATTTGACAACTAAATCTTCCTTTAATTACCTAGCTAGGTTTTTTCCTCCTTTTTAAGTTGGAAGACAGTCTTTTGGCCACTTTTACAATTAATTAATTTGAAACATAATGTATGATGGAGGGGTGAAAAATACAACTTGTTACTAAAAGCTCCATGATAAGGAAGATGTGGGAGGAAAAAGGAGAGGCATTGAAACTCAAGTTGAAAGGCAAAGCATAAGAGATGCTGCAGAAAGAACATTAGGTACAAAGAAACTGAGCTTGAAGTGTAAGACAACAATTAGCTTTTCAAGAAAAACAATACATCCTTTTTCAAGAATGTGAAATGAATGTAGTCTTGGTGCCAGAAAGAAGTACCACGTGACAACAAAAGGCTCATTAGTCATATTTGATGCCTAATGATTTAATTGCTTTCAATTTTAGAATGCTCATGTTGCATTTTACACATGATCCAAGGACTTATTTTTGGCAAACCAAGTCTAATCATCTAAATTAAAATAACCTACTATCAAACAATTTGGCATAAACCAAACTTTTTTAAGAACTGGTTTATTTAGTCTGCTCTTTCACTTGAAATATTTCATTAAAGCTTCTAGGTGATTAAGAAACAAAGTGTAAAAATAATGTGATAAAATTGTTTATCTAACATTTTTCTTTTTTTTTTTATTTATTTTTATTTATTTTTTTAATTTTAAACTCTTTAATTCTTACATGTGTTCCCAAACATGAAACCCCCTCCCACCTCCCTTATCTAACATTTTTCAATTGCAAGGAGATAAGAAGCATAAAAGTAAAGCTTTATACAAGGACTTATAAAGTAACAAATTATGTAGATATTATATATATAATATCTGTCTCATATATATCATATGTCATGCATGTCATACCCATCTTTTTAAAAAGCCATATAATCATACGATGTGCCATGTTTAATGAGATCCATTGATGCTGCCAATTTTTTTTACTAAATTCTTTGTTTTTTTACATTTGAAAATAAACTTAAATCACTCCTAATTTTGAGATATTTGCAATAAGACTCATAAGTAATACTGCACATTTTCATCTGAATTGGAATTGAGTAGGAAAACCTTTGTTGCCAAAAAAGCTCAGTAAAGACAATGTATTTGGAATAATGTACATAAATAGCACATACTTACCAATTCTCTTGGACCATATGGCTCACAGAAGGTGACAGCATTGCCATGCATAATTGCACCACACTGTTCTCCAGTCTCACAGTTGTTACATTCCACCCTATGGGAACACAAAACGCAACCTCAGTCTGCGAACTAAGTAGCATAGAGTGGTTTATCACTCAAAAGATGTAATAGATACTGTTATTCAGTTGAAATCAACATTTCCAGGTAGGTAATGGTATTTTGTATTGTGACAAGTTAAGGAAGCATGAAAACAGAAAGACTTGAAGTTCAATCCTAGTCCTCTCAGTTACTTGCACTGGAGGTTACTTTAACTTCCCAAAGTTTCAGTTTTCTCATCTGTAATATGAAGATAATAACACTGAACTAAATATCACATAGTTATCATGAGGATTAAATGAGAGAATGTATATAAAACAGAGTACAGAACTAATCTTATAGTAGGCACTTAATAGCGGCAGTTAGTGTTATTATCAATTATTACATAACATACTATGTTCAATACAAGTATTTTGCTAATATTAAAGATAAGCAGTTATATACACTTATATAATGAACTAAAACCATATATCTCTGAAATCAAAAGCTGTTTTACAAATTTAAACCTTTTATTTTGAATAATGATTAACATCAATGTTTAAAATAACTGTCCTAAAATAGATGTGCAAGTCTACAAAATGTACCATGCAAAAAATAAAGGAATCAGATTGTATTTAATCCACATAATAATATGAAATAAATACAAACTCTAATCCAAGCAAATTTTGGATACTGAGTTAAACTTGCAAATAATTTACTTAGTTGGTTTCCTTATTATTATGAAGTGGCTAATAAAATCTTAGAACAGAATATCAAAATTAAATATATTCATGTCTTCAGTATAAATTGACAATACAAATAATGTGGATTTGACTTTGCATATTTACAGTAACATTTATAATGCTCTGGCATTATGATATTTCAACCTACAATCATTACATGTAGAAAAACTGAACTATATTTTCTTAGTCTGAACCTCGAAGTGCATGAGAGCTATATTTCATGCAGAAAGGACATTTTCAAAGACTTTCACATTCTAGGTGCCAAACATTGTGGACAGGGCACTATGTATGCCCTTTGTTTTTGAAGATTGTTGTATCAGACCCTTTCAGTTGTTTGCTGATCTCAGAGAAAAGAAGGAGCAGGAAGTCCTATTCAAATAGGAAGAAGACAAAGGTATGAAAAGATACAATGAAGCTCATAAAGCCCAGAGGCAGAAGCACAATAAGTAAAAACTTGGCAAATAAATAGATATATTTCCTATATGTGTACTGCATGGAAAAAATATTTTAATCTTTTGAGCTATACTCCCACACAAAGAAGATCAACAATGTCAAGAAGCTTTGATTTTTAAAAAAATAAACAGAGAACAACTTCTGACATGGAATTTTAATTTAAATTTATTTATTTTAATTGGAGGCTAATTACTTTACAACATTGTATTGGTTCATTGCAGCACAGCTTATAATAGCCAGGACATGGAAGCAACCTAGGTGCCCATCAGCAGACGAATGGTGACATGGAATTTTAAACAGTAGTATCTCATATCTTAGTAGATTGAAATCTTTGCCTGATTACTATAAAGAAAGATTCTAATAAAATGTCCTTTATGTTAAAAGAGACACAGTAGTAGCTTCATGGTGCAACGAATATGTCTCTTGTTCATCATTTTACGCTTGGCATGATGTGAAAAGTGAAAGTCGCTCAGTCGTGTCCACTTTCTTCCACAGTCCATGGAATTATCCAGGCCAGAATACTGAAGTGGGTAGCCTTTCTCTTCTCCAGGGGATCTTCCCAACCCAAAGATCGAACCCATGTCTCCCACATTGCAGGCAGATTCTTTAGCAGCTGAGTCACAAGGGAAACACAAGAATCCTGGAGTGGGTAGCCCGTTCCTTCTCCAGCAGATGTTCCTAACCCAGGAATTGAACCCAGGTCTCCTGCATCGCAGGCGGATTCTTTAGCAACTTAGCTATCAGGGAAGCCCTAAGGCTTGAGGTCTAAACACTTCAAATAGGGCCTGGCACACTTTAAACAGAGCAAGCATGATACAAATGTTAGCATAAGTTTTAACTATTTTTAATATCGATTTCCAACATTTTCATCCAAAACAAGTATGTTAGGTTTTTTTTCCCCCACAGAGAATCTGTTACATGAACTTTTTACTACTGTTTTTCTATTCTTAAAACTATTACATTAATTTTTCCTAAGGAGTGTGATTTTGAAGTACAGAGAAGTAGCATCAAAATCATAGTGGGCTTCTTAGTGATAGATGAGGATTATTTGTCCTCCAAGGCATTGTGAAATGACTCAAGAAAAATAAGCTTTGTCAAGAGAAATTAAAAGATTGTTCAACCCTCACATGGACTAGCTGACATTTTCCTCCAGTAATTCTAAACTAAAAGCACCACTGTTGGTGTGAAGTCCAAGGCCTGATATTTGAATTCTCAAAGCAATCATTCTATCTATAAATATTGATCTGCTGCTGCTGCTAACTTGCTTCAGTCGTGTCCAACTCTGTGTGACCCCATAGATGGCAGCCCACCAGGCTCCTCGGGCCCTAGGATTCTCCAGGCAAGAACACTGGAGTGGGTTGCCATTTCCTTCTCCAATGCATGAAAGTGAAAAGTGAAAGTGAAGTCGCTCAGTCGTGTCTGACTCTTCGCGATCCCATGGACTGCAGCCTACCAGGCTCCTCCATCCATGGGGTTTTCCAGGCAAGAGTACTGGAGTGGGGTGCCATCGCCTTCTCTGATAAATATTGATCTGCAGTTCCCAAATCAACTGTATATCAGGAAAATAATATCTGTATAAACACATGTATTTCAAATCCCCATCACCCACAGTTTAGGTTAAATAGGACTCAGGTGTAGCCTAGATATCTGTATATTGTTTAAAGATGATTCTAGCATAGGTAGCTATAGCCTGGCACTAGGGAACCAGTGAATAGACAGTAGATGTTTGATGTGTTTGGAGAACCACTTCTATTTTGTGGAATAACAAGAGTTAAAAAAAAACAATAAAACACACAAAAAAGGCAATCAGTTACAGCATTCTCCCCACTTGGCTCAACAACCCCTCTGGACCTTTTTCTTCCTTGATGTGCTTTATAGCTCCAGAAACTTAAAATTAACAAAGGCATTGGTACCCAGTTGAATCTTAAAGATCCTGAAATACCAGCTATTACTCACTGAATTGTTGCTACCTGGAGGCACAATGGCTTCACCAAGGACTGATGAAACAAATCTGTTAGTTTCCTGTCAAGGTCTTTTAAATGCCCTTTGCTTGAATTTCTCACAGTATGACTGGGTTTGTCCACATAATTTTTTAAAGTTATTTTGAAAACACATCCCTCTGGGTAGTCAAATCCAATCCACTCTTAGCTGCCAATGGTGTAGCTACTCATTTATCATTCATTAATTCATTCTTATAATTAACAAACTTGTGCTAGGAACCTATAGGCACTGTGATGAGCTTTAGTGGTACAAACACCAAGAAAAGTGCTATTTATTTCTAACATTTTAACCTGTAGTTTCTCAACTGAATTTGTTCAAGAAAATGATGGGTTCTGTCAAGTAAGGTAACATATTCTTCAGAGATTGATGGAAAGAGGAAGTTTTAAATAATTTCAGTTAAACAGATTTTTGTTTTTCAATTTAAAAAGGGATGTGACCTCCCAAGCTAAGGATTAGAAACGAATTGCTTCTCTGCTTAAAAGTAATAGTGAATATTTCTCTAATCTAAGAAACTACTCCCCCCTTCTTTTTCTCAATATGAAAAACAGAACATAAGAATCTGACAAATACTATGGCACATCATATGAATCATCCACCTCAAAATATACTCTCATGAACAGTATGATTAAAAGACATTTTAAGGGAAATGCTTGCTATCCCCAAAGACCATGCAAAGCCTGAATTTATTGAGCTCTCTCTGAATCTATTTATCACATGCTTAGGTGCCACATGAATCTTATCTATTACTAGAGTTCACAGATCATTAAGCGTTCAAGTTGGAGGGCATCTGAAGTATCACCGAATTTCATTACCCCCTCATTTTACAAATTATAGAATGAGACTACAGGCCAGTTTTCCTGACTCCTTGTGCAATATCCTTCCCACTCCACTCTAATGTGGTCAGGAAAAGAAAAGAACTCCAGTTCTACAAAAATCATGTGCATTTCAAAAATGTTTTTCATCATTTTTGCTATCAGAGTTCATCTGGAAAACCTAGCATCTTTTCTTAAAAGTTGTTTTTTTTTTTTTTCATTTATAGGATAAGGGATTTTGCTTTGATAATACAGATGTACAAAAATAAAAGAAATGTCATGGACTTCATAGAAAATATTTAGAATGAATTTACTGGACTAAAGTACATAAGCAAATTCAATATTCCTTTGGTCATGTACATCCTTAGATAATTCATCCCTATTTTATATACACATTATCATACTGCCATTTTTTTCTACTAACAAAACCATAAAGGAATCAGTAAGGATGAAGGCAGGTACTTGTTAACCAACACATGTAGAGTTAAACTGTAAACATAAAAGAAAAAGAATGCCTTGAGCCAAGATTTGGTTTTCACTCTAACAAGCTCCTTGGCAGTTTGAAACTTGTTATTTTGGTGTCAATACTCCATTTTCTTTTTTTTAATTTAGGTGGCTGTTTTTTGTTTAGAAATTATATGCAATGTGCATTTGTGCTGTAGAGAGCACACTTCTGAAGGTATAATTATGTTTTTAATCCTGACTTTAAAATTATTAGGCTGGAAAACGTGCCAAATTCCCTGTTCAGGAGACACAGACGAAGCTGGAGTGAAATGACCCTGGAGTCCCTGTGGTCCCCATGTCCTACAGAGACTCACACAGGACTTTTAGGACACTGGAAAGAGGAGGAGGATTAATGAGAAACTTGGGCTCCATCGAACAGTCAGAGATTTATGAATGGTTGGTGGTGACATCATCCTGATAACAATAAATAAATAACCTAAATACTATTTTCTCAAGAGCAGTCTAATTACATGGCTCATTCTTCTTTTTAGATCAGAGTGAAAGCACTCAGCCTTTAGTCAGTCACTCTGCTGAAACAAGTTAATCATCTGGAAACTCAATGACAATCAGTTATCAAATTCTCATTTGGGATACATGCTGTTTGTCCCCAAGACTGGGGACACTGTATTATCTCTCTGTAATTTATTGCCTCTAAAGGAGGTGATGTCTGGTATTCTCTGAGTCAGAATTGTCTATTCACCAGCATTTCTGAACAGAGATATTAAAATACTTTTAATATTTGATCTGATTATAAAATGTACTTTAAAAGTAGAAAGATTAAAGAGAAATCTCTTATAATTTCCTGACCCAAAGATAACAAGTCTGTTCCCCCAGGTACAGCTCACACTGCATGTGTTGATAATCTAATGTGTGAGTTTGAAAGGCAAGGCCAGATCAGGGACTGGTGAATCTATCAAAGTAAATAGAACCCTGTCAGCCATCTGGGAGGTGGACAGTCAGCTGACTTCATTTGGAGACACTGGAGCTCCTTGTACTTTCCACTGAAACCTCAACAAGCAACCAACTATACTCCAAAAAAACCCCAAAAAACCTAATAAGCAGAACACTCAACTTTTGACCATATTTTATAGCAAAAAGATGATGTTTTATAGTAAAAAGGCATGACTATTTACTTGTGAAAGACCACACTTAAAAAAAAGAAAAACCCTCAAAAATTCTCTCTTTGTAAATATGGAATATTTTTAGAAAAACAGCAAGGAAAGTCCACTCTATAAGACTGAAAATAATATCACCTTCAACAACATCATGACTTTTTTTCTAAGGAACTAACACATGCTCTAAATATGAAAATGACAAATTCCATTTATAGTTCATTCTTTCTCATTACTTCTCACTGAGGAAGGTAAGAGAACTCCTATTCATCAGGGAGTTTAAAAATTTAATTTCTGCTTTGTTAACAGCTATAATGACAAATATTATTTGAATTAAAAATATCCCTTCTAATACTCTACTACTGAATGCAATATTCTGACCTCCTACTATGGTGAATTCTACTACATGCTGCTTGAGGAAATATTTTCTCATTTGTTTCAAATGTACTTGACATTTAATTCCATTGAGTGAGTTATTTCTGTCATAAAAAACAGAGATTAAAGAAGGAAATAATAAGCTTCCAGATTTGCACCTTATTTTAATAGTAGGACACCTCCTGGTTAACCTTTCTATTGTTGATGAAGTTTTCCCCAGAGCAATTACATCAGGGTAAGTGGAAGGAGGGGGAGGAAGCAAGAGAAAGAAGGTTAGAGGAGAGTTTAATCATAAGGGAAAAAACTTACTAACAAAGGAGAAGAGAGAGTGAGAGAAAGTAGAAAAAGGGGAGGTCAAGAAGACAAAGAGAAAAAGCAGAAAAAGATGCACAGATCAGAGTATCAGGGGACTTCACTGGTGGTCCAGTGGCTAGGACTCCTTGAATGCAATGCAGGGGGTCTAGGTTTGATCCCTGGTCTAGGAACTAGATCCCACATGCTGCAACAAAAATCCTACATGCTGCAGAAGAAAATTAAAGATCCTGCTGGCCACAACTAAGACCCAATGCAGTCAAATAAATAATAAGTACACTTTTAAAAAAGATCAGAATATTGGACCAATAAACCTTAAAACCGAATTGTAATTCCACAACCCAAACTACAGTGATATATTAGAGGTTTTGGTAAAGGTAAGTCATCAGATAAAATATTATTTTGCAGACATTTATTACCCATTCACAGTCTCCCTGTGTTAACAGCTCCTGAAAACTTACAAGGTATATCTTTCATATCAAATAGGTAAGATGGCATATTAGGTGATATGATTCCAAGTGGTCATCATTACAACAACAACAAAAGGCCCCTTGGAAATCCATCAGCAGTGATGTGCAGACCTTGATGCCCATGGTGAGAGCTTCCTTCACCCATCAGGTCTTACAGGCTTACCAGCCACAAGCCAGTTGTACATTGAACAACGTGGATGTACTTCTATCTACTTTTTTTCCCCCCAGTGACACTGGTCATCAGATTTACTTTGTTCTCTTCCTGGAAACTACATTTATATTGTAGTTTTCACACCTGTCTACTAAATGGAGTCCCCTCTCCTCTTGTTTTCTGTGGGGGCTCCAAGATACTAAGGAACTCTGAAGTAGTTTTACTGCTCACTTGACTTCCTTTATCTTACACGGGTTAAACTACTGATCACTGAATAAAGATTCAGCTAGAATAACTCACCCCCATACTAAAATTTCAGTCATTTTAGGGTCTTCGTTTAGATAACTATTTTTCTCAAAGAAAATAAACTTTAATATGCCAAATCACCAATATTTTTGCTCCATTTCTGGGTAACTGTTCCAATAAATTAGGACTTTGAAGAGACTACCAGATGCAGCAGAGTCTGTAATCTCAATTTCTCTAGTCCTGTAGTGTGATCTTTTTACATATAAAAATGGAAATGTTCTAGTCTTTTCTTGATTCAAGCAACTCTATGCAATGCTGGCCACAGTTTTAGCTTCCTTAGCTGTAAACTGTGGGGCTTTCTGTATGAAAAGCCAATTGACAGAGGTCTTCATGTGCCACAGGATCTGAGACAACTTCATTTGTGTCTCTTTTCTTGATGTCTCATATCCCTGGTGGCATCACAACTTATTCATCTAAGATGCTTCTTCTGATGAGTGACTCTTGTTCTTCCCTGATCTCTGCTGAATAGAACATTTCTGCTATTACTACTGTGCTGGAGGGGAAACATCTGTTGTCTTCTAGTTGCTATTTATCATCATGTTTTCTAACAGTCTTCCATTTCCCACTAGAACATCATAGCCTAGTGATATTATAGCTCTGGATTCCTTCTGTGATCTTCAGAACACAAGCATTAAAGGGATAATCTGTAAGCCAAAACAAAGATTCTTCCTGACTTTCTAATTGCTTAGAGGGTAAAGACATCTCTTAAGAAAACTTACATTATTTTTTAAAATTTACTCAATTTTAAGTTCTTTTAACTTTCTCTCTCCATCTCTCTGAACTCTTTTTTTTTCCTCTGAACTCTTTTTAACTCAAGTTATGAATCATAAACATCACCTATTTCTTAACTTTTCTCATTTTTTAAAATTACTGTTTAAATTTTTTACTGAGGTAAATTTCCACACAGGGAAATACATGGATCTCAAGCTTTGACAAAGGTACACATCTATGTAACCCATGCTCTCATAATACTATATATAACATATTAATTACCCCAGAAATTTCCTCATGCTCCTTACCAGTCAATTCCCCATCCCTGAAACAATCACTAATCTAATTCTAGCACTTTTGATAATATCATCTATTCTAGATTTCATGTAAGTAGGATCATACAGTAAGAATTATTTTGGATCTGGCTTCTTTCATTCAACATTACATTTTTGAAATTCAACCATGTTGTTTCAGCTATCAATAAGTTATTCTTTTTTATTTCCGAATAGCATGCCACTGTATGAATGTATCACTATCCATTCTCCTGTTTATGGGTACCTGGGATGTTACTAGTTTTTTGCTATTAGGTGTAGTTCTTTTTAATTAAAAAAAATCAAGATTTCTCACCATTCATATGTAATACTGACAGTGTTTATATGATACTAAAATAATTAATTCATAAAAAGAAACTATAAAAAAGGTGGTTGAGACTCAAGTAGAACATGCTTAAGTGAAATGTTGAGATAGAGTGTATTTGTAGGTCTTTACTTTCCTTCTAAATTTAGTTCTAACAGTCTCCCATTTCCCACTAGAACATCATAGCCTAGTGATATTATAGCTCTGGATTCCTTCTGTGATCTTCAGAACACAAGAATTAAAGGGATAATCTGTAAGCCAAAACAAAGGAAAGTAAAGACCTACAAAGATTCCTTCCTATGTTCTTTTTTTCTATTCTTTTTGGCTATAGGGTTGTCTCTATTGGGACAAGACTCTACTGATCCATCTCCATCATCAGGAGTGTAATCACACTGAACACACTTGATATTGGAGAACTGTCAACAGTGCTGGTAAATCAGTGTCACTCTATCCACATTCTTTCTCTCAGTCTCTTGGGTTCAATGGTACATTTGACCTGACGTGGTTATTGTTGTGATCCAGAGGTCTACCTGCATGTGGCCCAGCATCAGGGCAAAGTTAAGGTGGAGAAGCCTCACTCTCATTAAGCCTGAGGCATCACTATATTCCCATGAAAGGGTTTTGCTGTTCTCTTCACTTGTAACTTTACTTCTCATTTTTTATTTGAACAAAGCAAACAGAAATGGCTGAGAGAATGGGAGACAAAAGGCCATTTCTCTGGCAATGCCATAGGGAGACCTCCCTTTGGGGGTCAAAGCACAGGAGGACTCTATACCCTGCACCTCAGGGAGGCAGAAAGACCACCGTGGCATGACAGCACAGAAAAGCACCACAGACACATTCACAGCCCAGGCTCAGGAGCAGCAGAAGTTGTCATGCCTTCAAGCAGGGATCAAATGGAGCAATCATCATGAAGGAGTGAGTGATTAGGACAGGCGAGAATGCTACCTGTGTGGACCAGTCACCAAAAACTAGATGAGACAGGGAGGATTCAGTGGATATCTGTAGGAACAGAGGACTGGGGAATAAGAGGTGTGTCCCCACCTACCCCTTGCCTTTGAACTAACAAGCTCTCTGATACTTAGCTACAACACCAGAAAAATGGGAGAAGGGAAGCTAAAGTTGACCGAAATTAAGTTTTCACTATTGGCAGAAGGGACACAATGAAAAGACATCAAGTTAAAAAAACAAGAATAAAGAAAGTTTTATTTCTCTGATACCCAATTTTGTGGACAGAATTCATAACTGTGACACTTGTGTAAGCCTAAATAATTTCTGGAAGGACTGATAGAAACTGGTAACAGTTGATGCCTCTAGAGGGAAGGAATATAGATCTAGTGTGGGAAGAAGGTTTATTTTTATTATTTTTAATATTATTGAACATTTCACTAAGTACATTTATTAATTTTAAAATCAAATCTAATATTTAAGCTAAGCAGAGAGACAGATTCAAAACTGAGTTGATGTAAAAAAGTTTCTTGGTTCTAGTCCAATTACTGTCATACACTTGGGATAATAACTTGGCTGGTATGTTCATTCATCATAATAGTAATATCATTTTATGCTCCTTGTTTTTTGTGTATAGTCATTTTTACAGGATATAAGAAATTCAGATATCAAGAATAATATGAAATGAAGTGGGGAAAAAAAGTTGATTTCACTAAATGAAGTCAATGGAAGCAAATAAAGTGTGAGTGACTAAATTTAAACTGATCCCTCTCCCCATCATTAGACAGATGGGATCGTAGTTTCTTAATTTTTCCTTTTGCTTGTCCTTAAAAATTGCAAGTCAAATAATACACATGATGATTTTCAAACTCAATGAAAGATACATGCTCATAAAAGCGGAGTGCTTTTCTCTTGTGACAAATTATTGACTCTTATATTGAGACTTGGGAATTTGCCCCAAAGCAGTACACCCTGAGCTTCTTCCTATCTGGTGGTATGTGCCAATGGCATAATGTTATGGGTTGTCAAGTAAGGATTCCCCTTCCTGGTTTTCACAAAGCTGCTCAGTGGCTTCTAATTGGGGTAAAGAAAATCAAAGACAATATCATAAGGGACAAAACTCACATGTCAATATGTATACCAGGAAAACAGATTTTGGGAGAGTGAAAATGCCTGGTAGTGGTGGTGGTTTACTTGCCAAGTTGTGTTCAACTCTTTGCAATGCCATGGACTGTAGCCCTCCAGGGCCTCTGTGCATGGGATTCTCCAAGCAAGAATACAGCAGTGGGCTGCCATTTCCTTCTCCAGGGGATCTTCCTGGATCTCCTGCAATGCAGTTGGTTTCTTTACCAACTGAGCCACCAGGGAAGCCCAAAAACTGCCTATGTTGGTCCAAAGCAAGAGAGAGCTTTGTTATGTTATTGGAAACACCTCACTGGAATAGCTGACTGTATTGGTTTTTAACTTTAGGGAGCTTATGTCTACTTTAGAGGTCTGACAGATTGTGGTCCACTGGAGAAGGGAATGTCAAACCACTTCAGTATTCTTGCCTTGAGAACCCCATGAACAGTATGAAAAGGCAAAATACAGGATACTGAAAGAGGTACTCCCCAGGTCAGAAGGTGCCCAATATGCTACTGGAGGTCAGTGGAGAAATAACTCCAGAAAGAATGAAGGGATGGAGCCAAAGCAAAAACAATACCCAGTTGTGGATGTGACTGGTGATAGAAGCACGGTCTGATGCTGTAAAGAGCAATATTGCATAGGAACCTGGAATGTCAGGTCCATGAATCAAGGCAAATTGGAAGTGGTCAAACAAGAGATGGAAAGAGGGAACATCGACATTCTAGGAATCAGAGAACTAAAATGGACTGGAATGGGTGAATTTAACTCAGATGACCATTATATCTACTACTGCGGGCAGGAATCCCTCAGAAGAAATGGAGTAGCCATCATGGTCAACAAAAGAGTCCGAAATGCAGTACTTGGATGCAATCTCAAAAAAGACAGAATGATCTCTGTTCGTCTCCAAGGCAAACCATTCAATATCACAGTAACCCAAGTTTATGCCCCAACCAGTAACGCTGAAGAAGCTGAAGTTGAACAGTTCTATGAAGACCTACAAGACCTTTTAGAAATAACACCCCCAAAAGATGTCCTTTTCATTATAGGGGACTGGAATGCAAAAGTAGGAAGTCAAGAAACACCTGGAGTAACAGGCAAATTTGGCCTTGGAATACAGAATGAAGCAGGGCAAAGGCTAATAGAATTTTGCCAAGAGAACACAGTGGTCATAGCAAACACCCTCTTCCAACAACACAAGAGAAGACTCTACACATGGACATCACCAGATGGTCAACACCGAAATCAGATTGATTATATTCTTTGCAGCCAAAGATGGAGAAGCTCTATACAGTCAACTAAAACAAGACCAGGAGCTGACTGTGGCTCAGATCATGAACTCCTTATTACCAAATTCAGACTCAAATTGAAGAAAATAGGGAAAACTGCTAGACCATTCAGGTATGACCTAAATCAAATCCCTTATGATTATACAGTGGAAGTGAGAAATAGATTTAAGGGTCTAGATCTGATAGATAGAGTGCCTGATGAACTATGGAATAAGGTTCGTGACATTGTACAGCAGACAGGGATCAAGACCATCCCCATGGAAGAGAAATGCAAAAAAGCAAAATGGCTGTCTGGGGAAGCCTTACAAATAGCTGTGAAAAGAAGAAAAGCTAAAAACAAAGGAGAAAAGGAAAGATATAAGCATTTGAATGCAGAGTTCCAGAGAATAGCAAGAAGAGATAAGAAAGCCTTCTTCAGCGATCAATGCAAAGAAATAGAGGAAAAGGAACAGAATGGGAAAGACTAGAGATCTCTTCAAGAAAATTAGAGATAGCAAGGGAACATTTCATGCAAAGTTGGGCTTGATAAAGGACAGAAATGGTATGGACCTAACAGAAGCAGAACATATTAAGAAGAGGTGGCAAGAATACACAGAAGAACTGTACAAAAAGGATCTTCACGACCTGGATAATCACGATGGTGTGATCACTCATCTAGAGCCAGACATCTTAGAATGTGAAGCCAAGTGGGCCTTAGAAAGCATCACTATGAACAAAGCTAGTGGAGGTGATGGCATTCCAGTTGTGCTATTTCAAATCCTGAAAGATGATGCTGTGAAAGTGCTGTACTCAATATTCCAGCAAATTTGGAAAACTCGGCATTGTCCACAGGACTGGAAAAGGTCAGTGTTCATTCCAATCCCAAAGAAAGGCAATGCCACAGAATGCTCAAACTACCGCACAATTGCACTCATCTCACACGCTAGTAAAGTAATACTCAAAATTCTCTAAGCCAGGCTTCAGCAATACATGAACTGTGAACTTTCTGATGTTCAAGCTGGTTTTAGAAAAGGCAGAGGAACCAGAGATCAAATTGCCAACATTCGCTGGATCATGGAAAAAGCACGAGAGTTCCAGAAAAACATCTATTTCTGATTTATTGACTACACCAAAGCCTTTGACTGTGTGGATCATGACAAACTATAGAAAATTCTGAAAGAGATGGGAATACCCGACCACCTAGCCTGCCTCTTGAGAAATCTGTATGCAGGTCAGGAAGCAACAGTTAGAACTGGACATGGAACAACAGACTGGTTCCAAATAGGAAAAGGAGTACGTCAAGGCTATATATTGTCACCCTGCTTATTTAACTTATATGCAGAGAACATCATGAGAAACACTGGACTGAAAGAAACACAAGCTGGAATCAAGATTGCCGGGAGAAATATGAATCACCTCAGATAGGCAGATGACACCACCCTTATGGCAGAACGTGAAGAGGAGCTAAAAAGCCTCTTGATGAAAGTGAAAGAGGAGAGTGAAAAAGTTGGCTTAAAGCTCAACATTCAGAAAATGAAGATCATGGCATCTGGTCCCATCACTCCATGGGAAATAGAAGGAGAAACAGTGGAAACAGTGTCAGACTTTATTTTTTTGGGCTCCAAAATCACTGCAGATGGTGATTGGAGCCATGAAATTAAAAGACGCTTCGTCCCCTTTTCCTCCTGCCCCCAATCCCTCTCAGCATCAAAGTCTTCTCAAATGAGTCAACTCTTCACATGAGGTGGCCAAAGTACTGGAATTTCAGCTTTAGCATCATTCCTTCCAAAGAAATCCCAGGGTTGATCTCCTTAAGAATGGACTGGTTGGATCTCCTTGCAGTCCAAGGGACTCTCAATAGTCTTCTCCAACACCACAGTTCAAAAGCAACAATTCGGCATCTGCCTGCAATGCGGGAGACCCAGGTTCGATTCCTGGGTCGGTAAGATCCCCTGAAGAAGGAAATGGCAATCCACTCCAGCACTCTTGCCTGGAAAATCCCATGGACAGAGGAGCCTGATAGGCTACAGTCCATGGGGTTGCAAAGAGTCGGACACAACTGAGCGACTTCACTTTCACTTTCACTTTACTCCTTGGAAGAAAATTTATGAGCAACCTAGATAGCATATTCAAAAGCAGAGACATTACTTTGCTGACTAAGGTCTGTCTAGTCAAGACTATGGTTTTTCCAGGAGTCATGTATGGATGTGAGAGTTGGACTGTGAAGAAGGCTTAGCGCCGAAGAATTGTTGCTTTTGTACTGTAGTGTTGGAGAAGACTCTTCAGAGTCCCTTGGATTGCAAGGAGATCCAACCAGTCCATTCTGAAGGAGATCAACCCTGGGATTTCTTTGGAAGGAATGATGCTAAAGCTGAAACTCCAGTACTTTGGCCACCTCATGCGAAGAGTTGACTTATTGGAGAAGACTTTGATGCTGGGAGGGATTGGGGGCAGGGGGAAAAGGGGACGACTGAGGATGAGATGGCTGGATGGCATCACCGACTCGATGGACGCAACTCTGAGTGAGCTCTGGGAGTTGGTGATGGACAGGGAGGCCTGGCATGCTGTGATTCATGGGAACGCAAAGAATCGGACACGACTGAACTGAACTGAACTGAATGTCTACTTTAAGGGGGGGTTAAAAATATTTGATACTCTTTGTTTCTCCCTTCTCTATAATTCTACTGTATTTTCATTAATATATATTATATAATATAGATATATTTAATTTGAAGTTTGTTTTTGATCTGAATACAGTAAGGGAAGACTTGGGGGAATCATTTACATAAATTGAGTGAAGAATATTTTAATAGTAATGATTTGGGAACATTCTGAGCTCCTGGGAGGCAAGTAGACCAACATGCCAGTATACCATAGGAGGAAGAAAGAAAGGGAAGAAGGAGGGAGGCGAAAAGATAGAGTAGGAGACAGAGAATAAGAGAGGGAAAGAAGGAACTGATTCATACTGAGCAGCAACAATACATTAGGAGATGCTCCAGACCTTTTCAGGTTCATCAAACTTTAAAATAATGGTGTTAGGCAAATACTTGGCTCACTTTTACTGACAAGAAATGTGGCTCAGAGAGGTAAAGCAAGCTTTGTACTATTCTCAGATACCCAGCTGGCAAGTAGCTAGCTTCAAAGTCCACCCAGACAGACCTGATTTTGGAACCTCTGCCACTTATGTTCAACAAAGCCATCTCTCAAATGATGAGAGCTTCCTAGGTTATTATTATTATTATTTAATCTTAGATTAGATGAAGGAGATTGTGGTCAATAAGGGATAAAGTAAAATTACTCTGAAGCATATTTGATAGAAGACAGAAGTGCACGGCTTTTTAAAGTTAATAAAAGGTTTTCTTAAACAGGAGGAAAAACCATAGGTTAAGTAAGTGGGACACAAAATCCATAACTTCGGTCAAGAAAGCATCTACCAGATCAGTCATGAAAATGGGTGAAGCAAAATCAATCATGTTTTATTGATTTCAAAAATAACAGAATTTAGACCACATAAAAGTCACATTTTGTATTTGTCAAGAAATCTCACTGAAGAAAATGAATTAGCTCGACACAAATGAACTCGCCTTGAAAGAAACAAATCATCTGGTAACATCTATATTAATGGGATATATAAAAGCCAAATGTGAGGAGAATGAGAGAATTTTTCTTGGGTAGAAGTGGTGCTTAAAAAGTTTTTGGCTTTTCCTTAACAACGATTTTCAACTTATTTTAAGAAATGTATATTTAGAACATGTTCAGAGGTAAGTGAAATCTTTTTGATAAATTATCTCTTTAATGGTGTATGAATCATAAGACTTTATGTCTCTGTCTAGTCTGATTTTTTTGAATACTTATACTCTCTAAATCTGTATTTCTTTCTAGAAAAGATGTAAGTTCCTGTTTGTATTTAAGCGTCAACACTCTCTAAACCTATATGTCATCTTCAATTCTCAGGTTAAAGACCACTTTCTCCAAGAAACTCTCACTAGAGTCAGCCTTTCTTTTCTAGACCTGTAGTATGTTATTTATAACCTTCTATTACACTCAAGGATTTCTATCCTGAATCATAAGATTTTAAAAAATGTGTTTTAAATGTCTCCTCTATTGAACTATATGCTACTCAAAAGAAGGAACCACATTCCTTTTTAATGTACTATATAATAATTATGGTTTGATACTTGTTGAACAGTGAAAATAAGGAAAAACAAATTAATATCATATGCAGACATTTGAGGATGAATAGTTATTCTCTTTCTAGTCTTGAATATTGCTTGGATTTTGGTTACAACCTGATTACTTTAGAGCTTCTAATTTATCTTGAACTCTTATTCATGTACACAAATCATTTAGTACCATAGAAAATAACATATTCAGATATTCTCTCAAATTATGTAGACTGACTATAGCTCTCAATGGATAGACTCATTTCTCCAAAGTCAGAAAAATACAACAAACTGCCAACAAATTCATGCAGGCATTTATGTATTCAACAAATTTCTAATGTATGAGTTTTGGTTAATTCTTTCTTTGCCCTCCAAAATCCCATAGGGTTGTCTCTAAACAGCTTTGGAAGGAAAGACTGGAGTATAAATGAGATAATCCAATAACATAGAAGTTATTTGGAAGTATGACTCAAATAATCTGTCAGTTTCAGATAAGTCATTTCCCTTCTTTCCTTTAACATAAATGCAATTATTAGGCATAATAAAGCACAATGTTTTCTATGTAAATAACTTGTACTACTGAAAAAAACTGACCAAACCCATGGCTTTGAGGGGTACCTAGATTTAGTTCTTAAGGAAGTCAGGAAACAGACAATAGACATACTACAGGAGACATTAATCCCAGTTCCTTAGTTGAACAATTCTCATTGATAACTTAGAGCTAAAGGGCAATTTAATTTTATGCAACTACTCCAAGGAAGCAATTTTTTTTTTTTTTTTGCCTTTTATACAGACCAAAGTGAGGCATGATCCTTTAACTTACCATATGTTTGGATTCAACTCCTTTTGGTGGTAGGAGTCAAAGTCATCTCGTAGAATAATACTCTTACTATGAATTTCAGCTAAAGGAAGACAAAGATTTAGAAAATGGTTATACTAAACAATAGATTTAGCTATGCAAAAGAGTCAACATGCTACATTTATGATAAATAACAGTATTTTAAACTAAAATTGAAGTTTAAACAAGCAGCTAATTGCATTTGCTGTGCCCCTAAACTACTAAGTAAAAGAATAACTCTGCTGTTTAGAAGTCTGGAAACCAGAGCCCCCAAAGAGAACCCTACTAAAATGTCACCCAGGTCACAGAGGTGGGAAGACCAAGGTTAGCACTAGCCTACATGGAGAGGTCACACAAGACTTGCCCCTCACAGCTCAACACATCCAGAATAAAGTCAGTGCCTAACTCACTTTAGAACATTGAAGGGAACAGAACATTGTGGCTATTTGTTGTCAGCTAACATTGCTGTTATTTACGAACCCATCTCCTCTTCTCTTTCTTACTACCCCTCTTGCCCTGACTTGCTTTTTCTCATTCCCTATATTCACTCATTTTTAAATTTAATGTGTTCCAAATTGTTAACATTTTCCCCTTCAGAGTTGCATAGGAGAAATTATCTACACAAGTAAGTAAAACTTCTAAATAAAGTCATGTTAGAAGTCAGGAGGAATGGCAGAAAACCATCCATAGTCTTAAATATATTATTGTTACACTTGAGAAGTTGTATTAAATACTTCTTTTTAAGCTATAGAAGAACTCAGATCATGCCAAGAGCAAAGAATATTTTCATGAACTGTAGAGTATGGGATATTTCCATTGAATAGAGAATGGACAAGTACAAACAACTTCATGGCCAGCTACAACGTAAGTAGACTCATTTTTAAGGTTGTATGAGTAAAGATAATTATTTCTCCACAAATTGTAAAAAATGAATTTGGTGCTGAAAATCTTCTCATCTGATTCCCATGGTTTGCTTGGGGAATTTGCTTCAGCTAGTATAAATTCTCTGGGTCTATATAATTTTGTTTGGACTAGTTTGCACATGCTTTTTTAAAACATGAAAATCATATAATCTGATTAATAAAACATAACCTCAAATTTTTATTTTTTCCAAAAGTGAAATTTTACCCTTTTGGGAGGTTCACTTGTATATAATTTATTGAACTGACTGAGGAATTAAATATCACCTCCAAATACCAGAAAGTTCACTTGCAAATTCTCTTTGGTAACAATGCCACCTGCAGGCACCCTCACCCTCTTTATACCAGGTATGCCAGTAGGCAAGCACATAACGAAGTCTGGAAAACCAGTGAATCAGCATGTATTGAGAGAAATGGCTGTTCAGACTCAAAGCCTTAGGCTCGACAACAGGGAGAATATGGATTTACACTGGAGAGAACACTGTGATGTCTTCTGTGCTTGGGAGTGATTTAATGATTCCTCTAAGTGATTAGATGCAGTGTCTGAAATGCCTACAGGGTAGTGCTCTCTCAAATACCCAATATGGCTGAGATGCGGCTGGGCCACTGTGGGTCACCAGCCTGCCTCAGCTGCCAGAAGGCATGCTTCTAAGTGCTTGCGTTCATCTGCCAAAGAAGAGGAGCCCCAAGCTGTAGCATTACATAAAAGTAGAGCTTCTCAAGGCAGATTTTCCAAAGAGAAAAATAAATTAATTGGGTTTATAGGTTGAAAGAGAAAGCCCAAGAGACAAATACTGACCCATCTGTAAGTCCCACAGTGACAGACAGCTGAAAAGGCCGGAACCAGCTAGGATGATTTCTTTTCATTCTTATTAAATAGTGTGTGTAGAAAACTGCTTTTAAAATCAGTCTTCACTGTCATATATGAGGAATTTAACTCTTAAAGATCATTTGCTTTCCAGAAATTTTTTACAGAGTCATGGGTAAGCCTCTATGGTTATTTGTTCATGTATTGCCTTCTTTCCTAACATTATTATATATATATATATATATATATATATATATATTTATCCCTTATTATGCTTTAGAAATACAAATTCATCTAATCCTCATAACAACCAAAGGAGGTAGGTACTATCATTACTTCTGTTTTATAGGTGAGGAAACAGGCATAGAGAGATTAAGTAACTTGCCCAATATCACCATGCAAGCAAGTGGGAGAGGTGAGATAAGTCTAGTTTATTTGGCTCCAGAAGCCATACTATTAATACTGTACAATCTTGCCTCAAGAACTGTAGCCCACTAAATACATGTCAGAATGAAAAGATCATGAGAAAAATGAGAGGAGGCAACTTTACACGGTGCTATTAAACAAAGCATCCAGTTATTTAGACAATCTCATTTTAGTTTTTGAAGAAATGGCCAAATTATTTCTCTTTTTACAAGCCAGTGCTAGTTTAAGCCAATACTCTGGCCACCTGATGTGAATGGCCAACTCATTGGAAAAGACCCTGATGCCAGAAAAGATTGACAGCAGAAGGAGAAGATGAGACAGAAGATGTTGGAGAAGGCAGAAGGCTGATTGAAAGCAGAAGAAAATGTTGACAGATGAGATGGTTGGATGGCATCACTGATTCAATAGACATGAACTTGGGCAAACTCTGGGAGACGGTGAGGGACAGGGAAGCCTGGTGTGCTGCAGTCCTTGTGGTTGTGAAGAGTCGAACACAACTTGGCAACTGAACAACAACAACACTAGTTTAACCAGATATCTCAGGTCTGCTTTCACACTCAGTTTATCTCAGTTCTTTCACACTCATAGCTCCTTGCCTATTGCCTCCATGCTCTACTATTTATGATGGGTAGAGGCTTAGGGGAAAATTCAGCATTAGAACCCTATGTCAAAAGATCAGATCCAACTCGATTCTAAGGATAAATGTAGCAACAGGCTCAAAAGTCCTTCCATTAGCCCAAACTGGACTTTTGGATCACCTCCTCAGTGAGGTCTTAGATTAAAGCATAATCTGGACTTGAGTCTGATTTCAATGAATTATCAGAGAATCAGAGAGGGCAGAGGGTTTCCTCATCTCTGTATGCCCTGCTCACATGGCAAAGGAGTGAAACAAGTAGATCTGGCACTGAGGTCAGTGACACTGGAGTCTCAAATACTTACCTAGATGCGGGTGCACAGTGGCCTCTGTTGGAGCTGGACCAAGAGAGAAACAGGGAAAGATGATTTATTAGCAGCAAAAGCAAAATCCATTAATAAACAATCACAAATATGGTTATAAAACTTAAGCCATACTAAACAAAGAGCTGGACAGAACATGTTTAGAGGACTAAGAGGAAAATGTCAATTAACATCCTAAAATAAGATGTCCAACTCACTAGTTAGTTGTTATATTTAAAAGTTATGCATCATTCCTAAAGTGAAAAGTAGAACTCCTTACATACAGGATAGTTATTTATCATACAAGTTTAGTCAGGTATTCCTTGAAACTTACAATACGAATGTAACGTGAGCACCCATTACATACCATGGGCCATTCTGGGTGTGGGGTAGTATAGGGACAAAAAGCACTCTCCTTGCTCTCAAAAAGCTTACCTTCTGGTGGAGATAAGTACAGTATAGTGTAATAAGTGCTATGGGATAGTGTTCAGAGGTCATAGGGTGAGAAGGGCACAAATGGAGGATACTAATTCTAGGCTGCCCAGGAGAAGACAGTGGTCAGGAGAGGCTGCTGAGTTGTGAAAGACTAGCAGGAGGAAGACAGGTTGGGGTAGGAGAGGGAAGAGGTGTTTCTTTCTGGAGTGAAAGTGAAATGGCACTGAGAAGTAGGAGAGAATGGTCTTTTGGAACAACCACAACTATTTCAGCATGACATGAACAAAGTTTCAGAGGAGGGGGTAGTAAGGTGAAGTTGGGAAGACTGGAAGGCCAATATTATGAAACCGAATGCTAAGGAGTTTGGATTTTACTATGAAAGCATGATGATCTCCTGAACATTTATCAGCAAAGGAGTATCTGTTCAAATATGCATTTTAAGAATGGGCACTCTGGTAAGAGTTAGGAAATAAGGGATACTGGCCAACTGACACTTTGGTGATTTTTTTTTTTTCTCAGTGGACTCCTAAATCTAGGAAGAAATGTTGCCAATTCACTTATCTAAAAATTAGAACCATAACATATATTTTAACATCTTTTAGATTTATTAAAGAAGAAATTTAGCTAGGTATTAAAAAAATTAGTTTATATCACAATTATCAGTGCTTCAGTTATGTTAGATGAAAAATCCACACAGTTAAGTTTGCAGTTTGTAATTCAAACTAGAGGTGTTTGTCTTACTGCATCCAAAGTATTATGTATGTTGAACATGTTTGTTCTCAATTTTTAACACAGATTCAATGGGAAGTGTCATAGATACAATTGTTAGTATATACATGCAAATGTTCTGAATCATCACTAGTTTACAGAATTCAAAAGAAAAAAAAAGAAAAATTTAATGATTTTGCATTTTATTCCAATGGTTATTGGTCAAGTCCGAGAAGAGTTTTACAAGGATTCACTGAACTATCAACTCTAAGATTTTCTTGAAACAAAGGAATAACTGCCAATTATCCAATAACCAATGATAAAAACATGGCACATGGATACATCTTCCCTCACCAATATCACACTGTATATGACTATACTGAATTTGAAACTTCAAGGATAGTCAGTTTACTTATAAAGTAGTTGGAAAAGTTAAGATTATTCATGTTGAAACTGAAACTTCTAACATACAAATAAATAATGATTTTACATATTTCCCTAATATGATCAATATGCAAATTTTAATTGCAACTGGCAATTTTATAAAATGTCTGCAAATAAGCTGAAGAATTTCTTGTTGATACTGATAATCTTGTTTTTCAATTTATGCAGTATCCTTGTGAATCTCATGTTAATAATACTAGGCTGACACAAGAGTAAGTGAATTTACTTAGACAGAGATAGTTTTCAAACTCGTATGTTTCTGCATCAAAGTTAAATCAGCTCTTCTTTAAAAAAATGGATAAATTTTGTCAAGTTGGATGTGGCTATTACAGAAAGTTTTTTTTATATATTTGACTCAGTTATTGGAAGACTTATAAGTAGGTATGGAACACTTGGATATGGAAATATAGTTTTCAGTTGTAAAATTTATAAAATCTTAATATAGACGAAGCAGGTTGACATTTAAGATGAGCCGTAACACTACTGTATAACTGTATATAAAACAGATTAACAAGGTCCTACTATATACTATAGGGTACTACATTTAAAATATCTTGTAATGACTTATAGTGGAAAAGAATCTGAAAAGAGTGTATATATGTATGTACTCATATATATTTTTATATATACACGGAAACACACACCTGAATCATTTTGCTATATATCAGAAACTAACACAACATTGTAAATCAACGACTTCAATTCAAAATGTGCTTAAGTGTAAAATACATACCAGATTTCAGATAATTAGTATGAAAATATCTCATTGTTTTACTGATTATATTATATTGAAATGTTTAATATTTTATATATTATGTGTTAAACTATATTATTAAATTTGCCTATTTTTGGTCTTGTTATTTAAATGTGGCTACTAGAATATTTAAAATTATAGCTGTGTCTCACATTGTACTTCTATTGGGCAGTGCTGTACAGAAGCTGAAAGGGAGATTTGTACTATTCATCAATTTATTAGGGAAGCATTATCACACAGGAGGTGGTGAAGTCACAGAAACAGAAAAGGATGGATATAAAGAAAGGAGAGATTTTTAAGAGAGAAGACAATTAAAAGAGAGACAAAAATAATCATAATAAAGCTAGTATCTATATATCAAGTCACTGTGATAAGTGGTGTTTGTAGATGAATCCAGGGAATTTGACCTCAGTGGCAACTCTCTTAACTACTGTACAGATTACTTTTTCAAGAAAGTTCACTCTGAAGACAAGAAATGAGATTTTGTAGCACCTAACAAGAAACTTAGACCAAAAGAATATTTATTTTTGTTTGCTGTGTTTCTTAGGATATCATAGTATTTTACTGTGTTCAATATTAGCTACCATACCAAAGGGGGGTCTCTGTATTCAAGGGATAAATTATTAAGACAGGGAGGAAACAGCAGTGATGTTTATGAAATATGTAACTTTAAAGAAACTGAGAAATAAATTAAGTGTAAAATATATGGAAATTAGGGTATCCCAGGTGCTACAGTGATAAAGAATCCACCTGCCAATGCAGGAAACATAGGAGATGTGGGTTCAATCCCTGGGTATGGAAGATCCTCTGGAGGAGGAAATGGCACCCCTCTCCAGTATTCTTGTCTAGAAAATTTCCTGGAAAGAGGATCCTGACAGGCTACAGTCCATGGGGTCACAAAGAGACAGAATTTGAGAACACACACACATACCAATTATCAGTCAGAAATATTTTCTAGTCAGTACAATAGTTAGATAAATGTAACAAAGCATCTGCAGAGACATCAATTAAATTACCTATCAATTTTAAATGACTCTGATTACTAAGACCTAGATCCAATAAAGAGAATATTATATATTAGTCTATTTTAATCTAAGGAATCTATCCAAGTCGATATCTTTCTTTCCAAAATTATTCTGGCATATGGCATTTTTCACTGAACCACCTCCAAAACAATCATCATGGAAGGGCCATTTAGAAACCATCCTCTGAATCAGAGTCTCTGGGAATGGAAACTTTGAATTTGTATTTTTAAACCCCTCAGGTGATTCTAACAGAAAACCAGCATCAAAAATAACTGTCTTGATCACAAGATACAATTCTTACCTTTACAGCATGTAAAACTGTTAGCTATAGTGAGTATATGTCTTTTATCCCAAGAAGAAACAACTTCCTCAAAGACATAAAATATGCCCACTGAAGACACTAGCCTAAAGCTGGTGATAGATTCTCAATAAATACTTAATTAAATCGAATGCTATTTTCCTTCTTAGTTGTAATGAATTTTACGATATTTTGGAAAATTATAACTAAAGATCCAAACCTTTGAAAAATGCCAAAATAAACTCATAATGTTGTTAAAGTTCTTTAGTACAAGCAGTCTGGATAGTTTAAACACCCAATTAATGTCCAGTTGGATTTAACTCAACAAACTTATATCATGTTTTCAATCACTAGTTAGGAAGACTCAGTGTGTTTTTTAAAAAATATACCCACTGTCTGAGATAACTAAACATTATTTCCTCAAAAAGAGGAACATAGTACACATTAAACTTGGTGAAATAAAAAGTAGACATTTCCTTGAAAACTAGTCACATGTGTATAGTATAATACACATATATATTTGGTCCAAATCTAGTAAAGTAATGGACCTGGGAAGCTTATAGTAAGCAACTAAATCAATCTAGTTTTATGCAGTGTAAAATAATTTTGTAAGCTTGTAGAAAGTTCACCATCCTTTCTGAATTTTGTAAGCTTATAGAAAGTTCACCACCTTTTCTAAGTTTATCAGAATAGACCACAGAAGAATTAGAGTAAGTAGCCTGAAGAAGTATAATATAGTTCAACAACATATATTACACTCCCACTTGGATACTAGTACTTGCTTTGACTCATACTACTGATTGGGATGAATTACTAAGATCCTGAATTATATTAATTTTCCAAAAAGGTCTTAACTCTTTCCTTTATTAAGTATAAAATGCATGCTTCCGAAAGATCCTAGCTTGTCAACCTTCCAATGCTTGTAGTGGCATATCTCCAAGTATACATTTCCTGCTCCTTTCCATTGAACTGACTCATCCTAGATTGACTGAATGTTTTATCTTAATGTTCTGTTGGTCTGTTTCTAATTCTCTGCCTCTCCAAGGACTCTAGACTGCCCCCACCCATCATCAACTTGGGTCTAATTTTACAACTCCTTTGAATCTGAAATTGCATGACTGATAGTGGCTACCACATAAAGTTGCCAAATGGCTTAAACTGGGAAGCTTTGTTTCTAAGAATGAGAGAGAAGAAAAATGTTCCTAAAGAAATAGGCTCTGGCTTTGGAGAAAATAGGATAGGACACACATTTAACAGAAGTATAAGACATCTTAATTCTTCCAGGTGCCTCTGAATCATGATAAGAAGACTAGGACAGATGATGACCACAGGCAGACACAGGGGAGGATGCACTGAAAGTGAGGGCCCTGCTAGCTGTCAGAGGAGACTGAAGGGAGAGGAAGACAACAACAACTTGGAGTTGTTTTGTACTCAGAAAGGTGACTGAGGGGGAGAATTTCATAATATGGTCCTTAATTTAGCTTCACTAAAATTCTCCAAGCCAGGCTTCAGCAACATGTGAACCATAAACTTCCTGATGTTCAAGCTGGATTTAGAAAAGGCAGAGGAACCAGAGATCAAATTGCCAACATCCTCTGGATCATTGAAAAAGCAAGAGAGTTCCCGAGAAACATCTATTTCTGATTTATTGACTATGCCAAAACCTTTGACTGTGTGGATCACAATAAACTGTGGAAAATTCTGAAAGAGATGGGAATACCAGACCACCTGACCTGCCTCTTGAGAAATCTGTATGCAGGTCAGGAAGCAACAGTTAGAACTGGACATGGAACAACAGACTGGTTCCAAATAGGAAAAGGAGTATGTCAAGGCTGTATATTGTCACCCTGCTTATTTAACTTCTATGCAGAGTACATTATGAGAAACGCTGGGCTGGAAGAAGCACAGGCTGGAATCAAGATTGCTGGGAGAAATATCAGTCACCTCAGATATGCAGATGACACCACCCTTATGGCAGAAAGTGAAGAGGAGCTAAAAAGCCTCTTGATGAAAGTGAAAGAGGAGAAAGAAAAAGTTGGCTTAAAGCTCAACATTCAGAAAACAAAGATCATGGCATCTGGTCCCATCACTTCATGGGAAATAGATGGGGAAACAGTGGAAACAGCGGCAGACTTTATTTTTTTGGGCTCCAAAATCACTGCAGATGGTGACTGCAGCCATGAAATTAAAAGACGCTTACTCCTTGGAAGGAAAGTTATGACCAACCTAGATAGTATATTCAAAAGCAGAGACATTACTTTGCCAACTAAGGTCAGTCTAGTCAAGGCTATGGTTTTTCCCGTAGTCATGTATGGATGTGAGAGTTGGACTGTGAAGAAAGCTGAGCGCTGAAGAATTGATGCATTTGAACTGTGGTGTTGGAGAAGACTCTTGAGAGTCCCTTGGACTGCAAGGAGATCCAACCAGTCCATTCTGAAGGAGATCAGCCCTGGGATTTCTTGGGAAGGAATGATGCTAAAGCTGAAACTCCAGTACTTTGGCCACCTCACACGAAGAGTTGACTCATTGGAAAAGACTCTGACACTGGGAGGGATTGGGGGCAGGAGGAGAAGGGGACGACATAGGATGAGATGGCTGGATGGCATCACTGACTTGATGGTCATGAGCCTGAGTGAACTCCAGGAGTTGGTGATGGACAGGGAGGCCTGGCGTGCTGCGATTCATGGGGTCACAAAGAATTGGACACAACTGAGCAACTGAACTGAATTAAACCATAGAATACCATGTACTGCAGTTGGATTTCAGAGATCACTCCAAGGAGTTCCATGAGAAATGGCAATGCATAAACAAACCAACTCATAATTCTGGATATCTATTAATTTTTACTAATCCTAGGTAAGATGGCAACATCACTATCTTTGTTAATAGAACATATAACATAAAGAATAAATAGATTCATGTTTCAATGAACTCTAGATCTTGTTCAAAATATTAGCACATCTCTATAATCTTTACCCACAAAGTTAATGTCATTGAGAGCCACAAAAATTGAAAAACTATGTTCTTTGTAAAGCTTGACAATTTAAAGTAACTTAACTAAATTGGAAATTGAGCTAAAGTTGTATCTTGGTAACTTGAGGAGAATGCCAAATGTCACCAAAATGAGTCAACTCTGTCAAAACCACAGATTAAAAATGAAATGTTAAATAGGTAAGTTAAAATGAAGATTCTACTTTGCTTTAAAAAACAAAGTGAAACAAGTCAATACAATGTAAGAATCATGGTAGAGTCTCACCAAAGCCTCCATGTTTTTTAAAAGCATGTTTTCAGCAAAGGATTAGGATTGAAAGCATGCCAAACTCTGAGAAATCCAAAAACTTTTAAAACTTAAAAGCATAATATAATCTTTTCATGTAAATAAATGTTCATAAGAGTCCAAGTCACTCCTAAATGCACACTATAATTTATTTTTCCAGATTCCTTTCAGTGTTTGTGATAGTGCTACTGAAAAGTTACTCATCCTCCAAATTCTGTAGTTGGGCCCATATAGATTGTTTTGGTAAAATATAAAGTTATATCAAAAATGAAATGCTTTAGTGTTATTCTAGGTCTTTCCTTAGCCAAATGTTTTCCAAGATGCTACTTTTAAACAACCTCAATATTAGGTATGTAATTTCACTGAAATTTCATGGGCTATATAAAGAAGATTGAGAATGGATTTTTTAATTGATAAGCTAGGTGAAGGTGAAGTCGCTCAGTCGTGTCCGACTCTTTGCAACCCTGTGGACTGTAACCTACTAGGCTTCTCTGTCCATAGGATTCTCCAGGCAAGAATACTGGAGTGGATTGCCATTTCCTTCTCCAGGGGATCTTCCCGACCCAGGGATCGAACCCGGGTCTCCCACATTGGAGGCAGACGCTTTAACCTCTGAGCCAAAAGAAAACTGAATCATTGTTTTTAGAACGTGCTTAAAAATTTATTTTAAAAAAATATATTCCTTGTAGAGCTTCCCTTTTACTCAGCAGTGCTGTTCTTGAAATGGTTTACTAATCTTCATAAATTACAAGAAAACGACTGGAATTGACTTGAATTAATACAGTCATTTTAATTGGTGCAAATTTGATAAATTAATTATGCAAGGAATAGTGAAAGATTATTATGTGAAACAACAGTAAAGAGATCCAATTTACAACAAATCAATTCACATCATAAAAACTGAGGAGATCTAACATGAAAAAGGTAAATTCAGTAGCAAAGTTTTCAAAGAAAAATATGCTTTCTTGTTTCTTTAAACAAGGTTATTATTCATCCATTTTAAAATACAAGTACAAAGAACATGTACTGACACTTTGTTGAGTAAATGAACAAAAGCACTCAGCCCACATATGTTAACATACCAGTGTGCTGGTGCTGGGTCCAGAGTTGCAAGAGTTGAAGTTACTAAGGAATATGTTCACATTTTTGGAGGGTGAGATTTTTTTTTTTAATAGTTCATTATTTTTCACTCAGTGTGAGTTAATCTGACCTCCACTATAATATGAAAATAGCCAGTTATCAATCTCTTCCCAAACTTTCAAACACAGTTAATGTTAAATATCTATGTTTGGTACTAGATAGTTACTCTGTGAAAATTCCCGTTCAAATTCTAAATGTATTTTCTCTATTATCTCCAATTACTTAGAGAATGTCACAGATTATAATTAATAATTTGTTACCATGATACTAGCAACAGAGGACTTGCTGAACTCTGTAGGTTCAAATGGAAGATTGGGAAATTTCTGTAAACTTAAACAGGAAGCAAAAAAGATCTTCAGGACCCAGATAATCATGATGGTGTAATCACTCATCTAGAGCCAGACATGCTGGAATGTGAAGTCAAGTGGGCCTTAGGAAGCATCACTATGAACAAAGCTAGTGGAGGTGATGGCATTCCAGTTGTGCTATTTCAAATCCTAAAAGATGATGCTGTGAAAGTGCTGCACTCAATATGCCAGAAAATCCGAAAACTCAGCAGTGGCCACAGGATTGGAAAAGGTCAGTTTTCATTCCAATCCCAGAGAAAGGCAATGCCAAAGAATGCTCAACTACAGCATAATTGCACTCATCTCACATGCTAGTAAAGTAATGCTCAGAATTCTCCAAGCCAGGCTTCAGCAATACGTGAACTGTGAACTTCCTGATGTTCAAGCTGGATTTAGAAAAGGCAGAGGAACCAGAGATCAGATTGCCAACATCTGCTAGATCATGGAAAAAGCAAGAGAGTTCCAGAAAAACATCTATTTCTGCTTTATTGACTATGCCAAAGCCTTTGACTGTGTCGATCACAATAAACTGTGGAAAATTTTGAAAGAGATGGGAATACCAGACCACCTGACCTGCCTCTTGAGAAATCTGTATGCAGGTCAGGAAGCAACAGTTAGAACTGGACATGGAACAACAGACTGGTTCCAAACAGGAAAAGGAGTATGTTAAGGCTGTATACTGTCACCCTGCTTATTTAACTTCTATGCAGAGTACATCATGAGAAATGCAGGGCTGGATGAAGCACAAGCTGGAATCAAGATTGCCAGAAGAAATATCAATAACCTCAGATGCAGATGACACCATCCTTATGGCAGAAAGTGAAGAAGACTTAGAGAGCCTCTTGATGAAAGTGAAAGAAGAGAGTGAAAAAGTTGGCTTAAAGCTCAACATTCAGAAAATGAAGATCATGCCATCTGTTCCCATCACTTCATGGGAAATAGATGGGGAAACAGTGGAAACAGTGACTGACTTTATTTTTCTGGGCTCCAAAATAACTGCAGATGGTGGCTGCAGCCATGAAACTAAGACGCTTACTCCTTGGAAAAAAAGTTATGATCAACCTAGACAGCATAATAGAAAGCAGAGATATTACTTTGTCAACAAAGGTCCGTCTAGTCAAGGCTATGATTTTTCCAGTAGTCATGTACGGATGTGAGAGTTGGACCATAAAGAAAGCTGAGCGCCAAAGAATTGATGTTTTTGAACTGTGGTTTTGGAGAAGACTCTTGAGAGTCTCTTGGACTGCAAGGAGATCCAACCAGTCCATCCTAAAGGAAATCAGTCCTGAATATTCATTGAAAGGACTGATGCTTAAGCTGAAACTCCAATACTTTGGCCACCTGATGCTAAGAACTGACTTATTTGAAAAGACCCTAATGTTGGGAAAAATTGAAGGTGGGAGGAGAAAGGGACGACTGAGGATTAGATGGTTGGATGGCATCACCGACTCAATGGACATGAGTTTGAGTAAACTCCAGGAGTAGGTGATGTATAGGGAGGCCTGACGTGCTGCATTCCATGGGGTCGCAAAGATTAGGACACGAATGAGAGACTGAATTGAACTGAACTGAAACAGGAAGCAACTGCTGTTATTTGGATCTTGGAGTTCACAGCCATGCTTCTCTTAATTGCATTCTAACAGCTTAAATCTTTTGGTGTTTTTAGTAAATATCATAAACATGGATCATTATATAGTTTCTCAATATTAAATGAAAAATTATTCCTATCATCAATTCAATTTGTCCAAGAGACAAATTACATGCTGAAAGAAAAGCTTCATTTCTTAAAAGGATTTCTGTGTTTATGCTCAAAACCAATACAATATTGTAAAGTAATTAACCTCCAAATAAAATAAATAAATTTATATATATAAAAAAAAGTTGAAGCCACCAGCATCTCATGAGATAACAGTGGCCTAGAATAAACACATTAGAAAGAATGGGGTTGCATTTAATTCCTCCAAAAGCTGTTCTTTTCACAAGTGTTTTTCTTTCAAATGACTTATTTTGAGAAGGAAACTTTTGAGTAACCATGTGACTCCATATTTTTCAGTCAACATGTTCAATAATTATTTACTGCAAAGGATGGCAATTTCAATATGCTGGGAAGAATAAGAAAGGGTTGTCTGAAAATGAATTGAGGGAGTGGTTAATGAACTTTGTGTTAATATCATTGATTATTTTTTAAAAATCTTTGAATCAGGCAAGCACTATATAGATGGTGCTAGGAATTTTTTACAAATACAGGTATTTGGTTATGGGAACTATAGCTCCTGAATCATTTTAGAATTCAAAGGCCCTAGGTAGTTTTGCCTCAGGTATCTCTTCACCTAATTTGAAATTCAAATGTATGAAACTTCCAAAGCTAAATATGACAAATTAGACACGGTCTGTGAAGTTACCATTTAATGAGCTATGAACCTAGACTTTCATCTCCCCAGGAATAATTTCTTTATTACTTTTTTGTATTTTATTGCAATAAAGCACCATCTGACCTTCAAGTATGATAATTAAGCTTCCAAAAATGTTATAAATTTAGAGTGAAAATAGTTCTCTGTGTATTCAGGAATATACTCATGATCAGTATAAAAGATTACTTAATATTTAAAGACAGTTAAATTATACAGAGAATCAGCAATATTAGAAAGCATTTTTCTCTTCCCTTCCTCTCCTATTTCCCATCTCAATTTGATTTGTGTCTCATAACAATTTATCATCACTCATATTCCTAAATATATGAAAGAGGAGAAAAACTAAAAAATATTTTTGTAACCTACAACTGGGGAACAGAGAACTCTTTCAGTAAGACTTCTTCTAGGAGCTGTCAATAATGGGATCTTATACACTAAAATCTGTGACTCATTGTCTTGCTTTACCTTTTCTGAGGGTAGATACCTGTGTACTTTCTCATATACTTGGCTTATGATATGAAAAAATTTTTAAGTGAAAAATCAGAATGTAACATCTGAATCGCTGGTGAATTGCTATTTTTAAAAAATACTACTGCTATGTAATAATTTTTAAAAAATCTTAGATCTTATATACCCATGGCTGAATCATGTCGATGTATGGCAAAAACCACTACAATATTGTAATTAGCCTCCAATTAAAAGAAATAAATAAATTTTAAAAATCTTAGCTCTTTGAGAACTTTAAGAGATGAAGTTCATAGATGGAGCAGAGGACAGGAAGTGCAACTGTAAAGTGACCTTTAGCCTGACCATATATGACCTTTAAATAATGTTCAGAGGGGGCAGAAAAATCATTAGAATCACCATCATCCAATAATCGGAGAAGGCAAGGGCACCCCACTCCAGTACTCTTGCCTGGAAAATCCCATGGACAGAGGAGCCTGGTGGGCTGCAGTCCATGGGGTCGCTAAGCATCGGACATGACTGAGTGACTTCACTTTCACGATTCACTTTCATGCACTGGAGAAGGAAATGGCAACCCACTCTAGTATTCTTGCCTGGAGAATCCCAGGGACGACGGAGCTGGGCTGCCGTCTATGGGTCGCACAGAGTCGGAAACGACTGAAGTGACTTAGCAGCAGCAGCAGCAGCATCCAATAATAATAACAATACTAATATCACTAATAAGAAGAACAGGAATAAGAAGAAACCTTCTTGCTACTGTTAGTAGAAATTTGTTAGAGGTCTCTTGATATCTATTCTTCCCTTCTGTATTTCCACTGGACTGCAACCCCAGTTAAAGGTATATTTGATAGTGTCCCCTGCAGCTTCTGTGACAAAGGAATTAAATTCTGCTTGTCGGAAGGTGAATAGAAGTGAGGCGGGCCACTTTCAGAGCCATGTCATGCCCTTCAAAGGAGTGGGCACGCTTCTTGACTCTATACCCATCATGCTGTGACGACATGGCCCCTGGATATGGAAGCTATGTGCTATACACAGAGAGTCACTCCACCATCCCTAGACCATCTACCTTCAGATTGCTTCATTACTGAGAAATAAATACACTTCTAGTCATTGATGCCACCTGAAGTTTAAGCATATGCCAAAGAAGCTTAGTCTATATTCTAACTAAAAGAGTTATTTCTTGTGGGCTGGGGAATGTGTCCCTTTTGGAAAGGGTATCCTCAAAGGTCTGTCTGGTCAAAGCTATGGTTTTCCCAATAGTCATGTATGAATGTGAGAATTGGACCATAAAGAAAGCTGAGTGCTGAAGAATTGGTGCTTTTGAACTGTGGTGTTGGAGAAGACTCTTGCAAGTCCCTTGGACTGCAAGGAGTTCAAAGCAGTCCATCCTAAAGGAAATCAATCCTGAATATTCATTGGAAGGACTGATGCTTAAGCTGAAAATCCAATACTTTGGCCACCTGATGCCAAGAACTGACTCCTTGGAAAAAGACGCTGATGAAAGATTGAAGGCAGGAGAAGAGCATAATAGATGACAAGATGGTTGCATGGCATCACCAACTCGATGGACATGAGTTTGAGCAAGCTCAGGGGGTTGTTGATAGACCTAAAAGCCTGGCATGCTGCAGTCCATGGGTTGCAAAGAGTCAGACACGACTGAGAGACTGAACTGAACTGATCCTCTCTGTATCTCAGACATAATTCTAAAGGCCAGAATGGAAATTAGAGTTGACAAGACTATGAGCTCCTGTGAGCAGAGACTCAGTTTGTATATCTCTGCACCCCCATGCCTACCAACATCTGGCACACAGTTACTTAAAAAATGTTAGATCATTGGCTATGGATAACATCAGTAAGATATTATTGCTCAAACCATTGCTGTTAGAAACTTCTAGTGTTCTCCTCTGTTCCCTCCCCTCTTAGTTACTTGAACATACATCAGCATCATTTTATCTTTTCACTCTCCTTTATGTTCAGTTCAGTTCAGTCATTCAGTCATGTCCAACTCTTTGCAACCCCATGAACTGCAGCACGCCAGGCCTCCCTGTCCATCACCAACCCCCCGAGTTCACTCAGACTCATGTACATCGAGTCGGTGTTGCCATCCAGCCATCTCATCCTCTTTCATCCCCTTTTCCTCCTGCCCCCAATCCCTCCCAGCATCAGAGTCTCTTCCAATGAGTCAACTCTTCACATGAGGTGGCCAAAGTACTGGAGTTTCAGCTTTAGCATCATTCCTTCCAAAGAACACCCAGGGCTGATCTTCAGAATGGACTGGTTGGATCTCCTTGCAGTCCAAGGGACTCTCAAGAGTCTTCTCCAACACCACAGTTCAAATGCATCAATTCTTCGGTGCTCAGCTTTCTTCATAGTCCAACTCTCACATCCATACGTGACCACTGGAAAAACCATAGCCTTGACTAAACGGACCTTTGTTGGCAAAGTAATGTCTCTGCTTTTCAATATGCTATTTACGTTGATCACAACTTTTCTTCCAAGGAGTAAGCGTCTTTTAATTTCATGGCTGCAGTCATCATCTGCAGTGATTTTGGAGCCCAAAAAGACAAAGTCTGACACTGTTTGCACTGTTTCCCCATCTATTTCCCATGAAGTGATGGGACCAGATGCCATTATCTTCGTTTTCTGAATGTTGAGTTTAAGCCAACTTTTTCACTCTCCACTTTCACTTTCATCAAGAGGCTTTTTAGTTCTTCTTCACTTTCTGCCATAAGAGTGGTGTCATCTGCATATCTGAAGTTATTGATATTTCTCCCAACAATCTCAGTTCCAACTTGTGTTTCTTCCAGCCCAGCGTTTCTCAAGATGTACTCTGCATAGAAGTTAAATAAGCAGGGTGACAATATACAGCCTTGACGTACTCCTTCTCCTATTTGGAACCAGTCTGTTGTTCCATGTCCAGTTCTAACTGTTGCTTCCTGACCTGCATACAGGTTTCTCAAGAGGCAGGTCAAGTGGTCTGGTATTCCCATCTCTTTCAGAATTTTCCACAGTTTATTGTGATCCACACAGTCAAAGGCTTTGGCATAGTCAATAAATCAGAAATAGATGTTTTTCTGGAACTCTCTTGCTTTTTCGATGATCCAGCAGATATTGGCAATTTGATCTCTGGTTCCTCTGCCTTTTCTAAAACCAGCTTTAGCTAAGGATAAATTGTACAATTCATCTTTTATAAAATAGATGTAAGGCAGCTAACATTTGTTAGCAAACAAGACAGTAACATGTAGAAAGGTAATATCAAATCAGGATAGGAAAAATAGATCCAGTGGAGATAAATATGCAAGATGCATACTCTGATGTCTTAAGTTTGGTTCTGAAACTAAAAAGTTACAGAAGTTGAAGAGTTTATACAATAAAAGCACACACATTGCTCAGAAGAGGGGTACTTATTTCACATACAGAGGCTTAAAAGAAGTTTCTCCTGTGGTTTCTTAGAAAGGGTACACTGAGCAATGCAATGAACATCATTTAAAATAATATTCATCCAACATGAATTGAGTAGGGATGTTCCTAATAAAGTCCAAAATGCAATGCAAAAGAAGTGCACAGTGCTTAAGTATGATTGTAAAAACCGTTCTGGGGATATAGGAGATGAATGTTGGCTGGCAATTAAAGAAATATAAGTAATTAGACAATCTGGGAAAGGTACACCTGTTCTACATGGGTCATTCATTCCTTCAACTAATCGCTGAGTACCTACTAAATGCCAGACACTGTGTCAGATTCCTGGAATGTAAAAATGACCCAATATCTGCTTGACCAAGGGTTTCAAAGTGCAGAAGGAAATACATGTAGAAGTTAACACATGACAATGCAATAAGGTAAACTAACTTTAATTCATAAGTATAAGGTGGATTAGGGATAAAAATACAAATGATGGAGGAGGAGAGATTTAAACTGGATCTTTAAAGATGAGCGCAACTTCGTCAGTAATATGAGAAGTGGATTCTGAGGAAAGAAACTGGCTTAGACAGGATGGCATGTTTGGTTAAGGCTGAAGTAGAGATTTGCTATTAGGTGAGGGTGGGGAGGATGAAGAGAGCCTACATGCAGAGATAAGTTGGAAAGAGAGGCAGGGTCAGATCATGGAGGGTCTTGAAAGCAGGTTCAACACAGCAAACGGAGGCAGTTATAGGAATTGATGCTGGGAGGAAAAAATTAGGTTTTTATTGAAGAATACTTTCATAGATGTATGGAAGACTTGAACCAAAGATATAGCTATAGGTACACAAGGAAAAGAATTGGTTTAAAATATATTAAAAAAGATAAAATAAATTGGTCTTAGACACACTAAGTGTACACATGGATGAAAGAATGAGGAAATAAATATTACTTAGGTCTCTGTTTAGTGACTGGGTTGAAAATGTCACTGACCAGAACTGCAATAAAGGAGACCGATTTGGAGGAAATGTCAAATTCATTTTAGTATATACTGAATTCAAGGTATCTATGGAATCCAAATGTCAGTGTCTAGTAAGAATAAAAATGTGTGCATGTATGCTAAGTCACTTCAGTCGTGTCCAGCTGTTTGGGACACTATTGATTGTAGTCCACCAGGCTCCTCCAGGCAAGAATACTGGAGTGAGTCACCATGCCCTCTTCCAAGGGATCTTCCCACCAAGGGATCAAACCCATGTCTCTTAAGCCTCCTGCACTTGCAGGCAGGTTCTTTACTGCTAGCGCCTCCTGGAGAGCTCAACAATAACAATCAGTCAGTTCAGTCACTCAGTCGTGTCTGACTCTTTGTGATCCCATGAACCGCAACACTCCAGGCCTCCCTGTCCATCACCAACTCCCGGAGTCCACCCAAACCCATGTCCGTTGAGTTGGTGATGTCATCCAACCATCTCACCCTCTGTTATCCCCTTCTCCTCCTGCCCTCAGTCTTTTCCAGCATCAGGGTTTTTTCAAATGAGTCAGCTCTTCACATCAGGTGGTTGAAGTATTGGACTTGCAGCTTTAGCATCAGTCCTTCCAATGAACACCCAGGACTGATCTCCTTTAGGATGGACTGGTTGGACCTCCTTGCAGTCCAAGGGACTCTCAAGAGTCTTCTCCAATGACACAGTTCAAAAGCATCAATTCTTCGGTGCTCAGCTTTCTTCACAGTCCAACTCTCACATCCACACATGACTACTGGAAAAACCATAGCCTTGACTAGACGGACCTTTGTTGACAAAGTAATGTCTCTGCTTTTAAATATGCAGTCTAGGTTGGTTATAACTTTCCTTCCAAGGAGTAAGCGTCTTTTAATTTAATGGCTCCAATCACCATCTGCAGTGATTTTGGAGCCCAGAAAAAATAAAGTCAGTCACCGTTTCCACTGTTTCCCCATCTATTTGCCATGAAGTGATGGGACTGGATGCCATGATCTTAGTTTTCTGAACGGTGAACAATAACAATAGCTAACATTTATAGAGTATTTACATGCTAGCCAGTGTGCTATGCACATGTTTACTGCATTTAATTCTCACAACTTTACTATGTTTCTTCTGGACATAGAATATTGTGCCAGGATCTTGGGAACGGTATGGGATGACCAAAAATGTAGGTACTATTATTTTCTCTATTTTACAGTTAGGGACTTGAGGCTTTGAAAGATTACACAGATAGAAAGTACCAAATTAGAAATTGGAACCAAGGGGTACATAGTACCAAACTCTGTTCTCTCAACCACTTTGTGTTACAGCCTCTCTGAGTAAGCACCAAGCAAATGCACAGAGCTCAGGAGATGAAAATCACAGGTGTGAGTGAGATTACCAGGGACAATATAAAAAATGTCTAAAAGAAGTCACTAGATAGAGCACTCCCAATTCCAGAATATATCAATGGGAAGTTTGAGAACTCATTAAGGAAACAGAAGGAGCAAGGAAGTCCGGTAGGGTGAAGATCAGAGTCCTCTGGATTGGTTGGCACCTAATGGGTTATGGATGACCTAGAGGATGACTGTTTCCATAGAGCATTGGCAGGAGAGGTCAGGTGGCATGGTTAGTAGGAAAGCCTGAGAACATACACTACTCTTTCAAGAAGCTAGAGTGTGAGAAAGAATGATGGTCAGAGAAGTATTCGCATTTAGACAGAGAATTTCTGCTCAGAACAGCAGTGGCTTTGGCCTATTTAAGCACTGAGGAGGAGGGGATGGTGAAGAGGAAAAGGCTGACAATATGGGAAAGAGAAGGCAAAACTGTTGACTCAGGTCTCAGAGGAGAAGGGGGGAATGCCATTCCACTGAGCTTATGTTTTTTTCTATAAATGTGTTTTGGTCTTCCTCTTCTATATTTGGACTAATAATATCTATATTAAAGGCTATTTATGAACAGGATGTGAAACTCCCTTATATTGCCACTCAATTCCCATGCGTCTGGTATGATATTCCACATATGCCCATAGGGGACACAGTATAATATGTGTGAATTAATATTAATGAATTCCAATGCATACAAATAAGATTATGAAAATCTGTATTGATGGTTACATTAAACAACCGAATCTTCAAGTGTAAAAATAAGGTTGGATTAATAGGTTACATGAAATAATATTTCACAAGAGCTAAAATAAAATTGTAATTTATGTGTGTTTACAACAGCTTTGCTCTCTCCCAAGTGATTATATAGATCCAATCCTAGGTTTTTTCCTTCAAAATATGGGGGACTCTAGCAGATTATATAGCAGCTTGAATAGAAAGTGTATTTCTGTAGGCATCCAAAAGAACTCAATGTCAAATTCTTCTCAGGCATAAATCTTGATATTTTGACTTTGGACTAGATAAAGCTGTCAAAGAGGGAATGTATATAGCCCTGAGAACTGAAAAGAAGGTTGTTTAAATCTATGTTCAATCATCTTAGCATAAACAGCATCAGTCCAAAACACCATTCTTCAGGAAATTAAAAAAGGAGTCAGACCCACCTAGAGCCAGTAGCAAGGAATTTTACTGTGGCCCCAGTGAGTTCTCTCTTCATCATTCCCTTAATCTTGTCTGTTGTCAGGATCACTTACGGACACATTTTGCCAGCCACCGCCCTAGGAGGATATCAGTTCTTTCAACTATTGGGTAGTTTGTGAGACCTTGAAGAAAGACTGGGGAATCCGGTATGATTTTACCAGAGTGTCCTAATTCAGTTCTCTTTGTTTGTAAATTACAAAGTGCAGAATCTCAGGAATAGCAGTTGGAACTGCTAAACTGAAATGTAAACTACCAAATAGCCATGGGGAAAACAGATGTCTTTAGCTAGCAGAAGTTTTATCACTGGGCACATTCAAGTAAAATACATCATTCATTACTTTTCACTTATCAATCTAAATGGATATGCTGCTGCTGCTAAGTCGCTTCAGTAGTGGCCAACTCTGTGCGACCCCATAGACAGCAGCCCACTAGGCTCCCCCATCCCTGGGATTCTCCAGGCAAGAACACTGGAGTGGGTTGCCATTTCCTTCTCCAATGCATGAAAGTGAAAAGTGAAAGTGAAGTCGCTCAGTCACGTCTGACTCTTAGCGACCCCATGGATATGGTGAAACTCAATTCTGACTATTAGTCAATTTTTACTTGTTTTGTCTGAATTAATAAAAAAAAATTGCATTTCAAGATACTGAAAAGGCATTTAGTAATACAAGTTACTGAGCACTCAAGAATAGCCAATGGAAAATTTCAGTAGCTCTGACCTACAATTCATATAATATTTGGGTATAAAAGGTATTCTTTTTTCCTCGGCTTTACTGAGATATAATTGATAAATGAAAATTGTATATATTAAGAAACACAACTTGATGCTTTGATGTATATACATATTCATCTTAAAATAATTACCACAATCAAACTAAGGAACATATCCATCACCTCACATTGAGAGGTTAAAAGAATCAGCTCATTCACTTTATAGACTTACTGAACTTTTTAATCTTCTCCATTTCACAGTTTAAATAAACTTTAGCCAATTCTTACTAAAAAGGATTAAAGAATTCCTGAGTTCAGGTCTGAATGAAATAAATACACTGCCCACCACCATGATTCAACGGTCCTCAGAGAACGCAGGCACACTTTCTACCCCTCACTGCTCTGAGGGTGATGAACAGCAGAAAAACTGCTGTGCCTGGCAGAAGGTAGCCAAGGTTTACTGCTCCAACTGTAAGCTTGACCCCGTTCCTCCTGACATAAAACATTTGCCTTTGGTTATATCCACTTCCATCAACCCAACAACAGAGAATTCCAACATGGTTTATAAATGGCATGCACCCTTTGGGGGCACTACAAGGCACAATTACTGGAGGCTGTTAAGTCTGCCATCTGGCCTTGCTAAATAATCAATGTGTACGTTTGAAGAGTCTATGCCAAGAAGTACACAGGCCAATGAATATACACACACGCTGTAATCTCCCTGCCCCCACCTCCGCCATGATCTGTGTTCACGGCTGGATCAGCAGTGACCATGCTGATATACTCATATCAGCTTCACACTTGCCACTTTTGTCTCACAAGGGCTTAAAAGTGTGTGTTCTCTTCTAGGTGTTCAGGGAATTAAGGCAGCAGTAGTGATCTTGTTTTTTGAAGTAGTGGCTCCCAAGAGTTTTTAATGTTGGATTTTTTAAATTTAAGAATCTATTTGGTAAAACAGAACCAACCTTGAGGCCAGCCAGAGATCTGGATTCTAATCCTGCCACTTATGGGCTCTCATGTAGCTCCAGTGGTAAAGAACCAGCCCGCCAACGCAGGAGCCACAAGAGACTCGAGTTCAATCCCTGGGTCAGAAAGACCCCCTGGAGGAGGGCATGGCAACCCACTCCAGTATTCTTGCCTGGAGAATCCCATGGACAGAGGAGCGTGGTAGGCTACAATACATAGGGTCACAGAGTCAGACACAGCTGAAGCCACATAACACGGCACACAACACAACACATGCCAATATAAGCGGTATACAGTTTGTCAAGTTAACTTCCCTGGCTTCATTGCTAATCTACACATAAGCAAACTAGAGATCCAGGATCAAAAGTGTAAATTCAAATATTATTCCTCAATCCCAGTCTGCATATAAGACATTCATTAACATTTTCAGCAGATTCTTTCTGCATGATTCTGAGGGATATGGATTAGGTCTGGAGCAGCTCTTTGTAGACTGTTTGATTGTAATTTCTGCAAAATATTGATTTCTACTATTTCTATTCAGGTTTTCAGTCAGTTCTGAAACTGCCTAAATGTTTTGCTTTGATCACCTCTAACAGTAGTTCACAGTGAAAATAAATAGTGACAGACTTTAGAAAAGAAAATAAACAGTGACAGATTTTATTTTGTGGGCTCCAGAATCACTGCAGATGGTGACTGCAGCCATGAAATTAAAAGATGCTTGCTCCTTGGAAGAAAAGCTATGACCAAACTAGAAAGCATATTAAAAAGCAGAGACATTCCTTTGCCAACAAAGGTCCATGAGGTCAAAGCTATAGTTTTGCCAGTAGTCATGTATGGATGTGAGTTGGACAATAAAGAAAGCTGAGCACCGAGATAATACAAACGTATGTTGGAATCTTTGCTGTATGATTTTTCATTGTCAACTGTTAGTTGCCTAACTGTGACTCAGGCAACTTTATATACTGAAAAGATTTGTTCATGAAAGTGACTGAATTTGCAGTAATGCAGACAAATACTATTATACAGCTATTTCTGTGCTGATTTTGCTATGGAATCCATTTTTTTTTCCATTTTGAAATACTTGAAAAATTCAACTCTCAGCCATGTAATTATATTTTGGTTAATATCTGACCTCACAAAGTTTTACACACTTCATGACGACATATAAAAGTTTTACTCTTTCCAGAGTAAAACAAGATAAATCTTTGCATATGTTTTTAAGTTACTAAGACAGGCAACTGGGTAGATGTCTTTAAAATGCAATTTTACTTAGATTTAAAGTCAAGTCATGAATTTAACTTGATGAAGCAAGTGAAAAGTAAATATCTATGAAAGAAAAAGCTGGCTTAAAACTCAACATTCAGAAAACTAAGATCATGGCATCTGGTCCCAACACTTCATGGCAAATAGATTAAGAAACAGCAGAAATAGTGACAGACTGTATTTTCTTGGGCTCCAAAATCATTGCAGATGGTGACTGCAGCCATGGAATTAAAAGTCGCTTGTTCCTTGGGAGAAAAGCTATGACCAACCAAGACAGCATATTAAAAAGCAGAGACATTACTTTGCCAACAAAGGTCCGTCTAGTCAAGGCTTTGGTTTTTCCAATGGTCATGTATGGATGTGAGAGTTGGACCATAAAGAAAGCTGAGCGCCAAAGAATTGGTGCTTTTGAACTGTGGTGTTGGAGAAGACTATAGAGAGTCCCTTGGACTGCAAGGAGTTCAAACCAGTCAATCCTAAAGGAAATCAGTCCTGAATATTCATTGGAAGGACTGATGCTGAAACTGAAGTTCTAATACTTTGGCCACCTGATGCCAAGAACTGACTTATTCGAAAAGACCCTGATGCTGGGAAAGATTGAAGGCAGGAGGAGAAGGGGACGACAGAGGATGAATGTTTGGATGGCATCACTGACTCAATGGATATGAATTTGTGCAAGCTCTGGGAGTTGGTGATGGATAGGGAAGCCAGTGTACTGCAGTCCATCGGGGTCACAGAGAGTCGGACATGCCTGAGCAACTGAAACTGAGATGAGACTGAGAATTGTAGTTAACATAACGCTACCATATCTGTCTTTAAAATCACCTAATGACATTTTTGGACAATCCCGCAGATACCTTCTTGGTCTTTGCTATAATGTTATCTCCTTAGTGAGGCCTGCCTGACTTATCTGCCACCCTATTTAAAATTGAAGCCTGCCTTTCTCCCCTCCACCCAACTTTGTTATCTTACCCTGCCCTATTTTTAGGTCTTCTTATTTTTCCCTATAGTACTCTCTACTTTCTAACATGGTGTCACATTTACTTGTTTAATATATTGTTGTTGTTCAGTCACTAAGTCACATCCAACTTTTGGTGGACTGCAGCATGCCAGGCTCCTCTGTTCTTCACTATATCTTGGAGTTTGCACTGAACAGTGATGGACTGATACTTTCTAATTGTGGTGTTGGAGAAAACTCTTGAGAGTCCTTTGTATTGCAAGGAGACCAAACCAGTCAATCCTAAAGGACATCAACACTGAATATTTACAGAAGGATTGATGCTGAAGCTGAAGCTCCTATACTTTGGCCACCTGATGCTAAAAGCGGACTCACTGGAACAGACACTGATGCTGGAAAAAAAATTGAAGACAGCAGGAGGATGAGACGGCAGCAGCTGAGGTGATTAGACAGCAAGTCCGTGATCCATGAATGGGGCATTTATTATATCTCATGCTAACCGTCTATCCTCTCCACTACAATGTAGGCTTCAGTAAAGCAGGGATCTTTACTCTGTTCACTATTGTATCCCAAGATCTAGCTTAGTCTGGTACATAGTATGCATTCTATAATCCTTGTTGAGTACTGTATGTTAAATGAATCCCTGCTTTATTTTCTACTGCTGGTGAATGAACCTAAGCATCTTCCACTTTCCAAAACAATTGGGGGTATACAACCTGGCACCTGCCTACCCCCACTCCAGACTGGAAATGAGAAAACTCTGCTTCCTCATCTGCCCTACAACTGTCAGCAGAATTCAACTGGATAGGTGCTTATAATTACTTAGGACCCTGGGATTCAAGGTAAAGACATAAAATCCCCAAACATGGTTTATGTCCAAGAACATTCAGAGGACTCATTAGTTTTTAGATGAAAATCTGTGAACAGTTTTCAGATTTCTTAGTGCAACGATTCATAATTTCAACCCAAGGTCAGTATAAGGAACATTGCTTTGGTAATAGCCACACTGCTTCATGGTGTTTTATAGCAAAAGTTCAGAGTTAAAGATTTTTTTTCAGGAGAGACAGATTTTTCAAATGTATAAAGTATAAGGTCAGCAACCATTTAGAGAGTATCTTCTTTATGCCAAGCATTGTTAGATATTTTAAAAAAAAACATTAAGTCATGGTTGCTGGATTTAGGAAGCTTCAAGTAAGAGTGAGGGGACAGACTTGAGTATTTAAACAAATAATCATGACAACATGGACCAATCACATTATGGGAGCCAGGAAAGACCTCACAGAGGAACAGACATGGGAGTTGTAATTCAGAATTTTCCTTCAGTTCCTAGAAGTGATTTTTTCCACCTGCCTCAGCAGTTGTCCCCCTCCTTCATAAGTATAACTTTATATTTGTTACTTTAGCGATAAACTTAAATAGTACTGAATAATACTGAAACTCACTATAAAAAATAGAAAATGCAGATAACTTCGAAGGAAAAAAAATAAACATCTGTAATCTCACCACACTTATCTAGTTAGTCTTTTTATTACCTATTGGCTGACCCCGGATACAATTTTGTTCTAGCTAGACGCCTTCCCTTTTCATTTACTGAGCTTGTGTTTTGTGTCAGAGATTCTAGAGAGTTTGGTAACACAAAACCTGGATCTAGACCTACTTTTCTGATTCAAAAATCCTCATAAAGCCTAAACCCAAAAGACAATGCCCATCTATTAGCATCATTCTCCCCCAGGTCTCAAGAAAGGAAAAGCAGCCCTTGACATCCAGAAGCTGGCCTGGCACTCACAGTTGGGCCGTGGTGCTCTTCTGGCAAACAGAAACAATCTCACAGAACATCAGCTTCAGACAAAGCCACTGTAATCATGGTGAGTCAAGACCCACAGGGCCACTCTGTAATCACACCTGAATGTGAGCACAACCAGAACACTGTCCAACTCACAATACACCGTGTGTCCCTCTTTCCTGGCTAGTAGAAGTGGCTGCTGCTTCTTTATCAATTACAGTCTTAGCCTGACTCTGCTCTGCTTTCCCTTTGGAAAAGATTTATTAAGATCCTCATCCATAGAATACACCTACTTGCTGATAATATCCAATTCAGAGCAAAGCTCCTTCTCTTTAAACTTCAACCAAAATCATAAAATATAGGCCCAAATAATCATAATGATTGTTTTCATAATTTTCCAATCATGCTGTTGCTGTTGTTTCATTGCTCATTCGTGTCTGAGTGTCTGATTCTTTGCAACCCCATGGACTGCAGCACGCTAGGCTTCCCTCTCCTTCACTATCTCCTGGAGCTTGCTCAAACTCATGCCTATTGAGTCAGTGATGCCATCCAACCATCTCATCCTCTGTTGTCCCCTTCTCCTCCTGCCTTCAGTATTTCCCAGCATCAGGGTCTTTTCCGATGAGTCAGCTCTTCACATCAGGCGGCCAAAGTATTGAAGCTTCAGCTTCAACATCAGTCCTTCCAATGAACATTCAGGACTGATTTCCTTTAGGATGGACTGGTTGGATCTCCTTGCAGTCCAAGGGACTCTCAAGAGTCTTCTCCAACATCACAGTTTGAAAGTATCAATTCTTCAGTGCTCAGCTTTCTTTATGGTCCAACTCTCACATCCATACATGACTACTGGGGAAAAAACCATAGCTTTGACTATTCAGACTTTTGTCGGTAAAGTAATATCTCTGCTTTTTAATATGCTGTCTAGTTTTTCATAGTTTTTTCCCTAAGGAGCAAGCATCTTTTAATTTCATAGCTGCAGTCACTGTCCGCAGTGATTTTGGAGACCAAGAAAATAAAGTCTGTCAGTGCTTCCATTTTCCCCCCAACTATTTGCCATGAAGTGATGAGACTGGATGCCATGATCTTAGTTTTCTGAATGCTGAGTTTTAAGACAGCTTTTTCACTCTCCTCTTTCACCTTCATGAAGAGGCTCTTTAATTCCTCTTTGCTATCTGCCATTTGGGTGGTGTCATCTGCATATCTGCCTTCTCCTATTCTGGAATGAGTACTAAATCAAATTGTTCAACTCTAGGTGTGCTCCTGATGGTCTCTCTACAAGGCAGTGAAAGTCTTACAAGGCAGTAAAAGTCTATAAATACGTCTGGAAGAGAGAGAGAGACAGACAGAGAAATAGAGACAGAGACAAAGAGAGAATCCATCTTTCCCTTGAACCTGCTTTCCACTTCAGTGGCCTTTCTCTCCTTTCCTTTAATACTAGATTTTTTCAAAGCCTCAACTTTATTTTTATTTATTTATTTCAGGCAAGTCTTTATCAGGGCCCCTGCTGCAGCATTAGGGAGCAAGAACAATCAATAGTCTCCCTTGTCAAAGCCGCAAATTTAAAAATGTTTCACATTTACTTCTCAACTCACAACAGTTTGTCTTCCCTTGACTGTCAGACTACAAACCTTAGGCAAGAGCTTTCCAAGCAACCAGGCTGCCTCGTGTGGTCTGGCCACTCTCGAAACCATCCTCACATTAAATTGCCAATGACCTGTTGATTGAAAATTTCTAAAGCTTCTTTCTTGTTCTCCTCGCCATTCTTTTGGAAGCCTCTGTCCCTTTTGAATGTCTCTCCCATGTTGAAATGTTTTCCCTAGTACCTCCACTTCTGAAGCTTGTTCCTTCTCCAGAATTCTTTCTTTCTCCTGCCCCTGCAATCCCTAACATTCCACACTAGCCTCTTCCTCCCTTCTCTGGGGAACTCTTGGGATGAGTACATTATCTCCTCAGCATCCATATGCTGGTGGCTCTCCAGCTGCCTCTCTACTCAGCAGGCTGCTGGAGAGCCCTGTCGGAAGGAAAGCAGCTTCTCAGAGCTAATACGTTGAAGTCCAATTTCATATTACTTCAACTATTCATTCATTCAGTAACATTTATTGGGTGCACACTATCTAATGGACAGTGTGGAAGGCTTTAGAGATTCAGTAGGCTTCCTTTGTGGCTCAGCTGGAAAAGAATCCACCTGCAATGCAGGAGACATGGTTCCTGGGAAGATCCCCTGGAGAAGGGAAAGGCTACCCACTCTAGTATTCTGTCCTGGAGAATTCCATGGACTGTACAGTCCATGGGGTCGCAAAGAGTCGGACACGACTGAGCACTTTCACTTTCACTTTTTAGAGATTCAGTAATAAAGAGCCCAGTTCCTACCCTCAACGAGCTTATAGCTAACAACAGACAAGGCATGTGTGTTAATGTTCTTATTACAGTATTAAATATCACTTATCAAATGAATGAATGCATGCTTAAGTAAGAGACTTCTTTGAAAGGCAATGTAACGTGAGGGCTAATATTGGCCAAACTGCCTGGACTCTAATGTCAGCTCGATCAGTTTCTAACTGTGAGATCTTAACCAAGTTATTCTCACTGTACCTTTGTTTCCTCATCGTTCAAGTGCAGATAATAACAGTTTCTTCTTTACAGGGTTGCAGTAATAAACAAGTCCATGTTTGTGGTGTGCCTGGTGTACATTATGGCACACAGTAATGCTGGCAGGTTTTCCATTTGTATTATTCCTGGGCTTTGAGAGTTATGTCACCATGCATAAGAGTTGCCAAGACCAGCTCGAGGAGGAGCATAAAAGGAATTTAAGATTTTTTTTTCCAGGAGAAGGTAATACCTAAGCAGGACCTGAAACCCTGAGCTAGACAAAGATAAGAAGATGGAAAAGGGTCGTTCAGACAAAGAAAACAAAGAGTATAGAGTGTCAATAACATGAGTGATTGAGAGACAGGCATTCCAGGAATTTTAAAGAGAAATGATATTATACATGTTTCAATGCCATTCTCTCATCCAGGATACAGCATGCTTGGGGCTGGTGCCCGGGGATGATCCAGAGAGATGATATGGGGTGGGAGGTGGGAGGGGGGTTCATGTTTGGGAACTCATGTACACCAGTGGTGGATTCATGTCAATGTATGGCAAAACCAATACAGTATTGTAAAGTAAAATAAAGTAAAAATAAAAATTAAAAAAAATAAATAAAATACTGACAAATTTTAAATAAAAAAAAATAAAGAGAAATGAAAGGATAACAACAAATTAAGCAGAGGAGGAAAACTGAGGCCAGGTTGTCAGAATTTTTCTTATACAGCAGCAGGGATTTTCCTCTGATGATAAATTATTGCCTCCAATTGAGATATTGAAAGGTTTGAAGTAGAGTAATGATAGAATCCTATTTCCATATTAGCAGCTCTGTACAGAGAACAGAAAAAGTGGGAGCAGCGAAAGTAGGGAGGAGGCTAGTACACAATTCCCCAAGGAGGGGGTAGGCCCTGATCTAATGGGAAGCAGGAGAGAGGGGGAGTCTTTTAACACACTGTCAGTATGTTTTCTGAGTCTCTCACTTTATAAAATAACATGCTTGTGAAAGTGAAAGTGTCAGTCGCTCAGTCGTGTGCAACTCTTTGAGACTTCATGGGCTACAGCCCACCAGGCTCCTCTGTCCATGGAATTCTCCAGGCAAGAATTCCAGACAAGATGGCCTGCCATGCCCTTCTCCAGAGGATCTTCCCAGCCCAGGGATTGAACCTGAGTCTTCCACATTGCAGGCAGATTCTTTACTGCCTGAGTCACCAGGTGCAAACTATTATATATAGGATGGCTAAACAATACAGTCCTTCTGTACAGCACAGGAAAATATATTCAATATCCTGGGACAAACCATAGTGGAAAAGAATATAAGAAAAACCATATATATATGTGTAACTGAATCACTTTGCTCTATAGAAGAAATTAACACAACATAGTAAATCAGTGGTAAATCAACTCTACTTCAATAAAAAATAGTTAATATGCTTATCCAGTAATCATCTTGTAATAATATCTATACTCAAGCTCCACAATGCAAAATTTGCTTTGTTTAAATTCCTTAATTTAATTGAAATTAAAAAAACTACCAAGTATGTTGGGATTGAAAGATACTGTCCTGTGGTATAGACAGACTGTCATTTTACCCTCTTTAACACTTGGCTATTTCCCACCAATGAATAGGAAATTATTACATGTTAAATTTATGTTATTTTATTTGAGGATATAATTAATGTTTTAATCAGAAGTAGATAGGGCCAAAATAAATATATGCTTTATAGCACCAATTATTTCCCTTATTATTCCTGACAGCAGGAAGCCATCATTCTTGTTAGTATTCTTTCCACCTTATCTTGGATGGATTGATATGATTTCAGTTGATTAGGTGCTGTTGAAAAGCTCAATGTTTTCCTCTGGTCCTGGGCTGAAAGGCATTTTTTAATAATATACCCATCTACCATCATGTAAATTATGGTAAGGCATAACACTACTATGTAAGGCACTTTCTTCCTCACTGGTTGAGAATTTTTTCCCATTGATTTTTCTTTTTTTTCTTTTCATTTCAAATGAATCCAATCCCAACAATTTATGTACAACAGAAGATAAAAAAAATCCAAGGCTTAAAATAAATCAGTTTTTAGGCATTGATAAATGTTAATAAAATTAGACATATCTTCTCCTGACTCTATGCAATTTTCTGGGCAGAAAACTGCATAGTCAGGAGAAGATACATAGAATATATATGGTGTTCTATATTTTTAGTAAAGTGAACACTTTTATAGTCTGAAAAAAGATTTACAGTGTGATAGATTTCTTCAGCCTACTACAAAGGCTATCACACTTTTCCATTCTCAAAAGTCACAGAATACAAATCTGTTCAAACAAACTAAGAACACTGATAATATATCTGCAGCTAGAATTAGAGTGGGGTTTTCTAATTTGAGTTATTATATAAACAATCAGAAGTTTTACAGTAATAGTTATCAAGTATCACATTACTTAGATAAAGCTATATTGGTGATATATATATTGCTACAAATAATAAATAGCACTATTTTAAGCCTTTCAAAAACCCACATAATTTTCCTCATTTCTCTCTTAAACCCATTAGAGTCTCTTCAGCAGAGAGATAATTAGTAGAAATTTCCTTCAAATTCACTATTGCAATGAAGTTAACAAGATTCCCCAAATATCACTCTGTAAACAAAAATTGACAATATGTCTATGATGATGGTGAAACTGGGATGATATATACAAAGACTGGCTTCAAATATATTAATTGTCAGGATGCTTAAATCAAGGAACATATGTATGGCCGAGGAAAAACTTGTATTCAACCTATCAACATTTTTGGAAAGGCTCATATGCTAAGCACTGTGCCAGTTTCTAGGGCAGCAAAGAGCACTAAGGCATGGTTCCTATACTTGAGAAGCTCAGTCTCTCAAGGATGATATCCATCACTTTTCAGAAGGAAATTCTATGTTAAGTAGTAAATACAACAATGAAGACACAAGCAAAGTTGGGTAGAAGCTCAAGAGGTAGTGGGAATAAACTTGTGTGGGGGCCTAGAACTTGGTATTTACCTTTCCATTGCATGCACATGCATACATTTACATATGTGCATCTATAAAAAGTCTTTGGTATAAGACTTTTGTGAGAGTCTGGATGTGTATGAGGCAGTCATAAAGCTTAATGTGACTACTGAACATATACCTAATGTACCTAAAATGATGCTGCATCTGAAATTAATAGTGCACATGGTTGAAACAAGTATATGGATGCTATACAATGCTCATATAGAACATAACCAAATATTAAAAGCAATAAACATTTTTGACAAAGTTACTAAGAAATTTAAGTAGTAAATTAAGCAGGTATGTTTCTGTAAAATTCTAAAATTACTAAGATTCATATTTCCAAGACAACTAAATATAATTCATTACGAAAAAAAAAACTATGAGAAGAAGATAAATTTCCTGTTGATTTATTGTGCTCACAGTTAGTATCTTCAGAAGTCTACAGATCTTTATTAGTAAGTAGCAACAAGATAATTATTAGATATATTAAGGGGTCAATAACTCCATTTTCAGAACATATGATCAAGTAATAGTCATGAAATGCTTACTCAGTACCATGAATAATTTTGACACAACCAACATGAAGTAGTCATAGATGATTCTTACCTCCTTGTTCACACAACTGCTGGGCTAAAGCATCTTTGAAGATAATCTGGCCCCTGTGTGTTGCTGTAGCCCTGGAAATGAATAGGAAACGGTTAACACAATCTTGTAATAAGTTTGGTGATAACAATGTATTTTTAAACTTTTTAAAACCTTATTTTAAAATGTTACATGGACATGATCTTTTTTAAAATAAGTGCATCTAAACAGAGATGAAAATGAATAATAGAGTCAAGGCTTAAACCAAAGCACCTGCGTTGAGAATTATCTTCTGGTTGGTTTTACTTTGTAAAGATACTCTAACATTTGTGGGTTTATTCTGAAAATTGCAGGTGTGAGCAAATCTTGGGTAGGGAAAAAAGCACAGAAAGGATGTTTATTAAAATCATTCTTCAGGAGACCTTGATATTAAATGTTTTGTTGTATAATAATGATATTAGCGCTGGAGGAAGATGCCCGTAATGTACTTTTTTCTGATATCAATGGTTTCCATAACACAGAGATTTGAGACCAAGAAATACATTTTTAAGGTTTTGTTTTGTTTTTAAAGAGGCCTATTCTGAGCTTTCATAATATAAAGTCTGTCATAATAAAATACACCTTTTCCCCCACTGGGTCTAATTTACCATTTGAAGAAGATGTGCATCTTTTACCTCCTCTAATCAGAGCTGTGCACATGGATTCATGAAAAAAATAACATCCTTGTAACAGATTTGTTATTCAATAGCTATAATAGGAACTGTCTTATTAGAAGAATAATTATTTATGCTTTATATTTGAAGTGTTTTTTCTTAAACAAGATTTTTTCTTTTGGTACACAATGTATTATCTAAACAAATTTAAAACAGGAAATTATGAAAGTTGATTTCAGAAAATAATCTATACAAAATCTTTTTAATAACTAAAATGTATTAACACCAAATCTCAACTTTAGTTCTAGCCAAAACCAGGCTAGGACAAAAACAATTTGATCCAGCCCTCATTTACTGAAGATGGATTACATTCAAGGCACTGGACTAGGTCACAAAAGGCAGTGTTTGGCCTCTGCGTCTCCCCTCCATATGTGCATCCCTCAGTGGACATCTTGCCCTTTGTCCAGCCCATTAGGACTCATGGTTCCCAACATCCCCATTCTGGTCTCCAGGTGGATGCATGTTCCTCCTCCATGCTGCAGACCTTACTGATTTCTATTCCGCATTGGACTGTTACTATTGCTAGTGTCAGTCCCCCAGACCTGAGTCTCTGGAAGTAATCTGATAAACTAAGCCATGCTGAAGTGTTAATGGGTGATACTGCTCCAACTAACATATTTCAGCTGTGACACTGAAAATACTATACTTTAACACACACAAACAATGACACAGTAGCGAGAGTTTTGAATAGTGGGAGAGAGATATTACTGGAGAGAAAAATCACTGGGCAGCCTTCAACTCCCATTCTATATGATGTTTACAAGGGTAATCAGCCCTTGCTACTGCATATTAATCACTATTGAAACCACAGATAAACAGATACTACCACTATCCCTATATAGTCACATGTATTTAAAAGGTTTTCGTTACTTTTAGCAAGCTGAAAGTGAGACGGACTAAATTAAGGACCAATCCAAGCCATAAACAAGACCCACAGACCCACAAATTAATTACAAGCTTTATTTCCAGAGAGAACATGGAAACTTAATTTACCTAAACAAATCTAAATCAAGTCAAGAGCTTCCAAGTTCACATATACTTCCGACAGCAAAACAGCAATTATAAATGTAGATTTTTAATTTGACATTGACTACGGAAGGGATATATTTTCTGAAATCACTAACCACCAAGAAAAGTCCTGCAACGTACAGTATTTAAATAATCATTCATTTTAGTTGTCTTTGGATTATAAGTATATAATATTCTTATGGTAATATTTCTCATTGGTCCACAAACTTAGTTATCATTGTGCCAGTGTATGGCTCTGAACATGAAGGAGCCAAAGTATTCAAATAAAATTCATGTCACAGAGGTTCTGCCTTTTGGAAATCAGAGGTACTGGTATATACACTGGTCACTGCACAGAGCCCTGTAAATAGTCCAGGCCACTTCCTCTACTTCTCAGTTTCCTCAGATTTAGAATTTCATTCATGCTCTTACTTTTAGTACTGGGGTTCAATGAATGAATTTCTAAGAACTATAGAACAATTAAAACTGAATGAATTTTTATGATCTAGTCAAAATTTCTTTAGCAGTGGTACTCATTTTTCAAACAAATATTACAGAACGCCTATATATGAACAGGGGAGCTCCAGCTTTTGAAGTTGTTGGGTTCCTTCTCTTCAGCTAGCATGCTCCCTAGGGCCTAGCCTCCAAAAGTTCCTGGTATTCTCCCCTGGAATACTTGGGGATTTGAAGTAGAAAAGTTTGAAAACCATTGAACTAGTCTGACTCTTTACAAGAAACAGACGCCCAGGGCGCACCTGCTGAAGGTCACATAGCCTGATAATGGCAGATAGAACCTGATTTCAGGTCTTGATTCCAAGCCTTGGATTCTTCTCACTGCATCAGTAGTTTTCAAAATGTGCTCTATAGTGTGCCCAGGGATCTCCAAGGGAGCCCAAGGGATAGGCAGCAGGAAATGCTTCAGGCACCATTAATTCATCTAGAGCATCTGGTTCTAACATATGTTCTAAGTATTTAATTCTGTTTGAAGAAAGGGTTCAGCAGTTTCAAACTGGATTGACGAGCACACTATGTGCTCAATGTCATTATCAGAAGTCCTCTGCTTGGGAGAAATAAAAGTAGTAATAATAATAATGTGACTGATAAAGGTAAGTATAAGGCATACATATATATATATCATGCATATATATATGTAAGGGCTCTATATCTGTGGTAAGGGCTGTATGTAAATTAAGTCAATTAATATCAACAACAACGTTAATAGGTAGGTACTATTACCCTCATTTTCCTTGGACACAGAACTATTGTTTCAGCTGCTTAATGTCTTGTAACTGGTACTAGGTCAGTAGTCAAACTCGGGCAGTCTGAACGTCAAGATCTTATTTTATGTTGTTCAGTCATTCAGTTTTGTCCAATTCTTTGTGACCCTGTGGATGCAGCACACCAGGCTTCCCTGTCCTTCACCGACTCCCAGAGCTTGCTCAAACTCATGTCCATCAAGTCGGTGATGCCATCCAAGCATCTCATCCTCTGTTGTCCCCTTCTCCTGCCTTCAATCTTTCCCAGCATCAGGGTCTTTTCTAGTGAGTAAGTTCTCTGTATCATGTAACCAAAATATTGTAACTTCAGCTTTAGTATCAGTCCTTTCAATGAATATTCAGGACCGATTTCCTTTAGGATGGACTGGTTTGATCTCCTTGCTGTCCAAGGGACTTTCAAGAGTCTTCTCCAATACCACAGTTCAAAAGCATCAATTCTTCGGCACTCAGCTTTCTTTATGGTCCAGCTCTCATATCCATACGTGACTATTGGAACAACCATAGCTGTGACTATACAGACCTGGTTGGCAAAGCAATATCTCTGCTTTTAAAATACTGTAGATGGTGACTGCAGCCATAAAGTTAAAAGATGCTTACTCCTTGGAAGAAAAGCTATGACAAACCTTGACAGCATATTAAAATGCAGAGACATTACATTTTTTCAACCAAAGTCCATCTAGTCAAAGCTATGGTTTTTCCAATAGTCATGGATGGATGTGAGAGTTGGACCATACAGAAAGCTGAGCACTGAAGAATTGATGCTTTTGAACTGTGGTGTTGGAGAAGACTCTTGAGAGTCCCTTGGACTGCAAGGAGATCAAACTGGTCCATCCTATAGGAAATCAATCCTGAATATTCATTGGAAGGACTGATGCTGAAACTGAAGTTCCAATACTTTGGCCACCTGATGCCAAGAACTGACTCACTGGAAAAGACCCTGATGCTGGGAAAGATGGAAGGCAGGAGGAGAAGGGGATGACAGAGGATAAGGTTGTTGGATGGCATCACTGACTTGATGGACATGAGTTTGAGCTAGCTCCAGGAGTTGGTGATGGACAGGGAAGCCTGATGTGCTGCGGTCCATAGGGTCTCAAAGAGTTGGACATGACTGAGGAACTGAACTGACTGACTAGGTTTATCATTAGCTTTTCTTCCAAGGAGCAAGGATTTTTTAATTTCATGGCTGCAGTCACCATCTGCAGTGATTTTTGAGCCCAAGAAAATAATGTATCTCACTTTATAACTATTACATTAAATTGTCATTGATCTGATTCAAAGATTTGATGGTAGTTTTCCATCTTTTTTTTTTTTTTTTTGGAGGAGACCCTGCTTTCTGGGCCTAATCTTTAAATCCATGCCTCCTAGAGACTGTGCTCTCTTTTCCAACTTTTCAGTCAATTTCTCTTGATCACTTCTCTCACAGGGTTGAGTCCTTTGGCTTCTATTCAGCTCACTACAGTTCCCTTTGAGCTCTGCCCCATTTCCTCCATCAGCCCCCAGATCCCTTGCATCTCTCTTATTTCCTACCAAATACAAACATGCTGGATGTGAAGCTTATTTACACCACTGTCCAAGGCCTAGGATACAAGGTCACAAACATATGCATTGACAAATAATCATCATGTACATCACTTCCTATACAAATCTTTAAATCCCTCAGATCACATTTTTAAAATACGCATCCTACAATAGGTGCCTGGTTAGGTGACTTTAAGGGTCTACTACTTAGCACCTTATCTTAGGGGGAAGAAAAAGCAGAAGCCCAGGTAACCACCAAGAACCCAAGTTCCATTACTTTTACACATGAAAGGCCCCAGGCTGTGATTTTCCTCAATAAGGGCAAGCCTACTTTGAACACATTCAGAGTTAATGAAGTAATTCATGGTGGTTTACTGCAGAAGCACAGTACTTACTTCAAATATTTTATGGAAATATATATTTATATAAAATATATTTAAATATATACATATATAGTCAAAATATAAATGTATAAACATAAATACATCTAAATATAAATATAAATGTATACTTATATATTCCAAAATTGCTAAAATCACAGTAATTCAGAGTTAAAAGACCCTAGAGGTTATGTCTTTCAATTTTTAACCCATGTTATATTTGTCTTTCTATAAGACCTTCTAGAACTAACACCCAAAAAAGATGTCCTTTTCATTATAGGGGACTGGAATGCAAAAGTAGGAAGTCAGGAAATACCTGGGGTAACAGGCAAATTTGGCCTTGGAGTACGGAATGAAGCAGGGCAAAGGCTAATAGAGTTTTGCCAAGAGAACACATTGGTCATAGCAAACACCAACAACACAAGAGAAGACTCTACAAATGGATATTACCAAAACAGACATACAAATGGACAATACCAAAAACAGATTGATTATATTCTTTGCAGCCAACCATGGTGAAGCTCTGTACAGTCAGCAAAAACAAGACTGTGGCTCAGATCATGAACTTCCTTATTACCAAATTCAGACTTAAATTGAAGAAAGTAGGGAAAACCACTAGACCATTCAAGTATGATCTAAATCAAATCCCTTACAATTATAAAGTGGAAGTGACAAGTAGATTCAAGGGATTAGATCTAATGGCATGCCTGAAGAACTATGGACAGAGGTTTGTGACATTGTACAGGAGATAGGGATCAAGACCATCACCAAGAAAAAAAATACAAAAAGGCAGAATGGTTGTCTGCAGAGGCTTTACAAATAGCTGTGAAAAGAAGAGAAGTGAAAGGCAAAGGAGAAAAGGAAAGATATACCCATTTGAATCCAGAGTTCCAAAGAATAGTAAGGAGAGATAAGAAAGCCTTCCTCAGTGATCAGTGCAAAGATAGAGGAAAACAATAGAATGGGAAAGACTAGAGATCTCAAGAAAATTAGAGATACCAAGGGAACATTTCTTGCAAAGATGGACTCTATAAAGGACAGAAATGGTATGAACCTAACAGAAGCAGAAGATATTACAAAGAGGTGGCAAGAATACACAGAACTATACAAAAAAGATCTTCACAACCCAGATAATCACAATGGTGTGATCACTCACCTAAGGCCAGACATCCTGGAATGCAAAATCAAGTGGGCCTTAGGAAGCATCACTGTGAACAAAGCTAGTGGAGGTGATGGAATTTCAGTTGAGTTATTTCAAATCCTAAAAGACGATGCTGTGAATGTGCTGCACTCAATATGCCAGCAAATTTGGAAAGCTCAGTAGTGGCCACAGGACTGGAAAAGGTCAGTTTTCATTCCAATCCCAAAGAAAGGCAATGCCAAAGAATGCTCAACTACTGCACAATTGCACTCATCTCACATGCTAGTAAAGTAATGCTCAAACTTATCCAAGCCAGGCTTCAACAGTATGTGAACTGTTAACTTCCAGATGTTCAAGCTGGATTTAGAAAAGGCAGAGGAACCAGAGATCAAATTGCCAACATCTGCTGGATCACCAAAAAATCAAGAGAGTTCCAGAAAAACATCTACTTCTGCTTTATTGACTATGCCAAAGACTGACTATTTGGATCACAACAAACTGTGAAAATTCTGAAAGAGATGGGAATACCAGAACACCTGACCTGCCTCTTGATAAATCTGATTATAGGTCAGGACACAACAGTTAGAATTGGACATGGAACAACAGACTGGTTCCAAATAGGGAAAGGAGTATGTCAAGGCTGTATACTGTCACCCTGCTTATTTAACTTATATGCAGAGTACCTCATGAGAAATGCTTGGCTGGATGAAGCCCAAACTGGAATCAAGATTTCTGGGAGAAATATCAATATCCTCAGATATGCAGATGATACCACCCTTATGGCAGAAAGCGAAGAAGAACTGGAGAACCTCTTGATGAAAGTGAAAGAAGAGAGTGAAAAAGTTGGCTTAAAATTCAACATTCAGAAAACTCTTAGTTTCTCATGGCATCTGTTCCCATCACTTCGTGGCAAATAGATGGGGAAACAATGGAAACAGTGACAGACTTTATTTTGGGGAGCTTCAAAATCACTGCAGATGCTGACTGCAGCCATGGGATTAAAAGACACTTGCTTCTTGGGAAAAAAGGGAAAGAGGGAGGAGAAGGTGACGACAGAGGATGAGATGGTTGTATGGCATCACTGGCTCAATGGACGTGAATTTCAGTAAACTCCGGGAGTTGGTATGGACAGGGAGGCCTGGCGTGCTTCAGTCCTTGGGGTAGCAAAGAGTTGGACACAAATGAGTGACTGAACTGAACTGATAACAATATATAGCTATGGTATATGGTGACAGGCATTTATTTTCAGAATTATATTATGCAATTTATAGCTCTCTTTTGGGAGGAAGTCTATCAAAGTTGTGATGCTAATAACTATGTTGGTACTACTTGCAACTTAATTTTCGATAATTAGCAGTAATTTTTCAGAAGAGTTCAGAAAATATCCTCATTGTTCAGTGTTTTGGGGAGCAGACCAAATTTCTTGAATAAGCTTCTAATTAGTACTTATCTTCTTGGGAGATGCATAGGTTTCTACAGCAAGTTTGCCAACAAGAATCCCTGTTAAATAAGTAATTTTAAAATTAGAGGGATTGTTAACGATATATCATTTGAAAAGCTCCATAGATTCTATCAGATGAAGAAAGTTCATTATGGATACCATATTCAGAGTTTGAAACAGCCTCTGTTATGAATTTTAAAAAACTACCATATTCTAATTTTAACTGCATTCAGAGAGCAACTGTCTAGTAGGCTGCCCAAGCCATTTAACAGTAAGTGTGTGTTGTGGTGATGTAGGATCCTGAAGCTCACAGTCCCTGGAATCAGAAAGATGAGTGGGTGACCACAGGGTGCTGCCATTGACAAGCTGAATACATACTTCTTTAATTACTTGAGGCTTCAGATTCTCTATATGAAGACAGGGTTAATCTCAACAGTTATTATTTAAAGATAACAACATTTACTCTTCAGATACTTATAGTCTCTCTACCTAAATAGATTTCAAGCTTTTGGAATAGTAGAAATAGTTAATTAAAAAGAAATTAATTCCCCACAAGGCATCTGTCATAATGGCAGATGAACATATGAGTGAATCAAAACAATTTTCAGCTCACAATTTGCTTCTATTCTGAATATTGCCATCAAGTTTCCAAAACAGGACTGAAAAGGAGTTTTAGTATAGTTGCTATAACGCCTACCCAAGTGCACTGTTTCATTATTTCACGAATCAATTTGCTCCCAGATTAACCTAAGAATCATTTTAAAAAGAATCATTTTTAAACCTAGGACAATGTGCACTCTCTTGATTGGAATCTCTTTCCAGATTCATCCCCATACAGTCACAGCTTTCACACTGTGTGAGTTTTCTTTCTAAAACTGCTTGACATCCTTCTGTGGCTCTCCATCACTTAAAGCAGTCTGTCAGAGTCCTTAGAATGACCTAAAAGGTTTTTTTAGGATCTGGTCCCTGCCTAGTGTGTCTAGCTTCACCTTCCATGGCACCTTGTAATTGAGCCACAGAGTAGTCTTCACAGGTTCTAGAATGCCTGGTTTCTTTTATGCCACTCCTTCCCCAGTTTTACACATCCTATCACCTGTCACTGAAGACTCCTGCCAAAAATCTTTTTTTCATCCTCTAAAATTTATCCAGAAATCTCTTTCCCTTACAAAACCTTCTTAGACCTCCCGGGTAGTGCTAGACATCTCCAAGGATAACACAGCCTATTTTCTTAGCCTTAACCTAAATGAAATGAAAGTCACCCAGTCATTTCTGATTCTTTGTGACTCTATGGACTATACAGTCCATGGAATTCTCCAGGCCAGAATACTGGAGTGGGCAGCCTTTCCCTTCTCCAGGGGATCTTCCAAACCCAGGGATTGAACCCAGGTCTCTGCAGGCAGATTCTTTACCCGCTGAGCCACAAGGGAAGCCCCTGACTTAGGAACTTCGTAATTTAAGGTGACTTGACTTGCAGCCCAGGCCTTTCTTTTCACAGTTATTCTTATAAATTGAAACAATATGGAAAGAAGGAAACTCATTCATGACTGCCTGACCTTGAAGTGAAGAAGTGAAGTTGCTCAGTTGTGTCCGACTCTTTGCAACCCCATATACTGTAGCCTACCAGGCTCCTTGGTCCATGGGATTTTCCAGGCAAGAGTACTGGAGTGGCTTGCCATTTCCTTCTCCAGGGGATCTTCCCGACCCAGGGACCAAACCCAGATCTCCAGCATTGTAGGCAGACGCTTTACTGTCTGAGCTACCAGGGAAGAACCTTAACCAACAATAAATTAACACTGAGTGAGTGAGTTAGTGAAGTCGCTCAGTCGTGTCTGACTCTTTGCAACCCCATGGACTGTAGCCTACCAGGCTTCTCCATCCATGGGATTCTCCAGGCAAGAATACTGGAGTGGGTTACCATTTCATTCTCCAGGGGATCTTCCTGACCCAGGGATCAAACCTGGGTCTCCTGCATTGGAGGCAGACGCTTTAATCTCTGAGCCACCAGGGACCAAGGCTAAGTCACTGTAATCTGTACTGAAAGGTTAATATTATGGACAGTTAATCAGATTGAAAAGGAATTGATTGCCTCAGCATACAATAAGATGCTGTGAATACACGTATCTCTGAACATGGAAAAAATTTTATCAAAGGCTTTGTCTGTCTTTGAAATTTTAACAACATGCTTAATTGAAACATAGATTAAAGACCTTTCAGTGCAACAAAATATCCTTGTCTATTCAAGAAGAGAGATAGTTGGCCTAGAGTCAGATTTCTGGAATGGAGTACTAGCACTGATATATAAGAATGAAATAGTTTTTTCTGAAAATTTTAACAGGAAATCATTGAAAAGAAAGATCATTGTTTATAATGGAGTTTAACTTCCATTAAAAAGTGAGCAAGGCATAACTAAAGAAAATTCCATGAACGATATTCCTCATCTATCATTTATCACTGAAAGAATTTCAGAAGCATTCTGCATATTGAACCAGTTATGGGAATTTTCCAAAGAGTAAATTCCAACTGTAAATGTAGTTTGAAGGTCTTTGGGTGGGAAAAAAAAAAAAGAGAGAGAGAGAAGGAAAGAAAAGGAGATAGGAAGAGAAAAGGAAAGGAGGAAGGGGAAAAGAAAAGAAAGAGAAAGACAAAAATAGAAAAGGAAAAAAGTTTGGGTTTACTACAAGAAAAAAAAGCCATTTTCTGTACAACCAACATTAGATTCAACCCATGTCAAACAATTCTTCCAAAGGACATTTACCATGTAGATGTTACACTCTTTGCTTTTATACATAATTTTTATAAAAGTATGTATTTGTGTTTTATTTCTGTAAAGAATTTTGATATTTTTAGTGTGTGAAAAGAGATTTCAGTAATGAAAGTCCAATTGACAAGTTAGGAGTTTGAATTGAGATAGTCTGACATGAGATCAGGCCTAAAATCCTAACTTCTTTTCTCTTTTTGATACCTTTTCCACAACAACTTTACCTTTCTGATATCTGGGAACATCTTACTATCCATATCAAAAGAAATTCACCAGTTTCCCAGAAGAGAAGTGGGTGGTGACATGACCATCACTGCATGCATATATGGGAATCTGGCAAAACACAGATGGCCTATGTTCATCTGGCAGTGAACTCCGGGAATTGGTGATGGACAGGGATGCCTGGTGTGCTGCGATTCATGGGGTCGCAAAGAGTCGGACACGACTGAGCGACTGAACTGACCGATGGCATTGCATGCATTAAACCAAATGTAACTGAAACCCTGATTCTCACTTAAAGTATTTTCAATAATACTGCTATGTGACACTGCATTGAAATAAAGAACCATAATTATGATTAAAAAGCACTGACAGTCAGGGATGCATAATACTAAAGACAAGCAAACATTTATCACTGGTGGAGTTTTATCCTTTGTTTACTTTGTAAATCAACAGTAAAATGGATTTAGGGAGGGAAGATAACCTCCAAGCAGATAAAACTATGTTTTGTTTTGTCAGTGTGCAAAAGGATTGCTCTCACCAACTATTTAAAGAAGCAAAGCTGCCAAATTTCTCAGGATTGATCACAGAATTTTAAAGGAAGGGAAGGCTGACTGGACTGATTAGCAAAAAGGATTACACCAAGGTCCCAAACATCTTCAGAAGCTCCCAACTCACGTGCTACGTTCCTAAAACTGAATGGAGGGGTACTCCATATCAAAAATGAAGAACTTTTTATTGTCTAGATTCTAAAAGAGCTTGAGTTTTATCAACAATTATCCTGGTTCAGAAAACCACAAGTAATACAACCTTGATTATAAACAACAAAAACGATGTACAACTTTTCATATTAAAAAGATCATGTTCTCTCTGTCTCTACTAAATAATTATTCAGAAACCCTTAAGGATTATGAATCTGTTGAAGCGCTGAGATATCAGCCTGCTTTATGCTGCTGCTGCTGCTGCTAAGTCGCTTCAGTCTTGTCTGACTCTGTGCGACCCCACAGACAGCAGCCCACCAGGCTCCCCCGTCCCTGGGATTCTCCAGGCAAGAGCACTGGAGTGGGTTGCTATTTCCTTCTCCAATGAATGAAAGTGAAAAGTGAAAGTGAAGTCGCTCAGTCATGTCTGACTCTTAGCAACCCCATGGACTGCAGCCTACCAGGCTCCTCCATCCATGGGATTTTCCAGGCAAGAGTACTGGAGTGGGGTAGGCGCTCATATTTCTTGGTCTGCTCAGGTGACATATGATCAGTTCTCAGCAAGTATATTTTGAATTAGTTTTAATTGCGTCTTCTATAATAGGCTACATGTACCCTAGGCACAGGAATTTTTGTCTATGTCTTTTTTGTGCTTGACATATTATATCCATGCAGTAAATGTTTGTGAAACACATGAATGGTTAGTCTGCATTACCACTTACCATACAATGTTAGGTGCTTTAAAAAGTAATCCATATGCTATTGCATAAGAAACACTGAGGAAGCTGGTTAGGTGATAATAGATGGTCAGTTCAGTTGCTCAGTTGTGTCTGACTCTTTGCAACCCCATGAATTGCAGCATGCCAGGCCTCCCTGTCCATCACCAACTCCCAGAGTTCATTCAAACTCATGTCCATCGAGTCGGTAATGCCATCCAGCCATCTCATCCTCTGTCTTCCCCTTCTCCTCCTGCCCACAATCCCTCCCAGCATCAGAGTCTTTTCCAATGAGTTAGCTCTTTGCATGAGGTGGCCGAAGTACTGGAGTTTCAGCTTCAGCATCAGTCCTTACAAAGAACACCCAGGGCTGATCTCCTTTAGAACAGACTGGTTGGATCTCTTTGCAGTCCAAGGGACTCTCAAGAGTCTTCTCCAACACCACAGTTCAAAAGCATCAATTCTTCGGTGCTCAGCTTTCTTCACACTCCAACTCTCACATCCATACATGACCACTGGAAAAACCATAGCCTTGACTAGATGAACCTTTGTTGGCAAAGTAATATCTCTGCTTTTCAATATGCTATTTACGTTGATCACAACTTCCATTTCTCTAATAATGAGCAATGTTGAATATTTTTTCATATGTTCATTAGCCATCTGTATGTCTTCCTTGGAGAAACGTCTGTTTAGGTCTTCTGCCCACATTTTGATTGGGCTGTTTGTTTTTCTGGTATTGAGCTGAATGAACTGCTTGTGTATTTTGGAGATTAATCTGTCATCAGCTGTTTCATTTGCTATTATTTCTAAATGTTGTCTTTTCACCTCATTTATACTTTCCTTCGCTATGCAAAAGCTTTTAAGTTTAATTAGGTCCCATTTGTTTATTTATGTTTTTATTTCCATTACTCTAGGAGGTGGGTCATAGAGGATCTTGCTGTGATTTATGTCAAAGAGTGTTCTGCCTATGTTTTCCTCTAAGAGTTTTATAGTTTCTGGTCTTACATCTAGGTCTTTAATCCATCTTGAGTTTACTTTTGTGTATGGTGTTAGGAAGTGTTCCAATTTCATTCTTTTACACATGGCTGTCCAGTTTTCCCAGCCCACTTACTGAAGAGACTACCTTTTCTCCATTGTATATTCTTGCCTCTTTTGTCAGAGATAAGGTGCCCACAGGTGTGTGGGTTTAATCTCTGGGCTTTTTATCTTGTTCTATTGGTCCATATTTCTGTTTTTGTGCCAGTATTATACTGTCTTGATGACTGTAGCTTTGTAGTATAGTCTAAAGTCAGGTAAGTTGATTCCTCCAGCTCCATTCTTTCTCAAGATTGCTTTGTCTATTCAAGTGCTTTTGTGTTGCTGTACAAATTGTGAAAACTTTTGTTCTAATTCTGTGAAAAAATATCATTGGTAGTTTGATAGGGATTGCCTTCAATCTGTAGATTTCTTTGGATAGTATTTGCTATTATTTTCATAATATTCGTTCTTCCACTCCAGGAACATGGTATATATCTCTCCATTTGCTCTCCATCTTTGGTTCCTTTCAGCAGTATCTTATAGTTTTCTACATACAGGTCTTTTGTCTCTTTAGATAGGTTTATTCCTAGGTATTTTATTCTTTTTGTTGCAATGATGAATAGGATTGTTTCCTTAATTTCTTTCTGATTTTTCATTGTTAGTGTATAAAAATACAAAAGATTTCTGTGCATTAATTTTATATCCTGCAACTTTGCTTTATTTATTGATCACCTCTAGCAATTTTCTGGTGGCGTCTTTAGGGTTTTCTATGTATCTTATCATCTGCAAAAAGTGAGTTTTACTTCTTCTTTTCCAATCTGGATTAGGAATGACAGGATTTCTAACTTAGTTAATTAATCACAAAAATTAAGAAAATACTAGTGTATTGATATAATACTAACATTTTTATAAAGAAATCCTGACAAAGTATATATAATGGTTATTTTGGAGGAAACAAATTATAATGCAAGCCTCTCTCATAGGTAACAGTGTTTGATAATTTTTCTGTTCTGAAAACAATTTGTGCATATTATGAAAAATTTAAAATACAGGAAAGTACCAATATAAAACTTAAATTACTCATATTCATACCTAGGAGAGATAATCAGTATTAACATTTTAGAGAACTATATACCCATCTAGTTTTTAAAATTAGTCTATGAGTATCAAGATTTTTAGAAAATCACTTGCTTAAAAGTAGTCATATTCGTTTATGTTATTGTTACTATTCAGTCACTAAGTCATATCTGACTCTGTGACCCCATGAACTGCAGCATGCCAGGTTTCCCTGTCCTTCCCTATCTTCTGGAGTTTGCTCAAACCCATGTCCATTGAGTCAGTGATGATATATTCCTTTATACTTATCTTCCTTTATACTAAATATGTGTTATAAGTAGTTTTTATTTCATTAAATATTTTTGGAACAAGATTTTCAAAAGCTAAATAATAATCCACTGTATAGCTGTATCATAATTTCTTTATTATACTGTTGTTGGAATTTTGTTTCTTTTTTAATATCTTAAATAATAAAATAACTTTTGATCATATCTTTAGCTTTTACCTCCAGCTTTACTGAGATATAATTGACACAAAACACTGCATAAGTTTAAGGTGTGAAAGGTGTTAATTTGATACATTTATATATTGCAAAGTGATCACCATCATAGCATTAACTAATCTCAATCCTGTCCATAATTTTCATATTTTTTATGGTGAAAATGCTTAAGATCTACTCTCTTGGCAGCATTCAAATATACATACAGTGTTGTTAGCTATAACTGCCATGTGTACATTAGACCCCCAGAACTCATTCATTTGGTTAACTGGAAGTTTATACACCTTGACAGATATTTCCCCATTTTCCTTACACCACGACATGTGGCAACTGCCATTCTATTGTTTCTCTGAGTTCAACATTTTCAGCGTATTTTGTATTTTAAGAGGGATTTCAAGGACTTGGATAATGGAATTAAGGGCATAAATACGAAAGTCATAACTCCAAATACCATTTAAGAAAAGGTACATGACCCCATTAGTGTCCCAGAGAGTCCCCATGCCACAACAGCTCTGGTGATAATAAACGTGTGCGTGCTAAATCGCTTCAATCATGTCCAACTCTTTGCAACCCTTTGGACTGTAGCCCACCAGGCTCCTCTGTCCATAGCAATTCTCTAGGCAAGAATACTAGAGTGGGTTGCCATGCCTTCCTTCAGGGGATCTTCTCCACCTAGGGTTGAACCCACATCTCTTATGTCTCCTGCAACGGCAAGTGGGATCTTTACCACTAGAGCCATCAGGGAAGCCCAGCAATAAACATTATCAGTTTATTAATTTTCATTTCAAAGATGGATGTCATGCTACTTTTAATTTTTATCCCATTGATTATTAGTGAGGATATTTTGCATATTTGGTGATTATATTTTTCAGCTTTGGGAATGATCTACTCATGTCATTGCCAACTTTGCTATAGGTTGTAGTGTTTTTCTGAGTTACTAAAGAGCTCTTTAAATGTTAAGGCTATTAACTACACGTTATACTTGTTGTCAACACTTTTTATGCAGTTTATAATTAGTCTTTTACTGTCTTTATGATTTTTATTTTCAAAAGTTTAAAAATTTTATATAATCAAATATTTTGATCTATTGCCTTTTAATTTTTTTCCATGGTTTTCATGCTTAGAAGCTCTTTCCCATTCTAAACTCAGTTAAAAAGATGCTTGCTTTCATATTCTTTGGGGAATTTTTTCTACTCATCTGGAATTTATTTTGGTATATGGACCAAAATTTAATTTTGGATCATAATCCAAGTGGGATTTTAAATTTTTTTCATTTATTTAAAAAGGTCCTTGCATATTTTATTGAATATTTTTTATCAACCTATTTATTATGGAACCTTTTCTATATTGTGTTTTCAGTATATATCAGAGTTATTTTCTGAAATATCTATATGGTCCCACTGATGTGAAAGCCTTTGACAATTTTCCACATGAAATAATTCCCAAACTATGGTTTTCCTAGCAGTCATGAATGTATGTGAGAGTTGGACCATAAAGAAGGCTGAGCGCCAAAGAACTGATGTTTTCAAACTGCGGTGCTGAAGACTCTTGAGTGTCCCTTAGATAGCAAGCAGATCAAATCAGTCAATCCTAAAGAAAATTAACCCTGGATATTCACTGGAAGGACTGATGCTAAAGCCGAATCTCCAATACTTTGGCACTTGATGTGAAAAGCCAACTCTTTAGAAAAGATCCTGATGCTGGGAAAGATTGATGGCGGGGGAGAAAGGGACAACAGAGGATGAAATGATTGGATGACATCACTGACTCAACGGACATGACTTTGAGCAAACTCTGGGAGACAGTGAAGGACAGGGAAGCCAGGTGTGGTGCAATCCATGGGGTCACCAACAGTCAGACACAACTTAGTGAAGGAACAATAACAATAAACTCAATTATGTTGTTGTTTAGTCACTAAGGCACGCCTAATTCTTTTGTGACCCCACAAACTGTAGCCCACCAGGCTCTGATGTCCATGAGATTTCTCAGGCAAGAATACTAGAGTTGGTTGCCATTTTCTTCTACAGGGGATCTTTCTGACTCAGGGATCACACTTGCATCTCCTGTTTAGCAGGAAAATTCTTTACCAGTGAGTCCCCTGGGAAGCCCTAAACTCAATTATATGGGTAGACTAAAAAGGGACTTGGAAATAATATCTTGTCATGATTTCTAACTTGATTGGAAATAGACAATGCTTTTATTAGCCATAATTAACTTTTAATCATGAAGTGGAAATGCACAGTGAACATTTCAAATCCACAGATCATATTTATCTCTAGCTGTTAAATATCACTTGATTCAGATGATTACAGGTAATAATACCTATGGCAGTTTGAGAATACAGATTTGTCAGTTAAACATTTATGTGGGTGACATGGAAAGAATTTTAGGAAAATTTAATAAATCTGAGTCTTATTCTCTAGAAATACTGAATCAGTGAGTGTCTGGAATTTACATATGAGGTATAATATACAGGGCTGAAAATAGGAAGATGGAGAGAAACCGCCGGCATGAAGAACTAAACTATCATCTACTTCCTTTTCGTCCTACACATTATCAAGAAACTGAAAACAACAGGACAAAGAGAAGATAGTGAAAGCTTCCAGAAAAAGGAAGTTAAAGAATTTTCAAATCAAGAAAAGAAATGCATCATTTTCATGTTCTCATGCTTTCAAAATTTTCTGATAATATTATTTTTAATCTAGACAAGAATTCTGTTCCTGCCACCTTTATTCAACACTGTAATGGAGGTTCTAGCCTGGATAATCAGGCAAGAAAACAAAATAGAAGATATCTAGATTGAAAAGTAAGAAGTAAAAACATCTCTATTTGTGAATGGCATGATCTTGTTTACAAAAAAATCCAATGAATCCACAAGAAAATTATTAGAATTAGTAATAATAAATAAGTCCATCAGTTCAGTTCATTCGTTCAGTCACGTCTGACTCTTTGCAACCCCATGGACTACAGCACGCCAGGCCTCCCTGTCTACCACCAACTCTCAGAGTTTACTCAAACACATGTCCTTTGAGTCGGTGATGCCATCCAAATGTCTCATCCTCTGTCATCCCCTTCTTCTCCTGCCTTCAATCTTTACCATTATCAGGGTCTTTTAAAATGAGTCAGTTCTTCACATCAGGTGGCCAAAGTATTGGAGTTTCAGCATCAACATAGGTTCTTCCATTGAATATTCAGGACTGATTTCCTTTAGGATGTACTGGATGGATCTCCTTGCAGTCCAAGGGACTCTCAAGAGTCTTCTCCAACACCACAGTTCAAAAGCATAAATTCCTCGGTGCTCAGCTTTCGTTATAATCCAACTCTCACATCCATATATGACTACTGGAAAAATCATAGCCTTGACTAGATGGACCTTTGTTTGTAAAGTAATGCCTGTGCTTTTAAATAAGCTATCTAAGTTGGTCATAACTTTTCTCTTTATTTTTTATTTATTTATTTTTTAATTTTAATTTTTACTTTATTTTACTTTACAATACTGTATTGGTTTTGCCATACATTGACATGAATCCACCACCGGTGTACATGAGTTCCCAAACATGAACCCCCCTCCCACCTCCCACTCCATATCATCTCTCTGGATCATCCTCGTGCACCAGCACCAAGCATCCTGTATCCTGCATCGAACATAGACTCTTCCAAGGAGCAAACGTCTTTTAATTTCATGGCTGTAGTCGCTATCTGCAGTGATTTTGGAGCCTGCAAAAATAATGTCTATCACTGTTTTCATTGTTTCCCCATCTATTTGCCATGAAGTATGGGACCAGATGCCATCGAAGTATGGGACCAGATGCCATGATCTTAGTTGTCTGAATGTTGAGCTTTAAGCCAACTTTTTCACTCTCCTCTTTCACTTTCATCAAGAGGCTCTTTAGTTCTTCACTTTCTGCCATAAGGGTGGTGTACCTGCATATCTGAAGTTATTGATATTTTTCCTGGCAATCTTGATCCCAGCTTGTGCTTCCTATAGCCAAGCGTTTCTCATGATGGACTCTGCATAGAAGTTAAATAAGTAGGGTGACAATATACAGCCTTGACATACTCCTTTCCCTATTTGGAACCAGTCTGTTGTTCCATGTCCAGTTCTAACTGTTGCTTCCTGACCTGCATACAGATTTCTCAAGAGGCAGGTCAGGTGGTCTGGTATTCCCATCTCTTTCAGAATTTTCCACAGTTTGTGGTGATCCACACAGTCAAAGGCTTTGGCATAGAAATAAAGCAGAAGCAGATGTTTTTCTGGAACTCTCTTGATTTTTTGATGAACCGAAGATGTTGGCAATTTGATCTCTGGTTCCTCTGCCTTTTCTAAATCCACCTGGAACATCTAGAAGTTCATGGTTTATGTACTGTTGAAGCCTGGCTTGGAGAATTTTGAGCATTACTTTACTAGCATGTGAGATGAGTGCAACTGTGTGGTAGTTTGGGCATTCTTTGGCATTGCCTTTCTTTAGGATTGGAATGAAAACTGACCTTTTCCATTCCTGTGGCCACTGCTGAATTTTCTAAATTTGCTGGCATATTGAGTGCAGCACTTTCACAGTATCATCTTTCAGGATTTGAAATAGCACAACTGGAATTCCATCACCTCCACTAGCTTTGTTTGTAGTGATGCTTCCTAAGGCCCATTTGACTTCGCATTCCAGGATGTCTGGCTCTAGGTGAGTGATCACACCATTGTGATTATCTGGGTCGTGAATCTTTTTTTGTATAGCTCTTCTGTGTATTCTTGCCACTTCTTCTTAATATTTTCTGCTTCTATTAGATCCATTCTGTTTCTGTCCTTTATTGAATAAGAATGAAGAGATGGAGTCAAAGCAAAAACTCCATTCAGTTGTGGATAGGACTGGTGATGGAAGTTAAGTTCAATGCTGTAAAGAGCAATAGTGCATAGGAACCTGGAATGCCATGTGCATGAATCAAGGCAAATTGGAAGTGGTCAAACAGGAGATGGCAAGAGTGAACATCGACATTTTAGGAATCAGTGAACTAAAATGGACTAGAATGGGTGAATTTAACTCAGATGACCATTATATCTACTACTGTGAGCAAGAATCCCTTAGAAGAAATGGAGTAGCCATCATGGTCAACAAGAGTCCGAAATGCAGTACTTGGATGCAAACTCAAAAACGACAGAATGATCTCTGTTCGTTTCCAATGCAAACCATTCAATATTACAGTAATCCAAGTCTATGCCCCAACCAGTAATGCTGAAGAAGCTGAAGTTGAATGGTTCCATGAAGACCTTCTAGAACTAACACCCAAAAAGATGTCCTTTTCATTATAGGGGACTGGAATGCAAAGGTAGGAAGTCAAGAAATACCTGGAGTAACAGGCAAATTTGGCTTTGGAGTACAGAATTAAGCAGGGCAAAGGCTAATAGAGTTTTGCCAAGAGAACACACTGGTCATAGTAAACACCCTCTTCCAACAACACAAGAGAAGACTCTACACATGGACATCACCAGATGGTCAATACCAAAATCCGATTGACTGTATTCCTTGCAGCCAAGATGGAGAAGCTCTATACAGTCAGAAAAAACAAGACCGGGAGCTGACTGTGGCTCAGATCATGAACTTCTCATTGCCAAATTCAGACTTAAATTGAAGAAAGTAGGGAATTCCACTAGACCATTCAGGTATGACCTAAATCAAATCCCTTACAATTATACAGTGGAAGTGGCAAACAGATTCAAGGGATCAGATCTGATAGACAGAGTGCCTGATAAACTATGGACAAAGGTTCGTGATATTGTACAGGAGACAGGGATCAAAACCATATCCAAGAAAAAGAAATGCAAAAAAGCAAACTGCCTGTCTGAGGAGGGCTTACAAATAGCTGTGAAAAGAAGAGAAGTGAAAAGCAAAGGATAAAAGGAAAGATATACCCATTTGAATGAAGAGTTCCAAAGCTTAACGAGAGATAAGAAAGCCCTCCTCAGTAATCAGTGCCGAGAAATGGAGAAAAACACAGAATGGGAAAGACTAGAGATCTCTTCAAGAAAATTAGGAGATACCAAGGGAACTTTTCACGTAAAGTCCATCAAAGTTGCAGCTAAAAGACCAATATACAAATATAAATTGTTTTTCTATGCATTCTTAATGAGTAATTTGAAAGTAAAATTTAAGAAAGATTCCACTTAAAATGGCAGCAAAAAGAATAGAATACTTAGAAAAAAATTAACAAAATAAGTGTAACTCTTGCACATGACAAAACACAAAACATCACTGGGGTGGTGGAGATCCAAATAAATGCAAAGAAATCCCATGATCATTGATCAGAAGACTTAATGTTGTTAAGATGGCTAAATAATAACCAAGTTGATCTACAGATTCAACCCAATTCCTATCAAAATTCGAACTATGTACTTCTAACAATTTTGCAAGCTGATACTTATGTTCAAGCAGAAATTCAAGGAATTGAGAGAGTCAAAATAATCTTAATAAAAATAATAAAATTAGAGGACTTATACTTCCTCCTTTCAAAACTTACTATAAACTTACAATATTCAAGACAGTGTAATATTGCCATAAGAAGAGACATACAAATCACTGGAATAGAACTGAGAGTCTAGAAATAAACTTTCACATTATGGTTAATTACTTTTAGACAAAGGAGTCAGGACAATTCTTTGAGGGAAGAGGTCTTTTCAACAAACGGTGTTCAGTGAACTGAACACCTACTTGTTAAAGAATGAAGTTGGACCCCTACCTCACACCATATTAAAAACTTAACTCAAAATGGAATTCAGACTTAAATATAACAGCTAAAACTATAAAACTAAATATAACAGCTAAAACTAAAAACTCTTTAAGAAAGCACACAGGTACTTCTTTCATGATCAAATATTTGGCAATGCTTTTAAAATACATGAAAATGCAAGCAAAAAAGAAAATAAATTGGACTTCATCAAAATTAAAAATTTGTGCAACAAAGAATACCATCGAGAAAGTAAAAAGACAATCTAAAGAATGAGAGAAAATATCCACAATTCTTGTATCTGATAAGACACTTGTATCCTATACACACACACATACACATAGAACTCTCAAAATAGTAAAAGAAAATTAAACCAATTTAAAAATGGGCAACAGGAGAGGTGGGAAGATTCTTTACCATTGAGCCACTTGGGAAGTCCAAGCTAATAACAGATAGGCATGTGGAGCGAGGGAGCAAGCAGAGTACCCAGCACAACAGAACTGTAAATAGAAGTATGTGTGCATGCTCAGTCATATCCCACTCTTTTCAACCCTATGGATTGTAGCTCACAGGCTCCTCTATCCATGGGATTTTCCAAGCAAGAAGACTGGAGTGGGTTGTCATTTCCTTCTTCAGGGGATCTTTCTGACCCAGAGATCGAACCCACATCTCTCATGGCTCTTGCGTTGGCAGGCAGATTATTTACCACTGAGCCACCTGGGAAACTATAATCATTATTAACCATGAGTGTTTTGGGGTTATTTCTATTTTCTTAAGAATGATGTTTTAATGGACAAAAAGGAATGTCTTGTTGCTTGAAACATTCAGAGAACAGAGCTAAATTAGTAATTTTTTAAAGATGCCGTCCTTCAATGCTTCATTTAAAAAATGCAATAGGTGGCTCAAGGAAACTATAAAGCCTCAAACTGCAACCAAATTTCAATTAAACCAAAGTTTAATTTCTGCATATTACATGCAACTTTGAGCCCAGGGAGAGAATAAATTTTCCTTTGCAATGTATAAGTAGTGCTTCTCTTACCTGCCTCAGGACACATTTAGATGAAAGAAAACACATTAAATTATTGATGTAATGATTAATCGAAAGTCCCCTTAAATTGTCTCACATACTTATAGCAAAGCCCTTTGGCTCTGTTCAGAGCCAAACTACAACTCTCACAAGTACATTCAAAAGCAGTCATGTGTACCATTCAAAAAAAAATCACACTATTGAAGTAAGCACAGTGAATGCTTAGGATGTTGGCTGGATGAAGGCTGATTTTTTTTTTTTTTCCTGTGCCCTCCTCATCTAGAAATATACTCTTGTAGGTCAACAAAGAATCATTTTAGACTGAATCTCTTTAGTGTTTCAAGTAAATTCCAGGACTGTGGGTAGCTGTGTGGAGTGTACAAGTGAGATTCCTGGTGATTTCAACAGTTCTGTTACTGTGAGTGTGATTTTGAAATAGCACAAATTTCAGCACAAATCTAACAAGAACCACTTACTAACCTAATCACAAAACAGACAGTGGGCCCAGTGAGAAGCATAAAATCACTGCCAAGTGTAAGACTCAGGCAGGTGCATTTTTAGGGCAGGCAAAAGGGAACAGAGATGGGATAGACAGTAAGAATGGCAGTGGTCATCATGGGTAGGAAAAATGAAATCTTGCTGGACAGACTTTATTTTCTTTTTTTAAGGGTGTTTATAAAGGCTGATTCTAGAAAAAAAAACAAAAAAACAAAAAACAAAAAAACATGTAGGTAGCTGGATTTGGACCAGGGACTGTAGTGTACCAATCCCTGTTCTAGACTGTAAGTTACTTCCAGATGGTAAAACAATCGATACCTGCCTTCTGTTCTGTTTATCTAAAATAAATAATACTCCATACTATCAAAAAAAGGCAGATTCTAAACCATTTAGATTAGTGCATCCATAAATTGGACGCTTTAAAAATATACAGATTGTTAGATCCTATCCAAGAATTTAAAATAATGAAGTAAAATAGATAACCAACAAGGACCTGCACAGGAAACTCTGCTCAATACAATAATGTAAAATAATTAGCCTCCAATTAAAATAAAAAAATCAATATTCTGAAATGATTAAATGGGAAAAGAATTTGACAAAGAATAGATACATGTATATGTATAACTGAATCTCTTTCCTGTACACCTGAAATGCAATACTGCAAATCAACTATACCCCAATATAGAATAAAAATCTTTAAAAAAATTCAGAATTTCTAGGTAGGAGGCTCAGCCACAAGTGACTCTATGTAAAGTCAGACTTTTAAACTACTGGACTGAACAGTTACACGTTTTTCCTTAAGTGCCAGCAATGTACCACTATGGTAACAACCCAGTACCGTCAGCAGATTATTTTATTCCTTCTTTCTCCAACCAAAGACCCTTTAGTAAAGATTAAAATTTACCCTGTTGGTCATGGCAGAGGACTACCCCTCCTTTCCCTTCCATTTTCCACCATCTTCTGTAGATGGGGATCACATGTATATTTAACTCACAACATTAGCCAGAAAGAATAATTTTGTAGTAAAGTAGAATTTCCCTATTAACCTCAAACTGTATGAAATGCTATATTTTTAGAGTTATCTCTGGGACAGTCATTCACAACCTGGTGTATGGGCAGGATTTCTCAGTGTCAGCACTGCTGACATCTGAGCTGGACAATTCTTTGTGGCAGCAGGCTGGTCTATGTATTGCAGTATATTTAGTAGCATCTCTGGTTTCTAACTAACAGATGCCAGGTATGACAGAAAAATGTTTCCAGACATTGTCAAATGTCCCTTGGGAGCATAGGCAAAATTGCCCCAGTTAAGATTCACTGGTGCATAGGTTTGTAAGAATTCAGCCCATAGCAGAATTGCAATATTCACACTGAACCTTCCATTTACCACACTGAGTATCATTCATTTTGACATTTATACAATGACAAATATTTCAGATTTGGCTTATGTCTAGGAGTTTAATTATATATAATATACTCTAATGCCAAGTAGAACTTTCTACTGAAGTCGGTTTCTGTGGAACAGTCATAACTAGTTTCCTGTATTGCTTTGGGCAAAAGAGAAAAGTAACGTCTGACACAGATTCTGCAGTAGATGTCTGTATAAATGGCCCTTGCTGGCTCACGCCAAGTCTCAGCTCTAGGAAAATTGTTTTGTCTGACTCACATTTTCTGTGAGTTTACTCTTTGACTAACATAGCCTTGGGGACAGGGAAGTTGAAGTGTGTAGTGTTTTTGTTTTAAAGGCTTTTCCTGGAATTGAACACAATATTGTTGGGGAAAACCCAGTGTGGATAAAAGGAAGTTCATGAAAATATAAGGTAAAACACGAAAGTTCAAAGTCAAGTCACAAAGTCCAGGGATTCCCTAACCACGCAAAGGAAATTAAGTAAGTTAATCAGAAAACCAGGTATTTTCAAGTTGAATTATATTAGTCAGGATACTTTTTCTCCCTTTGCTAGGAAGATCATCCAATCTCAGGAATTCAAGCTAAAAGAAAGCCTTCGTTGCAAACAAAAGCAGAGTCAGTACAGTTAAAAGTGAAGTCAGTCATGGAAAATGAGTATATTAAAATTCCTTTGGAATTACAAGGCACTGCCCCCTGCTTAATAGCACAAAAATGATGGCACATCATTACAATTTTGCCTAGTATTTGAATTATATTCTGGATAAAACAGCCACAAGGAAGACTATTTTGATACAGTTTGGGTTCTTATAATGTCATTCTCTGCCTTCTTGTGAATATTCCATTTTTGTATAATGGTGAAGAAATCACATTTTCGTTTTTCTATAGTTCATTATAGCTCATTGCTGTAGCAACTGCCAAACCAATCAATTTGTATAAATAATAGAACAAGCTTCTATTATCTCTCGTCTGACATGGTGCCAACTAGTTGGTCTACCTTTTCCAAGAGGGAAATCATGTTTTTAAACTCTTTATCTAATTTTAATGTCCCTGGAGTTATACACAGTAAATTCTTTTGGAACACTGAACTGAGTATATGTAGTCAAGCACTTATCCCTTTAAATTAGGTCATATAAAGACTACTGATTTCCATGTTGTCATTAGATAAAGAATAAACCCTATGTGAGTATTTGAAAGCCCAAGTGAATTTATTTTCCTTCTGATATTTTATAACAGTGGCAATTCAGTGACCTTGGTTTTTCTAAATTATCTCCCAGCACATCAATTAGTGTTTGTCTAATTCAGATTGCTGGAATAAATCACCCCTCCCCGAAGAGGAAAGAAATGATCTGCTTCTTGTTCTGCAGTTTTAATTCTCAGCTTGGTTTTTGCCTTGTAGCATTATGATGGCAGTGAAAAGAACAGAAACAAACCTCTTATACTGGATACCAGTCAAAGCATCCAAAATATACAAAACAGAAACAATCAATGGTTAAATAAGCTAAGGATCTGTGGAAAGCAAATGGGTCCACAGCTATAGAGGCATCTTTACATACCCATATGATAGGACCTGCATGCCTGAAATTCTTAAATAGAGATTTATTCCTTTGAATAGTAATTGATCTTTCTACAAGGTCCCTTTGCTACTTTAAATGTTTTATTTGGGGGTTATTTTAGATTTATGGAAAAGTGGCCAAGACAGCACAAGAGAGCTCCCATACACTCTTCATTCAACTTCCCTAATGCTAACTTTTCACATAATCCTGGTATATTTGTCAATACTTAGAAATTAGCATTCAGATTTTTCTAATAGCAACCTCCTTCCACCCCATAATAATCCAATCTAGGATACCACATCACATGTGGTAAGATCTCTTTTGTAAATACAAAAATTTCCAGGCAGTAGAATTTATTAAATTGCCAACCAACTCTATTATGAGCTCATTTATTACATCAGTTTTCTTCTGGAAGGAAAAGATAAAGGCAGCATAAAATCCTGGGCATGTGAGGGTACATAAAGGAATTGTGAGAGGAAGGAAATGCTGCCAAGAAAGGAGGTAACAAATCAAAACCAAAGACATTCAATTTTGCCTGGGGCAGGCCCTGTGTAGCTATGTGTAATTAGTGTCCTCAATTACTACATCTGACAAACTAATTTTCATTTGAAAGAAAACAACAAATCATTAATTATGGTAATAAGTCATGGGTTAAATCTCTGTGTGTGGATTCTACATGCTCCATGATCTGTGCCCTTGGTCAGCCACCATTTTGCTCCCTCAGACTCTTCACTCCTGGGGGTCCTGTGTTAAGACATCTCTGATTGTTCAGCCCTGGACAATACCACTCTCTGCCTCTGTACAACCAATTCAGAACCAACTCTGTTATGCATGCATGCATGCATGCATGCTCAGTTGTGTCTGACTCTTTGTAACCCCAAGGACTGTAGGCTTCCAGGCTCCTCTGTCCACGGGATTTTCCGGGCAAGAATATTGGAGTGGGTTGCCATTTCCTCCTCCCTGGGGTCTTCCTGACTCAAGGATCAAGACTGCATCTTCTGCATCTCCTGCACTGGCAGGCTGATTCTTTATCATGAGCCTAAATACCATTCCTCCCTGTGAGGCCCTTACTATGTACATGCTTGTTCTGATAGCTACTTGAAAGCAGAGTTGTATTTTAAGAAGCAGTCAAGCTTTGAAGACAAATTTGGGTTTAAATCTTAGCTACCACTTAATAGTCTTAATTGTGAGCAAATTAAATAATCTCCCCATGCCTCGGTGTAGTCATTTATAAAACAGAGCAATAATTGAGCCTATCTTTGTTGGGGGGACTAAGTGAGAAGATCCGCATGAGTATGCAGTCGTTCCTGATACCCAGAAGATCAATTTCACCCCTGTTCTTAAAACCAGTCCTGGAGTTAGGCAGGACAAAGGCCACTGTTACAGAAATAGGGCCTCAGGGAACAGCTCTGGTTCTTGTGAAGCCATGCTTTTCTCTGTATTTCCTTCACTGTCAGGCAGATCAGGGACCCTTTCCTCACAGGAACAACCCTCCTTCTCTCCTTCCCACACTGTCTCACTGGACTTAAGACTTCCACCTAGGTACACGCACTAAGACCTCCTGGTTATAACGTCAGGCACTGCTCTGGGCACCAGGGCTAAAGCAGTGAACACAAGATGCTTGTTGTTCTCAAGAAGGTTACACCATAGTCTTCATAGCCAGAGTTCCAGATGCAAACCATCCTTTCTCTGCCTTCCCAGGTTGGTTACCCAGATTTGTCACTGGGCTACAGTTATGGGAAACTCCAATGTCAGTGCTGTCCTCCTGGTCTGTTCTGTTCCCTGCCTTAGAGCCTCTGGCCATTCTCTGCCATAGGGTCAGTGTCCTGAGCTTTGGTGCCAGACCTAACCCCTCCTTTCTACTTGCTTTCCACATGTCATGGGGTGCCACACATGACCACCACACTGAGTATAGAGTTGCAATTTATAACAGCAATAAAAACATCCATGGTGTTATAACCTTACTAGTAATAATAAAGTGTCAGAATTATCTACCCTAAGTAACTGATTTATAGATTCAAATACTTTGTACCTCCAGGTCTCTTTGATCTTGAACAGGAAACATCTGGGGAATTTCATAGCTAATGACATTCCTACTTTCAAAGTATTCATTGTCCATCAATAATATGCATTTTTAAATGAAGATATCTGATTACATATGAAGCAACTATAACTAGAAATATGGCAAACTTATACTGTTCAACAAATTGTGCCTCTGTGGGGATAAATCCATTCTTCTGCAGTACATGCTGCTCCATCAGTATTCCTTTCTTACCTATCTCATTTACAGCCTAAAGCCTGCTTTTAGTTCCTGTAACCACCTAACCATTTCCTACCTCAGGATCTTGGCATGTGCTGTGCAATTACATTTGGGACATTCTCTTCTACAGGCTAACTCCTAGTCATCCAGATGTCTCATATTTAATGTTTTCCTCAGAGAGGCCTTCATTACCTCTCTGACTAAATCAAATTTCTTGTTACAGCTGCTCATTTTAGCTTTCCTCCTCCTTAGCCTTTGTCACAACTATAATTATTTTATTTGTGAGCAGTATCGTGGAGTAGTTAAGAGAACAAAATGCCTTATTTAAATCTGATTTCAGTACTTATTGGGATAAATCACATGAATAAATAACAATTTCTCTGTACCTCACCAATAATAGTACCTATCTCACAGAGTTGTGGTGCCTTGTTAGCTACAATAATATGATTTAATACAATAATAACAACAATAGTAATACAAGTTCTATGGCAAGGACCAGTTCTGTTTGTTCACTCATGCATACTTATTTCTAGGGCTTGGCATAATCCATGGTACATAGTTCATGATCAGTAAACATCTGCTGAATCACTGATACTACAAACAAAATAAATACAAATCAAGTTTCCTCTTGGTCAAAGTTTATCATTTAGATAGAGGGAAAAGTTGCTTGTGGGGTTCCCTGGTGGCTTAGTGGTAAAGAACACACCAGTCAATGCAGGAGATGCAGGTTTGATCTCTGGGTCAGGAAGATCCTCTGGAGAAAGAAATGGCAACCCATTCCAGTACTTTTGCCTAGGAAATCTCATGGAGAGAGGAACCCGGTGGGTTACAGCCTGTGGGGTCACATAAAATTCGGACATGACTTGCGACTTAAACAACAAAAGTTCCTCGTGTGTGAAATTAAGTAAGAAAGCAAGGGCAAAGGCAACATAAAAGATCAAAACCTTTCACAAGTTCAGGAAGGAAAAAAGTAGAGGAAACAACTTATTATACTCAAAATCTAGCCATAGGTTCTTGAAAAAACTTTTTAGAAGGAAAAAATAAAAATGATCATGTGTTAAAAATTATCATTTTCAGTAACAAAATACAATAAGGTGTGATCAAACAAACAGAAGTAAAATTGGTATTTACCTTATACGATATATGCATATATTGTTTAACAGGTATATGAGGATATTCAAATATTAAGAGCATAAAGGAAAATACTAAAGGAATACTACTGTAAAAAAAAATCACAACCCTCTAATTGACCTTTTTCTATAAACTTGAATTTTCACATATTGGATTTAGTCTTAGACCATGGTGAAACAGAATTTAAATTAAATATACAAGCACCATAAAAGTAACATAAATTCAAGATACCCAAATGTAAAATTTTGAGAAGCATTTTGTTTAGTAGCAAAGGATAATGCTAGCACTGTGCATTAAACCTCTAGGAAAATAAACTAAGCTTCAAAGTAGCAACATAATTGCAAGTCTCCTTATGAAATCAGACTGCCAGTTCCATTTAAACGCTTGGATTGGTTTCAGGAGTAGGTATATAACTACATCTGAAATATCCAATCAGGGATTTAAAAAGTGCACCTTTCATATAAAGTGTAGATACAAGAATTCCTGTAATGCTTATTTTACTGAACAAAAACAAAGCCTCCAAAGTAACCATGGCCACAATAAAGCTATTTTAAAAATGCTGCCACTTTTTTAAGATGAAGTAATTCCAGGGACAGCCTGGTGGGCTGCCGTCTATGGGGTCGCACAGAGTCAGACATGACTGAAGCGACTTAGCAGCAGCAGCAGCAAACCAATACTATTTGCTTCACATGGTAATATATCCTATCATGTTATTTTCATATTTCTAATCAATATGTAGTATGAACATTCCCAGGCCCCATTTCCAAGTGAATTTAAATTTGGATCAAAATGGAATGATCACAGATGTATGAACCACAAAGTTTTGAGTCTCTCTTGTGGGTTAAAAAAAAAGTTAGCTAACTTTTTTTTTTTCTAAAACTGTTTCCAGATTTATGATTATAGCATTGAAATACTCCATCTTTATTCCTATCAAACTCACTTTAAAAACACATTTCCAGTTGCTGCTTTTCACTAGCCATTTCACTAAAGTCATTTATCTTTTGTTCATAACAGTGATTCATGATGATAATGATTAAAACACCTATTAATATATCTAGCACTTTTAACTCATCTTAACTCTTTACTTATCCCCTTCATTGCTTTCACTTAATGCTTCTTCATATGCTAGGTGTCTTTCTTACACTTAGTGTTAGTTTTCAGATAATAAACACTTAGAGGTTGGAGATCAGGTGATTAACAAACTATGAAATAATAAAAGACACCTGACAGAAGTGATGATAAGTGAAAAATTATGAGAATAACTCCATGACTTTGCCTAGTGCTCCATCAGTTGATTCCACAAATATCCTTTGGCACCGTCTAGATGTAAGGATTTATGCTATGTTCTATGGGGGACAGACAGATATTTTGGTCATCTGATGTGAACAGCTGACTCATTCATTGGAAAAGTCCCTGATGCTGGGAAAGACTGAGGGCAGAAAAAGAGGGTATCAGAGGATGAGATGGCTGGATGGCCTCACCAATGAAATGGACGTGAACTTGGGCAAACTTCGGGAGATGGGAGGGACAGAGAGGCCTGGCATGTTGCAGTCCTTGGGGTCACGAAGAGCTGGACACAACTGGGCGAATGAACAAGAACAAATGGGGGATAAATACCCAAACCTTGTTAAATTGCTTAAAGACTGCGTCTTGATATCTAGCTTCTAAGGCTAGAAGGAACTTAGAGACATGCAGAATTTTCCAGGAAGTTCTTCAGATTATAATGGGTGAAGATCTTTATGAGACTTGATGACAACCTTGACTCTTACATTTCCAAGACAACAGGAACGGGCAAGATTATCTATCTCAGGATGCTGTCATTTTTTTTTCCTCTGCTTCTCTCCTAGCAACAGATGCAGTTACAAGAAATGCTTTAGAAATTGGGGTTCATTTTTAAAAGGTAGAACTTTTTATAAAGAGTGAAAATTGCACCCCAAAATATCTCAGGGCTATGAAAACCATTGAGAATCTTTGAGTTCTGTGTCTAAGATCTTAAAATGATGTGTAATCGGAAAGGAGCCCTACATCACGTAATTAACTTCACCTTCACTCCTGCCAAGGGAGACGGAGTCTGTCATACCCATTTATTTTCCCTTCTTATAAGGGAAAAAATTTCCTACTGTTGGAATATTTTTAAAGTATTCATATTTTTATCTTTGAGACTTGTTTATTTATTGCCAGTATAACAAAAGTTGATTTCATTTGGGGGTTAATAAAAAGGTTATTTCAAGGACATATAAGAATAACTCTAAATTATGTCTAACTCAACCATCATGACTGATAATGAAGCCAAAATATTAACAAGGCAAAATCTCAAATTTTATCTGAAGTTGCTGGACACATTATCTATTTCAAATAGGATATCACTAAATAGTGGTCTGAAAAGAAACCCATAATTTATGCTCTGAATTTCTGACAAATTAGGAGTAATGCCTCTTACACTATGCAGGTCACAGCCTGTCAGGTAAACATTTCTTACTGTGTGGCAGCAACAGTGCATATATTAGTTATGTAAATGTGAAATCTATACACAATTTCCAGGTTAGAATATGTTTAAAGAATATGGCCATAAATAATGTGAACCCTGATTCTGTGATGTCGGGGCATCCACAAATTATTTATAAGGAATAAGAAGCAAATTTTTTAGACAGATCTAATGAACTAATACATGATGTCACTAAGAAATAATACAGCAGCTAGTAACAGTTTATTTCTTGCTAACAAATGAAACTCCTAAATCTTAAATGTTGGTGCAATGACAAGTTAGAAAATAGCATCCCAGGTTACTCAGTGCAGGGTGGCTCTTCATAACTCATTTATCTCTATTCTTTTATGAAAATCACATCCAGCCTAGAAATTTTTAATTTGGAGGAATGAACAAATGATTGTGGATGAAAGAGCAATTATTCCTGATCCAGAGGTCTAGAGGAGATTTGTCTTTCATGAAGGAATTTCAGGTTGAGTAAAATAACACATCAGGGTCAAGGAGCAATTCAAAGTCTAAGGAAAAAAAAAATCTAGATTCTATCCTTGGTTTTATAACTAACAGTCTGGGTGAATGAATCTGGGCAAGTGATAACAGTATAACCTGTCCAAGCCCCAGAGTCTTCATCTGTGAAATGGAAGCAATAGCTGGCCTCCCTCACAGGTTGAGATGGATATCAAATAAGGCAAACAATATGAAAGTGTTTTGTAAGCAGTAGAAGACTTAATACATGTAGAAAAGTAAAATGTAATTGCCCAAGAATTAATGTTTTTTTTAACCAACTCTAGATACATGAGTGTGCATGGCATGTGAATACATAAGTGTGGGCATATACATGCATAAAAGCATATGAAAGGCATGTGTTTTCAAATTTGTAAAATGGTCAACAGTTGAACTTGGCCTCCATTTTCAATGTTCCATTCCTCTGGTCTGAGTATTTAAAACAATGTACCAGAGTGTGTGCCAGAGAAAGGAGTGGGTCCACCCTGCAAATTCTCCTGAATACACCAGCCAACTTCCAGCAATTTGGATTTTCATTAAATATTTTTAAAATTGAAGCACAGTTAATTTACAATGTTCTGCTAATTTCAGGTGTACAGCAAAGTGATCCAGATACACACACACACACACACAAACACACACACACTTTTTCAGATTCTTTTCCATTATAGGTTACTGCAAAATATTTAATATACTTCCCTGTGCTAAACAGTAGGTCCATGCTATTTATTTTACATACAGTGGTGTGTATATGCAATCCCAAACTCCTAATTTATCTCCCCCAACATACCCTTTGATAATCATGAATTTCTTTTCTATGTCTGAGTTTATTTATGTTTTGTAAATTTATTTGTACTATTTTTTTAAGATTCCACATGTAAGTTATATCATATGATATCTTTCTTTCTCTGTCTGACTTACTTCACTTAATATGATAATCTCTAGGTCTAATCTAAGGGTTCTTCTATTAACAGTAGCCACTGGTCAGATGGTGGCTTAATCTTGGGGGTGTGCAGATTGTTCACATTTTCCTAGGTCACAGACTCTTTAAACTTGTCAAAATGCGCTTTAATTGGTCACATATCCAGTTTTAAAATGAATAATAAGCCAAAATGGTTGTATTTGTACTTAAGAGATATGAGGATATGGTCATAGAGGTGTTTAGAAAAATGCTAGACAAGCAAGGAGGAGCTGGAAGGGAGAATGGAATGTTTAACCAAGGGCTTTCCTTATCAGATATTCCATGGGGATGAATGCTGACTCACTATCATTTATATATATATTTTTTAACTCAAAAGAGAAAATATGTGGAAGAGAACACATGGATTTTGAGTTGCTGAATAAGGAATAATCAAGGTTATATATTTTCAGGGAGTTTTTACCCATCCTGAAAAAATGCCCCATTTATTGATAAATAAAATATAGTATGTATTCTTACAGAAATTTAAATAAAATTATGCTTAGTTTTTCATATGAGAAGGTCATAATACTACAAAATGTATTTGAAAAATAGACAAAGAACCAAATATTTCACTAATGTCTGAGATAAATGCTAGATAACCAGTGTATCTATGTATAATTATTGGAGAAAGGAGAAAGGGGACCTCAGTTAAGCCACTGGTTAAAGTACTTATCCTGGTATCAAGAGGGAACAGAGGTCCCTGTAAGTACTTTTTAAAAGACAGTCGTAAAATATAATTTACCTCTTTCACATTCTAAAACAAAGAAGAAAAATAAACAGTGAACTGAATAACCATCAAGAGAATCTGAAAAATAAATTACCTCTTATTTAAATAAAGACAAAAATTCATTTCTCTTTTTCTTGGCCTTAACAATCAAGTACCACTGCAACTAAATTTTCAAGAGTCAGTATAACCTCTTCAGGATAGGTTTAGTCGGGAAGAGTGTCTCTTCCTTAGTATCCTAACATCCATGCTCATTCATTAACAAGTATTTTCTGACACCCACTGTATTACAGGCTCCATGCAAATGCTACAGAGAGAAAGACAAATAATACACAGCTTTCAAGTGAATGACATCACAGATTAATGGAGAGAGACACATGAAATGACAATGGAGTAAGTGTAATGGCAGCTCAAAAGAAGGACTTTTAACCTGAATGGGGAGACTGAGGTGACATCCAGATTTAGTTATAATTGGTAACTGAGAAGTCAGATTTTAAGGATGGTAAATTGAACGCTAACATTAACATCTACTCCTTCCTGAAACCTCCCTAAAGTACAGTAAAAGATTTCTGAAAAAGGCAAAATTCCAAAGAGCCAAGAAGACAGGAGAGGTGACAAAAACATCAAAATTTGAGATACTGGAAAGCAGATGAATGAGCTGCAACTAACCTATAACACCAAAACACTAAATCTGAAGCCAGCAATGGGTAGGCTGAAAGAAATTAGTATCACCAGATTCCCTCTGATGTTAGAGACCCTTTGTTAAAGTCTGTTTAAGAAGCTTCCTTTAAGAGCTCCTCTCCTCAGTTCAAGGTAGCTCAGTGACAGGCCCTCATCACACCTGCAAGACTGGAGGTTTATACTCCAGAAACTCCAAGGACATTTGAAGGCAGACCACCACAAAGCAAATAGAGATAAATAAAAGTTTACATACTAAGTGAGATCACCAGACTCCTTTATTGGCTCATAGAAGACTGGAAACTAGATGTATACACCTCCTCAGGTGATTGGAACATCTCTTCTGGAAACTCTGTCTTGCCCAAAAGAAAAATCTAAAGATACTAAAATCTGAGATCCTCAAGCAATCAGCCAAGCCAGACCAACCCACAGTGAGGACAACTACTTTTGAAAGAAAGGCCAACCTTTCTCATCACTACCTCTATACCTCCTCACTTCTCCAACAGAATTTCCTAATGATTTTGTAGGGCCTTATCACTAAATATCAATGGACTTTTGAGGAAATTCTTTATAATGAAAGAGGGGCTGAAACAAACCAACAGGAAAAAATTTAAAAATAGAGATTACACAGGATACAAATTTTAAAAATGGTGAAGCTAAAATTTTTCTATAAAGATAAATACTCAAAAGGAAAACATACTAGAAATTTGAAATATTATAGCAGAGCTGAAAGACCTATAAAGGATTTCGAAGATAAAGCTGAGGAAATCGCTCAGTTCAGTTCAGTCGCTCAGTCGTGTCCGACTCTTTGCAACCCTATGAATGGCAGCACGCCAGGCCTCCCTGTCCATCACCAACTCCCAGAGTATATTCAAACTCATGTCCATCGAGTCAACGATGCCATCCAGCCATCTCATCCTCTGTTGTCCCCTTCTCCTCCTGCTCCCAATCCCTCCCAGCATCAGTCTTTTCCAGTGAGTCAACTCTTCACATGAGGTGGCCAAAGTACTGGAGTTTCAGCTTTAGCATCAGTCCTTCCAAAGAACACCCAGGGCTGATATCCTTTAGAATGGACTGGTTGAATCTCCTTGCAGTCCAAGGGACTCTCAAGAGTCTTCTCCAACACCACAGTTCAAAAGCATCAATTCTTCGGCACTCAGCTTTCTTCACAGCCCAACTCTCACATCCATCCATGACTACTGGTAAAACCATAGCCTTGACTAAACGGATCTTTGTTGGCAAAGTAATGTCTCTGCTTTTCAATATGCTATCTAGGTTGGTCATAACTTTCCTTCCAAGGAGTAAGCATCTTTTAATTTCATGACTGCAATCACCATCTGCAGTGATTTTGGAGCCAAAAAAAAAAAATAAAGTCTGACACTGTTTCCACTGTTTCCCCATCTATTTCCCATGAAGTTATGGGACCAGATGCCATGATCTTCGTTTTCTGAATGTTGAGCTTGAAGCCAACTTTTTCACTCTCCTCTTTCACTTTCATCAAGAGGCTCTTTAGCTCCTCTTCACTTTCTGCCATAAGGGTGGTGTCATCTGTATATCTGAGGTTATTGATATTTCTCCTGGCAATCTTGATTCCAGCTTGTGCTTCTTCCAGCCTAGTGTTTCTCATGATGTACTCTGCATATTAGTTAAATAAGCAGGGTGACAAGATACAGCCTTGACGTACTCCTTTTCCTATTTGGAACCAGTCTGTTGTCCATGTCCAGTTCTAACTGTTGCTTCCTGACCTGCATATACGTTTCTCAAGAGGCAGGTCAGGTGGTCTAGTATTCCCATTTCTTTCAGAATTTTCCACAGTTTATTGTGATCCACACAGTCAAAGGCATTGGCATAGTCACTTGGAAGGTAGAGCAAAAAGACAACTAGGTAGAAAGAAAAGCAAAAAGTAAAGAAAACAAGAGGATCTGTACAAAATGTCAAACATCATGATAGAGGCATACCAGAAAAAGAGTAGAGAAAATGGGGATAGGAATAGGACAGATCCTCAGTAACATAACTCAATAGAATTTCCTAGTCCTGAAGAGCAACTATTTGCATATAGAAGAGCCCACTGAGGTTCTAGCAGAATGAATAAAAACAAAGCCATAATAGTCTACAGCATCATGAAATCCCACAAATCCTAACTTTGTAAAGAACAAAACTTTTCTTAGAAAGGATGAAGAATCAGAATGGCCTTGGTCTTCTCAAGCTATACTGAGAGCTATAAGGTACTGAAGAATTCCCTTCCGGTCCTGAGGGAAACATTTCCACTGGAGAATTCTATACACAATCAACCTATCAATCAAGAGGTAGAATTAAGACATTCTCAGACCTACAAAGTCTCAAAACCTTTTTTCCTACTCAAGAATTTACTGGAGGATGCTATCTTTCAAATAACAAATCAATAACAATGACAGAAGCTGAAGAGGCTGCAGGGAATATATCAAGAAAGAGGAATAATAAAATAAAGCAAACTAGAGAAGCAAAGTGAGCGAGATAATGAGGAGATCCCAGGGTACCAGCTGTGCAGCCCTCCCAGAGAGTGGCCAGTCCAGATTAGAACAGGCCAGGAGCTACAGGAAAGAGTCTTGGGAAGTTTAAATGGATGGAAAACCTAATACGTTCAAATGTGTTGAGAGAACTAGCAGAGACAGAAACTCTTAGAAAAGAAAGCAAATAAAAAACAAGGAAATTATTAATTCTGGGGAAATCAAAAATTTAAGCAGGGAAGGAAATTACAGTACAGTATATGACTCAGTTCTGAATGGTATTTACATAATCAATATCATAGACCATTTATATTGATCCAACCAAAATCACAAACTAACATTCAGTCTCCCATTGTATAAAATCAAGAGATAATACCTAAAACTGGAAAACGAAGCACTGGCAAAATAAGCATGTTATGTAGAGATATAGAAGAAAATTGTGAAAGTATCAGCTAAAAAACGGAAACATGGACAGCAGAAACATGCACACGTGCACACACATGTGCACACACACAGACACATAGTAGAATATGTGACATGAACGCCTTCATCAGTAAGCAAAAACAGACTTGTATTTTTTTAACGTTTTTTTTTCTATTGAGGTAAAAGTCACGTAATATAAAACAGACTACTTTAACCATATATAACTATACTGTTCAGTGGCACTAAGCACATTCATACTGCTGTGTAACTCTCACTATTATCCAGCTCCCCAATTTTTCACCATCCTAAACTGAAACTCTATCCCCTTTAAACATTAGGTCCCTATGCCCCCCACCCCACTACCCCCACCCTTGGCTCCTGGCATCTACCAATGCACTTTCTGACTCTATGAATTTGACTATTCTAGGTACCTTGTATGTGCTAATTTGCTTCAGTCATGTCCGACTCTGTGCGACCCTGTGGACTGTAGCCTGCCAGGCTCCTCTGTCCATGGGATTCTCCAAGCAAGAATACTGGAGTGGGTTGCCATGCCCTTCTCCAGGGGGATCTTCCCAACCCAGGGATTGAACCTACATCTTTTACATCTCCTGCACTGGCAGACTGGTTCTTTACCACTTGTGCCACCTGGGAAGTCCATCTTGTAAAAGCAGAATCAAATAATATTTGTACCTAATGTATACTGGAATGCATTCTTGAGGTTAACTTAATATATGTCCTACTTGCATTTTTTTAAAGCCACTACAAGTCAGATTTTCTCTTATGAGCAGGAGTAGAACCTACTCCTAAATGATACAAATTCCAGGAATCATATATTTTCTGATTGATACTGTTTCCAGAAATATACTACTTTTTAATAAATTCTTTATCTCACAGTTCATACCAGAAGGAACTACTTTGATTATCCTGCTGTTACCAGTTCCTTTTCTTTAGTAATTTTAGTAATTTTCCCCTCCAAAACACCTATTCCTCAGTTCTCCAGTGTTGCTTTCTTTGCCCTCTGCTGACATGCCGTGGGCCCCCTCTGCTCTCCTGCGTGCATTTACTCTGCCCTTTGCCCTAAGCATTATGAAATCAATTACTTATTACACTACTAAGTAATGTCATTTCCTCTCATCCTTTTGTCAGTTGGGCCTTGAAAGCAATAGCTCATCCATCTTTTCAGAGCAAGGCCCAAATAAGTAGGTCTTAAAATCATCACGACCTCAAGCTAGGTCTAATCAACTGTAACCAGAGGAAGGAGGAGAAGACATTTGTGTCAGTTTCTTGCATATGTTGGAATTATTTTCTTTGGCAGGAACATATCACATTCTTTCTTTGTGACAGTCTGCAGAGCTGATCATAGGGCTCCACAGCAGGCCAGTGACGAGGCTCGACAGCCTGGCAATCTCACCATTACCCCAGCGCCCTGGTAGCAGCACGGCTGGAGTCAGATTACTCTTCTCTCCAGGAGAAAAAAAATCATGTCTTCTGCATGGATTACAGTGCACTCAGAGTATTTGGTTCAAAGAATAAATATCAGGCACTGCAGCAAGGATAACAACACCAGGAAAATTCTCCCGACACTAGGAGAGTTCATTTTTGTCACTTTTTTTTTTTTTTTAGGAAACTGACATATCTTGATTTCTATTTTCTTTATAGTTGTTTGCTTTCAAACAAGAAGGGGACTGACTTTCCTTACAGCATATTAACATGTAATATTTTCCTTTTCTTGGGCTGGACTAATAAGGAAAGATAAACAGGCTTATTTTCTCATAGTTATTTTTAAAGTTATTACTGAAAAGAAATCTTAAGGCTTAAAATAAAAAATATTTTGACATGGCATGAATGTTCAGTTATTCTATTTTTTAAAAACATTTTGCAACATAAGATTAAAAAATAAATTGTAGTTATTAATTAATATTGAACTACTTAAAGAATATGTAAGAATTACAAACTTGAAGTAACTGTTTTTTCATTATAGCTCTCTCAGTATTACTTTCAAAAATATATCCCACTGGTGGGACAACAATAGAAACCAATCATACCTAAATAAAAATAAATTGCATTTACCTGAAAAATGGCATAGTGTATAGCAACTTATTATTTTTACCTAGTGCATACAGCCGTACAGAAAAGCTTGGGTTTAATCACAAGAGGTACTGTGAAATACATCTGTGACATCCTCTAACCTAACTCACGCCTACATGAGAGATTGGTACATCTTATGAATTAAACATAAGTCCTGATTTATGTTCAGTTATCCCTCATATCAAAAACTACAGTAGCAGAGCTGTGTCACTGTGAATTCATTTAATGATATTGATGAGACAGCCAGCACAGACACTGAAAAGTAACCGCCAGTGCACAGCACAGCCCTATAAATCACTCCCAAAGAGTGCCTGAGCAATAAATAACAAGTCATTAATTCACTGTAAGTTATGCTAAGAAGCTCAAACTACATATGTACCAGGTTGTAAATAAATGCCTCTGGTACAATATTCGGAACAGGCAATGTTTGGCATTAAAACAATTTTTTATAAGAGCAAAAATTCATTGAGCAGAATTAATTCATTGTGAATTTCCCTTGGCAGACATAACACAATTAAAAAAAAAAATCAACCCTAAAACTTTTTTCATCAGAGGGAAAAACACACTTCACGTATTAAAATCCAATAGAACTTTTTTTAGTGCCCCAAATTATGAGTCTATCCAGTGAGTGATATAATGATTCTGCCATAAAACACTTGAATGAGCTAACAGCATTTCTGTGAGGAATAAGCTGGTGACAATGAGGCTAGTTATTCAAATGGTTTGCCTTGTTGCCTCTACAGGACCAGTAGAAAATAGATAACAATTAGCCATTTTGCCTTCTTAGGTGCATCAGAAAACATGGAGTTCAAGTGAGTTTCACTAACCTCTTCACCCCTCACCAGTTTCTACCTCATGAGGAACCCTCGCCCCCAGCTACTCTCTCCCCAGGTCCTCAGAAACAAGTCCTCTAGCTGCCCAAGGGGACACCATCTGGTCCCACCTAGCCCTTCCAACCTTCGTACAGATTCTCCAGTGCCACACATTTATCTGTCCTGCCTCCTCTACTCAGACTCCTGCCTCTGCCACTTGGTTGCTAAAGAGTGTTTCAAACAAATTCATTTCCAGATTTATTCTTCCCAGACAACTAGTATACAATTTAATGTGAAGAGTTGGAACAGCAACCTAACCAAAAGTGGTAGATCTTAAAGGTGAAAATCTCATGCACTATTTCATTTTTTTTTGCATTTTGTAGGTGGCTAGCACTGGATTTTCCTGGGCTGTAGTATATGTGCATACATATAATAAAGACTAATCTTTCCTTTTTCTTACTGCTTTGTCATCTGTGACCAAGGAACTCTAAATGAGGTCTCATCAGCAAAGAGTGTTAATCTGATGCCATTATATAGAATCTGAATACAACGGTCCTAGATATAGTAGCATTTTAACTATATTACATTTCAAGCTTATGTTTAATGTTTGGTTTAACATCACCTTAAGGCTTCTTTTATCACCACTGCATTCTAATTCAAACTTATCTAATGTTAGTGTTTAAAATGACTTCCTCTCTAGATATATCTGCTTGCATTTTTAAGGTTTCATTTTATTGCTGTTATTTCTAGACTATCTTCTAACATTCTCTAGGGACCTTTTGAATTTTGTCTTCTCACTGGAATTTAGTAACAAGCACTTAATCATTTAGCATCATCTAAGAATTTAATTAACTTGCTGTTTTCTCTTGTTTCAGGTCAATAATGAGGATGTTAATATAGATGTGACATTAGTCCCCCTGGAAGGTCATTGGAAACCTGTTCTCTTGCTATACACATGGCTAATTATCCTCTGTGATCCTCTGACCAGTTGTTTTGTTTACTGTTATGTGATAACATCCACATCCTTGTCAATTTGAAGTAAAACTGCATGGAAACTGAGAAAAGATAATAGCCAACAGACAATGCTTTATGTCTTTATGATTATTGGCACCTAGGAGTATCAAGGAGGCATATATTGAAGCAATTCTTCATGATTTTCCCTAAATGAATTAGGTAAATGCTAAATAGAAGTAACTTTGTCTCCAGATAAGAAAACTGAGACAAATAAGTCAATGACATGAGAACTTAACATGTCAATCTGATTGTCTTTACTTTTTTAAAGCGAGGATACATAGTATTTTTAAAAGCCATACTTGTATGTGCTTCCCAGGTGGCGCTAGTGGTAAAGAACCCACCTGTCAATGCAGGAAACCTGGGCTTGGAATATCCCCTGGAGGAGGACATAGAAACTCACTTCAGTATTCTTGCCTGAAGAATCCCCTGGACAAAGGAGCCTGGCAAGCTACAGTCCATAGGGACACACAGAGTCAGATGCGACTGAAGCAACTTAGGACACATGCGTGTATGCAAAATGTATACAAAATGCTTCATTATTTAAATATGGTTGGAAAGTTGGATTTTCCATATAAGTAAAATCTCCAGATGAGTCCAGAAAACTGAAGGTGATGCCATGAGCATAGTAATAAAATCTTACACATGGAATACAAGTAATATATCAGTAAGAAAGTCTCTAAGGAAAGAAGGAAGACTTGAAGATCTCCTTTCCCTGTATTTTTCTCATCTTTTTTCCTGTATTTTTCTTTTATAACATGCCAGTTTTGACTCCTTCAATGAATCAGAAGACCATGTCTTTTTCTTTTATTTAAAATTTTCTTTTCCCCCTTTTCTCGAAATAGTGATTTTCCTAATCACTCAATACTTCTTAATCAGTTTATTAACCATTACCATATAAGTAGACTCCAGACTATAATATTTTATAGTAAGCCTTTTTCTTCTTTTCTTGTTCACTTGTTCTACATTTACATATTGTGTGGTCATTGGAAAAGCATCAATTAAGGGCTCATATTAGACCCAGCTAAACCTGAGTTGCAATCCTGCCTCTTACTAGCTATATAAACTAGCTGTGTAATGAGAATGCTATTAAGTACCCCAAGCCTCTAATTCCTCATCTGTAAAATGGGGATAATAATACAGCTTATTTCATAAAAGTGCTATGAAATTAATCAAGAAGAATGAGGCAAAGAGCCTAGCATAGTAGATGGCACACAGAGAGATACCTAGGGAATCACATGTTCTTAAATAAAAATAAGGATGGATAATCTGACAGATTTTTTTTCCTAATTTGGAAGTTTATTCTGATGGACTGTTAACAAATGAAGATTAAATCCTATATTTTTATGAGTTTACATAGGAAACTCATAATTATATATATATATGAATTAGTGCTATATATTTAACAAATGACCTTATTAGAAATAATACTGAAATCAAGCCTGTCTCAGAAAATCTAGAATATAAAGTCACAGTCTAATAGATTAATAAATCCAAATAAACTGTTCCCATTTTCATCAGCCGTTAGGGATCAGTACTGGGTTTAGGTGTAATGTTTCTCCCTGTCTTTGCTGCATTAATAACTAGAAGAAAGATGGAGAGCAGACAGGTGGAGTATGCCTGCAGTGCCCTCTGAGGGCCCAGAGGACCCAGAAGGATCGGCACGGTATGATGAAGAAGGAAGGAAACAGAAGCCTTGGGTTCTACTATGTCATCACCCAGCTCTGTGATGTTGAATCAACCTTCCTGGGCCTCAGTTTCCTTATCTTTAAAATAGGAGTTTAGTTTGTTCTAGCTACTTTTAGAACTTAAAGTTTTTCCATGCTAGGAAAACTCTCTTCTTATCAATAATACACCTTGGCAATGTTTCTGAAAAGATAGCATTATCCAAGTTAACTTATACATCTTTAGTTATCCAGAGGAATGGCCAGTAGCAAAGGCAATTAGAGATGGAGGAAAGTGGAGAGAGAAACATAAGCAATCTTTGAGATAATAAATATGTATGTTGGAATCTTTGCTGTATGATTTTTCATTGTCACCTGTTAGTTGCCCAACTGTGACTCAAGTAACTTTATATCCTGGAAAGATTTATTCATGGAAGTAACTGAATTTGCAGTAATGCAGACAAATACTACTACTATACAGCTATTTCTGAGTTGATTTTGCTATGAAATCCATTTTTTTCCATTTTCAAATACTCAAAAAATCAACTTTCAGCCATACAATCATATTTTGGTTAATATCTGACATCACAAAGTTTTACACACTTCATGATGACATATAAAAGTTTTACTCTTTCCAGCGCAAAACAAGATAAATCTTTGCATATGTTTTTAAGTTACTAAGACAGGCAACTGCGTGGATGTCTTTAAAATGCAGTTTTACTCAGACTTAAAGTCAAGTCAGGAATTTAACTTGATGAAGCAAGTGAAAAGTAAATATCTATGAAAGAAAAAGCTGGCTTAAAACTCAACATTCAGAAAACTAAGATTATGGCATCTGGTCCCATCACTTCATAGCAAATAGATAGGGAAACAATGGAAATAGTGACAGACTTTATTTTCTTGGGCTCCAAAATCACTGCAGATGGTGATTGCAGACATGAAATTAAAAAATGCTTACTCCTTTGAAGGAAAGTTATGGCCGACCTAGATATCATATTAAAAAGCAGAGACAATACTTTGCCAACAAAGGCCTGTCTAGTCAAAGCTATGGTTTTTCCGTTAGTCATGGATGGATGTGAGAGCTGGACCATAAAGAAAGCTGAGCTCTGAAGAATTGGTGCTTTTGAACTGTGGAGAAGACTCTAGAGAGTCCCTTGGACTGCAAGGAGATCAAACCAGTCAATTCTAAAGGATATCAGTCCTGAATATTCATTGGAAGGACTGATGCTGAAGCTGAAGTTCCAACACTTTGGCCACCTGATGTGAAGAACCGACTCACTGAAAAAGACCCTGATGCTGGGTAAGATTGAAGGGAAGAGAAGGGAATGACAGAGGATGAGATGGTTGGGTGGCATCACCAACTCAATGACATGAGTCTAAGCAAGCTCCGGGAGTTGGGAAGCCTGGCTTGCTGCAATCCATGGGGTCGCAAAGAGTTGGACACGACTGAGCAACTGAACAGAAGTGAGTATCATTACTATATTTACTACAATTTCATTAATTTAACCATTTGATTTTCCAGGAATTAATACTTCTTGGTCAACTACTGTTATTGGATATTGCAACAATTTCATACTTAAAAACAAAACTTTCACTGGTGGATTAGCACTATGGGTGCTGGCAAGTCATTCTTGTGAACTGGCAGAGGTGCAACAAAAGTGCCACAATAATAACAGCTTTAGGAGTCACTCTGTAAGTTATATTTTAAACTCAAAGACTTAAAAACTGGCACACTGAAGTACGTTATTTTGAAAACTTCCATGAGAAAACAGCAAAATATTTTAGATACTAATTACATAAGGTCATGCTCATTCCCAACACTGCTGTACTGAAAAGTTTTGGGTAAATGGATCTGAAACAACAAAAATGTATTTCAAAAGTATTTGATATTTAAATTCTCTGATAGAATCTTTCATTAAAAACACTTCAGTTCAGTTCAGTTCATTTCAGTCACTCAGTCATGTCTGACTCTTTGCGACCCCATGAATTGCAGCACGCCAGGCCTCCCTGTCCATCACCAACTCCCAGAGTTCACTCAGACTCACGTCCATCGAGTCGGTGATGCCATCCAGCCATCTCATCCTCTGTCATCCCCTTCTCCTCCTGCTCCCAATCCCTCCCAGCATCACAGTCTTTTCCAATGAGTCAACTCTTCGCATGAGGTGACCAAAGGGAGTTTCAGCTTTAGTGTCATATCTTCCAAAGAACATCCAGGACTGATCTCCTTTAGAATGGACTGGTTGGATCTCCTTGCAGTCCAAGAGACTCTCAAGAGTCTTCTCCAACACCACAGTTCAAAAGCATCAATTCTTCAGCGCTCAGCTTTCTTCACAGGTCCAACTCTCACATCCATACATGACCACCGGAAAAACCATAGCCTTGACTAGATGGACCTTTGTTGGCAAAGTAATGTCTCTGCTTTTGAATATGCTTTCTAGGTTGGTCATAACTTTCCTAAACACTTAATGAACTATTTTAGGGAACTATTTAAAAAGGTTCTTCAGTATGCTCTAGAATTTTACCTTTATTTTCTCAGTGTAGAATTAGAAAAGGAGGCTATAGCTCTCAAGACAGGTGTCATTATGTTAAAAAAAAAACAAAATTTAAACCATCTTTCATTTTACATAAATTCAAAAAGATCAGATATAGAAAATTACCTCATAAAAAAGTTGACTTAGTTTCCCAGAGACTTCTTCTTCTGGAAACACAAACACACTTTCCAAGGCCTTTCCATCAGGACTGATATAATTTAGACCCCATAAAAATACAATTTTATCTGACATGTAACCACTCTTCCAGCAACTGCTATCTGTGATTCTTCTCTTTCCACTGCCCCTTGAGAGGCTGCCCAGAATTTGGAGGGTCATGGAAGCCATATGGCCAGTTGGGAGACTGAGTCCACAATTGCTTCCACGGTCTACATCTTGGTATAAAACTGATAACTTATAGATCCTAATTTTGTAAGAACAATTAAAATTTTATTTCCTCTTACAGATCTTTATTTGTCTACATATTGATACCAATTTTGTCGCTCTTCTGCTTACTCATGTTTATAGTTATTCTACAATTTATACACATGAAGTCAGCATTTCATTCCCTGGAAGAATCTAGTGTACACATAAACTTGAATATTTCACTGTGAACTCTCACTTCTAGATGATTATATATCAGTGCATTGAGTCGTGTCCGACTCTGTGTGACCCCAAGAAGGCAGTCCACCAGGCTCCCCTGTCCCTGGGATTCTCCAGGCTCCCCCGTCCCTGGGATTCTCCAGGCAAGAACACTGGAGTGGGTGGCCTATAAACATTAAATAATTAAGAATTTAGTAGGTGAATATTATATAATAAAGCCACTCTCATTTACTAATGAAATTTACATTCCTTATGTTTTCCTCACACACACACACAAAATTATACAGCTGAATAACAAAGATAGTTAAAAATATATAAGCATTAGACTAATAGGCTCACTTACTAGTGATAAGTTAGTTGCAAGGCTACGCATTCCAGTGAGCTTTAGAAAAGGGACAGAATTTCAACTGAATTAGTTTGCCTTATAAAACAGATGTTTAAAAGGCATTTATTGAAACTTAACAATGGAACCGAAAATAATGCAAGGTGAGAAACAATGTTTTCTTAATTAAAGTGATGACTAGGTAGTTAGAACAATGATAAGGAAACTGACACTTACCTTAATCTATCAGTACCTATCAAATAGAACCATTACTGTTAAAAAATGAAAAGTTAGCTACTGTCTTTGTGATGCTGGCCTTTGTACAAAGATCATAATATGATTTTATTTTAACTGGGTTGACTTCATAGCTTAGCTTTTCATTTTAATCAGGTTGACTTGATAATTTAACATGAAAATAATATGCTTTCATAATTAGGAGTGTGCAAAGAGCATTAGCTATAAGACTGTTCATCATAAAGCTGTTACAATAGTAAACATTGGAAATATGCAAAATGTCCATAAATAAGGAATTAATTAAATATAGCACAGCCATATAATATAATACTATCCTGATGATGTTGTAGATGGAAGTTTATTAGGAAAACATTTATAATGTTACATTAGGTTTAAAACAAAGCTAGATTAGAAAACAGAATGTATGGTAGAAACCCAGTTTTATTGAAAAATAAATAAATAAAACTGAACACATATATATATCTAGAAAAATAAGGCTTAAGATACCTAGTATTCTTATTCATGAGGTAATGGGAATATGCACACATGCATGCGTGCGGGTGTGTGTGTCTGTGTACATACACATGCATGCACACGTACACAGGGGAACAAGTGCCAAGGGGCATGTAAATGTGTGCACATGCATAGGTATTCACCTAGCTGTAGTTTTAAATGTTTTCTTCACTATATAAATATTGCTTTCACAGTCATAAAATGAAATTATCTTAAAACATTTAAAAAGAAGTAGTTTTTACTGTCAAGTTTAAATGTTAAAAACAAAGCCTGTCTGCAGCATGTATTTCTTTACCATCATTCTTTTAAATTATAAGTCAAAATTAAGGAATTTACATCCCAACTCAAACATAAAATACTGAAAGCCAAAAACAATTAATATGACATTTTTACAAAGAGTATGTCTGAAAACAAACAACTGGCAGGGGAAAAAAACATATATTCCAAATATAACACTTGGATTAAATGATAAATGTATTATTCTAAGTCTTATTTGCGGTCACCAAAGTGCAATATGGCACTGAAATTACAAAATAAATACTTCTCAAGAGAAATTCTGATTCTGTTTGATCTTAGAAGAGGTCATCTCATGCTCCAAGTGAGCCGTTTAGAAATCTCCCCTTGCTATTTATTTGTATGGGAATTCTGATTGCACAACACACATAGAACCACTGTATAAAATTTTAAAAACCTATGTTTCAATGGTAAAATATAAAAACTTATTATCAGGAATTACTTTCTTTGCATTGATGATTTAGTACAGTTATTTATACTCTCAGTTTCTTCTAACAGGTTTCTATTTTCCAATAAACCCATACATATTACTTTAATTCCTTATATCCAAGATCTTTAAACAGAAATGGATACCAAATCTATCCTATTTATAAATTCTGATATATAGATAATATATATTCAATTGTTCATTTACAAGATATATAATATAAAAAACTTGTAAAACTACCCATTTCAACATATTTAAAAAAATTTATCCACTGTGGCATTTATTAGCAACCAGAAAGTCTGAAAATATCAAATATTTTATTTTAAATTTTTTAGAGTTAAATGTTACCATTTAAAATGCCCTAAGATAAACTTACTTAGATTTCTTTATCAAAGTATAAAATATTAATAGCATTTAACTTTAACACCAAAAAATAATGAATGTCATGGCTGGTGTAATATTAAAAGATTTGATGTTTTCACCTAATATGACTGTAGGTACATTTTTCTGTTCCATTTTTCTTCTCCTACACAAAATTATTCCATGTCAAATCCCTTAAATTCCTTTTGAAGTTTGAAATTAATTCCCATGGTTATTCTATAATCCCCCATCTTTAAGAAAATTCAAAATATGCTTATAGTTTTTGAGAAATCAGATGGAATCCCAAATATCCTATTGAGTATGTGCTATGCTTTTAAGAAGAAAAACCACACTCTCATTCTCTGAAAAGCTATCCATCAAGGAGTCTAATTCTGTAATTAATATTAATACAAACAAGGTAACAATTTGCTTTAAGTGTCCATTCATAATGTTAAATCAGTGGTAAATTATAAAGAACTTCCATAGAAATACATAAGATATACACATTGATCCTAAATGAAATTCATTATTAGCAGTTCTACTATACTTAATGGCAAATGAATTCTTAATAATGAGGCACTTGATGTGTTATCAAGAATGAGATTGACAAGAAAACCACTCAGCTTCACTTTCTAATAATATTATAACATGTTACTAATAAAGCACCTATATTTTTCAATTTGGAAGAAGAAAGTTTAAAGAAGATGATGTTTTATCTAACCTTTTAAATATAGTGTTTCCAGTACAGAGCTGTCAAAGGTTTTGCTCTTTTATAAGCTTGTCTTGCCCTTACCATCAGAAGTCCATAAGAACAGATGCTGGAATAATTAAAAACCTATCACTATAGACTCTTCCACCACATTATAGACTAGGAAAATGAAGGCAGTTTATGGGTGTCCTTGTCTCACTTTATCCACCTCTTCATGGTTGACATGTAAGCTTTAATGTGCATCCTTGCACCTCTCCTCCAGCAGGAAGCCTGTCTCTGGGGATCACTTGCAGAAAATAGGACATTGAGTCCATAATTAAAGTAATCTCTTTCCAGGCAGATGCTGCAGTTGGCTCTGTTATCATATATTACAAAAGGCATCTTGAGGGTTATAAAATGTGCAGCAAATAGCTTTGGAGATGAGAAACAGCAATTTTTCATCTAATTTTGATCCATAGACATGTAAGCACTGCATTGCTACTTTTTGGTTTTGAGCCAAATAACTATTATGGTGCTGAGAGGAGCCAGGCAGTAACCAAAATTAAAGAATACGTTAGCTTTTATCCTCAAAGTGAGAAAAGCTCTTTTGTAACCATCTTTGCACTTAGCAAATAAGGATGCCATCTCAAATCTGAGCATTAATGCCTGCAGGCAGATTTAGAAGAAAGGCTTATGTAGCTTAGCTTCACAGCCGTATTTTCAATATATTTGCTTAAGTTAAAACCAGGGGTTGATTAAGGGACCAACTCCTTGCAACTACAGTGTACATTTTTAATTAGAAGCATTTCTTCTGTTTATCTTTCACATAATATTTTAGGGCATTGCTCTTTGAAATATATGTCAGCCCAGATAACTGGTATGTTCATATCATTCATAATCCCTTCTATAAATACCAGTAGTGGAGACAAATGGAAGAGATTTGACTAATACATTTTTGTTTCCAGCTTAGGACTTGCCAATGTGGATAAACAAAACCTGATCTCAGTATTGTGAGGTGCTAAATGGAGATGGAAATAATTTTGTTCAATATTTCTCAGTGCTAAATATGACAACTTCTCAATATGAACTGCTTCAATTTTTAAAAGGTGATCTAAGAATTCCAGAAAATATGTGGTTTAAATATTTTTATTTCCTCAAACTGTTTTTTCTTTTAATTTAACAGCAAAGGTCTATGTAGACTTGTGACTCTAAATTTAAAATGTTACAACATAAAGCCAGATGTCATGAGTGCATGCATGGAAGTTTAAATAACATAGGAGAAACTCTAATTTTCTAACACAGTCTTCTGGTACCTTTATGCATTAAGGTATGTTTTTCATTTGTATATTCATGCATTTGCTCATCCATCCAACGAATATATTTTAGAGAAACTTTTGTTCAAATAATTTTATAATACTACTTCAATTCAAACATTAATATTAGAAAATATGTAATCAGTATTTGCCAGCTCAAAGGCAATTTTCAATTTTGCATATTTCTTTCACTCTGTGTTTACGCATGTTATTTTGTTTTTAAGTAATTATTTTATCCCTGCTATTGTTGTTCAGTCACTAAGTTGTGTCCAACTGTTTGCAACCCCATAGGCTAGCACACCATGCTTCCCTGTCCTTCACTATCTCCCAGAGTTTGCTCAAACTCAAGTCCATTAAGTCAGTGATACCATTCAACCATCTCATCCTGTCACCCTCTTTCCCTCCTGCCTTCAATTTTTCCCAGCATGAGCATTATTTTCCAATGAGTTGGCTCTTTGCATTAGGCAGCCAAAGTATTGGAACTTCATTTTCAGCATTAGTCCTTCCAATGAATATTCAGAGTTGATTTCCTTTAGGATTGACTGGTTTGATCTCCTTGCAGTCCAAGGGACTCTCAAGAGTCTTCTCTCCAACACTACAATTTGAAAGAATCAGTTCTTTGGCGCTCAGCCTTCTTTATGATCCAACTCTCACATCCATACACAACTACTGGAAAAACCATAGATTTGACTAGATGGACTTTTGTCAGCAAAGTGATGTCTGCTTTTTTATTACACTGTCTAGATTTGCCATAGCTTTTCTATCAAGGAGCAAGTGTCTTTTAATTTCCTGGCTGCAGTCACCATCTGCGGTGATTCTAAAGCCCAAGAAAATAAAATCTGCTACCGTTTCCACTTTTTCCCATATATTTGCCATGAAGTGATGGGACTGGATGCCATGATCTTAGTTTTTTGAATGTTGCGTTTTAAGCCAGATTTTTCAATCTCCTCTTTTATCCCTAGTATTATTAATTTTACTGTTTGGTCTGATATTAACATAGTGACACCGGTAAATTAACTATACTTCAAAAAATATAGTGATACCAACTCTCTTTTGGCTAACATTTTCCTGGGGACTTCCCTGGTGGTCCAGTAGCTACTTCATGCTCCCAATGCAGGAGGTTTGGGTTCAATCCCTGTTCAGGGAATTCGAATCTACGTGTTGCAAACAAGAGTTTGCACGCTATAACTAAAAGATCTCAAAAGCTGCATTAAAGATTTCAATTGCTACAATGAAGATCAAAGATTCCACATGCTACAACCAAGACCCAGCAAAACCAAATGAATAAATAAATAAAAATATTTAAAAAAATTCCCTGGTATGTCATTTTCCCCACTATCTGCTTTTAATGTGTCCGTGCCATTATGTTTAGGTTTCTCTCTTGGAAGCAGTATATTGCTGGATTTTTGAAATTGCATTCTGAAAGTTACAGTGTCTTAATTGGTGAATTGAATGTTTACATTTATTGTTTTTTATATTTTTTAATCATTTTAGTCAAAGTTTCTATGCGATTTTAGTGGAAGAAGTTTTTACTGTGCCAACTCAGGCTTCCATGATGCCAGAAGTCCTCTGAAAACATAATTTTAATGTGTTTGAAATAATTTTTTATGCTTTTATCACTTAATATTCTAGGTATTTCCAAGCTGTTATACTGTCTTTCATAATCGCTATTAATATTTTAAAAGTGATATAGAGTGGTATATAGGATGGTAGTTAACAGGACATGTTTTAGATCAAAACCAACCTGTCTCTGAGCTCTTTGAGCTCTTCCTTCAGTAGGTGGTTCGAAGAGAGGAATTTAGTAGTTTGCCTGGTACACAGGTGCTCAACAAATAGAAGTTGCTATTTTGACTACTACTATGATTATCACCTGGAGAAGGAAATGGCAACCCACTCCAGTACTCTTGCCTGGAAAATCCCATGGACAGAGAAGCCTGGGAGGTTATAGTCCATGGAGTCAGACAGAGTGAGACATGACTGAGTGACTTCATTTTCTTTCTTTCTTTCTTTCTTATCATTATCACCATCATCATCACATGGTATTCCAAATTTCATTATCACTCACTTTCCTATTAATGATGATTTGCCTTTCAGATCAGTTAATTTTAAATATTAGGCACATGGTAGTAAATTTTCATGGCACAAGGGCATACTTGAAAAGACCCAGAACTTGAAACATGTGGCAGGGGATGGGGGAAAATGAGGAATTGGCAGGGTGAAAGCAGGGGCTGAGGCTCAGAAGTGGGGACAGGGGGAACCCAGGGTAGCCAAAGAGTAGCTCTGAGTCCTGAGCACTGTGTGGGAAGGGAGCCAGAGGGAATCCTCACCTGTCACACTTGGCCTAGCACTGCCCATAAAGTTAAGGACCATAGTAATTCCAGCACTGACAAACAAAATTCAAATGAAGAGTTTGGTAATCAGTTTTTTACATAAAACTTCCCTACTTGTCCAGGTTAGCAGTTATGAGAATTCAAGCTCACAGGACAACTCCAAAATCAATGTCCTTTGAAGTATATGGTTATTTACATTCTGTAAATGTTAAGGTAACATTAGAGGAAAAAATAATTCATTCAATCCTCTAAATCAGTACTGCACATCGAACTTTATATAATAATGGAAATGTGCTAGGTGTGGTGTACAATATAATAGAAACTAGACATTTATGGCTAATGAGAACTTGAACTGTGGCTAGTGCAAATGAAGAATCGATTATTTAGTTTTATTTGACTTTAATCATTTAAATTTAAATAATCACATATAGCTACCATGTTAGAAAGTACAATTTTAAACAAATGTTTGAATATGTGTGTGTATATATGCCTATGTGTATATAAGTATATATACTATACCCATGTGTGCATATATATACACACACACATATACACAATATAGATATCTGTATATAAATATACACACACAGTATGTCCAAATAAGTCAGAGAGGATTAGTTCTTAAAAAAATTTTTTATCTGGAAGAAGAAATCAAATTTTATTTCATATTTGTAATAATGTCTTAATATTTAAAGATCTTAAAGCAGAATTAAGCAAAATCCTCTTGCTAGTATATATTAACCCAGTGATTATGTTGGCAAACTGTGGAGTTGCTGCTGCCATGAGAAAAGCTTATTTACCTGTTTCCCAGACATTTTTGTTATCACTATTATTGACTGTGTAGTCAGTTTAAAGAAACAGAAGTAATTTCACATTTTTGGCTTCTAAAACTGGTTCCACTGAATTCTACTAACAGAGAAATAACTCAAATCTCTGCCCACATCTCATTAGAAAATTTCTATCAGATATGGAGAACTGCTGATAACTGTTACATGTAAAGCTTTTAGATTTACTGATTTAGGTCCTACTGCTTTCACAAGAGTTACGTGTGTTTTCTAGTAAGAAGTGCAAAGTAGAGTAGTAATTCCGTCTAAACCACACGGCCTTGTTATAAGGAGCATCTAGGTTTGATCCCTGGATGGGGAAGATCCCCTGGAGAAGGGAAAGGCTACCCACTCCAGTATTTTGGCCTAGAGAATTCCATGGACTGTATAGTCCATGAGGTCCGCAAAGAGTCAGACATGACTGAGCGACTAATTTTCTCTTTCACTTTCAAGGATTCCAAACCTTAGTCCATTTACTTAAGTGCCCTCCACAAGTTACAAGTACATTACAGGAATGGAAGGGAAGAAGTAAAGGATGGGTTTGCTATAGAGTTTTAAGACTTAACATTAGGAAAAACTACTATTTCTACATAAAAAGAAAAAAAAGTTAAAAAATTACCAACTATTTACTGTGGGATAGAATTTCATAGATGCAGGTCCATATTTGGACCTGAGTTAAAAATACTTCATTTCTGACATAGACAATTTTTCTCACTATAAAGCAGTTTCTACTTCTCTGATGGTCTTAACGTTTTGATGCAAAGAAAAGTGTCACACTGATTTCTGTAGCTTTCCCTAATATAACCAGTGCCATTTACAAGGTGGCTTTTTACAAGAAGACACAGGAAGGGATAAAGGAGACAGGAAAAATTGAAGGGAATAGTTTTGCCTTTTGAATATCTGTAATTAAAAAAATATATGCTGTGTAATTACAGTAATAAAAATAATTTCTTACACCTTTCTGGTGATTAATGAACATATTTTATCTCAAGATTTTACCATACTCCTTAAAACTAAGGATTAAATCCCCAGGAAGCATCTTGACCTCATTTGACAAAATGTTGATAAATAAGAACACACATTAGTCCCTGAACTTTGACTATCTCCTTGTCCAAGCCTAATTGGCTATTTGACTTTGATGAAAAACAGGCCTGTGAGGAAATGAGAAGTATCAGTTAGGCTTCTAGCCACTCACTTTTAAGTGCAGATTTTTTTTAATCCTATCATTCGAAGGTATGTTTTTGAAATAACTGTCTCAAGTTGGGGAATGTCTGTTAAAAAAAAAAGAAAACTGGATCAACAGGAAAAAATTAACAGACTTGTAACTTAGGAAACAGATGAAATTCCTCCCTAATAAAATAGCATATCTGGTTTTATCAAACAGTGTGGATACAATCATTTTGGCCTTACATGAGAAGTAATTTATTTTTGCAGTAAGCTATGTATGCATGCTTGTGTGCGTCCTCAGTCATGTCTGACTCTTTGCAACTCTATGGACTGGAGACCACCAGGCTCCTCCATCCATGGGATTCTCCAGGCAAGAATACTGGAGTGGGGTGCCATATCCTTTTCCAGTGGATCTTCCTGAACAGGGATCTAACCCACATCTCTTGCATCTTCTGCACTGTAAGCAGATTCTTCACCCACTGAGCCACCTGGGAAGCCCAAGCTATGTATAACCAAGACCTAAACAAACATTTCTCCAAAGAAGACATAGACAGCCAACAAACACATGAAAAGATGCTCAACATTGCTCATTATTAGAGAAATGCAAATCAAAACTATGAGATATCACTTTACACTTGTTAGAATGGCCATCACCAAAAATATGCAAACAATAAATTCTGGAGAGGATGTGGAAAAAAGGGAACCCTCTTGCACTACTGGTGGGAATGTAAATTGATACAACCACATTGGACAACAGCATGCAGATTTCTTAAACAAACTAGGAATAAAACTACCATGTGACCCAGCAATCTCACTACTGGCCGTAAACCCTGAGAAAACCATAATTCAAAAAGATACATGTCCCCTATCATTTACTGCAGTACTATTTACAATAGCCAGGATATGGAAGCAACTTAGATGTCTATCAATAGATGAATGGATAAAAAAGCTGTGATATATATATACAATGGAATATTACTCATCCATATAAAGGAATGAATGTGAGTCAGTCGAACTGAGGTAGATGAACCTAGAGCCTGTATACAGAGTGAAGTAATTCAGAGAGAGAAAAACAAATATTATATATTAACACATATATATGGAATCTAGAAAAATGGTACTGGTGAACCTATTTGCATGGCAGGAATAGACACACAGATGTAGAGGATGGACTTGTCGACACAGCAGGGGAAAGAGTGTGGGATGAATTGAGAGAGTAGCATTGACTTATATACACTATAGTGTGCAAATTAGATAGATAGTGGGAAGCTGCTATATAACTCAGGGAGCCCAGCCTGGTGCTCTGTGACAACCTAGAGGGGTGGGATTGGGGAGTGAGAGGGAAGACTTAGAGGGGAGACAGGACCTAGAGGGGTGGTATATGCGGGTGAGAGGGAGGCTCCTGAGGAAAGGGAGATACACACACACACACACACACACACACACACACTTATGGCTGAATAAAACTACCATGTGACCCAGCAATCTCACTGTTTGTTAGCAGAAACCAGTGAAACTTTGTAAAGGAATTATCTTCCAGTTTAAAAAAATTTTTAATACAAAGTAAAATAAAATCTGTATTTATCAACTGTTAGTGTCCTTATCTATAGGTATGAATCAGTCAGTCAGTCAGTCAGTTCAGTTGCTCAGTCGTGTCCAACTCTTTGCGACCCTATGAATTGCAGCACGCCAGGCCTCCCTGTCCATCACCATCTCCTGGAGTTCACTCAAACTCACGTCCATTGAGTCGGTGATGCCATCCTGACATCTCATCCTCTGTCATCCCCTTCTCCTCCTGCCCTCAATCCCTCCCAGCATCAGAGTCTTTTCCAGTGAGTCAACTCTTCACATGAGGTATGAATGCACTCCCCATAAACGTACCTGTGGAGGAGTTCCCAATCTTATTTCAAACATTTAAGTAACAAGGCAAACATCTGCAATGTTTTCTTCTGATCGACGGAAATAAATGGGCAACCATACTATCTTTCATGAGGAATCCTCCAGACAGACTAGAATGGCTCTCATCAAAAATTAAAGGCACCAGAGATATACTCTAGGCAGAATTTCAAATCTCTGTATCTGTATCACTTTGAGTATGTTCAGTGTTCAGAAAGTTCTTATGTCTTCAATTTTTTAAAATGATTTTTTGTCTTCTTTTTTAGTGTACTTTTAAGGTCCTTCTAGGAGAATTTTCCTTTAAAATATCAAGTGCTCAAATATGGTCCTCCTCTGAACCTCTTTGGGCCCTTGAGTTCAATTCTTTGTTGTTGCTTCAGTATCTTAAATAGGACACTGCTTGCTTTATACTGTTCTCAGTATAAAGTTTACTGTTTGCAGCGAGTTCATTTAAGGTTAAATCAGCATTAATTTAGACACAAATCTGATCTTCTTTTATGTTCCATTTTAATTCTAATATTATGCTAGCATCTGTCCAAGCAGTTAAATCTAATGGTGTTCAATTTTGCCTTTAATTCACACATTCTCTCCCTATATGTGATTCCCCTTGTGACAATGGATGGGATATAATCAGCATCCAAAGAATGAACCTATATCATACATATCAAGATCAGGCCCATGTTTGACATATTAATCAGCCACATTTCAGAAGTTTAAATCAGTGCTTGTCTAATATTTCATTAAAAACTCTAGTTTTCATCATATCAATACCATAGGCATTTTATCATATAAAACAGGTAAGTGATGATTTTAGAGGAAAATGTAGTAAAGTGGCAAAAATCCCTTGCTTGAAACTGGATTGTCTTCTGAATCCAGGTTATGTCAATCACTGAGTTATGTTAAACAAGTTATCTAACATCTCTGTACTTCAATCTGCATGCATGCTAAGTCACTTCAGTCATGTCTGACTCCGTGTGACCGTATTTTCTCTAGCCTGTCAAGTTTCTCTGTCCATGGGATTCTCCAGGCAAGAATACTAGAGTCAGTTGCCATGTTTTCCTCTAGGGGATCTTCCCAACTCAGGGATCCAACCAGCATCGCCTGCATCTCCTACACTGCAGGCGGATTCTTTACCACTGAGCCACCAGGGAAGGCCTGTACTTCAACCTACTCATCTGTAAACTGAGATAATAACAGCATCTACTTTACAGAATTACTGTAAGGATATAATGGATTAAAGGACATAAACTGCTTAGAATAGTGACTGGTATGTTGTAAATTTTCAAAAATATTAGTTAATTTTGTAGTTGTTATTTTACAACTCTATTTCCTTGTTAGTTTCTAACTGTTCGAGTTGCATGCCCTGGAGATTTCTTTCTTTCCCTCCATCCTTTCTTTCCTCCTTCCCTTGTTCTTTTTTCTACCTTTTCACCTCCACCTTCCCTACCTTAACCTCCTTCTTCCTTCTCCTCCTCCCTCTTTCTATACCACCTCTTCACCCTTAGAAAAAAATTTTAAATTTACATCCAAAAACTTTGGATAAGTTTGAGTTTACTAGTCACTAAAGATTAATCAAATACAAAAGTGAAGACAAACTATATTATTGTAAGATCTGCACACTAAGCAGATCTCTGGATGAAATTATCATTTAAGATGTAAATGTTATCAACTGGTGTCATAAAACTAAGGACAGAATAATTTTAGTTGTACCAGTACAGCTAGCAACTTTATCCTCAGGCCATTCTCTTCTCTCTGTCTCTCACTTGATTATTTGTAATGAGAAAGGCAGTAAAAACACAGTATAAATGATTATGTTGCTAAGTGGTTTATCAATAAAACATGGCTTATTCAGACAGAGTGCCACTTACTCTATTCTGGGAATGGCACACACAGCATGTTATATAATGGTTTGGTATTTCAGTTCAAATAGTCCATAGTTCTTACTATGAGATTCTTTGAAAAAGGATTCAAATAGATAATTGGGTTTTAAAATCACAGAGTTTGGACCATACACTGGCAATACTAATATGAGGTTGCAGAACTGGGTGCAGTGTCGATTCAACTGCCAGCTCTAGAGAGATGAGAAACTTAGTAAATGATAAATATTAGTTGCTGGATTTCTTCAAATCCAAGACCATCAACCATCATGTGTGTGTGTGCTCAGTTGCTCAACTGTGTTTGACTCTTTGCAATGCCATGGACTGTAGCCTGCCAGCTTCCCCTGTCCATGGATTTTCCAGGCAAGAATACTGGAGGGAGTTTCCATTTTCTTCTCCAGAGGGTGCTCCCAATACAGGGATCAAATCCATGTGGATTCTTTACTACTGAGCCACCAAGGAAGGTGTAAGAAGCAACTTAAGAGATTTCAAAATGTAAAGAAAAAAAAAGTCTGTATTTTAGAATCAGTGAAGTATGTCATTATTAGCTATTAAGAAACATTTACTGACTATACTTAATATTTTGTAATAACCTATAAGGGAAGAGGATCTAAAAAGGAATATATATATGCCTGTATGTGCATATATATATGAATTACTGTGCCATACACTTGAAACTAACATGATGTTATAAGTCAACTATACCTCAAGAAATGAAATAAAATAAAAAATAAAGCAAGAAAAAACTTATTGAGGGCCTTCTATTGTCTATAGTTTGGTATTAAGAACTATTAGTTACATAAAAATACCTAAACAGTTCCTGATCTTGAAGGATTTCAAGCCCAGTTATAAAAGAAAATACACATGTGAAAAATTAAATAATGACATGAATGAACAAACTAAGAGAAACTAAAGAGTCTCTTGATGAAAGTGAAAGAAGAGAGTGAAAAAAGCTGGCTTAATACTCAACATTCAAAAAACTAAGATCATGAGATACCGTCCATCACTTCATGGCAAATAGACGGGGAAAAAATGAAAAAGGTGACAGACTGTTTTCTTTGGATCCAAAATCACTGTGGGCAGAAAAGCCATGAAATTAAAAGACACTTGCTCCTTGGAAGAAAAGCTATGACAAACCTAGATAGCATATTAAAAGGCAGAAATATCACTTTGCCAACAAAGGTCCATCTAGTCAAAGCTATGTTTTTTTCACTAGTCATACATAGATGTGAGAGCTGGTCCATAAAGAAAGCTGAGAGCCAAAGAATTAATGTTTTCAAACTGTGGTGCTGGAGAACACTATTGAAAGTCACTTGGATAGTAAGGAGATCAATCAGTCAATCCTAAGGGAAGTCAGTCCTGAATATTCACTGGAAGGACTGATACTGAAGCTGAAGCTCCAATACCTGGGGCACCTCATGTGAAGAGATGACTCACTGGAAAAGACCCTGATGCTGGGAAAGATTGAGGGCAGGAGGAGAAGGAGGAGAAAGAGGATGAGATGGTTGGATAGCATCATTGACTCAATGGACATGAGTTTGAGTGAACTCTAGGAAATAGTGAAGCACAGGGAAGCCTGGCGTGCTGCAGTCCATGGGGTTGCAAAGAGTCAGACATGACTGAGCAACTGAACAACAATAACAACAATGAATTAACTAATAATATGAAAAACTCATACAAAGTACAATACAAAAGCATGTAAGTATGGTTGAAGTTTAATTTCCTAAAAGTAATTTTCCCTATCTTAAAAAGTAAAAGCTTTAATTTTGAGGGTTAGTCAGAAAATACAGAATCAAAGTATATTTATGTTCCAAATGCCATAGGATTTTGTGAGTTTGTGTGTGTGTGTGTGTGATGTTTAAATTAATATTGAACACTAGAAATCTTCAAGTATTGCTGGCCACATACTAATTACAGACACTGATCCTTACATATAGCTCTACTCAACATGTAATAAATACTATAGTAAGAAACAAAGGTAAGAAACTGTAAGACTTTAGCTCAGAAAATTCCAAATGAATTGTTCAGTAGTTCATGTTTAATCTTCAGTTTCCCTATACTTTCTCACAAACTAATTAGGAAAAGAGATCAATAAAAACATTTTGCCCACACAGGAGGCAGCTACTTTATATAACATTCAACATAATCATTGCTTACAATAAGCATAGACTTAAACATTTACCAAGAAAGTTGAAAGGTACAAAGTGCATCATCAAAATTTTATTAGGAAATATAAGTGAGAGTGTGTAAACTTCTTTGCAATCAATAAAAATTACTTATTACCAAATTATATATATTTTTTTTACCAAATGCTAATAAAATATTGTTTGGAGTTGAAATGCAATACATTATTTCTAAAAGAATACAATTTGACAGCCCAGGAACAGTGATGCCACAAGCCATGCAATATCACTTTAAAACAGATTAAATTAAAAACTGTATCTATTTAGAATTACGCAGTTCTGTACAGCTGGCACAGATTTACTTTGTGTTTTTTCAAAAAAAGTAATACTTGTTTTAAATGAAGAGCTTATGAATGGCAAGAATTTAAATTATCCTAATAAGTGCCAACACGAGTAAGACAAAGTGTCCCAAAAAAGAGTCAGAGGTTACTATTAAACTAAAGAAACAGACCACATTGTACAACAGATACAATGCTGGCACTCCATATCCCTAGATTTTTCCCTGTATACATAAACTATAGATATAGAGGGTCCACTCTACCCTGCTGTTTAATATAAGGGACTTGAGAACATGTGAAAGGTCCTAGAATAACCCCTTCCCCAGTCTCCTAGGATGCAGAATTCAAAGGATATTTTCTGTAATTCCTGTGTATATAAGTCCTTGAACCAACTGAGGAGGAATCATGAAGAAATAAGAATTTGTCCTTTTCCAATCTAATCTAATAGAAAAAGCTATGGCAAAACCAATACAATATTGTAAAGTAATTAACCTCCAATTAAAATAAATAAATTTATATTTAAAAAAATAAATCAAATATAAGTAAACAGTAAAATATAGTCAGCATTATAACAGAGTTGGGCTTCCCAGGTGGCATTAATGGTAAAGAACCCACCTGCCAATGCAGGAGACGAAGAGACATAAGTTCAATCCCTGGGTCAGAAAGATCCCCTGGGGAAGGGCATGGCAACCCACTCCAGTATTCTTGCCAAGAGAATCATATGGACAGAGGAATCCATAGAGTCGCAAAGAGTCAAACATAACTGAAGTGACTTAGTACACATGCATGACAGAGATATAAGCAAAATGTGACAATACATATCAATTCTGTTGCTGATATCTCAGAAAGCTTCATAGAAGATTTTTACTTAAGAATGAATGGCAGCTTGAAGAATGAGTAAGAATTTAACAATTGAATTTGAGAGAATATGCATTCCAAACTAAGGGAAAGCATGGAAAAAGAGAAAAAGTCAGGGAATGTTTAGGGAATTGTGGGATGTGCTGCCAATTTGTGACCATCAGGAGGCAGAGGTAATGGGAGACAAGAAAGAAGCTGATAAACTGCAAGATTTGAAAGCACCATTAAACCCACTCCAAAAAGCTGGCCATTAGAAGAAAGTCTTAGGCTATAAAAGTTTTGAGCAATCACACTTTGTGCCTTAGGAAGATTAACTGTGAGATGGACTGGATGAGAAATAGACTGGAGGTAAACCAGTTAGGAACCTATTGCAAGCACCTTAGGAAGAGGTACTGGAAAGAAAGGGTTCAAGGGCGAAAAACTTTCTGAGGGAGAAAATGATGGGATCAAATGTCAACCAGCCAGGTGGGTGAATCTGATGTTTGCAGTCTGAGTAACCCAGAGGATAGGAAGAGAAAATATATAATCAATGATATGACAAACAGCCTTGACAATGAGCTGTATATTATTAAGGGAGAAGAAAAGTAAAGTAAATGTCGCTCAGTCGTGTCCGACTCTTTGCTACCCCATGGACTACAGCCTACCAGGTTCCTCCGTCCATGGGATTTTCCAGGCAACAATACTGGAGTGGGTTGCCATTTCCTTCTCCAGAAGATCTTCCCAACCCAGGGATCAAACCCAGGTCTCCCACGTTGTAAGAAAAGGCAGTGGTAAATTTTGGAGTATTCAGGTTTTACAAGATCTTGCTGTCTGAGGAGAAGGCTAGCATAGAAGAGTATTCAAGATGAATTCCAGCCCTGTTTCACCTGGCTGCCCATAGAATAGCTGTTTCAGAACTTATTCCATTAGCCTACTCATCTATTCAACAAATATTTAGGTAGTGCTTCCAGTGTGTGCAGGAACTGTATTAGATAACTGGGGTGAATCAGTAAACAAAACAGAAAACCATTCTTACCTTCAAGAAAACTGCATTTCAGCAGGAACAATCAGACAATAAATAACATACATAAATAAATGAAGTATATCATGCGTTAGAACTGAAAAAAAATACAGTGGGAGAAAAAAAGAGATAAGAAAGATGAGAAGTGATGATTATGTGGCAGGAGTAGGGGAATGATCTGCACTGAGAGATATCACAAGTCACAGACTCTGAACCACAGTGCAGAGTTTATCTAAGGATGCTATTGGGACACTGCTCACTACCCTTCCCTGTTTCCTCCTGATGAGCACAGGAGAGATTCAGTAAGTTTCTACACAGTTCTGACTTCTTACCACCATGAATCAGCTAACTGTTTATGTTTTCCTCCTGGCACTTGTGGCTCAGTTCAGTTCAGTCGCTCAGTCGTGTCAGACTCTTTGCGTCCCCATGAATCGCAGCACGCCAGGCCTCCCTGTCCATCACCAACTCCCGGGGTTCACTCAGACTCATATCCATTGAGTCAGTGATGCCATCCAGCCATCTCATCCTCTGTCGTCCCCTTCTCCTCCTGCCCCCAATCCCTCCCAGTATCAGAGTCTTTTCCAATGAGTCAACTCTTCGCATGAGGTGGCCAAAGTACTGGAGTTTCAGCTTTAGCATCATTCCTTCCAAAGAAATCCCAGGGTTGATCTCCTTCAGAATGGACTGGTTGGATCTCCTTGCAGTCAAGGGACTCTCAAGAGTCTTCTCCAATACCACAGTTCAAAAGCATCAATTCTTCAGTGCTCAGCTTTCTTCATAGTCCAACTCTCACATCTATACAAGACCACTGAGAAAACCATAGCTTTGACTAGATGGACCTTAGTTGGCAAAGTAATGTCTCTGCTTTTGAATATGCTATCTAGGTTGGTCATAATTTTTCTTCCAAGGAGTGAGCGTCTTTTAATTTCATGGCTGCAGTCACCATCTGCAGTGATTTTGGAGCCCCAAAAAATAAAGTCTGACACTGTTTCCACTGTTTCCCCATCTATTTCCCATGAAGGGATGGGACCGGATGCCATGATCTTTGTTTTCTGAATGTTGAGCTTTAAGCCAACTTTTTCACTCTCCTCTTTCACTTTCATCAAGAGGCTTTTTAGTTCCTCTTCACTTTCTGCCATAAGGGTGGTGTCATCTGCATATCTGAGGTGATTGATATTTCTCCCGGCAATCTTGATTCCAGCTTGTGTTTCTTCCAGTCCAGCGTTTCTCATGATGGACTCTGCATACAAGTTAAATAAGCAGGGTGACAATATACAGCCTTGACGTACTCCTTTTCCTATTTGGAACCACTTGTGGCTAGGTTTAGCTAAAAGCTGAATCTCTAAATTTCTAGTCTTCTTCTAAACTGTGTGTGGATCCTCATAACATTTTTTTGTATCTGTTTTCATCTTATTTTCTGAAAATCATTTCCCTATTGTTTTCATTTCTTCACATACTTTTATCTTATTGAATTTTTATTTTTGCAATTTTGGCCTTTTTTGTTACCAAAATGAGTGGTTTTAATTAAGGTTAAACCTGCTAAAAGAAGACCTTTAAATAGTTACTATATACATAACCTCAGAGAGGTTATGTAACCAAGCAGGACTCTACGGGGCCTTTGCAGACAGACCACTGCATGTCCTACTCCTGCCTCTTGTGTGTGTGTGTGTGTGTGTGTGTGTGTGTGTGTGTGTGTTAGTTGCTCAGTCGGGTCTGACTCTTTGTGACTCCGTGGACTGTAGCCCACCAGGCTTCTCTGTCCATGGAATTCTCCAGGCAAGAATACTGGAGTGGGTTGCCATTTCCTTCTCCAGAGGATCTTCCCAACCCAGGGATTGAACGTGGGTCTCCTGCACTACAGGCAGACACTTTACCATCTGAGCTACTAGGGAAGCCTATGCATTCCTGCCTGTTACCTGTAGAAAAATTTTAGCCTCCCAGGCCTTCCCCAAGTGCCAAAGCATAAATTTAATCAGAGAATAAAATGCAGAAACAGAGGAAAACAGTCAAGCAAGACAAACTTATAATAGTTTAGCTATTAAACAAATTCAAGGACCTTGAGTTCCTCCTCAAGAGCTTCAGGTAATATCGTGAGGCATAGCCTTTGAGCTACTTTGCAGATATTGAAACCCTCACCAGGTATAAGTTAACTGTATGCTGCCACAAGCATCTTGACTCCAGACTGGTTGGAACCAGAAGGTTGATGATACTGACTTCTGATTGCCTTACCATCAACCAATCAGAAGAAGGTCCACGAACTGATCACACACCCTGCAACCTTCTCCCTCATCCTGTCTTTAAAAACCTTTTCCTAAAAATCACTGGGGAGTTCAGGTCTCTTGAGCACCAGCTACCTGGACTCCTTCCTTGTTGCCTTGTGATAAACATTGTACTTCCTTTCACCACAAGATGCTGTCCATTGATTGATTTTACTGTACACAGGCGGGTAGATCCAAGTTTGGTTTGATAACACATTTGCCTTCTGTACCAGTCATAGACACTTTGGGTACTTACATGAAATTCACACAGCCTGTACCAGCAGGTGGAGCAATCCAGACGAAGCTGAGGTTGGTTGTGGGCAGATGACTCACATGAGAAGCCACCACACTGCACATAAACTGGTTACCAAATTGGTGGTCAGACATGATACCTGACAAACAGAAAGGAAAGGGTGTTGTTAGAAAAACAACAAAACAAAGTCCTTCATATGATGGCATAACAATATTTTCTGGTTCTTTTATGTTAATATTCAACATACTATCTGGCTTCCCTATAAGTCGTGTGGTTTTCTATTTTCTATTGTCAGAAGGAAATTAATCATTTAAAACATTAGTGTTAAGAAGCAGTATACTAAACTATTTGTTATAATGTTTGCTTAATTTTGATTTTGTTGATTGGTCTTTACCCATCACCAAAGACCACCAGAACCACACCTGCAGTGAAACAAGGTTGGACTTATTGGAAGTGTTTGCAGCAAGAGTCATCAAATACTACTGAGAATCTGGAGGTAGCTCAGTAGGAGGATGTTAGCAGGAGCTTGTTAAAATATTTGGTTTGTATTAGATTATTTTTTGATTATAGTGCTAAAAGTCCTGCATCCTGGGAACCCCCTCACTCTTGTTGGGGAGGTTCCAGGGAAAGGTGGTTTTGATTCCAGTCTTGGTACTATCAGAAATTAGGAGCAATTTTATCACTGAGTATCTTCATTTTTATCTATGAGACATGAGGAACAGAGAAGAGCTAAAGTTGAGGTTGATAACAGCAGCAGCGATCACATTAGCATGGAGAGGGAATGCTCATCATGCTTTTGGCTTGTACTGTGTTCTTGCTTTTGTCTGTGTTCAGGCATGATTAAAAAGTGGTCTTGTTTTTGTCTTAAACCACATCAACTCTGTCTCAGAGTAGATAACCTATGAAACCGCTCATTTTCAACACGAGATCATCATGACATAGCTGAGTACCAGGTCAGCTCCCAGCTGAATTATCAGGAGATGCTTTTTCTCCTTTATAATAAGATGTTCTTCTCATGTTTACCTCAGATATAAAATATGAATAGGTAACTCAACACTAAGAAAATGAACTTGATTTTTAAAAATAGGCAAAAAAGTTATACAGATGGCAGGTAGGCATATGAAAAGATGTTCAATATCATATGTCATTAGAGAATTACAAATTAAAACAATGAAACGCCACTACACACCTAATATTTGACAAAAGTCCAAAATAATGACAGTCCTAAATGCTAGTGAGGATATGGAGCAACAGGAATTCTTATTCATTGCCAGTGAGAATACAAAATGGTATAGCTACTTTGGAAGATAGTTTGGCATTTTCCTACAAATATAGACATACTCTAACCATATAATCCAGAAATCACACTCCTTGGTATTCAAATACACTGGAAATTTATGCCCACTCAGAAACCTGCCCATGGATGTATATAGCAGTTTTATTCATAACTGTCAAAACTGGGAAGCAACCAAGACACCCTTTAGTAAGTGAATGGGTAAATAAAGTGTGGTACATACAAACAGTGGAATATTATTCAGAGCTGAAAGGAAATGAGCTATCAAGCCATGAAAAAGCATGAATAAGTGTTGTGCTGTCCTGTGCTGTGCTAAGTCACTTCATTGTGTCCAATTCTTTGCAACCCTATGGACTACAGCCCTCCAGGCTCCTCTATCCACGGGATTCTCCAGGCAAGAATACTGAAGTGCATTGCCAGGCCCTTCTCAAATAAAAAAGTACATATTATTAAATGAAAGAAGCCAGTATGAACTACATGCTGTATGATTCCAACCATGTGACATTTTGGAAAAGGCAAAATTACAGAGACTGTGGTTGCTAGGGGTTGGGAGGGAAGATGGGAGATATGAATAAGCAGAGCACAGAGAAATTTAGGCCAGTGAAACTATTCTATATACTAATACAATGGTGAATACACGACGCCAAAAATGAAACCTAGTGTAAAGTATGGACTTTGAGTGACAGTGATGGGTCAGTGCAGGTTGATCTGTTATAACAAAGATACCACTGTGGTGCAAGACACCCAGAAGGTTGGAGGAGGGTGGTGTATGGAAAATCTATGTACCTTTTACTCAATTTTCCTGTGACCTAAAACTTCTATAAAAATAAAGTATATTAATAAAAAACATTGCCATGAGTGGAGAGTTAAAAATTTAATAAAATTGGCTTTGTGAACTTGGGTAAACAGCTTCTCTCCGAGATAGTTTTCTAGTCTATAAAGTTAAAGCACCATGTCTACTCCATCCTAAAGTTATTTGGAGAATTAAATTACCCAATACATATGGAAGCATCTGGTACAGTACTTCCATGTTTGAACAGGTACCTTACCTACATGCCATCACAACAGTCCATACATCACTCCATCATACTCTTGACCACCTCTACAGAGAGTCTATCAGGGACTATGTCTTCAATCTTTGTATTTCAAGCAACTATCACAATGTATGACACACTTCAGATACTCAAGAAATATTTTCTAAATAAATATAAAACAAATAACTATAAAAATAAAAGATAATATAAATTATACACATATGTTATATCAACTAATGAAACAGAATCTTCTAGAATAGCAAGTTGTTCAGAATAGGTCATACTGGCCAAAAAATTGAAGAACAAGTATATATTTTGACATATCCTAATAATGCTCTTTTTCTCATTCAAATATATACATATATAAATGTAAATTTATATACAAATTAAAGCTGTATCTTGCAACAAAAGGATGAAAGTCACCAAGTCAGAGAAACCACAAGGTTAGAGAAGATGACAGACTTCCAGGGAAATCATAGAGTGCCGAAGGAGACTCAGTAGCTGTGACTAAGGAATTGCCATGCCTCTCTGGTCAGGCATAAAGCAGGGACCCAGTGTATGGGAAATGACACATCTGCAGGAGTCAGCCTGGCCAGAAAGGAAAAGCAAAAGTTACAGCCGCAATTATGTGGGAAGGGAAATGAATCAAACAAAATAAGGTTTCAGGGTCTCAGAACCTTGGTAACAGGATTCATATTCAAATACCTCCTCACTCCTCAAAGCTCCTCTGAGAAAGTGAGTCAATGTCTAGACTGCATATTATTTGAAAGAATTTTATAAGGTAGATATAGAATTGCAATTGCCTCATGCCCTGCCGTGGGTAAATACTCTATAGGATAACATTCTTGCAATCCAACCGTCCAGCACAGCAGTTCTCCAACTTGGCTACATAGCAGCATCACCTAAAGAGATAGAATAAATACCAGTTCCCAGATATTCTGAGTGAGTCAGCAAAGAAAACAATATTTACAGAATCCCTGTGTTGCATCAAATGTTGGGTTAGACCATATTTAGGTACACAGAAGAAATACAGGACATTGTCCCGACCCTGAAATGACTTCAGCTGAGAAGAGAGAACTGCAATAAACTAACATTCTAAATAAAACAACTAGAAAATAAGCGAGCACTAACTGGGTAATATTTGTGAAAAATACAAAAGAGAAGAGAAAGAGTGATTAATGTGGACAACTATAAGGACAACTAATGCTTCTTGAGCACTTACTATGGCCTGACACTATTCTAAGCACTTCATGAACTTGTTTAAGGCTTTTGAACAATCCTACACAGTAAGAGCTGTTATTTTCTCCATTTTACCCATTAGGAAAATAAGATAATGGAGGTAAAAATTCACCTATAGTTTATATAGCAATGGCAGTACAGCCTAGATGCAAACCAGCACCCTTGCTGCACAGTCAGAAATGACTCTGTTAACAACAAGGTCCTGTTGCAGAGCATGGGGAACTGTATTCAATATCTTATAGTAAATCATGATAGAAAAAGTAAAAAGAAATTGCTCTGCTGAAGAGTTGAGTTTTGAGGGAAAAGCTAAGATTTCCCACATTTGTTTATGCACATGAGGCAGTGGAGCATAAGCACAAGACTGTCCCCTTAGCTCTGTTGCCCGCTGCTGCATGACCTTGGTCAGGGTGCTCCCTCTCAAGCTTCAGTTCCAACGACCATAAACTGCTGGTCCATGATCACTAAGACTCCTTTCAGTTCCTTAGCTCTCTGAGTATAATTTAAATGAACAGAAGAAAAATAGGAGGACAGCTCACAAAGGCAGATATAACGGGCAGAGGTAGGCACATAATGAGATCCAGGAGAAGGAGAGGAGTCAATGTCAGCTCCCAGCGTTCTGTGAAACACAATTTACTGCATCCGCCATAGTGATCTTCTAAATGGCTTTCATGTCATGAAAGACATGTACCATATAAGTAACAAATGTGATTTGGAAGCCTACTCTTGGGTAACTTTAATTTGAATTTGATTATGAATTTAAAGGTATGATGGTGTTTTCCCCTGCTGCATGCTGGATAACAGGATATATATATTGAATTTTTAAATTACTTGAAAAAGAGAAAATCAGATATATGATAAAAGAATTTAATTATACTGTGAATCTCAGGGAGGTATATACACATAAAATATATATGTGTATAATGTAGTTACAGTCAATGTTTTATTTTCATTGTTGTGGCTATGTGCAAACTTTCATACAAAATTGTTTTCTGTGGAATTCTTTTGCAAGAGAATTGGACCATGAGAGAAAGAAAGCACTTCAGGAAGTATGGGTCTCTTGGTCTAACTTTGGACAAAAAAAATAAAGTATATCTTTCAAACTGTGAGTCTCTGTGAGATTGATAACTGTCTTGACAGATTTTAAAACACTGATATTACAGATATATTTTCCTTATCATGTATACACATGTGAAAAATAGGAATATTCACAATCTAGTTATGATTTCCGTATCAAGAAATAATATAACTTTATAAAACAAATATTCATTTGACAAATCATGAATGTTTTTAATTCATTAAGTTCTGCAAACTACTGCATATCAAGTTTAAAAATATCTAGCACTTGTTTTCTTGAAGTTGTGGTTAAAGGATAGAAGTCCATATAAGAATTTCCTTTATCTATATTATACTTCTGCAAGATTAAGCTCACAATGTCTTTAATTGTTCTCAAGATGCTTCCATGATACCTTTTAAGACAGTGATACACATTTCTATGCCTTCCAGGATGTCATTTTTCCTTGACATGTCTTCAGTTATTTTAAGTTTATGACTAAACCTTGTATGAACTCCATTTTCCCTCAGGAATACTCTTCTATGCTTTTAATGTGCATACCTTGGGTCTTCAGAGCTTTAACTAGAATTTCTATCATTCCTCCATCTTGAAAATAAAATGTACATATCCTCATAAAAATGTAGGCTATTCACTTCCAAGAAATACTCTGAAGACTTTATTACCAAAAAATAACCAAGGTAGTAGGAAAATTACACATTCATATTGGGTGTATTTTATAGATTAAAGATGTGGATTACTCCAATCTGTTCAGTCTGTTATTTGCCATGGTTATTGTTCAAGTGGGTAGAAGCATGTCCTGGCTTTTTGTGGAATTCAAGAAATAAAGCATCTGGGGATGGGATATCACAAAATAAAGGGAAAGTACATTAAGATTAGAGATTTTTGATTTGTGATAAATGTAACTTTCATATATAAAAATGATAAAATTTTAAAATAAGTATTTTACTGTTTAAAAAAGACTTTCAGAAAGTATGGTAGAATATTTTGTCAGGAAGTTTAGTAAATATGTTAACCTTTATCTATATAAAAAGTGTAAGAAAAAACATATATTTAAGATGCTTCGTTTCCTTTTATTCTTATCATTTGCTCTTTGTTTAAAAGGGCTATCTAATCAACATCACACTATAAAGCAATTATCCTCCATAATAAATAAAATTTAAAAAGAAAAAAAGGATCTCTAAAAACTTACATCAATTAATAAAAAAGTAGACTCTTCCAAAAATGCAGTCTGGAAAGTTAGTCTTAAATTTTAAGTGAAGAGAGAAAATGAATTATGGAGTTCCTTTATGTCACCCTTTAACCTTTTCATCTGATTCAAATATGAATAAATGTTTACTTACAGCATCTGTCTTGTCTATTATTTGCCTTCTTTGCTAGGTTAATGTACACAAATATCTCAGCAAAGCTAAACATGATTTTATATGCTGAAAAGTAATCACTGAACTTCCTGAAAACATCCTCATTGCAGCTTATCTGTGAAGTACCAGCCTGATGAAAATGGATATGAAAAGAACAGCTTTCAAGTAGTGCTACAAGATAATGAAGAGTATGTGCGCCCACACTCACACTCATGCAGTGGGTGTATTTAACTTTTGAAGCACTGATTTGAAGGCAATTCAGTTTCAGATTTAAATCTAGAAGCAAAAAAGTACTAAAATCTTTAAAAAAATCATTCTGGAAGTGTATGTTCTATGGGCATATGTTAGAAAATGCATGAGAATCCATGCTCAAAGAATTTATTCTAAGTCAACCTGATTCTTTCCTCACTCAGTACAAAGTTGATAATTCCTGCTGTTGCCCTCCCTCCCCATCCCTCTCTAAGCACTACCATTTATCAAATGCCCTGTCTGTGCAGGTGTTTTACCCATATTATTATCTTACTACTACTGCAGAGGCAGTAGATGGGAAAGTTTGAGAGCACAGACACTGGAGGCAACCAGCCTTTGTTCCACTACGAAGGAACTGTGGAATCTTAGGCCAGTTACTCAACACTCTGAAAAGAAAAAAAAAAACACTCTGTTCCTTACTTTCCTCTCCAGGAAAATGCAGATGATAATATTAGGGTGGCTTGAAGATTAAATGAGCACACACACACACACAGTCAGTACTATATGTGTTAGCTGTTATTATCATTCCCACTTAAAAGATACAGGAGAATTACCAAGAACCAGTGGATTTTAATAACTTGCCAACATTTAAACACATGTCAATAACAGTGCTAGCAAACAAAACTGGAACACAAATCCATCTGCTATCCGCACTTCCACTGGCTTCTTCCCTTCTTCTGTCCTTCAGTGTCAGTACTTCAATTCTAGGACAGACCCCTGTGCTGATTCAAGAGAACTCTAAATCCAGAAATCAAACATAAACCATCTGAGAGTGAACCTGAATAGAGGGCCTTCCTCCAGGCACAAACTCAAGTGCTCTCCACACCTCCTCCACCTTTCTGTCTTCAAAGACATTAATTTCTCACCAGATAGTTATTGGATAACTTTTTTCCTATTGGCAGACATGTCCTTGAATTAGGTACTGTTGTGAGTGAGACATTTTCAGGTCAAAATTGCTCCGTAAGGGGCAAAGTCATCCAGTTACACTTAGGTCTATGTGGCCTAAACACTGAGTTTAACAAAGCAGCATCCTTTCCAAAGAGCTATGTAAAGTCTGTACTGTCTTTAATTGAAGCTCTCTGGTCCACTGTTTCAGAGTATATTTCTGCTGTCTTTCCTCCTAATATTGCATACTCTGCCTCTCCTCTTAAAAGTTGCTCAGTGGTGAAGTCAAGTGCTCTGTAGGAAGCATTACTACAACCAAAGCCAGTGAAGGTGATGGAATTCCAGCTGAGCTATTTAAAAGATGATGCTGTTAAAGTGCTTCACCCAATATGTCAGCAAATTTGGAAAACTCAGCAGTAGCCACAGGACTGGAAAAGATCAGTTTTCATTCCAGTTCCAAAGAAGGGCAATGCCAAGGAATGTTCAAATGATCATACACTTGCATTCATTTCACATGCTGGCAAGGTTATGCTCAAAATCCTGTAAGCTATGCTTCAGAAGTATCTAAATTGAGAAATTCCAGATGAACAAGCTGGGTTTAAAAAAGGTAGAGGAATCAGAGATCAAATTGCCAACATCTGTTGGATCATGGAGAAAGCAAGAGAGTTCCAGAAAAACATTTACTTCTGCCTCATTGACTAGACTAAAGCCTTTGGCTCATGAATCACAACAAACTCTGGAAAATTTTTAAAGAGATGGGAATACCAGGCTACCTTACCTGTCTCCTAAGAAACCTGTATCCAGATCAAGAAACAACAGTTAGAACCGGATATATGAAAACTGATTGGTTCAAAATTGGGAAAGGAGTACAACAAGGCTGCATATTGTCACCCTGCTTATTTAACTTATATGCAGAGTACATCATGCAAAATGCCAAGCTGGATGAATCACAAGCTGGAATCAAGATTGCCAGAAGAAATATCAACAATCTCAGATACACAGATGATACCACTCTAATGGCAGAAAGTGAAGAGGAACTAAAGAGCCTCTTGATGGGGGTGAAAGTGGAAAGTGAAAAAGCTGGCTTGGAACTCAACACTTAAAAAACTAAGATCATAGTATCTGTTCCCATCACTTCATGGCAAATAAAAGGGGAAAAGGTAGAACCAGTGACAGATTTTGTTTTCTTGAGCTCCAAAATCACAGAAGACAGTGACTGAAGCCATGAAATTAAAAGACACTCCTTGGAAGAAGAGCTATGAGAAACCTATACAGAATATTATAAAACAAAGACATCATTTTGCCAATAAAGGTCTGCCTAGTCAAAGCTATGGTTTTCCCAGTAGTCATATACAGTGAGAGTTGGACCATAAAGAAAGTTGAGCACTGAAGAATTGATGCTTTCTAACTGTGGTGTTGGAGGAAATTCTTGAAAGTCCCTTGCACTGCAAGGAGATCAAACCAGTCAATTCTATAAAAAAATCAACCCTGAATATTCATTAGAAGGACTGATACTGAAGCTGAAGCTCCAATACTTTGGCCACCTAATGTGGAGAGCAAATTCATTGGAAAAGATCCTGATTCTGGGGAAGATTGAAGGCAAAAGAAGAAGACGGCAGAGGATGAGATGGTTAGATAACATCACTGACTCAATGGACATGAATCTGAGCAAACTCCAGGAAGTAATGAAGGACAAGGAAGTCTGGTGTGCTGCAGTTCATGGGGCCACAAAGAGTCAGACCTGACTTAGTGACTGAACAACAAGATGATAATCTCTACATGTTGTCTGCCCAAGCCTTTCCAAACTAATTGTACTACAGTGGCCACCATATATAACTATATTCCCCTCATTTTCATTGCTGCACTTGGCTGAATCTGGATTTCTCCACACTTGGTCCCCACTTCCTCCTGCATACTTCTATATTCAAGTCTCATAAGTGTTGGTCTAGTAGGTAGAAACTAAGCTACATGGAAATTCTATTTGGGGATGGTGATACTAACAATATGGGAAACTATATAAAAATGTTGGGCAATCATAGATGACTTATGTCTACTTCATTCAGAGGGCAATTTCAAAGTCTATGAAGTTTTGGATTTCTTGATCCAAAAATAGCTGAAATAACTGATAGTCCCCAAAGACCACAGCTTTTAGAACTATTTCCATGAATCTATATATTGAGTTCTTTATCCTTTACCTTGAACAGGCATTCTGCCACAGGAAAAGTACTGCTCAGTCTATTTGATGGACAGGAACAAAAGCTCCCCATACCCTTCCTGCAAAGCCCAATAGATTTCCCCAAAAGTCACATCAGGACAGAAGATGTGCCTCTGGTTTCTAACTCCAGATGGTGTAAATCTGGAACAAATGATTATCAGAGTTCTTATTAAAGGAGTAACATCAATGAGTCAGCATAATATTTATTATCTCAGCTAAAAAATACTACTTACCTCATCTTGGAGTCACTTCAATCTATCATCAAGTTTTTCTGATGTTACCTCAAAAATTTTTCAACTGTGTCCCCTCTTACCTACCCTTTTCCACTATGCCTTTATTTCAGGCTTTTGTTATCTCTTTTTTTGATGAGTGCCAATAGCTCTCAAATTGGTCTCTGTGTTCAGTTTTGCCTCCTAAGGTTAATTCTCAATAGAGGTATCTTTCTAAAGCACAAATCTAATTTTGTCACTCTTAAAGATTTAAATCTATAAGTTTAATCCAAACTTATTTTAAAAAAATAGGCCTAAGTCCAACATGATATTCTGTCCCTATCTCTCTGTGATTATTTATCATGATCCCTATTCAAATTTCATATTCTATCAAAACCAAACAGTATATATACAGTTGTATGTACTTATCTCTGGCTTTCCTCCTATTCTTTCTGCCTAGATGAAGGGTCAGCAAACTATGATTCATTGGTCAAATCTGAACCATGGCCTGTTTTTGTACAACCACTGAACTACGAATAGTTTTGCATTATTAAAATTTGTAAAAAAAAAAAAGTGAAAAAATATGCCAAAGAGACCTACTATTATAACCTGAAAAGCCTAAAATACCATCGTGCCATTTACAGAAAAAAGTTTGCTGACCTTTGACCTAAAGTGCCCTTTCTTCCTCTGGCTTGGCTAAATGATTACTTCTCACTTAATATACATATGTGATCATAAATCATCTCCTCCATGAAACTTTCCTGTATAATTCCTTCCTATAACCAAGTTTAACGTTAGGAACATTTCCATGTTCTCATACTACCCAGAGAATATTTCTGTTATTGAACTATTCATTGCATTACAGGGAGTTATCTGTCTTCCCCATCAGACAGTTATATTATGAGTTTTTTACACACAAAAAATTATGATAGACACATAATAAATGTTTATGGAATGTAGTCATGTCTGACTCTTCGCAACCTCATGGACTATGGAATTCTCCAGGTCAGAATACTGGAATGACAGCTGTTCCCTTCTCCAGCGGATCTTCCCAACCCAGGTCTCCCGTACTGCACGTGAATTCTTTACCAGCTGAGCCACCAGGGAAGCCCAAGAATACTGGAGTGGGTAGCCTATCCCTTCCTCCAGGGGATCTTCCCGACCCAGGGATCAAACCGGAGTCTCCTGCATTGCAAGCAGATTCTTTACCAGCTGAGCTACCAGGGAAGGCACTACAATTGACATCATATGGTATTACAGTAATTCAAATGGCAGGAGCTCTCCGTGGTACTGGAGGGACTCTACCTACAGCTTCTTCCTATGAGAGGGCCAGAACCTTTTGTTTGATGTCTTTCAATTACCTTCACCAGCTTCTTTTTTTTTTTTTAATTTTAAAATCTTTAATTCTTACATGTGTTCCCAAACATGAACCCCCCTCCCACCTCCCTCCCCATAACATCTCAGTGGGTCATCCCCATGCACCAACCCCAAGCATGCTGTATCCTGCGTCAGACATGGACTGGCGATTCAATTCTTACACGATAGTATACATGATAGAATGCCATTCTCCAAAATCATCCCACCCTCTCCCTCTCCCTCTGAGTCCAAAAGTCCGTTATACACAGCTGTGTCTTTTTTCCTGTCTTGCATACAGGGTCGTCATTGCCATCTTTCTAAATTCCATATATATGTGTTAGTATACTGTATTGGTGTTTTTCTTTCTGGCTTACTTCACTCTGTATAATCGGCTCCAGTTTCATCCATCTCATCAGAACTGATTCAAATGAATTCTTTTTAACGGCTGAGTAATACTCCATTGTGTATATGTACCACTGCTTTCTTATCCATTCATCTGCTGATGGACATCTAGGTTGTTTCCATGTCCTGGCTATTATAAACAGTGCTGCGATGAACATTGGGGTACATGTGTCTCTTTCAATTCTGGTTTCCTTGGTGTGTATGCCCAGCAGTGGGATTGCTGGATCATATGGCAGTTCTATTTGCAATTTTTTAAGGAATCTCCACACTGTTCTCCATAGTGGCTGTACTAGTTTGCATTCCCACCAACAGTGTAGGAGGGTTCCCTTTTCTCCACACCCTCTCCAGCATTTATTGCTTGCAGATTTTTGGATCGCAGCCATTCTGACTGGTGTGAAGTGGTACCTCATTGTGGTTTTGATTTGCATTTCTCTGATAATGAGTGATGTTGAGCATCTTTTCATGTGTTTGTTAGCCATTTGTATGTCTTCTTTGGAGAAATGTCTATTTAGTTCTTTGGCTCATTTTTTGATTGGGTCATTTATTTTTCTGGAATTGAGCTGCATAAGCTGCTTGTATATTTTTGAGATTAGTTGTTTGTCAGTTGCTTCATTTGCTATTATTTTCTCCCATTCCGAAGGCTGTCTTTTCACCTTGCTTATATTTTCCTTTGTTGTGCAGAAGCTTTTAATTTTAATTAGATCCCATTTGTTTATTTTTGCTTTTATTTCCAGAATTCTGGGAGCTGGATCATAGAGGATCCTGTTGTGATTTATGTCTGAGAGTGTTTTGCCTATGTTCTCCTCCAGGAGTTTTATAGTTTCTGGTCTTACATTTAGATCTTTAATCCATTTTGAGTTTATTTTTGTGTGCGGTGTTAGAAAGTGATCTAGTTTCATTCTTTTACAAGTGGTTGACCAGTTTTCCCAGCACCACTTGTTAAAGAGATTGTCTTTACTCCATTGTATATTCTTGCCTCCTTTGTCAAAGATAAGGTGTCCATATGTGTGTGGATTTATCTCTGGGCTTTCTATTTTGTTCCATTGATCTATATGTCTGTCTTTGTGCCAGTACCATAATGTTTTGATGACTGTGGCTTTGTAGTAGAGCCTGAAGTCAGGCAAGTTGATTCCTCCAGTTCCATTCTTCTTTCTCAAGATTGCTTTGGCAATTCGAGGTTTTTTGTATTTCCATACAAATCTTGAAATTATTTGTTCTAGTTCTGTGAAAAATATGGCTGGTAGCTTGATAGGGATTGCATTGAATTTGTAAATTGCTTTGGGTAGTATACTCATTTTCACTATATTCTTCACCAGCTTCTATTATGACTTCATTATATTTTCTGCTACTTTCTAGTCAAATTCCCAAAGAATCCTAACTAACTCTTGTCCAACTCTCTTCTGTTACAATTAACTGTACATACCTTTTGGTCAGGGCATTTGTTGCTCACTGGAGCCTACATCCTACCACAGAGACTACAAACTCTAGGACTGAGGTGCCTCAGGTCAAACTACAGGGAGGGAGCACAGCCCTAACTATCAGCAGAAAATTGGATTAAAGATTTACTGAGCATTGCCCTGCCCACCAGAGCAAGACCCAGTTTTCCCCACAGCCAGTCTCTCCCATCAGGAAGCTTGCACAAGCCTCATATCCATCAGAAGGCAGATGGAATAAAAACCACAATCACAGAAAACTAACCAAAACTAGCCATGTGATCACATGGATCACAGCTTTGTCTAATTCAGTGAAACTATGAGCCATGTGTTGGGCCACCCAAGACTGACAGGTCATGGTGGAGAGTTCTGACAAAATGTGGTCCATTGGAGAAGGGATTGGAAAGCTACATCAGCATTCTTGCCTTGTGAACCCCATGAACAGCATGAAAAGGCAAAAAGATATGACACTGAAAGATTAACCACTCAGGTCAGAAGGTGTCCAAAATGCTACTGGAGAAGAGCAGAGAAATAGCTCCAGAAGGAATGAAGAGTCTGAGTCAAAGCAGAAACAATGCCCAGTTGTGGATATGTCTGGTGGTGAAAGTAAAGTCTGATGCTGTAAAGAACAATATATTGCATAGGAACCTGGAATCAAGGTAAATTGCAAGTGGTGAAACAAGAGATGACAAGAGTGAATATTGACATTTTAGGAATCAGTGAACTAAAATGGACAGAAATGGGAAAATTTAATTCAGGTGATCATGATATCTACTACTGTGGGCAAGAATCCCTACAAGAAATGGAGTAGCCCTCATAGTCAACACAAGAGTCTGAAATGCAGTACTTGGGTGCAGTCTCAAAAATGACAGAATGATCTCTGTTCGTTTCCAAAGCAAACCATTCAACACCACAGTAAACAAAGTTTATGCTCCAATCACTAATACTGAAGATGATGAAGCTGAATGGTTCTATGAAGACCTACAAGACCTTCTAAAACTAACACCAAAAAAAGACGTCCTTTTCATCACAAGGGACTGGAATGAAACAGCAGGAAGTCAAGAGATACCTGGAGTAACAGGAAAGTTTGGCCTCGGAGTACAAAATGAAGCAAGGCAAAAACCTAACAGAGTTTTGTCAAGAGAACACACTGGTCATAGCAAACACCCTTTTCCAACAACACAAGAGACAATTCTACACACGGACATCACCAGATAGTCAATACTGAAATCAGATGGATTATCTTCTCTGCAGGCAAAGATGGAGAAGCTCTACACAGACAGCAAAAATAAGATCAGGAACGGACTGTGGCTCAGATCATAAGCTCCTTATTGCAAAATTCACACTTAAAGAATGTAAGGAAAACCACTGGGCCATTCAGCTATGACCTAAATCAAATCCCTTATGATTATACAGTGGAAGTGATAAATAGATTCAAGAGATTAGATCTGATAAGAGTGCATGAAGAACTACGGATAGAGGTTTGTAACACTGCACAGATGGTGGTGACCAAAGTCCTCCCCAAGAAAAAGAAATGCAACAAGGCAAATGGTTGGATCATAGAAAAAGCAAGGGAATTCCTGGAAAACGTCTGCTTCATTAACGACACTAAGGACCTTGACTGTGTGGATCAGAACAAACTGTGGAAAATTATTAAACAGAGAGGAGTACCAGACTGCCTTAATTGCTTCCTGAAAAATCTGTATGCATGTCAAGAAGCAACAGTTAAAACCAGACATGAAACAATGGACTGGTTCAAAATTGGGAAAGGAGTACATCAAGGCTGTATATTGTCACCCTGCTTATTTAACTTATATGCACAGTACATCATGCAATATGCCAGGCTGGATGAAGCTCAAGCTGGAATCAAGATTTCTGGGAGAAATGTCAATAATCTCAAATATGCAGATGACACCACCCTAATGGCAGCAAGTGAAGAGAAACTAAAGAACCTCTTGATTTAGTGAGAGGTGAAAGAAGAGAGTGAAAAAGCTGGTTTAAAACTCAACATTCAAAAAACTAAGATCATGGCATCCGGTCCCATCACTTCATGGCAAATAGATGGGGAAACAACAGAAACAGTGACAGACTTTATTTTCTTGGGCTCCAAAATCACTGCGGACAGTGATTAAAGCCGTGAAATTAAAAGACACTTGCTCCTTGGAAGAAAAGTTATGACAAACCCAGACAGCATAATAAAAAGCAGAGACATCACTTTCCTGATAAAGGTCCATATAGTTAAAGCTATGGTTTTTCCAGCAGTCATGTACAGATGTGAGAGTTGGACCATAAAAAGGCCTGGGTGCTGAAGAACTGATGCTTTTGAATTGTGGTGCTTGAGAAGACTCTTGGGAATCCCTCGGATAGCAAAGGGATCAAACCAGTCAATCCTAAAGGAAATCAACCCTGAATATTCATTGGAAGGACTGATGCTGAAGCTGAGGCTCCAATGCTTTGGTCACCCTATGCAAAGAGTCGACTCACTGGAAAAGACCCTATGCTGGGAAAGATTGAGGGCAGGAAGAGAAGGGGACTACAGAGGATGAGATGGTTCGATGGCATGACTGACTCAATGGACATGAGTCTGAGCAAACTCCAGGAGATGGTGAAGGACAGAGAAGCCTGGTGTGCTGCAGTCCACGGTGTTGCAAAGAGTTGGACAACTGAGGAACTAAACAACAGCAACAGAGATAGTCACATACTCCCAAACCCGCCTAGTTTCTTTGAAGTTCCAGGGCACTATTTCCTACTTGAAGCACAGAACAGTGACTCAGAGTTCTCTAGGTTCCTTTATTTCCTTTCCTTAATGGCAATGACAGTCATACATTGTGACAGTATAGCCACAATTTGGAAATACCTAAGATTGCCGAGTCCCTGCATGGAGGACAACTACTCTGAAGAGTCTTCGGCTCCTATAAGACTACTGAGTTAAACTGCAGCTTGGGGGTTAATTTGTTACCACAGCAATACTGGATTTCCCTGATTAATACATCCTTTTAATATATTCTTATCACACTTCACTTTATTCTATTTCCTTTATTAGATTTTAAGTTTCTTGAGAGAAGTGATTGGGCCTTACATTGATTTTTCACAGTATCACTCAATAGTTGTTTGCTAAATAAGCAAACTTCAGAGTCTTTTTCCTCTTTTCCACAGCATTTCCTACTGTCATCAAGAAGAATAATCTGTTTACTTTATAGCAGCTGAAGGGAAATTGTGATGAATGTAAGCTGTACAGTAGTAGTCAAGAGCAAGGACTCCATAACCAAACTGCGTGGGTTCACATCACAGTTCTGCCATATAATATCTATGTCCTTGGTAAATTATACACACCCTCTGAGCTTCAGTTTCCTTATATGTGAAATACTGAAAACAAACAATATTACCCACCTTCTTGGGTTATATAGTTAACATATGTAAATGCACAGAACAAAACCTAGCCCATAAATGCAGGCTGCTTCTCCATCATTAAAACTCCTTTTTAGAAGCCCTAAATCTATCCATGTCCCTCATGACTTACAAAAAAAAGACATATTTTTCTGGAAAATGTAGTTTATTCAGTAGCTTTAGTTTTTATTTTCTTATAGAATTAATGAATTATTAATTAATAAATTAATAGTTTAATAACAATATAAAAATTATAGCTAAATACATAAACATTATGATATGGCAAGCACTTTGCATACATTATAGTGACAGTTTATATGCTATAAGAAAGCACTGACAATGAATGAAAGAATTTTGATGATGAAATGTATTTCATCATATTTTCAGATTATCTGATTTCAAATCAGATAAGAATTGTTTTCAAATATGATGTACACTGATTCCATTTATATTTTGTTAAATTCACACTCCACTGAGGCAATAATTTGAATACTCCATCAGAAAAATGAGTGTTTTATATTCCTTGAGGTTAAATGATTACAAAGTAGTCTTAGAAATTTAAAAATTCTTTTCATATTCAAAATATATTAGGAAAAGAAAAATAGATAAAATACAGTTATTTTAAAAATTATATTAACTCAAATTTAAGTAGAGTATATTGGTTTGACTAAAAACATATGATACTGGGATTACTTGAATATACACTCACTTGTAGGCTCACAAAAGAGGTCTTTAACAAAGCAAATTATTGGTTAAAGGTAAAATAAATTTTTTTCTCCCCTGTAAGCTTTAATTTATTTACAATGAATCATGCCTATTTGAAGCCTTTGAAGTTTTTTCTTTATATACAAATTCTATCACTCCAAGCATCAATATGAATGATTATGTTTCTATTTTATGGCTTCTTTTAGGCTTTATGTAAAATCTATAATCTTTAATGTGAATTTGTAACCATATAGTGTATCTTAAATTGCTATTAATGTTTATATCATTTCCCATTTGCAGTCTTTGAGAGAAAAAAATTTAATTTTAGATTAGGAATTATTTATAGTTTCTATTTGAAAAGGCACCTATCTAAACATTTTTTAAAAGAATTCATTTATATACCTCTATTTATAGGTGGTACGGAAATATCAGAATTTTTATATTTTAACATACAATGTATATGTTCTATAGCATGCAAAGTAGGTAAATATAGGAGTATAGTATAGAATTTATAAAGTAAATAAACAGGCAAATACATAATTATACATCATGCTATGTATAATCTTTTACTAATTATTTTTACTAATAGAGGGATTTTTTTACTAACAGAGGAATCCAATTAAAAGAAAAATTTTGCTACATTTGGTTTAGAGCCTTCACTAGGTCAGGGAGGAAATTAAGAGATTTAGTGTGAAAAACTGTCTCCCTTGTGACTTTCTCTCATGAGGGAATCATCAGATTCTAACTTACCCTCCTGTGGTAGTTAAGGAGATACAAACAGTGATGGGAATAAGGGCAGAAAAGGCTTTGATTTGAGTCCATTACTGTATTCTTCAAGCAAGAGAATAAAAGAGGAACATGTCAAGAGGAGCTCACCAGAAACATGAAATCAGCAGAATGTGTTTCTAGTTGGTCTGCTATGGAATTATGATCTACCCCGAGGATGCCAGATTTCTGCCAACAGAGGTTAAAGATTCCTTGAGGGCTTAATACAATGGAAGACTTAGGCACAGACATTGGTAATGCAAAGCAAACTATTTTAAGTATCATAAAAGAAATCTACATTATTTTGTGAGCCCAAAGGGACGACAAATGCTTTGAGGACAGAATCAATAAACAATGACAGCAGGCTTTGAGCTTGGTTTTAAAGGGGGAGTAAAATTCTCTGGTGGCTTTTAAAGGCCTCACTCAAGAATTTGCATTGCTGCAGGCACAATGAAGAGCGGTCACTGGAATTTTGTGTACACAGAAGGAAACATTAAAATGGTAGTGGTGTATAGAATGGATAGGTACAAACCAAAGACCATCAAGGACAGTGCCTAGAAAATTACTGCAAGAGAGACCCAGCAAGGCACGAGAAGGGTTGGAATTCTGGTATCAGGAGAACAGTTTTTAATGTGAATTCATTGCTTTACATCTGGTATTAGTGTCCTAGGGCTGATATAACAAAGTATCACAACTTGGCTGGCTTAAAACAACAGAAATTTATTGTCTTACAGTTCTGGGGGCAAGAAGCCCAAAAAATCAAGGTGTCAGCATGTTGGTTCTTTCTAAGGACTGTCAGGGAAAGTTTGTTCATGCTCTTTCCTAGCCTCTAATGGGCCAAGGCACTCCTTGGCTTACAGCTACATCATTCCAATCATCTACCTTCACATGGCATTCTCCCTGTGTCTCTGTGTCTTCTTATAAGAATATGAGTCATTTTGAGTTAAGAGCCCATCCTACTCCAGTATGATCTCATCTTAATTAATTATATGTGCAGTAATCTTACTTCCAAATAAGGTCGTCTTCTGGGATACCAGAGATTAGGACTCCATAACACAACTCAAATAAATGAAAAAGATCATGAGGAGCTGCACTGCTCTTACTCAGAGAAAATGTTTCTGTGACTCAGAGTTAGGTTGAGAGGCAATGATGGCTTAGCTGGTAAAGAAACCACCTGCAATGTGAGAGACCTGGGTTTGATCCCTGGATTGGAAAGATCCCCTGAAGAAGGGAAAGGCTACCCACTCCAGTATTCTAGCCTGGAGAATTCCATGGACTGTATAGTCCAGGGGGTCACAAAGAGTCGGACACCACTGAGTGACTTTCACTTTCACTTCATAAAGGAATAACTCATTTTCTAAAAAGTGATTTTACAATTCAAATTTGTCTAGAATACAAAGTATAAGAGAGTGCAACACCACATAAAACAATGCAGGACATTAGTCAGATGTGTGGACAGCAGGAAGGTGAGAAAGAATTTATATCATAAAATAAATATGTTGACAAAAATGTGTAGAAAAACGTTCTAGGTTCTCAACTGGAAACTGCAAGAGTCCACATGACTTGAAATCAACATGCATCTTTACAGAGAGGTAACCCCCATTTTCATACATGTGGTTTTTTTAAATATTGAAAATCTCTGACTAAGAAACTCTAAAAGAACATATAAACAATTACAGTGATAAATTCAGTGATAAAGTTTGACAATTAAACCTTTCATTAAAGAACATCAAATAGGAAAAATCATTCATACTTAGCAAAAGTTATTAGCAAAAGCTACCTTAAGTTTATTTGCCAATACAGTGCAACTTCACTACCGCCCCCTAAAACATCACCACCCCACCCAACCTGAGAGCCAGGTAGACTTTCAGCTTAGATTACAATAATATGATTCCCTATAAAGATGTCACAAGAGGTGACATCAAGATCTCTTTCTAAAGATTGAAATAGCACTAACTAAGCACGACTGAAGCGACTTAGCAGCAGCAGCAGCAAGCTATCACTGAATATAGATTTCAGGATTTTTCATAAGAAATATAAAGTACTCTATGAAAGATCGAAATTTAATTTCATGAAAGAGTGTGGTTGCAAAAAGCCCACACATACTGCCCAGTTTTCATAAGTATATTTGGCCTCTTTTAGCATATTGTTTTTCCTTTCCAACCAATGTACAGGGGCGTAACAGTCTCACCTGGGTGTATAGGGATTTACAAACATATTTCCAATTACAAGGAACAGGATTTACACACATAAGAGCCTGCCCAGAGAACTACAAATTCACCTTCTAATTTACAGTGTTTTCACCCCACCCTCCATGCTGAGCAAAATTCTGTCCACATATGGAAGTGTGTGGATGCCTGTGCCCAGGGCACCAGGTGGGAGGTATGGTGTGCACAGTCAGGGATGCTGAGCAGATGATTTACAGCTGACGTCTAAGAGCTCCGGAGAGAACCACCAAGCACTGCACTAAATGCCACCAATCAGGCAAAGCCAGTGGTGGCAAACAAGCTTGGCATTAACAACAGAAATAAATATGCTAATCAGTTGTTCTACTCCAGGAAAACAAGTCACCAGGGAAGGGGTGGAGGGAAGCCACATCTTTAAGGCTTTAGGGAGGATTTCAATTAAATTTCCTCATTATCTCTAGTTATGATTTCACTGATGTTTCTAGCTCATTTACAACCTAGTCATAGCTCAGTCGGTAAAGAATCTGCCTGCAGTGCAGGAGACCTGAGTTTGATTCCTGGGTTGGGAAGATCCCCTGGAGAAAGAAATTGCAACCCACTCCAGTATTCTGACCTGGAGAATCCCACGGATAGAGGAGCCTGGCGGGCTACAGTACATGGGGTCGCAAGAGTCGGACACGACTTAGCAACTAAACCACCACCATGTTTTATACAACTACTCTCTTTAGTAGTCTCTTTGGAAACCTTCCAATCTTCTATGCTACCAGCAGCTAACTGTGACATTTAAAATACATATATCACGTCTACTTCATTTTAAAATACTCTCTGTAGGCTGCAGTATAGTATAAGGGTAACTACAAGTATAAGGGTCAGCGCTAGACAGACTTGTTTCAAATCCTGCCTCTGTTGTTTAATAGTTGTATGACCCTGGCCAACTTGAAATCTCTAGGCATCCATTTCCTCACCTATAAAATGAGATCATAATAACAACTGATTTTTAGAATTATTGAGAGAATTAAATGAGTTATCATAGGTACAGCTCTTAGGATGGTACCTGGCACATAGTACTCGATAATTAACTTCTATAATTTAATATACAGTCTGTTCACCTTTGATATGATAATTGCATTCCTAAGTATAACACTATAAAATGTGAGTATTCAAGCCAAATTCTTTGATGGCTTATAACAGGGACTAGGAGTTAGAAATAAGCAGAAATAAGACATATCGGGAGGGTTGTGGGTTTCTGTAGCTGTGACTATATAATTTCAAATCTAAACATTATGAAAATGTAGTATTTGATTATACTTACATTTTCACAAAACGATTTCCTTTCTGACCTGTACCAGCACTGCCATTAGTGTATCCCTTTCTGTACATCTTTATTTCATTACTTTGGTTACCCACCCATTGCTTCATTACATAAATAATGTAGCAATGGTGCTCCAACAGCTTTTAATCCTTATTATAGCCAATGTTGGGGCTTCCCGGGTAGCTTTGCTGATAAAGAATCTGCCTGCAATGCAGGAGACCCTGGTTCAATCCCTGAGTCAGGAAGATCCCCTGGAGAAGAGATAGGCTACCCACTCCAGTATTCTTGGGCTTCCCTGGTAGCATAGATGGTAAAGAATCCGCCTGCAATGAGGGAGACCCAGATTTGATCCCCTGGGTTGGGAAGATCCCCTGGAGGAGGGCATGGCAACCCATTCCAGTATTCTTTCCTGGAGAATCCCATGGACAGCAGAGCCTGGGTGGCTACAGTCCACAGGACTGCACAGAATTGGACATGACTGAGCAACTAAGCACAGCATAGCAAACTGTTGACGATGTGACTCAAATTTTCTTTATTAATTAAAATCAGATCGATCTCACTATATCCAACTAGCCTTAGAAATATATTAGCCCTACAGGAAAAATAATCCTGTATGTTTTATTCTACATAATGAAGATCTGAGTCCAGGCTTGTCTAAAAGACAAAGAAAGTAGAAGACTGGTGATAAAAGACTTCAGTTCTATATTTTCAAGTCTTCACAACTGCTGGTCAATCACTGGAGATTGTAGCAAATATTTGATCATTTTAGCTTTAAAACTGAAGGGTAAAAAGAAGAGAATGGGAAGGGAGGACAGGTAATATTAGGGTAGGAAATCAAGGGGTACAAACTATTAGGTATAAAATAAGCTACAAGGATATATTTCATAACATGGGTAATATAACCAATATTTTATAATAGCTATAAATGGAGTATAACCTTCAAAAATTGTGAATCACTATCCTATATACCTACAAGTTATATAATATTATACAGTAACTATGTGCCTTCATGCTCAGTTGTGTGACTCTTTGGGACCCCATGGACTGCAGTCCCCCAGGCTCCTCTGTACATGGAATTCTCCAAGCAAGAAAACTGGAGTGGGTTGCCATTTCCTTCTCCAGGGGATCTTCCCAATCCAGGGACTGAACCTGAGTCTCCTGGCTCTCCTGCTTTAGCAGGTGGATTCTCCACCACCGTGCCACCTGGGAAGCACGGCAACTATAATGTAAAATGAAACTGAAGGGTGAAAAAAAAAACTGGTCAGTTGAATGGATAAAACAAATTAGGCAAGACTTTAGAAAGTATCAGATTAGTTTTACTGAGAAAACAATGCATATTTTGTGCACTTTTTGAGTGTGTGCATACCCTGACATTTTGTTGTTGTTGTTGTTTAGTCAGTAAGCCCTATCTGACATTTTTGTGACCCCATGGACTGTAGCCAGGCTCCTATGTCTGTGGGATTTCCCAGGCAAGAATACTGGAGTGGGGTGCCATTTCCTTCTCTCAGGGGTCTGCCCAGCCCAGGGATCAAACTCACGTCTCCTACACTGGCAATGTGTATTTTATTCTCCTACAAAGAATAAAAATATTCTTTACCACTCAGACACGAGTGAAGCCTAACCCTGATTAATGCTACCAAAAACAATGCCCACTCCAGTTTCACCATGACTATGCTTTGCTCATGCAACAACGGACTGGTTCCAAATAGGAAAAGGAGTATGTCAAGGCTGTATATTGTCACCTTGCTTATTTAACTTATACACAGAGTACATCATGAGAAACTCTGGGCTGGAAGAAGTACAAGCTGGAATCAAGACTGCCAGGAAAAATATCAATAACCTCAGAGAAGGCAATGGCACTGCACTCCAGTACTCTTGCCTGGAAAATCCCATGGATGGAGGAGCCTGGAAGGCTGCAGTCCATGGTGTTGCTGAGGGTCTGACACGACTGATCGACTTCACTTCCACTTTTCACTTTCATGCATTGGAGAAGGAAATGGCAACCCACTCCAGTGTTCTTGCCTGGAGAATCCCAGGGACAGGGGAGCCTGGTGGGCTGCCATCTATGGGGTCGCACAGAGTCGGACATGACAGAAGTGACTTAGTAGCAGCAGCAGATATGCAGATGACACCATCCTTATGGCAGGAAGTGAAGAGGAACTAAAAAGCCTCTTGATGAAAGCGAAAGTGGAGAGGGAAAACGTTGGCTTAAAACTCAATATTCAGAAAACGAAGATTATGGCATCTGGTCCCATCACTTCATGGGAAATAGATGGGGAAACAGTGGAAACAGTGTCAGACTTTATTTTGGGGGGCTCCAAAATCACTGCAGATGGTGATTGTAGTCATGAAATTAAGAGACGCTTACTCCTTGGAAGGAAAGTTGACCAAACTAGACAGCATATTCAAAAGCAGAGACATTACTTTGCCAACAAAGGTCCATCTAGTCAAGGCTATGGTTTTTCCAGTGGTCATGTACAGATGTGAGAGTTGGACTGTGAAGAAAGCTGAGCGCAGAATTGATGCGTTTGAACTGTGGTGTTGGAGAAGACTCTTGAGAGTCCCTTGGACTGCAAGGAGATCCAACCAGTCCATTCTAAAGTAGATCAGTCCTGGGTGTTCTTTGGAAGGACTGATGCTAAAGCTGAAACTCCAGTACTTTGGCTACCTCATGCAAAGAGTTGACTCATTGGAAAAGACTGTGATGCTGGGAGGGATTGAGGGCAGAAGGAGAAGGGGATGACAGAGGATAAGATGGCTGGATGGCATCACTGACTCGATGGACATGAGTCTGAGTGAACTCTGGGAGTTGGTGATGGACAGGGAGGCCTGGCATGCTGTGATTCATGGGGTCGCAAAGAGTCGGACACCACTGAGCAGCTGAATTGACTGAACTGATGCTTTGCTCACTTGGTATCTTTAAATGTTTCATATTTAGTCTTACAAACCACTGTATTAAATATAATGTAACTATAATGTTAATTGAATTTTTAACATGGCACACAATGTATCCAGTTTCATTTGATTTCCCTTCTTGAAATAACTTCATGGCAACTGAACTTTTTCAAAACCTACAGTCCTAAACTTGATTTTGTTTTTGTGTCAAATCTTTAGCAAGTTTCCCAAAATTTGAATAAATGGAACTCAGAACACAGTGACAGTGGTTTCAGGATTTCTCTGATTTGATTTCACCTCACTGAGAAAAGATTACAAAGTGAAGAGAAGATATACAATATAAGATACTAAGATCACTTTGATTTTTTTAAATGTGCACAATGACAACAATTAACATTCCTCAAATCCCTATGAACAAAATGTCAAAGCAATGTAAGTAAACCATTAAGCTACATCCTCTAAAGACATCAGCACAATTACTTATTTTATTGGTTTTTAACATGCAAGCCAAACCATGATAAACTGAATTGGGCATATGTTCTTCATTATATCATATATAACTATAAATGGAAATATTTATATTTCCCCAGATGTTTCTATCAATAGCAGATGGCAATTAATGATGACAAGACTAAAATAAAAGCCCAAAACAGAAAAGTCTGAAATAACTTTATACTCCCTTCAAAATACTTAATATTCATCAGACTATGAAATCTATGAGGCAGATATAGTAATACTTTTTTGCTATATTCCCTAAGGGATTAAGGTATTTCAGTTTTTAATTATAATGTGTAGCAAGCCAATTATTACACAGAGTAAGTCAGTGAATGGGATCACACTGCTTTATGGGTCTTTTGATAGTAGTGAGAACTGAATGTTTAGATGCAGGAAAACATGTAATGAGGAAAAACTTGTTGAAGGAGTCTCTCAAGTGATAACAGAGTCTCATCTGCCTAGAAATAATAAGAACAGTCAGGGCTAGAATTTACTGATACTATATGACCTGTACTACCCCCCAATATGCCCTCATTACAGCTCTGTGAGGTGGCATCAGTGGTGTGGTGGAGCTGGCATGTACTGGCAAGGGAATGCTAATGATTGTACATGTCTCTTCCCAATTCTTCTCAATTTGGTGGCATCACATTGGTAGCTTGAAATTGGCCATGATGTGAAGTTTTACATCAGAGAAATTGGCACATGATGCAAATCAGGACCTGTTTTCCCCTAGAGAGCTGGTTCTTATAGGTTTACCACCATACCATTGAAAATAGATATGATCATTCCCATGTTATAGAAGAGGCAACTGACATTTAATATTATTAAGTAATTTGACCAAAGGCACAAAATTCAAGCCTGAGATTTTCCTCAAAACAATCCAGTAGGAAAAGGGAAAATGAGTAGGGTATGGATAAAACAAAATTGGTTCTGAATTGATAGTTGTTGAAACTGGGTAACAGATGCATGGGGGTTCCTTGAGCTATCATATCTAGCTTTATACGTGAGTAAAATTTTCTATAATACATAAACACACACACATACACACACAATAGTGACACTTGAAGAAACAAATCAATTTAACATAATAAATTACTCACTGAATCAAAAGCTGAAGAGGCAGGGTTCAATCATCTTTTTAATGTCAGTAATGTCAGAAATTGATAATCACTGCTTTACACTACTACTTATACAGAAAAAAAAATAGAAAAACCCAAACGATTATTAATAGGTGATGATGAATAAATATGGAATAAGTACTATGTGTGTGTGTGTGTGCCCAGTTGTGTCTGACTCTTTGCAATCCCACAGACTGTAGCCCGCCAGCTTCCTCTGTCCATGGTGTTTTCCAGGCAAGAAAACGAATGTGTTGCCATTTCGTACTTCAGAGGATCTTCCTGATCCAGGGATTGAACCCATGTCTCTTGTGTCTCCTGCATTGGCAGGCATACTCTTTAACACTGTGCCAGTACTATACAGCTATAAAAAAGGGATGCGGAATGTATCTATACATTAGTATTCAATTTTTAAAATTTGAATTGTTTAAATTTCTTTAAAACAACATAGATACAGAAACTATGCATGTACTATGTATGTATATGTATAAGGGCTTCCCTGGTGGGAAAAAAAAAAATCAGTGGAAATAAATCCACCTGCCAATACAGGAGATGTCGGTTCAATCCCTGTGTCATGTAAATCCCCTGGAGAAGGAAACGGCAACCCACTCCAGTATTCTTGCCTGGGAAATCCCACGGACAGAGGAGCCTGGCGGGCTACAGTCCACAGGGTTGCAAAAGAGTCAGACAGGACTTAGCAAGTAAACAAAAACAACAATGTATATGTACATTTATTGTTATTTATCTATGAGAGGGAAGGAGACACACAGATACAGACATTGGTATAGATATATACAAATATTGAGATATTTACTTATATTATTAACAAGAAACTCTCACATTTTTAAAATGGTTACAATGGGGAATGAAATAGAGAAGAGAAGAAAAATAAGACTTCTTGGAATAATCTTATTTTGTGGATTTTATAGATACTTACAACCATGTATATTATTTATGTAATTCTGAAATAAAATAAAAATATATCTCTAATAATTGAAAGCAACATTAAGTAAATTAACTTCATTGTATATTGACCTGGTTGCACAATTACAGATAATTATGTAATTCTCTGTCAATTTCTCACACATCCAAGCAATTCTCTTGGTGTCCTACAATTCAACTCAATTTTGACACTATCTACCTGGAGACAGCATCAGATCCTACAGGTTAAGGGTCAGTTATATGAAAAATGCCCTCACTCTGCCCTGACTTCAGACTGCCAATCACAAACCCACCTCTGCTTCTGGACCAATCAGCTACAGACTGGAGGTTGCATGAACCCTCTCTGGATTTCAGACACCAGTCACAAGTCCAGGTTCTTACCTAGACTTCTCAGTGACTGGCTACAAATCAGAGGTTACCAAGGCCCCCTCCTCAGGTTTATTTGCCAGAGTGGTTCACAAAACTCAGAGAAACCTGTTACTAAGTCACTGGTTTACTGTAAAAAGTATATAACTCAGGAGCACCAGAAGGAAGAGATGCATTGGGTGAGGTGTGGGGAAGGGGTACAGAGCTTCCATGCCCTCTCCAGATGTGCCACAGTCCACTGAAGCTCTCTGAGCCCTATTCTTTTGGGTTTTTATGAAGACTTCATTACAGTCACAACTGATTGGTCATTTCTGCCATTCCTGATAATTCAATCTCCAGCTCCTCTCCCCTCTTGGAAGGCAGAAGGGGTGGAAAGATTTATTCAAAGTGCCAACCCTCTAATCACATGATTACCATCACAGGCAAACAGCCCCATCCTTAGGTTACCTGCGTGCTATGTCACTTCAGTAGTGTCTGACTCTTTGCGACTCTATGGCCTATAGCCACCAGGCTCCTCTCTTCATAGGACTCTACATGCAAGAATATTGGAGTGGGTTGGCATTGCCTTCTCCAGGGGATCTTCCTGACCCAGGTATCAAACCCAAGTCTCATGTCTCCTGCATTGGCAGGCAGGCTCTTTACCACTAGAGCCACCTGTCAGCTAGTTCAGTTCAGTTCAGTCACTCAGTCGTGTCAGACTCTTTGCGACCCCATGAATCACAGCACGCCAGGCTTCCCTGTCTATTACCAACTCCCGGAGTTCACTCAGACTCACATCCATCGAGTCAGTGATGCCATCCAGCCATCTTATCCTCTGTCATCCCCTTCTCCTCCTGCCCCCAATCCCTCCCAGCATCACAGTCTCTTCCAATGAGTCAACTCTTCACATGAGGTGGCCAGAGTACTGGAGTTTCAGCTTTAGCATCATTCCTTCCAAAGAAATCCCAGGGTTGATCTCCTTCAGAATGGACTGGTTGGATCTCCTTGCAGTCCAAGTGACCTTCAAGAGTCTTCTCCAACACCACAGTTCAAAAGCATCAATTCTTCGGAGCGCAGCCTTCTTCACAGTCCAACTTTCACATCCATACATAAAAATCACCTTATTAACATAAGAAAAGACACTTTTATGGTTTTTATTGCAGGAAATTCCAAGGGTTTTAGGAGCTCTGTTGTAGGAAATAAGTCAAGACCAAATATGTATTTCATATTATAAATCACAATATCACAAATGTAAAAATAAAATCAGAGTTTGCCAGTAAGGGACTTATAAATTAATTCAATTGGCTGCCTCTCAGGTTCAGCTCCCTCTGGTTATAATGGTAACCTCTCTTGGATAACACCAAGATACAGGAAACCCAAGAACAGAATAAAATATAACAAGCACAAATTTCCTCATTAAAGAAGGAAAAGCTAAGATTTTTCAGGTAGTACAGAATGGTGATATTTGGGGTATGGATCTGAAAGTTGCTTGGCTGTCAATGAACCTGAAATACTGCAGCACTAACTATGTCTGTGTGATTACAGCTGATACATAGTCTTCAGGAAGATAAAGGCAATGATAACTGGAAATTAATTTTATAGTTTAGATCATCATATCATGGAATTGGTCTTCTCTGAGATCAGTCCTGGGTGTTCTTTGGAAGGAATGATGCTAAAGCTGAAACTCCAATACTTTGGCCACCTCATATGAAGAGCTGACTCATGGGAAAAGACTCTGATGCTGGGAGGGATTGGGGGCAGGAGGAGAAGGAGATGACAGAGGATGAGATGGCTGGATGGCATCACCGACTCGATGCACATCAGTTTGGGTAAACTCCGGGAGTTGGTGATGGACAGGGAGGCCTGGCGTGCTGCAATTCATGCGGTCGCAAAGAATCAGAGACGACTGAGCGACTGAACTGAACTGAACTGATGCCTTTATCTATTTTTCCATCCACCTGTCTCTCTATCTATGTACCTCATCTCTACCTCTGTCTCCTCCCCCAGGTTGTCCTGTCTCTCTCGCTGTCACTCCCATGCCTTTTCTCTTATTTTTTCCCATTTTTCTTTTAATGTTTACACGTTTCAGGCTCTCTAATTTATGGACCATGAAACATGATAAGTCTTCACTACATTTCCACTGATACAGAGAATTAAAAATTTTCCCCTACAAACTCTTCATCTAAAAATCAAACGTGTGATGATTCCCAGTTAAGGGACCAAGGATGAAGGGGGTATGACTGAGAGGCAAAAAGGTCAGCAGTAGTAAAATATAAAGTTAAGAGGATCACAAATCTAAGTCTAGGGCAGCTTTAAGCATCCAGGATGCTGTCTTCCAGCAGACTGGAGGCAAGGAGCAGATGGTCTAAAGGATCCAGACAGGCAGGAAACAAATCATGGGCTCCTTTTTACCCTTCAGTGTGGAACGGAAGGATTTCCTTGGCTTCCCAGGTGACTCAGTGGTAAAGAATCTGCCTGCCAATTCAGGAGATACAGGAAACACTGGTTTCCTATTCCTGGGTCAGGTAGATATCCTGGAGGAGGAAATGGTAACCAACTCCACTGGGAAATCCCATGAACAGAGGAGTCGGTGGGCTACAGGGGTCCCAAAGAGTCAGACACAACTGAGCACACACACACACACACACACGCGCAAGGATTTACTTAGGGAGAACCACAGTCCATATAAATATTTACTGAATAATTAAAATGTCCAACAGGTTTAAGGAGTTGGGGAGTTAAAACAGGTTAAATATAGAGAGTAAAAGAAGTGCTTTAAGAACTCAGCCATCCACTATTCAAATAATAAAGCTCAGCAAAAGAGACTAAAAAGAATAAGTAGGGATAGGAAGCACCACCAATGAAATATTACTGCACTATTATATCATACACATTACAAAATACACTCAACATTAGAAATTGTAGGATAGGATAATGCCAAAATGACGTATATAAATAGTATAAAAAGAGAAGTTCTAATACTTTTTTTTTCACATCATGCATTGGATCATCTTCTCTGCCCCCTATGACATATACATAGCCTTCCCCATCCCTTGGACATATGCACACTTTCAGTTCAGTTCAATCACTCAGCTGTGTTCGACTCTGCAACCCCATGGACCGCAGCATGTCAGGCCTCCCTGTCCATCACCAACTCTCAGAGTTCACTCAAACTCATGTCCATTGAGTCGGTGATGCCATTCAGCCATCTCTTCCTCTGTCGTCCCCTTCTCCTCCTGCCCTCAATCCCTCCCAGCATCAGAGTCTTTTCAAATGAGTCTGTTCTTCTCATTAGGTGGCCAAATATTGGAGTTTCAGCTTCAGCATTAGTCCTTCCAATGAACACCCAGGACTGATCCCCTTTAGGATGGACTGGCTGGATCTCCTTGCAGTCCAAGGGACTCTCAACAGTCTTCTCCAACACCACAGTTCAAAAGCATCAATTCTTCGGCGCTCAGCTTTCTTCACAGTCCAACTCTCACATCCATACATGACTACCAGAAAAACCATAGCTTTGACTAGACGGACCTTTGTTGTAAAGTAATGTCTCTTCTTTTTAATATGCTGTCTAGGTTGGTCATAACTTTTCTTTCAAGGAGTAAGCGTCTTTTAATTTTGTGGCTTCAGTCACCATCTGTAGTGATTTTGGAGCCCCCCCAAAACAAAGTCTGTCACTGTTTCCCCATCTATTTTCCATGAAGTGATGCACACTTTAGGGACATAAAACTAGGTGGTTCTTTGTTCATTAATTAGAGAAGGAATTAGCTATTCCTGATTACTAGCTTAATATGTCAACAAATTGCACCTATTTACAAAACAAGATGATACACAAAATAGAGCTGTAAGTAACCTTAACCAAAAATGAGAACTGATAACACTGAAATTAGACTGCTTCAACCATACAACTATACCTGAATAGATGTTAAATATTACATAAGTTCTGCAATGGCTAAATAAGTGACAGTTAATATTTACTCGAAGCAATTTAAACATTTCTGTATGGATCTTGTCACAAAATAAACATAATTTATGTACTCTTATTATACTGTGTGCATGAAGAAGTACCTTCATTTAGAAGAGAAACTCAATAAACCAGACCATTTATATTTCCCAGTTTGATAATAGTAACCCAAAATGTCAACCCTTGAGAGAAAGATTAGTTCATTATATTGTCTTACCGGAAAAAAACCCCCTCACATACAGGTTTTTTATATGTCCTTTGGGGATGAAAATATAAAGTCATAGAAGATTCTATGATACTTTTTTTGTTCTGGAATATATATTACAAACCATTCAAAATGTGCTGGATTAAAGTTGCTGAGCTTTCTATGCAACTGTCATATTTAAATAAAAAATAATACAATTTAAAAGAGAATATCCAAAAGTATTTCCTAGGAGAAAATCAGTATTTCAACTGAAATATCTAAGTTAATTATTGGCTCAGAACTCTTACCTTTGAATATGCTACTTAAAAAACAAAATCTTTGATGTTGCTCCTGATTTGGCATATTTTCCTCTAGGTCATCTTGAAATTTAATCTCCTCTTGACTATGGGAAGCTATAATGTTTAGTAACTATGCAAGCAAATATACTACTGATTTCATTTTACAGAATAACAAGAGGGAAAAAATCTACCAATTTTCTTTGTGTGATAAAGTAATGTGTACCAATCACAAACCGCCTAATTCATATTCCAAACCAGAGCAGACCCCAGGCAACGCTGTGAAGTCAGCCAAATTCATCCAGTGTTCTTCTACCTCCCTTTTCAATGCTTTTTTCCCTTCTGGCGCCAAGTGCCCTCCTGCTCTGTCCAAGTGCTTGACAAATTTCAAAGCACTATTTTAAGAAAAAAAATTTGGCCCTACCCAAAGGCAACCCTAAGGCCACGTCCATGAACAAGTGGGATGGTGCTCCATATAGACACAAATACAAACAGAGTGCCTGAATTTTCATAATGAAATGCCACCTGCATCTCTATAACCTAAAACACACAGATTTCTTTTTAATTAGAAAATAGGACATCAGAAACCAGTTTGCAAATTCAGCCTCATACTGACCAACTTAAATGTTTTACTTAACCACCTGAATTTAAAGAAAGTTTCTGAGGGCCATGCTAATATTTTCAGCTGTTCTAAATCCTATTTTTGTGTTAAAATAAATAAACTTAAAAAGTAAAATGTTATCTAAATCTATTTTCAAACAGAAATTAATTAAATGTATTTTTAAAATTTTCTTTTATAAAATAATGTAAAACAAGGAAGTCCATTTGAAGATTCTCTATCATTTCAGAAACTTAATCCATAAGAAAGTGTCTTTAAGTATATGAATCATGAATCCCTCTCAGAATTCAGTGCTAGAGAAAGTCTGTTCATCCAGGTTACCCTCCACCATGGTCATGTATAGATGTGAGAGTTGGACTGTGAAGAAAGCTGAGCCCCAAAGAATTGATGCTTTTGAACTGTGGTGTTGGAGAAGACTCTTGGGAGTCCCTTGGACTGCAAGGAGATCCAATCAGTCCATTCTGAAGGAGATCAGCCCTGGATGTTCTTTGGAAGGAATGATGCTAAAGCTGAAACTCCAGTACTTTGGCCACCTCATGTGAAGAGTTGACTCATTGGAAAAGACTCTGATGCTGGGAGGGATTCAGGGCAGGAGAAGGGGACGACCGAGGATGAGATGGCTGGATGGCATCACGGACTCGATGGACGTTGAGTCTGAGTGAACTCTGGGAGATGGTGATGGACAGGGAAGCCTGGCGTGCTGTGATTCATGGGGTCGCAAAGAGTCCGACACGACTGAGCGACTGAACTGAACTGAACCAGACAGAACAAGATAATGACTGTTTCCGTTTTTTGCCTAGTATGTTATGGAACTCAGAATTATACTTTAGTTCAGTTCAGTTCAGTCACTCAGTCGTGTCCGACTCTTTGCGACCCCATGAATCGCAGCACGCCGGGCCTCCCTGTCCATCACCATCTCCCGGAGTTCACTCAGACTCACGTACGTCGAGTCGGTGATGCCATCCAGCCACCTCATTCTCTATCATCCCCTTCTCCTCCTGCCCCCAATCCCTCCCAGTATCAGAGTCTTTTCCAATGAGTCAACTCTTCGCATGAGGTGGCCAAAGTACTGGAGTTTTAGCTTTAGCACCATTCCTTCCAAAGAAATCCCAGGGTTGATCTCCTTCAGAATGGACTGGTTGGATCTCCTTGCAGTCCAAGTGACCTTCAAGAGTCTTCTCCAACAACACAGTTCAAAAGCATCAATTCTTCGGCGCTCAGCCTTCTTCACAGTTCAACTCTCACATCCATACATGACCACTGGAAAAACCATAGCCTTGACTAGGTGGACCTTAGTCGGCAAAGTAATGTCTCTGCTTTTGAATATACTATCTAGGTTGGTCATAACTTTTCTTCCAAGGAGTAAGTGTCTTTTAATTTCATGGCTGCAGTCACCATCTGCAGTGATTTTGGAGCCCCCCAAAATAAAGTCTGACACTGTTTCTACTGTTTCCCCATCTATTTCCCATGAAGTGATGGGACCAGATGCCATGATTTTCATTTTAAAACTCCTTTATGATTTTGGATTTGATTATTTCTCCCTTAGTTTTTTCAGTTTTGCTTTATGAATTTTGAGACTCTATTTAATTTTACATATATATATATATATATATATACACACACACACACACACACATATTTAGGATCAGTACAACTTCTCACTGATTTGTACCTTTTATTCTCATTAAATATTCCTGTTTACCTTTTGTGGTACTCTTTGTCTTGATATTTTGTCTCATATTAGTATTAATATAACCATACTACCTTTTTATACATGCTATTGGCATAGTATTTATTTCTTCCATTCTTTTATTTCAATCTGATTATATTTTTCTATCTAAGCTGCATCTCTTACAACAGGATATATGTGGCTCTCAATTTTTATATCCAGTTTAACAATCTGTGCCTTTTAATCAGTGTTTAATCGATTTATATTTAATGTAATTATTGATATGGTTAGGTGTACATCTATCACTTTTTCACTTGTCCCTTTTGTTTTGGGGCAAGTAATAATGGCAACCCACTCCAGTACTCTTGCCTTGAAAATCCCATGGATGGAGGAGCATGGTAGGCTACAGTCCATGGGGCCACAGTTGGACATGACTAAGCGACTTCACTAATAACCTTGCAAATTTTGTAAGGTGTGGAATGTGAAGTTTAAAGATATGAAGAAGTAAAAAATGTGAAAAAGGATGTGTAAAGGGTCAAGTGTGAAGTGGTATAATAAACAAGCATTTAAAATCTCACATTTTAATGTAATTAGTTTTTCTTCTTTTATTTTAGGATATTATAAAGAAAAGAAAACTACCATATTTTATATTCAATCACTGTTACATCATATTCAGTGTTCTTTATACCTTCTTTATTTCATACGGATCCAGATTTCCACTACTATTATTTCCTATTAACTAGAATGATGTCTTTTAGAATTTCCCACAGTACAGATCTGATGACAATGAATTAGTTCAGCTGACACTTACATGAGAATATTTTTTCAAATTTAATTTTGAGGATATATACATTAGATATAGAAGCCTGGGCTGACAGTTTTTCTTTTTTCTTTTTTTTGTCTTCACTTTAATAATGCCATTCAAATCTCCTGGCTTCCACTATTCCTGACAAAAAGAATCTAGTCACACTTACTTATGTTTAAGATATCATTTGTCTCTGGCTACTTTAAAGGTTTTACTTTCATCCTTGGTTTTTAGTTGTTTAACTGGTTACATATGAATTTCTTTGTATTTAGCTAAGCTTTCCAAATTTAAATTTAATCTTAAATGTTTTTAATCAAATTTGGGGAATATTTGGCCATGATATCTTCAAAGATTTTTATGCCCAACTCTCACTCTCTTCTCCTTCTGGAAATTCTATTATTTATATTTTAGAACATTGGCCCACAGGTCTCTGAAGTTTTCCTTTAAACTTTGTCCTGTTTGATGTGCCAATTGCTAATTTCTATTTTTGTCTTCAAATTCACTGACTCTTTCTTCTGCTTATCTAGTATGCTTTTAAGCTGAACCAATAAATTTTTCATTTCAGTTTTATTTTTTAGCTCCAGAATTTCCATTTGGTTATTTTCTTACAATTTATACCTCTCTGTTAAGATTCTATGTTAAACTCATTATGCTTTCATTTAATGCTTTGAACCTATTTTCCATTACTTCTTTGTACATTTTTATAATAGCTGCTTTAAAGTCTCTGTTAAATTCAACAGCTGGGCAATCTCAGCATTTATTTCTGTTGACTACTTTTTTTTTTTTTTCCCTGAACTGCAAGTCCTATTTTCCTATCTATTACCATATCTATATTGATGATGATACCATGCAGAGACTGAATTCTGTTGAAATGACAGAGTTTATTTTCCCTTGAAGAGTTTTGATTATTGTTCTGGCAGGAACTTCAGCGACTCACTGATCATCTTATACTGAGTAAGCTTTGTTTCATAAAAGCTTTTTTATTAGCATAGACATGTAGAACTCCCAGTGAATTTCCCATGTCCCTCTAACTTGGCAGAAGTCAGCATGCATATTCTATAATCCTTAAGGATCTCTGTCAAGAATTGGTGATTCTAGGGGAAGTCTTGCTCTAGGTCATGTTTTGACTGCTAAGGAATGGCCTTTCTGGCCTTTTTGGTATCTTAGCTGGAGGCGCAGAGTATTTTCAAGAAGGTGTTACCATGATCTCTTCCTCTAGCTAGGTCAGCCCTTCAATGTACTCCAGCACTACACACCCTCTACTATTTCTATTCTGTTCTTCCCCTGTATAAGTTCTGTCTGGTAAGTGGAAAATAGACTCATTCTGTACTTGCACAGCCCAGTGGCCAACCAAGAAATCATGACAACATTCACAAGACTTCTAGGATCTTTCGTCTGAGAGGTTCCCTCTTCGCACCGTCCATCACATTCAGTTCAGTTCAGTTCAGTCGCTCAGTTGTGTCCAACTCTTTGTGACCCCATGAATCACAACATGCCAGGCCTCCCTGTCCATCACCAACTCCCAGAGTTCACTCAGACTCACATCCATCAAGTCAGTGATGCCATCAGGCCATCTCACCCTCTGTAGTACCCTCCTCCTCCTTCCCTCAATCCCTCGCAGCATCAGAGTCTTTTCCAATGAGTCAACTCTTGGCATGGGGTGGCCAAAGTACTGGAGTTTCAGCTTTAGCATCAGTCCTTCCAAAGAAATCCCAGGGCTGATCTCTTTCAGAATGGACTGGTTGGATCTCCTTGCAGTCCAAGGGACTCTCAACAGTCTTCTCCAACACCACAGTTCAAAAGCATCAATTCTTCAGTGCTCAGCTTTCTTCACACTCCAACTCTCACATCCATACATGACCACTGGAAAAACCATAGCCTTGACTAGATAGACCGTTGTTGGCAAAGTAATGTCTCTGCTTTTGAATATGCCATCTAGGTTGGTCATAACTTTCCTTCCAAGGAGTAAGCGTCTTTTAATTTCATGGCTGCAGTCACCATCTGCAGTGATTTTGGAGCCAAAAAAAATAGAAGTCTGACACTGTTTCCACTGTTTCCCCATCTATTTCCCATGAAGTGATGGGACCAGATGCCATGATCTTCGTTTTCTGGATGTTGAGCTTTAAGCCAACTTTTTCACTCTCCTCTTTCACTTTCATCAAGAGGCTCTTTAGTTCTTCTTCACTTTCTGCCATAAGGGTGCTGTCATCTGCATATCTGAGGTTATTGATATTTCTCCTGGCAATCTTGATTCCAGCTTGTGCTTCTTCCAGGCCTGCGTTTCTCATGATGTACTCTGCATAGATGTTAAATAAGCAGGGTGACAATACATAGCCTTGATGTACTCCTTTTCCTATTTGGAACCAGTCTGTTGTTCCATGTCCAGTTCTAACTGTTGCTTCCTGACCTGCATATAGGTTTCTCAAGAGGCAAGTCAGGTGGTCTGGTTTTCCATCTCTTTCAGAATTTTCCACAGTTTATTGTGATCCACACAGTCAAAGGCTTTGGCATAGTCAATAAAGCAGAAATAGATGTTTTTCTGGAACTCTCTTGCTTTTTCCATGATTCAGCAGATGTTGGCAATTTGATCTCTGGTTCCTCTGCCTTTTCTAAAACCAGCTTGAACATCTGGAAGTTCACGGTTCATGAACTGCGGAAGCCTGCTTTGGAGAAGTTTGAGCATTACTTTACTAGCGTGTGAGATGAGTACAATTGTGTGGTTGTTTGAGCATTCTTTGGCATTGCTTTTCTTTGGGATTGTAATGAAAACTGACCTTTTCCAGTCCTGTGGCCACTGCTGACTTTTCCAAATTTGCTGGCATATTGAGTGTAGCACTTTCACAGCATCATCTTTCAGGATTTGAAATAGGTCAACTGGAATTCCATCACCTCCACTAGCTTTGTTCGTAGTGATGCTTTCTAAGGTCCACTTGACTTCACATTCCAAGATGTCTGGCTCTAGGTGAGTAATCACATCATCATGATTACCTTGGTCGTGAAGATCTTTTTTGTACAGTTCTGTGTATTCCTGCTATCACTTCTTAATATCTTCTGCTTCTGTTAGGTCCATACCATTTCTGTCCTTTATCGAGCCCATCTTTGCATGATACATTCCCTTGGTATCTCTAATTTTCTTCAAGAGATCTCTAGTCTTTCCCATTCTGTTGTTTTCCTATATTTCTTTGCATTGATCCCTGAGGAAGGCTTTCTTATCTCTCCTTGCTATTCTTTGGAACTCTGCATTCAGATGCTTATATCTTTCCTTTTCTCCTTTGCTTTTCCCTTCTCTTTCACAGCTATTTGCAAGGCCTCCCCAGACAGCCATTTTGCTTTTTTGCATTTCTTTTCCATGGGGATGGTCTTGATCCCTGCCTATCTCCTGTACAATGTCACGAACCTCCGACCATAGTTCATCAGGCACTCTATCTATCAGATCTAGTCCTTTAAATCTATTTCTCACTTCCACTGTATAATCATAAGGGATTTCATTCAGGTCATACCTGAATGGTCTAATGGTTTTCCCTATTTTTTTCAATTTAAGTTGAATTTGGCAATAAGGAGTTCATGATCTGAGCCACAGTCAGCTCCTGGTCTTGTTTCTGTTGACTGTATAGAGCGTCTCCATCTTTGGCTGCAAAGAATATAATCAATCTGATTTTGGTGTTGACCATCTGGTGATGTCCATGTGTAGAGTCTTCTCTTGTGTTGTTGGAGAGGGTGTTTGCTATGACCAGTGCGTTTTCTTGGCAAAACTCTATTAGCCTTTGCCCTGCTTCATTCCTCATTCCAAGGCCAAATTTGGCTGTTACTCCAGGTATTTCCCGGCAATTCATCTGCCCCAGACTCTGATCTTTATCTCCTCATGTCAGCTCTGTTTGGGCTTCAGCTTACTGCTTGGTCCACAGTTAGGAAATTATCTGCAGGCAGAAAGCTAGGGCAATCATGCAGCTCACCTTCTGTCTTACACTGACTGTTATGCAGTAAAAGTCAAAACAGTTTCCACATATATTTTGTCCCATTTTAAGACTGATTACAGTGGGTTAACTAGTCCAGTACCAGTACTTCATTAAAGCTAAAGTGGAATGCCTCAGAGTTAATTTGAGAGCTCAACACAGTAATTAACTTAACAGTTAGGAGGTTACTTCTGTATCTTTCAAATGATTTCTTTCCATACTTCACTATGTGAACTCCATTTTGTCATTCTTTTTATGTTGCAAATAATCTTAAATTGTTTTCAAAAGTGGGAAGTTATAATTAATAATCACCAAATATATTTATACTACTTAGGCCATCAACTGTTTTGAACAATATACAGAATACATGCACCATACAATCCCTAAACAACAGGAACTTATTTCCAAACCAATAGATCACAGATTTTTGGCTTCAGAAACAAGAATGATCACTGTTTCAGCGGCTTTCTCTGTACTAGCATAATACGGACTATGGAATGAAGGCCTAGAGGGGCAGCCATCAGCAAGCTGCCCCGTCAAGCTGAGAACAGCAAAAGGTCACCAAAAATCTTGTGGGAAATATTTTTATTTTAGGCATCAAGTATGAAGTAAGAATATACTGGAATTGAGAAGAAAAGGATAGGTGAGCAAAATAATATTTTAGCAACCACTATGTCACTAGAATAATATCAGTTCTTCTTTGGAAGGGACGGTGATCTTTAGCTTTATAGTCTGGCTTTTTCTTTTGTGTATTTCAACATTTCTATATCACAAGATATAGAGGAGTAACAAGAGGCTTTAAATAATAGAATCTATACTAAAATAATGCATTGATTTTAACCAGTACTAGAAATTAAAACGAATGAGATATAATGCTAATTCAACCATTTATTATTGACATTCTGACAACAATATAAGAAGATATTTTTGAATAGAAATTTCAAATGTCTTAGAAGACCACATCTGGAAACACTGTATAAATATTAAATACAGATTTGTTCTAAAATTAATAGAGTTTCAATGTGTTATCATGAAAAATGCTAGATATTAATTGCAATCTAGGAAAACTTACAATGCCTTGTTAAAATTACAAAGTGGGTATAAATCTACAACTTATTTCTTAAAGGACTACAGGAAAAAAAATATACACAAGAACTTAGAATTTTTTTTCCAGGCATAATCTGGAAATGTCAAAAATTGCAACCAGTTAAAACTTAAAACCCTGAATCTGTCTTTCATAATTAATGATTGGAAAGTACTTCGGGACTTTCTAAATGAAATTTCCTTGGTAAGATGATTCTGAAGAGATCCAAGAGACTTAGGTCATGATTCATATTTTAAGTACATGTGAGAGGCAACCCCAAGAGTCTATGCACCATCACATAAAAGCCATTTTCTAAAAAGTATTCTTGAAGAAGTATTCTAAACACAACACAACAACATGAATTCCCACAGTAACCATGATGTTCTTGTTGCAGAATAACTATTTCTTGTTTGATTATGTACTCCTAAGGGAGTATTGATTCTAGTTTCTATTTCTTACTTTCTTTTACAATTGGCCATTACTGATACTTTTTAAAAGGATTAACTTGTAAAGAAAGGTTGAAAGAAAGGCATTTCATTAGGGATTCAACTTAAGATGAAATGTCAGAATATATATTTTTTATCCCTTTAAATACGTTTGCTTCATCTTCTAAATTAATTTGTCTATGAAAGACTGTATACATGGGCAAGCCCACACAGGATAAATATGTGGAGAATTAATTTGAGGATTTACCATATTGCTGAAAGCTCTGAACATAAAGACTATAAATGACTATTTTCCCTAATCCCAGTTACCTCCTGTTCTTCTAAATATATTTATTAGATCTTAAGGTATTATTCTGGAGAAGGAAATTGCACCCCACTCCAGTGTTCGTGCCTGGAGAATCCCATGGACGGGAGCTTGACAGGCTATAGTCCATGGGGTCGCAAGAATTAGACACAACTTAGCCACTAAAGAGAGAGAGAGAGAAGCTTTTATTCATGCTTAAACATATACAGAAATACAAAATACTATTTAGTATAGGCTATTACTATGATTAAGCTTTTAATGCTTTTGTACCTTCCCTTGACATTAGCAATACTTTATATTGTAATTACGCTAAGCATTAAAAGGATAAAGCATGATGCCTGGTTGATTTTATTCTCACTAGGTGAACTACTCTCAATCTAAAAAGTTTAACAAAGTGCACTCTTTTCAGAAACATACCATGTGATACTTAATGTTATCTGAAAAAAATCTGATTCAAAATATGAAAAAAAAATCATACACTAAAATTTTGGCTATTAAAAGACTCCTTGGTTATTAAAAATGATGATTCAGGCTTTAAAATAAAAATGACAAAAGTATTTACCTTTACTTACTGCCTTAGCACTTGAGAAATTTCTAGACATATGAAGTCTAATTCAAGATCACTGATATCTCTATGCTTCTACATTGCATGGACCCTTTCTCAGGCTTTATTTCACTTGACTTCTCCACAGGTTTGGCCAGCTGACTTTCTCATTCCTTCTAGAAATGCTCTCTTCCTTTGGCCTCTGGGACACTCAACCACTTCGTCTCTCCTACCTCTCACCTGTCTCTTCCCAGGGTCTTTTGCAAATTCCTATTATTAAGCTTTTACCCCTTCCATAAACGTCAGTATTTCTCAGAAGTTAATCTACTCCTCTCTTTTCCCTTCCCCCTCTCCAGGGTAATCTCATCTACTCCTATGGAAAATAGCTCATTTCTAGTTTCTATCTCAAGCCCAAAGCATTCCCTGAGCTTGTTATTATTGCATCTTGGACACTTTCAGTTGAATATCCCAACACATCTGATTCAACTCATCATCCTTGATTGGCAGAATGAAGACCATCACCTCCTACCCAGGTCAGAAACCTTAGTGTTAGCTTTGACCCATCACTTAACCTCAGATCCAGCTTCCTAACCTCTGGATTATATTTCTCTAAAATATCCTATAGATGTATTCTCTCCATGTCCTCCATCATCACTGTGGCTTAGCCCCCATCACTTCTCCCCTGGGTTACCGCTAAGAGTTTCTCTCCTCCACTCCTGCCCTTCTGAAAATAATCTCCACATCCTGTGCCCAGAGTGATACTTCTAACATGCAAATTAGTCACGCGACTTTCCTGATGAACCATCAACGAGTCCAGACTCCACAATATGACCCATAATGTTCTCCCTTGTCTCCAGAATCAGCTTGTGCCACAGCCTAGTTCCACTTTCTGAACTATTCCCCTCTGTCCAGATCCCTCAATTTCATTTACACAATTAAGCAGCTTTCATGTCTTTGCTAAGGACAAATTCTGCCCCTTTTATGTGTTCCTTTAACATTTTACTTACTCTGACCTTTGCAACTCTGCACAGTCAGTTTACTCCCAGGTTAAAATTGTGATTGATTCAAAACTGTATCTCTGGTGTCAACTTTGGTAAATATTTATCAAATTGTTGAATATTTATCAATCGTTGGTGTCCACCCCCCTCTTCTCCCAACTTCCAACTACATACACCTTGACGCTGCTCTATTCATGAGAAATGACTCATGCAGTAATGTGACAGAGGTGCCTCTGCTGACTCTGAAGACCAGAGTAGGTAGCAATCACTAGAGACTTCCACTAGTGTGAAGGGCAGCCTAGAGGTGGATGAATGAAGCACCTCTAACTGCAGGATCTGGCACACTGATGGGAATGCAAAAATTTCCTGCTTCAAAAATTTTAGCTCTAACAGATCATCAAAACTACATTTATTTGTGCCAGGGATGGGAGTGGGATTCACTACTAGGATTCAATAAAGAAATAATACTGAACTTATTTTCCCATCTTCAAGTCAGGTAGATTCACAATGTCCTTTAAAAAATATAGCCAATATTATACAACTTTATAATAACTATAAATGAAGTATAACCTTTAAAATTGTGAATCACTGTTGTACACCCACAACTTATATAGAATTGTATATCAAGAATACCTTAATTTTTAAAAAATCTGTCCAAATGTCTGTCTCCATCAGAATATATGCTTCTGATTACAGATGATTTTTCATTAATTACCTCTTTCCCAATAAGTGGGTAGATGGTCAGGGTTTGACACTCTTATGGGTCAATTTTCAAACATTAGACTCAAGTCAAGCCATAACTCAGGCTTTTACTAATAAAGTGAGGTTTAGGCTGAGACCCCAATGCTCAGCAAGGAAGGAAGGCAAAGGAAAATAGACATATTTAAGCTACCTTGAATTTTAAGTCATCTGCAAAATAGCATCAACCACATTCTCTTCAGACACACAAAGGACTATAACTTTATGATTAAGAGACTGAGCTCAGCAGTTAGACACACCCTGAGTCTATGCTCAGCTCACTGCCTGTCTGATTTGGGGCAAGTCATTCAAACACTCCTAGCTTTAATTTTCACATGTATTATCTTTTCCAAAGAATTTTAAATAGGACATTTGAGCTAATACATGCGGAGCACTTAGCTTTCTTTAGTATGATTGCTATCATTCCTTCCTATTCTGTTTTATAGGTCAAGCAGAGATAACTGGGTTAGTAAGGAGGGGAAAGGAGAACATCTCTTGGTTTTTCGTGCTTTTTATGTTCTGATATATGATATAGGACTGGCCACCACAGTCAGGGAACCAAACCATACATCCCTGTTCCACTGGAAGGATGGTGTACCGTATGTAGCTCTCTAATGCCAAAACATTTGCTTCATTTTCATTCAAAGAGAATGATCTGCCAAGACACCACAACTATACTTCCTGCAACACATGAAATCTCTCTGCCAGGTGTCTCCATTCTCCACGCTGACCAGGCCAGCACTAGCTGGAACAGATGGCCCAGCTGGCAGCATATGCATTTTCATCATTTTGTAGTTTCTCACTGGTGCGATGAGGAGGTGGGATAACTTAGTGTTTTCTAATGTTTTCACAACCTTGGCTGCTGTCTTTCCCATGGGTCAATTTTGTCTTGGACATATTTCTAAATTTTAATATTTGACGACTGAAGGCATTGGTAGGAGAAATAAGAACGCTTTCCTAAAAACTGATCCTCCACACAGGTAGTCATACAGCTGGGTCCTTCCCAGACATCATTAATTTCCTTTCCCTTGAGCCATGTTTTTCCCCACTTACATATTACTGCAATGTTTATCAAAATATCATAAAAACTGCTTGTAAGCATTTTCCACAAGCTGAACTTTAATATGATAGTGTATTTAAATAAGACATTCATTCTTTTCTGAAGTAAAAAACTACAAAAATATGCTTCTTCCCAACAGTATCCCATTTGTTTTTCATCTGTGTTACTTCCAGACTACAAACAGATGGCTGATTTAAGAAGCAGTCAATTTTAGCATCCATCGTCACAAGCATAAAGGTGGCATAGCACATCTAGGTAGAAAGGCTTACACATCCTAAATGCAATTTATAAGTAACTTTATTTATAACCTGTAAAGTGATTTAAAACACAGATTTAGAATTTTATACCTGCAAATACTTCACATCTTTTTAAAGCTATTTTACCTGTTTTATTTTTAGCTGACTTGTGATGTAGATTATGAATCATTACCATTCAGTTCAGTTCAGTTCAGTCACTCAGTTGTGTCTGACTCTTTGCAACCCCATGAACCATAGCACACCAGGCCTCCCTGTCCGTCACCAACTCCTGGACTCCACCCAAACCCACTGAGTCGGTGATGCCATCCAACCATTTCATCCTCTGTCGTCCCTTTCTCCTCCTGCCCTCAATCTCTCCCAGCATCAGGGTCTTTTCAAATCATTACCATTACAAAGCTACAATTTCAATTGCAAAAATTAAGCCACCAATAATTATAAGCTTCACATGCACAATATCCATTTCATTAATTTTTTTCTCCTTCAAAGGAAGAATCCTTGCCTTATCATCACCGTTATCACTACCACTGTCGTCAGCAGCAGCATCTTACATAGTGGATAAGAGCACAATGGTTAAGAGTATGAGCTCTGGGAAGTGGGACCTAGGTTCAAATCCCTGTTCCTTCCCTTCCTAGCTGTGTGACCCAGAACAAGCTGCTTAATTTCTCTGAGCTTTCATGTCTTCATCCAGGACTTAATAAGCCCTTAATAAATATACTTTGTTGTCTGCCAGTTACTTCTCATAGTACACCAAGGCCTCTCCTATCTTAAACAATTCTTTCCATTTCCATCTCCCTCTAGCTACTGTTCTTTTTCTCATTTCCTTACTTCCTGTTAAATGCTCAATCTGTCATAATTTGGCCTCTGCTTCTACTACAAGTGGTCTTACTGAGGTCATCGGCCACAAGTTCTCATTGCTAAATCTAATGGACGCTTTTCATTCCTCATCTCCTTGAACTGCTTGAGAGCATTTGATCTTACTGATTATGTTGTTCTTCTGAAAACTCTCTCCTTTAATTTCTGTGACAACCCTCTCTCTTAGTTTTACTTCCTACCTCTGTCTGCTCCTTCTGATTTCCTATAAACCCCTCCTCCTTAGTAGACCCTAAATAACTGACATAATCAACACCCTCTGCTTTGGACTCTTTCTGGCACAACAAATATGACCCTCTCCAATCTATTCCTGCTTACTTCTGCAGCCTCAGTTCCCACAATTAACCACATTCTCTTATTTTGGGCACCCTTCTTCTGGTTCCTTCATGCCATTGACCTAAATGAAGTTTCCTGAATGCATTATATTGTATACTATTCCTCAGTCTTCCATATATAATTTCTTCTTTAAAAAAATGTTTCTTTCTCCTTTCTCCCCTTGTCCTTTATATTTGTCCTTCAAAATTCAGTTCAAGTATCACCTTATGCTCCAGCCATTGCAGTTAAGGCAACATGTTTGTGAATGAAAAAGTCAACTTGGATATTCCAGCCTAAGTAAATGGTCATGGAATACAGACAAATTTCCCCATTAAGCCCTACACAAATTACAGAATCATAACAAATAAATGATGGCTATTAGCTAAGCAACTAACCTTTGGGTAGTTTGTTAGACAGCAATTGATATACAAAATATTCCCAATCCACTAAATTAAAAGTTCCTCAACGGCAGAATCAGAATCACGTCTCACTGACTGTCTTTAAACCAATACATTTCCTTATTTATGAAGCTCCTGTGAATGAATGAATTAACCAAGAAGTCAGTCAACCAATCAACTAATCAATCAGCCATCCCATCAAACAAGGACTCCTAAATTTAGTATTTTTCCTTTAACTAAATATTTCTTTGACTCAAAACACAACAAAATGAGGGAAAGGGAGAAATAAATGAGGGGAAAAAAAAACTAATGCCTATGGAGGACCCTCCAAACTAAAGCTCCAGCTCTGATTTGTTTCTATAGTCTCACATTTTCTAGTTTCTACTACATATTTTACTCAACTATATATTTTCACTCAGCTACATCCCCCTCTGCTACCTCAAATTGAACTTTTACAAACCCTCCAAATTTATTTGATCATTCTGGCTGTATTACAGTAATTGTTCATTCCTTAAATCTAAAAGTTACTTTTGACTTCTTCCTTCATCTTCTCATCAATATGTTTTGTCTCCAGGTCCCAACAATTTGGTTTGACTACTTAAAAAAAAAATTCATCCCTTCCTTTAAAATCCTTCTGTCTTCATTCTAGTTCTGACTCTTACCACCCGACTTCTCTCACTTGTATGTGGAATCTTATTGCAACAGCAATAACCAAAAATAAATAAATAAATAACGTCCATAGAAAAAAGAACAGACTGTGGTTATCAGAGGTAGGGGCTGAGGGAGGAGAAACTGGAGGAAGGTGGTGAAAAGGAACAAACTTATAGTTATAAAATAAGGAAGTATTAAGTATACCATGTACAACATGATGACTATAGCAGACGCTGTTGTATAACACACACGAAAGTTATTAAGAGAGTAACTCCGAGTTCTTCTCATCATAAGGCAAAAAATTAAAAAAAATCCACTTATTCTTTTCTTCTTTCATTTCTTCATATTGAATCTATGTAAGAAGATGGATGCTAAACCTACTGTGGTAATCATTTCACAATATGCATTAAGTCGAAACATTATGCTGAATGTCTTAAATTTACAAAGTGATGTATGTCAATTATTTCTCAATAAAACCAGAATGAAAATGGTTGCCTCACATGGTAGTACTTGATTACTGTGACCTAATGTAATGTGTGTGCTCCCCCCAATCACATTATATTTTATTTTTCTCTAATATTGCCTCTAAAGCCTTGAACATTGCTGAACACATACAAAAAATAAAATAAAATAATAAAATGTATGGAGAGCTTTATAGTCGCATTTCCACGTCACAGGTTGTTTCCAACCTAAAGGTCTTTCACAAGCTAAATATTCAACATCAAGCTAATTAGGTCATAGGTTTTCCAGAAGAAATGGTGATTATTTAATAGCCATCAGGCTCTTCCAAAAACAAATCATATTATTTGCAAGGGTGAAAGTAAATAGATTTAAAAAAATAATTTCTGTGAAGGGACTCAATATTAGAGCTTATTATTTAATGAGTTTTATTCATGAGCAATGCTGTAAGAATAGGTGAGGCAATAGATGATGTTTGCAGTAAGGAAGCAATTTAAACTTGTTTTGGTTAGTCTTAAAAACCAAGGTGAAATCAACAGGAAAAAAGAAAGAAAAAAAATAAAACAAGTTGGAACCCCAGCTCTTTGGTATACATGAGTCCCGTCTCTGTTAATAGGATAAGGAATTCATTATCCATATCAAGAGAAAATGGACAAACATTTTGTGGCTGATAAGATTTTTCCTTATGCATCAAATTCTTTAAAAAATATTCAACTGAAAGATATTCTTCATCATGGGAATTTTGGAGAAGGGATTTATCCATATGCTAAAATCTATCAAAGCTATTTCCTGAGTCTGTACTAACAGAAGCTAACCCCAATTAGCCTTTCTCAATCAAGGGATTATCTTTCATGTACAAATTAATGCACATCTTGATTTTAAGCTATGGTGAATTATTTGTTTTGTAGGAACATAAAAGTCATTTTGATATTCAGAACAGCAAAAAAAAAAAGGTAATTCTAATTAAGCAAATCCTGTAATGTTATAATGTTATCTCAGAAACAGCTATGAGATAAGGATAGCTGTTTATGGACTAACAATTGTGATAACAATTCAGGTCAGCTAAACTTATCATTCCCTAATGAAATGTCACATTTTCTGACATTGTAAGGATGTATGTCATCACCAGTGACAACTCTATACACAAAAAACATCTGTCTTCATATTAGATGTCATGGAGTTTATACTAGGCAGCTGCCACCCTTGAACAAATTACTAACAATCTAGTGGAGACATAAAGTGAACAAGCAGAAATTAAGAATAGGAAAAATAACTAGTGAAACAGCATACAAGTAAAGACAAAACAGTAAAAAGGACGATATGAAGACCAGTGCAAGGTGATTTTCTGCTTCATGCAAGTGTTTTTCATATGTAGATTTCTATTAAGGGGTCTTTATTAATGAACAGAATAGTTACTGTACAACCTCTGATTGATCCCATCCCTGGTCCTTGCAGTGATTTAACTGTCAAAACAAAAGCATGTCAGTCATAATACAAGGTAGCTACTGAATTCAGAATCTACTTCCTCTTCTAACTTCAAAATTTGGCACCCCAGGCAATCTCACAGTTTATATGAATTTGGTGTTGGATGATTAACCGTTAGGGGCTTCCTTGGTGGCTCAGATGGTAAAGAACCCATCTGCAATGCAGGAGACCTGGGTTCAATCCTTGAGTTAGGAAGATCTTCAGAGAAGGGAATGGATACCCACTACAGTATTCTTCCCTGAAGAATCCCATAGATAGAGGAATCTGGCAGGCTACAGTTCATGGGGTCGCAAAGAACTGGATATAACTGAGTGACTAAGTACTCACATACAATTAATAGTTATATTCAAGTGAGGGTTACCTGAATCCTTTATGATGATCTTAGGTGAAGCTAAGTGAACAGAAGACAATTTCCTAGCCATTGCACCTGAAAGGAAGAATGGAGGAGTCTGATACTAATACACTGTACAAGAACAAACCAAAAGATGAGTTGCAAGAGAGATGGATACTTGCATGAATGGGAAAATACTAACTCAAATATCGGCAACTAAAAGGAAATTACTTAAGTGAGAGCCAAAGTGCTAATAGAGAGTTAGGTATCCTATACAACAAAAAGTCAAAAGCAAAATAAATGGAGGGCGTGGCATAAACATGCTTTGTGGTCTACTCTGGTTGTGGCAGTTGCTTGGGAGGAAGGGATGGAGAACTAAGAGTTGAATGTTGTATTATTTAGAGGTTTCTGTGGTCAGACATGAGATCAACGGAGTCTAGACAAGAAGGACATTCACAAGAATGTCATATGCAGAAGAAGTGCTGTGTCTTTGCCCTAATTAGTGTTTTGGTGGGTTTATGGGTGTCATTGGTGGAAAGGAAGATGGGTGGCTGGATATAATGAAGAAGCAACAGAACTGGAAAGATCTATTTCCTTACCCTTGCCTTTGACAGTTCCAGAAGAATTCTAGGAAGAATATGGTCATTTCTCATCTTATACATAGACATAATATGGAAAATAACTAGGACTGAATTAGCCCACAGAATTCTGGAGAAAACTCTCAGTGGCACTGATCAACTGTGCTCCTTTGTTCCAGAAGCTAGTGGTAAAATAGTAACTAGCCTCAGACCTCCAGCATTTTCATTGCCTTATCCCTTCCTGAAGGGCTTCTCTACTGCTTCCAGATATTCCAGGGCATTTTGAGAGCTCTAAGTCTATTTTCTAGCCTGTCCCAAAATCTCACACAAATCTTCTTTCCCCTAACCCCACCATGGTTTCCCAAACTGATTTCTGGATCTGAGTTCTCCTATATTAGCCCTTCTAAGAAAAAAATATATATAACCTGGAATCAGATAAGTGTTTATGGAGTGAAGGTATAGAGATACCTTACTCTATAGATTTTATAATCCTCTAGAGATTCCTAGAGAGGAATCACAAGGGACTGCTGTTGTTCTTCTTACCTCATTGGGGATTTTCAATAGTCTCTTACCACAGATGAGGCTTAGACCATGATCTCTGAGACTGACTGTTGAAAGCCATAGAGAATTCCAAATGTTGAAGCAGAAACTGCTTTAGAATTTACATTTCCTTTATATTAGTACATTAGTAACATTTGGCATTGCCTAATCTTACCTTATCATTTAACTTTTCTAGTGACCACTTATTTAACCTCATGCTAAAGAGATGGTCTCATTTTCTTTATCCACCCATTGACGGAAATTTAGGTTGTTTGTATATCTTGAGTACTGTGAATAATGCTACATGGAACATGGGGGTACAGGTAAGTCTTTGAGATCCAGATCTCAATTTCTTTTGATATCTACCCAGAAGTGAGATTGCTATATGAAATGGTACTTCTGTTTAAATATTTTGAGAATCCTTCATACTCTTTTCCACACTGGCTGCACCAATATATATATATATATATATATATACTCCCACTAACAGTGCACAAGGGTTCGCTTTTCTCTATATCCTCACCAACATCTGTTCTCCTATTTTTTATGACAGCCATCCTAACAAGCATGAGGTGATAACTCACTGTGGTTTAGAGTTGCATTTCCCTGACGATTAGAAATGCCGCACACTATTTCGTAGGAGAAGACAATGGCACCCCACTCCAGTACTCCTGCCTGGAAAATCCCATGGGCGGAGGAGCCTGGTGGGCTACAGTCCATGGGGTCACGAAGAGTCGGACATGACTGAGCGACTTCACTTTCACTTTTCACTTTCATGCATTGGAGAAGGAAATGGCAACCCACTCCAGTGTTCTTGCCTGGAGAATCCCAGGGACGGGGGAGCCTGGTGGGCTGCCGTCTATGGGGTTGCACAGAGTCGGACATGACTGAAGTGACTTAGCAGCAACAGCAATATTATTCAGCTTTAAAAGAGAACATTGTGCCACACGAAATAAGTCAGAGAAAGACAAATATTGTATGATCTAAAAGTCAAATACATAGAAGCAGGGAGTAGAACGGTACTTGTCAGGGGCTGGGGAAGGTATAAATGGGAAGTGTCAGATAGTTATACAAAATAAATAAGTTCCAAAGCTTTACTGTAGGAAAAAAAAAAGAGGGCCTGAAAGTATAATAATAAGATTCTCTGGCAAAGTCAACGCTCTATTCTTGGCTTCTGCAGAAAGTAGAACGATATTCCCTCTGGATGAAAGAAGCCCCATAGTCCCAGTTTGGTAATCCATGGGTACTTTTTTTCTGAAAGACTAGGTCCTGCACCAAAGCACAAAACTTGGCACGCACACCAGGAGGCATATTTCAGCCCCAACCAGCAAGAGGCTTTGTATAAAGCACAGACTGCTCAGCTGCCGTTCACAACAGCTCTGTTCTCCAGTTTCCAGCCTTCTGTCTTATGTCTCTGGTGACTCCCACTGACCCATACTTATCATTCTGGTTTTCTGGTTCTCAGCCCCAAAAGCCCCCTGATGTTTGCACTTGGCCTGCTGGCCACCGACCCACAAGCCATGACCTCAGTGTGTTGAGGACTCATGAATTACAGCTCCTTCTTCTGATACCGTCACCCAGCCCTGATTACAACAAAAGAGAAAAGGCAGAGGCCAAAACAGCCAATTATACAAGCTTATATTTATCAAGGGTGATAATGTCAGGAGTGGAGAGACAGTTTATACCATCTTGTAAATATTATAAGGTTGAAGGTCGCAGTCTGCTTTAGAAGGTAAAAACAATCTATACTTTGTGCCATGTAACTAAAACACTCTTACTTTCTGACCTCACACATTTAGGAGGTGATTAGCATCGCTAGCCACCTTGAGCTACTGTGGAATGCTGATCGCGACAAAGCAGCCAATTCCATCTGAGAAGAGTACTAACGGCAGAGCGCTGAGGGCTGTCGCCCTTATATTTCTTTAGAGAATGCTAACAGGAATGGAATGTGAAACTTACGAGCTAAAGTGCAAAACTCACAGAAAATATGAAAAGCCAAATCAAATTTTATACTTCTGAACATAAAAGTTTAGTGAAGAAAGGCCTGGTAAGTCAGTCAGTCAGTCTCTTCAGTCACTCAGTCATGTCCAACTCTTTGTGACCCCATGAATTGCAGCACACCAGGCCTCCCTGTCCATCACCAACTCCCGGAGTTCACTCAGACTCATGTCTATCGAGTGGGTGATGCAATCCAGCCATCTCATCCTCAGTCATCCCCTCTTCCTCCTGCTCCGAATCCCTCCCAGAATCAGAGTCTTTTCCAATGAGTCAACTCTTCACATGAGGTGGCCAAAGTATTGGAGTTTCAGCTTTAGCATCAGTCCTTCCAAAGAAATCCCAGGGCTGATCTCTTTCAGAATGGACTGGTTGGATCTCCTTGCAGTCCAAGGGACTCTCAACAGTCTTCTCCAACACCACAGCTCAAAAGCATCAATTCTTCGGCACTCAGCTTTCTTCACAGTCCAACTCTCACATCCATCCATGACCACTGGAAAATCCATAGCCTTGACTAGACGGACCTTTGTTGGCAACCTAATGTCTCTGCTTTTGAATATGCTATCTGGGTTGGTCATAACTTTCCTTCAAGGAGTAAGGGTCTTTTAATTTCATGGCTGCAATCACCATCTGCAGTGATTTTGGAGCCCCACAAAATAAAGTCTGACACTGTTTCCACTGTTTCCCCATCTATTTCCCATGAAGTGATGGGACCAGATGCCATGATCTATGTTTTTTGAATGTTGAGCTTTAAGCCAACTTCTCTCTCCTCTTTCACTTTCATCAAGAGGCTTTTTAGTTCCTCTTTACTTTCTGCCATAAGGGTGGTATCATCTGCATATCTGAGATTATTGATATTTCTTCCAGCAATCTTGATTCCAGCCTGTGCTTCTTCCAGCCCAGTGTTTCTCATGATGTACTCTGCACAGAAGTTAAATAAGCAGGGTGACAATATACAGCCTTGATGTACTTCTTTTCCTATTTGGAAACAGTCTGTTGTTCCATGTCCAGTTCTAACTGTTGCTTCCTGACCTGCATACAGGTTTCTCAAGAGGCAGGTCAGGTGGTCTGGTATTCCCATCTCTTTTGGAATTTTCCACAGTTTATTGTGATCCACACAGTCAAAGGCTTTGGCATAGTCAATAAAGCAGAAATAGATGTTTTTCTGGAACTCTCTTGCTTTTCCATGATCCAGCAGATGTTCACAATTTGATCTCTGGTTCCTCTGCCTTTTCTAAAACCAGCTTGAACATCTGGAAGTTCACAGTTCACGTATTGCTGAAGCCTGGCTTGGAGAAGTTTGAGCATTACTTCACTAGCGTGAGATGAGTGCAATTATGTGGTAGTTTGAGCATTCTTTGGCATTGCCTTTGTTTGGGATTGGAATGAAAACTGACCTTTTCCAGTCCTGTGGCCACTGCTGACTTTTCCAAATTTGCTGGCATAGTGAGTGCAGCACTTTCACAGCATCATCTTTCAGGATTTGAAATAGGTCAACTGGAATTTCATCACCTCCACTAGCTTTGTTCGTAGTGATGCTTTCTAAGGCCCACTTGACTTCACATGCTAGGATGTCTGGCTTAGGTGAGTGATCACACCATCATGATTATCTTGGTTGTGAAGCTATTTTTGTACAGTTCGTCTGTGTATTCTTGCCACCTCTTCTTAATATCTTCTGCTTCTGTTAGGTCCATACCATTTCTGTCCTTTATCGAGCCCATCTTTGCATGAAATGTTCCCTTGGTATCTCTAATTTTCTTGAAGAGATCTCTAGTGTTTCCCATTCTGTTGTTTTCCTCTATTTCTTTGCATTGATCCCTGAGGAAGGCTTTCTTATCTCTCCTTGCTATTCTTTGGAACTCTGCATTCAGATGCTTATATCTTTCCTTTTCTCCTTTGCTTTTCACTTCTCTGCTTTCACAGCTATCTGTAAGGACTCCCAGACAGCCAATTTGCTTTTTTACCTTTCTTTTCCATGGGGATGGTCTTGATCCCTGTCTGCTGTACGATGTCACGAACCTCCGCCCATAGTTCTTCAGGCACTCTATTTATCAGATCTAGGCCCTTAAATCTATTTCTCACTTCAACTGTATAATCATAAGGAATTTGATTTAGGTCATACCTGAATGGTCTAGCGGTTTTCCCTACTTTCTTCAATTTAAGTCTGAATTTGCCAATAAGTAGTTCATGATCTGAGCCACAGTCAGCTCCTGGTCTTGTTTTTGTTGTCTGTATAGAGCTTCTCCATCTTTGGCTGCAAAGAATATAATCAATCTGATTTCGGTGTTGACCATCTGGTGATGTCCACGTGTAGAGTCTTCTTTTGTGTTGTTGGAAGAGGGTGTTTGCTATGACCACTGTGTTCTCTTGGCAAAATTCTATTAGCCTTTGCCCTGCTTCATTCTGTATTCCAAGGCCAAATTTGCCTGTTACTCCAGGTGTTTCTTTACTTCCTACTTTTGCATTCCAGTCCCCTATAATGAAAGGGACATCTTTTTTGGGTATTAGTTCTAAAAGGTCTTGTAGGTCTTCATAGAACCATTCAACTTCATCTTCTTCAGCGTTACTGGTTGGGGCATAGACTTGGATTACTGTGATATTGAATGGTTTGCCTTGGAAACGAACAGAGATCATTCTGTTGTTTTTGAGATTGGATCCAAGTACTGCATTTCGGACCCTTTTGTTGACCATGATAAGCCCTGGTAAAGGAGTCCCTTTTTGCTTTGCTTTTCTTCAGTCATTATTGGCAGGATCAGGCTTAAATGTATCAGAGGCACCCTTCAAAGATATTACATATTTTCCAGGAGTTTTCTTAATCTTTCCACCTCATGGAGACAGATTAAGACAGGAATAAAGAGAGAGGAAGAAGACAGAGGGAGGCTGGCAGACACAGACAACAAATGGGGATAACACTTTAAAAACTGGTATTCAGTTCAGTTCAGTTCAGTTCAGTCGCTCAGTCACGTCCGACTCTTTGCGACCCCATGAATCGCAGCACACCAGGCCTCCCTGGCCATCACCAACTCCCGGAGTTCACTCAGACTCACGTCTATCGAGTCAGTGATGCCATCCAGCCATCTCATCCTCTGTCATCCCCTTCTCCTCCTGCTCCCAATTCCTCCCAGTATCAGAGTCTTTTCCAATGAGTCAACTCTTCGCATGAGGTGGCCAAAGTACTGGAGTTTCAGCTTCAGCATCATTCCTTCCAAAGAAATCCCGGGTTGATCTCCTTCAGAATGGACTGGTTGGATTTCCTTGTAGTCCAAGGGACTCTTAAGAGTCTTCTCTAACACCACAGTTCAAAAGCATCAATTCTTCAGCGCTCAGCCTTCTTCACAGTCCAACTCTCACATCCATCCATGACCACAGGAAAAAACATAGCCTTGACTAGACAGACCTTAGTCGGCAAAGTAATGTCTCTGCTTTTGAATATGCTATCTAGGTTGGTCATAACTTTTCTTCCAAGGAGTAAGTGTCTTTTAATTTCATGGCTGCAGTCACCATCTGCAGTGATTTTGCAGCCCCAAAAAATAAAGTCTGACACTGTTTCCACTGTTTCCCCATCTATTTCCCATGAAGTGATGGGACCAGATGCCATGATCTTCGTTTTCTGAATGTTGAGCTTTAAGCCAACTTTTTCTCTCTCCTCTTTCACTTTCATCAAGAGGCTTTGTAGCTCCTCTTCACTTTCTGCCATAAGGGTGGTGTCATCTGCATATCTGAGATTATTGATATTTCTCCTGGCAATCTTGATTCCAGCCTGTGCTTCTTCCAGCCCAGTGTTTCTCATGATGTACTCTGCACAGAAATTAAATAAGCAGGGTGACAATATTCAGCCTTGATGTACTCCTTTTCCTATTTGGAACCAGTCTGAGGTTCTTCCAAATGGATACGTTTTCTTTAGCTACCTACAAAGACTCAACTGCTTCCTTGATGGAAAGGAATGAGGCACTTTAGATGTATTAACCTTGACATTCTTGTCTAATGGCCTGCTGTAAGAAACATTTTTCCAGCCTTCTCCAAGTAGGTAGCACAGCACAGAGTTGATACCAGCTAAAAACATGACCTTTTCAACACTGACTTAGCTGGCACTTTTTGAGTGGGCTTCTTTAAATTCTCACCAACTAGTTACCACCAGCTCAATTCTTTTTTCAACTCTATGATTTTCTTTTTTTTATTGATACACCCTTTGATTCTCTTATGTCTCCTTAACTTTACTCCAGACCCTCCCATGGAACTTCTGGAAATAGTTCTTGGCTGGCCTCTGTGCCTTTGGTTTTCCTCTCCCTGTGTCTTTTATGCACAGCAGCTGAAACCACGTTCTGGATCTGCTTGGGTACAGGGAGTGGCACTCAGAACTTTTTCAAATGTTTTTATTTCTAGTTAAATGAGACTCTGACATTTCACCTAACTGCAGCTCTAGCACAACATGTCTATCAAACCGTAGAGGACTGTCCTTGGGATTTCACATTGTGAGATTCTATTATGGGGAGACCAAGGTCCTTTTGCTATTTGAGCAATCAAGCTCCCTTAAGTGAGAACTAAACACTGGAGAATGACTTGATTCTTGAGTCCCATTCTCTCTCTAAATCAATAAGTGGATAATATCAACTGAAAGTGAAATTCCATAAGTCTTTAGTTGCTTGAGAAGAAATTAACCATTGATCTAACGGAGCACTGTTCCTTTTGCTGTTGCATTATACTACATGTGGTAATTAAGGTTACTGGTGAGGCAGGAGGCTTATCTCCAATGTGCTCCCAGTGACTCTGCATCAGGCTCAGTCAGCAGTCTTCCCTCTAGAACAACTCCTGCTGTAATACATCAATGGCTCCTCTTATAGCCTTTCTTCCCAGCTCTACAACAAACTCAATGCCATTTATCTTCTTCTCTCCATGTCAGCAATATTTCAATGGATACAATGGACATTTTTCTCACCCAGAATTATTCTACTTGTGAAATACTAGCTCTTCACATGTCAACTCTGACCAAATGCTCCTTTTCTTCTAGTTATTACCACTTTACCCCTACCTCACTGCTCATTCATTAGTCATTTATTCAACAAATACCTACTGCATTTATAACCTCAATGAGCCCTCCAATTCCTTTCCTTTTCTTGCTAATCACCATATTTAGGATCCTCCTGGTCTCAGTTCCTTTTCCAACCAATTTAGACCCACTGTGCATCATGCTATTTGCACCATGGACACTCTCTTGTCAGCACCCTAGCTTCCCTTGCTTCAACCCAGGGAGCAGAGTGAAAGAGAGAAGAGAAGAATAGAGTGTGCTGGGGCAAAGGGTGAGAGGCAGCTCACTGTCCACCAAAAGTCTTGCTTCCCTGACACAGAAAAGAATTGTTGCTGAGAAGCAGCTGCTCCATGTAAAACTACATTTTCCAGCACACCTCCTCCCAAACCCCCTATATCTAGGTGAAGCCATATGACTACTATTCACTCAGGGAACGTGAATAGAAATGATGTACCACTGCTGGGCTAAGGCAGTTAAGTAATTGTACTTTCTTTCCTCTCCTTTCTCTCTTCTATCAGCTGGAAATTGATGCCCAAGGTGACCGTAGAAGTCTTATGAAGATCACAGAGCCTCCGTCAGTTATTCAGATTTGAATGACTATGTGAAGCAAACCCTCCATACTGACCAGAAATAACCATCATGGATAGACACACAAGTGAGGGGGAAAAGTCTCTAGATCTAAGCCACTAAAATTTTGCAGGAATATATGACAATATCTACAGGCTCATTAGCAAATTTAAAGGATCAAAGCAGGGATGGGAAAACAATCATTGAGAGCTCATGTTCTACGCTCAGTAGTTTTACCCTATAATTACAAGCAGTCCTCACCACAGCCATGTGAAGATTCATTTCCCAGATGTGTATTAGGGAATTCAGGTAACTCCCTTTTATAAGATCACAACCAACTCTGCTCAGGTTTGCTTTAAAGTCTTTAAAAATTATAGAGGACTAATATACTTGTCCTAGATCTGATAGACAGAGTACCTGATGAACTATGGATGGAGCTTTGTGACATTGTACAGGCACAGGGATCAAGACTTCCCCATGGAAAAGAAAGGTAAAAAAGCAAATTGGCTGTCTGAGGAGGCCTTACAAATAGCTGTGAAAGCAGAGAAGTGAAAAGCAAAGGAGAAAAGGAAAGATATAAGCATCTGAATGCAGAGTTCCAAAGAATAGCAAGGAGAGATAAGAAAGCCTTCCTCAGGGATCAATGCAAAGAAATAGAGGAAAACAACAGAATGGGAAACACTAGAGATCTCTTCAAGAAAATTAGAGATACCAAGGGAACATTTCATGCAAAGATGGGCTCGATAAAGGACAGAAATGGTATGGACCTAACAGAAGCAGAAGATATTAAGAAGAGGTGGCAAGAATACACAGACAAACTGTACAAAAATAGCTTCACAACCAAGATAATCATGATGGTGTGATCACTCACCTAAGCCAGACATCCTAGAATGTGAAGTCAAGTGGGCCTTAGAAAGCATCACTACAAACAAAGCTAGTGGAGGTGATGAAATTCCAGTTGACCTATTTCAAATCCTGAAAGATGATGCTGTGAAAGTGCTGCACTCACTATGCCAGCAAATTTGGAAAAGTCAGCAGTGGCCACAGGACTGGAAAAGGTCAGTTTTCATTCCAATCCCAAACAAAGGCAATGCCAAAGAATGCTCAAACTACCGCACAATTGCACTCATCTCACACGCTAGTGAAGTAATGCTCAAACTTCTCCAAGACAGGCTTCAGCAATACGTGAACTGTGAACTTCTAGATGTTCAATCTGGTTTTAGAAAAGGCAGAGGAACCAGAGATCAAATTGCCAACATCTGCTGGATCATTGAAAAAGCAAGAGAGTTCCAGAAAAACATCTATTTCTGCTTTATTGACTATGCCAAAGCCTTTGACTGTGTGGATCACAAGAAACTGTGGAAAATTCCAAAAGAGATGGGAATACCAGACCACCTGACCTGCCTCTTGAGAAACCTGTATGCAGGTCAGGAAGCAACAGTTAGAACTGGACATGAAACAACAGACTGGTTCCAAATAGGAAAAGAAGTACGTCAAGGCTGAATATTGTCACCCTGCTTATTTAACTTCTGTGCAGAGTACATCATGAGAAACACTGGGCTGGAAGAAGCACAGGCTGGAATCAAGATTGCCAGGAGAAATATCAATAATCTCAGATATGCAGATGATACCACCCTTATGGCAGAAAGTAAAGAGGAGCTAAAAAGCCTCTTGATGAAAGTGAAAGAGGAGAGTGAAAAAGTTGGCTTAAAGCTCAACATTCAAAAAATGAAGATCATGGCATCTGGTCCTACCACTTCATGGGAAATAGATGGGGAAACAGTGGAAACAGTGTCAGACTTTATTTTGTGGGGCTCCAAAATCACTGCAGATGGTGATTGCAGCCATGAAATTAAAAGACCCTTACTCCTTGGAAGGAAAGTTATGATCAACCTAGATAGCATATTGAAAAGCAGAGATATTACATTGCCAACAAAGGTCCATCTAGTCAAGCTATGGATTTTCCAGTGGTCATGGATGGATGTGAGAGTTGGACTGTGAAGAAAGCTGAGTGCCGAAGAATTGATGCTTTTGAACTGTGGTGTTGGAGAAGACTCTTGAGAGTCCCTTGGACTGCAAGGAGATCCAACCAGTCTGTTCTAAAGGAGATCAGTCCTGGGTGTTCTTTGGAAGGACTGATGCTGAAGCTAAAACTCCAGTACTTTGGACACTTCATGTGAAGAGCTGACTCACTGGAAAAGACCCTGATGCTGGGAGGGATTGGGGGCAGAAGGAGAAGGGGATGACAGAGGATGAGATGGCTGGATGTCATCACCGACTTGATGGACATGAGTCTGAGTGAACTCCGGGAGTTGGTGATGGACAGGGAGGTCTGGCGTGCTGTGATTCATGGGTTGCAAAGAGTCGGGCACGACTTAGTGACTGAACTGAACTAAACTGAATATACTGGTGATATTTTTTACTTTGGAATTTATGAGTTACTGAGTGAGTGAAGTCACTCAGGCATGTCCAACTCTTTGCGACCCCATGGACTAAAGACTATCAGCCTCTTCCATCCATGGGATTTTCCAAGCAAGAGTACTGGAGTGGATTGCCATTTCCTTCTCCAGGGGATCTTCCCGACCCAGGAACTGAACCTGGGTCTCCCATATTGCAGGCAGACGCTTTACCGTCTGAGCCACCAGGAAAGCCCTTGGAATTCATAAGATATCTCAAATATTTGAAAGAAGAATTATGGACAAGGAGTATAAAACCTTATTCAATAATTTTAAATATAATTTAAAATATGCTTTCATATTATACTTAATTTTTTGATAGTTTTTTAATTTTTGGCTGTGCTGCGTCTTCATTGCTGCATAGGCTTTTCGCTAGTTGCAGTGTATGGGCTTATTGCAGTTACTTCTCTTGTGGAGCACGGGCTTTGGAACGGGTGGGCTTCGATAGTGTCAGCGTGTGGGCTTAGCAGTGGCTGCTCCCAGGCTCTAGAGCACAGGTTCAGTAGTTGTGGTGCACAGGCTCAGCTGCACTGCATTATGTGGGAGCTTCCCAGATCAAAGATGGAATCCATGGCTTCTACATTGCCAGGCAGACTCTTTACCACTAAGCCATGAGGGAAGCCCTATATTTGTCACTTTAAAATGTAATTTCAAATATGGCAAAACCAATACCATATTTTAAAGTAAAAAAATTAAAAAATAAAATGTAATTTAAAATATACTGTTTTCCCCAATATTATGACCAATCACCTGACAAGGTCTCACAATTTAAGCCTTTCACTTAGGGCTGCCATTTCTCTGCCTTCCTCTTGGTATATCTTCGTAAGTCTGCTCTGCACCTGACAAGCTGTAAATATAGGGCATGCTCTGCTTGATTATGAAGAGAATGCAAGAAACCTAAATACTATTCCTCTGGATATACCAAAGGAATAGATGATGCTTACATAATGAGGGAAAGGATGAGGGGACAAGAGTAGAAAGTGAGTTCATGGCAACAGAAAAGATACACCGAAGAAAGGAAGAAAAGTGGAGGCAGGGAGAAGAGAAGAGAAACACAAGATTAAAGGAAGGATAAAACGGAGTAGAGAATTGAAATAAATGAGCAACCACTTAGAAGCAAAATCAGAAAAAATAAGTAAGAGCACTGAAAAGGATCTAAAAGGAAGCCTTCAATAAAATGAAAAGGAGAAAATATTTGCAAATGTGATAAGGAGTTAGTACAAAAAATATATAAAGAATTTGTATAATTCAATAGCAAAAACACTCAATCTGATTTAAAAATGAGCAGAGGACAATTTCCAAGGATGGCACAAAGATGGTCAACAGATAGGTGAAAAGATGCTCATCATCACTAATCATCAGGGAAATGCAAATCAAAATCACAGTGATATATTACCTCACACTTTTCTCTAATGGCTATCGCCAAAAAGACAAGAAATAACAAGTATTGATGAGGATGTGCAGGAAAGGGAACCTCTGTACACTGTTGGTGGAAATGTAAACTGGGACAGCCACTATGGAAAAGTGTAGAGGTTGCTCAAAAAATTAAGAATAAAGCCAAAATATGATCTGGAAATTCCACTTCTGGATATTTATCTAAAGAAAATGAAAACATTAACCTGAAAAGATAGATGCAATCCTATGTTCATTACAGCATTATTCATAGTAGCCAAAATATGGCAATAACCTACGTGTCCATCAATGAATGAATACAGAAGATGTGATGTATAACAGACATACACACCCACACATATATATATTATTCAGCCATAAACATATTTATATGTTATTCATCCATAAAAACAGAATGAAACCTTGCCATTTGTAGCAATATGGAAGGACCCTGAGGGCATTATATACTAAGTGAAATAAGTCAGACAGAGAAAAATAAATACTGTATGATCTCTTTTACATATGAAATTTAACAAATAAACCAAGCTCACAGATACAGAAAATGGATTGGTGCTTGCCAGAGGTAGGGCAGTGGAGTTACAGAAATGTTTTTTGCCATTAATGTTAAATTGCAGATCAGTGGAAATTTCAGTCAACTTTTCAAGAGTAGAGTATTTCATAGCCCTCCTTGTTTTACAAGCCAAATTTTTTCTGTCCATACGGAGAAACAAAGAAGCTATGTTGAGATAAGTGTTTTTTTTTCTAATTTGAGATCATCCTAAATACTTCTTAACTATATTTTCACATGCACAAATCTATCCATTAGTGCTTTTTGGAGAGGGATGAGGGGTGGGGAGTGCAACATAAAGATTATTGGCTATTTTATTTTTTTTTAAATGGGGCAAAATGGGTGGAGGGGTTCAAAAAGTAAAAAGTTCCAGTTATAAAGTAAATGAGTTGTGGGGTGTAAGTTGGAGCATGGTAGCTAGAGTTAATAATACTATATTGCATATTCGGAAGTTGCTAAGAAAGTAATCTTAGAAGTCCTTATCACAAGAAAAAAAATTGTATAACAATGTATGGGAATAAATGTTAACTAAGCTTATCGGAGGTGACCATTTATATAGTAACAAATCATTATGGTATACATCTACAAAAAATATAATGTTATGCCAATTTAAAACAGTAAATTAGTGAGAAGCCACCTGGATTCAGAGGGAGAGAAAATAAGTAAAAGCACTGAAGAGGGACTAAAAAGAGGAGTTTTAAAAAAAGAAGAAAGAAAAGGAAAAAGAAGTGGGACAGGGATAAAGAAAATAAAAGGAAAAGTAAGGTGTACCAACAGAAGTCATCATCCCTGTCTTAAGCCTGGTGTGCTCCTTCCATCAGTTGTTAAATCTCTTGCTCTCCCCCGACTGTTGCTCCTCTCTGTCCAGGCATCTTGTCTTATTTCCAAGCAATCTAGCTCATGCAGAAAACTCAGGGTTGGGGTGGTGGGGGTGTGTGTGTCAACATATCCATCTCTGACATAGCCCTTTTTCCTACATAAAACTGTAGTAGTTCAGTTCAGTTGCTCAGTCGTGTCCAACTCTTTGTGACCCCATGGATTGCAGCACGCCAGGCTTCCCTGTCCATCACCAACCCCTGGAGTTTACTCAAACTCATGTTCGTTGAGTCAGTGATGCCATCCAACCATCTCATCCTCTGTCATTCCCTTCTCCTCCTGCCTTCAATCTTTCCCAGCATCAGGGTCTTTTCCAATGACTCGGTTCTTCGCATCAGGGGGCCAAAGTATTGGAGCTTCAGCTTCAGCATCAGTCCTTCCAATGGGTATTCAGGACTGATTTCATTTAGGATTGACAGACTGGATCTCCTTGTGGTCCAAGGGACTCTCAAGAATCCTCTCCAACACCACAGTTCAAAAGCATCAATTCTTTGGCACTCAGCTTTCTTTATAGTCCAACTCTCACATCCATACATGAGTACTAGGAAAACCATAGCTTTGACTAGACAGACCTTTGCTGTAAAGTAATGCCTCTTCTTTTTAATATGCTGTCTAGGTTAGTCAAAACTTTTCTTCCAAGGAGCAAGCGTCTTCTAATTTCATGGCTGCAGTCACCATCTGCAGTGACTTTGGAGCCCAAGAAAATAAAGTCTCTCACTGTTTCCCCATCTATTTGCCATGAAGTGAAGGGACCAGATGCCATGATCTTAGTTTTCTGAATGTTGAGTTTTACTTTACAATATTATAGTGGTTTTTGTCATACATTGACATGAATCAGCCATGGGTGTACATGCATTCCCCATCCTGAATCCCCAGCCACCACCCTCCCCATCCCATCCCTCTGGTTCATGCCAGTGCACCAGCTCTGAGCACCCTGTCTCATGCATCAAACCTGGACTGGCAATCTGTTTCACATATGATAATACACATGTTTCAATGCTATTCTCTTAAATCATCCTACCCTCGTCTTTTCCAACAGAGTCCAAAAGACTGTTCTATATGTCTGTGTCTCCTTTGCTGTCTCACATATAGGGTTATCATGGGCATCTTTCTAAATGCCATATATATGAGTTAGTATACTGTATTGGTGTTTTTCTTTCTGACTTCACTCTACATAATAGGCTCTAGTTTCATCCACCTCATTAGAACTGATTCAAATGTATTCTGAATGTTGAGTTTTAAGCCAACTTTTTCACTCTCCTCTTTCACTTCCATCAAGAGGCTCTTTAGTTCTTCTTCACTTTCTGCCATAAGGGTTGTGTCATCTGCATATCTGAGGTTATTGATATTTCTCCCAGCAATCTTGATTCCAGCTTGTGCTTCATCCAGTTCAGCATTTCTCATGATGTACTCTGCATATAAGTTAAATGAGCAGGGTGACAATATACAGTCTTGATGTACTCCTTTCCCATCTTTGGAACCAGTCTGTTGTTCCATGTCCAGTTTTAACTGTTGCTTCCTGATCTGCATACAGATTTCTCAGGAGGCAGGTCAAGTGGTCTGGTATTCCCATCTCGTTCAGAATTTTCCACGATTTGTTGTGATCCACACAGTCAAAGGCTTTGGCATAGTCAATAAAGCAAAAGTAGATGTTTTTCTGGAACTCTCTTGCCTTTTTGATGATCCAGCAGATGTTGGCAATTTGATCTCCCGTTCCTCTGCCTTTTCTAAATCCAGCTTGAACACCTGGAAGTTCATGGTTCATGTATTGCTGAAGCCTGGCTTGGAGAGGTTTGAGCGTTACTTTACTAGTGTGTGAGATGAGTACAATTGTATGGTAGTTTGGGCATTCTTTGGCATTGCCTTTCTTTGGAATTGGAATGAAAACTGACCTTTTCCAGTCCTGTGGCCACTGCTGAGTTTTCCAGATTTGCTGGCATATTAAGTGTAGCACTTTCACAGCACCATCTTTTAGGATTTGAAATAGCTCAACTGGAATTCTATCACCTCCACTAGCTTTGTTTGTACTGATGCTTCCTAAGGCCCACTTGACTTCACATTTCAGGATGTCTGGCTCTGGGTGAGTGATCACACCATCGTAGTTATCTGGGTCATGAAGATCTTTTTTGTATAGTCCTTTTGTGTATTCTTGCCAAATCTTCTTAATATCTTCTGCTTCTGTTAGGTCCATACCATTTCTGTCCTTTATCGAGCCCATCTTTGCATGAAATGTTCCCTTGGTATCTCTAATTTTCTTGAAGAGATCTCTAGTCTTTCCCATTCTGTTGTTTTCCTATATTTCTTTGCATTGATCCCTGAGGAAGGCTTTCTTATCTCTCCTTGCTATTCTTTGGAACTCTGAATTCAAGTAGGTATATCTTTCCTTTTCTCCTTTGCCTTTTGCTTCTCTTCTTTTCTCAACTATTTGTGAGGCCTCCTCTGACAACCATTTTGCCTTTTGGCATTTCTTTTTCTTGGGGATGGTCTTGATCACTGCCTCCTGTACAATGTCACGAACCTCTGCCTATAGTTCTATTTGCACTCTGTTTATTTGTCTACCTTTGAATCTATTTCTCACTTCCACTGTAAAATCATAAGGGATTTGATTTAGGTCATACCTGAATGGTCTAGTGGTTTTCCCTGCTTTCTTTAAGTATGAATTTGGCAATAAGGAATTCATGATCTGAGCCACAGTCAGTTCCTAGTCTTGTTTTTGCTGACTGTATAGAGCTTCTTCTTTGGCTGCAGAGAATATAATCAATCTGATTTTGGTATTGACCAGCTGGTGTGTCCATGTGTAGAGTCTTCTCTTATACTGTTGGAAGAGGGCATTTGCTATGACCAGTACGTTCTCTTGGCAAAACTCTATTAGCCTTTGCCCTGCTTCGTTTTGTATCCCAAGGCCAAATTTGCCTGTTATTCCAGGTAGCTCTTGACTTCCTACTTTTGCATTCCAGTCCTGTATAACGAAGAGGACATCTTTTTTGGGTGTTAATTCTAGAAGGTCTTATAGGTCTTCATAGAACCATTCAATTTCAGCTTCTTCAGCATTACTGGTCAGGGCATAGACTTGGATTATTCTTATATTGAATGTGCCTTGGAAATGAACAGAGATCATTCTGTGTTTTTGAGACTGCATCCAGGTACTATATTTTGGACTCTTTTGTTGACTATGAATGGCTACTCCATTTCGTCTAGGGGATTCTCGTTCACAGTAGTAGATATAATGGTCATCTGAGTTAAATTCACCCATTTCAGTCCATTTTAGTTTGCTGATTCCTAAAATGTCAATGTTCATTCTTGCCATGTCCTGTTTGACCACTTCCAATTAGCCTTGATTCATGGACCTAGCATTCCAGGTTCCTATGCAAGATTGTTGTCTACAGCATTGGACTTTACTTCCATTACCTGTTACATCCAAAACTGGGTGCTGTTTTTGCTTTGACTCCATCTCTTCATTCTTTCTGGAATTATTTCTCCACAGTCACAGAAAACTAACCAAACTGATCACATGGACCACAGCCTTGTCTAGCTCAATGAAACTATGAGCCATGCCATGTAGGGCCACCCAAGATGGATGGGTCATGCCATAGAGTTCTGACAAAACATGGTCCCCTGGAGAAGGGAATGGCAAACCACTTCAGTATTCTTGCCTTGAGAACCCCATGAACAGTATGAAAAGGCAAAAAGGTATGACACTGAAAGATGAACTCCCCAGGTCAGTAAGTGCTCAATATGCTACTGGAGAAGAGTAAAGAAATAACTGTAGTAGTAACTGTTTCAATTATTCAGAAGATAATTTGAGATCTAATTTTTTTTAATTTAAAATTTCTTGGACCAAACGATTTTTTTAAAATTTAGGTCCAATTGCATACCCCGTTTTTCTAAATAATGACTTTAGTTCAAAAGCCAGTGCATCCCTTCAAGACTATAATATATTTTGCTTATTTTTTTTAATTCCCCAGCATAAAAATTAGTGTCTAGTTTAAAATGAAAATCACTAGATTTTGCCAGCATAATACTGCCTTTATTTTAAATACGGACTCATACTATCATTTGGAAACTAAGATCAATTTAGAAAATTCCTCTATGCCTACAGGAAATAATATAGCTCAGAATATACCTGTAATCAATCATTAATCTATATGGTAGATGTATAACAGGAAATATGATGTCTTAGCCAAAAGGATCTTTAGTTCTGAGTCCAATATGGGAGTTTCCAAAAAGAGAAGAGTAACTCTGAGGCAGGTTTCTGAGTCTGACAGTGCAGAAAGAGCCTTAAACGGAGACCAGAAGGATCTCTCTGCACAGCCCAGTTGCACGGGCAGAGGAGAGAGAGACAATGCATAGGGACAAAAGAAAGAAATGAAGGTTTCCCTTCCTGCTCCCCAAGCTGCATTCACAGGGGACTCCGTGGAGGATGGAATATAAGGATGCCAGCACACAGCTAGAGATGAACCAGACTCCCCCAGATATTCCTTACAGGATCCAGAGGCCTCAAGTAGGGGCCATAAAATTGGACCCTGGAATGTGAGCACTCAAGCTGAGACTCTTCTCTTTCTCCTCATGTTCATCTCTAGCTCGAATGGTTGACCTCCTTTGTAGGGCAATTTTCACAAAGGAATAAAAGTTATCACTGCCATAATGAATGAGAACAATCAGAGAAACACAATAATTCATTGAAATATGGATATCGAGGGGCTCCTCAACAACTCTTGAAACATGTATCATTCAAATTTGTGCCTTAGATGAATAACATATTATTACATGGTCTTGTTCGCTGAGGAGGCTTACTAGCCATCAAAACTACAAATGCTAAATCTTATATGCCAAAGATCTCATATATATAAATGTGTGCGTGCATTCTGAGTCACTTCAGTTATGTCCAACTCTTTGCTACCCGGTGGACTGTAGCCCGCCAGCCTTCTCTGTCCATGGGATTCTCCAGGCAAGAATACTGGATTGGGTAGCCATTTCCTCCTCCAGAGATCTTCCACACCCAGCCACTGAACCCAGGTCTATAATGTCTCCTGCATTGGCAGATGAGTTCTTTACCAGTAGCACCATCTAGAAATTCCGTAATGTATATAAAATATCTGAACACAAATGCACACAGACTTAAGCAAATAGTGTTAGAGGCACCCTGTAAAGCAGTGAGTGCTTTTCAAACTTCTATAATACTACAACCCAGCACAGAATCTACCTTTTACTTTGCAACCAAGGGCACACAAATATACACTCAACAAACAAGCAAAAATCATGAAACAATAAGTATCTTTGTTATGATGTGTTGAAATATTAACTAAAGAATATTACATATCCCAAGGCTGAAGATAATTAAATTATAGGAACATGTATAAATGATAAGCAAATTGGTTAATTGGTTCCCCATCATCAGAAGAGAAGACAAATCAAGAGAAGTAAAACAGTCACTTATTCTTTTATTCTTTGAAGACAGACTACTTTTAGGTATGACTAAGTCCTAAATATATGAGAATAAACCAAAACATTAGAATTCCTATTTCAATAACAATTTTCAGAATTTTCAATGTTAAATGTTAAGTGGGTTAAGGTTTAAAATGTTCCTATTACAAACTTTTCTTTATTCATTTCTATTTTATTTCAAAAGAAACCAGCAAAAATATTCTTCATTTCCACCATCATTTATGAAACTATAGTTTTCCAAAGTGTTCTATCAGCTTTTGAGCAATTCAACACTTTATTATTTACAAAATTTCTAGTTCTAAAATATTTCTACATACAGTACACTCTTCGCTACAGTAGATTTTGAAAAAAAATTAATAAAATGTATGCATTCATAAATAATTGAATTTTTATTTTTTACCAGTGATTAAAAGACTCCCTAAACAAATGGAATTTTAAAACATTTAAATCTAAAGTGGTGAGTATTAAATACTTGACACTACCCACTGACTTGTTTAAATGAACAAATTTAAAATTTAAAAGCATGCTATTATTTAATAAAAATATTTACTTTTAAAAAAGGGTTTAATCTTTTGTGTTGTTTTTTTGTTCGTTTTGAAGAGCAACACAATGGTAACTTCTACGTTAACAAAAACAAAGAAAATTGGGAGTCAAGCTTTTATTTTCTTCTAGGTGAAATCTCCCAACTATCCATTTCATTCATTCAAGTCCTAACACTAAAATGCTGAAAAACACAGAGAAGTCTGTGGCCCAATTCCATGAGAATATTTAAAGAGCGAGAAAGCCCATGCAATTATTAGGGTCAAGAGAAAAGGATATTAATAAAGCTTCAAATCTTATATGTTAGCATATCTTATAGCAACCAGCAGTTGGTATTTTTAATATTAAGAGTCAACAACACTAATTCTTTAATGTAATGACTGTCTGTCTTTAAGCAGTGTTACACTAAGCCAAAGTCACAGTCTTAACTCCACCCATGCTCTGCTCTGGTTCAACAATGTAATCTTTACATATTGTGTATATTTATTTATTTATTTAACGAGAGAAGTTCATCTGTAAACTTTCTTGACCAACCTTGCCTTGGCACCAACTCATCAATTAATTAACTCTTAACAGGTTCTTCTATATATGACTGCCACACAGATATTTCATCTTCCTGTTAATTGGTAATTATGCACTGGCAAGAAAAACAGTGTTTCTTTCCAATTATCCCAGAACTCAGTGATTATTTAAACTTGGCTAATTAGCATTAGAGGGCTGTACTTCTGGGCAAATTGTGTTTGATAATCCCTATTAAAATATACATGGTGGTTGTTGACTTGTAACAAGAAAAAAAGTGGCAGTTCAAAGGGTATTAGATACCGGACCAGGCAAATGGGGGCCCATTAAAATTTTCCCAACTGCTCTAATGAGAATGCCGAGGGTCATTTCTGCCTAATTTACCATCTGTTTGGTTTCTGGCATGTGTCTCTAGTGTGAAGGGAGTGTCCTAAAGCCCATTTGGCTTATCACAGTGTAATCCAGTACTCTGAAGCAATTTCAGTTGTTTAAAGTGGCACATTAAAATCAGAACCTTACACATGTGAATGGAAAAGTTTTAAGTATAAAAATGATGTCACATAATGGAGTTTCCTGATTTCTTTTTAAATACAAGCAGGCAATACTCAAAGAGAAACTTTTAGACAGATTCCATATGCATTCTGGTATCTGCTCTCTAGTTACCCAAATGTTATGATGATTGAAAAATATGTACTTTTTAGGCTCCATCACCTGGAACACACATTTTAAAAGCTCAGATTTGCATTAAGGCAGGCAACAGATCCCTAGATGAGGCACCGATACCACTGAGAAGATAATAGGCAAGCCACAAATGGGAGAATACTTTTACAAAACATACCTCTGATAAAGGACTGGTACCCAGGATGTATTAAAACTCCTATAACTCAAAGATTTAAAAAAAAAAAACCCTCAATTTTTAAAAGAATGAGCATAAGATTTGAACTTGACAAAAGTGGCCAATGAGCACATGAGAAAGTGGTCAACATCAGTAGTCAGCTAGGAAATGCAAATTAAAACTACAACATGACACCACAATACAGGCACAAAAATGGCTAAAATTAAAAACAATAACGATGTTTAATTTAGGTGAAGATGCAAAGCAACTGCAACTCTATTACTAATTTGGTAAGAGTGTAAAAAGGTATAACCACTCTGGAAAAGATCTGGCAGCTTCTTATGAAATGAAAACCATACACTACTAAGTATTTATTCAATAAAAATAAAAGCATATATTCACAAAAAGACTTATACAGGTATGTTTATATGCAGCTATGTGCACAACAACATATAGCTGTATGCACAATAATCATAACAATAAAAAAATAGAAAAGCAAAAAAATGCTAGTCGGTAATAAGAAAGAGCAAGCTACTGATGGATACAACAAGGATAGTTCTCACAAATGTTGTGTCTAGCGAGAGAAGCCTTATACAGAAGAGTACATACTGAATGACAGCATTTACAACAGTTCAAGAACATGAAAAATGTATCTCTGGTGGAATAAAATAAACATAATTGCCTCTGGGTAGTGGGAGTAAGGCAATGGCAACCCACTCCAGTACTCTTGCCTGGAAAATCCCATGGATGGAGGAGCCTAGTAGGCTGCAGTCCATGGGGTCACTAGGAGTCAGATACGACTGAGTGACTTCACTTCAATGCATTGGAGAAGGAAATGGCAACCCACTCCAGTGTTCTTGCCTGGAGAATCCCAGGGACGGGGGAGCCTGGTGGGCTGCCATCTATGGGGTTGCACAGAGTCGGACACGACTGAAGCGACTTGGCAGCGGCACCAGCAGTGGGAGTGAAAGTTAGCGAAGGAAAGGGAACTTTTTGGGATTAAGGTCTGTATTTTGATAAGGGTTTGCATTACACAGATGTGTAGATTTATCAACTCTCTTTTCATGTATCCTTGAGATTTATGCATTACACTGTATACAAACTTGGACTTCCCTGGTGGCTCAGATGGTAAAGTGTCTACCTACAATGTGGGAGACCCAGGTTCAATGCCTGGGTCAGGAAGATCCCCTGGAGAAGGAAATGGCAACCCACTCCAGTACTCTTGCCTGGAAAATCCCATGGACTTAGATCTTCCCTGTAGCTCAGATGGTAAAGAATCTGCCTACAATGCAGGAGACCTGGGTTCCATCCCTGGGTCAGAAAGATCCTCTAGAGAAGGGAATGGCAATCCACTCCAGTATTCTTGCCTGGAGAATCCCATGGACAGAGGACCCTGGCGGGCTAGAGTTCATGGGGTCCCAAGGAGTTGGATATGACTGAGCAACTAACGCTGCTGCTACTGTATATAACTTTACCAAGGTGGTAGGTACTCACAGTAAAATTCTTTCAACTTTGATGTATATGTAAAATTTTTCATAAAATAAAATGTTAAAAGTAGATTGAGATTACGTCAAATTTCTATACTTTCTAAAATAATATCAACTCATTAGATGAGTACCTATACATATAAAACCATGTAAACATGACTGATAACATTTCTTTCACCAATTGATTTGGTCACATCAGCTTTGCACATGGGGGCATAGATACCACTGCTTCTGTGTTTCATTTTTGTGCTTCTACCAATGTGCCTATCTACTGGGTTCCCTTTGGTAACCGTAAGTTTGTTTTCTACATCTGTGAGTCTATTTCTGTTTTGTAAATAAATGTCAACAAATAAGTGGATAAATAAGATACTGAATATCCATACAATGGATTATTATTTAGCCATACATAAGCATGAAGCACTTAATTTTTTAAATATACTTCAGTATGGATGAACTTGAAACCATAAGTAAAAGGACCTAGTCACAAAAGGTCACATACCATTATTTAATTTATATAAAATGTCCAGAATAGCTATACAGACAGAAATTTAGTAGTTGCCATGGGATTGGAGGAGGCGTGATTTGGGACTGACTGTTAATTTAAGATATAACGTTCGTTCTGGGGTGATGGAAATATTTTCAAATTAGTGGTGATGGTTGCAGAACGTAGTGAATATACTAAGAATCACTGAACTGTACACTCTTAAATGGAAAGTTTTACGTTATGTGAATTATAGCTCAAAAAATAAAAACAAACAAAAAGCATATTAAAGATTCTAAGAAGTACTGTTTACCTTTCTTTAACCAAGATTTTTTTACCCTTTTTCCATGTGAGACTTATTAGTATACAAGGAGAAACTAGATGTTCACAAGAAACAGTGTGGGAAAAGCTGTTATCAACACAACATTTTAAAATTCATTGTAAGATGTGGATGATACCATCTTCTTGTTGAAACTGCAGCAAGAAAGAGAGAAAAGGGAGGGGAGGGCTAGGGGCTTAAGGATAGACTTCACCAACCTCATCATTGGTCTAGAGCTGGTCATTTGTCCCATTCTGTAGAAGCAGAAAGCCAAATCCCAAATGAATTCTTTTTATTAATAACAGATTTCTCTCCATTTTTATTATTATTGTTAGAAATGCTGTTGGATCATTTGAGGTTAAATGTCAGGTTAAAAAGAATCTTCTCCTAATGCAAATAATTATTTTAAACAAAGAATAATTAAGGATAAACAAAACATCTTTCCAGAGCCTGATGTCTGATAGCACCATTTATTTTACTTTTAACTTGCTATTTACTAGAGTTCACCAGGAGAGGAACTTCCTGAAAGAGAACCAGAAATAACATAATTAACTAGATAATAACAACAACATGGTTCTGATGTATGAAAACACATAGAAAGAAGAGCAGGAGGGGAGCTCACTCTGGACTTTTACCAAAATATTAACAATTTTTGCTATTCTGTTTTTCAAAACTGGCAACTCCCACACTATCAAGTATCTTCCATTCAGACATTCAGAGTCCTGAAAACAGTAATTTAGTTGTATGCTTGGTTCAGAGAGCAGCCTACACATCTATTAAGCCACATGCAAAACTCAGCATCAGAGGGTTGAATATAAACCACAGAACAGAAGACAAGAGTGAAAACAGAACTGGCATTTTGTGAAATGCCTTTATTGGACTCCTACACCTATTTTCAAATTCACATGTTGCATTCAGAACTATTTCCCAAGAAATGCCAAGAATTTACTTTCACTTTTTAAAATACTTCAAAGATAGTCATCAGAATGATTTTCAGGAAGTAATAATATTATAAAGTTATTTTAAATTATTCCTAAATTTAGCTGCTTGCTAGGAAAAGGTCAACCTTATCCAAGAGTATTTAAAAATCAACTACTGTGAACGTGAAACATAACCTCATTTATCATTACTTGGATACCTTAAAAAAGGACTGGAAAACCTGAAGAGGAAACTACACTAGAAGCTAAATAACCACTAGACCAGCTGTTCTGAAGTTTATTCCCTTAAGCATGTGCTCGATCTTGTCTCTGGTTAAAGTGGACAGACTGACAGGCTGTGAAAAGCCTCACTCTCAAAGAAAAACAGTTTTCTTTTATTAGCAAAGACATACTATTACAAAGTGGCTTTAAAAATTATTATTTAAGAAAAAGAGAGAAAAGTATTTCTGATTCTGTTTTTATCCAGTGAGCAGTAAGACCTCATTTACAGAAACAATTTTACAGAGCAATAAGACCTCATTTATCTTCCAGAATTTTTGTTAAAAATTTAGGCATGAGAAAGCACCCCCACATAATGACCTACTGCTCTGTCCCTGTTGTTTGGCGTTCAGTCTTTGGGGCAAATATTTTCTTTAATGAGAGAAATAAGGTTATATTTGCCAAGACAGAGGAGTCTCTTTGCCAATAATTTTTAAACACTAACAGACAAAATTATAACAAAACAATTTCAAAATTCATAACTTATACAGCACAGTGGGAACTTTTACTAGAATCTGCTCTAAAAATATGACTTTACCAATGTTTTTATTTGTGAGCAGCCAATTTACTGTGTTCCTGAGCACATGGATTTGAGTAAGAATAAGGAAGAGAACGGAGCTTAAAAGAACTCTTCCTTAGGGATAAATTTTAAAAGTACCTACAGTGATTTCTGGGCACATATCTTACCAGGGCTGAATTTATCTATCTAGAATATGCATCCAGAGAAGACAGACAAGTTAAATAATTAAAGAGCTATGAAATGGATGAATCATAGGTCAAGTGTAGGGATTTTTTAGTTTTTTTATCTGGTTGGTTTTTTGTCATTTGTTTGCTCTTTGTCTAAAGGAAAGAACTACTTTTAAACAAATACATACCATTTTCAATTATATAAAAAATTATATTAAAAACTTTTGAAGTTATACAAAGTGTTACACATATATACCAGAAAACCTTTAATCACCTCACTTGACTAGACTTTAATGAAGTCTATTCTCTTCAACTATGTTCCCAAAAAATTAGTCACTATTTTTTTGTCATTATTTTCTGAAAGATCTAAGGAATAAAATAAGAAATACATTGTATCATTACATTGTATGATCATTACATGTATCATTACATGTACCATTACATTGATACATACATGTATCATTACAATGATCATTACATGTATCATTACACTGACTTGCCCCTATGATATGAAGATGAACTGGACAATCTCTTGACAATGTTTCTACTCTCTTGATTCTACAGAAGGCCCTTAATCAATCACTCTCCTATCTGAAGGCACTCGTGTCTGCTACCTCCAGGAGAGAAAGGAACAAAGTGATGGGCAAGATAATAAATTTTCCAGGATCTCTGACAATAAACTATACATCTGTTCCTACAGTCTCAAGTGTTTGTACAGATGTGTAGAGATATAAATACATATGTAGATTTGGAAATATCCTCAAACTTAAAGACAATAATACTTTCTCTCTCTTGTCCATACCTGTCCACTTCTGCACATATTAATACATGCATTTTACTAATGTCAATGCTAGTAAAATACCTTATAAAGATTCAAAGATTTTTGTTATTCATTCAATAAATATTTTTTGAGCACTGGTTATGTGCCATGAGATTGAGGCTGACTAGACCATCTCTCATCCTCAAAGAGATACAAAAGTTTTTAAACAAGTAAATTCAGCAGATTGTTAGAGATATCTGGTGAAGGTCAGAGGGTGGAGACAGGAAGGAGCAAAGAGGTCTATGAAGGCAGGGATCACAGAGGAACAGAGAGGAGGGGTCACACGGGCTCAGTAGAGGAGGTGAGTCAGGACAGAGGCCTTAAAAAATGGCAGGATGTCTGCCCAGTGGACAGAGCCAGAAGGAATTCCAAGCACTATAAATAAGGTCGAAAGTAGCTAGGATTTTGGAACAGTGTGTGGGCTGCCATGATTGGTGCATGGATATGTATGTGTAAATGTAGAGGGAGTAGATGACTGGAAAGGAATAGAAGGCGGCTGGGAAGAAACAAGAATTAGGGACAGATGGGGCTCAGCAGAGAAGGGCTTTTTCAAAGTGAAGTTTATTTTGGCTGTAATAGAAACCAATTAAAGCTGGCTCAGGCTGTTAAGTGGAGTTTAACGAGTGGCTACAGAGCCAGGTTTAGATTACGGCTTTGCAACTCCTTATGTGTCACCCTGGGCAGGTTACCTGCTGTCTCTGTACCTTTGCTTCTCTATCAACACAATGAGAATAACTATAGTAGGATTTTTGTTCAGATCAAAAGAGTTAATACCTGCAACCCATCTGGCACACAGCTAGTGTTTAATAGATGTTAGCTATTTTTAATTGTTTGTTAGAGCCCAAGAATATCTGAGCCTGATGGGAAGAAAGCCTAAAATAAGAGCTTGGAAAGCTCTGACACCTCAGGCAGCATTCCGTCTCTCTCCGTCTCCTATTTCTGCATGATCTTCCTCTGAGCCACTATGGAAAACAGCTGCTCAGAGCTCCCGAAAGTTTATATCTGCCTTGACTGAGCTCGTGAAGAGCTGGACTGTGATTGATGAGTCTTAATTCTAAATTCCTATACTAGTAAATTTGATTGACTCAGCTTGGCTTTAAAATTGGGAAAGGAGCACCACAAGGCTGTATATTGTCACCTTGCTTATTTAACTTATATGCAAAGTACATTATGCGAAATGCCAGGCTGGATGAAGTACAAGCTGGAATCAAGACTGCCAGGAGAAATATCAACCTCAGATACACAGATGATACCATGCAAATGGCAGAAAGTAAAAGGAGCTAAAGAGCCTCTTGATGACGGTAAAAGAGGAGAATGGAAAAGCTGGCATGAAACTCAACATTAAAAAAACTAAGATCATGGCATCTGATCCCATCACTTCATGGCAAATAGAAGTGGGGAAGCAATGACTGATTTTATTTTCTTGGGCTCCAAAATCACTGCAGATGGTGACTGCAACCATGAAATTAAAAGACACTTGCTCCTTGGAAGGAAAGCTACAACAAACCTAGAGAGCACATTAAAAAGTAGAGACATCACTTTGCTGACAAAGGTCCATATAGCCAAAGATATGTTTTTTTTTCAGTAGTCATGTACAGATGTGAGAGCTGGACCATAAAGAAGACTGAGCACCGAAGAACTGATGCTTTCAAATTGTGGTGCTGGAGAAGACTATTGAGAATCCCTCAGATTGCAAGGAGATCAAACCAGTCAATCCTAAAGAAAATCAGTCCTGAATATTCACTGGAAGGACTGATACTGAAGCTGAAGCTCCAATACTTTGGCCACTTAATGCAAAAAGCCGATTCATTGGAAAAGACTGTGATGCCGGGAAAGATTGAGAACAAAGAAGGGGGTGGCAGAGGATGAGATGGTGAGATAGCATCACTGATTCAATAGACATGAATTTCAGCAAATTCCAGGAGATAGTGAAGGACAGGAAAGCCTAGCATGCTGTAGTCTATGAAGTCACAAACAGTCAGACACAACTTAGCAACTAAACAACAACAACGGCAGCAACAGTTTGGCTTGTGTACCCCATGGTTTAATCTGAGGCCAAAGTGACAGGGTAAAAACAATGCCATAGTAACCTATCTCCCTAGAATGGCATGAAGAAAGGCAAAGGAGTCATTCATCTTGATTTCCAACCATTTTCAGGTCTGAACCATAGAGAAAGCTAAGTGCATGTGTATCTTCAGAGCTTTTACAGCTGTTGATGAATTACTTAAGGAATTTGGTGGTCTTTTGCCTTATTTCCTCCTTAAACATTTCCAATTTGCACAGCCCTAACTCCTTTCAAGAATCTGCAAACAACCAATTGTGGTATATCACTATAAAAATGTAGTATATCCATACAATAGAATTATGACTTACAAAAAGGAATGAAGATACATGCTACAACATAAATGAACCTTGAAAATATCAAGCTAAGTTAAAGAAGCCAGATACAAAGCCATATATCATACTTGAAACATTTAAAATAGGCATGTCTACAGGGACAGAAGGCTGAGCACTGAAGAATTGATACTTTTGAATTGTGGTGCTGGAGAAGACTCTTGAGAGTCCTTTGGACAGCAAGGAGATCAAACCAGTCCATCCTAAAGGAAATCAACTCTGAATATTCATTAGAAGGACTAATGCTGTAGCTGAAGCTCCAATCCTTTGGCCACCTGATGCGAAGAGCTGACTCACTGGAAAAGACTCTAATGCTGGGAACGCCTGAGGGCAAGAGGAGAACGGGGTGACAGAGGATGCAATGGTTGGATGGTATCAGTGACTCAATGGACACAAGTTTGAGCATACTCGGGGAGGTCATGATGGAAAGGGAACGCTGGCGTGCTGCAATCCACAGGTTCACAAAGAATCAGACACAATTTAGCAACTGAATAACAACAAACAACAACAGAGGGACAGAAAGGAGATTAGTGGCTGTCAGGGACAGAGGAGAGGAAAGAATGGTGAGTGAGTGCTAATGGGGGTAGGATTTCTCTTGCAGCTGATGAAATATTCTGCCATCAGATATAGGTGTTAGTTGCACAACCTTGTGAATATACTAGAAATCATTGAAAAGTAAATGTCAAATGGTAAATTTATAGTATGTGAATTACATTTTTTAAAAAGTATCTGAGACTGGGTATGACGTCAGAACATCTGGTTTTAGTCTTCATACACACAATCTCTCATTCAGAGCCACCACTTGCCCTTCCTACATGAGGGCAGGAGCTGAGGCAGGCTCCACCCAAGGTACATCTCAGATCTAAGTTCTATGGTAAGAAACTGGGTTCATTCCCACTTCAAATTAAAGTCAACCTCCCTCTTTCAATCTTCTACCACTTGAACTGTCTTCTCATTCTGTTTTCTATTTCAAAGAAAGAATTTCTGATTATTTTTTAAAAAATACCTATTTTGAGCATATATACAATACATGGCAGTTGAATGGAAAATCTCACTTAACACACCCAACAACTTTGTAAACTGGCCTTTCCTATCAACCTCGTTTTACAAATGCAGACACTGAAGCTCAGGGGAGGAAAGGACATGGTCCAGGGCAGCAAGAAGCAAAGCCAGGCATGGAGCCAGAGCTGCCTAACTCCAGAGGTCACATCATGACCCCTGCACTGAGCTGCTTTTCTCCACTAACTCTTCCCCTTGACCCAAATCTCATGCTCCTCAACATTTTCTCTAGCAATTTGTCAACTGATTAATTCAACAGTTATATTCATCATGCCCATTACTCTTGTAAGTGATTTTCTATAGTGATTTATGAATTGGGAAATAACCCTAAATTCTTTGTCATATGTCAAATGTGAATCATATAATAGTATTTCTTAATGAAGGTAATGCTAGCATACCCTAATGGGAAAAATAAAGAACAAACTTAGGCTAATATCCCATAAAGAGGAAAGATGAATGACAACTTCATCTCTTGTCAACTATGTTCCTTGTACCATTTACTACAGTGGTGGTGGTGGTGGTGGTTTAGTTGTTAAGTCACATACGGCTCTTGTGACCCCCACGGATTATAACCCACAAGGCTCCTCTGTCCCTGGGATTTCCCAGAGGCAAGAATACTGGAGTGGGTCTCCATTTCCTTCTCCGGGAGATCTTCCCAACCCAGGGATCAAACCCATGTCTCTGCATTGCAGGTGGATTCTTTACAGACTGAGCCACCAAGACTACAGTAATTTGTTTAATTAAACCAAAGTCTTCTTGTCAATTATATTATAGCTCATTTATCATTCCCCAAAAAGGTCATGCTTCCAGTCCCTCAATGTGTTTAAAATTTCTTAAGTATGTTACAAAATATTTCTCTGTAAAGGACAGAAAAAATAAATTTAACAAGATCATCTGAGTAGTTAAACTTGACTGCAGCTAGTAAACAAATATCACAATATATGACACTACTTAATGAAGTTGTTAGTGGCTGCCCCTTCTTTACAGATACTACAGCCTAAATATTTGCATGTATTCATAACACGTGTGTGTCTCAAACTCACACAGATATGAGATCCAAAACTGAACTGTAGCTAATGTTCAGGGATGCAGAGGTCTTGGTGATAATTACAAATTTGCAAAAAGTTCTACTTAGTTTTGATGGGAAGGATAATCAAAAATTAGCTCAAATAGACCTTATATTTTTATTCTTACTGACAATGAAACAAAGCAGTAACAAAAACTCGTGTTCTGGAAATGAAAGATACGATCTACATCTACTGGTAAAGTACACATTTTTATTAAGTGGTGACTAATATAAGATTTACTAACACTTGAAGTCTTAAAATATTTACTTTGTTTTGTAGATCTATCCCTATTCATCTAGAGTGCCATATCACTCTGGGAATAAAATCATTAAGTTCTAAAGTTCTAATACCATGCTTTAAAGATAATACTGAAAATATTAAATTTTTATGGTACTTGCTTAATCTCTATTAGAACATGATATGATTGACTGAATCCAAGAACACATATTGGATCTGAGCACTACATTTTCTCCCCAAACTTGTATTTCATCAAATCTTGTCATTCTAGAATGGGTCTTACTGAAAAATAAATTAAAAGCATAGGAAATTATAAAAGCTTAAGTGAAAAACCGCTAAGATGGCTGATGTATTAGCTGAGCAAAATTATCTAGGAATTACAAAGCAATTTATGCAGGGTCTAACAAAAGTTTAATTTATGCAGGGTCTAACAATTTGAAGTGTGGCTGCCACTCATCAGAACTGCAAACCTGATTCTCAGGTTTTAGAAAGCCAGAACACCAAAAACTAAGCAATATGCTTTTAGAGCCAGAATACTAAGTATTGAGTAAAATGAATTTCAGTGTCTGGACAAGGAACAATTTTGTATGAAAGGATATTCAAATAGCCTTTCATTGAGCAACCACAATGAGCCTTGAAGATTTACATGATTGAGCTGGAATTCAGTGCCAAAGACAAGAGGGAAGCATTTTTTTCTGGGATACACAAAGAGATATCCATAATTAAACATCAGTCCTCCCTAGGGCAGCATGTTTTCTTATATTGACAAGCAAAATGAGGTATTTCAAATCATGCGTTACTGGCATACAGTCAGCTTTTGTGTAGCTATTGTTTTTATGCATTTCTGGCCATTAGGCATTTGTCTATTTTTGGTCAGTGAGACATACATTTTAAAGAAGTCTGGTTTTACACAGAAGCATATGTAGTTATGCTAGAGGGATTACATTTATACAACAATATCTTAAGAGTAATTATGGCCTTATTTTGGCTGGTCATACACACATATTATATTCAAAAGAGAGTGACTATAACTTTAGTGTAATCAGTACAACTAAAATTAACTATAAGCGGAAAAAAGGGCTTCTCAGGTGGCTCAGTGGTTAAGAGTCCACCTGCTAATACAGGAGACGCAGGCTCGATCCCTGGATTAGGAAGATCCCCTGGAGAAGGAAATGACAACCCACTCCAGCATCCCTGCCTGAAAAATCCCATGGACAGAGGAGCCTGGTGGGCTGTAATCCATGGAGGTCACAAAGAGTTGGACACAAAGAGTTGAGCACACACATGCATACACACACATTTAACTAGTTGTGATAAGCAAGGCAAAGTAAAACATGTAGCTGGGCCTAGAAAAGTACTTCTGGACTTTTTTCCCCACTTATGTGCATATGTGCTCAGTCACTCAGTCATGTATTGGCAGGCGGTTCTTTACCAGCTAAGCTTATCACACACTAATTCCACAATATATTGGAAAAATGCAAATAACTCATAACTGCTTAAAATTTCATCAGTTAAAAGTGTTAGTCACTGTCCATGGAATTCTCCAGGCAAGAATACTGCAGTGGGTTGCCATTCCCTTCTCCAGGAGATCTTCCCAACCTAGGGATCAAACCTGCGTCTCACTGCAGGTGGTTTCTTTACTGACTGAGCCACCTTAAGTCAGAGCCTAATGATAGATTATGTATTCAATAATTCTTTTGTTCTAGATCAAAGACTGCCACATTATTTCAGTCTGATTCCTACAGCTACAAAACTATTAAAAAAGCAGCAATTCTGTTACATTTTACCTTCTATAAGACTGTTCTTTTATTTTATCTGTATCCTACTCAAATCTTTTCCATTCTATTTAAATTATAAACACTATATCACACTTAAGTACCAAAAATTTAATGTGCTTTTGTTTCCAAAATGATTGTTTATCTAAAAAGACATTTAATCTTCTGTTTTCTATTATATTATTTATAAAGATTAACTGCTTAATAATTTTCAAGTTATTTTATGAAATTTTGTTTTTAAGGTAACTTACCACTATCACATAAACACAAAAAAAATTATTTGGATATTACTGGAACTTAAAAAAAGATCTCAATTACCTATCCATCCACATAAAAATCATGTCCTATAAAAACACCAAGTGACCAGTGGGAGACCTGAGCATTTGATTATGGTCAAACTAGCATCAATAGACGTCAAGTTCAGAAGTCTCTTCAGCCTCTATATCTTAGGGCTGGAGGTCATAGGAAGACTATGTGCCACTTAGCCAAACCAAAATACATTCTAATTCAAGAGAAACTGCCTTTTTACAAGCTTTCAAAGTCACCATGGAAAATATCTTAAGGCCAAGGTGTCTTTAAATCATTTCTAACAATTTTCAATTCTTAGTTTTTCCTTTGGCTTACTAGCTAAAATCTGAGGCATATGATACATGCATTGTATATATTCTTTCAGTATATGTTTACAATATACTTATAAATGATACTTAATGACCCTTCTCATTTCAAGCCTCCATCTTGGCAAATGATGGTTACTTCATTCAGCAAAGTTCTCTCAAATCATCTGGAGCTATAATCCTCAAATTAATTCCATGTAAGAACTGTTTCTCTGTGTGTATGCTTCTTCCCCACCCCACCCTGGTCTAGCCAAAGGAAGTACATAAAAGTCCTGGACTGAGAACAGCAGCCGCTTCAGGTATCAAGATTTATAACTGACAGGGAAGCCTGGCATGCTGCAGTCCATAGGGTTGCAAAGAGTTGGACACAACTGAGTGACTGAACAACAAGTTTTACTAAATATTTTCTATGTGGTGAGGGCTTTATCACCTCCTTTCATCCTTGCCAACTGCTCAACACCTTATGAAGCAGGTGCCATTGTCATCAGCATTTCATAGATGAGGAAATTAAGCTTAGTAAGCAACGAGGCTGAGGCACATGACTAATGAAGGCTGGGGTTTGGATCCGTGAGCAGGTCTGCCTGACTGCATGGTGCACACTCTCACCCCACCCACATCCCCCACATATGCTCCTTTTGGTCCAGGCTTGGCTGATATCAGTGTGCACCTGGACTCTTTCCCTGCCCTGTCACATCAGACCTTTAACCACTGAACAGTCTCTTTGCATCCACTCCTGGACCTGACAGTTTGTTCTCCATGCTGACAACAGAGTGATCCCTTTAAAAGGAAAGTCTGTTCAAGTCACTCCTCAGCTGAGACCCTCAAAGCATTCTCTGCTCCTGAATGCTCTGTCCCTGGTCTCCTATCCAGCCTTATCTCTTTCCCTCTTGGTTCCAGGTCAGTCACTCCAAGGTTTTCTTTTCATTCCTAGAACACAGTCAGCCTCTTCCCACCCTGAGGCCTTTGCATCTATTGTTCTCTCCTTCAGGCGTGCTGTGCCCCACCTTCCAGAGGGAGCTAACTCCCTCTCATTCTTCACATCTCAGCTCAGTATGACTTCCCCAGGAAAGCTTTTCCTAACTATATGCCATTTTACTCCAGTTTAGATTTCATTTCTCTGTCACACCCTTTCCCAGCACTCAGTACATTTCCTAGCTAGCCCCTAATAAGATTTACTATTACATATTTATATGGTCATTTAAATAATGTCTCTCCCATTTAATTAATGTAGATGAGTGGTTCTCAAAATTTAGTAGGTATCAAAATCACCTCAAGCGCTTATTAGAAAACTGAACACTGTCTCACCACCCACAGTATCTAATTCACTGAGTCTGGAGTAAGGCCAGGAACTCTCTAGTTACAAGTTCCCAGGGATGCTGAAGGTGTGGACCCTGGACTGATCCAGTACAGTGGTTCTCAACCCTGGATAAACAGTAAAATCACCTGGGAGCCAAAGCCAAGCCCTGTTCTCAGAGGTTCTGATTCAACTGGGGAAGGCAGAACCCAGGACATCTTATCCCAAATACAGCATATTTATCCTAAAACTGTTTTTTACCTAAAATTTAAATTTAGCCAGTATCCTGTACATTTTTAGTTGTTAAATCTGGTGACCCTACTTGAAAATCCTACATAACATAACACATAGTATAGCATATATTTAGGTACACGTATTATATATATATATGATTATAACTGACCTCTCACTTCTACAGAGCACAGTAAGGGTGGGAATAAAAAAGTGGAATTTTTAGACTTAAGAGAATTTTATTTTTTCTGAAGGATTAGACCCTAAAAGTTGTAACCAACAGATTATAAAAGCTTATCTGGGTTTAAAAATAGGGCAAATTCTCAATGTCAGATAATTTTAACAAGATGATTAAATGACTTCTTTACCCTAGATTAAATGGTTTTTTTACCCTGAGGCTGTGAACCTCATCTTAGGTCAGCAGGGTACCACTGAAGTCTCAACATTATTACTCTGACATCAAGCAGTAATGCATCTGGGCAGAGCTCTGCTGGGACTCACCATAGAAGGGATGCTCCTTCATATATCAAAAATAGGTAAAATTTACTTATTTAATAAATACCCTAGGAAAAATAAAACATTGAACACATGGCTCCCTTCAATAAAGAAATTCTTTCTCACATTGATGGAGGAAATCTCATACAGTTTTCTAATCTCAGAGTAGGATCAAAGACTTCATGTCTTACATAAATTGATACAGTAAATTTGCATTTTTGATGCTGTAAAGGGTCTACTGAATTCCAGATTGGCATGTTAATCAAGTCATGGGTAAACTACAGATTTCCAAATCTAGAACCTTCTGTGATCAGTGACCATCACATAGCCTTCTGCCTCCACTTAAGTAAACTTCCAGGTCTCTGGGTTAAGGACAAAGACTCCATGTAAGTGTTTTAAATATTAAATCACATTATTTTATGAATACTCAGAGAATGCAATGATTTCAACAATTATTGCTATCTTTCACTGTGTGTGATGCTTACTTGCCAAACAATATGACACTTTTCACCTACTCCAAGATTTTAAGAACTGTTTATAAAAACAGGTTACTGAATAAATGCATGGGCATCAGAATTAATTCCAATTCCATCAACCTAAATGACAGAACAGAGGAATCCACTCAAATCCCACAGGACCAAGTATAATAGCAGCAGTACACAGAGAGAGGAATAGAATGGCCATCACACCAAACTCATGGTTGATTGCATATTTATGACTTACTTCAACTTACTTAACTTTAAGCAAACATACAAAAATCACTTCAGATTATTTTCTCTGAAATAATAAATGTCAAATACTTTTAGATATTTCAAAAATAAGACCTATAACTGTGTAAAATATAGCTTACCAAACCCAAATGCATTAGACCCTCCAATGCTCTGTGAAGCCTGAACACTGGTAGACGTGTACAGTCCAGTCACCAGCAAGCCGTCAAAGAAGGTGCTTGTCGAAATTGTCACTGAAACACAGAGGAAAAAAGAAACCTCAATTAATACAGTCAGAATAATGAGATACATTTCTGAAGTGTTAGACACTGTCAAAACAGTCTCTACTCATTATTAACAAATTATTTTTATACTATCCCTACTTAGTATTTCCTTAATATCAGAAATTACATAGGAACAAAAAGAAACTCAGAACTCCAATGTCTGTAATCACTGGTCCTAAATTTAGCGCATCAGCCCCACCTTTCCGCATTCATTTACACTTTCCCTAGCGATGTGCAAACTCATCAGAAAATAATGTGGTACTGAATAGTCAGTTTCCCACCTTCACCACCACCCCTGACGGCAGTCACAGGCACTGCTGGAGTTTTGGCATTGTGATGAAACACTCTTATTTTTTTAAATATTCCATACTGTGGGAAACAATCTTACATCAGCTGAAAGCAGAACAGTAAATTGTGCTGCACTTCTTATTGTTAGTCTGTGTTTCATAGATGAAGTCTTTAACAAAAGCAGGCTTATTTGCATGAAGACAGTCAGCCCTTTTCCTTTTGAGAACAAGAAAAGAAGACCACTGCATGCCTCAAGTTTTAGAACAAAGTCTACAAGAGGAGTCCAGATGGTTTCATAACCAGAAAATCAGGATGTTCCTGAGGAAAAAAGGGTTAAATTAACTGTATCTGTACCCTACTTAGGTTTGGCTTCTTATAATTATATCTTGCTCACCACCCTAAAAGTTGGTCATAATTTCCTCCTTGAAAATAATTTTTTCTCCTGCATTGCCTTTATTATACCAAGATGAAGTCATTTGTAGGAAGCAGCCAAGAGAAGGTATTATTATCGTGGCAGTACACAGTGTAAGACTGAAATCATGCTTCCTGACAGTAAGGAGAATGAGCAGAGTCACATTAACTATGATGAGAATGTTTAAATTAAACTCCAGGAAATCCAGTGAATAGAGCAAAATGGTTTGAAACGTCCATATCATAAAATACACATATCAACAGAAGAGCCTGACAACACACTACCCCCAAAATGGCACTAGATGTTGAAGTAAATCGTCGCCACATTCTTTAGTCAGATTTGAGTGCTGGCATGTAAACCACATGAAAACCATTCAGCGGGGCACTGAGATAAATAGTTTATATGCATTATCTCATTTCATTATCAAAACATCTCTGTAGAGGGGGTACTGTTACTATTCCCAGGATACAAGTGAGGAATCTGTGGCATGGAGCAATGAGGAACCTTGCCCAGGACCATCTGATAACATCTATGCTATCATTTGATGCTGTTTATCTGGCTTCTCTCCCATTTTTTTCTCTGCCTCTCTGCCCCCACCCCCCTGCCCAACTGGATCCCACAGTTGCAAACTGGCTGTGGCCAAACTTTTGTTCAGTAACCTCTTTCCCACATTATTCACATGCATTAGGAGTATTTCAAAAGCAAGATGAAAGCTATAGGAGTCAATATCAGTGTTGACTAGAAAGGAAGAAGGCCAAAGGCAGCCAGGAGGTATCCCCCATGGCATGTTGGTTAAAACCTAGGCCAGATAACGGATGAGATCTGAGTCCTGGGCCCTCATATGCTGCTACCTGTTCTTCAGCAAAACCACTTTGCCTCTCAGAGTCTAAATTTCCTCATTTATAGAATCACAGCTTAGTTGTCAGCCATCTGTTTTGCTTACCCCAGATTCCCACAGCTGGTTCTACTGATGCCTTCATCCTTCAGTTTGGTGAGATAAAAAGTTCTTAAATGTCCCCCTCCCATCTAGGAGTTTTAGAATTAAGTCACTTCCTGTTGAGTTGCCTATACTAACCACAGGACTCAACTGCTGTTGTCTCAGGTCATCCTTCACAGCCCGTGGAGCCTCAGTGTGGATTCACAGGACCCTGCTTTTACCTACTGCCTCTCACCCACTCCACTCCAGTCCAGCAAGATGGCACCTATCTGGTGTTAGTGCACAAGCATAGCCACTGCGGATTTCTCTCCATTTCCTTATGCTTTAGTCTGGTTCCTATTCCCAAGATTCTGAAAAATGTAAGGGCTTATGGTTTGGAGATTGAGGCAAAACTAAATTTGAGTCTTACCCTGTCTCTACCTTGTCCCATGTGTGCTCCTGGAGTGAGTCATTGACTGTTGCTGTTCAGTCACTAAGTCATGTCTGACTCTTTGCAACTCCAGGGACTGCAGCGCACCAGGCTTCCCTGTCCTTCACTATCTCCCAGAGTTTGCTCACAGTCATAGATATCCATATACAAAAAGGAATGATAATACTATCAGGTTTATGTAAAAAGTAAAGGCAAATGTTTATTACCTATCAATGTATCCAGATCCCTAACACACTATCATGCATATAGTAATGAATCAATAAAAGTGAGTTACTTTTCCCTGCCCTTTTGTAGACCTGAAAGCCCTGCTTTGCTCTTCCCTTCCTGAGAGCTGGGCTCCTGTACAGACGTCCTGGCATCTCCCTCACTAGATCCCTGGGTGTGCCTAATCACTGGACTGCCCGCATCTGAGTCCTGCTGCCTGCAAGGGTCCTCCATGTACCCTTCCCACCCACTACTTTATTTGCGACCACAGTTCACTCAAGTCTGAACTGTGACTGCAAGTGGGCCCAAGATAAATAACATCCCCAGCTTGTTATTACTTTATCTTCCTTTCCAAAAGATATTCTTCAAGCATCTGTTCATGCTAACTTAGAACAGAAGCTAAACACTCTCAGAGAAGTGGCTAAGACAGAAAAGAATGATGCATGGCATCTCTCAATCTTTCTTCTACTGCTCTCAATTATTCATTTCTGGCCTCAAACAGCTATGTTCCTCCCGGCAAAACATAAGCCCTGCCATGCCTGCTGTGACAATTGATAAATTCAGTTTATTGATAGCTTGTATATATCTAGGGAAGTTTCAGTCCCTTAGAGACATGCATCGAGGAAGCTGTCTAGGTGGTCTGTGACTCATGTGATTACTGAGTATGGCCACAGTCTATTCTGCCCCTTAGATATCCATCCAGATCGTTAATCCTTGCCAGACCTCCCCTCTTAACCATCACCCAGTGCCTCTTTAGACCTGAGGATGAAGCAAACTCAGATCTTAATTTTTCCACACACCACACAAGAAGCCTACGTCAGATCAGTCCTTTTCTTTACTTAGATTCTTGGGTGCTGAAGCAGCCAGGTCTAGTGAAAACAGTCCATGACTAAGAGAACTGTACTTAATTTCTAGGATCATTAATTTGCTATACTCAGACTGACTAAGCTTTTATCTCTACTTTATTCTACTTCTAGTAGTGATGTAAACATCTATTATTTGGTAACGTCATGCATAGGTGGGCTTAAATATGTGAGTTGTTCTTGTTCAGTTAAGGCATGTCCAACTCCTTATGACCTCACAGATTGCAGCATGCCAGGCTCCCCTCTCCTCCACTATCTCCTGGAATTTGCTCAAATTTATGTCCATTGAGTCAGTGATGGTTCCTAACCATCTCATCCTCTGCTGCCCCCTTCCTTGCTAAATATGCAAGACATCATTTCTAAACATTAAATGACTTAGAAAAAAAAAATCATAAGGAAAACACTACTCTTAGAGACTCTTGGCTTTGCATACCATCCATAAGCTGACTACTCTCAAATTTCTATCTCCAGTCCAAACCTCTTTATATATTCCCTCTCTGTATACATATGCACACACACACATACTGCTTAACACTTCTACTCAATACTCCAACTCAGAGGTCTGTGAGACATCTCAACTTCAACAGGACCAAAACTGAAAACCCACCCCACCCCCCAAAACTGCTTCTCCTGCAGCCTTTCTCAACTCTGCTGATGGCAACGCCATTGTTCCTGCTGCTTAGGCCAAAACTCTCTAAGTTAATTTTGGAACCACCTTCTCCCATAGTCTGAATGCAGTCCATCAGTAAATCATGTTGTTTCTGCCTTCAGATCATATCCAGAATCTGACCACTTACCACATTGTTCTGGGCTATCATCATCTCTCCCATTGTTGCATTAGACATTAATCTGGTCTTCCTTTCTATCCTTCTCTGTAATATCTTCCCAGTATAAGAGTCAGAGGAATTCTTTTAAGACATCCAGTCACATCACTCCAGGGCTTAGAACTCTCCAGTGCTCTCAGTCAATGTCTTTATAGTGGCCTACAAGGTCCTATGTGATCTGTCACTGTTCCCTCTCTGTTCTCATCACCTTCTGCTCTCCTCCTGGCTCACCCCCCTCCAGGTGTGCTAGCCTCCTTGCTGTAATCACATATATCAAGCGTTTGTACTAGCTCTTTCCTCTCTGCCTTGGACTCTCTTTCTCCAGATACTGAAGGGTCACTGGTTTATATAAAAATCATCTGATAATAACTTAATGGCTTACATAGGTAAACACATTTAAACAATTCAGTCTGCCTTATGACCGAGGATGAGATGGCTGGATGGCATCACTGACTCGATGGACACGAGTCTGAGTGAACTCCGGGAGATGGTGATGGACAGGGAGGCCTGGCGTGCTGCGATTCATGGGGTCACAAAGAGTTGGACACGACTGAGCGACTGAACTGAACTGAACTGAACTGAACTGAACTATGATCTACTTTGGAGAAGGAAATGGCAACCCACTCCAGTATCCTTGCCTGGAAAATCTCATGGACAGAGGACCCTGGTGGGCTGAAGTCCCTGGGGTCGCAAAGAGTTGGACACGACTGAGCGACTAACAGTAACACTACGATCTACTTATCTTCATGGTTTTACAAATGTTCATGGTAAGTTTATAAAATTCTTTTCCAGAAGACTTTTTACCTTGGAGTCGACTTTTTTTATCTTTTAATATTTTCATTAAAAACCGTTGTATGGAGAACTAGCCACTTTAACTATAGAGGAAAAAAAGCAATATAAATAATATAGACTGCAAGTAGAATTTTGAAGTTACCAGTACATTTTAGGGAAAAAATAAAGCAAGTATATTATTACCTATAATCAGAAAGCAGATCACATAATTCCCTTGTTTAACAAACATCTCTAGCTCCCTATCATCCACAGATTAAAATCTTATATTTAGTGTGATTTCAAAGTCCTTCATGTTGTAGCCATAACCAGTCTCTACAGTCAATTTTCGCCATTTTAGCTGCAAATATCCTTTGATCCACTTCCAACTAGGACATGTTCTTAACTAACCTGTTTTCATGCCTTTCTTTAAAGGGTACCTTCACCAAGAGTTACTTTCCTGGTTTCCTTTTGCTTAAGTTCTATCCATTCGTCAGGGACATGTTCAAATGATCTCTCTCTCATGAAGGCTCTTCTGACCTCCTAGGGAAAGCTCTTCTCTCCTCTCACTGACCCCAGTGAGAGGGGTTTAGTAACATGGAATACTTGAAACAGTCTAACTTCCACAGAGCCTGGCCCAGAGGAAGATGTTTGTTAAATTCAACAGATGTTTGTTAAATTCAGCCATGCAATTTCTTTAATCTTATGGCATCATAACGCAACTTAACTATGAAAAGTTAGGTAATTGACCCTATTCCTTAAAAAAGGGAGCTAATAATATATGCTTTCAAAATTATTTGGACATTCTGCCTAGATTTTTATTTTTTAAGTCTCTGTCCCGTGCTTTTAAATAAATTTTTCTGTTATTGGATTAGCAAAAAAAAAAAAAAAAATTCAACCATGCAATATCTGAAAGAAAAATAAACACCTATATGAAAAGATACAGGCACCTCAATGTTCATAGGAGCATTATTTACAATTGCCAGGACATGGAGACAACCTAAATGCCCATGACAGATGAATGGATACAGAAACTGCTGTATACAATGGAATACTACTCAACCATAAAAAAGAACAAAATGTTGCCATTTGCAACACGGATGGACCTAGAGGGCATTATGCTAAGCAAAGTAAGTCAGAGAAAGATAAATACTGTATGATATCACTTATATGTGTAATCTTCAACAAACCAGAGAATATAACATAAAAGAAACAAACTTATAGACACAGAGAATAAACTGGTGGTTACCAGTGGGAGAGTGACATTACAGGGATGGAGGGCATGGAAGGTAAAAACCACTGTGTGTAAGACAGGCTCAAGAGTGTATTGAACAATACAGGAAATATGGCCTATACTTTGTAATAATTATAAATGGAAAGTAACCTTTAAAAATTATATATACTTTTAAAAAGTAAATAGTTTTTTAAAAATCACCATACAGAAACATTTGTTACACCATTGTGGGTGTGCACTCAGTTGCTTCAGTCGTGTCTTACTCTTTCTGACCCTATGGACTATAGCCCATCAGGCTTCTCTGTCTATGGAATTCTCCAAGCAAAGACACTGCAGTATGTTGCTATGCCTTACTCCAGGAGATCATTCTGACCCAGGGATCAAACCTGCATCTCTTGCATTGCAGGTAGAGTCTCTATGCCCTGAGCCACCTGGGAAGCCCTTGTTACAACAAAAAGTAACATAAAAATAAAATATAACTGAAAATATAGTATAGCCAATGTAACTAAAATTGTGAAATCTCTATCTCTTCTACAGAAAAAAAAGGACCAGTGCTATTCATTCAGAAATATGAAAGTAGAAGTTTCTCCTGAGAGGAAACAAAAATAAAAATTAATGCAGTATTTTTATTGTAGTACTCAAAAAATCAGAAATATCTAGAAATTTCTGGTTGAATTTTATATTTAACCATAAAAGTGGTTATTTTGCATATATATATACACACACATATATACATATATATATACTTTGTGTGTGCATATGTCTGTATATATACATATTTTATGTACATACCAAATTAATCTTCTCATAATTTTGTCACTAAGACACTCTTATCCTCACTCTGAAGCTACTCTGCCATTTCCTCAAATGAAAAATAAGAAAGGATCAAAAGGCTGAGGAGGTTGTACATCTCTCTCTCACATCTGTGTTAAATTGGCAATGAGCTTAGCACTGGGAGTCTATGAATATGGATTGCCGGGTTGTGACAGCTGAATGAAAACATGATGTAGTGACACAATTCAATTCTTATCAGTGGCTCAAAGAGACCCTCTGTCTTAAAATGAGTAATTACAGAGTCAGTTATTATCTATTATAGTGTCTATTAACTGTTTCCAATAAGACCCTAATACCATTCTTGCAGAAAATCACTGCAAGATGAAAGTCTGGAAGAAAATAAATTTAGACATTTAATGCTGTTTGCATTTCATCCTAAAGCTTCTGGCTTACAAATGCTCTATGGGCCATTAAATTTTGATCACTTCAAGCATATTCCATTACTACTTTATACAAAAGACCTTTAATATGTGCAGAAAAGAAACATATTTTATAATATTTGAAATGATGTTTCCTTTTCTTCCAAGATGACAAACATCAGAGGACAGAAAATGGCAAAAATCTTGAAATTAAGTCTTAGTGATGATGCACCTATTGCAAAAAGCTTCCATTTCTTATTTTTATATATTTTGAAAATGAAAAGCACCAGAACTAATACTGTCAATATTAAAAAAAAAAGTGCTGCTGCATTTTGCCTTATGAACAGAAACTCATTTGCCTTTGAATACAGAACAGATTAAATAGCCTGAGGAACAAACATATTACTGTGAAAATGAAACCAACTCAGTTTATTTGCCACAAAATTTCATCAACATGATGTGTTCAACTACTGATTCTTCCTTAAAGTGCCACTAGCCCTGAGTACCAAATAGAGACGATCTAAAAATACATTATAATCTACATTCAAAGTCTATAAAACATGACCCTCAAACTGCTTTTCATTACATATATTAATTCCATTATGACATGGTTTTATGTGGTTTTCAAATATTAAGCCAGCCATTTCAATAATAACATCCCCAAACCAACAATAGCTGAAAAAAAAAAACCCACTGACATGTAAAAGAAATGACTGGAGGTCAAGATTCACTGAGATAGAAGGAATGAATCCATAGCAATGAACTAGACACAGAAATCTTATAGTGAGACCAGGAACAAATAGACTCCAGTTAACCTTGTGAGAGGTACAGGGAGCTCACTCATGCCTTACCTATTTACTCTAACAGCTACTCAAAACAGGCACAAGAGGAAGGCTATGGCTGTCCACCAGTGTCAGTCTCTAGACAGGCACTGCTAAATGAACCTCACTCACTCTTTCCTGCTTCTGTAAGTCTCTATTAAATGGCTGACCTAGAACATCTCTAACAGCATTTTACCCTCAAATGTAATTGTCATCTCCATCCCTCCTCCTCCTCTTCATCATCATCATGATCATCACAGCTAAACAATATTTGACCACTACTTGCCAGGTGCTGTGGTAAGTCTTATAAGAATATTTAATCATTTCAATATCCCTATGAAATAAGTACTATAAATACATGCTTTCATCCATGAGAATGCTGAAACAAAGAGGTGAGGGAGGGCTGAGAAACACAGTTTACATGGCATGGAAAAGGTGACTGTAAGAAATGGAAGCTCTGCTCCTCATCCCAAATGCACTTCATTAATCTCCTGGAAGACCTGAGAGGGTAGAAGGGGCTTGACCTTCTCGCGGAAGGCAGTGGCACAGTGGTACTCTTTCAGGCATCTGCCCAGCATTTAACCTGATGTCTGCTGCACCAATTATCACAGCCCTTTTTAAAGAAAAGATCATTATTATTATTACTTCTCTTTTTCATTTTATATGGCTTTGTACTTTTGGCTATGTACTTTTGTTCCTTGGGGACAAAGAAGGCAGAAAAAATGGCCTCCAGGGAGGACTAAATGCAGGGTGATGGAGGACTACGTTGAAGACCACAATAATAAGGTCAGAGAGCCCTGGATCAGCCCACCTCCTAAAACAGAGGGAGCATAACCTGGCAAACGCCCTCCCACCTTTGTTTCCATCTGAAAGGAGGGCGAAAACTGAGTGTGATCTGGGGATTATGACAGGTGCAGGGAACCTATTACATGCAAAATTTAATGATGTATTAAAACATTTTTGAGGGTTTGTAAGAATGTTCTTTGCTGGCTGGAAGAGGAATCCAGCATCTCTGTGGAAGTCTATTATGATATATTTATATTACAGATTCACAGAATCAGATGAGCCACAAGGAGTCTCTAAGTCTTATCTTTGCGGCACCACCAATAATAAAAGGAGAGCCACTGAGGTTTTTCCCTCCTTTAAATTCTTCCTAGGAGATAAAATAGATGCAGTCAAATGTGTTTGTGAACTTATTATTTTTAAAATTAAGCCCTTTGGAAGTAACTTTATTTATTTATTTATTTTTAAATTTTTTTTAAATTTAATTTTAAAATCTTTAATTCTTACATGTGTAAACATCAGTGTTAATGTAAATCTTTTGTTTCTCTATCCTTCAACATTCCCTTTCCTTTATGCCCCAGGGTTGTCTCTTTCTTTCCTTTTCTCTCTCTTACCAGCATTTCTGAAAACACTAACAACTGGGATAAAATCTCACGTATCTTATTTAGGTGAAATCCCTTCCTGAGACTTGAAGACCTAGGTTCAGAATAAGCACCTGAGGTGAGGTCCTGAACAATATTTTTGAAACTGCCTTAAGATTGTTCAATTTATGCTAAACACAAATTCTTTACTAGTGATCTTGAATATAAAGGAGAAAAATAGGGTTTTACAATGATTTACCCTACTTTTTAGTCCCAAGTGAAGTTAAAGCAGTAATGATTTTTTCCTGTCATCCACTTTTGGCTTTCGTAACGTGATTCTGAAGTTTCAATAATTCCTACAAATAATGATAAAACTGTTTAGTTTCTAAACCCCAAAATACTTATTTTCTTTATAAATAGCACTTTATTATAATTGACAGAACTCTTGCCATGAATTACTGGTATTTGTGATTTATCTCTGCCCTTATTTTTCATGTGTTACTTTTATATGAGGTCAGATGATACTCATACATGAAAATTTCATATTGTTGGCCCTGCACTCAATAAATTATTAAAGTGATGTGAATAAGAATGTGGTGTTCACATTTTCAGCAATTTTTACCCTTTTGTTCTTTATTTTTTTAAATGAAAGACTACCTTGTCTATAACTCATCGTAACTTTTTAAAATTTAAGCAAAAATTAGCTTTAAAAGAAAGCATTTTGGGGGACTTGTTAACTCTAACCTTTTCAAAGAAATTCTAAGAATGTTTCCTTTAACATATGGATGTTAATTAAGGTTTTCTAGGGGAAAAAATAAGCCTAGTAATCTTATAAGCACATATACAGGTAAATATGTTATAGTAAAATGCACAGATGCCTAGGGAATAAGTACACATGTAATTTTTTTCCAGAATAATCAGATGTTTAAAGAATTTACACAATTAAAAGGGCCTGCAGTTATTTTGTTTTTATTACTCTATCTCGGATATTTTTTAACATGAAGTGCCCCCACAATTCCTCCAAAATGTGGTTTTGACTAGCGTTAACTAAAGAAAACCTAAGCTCATGTAACAAATCATAGGGCAACTCTCAATAGTGTCCCAGGTTGTACAGAACATAAAGGTATGCTTTTGTTTGCAACTTAACATATTGATAATATACTATTACAAATTTTCAACATGGTAATTATGTGTAATATATATCTATATGTTATGTGACAGAGATGTATCATATACCTCTTATATTTATAGACTGACTAAATCAACATTAATAATCAACAACTAACAGAACTTCTAATAGACATAGTTAAACTGTTAAACTAACTGTAGCTGTAGAAATATTTTCTTTTTTACAAAAAGGGCATTTTCATAGTATTCTCATTTGGCACTTCGGTATGTTCATTTCAATTCACTTAACTAATTACAAGCAACTGTGCTAACATCAAAGCATCTATTTAAATACATACTGAGTTCATTACACATATGGCATACATATGGAAAAAATAAACTATGAAACTCTACAATTAACTTAAACAGGACAAATGGAATATTATCATTTACTTCATAGACTAATCAGACCTAGTTTGTGTGTGTGTGTGTGTGTGTGTCCTGCCCAGCTCATTCATTCACTAAACAAATATTTATAAAGTGCTACTACCTGATACTGGTAATATAATGTGAACCATCTGGATGTTTATAAAAACAGTATTTGAGTAACTGTTCTTGTCCACTTGCAGAATCATCCTTATTCCATATTTTAAAATCTAAATCATAAACTCCAAAATTGCTAAAATGCACAAAATAATGTTAAGTAAATGATGTGACAGAGAAATGTTCATGTACAGGCACAGCTAGTGGCTCTTCTGAATAAGCTACAACTAAATACTTTCCTAAGAATTTTAGATAAGAATAACTAAATAAGAAAATAATTTAAATGACATTTACATTGACAGATGCTATCTGATAGTTCTCTGATAAGTTATAAAAGAAAGAATAAATGTATAACTAATTTATATAACATCAAATTATAATTACATATACTATTTCTCTGATGTGTAAAAAATGGAAAATGTCACCCCTTATATTTTACAACATGGCATTTAGTATCATGAGTCTTAAACTCCTTTTTAAAATACTAAAATCTCTTGTACTTTATTATAAATTTGCATTTTCAATACAATCATAAGACAGTTTTTCCAAAGATGAAGATAAAAACTTCAGGTGTGAATAACTATTAAGAAACATGTTAGATTTAGAAATATAGGGAAAAGTTAAGTGAACAGTTATGCAAAAACTGTTTAAATGAGAGGAGTTTGTAAAGAACTAAATGTGTTTTGTACCTGTAGTATTCCTTATTTTCTGGTGTAGGATTTCTAAGAAAATCTTAATCTAGCCTTAGTGCATATTTGTTTTTGATTTGTTGGGGTGTCTTTCTTGAGAAAATTGATATAAATTCTTAAGTTGAAGATTTCTATTAAAAAAAGAGTTGGATAAAAGGCAAGCTTGCATAAAGATACGTTTTTATAAACATTTTATTTGCAAATATTTATAAACAGAAATGCTTATCTAAGAATTCTAAACAGAATTTTAAAATATCAGTTATAATATCTATTCAACATAGATGGACTCATATTCTACAAGTACTCACTAATGAAAGTATTACTTTTTAGTCAAATAATGAGTATTTGGTAGAATCAGGAGCCAAATTAAATTCTCTCAAAGATTATTTTACTTTATTAACCAAAACTTCCAGTCACCTGAGAAACTTCTTAAAATTCAGATTACTAGGTCTCCCTCTTCCCCCACTTGACTCTATCAGGGATTCTGATACTATAGGATTGGTATAAAGCCCAGGAATTAGCAGGTCTAACAAGTTTCCAACCCAATAAATTCTGTGTAGGTGGTTATGAAATAGACCAATTACAGCGATATGAAAAGCTCCAGATTGATACCTCATGGGAAATAGAATTTGCAGTGAAGGCTATCCACAGAACTAAAAATTATAATTGAATTGAAACTATATTAAGAATTCCACTACAGTAAAAAATCCACTTTCCCTTTTATTACACTGCAACTTCCTCCTAGTGCAAATGATGTTTAACAAAATGAGGATGTAATGGGACACCTGTTCTTAGGAGATCTCATATGTGCAGTGACTTTTCTCTTACTGACGAGGACAGAAATGAATCTAAAATGAGGATTAGCTGCCAAGGCAGTAGATTTGGAGCAAGGACTAAAGAGCAATGTCAGAGCCTGTGGAGACTTTTAGGCGAATGGAGACCCCACTGTATGTCCTGACTGAATCAGTAATGAAGAAAAACAGCTAGCTGTTTCCTGAACTTGGCAAACATTTTCAAAATGTTACATGTTATGGACTCAATACCAACAAAAATAAGGAAGGAGAAGACAGCGGAGGTTAAGTGACTATATCTTGTAGGAAACCCTTTCTGGATGGTGCACCCTCTCTTTTCTGATTGCTAGGTCATTAGAATTTCCAGAATTTACTAATGGAGCAACATGAGATTAAAGGTCTGCGGTTGCTGGAATTTTACCATCAGAAGTGCTCATGGAACTACTATTACCCATGAGACAGAGATATAGTGGCTCAAGAACCACATATGTACATTTTTCGATACCATCGCTGGAGATCTGAGCTCACGTCCAGGGTTAGATGCTCTCACTCTCTCTTCTTCTATCTTGACCTCCAACTCTTTCCTAAAGGTACTTGGATTCTACATTTTTCATTTGGAATAAACTTCTTGGTGGAAAGGTGAAAATAGAATTTGGATAGCTAGACTTTCCCACCATTTTCCAATATCATATGGTTGAGTGTGGTTATTTCTGGTAGTTACATTCTTGAAAGACACCACAAACACTGAATTAATGAAAACTGAACCACTGTTTCCAGAGAACAGACAGGTTTAGGTTTCTCTGAGCCTCTTGTCACAACATTTTCATCAATCCATCATTATATAGCTTTGTTTTATGCATGCTCCTGTTTAAAGATGACCTTTTTAATAGGTATTATTGATTCATTAACATTTAACTTAGGGCCAGCACACTAGGACTCATGTCTGAGTCAAGCTTATCTTTTCAGCACCTTAGTACTACCACTTGGGAACCATTTAAAACAGCAAAACTGCCTAGGAAAAAAAAACACAAAAATGCAAGAGGTCACACTTAAATAGACTGTGAAATGGACACTTGTTTATACAGTGAGGGCTGAAACAAGATGACAGAGCATTCAACCTCAGCTGGGAAAATGCAAGCCTGGCAGTTCTGAGAATGACTGCAAAAGAGGAGTAAGTATTGATTTGGGGGGTTACCAATAATTTTTATCAAGTAGACAAGGTTGTAAACATGGAACCTACGAAAAATGAAGATTGACTATATCATCTGCCCCAAGCCAAGGCCCATCCATTGCTTACTTTTGCCATGCAAAGTACCACAGACTGGGTGGGTTAAATAACAGACATGTAATTCCTCACAGTGTTGGAGGCTGGAAGTCCAAAATCAAGGTGTCAACAGGTTTTGTTTCTATTTCTTCTGGCCCCTCTCCTTGGCTTGCAGATGGCCACCTTCAAACTGTGTCCTTCTTTGTATATACGTACGTTCATGTCCAAACTTCCCCTTCTGATAATTACATCAGTCATCTCAGAGTAGGTCCCACCCAAAAGATCTCATTTTAAGTTAATAACCTTTTTTAAGGCCTTTCTACAAATACAGTCTTATTCTGAGATGCTCAGAATTAGGACTTCAACATATTAATTTGAAGAGAGAAACCATCAATGCCTGTCTAGCACATATGAGTTTTCTCCAAGCTTCAGTTCAGTTCAGTCTTGGACCTCCCTCAAGCATTCTTCAGGGTATATGCTTCCTTGTGTGCCTCTCTCTTTTGCCTTTTTTCAATGTTTTCTGAAATCCAAGTTGATAAGGGCTGTATCCCCTTTATTCCTTATTATAATAAGTTATAATTTATATTAGAATCGACTCCTTAGAGACCCCTGTCCCTCTTGAGTCTTATAAAATTCCCTTTTGGAGCCTGTGCTCAAAAGATGAGAACCCTTACATAGTTTCATTGCCTCTTAAACAATTATTATATTAGAAGGCATAGGAAGAATTCACCAGAATTTCATCCAGTCCTCCACAAACTGCCTAGAAATCACCTTTCCAGGCTTTCCTACAATTCCATGCTCCTGTGTACCTCTATATTTCCTAGAAGATGAACTCAAGGATTGCTTTCCCAGTTTCAGGCCTTTATTCTCACTATTTTATTTACCCAGAACTCCTCTCTTCTCTGTCTTTCCCTGTTGAAATCCCTCCAGTTCCTCAAAGTCTTACCTAAATGTCCAGCCTTCAGGAAAAGAGAAAGAAAGAAAGAGAAGTCGCTCAGTCATGTCCAACTCTTTGTGACCCCATGGGCTGTAACTGACCAAGCTCCTCCATCCATGGGATTTTTCAGAGAATAACTGGAATGGGTTGCCATTTCCTTCTCCAGGGGATCTTCCTGATCCAGGGATTGACCCTGGGTCTCCCACACTGCAGGCAGACTTTTTACCATCTGAGCCACCAGGGATGCTCCCTACAATTCTTATCACCAATTTCAACATGTGGGGGGATTTTCTCATGCCATCAAGCAATTCTCTGACACCATACCAATGGGGAGTCCTACAATTCAACTCAATTCTGACACTGTCTACCCAGAGACAGAAGCACACTCTCCAGACTAAGGGCTCAGTCCCACAAGATGGCTTCCCACTTCAGAAGCCAATCACAGGTCCAGGCTGTCATCTACGCTTCTAACCAAAGCACAGATATTCAAGCATCATATATCCAAGGTTGCCACAACTCCCTCTTTGGGTTTGATTAATTTGCTAGTGAGGCTCACATTAGTGGTTAATTACAAAGGCTATAAAAGGATGAACCAACAGCCAGATGGAAGAAATGCTTAGAGTGAAGTATGTAGGAAGAAATGCTTAGAGTGAATTATGTGGGAAGAAACACAGAGCTTCCATGCTCTACAAGTGTCCCACACCCCCCAAATCTCTATGAGTTCACCAACATGAAAGCTCCCCAAACTCCATCCTTTTGGGTTTTTATGCAGGCTTAGTATATACCTATGACTTATAAAATCACTGGCCATAACTCAATCTTTAGTCCCTTTCCCCTCCTTGGAGGGAGAGGTGGAGGCTGAAAGTTCCAGCCTTCTAATCATGTTGCTGGCCCCACTGGCAACCTGTCCCCATCCTTAGGTGCCTTCTAAAAGTTACCTCATTAAAATAACAAATGACTTGTTTAATAGCTCTCATCACTTAGGAAATCCCAAGGGTTTTAGGAGTTTTGTGCCAGAAACAGGGATGAAGAACAAATACACATTTTTTATTATAAATCACACTATTACTTCATGCTTGATAAAATGATTATTATCAAAAAGGCAAAAAATAACAAGTATTGGTCTGGATGTAGAGAAAAGACCATTCTTATGTGCTATTGCTAGAAATTTAAGCTGGCGCAGCCCTATGGAAAGCAGCATGGAGATTCCTCAAAAAATTAAGAACAGAATTACCACATGATCCAGTTATTCCACTTCTGGGTATTCATCCAAGGAAAAGAAAAACAGTAACTTAAAAAGATATATGCACCCTATGTTCATCACAGCTTTATTTACAATAGCCAAGATATGGAAACAATCTAGGTGCCTATCAACATATGAATGGATAAAGAACAGGTGGTATATATGCATACATACAAATGGAATACTATTCAATCATAAAAGATAAGGTCTTGCCATCTGCAACATGGATGGACCTAAGAGTATTATGCTAAGTAAAATAAATCAGATAGAGAAAGACAAATACTGTATGACTTCACCCATGTGTAAAAATGAACAAAACAAAAACAGAGTGACCAAAATAAAAACAAACAAAAAACAAGTGAATAAAAATAAATCAAACAAAAACAAACAGACAGATATGGAGAATAGAATAGCAGTTAACAGAGGTGGGTGTGAGAGGGGTGCAAATGGATAAACAGGATCAACTGCATGTTGACAGATGAAACCTAAATTTTTGGTGGTAAGCATGCTACAGTGTATATAAAAGTAGAAATATAATGACATACACATGAAACACGTAATGTATAAACCTATGTTCCCTCAATAAAACCCCAAATTTCTTAAAACTATAATAGCACATTCCATATCCATCGAAGCCTTCATTCTCCTTCCTGAGAGCTGCAATCTCTCTCAGCTATGTAAAGCTCACCATCTTCTACCTCGAAATATTTATGTGCATAAATCTGATATCCCTTGGTAGGTTATAAGCTTCTTGGAACTAGTGGCAGTGATTCATCACATCCCTATACCACTGATTACAGTACCTAATAGGCTAAGTATATTTTAAGAAAATATACTCGGCTCTAAGTATGAATTTGAATTAGAACTAAGTGAATACAATCAAAGTCCCCCATGACTCCTCTATCTTGCTTTTCTGCCAGCTATGAGAACATCATCATCTATGTCTGCCATCTGGCAGGTTTATCATTAATTCTCACAGGAAACCATACCTCTGCTTCTTCCTTTGATCCTACCCCAAAGTTCTCCAATATGCTTCCACCTTCCACACTGCACTACTCTCTTTCCTTCTACACAACTCCCTCAGAGTGGCCCCTGAGGCAGGGCAGAGAGACAGAAGTGAAAAGAAGTGATAAGGGAACGGAGGGCAATAGAAAGCACAATATGAAATATGATACCATTGTGGGCAACTGACACTTAATCTTGTGGGAAAACTTCTGGAAACAGTAAAGAACACTTGCCTCAAAATTATCCCTCTTGAGTGTGAAGGGAGCCGGGATATTTATACACTGATTCCCGTCATTCACTGTGAAGGCTGCTCCTGGGGGAATTAGCTCCTGCCTTCAGTGAACTTGGGCATGAGCGAAGTGACCTTCCAGAAAAAGTCCTCTGGACCAGAGATGCAGATTTTGCAGTTAGAAGCATATTGGAGCACAATCAAATGCCAAGGTTTAAGGATATGGGCAGCGGTATGTTGCTGTATGTGCAACAACTGCCTCTCTGAGCAAAAGATTCCAGTGTTTCATAAATATTACAAACTCCCACCATGGCTCATGTCAAGGTACCAGCTGCTACCTCACTGAGAGAGCTGAATTGGGAAGGGAAACAGCAGCACACTATTACTTCACCATTGGGTGTTTTCCCCAGAGAGATGCAAGAAATGTAAACAATAGTAAAATGTACTAAAGCAATTAGGAAGTGATGAGATTTGAATGTGTATTACTTTCATTTTTAATATTATTTATGTTCTGATAATTCCCTTGTGGCTCAACTGGTAAAGAATCCACCTGCAACGCGGAAGACCTGGGTTTGATCCCTGGACTGGGAAGATCTCCTGGAGAAGGGAAAGGCTACCCACTCCAGTATTCTGGCCTGGAGAATTCCACGAACTGTATAGTCCATGGGGTCTCAGACATGACTGAGCGACTTTCACTTCATACTTCACTGATAATTCTACATAATTTATTTTTTAATAATCACTACACTTAATACTGACTCACAAAATTCCTGAAAATATAACACAGGGCATTTGTGAGCTGATGGGTATAGGATGGCACTAAAGTATCACTTGCAACATCTGTTCTTTTTGAACAAATTACACCTTTTCTATGTTGTATTTCAAGCATGAATTTTATTCCACCTGTATGGCAATGAGCAGAATTGTTTAAAAGTTCAGATGCCCTGGGAACTAGTTGGAGATGGATCCGCCCCTCCTCAGTAGGAGAGACTGCAATCAAGCTCAGTTTCCCTATGTGCATACATCTGATATCCTTTGAAAGGTTATAAGCTTCTTGGAACCAGTGGCCAATAGTTCGTCACATCCCTATAGGATGTGATGTTTCCTATATCAGGATGCTCATCATTAGGATGAGGAGCTTCCTCCTCCAGTGGGGGCTGCAACACTCCATGAACCCAGCAATTCCAGAGGTTGGGCAAGTGACTTTCCAGATAACTCTGGTTTCTGATTGCCCAGCCCCAAGCAGACTGATTATCCTGGCATTGGAAAGACTGCTTTTTTCCCTCTCTCTTGCTCTATACAAAGGGAAAACCACAGGGAAGTGAGGGTCCCTCCACTGAAACAGAGACCCCGGTCCCTGTCTACCTCTTCTGGGAATGATGAGAGACTGCACAAATTTTCTGTCTGCAGCTCTTTGTCCTTTAAGTGTTCTCAGTAATGGTTATTTATTCATCCAAAACATCACATTGTGGAATTTGTCACACAGCCTTCAGGACAGTGATGAGCACAAAGGGATTCACCTTGCAAGACACACTTGCAAATCTCAGTAATAGCTAGGAAATAAATTATTATCTAGTATTAAAATTTCATATTCACTCTGTGTAACTTTTCCGGTGTGTTTCTTTCTACTTCACACCTGGTTAAAACTGTAAAATCTATCTTTTGGTTTATTTGTTTCTCAGATTTATGTAGACATCTGTCTCTCACTTCTTCATATTCAATGAAAATCACATGTGCCTGCTAGACACATTGTTTCTTATCTCCACAAGATATACTTTATCCTTTACCAGGAGCCCATTATTCTGGTAGCTTAAGCCATAGGCAGGAACCCAAATCCTGTTTTTCAGTACTTATCTATGTAACCAGATGATCATATCCTATATTCCCCTCTTTCTTCCAAATTCAGCTTCCAAAGATAGCCCAGCTTCCCAGCTCGGAATCACAACTTCCAAAGGTGATGTGGAGTATACATGTAATCAGTGTGTCCATCAAGCACCTGGAGCTGGAATACACTGTGCCCACACATTGACAGATATCAGCATCTCCTCCTGTTGCTAGGCAACCATGATGACTGGCAGCACATATGTGCTCCTACTATTCCACCTGGTGGCAGTGGCAGCACTTATTCACTGGATCTGAGGTCAGAAGGGCTGGCAACAGCAAGAGAGGACACTTCACTAATTGGGATTCCCATTAAACTCAGACATAAAGGGATTTCAAGTTGGCAATGAGCAGAATTTTCACCATACGTGCACCTAGGCAGCATCACAATCTCTGAAGAAGCAACCATCCTGGGAGGTATCCCACAAAGAACAGCATTTTTACCCATTTGCTGTTAACAAATAACCACCAGTGGCTGAAATGCAGACATCTCTAACCACAGTGACTATATAAGAAGAGAAAAACCATCAACATCACTTGTTTATTTCTCCAGCATAACACAAAAGAGTGCTCAGAAAATGCTTAATTATACGTGAATGAAATTTCTCTGCCTCCTCAGTATTTATGTTAAAGTACATTCCAGTTTCCCTAGTTCTGGGCTTTTAGTTGTTCTATAATCGTATTTTATAAGCGATCAAATGTCCTCATCTCTTGCCTCCAAACTATGGCCTCTCTTCGTTCACTTTTTACTGACTGTTCAGTTAACTGCAATCTAGCTTCCACCCCAAATACTCAACTAGAATGGCTCTCACTAAAGTTACTATTGGCTTCCATGTTGCTAAATCCAAAGGCATTTTTCTGTTCTTATTTTACTTGACCTCTCTGTACTAATCTATTCCTTCTTCATTCTGTCTCTCTGAGCCTCATTTTCTGGTTTTCTCCTACCTAGCTAGAAACTTCTTCTTATCCATTTTTAGCCAACTATTCTCAATCTCTAAAGCAATACACTTTAAGCTTCTGTCCTGGGCTTTCTCCAATTCTTGTTCTATCTTCTATGCCCAGGTTACATCAGCATCTTCTAACATTTACATGTCAGTGGATCCCAAGCTTTCCTCCTCTAAGCTCCAGTAGATCCCCCTAAGTCCAGACAGCTACTTGGCATCACCACTTGAATGTCTCAAAGACATTCAAACTCAATCTGTCCAAAAATGAGTGCATAACTGATTTCTGTCACAAATATTTGGTGAGTATCTACTATGCCAGACACTGTTCTATAGCTGAACAACATCAGTGAATAAGACTGTGCCCCTGATGTTAGTAAGCACAAAACACTCTCCATTTCCTCATCTCCAATTTGATCCTTTCTCAGTGTTCTCCATGTTCCTAAATGGTACAGCCATACAACCTGATGCAAATACAAGGACTGGAATCATTTTAAAATCTCTCTTTCTGCTCTTCATGCAACCAATCCCAATACTGCCAATTTTCTCTCTTCAATATATCTAAAGTCTGTCCATATCTCAAGTCTGTTCATTCACCTTATTCCATACTTCTATCATCCTCACATTTATTGTTTCAATCACCTCTTAATTGGTCTTTCAGCATTCACTCTAGCCACCTCTCCACACAGCAGCCAGAAGGGTCTCTTTAAGAAGTAGATCTGATCATGGAACTCATTCATATCTCCAATTTAAAACTTCT